>NC_090442.1:943948594-953948594 GCF_031143425.1 Pleurodeles waltl | reverse complement strand
CCTTCAGCACCTCCAATCTCCCAGCAACAACACCGCCAGTGCTAATGGAAGCTGGCAGCCACCTGAAAAAAAACACCACTGCAGCCCCCTCCCGCTCAGACCACCAATTTCAATGCTACGTCCTGCACCAGCTGGCATAGCTGAGTGGTCTGATGGCACACCTGTAGTAAAACCAGAAGTTCCAGACCTACGTAGAGAACACACTTTTCTTAACCCTTTTTTATTTTGTATTTTGGTGGGAGGGACTTTTATTGTGGGTGGAGAGTGTATGATTTTGGAAAGGACTGTGGGGCATATTTATACTCCGTTTGCGCCGAAATTGCGTCGTTTTTTTTTACGCAATTTCGACGCAAAACTAACTTCATATTTATACTTTGGCGTTAGACGCGTCAAGCGCCTAAGTCCATGGAGTTAGCGTCATTTTTTAACGTGGACACCTACTTTGCGTTAATTATATGCAAGGTAGGCGTTCCCGTCTAAAAAATCGACTCCGAGGCATGTGCGTGGGATTTATACTCCCGGGCAAAAATCACGCCCGGGAGTGGGCGGGTCAAAAAAACCTGCATTAGCGCCGGATTTTAGCACCTGGGTCAGGGCAGGCGTTAAGGGACCTGTGGGCTCAGAATGAGCCCAGAGGTGCCCTCCCCTGCCCCCAGGGACACCCCCTGTCACCCTTGCCCACCCCAGGAGGACACCCAAGGATGGAGGGACCCACCCCAGGGACATTAAGGTAAGTTCAGGTAAGTATTTTTTTAGAATTTTTTTTGTGGCATAGGGGGGCTTGATTTGTGCCACCCTACATGCCACTATGCCCAATGACCATGCCCAGGGGACAGAAGTCCCCTGGGCATGGCCATTGGGCAAGGGGGCATGACTCCTGTCTTTGCTAAGACAGGAGTCATTTTAATGGGGGTTGGGCGTCGTAAAAAAATGGCGCAAATCGGGTTGAGGCGATTTTTTTGCCTCAGCCTGACTTGCACCATTTGTGGACGCGCATACGCCATTTTCCCCCTACGCCGGCGCTGCCTGGTATACGTTGTTTTTTTTAACGCACACCAGACGGCGCCGGCGGCTAACGCCGGCTAACGTCATTCAATAAATACGGCGCCCGCATGGTGCTTCAGAATGGCGTTAGCCGGCGCTAATTTTTTTGGCGCAAAACTGCGTTAGCGCAGTTTTGCGTCAAAAAGTATAAATATGGCCCTGTGAGTTTGGACTTCAGAATTTGTTGCACTAGTTTTCTTTGGACTTGTTCGGAGATGGGGTGATTTTTTTGAGGAGGGGTGGGCCTGTTGTGGTAGGAGAGGGTGGGTTTTAAAACTTTAATATATATTTTGCTGAAAGTACTTTATGTCTGAAGTAGTTTGTTTGTGCTTTCTTTTATTTGCACTGCTGCCTTTTTGTGCAACCTGTTTTTTAATCTGCCTATCCCATTGTATGTGTAGTTAATTAGAGATAGGGCTTCCAGATTTATGGTATTTATTCTTTTAACATTTCCATCTGTATGTCCTCTTATTTATTTTATTTTAACTCCCATGCTGTCTATCTGCTCAGCTGTTGTCTTGGAATGCACAAAAGACAACATGAAGTGTCATTTATAAGAAGCACAATTTTCAATATTTTTCCACTTTTAAAAATAAATACAGAGAGGAAACATTATTTTCTGTCAGCATTTATCTGTAAGAATCAGAACAAATGAAAAACTGGGAGCCTTAGCTATGGTTAGTTATACCCAGGTCCTACTACATTCTCTAACTATGTTATTGACCATCGGGGAGTAGGGTATGCTGTCACTGCTTATATTGTCTAGATCAACCTAGATAACTAAGGAAAATCAAAGTACTTATCTGCAGTAACCGTTAGTTACTGACTAACTAACTAGTCCTCATTGTTCTCTTACCTGAATAGATGAAGCAATGGTTGCCACCTCTCTCAGCTTGGTGGGAGTAGTAGCAGGATAGTGCACTAACAGGGAAGGGATCACATTCACAGCAGCTGAGGTCCACTCCCAACTGTAGGATTAATCAAAAAGATTATCTATTACCAGCAACTAAAATGAAAGAAAAGCGCTCAAAATGACACAAAGTTGGTGCTAACTTTTCATAAATCAGGCCCTAAGTTTTTAGATCTAAACCTATACACAAAGCCTAGTAATAGGAATACTCTATTATATTTCTCAAACAGCCACCCGCCTACATTTAGGGAGAATTTGCCTTATGGGCAGTTTCGTCATATACAATGAAATTGTACAAATAAGGACTATTTTGCAAATGCTAAGCATTTAATACTGAGATTGACAAATAGGGGGTATCCAAGAAAACTTGTAAAAGGAGCATGTAAGCATGCATGTTACACCCCGCGAGAGGAATTGTTGGTCCCAAAGATGCGGACCAGAGAAATCCCATTAAACTACGTCTTAACATATAACCCTAAAGCCAACAAGGTGACATCAATAATTAAAAGGAACTGGAAAATTTTAGCCCCCATTGATTATACTGAAACCTCTATTTTCTTTCAAAAGAGGTCGCAACCTACGGGCCTGGTCCATTCTTCTTCCCTTGAAAAAAAGAAAACATATCTCTGGGAAATGTTTAATTTACCCCCAGTGACTGGTCATTACAGGTATAATACCTGCTCTGCCTGTAGGTTCTCAGAAAACACAAAAAGCATTGAGGTTAATAGAAAAATACATAAACAACTTAGATTTTACAAACTGCAATACTAAAAATGTCATATACTGCATAAGGTTCCCTTGTAGGTTATCATACATTGGGCAAACAGTACAATCAGTTAAATCACATATTTTACAACATAGGACCAGAATCAGATGCTCCGTACACGGAGCTCCTCTTGTGGAATACTATATGAGCAGATATCATTAAGAGGACGACATTTGGTGGTCAGTATTTTTTGTAGCTGAGACAAAGCACCAAGGAACTTGTGTGACATCCATTCTGGATGAGATGGAAGCAAGATTCATTGAAAAATATGGTATAGCTCGAATCGGGCTGAATGATCTAAATGAAATGTGGTCCTTGATACGATGTTGAAGGTAGACAACAGGCTGACATTTATGTGTTCTAGTTCCTTTGGATATTTTTTTCACTTTTTGTACAATTGTTGATGTATGGTTTGGAAAGGATGTTTCAGATGGCTCGAGCATTTGAAGTGTTTCCTGCAATGCACATAATGGTGATGTTCATATTTGTTTTTTTATAAGGATTACATATTATACAGCTGATATATATTCCTCCCCCCAGGTGGGTAACAGGAGGACAATGTTCTTGTCAGGGATCAGCAGAAATGTCAGGATGTGGGGCGAGAGGATTTGTCATTGTACCAAGTGGTTGAGACATGTCTCCATTTCCACCTGTATTTAGACCATTACACATTCAAAAATGGCCACCAGGTTAACCGCCTATTTGGAATAATTGACCACTCAAGCACTCGTTAGTCATTGTGCAACCGCTTAGGAGGAGCCCCATCACAGGAATACGTGATGATGTAGCACACACACACCGGTGTATCCATTCACGAGTTTTAGAGGCTGAGAGACATAAAGGTTTCATATTTGGGTACTTTCCGCTTTATTTTTTAGGATTAGGTCCACTCTGGTACCTTCCCTTAGTGTTAAGGGATAGATATTAATGAATTAAAACAAAGTATCTCATGTATAAATTGATGGTTTGGTCCAGTGTCTGTGACCAAATAAAGGTCCGTGCAAGCCTGTACACACAATAACTTCAGGTTAAGGGTCTTGACAAATAATTGTGTTCCACTCGGTTGTTGTGGTAATTTTCTTCAAATCCACTACAGAAGCTATATTTGTTTAGTTTTCTTTACATATTTGAGACAGAGTGTTAAACTCACCATATGTTTTAATTGTTATAAATATGTAATTTGCATGTGTGTGTCTCTTTTTTAATATTCATCATCACAGAAGTTTGCTGGACTCTTTAGCAGATAGAAATTGATCACAAGGTGAACAATTAATTAATTGGTGAACAGGACATTATGTGACCCTGGTGGTATTGTTAATAATATAAGAGAGTTGCAGCTACAATAACGGGTACATACGTGTGCAATTCTGCATTTAGGTATTTTTTTCCTTTCAATCTCCTGATGAGGCCTACAGTGATGACGGGCCGGAACGCGTCGACCAATAGTCTGAGGAGTATAACAAACTTATGAATTAAATCTGACAAAATAGGACTATACCGCTATTAACTATTACAGAAAAATTACAAATTAATGACTGTATTTATTAGGACTACCTCGCAGAGTGGACTGCTTTTGGAAAAGCTGATTGGCAGCCCGCAGTTGTGAATAACGAAGGAGGCACAGCATAACAGGGTCATTTATGCCTAGCTCTTGGATTGTCAATACACTAAGGTGGTCATTACAACCCTGGCGGACGGTGTTAAAGATGCGGTAATACCGCAAACAGGCCGGCGGACAAAAAAAGGGAATTATGACCCTGGCGGAAACCGCCAACAAAGACAGCCACTTTAACACACCGCCTGCCACGGTGGTACAGACAAGCAGCGCAGCGGTCACCGCCAACAGACAGGCGGAAGACAATGTACCGCCCACAGTATCACAACAGGCCAATCCGCCACCTTTTCCGGGGCAGATTCACTGTGGATAAAAACACGGCGGAAACTGCTTTTGCTATGGAAAAACGCTCACCTTCTACACATCCCACGAGGAACGACGACTCCATGGACTCAGAACTCCAAATACTACCTGCCCTTGTCTTTCTGCTCCTTCCCGACCAACAGCGACGTAGGTGCAGAAGATACCGGGGAGTACTGCATCTACGACACGGGGGAGGCAAAAGTTAGGGGGACACCCACCAAACACCCCCACTCCCACCCTCGCATATTACAACATACACACCAATGCAGTCACAAAAAGAACAGTAACAACCCACAATCCCCCCGGAAGAATGCAAAGACAATGCAAATTTCGGTCAAACTTTGTCATGTGCCACTATACATGTCATACAAAAATATACAAATATATGTATTTTAAAATCCCTCATATTTACATATACAATCCGAGAAGTAGTGCAGATATGTACACAACAATGTCCGTGCACAAACAGTCCAAAAATGCATGGGCGAAGCCCACAATAGATACCTGACCAAAATCGGAGAGAACACTGCCGGGGCATCAGATAGAAACACTACAGGCACCTCAGGGGGAAGGGAAGGGGGGCACCTCAGCCACATGAATGCAATGCCAGATCCACGACGGGGCTCCATGCCCATTGATGTATCCTGGGAAGTGCAAAGCCACAGTCTCTCAAGTCTCTACACTGGGTGGTTTTCCCACTGGACCATCCTGGGGAGTGCTTAGCCACAGTCTCACAAGTCTCTACAGTGGGTGGGTTGCCCACTGTTCAATCCTGGAGAATGCAAAGCCACAGTCTCACAAGTTGGTGTTGGTCCATACTGGTACTGGGGGGTGACTGGTGCCCAGACTGGATGAGTCTCCCCGTGAAAGGTAGTGTCCTGTCGCTGTCCCAGCTGCACATGGGCTAAGGATGCCTGATGTGGTGGGCCATTGATTCCTACCTGGTGCATTGCCCTGTTCAGCGGTGCTTTGCCATTGGTGGTCTTTGCCCTGTTCAGTGGTGCTTTGACATGGCGGTTCAGGACTATTCAGCGGTCTTTGCCCTGTTCAGCGGTGCTTTGACATGGCGGTTCAGGACTGTTCAGCGGTGCTTTGACATGGTGGTTCAGGACTGTTCAGCGGTGCTTTGCCATGGCGGTCTTTGCCCTGTTCAGGGGTGCTTTGACATGGTGGTTCAGGACTGTTCAGCGGTCTTTGCCCTGTTCAGCGGTGCTTTGACATGGCGGTTCAGGACTGTTCAGCGGTCTTTGCCCTGTTCAGCGGTGCTTTAACATGGCGGTTCAGGACTGTTCAGCGGTGCTTTGCCATGGCAGTCTTTGGCCTGTTCAGCGGTGCTTTGACATGGCGGTTCAGGACTGTTCAGCAGTGCTTTGCCATGGCGGTCTTTGCCCTGTTCAGCGGTGCTTTGCCATGGGGGTTCTGATACGGACATTGGTGTGTGGCATGACGATTTCCACACTGGACATTGGTGTGTGGCATGACGATCTCCATACTGGACATTGGTGTGTGGCATGACGATTTCCACACTGGACATTGGTGTGTGGCATGACGATCTCCATACTGGACATTGGTGTGTGGCATGACGATTTCCACACTGGACATTGGTGTGTGGCATGACAATTTCCACACTGGACATTGGTGTGTGGCATGACGATCTCCATACTGGACATTGGTGTGTGGCATGACGATTTCCACACTGGACATTGGTGTGTGGCATAACGTTCCATCATTACCCAGCGGGGCTGTGGCATCCTGGCACCGCCTGGGCTGTGACTCCGGCGGTGGTCTCTGGACCAGTGACGATACTTGGGCCCTCCTGGGCACTGACTCTGGTGGTGGTCTCTGGACCAGTGACGATACTTGAGCCCTCCTGGGCACTGACTCTGGCGGTGGTCTCTGGACCAGTGACGATACTTGAGCCCTCCTGGGCACTGACTCTGGCGGTGGTCTCTGGACCAGTGACGACGGTGCTGGCGGTTGTGTCTGGACCGCCGGAAATGATGGCGCACTTCTCCGCCGTGACACTTCCAACAGGCTGGGCAGACTTCCTCTGGACCTTCCCCACCTTTTTTGGAGTTACAGCTGACTCACCAATCGCCTTCGATCCCATTTCACTTGTTGTCCCACCAGGAGTCTTGACACGGTCCCGTCGTCCACTCTCCAATTTCGGAGCCTTTACAGGGGGTGGGCTGCCAGTGCCTTGGCTCCGGGTCCTACTGCCTGCCCTGGTGGCCGGTGCACTCCAAAAACCTGGAACACGCACCACTGGTACTGGAGGCTTTTTGGCTGAGGCGCTACGACAGGACTGATGAATTGGAGGGGGGGTGGGGGCAAAAAGTTCAATTTGACAGAGGGACAGTTTCTGACGAACACTGGGATGGGTAGTTGGAGGGGGTCTGGGAGTGGAGGAAGAGTAGGTGGTTGTAGGAGGTGTCACTTTAGGTGTTTTGGGTGCAGGTGCAGGTACTGGAGGCTGTCATTAGGTGGATGGATGTTGGGTGAGTGATTGTCGGCGTTTGGGTACTTTGGGAGGGGGAGTCACAGACACACTGGGAGAGGACACAGGGGACGTGTAAATGGCAGTGGAGGTGGTGAGTGCAGGTGAGCGGCGTGTGGTGCTGGGTATCCTGGTACGAGTCCTAGTGCTTGTAGATGTGGAGCATGCAGGTGTGTGTGTAGACGAGACTGGGAGGGAGGAGGGAGAAGAGGAGGAGGGGACACAGTGGAGACAGTGGATGTTGCTGTGTCTGTATGGGTGTGATGCTTGTGTGAGTGCCTGTGGGATGTGTGGTGCCTATGTTTGCCTGAGCTACTTGTGTGTGTTGACTTGTGTGCATGCTGGTCTGTAGGTGTGCTTGGGATGGGCTGGGGTTCAGGGGATCGGGTCTGTGTGGAGGAAGTTGGAGGGGGGAGGCTGGACACAGTGACAATTGCTGCCATCAATGCTGAGGACAGAGATTGCAGGGTTCGCTGAAGGGCAGCCTGACCAGAATGAATGCCCTCCAGGAATGCATTACCGTGTTGCAATGCCCTTTTTACACCCTGGATGGCATTCACAATGGTAGACTTCCCAACAGTGAGTGACCTGAGGAGGTCAATGGCCTCCTCCCTGAGGGCAGCAGGGATGACTGGGGCAGGGCCTGAGGTGCCTGGGGCGAAGGTGATGCCCACCCTCCTGGGTGAGCGGGCACGGGGCGAACGCTGAGGGGCTGCTGGGAGGGCGGTGCTGGTAGGGGGGGTGGCGGCTGTACCTGTAGAAGTGGGGCGCACAGATGGTGCCACCACCACAGGGGAGCTCACATCGGCGGACGAGTCTGTGTCGCTGGTTGGTGATCCGGTGGCCGACATGAAGCTCCCCTCGCCCTCCGTCCCACTGGTGTATTCAGAGTTTGTGGTGTGGCCCTCCATGGCCATGTGGGATGCAGCTCCCTCGTGCTCCGGTGCCACTGTACCTCCGCCTGTTGATGCTGATGTACAAAAGGACAGGAAGAGCAGGAAAAGGGGGGAGACAGAACAAAGAGAGTTTTAGTGCATGGCATACCCCTACCGTTGGCGGACAAGACAGATGCAGCAGCCCCATTCACAACGCCGCGCTCCTGCCCTCTGCACATGCAATTTCATGGATATGGCCTACATGGCAATGGTGGAAATCTGCGCACATGGATGCCACAGGGGCAACTATACCTCAACTTGCTAAATTTCTGAGGTGGGGTAGAGTGCCACATGGCCTACATTACGGAGGGGCTAACTAACTCGCCCTGGCCTACGGACACCCACAGCCCACCTCCCCCACCCAGACACCTCCACTGCACGCAAAGTCCGCAGAATGAGGTTGTACTCACCCCCTTGTGTCTGCTGTGATGTCCTTAAGCGCCCATCCAACTCCGGGTAGGCCACCGCCAGGATCCGGAACATCAGGGGGGTCATGGTACGACGGGCACCCCTCCCACATTGGGAGTCCATCCCCAGCTGAGCCTCCGCCGTCTTCTTGCTGCAGCGGCAAATGTCCTCCCATCTCTTCCGGCAGTGGGTGCCCCGTCTCTGGTGGGCCCCCAGGGTCCGGACCTCCTTGGCGATGGCACGCCAAATGTCCCTCTTCTGGTGGGCGCTGACCTAGATGACATGCACAAGGGAAGAGGAACAGTCATTACCAATTGCACCATCAATGTGTGTGGCCCCCTCCATACTCTGACCATGTGGCCCATTTATTCCCATGCTTTACTGTAGTATGACTTCTGCCCCCTTCCCTCTTCCACCCAGCCCTGTCCATCCAGGCCTATCCCCTACAACGTGCTCCCTGTGTACTAACCTGTTGGTCTGGAGGACCGTAGAGTAGTGTGTACTGGGGGAGGACCCCATCCACAAGTTTCTCCAACTCCTGTGCAGTGAAGGCAGGGGCCCTTTCCCCAGACGCAGCAGCCATCGTCGTTTCCAGACCGAGGTCACAGCAGCACTAGCAGTGTAGGTCCTCTCCTGTCGAAGGTCAGGTATCTAGTGATTCAACAGATAGAAAATGGTGGTGACGTCCGCGGCGGTGACGTCCACGGCGGGGCGCATCATCACCGCCGGCTCACCTGTTCATTGGCTCCTGGGACCCATAGGGTCCAATGTTAACCAATGCAGCATTGCGCCGCGATCTACGACCTCCTACCGCGATGGTGTGCAACGCCAGTGCTGTTACCCCACAATCCCATTGTCCCAGTTTAGAGGTCAGGCAGCCGCCATTTCAGGGGCCCACATGGATTAATTTTCAACTGCGTCACACATACTGAGGCCTACACTCAACACACATACAGGAAGGGTTTATTGTCTGGTGTACTCTTGTGTGTGACTGTGGGTACATACCTGGAGGAATAGTGACTGTTTCTTTGCTGTTGTCCTTCGTAGGCACCGTCAGCTGGGACATATGAGAAGATGGCGGAATCCTCCGGTGTACCGACCGCTGGTGGACCTGTTGACAATGGAAGAGAGACATTTAATTGTGACCTACAGGTTTGACCATGCCACAATCCAGGAACTATGTACACAGTTGGAGCCAGACCTGATGTCACCAATCCGCCATCCGACTGGAATCCCCCCTGACGTTCAGGTGCTGTCAGTGCTCCATTTCCTTGCAAGTGGGTCTTTTCAGACAACAGTGGCCATGGCATCAGGGATGTCCCAGCCTATGTTTTCCAACGTGTTGTCCAGAGTGTTGTCTGCCCTGCTGAAACACGTAAGGAGATACATCATTTTCCCTGAGGTGGAGGATTTGCCTACAGTGAAAGGTGACTTCTATGCCCTTAGACATATCCCCAACGTCATAGGTGCCATTGATGGGACCCATGTAGCTCTGGTCCCCCCCGCAGGAGTGAACAGGTGTACAGGAACAGGAAGAGTTATCATTCCATGAATGTCAAGATGGCCTGTTTGGCAGACCAGTACATCTCTCAGGTAAATGCTATGTTTCCTGGCTCTGTGCATGACACCTACATCCTGCGGAATAGCAGCATCCCTGATATGATGGGTGAACTCCAAAGGCACCGTGAATGGCTATTGGGGGACTGTGGTTACCCCAACCTTTCCTGGCTGTTGACCCCAGTGAGGAATCCCAGGACCAGGGCAGAGGCCAGGTTCAGGTGCCTCCATATGACAGGTGGATCCCTATTCTACTCACCGAAGAAGGTGTGCGACATCATCATCGCCTGCTCCATGCTCCATAACTTGGCATTGCGACGCCAGGTGCCTTTTCTGCAGGAGGATGATCCAGATGACGGTGTTGTAGCAGCTGTGGAGCCTGTGGAGCCTGTGGACAGTGATGAGGATGAAGCTGAGGAAGACGAAAACGACAACAGGGAGTCAGTCATACAGCAATATTCCCAGTGAGACACAGGTGAGAACATTTTCTTTTTTACCATTACATTAACTTTCACACATCTACCTCTATCCTGTACTGACATTTCACTCACTCTTTGTTAACTGAGTTGTCCACTTCCATTTCAGTTTCACAAATGTGGTAACCTACGTTAACTGTTTGCATCCTTGAAGGGCTTGTGATGTGTGACAAAGGTATGTTAGCCTTCCAATGGGTAACCCATTATGAAACTGTAATTGATAATACAGATCTACAAATCATAGACTGACTCCATTTTTTTTTAGTGTTTCAAGGGTGTTTATTTAAGTGCAAAAAAATGAAGGGGGGGTTGTAAAATGGTGATGGGTGATGGTGGAGGAATGTCCATGGCAGAGTCCAGTCTATTAGTCTCACAGGTACATTGCACATCTGGGAATTGGAAGTGGAGCTGGGTCAGTTCCGATTTGGGCAGGGTAGCAAAGTGGGACAGTGGGGGGACAATCAGGGTGGTCTTATTTCCTGGCAGGGGTCTTGCCATCTTGCTCTGTCCTGTTCCTGGATCTCAGGGCCCGCTTGCGTGGTGGTTGTCCGTCTGCAGGGGATGGGGTGCTGGTGTGTTGGTCCTGTGGCGGGGCGTCCTGTCCACTAGCGCCGGCAGAGGTGGTGGGCATTTCATCGTCGTGGCTAGTCTCAGGGGCCCCTTGGAGTGCCACGGTGTCCCTCAAGGTCTTTTGAATGTCCGTCAGCACCCCTATGATGGTGCCCAGGGCGGAGCCGATGGTCCTGAGCTCCTCCCTGAACCCCAAATATTGTTCCTCCTGCAGACGCAGGGTCTCCTGCAACTTGTCCAGGACCGTGGCCATCGTCTCCTGGGAGTGGTGGTATGCTCCCATGATGGAGGAGAGGGCCTCGTTGAGAGTTGGTTCCCTTGGCCTGTCCTCCCTCTGTCGCACAGCAGCCCTCACAGTTCCCCTGTGTTGCTGTGCCTCCGTCCCCTGGACCGTGTGCCCACTACCACTACCACTGCCCCCAGGTCCCTGCTGTTGTTGGGCTGGTGGGTTAGCCTGGGTGCCCTGTAGTGGTGGACACACCGCTGATTGACCTGTCCTGGGTAGGGAGGTTTGGGCCCGCTGGGTGGGTGCTGTGCTGGTGTTACCAGAGGGTGTAAGCTCAGTGTTGGGCTGTAGCTGGGCAAGGGGAACCGACTGTCCTGAGGCCCACGATGGTCCGGGCTGGTCATCAAGATCCAGTGGGGCAGAGCTGCTGTCGTCACTGTGGGCCTCTTCTGTGGGTGGAGTGGTGTTGTCTGGACTCTCTGGTGTGGTGACGTTCCTTCGGGTTCCTGCGGGGGTATAAGTACATGATTATTGCATGTGTGTGTTTCATGGTGTGCAATGGTTGGGTGTGCGTGAACCCCAGTGCAGGCATTCCTGTGGTGGGGCTTGTGTGCTGATGGTTGGGGGGTGTTCTGGGTCTGTGCAGTGGGCATGTTTTGGTGATGGGTGTCCATGCTTAGTTATGTAATGCAGGTCTTGGGGTTGGGATGGGTGATTGGTGTCATGGGTAGATAGGTGAGGATTTGGGGTGATAGGGGAGGGTGTGATGGTGGGGGTGTGTGATATCATGCAGGTAGGGTGGGGGTTATGATGGTTAAGATTTGACTTACCAGTGTCTGTTTCTCCAACGACTCCTCCAAGGCCCTCAGGATGCAAGATGGACAAGACTTGCTCCTCCCATGTTGTTAGTTGAGGGGGAGGAGGTGGGGGTCCACCGCCAGTCCGCTGTACAGCGATGTGGTGCCTGGATACCGTTGAACGCACCTTCCCCCGTAGGTCGTTCCACCTCTTCCTGATGTCCTCTCTATTTCTTGGGTGCTGTCCCACAGCGTTGACCCTGTCCACTATTCTTTGCCATAGCTCCATCTTCCTGGCTATGGATGTGTGCTGTACCTGTGAGCCAAATAGCTGTGGCTCTAACCGGATGATTTCCTCCACCGTGACCCTGAGCTCCTCCTCGGAGAAGCGGGGGTGTCTTTGGCGTGACATGGGGTGGTGTGTGTGATGTGTGGGGTGGTGTATGTGTTGATGAGTGTGGTGAGTGTAGTGGTATGTGGTGTTTTGTGCTTGGATGTTGCGTGGGTGATGGTGTTGTGTGCCTCTGTGTGATGGGGTTGTCTGTTTTGTGCTATCTCTCTGGCCTTCGTTCGTGAATTGTGGTCGTAGGGGTTTGTGGGTGATGTGGGTGTGTGTTTCATATTGTGTTGGGTGTGTGTATGTGTATCAGGTGTGTGTATATGTAATTGTCCAATGTGGCGGTGTTTTGGTGCTGTGTGTGTATTTTGAGCGCGGCGGTGTGTACCGCCAATGGAATACCGCGGTTGAAAGACCGCCGCGTGGATTCGTGGGTCGTAATGGCATGGGCGCGTTTCTGTTGCCGTGGAGGTGGAGGATTTGTTTCCACATGTTTATCGCTGACCTTTGGTGTGGCGGTATTGTGTGGGTGTCTGAATTTCGGCGGATTCCGTGATGTGTGTCATAATAGCTGTGGCGGTCTACCGCGGCCGCGGCGGTGTATTGACGGTCTTCTGCACGGCGGTAAGCACCTTATACCGCCAATGTTGTAATGACCCCCTAAATGTTCAAATTATTGTATCTCATGGCAGTGTGACTCTTTATTTTCCAGTGTTTTGACTATTAAACATTCCTAGTGATGTAACATTGAAGTCTTTCTCACTCAAAATCTTTGGGTTCAAAGGCATATCTAAGTCTGGACACCACATGCTAAGGAGTCTCTTTTGGCCTAGTGGTTAAGGTCTCAGACCCATACACTTAGGGTAGGGTGTTCAACTGTATGTGTGTCTGTGGTAATTTCTCTGGGTCCCCGGGGCCAAAATCATCCAGATAGGGGTAATCATGGCCCTCCTCCCCAACCTAAAAAACTATTTGAAGGATGAACCCTGGGGATAGGGGCCCCAGGGATGAAATCGGCCAAAAGAGGGGGCCAAATGGACCTGCAGCCAACTCCAAATATGCATGGCCGAAGGACATGTGCAGTGTGGGGTTGGGTAGTTCGGAGGGCTAGCTGCAGGCAAGGTCCTTTGGTCAACCTTACCGCACATGGCCTTCGGTCAGGTGAGGCGCAAGGTTGGGTGGTTATAAAGGGTCGGCCGCAGGCCATGTACAGCAGTGTTTGATTAACATCTAGTGATGAAAATACCTTTACTTTTAAAAACCAGAGAAATTCACTGAACAATCTAAAGGTTGCGGGGCCATTATAGTTATGAAATAGAATTTTTAAAAAACATAGAAATTCACTTAAAAAAATAAAGGTTACAGGGATATTGCATTGTAAAAGCCTTTCATATGAATGCATTATTGTTATACACTTGCATAATAAAGTCATTCATTGTAATGGCAAGTGGAATTCCATCATAAATCCATGTGGGACACCTGCTCTCATATGACAACAGCCTTGATCACTCAGCATCAAGTAACTTCTATTCATAACTTCATAATGGACATAAGTTGGTTCTGTCCATGTTGTAAAGGTGACGTGGAAAAGTTGGCAATATATTCATAACATTATTGGCACTGGCCAATCCTTTCTCTATTTAACAGACTTATATGCCTGAAATAAGCAGCGGCTTCCATTTGTGAAAGCTTCCATATCTTGGGCCTCATCCTGAGGCTGGCGGGCGGCGGTAGCCGCCCGCCTGGCGGGAACCGCCATATGGCCGAGGCCATTCTGGCTTTCCCGCTGGGCTGGCGGCGACCGCCAGAAGGCCGCCCGCCAGCCCAGCGGGAAACCCCTTCCCACGAGGAAGCCGGCTCCGAATGGAGCCGGTGGAGTGGGAAGGTGCGACGGGTGCAGTTGCACCCGTAGCGAATTTCAGTGTCTGCTAAGCAGACACTGAAATTCTTGGTGGGGCCCTCTTACGGGGGCCCCTGCAGTGCCCATGCCATTGGCATGGGCACTGCAGGGGCCCCCAGGGGCCCCACGACACCCCATACCGCCATCCTGTTCCTGGCGGGCGAACCGCCAGGAACAGGATGGCGGTATGGGGTGTCGGAATCCCCATGGCGGCGCAGCAAGCTGCGCCGCCATGGAGGATTCCTGAGGGCAGCGGAAAACCGGCGGGAGACCGCCGGTTTTCCTGTTCTGACCGCGGCCAAACCGCCGCGGTCAGAATGCCCTGCGGGGCACCGCCAGCCTGTTGCCGGTGCTCCCGCCGACCCCGGCCCCGGCGGTCCTTGACCGCCGGAGTCGGAATGACCCCCTTTGTTGTTTATTGCATACAAGCATCTTTTTGAGCATGGTTTCCTAGGACCCAACAAGAAATCTTGCAAATGTTTCTCCTCTGAAAGGAGATAGAAGTGTTTCTTACTAGCTGTCAAAGTGGAGTGTTGCAACCATTTCTGACATAATTTGCCCACACTGTATGTTGTGCCTATACCTGCGTGTTATGTAATGAGAAAATGAGGGTCCAGTGTGGCTGTTCTAAAATCCTATGTAGAGTTTGAAAAACATCAAATACAACCATTTGTATCCAATGGCAACAATAACCACCAATTGGGAACTGAAAGTGTAAAATTGAATGTACAGTTCTTCACCATACTATTGAGCTGTTCGTCTGTATAATCCACAACATTTTGCCAATTTTCAAACTTTGCAATTGAGAGAATACTTGGCCTATTCTTGTACTTAATGTTTGCCAACCTAATACCATTTGTTTGTTGAGTAGTGTAATTCAAAAAAAAGAATTTACAATGGTATAAAACATGATTTCAATAAGACATCTATACCCTGTACTTGCTAATCTTTTGTTCCCCAGTGTGATTTTAAATCAATTGTATTCTTCCAATATTCGTAGCCCTGCATAGCCAATTGGGAAACAAATGTATTTCAATACATTATTTTAATAATATCAGTAAGCAACATATTTCTTGCTTTTGTTGCTGGCATTTTGAAATATTCTAACTCAGGATCCATAGCATCATGCCAAAATAATACATGAATTTGTCTACATATGTTTTGCAACTCATCTCTGTCAGAATTGCACAATGAACAGTATAATATTTGAGCACAGTGAGCATAATATCAATTGTTTTTACCTCCCAGTCATCAGACACAATACCAGGTAGAATGATATCAATCATAGACATTTTTAAAACATATGATATTTGAATTGTTTCAGTAGGGCCAAATATATCATGTGCTATTTTATCCTAAACGATCCCATCCGGAACTGGAACATCAGAAATGTTGACAAGTTACAAATCTCTTTGCACTTTGTGGGTGTTTAGACAGAATATCTGAAATAGAAATATAATGGGAAAAAATACTGTGCCATGAGTATCGAGGACAGAAATAATGTGAAGGTAAGTTTCTACAGGTAAACAAAGTTTTACGATATTTAACTCCACATTTTGTACCTTGAAGAAAAGGTACATTAACGTGGAGTTAAGAACAGTAAATCTATACTTACTTATTTGCATTTACCTTCTCAATATTTTTGCCTTCAATATTTTTTATTCTATATTATGTTTACATGATATATCTGATCCCGATACTCTGTCAGTGATCCCACTTTGTGGGAAGAAAAGTTAGGCTTCAATACCTCATTTACCAGTTCAGCAGCAGAGCGTTCAGGCAGATAATGCCTATCAACAGGGAGAAAGAAAACAATCACAAATAGAATCCACAGGGATAAAGAGAGCAAGGTCAATATAATTGACAAATAGGACCATGGATGGATCAGATAAGTGTGTTTAAGCCAGGTGAAGAACTTATGTATACCATGAAAAGATGGTGATGATGAGTTTTAAGAAGAGTTGTCAATGTTGACAAAATATTCATAAGCACTCTGTATGAGGACAAGAGCCACAGAAGTTGAAAGAGACCTGCTAGACTCCTCCAATAGTGGATCATCATAAACAAGTCCATTGCTCTGTGATATGGTAAAGGACAGTAAACTTTTGTCTGTATGTTTCTGATACTCGTAGGGGTGACTGGAGTTCATTTTCCGCAATCCCAAACCTAGGGGAATTTCAGCATTGTTTAATGCTTGAATAGGTATCTCCTGTACGGCAGTGAGACTGGACAGGGAAATACCCAGGAATCCTCAAGGTCTACTGTGCAGGATCAGCCACATGGTGCAATTGAACTTGATCAATGGAAGTGAATAATTTGTCTTCACAGCCAGCAAGCAATGGTAGAATCATAGTTCTGGTACCCTGGATTCCAGGACTGGCACCAGTGCAGTGAATGATGGACCAAACTCCTTTTTCACAGCAATGTTTTTATGAGCCAGATCCCCAACTTTTGGAATGCACCCAATAGATGTTGGTGAATTCCTCATTCCCAAAGCGGTGGCATGTGTAGTGGAACGTTCATCTCGAAAAAAAATGAATTCCTGCAGGACAGTGATACATTCATTTATGTCAAAGACGGTTTCTGCCACCACAGCACCAGGACCATCAAAAGATGGGACAAGCATTAGAATGGCAAACAGAACTTCACATTGGGTATGATCATCTAGGACAGGGTTCTGCAAAGTGGGTCCTGGAGAGCCGGGTCTATGCCAGATTTTTAGCACATCCACATTTAGAAAAATGTAGATTTCTGAAACATATTTTTTCTCAATGTGGATATGCTAAAAACCTGGCCTGGACCCGGCTCTCCAGGACCGACTTTGCAGAACCCTGATCTAGGAAGATTATTTAATGCTCTCTGGACCCCATATAGGTGTTTGGCCCAACTACGACCTGAACCTCATATGCTAGCTGCTAAGGATTGATTTAAGTCCCATTTTTTTTCTTTCCACTATCAAATTGTCTTAGTGTAATAATGCACCACTACGCCCAACGTTCCCATGAAATCCCTGTAAGTATTTGATGCAAAAGTTGGGCCTTGGTCAGAGTGTAAAGCAGCAACTGCATATATCCCAATAAAGATCAGCATCAGTCAATCATTGTGGCAACACTCAATGAAATCTGGAGCAAGAATCTACTGCAAGTAGAATGTATAGGTGTGCACCATCTGAATTTAAAGGACCACAATGATGAAGGTACACACACAGTCTTGCTGGACACTAAAAGAGGTGTCTGCAGTGGGCCTTTAATTGTGGATCCTTTGATTTGCTCACAGATATCATAGCTAAGGATATATAGACTCTACTGCCAATAGCGCTTTTGTAGTAATAAGATAGTAGCTGCCACACCAGCATGGGCAGAAGCACTCCCGTCATGTGCTGCTTGAATTAGTTCTAGCCTACGGTCTTGTTTGGGGATAACAGGATCTCCCTTCCCTGGAATTATTACAAAAGCAATGTTCTGGGCACTTAAAGGGTGGGAATATGTTGCTGGATTTGCTTTGGGAAGAGGGGTGCTGCCAGCTGAAGCTTTCACAGCAGCCAACAAAAGTTCAGTAGCTCAAATGTGATGTTTATTTCATTTAGGAGCTGGCAGCTTACACATGTTTATTCTTTGACAATTTTTTCAAAGCTAAATGTCTGATGTCAGTAAGCATCTAATATAGTTGAGTTCAAAACCCGTTTGGAGAATGGGTGGATCTGTAACGTAGTCTACAGAGAGAGCAGGGCCAAGGTACAGGCTCCTTCTGATGAGTCAATGCTGTTTCTCATACACAAAAGCTCCAGCAAGTAAAATCAAAATGAAGCGCATGGTGGGAGAGGCATGATAAGCTTCTCCTCTTACTTCTGGCACGCATAGTCAAAAACCAGTGGCAACAACGGCAGATTTGGCTGCTTCATCAGCCAGTGAATTCCCTACAACATGTATTCCAGCGCGCTTTTGGCCCAATGTATGTATTACGTGAGACTGCGGCAGTTTGTTTTAAACTCTGACCTCTCCCATAGTATTTTAAGCTTGATAATGTTTACTTTGGTGTCTCTGAATCCACTAAGGTGCCAGTAGTGCAGGTTTTCATTGAAAGACTGGACACAATAGTAAAAATCACACACTATAAGTATGGGGAATCAAGATTTGTATGTTCCAGTGCTAAACTCAATGCTTTGAGGTTCAGCAAGTCATGCAGTGCAATCGTCTAGGATCTGCAGAGGGTATAATTCACCATCCCTCATTATTCCATAAACATCTGCACAAGCAATAGAGTATTGATGTTTGGTACGTACAACAGGTTGAGCTGAACCATCACTATGAATAATATATGTATACTGATGAAGAGGCATGACGTTACAGGGCATGGCGTACTCCAGTTCATATTGGAGAAACTCTTGAGTCTGCAATTTGTGGTCAAACACGTAATCTACATCAGTGGCAGCCAAGGAGTGTCCCATTTTATCCACTGTGGATGTAATACTTTTGCGTTTGGAATATTAGCCTTTGTGACTGCCTCTAAGGTTGGCACTGGTGTTACGACAATGTTGCATTTTCCTTGAACCAGTGGTCATTCCTTAATGACAGCCATCTGAACTGCTGTAGATATTTTTTAATGGATGCAAAATGCATTTCAGCATTGGACTATAAGCAATCAGCACTGTGTCACCCTTGTTGAATGTGACATAGGTAGAGCCAGTAGCATCCAGAATTATCCGGATGACAAGATGTATTTCATTTTCATGCGTGTGTAAGTGGTTTGCATGAAGCATGTCAGTCTGTAATTACCTGAGTATTAGTGTATGTTCTTGTGTCCAATATCTACTTGAAAAATCTGGACATATTAAATCTTGAAGTGGTTTATGCCTTGTGCATGATCAAATATGAATGTTCTGCCAAAGATAAGGAATCCTAACAGGGATTTCAGTTTTTGGATGTCATTTGGTTGTTGCAACTGTGCGCTTCTCTAAAAAGTGTGGTGCAACACTCTTCTTCTCATTTGAAAGCACATATCCCAAAAACAGGGCATTGATGAAAGCAATTTTTTTTCTTAAAGTTAAATTTGTAGCCATGTTCAGCGAATCCCAATACAGTGTGATCTACTTTGGCCAAGTGTGGATTTAAGTCATTGTTTGTCAGTTATATGTAATCTACATAGGACAATGCATTTGGGTCAATATCATGCAGTATTGATGTCACACAGACAAAGAACAGCTCTTGTCTGTTCCTATTCCCTCAAGAAAGTCAGCAAAATTGGCCCTTGTGGCTGAGCGCAGAAAAAGCACTTAGACCCCTGCTTTCAGGTGCTATGTTTTGGTAGAAAAATCATTTGAAATATCCAAGGTTGTTTTGGATTTTTTTGTGGACAGTGTTGTTTATTAATCTTGTACTGTGTGAATTTTGTATTGCATATGTGCATGTATGGCTGTTTACATATCTGTAATCTAAGACTATTCTATATGATTGATCCTACTTAGCTACAGGAAAAAAGGGATTGTTCATAGGTGATAGCAGAGTTCAGTTACTCCCTGGTACTTGGGCTGTGAGAGAATGTCCCTCACAGGGGGTTTTTGCTTCATGGTTTATAGAGTACTGTTGTTGTATTTGCGGAATAGAACCTTATTTGTTTTACATGATAAGGAGATTCCCTGTCCCAGCCCACATGGTTGTGGTACAGGGTTGCATAGGCTTGCTTTACTTGCTCTGGAACTAGGACTAAGAAAGACAACAAATTCACATCTTTCCCTTGTGGGAGGGTCCTAAAAAACTTGAGAAGCCAATCTTTTTCTGCCAAGGGAATGTCATTACTTACGGTTAGTCTGTCCCAGAAAACTATTTTAACTGTGCGCACTATGTCCTCCCAATTTGTATTTTCAGTATAATAACTTGTTCCGGGTGGGAGACTTGCCTATCTGAGGTTCTGACTTCTATATAGTCGTTAGTTGCATTCACTTCCAAAAATTCTTGAAGATTCTGGTGAACTATGGTAACTTCTGCGGCACTGTCGAGCAGAGGCACTGCCTACGTTCTGTTCCTCCGTAGTGTTTTCAATATCTGTGGCATATTTTGCCAAAATGTACACAACCTTCTTCTTTTTGAATTGTGGTTATTGATGAGGAAGTTTCTTGACCTCTTAATTATTACATAAAGCAAGCATTGTGAGCACTTCTTTGGTTTCAGGTACTCTTCTTGTCTGAGCTCTGACTGAGTTTGATGAGTCCTGAAAGTAAGGAGAAGGGCTTGGATCAGTATACTGATACCTGTCATGTTGTTTCAAATTATCACAGTTGCAAAGATTGTAAAAAAAATTAAAGCTCTCTGAATGCATAGATTTGCCCAGCGATTTAACCTTATTTGTTTTTTGTTTGTGCCATAGTTTTATAGAAGACGCTTGAACTTGGTTAGTTTTATTCTTTTCAGGATTCTCTTTAAGTTGTGGCTCATTTGGTCTGGCCCTTAAATTAAATTGTTGTGACACGTATATGTCTTGGGAATTATTTTTGGTAACTTGTGCTTCTGATTTATTAAAGTATCTTGGGTGAGATGTTGGTGAACTGCCAATGCTGCTGCTTCCCCGTTCATATTACTTAAAATAAGTGAGGACACCGTGATATAATTGTCCACTAGTTTCATCCCCAAGTCCAGGGCAGGGGCAGCCCAATATTAAATTTGTTTTAACACTTCCGGTGAAACCACAAATGACTGAGTACCATGTGTTACGGTATTTATTGCAGCAAAAACTGTGCCCCAAGTTGCACACTCATCTGTTGAGGGTACTGTTCCAAGTGGTAAGCATATTGTGAGAATTCTATGTTTATCATGGAGTACTGCATGAGGAAACACTGCTTCCAGCTGGTTTGTTTGTGAGCAATCCAAAACAGAATACCTTTTCTTTTGGTGGAACTTTACCCATAATTGCATTAACAGTTACTGTGTTTATCCCCGGTGTAGCCAATTGCTGTTGGACAGCTGGAGCAGCCGTTGCTGGGTCAGTATTCAATGATCTCATTATGAATTGCATTAAGCATCTATATTATCTTGCTATATTATTCTATCATGGGCACAGATGCGCTGCCTGTAAATTTTGTATATTTCTATATGGTGTGTAGGTAGCTAGAACTGGCCATACGGGCACTGTCACTACTGAGAGGACCCGGTGCAACATTTTCAACATGTGGTAGGGCACCTTGAAACCATTTATGATGTCCCTGGTATGTTAATGGTACTTCTAAATTGTTGTATGCTTTACATTGTTGTCTAGAATTTGCTACTGTGTATGCATTAAATGTTTGTGTTCCGTACGCATCATGTGCCTCTACCACGGATATAATGTCTACACTCCCATTGGCTACTCCATTTGTAAATGTTGTGTGACAGTATGTCTATAGTTTATTGGAATAGATACGGGATTCTCCATCTGTAAAACAGAATTCAGAGACTGGAACATCAAGTGAGGTATCCTTTTAAGAGTTCAAGCTTGAATAACCTAGGGACAAATATAGGTGCTACATACACAGCTGAGGAGAATATTTCCCTAACACCACAAACATCTCCATACAAAGGTGAATAAGGCACATTGGGCATACAAGAGAGAACTACTCAGGAGATCTGTTAAATAAGTACCTGACTTTGATACTTTGGTGGCACCATATTATGCAGTTCGTACTTTGGTAATAGGACTGCGTGTTTAGGATGGCAGCACAACAGAGTGTGGAAGGCTAAGTGCAATCCTCACCTTTAGTAGCTCATGGCCTAACTCCTGGCTAGCTCACAGTTTCTCACCCAAACCTCCAAACCAACAGGGTAAAAGGCGATTATGGCAACCTGAAGATGACACTCCGACTCGCCAGGGAAATCATGGAAACAAATCATACCCCTTTTGCTCAGTTACTCAGACATACTGAGGCGAGACACAAAGATGTGAGATACGTTTTTAACAAAGTTATTGAAACAATCGCAATCTAGTATAAAAAGTGTCTGTTGTGATAATTCAGCAGATGAAACAAAGCAAGATAATCAACATCACAATCAGGGTAAAAACGATAAGTAACCAACAATGATTTGTGTGGTTCTACATGTTCTAGGAATTCTAGAGATTCCTACTAAACTCTATGACTGTCTCTGAGATCATAGTGGTTGTACCCTTCTGCTTGGATCAAATAAAGGAACATCCCAATGCCCATACCTGGATAGAATATCAAGAATCAGCCTGTTGTGTAGATGGCAATCATCTCAGGAAATTGGCAGATCAGAACCAGCTGACCTGTTTGTCACACAGCATGTGTCCCAGGATCATTGTATCTGGAATGCCTGTGACCTCCTTAGATCAGTATGTAGTTGATATGATAACCCATACCACATTGGGGCCACAGTTATGAAGTAACACTGTGGCCCTCATTACAACATTGGCGGTAAATGCCGCCTACCGCCGTGCTGACGGCCTCCAACATACCGTGACTGCGGTGGTACACCGCTATGGCTATTAAGACCCAAACAGAGAAATCTGCCACTATACAGACAGCCACACAAATCCGCCAGCCCAAAGGTCAGTGATAAACTGGCGGTACCAAAACCCACACCGTTACACCAACAGAAATACACCCACAGTATCAGGACCCACGAATTACCGCATTGGTCTTTCAACCGCGGTAAACCATTGGCGGTACACACCACAGTGGCTTAAAATACACACACACTTACAAAACGATACCACATTGGACAATTCAAACTACACACACCTGGCGCACAAACACACACCACACCCACACACCCACAACACTATAAAACACACACCCACATTACCCACAACCCTTTCAATGAAAGATAAGATTGCTAACACAGAGAGAGACAAGCCAGGAGCACCCACTCAATCTGAGCCACAAAACACCATCACCAATACACCATCCATGCACATCACAGCGCACACCCCAACACATCATCCTACACATCCTCACATGTACCACTCACACCACATCCATGGCACCCCAAAGACACCGCAGGTTTTCAGAAGAGGAGCTAAGGGTCGTGGTGGAGGAAATCATCCGGGTAGAGCACCAGCTCTTCAGGTGCAGCAGACGTCCATTGCAAGGAAGATGGAGCTATGGCAGAGAGTCATGGACAGGGTCAATGCCGTGAGACAGCACCCCAGAACAAGGGATGACATCAGGAAGAGGTGGAACGACCCAAGGGGGATGGTGCATTAAGTGGTTGCAAGACACCAGATAGCTGTACAGAGGACTGGTGGTGGACCCCCACCTCCTCCCCCACAATCAACAACATGGGAGGAGAAAGTCTTGGTGATCACGCATCCTGAGGGCCTCGCAGGAGTAGCAGGAGGACTGGACTCTGGTAAGTCAAATCCTTACTACTTTTTCCGCCCCTACCTGCAGGCCATCACAAACTCCTACCCCTACCCTCACCTCAATCACTCCACCACCTCACATATACCCCACTATCACAACCCACCCATCCCAATACCACGCCCTGCATGCAACACCAATGCATGGACACCCATCACAGACCTGCATGGACACCCATCACTAAAGCATGTCCATTAGAAAGAATCACCTAGCCTACAAAATCACCACACACACAAGGCAAAGCTGACAGGGCAATCACAACTATACAGGGAAACACACCCATGCACAAGATGACACACGCAGATACAATATCACTGCATTTACATCCCCACAGGACCCCCACTCAACATCACAGGAGAGGAGGTGCCACCAACATCAGTCCCCCCACAGAAGAGGCCCACAGTGATGACAGCAGCTCTGCAACAGGGAAGTTGGGAGGACTGCTGTGTGACAGGGGGACAACAGGCCCAGGGAACCCACTCTCCACGAGGCACTTGCAGGGATCCTGGGAGCATACCAACATTCCCAGGAGACCTTGGGCCAGATACTGGCCAAGTTGCGGGAGACCCAGCTGCTGTAGGAGGGCAGTACCTGGGGATCAGAGAGGCGCTCAAACACAACCACACCATCCTGGTCACCATTGTAAGGGTGCTGGCTGCATTGGCCAACACCATGAGGGAGGCAGTGGCACACCAACAGGCCCCTGACACTAGCCAGATGAAGGCACTGGAACCTGGCCTTCAGGAGGCCAAAAGTTCTTTCAATGATCCTCCTTATTCGCCCATGTGCCTCATTGTAATGTTCCTCAGCCCTTGTCCTGGGATTCCTCACTGGAGTCAGTAGCCATGAGAGGTTGGGGTAACCAGAGTCACCTGCAAATATTCGAGAGATAGCTGTTAGACATACACTCACCCTTAGGGACAGCCCAACACCCACGTACCTACATCAACTGGGTGGGGACCATGGGCTCACCTATTAGCCACACCCTGTGCCTCTGGAGTTGAGACATCACATATGGAATGCTGCTATTCCTCAAGATAAAGGCATTGTGCACAGAGCCAGGATACTTGGTATTCACATGGGATATGAAATGGTCTGCCAAACACACCATCTGCACATTCAGAGAGTGATAGCTTTTCCTATTCCTGAACACTTGTTCATTCCTCCGGGTGGGACAAATACTTCATGTGTACCATCAATGGCACCAATGATGTTGGGGATATGTCCCAGGGCATAGAAGTCAGCATTCACTGTTGCCAAATCCTCCATCTGTGGGAATACGATGTAGCTGTGCATGTGTTTCAGCAGGGCAGACATCACTCTGGTCAACACATTTGAGAACATAGGCTGTGACATTCCTGATGCCATGGCCACTGTTGCTTGGAAGGAACCACTTGCCAGGAAATGGAGCACTGACAGGACCTGCGCTAGAGGGGGGATACCTGTGGGGTGGCGGATAGCTTAAATCAGGTCTGGCTCCAATTGGGCACACAGTTCTTGGATTGTGGCCCTATCAAGTCTGTAGTTTAGGATAATACGTCTGTCCTGCATTGTCGCCAGATCCACCAGGGGTCTGCACACTGGAGGATGTATCCATCTCATATTCATCCGCAGCGGATGAAGTCTAGGGAGGAAAACGGTGAGCAGAGTGTCATATTCACACATCTATTGAAATAATTATGCATCTCTTCATTTACAGAACCAGTATGTGAATCCGAGAGTCAGTTGATGTGCCAATGTCTGCTGTGATGCAGTTAGGTGCCATGGCCTGTGCCCCCTTGAAATGGCTGCTGCCTGATCTGTGAGGAGGGACAAGTGGAAATGAGGTAATTCTGCTGGCGCTGTGTGCCGTTACGGTTGCGGATGATGTCCGCCGCGCAACTTCGCATTGGTTAACATTAGGCCCTATGGGTTCCAGGAGCCAATGGTGATGTACGCCGGCATTGACGGTACGCACCACCGCGGACGTGACTGCCTATTCACTCACTTGCTACCTGACCTTCAACAGTAGAGGACCTACACTGCAAGTGCTGCTGTCACCTGTGTCTGGAAGCGACAATGGTTCAAGTGTCTGGGGAAAGGGCCCCTGCCTTCACTTTGGAGGAGTTGGAGAGACTGGTGGATGGGGTCCTACCCCAGTGCAAACAGGTTAGTACACTGTGCGCATGATGAGTGGGCCATGAATGTATGGAGTGCTGTGTGGGTAAGCCACATGTATGGGGGTCAATGTTTGTGCATAAGGGGATGAGAGGGATATGGTGGCCATGAGTATGACAGTCCGGATGGTATGACAAATCACTTTTCTGCTGTATTTTTCCTGCAGGCCAGCGGCCATCAGAAAAAGGGTATTAGGCGTGCCATCGGCAAGGAGGTGCGGACCCTGGGGGTCTTTGACAGGCAGAGCACCCACTGCCGCAAACGGTGGCATGACCTGCACCGTTGGGCAAGGAAGATGACGGAGGCCCAGCTGGGGCTGGCCTCCCAACGACAAAGGGGTGCCCGTCGTACCCTGACCCCCCTGATGTTCCGCATCCTGGTGGTGGCCTATCCGGAGTTGGATGGGTGCTTGAGAGCATCATAGCAGCCACCAGGGGGTGAGTACAAATTCTGAATCATGACTTTGCGCGTGATAAGGTTTTACAAGGGTGGGGATGTGGACTGTGGGTATACCTAGGTCAGGGCGAACATGGCAGGGTAGCTCCCTTTTTGTGCAGGCTCTGAAGCACTCCAACCCTAATGGTGTCAGTGGGCATCTCCTACTGGTCAGGGCCCTGTTTCTTGCAGGTGTGCAGCTGATGGCGTTATGCTATGTACCCCATGGGCTGGTGACTATCTTTGCAACTGGTAGTGCAAGGCTTAGTGCATAGGGCTGCTCCCTGTGTGTTATGTACGCCAACGGTAGTGTTTTTGCTGGCACTGACCAAGTGTATCCTCTGTGTCTCCCCCCTTTTTGTTTTGTCACCCTGTCCTTCTGTGCATTAGCATCATCGGGCAGAGGAGCAGAGACACCGAAGATGGAGGGAGCTGCATCTCACTTGGGCCTGGAGGCCGAATCCACCGAGGGTGAGGGCACAGTGGGATGGAGGGTGAGGGGAGCACAATGACGGAGACAGGAGGGGACACTACAGACAGCGACTCCTCCTCTGATGGAAGCACCATCCCCATGCAGACACACCAACATCCATTGCCTCCACTGTGTCCCCCTCCTCCTTATCGTCCACCTCCCTCCCAGTCGCATCTCCACTCAACCCTGCATGCACTACATCCTCATCCACTACCTGCATCACTAGCACGCCCATCACTACACATCCCTCACTGGCAGTCACCACCCCCACATCCATGCACACGTCCCCTGTGTCCTCTCCCATTGTGTCTGTTACCCCTCCTCCCAAAGTGTACAAACGCAAGCACACACCCACCCAACAGTCATCTACCTCACAGCAGCATCCAGCTCATGCACCTGCACCCAAACACAGCAGACTGACACCTCCCACAAGCACTCCCTCTTCCTCCACTCCCAAACCTTCACCCTCTTCCCACCCCAATGTCCCTAAGAAGCTTTTCCTAGCCAACATTGACCTATTCCCTACCCCTCCCATCCCCTGTCTTTCACCTCGGGACAGGGTGGCCTAAACCCAGCCCAGCACCTCAGCCACCAAGTCCATGTCCGCTGTGGTGTCTGCAGCTGTTAGAGGCTCGAAGGGGGAGCTGTCAGCCCAGCCAGTGTGCCACCAACTCCTGCCAAGGCCAAGAACATTCCGCCACCTGGCAAGGTGAAGAAGGGGACAGCATCCAGCAAGGGCAAGGAGCCACAGCCACCCAGCAAGGGCTCCTCAAAGACTCCAGCTGCCAGACCCAAGGTGACACCACCATCTGCCAAGGGCAGGAAGGGGCACCAGCCATGGCACATTAGCCGTCCGAGCCTGCAGGTGAAGGCCTGGTGTCTACCAGCACAACCACCACCTGCACCACCACAAGCACCGCCACCTGCACCACCGCAAGCACCACTACTGTCAGTAGCAGCAGCCCCAGTGGGCAGCCGTCTGAGGCTGCAGGAGAAGGGTCGGAGCCTCCCCCCACCACTGGCAGGACCGGCACCTGCACCGCGGCCAGCACCACCACCTGCACCACTGCAAGCACCACCGCAAGCACCGCCATCTGCACCGCTGACAGTAGCACCACTGCCAGCAGCAGCAGCCCCAGTGGGCAACCGTCCGAGGATCCAGGAGAAGGGCTGGACCCTCCCCCCACCACTGGCAGCACCCCCACCGGTACTACCTCCACTGTGAAGCCGTAGCCACCAGCAATGGACTGTAGCCCTCCCTCCAGGGACTATAATGCATCCCGGTCACTGCAAATCCGGTGGCTCTGACACCCAGGTGAGGGACTGTGACCTGGCACCTCCCAAGGGCTGCATCACTGGGCACAAAGCCCCCTCCAGAACCCGTGGAGAAAGGCATACACTCACCCTATTTGGCTTTGCACTCCCCATGACCAAGCAGTGGGCAAACCTCCCACTTGAGAGACTGTGGCTTTTCACTCCCCAGGACCAAGCACTGGGCAAACCACCCACATGAGAGACAGTGGCTTTGCACTCCCCAGGACTAAGCAGTGGGCATGGAGCCCCCTCCAGGAGCAGTGGCATAGTACCATCTTCCAGCTGAGGTGCCCCCACTTCCCCATCCCCCTGAGGTGCCTGTGCATTTTCGACCTGACGCCCCTGCAGTGTTCTTTCCGTCAAGTGTGGGCTTGGCCTATGTGCTATAGCCCAGTGGGCCACAGACTATTTTTGTGTGGACACTGTCCCTCATTTTGTATATATTGTATATATTGTATACATTGTACATACTGTTTATTAATTTATGAAAGTATTTCTCTAAATTTCTAATATTACACTATTTTGACTCCATTCCTTTGTCCTTGTGTTATTTCAGAGGGTTACGGGGTGTATATGTAATGTTGTAATCCCTGCATTACAAAAGTGGCACAGTGAGATGCAACTATTATTGCTGCTGCACCGAGCTGCACACTTAATAAAAAATCAGGTCCTGTTTGTGCAACATGTTGAACGCAATCCACACAGGGTGGTTCAACAACAACTCTCACACACCTCCATGCGCCATTTGGGAATGGGCACAAAAGTGAGCTCATACAACACAAGGGGCATGTCTGTGATCACCATTTGTGCAGCTGTACAAGTAGCTTCAATTTCACCATGTAGCAAGGTTGTCTGTGTTGTGTGAATGGTTGGTGTTATGCATAAAGGGACACCTTCATGCGTAAAGATTTGCACAAGTGTCATCAATGTTGCACTATTGGCACAATATCACTAGCCCATAATGCAACTGTACTATCATACAAATAGTTCCTCATGTGGATCCAAGCTGCCCATTCCCCTTGTGCCACATCAATAAAGTCTCAAAATGCATGCATTCATCCACATTGTACATCCTTGCACCAGCATATGCCTGTGGTAGATATGCTGCATGCAAGGAAATGAACAGAAGAGGCAAATATGATAAGTGATGGGCAGCTGTCAGTGTGGCAGGACACATACCCCAAATATGTTCCCGAAATATGTGCCACGCTTCACAGTTTCTTCTGACAGACTTCACTGATGACAGTTGAAGTTCCATACTTACCTGTCAAAGATTCATTTTTAAAAAAATATTTTTTTATTAACAATTTGCTGTTATACACCTACAGTATGATTTATGACGGCATCTGGTCTCTCTTCCATGTCTCAGGATGTTACATGATCTGTGCAGATATCACATAATTTGTTATACCTTTACATCAGTTTTAATTACTCTTAGTCCAGTTCTTTGGAGCTTCGTACGTTTACCTGAAAGCCATATGAGAGCTATGCCACCAATCTAATTTTTATACATCTAAAATAGTCTTTAACTAAAATCGAACAAGCTAATAATGCGATGGTACCTGTGTGGGCAGGCGGTTCCATTTTCCAGAGCTAGCCTTTTCTCCTTTTCCCCCTCAGAGCGGGGTAGATCCCTTCACGCTCTCCGTCCTTTTTAATCCTAAAACGGAATCTCCTTCAAGCAATGCCCAATTCCTTCTGTCCCCATCCGGTCATTCCTGTGTCCTTGAGCCGTGTATCCCATGTCTATATTCGCTTCCCTTCTATTCTCTGCTAGGTTCCAGACCCTGGGTTCACCCTTTCTTGCCATAGATGATGCATCACTGCTGTCTTCTATTTCTGTCCCTCATTTTATTTTTATGTCAGTCCCTCTGTAGGTGTGTCCTCACCCCTCAACATCCCCTCCCATTTCATCAATATCTCCTCCCACTCTGGGGCAACGGGGGTCTGGCGGAGTCCCCGCTCCTCCTCTCTCTTCAATATCTGTAATTCTGCTCTGGACCACTTATCAACATCCCATCTCCATTCCGTCAGTGAGGGGCATCTGGGAGATTTCCACCCCAAAGTGATCAGTTTCCGGTATAAAACCAGAGCCAGGTCCAGAAAACGACCCCTCACCTTCCCACGTGGAAGTCCCGTTCTAAGACCCAGGAGACACACATTAGGGGTTAAGGCAAAATCCTTTTCGAGCAGTCCAGACAGGTCTGCTAACACATTTCCCCAGCCCGTTGTAGTTCGGGGCAGCTCCACACCATGTGATCGAAGTCTGCATTCACTTCATTGCACGTGGGACATGTGCTGGGGTCCCCTCCGTACATTAAGGATAAGCGGTGCGGGGTAAGGTACGTCCTTTCAGTGTAATTATATTGGGTATATCTCAGTCTCGTGTTTCTCGACACCTCCCTCGAATACCCTAGCACCCTACTCCACTCTGAGTCTGTTATCTCGTTTTCCAGGGATCTCTCCGATCTCTCCCTTAGGGATTGCACTGGGTCAAGGGCCCCCTCCTGTTGGGCTCGGTATAGTCTTGTGATGCAGTGTGCATCATCCCCTAGTGTTAAGAGGAGATGTAATATTTAGTGGGTGGTAGGCTCTGCATTCACTGTTTTCCAGTGTTCCCCTAGGCTATGTGTTAACTTCTGATACAGGAGAAATTGCCCCGGCGGAACTCCCCCGTCATTCACTAGGTCAGTAAAGGGCCTCAACACCCCGTACCGGAATAAGGCGGTCATTCTGACCGCGGCAGGCGGCGGTCGCTGCCCGCCATGCGGTCACCGCCGAATGACCGCCCCGCGGTCAAAAGACTGCGGCGGCCATTCCAACTTTCCCGCTGGGCCGGCGGGTGCCCTCCAAAAGAGCGCCCGCCGGCCCAGCGGGAAAGCCCCTGCAACAATGAAGCCGGCTCCGAATGGAGCCGGCGGAGTTGCAGGGGTGCGACGGGTGCAGTGGCACCCGTCGCGATTTTCACTGTCTGCTAAGCAGACAGTGAAAATCTTTCTGGGGCCCTGTTAGGGGGCCCCTGCACTGCCCATGCCAGTGGGCAGTGCAGTGGCATGGGCAGTGCAGGGGCCCCCAGTGGCCCCACAACACCCGTTCCCGCCATCCTGGTTCTGGCGGGAAGGGGGTCGGAATCCCCATGGCGGCGCTACTTGCAGGTTCCCCTTTTCTGACCGCGGCTTTACCGCCGTGGTCAGAATAGCCCAGGAAGCACCACCAGCCTGTTGGCGGTGCTTCCGCTGCCCTCCACCCTGGCGGTCAGAGACCGCCAGGGTTGGAATGAGGGCCTAAGTCACCTACTGTCTCTACTCCCGCTCTTTTCCAAATCCCAAGCCCTGTACCTACCAAGCCTTCCTCCCCAGATCTAATATTAGGGCGGTCAACGGCAAGGCCGGGGAGTAAGGGGATCCCACCCCCACTTGTCTTGTGCACCTCTTCCAGCAAGATATGGCTACTTTCGTCATCAGGCTGTCCGTTTGGCGTGCCACCTTCTTATTAATCATCTGCGCTATGACCCGGTCCGTCCCCTTATCGCCAACGGTAATCCATCTATCCAGGTATCCCTTCCCAGCGAACCAGCTGGCGACCCATTGCAGTTGGCATGACAGGTAATAGGTCTCAAAATCTGGGACCCCCAGGCCTCCCACCAGCGTTGATCTACAGAGGGTTGGGAGTGCTGTACGTCTGCGGCCATCATCCCAGATACGTTCCCTAAGTAGTGTATTCAACTCACGGATCCATGCCGAAGGGATTGATAATGGTAAGTTAGCAAAATAATAGAGGAGGCAGGGCAGCATAATCATTTTAGATAAGGAAATTCTGCCCATGATGGATAATTTTAATGAGCGCCAGAAACCGACGAAGCCCTCAAGGAGCGGAGTGCCATCCCAATGTTTCCATCCCTCAAATCCCCAATCTCATGGTATATTTGTATACCCAGGTACTTAAAGGTGCGCAGAGCCCAAACCACGTCCCCTGGCAAGAGGAGGGCCGCTCAAAATTTTGTGTTAGGGGGGAAACAAATGTCTTACTCCTATTGAGGCATAAACCTGACAGTGCACCGAAATGGTCCAGCGTCAGCATGGCCCAAGGTAGGCCCGACTCTCCGTCTTTGATGTATGTGAGAATGTTGTTGGCATGCAATGATATGATATGTTCTGATTGACCCTATTTTATTCCCCTGCCAGCACCCCCGCTTCGCATCACGGCCGCCAGCGGCTCTATGGCCAGGGCGAATAGTAGTGGCGATAGCAACCTTGTTGCGTCCCTCGGTATATAGGGTAAGTATCCGATATCATTCTGCCCGTCCTCACCCTTGCCAACGGGGCCATATACAATAAGTCCACCCATTTTATCCAGCCCTCTCCCATACCCATCCGCCGCATCACTGTTCTTAGGTAATCCCATCTGACTGAGTCAAAAGCTTTCTCAAAGACTTCAGCAAGAAGCACTCCTGTCATGGGTCTCTCTTCTTCGGGCATGTGCAAAATAGCGAATAGGCACCTCAAGTTCAGAGAGGTGCTGCAGTTCGGGACAAAGCCATTCTGATCTGTATGCACTAACCCAGTGATGTGGCGTAGCAGTCTGTTGCCAAGGTTTTGCTAAGGATTTTAAAATCGTTATTCAGCATCAATAAAGGCCGAAAATCAGTTACCAAGGCTTCCTTCGACTTCGACTTGGGCAGGGGGCCCACCAATGCCTCCCTGAGTGAGTTTGTCAGCATTCCACGTTGCAATGCTTCCGTATGCATCTCCACCAACTGGGGAGCTAACAGTGTAGAGTATTTTTTTGTAAAAGTCCATTGGAAGTCCGTCCGTCCCCGGGGTCTTACCGGTTGCTAACTGCGCTATAGCCTCCTGTACCTCATCCACCGTCAGCGGGCTACCTAAACTATCCTGTTCCTTGGGTGCCAGCGTGGTCAGGGGGAGTGGACACAAGAAATCATCAAGGTCATCTGCCCTAAGCTCTCCCAGGGCCCTGTAGAGATAAGAGTAATACTCCTTGAAGGCATCATTTATGGGTCCCAGCATACATAGACGGACCCCTCCTCTATCATAAACACTTGTGATGGGTCTACTGTCCCCTTCTGCCCTTACCAACCATGCCAACATTCTACCTGAGCGGCCCTCCTCAGCTTGGAGTGAGGCCAGATATTTCCGAAGGCTGTGACAGCGGAGCTGTTCTTCCACCTGGATATAGGACTTCCGTGCCTGGACATATATTTCCTGTTCTGCATCCCCGTTCCCCCCTCCACGCTCCCCTTCATGCATTATCATCTCCAAACTATTCAGTTCGCGTTCTAGAGTGCGTCTCACTCCGGCTGTCTGACCTAGAAAGAAACCTCTAGTTGCCACCTTGAGGTCCTCCCATTCCAAGGATCTTGAAGAGGCAGATCCCTTGTTAGTTTTAATATAGTCAGAGAGGTATAGGAGAAGGGATTCTCTGTAGGCTCGGTCCTCTAACGAGGCGGGGTCAGTCTCCATGTCGGGACGGGGGCCTATCCATTGTCACCCTCCGGGTAACCAGTAGGGGGTTATGGTCTCATAATGTGTGAGCCAGGTATTCTGAGCGGGTCATTCCCTGTGCTAGATCTGCTGTACACACTACTCTATCTATTCTGGTATGTACTTGGTGTAGTCCCGAATAGAATGAGTAGTCCCCATCAGTGCAGTGTTGTTCCTGTCATACATCCACTAGGCCCCACGCATTCATCCATTGTCTTAATTTTCTCGCCACTCTATGTGTCGCTGCCCCTGTAATCGGTGGAGAGGAACGGTCCAAGTCTACATCTAATATTTCGTTAAAATCTCCTCCGATTAGCATTCCCCCGGTTTGTTGGATTGTGAGATGGCTCGAATGTTGGGTTATAAAGAGGACCTGATCTTGGTTGGGGGCGTAGACACTGCCAAGGACAATGGGGGTTCCATGAAGCCTCCCCTCCACTATCACAAACCTACCCTCCCGGTCTATGTCCTTGGATATGATTTCAAAGGGAACCCCCAATTAAATCCAAATCAAAGTTCCCCTCGCATACGCTGAATAACCAGTGGCAAACACGTGCCCTCTCCACCTGCACCTTAATTTCTCTACCTCTCCTGTGGTTAAGTGAGTCTCTTGTAGCATCGCCACTTGTACACCTCTTCTTTTAAAAAAGGACAGTATTATATGACGTTTGGATGGGGACCCCATACCACGTATATTCCATGTTAGTATATTATATTCAGCCATGGGGTTGTCTTATTAGCATTACAGGTTGTCCACTCTGCCCTGTGTGTAGTCTCCTCATGATTCCGACTGTATACATGAGTACATCTCTCCAGCCTGCCCAGTGCACCATCAAAAGTTGTAACTGTAAAACCCAACTCCCTATACCCAGGGCACCTCGCAAACAGTAGGTTGCCCAGTAAACTGTGCAACAGTGCAACATGTTCAACAAAGTATCTAAGATTCTCACCAGTCTCACTGGTTGGATGAGAATTCAGGCGGGGGGGGCCATGTCCGGAGGGGCCTCGTATTTATACAATTCACCTCGCCGCCAGACCGTAATACCACCTCTGTTATCCAAGCTCGTCTGATGTCTGGGGGGTCACCTTTGGAGCCCTTGTTGAAGATTCCGAGAATCCTATGGAGGACACAGCCTTGTCATCCGAGTCCACCCCGGAGCCTCCCCGGGGGGACGCCTCTATGCTCATGGATGTCGCCGCCTCCAGGACCGCCCGCCTTCCAAGCTCTTTCTGTGTCTGCATTGGTAGCCCACGAGAGCTGCCCCTGTTCCTCCGTCTCCCCGGGTCTCTGCGCTTTCTATTCTCCCTGTGTTCACTCTTGCACTCCGGGCCGACTGGCCCCCATGGGCTTCAAACCATTCCCATGCCTCCTCAGGGTTCTGGAAAAAGAAGGCTTTACCCTGGTGCATCACTCTCAAGCGAGTCGGGAAGAGGAGCGAATACTGGATCCCTTCCGCTCTGAGGGCCTTTTTGACTGCCATGTACGAATTTCGCCTGGCCTGGACCTCAAGGTGAAATCCGGGAATAACGTCACCTCTCCATTCGCAACTCTGAAGGGGCCCGCCTCTCTGGCCCTCTGGAGTAGTGCATCCCTGTCTCTGTAATGCAGCACTCTGGCTATCACCGCTCTGGGTGGTCCGCCCGGGGCAAGGGGTCTTCAAAGGCACTCGGGGGTATATTTATACCCTGTCTGTGGTGAATGTGCGTCAAAAATTTTGACACACATTCAGCGCAAACGTTGCCCCATATTTAAACTTTGCCGCCCGAGCCCGCAGATGACAAAATTCCGCTGTGTACGTAATTCTTTGGATGCTGCAACCCGCCTTGCGTTAATGATATGCAAGGTAGGCGTTCCCGTCCAAAAAATGACTTAAACGGCCGTGCCTTGACTTTATGCTTTTGGGCAAAAATGACGCACGGCTGGGAGACGGACCCGGAAAATGACGCACAGCCCGATTTGCATCAAAATTTAACGCCTGGGTCAGGGCAGGTGTTAAAATGGGGCAAACACACCTGTATTTAATCAGAACACACAGAAGCAATAGCAGAGCAGCAACAGGGAGACATGGAGGTGATTCTAATCCAGCGTGCACGCAGACACAGAGCCCAGCAACAACAACAGCAACTACAACCACACCAGCAGGGACCCCAAAGGCAGCCCAGAAGGCAGGAGAGGATATTCCGCCCCAGAACAACCCTTCATGGCCTCAGGGAACACGACATCATCCAGAGGTACAGGTTGAACTGGCAGGCCATTCAGCAGCTGCTGCGCAACATTGAACCGCAGTTGGCACCCGCTTTGCTGACACCGCGCACCATCCCAACAGAAACCAAGCTGCTTGCTGTACTTCACATGCTGGCAAGTGGCTCTTTTAAAAAAAACTGGTGCCCTGGTTGCCGGAATATCACAACCATCATTCTCTGCCCTTTTGCCCAAAGTACTGGATGCCATCATTGGACTTACACCCCGCCACATCTGCTTCCCTAACACACTGCAGAAGCAGCAGGAAACAAAACAGGGGTTCTACCTCATTAGTAGCTTCCCACACGTCCTTGGTGCCATTGACTGCACACGTGTACGCCTTGTACCACCTGCTGCAACTTAACACCTCTACCGTAACAGGAAGCACACACATTCCATCAACATGCAGGCCATTGTCAATCACCAGGGATTGATCACCAACATCGTGGCTAAATATCCTGGGAGTGTCCATGACTCCTTCATCTTCTGTCACTGCACCATCAATCAACACTTCCAGGATGGACGGTATGGCAATGGACTACTTGTTGGTAAGTACAGAAACCTACTTATATATACACTGCACAGCAACCCTCTAGGACACACAACACATACACCGCAACAGCAACATGTGGACAGGAACACACTGAGGTCGTGACATCGCTAGCCATGTTTCATAGGTCTGCAGTGAACCTGTCACTCATCTGAAATTAGTGTACAGTCTAATGTTAAGACGTCAATGATCACAATGTGTAAAGTGGGTTGCCTAAATGTCACCTTGCAAATTGTAAGTGTCCCAATGACGTTTACATTAATACATTGCATAAGTCTTAAATGTATGGGATATCCAGGGTACATTGATATGAAAGTGTTAACAACACTGTCAATTTTAACCCGTGTATGGAAATAGCATCTCACCCCCAGTGAAGACACAGGGACACCTGTATCACAAGTCACAATGCTAGTGAGGGCACACTGTACTGCAAATCCCAAAACATACTGCTGACAAACGGTCAGCAGACAAACACCCGTTCAGCCAAGGAAACAACACAATGCAGATAGTACATCCTGGAAGCCTAGGATGCGACATTATAACACAAAAGAGTCACAGACAACACCAGGCAACTACTGCCATGAAAGGTAATTTCAATAGGACCAGCTACATCAACATGATCCCATTTATTTTCTCTTGCAGCTGATCAGGGGTATGGCATCCAGCCATGGATAATGACACCTATTGGCAACCCGAGTACTGCAGCAGAGCGTGCCTACAATGACGCACATAGGAGGACACGCACCATAGTCGAGAGGACCTTCAGCATCCTCAAATCAAGGTTCTGGGGCCTCAACCTCACTGGTGATAGCCTCCTATATTCCCCGGAGATGGTCTGTAAGATCATCCTAACATGTGCAATATTGCACAACATATGCATCAAAAGGAACATTCCCCTCCTGGAACCAGAGCCACACATGCCTGAAGAGGAGGATGCTGGCCTGCAACATGAGGGGGAACTACAGAACACTGCCACTGGTATACGCAGGCGGCAACATATCGTCAACAATTTCTTTTAAATATAATCACCATCACCACTTTAATGAACTAATTGAAATAAACACCTATAATAATCACAATATCATGGTCTGGCTAATCATTTTTGCACACCTTCATCTCTACTTGAAAAAATCCACACATGTCAGGACCCTGACAGTTCACACACAGAATCACAGTGCTCACAACATATTGATGGGCCATGTGTGGTTAATAGCTGCGAGAATAATCAGCACAGAGGCTATGATGTTCCCAGATGCAGTGGGAATTGCAGAGGCTAACCTGTGTACAAATGTTGTAATGACACCTTCCGGAACATGACACCTGAGACATTATCTCACTCAGCACACCAAGGTTGCCCTGTTGACTGTCTCATTACACGTCTTTAGTGACAGGGTGGGACCATCCCCATGTAGGTTCACATGTCCTCATCCACTTTACTCACATTGATCAACCAAGGATACTCAGTAGATACAGGAATAGCTGCCACTGACTCATGATGAGTCTTGGACCGAACTGTGACAAATTACACCCCAAAAAAGTATACAGGATCATCATTGGACCACACACATGAACAAGACACCAATGTGCAATTGATCACTGGAAATATTTGGACACGTGCTGCCTCGTCTGCTGGTCCACCACACCCACTTGAGAGTTGTGGCTCACTTCTATGACCTCAACTGTGGTGTCATCATACATTTGTGATTCACCTTTGTTTGTCTGGGCAAACAACATGGTACCCACTTCCTCAATGCATGTGTATGACTCACTTTGGGATTCACCAACTAGTGCCTAGGAAGCTGTTACCAAAACTCTAGGACATAGGATGTTGAAAATGTGGACCATTGACGTGAACAAGCATCTGCCATCTATCTGGTGCATGCTTGGTCACATGTGGTGTCTACGTTACCCTAAATCTTGGAGGTCCACATTACGGATGTTGCTACATGTATGACTAACATGTCCTCTCATTTCCACAATGACTTGCGTCTAAGGATTGGACACATGGACGTCACATTCATACAAGCATATGTGCAATAATGCTTCATGTGATACACACACACACTTGGTTAACAAATACATTACTTGCCAATGCACACACATTGAGCCAAAGGCATTTAGGTATTGTACATATGTGCGTCACATTGCTATCCTCTCCTGATGCCAAACATGCACAATTTGTGCAACACATATATGTAGGCCACACATATGGCCATCTAGTGCATCAGCCAACCGTAAAAATACTGTGAAGGAAGTAGCGGATCATGGTCCGCTGCAATATGATGTCACACATGTGACATACACCATCAACACCATAGTGGGTGCAATCAGCCTATCTCTGATGTGTCCCAAATGTAACATAACATAAAAACTGAAAAAATGCCCAAAACCAGTTCATGCACTGAAATTTTGACGTTCCTAGCGTTATGCATCATTTTTCAGCCACCAATTCTTTATTTGAGTCATTTTATTTGACGCACAGGAGTGAACATTAGGCCGCATCCAGATATTTGTACAGGCCATGTACTATTATTTGGATGCGGGCTAATTTTCACTCCTGTGCGTAAAAAAAATGACGCAAATATAGTATTGGTGGACAAAAAATTATGCATAATGCGAAAAAGGGAATACAGGAAGTGATGTAATAGGATATCCTGTTTACAGATCATGTACAGTGGGTGTACTTTCACTTTCACTTTGCAGTCTATGATTCTTCTAGACTGTGTGGCTGTGTAGAGAGTGGTGTCCTAAGATTTTGTGCTTTTTTGTCCTGTGTGCTGTCAATTTGTGAAATAAATATTGTTGGTGTATACTGTCCTACTGTGTTTTGTGTACATTTGTCCATTTACCTACTGTTGTTGTTGTTTGTGGGAGTCTGTTGTGGGTAGTAGTAGTTTGGGGATAGTTGGGCTCTTTTAGTGGTTAAGTTTACTTTTCTTCTGTATTTGTACCCCTACTTTCCCCCTTTTCCCCATTCTATTTCGTAAACCCCTTTCTCTTTCACATTTCTACTATGTCTGGTATGCCACGTCTTGGCAGGATGGGTGAAGAGGATTTGGGGGGTTCATATGGCTTGTGTGCCATTTCTTGCCACTCCTGATCGAGGCAGGGGGCAGGATGATACAGGGGTATCAAACAAAGGCGCACAGAATCCAGTGGGGAAAGGTGCTGCATCACCTGCAGCATGTGTATGCCAGCCAGAGGAGGGACCACCAGCTGAAGCACCGGTGGGCTGACCTCAACACCAGGGAGCAGGATCTCTTGGACCACCTGGGAATTGTGATTGGTGGCCCTGTTGGTAAGTACTAATCATGTAAATGTGCACGATTAAATGCTCTGTAGTGACATCAGAGGATTTGTACTATTTCTGCCAGCTAACTTGCTGACTGTGTGTAATGCTGGGGAAACATACAGGGATAATTGATGCACTATGGTAAGGATCACAATTGCTAGCTGTCAGGTAGCACGTGCTCAGCAAACTTACAGGATACTTTTCTATTAAGTAAATTGGTGCGGCCCTTGTGTCAGACAACCAAACAAAATAGGAGCCAATCATGTCTATATAGGGCACTTTAGCCAGAGAAGTAAAGTTGTACCAACATATTGGCTAACTTTGTTGACGCAATAGCTAGACTGACTTTAGAATCACTACATGATGCAGAAATGCTGGCTTCACGTCTATTGATTATAGCAAAGTGGCTCAGACATATATCTCATGTGAGTCTGGTGAGTGTGGAAGGAAAGCGTTCACGGAAGTACTATGAATGTTTAGGATTATTGTGGTCCTTTATCTTTTTGGATACATGTCAGATCTGGATTTGGAAACATCGTGAAAAGGTGTAAGGTGCCCTCAGCTAACATCTTAGAATGTTTGTTGGAGTTAGTTGTGCCACATTCTAATTAGGGATGGCAGTCCAAAGGTATGCACATTGGTTCACATCTCCATGGTTGGTGCAAATCACCATAGCTTGGCCACATCTATTGAATAAACTGTAACAACAGGAGGGCTTACAAAAGTCCCTGCCCCTTCCTCTGTACATTGTACCTATGTGTCATTAATGTGTCATGGCCACATAGCATGTTTGACTGGTAATGCAGTCTTCAAGTAACCAGGCTTTGGATGTCTCTCTTGGATGCACATGATGAGACGATTACACTCCATATTTTTTTCAGGTCACCAATGACGGGGCATGTTTGCCACCACATGATAGTTAGGGCCAATGCATGTGTGCAGATATGTGTGTAACTGTCACAGGAGCCCCATGCTATGTACAAGTTGGCCGTGATATATCAGATGCAGTATCATCATGTCTGAATGGCTGCCATTTCCTTATTCAGCCTACACATTGTATATGTCTTTGAAATTGTTGGTCAGTGCACAGATTTTGAGCAAATTTTTTCCTTCCATGCCTTACAGGTGGACCGGCACCCTACACTGTGGGAGAGGTGGTGACATTTGAGGACCCCGACCACTCCAGTAAGTGTTGATATGTCTGTTATGTGTTGTGTTTGCTGGTTCTGGACTCGTGTGTGTTGAACGCATAGCAAGGTGTGATGCGTTGGGCAATCATTTCTCTTGTTCCATGAGTGGGATTACAGTTTCTCAAATGTTTTGAGTTGGCCAATGCGTATCCTATGGTATTATCTAGGGATTGTAGGCCATTCCTGTAGGCCCCACAGTGAGTACTGGGATAAGTCATGTGTATGACACTTGTATCAACAAGAGTCACACTGGAAGTCACCTCAGATTTAGTCAGCCTGTCAGACCCACATCCTCCAAGATTGGTACAGCAAATTGCTTTCCAATAGACTTCTGCTTCCCTATTTACCAAGGTACTTGTTAAACTGTAGGTAGAACCTCCTAGCAACATGTACTTCCACATGTAGTGCTACAAGTATGTGGAACTTGAGTGCAATGGCCTAGGTGTGCATGCTAATCATGATCATGGGTGTTCTTGCAACTCTGTGTCTGATGTAAGTCTGGCCTTACTGGAAGTATATGTTGTGTACCAAGTTCTGCATTTCCTGACATGTGTGGCCCTATGATTGGTCTAGGGTTTACTGACTCCTAATTGTTGATAGACCTTACCTGTGGTGTGTGTGTAGAGCCAAACACGTGTGGAGTTTTCTATACACTCCCCCGTTGTGTACATGTTGTTGGAAATTGATAGTTGTTTATCCACCCCACCACCCTCAAACACGGGCATGGGTTTGTGAATGGGGTACCTAGTACTGATGCTACCAGTATGTTACACATACATGTGAATAAGTGACTGTTTGGTTGGAACCTTATATACACACACTCAGGTTTGGCACTTGGTACTATACTGGCAAGTCCAGTTACAACTTGCAGACCATGTGGCTTTAGTTTTGCATTCCGTACACTGAAATTTGTAGCCCAGGTCTTGTGGGAGGATACGCAGCATGATTGTTAGCTGATAACTGGCAGAACTCAGATGGCAAGTCAAAGCCAGTTGTTACCCATCTTGTAGGTTATGGATGTGCTGTGTGTGATGTGACCTTTGTAGGCTGACCTGCCATGTACTTCCTCAGGGACATTCAATGATCTGTATTGTGATATGAGCTGTTACAAGTACAGTAGATGTATTGTCTGATTAACTTATTGTTCCATTTCACACAATGCAGTTACTAATGTGGAATATTTGCATTTGTCTTCACAGCTGCAAACATGACTCCAGACCAGGTCCGTGAATTCCAGCGCCGGGCCATGAGATACCAGCACATCCTGCTGGTGGAGTCGGGGTTCAGGAGGATGGCCCGTCGATATCGCCATGAACGGGCCTCCGGGGCATGGAGGGCCTTCCCGCAGGGGGGCCCTACTTTGCCCACCACAGCCACCACCAGCACAACCACCACTTCCACCCAGGTGGCCCCACCCACAGCTGGGACTGTTGTGCCTACATCTGCTGGACTTCCAGGCCCCAGCATTGGTACAGGTGCAGGACAGCCCACTGGCCTTGGCTCCACACACACACAGACATCCTCCACCGGTACCCAGACTGCCCCAGCTCCATCTGTTGACCCTGCAGACTTCCACAACATGGAACGGAAGATGGACCGTGTACTGCGCAAGTTAAGCCACCTGAGCCGGGATGTGCGCCACATTAACCGGCGTGTGAAGTCAATCAAGAGGACCCTCCGCAGGGCCAACCTCTAGACTGTTTTTGAAATGGACATGATTCCCTCCCCTCCCTCCTCTTTCCTTGTTCTTATAGTTAGTGGGCTTAGGGAGCTTAGTGTTAGGTTAGTATAGGCTGTTAGTATAGTTAGTGTTTGTGGGTGGGGGGTCCTGATTCTTTCTATTTTTACTTATTAAGTGAGTCGGTGGGTGGGTGGGGGCTATGTTTGGGTTCTTGTGTGTTTAAAAAAAAAAAAGATACAAAAAAACATATATTTTTTTAAAAAAATACAAAAAAATATATATTTGTTTAGGATAGTATAGTATGTGTTTAGGTTAGTATGTGTTGTCCTCCATGTGTCCCGTCTCATAAGGGGGGTGGGGGCTGGATGTTTAGAACATTTCTTTACATGTGATAAGTAAGTGTAGCTTAGGTTAGTTAGGGACAGTTGTATGTAATGAGTAGTCAGGGTAGATTAGGGTAGGTAAGATTTTTCCCTCAGTTTCCTCTTCTGTGATTAGCATTTAAGAAATATTTGGTTAACCCTTAACAGTATGTGTTAAATGGTACTTGATCCTGGGTTTGGAATCAGTGTACATGAATTTTGTACTATTACTTTTGTGTCCTATGCTACAAAACAAATCCCAACTGAGCTGTACGATTGGCAGCTACCCCAAAGCTACCTTGCAAAGTTTCCACCCTTCGTTGCAACCACCAATCACAGTTAATATGGATGACAATGTGTCTCTGTTGATGTGTGTTTTCTACGTCACAAATAGTGCTTCCTGACTTGGTATTGGAGGAACAGTTTTAGGTCTGACTGCAGTGTGATGATCAAGGACGACACACTGATAAGATGAGTTCTCATAAGCACTCTTGTATTCTTGTCTTCATGACTCTCATACATCATTTGTGACACAGTTCAGCATGATTACCTATTTGTATGTAAACTCAGACACCTTCATTTATGCAGTTTTTGTAGTGTTTAGTAAGATTAGTGTGAAGTGTTATATGTGTTAGTATTGCATGGTGACAACATTTTGCGGCCACTATTTGATGACTTAGATATTATTCTTCTGTCCAACGCAGCATGATGGTGTATGGTTTCTCACTTCATCAGATATGTCCCTCAGGATGGGCAGAGTATGATGCAATCATGGGCACTGTGCAGATTTATCTATCTACATAATATCAGGACAGTTGTATTGACAAGCTACGTAATTTGACAGTAGCCACATTTCAGTTATCTTCTGCACAGTTGATATGTCACATTACCCAGAGACAGATTTGTTGTGTAAGTGCTATTTATTGAAAAGTGCTGTAGTGCTATCTGTACATTGTCCATTATTGTGAGTCCATTATAGTGACATCTTACATTGTGATCCTACGCAAGGGGTTCCGGAAATGCTTTTGACATGCTGGGGTTGATGTTTCAGACAGTACAGAGGGACAGGATTTGCCAATGAGTAGGAGAGAGATAATCACTGGGCAGGCTGACAAGATATACAATGGTAAGCAGAAAAGTCATTAAGTAGATTTGTTGCAAGACTGGCATGTTACAAAGCGCAGGACCTTGGTAATTGTTGGCCATGTGGCAGGGACTAGTGCTTTCGGGTACTTTTCCTTGTGAATGTGATCTGTTCCATGTCTTCTCCTTCTGATGTGTGTGTTGCCTCCTCTGTCCTTGTTGTTGTTGGTTGTGAAGGGGCAACACACACCTCAGTGTTAGAATACGTGGAGTCAGACATCCCGGTCGCTGCTCCCTGTGAAGTTCTTAAGGGCAGTACTGCAGCAAGGAGGATCTGCTGGTTCTTGAGAATAGCAGCCACATCACGATGATAGGCAGCCAGGTCGACCCTGAGAGGTTCAATGTTGCATTTGTGCACACGTTGACAGGATTGCTGTTGTAGGTGTTGGGCCAACTGTATTATAGCTGTGCTGATTTCCTTCTGGGTTTTTTGCTGTTCCTGCAAGACATATGTTAGGGCTTGCATAGCTGCTGCCTGATCTGCAGATGACATCATGCACAAACGCACCCCCTCAAGGCTGGCTGCCATAGTTTCATCCCCACCCGCACCTCCTTGGCCAGCTCCCGCTGTACTCCGTCTACAGTTCTCTCAAAGCTGGTGCCAGTGCCGTCTGAGTCCTCAGCTGTATTGGAGCTGGCAGGTCTTACAATTGGAGTGGTGGGTGGATCCTCTGCGATGGCTGCTTGTTCTGTGCTCCTCCTTGTGACTGAAGGTGGGGTCTGGAGGGTTTCAAGGACCTTTTGGATAGTCTCCTGGGGAATGTTTATCGGCTCGTCATCCATGCCATCAGGGTAATCTGGGACAGGCATATCCGCAGGAGATCCATCTTCCTCTACAATGAAACAGGGTACAATTAGTGTGTCTGTGCTGTGGCATTTGTGATGTGACATGCCTGCCTTGTGATGAATTCACTTTGTGATCTTGTTTCGTGTTCATTGCTCCAGTCCTTCAGATGGGTATTCTCCCAGGCCTATGGCCTACCTGCATGTCACATGTATGTTATTGAGTTATTAGACTTGTCGGCATCATCTCTTCTAGGTGCTGGTTTTGGCCAAATACAGAATTTCCACCTTCTTGTCCTACTCAACCCTCCGTCTACATCCATTCTCATGGTGAGACCTTTCACTGGCTGTGGGTGTTCTGATGGGCCTGGCAGCACAGTTATCAATCTAGACGTGCCCCAATCTCTGATCTTTCACATCCACTTAAATGTATTTGACATGTGGCATATCCTATGCATAGCAATGTTATGACACGATATGGATGTTGGCATTGCTAATGTGTACTGCTGATGTTGGGGAATGCGTGGTACATTGGATTGCCCTGATAGTCGTAGCAGTGTCCTATTTCCTCCTCTGACTGTGCAGGTGTATTTCAGTGACCAGTTACATGTACCCCCCCCTCAATGCTGTTGTCTGAACAGCTTGACATTTGGGATGTTACATTGTGACCCAGGCACAGGATGGACCCAGGCACATGCAGCATGGGTATGTCCTTGGTGCTGTGTAGCTCCTATTGTTGTTTACAACGGCTGATGTTTGCAACAACTATGGGCATTGACACTTGACAGTACTGGGGCCTTTATCTTGTTTCAGGGGATTACTGAAGTTGTCATCCTCAACCCCCTAATTTAGGTGTGTATGATCCATGGGGAGGTTACTGCCATTGGCTACTTGAGCTGCACACAGAGCGGAGGTGGTAGTGGCAACTGTTGTCGCAGTTACATTCCAGTTGTTGGTATGGCTAGAGGTTGTTAAGCTGGCCCTAGTTAATGTATGGGGTATAGTGGCTGACGTGTGCCGGGATGTCAGTTTGACGTTGTGGCCTTCCCTCCTGGTGTGGATTTCCCTTTGCTCCATCGTTGGCATGACAGCATGCCCCCATGGGACTGTTGTTGGTGTAGTGTAATGGTGTGCCCCAGCTTCTGTTTGTGCATTCCATGCCCCCATGCCGTGCCCCTTTACCCATGCCACTCCATGTATATGATGACTTCCATGCATTTTGTGGTCGGAATCCCCCCCCTGTTTACGGTTAACATTAGTGCATTTCAATTCCCCATGCGACTTACCCTGCATGTGCGTTGTCTCCTGGTAGTCTGCGCTGTCCTGTCCTTGAATCCCTGTGATGATCTCCTCAGGGATGACGGCTGCGACCATCTCCTCCATGTGGTCCAGGGCCTCCTGGTGTGCTGGACTCCCACCTCCAGTCTGCAGTGCTGCCTTCCTGTTCCTGGCCATCTTTTCCTTGGTCCTGCGCTTGCAGTCATGCCAGCTTTTCTTGCACTCGATGACTGTTCTGCGAACGTCAGCCACACTGTTAATCTTGTCAACAATTTGTTGCCATATTGCCTCTCTCCTACTAATTGGCAACTTTGAGATGACAAATAGTTGGTGCTGGTGTTCCGTCACCTCTTTAACCAGAATTTCCTGCTCCTCTGCACCGAAGCTACAGTTTCTTTTCTTCTTATGAGTGCCCTGGTTCTTGTGTGGGTCCTCCTGGCTGGTTCCTGGTCTGTTGTCATCTTCCTGGGGTCTGTAGTGGCATCTGGGATACATTTTGGCTCTCCTCTGGTGAAATGGCAGTGTTTGCGTTTTTTTTTACGCTATTGCGTAAAAAACCGGTGCAAATCCGGTTTGCGGTGTCGTAAATCGACCCACAGTCATTTCCGCCACATTAATGTAGATTTGCTTTACGACTTGACGCTGCGGTGTGCGTCCAAAATAATGACTCCCACCTGTGGTTTGCGCCGCCATGCTTCAAAGTATAAATTTGACGCCTGCACAGCGCACCAAAATGTCATTAGCCGGCGATAATATTTTTAACGCAAAACTGCGCCGGCGCAGTTTTTCGTCAAAAAGTATAAATATGGCCCTCGGTGTGCTCGCTCAAGTACGAAAAATTGAGTCAGGTTATCTGGTGCCACAGCCGTGCACAACCAACTTTCCAAAAAAGCCACCATGTTCGTCCCTACCACTCAGATATTATTCCGTCGGTTTCTCCCTTCTGTGCCCTCCGCTCTCTGTTCCAGCCGCTTCACTCTATCGTTGAGATTTTCTACCATGACTGTTAGGTCTCTTTCTTTGGGTGTGAGGTCCACCAATGTGGTCCCCACCTCTTTGACTCTGTCGGTTAATTTTTGATGGTCTGTCCTCAAGAGTCCCTCTACAGCCACTTGATTGATATCCTGCTGTAATGTAACTATGGTGTCTTCAATTGCCCCTAGGATCTTGTCTTGGGTATCCTGCACTCTAGCCTGCGAAAAGTTCTGGGGGTCCCCCTCTTTGGGGCCAGTATGTGGCGGATGTTCCATGGCTTTGGTCTTGTGCCGGCTTTTGGATGACATCCGATTTGCAGTGCTCCACCTTAGCATTGACAGGAGAGTGAGCGGATCCGTTACAATTTGCTCATCTACGTAGGCCCAGAAGTTTATCTTAGGCCAGTCAATCACATCCAACAATGCAGATCAGCTCTTCCACTTAGCAGTATCTCGGCTCTCTTGGAGTGTTCCTCCCCTTTCACCTGGTTCCCTCCCGGGGGTTCCACAGACTTTTCTTGCTGTCGCCTTCAGCTCCAAGCCCAGGTCTCTACTGCCCTCCCCTTCCAGCGTTTCCTCATTCTGCCGCAGTACAACACCCAGGGCAGTATCGGCGGTCACAGGCCTTCTTTGTTTCCTCCCTCACGTTGGTCTCAGTGCGCTCCTTCCTGTCAATGAAGTGGGGTGAGTCCCACCCCACCGCTTATCCTTCGTGTCCTTAGAGGGGGTGAAGCTCATTTCAGGTTTCCACAGAGCGTGGTCAGTGTGGCATTGCTCTGCTTGCCCAGGGCGTTTCACTTACTTTGCTGGGGCACTGCCCCACCCCCGGTTGTCGACACCGCCGTCTGCGGAGGAGCCAAGCCCTCACCACCACAGTATTCCGTCCGTGTGCCTTGTCGCTCCTACGTCATGTAGGGGTGGCACCAAGTATGGCCCCTGCGAGGTCACCCCAGTAGCCTGGGGTGCCTCCACCCATCCACCAGGGCATTGTCCCACGCCCCGTTCCCCAGTGTCACTTCCTTGTCAGGGGAGCCGGGTTCGCACCAAAGCGGCAGACGGCCCGCGCCCCCTGCCGCACTTTCAGCACATACCGGCGCTTCTCTGTGTTCAATGTAGCGTGTTTCCTGTTGGGCCGGAGCGGGTCCGCCCTTCGGCGTCTTCCTCCTTTCAATGAAGTGGGGTGAGTCCCACCCCACTGCTTTTCCTTCGTATCCTTAGAGGGGGTGAGGCTCATTTCAGGTTTCCACAGAGCGTGGGCAGTGTGGCATTGCTCTGCTTGCCCAGGGTATTTCACTTACCTTGCAGGGGGACTGCCCCAACCCCGGTTGTCGACACTGCCGTCTGCGGAGGAGCCAAGCCCTCACCACCACAGTATTCCCTCTGTGTGCCTTTTCGCTCCTACGTCATGTAGGGGTGGCACCAAGTATGGCCCCTGCGAGGTCACCCCGGTAGCCTGGGGCGCCTCCACCCACCCAGCAGGGCATTGTCCCACGCCTCGTTCCCCAGCGTCACTTCCTTGTCGGGGGAGCCGGGTTCTCACCAACGCGGCAGACGGCCCGCGCCCCCTGCCGCACTTTCAGCACATACCGGCGCTTCTCTGTGTTCAATGCAGCGTGTTTCCTGTTGGGCTGGGGTGGGTCGGCCACGGGCTGTATGAGACCAGCCCCAGCGGCGCCCCTCACGCTCCAGGGTTGGACTCCCCCGCGCTCCTCTGGGTCTCCACAACCCCAGACACCGACTCTCCGAGCCGGAGGTCCCGGGGGCTGGGCAGCTTCCGAGGATTAATAACAGGCCCCTCCGGAGCCGAGTTCTTAAGCGTGCGCTGTCTGGCCACGCCCCCCCACCTGTCAAAGATTCATAATGTGAATGCCAGGAACTAGGGATGGAAAATGTTTTCAGTAGCTGATGTCATATTGCAGCTAATCTGACAGCTCCTTCGTCGTAGGGGATACACCTAGCCATACATGTAAATGAATACAGAAAGCATATCCTAAGACAATCCTCTAACTTGGCCAGGGCACACATGAGAACACCCAGAAAATCAATCAACATGGAGACTTAATTGTCTAAAACTAACAGGATTTATTGAAACATCAAACAACACCTTATTAAAACCTATCCTATACACTTTCCTATGCTAAACTAACCTACACTAACTTATCTAAACTTACCCCTACAGCTAGCTATCTTAACCTAAATGTATCTTAAACATTTAACACCACACACTAAACATTGCCCCATCACCCCCCTTAAGAGACAAGATACGTGTAGGACAACATAAACTAAGGCTACACATATACTAACTTAACCTGTATCCTAAACAAATATATTATTTGGTGATTTTTTTTTTTTTTTTTTTTTAATTATTTGGATTTTTATAAACATAGAACCCCATACGTAACCCCCCCACCCAACCCCCACACAAAAGACAATACTAAAACATCCCCCCAACTTTACTTACTCTATCCTACACTTAACCTAATCTATTTTACTAAACTGTCACTACCCACCTAAAACTGATAACAAAATACAACAGGAGAAGGGAAGGAACTTAGAGGCTGTGCAGCAACACGTTGAGAGCTTCTTCAGCTTCTTCTTAAAGAACCTCAGCCACCTTTGATTCCTTACATTGTCCTTCTCTAGCTGGTCCAAACCTGCCATTATGGCTGCCATGTCCCTCTTCATGTCTGCCTCAAAGTTTGAGGAAGTGGCTGCTGCTGGTGAGTGGGCATAGGTGCTGATGATGTTGAATGGGATGGACCAGCTGAGGCCGCCCTGACCCCAGATGTTTTGCCTGATGTGCCCTGCACAGTTGCAGCCTATTTTGGAGGTCCCCCCTTTTGAAGGGCAAGCCAGGCCCCCGAAGATTTATCATGCCGATACCTCCTGGCCACTTTCCAGTACCCTGCCTGTACCTCCATGATGTGGCAGAAAAGCTCTCTGTGTAAATTGTACTTTTGATTGGTTTATCCATGATTGGCATATTTGATTTACTGGTAAGTCCCTAGTAAAGTACACTAGAAATGCCCGGGGTCTGTAAATCAAATGATACTAGTGGGCCTGCAGCACTGGTTGTGCCACCCACATACATAGCCCTTTAATCATGTCTCAGACCTATCACTGCAGTGTCTGTGTGTGCAGTTTTAGACTGTAAAGTTGACTTGGCAGACCTAACCCTTCCCTTCTCCTACATGTAAGACACCCCTAAGGTAGGCCCTAGGTAGCCCAAAGGCAGGGTGCAGTGTATGATTAAGGTAGGACATATTCTATTATGTTTTATATGTCCTGGCAGTGAAATACTGCCAAGTTCAGTTTTCACTGTTGCAATGCCTACCGCTCTCATAGGTTTACCTGGGGGCTGCCTTTAAACATGATTAAAGTGTGGATTCCCTTTGGGAGCAGATAGATATGTGGAGTTTGGGACCTCTGAACTCATAAATTTGAAAATACATCTTTTAGTAAAGTTGGGTTTAAGATTGTGTGTTTGAAAATGCCACTTTTAGAAAGTGGATATTTTCTTGCTTGAACCATTTTTGTGACTCAGCCTAGTTGTGGATTCCGTGTCTGCGATAGTTTGACAGTTGACTGTTTGCACCTCTCTCCAGACAGTGACACAAAGGGGCTGGGGTGTAGCTGGCATATTCTGATAAGCCATCTGTGCTAGGAGGGAGGGGAGGAGTGGTCACTCGCATCTGAAAGGGCTATGCCTGCCCTCACACAATGCAGTCTCCAACCCCCTGGTGTGTGTCTGAGGCCTTGCCTGGGCAAGGGAGGATTTCACAAGCAAGTGAAACTTTCCTTTGAAGTAAGCCTACAGCAAAGGCCAAAATGGGTATAAGAAGAGGACCCAAAACCAGACTTTAGACACTTCTTGGAGTAGACACTGTACCTCACAGACACTTCTGGACAAGAAACCTGCTGGTGAAGAATCCCTGAACCATGCCTGCCAAGAGGAACTGCCTGGCTGCCCAAAGGGCTCACTGGACTTCTTTTCTGAGAAGGACTGCTGCCTTGCTGTTGCCCTGCTGCCTTGCTGCTCTCTGGCTGTGCTGAGAAGTGCTCTCCAAGGGCTTGGATAGAGCTTGCCTCCTGTTACCTGAAGTCTGAGGACCAAAAAGACTTCACTCCTGCAACTGGACTCCTTGTGCAGTGAAAATTTGACGCACAACCTGCTAAAAACGACGCACAGCACTGCCCACCGGGTCGACGCACAGCTGAGGACGATGCAGCCTGACTTCCAGAGAGGAATCGACGCAGTGCCTGCCGTGCAGGAGAAATTTCCATGCAACACCCACTAGATCGACGCAGCGCTTGTGACTTCACTCCACAAGCCCAGAATTCCAGGCACCTTCTCCGGGGCACAAGATAACCCCGCAAATCGAAGAGGTACCAAGTTGTTGCACCAGAAATCGATGCAAAGCCTTCCCCTGCATGGAAAATAACAACACAAGTTGGTGTGCGAAGGGGCAAAACTGGCACACACTTCCCCGTTTTCCACGCATCGCCTCCTCTGCGGTCCCTTGTGGAGATTGTGAAAGCAAACTAAGTACTTTGTGGTTGCAAGAGACCTTTATTGTTTTTAAGAGACATGTATTTGGTTTTCAAAGAATTAAGACACTTTGGGGGTGATTCTAAGTCTGGCGGGCGGACTTCCCCCTCCAAAATACCGCTCCACGGTCGGAAGACCGCTGAGGGTATTCTGGGTTTTGCACTGGGCTGGCGGGCGACCGCCAAAAGGCCGCCCGCCAGCCCAGTGCAAAACTACCTTCCCACGAGGACGCCGGCTCCGAATGGAGCCAGCGGAGTGGGAAGGTGCGACGGGTGCAGTGGCACCCATCGCGAATTTCACTGTCTGCAATGCAGACAGTGAATTTCTTTGTGGGGCCCTCTTACGGGGGCCCCTGCAGTGCCCATGCCATTGGCATAGGCACTGCAGGGGCCCCCAGGGGCCCCACACCAACCCATACCGCCATCCTGTTCCTGGCGGGCGAACCGCCAGGAACAGGATGGCGGTATGGGCTGTCAGAATCCCCATGGCGGCGCAGCGAGCTGCGCCACCATGGAGGATTCAAATGGGCAGCGGAAAACCGGCGGGAGACCGCCTGTTTTCCACTTCTGACCGCGGTCAAACCGCTGCGGTCAGAATACCCAGCGGGGCACCGGCAGCCTGTTGGCGGTGCCCCCGTCATTTTAGCCCTGGCGGTCTTGGACCGCCAGGGTTAGAATGACCCCCTTTATATCACTTTTACAGTGATATCTCAACATTTACTTATTGCATTTTAATCGTTTTGGCCTGCATCTTATCAGATAAATATTATATATTTTTCTAAACACTGTGTAGTGTATTTTTGTGGTGCTATATGGTGTTATTGTATGATTTATTGCACAGATACTTTACACATTGCCTTCTAATTAAGCTTGACTGCTCAGTGCCAAGCTACCTGAGGGTGGGCACAGGATAATTTGGATTGTGTGTGACTTACCTTGACTAGAGTGAGGGTCCTTGCTTGGACAGGGGGTAACCTGACTGCTAACCAAAGACCCCATTTCTAATACTCAGATAATACATGCTCAATCTCCAATTCCAGACTGAACTTCCTACCAGCCATCTACCGTATCATGTGCATGTCACTGAGTTATCGGCTATCCATTGTTAACCATTAGGGCCCAGAGGTTAGTGGACTACTTCCTCTTTGCACAACATTTGTGTCATCATACTAGTGAGGATCAAGTGGCCAAACAAATCCCAAATCCCTGCGTCATAGTCACTAAGTGGACCAATTCATGCATTCCACCACTTTGACATCCCTTGTGATACATCAGGCTTTGGGCAGGCATCATGGATGTAAGGTGGGGGTCACCCAGTAGGGGTACCGGAAAAATTGGCACTGAGAACTCTAAGGAATGCCAATGCAAGGTGTCATTTGGTCAACACCTGCTCATGGCAGCTGCTACATGGGGCCACATCATTGCTTACAATGGGCCCCCATGTACAGCTCAGGGTTGGTGCCCATATCATTTGCCCTAAGCCTGAACAGTACATTTATATTGTCTACAGATTTTGTACCTATTGCCCCCTACCCTGTGGTACGGTGTGTAGAATTTCTTATGTGGGGCACTCATGGTGGCTGTATGGGTGCCCTAAGGGGCACAGGAAGAGTATTCCTTCTTATTGAACTACCTGTGTACATTCATGTCTAATATCTCCTAAGCACCAGGTATACACTCAGCATCCACATTTTATACACATGTGGTGTTACCAAGATCACTCACAATTATCCTGATAGGTAGATCATGTTGGTAAATCTGCACACATCTAGGTGCTACAATCCATAGACATGTCCCACATCCATCTGGAGCAGAGTTGTATTCCCATTGTGTACTCAACTGACTGTTGGCCAGCGCAATAGGGCTACTTGCACGGCCGCTACCTCCCTTAAAATCTGAAGAGCAGTGAGGCACCAGTTGTGTAAGTGTCTCCTACATTAGCCCCCTATAGACCTCAACATATGTAGATGTTCTGTGCCATTCCCTGACTAACTTGAAGCAATGTGTGGCACACAGTGCTGTGAGCATTGCTATGACAACTATTTTCACAACAGACATACTAAACAGATAAACAGCACCTCTGACACATATCTTGACTGACATCACTGTGAATGTGGACATGCTTCCCTTTTCATAACATCCACAATTCCCTTGCAGCACAGGTTGGCACTTGTGCAACAATCTAAGTATTTTACATCCTCAACATTCCATCAGAAATTATGTATATCCTATTCCAGATGATATCATCTCATTGGTCACATATGCTGTAGGAAAGTATCATCTTGCCTGGCATGTTAGCCCCATTTTTACTGTATGTATGTTTTTGTTTGTCTCTGTCACTGGGATCCTGCTAGCCAGGACCCCAGTGCTCATAAAGTATGCCCTGTATGTGTTCCCTGTGTAGTGCCTAACTGTACCACTGAGGCTCTGCTAATCAGAACCTCAGTGTTTATGCTCTCTCTGCTTTTAAAATTGTCACTGCAGACTAGTGACTAATTTGACCAATTCTCATTGGCACACTGGAACACCCTTATAAATCCCTACTATATGGTACCTAGGTACCCAGGGTATTGGGGTTCTAGGAGATCCCTATGGGATGCAGCATTTCTTTTGCCAACCATAGGGTGCTCAGACAATTCTTACACAGGACTGCCACTGCAGCCTGAGTGAAATAACGTCCATGTTATTTCACAGCTATTTTACACTGCACTTAAGTAACTTATAAGTCACCTATATGTCTAACCCGCACTTAGTGGAGGTTAGGTGCAAAGTTACTTAGTGTGTGGGCACCCTGGCACTAGCCAAGGTGCCCCCATATTGTTCAGGGCAAATTCCCCGGACTTTGTGAGTGCGGGGACACCATTACACACGTGCACTACATATAGGTCAATACCTATATGTAGTGTCACAATGGTAACTCTGAACATGGCCATGTAACATGTCTACAATCATGGAATTGTCACCCCAATAACATTCTGGTATTGGGGGAACAATTTCATGCATCCCCGGGTCTCCAGCACAGAGCCAGGGTACTGCCAAACTAACTTCCCGGGGTTTTTTCTGCAGCTACCGCTGCTGCCAACCCTCAGACAGGTTTCTGCCCCCTGGGGCCTGTGCAGCCCAGTCCCAGGAAGGCAGAACAAAGGATTTCCTCTGAGAGAGGGTGTTACACCCTCTCCCTTTGGAAATAGGTGTGAAGGGATCGGGAGGAATAGCCTCTCCTGGCCTCTGGAAATGCTTTGAAGGACACAGATGGTGCCCTCTTTGTAGAAGCCAGTCTACACTGGTTCAGGGATCCCTCCAGCCCTGCTCTGGTGCGAAACTGGACAATGGAAAGGGGAGTGACCACTCCCCTGACCAGCACCTCCCAGGGGAGGTGCCCTGAGCTCCTCCAGTGTGTCCCAGACCTCTGCCATCTTGGATGCAGAGGTGTCAGGGCACAATGGACAGCTCTGAGTGGCCAGTGCCAGCAGGTGATGTCAGAGACCCCTCCTGATAGGTGCTTACCTTTCTCTGTAGCCAATCCTCCTCTATGGGCTATTTAGGGTTTCTCCTGTGGACATCTCACCAGATAACGAAAACAAGAGCTCACAAGAGTTCCTCTGCACTTCCCTCCTTGGCTTCTTCCAAGGATCGACCACTGACTGGTCCAGGACGCCTGCATAACCGCAACAAAGTAGCAAGAAGACTACCAGCAACATTGTAGCACCTCATCCTGCCGGCTTTCTCAACTGTTTCCTGGTGGTGCATGCTCTGAGGGCTGTCTGCCTTCACCCTGCACTGGAAGCCAAGAAGAAATATCCCGTGGGTCAACAGAATTTTCCCCCTGCCAACGCAGGCACCAAACTTCTGTATCACCGGTCCTCTGGGTCCCCTCTCATCCTGACAAGCGTGGTCTCTGGAACACAGGAGCAGGGTCCAAGTGTCTTTGACAGTCCAGTGGCCCTTCTGTCCAAATTTGGTGGAGGTAAATCCTTGCCTCCCCACGCCAGACAGTAATCCTGTGTACTGCGTGAACTGCAGCTGCTCAGGCTTCTGTGCACTTTTGCTAGACTTCCTTTGTGCACAGCCTAGCCCAGGTCCCCAGCACTCCATCCTGCATTGCCCAACTCGCTGAGTTGGACTCTGACGTCGTGGGACCCTCTTTTGTTGTTCTGAGTCGACTGTCATCCTCAGATCCTCTAAGTGCCTGTTCAGGTGCTTCTGCGAGTGCTGCCTGTTTCTACGTGGGCTCTCCCTGTTGCTGAGCACCCCCTCTGTCTCCTCCTCCAAGGGGTGACCTCCTGCTCCTTCCTGGGCCCTGGCAGCACCCAAAACCTTCAACCCTGACTCTTGCAGATAGTAAGGCTTGTTTGCGGTCTTTCTGCGTGGGAACAACTCTACATCCTCCAGCACGCCATGGGACATCCTCTGACCAAAGGAGAAATTCCTGGCACCTTCCGTTGTTGCAGTATCTTCGGCTTCTTCCACCCAGAGGCAGCCCTTTTACACCTTCATCCGGGGTTTAGTGGGCTCCTGCCCCCCCCCCCGGACACTTGCGTGACTCTTGGACTTGGTCTCCTTCCTTTACAGGTCCTCAGGTCCAGGAATCCGTCTTCAGTGCTTTGCAGTCAGTTGTTGTTCTTGCAGAATCCCCTATCTTGACTTTACTGTCTTTCTGGGGTAGCAGGGTAACTTTACTCCCACTTTTCAGGGTCTTAGGTTGGGGTATCCTGGACACCCTTAGTGTTTTCTTACACTCCCAGCGACCCTCTACACACTACACTAGGCCTGGGGTCCATTTGTGGTTTGCATTCCACTTTTGGAGTATATGGTTTGTGTTGCCCCTAGGCCTATTTCTCCCTATTGCATTATATTGTGTTCTACAGTGTTTGCACTACTTTTCAAACTGTTTTGCTTAACTGATTTGGTTTATGTGTATATATTTTGTGTATATTACTTACCTCCCAAGGGAGTATATCCTCTGAGATACTTTTGGCATATTGTCACTAAAATAAAATACCTTTATTTTTAGTAACTCTGAGTATTGTGTTTTCTCATGATATAGTGCTAAGTGATATAAGTGGTATAGTAGGAGCTTTGCATGTCTCCGAGTTCAGCCTAAGCTGCTCTGCTATAGCTGCCTCTATCAGCCTAAGCTGCTAGAACACCTCTGATCTACTAATAAGGGATAGCTGGACCTGGCACAAGGTGTAAGTACCACAAGGTACCCACTATAAGCCAGGCCAGCCTCCTACATATGCCATTTCAAAATTGCATTGACACATCACACCCTCTCAGACAAAAACGTGGAATGACACATGTGGCGCACAAGGTGACACTTAGGGGCATATTTATACTCTGTTTGCACCGTATTAGTGTAATTTTTTTTTACTCTAATTCGGTGCAAAACTAACTCCATATTTATACTTTGGTTCTAGGCCCGTCTAGCGCCAAATTTATGGAGTTAAAGTCATTTTCTGAAAGTGGAGACCTACCTTGCCCTAATGAGATGCAAGGTAGGCGTGCCCATGAAAAAATGACTCTATGGCTTTAATGCCATATTTAGGGGTATATTTATACTGTGCAGCATATTTATACTCTGTTTGCACCGAATTAGCATCATTGTTTTTTTTTACTCTTATTCAGTGCAAAACTAACTCCATATTTATACTTTGGTGCTAGACCCACCTAGTACCAAGGCCCTGATTTATACTTTTTTTGCGCCACATTAATGTCTTTTTTTTATGTAAAAGTGGCGCAAACTTACAAAATATTGGCCCTTATTTATACTTTTTGCTGCAAAACTGCACTAACTCAGTTTTGCACCAAAATGTTTTGCAGCGGCTTGCACCATTTCTGTGCATCAGTCGGGCACCATATTTATTAAATGGTGCAAGTCGGTGCAAAGGGTAGGCTAGAGTAAACAAAAAAAAATGACATTAGTCGGTGGGGCTGGCAGTATAGAAGAAAATGACTTTAGGCAGGTTAAAGTAAAAAAAAAAAAAATGACTCTAATCAGATTAGCATCATTTTATGGTGCTAAACCTACCATGCCACATGACCACCCCAATGGCCAGCACAGAGGACAAGGGTCCCCTGGGCATGGTCATATCACCCTGTGCCATATATGAGGGCCCATTTCAGGCCCCCCATGGCACTTTCAAAAATATAATGAAATCTTAATTGTACTTGGGGTGGGGTCCCCCATCCTCCGCAGTCCCTCTGGTGTGGGTGGAGGGTGCCCCTGGGGCCTGAGGAGGGCATCTGTGGGCTTAGTCCATGGTGTTCCACCATGGAAATAGGCCCACAGGTCCCCTAACGCCTGCCCTGACCCAGGCTTTAAATAATGGGGCAAAGCAAGCCTTGCCCCATTTTATGACCCCTCCTCCCTCCCTTGCACCATTTTTGCATGGGAGTATAAATATGGCGTTAAGGCCATAGAGTCATTTTTTGCACAGGATCGCCTACCTTGCATCTCATTAAGGCAATGTAGGATTCCACTTCCAAAAAATGACTTTAACCCCATATGCCCCTTACCGTAAAAAAATGACGCTAATCTGGTTAGAGTCATTTATTTTGATTCTAACCTGCCTAACGTCATTTATTTTTTACGCTAGCCAACCCTTTGCACCGGCTTGCACCATTCCATAAATATGGTGCCCAGCTGGTGCTACAAAATGGTGCAAGCCGGTGCAAAACTTTTTGGTGCAAAACTGCGTTAGTGTAGTTTTGCACCAAAAAGTATAAATAAGGCCCTTACTGGCTGCATCTGGGTTTTCAAATTAGGACACCTCTCCACATGTGTAGGGAGCGAGCCATGACCGGAACACATAGCTTAGGGATTTTTGAACAGTTATGTGCATGGACAACTGTTACACATTCAATATGTTAAGCTGAGTAAGCAAGTCAACGCTGTGTTAGGACTGAACAACTGCCAAATATTACAAATCTGTCTATAAGACAAAGGGCCTTTTCCTGTTGCCCCTGGTGCGCTTTTCACTGCACCATAAGTACAAGGATCTGTTATGCAGCTGTTTGCAGCGTAATGCCTCCATGTAGATATGGGGCAGCATGACACTATTCTGCATCAGGTCATGCGATGGATGCTGCAGTGGCTGTCGCATTGTAACACCTTTTGCTTTTGAGGCTGCCCCAGATGTTGAAGACATCTTACTTGTTGGCTGTGTTAAAAGACTAACTACAGCCCAGGGGTGTAAGCATAGCAAAGTGTTGAGGAATGCATTGATACATCCTTATTTCTTGCTTTTTATATGTGTGTCCCATGGATGTTTGCTTATGTGTAGATTGGTGTCCCTTCCTGCACATTAGCGAAATAACATAATAGATGTCTTGGCACTACTATGTGGGCTGCATTATGCAGCACACATAGAAGTGATATATTGCCATCTACACATAGAGACTCCCCTCAGCACAGACAAACTTGCACTGCAGGCCTGCCCTGTACTCTCTGTAATATGAGGAAGGGCTGTGTTATAAAGGGCTGTGTTATAAATTCAGTGCAGTGCAGTGCTGCTGATGTTGGCACAGCACTGTGCTGCACCTGTTTCACTCATATGTGGCACGCAGTATTCACACAAGAAAATGCACAGATTTGGCTGCCAGACATGTGTACTTGTTTCAGATACATATGTATAACAATATAGGGTGACAGGATACTGGCCATTGGCAAAAATATTGACTCTTGTAGTTGATCTATGTGAAGAAGCAGCCAACCACACAGATGATTGTTTATTTTCATACACATATTACCAACACATACCTCCATCATGTGTATGCCATATGTTACATTTGGCACCCCATGGTGTATGTCAGGACCCTGTCAGTATGGTTGCACTTGGCGTGTTTGGCACCATACATAAATATGCTACATGTGCAAAGTGGAAATTGGCTTCTTCATGACATGTGAACAATCATGTAATCAACCAGCCTTAAGCAGATACATAAGTTTACTCCAATGAAGAACAATGTAACCAACTTGATGTTGAGTCTAATTTTTTTTGGGTGCCCTCCTACAGCAAGAACACACAGCTTCATTCACCAGGCCTGGTTCTGCCGGCATATGGCACCAGACTTTCACAGTGCCACAATGCTAGTACTTGTCAAATATTTTACATATAGTTTGGTCGTAGTTGCATCCATTGACAACATTACCTATACCAAACCTTAGACACAGATGTAGCATCATGAGGTATTCACTCCTGCTTACATATGTGCAATTGTCATGTCACTGTGTACATTACACGACTCTCGGAACACGGACACCCATGATTGACAATACTCCTGCATCATCACTTCAACTTTACTTATCCCATTTACACAGTTGTAATGACTAGGATGGACATGTACTTTTGTGCTTATGAAACACGTATCCTTGCACCATTTCACATGTATGTCTGATGTTTTACACATTATGGGGTATATGTGATGCACAATGTGTACAAAGAGGAATGTGCAAGTAGTCTGAAACCTGTGCATGGCTAAGCTCTCTTAAATGATGTTTGCTTAAGACACAAAACTTCCTGCCCTGACCTTTGATAAAACATGCTGCAGTCAGCATTATGCTCCCCTGTCATGCACATGCAAATGAGGATGTTGCAATGCAAAAGTGATACTTACCACCTGGTCCACCAATACCAATCACCAGGTCATCCAGGATGTCTCGCTCTCATGTTATCAAGTCTGCCCAACAGTGCTATATTTAGTGGTCGGTGTGCACAATTCCTCATATCCGGCGTAGGTGGTGGAGTACCTTGCCCCACCGCAGCTTCTGAGCCTCTGTAGGGTAGCCGTGGATGGCCCAGCCACCGAATCTCGACATCATAGGGAGGTAGTGTTTTACCATCCAGATGAACCCTCCCAGTTCACCTCCACTCATCCTTTGTGCTCTCCCCTTCACCGTCATGTTACAGTTTCCATCCACTGCTATCACAATAGCCCCAAAAATTATAACAAACTACCCACCCAACCCCAATATCCAAACAGACTACGCTACCCCAAGACAAACACCAGACAATACAATAACAATGACATAACAAATAAACTACACAGGACACAGCAAAATCACAAAATGAACAGGATAGCAACAGGACACAGCACAAAACTCTAAAAAATCTACCACTCTTTGACCAGCACCAGCTCCTCACACCATCTCACAATCACAGACAAAAAGACTGTGGTGCTCATTACAACCCTGGCGGTCGGTGTTAAAGCGGCGGTAAGACCGCCAATAGGCCGGCGGTAAAAAAAATGGAATCATGACCGTGGCGGAAACTGCCAACAAAGACAGCCACTTTAACACTCCGACCGCCACTGCGGTACAAACAAACAGCGCGTCGGTCACCGCCAACAGACAGGCGGGAGACAATGTACCGCCCACAGTATCACAACCTACCAATCCGCCACCTTTTCCGGGGAGGATTCACCGCGAACAAAAACACGTCGGAAACAGGACTTCGAAGGGAAAACGCTCACCTCTACACACCCCACGAGGAACAAGGACACCATGGAAGCAGAGCTTCACATTTTCCCTTCCCTTACCTTCTTGCTCCTCTACCAGGAGCACGAACGCCGGCGGCGAAGACCACGTTGAGTAATGCACCTACGACACAGAGGAGGGGGAAGGGAAAAAACAGGGACACACACATGCAACACGTAACACCTCCATCCCCACCCTCATCCACGACAACACACACACTAATACAGCATGATACATTACAGTTACACCCCTCAAACCCCCCGGAAGAATGCAAAGACAAAAGGAAATGAGTGTAACCATTGTAATCTATTAAAATCCAGTATGTAAACAAATATATATACACTATAAACAAATATATATACACCAAGAATAGTAGTCCAGGTATTGCTCCATTGAAGTCCGTGGAACACTGGGCCCACACTGCATGGACGAGGCCCATACTCAATACCCAAACATGACGGAGAGAACACTGCAGGGGCATCAAATAGAAATAAAACAGGCACCTCAGGGGGAAGGGAAAGTGGGGGCACCTCAGCCGGTTGAGTGCACAATGCCAAATCCAAGAGGGGGCCCCATGCCCACTGTGCAATCCTGGGGAGTGCAAAGCCACAGTTTCTCAAGTCTCTACAGTGGGTGGTTTGCCCACTGTGTAATCCTGGGGAGTGCAAAGCCACAGTCTCTCAAGTCTCTACAGTGGGTGGTTTGCCCACTGTGCAATCCTGGGGAGTGAAAGCCACAGTCTCTCAAGTCTCTACAGTGGGTGGTTTGCCCACTGCCATATCCTGGGGAGTGCAAAGCCACAGTCTCTCAAGTCTCTACAGTGGGTGGTTTGCCCATTGACATATCCTGGGGAGTGCAAAGCCACAGTCTCTCAGGTCTCTACAGTGGGTGGTTTGCCCACTGTTCAATCCTGGGGAGTGCAAAGCCACAGTCTCTCAAGTGGATAACAGTCTCCACTGGTTCTGGAGGGGGCTTTGTGCCCAGAGTGCTTCATCCTGCCAAGAACTGAGGGAGTGGATGTAAATCTCCACTGGTTCTGGAGGGGGCTTTGTGCCCAGAGTGCTTCATCCTGCCAAGGACAGAGGTAGTGGATGCCTTTCTCCACTAATCCTGCTAGTGGCGGACTCAGTAGCGTCAGTGCCCGTTGCGGAGGTGTTCTGTTCAGCGGTGCTTGTGGTGGCGGTGTCCTTGGCAGTGGTGCCCGTGGCGGCGGTGTCCTGTTCAGCGGTGCTTGTGGCGGCGGTGTCCTTGGCAGCGGTGCCTGTGGCGGAGGTGTCCTGTTCAGCTGTGCTTGTGGCGGAGGTGTCCTGTTCAGCTGTGCTAGTGGCGGCGGTGTCGTGTTCAGCGGTGCTTGTTGCGGCGGGGTCCTTGGCAGTGACTCAGCTGCTGGCGGTCCTGTCTGGCCCAGCAGGGCTGGTGCTGGTGGTCTTTTCTGGCCCAGCCGGGCTGGCGGTCCTTTCTGGCCCAGCGGGGCTGGTGCTGGCGGTCCTGTCTGGCCCAGCAGGGCTGGTGCTGGCGGTCTTTTCTGGCCCAACGGGGCTGGTGGTCCCGTCTGGCACAGCGGGGCTGGTGCTGGCGGTCTTTTCTGGCCCAGCGGGGCTGGTGCTGTCGGTCCTTTCTGGCCCAGCAGGGCTGGTGCTGGCGGTCTTTTCTGGCCTAGCGGGGCTGGTGCTAGCGGTCTTTTCTGGCCCCGCGGGGCTGGTGCTGGCGGTCTTTTCTGGCCTAGTGGGGCTGGTGCTGGTGATCCTTTCTGGCCCAGCAGGCTGGTGCTGGCGGTCCTTTCTGGCCCAGCGGGGCTGATGGCAGTGGCCTCCTGGGTAGGGAGGATGATGGCGGTGGCCTCCTGGCCAGCGGGGATGATGGCGATGGCCTCCTGGGCAGCTGGGCTGATGGCGGTGGCCTCCTGGGCAGCGGGGATGATGGCGGTGGCCTCCTGGCCTGCAGGAATGATGGTGGTGGCATCCTGGGCAGCGGGGATGATGGCGGTCTTCTCTGCTGTGCTGCTCTTCCCAGACTTGCTGAGTTTCTTGTGCCTCTCCCCCACCTTGAAAGGTGTTGCAGGTGACTGCATGGGGACTGTCCGTGCTGTGGCTCCTTGCCACACTGGCTGCCCTACTGCCTGGTGCACTCCAGAATCCGGTGACTACTGGCACCACTGGTCCCGGAGATGTTGTGGCTGAGGTGCTAGGTTGGGACCTGGAGAGTCGGGCTTTAGGAGACTGACAGGGTGGGGAGGTGAGGGAAAGAGGTCAAGGGTGGACAGGAAAAGTTTCTTGGGAACACTGGGGCGGGTAGATGGAGGGGGTTTGGGAGTGGAGGAAGAGGTAGTGGTTGTAGGAGGTGTACGTTTGGTGACTTTGGGTGAAGGTGCATGTGCTGGAGGCTGTCGTGAGGTGGATGGCTGTTGGGTGGGTGTGTGCTGCGTTTTTGTACCTTGGGAGGTGGCGTCACAGACACACTGGGAGAGACACAGGGATGTATGAATTGTAGTCGGGGTGGTGACTGCACGTGAGTGGGGTGTGGTGGTGGGTGTGCTGGTGATGGATGTAGTGGCTGTAGATGTAGTGCATGCAGGTGTGAGTGGAGACGAGACTGGGAGGGAGGAGGGAGACGAGGAGGAGAGGGACTCAGTGGAGGCAGTAGATGTTGGTATGTCTGCATGGGGATGATGCTTGTGTGAGTGCCTGTGGGATGTGTGGTGCTTATGTTTGCCTGAGCTTCCTTTGTGTGTTGAGGTGTGTGCATGCTGGTCTGAAGGTGTGCTTGGGATAGGCTGAGGTACAGGGGATTGGGTCTGGGTGGAGGAAGTTGGAGGGAAGAGGCTAGAGACAGGGACAATGGCTGCCATCAGTGCTGAGGCCGGAGTCTGAAATGCTCGCCGAAGGGCTGCCTGACCAGAATGAATGGCCTCCAGGAATGCATTGGTTTGTTGTAACTGCCTCTCTACACCCTGGATGGCATTCAAAATGGTAGACTGCCCAACAGTGAGGGACCTGAGGAGGTCAATGGCCTCCTTACTGAGGGCAGCAGGGGTGACTGGGGCAGGGCCTGAGGTGCCTGGGGCGAAGGTGATGCCCACCTTCCTGGGTGAGCGGGCACGGGGCAAAGGCTGAGGGGCTTCTGGGAGGGCGGTGCTGGTAGGGGGGGTGGCGGCTGTACCTGTAGATGCGGGGGCACAAATGTGGCCACCACCACAAGGGAGCTCCCATCAGAGGACGAGTCTGCATCACTGGTGTCAGCTCCTGTCCCCGCCGTGGAGCTCCCCTCGCCCTCCGTCCCACTGGTGAATTCAGACTCCGTAGTGTCGCCCTCCAGGGCCATGTGGGATGCAGCTCCCTCCTGCTCCGGTACCACTGCTCCTCCGCCTGATGATGCTAATGAACACAAGAACAGGGAGACCACAAAAAGGGGGGGGGAGACAGAAGAAAGACATGTTGAGTGCATGCATTACCGCTACCGTTGGCGGACACAACAGACACAGAAGCCCCCTGCACTACGCCGCACACTTGGGGTCCACTCTTCAATCCCTGGGACATGGCCTACAAGACTATGGCCGACATCCGCACACATAGATGTCACAGGAGCCTGACTAGGTGTAGTTGGCACTGTACACAGGTGGAGTGGGGTGTCTCAGGGTCTGCCAGAAGAAGGGGACCTAACTAGCACACTCGCCCTGGCCTAGGGAAACCCACAGCCCACCTCCCCCACCCAGACACCTCCACTGCGTGCTGAATCAGCTGAATGAGAGTGTACTCACCCGCTTGTGGCTGCTGTTATGCCCTCAAGCGCCAATCCAACTCCGGGTACGCCACCGCCAGGATCCTGAACATCAGGGGGGTAATGGTGTGACAGGCACCCCTCCCACGTTGGGACGCCATCCCCAGCTGGGCCTCTGCCATCTTCTTGCTCCAGCGGCGAATGTCCTCCCATCTCTTACGGCAGTGGGTGCTCCGACTGTGATAGACCCCCAGGGTCCAGACGTCCTTGGTGCTGGCACGCCAGATGTCCTTCTTCTGGTGGGCGCTGACCCACATGAATTGTACAGAGGAAAAAGAGAAGTTATTACAAACTGCACCGTCACAGTCATTGGCCCCCATCCCTACCCTTGCCATGTGGCACATGCACTCACCGTCGTTTCATGCACGCCTCATTCTCCACCCCCCCATCTTTCATCCACCCCACTCCACACAGGCATAGCCCATACAGCATGCTCCCAGTGTACTTACCTGTTTGTCTGGAGGACCGTAGAGTAGTGTGTACTGGGGGAGGACCCCATCCACGAGTTTCTTCAACTCCTCTGTGGTGAAGGCAGGGGCCCTTTCCCCAGACGCACAAGCCATTGTCTCTTCCAGACTGAAGTCACAGCAGCACTTGCAGTGTAGGTCCTCTCCTGTCGAAGATCAGGTATTGAGTGATTGAACAGATAGAAAATGGCGGTCACGTCCGCGGCGGTGCGTACCGTCACCGCCGGCGTACATCGTCCTTGGCTCCTGGGACCCATAGGGTCCAATGTTAACCAATGCAAAATTGTGCTGCGGTCTTCGACCACCTACCGCGACAGTGTACAACGCCAGCGCAGTTACCTCACATCCCATTGTCCCACTTTACAGGTCAGGCAGCCGCCATTTCAGGGGCCCACATGGCTTTTTTTTTTACTGCGTCACACATACCTAGGCCTTGCTTAAACACTCATACATGCAAATTTCAGATTATGAATCGTGTTCTGTGTAAGCTGTGTGTACGTACCTCTGAGTTGGTTGACTCCGTGCTCGCTGTTGTCCTTCATAGGCACCGTCCGCTGGGACATGTGAGGAGATGGCGGCATCCTCCGGTGTACAGACCGCTGGTGAACCTGTCGACAATGGAGGAAAGACATGTGATCATCACCTACAGGCTTGATCATGCCACAATCCTGGAACTGTGTGCCCAGTTGGAGCCAGACCTGATGTCAGCTATCCGCCATCCCACAGGAATCCCCCCTCAAGTGCTGGTGCTGTCAGTACTCCATTTCCTTGCAAGTGGGTCATTTCAAACTGTGTTTTCCAACGTGTTGTCCAGAGTGTTGAAACACATGCAGAGCTACATCGTTTACCCTCAGGTGGAGGATTTGCCTACAGTGAAAGGTGACTTCTATGCCCTGGGACATATCCCCAACATCATAGGTGCCAGTGATGGGACACATGTGGCTTTGGTCCTCCCCGCAGGAGTGAACTGGTGTACAGAAACCAGAAGAGTTATCATTTGATGAATGTGCAGATGGTGTGTTTGGCAGACCAGCACATCTCCCACGTGAATGCAAAATTCCCTGGCTCAGTGCATGACGCTTTCATTCTGCGGAATAGCAGCATCCCTTATGTGATGGCTCAAATCCAGAGGCACCGTGTGTGGCTAATAGGTCAGCACCTGGAAGCAAGTCAGTGGGAATGGTTGTCTGGGTCTGGGGATTTCCCTACAGGTTAGTGTGTGTCTAACAGTTGTCCCTCGCCATTTGCAGGTGACTCTTGTTACCCCAACCTGTCATGGCTACTGACCACAGTGAGGAATCCCAGGACAAGGGCAGAGGAACGCTACAATGAGGCCCATGGGCGAACTAGGCGGATTATATTATACCTTCGGCCTCCTGAAGGCCAGGTTCAGGTGCCTCCATATGATAGGTGGTTGCCTATTCTACTCACCAAAGAAGGTGTGCCAGATCATCGTGGCCTGCTGTATGCTTCACAACTTGGCTTTGCGACAACAGGTGCCTTTTGTGCAGGAGGATGGTCCAGATGGAGATGTTGTGGCAGCTGTGGAGCCTGTGGACAGTGAAGACGAGGAAGCAGAAGAAGAGGACATCGACAACAGGAACTCGGTGATCCTACAATACTTCCAGTGAGACACAGGTAAGAATACAATCCTGCCTACTGCATATACTTTAACACTACAACCTCTCTACTGTCTGTCGTTTTCACCCAGTGTATGGTCGTTGAGTTGTCACTTTCCCTTACGATTTCACAGATGTGGGTCCCACTTTGTGACATATGCTTTGTTTCCTCAGGGACTAGAGCTGTGTGACGTAGGTATGTTGACATTACAATTGAAAGAGCATTTTGTCACTGTAATTGCTAATGCACTATTTCGAAATCACAGACAGACTCCAGATTGTTTTGTGCTTTAAGGGTGTTTATTTAGGTGCTCAATATTGGAGGGTGCTGTAAAATGGTGAGGGGTGATGGTGGAGGAATGTCCATGGCAGAGTCCAGTCTATTAGTCCACAGGTGCATTGCCCAAAGGGGCATATGAAGTGGAGCTGGGGCAGTTTGAGGATGGACAGGGTGACAAAGTGGGACAGAAGGATGACATTCAGGGCGGTCTCATTTCTTGGTGGGGGTCTTGACATCGTTCTCTGTCTTTGTCCTGGATCTCAGGGACCGTTTGCGGTGCCTCCTGTCCACTAGCGCCGGCGGAGGTGCTGGGCAGTTCATCGTCCAGGCTAGTGTCATGGGCCCCTTGTTGTGCCACAGTGTCCCTCCTGGTGTTGAGGACTTCCTTCAGCACCCCTACGATGGTGCCCAGGGTGGAATTGATGGATCTGAGTTCCTCCCTGAAGCCCAAATACTGTTCCTCCTGCAGCCGCTGGGTCTCCTGAAACTTAGCCTGTACCGTTGCCATTGTCTCCTGGGAATGGTGGTAGGCTCCCATGATGTTGGAGAGGGCCTCGTGGAGAGTGGGTTCCCTGGGCCTGTCCTCCCTCTGTCGCACAGAAGCCCTCCCAGTTCCCCTGTGTTCCTGGCCCACTGCCCCCAGATCCCTGTTGCTATTGGGGTGGTGGGTTAGCCTGGGTTCCCTGTAGTGGTGGACACACTGCTGATTGACGTGTCCTGGGGACAGAGGTATGGGCCCGCTGGGTGGGTGCTGTGCTGGTGTTTCCAGAGGGGGTAAGCTCTGTGGTGGCCTGTGCCAATGTGAGGGGAACCGACTGTCCCGAGGTCCCCGATGGGCTGGGCTGGTCATCTAGATTCAGTTGGACAGAGGTGCTGTCATCACTGTGGGCCACTTCTGTTGGTGGTGTGGACATGTGTGGAGCCTCCTGTCCAGTGACGTTGGGTAGGGGTCCTGCAGGGGTATAAAAGGATGTTTATTGCATCTGTTTGTGCCATGGTGTGCAATGGGTGGGTCCCCATGTACCCCAGTGCTTGCATTCCTGTGTAGGACCTTGTGTGATGGTGTTTCAGGGGGGTGTATGGGTATGTACAGTGGCCATGCTTTGGTGATTGGTGTCCATGCTTTGTTGTTGCATGCAGGGCTTGGTGTTGGGATGTGTGGTTTGTGATATTGGGACATTTTGAGGAGTTGGAGTGATGGGGTGAGGGCGAGGATGGGGGTATGTGAAAGCATGCAGGTAGGGTGGGGGATGTAATAGTTAAGGTTTGACTTACCAGAGTCCATTCCTCCATCTACTCCTGCAAGGCCCTCAGGATGCAGAATCGCCAAGACTTGCTCCTCCCATGTTGTTAGTTGTGGGGGAGGAGGTGGGGGTCCGCCGCCAGTCCTCTGAACCACAAGGTGGTGTCTTGTTACCATGGAATGCACCTTCCCCCGTAGGTCGTTCCTGTCGTCATCTCTATTTCTGGAGTGCTGTCCCACTTCATTGACCCTGTCCACTATTCTTCACCATAGCTCCATCTTCTTAGCTATGGAGGTGTCCTGCACCTGTGCTCCGAATAGCTGTGGCTCTACCCGGACGATTTCCTTCACCATGACCCTGAGCTCCTCCTCAGAGAACCTGGGGTGTCTTTGCCGTGCCATGGGGTGGTGTGGGTGATGTGTGGGGTGGTGTGTGTTGTGATGTGTGGGGTGATATTTAGTGGTGTGTTGTGTGAGGTGCGTGGAAGTTATATGGGTGATGGTATTGTGTGCCTGTGGATGCTTGGTATTAGTTTGTAGTGTCTCTCTCTGGCCTTCATTCGGTATTTTGGTCGTAGGGGTTTGTGGGTGATGTGGGTGTGTGTTTTATATTGTATTGGGTGTGTGGGAGTGGTGTGTGTATGTGTATCAGGTGTGTGTATTTCGAATTGTCCATTGTGGCTTTGTTTTGTAAGAGTGTGTGTATTTTGAGCGCGGCGGTGTGTAATGCCAATGGAATACCGCGGTTGAAAGACCGCCACGTGGATTCGTGGGTCGTGATAGTGTGGGCGTATTGCTGTTGGCGTGACAGTGGAGGTTTTGTTTTCGCCAGTTTATCACTGACCTTTGGTGTGGCGGAGTTGTGTGGGGGTCCCAATTTTGGCGGATTCCGAGCAGTGGGTCATAATGACCGTGACGGAATTCCGCAGCCACGGCTGTGTGTTGGCGGTCTTCTGCACGGCGATAAGTGGCTTTTGCTGCCAATGTTGTAATGAGGGCTTGTAAAGTAAAAGTGAAATCACTGTACCATGTATGCAGCAAGGAAGTCCTGTTTCATCACTTCCTGGGCGTTTTGTGTCACAATTTCTGGTATGCAACGCTTTTTTTGACCCATGACGGTCATGCATGTTTTTTTTCCCATTAAGGCTGACAAAGTCTGTCAACTTGCGACTGACGAACAGGGGCCAGGCATTATTTTGTTGAATAGCTAACTATGTAGTATTGGCATTTGCGTTAAATGTTTTGAAGCATGACGGTCATGTGTGGTATCCCTACTCATTAAGTCTAAGAAGACCTATCGACTTGCGTTTGACGCACAGGGGCCATGCGTCATTTTTTTTTATAGCGTAATCTGGAGTATTGTCATTTGTGTCACAAATTTTGATGGATTGTTTTGGAAACGCTTACAGTGCACCCAGATTCACATACCTTGTTACAAAGCCTATGTATGTATGTGGTCAGTAAGGTATGGCTACGTGTGTGTGTGTGTGCATGTGCATTCATATTGTAACGGTATTATCAGATTGTGTAACCATATGTTTGCATGTGTGTGTGATGCATGCGATGACTGTTATCATTTGCATATGTGCATGTGTTGTAGTCTTTGTCCACATATATGTTATCACATGTGTACTGGGAGTACACATATGTGATGTAACACACAATTGTGGGTCTACCACATTGTCATGTCTGATTTGTAAGGGAGCGTTTAATGACACCACTTTAGAAATGATAGGCTATGTCCAATAGAGGTTCATGCATGTGATACCTGTTAGAAATGGGGTTTCTGGTTGGCTAGGGTATGCACCTCAGCCAGGCAGAACCCACCCACTCTAGTTAGGGCAAGGGAGTTACACGTCCAAGATAACCCCTGCTCACCCCCTTGGTAGCTTGGCACGAGCAGTCAGGCTTAACCCGGAGGCAATGTGTAAAGCGTCTGCACAACACACACACAAGTGAGGCAATATCCCCACCACAAAGGAAACACAACACCAGATTATATGAAAATATACTGTATTGTACACAACGCAATTATCAGACCAAACATCACATATCAGTACTGTCCTGCTACATTAGCAGTTGTCAGAACGTTACACATTAGTTACTCTGCAAATTAGCAATAGTCACACATAACACACAGGTTATTCAGTATCACTTGTCATAAGAATATCATAAAACGCCCATAGTAGGAATATTAGAAAAAAAATATGGCAAGTTAGGGAAACATATTAGCAAGTCATGCCCATAAAAGGAACATTTGCATATGCCTATGAAACACCATCAAAAACAGGTAGGCAACATATAAATCAGAAGAAGTCTCTAGTAAAAACTTATGTTCTGAATATTGTTCCTTGAACAGTACCTGGCTTGATGAACAATGGGGCCCCCGGTGCTCCTATGCGCAAAATGGGGGCCTCTGACATCCTTTTGAGGAGAAGAGGGTGGCATGCACCTCCTCTAGACCATTGACGGGCCCCTCCAGGGACCGTGATTACTGGGGGACATCCAGGAAGCGCTTTTCAAAGCGCTAAGGCCATACTTATAGCCCGGGTTGCGGCAGTGATTCCAGCATGAAACAGGTGCCTCGAAGTGCCTGAGGGCACAGAAGAGCGCTCTCTCAGTGCAAAGGGGATCTCAAGGCAGCACTCCTCGTGCAGGGAAAAGTTACAGGGGTCAGGGGCCACGGCACCCTGCCCCTGTGAACAATGAAGCAGGAAGGAGCACAAGGCTGGTGGGTCCAGCTACAGTCCAGCACAAGGGGTGCAGATGATGGCAGTTCCTCCTAGTGACCAGGTAGGTCACAGGTTAGCACAGCAGCAGCAGTCCAAGGCGGTGTCCTGGTGAGTCCATTCAGCAGCGTCTTCTGTCTAGGTTCAATTTCCAAGAGTGTCCAAATTGTGGGGAAAATTCCCCTGTACTTATAGTCAGTTCTTACAGTGTTTTACAATGGTAGGGAGAGGAGGTTCCAGCCAGTTACAACTGGTTCTGGGAGTGCCTCCTCTCTCCTTTCAGCACAGGCTCCAAACATCAGTGGGGGGTTAACGACCCTATTGTGTGAGGCCAGGGCACAGTCTTTACAAATGCAGGTGTGCCCCGCCTCTCCCTTCTCTCAGCCCAGGAAAACTATTCAGTATACAGATGCACCTCTGTGACACCTCCACCCTCCCTGTGTACAGGCTGTCTGAATAGTATGCACAAAGCCCCAACTGTCACTCTGCCCAGACATGGATTGGAGTCAAGCTGCAAAACACCAGAGTCATAAGCACAGATAAATGGGCACTTTCTAGAAGTGGCATTTCTGTGATAGTAATAAAAAATACACCCACACCAGTAAACAGCATTTATTATCACCATCACAACCATACCAAACACGCCTACGCTACCCCTCATAAATCAGACAATACCCCTTACACATAAGGCAGGGCATTTCTAATGCAATCCTATGAGAAGGCAGCACTCACAGCAGTGAGACACCAGTTAGGCTGTTTGTCACTACCATGACAGGCCACACAACTTGGCACATGTCCTGCCTTTCTATATACATGGCACCCTGCCCATAGGGCTAGCTAGGGCGTACCTTAGGGGTGACTTACATGTAGTAAAAGGGGAGTTCTGGGCCTGGCAAGTAATTTAGATGCCAGGTCCCTGTGGCAGAAAACTGTGAACACAGGCCCTGCGCTAGCAGGCCTGAGACAGGTTTGAAAGTCTACTTCAGTGGGTGGCGCAAGCAGCGCTGCAGGCCCACTAGTAGTATTTAATTTACAGGCCCTGGGTATAGAGATACCACTGTACAAGGGACTTATAGGTAAATTAAATATGCCAATTAGGTATAAGGCAATCATACCAACTTTAGATGGGAGAGCACCTGAACTTTAGCACTGGCCAGCAGTGATAAAGTGCTCAGAGTCCTAGAGCCAACAACGAAAGGTCAGAAAAACCATGAGGAAGGAGGCATAAAGACTGGGGATGACCCTGCGTAAGGCAAAAAGTCTAACAATACCCTTGACAAATCATACTCAGAGGATGTGGTAGACTACCGCTGGGTTGATTTCACGTAACCTATGGCAATGTGAGTGAATGTGTCTCCACACTGTGGTGTATTGTATGGTTCAGGGTTCATGATGCTATGCTACATGTGTAATAAATGGTTCTCCATGCATCTATGATGCAGGGGATGGTATACTTACATGTGCCAATGAAGGTTGTTATGTGACTTGTTTGTTGAATGACATGTGTAGTGTAATATGGGTCATGAATGCCAATGTGGTGTGTTAATGTGATTTGAAACCACACACATCTATCTTCCAGCATGGACATATGTTGGGCAAAGTTTCACAGCTGTAAAGTCTTATCATTGCCACCTATGTATCCCTATATGGGAACATATCTGAAGGTAATTTAAGTCTATGTATGATCATGTGATGCAAATACATGTTCATTAGTGGGAAGTAGACTTTTGTGCATACTCCAAATCCGAATTCCAGGGCTGTACCATTGAAGTGGTATATGTGTGGTGAGAATTCAGACATAGGTGTGCAAGCCACAAACTTGGTACATACAATTAACCGCAACATGTTTGTTATGACTGTTACATACAATGGCATACAACTGTGTAGCAGGGTTGCAGTCAAACAGTGATGGTACCCAAGTAATCATTGCTACTGGGTGTGCGACAAAATGGTGCACCAAACTGAGCGATAAGTAAGAAGAAATATCTTGATTTCTCCTTGTTACTTTCACTTTCCATGTGAACTCCATTCTGCAGGACACATAGAAAGAACAATACATTTCAATGTATTGTTTTTGTGCAGGAAGGTCCCTGTTTCTGCACAATAGCAACCCTTTGTGCAAAATAGGCACTCTTACAGGAGAGTAGAAGTGTGCCATTTTTTAGTAGATAAGCTGCTTTTCTGTTCTCTCCCTTTCACACAATGCACTGCAGTAAGCTCATCAGAGGAACATAGCAATGCTGATTTGTAAGAAGTTTAAGGTTCAGATAAAATTGAGTGCTTCAAATTGTTGAGACAAAACATAAATCACGACCCACAAAAATATAGCAATAACAATGTATGTTTTGTAAACATATGAACTAAAAAGAATGGGTAGTACAAGTACATGATCTCACAAATGTGACCAGTGCCGCAAAAACTACTGGATAGTGTCAAGCAGGCTTGAAAGAAAACAGAGCATCAGACAAATTGAGTAAATCGGAATACACTTTATAAATAAAAAAAACAGTTTGGGAAATACTGTAGCCTCAGTTTGTTGGTAAGGTTTGGTTAACTCGGTGAAATGAGCGTAGCAAGGTTTTACAAAAATAAGGTGTTGGGGGATCAATAAAAGGAATGATTGAGTACCGAGATGGTGTAAAGCAAAGGGTGTCTTTATTTATATTTTCTTAAAGTGTTACTGAGTGCTAGTCAGATTCTTCAATTTCATCACAGTTCTTTCATCATTAATTTCCTCAGGTCCAGTCCCCTTCGGGAACCCTGGACAGCTGTTCTTCCGGTTTCCCTCAGAGGAAGAAGAAGGCTCAGATAAGTATTCTTTCTTGTTGTTACAAAATTCACACCCAGTGATTAATGGGGATTGATTATTGTGACCACCACCAAGTTTTAGGGCTTGCGGGAAGATAGAATTTCACCCAAAAATTTCTATGGGGACCATTTTGATAATCTTAGAGAACTATACACTCATGTACTGGAGAGGGAACAGCAAGAAATAAAAGAGTGAGCGTCAAACAAAAAAGGAACCATTTTGTCTGGTTGTCACTGGCAGGCAGTAATGTGCCCTTTACCCCAAGACCTTTCCTCTTCTTTCATCCCACCCTCCCCAGGTTCGTGCAAGCACCTGGCTGAGCCATGTTCTTCCTAGAACGTGGTGGGACTGTACATCTGAACGGCGTCCTTCTTGCTGGCCGGTAATGTCCGGTGTTTCCGCTGCAGCCGCCACGGGGTATGCTTCGCCTTCGGTACGGCTGATGTTGCAACCTCCCTTTTCAGTCTTGGGCTGCTGGATGTCTCTCGCTTTGAGATTTCATCGCTCTTCTTCTTCTCCTCCACACTCTGTGGCTCTCTCCTTTGTCTCTAGGCCCATCTCTTCCTTTCTCACGTTTTTCTACCTCTAATCCAAACCTGTCTCTTTACAAGTCCCATTAAAGGTACACGGTCCTTGGTTTCAGACGTTTGCCATTTGAGCAAGGCAATGGAGCTTCCAGCGGCTCCTCCACGCCATGAGTCCCTGTAAGGACCTTCTTCCACCACTGGAGTCGGTATTATGGGACGCTCCAGCTGGAAGGAGAAGTAGGGTGACCACCCGTCGGTAAATTTCACGGACTGCCCGTAATTTCGGCCTGCCGTCTGTTGTCCATGATGAAAGGCTTAACGGACAGCATTTGTCTGTAACTTTAGCCTTTTACCAAAGGGACAATGGACGGCAGGGCGAAATTACGGGCAGATAATTTTCCCCAGGTGGATTGAAGGGCTGGAAGTCTTGTGTGCTCTGAGGGAGGGAGGGGCAGGCAGATACGAAAAGGCCCTTTTGCCAGGGGGTCTCCCTCCTTAAATAAATGCAAATGTGGGTGTAACTGGTAAATCTGCAAATTCAAAGGGGCTTGAAAACCTGCATTGACTTCAATCAAAGGAGTCATTTGAAGCTTTCTGATGGCAAAGATATTATCTTTTAGAGAGGTACTGTAATGGTGTCCCAAGGTGAGCTGTGGAGTGTGTGATTTCAAGGGAGTGTTATAAAAACTGTTAGTACTAGTTATAAACTGCATTTTATTCAAATCTGTATTTGAGAAACACTTTTTTTATTTAACCGAAATGTATTTGCACATTTTGTAGCAGCCTATATTTTGATGTAATTGTATTTCTATAGCGCTTACTATCCCTGATGAGGCGTCAAATGGATGTTTAAAATAAGGATTTACACATTCACAGTTCTTTCAGGGACCTCAGTACCTCATAGTACTAACAAACATTGGCAAAGCCAATAGGTCTTGTCAAAGCAAGAGTTATTGGCTTTGCCAATGTGTTTTAGTCATGTCATGCACCAGAGTGGCTGCTGTTCATGGCTATAAGTTAGTGGCATAGTGGTGTGGAGTGGAGTACAGTGGCATAGGAGCAGTGGCATAGTGGTGCAGAGTACAGTGCAGTGGTCTATAGTGCAGTTGTTTAGAGTACATTGGCGTAGAATGCAGTGGTTTAGAGTGCAATGTCATGGAGTGGCGTTGGGCAGAGTAGAGCTGCATAGAGTGCAGTGGAATAGAGTGGCATACAATAGAGTGGCAGAGAGTGCAGTAGTGTAGAGTGATGCAGTGGCACAGAGTGCAAAGTAGACTCACATGGCAGAGAGTGCAGTGGCATAGAGTGGAGTAGTGTAGAGTATAGTGCTGTAGAGTGCAGTTGCGTAGAGTGGAGTGATGCAGAGTAGAGTGGCATAGAGTGCAGTGGCATAGAATGCAGTAGTACAGAGTAGATTGGTGAACAGTAGAGTGGCAGAGAGTGCAATGTTGCAGAGTAGAGTGTCAGTGCAGTGATGTGGAGTAGAGTAGAGTGGCACAGAGAGCAGTGGCGTAGAGTACAGTGGTGCAGAGTAGAGGGCAGTGGCATATAGTGCAATTGTTTAGAGTGCATTGGTGCAGAGTGCAGTGGCATAGAGGGGCATGGGGTAGAGTAGCATAGAGTGCAGTGGAGTAGAGTGGCATACAATAGAGTGGCAGAGAGTGCAGTAATGCAGAGTGGTGCAGTGTCAAGAGTGACATAGATTGAAATGACCATTACATTTGGATAGACGTACAGTTTTTCAAATCAAACTACACTGTGTACAGACGATGATGTGTGGAAATTGCATCACCTAATGCAATGATTTGTTTTAATCATATAAAGGCATTTGTTTCCAGCACAGTTCAGAATTAACAAAAATGTGCTTCATTTGTACTCCAAATTCTGATATATTCTGAAGTTTATTTAAATGTTGTCATGGGATAGAAACAAACTCTTTCCTAACCCCAGTATCCAGCAAGATTGTTGCATAAATCCTCTCACTTTGAAGTCAGAGAAAGAAAACACTACCTTCCCACCGAAGACAGAGCCTGACATTTGACTTTGTTCTTTGAATGCACAGCAAATGTGATAAGAACAAGATTTACAGGACTGTTTACAGAAAGGGAGCACTCGGAAGGATACTGTAAATAAGGTTTGTGCAAGGGAAGGGACAAACTCAAGCTACATTGCCTAAAAAAAATTAAAGCCAGCAAATTGAAAGCAACAAAATGTGAGTTACAAACCACAAGGCCAATGACAAGCAACGGGCAGAATTAATTCCCAAGTAAGCTATATGAATGTACTTAAAGTGACAGCAGTGGGATACTTTGTGGGGAAAGTCCAGTATTTTAATCCAGTCCTTATCTTGTAGAGATTTGACCACATCAATCACACAGGTAGTATGACGAGAAGACCTGGAGTGGTTTCCATGTTGCAGGAAAGGTCTGTACACCAATTCTATCAGTTTTCCACCAGTTGGTATATAGCTTCTGGCACACCTCTGGTAGGGTTAGTGCTAGGTGGCAGACATGAAATAGGGCATTTAATGATTATTAAAGTGGTTGTAAGTAAGGAGTTGACCAGGATGAAGATGGTAGTCTGCCACAAGGGTTTGGAAATTTAGTAGGGCGCTGTCCAGAAACAAATCCCCCAATTTTAAGACACCTGCAACATGCCACTGATGGAGTTCCTCTGAGCACAGTCATCCTGTGCGAGTGGGAAGGCTTAGCAAAGATAGTGCAGGAGTACAGGGTTTCTTCGTATCAGTGAGTTTACAGGTTCTAGCAAGGCAAGAGAAAGCTGTGAGTGATAACTCCGGATGGTGATCCGTAGAATGGTCAGTAGGAAACAATGAGCAGTGCATGCGCCTTCCTTAAAAGTCTTTACTGATAAACCCCATCTCATGCAGGGAGGTGGGCAGAAAGCCAGCGAGCCACCTATTGGTCTGGTGCAGCTGAATAATAGCGTTCTAAGTCCAGAAGATCTAATCCACCTGCAGTCACAGGTAGCTTTACTGTGGAAAGAGCTCTCCGACGGCGCCGCAGCGACCAAATCAGATGTGTGCATGTCTGAAGAAGGAATGAAGGACGAGCAGGAGAACTTTTGCAAAATAATACTATCATTGGGGTAGCACATCATCTTCACTAGTGCCATGTGGCCCACTACAGAAAGCAGAAGAGAAGACCAAAAAGCAAACTGGCTTTGGAGGGACCGTGACGCTCTGCTGAGATTTCCATCTTCCAAATCAGTGGGAGACTGGTAGATATTAATCACTAGGTATCAAAAGGTAACTGGTTCCCAGTTTAATCTTAGATCTAATTGTATATAAAGGGGAAAACAGTGCCATATGTTAAAGAAACACTAATTACAATTTAACATTTTTACATTTTGTTTGTGCAATTTAAATCACAAATATTTTGAAGATTCTATAAGTACTTGAGACTAAGGGATAACCCAGATCACTAGTTTTGCTTTTGCTCAATTTCAAAACCATTTAAAGACATGGACAAAGTGGACAATTGCCTTGCACAAGCATGAGCAGCGGACCATTGCACCAGAAGAGTTTGCCAAGGTGGATGGGTTTTGCTTGTTCAACCACTTGACAGTGAATCTTCTGTTTCTCTCCTGTGTGCAGAGACAAATCCCCAGGTGCCCAATACCTTCCGTTAGTCTTGGTGGACCCATCTTGTCTGATTTTAGGAATTGCCCACCTTGTTCTTCTCTTCCTTATTTACCCAGTTCTTAGCATCAACGCTTTTAATCACTTGCTGGGTGTGTCTGTAAAATTGACGTTTGTTCTAGAATTTTTGTCCTGAATTTTGACCCTTTGTCCTGCTTTTTAATCCTGAATTTTGACCAGAATTTGCCTCAGTGCCAGGTGGTCACCCTAAGGAGAAGGTAGGTATATCAGCGTCACTGTTCCATTGTACAGGGTCCTGCCTAGTGGGAGTATGATGGTACGATAGATCAGGTTTAGGAACCCCGGCTTCGTGACATACAGCTATCGTTTTAAACAACTTAGCTCTCAGCGAGACTCCGTGGTAATAGTTTAATTGTGTTTGTTTTAATACCAAGCGTTATTTGGTAAACTTTTTCAATAATAAATTTCATTTTTTGTTGGCCTCAAACTATCTTGCCGAGAAATGATGAACATAATTGCTCTATGTTTAAGAAGTAAGTTTTCAAATATTGTGACAGGATAAAATACAAAAACAATTGATGCGTCAAGATAAGATTTGCTCTGTGGATGCTTTATGCAGCGTCACAAATATTTACAATAGAACAATGATAAAGTGGTGGAGTATGAATATACCCTTGGCACATTATTACAGATGAAAAGACACAGAAGTAAAAAGCTAAAGGAAATTGAAACATGGCACATCTCCAACTGTTTGTGTTCCTTTGCAATCCGAAATCCATAGGCGTTTTCATGCTGGGAGCGTCCAGGTTTATGCAAGATGATCTGGAAATGACACTGTGAGAGAGCACAGTGTCCTTCGCAGTTGTAAATATACAAGAATTGCTTACAATTTATATTCATAAATTTGAGAAAAATAAATGTACACAAGCAAAACCCTGCGGGAAATCTTGTTCAAATGCAGTTCAGCTTGTCTCTAAACTTCAACACAACCCCCTAGATTTAGTTCATTGTAATTCACCTTTTGCAATCTTTTTAAAGGACAAACTATTTGAAATAACACAACTTGAAAGAAAGGATGTTTTTTGAGACATTGCTCCACGTGCTCATCTATCCCAAATGGAATATGAATTTTACGCGGACTGAATTTTAAACAATAGATTTTCCTGCAAATAATCTAATAATCGCTGTAAGTAAAGTACTTTAACAATAATAAAAAATAAAAAATAAAAATATCAGTTTCATGAACTCTATCTTTTTTTATCACACCTATCACTAAATTAGATAAAATTAACATGTTTTTTATGGCGAGCTTCATAATATGGTATATATTTATAAAACGCTCGGACACCGTATAGTTTCTTGGCAGTGCACTAAGAGCAGAGTTAAAACAAAGTCTTCATTTTGAATGGACGGTAATCGCTGTAGGACCGTATTGCTTAGACCTAGGTATACAGCATTATATTAGTCTAACCTTGATCCCATACACGATGTATCACTGCTTTTCTATAGTTGATGGAAAGGAGAGGCAAAATAGGTCTGATTTCTGCATATAGTAAATGCAGGAGGAGGTGACCGAAGATACTTCCATCTTTACTTTTGGGTCTACTCTAACTCATAACCATTTAACACTTCATACCTCTTTATTATGTATCCATATGCTGCAAAATTGCAACTCTGAATGTTATTACATTATATGGTACTCGGATTATTTACCTTGGAAGGATGTCATGCTGGTTTGACCTCGTAGGGATTCAAACCTTTGACAGCAGATATTAGTGTCCAGCATTACCTCATTTAGCCATCTTGCCAGCATTCTTATGCTGTACCAATAGTTTTGAAGATCACGGAGTAGGACTTGAATAAAATGTGCTCTTGTGCGACATGTAGATGTGAATGTCTTAAAGTAATCGTGATGTAATTAAATTTGCATTGATTAGTAATCAGGCAGATGGCTCAACAGCAGAAGAGATAACACCAAGCCAGGTTCTCCACGTCCCCCTGAATTGGTCTCTTCTCTTGAAACATCCAGACATGGATGTCTCTTTAGCACCTTCACTTAAAGCTTATATCTCTGATTTTACCACCTCAGTTCAGTTCTGATAGGACCATTTCAACAACACAATTTGAAGCACTCAATTTTATCTGAACCTTAAACTTCTTACAAATCAGCATTGCTATGTTCCTCTGATGACCTCATTTTAAATTTGATTGAGTTAGGGTCCTAAATCTTAGTTTCTTTTTTGACTGTAAGTTAAACCTCCTCACTCAAATGACTTGTGCTCAATATTGATTAAGACAGCTTTTAAGCCACAAGCTCTTCACTGAAAGTATAATTTCAAGATTGTAGATTCGTTCCTGTACACTCCTGGCTTAACAAGAGGATCGCTATACTCATTGGAATAGTGAAAATAAGGTCTTCCTCCCCTAACTACTGCCGTCCATGCAATGGCTTATCTCGTATCTGAATGCAACTGCTACAACCATATTGCTATCATACTTATATTCCATCAATTGACCCCAATTGAAGCATGGTTCCAAAAGTCCTTGGGCCGTATTTATACTCTGGTTGCGCCGAATTTGCGTCGTTTTTTTCCACGCAAATTCGACGCTAAACTAACGCCAACTAACGCCATATTTATACTATGGCGTTAGACGCTTCGGGCGCCAAAGTGCCCGGAGTGTGCGTCATTTTTTAGCGTGAACCCCTTCCTTGCGTTAATGATATGCAAGGGAGGCGTTCCCGTCTTAAAAAATGACTCCCAGGCCTTTACGTGGTATTTATACTCCCGGGCAAAAATGACGCCCGGGAGTGGGCGTGGCCAAAAACGGCGCATTTGCGCCGCTTTTTAACGCCTGGGTCAGGCATGGCGTTAAGGGACAAGTGGGCTCAAAATGAGCCCAGAGTGCCCTCCCCTGCCCCCAGGGACCCCCCCTGCCACCCTTGCCCACCCCAGGAGGACACCCAAGGACGGAGGGACCCATCCCATGGACATTAAGGTAAGTTCAGGTAAGTATTTTTTTTTTTTTTTTGTGGCATAGGGGGGCCTGATTTGTGCCCCCCTACATGCCACTATGCCCAATGACCATGCCCAGGGGACAGAAGTCCCCTGGGCATGGCCATTGGGCAAGGGGGCATGACTCCTATCTTTACAATGATAGGAGTCATGTTGATGGGGGATGGGCGTCGTTAAAAAATGGCGCAAGTCGGGTTAAGACTATTTTTTCGACGCAACCTGACTTGCCCCATTTTAAGACGCCCATACGCCATTTTCCCCCTACGCCGGCGCTGTCTGGTGTACGTGGTTTTTTTCCACGCACACCAGGCAGCGCCGGTCTGGTAGCGCCGGCTAACGCCATTCAATAAATACGGCGCCCGCATGGCGCTTCAGAATGGCGTTAGACGGCGCTAAATTTTTTGACGCTAAACTGCGTTAGCGCAGTTTTGCATCAAAAAGTATAAATATGGCCCCTTCTATCTGTTTCTCCTCACTGTCCACTCCGTCAGCTACAAAGGTCTCTACACTTTCCATTGTTGGAAAACGCTCCCCGTGGAACCCCTGCTTTCTCAAAATTTCTCAAGTCTGCTGAAGCAGATGTCTTAATTAGAAATTATTAATGTGTGTTTATGTATTTTGAATAATGAACTTTGTAGAAAATGAATAACGTAGAAAAGTAATGCACACGTTTGAAAAAGCGACCTCGGAGAGTGGCCACCAGTATTCACGAAATGTACAAATTAATGATTAATACTTATGAAATATTGAAAATGTATTAGATTAATGTAGTAATATGCCATATTTAGGGTTAATGCTTATTAATTGTAGGCCTTAATTTAGCGAGATATCTTGGCCTAGTTTTGCCAGGCCTCAAGCAAAAGCTGTATTTCGTAGCGTTTAATAGAAAATGCTGACAGAGTGAACTAACTGAAAAATGTTTTAATAAAATGCTTAGCAGAAGCTTTCCATGAGAACCAACTAACAGGAGACAGTGTCTTAAAATTTGTAACAAATTGTGTGTAAGATGTGTGAAAGGTAATTTCCCGGGATGCGAACAATTAAGACACTGACTGGAGAAGAAGATGCAACAAATTTGATACCTGACGAGCCAGATGATGAGAACATTGTAAAAGCAGACCAATCAAAGTCGTGTGAAGGAAGAAATATTAGAATTCATAGATTTGGTATAGAAATATTATCGGGTAGCGTAATAACGTACGATTAATTGACCAATTGGGAACTAGGGGATAATTTAGGTGACTTTGATATACCAACGCGACAGAGGGAAGAGATTACGAGACTAAAGAGAGATTTTTAGGCAGAACACTATCGAGAAGAAGAGATTTGGAAGAGATTTGAGATTCTTTCATTGGGCTCATACTCTCTGACTAAGAGCCTGATGTTTTGCTGATCGATTGATGACCTGAGGACGAAGCTTGATTTGGTTTGCGGACCCATACCGTGGATAGGTACACATGACAATATGACTGAATTATATTTTTATGCCTTTTCTTTCTAGGTACCAACTGCACTGTCTTGATAGTTTTTCCTTAGCTAGATGTTTACCTAACTTTGTGTTCTAAATTGTTTTGCATGAAGTCCAACATGCTGATACTAATCTTGGTTAGTTGAGACTATCCATCTGACGACCTACAATTTGCAGGGACAAATGTTTGACGAGTTATCTAGCTGAATCCTATGTATTATATAACCTTATCGCTGCTGACTTTGCTATTGATCTGTACCGTTGCCTTAGAATGTATTGTGGTTCAAACTTTGATTAGATTGCGTTTCTTCTGTCGCGTTGGTCAACCAGTATTGTTCTTATATGTGTTTTATTTGATCTTGAGATTAATCTACATGACTATATCATTGTTAATATAAGGGAAATAAACTTACTAAACTTTTACTAAAGGTGTGGTTATTCATGGCTAAAAGGTCATGGTGCGTGACAATTACTGACTCTATTGATTATTGATTTGACTAATGATTATTGATTATAACGTATTGATTATTGTTTCTGTTCTGGAGCTATGGTAAGAACATCCTGAACGAGTCACAAGGTTCATCGACCTATACTTGTCCCTTGCAAGTTTACTTGTTAAGGTCCGACGTGCAAACAAGTCCATGCCTGTAACCTTGGACTCCATTGCACCCACCCCCTCATCCCTCACCAATTCCTCCCTTACTGATTTTAAACCTCAATTATTTATTGTCTATGAACTAGGTATTTAACCATTTCTTGCATTTTGTTCAATATGTCATACATTCATCATTTAGACCTGCTCCTTGATTTTATTCCTGTGGTCTAAATTTTCTACGTAAATTGCTCTGATGCCCTTCAGCCTTGGAGGGGTTACACAAAACATTTTAAATAAATGATGCCTTAATATAAAGACACAAAATCCTAGTTGACAAACAGGATCTCAAAGTATGTTCTTAACCTCTGGCTAAATGATCTTTTAGTGAAATGTGCTATTGCGATATTTTGTGATATTTATTCTGGAAGTAAAAAACAAAGGTCAGAGAAGATGTAACTGCAAGTCATGGAACTATAAAAGAAAACTCTATCTCTGATACATAAGGGCATTATACTTAGCTCATCCTCAGTAAGATGCATTGTTTTTTTCAAATGTGTCTCCCATACCAGGTATATCCATGAAGAGCTAATCAATTGGGAAAAGCAAAGAGAATTAGATAAAGCCCTGCAGTAGGTATTGTAATGATAACGTAGTGCCTCAGTGATCTTTAGAATGGTGAGGTAGGTTCCAGCCACTAACAAACTGCAAGCATCCTAAGACTAACTAGAAACTGCATCACATAGTGGAGTCAATGTCGGCGATATATATGCTACACTATTCTGTTAACATACCATTTGTCTTGATGCCTTTTTAGTAAAGCAATATATGAAGAATAATATTTGTGGTTGCTAAACAACAGTGAGCCCTGCACAAAATACACACATACTAGTAGCATGCTGGTAATTAGCTTCTTAATGAAATGCCAGAGCTTAATGAAGTTGGTGCATTGCTGTGAAGAGTTCTAACTCGGTAACCTCAAAAGAAACCTCGTGTTCAAAAGTGGTAGAACTTTTTCTATTAACTGAATCATTATTTAAGGGTATTTTTTCCAGATCTTTATTCTTTTTGTCTTGTGGTATAATAACTAATCAAATACATTTCTTAAAAGAAAATGCATTTTCTGAATTTGTTGATGTTGATTTGATGATCCTGAAAGTATTCTTGGAAAAACGTACAATTTGTTTATTTTGTAAAGACGGCCACACCATGAGAGATGTAAGGGATGCCATTTGTTAGTTAGCACTGTCAGTTTATGAAGACATTTCTCTGTGTTTAAGGATATAGATGTTGTAATAGTCTGGGTGAACCATATCCCAAGATATTTATTATGTTGAGGTTTCCATACAAAGTTAGAAGTTAAGAAGGCATGTCTAAAAGTAAATTTGCTCAATGGTGATATTTCACATTTATCATTGTTCAGTTTGCAGCTCTATACTGAAGCATATGAAGAAACTTCATGCAGAAAAGCTGGAACTGAGGAATGTGGTTGTGAAATGAATAACAAATTATCATCAGCATATGCTGATAGTTTGATTTGTTTGCTTTTACATGTGTACCCATATATGCCATTATTTTGTATCAGTTTAGATAAAAAGGGTTCCAAAGCTAAATTAAAAAGAAAAAGAGAGAGAGGACAAACCTGCCTGATACCTCTACCTAATGTGAAATTTGAGGAGGGGAGTCAGATTGCATATATAGCTGGTCTTGGGGATGTATAGAGAAGGGAAATCAAAGAGATAATTTGTGGGCCAAAGCCAAACCACTTAAGGGTATGAAAAATAAAAGGCCAGTGGACTCGAACAAGCTTTCTTTATATCTAAGGCGATTGTTGCCAAGGGGGTAGGAAGATAGGAGGATTTTGATAAGATGTCAAAAAATAAGCAACTTTTATCAGATATATATCGTCCTTTAACAAAGCCCGATTGTTCTTCACCAACAAGTGTTCAGAGGAACGATTCTAGTGTTAAGGCTAAGTCCTTTGAGAAGATTTTATAATCTACATTACCAAGGGAGATAGGTCTATAATTGTTGCAATGATGAAGATCTTTCCCTTCTATTGGGATTAAGCATATACGAACAGCCAAAAAGGAACCATTAGACTTCTGTGCATGTGAGAAGGAAGTTATAAGAGCGTGTAATTTAGGTAGAAGTTGATCAGAAAAGTGTGTGAAAAATTCACGAGTAAGACCATCTGGCCCTGGAGCTTTCTCTTTTTGGGAATATTTAGGGCAGATTGAAGTTTTGTTTGTGTAATATTACTTTCTAATAGCATGAAAGGATGAAATCAGATTTAGATTCAGGTGTTTTTTGTGTATTGAGTAAGTATCCAATAATATCAGATTCAGAAGAAACATCCTCTGTGATATATAGTGCTTTATAAAAATTAACAATTTCATTTCAAATTTCAGAGTCTTTGTGTTGAGTCTATAATTGACTCAATTTTCAGTTTATTACTTTTGATTTTGATTTAGTTTGCTAATAATTTGCCAGATTTATTTTGGCCCCCGTAAAACATTGCGCTGGAGTTCAACAAATAAGCAGAAGCTTGATCTGTACATATTTTATCAAACTGAAGTTTGGCAATAATAAGATCAGTTATACATTATTTTGACGTAGAGATATAATAAGTATGTTCCAAGCTTTATTTTTGTAAACATTTCTGGAACATGAATTAGGGATTGTTTTCTTTTATTGAGACATAGCTAATGCTGAAGTCATGAGTCAAAGCCTTAAATGCATCCCACATGATACGAAAAGGCAAGTTGTCATTGCTATTAATTTGAAAGTATTCATGAAAAAAAGAATGAAAAGATGTAGTGAAATCAGGGTCGAAAAAGAGGGAACTATTGAAGTGCTATCTTTTTAGTAAATTTGGTTTAGGAAGTATTTCTGGAATTATGGAAACAGGAGCATGATCAGACATTAAAATAGAGCCTATGCCAGCTGATTGTATGGCTTGGGAGAGATTATGTGTGAGAAATATATAATCTAAGTGGGATATGTGTGATGAGAAGGGGAAAAATAAGCATGTTCCTTCAAAGTAGGATTACGTAGTCCCCAATGATATGTTAAAGTTCTCTGCTTGAGTGCATGAACAAATCTTTTTTATGATCTCTTGGGTATATAGAGGGTGGTGGAGTTTCAATCAATAAATGGGTCAACAATTTGATTGCAATCACCAGCAAAAATAAGATTATGATCTGGGTATTGGATTAGCTGTAGGGCTAAGTGGAACCAAAAGTGACAGTTTGCGTTGGTGGGTCCGTGAACATTAGAGAGTGAAAGTGGAATTATATCAATTGATAGTTTGGTATACAGCCATCTACAATTATCATTAGATTCCTGGTGTTAGAAATGGGGTTTTTGGTTGGCAATCAGGTTGCCCTCTGTCCAAGCAAGAACCCTCACTCTAGTCAGGGTAAGTCACACACAATCCAAAATCAGCCTGTGCTCACCCTCCGGTAGCTTGGCACGAGCAGTCAGGCTTAACTTAGAAGGCAATGTGTAAAGCATTTGTGCAATAAATCATACAACACCATAGCATAACACCACAAAAATACACCACACAGTGTTTAGAAAAATATATAATATTTATCTGGGTATCTTCAGGTCAAAACGATCAAAGTTGCAATACGAATTTGTAAAGATATCACTGAAAAGTGATAGAGAGTGTCTTAAGTCTTTAGAAAGTAAACAAAGTCTCTTTCAAACACAAAGTACCTGGTTTCTGGTGGAAAATCTCCTCAGAGGGCCACAGGAGAAGAGGTGCGTGGAAAACTGGTGTGTGCGTCGATTTCTCCTCAGCACACACGGACTTGCGTTGTTATTTTCCACGCGGGGAAGTCGGCGTCGTTTTCCGGCGCGTGGACAGTCTCTTTCTGTGGATCACGGGGATTACCAGATGTCCCGGGTCTGTGCGTGGATTTTCCGGCTTGTTCTCCGGCTGCGCTTCGGTCTGCGGGGCTGCGCGTCGAAATTACGATCTCACGGCAGGCGTCGCGTCGATTTCTCCTCTAGACTTCGATCTGCGGGGCTGCGCGTTGAAATTACGATCTCACAGCAGGCGTCGCGTCGATTTCTCCTCTAGAGGTCGGGCGGCGTTGTCCTTGCGAGGCCGTGCGTCAGATCTTCGATCGTCCCCTGAGCGTTGCGTTGATCAGCGTCGGAGTGCGGCGTTTTTCTCGCCGCGAAACAAGCTGTGCGGCAAAATTTTCGGCGCACGGGGCGTCCAAGTAAAAGAGAGAAGTCTTTTTGGCCCTGAGACTTCAAGGAACAGGAGGCAAGCTCTATCCAAGCCCTTGGAGAGCACTTTCACAGCCAGACAAGAGTTCAGCAAGGCAGCAGGGCAACAGCAAGGCAGCAGTCCTTTGTAGAAAGCAGACAGGTGAGTCCTTTGAGCAGCCAGGCAGTTCTTCTTGGCAGGATGTAGTTTCTGGTTCAGGTTTCTTCTCCAGCAAGTGTCTGATGAGGTAGGGCAGAGGCCCTGTTTTATACTAAGTTGTGCCTTTGAAGTGGGGGTGACTTCAAATAGTCTCTAAGAAATGCACCAAGCCCCCTTTCAGCTCAATCCTGTCTGCCAGAGTCCCAGTAGGGGGTGTGGCAGTCCTTTGTGTGAGGGCAGGCCCTCCACCCTCCCAGCCCAGGAAGACCCATTCAAAATGCAGATGTATGCAAGTGAGGCTGAGTACCCTGTGTTTGGGGTGTGTCTGAGTGAATGCACAAGGAGCTGTCAACTAAACCTAGCCAGACGTGGATTGAAGGGCACAACAAGATTTTAGTGCAAAGAAATGCTCACTTTCTAAAAGTGGCATTTCTAGAATAGTAATATTAAATCCGACTTCACCATTCAGCAGGATTTTATATTACCATTCTGGCCATACTAAATATGACCTTCCTGCTCCTTTCAGATCAGCAGCTGCCACTTCACCAATGTATGAGAGCAGCCCCAATGTTAGCCTATGAAGGGAGCAGGCCTCACAGTAGTGTGAAAACGAATTTAGGAGTTTTACACTACCAGGACATATAACCACACAAGTACATGTCCTGCCTTTTACCCACACAGCACCCTGCTCTAGGGGTTACCTAGGGCACACATTAGGGGTGACTTATGTATAGAAAAAGGGGAGTTCTAGGCTTGGCAAATACCTTTAAATGCCAAGTCGAAGTGGCAGTGAAACTGCACACACAGGCCTTGCAATGGCAGGCCTGAGACAAGGTTAAGGGGCTACTGAGGTGGGTGGCACAACCAGTGCTGCAGGCCCACTAGTAGCATTTGATCTACCTGCCCTAGGCACATGTAGTGCACTCTACCAGGGACTTACAAGTAAATTAAATAGTCAATCATGGATAAACCAATCAGTAGTACAATTTACACAGAGAGCATATGCACTTTAGCACTGGTTAGCAGTGGTAAAGTGCCCAGAGGTCAAAAACCAACAACAACAGGTCAGGAAAAATAGGAGGAAGGAGGCAAAAAGTTTGGGGATGTCCCTGTAAAAAAGCAAGGTCCAACATGACCCCCTACCAGCCTAAAGCCAGGGGAGAACAATCACTATCCTGATGTACTTCCCTGTTTGAGGCGACAGAACAAGGACCCAGGCCCACAACAGCAGGGGCATGCTCCAGTTCTTCGCCTTCCTGACTCCAATTGGATCACTCTGTCCATACTCTCAGGGCCCACTAAGCCAACCCATGGGGAACCTTTCTCCTTACCTGCGGATCCCATCTGTGCAGCACCTAACCTTACTTTGATCACAGATGTATCCCAGGAGTAGGATAGTACCACCATGACCAACACAGTGGTGTTGCCCACTCTACCCCCGGGGTGTGACACTTGTCCCCTCCCCGGGAATAACTCTGTCCACCCGGACAGCAAGCCACAGTGATTACTGACACCTGCCAGGGATGAGAGCCAGGCCCCAGGCCTCTCAAAGCTCTCCAACCACTGTGGCTGTGGAGAGTGGGGGGCGGTAGCCCCAGGTGCTGGCCACCCTTTAACCACTCTCCCTTCCACCAGGTCAGGTATGACAGCCTGAACCTGGTCCTCCCCTCTGGGGCTCTGTACCCTCCCTCCTGGAGCGGTACCCCCAGAGTCCAACATGGTCTGGGTGCTTACAGAAGTCGCCCTGTACCATTCCACCACCAGTGCAGGGCTGTTAACCTGCAAATGGCCCTCCAACCTGGGGCCTGTACCTTCCGGGTGGGCTAGGGCCCGGGGTGAGGCTTCCCTCTCCCTGCCCTCCCTTCTGGGGTCCAGCACCCTCCAGCTAGGAGTGGCCTCCTCAGAAGACAACATGGTAGGGGCACTGTTATCAGTAGCCCCTCCCTCCAGGTCCGGGGGGACACCCTGAACCTGGTCTTCCAGCCCAGGGTCTGTACCCTTAGACTGGATCACTGCCTGGCAAACCAGGACTTCCTGGGGGGCACACCTACCCCCCACCAGGTCAGAGTTTAACCTCTGCACCTGACCATTCAACTCAGAGTCACCACCCTGAAGTTGAACAATTGCCTGGCACGCCAGGACTTCCTGGAGGGCACACTGACCCTCCACCAGGTCAGAGTTTAACCTCTGAACTTGGCCATTCAACTCAGAGTCACCACCCTGAAGTTGAACAATTGCCTGGCACGCCAGGACTTCCTGGAGGGCACACTGACCCTCCACCAGGTCAGAGTTTAACCTCTGAACCCGGTTATCCAACCCAGAGTCAGCACCCTGAGGTTGGACAACTGCCTGGTACACCAGGACTTCCAGGGAGGCACACCTACCTCCCACCAGGTCAGAGTTTAACCTCTGAGCCTGGTGCCCCAACCCAGGGTCACCACCCTGAGGTTGGGCAATTGCCTGGCACGCCAGGACTTTCTGGGGGGCACACCTACCCCCCACCAGGTCAGAGTTTAACCTCTGAACCTCGTCATCCAACCCAGAGTCAACACCCTGAGGTTGGACACTTGCCTGGCACAGCAGGACTTCTTGGGAGGCACACCTACCTCCCACCAGGTCAGAGTTTAACCTCTGAACCTGGGTATCTAACCCAGAGTCACCACCCTGAGGTTGGCCAACTGCCTGGCACACCAGGACTTTCTGGGAGGCACGCCTACCTCCCACCAGGTCAGAGGTTAACCTCTGAACCTGGTTCTCCAACCCAGGGTCACCACCCTGAGGTTGAACAATTGCCTGGCATGCCAGGAGTTTCTGGGGGGCACACCTACCCCCCACCAGGTCAGAGTTTAACCTCTGAACCCGGTTATCCAACCCAGAGCCAGCACTCTGAGGTTGGACCACTGCCTGGTACACCAGGACTTTCTGGGGGGCACACCTACCCCCCACCAGGTCAGAGTTTAACCGCGGAGCCTGGTTCCCCAACCCAGGGTCACCACCCTGAGGTTGGGCAATTGCCTGGCACGCCAGGACTTTCTGGGGGGCACACCTACCCCCCATCAGGTCAGAGTTTAACCTCTGAACCTGGTTATCCAACCCAGAGTCAACACCCTGAGGTTGGAGAATCGCCTGGCACAGCAGGACTTCTTGGGAGGCACATCTACCTCCCACCAGGTTAGAGTTTAACCTCTGAGCCTGGTTCCCCAACCCAGGGTCACCACCCTGAGGTTGGGCAATTGCCTGGCACGCCAGGACTTTCTGGGGGGCACACCTACCCCCCACCAGGTCAGAGTTTAACCTCTGAACCTGGTCATCCAACCCAGAGTCAACACCCTGAGGTTGGAGAATTGCCTGGCACAGCAGGACTTCTTGGGAGGCACATCTACCTCCCACCAGGTCCGAGTTTAACCTCTGAACCTGGGTATCCAACCTAGAGTCACCACCCTGAGGTTGAATCTTTGCCTGGCATGCCAGGACTTCCTGGGGGGCACTCTCACCCCCCACAAGGGACATACCATCCCCAAGGGTCACACAAAAGTCTGGTTGGCGCAGGTCTCCCGACCTCTGCCCATCCAACAGAGTCTGGGTTTCCCCCAAACCAGAAACGGTTTCACCTGGGTCATTCCTGGGGGTCTCTGTTCTCAGAGCTGTCCCCTGACTCTCAAGGTCCTCCACTGGGGTCTGCAACCCCCTCTCAACCCTATGTCTGGGCTTCTGCACCCCCTCACTAGGAGGAGTACTGCCAGACACCAGAACTGTTGGGATGATGGCTAAAGTCACACCCCCAAGTTCTTCTGACACTGCGGGGCTTCCCTCAAAAGATGGCCCTACGGTACAGGCTAGGCTTCCCTCCTGGTGTTCCCTCATGGAACCCTCTAGGACCTGGGACCTACCTGGGACACTACAATCCTTTCCCACCTCACTCGGTTGGGAACCACCTAGACCACTCCCTTCCGGAGCACCCCCAAATGCCTCTTCAGACTCTCTGGTACTCACCCAGAAGTCTGCCTCCATTGTAAGTTCCCTGGGGTCAGAGAACTCACACTCCACCTGGTGTTGGCGTAGCTCTGGAAAATAAGGACCAGACATATGCTCTCCAGCAATTACATCATTCTGCCCTTCACATGTATTAACCACAGTACCCTTCACCCAACCATCCAGTAACTCAACCTTGGAAAAGCACTCTACTTCACCCTCCTGAGACTGGTGAGACAGTATCTGTCTGTCCCTGACACTCAACCCATACTCTTCTGGGATGTCTCTACACTCTATATCCAGGACGTCCACCAGGGGGGAACCCTTTTCTCTGTCACTCTCTGCTAGAGTCAGTAAAGTGTCCCTCCCCCCAGTAGGAATATGACTCCCTGTGCCAGTTCCCCAATCCTTCTCAGGGACCCTGTGCATAACGGGAACTACCTCATACCCTTGAACTGCCTGGGGTGTGTCAACTCCCTTCTTCAAGTTGGGCACCACATCTCTGGGCTTGTGCCCTTCTTCAGCAGTACTAGATGCAAGATTTTTGCTGCCACCATCTGAACTGGACTCAGCCCTTCCGGCCTCCAGTTTCAGCTCTTTACAGCTCAGCTCTTGAGCTGCAATCTTTTCTTCTTCCTGGGCTAAGAGTCTTTTTGCCTCAACCTCTGCAAGATACTCCTCTAATTGTTGCTCCTGTCGCCTTTGACCTCGGAGCCATTCATCTATTTCTGGGTCACTGTCCAACTCTGAGTAGACTTCCTCCTCATCTGTGTAGTCTTCCTCCTCATGTGCGTAGTCCTCCTCCTCATCTGAGGGGTACTTAGTCATTTGGTTTCTTGCTGCCTCTCTCTCTGCCCATCTTTCCTCCCCCCAGACTATGTAGTGATGGAGCATCTCCGCCTTAGTAGATCTCCTTGCTACAGGAAGGCCCCATTTTCTGCAAAGCTTCCTTAGGTCAGCCTTAGTGAGGTGGTCAGTACGAACAAAGAATGAGCAGGTACACAATCCCATTCTGATAAGATCTTATCAGCAAAAACCAAAATTCAAAGTCCAAAATATCAATAGTATATCCAGGAGGACATCAGAGAACCAAAAGCGAAAAAGATGAAAAATCAAGTTGACCTTCAACTGTGGGTAGGTAGTGAAATACTTAGCTACTGTATGTCACTGCACAAACACAAGTCCTATCCTCACCGCTGATCACCAATGTTAGAAATGGGGTTTTTGGTTGGCAGTCAGGTTGCCCTCTGTCCAAGCAAGAACCCTCACTCTAGTCAGGGTAAGTCACACACAATCCAAAATCAGCCTGTGCTCACCCTCCGGTAGCTTGGCACGAGCAGTCAGGCTTAACTTAGAAGGCAATGTGTAAAGCATTTGTGCAATAAATCATACAACACCATAGCATAACACCACAAAAATACACCACACAGTGTTTAGAAAAATATATAATATTTATCTGGGTATCTTCAGGTCAAAACGATCAAAGTTGCAATACAAATTTGTAAAGATATCACTGAAAAGTGATAGAGAGTGTCTTAAGTCTTTAGAAAGTAAACAAAGTCTCTTTCAAACACAAAGTACCTGGTTTCTGGTGGAAAATCTCCTCAGAGGGCCACAGGAGAAGAGGTGCGTGGAAAACTGGTGTGTGCGTCGATTTCTCCTCAGCACACACGAACTTGCGTCGTTATTTTCCACGCGGGGAAGTCGGCGTCGTTTTCCGGCGCGTGGACAGTCTCTTTCTGTGGATCGCGGGGATTACCAGATGTCCCGGGTCTGTGCGTGGATTTTCCGGCTTGTTCTCCGGCTGCGCGTCGGTCTGCGGGGCTGCGCGTCGAAATTACGATCTCACGGCAGGCGTCGCGTCGATTTCTCCTCTAGACTTCAATCTGCGGGGCTGCGCGTTGAAATTACGATCTCACGGCAGGCGTCGCGTCGATTTCTCCTCTAGAGGTCGGGCGGCGTTGTCCTTGCGAGGCCGTGCGTCGGATCTTCGATCGTCCCCTGAGCGTTGCGTTGATCAGCGTCGGAGTGCAGCGTTTTTCTCGCCGCGAAACAAGCTGTGCGTCGAAATTTTCGGCGCACGGAGCGTCCAAGTAAAAGAGAGAAGTCTTTTTGGCCCTGAGACTTCAAGGAACAGGAGGCAAGCTCTATCCAAGCCCTTGGAGAGCACTTTCACAGCCAGACAAGAGTTCAGCAAGGCAGCAGGGCAACAGCAAGGCAGCAGTCCTTTGTAGAAAGCAGACAGGTGAGTCCTTTGAGCAGCCAGGCAGTTCTTCTTGGCAGGATGTAGTTTCTGGTTCAGGTTTCTTCTCCAGCAAGTGTCTGATGAGGTAGGGCAGAGGCCCTGTTTTATACTAAGTTGTGCCTTTGAAGTGGGGGTGACTTCAAATAGTCTCTAAGAAATGCACCAAGCCCCCTTTCAGCTCAATCCTGTCTGCCAGAGTCCCAGTAGGGGGTGTGGCAGTCCTTTGTGTGAGGGCAGGCCCTCCATCCTCCCAGCCCAGGAAGACCCATTCAAAATGCAGATGTATGCAAGTGAGGCTGAGTACCCTGTGTTTGGGGTGTGTCTGAGTGAATGCACAAGGAGCTGTCAACTAAACCTAGCCAGACGTGGATTGAAGGGCACAACAAGATTTTAGTGCAAAGAAATGCTCACTTTCTAAAAGTGGCATTTCTAGAATAGTAATATTAAATCCGACTTCACCATTCAGCAGGATTTTATATTACCATTCTGGCCATACTAAATATGACCTTCCTGCTCCTTTCAGATCAGCAGCTGCCACTTCACCAATGTATGAGAGCAGCCCCAATGTTAGCCTATGAAGGGAGCAGGCCTCACAGTAGTGTGAAAACGAATTTAGGAGTTTTACACTACCAGGACATATAACCACACACGTACATGTCCTGCCTTTTACCCACACAGCACCCTGATCTAGGGGTTACCTAGGGCACACATTAGGGGTGACTTATGTATAGAAAAAGGGGAGTTCTAGGCTTGGCAAATACCTTTAAATGCCAAGTCGAAGTGGCAGTGCAACTGCACACACAGGCCTTGCAATGGCAGGCCTGAGACAAGGTTAAGGGGCTACTGAGGTGGGTGGCACAACCAGTGCTGCAGGCCCACTAGTAGCATTTGATCTACCTGCCCTAGGCACATGTAGTGCACTCTACCAGGGACTTACAAGTAAATTAAATAGTCAATCATGGATAAACCAATCAGTAGTACAATTTACACAGAGAGCATATGCACTTTAGCACTGGTTAGCAGTGGTAAAGTGCCCAGAGGTCAAAAACCAACAACAACAGGTCAGGAAAAATAGGAGGAAGGAGGCAAAAAGTTTGGGGATGTCCCTGTCAAAAAGCCAGGTCCAACACCTCGGATAATAGTTTAATGTTGAGCAACTTCTGACATAATGTTATAATGCCATTTTTCTTCCCATTTCCTGGAGAGAAGAATACTTCACCTACCCATCCTCATTTCAGTTTCATGGATTCATGTTCTGTTAGATGTGACTCCTAAATTAGTGCTATGTTGGCTCCTAAATCTGATAAGTGTGTTAGAACTCACTGTCTCTTAATTGGGAAATTCAATCCCTTGACATTCAAAGAAACAATTTTCAAAGACATAGAGAAAATATAATGCAAGACATTATACCAGGCATATCATATATATTATTAAACATAGAACGTGTAAGAAAAAATACATTCAATAATATGAAAGAGCAGTAAATAGGAAAAGCAAGAATTTAAACAAGGGTTACGGATAAGGAATAAGGAAGATGAAAAGAGTAAAGATATATTTGTGTAGTGAAGAAAAGAGAAAACATTGACAAAGTGAATAGAATGTATAACATACCTAAGGGTCCAAACATAAGGGGGGGTGAGACCACCTGGAACAGATGACGCGTCCAGAATCCAAGGAAAAGGGCACCTGGAGGACTACTACACACGAGGCAAATAATAAAGTGAGGCACAAATGGTAAAATAGTACCTGCGGGGAAGAAAATAAAGTGATTAGAAGAATATTATGTAATCTAATGAACAAGATAATAATAGGAATAAAAATAAGGTTTATACTGAGAGAAACATTGTGTTTGAGTGTCAAAGATCGTCAATGTAAAAGATTCTGAAACTAGGATATCAGGGTTTAGATTAACTAGATGTATCCATATTCTCTGACTTGCATGCGTTAATTAAAGCATCCAGACTGGTAGGATCATCATAGGTTGTTGTCATTCATATAAGTCACCTTAACTATGCAAGGATGAAATAGGCCAAAACGAGCACCAAGGAAGTGAAGTGCCAGTCTCATGCTAAGAAAATATATACGTCTCAACATCTGTCTGCAGTACTTTTGGCATAGTCCTGAGAGAAATATAAAGCATTTACTGACCAAGAGATGTGTTTGATTGATCTGATTGCAGAAAGTACATTGAGTACGTTTCTTTGGTTAAAAAAACATAGAACAACTCCTCTCAATCATTTAAAGGTGGATGCAGCAGCTGATGATGAATTAGGTGCTCAGTATGATTTTGGCGGTAATTCCCGAAGACCGCCATTTAAGCAGGTGCTGAACGACCACTAGTGACGACGGTCTGAAGTCCACTGTATTATGAGTCACCCACAGAACATTACCTAAAAACAGGCAACAATCCAAAAATTGTCAGCTTGAGCGATGGCTGGAGAGAGGCGGTTGCACTGTCAGCACCGCCACGCCAACAACATCCCGCCCTCTAAATTACGACTCACAACTCCCACCACCCTGTCACCCCCTCACACCACCCTTACCTGCACCAATCCACCCTGAAGTCAATACCCTCCCTTGCATGCCACACCTCCCACTAACACCTTTCCCACACAGGCCCACCCAGTGCATGGATTTCTCAAACTGCAGCAAGTACTACAACTTCCACAATACAACACTCCCAACCATTGTAGAACTGCTAATTCCACTTCACATTTGAACACCTGCATGTATAACCATATCACCCAACTTTCACCATCATGAAATTTTGAGTGCATATCAGTACATGGCAATGACATCCGTCAAGACTACCATCAACTATATAGCAAATTGTTACACTAGCAACTTCCAAAAGACCCAAAAACTAGCAGTTGTCAAGAAACTGTCAATGCCATTTCTGATCAGCAATTGCAAGCAATGATAGCAGACCACCATGTGTACCATGACTACTATACCATCATTTAACACAATTCCTCTCACTCCACAGGTATCCCTAGTACTGCCACACAGAAGAGGATGCCAGAGACTGAAAGTCAGCCCCTGGAAGTAGGTCCAATAGAGGAAGGTCACACTCTGTCTGGAAAGGGGTGACTTACCTGGCTCATAAGGTATGACTGGTCAGTCCACCACCACCAGCCTCACCCTGCCCACAACAGAATTCCCCTCCCTTGTGGCACCTACACCACAGCTGAGTCTACCTTTTGAAACCTGTGTCCCAAGGACAGACCATTCATCAGTGTACCCCACAGTATAGGGACCGGAGTTGCCACCCCAAACCCAAGACAACGAAGGTCCTGTTGTCAGTGGGAGGGGGCACACTGTGCAAGGGGCACAGGCACAGGAGAGAAAGGGTCAGTGAGAGGGCAACTGTGGGCAAAGGGATGAGGCAGCAACAGGACAAGAATAGCCAGGAGGCCATCTCCAGAGTCCTGGGAGCCAACCATCACCTGTGACTCGGGGTGAGTGTTTGAAAAGTTTCAACACTCCGTCCATCATTTTATTTTGTGATATTGCCTTGTGCGCCCTAAGTGGCTAGGGTATGTCCAGATGTGGGTCCCTTGCTTGCTGCGCCACTGGATGCAAGATAGCCTGGCTGATGAAGGGTGATGCCCTAAAACCAGTCCCAGGATGCTTGATTCCTGTCCAGGGAGGACCTGGCTTGGCAGTTCAGTCTGGACTGCTCCCATTGGGAGCAGGGTCAAGACTGATTTGCAAATAGCTGGGTCCGAACTGGGGTGACGTGGCAAGCAAAATAACGTTGGATTAAACCCATATCTGTGACTGCGGGTGAGTGTTTGAAAAGTTTCAACACTCCGTCCATCATTTTATTTTGGGATATTGCCTTGTGAGCCCTAAGTGGCTACGGTATGCCCAGACATGGGTCCCTTGCTTGCTGCGCCACTGGATTCAAGCTAGCCTGGCTGATGAAGGGTGATACCGTGAAACCGGTCCCAGGATGCTTGAATCCTGTCCAGGGAGGACCTGGCTTGGCAGTTCGGGCTGGACTGCTCCCATTGGGATCAGGGTCAAGAATGATTTGCAACTAACTGGGTCCGAACTGGGGTGACGTGGCAAGCAAAATAACGATGGATTAAACCCAGATCTGTGACTGGGGGTGAGTTTCAACACTCTGCCCATCATTTTATTTTGTGATATTGTCTTGTGTGCCCTAAGTGGCTACAGTATGCCCAGATGTGTGTCCCTTGCTTGCTGTGATACTGGATTCAAGCTAGCCTGGCTGATGAAGGGTGATACCATGAAACCAGTTCGGGCTGGACTGTTCCCATTGGGAGCAGGGTCAAGACTGATTTGCAAATAGCTGCGTCCGAGCTGGGGCGACGTGGCAAGCAAAATAACGATGGATTAAACCCAGATCTGTGGCTTGGGGTGAGTGAAAAGTTTCAACACTCCGTCCATCATTTTATTTGGTGATATTGCCTTGTGTGGCCTAAGTGGCTATGGTATGTCCAGACGTGGGTCCCTTGCTTGCTGCGCCACTGGATTCAAGCTAGCCTGGCTGATGAAGGGTGATACCCTGAAACCGGTCCCAAGATGCTTGAATCCTGTCCAGGGAGGACCTAGCTTGGCAGTTTGTGCTGTACTGCTCCCATTGGGAGCAGGGTCAAGACTGATTTGAAAATAGCTGGGTCTGAACTGGGGTGACGTAGCAAGCAAAATAACGATGGATTAAACCAAGATCTGTGACTGGGGTTGAGTGTTTGAAAAGTTTCAACACTCCGTCCATTATTTTATTTTGTGATATTGCCTTGTGAGACCTAAGTGGCTACGGTATGCCCAGACATGGGTCCCTTGCTTGCTGCGCCACTGGATTCAAGCTAGCCTGGCTGATGAAGGGTGATACCGTGAAACCGGTCCCAGGATGCTTGAATCCTGTCCAGGGAGGACCTGGCTTGGCAGTTCGGGCTGGACTGCTCCCATTGGGATCAGGGTCAAGAATGATTTGCAACTAACTGGGTCCGAACTGGGGTGACGTGGCAAGCAAAATAACGATGGATTAAACCCAGATCTGTGACTGAGGGTGAGTGTTTGAAAAGTTTCAACACTCTGTCCATCATTTTATTTTGTGATATAGCCTACAATCAGTCCCAGGACACAATGGGCCAGATGCTCACCACCTTGCAGGAAAACCAGAGGCTGCAGAGGGAATGCCATCAGAAGCCCATGCGGCAGTGGCAGGCACACAATGCCACCAGGGTCTTCATTGTAGGGGTGCTCACTGAACTCACAAGAATCCAGTGTGCATCCTCAACCCAACAGCAGGCCCTACCCAATAGTCTTACAACACATGTGCCCTCAACATCTGACCCAGCTACTGGAATCGAGGCCCAGCAAGAGGACCAAAGTTAACTAGCACCCCTGCCACAGCAGCTGAGGAGACCCACCCAAAAGAGGCCATCCATCCAGACCTCCTGCAGAACCTGAGGGCAAGACCAAACACACCGCCAGTGTCAGGAATCCCCAATGTGCCTCCTGCCTTATCTGTCAGCATCCCCAGGGATTAGGGTTAAATCACATCTCTGCTCTTGGTTAACCGGTTCTGTGCCGTAGATGAGGTGACCTCGTCCAAGGCTACAGTTCCCTTGTGCCTTGGACGAGGTCACCTTGTCCAAGGCACAGGAACTGGGGTGAGCGCGAGCGCGCCCCCGTGCACCCCCCCACCCCCCCAAGGCGGGGATGGAAGGGGAAGCCCTTCCCCTTCCACCGCAATCCCCCCCACCCCCCCTGTGACGTCAGCGAGCGAGCACGCGCTGATTTGTCAAAGGGCCTCCCCCATCGTGCTGGAAGCTCAGCTTCCAGCGCGATCGAAAGAGAAACGCAAAGCATTTCTCTTTCGATCACTTGGGGGAGGCAAGGACAGGCTTCAAAGGGAAGGAAATGTTTTTCCTTCCCTTTGAAGTCTCTCCAAGCGTTTTAAAAGCCGGATTGCTTGCAATCCGGCTTTTGAAACGACCACTAGACACCAGGGATGTCTTTTTTGTGTGTGAAATGGACATAAGGGAGCGACCCCTTGGGCAAGGGTCGCTCCCAATGGGGGGCATTTTTTAGGAAGGCTTTTCGGCCTATTATTAGGCCGATCTGCCCCCATGGGGGGGCAGAAACCTCTAGGGCACCAGGGATCATTTTTTTTCTTTTTTCTATTTGATTTGTTTTTGTTTTTTTTAGGTGGGGAGCGACCAAGGGGGGCAGAAACCACTAGGCACCGGGGATTTTTTTAGTTTTTTTGTTTTACAGATGGGGAGTGACCCCTTGGACAATGGTCGCTCCCCTGGAGGGGAAAATTGTATTTAGGCCATTTCTGGCCGTATTTTGCTACGCCAATCTGCCCCCAAGGGGGGCAGAAACCACTAGGCACCAGGGATTTTTTTGTTGCCGCCAATGTCACGCACGGAGAGCGACCCCGTTAGCAAGGGTCGCTCCCAGAGGGGGTGGGGTATGGGGGGCTAATTTATTTTAGGACATTTCTGCCCACCCTGGTGGCAGATCGGCCTATTGTTATTAGTCTGATCTGCCCCTAGGGGGGGGCAGAAACCTCTGTGCGCTAAGGCAAATTTTTTGTTTGTGTTTTTTTTTTTTTTTTTTTGAGATGGGGAGCGACCTATTAGGCAAGGGTCGCTCCCCTGGGGGGCAAATTGTATTTAGACCATTTCTGCCCCCTTGGGGGCAGATTGGCGGATTTGAGGTCAGTCTGCCCCCAAGGGGGCAGAAACCACTAGGCACCGGGGATTTTTTTTTTGGCACCAATGTCACGCAGGGGGAGCGACCCCGTAGGCAAGGGTCGCTCCCGGGGGGTTTTGGGGAGGGTTGGGGGCAAATTTATTTTAGGCCATTTCTGCTCACCCTGGGGGCAGATCGGCCTATTTTTATTAGGCTGATCTGCCCCCGGGGGGGTCAGAAACCTCTAGACGCCAGGGCAATTTTTTTTTGTGTGTTTTTTTTTTGTTTGTTTGTTTTTTTAGAGATGGGGAGCGACCCATTAGGCAAGGGTCGCTCCCCTGGGGGGCAAATTGTATTTAGACCATTTCTGCCCCCCTTGAGGGCAGATTGGCCGATTTTAGGTAAATCTGCCCCCAAGGGGGCAGAAACCACTAGGCACTGGGGATTTTTTTTTTTGGCGCCAATGTCACGCAGGGGGAGCGACCCCGTAGGCAAGGGTCGCTCCCGGGGGTTTTTGGGGGGGGTTGGGGGGCAAATTTATTTTAGGCCATTTCTGCCCACCCTGGGGGCAGATCGGCCTATTGTTATTAGGCCGATCTGCAGAAACCTCTAGGCGCTAGGGCGAATTTTTTTGTGTGTTTTTTTTTTGTTTGTTTGTTTTTTTAGAGATGGGGAGCGACCCATTAGGCAAGGATCGCTCCCCTGGGGGGCAAATTATATTTAAACCATTTCTGCCCCCCTTGGGGGCAGATTGGCGGATTTTAGGTCAATCTGCCCCCAAGGGGGCAGAAACCACTAGGCACCAGGGATTTCTTCTTTGGCACCAATGTCACGATGGGGAGCGATCTCGTAGGCAAGGGTCGCTCCCGGGGGGGTTGGGGGGGATTTATTTTAGGACATTTCTGCACCCCCCTGGGGCCGGCTGAGCTAGAGGCCAAAATCCATAGGTAGGCCCTTTGCAAAAAACACCTCTGTTTTCTGTGAAAAAATGTGGTGTCCATGTTGTGTTTTGGGCCATTTCCTTTCGTGGGCGCTAGGCCTACCCACACAAGTGAGGTACCATTTTTATCGAGAGACTTAGGGGAACGCTGGGTGGAAGGAAATTTGTGGCTCCTCTCAGATTCCAGAACTTTCTGTCACCGAAATGAGAGGAAAAAGTGTTTTTTTGGCCAAATTGTGATGTTTGCAAAGGATTCTGGGCAACAGAACCTGGTCAGAGCCCCGCAAGTCACCCCATCTTGGATTCCCCTGGGTTTCTAGTTTTAAAAAATGCGCTGGTTTGCTAGGTTTCCCCAGGTGCCGGCTGAGTTAGAGGCCAAAATCCACAGGTAGGCACTGTTTTCTATGAAAAAATGTGATGTGTCCACATTGTGTTTTGGGCCATTTCCTTTCGTGGGCGCTAGGCCTACCCACACAAGTGAGGTACCATTTTTATCGGGAGACCTGGGGGAACGTTGGATGGAAGGAAATTTGTGGCTCCTCTCAGATTCCACAACTTTCTGTCACCGAAATGAGTGGAAAACGTGTTTTTTTAGCCAAATTTTGAGGTTTGCAAAGGATTCTGGGTAACAGAACCTGGTCAGAGCCCCACAAGTCACCTCATCTTGGATTCCCCTATGTCTCTAGTTTTCAAAATCATAGGTTTGGTAGGTTTTCCTAGGTGCCGGCTGAGCTAGAGGCCAAAATCTACAGGTAGGCACTTTGCAAAAAACACCTCTGTTTTCTTTCAAAAAATGTGATGCGTGCACGTTGGGTGTTTGGGGCATTTCCTGTCGCGGGCGCTAGACCTACCCACACAAGTGAGGTATCATTTTTATCAGGAGACTTGGGGAAACGCTGGTTGGAAGAAAATCTGTGGCTCCTCTCTGATTCCAGAACTTTCTGTCACCAAAATGTGAGGAAAATATGTTTTTTTAGCCAAATTTTGAGGTTTGCAAAGGATTTTGGGTAACAAAACCTGGTCAGAGCCCCACAAGTAACCCCATCTTGGATTCCCCTAGGTCTCTAGTTTTAACAAAAGGAATAGGTTTGGTAGGTTTCCCTAGATGCCGGCTGAGCTAGAGGCCAAAACCTACAGGTAGGCACTTTGCAAAAAACACCTCTGTTTTCTTTCAAAAAATGTGATGTGTACACGTTGCGTTTTGGGGCATTTCCTGTTGCGGGAGCTAGGCCTACCCACACAAGTGAGGTATCATTTTTATCGGGAGACTTGGGGGAACGCTGGGTGGAAGGAAATTTGTGGCTCCTCTCTGATTCCAGAACTTTCTGTCACCAAAATGTGAGGAAAATGTGTTTTTGTAGCCAAATTCTGAGGTTTGCAAAGGATTCAGAGTAACAAAACCTGATCAGAGCCCCACAAGTCACCCCATCATGGATTCCCTGAGGTCTCTGGTTTTAAAAAATGCATAGGTTTGGTAGGTTTCCCTACGTGCCTGCTGAGCTAGAGGCCAAAACCTACAGGTAGGCACTTTGCAAAAAACACCTCTGTTTTCTTTAAAAAAATGTGATGTGTGCATGTTGCGCTTTGGGGCATTTCCTGTCACGGGCGCTAGGCCTACCCACACAAGTGAGGTATCATTTTGATCGGGAGACTTGGGGGAACGCTGGGTGGAAGGAAATTTGTGGCTCCTCTCTGATTCCAGAACTTTCTGTCACCAAAATTTGAGGAAAATGTGCTTTTTTAGCCAAATTTTGAGGTTTGCAAAGGATTCTGAGTAACAAAACCTGATCAGAGCCCCACAAGTCACCCCATCATGGATTCCCCGAGGTCTCTAGTTTTAAAAAATGCATAGGTTTGGTAGGTTTCCCTACGTGCCGGCTGAGCTAGAGGCCAAAATCTACAAGTAGGCACTTTGCAAAAAACACCTCTGTTTTCTTTAAAAAAATGTGATGTGTGCATGTTGCGCTTTGGGGCATTTCCTGTCACGGGCGCTAGGCCTACCCACACAAGTGAGGTACCATTTTGATCGGGAGACTTGGGGGAACGCTGGGTGGAAGGAAATTTGTGGCTCCTCTCTGATTCCAGAACTTTCTGTCACCAAAATGTGCTTTTTTAGCCAAATTTTGAGGTTTGCAAAGGATTCTGGGTAACAAAACCTGGTCAGAGCCCCACAAGTCACCCCATCTTGGATTCCCCTAGGTCTCCAGTTTTCAAAAATGCATAGGTTTGGTAGGTTTCCCTAGGTGCCTGCTGAGCTAGAGGCCAAAATCTACAGGTAGGCACTTTGCAAAAAACACCTCTATTTTCTTTAAAAAAAATTGATATGTCCACGTTGCGTTTTGGGGCATTTCCTGTCGCGGGCCCTAGGCCTACCCACACAAGTGAGGTATCATTATTATCGGGAGACTTGGGGGAACGCTGGGTGGAAGGAAATTTGTGGCACCTCTCTGATTCCAGAACTTTCTGTCACCAAAATGTGAGGAAAATGTGTTTTTTTAGCCAGATTTTGAGGTTTGCAAAGGATTCTGGGTAACAGAACCTGGTCAGAGACCCACAAGTCACCCTATCTTGGATTCCCCTGGGTCTCTAGTTTTCAAAAATGCACAGGTTTGGTAGGTTTCCCTAGGTGCCGGCTGAGCTAGAGGCCAAAATCTACAGGTAGGCACTTTTCAAAAAACACCTCTGTTTTCTTTAAAAAAATTTGATGTGTCCACGTTGCGTTTTGGGGCATTTCTTTTCGCGGGCGCTAGGCCTACCCACACAAGTGAGGTATCAATTTTATAGGGAGACTTGGGGGAACGCTGGGTGGAAAGAAATTTGTGGCTCCTCTCTGATTCCAGGACTTTCTGTCACCAAAATGTGAGGAAAATGTGTTTTTTTAGCCACATTTTGAGGTTTGCAAAGGATTCTGGGTGACAGGACCTGGTCAGAGCCCCACAAGTCACCCCATCTTGGATTCCCCCGGGTCTCTAGTTTTAAAAAATGCACAGGTTTGGTAGGTTTCCCTAGGTGTCGGCTGAGCTAGAGGCCAAAATCTACAGGTAGGCACTTTGCAAAAAACACCTCTGTTTTCTTTCAAAACATGTGATGTGTCCACATTGCGTTTTGGGGCGTTTCCTGTTGCGGGCGCTAGGCCTACGCACACAAGTGAGGTATCATTTTTATCGGGAGACTTGGGGGAACATAGATTAGCAAAACAAGTGTTATTGCCTCTTGTCTTTCTCTACATTTTTTCCTTCCAAATTTAAGAGAGTGTGTAAAAAAGACATCTATTTGAGAAATGTCCTGTAATTTCCATGCTAGTATGGTCACCACGGAATTCATAGATACTGCTCCTCAACACCTATCTTGTGCCCATTTTGGAAATACAAAGGTTTTCTTGATAGCTATTTTTCACAAAAAATTGTAAAAATGGGGTTTGTCCCAGTAAAATGCCAGATTTGTGTTGAAAAATTGGGTTTTCTGATTCAAGTCTGCCTGTTCCTGAAAGCTGGGAAGCTGGTGATTTTAGCACCGCAAACCCTTTGTTGATGCCATTTTCAGGGAAAAAAAACACAAGCCTTCTTCTGCAGCCAATTTTCCAATTTTTTTGAAAAAACTAAATTTTCACTGTATTTTGGCTAATTTCTTGGCCTCCTTCAGGGGAACCCACAAAGTCTGGGTACCTCTAGAATCCCTAGGATGTTGGAAAAAAAGGACGCAAATTTGGTTGGCTAGCTTATGTGGATAAAAAGGTATGAGGGCCTAAGCGCAAACTGCCCCAAATAGCCAAAAAAGGCCTGGCACAGGAGGGGAAAAAGGCCTGGCAGCGAAGGGGTTAAACCTTCATGTTTCTAAGTAAACAAAATCTGCTCTGTTACACAATTGGTTTTATCAATGCTTGTTTTATCACTGCTTGTTTGTTAATGTGAGCAGGTGTAGACATGTGCTTCTAATTGGGTGTGGTGTAGACATGTGCTTCTAATTGGGTGTGGTGACACATCCACATGTGGAAACTCAACTGCTTTCCTGATTGGCTATAAATAGCAGAGTGAAGCATGCCTCCCTGCTTGGGTTTGTTTTGCTTCCTGATCTCAGCATCTGATTTGGCAGTCCAGCCCCTACTGTCATCCTCGTATTCAGGACTTTTGAGGCAATTCTTTTCTTTGTTCCTGTACTGGCTGAAACCAGGCATTCCTCAAGCTCTCTGGAAAACACTGCAGCTAAATGACTTGAATTCTCCAGGGAGTTTGTTCTTTGAGCGCCGCGTTTTCCTAGAACAGCTGGTGTATTTCAGACTTCGTGTTTTTGCAGAGTGCTTATCTTGAAGAGACAAATGCATTTTTGAACATTCTACATTATTATTGTAGTTACTTGCCTAAATGTGCTTAAGGGAACCTCCTTGAGCTCAAGTACCACAAAAAGTGACAATGCAATTTTAAAAGAGCATTTACGTGACTTTTCTTTCTCTAATAGCATAACTTGTGGATTTAAATTGTGTCATTCATGACTGTGTTTCAGGTTTGAGGAATTTGCTTTTGAAGGGTTTGCACACACACAGTGAAACCAAACCAAACTGTGCCACCCTAACTGTTTAAATCCAGAGTGGACATTTGTATTTCTTGGATTGTTTTTGTTACTTTTAGTTTAACACCATGCATGCTGGAACGTTATACGTGATATAATTAATGCCCTTGTTTGTCTTTCTTGTGCATGATAAGTGCAGCCACAGTTCTAATTGTAGTGTGCAACAGTGAATCTCTGTGAAGCCAGCCCCAGTGTCACAGTACTTATTGTAATGGTACTCAGTTTGGATTTTTGGTAATGCACTGTTAGTAATTGTGCCAACACTTTTTATTATCCCAAAAAAGTGCTGGAACATATCGGTGTTCTTCTACCGCTCCCGTGTGCATATAAGAAAGAGAGATTCAGTTTCAAGGAAGTTGAGTGCACTAACTCTACTATCACTCTGTAAACAACGACCTGCCCCCGAAGATACAGGGTGCCTGGCTGGATCGGCAAGACTTGGCAGTGTTTTGTCTCTTTCTCTTCCACTCCCCCTTTCCTTTTGGGACACCTGCCGGGGTTTCTGTGTCTACCAGGAAGTGCCAAGAGGTGTTCCAGGATGTTGGGGGCATACCATTGCCCTTGCAGACATCCTTCTTTTCAGGTGAGTGGCCCCATCTCGACAGCCAGGAAGTGATCTCTCTCCTGAACATTCTCCCTTGTGTGCCACTGATACACCCTTTTGATTGCCAATTGTCAAAGCCCATTACCCCCAGGCTCATGGATACAGGAACTGTGGAACCAATTGCTGGACCACCAACTCTGATGATTTCAGAAACCATGACCACACTCCTTAGAATTGTGATGTGAAAAACAAAATAAACACTAATGAGCACAAGTAATGGTGTATGTGTCTTCATTGTTTAAAGTGACATATTTGGAAACAAACAATAATCATGAACACATATCTGTACAACAAGTTTGTCAGAGTGACAGATGTAGCATGAATTCCAGCAGTTGTATCAGTACATCAAGATGGTAGTAACATCCAATGGCAAGGGTGCCAAGAGTCATGTCAGGATGCAAATTATAAATACATACGTGACCTGATTAGGAGCCAAAATAGGGAAAAAGTGAAATGAAGTAACCCATGTAGGCCATTATAATACACATACAGCAGTATTTCACATACACAGGAAACATGCTGCAGCTGGTAGGATACCACATATCTAGAAGTTAGGACTGTCAGTCATGCCCATGCAAAGTAATTGTATCAATCCTTATAGGTGACATCCCTAACAATACAACACCTTGCATTGTCAATAACAGGTAGATGCCAGACAGCAGTTCAGAGTACACAATGATAGGTCTGCTGTACAGGACAGTTCAAAGATGTGTACATCCCATTGTCTCATCAATTCAGACTTAGGACCATACAACTTGAGTACATCTATAAGGATGAGATGTAATGGCACCAGCATTTATCACATGTAAATGGCAGCATTGTATTTACACTTCCCCTCATGTTAAGTCAGCATCCCTTCAGGTTTGAAAACAAAGTTAGAAGGCAGTAGTCTTCCCATACCACCTTAATGTATACAACATTGAAGGACAAAACCATATCTCCCATACAAACTTTAGACCCCACATACCTGAGGATCATTGAAAGTATTGTCGAATTAGGTCAGTCCTGTTGTCAACTGGATCCTCCTTGTCTGTCTCAGGGTCACCAGCCACATCTAAAACTCCTTCATCAATATCTCCCTCCTCCAACAGTGGGATGTACCTTCTGAGTGCCAGATTATGTAACATGCAGCATGCAATGACGATCTTGCAGACTTTCCCTGATTGGTACTGCAGGGCACAACCAGACACATGGAGGCAACACAATCTTGCTTTCAATAGGCCAGAAGTACTCTCTATCACGCACCTTGCCCGACTGTGTGCCTCATTGTACCTGTCCTCCCCATCTGTAGTTGGATATCTAACTGGAGTCAGGAGTAAGGACAGGTTGGGGTATCTGGAGTCATCTGTGTAGACACAGGAACAGTATATTAGGGAACTGTGTTAGGCACAGAGCTAACTGTGTAGAGAGGTAGTGCAGACTGCTGACATGGACAGCAGTATACTTACCAATGAGCCAGACCCTTTCTCGCTGTAGATGTAACATCATTGCAGGGACATTGCTGTTCCTCAGGACGTAAGAATCATGTACAGAACCAGGGAATTTCGCAGTCACATGTGACATATACTGGTCTGCAAGACACACCATGTGAACATTAATCGAATATGTACTCTTCCAGTTTCTGAACACCTGTTAATTGACCTTAGGAGGTGCCAAGGAGATGTTAATACCATCAATGGCCCCTATTACACGTGGTACATGAGCAATGTAGTAAAAGGCAGCCTTAACAGTGTTCAGTTCTGGGTGTTGTGGGAACCTTAGGTACCTGTCCATATGCTTTAGTAGGGAATCCAGCACATCCTATAACACTACACTGAACATTGGCTGTGACATCCCTGAATCTAGTCCCACAGTCACCTGAAATGATCCACTAGCCAAAATATGTAGGACAGACAACACCTGTACTGTTGGAGGGATGGTATGGGGATTCCTTAAGGCTGGCAGGAGGTCTGGCTGCAACTGGGCAACCAGTTCCCTGATGGTCAGATGGTTGGGTCAACAGGTCATCATAATGTGCCTCTCTTCCATGGTTTCCAGGTCTACTTGGGGCAGATAGAATGGTGCATTCCTCATCACTCCAATTTGGAGGTACATAGGCAGGGGGACAAACAGTGCTCAGTACATTTCTAACAGTGTCGTGACCAACAAATATCATAGGACAATCAGAAAGGATTGGACTGGTAAGTTGTCAGGCATGTTACAGATGGAAACATTTATCCACATGCCATTCCTACCCAGGGATTATGGCAGTGCCTCATATTGACATACTTGTTATGAACTGGGGGACTGTTAGAAATGGGGTTTTTGGTTGGCAGTCAGGTTGCCCTCTGTCCAAGCAAGAACCCTCACTCTAGTCAGGGTAAGTCACACACAATCCAAAATCAGCCTGTGCCCACCCTCTGGTAGCTTGGCACGAGCAGTCAGGCTTAACTTAGAAGGCAATGTGTAAAGCATTTGTGCAATAAATCATACAACACCATAGTATAACACCACAAAAATACACCACACAGTGTTTAGAAAAATATATAATATTTATCTGGGTATTTTCAGGTCAAAACGATCAAAGTTGCAATATGAATTTGTAAAGATATCACTGAAAAGTGATATAAAGGGGGTTATTCTAACTTTGGAGGAGTGTTAATCCGTCCCAAAAGTGACGGTAAAGTGACGGATATACCACCAGCCGTATTACGAGTTCCATAGGATATAATGGACTCGTAATACGGCTGGTGGTAAATCCGTCACTTTTCTGTCACTTTTGGGACGGATTAACACCTCCTCCAAAGTTAGAATAACCCCCAAAGTGTCTTAAGTCTTTAGAAAGCAAACAAAGTCTCTTTCAAACACAAAGTACCTGGTTTCTGGTGGAAAATCTCCTCAGAGGGCCACAGGAGAAGAGATACGTGGAAAACTGGTGTGTGCGTCGATTTCTCCTCAGCACACACGGACTTGCGTCGTTATTTTCCACGCGGGGAGTCGTGCATCGTTTTCCGGCACGCGGAAAGTCTCTTCCTGTGGATCGCGGGGAGTACCAGATGTCCCGGGTCTGTGCGTGGATTTTCCTGCTTGTTTTCCGGCTGCGCGTCGTTCTGCGGGGCTGCGCGTCGAAGTTTCGATCTCACGGCAGGCGTCGCGTCGATTTCTCCTGGGGAGTCGGGTGGCGTTGTCCTTGCGAGGCCGTGCGTCAAAGTTTTGATCTCACGGCAGGCGTCACGTCGATTTCTCCTTGGAAGTCAGGCGGCATTGTCCTTGCGAGGCCGTGCGTCAAAGTTTGGATCTCACGGCAGGCGTCGCGTCGATTTCTCCTGGGAAGTCGGGCGGCGTTGTCCTTGCGAGGCCGTGCGTCAAAGTTTCGGTCGTCCCTAAGGCGTCGCGTCGATCAGCGTCGGTGTGCGGCGTTTTTCTTGCCGCGGAACAAGCTGTGCGTCGAAAATTTCGGGGCACGGAGGGTCCAAGTGGAAGAGAGAAGTCTTTTTGGTCCTGAGACTTCAGGGAACAGGAGGCAAGCTCTATCCAAGCCCTTGGAGAGCACTTTTACAGCCAGACAAGAGTTCAGCAAGGCAGCAGGCCAACAGCAAGGCAGCAGTCCTTTGTAGAAAAGCAGACAGGTGAGTCCTTTGAGCAGCCAGGCAGTTCTTCTTGGCAGGATGTAGTTTCTGGTTCAGGTTTCTTCTCCAGCAAGTGTCTGATGAGGTAGGGCAGAGGCCCTGTTTTATACTAAGTTGTGCCTTTGAAGTGGGGGTGACTTCAAAGAGTCTCTAAGAAATGCACCAAGCCCCCTTTCAGCTCAATCCTGTCTGCCAGAGTCCCAGTAGGGGGTGTGGCAGTCCTTTGTGTGAGGGCAGGCCCTCCACCCTCCCAGCCCAGGAAGACCCATTCAAAATGCAGATGTATGCAAGTGAGGCTGAGTACCCTGTGTTTGGGGTGTGTCTGAGTGAATGCACAAGGAGCTGTCAACTAAACCTAGCCAGATGTGGATTGAAGGGCACAACAAGATTTTAGTGCAAAGAAATGCTCACTTTCTAAAAGTGGCATTTTTAGAATAGTAATATTAAATCCGACTTCACCAGTCAGCAGGACTTTATATTACCATTCTGGACATACTAAATATGACCTTCCTGCTCCTTTCAGATCAGCAGCTGCCACTTCAACAGTGTATGAGGGCAGCCCCAATGTTAGCCTATGAAGGGAGCAGGCCTCTCAGTAGTGTAAAAACAAATTTAGGAGTTTTACACTACCAGGACATATAACTACACAGGTACATGTCCTGCCTTTTACCTACACAGCACCCTGCTCTAGGGGTTACCTAGGGCACACATTAGGGATGACTTATATGTAGAAAAAGGGGAGTTCTAGGCTTGGCAAGTACTTTTAAATGCCAAGTCGAAGTGGCAGTGAAACTGCACACACAGGCCTTGCAATGGCAGGCCTGAGACAAGGTTAAGGGGCTACTGAAGTGGGTGGCACAACCAGTGCTGCAGGCCCACTAGCAGCATTTAATCTACAGGCCCTAGGCACATATAGTGCACTCTACTAGGGACTTATAAGTAAATTAAATAGCCAATCATGGATAAACCAATCAATAGTATCATTTACACAGAGAGCATATGCACTTTAGCACTGGTTAGCAGTGGTAAGGTGCCCAAAGGTCAAAAGCCAACAACAACAGTTCAGAAAAAAATAGGAGGAAGGAGGCAAAAGGTTTGGGGATGACCCCGTCAAAAAGCCAGGTCCAACAGGGACGTATAGAGGAAATGAAGTCATGAACAAACAATAGCTTCCCATATGTAACACAGTACAGAATGTTCATACATGGATGTAAACATTCACCTGAAGTATTGCACGCTGACACCCACTTCATATGTGAGTGTTAAACCCTTAGCTGCTGGGCCTTACCCCACCCCATGCTGAGCCCTTTTTAGGCTATTTGGGGTAGTTCGCGCTTAGGCATTTATAACGTTTTATCCACATAAGCTGTCCACGCCAAATTTACGCCCTTTTTTTCCAACATCCTGGAATTCTAAGTTACCCAGAGTTTCTGGGGTCCCTGGGAGGAGACCAAGAAATTAGCCAAAATACATCTAAAATTTCATTTCTTTTTTAAAAATTGGAAAAAGGGCTGCAGAAGAAAGCATGTGGTTGTTTCCCTGAAAAATGGCATCAACAAAGGGTTTGTGGTGTTAAAATCACCATCTTCCCAGCTTTCAGGAACAGGCAGACTTGAATCAGAAAACCAAATTTTTACCACAATTTTGGCATTTTACTGAGACAGACCCCATTTGTACTATTTTTTGTGCTTTCAGCCTCCTTCCAGTTAGTGACAGAAATGGGTGTGAAACCAATGTTGGATCCCAGACAGCTAAACATTTCTGAAAAGTAGACAAAACTATGAATTCAGCAAGGGGTCATTTGTGTAGATCCTTCAAAGTTTTTTTACAGAAAATAACAGCCAAAACAAAAAATATTGAAATTGAGTTGAAAAAAGAGCCATTTCTGTCTACATTTTTTTCTACAACTTTTTCCAGCTATCAGATTTTTGAAAGCAATATACTGTTACGTCTGCTGGACTCTTCCAGTTGTGGGAATATATAGGGCTTGTAGGCACCCAGAGCCAGTAAATGAGCTGTACCTTGCAATGGGTTTTCATTGCGTACCGGGTATACAGCAATTCATTTTGTGATATATAAAGAGTGAAAAATAGGTATCCAGAAAACCTTTGTATTTCTAAAATGGGCACAAGATAAGGTGTTGAGAAGCATTGATTATTTGCACATCTCTGAATTCCGGGGTACCCATACTTGCATGTGAATTACAGGGCATTTCACAAATAGACTTTTTTTTTACACACTGTCTTACATTTGGAAGGAAAAGATGTAGAGAAAGACAAGGGGAAATAACACTTTTTCTTCTATTCTGTATTTCCCCAAGACTCCTGATAAGAATGGTAACTCAGTTGTGTGGGTAGGCCTAGTGCCCGCGACAGAAAACACAACATGGAGACATCACTTGTTTACATTGAAATCTAACATGATTTATGGAAAGTGCCTAGTTTCGGATTTTGGCCTCTAGCTCAGCCAGCACCTAGGGAAACCTACCAAACCGGTGCATTTTTTAAAACTAGACACCTAGGGGAATCCAGGATTGGGTCACTTGTGGGGCTTTCACCAGGTTATGTTACCCGGAATCTTTGCAAACCTCAAAATTTGGAAAAAACACTTTTCTCTCACATTTCGGTGCTGCAAAGTTCTGGAGCCTGAAAGGAGCCACAAACCTCCTTCTACCCAGCATTCCTCCAAGTCTCCCGATAAAAATGGTACCTCACTTGTGTTGGTAGGCCTATTACTCGTGACAGGAAATGCCCCAAAGCACAACATGGACACATCACATTTTCCAAAAGAAAACTGACCTGTTTTTTGCAAAGTGCCTAGCTGTGGATTTTGGCCTCTAGCTCAGCCGGCACCTAGGGGAAACCTAACAAACCTAACAAACCTATACATTTTTGAAAACTAAACACCTCAGGAAATTTAGAATGGGGTGACTTGTGGGGCTCTCACCAAGTTCTGTTACACAGAATCCTTTCCAAACATCAAAATGTGGCAAAAAACACTTTTTCTTCACATTTTGGTGATGGAAAGTTCTGGAATCTGAGAGGAGACAAAAATGTCCTTCTACCCAGCATTCCCCTAAGTCTCCCGATAAAACTGGTACCTCACTTGTGTTGGTAGGCTTAGTACCAGCGACAGGAAACTCCCCAAAATGCAACATGGATACATCAAATTTTTACATTTTAAACTGACGTGATTTTAGAAAAGTGCCTTGCTGTGGATTTTGGTCTCTAGATCAGCCGGCTCCAGGAAAACATTCCAAACCTGTGAATTTTTGAAAACTAGACACCTAGGGGAACCCAGGATGGAGTAACTTGTGGCTCTTTCACCAGGTTCTGCTACCCAGAATACTGTGGAAACCTCAAAATTTGGCAAAAAAATACTTTTTCCACACTTTTCGGTGATAGAAAGTTCTGGAATCTGAGAGGAGCCACAAATTTCCTTCCACCCAGCCTTCCCCCAAGTCTCCAGATGAAAATGGTATGTCACTTGTGTGGGTAGGCCTAGTACCCTCAAGAGGAAATGCTCCAAAACACAAAGACCCATCACATTTTTCTTATGAAAACTAACCTGTTTTTGCTAAGTGCCTAGCTGTGGATTTTGGCCTCTAGGTCATCCGGCACCTAGGAAAACGAGCACACCTGGACATTTCTAAAAACTAGACACCTAGGGGAATCCAGGATGGGGTAACGTGGTGCTCTCACCAGGTTATGTTACCCAGAATCCTTTGCAAACCTCAAAATTTTGCAAATAAAACACCTTTTCCTCACATTTTGGTAATAGAAAGTTCTGACTCCACAAATTTCCTTCCACCTAGCATTCCTCCAAGTCTTCCTATAAAAATGGTACCTCACTTTGTTGTAATTTAGTAGTGATTAGATTAAGCATTAGCAGAAGTCATCTTGTATTTAGCAACTATTGTGAACATTTCGCGGAATCCATTTTGTATTCATGTCAGCCATTATCTATGCCACATGCTGCCATGTGCTCGCCATGTGCTCTGTCCTACCTTCCTGTTAACTACTCTTGAAAATATGTCTAGTGACAAGTTATATTTAGCATCTCACACTTTGCACATGTCTAGTAAGGTCTGCAGCTGTTAGTAATTAGTAACCAACAGTAATGAGTCTAATAGTCCTTGAAAACTGTTAGCCCCTCCTACCTGTCGACTGTGCATTTCCATATGACCTTATATGTATAAAAGTCTAGCTTCTATAATTGTACCACCTTCTTTTAGCCCCTGCGTGGGAATAAAAGGACCATGCTCTCTTAGTTCAGTGTGCTACTTCAAACATTACCGAAGGGTGCTGTTTGAACTGTGGTACCACCTCATAAGGTTCAATAAACTTTGTCTTTTATTTCAGTTTCTGTGCCAACTTCTTCCTATATGGTCTGAGAACTTTGTGCAGAGAAGGGCAAACCCCTTGCACTAGTTGGCCTTGCTGAGGCTTACTTCGACAAATTGGCACCCGGACAGGGACTCATCGGCGACTCGGACGCCCGGCGGATTGGTCGTGACGAAGGATTGGGATCTCGCTGCGGACGATCAATGCCTGAGGAGACCCGAGTCTTGGCAACCACAGAGTTTTTCCCTTCTTTCTGATTTGACCATTCAGGTGGCGCCGGTCCTCGACTGCGATCCTTTTTGTTCATTCGTCGTGCAGTGACCACTTGGTTGATTTTAGAACTTGGCAGTTGGAACCTGGACGCCCTGTGATTGGTAAGAGCTGTTTTACGGCACTTGCTGTGAGTATTGATGCCTTTGTTTCACCACTTACTGTGGCTCTCGTGCTTTGGGTGACTAGTCAATTTGTGTCCTTTGAATTGATATATAAATTGCAGTTTATATAGGCAGGTAATGAGGAGAATTTTCTCCAATTTAATTTTGATTTGAACGGCACCTTAAGTGCTACTTTGATTATAATACTGCATATTCTGCACTATTTTTGGCATGCCTGTTTTTAGCGCACTTCACAGGATGTGTTGCTTTTGTAATGGTACCAATTTGAGACTGGAAAAATCGCAACCAGCACCCCCAGAGGGGACACCCAAGAGATATGCATGTTAAACATGGTCTTTCTTCTATAATGTACAGCACATTATGGAATAAATACACTTGTGCGGATCCTGAGTTACGTTGGCCTATGCATGGGTCATTTGATTTGCGAAAGATTGAGTATGTGGAACAATGTATGTGCAAGCAAAGGTCTAGGCAAGATATGTTTGACTGTGTATGAATGTGGGAGAAAGAAGTGCGTGGACGAGTGAAGCGTGAGCAAGCCTTGCTTGAGAAAGAGCAGCGGAAGAATGTATATGTGAAAGCATTGGAAATGAGAAAGAAAGAAATAAACGATTTAAAGGAGATAGAAGAGAAAGAACGTAAATTACAGGTAATTGGCCAATACACTGTTCGTCAACCTCTCTATCCTATCCTTAATAAACCGCACGAAGATTTTTTTGTTACTAGATCGCCCTCCACCGTGGGTCTGAGCTTAGATCTACTGCTCGTAAAACAATTTGTAGCGTTGTCCCTGCTTCTGAACTTTTGGACAACATGAAAGGGTGGACGGAAAAGGAGCAGCTATATTTTACCGATGAATTTGGCACAGAAGTTATTGAACTATTTAGGAAATATTCTGATGAGTTAGAGCCCGATGATGTAGCAGCTGATCATAAGCAAATGCGTGATGGTCTTTTTGTTTTCTCCCAGATGGCTGATGCAATCAGGCGTTTGGTGAAAATATGTGTTGCGGCAGTCCGTTTGCAAGAGGAGAAAAGGGGCGTGGACGTAGTTGCACGGACATCTCAGACCGGTGGGGTGCAAGCTTCCATCTTCGGAACAGATAAGACTATGATAGTTCACGTGAAACCAATGCGGGAGGCCGCACCTTTGTATGTTCCTCCTAAAGGATCGGTTACAAGTGATGACAAAACTTCTGTTGATGCTAAGGGTTATTTTATTTATAATTGGGTGTATACTCCTTGGAATAGGGCAGGTTTAATGGCACTTAAAACAGCATTACCTGACTCACGAAAAAATCCAGCCGCCTTTTATGAGGAAGTTGAGGGAGCAATTAGTTCTTGTACTATGACTTTGGCTGACATTGATTTATTTTTCGGATTGATATTACCGCCAGATATGTGGAGAACTGTTCGTAAAGTTGATGATCGTGTAGTTTTTGAGGTGTCATGGAAAGAATTAGAACAGATGGACGGGGATAGGGAACCTGTGAAAAAGCCGTATCAGTTGATTCTAGATCTTCCCGCAGCCATATTAGTTAAGTTAAAAACAATTATTCCCCCTAAAAAGATAGATTGGACTGTTTTAGCATCTTGTAAGCAAAAGGCAGATGAATCGGTCTCTTATTTCTTTACACGCTTTGAAGAAGCATTTCATGATTTTAGCGGCCAGTTATTGTCAGATGATACGGGCAGACATTTGTTTGTCGATAAATATGTCGCAAATCTGTTACCAGGAATACCTAGTCGTCTAAAAGCTAGTGAAAGTTCATGGACTACTTCTACTCCGGTTTCTCTTTTGACTATGGCTCAGTATTATGGACGTCAGGAATTAGAAGCAAAAGGTAGTGAGGATAAAAAGATTAAAGAATTAAAGACGAAGGTGATGTTGGCTCAAGCTTGTGGTCCGCCTTTTAGAGGTAGTGATAGAGGTGGATGTGGAGCTTATGGTTCTTCTTACACTCGTTCAAATTTGTCTGTTGATCAGTGTGCGTATTGTAAGAAATTTGGGCATTGGGCTGCCGATTGTCCAGCACTACGTGTTCAGCAGTGTTCACGTGGTCGGGGACAAATGAGAAATCGCTCAGGATATTCAGGGCCTAGAAGAAGCATGAATGACCATGCTAGGTTTGATGCTAATGTACGAGGGCAGGATGAGTTTAACACTTTTGATAGACGGAACCAATACCAGATGTCTAACTATGTGCAGCCTGATTTCCAAGATTCTGCTTATGTATAGGATTGCCTAGGATGGGGTGAGGAGTCAGTTGAAGTTCCAGTAGATCAGAGGGGTCCCTATGTTACAGCACATGTGCTGGGTTCTACTGATCAGTTTCTGGTTGATACAGGAGCTAGTCGTAGCGCCTTGTCTAAACAATTGGTTCCAAGGGCTCCCCTGTCTGGCTTGAACATTACATCAATAGGTTTCGATGGAACACCTTCCCCTAGCCCATTGTCACAACCACTTGCATTCCATGTTGATAAATTGACTGCTCCATGCCAGTTTTTGCTTTCTCCAAATACACCAGACAATATTGTGGGTCTTTACATGCTCAAGTATTTCAGGGCTACAATACGATGCTCTCCTGAAGGGGTGCTTGTTATTTTGAATGATAATCATCCTGTGATGGAAAGAGTTTGTCTTGTTAAAGAGGATATTGTATTAGCTTCACTCCCTAGTACTTTGTGGGCTACTTCAGATACTGATGTGGGCCAAATGATTATTCCACTGGTACATATTAGTGTCAAGGAGGGAGCTGTATTGCCACGTTTGCCTCAATACAAAATTTCACAGGAAGGCGAAGAAGCACTCACACTAATTGTGCATGATCTTATTGCAGTTGGAGTTGTTGAGGAAGTTCCGTACAATGTTTGTAACAGTCCGATTCTTCCTATTCTGAAAAAGGATACTAATACTAGGATTTACTGATTCATTATTGATTTACGAGAAGTGAATAAGATTGTGGTACCACAATATTCTGTGGTATCTGACATCACAACACTTCTTACTTTAGTTCCCCCGATAGCAACTATGTTCTCTGTGATAGACTTGAAGAATGCTTTCTTTTCGATTCCTATTCATCCTAACAGCCGATATTTGTTTGGTTTTACTTTGAATTAACAATCGTATAGATTTGGCAGAGTTCCTCAAGGCTATACTGAGAGTCTTAGTATTTATAGTCAAGCTTTAAATCGACAACTTGATTATTTTGTTTTGCCTGAAGGTGTGGCTCTCATACAATATGTCGATGATATTTTGCTGGCAGCTGATACCCCTGAGCAATGTGAAAAGTGCACTTTGTCCTTACTTTCTTTTCTTGCTTCACACCATCATAAAGTGTCATGAAAGAAATTGCAATATTGTAGAGCAAAGGTAACCTCTTTAGGTCACCTTTTGTCAAAGGGGGGCCGTACACTTACGTCAGATCGTATTCAACCAATTTTAGACACACCAGTACCCTCTACTCAGAAAGTTGTTCGTGCATTCCTTGGTCTTACTTCTTCTGGTAGGCAATGGATATTAGGGTTTTCACACATTGTCAAACCTTTGCTAGCACTTTTGACTAAAGATACTCCAATGCCCCTACCATGGATCGATGAATGTGAGACTGCTTTCCGGCAGCTACGACAAGCCCTTTGTTCAGCACCAGTGTTAGGTACTCCAGATTACACAAAGCCTTTTGCACTTTACGTACATGAGAAAGATGGATGTGCATTGTCAGTTTTAGTACAGACACATGGCGATAAGCAGCGTCCCTGTGCATATTTTTCAGCAGTACTTGATCCTGTCACTCGAGCGTTGCCTGGGTGTTTGCATTCAGTTGCGGCAACAGCTGTGTCAATATGTCAGAGTGAAGGGATAGTTTTGTCACATAAGCTGTTGGTGTTAGTACCCCATGTGGTTGATGCTCTTTTAAATCAAACAAAGACGCAACATTTAACCAGCGCTCGCCTCATAGGATATGAATTGGTATTGCTGGCTCCTCACATTACACTGAAGAGATGTGCAACACTAAATCCAGCCACTTTGTTGCCATATCCGGTGACTCTGCCTCAGTCACAAGAAACAAATGATTGTATGTTCCTTACTGAAGAACAGACAAAGGGTCGTATTAATTTCCAAGATACTCCCCTTCCAGATGTAGACGGGAATTGTGGGTTGATGGGTCTTGTTTAAAGTTGCCAGACGGTACGACCTCAGCTGCATATGCAATCACCACAATACACACGGTAGTGGAGACAGCTCGTATACCACAGAAGTCAGCTCAAGCAGCTGAACTAATAGCTTTGACACAAGCATGTGAACTTAGTACTGACTTATGTGTGAACATTTATACAGACAGCCGCTATGCTTTTGGAGTGGCTCATGATTTTGGTTTGCTTTGGAAGGAGAGAGGCTTTCTCACATCCCACGGGATGCAGATAATGCACAGAGAATTAGTGCATAATCTCTTGACTGCATTGGCATATCCAAAGAAAATAGCTATTGTGAAATGTAGTGCACACAAGAGAGTGACCGATAAGATAGGGCAAGGTAATGCCCTTGTGGACCGCATAGCACGTGAGACTGTGATGCAGCGAAGTACTACTTCTATGTATGTAGTGAAGTCACAAGCTGAACGTTGGCATAATGCTAGACAAGACGTATTAGATATACAGAAATCTGCTTCTGTGAAAGAACGTGAACAATGGTATGAAGAAGGAGAATTGGATGATGAGGGCTGTTGGTGGAATAAGCAGATGGATAAATGGAAATTGCCTATAGCTTTTGTACAACCTATGGTTCAGATGGCACATGGGCTGGCACATGTTGGAGCTTCAACAATAACGAAGTTGCTTATGCAAGTTTGGGAGCATCCAGAAATTTCCAGTACAGCTAAGAGAGTAGTACAGTCTTGTTTGATCTGTTTACAATACAATCCTGGAAAAGGGACACAAACTCCTGCGGGGGGTTTGCTACACCAACTGCACTTTTCGAAGTTCTACAAATGGATTATATTTAAAGTATGTCTTGGTGGTAGTATGTGCCTTCAGTAAATGGATAGGGGCATACCCCACAAAGGATAATACTGCCATTACCACAGCAAAGGTGCTTTTGAAAGAATTTTTCCCTAGGTTTGGTGTTTGCAGACTTTTATGGAATGATAACGGACCTCATTTTGTTGGGGAAGTTATTAAGTATGTCCTGAAAGGATTAGGGATCAAACAGAAGTTCCATGCGGTTTTCCACCCACAATCAGCATGGTTGGTGGAAAGGTATAATGCTACTTTGAAGCTGAAGTTAGCGAAGATAAAGGCTTCCACATCTTTAACTTGGCCCGATGCATTACTGTTGCCATTATTGTCTATTAGGTTAGTGCCACACTCTCGAACAGGCCTTACCCCCTATGAAATAGTATTCAGAAGGCCAATGAACATTTGGGGAGTTCCTAAGCCAAATTCTGTACATGATGTACTTTGTGTCCTGATGAATGATTATTTGGCACAGTTGGTTTCTATTCATCAATAGGTTCGAGAAGCACTTCCTGACAGATCTACAGGTGAAGGCCATGAACTCCGACCTGGTGACCAGGTGTTGATTAAGTCCTTTGAAAGATCAAGCAGCTTGTAACCAAGGTGGCGAGGGCCAGAGCAGGTGCTCCTTGCGACAAGGACAGCAGTTCGAGTGACAAACCGAAAGAATTGGGTTCATAGTACTCACTGCAAGAGAGTGCTACCTACCTTGGTGGAACCTGCTGTGCTGACCGATCATCAAGAGATCTTGACTACGGAGAAAGGCCGTGCTATATCACCTGACGAATCTGCGGAGGACTTCCCAGACCATACGATTTCTGGAGTGTCGCAATATAATTTGAGACCGAGGAAAGAATCTGTAGTGCTGAAAAAAATTGGTCGAGCTACCGCCCTGGATTAGTGAAACGGAGAGCCAATGTGGCAAGGGGGGGATCAGTCATGCATTAGAGTAATGACACCCATCTTGGCCCGTGGTGAAGTAATCAGTGGCTGCCCAAGGATAAGAGCTCCAACGATTGCTTTTAATTAATTTCTGGAAGGGTCGATTATCACTGTTGCTAAAATGAATAACAAAGTGATCATTAGTACTATGGAGCTTGTTGTTATTTTGGTGGTTATAGCAATAATCACCTGGTTTGTTGAAAGGAAGGCTCTTGCTCATGAGTTTTTTGTTGCCACTACTCTAGTACCATAGGATCACTATTACTTTACGCTTCCCTATCAGGAGAAGAAGCATTGTCAATCGTATTTCAATAATACTTTCATTCAGATGTTGAATCATACTCATAATGCTACAAATACTACTAACTGTTGGGAATGTGGAATGATACCTGTGCATCAAAAGAAAGGAGGAACACCTTTCATTCCTCTTCCTTTTTCACACAATGGTTCTTGTCAAGCTTGATATACGCTTTTGTTTGCACCTGGAAAACGTACAGAGGACGGACTACTTTTTCGCCTTAATAAAGTATGCTACCAAGACAAAGATGGGTATCCCCAAGCCAAAGGAACTAAATGGGAATGGGAAGAGTGTCAACCGGACAATGCTTCAATACCATATGTCTTCACAAATATAAGAGACTCTGACAAGAAAGAACAATTTGTGATTTCTGTTACAAAAACTAAAGCAGATTTATGTATACATAGCATTGGGCGAATTCCAGTGGGGACAATCGATTGTACCTTGATTTTAACTATTGAGGGTGTAAATAATAGTAGTTTTACAGCTTCACATAATACATATTTTGTTTGTGGTAACTATGGATATTACCAACTACCTGTTGGGTGGTCAGGTGTGTGTTATGTATGTTTTCTATTATCCCCTGTATTTTTGGCACCTGCATCATATCACCGAGATTTTAAACTGTTCAATGACATCATTAAAAATAGATATAAAAGGTCAATAAGTACAAATGAGGTAGACTAAACGGACACTAGCCTGCAACAATATGTTGATTTTAATTTAGGGTTGTTCTCCTTTGTGGGTGCTGCGTTAATCAGTAGGAAAGTGAGACGATTCACTAGGGTTGTGGAAGCTGTTACCAATCAGGCAGCTCTGGCACTTGGGAATATTACCAAGGAGCTCCAAATTGCGAGGATTGTAGCGCTCCAAAATCGTATGATACTAGATGTGATATTAGCTGATCGAGGTGGTGCATGTCGCATCATCGGTAGTCGTTGCTGCATTTTCATTCCAGATCACTCACCTTCAGTATATGATTAAATATCTAAATTGCATAAAATTACTGCAGAAATTCACACAGAGACTGGTACTTGGATTTTTTCTGGATGGTTTTGGGCTCTTGTTTCCGCTTGGGGCTGGAAACTACTGACTATCCTGTGTGTAATGATTGCAATATTTTTCACATGCTGTATCTGTATTCAGTGTGGTCCAATGTTCTGTTCCATGTGTATTACTGCTTGTAGGCCTACCAAAAGGAATATTACAGAAATGAAAGCACAACACATGTTAGATAAGGAAATAGTTGAAATGATGAGCATAAATATACAAGATGAATATTTAGATTATCCCATTATCCCAGAAAGACAAATGTATTCAGCTAATGCTGAAAGGGTCGTCTGTTGTAATTTAGTAGCGATTAGATTAAGCATTAGCAGAAGACATCTTGTATTTAGCAACTGTTGTGAACATTTTGCGGAATCCATTTTGTATTCATGTCAGCCATTATCTCTGCCACATGCTGCCATGTGCTCGCCATGTGCTCTGTCCTACCTTCCTGGTAACTACTCTTGAAAATCTGTCTAGTGACAAGTTATATTTCTCCCACTTTGCACATGCCCAGTAAGGTCTGCAGCTGTTAGTAATTAGTAACCAACAGTAATGTGTCTACTAGTCCTTGAAAACCGTTAGCCCCTCCTACCTGTCGACTGTGCATTTCCAAATGACCTTATATGTATACAAGTACCACCTTCTTTTAGCCCCTGCGTGGGTATAAAAGGACCATGCTCTCTTAGTTCAGTGTGCTACTTCAAACATTACTGAAGGGTGCTGTTCGAACTGTGGTACCACCTCATGAGGTTTAATAAACTTTGGGGCATATTTATACTCCGTTTGCGCCGAATTAGCGTCGTTTTTTTCGACGCAAATTCGGCGCAAAACTAACGCCATATTTATACTTTGGCGTTAGACGCGTCTAGCGCCAAAGTATGGGCAAATAGCGTCATTTTTTTGCGTGAACGCCTTCCTTGCGTTAATGAGATGCAAGGAAGGCGTTCCCGTCTAAAAAAATGACGGCGACGCAAATGCGTCGTATTTATACTCCCAGGCAAAAATCACGCCCGGGAGTGGTCGGGTCAAAAAACCCCGCATTTGCGCCACTTTTTAACGCCTGGGTCAGGGTAGGCGTTAAGGGGCCTGTGGGCTCAAAATGAGCCCACAGGTGCCCTCCCCTGCCCCCAGGGACCCCCCCTGCCACCCTTGCCCACCCCAGGAGGACACCCAAGGATGGAGGGACCCATCCCAGGGACATTCAGGTAAGTTCAGGTAAGTATAATTTTTTTTTTTTTTTTTTTTATGGGTGGCATAGGGGGGCCTTATTTGTGCCCCCTACATGCCACTATGCCCAATGACCATGCCCAGGGGACATAAGTCCCCTGGGCATGGCCATTGGGCAAGGGGGCATGACTCCTGTCTTTACTAAGACAGGAGTCATTTAAATGGCGTCTGGGCGTCGTTAAAAATGGCGCAAATCGGGTTGAGGGGATTTTTTTGCCTCAACCTGACTTGCCCCATTTTAAGACGCCCTAACGCCATTTTCCCCAACGCCGGCGCTGCCTGGTCTACGTGGTTTTTTTCCACGCACACCAGGCAGCGCCGGTCTGCTTGCGCCGGCTAACGCCATTCCATAAATACGGCGCCCGCATGGCGCTTCAGAATGGCGTTAGACGGCGCTAAATTTTTTGACGCTAAACTGCGTTAGCGCAGTTTAGCGTCAAAAAGTATAAATATGGGCCTTTGTCTTTTATTTCAGTTTCTGTGCCAACTTCTTCCTATATGGTCTGAGGACTTTGTGCAGAGAAGGGCGAACCCTTTGCACTAGTAGGCCTTGCTGAGGCTTACTTCGACAACTTGTGTGTGTAGGCTAGTGTCCGTGTCATGAATGGATCACACAACGGTCAATATTAGTCCTTACATGAGGGCAATTGTTGACACTGGGGTGATCCATTCCTGATGCAGGCACTAGGTACAAGCACTCAAGTGGGGTAGCGTTTTTATCAAGATAGGTGGGGAAACACTGGTTGGTAGGAATTTTGTGGATCCCAGCATATTCCTGTAGTTTGTATGACAGAAATGGAAGATTTCATTCAACATTTCACCTTTGTAGGATATTCTGGGTAAGAAAACTTTGGGGAATCCACAAAAGCCACACCTATTTGGACTCCCCCAGATGTCTACTTTCCAGAAATGTCTGGGTTTGGTAAGTTTCCCTATATGGCTGCCGAGTCCAGGACCAAAAACGCAGGTGCCTGCCTCACAAAACCAGGTTGTTTTGTGATAGATCATTTTGATGTCTCCACAATTCGATTTGGGCGATGGAATTTAGGGCTGAACTAAATTAGGGAGCTCCCAAGATAGAACTCTCTCTGTGCTTGCTGTCGCATGCACCTGCTCTCTGGGTTGGGCTAATCCGCTATTGTCCCACTGTGAGACTGTGCTTGGGAAGGGACAGCAGGACAGTCCGCATCATCTTCCTCAGAATCACTGGAAGAGGGGTTGTCTCAGTATCTGCTGTCTCAGTCTCTGATACTACGTCAGGTCTTGAGCAACAGTCATCAAACGAGATGCCATCTCTGTTAATGGCTAAACTGTCCCTCTAAAACACTAGCCTACATAGTAGAGGTCACCTTCCCTTTGCTCCTTCCCTAAGTCAGCACTTTCAAAAGACAAAAAAGACACACTATTGCTTCACCTTGTCACATGCCAATCATCACAGTCTTTAGCGCCTCCGGCGCCCAGTCCAACATTCATTATTGGTGCTCCCACTACCATGACCTCGTCCTTAGATTCCCTCACTACCACCCAGAAAAAGTGCCCTTCGTCTCTCAACAACCCCCCTCACACACACGTTTCATTGGTATTATAGTGCAAGTAATGGCTGACTTTACTAATCCACTCAGCTATTCACATAAAATACAGATTTGATCTTTGCAGTAGGCACATAAACCTTCCGCACTACTTTATGGCATCAAAACTAGACCAAAGTCAGATCCTTTTATAGCAGCAACATAATCATAAGAGTTAGGTTGACTTTTTTATTGCTGCCTAAAAGCTGCTGTTGGAGCGCGTCAGTTGTAGTATGTGCGCAAGCTGCAAGAGAACTGGTGGAAAATATATATATATATATATATGTATATATATATATATATATATATATATAGAGAGAGAGAGAGAGAGAGAGAGATCACTTTTATATGTGGGAGTGGTTTCCCTGGGGGCCGATCGCAGCCCCCAGGGAAACCACACACGCATTGACAAAAGTGATATCCCTATATAAATATATCTATATATAGATCTATATGTATAAAGATCTATATATAGATATACATACCTATATATATATATATATATATATATATATATCTCAACAACATTCATGAAATACTTCACGAACGACCGCACTCCGGGATCTCTTGTTTCACAAATTTCATTTATTCAGGCTCAGTTAACTTCGTCTACAGCTCAACAATCACCTGCCCTACGCGTTTCGGTCTGAGAGACCTTGATCACAGGCATTTCTGGTAGGGGGTTTCTGTTTCCACATTTATATCTACAGATAACAATTCATTAAGACTCAACATATTTCTAAATGCACTTAGAAAATACTTCTCTCTGCTTGTTAAGTTTAATAACTGCGGTCTACACAACTAAAACTCTCCCATAATTTCCAAATAAATCCAATTATTAACTGGTGCACTATAAACTTATAATGCTGCATTCTGGGAGTTGTAGTTACCGCAAAACAAAACCAATTTAACCAATCTGTTGATACACCTCATAAATGTGCGTACTGTCCATGTCTCCCCCCATAATAAAAAAATTAAAATATTAACCAAACTGAATATTAGCTGCAAGTGCTGCAAAATAGAAAATAGAAAAAACTGTGTTTTATGATTATTTGCAATGGCTGCCATATACATATTTATATATATAGATATACATATCTATATATATATATATATATATATATATATATATATATATATACATATACATGTCTATATATATATAGATATATCTATCTATAAATAGATAGATATATCTATATATATATATCTATCTATCTATCTATCTATCTATCTATCTATCTATCTATATCTACATATGTAGATATATATAGATAGATATATCTATATAGATATATCTATCTATTTATAGATAGATATATCTATATATATATAGACATGTATATCTATATATATATATATATATATATATATATATATATATATATATATATAGATATGTATATCTATATATATAAATATGTATATCTATATATAGATGTTTATACATATAGATCTATATATAGATATATTTATATAGGGATATCACTTTTGTCAATGCGTGTGTGGTTTCCCTGAGGGCTGCGATCGGCTGTTTCCATGGTGGCCACAATCACTCCCCCAGGGTAACCATACAGCTATTAAATATATATATGTAGATATCTACATATATATATTTAATAGCTGTATGGTTACCCTGGGGGTGTGATTGTGGCCACCATGGAAACCATACAGCTATTAAAACAAATTGCCCCCACAGGGTGTCAGCCCTGCTCACAGACGATATCCTGTCAGTTTCATTTTTTTCCAATTTTTTATTGTTATTTAATCTTGGGGGAGCGTGCTCACCCAGGGGTAAATGAACATTTTAACAAAAATAAGCAAATATGCCCCCGGGGAGAGTGTGGTCCATTTTTAGAGGGGGCGGACACCCACAAGTGTAATCCCTGCTGTCTAGTGGGGTTTCCTTGATTTGGACTGCAGTGCCAGAGGAGGATACAGTTATGGTTATCACTCCAGTTGTGTTGTAGTGATATGTGTTAGCTTTGAAAAGCCATGCAAGCATTGATGTGGTGGCACTGCAACAAACTGTCAACTGCGATGAAGACAAACTTCAATGTTGAGGCATATTACAACCTTCTTTCTCTATCCCTGATTCTACTTAACTTAGACAAAGCAATCTTGTCAGCTATATATTTGGGTTATGGCAAGTGTGCATAGTGTACATTGAAGGAGGATTAATTGCAAAACAAAAGGACATCTGTACAAAATGTATTCTACACATACTTGTCACATTATCTGTGTATACAGTACATCTGATATTTATTTTTGTTTCATTGTGTTATGGTTGACATGCAGGTGAGTATGTTCATGGAGTAAATAAATAGAAATGTGAATACTGCAGGTGACAGGCATGTCAGATGTTCAATATTGTCTCTTGGGTGAAGAGGTGAGGTAATAGGTTATTTAGTTGGTTATGACTACCTGAAATATGTTTATAGCATTTGTTTTATAGCCACTATTTGTCACAGCCAGGATGAGAGGATATATTGTTGCTATGCGTACAAGATTGGTGGGTATTGGCCGTTTCCTCCCTTTGTTTCACTCCCAACCTCCTTCTATCCCCACCTCTGTTATTGTGTGTATTAGCATCATCTGGTGAAGGAGAAGGGGCACCGGCGAGTGGGGAAGCTACAGTCCACCAACACTGAGGAGACCAGTCGGACAGAAAGCAAGGGGAGCACCATGTGGGAGACTGGAACAGCTACATCTTCTTTGGATTCTTCCTCCAATGGCAGCTCCCTGGCATTGGCAGACTCATCTGGGACCAGCCCAGCATCATCCTTGTCTGCCACCTCGCTTATCAGCACCGCCTTTCCTGTAGCTCTCTACCCATTTGCCCGGGCCTCTCACCTAGGAGGGTGGGCATCTTCTTTGCTGCAGGCACCTCTGCCACTGCCAGCCCTGCTGCCCTCATTGATGAGGCTATTGACCTCCTGAGGTCCATCTCTGTGGGGCAGTCAACCATCATGAATGCCATCCAAGGACTGGCATCCCAGACGCAGCAGAGCAATGCGTACCTGGAAGGAATTCACAGTGCCTTGGCTGGCCTACAGAGATTGTTTCAGGCTCATGCCTCCTCTTTGATGGCAGCCAGTGGCCCTTCATCTTCTGTCTCCACTCTAGCTACCTGTTCCCAATCTAAGACCCCTCTCCCTTCATCCATCCAGAGCACACCTACAGACCAGCATTCACCCACTACAACAGACAAGCTATGCAAAGAAAGACACAGGCATCACTTGAGACACCAAAATCATGGACACACACAACACTCATCAGAAAACAGGACGCTTCCTACACTTCCTCCCCCACCTCCTCCCTTACAGTCACATCACCACTCACACCTGCTGTCACTGCTAATCTTATATGATTCCCCTAGAAGGCAATTTTGAGGTTGACTGGTAAAACAAATGCAGCTGGTCAACCCATCCCCTACCGAGCTTCTTCATTTCCCACTAGCATGCTAGATTTGGTCCGAACTAGAGCTGCATTGGCTTTAAATACATTTGGTTTTATCTGGCGTGTTAGACGTTCTTTGATAAATGTAAAAGAAAACAGAAACATAACTTAAGTAGGAAATGTAACCCACAGATGGCGATCATTCAGTCCTGAGGAACATAGTGGTGTCTGAGTAACACCCCTAAGATGGCATGGGAGGAATGCTGTTCAAGGTTCTCACCATGGCATAGAGGCCTCCAATTACACAGCTCATTGTGGCGGTATGTCAACGTAACCTCCTCCGACCAGTTCCTGAAGTCTGAGGAGCAATACTAAACAAAATACTGGCAACAACCTGGCTCACTGAAATGAAACGGCTGCCATTTTATATGTCAGTTGTCAGACACTGAGGAGAGATCAGCACAAGTCATCAGGTTGGCAGTGGCACAATGTAAATACCTAATAATTATTAAAAAATGTAATAACATAAGGAGAACAATATTACCCTCTACCATACTAATGGCACCGGTTGGCTAAATTGAATTCTGTGGAGACTTTATGCAGATTAGCCAGACATATTTCTTTGGTATTTTGTTGCAAGACAAAATTATTATTCTTTTCTTTTTGCTACAAACATAACTCTTTTCTCTTCAATTGAATATTTATTTATTCATGAACAGCCCACACCCATACACTGATGTATCTGTGCTATTTCTCTGGGGCAATATAAATTGGATTTTTTCCTGTCATTGCACATAAATCCGATAGGGACAGATTAGAAAATAAAAACAGCATTAATGACCTCCTCATGCAAGTCTGTTGAAAATTCCATTGCTTTCTCCCAACTTGCCAACATGGAAGATACAGTTAATGCTGCACAACGAGGAAACCTAGTTGCTACATCATCTACTGTAACATCTACACCATTGACAGCTGCAAAGGATACTGAACGTCTCAAGAAGGACCCACCTTCTCCAACTAAGTTGCTTTCTACTGTATCAATGGACCTGTTACTGGAAGAGATTTGCATTTTGCAACTCTCTTCCAGTAACAAATGCTAAGCTCCAGACCCCCAGTGACAGACGGTCTCAAATGGAGGAAAGACTTACCAAAGTTGAACAACATGGTACGCCCTATGAAACTACTTAACTTCATGTCAGCACCTTTCCGACTCAAGTTTCTTCCCTTCAAAAAAGTTGAAGATATTGAAAATCAAAACAGGTGAAATAATTTACACATTTATGGTCTGCCTGAAGTAACTGAGGGTACAGAGCAACTTATTTCTTTCCAAGGTGTTGCATATGACAGAAGCAACTTCCCTTAATATCCAACATGCTCATAGATTAGGACCCTCATTATGAGTTTGGCAGCCACCAGACCAGAGGTGCAGACCACCATATTATGACCACAGCAGTGGTCTAACCACAACACAGCCAAGAAACCGCCAGTACCGCCAGTGTGGTCGGACCACCGCCGATGGCTGTAGCCATCTCCAGGCCGTCGGGTACCAATTCACTGTCCGCCATATTACGAGTCAGCAGACCGCCAGGATTTCTGGGGCAGTGCCACTGCCATGAAAAGTTTTGCGGAAACCAAAAGTATAAAAGGAGACAGTCACCTCCAGGTACACAGACGCATCTGCGGACACCTTGGCAAATGAACTGCAAGTCTTCCAAGCTTGTACTTGCACTTTGAGAATCCATGTTTCCTTTTAAATATTTTTATTAATGCTTTTTAAATATACCACATAAATGTCAACACAAACATGGAAAAAAAGGGGGAATAGACGGTACAAGGGGATAAAATCGATCATAACACAATCCTAATGTACTTAAATAGACACAAAAGTGAATTCCTTGAAAATCCGGCAGTCCTGCTAGTCTTCCTTTGTAAGAATTCACAAATTTGCAGATATTTAAACATCTCTATTGTTCAAATCAAATCTCTCCTGGAATTCCTCAAATGATGCAAGACTAGACCCTTGATAAAAATCACCCCATTGACAACTCCCGCCTCAGCCATCCTGCCAAACAGGTATCATGAAAAATATCTGGCAACAATGGATTCATACACACTGGGTTGTCCCAGTTAAATCAACCTAAACTGGCTTTTTTACACCAAGTTGCCCAGATCGTAAAAGCTGCACCCAACACTTTAAATTGGACATTTTTGTAGTAGCTAGGTTCTATTACTCTCAAAAGACAGGCCTTAGCCTCTGCTCTGCAGCTAATAGATACTTGGTGCATGCTCATTAAGTCCATACCCATTGTAGCTGTTACAGATAATGGGCCTCATATATTGGAAGGCAGCTGCCAACTGATAAAACCTTAAATTTGGAAGTGCCTAGCCAGCCCATTCTGTGAGTAAAGATAGATATTTAATTGCCCTCCTAGTTTTGTCATAGGCCCATATGAATCTGGAGATCATCTCACCCATCATTTTAAAATATGAGCTCTCAAATTCTACTGGAATGGCACGGAACACATACAAAACCTTCAGGAAAAATACAATTTTTACAAGATTACAGTGACCCATAAGAGACAGCTGAAGGTTGCCCCCCATGCTGATCGACCTTGGAGGGACTCCACATCCCAGGATTCCTGGCTGCTGCTGCTGGTGGGGGCCGCCTCTCTATCGTGGGCGCTTCAAAGCGTGCCACGCATCGCCGCCAACTACTGCCCCCTGTGCTGATTGACCTTGGAGGGACTCCATGTCCCAGGATTCCTGGCTGCTGCTGCTGGTGGGGGCCGCCTTTCTATTGCGGATGCTTCAACACTCGCCACGCATCACTGCCAACTGCTGCCCCCGTGCTGACAGACCTTGGAGGGACTCCACGTCCCAGGATTCCCGGCTGCTGGTGGGGGCCACCTCTCTATCGCGGGCACTTCAAAGCATGCCGCGCATCACCGCCAACTGCTGCCCCCGTGCTGATCGACCATGGAGGGACTCCACGTCCCAGGATTCCCGGCTGCTGCTGCTGGTGGGGGCCGCTTCTCTATCGCAGGTGCTTCAAAGCGCACAGCGCATCGCCGCCAACTGCTGCCCCCGTGCTGATCAACCTTGGAGGGACTCCAGGTCCGAGGATTCCCGGCTGCTGGTGGATGTCGCCTCTCTATTGCGGGCGCTTTAAAGAGTGCTGCGTATCGCCGCTGTGTGGGAAGCGCCCGGACAAAGCCCGGGCCACAGGCAGACCCGTCTGCACCCGTCCGAGACTGTCAGAGGCCAGGCTGGGCAACCCCTCGTGGCCCTAAGGTAGGAGTTATTCCTTCGATGCACTGAAGCTCGGCACTATAAAACTAATTAAAACTTGCCCCATAGTCATTTTTACAGCATTACTTTTTTTAAATGGGGAAGCACAAGGCAAGGGATAGTCCGCCGGTAGGCACTGTTCAAACTAAAATTCCCAAACTGCACCAAGCTCTACACATTTCATCTAGTTGTGTGACTGATGAAATTGATAATTTGATCAAGGAAGTGGAGTCCTTGTTGACTAAATAGAAGGATGACTCCCAGAAAAAATAGAAAAATGGTTTACTTACCACTTTCTTATCAGTTAAATCGCGGGGCAAGGAAAACATTCTTGACAGTGGTGTTATTATAAGGCCATTGACGTCACAGGCTGATGGAACAAACACAAGTGCCAGGGATCCACGCACACCTCAGATAAGCCCAGAGAACTCTCCATTAAGTTGTGTGATTGTACATGATATACCCCTGTTCCAATCACTTTTTACCATTGGAGCCCAGGCCCAAGCAGAAGAACTGGGTAGTCTTAATCCAAGTGTACGACCCACAAGTCATCACCTTATTACATCTCATCCCAAAGAGGATTTGGTTGCCATCGTTATTGACCTAAAAGAAGAGGTAAAAGAACTGAAGATATTAATGACAGAGGTTTTGACCCTTCTTCGTCCTAACAGTTTGGCAAGGGAAAGTTCTCTTGTGTATAAACCAGAGTTAAACCCTAACTCCACTTCTACCAAAGCACTTGGTGCTAGGAAGAAGACTGCCACCTGCTCAAGTAATAATTCTGACCGGGGTACAAGGGACCCACAGATCAGTCTTACTAGCCCCTTCAGCACATAAAGTCATCCCTGCCCTTCAATGATTTCTAGACCACGCACTAAAGTGGCATGGGAACCGCCTACTGTGCAAACCTTACATCAGCTTATGTGTAGTGGTTACCCAATCCTCATGTATAGAGTTTCCTCTTTAGCGCATAATGCATATGAAGATAGTGCTTCACTCATAAATAAGGTAATCTATTGGATACGGCATACCAGACAATGTGGTTCCGTTATCCATTCAGATATAATATCGGCACAGCGCTACACAGAGAGAGAGGGCCATTAGGACACAATAAAGTTAGTGCTCTCTGAGCCGAGTTGGTAAGGGCCTATTATCCATGGAGATGTGGAACCCCCTGCAAAGTGGTTAAAATATTTGTTTCAAAACTATAGCCCTCGAACTGAGAGAGATGAACTTTTAGCCATTTCTGAGGAGACTCCTGCGGTAGCAAATATGAAGGAGCGTGTTCGTTAGAACGCGATGTCTAATCCAGGGAGGCTGGCACAAGCAGCTGTCGCACCAGACATTGACAGACTGTCTTTGCCTCGAACTGACCGGGCTAGTAGTGAATCCTCTTGTATTGTTAATTCACAGGTAGAAGCGGTGCTAGACTTAGTGCTTCCATCCTCTAGGATCAGGGTTTCGGCATCCAATGTTCTTGATGCACCTATGGGAAAAACTATGTTAGACCATGTATTTTGTCATCCCTCCGGACCTTACAACCCGGGAGATTTTAACCCCAAAGCTCCTGACATGGAACTTGGCTGGAATTCGCAATAAATTAGATGACCCAGATTGGGGGAGTTTATTGACAAATTTGACATTTGCTTGTTCCAGGAAACTTGGTCAACTATTAATGTTTTTAGACAAGGCTTTAACTCATTTTGCAAAGAAGCTAGACTGTCCTTAGCAGGGAGAGCGGTGGGGGGTCCTATTATATGGGCAAGGAACTCAGATCTGGCAATATTAGAGACATTTATGTGGACTCAGATGATATACTGGCTTTCTCCATTCAGCAAAAGCAAAGTTTTCCCCTTGTGTGTGTTAATGTTTATAACAGACCAGGTCCTTTTAACCAATTGTCCAAAACTATTCAGGTATTGAATGCTTTGGTAACAGATTATATAACATCGCATTTTATTTTTCTTGCTGGGGATTTAAATATGTCACTTGAGCCAAACTCTGTATTTTCTGAGATTACACAGTTAGAAGATGCATCATGGAATATTCCTCCTTTTTTTTCTTTGAAGAAGCAGTCCAAATCTAGTAGTAGGGCTTTGCAGGTTATAGACCTTATGATAACACACGGTCTTTGCCCAGGAAATGGGCGTTTTCCTTTGGACTCTCCTGCAAAACCCACGTTCTTCAGAAAGTCTTACAGTAGTATATTAGACTATGTGATCATCAACGTGAGGATATGGCACAATATCCAGGATATTTGTGTAGGAAATCAATACAACAGCGATCATGCCCCAGTTTTAGTCACATATGATGGGCTTATCTCTAAAAGAATAGAATTTATACTAGCAGCAAAACTATTCCTTCCCTAGTAGTCGCTTCTAACAAGCGTGCCGTAAAATGAGATTGCTTTAAAAGCTCAAGAAAACTGTGAGGGAAAATGCTTGATTAAGTATCGACCCACCAATTAGTGGATGTCCTTTGTTCACATTCCCCCAATGAGGTTATGGATTTGCACATAGATCTTTTTTCTACTTTGAAGGATCTTTTATACAGAACTGTTAGGGAAAATAATCGCTCAGTAGCTGGACCACATCACAGGTGGTTTGGCAAAGCATGCAGGGAGTCCAAGTGTAGTCTGCAAAAGGCAATTAAATCTGAAAGACAGAGATCTGATAACAAGTGCTAGACATGAGTAATCATTTGCAATAAAGACCTGCAAAAATAATTGGGAAGAAGAGTCATGGCAGGATTTGCTGACAGCAGCTAAGGAGAAGCATCTGAAACGTTTCTGGTCCTTGGTGGCTTCCAATGGGTGAAATGAAAATCCTAGACCAGATTGTTATATTCCGCCATAAAATTGGGTAGCTCACTTTACGAAGTTCTATGACGTTGAAACTGACACTTTCTCCAATAGCAGTACTGTATTTGGATTAGACTCCTCTCCCACTGGCAGCCTGACTCCGTTCACTCTGAATGAAACTAGGATGGCCATTAAGGCCCAAAAATCAGGAAAAGCCCCTGGGTTAGATGGTATACCGGCTGAGTTAATTAGATCCGACCTTGATATGTGGGGCCTCTATGTTAATAATGTATCAAACGCCGTCTTGGCTAGTGGAAACTATCCCCGCTCCTGGAAGGGAGCAATTATTGTACCTATTTATAAAAAGGGGGATAGGGCCGGTCCTGTGAATTACAGACCAATTAGCCTCTTGTATAATCTCCCAAAAATATTTTGCTCTCAGGTTCTGATAAGGGTCAAAGAATGGTTAGCAGAGACTCAAGCCCTCAGTGATCTTCAAGCAGGCTTTAGACAGAAAATCCGTACAATCGACCAGATATTCAGGTTCCTTACAATCAAATGGAAGACTGTAGACCTGGATGCAGGGAATCTTTTTGTGGCCTTTGTGGATCTCAAATCTGCGTTTGATCTGGTCCTGCGCTGTAAATTGTGGGAGGTACTGGACAGAGCTGGCTTCCCGTGTCCCCTATTAAACTTAATTAAAAGTTTATATACTGAGAGTTTTGCGAACATTCAATGGGGATTAAATGGGGAGGTAACAAGATAAATTCTGATTAAAAGAGGGGTGAGGCAGGGATGTGTGCTGGCCCCTACACTTTTCTTAATGTTTATTAATGCATGCATCCCTTACTTACTGGACTGCGATAATGATGCACCAAAACTAGGTGGGACAAAGATTCTGTGTCTACTATTTGCGGATGATACTCTGTTATTATCCCAAACTGCCCCCGGCCTTGCTAATTTACTTGTGAAGTTTATATGCTTTTGCAAGGACCACGGCCTTGAAGTCAATACCTTAAAAACCAAATATATGATTTTTGGTGGAAAAAAACCTAAAATAAGGAGGGCGATCCTACTTGTTGGGGAAGCATTAGAGAGAGTCACTGATCTTGACTATTTGGGAGTTAGACTAGAGGATTCACACAAATGGCAGGCCCATTTATCAAAGGCATATATGAGATTGAAACTGAACTCGGGGGCGTCTTGAGATTTGCTAATAGATCTCTCAGATTTGCAATTTCCCCCGCAATAGAAATATATAAAGTACAAGTGGGAGGGGGGGCTTTGTATGGAGCAGAGCTATGGGGGCATGGCAATCTGAAGGACTTAGAGCTTGCCGAAAACTCATTCATAAAGGCCTTGTTAAAAATACTGACTATTTACCCCACTTTGCCCATTCGGATGGACTTAAATCTAGATTCCATCGCCCACATAGCCACTTTAAGACCAATATTGTATTGGATTAGGATTTGGTCCATGGATATTTTCAGCCCATACAGAATCGTGTTGAATGCCCTGCTGAGTACACACATAATAAGAAAAATCCCATGGTGCAATAATGTGGAAAACAGTTTGACCAAACTAGGGTTGGGCTTGTTTTGGACAGACCCACATTGCCTCCCAAAAAATGTGGCACAAGTTGTTAAGGACGCATATTGGATAAACTTAAAAATAGGAAAACTAGCTGAGGTGTCTTCGTTCAGTTTGACAGATAGATTTATATCAGTCAAATGCACTACGAATTTGAAAATTATATGGACTTGATTTTATCCCCCGAGCACGTGCACTTTACATCAGGTTTAGGTTGGGGTTGTTACCACTACATATTTTTACCTGTAGGTGGTCCCAAAAGGATAACCATCAAGATCTATGTCCAATGGGTTGTGGGTCATCGGAATGCATTGCTCATGTGTTATTCCATTGTCCCGCATATGCCAAACAGCGGATTCAATGGATTATACCTCTTTGCAGATCCATGGGCATCAACAACCGGCTCTTACCTCTTAGGATCTGCAAAACAAACACCCATGGCATTGTGGTATGTGCTTTGGCTAGATTCTTAGATGCAATTTGGCACATAAGAGCGAAACGGTGAGGGGCAGTTTGCAATGCATTAAACTAAAGTAAGTCTGAGTCTGTGGATAAAATTGGATACGTTGTTCATATAGGGAATATTTGATTTGAATTTTTGTCATATTGTTCTCTTTATTCTGTATTTTAGCTTGCACGGTGAATGATCTTATATTATTGTCTTTTTATATTGGTGATTTTTTTAATAACTTTTGACTTTGTTTTAGAATTTTGTACTTCGTATTTTATTTGCTCAATTTCGAGCATTATCCACTTAGAGAGTCTTATAGTATTGCTCTTTTATATTTTTAATGTGTGTATTGTATGATGAGCTTATGGTATTTTTATTACCGAAATAAAGCTTAATGATGATGATGATGATGATGATGACTTCTGAAGGTTGTTCCATCTCCTGATGTCCTGTTTTGCCTTCTCAACTACGGGATCAGATTCAACTGGACCACCTAATCCACATTAGCACTAATTTGGATCCCCAGATACATTGCTTGCTCAACCACCCAAGAATCCTGAGTGTTATATTGGTGATTCACTATAAGTTGCATTTTACTTCTGTTAAGCAAGTGTCCTGAGATCTTCCCAACTTTAGCAGCTTCTTTCTCAATTACCCACAGGGTGAGTCAGAGTCTGTAGTAACGACTAGCACGTTGTCGGCCTATGCTAAAATGTTCATATCCCAGCCAAATCTTTGTACTGGAGGTACAACTGGATTAGCATCTAACTTGTGAATAAAAGGATCAACATATAGCACAACAAGCAGAGGGGAGCACTGACACCCCTGCCGAGTTCTTCTTTCTATCTTTATGAGCCCAGATTGTCCTCACATCAACTGTATCCAGGCTACCAGTTTATTATAGATGGCTTGAACTGCTTTGCTGTATCGCATCCCCATTCCCAATGAGCCCATGACCTTCCAGAGATATTACCAACTGACCCTGTCAAATGCTTTCTCTGCATTTAACAGGGCTATTGCCATGTGCTTGTTTGCAACCTAAGTGGTATCAAACAATGTCATAGCCCATCAGATGTGATCAATAGTGTCCCTGCCAGGGATTAACCCATGCTTGTTGGCAGACACCAATTTAGAAATAATGCAGCACAATCTCGAGGCAAGGACTTTTGAATAAATCTTTGAAACACTGTTTGTTCAACGTATGGGTCGATAAGACCCCAATTCTGAAGGGCCCTTGCCTTTTCTCAAAAATACAACTATATTGGCAATTGTCTAGGACTCTGGAGGCTTTTGTCCCTGTTGTATTTGCAAAAAGAGCTCTACCATAACCAGGAGAAGCAACGTACAAAAGATCTTATAAAATGGAATTTGATCAGTTCCTGCAGCCTTCCTGGACGGCAATTCATAAAGAGTCACTTGTATATCATCAAAAGCTATATTAGTCCTCAGAAGACCTTGCTCCTCCTGTGTTACTCTGACCAAGACCACACTGCCCAGGAACTCCTCAATAACATATTCCCTGCAACAGGAAATTAAGCTTGATAAAGTCTCTCATACTTGCACCTAAAAGCTTTGCTAATGCCCTCTGAGTCCAAGACCAGATCCCTGCATACACCTTTAACTTCACTAATATAACCTGCCACAACCTTCTGATGTGTATGTAGTGCCAAAAGGTATCCCACCCTGTTGCCATACTTGTAACATCCCTATCATCTAACTAGGTATTTTTCAGCTGTTTTTTTTGTCTGTTATTTCATTGATCACAGCCTTAGCTAATGTAATTTGTTGCTGCACTGTGGCAGGATCAGCCCCTTCAGTTATGACTGTAACAGAGAGAGCTTCTGCCAGACTAAGGTTCTGATATAGTTCTTAAATATGCAAATGTCTCTGTATCTGATGATTTAAACTATACCTAAGGGTTTCCCCCTGCACACCTGCTTTAAAAGTGTCCCAGACTACCTCCCGAGAGGCACTAGCTATATTCATTTTTAAGAATTCTGAAATCCACAAATGTATTCTTTGAACATAAGCAGGATCAGACAGTAGACCTCTCTCAAAAGACCACCTTCTACTATTCCTAGTAAACCCTTCCAGCGATAGTTCTGTTACTAAAGGATTGTGATCCGACATGAGTCAAGGAAACAGCTCTATTCAAACATCTTTCAATAGCTCCGGTGTCAGAAAGAAATAATCCAACTGAGTCAGAGAGCCATGAAGGGCAGAATCATAAGTAAAGCCAGGGCCAGGCACTTTAGGTTTAAGCCAAGCATCCACCAGACCAATTTCTCTTTAGGAGCTACAAAGGGCTATATGCATACTTGGCTTTCAGCCCGCATAAAAACCCATACTGCGATCAGTTGCCTCCCTGGATTTAGATCTGGAACAATTAAAATGAACATCCCCGCATACCACATATGGAGCGGGTCAAGCTGCAAGTTCTGCAGAGAGAAAATCTAAAATGACAGGCTCACCCAGAACTGGTCCATACAGTGAACATAAAGAAAAAGACCCTCCACCATACCCACATTCTGTTAGGGACCATGTACCACATTTCTCTGTGGAGCAACGTCTAAAATTGCATACCTTGCCACAGGCCAAAATAGCCATCCCTTTAGTTTTAGTGCTCTGAGAAGTGTATATAACCTGTGATCAACTCAATTTTTCTAACAAATTCCCATGGGTTTCCTGAAGGCAGTAACGGTCCACCTTTAATACCCTCAAATCCTCTGTCCCCCTTCTCCTTTTTGCCTCATCATATATTTATGCTACTTATATGTAGTCTTACCATGATGCTAGCATATCACCATTAGCAACTGGCCCATCATAACATAGCTCATAGAAAGAATTAATAATCCCAGCACAGTCTATCCACTTTCTTTTGTTCGTCCATTGCCCTTCCCTGTCGTACTGCTCACAATTCCCCACCACCACTACTGTGACAATGTCACCATATCCTACAACTTGTTCCTGTGTGGGCCCCTCCACCCTGATCTCACCTCCATTCAACCCCCTCCCCGAATCCAGCCCTGAACACCACCCCTATCTCAACCTCTGCCCTGCCCACTCCTCCCCTCATCTCCTGCCACCTTGAGCAGTCAGACTAGCCCTGGCCTGAATGACAGTCCCTTTCAACAGCCCTAAGGGGCTACCTTTTAAGCTGCTTTGTATCACCCACAAAGCTATATATGGAACAGAAACAAAATAACCAAATACATTCAACAAAGAAACCTCCGCTCAAGTTTGGCACCCCGCCTTAGAACACCACCACACAAGAAAAAGACTATAGGTGGTACACCCTTCTCGGTTCAAGCAGCCAAACTATGGAATTCATTACCCCCAACTAGAAGAGCCACAGATAACTATCTTGTCTTCAGAAAACTACTCAAGAGTTGGCTCTTTCCTTCATAACCACCATATTCAAACAACTATGGACTGCATGTGCCTATGTTGATAACTATTTTTTTCTGATTATGTGTATATTCTAGTTATATATAGTTCTTTAGAAAATATGTATTGCTACTATGTCATAACAATAAACTACACACACATTCTTTAAACCTGTTTAACTAATTATATTTACTCATGGTTTAAATATGTATGTGTATGTACATATATGTGTGCATATGTGTGTGTATTCATGTGTGTATGTTTGTGTGTGTGTGTATACTCCAGTATATATATGTGTGTATGTTATTCTAAGCTAACATGTTCATAGGTCATTGCATAACTCCTAAATAAGTTGTTATACTAGATACTTATGAATCCCTGCTCTCATCTTATATCACACGTATCTACCCATCACCATATGTCATGTCTCTATCAATCTATCCTCCATTCCCACTCTGACTCATCCCAAATCCATTCTACTACTTTCATCTCCTAAATAACTCTTCCTAAGCTCTTCCCTCCGCTTCCACATCAAATTCACCAAACCTCACTTTACTACCATGATCTCCCAAACAACCCTACTATATTCTCCCTCATTTATCTCACCCTGCTACTATGATCTCCCTAACCCCTTCCACAGACTCTTCCCTCCTCCATTCTCCCTTTACTCATCCCAAACCTAAATCCTATTACTATAAACTCCCAATTAACACTTCTGGATTATTTCCTCCTCCACCCCTCCAATACTCCAGTTAATCTACCTAACAAACTCTCATATCCACGGCTCAAATTAACTCATAGTAATAGTAAAACTATACTCATATTTCCCTATACTAATCCACCACTAATTCTTGTTGGGTTCCGGAGTAGCGTGCTACTCGCTGAAAAGTGCTTCGACGCCTCGTCAGTGGTAGTAAGAGCTATATACATACTATTACAATAAAATACAATACAATACATCCTTTGGCCCCCCCATCGTCATTCACGTAAACTAATTAGATCATATCAAATAACAAATAAGTCTAATCATATGCCTACTAGCTAGGTACCCCCAACTGACCTATATGAGGACAAGCATACTTGAGCACAATATGACCAGATAATATCCCGTTCTAAAAAAAAAGTGAGCCATTAGTGAGGAGGCACCAAGCCATCAAGATCCTCCGTGGCCAAACTTTTTGGGTAAATGGTCTTATTTTCCACTTAAAATAATTTTTCAAATGGGTGGGCTCAACAAAAATGCTTCCAACCTAGCCTCTTGAAAAGGCTTAAGCAACTGTCTGAGTCTCCACATGCACTTGACCCTGGCTTGGCAAAAATCCAGGTGCACAAACAATGTCTGACCATTATAACTATGCTTCAGGACATGCTTTATCATAGATTGCTTGTCTTAGAATAAAGTTTAAAAAAAAAATGAGAACAGCTCTGGGATGTATCTCATTTGCCCCATCAGTGTGACTCTGCTTTTTCCTCATAAGTGGAAACCTGTGGACTCTCTGTAACTCTGATTTACAGTCCCAGGAAGCCAGCTCCGGGAAGGCTCGTTTTAGCAGATCCATCATAAAGGTTCTGTCACTGCCTTCAACCCCTCCTTTATACCAAGAAAGAGTAAATTATTTTGCTGTTGCCGATTTTCAAAATCCTCAATCTTCTAGAAGATGTCTGAAAGTTGCCACCTGACCACGGAGGAAACCCACATCAGCTTCTACAAGTGCCATCCTCTTCTCAATGACATTGAGTTTCTGCCCGATCTTAAAACAAGTTATAGATATTTTTTTCAGTGTACCTTACAAATGCTTTGTTGCAAACCTAGCCCTCCGGCTCTCAGTTCAAGTTTCTGTCCGATATTCCTTAATTGAATCATAGATGAGTTCCAGCACTGATTTAATTGGTTTCAGTGGAGGGACCAATAGATTTATCTCCTTTAGATGTCGATGAGCCCTCTGATCACCTCTCTTGATACAGGAGACGAGTGGCTGAATGGTCCCTTTTCAGACTCACTGTCGCTTGGCCCTGACCACCTTTCTCCCTTCCTGACAGAGGTGCTGCTGGTTTTGTCTTTGACATCCTGTGTGTTGGAACTCCTGACATTTAAGAATGGCTAAGCAACATCACAAAACAAAATAAAATGATGGACAGAGTGTGGAAACTTTTCAAACACTCACCCCCAGTAACAGATCTGGATTGAATCCATAATTATTTTGCTTGCCATGTCACCCCAGTTTGGACGCAACCATATGCAAATCAGTCTTGACCCTGTTCCCCATGGGACCAGTCCAGCCTGAACAGCCAGGCCAAGTCCTCCCTGAACAGAAAACAAGCATCCTGGGACCGGTTTCAGGGTATCACCCTTCATCAGCCAGGCTAGGTTAAATCCAGTGGCACAGCAAGCAAGGGAACCACGTCTGGGCATTCCCCTGCCACTAAGGGCGAACAAAGCAACATCACAAAACAAATTAAAATGATGGACGAACTGAACAGTTCCCATGAGGAACAGGGTCAAGACTGATTTGCATATGGTTGGGTCCAAACTGGGGTGGCATGGTGAGAAAAAGAGCAATGGATTAAACCCAGATCTGTGACTGCATTATTCAGCACTCAGTCCATCATCCTATTGTGTTGCTAAAGTTGCCCTAAGTGGGAAGGGTATGCCTAGACATGGGTCCCATGCTCACGGTGCTACTGGATTCAAGCTAGACTGGCTGATGAAGAGAGATATCCTGAAACCAGTTCCAGGATGTTTGTTTTCAGTCCAGGAAGGACCTGGTCTGGCAGATCGGGCTGGACTGTTCAAATGAAGAACAGGGTCAAGACTGATTTGCACATGGCTGGGTCCAAACTGGGGTGGCATAGTGAGCAAAAAAAATGATGAATTAAACCTAGATCTATGACTGGGGGCAAGTGTTTGCATTGATCAGCATTCCACCCATCATCCTTTTGTGTTGCTAAAGTTTTCCTAAGTGAGAAGGGTATGCCCAGACGTGGGTTCCTTGCTCACTGTGTCTCTGGATTCAAGCTCGACTGGCTGATGAGCGGTGATACTTTGAAACTGGTCCCAGGGTGCTTGTTTTCGGTCCAGGAAGGACCTGGTCTGGCAATTCAGGATGCACTGTTCCCATGAGAAGCAGGGTCAAGACTGATTTGCATATGGTTGAGTCCAAACTGGGGTGGCATGGTGAGCAAAAGAACGATGGATTAAAACCAGATCTCTGACTGGGGGTGAGAGTTTGCATTGTTCAGAAGTCCGTCCGTCATCCTTTTGTGTTGTTAAAGTAGCCCTAAGTGGAAAAGGTATGCTCAGACGTGGGTCCCTTGCTTACTGTGCTGCTGGATTCAAGGTATACTTGCTGAAGAAGGGTGATATCCTCAAACCGGTCCCAGCATGCCTGTTTCCGATACAGGAAGGACCCTATCTGGCAGTTCGGGCTGGACTGTTCCCATGAGGCACAGAGTCAAGACTGATTTGCATATGGCTGGGTCCAAACTGGGGTGGCATGGTGAGCAAAAGAATGCTGGATTAAACCCAGATCTGTGACTGGGGGTGAGAGTTTGCATTGTTCAGAAGTCCGTCCGTCATCCTTTTGTGTTGTTAAAGTTGCCCTAAGTGGAAAAGGTATGCTCAGACGTGGGTCCCTTGCTTACTGTGCTGCTGGATTCAAGGTAGACTAGCTGATGAAGGGTGATATTCTCAAACCGGTCCCAGCATGCTTGTTTCCGGTCCAGGAAGGACCTGGTCTGGCAGTTCGGGCTGGACTGTTCCCATGAGGCACAGGGTCAAGACTGATTTGCATATGGCTGGGTCCAAACTGGGGTGGCATGGTGAGCAAAAGAATGATGGATTAAACCCAGATCTGTGACTGGGGGTGAGTGTTTGCATTGTTCAGCATTCCATCCATAATGCTTTTGTGTTGCTAAAGTTGCCCTAAGTGAGAAGGGCATGCTCAGACGTGGGTTCTTTGCTCACTGTGTCACTGGATTCAAGCTAGCTTGGTTGATGAGCGGGGATACTTTGTAACCGGTTCCAGGGTGCTTGTTTCCGGTTCAGGAAGTACCTGATCTGTCAATTCAGGATGGACTGTTCCCATGAGAAACAGGGTCAAGACTGATTTGTATATGGCTGGGCCCAAACTGGAGTGGCATGGTGAGCAAAGGAACAATGGATTAAACCCAGATCTGTGACTATGGGTGAGTGTTTGCATTGTTCAGCACTCTGTCCATCATCCTTTTGTGTTGCTAAAGTTGCCCTAAGTGTAAAGGGTATGCCCAGATGTGGATCCCTTGCTCACTGTGCTGCTGGATTCAAGCTAGCCTGTCTGATGGGGGGGTGATACTCTGAAACTGATTCTAGGGTGATTGTTTCCGATCCAGGAAGGACCTGGTCTGGCAGTTCAGGCTGGACTGTTCCCGTAAGGAACAGTGTCAAGACTGATTTGCATCTGGCTGGGTCCAAAATGGGGTGGCATGGTAAGCAAAAAAACAATGGATTAAACCCAGATCTGTGACAGGGGGTGAGTGTTTGCATTTTTCAGCAGTCCGTTCGTCATCCTTTTGTGTTGCTAAAGTTGCCTTAAGTGTGAAGGGTATGCCTAGACGTGGGTCCCTTGCTCCCTGTGCCACTGGATTCAAGCCAGCTTGGCTGATGAAGGGCGATACTCTCAAACCGGTCCCAGGATACTTGTTTCCAGTCCAGGAAGGACCTGGTCTGGAAGTTCGGGCTGGACTGTTCCCATGAGGAACAGGGTCAAGACTGATCTGCATATGGCTGGGTCCAAACTGGGGTGGCATGGTGAGCAAAAGAACGATGGATTAAACCCAGATCTGTGGCTGGGGGTCAGTGTTTGCATTGTTCAACACTCCGTCCGTCATCCTTTTGTGTTACTAAAGTTGCCCTAAGAGGGAAGGGTATGCCCAGACGTGGGTCCCTTGCTCACTGTGCCGCTGGATTCATGCTAGCCTGGCTAATGATGGGTGGTACCCTGAAACTGGTCCCAGGATGCTTGATTCCGGTCCAGGAAGGACCTGGTCTGGCAGTTCGGGCTGGACTGTTCCCATGAGGAACAGGGTCAAGACTGATTTGCATATGGCTGGGTCCAAACTGGGGTGACATGGTGCGCAAAAAAACGATGGATTAAACCCAGATCTGTGACTGGCGGTGACTGTTTGCATTCTTCATCACTCCGTCCATCATCCTTTTGTGTTGCTAATTTAACTATGGCTCCCAGTGCCATACAGGGGCTGCTTTCACTAACCACTGATTGACAAGAGCCAGCATCATCCTCGCTTGAGCTCGGGCTGGGACTCAAACTGGGAGACTCTAACCCACAATTAAGCGAATACAATTTAACTCCTCTGCGGAAAGATCTGAGCGCTTTCTGTCCCTGTTCAGGTCGGGTCTGTGGGCAGGCAGTCTTTAATTAATCCACCGGGGGAGGGTCTCCTTTGGCCTCAAAGTTGGTGAGGCAGCGTCTCGGTTAACCATGCTGATTTGCATTGCAAGGGTGGGAGAACTTAGGGGCATATTTATACTCTGGTTGCGCCGGAATTGCGTCGTTTTTTTTTACGCAAATCCGACGCAAAACTAACTCCATATTTATACTTTGGCGTTAGACCCGTCTAGCGCCAACAATCTTGGAGTTTGCGTCATTTTTAGCGTGGACACCTTCCTAGCGTTAATGATATGCAAGGTAGGCGTTCCCGTCTAAAAAATGACTCCGAGACATGTGCGCCGTATTTATACTCCGGGCAAAAATGACGCCCGGGAGTGGGCGGGTAAAAAAAAATGACGTCCAGCCGCTTTAGCGCCATTTTTTAGCGCCTGGTCAGGGCAGGCGTTAAGGAACCTGTGGGCTCGGAAGGAGCCCAGAGGTGCCCTCCCATGCCCCCAGGGACACCCCCTGCCACCCTTGCCCACCCCAGGAGGACACCCAAGGATGGAGGGACCCATCCCAGGGAACTTAAGGTAAGTTCAGGTAAGTATTTTATTTTTATTTTTTTGTGGCATAGGGGGGCCTGATTTGTGCCCCCCTACATGCCACTATGCCCAATGACCATGCCCAGGGGACATAAGTCCCCTGGGCATGGCCATTGGGCAAGGGGGCATGACTCCTGTCTTTGCTAAGACAGGAGTCATATCAATGGAGGGTGGGAGTCAAAAAAAAATGGCGCAACTCGGGTTGAGGCAGATTTTTTGCCTCAGACCGACTTGCCCCATTTTTTGACGCCCAAGCTCCATTTTCCCCTACGCCGGCGCTGCCTGGTGTAAGTCATTTTTTTTGATGCACACCAGGCAGCTCCGCCGGCTAACCTCATTCCATAAATAAGGCGCCCGCATGGTGCTTTGGAATGGCGTTAGCCGGCGTTACATTTTTTGACGCACAACTGCGTTGGCGCAGTTGTGCGCCAAAAAGTATAAATACTGCCCTTACTTTCTTCTTTGCATCATTTGTGTCCGCCCTCCTGGCTGTGGAGCCTGCTTAGACCATCAGCATTAATCCAAGCACAATAATCAGCCAAAATACTGAGTGGCATACTTATACTCCGTTTGCACTGAATGTGCGTCACAAATTTTGATGCACATTCGCCTCAAACCTAAAACCATATTTATACAATGACGCCCGACCCCGTGAACATCAAAATTCCTCAGTGTGCGTCATTTTCTGGATGCGGGAAACTGCCTTGCGTTAATGACATGCAAGTTAGGCGTTCCCGTCCCAAAAATTACTTGAAGGCCTGTGCACCTTCTTTATACTCCCGCATCATTTTGACGCACAGGAGGGGGCGGGCCTTACAAAATGGAGCACAGCCTGATGTGCGCCGTTTTTTAACGCCTGGTTGAGGGAAGGCGTTAAGGGGCCTGTGGGCTCACTTCCATGGTCTCTGACATGGTCATTGGGCATAGTAGCATGTAGGGGGGCACAAATCAGGCCCCCCATGCCACAAAAAAAAAAAACTTACCTGAACTTACCTTAATGTCCCTGGGATGGGTCCCTCCAGCCTTGGGTGTCCTCCTGGGGTGGGCAAGGGTGGCAGTGGGTGTCCCTGGGGGCTTGAGAGGGCACCTCTGGGCTCCTTCCGAGCCCACAGGTCCCTTAACGCCTGCCCTGACCAGGTGCTAAAAAACGGCGCAAAAGCGGCCGTATGTCATTTTTTTTGACCCGCCCACTCCCAGGCGTGAATTTTGCCCGGGAGTGTAAATACGGCGCACATGCCTCGGAGTAAATTTTTTAGACGGGAACGCCTACCTTGCATATCATTAACGCAAAGTAGGTGTCCACGCTAAAAAATTACGCAAACTCCATGTACAAAGTATAAATATGGAGTTAGTTTTGCATCCGAATTGGGTCCAAAAAAACGACGCAATTCTGGTGCAGAGTATAAATATGCCCCTAAGTCTCAGTTTCCCCCGCTCTCTACACTCAGGGCCAGATGTAGCAAAGGTTTAGCGACTCGCAAATGGTGAAAAACGCTGTTTGCGAGTCGCTAAAGCCACTTTGCTATGTTGAAATGCATTGTGCGAGTCGGAACCGACTCGCAAAATGCATTTCTGAGTCGCAAATAGGAAGGGGTGTTCCCTTCCTATTTGCGAATCGCAATGGTATGCATTTTCATTTGCGACCGCGATTGCGGGTGCAAATGAAAGCGCAGTTACCATCCACTTGAAGTGGATGGTAATTCAGGCACAAACGGGAAGGGGTCCCCATGGGACCCCTTCCCCTTTGTGTCTGGCACAAAAAATAATTTTTCAGAGCAGGCAGTGGTCCAATGGACCACTACCTGCCCTGAAAAATATCGAAACAAAAGGTTTTGGCTTATTTTTCAAAGTGAAGCTCGTTTTCCTTTAAGGAAAATGGGTTGCACTTTGAAAAAAAAAAACTGCTTTATTTAAAAGCAGTCACGGACATGGTGGTCTGCTGTTCCCAGCAGGCCACCATCCCCGTGAGTGCCCTGACTCGCTATGGGGTCGCAAATTGCGACCCACCTCATTAATATTAATGAGGTGGGTCTTTGCGACCCCATAGCGACTCGCAGAAGGTGTCTGAGACACCTTTCTGCATTCCAAATTGCGAGTTGCAATTTGCGAGTCGCTGGGACTCGCAAATTGCAACTCACAATTTGGAATCTTCCTACATCTGGCCCTTAATCTGGCCACTGAGCGCAAGTGCACCAGTGTACTCCTCCATGCCAGGGGCTAAACCTAGCTACTGTCCTGCCTCCCGTCCTTCAGCTGCATCCAAAATATCGAACACCAGGTTCTAATAATACTGGAGCAACAGTGAATGATATTTTTAATTTTCAAAAGCTTCATGTTGATGTGTTTCCAAGTGTCAAGGTGCTAGGAATTCAGAGCTCTAGGGGGTAGTCAGCCTGCAGCTGTGCTTCTTATTCTCCATCCTGCCTCACAGTGTGGGAATCCTTGTTAATACCTCTTTGGAGATAAAGTATTTTGCTTTGCCAACTGTAATTTTGTGATCATTTATGAATTTGGCTGTATGCCTCATTGTTTTGTGGGAAAGTTTAGTCTCAATACACAAGGCTTAAGTAGTTTATTGTGACAAGCCAATAATAACACATTTAGGCCTGATTAGAGCACAAGGAAACGTTATGCTAAATGCTCTTTATAATGAAAGGTTATGACAGCATCAGTTGGCCTGGCTTATTTATTGTAAATAACATTTGTTAAAGCCAAGAAGTGTTTAACAGTGGATTGTGATCACACTGAGTTACTGTTTGTTGATTGGTATTTGGTTACATGTAGTCTCACAGATTACCACAGTAGGTGGGTGTCTTGGTGTTGTTCACCCAGTCTGACATACACAGTCTAATTGTGTGAATTTTCAGGCAATTACGCAAAATTATGAGCAATTTTTAGGAAATGTGCGTTTTCACACCGGGGCCAATTGCAACCCTGAACACACATTTCCTAAAAAATAAAAAAAAATAAACAGGCAGGGGGTTGCTTTAGAACCCTCGAGCTACATTTTTGTTACTTTTGACCCATTTGAGCTACAATTTTTTTAGATTGTTAGAAATGGGGTTTCTAGTTGGCTAGGATATGCACCTCAGCCCGGCAGAACTCACCACTCTAGTGAGGGCAAGGCTTTTACACACCAAAGATAACCTGTGCTCACTGCATGTTAGCTTGGTACAGAACAGTCAGGCTTATCCCCAGAGATCATCTGTAAAGCGTTTGCACAAATTACCCACACCAGTGACACATTAATTACACCACAAAAGAGACTTCACACATGTCTATTTAAAAATATAGTATATTGCATATACCATGGACAAGAACAACAAGAACTGTGCGCATTATGCAAATTCGGAGTAGGTATTCATTATCTTGGTTAGGCAAGAATAAAAAAGTAGTATATTACAACTTCAGGGTATGAGGCACCACTGTTAGGGTATCACAGTAATCCCATGAACATCATCTACCAATAGAGATCATAATTACTGTACAAGTATCAGCCAACATGTATCTTGACTGTTGGGCACAGTATGCCAGTCCTGAGACAATACTTAGAAAAGTAGGTTTCTCTTTATTGTAAACATCATTAGACTTGAAACAACATAAATCAGGAATATTGTGCACATTACCTAAATACAGTAGTAGTACTTACTATAAGGGACAATATAGGATAAGAATTATAAACATCATCATATGAGTAACCACTCAGGGCATGGAATGCAACTGACTATGGAAAAAAAACATATGTATCACGACCAATCATCACCAGAACATTGGGCACAGCGTGCCCACATGCCTATTGTTTTGTAGGATAATGATACCCCAACCGTAGATCCTAGGGGCACTCAGGTGGGAGGCCTCTATCGATGTTCCCCCGACCTCCCCATGATGTCCGCCAAAGAATCAATTGTTCCACCCCGCATGTGCAAACATGGGGGTGGGGCCTGCACACCGAAGAATTCCTGCGGGGTGGCCATGTTTGGTCCTCCCCACTATCAGGGTGATAGAGAAATGCAGCCGCTCTTGGAATGAATCTGTTGGCAATAAATAGAAGGGGATTCTGGGACACCAGCACAAGTGCAGCAATTGTCTGTGCTCCCCTAGGCGCACACCAGCCTTCCCAGTGAGAGCAGGGCCACCTGTGATGGAGGGTGTGGCAGCTGGACAACTCCCCTGGGGCCTGGCAAAGAAACCATGCATCGATCAGAACTCATGCATGATCTTTGTCATTGACACGTCACTACCACATCCCATCAGCTGCGAGGCTCGAGGCCATTGCATTGCCTTCTACAGCTCGCCGCTGCTGTGACGATGAAAACACTGCCTTTCCAACTGTGTGACGCATCAACCTCCTTATGTGACCTTTAGTTGATGCATCACCATCATCCTCCAGATCTACACAGGCGCATGCTTCCCTGCTTTCTTTAGTGCGAACCCAGAACCGCTGAATCAATACCTCTGTGCTGATCAGAACCAAAAATTCTCAAGGACCAAGGTACTTTTAATGAGTGGATCCTGCATGGGTCTTGTAGAGGGCCTGCTGTCCATCATGGTCAGCCTGAAATGTTTGTGACCAGATAGCCCTAGTTGGCACTATCTGCTTCTAAGTACTACATTTCATTTATTCAATAAAAATCCATATCTCTACCTCTACTTATTGGATTTTTTTTCTTTTTTTTTTTCTTTTTTAGGCAAACCTCAATCTCTCTAGCCTGGTGTGGATTATTTTATGTGGTGTTTTCCCTGGCTTACAATTTGAAGTGTTGCACAAATACTTTACAAATTGACTCTTAAGTTAAGCCTGACTGCTCTTTGCCAAGCTACCAGAAGGTGAGCATAGATTAACTTCAAGTGTGTATCTGTTTTACTAGGGCTAGGATTGTGGTTACTGCTTTGTAACCAGAAACCCAAACCTCAATTTCTCTAGCCTGGTGTGGATTATTTTGTGTGGTGTTTTACCTGGCTTACCATTTGAAGTGTTGCACAAATACTTTACAAATTGACTCTTAAGTTAAGCCTGACTGCTCTGTGCCAAGCTACTAGAAGATGAGCATAGGTTAACTTCAAGTGTGTATCTGTTTTATTAGGGCTAGGGTTGTGGTTACTGCTTAGTAACCAGAAACCCAATTTATAATAGTTAAGAAATCAGAGCATGTAGTATAAGAGTAGGTGAGTCTATGTATGCACTCCGGAGCACTATGCATTAAACCTCTGTTGCCATAGGATCTCTTACTCCTTTGATGCAGTATTGAAGTTTTCTCAAGACTCCTGGACATTTTTCAGATAGCATTGTCTACGGGCCACAGTCTTATAAAAATCTTTGGTGTAAAGAGAATTAAGGTATTAGGGTCATATATCAGCATCAGAAGAGAACGCATTGTCACCTTCTGTTCTGTTACCAAAATGATTTTTTTCTTCAAGTGATGTCACTGTCAAACCATTGAGTTTGCATGACAAGTACTGTGTAGTGCTGCGTCATGCCCCTTACGTTCAAGGTCACATGCTCTTTAAATAGATTTATGTATTGTTTTTTGTGTCTCTGTTCTGATGTTTTTTAGGGGTAGGGTTTATATTAGACATAGGACTTAGGATTTGTCTTCTGATTGGTTGATAGTGATTGGTTTCTGATTGGTTCTTAGGGCTGGGGTGCCCATTGGCTCTATGGTTTGCAGTTTGGGTTCTGACTGCCTAGGGTTGGGCTAGGGTTCCCATTGGCCCAAGGGTACCTGATCACTAGGGCTATTTAACCTTCGAGCACAGGTCATCTCAGCTGAGAAGACAAAGGCAATTGCTTGTTTGGTCCTAGTGCCAGAGATGCCTCCCATTTCACTGTCTAAAACCAGTGTCCAAGAAAGAGACAGAAAAACAGCCATGCACACAACTCACAACAAACACACAAAACTCACCACTAACATTGATTGTCAATCTACTCACCATTCTCTCACAAAACGCTATCTGCTACCAGAACGCTCTGCCACATGCCCTTATATTCCTACACCCACAAAATTCCACACAATCGACTACTCTGTTGTACCACACGACAAAATACACTATTAACATTCTTACCAACAAAATATAAAGCTCTCACCTATAATCTCACAGGCTCCCACCCTTACACCTCCTAATATAGCACTTGCCACCACTCTGAACCCTTACTTCAGTCATCTTTTGAACCATTTACCAACACAATCTCCTTCTACTCACACACAGCCAATGATAACTTGCTGTCAACACTCCCTCCACAAATAAAGCAATCTATCCCTTTCCTCAGCCTACAAATATCTCTCAAAAGATATATCCTTCCTCTCTCATACTACACTTAGACTATAATCACATACAATCCCTGCCCTTCTTATTCAGCTCACCAATCCTTTGCACTCAATCTTACACCACAAACCACCAACAAAATATCAGACAATACTGCTCATCAAAAGCAAACGCAAATACACAAACAGAATTTACCAGCACATACACTCAGCAGATTATGAATTTGATTTGGTTTATTGTGTTAATAAATCTTCATGCTATGGTACTATCTTGGCATTTCGTGTTTGTAGCTTTATCACATGTTGCTTGTGCGTATTGCATTTGGGATAAATGATGAATGAACCTACAAGTTCATTTCATGGTAGTCAGTGGGCATGCTATCTAATGTTATATAACTGAAGTCCATAACTGTGCACTTTCTGGTCAGCTGTCTCCATGGGTGGTAGAAGTAGAGGTGCGTTGGGTGCTGCAGCACCCACAGAATAATCCTGCTAGACTTCAGAAGGTACATGAGGAATAATGACATTTTTGTTTTAACTTGTCACATTTGCTGTGTGTTTAGATACAGATTAATATCTTTTGACAAATTACTATAATTCTTTTAACATGAAGATTTGTGGTTAGTTTTCTTTCTTAAATGAGATGATTTTGTAAAATGTACTATGTGACATTCTTGCTAGGAGTTTGAAAGGACATCTGTACACTGTAATGCTTTTCTAGTCTAGCACATATCAAAATCTAAATGCCTGTAATTGAACTGTACAAACATGTCAAAATATATCATTAGTTAGGAAAGTACAAATGATGCAAATTTTTTGCAATACTGAAGATTGATGAGAACAAAGATTTTAGTATGATCAAGACAAATGGAGTCCCTTCACATTGTGATGCTGAAAATAATAAATATTCAGTGAAATCGAATTACCAGACATTATTGTGTACATGCTGTATAGCTTGTTCTGTAAAACTAAATTTGTCTGCAAATTTAGTGGAAAATGTGCTGCCTGTAAATAACAGTGTGCCATCATACAGTGCTTTAGTAATATATTTGCAACGGAGTGCTCCAAAATCTACTATAGACTACACAGTAAACCCTTATCACTCTCCTGCTGAATGGGCTTTGCTTACTTGCTACACTTGTTGTTTGTGTGACCCTTGGATTTTTTACTATCACTGTGACCTCAGTGATGTAACATTGAATGCCACACCCCCACTCTGAAAATTGTTACACCACCATTGGCTACCCCTGAATTTTTTGTGGATTGATGTCATGAAGGGTCATATTTATCAAAGGAGTTGAAGCGTTCAGGCACCACACAACATGGTGCAAACTTGCATGGCCTTTCCTGGCTAGATAAATCTTGATTAACCCAATGCAGCACAAAGCACCATGTTTTAGTACTCTGTCCTGGGAAGGCATCCATGGATAGAGCGTGGGCGTTCCAACACATCCACCCATTGATTTTGTCTCATTTCCAGATTCACCATTATTGGTAGAACTGGGATTGTTTAAAAACTCTACTCTTCCCCAGGTGAGGTGTAACTAGGGGAAATATATTTATTTCTTCTATTTACTACCAATTTCTATGTGTGCTGCATTTTGCAGCACACATATAAGGGGGAGTATGCATTAGCGGATTATTTTAGTGCAAGAAGGTGTCCCTTTCTGCACAAAAACAATCCTTCTTCCAATGCAGACACCCTTGCATCATGGTGCAATGGTGTCTGCACTGGCGATAGGCAGCACATTGTGCACCAGTGGTGGAAACACACTCTGCAATGTTTAAATATGCCATAGTCCTGCCATTACACTATCATGCAGCACAGCACAACAAGGTAATTTGTGGCGATGCGTGATATTTTTATAATTGTGCCCCTCTATTTATAACATATAACTTTGAAAATTAACGAACAAATATATAGCAAGGACACATGTGTCCTTTTCCACAATGGAGATTTACTATGAGAAATTGGACTGAAATAAATTGTTTACATTTCTGTTAAATGGATGTCTATAGCCAAAAGATTGACCTGCAAATCACCACTCCGCTGGTCACTTTTTCAAAACATTTTTGCAAGGTAGTTGATCAACATCAGAATGAACTTTCTATGGGATTCCAAAGCTTAAAATCACATGCAAAGTATCCACCCCTTGCCTTCTACTTACTTTAGAACCAGAGTAATTAACTTTTCTAAGATACTTGGTTAGTCAATGTTCTACAGAAAAATGTACTTAAGATGTTACCTATTTTTCATCAAATATATGTCATCCATTACATCGCTATTTTTTTTTTTAAAACTTTGATCTTGTTTCAAGCTCTAAAATTGTTTGTGAGAACAGAAAGATTATTGGAGGATGGCTGAGATTTTTCTTAGCCCCCACCTCATCAGAATTGTGAAGAAGTCAATTGCACTTATATTCTCATTTTTCCTTAACAAGAGAATCATATTAGTATACTTTTAAAGGAGACTGAGGTTTAGATCTTCACACCAGCAAAGCGTTAGTATTCTAAATTCATTTAAAGTATTTTTTTCTGTCTGATTTTTACTGCAGATTTTACATTTCTTTTTAATTATTTGACCCAAATATGTTTTAGATTTACAGGTCCTGGAAGATCTTTTCTTTGCCTGTTAGATTTTTGCATACACACACACCCACACACACACACACACCCACATACAAATGTTTCTATTTCCATCTTCTATCACACAAATAGGTAGAACATAGTGACATCGTACAAAAAAAAACAAAGACAAACATGCAACCCTATACGCTTTCTCAGTCTTTCACTCTCTCTCTCTCTCTCTCCCAACCCACTCCATCTCTCTAGCTCTCTCTCTTTTTTTCTCATATTCTCGGTGTCCTTTATATTTTTCAAGTTTCCCCGTGAGGAGGGGAGGGCTGATATTCGAAAGCTACTAGAAATAGAAAGAAACAGTGTATTTGATGATGGGTCTTCAAGCCAATAAATAGTTTTCTGGTTGGGCTATTGTAATGCTTTCTTTTTTCTTTCTTTTTTCATTCCTTTCAAGTAAACGCCTTATTTTTAGCTGTCAAAGATAGTCTGGGTATTCGGCCAGAAGGTAACCACTGGTAGAGTTATATCACAAATGTATTATTGTTTTCTGTGTTTGACAATAAAAAAAAATCAATATTTATAGATATGGTTGAAGGCTAACTGCCCATCGTGATGAAGCAAGATTGCGATTGCAATTTTGTGTATTTGTGACACGAATGATATGGTAGAAAACTGTAGCTGCTGTTTATCATACATAATAATGAAAAGAATTGTGTTATAAACTCAATGTTTGTAATGTCTGGATCATTGGAACATATAAATCGATACATCAGGGTTTTTAAAAAAAAGCTGAAAGTAGGTTAGTACTGTGCTCCTTATTAAATATAAAGGAACTTCACCCATCTAAAACATGGAATAGGATTGCTCAGTACCAGACATGCCGAGATCACTTAAATGCCCCCTTTGTGGGCAATTATTTAGCATTGTTGCAAAGTTCTCCCACAATAGAACAGCATTTTGCCCAACCATGCCCATACATTTTTTATTTTTTTTAAATGGACAATGGGATAAATATTTATTTCTCTGAAAACCATTTTCTGTATCAATATTCTGGACCATGCAGTATATGTAACCATATTGTTTGTCTAAAGGATGATGTGTCTGTCTTAGCTGAGTGCTGAGTTGCTACCTTATCAGAAATCAACTCTTGGTTTGTAAGTAGGAGAAGCTGGTCACCGAAGTCTCAAGACAGGACAGTGCAGACTTCCAAGTCCTAACACAAATGCAGGGCAAGTTGAAGTGGGGTTAATCTGGAAACTAACAAATGGCAGAAGGGGGAGGCATATAGGACATACTGAATGCATGAAGAAGGGTTGCATGGGGACACAATAATAGCCAAACACTTCTAATGCACTCACACCCACTCCTCCACATACCACAGACCCTTTATCAACCCTCACATCAATCCTTTCACTGTTGCAACTGAACCACCTGCCCATCCATGTGTAACACTCATTGGGCAACATGTCCTACGCATGTTGCACAGGGTGGGCCAGCAAGAACTGTGATACGCATTCATATGTCATTGGGAATGGGCAGAAAAAAGTGATCATGCACAATACATGGGGCATGCTTGTGATAATTATCTGTGCTACGGAATAAGTCATGTCATCACGTAGCAGGGTTGCCTGTGCAGTGGGGTTGGTTGGTGTTGTGCACAAAGAGACACCTTCATGCATAACCTCAGCTACAAGTGGACTCACTGTCTCACAAGGGGCTCATATTTACAGGCCCTTACTGCAACATTATCATCATATCAATTGATGCCAAAGTGGACTCAAGCTGCCCATTCCCCTTGTGCTACATTAACAAAGTCACACAAAGCATGTGTAGATTCACATTGTACATCCTTTCACCACAATATAGCTTGTGATAGATATGATGTATGCAAGGAAAAATACATATGCAGGGAGGGAAGAATATGGTGTCACTGGCTGGGGCAAGGGGCTGCAATGACAATGGTGGTTTGGGATCTATTACATAGAAAGTTTGCCTTCTAAGTGATGCATAACGCAACACACAATGAACAACTAAATTCTTAGGAAATACAAACTTACCACACATCCACTTGTCTTTCCCACACCGCCCTTGAGTTCTTAGACTACACTGAACCTAACCCAGATATGTATAACTTTGAAGGCATCAGAAGCTGGGTGGGTCACACGTATTGCAATGGAAGATCCCAACTGTATGCATGGAATGCCAACTACATGCAGTGTCTGTTGTGAGAGGGACACATGAGAACAAGGCCAAGATAAGGTATGCATGGTGCCTTACCTGGGTATGGTAAGTATAAGTTACTACTCTCCACCACTCTAATATCAGGTTAAATAAGAATGCATTGGTTGAGCACTATGATGTTTGTGTCTGGGTATTGTGGCACATATTTACTGGTTTATGATGAAAGCCACAGTGCAACATCTCAGCTTACTGTGCTGTGCAGCATTGTTACAAATGTGCAGGGATGTGTAGTTGTCACAAATAGTCAATGCATTTCTCTATTAACCTTGCGTATGCGAAAATAAATGGTAGAGAAATACCAACATTGCCCCAAAATCTACATGGTGGAGGGGTGCCCCTCTTGCCAGTCCAAATGCACCTGTGCATAAAGGTACACATCCTGCAAATTCTACTAGCAGGACTGCTGTCTGCCACTTACAATTACTGATGATGATTGCAACACACATTGAAAGTAGTCAACAATAGGACTACGACAATGTCAGTCCCTCTACCACTACTGTAATGCCATCCCTGATGTGGCGCTGAACATGATGCATCCACACATCAACAAGCCTAAAAATGTGTCAGGTCCTCATGCCACCCCACGTGGGTTGTTAGAGTGATGGAAGTGGCTGGGCTTTCACATGCATCCTTCTAGCCACTTTGAGTCATGTGTTCAGCAGTATTCTAAACTTTTGAACAATGAATGTTACATTACTTACGAAAAAAATAGAGGGTGTCTGATTACCTGTCTTAAAAATTGTAACTATGCACAATCAGAGTGTCGGGAACATCACAGAATAATGTTTTAAGTAGCTGATGTCATACCGCAGCCAATCAGACAGGTACTTGGCCTTAGGAGATGCACATAGTCACACAAGTAAATGAACACTGAATGCACACCAAAAGGCATTTGTCTAATGTGACCAGTGTAGACATGATAACACCCAGGCAGAGAGAGAGGGTGATATATCACTTTTTTACGTGTGTTGTTTTCCGGGAGGCACAATCAGCCCCAGGGAAACCACACATTTATAAAAGTGAAATATATATATATATATATATATATATAAAGAGAGAGAGAGAGAGCGAGAGAGAGGGAGAGAAATAAATCTGTCTTTTGTCTAGTGGCAGCTTTGACGCCACAAAGTAGCTCGGGTGGTTTATATGCGTGTCGCAAAGGATATACATGTATTTAGCTGAGTGGATTAGTAAAGCCAGGCCTTACCTGCTCTTTAAAACAAATGAAATGTATGTGGAGGGGGCTATGGAGATATGAGGGGCACTTTTAGTGGGTGGTACTGAGGGAATTAGAAATGGAGGTAATGGGAGGCAGAGCACGAAAAATTACTGCTTCACTGGCTGCCACCAGCATTAAAGGCTGTGATGATGGTTATGTGGTAAGGTGAAGTAATAGTTTACTTTTTTTTTTTTTCAGTGTCTTCAGCTTGCGATGGCATAAGCTGTACATGCTGTTTGAGGCCACTTCTGGCTATGTGTACAGATTGAGAGTGTGTACAGGGAAGGACTCTACCCTAAACCTTGTAGGCTGCCCTCCTGCATTAGGGATACCAGGGTAGGACTGAATGGGAACTTGTCCAGCCACTCCTTCACAAAGGGTATAACCTCCATGTGGACAATTTCTATAAAGAAGTAGAGCTGTTCATTGAACTCTACAAAGCTGGCAATGTGGCATGCGGCACAGTTCATTGTAACCACAAAGGATTCTCGCAGGAGCTTGTTTGCAAGAAGCCCCACAAATCCCAGTGTACTGCATTGCGTCCAACAAACTGCTCACAGTCAAGTTCCTGTATAAGTGTGATGTATACATGCTCACTACAATTTGTGATGAGAGCACTTCCCCCATCATAGTTTGGGGCAGGTGGCCGAAGTCCAAAAGCCCATCTGTATACTTGATTACAATATGTACATGGGCGAAGTGGACAAGAATGACCAGGTTCTTCAACAATTCAATGCGTGTCGTAAAACGGCAACTTAGTACAAGAAACTGTTTACCCAACTGAACCAGATGGTTACATACAATGCGTATGTTGTTTACCATCAGACAGCCACAAGAGCTCATGACTTTCCTTAACTTCCAGTTGTCTGCAAATGAAAGCCTCACTGCTGTTACAGAAGCAGCAGCAGCAGCCACCTCATATGTTCTGGAGGATGTGGCAAAGCTGCAGGAGCAACACTTTGCTGATCGCATTGCTAAAACACCCAAGTAGGATCATCCATGTCGTCACTGTAAAGGGTGCTCGAAGCATGGAAAGTGGCAAGAGAGTCAGTATTACTGTCCCCAGTGCCCATCTCAACCAGGCCTCTGCATCCCTACTTGTTTTACGTTGTATCATACTAAAGCAAAGTTCTGGGAAATTGACTGAGGTGGAGCTGCCGCTGGGTAATCCTTTCAGTGGCTGTGCATGGATACTAAACATCCATGGGGGGAAACATCCTGAACAACTAGGTCTAAACCACTACTTGCCTGAACCACTACTGCTAAACAACTAAAAAGTCTCTACAACTAAGTACTGAACAACTACTGTCTAAACAACAATTGTGCCTGAATAACAATTGCCTGAACAACTAATTTTAAGGTAAGGTTTTCCTTTTGGTTTTTATGGTTTATTAGTTGTTTAGAATATATATATATATTAGTTGTTCAGGCAATTGTTATTCAGAAACAGTAGTTGTTCAGACAGTAGTTGTTCAGTACTTAGTTGTAGAGACTTTTTAGTTGTTTAGCAGTAGTGGTTTAGGCTATAGTTGTTTAGGACCTAGTTGTTCTGTCACATATTCGTCCATGGGCCATTGCTTCATTAGGCAAACAGCCACAGAATTTTACTCCATCTTATTCAGGAAATTATGGACTTCCTTATGCATGCTTGACACCTATATCCACCGTCAGAACATGCTAGGTGTTCTATTCAATTAACGTGCATTCTAGTCCCCATACTGCACATACTAGTGGACAGAACATATGCCACATTGTCACGGAGTACCCTGTGTGGCAAAATGTTAAAGGCATGACTGCATTGTGAAGTGCTTGTTAGGCAAACTTATGTATCCTACACAAGGACCACCATTATTCCCAATGAGAACCAGAATAAAGGCCATAAGTCAAACAAATTTCCTGTTGGACATATTCACCAACATTTCTTACTTGTTTGAAAGTGTGCAAACTCAATTTGTAGCTTCACTTTCAAAGCAAAAGTGTTGGTGAATGAGTCCAACAGGATATTTGTTTGACTTTTTACTTTAGAGACCTTAGGAGTTCTTCACCAGCATGTGTGCCTTAGTTTCAACGGTAGATGTGCTCGCTCAGTTCGAGGAATAGGCCTCCCAAGGCAAACTCGGACACCCCTAACTTTCATCCACCAACTAATATAGGTTCACTTGGCAATTATTTGGAATTAGTCTGGATTCTGATGAGGACAGAGACACAAAAGGGTAAGGAAAGCTTATGGTAGGTGTGCTTTCACAGGGATATTGCACAGGTAGAAGGCAGATTGTAAAGGTAGTACAGATGTACATCTATACCGATTGATTCAAACCCACTGGTGCCATTCCAGCACTGAAGGACAAAGACACGTATTGGTCAATGTTTGATCTGCTTTTCATGTTTATCCTCCATCAGAACTTAGTAGATGTTCAATTTGCTGTATGATAAGTGCATTATAGTCACAGCCCTACACATAGTGTTGGCTGGGACATATGCTATGTTCTCACGTACTACCCTATGTGCTAAACATCATCCTTTTTCATAGCCTATGACATTCTCTTTAGGGAACATAGCGAGACTTCCCCAGCATGTCTGCCTTAGTTTCAAAGGTAGATATGCTCGCTCAGTTTGAGGAATCACTTTGTACGGCATACTCGGACACCCCCAACCTGTATTCACAAGCCGGAAGGAGCTAAAGGTGAATGACAAACATGTCTTCCTTAGCCTTGGGTGGCTGTCATGGGAGTCATTAGTAAAGGTTTGTTACCTATGCCTTTGGTAATGTTCCAGAAAAAGGAGGCGGTTACTTGACAGGTGTAAAATGTAGTCAAACGTATTCTATCCTGTGGTGTATGAATGTGATGGGCCCTTGTCTGGCAGCGGTAAGTTAATGTGAGTGCAGTGATTGGTTGGATTGGGCCCGTGGCCGGTGGTATGAAAGGGTTGTTTGTTGTGTGCGAATGGCATGTAAATGGACCATAAAGAGGTTGGTGCTTGGACGCGGCTTTATTGCTCACCTTCAGAAAGCTTGGTTTTAATATTCAGATACTTTGATACGTATTCATGTTTTCAAAACCATAATTTCTGGTGGTGCTAAAACCAACCAGTGTGAGTGGTGGATTAACTTTAACATACTAGTACCAGAGGAATCCAAGGGTGCAGGACTTGCGTGGCTCTCACCAGTTTTCCTTCGCCCAGAAACCCCTTGAAATCACAAACTTTGCTTAAAAAAAGAAACCTTTGCTTTGCACTTCAGTGAGGGAACTCCTGCAATCTGCAGGCAGCTACAAACGTCCTACCACCCAGCGTTCCACTAAGTCTCCAGAGAAAAACATTGCCTCACTTTAGTGGATGGGCAAGTGACCACAACAGGGAAGTACCCAAAACAGATTGCAGAGGCATCAAAATGACCTATCACAAAATAGGCTGTTTTTTTAAGACAGTCGCTTGACTACTTGGTCCTGGGCTCGGTGGCCATTTAGGGAAACCTACCAAACCAGACATTTTTGAAAACTAAAAACCCGGGGAAGTCCACAGAAGTGTGGCGTGTTTGGATTTCACAACGTTTTCTTACCCAGAATAACCTGAAATGTGAAACGTTAATTAAAAACACTATGGGGGTTATTCTAACTTTGGAGGAGTGTTAATCCGTCCCAAAAGTGACGGTAAAGTGACGGATATACCACCAGCCGTATTACGAGTTCCATAGGATATAATGGACTCGTAATACGGCTGGTGGTAAATCCGTCACTTTTCCGTCACTTTTGGGACGGATTAACCCCTCCTCCAAAGTTAGAATAACCCCCTATGTTTCCTTGATTTTATCACAAAAACTACAGGAATGTGCAAGGATCCACAAAATTCCTACCACCCAGTGTTTCTCTACTTGTCCTGATAAAAAACACAACCCCACTTGTGTTCCTGTGCCTAGTGCCTACATCAGGAATGGATCACTCCAACTTTAACAGTAGCCCTCATGAAAGGGCTACCATTGACCCTTGTGTGATCCATTCCTGTTGCGGGCACTAGCCTACCCACACTAGTGAGGTGCCATTTTTATTGGGAGAAATGGGGGAATGCTGGGTGGAAGGAATTTTGTAGCTTCCCTCAGATTCCAGAACTTTCCATCACAGAAATGTGAGGAAAAAGTGTTGTTTTGCCACATTTTGAGGTTTGCAAAGGATTCTGGATAACAGAACCTGATAAGAGACCCACAAGTCACCCGATCTTGGGTTTCCCTCTGTGTATAGTTTTGAAAAATCGGTGGGTTTGGTAGGTTTCCCTACGTGCCTGCTGAGCTACAGCCCAAAATCCACAGCTAGGCACTTTCCAAAACACACATCAGTTAATATGATGGGATCATGTTGCGTTTAGAGGCGTTTCCTATAGTGAGCATTAGGCCCACCCACACAAGTGAGGTACCATTTTTATCGGGAGACTTGTCAGGAATGCGGGTGGAAGGAAGTTTGTGACTCTCCTCAGTTTCCAGAACTTTCCATCACCGAAATGTGAGGAAAGATATTTTTGGTTTGCCAAATTGTGAGGTTTGCAAAGGATTCTGGGTAACAGAACACAGTGAGAGCCCCACATGTCACATCATCCTGGATTCCCCTAGGTGTCTAGTTTCAAAAAATGTATTGGTTTGCTATGTTTCCATAGGCGCTGGCTGAGCTAGAGGCCCAAATAAACAGCTAGGCAGTTTGCCAAAAAAATTTCTGTTTTCATTAGAAAAATGTGAGGTGTACGTGTTGTGTTTTGGGGCACTTCCTGTTGCGGGCACTAGGCCTACCCACACAAATGAGGTACCATTTTTATTGGGACACTTTGGGGAATGCTAGGTGGAACAAAAATATGTGGCTCCTCTCAGATTCCAGAACTTTCCATCACTGAAATGTGAGGAAAAAGTTTTCATTTTGCCAAATTTTGAGGTTTCCAAAGGATTCTGGTTAACAGAGCCTGGTGAGAGCCACACATGTCACCCCATTCTGAATTGCCCTTTATATCTAGTTTACAAAAATGTATACGTTTGCTAGGTTTCCCGAGATGCTGGCTGAGCTAGGGGACAAAATCCCCAGCTAGGCACTTTGCAAAAAACAGGTCAGTTTTCTAAGGGAAAATGTGATGTGTCCATGTTGTGTTTTGGGGCATTTCCTTTCGCGGGCACTAGGCCTACCCTCACAAGTGAGGTACCATTTTTATTGGGAGAACTGGGGAAATGCTGGGTGGAAGGAAATTTGTGGCTCCTCTCAGATTCCATAATTTTCTATCACCGAAATGTGAGAAAAAAGTGTTGTTTCTGCCAAAGTTTGAGGTTTGCAAAAGATTCTGGGTAACAGAACCGGGTTAAAGCCACACATGTCACCCCATTCTGAATTGCCCTAGATGTCTAGTTTTAAAAAACGTATACGTTTGCTAGGTTTCCTGAGGTGCCGGCTGAGCTAGAGGCCAAAATCCACAGATAGGCACTTTGCAAAAAACAGGTCAGTTTTCTATGGGAAAATGTGATGTATCCATGTTGTGTTTTGGGGCATTTCCTGTCGGGGTACTAGGCCGACCCCTACCAGTGAGGTACCATTTTTATCGGAAGACTTGATGGAATGCTGGGTGGCAGGAAATTTGTGGCTCCTGTCAGATTCCTGAACTTCATATCACCGAAATGTGAGCGAAAAGTGTTTTTATTGCCCAATTTTGAGGTTTGCAAAGGATTCTGGGTAACAGAACCTGGTGAGAGCCCCATTCTGAATTTCCCTAGGTGTCTAGTTTAATCAAATGTGTAGCGTTGCTAGGTTTCCCAAGGTACCGGCTGAGCTAGAGGCCAAAATCCACAGCTAGGCACTTTGGGAAAATGTGATGTGTCCACATTCTGTTTCGGGGGCATTTCCTGTCATGGGCACTAGGCCTACCCATACAAGTGGAGAGCCGTTTTCCTTGGGAGAAACGGGGGAACACAGAATAGAAGAGCAAATGTTACTGCCCATTGTCTTTCACTACATTTTTTCCTTCCAATTGTAAGACAGTGTGTAATGAAGAAGTGTATTTGAGAAATGCCCTGTATTCACTTGCTCACAGGACCCCCGAATTCAGAGATGAGCAAATAACCATGGCTTTTCAACACCTTATCCCTTGCCTATTTTGGAAATTCAAAAGTTTCCTTGATAACTATTTTGGACTCCTTATATTTCACCACATTAATTGTTATATGCCCGGTATACAATGAAAACCAATTGCAAGGTGCAGCTCATTTATTGGCTCTGGGTACCTAGGGTTCTTGATGAACCTACAAGCTCTACATATCCCCACAAGCAGAAGAGTTTAGCAGACATTACGGTATATTGCTTTAAAAAATCTGCAATAGCTGGATAAAGTTCTAAAGGAAAATTTGGAGAGAAATGGGTCTTTTTTCATCTTAATTTCAATATTTATTTTTATTTTAGCTGTTATTTTCTGTAGGATCTACATAGATGACCCCTTGCTGAATTTAGAATTTTGTCTAGTTTTCAGAAATGTTTAGATGTCCGGGATCCAGCATAGGTTTCGCACCCATTTCTGTCACTAACTGGAAGAAGGCTAAAAGCACAAAAAACTGTAAAAATGGGGTATTCCCAGTAGAATGCCAAAATTGTGTTGAAAAATGTGCTTTTCTGATTCAAGTCTGCCTGTTCCTGAAAGCTGGGGAAATGGTGATCAACCTTTGTTGATGCCATTTTCTGGGAAAAAAACACAAGCTTTCTTCTGCAGCCTTTTTTCAAATTTTTATGAAAAAATGAAATTTTAGCTGTCTTTTGTCTAGTTTCTTGGTCTCCTCCAGGGGTACCTTTAGAATCCCCAGGATGCTGGAAAAAAAGGATGCAAATTTGGCATGGATAGCTTATGTGGACAAACCGTTATAAAGGCCTAAATGAGAACTACCCCAAATAGCCAAAAAAGGGCTCAGCATGGGGGGAGGCCCAGCAGCTAAGGGATTAACAAGTATCCCAGCACATAACCTCCCCCAACACCCGCAAATACAAACAAAATCTTAAATCCCACCCCCCCAACTATAACATCTATGGCCCTCATTACAACCCTGGCGGTCGGTGTTAAAGCGGCGGTAAGACCGCCAACAGGCCGGCGGTAAAAAAAAGTGGAATCACGACCATGGCGGAAACCGCCAACATAGACAGCCACTTTAACACTCCGACCGCCGCAGCGGTACAAACAAACAGCATGGCGGTCACCGCCAACAGACAGGCGGAAGACAATGTACCGCCCACACTATTATGAGAGGCCAATCCACCACCTTTTCGGAGGCAGATTCAACGCGAACAAAAACACAGCGGAAACAGGACTTGGAAGGGGAAACACTCACCTCTACACAACCCACGAGGAACTAGGATGCCATGGAGCCAGAACTCCAAATCCTTCCTGTGATAGTTTTCCTGCTCCTCTACCAGGAGCACAAATGACGTCGGCGACGACCACAGTGAGTACTGCACCTACAACAGAGGGGAGGGGGGAGGGAAAAGAGAGTGACACACACACACAACACGCAACAGCCCTACCCCCATCCTCACCCACAACAACACACACACCAATACATACTGCAACAATAGATTTACACCCCCCAACCCCCCATGGAAGAATGCAATGTCAAAAGGAAATGATTGTAATGATTGTAATCAATAAAAATCCATTAGTCAAAACTTGAAATACAGTATAAACAATTATGTACACCAACTATACAAGTCCGGATAGTGCCCCATTCAAAGTCCGTGGACCACTGGGCCCAAAATGCATGGGCGAGGCCCACACTCGATACCAGACTGCAAACGGAGAGAACATTGCTGGGACATCAGATCAAAATGAAATAGGCACCTCAGGGGGAAGGGAAGGGGGGGGGGCACGATGCCAGCTCCATGAGGGGGCTCCATGCCCATAGATGTATCCTGGGGAGTGCAAAGTCACAGTCTCTCAAGTCTCTCCAGTGGGTGGTTTGCCCACTGCTTTATCCTGGGGAGTGCAACGCCACAGTATCTCAAGTCTCTCCAGTGGGTGGTTTGCCCACTGCTTTATCCTGGGGAGTGCAAAGCCACAGTCTCTCAAGTCTTTTCAGTGGGTGGGTTGCCCACTGCTTTATCCTGGGGAGTGCAAAGCCACAGTCTCTCAAGTCATTTCAGTGGGCGGTTTGCCCACTGCTCCATCCTGGGGAGTGCAAAGCCACAGTCTCTCAAGTCTTTTCAGTGGATGGGTTGCCCACTGCTTTATCCTGAGGAGTGCAAAGCCACAGTCTCTCAAGTCTTGTCAGTGGGTGGGTTGCCCACTGCTTTATCCTGGGGAGTGCAAAGCCACAGTCTCTCAGGTCTTTTCAGTGGATGGGTTGCCCACTGCTTTATCCTGGGAAGTGCAAAGCCACAGTCTCTCAAGTGGATGCCTTTCTCCACTGGTTCTGGAGGGGGCTTTGTGCCCAGAGTGCTTCATCCTGCCAAGGACAGAGATAGTGTATGTGATATTCCACTTGTTCTGGAGGGGGCTTTGTGCCCAGAGTGCTTCATCCTGCCAAGGACTGAGGTAGTGGATGTGATACTCCACTGGTTCTGGTGGGGGCTTTGTGCCCAGAGTGATTCAAACTGCCAAGGACTGAGGTAGGGATGTGACACTCCACTGACGGTGGTGCAACATGCAAGCTGGCCAGGCTCCTGGAACTGACCACCAGCCTCGTACGACTGACCACTGGGGATGGCAGCCATGTCTGCAGTGGTGGCACTGGCTCAAGATGTCGCAGGGCCGCTGTCGGTGCTGGCGGCGGTGTCAGTAGCGGGAGTGCTTGCGGTAGACTCTGTGGCATCGGTCATGGCGGCGGGCTCTGTGGCATCGGTACTGATGGCGGGCTCTGTGGAAATTGAGCTGGTGGCGGTCTTTGTGGCGCCGGTACTGGTGGCAGGCTCACTGACAGCGGTGCTGGTGGCAGCCTCACTGACTGCGGTGTTGGTGGCAGTGTCAGTAGAGGCGGTGCTGGTGACGGGTTCACTGTCTGAGGTGCTGGTGAAGGGCTCAGTGTCTGCGGTGCTGGTGAAGGGCTCAGTGTCTGCGGTGCTGACGGCGGTGTCCGTGGCAGCGGTGCAGGTGGTGGTGGCGGTCTTGTCCGCTGTGCAGGTTGGCATCGACGTGGACCTGCCTTTCATTTTTTGACCCTTCCCCACCTTGGATGGTGACGCAGCTGTCTTCCCACTTTCCACTTTTGTTTTGCCTGAGCCCTTGGTGGCAGGTGTTCTCGTCTTCTCCCTCCAGGATGTGGGCAACGTTTTCTGTTTTGGAGGTGGGGGAATGTCCTTGCCCTCACTCCTTGGTACACTGGCAACCCTGTTGCTTGGCGCACTCCAAAATCCTGCTATTGCTCGCACCACTGTGCCCGGTGATGTTGTGGCTGAAGTGCTGGGTTGGGACCTAGAAAGGCGGGCCCTAGGGGACGACCGGGGGTGGAGGTGTAGAGAAGAGGTCAACATTTGATAGGAAAAGCTTTTTAGACACACTGGGACGGGTAGATGGAGGGGGTTTGCTAGTGGAGGAAGAGGTAGTGGATGTAGGAGGTGTACGTTTGCTGACTTTGGGTGAAGGTGCATGGGCTGGAGGCTGTTATGAGGTGGATGGCTGTTAGGTGGGTGTGTGACTGTGTTTGTGTACTTTGGGAGAAGGGCTCACAGACACACTGGGAGAGGACACTGGGGATGTGTGAATGGTAGTGGGGTGGTGAGTGCACATGAGCGGTGTGTGGTGATGGGCGTGCTGGTGATGGAGGTAGTGGCTGAAGATGTAGTGCATGCAGGTGTGAGTGGAGACGAGACAGAGAGGAAGGAGGGAGACGTGGAGGAGGGGGACACAGTGAAGGCTGTGGATGTTGGTATGTCTGCATGGGTATGGTGCTTGTGTGAGTGCATGTGGGGTGTGTGGTGCTTACGTTTCCCTGAGCCACTCTTGTGTGTTGAGGTGTCTGCATGCTGGTCTGATGGCATGCTTGGGATAGACTGAGGTACAGGGGATTGGGTCTGGGTAGTGGAAGTTGGAGGGGAAAGGCTGGACACAAGGACAATGGCTGCCATCAGTGATGAGGCCAGAGCCTGAAATGCTCGCTGTTGGGCTGCCTGGCCAGAATGAATGCCCTCCAGGTATGCATTTGTTTGTTGCAACGCCTCTCTAAACCCTGGATGGCATTCGGAATTATAGACTGCCCATCAGTGAGGGATCTCAGGAGGTCAATAGCCTCCTCACTGAGGGCAATAGGGCTGACTGGGGCAGGGCCTGAGGTGCCTGGGGCGAAGGAGATGTCCACCCTCCTGGTTGAGCTGGCACGGGACACACGCTGAGGGGCTCCTCGGACGGTGGTGCTGGTAGGGGGGTGGTGGCTGTACCTGTAGATGCAGTGGGCACAGATGGGCCCACCACCGCAAGGGAGCTCCCATCAGAGGAGGAGTCGGTGTCGCTGGTCTCTGCTCCTGTCCCCGTCGTGGAGCTCCCCTCGCCCTCCGTCCCATTGGTGACTTCAGACTCCGTTGTCGCGCCCTCCAGGGCCATGTGGGATGCAGCTCCCTCCCACTCTGGTGGCACTGCTCCTCCACCTGATGATGCTAATGCACACAAAAACAGGGAGACCACAAAAAGGGGGGGAGAAAGAAGAAAGACATGTTCAGTGCATTCAATACCGCTACCATTGGCGGACACTACATACACAACAGCCCTCTGCACTATGCCATGCACTTAGAGTTCCCTAATTAATCACAGGGACATGGTGTACAAGGCCTATGCCTGATTGCTGCACACATGAAAGTCACAGGAGCCTGACTAGGTGTAGATGGCTCTTACCACTGGTGGGATTGGGGTGCCACATAGCCTGCCTCACAAAGGGTCCTTGCCTACGAAGTGCGCCCTGGCCTAGGGTAACCCACTGTCCACCTCCCCCACCCAGACACCTCCTAATGTGCGCAGAGTCAGATGGATGTGACTGTACTCACCCCTTGTGGCTGCTGTGATGGCCTCAAGGGCCCATCCAACTCCGGATATGCCACCACCAGGATTCAGAACATCAGGGGGTTCATGGTGCGACGGGCTCCCCTCCCACGTTGGGAGGCCATCCCCAGCTGGGCCTCCGCCGTCTTCTTGCTCCAGCGGTGAATGTCCTCCCATCTTTTCCGGCAGTGGGTGCTCCGTCTGTGGTGGACCCGCAGGGTCCGGACTTCCTTGGCGATGGCACGCTAAATATCCTTCTTCTGGTGGGCGCTGACCTAGAGGAATAGTACAGGGGAAAAGGATGATCTTTAACCGTCCAGACAGTCACAGTCATTGGTCCACGTTCCCACCCTTACTCTGACACACATACACTCACCGTCCGCTCATGCAGGCCTTAGTCCCCCCGTATCTTCCATCCACACTACTCCAAACAGGCATTGCCCATACAGCATGCTCACAGTGTACTCACCTGTTTGTCTGGAGGACCATAGAGTTGCGTGTACTGGGGGAGGACCACATCCACTAGTTTCTCCAACTCCTCGGAAGTGAAGGCAGGGGCCCTTTCCCCAGACACATGAGCTATCGTCGCTTCCAGACACAGGTCACAGCAGCACTTGCAGTGTAGGTCCTCTCCTGTCGAAGGTCAGGTATCAAGTGAGTAAACAGTGAGAAGATGGCAGTCACGTCCACGGTGGTGCGTACTGTCACTGCCGGCGTACATCGTCATTGGCTCCTGGGACCCATAGGGCCTAATGTTAACCAATGCAGGATTGCGCCGCAGACTTCGACCGCCTACCCCGACGGTGTACAACACCAGCGCAGTTTCCTCATATCCCCTTGTCCCACATTACAGGTCAGGCAGCCGCCATTTAAGGTGGCCACATGGCATTATTTTTAAATGCGTCACAGATATCTAGACCTTGCATACACACAATGTCAGGCACATAGCAGATTGACAAATGTGTGCAATAAATTCTTTTTTTACTACGTCAGTGTTGGCTGACTCTGTGCTCGCTGTTCTTGTCCATAGGGCACGTCCACTGGGGCAGGTGAGGAGATGGCGACATCCTCCGGTGTACAGACCGCTGGTGGACCTGTCAACAATGGAAGACAGACACATCATTATCACTTACAGACTTGATCGTGCCACAATCCAGGAACTGTGTGCCCAGTTGGAGCCAGACTTGATTTCAGCTATCCACAATCCCACAGGAATCCCCCCTCTAGTGCTGGTCCTGTCAGTGAGCCATTTCCTGGCAAGTGGGTCTTTTCAAACAACAGTGGCCATTGCATCAGGGATGTCCCAGCCTATGTTCTCAAACGTGCTGTCCAGAGTGTTGTCTGCCCTGCTGAAACACAGGCGCAGCTACATCGTTTTCCCTCAGGAGGAGGATTTGCCCACAGTGAAAGATGACTTCTATGCCCTGAGACATATCTCCAACATCAGAGGTACCATTGATGGGACACATGTGGCCTTTGTACCCCCCCCCGCAGGAGTGAACAGGAGTACAGAAACAGGAAGAGCTACCATTCAATGAATGTGCAGATGGTATGTTTGGCCGACCAGTACATCTCCCATGTGAACGCCAAGTTTCCTGGCTCAGTGCATGACGCTTACATTCTGAGGAATAGCAGCATCCCTTATGTGAAGGGGCAACTCCAGAGGCACTGTGTGTGGCTAATAGGTGAGGACAAGGACCCTATACCCTGTGAATAGTTGTCTGGGTCTGGGATTGTCCCTAAGGGTTAGTGTGTGTCTAATAGTTGTCCCTCGAAATTTGCAGGTGACTCTGGGTACCCCAACCTGTCATGGCTACTGACCCCAGTGAGAAATCCCAGGACAAGGGCAGAGGAACGCTACAATGAGGCACATGGCCGAACTAGTAGAGTGATAGAAAGGACTTTCGGCCTCCTGAAGGCCAGGTTCCGGTGCCTACAGGTGGTTCTCTCTACTACCCACCAAAGAATGTGTGCCAGATCATCGTGGCCTGCTCTATGCTGCACAACTTGGCTTTGCGACAACAGGTGCCTTTTCTGCAGGAGGATGGTCCAGAAGGAGGTCTTGTGGCAGCTGTTGGGCCGGTGGACAGTGAAGAAGAGGAGGCAGCAAAAGAGGATATTGACAACAGAAACAACGTTTTCCAGCAATACTTCCAGTGAGACACAGGTAAGAAGACATCACTGCCTCCTACATCTCATACAATTGTTTGACCTATCATATGTCTGTCACTTTCACCCAGTGTATGGACCCTGACCTGTCACTTTGCCTTTCCATTTCACAGATGTGGGTCCCACTGTGTGACCTCTGCTATGTTACCTCATGAACTAGAGCTGTGTGACATAGGTATGGTGACAATACAATGGACATTGCTGTTTTAGTTAGTTAGTTAATACACATTTGTGAAAGCACAGACTGACTCCAGATTGTTTTGTGATTCAAGGGTGTTCATTTAAGTGCAAATTAGTAGAGGGGGTTGTAAAATGGTCAGGGTTGATGGTGGAGGAATGTCCATGGCAGAGTCCAGTTATTTGTCTCACAGATGCATTGTCCAAAGGGGCATAGTAAGTGGAGCTAGTGCAGTTTAAGGATGGACAGGGTGACGAAGTGGGACAGAAGGATTACATTCAGGGTGGTCTCATTTCTTGGCGGGGTCTTGGCATTGTCCTCTGTTTAGTCCTGGATCTCAGGGATCTATCTCCGGCAGAGGTGGTGGGCAGTTCATCATCGAGGCTAGTGTCAGGGGCCCCTTGTTGTGCCACAGTATCCCTTCTGGTGTTCACAAGGTCCTTCAGCGCCCCTACAATGGTGACCAGGGTGGTGTTGATGGACTTGTGTTCCTCCCTGATCCCCAAATACTGTTCCTTCTGCACTGCAGCAGCTGGGTCTCCTGAAACTTGGCCAGCACCATTGCCATTGTCTCCTGGAAATGAGGGTACGCTCCCATGATGTTGGAGAGGGCATCGTGGAGAGTGGGTTCCCTTGGCCTGTCCACCCCCTGTCGCACATCAGTCCTCCCAGTTCCCCTGTTTTCCTGTTCCTCTGTCCCCTGAACCGTGCGCCCACTGCCCCCAGGTCCCTGATGTTCTTGGGTTTGTGGGTTTGCCTGGGTTCCCTGTAGTGGTGGACACACTGCTGCTTGACGTGTCCTGGGGACAGAGGTATGGGCCCGCTGGCTGGGTGCTGCGCTGGTGTTTCCTGAGGGGGGAGGCTCTGTGCTGGCATGTGCCAGTGTGTGGGGAACCAACTGTCCCGAGGTCCCAGATGGGCCGGGCTGGTCATCTAGATCCAGTTGGACAGAGCTGCTGTCATCACTGTGGGCCTCTTCTGTGGGGGGGGGGGATGGACATGTCTGGAACCTCCTGTCCGGTGACGTTGGGTAGGGGTCCTGCAGGGGTGTAAAGGCATGATTATTACATCTGTGTGTGCCATCGTGTGCAATGGGTGGGTGACCCTGTACCCCAGTGTTTACATTCTTGTCTAGGACCTTGTGTGATATTTGGTTTGGGGATCTGTGTGGGTATCTGTAGTGGACATGCTTTGGTGATGGGTGTCCATGCTTTGGTGTTATATGCAGGGCTTGGTGTTGGGATAGGTGGTTTGTGATAGTGGGACATATGTGAGGTGTTGGAGTGATGGGGGTGAGAGTGAGGGTGGGGGTATGTGATAGCTTGCAGGTAGGGTGGGGGATATAATAGTTAAGATTTGACTTACCAGAGTCCATTCCTCCTGCTACTCCTGCGAGGCGCTCGGGATACAGTATAGCCAAGACCTGCTCCTCCCATGTTGTTAGTTGTGGGGGAGGAGGTGGGGGTCCGCCGCCAGTCCTCTGAACTGCAATCTGGTGTCTTGAGACCACAGAGCGCACCTTCCCCTGTAGGGCATTCCACCTCTTCCTGATGCCATCCTGTGTTCTTGGGTGCAGTCCCACTGCGTTGACCCTGTCTACGATTCTGTGCCATAGCTCCATCTTCCTAGCCAAGGGGGTGTGATGCACCTGTGATCCGAATAGCTTTGGCTCTACCCAGACGATTTCCTACACCATGACCCTGAGCTCCTCCTCAGAGAATCTGGGGTGTCTTTGCGGTGCGATGGTGTGCTGTGGGTGATGTGTGAGGTGGTGTGTGTTGTGATGTGTGAGGGGATGTGTTTGTGTGTGTTGTGTGAGGTGCGTGGATGTTGTGTGAGTGATGGTGCTGTGTGCCTGTGGATGCTAGTTTGTTGATGGTGGTGTTTCTCTCTGTGCTTTGTTCTCAATTTTTGTCATAGGGTTTGTGGGTGATGTGGGTGTGTGTTTTATATTGCATTGATTGTGTGGGTGTGGTGTGTGTATGTGTACCAGGTGTGTGTATTTCGAATTGTCCAATGTGGTTGTGTTTTGTAAATGTGTGTGTATTTTGAGCGCAGCAGTGTGTACCGCCAATGGAATACCGCGGTTGAAAGACCGCTCCGTGGATTCGTGGGTCATGATAGTGTGGGCCTATTCCTGTTGGCCTGAGTGTGGCAGTTTTGTTATTGCCAGTTTATCACTGACCTTTGGTGTGGCCGACTTTTGTGAGTGTCTGGATTTTGGCGGATTCCGGCCTGTGGATCGTAATAGCTGTAGCGGATTTCCGCGGCAGCAGCGGTGTGTTGCCGGTCTTCTGCACGGCAGTAAGCGGCATTTACTGCCAATGTTGTAATGAGGGCCTATGTCCTTTACCTAACCTACTCTATGCTACCTTACCTATGCCTACCCATCTAAAACCCACTTAAACTATTTACAATTTAAAGTAGGGGAAGGGAAGGGACAGTGAAGAGGCAAGAGTCCAAAGTCAGTGCCTCTTCATCTTCTTTTTAATCTACTTTAACAGTTTAAAATTCCTTTCATTAGCCTCCTCCAATTTGGCCAACCTCAACTTAATTTCGGCCATGTACTTCCTCATTTCATCCTCAAAATTTCGGGCAGTGGAAGCTGGTCTTTGCTGTGGATGGGATGGTGTTGTAGGAGGGGCTATTGTTGTTGAGGAGAAAAACCTGCAGACCCACCCCTTACCTTCTATGTTGGTGTTCCACTTGTTGGTGTTCATGTTGCAGGCATGGTTGGCCCATCCTCCATGAGGAAATGCCAGCCATGATCCTGATGCTTTTTTCACTTGTCACGCCTGGCCATCCAGCAGTATCCTTGCTAAACCTCACCACTGTGCCATTATCTCTCTGCCCTTTTCTGAAATGCACGCTTTTGTGCCTGGAGCCATTGAGGCCGCTAAATCAGGAGGGAAACGTCATCAAAAACTGTGTTGGACAGGGAAAGAACAAACATGCAATTGAAACAGCATCTTCAGGTCACACATGTTGTACACCATACCTCGTTAACAATGTCAAGCCCAAAGTCCATACCAGTCTGCCTCACAAGCATCTACAATGTACATGCTACAGGGATGAAGGCTAACCAGTGTTGCACACTATGAGTGCACAAGCTTGTAACATCTCCTAAGTACCAGGTAGACACTCACCATGCACATCTCATACACATGTGATGTGACTATACTCGTTCACACTCACCATGATGAGTAGATCATGTAGGTCCCTCTGCACATATATTTTTTATTCAGTACGTAGAAATGTACCACACTCATCAGAAGTGCTGAAATCTCAATGTAGACTAAATGCTGGCCTTCTCAAAATGCTCCTTGTGTGGCTGCTGCATCACATAATATCTGAAGACAAGTGAAGCACTGGTGGTGCAAGTGTCTCATTCATAAGCCCCTTGTAGACCTCTTCCCATGCTCATTAATAGTACCATGTTCAGAGTTATTTTGCGCTAATGTGGCAAACAGTGCAGTAACATGTGCTGTGACAAATCTGTTGCCAACATCCATACATTTCTGAAAACCAGCACCTCTGACACATATCTTGACTGACATCACTGTGTTTGTGCACACATATTTAGCTTTTCAAAAGACAAACAAAACCATTGCAGCACATGTTGGCACCTGTGCATCATTTTGTCGTACTCCACATCCTCAACATGACATCGGACATAATGTCAATTCCCAAGGATAGATTATGGTGTCTTAATTGACACACATACCATTTTAACATGGCATTCCACACATCATACGACTTCACACACAACCCTTGCTCTTCACATTTGATATTCAAGGTAACACTTACTGTCTGCATTGGGGTCTTCAAAGCTTGAAACTACTCCAATGGTGTAGGGTGCAGGTCCAACTGCGAGACATGACTGGAAAGCATAGCTTTGCGAATGCTGAGCAAAGAACAGCATGGACTACTGTTACGATTCCACTTGTTTAGCTGATTGACCTAGTTAAGTTAGGATTAGGAATGATCAACTAGCATCTATTACATGTCAATTAGTCAGACAATGTTAGCCAACAAAACCGCATGCAGATAGGGAATTTACCCATACATGCATGTCTGAAGTACATATGTAACAATTTCTAGGGGACAGGATACTGTCAATTGTCTGAAGCTTAGGACTTTGTTGAAAATCTATGTGAAAATGGAGCATCAACTCACTTGCTCCACTATTTCTGTGGCCCCCTACCACCAGCTAACCCCACCATGTGTGTGCTGCATGTGACATAGGGCACATCATGGCGCATGTTAGGACACTAGCTTTGTAAACTATGACATTATTGTGGCGCTTTGGGTTCTTTGTAACATAGATGAAGGTGCCAAACCTGCTAAGTGAATTTAGGCATATTGAAAACAATGTGAGTGTAATTTTAACAACCTGCCTTATGCATGCATTCAATTTAACTTCAATAAAGGTGCCATGTATTCTAATAGACTTCACTGTTCGATTTGTGTTGACCTCCTACCTCTGGAACACACCCTTTGCATACATCATGGCTGATGCAGTCATTATGTGGTGCCAGGGTTTAAAAGTGCCACAATGCTTGTATTGCACAAATGTTGACCTATGGTGCAGCAATACTTGCATCCATCAGCCACATTACCTTTTGTGTCACTCTGCACATACATGACTCAAGGAACACACACATCCATGACTACAGGTTCTCCAGCATCATGTTTGTCATAATTTAAACATTACATTGCAAATTTCCACAGCTGTCAACCTCATGATGGACATGGCCAATTGTGCCTGGAAAACATGAACCCTTGCATCATTACAAATGTGTTATTAGTTTTCCACACCTCAATATTTATACGCGATACACAAGATACAAGGAGAGGAATGTGATAATTTTCAGCACCCAGTGCACTGCTGGGCTCTCATGAATGCAGGTTGGTTGAGATACAGAACTTGCTGTCCTCACCTTTGTCATGACATTCTGAAGTAATCCTTATGTCCTACTGTCATAGTAATCCAAATAAGGATGTAGCTACATTTAAAGGGTACTTACCAACATTTTCGCCAACCCGAATCACCAGGTGGTCCTGGATATTTTGTTCACAGAAGATGAGGTCTGCCCATCAGTGCTTCAACTGGCTGTTTAGTTTGCCACTGAAAACCAAATACCCCCCAAAAATTAATATGGTATTCCCCAACTAACCCCAACTATACCCAACAAATGTATCTACCCCTAAGACAAACACCTGACAATCCTGACAAAATAACAACACAAATATTACTAATACAATGACAAAAAGTACTAAGTGAACAAGACACAGACAGCGCACAGCACAAAGGACTCCAAGTCCACCACTCCTAACACCAGCACAAGTGCCACACAACCTCTCCCAATCACAGACTATCAGACTGCAAAGTAAAAGTGAAAGTAAGTTCACTTTTCGATGTGTGCAGCAAGGAAGTCCTATTACATCACTTTCTGGGCATATGCATCACGTTTTTCTGATATGCGTTGTTTTTTGACGCATGGCGGCCATGCATGAACGTTTGTATGAAGGCTGACCGGGCATAACGTTTTAGTGTAGGTGCACAGGTGCGAGATGTCAATTTTTATATTTGAAATGTCTGAAACACTACCGTATGCATATTTGTTTTGACGCATGACAGACATGTGTAGAGTTCTGAGGGGAGGCTGACAGGGCACCCAAAATCACATTATAAATTACAGGTGTTTTGCATCTTTATTGTCTGTATGCTAGGGCAACATATGTATGCATGTGTATTTCACTGTGTACTAGTAACATAGGAATGTGTTTTCATATGTTTGTAGGTATGTGTGAGGCATGGGAGGACTGATACTGTTTGCAAATGTGTCTGTTGACTTTTTCTACATACATGTTTCCACATGTGTCCAATGTGTGTACTGTGAGTGTACATATGTAATGGTACTCATATTGTAGGTCTAACACATTATTATGTCAGAATTCCCACTGTCCATTTCATAACACAGCATAAGATTGGTGTGCCATGTGTAAAACATGTTCATGCATATGATACCCTTGAGGAATGTGTAGCTAACGATGCTGTTAACTAAGACTGGGTTATGATTTGGTAAACCATAACAATGTAATTGCAAGTTTATGTCACACTCTGGTGTGTTCTGAAGCCTGGACTTCATGATGCAATGCAACGTGTGTTAAATATAGTTCCTTTTGCATGAGAATTCTTGAAGATGGTGTGCTGACTTGTCATGGTTGTTATGTATGTGACACTTTTGTGTGTGAAAAGATATTTATCATGTGTGATAAGTAATCCATACTACAGTAGTGTGTTTATGACTAATACCAATTCACTATTCCAGCATGGATATATGGAGATCATTGTAGCAAAGCTGTGTATTCATAAGTGTGTGTACTATGTGTCCCTATGTAGACACATATGTACTGTTCCTATAAGTGTGTAAGTAAATATCTTAAGTATGCACATTTTCATATGTAAATTGTTCACTTTTATTTATATACAATTAACCACACCAAGCTTGGCCCACCTAGGTGGGACATGTGCTGAAATATAAGGATTATATGATTAGCACATACACATGGGATGTTCAATGACTGTCTATTTCGTTTTTGCCAGAATTTTCTTTTAGCATGCAATCTGCATGGCATGGCTGCTCTTAGGCTGTGATGACAGCCTAGTCATCAGTGCTCCAGTGACACTTTGGATAACCACACAGGGTCATCGTTGAATGTATTGACACAAGTTGACTGTGGTCACCTCAGCACAGTTCACTGTGCACAGGCAGCAGGTACTTGATTGTGTCAAGAGCTCCTCTGGGGATTGGGGGGGGTGCCATCCTCAAGATCAATCATCCGCACTGCAATGCACAGTCACCTGCAGACATAAACCTGCACAATTGTAGTCCCATGGGCAACTATGTTTTCTTGACTTTGAGGTTGTTGATGTCAGGCTTGCACTATTATTTGCTAGAGACTTACAGCTTGTTTGTGTTGGACATGTCTCATCATTTGATAGGGTTTGACATGACTTGGAATACATAGGTGATATTATTCCTATGATACTTGATTAGGTCATTGATAGATTATGGAACTGGGTCATATCTGCAGAACCAAGGTACAGATGCTGTCATGTGTCACTTGCTTCTGTCCAAGCACACATCACATGACTGGCCGCCACACCTCACTGAACAACAGCCACAGCACTTGTGTAGTGTCTGACTGACCTCCACATATTGGGACACAAAGTAAACTAAGGGAGTCTTTCAGTCTCAGCTGCCCTTCCACATAATTTAGTTTAGATGGGCACTCACACACATCTGCATTTTACAACCTTTGACCTGTTCACTATGAGTGTATTTAGATTATGTGATTTCTCATGACAGCTATGAGTAGAGAAGATGCGACATTCAACATATCTGTGTCCTTCATCACAACTACAATTTGGCAAGGGTTGTAATGAGGGCCTTAGTGTTTTAGGTGATTACTACTCTTTTCCTACCTAGGCCAGTCATAGGTACAACAGCATTCACATGTATTTCCTGGATTGCTGCAGGCATACATCAACACTTGTGTGATATGCGTGTGACAATGTTATTTGTTAGGGTTACAAATTATGGACACATTTCTCCTACACATTCATGTGGTAGTGTATTTTTTGTATTTGTTTTTTGTTCCTAATTACTTTTGTGGTCTAATAATGCTCTCTGAGATATGGGTAAGTGAAATAGGTATGTGATGATCAAAAGTAGTGCTCCATGAGAAATCAGTGTTTAAGTCTTTTTTTTACAAAATATTATTTTATGATGCTAGGAGAACAGTCTGTAAGTTAAAAGGTTGTGCAAAATATGGTCTCTTTTGCGTGCTCCAGCCGCACAGTTTAATTGATCCCCTATTGTGAATTATTATCCTCATCCTCCTCAATGGGGATACCTACCTGTTTGCCCCTGGGGACATTGGTGCGTACACAGATGTTGTGCTAAATTGCACAGACAAATATTATTTTGCACATAAGGGGTGGTGCATATAGCATGCTTCCGCCGGTTAGACCTGGGCACCTGAACCTGGATTTCGGCATTCCATATGTCTTATCCACCACTATCCTGGTACTTCTATGTGATTCATTGTAAGCCCGCTCAGCATCAGTTAGTGAGTTTTTATGTGGAGTTATGAACCATGGCTGGATGCCGTAACCTTTATTTGAATGTGAAACAAAGTGTCAGATGTGCATATTTGTTTTTTGCTCTATGCCATGGCACATTTTTGTTTTCAGGAGAGTGGTGATTCAGAATGGTATTGCGTACATTCCTGTTTGAATGAATGGTTGTATTGGTGCATGGTGTTGCACTTTCAAGTCTTGGGTTATGCCTCAGGGACCTGGTGATTGTTGGTTATTTTCTGGTCTGACAATTCACCCATGCATAATATGTGTGGTGTTGTCTATATTTGTCCCTTAGTCCCATTACTTTAGACCTGCATAAGAATGATGTTTGATAAATTTGTACCTATTTTGTGTGTTGTGTGCCATGAGATAGGTGTTGTGCCCTGTGTGTTGCATGTGAATCCCTCCCCCTTGGCCTTTGAATACCTCCCTTGCACAAAGTGTTGCTGTTGCCAATTGCTGGCTATCATGCGCATGTGTATGTAGTTCATATGCACAGTGTGGCACAGTTGTTTGGGATATATTGTGATGTATGCAACAAGTTTACAGACACCTGTCTGACAAGACTGGAAATGGAGAGTTTTTCAGCGCTGCCTTGCATCAGCAGTCCAGCCCTGAAAAGTCCCATGTCTCCTTAATATTATGTGTTTCTGGCCTCTACCAGTGCACTGGCAGTAGTTCAGCTGCCACAGTCCATTGTGAGCACCCTTGCATCATTGTATGGATATGTAGAATTTATGGGTATGATTGCTGGTGTGCTGTGAGGTGTCCATTCCTATGCATGACCTATCCATGATGGTGATGTGCTATTTCAATGTGTATTCTGCACTATGCACCACACATGGGAAAGGTAAACACTATGAGGATATTAGGATTTTTTGATGATATATAAATGGTGATGCCACCACTAGGGTAGCATTAATTGTTGGTGCTGTCTCAGGTTTCTACAGCATTGTAAATGTGGGGCAGTGTCAATATGTGAGTTGTTTGACGGTGGCATGGCCAATGTTATACACATAGCTGAGCTATTCCATGCTAAGTGTTATGTGTGAAGGATCTGCATTTTGAAATAAACACATGAACACATGTAGTGGCTTGACTCCAGCTTTTGAAGGAACAGGGGACTTTGTTCCCCCAGTACATCATTAAAAGTGTCAGTCAGGTAGTGCTAAGAACTTGTACATGTGGGCATACGTGAGGGTGATGTGCTTTGAATGCAGTGTAGTGATGCATGTGGCATATGTGTTGTTGTCCAAAAATCTGTGCTTCCCGGTCCATGTGTATGTAGTGTGGTGTATGTATTGTTTGTCCCACATGTTTATTGTGTTGCCGGTGTTTCCATATTGTCCATCCTGAAAATGTTGGTTAATTATTGATTGTTGGAAGATGTAGGCATCATGGACGCGCCAAGATTTTTAGTGAGGATATTAGTGAATATCCTGCGATGATCCACAATGGTCTGCACATTAATTGAGTGTGTGTATTTCCTGTTCCTGAAGAGATGTTCCGTTGCAGCAGGAGGGACAAGTTGGACATGTGTGCAGTCCATTGCACCCAGCACGTGAGAACACAGCAATACTGTAGAGTCCTTGTTTGATCTCCTGCTGCAGTTGCTGGGTGTTGGGGAAGCGTATGTGGTGGGTTGTGAGGTGGATGATGGCGTCCAGGACTATAGGAAGGAAGACAGACAAGGATGGTTGTGAGATACCACCCACTTATGCTGCAGTGGTCAGAAATGATCCAGAGGCCATCATGTGGAGGACAGCCAGGAGTTTGGTCTTGGGTGGTATGGTTTTAGGAGTTTCCACACTTACTGTGATGTCAGGAGCTAAGTAGTGCAGCAGACATACGATGGACTCCCGTTTGAGACGATACTGCCGGATGACCTCTTCATACCTGAGGACAAGGATGGATGCTAGTGTGTGGAATGTTTTCTCACTCTTTCTGCTCTGCCTTTGTGGCTGTAGTAGTGGTGGTTGTGGTTGAAGTGGTGCTGGTGGCACATGGCATCATGGCTGTTGTCTTCTCCAGGTGCCAAGCTGTACCAGTAAGAGGTCCATGTTGTCCAGTTGTTTGCCAGGGCTCATTCTGTGTGTTTTCCTTATGTAGTTGTGATTGGGCACTCTGAATTAGCATCATTTTATCAGCCCGATCCTAGGTGTGTGTCATTTTTCTATCAGCTTGTAGATTGGGTGCTAGTGGGCTAGCGTCATTTTTTAGGAGAGAACGCCGACCTTGCATGTCATTGTCAAATGACACAAGATGAGGGGGCTCTCCTGAAAACAAACTGATGCTAACTCCAGAAATTTGACGCTAGGCTGCTCTAATAACACTGTCTAAATATGGCGCTGGGTTAGCAATGCTTTTGCATTTAAAATATGGCACAAAGCCCACGCTAACATTTCTTAAATTTGGGCATTTGTATGTGTGACATTCTGCAGACAAACCAATTTTGTGCAATTAGAAAGCTTATGCAGCTCTGGTGCTTGTGGTTCATGCACAAGACGATGTGAAAGACCTGTAACGGCCAGACACAGTCTTCTGGAACTTTACTGGCAAAAACTCAAGGTAATTATGTCAATGAAGATTTGTAGTTACCTAAAGAAAAGCAGAACTAATTGGATACGTAACTAGCAAAACAAGCAAAATGGGCAGACATAAATTAGATTTATACGCCAATACAACACGCAAAATGCTAAAACCTCGAAAAATCAAATAGACTTGAAAAAGCATCTCCTCTGAAAACAAGGCCATTGCAAAGCTCATTTTATATAATAAAGAAACAGCTTGAGGCCTTTCATGTGTTTAACAACGTGCTTTGTAAGGCTCAGGGCTCGTAGCCTCTGTACATTTGTCAATTGTTAATCAAATACTTTTAAAGATATGTGAGGATGGTTTAATGACCTCGCACTTTCTACAGATGTTTTACTTTTCTGTTTGATGTTTGGCTGAAGGGGGATATTTCAGAGTTTGGAAGCTTATCTGTTCTTCTGGCAGTTGTACTACACACCACAGGCCAGGGTGCTAACCTGCCTGTTAAGGTAGTGCAAACCATAACCCTTTTTAAGGTTACATTTTTTTAGAATACACTTTAGCATAATTTGTAATGGCTAAGTCGCTGCTTGGAGAAAATCTATAATTACATGTGATAATTAAATCTGATTTGAGCGGTGTGTGTTTCCTGTGGTTAAGAATTTTCTCTCTCTGCGTTTTTCCCACTACAACAAATGGCTTCACCGTGAGCTTGTACAATGACTATGCAGTGTCATAGAGGCCTCCTTGGTTAAAGCCTTCTGCCATGCCACACTGAAGAATGTTGATTTTCGCTTTTGAGACTTTGGGGCTTATTTACAAGCCCCTGTGGCACAAAGTGGGGCAGCAAGTGTCTTGCTGCACCACCCAGCGCCATTCGGAAAGGTAAAAACTGCACAAATCTACAAGATATGTTGCATTTCTGTTCTCTCCCCCTGCACTGGTGCTAAAATTAGCTGCCTAGCGCTATCACGGGCACCCTTGCACCATAGTGCAAAGGTGCCTTTGTTGCAGGGAATTATTGTTGCAGCACACAGAGAAGTAGCAAATCATCATTATTTAATGATTGTTTATAAGCAGGAAGGTGTCCCTTCTTGCGTTTAAACAATCATTAATGGTGTTTTGCTCTTTCTATATGTGCTGCAGAATGCAACAAACAGAGAAAAAACAAAAAAGAGGAGAAATCAAAGTATTTCTCCTTGTTGCGCCACTCTAATGCCACTCTTGGGGTGGTGTTAGTTTTTGGCACTTCCTTAGGTTTACAATTTTTCGTAAATATGGGGCAGTGTCAAAAGGAATGAGTGTTGCATGGAAACTCCCACAGCAACACCCATTGCATGCCCCTCTGCCACAGAAAACTGCAGTGAGTGGAGGACATATTACGGTGTTAAGCATGCAAAGTGGCTTAGCACTGCCTCGTAAATGTGGAAATGGGCACCGCGATGCTCCAGTGGTGCTAGGGGATTTTAAGTGAGCCGCTAAGTCCCAAGGTAAAATCTCCTACCGAGTCGAACCTTGTTGGTGTATCCAACCCACATTCCATTGCATTTGGCCTGAAACCAGGTGACCACTCTCTTAGTGCTTTTTGTGTTATTGTCATGTACATTTTCTAAAATTCATATCTCTAGCTCCCCTTTTTGGATTTTTGTCATTTTGGTGTCATTTTGTTTGTTAAATCTTGCTCTATTTCTATTGTGGTTATTGTATGCTGCTACCTCCTACCCGTAGCTTTGTTTGAACCTTAAAAAATGCCTCACTAAACCATTACCCTACCTATCCATGAGCCCTTATAACTCTCACTACCCCTTCCCCTACTCATTCATACACCTTAAAAATGCTTATTACTACTTGCCATACCTACCGCGCCATTCCTCAACAACCTCCTACTCTTACCTAGCCCTAGCTATCTCTGAAATAATCCCTTAGTATCCCTTACCTATCCCTGAACCCTAAAAAATCCTTACTAATACTTACTCCCCCCGACCCAATCCTGACCCTTAAAAATCCTTACAAACCTTTACCCTTATCCATACCTGAACCATAGAAATCTTTTCCTACCCAATAATACTGCCTTCCTTTACCCATTCCTACACCCTAAAAACCCTTGCAATACAATAACCTTACCCATTTCGAAAACCTTAAAACCTTTTACATCCAACACACCCTTTTACTTCCCTTAAAATGCACTCTTAACTGTGTGCTAAAGTCCTATATTGTAATTTGGGAGAAAATGGCATGCATGGTGTTTACCATTTCAAAAATAGCACTTGGTAACAACCGTATTATAAAAAACTGTATAACATAAGAAAGTATAAACTAAGTTTACATATGTTGAGAATTCATCTAGTTTCTCTCATAAAATCGTGAGTACAAATATAGTTTATTTTTCCAGAAAATATGACACAAGTAATAATGCGAAAATGTCAGTTATCTAATTACTTAATCTCAAGAACTGTCCATAATGATTACAGTTCCTTTGAGGAAAATGTCCTGCATTAAAAACAAGAAGATTGCTTTATTTAAAAGTAATCACAGAGATAGTCCTATCCCTGTGATAGCAATGAATTGTAGTGGGCCATAGTTTGCAACCTACCTCATTAATATTAATAAATTAGGCAAATTGCGACCCACCACGATTTAGTATTTTGTGTCCTGACCTATTAGTACATAGGTGGGTTCACAAAATACCATTGGATTTGCTACACTTGGCTCACAAATTGTGACCAATGTTAGCTAATGAAATGTTTGTATATCTGGCCAAAAGTGTGCTACTTTCAGGAACCTGATCATTTTGAAATGGTGAAAATTCTGCAGCTCTTTTGCTGCAATAAAGTGTACTCTTTGTCATCAATGCAGAGGGTAGCACCCTAGTGTTTTACTGGAATTAAATTGTGTCTACTTTTTTATAGTCTTCTTTTTGTTGTGTCATGTAGTTACCTACTCCAGTCCATTTCAATGGAAACTTCATGTTGCACTGTGAGAAAACAACATCACTATCAAATAATCCAAAACTGTGAGGAAGTGGATTATTAGCTGGGGTAGATGAGAGTCTATTTCAAGTAATATTGTCACTATTGTTGATAGGGACAGCAAAACTTTCAGTGATCTAAAGGTGAGCTCAACCCCTGGGAACTGTGACATAGAGCAGCCAGGATTAACTTAAACAAATGCGTAAAATATTTAGACATTCCAAAACTGTCAAGATATTAAAACACAACACAATAGAAATTACACTGCAATTTAAAAAAAATGAAAATATTTTAATGAACAACAAGAGACCAAAACAACAAAAGTCCAGTAGGGAAAACTGGAGATATATAAAAAAATTTTACAATTTTATATGAAAATAGAACCAAAAAGCACAAAGTGCCAACCGCAGGCAACTGGTCTTGCTACATCAAGGCAAGGGTAAGTATTAAGGCCAAGCACAATGGAGTGCAAGTCAGATACACAGTTTGGGTTTGTTACGATTTAGACATTACCTCCATACATTTTTAATTTTCAAGAAGGTAGCATTTTCAACAGGGCCAGATTGCCGGCTGGATCTAAAGACAGGCTCACCAATGACAAGTTAATGAAGGATGAAGTCTCTGTAAAGCTGTTGACTAAGGCAGTAAAAGCTCTGAGCAATAAAGGTCCAGGGTTTGTGCTTAGGATTGGATAGGGCTCAGTGTTGGGTCAATTGAAGATTTCTACTTAAAGAGATCAAATTTAACTAATACATTAGTGTCATAGAAGTTAGCACATGGTGACATACAGACCTTTGTTTTAAAGTCTAACAGAGAAATGAACATGGAAATGTAAAACATGCATGTTTAAATTATGGTGGACGATGTAGCTGCCATTACGTTTAACATGAAGATATTACGCATTTATATTTGAGTGAATTACTGACATGAAATAATGCAAAAAGTAATTTACTAGATGAAAATGGAAGTGAAATATTAAATAAATATGAGTTAATGTACTTATATTGAATTAAGTAAAATTTATTAAAGTGAGTCACATGTGCAGAAAAATAAATGGACATTTAAATTATGTTCTAATAATGTAAATAATGTTTGCAATAAAATAATGTGCTTTGCTTAGATGATTTAATTGTATGATCAGAAGGGGACCCACACAGATCGATACATTTAATGGCTGACACCCTCACAGCTGCAGAATTGAATCGCAGTCGAAACAAACAGAGTGAAACCTCGAGACATGAGACTAGGATGTCTCCTATGGCTTGTATGACCTCACACGAACGGACACTACACATCACTTCTACAGGAGGCATGTTAAGAGGGGTGAGGGGAGTAGTAGTGACGGGCACAGTGACCACGATTAGCCATATTATGATCTCTTTCCCACACTGCGAGCATATACCTTCTAAAATGGGGGGAGAAGATAGGTTGGTTCGGAATAGAAACTAATGAAAGAGATAGCAATATTGACAGTATAAACATCAGCAAGCAGAAATCAATGAGAAATTGTGATACATCTAGCTGTTATACTTCATGCCATGTAAAATAAGATCAGCTGGTGGTAACCTTCTCATTTATGTACGCAAGATTACGACTTATCTCACTTTGTATTCCTTCTTTTTCTTTTGTACTTCTCAATAAATTCTGTTTACAAAAAAAATGATTTAATTGTAAGATATGCAATAGGATTTACATGTATTAATTGTATTAATGTCCATATAGGTTTCCTTAACTTGACTATGCCTGGGAGAATCATTGTTGTAGCAGTAGAGGAAAATTGCTTGTTTATTCTGCTCCCTCTGACCTGAAATCTTTCCCCAGGTTGCTGATGTGATGTTGAAGGTTCTATTGTATTGAAAGTAAAGAACATGTTTCAGTATTAATTATGTAACAATATTTGTTATAGCTGTCTGATCAGACAGGAATCTCATAATTCTTATGTGAAAAAGGCTCTGTTTATTTTGTGTGCCAAGAGAAAGAATTTTGAAGTAACAAATAACTAGAAAATGTAATAGTTGGTGGAATTGTATGAAATCATTGAGTTGGCAAGGCTTTTTTGCTGAAAAAATCTGACATAGTTGCTAACTTGATGGTGCCATTGACAACCATTGGACTCTGAATCTTAGTCATAAGATGAGCCCACCTGAAGGACCAATCAAGAGGACCATGGATATTTCTATTTAGTGAGAGACTTTAAAACTGAGAGTTAGTTAGTAATAGAAAATTGAGAGAATCTGTCTAATGCCCTGCGAGAGTTAACTGCTGTCGCCCCTGTCTTCTCCCAATCTTCTGACGAGTTTCCGTTTACTCTTAATTGCTCCATTTGTTCATGCTGTTTTGTACTAATATGCCCAACTAATTTTCTGAACTGCTGGTCTGCCCTGTGTGCAGCCTGTGTTTTGCACTATCTTAATTTTCCTGTCTACGGATGTCAGAAGAAGGTGAATGCTCATCTGATGAATTATTCTGTCTGCTGTCCCATGGGGAGAGGTATAACTAAATGCAATTTCTTGTCTCCTTTTTAGTTTACGTATTTTCACCAGCATATTATTATAGTGAGTTGTCTTAGATGATTTTTGCAATTATTTTTGTCTTTGTTTTGCTTTTGCCCGCATGTGTTAGTACATTCCTAAACATGCAAGTCACAATTTGTGGTAGAGATAAGGTTGACCAAGCTCTGAAATTGATTGTTTGAATTGCATTTTGATGATACCATTATCTGATTGAAATCGGTTATTAATGTGTGTTAGAAATAAGTTCTTTGGTTGGCAGTCAGGTTATCCCCTGTCCAAGCAAGGACCCTCACTCTAGTCAGGGTAAAGGAGAATCACCCCCCCCCCATACCAGCAAGCAGGCTTAACTTCAGAGTCCATGTGTAAAGTATTTGTACCAACACACACAGTAAAGTAGCAATAACAGAGTCCAGCACACATCAACAACCTGGGAAACAGAGGCAAAAAGTTAAGGGAGACCAAGCCAAGGATATCAAGTCTAACATGTGTTCCCCCTCAGCTGAAAGTGGGGAGCAACTACCCAACCTCATTTGAGTTCTCATCACTAAGGTGGAAGAATCTGGACAGACTATGAGCATTGGTGTGTTCTGTACCAGGGTGGTGTTCCACTGTAAAGTCCATCCCCTGTTGTGAAATGGACCACCCCAACAGTATTGGATTGTCACCTCTCATCTGCATTAACCATCTGAGGGGCCTGTGATTGGTATTAACCCTGAATTGAGTCCCAAACAAGTAGGGTCTTAGCTTCTTCAGTGTTCAGACCACTGCAAAAGCTTCACACTCAATTGCACTCCACCTACTTTCCCTGGAAAGTAACCTCCTGCTCATGAAGGCTACAGGTTGATCTAGGCCCTCTTCATTAAGCTGTGAGAGTACTGCTCCTATACCATGGTCTGAGGCATCTGTTTGCACAACAAACTCCTTGGAGTAGTCAGGTTCCTTCAACACAGCTGCTATGCACATGGTAGTCTTCCGGGCATCAAAAGACGGTCTGGCAAGCCTCTGTCCAGATCACCTTCTTTGGTCGCTTCTTGGAAGTCAACTCATTGAATGGTGCCATAGCCCTTGACAAATCTCCTATAATAGCCAGTGAGACCTACAAATGCCCTCACCTCAGTCTGGGTCTTAGGAGGCTCCCAAGCCAGAATGGTGTCAATCTTTGGCTGTAGTGGTGCCACTCCCTATCTGGTGTCCCAAATACACCACTGAAACCCTGCCCTATTTGGCACTTGCTTGTCTTAATAGTGAGGCCTGCCTTTTGAAGGGCCTCCAACACTATGTAGAAGTGCTGCAAGTGTTCCTCCCAAGTGGAATTGAACACTGCAATGTCATCCAGGCATGGTGCGCTGAAGTAATCCAGCACAGTCAACACCTGGTTGACCAACCTATGGAATGTGGCAGGGGCATTCTCCATCCCAAATGGCATCACTTTAAACTGGAAGTGTCCATCAGGGGTAGAAAATGCTTACCTCTCCTTGTCCTCCACATTTAAGGCAATCTGCTAATACCCAGACGTCAAATCAAACGTGCTGAGGTATTTTGCAACTCCCAACTGATCTATGAGCTCATCAGCTCTGGGGATGTTGTGCACGTCAGTTTTAGTGACCACATTGAGACTCCGGTAGTCCACACAGAAACGGAGTTCTGGGGTGGCACCAGGAGCAGCAGCCGTTGGGACCAAGACCATAGGGCTGGCCCAAGGACTTCTAGAAAATTCAATCACCCCTAGGGTTAACATCTTAGACAAACACCTCATCTTTGATGCTGGCCCTGACTTTATCAGTCACCCTGTAAACCTTCTGTTTAATGGTTAGACTGTCCCCAGTGTCCACATCATGTGTATACAAGTGTGACCCCTGGGATCAAGGAGAACAGGAAGGCAAACTGACCCAATACCTGGCAACAGTCCCTCTGCTGTGGTCAAGTCAGGGAGGCGGAGAGAGGGAGCGGTTCACTCCCTCCACAGACCCTTCTTTCTCTCCAGCAGACAGGAGGACAGGGAGAGACTCAGTCTCTTCCTCCACCCCATCATCTGTTGCTAGGAGCATGGACAATTCAGTCTGCTCAAAGTGTGGCTTGAGACGGTTCACATGCAGGACCCTTCAGGGGTTTCTGGTAGTCCGCAAGTCCACTAGGTAAGTGACTTCACTCTTGTGCTCTACCACCTCAAATGGCCCGTCCACTTGTCCTGGAGCACCCTTGGTTCCACTGGGGCCATCACCGACACTTTTTGCCCAGGCTGAAACTCGACCAGAGTGGCATTCTGGCCAAACCACCATTTCATATCAGCCTAGCTTGCATCCAGGTTCACTTGGGCAAGAGCACTGAAGCGGGCATTCTGGTTTCGGAAAGGCAGCATGTGGCTAAATATATCCTGGGGAGGTTTACTGGGGGCTTTTGCTAAGCCTTTCTTCACCAGACTCAAGGGTCTACTAACAGGGTGTCCATATAGCAGTTCAAAAGGACTAAAGCCTCCCTGTAGGCGGACAGAAGGCAAGGCAAGAGGACGTCCCACTTCTGCCTCAAGGGCTCTGATAGGCCCATGATCATGCCTTTCAAGGTGCTGTTGAATCTCTCAACCAGACCATTGCTTAGGGGTGGTAAGGAGTGGTGAACTTATCAGTTACCCCATACTCCTGCCACAGGGATTTCATATACGTGAATATGAAATTGGTACCCCTATCAGATACCACTTCCTTGGGGAACCTCCATCAATGCATGACCCACACAGGGGAAGTGACTGATCCCAGCGGAATGGCTTCTGGAGAACGGGTCACATGGTCCAAGACCAGGATGAACCTGTTGACCATGGCTGTCTTGGAATCCAGAGGCCCCACAATGTCAATACTGACCCTTTCAAAGGGTTACTAACTACAGGAAAAGGTTGTAGGGGAGCCTTACATTTCCCTCCACTCTTGCCCCTTGCCTGACAAGTTTGGCAAGACCTACAATGAGCATCCGAGTGCCTGCGCACTAGGGGCCAGAAAAAGTGGGTGACAAGCCATTCAAAGGTCTTGTCCTTCTCCAAATGTCCATCTAAAGGCACATCATGAGCCAGACCCAGTAGGAAGGCTCTAAAGCACTGGGGTATCACCAGCACACAGGCTGACCCAGGCTCACTATACAGGAAGCCATCCTCCCAATAAGTCAGGTGAGATCCTGGTTCCTTGCCAGCCACCTGGTCTGCAGCCTGCTGCCACAAACCCACAAGAGTTGAGCATTTTTTCTGTGCCTCACAGAATGTTTTTCTGGTGGGTCCCCCTTCCTGCTGCTACTGCGAGAGCTCAGGGACCTCCCCAAGTTCAGCCACCTGTTGCCCTTTAGGCTCTGGGGTGTCACTCTCAAGCTCTGCCTCCTCCCTCACTATGGGAACTTCTGGGGCACCCCTTGCCCTTCCTCTTTTTGGCAGTCCCTTGGGCACCTGTTTCAGGCTCCAGGGGCTCCTGACCACCCTGACTGGCTGCCCTTGACCTGGTAGATATGCATACCCACCCAGGCAGACCCAACATCTCCAAGTGTGACCTGTGTTTCACCTCCTTCCAAGGGGAATCCTCCAGGTCATTGCCAAACAAACAATCCACTGGCATGGTTGGACTCACAGCTACCTTCAAAGAGCCTGAGACCCCCCATTCAAAGGGAACCTGCGCTAGTCTGCACAGGCATTCTGAGTTGTCCACTGCAACTTGATGCAGTCAGGTGTACTTGGTGAAGTACACTAGGATCAATCTGCTCTTCAGACACCAGGTGACTCCCCAAAGTATTCACACTGGCTCCTGTGTCTCTCAGAGCTTCCACCCTTTGTCCAATAATGGTCACCCACTGACTGTACTTTTTAGTGTTCTCAGGCATGAGGGTTCACTGGACCATCTCACTGTCCCTAGCAAGACAAGGGTCATCTCAGCTGGCTCCCACCCACCTGGAACCAACTCCTCCCCAAGTGCTACACTAGCCAAACACTGGGACTGCACACCAGTGGGTGCCGGTGTACTCTTGAGGTATTTGGGGTCACCCCTCACATGACTCAGCGGTTCACATGCATAACACTTACAGGGGGACCTCTTTCCACAGGTCTCCCCTGTAAGAAAGTAGCCTCTTTGTAGCATGGCCCCATTTTTGGCCTATTTGTCAGGGCTTGTCAGTGTGTTTCTACTGTCTCACTGGGATCCTGCTAGCCAGGACCCCAGTGCTCATAGTTTGAGACCTATTCGTCAGTGTGTTTTTACTGTCTTACTGGGATCGTGCGAGCCAGGACCCCAGTGCTCATAGTTTGTGGCCTATGTGTGTTGTCTGTATGATTGACTGTGTCACTGGAGTTCTGCTAACCAGAACTCCAGTGCTTATGCTCTCTCTGTTTACCAAATTTGTCACTACAGTTTAGTGACTCCATATTCCAATTCAGATTGGCACACTGTTTCTCCCTTATGAGTCCTTAGTATATGGTATGTAGGTACCCAGGGCATTGGGGTTACAGGAGATCCTTATATGCTGCAGCATTTCTTTTGCCACCCATTAGGAGCTCATACAAACACACTTCCAGGACTGCCACTGCAGCCTAAGTGAAACAGCGCACACACTATTTCACAGCCATTTTCACTGCACCAGTTAACTTACAAGTCACCTATATGTTAACCTTCAGTTACTTAAGGCTAGGTGCAAAGTTACGGTGTGTGAGGGCACCTTTGCACTAGCAAAGGTGCCCCCAAGTTGTCCAGGACCAATTTCCCGGACTTCGTGAGTGCGGGGACACCATTATAATCGTGCACTACATATATGTCAATACAAATATGTAGCTCCACAATGGTAACTCCAAATATGGCCATGTGAGGTGTCTAAGATTGTGAAATTGAATCCCTAATCCAAATCTGGTATTAGTGGGCCAATTCCATGTGACCTGGGGGCTCCACCATGGACCCCCAGCACTGTCAAACCAGCACTCTGAGTTTTCCACTGCAGCCCCAGCTGCTGTCACCCCACAGACAAGTTTCTGCTCTGCTGGGGATTGAGCAGCTTAATCCCAGAAAGGCAGATCAATGCATTTCATTTAAGAGAGGGGTGTTACAGCCTCTCCCATTGGAAATAGGTGTTACATGCATGGGAGGAGTATCCTCCCAGATCCTATGAATATGCTTTGAAGGGCACAAACGGTGCCCTCCTTGTATAAGCCAGTCTACACCAGTTCAGGGACCCCCACTCCCTGCTCTGGTGCAAAACTGGACAAAGGAAATGGAAGTGACCACTCCCCTGTCCATCGCCACCCCATGGGTGGTGCCCAGAGCTCCTCCAGAGTGTCCCTGGCATTAGCCATCTTGGATTCCAAGATGTGGGGACCCTGTGGGAGCATCTGAGTGGCCAGTGCCAGCATGTGATATCAGAAACACCTCCTGATAGGTGCATACCTGGATAGGTAGCCAAAGCCCCCTCAGGGCTATTTAGGGTCTCTCCTCTGGGTGTTTCCTCAGATTCGGTTTGCAAGACTCCACCAGGACTCCTAGGCATCCTCTGCTTCAGCTTCTGACCCTCGGATCAACCAGAGACTGCTCCAGGAACCGCTGTAACTGCAAAAATGCATCCAGGAAACCTATTGTGACTTGCAACTTCAGCTCCAGCCACCAACTGCAACAGTTTCTAGATTGTTCATGCTCTGAGGACCTTCTGTCTTCATCCTGCCACAAAAGAACCAAAGGAATCTCCATTGGAGTGATGGAGTCACTTCCCTGCTTCATCAGGCAACTCTCTGCACTGACGACCGGTACTCTGAGCCTCCCCTCCTGATGACGAGTGTGATCCCTGGAACACAGGTGGTAGACTGAAGTGATCCTGACTGTCCAAAGGTCCAGCTTTCCAAATTTGGTGGCAGCAAGGGCTTGCCTCCCCGTGCCAGACAGTACCCCTGTGCATCACGTCCTCTGCAGCTCCTTGAGCTTCTGTGCACTTCTTCCAAAAGGGGTTCAAGCACAGAATACTCCAGGTCCCCAGCACTCTATCCTGCAATGCTCAGCTCCCTGAGTTGTTCTCCGGTGGTGTGGTATCCCTCTGTGTAGTGCTGCGATGACCGCACTTTGCAACTCCTTTGTCCCCATGTCCTGGGACTTCCGTGGGTGTTGCATGGTCTTCTGCGGGCTCCCTGAAGTGCTGAGAGCCCTCTCTGTCTCCTCAGTCCAAGTTGAGACTACCAGGTCCCTCCTGGGTCCAGGCAGCTCCTCTTTGACGCAAAATGCGTTCTTGCATGAACCAAGGCTTGTTGGCAAAATCCAGGGAAGCAAACAGCCTGCATCCACCGACACGACATGGGACATTTCTTGCACCAAGCAGGAACCCACAGCTATCTTCTTTGGTGCATTTCTGTACTTTTCTTCCAACCGAAGAATCCACTTTTGCACCTTCTTCCAGGTTGGCCTCTTCATTGACTTCTGGACTTGGCCTCCTCTCTACAGGTCTTCAGATCCAGGAATCCAATGTTGGTTTCTTGCAGTCTTGCTTGATTCTTGCATAACCCTTCACCATGACTTCTACTGTGTTTTGAGGAAACTTCCTGTACTTTACTCCTATTTTCCTGGGCTCTGGGGTAGGGTACTTCACTTACGTTTGGTGTTTTCTTACACTGCCAGCGCCCCTCTACACACTACACTTGCCTAGGGGGGAATCTGACTTTCGCATTCCACTATTTTAGTATATGGTTTGTGTTGCCCCTATGTCCATTGAAATCTATTGTGTTTTTCACTGTTATATGACTGTTTATTTGCCTGATTTTGGTTACTAATTTATATATTGTGTATAATACTTACCTCCAGAAGGAGTATTACCTCTAAGATATTTTTGGCCTTGTGTCACTAAAATAAAGTACCTTTATTTTTGATAACATTAATTATTGTCTTTTATTGTGTATTAGTACTGTATAACTATAGTGGTATTGCAAGAACTTTGCATGTCTCCTAATTCTGCCTTGGCTGCTCTGCTACAGCTACACCTAGACAGCCTAAGCTCCTAGACACTGCCTACATTTAATTAATAAGGGATAACTGGACCTGGTATAAGGTGTAAGTACTTTAGGTACTCACTACAAACCAGCCCAGCATCCTACATCCCCCTTTAGAGAACCATGGCTTCTTTTCAGTGGGGGCCTGGGAATCCTGACCCTGGGAGCTAGGTTGGGGTCCTTCAGAGAACGCCCCCTGTTTACTCTTACCCCCTCTTTTCTCTGAGAGGGACCCTGCCCACCCTTTGCATAGTCTCCCCCATACCTCTTCTGTACCCTGGTGCTCTCCCAGATGCTCCCAAGCAATCAAATTGTACAGCCCCTCAAACGTTATTACGTTACAGCCCTTCACCCAACCGTCCAGTGACCTGCAAAAAGAATCAACACATTCCAACCATGTTTGGGATTCCTTCCTCTTTTAGGACCCAAACTTGTCCTTAAACTGCTCAGCGGTGAGACCATACCTGGTGAGTAGGGCATCCTTCATGACAGAGTAGGTGAGCCCCTGGGGATCCCCTAAGCATCAGAGTATCCCTCTTCTCTATTGCAAAGTGCTTCCACAAACCCACCCCACAATGTGCTTCAGGGACCAGATTGATATGGAGAGCAGACTCATACCCCTTGAGCCACAAGATTATGTCATCCTTCCTCTTGTAATCCTTCACTAGGTCCTTAGGAATGTGTACCCTCCTCTCAGGCTGCACCGTGTTACTGCTGCCACCATCCCTTCTGGACTGGCTCCTCTGATCCACCTCCCTCGAGCTGAGCTCATGAGCCAGCAATAACTTTTTCTCTTCAATGGCCATCCTCATCTTTTCTAACTCTAACTGGTGAGCCCTCTCTGCCTGATTGTCCTGCAATTCTTCAGATGTCAGACCCTTGGATGATACAATGCTACCTGCCCTGGAGACCCTCTCCCTGGACATAACAGGCCCACCCACTATACCATTGTGAATGTTTTGCGCCTCCCCCTCCTCACCCTCATCCTCTGTGTGCCCCCCAGCTTCCTTGGCTGTTACCCAGGCCTTCTGTGCCTTTTGCAGCTCCTCCTTCCTAGTGGTGCTCTTAATGGGACAGGCAAGATCCTTCCTTACAAAACTCTTTCAGTTGGGCAACTGTGTAACTCTCCAGTTTCCCTAAATCAAAAGCAGCTCCAGCTGATGCATCTCCAGATTGAGACATGATGAACAGCTAAATGTGCAAGGATCCAAAGGATATCTAGGCTACACCCCAGCTTCCTTTATGTCACTGTCTGGAGAGAGGTGCAAACAGAACAAATGTCAAACTGACCCAGACAGGGAATCCACAAACAGACAGAGTCACAGAATGGTTTAAGCAAGAAAATGCCTACTTTCTAAAAGTGACATTTTCAGACACACAATCCAAAAAACAACTTCACTAAATGGCAGATGTATCAAAGTGTTTTTTGATCACAAATGGCCGAAAGGGCCATTTGCGATCGCAACAACTGCATTTTGGTATTAACAAATGCAATTTGTGATTCGGTATTAGGAAGGGGCATGTCAAAGGTTTAGGCCTGTGAGTAGGTTCACTTGCCAAGTCGAACTGGCAGTTTAAAACCGCAGTCACAGACACTGCAGTGGCAGGTCTGAGCCATATTTATCGGGCTATTCATATGGGTGGCACAACCAGTGCTGCAGGCCCACTAGTAGCATTTGATTTACAGGCCCTGGGCACCTCTAGTGCACTGTACTGGGGACTTACTAGTAAATAAAACATGCCAATCATAGAAAGCCAATTTTATGTACATTTTACACAGGGGCATTTGCACTTTAGCACTGTATAGCAGCTGTAAAGTGCCCAGAGTATCAAAACAGCAAAAAAAGAGTCCAGCCCACATCAACAACCTGGGAAACAGAGGCAAAAGTTAGGGGAGACTATGCCATGGATGCCAAGTCTAACAATGTGCATATTGTGGTTTCGTTGACCTATGTTATTCTGTTGGAGTGTTTAAAAGTATTGATGTTTAATAGGCTAAATCTTTTTAGACGTTTTGATTAGCCAATGGTTTTCATGCACGTTTATAACTTAGTTTTACGTACCATACACATAACATTGATTTTGGGACTGTATTAAAGCTTTGAAACTTTATTAGGTTTGGAATTTAATTTAGTGTTAAATTATTCATTGATTTATGATTGAATGAATCTGACTACTTAATTCTAGGCCAAGTCCAAAGATCTAGTAGATCTCTAGTGGTCGGTTTAATGAGGATGTCGCACCAGCTAGTTTGTGGTTTCTGAGCCAGAGGCAGGAAGAACACCTCCATGAGAATGCCACCACTACTTTCAGATGTAGGGCTTAATTTAGCTATTGGCAGATGGGTTACTCCATCACAACCGTGACGGATATCCCATCTGCCGAAATCTAAATCCCATTATGTGCTACAAGATTTATATTTCAGTGGACGGGATATTCGTCACAGTTGTGACCGAGTAACTTGTCCTCCAGCATCTAAATCAGGCTGTTAGACCCTTCCCTGGAAGACCGATTTACTTAGCAGAGCAAGGCTGCAGGATAAAGCTGAAGAGGGATCAATGGCTTTGGATGCCACTTGGAGTCAGACCACTGAATTGGATTTGATACTCTGGAGAAGAATGGACTCTCCACAGACTGGCTTGCATGTTGGTTTTGGTCCCATGCCAGTTCTCTAGGTAGAAATGTAGAAAATGTTTTAGATCCCAACATTTAGAGTTAGGCAAAAGGATAAACTCTGACATGAGCAAAGGGTCTTTGGCCTTAAGAACAGCACTTGGAGATCAGGTCCACTGCAAACTGTTCAGCTGGGCTCGTCCAAAGAATTGGGTTTCTGGCATCTTTTCTGGCCCTGTAGCTTAACTGGAGGTCGGCCAACTGACCCTTGGAATTTACTCCTTTGTCCTTGATACAAATGGGGCAGGTCTAGCTCATAGGGACCCCTGTACAAGTCTCAACAGCAGGTGCAGCTATTTGTGTGCCACCGGTCCTGTAGTGTTCTAAAGAGGGTACCCATAGGAGCCAAATTTATGTTTGGCAATAGCCGGTGGGTGGGGACAGTCCTGGCTCATCCATACTAGAGTAACAGTTCCCAGAGGTAACCTTACCAACTTTTGCAGTCATTTTGTGCCCTACAGCAAACAATCTCACATTGCCCCTCTCTATCCTAAATCCAATATGGTAGAATCTTTCTTCACTTGTGCGGATCTACTGGGCCCACCCCAGCGGTGTGGCCAGAAAAATGAGCAACCACTTGTCCGTAATCACTCAAAACCAGTTTGGGGAGCTCGTCTCTCACTGGGATTAGTGCCTGGCTGACTAAAGAGACAAAAGATTGGACAGTCCCATGTGTTAGCAACAACTGTCTTGGACAAATTAGGCCTCCTTGAAGTTAAATGAGTTCCTGGACAATGTTCAGATGGTCATCCTGTCAAAGAAACAGCACTTGTCTGTTCACCAAGAACTTTGTCCTAGCTCTAGGAGGAAGTATACTTCTCATCATGGTGCTAATCAGCTCCTGTGTGACAGTTGTATTTATATGCAAATGGACTGCGACAGGCTTTAGACAGGTAAATGTTTTAAAAGTACCTTTTGTAAAGTATTTATTACCAAACCAGCTCCACCAATGGACTGGACTTTTGAAAAGTCCAAAAATCAAACTTTGTAGCTATTTCTTAAGTGGGGATGACATTATTAAATATTACTATTACGCCCCAATGCTTTCCTTTGGACGGGCTAACCCTGCTAGAGTGAAATGGCTTTTAAGGCTATTGCACAGTGAGGATATGGTTGATATGAAACTTTTACATATCCTACTTTAAAACACCATGAACCCAGTTTTAAAAGGCCCACTTAGAGTGGGATTATTAATGTTTAAAAGGAGAGTATAGATCTGTCAGAAGTGTTTAGTTTATGGGATAAAATTTGCAGTTGTAAAACTGACAGGCAGGATACAGTGGCAAGCACGCAGCCATGTTTGCACTGTCAATGTAGTGGGTGGCACAATAAGTATGTAGTCTACTAGTCAAATGTAGTTTACTGGCCTGGGTACACTTTGTCCTATATACTTGGGACTTATAGGTAAGTTGCATAGGCCATTTAGGAGTATAGCCAATTTCTTCATGTTTTAGGGGTCAGAGTACATGCACTGGGGCTTGGTTAGCAATGGCCCTCTGCAAATAGTCAACAACCAGCAGTATCAGTCTAGAAAGGGGGTGATCATGGAAAAAAAGGCATTTAGTACACCTTCTATTTCAAGTACGGGTGTATGAAATTGCATATTTATTTTTTCAAAAATTCTTCAAAATTATGTGAAACACATAAAATCATATATGTTAGTATGTCGGATGACTTGATGTACAAAGTCTTACTCCATCAAAAATGGTATGCACAATGAAAACAGAAAATGTATTTTGGCAAAATATTTCCTGATCGAACCAGTCACCTGATGAATTTCACAATGCTTGCCTAAACCGAAATTCAAAACTTTTGCATGAGAATTTAAAATGTTATCCAGCAAATCTCCGGGGTCTTTGTTCAAATTATAGTAACATCCAAAAAGGGGTAATCTGTGGAGGGTAATGAATATTATAAAACACACGGCAATGCATCTGAAATCCATCGCCTTTCTAAATGGGAAAAATGAAAATAGAGCAACACTAATTTCCACATATTGAATCAAAGTATTATTATTTTACATTGCAGATGAAAAAAATAACTTATTTCTAAAAGTAATATGGTTCAGATTAAGGGTGTCAGTAATTTTGTACAGCCCACCTGAGAGATGATGATTGACAGCCTTTTCACATTTGTTGGCTGCAAAATGCACCTTGGCAATGTCAACACATGTCCACATCTGCTTTGAGGCCACTAAGCCTGTTTACTGGATTGTCATCCCAGTATCAGCTGATTTATAGTAAGGTCTAAGCCAAATGAAATCTCACTGGGAATTCAGGACAGTCTGTTAATATTATTTCATTTAGAGAATGGACATAAGCTTTTCTTTCACACTTATTAGATTAGCAAACATATTCACCATTCTCAAACAAACATATTCACAAGATATATATCTCTTATGACAATGCTTCTATTTAGGTTTTTTGACACTGAAAAACAGTTAAACCGAGTTACAGTTCTGGCCCAAAGGGTAAAAAGCACTGAAAGTCGCCAGTTACCATACTCTCAGGGTCGGACAGATCTAATGGTGCCCCTCACTGCTGTGGATTTTTTTTCACAGTGTAAAGGTTTCGCACCAGAACTGATTTGTGATTTCAAGAAGGATGGAAAAGTTTTACAGAGTCCTTTTGTCAAAAAATCAACTATGCTACACATAACCCCCGATTCAATGAATTGCGATTTTTAAATGGTAGAGCTATTCACAATTCTTAATTCTTTCAAGCCCAACAGGCAACATTTTAACATGTTTATATTCCACAGACGAAACTCCTGAACAGATATACACCATACCAATGAAAATACTCTGTATAAGTATAGTTCTATTTCCATATTTGAGGATATCCGCTCAGAGATTTAGGCAGTCAGTAAGGAGCACGTTTTTCAATGGGTGCTAAGTTATGAAAGCACATCTTATGTATCCACTCATATTTCTTTTACCCTGAACTGATACGCAAGAAAAATGGGATGGTAACTTTTAGCCAAGGATGGCAAGCGATTGCCAAGTTTGATGCAGGTTCGTCCATTGCATCACAAGAGCAAATCAAAAACTGCCTGCCAATGAAAAATGCTGCTGAACAATAAATGTCGACTGCCAGATAGACAGACAGAGAGATAAATAGATAGACTTTCTATTGATATAGCACGTTTACTTACGTTTCTTGATGCTGAATTACATGGAGGTACTAACTACCTGGGCAGAAAAGAGCAAAAACAAGGGCATAGCACAATTATATGTTTAGTAAAAAATAATTGTTTTAATCAATTTACTGTAAGTTAGAAGATTCTGGTTAGATTGGAACTTCAGTGAATGGTCATCAGCCATCTCCCTGAATGCTTTGTAACCGGCCTTGTTTATGTGTGTTTTTAGAATACGTAGAGTTTTCCAAGCAAAGACGTTATACTTGGTTAGTATTGGATCGCTAATATTTATTAGTGGTCTAGCCCATGTTAAAGCTTCTTTTCCAGATATGACAGTATAAATATCACCTTTGATTTAACTATTGGGAATATAGTTAGATGGGACACAAAAATAAAGTTGCATTGTATTATAAAGGCTTTAAAACAGGTAGGATCTCTCACAAAAATGATCCGGAGGTGGCAATGGCGACGGCAGCAGGCTGGTGTATTCTTTTTAGCAACTGTGATTGTTTCTTTACTAGCATTTGAGACGCTCTAGTGGAGGTGTTTTTAGAACAACCAGAGGATAGCCTAGGGCTAGTAACACATTAACTTTAGGCAACAAGAATGGCCGTTCCTGTTTATATAAATTAATGTCATCTTGTAGCTTACTGAAATATTGTTCATGACTTGCAAGTGAGTCACTTCAAAGTCAATGTTCCCAATTAAAGTTGCTTAGCAAACTGTCCTGAAGTGCGCAGGTAGCTGGTGAGCCTTATAGCAAGTCTTAGCCCAGGGACACAGTACTAAAGCCTGGGAGTATTCACCGTGAGGAAAAAAGTGTAAAGGAGGAGAAAAAAGACATTGCAGTTATCTAAAGCATATACCACACCATCCATTCTCACAGGCAACAGCTCAGCACAGCAAGGTGTATTATACCACAAGGAAAAGGAACCAAGGTGACTTGAAGGAACCAAAGGTGACTGTGATGATAGTTAAAGGGGGATACATGGTATGTGACGGCACAAAATAGAAGATAAGTAGGCTGTCACGTACATCTAAGTGGGTCCTGCTTCTCCAAAACAATGGCACTGATGAGCACCCAATCAACTAGGAATAACCCAAAAGATTGGGCGAAGTAGAAACAGCCTGCTGGAGACCAAAGAAACAGAAGGAAAAACCTGTCTGTTAGATGACTGGAAAGTCTACATAAGGGAAGGGGGAAAGGAGAAAGCGAAAGAAACATACAGGATATCAAAGTCTAACTACTGGTTAAGGAAAGCAGGAATCTTGCAACACAACACTGCTAGGCAATATCACTTTCTTCTGACTATGTTTACATTTCTCCAGAATTACCCAACTAAGCTTTGTGTGTGTCTAGCCCATCTATGCCAGTGCACCCTATCCGCCATCGCTACTGTGATTCATAGCAGAGGTCTCTATTCTGTTACTTTCCTACTTTTGCAATTCCCTGTGTTACACATGGATAATTTCGGATATTACTGACAACTGTGACCATTTGATATGAAAGCAAGTTTAAGCACCCCACACTTACCCACAGAACACACTTAGAAAGAAACTTAAATATATACAGAAGAAGAAAAAGATAATGTCATGGTACACTGCCGGACAAAGTGGCTCTAGTTAAAACTGCTTAAGTATTGATAAGTGGCAATAAGGAAATATGGTATCCACAGAGACATATGAGAATTCAATCAGCAAGGCCCTAATTCAGATGCCAAGGAAATACTGATGTGTTATCCCCACAGAAACCACACACTGCATTATAGAAAATGTAGGAATGGTAATTGGGGAATGCCTTGGTATTACAAGCTATCAAACCAGCAATAGGGAATAAACATTAGAGTGGGTTTTTCTGCACCTAATTCTCGCAACAATTCCATATTTTCAGCGATTTACCACTTGCACATTTAGACAGCTATTTTGCAAGGACAATGAAATCGCTGGAAGCACTGTTTTCTAACTGACATTGTAAGTAGAAACGGTTGAAATTTAAATTATGCTGGTGTAACTGAGTTTAAATGTGTTTCTTACCAAAAATTGACAAGAGGACGCCTAGAGAAATTGGAAGCCTCATGATCTGGTATGTGATGGCTACTTTTACCTAGCAATGTATTAAACTGAGGAAAATGCTGTAGATTAATTATCTATTTATGGTTTTATGGCATGCACCCTCTTATGCTGTATATACGTTAGCAATGTGTATGCTCAGTCATACTAAACTATAATCTTGTGGTGTATGGGGCTTTGTGGGATACTTCTAAACGTACAAGGGGCACTACTGTGGAGGGCATTTGTGATTTTTTGAATGGATTTGCATGTTATGAACAGTTGCTTAGCTTTTATAATTATTTATTTTGTATATAGCACTTTTGTGCTATGTAAAGACAGTGAATAAAGTTCTTTCAACTTCAACAAGAGGATGTATTTTAGCGCTAAAATATACTGCAAAATGGCAAATTTGATTTTTGTGTAATTATCGTGTAACTGTTGGCATGATTTTGCATAATTCTGTGAAAGCAAAATACACAAATTTCACACAAAACTACTTATAACCCCATTTCGCCTTTTCACTCCTGTTTGGCACTTAGGGCCAGATTTAAGGGAAAATAACGGTGCATGTCACTGCGCCAAATTTGGCAACATTGCTCCCTGTCATTTCACAATGCAGAGAAGTGCCATATTTAATAGAATACGGCGCACCCCTGTGTTTTCGCCTAAGTCGGCGATGAATTTGATGCTGTGTGCCAACGCAGCAACCCTTGCACCATTGTGCAAGGATGGCTGCGTTGAGGGAGAGATTTTTCTTGTGCCGGAAGGAACACCTTTCTGCACAGAAACAATTTTAAATGGCGATTTGCTCCTTCTATGTGTGCGACAGAATGCAGCAAAAATTATGAGAAATTAAAGCATTTCTCCCTGTTGCCCCCTGCTAACCCCAGCCCCCGGGGTGGTGTTAGATTTTGGTGCTGCCTCAGGTTTACAAAAACTGGTAAATATGGGGCAGCATCAAAATGCAATGAGCGTTGCTTTGGCATGCCCACAGCAACACCTATTGGGCACACCTTCCACGCAAAGTCCTGCGTATGAAGGGGCTGTATTTACAGGATTGCGTTAAGCCACAAAATGTGCCTTAATGCCAGCTTGTAAATATGGTGTAGTGCATAAGGCCACGTAGCATCACTAAAAGTGACTGGAAAAAAAGACTGGATGGAGGACAGCAACATCACATCTCCATAGAAAATGGATTTTCAGCTAAGCATGGGCACGCTTAACAGCAGAAAAAGTAAATGTGGTTGTGTGTACATCTGCTTTGTGAAACGTCTAGTCGCCTTTGAATGTACACATAGAACTGTACTTTGGTGGAGTTTAGAACACTGGGCATGAGATAAGGTTTGCCAGCACTAAATGAATTAATTTCTAAAAACATGTTGATACAGGTGACTTTGATGATGATTGGTATTGATTTCTCTGATATCTATTAGAAACTAGGATTCTTCTTGGCATTGATTATACTCCCTCTTAGCAGATTTTCCAAATAATATGGATGGATAAAAAGCATTCTTGCCTTCACGGCGGTTACAGACATGTGTCCTAATTTATAAAAATGTCCTGACTTTAATAGACCATGGATTGACTCAGCTGCACAGGTAACTACTGACCATCAAAAAACAGTGTGGACGCAGGCAATTGATGGTAAGATCAAAATTCGGTAATAGAAAGTTTTAAGGTTGGAAGGAAAATTGGGAGAATTCCCCCCGAGTCTCCCATTCTGCCAGCCTTCCCATGGCAGATGGGGACTCTTAATCCCCAGGGCATTGCTGCTTGCAGCACTGTCCTGGCGGATTACAACTGCTGGTACCGCCAGGCTGCAGCCTGGTGGTGTTAGCAGTGGGACCGTGGCAGCTCCGCCATGGTCATAATGTAGCTGTCGGACCGCCACAACTGCGGCAGTCTGACTGCCACCGCGACCCTGGCGGGCAAAATCAGGCCCATAGTCATTGATGAAGAAATGTCTGCGTATGTTCTACGTGTGAAACAAAAATTATTACAGACCATTTTAGGAAGTGTGTAGTAGACTATGTAAAACATCATATTATGAGTAACATTAAGAATTCTGCCTTTAACTAACATACGTTGTTGAAAAGCAATGAACACAAAACAAGACTTTGCTAAACATAACAGGTCACTAGGCAAGGAAGGGTGGCCTGTAGGAGTAGAATATGCATGGCAGATTAGTATTAAAGGTGAGCTTAAGAGCTTTGCATACATTAAGTGGGTCATAGGAAACATAAGCAATGATAGAAGGATATTCACCTGTAAAGAGAATTATGTGGACAATTTAATTTAAAATCTCTAAATTTGTATAGACTTAGCACACATGCAAAGTTAATGGTTAAACCCATGGGAGCATATTTATACTCTGTTTGCGCAGAATTTGTCTCAAAATTTATGATGCAAATTCGGTGCAAACCTAACACCATATTTATACTTTGACGCCCGACCCCGCGAATGTCAAAATTCAGGAGTGTGCAAAATTTTTGGGATGTGTGAAACCGCCTTGCGTTAATGATATGCAAGGTAGGCGTTCCCGTCCAAAAATTTACTTTAAGGCATGTGCACCCTATTTATACTCCCGCGTCATTTTGACGCACAGGAGGGGGCGGGCCTTAAAAAATGGCTCCCAGCCTGATTTGTGCTGTTTTTTAATGCCTGGGTGAGGGCAGGCGTTAAGGGACCTCTGGGCTCATTTCCATGATCTCTGACCATGGAAGCAGTCCACAGGTGCCCTTCCCTGCCCCCAGTGATACTCCCTGCCACCCTCACCCACCCCTGGAGGACACCCATGGGTGGGGGGACCCATCCCAGGTAAGTACAGGTAAGTAGAGGTAAATATATATATTTTTTTAAGTGGAAAAGGGGGGCCTAACTTGGGCCCCTCTACATGCCACTGTGCCCAATGACCATGCCCAGGGGACAGAGGTCCCCTGGGCATTGACATTGGGCAGGGGGCATGACTCCTGTCTTTCCTAAGACAGGAGTCATTTCAATGGGGGTTGTGCGTCAAAAAATGGCGCAAGTCCGGTTAGAGCCATGATTTTTTACTCTAACCTGACTTGCACCATTTTTTGACGCACAACCCCCATTCTTCCCTATGCCTGCGTTGCCTGGTTAGAGTAATTTCTTTTTACTCTAACCAGGCTGCAGTGCCGTCTAACGTCAATCCATAAATAAGGCACCCGCCTGGCACGTTGGAATGGCGTTGGCCGGCGGTACATTTTTTTACACAAACCAGCGCTGGCCCTGGTTTGCGACAAAAAGTATAAATATGGGCCATGGTTTTTATATTATGTTTCACAAAGAGAAAAAATGTTATGGTTCTACATCAATGCATGTTTCTTACAAAAAATATGTGCCTTGTTGCCTCGCCTCCAAACTGAAGGCTTGTCTGTAAATGCTGGGATGGCAGGTTTGGTTTAAAGAAATCCAGGTAATATGCTTCTTAGCTGACACTGCAGTTTTGGAAAACCTGAAAGGTCTGTGCTTGTGGTCTCTCCTGCTCTTATCACATAACGCGATACCACCCACATCACAATTTCAATGTGTATCTGATTAAATAATTTGTTTCGTTTCTTCATTGTAATGAGGTAAATACATCTCCAATATTCAAATTAAATTTGTGAATACACTTTAACAATATACCACATTAATTTCTAAAGATGTTCAATAAAGTCCATAGCATTTATTTTGCTAGGATAGCCTACCTACTAGGAAGCTTGTCACCCAATACTTTCTATCTCCTCAATAATGAAAATCAATTTACAACCAACTTATGTTGTTTTCCCTCAATATGTTACTTAACAAAGCCTCTGTGTCCTCTCTTGGCTTGCATATCTCTCCATTCAATACCAGTAAGCTTTGAGAAAGGAACATATTCATCCACCCATGAAACCGATCTGTACTTTTGTGATCTGCACCCATCTGCCAATTTATCAACAAAGGTCAGACATGAATAAGAAGGAAAGCCTTCCATTTTAGGATTAGTTTATGTAGCTACTGGCAGATAGATCCCAAGAAAGGCCATAATAAGCAAGGGTTTCCTCCTATTAAACAGGTCAAACTATAAAATAGTAGGCCAACTGAATCTGTAAATAGCCACCACAATGTTTGAATGCTGTCTAAAGTAAGCCCACCACAATGCTTTGGGATTGGCAACCCTGTTCATGTGCCATCAGATATGATCTGTGAGTCTTCATTTTAACCAAAACTGACTTATTTTAAATCTGCGTGTCCTATGTTCTTTGAAACAAAGCATGATTCTTTCTGAAAGCCAATCTGTCCTTAGGCGCTTGCATAAGACTGTCTCTATCCTAGAAAATGGCACATGTTGTACCCAATGCCATGGAAATATTGCTGACAGATGATTCATAATGATCCCACCTTTCTTCCTGCAATACTAAGCTCTAAAGAAATAAACTGTTATTGCAAGCTATTTGGATTCATCCATGGGATGAGTGTTTATTAAGTGAGGTCCTCTTTCATAGCTACACATTTCAGGCTATTGATTGTTGAATTCCTAACTGTGGCTAGGCCCTTCATTTAAATAAATGCAGATGTTGGCAAAGCTCAACGTGCTGTTGAGGTTTAGATAGTTACATATCAAAAATATTCTCTAGTTTCATAACTCAAGGTTCAAAAGATGATCAGATCAGATGCCTCATCGAATGAGGCCTGGCTGTTTGCCACCGACTCCCATTGTGATGGAACTGCTAAGTTTCTGTAGCTTTTTGCTTTAAGTAAGTTTTGTTCATCTTAAAAGGTCCCTCTGTGGTCTTTGACACTATACCTGCCGTATCTTAAATGGTTGAGGCTTTTTTTTCAAGGAGCACAACAAGCTACTCCGTATCTAATGCATAGATGTTCTAAGGTTCACAATCAGAGGGGCTACCTAAACCATCTATACTGTTATGATTAGTAGTAAATCAGATAACAGAAGAAACAGTTTCATTTTACAAAATGAAAACCTTCTTCTAGGCCCTATTTTTCTTTCCATATTAAAATCATTGGGGGCAGTCAGAAAAAAGTAATTGTTTCTAAATGCATATCTATGTTTAAAATACATATGAGGCATTGACCTTTACTTCATATAAAATGAAGAACTTGCACCACCATGGTCCCTTTGGACCCCCCCTTGTATCTTTTCTGAGTGTTTCCCAAAATATCAGAAATAGGAGCATCCTTCCCCCTACTTCGTATTTCCTTACTAAGTGTTCTGTATGAAACCCTACCTTAATATGTAAAATAATGAAAACCTCATATGTAAATGTCATTTGTGAACCATTTAGCCATGTTTGATTAAAAGCCTGAATCTTTTCTTGTGGAATTCACAACTTTATGAACATGGTCACAATTACCTATGATCTTACAGCCAGGAAGTTGTTCATACTCCATCAAATACTTCTTATTTTCTTAAGTGCAGTATCCATGCCTTTATTGCTCCTCTTGTAGGTCACCTCTAAAACGTAGGGGTGATCTACTAACATTTTTCACTGGCTTTGTGTCATAAAAGTGAAGCCAAACAAAACAAAATGTTTTTTTTAATTATTTACTTTCGAGTGGAAATTAACCAAAAGTAACACAAAGCAGCGCTAAGCATTGCTTTGCATTACTTAGCATCAAGGGGGTGTTACATGGGTGTTCCAATACAACTACCAACCCTTTGTGACACAAAAACCTATCTACCACAAATATTATACAGGATTTTGTGTTAAAAAAAAGTCTTTTAAAGCCAGGCATTAAAAGGATAAAAGTGTATCGTTTCTCCTTCCTTTTCCTATTTTGCATGTGTGCTGCACTTTGCAGCACACATACAAAGTAGAACACGTTTTAGAAGTTGACTAGGTATAGTATTTTGCACTTCCAGTACAAAACCTATGCTAGACTCTCACTCACACCCTTGTACTAAGGCGCAAAAGTGTCCTTGGCGCACACCAGCTGAAATCAGGGCCAGGACTAGGGAGGGGGGAGCCATATCTCTGCAGATATGCAACTTTCCTGCTGCCTCTCTGTCACACAACGCAGTACAGCATTTTCGACTGCTGAGCTGCATTGCCTGACAGTTTAATAAATCTGCCTCTAAGAGTATTGCTGATGTTGCTGCAACTCAGAGCCAAAACCTCAGTTCGGGCTCCAAATGTTGAAAGAAGAAAGGGAAAACTGAAGCTCGTCTTGCAGCCTGAAGGTCTCCATCTTGTTTGCTGAGAGCTACCATTCCATCTGCCATCATGGTCTTGGTTCAGCAAGCCCACAGAGGGCGTCATTACTTACGACCACAATGACAACCATGTCCTGTTGCAGGAGAATAACTGTTGTTTGGTGAATTTTTTCTGTTCACCAAAAATAAAACCTCAACAAAAAAGAAGTAATGTACTCTATTCTTGTTTGCAACAATAAAATAAACACTAACAAGGAACCAGCTATGTGTCCTTCAGCGTAACATAGAGTGATCGGCAACACTGACAAAACAGCACTTTATTTTAGGCTAAAGTATTGAAGCTTTCCACCTCCTCCACCAGCCTCGAAATCTAGTAATTATAGCTCTGCGTTCAAATGCTATTTCCAGTAACATGGGCCTTTTGAATTTTTAAAGAAAGTGATGAAATGGCCCGTTTTTCTTGCTTCAAACAGATAGACGAGTTTGAATTTGAATCAGGCCACTAGTTTATCTTCTATTAATAAACTGAAACAAATCGTGTAATTTAGGGTCAAATTTAAGCAGCTGTGGTTTACACGCATATCTGTTACATTAATGTCCTCTCATAAATCATTTCCCAGTGCAAACCGTAATTGCAAATCTTAAATATTGTCTCTAAATCAAGTATGCGTTACGTTATTTATGCACCGCGTTAATATCATTTTTGGAGAAGTACTTTTATCGTGAGCCGTCCTTTATCATTGTTTGCAGATTTCTATTTTTCTTTTACATGCAGTTTATGTCTTAAGTGCCCATTGTGCTGCAGATACGCATTTAAACATTAACATACATGCACGAGCACAATTTAATTAATTGGAACTGAAAGTACTACTTTGTACTTTTGTCTTACAAAAGCTATCACCTTAATTTTTAGATGCAGTGTTCTTGCCTTACTAAATGCAGGCTCACTCTGTACGGGTGTAACTGAGTTCCCGCCACCATATTTTATATATAACAGGCAAAAGTGATATTTTGCAGAGGAAAGTGAAAACCCATGCACAGATTTATGAGAGTGACACAACGCTACGTGCGCTATTTTCTTGCCATTTGGCTCTGCCACATCTATGGGACGGCACACCATATCATAAGGATCTAAGCTGCTGCTAAAATTCTGACATATTAAAAAAAAACATTACGCAGCGTGGCACATGGCAACTGGACCTTACGTGATGCAAAGCTGATTTGCGTGTCATAAAGCACTTGAAAGTGCTGCAAATCAACTTTGAGACACTTAGGCATGCTTTGCATTGTAGGATGTGTAAAAAAAATACAACACAAAAAGTAAGCAGCAACCCACAACAACTGAAGGAAATGGATTGAACAGCATTCACAAGCCAGGAGGGCAACAATCTCAATACCAGCCAAGATGACCAGATAACAGGGCAGGGAAGGAGGATGAGGACGAGCAGCTTCAGCAACATGGAGAACCAAATATTAGTAGCTGAGGTGACCAAAAACAAATATCTCCCCTTTGTCACCTCAAAATTGCCACTAGGGAAGAAGGAACCATTTCGTGGTCTATAATGGATAAGATCAACTGTGTTGGGCAAACCAAAAGGATAGCGCCTGAGCTGCAAAAAAGGTAGCCTGATTATAAGCACAGGATCAAGGAGAAACTGGCAAGGAACCTGAAGGCAGACATGTGGACCAGAGGCTCAGGAGGAGTTGGACCCATTGGAGGAACAGGTGGCATCAATTGTCCCAGCATAGTTGGTGGCAGGAGTTGCAGGGCAGGACAGTGCAGTAGTAGAGGACCTGAAGGACTACAGGGTAAGTGTCATCACTGAACAATATGGTTAAGCATGTCTTGTTGTGAAGTGCAGATATACTCTTTGGTGCACTGCACTGCACTGCACTTTGTGCAAGGGAAGGGCAGGCATGTGTAACATGTCAACCCATACATCACAGACATGTAATTTATTTTGAAATGTGACAATTTGTACAGTCCAGTACCCACGTTTTTCATTTTCATGCCTTATGTACTGCCCCAGTCCAGGTCATCCTTTGAATACTGAAACATGAGGGTTTATGTTTAGCATGAGTTACCAGGACTGCATGTCTCACAATACAAATCAGAAAACCTTTAATGGAGCAGCTCATCATGCATGGACCTTGGGAACCTGCACAATCCAAATGTCAGAATAATGGCCTCTTGCACAATAAGGGAAATGTGTTTGTTTTGAGCCTACACAGCCAAAACTGTAGTGTCAACAAATGAAAGGAATGGGTTTGCCAGAGGATCAACTTTTCACATGGGAGGGGATCCAGGGTTCAATATGGGGAGTATCTCCAAGTAGGATTAGGTGAAGATCCATGTGTACAGTGACTATGATTAGATCACAATGCACGCAGCTGTCCTCATGTTCTGGGTCAGATCTAACAGCTGTCATCTGCCATATTAGAAGCAACACTGCCTCAAGCTTGTACAAATGAATATTGGTCGGTGTTGGCGAATGCAAATGATGTACACCAGAGGTCCATTAATGTTTATCGGAAGCATAGATGGTAAGAGAGCCTGGTGCGTACTTGGTACTGTGATGCCATGCAGGGGTGGCTGAGCACATTTAACTGGCAGTGGGTTAGAATGGGGAGCCACGTGATCTCAAGGATGAGAGGAGTGATGTGTGTTATGCAAGGCAGCTTGAGTGACAGGCATGCACTGCTTCTCTTTGATAGTGTTGGATTAGTGTAGTAGCTGTGAAGGGATGGTGTAGAAGAGCCCACTACACTTGACATTTGGGCCTAGCAGAAAGTGTTGCAGGTGTCAGGAGTGAGCCTTAACCCAAAAAAGTCTGACTATGCTACATATATAAAACAGGCAAACAGGAGGGTCTTAAACAGGGAATTGTGAAGTGACAAGATGGGTCAGTTGACCATGATGATGGGCAGATTTTGGCGAGGGGGACGTGTCTTGGCCGGTCATTTTAGCAAATCGGATAGGTAAATGTTAGATGTTATCATCACTACTCTCCTGTGAGGTTAGGCATGAGCCATAGTTCTGACATACATGTAGGTATGCTGGGCAAATGCTTATTGTTACTAATATTGGTTATGTTGGTGTCTACAGAGAGTCAGTGTATGACCTGGTGTCATCATTGTCTGAGAGTAAATCCTGCCTCTGGGCCCACATGATGTATGTCTTACGAGTCATGTCAATGTATAGATCAGAGCTGAGTGAACTGATCTGTGATACACTGGTGAGGGACAACTTGGGCAATTACAAAATGAGGATAACTTAAATGTTTGCATTTTTTACAAGTGTGATGGAGGATAACCCTTTCAGGGATAATTCATAGTGCCTATTGGTATGGACTCTGGAGATCACTGGGTGTGCTAGGAAATCACAAGATTGCACAGCAAAAAAGTAAACTATGGTACTTAAATGCCCTTATCCACTCCTGTAGTGCTTCGAGGCTGCTTGTTGTGTAGAGTTGTGTGGGTGTTTGTCACGTATGAGGCCTTGGCCACATGAATGATGGTGAGATGCCACTACTCTCAAAAGATAATTGGACCTTAAGCAGGTCCTGCGTGTACTACCGGTGATCATTTTTCCATCCTTTGATGATTTAGATGATTTACCCCATTCCAGGTAATTAAGGTAAATATAGGTAAGTATTTTTTTTAACTAAAGTGCCATTTGGGGCCCATCTTGTGGCCCCCTGCATGGCACAGGGTGCAATGGCCATGCCTAGGGGAAACTGGTCCCCTGTGCTGGCCATTGGGGTGGTGGGCATGACTTCTGTCTTTTCTAAGACAGGAGTCATGTGGTATGAATGGTTTTGCATCATAAAATGACTCTAGGCTGGTTTGAGTCAACTTTTTTTACTTTAACCAGCCTAACGTCATTTTTTGGTACAAAACCCTTTTTCTCCCATACCACCAGCTCCACCCAGCTAACGTCTTTTTTTTTTTTTCGCTAGCCCACCCTTTGCACTGGCTTGTGCCATTCCATAAATATGGCATCTGGCTGGTGCTCAGGAATAGCGCAAGCTGGTGCTAAAGTTTTTGGTGCATAACTCCATTAGTGCAGTTTTGCACCAAAAACTATAACTATGCCCCTAAATACTTTCTGGTGCTTAAAAACCAATAGCACCACCTTGGGATATCTGGTCGTGCTTGACCTGGACAAAGACAGAGTTTGAGTCAACCGCAATGGACGCATGGTTGGATACATTGAGTAGGAGGCCCTTCAAAATTTTACCTTCAGAATTAGAAACTTTTCTGAAGGATTTTCTCCCGGGGTTGTGCGGTCCCATCCAGCACTCCAATTTCCATGAAACATTGTTGTATTGCCTCTCTGCAAGGCCATGGTCAAATCCTGGAATTCAGGTGCTCCAGAGCTTTCAGCAGGATGAACCTGAAATCCAGGACAGGTTGCAGTTGAAGGTAGTCAGCTTGACTCTTAACATCGGGTCAGTCCACCTAAACAGCTTTTTCCAAAGTTGCTCCAAACTTCCCCAAACTTCTCGAACGTCTTCCTGAAATTTCTCTTGAAGGTTCAAATCATTCAAAACACAAATTCAAGGGTCTAGAGGCTCTGAGATGGTCCTTGGAAGTTTGGAACTCTAATTTCCACATTGCACTTGGTCAAATCCTTCAAAGTCCACTGGACACACTCCAGGCTGGGGACGTCTTGAGGGAGATGGTGATGGAAGCTCTGTTGCTTTCTGAGAGTCCACTCCTTAATCCTTCTGGAAGCAAGGCAACGTCCTCAGGAACGTAGTTTCCATAGTGCAGCAGGAGCAGTTCTTCAGAAGGCAATTCTATGGGGGGCAGACCAGGCCTCCTGCAGGGTATTCCTTCTTCTCCTTGTTGTTTCAGGCAGCAGATCTGAGTTGTTTTGCAGCTCTCACCTATTTATTTCAATGATCTGGTGTGACAAGCAGGGGGAGACCCCTGTCTAATGAGGCACAGGGTGCCACCCAAAAGCATGACAGCCTCCTCCAAAGTGTGGCATATTCCTGTCCCACCAAGCACTGCACTTAATGAGGCACAGGGTGCCATCCAAAAGTATGACAGCTTCCTCCAAAGGGTGGTGTATTCTTGTCCCACAATGCACTGCACTTTAAAATTCAAGATAGGGGATACTTCTCCAGGAGAGTAAGACCTGGCTAAACCAATCCAATGGAGTGGCTCATTTCCATTAACACCCCCCACTACAGCCCGTCTGCAAATTCTATTCCTGTGGCTGCCATCTGGCTGGGGGTTACAGGAAGAGGGGGTAGGCCTGATTGCCAATCAGGAGAGGCTGCTAGAAGGATAGGTTGTGGCTCACAGAAAAGAAAGCCCTATAACGTCCCTTCTGTATTAGTTATGATAAATTCAACAGTGGCAAGTTGTTGGATTTATCATTATCAACCTTTTAAGTCATTGAATTACATTTTTAGCTCCTTCCTAGCAGAATTTATTCTTACATAAAATATTCCAATGTTAGCCTATGGAGATAAGTATGTACAATGGGGAAAAATGGAATGGGCAGTTATTCCCTCATCAGGGCATGTAAGACATCTTTTATAATGTCCTGGCTTATAGTTACGTTGCACCCCACCCCTGGGACACCTAGGGGAGACATTAGAGTTGACTTATATGTAAAATATAGTAAATTAGTCCTTTGGAAGTACCTTTCATTTCAAAGTCAAATTTGCATATATGTTACTTTTGAAGACAGTCTGCAAAGCAGGGCTGCCTTTAAAAATGACAGCAGGCAACACAGCAGTGCACATTCCAGTGAAGAAAGTCTACTGGATATCTAAACCTCCCTGTTCTACTATATATTAGGGACTTATAGGTATGTAGGGACTTACAGGGGTCTGTCATTGCCAATTGTAATTATACCTAATTCTCATATGCCTTGTTATTCCAGGCCCTGGCACTGGGCCTGGTTAGCAGAGCCCATGGCACAGTCAGAGTCAGTTACCACCAGTGTCAGTCAAAAACTGGGGGTGAAGAGGGCTAAAAGGATGACTTTCTCACAAACACACATTGAGGAGAACACATACAATATTTACAGAAATCGATCTCCAGCTCACCCTTTAACATTGTGTGTTCTGGGAATTTGTTAGCATCCCTTGGTCCTTTCTGTAAGTTACCTAAGGAAATGCCATAATTCATGTATTTCAATTATAAGTACAACCCACAAACCACCGAAGAGTCCCTTGTGACAGGATACGGGAATTGGGCATTTTACCATGTGCTTCCTTTACCTTTGATTGATGTAGGTACTTTTAGACTCACAACATTTTCATACTTTACATCATCCCCTTATATAAATTTATCCCGATATACATCTTGCATGGAAAAAACAACAAATGAAGTACACTCATACATGCCTATGAGTCCACTAATCTCAAGTCCAAGAAGGTCTATGACATCGGCCTTCAGTGCTATTTCATCAGCCCATCTGTGCTTCATCTGAATCGTGGTTCTTGAGAATTTGAAGGTCTGCTGATTGTACCAGTACACAAACTCCAATTTATCCTTTTTCTCATTCGTAGGCTAGCCATGGCCTACCCTACTACCAGCTGCCAGCATCTTTGGCAGATAATATAATATGAGCCATATCAGCATTCCCAACTCTGGTTCTAAAAAATAGCATACCCCTCCCACACGTATTACTAAACCTCCTACAACTCTTACTAACCCAACAAATAACCCCCAAAATGACTTACTCCCGACAATACAATGACAAATATTTATACAAAACAATGACAAAAGACCAAATATGTATGAGAGAGAGACAAAATAGGGACAGAAGGCACACTGACAAGACCAAAATACTAGAATATCTCACAGGCACTCTCTAAACACTTCCAACACCAAACACAGATTAACTGATAGTAAGAAAAATTAAAAGTAATTTCACACTGCATCACTTCCTGTGTGTATCCCACTCGTTTTTGACAAATGCACTGTTTTTTATAGCACATTGGTACAGAAATTGCCAATGTAATAGCACCAATTCATTGTTTTCAATGCAATGGCATCTATGTGTGGCTTACGACCAGTGTAACGGGTACAATATGATGTGCAAATATGTTCCTGTGTGGATTCTCACTGACGCAACTGTCCTATTGTTTAGGATACACTGTAGGGAATTGTGCAATGGAGAAAACACCCTGGGTTCACTTTCATAAAACCTCTTTTCTGAACTGACAAGTTTATTATTTTCTGATGTGTGAATTTTCACTGGTCATAGTGTGCCCCTGTGTTAGATGTGACCTTCTTAGTGGTGACATATTGAGTGATACATTATTTAATAAAAAAACATGTAAATATTCTAATGTGTAGAGACATTTACAAGTTTTTCTTTCTTTGGAGGTCTGTAGTATGCTTGGGTAGCTGAAGTGTAGGCAGACAAAAGTTAGTTAAAAATATAGCGTTACTGTGCCAATGAGCAAAGGTATTGTATTCCTCCCCATTATGCACAGTATCCACATTCTGACCATGTGTGAGCAATCCTGCCATAAGATGTGTTATGGATGCAACACACACTCAGGAAAGCACAGAGAGTGGCTGGTCCACCCAGTCTGTAGTGTATATTGCAGGCAACTTATAGATTTGATGGATGAATAAGATACATATGGTGTAAGTCTACTATGGCACCTGTGATCGTCCAGCAGCCATTTATTTGCTCTCTAAACTAGGGATCTTCTACCATGTAATGTTGTGGTACAGACACATCTGTAGTCAGGGCTATAAGTTTTAAACAATATGCGTGGCGCTGGCACAATGCAATATGGTAAATATGTTTAACATATCTGTTTTCCAATTGTTTGAGCATAACAAGCACAACATGAGTAGCCTAGACAAGTGAGAATAATTATGGGTGCCACAATCTATAGCAATTCACTGCATTGCATTACTCTGCACCAGAGAGAGGTTCTTTGACCTCTGCATGTGGGTAGGTATTCGCATCAGATGGTAATATATGCTTTCAGAGACAGAAACACCAGGCAAACTGCACATGTGCCAGTAAGCAGTACCTTCCCAGGAGTGAAATGACATGGACTTAGACCTTAACATCTCGTTACTTCAATGTGCAGTGTACTGTGTACAGCAGCATACATAGATGGAGCACTATGGCTCAATTTGTGAACAGTAAGACGCACCTTCACAGTCGCATACATTCCTGCATGAAGCAGTTGCATACTGGCCTCATGGTGCAAGTGTGCCTTCGTTAGGCTTAGGCATCTAATGTAGCACTTGTGCAGGGGAAAAGGCAAGATTTGAAAGTGTTTTGTTAGTGTTGGGCCTGCAAACCTGAATGTTCTCCAGTAAAGAACTCATAAACCAATCATCTGCCTTTGCAGGGACCAATGTTTGTTGGAACCAATGCTTGTTTAGGACATGTGTTGCTCAAGCCTCCAGCATCTGTGTGACTCAGACAGGGTGTATCTCCCTATGACTCGGACTCGGTGTGGCTGGTTGCAGCAGGTATTTAAAAATGTAAACCTGACCTGAGTGTATTGCTTGCTGTTAAGGTCACCGGCTGCAGAGAAGGAGTGTCTGCTTCTCCATGTTTGATCTTCGTGTTCAGCCCTGTATCCTGGATGCCGCTTCTAGGGAGTTGAAGAGATCAAGAGAATTGACTATTAAAAAGGTGGTAATTAGCTGTGTGCGCTCGAAAAGCATTTACTTGTAAAAACTTGACACTGGCTGACTCTATCTTTGAAAATCAGATGTTTCGGAGCGCGATGCACCTAAAAGGGAAGATCATTTGTCGTTTAAGGTCACTGGAATGTCGGCCTGTAGTTGCGTGAAAATGCATATAGTTGTTGCTTGCTATATCGCAGAAAGGACATTGTTTTGGAGCAATTATCTTAAAAACTATGTATTGTGAATACGTGTGTTATCGCTAAGTTTAATATGACATTTGCATAAGTGGTACTGGTGATATGGAACAATCTGTGAATGACCTGAAAGTTTCATTGTTATGCTCAACTTACGCTGTGATGTAACAGTGCTAAAACTGTTTGCCTGTGTTATTGATATTAACCCTATGTTTCCAGAGTATTACAAATATTGCACTGTGATCTTTTGATATTTTGATATTATCCATATGTTCCCAGAGTGTTACAAACATTGTACTTTAATGTTTTGATATTAACCTTATGTTCTCAGAGTGGTGCAAACATTACACTATGAGCTTTTGGTATTAATGCTATGTTTCCAGAGTGATGCAAACTTTGCACTGTAATCTTTGATATTAACCCTATGTTATCAATGTGATCAAAAGACACCAAGGCCCATATTTATACTCTATATGCGCCGGATCTGCATCCCTTTTTTTAACGCAAATCCGGCGCAAGCTTAACTCCATATTTATATTTCGACGGTAGACCCATCTAACGTCAAAATATTGTAGTTAACGTCATTTTTTGCCTGCAGAAAACTACCTTGCATCAATGAGATGCAAGGTAGGCGTTCCCGGGCAAAGAATGACTCTAAGGCCTGTGCGCCTTATTTATCCTCCCATGCAAAAATCATGCACAGTAGGAGGGCCGTAAAAAATGGTGCTAAGCCTGTTTAGTGCTATTATTTAACGCCTGGGTCAGGGCAGGTGCTAGGGGACATGTGGGCCATTTTCCTTGGCCAGAGACCATGGAAACAGCCCACAGGTGCCCTTCCCTGTCCCCAGGGACAAACCCCCCCACCCCTACCCACACCAGGAGGTCACCTATGGATGGGGGACCCATCAGAAGGTAAGTCCGGGTAAGTATTTTTTTATTTTTAACAATGCCACTGACTTGGGGCCCCCTGCACCGCACTGGCCCCAATGACCACGCCCAGGGGACATTCACCCCCTGGGCATGGCCATTGGGGTGGTGGGCATGGCGCCTGTCTTTATGAGACAGGAGCCATGTCCATGGGGCTTGTGCGTCAGAAAAAGGCACTACACTGCTTAGAAGCTATTCTTTTTCCTCTAAACAGTGTAGAGCCGCTATTTGGCACACATGCCCCGGTTCCCCCTACGTCTTCCAGGCCCTGTTTGCGTCCTTTACAAGGATGCTAACAGGGCCTTAGCGTCGGCTTGCGCCATTCCATAAATCTGGCGTCCGGCCGGCGTCATGGAATGGCGCTAGCTGGAGCTATACTTTTTGCTGCAAACCTGCGCTAACACAGGTTTGTGGCAAAAAGTATTAATCTTCCCCAAATGTGTGTTCCTTGGAATTCTAAATACAGTGCATATATCAACCCATGAATATTTGCAATCCTAATTACCTGAGAACGTGTTGTCATTATTTGTTACCTATTTAAATGGTTATGGAGTTGAATGAGTCAGCATCTTAGGAAATCTCAGCAAGGCCATCAAACAAGATATCCACTAAACTTAAAGTACATTTAGGTAGCATTAATTAAGTTGACATGGGATCATTCTGAAGTTACAATGGGAGTAGTCATAGATATTATAGGAGGTTCAAGGTTCTTATTTAATTACAGGTAATCCACATCATTTCCTGAAAATTTCTAGAGATAGGGAGAGCCATCTAATGTGGAAAAGGGGAACCTAACAGGTACACCTAGCTTGCACACCGTAGTCAGAGACTAGTATATACATGGTAACTGGTTATGAGCTGATATGTAATTTATCATAAGAAATTGTAGCTCTTTAAGGACTATCGCCAGTTGTTTGGGCTCAGACCTGTGGCTCCAGTGTCTCTCTCTCTCTCTCTCATTCACCCCTTTTCCCCTGGGGCATTCCGATGTCGATCATATGGCTTTAAGTGGGTGGCATGTAACATCTAGGAGTAATTGGGAATAAGGAAATTGGTCAACACTGTGTCACCGTGGGACAAACAGGTTAGTGCTTGACGGTTAGATACAGTACATTTCACCCAATTTGCTTACAAACATAACTGTGGCATAGGGAGGTTATCTGTGCTGCATCTTGTGGCATGCCCATTGTATGCCCCTCTCTTTACAGTCACAGGACATTATGGAGACTGTACTGTGATCCACTATTGTAGGATTGAAACAAACATCATGATGTGTACCACACACACTCAGTCATCGCACAGTGTTTGGAACTACACACCCTTTGGACTGTGCTAGAGGGTCTGAAGCTGAACACACTTTTGCAACATACACACAATCTCAGCATGTGCACACTGTTCCACATTGCAAACTGTAGGTTGTATATGTCTTGCACAGCACACATGTTCTGAATATGGTGTTATCATGCACACATATTTCAGAAAACAAGATGTTGGTTAGGAGTGAGTGTGTCACACAGCAACAGACTTTTGGAACAGGTGTGTGAACCATTAGAATCACTGCAGTGAAACATAGTCATTTTTCAATTAACATTATGCTGCAAACACACATAGGCCCTCATTACGACCCTGGCGGTGAGTGATAAAGTGGCAGTAATACTGCCAACAGGCTGGTAGTAGGTCCTACCAAATTATGACCATAGCGGTAATAACTCCCATAGACAGCCAATGTACCACACCAACCCCCAGGGAGAATTAACACTCACCATGGCAGGAGCCGGCAACAGCCAGGAGGAAGACAACTCGAATCCTGACTTAATCCGGATAGTACTCTGCAGGGGCATCAGTTTGCAAATGGGCAGGCACCTCAGGGGGAGGTGGGGCACCTCAGCCGGATACGGGAACAAGCCCACTGGTTCTGGATGGGGCTCCATGCCCATTGCCCTGTCCTGGGGAGTGCAAGGCCACAGTCTCTGGAGTGGATGACTTTCCCACTGGTTCTGAGGGGGGGGGAGGAACTTGCCCATTGCTCTGTCCTGGGGAGTGCAAGGCCAGGGGCTCTGGAGTGGGTGACTTTCTCCGTGGTTCTGGAGGGGGCAATTCATACAGCAGCCCCTGGAAGGTGGCCTAACTGATGTTCGCTGGCGGTGACGGCTGCAGTGTGTTTGTGGATAGAGGTGCCTCTTGGGCAGCCTGTGCACTTGCTGATGGCTGCAGTGTCGTGGTGGATGTAGGTGCCTCCAGGGCACCCTCTCCAGTTGCTGATGGCTGCAGTGTTGTGGTGGATGGGGGTGCTTCCTGGGCAGCCTCTGCAGTTGCTGATGGCTGCACTTCATCAGAGCTGGCGGTGGGGGCCCGGTGACAGCTGTTGGTGGTGGATGTGTCACCCTGACAGCCTCCGCTGGAGTAGAGGGCTTCGTCTCCTCCATTACATGGGCCGTGGATTCCTTAGCCTAGCTGGCAGGGGTGGATGGCCTCTTCCCCTTTTGGATGGAGGTGCAGGCTCCTTCCTCTTCTTGCATGAAGGTGCAGGCTCCTTCCTCTTCTTGCATGGAGGTGCAGGCTCCTTCCCCTTCTTGAATGGAGGTGCAGGCTCCTTCCCCTTCTTACCTGTAGGTGCAGGCTCCTTCCCCTTCTTCGATGGAGGTGTGATATCCTTACCACCATGAGCAGGTGGTGTTATCACTGTCCCCGTGAACTGTTTGGCTGAGGTGCTGGACTGGGTCTTTGGTACCCTGGTCATACGAGCGGGATGGGGGGAGTGGGAGGGAGAACTCAAGCTGGGCAAGGAAAAGATTTTTAGGGACGGTGGGGTGGGAGGAGGGAGGATTGATGGGAGTGGAGGTTGAGGGAGTGGTTGTAGGAGGTGTATGTATGCTGGACTTGGGTGCATGGGCTGTTTGCTGATGTGAGGTGGATGGCTGTTGGGTGTGTGAGTGCTTACATTTGTGTCCTTTAGGAGGGGGCAGACAGTGTGGGAGAGGACACGGGGATGCATGCATGGTTGTTGTGGAGGTGTCTGCCAATGAGGTGTGTGTTCTGCTTGGTGTGCTGATGCTGGTGGTGGATGCTGATGTAATGCATGCAAGTGTGAGTGTGAACGTGACTGAGAGGGATGTGGAGAAGGAGGAGGATGAGGGGGAGACAATGGAGGGAGTGGATGTTGTTGTGTCTGCAACTGTTTGGTGTTTGCATGAGTGCTTGTAGGATGAAGTGTGGTGCTTGTGATTGCCTGTGCCACTCTTGGGTGCTGTTTTGTGTGTATGCTCATGTGTTTGTGTGCCTGTGATGGGTTGGAGTTGAGGAGAATGGGACTCTGAAGTACTAGTTGGAGGGGGGACAGTAGAAACGGGGACAATGGCCGCCATCAGAGAAGAGGCCAGAGCCTGAATCAATCTCTTTTGGGCCACCAATTCACCGTGAATGCCATCCAGGAATACATTGCATTGATGCATCTGAGATGCCCACCCTCCTGGGTGAGGGGGCATGGGCAGCTCGTTGAGGGGCTGCTGAGAGGGCTGTGCTGGTACGGGGGTGGCAGCTGTACCTGCAGCTGGGGTGGTCACAGAGGTGTCCGCCACCACCAGGGAGCTCCCATTGAAGGAGGTATCGGAGTCTGTGTTGTCTCCTCCTGTCTCCGCCGTGGTGCTCACCTCGGCCCCCGTCACACTGCTGCCATCGGCATCGGTTGTCTCCGCATCCTGGATCCTGTGGGATGCAGCTCCCTCAGTCGCCGGTGCCCCTGCTCCTCCACCAGATGATGCTAATGCACACAAGGACAGAATGACAAAACAAGAAATGGGGAGAGAGACAGAGGATAAACTGTGACTGCATCAACACCACTATTGGCATACACATCACCCTCATACACAGGGAACACGCTTAAGCACTATGCATTGCACTACCAGTGATATGGCGAGTCACTAAGGAAAAATGAGGACCACACACCGCCAACTGGGGCACTCCTGGGACCCACGATGCCCTGGCTGAAATGGACTGCTAAGAAGCTAGATTACCTGTATTTGCCATACACCCATTACCCTTCAGATGACCCACGCTGCAATGTCTGCCCTGGCCTTAGGGGCACCCACTAACACACATCAACTCCCCGAATACCACCCCACCAGCCAAAATATGTAATGATACCCACTGTACTCACCCCTTGTGGCTGCTGTGATTCCCTCAAGCGCCCATCCAGCTCAAGGTAGGCCACCACCAGCATGCAGGCCATCAGGTAGGTCAGGTTCTGACGGGCACCCCTTTCTCGTTGGGAGGCCATCCCAAGCTGGGCCTCCACAGTCTTCCCTGCCCAGCATCTCAGGTCCTCCCACCATTTCCGAATTTGGGTGCCCCACCTGCCAAGACATTCCCGCCACCCCTCCAACCCCCTTACATGATTCTTGCACACACATCTCCATGCATCTTTCCCACATGCATTGTGCCCAAAGTGAACTCACCTGCTGGTCTGGAGCCCCATACAGATGTCCGTACTGGGATAAGAACCCATCCACCAGTCGCTCCAACTCCTCCCAAGTGAAGGCTGGGGCCCTTTCCCCAGTCACATGGGCCATGGTAGGTTCCAGACACAGGTCACAGCAGCACATGCAGTGTAGGGCATCTCCTGTTGAAGGTCAGGAAACAAGTGAGGAATTAGATACAAAATGGTGGTCACGTCTGCAGCGGTGTACACCGTCACCACCGGCATAGATCCCCATTGGCCACTGTACTCCATAGAGCCCCATATTATCCAATGAGGAAATGCACAGCGGTGCAAGACCACCTTCCGCCACAACGCGACAGCCAATGTCTGGAATTACCTCACTTCCACCTGTCCTTACATACAGGACAGGCGGTCACTATTTCAGGGGGGGAAACAGGCATATCGACAATTACTGCGTCACAGATTAGATTTGCACATACTTCACCATTAACACTGTCCCAGTACATAAGTGCACCATGTGGACTGCAGTTGTGGTTTTGTTGTTCCAATTTTGATGGCCTACTCACTCTTGTGTCCCTTAGATACCTACTGCTGCGGAGGAATAGGAGGTAGAGACATACCCCGTGTACAGACCCCTAGTGGACTCAGCTACACTGGAGGACAGGCACATTATCCTCACCTATAGAATGGACATGGCCACAATCACAGAGGTGTTGGAGCCTGACCCGATCTCATCTATCCGTCATCTGACTGAGATCCCCCTTCTTGTGCAAGTGCTATTAGTGCTCCATTTCTTGGCAACAGGTTCTTTCCAAGTGACAGTGGGCTTGGTAGCAGGAATGTCACAGCCAATGTTCTCATTCATGCTGGCAAGAGTGTTGTCTGCCCTGGTAAAACACATGTGCAACTATATTGCTTTCCCCAGGTGGAAAATGTGGCCACTGTGAAGGCCGGATACTATGCAATGGGACATATCGTCAATATTATTGGGGTGTTAAATGGGACACATATTTCATTTGCTCCCACGACGGAATGAACAGGTGTACAGGAATCCTAAGAGTCTCCACTCAATGAATGTGCAGATGGTGTGCCTAGCGGACCAGTACATCTCCCACGTCAATGCTAAGTATTCTGGGTTAGTGAATCATGCCTTTGTTCTGAGGAATAGCAGCATCCCACATGTGATGGCCCAACCACAGAGGCTCAGGGTGTGGCTAATAGGTGAGCCTTGGTCCCCAACCACTGTATGTCAGTGTATGCCTCTGGTGTTAACCCCATTGGTTTGTTTGTGGCTAAATCTTGTCCCTCAATACTAGCAAGTGACTCTGGCTACGCAAACCTATTGTGGCTGCTGACCCCTGTGAGGAATGCCAGGATAAGGGCTGAAGAACGTTATAATGAGGCACATGGGTGAACCAGGCCGATCATCAAGAGGACTTTTGGCCTCCTGAAGCCCAGGTTCAGGTGAGTCCATCTGACAGGTGGATCCCTGTGCTACTCACCCAAGAAGGTCTGCCAGATAATAGTGACATGTTGCATGCTGCACAACCTGGCCCTCAGACGCCATGTACCCTTTCTGCAGGAAGAGGAGACAGGAGATGCCCCTATGGCAGCAGTAGACCCTGATGACAGTGAGGAAAAAGAGGCTGAGGATGAGGATGAGGACAACAGAACATCAGTTATCATTCAGTACTTACAATGACACACCGGTGAGACAGTGCAACTTCCCATTTCTATGACTATTGGTGTTCTCTGTGTGGCTGTGGCATGATGGCATTAACTTTCTTTTACCTCTACTTACTGTCACCTATGGTTTGTTATTTTACAGATCTTGGTGATATAACAACTGTGTACTGAGGTGACGACTATAGCCAGCTACAGATTATTATTTCTATGCTCTCACAATGTACAGTTCATTTGCAATGGATGTAACTGTTTCCATAAATACACATGTTCAACACATGACATACAAGTTGTCAGTGTTTATTGTAGTGCTAAGAAATTTAGGGGAAAGTGTAATGAATGGGGTGATGATGGAGGAAAGTCCAGGGTTTTGTTTCAGTCTGTTTGTAGCAGTGTCCAATGTCAAATGGGCCATAGGAAGAGGAGCAACAGCAGTTCAAAGTGGACAAGATGACTGAGTGGGACACAAGGAGGACAGTCAGGAGAGTCTAATTTCCTCATGGGGTCTTGGCAAGTGTCTCTGGATTCTGTCTGGGTCACAGGGAATGTTTGTGGGGTGACTCTTCTTCTGAAGGGGGAGGGATGCTGGTGGTCTGTGTGCCCTGTGGGTGGGCCACTTCCCCACTAGCGGCAGCGGATGTGGAGGGCTGGCCAATGGACTGGCTAGTGGTAGGGGCCCGCTTTTGTGCTGGCGCCTCCCTCTAGATGTTGCCCATGTCTGCCAGCACCCCTGCTATGGAGATCAGGGTAGTGTTAATGGCCTGCAAGTCCTCCCTGATCCCCTGAAACTGTCCCTCCTGAAGCCGCCTGTTCTCCTGCACGTTGTCAAGTATCTGGGCCATTGTTTCCTGGGAATGTTGGTAGGCTCCCAGGATCTCGGAGAGTGCTTCCTGGAGAGACGGTTCACTGGTCCTGTCCTTCCCCTGGCGCACAACAGTCCTCCCAGTGTCCCTGTTGGCCCATTCCCCTGAATGGTGTGCCCATTGCCACTGACCCCAGGTCCCTGATTGTCTTGGGGGTGAGGTGTGGCCTGGGGTTCCTGTACAGGTGGGCATGCTGCTGATTGACATGTCCTGGGGACAGAGGTGTGGGTACACTGGGTGGGTGCTGTGGTGTTGGATCCAGATTGGGGAGGCTATGTGGTGGTCTGTGACTTGGCTTGGGTGACCGGCTGTCCAGTGGTCCCTGATGGGCAAAGTTGGTTATCTAGATCCAGAAGTCCAGAGTTACTGTCATCACTGGTGGCATCTTCTGTTGGGGAACTGGATAGTTGTGGCACCTCCTCTCCAATGACATTGGCTGGGGTACCTGTGGGGATGTAAGTGATGTATTATGCTTCATGTGTATGACATATTGTACATCCTTGGCTTCCCCTATCATTGGTGTTGCCCTGCACCTTTTGTTTGTGTATGGTGATGTATTGTGGGATTGTTAGTTTCCCTATACTGTGCATGCTTTTGTCATGGGTGTCCATGCAGGGCTGGAAGGGCTGTCCATGCATTGGTATTGCACACAGGGTCTAGCATTGGTGTTAGTCATATGTGTAGGTGCAGTATGGTGGATGGAGTGGAGTGATAGGAGTGAGGGTAAGGGGATGTGATGGCATGCAGGTATGGGGGTTGATAAGTGGTAAATATTGACTTGCCAGTGCCCAGTCCTCCGGCTACTCCAGTGAGTCCCTCAAGATGCAGTATTGCCAAGGCTTGCGCCTCCCATGCTGTGAGCTGTGGGGGAGCAGGTGGGGATCCACCACCAGTCCTCTGTATGGCAAGCTGGTGCCTTGATGCTATGGAACATACCTTTCCCCGTAGGTCGTTCCACCTCTTCCTGATGTCCGTTGTTCTTGGGTGCTGTCCCAGGCCGTTCACCCTGTCCACTATTCTCTGCCATAGCTCCATCTTCCTTACAGTGGATATTTTCTGTACCTGTGCTCCAAACAGCTGTGGATCTACCCTGAACATTTCCTCCACCATGACCCTTAACTCCTCATCAGTGAAACGGGGGTGCCTTTGTGGGGACATGAGTGTTGTGTGGTGTGTGTTGGTGAGAGTGTGTTGAGTAATGTGGTGGGGTGTGTAATGTGGGGTCCGTGACAGATGTATGGGTGTAAGTGGTGTGTGTCTAGTTTTTTAAGCGGTCTTGGTTTCAGTCTGGTGGCAATGATTTGTATTCACAAAGGGTTGTGGGTAATGTGGGTGTGTGTTTTATAGTGCTGTGGGTGGGTGGGTGTGGTATCTGTATTGGTGTCAGGTGTGTATTTTTCGTATTGGCCAATGTAGTGTTGTTTTGTATACGGGTGTCCATTCAGAGCGCTGCACAATGTACCGCCAATGGTTTACCGCCGTTGAATGTCCACTGTGGTGAGTCGTGGGTCATAATGTGATGGGCATTGTTCTGTTGGCGTAAAGGTATGGGTGTTGGTACCGCCACTTTTGCACTGACCTTTGGTCTGTGGATTTGTGTATGTGGCTGTATTCTGTCAGATTGGTGTGTGTGTCATAAGATGACAAATGGATATTCGCCCCGTGGCGGTATGTTGGCGATCTTCAGCGTGGCGGTAAGAGGCATTTACCGCCAATGTCATAATGAGGGCCATAATCTCTGTCTTACTCCTGGCAATGTTAGTAGCAGTACATCTGCACTCAGGGAAGGCTTTTGTGTGCAACTCCTGGTCAAAGGATACTGTATTCCCTAACACAGGCATATATAGTGGCGCATACTCCACTTACATTCCCCCTTAAGATGATACAAGATTTGTAAACCCCTCAACTATGTACTTGTACACTCAGGTCAGAGGTAAACAACTCTTGCCATGTAAAAGTAAGTTCATATCCAAATCCCTACATCTGACCATGAGCAATGAGTTAGTGTCTATGCACATACAGTTTTGTCTGAGTTTTTACATAGTGAAATCACACTCTTGAAATCCCATTATTATTCAGGTGTTCAGATGTTGACATAAAACGTATCCAATTCCATACCTCTCTGGCTAATTACTCACCGTTCAATGTAATCTGCTCATTATGGGACCAATTCATGAAGGTAAACTTAGATGTTTAGTCCAAACTGAGACCAAAAGTCTCAGTTTATGACTTTGGGCATTCACAAAGGTAATTTACGAGTACCAGCTTTAGATTCACACTCACCCAATGATGTAGTATATGTGACAATGTAGCCAGGAACTGCATCACATGTGCTGTGTTTTGAGGACAGCCACACATGCATGTATGCATTCTTTACAAGAGACAACTTTTACATGTTCACATGACACTAGGCCTTTGTCCATGACAACAGCCACGCCTTATATCTGATGGTATCTGCAACAACATTAGTTCATGCAAAATTCTGACATTATGCATGCTACTGCATTAGTGATACACACTGCAATGTAAGGGTTGTATCAAGAATGGTACTTGTTGGTTTGTGTTCCAAACTTCAGTGAGTGCCATCTGTAATACACTTTGCTATTGCAGAACATAGCAAGAATGTTAGCTGAGCAGCTCTGCACTGCTTAAGTGAGTGAGGAAAGTAATGATCAATTTGATTTTAGAAATGTTTCTTGCCTGGCCTGTCCCTTTAATGCACCACACTGCATCACATTGCATTTCTTTTTCGATGGAACCGATTAGTGAGAGGCATGGTTCTATGGTGCTCAATGGGTCTGATGACATGATTGTAACATGTTAAGCCCTAGTTCTAGTAGACGACATGTGGGTGACATGATGTTTAGTGTGACTGTGACGTAAAAGCGTTCACAAAGATTGGATTCAATCATTTATTTTCATGTTGAACATTTATCTTATTTTCAGATTTTTTTGTCCATCAAAGTTCAAGTATGTTATGAAAAACAAATTTGTACTACGTGGTTGTTTTGCAGAGTACCAGCCACTATTTGTTGGATCTCTTTTCCATCATCCTCATCCTCCTTCATTGGGTCCTGCTCATCTGGGACATTTGTTCATACACAATTGTTGCGGACAATGGGACATACAGGGATCATCATACAGACCATGGGGGAGTATAGCAATCTGCCCCCTGAAATGTCTATTCATCTGAACTGTGACTTAGGTTTGCTCCACAATACTGCAGGTCTTGACCAGTGCCACGTTGTACTGTTGTTCTGGCTTAGTCTGAGGATGTGAAATTGTGGTCATGACCCATAGCTTGAGACCATATCCTTGGCCAGCTGAAAGTTAAAAATACATTTCTGTGATTGATTTTTGGTGTATGCTACAGTGACATTCCTGTCTATTTGTGTTATGTGTGCTGAGAAACTCAACACATTTCTTACAGGGTTTCACAATGTGTTATATATTCAGTTGGACATAGGTTTACACATGTCTTTTCCAGTTCTCTGTGGAATAGCATATAACGACCTGACACCTTGGACACTTTTACATCCTGACTTTCATGTTTATCCAGCAGTTTACTGTGATGGGTATTTAGAGATTTTCTTGATCACTCTATTTTATGTGCACTCAGCACATGTGTAAAATCACACATGCATATATCCATGTAAAACCACTGATGGTGTCAGTGGCCTATATGATACTGACACAGCCATTTAATAGTTCATTTACTTCAACATGTGAGTTTGGTGGATATATGTTGCGCGGTTCAAACATATAACATTTATTGTTATCCAATTTATTGTCAGCTTTCAGCTATTGTTTTTGATTGAGAAATTTCCATGGTGCAATCTCATTGACACATATGTCTTGCAATGTGGGCCATTTTATGTGGGACGTAATTATGTTTTTCAAATACCTGTCTACTACAAACCTAGACACAATAAATGTACATGTATGTGTATGAGTCTAACTTGTAGGGGAATCTGCGTTTTGATGCCTTAATGCTGTCATCATTGCTGTGACCACTGAATGTTGACATTGGTACACTGTAATGACTTTAACAGCTTGCATTTTAATCTGTGTTCATGACTGATGTTTGACATTTTTTACTGAATTGTTTTAGAATTTGTGAGTTTCACGTTTTTGTATTGCTAAACATTTCACTTGGATGACTCACACCACAAAACCGGTGCACTATCATGTTGTTTGCATGTTTCAATGTGGCTTAATCCATATGTTTATGTGTGTACCTACACTGTCAGTATGGGTGAGACATGTGTCTGTTTTGTATTGTCTGTGTCACAAAATTACAGAATATTTAAATTTAACCTTTCTGGGGTCCACACTTACATTGACCGTCAAACACAGAATTTGCATATACTTTTTCCAGTGCTGATCCTGTAACTTTGGACAGTATACAAGTATACTTGCATGTGTGACATACTTGTTCACTACAACAGTATTTATTATCATACTATTAGAAATGTGTCCCTTTGACTGATAGCAGGAGTAGGTACACCATTTAGGAGACACTCATCTCACACTTATCTATTGTGTAGCCTTTATACTCATATGGAATTTCTGGTATACACATGGTTTTTGACGTGATTTGTGATTTGTTGACCAGTGCAGATGATGTGGTTCAGTTCTTTCACACAGAGTGGAGTGACACATTACTACTCACAGATGTTATGCAGCTACTGGCATTAACAGATTGGTGTAAGAATGTAAATATGTGAAATCATTAGTTACATGTTGCTGTATGGTGTTTCCACTATGTGCACATGACACTAGGGGGCAGAAATTTTGGAAGGTAGAACATTGCAATGTATCAAGTCACCTATCTACACAGCATAGCGTCACTGAGAAAGGGTACTTTGGAACAGTATTTTGGCTAAAGAGCACTTTCCTGTCCTTTCACTCTGCACTGGCACACAATGGGTTGCCTAGCACAAACAAAGGCGCCCTTGCACCATGATGCAAGGGTGCCTATGTTGCATGCAGACAAGTCTTTGTGCAGGAAGGGGCACATTCTTCACATATATAACCCTTAGAGGCATAATCAACTATGCATGTGTGCCAGGCAAAGCAGCACACATAGGAAGAAGCAGTAACTTCAAGGACTACAGTTTTTTATCCTTCTTAAACATCAGCTGGGGGACACTCTTTTTTGGATGCATTACCAGGTTTCCCTTTTTTGGTATACATGACATACATCAACAACTATGACAGTTTAATGGAAACTAGGGGTGGGCAGTAAACTCTGCTCCGCTCACGGAGTTTTCAGAGTTTTTCCCACTCCACAGTCCTCTTAGAGCATAGAGTTGTTAAAAACTCCACGGGGCAGAGCAGAGTTTTTTTCTTATTCGCGCTTGCTAATGTTAGATTGGCGACTGCGAGCTGGGAAAACTTTACTCCAGGCTGTCAGATTTGTCATGACAGCTTGCATTGAGAAACCTTCCGTTCGTGTTGAGGAAGCTGTAGCTCGAGTAGAAAATCTACTAAAGCGGCAGAAAGAAGCAGCACCCTCTTGCGCTGCACGTGGTTCCACTCGTGCTGATTTTATAGCACTGGACAAACTCCCGGCACTACAAATCAGCACGAACGACACAACCTAATGCACTCAACTACTTGTGGAACTCTGTGTATCGCAGCAGAGTTCTTTTGGTCACATCGCGCTGTTCTGCATAGCGGAACTCTGCCCAGGCCTATTGGAAACATCAATACAATACACATGGGACATCTACCTTAGTGAAGCAACACAGCATTTGGCACAGGATTGGCACAGGACTGCATTATTTCTACCTGTTTTGACATTGGAAACTACCCAAAGGTGCTTTCTGTCCCTTGTTTCACCGGGGAGGAATGATGTTGGGGCCAGCAGTTGGTGGCAGCAGATTTGGTCCAATCTTCTAAAGCAATTCTATATTGGACTCCCTCCTGAGCCTATAAAATTTGATGACCTCATTCTCCCTGAGGTTGATGAGGGAAATGCACTGGCAGAACACACGCTCACTCCTCCTTCGCTGCCTATGTGGTTGTCTCTTTGCTACTTCTAGTTGCAGAATGATGACCTCTGTGGAGTAGTTGAGCTTGCCAAAGTGTTTTGTATGTTCAGGTTTATATAGCACAGCCACATCATCATTTCCTACACATGGGTTACAGAGGCGCAGAATATTTTGGGGCATTTGGGCTTTGAGTGCCGCATCCATACAATGTATCACACATTCCCAAAGCCATAAATATCACTGTGTATGTTTTCTGTGAGTTTTTCGGTGACTGAACCCCTACCTTGCATATATTTATTTTGTGTGGTGCAGCTGGATTAGATGATGTAAATCTAAACAAAATGACACAATTGAGCAAATGCATTGTCTCATGGCCCTCGCCAATGCATGAAATATTTTGCCACAACAGTGACACAAGCATTTAAAAAATATGCTCCTAAGTATTTGCAAAAAAGTACCAATAAGCACATGAATTTCCTTTGATTGACACATGTGGTTAATTATCTTTTTGGGAAATTTGTAAAATGTATAAAAATACATATGACTAAAATGCTGTTGTCTAAAAGGTTTTAAAGCACAAAGATTTTCCTATATGTAATCGTTTAAACAAGTAGTTTTATTTGCATAATGCAGCCGCTGAAAAGAGACACATCAAACCAGTAAAATCAAAAATGAAGTTGTTTGCTTTCTGTTATTGATTACACCAAGCAGTAGCATGACTAATAAAATTCTGATCTAACTGTATTAGTTTCTGTACTGCAATATAATAGAAATATACACTGCAATAATGAAAACAGTTTTAGAACTTAGGTGTACATTAGTAGTGGTCAGCCAAATGCTTTCGTATTTGCTCACCCTAGGAGTTTCCTCATAGCATGGATACCCGTAACTTTGGGTGGGGGGAAGAGATCCAGCACATTATGAGTTAGGCCCTGATGTTCCACTAAGAAATGATGATTTTCTGTGGGAATTAGCATTTCAGGGTCAATTCCCCCTTTAGTCTTCGACCTACTAGTGTGCAGCTATAGAGTCAATGTTTAAAAATGGCAGTTCTCTGCACCAGGCACAGGGGTGCTGCTTGGGATTGCAGATATTTTTTCTGCATGTTCGGTGCTATTGGTGATGATACTTGAGAGTTTCAGCACCCAAAAATGTCTTCAGGGTAGGTCGCTCCCCCTCCTCTGCAGGGCCACCAGTGCTCACCTGCCTTTGCCTGCTGCCTTGCTACCTTGTCCGCTGCTCTCTCCGTATTGCCGTTGTTGCTCCTTGTCTGCCTGCTGACCCCTCTTCCTCCGTGTATCCCGTGTGAGTGCCCATAGCGCCGTTACTGCTATTGTTATTGCTGCCTGTTGACCCCTCTTCCTCCGTGTACCCTGTGTGAGTGCCCCCAGAGCGCCTTCTCTTTTGCCTTGTTTTTCCGCTTTTTCGCCTGTTTTTTTCGTCCTTTCTGGGCCTCGTCGTTTTCTGGCCTTGTCGCCTGTTTTTCCCGCTGCTTCTCCCTAGCCCCGCCTACCCTCCCGCCACCCGCCTCCCAGCTGACCCCTCCTCCCCGGCAACCCATATATGGTGGACCGCGCCCAGCGCCACGACCCCTGGCCCCCACGACCTCCACCCCCCTCGCCTGACCTACGACACCGCCACCCTCACCGCCCTCAACCACGGCCGCACACCAGGCTGCTGCCGCGCCACCCTGAAACGGAACCACGGACCCTTCACCTGCCGCAACTGCCGTTCCACCTGCCTACAAACACACATCGCACCCAACAAGAACGACTCCCCCGGAAACAACCTCAACTGCATCCTGATCAACACCCGATCCGTCCACAGGCACGCCATCGAACTATGGAACCTCATCGACTCAACAAACCCGGACATCGCCTTCCTCACCGAGACCTGGATGAACCCCTCCTCGGCACCTGACATCGCCATAGCCATCCCCGACGGCTACAAAATCATCAGGAAAGACCGCACCAACCGCACCGGAGGAGGCATCGCCATCACCCACAAGAGCTCCATCCGCATCTCGACCTACTCCGACGACTCACTCCCCGATGCCGAACACCTCCACTTCTCAATCCACAGCGATCCCAAAACCACCCTCAGAGGCTCCCTCATATACAGACCACCAGGACCACGCACAAAGTTCAGCGAAGACATTGCAGACTTCGTCAGCCCACACGCACTCCAGTCCACAGACTACATCCTCCTAGGGGACCTCAACTTTCACCTGGAGAACCACACCGACAACAACACCACCACCCTACTGGACAACCTAGCCAACCTCGGACTCAAACAACTGGTCAACACACCTACCCACCTCGCCGGACACACGCTCGACCCCATCTTCTCCTCCAGCAAACACATCTCCTTCAACCACACCACCAAACTCTCCTGGACAGACCACAGCTGTGTCCACTTCAGCTACAAGAAGACCAACGTACACCACCACACCCAGCAACCACCAAGAAGACAGTGGAATCGAATCACCACCGAACAACTCACAGCAACCCTCTCTCAGAACCCACCCACCAGCACTGCAGACCCCAACGAAGCCGCCAACAACCTCACGAGCTGGATCTCAGACTGCGCCAACCTCCTGGCCCCCCTGAAGACCCAAACAAACAAACACAGCCACAAGAAAAACTCCTGGTTCACCCCCACCCTCAAGGACTCCAAAAAAGAATGCCGCACCCTCGAGAAGACCTGGTGCCTCAACCAGACCGACGAGAACATGTCTGCTCTCAAGAACGCCACCCGCAAACACCACCAACTCCTCCGCGCCGCACGAAAATCAGCCTTCCATAACAGACTAGACAACAACGCCCACAACAGCAAGGAACTATTTGGCATCGTCAAAGAGCTCTCCAACCCCGACGCCGAAAACAACTCCATCCCCCCCTCACAGGACCTCTGCGACTCCCTCGCAGCTTTCTTCCACCACAAGATCACCGACATCTACAACAGCTTCACCACAACCAACACGAACCCACCACCGGAACCCGCCAACGACAACACCACCATCGACACCTGGAACCCAACCACCAGCGAGGAAATCACCCGCATCATGAACTCCATCCACTCAGGATCACCATCCGATCCCTGCCCGCATCACGTCTTCAACAAAGCCGACAACATCATCGCACCCCACCTCCGAGACGTCATCAACACATCCTTCACCACCGCCACCTTCCCGGAGAACTGGAAACACGCCGAACTCAACGCCCTCCTAAAGAAACCAACAGCAGACCCCACCGAACTCAAAAACTTCCGGCCCATCTCGCTCCTACCGTTCCCCGCCAAAGTGATTGAGAAAATCGGCAACGCTCAACTCACCACCGCCCTGGAAGCCAACGACTCACTCCACCCCTCACAGTTCGGCTTCAGAGCTAACCACAGCACCGAGACCGCCCTCATCGCAGCCACAGACGACATCAGATCTCTGACCGACAAAGGAGAGACCGTGGCCCTCATACTCCTGGACCTCTCCGCAGCCTTCGACACGGTCTGTCACCGTACCCTGATACGTCGCCTCAGCAACACCGGCATCAGAGGCAAGGCCTTGGATTGGATCATCTCCTTCCTCTCCGAAAGAACTCAGAGAGTCCGCCTCCCCCCCTTCAGATCCACAGCTACGGAGATCATCTGCAGCGTCCCCCAAGGATCCTCCCTCAGCCCCACCCTCTTCAACATCTACATGACCGCCCTGGCGAACATCGCACGAAAACATGGACTCAACCTCATATCCTACGCCGACGACACCCAGCTCATCCTATCCCTCACCAACAACCCTACCGCAGCAAGAACCAGACTACACGAAGGCATGAAGGAAGTAGCGAACTGGATGACAGACAGCCGGCTCAAACTAAACACAGAGAAGACGGAGGTCCTCATCCTCGGCCCTACACCCACTGCCTGGGACGACTCCTGGTGGCCCCCCGCCCTAGGCAGCACTCCCCAACCCACCGACCAAGCACGCAACCTCGGCTTCATCCTGGACTCATCCCTCTCCATGACCAGACAGGTCAACTCGGTGACCTCTGCATGCTTCAACACCCTCCGCATGCTCCGCAAGATCTTCCGCTGGATCCCCACCGACACCAGGAAGACCGTCACCCACGCCCTCGTCACCAGCCGCTTGGACTATGGAAACACTTTGTACGCCGGCATCACCACCAAGCTGCAGAGGAAACTTCAACGAATCCAGAACGCGGCCGCACGACTCATCCTGAACATACCTCGCCACCACCACATCTCCGGACACCTGAAGAAACTCCACTGGCTTCCAGTCAACAAGAGGATCACCTTCAGACTCCTCACCCACGCACACAAGGCCCTGCACAATCTCGGACCAAAACTCATCAACAACCGCGTCTCCTTCTACACTCCTCCTCGCACCCTACGCTCAACCGGACAAGCCCTGGCAGTCGTACCTCGCATCCGCAAAACCACCGCCGGAGGCAAGTCCTTCTCCTACCTAGCAGCGAAGACCTGGAACTCTCTTCCCAGCCACCTTCGCGCCATACAGGACCACCTCTCCTTCAGAAGGCAGCTCAAGACCTGGCTCTTCGAGCACTCCCCCCCCCCAGCTCCTTGAGACCCTCACTGGTGAGTAGCGCGCTTTATAAATGCAAATGATTGATTGTTTGACTGATTCAATGTAAAAACAGTCTGTAATCACTGTCCCATAGAATATGCTCACACCAGATTTCGGAATTGCCAAAAACTACTCAGACCTGGGACTACTGGTCCCTTGCCACAGAGCTTTTCCTGGTTCTGTCAACACCCTGATGACATCTGCCTTCTCTGAGCAGCAGCAAAGTCAGGTGTGGTGTCCTGGGCTTATAATTGTAGGATGTGGAGTTTTTGGAAACACTTGTAATTCCAAGTTGTGGAATTTCGCCCAGAATCATTGCTCAGGGTGAAATACCCCAACACATAATAAGGACATATATATGACTATACTGCTGCACCACATCAAGGGGAAGGCTGGCAAGGCTGCAGACTTAGTGCCAGCACAACCTGAACAAAGAAGGTCTTACATCATTCAAATAGCAAAATACACAATATTGGCCCCTTTTAAAATATGTTGAATGGGGAAAACATATGTGGAGGAGAGTCCTCCAGGACCATAGCCCATGTAGCAATTCTAATGACAAGAGGCACAATTTCCATTACATACTACACCTTAATTTATTTTTAAAAAATCATTACAATCAACAGTTATGTTTTAATAATGTTTCCTCCCATCTGATCTTCCATGAGTTAAACATTCCAACACTAACATGTTGTTTTCACTTTTTATAACATGAATAATGACTTTAGTTCATGTTTGAAAGACAGAAGCATTGTATTGTGGCTCTGCCAGCTAGTGGCTCTAAACCAAGTCAATTTGAAATGAGTTGTTTATATTTAAACTGCAAAAAGTTGATGGTCCTCCTTTATGCCGACATTGAGAGAACTACAGCACACAGGGGCATATTTATACTTTGTTTGTGCCATTTCAGCGTCATATTTTTTTACGTTAAAATGGTGCAAAGTTAACTCCATATTTATATTTTGACACTAGACCCATCTACAGTAAAAATATTGGAGTTTGCGTCATTTTTTGGATGCCTGAACACACCTTGCATCACTGAGATGCAAGGTAGGCGTTCCCATCCCAAAAATTATGCTATAGCCATAGCCCCATATTTATCCCCCTGTGCTAAAATGACGCACTGGTGGGATGTGTAGCTAAATTATGACCCTAAGGTTGTTTAATGTCATTTAATGCCTGGGTGAGATCAGGCGTTAAGGTGCCCGTGGACCCATTTCCATGGCCAAACACCATGGAATGGCCCACAGGTGCCCACCCCAAGCCCCAGGAACACCCCCACCCACACCAGAGAGACACCAGAGGATAGGGGACCCCATCCTAGGTAAGTAGGGTAAGTATGGGCAAGTATCATAGGAATTTATTTTCATAAAGTGCCATTGGGGGGCCTAACATGGGGTCCCCTGCATTGCATTGGGTGTAATGGCCATGCCCAGGGGACACTGGTCCTCTGTGCTGGCCCTTTGGGTGGTGAGCATGCAGTAGCATCACTAATCAAATTCTGATCTAACTATATTAGTTTCTGTACTGCAATATAATAGAATATACACTGTAATAATGAAAACAGTTTTAGAACTTAGGTCTACATTAGTAGTGGTCAGCCAAATGCTTTCATATTTACTCACCCTAGGAGTTTCCTCATAGCATGGATACCCGTAACTTTGGGTGGGGGGAAGAGATCCAGCACATTATGAGTTAGGCCCTGATGTTCCACTAAGAAATGATGATTTTTGGGAGGGAATTAGCATTTCAGGGTCAATTCCCCCTTTAGTCTTCGACCTACTGGTGTGCAGCTATAGAATCAATGTTAAAAAATTACAGTTCTCCGCACCAGGCACAGGGGTGCTGCTTGGGATTGCAGATATTTTTTCTGCATGTTTGGTGCTATTGGTGATGAGACTTGAGAGTTTCAGCACCCAAAAATGTCTTCAATGTAAAAACAGTCTGTAATCACTGTCCCATAGAATATGCTCACACCAGATTCCGGAATTGCTAAAAACTACTCAGACCTGGACTACTGGTCCCTTGCCACAGAGCTTTTCCTGGTTCTGTCAAAACCCTGCTGACATCTGCCTGCTCTGAGCAGCAGCAAAGTCAGGTGTGGGGTCCTGGGCCTTTAATGATAGGGTGTGGAGTTTTTGGAAACACTTGTAATTCCAAGTTATGGAATTTCACCCAGAACCATTGCTCAGGGTGAAATACCCGAACACATAATAAGGACATATATATGACTATACTGCTGCACCACAAAAGGATGATGGATGGAGTGCTAAACAATGCAAACACTCACCCCCAGTCACAGATCTAGGTTTAATCCATCATTCTTTTGCTCACCATGCCACCCTAGTTTGGACCCAGCCATATGCAAATCAGTCTTGACCCTGTTCCTCATGGGAACAGTCCAGCCCGAACTGCCAAGCCAGGTCCTCCCTGGACTGGAAACAAGCAGCCTGGGACTGGTTTCAGGGTTTCACCCTTCATCAGCCAGGCTAGCTTGAATCCAGTGGCACAGTGAGCAAGGGACCCACGTCTGGGCATACCCTTCCCACTTAGGGCAACCTTAGCAATACAAAAGGATGATGGAAGGCGTGCTGAACAATGCAAACACTCACCCCAAGTCACAGATCTAGGTTTAATCCATCGTTCTTTTGCTCACCATTCTACCCTAGTTTGGACCCAGCCATATGCAAATCAGTCTTGACCATGTTCCTCATGGGAACAGTCTAGCCCAGACTGCCAGGCCAGGTCATCCCTGACCCGGAGACAAGCATCCTGGGACTGGTTTCAGGGTTTCACCCTTCATCAGCCAGGCTAGCTTGAATCCAGTGGCACAGTGAGCAAGGGACCCACGTCTGGGCATACCCTTCCCACTTAGGGCAACTTTAGCAATACAAATGGATGATGGACAGTGTGCTGAACAATGCAAACACTCACCCCAAGTCACAGATCTAGGTTTAATCCATCGTTCTTTTGCTCACCATGCTACCCTAGTTTGTACCCAGCCATATGCAAATCAGTCTTGACCCTGTTCCTCATGTGAACAGTCCAGCCCGAACTGCAAAGCCAGGTCCTCCCTGGACCGGAAAAAAGCATCCTGGGACCGGTTTCAGGGTTTCACCCTTCATCAGCCAGGCTAGCTTGAATCCAGTGGCACAGTGAGCAAGGGACCCATGTCTGGGCATGCCCTTCCCACTTAGGGCAACTTATAGTGCTGCACCACATCAAGGGGGAGGCTGGCAAGGCTGCAGACTTAGTGCCAGCACAACCTGAACAGAGAAGGTCTTACATCATTCAAATAGCAAAATACACAATATTGGCCCCTTTTAAAATGTGTTGAATGGGGAAACCATGTGTGGAGGAGAGTCCTCCAGGACCATAGCCCATGTATCAATTCTAATGACAAGAGGCACAATTTCCATTACATACCACACCTTAAATTATTTTTTAAAAATCATTACTATCAACAGTTACGTTTTAATAATGTTTCCTCCCATCTGATCTTCAATGAGTTAAATATTCCAACACTAACATGTTGTTTTCACTTTTTATAACATGAATAATGACTTTAGTTCATGTTTGAAAGACAGAAGCATTGTATTGTGGCTCTGCCAGCTAGTGGCTCTAAACCAAGTCAATTTGAAATGAGTTGTTTATATTTAAACTGCAAAAAGTTGATGGTCCTCCTTTATGCCGACATTGAGAGAACTACAGCACACAGGGGCATATTTATACTTTGTTTGTGCCATTTTAGCATCATATTTTTACGTTAAAATGGTGCAAAGTTAACTCCATATTTATATTTTGACACTAGACCCATCTACAGTAAAAATATTGGAGTTTGCGTCATTTTTTGGATGCCTGAACACACCTTGCATCACTGAAATGCAAGGTAGGCGTTCCCATCCAAAAAATGATGCTATAGCCATAGCCCCATATTTATCCCCCTGTGCTAAAATGACATATCAGACATAAAGAGGTGGAGTGGGGAAGGAAAGAAGAGGAAGGGTGAGAATAAGTACAGTATTGTTGATTGCCAGTTATGTTTTTTTTTGTTTGTTTTCTTTTGGTTACACTATTTTTTAAGGAGTGGCATTCTTATGTTCATTTTGTTGAGTTGTTGAGCAGGAATCCTGTGACATAAAGACCCCAGAGAAGGTGGATTATAGGCAGTTCAGGTCCGCACAGAGAAAGTGAGATATTCATGAAGTCACAGGGAGAGAACTAAGGTTAAGGAACAGACTTGTCCTACGGCCGGTATAGCAGAAGAAAGAGGCAAGAACAAGAGAGGCAGGTCAAGAGAAAGAATGAAACGCAGAAAGTAGACAGAAAGAAATAAAAAACAAAAAAACAACATACAAAGAAAAGCCGAGATACCCAGAGACGAAAGCAGGAAGAGAGAGAGAGTGACCAAGAGAGACAAAGGAATCAAGAAACTAAAGGAGAAGACAGAAGGAGAAAGAGTAGGAAGGCAGGGCTCAAATCCCAAACAGAGGGGAAACATTAGAGAGAGAAAGAAAGGAAATAGAAGGAATAATAAGACAAAAGACAAATACATACTAGACCACTTACCACTGTTTGTCTTCGTTCTCTTTCCACATGCGCTTCCTCTGAGCCCACCTGTAAAGAGAAGACGGCGAGAGGTGAACCAGAAGAGTAGCGGCTGACTACCCCAACAAACCAAGAATCACCTTAAAAACTCCAAAAATAAAAACTACGTACCATCTGACCACGGGCTTATTGTTATCATTGCGCCACCCTATTACAGTGGTGTCAGAATTGGGATAACTCTTCTTAGGAAGACCCCACAACGTAAGGGAACGCAATGGAAGAAAAACCCACCCTGCCTGACATGATAGCCCAGCTACAAGAAGGACAACAGCACTTCCAATTGGTATGGGAGGAGCAGCTGAAGGAAGCAAAGGAGGAAAGGGAAGCACTGCAGACAGCCCTGAAGAGTCAGGCCACAATCATAGCAAACAATTAATTGGTCCATGAAACTGTCTTGGGAAAATTGACTGAAACCATAGCCCAGACTAAGGTACAGCCTAACGTTCCAAGCAGTGTTCTCCAAAAATATCAGGACAATGAGGACCCTGATTCTTTTTTCACTAATTTTGAGCGAGTGGCAAGCTCTGCCAATTGGCCGACAGACAAATGGGGACAGTATATAGCCCCTCTTCTAACGGGCCATCTCCAGGTGGCATATCAGGCAGTCAATCTTGGAGGCGTAACCCCCTACAATGAAATTAAAAAGGCAGTCCTGGAACGGATTGGCCTGGATCAAGAGAGTTACAGAGTCAGGTTTCGTCAGACTAAATGGATGTCCCAAGAAAACCCGTGCACCTTATATTATCGGTATATCACACAGGAGGAAAATGGCTCCACCCCTCTGAGACCACTAAGGATGAGATGTTTGATGCTATCATTTTAGAACAATACCTGGATGCCCTCCCAGTCACCACTTGCAATTGGGCCAGACAGCACCCTGGTCTCACGAATCGTACACAATTGATCTAGCTTGTGCCTTCCATCGGGCACGCGAGTTTCGAGGGGCTCATCCAAAATCCACTTCCTCGACCCCGCGAGTGCCAGTTTCTAAACCTGCCTACCCCCACCAAACAGCCGGCCCCAGTACTGCGAGAGCTACCACATCTCATCCTTCCCCTACCATAGAGATCATGACAGGACTGCAATGTTTCCATTGCTCCGAGTGGGGTCATATTGCATGACATTGCCCATTAAAAAAGGAAACGGAAGAGCCAATGGAGATTGGCATGATGAAGGGTCGGGTAATGTGGTCAGGACATACCAAGATCAAATATACCACTAGAATGAGCCTTAATCAAGAAGAGAGGAATGTGCTTATAGACTCCCGGTGTAGCCAGAGTGTAGTGAAACGAGACCATGTGCGGCCTGACCAGTGGATCCCTCATACCCAAGTCCTTATAACATGTGTCCATGGAGACCAGAAGTCTTATCCCGTAGTGACGGTCTCCATAAATTGGATAGGACAAGAAGAATGACTCTCCGTGCGGGTTATTCCAGACCTCGGTGAGGACATGATTATAGGAACCGACTATGATGCTTTTGCTTACTTACTGGCTAATGCCACTCAGGACCATATGAACGATGCACGGTGGAAGGAAGCCCCTTTTGTTTCCACCAAAATTGAGGGGCCAAGAACGATGCATGGTGGAAGGAAGCCCCTTTTGTTTCCACCAAAATTGAGGGGCCAAATGTCCGAAGGAAACTCAGAAAAAGAAGAAACGCGAACAGAAGCAGGGATATCGGAAAAATAGGTATGGTCCTACAATCTCGGTCTCTACCGATCCAAAGGCTATAATGTCTGTAGCAGGTAGCTTTCGACAAGCCCAAAGAGAGGATGCAACTCTGAAAAACGCATGGCAAAGTGCATTAGCCACGGATGGGCCCTCGAAAGGTCCAATGTTCACCATTACAAATGACTTGTTGTATAGAGAATTTCAAAACTCTCCAGGTAAAACACCTCAGTTAGTAGTGCCCCAAACCTATCCAGAGCAGGTTCTCCACCTGGCACACGGAGATAACGGGGAAGGTCACTTAGGGAGGGAGAGAAAAGAGGCAGCTATTCTCTAAAGGTTCTATTGGTCAGGCATCTACGGGGACATTATAAAACATTGCCAGTTTTGTCCAAAATGTCAACTAATAAACCTGTCACTCGACCGTACTGTCCCTTTACAACCTTTACCCATAATAGAAGTACCTTTTTCTCGGGTAGGACTGGACTTAGTTGGACAGCTTTCCCCGTCCGTAAAGGGACACCAGTATTTGTTGGTGTTAGTTGGTTATGCTACGAGGTACCCGAAGGCCATACCAATAGCCAGTATGAACACTAAAACCATAGCACAGGCCATGATTGAATTTTTTTCACAGGTGGGTTTCCCCAAAGAAATTCTTATGGATCAGGGAACCCCCTTTATGTCCAGACTCATGACTGAAATATGTCATACCCTTGGGGTGAAACAAATAACTTCGTATACCATCCCCACACAGATGGTACAGTAGAACGCTATAAAAAGACTATTAAGACCTTACTGAGGAAAGTCATAAGTGACTCAGGAAGAGATTGGGAAAAGAAATTGCCCCTAGTCCTCTACGCATTGCAAACCCACATACAGTCTTTGACAGGGCATAGCCCTTTGAATTTTTGTTTGGCAGACAGCCACATACCTTACTTGAAATGATGGCTGAACAGTGGGAGGAGTCTGAGGATGAGGAAAAGGACATTCTTTCATATACCAAAGACCTTAGAGCAAACTTACATACTATTTGGGAGGAGGCTCACAAAACCTTGAGGGACGCTCAAGCAAAACAAAAATCCTATTACGACACCTATAGTACACCCCGCAACCTGACTGTAGGGGGGTAAGGTGTTGGTACTCTTACCCAATGGTGAAAATAAACTTTTGGCCCGATGGCAAGGTCCATATACGGTCTTAGAACAAGTCAATCCTACCACATACAAAATCGAGATACCCATTGGGACTGGTAGGGAACAAATATATCATATTATCTTACTTAAAAAATGGTATGAGAATACTGAGACACATACAGCGTTATGCGTAACCACCGAAGGTGAACATGAGATTCTGATGTATCCCACAAAGATAAACACCCAGACCGATACACTGATACCCCAATTGAACAACTCCTTATCCCAAAAACAAAATAAACAACTAGAACACTTAGGCCCTCATTACAACCGCCGCTTTCCGCCGTGCATACCGCTGTGGCCGCGAAATTCCGCTACAGGTATTACGACCCACAGCTCGGAATCTGCCACAATACAGACACCTACACAACTCCGCCACACCAAAGGTCAGTGATAAACTGGCGATACCAAAACTGACACAGTCACCCCAACAGGAATACACCCACACTATCATGACCCATGAATCAACGCAGCGGTCTTTCAACCACGGTAATCCATTGGCGGTACACACCGCCGCTCTCAGAATACACACACATTTACAAAACACAACCACATTGGACAATTCGAAATACACACACCAGATACACATACACATACCACTCCCACACACCCAATCCAATATAAAACACACACTCACATCACCCACAAACCCTTACTACCAAAATTTTGAAAGAAGGTCAGAGAGAGAGAGACTACTTAAACCAACACCAGCATCCACAGACACACAACACCATCACTTACACAACATCCATGAACCTCAAACAACACACACCAACACATCCCCTCACACATCACAACAGACACCACCTCACACATCACCCACACCACATCATGGCACCCCAAAGACACCCCAGGTTCTCTGAGGAGGAGCTCAGGGTCATGGTGGAGGAAATCGTCCGGGTAGAGCCACAGCTATTTGGATCACAGTTGCAGCAGACATCCATTGCACGGAAGATGGAGCTATGGCGCAGAATTGTTGACAGGGTCAACGCAGTGGGACAGCATCCAAGAACACGGGATGACATGAGGAAGAGGTGGAACGACCTACGGGGGAAGGTACGTTCCGTGGTATCCAGACACCAGATTGCTGTACAGAGGACTGGCGGTGGACCACCGCCTCCTCCCCCACAACTAACAACATGGAGGAGCAAGTCTTGTCAATTATGCATCCTGAGGGCCTCGCAGGATTAGCAGGAGGACTGGACTCTGGTAAGACATATCTTTACTACTTTATCCCCCACACCCCACCTGCATGCCATCACATACCCCCACCCTTACCCTCACACCCATCACTCTAACAACCCACAGATACCCCACTTACACAACCCACACATCCCAAAAACAAGCCCTGCATGTAACACCAATGCATGGACATCCATCACAAAAGCATGTCCGGTACAGAGACTCACTCATGCCTCAAAATCACCACTCACACAAGGACCAAGCCAATAATGCAAGCACAGGAGTACAGGGTCACTCACTCATTGCACAAGATGGCACACACATACAATAACTATGCATTTACATCCCCACAGGACCCATACCCAACGTCACCGGACAGGAGGTGCCAGACATATCCAGTACCCCCTCAGAAGAGACCCACAGTGATGACAGCAGCTCTGCACGCCTGGATCAAGATGACCAGCCCGGCCCATCAGAGACCTCGGGGCAGTCGGTTCCCCTGACACAGTCACAAACCACCGCAGAGCCTCCCCCCTCAGGAAACACTAGCACAGCACCCACCCAGCGGGCCCATACCTCTGTCCCCAGGACACGTCAATCAGCAGTGTGTCCACCACTACAGGGAACCCAGGCAACCCCACTAACACAGGGCAATCAGGGACCTGGGGCCAGTGGCAGTGGGCACACGATTCAGGGGACAGAGGCACAGGATAACAGGGAAGCTGGGAGGACTGCTGTGCGACAGGGGGCGGACATGCCCAGGCAACCCACTCTCCACGAGGCACTTTCCAACATCATGGGACCATACCACCATTCCCAGGAGACCATGGGCACGGTACTGGCCAAGTTTCAAGAGACCCAGCGGCTGCAGGAGGAACACTACCTGGGGATCAGCGAGGACTTGAAGTCCATCAACACCACCCTGGTCACCATTGCAGGGGTGCTGGCAGACCTCCTCAACACCAGGAGGAACACAGTGGCACACCAACGAGTCCCTGACACTAGCATGGATGATGAACAGCCCTCCACCTCCGCCGGCGCTAGTGGACAGGAGGCACTGCCACAGGACCAACAGGACACCAGCACCCCACCCCCTGCAGATGGAGAACCACCCCGCAAACGGTCCCTGAGATCCAGGAACAAGACAGGGAACATTGCCAGGGCCCCCACCAGGAAATAAGAACCCTCTGAATGTCACTCTTCTGTCCCACTATGTCACTCTGTCCATCCTTAAACTGTCATTGCTCCACTTCCTATGCTCCTTTGGTCAATGCACCTGTTAAACAAATAGACTGGACTCTGCCATGAACATACCTCCACCATCCGCCCAGCCCATTTTACAACCCCATCCACTTATTTGCACAAGAATAAACACACTTCAATCACAAAACAATCTGGAGTCAGTCTGTGCTTTCACAAATGTGTAATTGCAATATCTATGAAATATAGCAATATCAATTTACTTGTTCACCTACCAATGTAACACAGCTGTAGGCCAGGAGTAAACATAGCAGAGGGCACAAGGTGGGACCCATATCTGTGAAATTGAAAGTAAAAGTGACAAGTCAGTGTCCATACACTAGTAAACAATAGTATGAGATGTGGGAAGCAGTTACATCTTCTTACCTGTGTCTCACTGGAAGTTTTGCATGATGAAGTTGTTTCAGTTGTGGATATCCTCTTCTTCTGCCTCCTCTTCTTCACTGTCCAAAAGCTCCACAGCTGCCACAAGACCACCATCTGGCACATCCTCCTGCAGAAAAGGCACCTGGTGTCGCAAAGCCAGGTTGTGCAGCATACAGCAGGCCACATTTATCTGGCACACATTCTTTGGTGAGTAGTATAGGGAACCACCTGTCATATGGAGGCACCGGAATCGGGCCTTCAGGAGGCCGAAGGTACGTTCAATTATCCTCCTAGTTTGCCCATGTGCCTCATTGTAGCGTTCCTCTGCCCTTGTCCTGGGATTCCTCACTGGGGTCAGTAGCCATGACAGGTTGGGCTAACCAGAGTCACCTGCAAAGGTCGAGGGACAACTGTTAGACACACACTAACCATTAGGGACAACCCCATACCCAGACACCTATGTCAACTGTAATGGGGCCTTGGGCTCACCTTTTAGCCACACAGTGCATCTAGCGTTGCCCCATCACATAAGGGATGCTGCTATTTCTCAAAATGTAAGCGTCATGCACAGAGCCAGGATACTTGGCATTGAGATGGGAGATGTACTGGTCTGCCAAACACACCATCTGCACATTCATCGAATGGTAGCTCTTCCGGTTTCTGTACACCTGTTCATTCCTGCAGGGGGGACAAATGCCACATGTGTACCGTCAATGGCACCAATGATGTTGGGGATATGCCCCAGGGCATAGAAGTCACCTTTCACTGTGGGCAAATCCTCCACCTGAGGAAAAACGATGTAGCTGTGCATGTGTTTCAGCAGGGCAGACAACACTCTGGACAACACGTTAGAGAACATTGGCTGTGACATCCCTGATGTCATGGCCACTGTTGTTTGAAAAGATGCACTGGCAGGGAAATGGAGTACAGACAGGACCTGCACTAGAGGGGGTATCTCTGTGGGATGGCGGATAGCTGACATCAGGTCTGGCTCCAACTGGGCACACAGTTCCAGGATTGTTGCACGGTCAAGTCTGTATGTGATTATGATGTGTCTCTTTTCCATTGTCGACAGGTCCACCAGGGGCCTGTACACCGGAGGATGCCGTCATCTCATCACCTGCCCCAGCAGACGTATCCTATGGAGGAGAACAGGGAGCCGAGAGTCATCTAACACTGAGGTATCACAATGCAGAAACGTTAGTAATCGGCTATGTGCTGGTATCTGTCTGTATTCCCCGCCTAGATAGGTGTGATGCAGTTTTTTTCCATGCCATGTGGCCCCCTGAAATGGCGGCTGCCTGACCTGTAAGGTGGGCCAAGGGGATATGGGGTAACTGCGCTGGTGTTGTACACCGTCGCGATTGGCGGTCGAAGACTGCTGAGCAATTCAGCATTTGTTAACATTGGGCCCTATGGGTCCCAGGAGCCAACGATGATGTATGCCAGCGGTGACGGTACTGCCCCTGTCAGCCCTGCTGCCCTCAGTGAGGAGGCTATTGACCTCCTGAGATCCCACTGTTGGGCAATATACCATTTTGAATGCCATCCAGGGTGTTGAGAGGCATTTGCAACAAACAAATGCATACCTGAAGGGCATTCATTCTGGGCAGGCAGCCCAACAGAGAGCATTTCAGGCTCTGGCCTTAGCACTGATGGCAGCCATTGTCCCTGTGTCCAGCCTGCCGCCTCCAACTTCCTCCACCGAGACCCAATCCCCTGTACCTCAGCCTATCCCAAGCACACCATCAGACCAGCATGCACACACATCAACACACAAGAGTGGACATGGCAAACATAAGCACCACACATCCCACAGGCACTCACCCAAGCACCATCCCAATGCAGACACACCAACATCCACTGCCTCCACTGTGTCCCCCCTCCACGTCCTCCTCCTCCCTCCCTGTCTCGTCTCCACTCACACCTGCATGCACTACATCCTCAGCCACTACCTCCATCACCAGCACGCCTATCACCACACACCGGTCACGTGCAATCACCACCCCACTAGCATTCACATATCCCCTGTGTCCCCTCCTAGTTTGTCTGTGAGCCCTCCTCCCAAACTACACAAACGCAGGCACACACCCACCCAACAGCCATCCACCTCACAACAGCCTCCGGCCCATGCACCTTCACCCAAATTCAGCAGACGTACACCACCTACAACTACTACCTCTTCCTCCACTCCCAAACCCCATCCATCTTCCCATCCCAGTGTGTCTAAAAAGCTCTCTTCCCTTTACCTCCCCCCCGTCCTTCCCCTAGGGCCAGGCTTTCCAGGTCCCAGCACCTCAGCCACCAAATCCCCAGGCACAGTGGTGCCAGCAACTGCGGGGTCATCGAGTGCGCCACCAATCAGGGCTGCCAGTGTTTCTACGTAGTGAGAGCAAGGACATTCTGCCACCTGCCAAGGTGAAAAAGGTGCCCACATTCTGGAGAGAGAAGCCGAAACTACCAGCCACCAAGGGCTCAGCAAAAATAAAAGGGGATAGTGGCAAGACAACTGCGGCTCCAGCAAAGGTGGGGAATGGCCAAAAGCAGAAGAGCAGGTCAGGAGAGGGCATGGTGGCACCGACTGTGGGACCAGTGTCACAACTTCTGTCCACGACAACACCAACCTGTACGGCGGTGAACACAGCTAGCTGCCCTGCCCCCACAACTGCCACCGGCACTACCACATGCACCGCCACCTGCACCGCTACCGGCATGTCTACAGCCTCAGCGACAGTCCCCAGCATCTTCCCCAGTGGGCAGCCATCCGAGGCTGCAGGAGATGTCCTGCTGCGTCCCTCTGCAGGTGCTGGCCCATGTACCCCCACAAACACCGCCGCCACAGACACCGCCGCAAGCACCGCCACCGGCCCCACGACTTACTCGGACAGTGGCACCGCTGACATGTCTACCATCCCCAGTGGTCAGTCGTCCGAGACTGTAGGAGAGTTCCTGGACCCTGGGCAGCTTCCATGAGGCATGACTTCCATCACTGTTTGCACCTGCAGGTGGAAGGCGAAGCCGCAGCAGTGTGGGGTATGCCTCTGCCTCCATGGCGTATCATGTTATCTGTACCTCGCCAATCTCGTGGCACACACACCCAGGTGAGGGAATTGTACCAGCCACACTGCATGTGGAGCACTCTGGGCACCATGCCCCCTCCAGAACCAGTGGAGAGATACATCTACTACCTCAGTCCTTGGCAGGATGAAGCACTCTGGGCCAAGGCCCCCACCAGAACCAATGGAGAGATACATCCATTACCTCAGTCCTTGGCTGGATGAAGCACTCTGGGCACAATGCCCCCTCCAGAACCAGTGGAGAGATACATCCACTACCTCAGTCCTTGGCAGGATGGAGCACTCTGGTCACAAGGCCCCCTCCAGAACCAGTGGAGAGATACATCCACTACCTCAGTCCTTGGCAGGATGAAGCACTCTGGGCACTATGCCCCCTACAGAACCAGTGGAGACTGTTATCCACTTGAGAGACTGTGGTTTTGTACTCCCCAGGATAAAGCAGTGGGCAAACCACCCACTTGAGAGACTTGAGAGACTGTGGCTTTGCACTCCCCAGGATAAATCAGTGGGCAAACCACCCACTTGAGAGACTTGAGAGACTGTGGCTTTGCACTCCCCAGGATAAAGCAATGGGCATGGAGCCCCCTCGTGCAGCAGTGGCGTCGTCATTTCATCTGGCTGAGGTGTCCCCCTCTACCTGTGGTGCCTGTATATTTTCGGTCTGATGCCCCAGCAGTGTTCTCTCCGTTTCCAGTCAGGTATCTAGTGTGGGCTTCGCCCATGCATTTTGGGCCCAGTGGTCCACGAACAATGATTGGTACACTATCCGGACTTGTGTAGTTGGTGTACATATTTGTATATACTGAATTATGAATTTTGACTATCTGATTTTTCATGATTACACAGGTTACAATCATTTCCATTTGTCCTTGCGTTCTTCCAGGGGGTAGGGGGGTGTAAATGTAATGTTGTTGCATGTATTTGTGTGTATGTTGTTGTGGGTGAGGGTGGGGGTATTGCGTGTTGCATGTGTGTGTCACTCTCTCCCCCTGTGTTGTAGGTGCAGTACTCACTGTGGTCGTCACCACCACTGTTCGTACTCCTGGTAGATGAGAAGATACACCAACATTGGTAACACCTGTAGTTCGGGCACCATGGCGTCCTGGTTCCTCGTTGGGTGTCGAGAGGTGAGTGTTTTCCCTTCTGTGTACTGTTTCTGCTGTGCTTTTGATCGCGTTGGTTCCGCCCCGGAAAAGGTGGCGGATAGGAGTCTTGAAATACAGTGGCCGGTACTTTGTCTTCCGCCTGTCTGTTGGCGGTGACTGCTGCTGTGTTTGTTTCTAGCACCGTGGCAGTCGGAGTGTTATAGTGGCTGTCTATGTTGGCGGTTTCCGCCATGGTCGTGATTAAATTTTTTTGCCGCCGGCCTGTTGCCAGGGTTGTAATGAAGGCCTTAGTCCTCACTAGCCTAGACGTATTCTCCAAAACCCCAAGTAGAACTCACTTGATACAACACCTTATACGTACAGTTGGGGATAAAGTAGCCTGACAACGACCCTATAGAATACCAGAGGCCAAACGACAGATAGTAGAACAGGAGGTGAAGACCATGCTAGACGCAGGTATAATTGAGCCCATGGTGTTCCCTAGTAGTCCTAGGGCCGAAATCCGTTGGCAGCACCAGGTTTTGCATAGACTTTAGACAAGTAAATGCTTTGTCTCACTTCGATTCATACCCAATGCCCTGGATTGATGAACTCTTGGAACATTTAGGACAAGCTACCTATATGACCACCATGGACTTAACATAAGGGTATTGGCAAATACCCCTTAAAGCTGAATATAGGGAAAAAACTGCATTCTCCACCCTCTCTGGCCTATATCAGTTTACAGTTCTGCCATTTGGACTTCACGGGGCACCAGTTACCTTCCAGCACCTTAAAGATATGATCCTTCACCCTTTTCAAGCATATGCTGTGGCATACCTGGACGATATAGTAATTTATAGTGCTACCGGGGAGGAGCACCTCGACCATCTATGCCACGTAATTCAAGCGTTACGTGTAGCCCATCTTACTGCAAACCCTGAGAAGTGTAAACTGGGACATAATACCATAAAATACCTAGGTTATGTCTTAGGGGAAGGAAAGGTTTGACCCCAAATTGAGAAAGTACAGGCCATTACCCATCTACCCCTTCCACGACACAAAAAAGACACCCAAGCCTTCCTAGGCATGGTGGGGAACTATCGTCGGTTTATACCCCATTTTTCTACAATTGCTGGCACCCTCACTGATTTGCTGGGTAAGACTAAAGCCAATCACCTGGCATCCCTCTCTAACCAAGAGAGACACAGTTTTGAGTGCCTCAAATCTCTCCTGACCTCTGAACCAGTACTTTCTTGTCCAGATTTCAGTAAGCCTTTCCTGGTTCAAACCAATGCCTCTGATGTGGGCCTAGGGGCAGTATTTTCCCAATCGGATGGGGAAGGGTTTCTACATCACATTGTATATATCAGCTGGAAGCTGTTACCGCAGAAGCGCCATTATCCAACCCTTTAAAAAGAGTTTCTGGCCATCAAGTGGTCTGTAGAGTCCCTCCTTTATTATTTTTCCGGACGTCCTTTCACTTTGGTAACGGATCATGCTCCTTTGAAGTGGTTGGCTCGCCATAAGGACACAAACGCACGTATCCTTTGATGGTTCCTTTCACTACAATCTTTCTCCTTTCAGGTTCTTCATTCCCCTGGGTCTCGCCTGCTCAACGCGGACTACCTGTCCCGGTACCCGTTGGACTTGCGGCTCTATCAGCCACTTCCTAGGGGGAGTGACTGTGATGGGCCGACGCTGCCTCTGTCGGACCCGTCATACCCTGGGGGCATCAGCACAATGGAAACACCCGACCCGGAAGTCCTCCGGGTGGGAACCAATCGGGTTACGCTTCTGGGTGACGGCGGTCAACGGCAGCCGCTCCGCGCCATCCCTAGGATTAAAAGGTAGGAGAAGGATGAATGCGGGGAGGCGGACGCGGGAAACGACGGAGAAGACCTCGCTGGTGATGGGAAGGAAAAGGGAGTGAGAGATACGACCTGAGCGTTTTTTACCTTTGGAGACCAGCGGGGAAGACCTCAGGAACAGCACCAGAAAGGCGAGATGACACATAGGCCCAGGAGGCCCTACACCGAACTCCGGCCATGCTCGGGGAAGAGCGTGGCCCTTGCAGGTGCGTGGGCAGAACATACCAGACATAGTGAGGTGGAGGGGGGAAGGAAAGAAGAGGAAGGGTGAGAATAAGTACAGTATTGTTGATTGCCCAGTTACGTTTTTTTCTTTTTTGTTTGTTTTGTTTTGGTTACACTATTTTTTCAGGAGTGGCATTCTTACGTTCATTTAGTTGAGTTGTTGAGCAGGAATCCTGTGACATAAAGACCCCAGAGAAAGTGGATTATAGGCAGATCAGGTCCGCTCAAAGAAAGTGAGATATTCATGAAGTCACAGGGAGAGAACCAAGGTTAAGGAACTGACTTGTCCTACGGCCAGTATAGAGGAAGAAAGAGGCGAGAACAAGAGAGGCAGGTCAAGAGAAAGAATGAAACGCAGGAAGTAGACAGAAAGAAAAAAAAAAAAAACATACAAAGAAAGGCTGAGATACCCAGAGAAGAAAGCAGGAAGAGAGAGAGAGTGAGCAAGAGAGAGAAAGGAATCAAGGAACTAAAGGAGAAGACAGAAGGAGAAAGAGGAGGAAGACAGGACTCAAACCCCAAACAGAGGGGAAACAGTAGAGAGAGAAAGAAAGGAAATAGAACGAATAATAAGACAAAAGAAAAATACATACTAGACCACTTACCACTCTCTGTTCTCTTTCCACATGCACCTCCTGTGAGCCCACCTGTAAAGAGAAGACGGCTAGAGGTGAACCAGAAAAGTAGCAGCCGAATACCCTAACAAACCAAGAATCACCTTGAAAACTCTTTAAAAAAATAAAAACTACGTACCATCTGACCACGGGCTCATTGTCATCATTGCCACCCTATTACAACCCCCTTCACCCCTACCGCCACCCCCACCTGGCTAATGTCTTTCATTTTTAGAGTAGCCCAAGCTGAGCATCAGCTTGCGGCATTCCATAAATATGGCACCTGGTTGCCGCTTTGTTATGACGCAAGTCGGAGGTAAATTTTTTGAAGCAAAACTACATTAGAGCAGTTTTGCACCAAAAATGATAAATATGGGCCATAATGTTTTGAAGCAGTGGCTCCGACCCACTGTTTAAATGTGGTGGGGATCAGAAAGTGTTGTTGTTCTGGCGGGGTGTACTGAAGTGCTCCCCACCCTTCCCATGGATGCAACAAACTGCTCCTTAGGTATATCTTGTCAGACTGAGCTGCTGCATTTTGTGACAACATCTTTACAAGCAGTGTCCGTAATACCACTTGAAAAACATGTAATCAAAAATGTACCACAAAAGATAGGTTGGGCCTCATGAAGTCAAGGACCTACTGAAACTCTCTAACACTCATACTGTAAATAAAAATATCTCAGCATAGTGGTGCAAACTGCACATAACTGAAAGTTCAAAGTAAAGTATGTATTGAAGCATTTTGATGATTATTGAATGAAAACACATTTTCAAAACCTGTGAAAACCTTCTTTATTTTTCCTTTTCTTTGAAACTTTTTGCAGTTGCTGGGGGGGGGGGAGGGGGCGGTGCTCCTCCGCCCTTATGGAAGAGCCGCCCCTGCATAACATTGGAGAAGAGTTTTCTTTTCTCCTGTCTTTTTCAACTTTACATATGCTGTACTGTGCAGAACGCATACAAACCTGGAAAATATGAAACTATGTCAAGGAATAATATTTTGTACTGGAAAGATATTCTTCTGGTAAACACATATGTTAAGCATCATGTATACACTCCTGCAATATGATGCAAGGGTTTGTGCATGGTGTAAGGCAGCATAAATTGCACTGCCATAGGAAGGGAGGAAAACAATGCCATATATTAACAAATCCGGTGCTTTTCTCCTTGCTCCCTTTGTTGCATTAATTTTTCATACATTTGGCATGAAGAATATGGAGAATCTCCAGTCAGTACTATCTACAAATCTAAACCACAAGCGTGAAAAAAGCAAATTCGTATAGAGCTCTACAAAATTTTCTTAACTACTTTTGTCAACATTGTGAAGTTTATTTTTAAATAATATGCCAAAAATGAATAAAAATGCTTGAGTGAGACAAGTTTTTAAACAATTATTTATTTCTTTTTTCATTCATTTTGCTAGACAATTCTACTGCGGAAATGTTTTTAGGAAAAATACCACTACTTTAATTTTTTTTTTTTTTTTTTTTTAACTTTGAAAACTTTATAAACTTTAAATGAACATTCGAAATTGAAATGTCCGATTATTCAAAGTTTTCACCACTCACTCTCCCCAGAGCTCAAGGCGTTCTCACATTATTTCCATCAGATGTAGTTGTTAGTCTTGATAATTGTTTGAATTTGTAACTACAGGCCGATTATTGAAGCTGGCTTGTTTCGTTTCAAAAATAATTTCTGATAACATTGTTTGCACTAGGCACATAAGCTAAGGGACGCTAAATAGAAGCAAATGACACTAAACGCTAGAATCTTGTCAGCCTTTAAATGAAAGTAAAGCGATAAAATAAACCACATCTTTGATCAATAGCAGACTCTTTCCTCCTTAATGAGTGAGAACTTGTATCTTCACAGTAGATATTAATGTTACTACTACTATTTTCATTTATTGCTCCACTCAATTGTCTATAATAGTGCAAAATCTCACCTGCAATTAAGAAATCTCGCTCCTCTCTCAATTAGAACATACAACAGACAGTCCAGAGCGTTTGGGTCTTGTATGAAACTTCCAGACGCATACATCAGGGACGGCTCCTCTTCTATGGCGGAGGAACGTCATCTCTCCCCCCCCCAGCTGCTGCAAAACTTTTACGAGAAAACGATAATAAACTATTTTTATTATTGTTTTCTTGCAAAAGGGGTGTGGCCACGAGCTGTGACAAGCACGAAGGGGGAGTGCACTCACCCTCATTGCGCATGTATGTTTGGCCGGCCAAACATACATGGGCACTGGGCTTTCCCCAACCCAGCAACGCAGGCTCTGCGTTCCTGGCTTGGAGACAGCAGACAGAGAACTTCAGTCTGCCTCGGAGCGCCTTGGTTGGGCACTGCCTCCAGTCCTAATGCTGCTTTCATGCTGCTAGCAGCATGAAAGCAGCATTACATGAAAGCAGCATTAGGACTGGATACAGGGCGGACTGGGAGCCTGTGCCTGCATTGGAAGAGAGGAGAGGAATGACGCGGATCAGAGCGGCGCATACAGTAATTTCTTTTTTTCAATTTTTTTATTCTCCCCCCACCTCCACACTCGTTGCCTCGCCCCTTTTCCCTCCTGTGAGCCTCCACTGGCATACATGCCAACATTTAAGAAGAGATAAGTGAGAGATTTACAAAAATAATTGAGAGAATGCACTTCTCCCACTGAAATCTATTGAAGCATAGGAAATTTCAAGCGGGAGATAGCCCAAAGAAAGCCATTTGTGTCAGTGAAAATTGGGAGTCTCACGCCTGAATCGGGTCTTTTGGCATGTATGCAAATGCCTCAGCAGCCTACAGATTTCAACCAGCAGATGTGTTTGCTTTGAAATACAACGAGGTCCATGATGTCTTATTTACAAGTGTGCATCCATGGCAGCCGCCTTTGAATACATATCTAATATTTGAACAAACTTTTTAAAGATGGTTACCACAAACGAGTATTAGTTTCGCCATTGCTTGTTAGCGTTAAGCGTATTACGACTGTGACAATATTTGCGCCTCCTGGGTGTTTGGCTATATTTTTTCTACTCGCTTGCAGCATGAAACATGGGTACAAAGCAACTTTGCGTGGGTTACTCTGCATTCTGGGTGATCGTATACACTTGGGGGCATATTTATACTCTGTTTGCGCCGGAATTGCGTCGTTTTTTTTTACGCAAATCCGACGCAAAACTAACTCCATATTTATACTTTGGCGTTAGACCCGTCTAGCGCCAAAGATCTTTGAGTTTGCGTCATTTTTTAGCATGGACACCTTCCTTGCGTTAATGATATGCAAGGTAGGCGTTCCCGTCTAAAAAATTACTCAGAGGCATGTGCGCCGTATTTATACTACCGGGCAAAAATGACGCCCGGGAGTGGGCGGGTCAAAAAAAATAACATCCAGCCGCTTTAGCGTCATTTTTTAGTGCCTGGTCAGGGCAGGCGTTAAGGGACCTGTGGGCTCGGAAGGAGCCCAGAGGTGCACTCCCATGCCCCCAGGGACACCCCCTGCCACCCTTGCCCACCCCAGGAGGACGCCCAAGGATGGAGGGACCCATCCCAGGGAACTTAAGGTAAGTTCAGGTAAGTTTTTTTTTTTTTTTTTTTAGTGGCATAGGGGGGCCTGGTTTGTGCCCCCCTACATGCCACTATACCCAATGACCATGCCCAGGGGACAGAAGTCCCCTGGGCATGGCCATTGGGCAAGGGGGCATGACTCCTGTCTTTGCTAAGACAGGAGTCATGTCAATGGAGGGTGGGAGTCAAAAAAAAATAGCGCAAATCGGGTTGAGGCAGATTTTTTGCCTCAGACCGACTTGCCCCATTCTTTGACGCACAAGCTCCATTTTCCCCTACGCCGGCGCTGCCTAGTGTGGGTAATTTTTTTTGACGCACACCAGTCAGCTCCGCCGGCTAACGTCATTCCATAAATAAGGCGCCCGCATGGCGCTTTGGAATGGCGTTAGCCGGCGTTAAATTTTTTGACACACAACTTCGTTGGCGCAGTTGTGCGCCAAAAAGTATAAATACGGCCCTTGGTGAGCGGAGGAATTTCGATGCAAACATACGGTGAACTCCGCGTTTACCATTAATCTCTGTCTGAGGCCTTAATGTAAATGTATAACTCTTTCCATATGTATTTTTAATAATGCCGAGATATTCGTGTATAGACCATAAATGAATGTTCACCGAGTCCGAGACCGATTTCTTTGTATTTCGAAAATGTTTAATTATTTTATCACAGCTCCAACATCCATGAGCTCTGGAAAGCTTTTCTAATTGCTAAAGTGTTTTTATGTGACAAATGCTTCATGCCCACACGGAAAAGAGATAAACAATCTATTAGGATGTAGTCCTGTTTCGACCTTTAACTCCACGCGTGAGGAGACATCTAATAACTCACTCTGAGATAAAGGTCATAACAGAATGCATCCACCAGGTACTTTCGCTGCATTTATTCCCAAACACGTACATAAGTGCACGCCTGCACACACACTCATTCATACACGCAAATATTCTCACACACATAATAATGCTAGAAATTATAATAAACATATTACATTTCTATATTTATAGCGCTTCCTACCTGAGTTTATAGGTGCTGGTGGGATCACAGAATTTATTGTAGAAAGTCCAAATCAATCCAGAATGCACGCAAACAACACCTTTCTGCAATTTGTATTCTTGATTTTACTTGTAAAAACTATGGGGCTTAATTACAAGGAGCTTGTGCCGTCGTTGCGTCATTTCTGGTGACACAGCTCCAGCGCTCTGCTACTTCCATATTTATGAAGTGACACTTTTGGCTAAATGTATCACTTTTCCAGGCCCTGCCTTAAAAAAACCTGTGTGGGTTTCAGCGTTGTCACATATCTTTTAATGTATGCAAAGTGGGTGTTCCATCAGAAAAAGTCACTTACAATTGATGCAGGGGTGTTTAAACATTTTCCTCTTTTGACGATGCTTCAAGATGCATCACACATAGCCTGCAATGTGTCAGAATTCCTACACCACCAAAACCCAGGCACAGGGACTGATGCAGTGGATTTAAAACAAGAATCCGGCTTTTTAAAGTCACTTCATACCCTCGAAGATGTCTGTTTTACACCTCCCTACCGATTGTAGTAGGTCTACAATGCGCCAATGGACCATGACATATATCATCCCATCATCCACCGCAGAAAGGCAATGTGACATTGTGTACTTTTTGCAAGGGACAAGCCAGGATTGTCACTTCCCCAAGGAGGAATGGGACCCCAAGTCAAGGTCTGTGTCCCACAAAGGACATTAAGTAAGTACGCACATAAGGTAGGTAGCAAATGTATTTTCCACTTCGCATTCCAACATGTACTTATATTCAGTTACTATACAATGTCACTCACTCTGCCACACATACTTAGGCTCTGCAAGCACATATGTATACTATGCCCACTGTATTATGGCAAATAGCCATACTGCATACATTACGTCTTACATCCAGGACCAGTGTAAAAGTGATAATGGTGATATTCCTCTATTCTACAGTTTTTTACATTGGTCCTCACACATTACTCTCCCTGTGTCAATCAAAACTAACGCATTACTTCAATTTCTGATGCACTGCTGAAATTGCATCAATTCTAAGCCCAACTTCAGCAATGTATCAGTTTTTGAGTGGATGCCTTGCAGCATCCTTCCCTCGGGTGCATCAGTATTTCTGATGCAACCTGGGACCCTACGCCATGGAAAGCCGTATTGTATATATGATACATCCGTGGCATCTGAAACTTTTTTGATGCAGCAAAAGTATCTTTTGATGCATCGCTGCATCATTTCTTGAAAATGAGGCCCTACGTTCTTGCACTTGATTAATGTAAACGTTTTCCTATTAGTTATTGAGGAGAAAATATCACATCACTAGTATTCCTCATTGATTGTTAAACACTATCACCTCACTTAAGAACCAGTACAGAGAAAGAAGGAGGATGGGCATGTTTTAGTCACCAGCACCAATTTTCAACATATTTTGTAGCTGGATTGGTATATAGAGGTATAAATGATGGCACCAGCAGAGGCATGGCTTCGGGGGAAGTGGGAAATTGGGGGTGTTACACCCCTATAATAAATCTATTCTCCAGTAAATAGTTGGGTAGTGGTGCTTTCAGTAGGGTATGGTAAGGTAGGTGTCAGATTTCACCTAGGATTTTTACATGCACACAGAGACAGAATCATACACACAGACACACTTTCTTTATATCCTCTCTGTGTTGATATTGTCTTGTAAGTAACCCTAACAATGTACACTGCTATCCATTTTCACTGCCCCTTAGGCCCCCTTCATGCTCTGCTTCATAATTAGTGTATTTCACCATAATATGCCAGCAATATGATTGCTGAGACATTGGAAGTTCACCCCCAACACACAATTGTACTGAATGCCCCTGGGTATCAGTGTTATGGCTGTATTTGTCCACATCTTGTTGTCTTGTGTAAAAAGCTGTCCGGGACATCTCCAGTAGTTACTCTGAGGTGTGCCTCATTCCTGAACCAGCTCCAAGTATTAATGTTGTTGCATCTAATTTTTAAAGATATTTGTAATAGTGTGGAGTGGAAACAGTGGTTAGTAACCCTGTTACTAGACACTTTTCCATGTCTCATAGTTATGTGAAAGATGCAAATGGTGGCAAAATGGAAAACTTCAATTAGCAAAGTCTCTAATATATTTACACTTACCGGCCTTCTTTCCATCTGTGGAGTTTCTTACTCTTCCTATGTTTATGCCTCGAGAATGTTGCCCCTCGAATGGCAGGATCACCTTATGATGCTAGTCACCATTTTCCTAAGAATTATTGTACACTTGCATTAGAAAAACTTTTCAATTTTGGTCATCTCCAGTCCAAAGGAGGTACTGTAATATTAATTTGCTTCTACTTTGATACTCATACATGTGGTGCTTCTTTCCTGAACTTGAATGGTTAGCAAGAATACTCGAGCTGTTTGCAATATTCCACCTCCAGTCAAGTTCACTGCTTAAAGGAATTATCTCAAACAAAACGGACGTCCAGCTTCCTGACTTGCATGGAACAAGAAAACAGGCCATGTCGCATGACCAACGGAAATCTGGACCAAACATGATATAAGCACTACTGGTCCTTTCTGTTGAGACAACAGTTTGAAGCAGACACAGATCTATTCCTCTCAGAATGTATTCCAGAACCATGCATTAACACCAGCAATACAGTCCTATGATTCCTGGAAGAAAAAGTCTATCAAGATCTGGATTAAACAGACATGACCACTAAAACGTAGGTATCAGGAAACAATTGACCCTTCTCAAGTTCTTCTGTAAAAATTGCATTTAGAAATTTAGAATGTAGCAAAGAAAGCAATCTTTTTATGCATAAAAGCCCTTTTCATTCAACTATAAAGAAGCCCCCCTCTAGTCGTGATACCTAGAATGATAAGAATGTGAACATCCTTCCAGTAATGGAGACTCATTCTCGTTGCTATTGTAAAGGTATGTACATATTACGCTTAGATTCCCTGAGGGTTTCTAAATATAGCAGCAAGAGAGTCCCACATTGGCCAAGAACCACAACGCAGTGGCACACATGACCAAATGGTTTACAGTTTCTGCAAGTAGATATTTTTAAACGCCATCTAATAAGAATTGATTCATGACTGGGTCAGTCAAAAATATTGTTTATTTAGGCCGTATTCTATACAAACCCACCAGAAATATATCCTATAATGTACATACAATAGAAAGGCTAAGAATACATCCCATGGGTAATAGATACAATGGAGAGGAATTGGGGATCCCCTATTTACCCACTAATTCCATGCAAGTTGTCTCCCAAACCTTTTAAAAAACCCTTGATCACAATAAAAAATCTCCGAATTGCACGTGACATTAAAAAAATCTCATGTTCACCAGTAGGCTGATGGCCTGTTCACGATTTTCAATTCCATATTTAATAAAAATTGCTTTTAAAAACACTTTCCTCACATTTAAAAATGAAAAGCAATTTGTTAAAATGTGTGCCTCATTACATTTTGTCTTCATCCCACAGGTGCACCTGTACTGCTCATCTTTCACAACTCATTTAGGGCGTAGCAGGAATTTAGCCAAGCCCTAATCTTTAATACAACATCCCAGAGTCTGGGGTTAGGTAAAGCCTCTATGTATGGGAAACTCTCATCCTCAGTCCATCCTTTTAACAAAAACTGAGTGCAAGATTTCACCCTAAAGTATCGCAGGTCCTCCTCTCTATCATGGTTATAAGCAGGCATTTGCAGCTCTGATTTAGAGATTGGCAATACTTGCTTCCACTGGTCTGGTTTTATTTCCACCCTGTTACAAATTCCATTCAATGCTAGTTGCACTTTGGTATCCCATTTTAACTACTTTTTTCAACCTCTTCTTTATGGAGGTGTGATATTTTAGGAGGACCTTCCTTGGTTAGTCTCTACCAAAACCTCAGTGTGGCTACAAACCCTAAATATCTCCAAGTAATGAGTTGGCTCTCCACCTTTTGGCTTGAAACATAGCTACGGGTGGTAATACAAGGAGTCTTTTCAGGCAATTACCCTCTTAGTGGTTCCAATCCAATTTGCCCACTAGAGTTAAAACTTCCACCACTTACAGGACAGAATAGAGCATAGGGAGGGCCCATCAAACTTCAGGCTGAATTGTTTTAAGCTCAATACTGAGGTCAGTGCAATAGTTTTTAGTGGTTCAATATGATCTCTCCTATTTAACTTTGTATTAAACCACAAATCCCAAATATTAATATTTTTCGACCACCACCACTTTGTTCCCACCCAAGTAATGGATGAACCCTCCATTTCCTTTCCCCAGCACCATTAGCTTGGTCTTATCTAGGTTAACAGTGAGCTTTTTCCTTGTACAATAGTTCTGAAAGACATCAAATATCTTTTGTAGCCCTATTTCTGTCATGTCCATTTGAACTAGGTCGTCCGCATACAATAGACATGAAACATGTGTACCATTCATCTTAGATAATAGACCTTTTACCTCTTTAATATTTTGAGTAAGTTAACCAGAAACAGGGAAAATAAAAGGAGGGCTAATACACAGCCTTGTAGCAGACCATTCTTAATCTGAATTGCCTTTGACAGGATGCCAACCGTATCTAGTAACACCTGGGCCCAGTTATGACTGTGTAGCTCTTGGAGGAAAAACAGAAGGTCCCTGTGGATTCTGAGCCTCATCAAAGTTTCCCACAAAATGTTTCAGTACACCAAGTCGAAGGAGCTACAGAAATCAACAAAACAACAAATACGTTTCTCTCTTAGATGTATTGATTTCCTTGCCATTGTCCATAAGCTAAAGCAATGGTCAAGGGTTGGATGACCTTATTTGAACCCATCATATTTAATTGAGATAGCAATATTTTCTTCCTCCCAAGACTTTAACAAGCCTAACAACACTTTGGAAAAAACGTTCCCGCCCACATCTAATTGGCTAATTAACCGATAATTCTTAGGCATCGCAGGGTCATCCTATTTATAATCGTCCTGATAATTGTTCCCTTCCAAATTTTGGCACAGTGCCCCATGGCCACGATCTTATGAAAGATAACATGTTAAAAGCGTTGCCCCAATCTACAATATTTTTTATTATCACGGCAGAGAGGTTGTCTGGTCCTGCAGGTTTAATTAGCTTAAGGGTCTGAATAGTTTCTTTTATTCTCTTGAGGGAGAACTACAACCTGACCTCATCACTTATCTTGAAGTTTACCTTCAATCCCACATTAGTATCATCACTTCTGTATATATTACTTATGTGAACAACCCAGTCATCTTCCCCAACTAGGCATCTAAATTTCCTTGCCACGCTCCCATCACGCACCAGTTGCCAGAATTTCCTAATATTGTTTGTTCAAATTACCTTGATCATGATTTGCCAATTTTAACTCATACAAAACAATTACCTTGTTCTCAACATATTCTTGTATTTGAATTTTGCTGAGCAGAATAGACCATCTAGTAGCGGGTTGTATTTGTTCTTAAGCCATCTCTCCCATTTTCGTATCTTCTGTTTTCAACTCTACCAGTCCCCATTAAACCAACCATTCCTTTGCCATGCATGGCAAGGTCTCCTTCCTCATTCTGAGCTCTCTGTCTAAGTCTTGTCCTCATACAGTTTATAACCAGTCCTACCACACAATCATACCATATCAAGTAGTAACCCTGGCCCTCCAACGCCTCTGGCACCTTTTGATTTATCATAATATCATTTAGAATTCTTCGACTTTCATGTGATATAGGTGCTGTTATGCATTTAGGAAACTCATCTTGCAGTGGAACAACAGTGTCTCATTGTTCACACTGTCCTATGTAAAGCACTAACTGTGGTGGCCTATCGTGACTTCACTTAGTGTGCAACACTTCAGACCCTTCCACAGAGAAAAGGTGCCATGCATTAATGAAAACATAGTTGATTCGGCAACCTTGATTTCCTACATGAAAGGATTGGCCAGGTGGGTTATCCATGTCTACCCGCCCATTCACACAAAACTGCCATGTAGACCATAAAAACGTTACTAGGGCATCATCACATGCTGAACAATAAAATCCTGGGAAAAAAGCTGGGGGCACCTGGGGACAGGACAACAGGTCTTTATGCATTAGATCACCAGAGGTTGGATCTAATTTGTGATTAAAGTCCCATAGGACCGTTAACAGCTGAGTGGGATAATCTATGAATATAGTAACTAGATCTTATGCTAACAACCCTAACTGCAATGCATAGACTTCAGTATTCCATGGCTGAATATTTATATATTAATCACAATGATAGTTAGTTAGTTAGCTTTATTTCGGTAAAATAAAATACCATCAAAGCACATGAACAAAAGACATAAATACATCGAAATTAAAAACAAAAAATGATAAAACCTCTATCTAGTAATAGCAAGCAATAAATATAACAATTCTGCCACATTGCAACCTTAATTTAAAAATACAATATGATAAAAAATCATTTTAGAATTATGAAAAACAATATTAAAAAGCATAACTACAAACCACAATGCATCACATATTCTCAGTTAGGGGCTAATTCTCATTGGTCCTCGCTATAATATTGGCTTTCGATTTACAATTGCGAACTCAAGACAAATATAATACTGTATGCCATGATTATGACTTCAAGGATTTGCGGCTAATGGGCCAATTTGCCTCCAGAAACTGTGCCAATGCACATGCCACGTTACCATAAGCATCTGATTTAAAAATCCTAAGAGCTAGACTCCCGCTCCCAAAACCCATGGATCTGCAGAGTGGTATAAGCCAACGTACCCTCTGCCTAGAATAAGCGGGGCAGCAAATAAAACATGGGCTATATGTTCAACAACTCGACATCCCATCGGATATAAGTCATTGTCAGAATTAGACCATTTACAAGTAAAAGAGCAAAGTGGTAATGTTCCTAACCCAAATCTGATATGAAGTGCACGTGCTGAAGGAGATACAATCAAGTCCATAAAGTGCTCAAATTCATAATGACATTTCAAGGATAATAAACTATCAGTTAGACTAAGCGAGGGAACCTCTGCTAGTTTTTTCATTTGTACACTCAGCCGTTATGCATCTTTCACAAGCTGCACAGCATTTTTTGGAAAGTGAGAGGGGTATGACCAGAAATCGCCCAGGCCAAGATTAAAAAGGGTTTATTTGAAGTAATTGCACCACCTAACTTTCTTGAGGGCTTGCGTACTCGTCACCAGCTATGATAATAAAATGGGTTGAGAAATGGTCAAGCAAAAAGGCATTCAGGATCTGGATGGTTTTAGACATTTGGTTTGAGTGGTCTGATCTGTTGTAGACATTAATACAAAGTAAGGGTAAAACTTGCTTTGTCTGAATAGAAAGGGCCAATATATCAGGCTACTCCACCTGAACTTCTTTAACTTTAACCACCTCTGATATTTTTATCCAATTAATAAGCCCTCCTGCTGCTCTACCAGCAGAGGACCGCCCCACTTCCTTACAAAAGGAACTATACCCCTGTCTCTATGTATTTGTGGTAGGCCAGGTTTCCTGGAACAAACATATACTAAATTTGTCTATGTACATCCCCCAGTCAAAATCATCTTTTTTATTTCTGATTCCTTCCACATTCCATGTTATAACATTTGATGTTAATGTCTCATGGACCCTAGAATTCTTGTGAGAGAACACAAAAGGGTCCACTCCAACATGACTCTGTATGAGTAGTGTTTTAGATGTAATATCTTTAGATGACATAGCCAGACTCTTCTGAAAGGAAGAATCTAAGATCCCATCTCTAGCTACATTTGTGGTGGTTTTAGAAATGGATGAGTTGCTGTACTTAGAAATTGTCCAAAGTGCAGTCAATCTATATCTGATACTGCATCTGATGGACCTGGCACACCTAGGCTAGACCTTTGTTCTACAAAATCATATTCCTTAGTTTGAGACTCATCTGGTAAACAAACTCCTGTAAGCTTGTAACTTTAGTTTTGGGACTTGGCTAATAAGCCACCTCCCACCTTGTAGGGCCGAGTGCTTATGAGCAAAGACATTGCATTCAACATTGGGCTATTCTCAGGTCGGATTCTTTGAAGACAGATACTTGACCCATTTTGCATGTGATGGCGAGCTTCCATAGATAACAATCCCTTTACCAAGGTTGAGCTGGCTAAGGTTAACTTAATAAACCTATCTTTTCGGTAAAGCGTTTAGCCAAAATTATGTCTGAATAAATAATGGAACCACATTGTCTGGTATTTCGTAACCAATGTACAACCTTATTTATCAGGGATGAATTATCTTCACATGAATTTGGGGGTAAAGGAGGTACCTTGCACATATAAAATGAATGATTCTCACTAAGGCATGTACGAAACATTTGAGTAACTATAGAGTCCCACATCATTTTTAGATGCAGTCGTGGCCCTGAGGAAGCTCTAAAATGGTCCTCAAAACACGATGGCCCATTGTGCTTGTCCGGAAAGCCTCTTGTATTGTGCAGTGGCCGAACAGAAACACTTGAGCCAGTTGCATTCACAAGGGGTCCTGATTGCAAAGAGGAGGGGATATTAGTAATCAGAGGTTCTTCTTTTTGTGCAGATACATTGCCCCCCGTCAAGCTATTTGCACGCAAGATGGTTAATACCTCTGTTAGTGCTTGCTTTAATTCCCTAACCTCTCCTTGCAGATGCAGTATAAGAGAAGCCACCTCCACCTGAGAGGAAACCATAGGGAGTAAATGTTCAGAAGATCGAGAATTTAAGGAAGGACCCACTTGATCACATGTTTGAGCTTGTAGGTCCAAATGCAGGAACTGATTAGAGCATTGGATGTTATGTACAGTCACAATATCTGGCGAGTATGCCGTGGTCCGACCCGCAGGTTTTGTATTTGGACTATCAGGCTGAGATATAGGGGCAGACGTAAGGTCTTCATTTGAGAGGACATTTCCTCTAGACGAGAGACTTACAGTCAAAAAGGGGACAACAGTACCAGATTTCAACCTTTTCCGTGGGATCTTCTCTTTTTTATGCAATATAGATTCAACTTCTTCAATCAGAGTATCGATCTCATTAGATACACAATTTGAAAGGGTGATGGTTTTTGAAGCTTCCGGAATTTAGGTTGTACTAAGCCGGTAGCAGGGCTTCCTTTCGCCTTGCGCTTCCCCATTAATAAAACAATAACACCTTTACACAAATTCAAGTGCCAGACGGAAACCCTCCGACGTTCCTACCTTAAAACCAAGGGGGGTGGCCCAGCCCGGCCTCACATGGTCTCAGACGGGCGCTGATGGGCTCACCATTGGCCCGGGCTTTGCACGGGCGTGGCCCACGCTTTGCCCGGGCGCAGCCCACGCTGTGGGACGGTGTGACATGCTACGAAGTGCTCGTTCTCGGGCTACGCACCTCCTTAGTGTACGGGGTTCCTGTGACACGGAGTCTGCTGCTGCTGCCATTGAAAGGATCCCACGCTGTGGGACGGTGCAACGCACTACGAAGTGCTCGTTCTCGGGCTCCACCCCCTCCTTAGTGCATGGGGCTCCTGGGACATGGAGTCCCCTGCTGCTGCTGCCACTGAAATGATCCTGTGCTGCGGGACGGTGCAACGCGCTACAAAGCACTCGTCCTCGGGCTCCGCCCCCTCCTTAGTGCACAGTGCTCCTGTGACAGGGAGTCCCCGGCTGCTGCTGCCACTGAAAGGATCCCGTGCAGTGGGGTGCTCTCCACACTCGGACAAACGGAGCTTTTGAGGCAGTCAATCACAACGATAGATACCTTTGTCAAGGGACCACTATAAAGTTTTATCTGACCTGCAAATTATCCATTGACTTTTAACCTTTAATATATGTCACTTTGTTGGTGACCTTTGTCAACACTATGGTAAGTATCGACCCAAGGGATGACCTGGACCATCCAAAGTTTGAGAGCTTCAAACTGCCATGTCTCCTGTAAGCACACAATCACAGACCTTCCTTGCACTTCTTTAACGACGTTTTGAGTTAACAACTTCCTGTATCCCCCTATGTCCCTATATTCCAAGATAAGACTACCAGGTGCTGTGAAGTCCCTATCCCATAATCCAGCTCACACAAGCCTCCTGTTCTGGTATCATTGGGACTTGATTCTGAGTCAGAAAAACATTCAAAATGGTTTCTGAACTCTAAGCCCTTTACTCTGCTTGCTATGGTAACTCGCAGACCTCCTTCCCTTGAGTCTATAATAGTTTTGCTACTTTGAGCCCCCTGTGAGCAAAGCCTACTTGGTCTAGGCATAAGCCAGCATGGTTTTTTTACAGCCTTTTGGCCCCTCCACAAATCCATCCGTAGCTCGCCCACAGGAACCAATCTTATGCCTTCTCTCTATAGCTCCTCCTCTGCCCTCACCATAGTCGATTTTGCACATTCTGAGAAGAAAAGTGCCTTTGTGATCTCTTTTTCCTCCCTATTTATTGTAAAGTCAATCTGCTTTCTGTCCTGTGAGGTGAATTCATGCATGTTAGGAAATTTGTCAAGTGGTTGCAGAAGGTGTGAGCGATTCAAGGGTTTAAGTTTCCTTGGCTGTTTCCTTTGATTAACTCTTTGCTGAGGTTCTAGGTAGACCCATAAACCTTCTCATTTATTATTTCATTCAGCTTCTGGCCTGACATCCTTTGACCACTTCATACTTTGGTCCCCTACACCCCTCAATGCGGCAGTACATGCCTGCTTTATCCGGTTAGTTCAGGGCTGGCCTCGCTCTGTCGATTTAACCTAGGAGCAGCTATTGCCAATTTACATTTCTCCCTTCTATTAACTGAAGTTTTCCTTACCCTGTCTCGTAGAGGATTTGGGAATTGCACCATATTAAACCTTAACTGACTACACTCATTTTCAGGATCCTTCTCGCCACTCAAGCTTTTCACCCTATTCATTACTCTGTTTTCTCACTCTCTTTGGTGTTCAGCCCTTGGGGCCCAGGGCCCTTCTTTCCTACCTTTATCCTTTATGACTCCTTTCATTTCAGCTCTTCTCTTCATCTCATATGGTCTTCTTCCACAGGCTATAATGCACTTAAAGCCTCGGTAGACCTCCTGTTTTATTACCAACATGGGCCATTTGGATATATATATATATATATATATATATATATATATATATATATATATATATATATATACTGATGGTAAACTAGCACTGTTTATGGCATCTGCCCCTTCAACGTCTGCAGGAGCACCTACCTCTTGATCCCTTTTTCACTCAAAGGTCTAACTAAGGTAGACATAGATTTGTTTACATGTTTTAACTCCCCTGCAATTACCTGAAGCTGGCTCCTTTGATATTTTCCCAGCTCATTATTTGCCATCAATGCTTCCAGTATTCCCTGTAATGTTTTCTGCATGCAAAACATCACCTCTAATATAGATGTATAAGGGGTTGGTGAAATATCACTTGTGTAGACTAAATACAGTTTTGTACTGAAGCTATCCCTGGCACAGACAAGGTGCAGATGGCCATTTCCTTGCAACACAAAATGCATCAGGAGTGTACTGAGTCTTGAACTGTCACAGCAGTAAATGTAATGCACAGAAAAGCCTCAGTTTAAACACAAACTCCAAGTAAGATCAAAATATTGCTTTAAAAAGAAATTGCTTAACCCAGCAATACGCAACCAATGATACAAATCATAGGCAGGCACAGTTCACAGTTCGGTACTTACTGGGTCCTAAGATTAAAATGATCAGACACCGCTATAGAACAAGATATTTCTCATTGAGGTAGAAGCTTGAAATCTCACCATAGAAAACATTGATTGGCAAACTAATAGGAAGGGCTTGTATCTTGACTCCTCACGAGTACAGATAAAAAACATGCTGGTGTGAAAAAATATAGCTTGGAACAATTATTTTTCTGGGTACAGAGTATTGATAACGTGTCCAGTCCTTATAAATTACTTATACCTGGACACGTCGGATGTCGATGAACCTTTTAGCTGAGTTGGGCTCTCCTCATCCTAGGATAGTCGGATTTCTCAAATCAATAATCAATAACCATTTTAATCAATACCTGATGCTCAATTTACTAGATCAAACAACACATTAAAATCAATAACAATCTGTATTTTGACACGCCATGACCTTTCAGTCATGATTAACCACACCAGTTTATTAAAAGTTAATGAGTTTATTTCCCTATATTAACAAAGCTAAAACAATATATATGAGTCTCAAAATCAAATGATATATGTATACGAACATTACTAGCTGTCCATAACGGTGGAAGAAACTCAATCTATGCAAAATCTGAATTATAATACACTCGGTTATAGCAATGCAAATCACTAATATGAGTAATTGAATTTGACTAATTGCATACATCGGTCAGCATAACAAGATTTCAATTCAACATGGTGCGTCAAGTGAATACCTCGACTAACCTCTAATTAGCATTGGCATGTGGGACTTTATGCAAAACGAATTTAGTCAACACAAATTTGCAAAACTTCTAGCTTGGGCCCTATCAAAATAGCAGTTGGTACCTAAGAAGGAAAACACAATGCATAATACAGTTATCCTTTCATAATTACCAAATACAATCAGCATTCAAGAAAGTCTTCGTCCTTCAGGTACCGGTTCAATCAGCATGGGGCAGATTTTAAAGGGGGCAAAGTTAAGGGCAAGTTTCCTTGCGGCAGCAAGGAGAATGGGGCAAAAGTTACTGCATGGGCAAGACGGGGCAATTCAAAGTTAAAGTCTCCAGGGTGAGAATTCTTAAAGTCTCTTTATCTAGAAAAGAGAAAAGGGCATCAAGATGTCATCTAAGATGACATCTGGCATTTGGCTTCAAAGATGGCATCAAGGAAAATGGCTGACTTCTCTTTGTCCGGTGAGTTTAAGTAAGAAACATTCCAAATTCTTCAGGTTCTTCCATTGGAGGGTTCATAGGGTGTCTTCAATTTGACCAATGAATAGTGTTTTTCTCCTAGTACTCATTTATGCATACATTGTCCTTGGAGCCTTGGAATACAAGTTGCAACAAAGTTTGCCAATTAATTTTATCTTAAAGCCTTTTTTGTCTGCACCTGACCTTGTATCAAAGGGGATGAAACCGGCCTAGCACGAAACCTTGGAGATAAGTGCATTAGTCATTTCTACTGGAAAAATACAACCTTTAAAGTGAAATAATATATCTTTGTTAGTGCAAGTGAAAACCACGCAGTTAAATTTGAGACCAGGCAACTAGGCCAAAGCCTCTACTAAATTTAAGCTAAGCATAAAACAGTTTCAACAAGAAAATCATGGAACACATTTGCAATTATGACGAATTACTACATTTGTAAATTCTTCATGATTAATTAAGCTTGTTTATAATAATGACGAACTACTCCGTGGGCACAATTTCCCAGGTACATTATTTTTCCTTGCTAAAATCACACTACCTTATACGATTTTGTTACATGATATATTAATATATGTTGGTCCTTCTTTTTCTGCGTCATCAATCCCTCCTCTGATGACTAATTATGTCATCACATCAAATCTTCCACCACAATTTTTATTTCATTAAAATTCTGTTGTAGTAATTTGGCACTTCAGTCAATTCCCTCTTTCTTTTGGTTCCCTTTGATTTTTCTCTGTATATTTCTACTATTTTCTTTTCTATTTTCTCTTCTCTTCTCCTTTTGTTTCTTATTTTCAATATTTTAATAGCTTTCCAGATTCCCCAAATACCTAATAAACAAATTAACACTATTAATATTCCTTTTACTATTTTCAATAAAAATCCATTACAAATGCTGCTGAGCCAATTTCCCACGGAAGCAAATTATTTTCCAACCTTCTCCCATACTCCTGGTTCTTTCAATTCTTTCAAATCTGTACTTTCGTTAGTTAAATTTGTAAGCATTTTTCTAATTTGCCCGCTGTTGTCCGGAATATAAGTACAACAGTGACGTGTACCAAGCATTTTGCAAACGCCGCCATCCTTTGCTAAAAGAATGTCTAAGGCAAGCCGATTTTGAAGAGTCATAGCTCTTTCTGCAGCAAGTTCAGTATCCATCAGGATTATAGCTCCTGAGAATTTTGTCAGCATGTTATCCACAATAGTAGATAACTTTCGTATTTTAATTGAATTCAGTATGGCTCCTACTGAAGGAATCATCGCTCCAAATATATCTCTTACCACACCAGAAGCTGTCTCCCTTTTCTGAACATGATGTGATTGAGACAGCTTTGGAAAATTATTTAAGTCGTCCAGTTGATAAACCTTTGGAAATCCCAAATAACATCCCGCATACCATCCTTTTGGAAGACGATAATAGGCGTTAAGTCCACAAATATAATATACCCCTGGAATAACTGGATCTTGTCCATTCAGCATGAACGTCCATTTGGGTTGAAACAAAAACGTATGTTTACATTCACTCGTTCCCACAAAGACTGTGTCATAATATGATTTATGTCTATGTACACAGAACCTCCCTACGTGTAATGCATCTAAAGCTATTTTCCCTTGTGTCTTTATCGCGGCAAAAGCATAGTCATCTACAGATGTCCTTTTGTGTAATTCCCTTTCTAATTTCTCCTTCCCCGCTTTCCTCCTATCGTCAGTGTGATCTAAAAAACTTTTCTCCATCGGTGAAAGCAAGCATGTAAGGTTTTCTCTGTGAGCGTAAGCTGTGTGAAAAGGTGACAATGGCTCAAAGAAGCCCCTCATTAATTTTATATAATAATCTCTTGCTACTTTACTCAGGTTCTCTATTATAGGGATATATGCGAATACAACATCTTGATTGGAATAAAAATAGTGAATATACTCCTGGCCATAAAATCTGGTCATTATTAAACTACATGAAATTCCATACGTAAGAGGCATGCTATGATATGTCACTCCTTCCATTACTGAGGTAGGTATTTGTGTGCACACATAACAATCTTTCGCATCCATTGTCTCAACATACTCATTCAGCAAGCGATTGAAAACGTTAGACAAAAGTTCCTTCTTATCATGCAAATGTCTTTCGTCTTGTTCGAGTTTCTTCAAAGGAGTTAGTTCAGTAGTAGGTTTAGAAGTAGAAGCATCATTTGCGTCTCTTTCATTCCCTCCATGCATTCCAATAATTATTGCCATAACTGTTAGTACACATGCAGTTATTAGACCTATACCCATGTATTTACAACACTTCATTTTATGTCCCTGTGTAGTGTAGCCTGTCATGATCTATATAGAATCAGAAAGTTGGAGACACTTTATCAAATCAGATTTGCAGATATATATAAAGCTGAACGAGTTCAATGTTCACACGATTCTCTTTAGCAGCATTAGTCTCTTATCGGTTTAGCAGCTTTGTCTCAAGATCGGTTTCAAAGTCAATCAGGTTATCAATGTCTTATTCGGTAATTGTTGGACTTTTGGCCATACGCATGGTCATCCCTAGTCTTTTTGCCTCCTTCCTCCTGGTTTTTCTGACCTCTCGCTGTTGGCTCTAGGACTCTGAGCACTTTATCACTGCTGACCAGTGCTAAAGTGCAGGTGCTCTCCCATCTAAAGTTGGTATGATTGGCTTATACCTAATTGGCATATTTAATTTACCTATAAGTCCCTTGTACAGTGGTATCTCTATACCCAGGGCCTGTAAATTAAATACTACTAGTGGGCCTACAGCGCTGCTTGCGCCACCCACTGAAGTAGACTTTCAAACCTGTCTCAGGCCTGCTAGCGCAGGGCCTGTGTGCGCAGTTTTCTGCCACAGGGACCTGGCATCTAAATTTACTTGCCAGGCCCAGAACTCCCCTTTTACTACATGTAAGTCACCCCTAAAGTACGCCCTAGCTAGCCCTATGGGCAGGGTGCCATGTATGTAGAAAGGCAGGACATGTGCCATATTGCATGGCCTGTCCTGGTAGTGACAAACAGCCTAACTTGGTGTCTCACTGCTGTGAGTGCTGCCTTCTCATAGGATTGCATTAGAAATGCCCTGCCTTATGTGTAAGGGGTATTGTCTGATTTATGAGGGGTAGCGTAGGCGTGTTTGGTATGGTTGTGATGGTGATAATAAATACTGCTTACTGGTGTGGGTGTATTTTTTATTACTATCACAGAAATGCCACTTCTAGAAAGTGCGCATTTATCTGTGCTTATAATTCTGGTGTTTTGCAGCTTGACTCCAATCCACGTCTGGGCAGAGTGACAGTTGGGGCTTTGTGCATACTTTTCAGACAGCCTGTACACAGGGAGGGTGGAGGTGTCACTGAGGTGCATCTGCATACTGAATAGTCTTCCTGGGCTGAGAGAAGGGAGACGCGGGGCACACCTGCATTTGTAAAGACTGTGGCCTCACACAATAGGGTCGTTAACCCCCCACTGATGTTTGGAGCCTGTGCTGAAAGGAGAGAGGGGGCACTCCCAGAACCAGTTGTACCTGGCTGGAACCTCCTCTCCCTATCATTGTAAAACACTGTAAAAATGGACTATAAGTACAGGGGAATTTTCCCCACAATTTGAACATTCTTGGAACTTGAAACTGGACACAGAACTCTGATGAATGGACTCACCAGGAAACCGCCATGGACTGCTGCTGCTGTGCTGACCTGTGACCTGCCTGGTCACTAGGAGGAACTGCCACCATCTGCACCCCTTGTGCTGGCCTGTAGCTGGGCCCACCAGCCCTGTGCTCCTTCTTGTTTAGTTGTTCCCAGGGGCAGGGTGCTGTGGCCCCTGACCCCTGCAACGATCTTTTACATCTTTGCCAGGAGGGAGCGCGAGGCGCCCCCCTCCCCCCTTTAAAGGATTTCCCTGACTTGGGCCCCCCTTGGAGAGGGCCGGTGGAGGCCCTGGGGCCCCCCAGTGAACACGGGTCCCAGAAGGGGCCCGTCAAAATATCAGAGAGGGTGCGTGCCGCCCCTCTCGGTCTGCCATGTTGAGGGAGGCCCCCGTTTTTGCGCAGAGGAGCGCCGGGGGCCCCAATTAGTTGTTTTAGGCACTGGAAGTGCCTCCCCATCAAGACAGGTACTTTTAAATGGACCAATATGTTCCTAATCTAAAGTTCTTTCTACAGACTTTGCTATTATGATATATTGCCTACCTGTTCTATGATGCTTTTACATATGTGTGCACATGTTCCTTTTATGGGCGTGACTTGCTAATATGTTTCCCTAACTTGCCATAGGTTTTCTAATGTTCCTACTATGGGCGTTTTATGATATTCTTATGACAAGTGTTCTAATGTGATTACGTGTTTCCTGACTACTGCTTATGTTGCAGAATACTGAGTAACCTGTGTGTTATGTGTGACTACTGCTAGTTTGCAGAGTAACTAATGTGTAACGTTCTGACAACTGCTAAGGTAGCAGGATAGTACTATTATGTGATGTTGGTCTGATAATTACGTTGTGTACAATACAGTATATTTTCATATAATCTGGTGTTGTGTTTCCTTTGTGGTGGGGATATTGCGTCACAGGTGTGTGTGTGTTGTGCAAACGCTTTACACATTGCCTCCGGGTTAAGCCTGACTGCTCGTGCCAAGCTACCAAGGGGGTCAGCAGGGGTTATCTTGGACGTGTAACTCCCTTGCCCTGACTAGAGTGGGTAAGTTCTGCCTGACTGAGGTGCATACCCTAGCCAACCAGAAACCCCATTTCTAACATTGGAAGTCAGCGGTGAGGATAGGACTTGCGCTTGCACAATGACTCATTATTTCACTACAAGGATTGCGTTTAGACCATCACATGTTTGGCTTCTCTTAACTTTCTCTCTTTGGTCATTTTTCCTGTTTTCAGTTCTCACGCTTGGGTATTGTGGTTGTCACAGTTGAGTTATTTGTACCTTTTCAAGATGGGGCTTACCTTTGATTTAGAGGATCTTCCGTTTTACATGTAGGGGGAATTAGAGGGGTTCTGTAGAGAGAGAGGGCTGCCTGTAGAAGGGGACCTCAGGAGATCTCTGAATTTCTTTGAAAGGTTTGTGACATTTACCCAGGGAGGGAGTGTGCATAGGTGGTACCCAGAGGATCCTGAGTGTAGCGAGGGTTCCAAATGGGAGGGCTCCCAGACCTCATCCCTAGAGAGTGGTAGAGAGACTGATCAGGAGGGTGAGAATGACCGGTTGGGGACGCCAGTTGACAGGGAAGGCCCCAGTGATAGGGAGTCCCTTGCTGGGTCCAGTGTAAGAAGCAGGGCTACCTCTCATTCCTTGACGCCTGATGAGCTAAGAGATAGGCGGGAAGAGAGGGACCTGAAGTTGCAGTTAGCGCGCCTAGCTGTTGAGGAGAGAAGGGCTGAGGTAAAGAAGGCCTTAGTACAGGAGAGAATGGCAGAGGCAGAGAGGGCCTTTGCCAGAGAAAGACTCGCTCTAGAGCGCAGCCTGAAGGTTCTGGACTCACCAGCGCTGCAGGTGGAGTCCAGTGGTGGCAGCAATGTACAGTGCTGTAGCAAAGATGTTCCTCACATACCCATAGATCTGGTACCTAGGTTCCAAGAGGGGGGTGACATACGTCAGTGGTTAAAGGAATTTGAGAGGGCTCTGGTAGAGCGCAGGATTCCTGAGAAGGATTGGGGAACTGGCCTAGGGAGTTTTATTCCTGAGGAGGGGAGGGATGCCCTACTGACTCTAGAAGAGAGTGACAGGGAGGGGTACTCCGCTGTGAAGAACGCACTGATTGTGAAGTCTGGTTTTTCCCCTGAGGAATACAGAAAAAGGTTTAGGGGTGGTAAGAAACTGTCCCACCAGTCTTGGGAGGAGTTTGTGGAGGATTGCTGCATTGCACTAGATGGATGGGTGAAGGGTAGCACAGTAAACAATTTTGAAGGGCTGTTTAATCTGATTCTCAGAGAGCACCTGTTTCGTTGTTGTTTTTCAGAGTTACGCCAACACTTGTCAGTGTGTGAGCTCTCTGACCACAGGGAGCTCGCAAAGGAGGCAGACTTCTGGTTGCGTACCAGAGGGTCTGGTGTGGCATTAGGGGGTGTTCCTAATGAGAGTGGTCTAGGTGTTTCCCAACAAGGTGTGGTGGGAAAGGAATGGAGTGTCCCAGGTAGGTCCCAGTGGACTGGGGTGGGTGAGGGACCCCATGTCCCGTCTCAGAGGAGAGGGAATGGGGCTGGGCTGAGGCCCAAGGTGCCCAAGATACCGCCCCAGGCCCCTGAAGGTTCCATGAGTGAACGCCAGGAGGTGAGCCTAACCTGTGCCGTAGGGCCAGCTGTTCAGAAGGATCCCATTTTGTCATTAGGACTTAGGCGGGTGGCTGGTGATAGCGTTCCGCCGGTCCTGGTGTCTGGTAGCCTCGCTCTACAGCGGAGGAGGCGGAAATCCAGGCATAGGGTTGAGAGGGGGCTGCGGGCCCCAGTGGAGAACCTGGAGGGTCAGGGGTCAGCTCTGAGAGCAGAGCCCCCCAGGAATGACCTTGGTGAGACCATTTCTGGGCTGGGGGGAATCCAGACTCTGTCAGATGGGCAGAGGTCAGGAGACCTGCGCCAGCCAGACTCTTGTGTGGCCCTTGGGGAAAGTGTTTCCCTGGTGGGGGGTAGGTGTGCCCCCCAGGAAGTCCTGGTGCGCCAGGCAAGGATTCAACCGCAGGGTAGTGACTCTGGGTTGGATTGCCAGGTTCAGGGGGTAAACTCTGATCTGGTAGGGAGTAGGTGTGCTCCCAAGGAAGTCCTGGTTCGCTGGGCAATGGTCCAGTCTAAGGGTGTCGTCCCTGGACTAGATAGACAGGTTCAGGGGGTAAACTCTGATCTGGTTGGGGGGCGGTTAGTGTGCTCACCCCCCCGTGTGAAACTTCTGGTGGCTTCTCCCAAGGTGGGGAGACGCAGGACTCTGGAAGTGGGGTTCAGGGAGGGGGAAGCCCGCCCCGGACCCCGGTGCAACCCAAGGGTGTCGTCCCTAGGTTGGGTGGTCAGTCGCCAGGTAGTGATCCTGGGCTGGCGAGAAAGTTGAGCAGGGCTGCTGTACCCAGCACCCTGGCAAGTGTGGATTCTGGTGATACCCCTCCTAGGAGAGGAGGGCGGGATCCTAGAAGGAGGGGTAGAGGGAGGAGAGCCTCGCCTCTAGCCCCTGTAGAACCTATGGGTGCGGACCCTAGGTTGGTGGATCAGTGGCAGAGTAGAGCCCCTGAACTGATCGGAAATGGAGTGGAGACAGGTTGCTTTGCACCTGGGGCTACCGCCCCCCACTCATTATGGTTTCAGAGACCAGAGGCTCCTAGAAGGCCTGAGGCCTGGTTCTGGCCATTGGCAGCTAGAGAATCCCCGTGGGTTGGTCTAGGCTGCCTGGGACGCATTGACAGAGAGATCCCAGTGGAGTCAGGAAGGCGTAGAACTGGAACATGCCCCTGCTGTTGTGGGCCTGGGTCCTTGTTCTATCGCCACAATCAGGGAAGTACATCAAGGTATTGATTGTTCTCCCCTGGCTTTAGGCTGGTAGGGGGTTGTGTTGGACTTTTGGCCATACGCATGGTCATCCCTAGTCTTTTTGCCTCCTTCCTCCTGGTTTTTCTGACCTCTCGCTGTTGGCTCTAGGACTCTGAGCACTTTATCACTGCTGACCAGTGCTAAAGTGCAGGTGCTCTCCCATCTAAAGTTGGTATGATTGGCTTATACCTAATTGCCATATTTAATTTACCTATAAGTCCCTTGTACAGTGGTATCTCTATACCCAGGGCCTGTAAATTAAATACTACTAGTGGGCCTGCAGCGCTGCTTGCGCCACCCACTGAAGTAGACTTTCAAACCTGTCTCAGGCCTGCTAGCGCAGGGCCTGTGTGCGCAGTTTTCTGCCACAGGGACCTGGCATCTAAATTTACTTGCCAGGCCCAGAACTCCCCTTTTACTACATGTAAGTCACCCCTAAAGTACGCCCTAGCTAGCCCTATGGACAGGGTGCCATGTATGTAGAAAGGCAGGACATGTGCCATATTGCATGGCCTGTCCTGGTAGTGACAAACAGCCTAACTTGGTGTCTCACTGCTGTGAGTGCTGCCTTCTCATAGGATTGCATTAGAAATGCCCTGCCTTATGTGTAAGGGGTATTGTCTGATTTATGAGGGGTAGCGTAGGCGTGTTTGGAATGGTTGTGATGGTGATAATAAATACTGCTTACTGGTGTGGGTGTATTTTTTATTACTATCACAGAAATGCCACTTCTAGAAAGTGCGCATTTATCTGTGCTTATAATTCTGGTGTTTTGCAGCTTGACTCCAATCCACGTCTGGGCAGAGTGACAGTTGGGGCTTTGTGCATACTTTTCAGACAGCCTGTACACAGGGAGGGTGGAGGTGTCACCGAGGTGCATCTGCATACTGAATAGTCTTCCTGGGCTGAGAGAAGGGAGAGGCGGGGCACACCTGCATTTGTAAAGACTGTGCCCTGGCCTCACACAATAGGGTCGTTAACCCCCCACTGATGTTTGGAGCCTGTGCTGAAAGGAGAGAGGGGGCACTCCCAGAACCAGTTGTAACTGGCTGGAACCTCCTCTCCCTATCATTGTAAAACACTGTAAAAATGGACTATAAGTACAGGGGAATTTTCCCCACAATTTGAACATTCTTGGAACTTGAAACTGGACACAGAACGCTGATGAATGGACTCACCAGGAAACCGGCATGGACTGCTGCTGCTGTGCTGACCTGTGACCTGCCTGGTCACTAGGAGGAACTGCCACCATCTGCACCCCTTGTGCTGGCCTGTAGCTGGGCCCACCAGCCCAGTGCTCCTTCTTGTTTATTTGTTCCCAGGGGCAGGGTGCTGTGGCCCCTGACCCCTGCAACGATCTTTTACATCTTTGCCAGGAGGGAGCGCGAGGCGCCCCCCTCCCCCTTTAAAGGATTTCCCTGACTTGGGCCCCCCTTGGAGAGGGCCGGTGGAGGCCCGGGGGCCCCCCAGTGATCACGGGTCCCAGAAGGGGCCCGTCAAAAATTCAGAGAGGGTGCGTGCCGCCCCTCTCGGTCTGCCATGTTGAGGGAGGCCCCGTTTTTCCGCAGAGGAGCGCCGGGGGCCCCAATTAGTTGTTATAGGCACTGGAACTGCCTCCCCATCAAGACAGGTACTTTTAAATGGACCAATATGTTCCTAATCTAAAGTTCTTTCTACAGACTTTGCTATTATGATATATTGCCTACCTGTTCTATGATGCTTTTACATATGTGTGCACATGTTCCTTTTATGGGCGTGACTTGCTAATATGTTTCCCTAACTTGCCATAGGTTTTCTAATGTTCCTACTATGGGCGTTTTATGATATTCTTATGACAAGTGTTCTAATGTGATTACGTGTTTCCTAACTACTGCTTATGTTGCAGAATACTGAGTAACCTGTGTGTTATGTGTGACTACTGCTAGTTTGCAGAGTAACTAATGTGTAACGTTCTGACAACTGCTAAGGTAGCAGGATAGTACTATTATGTGATGTTGGTCTGATAATTACGTTGTGTACAATACGGTATATTTTCATATAATCTGGTGTTGTGTTTCCTTTGTGGTGGGGATATTGCGTCACAGGTGTGTGTGTATTGTACAAACGCTTTACACATTGCCTCCGGGTTAAGCCTGACTGCTCGTGCCAAGCTACCAAGGGGGTGAGCAGGGGTTATCTTGGACGTGTAACTCCCTTGCCCTGACTAGAGTGGGTAAGTTCTGCCTGACTGAGGTGCATACCCTAGCCAACCAGAAACCCCATTTCTAACAGTAATGTTCATGAAATTTCACTTCTCAAGTGCCAAAGTGACCTTCTGCTTCTTCGTTCTCAAGACTGAGAGATAGGAATTCGTCTGACCAATCGTTAGTGGCTATGTGTGCCCACTCCGACCAGAATATCTTCTGCTCTGTATTCTTTTCCTTTTCAATTTTGCATCTCCTTTTGATTCTCTCTCGCTGGTACTTTCATCCTTGGCCGGGTCTTTCACTTCACTTGGTGTTGTTATTGCGGCAGACACTTCTTTTCTTTTCTCTTTCAACTTTGGCCCTTCACTTTCGTTTAATATTTCCCTAGTTCTTAATTTCACTGGCGATATGCTTTGTCTCCGTTTCGCACTGTTTTCACCTGATGGACCTGCAACTGGTCCTGGAAAAGTATGAACAGTTTGAACCTGTCCTGTCTTGTCTTCTCCCCCTAGGAGGTCAATCAGGTTTTCATTTTCTTTTCCTGTATAGTCTGCTTCTGGGAAAGCCCTCCTCTGATCGGGCTCTCCTGCTCCTTCACCTGTCTCAGGCTCTTTATCACCTTCAGGATCTTTGTCACTTCCTGAGGCTTCTCCTCGGTCCTCCTCAAATGAATCAGTTGTTTCTTCCTCAGAAAATATCTCCCCTTCCTCTATTTCTGCTTGTTCGCCTCCTGGTTCCTTTTGACCTGTCTCGGTGCCTGGGGCTCTCTTGTCAGTCACTGGTGATTTCAGCGCTTCAACTTCCTCTTCTGTGGGGCACGTCACCCTTTTCGTGTGACTGGCGTGAATCCAGTTGGGAACTCCTGCACACTTCACAGCGGTAGTAGTTGTCAGAATCACTTGGAAAGGTCCTTTCCAACGGGGTTCCAGACACAACTTCCTCACATGCTTCTTTATCACGACCCAGTCACCTGCTTTCAGGGCGTGTCCTGGACCTTGGATCGGTGGCAAGGTGGTTGCCTCCACCTGGTGAGAAAAAGAGCGTACCACATCAGCTAGACCTTTGCAGTAGTCCAACACCATATCATCTGTAATATTCAAAAGAGCATTTGCGGGAACTGCTGGAGGCCTCATGGCTCTGCCCATGAGGATCTCATGCAGCGACAGTCCAGTCTTTCTATCTGGGGTGTTTCTCATTGACATTAACACCAAGGGCAATGCGTCAGGCCATTTCAAGTTTGTTGATGCACATATTTACGCCATCCTCGATTTCAATGTGCCATTCATTTGCTCCACTAGTCCTGATGCTTCAGGGCAGTAGCTACAATGCAATTTTTGCTCAATGTTCAGCGCTGCACAAAGTAATTTTATTACTTCGTTATTGAAGTGACTTCCCCTATCTGATTCTAAGGAGATCGGGAATCCGAAACGTGGTATTAATTCTCTCAGGAGTAGTTTTGCAACTGTAAGGCTGTCATTTCTAAGTGTGGGGTATGCTTCAATCCAGTGACTAAAAATACACACAATCACCAACACATACTTCAAGCCTCCATGCACAGGCATCTCAATAAAATCCATTTGCATCCTGCTGAATGGACCACCTGCTCTTCCAATGTGGCTCAAATTCACTAATGTTCCCTTCCCTGCGTTCATTTGTTGGCAAATGACGCAACAATGGCAAACCTCTTCAGCAACTTGACAGAATTTGGGATTAAACCAATCAATTTTAAATAATCTAATCATGGCATCCCTCCCAAGGTGGGCTTGTCCGTGATACAGTCTGGCTAACTGTGTCAAAAGGCTGTCTGGCAGAACCAATCTCCCTTCACTTGAAACCCACAAATCATCTGGTTTCTTTACGCACTGCAACCTGCTCCATGAGAGTTTCTCATCTTCACTGACATCATTCTGAAGGGATTTCAATTCTTCGATTGTATCTACAACCTTTAGAGCAAAGGCTTCACTCGGTTCAAGTTCTAGTTCATTTATCAAGTTCCATTCGTCTCTGAGCAAAATACAGTTCAATGCGCAAAACCTTGCGACTTGATCTGCATACCCATTTCCCAAAGAAACATAGGCCCTCATTCTGATATTGGCGGGCGGCAGTCGCCGCCCGCAGCCCGCCAATATCTGGCCGCCGAATGACCACCCCGCTGGCAGCCATTACAACTTTCCCGCTGGGCCGGATGGAGCCGGCGGAGTTGCAGGGGTGCGACGGGTGCAGTGGCACCCGTCGCGATTTTCACTGTCTGCTAAGCAGACAGTGAAGATCTTTGTGGGGCCCTGTTAGGGGGCCCCTGCACTGCCTATGCCAGTGGCATGGGCAGTGCAGGGGGCCCCACGACACCCGTTCCCGCCATCCTGTTCCTGGCGGGAAAAAAAGCCAGGAACAGGCTGGCGGGAAGGGGGTCGGAATCCCCATGGCGGCGCTGCAAGCTGCGCCGCCATGGAGGATTCCCTGGGCCAGGGGAAAACCGGCGGGAAACCGCCGGTTCCCCTTTTCTGACCGAGGCTTTACCGCTGCGGTCAGAATGGCCCTGGAAGCACCGCCAGCCTGTTGGTGGTGCTTCCGTGGTCCCCGGCCCTGGCGGTTTGAAACCGCCAGGGTCGGAATGACCACCATAGTCTTGTGATTTTGAGTGTGCACTGCATTTTACCACTGCTACTTCTCCTGGTAACTGGATGGCATGTAACAATTCTCTTATTCTTTCCCCATTTTTCACTGGTAATCCTGAAGAGATCATGAAGCCTCTTTGTGACCGCAACTGCCCGAAGTCATGTACTATTCCAAATCCGTACTGACTGTCAGTGTAAATGGTGACTTTCATTAATGCGTAAAGTTGGCAAGCTCTAGTAAGTGCTACCAGTTCTGCTACTTGTGCAGAGTAAACTCTTTGAAGCCAAGATTCTTCCAGAACACCTGTTATTGTACATACAGCATATCCTGCTTTCAACATTCCTAGTGCATCTCTCAAACATGAACCATCAACAAAAAAAACTTGATCGTTTTCTTCCAATCGGGTGTCTTTGATGTCAGGTCTTGGTTTTGTACAAAATTCAGTCACCTGAAGACAGTCGTGCTCAATGTCTTCAGCGTTCTCAATTTCAACATTTTCACTGGGAAACAAGGTTGCTGGATTTAACGTAGTGCACCTTTTCAGCTGCACATTAGGTGAACCCAACATTATTATCTCGTACCTTGTAAGCCTAGCACCGGTCATGTGCTGAATTCGGGAACGTCTCAAAAGTATCTCGACTGAGTGAGGGACCATGACTGTTAAAGGATGTCCCATCACTATTCCTTCACTCTGATGTAGGCTGATACCAACTGCTGCTACGGCACGCAAGCACCCTGGCAGTGCTGCTGTGACCGGATCCAAAGTAGCTGAAAAATATGCTACTGGTCTGTTTACGCCACCATGGGCTTGAGTCAAGACAGACAAGGAACATGCATCACGTTCATGACAAAACAATGTAAAAGGCTTTGTGTAATCAGGCATACCTAATGCTGGAGCCCTGCACATGCATTCCTTTAATGCATTGAAAGCATCCATCTAATCTCTTTTCAGCACTATTTCATTCAGCACATCTTTCTGGGTCGGTTTCAGTAAAGGTTTTGCTAGTCTTGAGAAATTGGGAATCCATTGGCTACAGTAGCTCACCATTCCCAAAAACGTTCTCACCTCTCTCCTCGTCTTCGGTGGACTCATTTGAAGTACGCTTGTTATTCTCTCTTTCATAATTCTTCTCAACCCTTTTTCTATTTGGTGACTCAAATATTTCACTTTCTTCTGGCAGAACTGTAATTGTGAAGGGGACTCTTTGGCGGTCATTCTGACCGCGGCGGGCGGCGGTAGCCGCCCGCCATGCGGTCACCCCCATTTGGCCGCTCTGCGGTCAAAAGACCGCGGAGGCCATTCTGGCTTTCCCGCTGGGCTGGCGGGCGCCCGCCGAAGGAGCACCCGCCGGCCCAGCGGGAAAGGCCCTGCAACATAGAAGCCGGCTCCGAATGGATCCGGCGGTGTTGCAGGGGTGCGACGGGTGCAGTTGCACCCGTCGCGATTTTCACTGTCTGCTAAGCAGACAGTGAAAATCACGCTGGGGTTCTGTTAGGGGGCCCCTGCACTGCCCATGCCAGTGGCATGGGCAGTGCAGGGGCCCCCAGGGGCCCCACGACACCCGTTCCCACCATCCTGTTCCTGGCGGTAAAAACCGCCAGAAACAGGGTGGCGGGAAGGGGTCGGAATCTCCATGGCGGCGCAGCTTGCAGCGCCGCCATGGAGATTCAGCCCAGACAGGGGAAATCCGGCGGGAAACCGCCGGATCCCCTTTTCTGACCGCGGCTTTACCGCCGCGGTCAGAATGGGCAGGGAAGCACCGCCAGCCTGTTGGCGGTGCTTCCGTGGTCATCCACCCTGGCGGTCGATGACCGCCAGGGTTGGAATGACGCCCTTTGTGTCCGTTCCTTCCCAAATGGTTCAATAGGGCAATGGTGTCAGCTGTACAGTCATTTTCTGTCTTAGATGCGATCAGCAAATCGTCAATATACTGTACCAAGGTTGATTCAAATGGTAATTCCAATGATTCCAAATATTTCTTTAGAATCTGATTGAAAATTGATGGTGACTCCGAAAACCCTTGAGGAATTCGACACCAACTGTAGACTCTGTCCAAAAATTTGAAACAAAAGAGGAATTGGCTGTCCTCAAGAAGAGGCACAGAAAAGAACGCTTGTGACAAGTTGATGACTGAGAACCACTCAGGTTCACAGGGAATTTGAAACATTATCACAGCTGGATTTGGTACTATGGGACAACATTTGACTATTATGTCATTTATTTTCCTCAAATCCTGAACAATCCGGACCTTTCCACTCGGTTTTATTAGTCCCATGATTGGTGAATTACATAGACTACTTAGCACTTCTTTCAGTACTCCCTGTTCCACAAACTCATCAATGAGTTGGGCGACTTTCATGAGGGTGTCTTGCAGCATATGGTATTGTGGTGTCTGGGGAAAATTTACATTGGGTTTTACGGTCACTTTCACTGGTTCTACTCCTTTGACCAATCCTACTTCTTTCCCTGTCATATCCCACACTTCCTTTTCAACTTTTTCCTGTAACTCAGCAGGAATATCTGCTTCAGTGAGCATTGGATAAAGAGTAATCAGTGGATACTCTTCATCAACAGTTTCCACTTCGTCCCCTCCTAAACTGTCCTCTTCTTCCTCATAACTGTTTGTCTGAATTTTAATTCCATCATTTGAACACATAATCGAGCATCCCAATTTACACAATAAATCTCTCCCTAATAGTGATATCAGGCTTGAGTCACACAGTACAAAGTTATGTGACCCTTGATAGTTACCAATTCTGACTTGCACTGGATCTGTGATTGGGTTTGTCAGGTACCTATTTGCTACTCACTCTACTTGAACTGTTCTCCCTGAAAGTGGCAAATTTGGTACTTCGATGCTTCTAACTGTAGAGCGTGTAGCTCCGGTGTCAACCAAGAACGAAACACGGTGACCCATAACTCTTCCTTCCACATACGGACCCTTTTGATCAACTTCCAAGGATGCTGCAAGCATACAATTTCCCTCCTCATCTGAACTTTCACTCTCCCTCGCATTGTTTATTCCATTCTCAGAGTGTAACGGGAATTGGTGTACTGTGTCATTTTGGTTCATCCCTTGACCCGCGACCTGTTGAGGAAGCATTACTTGTTATTGATTCATTGGTGCTAAGGGTATTTGCATTTGCTGATTAGGTACTGTAGGAAACTGCTGTTGCATTGGCTGCAACTGTGCCATTTGTGCACGGGGCATTTGCACCTGCTGCGGTTGTATGGGTTGTAAACTCTGCATCTGATTTATATTATTTAGAAAATTTGGATTTGGACCTCTCAATTTCGGTCCTCGCATATTTTGAAATGCATTGACATCATTGTTTTGCTGACCTACACCTTCCTGCACCATCATTGGGCACTCCCGTTTCCAATGCCCGACGATTCCGCACGTGTAACATGGCATCACCTTCTTCATTGCCTGTATACCATTTGGAATCATAACAGTATTTAAATCAGGACCAATATTCACAAAACCTCCTCGGCCTCTGCCTCTCATTTGTGGCTGAAACATAGCATTTCCCTGCTGTTGCTGCTGCGGCAACTTTTGTTGAAAACCTTGTAAACCTTGCAAACCTGTCTGAGCTGCTCTAAGCTGCATCACCATCACCTTTTCTTTCAACCTTTTCTGCTTTGTCTCAATCTCATCACTGCAGTATTTTGCATAGTTCAACACTTCATCGATCAATTTTGACTGCCAACAAATCAAATGCATTTTAATCATCTGACTGATCTCGGGTCTCAACCCTTCCACAAATCTGAACACAAAATGGAGCATGTCTTTTGCCTCAATCGTTTCCGTGCCACTGTAATTTTTAAACGCTTTCAACAATCTCTCATAGTACGCATGTATTGACTCTTTGACTTCTTGTGCCATTCTGTCAGTCCTCTGCCAATCCACATTTTTCGACGCAACCTTTGTCTTCAAGTGCTCAATCACCTTATGGTATAAACTCATTACCGTAGGTGATGGTGCACCTGTGTCCCTATCTCTTTCTGGTTCACTTGTCATCCAACCTACAGCCCTCTTACAATCTTCCCACAAATCTGCCGGAACCACAATTTCGAATAAGGTGTTCAGGTCTTTCCAAAGACATTTTGCTAGTTTCACAAATCTATCTGTTTGTTGATACCATTCAATCGGTTTCTCTCTTAATTTAGGGAAATCGTCCATAAAGGATTGAATATCGCACCTGTGCCACGGCACATGTACAAGTTTTCCCCCTGCTGTTTCTCTCATTGGCAACATGGTTATCAGGTCGTCATTCTGTTGTGCTTTTTCATTCCGATCTGGGGTAGTTTCTTTCTTTTTGTCCTTTTTCTTAACCCATCTACTTTCCCACTTGTCTAAACATCTCCAGACCTGTGCGCTCTGCAGTATCTCCTTAAGGTGTGTTTTCATTCCTGCAGATCTCATGTGTTCAAAATCTTTTGTCTCGAAGTCTAGCCTGTAACTTTTGCTCAAGTGTTTGGTCTTACCTATATCGATCTTGTTTCTATCTGCAATTTCTTGTAACTTCTTATGTACCCTGCTTACTTCTCTTGTAATCCTAGGGCACATGTATCTCAGCTCTTCTTCTGTGTATGATTCTAACCTGTTTAGACCCATCGTTCCCTCTACTAGTTCATCTGCTTCCGTGAGGGCGCGAAACATGTCGACCATATGTTAGGAGCAAACTATTTGCCTCCTCTCTACCTTTGAAGGAGTGTTGGTAACATTGTTTTCCTGTATACTCTGAGCTGTGTTTTTTAATCTTGGCCTAATCCCTATTGAAATTAAAATTATTAAGAGGATTAGAGCTAATTTTAGACTCTTGTCTCTCCTTCTTTCCCCCTGTCAATATGGGCTGCAGTCTTTTGATTAATCATCTTCTTGGTTGAAGAGCCTCCATCCTTCCGCTGGAGGCCCGTCAGACATTGCAGTGCCAGTCTGGCGAGGGGTTAGCCCAATGATGATGCTTGACATCCTAATGTGATGCTTGAGGGCACTCCTACAACAATTTCACTGCAGTCCTTTCTAGTTCCCTGTGTTCAGGTTGTTTGGAACAGTGTACTTATTTGGTTTAGAGCATCTGCTTCCATGCCTAATCTTATTTTATTCAGGTATTCTTCTCCCTTCCCGTTGGGTGTACTCTGTGGGGAGTTCAGACTGTTGAACCATTGTGTTAGCTGTTGTGCGTTCAGTCTCATCAATGTAGCACTTACATCAACTGCTACTGATGGTTGCTGTAACAATTCAGTTTTTGAAGTTAGCGGTACTATTAATGTTGGGTTTGACCTTACCACAGTTGACAGAGCACAAATTGGAATTGGACTAAATTCCGACAAAGACCCAGATCCATTTGGCAGTGTTCCTACCAGAGTCGTTTCTGGAGTATTTTCTATGCATCTTCTCCCTGTCTCATTTTGTGTCATTACCCCTTGATCGCATACATTTGGGTTTGCCTGTATATACAATGGTACTGGCGGACCTACAGTGATAGGCAGAGATATTGCATCTGGATTCTGTCTGTTCCCCGAATTCTGTGGCATGTTAATCCCCATGTTATGGTTCATCATTGCTGGCATACCTAACTGGCTCTCTGTTACTCGAGTGTACCTCGGCACTTCTTGCACCTGCTTTTGAGGCATCAAAATTTGTGTTGATTCGGCTTGAATCAATCGGTCTTTGATAAATCTGTCCTCCCTGCGCCATTAAACCAGAAGTCATTCCCAGATTGTGCTCATCACAGCAGCGCCTTTGAACCTGCGGCTGATAATTATCGACAGGTTTCAATTTAGGCACGTCAGGATATATCCTCTGATTTTGTGGTGTTTGTGGTGTAAAAGGCATATCGGAACTACTCTGCCTCTGTGGCATTCTCAAATTCGGTGTCACATTACCTTGTATTTGTTCTGGAGGGGCAGTACTAGTGCTTGAGCCATAGTCGCTTTCCACATATGGTGGCGGGCGATCATTTAGCAATTGCATAATGAACTCCTCATCGTCTGACTCGTCTGACCTTTTCGAATTTCTGTTGTTTTCTCTATCTCTGGACTGACTCCTGTTTGTTTTATAGGTAGCTTTCCTTCCTTCCGTCTCTGCTTCGTCAGTAATTGCTGGAAACAATTTAACTCCCTGCAATACATCTGATCTCCAAACCTTTTGTGTGCTATCCCATCTAGTATCCGCTAGTGTCTTTTCTACTTTTCTCACTCTTGTCTAAAATTTCTTTTGTTGTTGGTTTCTATCCATTAGCTCCCAGATTGCTAATGCCTCAAACTGTGCTGGTCTTGGAGGTACTTTCATGTCATATAGCGTGAATCTTAGATTCTCCAAAACTCTTAGATTAAACGACCCATGGATAGGGAACGCTACACTTCCATGTTTTTCTGTTAATTTGCACCATGGCTTTAGCCAAAGACATGGTGCAACGCCCTTTTCTTCAATCACGATGTAAGCTGGTGTACCCTCAGGCGGTGTTTCTTCTCCCACATTTGCTTTAATATATACATTTCCCCTCAAGGCACTCTTGAATGCTTTGAAAAATGTCATCTTTCCGTCTTTTATTTTTCTAAAATATGTAATCAATAAGAGACTTTAATTCCCGGAATACTCTCCGCTTGCCTTTCCCCACCAATTGCGCTTCACGGACTGCGTCCAATCCGTGCGCAACCCTTCTCACCAACCAACCTATCCCAGCGCGGCTCCTAGTGACGTCACACTCACACACTGCGGCTGACAAAGTCCCGCTGCTTGTCCTCCTTCATTCAGCTTCACTCAAAACGAATTTCTGCAATATATCGCGAGCACTAACCAAAAAGAAGAAAACAAATCTGTCGGTTTACTTCAGGAAGGGTAATACAATCGCTTCAGAAACCTTGGGGATTTTTCACTAGCCTCAGCAGTTATTCCATCTTTCTCGGTTTCCCGCTCTCGCAAGCAAAATTTGACCCGCACACTTTACTCTCAACTGATCAATGAACTATTCTAGTGCACCTTAGAATTCGTCAAATCTCAAAGTCGAAAATTTTCTTTCATTCCTCAATATTCATACTGACTCGTTGACCACGCCCGATCAACCTATTAAACCAAACAGATTACAACATCAATCAAGTGTCTCATACACTTTTCAACATACTCCGGAGTCTCTTGACCTCGCAGGGCCCGTCCCAACATCAACAGCCACATGGACAATTTTCCTGCACAAAGCTCTACACACATGTGAAGTTCGATGACTTCCCTACTCTCACACTTTGGAGTAACACTCCTCTAAATTGGCTTCATAACCCCCTAAAATCCTCACAAACTTCTCAATTAATCTGCGGCAGTAAGCTGTGCAAGCGCAAAACCCTAACTTCTCTCAGATCGTCACTAGAAACGCCAGAAACATTCTCACAGCTCCATTTCCTCCATTCGCAAGCTCCGAGATTCCAGGAAAGTCATTGGGGATTTAGGGCATCATCATCTCTCCAACTTGTTTTATCAAAGAAAATTCTAATTTGACTCCGTCTATTGTTCGGATGGGGTCCCAAAGGGCGTAACCATCAATCTCTGCTACCATCTACTGATAACGCGTCCAGTCCTTATAAATTACTTATACCTGGACACGTCGGAGGTCGGTGAACCTTTTAGCCGAGTTGGGCTCTCCTCATCCTAGGATAGTCAGATTTCTCAAATCAATAATCAATAACCATTTTAATCAATACCCGATGCTCAATTTACTAGATCAAACAACACATTAAAATCAATAACAATCGGTATTTTGACACGCCATGACCTTTCAGTCATGAATAACCATACCAGTTAATGAGTTTATTTCCCTATATTAACAAAGCTAAAACAATATATATGAGTCTCAAAATCAAATGATATATGTATACGAACATTACTAGCTGTCCATAACGGCGGAAGAAACGCAATCTACACAAAATCTGAATTATAATACACTCGGTTATAGCAATGCATATCACTAATATGAGTAAATGAATTTGACTATTTACATACATCAGTCAGCTTAACAAAATTTCAATTCAACATGGTGCGTCAAGTGAATACCTCAACTAACCTCTAATTAGCATTTGCATGTGGGACTTCATGCAAAACGAATTTAGTCAACACAAATTTGGAAAACTTCTAGCTTGGGCCCTATCAAAATAGCAGTTGGTACCTAAGAAGGAAAACACAATGCATAATACAGTTATCGTGTCATAATTACCAAATACAATCAGCATTCAAGAAAGTCTTCGTCCTTCAGGTACCGGTTCAATCAGCATGGGGCAGATTTTAAAGGGGGCAAAGTTAACGGCAAGTTTCCTTGCAGCAGCAAGGAGAATGGGGCAAAAGTTACTGAATGGGCAAGACGGGGCAATTCAAAGTTAAAGTCTTAAAGAATTCTTAAAGTCTCTTTCTCTAGAAAAGAGAAAGGGGCATCAAGATGTCGTCTAAGATGACGTCTGGCATTTGGCTTCAAAGATGGTGTTAGACTTTTCATCCTTGGCGTGGTCTCCCTTAACTTTTTGCCTCTGTTCCCCAGGTTGTTGATGTGTGCTGGACTCTTATTTTGCTGTTTTTGTTACTCTGGGCACTTTACCACTGCTAACCAGTGCTAAAGTGCAACTTGTCCAGTAGAAAATGTGTATGCAAGTGGCTTATCCATGATTGGCATATTTGATTCTCAAGTAAGTACCTAGTAATGTGCACTTGATGTGCCAGGGCCTGTAAATCAAATACTACTAGTGGGCCTGCAGCACTGGTTGTGCCAGCCACATAAGTAACCCTGTAATCATGTCTCAGACCTGCCACTGCAGTGTCTGTGTGTGTACTTTTACACTATAAATTCGACTTGGCAAGTGAACCCACTTGCCAGGCCTAAACCTTCCCTTTTCTTACATGTAAGGCACCCCTAAGGTAGGCCCTAGGTAGCCCCAAGGGCAGGGTGCAGTGTATGGATAAGGTAGGATATATAGGGGGTGATTCTAAGTCTGGCGGGCGGCGAAGGCCGCCCGCCAGACTTCCCCCTTCCAAAATACCGCTCCGCGGTCGAAAGACTGCTGAGGGTATTTTGGGTTTTGCACTGGGCTGGCGGGCGACCGCCAAAAGGCTGCCCGCCAGCCCAGTGCAAAACTACCTTCCCACGAGGAGGCCGGCTCCGAATGGAGCCGGCGGAGTGGGAAGGTGTGACGGGTGCAGTGGCACCCGTCGCGAATTTCACTGTCTGCAATGCAGACAGTGAAATTCTTTGTGGGGCCCTCTTACGGGGGCCCCTGCAGTGCCCATGCCATTGGCATGGGCACTGCAGGGGCCCCCAGGGGCCCCACCACAAACCATACCGCCATCCTGTTCCTGGCGGGCGAACCGCCAGGAACAGGATGGCGGTATGGGCTGTCAGAATCCCCATGGCGGCGCAGCGAGCTGCGCCGCCATGGAGGATTCAAATGGGCAGCGGAAAACCGGCGGGAGACCACCGGTTTTCCACTTCTGACCGCGGTCAAACTGCAGCGGTCAGAATGCCCAGCGGGGCACCGCCAGCCTGTTGGCGGTGCCCCCGTCATTTTAGCCCTGGCGGTCTTGGACCGCCAGGGTTAAAATGACCCCCATAGTAATGTGTTTTATATGTCCTGACAGTGAAATACCGCCAACTTTGTTTTTCACTGTTGCAAGGCCCGTCTCTCTCATAGGATAATATGGGGGCTACCTTTAAATATGATTAAAGTGTAGATTCCCCTAGAGAGTAGATGGACATGTGGAGTTTGGGGTCCCTGAACTCACAATATAAAAATACATCTTTTAGTAAAGATGATTTTAAGATTGTGCGTTTGAAAATGCCACTTTTAGAAAGTGAGCATTTTCTTGCTTAAACCATTCTGTGGCTCTGCCTTGTTTGTGGATTCCCTGTCTGGGTCAGTTTGACAGTTGGGTTGTTTTTCACCTCAAACTAGACAGTGACACAAAGGGAGCTGGGGTGTAACCTGCATTTCCTAATTAGCCATCTCTGCTAGGAGGGAGGGGTGGAGTGGTCACTCTCATCTGAAAAGACTGTGCCTGACTCTGACAATGCAGATTCCAACCCCCTGGTGTGTGTCTGAGGCCTTGCCTGGGCAAGGCAGGATTTCACAAGTAGGTGTGAGTCCCCTTTGAAGAAAGGTGACTTCAAAGACTAAAATGGGTATAAGAAGGGCACCCAAATCTACAGACTTTAGAAAAATTTCTGGAACCAAGAGGAACCTCTGCCTGGAGAAGAGCTGATAGCTGAGGAAGAAGTGCTGCCCTGCCTGTGACTATGCCTTGTGGAGCTTTCTTGCAGTGCTGCTTCTGCCAGAGTAAGAGGGCAAAGACTGGACTTTGAGTGCCTTCCATCTTGTGAAGAAATCTCCAAGGGCTTGATTTAGAGCTTGCCTCCTGTTGTTTGAAGTCTCAGGGACCGCAAAGACTTCTCTCTGCCAGCACCTGGAGTCTCTGGAGAGACTCCTGCTCTGACAAGTGGTGCCCTATCCAGTTCCTGGGCCCTTGAAAGGAAAGCTGGTGGAAATCCAAGGAAATCGACTTCGGACGACTCCGGACCGACGCCGCTGCCGAATCCGGTAACGCCACCTGCAACCAACACCGTGACCCTTGCTGGAACGCGACGCTCTTCGCAGGCCCGATGCCGCTGCAGCCCCGCTGAAGTCCGCGACTCCGTGGAAGTTGCCGCACCACGTCGTGACCGACGCCGCTTGAAGTGCATGGATTCCACGTTTCGCACAGACGTCGCGATCCCCGACTTCGCACATCGGCTTGTTTTCACTCTTCACCAAAGGTACTGTACTTGGTGGTCTACACGACTCCGTGTCCGGCGCCGCTGGTGTCGGCTTGTTGGGAACGACTCCGTCGCGACGCCGTGTTAACATCTCATCAAAGCATTTTTGTTTCTAAGCGCTATTTTTTAGTTTAATCTCTAAAAATTAATAACTTGACTTGTGTTTGTCGGATTTTTGTCATTTTGGTCTTGTTTTGTTTAGATAAATATTACCTATTTTTCTAAACTGGTGTTGTGTCATTTTATAGTGTTTTCATTGAGTTACTGTGTGTGTTGGTACAAATACTTTACACCTAGCACTCTGAGGTTAAGCCTACTGCTCTGCCAAGCTACCAAGGGGGTAAGCAGGGGTTACCTGAGGGTGATTCTCTTTTACCCTGACTATAGTGAGGGTCCTTGCTTGAACAGGGGGTAACCTGACTGTCAACCAAAGACCCCATTTCTAACATTGGTGATCAGCGGTTGGGATTTGGACTTGTATTTGTACTTGACATACAGTGATTAAGTGTACACTATTATTTTGAGTGCAGACCACTACGTGACCACATACTGCTTGTCTTAAGATTTTTGCTTTTTCTCTTTTTGTGGATTTTTCCCTACGTCCACTTTGTTTTTCTTCGCTGATCTTTGATTGACTTTGAACTTCATTTGGGAACTTGTTTCTGCATTTGGAACTTTGCACTCTTTTAACCTTTCATCATGTCTCTACTTGGAGATTCACCAGTTGAAGCTGTTTTTGACCTGAAGCAATTGGATAGTTATAACAAGGCTCAGCTAAAGCAGTTTTGTAAAAAGTTTGGTTGTCCCATTAAGAGCTCTTCCAAGAAGGATGAGCTGAAAAAGGCGCTGATGGCCTGGGTGACAACCAGAAGCACTGGAGGGCACACTGAGGAGGAGGATGAGGATGAGGAGGGAGAGAAATCAGTACATAATGGTATAGTGGGGGGACCTGTTATTCCCAGGGAAAGAGTCTCTAGGGCAAGTAGCAATGTATCCTCCAAAGGTCTGACACCTGAAGAATTGCAGGACAGACAGGCAGAGAGGGCATACCAATTGGAGCTGCAGAAGCTCAATCTGGAGAAAGAAAGAGATGAGAGAAGAGCAGTCCTTGAGGAAAGGAAGATGCAGCTGGCTCATGAGCTTAACTTAAAGGAGTTAGATCAGAGGTGCCAGTCCAGTAGGGATGGTGGCAGCAATTCTACAGTGCAGCCTGAGAGAAGGGTACACATCCCAAAAGACCTTATGAGGGATTATAAGAGGGAGGATGATATCTACTTGTGATTCAAGGGTTATGAGTCAGCTCTCCACATGAACCTGGTCCCTGAAGCTCATTGGGGGGCAGCCCTGTGGAAGCATTTTGAGGCAGAGGGGAGGGACACACTGACAGCCTTGGGGGATGCTCAGTGTCTCACCTACCCTGTCATGAAGGAGGCCTTACTCACCAGGTATGGTCTCACCCCTGAGCAGTACAAGGAGAAGTTTAGATCCTACAAAAGAAAGGAATCCCAAACATGGTTGGAATGTGTTGATTCTTTTTGCAGGTCACTGGAAGGTTGGGTGAAGGGCAGTAAGGTAAAAACATATGAGGGGCTTTACAATTTAATTGCTTGGGAGCACTTGTACAGTTTATGTTTTCCAGAGCTGCGCCAGCACCTCATTGACAGCAAGCTGACTGACCCCAGGAAGCTTGCGCAGGAAGCGGACCGCTGGGAGAGCACTAGGGTCCAGAAGAGGTATGGGGGAGACCACGCCAAGGGTGGGCAGGGTCCCTCTCAGAAGAAAGGGGGGGTAAGGGCAAACAGGGGGAGTTCTCTAAAGGGCCCCAAACTGATTCCCAGGGTAAGGATTCCCAACCCCCCAGTGAAAAGAAGCCATGGTTGTCCAAAGGGAAGCCAGTGGCAGGTGGTCCCCCATGTAAGTGTTATGCATGTGACCAGGTGGGTCATGTGAGGGGAGTCCCCAAATGCCCCAAAAGTACACCGGCACCCACTGGCGAACCGTCCCAGGGTTTGGCCAGTGTAGCGCTTGGGGAGGAGTTGGTTTCAGGTGGGTGGGAACCAGCAGAAATGACCCTTGTCTCACTAGGGGACAGTGAGATGGTCCAGAGAAACCTAGTGCCTGATAACACCAAGAAGTACAGGCAATGGGTGACCATCAATGGACAGAGGGTGGAGGCTCTGAGAGACACAGGAGCCAGTGTCACTATAGTGAGGAGTCACCTGGTGTCTGAAGAGCAGATTGATCCCCGGGTACTTCACCAAGTAGTTGCGGTAGACAACTCTGAGCGCCTCTGCAGAGTGGCGCAGGTTCCCTTTGAATGGGGGGGGTCTCAGGTTCCTGGAAAGTAGCTGTGAGTCCAACCATGCCTGTTGATTGTTTGCTAGGTAACGACCTGGAGGATTCCCCTTGGAAGGAGGTGGAACACAGGTCTCACTTGGAGATGTTGGGTCTGCCTGGGTGGGTATGCGTATCCACCTGGTCTATGGCAGCCAATCAGGGTAGTCAAGAGCCCCTGGAGCCCACGGTCCGGGAGGAAGCGGAGCCTGAGGGTGACGCCCCGGAACCTACAGGGGAGCAGGTGGCTGAACTGGGGGAGGTCCCTGAGCTGTCACAGCAGCAGCAGGAAGGGGGACCCACCAGGGAAGCATTCTGCACAGCGCAGAAGGAGTGCCCTACTCTTGAGGGGCTGTGGCAGTAGGCTGCAACCCAGGCGGCTGGCGAGGCACCAGGTACTCACCTGATATATTGGGAGGATGGCCTCCTGTATAGTGAGCCTAAGGTTCCTGAGCCTGGGTCAGCTCGTATGTTGGTGGTACCCCAGTGCTTCAGGGCCTTCCTACTGGGTATGGCTCATGATGTGCCTTTGGCAGGATATCTAGGGCAGGACAAGACCTATAAGAGTCTTGTCTCCCACTTTTACTGGCCCTTGATGCACAAGCAGTCTGCTGCTTATTGTAGGTCTTGTCAGACTTGTCAGGCAAGTTGCAAGAGTGGGGGGAAATGCAAAGCTCCCCTCCAACCTTTACCGGTAGTCAGTACTCCCTTTGAAAGGGTAGGAATTGACATTGTGGGGCCTCTGGATCCCAAGACAGCCATGGGCAACAGGTTCATCCTGGTCTTGGTGGACCATGCCACACGGTACCTAGAAGCCATTCATCTAAGGACGGTCACTGCCTCCGTGGTGGGACGTGCCTTGATGGGAGTTTTTACCCGCATGGGGTTCCCCAAGGAAGTGGTATCTGATAGAGGTACAAACTTCATATCCACTTATATGAAGTCTCTGTGGAAGGTGTTTTGGGTAACGTACAAGTTCACCACACCTTACCACCCCCAAAGTAATGATCTGGTTGAGAGATTCAACAACACCTTGAAAGGCATGATTCAGGGCCTATCAGAGCCCTTGAGGCGTAAGTGGGATGTCCTCTTGCCATGCCTTCTGTTCGCTTACAGGGAGGTGCCTCAAAAGGGACTTGGCTTTAGCCCCTTTGAGCTCATCTATGGCCACCCTGTGAGCGGACTGCTCAGTCTGGTGAAGGATACTTTGGAGAAAGCTCCTAGTAAACCACCCCAGGATGTATTTAGCTAAATGCTGGCACTAAGAAACCAGACTGCCCGCTTCAGGAGTCTCGCCCAGGAGAACCTGGAAGCAAGCCAGGAGGATATGAAACGGTGGTACGACCAGAATGCCACTCTGGTTGAGTTTCAGCCTGGACAAAAAGTGTGGGTCCTGGCACCAGTGGAGCCTAGGGCTCTCCAAGATAAGTGGACTGGGCCTTTTGAGGTGGTGGAAAGAAAGAGCGAGGTCACCTATCTGGTAGACTTGCAATCCCCCAGGAACCCTTTGAGGGTCCTACACGTCAACAGCCTCAAACCACACTTTGAGCGAACTGAGCTATCCATGCTCCTCGCGACAGATGATGGGTGGAGGAAGAGAGTGAGCCTCTTCCTGACCTTCTGTCTGTAGGAGAGAAAGATGGGTCTGTGGAGGGAGTGATCCTCTCCCCCTCCCTGACTGAGGAACAGCAGAGGGACTGTCGCCACGTGTTGGGACAGTTCGCCTCGCTGTTTTACCTGATCCCAGGAGTCACACACCTGTGCACACATGATGTGGACACTGGGGACAGTATACCTGTTATACATCAGGTTTACAGGGTGACTGACAGGGTCAGGGCTTGCATTAAGGAGGAAGTCTCCAAAATGTTAACCCTAGGGGTTTGAGCACTCCAGCAGTCCTTGGGCCAGCCCAGTGGTCTTGGTCCCAAAGGCTGCTGCTCCTGGTGCCACTCCGGAACTTAGGTTCTGTGTGGACTACCGGGGTCTCAATGCGGTCAGCAAGACTGACGCACACCCCATCCCCCAAGCTGATGAGCTCATTGATCGGTTAGGAGCTGCCAAGTACTTCAGTACGTTTGATTTAACATCTGGGTACTGGCAGATTGCCTTAACTGAGGGGGCAAAGGAGAGGTCAGCATTCTCTACCCCAGATGGGCACTTCCACTTCAACGTGATGCCCTTTGGGATGAAGAATGCCCCTGCCACCTTTCAGAGGTTGGTCAGCCAGGTGTTGGCAGGAGTGGAGGAGTTCAGTGCCGCCTACCTAGATGGCATTGCTGTGTTTAGTTCCACATGGGAGGAACACCTGCAACACCTCTGGAGAATGTTAGAGGCCCTGCAGAAGGCAGGCCTCACTATTAAGGCAAGCAAGTGCCAAATAGGGCAGGGTTCTGTGGTGTACTTAGGACACCAGGTGAGGAGTGGCCAGGTGGCACCCCTACAGCCTAAGATTGACACGATTCAGGCTTGGGAGCCTCCCAAGACCCAGCCTGAAGTGAGAGCCTTTTTAGGTCTCACGGGATATTACAGGAGGTTTGTTAAGGGATATGGTACCATTGTTACACCCTTAAATGAGTTGACTTCTAAGAAGCAACCATAGAAGGTGATCTGGACAAAGGCCTGCCAGAACGCTTTTGATGCCCTGAAGGCTGCCATGTGCACAGCACCTGTGCTGAAGGCACCTGACTACTCCAAGGAGTTTGTTGTGCAAACAGACGCCTCAGAGCATGAAATTGGAGCAGTACTCTCAAAGCTGAATGAAGAGGGCCTAGATCAACCCGTAGCCTTCATTAGCCGGAGGTTACTACCCAGGGAGCGTAGGTGGAGTGCCATAGAACGCAAAGCGTTTGCTGTGGTCTGGGCACTGAAGAAGCTGAGACCCTACTTGTTTGGGACTCACTTCCGAGTTCAGACCAACCACAGGCCCCTCAGATGGTTAACGCATCTCAGGGGTGAGAATCCAAAACTGTTGAGGTGGAACATCGTCCTGGTAAAGAACACGCCAATGCTGATGGTCTGTTCAGATTCTTCCGCCTTAGTGATGAGAACTCCCAGGAGGTTGGGTAGTTGCTCCCCACTTTTAGCTGGGGGGTACACGTGTTAGACTTTTCATCCTTGGCATGGTCTCCCTTAACTTTTTGCCTCTGTTCCCCAGGTTGTTGATGTGTGCTGGACTCTGATTTTGCTGTTTTTAGTACTCTGGGCACTTTACCACTGCTAACCGGTGCTAAAGTGCAAGTGCTCCTGTTTAAAATGTATACGTAATTGGTTATCCATGATTGGTATATTTGTTTTACTGTCAAGACCCTAGTAAAGTGCACTAGAGGTGCCCAGTGCCTGTAAATCGAATGTTACTAGTGGGCCTGCAGCACTGGTTGTGCCACCCACATAAGTAACCCTGTAATCATGTCTCAGACCTGCCACTGCATTGTCTGTGTGTGTACCTTTACACTATAAATTCGACTTGGCAAGTGTATCCACTTGTCAGGCCTAAACCTTCCCTTTTCTTACATGTAAGGCACCCCTAAGGTAGGCCCTAGGTGCCCCAAGGGCAGGGTGCAGTGTATGGATAGACTCCTGCTCTGACAAGTGGTGCCCTATCCAGTTCCTGGGCCCTTGAAAGGAAAGCTGGTGGAAATCCAAGGAAATCGCCTTCGGACGACTCCGGACCGATGCCGCTGCCGAATCCGGTAACGCAGCCTGCACCCGACACCATGACCCTCGCTGGAACGCGACGCTCTTCGCAGGCCCGACGCCGCTGCAGCCCCGCTGAAGTCCGCGACTCCGTGGAAGTCGCCGCACCACGTCGTGACCGACACCACTCGAAGTGCACGGATTCAACGTTTCGCACAGGCGCCGCGATCCCCGACTTCGCGCATCGGTTTGTTTTCACTCTTCACCAAAGGTACTGTACTTGGGGGTCTACACGACTCCGTGTCCGGCGCCGCTGGTGTCGGCTTGTTGGGAACGACTCCGTCGCGACGACGTGTTAACATCTCATCGAAGCATTTTTGTTTCTAAACGCTATTTTTGAGTTTAATCTCTAAAAATTCATAACTTGACTTGTGTATGTCGGATTTTTGTCGTTTTGGTCTTGTTTTGTTTAGATAAATATTTCCTATTTTCCTAAACTGGTGTTGTGTCATTTTATAGTGTTTTCATTGAGTTACTGTGTGTGTTGGTACAAATACTTTACACCTAGCACTCTGAGGTTAAGCCTACTGCTCTGCCAAGCTACCAAGGGGGTAAGCAGGGGTTAGCTGAGGGTGATTCTCTTTTACTCTGACTAGAGTGAGGGTCAATGCTTGAACAGGGGGTAACCTGACTGTCAACCAAAGACCCCATTTCTAACAGATGGCATCAAGGAAACGGCTGACTTCTCTTTGTCTGGTGAGTTTAAGTAAGAAACATTCCAAATTCTTGAGGTTCTTCCATTGGAGGGTTCATAGGGTGGCTTAAATTTGACCAATGAATAGTGTTTCTCTCCTAGTGCTCATTTATGCATACATTGTCCTTGGAGCCTTGGAACACAAGTTGCAACAAAGTTTGCCAATTAATTTTATCTTAAAGCCTTTATTGTCTGCACCTGCAGGAGCTGACCTTGTATCAAAGGGGATGAAACACCTAGCACGAAACCTTGGAGATAAGTGCATTAGTCATTTCTACTGGAAAAATTCAACCTTTAAAGTAAAATGATATATCTTTGTTGGTGCAAGTGAAAACCACGCAGTTAAATTTGAGACCAGCAACTAGGCCAAAGCCTCTACTAAATTTAAGCTAAGCATAAAACAGTTTCAACAAGAAAATCATAGAACACATTTGCAATTATGACGGATTACTACATTTGTCAATTCTTCATGATTAATTAAGCTTGTTTATAATAATGGTGAACTATTCCGTGGGCACAATTTCCCACGTACATTATTTTTCTTTGCTAAAATCACACTACCTTATACGATTTTGTTACATGATATATGAATATATGTTGGTCCTTCTTTTTCTGCGTCATCAATATCTATGAGTTAAAGAACATAGAGCCAGATTTATGAAAGTGTCACTGAACACAGTGCAGCAGCCAAAAATGCTGTGCTTCATTGCATGACATGGAGGGAACAAGAGAACACCATTTCTACTGATATGGCACTCTCCTCCTCTCTCCCCAGTGCAGCGCAAATTTCTGCTGCTGAGCGCTACACATACACACCTTTGTGAAAAAGTGCAAATGTGTCTGCGTCCTGCCTAGCATAGGCTGTGTACAACATGGGTTCCATTCCAGTACAACCCACTATGCCTAAACAGCCTTTACATTTTGTTCTACTTTGTATACCTGTTTTACAGTGCTGCACACATTTCAGAAAGTCAGAAAAGAAAGAAGAAATGAAAACATCTCTCATTTTGAGGCCTGGTTTGAGTGGCATTACATTTTTAATGAAAAACCCTGTCTACTATTGTTAGTAGATAGAATTTTGCATCAAAAGCATGGCCTGTTTCATGGGAACACCAATTTACCACCAATTCAAAGCAGTGGTTTGCTGTGCTTTACATTTCTTTTAGGTAACTTTCTAGCTCAAAACAAGTTTAGCGCTGGAAAGCATTTTGAGCTTTTGTGATGCAAACATAGTGCAACATGTTTGCAAATGTGACCCATAACTGTGGTGGTTCAGTGTACTTTTCGGATGGAAAATAGTCCCTCATGTATTGCAATGCAAGCACTACATAGGAGCTGGTGTTGTAGCCAAGCAGATAAATACAACACTAGGCGGAGCAAAAGGCTACTCAATCTATATTATCAAGAATTGATAGCGATATGAATGCAGACATCTGCACTGTCAAGCCAGATGTTACAACTGTTATATCCACCTCAGTTACATACATTATTAACTCCTAATCACTTTTTTTGAGTGCTTTTTTGCAACACACATGCACATGGAAATATTTCCATTCATACATGGATAAGGAAAAATACAAAAAAATCCTCAGCCCAAAAATAACCATCTCTGTTCCACAACAGCATAAATATTCATAAGCAACATTGTTCATGTAGCAAGAAATTGCTCAGAGTGTTCACTGTCCAACAAATCATCCCACCATACGAGAATGGGATGATCGAGTTGGGAATGGGTTCATCTATGAATTCTCAGGTTTATATATAATTGCAGAGATCTCTGCCAGACTTGTGATGTTCCGACACAATGACAGAGGGGGTCATTCTGACCCCGGCGGGCCAGGGTTGGCGGGAGCACCGCCAACCGGCTGGCGGTGCCCCGCAGGGCATTCTGACCGCGGCGGTTTGGCCGCGGTCAGATGCGGAAAACCGGCGGTCTCCCGCCAGTTTTCCGCTGCCCAAATGAATCCTCCATGGCGGCGCAGCTCGCTGCGCCGCCATGGAGGATTCTGACACCCCATACCGCCATCCTGTTCCTGGCGGTTCGCCCACCAGGAACAGGATGGCGGTATGGGGTGTCGTGGGGCCCCTGGGGGCCCCTGCAGTGCCCATGCCAATGGCATGGGCACTGCAGGGGCCCCCGTAAGAGGGCCCCACTTTGTATTTCAGTGTCTGCTTTGCAGACACTGAAATACGCGACGGGTGCCACTGCACCCGTCGCACCTTCCCACTCCGCCGGCTCAATTCTGAGCCGGCGTCCTCGTGGGAAGGGTGTTTTGCACTGGGCTGGCGGGCGGCCTTTTGGCGGTCGCCCGCCAGCCTAGTGCAAAACCCAAAATACCCTCAGTGGTCTTTCGACCGCGGAGCGGTATTTTGGAGGGGGGAACTCTGGCGGGCGGCCTCCGCCGCCCGCCAGGGTGAGAATCACCCCCAGAATATTTTGGCATAGCTGTTGCAAAGTACTGTGGTCATCTCTTGCACAGACGCACTGTTCTGTCCAAATCTGATGCAGTTACAGCATAGTATATTTATGCCTTATAATTCATCATTCTCCGAACAAGTACGCAATACTGTTACACACTACTGGGTCTTTTACATATGATCTTGCAACCTTGTAAAGCTAAAAGTAGGTGTTATTCTTGAAACTTTTGCAATCGTACATCTTTTCCTTGAAACTTGTGGAATGATGGAGATCGCGGAAATTATTTCAATTTTACTCCATAATAAAAACAACTTGCTTATGTATAGCAGTTGATTACTCAGGTTAGGCCAATTTAAAGTAAGATGAACCAAAGACATTAGTATATTATAACTTAATGATACTCAACTTAGCAAAGGTAGAAAGATGAAAGACTGCATTGCCATAGCCGGAAATGAAATTCCTAACCTGAACATCACAACAGATATTGGAAGCAAGTGCTTAATTTGCTTCTCCTTTTTGTTTGCATGAAGATTAAGTTACGGAAACATGATGTTAAGTTCATCTAGTTTAAATTAAATTTGGTCCAAAAACTCTTAAACATGCTAATATAATGGAGTGTGTGGCTTTTGATGAAAGATATACCTCTTTCCACATTTCTCCTGTTCGGATGTATCAATGTTTTTTTTATATGGATACATTTTTGGACTCATCTCAACAGTTTTCTTTTCGATTGTTTAAGTTACTACTTGCTGCCTGGTTGGTAAAGACCTATTGTGGGCTTAGAAGAATTTACAGGGCATGCAGCTATCCAGTGCCATACTGTTGGTTGGCTTCAATGCCACACTCATTTGCTAAAGGTGCTACTTGTCCCAGCCTGTGTTTCTCCCTTCCCTGTAAAATAGCCTCTTCGTCATTTCTCTGGCTGGCTGGATTCTATCCTTCCACTGATCACCTTTAAGGCACTTTAGGTTGAGCCAATCAGACAGTGCAGCCTTCATGCCTTAAAACACCTATGGTGTGCCTGCAAGTAACTTACAGAGCCTTACAGCTCACCCATTGCTTACCATAAATGAGTATTATCCTCACTTTTCTATGTTTGCCTGTTGCTCACCATAAATAAGTGTGATTGTAACTTTTCTTTGCTTGATTCTTATTCAATGGCTTTCCTTGTATCAGCTTGTCCATCTTGCGTTCATCTCCGCACTGAAGAAGATCATCTTTAAAATTACAGTGATTGACTGCCCTCTCTCTCCTTTCAATGCTCACTTTTAGGGAACAACTTCTATCTTTTTGTTTAAGCATTCTTTGTGAGTGAATGTGTTTTCAAGCTCTCTCTCTAATGTGCTTCCCTCTCCTCCCCCCCCAGTCAAATACCCATTCCCGCTTAAGTTGATTTCTTCTTCGTGTTTCAAGTTCTTTCTTGCATATTTCACCTCTGCCAAACTCCATCCCTCCTCTGCGCTTTATGTTGATTCTCGTTTGTGTACCCCTCCGTGCTTCTCTTTTTCATGTACTCCTGGAATACGCTATTGTAAAGTACCATTGCTTAAAATGCAGAATAATCTGGTATCTGTCCCCACAACACACTTCTTACATCATTGCACCACTACATTCTAACCAATTTAATGATTATCTAATTATAAATACTTATCAATATTATTAATAAAACTTGTTAGGTAGGATCTCATACATTACAACACTTTAAAATAATTGTGCAAAAACCAAGACAATTTTGCATTTTGTAACCAACATTCGGACTGAAACATTTCAATGTGACTGAATGATGGCAGTTGGGTGGATCCTGCTGCTGTTGGGTACTGACATTCATGCACTGTGCACAGTCGCCCCTTTAAGCAAAGACACTAAGGAGGTGTGTTTCTCTGTTCTCCTAAGTTGGCATGGCAGTCTACTGCTGCATTCTGTAGTTTTAGCTGTGGTTTTCTTGTTGGACATCACAAGGCATTGGCTGTCCATGTTCACTTGCCACCGTGTGTGTGTGCCATCATCCACCCTTACTGACCTTACTTATTATCCAGTAGGGAGGCAGCAGCAGCTACTGCTGTGTTTCAGTCTCTTCTAACTGCAGCTGCTGGGTTGGTGAAGAAGGAGTGGCATGATACTATAGAATCTTTAGAAAACCAGAAACATTACTTAAGAAGAAGTTAGAAGAGCACATGTTGTTATTTTGTATTGCTTTCACATCCATTTCCCTATTTAATCTTACCTAAAAACCTCTTTAAATTGACGCCAACTATATTTGAAGTATAGTGCAACTTGTTGCTCCCCTGTTGACTTATGCCTTCCTCTAGATTATATCATCCTTAGATTCTCAACATCAAGAAATCACTAACATGTTTCAGTGTGCCTGTGACTGGCCCTTGAGATAGCCCTGCCTGTCCGTTCGATATATGTCTCTCTTAGCCTATGTACCCTTTCTCATGTTGGGCTTTTGGTGGCTTCTTTGTATGGATGCACATGAAGGGGCAACATATCATGTACCATTGTAATGTAGCTTTGATTGACATCCGTGGCCTGTCTTTATGTTGTGGTCTGCCTACTTCTTTGCTTTGTATTTTTTTTTGTTGCTTCTCCATCCTCCACCTTTCACAGTCTAAATTCTATGTAGGGAGGGAAAAGTCCATCTGATAGGAGATGGCAGAATGAAAGCCCCAGACTAATACTAATAAACAGAACAGAGGCTTGGGCTAGCTTGCTAGGGTGCTCTTAAAAGCACAGAAACAGTAGTGTATAAAATTACAACACCAGAGTAATATCAATAGTTTTATATCAGCGTTCACTATGTTTTGCACAAATATTCTGTGCATTATTTTATACTGATAGTCACTGCAAAATTATTACATTCATGCTTGGCAGCGAAAGCCATTAATTCTAGAGTAGGGAGGATCAGGACAGGATTAAAGACAGGGCATTTGTGCAGCTAAGGTTCCTTTCAATGTTTCTGCCTCCCTCCTTAATCCCAACTGTGACTTTAAAGCAAGACGAAATAGAAGGGATTGAAGTTTTAAACATAGGTACAAATAAGAGAGAGTGTGGGGAACTGAGAGTATAGAAGCATATGGGGTTATTGCAAGATAGGAAACATTGGAATGAATGAGGGGCTACAGTTTGAACTTTTTAAAAATGTATTTAAAGATTTTTTTACAATTTTTGAATAAAACAATAACATTAACGCAAAGGTGATTTTGCTTAAATTGCTGTTCCCCCCTCCCTCCCCTCATGCTACAGATTTTATAAAAGTTATTCACAGTTGGCAGGTCTCAATAGGTTGTTACAGTCCTCGCTCGCAGAGCATTAGGATTCCTGTCTTGCGTTTGAGTCTGTGGCTGAGTCCGTAGTGGTTCTGTTTGCTTCTTCGGTGAGTGCATTTGGTGATTTTAGTTTTTCCAGAATTGAGTCCCATTGGGATGCGTTGTCTCTTGGCCTGAGCTCACGTAGTGCCTCGCAAAGCAGTGTCGTTCCTTCTGCTTCTGCCCACTTCTCTAATGAGTTTTGCCATCTGGATATTTGTGGGCCCGTTGGTGATTTCCAGTTTGTGGTTATTTCCCGTCTCGCCAGGATTAGAGCTAGGTCTATAAACTTGCTGGAAATTTTAAGAGCCATTGGGCGTGGAAAGTCCCCCAGTAGGGCCACTGCCGGGGATTTAATTAAAGATCTATCAGTGCAGGCTGAGGTTTTTGCAAAAGTCTCTTCCCAGAATGTGTTAAGTTGGGGGCAGCTCCAGAGCATATGTATGAGGCTGGCTGCAGGTTCCGCACATCTGGGACAGCTTGTGGAGTTTGTGCTGTAGATTTTGGAGATCATGTGTGGGGTCATGTAAGCCCTGTGAAAAATGTATAGGTTTATTAATTTGAACCTGGCATTTCTGGATGCTGGATAGATATGAGAGATGATCCGATCCTATTGCGTTTCATCCCAAGTGATGTCTAAGTCCGATTGCCATTTGGTTTTAAGTTTTGCTAGGGGTAGGCATGTGCTAGCTTGTAGCGCTTTGTAGATTCCAGATACTACACCTTTTAGATCTCCAATGGAGCAATTGGTATTGCAGCTATTATGAGTGGGGGGTTCAAGGTTTCCAGTTCTCCAAGTTTTTTGAGCGATTTTAATGATGGCGTTGTGGGTAATGAATAAACCGGGGGGGAGGTTATATTGTGTTTGTAGCTCAGTGTAGGTGAGGAGTTTCCCTCCTCCGTATAGGTCTCCTAGTTTAGTAATATTATGTGATATCAGTTTGTTGAGACCTGGGATATTTTGCTTCCCTGAAATATGGATCATGCAGGACAGTGGAGCCTCTGGGGCGTAAGGAGTGTTAATGCGGGAGCGTTTCAGATGTTGGGACCAACAGTGTCTAGCAGACTCCCATTCTATCGGGAGCAGCTGCTTGGTTTTCCGGGGGTTCAGTAGTATGCCCAGTATACTGTCTAAAGGGCAGTTTAAGGGAAGGCGTAGTTCGGCATCAATTGGAGGGTTGCACGATAATTTTGCGACCCATTGTAGTTGTCCTGCCCATTAGTATATCTCCATATCAGGGGCGGCTAGGCCACCCTCAGCTGTAGGTCTCTGGAGTGTTCTTAGTGCCATTCTATGTCTACTCGGACCCCAAATGAAATTTGTAGACATGGACTCTAACTCTTTGAATACTGCTTTCGGGATTATGAGTGGGATGGTTGAAAAATAGTACAACAGTCTGGGTAGCACTATCATTTTAAGAAGAGCAACTCTACCTGTGACTGTTAGTGGCAGTGTTTCCCAGAAGCGCATACTGGTTCTGATCCCTCTGAGTGCTCCTTGTATGTTTCCTTCTAGTAGGTAATTTACTGAGTGGTAAATCTTTACTCCTAAGTATTTGAATGTGTTAGGTGACCAGGGAAGGCCTCTTGTATCATTTGGTTCTGGGGTTTCTTTGTGCAGTGGGAAGATGGTGGATTTCCTCCAAATAATCCTAAATCCAGAGGCAGTTCCGTAACTATCCATCATTCTCATGGCCCCAGGTAGGTCTGATTCTAAGTTTTGCAGGAAGAGCAACATGTCATCCGCGTATAATGGGATGTGGTGAGACCAATTATTTGTTGGGATGCCCCTATAGTAGAGGCCGGTTCTTGCCATATTCGCTAGGGGCTCTATTGCGATTGCAAAAAGAAGGGGGGATATTGGACATCCTTGTCTTGTGCCCCTACCAACCTGAAATGAAGGAGATATGTAATTGCCTGTTTTTACTCTTGCAGTAGGGTTAGTATATAGTAGTTTGGTCCACCTTAAAAATCCTTTGTCCAGCCCCAACTTTAGCATAGCTTGTTCCAGATAGTCCCATCTTAAGCTGTCAAATGCATTCTCCATGTCGACCGAGATGATCGCCACTTGTGGTAAGTTTGGGGGCAAGGAGTGGAGTATTGATATGAGGCGTCTAATATTTTGGGATCTGCTGCATTTGGGTATGAAACCCGATTGGTCTTGATGAATCAATGAGGGCATATGGGGGAGTAATCTGTCAGCTAGGATCCGGCTTAATATTTTGTAATCTATGTTGAGCATTGATAGGCGGAGATAAGAGCGAACATCTGTGGCGGGTCTATCTGGTTTCTGCAGGGGAATCATAATAGCAGTGTTGGTGGATTGGGGGAGGGTGTTACTATTCCACGCCTCTGCATATAATGCGCAGAGGTGGGGGGCTAGCAGGTCTTGGTACTGGTGATAAAATTCTAGTGGAAGCCCGTCCGCTCCTGGGACTTTACCCCTGGCCATACTTTGGATTGCAGATTTTATTTCCACGATCGATATAGGCGTTGCTAGAGTTGAACTTTCTTCTGTTGTTAGATTGGGGGTGGTGAGGGCCTCTAATTCACGCAACTGGGTAGGGGTCAGTGTTATGGTGGGGGGGGCATATAAAAGTGCATAGTACTCTTGGAAGACAGAGTTAATTTATTTTTGGGTGTAGACATGTGTGCCCTGTGAGTTTTCGACTTAGACTATGACAGTTTTTTTGGGGGGGGGTTGCGCGAGCCAGGCTAGTAAAGCGCTAGCTTTGTCCCATTCTGAGTGTAGTCTGGTTACGTGTTGTTTATAATCGAAGCGAGCGACTGTATTAGCAGCTACGTGAATTTTCGTCCTGGTAGCCACTATTGTAGGGTGTAAGTTAGGTTGTGTGGGGCGCCTTCTTTCCAGGTCTATAAGAGAGTCTTCCAGTTGAAGAAGTTCTGCTTTTATTGATTTTCGAGCACCTATATTTTCAGCAATACACTTTCCCCGGATTACTATTTTAAAAGTTTCTCATTCAATGGACCTGGTAGATGCTGTACCCTCGTTGTGTTTGAAAAATTCCCCAATAGCTGTATGTAATGTATGTTTAAACGCTTCGTCTTCGAGCATTTCCGCTCTGAGGCGCCAGGTTGGGATTGTCGGTCTCTCTCTGCCCCAGGATAGTGAAGCTATCAAGGGGTTATGATCAGATATCGTTCGCCTAAGATATTCCGCTGCCACCACGTTGCTCTGTATTTCAGGGGATGCCAGGATGGAATCGATTCTAACATGTAGATCATGTACAGGTGAGTAGTATGAGTAGTCCCTAGAGTGTGGGTTAAGTGTTCTCCAACTGTCTATTAATTGCCAGTGTTGTTGCCATTCTATGAATTGCTTCGCCGTTTTCAGCGATTGGGATTGTGACACTGGGGGGTGCGATCTGTCCAGAGTGTTTCTAGCAATGCAGTTAAAGTCCCCTCCAATTATATTTGTGCCTGACAAAAGAGGACCTATTTCTAGTGATAATCTGTCGAGGAATATGCCTTGGTCGTGGTTGGGGGCGTATACTCCTCCTATTGTCACTTCTCTACCACCTAATCTTCCACTTGTCATCACGTATCTTCCCTCTTTATCAATGACCTTGCGGAGTATTTGAAAAGAGACCCCGGGATGGATCCACATAAGTAACCCCCTAGCATAGACTGAGTAGTTAGTGGCAATTATTTGACCTCTCCATCTTTTGCTGAGGGCTTTAACTTCCTGCTCTATCAGATGAGTTTCTTGTAGTAGGGCTATGTGTATTCCCCTTCGTTTAAGACAATTGTGGACTTTGTATCGTTTGGACATGTTATTTAGGCCTCTTACATTCCAAGTTATTATTTTATACTGTGTTGTCATTATCTTGGTTAATCTTTGTTGTGTTGAAAGAGTTACTCACGGGCTCTGCAATGGGTGAGGTTATGTTTATCGACCTATATTTAGTTTGAGATCTGCCTTCCAAAGAGATTGTGTTTGCATTAATTGTCCCATTCCAAACTCTAACTCGAACTTTCCCCAACTCCCTCTCCCCAGGACTGGATAACAAAACTTTCCCCGTCCAAACCATACAAATTATCTTATTTCCTATTGGAGGTGGGAGGCGCGTCAGGGCCGAGAGCTTACACCCTGGGACGTTCCGGGGACCCGACTGAAGCCTATCTGCTGCCCGTGGATGAATATTCGGGGTTTACTACACCCTAGTGGTTGCCTGGTGGGTTCACCTCTGCAGGGGTTGTATATAGGGGGTGATCGCTTGGTAAATTGGGTTATCACTGTCAGGTTCTTGAGGGGTTAAATGAGTTCTTCCGCCATTCTGGGGGTCACTTTTGGTAGATTAGTGCAAGTGTCTTGTGATGAAATTGAAAGACTCCCACAGCTCGAGTCATGGTCCGAGGCATCACCTGAGGTGGGGTTGAGAAAAAGTGCATCTTGCCCTCGTGTTCAACTCTCAGTTTAGCTGGGAAGAGCATTGCATATGTGATGCCTTTCTCACGTAGGGTTTGTTTATGGTTATTGTATGAAACTCTCTGAGTTTGAGTTTCTTTGGTGAACTTGGGGAATATCATAATACGCTGGTTGTTTAGTATGATTTCCCCTTTAACCCCTTCGTTGCCAGGCCTTTTCCCCCCTCCTGTGCCGAGCCTTTTTTTGGCTAATTGGGGCAGTTCGCGCTTAGGCCCTCATAACTTTTTATTCACATAAGCTACCCACACCAAATTTGCGTCCTTTTTTTCCAACATCCTAGGGATTCTAGAGGTACCCAGACTTTGTGGGTTCCCCAGAAGGAGGCCAAGAAATTAGCCAAAATACAGTGAAAATTTCATTTATTTTTAAATGGGAAAAAGGGGTTGCAGAAGATGGCTTGTGACTTTTTCCTTGAAAATGGCATCAACAAAGGGTTTGCTGTGCTAAAATCACCAGCTTCCCAGCTTTCAGGAACAAGCAGACTTGAATCAGAAAACCCAATTTTTCAACACAATTTTGGCATTTTACTGGGACATACCCCATTTTCATGATTTTTTTCTGCTTTCAGCCTCCTTCCAGTCAGTGACAGAAATGGGCATGAAACTAATGCTGGATCCCAGAAACCGAAACATTTCTGAAAAGTAGACAACATTCTGAATTCATCAAGGGGTAATTTGTGTAGATCCTACAAGGGTTTCCTACAGAAAATAACAAATGAAAAAAAAATATTGAAATTGAGGTGAAACAAACTGCAATTCTTCTCTACGTTTTACTCTGTAACTTTTTCCTGCAATGTCAGTTTTTTTAAAGCAATATACCGTTATGTCTGCTGGACTCTTCGGGTTGCGGGGATATATAGGACTTGTAGGTTCATCAAGAATTCTAGGTACCCAGAGCCAATAAATGAGCTGCACCCTGCAGTGAGTTTTCATTCTATGCCGTGTATACAGCAATTCATTTGCTGAAATATAAAGAGTAAAAAATAGCTATCAAGAAACCTTTGTATTTCTAAAATGGGAACAAGATAAGGTGTTGAGGAGCAGTGGTTATTTGCACATCTCTGAATTCCGGGGTGCCCATACTAGCATGTGAATTACAGGGTATTTATCAAATAGATGTCTTTTTTACACACTCTCTTATATTTGGAAGGCAAAAATGTAGAGAAAGACAAGGGGCAATAACACTTGTTTTGTTATTCTATGTTCTCCCAAGTATCCCGATAAAAATGGTACCTCACTTGTGTGGGTAGGCCTAGCGCCCGCAACAGGAAATGCCCCAAAACACAACGTGGACACATCCCATTTTTTCACCGAAAACAGAGGTGTTTTTTGCAATGTGCCTACCTGTAGATTTTGGCCTCTAGCTCAGCCGGCACCTAGGGAAACCTACCAAACCTGTGCATTTTTGAAAACAAGAGACCTAGGGGAATCCAAGATGGGGTGACTTGTGGGGCTCTGACCAGGTTCTGTTACCCAGAAACACATTAGCCCTGGCACATAGAGGTTTCTGCCTCCCCCTAGATCAGCCTATTGACAATAGGCCGATGTGCCCCGGGGGGGCAGAAATAGCCTAAAATAAATTTGCCTACGTGGTCGCCCCCCTTGCGTGACGGCGCAAAAAAAAGATCCCTGGTGCCTAGTGGTTTCTGCCCCCCTTGGGGGCAGATTGACCTAAAATCAGCCGATCTGCCCCCAAAGCAGGCAGAAATGGCCTAAAATAAATTTGCCCCGCAGGGGAATGACCCTTGCCTAAGGGGTCGCTTCCCTTATGTGAAAATCATGAACAAACAAAAAAAAACTCCCTTGTATCTAGTGCTTTCTGACCCCCTTGGGGGCAGATTGGCCTCATAAAAATAGGCCAATCTGCCCCCAAGGGGGGCAGAAATGTCCTAAATATAATTTTCCTCCTATGGGAGCGACCCTTGCCTAAGGGGTCGCTCCCCACCTCTAAAACAAAAAAAAACAAAACAAAAAAATATATATCCCTGATGCCTAGAGGTTTCTGCCCCCCCTGGGGGCAGATCGGCCTAATATTAGGCCGATCTGCCCCCAGGGGGGGCAGAAAAGGCCTTAAAAATATGCCCACCCTGGGAGCGACCCTTGCCCAAGGGGTCGCTCCCTCATGCCAGTTTCCTTTTTGAAATAAAATCCCTAGTGTCTAGTGGGCGTTTTGACAGACGGATTGCTTTCAATCCAGCTGACAAAAGGCAGAGAGAGACTTCAAAGGGAAGGAAATGACTTTCCTTCCCTTTGAAGCCTCTCTCGGCCTCCCCCACGTGATCGGAAGAGAAATGCGAAGCATTTCTCTTCCGATCGCGCTGGAAGCTGAGCTTCCAGCGCGATGGGTGGAGGCCCTGTGACAAACAGCGTGCGATCGTGCGCTGATGTCACGGGGGTGGGGGGGTCGGGGGTGGAAGGGGAAGGGCTTCCCCTTCCATCCCTGCCTTGGGGGGGTGGGGGAGAACCCCACAGAGGGAGCGCTAGCGCTCCCTCTGGTCTGTGTGCCCAGGACGTAATGGTTACGTCCTGGGCACAGCAGCACTGTGCCGCAGGACGTAACCATTATGTCCGCGGCACAGAAGGGGCTAATACGAGTTTGCGAAAGTATATAGTCCCTGTCCTTAAAGTGCAGCAGTTTTGCTACTATCGGGCGGGGTCTGGACCCCGGTGGAGGGGGTCTGCCGGGGACTCAGTGGGCTCTTTCGATCGCAAAGAATGCTGAAAAGCCTTCTGGTGGGACTGTGTTTTTGAGCCAATTTTCTAGGAATGTCTCTATGTTTGCTGCTGAGAGTTCCATACCTGCCAGTATTCCGATTAGTCTCAGGTTGCTCCTGCAGGAGCGATTTTCAGCATCCTCAGCTCTGGATTCCAGGGTTTTGATTCTGGATATTAACTCGGATGTCTCTATGGTCAATGTCTTTTGTGTGGACGTCACCACATTTGAGGTTTTTTCTGTGGCCCCCACTCTTTCTGTGAGTTTTCGATGATCGTCTCGCAGCAGTGATAAGTCCACCGTTAGATTGTCTATTTTCTGTTCAAGAGCTTCACGGGATTCCCTTATGGCTTGCAGGACTGTATCCAGGGTTGTTTCTTGTTGAGTTGATGTACTCTGGGAGGCCAAGTGGGGAGGTTGTCCGGACATCTTGTCTGTCGCTAGTTCTTCTTGGTCTTGACCATCACGTTTTTTGGGCTTGCCCATTTTGTTAGTTTTGTCCTATATTGGTAGAGGTAAAGACGTCTATTTGCGGCAGTTTGGGATATGGGCGTCCGATTATGGTCTTCGGAGGGCTCACCTTTGGTAATTCGTTACTTTACGTCAGTTAGGTGATTAGGGTTTTAAGCGAGGGGGTTAGCTTTTCATGCAGCCCTCAGCGTGGCGGGGCCACCCACTGGGGCGCTGGTGGACAAAATAAGTTGCAGCCAGTACGCAATTCTCTCCTCATGCCCATGGTTCGACAGGGGTGCTTAGGCCAGTGCGCTGCTGGGTCGGTTTACGTTAATGTTTCTAGTTCTAATGTTGGGGCCCGGTCACTTCCGTGGAGACTCTGGAGTGGCCCTTCCAGGGGGGTGGTTTATGCTTCTGGGTAGTGATTGGATCATTGGTTACTCACTGCGCTTGAATTGGTTGAGTGCTCAGTTTGCTCCCCCGTTTCCATTGCCGTCTCTCCGATCTCCGGGTGGGTGGTCGCTCGAGTTCTCCGGATCCGGGCTGCGATCCTGTTCTTAGCCGTGGATGGACCTCGCCTGCTCGTGCAGGTCCCTGTCGAGGCCGCAAGCTCCCAGCCATGTCGGGATGGGGGCCCCCAGTGGGCGCCGCCCTCTCCGGGTGCGTGGCGTTTCAATGTGCCCCCTTGCCCCGGTGCATATTCCGCCTTGGATTTTCGGACCTCCGGGCTCCATGCCGATACGTTCACGCCGCTGCTCCTTGCCTCTCTCTTAGTGTGGCCGTAGGGTTCGCCGCTTCCCCACTGCTTCAGTTTGAGGTATCGGGTTGTCGAGATCGAGTCTCCGGGTCGGAGAACTTTGTTATTTCTACGATGTGGGGCCCGGTTCCCCACACAGCCGCCATCTTGGTTTTCTGGAGCTCCGGAGCTCGATCGTATTTTCTTCTTTCTTACTTGTTCGGGAGTGTCGCCACTGCTCTGTGTTCTGCTCTGGGGACCGCCGATGTTGGGATCGCCTTTGATTAAGTTTTCGGGGCTTATTTATGGCTAGGTCTCGATCCGGGTCCCGTTCTCAGCCCCAGAGAGCCGCTCTACACGTGCAGCTTCATCGGCTGCTGGCCACGCCCCCTGGTCACAAGGGCTACAGAATGAACTTATGGCTTTTTGGGATAAACAAAAACATAGAACAGAAGTCTGAACATAAAGTGGATGATCAATCAGATCAGAAGGTGGGAAAAGCAGCAGAGGCTACATCAATGTACATATGAGCCAATATCTACAGCACCAAGGCTGAGAATAGGGTGGGATACCAGTTTCAAGACAGTCATTTAGACTTGAAGAGAACAAAGGACATTATAAGTGACATTGTTGGATGCATAGGGGCAACATGTGAATGGGAATGCCTGGGAGTCCAAGAGCTACAAAACGTGTAAGAAATTGGGTTACTGATTTGGGGGGAGAATTCTACTCTAGCAGCAACCACAGTTCCTGTCAGGATGAGGCACAAGCAAACCCCAAATTAATCTGTGTGCTACCATCTGGTAGCCTGGCACTTAAAAGCCAGGCTTAATTTAGAGGCAGGGTGCATTAATGCATCAATTCAAACAGTATAAAGTGAAAACACAACACAAGAAGAATCCCACACTAATCTAGAGACATAGATTAGAATTTAATGAATAGAACATGACCAATTCAACAAAAATCTAATCAATAGAACCAGATATATGCAACTTTAAAGATACAATTGAAAATGGTGCTAAAAAGCACAGAGCGCAACTCTTGGTTTTCTGGTCATGCAAGACCGGTAGAAAGCCACAAGTGCAAACCGACCGCAATGGAACACACATTGGATGCAGGGACCTGGTTAGTCTGAAAAGTAACCATGTCAGTCCATCTCAAATAGTCAGTTTATCAGTGGAGGTAGCCCAGAGGAGCAGAAAAGTGCTGTTGATGGTTGTTGATGTAGCATTAGGAGAAGGCCATCTGTCGCAGAAAGTTGTCGCTGTATCACAAAGATCCTGTTTTTCACCACTAGCAAGTGGGCCAGATGTTCACATGTTTATTCCCTGTTCACATGTTCATTCCCTGTGAGCGGTTGATGCTGTAACAGTCAGGTTTTTGGAACTTCGCATTGGCTGACTGTTTGAGTAACAAGTGTTGATACCTCTCTGAGGCCACACCAAATGTCCAGGACTTGAGGGACACCACTTGGGGGTTAGCGGCTTGCTACAGCAACATCTGAGTACTGGTTCAGGATGTTGTAAGCCTTTTATGTCCCCCTGTGTCTGAACAGGAGGTCAACAGACTAGCCTTTGGAGTCACTCTGAGAGTCCTGGGTTTAGGTGCCAATCATATCCCTCAGACATAGGCAGGAGGGCTGGAGGGCAGCAATCTAGCAAGGCAGGAATATAGCAGGGCAGCAGCCTAGTAGAGTGGCACTACTTTCAGCAAGATTCCTTCTTCAAGCACAGGCTTCACATGTCGAGAAGTGTTATAAAGAGCTGATGTCTGAGGTCCAGTATTAATGCCAGATGCCTTCTTTGAAGTGGGGGAAGCTTCCAGAGATGTCACTTTGAAGAGCACAGGTTAACTTGCTCCAGGCTATTTACAGGGGGTATGCAATCATTTGTGTGGAGCCAGGACACAGAATATTCAAGTGTAAGTAGAGATGTGCTCAGCTCCACTCTCCCATCCTTTCAGCGATAGCCCAACCAAGGCACATCTAAGCCCGCTATTGTTTGTGGCTGTCTAGGAGGAATACACAAAGTCTAAGTGTCAGTTATACCCAGTCATGTGCCCCAGAGACAGGCTTTAATTTGCTAAGATAGGAAAATGGCAATGTTCTAAAAGTGGCATTTTCTAAATTATAATTTTAAATCTGACTTTACCAGAAGAGAGGATTGTTCCTTACAATTCCAAAGACACCAAACATGAGCTAATTTGAGGGGTTTTCACTACCAGAACATGTAAGACTAAATATTACATGTCCAATTTTTTAAATATACGGAACCCTGTTTAGTGCCTACATTAAGATGACTTGTTTGTTTTAAAAGGGAAGGTTTTGATCTGGCTGCAATGGTAAACCTGAGACATGTTTACAGGGCTACTTAAGTGGGTGGTACAACCAGTGCTGCAGGCCTACTAGTAGCATTTGATTTACAGGCCCTGGGAACCTAGAGAGCACTGTACTAGGGTCTTACCAATAAATCAAATATGCCAAGCATGGAAAGTTAATTACACATACATTTTAAATAGGAGCACTTGTTCTTTGGCACTGGATAGCAATGGTAAAGTGCCCAGAGTAACAAAAACAGCAAAAACTGAGTGCAGCACGCATCAACAACCTGGGAAACAGAGGCAAGTGTTAGAGGAGACCACGCCAAGGATGCCAAGTCAAACACAGGGCAAAGAAAGTGACACATAGACACTACGTAATTAAGTGGACCTTCCTGTGGAGCGGAGGGAAGAGAGCTTCAGGCAACCTGAATTATCTGAATCTTCCCTTGCTTGCTAATGACTACAAATATTTGTCGCCAAAATAATTTAGAATGGGTCAAGTGAAGCACATATACAGCCGGTTACCCTGTATTGGACCTGGCCCTTTCTGCAGGGTCATCCCCAATCTTTTTGCCTCTTTCTTCCTATTTTTCCTCCCAGTTTTTGTTGGCTTTAGTACTCTGGGCACTTTACCACTGCTAACCAGTGCTAAAGTGCATGTGCTTTCTATGTAAATTGTATTGTTGATTGGTGTATCCATGATTGGCATATTTGATTTTCAAACAAGTCCCTAGTAAAGTACACTAGACATGACCTGAGCCTGAAATCAAATGCTACTAGTGTGCCTGCAGCACAGGTTTTGCCACCCATATTAGTAGCCCTATAAACATGTCTCAGACCTGCCAGTGCAGTGTCTGTGTGTGCAGTTTTAAACTATCAATTCGACTTGGCAAGTGTACCCAATTGCCAGGCCTAAACCTTTCCTTTTTATACATGTACAGCACCCCTAACGTAGACCCTAGGAAGCGCCATGGGCAGGGTGCAGTGTATGTAAAAGGTGGGACGTGTACTAATGTGTTTTACATTTCCTAACAGTGAAATCATGCTAAATTCAGTTTTCACTGTTGCAAGGCCTATCTCTCATAGCTTAACAAGGGGCTGCCCTCAAATAACTTTAAAGCTAGATTCCCTTTAGGAGCAAATAGAAATGTAGAGTTTGGTGTCTCTGAACTCACAATTTAAAAATTAATCTTTTTGTGAAGTTGGTTTTTAGATTGTTAGTATGAAAATGACACTTTTAGAAGATAGGCATTTTCTTGCTTAAACCATTCTGTGACTCTGCCTGTTTGTGGATTCCCTGTCTGGGTCAGTTTGACAGCTGGGCTGTTTGTGAATCCCCTCTAGACAGTGAGACAAAGGGAGTTGCATATCCTAATGAGCTATCTGTGCTAGAGTGGAGGGAGGTGTGGTCACTTACACCTGAATGGGATGCGCCTGCCTTCTCACAATGCAGTCCCCGACCCTCTGGTGTGTGTCTGGGGCCTAGCCTGGCAAGGCAGGATGTGTAAACAAGAGAGTCTTCCCTTTGAAGTTTACCAACTTCAAAGGCAGAAAGGGGTAGAAGTAGTGGGCCCAAAACCCCAGACTTTAGATTTCATCAAGGTCACTTCTGGATTCAAGAGGAACCTCTGCTAAGGAGAAGAGCTGAGCAGAAGTGTTGCTCCTGCCTGTGAATGTGCTTTGTTGGGATATCCTGCCGTTGCTGCTTCAGCCTGTGAAAGGGGATAAAGATTGGACTTTGTGGTATATTCCTGCTTGTGAAGAATCTCCAACAGCTTGAACTGAGCTTACCTCCTGTTTTGAAGTTTCAGGGCCATCAAGGACTTCTCTCTGCCAGCACTTAGACTCTCTGCTGAGACTCCTGTTCTGCCAAGTGTTGCCCTATCCAGTCCCTGGGTCCTTGAAAGGTGAAGTTGGCAGAGCAAGAGCTGAAAATCCACGCACAGAATGGTGTGCGGGGAAATTTTTGATGCACCATCTGCATTGTCTAAAATCAACGCTCCACCTGCATTGCAGCTGGGAGATCAACGCATCGAGTCTTGAGCAACAACGCACAACACCTGTTTGCAGCTGCGGATAATGATGCAAACCCCACGCTGGGCGGTTTTCTAACATGGTGTGACCGGATTTTCCACACATCATCCCTGGGCGTCAAAGTCAACCCAACTCTGCATGGATAGGAGGTGCCCCGTCCGGAAATTGAAGCATCGTTCTCTTGCAAGGGAGAAAAATGACGTATCGCCGACCCGACCAGAGAAGAAACGATGCATGGCCTCCCTTGCTTCCTTTTCTGAAGCACGCTCGCCCGTGCAGCTGTATTTTTGACGCTCACCAAGCATTTTGTGCAAAATCAACATTTCCATTGTTTTCTATGGGGTAAGACTCTTATTCTTTAAAAAAATCATATTTTAACTTCTGTATGTTAGATTTTTGTCATTTTGGTCTTGTTTGATTTAGATACATATTGGCTACTTGTCTAAACTAGTGCGGTGTCCATTTTGTAGTGATTTCACTATATTACTATGTGCGTTGGTACAAATACTTTACACATTGCTTTTGAGATAACCCTTACTGCTTGTGCCAGGTTACCAAGGGGGTAAACAGAGGTTATCTAAGTGTGTTTCTCCAATACCCTGAATAGAGTCAGGGTCCTTGCTTGGACAGGAGGTAACCTGACTACCAACCAAAGGCCCGATTTCTAACACCCTGTTCATGGCTGCACCTACAACATTCCAATGGGCTGACTGCATACATTTTATTAAGGCAGCTGGAAGTGTTGTAAAGCTGCCATTCACAGGGGAAAGCCATTATTTTTTCAAAGTTAGAACCCCATATGGCTTTATGCACCATTAAACTATTGCAGCCTCAAAAATGGGAGTTTAATTCCTAGCCAGTTAAGGTCTTAATTTTGGCTCATGCTGCTGATGATACCATTTCATCTTGTAGCTAATGCAGACTGTACCAATTCCCTGCTCCCTTTATATTGCTTACAAAGTAAACTTTACTACTTTCTTCAGAAAATGAATCCCCTTTGACTGGATTGTTATTTATAAAAGATCAAAAGATAACAAAAAATAGCTGAAGTGGGATAGCAGGGTTGCTGGTTGTCAGCAAGTCCCAGCTCTTGACATCTCCTACCGATATGAAGTCATTGAGTCTAGAAATCTGTGCCTTTTCTCATTTTTCAATCTTCCGAGTGTCTCAAACTGTTCCTAATTCTGTACACTTCCTGATGTACATTAGGTGATGAAACAAGGGAAATTGTGTTTGCTCCCTGAGCTGCTTCAATCCATACTCAACCATATGTGGCACCTTATAGCCAGTGTGTTTGGGTAATTTGGGATTCTGGAGAGATATGGGTAACCCTATTGCTACTTCCTGAAGCATCCACTGAAGAAAGAAACAATGAGTGTTGCTATTAATTGCCGCTGTCCAATGAGCCAATCAAGGAAACAGCTTGATAGTATAATCTTGATATGCGACAGAGCCAAAAAACAATGTTCAATATTTATTTGAATTATCTGGAGATTCGTACGAGCCTGTTTCCGTTGCCACAAAAAATAACACATTTTTCTGATCATCCTTGTAAAAAAATTGAAGGGAAACTTTAATTATCACATTCAAGAATATAAATGAAAGCAGCAGTAAAATAGCCATTTTTACCCGAGCCACATGTGCAGTGATAGAGGTAAATTTTGCCATTTGAACAAGACGATCGCATGTGCCTTGTTTAAGGTTATTGCGTAGTTTAAAGAAAAAAGCTCTGTAAAATCATGTGAGACATGTATACCCAGATATGTTGTAGGGCAGGCAGTAGAGTAGTTCTGTCATATTTCCACAGGTAATATTAGGTGGGAACTGTTAAATAACAGCACTTCAGACTTACTATAATTGACTTTATATCCCCCGATGAATGTAAACATCTGAAGCTTTGCAAAAGCATTGCAAACATTTTGTTCTCTGGCAGCCAAGTAGAGGATCATATTCTCTGCCTAGAGCTTGCTGTTTGGTGACCCTGCTATAGGAGCCTCAATCAGTGTATCTTGTCTCAATGCAGCTGCAACAGGCTCAATGAAAAAGCAAAGAAAACTAGTGACATAGTACAATCTTGCCTTGAACCTCTTCTTTTTCTGACTCATTCTACCACCTGTGAATTAATTACTACTTTTGCCTCAGCCTCTCTGTATAGGGTTTTGAATAACATGACACACTTCAAAGGGAGCCCATAGCATTGAAGAATGGTGAAAAATACCTCCCACTGCACTAAATCAAATGCTTTTTCCGCCTCTAACATAATAATTGCAGCTTTACATTTATTGTGTTAAAAGTAGTCCATTGTCTGAACCAAAAAAATTGGTATTAGTTGAAATCTATCTTGTAGGTATAAAACCACTGTGATCGCAATGTACTATAGTTTGAGTTGCATGAGCTAGTCTGAATGCTAGAATTTTAGTAAGTAGTTTATAATCAATATTCAATAAACTGATTGCATGATATGAACTTGGATTTTCCGGTGGTTTGTCTTTTATAAGAAAGTTGACAATTACTGCCTCAATAAAGGAGTAAGGGACTTCACATTCCTCTAATATTTCATTGAAAAGTTGGATGGACAAAATCCTCTATTTGTGACCCCGGGAGCAGGCCGACCAGAGTATAGAGGTGAGCATAGTGCTTAAGGAAAACTGTTCTGATTAATTTGGGTTGCGTAACCAACACATTCCTACTCCCATTTCTTCATAATCTGTCTGAAAACAAAGTCACTGATTAATTATCATTTTGGAGATGCAACAGAATTATGTACGAGATGTGCATTGACAGCTTGATCTAATTCGAGCTGCAGGACTGTTGCCACTTCAGCCTCAGTATTTTAACTTATACCTTAAATAAAATCGCTTCACCTCTGATAAAGGCTTCACAGGCATTCCAAGCTGCAAACTTGAAACCATCCCTATGTTCCTATTAAAAAAAGGTATTTTATCTCTCATGTGTGATACCCAGGTCTCCTCTATTAAAAGCGACTTATCAAGCTGCCAATGTGGGTGTTCTATCATAGAGGTATGAGGACTGATGGTCTGAAGAAGGATTTGCCAAAATATCAGCACTCTTTCTGTCACATTCATGGGATACTAAAAAATAGTCATTTTGTGACTCTGAATTTAAATGTTGAGAGTACCAAGAATACTCTCAGCCTTCGGGGAAATCCATTCTCCAAGGATCAACTAAAGCAAGTCTTTACATAACTGCATTAATAGATGGATGGCTTTTGGCTTAATTTGGAGAGAATCCTTCCAAAAACAATCTAAGTTGACATCTGGCACTATATTAAAGTCATCCTGATAATCAATAGGCCCTTTCGGGGAAATAAAATTTCATAGACGTCTCTGAAAGATAAGACGTAGTATTCAATGTGACCATAAAAACTGGTCGGATGAAAGAAAGTATTGCCCACTGCAAGACTCACCATTATCTGCTGATCCCTTGGGTCTCTTACAAACTGCACTACCTCCCCAGCAAAATTGCAAGTTATAAGGATAGCCACTCCTCTGACTGTAGCATTAGCTGATGCATAAAATGCATGCAAAATGAAATTGGGAATTTGAGGTGCTGTGGCCTGAGATTTAACGTGAGCCTCTTAGATAAAAATTATCTAGGACTTGTAAGATTTTACCGATGATAAACTAGCTCTGAATTTGGTTTTATTGTTAACACCATTAATGTTACAGGTAACAGCCCTTATACATGCAGGTCTCATTTTAGGGGGAATTAAATCTATAAATCTGCCTCTTTGCTACTCTGTTGAGCTGGCATCGCTTGCTCGACTGCCACCTATTATTATCATGACACCTTGATTATTTGTCATTTCATCAGTACTTTCCTGCTTACTCCTATTTGGCGCTTATTTGGCTTACCATCTGACTGTTCACCCCTGAAGTGCCCCCCCCACTGGCCCTCTTTGCCCCTGGAGCCCCCCCCCCATCTTAGGCTCCCTCAGGAACATCCTCCCAACCACCGTACCTTGTGTCCCTCCAAGCCACACCCTCCCTTTCCCCCTTTCCCACTCCCCGACCTCAAGAATGAGTGCTTTGACATGCCACTAACAACACTGCAGCTGTGGTGGCCCAGACAAGCCAGTCTGCCTACTGTCACTGACATGCAAACATTGCATTATGAATGTCCAGCTGGCTCCCCGCAACATCCCAACCTTAAAGCTTTTGGAGACAAGCCTAAAAAATCCTTTGCCTTCTCAACTTCATGCAAAAAGTAAAATTGCCCCTTGTGTAACACTTTTAACTTAGACTCTTGAACAATCCCCGCCAGGGCCCCGCACTTCCAAAAACTGTCAATCAAAACGTTAAAGTCTTTTTGTCGGTGTACGGCACCCACTAACATGGTTGATCATATTTTTAAAGCACAATTTTCACTGGTTTTGTCCCGAATAGCCATGGAAAGGATGCGTTCTTTAATCAGAAAATCTCAGAGATTTACAAGTATAGTTTGAGAATCTTTAGGGTTGTGATTAGAAAAGGGTATTGCAGGGACACGATCAGCTCAAGTGATGGGAAGGTCCATATTGTCCGCCGCAGTATCTAGTTCAACATATTTATGAATTAGTCCAGGAATTAACTGATTACGTCTTTCTATTTCCTGGGTCTTCCATATCCCTATAAACTTCGCAGAGCACCAGCTGTATCTCCTCCAGTTCAGATTGGAGTTTGGAAGTTATACACTCCTGGCTTCAGTTGAAGTCTTCTAGGTCTGACACTCTTTGCTCCACTTCGACAGCTCTTGATGTTGATAACGCGTCCCTTTATGTCAATTTTATACACATTAGTACTCGTTTTAGGCCGATGAATCTTTTGACCCAGTGGTGAGACACCGTAGAACGAGATAACTGATCAATATGTCAAGCAATATGTCAATGATGTTATCAACATATATCACCACAATATACTTTACTTTGGATAAAGACATTTATTAAACTGTCGGCGCAACCATGACCTTTCAGCCATGAATAACCACACCTTTATTGGAGTTTTGTGAATTTTATTCCCTATTGATTACAGTCTAATAATAAAAGTGTCAATCTCAAAACTAAGCAGCATAAGAGCAAAGTCATAACACGACAGCTATGATAAGACTTCAATAATGCAAAGATCACAAACATAAGAGCACCAACATAAGATATGCATAGATCAGAGTGCATAGAATATCATATACGTCTCAGTTCAGCATAGCACAATGTCAGTCACGTCCATTTGCGTCAGTCAAAGTGATCACCTAGTCTAACCACTAATTAGCATCAGCATGTTGGACTTCATGCAAAATAACTTTGAACACAAATTTGTAAAACATCTGACTAAGGTCTCTATCCAAAAATACAGCAGTTGGTACCTAGAAAGGAAAAGCAAACAGACAAATTAAAATAGCATTGTCATAATTACCCTCCTCGGAATAAGTCAGCATACAGGATCAGTCTTCGTCTTCAGGACATCAGTTGGATCGCCAACAGTTTATTTCATCTACGGGATGGGGGACACTTCCCTCATAAGGAGGAGAAGTGTAAAGGGGCAGTCTATGGATGAGCATGGTTTTGTCCAAGTCTCAAATCACCAAACAGAGTGACAGAGTTTCTGGATGCAATCGATATCATTCCCTACCTAATTCTAACGACTCTTCTGTGTCATGAGTTTTTATCCCTTTTCCCCAATACATTCCCCCAAAATTCTATTGGATATTCGCTATACCCCACTATCTTTAGCCTATCAAGTTATACATTAGGTAATCCAAATTGTCACCCCACGATAATTTATAACGCTTTGATTGGTCTTCATAATTGACGTCTTCGTAGGTGGCACATCCGGAGGATGTCATTGCCTTGGCACGTTCTTCAGGTCAAAAGTTCTCTTTTCCATGGTTAAATGTTCTTGAATATTTCTACTTTTGTTGCAAAACGTATAAAACTTATACTAAGGCAGCTAGCATGCGGATGGGAACAGGGCAAATCTTGCAACATAAAACAAAGGAAAAGAACACATGCTGGTTCATGGCCTTTTACGAGTCAGCACACTGGAAAACAGAAAAATATGCTTTAATATGAGAGCTACACAGCTAAAATCCTTAACTCACTCTAATTTAAGGCCTATGGGTTCTAATACAAATGCAATCTTCGTAAGTGTTAACATATTCAATTAATCATAATGCAAGCAATTATTTCTTACAGTTGACATTAGTTTATGTGCACAGTAGTAACTTCACGCTTATAATCATGTTGAGAATACATTTAAGCAAATAATATTTGATGATCGTTTTTATATGCAGCATTGTTAGGTATTTATATAAGGATTTCACATCCAATATATGTAATATTTGAACTACGCTCTCTCAATGTCAACAGTTGAATATTGGCATCGCCCCTTGAGCAACAATCAAGTTGAATCACACATGCTGGAACATTGAGGTGCGACTCAGATACAGTTTGTAGGATCGGTTAGTTATAATGTCTTATCAGCTTGTGGCTATACACCTTTATATGTTGACCATCCTGGCAGTTTCAGCTGCACGCTGCTATGCCGCGCTCCATTGTACACCACTGCCGCTTAAGTGAAATTAGCCATTATCTAATATTTGACAAATGTACACAATCATACCTCTGTGGGTGTGACTGCCCCGAATCTTGCTAGCGTATATTCCGATGCCGACTTTGAGGCTGTAGAGCTTTTCCATTTGCTTCATGCTCTGATTCCACCTATTGTAGCCAGTGCTTCTCGAAGTGCTTTTCCCAAAGATAAATAAAGACGCCCTGGGCCTTTTTCAGGACACGCTCAGTGCTGGAGGATCATGCAAGTTTCGGTTCAGTTAGATTGGGAGGGTGAGTAATCTTGCTTCAACGATGCCAACCGTGCACAAGGAGAGACGGCCAGATTTACAAGGCCCTAGCGACACTTAACTCCACACTAGTGTCATTTTTTTACACTAATGTGGCATTAAGGAGGCCATTCTCCTTTACCATATTTACAAAGAGGCACAATGCTTGCATTGCACCACTTTACAATCCCTAGCGCCACATCATGCCTGCACCAGAAATAATGTAATCAAGGGGGCATTCCTGCAGTGCGAGGCCCATAAAAATGGGCCTCCGTTTACAGGATTAGCGCCATTATTTATAACGCTAATCCTGCAAAGTACCACAATAGCATAATAAATTATGATGCTATCATCCTAATGTGTGCCATGGTGCGCAATATTGTAATACAGCACTACCATGGTGTTGTTAGGTGCCGGGAGGGAGGTGGTAAGAAGGTGGCTCATCGCAGCTGATGCGCCACTTTTTGTAAATCTGCCCCTCATTGCAGTACATGCCATCTCGTCAGACTGGAAGCAGTCTCAGCCACCGAACATAACGGGAGCTCTGCGTAGCCCCCCCTAACATCATGTACATTGATTATATTTAACTACAGTGTTTTATTTCAAAAGGAAACTGTGAAGTATGTTTTACATGTTCAATCTATTGTTTTTTAAACTACTATTTACTGTAAAATGATCAATTATTCAGAAACCAAAAGCTAAAATAAACTGCTACAGTTAAAAAACATACACTGCAAAATTGCTTTCTGTAAGAGCAACTTTAATTGTCAATGGTGCAATTTCCGTGATCTGAAACCTTTAAATGTAATAACAATAAAATGTAATTAGTAAAGCATTTGTGCTAGAAAAAAGCATATTTTCAAAATTTACCAATATAGTCTCCTTAATAAGACAGTCTGTTATCTTTTGACACATACTGCCTGGCTGGTAATACATTTTTCAATTTTTCAGACAGAATAAGGACAACTAGAGGACAATATCAAGCATCCCTAAGAATAAAATGACTGAATTCTTGACTTGCGTTCTTTCCTACTCATTGAAGAGATCTACAGACTTTCAGAAAATGTATACACATGCTGTAGAAAATCTAGAGCTACAGTAAAATCTTCTTCTTAAAATTATTTGGTAAGCACCTTGGAAAAGTAGCATGAAAGGGAATTAGTTTGTGATTGCCTAAGCATTAACAGGCTGAAGCAAAGGGAAAGGAAAACCTAAAAAGTTTCCAAGGCATGACTATGAATTCCAATTCTTGGGGCTTTTAACTAAGTCTCAGGTTTTAAGAAAGGCAAACGAAGAAATGAATATATTTTTAGGAAGTTAAAAAATGTAACATTAAATAATTAAGAGAAATATTCCACATATTCAAATTCTAATGTTGCAGTAGATATTGATGTAAAAAACAATTGCGTACAACTTATTTGTAATAAATAAAGTACTTCCATATTCTTGTACTAAAGCACATTAACTTTAGGGATGTGAAGTGATTTAAATGAGATGTGATTTAATTGAACCAGAAGTCCTTCGGCTGTGTCAGGTTCCTCTAATGCACCCCCACAGGTACAGAAGAGAGAGATGCACACAAGGTAGAAGAGACTACAATATGCAAAGCACTTATACTAATGCTACAAGCTAGCGCCAGAGCTTTGAACAATTCAGTTTGGAAAGAGAAATGGCAGTGAGTACTTTGTGTTCCAAGCTCTGTTGTATTCCCACAGGCACTAGCTCATAAACTTAGTGCATGAGCTGTAGAAAGCATAACTTTAAAAAACAGCAGGAAAAAATTGAAACAAAAATCAGTGGACTGCGCCATTCTATGTCCATACACAGGCAAAGAAGGGGATCATGATGGAGCCCTGTGGTATTCTAACCAAATATCTCATAATCACATTTTCAATCACATTTTCAAATGTCTCAGATTGAGAATTAGAGTATTGTAAATAAAATTGAAGTGGAAATATTTAAAGAGCTCACTTAATATATGAGATTATCTTCTCCCAACCTGCATTGAATATGTGTGTGTAGTATTACCCGCAAAGCGCATCCCTAGCTGGGAAGCAAAGTATTGCTGAACAAGGACGAGAGTCCATTGAAGAATAAAGAGGTAAGCAATATTGTGATCTATTCTGTTCGAACTAATGCTCTTTGAAAACAAGCCTTCTTACATTTTAGGAGAGTCAGAACAGTTTGATATTAATGGGATATTCCTCTAGATCCTGTAGAACCTGAATACACAGCTGGATGATGTAAATACTTAGGGGCATATTTATACTCCGTTTGCGCCGAATTTGCGTCGTTTTTTTCGACGCAGATTCGACGCAAAACTAACTCCATATTTATACTTTGGCGTTAGACGCGTCTAGCGCCAAAGTTCATGGAGTTAGCGTCATTTTTTTGCGTGAACACCTTCCTTGCGTTAATGATATGCGAGGTAGGCGTTCCCGTCTTAAAAAATGACTCCGATGCATATGCGTCGTATTTATACTCCCGGGCAAAAATGACGCCCGGGAGTGGGCGGGTCTAAAAAACCTGCATTAGCGCCGGATTTTAGCGCCTGGGTCAGGGCAGGCGTTAAGGGACCTGTGGGCTCAGAATGAGCCCAGAGGTGCCCTCCCCTGCCCCCAGGGACACCCCCTGCCACCCTTGGCCACCCCAGGAGGACACCCAAGGATGGAGGGACCCACCCCAGGGGCATTAAGGTAAGTTTAGGTAAGTATATATATATTTTTTTTTTTGTGGCATAGGGGGGCCTGATTTGTGCCCCCCTACATGCCACTATGCCCAATGACCATGCCCAGGGGACAGAAGTCCCCTGGGCATGGCCATTGGGCAAGGGGGCATGACTCCTGTCTTTGCTAAGACAGGAGTCATTTCAATGGGGGTTGGGCGTCGTAAAAAAATGGCGCAAATCGGGTTGAGGCGATTTTTTTGCCTCAGCCTGACTTGCACCATTTGTGGACGCCCATACGCCATTTTCCCCCTATGCCGGCGCTGCCTGGTGTACGTTGTTTTTTTTAACGCACACCAGACAGCGCCGGCGGCTAACGACGGCTAACGTCATTCAATAAATACGGCGCCCGCATGGCGCTTCAGAATGGCGTTAGCCGGCGCTAATTTTTTTGCCGCAAAACTGCGTTGGCGCAGTTTTGCGTCAAAAAGTATAAATATGGCCCTTAATATTTGTAATCTTGCACTCTTTCATTTCCAGTCTGACTATGTAATGGCTTCTCGGATCACACTTTATGGTAAAGGTAGTGCGTTTTATAGCAAGTTATCTCTGAGTGTTGCTTCAGATGAACTTGTAGTTGACGCAATGGATTATGATGAATATTTGGGCGCATAGTTTCAAGAGTGATGTGTGGCAGACCAGTGAGCACCCCTTTGTATACATCCAAGTCAGAGAGGAACTGGACCTACATTATTATTCCGATACCACTCTTCTTTAGGTCTTGTTTTCTTGATGATATGTACCATAAATTTGAGTTCTATGTCAGGGGTGAATCGAAGGAGTTAGACAATGTGTGGCAGATGTGAGCATTGCCCTGTAGGGTCGCCTCAGAGGTACATGGGTTAATCTGTGATTGGTTGTTACTGTTGGGGAACAAGAGGAAATGAATATTAGAGAAAATAAAATCGCCCTGTTATTATTTGTGACTTTACTTATGACTTTCTGAGGTCTGCCCCCTGAAGTGGCAATGCTTACTAGGCACTAGGGGTATGAACGCTCAGACGTTAATAACATTTTGTACACACTTGATAAAGAGAAAGTGATTTACCAGATCAAAATAGCTGGAAGGATTCTTTGACAATTCCGGACCAAACTTCAACATCTCCCTCACGCCTTTAACTACTGTCCAGGAAAATATCTCTAACACATGCATTGAAGAGGGGTGTATCTGCAAAGCAAACCATAATAATGACTAAGTGGAACTATTAATACCAAGTGACACATTTTGCCGTTAAGGCCTATGCTCAGATCTTGAACCTATATCTGATGACGTATAAAGGTTTTTAGGAGACTTATATTGACTGAGTTTTTTGAAATCGGAGAATTATGAAAAGCAGAGGTTGAAGTGATTTTGAGTATAATCATTCTTGATATTATCAGGAGCAGAACTCTGTGTGGGGATAGGAAACAATGTCATATTTTGAAAGGTATGCACTCATGGAGGCCAAAGCTGTGCACCTGTTCCTGTGTAATTTCACTGTCTAAAGTGTTGAATTCTAACTCCTACTATCTCAGAGATAGTTTCTAGCTGCAGATGGCCACACAGGGACAGACAATAAGAATAGGGACCAAAATGAAAGCAGCCCCCTCTGATGAGTCAGATATCTAAAAAAGGTGTCCCACATGCAAATCTGGACAGTTGTCAACATCTAAAGACATGCTATATATAGGTGTTTTGCACAGAATTGGGAACTGCATACATTGCTGCTTGCTGCATACAATTCTTGTGTTGATATCAAGAACATCAAAAGTAATAATTGGCCAACAAAGCCATAAAACAGGCCCAGAAACAACTCAAAAAATGGCCCGAACTCTGACCTATCAGACTAGCCCTTCTGGCACTGCCACATTGCCTTCTAGGACTGTCTGGTCCTGAAAATCTCTCTCATTGTCCAAAATGTGCTGTCTTCAGCCCATTTACCAACTCGGTGAAATGTTGCATTGAAAGAAGTATGCACCTTAGACAGTGCAATCCCTTAACTCAGCAGCTATTCATGGTATGTCCCCAGGGCTGTGAATGACCGTTGGACATTCCATAACCAGTGTTTCCAAATGAGTGTTTCTTTATCCTAATTAAAAGAATGCGTTAAAGGTTACCTACAAGATAACATAATTATGTATGTATCCTACCATATATATTGCTGGTCGAAAGATCACTTTGTTGGCATGTGGGGCCAGAGTGCCATTAAAGGCACGCTCACAAGCTACTTAAATCTGAACCTGTTGTCACAAAGTAAATGTTGGTGCCCAAGTTGTGCCGCCGGAAACTGTGAATTATGCATTTTATTGAATATGTACCATCACATATCTGTTAGTCTTATGAACCTTTGATAGTTCAAATTAGCCAGGGGCATAACTCAGGCCCCAGAAGTGCTGGGGGGGGGGAGCTGTCAACTCTTTGGAGACCCCAATTCATTCTAAAGCTATAGATTCCTGTGATATATAGTAGAGATGTCGGGTGCTGAAGTCATTCTGCACGTAGCCCCCATCTTTTTCTGTTACGCAACTGAATTTAGCAATTTATCAGAAGATAAAACTTCCAGATACAAGCTTCTAGCTCTGTAAATGACTAACTGCAATACAAATTAACATCCTGCCTCAACATAATATGTTTGTGGCCTTAAGGTTAGTTTACTACTAATGATACTGAGCAAACAGGAAACCTGGAAGTTGGATGTTAGTTTGAAACCTCATCCAGTGTACCACTAATAGAACCAACCGAGAAAAACATTTTACAAGGATATTGCAAACCTTTCTTTATTGGGGGAAAAAACAAGGTAACAAGATACAATTTTAAGATTTATTTTACAGAATAAATACAATGTTCTTTGAGCCTGACCCGATCAAAAACACAATTATACCATTGTCAACTACACTTTACTGTGTATGAACCTAAGTTTGAATATGATTGCACTATTCTGCCCACTCTCGTCATGACAGAACCATTCTATTGGCATGCAGATATCCGTAGCCCATTCCAGAGTTGTAGCTATCTAGGGGCTTGGCACCCACAGAAAAAGCAGTTTTGTCCACAGCTTCCCCCTCTCTGTCCCCAATGCCAGCCTGCCTGCAAAAACATTAGAGCAGCTTCTCTTGTGTGCGACTATCATTTGCCCATCAAGGGTGGCTCACACCCTGTTTGGCCAACCTGCTAGGAGGAAGTCACACCTCCTCCAAAAACAATCTCTTTGAGTTCCTTTCTGAGAACTATTAACACCTCCCCTTAGAAAGGAAGGAGGCTGTCTTTAGGTTAGCAACCATAAATGTTCACTGGAAAATATTGGGCAATAAAGTGGCATCTCTCAGAAGTTGCCAGACGTCAAAAAAGTACAATAATTTCAACTTGAGCAACATGGCCAGGTTTAATATAATGTTTCTTTTGATAGCTTTTGATTGCTTACAGTATCATATTTAGCAATCTCTTTCAGTTTTTAGTACTACTGTGGAGTCAGCATATACCTTTACTAGCTAATGAGGCTACCTCATGGTTTTTACCTGCAGGACCTGTAAGGTTGGTTAACACATCCAACTTTTAAATATAATACACCCTGTCTTTAGGGCTCAGTAGACATGCCTTAGGGGTGACTTACATACATTAAAACATTTGGGACCTCATTACGAGTTTGGTGGGCGGCCGAGGCCACCCGCCAAACTAGTTAGATCGGAAAGACTGCCAGTTTGGTCTTCCACCCGCTGGCCCTATTATGAGTTTCCTGCTGGGCCAGCAGGTGGAAACAGAGTTTCTGTCCCTTTGCCCAGCAGGAAACTACCCACAGCATTGACGCCAGCTCATAATCGAGCCGGCTTCAATGTTGCTGTGCGTCGTGAACAACAGCACCTGTCGCACTTTTCACTGCCTGTAATTCAGGCAGTGAAAAGTGTGATGAGGCTGCCCATTGGAGCCCCTGCACTGCCCATGGCAAATGCATGGGCAGTGGAGGGGCACCCATGGGGCCCCAAGCACTCTGTCTCTGCCAGCCTTTGCATGGGGGTGAAACTGGCATGCAAAAGCTGGCAGACACAGGAGTCGTAATCCCCAGGGCAGAACTGCTTGGATTAAGATCGTTGGCACCTCCAAGCAGTTCACCACGGTCATAATGTGGCTGTCGGACTACTGCATTGGCGGCGGTTCAACTACCACCATGAGTTTGGCTCTCCTAGGACCGCCAGACTCGGAATGGGGGGGCCTTGGTCTCTACCATCAATTTAAATGACCAAGTCGACTTGGCAGCTAAAAAAAACTTGGTGAGCCAGCCATGGCTGGGAGTCAAGCATTGCTTTGTCAAACTCATGGTGGCACAAGAAGTGCTGGAGTCCACAAGGGACACTTTTATTTGCAGGTCCTGGGTACTCCTGGTATCACATACTAGGGACTAATAAGATAATTTGCACAAATTCTGCATGAACCAATTTTACATACTCCCTTTAGAGGGTCAGAGCATTGGCACCTCTTTGGCAGGACTCGGTGCACTTAGAGAGAGAGCAGTTTGTAACCAGTGTTTTTCTAACTAGTAAAGAATTTTGAGAACCAACCTATGTACTAATACATCGATTCTTACATTTATGATTTATAGTGGATTGAAATCTGACCTACTTCATGCATATTAATTAGATAGGTCATGAATGGACTGGAATTGGAGGCCATCACAGGGATTGTGGCATACTGGAGTAAACACACCACCACGTCTGGGAGTGCTGTTTAGCAAAGACAACACTTTTTTAGCCCATTTACCTTAAAGGAAATGAGGCTAAGTTTAAAAAGTGCAGGTTTCATTTGTTATAGTTTATTTAAAAAGAGGCAGTGGTCCCCAGGACCACTCCCTCCTCTTAAATAAATGTGTCCTTACATTCAGAAAGAGCAAGGTGCATATGTTGCATTGGGTGTCCTTTTAAGATATGGAATCTATATATCCAGACAAAGTTTAAATTAAGCCAGCATGGTTTTGAGACCCTCACATAACACTTGTTATACAAAATTCCCCAAATTATTCCATAATGCTGGTTTTGTAATTGCACCACTGTTTGCAACAAATTATATCAAGAGAGCACAGGAACAACTTGAACAGCCAGACAACCAAAGGTTATTGTTCGCAACAATTGTGTATTGTACCTTTTTTAGTGCAAAATGTGTCCTTTCTTAAAAATGTGATGCAAGGATGAATTTTGTGCTAAAAGTATAGCTAAATGATGGATTTTAATTTTGTATAACTATGCATAATGTCATTAGATTTTCCCACAATTTAGCCTAATTAATCTAAAGCTAATGACACAAAGTTTGGACAACCCCAAATCTGAAATATGGAGCAAGAGTATTAGCCCTGACATTTTGTTTAGGACAATTCTCTGAGGAGTCTTTGAATGAGTCCTTTGTCTCAGGCCATAGGCTTCCTGTATGAATAATTCATTTGGTAAACTTGGTTTCAGTTTGTGCATCAACTTTTACAGTTGGTTGGTTTAAAAATGCTGATTTAAAATGGATTGAAATTTGACCTATCACATGCAGGTAGGTCTCAAATTGAAACACACTGTGATTTGTCATCATCACAGTCATGGCAACCTGCAGACCACTATGTATGGAATATGTGACAGAACAACTAGGTACTAAACAACTATAGCCTAAACCACTACTGCTAAACAACTGAAAAGTCTCTACAACTAAGTACTGAACAACTACTGTCTAAACAACAATTGTGCCTGAATAACAATTTCCTGAACAACTAATATATATCTATATATATATGTGTGTATATATATATATATTCTAAACCACTAATAAACCATAAAAAAACAAAAAGAAAACCTTACCTTAAAATTAGTTGTTCAGGCAATTGTTATTCAGGCACAATTGTTGTTTAGACAGTAGTTGTTCAGTACTTAGTTGTAGAGACTTTTTAGTTGTTAACAGTAGTGGTTCAGGCAAGTAGTGGTTTAGACCTAGTTGTTCAGGATGTTTCCCCCATGTTTGTGATTGCTTTTAAACAAAATATAATTAAAAAATCAAAAGTTTTGAAAACGGTTTTTAAGAGTAGACAGTGATCCGAGGGACTACTGCCTAATCCTAGAAATGTTTTTTGATTATTCGCAAAAGAGAAGATGTTCTTTGGACAGTGATTTCTGTTTACAAATAATTTTTCAGGTAACTTTAAAATATTAATGTTTGCTAACTTGATTTAGGTCACAAAACATAAATTTTCTGCTGACACGTCAAGGGAGGTGATAACCCATTTATATATCTGACAACTACTTATTACATTGAAGATGTAGGAGCAGAGCAGAAATTTAAGTTTGGAAGGGAATATAATGGAGGCAGTAATTATGACAAGTAATGTAATGGCAATTAAGAATTAAGGGCTCAATTATGAGTTTGGTGTTCGGACTGCAGACCGCCAATCCGGCAGTTGGGAGGATGCCGCCAAACCAGTGGCCTCCTGACCTGTATTTTAACACTGCCTCCAGGTTGGCGGTAGTGTCTGTGGCAGTGTCACTGCGGCAGCATGCTTCAGCTCAGAAAGTGAGTCCTAAGCACATGCCGCCTCAGTGCATTGCCAGATGCACCTCAGGCACACTTTTGTTGTGCACAATGTTGTGCATGGCAACAGTTTGCACAGAAAGTGCAGACATGGGGGCACAGCATGTGCCCGCGCCACTCTGGCCAATGGACAGATTTGCCCCCGGGCCCTGTTTGGGGCAACTTCTCTAATTTTCCTTTGAGCTTTTCATGGCGGAGCTGGCATCAGCACTGATGCAATTGACCTTGGCCTTCCCCACTGCCTCTGCTGCAGGATCCAAGATCCTGGTGGTTGTGGCGGTCTTGTGGCAGTCCAACCGCCATCCTCGTAATCTGGTGGTTGGACCACAACCGAGGGTATGGCAGTCCAAGGACCGTCGTACTTGTAATCACGCCCTAAGTTTGGTGAGGAGAAAACATTTTGAAGATTACTTTATTTGATGGAGCAAATGGCATCTAAGGCCAATGTATCAATGTATCAAGAACAGCAGAATCTGGTAAGAAAGAGGAAAGGTACTAATCTGCTGTTGATATTGAACCAAATGGGGTCATTTGCCTCATGGATAGAAGGCCTCAGAAAGGAAGCATCTACAGGTAAAGAAAGTGAAATCAAAGATTATTTTGATTGGACATTATAGTTTTAAGGATAAGAATGAGCATGACATTCCTAAAGAGTTCCTGATGATGAAAATGAATATTAAGATTATGGTGTTGGGGAATAAGACTTTTGTTAAGAATGCTTTAAATATGGCTTTAAATCTTGTGATTAATACTCATCAGGTAGATGTATGGGGCATCATGTACTAATAGTTTTAGCATTCTTAAACACTCTGATTTGGTAAATCAAAGGACGTACAAATGATAAAACCATTTTTAAAATGTTCGAAGCTCATTTAACAATGTCGAACAGATTATCCAAATAGTTTAATGGGTTAAGGTAACAATTTTGAATCAATATTTGGAAGGTTGGGTTATGGACCTCCCTTTCAAATACTGATCCCTTATCATATGTATTATTCTTTTGGAACCAAAATCCGGTTGTAAAACAAAAATATTTAACAACCACCCCAAGGGAGGTGATAACCCATTTGCGAATGCTAAAGGATACCTAGGGACCCTTTACTTTGTGAATGTTTAAAAGCTAGGGGTGCATTCAGGGCCTGTTTAACGGTGGTGTGACTGATGCAATCACAGCAAGTGTTGAGCTCAGGGGGCACTGTGATTTGAAAATTCTTGTAGGTTTAAACACACTTGCTGTGGAGATCCTCCTGTGTCCAGAAATCCTTAGGCAACAATAAAAAATTCAAGAAAACTTTGGTGATTACTGTAGCTGCTGGAGAAAAGTTTTATTTTTATCTAGTGGTAGTTTTGACTCATCAAAAAACTAGTGCACAGGTTAATATGCCTGGTGTAATTAATGTCTGCCATGCAGATGACAGATATTTTTTTTTTTTAGCTCGGATTGTTACAGCTTTTTCCACAGAGACACTTTTATATTCACAGTGAGCTATGAACTGTCAATAAGAGAGCTGCAAGCAAACTGCATAGTATAGGTTAGAAAATTATGTTTTCCCCTAATCTTTAATTATCCTAATTTTGCTAAAAAGGGTTTGTTTTGATAGATACAAAGTCTTATTGCCGAAGCCAATCCCAACCACTGTGTTAAAATTTTAAATCCTGGGTTTGTGCTTCTCCACATTAAGCACTTGTCACATATAGTGCAAACCAGTATGGATGACATTTGACACCTACACCTTGTATCCCTCATTCTCTTATGTGACATCTCCAATAGACTAATTTATACATCTATGATTCATTGCCTCTTTGTAATATTTGTGTGATGTAAAAGTGCTCTGAAACCCGACACTTGTATGAGTAGCACTATAAAACTCATGATATACATGTGAGAGAGAAGCTATTGAGAGATGAGAGCCATTGTTGGAAGTTGACAGTGATGGAATCAGTGGAGAAGGACATCCACCACCAGCTAAGGCTGTTCCACTTGCTAATATTGCCTGCATAGAGATATAACTTTGCTAGCACAGCATATGCAAGGTTTGATTACAAAAATAAAAACACATTTAGAAGCAAGCAATAGGAGACTAGACACAGGGTTATTTTGTCTTTTTGCACAGTATTGGAGAAGGATGAAGCTTTTTTCCAACTTTCAATGACCCACAGGTGGGCAATCCCTGCAGTAGATGGTCTGTGCCTGTGCTGGAGAAGTTGCCAACTTGGACTAGGACTAGCTTATGTCCAACCAATGCATATATACCAAAAGTTCAATTGGATTTCTGAAGTAATTCGAACAGCAGTACAATGGATGATGTCATCAGTTATGTCATTTCAGGTGTCTTCAGTGGTATTATCTATGTTGTCATTTAATATCATGAATGATGTTAGAAATGGGGTCTTTGGTTGACAGTCAGGTTATCCCCTTTCAAGCAAGGACCCTCACTCTGGTCAAGGTAAAAGAGAATCACCCTCAACTAACCCCTGCTTACCCTCTTGGTAGCTCGGCAGAGCAGTAAGCTTAACTTCAGAGTGCTAGGTGTAAAGTATTTGTACCAACACACACAGTAACGTAATGAAAACACTATAAAATGACACAACACCGGTTTAGAAAAATAGAAAATATTTATCTAAACAAAACAAGACCAAGACGAAAAAAAAACAACAATACACAAGTCAAGTTATCAATTAAAAAGCAAAAAGAGTCTTCATGTAGTTTAAAACACACACTAACACTGTGAGCATGAAATTGTACCTTGGGTGCATCAAAAGTAACCTTGCACAGGCGAGTGTGCATCACAAAGGGCTGGCGATGCATCGATTCCACTCATGAGTGGGACCTTGTGTCATTTCTTCTTTAGTTGGGGCAGGCCTGTAGTTTCTTATCTCCCCAGTAGAGTGATGCGTCGATCCGGTCAGCATCTTTGGTCCGGGCAGGCCTTGCATTGTTTTTACACACCCAGCGGTACTTTGCGTCAGAAATCCAGCTGCACAATGATTCAAAAAACACGCAGCGCAGGTTTCGATCTCCAAATCTCTGTTAGCGATGCTGCGCGTTATTTCTCCAGCTCTATGCATTGATTCTTCGGTTGCGTTTCTGGTGAGCGTCGACTTTCAGCCTCAGAGCCGGTGGCGTGTTGTTTCTTCCGCCACAGATCAGAGTCACGTCGATCTTTTCCCCGCTCGGTGCTCTGTGCCTGGATTTCTCACTTTTGGGCTGCCAGCTTCTCCTTTCAGGGTCCCAGGAACTGGATGGGAACCAGAGGGCAGAATAGTAGTCTCTCCAGAGACTCCACGTGCTGGCATAGAGAAGTCTTTGCTGTCCCTGCGACTTCAAACAACAGGAGGCAAGCTCTAAATGAAGCCTTTGGAGATCTTCAAAAGAAGGAAGGCAGTACAAAGTCCAATCTTTGTCCTCTAGCACAGGCAGAAGCAGCACCTGCAGGATAGCTCCATAAAGCACAGTCATAGGCAGGGTAGCTCTTCTTCCTCAGCTCTTCAGCTCTTCTCCAGGCAGAGGTTCCTCTTCATTTCCAGAAGTGTTCTAAAGTCTGTGGTTTGGGGTGCTCTCCTTATACCCAATTTCTCCTTTGAAGTAGGCCTACTTCAAAGTAAAGTCTCTTTTGAATGTGAAACCCTAACTTGCCCAGGCCAGGCCCCAGGCACTCACCAGGGGGTTGGAGACTGCATTTTGTGAGGTCAGGCACAGCCCTTTCAGGTGTGAGTGACCACTCTTCCCCTCCCTCCTAGTACAGATGGCTCATCAGGAAATGCAGGCTACACCCCAGCTCCCTTTGTGTCACTGTCTAGTGTGAAGTGCAACCAGCCCAAATGTCAAACTGACCCAGACAGGGAATCCACAAATAAGCAGAGTCACAGAAATGGTATAAGCAAGAAAATGCTCACTTTCTAAAAGTGGCATTTTCAAACACACAATCTTAAAATCAACTTTACTAAAAGATGTATTTTTAAATTGTGAGTTCAGAGAGCCCAAACTCCACATGTCCATCCACTCCCAAAGGGAATCTACCTTTAATCAGATTTAAAGGTAGCCCCCATGTTAACCTTTGAGAGGGACAGGCCTTGCAACAGTTAAAAAACGAATTTAGCAATATTTCACTGTCAGGACATGTAAAAAACATTACTATATGTCCTACCTTAACCATACACTGCACCCTGCCCTTGGGGCTACCTAGGGCCTACCTTAGGGGTGCCTTACATGTAAGAAAATGGCAGGTTTAGGCCTGGTAAGTGGGTATACTTGCCAAGTCAAATTTACAGTTAAAACTGCACACACAGACCCTGCAATGGCAGGTCTGAGACATGATTAAAGAGCTACTTATGTGGATGGCACAACCAGTGCTGCAGGCCCACTAGTAGTATTTGATTTACAGGCCCTGGCACATCTAGTGCACATTACTAGGTACTTACTAGTGAATCAAATATGCCAATCATGGATAAGCCACTTGCATACACATTTTCTACTGGACAAGTTGCACTTTAGCACTGGTTAGCAGTGGTAAAGTGCCCAGAGTAACAAAAACAGCAAAATAAGAGTCCAGCACACATCAACAACCTGGGGAACAGAGGCAAAAGGTTAAGGGAGACCACGCAAAGGATGAAAAGTCTAACACATGTCCCCCCCAGCTGAAAGAGGGGAGCAACTACCCAACCTCATGGGAGTTCTCATCACTAAGGCGGAAGAACCTGGACAGACCATCAGCATTGGCGTGTTCTGTACCAGGACGGTGTTCCACCGTAAAATCTATCCCCTGTAGGGAAATAGACCAACTCAACAGTTTTGGATTCTCACCCCTCATCTGCGTTAACCATCTGAGGGGCCTGTTGTCGGTCTGAACTCGGAAGTGAGTCCCAAACAAGTAGGGTCTTAGCTTCATCAGTGCCCAGACCACAGCAAACACTTCACATTCTATGGCACTCCACCTATGTTCCCTGGGTAGTAACCTCCTGCTAATGAAGGCTATGGGTTGATCAAGGCCCTCTTCATTAAGCTGTGAGAATACTGCTCCAATACCATGCTCTGAGGCGTCTGTTTGCACAACAAACTCCTTGGAGTAGTCATGTGCCTTCAGCACAGGTGTTGTGTACAGGGCAGCCTTCAGGGCATCAAAAGCATTCTGGCAAGCCTCTGTCCAGATCACTTTCCTGGGCTGCTTCTTTGAAGTCAATTCAGTTAAGGGGGAAACAATGGTACCGTATCCCTTAACAAACCTCCTGTAATATCCTGTGAGACCTAAGAAGGCTCTCACTTCAGTCTGGGTCTTGGGAGGCTCCCAAGCCAGAATTGTGTCAATCGTAGGCTTTAGGGGTCCCACCTGGCCACTCCCCACCTGGTGCCCTAAGTACACCACAGAACCCTGCCCTATTTGGCACTTGATCACCTTAATAGTGAGGTCTGAGTTCTGCAGGGCCTCTAACATTCTCCAGAAGAGTTGCAGGTGTTCCTCCCATTTGGAACTAAACACAGCAATGTCATCCAGGTAGGTGGCACTGAACTCATCCAGCCCAGCCAACACCTGGTTGACCAACCTCTGAGAGGTGGCAGGGGCATTCTTCATCCCAAATGGCATCACTTTAAATTGAAAGTGTCCATTTGGGGTAGAGAATGCTGACCTCTCCTTGGCCCCCTCAGTTAAGGCAATCTGCCAGTACCCAGATGTTAAATCAAACGTACTGAGGTACTTGGCAGCTCCCAACCGTTCAATGAGCTCATCAGCTCGGGGGATGGGGTGTGCATCAGTCTTGCTGACTGTATTGAGTCCCCGGTAGTCCACACAAAACCTGACTTCTGGAGTGGCACCAGGTGCAGCAGCATTTGGGACCAATACCACTGGGCTGGCCCAAGGACTGCTGGAGTGCTCAATAACCCCTAGGGTAAGCATTTTGGATACCTCATCCTTAATGCATGCCCTGATCCTGTCAGTCACCCTGTAAACCTTATGTTTAATAGGTTTACTGTCCCCAGTGTCCACATCAAGTGTGCACAAGTGTGTGACTCCTTGGATCAGGGAAAACGGTGAGGAAAACTGTCCCAGCATGTGGCCACAGTCACCTTGCTGCTCCTCAGTCAGGGAGGGGGAGAGGATCACTCCCTCCACTGACCCATCTTTTTCTCCTGCATACAGGAGGTCAGGAAGAGGCTCGCTCTCCTCCTCTACCCCATCATCTGTTGCAAGGAGCATTGAAAGGTCAGTCCGTTCAAAGTGTGGCTTGAGGTGGTTGACATACAGGATCCTAAAACGGTACCTTGGAGACTGCAAGTCCACCAGGTAGGTGACTTCACTCTTGCGCTCCACCACCTCAAATGGCCCAGTCCACTTATCCTGGAGTGCCCTAGGCCCCACTGGTGCCATCACCCACACTTTCTGACCAGGTTGAAACTCAACTAGATTGGCATTCCGGTCGTACCACCGTTTCATATCCTCCTGGCTTGCTTCCAGGTTCTCCTGAGCGAGACTCCTGAAGCGGGCACTCTGATTTCTTAAAGCCAGCATGTAGCTAAATACAATCTGGGGTGGTTTACTAGGAGCTTTCTTCATAGCCTCTTTCACCAGACTTAAGGGTCCCCTCACAGGGTGGCTCAAAGGGGCTAAAGCCAAGTCCCTTTTGAGGCACCTCTCTGAAAGCGAACAGAAGGCATTGCAAGAGGACGTCCCACTTCTGCCTCAAGGCCTCTGGCAGGCCCTGGATCATGCCTTTCAAGGTGCAGTTGAATCTCTCAACCAGACCAATACCTTTGGGGTGGTAAGGGGTGGTGAACTTGTAGGTTACCCCACACACCTTCCACAGAGACTTCATATACGTAGATATGAAGTTTGTACCCCTATCAGATACAACTTCCTTTGGGAACCCCATGCAGATAAAAACTCCCATCAAGGCACGGCCCACCACAGGCGCAGTGACGGTCCTTAGAGGAATGGCTTCTGGGTACCGGATGGCATGGTCCACCTGCGCCCATGGCTGTCTTGGGATCCAGAGGCCCCACTATGTCAATACCAGCCCTTTCAAAGGAGGTATTAACTACAGGAAAAGGTTGGAGGGGCCCCTTACATTTCCCCCCACTCTTACCACTTGCCTGACAAGTTTGGTAAGACCTACAGTAGGTAACAGAGTGCTTTCTAATTTGGGGCCAATGAAAGTGGGTGACAAGCCTTTCAAAGGTCTTGCCCTGCCCCAAATGTCCAGCTAAAGGCACATCATGAGCCAGACCCAGTAGGAATGCCCTAAAACACTGGGGTACCACCAGCACAAGGGCTGACCCAGTCTCAGGAACCTTAGGCTCGCTATGCAGGAGGGCGTCCTCCCAGTAGATTAGGTGTGATCCTGGCACTTCGCCAGCCACCTGGGCTGCAGCCTCCTGCCACAGCCCCTCTAGAGTAGGGCATACCTTCTGTGCCTCACAGAATGCCTCTCTGGTGGGCCCCCCCTTCATGCTGCCACTACGACAGCTCAGGGACCTCCCGCAGTTCAGCCAACTGTTCCCCTTTAGGCTCTGGGGCGTCACCCTCAGACTCCTCCTCCTCCCAGACCGCAGGAACTTCAGGGGCTGGTTTTCCACGCCCCCTGCCCTTCCTCTTCTTGGCGGTCCCCTGGGCCACAGTTTCAGGCTCCAGGGGCTCTTGACCACCCTGACGGGCTGCCATGGACTGGGTGGATACACATAACCACCCAGGCAGACCCAACATCTACAAGTAAGACCTGTGTTCCACCTCCTTCCAAAGGGAATCCTCTAGGTCATTGTCTAGCAAACAATCAACAGGCATGGTTAGACTCACAGCTACCTTCAAGGAACCTGAGGACCCCACCCCCCATTCAAAGGGAACCTGCACCACTCTGCACAGGCACTTTGAGTTGTCCACTGCAACTACTTGGTGACGTACCAGGGGATTAATCTGCTCTTCAGACACCAGCTGACTCCTCACTGTAGTCACACTGGCTCCTGTGTCTCCTAGAGCCTCCACCCTCTGTCCATTAATGGTCACCCACTGCCTGTATTTCTTATTGTTTTCAGGCACTAGGGTTCTCTGGACCATCTCACTGTCCCCTAGTGAGACAAGGGTCATCTCAGCTGGTTCCCACCCACCTGAAACCAACTCCTCCCCAAGAGCTACACTGACCAAACCCTGGGACGGCGCACCAGTGGGTGCCGGTGTAGTTTTGGGGCATTTGGGGTCCCCCGTCACATGACCCACCTGGTCACATGCATAGCACTTAGGTGGGGGTATCACCTGCCACTGGCTTCCCTTTGGAGAGCCATGGCTTCTTCTCACTGGGGGATTGGGAATCCTTACCCTGGGAATCAGTTTGGGGCCCTTTAGAGAACTCCCCCTGTTTACCCTTATCCCCCCTTTCTTCTGAGAGGGACCCCGACCACCCTTGGCGTGGTCTCTACCATACCTCTTCTGGACCCTGGTGCTTCCTGTGCAAGCTTCCTGGGGTCAGTCAGCTTGCTGTCAATCAGGTGCTGGTGTAGCTCTGGAAAACATAAAACTGTACAAGTGCTCCCAAGCAATCAGAATGTAAAGCCCCTCATACGTAGTTACCTTATTGCCCTTCACCCAACCACCCAGTGACCTGCAATAAGAATCAACACATTCCAACCATGTTTTGGATTCCTTCTTCTTACAGGACCTAAACTTGTCCTTATACTGCTCAGGGGTGAGACCATTCCTTGTGAGTAGGGCATCCTTCATGATAGTGTAGGTGAGACTCTGAGCATCCCCTAAGGCTGTCAGTGTATTCCTCCCCTCTACCTTAAAGTGCTTCCACAGAGCTGCCCCCCAATGAGCTTCAGGGACCAGGTTCATGTGGAGAGCAGACTCATACCCTTTGAACCACAAGTGTATGTCATCCGCCCACTTATAATCCTTCACAAGGTCTTTAGGAATGTGCACCCTCCTCTCAGGCTGCACTGTAGGGGGTTGCTGCCACCATCTTTGCTAGACTGGCTCCTTGTGTCTAACCCCTTCAAGCAAAGCTCCTGAGCCAGCTGCAGCTTCCTTTCCTCAATGGCCAATCTTCTCTGCTCCATCTCCCTTTCCATCTCCATCTTTAGACTAAACTTTTTCAGCTCCAATTGGAATTCCCTCTCTGCCTGTCTGTCCTATAACTCTTCAGATGTCAGACCCTTGGAGGACACACTGCTACCTGCCCTGGAGACTCTCTCCCTGGTCATAACAGGCCCACCCACTACATCATTGTGAGTGACTTGCAACCGCTCCTCCTCACCCTGCTCCTCCTCTGTGTGCCCCTCAACTTCTTTGGCTGTCATCCAGGCCATCAGCGCCTTTTGCAGCTCATCCTTCTTGGAAGAGCTCCTAGTGGGAAAGGCCAAATCTTTGCAGAACCGCTTCAACTGAGCTAAGGTGTAGCTCCCCAATTTCTCTATGTCAAAAGCAGCTCCAGCTGATGCATCTCCAGATTGAGACATGGTGAAGTGTTAAACAAAAGTGCAAAGTTCCAAAGGCAGAGAACAAGTTCCCAAATGAAGTTTCAAGAGAAGTCAATCAAGGGATCAGCAAAAATAGAAGTAGAACAAAAAGAGTCCCAATGAGAAAAAGCAAAATGACAAGGCAATTACTATGTGGTCACATAGTGAGCTGAACTCAAAACAGTAGTGTACACTTAATTACTGCATGTCAAGTACAATACAAGTCCAAATCCAAACCGCTGATCACCAATGTTAGAAATGGGGTTTTTGGTTGACACTTAGGTTACCCCTGTTCAAGCAAGGACCCTCACTCTAGTCAGGTTAAAAGAGAATCACCCTCAGCTAACCCCTGCTTACCCCCTTGGTAACTTGGGAGAGCAGTAAGCTTAACTTCAGAGTGCTAGGTGTAAAGTATTTGTACCAACACACACAGTAACTTAATGAAAACACTACAAAGTGACACAACACCAGTTTAGAAAAATAAAAAATATTTATCTAAACAAATCAAGACCAAGATGACAAAAATCCACAATACACAAGTCAAGTTATCAATTAAAAAGCAAAAAGAGTCTTTTTGTAGTTTAAAACACACACTAACACTGTCAGCGTGAAAATGTACCTTGTGGTGCATCAAAAATAACCCTGCACCGGCGAGTGTGCGTCAAAAAGGGCTTGCGATGCGTCGATTCCACTCATGAGCGGGACCTTGCATAGTTTCTACTTTTGTCAGGTTGGGGCGTGTCATTTCTTTTCTCTGCAGGAGAGCGATGCATCGATCCGGTCAGCACTCTCGGGTCCGGGCAGGCCTCGCGTTGTTTTTACACACCCAGCGGTACTTTGTGTCTGAAATCCAGCCGCACGATGATTAAAAAAACACGCAGCGTGGGTTTTGATCTCCGACACTCCATCATCGATGCTGCGCATTGTTTCTCCAGCTCTGTGCGTCGATTCTTCGGTCGCGTTTCCGCCGAGCGTTGATTTTCAGTCGCAGAGCCAGCAGCGTGTCGTTTCTTCAGCCGCAGATCGGAGTTGCGTTGATCTTTTCCCCGCACTGCGCTCTGTGCGTGGATTTCTCACTCTTGGGCTGCCAGCTTCTCCTTTCATGGTCCCAGGAACTGGATGGTCACCACAGGGCAGAGTAGGAGTCTTTCCAGAGACTCCAGGTCGTGGCAGAGAGAAGTCTTTGCCGTCCCTGAGACTTCAAACAACAGGAAGCAATCTCTAATTCAAGCCCTTGGAGATCTTCACAAGAAGGAAGGCAGCACAAAGTCCAGCCTTTGTCTTCTAACTCTGGCAGAAGCAGGGACTACAGGATAGCTCTACAAAGCACAGTCACAGGCAGGACAGCTCTTGTTCCTCAGCTCTTCAGCTCTTCTCCAGGAAGAGGTTCCTCTTGGTTTCCAGAAGTGCTCTAAAGTCTGTGGTTTTGGGTGCCCTTCTTATACCCAATTTCTCCTTTGAAGTAGGCCTACTTCAAAGTAAAGTCTCTTTTGAATGTGAAATCCTGCCTTGCCCAGGGCAGGCACCAGCCACTCACCAGGGGGTTGGAGACTGCATTGTGTGAGGGCAGGCACAGCCCTTTCAGGTGTGAGTGACCACTTCCCCCCTCCATCCTAGCACAGATGGCCCATCGGGATATACAGGCTACACCCCAGCTCCCTTTGTGTCACTGTCTAGTGTGAGGTGGAACCAGCCCAACTGTCAAACTGACCCAGACAGGGAATCCACACACAAGCTGAGTCACAGAAATGGTAGAAGCAAGAAAATGCTCACTATCTAAAAGTGGCATTTTCAAACACACAATCTTAAAATCAACTTTACTAAAAGATGTATTTTTAAATTGTGAGCTCGGAGACCCCAAACTCCACATGTCCATCCGCTCCCAAAGGGAATCTACACTTTAATCAGAATTAAAGGTAGCCCTCATGTTAACCTCTGTGAGGGACAGGTCTTGCAACAGTGAAAAACAAATTCAGAAATATTTCACTGTCAGGACATATAAAACACATTACTGTATGTCCTACCTTAACCATAGACTGCACCCTGCCCTTGGGGCTACCTAGGGCCTACCTTAGGGGTGCCATACATGTAAGAAAAGAGAAGTTTTAGGCCTGGCAAGTGGGTACACTTGCAAAGTCAAATTTACTGTTAAAAATGCACATACAGACACTGCAATGACAGGTCTGAGACATGATTACAGAGCTACTTATGTGGGTGGCACAACCAGTGCTGCAGGCCAACTAGTAGCATTTGATTTACAGGCCCTGGCACCTCTAGTGCACTTTACTAGGGACTTACTAGTGAATCAAATATGCCAATCATGGATAAGCCAATTACATACACATTTTGTACAGGACCACTTGCACTTTAGCACTGGATAGCAGTGGTAAAGTGCCCAGAGTAACAAAAACAGCAAAATCTGAGTCCAGCACACATCAACAACCTGGGGAACGGAGGCAAAAAGTTAAGGGAGACCACGCCAAGGATGAAAAGTTTAACAAATGATATAATAGGTGAGGTCATAATCGGTGCATGATGAGAGATTAATTATGGATAGTTTACTGAACAATTACTGGCAAATATCAGTGGTTTGTAGGCTTTGTTTGTGAAACTATCTGGAACCATTCATAATGGTTAGGTTATGAGCAAACCTAACCATACCTTTATTTTAACCTTTGTTTTTGTTCAGTGAATATACATATGCAGTCTCCTTGGTATCTTCAGGGTTCGGTGGTATTTCCAGTTGGTGTTGATTGTCAAATGAAAAATGGAAGATGTTATGTTCTGTGGGAATTTCAGTCATTAGTTTGTTTTATTGTGTACCATTTTTCAGATCAAATATTCCGTTTCTTAAGCCATTTTGAAGCTTCAAATAGTGTAAGGATTTATTCAAACGAATTGTGCATGAAACCTCAAATCTTGAGCCGTATACCACCAGCAAAATAAGATATCTTTGAAAAGAAAACATTGCTGTGACTGGCCTTCTGACTTATACTCACAATTATTCAACAAACATTAAGAAATGTCAAGAGTAAAACCCACATCAGTTAAGAATTATATGCCCCTCAGGATTATGTCCATTTAAAGGTCAAGAGGGAACAAATCCATCATTCTCGTCATGCACTTCTGTGTTCGTAGGAAGATTCTTTGAGCAGTTAATGCAAAACTATTAGAGGAGAAGAGAGATGGAAGATGACAGGTAGATCTCATGCTTCTAAAACGATGTATTCGCGTATTCTTGTAAATAAATCATTGTAAGAATTTCCTTAAGACTAACATGAAGTGTTGAGATCAGACAGGACCACTTATTTATTTTACATAGTGTTGTAGGAAGAGAACAGCTGAATGAACGAGTGAAAGTAAACTGGTAATGTGATATTGAATCAGGGGGAGGAGACATTACAATCTTACAGGCATCATCAATCAGAATACATGGGCCATTTACCAAGGAGTTTTCCATGACCCACAAGAGCTGTGATAATAAAGGATGTATTTGCACTTGTAGGGAGAGGATGATCTAAAGAAATATAATTTATTTTGGAAGAATATTTGTATTGAATTATAGGAATAGAGCTTGAATTCCAAAAGACATGTTACACAGGCATTATGGATGCTACATAGACCAGTTATAATCAGCCACTTCTATCTTATTGGAACAAGGGTGCAGTGAAACTGAAATTGGGCAAAGACAACTGTTTTCACTCCTGAGGTATCTATACTTATACATGCTTTCACACTCTGTTTCTTTGCAAGGCTTTTTACAATGAGGCACCTAAGCCAATGAGTGATAAGATTGTTCTTAGATAAATGTAAGAATTAACTAAGTGGATTCAAACTCTTCCACAAAAGATAGATAAAAAGCAATTAGTGAGCCAAATTGAAAAGAAAAAAAACTAAATTCACTCTAGGCTGAGTAACTATAATTAGAAAAATATGACTTTGCTGAGTAAACTTTGAATGGCGATTTAAGCTTTCATATATATATTCAAGTGAATATGAAAATATGGGATACTCTTGCCCAAGTTTAATAAAAGTTGTGTTGCATTTTATGAAGTGCCACTTTTCTTGCGCCACTTAATACCCCCCTACCACCACCATGTGTGTGCCGTATTAAACATATGGTGCACCATGGCACAGGTTAGGGACAATAGCCTCATAATTGTTTAGGCTAATGTAGTACCTAAAATGTTGGTGCTAATCCTGCAAGATACATAGGGGCCCATTAGGAATAATACTGTGCCCCATTTTAACACCTGCTCTGTGCAGATGTTAAAAATAGCAGCTAAAAATGGTGCAGTGGAATCTCATGGATTCCACTGTGCCATTTTGACGGTCCCCCTAACATGGGAACGATCCCCTTCCATAGATTATGCCTCGCACTGACATAATGCGGTGCAAGGGGTTACAAAGTGGCGCAATGCATGCATTTGTAAATCTTTGTAAATCTGTTCCACTGTCAAAGTGCTTTTCTGAATTCTCAGAAAGATTTTAGAATAAAAGCCCTAATGTTAATTATATTACTTGTACCATTTAGTTCTGCAAGGGTATTTCTCCTAACTCAGTAAACACAAACTGGTTAGGTTAAAACACAGATTTCGGAGAATTTAATTACAAACCTTGGTAGCTATGGCACAGAAAGCTGGCAATTCCAAAAAAGTATATAAGTTCAAGCAATACCAACAGTCATAAAGTAAAGAACACAACACAATAAAATGTCCAAAGCACTTTAGTAAAACAGCACTAGATGTAATGAGTAAACTGACATCAAGGTCATTAGGAAAGGCTAACTGGAAATGTCATTTTTTCAGAAGAAACATGAAAAAAGTAATCGAACAATTAAAAGACAATAGGGCAGAGTTATGAAAAGTGGGACTGGACTTTTCATGTGCTTGCATAATGCCACCATGTGTGTGCTGTATTTGTTATACAGCGCACCATGGCGACAGCTAGGGAACTAGCGCCATCATTTTTTGATGCTAGTTTGGTGCTTTGCAGGATTAGCATAAAAAAAAATGTTAACGTTAATCCTGCAAACCACCCAGAGGCCCATTGAAAAGAGTGGGAGCCTCTTTTTAACACCTGCTCTGAGCAGGCATTGAAAACGCTGATAAAATGATGCAAAGAAATCTTCTAGATTCCTTTGCACCATTTTTTTTCATTCCCCCCTAATGGGGGAATGCCCTCATTGCATACATTTTGTCTGGTACAGTCATAATGTGGTGCAAGGGGTTACAAAGTGGTGCAATACAAGCATTCCTGAGGCTAAGCTGACAACAGAGCAAAGCAGGCCGCAAGATACTTGGTGGACAGAACCCTGATGCCTAGAAATCTACTTTGAGGAACTAAGGGGAACAGGACTGACATGGAGGACCTTTAAAGCACTTATAAAAAGTTAGGACTTACTGATTTCTTTTCAACTTCCTGAGGGTAGGTACCAGCCTTGTACCACCCAATGTTTTTTGCTGCAATGAAAGTGGATGAGTGGGATCCTATGACAAACGTATCAAGCTCCAGTCTAGCTATGGCTTCCAGAGTTTCCCAAGTGGAGGATTCTGACTTTCAAAAATGTGACTAACTTAGGAGGTGAAACTGGCCAGCGTTTTGTCCAGCTTTATACATTGCCATGAATTGTTCAATTATGCATGAAATACAAGCAAAATGAAAGTGGCAGTATTTTTCCAAGGGTGAGAGCTGTTTTAACATATATGGCCACAATAAGCCAAGAATTTCCTCCGGTATTCTAAGATCAGTGTTTTCTCCAGGCTGTATGTCAGATTATTGTGTAGAAAAATAAAGTGCTGCAACCATATCGTAGTGAAAATACTGACAACAATCATATTTTGAAGTTTTATATATATATATATATATATATATTTATATATATTTATATATATATATATATATATATATATATATATACATATATATATATATATATATATATATATATATATATATATATATATATATATATATATATATATATATATATAGGACTTTTTTCCTCACGCAGGGTCATCCCCAGTCTTTTTGCCTCCTTCCTCCTGGTTTTTCTGACCTCTTGCTGTGGGCTCTAGGACTCTGAGCACTTTATCACTGCTGACCAGTGCTAAAGTGCAGGTGCTCTCCCATCTAAAGTTGGTATGATTGGCTTATACCTAATTGGCATATTTAATTTACCTTTCAGTCTCTTGAACAGTGGTATCTCTATACTCAGGGCCTGTAAATTAAATACTACTAGTGGGCCTGCAGCGCTGCTTGCGCCACCCACTGAAGTAGACTTTCAAACCTGTCTCAGGCCTGCTAGCACAGGGCCTGTGTGCGCAGTTTTCTGCCACAGGGACCTGGCATCTAAATTTACTTGCCAGGCCCAGAACTCCCCTTTTACTACATGTAAGTCACCCCTAAGGTACGCCCTAGCTAGCCCTATGGGCAGGGTGCCATGTATGTAGAAAGGCAGGACATGTGATAGGTTGCGTGGCCTGTCCTGGTAGTGACAAACAGCCTAACTTGGTGTCTCACTGCGTGAGTGCTGCCTTCTCATAGGATCGCATTAGAAATGCCCTGCCTTAGGTGTAAGGGGTTTTGTCTGATTTATGAGGTGTAGCGTAGGCGTGTTTGGTATGGTTGAGATGGTGATAATAAATGCTACTTACTAGTGTAGGTGTATTTTTTACTACTATCACAGAAATACTACTTCTAGAAAGTGCGCATTTATCTGTGCTTATGACTCTGGTGTTTTGCAGCTTGACTCCAATCCACACCTGGGCAGAGTGACAGTTGGGGCTTTGTGCATACTTTTCAGACAGCCTGAACACAGGGAGGGTGGAGGTGTCACAGAGGTGCATCTGCATACTGAATAGTATACCTGGGCTGAGAGAAGGGAGAGGCGGGGCACACCTACATTTGTAAAGGCTGTGCCCTGGCCTCACACAATAGGGTTGTTAACCCCCATTGATGTTTGGAGCCTGTGCTGAAAGGAGAGAGGGGGCACTCCCAGAACCAGTTGTAACTGGCTGGAACCTCCTCTCCCTACCATTGCAAAACATTGTAAGGACTGAGTATAAGTATAGGGGAAATTTCCCCACAATTTGGAGACTCTTAATCATCTTTGAACTGGACACAGAAATGCTGGAACAACTCACCAGGAACCGCCATTGTCTACTGCTGCTGTGCTGACCTGTGACCTGCTTGGTCACTGAAGAGGACTTTTCACTTGCTGCATGCTCCTTGTGCTGGCCTGTTGTTGGGCCCTCCACCTGTGGGCCGCTTCTTGTAACTTGGCTCCCCAGGGGCAGGGTGCTGTGGCCCCTGACCCCTGCATTTCACCCTGAAGCACGAGGGGTGTTTCACTTTGTTCAGGAGCTAAGCGCTTGGGATATCGCTCCTTTGGGGGATTTTCAGAGCACTTGGAGGCACTCCCCCCGCTAGTGTCCCGTGCTGTGAAAAGCTCTATTTTCTTTTTTTGGCCAAAGATATCACCGCCGCAGCCGGGGGGAAGTTGTTGCACTGAGTGTGAGTGAGCGTGCTGCTTTGTGCCCCCGGGGCACCAGAAGGATCCATTTCTCGTCAAACTTGTAGCACAAGCGCTCCTGTCGTGCCCCCGGTGTGAAGCGCGCTCCGTAGAGAGCCCCCGGGGCACTGGCAGGCACCTACTTTGGTGCCTGCCTCATTTCCAACAGCCGGACAGGCCGCCGAGTGCTGCGGGAGCCGTGGGCAGGGAAGGAAGCCTCATCAGAGGCTCCCTCGTCCCACCAGGCCCCCTGTGATTCTTTCTGACAAGTAAGGGGGAAGGGAATCCTCACCGGAGGCTCCCCCTGCTCCTCCAACACTCCGGATTTGCTGAAGGAGGCCGCAGACGGGGTGGGAACCCTGCTGGAGGTTCCCCCACGCTGCCAGCTTCCTTGTGTGGCCCCGTGCAGCCCAGTATTGATATTTGTTGTCTCCCCCACTGCGAAGGGCCAGGACAGGCCCAGGGGAGACTCTAAGATATCACTGGAAAAATCGGAGTGGGTGTGTGGCGCCCCCCTCCTTCTCACCTTGTCTCGTGGATGTTGCCCCCCCATCCTGAGGGCCGGTTGAGGCCCGGGGTGGCCCTCAGTGATCGCAGGCCCCAGGAGGGGCCCGTCAGGAATACTGAGAGGGTGCGTGCCACCCCTTCTCGGTCCCAGTGCTCACAGGAGGCCCCCGTTTTGCGCAGAGGGGGTTTTATACATGTGTGCAAATGTTCCTTTTATGGACATGCTTGCTAATATGTTTTTCTAACTTGCCATATGTTTTCTAATGTTCCTACTATGGGCATTTTATGATATTCCTATGACAAGTGCTTTGGTGTAATAACGTGTTTTCCTGACTACTGCTTATGTTGCAGAATACTGTAACCTGTGTGTTAGGTGTGACTACTGCTAGTTTGCAGAGTAACTAATGTGTAATGTTCTGACAACTGCTAAGGTAGCAGGATAGTACGGATATGTGATGTTTGGTCTGATAATTACGTTGTGCACAATACAATATTTTTTCATATAATCTGGTGTTGTGTTTCCATTGTGGTGGGGATATTGCGTTACGTGTGTTGTGTGTGTTGTGAAAACGCTTTACACGTTGCTTCTGGGATAGGCCTGACTGCTCGTGCCAAGCTACCAAGGGGGTGAGCAGGGGTTATCTTGGACGTGTAACTCCCTTGCCCTGACTAGAGTGGGTAAGTTCTGCCTGGCTGAGGTGCATACCCTAGCCAACCAGAAACCCCTTTTCTAACTATATATAAATATATAGGAAAAAACATATTATGGAAAAAACATAGGTTAAAGTAAGGTACTTAAGTGACATGTTCAGGGAGGAAGGATCAATGCCCCCTTTCCATTTATTTTAAATCACAGCCCCAGTGCATGGGGCTCCCAGGGCCTTTTTAAGGCTGGGGAGGGGACTTTGTGCCCTCCTCTCCCCTTTTAAGTACATTAGGGCAACAAGGGATGAGATCCTCAGGGACCAATCAGGCTCTTGAAGGGGGACAACATGCCTCCCGCCCTCGCTTTTTTACCTTGACCCCGGGGAATGGGGTATCTGCAGCCACTGAGACAGCCGGGGAGAGGGGCTAGGCACCCCTCCCAAATAAAAAAAAGGATGTGTTGTCCATCCAGGCCCTGCCCCACCCCGGGCGGTGGTGGTTAAAAAGATTGCAATCATATTATTTTTTTTCATTTCGCAAAGGATTTGCACAGATTCAAAACATTTTAGTCCTAGAAATGTTTAAAACACATTTTCACTGACTGGATGATGTCATCAGTGATGTCATCAGTGATGTCATTTGAGACGTCATCAGTGATGTCACTGACCATGTCATGAGTGATATAATATGTTAGGTCATAAGCAGTGCATTGTGTGGGAGTAAGTTATAGTTAGCTCAGGTAACTACAACTGCTGAATTTCTATGGTTTTGTATTTGTGAAATGTGATCCTAACTATAATGTCCCTGTAACCTTTTTTTTCAGTGAATACATAAGTGCATATATATGCATATATACATTATGAAATATGAGATATCTACAATACTTGGTACTTTGAACTGCAGTCCAGACCATTAACTCAGGGATTAGTAACGATGACAAACTCTGGGTAATTCCTGCATATGGTATTAGCCAATATAGCAAGTCAACAAGGGTAATTTGCAGAAATGTTTACATACATACCATACCTGACGTCATTGTATAAGGAGATTACCTGGTATTGCACTCAGCATTTTCCAATTGAATGTATTTTTCTGATGATTTTGGGGCTTACACAACACATAGAAGTTTATCACTCAAAGATCCAATGACGAATATGAATGTTGAAAATGACTTGGATGATATAATTTTAGCTTATGATTCAAGTTGGATCTGCCATTTTATTGTATGGTGCCACATATGTGTGGACTCCATTGTCGACTACTTAATGTACCGTAACAAATATATTTATGGGGCATTGCATTGTAATACGGAATTGTTGCAATCTTAGGATAGTGGTTGATCAATGTGCTGTATAACATATTTGTGAGCTATTGTGCTAAAATAAGAACACATTGCAACTCCAAGATGGTGCCCACTATGAGGGGATTCTAACCAAATGCCAGATGGTGAGCAGCTGTCAGCAGTATGAATATATATATATATATATATATATATATATATATATATATATATATATATATATATATACAGATATATATATATATATATATATATATAGATATATATAGATATAAATATCACCTACTGGCAGATGCCAGTAGGTAGTCATGGTTAGGACCATGTTTCCATAGAAAAAGCATTTTTTTTTTTACTTATCAATATCTTTGCCACTGTATCACAGATATTCACAAAAACATTTAACAGAAAGTGTGCAGGTGATTCTTGTTGTGCATGGAAAGTTTTGGGGTGATCCATCAAGCAGGGGCCAAGAAAAGGGGGGTAAAAAAAAGTGTTTTTCCCATGTTAGTTCCCATAGAAGTTGACTACATCCCAAGCTGCTAGAAGGAATTACACCAAATTTGACAGAAAGCTAGATTTTGTTCTGAGATTGGGGTTTTTGTTATTTGGTGTATATCCATTCAGTAGTTGTTTAGAAATTTAAGGAAATCCAAATTTGCACATATAGGGCTGCAAATCCCCCTACGAATTTGTGAGGAACAACAAGCTTGTGCTGGGAAATGCAGTGCTCTAATGGCTGCCAACACTTCAACCAGGAAATGTTAGTAGCCATCCTGGGCTTCGCCTTCAGCTGAGTCCCACAAAAAAAAGTAAAAAAAAAAAGAAAAGGGACCCCAGCAGGGCAAAAAAGCATGTAAAAAGAAAATGTTGCCACAAAATTTTGAGATTTGTGAATTTGTATCTCAAATGAAAAAAAAACAAGTGCAGTCCCGGAGGCATGCAGTCACTTTTTTACAAAATGGAGGGGGGCAAAAGCCCCCTCAGAGGGCTTGTTTATGCCCCGGGGACCACCATGTAAATATTATGGGGGGGGGCACATGCCCATCCCGCCATGGGGACCACTATGTCCCAGGGACAGAAAATGTTAATTGGACCCCCTGTGCCCTGTGGACTGCCACCTCCTGTCAGGAATAAGGCCATGCACGGTCCTGCCCAAAACTCCGCTGCGCGGCTCTGCAGCGCTTTATGCGCACCACTTGTCATCCCCTCTTGTTCCAAAGGTGGCCATCAGCGTTGTCTGCCCTGTGGCAAAGCTCATAGAACTGCAGGTTCAGGACATTGGTGGACAAGATGCACTTATCAGTGCTATTCCATGAAGGGACTACAATTCCCATGTATGTCGAGGCAGCAGGTAACATGACCGGACTGTGTGGGGATGTAGTTCCCAGGAATAAAATCAGCCAGGGCATGGGGTCAAATAGCCCCCCCTTTGAATAGTAGTGGGCCCCAGGTGAGAGGGGTCCCAGGGACCAAAATCAGCCCATGTAGGGGGACCGCACTGCCCCTCTACCCCAGACTACATGGTTCTCTCTTTAAATTGCTATGAGCATGCAAATGTGCAAATCACCTGGAAGTTGCACCCACTTGGCCCCACACTGTAGACCTTTCCAGTAGCCAGTGGTATTCCCCTTTTGCCAGAATGGTGTACAGATATTTCATGCAAAACTGTGGACTCTTGTTGGATAAAAGGGCAGGTGAGGTTCATTTGTAGCTGAGTCACTCACACGGCTACTGAAACACCCACACAGACACACACCCATTCACAGCCACTCACAGACCCACTCAGACACTCACGCACCGACTCACAGACCCAAAGACTCACACACCCACTTGAAGACCACACACCCACTCACAGACCCTGTACTGAAGCTGCTGAACACTAGGGAGTTAATTGCAAGCATGTTGCTCGTGGGAAAAGGGAATGTTTCAGTCTGCATGTCAGAATATTTAAATGAAATGGAAGAGGAAGATATTTTAGAACTCACTTAAAGCATGTCCTAATCTTTCTTTCTACAGGACTAACCATAATTTCCATGGCAAAATGAACCCCTTCCTTTCTATATTAAATGTTTCAACTTTTACCAATTTGATTCAATCAGGATGGCTTCAGGGTGCAACACTTTTGTCATACATAAGACTGCTGGCACTCTAGTTGTTCTTTAGAGCACTCTGGGAGGTTGCAGTAGACCACAAGGGAATCAACAGGCTGCTCCTGTTGGAAGTGCATGTTTTACTGAGAATGTCAGACTTAATTCTATTATGGCTAAGAAATATAGTGTGAATTTACTGAAAATATGCTCTAATTGTAGCTTCTGAAGCACCTTCCATAACCTCTATAGGAACATTTTCTATCAAGCATTATGCATGAAATCTCAGCAGAAGACTTTTACACAGGGTCACCTTACAATACATTCCAATTCCTAAAATTAGTTTGGTACCATGAAGAAATGATTTATATTGTAACAAAAATCTGTTATCACCCTTTATACGTTATCCTTTTTGTGACCCTCAAAAACACCTATTCAATACAATGCATTTCAAAGGGGTGCTAAAACGTATATTGGTCCCAAGATGGCTGCCACCACTTCCTGTTGAAAGTGCTGGCAGCCAATCAGATCTCACCATGAGAGCTCTGCTTAGGCTCCACCCTGATATCTATATGTATTTTCCCTTTAATACCTCCAAAACTACTGAATGGATTTAAACCAAATAAACAAAGCACAATCTGGCACCAAGAACTAGCTTCCTGCCTCATTTGGTGTAATTCTGTTCAGCGGTTTGGTCTGCAGTTGTGTCTAAAGATGTGGTGAATCCACTTTAGTTTACCCTTGGGACACAGGAGTAAGCTTAGCCTTTGGCTTGCAAGCCTGTACCCTCTTATATATAGGTAGATAGATAAAACTTCAGCTGAGGCCGATCACATCCACCAAACAAGGCTGCTGCACGAAGCTGGAAACCCACCAGTATTACAAAACTCATATTTAGAAACTGAACGTGAACTCCAGTACAGGTGATTTTAAATAACTTTTACTGGCAGAAAATGAAGTCGCAAAAGTTCCAATGTAGCTGTGCTCACCGCAACTACAAAAGAAAAATATTCACCACTGTTAGTTGTGGCTACTTATACGAAGAGACAAGGAGAAAGAGAGAGAAATGTTCAGTTCAATATTATCATGGATCCAAAGCCTTGTGGTTCTGAATCCGTAATAACATTTGAGTTGAGGTTTCTGAAATTCACTTGTCCTGGAGTGCGCTTTCAGTTTCCAGATATGGATGGAGCTGTTGTTTTGTAATATATATGTGCCTAGATGATATCAAATAAAAAAGAACAGATTATGAACGGAATTCTGAACAATGTAAACATGCACCCCCAGTCACAAAGATATGGGCTTAATCCATTGTTTTTTTTGCCCACCACCCCAGTTTGTACCCAGCCATATGCAAATAAGTCTTGACCCTGTTCCCTATGACAACAGTCTACCTCGAACTGCGAAGCCAGGTCCTCCCTGGAATGGAAACAAGCATCCTGGGACCAGTTTCAGAGTATCATCCCCTGTCGGCGATGCTAGCTTGAATCCAGTGAGCACGGGACCCACGTCTGGGCAAACCCATCCCACTTAGGATGAAAAAAGAACAGATGATTGACAGAATGCTGAACAATGCAAACATTCACCCTGAATCTCATAGATCTGGGTTTAATCAATCTTTTTTTGCCCACCACGCCACCCCAGTTTGGATTCAGCCATATACAAACCAGACAGAACTGCCAAGCCAGGTCCTCCCTGGACCAGAAACAAACATCCTGGTACCGGTTTTGGAGTATTGCCCCTCATGAGTCAGGCTAGCTTGAATCCAGTGGAGCAATGAGCCCTAATCCCACATCTGGGCATACCCTTCCCACGTAGGGTGACAAAAGCAAAAACAACAGATGATTGACGGAATACTGAACAATGCAAACATTCACCCCAGTCACAAAGATCTGGGTTTAATCCATTTTCTTTCCCTGCCACTGCACCCCAGTTTGGATCCAGAGATATCCCAATCAGTCTTGACCCTGTTTCTCATGAGAACAGTCTAGCCAAACTGCCAAGCCAGTTCCTTCCTGGATCGGAAATAAGTATCATGGGACCGGTTTCAGGATATCACCCCTCATCAGCCATGCTAGCTTCAAACCAGTGGCGCAGTGAACACAGGACCCACATCTGGGCATTACCTTCCCTCTTAGGATGAAAAAAGCAACATGGGAACAGTCCGATATTAAATATCATGAATTGTTGACTTCACTCATGAAGCATTGTTGCCGAAATGCACTTGCTTGCAGTGAAATCTTTGATGTAAGACCCTGTGAGTGCTCTGTGTGTTCTTTTGGACAGCTATAATGTTAACGTGAACCCACACTCACGAGCATGGAAGCACCCCTCCTTGGAGTTCGCAGTCGCCGGTATGATTTGGTGGAATTTACAAAGTAGCAAACTGCCTGAACTGCCTCTTTTCGATGGAGGTACGAAGCTTGCATACATTTGCGGTAGACAAGGTGCTACTACACTCTATGTAAAGAGACATGGCTCCCTGGGGATGATTGGCAGCCCATTCAGTGCAGAATTATGGGGAGGACTGTACTATTATGTTGCTACTTGTGTGCTGAAAATATAACAATACCTGAACATTTTCTATTATTGTCTATACAAGACTGTATAATGAGCTAATTTAAAGCAGTTATCAAAACAAAGGTTTAGCCATTGAGATTATAGTAGAAATGAACACACCAGTATGGCAGCCAAAAATAAAGTATTGGAACTGAGATGGCAACCGTCCTTCTGGTAGCCACGTTGCAGTCCAACATGCATAGATGATTTGAAATTGCATGAATTGTCTATTTCACTCATGAAGCATTGGGAAAGGAATGGTCTCTGAAAGGCCTTTGCTTGCATTAAAATCTTTGATGTAAGACCGTGTGACTGTGCCGTGTTTTCTTTTGGACATTTGACAAATCTTCACAAAATGTTCCAAAAAAGGTGTGCCAGTGATTCTGAGAGAAAAGGGAGGTCACAAATTTGTGTTTCCCATGTTAATTCCCATAGTAGCTTTAGACAAAACTACATCCTGAACCACTGGACAAAATGATGCCAAATATAACAGAAAGCTTGCTGTTGGTACGCAGATTGTGCTTTTGGCTTTTTGGTCTAAATTCGTTCAGCAGATTCTGAGATATTAAAGGGAAAATAAATTTGTATAGCTGAGGTTGCGAATAATTTGTGAATATTTGCGCATTTTTTGTGAATGCGTGAGCAAATGGAAGCACTCTAATTGGCTGGCCACAACCTGAACAGAAAGTGTGGTCTCCCACATTTTCAAATGCTGTGTCCCCTGGGTGGGCCAGGTCTGTGGACCATTATGAGGGCAAAGCATGGCAGATGTGGGTGCACACACACCCCCCCCTAAGGCTTTTACAAGCCCAAGGGACCACCACATCCCCAAGGTGCTGCTTTAAAAATATGCGGGCAGTGTGGTCTCTGTGCCCCGGGGACAACCACTTCCCTGGAGCAAAATATAAAACAGTAAAATTGGTGGCAGTCCTGAAGTCCCCCTGGAGCCCCCGCCTCCCTAGGGAAAAGCTTTAAAGGTAAATGGGGGCCACACGGTACCCCATGGACCACCACCTCAGAACTGTTTATAAAATATGGGGGAGTCGTGCAACCCCCTCAGACCCAAAAAACCCTTACCTCCAGGGGCAAAATAAAAGTGGTATATAGACAATTTTTCCTATTTTATGTGGTTTCAAACTCCTTCCAACTTAGTAGTAGAAATGGGTGTGAAACCAATTGTGGATCCCAGACAGATGTAAGGGGCAGATGTCTCAAGTTTCCTGTTTGCATTTCTTAAATAGCAAATTTTAAGAAATCGCTATTTAAGAAATGCAAAATGGGATGTATGAAAATTGCGAATCGGTAATAGCAATTTGCGAGTTCCAAATACCGAATCGTAAAAAATAGTGAATCGGTATTTGCAAATTGCAAATTGCGAATCCGGCAACCTGGAACAGCCTGATGATATCACAACCAGGAAGTCAGTCAGTGCATGCTGCTTCCAGAAGCCCCAGGCACAGGAGCAGGCAGAAAGACCCAGCCAAGCACCAGGGAGGCAGTCTTGAGAGTCAGCCAGGACCAAACAGAATAATGGCTACTGATGGGAATGTGAAGGAGAAAGGAGAGAGGAAGCGCAAACTCAAATTCAGTGAGCAGGAATTGGAGGTGCTCACAGAGGTGGTCAGGAACCACGACAAATTATTTGGAAAAAACTCACTACAGGTACCTGAAAGTGAGAAGAGAAAACTGTGGTCAGACAGCCAGACCAAAATATGAGCAGTGGGTGTTGTGCAGCGCTTCGTCGAGGAGATATGCAAGCACTGGTAAGACTTGCATTCAAGTGCCAAAGAGAGGGTAGCAAGCAGGCTAAAGGAGGCAAGGAGCACCGGAGGAGGACCACCCACCCAGACACCATCTACACCAAAGGAAGACATAGTGGAGTCGACACTGCTTCTTGAAGCTTTCAGTGTTGCACTGACATTGACACCTCAAGCACACCCAACACCAGCAAAGGTAAGGGCAGTAATGATGTGTTTCCCCATATGTGCATGTACATATGGCACTATGCAGTATGATAAGTAGTCCATGACACATCTTACATATAACACGACAATGCATTATGGGAGCAGTAGTCCACACCCCCAAAGTACAATTACCACATAAATAGCGAGATAGTGTAAAACCAAACAGATACATGACACAAAAGACTGTCAGAGATACTATGCCATGGTAAATTTAATCATATTATGCAATTGTGTGAGTACATATCCAAGAATGACATGCGGCACATTGTTGTGGCAAATGTTCCGGGTCAGACGCAGCAGAAGGTGGAAATGTGGGGGATAGCGAAAGTCAGCCACAGTCCGACTCAAACACCAGTGAGTCCTTCAAACAAGCACCAATTAGACTCAGGGCAAGAGTGCTACCCCTCCCTGAGTATAACGTGGACTCTGATGTAATGCCGGATGAAGTACCCACACCACCCCCAGAGGCTGGAAGCACTGACAGACAGCAGTCCCTGCCCCACTGTCAGTCCACCCCCCTCAGGAGGAATCGCAAAGAAGGCAGACAGTGCACAGAGGAAGGTGTGGGCCCATCACTGTTTTTTGGCCTTGAGGCTTCCATGCTGAAAGTGCAGCACCTGCAATGTAAAAAAATGAGGTCAATGTACAGGCAGTTGGTGGCAATCAATCATAACATGGGAGCAATGCACAGGCAGTTTGAGTCTCACAATGACAACATGGGAACAATGCACAAGCAGTTAGAGACCCTCAATGAAAACATGAGATCAGTGCACAAGCAGTTGGAGTCTGTCAATGAAAACATGTGCAAGCTGCATGAGGGACAGCAAACAGCAGCAGAACATGCAAAAGAGATGACAAATGCCATTAGGGAACTCTGCACTGTGATGCAGGAGGAGCATGTCAGCCACCGTAGATGCCATCACCAATTAATGGGCAGGTTGGATGGGTTCTGCAGATCTGTCAATCGGCTCAATACAACAACTGCTTTGGTATCATGACGTGCTGTGGGCATGCAAGTGGCGATGGCACATTGCAGTCGGGACTTTTGGGACAGCCGGGACAACACAGAGTGCTACAAACAGTGAACTGGGTGATGGGGATAGAGAGGAGCTCTCTAGCCTCAGCAGTCTCACAGCCCCTTTGATGGATCCTAGGAGTCGCAGTAGCAGACACAGTACTGTCTCGGAACACGCAACAAGAGGTGTCACCGAGATCACTGAGCACTCAAGTGGAGTGCGTGGATGTAGAAAGTAATGTTGAGAGGTACAGGGGACTTGCATATCATGTAATAATGCAGGGATACTCTGATGCTAATAGTGTGACACTGTAACTAGCACCTGCTTGTGTATAGTGCTTACCTATGTCCTAATCACACATATATTACCTGAAGTCAAGGCAATAAAGTTGCTACCTACAGCAATACATTAAAGTTGACGTGGGTTTGTCATTAATCACATCAAAAATAGTTGCACGTGATCTCAGCACGTCTTTATCGGGCCTCTGCTGCACTAGTTCTGTCTTCTGGCTGAAGGGGTGGCAAAGGATCGTCATCCTCATCGGAGTCAGACTCTCTAGGTTCCACTGGTATGCCCCTCGTTGTTGCGATATTGTGGAACATAGCACATGTAGCCACGATTTTGCAGGTGTTTTCGGGGCTGTATTGCAGTGCACAACCACTCTTGTGCAGGCATCTGAAACGGCTCTTCAGCAGGCCAAAGGTCCTCTCTACAATGCTGGGTGTCCTCCTGTGAGATGCATTGTACCTCCTTTCGCCTGGCATGGCAGGATTCAGATAAGAGGTAAGTATGAAGGAGTGCACTGCATAGGCACTGTCTCCTAGAATGACAGGAGAGTAAAATTAATATTTGTTATCCGTGACATCTTATATACATCAAGGTGACATTCTCAACTATTACATTACCAAGTAGGTATCCTTCACCAAACTCCCCAGAAAGTAGTCTTGTGTGTATTCCACTGTGCCTGAAGATGTAGGAGTCATGTGTGATACCTGGGTATGTGGCCACAAGATCCGTTATAACTTTGGAGGCACTGCTTACGACTTGTATGTTCATGGAATGTGTCCTGTTTCTGTTCCGATACACATACTATGTGGCCGATGGTGGAAAGATAGCTACATGTGTCCCATCGATGCAGCCAATGACGTGTGGGAATTGGGCAGTCTGGTAGAAATTGTATTTAGTTTGTAGCAATTCCTGTGGGATGTTGGGGAATCTAATGTGCAGATGGATTTTGCTAAGCATGGCACTGAAGAATGCATTGAAGAAGTGTGAAAGCGCACTCTGTGAGACACCTCCAGCTGCTTCTATGACCCCTTGATAGCTCCCTGAGGCTAATAGGTGCAGGGAGCATAATACCTACACATGGGTGGGTATGCTATTGGTTCTGTGTGTGTTTCACTGCAGTAGGGGTTGTAGATCAGCTATCAGGTCAAGTATCATGGCTGAGTTTAACATGTACTTATCATGTATCTCCTCCTCTGTCTGGTTAAAAAGGGTAATGGGCACTCTGAAAATGCGCTCTCGTCTCCTCCTCCCTCTCCTCAAACTTGCTAGGATCCTCATCCTCCTCACTATGACGTAGAGTGCAGCCATTGTGGAAAAGAGGCTGAGTCATTTTGGGCCTCTTTATATAAGTTGCACCTGCTTACCACCTGATTTCAATTTGTGGTAAATTGCACATGCAAAAAGCCATTCTGCGAATATTCGCAACTTACCACTTGTTGATGCATTGCATTGCGATACGGAATTTGCAAATCGCAGAATGCGATTCACAAATTCACGTTACTATTTGCGAATTGCAGTAAGCAATTCACATTATCTCATCGCAGTTGCAAGGAATCGCTGATTTAGCGATTCCTTAGAACTGCACTGCAAATGCCTTTTATACTTTGTGAAAGGTGATTTTGCATTCGCAAACAGTGGGATTTACTGATTCGCACCCTTTGCAAATGCAAAATCCTTTGATACATCTGTCCCCTGGTTTCTGAAAAGTAGATAAAATTCCAAATTCAGCAAAGTTGTCATTTGTGTAGATCCTTCAAGGCTTTCCTATAGAAAGTAAGCAGTTGAAATAAAAAATTATTGAAATTGAGTTGAAAAAAACTGCCATTTATGTCTATGCTTTCACCTTCTTCTACCTATAGCCTTTTTTCAAAAGCAATATACTGTAGCGTCTGCTGAAGCCTTCTATTTGTGGGGGTATAGAGGGCTTGTAGTTTCACTCAAAACCCCATGTACCCAGAGCCAGTAACTAAGCTGCACCTTGCAATGTTTTTTCATTGTGTACTAAGGCACACAGTAATTCATTTGGTAAACAATATAGAATGAAAACTAGTTATAAAGGAATCCTATGTATTTCTAAAATTGGGCACAAGATATGTAGGTTAGAAGCAGTGGTTATTTACACATTTCTGAATTTGAGGGTACCCATACTAGCATGTGAGTAAGAGTACAATTCTCAGAATGACTTATTTCTTACACTTTGTTTTAAATGAAGACAATTGGTAATAACACTCTTCCCCTGAGTGTCCCAATAAGAATGGTACCTCACTTGTGTGGGTAGGCCTAGTGCCAAAATAGGAAAAAAAAAAAAAAATGCAGCATGGACAAATTATGTTTCCCCACTGAAAACTGACACTTTTTTTGCAATATGACCAGTAGTGGATTTTGGGTCCTAGCTCAGCTGGCACCTAAGGAAACTAGCAAACCTGTAAATTTTTTAAAAGCATACACCCAGGGGAATCCAGAATGGAGTGCCTTGTGTGGCACTCACCAGGTTCTGTTACTCAGAATTCCTTCCAAACATCAAAATGTGTCCAAAACATTTACCCCATATTACTGGGAACGAAAGTTCTCGAATCTGAGGGCAGCCACAAGCTTCCTTCCACCCAACATCCCTCCAAGTCTCCCGATAAAAATGGGACCCTGCTTGTGTGGATGGGCCTATTGCCTGGGACAGGACAGTGCCCAAAACGTAACATGAACACATCACACTTTCCCACCAAAATTTGACCCCTTTTTAAATGTGTCTATCTTTGCGTTCTGGATCCTAGTTAAGCTGGAACCTAACTATAATGTCCCTGTAACCTTTGTTTTTTCCAGTGAATATATGTGTGTGTGTGTGTGTTAATATGTGTATTTATTTATTTGTAAATATATGTGTATATATTTATGTGTAAATATACGTGTATATAAATGTGTATATATGCACATCATTGAAAAAAATGAAATAATGGAACCTTTGGCTGACGGCTGCCTCGTTGCCAAATAAATGGTATTGTGATTTTGTGCTAGGGTGCAGCTGAGAGGTGAGCCGAACTTCACCAACGTGAAAGATATATATATATATGTATATTTGGCACTGCTTAACAAATCTTCACGAAATGTTACTAAAATATTGTGCCCAAGAGTCTTATTGTACATGGAAAGTTTCAGAGTGATCCATCAAACAGGGGCCTAGAAAAAGGAGGGGGTCAAAAAATGTCTTTACCATGTTAAAAAAATCCCATTGACTCTTTAGACACTCCTACAACCCTAACTGCTCCATGGAATATACCAAATAGCTTTTAGTCTCCAGATCACGCTTTTTTTAATTTGGTGTAAATCCATTCAGTAGCTTAAGAGAAATTAAAGGAAATCCAAACTTGTATATGTAGTGTTGTGACAACTTTGCAAATACTGCTGACCTTGTGCAGAGAACTAATTGGCTATGAACACTTCAATCAGGAAGTGTTGGCAGCTATTTTGAGACTCAGCTTCAATCACATCTTAAAAAACAGCTTATAAAAAGAAAAAGGTGCAGGATAGGTCAACCCTAACCACTCAGCCTTGGTGCAGGGGTATCCCTGGTGCCTGCCCTAGGGCAAAAAAACATTTTTTTAAAGTTCATGGTTAAATTTGTGAATATTCTTGAATTTTGTCATGAATGTAAAAAAAAAAAAAAAGTTGGTCTCCCACATTTACAAATGCTGTGTCCCTTGGGAGGGCTAGGACTAGGGACCATTATGAGGGCAAAGCACAGCGGATGTAAGGGCACACCCCCACCTAGGGCTTTTATAAGCCCAAAGGACCACCACTTCCCCAAGGCCATGCTTTATAAATATGCAACAGGCCGTGTGGTCTCTGTGCCCTGGGGACAACCACTTCCCTGGAGCTAAATATAAAATAGTAAAATTGGTGGGGGTCCTGAAGACACCCTGGGGCCACCACCTCCCTGGGGCTATGGTTTAAAGATATGTGGGGGCCACATGGCACCGTAGGGACCACCACCTCGGTACTGTTATAAAATATGTGGGGGGGGTAGCGCAACCCCGTCAGATCCCAAAAACCAAGACCTCCCGGGCAAAATGTGAGTAGAATATAGCCCTATTTTTTGTGCTTTCAATCTCCTTCCAGTTAATAGTAGAAATGGGTGTGAAACCAATGGTGGATCCCAGAAAGCTATTGGTTTCTGAAAGCAGATACAATTCCAAATTCAGCAAAGTTGTCATTTGTGTAGATCCTTCAAGGCTTTCCTATAGAAAGTAACAGTTGACATAAAAAAAAAATTGAAATTGAGTGGACAAAAACTGCCATTTGTGTCTATGTTTTCAACTTCTTCTACCTATGGTAGATTTTCAAAAGCAATGTACTGTAACTTCCCCTGAAGCCTTCTAGTTGTGGGTCCATATAAGGTTTGTAGTTTCACTCAGAACCCTATGTACCTACAGCCAGTAACTGAGCTGCACCTTGCAATGGTTTTTCATTGTGTGCTTAGGTATACAGTAATTAATTTGATAAATAAAATAGAGTGAAAAATAGGTATAAAGGAAACCTATGTATTTGTAAAATTGGGCACAAGATGTTTGGATTGGCAGCAGTGGTTATTTGCACATTTCTGAATTAATTTGAGGGTACCCATACTAGCATGTGAATTAGAGGACATTTCTCAGAATAATTTATTTCTTAAACTTTGTCTTAAATTTGGAAGGCACAAATGCAAGTGAAGAAAATTGGCAATAACAGGTGTCTTCCCCTGAGTCTCCCAATAAAAATGGTACCTCACTTGTGTGGGTAGCCCTAGTGCCCACAGTAGGAAACAGCCCAAAACGCAACATGAACACATCACATTTCCCCACTGAAAACTGACACATTTTTTGCAATATGTCTAGCTGTGGAATTTGGGTCCTAGTTCAGCTGGTACCTGGGGAAACCTAGCAAAACTGTGCATTTTTTAAAACTAGATGCCCAGGGAAATCCAGAATAGACTGCTTTGTGTAGCACTCACCAGGTTCTGTTACTCAGAATCCCTTCTAAACCTCAAATGTGTCTAAAACACATTTATCTCATATTACTGTGATGGAAAGTTTTGGAATCTGAGGACATCAATGGGACCCTACTTGTGTGGATGGGACAATTGCGCGCGACAGGACACAGCCCAAAACGCATCATTAAGATGTCACATTTTTCCACCCAAATTTGACCCTTTTTCAAATGTGTCTAGCTTTGGATTCTGGGTCCTAGTTAAGCCGGCAGCAAGGGAAAACCTAGCAAACCTGTACATGTTTGAAAAGTAGATACCCTGGGTAATGCAGGATAGAGTGACTCGTGTGGCTCTAACCAGGTTCTGTTACCCAGAATCCATTGCAAACCTCAAAATGTGTTTAAAAACAGGTTTACTTAACATTTCTGTGATGGAAAGTTCTGGAATTTGGGGCACCACAAATTTCCTACCACTCAGCGTTTCCTTTGGTGTTCCAATAAAATGATACCTCACTTGTGTAGGTGGGACAAATGCGTGCAACAGAGAAGAGACAAAACTGTGTAGAAATTGTGGGGTAACCAAAGTGGGTCTAAAAGGGCAGGGGTCTTTTATACGTTTTCAGGCTGACTCTGCTTTGGGCACCCACACAAGTGGGGTAGAGTTTTGATCAGTACACATGGGGCAATGCTGTGCTGGGTGGTATGAATTTTGTGGATTTCTGTGGATTCTGGAAGTTTCCATAAAAGAAATGTGGGGAAAATGGGTGATTTCATGCAAAAGTGGAGATTTGCAGGGTATTGTGGGTTGGAAAATGGTGTGGGGTGCATGTAAGCACACCACCCTTATCTCCTCCAGATGTTTAGTTTTCAGAAGTGTCTAATCTGGTAGATTCTTCCTGGTGGCAGCATACTCTACTCCAAAAAGTGCAGCCGCTCACCATTGCAAGTGGGACACTATTAGGAGTTTGCCAAGCTCTCCTGACCCATATGTAAAATCAACACCCAAAATAGTCAAATGCCCTCTTGCTTGCCATTGTGATGAGATGCTTTAGTCGACAGGGGAAGGGGGCAGAAAGGCTGTTGCCCCCTTCAGTTGGGAATGGGGCGTAACCAGGCCCATGGTGGTAGGCATCCACCACCTCTCTATATTTGTTTCATTCCCTGGTATCTAGTGGGCTGTCTGGCCTCCCAGGGGGGCTGATTATGTGACATTATCTCCATCTGCCCCCCCATAGGATCAGAAAGACTGTGTCAGTATTTATTTGGGGTCAGGGAATGGCCAGCCCCCACCTCTCTTTAAAAAAGAATCCCTAATGCCTAGTGGGTTTCCCCCTTCCTCGGGGTGCAATGTGGAGGTAATTAACCTATCTGCCCCCAGGAGAGGCAGAAAGACTTCCACCCCTCTTTCATATATAAAATATCCTTTGTGTCTAGTGGGCTTTCCACCCCCTAGGTGGAGGATTGGGCATAATAACTCACAGACCCTCTCAAACGTTCTCTCACAGACCTACTCAGGCTCACTTACCCTCTCAGAGACCCACTCAGAGACTCATGCACTCACTCACTCTCAGACCCATTCAAAAACTCATGCACTCATTCACAGACACACTCAGAGACTCATGTACTGACTCACAGACCTACTCAGATACTCATGCACTCACTTACAGATTCAGTTAGACACTCAGACTTCCAATCAGAGACCTACTCAGAGACTGACGCACCCACTCACAGACCTACTCAGACACTCATACACCCCCCAGACCCACTTATACACTCTCACACCCACTCACAGACCTACTGAGACATATATGCACTCACAAACTCACAGTAGAAGGTTAGAGGCTACAGCTAGGAAAAAATATTAGAAAACACCTTAGAAATTTACTTTAAAAACATAGGTTACTGAGACATTATAGTTAGAAAGCAACATAAAAACATTGAAATTCGCAGAAAAAAAACAAAGGTTACAGGGACTTTATAGTTAGGAACTGGAATTTTTTAAAAAACAAAGAAAATTCAGTGAAAAAGCCAAAGGTTACAGTTATGTTATAGTTAGGCTCACATTTCAATTGTACAAAACCCTGAAAATTTGGCAGTTATAGTTACAAGAACTAACGATAACTGACCCCCCGCAACTCACTGCTTATGACCTCACATTTTACATCACTCATGACATGGTCAGTGATATCACTAAAATCCGTTCCACCGATAAAACCCATACCCACCTGATCTGCTGCTGCTTGCTGTGAGCTGTGTTTTCATCTCTTTCCCTACCACCTGTCATGTGGGCAGGGAAAGAGATGAAAACATTTCTCCAGTACACAGGGAGCTGCATTTTGAGGAGCTCCCTGTGTGCAAGAGCAATGCCGGCTACCGCAGGAGGCAGGGAGCTTGCTGGACCATGGGGGCCTTGAGGATCCCCACACTGTCCCCATCAAAGCGTAGTGGGTGCCATGAGTGGGGCCAAGGCACCCACATGGACATGGCTGTGCCCCAGGGCCGAAATTGGCCTAGGGAGATGGGCACATCACTCCCCCATTTAAAAAATAAAAAATGGCCCCAGTGTGGTGGATTTTTTTTATTTTTGCCAGGTAGAGGGGGTGGTCTCGGGGTCTGGGGAGTGAGTGTGGCTCCTCATGTATATATTTAAATTAGCCCTGGGGTGGTGGTGGTCCCTCGGGCCAGGGGTCCATGCAGACCCCAATATATATTAAATGTAGCCCCAGGAAGGTGGTGATCCCCAGGCCCAGCAGGTTTGTGTGGACCCTCAACATTTTTCTAAAGTAGCTTCAGGGAAGTGGTGCCCGCCTAATTATTATAAATTTGTTGCCCAAGCAAGATGGTAGTCCCCAAGGCCCAGGGGGGTCTGCACGGCACCCTCTACTTTTTTTATTCTGTGGCTCCAGGGAGGTGGTGGTCCCCAGGGTCCACGGGGTCCGTGTAGCCCCCACATATTTTATTTAATGTAGCCCTGTGAAAGTGGTGGTCCCTGGAGCCCATCGGTGGTCTACGTGCCCCGCCTAAAAAATTATTTTATGTAGCCACAGGAAGGTGGTGGTCCCCAGGGCCCAGGTGTTCCACTCGCCCTCCCTAACTATTTTCATTTGGTGCCCAGGGGAAGGTGGTGCAAGGCATTGGGCTGGGTCATTATAGGGAGTTGGCCACAGGGCCAAGCCACAGGCCAGGCCCTGCAGCCACACCCCACCATGCACCGCCAAAGGTGTGCATGGAGCGGGGATGGCTGGTTATAGGGGTTGGCCACAGGACCTGGCAGCAGGTTAGTGACATCACTGATACCATGAGTGATGTAATATGTAAGGTCATAAGCAGTGCATTGCAGGGGTGTAATTTATAATTATGTGAGGTAACTATGGGCCAGATGTATGAAAAAGTTTTGCACTCGCAAACAGTGCGAATCGGTAAATTCAGCCGTTTGCGAGTGCAAAACAGTGGTCTGCGATGCATGAAATGCATTGGCAGACCACAAATAAGAAATCACTAAAATTGTGATTTCTTGCTTTGCGACCTGGAAATTGCGAGTTGCAATTAGCGATTCGCAATTTCCAGGTCGCAAGGCTATGCTGAAAGAAATCGCAAATTGCGATTTTTCCAAAAATGGCATTTTGCACTTGCAAAATACCATGCTTTGCAACCAGGTGGTAACCTGGTGCAAAATCTAAAAAATGTAGTAAAACTGCATTTTTTAATTTAACATGTAATGAAAAAAAGTTTTTGGAGTGCAGGAGAGGGGGCCTTAGGCCCCCAGCACCCTGGCCTTTTGCATTTCCAAAATTGCGAATTCTGGTTCAGAAATCACAATTTTGGAAATGCAAAAAATTCACAGCTATGGGCCAACAGATTTTTAAGAAATCGCTATTACCGATTCGCAAATGTGATACATGGCCCTTTGTGAGTCTGTAATAGTGATTTCTTAAAAATCGCTATTACCGAATCGCAATGGGCCGTGATGGTACATCTGGCCATATATATGCTGAATTTCTGTAGTTTTGTACGTTTAAAATGTGAGCCTAACTATCACATCCCTGTAAGCCTTGTTTTTTCATCAAATTTGTAAAAAAAAAATGGAATTCTATTTTCTAACTATAACCTCCCTGTAACCTATGGTGTGTTCAGTGAATTTCTAAGGTTTTTTACATTTTATTTCTGAACTCTGACCTCCCTGTAACCTATGTTTTTTCAGCTAATTCTAAGATTATTTTTTTTCATTTTTTTTCCTAACTATAATGTATTTGTAACCTTTTGTTATTTAAGTAAATTTCTTAGTTATTGTAAATGTAGTAGGGTGGTTGACCATAGGTACTGGCCTGTGATCAGGTCATATAGCCGATCATCCATGTGCTTTCAACATTACGTCATGAGGGAAAAACAAGCAGAAGGTACACAAAAACTTGGGAAATAGCCAGCAAAAGCAGTGAAAACATGTGGAAAAGCAGAGGAAAAGCAGTGAAAAGAAGAGAAAGCATGAAGAGGGAATTTGAAAATCAGCAAAAGAACAAGGAGAAAGTAGTGAATATGAGTAAAGAGAAAGGAGAGATTATACAAATAATGCATGAAAAAGAAGGGTGAAAGTAGTGAAAACAAGTGAAAAGTAAATAGAGGGTACACAAAAATGATAAAAAACAAGGAGAAAGCAGTGATAAGATATATAATTTTATTGCATGTGTTCCTTTAAAAAAAAAAAAAACATTTTTGGATCAGTGATTCCTCCGTGAAACAGCAAACATGGACGGTACCTACTCTATAGTTTTTGTTCTGATCACATAAATGTATTCATGGATTGGGAATCATGGACTCAATTACATTAAAAAAATTACTATATATATATATATATATATATATATATATATATATAAAGTGCAATATTTCATTTAGATCAGTGTGCACTTATAAACGTATATATTTATATAAGTATATATGTTTTTTAAAGCAGTACTCTCGCAATTTATCTTTTTTGAGAATTCACAAATCTGTGAAAAGGTCCGCAAATGTGCACGATGACACATAGAAACCTTGTCTTATAATTGGCATGGCACCTACCAGACCCTTTTTTCAAAGAATCCTGCCCAAAATCTGTTATTTCTAACTAAACAGTGCACAGCAACACTGCATGGAATAAGGCTCTTGGCTTTCAAGCTTCCAGGTTGTTAGAAGCCTTCATTTTTAACATCATGGCTGGCCCATCTGCTGTTGAAGAGGATCCTGTCCTGCTGCAGGAAGATGAGGAGGAGCAGAGTCAACCAATGAAAAAGAAAGTGAGGTGGTGCAGTTTTTTACAATCCCCTCAGGAGAAAAAAGTCACTACCAAAATTATGAATTGTAACATCTGTGGGAAGGAGTTGTCATGTGGTACAAGTAAAAGGTATGGTCATGGCACAAGCTTGAAGTAGAAAAGTCTAAATACCATCGATGAACGAGCATATCTCAGGATGGCACGTGAGAGAGAAACAGATAGTGGTGCATCAACAGCTACTGCAGCCACCCTATCCACCTCAGCAACTATAACTGTACCTGCTATGTGTCCTAAACTATGGCACATGACTACTCACTGCTTGCAATGCCACATGCTCAATGGGGTAAATACAACATCTGTACAAGAATGCATCAACAATCATCCATTGTTTGGTGTACTATTAAAGTTCGTCTACATGATTTTGTAGTTAGAAAGCCTATTGCTTTCTGTTTTGGCTATTTTTGTTTAGTTGTGCACCTGTTTTTGTTGGTGGTGCATTTATGAAAAAAGTAGATAAACCCAAAAAAATAAAATGTGTTTTTAAAAACATAATAGGACCACACTGTCTACTCATAGGAAGAGGTGTGTTTTTTATTTCTTTTAAGTATATCGGAAGTATTTCTGAGTCACTTGCTGTGTAAGTGTATACATGAGTGTGTGAGCTGGTGTGTCAGTGTTTGCATCAGTGCATGTTTGGGTGTTCCAATATATGCATCACTGTGTATCTGGTTTTGTCAGTATATGGAACAGTGTGTACTTGGGTATATTAGTGTATACATGAGTGTGTGCTTGGTCATGTCAGTTTATGCACGAGTATGTGTCTGGGTATGTCAGTGTATGTATGAGTGTATACCTGGATGTTTCAGTGTACGTATCAGTGTGTGCCTGGGTGTGTCAGTGCATGTGTCAGTGTGTGCCTCAGTGTGCGAGTGTTTAAATCTGTTGGTGTCTGGGTATATCATTGTATGCATGGGTGCGTGCCTGGGTGTGTCAGTGCATGCATCAGTGTGTGTCTGGTTGTGTCAGTGTATGCATGAGTCTGTCTCTGGGTATGTGATTGTATGTGGTAGTGTGCCTGGGTGTGTCACTATATGTGTGAGTATGTGTCTGGGTGTGTCAGTGTTTGCATCGGTGTGTGCCTAGGTGTGTCAGGGTATGTATCAGAGTGAGTTTTGGTATTTCAGTGTATGCATTAGTGTATCATGTGTATGTTAGTTTATGCATGAGTTTATTTCTGGGCATATAAGTGTACGTATGACTGTGTCTGGGTATGATAGTGTATGTGTTTGTGGGTGCCTGGATGTGTCAATGTATGCATTAGTGTGTGCCTGAGTGTGTCAGTGTATGTGTGAAGTGTGTGCCTGGGTATGTCAGTGTATGCATGAGCATGTGCCTAAATGTGTCAGTGTATGCATCAGTGTTTGCTTTTGTGTGTAAGTGTTTATATTAATGTGTCCCTGGGTGTGTCAGTGTATGCATCAGTGTATGTCTGGGTGTGTTAGTATATGCATGAGTGTGTTTCTGGGTATGTCATTGTATGTGTTAGTGTGTGCCTGGTTGTGTCAGTGTATGCCTCAGTGTTTGTCAGGGTATGTCAGTGTGTCTGATTGTATACAAGGATATGCAAGTGTGTGAATAAGTGTGAGCCTCTGTGTCTCAGTGTATGCATGAGTGTGTGCCTCTGTGTGCTTGTGTATATAAGAGTGTGTGCCTATGGGTGTGTTACTGTATATCTGAGTGAGTGTCTGGATATATTAGTGTATGCATGAGAGTGTGCTTGGGTAGCTTAGTGTATACATGTGTGCGTATTGGGTGTGTCAGTGTATCCTTCACTCTGTGTTTGGGTAGATTACTATACATATGAATATGTGCCTGGGTGCATGTATTTATGTATTTTGGGTGTGTTAGGTTATGCATAAGTGTCTGCCTAGGTTTGTCAGTCTATGTATGAGTATGTGTTGGCTTTGTTAGTGTATATAATAGTGTATGATTGGTTGTCTTAGTGTAAGCATTAATGTGTGCTTGGGTGTCTCACTGTATGCATGACTCTGTACCTGGGTGTACCAATGTGTGTATTACTTTATGCTTCAGTATGTCAGTGTATGAATTGCTGTATACCTTGGGGTCTTTCTGTATATATGAATATATGAATGTGTCCCTTGTACGAGTGTATGCATCAGTGTGTCCCTGGGTGTGTTATTGTATGCAGTACTGGGTGTCAGTGCTTATCAGTGTATGCATCATTGTGTACCTGGGTGTATCAGTGTATGCATCAGAGTATAGGTGTACGTGTCTATGTATGCATCACTGTGCATCTTGGTGTGTTAGTGTATGCATTACAGGGTGCCTGGGTTAGTCTCTGTACGTATAATTATGTGGCTGGGTGTCTTGCTGTATGCATTAATGTGTCTCTGGGTTTGTTGGTGTATACATTACTCTGTGCCTGAGTTTAATAGTGTATGCAGGACTGTTTCCTTGGTTATATTAGTTTTAGTATTTCTGTGCGCACTTAGTGTGTCAGTGTATGCATGTGTGTGGGACTGGATGTGTTAGTGCATTCACAAGTATGCATGTGGATATATCAATGTTTTAATCAGTGTGTATTGGTGTGTCAGTTTAAGTTCCAATGCCTGTTTGGGTATATTTATGGATGTACAATGAATGCAGAAAGACGTATTTAGCTATCTACATTAATCTATGTAAAAAGGGAGACAACATAAATAGAAGTTAAACGTTCATATTTCAAAACTGGCCAATAAAGATTTAGATTCTGCAATAAAAAAGGTGATGTTAATAATGAAGCACAATAAATTTGCAGCACTGTGAAGCAATCATTCATTGAAATTCTGCATTTTATTCTCACTTTTTACTTTTATCAGCTGCCATACTTTTACACCGTATATAATGTTTGTATAGAGACTCATCATTGAAAGTGGGGAAAAAACAATCATATATATTGTAAAAAAACATAACTGCATAATATGTCACTGTAACTTAGCAACACTCTACATCACACTCACTGCAGTCAATTAAGTAAGTCTTTCAGCTACAGTTATTGCAACTATTGCAATGAAACATATGCTTAAGTCAACTACTTTTTTATTAAGAGTGTTATAATACAATTAAAAGATATGATGGATAGTAGTATATGCTAAGGTTTATAAAGATATCACCCCTGATAGGCCGTATGATGTAGGAGAAACTGGTAATCTGTCAAGTAGGAGTACGTATTTTAGTCTTCCAATTCTAATACTTTGTATAACTGTGTAGCTCTTATTCCAATATCGGCTTGATTGCCAGATTCTTCGTATAAAATTCTGTCCATTTGTTTAACTTTTTGAAAAAACAATCAATATCCAGAAATAATACTAACTTTCCATAAAAGATAACACTTTTAGCAATATTTGCTTTTCCATAAAATAGTTGTTTGTCCTTGTTTTTAGTTTGTGATGTCTGTTTCCAATTAAGTGGCATCTGTGTTCTTTCCTCCCCTGATTAAATGCATATTATTATTAGGAATCCCTTATATAGTAAAGAAAACAGGGCTGATTGCAGAGCCCCCCTAACTTTTTGCCCACATTTTTCCATTTTTGCTGGTGTTTTCCTGACTCTGATGGTGCCCTGGGTACTGGTAACCAGCCCCAGGGCCTGTGCTCTGTGTAAAATCAGTATACAAATTAGGGTAATTATAATTGGCTATGTCAACCTACCTAGAAGTCCCTAGTTAGGTTAGGGCATGTAGGTTTAGGGACCACAGCATAGGTGGTGCACCCATAGGTGCACTGCTAAGGTGCCCAGTGTCATTTTAAAGGCAGGCCTGCCTTGTTGGCTGCTTTTAGGTTAAACTTATATGCAAATTCGACTTTGGAATTAAAATGACTTCCAAAGTCTTAAACTATCTTATCTTTACTTATAAGTCAGCCCTATGGTGTACCCTAAGTGACCCTCGGACTGACTGCCATGTTACTATAAGTAGGGACCTAATAAACATAGTTTTATAAGCCCTAATGAGGTAAAATATCCAAATTTGTTTTCCCTCACTGTAGTGAATGGCCTCCAAGGCTAAAATTGTGAGTCTGTATTTTAATTAACAAAGTCCCCATAGGAGACAGATACCTTAATTTTGGTATCAAATTAATTGTTGTAATAAATCCCACAATTTGTCATTGTTGGATTTATTATAACTAGTTCAGGTAAAGAGTTTTAAAACTCTACCTGAAAGTTGCCCACTTCAGCTCTGTAGTGCCCTTCTCTGATTGGCCAGCCTTTGGCAGCCTGGCCAGGCTTCCTTGATGAGGTGTGAAGTGGCCTGGGCTGACCACAAAGGATGTGTCTAGGGGAGGAGATCTGAGTCAGAAGATGGTGAAACAGGATGGGGGAGAGCAGCCAAACTGGTCTTCGAAGGCAGGGAAGAACATTTGGAGCAGCTCAGGACCTCCCCATTCCCTGCAACCCCAGACAAGTAGGTGCCCTCTTGCTTAGATTAGGAGAGGGCAGGAAAGGGGTGTGTTTAGTAATTTTAGCCACACCAGTGGGAGGGTTCAGCCAGATCTAACCTCCAAAAATCAGTTTCAGCCATGATGGATTTTTGAAGAATGTTACTCTCTGGGATTGATTTTTGACACACTTCCCAGGAAGTGGTCATCAAAGGGGGAAGGAGCCGGCCTGTAATTGGACAGTCAGGCCTCCCTAATTTCCACCCCAAAAGCAAGGATAAATATGGCAGAGCTGCACCCACACATCAGATCCCTACAAGGAACAAGACAAAGAAGAAGGACTGCCCTCCTCGACCCCTGACCTGCACCTGGACAATGCACTCTGAAGGACTGCACCAGCTGCACACTTGGGCTTCACCGCTAAAAGGACTTTGGGCCTGATTACAACTTTGGAAGAGGTGTTAATCCGTCCCAAAAGTGACGGTAAAGTGACGGATATACCACCAGTCGTATTACGAGTCCATTATATCCTATGGAACCCGTAATACGGCTGGTGGTATATCCGTCACATTACCGTCACTTTTGGGATAGATTAACACCTCCATCAAAGTTGTAATCAGGCCCTTTGTCTTCTACTGCTTCAAGAAGAGACTCCCTGTTTGCTAGAGGTACAAAGGAGCTGCCCAGAGTCCCCTGCATCAAGTCCTGCAAGCAGAGCCCAGCTGACCAGCATCCAATGGTCATTTAAGGATTCTGACCAGATGCATTCTGGGAGTTATAGTCCCTACTCCCAAGGAGCAACTCCGAGCTTCTGGAGCCTTGGATCAAGTTGTGGACACTTCAAGGACCCAAAAAGGACCTCTAGAAGAAGATCCAGAAGTTTGGAGACATTTGGAGCAACTCCATAACTTGAAGAGGTGCATTGTGGGAGTTGTAGTCCTAGGCCTCAAGAGGCAAACCCGAGCCTCTGAACCCTTGGCTGGTGCTGTGGACCACTTTCCTGAATCAAGAAACACTTCTGAAAGTATGTGTAACAGTGTTACCTCATGGATGGCCTGAACTCTGGACTTTGTCCCTTCCCAGTGTGACCTTTTCTTTTTTTTAACCCTTTGAGTGCTAGGTGCTTCTATGTATGAGAAAACATAATAAAAAAAATATATCACATCTCTTGTTCCCCTTATCCAATTTTAATCCTTTTGGTGTCATTTTAAAGACAAAAAATAATTATATTTTTATAAATTGCTGTTGGATTTCTATTCTGTTTTGTGTTTCTCTTATTTAATGTTTTGTGGTTTTTAAATGCTGTAAACACTTGTCTCCTAAGTTAAGCCTTGTCGTCAGGTTCCAGAACTTGGAGGTGTCATTAGCTCTTGCGGAATCCAGAAGAGCAGCCCACCTTGATTTCTCCCAGCTCCTACGGGCCTTGATAAGCTCCTGTTTATAACTCTCTCTTGATTGCCTTATAGGCTCTCTAGCCCCCTTCTCATATCCCTCAATAGCTTAAGCTTAGCTTCCCTACATGAATGGTTAAACCATGCGCTTATTCCTCGTTTTGGCAGCCGTCTCTTTGATGAAATGATTTTGGAGAGAGTTAAATCAATCTAAATGTGCTGCCATAAGCCTATCCCCATTCCCATGTAACCGGAGCATATGCTCCATTCGTTCTGCTAAAAGCCTGCATATCAATGTAAGGGAGCCCAATGAAGAATTAACAGCATTCCACTTAATGTTGCGTTTGTTATTGGTCATGGCAAGCTGCTGTACATAATCCTTAATGTCAGAGGCTTCTAATATAGGCAGCAAACCCCTAGTACATAAAACTAGTGGTTCATGGTTGCTTTCCTCATGTTCCATTACCATCATATCGGCCATATGTCCCCACAAACAGACATCCAATAAAAAATAGTCAATATGGCTCCTATAAGCTCCTCGTTTAAAAGTGGGGCAGGGTTTTCATCTGAGCGAGAGCGCCCATTACAGGCACGAAGACCATATGCAAGTGTGATGTCAACAATTTAGTAGGCTGTTCTGCTCATTCTAATACTTTTATTCAATGTTAATTGTGGAATACCCCAATAAATATCCTCTTCTACGTAAAGTTATTGGACCACTGGGTAAGGCTCAAAAGTCGCATTGAAATCCCCTGCAATTAAGATATGATGAGTGGTTGATTTGCTGGCTAAAATATTGTTTAATGCAGTCAAGACATCAGACTCACAATTGCTACTCATACTCCAACTATATATGTTTACTAATAATAGGGTTTTTTCCTTATGGGTCGATAGTATTAAGCCTTGCAGATCTACACTGCCCATATCTATTTCTTCGACCCGGCACTTAAGTGAACAATTAACCCATATAAGTAATCCACCGGAAGGTCTCCCAGAAGTCACCTTACAGGCTGGGACCCAATAACTTTTAAAACCACATCTATGCTTGGGCTTTAAGGCCCATGTCTCTTGGAATAAGCAGATCTTGTGCTCATCTATAAAATGGCCCCAGTCAGGAATTCGCATTTTATGCTCAAGCCCGGCTATATTCCAGCAAATAATTTTTGCTGAAATATCATCTCTGGCTTGTAATGCGTCAGTCGAAGTTTGAGGAGTGATAGATAAGTTGCTCATAGGGTTCGTGTTACACATTGCGACTGTCGATGAACGACTCTCAATAAGTCCCCCTGCATCTTTGTCTCCAGTATTATCCCTCGCCACTATAAGTTCAGGGTCTGTTGTATTCCATCTAGTTACTAGAGACCTTGTGTCATTCTGGGTTAGCATTATGGTTTGGGTAGGGCCCCTAGAATCTGCATTTAAGGTCAAAGTTCCATCTAGGTTTCCTACTCTGGTTCTTTCTTGCTCAATTTCACTGGAGATGGTGCATTCCCTAGTAGTTGGTCCTAACCTCAGGATGTCTGAAGTGTCCTGCATAACATTGGCTTTATGTCAGAAATGGTAGCTGTTGCCTTAACGCAATTATCATCTGAGTTGGTATGCGACCCTGCAATCTGACCCATCTCTAATCGGTGAGGGTAGTCACAACAGTCCTTGAGTGACAGAAAACCCTCACCTAAATTTACGGAGGTCCTGTCGTTAGCACCAGAGGAGTGACCCAAAGTAAGGGGATGACAGTAGGATTGTGTGTCGCCTTGCAGAGAGGTATCAGGCATATAGGGCTTAGCAAGCTCTCCTAATTTCTCCTCGATAGCTTGGAGACGGATTTCAATAGGATGCAATCTCTTGATGAGTTCCTCCCTTATGTGCTCCATTATACGTTCAAGCGCCAATTGGCCGGCGGCACTTTCTTGTGATGTTGTAAACCTGTCATTCCCAACTTCAGAACCCGGATTGTTGGTACTCATAGTACAGGCTCGTTTGTTCCTCAGATTGACCTCACCACGAATTCTTTTCCCTTTTGGGTTAGGCTCTGAATCAAATACTAATGCTCCAGCTGAAAGAGCCGGAGTCAACTGAGCAGATTCTGCTTTAATAGCCTTATCCAAGGTCACTGAGATTGTCTCCCGATACATTTTTTATATGAGCAGCTGGAGGGGATGCCATAACTGGATGCATATCTTGGGACTGCTGGAGGTGCGGGGACTGTGAGCGAGTTTGTGATAAAAGTGGAGGCTGGGGGGTGGAGACTGGGGAGACTGGAGATGTTGAGATGGATAGGTGGCGCTCGACCAGCTCTATCTCTTTGTCCAAGGCACCAACTGCCTTTTGTAGGAAACCATCTAAAGTTGTATTAATTCTAGAATTATCTTGTGCTGCCACCCCCTTCCGTCTGCCCATCTCTCACCCTTGTGTGCTCCCTTTTCTCTTCTCCCTTCCGTGTACTTTCCTCACTACTTGCTCTTCCCCTCCTCCCCTGCCTCCTCTAGGGTGTGTGCAAGGGGCACACAGAGGCACTTTTGGCTCTTGCCACTTTTCTCACCTTCAATGATCTCAAGTCTTAGCGCTGCACAGCTTCGCAAGTTGGCCCAAGTCACTGGGGCTTCTGGGCATGAATTAAAGAGGGTTGGCCCGGCCCGACGTCTTATGATCACTAACGGGCGCAGAAGGGCCCGCGCTTTGTAGCGCCCGCGATACGAAGGCGGCTCCCCACCAGCAGGAAGCAAGAGAGAATCCTGGGATGTGTAGTCCCTCCTCGAAATCAGGGCAACAACGAGCAGCGGTGCGCTTTGTAGCACCCGCGATACGAAGGCAGACCCCACCAGCAGGCAGCAAGAGCGAGTCCTGGGACGTGTAGTCCTCCTCAAAGTCAGGGTGTTTTATAATCAGTTAGAATGTCTTTCTTTATCTAATTTTCCCACGATTGCGAATGTATGGAATATGTCCTCTCTTCGTCAGTAGTGGAGCTATAATCTCTTTTCCTCTTTTTCTTTCAGGGGTTCCTCGCGACCATACGCCAAGGCCACGCTCCTCCTGGAACGCGGCCGGCTGTTGCGCGTCCAACCTTCTCACAGTAGTTATAGCCAGCTCGGCTTCCACGGATCGGAATAGTCCCACGCTTCTCCTCGACTCCACTCGTCTCCCAATTCCCACCTTGAATGCACACCGCCGAATTCCCCTTTCCACACTCGTCCTGCTCTCCGTCTGTCCTCTCACAGCTTTCACTGTTCCTGCCTGGCCGCTCTGCTCCTCTGGCACTCCGCGTGCCGGGCTCACCTCACCGGGCTCCCCCGGGTCTCCCCCGCACCTTCCTTTTTGCACTCTGATATAGCAACTGCAGTCAGGCAGTCTAGGCAGTGTCAATATGTGTGGCCCTCCAGCATAATGTTTCAATGTACTTGCAATGTGTTAGTGCTGTTGGTGGATGACAACGCGTTTGGTTGCTTGGCAGAGCCAACTGACAAGAAGACAGCAGCACCAAGATATGAGTATTCTACTCTGTGATCCAGTTAGCTTACACACAACACCGAACGACGGAGGTGAGGACCGCACAGAAGGTAGAACCGTAGCGCTTGGCCTCAACTCCGGGCACACGAGGGCAGTTGTAGGGCGTCGGTGGCCTCACAGAGGGTGAGGCTCGGGGCAGAGGGGAGCTCGCCCACGTCCGGGCGGGGAGTCTCATAGATCGGAAGCAGCAAGGCGGGGAGCAGGAGGTGACGCTCACATGATCAATCAGTTCTCTTGAATTTACCACTGGCTTGCCACCATATCCAATCAAGGGTCTCTAAGGCAAAGGCACTCACCGCCGAACATGACTCCCTTCAAGCCGTCTATGGCACCATCGACATGATAGTAGTTCTCGTAATGTTCTCTCTGCACCCAGGCAGCACCACCACCGGTGACTGCACAGCCTGCCTGACTCGAGGATTACGAACGTCCTGCATGCTCCTACTTTCCCTGGCTCCTTATTTCCCCTGGCTCCTAGGGGCTTCCAGCCGCCGTCGACCTCTCGCCCTCCGTCACTATTCTTCATATATTTCTTCTCATTTCTGCGTATCCTCTTTTTCAATCTGTCCACTTGATGGTAATGTTTCATCATTGATACAACTTACATCTCCAACATCAACATTTCTGTAAAAAGCATTATTTTCTGTCAAGTATAATGTGGCTTTTTTGACTTTGCTAACATCCACTAACTCTTGCCAGAATGTTTGTTTTTGTGGGCACACCATTTACTAGAATGATGAGTAGTTAATCAATATCTCTGTCTTCACCCCCAGTCTCAATATTCTATTTAAAATAAAAGGTAAGTAGACAACTCTTCCTTTAAGTCCTTTATATAGCCCTCCCTGTTGTTGGGGTTTTTCCAGTCTTTGGTTCCATTTCAACTATTGCTTAAAAAAGGGTATATAGTTTCTATGAGAACTGATTTATAAACGTTTAATTGTTGGGTCTTCTGGGATTAACACCAATGTGCATCTGTTTTGTATTGCTCTAGCTGGCATTGTATTATCCTCTAACTCATCAGAACAATAGTTGCATATAGTTTCCTTTGTTGCCAATGTCGAAACATTCATCTACAAATAAATATACACCAAACTTCGGCCACCCATTTCTATTTTCTTGCTCACTTTTTGAAGATACAACTACTTTGAGAGTTTGGCGTTTGTAGTGAGTATGGCGACAACTAATACAAACACAGTTTGGTTTCTTCGAAGAAACTGTGCTAAACTTTGCAATCTCTTGAGTGAGGTTGTCAATGGAAATCTCTGTCTCCTGGTTCTCTTCACTTTCTGTCACCACCTCCTCATTTTCTCCACACTCCTCTTCAGGACCAAAGAAATGGAACTGAACATCTTTACAAACTTTTTCAACCTCTGTCAGAGTACCATGCAATAGAGCTCTATTCAACTCTCCTGGGGCTGAAATTTTCACATAGAAAAGTCTTCTAACTAAATTTTGCATTTTAGAGTGATGCACAACTAGCATTCTAAAGTGATGAAAAGTGCTTCTGCACACTTTCTTTGATATACACACCAGTGAATGCCCTTGCAAATGAGTGTATTTCCTAACTTTGCATGTATCTGATCCTTGCAACATTACAAATATATTTTTCAGACTTCTATGAAAATTGTCCTTGGCAAGTTCTCAATTTAGCAATTGATGCTGACAAACATTGCAAATACTGCTACAATTCCACTTGTATACAGGAGCCTGTCTACGTCTTCCTTGTACGTTTTCAGCTATCACTTTCTCTACCTTCATTGGAACTATCCCTTCTTTTTGTATGTGATTACTGTATTTTACCTCTTAGCAATGACCACTTGTATCAAGTGCATGCACTAATGTGTTCTCTTGTATGTAGCTCTCTTCATTAAAAAAACAAATCTGTACTAGATGTGTGCTTTCACTCACCTTTTTACACTCAGTAGGTCTGGCCTCAGACGCCACAAGGGGATCGCTGGCTTGGGTACGTGTGCTTTACATTCCAGAAGGAGAGGTGCATAGTCTGATAAGAACCGGACCTGATAGGTAACACGGCGAACGTCAAGCGATCTGTCATTGGCAAGGAGGAATCGATCCAGGCGGCTATAAGCCCCGGTGGGCTCCGTTCCCTTCTCTGAGGTGGCAGGAGGGTCCTTTTGCAGACTCACTCCTACATTCTCTGCTGTGTATTGATCCATCCTTGTTTGCTGCGTTCCCTTGTTCGCCCTGTCCTTTCCCATGGTGCGCACCAGATGGGGCTCCCTCTACAAGTGGTTACTCACAATGTCGTGCCCCACACCACCAGGCGGAGTGCAGTGCTCGAATCTCGTGTCCTTGCCACACATCACCATCTAGTTCCCAACCGTCACACCCACACCAGTTCACCGCGGGGTGACCACCGGCAGGAGCAGCACAGGTGTCGTCTTCCACTCAACGGGTCTGTCTCACCACCAGCCAGTCCCACAGTCCAGGAGCCGGTCGATATAGGGCAGCCCAATCGGCACTCTGCCAGAGAAAAGGGGGTGGGGGGTGGGATCCCCCAAGACCAAGTCCATTAAAAGACCCCGCCACCACCGCAAGTTCCGTGCAGCTCCATCCACCACCACCAACGTCCTCCTCAGCTACTCAAGGAACGACACCCTTCAAAATTTAGGTCACTACGATGGGCCTCTAGGCCTACAGAGAGGGCATCTCCAGTTGCATGCAGGGGGGGAGGAGGGGGCACCAGGTGTGGCACAGCACCTGAACACCACTCCGTCCAATTTTTGAATGCACTCCCCAACTGGGTCACTCCCCCTGAACTGCACCTCACTTTCTCCACAAGCAGACAAATTTAATTGCTGTTCAAAAACGCGCCCGTGATCGCGGCCAACATTTTGGGGTCAGGCGCTCACCAAATGTGCTCCCCCGCAGCGCGATTGTGGCGCTGAATTCTGGTTGCCCGTGTTCTCACCACCCCCCTCCCCTCCGGGGGGGCTCCAAGTCCCCACTGTCGTCTCCACAACAGACCATGACGGCCTGCTCACGCCGTGACCACACCCGTGGCCACCATCACGGGGTCAGGCGCTCACCTCGTGAGCTCCCCTCATGGCACCCCGCTCCGGTCGTCGGCGCACTCCTCGCTCTCGCCTCCGCTTCAGAGGACTCCAGGACCCCTATGCTGGGTTCGCGGGGGCTCAGGGCAGCAGGATTATGGAGGATTTCTAGCCCGGGGCTGGGATCACTCCTCTAGTGCTGCCGGTTGGCCATCTTTCCGGCCATGCCCCCTCCTGTGCTTTCACTCACCTTTAACAATTTTACAAAAATTACATTTACTAATAAGACTTTTTCTTAAGTTTCTTTTCCTCATACACAATACTTGTTTGTCTAGTGTCTTCATTCTGTTCAATATTGAGATAAAAAGGTTTCCTCTTCACAGCAAATATTTTCTCAACTAAAGTCTCAATATGGTGCTTTTACATAAGTATAGCACTTCTCTGCTTATACTTTTTTCTAGCAGTGGGATCTCTAGTTGGCAGTGGTTTGCATCCTATCCAAGTAGGGACCCTCACTCTAGTCAGGGTTAGTGAGTCAAGCAGCTAAGATAACCCCTGCTCACCCCCTTGGTAGCTTGGAACGAGCAGTCAGGGTTATCTCAGAGGCTATGTGTAAAGTAACACAGTGAAAACAACACAAAAGTTCTCCACACCAGTTTAGAAAAAAAGCCAACATTTATCTGAGCAAAACAAGACCAAAATAACATAAATCTAACATACACAATTAAAGATACCAATTTTCAAAGAAAAAATCATAGCAAAGCACTTAGAAACACTATAGCTCAAACTGGGGCTGTCACAGCATCTTGACGGAGTTGTTCCCAACAATCTGATGCCACATACAAGGGAGGGCGCAACAGTCACCGAGCCCCTGGTACAGTACCTTGGAAAACAACATGGAAATGAAGACGTTGTACGGAGCTGGGGATGTGAGGTATCACTGGAGCCGGTGTGGCATCAGTTCCTTACTGCTATGAGGGAGGTGACGTGTTGGTTCCTTACTGATAGGTAGGGGAGGTGAGGCATTGGCTCCTAAATGTTGTAGGGGAGGTGATGCGGCGTCGGTGGTGAGGTATTGGTTCCTTGTGACAAGGAGAGGTCGATGAGTCCAGCAGTTCAAGATGAGAGGTGCCAGCTTTCTGGTGTCCCAATCACTCCACGGGGTCACAGGTGCTGAGGCGGAGTTGGAGTCGTGTGTCACAGATTTCAGTGACACAGCTTTCGGGACTCACGTTGTGGTGGGACTTCAGAGGCACTGCGTCGGCATCGGGTCTTTGTTGCAAATCGTGGTCCTTGGACTTGTCGAGAACCATAGCTCCAGTGCAGGCAGCAGTGTTGAGTCATACAGCAGTGCCAGTTCAAAGTCACTCTGGAGTCAATGTGTTTAGTGCCTTCTTGGTTGCACCAGAGCTCACTTCCAAGGGCCCAGGAACTGGAATTGGCACCACTTGGCAAGTCACGACTCACAGCACAAGAGACAAGTCTCTGAAAAGTGAAGTCTTTGATGGCTCTAAGGCTTCTTAAATTTAAGCCCTTGGAGAACTTGGGAAAGCAGGATATAGAAAGTACAGTCCGGTCCTTTCACTCCCAGGACAGAAGCAGCAGGTAAGTACAACAAAGCAACAAGCAAAGTGACAGTCCCTCCTTCAGCATCCAGCTCTTCTTCACAGCAGAAAGTCCTCAGTCCGGGAAGTGTTCCAACTATGTGGGGTCAGAGGTCCAGTACTTATACCCAATTCTGTCTTTGAAATAGGTACATTTTAAAGAGAAGTCTTTATAGTACACAAGACCCTGCCTTTTCCTGCCCTGGCCCCAGACACACTCAAGGGGTTTGGAGAAGGCTTTGTTTGAGGACAGGTACAGCCCTATTCAGGTGCAAATGTCAATTCCTCCCACCACTCTAGCTCAGGAAGATCCATCAGTCTGGAGATCGCCCATAAGGGTATGCAAGGCACTTCTCAGCTCCCTTTGTCTGATTGTCCAGATTGAATACACAAACAGCTCAAGTTTCATCCTGACCCAAATGTGCATTCAGCAGACAGATGCACAGAATGATTAAGCAAGAAAATGTACACTTTCTAAAAGTGGCATTTTCAAAATTACAATTAAAAAAACAACTGCGCCAAAAGATGTATTTGTAAATTGTGAGGTCAGAGACCCAAATCCTCATATCTCTATCTACTCTCAATGGGAAATTATACTTAAAAGATATTTCAAGACAACGCCCATGTTACCCTTTGGGAGAGATAGGCCTTGCAATTGTGGAAACCATATTTAGCAGTATTTCACTATCAGGACATGTAAAATACACCAGTACATGTCCTGGCATTTAAATACACTGCACCTTGCCCATAGTGCTGCCCTGGACATTCTTTAAGGATGACTTAAATGAGGGAAAAGAGAAGGATTGGGCCTGGCAAGTGTGTGCACTTGCCAGGTTGACATGGCAGTGTAAAACTGCTCACACAGGCACTGCAATGGCAGGCCTGGGACATGTTTGCAGGGGTACTCATGTGGTTGGCATAATCATTGCTGCAGGCCCACTAGTAACATTTGATTTACAGACCCTGGGCACACACAGTAAAGTGTACCAGGGAATTACTAGTAAATTAAATATTCCAATCATGGAGAAACCAATCGCGAAATACATTTTGGACAGAGTGCATATGCACTTTAGCACTGGTTAGCAGTGGTAAAGTGTTCAAAGTCCTGAAGCCAATAAAAACAGGTCAGACATAATAGGAGGAAGAAGGCGTAACGTTTGGGAATAACCCTGCAAAAAGAACCTGGTCCATCTTCTTTAGCAAGTTATGTATTCTAGTTTGAAATATTGTTGCTCATATCCTTAAACTGTTTCTGTCTCCAAGTCAAACTTTCTGTTTTCCATTTCCATTTCTTACTTTTAGTTCCATGTACTCCTTTCTGTTTATAAGTTGATTTTAAACTTCTTTTTCTACTGAACAACTTTCTTTCATTTTGCAGTTTTTCACATTTTTTTTTCCAGAAATGCCTTAGTGCTCTTCCCAGCTGCTCTTTTATGTCCTCATTCTCCACCCTATCTTTCTTTTTACTCTCAGTTTGAATTAGGTAATAATGTTTCTCCTGTTTCTTTCTTCTTTGTATCTTATCAGGCATTGAGTTATTTTTCTAAATACAAGTGGATCTCTGCAATCAATTAAAGAGTACATTTTCCTCTACAGGAAATGGCATTAAATTGCATACTATAAACACTTTGGTGTGTTCATTGGTGTTCATTGGTGTGTACATGGGGGTGTCTCTGGCTGCAATTGTTTTTGGTGGGTCTGTCAGTGTGTCTTCATGAGCATTTTGATGTGTCAATATTTCTATCAGTGTGTGCACGAATGTATCTACATCTTACTTACTTCTTTCTTAGTTGCTGCATCATGCTATGTATCTATGACCATGGCTGTGTTAGTGTTGACATGAGTGTGTCAGTGTATGCATCACTGTGCGACTGGGTCTGAACTCTCCTCATTAGTGTGTGGAAGTGTATCCTGGGTATATCAGTGTATGCATTATTGTATGGCTGTGAGTTAGGAAATCTATTAGTATCTGCCTGGGTGTGCCCCCCATATATATTAGTGTCTGTATGGCAGTGTGCTTATATACAAGAGTGTGTGTATGGGTGTGTCAGTGTATGCATAGGTGCCTCCCTAAGTGTGTCACCATTTGCATTAATGTATGCCTGGGTGTACCAGTGTATGCATCAGTGTGCCATCTGCACATGTGTATGAATAAGTGTGTGCCTTGGTGTGTTAGTCTGTGTATCAATGTGCTCCTGGGCGATATATACATCAATTTGTGCCAGGGTGTCTTAGTTTATGTATCAGAGTCTGCCTGTTTCTGTCAGTGTATACATCATTGTTTGCATGGGTATGTTAGCCTATGTAACAATGTACTCATGGTGTGTCAGCGTATGCAACAGTGTCTGCCTGGGGATGCTAGTCTATCCATCACTGTGAGTCAGAGCCTGTAAGTGTGCTCATCACTTTGTGCTTGAGTGTATGCATTACAGTGTGCCTGGGTGTGTGTTGGAGGCGGCACATTCTTGTTGGCTGGGGTAAGGCCCTAGCCAGGCAGAACCCACAAGCCCTGTCAGCGGTGGGTGATTACACTCACTGTATAACCTGCACTCAACCTTGGATAGCTTGGCACAGAGCAGTCAGGCTTATCACAGGGGCAATCTGTAAAGCATTGGCACAGCACTACCACAACACAATTACACTGAGTGTCACAAAAGAGACTTCATACAAAGTGTATGTAAATAAAGTTTGTACTCAACAGACACTTTAATGAGCAATCATGAACATCATGTAAATCTGGGCATCAATCACATGTAGAATTTTAACTTGTAGTACTAGGTCCAACAGTATTAATACAACATTAGCAGTATGTACATGTGAGAAAAAAGAATACTTTCCCTCCCAGCACCCGTATGTGGTGCAACCACATTGGCAGCACAAGACCACCCCTACCGATCACCTCAGTTTAATATGAAACAGTTATAGGATGCATTCGGGTTACCAATGATGGCAGCAATGTATATGTCTGGAGAATCACAACACTTTTAGAAACAGCTCATGGCCCAGGCCACACAAGCAAATTTCAGTGTCAACCGTAATAGTAAACAATGAGCACAGCAACCCCGCCATGTGCTGTAGTCAATCCCATGAAATCACTCACACACACTTGCTTAGCATTGCTGTGCGGTACCACAAATGTCAGGCAGGGTAGTTTACACACACTCACTTCCACACCCTAATGCGGTGCTATGACATTCAGCAGGTGAGTTGCCAATGTGTTTACAGACCCCTCTTGAACCCAAACCTTTCTTCACCCTCCAACCAATTCCTACTAAGAGCTAGAGATGTAGTAACCTTCCCAAAGATATTAGGCCACTTGCATCTGGTGGTTATACTCATTCAGGATCCTGGGGCAAAGGTGGGGGAAAAAGAGTGAATGGGTGACCAGTCAACTGTCAACAAATCGAGGTTTGGCCATGATTCAGGAAGTTCACTCAGGGGTCTCCACACTGGCCTCCTGGCATGGGTCCAGGTCTACAAAGCACAGGAGGAGGGTCACTTTGGGACACACGTTGTTTAGAATGGCACTCAGCCAAGCCAGACACTCCAATCCACAAATAGTTACCAGTTCCACACCTCTCAGGAACAGGAACACCATGTCTGGGCACAATGACTTGGGCTGCCACAGGTGTTCCAGTTGCACATGAAGAATTACCAAATCCCCACCTCCCTGAAAGGAAGGACAACATTGGGTGCACAATGACTTGAGGCACACCAGATGATTCCGATAACCCACAAAGAGGTATCAATGTCCGTGCCCTCCTGGAATGAGGCCCCATGTCTGGTGCATGATGACTTGAGTCACACTAGACAATTCTGAACACATGATTAGTTCCAATCCCATACATCCCTGGAATGAGGCACAACATCTATTCCACGATGACTTGAGTCACACCAGACAATTCCGCTTGCACATGAAAAGTTACCAATGCAGAGCCACCCTGAAATAAGGCACAGCGCCTGGTGCACGACTACTTGAGTCACACCAGACAATTCAACTCAGACACAAAAGTTATCAATGAAGAGCCTCCCTGGAATGAAGCACAATATCTGGTCACAATGACTTGAGTCACACCAGACAATTCTGAACACACAATTAGTTCCAATCCCATACTTCCCTGGAATGAGGCACAATGTTTAGTATGTGATGACTTGAGCCACATTAAACAAATCAATTCACAAATGCAGAGACACAAGCTCAGCGGTGCTGCACAAGGTAGAATGCAGCACTGTTCCAGGCACACCTCTACCTCTGAGGGTTGCAACCTGTGACACTGACACCACACACAATGAGCATGCAGTCGGGTGTCGCACAAGAAAATGCAACATGCTCGACAAAAGCGGGCCATGCAGGGTCCTGTAAATGGTGAATCTACTCACTACCAAAAAGACGCTTATGCATTTTGTGGCCCCAAGATGAATAGCCATACTCCTTTCTACTTTGAAGGTACCACACCAGGAGGTTCTGGACTCCAGTAGCAATAATTAGGTTTATGCTCACACTGCTCTTACCAGGTGGAATCCAGCAGATGATGTCAACACGTAGAAGGGGACTGCTCTCCAGATGACACAGGTAGAAGGTGTGGGTCCCTCGCAAGAGGTCTTTGATGTCCCTGTGACCTCCACAAGGAACAGAGGCAAGTCAACAAGCCCTTGGAGAGCACACTTCTGACTGCCACACTGCAACGTGCAGTTTGCCCAGGCCAGCCATAATGCAGGAAGGGTGCACGGTCGCTTCTCAGGGCAGTAAATACTACTGTGCACAACAGATTCCTCTGGCAGTGTTCACAACACAGTTGAAGGTCTCTGTCCCATGTTCCTGCAAATGTATCTCTAAGTCGCTGAAGTGTGGTAAACCTAGTTATACTAAAGTGTGCCATTGAATTTGAAGGTGGTTCAAAGGGTTGCTTATCTTAATCTTTAGTGGGGCCATGATCTGACTTTGAGAGGCCAAGGGTCAATCTATCAAGCCAGGCCCACAAGTGGTAGAGGTCTGTTGTTCCAGTCCCCAAGTTATATAGCTGTCGCTGGGAAAACAACAGATGAATTTTCTCCCAGTCTCCAGAGGAATAAAGCTGAATTAAAAAGGCATGCAAAAGGAGTTTTAGACCATAGAAATGGCCACTTTCTAGAAGACATTTCCAAGGCATTACTGACAAAGCCACCATTGGAAAGGGTTTGTCATTATGAAATCAATGATTGTAAACATTATGAGGCTGCTCTACTGCAATTCGCTATTGCAGCTACGATTAATTGTAAGCTTCCCCGTGTTAACATACAGGCAAAGGCGCTCTCAATGGTGTTAAAAACACACATGGGTATTCTTCACTCCCTGGGAATATGTGCCCTGGTACATGCACAAGCGTGCAGGGGCAGGCTGGACACAAATTGTAAGAACAGCACACATGTGCAAGTGTGCCCATACCAGCCTGCTGTGACAAACTCAGTATATATATGAAAACATCATTGTGCAAGTGTGCACATACTGTCCAGCTGTGCCAGACTCAGTATTTATAAGAAAACACAATTGTTTATATATATATATATATTTATTTACATATATGTGTTTGTTTTTTTAACTTTTTTTTGGGACTTAGCTGAAGCTGAGCTCCAAGACGGCTGACACCACTTCAACAGCTTCTGTTGTTGGAGTGTTATCAGCCAATCATATCTCAGCACAAGATCATTAGGGGTCACGAATCCTTCGAGTGCCTAGCTATACAAATTAGTTTTCCCCTTAATTTCTCAGAAACTGCTGAATGGAATTACAGCAAAACAAAAAAAACACTCTTTCTGGACCAGAACCTCCCTTCCTGTCAAATTTGTTGTAATTCCTTCTAGAAGTTTTTGAGCTATTACTGTTCAAAATCCCTATGGAAAAATTAATGGGAAAAACATGTTTTGGGACCCCCTTTTCTTCTTACCCCCCAGTAGATACATCACCCTGACTCAAGCGGCACCAAAGATATATGCAAGTAAATAAACACTTTTTATATAGAAACCAGGTCCTAACTATAACTACCTAGTGGCGACCCTTCAGTATGTGTTTGTGGTTGTTTAATGGTTTTATGTGAGTAACTGAGAGTGTCTTTCTGAATGTATCAGTTCCTATGACAGTCACTGCCTGGGTGTGTGAGTGAATGTGAGTGTATCTGTATGAGTGCTAGTGTGGTTGTGAGAGAGTCTGCTAGAGTATGTAGGTGGCTGTGCGAGTATCTGCCTGTGTGAGTGATTGACTGTGAGAGTGTCAGTCTGAGTGTGAGAGTATGTGTGAGGGTGTCTGTGTTGGTGTGTGAGTAGGTGTGAGAGTGTCTACCTGGCTGTCACAGTGGATGTGAGAGTGTCTGGGTGAGAGAATATCTGTCTGGGTGTGAGAGTGGGTGTGAGAACATCTATACAAGTGTGAGAATGTCTATATGGGTGTGAGAGTGAGTGTAAGATTGTCTGCTTGGTTGTATGAGTGATTGTAGGAGTGTCGGCCTGAGTGTCAAGGTGGGTGTGAGAGTGTTTGTATGGATGTGTGAATTGGTATGAGAGAATCTGTTTGGGTGTACCTGTCTTTGGCATCGTTTGACCAATCTTCACAAAATTCTCCAAAACTGTGTCACATTTGGCCTTGTTGTGCATGGAAGGTTCTGGGGTGAGTTGCCAAGCAGGGTCTGAGAAAAAGGGGGGACAAAAATGTGTGTTTCCCATGTTAATTCCCATTGACTCTTTAGACACACCTGCAGCCCAAGCCACTGGACATAGTTAAAGCAAATTTGACAGAGAGGTAGCTTTGGGCCCCCAGATCACCATTGTCCTTACTTAGTGTAAATCTGTTCAGCAGTTTAAAAGAAATTAAAGGAAACTCAAAGTTGTATATCTAGGGTTGCAACAACTTCACGTTACTGATCTTGTGCAGAGATCTTATTGCCTGTCAACACTTCAACTAGGAACTGTTGGCAGCTATTTTGGGTCTAGGCTTCACCAATAAAAAAGAAAAGGGGGTGGTGTACCATTACCTTGACCTCCTGGCCTTGGTTCAGGAGTCCCCCTGGAACTCTTGCAGGGCTAAACAGCATTTGTTCAAATTCACAGTGAAATTAGTGAAAATTTGCAAATATCACAGTGGATTAAAAAAAAAAAGCAAAGCCATTCTCCCACACTTGCTTTTCATTTTGAAATTCCCAAAATAAAGGAGGGGCACACAGGGTTCCCCTCCTAGGGCTTATTAAAGCCCCGGAGGCCATCACCTCCCCAGGGCTGAATATTATAGTATTGAAGGGATGCGCAGATCCCCACAGGCCCGGGCACCACCACCTCCCCAGGGGCAAGAAACACAAAATGAATAGAGGGGCCTACAATTTTGTAATATGAAGGAGGCCTCGTAAACCCTCAGTTTCCCGTGGACTACCACCTCCCCAGGGCAGAAAAGTAGAAACTCAATGGTGGGGCCGGCAGACCACCCCAAGCCCCAGGAACCACCACCTCCCTGGGGCTACAATATTAAAGTATGAAAGGGGGCTGGGAGGACCTCCCTGGGCCCACCACCTCCCCAGGGCCAAATATCAAAAATGTGTTGGGGGGCCACCCGGATCCCCCCACAAGCCCTTGGGACTACCACTTCCCCACTGCCAATTAGAAGTTAAAAAAAGGAGGAGGGCCTTGCGGCCCCCACCTGGAACCATATAAGGTTCTGGGGACTGCCAACCCCCGGGGCCTACCCCTGCTACCTCCTCAGGTGCCCAACCTTGGGAGGTAGCTGTTTGCTTTTGCTTGACAAGAGCTGTGACAGCTCCCGCCAAGCAAAAGCAAACACTCTGCTTTTAGCAAAAGCAAACACTCTGCTTTCAGCAAGCTAGAGCTTTAAAACTGCTCCTACTATCTAAAAGTGGAGATTTCATCTCAGAGAGAGAGAGTTTAATTTAAAAATGTTAAATTTATGTTTTGATGCAAAGCAGATCAGAGTGTCTTCTGGCCTACTGGTAAAGCTTTTGGACTTCCACTCAGTAGGTTGAATGTTCAAATCCTAATATCTCCACCTTCTCCAGGTCTGCTGCTAATAGTACAGTTTGGGGGGAATTAATCGATGAAGTCTCAGGTAAGACACAGAAGCTGTCATGATGGATTAGTGTTACCATATGGGCTTAAAAGTACATATCAATTTACATACTAAGGGACTGAGTTACATCTTGGCAGATGAAATACTTCACCACAAACATGACAGATATCCTGTTTGCCGTATTAAGATCCCAATATGATATTATGGGATTGTAATAGAGCAGACGGGATATTAGTCATGTTTGTGCAGAATACTCCCCTCCACCAAGATCTAAATCAGGCTGTAAGTATTTTTATCGAAACTGGTCAAGAAGCGTGAGCTATAACAGGCTTTATTAGAAGGGTTGCTGTTTTTTTTAGGTATAATTATTATAAGAGCCTCTCTAGAAAAGGGTGGAAGCAAACCTACCTTGCATACAGTAGAGTACACCTTGAGCAGAGGGGGTATTAGCAGTTTGGTGTAAGTGCTAAAACAATCTCTGATTGTAACACTTCTATACCAGGAGTCTTCCCTCTGGGCAGCACCTCAATCACTTGATTGATTTCCCTCACAGTAATTGGGGCGCCCAACTGTTCAGCCATGTCTTCCTGTTTCCTAGCCATATTTAGATTTGCCTCATAAGATGTCATATCAGAGGCAAAGATCAAATTCTGAGTCTTAGAAAGCCCTTGACATTAATGAAAGAAGGCTGAGTTAAGACCACTTTGATATTGGACCATGTGGTTGACAGCAACTAATTTCAGGACACTACATGAATTTGTAGTGTCTGATTTAACCATACAAGCTACTAAGCACCCAGATCTGTCTGCTTCAAAATGTACACAAGTCAAACACGACTTATAGTCGTCTCTCTACCAATAATGCACATCTGTGCTTGAGAGACAAGGGGTCTTGACTTTAATAAGGGGAAAACAGGACTTCCAATTCAGAAATTATCAATAGCGAGGAGCTCCCTTATCATGGACTGTTTCACAACCACAGATGTGGCAACGCAATGGGCCCTTTCTACAGTTTTAGTGGCATCCCACTCAATTGTGAAATCAGTGGAAGCCCCTATATTAAGATCAAATAGGTCTGGATCACCCCTTTGAGGGATTCCCTAAAAACTAGGTCTTGCAATGGCACACTATAAAGTCTCCACTTAATAATCAATGAGGTTTTCCTGGCTCATTTGAGTCTCACTAATAAGGGGTTAAAAGCTAACAGAAGTCCTCCCTAAATATTTTTCATGGGTTGCTAAAGGGGGCACATCAGCAGAACACAAGAAACCGGTCAAAATAAACATGAAGATCATGAACTGGTGTGTAAAACAGGTATTCTCTGTGTGTACCATGTGTTTGTCTCCAAACGGCAGACTGTTCTCAGTTTGTAAGCCAGCTCCTAGAACCTTTTGTTATTTTCACATGTGGTGCATTGGATGAAGTGAATTAATATCTCTACCAAGCATAATAGGAATTTGCTCCATTGTTCCAAGTGTGCAGAAATACCTTCTAAAAAATAAGATGAGCAATATTAGGAGCATATAAACTGCCCAATATCACATCTAAGCCATCCAACGTAGTGTGGATTATTACATATCTGCTCTGCTCATCAACATCTACCTGTAACAGCACAATGATATGCCATGATTAACCCAAATTTATGTTCAGCTAGCAAAGGCTGAGATATACATAGCAAATAATTATCCCCTTCACCTACATAATAAGTCAGTTATCTCAATGGGGGTCAGATGTGTCTCTTGAAAAAAAAGTACATCTGTGCTCCTATGTTTTAAAGGTCTATTTATTTTGTATCCTATGGAAATTGAAGTAAGGGCCAGATGTAGGTACAAACCAATTTGCGACTTGCAAATTGCGAGTCCTTCCAACTCGCAAATTGCAACTCTCAAACTGGTATGCCGAAAGGTGTCTCAGACACCTTCTGCGACTCGCTATGGGGTCGCAAAGACCCACCTCATGAATATTTATGAGGTGGGTCGCAGTTTGCGACCCCATAGCGAGTCTAGGCACTCACGGGGAAGGTGGCCTGCTGGAGACATATATAAAGCAGTTTTTTTTTTCTCTTTGCAGCCCATTTTCCTTAAAGGAAAACGAGCTGCAAAAAGAAAAAATACTGAAACCTTTTTGTTTCGTTTTTTTCAGAGTAGGCAGTGGTCCATAGGACCACTGCCTGCTCTGAAAAAATATTTTTGTGAGCATTCACAAAGGGGAAGGGGTCCCATGGGGACCATTTCCCTTTTGCGAATGAGTTACCATCCACTTCAAGTGGATGGTAACTGCGAGTTGGTTTGCGACCGCTTTCGCGGTCACAAAGCAACTCTACACTGTGATGCGGTCGCAAATAGGAAGGGAACACCCCTTCCTATTTGCAAGTCAAAATCACATTCTGCATCGCGTTCAGCCTTTTGCGCCTCGCAAACTGCATTTTTAGCAGTTTGCGAGGCGCAAAAGGCTTCCTACATCTGGCCCTAAGTCACATTCCAAGATAAGGAATTGTAATTATTCAATGCAATTATTAATCACACAAACCAATATCAAAGTATTCTCTTGCACTAAGATGTCCTGTCTTTTGCCAATACAAAATATCATCCTTGTCCCCAATCCATATTCCTCAATACTAAGATTTTTTATGTAGATTTACTTCTGTCAGATTGACTGCAATTAAAAATGTATATCCCAACTCACACTCCCTAGGACAAAGAGACAAAAAGACAAGGATGTTCTGTCCAACCCAAGCACTCATCCAGGACATGAAGATGAGGATTCCCTGCAGTTGTACCGGAAGAAAGATTAAGGGGAAGCAATGGTGCGTTCTTTCAGTGTCTCTCCCCTAGCCAGACAGGAACCATCCCCAAAAATGAACACAGGATCAAAAATGGATCAGAAATTCCACGTTAGGTGTCAGCAACCCACTGTCCCCAGGTAGGGACATTGAGTGCCTCTTTCAGGAAATAAGTATACCAAATACATAAAAGGACACTGTCAATGAGCACCATTAAGGCATGTTCACACATCATCAGCCATTGAGGCATCAGTTAAGGAATCCAGACAAGTCTGAATAGTCACGCTCAGTGGTGGTGCCCCTTTAGGGTTAATCCAACTCTATATGCATTGCCTTCTTTTCAGATCAAAGCAACCATGCTATTCTTTTGGCTTGTGGCTGCTTTTGAGAAGGATGCTTAAATGCTCTACCATGTGCTGTATTCTCTGTCTTCTGTTCCTCTGTGATTTAGGTCTTTGCCACCCAATGCCATCCTTCCAAGAGTGATGCACCTCCCCTCCAGCCATTCCCACATGTCTGACGGTACATTGAAGAGTAACAATGAGTTGTCCGCTAAGCTCTTCAACCTAGCAGGGGATAGCAACATGTAAAGGAGTCCACCCTCCCTGACAGCAGTTTTTGCTTCAAAGAGGGTGGCTCTTTTGAACTAGGAATGTGAAAGATTCATGTAATTTACATTCACACCATTACACATCATTTTGTTAAAATCATGTAAAATGGAAATCTGTCATTTCTTGATATATTTTGACATGAAAAGTGTATTTGTAGCAATTTTTGACAGCAACACACATTAAGAAGAGCACTACAATCAGCAGACACTTGTGTTCTATTGTTTCCATGCCAGTTATTTTTCACTGCAAATGGATCATTTCACAGTGAGCATTTGCAGCAAATGGATCGTAATTAAGTGAAACTGTATAATTTTGATAGTGTTGCATAAATGTGTAATGTGAAATTCCCAAAATAATCCAAACTATACCAGAGCAATTTAAATTTTGCCCAGGTCTAGGTTAAACAAATGTTTCTCTATCTTGAAAGGGATCAAATGCCTGGTTAAATGGAGATACAAGGGGATGGGGAGGAGTTCCTAGTGGCAGAATTCTGGACAGGACTCTGTGTGCTCTCTTCGGTGCAAAGGAATTGGACAATCCAGTGGGAGAATGCCTTACTTAAGGAGTCAAAGTGGGGCAAAATTCAGCAATGTAAAATGTGGTCCCAATTAGCTCCTCATCCTTCCTTAAGGCCTCATCTGTGTGTGGGGTAGGAGCCACTACCGGTCTCTGAAACCAGACAATGGTGTTAGAATACAGCAATGTTGGTGCTACTAACTTGGGACCCCCGTAGCAATGAGGCACAATGGATGAGTCTGAATGGTCTCCCTCCAGGGAAAGTATAGGCATCAGAAATCCAACAAGGCCCAGCAAGTGGAAGACCCCACCTTCAACAGACTGAAGTCAGACATGAGAAGGATTCTTTAGTCAACTCTTTCTGCAGCTACTGGTCTGGGGTCCAACCAGGATTTGAAGTCAGAAGCTCACTCAGGGAGAAAAGGGACACAAGTATCAAGCTCCCCTACTGGCCCATACTCCCCTCTGAGACCTAGCTCCACCCTGCTCAGATGGTGGCTGTAAGAAAATGGCTCCCTGTTGCAGTTACCCCCCACTTTTTGCCTGATACTGACTGAGAAGTGTGCTGGGACCCTGCCAACCAGGCCCCACCACCAGTGTTCTTTCACCTAAAATGTACCATTGTTTCCACAATTGGCACACCCCTGGCACACAGATAAGTCCCTTGTAAAAGGTACCAGTGGTACCAAGGGCCCTGTGACCAGGGAAGGTCCCTAAGGGCTGCAGCATATGTTGTGCCACCCTAAGGGACCCCTCACCTAACACATGCACGCTGCTATTGTATATTGTGTGTGTTGGTGGGGAGAAAAAGACAAAGTCGACATGGCATCCCCCTCAGGATGCCATGCCCACAAAATACTGCCTGTGGCATAGGTAAGTCACCCCTCTAGCAGGCCTTACAGCCCTAAGGCAGGGTGCACTATACCACAGGTGAGGGCATAGCTGCAGGAGCAATATGCCCCTACAGTGTCTAAGTCTATTCTTAGACATTGAAAGTACAGTGTTGCCATATTAAGTATATGGTCTGGGAGTTTGTCAAAAACGAACTCCACAGCTCCATAATGGTTACACTGAATACTGGGAAGTTTGGTATCAAACTTCTCAGAATAAGAAACCCACACTGATGCCAGTGTTGGATTTATTAAAACATGCACACAGAGGGCATCTTAGAGATGCCCCCTGTATTTTACCCAATCCTTCAGTGCAGGATTAACTGGTCTGTGCCAGCCTGCTGCTGAGAGATGAGTTTCTGATCCCCTGGGGTGAGAGCCTTTGTGCTCTCTGAGGCCAGAAACAAAGCCTGTACTGGGTGGAGATGCTCAACACCTCCCCCCTGCAGGAACTGTAACACCTACCAGTGAGCCTCAAAGGCTCAAGCTTCGTGTTACAATGCCCCAGGGCACTCCAGCTAGTGGAGATGCCCTCCCCCTGGACACAGCCCCCACTTTTGGTGGCAAGTCCAGGGGAGATAATGAGAAAAACAAGGAGGAGTCACCCAACAGTCAGGACAGCCCCTAAGGTGTCCTGAGCTGAGGTGGCCCCTGCCTTTAGTAATCTTCCATCTTGGTTTTGGAGGATTCCCCCAATAGGATTAGGGATGTGCCCCACTCCCCTCAGGGAGGAGGCACAAAGAGGGTGTAGCCACCCTCCAGGACAGTAGCCTTTGGCTACTGCCCTCCCAGACCTAAACACCCCCCTAATTTTAGTATTTAAGGGTGACCCAGAACATAGGAAACCAGATTCCTGCAACCTGAAGAAACAAGAAGGACTGCTGACCTACAAGCCTGCAGAGAAGGAGGAAGTGTCACGGTTTTCACTGGGCTTACCATCGAAGTTGATGAGGGTTGAGGAACGACACCGGTTCCGGCAGGTTCTGCTCTGGCCAAGGTAGGGGCAACCCCTTCCGGTAGCCACGGTGCTGTTTGACAATAGCAAGCCACTACAGTCCGTGCCCTCCAGAAGGAGTCCCAGAGGAAAAACCCCAATAGGGTAAAAAACCTCCAACAGGAACTCCCTGAAACAGAAGGAGGACAACAAGGCATTAGAACTGAAGATCCAAGGGTACAGGAAGACTGGAAATGCAGACAGGTCAGGAAATACTGGATTCACAAGAAGAAACCAGCCGGAGCGTGACTACCACCAAAGGAGTGTTGCAACGAAATGAACAAGCAGCTAAATTTCCCTTATATACCCCTAGACAGGAAATCGGAAACAGGAAGTAGAAACACCACCATCTTGGATTGGGGAAAAGAGTACAATAGTGAATAAAGCACATGCGTCCAAACAGAGAGAAACAATGCATGCTGGGAAGAGAGGAAGTGGGCAGCATGCTGGGAAAGGGAAAACGCAGGCATAAAAACGCCACCATGTGCAGATATTCGGCTTTTGCCTGTAAATACTGGTAAGTGGTGAAGCAGAAGTTTATGCAGAAATGTAAAGCGTACTAAATGCGCTATGCGCGGCAGGCCTGAAACCCACTCGGGGTCTCAAGTCCCGCCGCGTCTGCCCTTGCGACAGAAACTAAAGAAGGGGGCGTGGCGAGTGCCGCGACCCCTGCCCAGGCTTGTGGCTTCTCCCGCAGCCTGCCTGCAAGCCGCGGCTTTTCCCGCGGCTTGCACACAGGCCGCGGTATTTAACAAATGCCGCGCCGCAGCGACCTGAGCTTGCGGCTGCGGCCGCCGCGGCAGCCGCGGTGTGACAGGAAGACAACAACTGCTTTGGCCCCAGCCCTACCGGCCTGTCTCCAACTATGAGAACCTGCTCCAGCGACGCATCCAACAGGGACCAGGACTGCCCTGGACTAAAGGACCAAGAAACTCCTGTGAACAGCGGCCCTGTTCAAAACCAGCAACTTATTTGCAACCAAGAAGCAACTTCCAAAGACTTCACGTTTCCCGCGGGAAGCGTGAGACTCTACACTCTGCACCCGACGCCCCCGGCTCGACCTGCAGAAAACTAATACCTCAGGGAGGACTCCCCAGCGACTGTGAGCCCATGAGTAACCAGAGACGACCCCCCTGACGCCCCACAGCGACGCCTGAAGAGAAAATCCAGAGGCTCCCTCTGACCACAACTGCCTGTAACAAGGGACCCGACGCCTGGAACCAACACTGCACCCGCAGCCCCCAGACCTGAAGGAAGCAAACATTGACGCATGAGTGACCCCCAGGTGACCCTCTGCCTTGCCCAGGTGGTGGCTGTCCTGAGAAGCTCCCCCTGTGCCTGCCTGCACCGCTAGAGTGACCCTCGGGTCCCTCCATTGAAACCTATACAAAACCCGACGCCTGCTTTGCACACTGCACCCGGCCGCCCCTGTGCCGCTGAGGGTGTGTTTTTTGTGCCTACTTGTGTCCCCCCCAGTGCTCTACAAAACCCAATTGGTCTGCCCCCCGAGGAAGCAGGTACTTACCTGCTGGCAGACTGGAACCGGAGCACCCCTGTTCTCCATAGGTGCCTATGTGTTTTGGGCACCTCTTTGACCTCTGCACCTGACTGCTGGTGTGGTAACTTTGGGGTTGCCTTGATCCCCCAACGGTCAGCTGCCTATGCCCCAGGACTGAGACTTGTAAGTGTTTTACTTACCTCCTAATCTAACATTTAATTACCTCCCCCAGGAACTGTTGATTTTTGCACAGTGTCCACTTTGAAAATAGCTTATTGCCATTTTTACAAAGACTGTACATGATATTGTTTTCATTCAAAGTTCCTAAAGTACCTAAGTGAAGTACCTTACATGTAAAGGGTTTGATGTAAATCTTGAACCTGTGGTTCTGAAAATAAACTAAGAAAATATATTTTTCAATATAAAAACCTATTGGCCTGGAGTAATTCTTTGAGTGTGTGTTCCTCGTTTATTGCCTGTGTGTGTACAACAAATGCTTAACACTACCCTCTGATAAGCCTACTGCTCGACCACACTACCACAAAATAGAGCACTAGAATGATATACTTTTGCCACTATCTTACCTCTTAGGGGAACCCTTGGAATCTGTGCATACTATTTCTTACTTTGAAATAGTACATACAGAGCCAACTTCGTACAGTGGCCATCATCTTGAATATTCCAGAACAGTGCAGGAGTAGGTCAGAAGAAAAACACATACCCTAGAAATGTTTTGAGTTCCTCAATCCAGTCTTGTGAGCCCCTACAATGACTTCCATTTCTCCATGGGGAGGTGTCTGCTTAGCTGTGGAGTCACTGGTCGGACAACAGAAGCTCAGAAGGGTGCATTTCACTACATGTGCTGCAAGTTATGCCCCCTGGGGAAGCAAATGGATGTTAACTGCTGACCATTGAACTTCTGACCACTGAGGAGAGATTACAAATCTGGTAGCAGATATGAACACTTAGCTGAACATAGAATAGATGTAGCACTACCTCATTTGACTTGGAGATGCAACGTAAGGCTTCTCTTCTTTATCCCCAGGACTCTTCTGAACAGTCAGGACCCAGTGACAGTAAAAAAGAAAACAGTTTGATCGTGTCAGGTAGGAGAGTGGCCAACAACTTGAAGAAAAGTCTGCCTGGAGGCAGCTGGGTACTGCCATGTTGAAATAAGGGTCCTGCATATTTTTACACGAAGGCAAAAATAAGGATTGCAAAAGGAGGCGGAGAGAGTGAGAAATTTTTTAGAATTTAATGGTCATTTCTCCAATCACTGTGAAGTGCTCAGGATCAATGTAGCACCTCATACACCACTTCCTCATAATATTCATGGACCTTGGAAGACAACTTTGATGGAAGAATAATCATAACTTCTGACTCCTGACTCCTGCTGGAAGCAGAGAACTCACTCAAGGACTCCTGAATTGTGTTTGCACCAAGGGACTGGAAGTGCTCTCTGGGGGTTAAGTGGTTGCCCTCCAGTTTACCTACTTCCGGGACACAAAAAACAGGACTTCGGACTGCAAGGGATCCAAGCTGGTTAAAGAGTACTTGACCCTGCAAGAGATCTGGCTGGAAAGATACTTTGGCCCATATTTAAGAAGACCTAGCACCTCCTTGCACTACATTGGTGCCATTTTTTATGATGCTAATGTGGCTCAACAAGGCCAATTTGCTGACCAGATTCACAAAGTGGCATAATGTGCCAGGCACAATGTATGCAAGGGGGGTGATCCCCCGTTAATGGGACTGCAAAAATGGCACAGTGAAGTCTCTGAGATTTCACTGGTAATTTTTAGCATCTATTTTTAACACCTGCACAGAGCAGGAGTTAAAAGGGGGAACACCATTATTCTTAATGGTCCCCTATGAACATTGGTGGATTCGTGCCAGCATTTTTGGTGCTACTCCTGCAATGTACTGCAATAGCATGCTATTGTCTCTAACCTGTATCATGGTGACCCGTATGTTTAATACACATGGTGACATTAAGGGGGCGCTAAGGGATGCAAGAAAAGTGGTGCTGCATGCAATGCAGCACCACTTTTCTTAATCTTGGGCCTTGGTGTCCAGAAGTCTATCTTGAGGAGCTAGGGGCGGTAAAACTGACTATGCAAAGCTTTCCCACCAGTTGTAGGCTATTTGGTTAATTTTATTTGGTGGGACAGTTACTCCATTACAAACATGACCGATATTCTGTCTTCCTTATTACAAGTCATGCACTTGTAATAAGGTGGACCATATATATCCATCATGTTTATGACGGAGTAACCCATCTGTCAAAATCCTGAAGTCTCCACGTAAAACCTTTGACCAAGACAACCCATTTGGTGTTTCCGCCTCTGCTCTATCATGGTCAACCCGAAATATTGTCTAGGTCCTAGGCCTCCCTGAACTGTTGTTTTTCTTGTTAGGTCTTGACCTCTCTTATCTGCATTTTGCCTTAAAACATATTAAATAAGTATGTATCCGGCTCCGCTTAGTTTGATAATCGTGGTGTATTTTTGCTCATGAACCTTTTCTCTATTTTTTTTCACAATTATATTGTGTTGTGTTCTTTATCTTACAATCGTTGGTTGAAATTTGCAAGCACCTCTCTGTGGACTGCCTCCTGCTTGTGCCACATACACCAAGAGTTAAGCAGAGTTTATCTTAGAAATACGTTTTGACGTAAGCAGATTGAGTTGTTTGAGATGTTAGAGGTAAACAATCTCAAATGAATGAACCTAATTCTGACAGTAGGTTTCAGTGTCTAACCAGCTTTTCACTGCGACTGTAGGAACAATTTGCTACAGGTGACTTGATATTTAGTGGACTAGTGCATGATGTTAAAAAGGGTCATACACCCATAGCTCTTGAAATTGCAGCTTGAGTTGCTGAATATTTGTAATCACAACAATATCCTGCTTTACTATTGCTGTTCATGTTGTAGCAGTGAAAATCAAAGTGCTACTCAGAGGACAGTTCCATCGACGCCTCTTTCTTATTTGATTGGAGCGATGGACCTGCAACTTGTTTGTCATTTGCAATTTTGTTAAAGGGATATTAATTATTTGCCTGCCTCATGCATTCACTCTTGAGCTTCAGAGGTCGCTGACTAAATTGACCGCATGTATTACGATCTGCCTTATCAATTATTTCGTTGATGTATATAATTTGATCAGGATACTGCTATTTCCCCCATTATCCATTAAGGTGGACTATTGGCACTTAATCGCTTGTGGTGATTGGTTGTTAGAAACTGTTTAATGCTGATATCATATAGGTTAACTACTAGATAGTAGATGCCATAGTTGATTTCCACCTATACCTCTTGCCTTGTTGGCTCTTGGAACACGTGGCGTTATACTCTAGCACAGGATTGCATTTGATGGTGACCTACCTGTTTTCCTCAGGCTCATTTCTTCTTGTCCTGATGATCCCATGTATTTAGTTTTGGGGATTGAAACGTCTTAGAAAGCAGTACATCAACTCACTTGTATATTTGCAATGTGGTTCTTTGTATGAGTGTGGGTATCACTTAAATTTGACACAAATATATTTGAATTGTAGTGTGTTCGCCTGACTGTGGCCTGAGCCATTGTGCTATGTGATGAACTGTAATTGTTACTTAACTACCCAGGAAGATAACTCATATGTATACAATTGTTGCAGTTGAAACAATATTATTTTACTTTTATGTAAACTAGTTTGACTGGAAGTTGCACATTTTTTGTTATTGTCTTATGTGTACATTGTTTCGCTCTCGTGAACTCTTTCACTAAATAAACAATGTAATGGTGTGTATACACATTTGACTCATTGTGTGTTTATCTATATAAGGGACCTCTGTTCCTTGTAAAACGCTGCGAGGATTTTCATCATCAGCACTGATTAATTCTACTAATGTTTTCCTGATTTCTCTTCGCCTGGCTTGTGCATATTCTCCTGTTTATATGTGTGCCCTTTTTGTGGCTAGATCCCCGCTGGTGACCCCTGAGAGTACCCTACGTGGGATAGGGCAGAAAACAGGAGAAGGACAGACAACCAAAGAATAAAGAATAGTGAGAGATACTAAGTGAAGGGAGATGGGGTAAAAATAGAGAAGATGTAGATAGATAATAAAGGTAGGGAAGAAATAATTTAAATAACAAGGAGGTAGGCAGAAGAAAACATGAAATAAGGTAGAGAGGGGAAGATAGGAAGATCTGGCTACAGAGACAGTGAAATAGGTAAGGCTTTAGAGTTTCGTAGAGTAAGATGGATACAAGGAGAAGGACATGTAAAGATAGGCAATGGCACAAAGTCCTTCAAGGGTGAGACAGAGAGAGATAGTGTAGAAAGAGAGGTTAATTAGAGAGAGGTAAAGGCGAGAAGAGTTAAAGGTAGACATAAAGACTTGGGAAAAAACAAAAAGATGCAAGGGAGAGTGAGCACAGTGGGAAAAACAGGTATGGTATAGCGAACAGTAGTGGAGAGAGAAAGGCAGAGAGGGGGTGAAAGCTAGAAAGTGAACGCAAAAATAGGAAAAAGAGAGGCATGATATGCTGGTGAGTTAATATGGAGAAGCAGGTCTAGACAGAGATATGTGTTTGTCTCAGGGAAAGAGAGACAAAGAGTGTATTCGAGAGAGAGAAGTTGAAGATAGGAAAGCAGGAGTTGAGGTAGAGGTAGCCAGAAAACATTAGGATATATTGGGAGGTTAAAGAAAGGGAACAGAGTCAGTTCAACAAAAAGAAGAATTGAAGATGTTAGGTAGTGAATGAATGATCAGAATAAGATGTCAGGTATTGAGAGAGAATGCAGTAGGGTAGACAGAAGTGAGGTAGTGGGTGAGATGTGAGGTAAGGAGTGAGGAGGAGGAGAGGTGGTGAAAGGGCTGAGAGAGAGGTAGAGGTAGAGAGAGGTAATGTAGTAGAAACATAAAAGAGAGGTGAGTGAAATATGAGATAGATGTAGGAGCAATACAGGAAGGTCAGATGGAAAAGAGCTGTGAGGTTGAGAGAAGGATGTGGTGGAGTAAGTCGAGGTAGAGAAAGACGATCAAGAATGATATATATGGATGTAGGTACAGAGTGACAGAGAGAGGGACACAGTCATGAGAGAGGTAGAGAGAGATGGGGTGAAGTGAGGTATATTTAGAGGTGGACAAAGGTAAGGAATAGAGAATTAGGATAGAATGTAAAGAGGGAGAGAGGGAGGTTAAAGCAGGGTTAAGTTAGTAGAAGTAAAGTGAAGTAAGTAGAGAGAAATTACATGGAGAGATTTTATTTAAATTTAATTGCCACGAGCTGTCTGAGAGTGTGAAGATTTAGGTTTGGCAGGCCAGGCATGCACACTAACGACAGAATTGTTATTTTTTTAGCTTCTGTACTGCTTTGCGAAGTGGGAGAAATCAGTCAGAGCTATATTTATTGATGAGAATGGCCTATTGCTGCTCATTAACTCTGCGCTGGCTAACACACAGACTGCTTTGTGCAAGGCGCAAACTTTACTCCATGATACAGAGGTGTCTGCATGCTGTCTAGCACAGGATTTGTACTAAGCTTAAGCTTCCAGTACAAAATGCAGAGCTGAATTTACAAATCCTTTGCATGGTCCTTACATCACCAATGCGAAGGCTTCAGTAAGATTTTAAAAGCCATGCAAGGGGTGATTTATGCTACCTTGTACATCTTTGTGAAGAAATGTAAAGCAACCCAGTGGCTTATGCTGCCTTGTGTTACATTTCAAAGTGATAGGTGTTCCGTGGGTGGAGGAAGGGTGTACTCGTGCATCCACCCAACCCTTGCATCCACCCATGGAATTTGATGCAATGTCAAAAATGGGGGCAAAATGGGCAGTAAATGTGCGCAATACCTTCGAAAAAGTTTAGACGTTTGGGGGCATACTTATGAAAAGTGGCACTGCACATAGTGCAGACCCAATTTTCTTGCACCCTTTGTCACCCCCTACCGCCACCATGTGTGCACCGTATTTAAAATATTGTGCACCATGGTGCAGGGTAGGGGGCAATAGTGTCATTTTTCATGACACTATTGATGTACTCTGCAGGAGTACCACCAAAATATTGGCACTACTCCTGCCGAGTACATAGGGGCCCATTATAAAAAATGGAAGCCCCTTTTTAACGCCTGCCTTGAGAGGTGTTAAGAGTGCATACAAAATGACACAAAGAAATCTGTTAGATTCCTTGCTCCATTTTATCAGCCCCTCTAACAGAGGAATGCCTCGTTTACATACATTTTGACACAAAGGGTTACACAGTGGGTCACTACATACTTTGTGCAACTTTGTAAATGTGGCATAAGGAATTTGGTTTTGTTGGGCCACATTAGCATTGAAACAAATGACGCTAATGTGGCGCAAGGTGGCATTAGAGAATTATAAATATCCCCCTTAAAGTGGCTGACTTGATCATTGAGTTTATACTGGGTCATTACAAATTAAGCAAGACAGATATGTAGGAATTGGAATGAAATTCCAGATAAAGTGAGAAGACTAAACCGACAGGAAACGCCTGGCGTTGACATGAGAGTAGTACTTAGAGGAAGACTGCTAAGCGTTTCAAATAGAGATGAAAGCGTGCCATGGGTTATTGTATTTGGATAGTACTCCTAAAATATCACTCTGCGAGTTAAATAATTACTCATTGGCAGAATGTGTGCATTAAACAAAGACAGTTTCTGCATGGGGCGATGATGAACGAGCAATGAGAATGAAACATGAATAATAAATACCAATCTTACTTGCTAAGTTACATTTGAAAATACAAAATAGTTCAAAAGACTTCAATTTTAAAGTTACAAGCTATACATTACATTCTAAATCAAACTATCCACAACTTGTAGGTTGATTGCAACTTGAAAAGGTGGTGCACTATAAACTGACATGGCATGTAAAGTATGCCGCGTATGAATTGTCTTTGACTAAAGAGATGAAAAGGATTTCATCTGTTCCACTACAATGGGTTCATAATTATCATTGACTCAGATGTAGGTCATGATTTTCACCATATCACTTTGAAGTCGCTGCCGTTTGTCAGCAAATCTCGGTGGAGCTGAATTTCTACGTCCTTGTCTACGTTGCTTCATATTAGGTGACATGTGACAGAGATGGTGCCTTTCTTCTGGTAATTATTCCCTAATTCCGTTCTCTAGACACATCAAGATAAAATACAGAGACACTGATTCACAAGGAAAAAATACTCGATTCTTTACAAATCGACAATCTTCGAATGTGCATGTTGTTTGTATACTGAGGATGAGAATAATATGTTGAAGTATTCCAACGGGCAATGTGGAACATTTGAGTAAATTTCAAAACGTGGATTTTAAGCATAGAACGGCCTCGAATAGTGACACCGCTCCGAACTTGCAATGTTAGGGATCAATGTGGCTGCTTCCATTTCATCTTAAGAAACTGTTTTGTTTTAGCAATAAACACAAATTATATATGCTATCTTTTTTAATGACCTCGTAATATTGTCCATGAAAACACAGCACAAATTGCCTTTAATATGGCAAACTGGATCCAAATTATTTTAACGAGATTATATGGACAGACAGGAAATAATGGTGGGTATGGTATCACTTAAAACGTTTTCGGCAGATATTTTACTCTCTTCTCTATCTTTATGAATAGAGACCCTAGTACATATGGAAACGAATACAGGCAGTTTTTATTAAGTTCATGGACTAGTAAGAAACTTGCCTATCATAGTACCTATAAAGGTAGCAACATCAAAGAGTGAGTGCATGGATGTCGAGTCACTAAAATGCCAGGAGTAGCAGAAGTGGTGTGATAGTGTATTGGGAAGTCGCTTCACAAAATCTATTACACCTTAATATCAAAAGAAGTGATGTCACATGATCTTTGCCCTTGAGGATGTCAGAGCAAGTGACAAATGAAATTGAATTACCTATGCAACATTAATAAAATGACAGAAATGCTGGAAAAGCTGGTATCATGTATTTCAATTGCCACACAAAGATTGAGTAGTGGGATGCCAGGATATGCCACGAGTCCAGCCATCACATCCACCCGTATAGTAATTGGATGCCTAGGTACAACTCCACATGCAACATCATAGGCTGTAATGCCTATGCACAGCCATCATATACACATGCAGAGTTTCAAATATCCGAATATTCTCAAATGTCCATGCCCAGGCCCAAATCTGAGTGTATCAGCAGAACAAAAGAGCCACATTTGATGGTACACAGATCTCACAGACTTTGCACCACAGGCGTATCCCTAAGTTTTAGATTTTACACACTGCACACAACCGTGCTATCCCTAAGGTTAATACTGTTGGTAGAGGCTGAGCTTTAGGTCGCAGACTCAGTTCTGTTGTTACCAAATCTGTTACCTACGGTAAAGGTAGTAGATATATGCCTATGGTGAAACAGATCTAAGATGCTCAGGCCTCAGGCAGTAGACTAGTCTATCAGTTTACACAGATTTGAAGGCTCAAGACTCAGACAACAGAGGTCTTCATGGATCTCAAAAGCTGATGGAAACATATTCAACCAGTTAAACTGATGTTACAGGCTATGGCTTCGGAGAGAAGGCCTTTTCTGCAGATTACATAGAATTTATAAGCTCAAGCCTTTAATTATCATTAAAGTTATAGCTTGAAGGCTAACTCCTCACACAGCAGAATCATTCCTCAGGTTACTTAGGCCCAGATTTAAGCTCTAGTGCCACATTAGTATAATTTTTTTGACACTAATGTAACGTTAGGCTTAAAAAAAAATCTGCACCAGATTCATAAAGTGGCTCAATGCATGCATCGCGCCACTTTGTAACACCTTGCGCCGCATTATGCTTGCGCCAGGCATAATGAATGAAAGGATGGCGTTTCTCTGTTAGGGGAGCTGAACAAATGGCGCAAATAAATCTAAGAGAGTTGTTTGTGCCATTTTTGTGGTATTGTTAACACCAGCACAGAGCAGGCAATAAAAGGATGCACACCATTATTTATAAGGGGCCTCAATATGCTTTGCAGGATTAGCGTCAACATTTTTTATGCTAATTCTGCAAAGCAACAAACTAGTGTCAAAAATGTTGATGCTAATTCCCTAACTACTGTCATGGTGCACCGTGTCCTATATATGGCGCACACATGGGGGCGCTAAGGGGCGTAAGAAAAGTGTCACTACATAGGATGCAGCACCACGTTTCTTATATCTGCCCCTTAGTTCTTAAAACTTAAAAACGTATACAGTAGAGCATTCCCTGACTTTTCATAGATATCAGAGTCTTAAACTACAATGAGCTTTAGTCATCAGATTGCAAAAATCGTATGGTATCAAACTACAGATAGCAGTGCTTATATAATAATACATGCTTTATTCACTGCTAATCCTGTCTATAGAACTTTTGAACATCATACAGGTTAAACTGTATATGAGTAGTGTCTGTCACCTGACAGACTTGGTCATGATTATGCTACACATACCAGGCGTCTATGCTTGCTGATATCTTGTTTGACACTCTTATTATCAGGATGATACCCCCTTTTACCATTCCTTCATATTTTTTCATCCCTGTGGCATATTCCTACATCTCAAAAAATTCTCAATAAAAACGTCTTGAAAAACCCCCCAAAAAACACACATGCAGGCCTTACATGTTCAGGCTCCTGGAAACAGAGCTATCTTTCTGTCCACACAGATTTTGCCAGCTCAGCCATTAGGTATTTTAAGAAGGCCTATTTCCATGGCATGGATCACATATTTAGCAATCCCGTGCTCTTTTGTCCAAAACACTTTGGGCCTCATTTACAAGCCACTTTTGCCAATGCTGCATCGTTTTTTTTGACACAGCTGTGGTGTAGTAAGGCACTACACTTCTCTATATGTACAAACTGATGCATTGGGCCCAATGCGCCAGTTTGTAAAGCCCTGCGTCACATTACACCTGTGCCAAGTATAATGTATGCAAGGTAGGTGTTCTCATGAAAAAAGGCACGTAAAACTGATGCAGTGAAATTTACAACTTTTCACTGCGCCACGCTACAACTTTACTGCACCAAAATGTTACCACCTGCACAGACCAGGCCTAAAATTGATGCAGGGCTTTTTCCAAAGCGACTCTTGTGGCATTGCTGGAGTTGCATTAGTTTAATGACACAACTCCAGCAATGCTTCACTTTAGCAGAATTTCTGATGAATCGGTGAAAATGTCCATGGAGCTCTGTATTGTCAATACAGTGCATCCAGAGCATTATTAGGGGAAGTGCAGCAGGCTCAAGAAATCTGTTGCATCAATGATGATTTGTCAGTTTCTTGTAAATGAAGCCCTTTGTACTATGTGACTGTTATGCTTACAGCTACAATAGTAATCGGTTAAATTATTAGATCCACAATGCAAAGTACATTGGAATAAAAAGGCAAAAGTGTCTTAAATAGTTACACCTGGTATGGGGCTCCAATTTGGCTGAATAAGATATATAACGGCTTAAAGAAAATGGACTATAATTTGTGGTGGGCGACTGCCCACGTAAGGGAAGAATTAAAATTGTTACTATCCCGAAAAGTATTAGAACAATATAGAAAAATTAAATGAACAAATCTACACCAAAATGACAAAAGGCCAATGATTGGAACAGAGATATATTTTTAAATGTTTAAGTGAAAATTGTGTCAAAAAGAGCAAAGAGCCAATGGTTGTCAATGATCACAGTAAAGCAAAACCTAAGCATGATTTGAGGCTGACCACGATGAAGCCCTGGATGGACACACCAAGTGGACTGATCCTGGTGACAGTCTGAAAGTCAAAAAGTTTGAAAGCATTTTAAAATCCTTATCAAAAGGAAGAAAAAAAAGCTGACACCCATGGAAGAGAGGAAGTAAAAAATGTCTCCCCAGGGAAAATATCTAATATTGCAGTCACCTCTGTGGAACTATCAGTCAGATATCTGCTGCAGGTTGGTACCCCTAACGTCATGGAGATTTTGAGGGTTTTGCTTGAAAAATGTTATAAGTCCCAAAACAGGAAGGGACTTTGTAATTTTTTCTAGAGATGCTGTGAAATGAATGGGAAATTCAATGTGATGTTGTGGAACAAACTGCCTGGTACTTTTCTCAGTAGGTCCTAATGGCTCTGGAACTCTAGAGCAAAGGTTTTGCGAAGTTACCAAACTCTTTCCTGGGCCCAAGCAACAGCTGGAGCCTATTACTAAGCCCCTTGGACCTTAAGCCTGGCACCTAGATATTTTCAGGGTGCCAGGCAAATGCCACCAACAAAGTCCAGTCCATGTTTCAGTTGCCACTGATCAGCTATGAGCAGTAGGGAAAAGTTTTTATACAGCTTTTAGTGTCCCTGTACCTACACAAGAGGTAAGCTAACAGACCCTAGAAGTCCACTTCTTTCTTGGTCCTGCGTGCAAGGCGGAGCCAGTCCAGTTCTTCAGAGCTCCTCACACATCACTAACAGCAGGTCAGATCCTCTTTTTTTCTTTCACAGGGTAAACAGTGTCTTGTCCAGCCAAAGACACTTGGAGTGCCACATTTATGTCTGACACCAACTAGTGGGTGGGGTGTCTCCAGGGCACTCCATTACCGATTGGCCAACCTTGCATAATTTACAAGTAGATGCTGTTTGCCCTACAACAAAAGGTAAAAAATGTCATGTGTCAGGGCATTTTCATTAGGGCCCAGGTTTTCAGCCAAACTAAACATGGCTTTGAGGGTTGTGAGTGTGTAGAGGTGTGCACTCTAGTAATCACTGGTCTCCTCACAAATGTAACTCAAAAATCCAGTTTGAATGTGGTTCAGCAGATGTCAGGTAGGATTTGACACATTTGTGTCAACAGAATTCCCACAGCCTGTCCTGCATATTATATTGAGCTTAGAGATATCATCTCTGCCCATTCACGTCAGCCTATTCAGTGCTCCTTGGAATTTCATAGCTCTTTTGCACCACTTATCGGGCTGAACACAGGAGTTGTTGAACATTTATTGGACATTAGCTTCCAGAAACTTTAGCAGGGAAAATGTGTCTTCTAAAAAGTACTTTTCCTTAATAGTTATTGAAGTTATAACTCCCTTATTGAATTTGATATTTGACAACTGTTACAAATATTTGTTTCTTTATTTTTATAGCCAGTCCCTTTACTTCTACATAGGTCAGCTAGGCTGCCCACAGTCAAAATAGTTGTTATGGCCTTGTCACTATAGGGTCATGGTGTATTAATTGTCTGTCTGTCCAACTTTTAAATGGAAGCACTATCCCTTGTGGACCAATAAGGGTGAATTAGTAATATTTAAAAGGGAAGTCTTTGTCTGTCAAAAAGGATTATTTTGACAGGCTTCACTGCAGATTTCGTATACTACAGCAGTTAGGTTACACATGGTAGCCATATCTGCACTGCCACTTTGTGGATGACACAATAGGTGAAGTAATGGAAAAATGATATTTAACCTGTAGGCCTTGCTTGCTCTTGCTTCACCATGTGCAGCAAATTCTAGGAACTTACATGCATGTTATATGTGCCAATTATGAGCAAATCTTTTAATCATGCTGAAAGGGAAGCAAATGCACTTTACTGCTGTTTAGCACAGAGGTTTAAAACCAGCAAATATAGGGTCCAGAAATGTTGAAGCATCTGGGGTGACCACGCAGAACGATTTCCTTTCCTACACTGGTGAAAATAAGAGTGCATGATTTTACCCATTCCCAAGCAACACTAGAAAAACATTAAATAATTGAGCTCCCCAATAATATTTTTTTGTTGACTGTATATCCTATGAGGATTTTGCCTTCCTTTTCTCTTCCTGTCTTCCACCATACTGAATTCCTTATAGCTAAGGTAATCCAACATTTCTTACATGATAGGCCCTTCCAAGTGAGCAGTGAGGGACTACTGAAATGTACCTCTCCTTAGGCTTTACTAGGGTGACTAACTCTCTGAAGTAATATCCATTCCCTTACCTCGATATTTACCCTCTGTTACCACATAGAACAGTAACCACTCTGTAGAGGATGAATTTCTCATAGTGAGTGAAGTGATTGTGGTAAAGGTTGCTCATGTGGATGGTGTCAATTTAACATTTTTTCGGAAAATAAATTTGTGCCAAAACTCATGGCCGTCTTTATCTAGTTAATTTGCAAAACTAGAGGATTATATGGGTATTTCAATCACATCAGGAGAGAAGAAGGCACTTGTTCTGATTTCTCGGAAATAGTACTTTCCTTTTAATGAATGGATACATTGTTACATAGAGTAACCAAGTATCTGCAATTTAGATTTTTTCAATAACAAAAAGTCAATGTTGAAAGAAACTACAAGTTTGTGTTCATTTCAACATTTTGTGAGACTAGTAATTATTAGACATTGCCTTTCAATGGTAGATAAATAGAATAATAAAATTACTTTTCAAAATAACACTTTGCCTACGAAAATCTAAGCACCCATTAAAACTTGTTCCTTGCTACATGGAGAGCATTTGCAGGTACATATATGGCCATTGCAGTTATGCACACTCGCTTAGTTATTTTAAGAGGGAGAACATGCATGTTGTTTCACATGCTTGCAGTATAAAGGGACAGGCTTTTGGATCTCACCATGATCTATGAGGGAAATTGCTAAAAGAAAATATATTCACCTCTCTGAGGTTTGTGTGGGTCCTATTCCTCTTCCTACTACCCCTAAGGGCACGAGGGAGAAAGGGCAGTGTAACAGATCACAGGGGACAAACTAGATGTAGCAGCTTCACCACTTGCCAACCTCAATTGGCATTCATTGGGGGATCTACCCACTGGCATTCCTGTATTGGGACAGGCACATATTTTTACCATTCCCCTCATTACTGACATGCAACATCCACCCACTGTTCTACCAGTACTGAGTAGCACAAGCATATCTACAGTGCAGCTCAATCCTGTCCTTCAGCTCCCCATCATATTCTCTTACTTTGTGGAGTCACAGACATGTATACAGCAATCTTAATGTACAACCTCTTCAATGCTCGTGTTGAACTGAAACACTAAAGAAAGCACTACACCCCACAATTTTTTTCCCAATACTGGGTCCATACTTCAGTTCTGAGAATCATCAACACCCACTGCTCGACTAAGGTACTAGAACAAAGATGTAGCCTCTGTCATACATTTCAGTCCTGACTTACAGTACCCATTCATTGTGTTTGAGTACCAGGACTGGCACACAGCTCTACCAAAGACCTTAGTAATGATTTACAGTACCCACCTACTGCACTACTAAAATCTCTACCAAACACCTACATCCTGCCGTACAACATCCGCCCACTGGTCTTCCAGTACTGAGAAACATAACTCTACCAATACAACCAGTATTAGTATGGAACATCCATCAACTGTTCTACCAGTACTGGGCCACGTCTCTAACTCTACATTACACCTAAATTCTAACATGCTATACCATACACATCACTGTTGACATGCAGCCTTCATCCATGGCTCCTTCAGTGCTGGAAGTGTTGGGACTCAGGCTTGATATGCAGTGCCTACCAGCTGCTCTTCTAGTAGTAAGACACAGATGTAGTTCGATCCGAAGCCTCAATCTGAACATGAAATACTGAGACCCACAAGCAAGTCTGACAAATTCCTCAGTCCAAATCTGTATCAGCTTGCCCTGTTCCATACACTCATTCAAAAAGCCTGACCTACGGCTCTTACTAGTCTGTAGAAACTACAACCCTACCTTTCACCAAACCTTAAATCAACAGAATAACATTGGCTCATGTGGCTATATGCTAAGAATAAGCATCACAGGATATGAAAATCAAGTGAGTACAAAAAGTAAATTGGAATTTAAGAAAACAGTGCTGCAGAAGCAGTAAACTAAATGGTGCATATTATAAAAATGTCAATAAAACACTGTCTGCAAGCATGCATGACACTGATGCAGGTTGCACATAATTAATGCAATCTTTTTGCAGCACTTGGACGCTTCAAGAAACAACTCCTTGTTCTGTTCAGGCCAGAGTAGAAAAGCAAACCAATCCTTAAATCCTCTAGTGCAAGCATGCTCATTCTTGGAGTTGTCAAGGGCCTGGGCTGCCCTAATAATGTGTTGCTAAGACACAGATTAGCTGATCAGGCTGTCTTGCAACAATTGCAAGTTATAAATGTTACATTAACAGTGCTGCCATGAAATAATGATATTTTTAGGAGCCGTTTACGAAATCAAATAAACAAAATTACACCAAGATGAAAAAATAAATAAGGGAAACTAGGATATACGCTTTAAACCTTTAAGAAGGAAAAGCACCAAAAAGCACAAAGTCCCAACAGCAGGGTCTTGTCCAAGTCAAGTTGCCACTGGTCATCTGAGTAGTAGCAGGAAAGGCCTCTTGTAGCTTGTTGTAGCCCTTTAGCTTGAACAGGATATCAGTTATAGGCCCTTGGAGTCCACTTCTTTATTCATTGTTCAGGAAGGAGCAGGTCAAGTGTTCAAGGCTCCTCCTGAGTCACAGAAAGCAGGTCTGGTTCTCTTTTGGTCTTTCTCATGTCCAGAAAGTGTTCGGAAGTGTGTGGGTGACTAAAAATGCCACATTTGTGCTTGAAAGGAGCTAGTGGATGGAAATATTTCCCGGGCATACCCTAGCCAAAGGGGTGAATGTTGCTGGCGAAATTCCTATCCACTTTGGGGATTTTCAAAATTTCAAACGTTTTGTGCCACTCTAAACCCGTGCTCTGAGGACACAGGATTTGTGGGGGAGTGCACAATGTTAATCCTAGTGCTCACCCATGTTCACCACTAATATCCAGTTGGAAGCAGCCACTGTACCAGCAATGAGGCAAGAGACAGAAGTAGAAAAAAAGCAGGATTTGTCAGCAATCAGACAGAGGATTCACAAGTATTGGCTTGGGATCCTGTTCCCTTCCTTTCAACCCCAATTTTTATCTCAAAAACCCAGAGACAGAAGTGTGGTAGAACAAAAGCAGGATTTCTCAGCAACCAGACAGAGGGAACAAAATAACTGACTTGGGATCCTGTTTCTTCCTTTTAAGTAAGCCCCAAGTGTGATGTGTGAACCTAACAGACCTGTTAAGCATGATTTGAGACTCAAGCAATATTTAACATTGTAATGTTAAAATAATACCAACAGCCTCCATCCCCTTCTGGTGAGCTCAAAGGAGTGAGGCCTGCCAATTCAGGACCATCAGTTGTTTGATACTGGGAGGAATTTTACACCTTTTTCAAACCTATCCAAATGGCTGAGAGAAATCAGAAGGCAAATACATATTAGTCTCTAGGAACTTCAAGCAGGGAAAATATAACTTCCTAAATGTTACTTTTTGCTACTATTAATCAAAAACTGACTGCCATTGAATTAGATGTTTAATAACTATTATTTGAATTAGTGTTCTAGCTAGCCCCAGTCCCAAGATATATTATAAGGAAGTTAATGTGTACTCTGGTCTTCTACATCGGGTAGCTAGGCCTCCCACAGTGAAAAATAGCTTTTGGGTGCTAGTCACTATAAGGACATGTTAACATTAAATTTCAGCATGTCTGAATTTTAAATAGCATGCATTGTGTCCTGTTGGCTACAGACCTACATATGGATGGCCCATTAATAAAATGTTAATATGTAAGGGCTTTGATCTGTCAAAAGGATTTATTTAAGCAGGTTGAGTTACAGTGTTTACTCTGTTACAGCAGGGTTTCAGTGGTAAGTAGTTTAGCCATGTTTGTGCTGCTACAGTGGTGGTTGACACATTTGGGCCCGTATTTATACTTTTTGACGCTAAACTGCGCTAACGCAGTTTAGCGTCAAAAAATTTTGCGCCGGCTAACGCCATTCTGAAGCGCCATGCGGGCGCCGTATTTATTGAATGGCGTTAGCCGGCGCAAGCAGACCGGCGCTGCCTGGTGTGCGTGGAAAAAAACCACGTACACCAGGCAGCGCCGGCGTAGGGAAAAATGGCGCTAGGGCGTCTTAAAAATGGTGCAAGTCAGGTTGACGCAAAAAATCGCCTCCACCCAATTTGCGCCATTTTTAACGACGCCCAGACGCCATTTACATGACTCCTGTCTTAGTAAAGACAGGAGTCATGCCCCCTTGCCCAATGGCCATGCCCAGGGGACTTATGTCCCCTGGGCATGGTCATTGGGCATTGAGGCATGTAGGGGGGCACAAATCAGGCCCCCCTATGCCACAAAAAAAAAAAAAAAAAAAAAATATTTATACTTACCTGAACTTACCTGAATGTCCCTGGGGTGGGTCCCTCCATCCTTGGGTGTCCTCCTGGGGTGGGCAAGGGTGGCAGGGGGGGTCCCTGGGGGCATGGGAGGGCAGCTGTGGGCTCATTTTGAGCCCACAGGTCCCTTAACGCCTGCCCTGACCCAGGCATTAAAAAGTGGCGCAAATGCGGGGTTTTCTGCCCCGCCAACTCCCGGGCGTGATTTTTGCCCGGGAGTATAAATACGACGCATTTGCGTCGCAGTCATTTTTTGGGACGGGAACGCCTACCTTGCATCTCATTAACGCAAGGAAGGCGTTCACGCTAAAAAATGACGCTCTTTACTCATACTTTGGCGCTAGACACGCCTAACGCCAAAGTATAAATATGGCGTTAGTTTTGCGCCGAATTTGCGTCGAAAAAAACAAATCTAATTCGGCGCAAACGGAGTATAAATATGCCCCTTGGTGCCAACCATATTTGGTGCTGCAGTCCAATAATGGCATTTAACCTCCAGGCCCTGGGTACAAGTTGCACCATGTAATATGAACAAGTTACCATTAGCAATTAGGAATATGTCAATTTGAGCATTTTTAAAGGACGAGCAATAGAACTTTATTACTAGTTAGCAGGGATAAACTGCACAGAGTTATAAAGCCAACAAAATTATAGAGTCCAGTAAAAGGTGAAAAAATCTGAGGTGACCATGTAGCAAAGGAGGCTCTCCTACAATAATCATCCTACTAAGCTCAACCCCAATCATGTACATCTGCCCCCAAGCTACCCTTCATACCCTATAAAATACCATCACATCTGCTCTTCTGTTTTTGTCCACAATACACCACCCCAGCCTATTTTCAAAAACCTATTTTCACCTCATCCTCCTTTTCCTTCTCTTGCACTCTCTCTCTGTACTCATCATGTCTGCATCCAAGATTACTTTCACTGTCTCAATTTTTTTTGTTTTGCATTTGTAAGTAGAATAACATCAAAATTCAAGATGCTGGAGAAGTATGACATGCACATGGTTAGGAGCAAAAAAAAACATTAATGATGTGTCACATATCTGCAGTCATTTCAAGTATTCAATCTCAGCAGCAAAAGGCAGTCTCAGCAGCATGATCCAATATTTGCAGTCAAACGTCTATGGAGAAATTCCAGAAATGACAATACATGGCAGAGGGCTGCATCTAATCTTAGTGTTTAATCCCTTTGTATGGTTTTCAAACATCCCATATTTTGTGGTGTTTGTGGATGCACTCCCTGAATGTTTGTAGCTGAATCTCCCTAAACATACAATAACCCATTCCTCTCCTCCCGAATTTCGGCTCTGAGTGCTTCATGTCATTCCAACTCCAAGAAATGTTTATTTTTCCTACAGTAATAACAATGAGATGGAATGTGCTGCATTTGATACCCACTGAGGGACCAATTCACAAAGGTAAAGTTAGACTTTTGGTCTATGTTTAGACCAAAAGTTCAACTTTACAACGTTTTGGTATTCAGAAAGTTAAAATACAAGTTCTATCTTTACATTCACCTTCAGGGCAGAATCTCCACGATTCCGCCTGAAGGTGAACCTAACAATACAATTCGTATCTTACCTTTCTGAATACCAAAAAGTCATAAAGTTAGACAAATGGTCTAAACTTGGAACAAAAGTCTAACTTTACCTTTGTGAATTGAGCCCAATAACACCAGCCATGTCCAGTAGAGATGAAAGGATTTATTGGAAAAAGAACATTCCTCCTCATGGGCCATAAAACTAGATAGCCTTCTCCATTGGTCTTAACCATGTTTCAACTTCCATAGCCACAAATTCAAAATGTCACAGATGGCATGGCCACATTATTTTATATAGTATCCCAGATGGCCAAGCCATAACACCATGCTTGTTTTTATATGTTTGTAGTTTGTTTGTGAAAGCACATTAGCAGTGCCATCTTAAGAGTGAGTTCAACTGACAATTCCAGTACATCTGACAAGGCCAAAGTAACTAGTGTCTAAAACTCTTGCAGCACTGCCATACAGTATGTAGAAAGTCTCCCTCTCAGTCTCCACACCTCAAGCACATTTGAGGTGTCTCTACTCTCACCCACACTGTTATCCATGGTCTCATATCAAACCCTAGAATTTACTCAATCACTCACTCAGCTCCTAACACACTTCCCTTTCACTCTACATTCTGAAATTGACTGTTGTACTCAATTCACCATAATCCAGACTATCTACCATCTACAAATCTAAGTTATGAATCTCTTTATTGCTTATACATCTCTAGCCTCAAATTCAGCAACACTATCATCATAATGGACCATTTTCAAACTTTCTGCAATGTAAATTGAGGCCTTTATTGTGCCTAGTAGCATGACCATTCCTAATTCCCTCCACACTAAGCTCACTTTTTTTACACACACCTCACTGCACCAACAAATGAGAAGGAGAATAGTTGGAGTACCCATCTCAGAAAGACTCTTTCTGTGTGTTCCCCCATCTCCTAGGAACATCCCTTTTGGTAATTGCTTGTTTTTTCCAAGATTAACCATAATCTAAAACTTCTTCATTAACTTCTTGTAACAAGATGAATATGTATCGATAATTTTGATCTTCCCAGAAGCAACCCCCAGACGACTCACTCTCTTCATTAGAAGAATTAACGTAATTAATTTTCAACACCTTCGGGCAGGCCTTCGATCTGTAATTAATCACACTACTCTCAGTTCAAAGAGTGGTCAACGTTGATGTGCTGCGTTCTCACTTCAGCAGAACACTACACTCCTCCCCAGCTCATCTACTTTACCCCCATATTTCAAGTCATTGGCATAATGGAAGGGAGTGTGCATAAGAAATACTTCTGTGCACCACACCTTAACTTTCAGAGCACCCAAAGTCACCACACCTTCACTTTCATAGCATCAAAAGATTATTTTTCAAATTTCCTGCATGTTTCAGCTGTTTAGCAAATAGAAACTCTTCAAATGTTTTAAATATATATATATATATATATATATATATATATATATATATATATATATATAAATATATATATATATATACACCGAAGATAACAAAGATTACAGGGACGTTACAGTTAGGCTCACATTTCAATCGTACAAAACCAAAGAAATTCATCAGTGATGTCATCAGTAATGTCACTGACCATGTCAAAACTGAAGTAATATGTGAGGACATAAGCAGTGCATTGCAGGAGGCCTAGTTATATTTAGCTCAGGTAACTATAACTGCTGAATTTCTTTGGTTTTATAGGAATGAAATGCTAGCCTAAAAATAACGCCTCTGTAACCTTTGTTTTTAAGTGAATTTCTAAGGTTGTTTTAATTCTATTTCCTAACTATAGCATCCCTGTAATGTTTGTTGTTTTCCAGTAAATTTCTTAGGTTTTTATGATATATCTTCCTAACTATGAAGTCTTTGTTACCTGTGGTTTTTCAGTTAATTTCTAAGGTTTTTTTTAACTTAAAATAATGTAATAAAAAAATGATAATCACACCAATATATATAATATATCTAGTCACTTGTAACACTGGAAAGAGCTTAAGGATTTAAGGATTCAATCGTTTTTATTCAAAGTATATATTTATATTATAGATTTTTATTTTTTTTATTTTAGAAGTTGCGCACTTGTCGAGAACCTCGGCGATAGTACACAAATCCGGCATACTTTAACTAGTACAAAAAACCATATGTAGACTGTTTGAACTTTTACATTTTCAGAAGAGGTTTTCTAACAACTTTATAAATATAGTTGGAAAGTAAAGCAATTGGAGGTTTTTGATGATTTTAGAGAAAATTGAGTCGCAACACCACCACGTATCTTGCCAGCACATATTTCGGGAATCATAGTGGGTGCACGACTCTGACAGTTAAAAAAAAAAATCAAAATACAATAACACGGACTTCTAAAGTTTAAGTTTACTAAAGATGTTTACTAATAGTGATAAAAAAATACTACAGGTAAGAAAATTATTTATTTCTAAAGCAATTTTAATATACATAACTGAGCCGCGAGCTGTATGTGACGGTGCAGCGTAGGGGTCGTGCACGCCATGTGACTTAGGAAAAATTGCTTTTGATCAGTGGAACACCGTTCCATCAATAATACAGAAAGGTCCCACATCTTTCCCCCATCATTTTGGGTGTGGCAGCACACATGCACATTTCTACTGGGAGAGTGGCAGGGTGGATTTGGTCTTCTTTCTTTTTAAATTTTTCATACCAGCAGAAAAATGGTATCTGCTGCAGAAAATATCCAAGAGGATAAAAATAATCTTGTGGTGGAAGAAGAACAAGGAGAGCCTCCAAAGAAGAAAAGAGATAATATTTCTGGAACTTCTTCAATATTCAAGAGGAGCAAAAAAGGAAATGCTCGCTAAGTTACCACAATATTCGCCAAAAGGTACTTTCAAGGGGCTATGAGAAAAAATACAGCTGAATAGCAACCAGAATGTACAAACTCCTTAGCACAATTCATGCCACTCAATTGGAAAGAGCAGAAATTAAGAGGTTAGAGACGGAAAAAGGAACAACATCTTCTTCAAGCAACCAGCTGGGAACATCAACCAGCACTGCTTTTGTTTCCTTTGTGCCACCTAAAATTTCAGAGTTCTCGAAAGTTGGAATATTTTGTCCAAAATGCAGGGCTACTCTAAGTGTAGAGCAGTCCCTACACTTGTGCAAATAATAAATGCATATAAACTATTTTGGGTATCTCACAGTTTGTGATTTTTTCTACTTTTTGTTGCAAGTTATGCTCCTTTTCTTTGTAAAATAAAAGAAACAAACACCCAAAAAAATCCCAAATTGTTCAAAAAAGTACAAACAAAACAAAAAAAAGTTTCAAAACACAAAAAAGGTTCTTTTTAGAACCATCTCTGTTACTTTAAAAAAATGGGTGATTAAATGTATGCATGAGTGGCTGTTTGCGTGATTGAATGGGTGCATGAGTGCATGTATGGGTGAGTAACTGAGTGTGTAAGTGATTGTATGGGTGAGTTAATGGGTGCATGAGTAGCTGCATGGATGAGTGAGTTTGTGTATGAGCGACTGTATTGGTGAGTCACTGGGTGTGTAAGTGTCTGTATGGGTGAGTGAATTAGTGCATGAGTGTATGGATGAGTGAGCGGGTGCATGAGTGACTCTGTGAGTGAGTGCCTGTGTGCATAATTGTCTGTGTATGTGAGTGAATTAGTGCATCAGTGGCTGTATGGGTGAGTGACTGGGTGTGTAAGTAGTTGTATGGGTGAGTAAGTGGATGCATGAGTGTCTGTATGGGTGAGTGAAGGGGTGCATAAGTGACTGTATGGTTCAGTGACTGGGTGTGTAAGTGTCTGCATGGTAAGTGACTGTATGGGTGAGTGAATGTGTGCATCAGTGTTTGTATGGGTGATTGAGTGGGTGCATGAGTGACTGTATGGGTGAGTGATTTGGTGTGTAAGTTTCTATAAAGGTGAGTGAAAGCGTGCATGAGTGGATGGTGGATGATTGCCTGTATAGGTGAGTGACTGGGTGTATAAGTGGTTGTATGGGTGAGTGAGTAGGTGCATGAGTGACTGTATAACTGAGTGACTGGGTGCTCAAGTGTCTCTATGGGTGAGTGAATGGGTGCACAAGTGGTTGTATAGGTGACTGAGTGGGTACCTGAGTGACTGTAAGTGTCTGTATGGGTGAGTGAATGAGTGGCTGTATGGGTGAGTGAATGGTTGCATCAGGGTAGTAGGTGAGCGAATGGGTGCATGAGTGTCTGTATAGGTGAGGGAGTGGGTGCATGTGTTACTGAATGGACGAGTGACTTGGTGCTTGAGAGTCTGTGAGGGTGAGTGAGTGGGTGCTTGAGTAGCTCTATGACTGTGTGTCTGGGTGCATAGGTGGTTGTATGGGTGAGGGAATGGGTGCATAGGTCCCTGTATGGATGAGTGATAAGATGCATGAGTGGCTGTATTGTTGCATCAGTGGGTGCATAACTGATTTTATGGGTGAGTGAATGGATGCATTAGTGGCTGTATGAGGGAGTTAATGGGTGCATGATAGGCTGAATGGATAAGTAAATGGATGTGTTAGAATATGTATGGATTATCTATTAATGGACACACATTCAACTACTTACCTCCATTACTGCCAAAATGTCCTTTGAGCTGTATTTCAAGAGAAAGAAGACAAATAATAGTTACACTTTGATATAATTTTTATATGTATTAAAAGCTATTGATCTGTAATATAACATTTATTATTAATAACAACATATAAGCAGCTTTTGTTTGAATATGGCAATTATGCATGTTATATAGACATTTTATATTCCCTTGTCCACTGTTCTTAGTTTCTATACTTTTTCACTAAAAAAGAAGTGTGTATAATTGCTCATCACTGAACACTGAACAGTGGTGGGAAAACGGTTATATGAACTTGAAAAAAAAAACATTAGCACAAAGCACATTATTTAAATTTAACAAAACTATGGATGAGTCATAACTTCACAGTATTTCACTTGAAACAACTGTGATTCGCACTCACTATAATATCTGAAACAATGTACTTAAATTACAATTACTATACTAAAGAAAAGTTTGGATCCTGAAAACATGCTTTTTATTATTATACCTGGTACAAAAGTATTTTTTCATAGAGAGATTATGAACATATTCATCCAGTGTTCATTTTTCCATACCTATTCTTGACATCACCCTTGATAGGCTCAATGATATCTTAACCAGTGATGATCAACGTACAGAGAAGAAAGTACACTTTTTTTTTTTCTGGAAACTATTTGAGTACATTTTCTGCACACAACACTTTTCACATCTTTTGGAAAACATCACCCATGTTAGTAGTAATGATCCACATAGCAAGAAGGCTGTATCCAATATTATCCCACTAATCTATCTCAATCAATCAATCAAGAAGTTTGTATAGCGCGCTACTCACCCGGAGGGTCTCAAGGCGCTGGGGGAGGGGGGACCGCTACTGCTCGAACAGCCAGGTCTTGAGTTGCTTCCTGAAGGAGAGGTGGTCTTGGGTCAGGCGGAGGTGGATGGGGAGGGAGTTCCAAGTCTTGGCTGCCAGGTAGGAAAAGGATCTTCCTCCCATGGTGGCTTTTCTAATGCGTGGCACGGCGGCGAGGGCGTGGCTGGTCGATCGTAGCTGGCGGGTGGGAGTGTAGAAGGTCAGGCGGTTGTTGAGGTACCTGGGGCCCAGGTCGTGGAGGGCCTTGTGTGCGTGGGTGAGGAGACGGAACGTGATTCTCTTGCTGACGGGGAGCCAGTGCAAGTCTCTCAGGTGTCCGGAGATGTGGCTGTGACGGGGGATGTCAAGGATAAGGCGTGCGGAGGCGTTCTGGATGCGTTGGAGTCTTTTCTGTAGTTTGGCCGTGGTTCTGGTGTAGAGGGTGTTACCGTAGTCCAGTCGGCTGGTGACGAGTGCCTGGGTGACCGTCTTCCTGGTTTCGGTGGGGATCCATCGGAAGATCTTTCGGAGCATGCGTAGGATGTTGAAGCATGATGATGAGACGGCGTTGACTTGTCTGGTCATGGAGAGGGAGGAGTCCAGGATGAAGCCCAGGTTGCGTGCATGGTCCGTTGGTTTGGGTGCGCTGCCCAGGGCAGTGGGCCACCAGGAGTCGTCCCAGGCAGAGGGTGATGATCCAAGGATGAGGACTTCCGTCTTGTCTGAGTTCAGTTTCAGGTGGCTGTTCATCATCCACTCGGCTACGTCTTTCATCCCTTCGTGCAGGTTGGTTCTGGCGGTGGCTGGGTCGTTGGTGAGGGAGAGGATCAGCTGGGTGTTGTCGGCGTAGGAGATGATGTTGAGGTTGTGTTGGCGTTTGATGGCTGCGAGGGGGCTCATGTAGACATTGAAGAGGGTGGGGCTGAGTGATGATCCTTGTGGTACGCCGCAGCTGACTTCAGTGGCCTCGGATCTGAATGGGGGGAGGCGGACTCTCTGGGTTCTTCCGGCGAGGAACGAGATGATCCACTCTAGTGCCTTCTCTTGGATTCCGATGTTGCTGAGGCGCTGCACTAGGGTGCGGTGGCAGACAGTGTCGAACGCTGTGGAGAGGTCCAGGAGGATGAGGGCCGCTGTCTCCCCGTTGTCGAGCAGGGCTCGGATGTCGTCGGTGGCTGCGATGAGGGCGGTCTCGGTGCTGTGGTTGGCTCGGAAGCCGGACTGCGAGTGGTCGAGGGATCCATTAGTCTCGAGGAAGGCGGCTAGCTGTCTGTTGACGGTCTTCTCGATGACTTTGGCAGGAAACGGGAGGAGCGAGATGGGGCGGTAGTTCTTGAGGTCGGTGGGGTCTGCTGATGGTTTCTTCAGGAGGGCGCTGAGTTCGGCATGTTTCCAGCTCTCCGGGAAGGTGGCGGTGTTGAAGGAGCAGTTGATGATGTCCCGGAGATGGGGTGCGATGACTGAGTCGGCTTTGTTGAAGATGTGGTGGGGGCATGGGTCGGTTGGAGAACCGGAATGGATGGTGTTCATCATCTGGATGGTGTCTTCGGTGCTGACCGCGGTCCAGGCGCGGAGGGTGGTGTTGGGGGGCGTCGGTTTGGTGGTTGGGTGCGTGGTCTGTGCGCCGAAGCTGTTGTGTATGTCGGCGATCTTGCGGTGAGAGAACGAGGCGAGTGAGTCGCAGAGGTCTTGTGAGGGAGTGATGTTGTTGTTTCCGGCGCTGGGGTTGGAGAGCTCTTTGACAATGCTGAAGAGTTCCTTGCTGTTGTGTGCGGTGTTGTCCAGTCGTTCTTTGAATGCTGTCTTCTTGGTGGTGTGGATCAGCTGGTGGTGTTTGCGGGAGGCGTGCTTGAGGGCGGTCATGTTGTCAGTGGTTGGGTTTTTTCGCCAGGCTTTCTCGAGGGTGCGGCAGTTCTTCTTGGAGTTCTTGAGGTCGTTGTTGAACCAGGAGGCTTTCTTGCTGTTGGGCCTGGTGGGATGGGTTTTCAGAGGACTTTATTCAACTTTGGTTGAATAAATAATAAATAAGAATTAGGAAGTTTCAAATGTAGTTTTTGTTTAAACAGCAGAGTGCTACCATTGTACTCTGTCCATCCACTTTCTTTAAATATACTGTATAATGTCCAGATGTAATATTTATGCCTTTATGGAAGATGATAGCTGAAATACAATATGTTTTACCTAAAATTAATATCTGTCCACTTTTAAAGTTTAAAATCTTCTTGGATGATATCCATCCAACATATTTGATTTTACAATGTCTTGTACTTTCTGGTTCAAACTCTGCTGGACACTGAATTCAGGGAAAGACTTCATTACTCTTCAAGACTTACCCAAACAATTCCTTTTGATTTTGAGAACAAAGTTGCTGAACTCAACCTATCACAGGCTTCATAGGACCACATTTTCATATAGGAAAGCATTTTCAGACGGAAGAAATGCAATTTCTTGCTAAGACACTTCTCTGTCTCTGAAGAAATCTCCTCCCACATCTCCTTCATCTGTTTTTTCAGATTTTGTAACTTGAGGTGTGACATACTGTTAGAAAAGAGGTATTTGGTTGATGGTCAGGTTATCCCCTGTTCAAGGACCCTCACTCTAGTGAGGGTAAAAGAGAATCACCCTCACTTAACCACTGCTTACCCCCTTGGTAGCTTGGCAGAGCAGTAGGCTTAACTTCAGAGTGCTAGGTGTAAAGTATTTGTAGCAACACATACAGTAACTCAATGAAAACACTACAAAATGACACAACACAGGTTTAGAAGAATAGGAAATATTTATCTAAACAAAACAAGACCAAAACAACAAAACTCCGACATACACAAGTCAAGTTATGAATTTTTGAAAATTAAACTAAAAAATAATGCTTAGAAACATAATATGCTTCGATGAGGTGTTAGCACAACGTTGTGACGGAGTCGTTCCCAACAATCCAACACCAGTGGCGCCGGACACGAAGTCATGTAGACCCCCAGGTACAGTACCTTTGAGGAAGAGTGAAAACTAGCTGATGCGGGAAGTCAGGGATCGCGGCCCCTGTGTGAAACATTGAATCAGCGCACTTTGAGTGGCGTCAGTCACGACGTGGTGCGGCGACTTCCACGGAGTCACAGACTTCGGCGGGCTGCAGCGATGTTGGACCTCGGAAGATCGTCGTGTTCCAGCGAAGATCACGGAGTCGGTTGGAGGCGGCGTCACAGATTCAGCAGCGGCGTCGGTCCGGAGTCGTCCAAAGTCGATTTCCTTGGATTTTTACCAGCTTTCCTTTCAAGGGCCCAGGGACTGGATAGTGCACCACTTGTCACGACAGGTGTCTCTCCAGAGACTCCAGGTTCTGGTAGAGAGAAGTCTTTGCTGTCCACGAGACTTCAAACAACAGGAGGCAAGCTCTAAATCAAGCCCTTGGAGATTTCTTCACAAGATGGAAGGCACACAAAGTCCAATCTTTGCCCTCTTACTCTGGCAGAAGCAGCAACGGCAGGACACCTCAACAAGGCACAGTCACAGGCAGGGCAGCTTTTATTCCTCGGCTCTTCAGCTCTTCTCCAGGCAGAGGTTCCTCTTGTTTCCAGAAGTGTTCTGTGGTTTTGGATGCCCTTCTTATACCCAATTTCTCCTTTGAAGTAGGCCTACTTCAAAGTAAAGTCTCTTTTGAATGTGAAATCCTGCCTTGCCCAGGCCAGTCCCCAGACACTCAACAGAGGGTTGGAGACTGCATTGTGTGAGGGAAGGCACAGCCCTTTCAGGTGTAAGTGACCACTCCTCCCCTGCCTCCTAGCACAGATGGCTCATCAGGATAAGCAGGCTACACCCCAACTCCCTTTGTGTCACTGTCTAGTGTGAGGTGCAACCATCACAACTGTCAAACTGACCCAAACAGGGAATCCACAAACAGGCAGAGTCACAGAAATGGTATAAGAAAGAAAATGCTCACTTTCCAAAAGTGGCATTTTCAAACACACAATCTTAAAATCAACTTTACTAAAAGATGTATTTTTAAATTGTATGCTCAGAGAGCCCAAACTCCACATGTTCATCCGTTCCCAAAGGGAATCTACACTTTAATCAGATTTAAAGGTAGCCCCCATGTTAACCTATGAGAGGGACAGGCCTTGCAACAGTGAAAAACAAATTTAGCAATATTTCCATGTCAGGACTTATAAAACACATTACTATATGTCCTACCTTAACCATACACTGCACCCTGCCCTTGGGGCTAACTAGGGCCTACCTTAGGGGTGTATTACATGTAAGAAAAGGGAAGCTTTGGGCATGGCAAGTGGGTACACTTGCCAAGTCGAATTTAGAGTTAAAACTGCACACACAGACACTGCAGTGGCAGGTCTGAGACATAATTACAGAGCAACTAACATGGGTGGCACAACCAGTGCTGCAGGCCCACTAGTAGCATTTGATTTACAGGCCCTTGCACCTCTAGTGCACTTTACTAGGGACTTACTAGTAAATCAAATATGCCAGTCATGGATAAGCCAATTACATACACATTTTTTAAAGGAGTACTTGCACTTTAGCACTGGTTAGTAGTGCCCAGAGTAACAAAAACAGGAAAATCAGAGTCCAGCACACATCAACAACCTGGGGAACAGAGGCAAAAAGTTAAGGGAGCCCACGCCAAGGATGAAAAATCTAACACATACCAAGCCATAGCACTGGAGTTGTCATCAAGAGATTGAATGTTCATGTTAGCATTCAACATTTTTAAAATCACAGTGCTTAATATATTTGGAATCTCCGGTTCTCTTTAAGTTATATGTGTTCTTTGGAGATGTAGGTGTCAGTGTATGCCTGACTGAAGACAAGAAGCTGTTTACTCTTCCTTTTGAAATGATAGGTTCTGGAAATCCAAATGAACATCTTGTGTAAAACTTTTCTTTGGACCTGTTTGTACGACAACAGTACTTCTTACATCTATGGGTTTGGAAATGCAAAACTTGTTGTCCAACTGTTCTATAAACAAAAAAAACATTCACTTTCTGCTCTAAATGTGGGTGCATTATGTATCTATAGTAACATGTGCCTGGTACTCTTTCCACCAAAGGAAATCACTTAATTCTCCAGGAGGGGGGTTGCTTTTGTTGCAGATAAAAGCAAGCATAGTTTGGAAATTTTGGTTGAAATATCTTTAAATTGATATCTTTTATCTTAGAGCTTCCTTCTTTCATAAATTGAATTAGGTATTCTCATGCATACTCTGTGCAACTCAATGTCAAAAACCAGGTTGGTTGTTCCAGGTTTCTCAGCATACACTTCAGTTCTCCTGGGCGACAGAACGAACATTCATTGGTGCCATGTTGGTATGCCATTAAATTAATCAAGTTGAATTCATCCTTTTCTTGCACTTTGTTAACAAAATCTCATGCAGACATATTTTGAAGATGAACTCCTGTTTTTAGATTGTGATTCACTGCATACAAAAGTCCAGATAAGTCATTCTCAAATAGAAGATAAAATATGTATGGCATACACTGTTTCACCCTTGGATCCTCTGAATATAATTGTGCTGATTGGTATTCAGCTGCTGGTATTTGTATGGACAGGTCATTATACCAACCTCTTACTCCTGTAGTAAACAAGTGGGGGAAACAATGAGCCTCTAAAATCTTTTCCCACACACTCATAAGAGATCCTTTAGCTTACTTCATTTGGAAAAGGTCTATAGCATTACCCATCACTTCTTTGGAATGTAATTTATGCTCACAATTTTTCTTTCTTATCAGGATGGATCTATTTTTTCTATTCGTCCACTTGGTAGTGAACTGTCATCATCATCAACATTTGGAACATCAGGCTCAACATTAACATTTTTGTAACAAGCTTTATTTTGTAGCAGGTATAATGTTGCTTGTTTAACTTTATTAACATCAATCAACTCTTGCCAAATTGTATTATTCTTAATCGGTGCACCATTTACCAGGAAAATAAGTGGATCTTCATTGTTTGTCTCTATTTGTATAGTTTCAACATTTATTGAAGTCTAAAGACAAATACATTACTCTTCCTTTAATGCCTTTCAGTAAGCCTGTCCTATGCATTTTACCTGTTTTTGGTTCAAATCATATAATTGCTTGAAATGGATGTACAGAGTGAGTAAGGATAGAGTAGTATACATTTAAGTCTTGTAGTTGTTCTGAAATAGTCAAGTTCTTACCTGTTAAACACTGCTCCAGGTGGTGTTTGCTAATCATTTAACTTATCATAGCAGTACTTACACATAACTTGCAGAGTGGACAAGTCAAAACGCTCCTGTGCAAATGAATAAGGAACACATTTTTTGCCACTTTTCTCTGTTTTCCTCTTCAGTTTTGGAAAATACGCCTACATTTTGTGTTTCACATTCATAGTGAGTGCGCCTACAGCAAATGAAACATAGTTTGGCTTTTCAGAACAAGTTGTATTAAACTTTAAAATCTCTTCAGCAAATTTCTTAGTAGCAATACCAGTGCTGTCTTCTTCAATACCTGTACCTACCAATTCCTCATTCTCCCTAGAATCTTCTTCAGGATCAAAGAATTGAAACTGCACATCCTCTTAAACTTTTTCTGCCTCTTGTATGGTACCATGCAAAGATACTCTAGTCTTCTCTCCTAAACATAACGCTGGATACTTCAGATAGTAAACTCTCCTAACTAAACTTTGTAATTTTGACTGGTGAGCTGCCAACAGTCTAAAGTGAGGAAAGGTGCTTTGACACACTTTCTTGGATAAACATGCTAAGAAATGTCCTTGTAATGACTACGCTTTCTTATTTTGCATGGTTCTAATCCTTCCAAAATAGTTATTTTTCTCTTCAGGCTTTTACATGGAATATCACATACAAAAGTTTGTAATAAATCAATCGATTGCTAAGGAATGCTACAAATACTACTACCATTCCATTTGTAAACAAGACCCTGTCTACGGTTTTCCTGAATCTTTTCAGCTATCACCGCTTCCATATTTCTAGGAACAATCTCCTCTTTTTCAGCCCTTGATCTCAAAACATTGACCTGTTGAATCAACAGCATGTACTAATGTGTTCTGTTAGAAATAGCCTTCTTTAATAAAGAAAGGCTCTGTACTTGACATTTGTTTCCATTCACCAATAGATATTGCCCAAAAATTAGTTTTATTAAGAATTCATTTTCTTTGGCTGCATCTTTTCATACCCATCATCCTTTTATCCACTGTTCTCATTTTATTAATATTCAAAATGAAAAGCTTCCTCTTCAAGGGAAAATTCATGCTATGAGAAGTGCGGTGAACCACCTACAACCGTGTGGCCTTTGTTTCAGTGGCCGAGGCCCCTTGCAATCCAGGCCCCTTGTATATGTGTGAATGGCAAATTATATGGTGGCGTGGCCATATGTCTGACCAAGGTACATCATGGAAGAAGTGGACCATTGTTGAGATATTGATAGTCCATGCTAATAGCTGACATGTTTGGCAGCTGCACATGGGATGTCCCACTCCAAGCCTGTGGTTATTTATAGTGGAATTTCAGCATTTTGTCCTTGTTTCTCATGGAATGAATGAGACTACAAGACCTGGAATACATTATGATCATCTGGCCTAGATCAGGACATCATGAATGGACAAGGTACATTTTGCAGGGCTCCGCGATCACAAACAATCTTCCTCATGAATCAGATTAACACCAACTGATCAAGTTCTAAATGTGTAGACATTTTGTATTGTGTGTAATGGAGAGTGCATCATACACACAGGTCTCATGTTACCCAATGATGACATGCCACTGTCTCCTGTCAAACCAACAGGCACCTTGACATATGACATGGAGTGGCTGCCACTATCTGTGCAGCTAATGATAGTCTAACCTATACCCTGCTCCAAAGGTACATCTCAATTGCAGGTAACAAGACACACAATCCTGCAGCATGCAGTAAATAAACTCCATTGGCTGTTTCCTACAAAGTGCCCCAGGTACACAGTGTGAATGTGCACCTGCTCTGTGCAACCCCATGGCACATCTCTAGTGCAGAAATGCAAGAAGATGCTTGAGCTTTCCTTTCTGCAAAACGGATGGTTCTGGTGGCGATACGGTGCCTGCACTAGCAGCAGTGGGTGTACACTCATTGAAAGAGGGGCACAGCCCTATGCTGATGATGGGAAACCTCAACCACTGCAGCCACTGCACATATTAAATATGGGTGAAAAGGCAAAAAAGCTGTTAGGATGTGCTCTGATAGTGTGCCTCATGCAAGGTGGCCCACTGTCAGTGTATGCCCTGATGGGAGACTCCTAAAGGGGAGACAGATGGTTCTACAGAACCCACTGACATACCTTTGCAGGTGGGTCTAGTCACCCACTGCACCTGCCTGTAAGGGCATCTCCAATTTCCCCTCAAATCTGCATGTCAGTTGACGTCTGCACAGTGCTACAAGGAGCAGCTGTTGTATGAGAGCTCATTTTTCAACATGACTGGGCTGTCCCCAGGGCAGTGTGAGAATGTGTCTGCCCTAGGGGTACTGTATTCATTTTTATGGGGCTCACTGCCCACATTGCACCTTTTTTTAGCGTTTTAGGGTTTTCATAGAGAAAGTGTGCCCCATGTACAATTATGCCCCAGTCATCAATGTGGACAGCAGCATACATCTATTTACCTGAGCCCACATAATACTGGGGCTACCTAGCAAACAACCTCTCAGTGTGTATGTCCATATCAGTATCACTGACTTTGTGGGTGCCTTGTCCACCGATCCTTCAGCAGTGTTGGGTGAGGTTGGTACAACTGTGCAGTAGGACGGCAGGGGATCCTGCTTGGAGGTGTGGCTGACTCTGAAGGAACAGGAAATGGACATCAGCCCCTGCATATGTTGTAGGGGATTTGGAGTGCTGTTCACTACTGATGGTGGATGAAATTCCAAAACAAAGATCTGAGCCTGAGTCACAATGGGCCCCCCCACTTTGATGTCTCATTGTGGAGACTGTGCCCCAAATGCAATGACCGAGGGGTCTCTGCACTAGTGCGGAGGAGATGGGCATGGTCAGACTGGCCAGGGACGTTAATATGCATTTGCCAGGGGGGCAGGTCTCATTATTCTGTTTCGGTTCAGAACTGGCAGTGCTGTTAGTGCCCCCAGTTACAAAGCAGCAATCCTGCAGGATCAACACATTTGCATTTACTGTCTATCTGTGGGGCTGGTATGACAAACTTGCCAGTGCTGCTATGGGTTTCCAGTCTTGCTCAGTACCACTGGCCCTTTGTGTACTTGGCACTATGCACCACTGCACCCGTCGCACCGCTGCAACTCCGCCGGCTCCATTCGAAGCCGGCTTCCTCGTTGCACGGGCTTTCCCGCTGGGCCGGCGGATGGCCTTTTGGCGGTCGCCCACCGGCCCAGCGGGAAAGTTGGAATGACCGCCGCGGTCTTTTGACCGCGGGCGGTCATTCGGCGGTAACCGCATGGCGGGCGGCGACCGCCACCCGCCGCGGTCAGGGTGACCGCCTATGTGTCTAGGGTTTGACATCACTACCTGTGCCTGCTTTGGTGATACAGTACAGTCTACTTAGATGTCGACAAGATATGTTGACCACATGTACCATAATGCAATGCAAAGGGCGAACGTGTGCTAGGAAGTGCTGTAGCGTCGAGTGTTCCTACAAAGCCATCCCTTTCTTTCTTAGTATTCCTGCCCTTCTTACACATGTTTGGGGATTTTACGCTTCTCTTTTCTTTTGATTCCGCTCTGATTGTGAATCCTATGCCCCACATGTGGTTCCTGCACCCCACATGCGGATCCTACTTTCCGAATGGATAGCGTATGCTACAGGTGCGGATGATCTACACTGGGGGTATAGAATTTGGAGACGGGCCAGTGCCCAAAGTATTTGTCTTGGAAATGACACAGAGGAAATGCAAGGCAGGAAGTTCATGACAGGAAGTCATTTTGTTGTCTTTATGAGTCAGCCCCACCTACAGAGAGGATCCTCTGCTACCCTGTTGCTCTGTTTACCCTAACTGCCCACAACATGGCTTAGGAAGTTGAACATGAATTGGAAGTTTTAGCTAGGGGTGATGCTGAACAATTACTCTCAAATTGCGTGGAACTGCAGTGCATTTCTACCACCGGCGGGTCGGGACATGCAGCAGGCGCTGGGGGAACCTGCAAAGTTGAGCACAACTGAGGGCCGAAGAACTATTGGGACAGTCCTCCAAGCCCCATGTGCACCGGCCTGCCTCATGACACTGTATAGGAGGGTCATGAGGACAGCCTGGCTGACCCTCCATGCCCATTGGAACAGTTGGAGCAGCCGAGACCTGGTGAGTGCATGGGCTGCATATTGTGCCTAGTAGCATGATGTGAGTGGTGACTGAGCTGTACCTACATGCATCACGTCACCATGTACACATTCTGAGCAATTGCGGCAGTAGTCATAAGGCCATTGCCCTATTTGAGCACATTGGAAGCAATAATCACAGTGCATCCTGGGACTTGTAGTGAACTGAACACTACAGGGCAAATAGCCATCACTCTTGCAGTTATATGGAAAAATGCAAAGTCAGCATCATGACTGGTGAACCAAGGGCCTTAATACTGCTGGGTGCAATGGCAAAGGGATGGTGTTTGCTGTTGGATAACGTATCATGCATGCTTTTTGTCTGTGTTTCATCAGAGTAAAGTATCATTTCATGTATCTTGGAGAAATGCCTGACTTTGGAATACTACTTTCACACAAAATGGTACTGTTAGGTCTGACAGCCTTAGGGTGGTCATCCTCCAACATTTTGCCTGCCTCCCTCTATTGTTTTACCCTGTTTTGCTGGTTTTAGGAATCCATGCACTTGACCACTGCTGACCAGTACTAAAGTGCATTTGCTCTCCCCCCTAAACATGGTAACATTGTTTCTTACCCAATTGGCATATTTAATTTACCTGTAAGTCCCTCGTAAACTGCACTACCTGTGCCCAGGGCCTGTAAATTAAATGCTACTAGTGGGCCTCAAGCACTGATTGTTTCACCCCCATAAGTTGCCGCTTAATCATGTCTAAGGCCTGCCATTGCAAGGCCTGTGTGTGCAGTTTCACTGCCACTTTGACATGGCATTTGAAACTACGTGCCAAGCCTTAAATTCCCCTTTTTCTACACGTAGGTCACCCCTACGGTAGGCCCGAGGTAACCCATAGGGCAGGGTACTATGTAAGGAAAAGGCATGCCTTGTATTTAGGTATTTTATATGTCCTGGCAGTGAAAAACTCACCAGTTCATTTTCCACTAAAGTGAGGCCTGTTCCTCTCATAGACTAGCATTAGAACTGTCTTCATATACTTTCAAGTGGTTGATTCTGATCTGGAAGGAGTAGCCCTGTCATGTTTTGTATTGCCAGATTGATAATAGAAAATCCTGCTTACTGGTGAAACTGGATTTAATATTACTATTTCAGAAATGCCACCTTTAGAAAGAGGGCATTTTTCCGCACTTACTACCATCTGTGCCTTCAAACCCTGTCGCCAATCCACATCTGGTCTGTGCTGGTTGACAGCTCCCCTGTGTATTCCACCCAGATAACCATAAACAGAGGACACCCTGTCACATCTGCATTTATCTACATACTGAATGGGTCTCCCTGGGCAAGAAGGGAGGAGGTGCTCTTTCTTCCACTTCAAAGGCCAGTGACCTGCCGTCACACAAAGGGCTGATAACCCCCTGCATGGATCCTGGCAGACAAGACTGGGCTGAAAGGGGAACTTGTGCACTTCAAAACCACTCTTTGAAGTTTCCCCCACTTCAAAAGCATTTGTGGCTATATAAACTGGACCTCTGACCCCACTAAATCAGACACTTCTGGACCTACACCTGGGCTCTGTCAGAGAGACTGCCTGGCTGCCCAAAGGACTCATCTGGACTGCTTTGTTGAAGGACTGCTTTCTGCTTGTTGCCCGCTGCCTGGTGCTCTTGACTGCTGGAAGGGCTCTGCCTTGCTCCTAAAGTGCTCTCTAAGGGCTTGGATTAAGCTTGCCTCCTGTTCTGATCATTCAGGGCCAACAAAGATTTAATCCCTTCAGGAGATCCTTGTGCATTGGACAATCACTGCAGCGGCAGCAGAAATCGCTTCAGCACCCTCATTGTGACTGGAAAATTGCTGCACTGTCGATCAGGACATCTAATCGCAGGACTCGCAGCTGGAAATCTGATGCAGCGCCTGCCTCGCATTTGACAAATCACTGCAACACCTACTGGATCGATGCAGCATCTATTCCTTTTTACCAGCACATTCAGGATTTTCAACTCATCGTCCCTGGTTGTCAAAATATCCCTGCATTGCAGTGAGAAAACAAGGTTGCGCACCAGGAAATAAATGCACCACCTTGCAGCATGGAAAGAAACTACACATCATCTGTGCCGTGCTGGAAAATCTGATTCAGCAGCTTATTTTTCAACGCATCTCCTCCTCTGCCGCCCCGTGAGTCATTATTTTTCACACATCACAGGTATTGTGTGTTACAAAGATACAACAACTGATTCTTAAGGATTGAAACTCTTTTAAACCATTAAAAAGTGATATCTTGACTTGTGCACAATGGATGTTTGTGGTTTTTATCTTATGTTATTCAGAAACACATATATTTTTCTAAACCTGTGTGGTGTATTTTTGTGGTGTTTTTACTGTGTTGCAATATGAGTTATTGAACAAAAACATTACACCTTGCCTTCTAAGTGAAGCCTGCCTGCCAAGCTCCCAGAGGGTGAGCACTGGATAAGTTGGATTGTGTTGTGACTTACCCTGACCAGGATTGTTGTCCCTACTTGGACAAGGGTGTATACTTCTGCCAACTAGAGACCCAATTTCTAACAACGTGGAACAAATGATAATGCACAAATTTTCTGCTTTGCCCCATTTTAGTAAATATTGGAATGAGGGCATTTTTAGTTGAGAAAAATTCAAATTGAAAGACAGTAGCAGTTTATAAAAGTAACATTCATAGGTTACATGTTTTATATTGTGGGACAAAATGACTTTTGTGAATTACTCGCTGACAAAATGCATGTCGAGTTGCAAAAACCTGACAAGAAAGAAGGGCCATATTTACCAAAGAGTTACATCGCTTTTCCACCATGCAATGTGGTGCAAGAGCAACGCAACTCCGAAGGTAGATTTATCAAGCCAGGCAAGGACTCCTTCCATGGCCTTGGCCGGCTTGATAAATCTAGAGTAACCCACTGCAGCACAAACCGCTGCAGCACCTTCCCATGCATCCACCCCTGGATTTTGGTGCATTCTCAGATTTACCTTTGCTGGTAGACCAGGGAATGCCTCAAAAACCTATGCCTCGCTAGGTGATGCGTAATGAGGCGAAATACCTTTATTTTTCCTTGTTACTTTAGGACACATAGAAATAGGGAACTGTCTCTCAGAATTCTTTTGTATAGGAATATGTCCCTTTCTGCACAAAAGCAATCCTGCTTATAACGCAGGCACCCTTGTGCTATGGTGCGAGGTTGTCTGAGTTGCCGCTAGCCAGCACATTGTGCACCAGCGCTGGGAAAAGCCGTGCATGCAATGTACAGTGACAAGTACGGCGCATTCCTGCCCTTTCTCTATCATAGAGAGCAGTAGTGCTGCAAGGTGACTTACTGCGCTGCACTGTGTGATTTAGTGATAAATATGCCCCTAAATGTCAATAAACGTCAACTCCATATTATTCACTGTTACGATGACGACTTTCCTTGGAGTGTGATAAAGCTGCTTCAACCAAACATGTGGACATGCATAAGAAAACGTCAACAGTTGCAAGTCCCACTAAACGTACACAGTTTAAAGAGCCTCATGACATGCTATACAAAGCAAAGTCATTTTCAAATTTGAGATTTTTTTGTATTTAGCTGTAGGCAAGTTGTTTACTTGTCAACTGCGGCATGGGAGTGGTTTCTGGTGGGTGGCTGAATGTATGCATGTGTGATGGCGTGTGACAACACAAAGATGTTTATTCTGCCATTTTGAATTCCCCCTTCTGTGCCGAGTGAGAAGAAACGAGAGAGACTGACATTGCAGGCCCCGTGGTAACTTCAAGTCCCATTGCAAATCACTAACTGACAAACTCAATGATTTGGAACTGGGAACAAACAGACAGCCCGATAAAGACTCTTTCTTCTCACACTTCTTAGTTTATACTGTTTGACAATAAGTAACAGTGGATTTAACAGCAAGTATGCTCGAGTCAGAACCAATCCCTGCCTTATTTTCAGCACTATTCATGGTGACTTATTTCAACCTGTTTAAAAGGATCTGAGTACACTGAGGTTAGCTGCTACTTGAAAGGTCACGAGAGAGAGATGTAAAGAGTATTTTGCCTTCTTTAGCTGTGTGGTGATTCTACCTTAATTAAAACCCAGAGCCATATTTTGGAAGGGATTCATTCGAAACACCCCCAGAGAGAAATTACACCTTTCTGGAAATTTACACACTGAGTTAAGTTGGCCAATGTTGTCAAATGCTCTCCCAGTCGCTTGTGGCAACTAAAAATTGGCATTTGCAGGACAATACAATCTGCAAAAATGGCGCTCCCATTGGCGAATATGATAGTTAAATTGCAAATGTAAAGAATTAATTCAAATGGCTATTTATAATGAAGGCAGTAATAATGGCAATATTCTGTATATGCATCCATAGGGGAAGTATTAAACAATTACGTGTTTGTAAATTGAGAATGATATTACAACACATTTTCGTATTTTGCCAAGCATGTTTTTACTGCACAGAGATGTACAAACGAGAGGTTTTATGTCAAAATATCTACAACCAAAACATTAAACTGCACAAATTTCAACTCCAGCATATTGGCTCGCGACACTGTAAAGGTAAACAAATACAGGGAACTATTTACTATTAACTCAACATCTACTTACCTTGATGATAGTTGATATTGTGCAGTGTATTTACACACGTGACACCATAGGGAAGCGTGTGCACTGTTGCCGTAAACAATGGATAAGGCACATTAAACCTGTGCAAGGAAACTTTATTTTAATATCTGTGAGTTTTCTGCAGGTCAAGTTTGAAGTTTGAGAAGTGAAAACTTTCCTGTATCCTTAGGCCTGGCTCAAGGAGTTGCAATCCCTGTTTACAAATGTTAGTAGATAGAAATTTGGGTGGTTGCATTGGAACACCCATGTGCCACCCTTTGTGAGCCCTCCCAACACAAAGTAGTGCAAAGTAGCACCATGAAGATAAAATTGCTACTTTACATTACATTGAGGCTACTTTCCAGTATAAAACGTGTTCACAATGGGGTGGCTTCAGAAAAGTGGTACAAACTGTCTCAAAGTTTTGATAATTTTGGCCTTGGTGTCCCAACCTTTATTTTGTGATGTAACTGATGTGCAAATCTATTACAGAGCAAACTTAGCATTTGGTAAGATTTGTAGAATACTACTAAATGCCTGTTAAAGAAGGGATGGAGGTCTGTGAAGGACAGCAGACATCCATCCCAGCATTATCGACCTTCAAATGATATTTTCTCTCTAGGGCCAGCACCTGTGGTAAGTCAATGTCATGAATGCAATAGTATTGGCATGTAAGGGAAGGAAGCAGAAGCACTCTTTGAATGCAAGAAGATAGACTAGTCTGGCAATTTACCTTGTCAGGAGAACTAGTGACAACTACCTGCTCCTGGCTTGTATAGCATACTGAGTACTTGACTTCTTTTCAGACATTTGTGGCACCAGTTCCTTGACTCTCCTGTCACACAAGTAAGTGGACTTGCTGTACTACCTTGGTGGTTGCTTGGCCGTGTTACCCATGAAGACTGAACATCTTGGGCTATCCTGCTGATAGGCATGTGGCCAACTTGAAGAGGATATTCGGATAGATGGTAAATCATTGAGAAAATATTGGACTGAAGGGGCTACTGGACTACAGTAAAGACTCTGGTAGACATATTATTGTTGCTTCCCCTGTGGGGGATATCCACCAGATCCTGTTAAGAAGGGAAGGGGATAGCACCAATGGAGACTTTCCATCTGCAAAAAGGATCTGGGACAGTGGCGACACTACCCATTTCTGCCAGGTCTGAAATATGCACAACTGAGTAGCCTGCAGATGCATTACCAGGAAGAGATAAAGAAGCCTTCATCTTCATGTCGCAAAAGTGTTAATCAGCCAAAAGAACACTGGCTCTACCACCTCTCTTCCTGCCTTTGAGAGGTTGCACAGCTTTCTAGTGTCTCTGTTTTGTGCGTTGGTGAATAACTGGCCTAAATGTCAGCAGTAGACAACATTTCGAGAAAGGCTATTTTTTTAAAGTGGACATTTTGTTCAAACTTTCATAACTACTGATCCCTGAATAGATTGTTGTTGCTTTGGTCTTTCTTTGGTCATTATATTTCTTCTTCTTTTTACTAAATGAGTTTTGAAATTTTATGTGATTGATGTATTTGCTTTTGTGCCTCTAAAATATTTTACTTGCATTTCCTCTGAACAGGATTAAGTTCAGGATCCCTCTTTGAAACCTGCTTTTGATTCTTTCAGCTGGGTAGCTTATGTGATCTCTGCTACTGCTCTCCCCCAGAGTTTCTCAGAGGGCAGAGTGGTGAATACTGCATTTTCCTTTTTGCCTTCCACCCACCTGCAGTACAACCTTTTACTTTACACTTCTAAAAACATAATGGATTCTTTATGCCCATCACTGTACTACAGAGATGTAATGTAGCAAGATGAAAAACATTGAGCTGAGAAGCATGGGCCTATCATTGAGAGTTATATACTGGAAAAATACTTAGAGGATTACTTTCATGCAGGAAGGTGTCCCTTCCTGACCAATCCCACCTACGATGCAGACACTCTTGCAGCATGTGTAAAGCTGTCTGTGTCGGTGCTAGGCAGCAGAACATGTGTCAGCGCAGGCATAGAACAGGAATGTGCCATATCCTGATGTATATTAATGAGCATTCCTACACTTTCATGCAGCACAATGCAGAAAGTTGTCTTCCTGCATTGTGTGAAATATTGACAAATCTGGATGACAATTTTGATGGGGAGAGAGCAAGTCATGGGCAAGTGATTTGGAATTGGACTAAAGGGAAGGGTCTGTGATATAGGACAATAAAGGTGAGGTGCAAAGTAACATCCCCGAATGGTAACTGTCTTTCTTTTACTTAGAGTAATAATACAAATAAAGATTCTCCCACATTTCCTTTGGTTTTATCCTTCATTTCCGAAGGTTCTAGAACACACAGGTAAGGCCTCAGTGGGAGAGGAAACAGTCTGATGCTACAAGTTACCAGTATGGATGGATGAAAACTCACTGGTAAAAAAACAATTGGAGGGAAGATCTTCTCTCTTCATGTTGGTTCTTCTCATTGCAGTAACATAACAAATATGATTAAAGAGAGAGGTTCATACGTTGGGGAAGAAGCATGCTTTACTGAACATGGTCTTATGCATTGAGCTCATAGTGCTTATGCTACCAATAGAAAATAATCCTATAACTAATGACTTGCAAAAAAGTGTCAAAAGTGTTGCAAAAGATAAAATCAGTGAAAAAAGTACCAAGCCTAAATTTCACCAAAATGGTAATTGAAGAGTCAGCCCAATTCAGTTCCTTTATTTATCTCTTTTCAAACGACTTAAGTCCCATTCACTATCTTATTTTTTAATGTTGCATTCTCTTTTTCACATTATCCATTTTTTATGCTCTTCTTGCCTCAAAGTCAGGAAGGTTGGCAGGTGTTCAAGTAAATTAATGATATGGTATGTTTATTTGTGGCATTAGAGGGAACAGCATGGTTTTACATTTTTCTGTTCCACTGGTCTGGATGAAAAGTTTTCACAACTTTTCAAACATTTGTATGTTGAGAGCCTGGCAGTTCCCACAACAATAAAGTGTTACAAAATCCATGTCAAAACAAGACATGTATTGACAAAACCAAAAGACTGACAACAATGTTGTAGTAGTGGCTTTTTCCAGAGCTTGCTTATTTTCATGTTTCCCATAACCTTGTTGAAAATGGTTACACTGATTTTTCATTATGAATACTTTTTTTAAATACTGGCATGCATCAGCACATTTTATTAGAGCACATTTGACGAAGTGATGCTTCAAAGATATAGGCCCTCATTATGATATTGGCAGTAAGTCCCGCTTACCGCCATGCTGACTGCTGCCAACATACCGCTGCGGTTTACCGCTACCCATATTATGACACAGACACAGTAATCCGTCACTATACAGCCACACACATAAGTCTGCCAGCCCAAACGTCAGTGATAAAATGCCGGTACGAAAAGCCACACCCTTCCACCAACAGAACTACGCTCACAGCATTATGACCCATGAATCACCGCAGCAGACATTCAACAACGGTAAACCATTGGCAGTACATACCACCTCGCTCAAAATACACCCAACCTAACAAAACTACACCACATTGGACAATTCAAACTACATACACCTGACACACATACACACACCACACCCACATACCACTATGAAACACACACACATTACCCACATCCCGTTACGACTAACAAAAATTGCCATTAGAGAGAGATACAGCAAGAGCACCCAGACAACCAGAGCAACAGAACACCATCATCCATATACCATCCACGTACCTCACAGCACACACACCAACACATCACCCCACACACCCTCACACACACCACTCACACAACACCCATGGCACCACAAAGACACCCCAGGTTCTCAGAGGAGGAGCTAAGGGTCATGATGGAGGAAATCATCCAGGTAGAGCCACAGCTATTCAGATCACAGGTGCAGCAGATATCCATTGATAGGAAGATGGAGCTATGGCGGAGAATCGTGGACAGGGTCAACGCCATGGGACAGCACCCCAGAACCAGGGATGACATCAGGAAGAGGTGGAACGACTTATGGTGGAAGGTGCGTTACATGGTTGCAAGACACCAGATAGCAGTACAGAGGACTGGCGGTGGACCCCCACCTCCTCCCACACAACTAACAACATGGGAGGGGCAAGTCTTGGCAATACTGCATACTGAGGGCCTGGCAGGAGTAGGAGGAGGACTGGACTCTGGTAAGTCAAATCTCCATTCCTATCACCCCCCTACCAGCATGCCATCACATACCCCCCCACCCTCACCCCCATCACTTCACCGCCTCACATACACCCTACCATCACAACCCACCCACCCCAATACCAAGCCCTGCATGCAACACCAATGCATGGACACCCATCACCAAAGCATGCACACTTGAGACAATCGCCTAGCCAACCAAATCACCACACACAGAAGCCTAAGCTGCCAGGGCAAACATAATCTAACAGGGCAACACACCCATGCACAATATGTCACATGAAGAAACTATAACACTGTAGTTATATTCCCACAGGCCCCCCACACAACGTCACCGGAGAGGAGGTGCCAGTTACATCTAGTCCCACCACAGAAGAGGCCCACAGTGATGACAGCAGTTCTGCACGCCTGGATCAGGATGAGCAACCTGGCCCATCAGGCAACACTGGACAGTCGGTCACCCAGCCACAGTCCCATACCACCACTGAGCGTCCCCCCTCAGGAATCACCACCACAGCACCCACCAAGCGTGCCCATACCTCTGTCCCCAGGACACGTCAATCAGCAGTGTGTCCTCCACTACAGGGACCCCAGGGCACCCCCCATACGCAAGACCAATCAGAGACCTGGGGTCAGTGGCAGGGGGAACACCGTTCAGGGGACAGAGGCACAGGACAACAGGGAAACTGTGAGGACTGCTGTGTGACAGGGGGGAGGACAGGCCCAGGAAATCGACTCTCCGGGAGGCACTGACCAACATCCTGGGAGCATACCACCATTCCCTGGAGACAATGGGCCAGATTCTGGCCAAGTTGCAGGAGCCAGCGGCTGCAGGAGGGACAGTAGCTGGGGATCAGGGAGGACCTGAGGGACATCCTGTTCACCATTGCAGGGGTGCTGGCAGACATGGCCAACACCATGAGGGAGGCAGTGGCACATTAACGGGCCCCTGACACAAGCCACACCAATGAACAGCCCTCCACCTTGGCTACCACCATTGGACAGGAGGCCCTGCCACAGGAACAACAAGCCACCAGCACCCCACCACTGCAGGAGAACCACCCCGTAAACGGTCCCTGCGATCCAGGCTGAAGCCAGAGAACATTGCCAAGACCCTTGCCAGGAAATAAGACTCTCCTGAATGTCACCCTTGTGTCCCACTCTGTCACCCTGTCCACCTTGAACTGCCATTGCTCCACTTCCTATGCCCCCTTGGACAATGCACCTGTTATACAAATAGACTGGAACTCTTACCTGGACTCTCCTCCACCATCCCCAAGCCCATTGCAATACCCCATCCACTTTTTAGCACAAAAATAAACTTCCTTGTAAAAAACACAAGTAATGAGTCAAATGGTTGAACTATGTATTCGTTTAACAATCTGTAGACATTGGAATTCAACTATACAGTAATGTACACTTAGGTATGCCCTGTAGTTCGCTGAGGTCAATACAACAGTAGCCAGAGTGGGGCACATATATCTGTAAATAGACATGTCAAAGGGTACAGTAAGTGGCCATAGTAGTGGGAATATCAGCGTGCCAGTGAAAATTTACAATACAAAACTGCAATGGAAGGTGAAGTTACAGTGTCTTACCTCTGTGTCACTGGAAGTACTGTCGAATGATTGATGTTCTATTGTCCACATCCTCATCCTCTGCCTCATCTTCGTCACTGTCCACAGGCTCCACCACTGCCACACGCCCATCTCCAGCCTCATCCTCCTGCAGAAAAGGCACCTGGTGACGTAAGGCAAGATTGTGCAACATGCAACATGCCACGATGATCTGGCACACCTTCTTGGGTGAGTAGCACAGGGAACCACCTGTTAGATGGAGGCACCAAAACCTGGCCTTCAGGAGGCCAAAGGATAGCTCTATAATTCTTCTTGTTCACCCATGTGCCTCATTGTAACATTCCTCTGCCCTTGTCCTGGCATTCCCCACAGGGGTCAGTAGCCATGAGAGGTTGGGGTACCCAGAGTCACCTGCAAATACCAAGGGATACCAGTTAGCCAGACACTAACCCTTATGGCCAACCCCATACCCCAACATATACTGGGTTGGGATCATGGGTTCACCTATTAGCCACACCCTGTGCCTCTGGAGGTGAGCCATCACATATGGAATGCTGTTATTCCTCAGGATAAGGCATCATGCACAGACACAGTATACTTTGCATTGACATGGGAGATGTACTGCTCCGCCAGGCAAACTATCTTCACATTCACAGAGTGAAAGCTCTTTCGAGTTCTGAACAACTGTTCATTTTTCCGGGGGGGGGGGAGAAATGCAACATGTGTTCCATAAATTGCCCCAATGATGTTGGGGATATGTCCCATTGCATAGAAGTCAGCTTTCCCTGTGGCCAAATCCTCCACCTGGGGGAAAACAATGTAGCTGCACATGTGTTTAATCAGGGAAGAAAACACTTTGGTCAGCACAATTGAGAACATTGGCTGAGAAATTCCTGCTACCAAGCCCACTGTCACTTGGAAGGAGCCAGTTGCCAGGAAATGGAGCACTGATAGGACTTGCACAAGAGGGGGGATCCCAGTGGGGTGATGCACAGCAGAGATCAGGCCTGGCTCCAATTGGGCACACAGCTCTCAGATTGTGGCCCTGTCAAGTCTGTAGGTGAGGATAATGTGCCTGTCCTCCATTGTTGCTAAGTTCACCAGGGGCCTGTACACTGGGGATGTCTCCATCTCCTATTCATCCGCAGCGGTTGTAATCTAGGGGGCAAAACGATGAGCATCTGGTCAGTAGTCAACATATCCAAAATGTACAGTGCAATGCAAGTTGTGACAGAAACAGTGTGTTGTTGTATAGGGCAAAAATGGTGCCTCTGTGTGCTGCGACGCAGTTCGGTGCCATGGCCTGCCCCGCCCCACCTGAAATTGCGCCCGCCTGTCCTGTTAGGAGGGACATGTGGACATGAGGCAATGCTGTTGACGTTGTGCGCCGTTGTGGGAGGCGGTTGAGTACCGCAGTGCAACTCCTCATTGGTTGTCATTAGGCCCTATGGGTTACAGTAGCCAATGGTGATGTACGCCGGCGGTGAAGGTACGCACAGCTGCAGACCTGACCGTCATTTTCTATCGGTTCTCTCACTTGCTACCTGACCTTCAACAGGAGAGGACCTACACTGCTAGTGCTGCTGTGACCTGTGTCTGGAACCGACCATGGCTCGAGTCAATGGGGAAAGGGCCCCTGCCTTCACCCCTGCAGAGTTGGAGAGACTGGTGGATGGGGTCCTACCCAAGTACTGAATGCTGTATGGGCTTTCAGACCAACAGGTGAGTAAACTGTGGGCACGATGCATGGGGCATTAATACATGGAGTGATGTATGTGAGGGCCTCATGTAAAGGGGGTTGTTGAGGGGTCCTGGGCAGCGTACTGCATGTATGGTGAACAATGTATGTACGTAAGGGTATTGGGAGGGATATGGTGGGCCATTAGTATAACAGGCCGTACGATATGACTGATACCTTTTTTCTATGTGTATTTCCTCTGCAGGTCAGCGGCCATCAGAAAAAGGGCATATGGCATGCCATAGCCAAGGATATGTGGACCCTGGGGTTCTACGGCAGGCAGAGCAGCCACTGTCGCAAACAGTGGGATGACCTAAGACGCTGGGCATGGAAGACGGCAGAGGCCCAGCTGGGGATGACCTCCCAACGAGGAAGGGGTGCCCATCGAACCCTGACCCCCCTGATGTTCTGCATACTAGTGGTGGCCTATCAGGAGCTGAACGGGCACTTGAGGGCATCACAGCAACCACAAGGGGGTGAGTACAGTTTCCAAATATACTACTTGTGCGTGGTGGGGTGGTATCTGGGTGGGGGATGTGGGCCTGTTGGTGCCCCTAGGCCGGGTCGGACATTGCAGGGTAGGTTCCATGTTGGGCACGGGCTGAAGAACTCCACCTCCAACCAAGCTAGTGGGCATCCACTACTGGGCAGGGCTCTGTGGGTCTCAGGTATGCTGCAATTGGGGGTAAGGAATTCCTGTCCATGGGCTGGTGACTAGCATTGTGACTGGTAGTGCTTTTCCTAGTGCGTAGGGCTGTTCCCTGTGTGTGAGTGTGTTGTGTACGCCAACGGTGGTATTGTTGCTGCCATTGAACAGTTCTGAAAGTTATACCTTCTTCGATGGAAGCTCCCTAGTGGTGGAGGACAGCTCTGTGCCCACCCCAACTACAGGTACAGCCGCCACCCCCTGTACCAGCACCGCCCTCCCAGCAGCCCCTCAGCGAGTTTCCCCTGCCCGCTCACCCAGGAGGGTGGGCATCTCCTTCACCGCAGGCACCTCAGGCCCAGCCCCAGTTAGCCCTGCTGTCTTGAGTGAGGAGGCTATTGCCCTCCTGCGATCTATCTCTGTTGGGCAGTCAACCATAGTGAATGCCATCCAGGGACTGGCAGGGCATTTGCAACAAATAAATGCATTCCTGGAGGGCATTCACTCTGGCATGGCTGCCCAACAGAGATCCTTCCAGTCTCTGGCCTCCTTCCTGATGGCAGCCATTGTTCCTGTCTCTAGCTTCCCACCTCCAACTTCCTCTGCCCAGTCCCATTCCCCTGAACCCTAACCTATCCCAAGCACACAGGCAGACCAGCATGTATACAAGACAACACACAGGAGTAGCTCAGGCAAACACAAGCACCACACATCATCCCACAGGCACTCACACAAACACCATCCAGATGCAGACACACCACATCCACTGCCTCCACTTTGTCCCCCTCCTCCTCTTCATCCACCTTCTTCCCAGTAGCGTCTACACTCACACTTGCATGCAATGCATCCTCATCCACTACCACCATCAGGCTTATCACTACAGAACCCTCACTGGCAGTCACCACCCCCACATCTATGCACACATCCCCTGTTTCCTCTCCCACTGTGCCTGTGCCCTCTCCTCCCAAAGTACACAAACGCAAGCACTCAGACACCCAACAGCCATCCAACTCAAAACAGCATCCAGCCCATGCACCTGCACCCAAGCACAGCAGACAGACACCTCCAACAACCACTCCCTCTTCCTCCACTCCCAAACCTTCACCCTTCTCCCGCACCAGTGTCCCTAAGAAGATTTTCCTCTCCGCCATTGACCTTTTCCCTACCCCACCCCGTCTTTCACATCGGGCCATGGTGGGCAGAACCCAGGCTAGCACCTCAGCCACCCAATCCACGGCCACAGTTGTTTTGGCAGCTACTGCAGGTGTGGGAGGCTCAAAGGAAACACCCGTCAGCACTGCCAGTGTGCCTGCACCAGCTGCCAAGGGGAAGGGCAAGGATGTACCACCAGCTGCCAAGGGGAAGGAGGCACCACCACATGGCAAGGGCAAGGAAGCACTACTACATGGCAAGGCAGCACCACCACATGACAAGGGCAAAGGCAAGGAGGCACCACCACATGGCAAGGGCAAGGAGGCACCACTGCATGGCAAGGGCAAAGGGCCTGCCACTGCAGGCGGTAAGGACAGGAGGCCTGGTGCTGGGACTGAATCTGAGCCCCAAACACAAACCATGGCGCTTCAGCCATCCGAGGCTGCAGGGGAAGGGCTGGAGCCCCCCCACCACTGGCAGCACCGCCACGAGCACCGCGACCAGCACCACTGCCAGCACCACTGCAGCAACAGCAGCCCCAGTGGGCAGCCATCTGAGGCTGCAGGGGAAGGGCTAGTGCCTCCCCTACCACTGGCAGCACCGCCACCAGCACCACTGCCAGCACCATTGCCAGCAGTGGCAGCCCCAGTGGGCAATGGTCCGAGGCTGCAGGGGAAGGGCTGGAGCCTCCCCCCACCACTGGCAGCCCCAACACCAGCACCAGCACAGTCATCACTGCACAGCCATCACCGCCGGCGGGTAGTGTGTAGTCCTGCCTCAATGGACTGTAATGCATCCTGACCACTGCAAATCGTGTGGGTGTAGCACCTACGTGAGTGACTGTGTCTTGCACTCCCCAAGAACTGCATCACAGGGCACAATGCCCCCTCCAGAACCAGTGGAAGAAGGCATCCACTCACCCCCTCCTTGCCAGGATGAAGAACACTGGGCACAATGCCCCCTAGAGATCCAGTGGAAGAAGGCATCCACTCACCCCATCCTTGCCAGGATGAAGCACACTGGGCACAATGCCTCCTCCAGAACCAGTGGAAGAAGGCATCCACTCACCCCCTCCTTGCCAGGATGAAGCACACTGGGCACAATGCCCCATCCAGAACCAGTGGAAGAAGCCATCCACTCACCCCATCCTCCCCAGGATGAAGCACACTGGGCACAAGGCCCGCTCCAGAACCATGGAAGAAGCCATCCACCCACCCCATCCTTCCCAGGATGAAGTACACTGGGCACAAGACCCCCTCCAGAACCAGTGGAGAAGCCATCCACTAGAGACACTGTGGCTTTGCAATCCCCAGGACCAAGCAGTGGGCAAACCACCCACTTGAGAGACTGTGGCTTTTCACTCCCCAGGATCAAGCAATGGGCAAACCAGCCACTTGAGAGACTGTAGCTTTGCACTCCCCAGGACCAAGCAGTGGGCAAACCACCCACTAGAGAGACTGTGGCTTTGCACTCCCCAGGACCAAGCAGTGGGTAAACCACCCACTTGAGAGACGGTTGCTTTGCACTCCCCAGGACCAAGCACAGGGCATGGAGACCCCTCCAGGACCAGTGGTGTTGTACCATCTTCCGGCTGAGGTGCCCCCCATTCCCCGTTCCCCTGAGGTGCCTGAGTATTTTCAGCCTGATGCCCCATCAGTGTTCTCTCTGTGTTGATGAAGGAGTAAGGTGGGGCCTTGGCCTATGTAATGTGGCCCTGTGGCCCACGGACATTATGGACTGGGCAGTGTCCATCCATTTGTATATATGTAAATACTGTTTTGATTTTTGAGGACGTATTTCTAGTTTTTTAATCTTATTACAATCACTTTAATCACTTCTTTTTGTCCTTGCATTATTCATGAGGGGTACGGGGTGGATGTGTAATGTTAATGTAGCTGTTTGTGTGTATCTTGTTGGGGGTGGGGGTGTTGTGTGTTGCGTGCGTGTGTCACTCTCTTTTTCCTCCGCCCTCATCTGTGTGCTAGGTGGCAGTACTCACCGTGGTCGTCATCGCTGGCATTGATATTCCTGGTGTAGGAGGAGGTAGACCAGCATGGGGAACACCTGCAGTTCAGGCTCCATGGCGTTGTGGTTGTTCCTTGATTCTCCAGAGGTGAGTCCTTTGCCTTCAGTGTACTGTTTCCGCCATGGTTTGATGTCATTAGTACCGCTCCGGAAAAGGTGGCGGATAGGCCTGTTGTAATACTGTGGGCCGTACATTGTCTTCCACCTGGCTGCTGGTGGTTACCGCTGCAGTGCTTGTTGCTACCGCTGTGGCGGGCGATGTGTTAAAGTGGCTGTCTGTGTGGGCGGCTTCCGCCGTGGTCATGATTCCATTTTTGTTACCGCCGGCCTGTTGACAGTATTACCGCCACTTTATCACCGACCGCCAGGGTTGTAATGAGGGCCATAGTACCAAACATTTCACAGTAATTTGGCAAAACATTTTTGTTCCTACTTTCATTTTTTTTCTTAACACTTTATTTTGAAAGAAGAGTCATCAACCTTGCTTAACAACTTCTGCAAACATTTGCATCTAATCAGAGAGAACCACTGTTAGTGCAGTGTGATCTTACAACATTTATTTAGAACACTCATCCTAATATTAAAGGCTTTGCATTAATGAATCATGAATACAACTTTGAACAGCATTAACATTTGGACACAAATATTACCTCAACTGCAGACAGTTCCCTTCCCTTTAAACTAGCAGCCAGAGTGTTTGTGCTACAGGGGGTTGGGCCTACCTGTCCCAAGAACAAAATAAACATGATGACTTGTTGCCCTTGACCACAAACAATATGTCCTGGGCATCAGGCTATAGGAATTCCACATCCCTGAATTTAGCCACCAGATCACATATCAGGCATTCCAGTTCTCTGTGCATTTTTGCCACAATAATACAACATTCATTGTTTGCTTCCTGTTACACCTGGCAGCTCTTGGTGTGGTTTCCTTGTATGTTTTTGCTTCTGACCCCCTGTTTTTGGATTCTGTGCTGTAATTTGTTTTTGCTGGTTTTGATACTCTGGGATCTTTTCCACTGATAACCACTGCTAAAGTGCAAATGCTCGCTGTCTAAACTAAATTATATTGGTAATTGGGTTTCCCTGATTGGCACCTTTTACTGGTAAGTACCAAATAAAATTCCCTATGTGTGCCCAGAACCTGTAAATAAAATGCTACTAGTGGGCCTGAAGCACTGATTCTGCCACCCAAATGTGTAGCCCTGTAAACATGTCTCAGTCCTGCCACTGCTGTGTATCTGTGTGCAGTTTTGCACTGGCAATTCAACCTTGAAAGTATACCCACTTTCCAAACCTAAACCTTTCCTTTTGCTCCATGTAAGTCACCCCTAAGGTAGGCCCCAGGTGGCCCTATGATTAGTTTGCAGTGTATTTAAAAGCTAGGACATGTGCTGGTGTATTTTATATGTGCTGATAGTAAAATACTGCCAAATTCAGTTGTCACTATTGCAAAGCGTTTCTCTCCCATAGGTTAACTTGGGGGCTACCTTCAAGTACCCTTTAAGTGTAATTTCCCGTTGGGAGCAGATAGAGATGTGGAGTTTGGGGTCTCTGAACTCACAATTTAAAAATACATCTTCTGGTAGAGTTCTCTCTTTGAAAATGCGACTTTTAGAAAGTGGGCATTTTCTTGCTTAACCATTCTGTGTCTCTGCCTGCCTGTGGAATCCATGTCTGGATCAGACTGACAGTTGGGCTATTTGTGAATCCCCTCTAGACAGTGACACAAAGGGAGCTGGGGAGTGTCCTGCATATCCTGATGAGACTCCTGGGGCTAGAGCAGGGAGGGTGGAGCTGACACTACACCTGAAAGGACCGTGCCTGTTCTCATATAATTTAGTCTCCAACCCCCTGGTGTGTATCTGGGGCCAGGCCTGGGCAAGGCAGGATCTTGTGAAGAACAGAAACTTTCCATTGAAGTTTGCCTACTTCAAAGGCATTAATGAGTATAAGTAGTGGACCCAAAACCCCATACTTTTAGATTACTTTGTGATCAAGAGGAACCTCTGCTGAAGAGAATAATTTGATGCTTTAGGAGGACCTGCCACTCTGCCTGTTGCTATGCTGTGCTGGCTTGCTGCTGCTGCTGCTTCTGCCTGAAGAGGGAAAGAACTGAACCTGTTTGTGAACTTTCTGCAGGGGCTTAGACTGCGCTTGCCCCCTGTTCTAAAGTCTCAGGAACATCAAAGACTTCTTCTGCCAGCACCTGGGCACTCCTGCTGAGAACTCTTTCCTGCCAAGTGGTGCCTCATCCAGCCCCTGGGCCCTTGAAAGGAGAAGCTGGTGAACCGAAGGTGAAAATCCTCTCACCTAAGCTGAGCAGACGAAAAATGGATGCAGTGCCTGCACTGTCGCTGAAAAATAAATGCATCACCAATAAAATCGATGCATCGTCAGCTCAGCACAGATTCATCCCTCCCATGCGTCTGGATTCTCCACACATTGTCCCTGGGCGTCAAAACCTGCAATATCACTGCACCGACCCCAGGCTGCTTGTCTGGAAATCGACGCATCTCTTTCCTGCAAGGAAAGAATCAATGCATCGCTTGCCCAGTGGTGAAAAAATCGACGCACATCCTCACTGGTAAGTGAGGAATCAACACAGCGTTTGCTTTTCTGACACACGCTCGACCGTGCAGCATTATTTTTGAAGCATACCAAATACTTTGTGCTAAAACAACAACGCATCCTTTTATTTCTATGGATTAAGACTCTTTTTACTTTAAAAATTCATATCTTTGCTTGTGTATGTTGGATTTTTGTTGATTTGATCTTGTTTGATTTAGATAAATATTGCCTTTTTTTCTAAATTGGTGTGAAGTCCTTTTGTGGTGTTTTCGCTGTGTTACTCTGTGTGTTTGTAAAATCTTTACACATTGCCTTTGAGATAAGCATTGACTGCTTGGACCAAGCTACCAAGGGGATGAGTAGGGGTTAGCTGTGTATCTCCCTTACCCTGACTAGAGTGACGGTACCTACTTGGACAAGGTATAAATTGACTGCCAATTAGAGACCCCAATTCTAACACTTCTTGGCAATTTAATAATTAATACAGAACACACCGTATTGGGTATAAAAAGAAGTTAGCCAAGATCATTAAGGATAAGAAGGAAAAATCAAGGGGCTTATTTACACTGTTGCATCCTTTTTTTGATGCAGCAGTGGGATAAAGCAGTCACCTACAATGTGCCACATTTACAAACTGGTGCAACAATGCAACCATTGAGCCAGTTTGTAAAGCCTTGCACCACATTATACCTGCACCAGTTATAATGTATGCAAGGTAGGAATCCCGCCTTTAAAAGCCACGCAGTTCTGGCTCAGTGAAATCTTTTAAACTGCATGCCATTCTATGCCTTCACTGCATCAAAACTTTAACACCTGCTCAGAGCAACTGATGCAGTGCATTTTTATATGGGGGCCACATTGCATTGCTGGAGTAGTGTCATTTTTGTAACGCTAGTCCAGCAATGTGTGACCTTAGAGCCACAGATGTTTCAACATTTCTGACGCATCAGGGGAAACGCGTACCATGATCTGTATTGTAAATACAGGGCATCCATGGCGATGTTAGGTGGGACCGGGCAGCACAAGAAATCTGATGCTACAGAGCCGATGTCAGATTATTGTAAATGAGGTCATAAGGGTTTGCCTGTTCTTCTTTGATAAAGCTACTTAGTGAAAGGAAAGGCGTGATGATCCTTTCCCTCATTATGTACATGTGTTCAATTCTTGAATGGTAAACAGAACCTGAACATCCGAATTAAAATTAGTGTCAATTTTAACATTTTATTCTGACACGCAACCAAACAAGAAAGTCCAGTGTTTCACTTAGTGTTTTAAATAAATAATTTCCTACTTATAAAACACCTTTCTTAAACTAACTACCCCAAAATAAACATGAATATAAAAATATAGAATAGGTCTACAGTTCATCAGTATCTTCAGACTCTCTATAAAAGAATGCCTTAGATTTCTTTTATTTTTACAGTTTATTACAGTTGAGTTAAGTAATTTTACATTGACTTCTGCCAGAGCTACCAGCCATGGTGAGAGGCAGGTCACAGAGTGTAATTTAGGGATTTTTTGTTTTCTCTTATCGTCTGTTTTCTAAGGTGATAAGCAGTCCATGAAATGAGTGCAAGTTATGGTTATTTTGCCAAAATACCATAAGTGTAAATTCAAACTGCACTTTATCTATGTTTTTGCAAAAATACATTATGGTCTTATGAGCAAAGTTAACCATAATTTTATTTTAACATTTTGTTTTAGCATTTGTTTATTTTTTGTATCATATCTCACATGGAACTGTTTTTGGACTTATTTTCTTGATTGGACTTCAGCTATGATATATTTGCGTCAATGAACCAAATAGATTTATATCAGTCTGAACTTTCCTATAAATGAAGTTCTAATTTCATACAATGTTTGCTGCATTTACATTCAGAGGAATTTTCTGCAACAATCGCCTAAGTTTGCTATAGGAGTTAAAATGAAAATCACTCTTTTTTACCACCCCCAGTTTTTTTTGTTCCCCTTGGATGGATCTGCATGATAAATGACATGGTGAACTAGTTATGCTGAATTGTTATGTCTATTTGTAGAGTGTGCTTATCACAGGTGAGGGTATCCAGGCACTTATCAGATGGGGAGACAGCTGTATCTCCTGAGTTTATTTGAAAAGACAGGTCTTAAAGTTCTTTCAGAACTCAAGAAGTGATAAAGAGGCTCTGATGTGATGTGGGAGATCTTTTCATGCTTTGGGAGAGATGGACGATAAAGCACTGCCTCTGGTTGGTGGAAGTGTATGTGACTGTTGAGGTAGGTAGGGTCTCTGTTGTGTAGAGCTTTGTAGGTGAGTTTAAGGAGCGTGTTTGTGTATGGAGAGCCAGTGAAGTGTCTTGAGGTGAGAGGTGATGTGGGTGTGGCGAAGTAGGTTGGGGTCAAGTCTTACTGCAGCATTTTGAATGGTTTGTTAAGAAACTTGCAGGTGATTCCAGAGGTATTTGGTAATTCCTCCACAGAGAGTGTTGCTGTTGTGAAGTCTGCTGCTTATCAGGGCCTGAATGATTCTTGGTGTGGGAGGTGGAGTAGGTATAGATCTAATGTCGGGCAGTCACTAGGTGGACTCAAAAGCTGAGATTTTCTTTCTGAAGACCACCACTTCTGTTTGCTGCTATGTCATTCTTAATAATTTTTCTGACCCGGTGGTGGTAGTGTCTCAGTGCTGCTTGTAATACCCTGTAGCCGGGTCTCCACGACCACGCCTACCTCGGCCGCGGCTTGGCGTCTCGGCCGCGTCACAACGGACCAACTCACGCATCCCCATGTTTCCATGGGAACGCCGGCTGACGCAGACATGGAGAATTTCCGGAGCCCGGGAGGAAAAGAAAAGACGGGCTCGGGAGACGAGAGGCGGAAGGAGTTGTCCTGGGAGACGCCAACGGAGAGGGACGCGAGAGAGACGCCGAAACTGGAGCCAGAAGACCCACAAGTCCTGGGAAACAGTGGAGAAGGGGGAAATCGGACCCCCGAGACAAGCGCTTGCCGCCAATACCCTGGAGGGTCATGGCTTGATAAGGTACGGTCCTTGTTGCAATGACAGGGGAAAACGGTAGCACCACTAACAAAAGGGGGAGGAGGAGGAGGAAGGGAGGGAGTCGAGAGGAGAGCAGGTGTAACAGATCCCGGAAGGGAAGAAAAGAAAGACATAAAACAATAATCTCTACGGGGCCAGCACTAGAGAGGTGTTGAATGTCACTAGCTTGGTTTTGCCCTTATATAACCTCACTACCGGGCTTCCTTTGGTCACTTACCCTATTCCTCCACACTTCCCCTGCATGAGTACACATAATCAACCCCAAAATACCCCAGAAGACTTACCTTTGTTTCCTGCTATGTTTATCTTTCCGGTTTCACCTGGGAGGTCCAAGAACTGCCACCACCGGAAGACCTAGAAGAAGAGACGACAGGGACAAGACAAGAGAAGAGAAAAGAAAGTAACCGAGCAACCAACAACACCCAGTACCAGTTATTATTCCCACCTTTAATATAATAAAACCTTTGTATATACACTACGTACGTCTCCGACTCCTTAGTACCGCCTATCCCCACCACATACCCCCTGATGATATCTTGTGGTTGGCTCTCCATCTTCTTTCCAGTTGATTGCAGTTTGGTTGAGTGGAGTTTCTCAATATACCAGGTGGCCTGCTTCCAGTTTCTCCTTTGAGTGTTGTGTTTATGAGGTGCCAGGGTTTTGGTGTAATCTGTAATCCAGTTATTGAGCTGTTTGATGTCACTGTTTAGATTACCGATGGGGTTGGGCTTATTCATATGCAGAGTGTAGGGCCAGTTAGATTCTGAGATGCTGGAAGTGGGGGATTTTCTTTGGTGGCAGGCTTTCTTTTTTGTGGCAAAGAGAGGGTAGAAGGTGTATATGGGGGAATGTGTGGGTCCGATGACGTGTTGTGTCATTCGAAAGTTTCTAGGTTTTGAAGAAGTGGGATAGAACTGGGGTCCTTCCAGGCTTCTAAGTGGAAGTTGAGGTCTATTAGTAACATGCAGGCTTTTGATTCAATGGTAGAGGGGTGCAACAAAATCTGCAATATTGTCAGTCAAAATAGTGGTCCAGGTGGTTGGTAGATGAGGGTTCCATTCAGGGTGAATGTTGCTGAGAGGTTGAAATGTAGGTACTCCATGAAGGGGGGTGCATTCTCTGTGGTTGTAGACTAGTTGATGGTTTCTTTGAAGATTATTGTGATTCCTCCTCCTGGTTTGTGTTGGCGATCATGTTGTTTGAACTTGTATTCTGCCTGGATGTCTGTGGCGCTGTCAAGTGCCAACTTGGGTGTCAGCCATATTTCCATAAGAAAAAGGAGGTCTGGAGCATTTTTGCCCAGGATGTCCAAAATTTCAGTTGCTTTATTCTGAGTGAAAGCGAATTGAGGAGCATGCATGATAGTTTGCCTTGGGGTATGCCTTTGCTAGTGGGAGATGTGCTGTGTGTAATTTGTCAGAGTGGTGTAGGCATGGTGAGTCGGTCACTGCACACAAATAGACAGTGAGTGCATGCAAGAGCTCTTTCTGTGTTGTGTGGTGTGTTGCGACAGCAGAGTGGGATTAGGTTGCCACTGTTAGAGTAGCATTGGGGGCGAATGACCAGGATTCATGGCACTGGTCAACGTCAAGGGATTGACAGGTGCAGATGGGCTTTTCTTTGGGAAACTCCAGGACACATCTGTACTGCAGCCCCCATTAGATAAGTCTTGGGAGACAGGAGCACTGGATCAATGGGTGGTGCTTAGCAGGCAAGAGGGAAGACATGGGAAGAAGCAGATAAGGAGTGGGGAGGAGAGACAAGGTGTTGAAAACAGATCTCAGGAAAGGGGCACTAACAGATGACAGAGCTAAAGGTGAAAGAGCAAAAGAGCAATAAGGCACAAGGCAAAAGGGTGATGAGTAAAAAATGGCACATAAGTGAAAAGAGCACTAGGTTAAAAAAAAAAACTGGTAAATGGAAAATGAGCAATGAATAAGAGACAGGTGAGCAAAGGGTGAAGAGTGAAAAGGCACAAAAGAGGTAGGGGTGAAAGAAGCAGAAGAGCAAAAAGGGCACAAAGGCAACAAGTCAAAAAGAGTGAAAGGTTCACAAAAGTAAAGAAAGCAAGGAGTGCTATGCAGAAGAGCAAAAAAAAGAGAGACACCAAGAGCAAAAGGAAAGATATGACAAAGGAACAAGTGGCAGAAGGCACAGAGGTCCAAGAAAGAGTGCATATGAGAGTGAGGTGGGAGTCTCCGTTTCAGGAAGTGGGTCTGTGAGACCATAGACTGATATGAAGACTGATCTCAGGTAAGTCCAGGGAGGGCAGTGCTTGGGAGCCTGCATAATCTAAAAACCTAAAATATATTTTCTTTTTCAATTGCAGTTTCATTTAGTCTATAAAATCATCTTAACTCTAAATCTCTAATTTTTATATTAGTAGCGCAGTCTTATGATCCATGCTGCTTTCTTTCATTGAAGTTTCTCGCTCATCACCTTACAGCAGTCACCACAGTGTTCTTAATTAAAGCTAGTTCATAGTTTCCAGAGGATAAGCATCTTTTGTTTTGTGAAAAACTTTCCCAAAAAATGATCCAACTTAGCTTCTTCCTGAAAAGTTTTGGGGTGATCCATTAAGCAATGGGCCGATAAAAAGGGGGGTGGGTTCTAAACATTTATTTCTCATGTTGATTTCTACAGGAAAAGTTGAGAAGTGATACTGGAAAAATAGCTGAACAGAATTACACAAAAGTTTGCTAAAAAGGTAGAACTTTACTACGAAAGTTTATTTTTTGTTATTTGGTGTAAACATGGTTGGCTGTCTTTGAAAAAAATGCACTTAAATAGGTCTTCTGGGTGGTCATGGAGGAGTTTCAAAAAGAGTGACATCTGGACTGCTGTTCAGATATGCTATGATTGGCGACTTTAAAAGATGCACGTCAATCTTAATTGGCTGGCCACAAAGCAAGGCCTAACTGGCAATACAGGGCATTGGGCGTTTAATTGGGAGGCTGGATGGGTGGGGCTGCATTCATTAAAGGCACTGCAGAGTTCCTTGTATATCCAACAGGTAGTGCAGAGGGTTAACATGCCTGCTGTCAAGAACATGTACTGTACAGTTCACAGAACAGTATTTATGGTACACAGCTCAGTGGGATACTGCATTTGACACAGAGCTTCTTTTGTTACTGTGTAAGTGTATACGTTACAATCTAGCACAGTGAGCTATGAACTGCCATCAAAGAGCTGTATGCAAACTGCATGGTACTGGTTTGAAAATCATGATTTTTTTCGTAGTCTTATTATCCTGATTTTGCTAAGAAGGGTTAGTTAGTGAGGTAGAAATAAATTGTTATTAATAAAGTCAACCCTAACCACTGTGTTATGTTCTGAATCCTGAGTTTATGCTTCACCAGAACAAGCACTCTTAATGGCTTCTAGCATGGATGACGTGATTCCTACACCTTTCGTTCCCTTTTGTCAACATTTTCTATACACTGATTTACACATGTGTGATTCATTGTTTCTGTGTGTATGAGTGATGTAAAGTGCTTCAAAACCCTACGCTGGTAAGGAATGCGCTATAAAAAAAATGAAATAAACGTGACAGAGGGGCTATGCAGAGATGAGAGGCATGGTTAGAGGGTGATGGTGAGGGAATCATTGAAGAATCCCAATAAAGATTGCTGTATCCTGGTTCACTGTAAGGTCATTGTTTACAATGCTTTAAATACAAATACATTTGAATATATAATGAACTATGAGGGTCATTACCACATTGGCGGTAAAAGCTGCTTACCGCCGTGCAGAAGACCGCCAACATACCGCCGCGGCTGCGGAATTCCGCCACAGCTATTATGACCCACATCTCTGAATGCGCCGAAATTCAAACACCCACACAAGTCCGCCACACCAAAGGTCAGTGATAAACTGGCGAAAACAAATCCTCCACCGTCATGCCAACAGAAACATGCCCATGGTATTATGACCCACGAATCCACGCAGCGGTCTTTCAACCGCGGTATTCCATTGGCGGTACACACCGCCGCTCTCAAAATACACACACATCTCCAAAACACCGCCACATTGGTCAATTCCAAATACACACACCTGATACACATACACACACCACTCCCACACACCCATTACAATATAAAACACACACCCACATCACCCACAAACCCCTATGACCAAAAAACTTTGACGAAGGCCAGAGAGAGCGAGCACAGCAATAGACAACCCCACCACACAGAGGCACACAACACCATCACCCACACAACATCCATGCACAAAACACCACACACCACTACACATCACCACACTCATCACCACATACACCACCCTACACATCACCTACACCACCCAATGGCACGCCAAAGCCACCCCAGGTTCTCGGAGGAGGAGCTCAGGGTCATGGTGGAGGAAATTGTATGGGTAGAGCCACAGCTATTTGGATCACAGGTGCAGCACACCTCCATAGCTAGTAAGATGGAGCTATGGTGAAGAATAGTCAACAGGGTCAACACAGTGGGACAGCACCCAAGAAATTGGGAGGACATCAGGCAGAGGTGGAACGACCTACGGGGGAAGGTGCGTTCCGTGGTCTCCAGGCACAACATTGCGGTTCAGAGGACTGGCGGCGGACCCCCAACTCCTCCTCCACAACTAACAACATGGGAGGAGCAAGACTTGACCATCATGCATCCTGAGGGCCTCAGAGGAGTCGGTGGAGGAATGGACACTGGTAAGTCAATTCTTAACTATCATATCCCCCACCCTACCTGCATGCTATCACACACCCCCAACCTCGCCCCATCCCCTATCACTCCAACTCCTCACTAATGTACTAATAACACAAACCACCCATCCCAACACCAAGCCCTGCATGACACAAAGCATGGACACCCATCACTAAAGCATGCCCACTGCACATACCCATAACAACCCCTAACCATCATCACACAAGCCCCCACACAGGAATGCTAGCACTGGCGTACACGCTCAAAACACCCATTGCACACCATGACACACACAGATGCAATAATCATGCTTTTATACCCCTGCAGGACCACTACCTAACGTCACCAGACAGGAGGGTCCAGACATCTCCACCCCACCCACAGAAGAGGCCCACAGTGATGACAGGAGCTCTGGCCAACTGAATCCAGATGACCAGCCCGGACCATCGTGGGCCTCGGGCAGTCGGTTCCCCACACCCAGGCACAGCCCAACACTAACCTTCCACCCTCTGGAAACACCAGTACAGCACCCACCCAGCTGGCCCATACCTCCGTACCCAGGACACGTCAATCAGCTGTGTGTCCACCACTACAGGGAACCCAGGATAACCCACCACCCCAACAACAACAGGGACCTGGGGGCAGTGGTAGTGGGCACACGGTCCAGGGGATGGAGGCACAGGAACACAGGGGAACTGGGAGGGCTGCTGTGCGACAGGGGGCGGACAGGCCAAGGGAATCCACTCTCCACAAGGCCCTCTCCTCCATCATGGGAGCATACCACCACTCCCAGGAGACGATGGCTACGGTCCTGGCCAAGTTTCAGGAGACCCAGCGTCTGCAGGAGGAATAGTACTTGGGCTTCAGGGAGGAACTCAGAACCATCAGCTCTGCCCTGGGCACCATCGTAGGGGTGCTGAAGGACATACAGAACACCATGAGGGACACTGTGGCACTCCAAGGTGCTCCTGACACTAGCCTGGACGATGAACTGCCCACCACCTCCTCCGGCGCCAGTGGACAGGACGCCCCGGCACAGGACCACCACACCAGCACCCTACCCCCTGCAGACGGACAACCACCCCGCAAGCGGTCCCTGAGATCCAGGAACAGGACAGAGCATGATGGCAAGACCCCTGCCAAGAAATGAGACCTCCCTGATTGTCATCCCACTGTCCCACTTTGTTACCCAGTCCAGATTGGGACTGTCCCAGCTCCACTTCCTATGCCCGTATGGGCAGTGCACCTGTGAGACTAATAGACTGGACTCTGCCATGGACATTCCCCCACCATCACCCCTCACCATTTTACCCCCCCCCCCATATTTAGCACTTCAATAAACACCCTTGAACCACAAAACAATATGGAGTCAGTCTGTGTTTTCGAAAATGTGTATTAGCTATAACAATGACAAAATCCGTTCACAATAGTAATGTCAACATACCTATGTCACACATCACAAGTCCATGAAGGATGCAAGCAGATGACACACGTTGGTAACCACACCTGTGAAACCGTAATGGAAATGTACAACTCAGTTACCAAGTCCTGCTTGAAATTGACAGACAGGATAGAGGTAGAAGTGTGAAAGTAAAAGTATTAGTAAAGAAAGTGTTCTCACCTGTGTGTCACTGAAAATATTGCTGTATGACTGAGTCCCTGTTGTCAATGTCTTCTTCCTCTGCTTCCTCCTCATCACTGTCCACAGGCTCCACAGCTGCCACAACACCGTCATCTGGACCATCCTCCTGCAGAAAACGCACCTGGCGTCGCAAAGCAAGATTGTGAAGCATAGAACAGGCGATTATTTTCTGGCACACCTTCCTTGGTGAGTAGAATAGGGAACCACCTGTCATATGGAGGCACCTGAACCTGGCCTTCAGGAGGCCGAAGGTGCTTTAGATCACCCTCCTAGTTCGCCCATGGGCCTCATTGTAGCGTTCCTCTGCCCTGGTCCTGGGATTCCTCACTGGGGTCAGTAGCCATGACAGGTTGGGGTAACCAGAGTCCCCTAATAGCCAAACCCGTTGCCTCTGGAGTTGACCCATCACATAAGGGATGCTGCTATTCCGCAGGATGTATGCGTCATGCACAGAGCCAGGGAACATAGCATTTACCCGCGGCATTTACTGGTCTGCCAAACATACCATCTGCACATTCATGGAATGATAACTCTTCCGGTTCCTGTACACCTGTTCACTCCTGTGGGGGGGCACCAGAGCTACATGGGTCCCATCAATGGCACCTATGATGTTAGGGATATGTCCCAGGGCATAGAAGTCACCTTTAACTGTAGCCAAATCCTCCACCTGAGGGAAAACGATGTAGCTCCTCATGTGTTTCAGCAGGGCAGACAACACTCTGGACAACACGTTGGAAAACATAGGCTGGGACATCCCTGATGCCATGGGCACTGTTGTTTGAAATGACCCACTTGCCAGGAAATGGAGCACTGATAGCACCTGCACTTGAGGGGGGATTCCTGTGGGATGGCGGATTGGTGACATCAGGTCTGGCTCCAACTGGGTACGCAGTTCCTGGAATGTGGCACGGTCAAACCTGTAGATGATGATTAAATGTCGCTCCTCCATTGTCAACAGGTCCACCAGCGGTCGGTACACCGGAGGATTCCGCCATCTCCTCACATGTCCCAGCGGACGGTGCCTAGGAAGGACAAAAGCGACCATAGAGTCAAGCAATTTAGAGGTATGTACCCACAGCAACCCAGAACACGAAACAAATTCCAAAAAGTTGTGTGTATGTGTGTTGAGTCTAGGCCTCGGTATGTGTGACGCAGTTGAAAATGAAGCCATGTGGGCCCCTGAAATGCTGGCTGCCTGACCTGTAAAGTGGGACAATGGGATGTAAGGTAACTGCGCTGGTGTTGTACACCGTCGCGGTAGGCGGTCGGAGACCGTGGCGCAATGCTGTATTGGTTAACATTGGACCCTATGGGTCCCAGGAGCCAATGAGGAAGTGCGCTGGCGGTGATGATAAGCACCGCCGCGGACGTCACCGCCGCGGACGTCACTGCCATTTTCTATCTGTGCAATCACTCGATACCTGATCTTCGACAGGAGAGGACCTACACTGCAAGTGCTGCTGTGACCTCGGTCTGGAAGAGACAATGACACGTGCGTCTGGGTAAAGGGCCCCTGCCTTCACCGCACAGGAGTTGGAGAAGCTCATGGACGGGGTCCTCCCCCAGTACACGCTACTCTACGGTCCTCCAGACCAACAGGTGAGTACATAGGGTGCAAGTATGGGCTATGGGCTATGCCTGGGTGGAGAGGGCTGGATGTAAGAAGGAAGGGGGCAGAGTTCTGCGACCATGAATGAGTGTGAATGCATGTGCCACATGGCAAGGGCAGGGATGTGGGCCACTCACTTCCACGGTGCAGTTGGTAATTACTTCTCTTCTTCCCCTGTACATGTCATGTAGGTCAGCGCCCACCAGAAGAAGGATATTTGGCGTGCCATCGCCAAGGACAATCGGGCCCTGGGGGTCCACCAGAGACGGAGCACCCACTGCCGTTAAAGATGGGAGGACATTCGCCGCTGGAGCAAGAAGACGGCGGAGGCTCAGCTGGGGATGGCCTCCCAACGTGGGAGGGTTGCCCGTCGCACCATGACCCCCCTGATGTTCCAGATCATGGCGGTGGCATACCCTGAGTTGGATGGGCACATGAGGGGATCACAGCAGACACAAGGGGTGAGTACACTCTCATTCTGCTGACTTTGTGCGCAGTGGAGGGCGAGTTCCGTAGGCTAGGCCCCTCCATAATGCAGGTCATGTGGCACTCCACCTCACCTCTGTAGAGTGCCAAATACAGGTATACATGGCCCTGTGTCATCTATGTGTGCAGATGTCCACCATAGCCATGTAGGACATATCCCAGGAACTACATTTGTAGAGGCCAAGATAGCGGCGTAGTGCAGGGGGGTGCGGTGTCTGTATTGTGCGCCAACTGTAGCGTTAAGCCATGCACTCAACCTGTCTTTCTTCTGTTTCCCACCCCCTTTTTGTGGTCTCCCTGTTCTTTTGTGCATCAGCATCATCAGGCGGAGTTACAGTGGCACCGGAGCACGAGGGGGCTGCATCCCACATGGCCATGGAGGGCCACACCACGGACACTGAGTACACCAGTGGGACGGAGGGGAGCTTCACGGCGGTCACCGCATCAGCAAACAGCGACACAGACTCGTCCTCCGATGGGAGCTCCCTTGTGGTGGCGGCACCATCTGTGCCCCCCATTTCAACAGGTACAGCCGCAAGCCCCCCCTACCAGCACCGCCCTCCCAGCAGCCCCTCAGCCTTCGCCAGGAGGGTGGGCATCACCTTCGCCCCAGGCACCTCAACCCCTGCCCCAGTCACCCCTGCTGCCCTCAGTGAGGAGGCCATTGACCTCCTCAGGTCACTCACTGTTGGGCAGTCTACCATTGTGAATGCCATCCAGGGTGTAGAGAGGGAGTTGCAACACACTAATGCATTCCTGGAGGGCATTCATTCTGGTCAGGCTGCCCATCATCGAACCCTGCAATCTCTTGCCTCAGCACTGTTGGCAGCCATTGTCCCTGTGTCTAGCCTCCTCCCTCCAACTTCCTCCACCCAGACCCAATCCCCTGTACCTCAACCTATCCCAAGCACACCATCAGACCAGCCTGCACACAACGCAACACACAAGGGCAGCTCAGGCAAACATAGGCACCACACATCCGACAGGCACTCACACAAGCATCACCCACATACAGACACAGCAAGATCCACTGCCTCCACTGTGTCCCCCTCCTCGTCGTCTCCCTCCTCCCTCCCAGTCTTGTCTACACTCTCACCTGCATGCACTACCACCACAGCCACTAGGACTCGCACCAGAACACCCACCACCACACCCCGCTCCCCTGCACTCACCCCCCCTACAACCATTTACACGTCCCATGTGTCCTCTCCCAGTGTGTCTGTGACGCCCCCTCCCAAAGTACACAAACACGGCCACACACACACCCAACATGCATTCACCTCACAACAGCCTCCAGAACATGTACCTGCACCCAAATCACCAAAAGTTACACCTCCTACAACCACCTCCTCTTCCTCCACTCCCAGACCCCCTCTAGCTACCCGTCCCAGTGTTCGTCAGAAACTTTTCCTGAGCAACATTGACCTCTTTCCCACCACACCCCCCTCCATTTCATAGGTCCCGTAGTAGCACCTCAGCCAAAAAAAGTCTGGTACCAGTGGTGCTTGTTAGAGATATGTGGAGTGCACCGGGCACCAGGGCAGCCAGTGTGACACGGAGCCAAAGCACAGACAGTCCCCCACCTGTGAAGCACCAGAAGTTGGACAGTGCCTGACTGGAGAGGGTGAAGATTCCTGCCGGCAAAGCCGCTCACAAGGGTCCCGGGGGGGGGGGGGTGTCGAGTCAGCTGTGACTCCTCCCAAGATGGGGAAGGGGCAGAAGAAAGCGCCAAAGTCTGGGAAGAGCAGCACGGCAGAGAAGGCCGCCATCATCCCCGTTGCCCAGGATGCCACCGCCAGCCCCATCGTCACTGGTCAGGAGACCACCGCCGGAGTCAGTGCCCAGGTGGGCAGCACAATCGTCACTGGTCAGGAGACCACTGCCGGAGTCAGTGCCCAGGAGGGCAGGAGACCACCGCCGGAGTCAGTGCCCAGGAGGGCAGCACAATTATCACTGGTCAGGAGACCACCGCCGCCGGAGTCAGTGCCCAAGAGGGCAGCACAATTGTCTCTGGTCAGGAGACCACCGCCAGAGTCAGTGCCCAGGAGGGCAGCACAATCGTCACTGGTCAGGAGACCACTGCCGGAGTCAGTGCCCAGGAGGGCCCCGGCAGCCACAGCCCCGCTGGGCAATGAGGGAACGCCATGGCACACACCGCTGCACAGGTCAGAGACAACAAAGTCAAGCACCGTTGAACAGGGCAGGCACCGCTGAACTGGGCAAAGACTGCTATGGCAAGCACCGCTGAACAGTTCAAGCACCGCTGAACAGGTCAAGCACCCCTGAACTGGGCAAAGACCGCCATAGCAAGCACCGCTGAACAGATCAAGCACCGCTGAACTGGGCAAAGACCGCTGAACAGGGCAAGCACCGCTGAACTGGGCAAAGACCGCCATGGCAAGCACTGCTGAACAGGTCAAGCACCGCTGAACAGGTCAAGCACCGCTGAACTGGGCAAAGACCGCCATGGCAAGCACCGCTGAACAGGGCAAGCACCGCTGAACTGGGCAAAGACCGCCATGGCAAGCACCGCTGAAAAGGGCAAGCACCGCCAACTCAGGCATCGCTAGCCCATGTGCGGCAGGGGCAGCGAATGGAACTGGGACCGTCACGGGGAGAGTGATGCACTCTGGCCACCTATCCCCCTCCAGAACCAGTGGAGAAAGGCATCCACTACCTCAGTCCTTAACAAGATGAAGCACTCTGGGCACCAGTCCCCCTCCAGAACCAGTGGAGACATGCATCCACTCCGTCTGTCCTTCACAGGATGAAGCACTCTGGGCACCTATCCCCCTCCATAACCAGTGGAGAAAGGCATCCACTACCTCAGTCCTTAACAGGATGAAGCACTCTGGACACCAGTCCCCCTCCAGAACCAGTGGAGACATGCATCCACTCCGTCTGTCCTTCACAGGATGAAGCACTCTGGGCACCTATCCCCCTCCAGAACCAGTGGAGAAAGGCATCCACTACCTCAGTCCTTAACAGGACGAAGCACTCTGGGCACCAGTCCCCCTCCAGAACTAGTGGAGACATGCATCCACTCTGTCTGTCCTTCACAGGATGAAGCACTCTGGGCACCTATCCCCCTCCATAACCAGTGGAGAAAGGCATCCACTACCTCAGTCCTTAACAGGATGAAGCACTCTGGACACCAGTCCCCCTCCAGAACCAGTGGAGACATGCATCCACTCCGTCTGTCCTTCACAGGATGAAGCACTCTGGGCACCAGTCCCCCTCCAGAACCAGTGGAGACTGTTATCCACTTGAGAGACTGTGGCTTTGCACTCCCCAGGATTGAACAGTGGGCAAACCACCCACTGTAGAGACTTGAGAGACTGTGGCTTTGCACTCCCCAGGATGGTACAGTGGGCAAACCACCCACTGAAAAGACTTGTGAGACTGTGGCTTTGCACTCCCCAGGATTGAACAGTGGGCAAACCACCCACTGTAGAGACTTGAGAGACTGTGGCATTGCACTCCCCAGGATGGTACAGTGGGCAAACCACCCACTGAAAGACTTGTGAGACTGTGGCTTTGCACTCCCCAGGATTGAACAGTGGCAAACCACCCACTGTAGAGACTTGAGAGACTGTGGCTTTGCACTCCCCAGGATGGTACAGTGGGCAAACCACCCACTGAAAAGACTTGTGAGACTGTGGCTTTGCACTCCCCAGGATTGAACAGTGGACAAACCACCCACTGTTGAGACTTGTGAGACTGTGGCTTTGCACTTCCCAGGATACATCAATGGACATGGAGCCCCGTTATGGATCTGGCGTGGTGCTGTCAACCGGCTGAGGTGCCCCCCCTTCCCTTCCCCTGAGGTGCCTATTGTATTTCTATCTGATGCCCCTGCAGTGTTCTCTCCGTTTCAGGACAGGTATCGCGTGTGGGCCTCGCCCATGCATTTTGGGCCCAGTGGTCCACGGACATTGGATGGTGCATACCTGCACTACTGATCGTGATGTTTATTTTTTGCATTTGTATATATTTCTGTATATATTGGCTTACTGTATTGTGCTACATTACAATGGTTGTACTCATTTCCTTTTGTCTTTACATTCTTCCGGGGTGGTTGGGGGTTGTTACTGTGATGTTTTGAAATGCATTGGTGTGTGTGTTGTAGTGGGTGAAGGTCGGGTGGGGGTGGGGTTGTTGCGTGTGTGTGTCCGTGACTTTTGCCTCCCCCCTCCCCTATGTCGTAGGTGCAGTACTCACCGTTGTCTTTGGCGCCGCCGTTGCTGATGTTCGTAGAGGAGCAGGAACACAATCGCAGGGAGTATTTGTAGTTCTGGCTCCATGGTGCCCTCCTTCCTCATGGAATTTGTTCAGGTGAGCGTTTTCCCATTGGAATGGATGTTTCCGCCGTGTTTTTATCCACGGTGAATCCGCCCCGGAAAAGGTGGCAGATTGGCCTGTTGTAATACTGTGGGCGGTACTTTGTCTTCCGCATGTCTGTTGGCGGTGACCGCTGCGCTGTTTGTCTGTACCGCCGTGGCGGTCGGAGTGTTAAAGTGGCTGCCTTTGTTGGCAGTTTCCGCCACGGTCATAATTCCCTTTTTTTTACCGACGGCCTGTTTGCGGTATTACCGCCGTTTCAACACCGTCCGCCAGGGTTGTAATGACCCCCTATGTGTTGTAGAATGCTCTGTTTTTGCCATTTTTTTTCTTACCCTCCTACCCCCAAAAACCCATTGTAGTGGTCAGGCTCACTCGCTATGTACCTTATGGGGGCTCATCTGACAAAATTTTCCAGGGCTTCTTTGGGTTCCCAGTCCGTCTCTGCCACAAAATTAATTATATATTTGGCAGCCATTACAAGACCCAAGACTATGGTTCCTGCATCCTGAAAGCAAACAAAAAAAAGTATTGAAGGGCAAGGTGAACACACCCTGATCACAAGAGCCTTGTACACAGCATGGACAACATGTTGTGACAGCTATTACAGGAACATGGTTACCATTGAAATATATTGTAGTGAACACCAAGCTTTGAGGGTCACAAAAAGGAGCACATATAAAGGCTGATAATAGATTGTAGTCACAATATAAATTATTTGTTTGTTTTAGCATTATAATTTTAGGAATTGTAGTGTTTTCTAAGAGGATTTTATCTTGTGAAAAATGCAGACAAACTTCTGGGATTTGACAAAACATGTTTGAAGGAATCTTTGCATTCTGTCCAAGCAGAGACCCTCACTCTAGTCAGGGTAATGGACATACTCACCTTGGATAACCCCTGCTCACCCCTTGGTAGATTGGCACAAGCAGACAGGCTTATCTCAGAGACAATGTGGAATGTATTTGTACAATCACACACAGTAACACAGTGAAAACACCACAAAAGGACTCATCACCAGATTAGAAACATAGTCAATTTTTTTCTAAGTGAAACAAGACCAAAACAACAAAGATCTAACATACACAAGCAAAGTAATTAATTTTTAAAGATTAAACTTTAATATAGCACTTAGAAACACAAGTGCTTTGAGCTGGTGATATCATGACGTTGTGACAGAATCGTTCCCAACAATCCGACACTAAAGGCCCCAGTCATGGAGTCACACGGACCCCCAAGCATAGTACCTTGTGAAAATGAGGAAACAAGCCTGTGCATTGAGTCAGGGATCAGTGCGATGTTCATTCCGGTTCTGCGGAGCACAAGAGCAGAGGCGTCGTTGCGAGGCGTCAGGTCCTTGCTGCAAAGCTGTGGAGGTGAGGTGGTGTCATGGACTCCAGCGAGGCTGCAGCAGTGTTGGACCTGTGGGGTCGTCGCACTCCAGAAAGGACCACACCTTCAGTTGCAGGTGTCATCTTGTGATCTGGCAGCAGCATTGGTCTGGAGTCGTCCGAAGTCGGTGCACTTGGTTCTTCTTGGTTTTTCACCTGCTTCTCCTTTCAAGGGCCCAGGGACTGGATTAGCACCACTTGGCAGGGTAGGAATCTCAGCAACAGAGTCCAGTTGCTGGTAGAGGGAATCTTTGATAGCCTTGAGACTTCAGAAGAGGAGCAAACTCAGTCCAAGCTCTTGGTGAATCATCTCAAGCAGGATACACAGCAAAGGTCAAGTCTTTGCCCTGTCTAAGGCAGAAGTAGCAACTTCAGGCCAACCCACCAAAGGGGCAGTACTCCTCCTCTTTCTGCCTTTGAAGTAGGTAAACTTCAAAGGAAAGTCTCTCTGTTGTTCACAAGATCCTGCCTTGCCCAGGCCTGGCTCCACACACACACACCAGGGGGTTTGGGGACTGCATTGTATGAGGACAGGCACAGCTCACCTAGGTTTAACTGTCAGCTCCTCCCTCCACTCTAGTCCAGATGACCCATCAGTTTATACACGCTACAACCCAGGTCCCATTGTGTCACTGTCTAGTGGAGATTCACAAACAGCCAACTGTAAGTCTGACCCAGATAGGGGATACACAAGCAGGCATAGTTACAGAATGGTTAAAGCAAGAAAATGCCCACTTTCTAGAAAGTGGCATTTTCAAACTGACAATCTAAAAAACAACTTTACCAAAATAAGTATTTTTTAATTGTGAGTTTAGAGACCCCAAACTCCACTCTCCATTTGCTCCCAAAGGGGAACTGCACTTAAAATATATTTAAAGGCAGTCCCCATCTTATCCCATGAGATAGATTGGCCTTGCAACAGTGAAAACTGTCAGGACATGTACAACACATCACTATATGACCTACCTTTAACATACACTGCACCCTGCTCATGTGGCTACCTAGGGCCTACCTTAGGGGTGCCTTACATGTATAAAAAGGGAAGGTTTGCACTTGCCAGGATGAATTGGCAGTTTAAAACTGCACACACAGACATTGAAGTGGCAGGTCTGAGTCATGTTTACAGGGCTACTCCTGTGGATGGCACAATAAGTGCTGCAGGCCCACTAGTAGCATTGGATTTACAGGCCTTGGGCACCTCTAGTGCACTTTGCTAGGGCCATACTAGTAAATCAAATATGCCAATCATGGAAAGCCGATTACACACACAATTTACACAGGGATCACTTGCACTTTAGTACTGGTCAGCATTGGTAAAGTGCCTAGAGTACCAAAAGCAGAAAAATAAAGTCCGGCACACAGCCAAAACATATGAAGCAGAGGCAAAAAAGACAGGGGAGATTACACTAAGGATGCCAGGTCTAACAACAGGCACAGTCCTATTTAGGTGAAAATGTCAGCTCTTCCCTTCCATTTAGCCTAGGAAGGCCAATCAGCCTGGCGTTGGGCCACCAGGATGCAAATGTCACACCCCAGCTACCTTTGTGTTTGACCATCTAGAGGAAATGACCAAAAGGCCAGCTGTCACCCACCCTAGACATGTATTCAGGGGTCGATCAGAGGCACAGAATGGTTTAAGTAAGAAAATGCCAACTTTCTAAAAGTTGCATTTTCAGACTTACAATTTAAAATCCGACTTTCTTCATAAGTTGCGATTTTACATTGTGATTCTAGAGACACCAAATTCCAAAGTTCTATCTTTTCTCCATTGGAAGTTACACTTAAAGGCTGCTTCAGGTTAACCCCAATGTTAACCTATGAGAGAGAAAGGCCTTGCAGTAGTGAAAAGCAAATGTAATAGTTTTTTTATTTACTTCCAGGACATGTTAAACTTAAAGGTACATGTCCAACCATTTAAATAAACTGAACCATGCCCTTGGGGTTAACTATTGCCTACCTTAGGGGGCCTTATATATAATAAAAAGGATGGTTCAGGCCTGGGAAGTGGATGCTCTTGCCAGGTGGAAATGACAGTTTAAGTCTGCACACACTTGCTCTACAGTGGAAATCCTGAGATGTTTAAAGGGCTACAGTAGCAGGTGGCACACTTAGTGCTGCAGGCCCACTAGTAGCATTTAATCTACAGGCCCTAGGAACATATAGTGCACTTTACTAGGGACTTACAGTATAAATTAAAATTGCCAGTATTGATTAAGCTAATGTCAAACTATTTTAGAGTATAGACCACCCACACGTTAACACTGGTTAGCGGTGGTAAGGTGAACAGAATTCTAAAGCTAGCAAAACAGAAGTCAGAAAAAAGTACGTGAAAAGGCAAAAAGTTAGGGGAAACCTAGGATGCCAGGTCTAACACACATATATTTAATTTGTGTGTGTGTGTGTGTGTGTCTTTGAGCATGTGTGGTGGGGGCGTTGTGTTCCCATCCTTATGGGACTTGGGTATGATAACACACTCACCCTGTACAGATTTGATTGCACTGTGGGGACCTGACCCATGTGACCACAAAATAATGTATTCTACATGAATAAAAAATGACTTCAGAAACGTGTGACTATTTTTAAAATTTTTTTTAAAGCTTGACCTTTTTGGGACCTGAGTTTCATTGAGTGTTAATTTTGCTTCTCACCTTTTTTCCATTAGACAGGAGGTGATACTGCAGCATTAAACACACTACAGAAATTTTAGCACACAATGCTTTCAGAGGACAAAAGAACCAGTTAAATGAAAATATACCATGTAGATGAGTATATGAACATATGATGTTTTGATGCAATGTAACTCTAGTGCATGAAAACCAATGTAAAATTGATATGCTTTACAGAGAGTCTTTAGCTGGGTTTTGTTGTGCTCCATGTAAGGGGTCAGGTAGGTCGTGCTCCTGATCCTGGATCTCTGTATAATATGTTTCAGATTACTAAAATTGGGACTTTTTTAACAACTGTTATATGCTTTTTCGAAGTCCTAACTAAAGTAAACTCTTTTTAAAACCTTCAATTAGTATTTCAGGGACCTAACTAGAGGCCTAGCAATTAATAAAAAAAACAGTCCAGTTGAAAAAATGCTAATAGGCTAAAGACATTTTTTAGAGTTATTTGTATGATCTATCATTGACAAAGTTGTATCAACAAATGCAAAGTCTTAAATCAGGCAATGCTCTCACAAGTGTCACTTTCTATTTTTAAGTCATGGTCACGGAGAGGTCCAATGTTTCAGCCGAAGAAATTCAGTTCGTTTCTGGTTCAAGTGAATTCAGCAGCTGAAGATGCTGGAGCCCGTGCACAAAGGAGAAATAGGCCACTGAAAAACACACTACACAGAGGGACTTAAAGGTAAATCCGAAGGGTCTGTTTGGAGGGAGGAGGTCGCTAGGGCTGGGGAACACAGGAGGGCAGTACCTAATCCAGACAAAAAAAGTGGTTGCTAAGCATGTCAAAAGAGGCACTTTCTCACAGACTCCTGCTATTTTTAAGCCCCAAAGGCTTTATTTCATTTGTCTCCTGACTATAATCTCCTCTTTTTCAATGTAGGTCAATGGAGAAACTCAGATCCCCAGTTTTTTTTTTTCAAAATTGCTCTCTTATCAAGTTCAAAATGTTGGCAAGTATGGTACGTTGGATAACTGAAGACAGGAGGAATGGTCTAGGGACATGGACTCATATAACAGAGGGCAGAAGGGAGATGGGCAAGAGCACCAATCTGACCTTACAGGGCAGGTGTCAGGGGTTGCAGCAGCAGAATACAGCCCAGCGAGCAAGCGAGATGGCAGTGCAGCACAACGAACCATGGGAAGTAAAAGGGAGGTGACTGGGCCAAGCACATTGACAACAGAGTGCAGAGGGGAAAGAGGCAAGGGCAGCAAGCTGACCATACTGGACAGACAGGAAGGACAGTTGCACCCTAGTGGACTATGAAGGGCATGAACACGGAAAAGAGAGGGCAGGGGCAAGGGGGCAGGGCTGGAGAAACAAGCTGACCATGGAGGGCAGGTGGGAGGGGCACTGGAAGCACAACACACCACAGGTGGCAACAGTTAGACTATAATGACATACAAACAACAGATTGAAGGTGGGGGACAGGGGCAGCAATCTGTTCACACAGGGCAGGTGCAGTGGCAGCACAGGAGCCCATGCAAGGCAAGCAGAAGGGTTAGTGGCAGCACAATGGCCATGGTGGGAAAGAGGGTGGGTGTAGGGACATGCACAAAGGACCATGGAGGTCTGAAGGGATAGGTAGGAGCTGGAGTCAGACAAGAGAAGGCAGAGAAAGTGCCTTCACAACAGACCACACAGGGTAGGCAGGAGGAACAGCAAAATGGACTATAGATGACAGGAGGGAGGGGGGATGGGGCATGGAACTCAAACAGGCAGGTGGTGGCATGGACAGGCAACAGTCATCTGACCATTCTAGGCAGGTAGGAGGGGCCGTGTCAGCTCAACTGAACAGAGTAGGTAGGAAGAGCAGTGCCAGGTCCAATGAACTTGGTGGGTAAAAATGAGGGATCAGAGGCAACCACACAGATATGGGAGGGCAGAGGGAAGAAGGGCTGGGGCAGCAAGCTAAGCACAGAGGCTAAGCAGCAGGGAAATGATGGTGCACAGATCTGGGCAATGGAGGGCAGGAGGAGTGGACAGGGACATCAAGCTAAATGGAGGGCAATGACATCACATTGGACCATGCAGGGCAGGAGGGAGGTGGCTGGTGCAGGGACTCAGACAACAGAGGGTAGGGAGGAAGTGGATGAGGCAGCAAGCTAACTGTTCAGTGAAGGAAGAAAGGGCAGTGGCAGAACAACAGGCACACAGGACTGTAATGAGGAAGCAGGAGCATGACTTGGACAATGGATGGCAAGGAGAAGGGGAGTAAGAGAGCAAACTTGGGTGTTGGCAGCACAATGCCAGGCCAGGCCCTACGTTCAAATACCCCCCAGCATGCATTGAAATTCACTGAATAAACAACTGTTACAAGGAAGTTATAGTTTAAAAAATCAAAGGTTGCAGGGACATTATGGTTAAGTTCAGATATTACACACACAAACCCAGAGAAATTCAGTTTTTATAGTTAGAGCTCTTTGAGGTAGCTATAACTCATGCCCTAAGGTAACTATAACTCGCAACCTCGCCACGCACTGCTTATTGCCTCAGATATTACGGGACATATTTATGAGCCACTAGCGCCACCGGAGAGTCACTTTTCGTGACACTCATGTGGCGCTATACCTTGCAGCGTATGTACGAGGTGGTGTTAAGCCACTTTTTGTGAGTTAACTCCACCTTGTAAATATGGCCCCTTCACCCGCAGCACTTTACGTGGAAAGGGCATGCAATGAGTTTTGCTGTGGGCGTGCACTGCAACACCCATTGCATTTTGATGCTCCCCAGATTTATGAGTTTTCGTAAACCTGAGGCAGTGCCGAAATCTAAAGCCATCCCAGGGGTTACATTAGCAGGCTGCAAGGAGGAGAAATGCTTTAATTTTTTCTTGTTTTTTGCTCTTTCTATGTGTGCTGCATTCTGAATTCTGCAGCACACATAGAAAGAGCAAATAGCCATTTAAGATTGTTTTTGTGAAGGAAGGAGTTGCTTCCTGCACAAAAACAATCTCCCCCTTCTAATACGGTGCACTGCATAGCGTCACCAGAGCGTCACTAAAAGTGATCACCAGTTGCCCTGGGGACTCAATTATGCCCCTAAATGCTTCAGCAAGCAGGGAACTGCTGTTAAAAGCAACTCCTTGCTTAATGAAGCAATGGCATCACGAGGTAAGCCTTGAGGCTTCCCCCACAGTGCCAGATATTTTTTTCACTTGAAAAACAAAAGGTTACAGGTGTTAGGTTCTGAATTTACTCGCTCAAAACCAGAGAAATTCAGCAGTTATAGTTAAAGTTATTTCAAGTAACTATAGCTTGCAGCCTAAGGTAACTATAACTCACGCCCCTGACTGTGAGTGAGTGCATGAGGGTCTAGTTGTGTGTGGGTGGGTGTGTGAGGTTCTAATTAGGTCTGTGAGTGAGTGCATGAGTCTCTCGCTGAGTAGGTGTGTTAGTGTCTGAGTCGCTCTCTGAGTCGGTGCATCATTGTCTGAATAGGACTTTGTGTGGATGCATGAGGGTCGGAGTGGGCATGTGAGTAGGTGCATGAGTGTCTGAGTGGATGTGTTAGTGGGCGCATGAGTCTCTGAGTGCATCTATGAGTGAACAAATTAGTGTATGAATGAGTCTGTGAGTGTTTTTTACATTTTTTCACTGCTATTCACAAATTCATCACAAGATTACATGGGAGGCTGCACTGAGCATCACAACATATTTGTGCAAATCGCGCATCATGAAAAAAAACATTATAAGGACATAATTTCACCCTCCAATACACCTACATTACAGCCATCGGGTCAGGGTACCTCCACCCTGATCCCTTATACAACTTTTCCTTTTATTTTTCAGCTCCGGGGATCATCTCTCATTACCTAAAATGGCAGCCACACCTTTCTGGTCAGGTTGCAGCCAGCCAGTAATAGCATTCCTGTTAGCGCACCCATTCATGAATATGCCACGATCGCAGCAAAAATGCTGTGACAGATCTGCAGCCCTAGATGTACAGATGTATTTCCCCTTTAATTTCTCAAAAACTACTGAATGGATTTCAACTAACTAACAAAAAGTGTGATCTTCATACCAAAAGCTTCCTTTCTGCCAATTTGGTGTTATTCCCTCCAGCAGTTCGGGCTGCAGTCATGTTAAAAATTCCTATGCGACTTAACATGAAAAACAAACGTTTTTTGATCCCCTTTTTCACGCTCCCCGCATGATGGATCACCCTGAGATTTCTCATGCACAATAAGAATCACCAGCACAGTTTTGAAAAAATTAGTTTGAAAAAGGTTTGTGAAACGGTGCCAAAGATATAGGCAAGTTAAAGAACCATTGTTTCCATGGAAACATGGTCCTAACTATAACTACCCACTGGCAAGCACAACTGGAAACATGAGGCCAGGGGTATCAAGCTCCCTGTTTGCATTTCTTAAATAATTTTGTATTAATATTAATAATAAATAATTTTACAAAATTAAGAAATCGCTATTTCAGAAATGCAAAATGGGATGTATCAAAAAAGTCGGAAATAGCAATTTTTTTTAATTCGCAAACGCAATTTGCGATTAGCAAATACCGAAGGCAAATAAATAGCGATTCGGTATTTGAAAATCACAAATTGCGAAAACGTCAAACCGGAACAGCCTGATGACATCACAACCAGGAAGTGAGTCATCCCATGCTGTTTCCAGGAGCCAAACCCACAGGGGCAGGCAGACAGAGACAGCCCAGCACCAGGGAGCCATCTTTGTGAGCCTGCCAGGACCAAACTGTAACATGGCCAATGATGGGAATGTGAAGGAGGAAAGAGACAGGAAGCGCAATCTCCAATTCTGTGAGCAGGAATTGGAGGTGCTCACTGAAGAGGTGGTCAGGAACCATGACAAACTGTTTGGGAAGAACTCACTCCAGGTACCTGCAAGTGAGAAGAGGAAACTGTGGTCAGAAATCCAGACCAAAATATGGACAGTGGGTGTTGAGCAGCGCTCTGTTGAGGAGATACGCAAGCGATGGTATGACTTGCATTCCCGTGCCAAAGAGAGGGTAGCCAGCAGGCTAAAGGAGGTAAGGAGGACCACCCGCCCAGACACCATCCACAACAATGGAAGACATGGAGGACTCCACACTGTTACCTGAAGCTGTCACTAGTGTCACTGACATTGACACCTCAGGGACACCCAGCACCAGCAAAGGTAAGGCCAGCAATGATGTGTATCCCCATATGTGCATGTACAAATGCCCCTTAGAAGATAGCTAATAGTTAGATGCACTGTGATAAGTAGTCCATGCCACACCGTACACACAATGCAACTATGCCTTATGGGAGTGGTTGTCCACAACCCTAAAGTAAAAATACCACAGAAATCGCAAGTTAGAGTTCAGCCACATAGAGAAACAACACACACAACTCACAGTGATACGATGTCAGTGTACATTTATTACTATTGTGCAAATCTTGTGATCTGTTCATAAAAGACATGCTGCACATTGTTGTTGCTGATGTCCCGGACCCTACTGCAGCAGAATGTGGAAATGTGGGGGGTGTTGAAACACAGCCACGGTCCGACTCAACACCAGTCTTTCAGCATTGCACCAACTAGACGCAGGGCAAGGGTGTTACCTCCCCCATAGTATAACCTGGACTCAGATTAAATGCAGGATGAAGTCCCCACACCAACCCCAGAGGCTAGATCCACAGGAAGACAGCAGTCCCTGCCCAAGCGTCACTCAACTCCCCTCAGGAGGCATCACAAAGCAGGTAGACAGTGCACAGATGAAGGCGAGGGCCCATCAATCTTTGGTGGCCTTGAAGCATCCATGCTGAAAGTGCAGCACCTGTAATGCAAACACATGAGGTCAATGCACAGGCAGTTGGTGTCAATCGATCATAACACTGGCGCAATGCACAGGCAGTTTGAGTCTCACAATGACAATATGGGAGTACTGCACAAGCAGATGGATGCACTCAATGAGAACATTGGATCAATGCACAAGCAGCTGGAGTCTCTGAATGAGGGACAGCAAACAGCAGCAGAAAACTCAAACGAGTTGACAAACGTCATTAGGGACCTCTGCACTGAGATTCAGCAGGAGCCTGTCAGCCACCGTAGACACCATCACCAAAGGGAAGGTTAGATGGGTTCTACTGATCGGTCAATCGGCTCGCTAGCTCAACTGCCTTGATTTCTCGACGTGCTGTTGGCATAGAGGTGGAGATGGCACATTGCAGTCGGGACGCTGCACAGGGATTGGTTCAAATAACCGATGTTCTGGAAGCACGCAGTGCTACAAATAGCGAACTGGGTGGTGAGGATAGTGGGGAGTTCTCTAGCCTCAGCAATCTTACAGCCCCTGTGATGGATCATAGGCGTTGCAGCACCAGACAAAGTGCTTCCTTTGAACCAGCTACAAAAGGTGCCAGTGAGGCCATTGAGCACTCAAGTGGAGTGCGTGGACGTAGGAAGTAATGTTGAGGGCTACAGGGGACCACCGTAACATGTAGCTATACAGTTATACTATGATGCTAATAGTGTGACACATGTTTGCCTACAGTTCATGGCTATGTCCTATTGACACATACGTTACCTGAAGTCAAGGTAATAAAGTTGCTAAATACAGAAACACATTATATTGAAGTGGTGTTGTCATTACTTACATCAGAAATGGCTGTGCGTGATGTCAGAACGTCTTTGCCTGCCCTCTGCTGCACTGCTCCTGTCTACTGGGTGCTGGAGTGGTAAGGGATCACCATCTTCAGCTGAGTCCGGCTCCATTGGTTCAACTGGTATGCCCCTTCTCGTTGCAATGTCGTGCAACGTTGCACATGTAGCCACAATTTTTCAGGTCGTCTCTGGGCTGTACTGTAGTACAGCTCCACTCTTATGGATGCACCTGAAGCAGCTCTTCAGCAGTCTGAAGGTCCGCTCCACCACACTGCGGGTTGCCCTCTTTGCAGCATTGTACCTCCCCTCTGCTGGTGTTACAGAGCTCAGGTAGGGCGTCAGTATATAGGTCCGCACTGCGTAGCCACTGTCTCCTGGAATGAACAGGGTAAAATGAGTACTGTTGATATCTGACATCACAATAACATCAATGCAACATTGTCAACTATTCATTTACTCAGTAGGTATTCTTCGCCAAACTCCCCAGCTAGCAGTCTTGTGTAAATCCAGCTGTGATGAAATATGCACGAGACTTGTGTGCGACCTGGGCAGCTGGCCATGAGATCGGTTATGATGTTGGAGGCATTGCTAATCACCTATATGTTGATGTAATGATGGCTCTTACAGTTATGATACACATACTCGGTGGCCAATGGTGGACAGGTTGCTACATGAGTCCCATTGATGGCACCTATGACATGAGGAAATTGTGCAATCTGATAGACATTTATTTTCTTCTGTTGTAATTCCTACGGGCTGTTGTGGAATCTTATGTGCTCTTGTGTTTTTCTCAGCATTGCATTGAGAAGTGCATTGAAGAAGTGTGAAAGAGCATTCTGTGAGACCCCTCCTGCTGCTGTTATGACCCTTTGATAGCTCCCTGAGGCTAATAGGTGCAGGGAACATAATACCTGCACATGGGTGGGTATACTATTGGTCCTGTGTGTGGTGCGCTGCAAAATGGGTTGTAGATCTGCTACCAAGTCAAGTATCATGGCTCAGCCTAACCTGTACTTCTCATAGATTTTCTCCTCTGTCTGGTCAAAAAAGGTTATGAACACTCTGAAAATGTGCTCCTGTCTCCTCCTCCCTCTCCTCAAACCTGCTAAGATCCTTATTCTCTTCGCCATCACGTAGAGTGCAGCCATTATGGAAAAGGGGCTGTGTTATTCCGAGCCTCTTTATATAGGTTACACCTGGTTACCACCTGAGTTCAATTCGTTCAAATTGCATGAGCAAAAAGCCATTCTGGGAATATTTGCAATTTGCGAATTTTTGATGCATCGCATTGCAACATGGTTTTGCGTGTCACAATCAGTGTATCTCAAATTGCATCAGGATTTTGTGGATCGCTATCTGTGATTCGCAAATCTTTGTCTCTGTTTGCGTCACGCAAATAGCAATTCGGTAAATCATGTCGCTGTTTGTGATACGCTGTTTGCAACACGCAAAACCAGGCCATATTCGCAAAAATTTGCAATTTTAGCGATTCCTTATTTTCAAACTGCGAATGCCTTTCATACATCGTGGAAGGCATTTTTGCATTCCCAAACTGACAAATTGTGTGATTCGTGCCGTTTGCAAATGCAAAAAAGTTTGATACATCTGGCCTTACTATAACTACCTACTGGTGACCGAACTGAAAAAAATCAAGGTTACAAGGACATTATACCTAGGAAACAGAATTTAAAAAAAACATAAAAACATAAAACTTAGCTTAAAAAAACGAAGGTTACAGGAATGTTATAGTCAGACTCACATTTTAAATGCACAGTCCATGGAAATTTAGCAGGTACAGTTGTGATTAACTCAAGTAACTAAAGTTTGCTCCCTGAGGCAACTATAAACTCGCACCCCCCGTCATGCACAATGTCCTCATCAATAATTTTGTTGCAAATGTTGCAGTGGTAATATCAATGAGGCCAGAGAAGGTGTCATCAATGATATACTTTGTAGAGGATTAGCTGTGCATATTGAAGGCATGAGTTATAGTTATCTTAGGGCACGTGTTATAGTTACTTGAGTTAACCATAATTATACCTTTTGAATTTCTATGGTTTTGTGCGAGTAAATTTGGGATGTGACTATAATGTCCCTATAACCTTAGTTTTTTTCAGTGAATTTCAGTGGTTGTTTTAGCATGCACATCCGTAAGCTGTGACAGCTCCCGCCAAGCAAAATTAAAACTGCTTCCGCTTGCTGAGAGCAGAGTTTTCATCTCTTTCCCTGCCCACGGTCATGCGGTTAGAGAAAGTAATGAAAAGATTGATCCTGCATGCAGGGGAGAGCCACTTTCCTTTTTATTTTGTTTTAAATGAGTGGCCTCATGCTGTGACTTTTTGGGCCTCCTGGGATGTCTTGTCTCACCTGATACCCCATGTGGTTGATCTTTTGTTGGAGGGCAGCTTGGGGCTCTCCATGTGAGTAGTGACTCATATGCTGCTGCCGAAGCCATCAGCAACATTCTAGTCTGTCCACCCCTGTGGGCAAACTTGCACAGGTGGTCCCGGGCTCCCAAGCTCCCATTCCCACCAGACACGGGCACTGGGAGCAGGAAAGGAAAGCCACACATAGAAGTGTGGCACCACTCCCCCCAGTCTCCTCTATCCTGGGTCCCCTTCCTGTTGCCACGGGGAGCATGACAGTGCTCCCCTACCCACCCTTAAAGGTGTGAATTCATGCAGTCCATGGAAGGGATCCAAGGTCTCCTCACAGTTAAGGTGGAGGTGCATGACAGAACCTCCCTTCCATCAGCAGGCTTGTCTCCTAGGGGCCCGGGCTGGGGTCTAGGGCCTACTTCCTCAGGATGCAGGGAGTGTGATGCCACTTCCCTGCTCTCGTCCTCTTCATGGGGGAAGTGCAATAGCGCTCCCCCACATTCCTTGTCATCTTGGGGCAGCGTCCAGGCCCTGGCCCACCCTGGAGGCAAGTTGGATCCCCATGCGCTTCATCGCCGGCTGAAACAATGTCAAAGGTTGCAAAACTTTGAGTGAGGATATCTTGAGCCCCGTTGGACCAGTTTTGATGATCTTTGGCTCATTTTCCCCCGGGTGGTAAGCCCTAACCACCTGGAGCACTTTAACTAGGCCTTCTGGCCTGAAAGGATGGCATAATTGACAGGGTGCTGATTTCACAGGTCCCTGGGCCAGATTGCACTTTGCTCTCCCTCTGGGTGTCTCGCCTCTTGGTGCAGAGCCCAGACTCTCCCCACTGGTCCTGGAGTCAAATAAATTCAGAGTCTTTGGTCCTGGGCACAGCAAAGGGGCCCCTCCTTCCAATTGTTCATGGCGTCATCCTCCAGTCCTGGAGCTCTTCAGCAAAAGCACATTCCAAGAGAGAGATCTCTCTCCTGTATAGGACCTTTTATCTGGAGTTGGGAGTGGCCAGCAGGGCTGTCCCTCTGGCCTATCCTGATGTGCCACATCACCTCTCTGCCCCTGTCCCATCCTGCACAGTCTTCTGAGATAGCTCAAAATGGTGTCTCTAAGGAGTCAGTGGTCACATGTGTATTGGGGGTCTCTGCTCCACCTCTTGCTGACGTCACAACAAGGGCCTTCATCCAGCAAATCTTCAAAGAAGCCCCTCTCTGGCTTGGCTCCAGAGGTCTGGACTCCCTCATTTGTTGAGTGGCCTGAGGCAGGCCCTTTTCTGGCACAGGATGACAGCTGGCTGATTCATACAGCACCACTTCTCCCAAGTTCTCCCTCCTTCATAGCTGACTTAAGCACTGTTAAATGTGTACTTTGAAAGGTGAGGCCTTTGTTTCTGCCGCTGGTGAGAAAAGTAATTAACCCAGCCCAGCAGGGTCACAAAAGGCTTGGGCTCTGAGCCTGAGCTGAGTCAGAGAAATTTGCTATTCCTGGATGACTCATACACTGTACAGATATGCTTTCATACTCCACAGCAGTGTTATTTTCACACAGGTTACAGTGTACATTGGTGCGACTCTGGAATCTTCAGCCTCTACGGAACTGTAGTTGTGCCCTAGGCAGCCCTTTCCATAGGGATCTAATGGGGTGTGTTGGACCTGTCCTTTTTGACAGGGTCATCCCCAAACTTTTTGCCTCCTTCCTCCTATTTTTTCTGACCTGATGTTGTTGGCTTTTGAACTCTGGGCACTTTACCACTGCAAACCAGTGCTAAAGTGCATATGCTCTCTGTGTAAATTGTACTGTTGATTGGTTTATCCATGATTGGCTATTTGATTTACTTGTAAGACCCTAGTAGAGTGCACTATATGTGCGTAGGGCCTGTAGATGAAATGCTAATAGTGGGCCTGCAGCGCTGGTTGTGCCACCCACTGAAGTAGCCCCTTAACCTTGTCTCAGGCCTGCCATTGCAAGGCCTGTGTGTGCAGTTTCACTGCCACTTCGACTTGGCATTTAAAAGTACTTGCCAAGCCTAAAACTCCTCTTTTTCTACATATAAGTCACCCCTAATGTGTGCCCTAGGTAACCCCTAGAGCAGGGTGCTGTGTGGGTAAAAGGCAGGACATGTACCTGTGTAGTTTATATGTCCTGGTAGTGTAAAACTCCTAAATTCGTGTTTACACTACTGTGAGGCCTGCTCCCTTCATAGGCTAATATTGGGGCTGCCCTCATACATTGTTGAAGTGGTAGCTGCTGATCTGAAAGGAGTAGGAAGGTCATATTTAGTATGGCCAGAATAGTAATACAAAATCCTGCTGACTGGTGAAGTTGGATTTAATATTACTATTTTAGAAATGCCACTTTTAGAAAGTGAGCATTTCTCCGCATTTAAACCTTTCAGTGCCTTACAATCCACATCTGGCTGGGTTTAGTTGACAGCTCCTTGTGTATTCACTCAGACACACCCCAAACACAGGGTACTCAGCCTCACTTGCATACATCTGCATTTTGAATGGGTCTTCCTGGGCTGGGAGGGTGGAGGGCCTGCCCTCACACAAAGGACTGCCACACCCCCTACTGGGACCCTGGCAGACATGATTGAACTGAAAGGGGACCTGGTGCATTTCTTAGCCACTCTTTTGAAGTCTCCCCAACTTCAAAGGCACATTTTAGTATAAAACAGGGCCTCTGCCCTACCACCTCAGACACTTGCTGGAGAAGAAACCTGAACCAGAACCTGCATTCTGCCAAGAAGAACTGCCTGGCTGCCCAAAGGACTCACCTGACTGCTTTCTGCTGCATTGCTCAACTCTTGCCTTGCTGCTGAAGTGGTCTCCAAGGGCTTGGATAGAGCTTGCCACCTGTACCCTGAAGTCTCAGGACCAAAAAGACTTCTCTTTTTCAACTGGACGCCTTGTGCGCTGAAAAATTAGACTCACAGTTTGCTCTGTGGTTAAAAATTCACTGCACGCCGATCCGGAAAGACACCGCTCGACTCGACGCCTGCGGTGCGACCGGAACTTCGACGCACGGCCTTGCATGGACAACGCCTGACTTCCAGAGAGGAAATCAACGCGACACCTGCTGTGAGGAAAAAAATGCCATGCACAGCCCCCCGGAATGAAGCACAGCCTAATAACAAGCCGAGGAATCTACGCACAGACCCTGGGACATCTGGTAATCCTGCGATCCACAGAAGGAGACGGTCCGCGTGCCGGAAAATGACGCACGTCTTTCCCGAGTGAAAAATAACAATGCAAGTCTGTGTGTGACGGGGCAAAACGACGCACACACCATTTTTCTTCCTGTATAACGACGCACATCTCCCCGCGTGAAAATTAACGATGCAAGTCCGTGTGTGAAGGGGCGTAACCGACGCACACAACATTTTTCCACGCATCTCCTCTTCTGTGGCCCTCTGCTGAGTTTTTTCCACTCCAAACCAGGTACTTTGTGCTTGAAAGAGACTTTATGTACTTTTTAAAGACTTAAGACACTTCATATCACTTTTCAGTGATATCTTTACAAATTCATATTACATCTTTGCTCGTTTTGACCTGCAAATAACCAGATAAATATTATATATTTTTCTAAACACTCTGTGGTGTATTTTTGTGGTGCTATATGGTGCTATTGTATGATTATTGCACAAACGCTTTACACATTGCCTTCTAAGTTATGCCTGACTGCTCGTGCCAAGCTACCAGAGGGTGGGCACAGGATAATTTGGATTGTGTGTGACTTACCCTGACTAGAGTGAGGGTTCTTGCTTGGACAGAGGGTAACCTGACTGCCAACCAGAAACCCCATTTCTAACAGGGTGCCACCACAGTCAAGACTGGAAAGCACACTGACTCTCCCTTCCTATGTACATCCACATTTTAAGGCCTACTCCAATTCACTACCCACTACATATGGTTCCTTCTCCACCAGGCTACCTGTGTGCAGTCCTTTGAATGCGCATGACAGAAGTCTCCCCTGAGCAGCCCTCACGTGTGTGCACGTGTCCATGTGTAACCAGCAGGTGCCTCTTATCCTTGCTGCGTCACAGCAGCCTTGTCTTAAAAGGCGGGCACTGGTGGTAAGCATATGCAGTCCATTTTACCATGACTTTATTGTGGGTGAGTCCCAGGTTATATGGTTCCCCCACCGTAAAAGGTCAAAAACCAGGCATCCAAAAAATGAAAAATCCAGGAAGATTTGATGGTCAGAACCACCTTCTCGCACAGACCTTTTGCCCATATGTCAACTGTAAAAAAAAAACGTTCCAAGGGAAAACCATGGGTTGAATCTTTTTTTGTACAGGAGCAGATTTACAAAGTTGCCAGGCCACTCAGCACCACAACTACATTTTATGTGCTGTGTTACATGAGAGGGAGAGAGAGGACTGTGCCATATCTACTAGGAAATGGAACTCCTGTTTTCGTAGCACTGGTGTACTATTAGACCGCCTAGCACTGCAAACACACAGATTTACACCATAGTTCCGAGGTATCTGTGTGATACCTAGCATAGGTTTTGTACTGTAAAGGTATCCTTTTAGTACAAAATACTAATCTTAGACAAGCTTTAAAACTTTCCCTTTTCCACTTTGAATGTGTTGTACAGTGCAGCACACATGTAAAGTCACAGAAGTTTGGAAAACCAAAACCATATCTCCTTTTTAATGCCAGCATCAATGAGACATTATTTCTTGGCACAAAATGCTGTCTATAATGTCAGTAGTTAGGGTTTTGAGTCAAACACCATAGGTGGCTGCATGAGAAGTCTCAGGTAACACCATTGCTCTGTCCCCTGATGCAAAACAACGCAAAGCAGCACTTGCATTATTTTGCACTTGGAAAGAGATCAATGAGTCCTAATGAAGATTGAACGTCAGTTATCTATAAAATGACATTTTTCCAGGTGAAAAAGGAAACATACATCATTTTCTAAGTATGAATGACATGAAATGTATAATCACATCTGCAAGTTCAAATCACAAGGATATTACAAGCAAAAATGCATTACTGCTACATGGACTACTTTTATAACATCACTGAGCATACATACTGAGAAAAAAACCGGCCTTTAATGTATATTGCAATAGTCCTGGTCTACAGACGTGCAATTGAGACCTTAGCCACACGTCACCGAACAAGACTTTATACACATAAGTTATAGAGCACTTTGGAACGCGGATTGACAGAGTTATTTGTGAGCACATCTAGGAGGAATTGACATATTTGAAAGCCCATTAGGTAAAAAAATAATAAGATATAAAGATTACATTACAATACAAAGTATAAAACGAATTAAAACTAAACAATTTCCTGGTACAAAATGTTTGCAACGGTGCCTCTCGGAGCCCTTTCCCAAGGCACGCATCATGTGAGACCCCCCGCAGCAATACTTTTCAGAAAACGTGAGATTATTTTTGTACACTCACAGAGGTGTTTGCAAAACCCCAAAAGAAAGGTGTTTTTCTAGCTCAGTGTGTGTGTGCAAACATCATGAAGACCAGTTTGGTCCAGGCAGTTTTGATTGTTCATACATAAATTCATACCCATACACTCTACTGCTGTGTCAATGAATACTGCAGACCACCTCACCGGGGTCCGACTACCTCCATCAATGCAGAACAGATGTTCTTCACAGTGTTTCTAGATATGCGTACCTGATCACATGGACACTAATTAGGGGGCACCAGAGGTAAACACATGGTATCCCCGACTAAACATGTCATAAAAATCACAAACGTATTAGGACATGATTTGGAATTTAAAAAAAGGATTATCCTCATATAATTACTACAAACCCCCATAATTAACTGGCTTTAATGAATAGGGGTGGGGCTCCCAAGAACAAAAGCATCTCTACCATTAAAAGGTAGAAGATTAAAGAAAAAAAAGTATTTCCAGATGAAAACAGGTCGAAACGCCTCACAAGGACACTGTGGAAACGAGGATTGACATGTCACCTCCCTACCATGTAGCGAGGAGTACAAACAATCCAGGCTCAGAGAGTTTGTCCATGAGGTGTATTTTTCATAGCCTCTCACACTCGTTCTAATAAAAGTGAATAGTAAGGCCCATGTCTTTATTTTCCACACTAAAAACTGGGAATAATGAATGGGCAGCTATAAGCAATATATGATTGTAATTCTTTTTCAATAAAATATGGATTGAATCATTGCCATTTTTATGGCATAAATGGCAATGGTAATGCACGAGAAAGAGAAAAACGTTAGTTTGAAGAAAGCAACTCTCCTGTAAAGCATATCGTTATTGCAATGTTGGTGAATTGCAGACACAACACTGAAGGCTAGTGAACCAGGCATAGATGGATTTGCTATTAGTACACATGCTGGTTCTTCTGGGAGACGGGTGTAATTCGAACACTTAAATGTATTTCACTTACTCTTTAAACCGATTCATCGTTGAAGAAAACACTCATTCGGTACTCCTGTTGAGATTTCACAGCTCAATTGTGTTTTCATATGAGTGATCTAAGTGACGGGCATGAACAAGAGAAGGTTATTCTTGAAGTGACAAGAAAATAGCACACACAGAGCAATTATTTAGCTGAAGCTAGAGTAAGTGCTTTTATTTTCCTTTTTAGTATTGCACATGCTTATTTACTTGCGCTATCAGCCTTAATAACTCACAAAAAGAAAATATAATTTTGTCATTCTGTTGATATGCACAACATCTGTTAAGAAAATGTACACACAAGCGCTATCAGATTCATATTTAGAAGAGAATAGTGAGGGACAGGCATTCCTTGACCTCAAACTGCACGCTTTCAGTAGTTTGGAAATACTCCGGTTTGACAGTCCATACAGTGTAGCATTATACAAACAATACAATTACCATTTAAAACCTGCATTTCGGCATACTACGCTTATTCAGTGTCGATATTGATTGACATCACGCTCACAATTTACAAGACGGCAGACAGCACTTGTGCATTTGCTTTTTATTAGTTTTCTTAACAGCAGCAAGTAACACTTTTTGCTTTTGCATAATGAAGAGAAATGGCAGCAAACAGCAATGTACCCCGTCACTCAGACCTTGGAGAACATTAGCAACTGTACAATCCCCAAATAGGAACCTCCTGACTCCTGAAAACATGCCCTCAATTCCTCTTCTTTGCTGCTCACTAGCAGATAAATAAAATACCTTTTTCAACCTCTGTTTATCTTGCCATTTTGACACTGGTCATACCTTGTGTGTTTTCTTCCCTTACACAATCTACACTTTCAGCTGGACGGGGAGTGCACCATTCCTTCCGCTTTTTCCACAATAGGTTGGGTTGTCACTGTTCTCTCTATACTGAGCACTTCCAAGTGTCTCTATTTTATGCCAGGGCGCCCTTCTTAAAGTGCTGGTTATCGTTTGTTAAATACATAGAGGGAGATTTAGAATTCGGCGGAGCACGCAAACCTCAGTAAATTTGCGAGTCACCCTCCCCATCAAGGCTGTGTTTGTGCCACCTCTTTCGAGGTGCTGGCCTACAAAGTTTCCTCCATCAGTTTCAGCTGCCTTCACCAATGGAAACCCTTGACCTGACAACTCGTCCACTACAATGCTGCCAGTGTATGGTAAAGGCCACCCAGCACTACATACAGCGAGGCAATTGTCGCTAAATGGCCTTACCTGCGCCCACTGGCAAGGCATTGCGATCCTGGTCAAGGAAGTTACTCAATAGCCGGAACACGTAGGGAGATTCCTCTCTGCACGTCTGTGCATTTGCCTTTTTTTCTTGAAAAACAAGTCCCATCTTTTGCAGTCTTTTTTAACATGACCTAACATCTCTCCCAAGTGAGTTCAAAATGACATAGTGCCCACTCTTTAAGAGGTTGTGATATATTGCAACTGCTTCAACGACAGTTGTATCGAAGACAATGAGTTACAGTCAAGTAGGCAAGTATCTCAAAATAAGGTAGGAGGACCTCCACCAGGGTAGTGGAGTCTAGTTGGTTTGGCAGGTCACTCTCTAAATACTATAAATGACTCTCTCTCCTAGATACTATTTAACATGGATAGAACCTGTCATTTACATGTCAGTCAGCTCTCTCTTGGTCACGCCTAACTTGACGATGGACTTTCCACTTCTGGTAATGTGTTTTCCCACATTTGGCATCAGTTGTCCCTGCCCGCTGAAAACCTAGTCCCAACGTAGGATCAGTGCTGTACCAAATTTATAATATTCATCCACTTTTGCATTTGTTTCGTCACAGATGGCGATCTATTGTGCTATTTTTCTTGCCTCTTCAGTATAAACTCTTGTGCTTTGGAGTTTTCTTTCTCAGGTACCATTATTATGCTAGTATATTCAAGGTGCGAATAGTTGTGGATTCCTGTTTACATATTAAACCTATGTATGATTTAAAAATAAATAAAATGCTTAATTGTTGCAAATATTACTGACTTTTTGAAGTTCCTTTCTTATCACTGCAAGGTTGCTACCAACAGGTGTTTCAGACCTTGTCCTGACTAATACCCACAATGCCCATGAAGAGTCAAAACGTTGACAAACATGGCGGTGGACAGTGTTTACCTGATTAAGAAGTGAACAGAAACATGGGTCTATATTTTCACTTTTTTACCATTAGTTTAGAGTATTGCAATATGTTACAACCATAAATGTTCATATTTCTACTTGAGTTTTACATATCTTTTAGATCATAAACAACCTTACACATGTGAGCTCTGTTCAATTACCTACAAACACTTGTACTACCTTTATTGTATATCATTGTAGGTCATTTTTGTGCTAACCATGCTTAACAGGTTAACCCTTCTTTCACATAGATATGGTATACATATTAAACTAAACTAAGAGAAATAAAAAACAAACAATGCAGTTGCCTTTTAAAACTATATTATACACTATATTGATATAATGATCACTGTTAGACTTTTCTTCCTTGGTGTAGTCTCCCTTTACTTTTTGCGTCTGTTTCCCAGGTTGTTGATGTGTGATGGACTCTGTTTTTGCTGTTTTTGTTAGTCTGGGCACTTTTGCACTGCTAACCAGTGCTAAAGTGCAAGTGTTCCTTTACAAAATGTTTAGGTAATTGGCTTATCCATAATTGGCATATTTGATGTATTAGTAAGGCCCTACTACAGTGCACTAGAGGTGTCCAGGGCCTGTAAATCAAATGCTACTAGTGGACCTGCAGCACTCGTTGTGCCACCCACATAGTTAGCTCTGTAATCATGTCTCAGACCTGCCACTGCAGTGTCTGTGTGTGCAGTTTTAGCTGTAAATTCGATTTGGCAAGTGTACCCATTTGCCAGGCCTAAACCTTCCCTTTTCTTACATGTAAGACACCCCTAAGGTAGGCGGTAGGTAGCCCCAAGGGCAGGGTGCAAAGTATGGTTAAGGTAGGACAAATAGTAATATGTTTTATATGACCTGACAGTGAAATATTGCTAAATTCTTTTTTCACAGTTGCAAGGCCTGTCCCTCTCATTGGTTAACATTGGGGCTACCTTTAAATCTGATTAAAGTGTAGAATCCCCATTGGGAGCGGATGGACATGTGGAGTTTGGGGTTTCTGAGCACACAATTTAAAAATACATCTTTTAGTAAAGTTGATTTTAAGATTGTGTGTTTGAAAATGCCACTTTTAGAAAGTGAGCATTTTCTTGCTTATACCATTTCTGTGACTCTGCTTGTTTGTGGATTCCCTGTCTGGGTCAGTTTGACAGTTGGGCGGGATGCACCTCACACTAGACAGTGACACAAAGGGAGCTGGGGTGTAGTCTGCATTTCCTGATGGGCCATCTGTGCTAGGAGGGAGGGGAGGAGTGGTCACTCACACCTGAAAGGGCAGTGCCTACCCTCACACAATGCAGTCTCCAACCCCCTGGTGAGTGTCTGGGGCCTGGCCTGGGCAAGGCAGGATTTCGTATTCAAAAGAGACTTTACTTTGAAGTAGGCCTGCTTCAAGGAGAAAATGGGTATAAGAAGGGCACCCAAACCACAGACTTAAGAACATTTCTGGAAATCAAGAGGAACCTCTGCCCGGAGAAAAGCTGAAGAGCTGAGGAAGAAGGGCTGCCCTGCTTGTGACTGTGCTTTGTGGAGCTATCTTGCAGTTGTTGCTTCTGCCAGATAAAGAGGGCAAAGACTGGACTTTTTGTGCCTTCCATCTTGTGAAGATCTCCATGGGCTTGATTTAGAGCTTGGCTCCTGTTGTTTAAAGTCTCAGGGACAGCAAAGACTTCTCTCTGCCAGCACCTGGAGTCTCTGGAGAGTCCTACTCTGCCAAGTGGTGCCCATCCAGTTCCTTGGACCCTGAAAGGAGAAGCTGGCAGCCTAAAAGGAAGAAATCCACGCACAGGACGCCGTGCAGGGAAAAGATCGTCACAACTCCGATCTGCTGCTGGAAAATCGACGCCCCGCCAGCTTCGCAGCTGAAAATCAACGCTCGCCAGCAATGCGACCCGATGATCAACACGCAGGACTGGAGAAACATCGCACAGCATTGCTGACGGAGGCCGGTGAGATCGCAACCCAAGCTGCATGGTTTTCGGATCATTGTGTGGCTAGATTTCCGATGCAAACACCAAAGGGCGTGTAAAAATGACACAAGGCCTGCCCGGACCCGAGAGTGCTGACCGGGTCGACGCATCACTCTCCTGCGGAGAGAAGAAACGACGCACCCCAACCCGACAAAGGGAGAAACGACACAAGATCTCGCTCGTGAGTGAAATCGAAGCATCGCAAGCCCTTTTTGATGCACACTCGCCCTTGTGGGGTTATTTTTGATGCACCACAGGTACATTTTCACGCTAACAGTGTTAGTGTGTGGTTAAAACTCCATGAAGACTCCTTTTTGCTTTTTAATTGATAACTTGACTTGTGTATTGTGGATTTTTGTTGATTTGGTCTTGTTTTGTTTAGATAAATATTCTCTATTTTTCTTAACCTATGTTGTGTCATTTTGTAGTGTTTTCATTAAGTTACTGTATGTGTTGGTACAAATAGTTTACACCTCGCACTCTGAAGTTAAGCCTACTGCTCGTGCCAAGCTACCAAGGGGGTAAGCAGGGGTTAGCTGAGGGTTAGTGAGGGTCCTTGCTTGGACAGGGGGTAACCTGACTGCCAACCAAAGACCCCATTTCTAACAATCACAAGCAATAGGAAGTTTAAAAAAAGAAAATAAGATCATATTGATGCTAATTTTGTGGTAGTTCCTACATGAGGTCATACAATTGATTTAGTGTTTAGTAATCTTCCCAATCCATCAGCCCAGGACACACAAACAAACCTGTATGCCTCCTCATCCTTCTGTTAACCTTATACAGCAGATGGTTTAGACAAATGGATCTCCAAGTCTTTAGATACTATTCTACCTACTAAAACTATTATCAAAACCACTCGTCAAAAAACCTCATGGTGGTTTACACCTCATTTGCTGTGTCTAAAAAAGGAATGCAAGCGGATGGAGAGGAAGTAGAGGAAATCATATGACCCTGACCTCAAAAGAGACTGTAGGAATTTGAGTCAATCCTTCCACCTGGAAACCAAGGTTTCGCAGGCTTCCTACTATACCTCCAGGACTGAACAATCCTCCCAATCTCCTTAAGAGATTTTCTCTATTTTTAAGGAAATGACTAAGCTTCCCTCCGTTAACAACATAGAAGAGGGATCTAAGGCACATAGCAATGAAGTAGCCTGTTTTTTCCAAAAGAACATTTCTGACAGTCAGGCAAATCTTCCCAGTAATTCCTCTTTTGAGGATGAGTTTGTCTTCTATCCTGATGTTCTGGTTCACAGAGTCTCCCTTTCAGTTTTCCAGCCTCTGAATAAAGAGCTAGTAGACAAACATCTTGGCTCCATAAACTCTGGATCTCCCTTGGACCCGTCCCCACCATTTATTCTAGCTCTGGGAGCAGAAGTCATATCTCCTGTGTTAACTAATATTCTCAACAACTCTTTGTTTCATGGGTATACTCAGCAACATTGGAAACATGCTGTTGTTAAGCCTTTATTAAAAAACCTAATCTTGATATAACATTACTTTCCAACTATAGACCAATTGCTCTTCTTCCCATTGCATCAAAAATAATTGAGAAACATATTAATATTCAGGTGGCAGGTTTTCTTGAGGAACATAGGGCCTTATTACAACTTTGGAGGAGGTGTTAATCCGTCCCAAAAGTGACGGTAAAGTGACGGATATACCACCAACCGTATTACGAGTCCATTATATCCTATGGAACTCGTAATAAGGCTGGTGGTATATCCGTCACATTTGGGACGGATTAACACCTGCAAAGTTGTAATCAGGCCCATAATCTTCTTCATAACACTCAAATGTGATTTAGACTGCTTCACAGCACTTAAACGGCCCTGCTGGCTGCTACTAAAGACACTAGACGACGTGTGGATGCTGGTGGACATGGAGAAATCATTTTACTTGATCTGAGTGCCGCCTTTGACACCGTGAATCATAAGGTTCTTCTTCGCAGAGCCTCTCAAACGGGAATTGAGGGCACCTACCTTAAATGGCTTTTCGATATCTGAGTCAAAGAACTTTCCAAGACCTTGATTAAGCATATTAGTCTGACATTTCTCCAATGACCTGTGGGATCCCACCAGGTTCGTTCTTAAGCCCTACACTTTTCAATATTTATATGGCCCCAGTTGCAAAGATTGTGGAACCCCATGGGTTGTCCCTTGTCTCCTATGCCGATGCTTTTACCAGCTCAGAACATGCTATTCTTTCTTCATGTCTGTCCGATGTTGCCAGATGGATGGCTAACAGCAAACTCAAGTTAAATGATGAGAAAACAGAGGTTATGTTGGTAGGGAAATTATCTCATCTTAAGTCCCCTGCCTCAGTCTCAGCTGGATTAAATGATCTTCCTTCACCTAAAGATAACATAAAAAGTTGAGGTTTTTGGCTGGACTCCCGTCTCTCAATGGAATGTCACTCAAAGAAACTGGCTGCTACCTGTTTTAATCTATTGAGGACCTGTAGGAACATTTTTACATTTCTTCCCTTTTTAGCTAAAAGGCTCATTGTTCAGGCTTTCATACTGTCTCGCCTAGACTATGGAATGTTTTGTTTTTGAGCTCTTCATCTTACATCCTAAAGAGACTGCAGGTGATGCAAAATGCTGCCGCCTGCCTTTTAATGGACACTCTGAGATACCACTCTGCCAAAGCTGTTCTGGGTTCCCTTCACTGGATCCCCATTAAACAGCATATTAATTTTAAAGCTGCCTTCATAATAGGGGGCCGGCCTTTCTTAGACAAATGATAACCCCTTACATCCCACAGAGATAACTTAGATCCTCATCCGCTTCCTTGATTTATATACATCTGGCCAAGAAATTAAGATGGGGGGGCAGGTCGTTTGCCTTTAAAGCAAGTAACCTATGGAATTCTTTACCATTGGAGCATCAACTAGAGAACTTGGAACTTCTGTTTTGTAAAAAGCTTAAGACTTTTCTCTTTTCTTCATAGTTTGTCAGCTTTGTCTGTGTAATGGTCTTGCACCACGCTGGGAGGCCTTCGGGTAGCCATGCACTCTGTAAATCTCTAAATAAATGAATGAATGAAATATCGTCAATTATGAAATTGATTTTTTTGCTTTAATAACGATAGGTGAATATTAGTTTCTAACCAAAGTCATTACTACTCTTAGAGAATCAAGCATTGACACTAAAACCACTGTTGGCAAAATGGGCCATGCTTGTATCCATTAATCAATTTTAGAAGTGTTTCTCAAGGTAGAGCTCTGGATGGTAGAACAGGCCATTTTCTCATTTTGGTGAATGTTTCGATATAACTTGCCACTCTAATTATTCCTCTTTGCCTCTGATGAATCTTGCTGTTATTTATTGATAAATAGTGTATTTTTAAGAGTTTTCACTCGTGTGAGATTACGACGACCCTGCTCAAAAGTGCCTTGCCTTTTCTCAGTTACTGGTTTCCTTTCAGAAAAATCACATTTCTGTCTTGTCCCACATCATCAGATAGGTGAAATGTCTCAGGTCTGTAGAAAATTACTATTTTTTGTGAGGTGTGCCCCAGATTTTGTCATATCTGTTTTTGCTAGTTGCAGAACTCTGTGCACTTTGCTCTTCCTTTCAACATGGTGGAATTGGTATACCCCGGGTTAGCATACCAAACAGGTCCCTAGTAAATGCTACCAAATGTACCCAGGGCCTGTAATGTAAAGGTCACCCATTGTGCAATCCACTACACTGACAGTGTCAAACATGGTTGAAGGCCTACCATTGTGGCTAACTGAAGTGGTTTTTAGACTGAAATTCAAGTTGTCAAAATAAACACTATTGACAGGGCAAAATGTTCCTTTTAAGTATTAATAGGTCATCCAAAGTAGATCTCATTTCCTATAAGGTAAGATGTGCAATGTTTTAGACCATTCTGCAACACTACAGCAACTTACATTAAACCCCATGGTAAGCCCAAAATGAAGAGATGGACTGTAGATCGTACACTCTTGTTGGATCAAGAAACTGTAAACAACATTTGTGCAGAGGCTGACACTTTCTCTGAGTTTAAAATGAGAACTGCCCAAATACATATGGTAAGGGACTCCTAAAGTGTTCTTAAGGGGGAAGATAACTAGCATATCTTTATTTAAAAACAAACAGCACAGAGAGGAGGTTAAGTAGAACTACTGGAAGAGCAAGACCAACGTTCGGCACATCCTATAGAGAACAATTAGAATCTAGCTCTAGAAGGAAGGTGTCTAGAACTGAGAGCGAAATGTAATCTTGTTCTGGAGGCCAGAGTAAAGAAAAGGTGGGAAGCATGTAAGGCGGGCCACTTTGAGTATGGGGAGACTTGTGGGAAGCTGCTGGTCTGGATAATCAAAACTGATCAAGCTAGACACATAATTAAGGAAATTAGAGAGAGCGTATCTACTCCCCCAAATGAATAGTAAAGAGGATATTGAAAAAGCGATTCTCTGTTTTTTTAGGGATCTTTTGGCAAAGGAGATGATAATAAAAGAGGAGCTGATTAAAGAATGGGTGGGCCTTCAGTCACTAATTAAACTTAGTGAGGATGAAAAGGGGGACTTTGATAGCAGTTTCACACAAACTGAAATTAGAACTGCAATAAGAGTTAGTAAGAAAGAGAATGATATGATATAACCTGATTTAATATGATTTGATATGATATCATATGATATGACATATTATGATAAGAATTTATAGATTGAATTAAACCTGAATGTGCCAAAGCACCAAGGGGTGGCAATCTCAACAGTGTGGGGTCAAGCAGCAGACAAAGAAATACATCTATGAGAAAAAAAGCCAAGTTTTCAAATGCTTTTTGAATGCCACAACTGTGTCTACTTCAGAAATATGAGTGTGGGCTTCCAGTGGAAATATACTACATAGTATTATTAATAATGACAAGTCTGTTTGGGGAAATATTTGAGAAAGGGAATGCACTACCACCAACCTGGAATGAAGTTACTGTCACCTTAATTCTTAAGCCAGGAAATAACCCAGCAGATTGTGAATCTTATAGACTTACATCATTACTAAATGGTGATTCTAAATTCTTTGCCAAGGTGCTAGCTGGACAGCTTAATCAGGTAACAGGCACCTAGCTTCGTGGGGATCAAAATGCTTCTGAAGGGATAGATTCCTCCACAAACTACCATATGTACTTATTGGCTCAATTGAGCTGGCTCCCACACGTAAGACTCCCCTAACAGTACTAACTTTAGACACATCCAAAACCTCTGATAAAATAAACTGGAAATATCTGCAAAGAGTGTCAAAGCAGTGAAATATGGGACAGATTTTTTGTAGAGCAGTACATTGGTATATCAAGTTCCCAGAGCCAGAATACTGGTAAATGGCAATTTAACCTCACCTTTTCTGATAACTAGAAGTAGAATACAAAGTTGTCTTCTCTGTGTGCTTCTTTTCAATCTATATATTGAGATTTTGGCATGGAAGATTAAGCAGGAGTGTCAGGCGTGTACCTTTTCTGCAGCAGTGAAATGGACTCTCTGCAGTTCCCAGCTTCCCTGCGACACAAGCGGACCCAAAATATAGGCATACCTGTCCCACTGGGCAAAGGAAAAAACTTGACAGGGACCATACCAATCCTCCACTTGGTAACGTTGAGTTCCTCTTTCTCAAGAGAACAGTTTTAAATATCTCACAATGCAATGGGTCATATTTACATGCTCCTAGAACCACCATGCGTCATTTTTAGTGATGCTCTGGTGGCGCTGTGCACTGTGCCATATTTACAAAGAAGCACTAAGCCACTTTTTGTGGCTCAATGCCTCCTTGCAAATATGGGACCTTTAATGCAGTTTTCTGTGTCAGAGGGGCGTGCAATGGTTGTTTCTGTGGGTGCTTCACTGCAACACGCATTGCTTTTGATGCTGCCCCAGATTTAAAATGAATCGTAAATCTGAGGCAGCACTAAAAACTAACGCCACCCCATGGGTAGTGTTAGCATGGCGCAATGAGGAGAAATACTTTTATTTCTCCTGGTTTTTGCTTTTTCTATGTGTGCTGCATTCTGCAGCACACATAGAAAGTGCAAAAGGCCATTAATGGTTGTTTATGTGCAGGAAGGTGTCCCTTCATGCACATAAATAATTCGTCAATAATGAAGATTTGCTACTTCTACGTATGCCGCATTCTGCAGGACACATAGAAGTGTGAAATCGCCATTGTAGATTGTTTATGTGCAGAAAGAGACACCTTCATGCACATAAACAATCATTTCCTTCAATGCAGACACCCTTGCACTATGGTGCAAGGATGCCTGCATTGGCACTGGCAGCTAAATTTAGCACCAGAGCTGGAGGAAACACAGGGGTTCACTGTATTTTTGTAAATACAATGGGGCATATTTATACTCCGTTTGCGCCGAATTAGCGTCGTTTTTTTCGACGCAAATTCAGTGCAAAACTTACGCCATATTTATACTTTGGCGTTAGACGCATCTAGCGCCAAAGTATGGGCAAATAGCGTCATTTTTTTGCGTGAACGCCTTCCTTGCGTTAATGAGATGCAAGGAAGGCGTTCCCGTCTAAAAAAATTACGGCGACGCAAATGCGTCGTATTTATACTCCCGGGCAAGAATCACGCCCAGGAGTGGTCGGGTCAAAAAAACCCGCATTTGCGCCACTTTTTAACGCCTGGGTCAGGGTAGGCGTTAAGGGGCCTGTGGGCTCAAAATGAGCCCACAGGTGCCCTCCCCTGCCCCCAGGGACCCCCCCTGCCACCCTTGCCCACCCCAGGAGGACACCCAAGGATGGAGGGACCCATCCCAGGGACATTCAGGTAAGTTCAGGTAAGTATACATTTTTTTTTCTTTATATTTTTTTTTGGGCATAGGGGGGCCTGATTTGTGCCCCCCTACATGCCACAATGCCCAATGACCATGCCCAGGGGACATAAGTCCCCTGGGCATGGCCATTGTTCAAGGGGGCATGACTCCTGTCTTTACTAAGACAGGAGTCATGTAAATGGCGTCTGGGCGTCGTTTAAAATGGCGCAAATCGGGTTAAGACGATTTTTTAGCGTCAACGTGACTTGCGCCATTTTAAGACGCCCTAACGCCATTTTTCCCAACGCCGGCGCTGCCTGGTGTACGTGGTTTTTTTCCACGCACACCAGGCAGTGCCGGTCTGCTTGCGCCGGCTAACGCCATTCAATAAATACGGCGCCCGCATGGCGCTTCAGAATGGCGTTAGCCGGCGCAAATTTTTTGGACGCTAAACTGCGTTAGCGCAGTTTAGCGTCAAAAAGTATAAATACGGGCCAATACATCCCTGAGTTTCAGAACTGACACAATGTGGCACTGCCAATTTTGGCACAGTGCTGTTGCGTCAGTTCCTTGTAAATATGCTTCAAAGTCTTTTCCAATCTCAGTGTATATTCTGTGTAAATTCCTTATGTCCCTTCTCCCTTTCTTTTCAGGGTCTGGTTCCTGAGGACTGTATGTAGTGTGTGTGATTCATCTAGAACAAAATGAAACTCATAAGGTAACATTCATCAGTATACTACTTCAATATATGTAAATTCTACTACTTCATACTGCACTTACCCTAGTGTGAACTAAAAAAGAATACATCAGTTCTGTGTATTATCATGGTTGAAGTTCTTTAGAGTTCCAATTGCTTTTCCCCTGGAATTATAATTATAATGTGATTGATAGCATTCAGGACTTTTTCACTTAATATCTAAATATGTAAACATATGCTTCTTAAGAATAACTCAGCATGAGTCTTCAATGAACACGCATGGTACTTAATGTTGTTTGAACAAAAAATCACTGACTTGTCTTTACCTTTTCCTTTTAGATGAGCAAAACGTAAAAGAAAAATTGTTGAGTTCACCAAACTCTGTCGTCAAATTCCTTCGGATAAGTAATCTTTTGTTTGAATATAAAGAAAAATTATTATTGTTACCACGTAGGTTCAAAGTCTGCTTTCTTAATCTCTTTTGTTCTCTTTTAGTTGCAGGGATCCTTGGAAAAGCTCCAGTTGCAAGGAAAAAATGCAGAAGAGAAGAAAAATTACCCAGTGAGAGAACAGGAAGCCTAGCACTTGGAGAGGGTGCCAAAAATCACAGGATTCAGGTGAGTATGGGGAAGAGCACATATGATGAGCAGTCGTCCCTTGTTTCCGGTCCAGTGAGGACCTGGCTTGGCAGTTCGGGCTGGACTGTTCCCATGAGGAACAGGGTCAAGACTGATTTGCATATGGCTGGGTCCAAACTGGGGTGGCATGGTGAGCAAAAGAACGATGGATTAAACCCAGATCTGTGACTGGGGGTGAGTGTTTGACAATGTTCAGCATTCCGTCCATCACTTGTTGTTTTTTCTTTGTCACCCTAAGTGGGAAGGGTATGCCCAGTATGCCCAGACGTGGGTCCCGTGCGTCCCAAGCCACTGGATTCAAGCTAGCCTGGCTGATGAGGGGTGAAACCCCGAAACCGGTCCCAGGATGCTTGTTTCCGGTCCAGTGAGGACCTGGCTTGGCAGTTCAGGCTGGACTGTTCCCATGAGGAAGAGGGTCAAGACTGATTTGCATATGGCTGGGTCCAAACTGGGGTGGCATGGTGAGCAAAAGAACGATGGATTAAACCCAGATCTGTGACTGGGGGTGAGTGTTTGACAGTGTTCAGCATTCCGTCCATCACTTGTTGTTTTTGCTTTGTCGCCCTAAGTGGGAAGGGTATGCCCAGACGTGGGTCCCGTGCTTCCCATGCCACTGGATTCAAGCTAGCCTGGCTGATGAGGGGTGAAACCCCGAAACCGGTCCCAGGATGCTTGTTTCCGGTCCAGTGAGGACCTGGCTTGGCAGTTCGGGCTGGACTGTTCCCATGAGGAACAGGGTCAAGACTGATTTGCATATGGCTGGGTCCAAACTGGGGTGGCATGGTGAGCAAAAGAACAATGGATTAAACCCAGATCTGTGACTGGGGGTGAGTGTTTGACAATGTTCAGCATTCCATCCATCACTTGTTGTTTTTGCTTTGTCCCTGTGGTGCAGGCAGCCTTAAAGGCTACACAATCAACCTCATCCGATCCACCGCTGTTGTGTCCAACTTAAAGGGACCGCAGTGCCTTATAAGCCGCCCAACAGTACACCCCTCCAGAGAGTCATACCACCAGCTTGGAATTGTCAGGATATTGCTGATGAAAAAGAAGCAACAGGCAAGGGTGTGCATATTACATGCAGGGTCCCAGGTATGATCCTCAGGTCCATAACCCTTCCAATGGATTGCAGGGGGCTTTGCTGGTAGCCTGGTTCCTGGGGAGACAGGTTTCAAGAAAGACACATGTAATACAGGATGCAAGCGCAAGTGGGGCAGTAGCTCCAATTTCATGGCAATATCATTTACGTGTCTTAGAATTGAATAAGGGCCTACGTAACAGTGATGGAATTTCTGTGGTCCCTTCAGTTTCAAGATTTTGGTGGATAACCAAACATGATCTCCTTCACCATAATCTGGACTTACTCAGCAATGAGTATCCACGTTTGCCTTATAACTCAGTTTGGCTTGATTGAAATTATTATGTTCTGCACATTGAATAGTTCATAATTGATCCATGTAGTCTTGAAAACCAGATACATCTGTGCTGAATGTAGAAGTCAGTGACAGAAAAAAAGGATGCAAACCACAGTTACATTGAAAAGGAGTTACTTTGGTAGAGCTGTGTTGTCTATTGTTATAAGCAAATTCAGCAGCCCAAAGGTACGAACCCCATTCAGTAGAATCAGTTAGTACTTTACACCCAATATATTGTTCCAGACATTGTCTAACCCTCTCTGTCTGACCTTCTGACTGTGGGTGATAACCACTAGTTAGATGGATATCTATCTGCAAAACATTGCACAAGGCTCTCCAAAACTTAGAAATAAACTGCAGCCCTGATCGGACACAACAATGGAGGGCAAACCATGCAAATGGAAAAATCAATTGCAAAAATATATTGCAAGTGTTTTGGACTAGGTAAGCCAGTTAAAGGCGTGGAATGAGCCATCTTGGTAAACATGTCCACTACCACCAGAATAGTAGTATAACCTTGATCTGTTTTGGTAGTTCTACTATAAAGTCTAAAGAAAGTCTATGCCAAGGTTGCAGAGGAGTGGGTAACGGATGTATTAACCAAGCATGAGCCTGATGAGAATTTTTATTTTGAGCACAAATAGCACACCTTTTACAAACAGTTTTGTGTCCGTTACCAATGTAGGCCACCAACAATATAGTCAAACCAATTCTAATGTTTTCTTTTATCCCTGATGTCCTGCTATTAGATGAGTATGACATTAGTATAATGCTTGCTGCTGTAAGGCTAGAGTAGAAATAAACAATCTATCATGTACATGATGCAAATTATTTACAACTTTACTTTCTTGTCCTTGTAGGACCTCTTGAGCGTCTCTTCTAAACTGGGTAGCAGCTACCTTTGCCAGAAAAGATTCTTCAGATGTCAATGCCCCTTAAAAATGTTGGGGTATTATGAAAGGGCTTTTTGTTTCCTGTTCCTCAATGTCATGATCCAATGAGAGAAATCATCTGCTTTCCCATGCTGCTGACTGGCTTGAAAGTGAATGACAAAATCATAGGCTGCAAAAAATTGCATCCGACGCAACTGTCTCATAGATAACACCTTAGCTGTTTTGAGTAAATGCTCTGGAGATTCAGACCAATGAAATACAACTCCTTTCTTCAATAAGTGGATTTTGGGGGATACCAATGTTGAAAAATGGTGTATAAATCACCTGTAGAAATAAGAAAAACAGAGGAAACTCTGAACCGCCTTAACATTTTTAGGAGACTTCCATTGCACTATAGCTTTTATCTTCTGTGGGTCCACACTAACACCACAAGAAGAGAGAACGTGACCCAAAAAAGTAATTTCAGAAGCATTAAGTTCATATTTCTCCAGTTTGACAAAAAGCCTATCCTCAAATAGTCTTTGCAATTCAGCCCTGACATGCTCCTCATGATGTGATGGGGATTATATCAATATATCATCCAAATAGACCACCATACACACATCCAAAAAGTTTTTCAAAACCTCATTTATAAAAAACTGGAAGGAAGCAGGGGCGTTACATAATCCAAAATGCATTCCTATGTATTCAAACAATCCAAATTTAGTACAGAAAGCTGTTTCCCATTCGTCTCCCTCCCTGACTCTCATCAAATGGTAAGTTCCTCTCAGGTCCAACTTAGTAAATACTCGGGCATCTTTTATTTGGTCTATAAGGCTGGTAAAGAGAGGTAGCAGATAACAATTCTTAATCGTAACATTATTAATTGCTCTGTAATTGATGCAGGCACAAACATCACCTCCTTTTTTGGGTACAAAAAATTAAGAAGAGACAGGAGAAGGTGTGATAAACTCTATCTGTAACATCTCATTCAAATAATCTCTCAAATATATTTTCTCTTTTTCTGTGCATGCATATATTCTACTATATGGTATTTGTGCCCAAGGTTTGAGATCTATTTGGCATGAAGACAGAGAGTGGTTGCTTTTTCTATCAAATACATTGGCTAGATCTTGGTAAACTAGAGGAATCTGAGGAGCTTCTGTTTTGATAGATAATGCTGCACTCCTGTCTGGGTCTGTCTGAGAAATCTTATCTGGTTCTGTTGGTGGAAGGGTGTGTAAACAGTGCTCTAATAAAAATTATTAATGAATGTTTATGTATTTTGAATAATAAGTTCATGTAGAAAATGAAATAACGTAGAAAGATATTGCATGCATTTGAAAATGTGATCATGAAGAATGGCCACCAATGTTAACAAAGTATACTAATAAATGATTAAATAGTGTGAAATGTTGAATATATGTTAGATTAATGCAATAATATGCCATATTGAGAGTTCTGAAGTATGCTTTAGCTTTATTAATTGTAGGCCTCAACTTAGCAAGTGTCTTGGCCCATTTTGCCAGGCCTCATGTAAAAGCTGTATTTCTTAGTGTTTAATAAAAATGCTGACCAAGAGAATTAAACTGTGAATGTCTATTGTATTGTTGAAATGTGCTCATAACAGAGGCTTTTCGTGTGAACTGACTACTAGGAGATGATGTTCTTGCTAATGCAACATTTTATGTGTAATGTGTGTGAGACTGACTTTCCCAGGACAAGAAAAATGAAGATACTGACTAGAGTGGAAGCTGCAACAATATTGTTCCCTGACAAGCCGGATGATGAGCACATCGCAAGATGAACCAATCAACAATATGAGAACAGAGAAATATTAGAATTCATAGATTTGGGATAATAGTTTTATTGGACAGAGTGCGTAGGGAATTAGGGGATAGTTTAGGTGACTTTAATATAACAACACTCATTCTCAGGGAAGACAGCCATTGCCCTTATTCTTTCTGACCAATAGGTTATTACTCTCTTATGGGAGATGTGTTTATCTTTAATGCTTAAATGTATTTTCTCATATTTTTCCTGACCGAGAGCCTGATGCCTTGCTGATCGACTGTCAACACCAGGACAGTGCGTGCTCTACGGGCATCTAGAATGCAAAAAACCAACACTCGCAAGATAATGTAATTTATGCATTGTGATGATATGTTATTGTTTAACCTTTTGCATTGCAGAATTCCATCCAAAAGATTAATTTTTAAGGTGCTTATAAATACTGTACATTTGCAATGCATTGCTGCAGACATTCAGAGTGTGTTAGGGTGTGGTCCCTTTCCAGGGCCTTCTAGAGACTTTCCCTGCAACATGCCTGGGCATGGTTCTAGGCTGGGCCAAGACTCTATAAAAGAGAGTCAGCCCAACTTCCAGTGCTCACTATTCAGAGGTCCCGGTGCAGAGCAGCAGCTTCTTCCTGAGCTCCTGTCCCGGCGGCCTATTTGGATTTTCCAGTCTTCTGCACTCATCTCTCATTGGTGATCACTGTTTCCAGGCGGTAAGACGGTGTTTGGACATTTTCCAACACCGTAATTGAGAATTTTCATATTCTTGATTTTTATTCTTAAATGAATAACAGATTACTTGTGCGCTGCCATTTTTTGACATTTGTATGGTAGTTTGCAAATAGGGAGGACGCGCAATTTATTCCATAAAGATTTGACTTTGTTATTACATTGTTGTTCATTGCGCGCTGATATTTCTTGACATTTACATGAGGTTTTACGAGTTGGCAAGACATGCAACTCATTTCATGAGCATTTAATTTTGTTGTTCATTGCGCGCTACCTTTTCTTGACATCTACATGGTGGCTCACTTCTCGAGTGTAATTCATGCTGTTCATTGTGCGCTACCATTTTCTGGCATTTACATGGTGGCATTCGAATCAGCAACACGCGCAATTCTTTCCTTGAGTGTTTTTTCATGTTATTTATTCTGCGCTACCATTTCTTGGCATTTGCATGGTGGCATTTGAATCGACAAGACGTGCAATTTGTTTCCTGAGTGCTTTTCATGTTGTTCATTGTGCGCTACCATTTCTTGGCATTTGTATGGTGGCATTTGAATCGTCAAGACGCGCAATTCTTTCCTCTTGTATAAATAATGTAAATTACTGTGCGCTACCATTCTAAGACATTTTCTTGGTAGCATTTCAAGTTGACACGTCGCGTGATTTATTCCTTGAATCTACGTTGTGTGATTTCATGGTGCACAATCCTTTACGGTGTTTAATACTCATATAAAAATCTGCACTGTGCGCAATTCCTTTCCAATGTTTTTTCTGAGATGAACACAACAATACCAGAGTTCTAGATGTAATGCTGTGTGTTCCTGATATGTATTCTTAAAAGGAGATTCATATGGTTGTTTAGAAATTGCTCAGAGTGTTTCCTGATTCTCATGCTAAAGAAAGTACTTGAATCTGAAAGTCCTATTTAACTTTTCCTGTTTCCTCCTCAGGTATTCGGTCATCTAAAGCCTAGTCAGTTTTAGGACTATTCTAGGGTTGTTCATGTTTTTTCGGAAAAGACGAAGCTTAGAGTTGTAGCATGGTACTGATTTCATGAGATGTAATTTTGATGTTGTGTTTTAACCTTTTGCTTCCTACAGGTCTCCTTCCCAGCTGTTCCCGTCCTAATCCCGTTTTCCCCACTTGGACTCTCTTAGACTCTGTGATAAATCTAATCAGAGTATTGGAGCTGTCTTGTGGTGGAAGTGTTGGGAACGTGCACAGACCCCGAGGATCTGGTGACTCTGACATCGACTGATGTTCTGAGGAAGAAGACTGATTTTGCTTTGCTGATCCATACTGAGGATAGGTATATTTCTGAAATCTGATTATTATGCATATTTGTTTTTCCTTTCCAGGTACCAACTGTGCTCTTTTGATAGATCTATAGTTAGATGTTTTTCCAAATTTGCATTACTAAACCATTTTGCATGAAGCCCAACATGCTGATGCTATTCTGATGTTAGCTAAGGATCCTGACTTATGACAATAGGGACAAATGCTTGATGATTTTTTCTGCTCAACTTCATGTACTTCATCTCATTTACACAGCTGACTTTGCTATTGATTTGCACTATAACTCTAGAATGTGTTGTAGTTCAAGCTCTGATTAGATTGCGTTTCTTCCACTGCTTTGGACAACTAGTGTTGTTTCTGTATGCGTTTCATTTGATATTGAGATTAATCTACATGACCTTAGCATTGTTAATATAGAGAAATAAACATTGTAAACTTTTACTTAAGGTGTGGTTTTTCATGACCAGAAGGTCATGGTGCGTGACAATTACTGACTCCATTGATTATTGATGTTATTGATTACTAAAGGATTATTGATTATTGTGTACTGATTATTGATTATGTACTGGAGCTATGGTGAGAACATCTTAATTGTGAGTCAAAAGGTTCATCAACCTATTTGCGTCCCCTTATAAGTTTACTTATTAATGTCAGGTGCGCTAACACTCCTTACATTAAAATGAGCAGAAGTTTATCCTATTATTCTATATTCTGACCAGTCAATAGCAGGATTGTGCTTCTCCAACCATGGAATTCCTAGAATGGATAGAAATTGGGGTGCTTGTATCAAACTAAACTTAATATGTTCATGAGGTCCCTGAATAGTGAGTTCCAGAGCAATAGTTGCATGAGTTATGGGGCCTGATTTTAAAGCTTTGTCATCTATAGTTTCTACTTCTTCAGCCTGTATGTTTAGTTAACAGGGAATGTCATATACAGCTGCTAGGTTGATATCCATGAAATTCCCTGGGGCCCCTGAGTCAATCAATAACTGGAAGGTGATTGAAAACCCCTTCAAGGACAACAAAGATGTTACATAAAAATGACAGTAATACTGGATACAAGACATTTGCACTAAAGTTTGAGAGACTAAACTAATTTGTGCACCAGAAATACTTGCTGCTTCAGATTTTGGGTGTTCCAGTTTCCCACCTCTTTTTTCTTTCTTGGTTTCCTAGGGCAGTCAGGTAAAAAATGTCCCTTATCTCCTGAATACAGACAGAATCTTAAGGTTCTTCCTCTCTGTCGTTATTTCTTGCTTAAGGGCCCCCTTAGGCTACCAATCTGCATAGGTCTGGTTCATCGATTCCCTCTGGCTCTTCCCTTTTTTCTTTGTATACTATTATCAAGGTTCTGTTCGGCCTTTTCCTGCCTACATTCAGCCAGACAATAATCAAGCTTCACTACTAAGGCCCAGATTTAAGGACCTAATGCCAGTCCAATGACACATTAGGGTCATTTTCTTTACACTACTGTGGCATTAGAAGGCCCAAAATGCCACACCATATTTACAAAGTGACACAATGCATGCATTGCGCCATTTTGTAACCCTTTGTGCTACATTATGCCTGCGGCGGGCATAATGTGTGCGAAGAGAGCCTTCCCCTGTTAGGGGGACCGTAAAAATCGTGCAAAGAAATCTAACAGATTTCTTTGCGTCATGTTTGCTAGGATTTTTAATGCCTGCTCAGAACAAACATTAAAAGGAGGCTCCCATCAGTTTCAATGGGCCTCTGGGTACTTTGCAAGATTAGTGTAAAAAAAATTTAGGCTAATCCTGCAAAGCTCCGAACTAGCATCAAAAGGTTTGATGCTAGTTCCCTAGCTACCCCCATGGTGAGCCATATCTAAGCTATGGCGCACACACGGTGGTGTTAGGGGGGCACTAAGGGGGACAAGAAAAGTGGCGCTGCACTAGGTGCAGCCCCACTTTTCATAAATCTGCCCCTAAGTCTATAAGCTCACTACAATTCTCAAGGGGATAAACCACTTGAGCTAATAAGTCCTTCAAGTCATTGCGTAGCCCTTTGTAGAATAAGGACCTTCTGTTGCTCTCTGGTCACCAGCATTCTGACACTATATGATTGAAGGTAGTTCTGTAGGCTAGTAGATCTTTACTACCTTGTTTTAGATTTAAATGTTCTGTGCCTACTGATTGGACAAAGGTATGATAATCAAATAATTTCCTTAGCTCAGCTTTAAACGCAAAATGTTCAATACATAAGGGATCATCTCTTTCTGAAATGGGGATAGATCAGGTAGTAGCTGTACTTCCCAAATAAGACAAAATTAAGGCAACCTTCAAGTGGTCATTAGGTAAGCAAGTTGGTTAATAAATGAAACGTAGCTGACACTGATTAATAAATGTGGCAAATTTGAGGGTTCCCAAGAAAACCGCTCATGAGGAGCCAAAGGAATAGCGGGAAGAGAGGTAACATGTATTATGGGTGCAGCTGAACTACGACTGTGTCCAGCTCCCTCATACTGTGAGAATACTTCTTCTGTTGTGTCATGCCCATGCTCAGGGCCCAAAGAAGAGGATGTAGCAGAGATTGCCAATCATATTGGCTAAATCAGTTAGTGTTTCTTCTTGCATCTCCATTTCACTCAGGTGGAAATTCAATGTGGGCTTGTTGTACTGTTAGGGGTGTACCTTTTCCATAGGAGTGAAATGGACATGATGCAGTTCCCTGCTTCACTGAGAGACAAGCAGACCCCAAATAAAGGCACACCCGTCCCACCAGGACAAAGGGACTAAAACTTGACCAGGACCAGACCAATCCCCTACTTGGTAATGTTGAGTTCATCTTTATAAATAAAACAGAGAACAGTTTTAAATATCTGAAAGTACACAATACAAAGGCCCAGATTTAAGAGGCCTTTTGCCTCCCTGCGCCACCTTTGCGCCAGTTTTTTACGCTAATGTGGTCCAACGAGGTCAACCTTGCTGTGCCAGATTTTACAAAATGGCACAATGCATGCATTAAGTGGGAAGCAATAGCATTGGCAGTACACCAGAGGCTCTGAGAGGTTCTTCAACAGGAACAAGAAAGCAAGCTACCTAAGATTATTGCCGAAACCTATACTAGTATGGGTCAGGGTAGTCTGGGAGCTAGACCAGGTAAACCGTAATAACGATTCTATGACACAAGCACAAGAGGGTTCTGAAAAATGCTGGAATAAACAAACTACTTCAAAGATAATAAAAAAAAAGAATCTCTGTGTTAGACCTGACAGCCTTAGGGTGGTCACCGTAGCTTTTGCCTGCCTCCCTCCACTTTTTGGACTCTGTTTTTGCTGGTTTTAGGAGTCTGCACACTTTACCACTGCTAACCATTACTTAAGTGCATATGCTCTCTCCCTTAAAGCATGATGACATTGGATCATACCCAATTGGCTGATTTAATTTACTTATAAGTCCCTAGTAAAGTGCACTATGTGTGCCCAGGGCCTGTAGATTAAATGCTACTAGTGGACCTGCAGCACTGCTTGTGCCACCTACTTAAGTAGCCCTTCAACCATGCCTCAGGCCTGCCATGGCAAGGCCTGTGTGTGCAGTTTCACTGCCAATTCGACTTGACCTTTAAAACTCCCCTTTTTCTACATATAAATCACCGCTAAGGTGTGCCCTAGGTAACCCCTAGGGCAGGGTGCGCTGTAGGTAAAAGGTAGGGTATGTACCTGTGTAGTGTACATGTCCTGGTAGTGTAAAACTTCTAAATTAGTTTTTACACTACTGTGAGGCTTGCTCCCTTCATAGGCTAACATTGGGGCTGCCCTCATACATTGTTTGAGTGGTAGCTTCTGATCTGAAAGGAGTAAGAAGGTCATATTTAGTATGGCCAGAATGGTAATAAAAAATCCTGCTGACTGGTGAAGTTAGATTTAATATTACTGTTTTAGAAATGCCACATTTATAAAGTGAGCATTTCTCTGCACTTAAATCTTTCTGTGTGTTACAATCCATGTCTGACTAGGTTTAGTTGACAGAGTTGACAGCTCCCTTGTGCATTCACTCAGACAAACCCCAAACACAGGATGCTCTGTCACACTTGCATACATCTGCATTTTGAATGGGTCTTCCGGGGCTGGGAGGGTGGAGGGCCTGACTCATACATGTCAAAGGGCAGTAGCCTGCCCTCACACAAAGGACTGCCACTCCACCTACTGGGACCCTGGCAGACAGGATGGAACTGAAAGGGGACCGTGTGCACTTCTAAGCCACTCTTTGAAGTCTCCCCCACTTCAAAGGCACATTTGGTTATTTAAACAGAGCCTCTGCCCCTACCAACTCAGACACTTCCTGGAGAAGAGAATCTGAACCAGAACCTGCAACCTGCCAAGAAGAACTGCCTGGCTGCCCAAAGGACTGATCTGACTGCTTTCTGAGAAGGACTACTGTCTTGCTGCTGCCCTGCTGCCTTGCTGCTCTCTGGCTGTGCTGAGACGTGCTCTCCAAGGGCTTGGATAGAGCTTGCCTCCTGTTCCCTGAAGTCTCAGGACCAAAAATACTTCATCCTGCAAGAAGAACTCCCTATGCGGTAAAAATCGATGCAAAGCCTGCTAGAAATGACGCACAGCCTGCTTCGTGGTGAGAAAATCACTGTACACCAAACCGGAACGCAGCCCGACTTCACAAAGAGAAGACTGACTCAGCTCCAGCATAGCAACCGGAAATTCAAAGCACGGCCTACTGGATCGATGCAAACCCAAGCTGGAACAATGCAGCCCGACTTCCTGAGAGGAATTTCCCCGCAACGGCCACTGGATCGACAGAGCCCCTGTGACTTTGTCCTGCCAGTGCTGGATTTCAATGCATCCTACCCGGGTCGTCCAAAAACCCTGCAACCCAAAGAGGATTCAAGTCAGAGCGCCAGAAATCGACGCAAAGCCTCCCCTGTATGAAAATTAAATGACGGATCGCTGTGTGCGGCTGAGAAGTCAACGCACACCTCCCTGTTTTCCACACATCTCCTCCTCTGTGGTTCCTTGCAGAGATTTTGAACACAAACCAGGTACTTTGTGCTTGCAAGAGACATTTGTTGCTTTTAGGAGACTAAAGACACTTTATCTAATTTTTACAGTGATATTTCAAAATATACTTATTGCATCTTAATCGTTTTGACCTGCATCTTACAAGATAAATATTATATATTTTTGTAAACACTGTGTGGTGTATTTTTGTGGTGTTCCACTGTGTTATTGAATGATTTATTGCACAAATACTTTACACATTGCCTTCTAAGTTAAGCCTGACTGCTCAGTGCCAAGCTACCAGAGGGTGGGCACAGGATAATTTGGATTGTGTGTGACTTACCCTGACTAGAGTGAGGATCCTTGCTTGCACAGGGGGTAAACTGACTGCCAACCAAAGACCCCATTTCTCACACTCTGCATTCAGAGATCTCTGAGAAATGATACAGCCTTAGAAATAGGGAAACCTTAAAAACTCCTGATTGATAACAATATACTGACACTTGTCTATCTTGCTTTTTCCAGGACTCACCTGATAAATGCAGTGAGAGAGGAGGGTGGTCACAATAGTGAAATGAGTTTGTGAAACCAAGAAAAGATTCACAATGCTCACCTGAAGTTTCAATCAAGAAGGAAGAGAAACGTCCACCCCAAAAACTCCACTTCAAAAAAAAAAAAGTTGAGGCAATTTCGATGAAAAATGCCACGCATTTTGAGGAACCTTACTAAAGAACAGGACTTAGGCAGTGACTCTGCTAGACAGTGCGGCAGAGGGTCACAATAGTTCACCAGAATGATCAAGATCTTCGGGATGTGACAGCAACTGACGACTTTCTTGAATTTGAGACTGCGGATATGCTCCTCCACTGACAGGGTTTTCAATCTAAAAGTTCATATTGGAGAAGACATAGAGCTCACAATTAAATTTACATTTTGGGGAAGGTTAACAGTTAGTTATGACATCCTCCTGGCAGGAAAAGATTGGCCACACAAATTTCTCATTATCCTACAACAAGGGGAAGATGTCATTTTGCCTTCTTTCGCAGTCCTCGTTTCAGATGCAGTAAAAGAAGCTTACGTCACAGATTGGGCATTAGCACAGGTTCCAGCACTGTACCGCAACAATGGGGGGTGGGCTAGGGAATTCACCATGTTATACCAATTAGATCAACTCCAGGGATCCAGTCACAACACCCCAATAAACATAAGGCTAAAGCACCAGTGAGGGAAATACTGTCATAACTTGAGTTCCAGGGAGTAAGTGAACCTTGTGCATCACCAATGAATAGCTCTTTGTTTCCTGTAGCTAAGCTGGACCATTGCTATAGAATAGTCTTAGATTGCAGACATCTTAACAGTCATATACGCACATTAGCAATACAAAATGCACACAGCATAGCACTTATTAACAAAATATGCCCAGATTTGAAAGGGCCTGGCGCCTCCTTAAATCTGTTTAACTTAATTTCTTTTTACGATAGTGTGGCCCAATCAGGCCAAAATCATCACACCAGATTTACAAAGTGGTGCAATGCATGCATTGCACCACTTTGTAACCCCTTGTGCCACATTATGGCCCTCATTCTGACTTTGGCGGGCGGCGGTCGCCGCCCGCCAAAATCAGGCCGCAGAAAGACCGCTCCGCGGTCAAAAGACCGCGGCGGCCATTCTGGCTTTCCCGCTGGGCCGGCGGGCGCCCGCCAAAGGAGCACCCGCCGGCCCAGCGGGAAAGGCCCTGCAACAATGAAGCCGGCTCCGAATGGAGCCGGCGGAGTTGCAGGGGTGTGACGGGTGCAGTTGCACCTGTCGCGATTTTCACTGTCTGCAATGCAGACAGTGAAAATCTTTATGGGGCCCTGTTAGGGGGCCCCTGCACTGCCCACGACATCCGTTCCCGCCATCCTGTTCCTGGCGGTAAAAACCGCCAGAAACAGGGTGGCGGGAAGGGGGTCGGAATCTCCATGGAGATTCAGCCCATGCAGGGGAAATCCGGCGGGAAACCGACGGATTCCCTTTTCTGACCGCGGCTTTTCCGCCGCGGTCAGAATGGGCTGGGAAGCACCGCCAGCCTGTTGGCGGTACTTCCGTGGTCCCCGGCCCTGGCGGTCTTGGACCGCCAGGGTCGGAATGACCCCCCTATGTCTGCACCAGGCATAATGTATGCAAGGGGGATGTTCCCCTGTTGGGGGGGGCGCAAAAATGATGCAAAGAAATCTAAAGTATTTCTTTGCTCCATTTTTGGGGGCATTTTAAGCATCTGCTCAGAGCAGGCATTAAAAAGGTGCACGCCATTGGTTACAAGAACTGTTATCCTACCACCCTGCTGCCTGGTTCTCAAGAAAACCACTTTTTTTCAATTGACAATTTCAAATTACACCATGTGACCAGTTCTGCACAGTAGACCATGAGGTCTCCGTGATAGTTCCTGTACCCTTCTCACTGTCATTCAGGATGTACCTCTAGAAGCACTCAACAATGATGAAAATACTTTCCTAAGCCTGGGGAGGGTAGAAAATGAACTTTCATTGATTCCTGGCACCACATCATTGACAAGAAATGTCAGAAATTCAGAAATATACTATTCAGATTCAACATAAACGGATGGAATCATTTACTACGAACCACCAAGGGGTATATCTGCCAGTTCTTTTTCACCTTTATCGGCTCCAGTTTTTACACTGGCTACTTTACTGACATCAATAATTAATTTTCATACTCTTCAGCATCATCTGCAGCATCTCAATTGAAAGCATGCAAACTCTACATGTGGCTTAAACATAACTATTTGATCTGTCTATGGTAATATCTGTGGATACTTCTGACCTTGCTTGCCTTTCTGCTTTGGATTGGTTTTGGGATTACCTTCTTCTTGCTGATACATGGCCATTATCTTCCTGAATGCTCTGCTATTTAACTAATGGATGAGGTTTTAAAACCTTACCCACCCTCACATTCAGTCGGAAGAGTCTCCATGTGAACATTTCAGCTGTTCCAATTCCTGATTAAATTGTTTGGGATAAAGTACCATTTCATATCTTTGGCCCTACAGAAATGATTCAAATTCAATAGCTAGTGAAAATATCTATGAAAGATATTATAACACCAGGGGTTGTGACTGATGATTAGGATAAAAATACAATGATTCCATGCTTTCTGAGATTGACTATTATACTGTGTTTGAAAGTGAAGATGCTTCTATGACAACTGTGAATTATGGGGAAATGTTTTGCTATAACCGTTGAGGACACCATTTTCTGCAGAGAGCTAGTATCCTGAGAATAGTTTATAATTATACACCATGGGTACATTGCCCGAATCCACCAGCAGGGAGTTTAAAAACATATGTAGAAAAGTTCTCTTATTTTACTGGGCATGATGTTAAAAATGTTGAGTCTTATTATTTTAAATTGCCACCTTCAAAATTATGGAACATTTTGTTAATTGACTTGACATTGAAACATTCTGATTCCCTTGTTCCCCAGTTGGCATTAGAAGGCCATGAATATTGGTTATAGTTAATTGACTTGGAAAGCGTGAGGAAACTAGAGCATGGCAAATACAGTGTAGAGGAGCTTTATTTAGAGCATGGCTTATTCCATTACAAATTACATTTCTTCATGACACTGTACAACAAACATGTTGCTTAGGCTTGGCAACAATTAAAGAATTGTATGCACCCAGTATTCCCTCACAAGCTAAAGTTGATAAATGGCAAAATATTTTAAATGTCACTGAAAAACAGCTCAATGGATGGGATCAGAACAGCACCTTTAATTCAACACGTTTAGGTATCCCAATGGGTGCTTATTGTGGCCAATGGACACAAAATGTTTGTAATGCACATTTTGTCAATTCCACATGGGGTTTTAAAGCGAGTAGACCTGACCCTTGTTACATCACCACACAACACTCTGGTGTTGTCACCACATAATGCATGTGTAAACTGTGTCATCAATGGTTAAAATCTTCCATACTAACAGCAGTTAAATAACACCTTAGACTCCTGTCAGAAGATGAAGATTAGCAAGATTTCTTGTTAGGTTCCAGGAAGCCACATACAAAATATTTCTTATATGCAAGCTTTCCCAAATGGCAGCTGCACTCCAGTTAAGGCAGACGGATCAGGAAAGTTTGCAGAATGCTCTAGCCACTGTCAATATTGTTCAACCACATTTAAATGCTGAATAGCATTGTTTCATCTGCAGTTGACATAATTAAAAATTACATGTCACTTTTAAACCATGGACAGAGTCAGCTTTAGTCTATTAGGCAGGTGAGTTTGACGTTACAGGTTCTTAAAAGTGGCTGCGTGCCTTGGCAGCACATTTACTCTAAAGAGTTATTTGCCATGCTTAATTTGACTAGAAAGCAACAGATAATGGCTAAGAAAGAAGCAACTTACATCATGCATGACATTGAAAAGTTAGAAAAGTTCCCTTTTACTGTGGTGGAAATGTTATCAGCAGTTTGGTTAATACATGGAATAATCAATATGCCCATTTCAACATTTCAGTTTACTTTGTGCACTTTCCAATAGGCAGATTTGAGTGGCTATGAGACAAATACATTCATGAGTTGTGCGAGCTACCCTTAAAATTATAAATATTTCAAAGGTATGAAGGAGGTCTTTCTTTGAGGCAGCCAATGGAAGACTTCTGTGAGCCATTTGTTGATTTGTAAACAGCTTTTTTGCTGCATGGAGCTCGTAATATTTAGTGAACTTAGTGGCATATTTATACTTGTTTTGTGCCAAATTTGCATCATTTTTTACACAAATTTGGTGCACACCTAACCCCATATTTATAATGTGGTGCTAGGCCCATCTAGTACCAAATTTATGGAGTTAAAGTAATTTTTGGGACATGGAAACCTAGGGCAGTATTTATACGGCCCTAGCGCAACAGGAGCATCACTTTTTGTGACGCTGCTGTGGTGAAAATCATAGTGCCATATTTACAAGGTGGCGTTAAGCCACTGTAACGCCACCCTGTAAATATGGCCACTTCCCACGCAGCACTGTGCGTGGAAGGGGCGTGTAACTGGTGTTGCTGTGGGCGTGCCACAGCAACACCCATTGCATTTTGATGTTGCCTCAGATTTATGAAATCACGTAAACCTGAGGCAGCGCCAAAACCTAACGCCACCCCCAGGGGCGCAATGAGTAGGAATGCTTTTATTCCTTCTCATTTTTTGCTTTTCTATGCATCCTGTATTCTGCTGCACGCATAGAAAAAGCAAAATGCCAGAAATTATTGTTTATATGCGGGAAGGTGTCCCTTCCCGCATATAAACACTCATTTGAAAATTACGCTTTGGCACTTCTGTGTATGCTGCATTGTGCACCACACACAGAAGTGCCAAAGCGCCATTAGTGATTGTTTATGTGCAGGAAGGGACACCTTCCCACACATAAATAATCACACCCCTCAACACTGACATCCTTGCACAATGGTGCAAGGATCCCAGGGTTGGTGTAGGCAGCTAAATGTAGTGCCAGCACACAGTGAAATGCAGAGGGGCGCCGTATTCAGTTGAATACGGTGCATCCCTGTGTTTCTAAAGTGACGCAGCGCGGCACTGTCAATTTTGGTGCAGCAACCGCATTGAGCTACTTTCCAATAAATCTGCCCCTGCTTTGTGTCAATGAGGTGCAAAATAGGCGTTCCCATGCAAAAAATTACTCTATGGCCTTAGCGCCATATTTATCCCCCCATGCTAAAATCACTCATGGGGGGGGAACCATTATTTAGCGCCTGGGTCAGGGTAGGAGTTAGGGGACCAGTGGGCCTATTTCCATAAGCCCACAGGTGCCTTCCCCAGGGCCCAGGGACACCCCCATCCACACCAGAGTGACAGCAGAGGATTGGGGACCCCATCCCAGGTAAGTGTAGGTCAATACAGGTAGGTATATATATTTTTTTTTTTAAGTGCCACTGGAGGTTCTGAAATGGGGCCCCCCTACATGGCACTTGGTGAAATGGCCATGCCCAGTGGACCCCGGTCCCCTGTGCTGGCCATTGGGGTGGTGGGCATGACTCTTGTCTTTTTTAAGACAGGAGTCATGTGGTATAGATGGTTTTGCATCAGAAAATGACGCTAGGCTGGTTAGAGTAAAAAAAATAAAAAACTCTAACCTGCCTAGTGCCATTTTTTTGGTGCAAAACCCCCTTCTTCCATACGCCAGGCCCACCCGGCTAATGTCATTTCTTTTTACGCAAGCCTACCCTTTGCACCTGCTTGCACCATTCCATAAATATGGTGCCCGGCTGGTGCTCAGAAATGGTGCAAGCCAGTGCTAAACTTTTTGGTGCACCAAAAAGAATAAATCAGGGCCTTAGCTTGTTATCTGAAGGATATTGCCATCCCTTTATTTTGCCCAGTGTTTCAGGTGATCATGAATGGGAGTTATGTGATGCTGAGTTATGAAGGCTGCTGTGGTATGAGGGCCTGTATTGTCTACATGATATTAATCTCTCAAATTTTGACTTGTTGTGGAAATGCTTTCCCCCCCCCCACACGAGAGATAAAAGTAGCAGACATATGGCCTCATAGTGCTACTTCTAATGTAAATTTTGACAAGCAGAGCAGACTGAAGGCTGTTTTGTTTAAAAAAAAAATGGTGCTTAATCAGCCCACCAGATCTATGACCTCCAAGTAGCAGAGTCGTCCACAGAGATACAGTCCCTATTAAATACCAACTTTCAAAACTATTTCATTTAATTGATTTCTCACATCTTTAGTGCGTCCAATACTGCAAAGATTTTGCACTTTTTTAGGGCTGTTCGTTCCGGTTTTGATAGCACCTTTCACACTTTCTTTGGGGTTATACCTTCAGCCATTCACTCACTATTTGTGAGTGTTTTCGGTGGATCCCCAATAAATTAATCATTAATTGGTGTATTCTGCTGTTGCTATTTTTCATTTGCAATGGCTGCATTTTAGAAATGGGGTCTCTGGTTGGCAGTCAGTTTGCACTCTGTCCAAGCAGGGACCCTCACTCTAGTCAAGGTAATGGAAATACACCCTTAGGATAACCCCTGCTCTAATCCTCTGTAGCTTGGCACAAGCAGTCAGGCTTATCTCAAAGGCAATGTGTAAAGTATTTGTACCAACACACAGGGTAATACAGCGAAAGTACTACAAAATGGACACCACAGCAATTTAGAAAAATAGCCAATATTTCTCTAAAGCAAACAAGACAGAATGATGAAAATCCAACATACTCAAGTCAAGATATGAACTTTTTATATAAAAAGAGTCTTACTCCATAGGAAATAATGGAAACGTTGTTGTCACACAAAGTACCTGGTTTGTGTCAAAAATAAAGCCGCATGGGTGAGCGTGCATCAAAAAAGTCAGCAATTCGTTGATTCCTTTCTCACAAGAGAGGCAGTGTGTTGTTTGTTCTATGGTTGGGTAAGCGATGCATAATTTTTCTATCCTGCATGAGAGTGACGAGTTCAGATCCGCAAAGGGCACCTTCAATCTGCGCAGGTTCACGATGACTTTGATGCCCAGCGATGGCGCACAGTGATGGGAAACCATGCATCCTGGGATTTGCGTCATTTTCAGCAGCCACAAGTGGGTGTTGCGTCATTCCTCCAGCCTAGATGCAGGTGCTGCATTGAAATCAGCTGTGAGGTGGCTGGCATGTCGTTTTTCAGCCACGTTGCAGGTGGTGCATTGAAATTTTCCCCACACCGCTCCCTGTGCATGGATTTCAGTCCTTGTTCTACCAGATTCACCTTTCAAGGGCCCATGGACTGAATAGGGCACCACTTGGCAGGTCAGGAGTCTCAGCAGTGAGTCCAGATGCTGGCAGAGGAGAGAAGTCTTTGAAGACTCTGAGACTTTGAAACAGGAGGCAAGCTCAATCCAAGCCCTTGGAGATTCTTCACAAGCAGGAATATACCACAAATTCCAGTCTTTGTCCCCTGTCACAGGCAGAAGCAGCAGCTGCAGGATAGCCCAACAAAGCACAGTCACAGGCAGGGGCAGCACTTCTTCTCAGCCCTACAGCTCTTCTCCTTGATAGAGGTTCTTGGTTCCAGAAGCAAATCTAAAAATCTGGGAATTTGGGTCCACTACTTATACCCCTTTCTGCTTTGAAGTAGGCAAACTTCAAAGGAAAGTCTCTGTTGTGTACGAGATCTTGGCTGGGTCCAAACTGGGGTGGCATGGTGAGCAAAAGAACTCAAGATTAAACCCAGATCTGTGACTGGGGGTGAGTGTTTGAAAAGTTTCAACACTCTGTCCATCATCCTTATGTGTTGATAAATTTGCCCTAAGTGGGAAGGATATTCCCAGATGTGAGTCCCTTGCTCACTGTGCCAGTGGATTCAAGCTAGCCTGGCTGATTAAGGGTGATACCCTGAAACCGGTCCCAGGATGCTTGTTTCCGGTTCAGGGAGGACCTGGCCTGACAGTTCGGGCTGGACTGTTCACATGGGGAAAAGAGTCAAGACTGATTTGCTTATGGCTAGGTCCAAATTGGGGTGCCAAGGTGAGCAAAAGAACGATGGATTAAAGCCAGATCTGTAACTAGGGATGAGCTTTTGAAAAGTTTCAACACTCTGTCCATCATCTTTTTGTGTTGCTAAACTTTACAAGAACCTGTCTTGCCCAGGCCTGGCCCCAGACTCACACCAGGGGGTTTGAGACTGTATTGTGTGAGGGCAGGCACAGCCCATTCAGGTGTAAACAACCACTCCTCCCTCCACTGTAGCCCAGATGGCTCATCAGAATACGCAGGCTACACCCCTTCACCGTCTAGAGGAGATTCACAAATAGCCCAACTGTCAGTCTGATCCAGACAGGGAATACACAAGCAGGCAAAGTCACTAAATGGTTTAAGCAACAAAAATTACCACTTTCTAAAAGTGCCATTTTCAAACAGACAATTTGAAAACCAACTTTACTAAAAGATTAATTTTTAAATTGTGAGTTGAGACACCCCAAACTTAAAATCTCTATCTGCTCTCAAAGGAAAACTGCACTTTAAGGTTATTTAAAGAGAGAACCTAGGTTAACCTATGAGAGAGATAGACCTTCCAACAGTGAAAAACAAATTTGGCAGTATTTCACTGTAATGACATGTAAAACACATCAGTACATGTCTCACCTTTAATCTACACTGCACCCTTCCCATGGGGCTACCTATGGCCTACCTTAGGCGTGCATTACATGTATAAAAAGGAAAAGTTTGGGTCTGGAAGGTGGTGCACTTGCAAGGTCAAATTGGCAGCTGAAAACTGCACACACAGACACTGTAGTGGCAGGTCTGAGCCATGTTTACAGGGCTACTAATGTGAGTGGTACAACCAGTGCTGTAGACCCACTAGTATCAGTTGATTTACAGGCCCTGGGCCCCTCTAGTCCACTTTACTAGGGACTTACTAGTAAATCACATATGCCAATCATGGATAAACCAATCAACAGTACAATTTACACAGAGAGCATATACACTTTAGCACTGGCCAGCTGTGGCAAAGTGCCCAGAGCATCAAAAACAGCAAAAACTGATTCCAGCACACAGTCAAAACATGGGAAGCCAAGGATGCCAGCTCTAACATTGCCTCATCACAACAAAGAGGAATGATGGAGCTTCCACCAGCCCAACTGTGTCATGAACGCATAATGCACTACTTTGGAGCACCATTCCTGAAAGAACTGGAGTTGAACTGGTCACCTTCATTCAGTCAAATTCTCAATTGCGTGTAGCCCATCTTTTGATGCTTGAGGTACCCATTTAAACATGTGCCCAAAGTGTGTCTTGCTCTGTAGTGCGTACCTTCTTTGGATGCGACATTTGGTTATGTTCCTGATGAGGGTTCATTGCCAGGCATGCCCATTGAGATTGTGGTTGCTGCAGGATGCTTCGTATGAGCTGTCCTACTTGGACCTAGTGGCTCCTGGTGCTCTAACATCTGGCACTGCACAGAATGCTGCCTCCTCTGCCGGACATTTGGCTGAGGCACTGGAACATGTGTGCTCCCTCTCTTTTCTTACTAGCGAGTGGGTTCACTTATCACCTGCCGGAGTGGGATCTTTCCTGGAATCCATCATTATAGATGATATTGGCTATTTTCTATGGATCACGATTATTGTTGATTTTGATATGTGGGCTTGATTTGAGATTATTTTTGTTCAAATTCTAATTTGACCATTTTTAATTCAGCCTGTCTTCAGATTGTCCTGCTTGTCAGCATAGACATTGTATCTCTCTCATGTACATTTTAGCTTGCTTTTAACAAGTAGTCTAGGAGTAATGATTTTAGCATATGCTCTTCTAGGTTAGATCCTGCACTCTTGTATCAACAATGGGGAGGGTGTTGTGGGGTCATTTTAGCACATTGCTTGGCACACTTATTCTCGGGGTTGGCTGTGGCCTGTGCCCTTTTACCTAGTTCATTTAATTTAATCATTTTTCATTTTTTAGCATGGCTTCTATTAGCAGTAATGTTATATTTTTTATCAGCTTCCTTTCCACTCAGGCATTGTTATTGATGCCTTTGCATGACATTTCATCTCATGCCCTTGCTCACGGTTGTACACAATAATTTACCGAATACTGCCTGCCCAAGAGTAAGAAGTCAACCTTGCACTGTAAAATGCATTATCAAGTTAGACCAGTTCTCAGAACACAACACGATTTGTTATAAAAACAAAACACTGGCAAAAAATGACAGAGGGGACATTCCAGCACTCTGTCTTACTCTGTGTCATGTTGTCACTGATCTGCTGACCTTGGCCTCATCAATCCAGCCACTTGGGAGAAATGCCAGCAGACTACAGGCAAACCCCTGATTGTTATTCAGATATGGGTCCTGGTTTTCTTTCCAGGGACTAGGATGGGCAGAGAAGGGCTATCCCTGCTATGCTCTCACATAAATGCTGGAAGTGTAGGTAGGGAATTATAGATTCGCTAGTGTGCCAGGATGCTGGGAGTTTTCAGTTGTTTCATGTTCATGATCACAATTATAATTGTATTGTTTCATTTTCCTAATAATGGCAGCGTATGCCTTTTTACATAGATTGCAGTTACTTCAATAAAACATTTTGAAACCTGTCCTGAATTTCTCTGTCTGTCTTGCATGTATGAGACTTTGTGCAAATGGGAGAAAGGGGTAAGATCTGTTCTACCACAACTTCCCTGGGGAGGCAGAGTGTCATGTGTCAGGCTGTCACAAATCACTTTTATGTGTTAGGTTCGGGTGAGTTGCTGCTAGCTAGTCAAAATGGTTAAGGTGACAGTTTCCTGGTGGTGTGGGATCGACTCAGTCACCCATATGCGGTGGTGCTGCTGCCAAAAACCAGCAGTCTTACCTACATGAGAAGAGTTGTAGCATAACAAAATGCATTAAATGTAAGAGGGAGGAAGCAAATGGCCTACACATGTTTGTCGAATGCCTGCTGTTGTGGGAAAATGTGGGTAAGGTAATGAATAGGGGTGGGCGGTAAACTCAGTTCTGCTGATGGAGTTAGTGGAATCTGCCCACTCCACGCTCCACCTGGAGTGCAAAGTTTGGTGAAAACTTCGCTAACCACAATGAGCTTCCTGGACCACGATGTCTACCTCCAGTTGCCTCTAGATGCAGCACGTGGTCCTTCTGCAGACACCTCTTAGTACTACCTTGAAGGTCTTCAACTCAGTAGACCTAGTGGCGATGAAGCCCCAATTATTCACTAAATTGTAATTGAGAAAATCTACCAGTGACTCACAACAGACAGATCCATCAGGAGCTCTGAAATCATGCACCACCATCGAGCAGGGCGTGCTTTCCCTCTTTATTTTAATTAGAGCAGCACTGGTCAAAGAGGAACCTCCTCAAATGAACAACTGCCTGCAGCCATTCGGGTTTGATCCCAGCAACTAGTATGCAGTCCAGGTGACTATACTTGTGATGTATCGATGAATGGCAAGTGCATTGTTGTGTCTGTCGGTGGAGTGTGCATCACCCACCAGGAAACCCAGATTTTTCATGACCAGAGAGAGCAACTCAGGCATGAGAGGTTTCATCCCTTGCCTCGGTGAGTGCTGATCCTTATCTCTATGTAGGTGTCAAGAACCCTCAGGCTTGCCATGTAATAACAGGAAAAAGAGTGCTGGTAAAGAAGTATCCACAGTGGAAAAGGCGATGTTCTTCTTGGAAGAAAGTTTGTTGAGTTGTGCTACACACGTTGCAAAGAAAATGCAGAAGAAAGGAATCCAAGAAGACCGACGAGGAGTTCAAACATTAAATTGTCATTCTGGTGTTGCTCTCAGTTTCGTTGTTATAATATGCGCGTGCTAGAGAGCTTTGCATTTCAACTGTGACTTGACAGGAATCCAGATGTGTTGAGAGAGCGCTCGTTGTGAGGTAAACGTTTTCTGAGGCAAACTTGGCTTCGAATGCATTTCACAGACTAGTCAAGTTAACTACTGATAATATTTACTAGTTTAGAAGCAGAGGCAGTGACAGAAGGTTTTCGCAGCTTGTAAAAGAGTTCTGGCTGGAATTGTTTCCGGTGAACTTTCAAAAAATATAACAATATTATCAACCAGAGTTCAAAATTTTTTACTGGAGAATATTAACACAACAAATTTCAAGAAGCATACAGATTATTATTAACAGAAAAGATAAATATAAAACAAACAACAGGAAATATAATTTTCACGCATTATACTATCATACTTGACTTTTAACTCTCTCTGCTATATATACATAGCAACTATTCAAAATTATTTAAGAACATGCAATCAAAACAAACTCAAAATATATATCAGCATGAAAGTTGAGAAGCAAGCTAATCTTCACTTAGAAAAAACGGAGAACAGCTTCTAAGAAAATCATTTACTATTCATTTCTATTATTCAACATCCAAGAGTAATAGAGAAAGAGAGAGGCAAAATCCTCAGGGAACTCAGGGTAAGACAGCGTGAAATAATAGTTAGTGAAATTAATCATTAGTGAAGGTAACTGAATTATGTGGTTACAATAGTGTGTCCCTAGTAATTGTAATTTTGCAGGTGCTGTTATCCACTTAAAATTAGAAGTGAATGGCAGACCGAGTATTAGAAGAAACACCATCTCTGAGGTAGTCTCTCAAAATCTCATTCCCTTTCTCCCTCCAGGGCACTCAGAACAGAGATTCTATTTTGTTGCGAGTAGTCTGGGTTAGGACTGAGGATTTAGCTTCTGCTTCTGAGGAAATTGAATCTAGGTATTCTCACAGTAGGACACAATCAAAACGCCTTGCCCAGATTATTGGGGAGCCTATACTGCCTTCAAGCAGTTCTTGTGCAACTCCATAAAACTTCTGATCATCTACATTCAGGGTGTAAGTGTTCAAAATGGTGATCTTTTTTACCATCTAATGTACCCAGGAGCAACAGGTAGTACCCCTCTACATCTGCTTCACCGAATGCATGGTGAAACGGCACCCCAGGTGGGATAAAGATTTCCCCCCAAGCATAGGAGGAGTAGGACACTGAGAACATTTGTCCTCTTCACTTTTTCACCAACTTCTGAGCCACTCTGCCCATGAGATTTGTTTCCTGTGGACAAGCAATTAGGACCTGACTAGTGTAGCATTTCACTGACCGGACATTCCAGGTTACACTATTTCTAAAATTAGCCATTGGCAGTTTCTGTCTACTTCCCAGGGCCAGATTGGAATACCCCCTAAAGCGCGAACCAACCCAGGACCCTTCCCTTAAAAAGTCAGCAGTACCTTGGGCCGGCACATGCACAGTGATTACAAACCAGACCCACTCAATAACTAGAGAGTGAAACATCAAAAACTGCTCAACTCCCCCCACCCTGGATGAACAACAGAACAACAAACTGTTTTTTTCACCCATTTTGTCTATGGTCTCAGGACCCACACCCTAAACCCTGAAACCTCAATCGTGGCCTACCACTTCACATGGAGAGGACTTCCCAGAACCCCTTAGAAAGGTTTAAAGCTGTACCAACGATCTATTTGTAAACGGACCAGTGCAACGTAAACCAATCTTAACTCAGTCAGCACCCCTGGTAGAGCTCCACTGCCCCCATTCCCTCCCCCAATGAAGAATGTCAAGCTTCATGGGATCCACCAGCCACTCATCTCCATGTCCATCATCAATACAGGTTTGTCCCCTCAGTCCTCAGCCCAGTAGCAGAGCAGTAAAGCACCATGGTGCCTTATTCCTGTCTAACAAAACTTGAGGATTCCCAGCCCTCATGTCCCCAACCAATCCATTGTTCAGGCTCACTTCATACCCTTCCACCTGTACTGCATGGCCCCAACTCGCTATGAGTCCCACAGCACCTTGTCCCACATCTCCAAACACCTCCAGATGTTCTCCGGTTCATCTAAGAAGTGAGACCTGCCCTCCGAGATCACACATAGGCCCTCATTACAACATTGGCGGTAAATGCTGCTTACCGCCGTGCAGAAGACCACCAACACACCGCTGCGGCCGCGTAATTCCGCCACAGCTATTACGACCCACAGCTCGGAATCCGCCAAAATTTAGACACCCATACAAGTCCGCCACACCAAAGGTATTTGATAAACTGGCGATAACAAAACCTCCACCGTCACGCCCACACTATCACGACCCACGAATCCACGCAGTGGTTTTCAAGAGCGGTAAACCATTGGCTGTACACATCGCCGCGCTCAAAATACACACACATTTACAAAACATTACCACATTGGACAATTCCAAATACACACACCTGATACACATACACACACCACTCCCACACACCCAATACAATATAAAACACCTGCCCACATCACCCACAAACCCTTACTACCAAAAATGTAGACGAAGGCCAGAGAGACAGCACAGCAAAGACAACACCAGCATACGGAGGCACACAACACCATCACACATACACATCGACGCACAAAACACCACACACCCCTAAACATCAACCCACACATCACAACACACACCACCTCACACACATCACCCACACCACCCCATGGTACTGCAAAGACACCCCAGGTTTTTAGAGGAGGAGCTCAGGGTCATGGTGGAGGAAATCATCCGGGCAGAGCCACACCTATTCGGATCACAGGTGCAGCACACCACCATAGCTAGGAAGATGGAGCTATGGCGCAGAATCGTGGACAGGGTCAACGCAGTGGGACAGCACCCAAGAACACAGGATGACATCAGGAAGAGGTGGAACGACCTACGGGGGAAGGTGCGTTCCGCAGTCTCAAGACACCACATCGCGGTTAAGAGGACTGGCGGTGGACCCCCACCCCCCCCCCCCACAACTAACAACATGGGAGGAGCAGGTCTTGGCCATACTGCATCCTGAGGGCCTCGCAGGAGTAGCAGGAGGAATGAACTCTGGTAAGTCAACTGTTAACTATTACATCCCCTACCCCACTTGCATGCTATCACATACCCCCACCCTCGCCCTCACCCCCATCACTCCAGCTCCTCACTTACGTCCCACTATCACAAACCACACATCCCAACACCAAGCCTTCATGTAACAACAAAGCACGGACACCCATCACCAATGCATGGCCACTACACATACCCATACACATACCCACACAGACCCCTACAAAAATAGCACACAAGGTCCTACACAGGAATGCAAGCACTGGGGTTCAGGGTCACCCACTCATTGCACACTATGGCACACACAGATGCAATAATCATGCCTTTACACCCCTGCAGGACCCCTACCCAACGTCACCCGACAGGAGGTTCCAGACATATCCACTCCACCAACAGAAGAGGCCCACAGTGATGACAGCAGCTCTGTCCAACTGGATCTAGATGACCAGCCCGGCCCATCTGGGACCTCAGGACAGTCGTTCCCCTCACACTGGCACAAGCCACAACAGAGCTTCCCCCCTCTGGAAAGACCAGCACAGCACCCACCCAGCGGGCCCATACCTCTGTCCCCAGGACACGTCAAGCAGCAGTGTGTCCACCACTACAAAGAACCCAGGCTAACCCACCACCCCAAGAACAGCAGGGACTGGGGGCAGTGGTAGTGGGCACATGGTTCATGGGACAGAGGCCCAGGAACACAGGGGAACTGGGAGGGCTGCTGTGGCACAGGGGGAGGACAGGCCCAGGGAAACCACTCTCCACGAGGCCTACCACCATTCCCAGGAGACAATGGCAACGGTACTGGCCAAGTTTCAGGAGACCCAGCGGCTGCAGGAGGAATGGTATTTGGGGAACAGGGAGGAACTCTAATCCATCAATACCACCCTGGGCACCATTGTAGGGGTGCTGAAGGAACTCGTCAATACCAGGAGGGAGACTGTGGCACAACAAGGGGCCCCTAACACTAGCCTGGACGTTGAACGGCCCACCACCTCTGCCGGCGCTGGTGGACAGGAGGCACCACCACACCAGCACCCCACCCCATGCAGATGGAGAACCACCCCGCAAGCGGTCCCTGAGATCCAGGACAAAGACAGAGAACAATGCCAAGACCCCCGCCAAGAATTGAGACCACCCTGAATGTCATCCTTTTGTCCCACTTTGTCACCCTGTCCATCCTTAAACTGCCCCAGCTCCACTTCCTATGCCCCTTTGGACAATGCACCTGTGAGACTAATAGACTGGACTCTGCCATGGACATTCTTCCACCATCATCCCTGACCATTTTACAACCCCCTCCACTATTTAGCACTTAAATAAACACCCTTAAATCACAAAACTATCTGGAGTCAGTCTGTGCTTTCACAAATGTTTATTTGCAATAACTGAGGGAAATAGCAATGTCCATTGTATTGTCAACATACATATGTCACACAGCTCTAGTCCATGAGGAAACATAGCAGAGGTCACACAGTGGGACCCACATCTGTGAAATTGAAAGGGAAAGTGACAAATCAGGGTCCATACACATGAGTGAAAGTGACAGACAGATGAGAGGTAGAACAAGTGTATCAGATGTAGGAGGCAGTGATGTCTTCTTACCTGTGTCTCACTGGAAGTATTGATGAATCACGGTGTTTCTGTTGTCGATATCCTCTTCTTCTGCCTCCTCTTCTTCACTGTCACAGGCTCCACAAGTGCCACAACACCTCCTTCAGGACCATCCTCCTGCAGAAAATGCAACTTGCGTCGCAAAGCCAAGTTGTGCAGCATACAGCAGGCCACGATGATCTGGCACACCTTCTTTGGTGAGTAGAATAGGGAACCACCTGTCAGATGGAGGTACCTGAAACTGGCCTTCAGGAGGCCGAAGGTCCTCTTTATAACCCTCCTAGTTCACCCATGTGCCTCATTGTAGCGTTCCTCTGCCCTTGTCCTGGGATTCCTCACCGGGGTCGGTAGCCATGAAAGGTTGGGGTAGCCAGAGTGACCTGCAAATGTCGAGGGACAACTGTTAGACACACACTAACCCTTAGGGACATCCCCAGACCCAGACAAATATTCACACTGTATAGGATCCATGTCCTCACCTAATAGCCACACACGGTGCCTTTGGAGTTGCCCCATCACATAAGGGATGCTGCTATTCCTCAGAATGTAAGCATTATGCACTGAGCCAGGAAACTTGGCATTCACGTGGGAGATGTACTGGTCGGCCAAACACACCATCTGCACATTCATAGAATGGTAACTCTTCCGGTTTCTGTATACCTGTTCACGCCTGCGGGGGGGACCAATGCCACATGTGTCCCATCAATGGCACCTATGATGTTGGGGATATGTCCCAAAGCATAGAAGTGCAGTGCTCCACCTGGGGGAAAACGATGTAGCTACGCATATGTTTCAGCAGGGCAGACAACACTCTGGACAACACGTTGGAGAACATAGGCTGGGACATCCCTGATGCTATGGCCACTGTAGTTTGAAAAGACCCACTTGCCAGGAAATGGAGTACTGACAGGACCTGCACTAGAGGGGGGATACCTGTGGGATGTCGGATAGTTGATATCAGGTTTGGCTCCAACTGGGCACACAGTTCATGGATTGTTGCACGGTCAAGTTTGTATGTGACAATTACATGTCACTCTTCCATTGTTGACAGGTCCACCAGCGGTCTGTACACCGGAGGATGCCGCCATCTCCTCACCTGCCCCAGCAGACGTTCTCTATGGATGAGAAAAGCGAGCAGAGGGTGAGCCAACACTGAGGTACGAAAACACAACTTTATTCCACACATTTGTCAATCCGCTATGTGCCTGTCTTTGTGTGTATGCAAGGCCTAGATATGTGTGATGCATTTAAAATTAATGCCATGTGGCCCCCTGAAATGGCGGCTGCCTGACCTGTAAGGTGGCACAATGGGATATGAGGTAACTGCGCTGGCGTTGTACACTGTCGCGGTAGGCGGTCGAAGACCGTGGCGCAATCCTGCATTGATTAACATTGGATCCTCTGGGTCCCAGGAGCCAATGACGATGTGACCGCCATTTTCTCTCTGTTCACTCACTTGATACCTGATCTTCGGCAGGAGAGGACCTACACTGCAAGTGCTGCTGTGACCTCAGTCTGGAAGTGACAATGGCTCAAGTGTCTGGGGAAAGGGCACCTGCCTTCACATCAGAGGAGATGGAGAAACTAGTGGATGGGGTCCTCCCCCAGTACCCGCTCCTCTACAGTCCTCCAGAAAAACAGGTGAGTACACTGTGAGCATGCTGTATGGGCAATGCCTGTTTGTAGTGGTGTGGATGGGAGAATGGGGGGGGGAATGAAGGCGTTCATGAAACGACGGTGAGTGTATGTGAGTCAGGGCAAGGGTGGGAACGTGGGCCAATGACAGTGATGGTCCGGATGATTATATATTCTCCTTTTCCCCTGTACTATTCCTCTAGGTCAGCGCCCACCAGAAGAAGGATATTTGGCATGCCATCGCCAAGGAAGTCCGGACCCTGGGGGTCCACCAGAGATGGAGCACCTACTTCCATAAAAGATGGGAGGACATTCGCCGCTAGAGCAAGAAGACGGCGGAGGCCCAGCTGGGGATGGCCTCCCAACGTGGGAGGGGTGCCCGTCGCCCCATGACCCCCCCTGATGTTCTGGATCCTGGCAGTGGCGTATCCGGAGTTGGATGGGTGCTTGAGGGCATCACAGCAGCCACAAGGGGGTGAGTACACTCTCATTCAGCTGATTCAGCGTGCGTGGGAGGTGTCTGGGTGGGGGAGGTGGGTTACCCTAGGACAGGGTGAGTTTTGCAGGCAAGGACCCTTTGTGAGGCAGGCTCAGTGGCACCCCATCCCCACCAGTGGTAAGAGCCATCTATCCCTAATCAGGCTCCTGTGACTTCCATGTGTGCATCAATCGGGCATAGGCCTTTTCCCCATGGGCCTGTGATTAATTAGGGAACTCTTAGTGCATGGCGTAGTGCAGAGGGCTGCTGTGTCTGTAGTGTCCGCCAACAGTAGCGGTATTGCATGCACTGAACATGTCTTTCTACTTTCTTCCCCCCTCCCTTTTTGTGGTCTTCCTGTTCTTGTGTGCATTAGCATCATCAGGCGGAGGAGCAGTGCCACCGGAGCAGGAGGGAGCTGCATCCCACATGGCCCTGGAGGGCGGGACTACGGACTCCGAATTCACCAGTGGGACAGAGGGCGAGGGGAGCTTCATGGCGGGGACAGGAGCAAAGACCAGCGACACCGACTCCTCCTCTGATGGGAGCTCCCTTGCGGTGGTGGGCCCCTCTGTGCCCACTGCATCTTCAGGTACAGTCGCCACCCCCCTACCAGCACCGCCCTCCAGCAGCCCCTCAGTGTGTATTGCGTGGCCGCTCACCCAGGAGGGTGGGCACCTCCTTCGCCCCAGGCACCTCAGCCCCTGCCGCTGTCAGCCCTGCTGCCCTCACTGAGGAGGCCATTGACCTCCTCAGATCCATCACTGTTGGGCAGTCTACCATTCTGAATGCCATCCAGGGTGTAGAGAGGCAGTTACAACAGACCAATGCATACCTGGAGGGCATTCATTCTGGTCAGGCAGCCCAACAGCGAGCTTTTCAGACTCTGGCCTCTGCACTGATGGCATCCATTGTCCCTGTGTCCAGCCTCCCCCCTCCAACTTCCTCCACCCAGACCCAATCCCCAGTCCTTCAGCCTATCCCAAGCACACCATCTGACCAGCATGCACACACCTCAACACACAAGGGTAGCTCTGGCAAACACAAGCACCACACATCCCACAGGCACTCACACAAGCATCATACCCATGCAGACATGTCAACATCCACTGCCTCCACTGTGTCCCCCTCCTCCATGTCTTCCTCCTCTCTCCATGTCACGTCTCCATTCACACCTGCATGCACTACATCTTCAGCCACTACGTCCATCACCACACCCACTACCATTCACACATCCCCTGTGTCCTCTCCCAGTGTGTCTGTGAGCCCTCCTCCCAAACTACAAAAACACAGTCACACACCCACCCAACAGCCATCCACCTCACGACAGCCTCTAGCCCATGCACCTTCACCCAAACTCAGCAAACGTACACCTCCTACAACCACTACCTCTTCCTCCACTCCCAAACCCCCTCCATCTACCAGTCCCAGTGTGTCTAAAAAACTTTTCCTGTCAAACCTTGACCCCTTCCCTACACCTCCCCCACCCCTTCCGTCCCCTAGGGCCCACCTGTCCAGGTCCCAACCCAGCACCTCAGCCACCACATCACTGGGATCAGTGGTGCCAGCAGTAACCGGCTTATGGAGTACGCCAAGCAGCAGGACAGCCAGTGTGCCAAGAAGGCAGCACAAGGACATTCCCCCACCTCAAAAAGTAAAGAAGTTGGCCACAGCCTGGAGGGAGAAGGCCAAAACACCTGCCACTAAGGGCTCTCCCAGGACTACAGTTGTGGGTGGCAAGACAGCTGCGCCACCATCTAAGGTGGGGAAGGGCCATGGCAAGAAAGGGAAGTCGCCACCAACCTGCATGGCGGACAAGACCACCACCTGCACCACCACATGCACCGCCGCCACGGGCAACGCCGCTCAGGACACCGCCGCCAGCAGCCTGCTCACAGAGCCAGCCACCAGTACTGCCGCTCAGGACACCGCCACCAGCAGCACGATTACAGAGCCAGCCACCAGCATCGCCGCCCAGGAAACCGCTGCCAGCAGCACGCTCACTGAGCCAGCCACCAGCACCGCCGCCCAGGACACCGCCGCCAGCAGCATGCTCACTGAGCCAGCCACCAGCACCGCTGCCCAACGAGCGCCGCAAGCACCCTCCCCACTGAGGCCGCCGCCAGCAGCCATGCCACATCCTGTGCCACTGGCACCATCGCAGACATGGCTGCCATCCCCAGTGGTCAGTCGTACGTGGCTGGTGGTCAGTTCCAGGGGCCTGGACAGCTTCCATGTTGGCCCACCGTCAGTGGAGAATGACATCCAATTCCTCTGTCCTTGGCAGGATGAAGCACTCTGGGCACAAAGCCCCCTCCAGAACCAGTGGAGAATGACCTCCACTACCTCTGTCGTTGGCAGGATGAAGCACTCTGGGCACAAAGCCCCCTCCAGAACCAGTGGAGAATGACATACACTTTAGAGACTGTGGCTTTGCACTCCCCAGGATGACGCAGTGGGCAAACCACCCACTGGAGAGACTTGAGAGACTGTGGCTTTGCACTCCCCAGGCTAAAGCAGTGGCAAACCACCCACTTGGGACACTTGAGAGACTGTGGCTTTGCACTCCCCAGGATAAAGCAGTGGGCAAACCACCCACTGGAGAGACTTGTGAGACTGTGGCTTTGCACTCCCCAGGATAAAGCAGTGGGCAAACCACCCACTGGAGAGACTTGAGAGACTGTGGCTTTGACCTCCCCAGGATAAAGCAGTGGGCAAACCACCCACTGGAGAGACTTGTGAGACTGTGGCTTTGCACTCCCCAGGATGAAGCAGTGAACAAACCACCCACTTGAGACACTTGAGAGACTGTGGCTTTGCACTCCCCAGGATAAAGCAGTGGGTAAACCACCCACTGGAGAGACTTGTGAAACTGTGGCTTTGCACTCCCCAGGATACCTCAATGGGCATGGAGCCGCCTCGTAGAGCTGGTGTTGTGCACTCATCCGGCTGAGGTACCCCCCCTTCCCTTCCCCCTGAGGTGCCTGTTTTATTTTGATCTGATGCCCCAGCAGTCTTCTCTCCGTTTGGATCGGGTATCTTGTGTGGGCCTCGCCCATGCATTTTGGGCCCAGTGGTCCACGGACTATGTAGGTGCAGTACATGGACTTGAAATCTTGGTGTACATATTTGTTAATAGTGTATATATATTTTTGACTAATGGATTTTTACTCATTACAATCGTTTAAATCATTTCCTTTTCTCCTTGCGTTCTTCCAGTGGGGTTTGGGTGGTGTAAATGTAATGTTTCAACATGTATTTGTGTGTATGTTGTGTGTGAGGGTGGGGGTGTTGCGTGTTGCGTGTGTGTGTCATTCTCTTTTCCCTCCCCCCTCCCTGTGTCGTAGGTGCTGTACTCACTGTGGTGGTCGCCGCCATCTGTCGTGCTCCTGGTAGAGGACCAGGAAGAGAATGGCAGGTAGAATTTGGGGTTCCGGCTCCATGGCGTCCTGGTTCCTCTTGGGGTGCGTAGAGGTGAGCGTTTTCCATTCCAAGTCCTGTTTCCGCCATGTTTTTGTTCGCTTTGAATCTGCACCGGAAAAGGTGGCGGATTTGCCTCTCATAATGGTGTGGGCGGTACATTGTCTTCTGCCTGTCTGTTGGCGGTGACCGCCATGCTGTTTGTACCGCCGTGGCGGTCGGAGTGTTAAAGTGGCTGTCTATGTTGGCGGTTTCTGACACGGTCATAATTCCATTTTTTTTACCGCCGGCCTGTTGGCAGTCTTAACGCCGCTTTAACACCGACCGCCAGGGTTGTAATGAGGGCCATAGTCTGGAGGGATGCAAGAGAGTGTACTTGAGTCTCATTTTTTTCAACTTTCTCTTAACTTCCAAGAAGGATTTCTGATTCCCCTGCACTTTATGGGTGTAGTTCTGATAGATCGTTATCTTATGATTTTCATAATGGGCATTCACAGTTTCTCAGGCTACACGGAGAATACTGTCTCAATCTTTGTAATCCTAAACTTGAGCTATGACAGCCCTCAGCGGTGTCCCGGACTCGGGGTGGCCAACAATGCCCTGTGCACTTTCTTGATGGAAAAAAGCGCTGACAAATTGCTGGGTTTCAGCGCATCCTGGATCCAGTGCTCAATAAATTTTACCAACGCACCTTCCTCGGCATGCTCAGGGAAATCCAGCAGATTGACATTGTTGCGGCATGACCTCCCATCTGCATCCTTTTAATGGTGTCCACCTGCTTTTTAAGTGAGGCCACCTCGGCCTGGGGCTTAGCAACAGACACCTCCATGACATAAACCTTGTTAGATACTGTGGCCCAGATTTATAATATTTGACCCAAAACTGCGCAAAAGCAGTGTTGCGTCAAAATGTTTAGTGCAGGCTTGCACCATTTCTCAGCGCCATATGGGCGTCATATTTATACTATGATGAACAATGTCGCTAGGAAATGGTTATAGTTAAAAAAGTTTGATGTTAACCCTTGCGCCCTGTCGTAAAGCAAACTGACGTTAATGCTGCAAAACTGACTCTAACCCATTTTACGGCACATAAACATGTCGCAAACAGATATACACTATTTTAATACTGCATTTGCATTAACTTTAGATGCTAAAGCAGGAAAGAGTGCAATTCAAAGGGAAGATGGAAGCAGCAGGCCAGGAGAGACCCCCAGTGACGCCAAACACCCAGGGACTAGCCAGAGGACACAAAGAAGTCCCAGGAAAATGAAAATAAATAGTGCAAGTGTCGGTTTAGTGCAGAGGAGCACGAGATCCTCTGTTAGAGAGGTGACAAAGCACCAACACCAGCTATTCTTCACCTCCAAATTGCCAACTGGTAGTAGAGAGGCAATATGACAGCAAGTAGTGGACAGAATCAACAATGTGGCAAAGGTGAAGCAATAATGCCATCCCTGGGGCTGTGTAAGGTTTTGGTGCCACCCTAGTGTATGAAAACATGCAAAACTGAGACAGGGGCAAATTGAAATGTGTGTTGATGTGGCTTGATTACCGCAACATCCTTGCAAGGCCCTTCCATTCAAATTGATGCATGGGAAGGGGCCGCAATAACAAGGTGGTATCAAACCACCATAAGAGACTACATCACACCTTGTAAATATGACGCAGCCTATTGTGCAACCTGAGCTTCCCTTTATGTAACACTCAGGTGGGGCAACTGGCTGATAAATTGGACCCATAATGTACAAGAACAATGTTTGGGCTGTATGTTGTCACTGATCCTCCAATAGCAATTTAATGACGGGACATGTCAACTGCCACAACATAGAAAGATTGATTTGACACCATCTCATTGCAGAGGACGATGGTTCTCCTGATGATCTGCCTGTCCTGGAGTTCTCCAATGACTTGGATGACCAGCTGACAACCATCAGCCAACAGACTCTCCAGGATTTCCTGGTATTGCTCTAGACACCGCCTCCAGTTGCAAGGACAACAACCAATGTTGCAGACACCCCAGATGACCCACGCAACACCCAAAATATACTACCTGCCATTACACACACAGCACAGGACTCCGAGGACCCAGAGAACAGCTTCCAGAGGACAGTGATAGGAGTCCAGCTGGAGCTGGCCAAGCAGGTTCAGGTGGGGATGGAGACCATGGCAGTGGCCTAGAGGGAGTGCGCACATGCCTTGTGAAAGCTAATGAGCACACGGCTTCCAACTGAGGCACAAACTCCGCTCTGCGTGGAGTCCAGCAGTGTCTGGTGGACATAGCTGCTGCCCTGAGAGAAAGGCCACACAACTGCCCTCCCAAACTGGAAGCAGCACGATAGAGAACAAGCTGGACTCCATTCATCATACAGTGGCCTTCCTCAGGGAAGACAAGGCTGCCTACCACCAGGATGGTGCATCGATTTTGAAAAATCAGCAGTTCCTCCTTGCTGAAATGATCCCATATGTCAAACCACAAGTGGCAGCTGCTGTGAATTGGGACTCCACATCTTTAACCACTGAAGTGTATGTGGTCCCCTCTACCTCTCCACTACCACAATGGCACAGGAGCCACCAAACACATCAGAGGATGAAGATGTGGAATAAATCACTTGTATTCAGAAAAATACCCGGTAGCACCAGTCTATACCACATGGGCTAAAGATCATGCCAGTGTTGTCACAGTAGCATATGTGCACTCTTCATCCACCCAAAGTTGGCCTGTTTGCTATGGACTGTCATTGTCTCTCACTTAGCAATTGGCAAATTTTATTTCTCCACATTTATCAACACTACACTGAAGCATGTCTCATGATATGTCCCTCAACCCTGGACTCTGATTGTGTCAGAAAAACTGTTATTCAGAAATGGGGTTTCATACCTGGACATTGTTAATATTTTACTTAGACACCTTCACCTGTAAATAAACACCTTGTACGCATTTTCCATGTCAAAGTTTTCTGTGATACATCTACTCAGCTAAATGGCAGTATTGTGTGAATCTATGTCAATGACTTCAGAAGATCAGTACATGAGTGCTAAACTGTGGGGGCACAAAGCTACACACAAGGATTTGAAAATGACAATCATGTATGATGTATGATGTAGACTTCTCATAAAGTCATGGATACAAGATATACGGCATGGGCAGTATTACGGGCAGTGGAATGCGCAACAGGTGCTGCTGCACCCAAAGCACCACCACATTGCAGCCGGCTCCTTTAGGAGCCAGCTGCAATGTTAAGATCCTGTTCTCCGCTGTGCCAGCGGGCATAAACACTGTTTCTGCCTGCCAGCCCATCAGAGACCCCATAATAGGGCCAATGGGGTTCAGGCCGCACGTGTGGCCTCATGTCATAATGAGGCCCTAACTCTCTAAAAACCCACAATAAAATAAAGGGAGGGGAATGAACCTGGAGGAGGTTAACTGACAGTTCAAGTTCAAAGTTTGGCCTTCTTAATTTTTTTCCTTTATATACTTCAACATTTTGGTGTTGGCCGCTGATTCCCCCTCCAATTTGTCCAAATGTTTCAGTATGAGGTTCACTTCCCTATACAGGTCCTGCAGCAACTGTGATGTTTCGGTGGCAGCTGGTGTAACCAGTTGTAGCTGTGTGGTAACCGGTGCAGCCGATGTGGTTGGGGTGGGGCCAGCTGTGTACCCTGGCACTGCTGTAGAGCTTGATCCTTGCTCAACCGTTGAAGGCTGTGTGGGGGCCCCTTGTGGGAATGCCCGCCATTCCCCAGTAGCTTTCTCAGACCTGAAGCGGCAAGTCATGCAGCAGTATCCAGACTCCACTTCCAGGATGTGGCAGAAATGTGCTGCCCTCTTGGGAAGCTCACGTCTTTGCTTATTTGTCATGTTAGCAGCTGTAATATGAGGACAAGCAACCATCAGTGTCAACATTGGGTGGAGTCTGTGCAGACTACTAGTTTACACTGCTGCATCTAATTACACATACACTCCAACACACATTCCAGAAAAGACAAAATTCCTCCTCATCTGTGTCTATTTCCAAACATACATCACCAGTATCTTGTACATGTGAATTGGAAGAGGGGGAACCATTGTTAACCAAAAGGGGTCAGAGCTGATAGGAACAAATATAAGCCTGACTAACATAACTGTACCCCTACACTGTGAGCATCACGTCTTTCTACAAGTTTGGGATCCCTCTCTCCCTGAGCCTACGGGGTGGCAATGCTATCCATCATCTCAATGGAGTCAAGGAGTAGACCATTTGATAGGGGGGCTGATAACTAGAAAGCTGATATTAAAAAGTTAATCACACCTACATTCATGTGTCCAGGTGTAGACACCCATGAATATGTGGTCTGCCATTACTATTCCTTTTACACACAGTTCCATGCCAACACACATTGGGCCTTGACCAGCATGCAAGCCAATCACATTCTACAAAAGTGGAACATGCATGAATTGAAAAAGACAGAGCATGTCAACATCAGGGCATTGCGTGCTCTACGGGCGACTAGAATGCAAAAACCTAACAATTTCAAGCTAACATAATTTATGCATTGTGCTGATATGATGTTGTTTAACCTTTTGCATTGCAGAGTTTAATCTTAAAGACTTATGTTCAGCATGCATATAAATACTGTTCACATGTAATGTACTGCTGCAGGCTTTCAGTCTGTGTCAAGGTGTGGTCCCCTTCCAGGGCCTTCTAGAAGCTTTCCCTGCAGCATGCCTGGGTGTGGTTTGTGGGATGGGCCAAGACTCTATATAAGGGAGCCAGCCCAGCTCCACGTGCTCACTATTCAGAGGTCCTGGTGCAGAGCAGCAGCAACTTCGTTAGCTCCTGTTCCAGTGGCCTACTTTGATCCTCCAGGCCTTATCCTTTTCACTTAGTTGGTCATCCTTGATCAGGGTGGTAAGACGGAGGTCGGGCTGGGCCCCTGATCCCGTTATCGAAGACTCTCGAGTTTTTGGGCCTAATTTTGCACTATAAACAATTTTACTCTTGTGCGTGTGAATGTGCACTTGGTCGTTTCATGGCATTTACATGCTGATACTCGAATCGGCAAGATGCGCAATTCTTTTCTTGTGTGTTAACTCCTGATATTCATTGTGCGCTACCATTTTATGGCATTTACAAGGTAGCATTCGAATCAGCAAGACGCGCAATTCTTTTCTCATGCTTAATTCGTGTTATTCATTGTGCTCTACCATTCCTTGGCAGTTACATGGTGGCATTCGAATCGGCAAGATGCGGGATTCGTTTTCTTGTGCTTTAACCCTTGATATTCATTGTGCGCTACCATTCCTTGGCTGTTACATGGTGGCATTCGAATCGGCAAGACGCGCAATTCGTTTTCTCTTGCTGCAACCCTTGATATTCATTGTGCGCTACCATTCCTTGGCAGTTACATGGTGGCATTCGAATCGGCAAGACGCACGATTAATTTCCTGTGTGTAATCCATGTTATTCAATGTACACTACCATTTCCTGACATTCATATGGTGACATTCGAATCGGCAAGCCGCGCGATTCATTTTCTGTGTTTAAAATCATGGTGTTCATTATGCGCTACCATTTTAAGGCATTCACTTGGTGGCTTTCGAGTTGGCAAGACGCGTGATTTATTTCTCGAGTCTAATTTGTGTTATTCATGGTGCACAATCATTCTATGGTATTTACAACCTAGGTGAAAATCTGCAATGTGCGCAATTCATGTTCCGGCAATTTGAGAGAACAAAAAAAGCCAGAGTTTTAGATGTAATGTTGTGTGTACCTAATATATTTCTCAAACACGATTCATATGATGGTTTTAGAAATCATTCCGATTGTTTCCTGATACTCATGCAAAAGATAATACTTGAATTTGAAAGTTGCATTTAACCTTTCTTGATTCCCTCACAGGTATCTAGTCATCTTGAAGCTTAGTCATTTTAAGTCCATGCTTGGGTTGTCCATGTTTTCAGAATGACAATGCTTAGAGTCAGAGCCTAGTATGGATTCATATGATATAATCTTGTTATTGTGTGTTTTAACCTTTTTGGTTCCTACAGGTCTCCTTCCCAGCTGTTCCCTTCCTAATCCCCTTTTCCCCTCTTGGACTCTCTTAGACTCTGTGACAATTCTAATCAGAGTATTGGAGCTGTCATGTGGTGGAAGTGTTAAGAGCGTGCACAGACCCCAAGGATCTGTTGACTCTGACAGAGCGCCATGCTGGGGAAAATTGGCAGCCCAGTCCTCTGCCTTTATAACAACACAGGGATGCGCTGAATTACATCTAAAATGGTGCACCCCTGTTTTGTCACCTATGCCTGGACACATTTTGCTTACATAGTACATACCAGAGACCCTTGCCCCATGGCGCAAGGATCGCTGCATTGAGGGAGAGATTGCTTTTGTGCAGGAAGAAACACCTTCAAACACAATAAATTAATCTTCAAAGAGTTTTTACAATTTTAATGTGTGCTGCCTAATGCATCACCCATTGGAAGATCCAAAATGGAAGATACATAAGAGTATTTATCCTCATTGCACATTGTGTTCATAATTTGGCACTGTCTCTGGTGTAAGAAAATCTGTAAATCTGGGACAGCATCTAAATGCAATGGGTGTTGCTGTGAGCATGCCACAGCAACACCCATTGCATTTCTTATGCTGCCCCAGATATTAGAATTTTCTTATACCTGAGTCAGCACAAATTTTGCTAGCCCTATGCCAGGGGTGGCATTAGCAGGGTGCAATGAGCAGAAATTGTGTTATTTCCCCTTGTATTTTGCTTTCTCAATGCGTTCAGCACTCTGCAACACACAGAGAAAGAGTGAATCGCATGTGGAGATTGTTTTTGTGCGGAGGGTGTCCCCAACTATCCCCTCTCATAACTCAGCCATCCTTGCACTATGCCGCAAGTGTGGCTGCGTGGGGGCTCGGCTGTAAATTTTGCAACAACACAGGAGACAACACAGGGGTGCACTGTATATGATGGAATACAGCACATCTCTGCGTTGGGAAAATGACAAAGTGTGGCGCTGCCAATTTTGCAACAGCTTCGCACTGTGTCATTTTTGGATAAATATGGGCCTCTATCTGGCTTGACACCACCTTGAATACACAGTACTAGCCATAGCACTTTAGCTTACGAGGAGGAAACTGGAAGTTCCTGGACTGTGCATCTGAAGTATAAGATGTTTACAATCTATACAGTAAAGGACCATATAACGAGAAAACATTGTAAGAATCCTTCTTCGAAGAGTTTGCATTGAAGATGAACTTTGATTATAGGAGAACATTGAGTCATATTGAATTTATATACAAATGATGTAATGGACAATAGTGCCTCCTCTAATAGAATATTTGATGATATATATATTGATTCAGTATTTGCTTATTTAACTTATTTTTTTAGTGTGATGAATGTATGTGGTATATTTGAGTGTTGGCAGTGAGAGAGTTTTCCAGTTATGTCCTTAGAGCGCTCACATCCTTATACATAAATCAGGTATTTGTGACTAATAGCAATAATACAATATTTTTCTATATATTGCTTATAATAGCTTAGTGTCATATGTCTGATTATTTTCTTTATATCAATATTGTTCCAGGATTCTTGTTGGAACCTTTGTAGGAGGTGGGTTTTCTTTTTCTTTTTCTTTCAAATAGGGGGGATGCCTGCCATTGTTGCCATTGGTAATCCAGTGAGGGACAAGTACATGGGCATAGAAATAGCGCTTCACACAGACACCCTTTCTCTGTGGTCAGAGGATGCATCTGATGTTGCAGGTTAGAGAGTGATGGAGCTGATGCAGTGCAGCCCCATACTGTCAGTGAGGAGCTGTAGGCCAGTGGAACAGACTCTGCACATGTGTGTGGTATGGGGGCGGTATAGGCTGTCTTTGTTAGATAATTAACTGGAAAATGGAACTGCCAGTAGTCTCTTCCCAATTCATGTTCAAGCTCCCTTACCAGGCCGTGCCTAATGACACGAAGGGGTTTATAGGACTACAGTGGTGCTGCACCAATTGCAGCTATACTGTCCATATGGGCCTCAGTGCACCCCTTAATCACAGCTGTGTCTGTGCGTAGTCAGATAAAAGTCACAGCATAAGGCTGGTATCTTCCTACAACATCAATTTATTTGAAGGCTAATAGATCCACTCTGCAGGAGTTCCAACAGATCACAGCAACTTCAGCTGAGTACATAGGGTTCCTTCTCAGACAAATATATGCCCACAGATCGTACCTTCTCTCAGCTGATGGACAGAGTTGATGGAACTCATACATCTGGTTTAAGTAATTGACTCTGGGTAATTCACTTTGTACCCCCTATTCTGACTTGGAACACCCTTTCATGCCTGTTGCATGTCACAGGCGTCATTTGTAGGTCCTCATTACAAAGGTACATTATGCATGCATCACAACACTTTGGGGCATATTTCTGCGAAGTGGTGCAACACCTAGGGCCTGATTTATGAAAAGTTAGTGCCGCCTTTGTGTAATTTTTTGATGCAAAAGCGGCACAAACTTACAAAATATAAGTATATTTTGTACGTTTGCTCTGCTTTTCTGTAAAAAAATTATGCAAAAGTGGTGCTGACTTTTCATAAATCAGCTCCCTAGTGTTGCCCCACATTAAGTGTGCTCCGTAGCAAAGTCCTGACACCACCATGTGTGGGCCGCCTTTACAAGATGGCGCAACATGGTGTTAGGGGGAGTTGTAATGCAAATATCTGACACTACTCTGGTGCCTTGCAAGACTTGCATCAAAAGTATTCACGCTAGTCCTGCAAAGCACCCAGATGTTCATTGTTAATGAAGTGAGGCTCTTTTAAATGTCTGCAATGAGCTTGCATTCAAAATTTTGTGGCTAATGTGGCAAAGTTATCTCATTGATTCAATTGCACCATATCCATTGCCCCCTTAGGGTGGGAACACTCCCCTTGGACACATTATGCCTGGGGAAGGGATTATGTGTGTGAAATGTTGGCAAAGTTGCACTATGCATGCATTGTGCCACTTTGTGACACAATCCTGAGAAAAATGGTAAGGTAGTGCTGCCTTGGCGTTTACTACAGAACACAATGCCGGTGCAAAAGTGGCGCTGTGCGCTCTAGAATGTATGCCTTTGTGATGGTTGTGCAGGATTCATCAAACATCTGACCTGTATTGGCTTCATTGTTGGACATGTGAACTCCAGGCCTGAACTGGGGCAGTGACTCTTCATACCGGTTGCATACAACCTGTTCACAAGCATTGCATGCAGCACTACAACTTATCTGCTATTGTCATTCAAAACAATAAATAGTCAATTGTATGCCAATTGGATACCAACAGTTCTGCCAATCTCCATCCCCAAGTGATCCAGCAGATCCTGCTCCCTTGCCACGAGATCTGCCAAGCGATGCTTGATCTGGTGGTCATTCCCTCTGGTGTTCTAAATGTGCCTCAGGTGGTGGAGCTCCCTGCCCCACTGCAGCTGCCTGGCCTCTGTCTGGTATCCGAGGATCACCCGGCCACCCATTTGGAGCATCATTGGGAGGTAGTGGGCCACGAGCCATACAAACCCCCCGAGCTCATCCGCAGAAATCCCACTCATCCTCCCTTTGCCAGCCACAGCCACTGGTGAATTGAGTTCACTGAAAATACAATAAAAACATAAAGGAAACTTAAACCAACTAACTAAACCCAACTACTTAACTACCCCAGATAGACACCCCACAATATAATAACAAAACTGTACAATCACTACACAAAATACAAGTTATTTCATAAAATCTACACAAAAACACACAACACAGCACACTGAACACTACAAAATTGACAAAAACTCCAAGAATTGGCCACCAGCTCAGAAACACAACCATACACAGTCACAGGGGAACAGACTGTAAAGATTATGCTTGTAGACAGAATTTCCTTTTACATCACTTTCTGGGCGTGTGCGTCCCATTTTTCAGTCATTCATCTTTTTATTAGATGCATTGGGCTTATGCGCTGTTTTATAGATGCACAACACCCATGTGACATTTTTATTGATGCATGATGGTAATGTCGTGATTCCATCAGGTCCAGGCTTCAAAAGGCCTGTGGACGTCCGATTGAGTTTCTTGGGCTAGGCTTCATTTTGCTGATAGGACTTGTATGGTTGTGTGTATGCATGAAAAATAACGACGCATGACGGTTAGGCGTCGATTTCTCACACGGGTGCATTAGGAGGAGTGTGAACGTTTAATTCCTGCAAAAGGTCCCATGTGTCATTTTCTTCACGATCGTGAATGTTTTTGTTGCATTTGCGTCATATTTTTTGACTAATTTTTGTTTCCGTTTTTTTTTTATATTGCCCTTGAGTGCACCCTGATTAAATAAACATATTACATTCTCTGTGGTGCAATGTGGTATATGGGGTATGGTTACATGTGGAAATCCATGCAGCAATGTGGTAAGGGTGAGATAAGTCGGTTCTACAAATAAGTGTGTTTCGGAGTCGACTGCATGCAATCACTCTTACTTTGTGCATATGTACCTATAGTGTGTCCACATATACTTTGGCACATGTGTGCTCTCTGTGAACATATGTGTATGGATCTGAATGTGTAGGTGGACTACATAGTAGTCTTTGTGACAATAGTGTTAAGACATACCTATTACTGATGATATAAGATGTTCAGGCATGTGTCACCCATTACAATTTGGACTTAGAGTTTGCAGAGTACTTGGGCTGCTTTGACATCATGTTTCCCCTGACAAGTTATGTGGCATTGTGTGTTGACTCTGTGGTTTGTAGTTGGCTGTTCCGTCTTGTTCCTCAGGTACACGTGTGCCATGTGGTTGCCCATGCATCTCAGTTGCTGGTGATGTCATGTACACCTGTGTTAGTGATATATGTTATTTGGCCATGTGTGTGAAGAAACAAGCGTGAATGCATTTTAGTAATACATTACGAGATTGGTGTCCTAAGGGGATGTTCAAGGTCACATTACAATCTTCCAGCATGAACAGAAGTTGGCATTTAACTGTTGCATATGCAGTCACATCACTGGCACCTATATTTCTGTATATCAGAGCACATGTGAAGATAATTTGTAAATGTCACAGGTTTTGCACTACCTATGCCTTTATTGTAGTGCTTGGTAGTTTTTTGTACTGAATCCTGACACATTAATATGCCAGGGCCATTATAGTGGTAAATGTGTGCTGGGATATGCTGTATATATGTACCAGCCCCCAAATGGACACTCAGATTTGTCTAGTTCATTACTGTCACATACTCTGCTGTACCACAGTGTATCAGTGTTGCAGTGTGGCATAGATTGCAGGCATACTATTCATCATCACTGTGTGAGTATGTATGGCAACAGAAACACATGTTTGAATGGGAAGCTGCAGGTTTATGGTGCTCCACTTTGTTCTTTCCCCTGTGCAGATATATCAGGCACCTGACATTGTCATATGTTTATGTAGTCAGAGCAGTGGTATGGGTGGCTTAATAGAGCTGGGATCTCGGCCATTAAGGATTGGAACTAAGCAGCCTATGCAGACTGCCCAGTAGATATACACATGCACAACTGTGGGCATACAGACTAGGATGTAATGATCTGCTAGGAGACACTTGATGTCAGGCCTTAGCTTCTCAAGAACAGAGCTCGGCTGCTTGCACATGTAGGACATTTCTCATTCATAGAACTCATTATCTGTTTCCATGTGCAGTATGTTTGGGGGTAGTATAACTGTAGTGATTTCAACAATCAAATAATGGCATGGTACAGATTGTGTTGTATGTGACAGGCTCCTGTCATGGTGCCAGGCTATGGCCAAATACCATGTCTTGCTAGTGCCAAAGATGTCTGGGTCATGTACGTATCTGGCCAGCCTCAATATACATATGTGAAGGCTAGACCTGCTGGCATTAATGTGTGCAACTGTCTGTTTTGGAACTTGTTGGTTCATTATCCTTTTTTTTCAGGCATTACTGTTAAGATATGTAATGTGTCCTCCATTGATCTCAGATATCTGGCAGCTACTACTTTGTACACATCTTCTACAACAACATTGTGTGGTGATATAGGGACAGGATTTAACATATGACTTGGGGAATATTGGGATCTATCCTTCTCCTACTACTGGAAACTTGTTAGTTTCCGTACCCTTGGTGGTATTTGTTAGATGTAATGAGTGCCACGCACACAAACCATGACTTATGGCACAGCACTTGTGTAGTCTCCAGGTGGGTATGTCAAAGCTGTCCATCCACATCCTCTGTGGAACATTGTTATGCAATTATACTAGCATCCCACAACCTAGCTAACTCTTACCATGACTGAATAATGAAGAGGTTAGAAATCATCTCAGTGCTGTATTTATCTTTTGAAGACTACCTACCTACATGGCTAGGTGTACTCCGACTCAATGTGATGTTGGGTATCTGATAGTATTGGACTATGCAACACATAGTAACGTACCCACACCAGATTGTGAATTAGGAGTCCAAAACATGTATGGGATATATTACTACAGTTAGTACCATACCACTGTTGTGTATTGTGAGTGAGACTGAGTGTTGTGTTTTGCTATGTGATGTTGCTATACAGAGCATACTATTTAAAGATGCAATCACAGGTAAGGCATTGTTGATGATGGGCTAACTGTTGCTACCTAGGAGATATAACCGCACATCTGTCTTCGTATTTAAATATGTATTTTCTGGAGACATGCGTGAAGACAGCAGATGTGACTGACAAGTGTACATCTTTAGTACATAGTGAGTGTAACACACTCTGCCTACATTCCACCCAGACTATGCTTTGATCACGCATTGTGGAATCAACTCATTGCTCTTGCCAATAGTTGTTGTATGTGTATAGGGAATTTGCAGCCCTATCTGCATTATCTCTCAACCAAACCAATGTGCATTTCACAGACATTTGCGTGCAATAAGTGAGGTCAATTTACCCTGTGTCAAGCTTGTGCCCCATGGCAGTGGCAGGACATTATCCAATGGATAGACTATGCAGGCTCTACCTCTACCATCGGTTACTATCCCTGGGCAAATCATGATGATGATAGTTACCTATGAAATACCGCCTTGTTACTCATGTTCCATGTAGCCATTGCAACTATCACAATGAGCTGTGACAGTGTTCCGTTTCAACATTACTTAAGTTCAATTTCTTGATATCCCCTACCTTATATGTGGGCACCTTGCATACATCCTATTAGGCCATGGTGTAGTTGGATGTGATGGGCTATGAAATTGCAAGCTGGCTACGTGAATGTTCAAAATATGTAGCGGTCAATGGATTGAATCCTTCAGTTGTCACATGCCAGTAAATAGGCTGTGAGTGATATGTGAGATGGGGGCAGTACAATCTCTTACATCACATATGATGTTGCTACAATACTTGTCACTTTAGTGTGTGTTACATGCTCCCTGAGGTTAGAGTCACATTCCTATGGTATATATAGTGGAGAATGAGTAGATAAAGGCAGAATTGATGAAAAAAAGAAATGTTTATTTACAATAATTATACAGTGATTTCTGTGGGTTTTATTTGTAAAGGTTTGCAAAAATATGTTGTCTCCGGCGTACCCCAGCAGCTGTGTTGAGCTGTTGCCCCACCAAATCGTTAGCACCATCCTCCTCCTCCCCTTCAGGTGAGACAGCAACCTGGTCGTACAATGGCACGTTCATTCACACACAAATGTTGTGCAGGATGGTACATGTGAGAATAATTTTGCACACAATGGATGGGGCATAAAGGAGGCTGCCTCCTGTCAGGTCCAGGCACCTGAATCTTGATTTGAAGATGCCAAAAGTGCTTTCCACCACATTACTTGTCTGACGGTGTCCCTCATTGTAGGCAAGCTCTTCTGCTGTATTAGGGTTAGTGAATGGGGTCATGACCCACGGCTGTATGCCATAGCCCTTATCTGCTGCAAAGGTAAGAGAGGAAAATTGTTGTTATAGCTTGAAACAGGTTTTGAATATACCATGGCAGTTGTTAGTTGGAGTTGGATTGGTGAATTAGACGTGTTTGTGGTATAGTGTGAATTCCTGGCCTTGTGCTAAGATTTTATTGCACTGTGTTGTTGGACCTGACAATCTTGGGTATTGGCTCAAGGACCTGGGACATCTAATTAGGATTCCTAAATGATGCTCAGTATTTATCTACCATGTGTTGTGTAGTGCATCTTTGTAGAAGTGTGCTATTTATAGAGGGGACCTGACACATCCTTGCACCACAATGGTGTCAGATGTAGAGACAACATAGTAGCCTTCCAAAGCCTGGCTATCTCAGCCATTTTGCCATGTGGCAGAACAGATGCAGGGCAACACTTAGGCCCATATTAAAGGGTAAATGATGGAGCACTGTGCTCCAGCCTTTTCACTATTCAGGAATGCACTGTGTGTAATAAGTTACACTTCAAACCTTTGTTGTGCCCTGTGTCAGCACAAAATATGCAGCCATGCTCCAACACTGCCAACCTTGCACCAGGGTGCTTGGATGGCTGCCCTGTGGGGAAGATTAAATCTGTGCAGGAAGGGACACCTTCCTAGACATAAACTATCTTCATGAGCAATTTGCTCTTTCTATTTGTGCAGCAGAACGCAGCATGCATAAGTAGCACATTATTATGAGGACAAATCAAAGTATATTTCCTTATTGCAACCTGCAAATGCGACCCCTGGGGTGGTGTTTGATGTGGGCACTGCCTCAGGTTTTAGGAAACACCTACATCTGGGGTAGTGTTATCATGCTATGTGTCTTGCTGTGGCACACCTAAAGCAACACACATTGCACGCCCCTTCCACGCAAAGTTCTGCGTGGGAAGGGGCCCTATTTACAAGGTGGCATCAAGTCACAAAAGAGTGGGCTTACACCACCTTGTAAATATGCTGCAGAGCATGACAATGGCACTAGGCGCTCTTAAATATGGGCCGTAGTGATCTTGAGTGGCAGATGATGGTTGTGCCAGCCATCAGGTATACAAGGGTGTGTATCCATTGTTTCAGGATAATCAACATAGCTACTGGTGTTTCTCCTAGCTTCCAATACATGAATCAGCATTTATAATGTCAACACATGCACAACCTGGGGACACTTGTAGTGGTTTGTGGGCATCTTCTGTTAGCAAAGGGGACATAGCTCCACCTGTCCTTCACATGGTGTGTCTGCCAAGTTGTGGGTGTGTAAAGTACATGTGGGTGTATGTGTTTGTGATGTGCACTGATTGTGCTGTGCTACAGCATGGTGCATATGTGTTATTACCTGTACATTTGTGTTACCCTGGCCATGTGTTTTTGGTGTGTGTATGTCTTGTGTGTCCTACAGGGTTGGTGTGCTGTGTGTATATTGCTAGGTTTGTTGACTTACCCATGACTAGGCCATTGTCATTTTAGCCATCCTGGAAGCGTTTGTGGATCCTGGAGTGCCAGATAATGTAGGCATCATGGTCGCTACCCTGGATACTTGGCTACAATGTTCCCAAATAGCACATGGTGGTCCACTATGACCTGCACATTTATGGAATGCGTATGTTTCCGGCTCCTGTATATCTGTTCTGTTGCTGCACATGGGACAAGTCGGACATGGGTGTAGTCCATTTTACCCAGACCATGCGGAAACCCAGCAATTAGGTAAAATCCTTGTTTGGTCTACTGCTGCATTTGCTGGGTATTGGGTAAACAGATGTGGCGGCGTGCCAGGGAGATTATTGCATTTAGGACCTTCGTCAGCAGGACCGAGAAAGACAGCTGTGACACACCAGCAACCATTGTACCTGTTGTCTGGAATGACCCGGATGCCAGCATGTGCATGACAGCTAGCAGCTTTGTGATGGGAGGTATGTTATGTGGAGTTTGCAGCCTGACTGTGATGTCTGGCTCAATGTGGTGCATCAGGCCTAGAATGGACTCACGGTTTAGATGGTAAGTCCTGATGAGGAATTGTTCTCTGAGGTCAAGGAGGGTTGTCCTCTGCCAAAATCCTTTCCTGCCTTCTGCATTACCTTTGTGGGTGCCGTAGTGGTGTTTATGGTTGCTGCAGTCATGGTGGGGGGAGCTGCTGTCGTTGCTGTCCTCTGCGACGTGTCCCAAGCTGGAGCAGTAATGCTTCTATCTTGTGCTGTAGGTTGCCAATGTTGCTTCTGTGAGTTTTCCTTAAGTAGTGGTGTGTGGGCTTCATTTTAAGGCCTGGTCTGACCCAGGCATTACAATTTGGGGGTAATCAGGGTTTACGTAATTTTTTTCATTCCACTTCTTAGTTGTGTGTCGGTTTCGCGTTAGGAGTTAAATATGGTGCTTGGGGGTTGGCATCATTATTTTGGACGGGAGTGCCTACCTTGCATATCATTATCGCAAAAGGACGCAAGGTATTTGGGCGCATCCCAAAAATGATGCTAACTCTGAAATTTTGGCACTAGATGGATCTAACGCCAAAATATAAATATGGAGCAAAGTTTGCGCTGAATTTGTGCCTTAACAAATGGTGCAAACAAAGTATAAATATGTCCCTGCATGTCTGAATGGAAGGTGTTCACCTAAATGGACACAGTCTCTATCTTATCCTCTGTTGCCACAGGGGAGCCCTAAAAGGCCAGCAGGATGTCTGCTGGGGATGGCTGTTCCTAGGTGGGTCCTGCACTGAATCATTGTGAGTTGTGAGTATCCCCTTGTTGAGTCTCCCTTTGTGAAGCTAGAGTCTGGGTCATATTGTGTACAATGGTTTTTCCTATGCATTGGACCAGGCAGTTTTCCCTTCCCCATATAGAATATGCTTTTGGGGATACCACAGCTATGCACCAAAGCACTTGACCAGCAGGCGTCAACCGTTCTCAGGGGTCACATCCCCTGCTGCACCCCCAACATAGTTCCAGCACTTCACCCGCATTGAGCAAATCATCCCAGGTGTGTCCCAGTTGGAGTCTTGCTTGCCTTCCGGGGTTTATTAGGAATAGGAGCCACCCAACGATGCCCCCAGGCCTTAAGGGTCCAACTAAGGTGGCTTTGGGTCAAACTCCAACAGCCTGCCAAGGGAAAGGGGCTGCCCCACAATTTTCCTGCTGTGTCCCCAGTGGGGACGTTCATCTAGCTGCAAGTGCTGGGCCCCAAGATCACTTTAGCCTGGCCTGGCCTGTGGTGCTCTCCCAGAGTGGGGAGGAGAAGAAGAGGCCCCCCATGCTGCCTCACAGGCAACAATTTCCTCATGGCAACAACCAAGAGGGCACCCTTTGCCTGCACTCACCCGTCCTATACCTCCAGGTCTCCTGGCCTGCACCGTCAGTGTCAAGTGACCCTCCACACCCAGACCTAATGGCAAACAGGCCCCAGAAACAGCCCAGTAGCCCAGTGATCCCACAGACTCCAACAAGTTCTGCACCCCCCAGACCACTCTGATGACAGGGCAACTCCGCTCTGCAGACTGCCAACTCTGGGCACTTCCACATGTGGAACGAGAGGGAGGGCCAATGTGGCCGTAACCCAGTGTCACCTCTTTGGCAATGCCAACCAGCCATGGGGCCTACCTTGCCACCACAGCACAGCCCATGACGAACGGCTATATCCAATCAGCAGGCCTGCCCAGCACTGGGTGCAATCACTACAATGGGGGCTCCATAGAGCTGGCAAAAAAACTGCAGAGGAGTGCAGCAGTACACTCATCCCCCTAGTCTGCAGCAAAGAGCCTGTTGACTGTGTGGTATATGGCAGGATTTTGGAGGATATTATTGAGGTCTGTGAGGAGCAGCTCAAGGACGTGTCCTGTTGGCCATCTTGCATGGCCACACCCTCTTTTCTATTATTTATTCTTTTTTTTACATTTTGTCCTGGTTTTCTTCTCATTGCTTATCTGACTTTTTAATGTCCTACTTTAGCTGCACTTTTAGACATTTTCCTAACTTGATATGTATATCACTGTACCATTCTATAAAATAAACATGGACATCTCCCTGCTGTATCGCATCCTGTCGCTATCGAAGGTTGGCCAACCCCTTCATGTGCTTCTCATTAATCCTGGTAGTCGATCATTTTGGGTATTTTACCTGCAATGGAAGGATATTCCTCTAGTACTAATTAACCCCAGCACTTATGTCCAAAGGCAGGGTGTACTTACAACTTTATGAAAACAACAAACATGCATGAAAATGTAATCATTTGGACACAGATGGTTTCCATTCATAAAAGCTATGGCATGCAGGACTATCAAGATTAGTGCATCTATTCATACTAAACATCGTCTTGAGCCCAAATACTTTTTAGTGCAACATCTTGTGTTGCTGTTATACTCACTAGGAATTTTGTAGAACTGATGTTATATGCCAACAAGATCTCTTTAAGCAAGTGATCACTATTTCTTGGGTCTGTTTTTTGATTAAATCTCTTAAAACAATAAGATCATAGTCTTAAAATAGTCTGTGCATACCTATTCAAGGTCCTCAATGAATGTTCTTTTTTCTGCCCCATAATTGCCTGCAGTCCCTAATTGGATGCATACAATGATTATTATCATGCCATCATATCCCTTGTCCTATTTATATAAATGGTTTCAACAAACCACAATCCAGTTGTTTTTATCCATGTTAATTTTGCTATATTTTTGTTGAGATAAACAGTATCAACCCCAACCCCTGTTTCTTATCATTATCATGTAGCATCAAAAACCTGTCAATTGTGGATGGTTCAATGCACAACCAGGTTTCCTGTAGACATATAGGGGGTCATTCTGATCCTGGCGGTCATGGACCGCCAGGGCCAACGACCGCGGAAGCACCGCCAACAGGCTGGCGGTGCTTCTGGGGCCATTCTGACCGCGGCGGTAAAGCCGCGGTCAGAAAAGGGAAACCGGCGGTTTCCCGCCGGTTTCCCGCCGGTTTCCCGCTTCCCCAGGGAGTCCTCCACGGCGGCGCTGCAAGCAGCGCCGCCATGGGGATTCCGACCCCCTTCCCGCCATCCTGTTTGGATGGCGGGAACAGGTGTCGTGGGGCCCCTGGGGGCCCCTGCAGTGCCCATGCCACTGGCATGGGCACTGCAGGGGCCCCCTAACAGGGCCCCATTAAGATTTTCAGTGTCTGCTTGGCAGACACTGAAAATCGCGACGGGTGCAACTGCACCCGTCGCACACCAGCAACTCCGCCGGCTCCATTCGGAGCCGGCTTCCTCGTTGCTGGGGCTTTCCCGCTGGGCGTGCGGGCGGCCTTTTGGCGGTCCCCCCCCAGCCCAGCGGGAAAGTCAGAATGACCGCCGCGGTCTTTTGACCGCGGTACGGTCTTCCGCCGCCCGCGGGGGTCAGAATGACCCCCAAAGGGCCTAATTAAGAGTTTGGCTGACAGGAAAGCCCGTCCACCAAACTGCTAATGGGGTGGTCGCCGCCTTTGTGGTGACTACCCTGCCAGAGTTATTAAGAGTTTCCCGCTAGGTTGGCGGGAGGAAACAGGTTACAGAATTGTCTCTGGCTCGTAATCGAGCCAGCGGCAATGCTGTTACCTGCAGGGTGCACCAGCACTGTTGCAATGTTCACTGAGGGTGCTGGGTTGATGGTTGATGCCAAGTGCATGGGCTGTGCAGGAGTCCCCCTGTGTTCCATTGCACTTGTTCTCTGCCAGCCTTGTCATGGCAGTTAACAAGGTAGTAATCTGCAGGGCAGCACTGCATGTAGCGCTGTCCCAGCGGATTAAAATCTCTGTCAATGCTAGGCCGCGGGGATCATGGATCCTGGTGGTGCTGGCTGTTCCATGGCCGTCTGACTGCCAAGGTTTTAATGTGATGGTCAGACCACCACACTCTTAATGAGGCCCATATTCTCATATGATTCTGTGACTTTGTTGAACACTTCTAAACAAAACATTTTTGCAAAACCACAAACGTTCTTTAATTGGATCCATAGGCTGTGCAACACATGCATCCGAAAACACTGAACCATCTAGGTTCTTTATTAACTGGAAATGATAAAATTGCATTTATTGATTCCCTTCTGCCCTTAATTTCCTGTTTTCTTCTGGTCTATAACATCGGACAGTTACCTTTAGTGGTCTGTTTTTGCAATTCTCTACCTATCTCCTTTTCATATTCCCTTGTTAGCCTACCCATACTTGGGGCCAGATTTACTATAAAGTGGTGCAGCGTGGTGCTACGACAAAATTTGCAATGCTACTCTGCGTCACTTAGAAACATAAGGATGCACTGTATTTACTAAAATATGGCACACCCTTGTGTTTACCCCTTGCCTGTGCTAAATACAGCTGCCACAACCAAGGAATGTTTCCACTAAAAGCACAAGGGTGTCTGCATTGAAGGGAATGATTCTGTATGTTCTGGAAGGTGTCCCTTCCAACACATAAACAATCTACAATGGTGATTTGGCACTTCTATATGTACTGCAGTGTAACTATTCAGAGGGATCAGTTTTCTCACTCTTTCAAAGTTTTTGTCCCTTTGAAGGGGCTCTGAGTATGCCCATATATTCTTTTCTGCCTATCCTTCCGCGACTGTTATTCTGCCTATTAGTCCTTCCTCACTTATTTCCCTTTTGTACATTCTGTCTTCTCTTTAGTAGCTGGCCCACATTGGTTGACCTGGCCATTCCTTTTCTACTCTTTTTGCTTTTTTCCAATATTACCTGATCTGTTCACATTTTATGGTAAATTATCTTTCCGTTTGCCTAACCCCACTCGTCTACCTAAATCTTTATTTTCCCCAAGCTGCTTATTATAACTTCTCCTTGTAAGATCCATTACAATTTCTTTTTTGTCTTCCCGTCCTCAAAACTTTTACTCTCTACTTTTCTTTTTACATCCCCTCAATCTCCTTTTCGGGGCACTGTGTACTCTCTTTATGTGTGGTATATGTTGCCTATACATAGTGGTCTCTCCCCAGTTTTTTATCAACATTAGATGGCTGCCTCCTTCAGCTCACTGTAGATCATCATGGAGAGTTTTCCTACATTTTACTCGCCTTTCTTTACTAATGTTGGAATAAAGTCATGTATTTGTTTTAGTTCTGCTGCGATGATTTGCAAATGCTTCTTCTGAGATTTTAAAATATAATTATTTGACATAGTCAGGGCAAATATTAATTACAAACATCATATCCAGCATAAAAGAATATGAGCTGAAACCTCCAGATCAAAAAAAGGGTGCTGTTTAAATACTTCTGTTTCCATCCCCATTCTTAGCTCTATACGTTCACCAATTTCGGTCCCTTCATCATGGTAGCCCCTTTAATCTCCCTGCATCCCTCCAAATTCCTTTTTACCTCTTCTTGTATCAACCTATTGTCTGTTGGAGTGAAGAGGGCAATCTTAGCTCAGGCAAGGATTTATTCATCTCTGTAAGGTCTGATTTATTTAGGAATAGAAGACATATGTTCTGGTTAAGAGACAACATACTTTCATTTCCCAAGTCTCCAACATTTATATTAATCTCCCTTGATAGAGATAAATCTATAGGCACTTGTGTATTTTTAAATGTTTGCCCACAAAGGCCATGATTTATACTTTTTTTCACAAACCTGCGTTAAGGCAGGTTTGCGCCAAAAAGTATACCGCCGGCTAGCGCCATTCCTGGACGCTAGCCAGGCATCATATTTAAGCTATGATGTTAGCCAATGGTACGGCCTAGGTAGCGTCAAAATTATTCATGCTAACCGGGTGGGGGAGGCGTAGGGGAAACTGGAGCTTGTGTGTGAAAGAATGGCGCTTGTCCGGTTAGAGTAAAAAAATGACTCTAACCTGATTAGCGTCATTATTTCCATGCACAACCCCCATGGACATGACTGCTGTCTAAGTAAAGACAGAAGTCATGACCCCCTGCCCAATGGCCATGCCAGGGGATCTTAAGTCCCCTAGGCATGGCCATTGGGCACAGTGCCATGTAGGGAGGCCCAATTTAGGCCCCTGTGACAAGTAAGTACAAATGGATACGTATGTACGCAAATTAAGTTTACGGCTTTCTCTTTTAATTTGTCTTTTCCAATAAATCGTCTCTTTCTTTATTTATATTTTCTCTATTTCTACTTGTCTGTAGGCTATATTCTTCCTTTTTTTCCTTCTTTGTTCCTCATTTTCTCTTTCTTTTCTTTTCTAGGTTGGCGCCTCAGGGATCCAGAAGATGGCCTACCGTGAGAGGGAGAGAAAAATAAGAAGCCCATTTTAAAAGGTACGTTTGTCTTTATGGTAGGTATTACTCTTTCCTCTCTGGCTATTCTTTCTCTCTTTATGTCTTCTTTCTTGTGTTTTTCTGTGCCCTATTCTTCCGTGATTTGTTAGTTTCTAAGTGAATCTCCTATTTTCTTTGTATGAGGCCCTTTCACTGTAGTTTTCTGACTTCTTATATCTTTTTTTTATTTGTCCTATTTCTTTCTTAGGTTAGTACCCATGTTTCCTTTCACCCAGTGTCTTTTCTTATTTTCTCCTTTCAGTGGTTTTAATAGGTCTTGTAAATAAAAAGGAAAAATAGTGAACTAAACAGATAGTGCTCCCCACTTTTGTGTCTTTTTGTTGACTCTCCCTTCCCTTCCCCTGGTCGTGGCATGTACCTGGTAGGGCCATCATCCTCCTGGAAAGTGTCTGGCTCCTTCGTGTGGTCTCCCTCTCAGTCTTCGTCTTCCTCGCTCATTTCCCCGACCTCCTCGCCTCTTTCTCCGACCTCCTCGTCTCTTTCTCCAACCTCCTCACCTCTTTCTCTGACTTCCTTGCCTCTTTCTCTGACCTCCTCGCCTTCCCAGCGGCGTCCTATTGCTGCCTCTTGGCGTCTTCCAGGTTGCTGAGCCCCCGCCCCCTGCGCTGTCTAACCGCAGTGATGTAGAGGTTTGACCTCTACTCCAGCACTCTGAGCAGTGCCCCCGGGGTACGTCCAGTCCGGCACTGATCCTTGCACCTCATTATAGCCCCCCCATGGCACTTTGCAAAAAAAATAAAAATACTTTCCTGGACTTACCTGGAATGGGTTCCCCCATCCTTAGGTTTCCTCCAGGTGCAGGTGGGTGGGGGTGTCACTGGGGCAGGGAAAGGCACCTGTGAGCTGGTGCCATGGTCTCTGACCATTGAAAAAGGCCTACAGGTCCCCTAACGCCTGCCCTGACCCAGGCGTTAAATAATGGTGCTAAGCAGGTTTAGCGCCATTATTTAATGCCCTCCTCCTCCTGTGTGTGATTTTTGCACAGGAGGATAAATAAAGCGCTAGGGCCTTTGAGTCATTTTTTGTCCCGGAACACCTACCTTGCATCTCATTGATGCAAGGTAGATTTCAACAGGCAAAAAATAACTTTAACTCCAATATTTTGGCACAAGACATGTCTAGCGTCAAAATATAAATATGGAGTTAAGTTTGCACCAGATTTAAAAAAATTATGCAAATCCGGCGAAAACAGAGTATAACTGTGCCCCAAAGTCTTTAATAGATTTTGTTACTGACAGGCCACTACCTTCACTTGGATCTGTTTCTCTGTATCTACTCCTGTATTCCTGGGTATCCTGGTGAGGTTGGCCAATGCTGCCAAGGAAAAAAAACAGGCGTTTCTGACACTAGGCACGGCGGGCACGAGCACGGCAGCACAGCGCAGCATGGTGCGAGTCAGTAGGTTAGAGTCAGCCAGCCAAGAGGCATAAAAAAATGCCATGAAAGAACAAGTAACTCCAGTGAAGGGGAATTATAACAGAATAGGGCATACATGGCAGCCACAATGTTAGGCGATGTGACTCCTATCCTGTCAGCACAGATGACATTATGGGCCATATTTAAGAAAAGTGGCGCTGCACACAATGCAGCACTAATTTTCCTGTGCCCCTTGGTGCCCCTCCTAACGCCACCATGTGTGCACTGTATTTAAAATACGGTGCACCATGGCGGTAGTTAGAGTATTAGTGTCAGAATTTTTAACGCTAGTCCGGTGCTTTGCAGGATTAGCGTACGGCGCTTTGCAGGATTAGCGTAAAAAATTCTGATACTAATCCTGAAAAGCTCCCATAGGCCCATTGTAACCAATGGAAGCCTGTCTTTAATGCCAGGCAATAAAAGTGCCAAAAAGATTAGCTGGCTCAAGAAAATCTCTTACATTTCCTTGGGTTATTTTTTTGGCCCTCTAACAGGGGAACAACCCCTTTCCATACATTATGCCTGGGGAAGGCATAATGCCATTCAAAGGGTTATAAAGAGGCGCAATGCATTCCCTGTGCAACTTTGTAAATATGGTGCAGCATTTTTGGCCTTCAAACGCCACAGTAGCCTCAAAATAGTGACGCTAACGTGGCATTGGAATGGCTCCAGGAGCTCTTAAATATGCCCCTATGTGTGTCAAGGACCTTGGACAGAGGCATTAAGGGCAGCCAACTACGCCCAGCACCATAGGTGAATAAAGGTTGAGGTAAGCATTTGCAACAAGCCGAGACATACACCCCCCAAAGCCCACCTAACCGCATGAGATTTGTTTGGGTGACAGAAATGAAACAGATGAGTTAAATGCCGAGTATGAAAGTGTCCAGATGGCTCCTCTTGGAAAGGGCCATACTATTTCCAATCTACCAGGTAACACTATTGTTTGTTGATGTACCTGGGGCCCAAAATAAGTTTCACCTGTATTCTACATGTCCACACTACCATCTAAATGCTCTGGTGGTTGCACTGTAGCAGTGAAACATGAAAAATGTGATGTATAGGAAGATCATCGAGGAGAACTACCTCAATAACATTGGGTTTATCATCCATTCCAAGGCAAAGGAACTTACAACATAGCTATAGTTTTCTTGATCTCTTTCTCCATTAATACTTGGTGGCTAACCAAATATGATCTTGATATTAAAGGAGAAGAAAGTGCACATAGGCATGTAAACTTTGTCCCAAATTTACTATAATTTTGCATCACTTGTGCAATAATCCTTTTTGCACTTTTCTAAGCCACGAAAAGCCACTTTGTGTGGCTTTACCTGATTTGATTTAGTTAATATAAAGTAAAGCAAGGCAGCGCATAGCACTGCCTTGCAATACTTTGTGTTGGGTAGGCATTTCATGGGTGGTGCGTGGGCATTCTTATGCTTCCACCCATCACCAGCGGCCTGCAGGTCTTAAATATGGTGGGGCATAATGGTGCCAAACTCTCCATACGTGCTGCTCCCGCTTCGCCCATGAGCAGACATAGAAGGACTTATTTCCTGGGCAGTGGAATCGGATCCCTCCCATTCATGTAGCTACTCTCATGCTGTTTTCAGCATGAGAGCAGCTAAAGGACTGGTGTGAGCAGGCTAACCCAGTGCTTATTTTGAGGCTGGGGACCTGTGACCGCAATCCCCCGGCTGTTTGAAAGCCCTGGGATTGCTGGGTCTACAGTGCGCATGTCGGGCTGGCCATAGCTAGACAGCTGTCCAACCAGATATGTGCAATGTAAGGGGCAGCAGTAATTCCCCACATGCAGGATGCAACCCTGCCCCCTGCTCTCACACTCAGACTGGACGCAGCGCAAGCGAGAGGGATAAATAAAATAGCATTATAATTCCTTTTTATTCATTTGTTTGCCTGCTGCGCTCACAGGAGGCGGGGTGACGCTCCTCTGCTCCTTAGGAGGAACCACCCCTGCCACCCATGTATTTTGATGGAAACCAAGATTTACAAAGACTTGTAAACCTGGATTTGGGTCAAAATGGTGTGCCTCCAGACAATGGCATAACAAGGGTAAGGGGAATTTTTGACAGCCCCTAGCACCACCAGAATGTCTCACTTTTCGTGGCACAATGCCTTGTGCCGTATTTACAAGGTGGCGTTAACTCACTATTTGTGGCTTAACGCCATCTTGTGAATATGACCCCTTCACATGCAGCACTTTGCGTAGAAGGGGCGCGCAATGGGTGTTGCTGTGGTTGTGCCACAGCAACCAACATTGCATTTTGACGCTGCTTCAGATTTTCTATTTTTCTCTAAGGCCATCCCAGGGTTGGTGTTAGCTTGGCGAAACTAGGAGAAATGCTTTCATTTTTCCTTGTTGTTTGCTCTTTCTATGTGTGCTGCATTCTGCAGCACACACAAAGAGCAAAAGGCCTTGAATGATTGTTTTTGTGCAGGAAGGTGTCCCTTACTGCACAAATCAAATTTCTTCAACAGCACAGCCATCATTGTACCATGGTGCAAGGGTGGCTGCGTTCGTACTTGGCTGCAAATTTAGCACCAGAAAAGGGGGAAACACAGGGGTGCCCCGTATTCTAGTAAATACGGCGCGTCCTTGCGTTTTGAAAATGACACTGCGTGATGCTGCCAAATTTGGTGCAGGACCGCACACTACAATTTTCTGTAAAATCTGGCCCTAAAAACCTTTCTTTACTCCTTGTTACTTACTCTTTTCTTGTGTGCTGCATTCTGCAGGACATGCTCATAAAAAGAGAAATATGCCTCTAAGGATAGTTTTTGAGGAGGAAGGTATGTCTTCATTTGCAAACACACAGTGCGCCGGCACAATAAGAGAGAATAATTGTTCCATGTATTTTATCTGTGGAGCATTTCTGCTCTATTCCTTTTCCTCAGGCAAGCACAGCAAGTTCCCTTAAAGCACCACGTGGCGTGAAAAAATATTCAATGTGAGCCCTTTGAAGTCATCTATCATCCATTTTATCAGTTGCCTTTTGCTATTCATTCTTTTGTTTTTCCTGTTATAAATGTAGGTCCTGAAATCCCCAAAAGAGAAGGAGAAAAATGTAGTAGGTGACCTACTTATGACATAAACAGTAGCTTTAGGTACCCGCTTATGGCATTTTTGATAAAATAAATGTAAAATTTGTTTGGTCACTTAAGAAGATGACAGATGCCTCAGGATAACTTTCTCCTCTCTTTTTCCACATCTTTATTTTAAATTGCTTGTTTTACTAATGTACTGATTAGAATACATATGTTTGCTAGTTATGGGTATTCAATTTTTTGCATTTTACAATTTTGGGCAAGTTTATTAGGACTACAAAAGGATGATGGATGAAGTGCTAAAACATTGCAAACACACACCCTCTGTCACAGACCTGGGTTGAAACCATTGTCCTTTTGCTCACCATCCCACCCTAGTTTGGACCCAGCCACATGCAACCAGTCTTGACCCTGCTCCCCATGGAGGTAGCCCAGCACAAACTGACAGGGAAGATCTTCCCTGGACTGCAAACAAGCATCCTGAGACAGGTTTCAGGATATCAACCCTCATCAGGCAGGCTAGAATGAATCCAGTGGCACAGTGAGCGAGAGACCCACCTCTGAGCATACCCTGACAACTAAGGGTGACTTTAGCAACAGAAAAGGATGATGGATGGAGTGCTGAAACTTTTCAAACACTCACCCCTAGCCACAGATATGGGTTGAATCCATTGTTCATTTGCTCACCATACCACACCAGTTAGGATCCAGCCATATGCAAATCAGTCTTGACCTTGCTCACCAGGGGAACAGTTCAGCCCGAACTGCCTGACCCGGTCCTCCATGGACTGGAAACAAGCATCCTGCGACTGGTTTCAGTAAATCACTCATCATGAGCCTGGCTAGCATGAATCTTGTGGCACAGTGAGGAAGTGACCCTCGTCTTGGGATACCCAGGCCACCGAGAGTGTTTAAACCACACAAAAGGATGATGGACAGAGCACTGAAACTTCTCAAAAACTAATCCCCAGTCACAGATCTGGTTTGAATCCATTTTTCTTCTGCCCACCACATCACCCCAGTTTCAGCTCATTGCAAATCACTCCTGATCCTGCTCCTGATGGGAACTGTCCACCCCAAACTACCAGCCCAGGCTCTCAATGGACAAGAAATAAACCTACTAGGACTGCTTTCGGGGACTCACCCCTCATCAGGCAGGGTAGCATGAATCCAGTAGTACAGTGAGCAAGGGGCCCACGTCTGGGCATACCCTGGGACTTAGGGTGACTTTAGCAGCACAAAAAGATGATGGATGGAGTGCTGAGACTTTTCAAACACTCACTCCCAGTCACAGATCCAAGGTAAATCCACCTTTCTTTTGCTCACCATGTCACCCCAGTATGAACCCTGCCATATGCAAAACAGTCTTGATCCTGCTCCCCATAGGAACTGTCCAGCCTTAACTATTAGGCCTGGTCTTCTCTTAACTGGAAACAAGCATCCTGGAACCAGTTTTAGGGTATTTCCCCTCATCAGCAAGAGTATCATGAAGCCAGTGACACAGTGAGCAATGGACCCACGTCTGGGAATACCCTGACCACTTAGGTTGACTTTATCAACACAAAATGATGATGGCCGGAGTGCTGAAACTGTTAAAAAATGCACACCCAGTCACAGATCTGGGTTGAATCCATTTCTCTTCTGCTCACCATACCCCACCAGCGTGGACTCAGCCATATGCAAATCAGTCTTGGACCTGCTCCAAATGTGAACTGTCCAGCCCAAACCAGTTTCAGGGAATCACCCCTCATCAGCCAGGCTAGCACAAATCTGGTGGCACAGTGAGCAAGGGACCCATGTCTTGGGATAACCTGGCCACTTAGGGCAACTTAAGCAACACAAAAGGATGATGAACAGAGGGCTGAAACGTTTTAAACACTCACCCCATACCCAGTTCTAGGTTGAATCCATCATTCATTTGCTCACATTCCACCCCAGTTTGGATCCAGACATGTGTAAATCAGACCTGACTCTGCTCCCCATGAGCCCAGTCCAGCCTGAACTGCCCAGGGCAAGTCCTCCCTGGACCAGAAACAAGCAGTTTTAAAACACTCACGCCCAGTCACCAATCTAGGTTGAATCTGCCTTTCTTTTGCTGACCATGCAACCCCAGTTTGGACTCAGCGATGTGCAAATCAGTCTTCACCCTGCTCCCCATGGGAACTGTCCAGCCTGAACGACCAGGCCAGGTTCTGCCTGAACTGAAAACAAGCATCCTGGGACTGGATTCAGGGTATCACCCTACATCAGATGGCTAGCATGAATCCATTCCAGGTTCTCCCTGGACAATAAACAAGCATCCTGTAACTAGTGTCGGGGTGTCACCCCTCATCAGCGAGGCTAGCACAAATCTGGTGGCACAATGAGCAAGGGACCCACATCGTGGCATACCCTGGCCACTTACGGCAACTTTAGCAGCACAAAAGAATGATGGGCGGAGTGCTGAAACTTTTCATACACTCACCTCAGTGACAGATCTGGGTTGTATCTATTGTTCTTTTGCTTACCATGCCACCTTAGATTGGACCCAGTCATATGCAAATCAGTGTTGACACTGCTCCCCATGGGAACAGTTCAGCCTGAACTTCAAGACCACATCTTTCCTGGACTTAAAACAACCATTCTGGGATCAGTTTTGGAGAATCACTGTTCATCAGCGAGGCTAGTATGAATCCAGTGGCACACTGTGCAAGGAACCAGGTCCGGTCATAACCTGGACAAATAGGATGACTTTAGCAACACAAAAGGATGATGGACGGAGTGGTGAAAGTTTTAAAACACTCATGCCCAGTCACAGATCTAGGTTGAATTTGCCTTTCTTTCCTCACCATACCACCCCAGTTTGGTCCCAGGCATATGCAAATCAGTCTTGACCCTGCTCCCCATGGAGTTGTCCAGTCCGAACTACCAGGCCAGGTCCGCTATGAACTGGAACCAAGCATCCAAGGACTGGTTTCAGGACATCACCCCTCATCAAATGGCTAGCATGATTTCAGGGGCACAGTGAGCAAGTGACCCAAGTCTGGGCACACCCTGGCCACGTATGGTGACTTTAGCAACAAAAAAGTATGATGGACAGAATCCTAAACTTTTCAAAATCTCACCCCAGTCACAGATCTGGGTCAAATCAATCATTCTTTTGCTCACCATACCACACACATTTGGACTCAACCATGTGTAAATAAATCTTACCTTGCTCCCCATGAGAACAGTCCAGCTTGACCTGCCATGCAAGAATCTGCCTGGACCAAAAACAAGCATCATGGAACCAGCTTTGGGGTATCACCCCTCATCAGCCAGACTAGTATGAATCCAGTTGGACAGTGAGCAAGGGACCCACATCTGGGTATACCCTGGTCACTTGGGGTGACTTTAGCAACACAAAAGGATGATGGACAGAGTGCTGAAACTTTTCAAACACTCACCTCAATCACAGATCTGGTTTGAATCCATCATTCTTTTGCTCACCATGCCATACCAGTTTGGACTCAGCCATATGCAAATCTGTCTTGACCCTTTTCCTCATGGAAACAGTCTAGCCCAAACTGCTAGGCAAGGTCCTTTCTGGGCAAGAAACAAGCATGCTAGGACCAGTTTCAGGTATCACCCAGAAGCCAGGCCAGGCCAGCATTAAGCCAACTGCACAATGAGCAAGGGACCCACATCTGGGCATGCCCTGGCAACTTTTGGTGGCATTAGCAACACACAAGGATAATGGAGGGAGTGCTGAAACTTTTCAAAGTCTCACCTCGAGTCACAGATCTGGATTTAATACGTAATTCTTTTGCTCACCCTGCCTCCCCAGTTTGGACCCAGCCATAAGCAAATCAGACTTGACCTTGCTCCCCATGGCAACAGACCAGCCCAAACTACCAGGCCAGCTGCTCCCTGGCCCGGAAACAAGCATCCTGGGACCAGTTATGAGATATCATCCCTCATCAGACAGGCTACCATGAATCCACATGCACAGCACACAAGGGACCGACGTTTGGACACACCTGGGCCACTTAGGGTGACTTTAGCAACACAAAAGGATGATTAACTGAAATGCTGAAACTTTTCAAACACTCATGCCAGTCACAGATCTGGGTTGAATCTATTGTTCTTTTGCTTACCAATGCTGAAACTTTTCAAACACTCATGCTAGTCACAGATCTGGGCTGAATCTATTGTTCTTTTGCTTATCATGACCCCCCCTATTTTGAACAAAGTAAATATAAAAATCTTGACTCTGCTCCCACGGGAAACAGTGCAGCCTGACCTGTAAGACCAGGTCTTTCCTGAACCAAAAAGTAACATACTGGGAGTGGTTTTGGAGTTTCACCCCTCATCACCCAGGCTAGCATGATTTCAGGGGCACAGTGAGCAAGTGACCCAAGTCTGGGCACACCCTGGCCACGTATGGTGACTTTAGCAACAAAAAAGTATGATGGACAGAATCCTAAACTTTTCAAAATCTCATCCCAGTCACAGATCTTGGTCAAATCAATCATTCTTTTGCTCACCATACCACACACGTTTGGACTCAACCATGTGTAAATAAATCTTACCTTGCTCCCCATGAGAACAGTCCAGCTTGACCTGCCATGCAAGAATCTGCCTGGACCAAAAACAAGCATCATGGAACCAGCTTTGGGGTATCACCCCTCATCAGCCAGACTAGTATGAATCCAGTTGGACAGTGAGCAAGGGACCCACATCTGGGTATACCCTGGTCACTTGGGGTGACTTTAGCAACACAAAAGGATGATGGACAGAGTGCTGAAACTTTTCAAACACTCACCTCAATCACAGATCTGGTTTGAATCCATCATTCTTTTGCTCACCATGCCATACCAGTTTGGACTCAGCCATATGCAAATCTGTCTTGACCCTTTTCCTCATGGAAACAGTCTAGCCCAAACTGCTAGGCAAGGTCCTTTCTGGGCAAGAAACAAGCATCCTAGGACCAGTTTCGGGTATCACCCAGAAGCCAGGCCAGCATTAAGCCAACTGCACAATGAGCAAGGGACCCACATCTGGGCATGCCCTGGCAACTTTTGGTGGCATTAGCAACACACAAGGATAATGGAGGGAGTGCTGAAACTTTTCAAACACTCACCTCGGGTCACAGATCTGGATTTAATACGTAATTCTTTTGCTCACCCTGCCTCCCCAGTTTGGACCCAGCCATAAGCAAATCAGACTTGACCTTGCTCCCCATGGCAACAGTCCAGCCCAAACTACCAGGCCAGCTGCTCCCTGGCCCGGAAACAAGCATCCTGGGACCAGTTTTGAGATATCATCCCTCATCAGACAGGCTACCATGAATCCACATGCACAGCACACAAGGGACCGACGTTTGGACACACCTGGGCCACTTAGGGTGACTTTAGCAACACAAAAGGATGATTAGCTGAAATGCTGAAACTTTTCAAACACTCATGCCAGTCACAGATCTGGGTTGAATCTATTGTTCTTTTGCTTACCAATGCTGAAACTTTTCAAACACTCATGCTAGTCACAGATCTGGGGTGAATCTATTGTTCTTTTGCTTATCATGACCCCCCCTATTTTGAACAAAGTAAATATAAAAATCTTGACTCTGCTCCCACTGGAAACAGTGCAGCCTGACCTGTAAGACCAGGTCTTTCCTGAACCAAAAAGTAACATACTGGGAGTGGTTTTGGAGTTTCACCCCTCATCACCCAGGCTAGCATGAATCCAGTGGCACACTGAGCAAGGGACCCATGTTTGGGCATACCCTTGTCACTTAGGGCAACTTTAGCAACACAAGAAGATGATGAACGGAGTGCTGAAACTTTTCAAACACTCACCCTTAGTCATAGATCTAGTTTGAATCCATTGTTCTTTTGCTCACCATGCCACACCAATTTGGACCCAGCCATATGCAAATCAGTTTTGACCCTTTTCCCCATGCTATGCATGTTCTTTTTTAAGACTGTGACATTAACCCTATCATTTGAGGTGTGATTAAGCTCTGCTGTGATACACTCTACATGTTTTCAGTCTCGGTTGTGGCCCAGGCCATGGCTGTCCATTGACACCCTTCTGCTTTCTATTTTCATTTGGGATCCTTCTAGGAGCATTTTAGGGTTCATTTAGAAAAAAAAAGTAAACTGGTAAGGGTGAGATTACATGGCTGTCCCATGCTGACAACAGGTGGCAATTTACTCACTTTCAGTTCTTCGTTCAATAAACGGATTTGGTGGATCTGAATTTTATTGTACTTCCAACAGAACGCAATAATGATGGTTCAGTATAGAATTTAGTTAGGTTATTATTGACATTGGGGTAGTTAAAATAAAAAGTATCTAACAGAATATCAATGGCAATTATATTTGTCAAATTAGATAAATAGGACCTAGTAAAATTATGGTCTAACACCATTATTTCATATTCTTAGTCAATGTGAATGACGTCATTCAGTTAATACTCTTGTATTTTCCTGATGTAATTGTTTGTCAGTTAAAAAAAACATAAAATCAATATATTAACAACCAAAGTATCACAATTTCTTATGTGCAAATATATCAAAGTTCGTTACTGTTTAAATAGACTGTATGCCATCTAAACTGTAGTATCGCACTCACAGAGACAGATTGTATAATAACATTTTTAATAACTAATGACTGCTTTGGTGCACCTTAAGTTAAAACTGATTACAGCTCGGATCTAAGGTGAGTTGAAATGTTAATTATGATTGCTATATAGTGTGAAATTTGTGTATTTTGTGTTAAACAAAATTCTTAGAATTGTTTCAATTTCGTGCTATGTAATTTTTTACCCACAGGAGAATGTTATAAACGAAAAGGTCCAACGGGAAATATAAATCCATCACTTAGAGAAAAGCTATGCTCAAACTCGTCTACTATCAGTATGTTGTATGACTGTTTTAGGAAAGGTATGCGTTCACCTGAAATTTTCCAGGAGATACCTGTCAAGTATATTTTGCATGATATTCATAATTTCTTTCATCACATGAAAATGTACGTTTTGCTGAAAAACAAAATTGAACACTCCTGCCTTTATCATTATTTCCCCCCCAATATTCAATTATTTTCAACAACAGGCTAGGCATATAGTTTTGTTTTATTTACCAAAATTAACCTGAGCTTCAAATGCCTTATTGTTGCCTGTCTCCCAATTATAAATGTCTAACATTAGATCATGGAGAAATTCAAACGAATCACTAGCCCTAAAATTATATGCGTTAGACAGCATCCAATACCTACGTTTTCCTAAATGCTATCATGAAGGTTTGACTGCCTGAAATCCTCTTTTTAAGAAGTAGCAAGTTGGAAAAATGCACTTGCATCAAAAGAAATTAGGAAAGTAACAGTAGCTTTCTTGCAAGATTTAATGGCTTTCTTCTTGATTAATGGAATGAACAGTTCCATCCTGAATTCCCTGTAGCATAAGAAGAAAAACAAGCAGAAGTAAATATCTTCATTTCTTACCAACCAAAGGGTTATTTTGTAGATAACATTGATTCTTTTCTCTGTAGCCTATGCGTGTATATGTGGGTTATTAAGGACTTTAAATCCAAACACAGAGTACTTGTGTCTCCTAGATTGAGAATTCGCAGGACTCTGTAGGCCTAAGTGAAGTGAAACTATAATTTCGCATGCAATGTATAATAGAGTGATGTGCTACATACCTTCCAGTGTGTGCTACAGGCCCACATTGTGAATGGCCATTCTTATTATAAGGCAACTCAAGTCAGTCTTAATTCTTGCAGAGTCCCATCAGTGACAGGCTACCTAGGCACAGGTACCAGACAGTGCACAACCGTAGTCTCACATGGTGGTCGCTAGTATATAGCTAGAGGTAGGACCTAGTTTCCATAAGAAAAGCATTTTTTTTTGCTTATAACTTTTGGGTTGTTTGACAAATCCTCATGAAATTTTCAAAACTAGTTTTCCACTCACTTCAGCTGCTGTCTCGAAAGTTTTGAGGGGATTCGTCAAGCGGGGCTGAGAAAAAAGAGGTCTAAAATGCATTTTCCCCATGCAATTTCCCATAGGGTTTTAGACACAACTACAGTCAAAACAGCTGGATGAAATTACACCAAATGTGATAGACAGCTAGATCTTGGTTCACAAAGATCTCTTTTGTATAATTTAGTGCAAATCTGTTCAGTAGTTTTGTAATTGTTATTGAAAACAACATTTTATGTATATTCAGAGGCGTGGATCCTAGCTTCAACAGCAATGTGATTTACTGGCTGCAATGGGAATGAAAGTTGCAACGTGATTTTGTGTATGGGGACTTGGTCCCCATGGAAAAATAGAACTGGAAAGTGATAGAAAGGGTCAGGGTGGAGGTACCCTGACCCAAGGGAACTGATGGAGGCGTCTGTGAGGGTCCCCTCATGGGCAAGAAATTTTTCCAAAAATGTGTTTTAATTGTGTGAGGATCCACGGATCCTCCACAGTGCTCAGTGCAGCCATGTGTGATTCCAAGATGGAACTGTGGATACAGACCCCAACAAAAAAAAACATACACCCACAAATCCACTCACACACCCACTCACAAACTCACTCCCACACCCACACAACTACTCACACACCCAGGCAATCATCCATCCATACAGCTACTCACACCCACTCTCACACACCTATACTGTCACTTATACATTCACTCAGATACCCAGAGAACCACTCATACACCTACTCACAGACCCCCACAGACACTCACACACCCACTCACACATTCAATCAGACACCTATACAATCAGTAACACACCCATTCAGACTCTCAGTAAACCACTCAAAGTCCCAATTCACACACCCATACTGCCACTCACACACTGAATACAGACCAGAGGAACCACTCAAACCCATTCACAGACCCACACACCTATGCAGCCACTTAAACACCCACTTGCAGACTCACACAGCCAGTGGCACACCCACTTATAGACTCACAGAAACATACTCATCCACACAACCACTTACACACCTATTCACACACCTATACAGCCACTTACACACCCACTTACAGATTAAGACAATCACTAGCACACTCATGCAGGCACTAGACAGCTACTTATACACCCACAGACAGGCAGTGATGCCATTATATAAGCTGCAATAAGATATGTTTGTATCAAATGTGTTGCTGTTTTGTATTGAATGTGTTCTTTTGGCTGGGAATGGATCCGTGAATCTTTCATGGGCTCTCCTGCAATATAACAGGCAGACCACTCATTTGACTGGTTATCCGTGGCAGATCGAAGGGAGAAATTAAAAAATAAAGATTTGAAAACAGAAAGAACCAGTGTTTGGGAAAAGGGTTGGCTCTAAAAACATCTTTTGTATTTTTGTGTGTAGATGATAATGACACATAGAACAGGATGCAGTCTTTTAAGTTGTGGAGGAACACCCTTTTGCTGCATCTGTGAAATGGACTCCATCTTTTCAAAACATTTCTTCGCCATCCATGCCAAAGAGTGAGTTGTTATGGTATAAAGAGCCCATGTTGTGGTCTTGGAGACAGTATTCAAAAGTCCACTGGTTTTAATCTGCATTTCCTTTACTGCTCGATAAGTTCTCAATACATGTTTCTTGCATGGGTTCTCAATCATACATGACTGGTAGTGAAACAGCTAATGAGTTTTGTTCTACGAGAACTTCATCAAGACTGCAATAAAAATATATACACTATTAATATTCAGCTAAAATCAATTTTTGAAACAGTTTTTGTAAGATTAAAACCACCCAACTAAAGTTTCTATAATAAAACCCCCACCATCCCTTCAACTTAATTACATTTCCACAAAAAGCACATTTTCTCTCTGATGTGTTCATAGTTCAAAAATGGACATATCATTGCACGAAATGTGTTAAATCATTTCATGTTACTTTCATAAATGCTTCCCTTATAACCTATTCATTATTAATATTGTAACGCCTAACCAATTATCAAAACGTTGCAAAGAGGACCCAAGACCAATACAGCAATAACAATTGTAAAAAAGTGAAATACCATGAAATTATATGCCTATGTACCTCAATTCCTCAATAGAGCTTTCACACAATCCGTTATGACATATATTTGGAAATGGTATGGTCTCTGTAAACAAAAATACATTGCAAGTAATTTAGTATCTATGAGAGCTTCCTAAACCATGCCACCTTCTTCCCAGTACAGGCACCCATTTCAATGTAACCTCTCACATTTAACATTTCATATTCTTAATCCTCACAAATTACGGCACTCATGACATCTTTTAGTATATGTAGTAATACTTTTGATGTCTAAACTGTTCATGGAGGAGAATGTTATGGTTACCTTATGGCACGAGTTATAGTTACTTGAGATAATTATAACTAACAGGTGCATGTCTATGGTTTTGTACAGTTAAAATGTGAGCCAAACTAAAACTTCCCTATAACCTTTAGTTATTTAAGTGAATATTACCTAGTGGCGGTCACCACTAGGTAGTTATAGTTAGGACCTAGTTTTTATGGAAGAAGCATTATTTTTTGTTTTGCTAATAACTTTGTCGCTGTTTGATGAATCTTCATGAAACTTTCCAAAAAACAATGTTGGTCACTTAAGCTACTGTCTGGAACGTTTTGGGGTGATCCATCAAGCGGGGGCCGACCAAAAGGGGGTCTCAAAAAGCATTTTCCCCATTCATTGTTTTCAAAGGGCTGTTGAACAGTGATAGTGCAGAAACCACTAGACAGAATTACACAAAATTTTGCAGAAATGTAGCTCTTGGTCCAGAAGGAGGCCTTTTTGTTATTTGGTGTAAATCTGTTCAGTAGTTTTAGAGAAATTGAACAAAATCCAAATTTGTATACATAGGGACGCGGATCCATCACGGCTCCTGTGTGTAAATCCATGGCTCAGTGTGACAGATGGAAGTACTGTGAATGGCTACCTGCAAGCTGTGGGGAAAGTTGCAGCCGCTATCTTATGAAGCAGTGCACAGCCCCAGGGGATGGGATTAGGGGCTGTAAATAATAAAAGGGGTCAGGGCAGAGGTACTCTGACCCCCATGAGGTTCACTAGTGAGAGTCTGAGATACCCCTTACACGTTTCAAATGGTTAAAAAGACTTTCCTTTCCACGTTCACGGAGTCACAACTCTGTTGTGTCCCCCTGCGTAGCCCCCCTGTGTAACGTCACAATGGAGTTGTGAACTCTGATGCAAAAACAAAAAAACATTGCACATTCACTTACACATGCACCAACTCACAGACCCACTCAGACATGATTTGCCCACTCACAGACCCACTTAGACACTCATGCACCCACTCACAAGCCCACTCTGATCATCATGCACCTACTCACAGACCCACTCAGACACTTACACACCCATCCACTGTCCAAGACTGACATTGTGCACCCACACAGAGACCTGCTGAGCCACTCATACACCCACTGACAGACCCACTAACACCCTCATGCACCTACTCACAGACCAGCCCAGACCCTATGCACTCACTGACAGACACACTGGGACCCTCACTCACCCACTCCCAGAGTCACTTAGACACTGACACACACACTCACAGACCCACTCTGACTGTTATGCACCCACTCACAGACCCACTCAGGCACTCACACAGCTATCCTCAGACCCAGACAGACACTTGTACACCCACTTAGAGACCCACTGAGTCACTCATACACCCACTCACAGACTGACAGACACCCTCATGCATCCACTCACAGACTCGCTCAGACTCTCATGCACTTACTCAGAGGCCCACTGAGATCTTCACCCACCCACTCACAAACCCACTTAAACATTCATGCACCCACACACATACCCACTCAGAGACTCATGCACCCACTCACAGACCCACTCAGACACTCATGGACCTATTCACAGCTCCACTCTGACCATCATGCACCCACTCACAGACTCACTCAGGCACTCACACACCCATCCACAGACCCAGACAGACACATGTACACCCACTCAGAGACCAACTGAGTCACTCATACAACCACTCACAGACCAACTGACACCCTAATGCATCCACTTACAGACCTGCTCAGACCCTCAGCACTCACTGACAAACCCACTGAGACCTTCACTCACCCACTCACAAACCACTCAGACACTGATGCACCCACTCACAGACCCACTCAGACACTCATGCATCCACTCCCAGAACCACTCAGACACTCACACCTATCCACAGACCCAGACAGACACTTGTATCCCCACTCAGAGACCCACTGAGTCACTCATACACCACTGACAGACCCACTGACACCCTCATGTCTCCACTGACAGACCAGCTCAGACACTCATGCACTTACAGACAGACCCACTGAGACTCTCATTCACCTACTCACAGACCCACTCAGACACTCATGCACCCACTGAGAGACCCACTGAGAGACTGACACACCCACTCACAGACCCAGTGAGACACTCATGCACCATCTCAAAGATCCACTCTGATGCATGCACTCACTCACAGACACACTCACACATTCATGTATGTACTCACAGACCCCCTCTGACTGTTATGCACCCACTCACAGATCCACTCAGACACTCATGCACCCACTCACAGACCCATTCTGACCATCATGCAGCCACTCACAATCCCACTCAGACACTCATGCCTCCAGTCACAGACCCACTCTGACCATGAAGCAGCCACTCACAGATCCACTCAGACACACACGCACCCACTCAAGGCCCACTGTGACCATGATTTCACCACTCACAAACCCACTCAGACACTCATGCACCCATTCACAGATCCACTCAGGCACTCACACACCCATCCACAGACCCAGACATACACGTGTACATCTACTCAGAGACACACTGAGTCACTTATACACCCTGTTCACAGACCCACTGACACTCACAGACCCACTCAGACCTTCATGCACTCACTGACAGACCCACTCAGACCTTCACTCACCCACTCACAGACCACCTCAGATACTGATGCACCCACTCCCAGATCCACACAGACACTAATGCACCCACTCACAGACCCACTCTAACTGTCATGCACCCACTCTCAGACCCACTCAGACACTCACACACCCATCCACAGACCCAAACACACTATCAGATCAACTGACACACTCATGCAGCCACTCACATACACAGTGGTATCATGCAGGCACTGCAAGACCCAGTCAGACCCTCACAAACCCACTCATAGACCTACTGAGACACTCATGCGCCCACTCACAGACTCATTCACACACAATGATGCACCCACTCACAGACCCACTGAGACGCTCATGCATTCTCTCACATACCCAATCAGACCCTCATGCATTCATTCAGAGTCCCAGGCAGACCCCCATGCGCCCAGTCAAGGACCCCCTCAGATATTAATGCACCCACCCTTATGCAGTGACTCAGAGTCCCACTCGGACCCTCATGCACCCACTCACAAAGCCACTCCAGTACTACTGCACCCATTCCCAGCCTCAGTGAGAAACTCATACACCCACTCAAAGACTCTCTCTGAGAGTCATAAAGCCACTTACAGAACCACTCACACATTGATGCATCCACTCACATGCCTACTGAGACCCTGATGTAGCCACTTACAGATCCACTCGCACCCTCATGCACTCACTCACAGACCTACTCATACACTCAAACACCCACTCAGAGACCTACTCAAATTCTCACACACACACTCACAGACCTGGTTAGACTTCCACTCATCCACTCACAGACTCAGACAGTGTATAAGTCATCCACTCACAGATCCACTCAAAATGTCACACTCAAACACTAATACATCCACTTAGAGACTCCATTAGACTTCCACTGAGGTTTTAAGAAATGTACTGTGACATAAAGAGACGTGAAAGAGAAACTTATAAACAATATGGTGGTGTTGTGCATTGAATATGTAATTTTGGTTTGGAGCTGTAACTCGAATTAAACAAAATAAAACGTATTTTCTTTTTCATTTAAAGAGTGTTTGTGGTATAGGTTGGCTCTAAAAATGGGCTTTGTGTTTATTGTGTATATATGTTTAATACAGATAAGAGTGGATACGGATTGTAATGTTGCTGAGGGACACTCTGTTGCCTTCATCAGTAAAGTGCACACCAGCTCGTCTACATATGCCATCAATATGTGCCATCCATGGAAACTGGAGGTTATTATTGTGGATACGGCCCATGTTATGGTCTCTGAGGAATGCTGACACAGTTTTATTAACATGTTTCCTGTATTTGTCAATCTGTGGACAGAATTGATTTGACCACTTCTATTTCTGCCTCTGGCATATGTTAGCTAACACAAAGGCAGTGTGAGGGAAAAGGTGCATCATATGAACAAAGGTATCCTTCATTAGAATTTCCAATCATACCCTAGTTATTGTGCCCAGGTCACTACCACCATAGGGGGATGCGACAGAGTTGTGACTCCAGCAGCACACGGTAGAAAATTGGTCTTCTTACTAAAAATACAAGAAAGGGTTAATAGTCACTAGCTATCCAGATGTGGGATAGCAGGATTTGAGCATGAAACACAGTTTCTGATTTGATAAGTATGACTGTATCACTGAGAGCAAAGGTGAACAGTTTGCCATTACTGGTTGCTTGGAGTAAGAGTGCTATATCATTCTTATTCTGAGTTTTCATCTTTATATAAAGAAAATAGCCAAAGTGATATTGTGATACTATTTTATCTATCAACAGAAGCTATTACCAAGTATGTTACTAAAACTGTTAGTTTCAAAGCAAGCTGTGCTGAAAAATAACAGTGATAAAGGTGTGTATGATAAAACAATATTAACTAAGCTATAGATAAAGTGGTCTAGAAACTGTTATTAAGATATATATAGGAATGTAATTAATATTTTAGGAAATGATTAACAGTAAAAGGTTGTAAATGATGTGTTTTAGACATAAAGGGGGCTCATTTATGAGGCCTGAGGGGCAGGGCGGTGCAACAAATGTCATATTGTGCTGGCATGTGCTACAGGGAAATGGGAGAAATTAGATTTATGCACAAAATACAGTGCTTTTCTGTTCTTTCACCCTGTGCTGTCACATAAATTGCCACCTAACGCTATTGCAGGCATTCTTTATAATGCAGCTAGGCTGTCTGTTTTGTGGTGATTATTAGTTCTCTCCATGGAGGGATGTCTTTCTGCACAAAAACAAATGATAAGAGGGTTTTCTTTGTGTGATTGCTGAAGTATAATATTTAGAATAACTGTATCACGTATACACTAACACATACAGTATCAGGTTGACTGTGACACTTATGAACAGAGTAAGAGACACAAATACATGTTCCTTCTTAAAAACACATTTCGAAGCATAGACTGATAACTTTGGTGAGAAAGTGATACAATTAATAAAAAATACATGCATAGTGCCTATATCGCTGTTATGTGACTGAATGTATGAAGAGTATATTATAATGATATATAATTGAACAGTGTGTTATATAAATGTAAATCTATTGCTATATTGCCCTTTGGCGTGGTCTGATTACTTCTTGATAACCCTTGAATTAGCAATATTTAGTCTCAGAAAATGTATTAATAATTTAGCTTTACCTATTAGACGCTGGGGCAATTTTAAAGCCAATGCTTGTATTAAGACCCTGGAGAGGTTAAAACCATCTACTAACAATAATATTAGAGACATGTCAGAGTCCTTCAATAGCCGGATCACCAACAGCCTAGACGTTCTGCTGCCCCCCTCCATTAAAACTAAAGGTCGTCGTAGGCAGAGTGCCCCTTGGTTCTCCCGCACCTACTTTACCTAAAAAAAGAATGTAGAACATTGGAAAGGAGATGCCGAAAATCCTGTGCTGACACACTAAAACTAGGGTATAAGAAAGCCATTCGGTCCGATCATAAGTCTTTAAAATTGCCCATTACTCAGCAAAAATTGAGCTGGCATCAAATTCTCCTAAGGAGATTTTTCGGATATTCAACAAAATCACTCAGCCACAGCAGGACAAGGCACTCCTGGATGCTTCCCAAGAGCATGTCAATAATCTGGCAATATATTTCCAACAAAAGGTACAAGACATCTAATCCACCCTCCCTAGAGCCGCAGTCCATGCTTAGGAAGTGATGGAACCGAAGTCTTTGGGTCCCGCAATTCTTTCAGATTTTCTACCAATATCCGAAGAAGATGTGACCAAATACCTTACATTTATCAAATCAGGATCCCCTTTGGATCCCGCCCCTCCGCAGGTGCTGACATTAGGCGCTCCAGTGACAGTACCTGCTATCACAAACCTCCTGAATGCTTCACTGCCTTCGAGTACAGGAAGAGAACAATGGAAACCTGCCAAAGGTGAATAGCATCACCTATGACTTCTAGCAACATTATACCTAGTACAAAATAATATTTATTATAAAAATGTTGATGTGGAAGCTGATGTAGCAAATGTTGATAACGAGAGGTTGCTGGGAAGTGGACAAATAGAAAAAATAGATCCATCCTGTTCAAAGCAAATTTATGAGCACTAGAGAACACATCCATTGCATTCCAAAGAAGTAATAGGTGATGCTATTCACCTTTTCCAATTGAAGAAGGCTAAAGGAGCTCCCATGAGTGTGTGGTGAAAAAAGTTTAGAGGCTTGCTGTTTTCTCCACTTGGTTCCCACGAGAGTAGGAGGCCGTTATGCTGACCAGCCCATACAAAGACCAGCAGCTGAATACAGATGAACACGATTATATTCATATGATCCAAGATTCAGACAGTGTATCCCATACATATTTCACCTTCTATTTGAAAGTGACTTGTCTGGACTTTTGTATGCAGTAAATCACATTCTAAAAACAGGAATTCATCTTCAAAATAAAAAGTCTTACCCTGAAATTCAGTACCTTGCAGAGTTTGAACCAGAAAGCACTGACATAGTAAAGTCAAATATGTTGGATACATACTATCCAAGAAGAAGTCCACAGCTAGAAGATAAGTAAGATTCTTCAAAGTTATAGATACAGAAAATGTAAGTGAAAACATAGAAGAAGGGAAATATGATGTACATAGATGTGATAAATGTTTAGCTAAATATGAAAAAGAAAACCCAATTAAACACTGAAAAAGTAGATTCCAAGCACCTGAGAAAAGAGAATTTTCCTATTTAGCACTTCTTTAACTTTTCAAATCTTGGCATAATGAATTGGAATTACTTGGGGATTATGACTGCTATGTGGATTGTTTAAATGCTGTTAAAGATACTTTTGAGTGTCCATGTTCAAAAACGACTTACAGATGTTAAACGATGAGATACAACAGGAAGAAATTATCGCTTGTGAGGTAGCAAAGGATGGTTCTCAAAGTAGCCAAATATCTGCACCTAAAAGTCAGGATTCCCTTGGAAAACCTATTGTTGAAATTGAAGCTGCAGTAGCTCTGAATGAAATGGAAACTGCCATGGACCAACATAGACAGGGAACTGTAGATCTAGAAACATTAGTTGGACAGCTGAACAATGAACAAAAAGAGATTGATATTGAAGAAAAAGAGAAAAAAGAACATAGATTACAACTCTCATCATTCAAACCATTAATAATATATATTAGTGACAGGCTGGAACTGGGAAAAGCTGGGAAAAGCTTTCTAATCAAAGTTATCTCTACCTACTGAAACTACAGAATCAAAATTATTGTGTGTAGGGACAGCACCTACTGGATTAGCTGCTTACAATAGCAAAATAATAACTTTACATAGACTATTAATGCTACCAGTTAAACATGAAAATAAACTGGAACACCAGAAGTTATTTTATGAAGCTTGTCATGAGGTGGCAAGGGTATTGAAGAAAATGAAGCTTTTAATTAGTGAGGAGGTGAGCATGGTATCCAATCTCGTGCTTGTCTTTGTTCACTTGAGAATGCAACAGATACTCAAAACGGAGTACAACATCTTCTTTGGAGGAAAACATTTGATTGTTTTTGGCGACCTACTACAGCTAACTCCTGTCAAAGGACAGCCTGTTTCAATTCAAGGAATATGTTAAAAATATGCATCAAGCCTCTGACATCGAATATGGAAATATTCGAAAGGACATTAGAGTAGGTGTTCTGACAGAGAAGGGAAGACAAATATCGGAAAGATGACTTATTAAAAACGGTTTTGCCCTAAGAAGATGGCAGCAGAGCTAATGTATATAATTTTTGTAAAAGGGGGAAACATGTAGGGGCATATTTATGAAAAGTGGTGATGCACCCAGTGCAGAGCCACTTTTCTTGTGCCCCTTAGCGCCTGTAACGCTACCATGTGTATGCCATATTTAGTATACTGTGCACCATGGCAGAAGTTAGGGAACTAGCATCAGAATTTGTGATGCTAGTTTGGCTCTTTTTCGGATAAGGGTCAGAAAATGTTTACGCTAATCCTGCAAAGCACCCAGAGGCCCATTGTAACCAATGACAGCCTCCTTTTAACGCCTGCTCAGAGCAGGCATTAAAAATGTCCAAAAAAATAATGCATAGAAAACACCCCCTTTGCATACATTATTCCTGGCATAATGTGGTACAAAGGGTTAGAAAGAGTTGCATTGCATGCATTTCACCACTTTGTAAGTATGGCACAGTGTTTTTGGCCATCTAACGCCACATTAGAGTAAAAGAAATATGCTAATATGTCATTAGAATGGTGCCATGCCCTCTTAAATCTGGGCTGTAGTTTCTTTGATGCCAACACTTCAAGAATGTGCTGTATTTAATGAACATTTTCCCAAACCTGAGAATGAAAACATTCTGGAGATTACTGCTAATGACAAAATGGAACATCAAGGAGAAACTGTCCTGCTGAATGAAAAATTACAAGAAACATTGAACTATTTGGAGAAATATGCATCCAGGACTGCTGGACTAGAGAAATGTTTGTATGTCTGCAAAAACTGTTGAGTAATTCTAAGTCCCAAAGTAAATGTAGAAGAGGGATTTTTAAATGGTGCCATGATTAAAGTTGATTTCATTTATTTTCCTAACAGTGATGAGGTTGAGGTTTTAGCTATACAGGTTGATCAGGTGGATACCATAAAGAAAATTGGACAATGTGTTGTAAGGTTTTTGCTTATGAAATGTTTGTATGTCTGATAAAAACAATTTCCTTATTGTCTTGCGTTTGCTGTACCAATCCACAAGTCTCAAGGCATAAGTATTGATGCTGCAATTATTAATAGCATAAGTACCATTTTTAAAGAAGGAATGCCATATGTAGCATTTTCAAAAGTTCAAACATTATCTGGTTTGTTTCTGATTGATTTTGATGAAAATAAGCTGAATGCAGATGCAAATTGTGTGCAAGAGTACAACAGGTTATGAAGTGAATATGCTCCTCATTTAGGACAGTATCCTGTTTATGTAAAGCGGGAATTATGCCCTAAGCGGCAACTAACAAAATAATTAAAGAAACTTATAGAAAAGACTGAAAAGAAAGCTAAAGAAGAAAGTGTCAGGAAAATAAAACTGGAAAAAGATGGATATATTGTATCTTACTGTTAGAAAGGGGGTCTTTAGTTGGCAGACATGTTATCACCTGTCCAAGCAAGGACCCTAACTTTAGTCAGGCTAAAGGAGAATCACACTCAGTTAACCCCCGCTCACCTCCTTGGTAGCTTGGCACGAGCAGGCAGGCTTAACTTCATAGACCAGGTGTAAAGTATTGTAACAGCACACACAGTAATATAGTAAAAACACCACAAAATGACTCAACACAGGTTTAGAAAAATAGCCAATATTTATCAAAATGAAACACGAACAAAACAACAAAAGTCTGACATACACAAGATAAGTTATGAATTTTTGAAGATTAAACTCAAAATAGCACTTAGAAACACAAAATGCTTCGTGAGTAGATGACAAGGCATTGAGACAGAGTCATTTGCAACAATCCGATGCCAATGGCGCTGGGTACGGAGTGATGTAGACCCCCAGGTACAGTACCTTAGTAAAATGTGAGAACAAGACAGTGTGCAAAGTCGGGGATCGTGGCATCGCTGAATCTGAGGCAGCGTCAGTTCCGGTGATGAGGGCAAAGGAGCAGACTCGTCACGAAGTGGTGTCGGGTCCTTGTGGCCGAGCGGTGGAGGTGAGGCGGCATCTGTGCGAAGCGTTGAATCTGTGCACTTCGGGCAGCGTCAGACACGATGTGGTGTAGCGACTTCCACGGAGTTGCAGACTTCGTGGGGCTGCAGCGATGTTTGGCCTGCCAGGGTCGTTGCTCTTCAGTGAGGACCACAGAGTCTGTTGCAGGTGGCGTCATGGAATTCGGCAGTGGCGTTGGTCCGGAGTCGTCCGAAGTCGGTTTTCTTGGATTGTCACCAGCTTCTCCTTTCGGGGGCCCAGGGACTGGTTAGGGCACCACTTGTCAGGGCAGGAGTCTTAGCAGAGACTCCAGGTGCTGGTAGAGGAAGTCTTTGTTGGCCTTAAGACTTCAGAACTGAGGGCAAGCTAAGTCCAAGCCCTTGGAGATTCTTCTCAAGCTGGAAAATACCACAACTGCAGATAGCTCCACAAAGCACAATCACAGGCAGGGCAGAACTTTTCCTCAGCTCTTCAGTTCTTCTTCTTTGCAGAGTTCTTCTTGATTTCAGAAATGATCTAATTTTCAGTGGGTTGGGGTGCTCTTCCTATACCCCTTTCTGCCTTTAAAGTAGGCCTACTTCAAAGAAACGCCTCTCTTGTTTGTAAGATCCTGCATTGCCCAGGCCAGGCCCCAGACACGCACTAGGGGACGGAGATTGCATTGTGTGATGGCGGGCACAGCCCTTTCAGGTGTGAGTGACCACTCGTCCCCTCCCTCCCAGCACAGATGGCTCATCAGGATATGCAGGCTACATCTGAGCTCCTTATGTGTCACTGTCTAGAGAGAGGTGCAAACATCCCAACTGTCAAACTGACCCAGACAAGGAATCCACAAACAGGCAGAGTCACAGAATGGTTTAAGCAAGAAAATGCCTACTTTCTAAAAGTGGCATTTTCAAACACACAATCTAAAACCCAACTTCACTAAAAGGTGTATTTTTAAATTTTAAATTGTGAGCTCAGAGACCCTAAACTCCACAGTTCTATCTGCTCCCAAAGGAAATCTGCACTTAAATAATATTGAAAGGCAACCCCCCCATGTCAACCTATGAGAGAGATATGCCTTGCAACAGTGAAAACCGAATTTGACAGTATTTGATTGTTAGGACATGTAAAACACATTATTACATGTCTCAAATTTAACATACACTGAACCTTGCCCATGGGGCTACCTATAGCCTTCCAAGGTTTAGGCCTGGCAAGTGGGTACACTTACCAAGTCGAATTGTCAGTTTAAACTGCAGACAAAGACACTGCAGTGGCAAGTCTGAGCCATGTTTACAGGGCTACTCATGTGGGCGGCCCAATCAGTGCTGCAGGCCCACTAGTAGCATTTGATTTACAGGCCCTAGGCACCCCTAGTGCCCTTTACTAGGGACTTACTAGTCAATCAAATATGCCAATCATGGATAAACCGATCAACAATACAATTTACACAGAGAGCATATGCACTTTAGCACTGGTTAGTAGTGATAAAGTGCCCAGAGTCCTAAAGCCAACAAGAACAGGTCAGAAAAATAGGAGGAAGGAGGCAAAAAGATTGGAGATGACCCCTGCAAAAAGGGTTAAGTCCAACACAACCCCCTTCCAGCCTAAACCAGGGGAGACCAATCAATACTTTGATGGACCTCCCTGATTAGGGCGATTGACCTGGGCCCCAGGCCCACAATAGCATGTGACATATTCCGGTTCTATGCTGTCCTAACTCTAGTTGGATTCCTCTATCCGTACCCTCAGGGCCCACTAAGCTAACCCATGTGGGACCCTTCTCCTCATCTGCAGATACCATCTGTGCAGCACCTAACCTTACTTTGCCCACAGAGGTATCCCAGGGGGCAGAGAGTACCACCATGGACAACACAGTGGTGTGGCCCACTCCACCCCTGGGGTGTGACTCCTGTCCCTCCCCAGGGGCAACTCTGTCCACCGGACAGCAAGCTACAGTGGTCACTGACAGCTGTCAATGATGAGAGGCAGGCCCCAGGCCTTTCAAGGCTCTCCCACCACAGAGACTGTGGAGAGTGGGGGGCAGTAGCCCCAGCTTCCTGCCACCCTTTGACCACTCTCCCTCCCACCATGTCAGGGATGACAGCCTGACACTTGTCCTCCCCTCTAGAGCTCTGTACCCTCCCTCTAGGAGTGGCACCCCTGAGTCCAGAATTGTCAGGTTGCTTGTGGAAGCAGTCCTGTACAATTCTCCCACCAGTGCAAGGATGTCAACCTGCAACTGGTCTTCCAACCTGGGATCTGTACCTTCAGGTTGGATCAGGCCCAGGGGTGAGGCTTTCCTCCCTCTGCCCTTCCTTCTGGGGTCCTGTACCCCCCAACTAGGAGTGCCCCCCCAGAATACAACACAGTAGGGGCACTGTTAACAGTAGTCACTCTCTCCAGGTCAGGGGGGACACCGTGAACCTGTCCCTTCAATCCAGGGTTCTGTACCCCCACCATGGAGAGTACCCCTAGAAGTCACCCCGGGGAGGGTGATTGGGCAAACTACACCCCCCATCAGGTCATAGTTTACCCTCTGCACCTGATCTTCCAGTTTAGGGTCTGTACCCTCAGACGGGATCATTGCCTGGCAATCCAGGACTTCCTGGGGACCACACCTATCCACCACAAGGGAAACACCTTTCCTAAGGGCCACATAAGAGTCTGGCTGGTGCTGGTCCCCTGACCTCTGCCCACCTGGCAGATCCTGGTTCCCCCAGCCCAGAAATTATATCACCAAGGTCATTCTGGGACCTCTGACCACGGAGCTAACCTCTGACCCTCCAGATTTTCAGCTGGGGCCCACAAACTCCTCTCAACCCTCTGTCTGAACTTCTGTACCCCATCACTAGGAGTGGTAGTGCCAGACACCAGAACTGGTGGGACCCTGGCTACAGTCGACCACCCAATTTCTCCTGACACTATGGGGTCTGCCTCAGCAAATGGCCCTATTGTACAGGCAAGGCTCCCCTCCTGGTGTTCACTCATTAACCCTCCAGGACCTGAGACTGGATATCGGGCACCCTGGGACTCAGTCCATCCCTATTCCCTCTCCTCTGAGACAGGACATGAAATCCCTCACCCATCCCACTACACTGGGACCTACCTGGGACATTGCAAGCCTTTCCCACCTCACTTGGTTGGGAAATACCTAAGCCACTCCCTTCAGGAGCACCCCCAAAAGCCTCTTCAGACTCTCTGGTACTCACCTAGAGGTCTGCTTCCCATGCAAGTTCCTTGGGGTCAGAGAACTCACACTCCACCTGGTGTTGGCATAGCTCTGGAAAACAAGAACTGGACATATGCTCTCCAGCAATTACATCACACTGCCCCTCACATAAATTGACCAAACTGCCCATCACCCAACCATCCAGTGACTCAGCCTTGAAAAAGTACCTCACAAAACCCTCCTGAGACTGGTGAAACAGCACACGACTGCCCCTGACACTCAACCCACACTCTTCTGGGGTGTCTCCACACTCCACAACCAGGACTTCTACATGGGGGGAACCACTCTCCCTGTTACTCTCACCTAGAGCCAGTAGAGTGTCCCTCCCACCACTAGGAATAAGACTCCCATGCCAGTTCCCGAATCCACCTCTACCTCATACCCATGAACGTCCAGGTGTATGTTGACCCCCCTCCTTCAAGTAGGGCACCAAGCCTCTGAGCATGTGCACTTCTTCATCAGTACTGAACATAAAATTGTTGCTGCCAACAGCTAAGCTGGACTCAGCCCTCATGACTTCCAGCTTCCTCAATCTTAGCTCATAAGCCAAGATTATCCTTTTATCTTCTAAGGCTATCCAAGCTTCTCTAATTCCAACTGGTGAGCCCTCTCTTCATGTCTGTCCTACAACTCTTTATGGGTCACATTTCTGGATGACACACTGCTACCTATCCTGGAGACCCTCCCCCAGGCGTACCAGGTACATCCACTACACCATTATGAACTCTGCACCCCCTCACCCTCCTCCTCTCCTGTGTGCTCCCCAGCCTCTTTGGATGCCATCCAGTCCCTCAATGTCATTTTCATCTCCTCCTTCCTGATGGCACTCCTGATGGGGCAGGCACGATCCTTACAAAACAGTTTCAGTTGAGCAACTGTGTAACTCTCCAGCTTCTCTAACCCAAAAACAGCCTTGGTAGACACAGTTGGTGCATCTCAAGATTGAGGCATGTTGGTAAGGTTCACACTCAGATGCAAAGTCCCAAAAAGGACAAGCAAAATCACAAAGACAAGGAGTATGTGGTCATGTGATGGTCTGCACTGAAAATAGTAGTGTACACTTAATCATTGTATGTCAAGTACAAATACGAGTCCAATCCCAACCGATCATCACCAATGTTAGAAATGGGGTCTTTGGTTAACATCAGGTTACCCGCTGTCCAAGCAAGGACCCTCACTCTAGTCAGGATAAAGGAGAATCACACTCAGTTAACCCCCACTCACGCCCTAGGTAGCTTGGCACGAGCAAGCAGGCTTAACTTCAGAGACCAGGTGTAAGGTATTTATACCAACACGCAAAGTAATATAGTAAAACACCACAAAATGACTCAACACAGGTTTAGAAATCTAGCCAATATTTATCTGAGCAAAACAAGACCAAAACAACAAAAATCCGACATACACAAGTTATGTTATTAATTTTTAAATATTAAACTCAAAGTAGCGCTTAGAAACACAAAATGCTTTGATGAGGTGATAACACGGCATGGTGATGGAGTCGTTCTCAACAATCTGACGCCAATGTCGCTGGGTACGGAGTTACGCAGACTCCCAGGTACAGTTCCCTAGTAAAATGTGAGATTAAGCCAGTGCTCGAAGTCGGGTATCGCGTCATTGTTGAATCCGAGGCAGCATTGGTTCCGGTGCTATGGGGCGAAGGAGTGGAGGCATCACAAAGAGGCGTCGGGTCTTTGCTGTGGAGCGGTGGAGGTGAGGCGGTGTCAGTGCAAAGTGTTGAATCTGCGCACTTTGGGCAGTGGCTGTGACGACGTGGTGCAGTGACTTCCATGGAGTCGCGGGCTTCGGTGGGGCTGCAGCCATGTCGGGTCTGCGAGGGTCATTTGCACTCCAGCGAGGACCACGGAGTCAGTTGCAGGCAGTGTCATGGGATTCAGCAGCGGCATCGGTCCAGAGTCGCCCAAAGTCCGTTTTCTTGGATTTTCACCAGCTTCTCCTTTCAAGGGCCCAGGGACTGGTTAGGGTACCACGTGTCAGAGCAGGAGTCTCAGCAGACAGTCCAGGTGCTGGTAGAGGATGTCTTTGATGGTCCTGAGACTTCAGAACAGGGGACAAGCTCAGTCCAAGCCCTTGGAGATTCTTCTCAAGCTGGAATATACCACAAAGTCCAGTCTTTGTCCCCTTTCCCAGGCAGATGCAGAAACTGCAGGATAGCTCCACAAAGCACAGTCACAGGCAGGGCAGCACTTCTCTTCAGCTCTTCTCCTTGGCAGAGGTTCCTCTTGATTCCAGAAGTGATCTAATTTTCAGTGGTTTGGGGTGCTCTTCTTATACCCCTTTCTGCTTTTGAAGTAGGCCTACTTCAAAGAAAAATCTCTCTTTTTTGTAAGATCCTGCCTTGCCCAGGCCAGGCCCCGGACACACACCAGGGGGTCAGAGACTGCATTGTGTGAGTGCAGGCACAGCCCTTTCAGCTGTGTGTGACCACTCCTCCCGTCCCTCCCAGCACAGATTGCTCATTACGATATGCAGGCTACACCCCAGCTCCTTTTGTGTCACTGTCTAGAAAGAGGGGCAAACATCCCAGCTGTCAAACTGACCCAGACAGGGAATCCGCAAACAGGCAGAATCACAGAATGGTTTAAACAAGAAAATGCCTACTTTCTAAAAAGGGCATTTTCAAACACACAATCTGAAAACCAACGTCACTAAAAGATGTATTTTTTAATTGTGAGCCCAGAGACCCTAAACTCCATATTTATATCTGCTCCCAAAGTGAATCTGTGCTTTAATAATATTTAAAGGCAGCCCCCATGGTAACCTATGAGAGAGATAGGCCTTGCCACAGTGAAAAACGCCTTTGGCATTATTTCACTGTTAGGACATATAAAACACATTATTACATGTCCCACCTTTAACATACACTGCGCCCTGCCCATGGGGCTACGTAGGGCCTACCTCAGGGGTGCCCTACAATGGATAATAAGGGAATGTTTAGGCCTGGCACGTGGGTACACTTGCCAAGTCGAATTAGCAGTTTAAACTACACACACAGATACTGCAGTGGCAGGTCTGAGTCATTTTTACAGGGCTACTCATGTGGGTGACACAATCACTGCTGCAGGCCCACTAGTAGCATTTGATTTACAGTCCCTAGGCACCTCTAGTACACTTTACTGGGGACTTACTAGTAAATCAAATATGCCAATCATGGATAAACCATTAACAATACAATTTACACAGAGAGCATGTGCACTTAGCACTGGTTAGCATTGGTAAAGTGCCCAGAGTCCTAAAGCCAAAAAAACAGGTCAGAAAAAATAGGAGGAAGGAGGCAAAAAGATTGGGGATTACACTTGAGAAAGGGCCAAGTTTAACAGTTACCAGTTGGAAAACACTAATGGTATAAACTGCCATGTTAAGGTTGTTCCCAATGTTCTCTTCCATTTACCATATGTTGTATATGCAATCCCAGAAAAACCAAGGAACACATTGTGAACAGCACTATGTAGTTGCCTTTGATGCTTATCTTGTGACAGAACTGCAAAACATTCTGCTTCAGGCATTCAACAACTAGTAGATAAATATAGTGGATCTGTATTTTATACTCTAAGGGCCAGATGTTTCAAGCGTTTTTGCATTCGCAAGCGATGCAAATGTCTGTTTGCGAATGCAAAAATACGTTTTCAGATGTATGAAAGGCATTCGCAGTGCGAATATAAGAAATATAAAAAATTGCTAATTTTTGCGAATGAGACATTAATTAGTGTGTCGCAAACAGCATATTTCAAATAGCGATATGATTTACCGAATTGCAATTTGCGAAATGCTAATTGCGATACAGATTAGCGAATCGTAGATAGCGATCTGCTAAATCGTGCTGCTATTTGCGATACGCAGATTGCGACAAGCAAAAACGGATTCGCAATGCGATGCATCAAAAAATCACAAATTACGATTATTCGCAGAATGCCCATATGCACATGCAATTTACCACAAACTGAAACCAGGAGGTAACCATGTGCAACCTATATAAAGAGGCCCAGAGTGCCTCAGCTCCTCTTCCACAATGGCTGGACTCTACGTCATGGTGAGGAAAATGAGGATCTTGACAGGTTTGAGGAGAGAGAGGAGGAGACAGGAGAGCATTTTCAGAGTACGCATAACCGTTTTTGACCAGACTGAGGAGGAAACACTGCTGCAGCGCACAACACACAGGACCAATAGCATACCCACCCATGTGCAGGTGTTATGCTCCCTGCACCTACTAGCCTCAGGGAGCTATCAAGGGGTCATAGCAGCAGCTGGAGGGGCATAACAGAGTGCCGTCTCTAGATTTTTCAACGCATTTCTCAATGCCATGCTGAGCAGAATACAACTGTACAAAAGATTCCCCAACACCCCACAGGCATTACAACAAACTAAAGTTAATTTCTACCAGATAGCACAGTTCCCACATGTCCTAGGTGCCATCGATGGGACACATGTAGCAATCTGTCCACCATCGGCCAGCGAGTATGTGTATTGCAACTATAAAAACCATCATTCTATGAACATACAGGTGATATGCAATGCCTCCTTCATCATTACCGATATCGTGGCCAGATACCCAGGGAGCACACATGACTCCTACATCTTTCGCCACAGCGGGATACACACAAGACTGCTAGCTGGGGAGTTTGGTGAAGGATATCTACTAGGTAATTTGATAGTTCAGAATAATGCATTGATGTAAGGGTGACGGCAGACAGCACATGTACTCATTTTACTCTCTGTGCATTCAGGAGACAGTGCCTATGCTGTGCGCACCTATATGCTAACACCCTACCTGATCCCTGCAACTCCAGCAGAGAGGACGTACAATGCTGCACATAGGGCAACCCACAATGTGGTGGAGCGCACTTTTGGGCTGCTGAAGAGCCGCTTCAGGTGCATCCATAAGAGTGGAGGTGCACTACAGTACAGCCCAGAGACAACATGCAAAATTGTGGCCACATGTGTTATCTTGCACAACATAGCAACCACCAGGGGCATATCAGTGGAACTCACAGAGCCAGACTCAGATGAGGATGATGATCCATTACCACCCCTTCTACCAGCAGACAGGACCAGTGCAGCAGAGGGCAGGCAAAGACATGCTGACATCATGTGCAACCATTTTTGATGTAAGTAATGACAAATCCACTTAAATGAAATGTATTTCTGTAGTTAGCATCTTTATTACCTTGACTTCAGGTAAACAATGTGTCATTAGGACATAGTTATTCACAATGGGCAGACATGAACAATTAACAGTGTCACACTATTAGCACTATAGCATGACTGTCTTTCTACATGTTTAGCCCTCAGCATCACTTCTTACGTCCATGCACTCCACTTGAGTGCTCAGTGCCCTCGCTGGCACCTCTGGTAACAGGTTCACATGCAGTACTGTGTCTGGCACTGTGACGCCTCGGATCAATGACAGGGACTGTCAGACTGCTGAGGCTAGAGGAATCCTCACTGTCCCCAACACCCAGTTCGCTGGTTGTGGCACTGCATGCTGTTTGCATGGCATCCAGTACGTTGGTAAATTGCACCAGTCCCTGTGCAATGTCCCAACTGCAATGTGCCATCTCCACCTGTGGGGCAACAGCACTCCATGATATCAGGGCTGTTGAACTTGCAAGCCGATTAATGGATCTACTGAAGCTATCTAACTTTCCCAAATATTGGTGATGGCGCCTGCGCTGGCTGACGTGCTCCTGCCGTATCTCAGTGCAGAGTTCCCCAATGGCCTCTGTCAACTCCTTGGTGTTTTCAGCTGCTGTTTGCTGTCCCTCAATCAGGGTCTCCAACTGCTTGTGTAGTAACCCCATATTGCTATTGTGAGACACAAACTGTCTGTGCAGTGACTTCAAATGTTTGCATAGCAGGCGCTGCACCTTCAGCATGGAAGCTTCAAGGCCGCCAAAGATTGATGGGCCCAGTCCTTCTTCTGTGCCCTGTCTGCCTGCATCATGGCACCTCCTGAGGGGAGCTGACTGGTGCTGGCGATGGTTCAGGGACTGCTGTCTTCCTGTGGGACACGCCTCTGGTGGTGGTGTGGGTTTTGTATTCTGGCATCTCATCTGAGTCCAGGTTATGCTCTGTCAGTGGTAACACCATTGCCCTGCGTCTAGTCGGAACAATACTGTCAGTTCTAGCATTTACACAGATTTACACAGTGTTGCTTTAAATGTACTATTAAATTGTGCCACCCTGAGTCGTTTGTGGTGTTTCTCTATGTGGCTGACCACTAGCTTGCTATTTATGTTGTGTATTCACCTTAGGGTTGTGTACTACCACTGCCATAAGGCACTGTTGTGTTGTTTGTAAGATGTGACATGGACTCCTTTTCACTGTGCGTCAAGCTATGTTCTATTTCCTAAGGGGCATTTGTACATGCATATGTGGGGATACACATAATTACTGGCCTTACCTTTGCTGGTGCTGAGTGTCCCTGAGGTGTCAATGTCAGCAAAACCACTGCCAGCTGCTGGAAGCAATGTGAACTCCACCAGGTCTTCCACAGGGTTGGATGGTGTCTGGGTGGAAGGTCCGCCTCCGTTGCTTCTTGCCTCCATAAGCCTGCTGGCCACCCTCTCCTTGACACGGGACCGCAAGTCGCTTGCGTATCTCCTCCACAGAGTGCTGCGCAACACCCACCGCACATATTTTTGTCTGGATGTAAGACCAGAGTTTCCACTTCTCACTCTCAGGTACTTGGAGTGAGTTTTTTCCAAATAGTCTATCATGGTTCCCAACAACCTCCTCAATAAGCACCTCCAATTCTGCCCCACTGAATTTTTGCTTCCTCTTCCTGTCTCCCTTCTTCCCATTACCAGCATTGGCCATGTTGCTGTTTGGTCCTGGGCTTACTCACAATGCTGACTCCCGGGGGCTGGGCTGTGTCTCTCTCTCTACTCCTGTGGGTGTGGCTCCTGGAAACAAAATGGGCTGACTCACTTCCTGTTTGTGATGTCATCAGGCTGCTCCGGTTTGCCATTTTCGCTATTTGCGATTTTCAATTACCGAATCGCAATTGCATCTCGCAAATTGTGTTTGCTAATTTTAAGAAGTCGCTATTAGCGATTTTCAAATTTGATGCATCGCTTTTTGCATTTCTTAAATTGCGATTTCTTAAAAATCGCAATTTGTGAATCGCTAACTAGAACCTTGATACATCTGGCCCTAAGTGCTCAAGAGGCACAGGAACCTTTTATGGTGATCCTTGGAGATTTATGAGACAAAAATGTAATTATTGATTACATATTTGGACTGAGTTATACATGGAACCATGAGTGAGAAGATTGCTCTTTCACATCTAGAACTGGAATCCAATCTGAGCAATTTCAGTACTTAACTCCGCCAGATTCTAAAAGTGTGGCTTTTGATAAGTTAATAAAAAGAGTGACCAAAATATGACCTGTCCAAGCTGTAAATCAAATGTATTCTCTAAATTGCTTATACAGAGGAGTGGTAAATACATTATAGCAATGCTTCAATGATGCAGAGCAGATGGAACAAAATTGGACACTGAGATTACAAACTTTAAAGCTGGATAGGTATCAATTTCTGGTAGAACATACTGTCCTTTGGCTATCATCTTCCTTAAAGGCCACAATATTACATCATGACATTACACTGTAGTTTTAAAGACTCAAACTGGATAGACAGAGTTCAATGACAGAAGTCTGCAAACAAAAACTGCCTATTAAACTTCCTAAATCTTACCTACTGCTCCTTTACCAATGTTCTAAGCTTGTTTTCTTTGAAAGAAATATGAGATACAGGCGGTCATTACAACATTGGCGGTAAAAGCCGCTTACTACCGTGCAGAAGACCGCCAACACACCGCTGCGGCCGCAATTCCAGTACAGCTATTATGACCCACATTTCGGAATCCGCCAAAATTCAGACACCCACACAAGTTCGCCACACCAAACGTCAGTGATAAACTGGCAAAAACAAAACCTCCACCGTCACGCCAACAGAAATACGCCCATACTATCACAACACACAAATCAACACGGCGGTCTTTCAACCGCGGTATTCTATTGACTGTACACACTGCCGCGCTGAAAATACACACACTCTTACAAAACACAGCCACATTGGACAATTCTAAATACACACACCTGATACACATACACACACCACTCCCACACACACAATACAATATAAAACACACACCCAGATCACCCACAAACCCCCACGACAAAAAATTCCGAATGAAGGCCAGAGAGAGAGCACCAGCAAGAACAACAGCATCCACAGGCACACAGCACCATCACCCACAGAACTTCTACGTACCTCACACAACACACCACTACATATCAGCCCACTTATCACCACACACTCCACCCCACAAATCACCTACACCACCGCATGGCACGGCAAAGACACCCCAGGTTCTCGGAGGAGGAGCTGAGGGTCATGGTGGAGGAAATCGTCCGGGTAGAACCACAGCTATTAGGAGCACAGGTGCAGCACACCTCCATAGCAAGGAAGATGGAGCTATGGCGAATAATAGTGGACAGGGTCAACGCAGTGGGACAGCACCCAAGAAATCGGGAGGACATCAGGAAGCGTTGGAACGACCTACGGGGAAAGGTGCATTCCGTGGTCTCAAGACGCCACCTGGCTGTTCAGCGGACTGGCGGCGGACCCCCACCTCCTCCCCCACAACTAACAACATGGGAGGAGCAGGTCTTGGAGATTCTGCATCCTGAGGGCCTCGCAGGAGTAGGTGGAGGAATGGACTCTGGTAAGTCAAATCTTAACTATTACAACCCCCACTCTACCTGCATGCTATCACATACTCCCACCTTCACCCTCACCCCCAGCACCCCAACTCCTCACATATGTCCCAACATCACAAAACACCCATCCCAACACCAAGCCCTGCATGCAACAACAAAGCATGGAAACCCATCACTAAAGCATGGCCACTGCACATACCCATACAACCCCCTAAACCATCCTCAAACAAGGTCCCACACAGGAATGCAAACACTGGGGTACACAGTCACCCACCCATTGCACACCATGACACACACAGATGTAATAACCATCCTTTTATACCCCTGCAGGACCCCTACCCAACGTCACCGGACAGGAGGGTCCACACATGTCCACATCACCAACAGAAGAGGCCCACAGTGATGACAGCAGCTCTGTCCAAATGTATCTAGATGACCAGCCTGGCCCATCGGGGACCTCGGGACAGTCGGTTCCCATCACCCAGTCACAGGCCACCACAGACCTTCCACCCTCTGGAAACACCAGCACAGCACCCACCCAGCGGGCCCATACTTCTGTCCCCATGACACGTCAATCAGCAGTGTGTCCACCACTACAGGGAACCCAGGATAACCCACCACCGCAACAACAACAGGGACCTGGGGGCAGTGGTAGTGGGCACACGGTCCAGCGGACGGAGACCCAGGAACACAGGGGAACTGGGAGGGCTGCTGTGCGACAGGGGGCGGACAGACCAAGGGAACCCACTCTCCATGAGGCCCTCTCCTCCATCATGGGAGCTTACCACAACTCCCAGGAGACGATGGCAACGGTACTGGCCAAGTTTCAGGAGACCCAGCGCCTGCCGGAGGAACATTATATGGGCTTCGGAGAGGAACTCAGAACCATCAGCTCCACCCTGGGCACCATCCTAGGGGTGCTGAAGGAAGTACTCAACACCAGGAGGGACACTGTGGCACTACAAGGGGCCCCTGACACTAGCATGGACGATGAACTGCCCACCACCTCCACCGGCGCTAGTGGACAGGACGCACTGCCACAGGACCACCACACCAGCACCCCACCCCCTGCAGAGGGAGAACCCCCCCGCAAACGGTCCCTGAGATCCAGGACAAAGACAGAGCACGATGCCAAGACCCCCGGCAAGAAATTAGACCACCCTGATTGTCATCCTACTGTCACACTTTGTCACCCTGTCCATACTGAAACTGCCCCACCTCTACTTCCTATGCCCATATGGGTAATGCACCTGTGAGACTAATAGACTGGACTCTGCCATGGACATTCCTCCGCCATCACCCCTCACCATTTCACTAACCCCTCCAATATTGAGCACTTAAATAAACACCCTTAAAGCACAAAACAATCTGGAGTCTGTCTGTGATTTTGAAATAGTGTATTAGCAATTACAGTGACAAAATGCTCTTTCAAGTTTAATGTCAACATACCTATGCCACACAGCTCTAGTCCATGAGGAATCTAAGCAGATGTCACACAGTGGGATCCACATCTGTGAAATCGTAAGGGAAAGTGACAACTCAGTGACCATACACTGGGTGAAAACGACAGACAGTTGAGAGGTAGTAGTGTTAAAATACATGTAGTAGGCAGGTTTGTATTCTTACCTGTGTCTCACTGGAAATATTGCTGGATCACTGAGTCCCTGTTGTGTATGTCTTCTTCCCCTGCTTCCTCGTCTTCACTGTCCACAGGCTCTACAGCTGCAACAACACCATCATCTGGACCATCCTCCTGCAGAAAAGGCACCTGTCGTCGCAAAGCCAAGTTATGAAGCATACAGCAGGCCACGATGATCTGGCACACCTTCTTTGGTGAGTAGAATAGGGATCCACCTGTCATATGGAGGCACCTGAACCTGGCCTTCAGGAGGCCGAAGGTCCGCTCGATCACCCTCCTCGTTCGCCCATGGGCCTCATTGTAGCGTTCCTCTGCCCTTGTCCTGGGATTCCTCACTGGGGTCAGTAGCCATGACAGGTTGGGTTAACCAGAGTCACCTGTAAATGGTGAGGGACAACTGTTAGACACGCACTAACCTGGAGGGATATCCCCAGACCCAGACAACCATTCCCACTGACTTGCTTCCAGGTGCTTACCTAATAGCCACACACGGTGCCTCTGGAGTTGACCCATCACATAAGGGATGCTGCTATTCTGCAGGATGTAGGCGTCATGCACTGAGCCAGGGAACTTCACATGGGAGATGTACTGGTCTGCCAAATATACCATCTGTACATTCATCGAATGATAACTCTTCTGGTTTCTGTACACCTGTTCACTCCTGTGGGGGGGTACCAAAGCCACATGGGTCCCAACAATGGCACCTATGATGTTGGGGATGTGTCCCAGGGCATAGAAATCCCCTTTCACTGTAGGCAAATCCTCCACCTGAGGGAAAACAATGTAGCTCCGCATGTGTTTCAGAAGGGCAGACAACACTCTGGACAATACCTTGGAAAACATAGGCTGGGACATCCCTGATGCCATGGCCACTGTTGTTTGAAATTACCCACTTGCAAGGAAATGGAGCACTGACAGCACCTGCACTTGAGGGGGGATTCCCGTGGGATGGCGGATTGCTGACATCAGGTCTGGCTCCAACTGAGTACACAGTTCCTGGATTGTGGCACGGTCAAGCCTGTATGTGATAATCAAATGTCGCTCCTACATTGTCGACAGGTCCACCAATGGTCAATACACCGGAGGATGCCGCCATCTCCTCACATGTCCCAGCGGACGGTGCCTATGAAGGACAACAGCGAGCACAGAGTCAAACAACTCAGAGGTACGTACCCACGGTTTACACAGAACACCTATCATACACAAAAGGTGGCCTGTATGTGTGTTGAGTCTAGGCCTAGGTATAAGTGACGCAGTTGGAAATGATGCCATGTGGGCCCCTGAAATGGCGGCTGCCTGACCTGTAAAGTGGGACAATGGGATGTGAGGTAACTGCGCTGCTGTTGTACACCGTCGCGTTAGGCGGTCGAAGACCACGGTGCAATGCTGCATTGGTTAACATTGGACCCTATGGGTCCCATGAGCCAATGGCGATGTACACCGGCGGTGACGGTAAGCACCGCTGCTGACATGACCGCCATCTTCTATCACTTCAATCACTCGATACCTGATCTTCGACAGGACAGTACCTACACTGCAAGTGCTGCTGTGACCTCGGTCTGGAAGAGAAAATGGCTCGAGTGTCTGGGGAAAGGGCCCCTGCCTTCACATCGTAGGATTTGGAGAAACTCGTGGATGGAGTCCTCCCCAGTACACGCTACTCTACGGTCCTCCAGACAAACAGGTAAGTACACAGGGAGCATGTTGTATGGGCTATGCCTGTGTGGAGAGGGCTGGATGTAAGAAGGAAGGGGGGAGAGTGCTGCATGCATGAAAGACGGTGAATGCATGTGCCACATGGCAAGGGTAGGGATGGGGGCCAATCACTTCGATGGTGCAGTTGGTAATAACTTATCTTTTTCCCCTGTACATTTCATGTAGGTCAGCGCCCACCAGAAGAAAGATATTTGGTGTGCCATCGCCAAGGACGTTCGGACCCTGGGGGTCTAGCACAGACGGAGCACCCACTGCCGTAAAAGATGGGAGGACATTCGCCGCTGGAGCAAGAAGACGGCGGAGGCTCAGCTGGGGATGGCCTCCAAACGTGGGAGGGGTGCCCGTCACACCATGACCCCCCTGATGTTCAGGATCCTGGTGGTGGCCTACCCTGAGTTGGATGGGCACTTGAGGGCATCACAGCAGCCACAAGGGGGTGAGTACACTCTCATTCTGCTGACTTTGCGCACAGTGGAGGTGCCTGGGTGGGGGAGGTGGGCTGTGGGTATCCCTAGGCCAGGGCGAGTTTCGTAGGCAAGGCCCTTCCGTAAGGCAGGCCATGTGGCACCCCAGCCCACCTCTGTAGAGTGCCAAGTACAGCTAGTCATGCCCCTGTGTCATCTATGTGTACAGATGTCGTCCATAGCCTTGTAGGCCATTTCCCAGAAATTGAACAGTGGAGCCCAAGAGCACGGCGTAGTGCAGGGGGCTTCTGTGTCTGTCGTGTCCGCCAACTGTAGCGGTAATGCATGCACTCAACATGTCTTTCTTCTGTCTTCCCCCCCTTTTTGTGGTCTCCCTGTTCTTGTGTGCATTAGCATCATCAGGCAGAGGAGCAGTGGCACCGGAGCACGAGGGAGCTGCATCCCACATGGCCCTGGAGGGCGACACTATGGAGTCAGAATTCACCAGTGGGACGGAGGGCGAGGGGAGCTCCACGGCAGGGACAGGAGCTGACACCAGCGACACGGACTCATTCTCTGATGGGAGCTCCCTTGTGGTGACGGCAACATCTGTGCCCCCCGCATCTACAGGTACAGCCGCCACCCCCCATACCAGCACCGCCCTCCCAGCAGCCCCTCAGCCTTTGCCCCGTGCCTGCTCACCCAGGAGGGTGGGCATCACCTTCGCCCCAGGCACCTTAGGCCCTGCCCCAGTCACCCCTGCTGCCCTTAGTGAGGAGGCCATTGCCCTCCTCAGGTCCCTCACTGTTGGGCAGTCTACCATTTTGAATGCCATCCAGGGTGTAGAGAGGCAGTTGCAACAAACCAATGCATTCTTGGAGGGCATTCATTCTTGTCAGGCGGCCCTTCACCGAGCTTTTCAGACTCTGGCCTCAGCACTGATGGCAGCCATTGTCCCCGTCTCTAGCTTCCCTCCTCCAACTTCCTCAACCCCGACCCAATCCCCTGTACCTCAGCCTATCCCAAGCACACCTACAGACCAACATGCACACACCTCAACACCCAAGGGAAGCTCAGGCAAACATAAGCACCACACATCCCACAGGCACTCACGCAAGCATCACACACATGCAGATACACCAACATCCACTGCCTCCACTGTGTCCCCCTCCTCCTCGTCTCCCTCCTCCTTCCCAGTCTCGTCTACACTCACACCTGCATGCACTACCACTACAGCCACTAAGTCCCTCTCCAGCACACCCACCACCACACCCTGCTCACGTGCAGTCACCACCCCCACTACCATTCACGCGTCCCCTGTGTCCTCTCCCAGTGTGTCTGTGATGCCCCCTCCCAAGATACACAAACGCAGGCACACACTCACCTAACAGTCATCCACCTCACGACAGCCTCCAGCGCATGCGCCTTCACCCAAAGTCACCAAACGTACACCTCCTACAGCTACCACCTCTTCCTCCACACCCAAACCCCTTCCAGCTACCCGTCCCAGTGTGTCCCAAAAACTTTTCCTGTCCAACCTTGACCTCTTTCCCACACCTCCCCCACCCGGTCCGTCTCATAGGTCCCGAACTAGCACCTCAGCCACAACATCTCCGGGACCAGTGGTGCCTGTAGTCACCAGAATGTGGAGTGCACCGGCCACCAGGGCAGCCAGTGTGGCACGGAGCCACAGCACAGACATTCCCCCACCTGTGAAGCATCAGAAGTTGGCCAGTGCCCGGCGGGAGAGGGGGAAGACTCCAGCCACCAAAGCCGCTCCCTGGGGTCCGGTGGGGTGGGGAAGGGCCACAAGAAACCCGGCAAGTCTGGGAAGAGCAGCACGGCGGAGAAGACCACCATCATCCCCGCTGCCCAGGAGGCCACCGCCAGCACCAGCCCAGCTGCCCAGGAGGCCACCGCCAGCACCAGCCCAGCTGACCTGGAGGCCACCGGTAGCATCAGTCCAGCTGCCCAGGAGGGCACCGCCAGCACAAGCCCAGCTGCCCAGGAGGCCACCGCCAGCACCAGCCCAGCTGCCCAGGAGGCCACCACCAGCACAAGCCCAGCTGCCACTGCCAGCACCAGCCCAGCTTCCCAGGAGGACACCGCTAGCACAAGCCCAGCAGCCCAGGAGGCCACTGCCAGCACCAGCCCAGCTGCCCAGGAGGCCACCACCAGCACAAGCCCAGCTGCCCAAGAGGCCACCGCCATCACCAGCCCAGCTGCCCAGGAGGCCACCGCCAGCACAAGCCCAGCTGGGCCATGAAGGACCGCCAGCAAAAGGCCTGCTAGGCCATGAAGGACCGCCAGCAAAAGGCCGGTTGGGCCATGAAGGACCGCCAGCCCTGCTGGGCCATGAAGGACCGCCAGCAGCTGAGACCCTGCAATGGAGACCGTCATTTGAAGCACCGCTGAACAGGGCACCACCATCTGAAGCACCGCACCATATGAAGCACCGCTGAACAGGGCACCGCCATCTCAAGCACCGCTGAACAGGGCACCGCCATCTCAAGCACCGCTGAACAGGGCACCGCCATCTCAAGCACCGCTAGCCCATGAGCGGCAGGGGCACTGAAGCAACTGAGTCCGTCACGGGGTGAATAATGCACTCTGGGCACCATGCCCCCTCCAGAACCAGTGGAGACTGTCATCCACTACCTCTGTCCTTAACAGGATGAAGCACTCTGGGCACCATGCCCCCTCCAGAACCAGTGGAGACTGTCATCCACTACCTCTGTCCTTAACAGGATGAAGCACTCTGGGCACCATGCCCCCTCCAGAACCAGTGGAGACTGTCATCCACTACATCTGTCCTTAACAGGATGAAGCACTCTGGGTACCATGCCCCTCCAGAACCAGTGGAGACTGTCATCCACTTGTGAGACTGTGGCTTTGCACTCCCCATGATATGGCAGTGGGCAACCCACCCACAGTAGAGACTTGAGAGACTATGGCTTTGCACTCCCCAGGATTGAACAGTGGGCAACCCACCCACTTGTGAGACTTGAGAGACTGCGGCTTTGCACTCCCCAGGATGTAACAGTGGGCATGTGGCCCCCTCGTGGATTTGGCGTTGTGCACTCAAGCGGCTGAGGTGCCCCCCCTTCCCCGTGTTCGTGCTCCTGGTAGAGGAGCAGGAAGACTATCGCAGGGAGAATTTGGAGTTCCGGTTCCATGGCGTTCTCGTTCCTCGTGGGGTGGGTAGAGGTGAGCGTTTTCCCTTCGAAATTCCTGTTTCCGCCGTGTTTGTATCCGCGGTGAATCCGCCCCGGAAAAGGTAGCGGATTGGCCTGTCATAATAGTGTGGGCGGTACATTGTCTCCCGCCTGTCTGTTGGCGGTGACTGCTGTGCTGTTTGTTTGTACCACCGTGGCGGTCAGAGTGTTAAAGTGGCTGTCATTGTTGGCGGTTTCGGGCACGGTCGTAATTGCAATTTTTTTACCGCCGGCCTGTTGGCGGTTTTACCGCCGCTTTAACACCGTCCGCCAGGGTTGTAATGACCACCACAGTCTTATATATTGACATATATAGGCCCATATTTATACTTTTTGACTCAAAACTGCGCTTACGCAGTTTTGCGTCAAAAAAATTAGCGCCGGCTAATGCCATTCTGAAGCGCCATGCGGGCGCCGTATTTATTGAATGACGTTAGCCGGCGTTAGCCGCCAGCGCCGTCTGGTGTGCGTTAAAAAAAACGACGTACACCAGGCAGCGCCGGCGTAGGGGGATATGGGGCTTGGGCGTCAAGAAATGGGGCAAGTCAGGTTGAGGCAATTTTTTCGCCTCAACCCGATTTGCGCCATTTTTTTTGCACTCCCAACCCCCATAGAAATGACTCCTGTCTTAGCAAAGACAGGAGTCATGCCCCCTTGCCCCCTTGCCCAATGGCCATGCCCAGGGGACTTCTGTCCCCTGGGCATGGTCATTGGGCATAGTGGCATGTAGGGGGGCACAAATCAGGCCCCCCTATGCCACAAAAAATATAAAAAATAAAACTTACCTGTACTTACCTTAATGTCCCTGGGATGGGTGCCTCCAGCCTTGGGTGTCCTCCTGGGGTGGGCAATGGTGACAGGGGGTGTCCCTGGGGGCATGGGAGGCTACCTCTGGGCTCCTTCCGAGCCCACAGGTCCCTTAACGCCTGCCTTTTGCAGGCGCTAAAAAACGGCGCAAAAGCGTCCGTACGTCATTTTTTTTGACCCGCCCACTCTCGGGCGTGAATTTTGCCCGGGAGTATAAATCCGACGCACATGCCTCGGAGTCGATTTTTTAGACGGGAACGCCTACCTTGCATATAATTAACGCAAAGTAGGTGTCCACGCTAAAAAATTACGCTAACTCCATGGACTTTGGCGCTAGACGCATCTAACGCCAAAGTATAAATATGGAGTTAGTTTTGCGTCGGAATTGCGTAAAAAAAAACGACGCAATTCTGGCGCAAACGGAGTATAAATATGCCCCATAGTGCTTAATATCTCAATCAGCCTATCAGGGATCATGTCTTCAAAAAGATATCAAAACATGTATTGTGCATAAATGAGGTGAAAGGATTTCTGTTATAAAACAAATGTACAGTTTTTTTCTCTACATGGATTTTCACAGTTTAAGACATAATTCAGCCTATCAGTGGTGATGTCAACAAAAGGATATTCAAAACATACATTATGTCATTGATGGTAAATCCCGCTTACCGCCGGGGTGATGGCCGCCAACATACCGCAACGGTGACGAATATCCGTTCGCCATATTATAACACACACACTAAACCGACAGAATACTGCCACAAACACAAATCTGCCAGCCCAAACATCAATGCTAAAGTGGCGGTACGAACACCCATACCGTTACGCCAATAAAACAACTCCCACCACATTATGACCCACAAATCACCATGGCATCCATTCAGTGGTGGTAAATCATTGGCAGTACACACCGGTGCGCTCATAATAGCCACCCTAATACAAAACAAAACAACACTGGCCAAAACTAAACACACACACCTGAGAGTCAGACATACACCACAAACACCCATACATCCGTCACGCACCCCACATCCCACATCCCACACCCCACCACATCACTGAACACCCTCTGCACAACACACACCACACACCACACAACACCCATGTCCCCACAAAGGCACCCCCATTTCACAGATGAGGAGTTTAGGGTCATGGTTGAGTAAATAGTCAGGGTGGAGCCACAGCTGTTTGGAGCACAGGTATGGCAAATATCCATTGCCAAGAAGATTAAGCTGTGGCGGAGAATCGTGGACAGGGTGAATGCCATGGGACAGCATCTAAGAACAAGGGATGACACCAGGAAGAGGTGGAACGACCTACAGGAGAAGATACGTTCCGTGGCAGCAAGGCACCTTCTCGCCATCCAGAGGACTGGCGGTGGAACCCCACCTCCTCCCCACAGCATACTGCATAAGAGGAGCAAGTCTTGGCAATACTGCATCCTGAGGGACTCACTGAAGTAGCCGGAGGACTGTATACTGGTGAGTCAATATTTACTACTTATCACCCCATACCTGCATGCATCTCACCTCCTCACCTTCACTCCCATCACTCAACTCCATCTCACACTCAGCACCCACACATATGAATAACCCCAATGCCAAGCCCTGCATGCCATACCAATGCATGGACAGCCCTCCCAGCCCTGCATGGACATCCATCACCAAAGCATGCACAGCATGGAGATCTAACAAGCACACAAGACATCACCATACACAAAGGTGGCAGGGCAACAGCAACAGTAGAAGGGAAGCAAGGGTTGTACAATATGTCACAGACATGAAGTATAATACATCAATTACATCCCCACATGTGCCCCAGCCAATCTCAGCAGCGAAGGGGTGCCAAGACTAACCAGTCCCAGTCCCCCAACTGAAAACACCCCCAGTGATGACAGTAACTCTGGACTTCAGGATCTGGATGAACTACCTGGACCATCAGGGACCACTGGTCAGTCGGCCACCCCAGCCCACTCATGGTCCACCACAGAGCCTCCCTCATCAGTATCCAACACCATAGCACCCACCCAACGTCCTCACACCTCTTTCCCCATTTCACGTCAATCAACAGTGTGCCCACCTGTACAGGGACCCCAGTCCACACCTCACACCCAAGACAATCAGGGACATGGGCTCAGTGGTAGTGGGCACACCGTTCAGGGGACAGAGGCACAAGGGAACAGGGACACTGGGAGGACAGCTGTGCACCTTGGGGAGGACAGGCACAGGGAATCGACTCTCCAGGAGACACTCACCAATGTCCTGGGTACCTACCAATAATCCCAGGATAAGATGGGCCAGATCCTAATCAACATGCAGCAGGAGAACAAGTGGCTGCAAGAGGTACACCATCAGGAGATCAGGGAGGGACACAGCAGCCCTTACCTCAAGCCGGGACACAGCAGCCCTCACCTCCAGTAGAGGGCATGTAGGCCACCCCCAGGGACTGTTGTACAAGGAGCCCCCTCCAAAACCAGTTTGCATGTTCCCCAACTCAGAAACTGTGACCTTGCACTGCCAAGCATAGGAAAATGGGCATGGAGCCCCCTCCAGAACCAGTGGGCAAGTCCCGCAACTCAGAGACTGTGACCTTGCACTCCCCAGCTAATTGTAATGGGCATGGAGCCCCCTCCAGAACCAATGGGCAAGTCCCCCAACTCAGCTGAGGTGCCGCCCACCCTCTTTCTCCCTGAGGTGCCTGGCCATTCCTACCATGATGCCCCTGCAAAGTGTAGTGCGGATTACGTCAGGAAAAGAGTTGGGGCTTGGACTGTGCCCTGTGGCCATGTGAGCTTTTTGTACTTTGGACTGGCCATTGGCCCTTTCTGCACAATGACTCATGTGTATTTTTTCACATGGACAATATGGTGGCTGTTTTCATCTAATTATACTTTCTGTTCTGGAATGCTGTAGTCCTTGAATTATTATGACGTGGGTCTGTGACATTGTTTTTCGTCTGCAGCTGGTTCTGTGTATGGTGTGTGTGTGTTGTGCTTGTGTGTGTCACTCTTCTTTTCCTCCCTCCCTCCCTTGTGTGCTAGGCGGCATACACACAGGACAACACCCAAGATTGTCACAGGCAAACACAAGCACCACACTTCATCCCACAGGCACTCATACAAACACCATCCAGTTGCAGACACAACAACATCCACTATTTCCACTGTCTTCCCCTCCTCCTTCTCCAGCTCCCACCCACCGCCGGTATAGATCACTTTTGGCCACTGTACCCCATAGGGCCCAATATTAATCAATGAGCGGAATTACCTCACTTCCACTTGTCTCTCCACACAGGACAGGCGGATGCCATTTCAGGGGGGGGGCAGCCCTATGGATTCATGTTGCGTCACAGAAGAAATAGGCACATACTGGACAAATCACACTGACCCATTACAAGTTCACAGATTGCAAACTCCTGTTGTGGCTCCAATGTTCAGTTTGTGCCTCCTCATTCTTGTGACCCTTCGATGCCTTCTGCTGCGGATGAATAGGAGATGGAGACATACCCTCATGTACAGACCCCTGGTGGACTTGGCAACGCTGGAGGACAGGCACATAATCCTCACCTATAGACTGGACAGGGCCACAATCACAGAGCTGTGTGCCCAATTGGAACCTGACTAAATATCTGCTTTCTCTCACCCTACTGGGATCCCCCCTCTTGTGCAAGTGCTATCTGTATTCAAATTTCCTGGCAACTGGTACTTTCCAAGTGACAGTGGGCTTGGCAGCAGGAATGTCACAGCCAATGTTCTCAGCAGTGCTGACAAGAGTGTTGTTTGCCCTGATTAAACACATATGCAGCTACGTTGTTTTCCCCCAGGTTGAGGATTTGGCCACAGTGAAGGCCGAGTTTTATGCAATGGGACATATCCCCAACATAATTGAAGCGATTGTTGGCACACATATTGCATTTGCCCCCCCCCGGCAGAATGAACAGGTGTTCAGCAATCGTAAGATTTTCCACTCTATGAATGTTCAGATGGTGTGCTTGGTGGGCCAGTTCATCTCCCACGTCAATGCGAAGTATCCAGGGTCGGTGCATGATGCCTTTGTCCTGAGAAATAACAGCATCCCAAATGTGGTGTCCCAACTACAGAGGCACAGGGTGTGGTTAATAGGTGAGCCCTGGTTCCCACCCAGTATATGTTGGTGTATGGGTATGGTGTGGGCCATATAGGATAGTGTGTGGCTAAATGTTGTCCCTCAATATTTGTAGGTGACTCTGGTTACCCAAACCTATCATGGCTGCTGACCCCTGTGAGGAATGCCAGGACAAGGGCAGACAAACGTTATAATGAGGCACATGGGTGAACCAGAAGGATAATTGAAAGGACCTTTGGCCTCCTGAAGGCCAGGTTCCGCTGCCTCCATCTAACAGGTGGATTCCTGTGCTGCTCACCCAAGAAGGTCTGCCAGATAGTAGTGGCATGCTGCATGTTGCACAACCTGGCCCTCAGACACCATGTCCCTTTTCTTCAGGAGGAGACTGGAGATGTGCGTGTGGCAGCAGTAGACCCTGTGAACTATGAGGATGAGGAGGCAGAGGATGAGGATTAGAACAACTGAACATCAGTCATACGACAATACTTCCAATGACACACAGGTAGGACAGTGTAACTTTACATTTCATTGACTTTAGTTGTAATCTGTGTGGCAATGGCTTGCTGATATTTCCCACTTTAATGCCCACTTTCTGTTCCCTATGGCAATTCATTTTGCAGATGTTGGTGAATTGACATATACTCCTGGTGTGATCACCTTAGCCAGATACAGGTCATTAATCTATGCTCATTCTATGTACAGTTAATTTGCAATGTTTGTACCTGTTTCAAAGAATACCTATTTGATATACATGACATACCCAAAATGGATTTTTTTCAAAGGGTGTTTATTGAGGTGCCAACATATAGGGGGAAGTGCAATGTGATGGGGTGATGAAGGAGGAAAGTCCAGGGCATTGTTCCAGTCTGTTTGTAGCGCAGGTGCCCAAGGAGACAGGAAGGGGAGCAATGGCAGTTAAAGTTGAACAGGGTGCCTGTGTGGGACACAAGGGTGACAATCAGGAGAGTCTAATTTCTTGGCGGGGGTCTTGACAAGTGTCTCTGGCTCCCTCTGGATTGCAGGGAACGTTTGTGGGGTGGTTCACCTTCTGCAGGTGGAGGGGTGCTGGTGGCCTGTGAGTCCTGTGGTGGGGCCTCCTGGCCACTAGTGGCAGCAGAAGTGAGAAGTGGAAGGCTGTTCAGATTTCTGGCTAGTGGCAGGGGCCCGCTGGTGTGAGACTGCCTCTGACATCATGTTGGCCATGTCTACCAGCACCCCTGCTATGGAGATCAGGGTGTTGTTGATGGCCTGTAAGTCCTCCCTGATCCCCTGGTACTGTCCCTCCTGCAGCCGCCTCTTCTCTGCACATTGTCCAGGATCTGGCCCATTGTGTCTTGGGAATGTTGATAGGCTCCCAGGATCTCGGAGAGTGCCTCCTGGAGAGTCGGTTCTCTGGGCCTACCTTCCCCCTGGTGCACAGCACTCCTCCCAGTTTCCCTGTTGGCCTAAGCCTCTGTCCACTGCCGCTGACCCCAGGTCCCTGATTGTCTTGGGGGTGAGCTGTGGCCTGGGGTCCCTGTAGAGGTGGGCACACTGCTGATTGACGTGTCCTGGGGACAAAGGTGTGGGTACCCTGGGTGGGTGCTGTGGCGGTGCTTCCGGATGGGGGAGGCTTTGTGGTGGTGTGTGTCTGGGCTTGGGTAACCGTCTGTCCAGTGGTCTCTGATGGGCCAGGTAGATCGTCCGGATCCTTAAGACCAGAGTTACTGTCATCACTGTGGGCCTCTTCTGTTGGGGGACTGGATAGTGCTGGTACCTCCTCTCCGCTGACATTGGCTGGGGTACCTGTGGGGATGTAAATGATGTGTTGTTGTTTATATATCTGACATATTGTACATCCATGGTTTCCTCTCTATGGTTGGAGTTGCCCTGCCAGCTTTCACTTGTGTAGGTTAGTGTATGGTGGGAATGTTAGTTCTCTATGGTGTGCATGCTTTAGTGATGAGTGTCCATGCAGAGCTGTGAGGGGTGTCCATGCATTGGTACAGCATGCAGGGGTTGGGATGAGTGAGAAGTGATGGTGTAATGTGATAGATGTGGTAGAGTGATGGCAGTGAGGGTGAGGGTGTGTGATGGCATGCAGGTATGGGGGTGATAATTGTTGAAAGTTGACTTACCAGAGTCCAGTCCTACTCTGACTCCGGCCAGGCCCTCAGGATTCAATATTACCAAGACTTGCTCCTCCAGTGCTGTGAGTTGTGGGGGAGGAGGTAGGGGTCCACCTCCAGTCCTCTGGATAGCGAGCTGGTGCCTTGCTGCTATGGAACATATCTTCCCCCATAGGTCATTCCACCTCTTCCTGATGTCATCCCTAGTTCTTGGGTACTGTCCCACGGCGTTGACCCTGTCCACGATTCACCACCGTAGCTCCATCTTCCAGGCTATTGATTTCAGCTGTACCTGTGCTTCAAATAGCTGTGCTTCTACCCTGACAATTTCCTCCACCTTGACCCTTAGCTCTTCCTTTGTGAAACGGGGTTTCTTTGTGGTACCATGGGTGTTATGTGTGGTGTGTTGGTGAGGGTGTGTTAGGTAATGTTTTGGGGTGTGTGATGTGGAGTGTGTGAGTGGTGTATAGGTGTGAGTACTTTGTGGCTCTAGTTGTGTCAGTGGTCTTGGTGTCTGTCTCGTGGCAATGATTTGCAGTCGTAAAGGGTTGTGGATAATGTGGGTGTCTGATTTATATTGGTGTGGGTGTGTGGGTGTGGTGTGTGTATGGGTGTCCAGTGTGTGTTCTTTGAATTGGCCAATGTGGTGTTGTTTTGTCTGTGGGTGTCCATTTTGAGTGCAGTGGTATGTACCGCCAATGGTTTACCACTATTGAATGTCCACCATGGGGATTTGTGAGTCATAATGTGGTGGGCATTGTTCTGTTGGCATAACGGTGTGAGTTTTGGGACTGACACTTTATCACTGACCTTTGAACTGACAGATTTGTGTATGTGGCTGTATTCTGTCTGATTGGTGTGTGTGTGTCATAATATGGTGAATGGATATCTGCAGCCGCAGTGGTAAGTTGGCAGCCGTCAGTGTGGTGGTTATTGGGATTTACCGCCAATGTCATAATGAGGGGCAACATCTTTTCGTTAATGTAATAAGTGTGACAATCAAATATTGTAAAAAGTGTACTGAGTGCAATTTACATTATTAGTCACACATCATCATGTACTGTGGAGACATTGGCCCTCATTACAACCCTGGCGGTCTGTGGAGAAATGACAGTAATACCGCCAACAGGCCGGCGGAAAAAAAATGACATTACAAACATGGCGGTGACCGCCATGCTAAACTGCCACTTCTCCACTCCGACAACCAGGGTGGTAACGACCGCTGGGCTGGAGACTTCGGTCTCCAGACCAGCGGCTGTCACTACACTGCCGGCGGTATCACGACCCCGCATACCGCCATGGATTTCCTGGGGTTCTGTACTGCCACTAAATCCATGGCGGTAGGCACTATCAGTGCCAGGGAATTCCTCCCTCCACCCCTCTCCCCCTCCCCTGAGTCCTCTGATGATTATACAGTACTCTTTTTATAGGTACTAGCATAAAGAAACTAAGAACAGAAAAGAAGGAAACTGAAATGTTGTAGTAAATTTTGGTATAATCTGATAGCATAATTAATATATACTGATTTGTTTTACGTGTTGTATAAACATACAATTAACATATTTATGTTCTTTTTTTTACAGTATTTGGAGTGATATGTCATCAAAATGTTGAAGACAGTAGACTGTCAGAAAAGTATTTATTTCTGGCACCTATTGCCAATTGTTTATTCTTAGTATTCTTTATCTGTAAAACAGTGTGCTTTCTGACCTTTAGAGTGTGTGACACACACACTTACTCAGTGTGCCCTGGAAGGACTCATATAACTGTACATACATCTCTCATACATTCACTCACTCATTCACACAGATATACTACCACTCAGTCACACATACACCATCTGTACAGTTGTTAATTCATCCATATATCACTGCTATACCCATGTAGCCACATGCCTGTTATGTGTCCACTTTCTCAGTCATAGATGCACTCATGCACCCACTTACTTAACCATACATTACCAACTACACAATCTCACTCACTGATAACATCACGTTTACACAGACTCACTCATCTAAACAAACACTTATAAACCCAGTCATTCATTGATGCAAATATTGATGCCTGCTGTAACTCACACATACAGTCAGTCTGCACCCAGTCACTCACTCGCCGATATGCACACTCATACACTCACTAAGTGAACTATACAGTCACTCATGCACCTGTTCCCTCACTCAATGCTTCACTCATTCACTGAGTCGTTCATACACCCAGTAATATATCCTCTGACACATCTATGTAACCACTTATGTACCTACTCACTCACACATACAGGAACTCATACATTCTCTATCTCACCTATGATCCCACTTATGTACCCAGTCACACCTATTCAGCCACTCATACATCCAGTAAGTAACACATACACCACTGATACACCCTATCACTTTGCCATACATCTACTCATGTGTCTACTCACTCACTAATGCAACTACTCATGCAACTTGCTATCACACACCCATTCACTCTGCTGAACAGCCAGTCATGCTCACATGCCCCTAATAAAACAGACACTGGCATACCCAGACACTCACCCATATAGTGACTCCTGCACACATTTCCTCTTCTACACAAGAACTCACACACCCATGCACCCATCCATACAGACACTCTCATAACCAGGGCAGGGGTAAAGGCATTCATGCTCCCTACCACTCACTTATACAGTCATTTATGTATTGCTACAGTCACTCATACGCTCACACATGCCTCTTTTCACTCACCTAGACAGCCACTAATGCACCTAGTTACTCATCTAAACAGCCAATGAAGCACCCACTCACTCACTCATCAGTCACTCATGCACCTCATGCACCTACTCAGTAATGCTTACAGCCACTCATGCACTCAGGGACTAACTCATACAGCCCTTCACACACCCATTCATTTACCCGAACAAACACTCAAGCACATAGTCACTCATCCTTACAACCATTGATGCCTTCACTCACTCACCCATACATCCACTGATGCAGCCATTCATTCACCCATATAGCCATTCACACTCATAATCACTCACCCATATAATAACTCATGCACCCATTCACTCACCCATACAGCAACTCATACACCCTACTGCTCACCCATAGAGCCACTCTTGCACCCTATCAATCACTTGTACAGCCACTGACACACCTATTCATTCAGCCATACAGCCACTCACACACTCAGCCACTCACCTGTGCACCCACTCACATACCTACTCAGTTACCCATGCACATACTCATTCAGCCATTCACGCACCCATTCACTGAGCCATAAACTCATTCATGCTCCCAGTCAACACACATACAGCTACTCATGCAGCAAGTCACTCATTCATTCACTAGCTGATACATACTATCACTTAACTAAACAAGCTCTCATACAACCAGTCAGTCACCCCTAAAATCAGTCATGCAATTTTAGTTTTAAAATATAAGATGTGGTTGTGAAAAGAACAGTTATTTTTTTGTTTTGTGAGTTTTGTGTGTTTTTTGTGCTTTTTTAACTATTTTGTTGTGTTTTAGCTGTATTTTCTGAAAAAAGTAACATTACTTGCAACAAGCAAAGTAATTTGCATAGTTAGAAGAAGCCGAAAAATTAAAACAATGACATTTTAACATTTGCGCGCCTTGATAGTTTGCATCAGATTTGAAACAGCTTGTTTGCCAAGACTCAGAACTTTGTCACATTTGCAACAAAAGATTCCAACATCTCCAAATTCTGAGAATGTTGGAGGAACTCCATTAATATAGCGTGCAACAGATGGTGGTGCTGGGTGGTCAGCAGATGCACTGGAATCACCTTCTTTCACCAACCTCTGTATTTGTGCTCTTACAAGTCGAGTAGAGTGCATTTGGCGTAGATGTTTGAACATGCTTGAGGTCCCACAAAAGTATTTCCCCTCACTCCCTCTGGATATCACCTTCTAACAAAGAGTGCATGCCACCTTCTGGGCATTTACTTATTTTTCCCCTTCTAGAATGGAGAAAAATTCCCAAGCAATACTCACCTTTTTCTTCTTCTGCAGTTCTTCATCTTCCTCCAAGATGCTGACATCCTCCACCTCCTACTGCTCTCCTGAATCTGCCATATCCAAAAAGAAGAAGAAGAAAAACACCAAGCTACAAGGACAAACTATTGGGTTTGGCAGAGAAGTGTGAAAACACGCAGTCACTCTCAAAGTAAATTGCAATGTGTAGGACCTCTCACTATAGAAGATGGAAAGGACCTATCAAATATCAGAGAGACTACAGGAATTTGATGATAATGTAATGCTGTGGCAGAGATACATTGATGATATCTTTGTGATTTGGAAAGGTACAATACAGGATGCTAGGAATTTTGTGCAGAAATTGAATGATAATTATACAATATCTGATTGACAGATCATATCGATCCTGGTCAGGTTGAATTTTTAGATATTTGTGTTTAAGTACAAAACAACGAGTTATTCACAAGTTTATATAGGAAACCAACATGTGACAACACATTATTACATGCAATTAGTGGTCCTTGGAAATTGATTGAGAGTATCCCATATGGGGAGTTTTTACGAGCTAGGAGGAATTGCAGGACATACGTATTTTTCAAGGTGGAAAGTGAAGTAGTGGAAAAAAGATTAGTTATGACGTAGGAGTCATAAAAACAGCCAGACAGAAGGCAGGAATGAGGAAGAGGGAAAAACATTTAAATCCTACATGTGTGAAGAAAGAAGACAAGAAATGTAGATTCATTACTACTTTCTCTAATAGATCTCAGGAGTGTATTAACAATAATCTGTGAAAATTGAGCTTCAGAAACCATATTTATCATTTGGAAATTACCAAGCAAAGTATTGTGATTTGTTTTCATCCTTTTAAAATACTTTTTTCATCAAGGAGAAGTACAAAACACATGCTTTCACAACTACTGAAATATATTTTGAAATGTTTGCACACACCACATTTAAATAACCCTTTGTACAGCAGGTCAGCAAGTTCACCTTAAAAAATTCTAGAACTCTGCAGTCAGAAGGAAAATTAATTGTAAGACACACTGACTTTTGACCTCTGTCTCCGCAAGATCACAAAATGTAAAGGCATCTTTATTGCTCCTGCACTTTCTTACTTAATAGAACACCTGTTGTTTGTCAACTCGCCAGAAGGGGCGAGTGGGTCCTAAGATTAGCTCGCCCTGATAAAATATGACTCGCCATATTAAGTGGGTGAGTAGAATTTTCTAGGCCAGTCTGGTATAAATATTGGATCCTCTGACCCAACTCTTCAGTGCACCTCTGGAGCTGTGAATACTACAGAAGAAGGACTGCTGCTCTGTTACCCAGTTGCCCTACTGCATGAGTGAGAAGGACTGGACCTTGATTTTGGACCTATGACCATCATATTGACACCAAGGGCTAATTTGCTGATCTTCTGATCAAAGCCTCAGGGACAGAAAATGCTCTGCCAGGCCAGCTGTGATCCAGTGAGCAGAACTGAGGCAGCACAACATATCACCTCGCAGCCGCATCAGAACAGCTTCTGCACAATGCATTCCTGATGCAGGACCCCGTATGATAGCGCACAGCTTCCTTGAAAATGACACTATGTGACACATCTTCGATGCAGGCCTTTAGACCACAAGCCCCCTGTCAACAGCATTCTCAACGATGATGCAGAACTCTGCATTGCAGCCCCACAGGTTCCTTTGGTCTACCTCCGCATCATGCATCCTTGACGCAGCATCTCGCAATTCTTTACAAACCCAAATGTAAGGTACTTTGTTCAGTGGGTCTAACTTTGACCTCTGCCTGGCCCGCTGTCTTTGGTTGTTGGCCTGAAGTTGTGACTTTGTCCCAGGAAGGTGTAACCGGATAACTACAGTTGGAACTTTGTGCTTGTAAGCATTATTTGTACTTAAATCTTTGAAACTGTTTATCTGTGTTTTTACTGAGTAGTTTTTTGTCATTTTGGTTCCAAATAATATATTACATATTTTTAAAATCGATGTGAAATTTTTCTTGTGTTGTGGTTTCAATTTGGTACTGTTTGAAGTGCTGCATAAATATTGTACATATTCCTCTGAGTTAAGCTGACTGCTTGTGCCAAGCTACATGAGGGTTAAGCACAGGTTAATTTGCTTATGACTTCACTCTGACAGGATTTGTGGTTGCTGGTTGAGTTGATTAGGGTTTCACCCCCTTCAGTCAGTAATCCAATTTCCAACACATTATCAGAAGGAAAGAGATCAGAATATGGAAGTTTGATTAGACAGAATGCCACCTAGATTGGACACACTGAACATCTATGCCTCTACCATCTTTGGAGGTCGATGTCTACCCCCCCACTTGAAAATGTATTTCTGGGCAATCCATCTCTCACAGCTTGCATACCACCTGAACTCTCATACAGAAGCACCATTTTGGGTTAAACTGGAATGAGGATTGCACAGAGGTAGCACAAAAGGATGGTGGATGGAGTGCTGAAACTTTCTTTTCAAGCACTGGACACTTATTTGCATATGGACCCAGCCATGTGCAAATCAGTCTTAACCCTGGAAGTTCGGGCTGGACTGGTCCCATGGGGAACAGGCTCAAGACTGATTTGCATATGACTGGGTCCAAACTGGGGTGACGTGGCAAGCAAAATAACTATGGATTAAACCCAGATCGGTGACTGGGGGTGATTGTTTGAAAAGTTTTAACACTCTGTCCATCATTTTATTTTGTTTTGTGATGTTGCCTTGTGTGCCCTAAGTGGCTAGGGTATGCCCCGACGTGGGTCCCTTGCTCTCTGTGCCACTGGATTCAACCTAGCATGGCTGATGAAGGGTGATAGCTTGAAACTAATCCCAGGATGCTTGTTTCCTGTCTAGGGAGGACCTGGCCTGGCAGTTCGGGCTGGGGAACAGGGTCAAGACTGATTTGCATATGGCTGGGTCCACACTGGGGTGACATGGCGAGCAAAATAACGATTGATTAAAATCAGATCTGTGACTGGGGTGAGTGTTTGAAATGTTTCAACTCTCCGTCCATCCTTTTGTTTTGTGATGTTGGATTGCACGGAGGTGCCAGGGAGCATGTGCCTCTTCATGGTGGTCATAAAGCATCATCTGACCAACACATTATCCTGATCGTGATGCACAATGTATGGCTTTTGACCCACCGATGTCTGAAACAACATGGCTTCCTTCAGCCCACAAGCACCCCTAAGGCATAACCAGGCAATCAAAATTGGTGACTCCTTTCTCCAAAAGGAAGGATTGGAAACTCAAAGGCTTACACACGCTACACCAAGTACCCGATGGCAACACCCTCAGTTTGTTCACTGACTTGATGGCTGAAATTCGCCTTTCTGCAAACAACTTTGGTGGTGCCTACAACTAAGACATTGCCTCCACTCCCAAATGGAATTGCAACCATAGACACTGTCCGCTTCATACTGCCATGACTAGTTAAGGAAATTGTTCACAAAGCTGTATGACCTGCTGATTACCCAACTCTTGGCAGAACAGGCTGCAAATTTCATGCTTCATATGAAACGGTCTTAACTGCTTCATATGCATGACAGGGACTCCAAGAGACATGAGTGAAGTTCAGTTTTTTTTTAAAAATCCCACCTGTCTGGCACTGGACACCACTCAAGCAGCCTGCCTAACACTGATGAGTGTTGAAGCTTTCAGATGCCTGCCAGTGACATATCACATGTCTTATGTCCTGCCCCATTAGTCATTGTTACTAGTTAAAAGTCTGCAACACCATCAAATCCACAAGCAGTCTCTTCTTTCATCCTTCTTGAGCATTGGAGATCCTACACAACACAGACAAGATACCTGTCTTAACCAACTTCCAAAAAACAATGGATGGTTTCAGTCTTAGACATTGCAAAACTTTGTCTTGTCAGGTGTAAGAAATCACCCTCCAACCATACACATGCCAAATGGATGGTGCGGTGGCCACAATGATGGCCCATGAGCATCTGCTATAGAAACTGAAAGATTAAGTCCATACTTTTATTGAAATCTGGAACGCCTTCCTGACCTGCTTCCTTAGGGTTGTCTGTTAATGAGCTGCTTTGCCATTAATGCCATACTCAAGGATGAGCATGAGATACCCCTTCACAGTGAGATCCATCCACTGAGTAAATAATAGTATTTTATCTGTTACTGATTATATTGCTATCTGTATATACCTATTTGGCCAGGGTGTTCTATTTAACTTATTTTCCTGCTCTGACTACCACTTTAGTTAGTCAAATGTTTCTGTGCTGTGTGGCACTCTTATTTCTTTCACTTGCACATTATGTGGCTGCTCTTATTAGTTGCTGGACTCCTGCTCGGACATTCTAATGACTCTTCACCAGTTGGCCAGATATTGGAGATTCTAGACAGGGGTTCTCATTTTACTCTGTTGCTGGACCGGGTGCTTTTTGCAGGGTCATCCCCAAACTTTTTGCCTCCTTCCTCCTACTTTTCCTGACCTTTTTTTGTTGGCTTTTGAACTCTGAGCACTTTACCGCTCCTAACCAGTGCTAAAGTACATATGCTCTCTGTGTAACTTGCACTGTTAATTGGTTTATCCATGATTGGCATATTTGATTTACTAGTAAGTCCCAAGTAAAGTGCATTAGAGGTGCCCAGGGCCTGTAAATCAAATGCTACTAGTGGGCCAGTAGCACTGGTTGTGCCACTAACATAAGTAGTCCTGCAATCATGTCTCAGACCTGCCACTGCAGTGTCTGTGTGTGCAGCTTTAAACTGTAAGGCCCATATTTATACTTTTTAGCGCCGCATTTGCGCCGCTTTTTAACGCAAAAACGGTGCAAACGTACAAAATACAATTGTATTTTGTAAGTTTGCGCCGTTTTTGCGTCAAAAAGTGACGCAAATGCGGCGCTAAAAAAGTATAAATATGGGCCTAAATTCGACTTGGCAAGTGTATCCCCTTGCCAAGCCTAACCCTTCCCTTTTCCTACATACAAGACACCCCTGAGGTAGGCCCTAGGTAGCCCCATGGGCAAGGTGCAGTGTATGGTTAAGGTTGGACATATACTAATGTGCTTTATATGTCCTGACAGTGAAATAATGCCAAATTTGGTTTTCACTGCTGCAAGGCCTATCTCTCTTAGAGGTTAACCTGGGGGCTACCTTTAAACATAATTAAATCATAGCTTCCCTTTGGGAGCAGATAGACATGTGGAATTTGAGACCTCTGAACTCACAATTGAAAAATGTATGTTTTAGTAAAGTTGCTTTTAGGATTGTGTGTTTGAAAATGCCACTTTTAGAAAATGGGCATTTTCTTGCTTGAACTATTTTTGTGACTTTGCCTGTTTGTGGATTCCCTGTCTGGGTTAGTTTTACAGTTGGGCTGTTTGCACCTCTCTCCAGAAGGTGACACAAAGGGGGCTGGGGTGTAGCCTGCATATTCTGATGAGCCATCTGTGCTAGGAGGGAGGGGAGGAGTGGTCACTTGCACCTGAAAGGGCTGTGGCTGCCCTCACAAAATGCAGACTCCAACCCCCTGGTGTGTATCTGAGGCCTTGCCTGGGCAAGGCTGGATTTCACAAACAAGTGAGACTGTTCCTTCAAAGTAAGCCTACTTCAAAGGCTAAAATGGGCATTAGAAGAGGACCCAAAACCACAAACTTTAGACACTTCTTGGGGTAAACACTCTACCTCACAGACACTTCTGGACAAGAAACATGCTGGTGAAGAATCCCTGAACCAGACCTGCCAAGAGAAACTGCCAGGCTGCCCAAAGGACTCACTGGGACTGCTTTTCTGACAAGGACTGCTGCCTTGCTGTTGCCCTGCTGCCTTGCTGCTCCCTGTCTGTGCTGAGAAGTGCTGTCCAAGGGCTTGGATAGAGCTTGCCTCCTGTTCCCTGAAGTCTCAGGACCAAAAATACTTCACTCCTGCAACTGGACTCCTTCTGTGGTGAAAACATGACGCACAGCCTGCTAAAAATGACGCACAGCCTGCCCAGCGGTGAGAAATTCACCGCATGCCAAACCAGAACCATGCAGCTTGACTTCGCAAGGAGAAGATCGACGCGGCACCTGCGCTGCGACCAGAACTTCGACACACTGCCCACCAGATCGACGCACAGACGACCCAGGAAAACGCAGCCCGACTTCCAGTTAGGAATCGACACAGCGCCTGCCGTGCGGGAGAACTTTCCACGCAACACCCACTGGATTGACGCAGCGCTTGTGACTTTGCTCCACAAGACCAGGATTCCACGCACAGTCCCTGGGGTGCCAGAAAACCCCGCAACCCAAAGAGGACCCAAGTCCGCACGCCGTAAAACGATGCAAAGCCTTCCCCTGCGTGGAAAATAACAACGCAAGTCGGTGAGCGAAGGGGCAAAACCGATGCACACCTCCCCGTTTTCCATGCATTGCCTCCTCTGCGGTCCCTTGCGGAGATTTTGAATGCATTTATTTGTTTTGCCAAGACTTAAGACACTTTGGGGGTCATTCAGACCCAGGCGGGCGGCGAGACCCGCCCGCCTGGCGGGAACCGCCGAATGACCGCACCGCGGTCAAAAGACCGCGGCGGCCATTCTGTGTTTCCCGCTGGGCTGGCGGGCGACCGGCAGAAGGCCGCCCGCCAGCCCAGCGGGAAACCCCTTCCCACGAGGACGCCGGATCCGAATGGAGCCGGCGTAGTGGGAAGGTGCGACGGGTGCAGTTGCACCCGTCGCGAATTTCAGTGTCTGCAATGCAGCCACTGAAATTCTATGTGGGGCCCCCAGGGGCCCCACGACACCCCTCACCGCCATCCTGTTCCTGGCAGTCGGAACCGCCAGGAACAGGATGGCGGTGAGGGGGTCAGAATCCCCCATGGCGGCGCAGCAAGCTGCGCCGCCATGGGGGATTCCTCAGGGCATCGGAAAACCGGCGGGACACCACTGGTTTTCCTGTTCTGACCGCGGCCAAACCGCCGCGGTCAGAATGCCCTGCGGGGCACCGCCAGCCTGTTGGCGGTGCTCCCGCCAATCCCGACCCCGGCGGTCCTTGACCGCCGGGGTCGGAATCAGGCCCTTTATATCACTTTTTTCAGTGATATTTCAACATCTACTTACTGCATTTTAATCGTTTTTACCTGCATCTTATCAGATAAATATTATATACACTGTGTGGTGTATTTTGTGGTGCTATATGGTGTTGTTGTACGATTTATTGCACAAATATTTTACACATTGCCTTCTAAGTTAAGCCTGACTGCTCAGTGCCAAGCTACCAGAGGGTGGGCACAAGATCATTTTGATTCTGTGTGACTTACCCTGACTAGAGTGCGGGTCCTTGCTTGGACAGGGGGTAACCTGACTGCCAACCAAAAACCCCATTTCTAACATCTGTGATACATTTTGAATAAACTTTTGTGTTGTTGCTTATGATTAAAAATAATAAACATATGAAAACACAGACCCTTCTGAAGGCAATGATATAGGGTTTCTAGGTTCTCTGAAAATATGCAATACTCAGTGGCAACACATGATCTGCAGCTTACAATGTTGTTTCATCATGCATCAACCATGTAACAGCTCATATGGTAAAATGTAATGAAAGAAAAATGTAAATGAAGGAAACCTATGTATATTCGAAACATGCACAAAAGTTGAGTTTAGGAACAATGCTTATTTCTACACTAATACTTTGGGGTTACCCATACTATTATGTGATTCAGAGAACGTTTACCAAAATCTGTTCTTTCTTTCAAACCAACTTGCATTTGGAAGGCAAAGTTGCAGAGAAATTCAGTTGTGTTGCTCGGTCTAGTGACCAAAACACCCTAAAACACAAAACTGAAGATAACAAATTCCATTCAGCAAATTCAATATGTTTTACAATGTGGATAGCTGTGGATTTTGGGATAGTGTTCAGTTGCCACATTTTAGAAAGCTAGCCACCCAGGAAAGTGCAGAATGGTTTGACTCCCATGTGAAACCCCCAAAATAGTCTATATGCCTATTCCCAAACCTCCATCTCTGGCTAATAACACACATTTGTGTTATATTTCTGCAAGAGAAAGTTCCAGAAGCTGTGAGAATCCACAAAATTACTATTATGCAACATTTCCAATCTTCTCCCGATTAAAATGTTACCCCGCTTGGGTGACAGGAAAGCCCTCAAAATGCAACATAGATATAACATTTTTCCACTCAATACCAACCCTTTTTTGCCTCTGTAGCTTTAGATTTTGCTCCTGGGCTTGGCCAGCACCCAGAAAACTCCCAAATAATCGTGTGATGTATAACTCAAAATAGAAGAACCCAGATGCCAGCAATATGTGGATTCATTATTGTACTTTTTGAAGACCATAACTTTAGTTTCAGATTTATTGGCCGCTGTAATGGAGTGAGGAAGGGTGAAACTTTTTTAAAGTAGCAACCACAGTACTTGTCAGGGTGAAGTCACAAGCAAACCTCAAATAAACCTGTGCTTAACCCTCTAGTAGTTTGGCTTAGACCAGCCAGTATTAACTCAGAGGCAATGTGTACATTTAGTGCCACTTTACTATGGGCTTACAAGTAACTTATACTCCAATTTGGTGTAAGCTAATTCTACCATGTTTAACAGGACTGCACAAACACTTTAGTACTAGTTAGCAGTGATAAATTGCTCAGTGTTCCAAAAGCCAACAAAAAAAGGAGGATAAGGGCAAAAAGTCTGGAGATGATCATGCAGACAGGGCCAACAGCCACCAATTTATTGTGCTGATTTTAAATGTGCAATCCATTCAAGACTCACTGTAATCCCACTTGGGTTTAATATAAAAGAATCAATTCACCGCCATACTGTAGATGATGTTCTTTTATCAACACTAATGATTGTTAATAGTGATCCTCTTAATATTTTAGAATTCATCGTTAATATACTGGGGACTGGAATTTCAGTTATAATAAACCCTAATGTTGGACCTAGCCCTTTTTTGCAGAGTTATCCCTAAACTTTTTACTTTCTTTCTTCTATTTTTTCTGACTTGTTTTGTTTGGCTGTAGGACTCTGGGCACGTTACCACTGCGAACCAGTCCTAAAGTACATATGCTCCTTATCTAAAATGCATTGGTGATTGGTTTCTCCATGATTAGCATATTTGACTTACTAGCAAGTCCCTAGTACAGTGCACCATGTGTGCCTAGGGCCTGTAAATCAAATGCTACTAGTAGGTCTGCAGCACTGATTGTGCCATGCACATGAGAAGTCCTGCAAACATGTCTCAGTCCTACCATTGCAGTGTGTGTGTGCGCAGTTGTAAACTGCCATTTCAACCTGGCAAGTGCACCCAATTGTCAGGCCTAAATCTTCCTTTTTATTACTTGTAAGTCAACCCTAAGGTAGGCCCAAAGCAGCTCCATGGGCAGAGTGCAGTGTATTTAAAAGGTGGGGCATGTACTGGTGTGTTTTGCTTCTCCTGGTAATGAAATACTGCTAAATTTGGTTTTCATTATTGCAAGGCCTATCTCTCCCATAGGGTAACATTGGGATTGCCCTGAAATATCTTTAAAGTGTAATTTCTCATAGGGAGCAGACAGAGATGTTGAGTTTGTGGTCTATGAACTCACAATTTAAAAATATATCTTTTGGTGAAGTTGGTTTTAGAAAGTGGGCATTTTCTTGCTTAACCATTCTGTGCCTCTGCCTGGCTGCTGAATACACAGCTGGGTCAGGATGACAGTTGAGCTGTTCACTCTAGACAGTCACAAAAGGGAGCTGAGATGTGGCATGATATACTGATGGCTTCTCACTACGCTGATGGGTCTTCCAGAGCTAAAGTGGTGGGAGGAGCTAGCATTTGTACCTGAATAGGCTGTGCCCATCCTCACACAAAGCAATCTCCAAGACCCTGGAGTGTGTCTGGGGCCAGGTCAGGGAAGGGCAGGGTCTTGTGCACAACAAAGACTTCTCTTTGAAGTTTGCCTACTTCAAAGACAGAAATGGGTATAAGTACTGAACCTCTGACAACACATAGTTAGAATCCTTCTTAACTGAGGACAGTCTGCCAGGACGAAGAGCTGGATGCTGTAGGAGGGACTGACACTTTGCTTGTTGCTTTGCTCTACTGGCGTGCTGTTTGCTGCTTCTGATCTGGGCGTGAAAGGACAGGAATTTGCTTTCTACATCCTGCTTTCCAAGGTTCTCCAAGGACCTGACCTGAGCTTGCTTCCTGTTAGAAGTTTTAGGGACATCAAAGACTTCATCTGCCAACACCTGGGCTCTCTTGCTGAGAGACTTGACTTGCCAAGTGGTGCCAAATCCAGTTCCTGGGCCCTTGGGAGTGAGTTCTGGTGCAACCAAGCAGTAATCAAGCACATCGACCCCAGAGTGACTTGAGAACCAGCGCTGCTGTCCGGCTATGCGCTGCTGCCTGCACAGGAGCCATGGTTCCCGCTGAGTGCAACTACTGTGACCAACGTTGCAGGCCTAGTGCCACCGCAGCACCTCCGGAGCATACCACAGCATGAGTCCAAAACACAGTGTCATTGATGTATGTGGCACCCTGCTCTGACTCCGCGCAGCACCTGTGGCCCTGTGGTGTGATTGAGACACTGCAAAGTCTATGGCACGCATCTTTACTTGTTGGATTCATCAACCCTACCCTGTAGTGTTAGAAATGGGGTCTTTGGTTGGCAGTCAGGTTACACCCTGTCCAAGCAAGGACCCTCACTCTAGTCAGGGTAGAAGAGAATTACCCTCAGCTGACCCCTGCTTACCCCCTTGGCAGCTTGGCACGAGCAGCAGGCTTAACTTCAGAGTACTAGGTGTAAATTATTTGTACCAACACACACAGTAACTTAATGAAAGGACTACAAAATGACACAACACAGGTTTAGGAAAATAGGAAATATTTATCTAAACAAAACAAGACGAAAATGACAAAAATCCACAATACACAAGTCAAGTTATCAATTAAAAAGCAAAAGGAGTCTTTATGTAGCTTTAAACACACACTAACACTGTTAGCGTGAAAATGTACCTTGGGTGCGTCAAAATAACCCCGTGCGGGCAAGAATGCGCCAAAAAGGGCCTGTGATGTGTCGATTTAACTCACGAGTGAGACCTTTGTTTGTTTCTTCTTTCATTGGGTCGGGGAGCATCATTTCTTATCTCAGCAGGAGAGCGATGCGTTGATTCGGTCAGCACTCTCGGGACCGGGCAGGCCTTGCGTTGTTTTTATACACCTAGCGGTACTTGCGTCAGAAATCCAGCTGCACGATGATCCGAAAACCATGCAGCGCAGGTTGCGATCTCCCCAGCCTCCGTTAGTGATGCTGTTTGTCGTTTCTCCCGCTCTGTGCGTTGACTCATTGGTTGGGTTGCAGGCGAGCGTTGATTTTCAGCCGCGAAGCCGGTGGTGCGTCGATTTTTCAGCCGCAGATCGGGGTTGCGTCGATCTTTTACCCGCACGTCATTCTGTGCGTGGATTTCTTTCTCTTAGGCTGCTAGCTTCTCCTTTCAGGGTCCCAGAAACTGGATGGGTACCACAGGGCAGAGTAGGAGTCTCTCCAGAGAGAAGTCTTTGCTGCCCCTGAGACTTTAAACAACAGGAGGCAAGCTCTAAATCAAGCCCTTGGAGATCTTCACAAGATGGAAGGAATACAAAGTCCAGTCTTTGCCCTCTTACTTTGGCAGAAGAATCAACTGCAGGATAGCTCCACAAAGCACAGTCACAAGCAGGGCAGCTCTTCTTCCTCAGCTCTTCAGCTCTTCTCCAGGCAGAGGTTCCTCTTTGTTTCTGGAAGAGTTTGAAAGTCTGTGGTTTTGGGTGCCCTTCTTATACCCAATTTCTCCTTTGAAGAAGGCTTACTTCAAAGTAAAGTATCTCTTGAATGTGAAATTCGGCTTTGCCCAGGCCAGTCCCCAGACACTCACTAGGGGGTTGGAGACTGCATTGTGTGAGGACAGGCACAGCCCTTTCAGGTGTGAGTGATCACTACTCCCCTCCCTCCTAGCACAGATGGCACATCAGGATATGCAGGTTACACCTCAGCCCCCTTTGTGCCATGGTCTAGTGTAAGGTGCAACCAGTCAAACTGACCAAGACAGGGAATCCACAAACAGGCAGAGTCATAGAAACGGTATAAGCAAGAAAATGCTCACTTTCTAAAAGTGGCATTTTCAAACACACAATCTCAAAATCAACTTTACTAAAAGATGTATTTTTAAATTGTGAGCTCAGAGACCCCCAATTCCACATGTCCATCGGCTCCGTAAGGGAATTACACTTTAATCAGATTTAAAGGTAGCCCCTATGTTAACCTTTGAGAGGGACAGGCCTTGCAACAGTAAAAAACGAATTTAGCAATATTTCACTGTCAGGACATTTAAAATACATTACTATATGTCCTACCTTAACCATACACTGCACCCTGCCCTTGGGGCTACCTAGGGCCTACCTCAGGGGTGTCTGACATGTAAGAAAAGGGAAGGTTTAGGCCTGGCAAGTGGGTACACTTGCAAAGTCGAATTTACAGTTAAAACTGCACACACAGACACTGCAGTGGCAGGTCTGAGACATGATTGCAGAGCTACTTATGTGGGTGGCACAACCAGTGCTGCAGGCCCACTAGTAGCATTTTATTTACAGGCCCTGGGCACCTCTAGTGCACTGTACTAGGGACTTACTAATAAATCAAATATGCCAATCATGGATAAGTCAATTACATACACATATTGTAAAGGAGCACTTGCACTTTATCACTGGTTTGAAGTGGTAAAGTGCCCAGAGTAACAAAAACAGCAAAATCCGAGTCCAGCACACATCAGCAACCAGGGAAACAGAGGCAAAAAGTTAAGGGAGGCCACACCAAGGATGAAAAGTCTGACATGTAGGAAGGAACCAACGCCTCACCGCAAACACTGCATCACCTCCCGTGCAACCGTAAGGAACCAATGCCTCACCTCCCCTGCCTATCAGTGAGGGATCAACGCCTCATCTTCCCAGTATTCGTAAGGAATTGTCACTGCACTAGATCCAGTGACATCTTAGGGGCATATTGATACTCCGTCTGCGCCGATTGTGCATCAAAACTTTTGACGCACATTCAGCGCAAATGTTGCCCCGTATTTAAACTTTGACGCCCGAGCCCGCGGATGACAAAATTCTGCAGTGTGCGTAATTTTTTGGATGCGGCAACCCGCCTTGCGTTAATCATATGCAAGGTAGGCGTTCCCGTCCAAAAAATGGCTCAAACGGCCGTGCGTCGTATTTATGCTTTTGGGCAAAAATGACGCACAGCCGGGAGGCGGAGCCAGAAAATGGCGCACAGCCCGATTTGCGTCAAAATTTAACGCCTGGGTCAGGGCAGGTGTTAAAATGGGGCAAACACACCTGTATTTAATCAGAACACACAGAACAAAGAGCAGAGCAGCAGAGCAGCAACAGGGAGTCATCGAGGTGATTCTAATCCAGCGTGCATGCAGAGGCAGAGCCCAGCAGCAACAACAGCAGCTACAACACCAGCAAGGACCCCAAAGTCAGCGCAGAAGGCAGGAGAGGATATTCCGCCCCAGAACCACCCTTCAGGGCCTCAGGGAACACAACATCATCCAGAGGTACTGGTTGAACTGGCTGGCCATTCAGCAGCTGTTGCGCAACATTGAACCGCAGTTGGCCCCCACTTTGGTGACACCCTGCACCATCCCAACAGAACCCAAGCTGCTTGCCGTACTTCATATGCTGGCAAGTGGCTCTTTCCAAACAACTGGTGCCCTGGTTGGTGGAATATCACAACCATCATTCTCCGCTTTATTGCCTAAAGTACTGGGTGCCATCATTGGACTGACACCCCGCCACATCTGCTTCCCTAACACACTGCAGAAGCATGCAGGAAACAAAACAGGGGTTCTACCTCATCAGTGGCTTCCCACACGTCCTTGGTGCAATCGACTGCACACATGTACGCCTTGTGCCACCTGCAGTAACTGAACACCTCTACCGCCACAGGAAGCACACACATTCCATCAATGTGCAGGCCATAGTCGATCACCAGGGATTGATCACCAACATCGTGGCTAAATATCCTGGGAGTGTCCATGACTCATACATCTTCCGTCAGTGCACCATCAATGAACACTTCCAGGATGGACGGTATGGCAATGGACTACTTGTTGGTAAGTACAAAAACCTACTTATATACACACTGCACAGCAACACTCTAGGACACACAACACATACACCACAAAAGCAACATGTGAACAGGAACATACTGAGGTCGTGACATCGCTAGCCATGTTTCTTAGGTCACCATTGAACCTGTCACACATTGGAAATTACTGTACAGCCTAATGTTAAGACGTCAAAGATCACAACGTGTGGAGTGGGTTGCCCAAATGTCACCTTGCAAAATGTAAGTGTCCCGATGACCTTAATGTAGGAGGCTGGACTGGCTTGTAGTGAGTACCAAGGGGTACTTGCACCTTGCACCAGGCCCAGTTATCCCTTATTAGTGTATAGGGTGTCTAGCAGCTTAGGCTGATAGATAATGGTAGCTTAGCAGAGCAGCTTAGGCTGAACTAGGAGACGTGTGAAGCTACTACAGTACCACTTAGTGTCATATGCACAATATCATAAGAAAACACAATACACAGTTATACTAAAAATAAAGGTACTTTATTTTTATGACAATATGCCAAAGTATCTTAGAGTGTACCCTCAGTGAGAGGATAGGAAATATACACAAGATATATATACACAATAGCAAAAATATGCAGTATAGTCTTAGAAAACAGTGCAAACAATGTATAGTTACAATAGGATGCAATGGGGAAACATAGGGATAGGGGCAACACAAACCATATACTCCACAAGTGGAATGCGAACCACGAATGGACCCCAAACCTATGTGACCTTGTAGAGGGTCGCTGGGACTATTAGAAAATAGTGAGAGTTAGCAAAATAACCCTCCCCAAGACCCTGAAAAGTGAGTGCAAAGTGCACCAAAGTTCCCCTAAGGACAAAATAGTCGTGTTAGAGGGAAAATGCAAGGAAAACACAAATCAGCAATGCAACAACGATGGATTCCTGACTGAGGGTACCTGTGGAACAAGGGGACCAAGTCCAAAAGTCACAAGCAGCTCGGATATGGGCAGATGCCCAAGAAATGCCAGCGGTTGGTGCAAAGAAGCTCTTACTAGGCTGAAGAACTGTGAATACTGCAGGAACGACAAGGGCTAGAGACTTCCCCTTTGGAGGATGAATCCCCCACGCCTTGGAGAGTCGTGCAGAAGTGTTTTCCCGCCGGATGGACGCCAACAAGCCTTGCTACACGCAAATCGTGCGTTTGGCGTTTTTGGACGCTGCTGGGGCCCAGGAGGGACCAGGAGGTCGCAAATTGGACCTGCAGAGAGAGGGGACGTCGAGCAAGACAAAGAGCCCTCACTGAAGCAGGTAGCACCCGGAGAAGTGCCAGAAACAGGCACTACGAGGATGCGTGAAACGGTGCTCGCCGAAGTTGCACAAAGGAGTCCCACGTCGCCGGAGACCAACTTAGAAAGTCGTGCAATGCAGGTTAGAGTGCCGTGGATCCAGGCTTGGCTGTGCACGAAGGATTTCCGCCGGAAGTGCACAGGGGCCGGAGTAGCTTGCAAAGTCGCGGTTCCCAGCAATGCAGCCCAGCGAGGTGAGGCAAGGACTTACCTCCACCAAACTTGGGCTGAAGAGTCACTGGACTGTGGGGGTCACTTGGACGGTGTCGCTGGATTCGAGGGACCTCGCTCGTCGTGCTGAGAGGAGACCCAAGGGACCGGAAATGCAGCCTTTTGGTGCCTGCGGTTGCAGGGGGAAGATTCCGTCGACCCACGGGAGATTTCTTCGGAGCTTCTGGTGCAGAGAGGAGGCAGACTACCCCCACAGCATGCACAAGCAGGAAAACAGTCGAGAAGGCGGCAGGATCAGCGTTACAGAGTTGCAGTAGTCGTCTTTGCTACTATGTTGCAGGTTTGCAGGCTTCCAGCGCGGTCAGCGGTCGATTCCTTATCAGAAGGTGAAGAGGGAGATGCAGAGGAACTCGGCTGAGCTCATGCATTCGTTATCTAAAGTTTCCCCAGAGACAGAGACCCTAAATAGCCAGAAAAGAGGGTTTGGCTACCTAGGAGAGAGGAAAGGCTACTAACACCTGAAGGAGCCTATCAGCAGGAGTCTCTGACGTCACCTGGTGGCACTGGCCACTCAGAGCAGTCCAGTGTGCCAGCAGCACCTCTGTTTCCAAGATGGCAGAGGTCTGGAGCACACTGGAGGAGCTCTGGACACCTCCCAGGGGAGGTGCAGGTCAGGGGAGTGGTCACTCCAATTTCCTTTGTCCAGTTTCGCGCCAGAGCAGGGGCTAAGGGGTCCCTGAACCGGTGTAGACTGGCTTATGCAGAATTGGGCACATCTGTGCCCAAAAAAGCATTTCCAGAGGCTGGGGGAGGCTACTCCTCCCCTGCCTTCACACCATTTTCCAAAGGGAGAGGGTGTCACACCCTCTCTCAGAGGAAGTTCTTTGTTCTGCCATCCTGGGCCAGGCCTGGCTGGACCCCAGGAGGGCAGCTGCCTGTCTAAGGGGTTGGCAGCAGCAGCAGCTGCAGTGAAACCCCAGGAAGGGCAGTCTGGCAGTACCAGGGTCTGTGCTACAGACCACTGGGTTCATGGAATTGTACCAACAATGCCAGGATGGCATAGAGGGGGCAATTCCATGATCATAGACATGTTACATGGCCATATTCGGAGTTACCATGGTGAAGCTACATATAGGTAGTGACCTATATGTAGTGCACGCGTATAATGGTGTCCCCGCACTCACAAAGTTCAGGGAATTGGCTCTGAACAATGTGGGGGCACCTTGGCTAGTGCCAGGGTGCCCTCACACTAAGTAACTTTGCACCTAACCTTTACCAGGTAAAGGTTAGACATATAGGTGACTTATAAGTTACTTAAGTGCAGTGTAAAATGGCTGTGAAATAACGTGGACGTTATTTCACTCAGGCTGCAGTGGCAGGCCTGTGTAAGAATTGTCAGAGCTCCCTATGGGTGGCAAAAGAAATGCTGCAGCCCATAGGGATCTCCTGGAACCCCAATACCCTGGGTACCTCAGTACCATATACTAGGGAATTATAAGGGTGTTCCAGTAAGCCAATGTAAATTGGTAAAATTGGTCACTAGCCTGTTAGTGACAATTTGAAAGTAATGAGAGAGCATAACCACTGAGGTTCTGGTTAGCAGAGCCTCAGTGAGACAGTTAGGCACCACACAGGGAACATATACATACACACCTATGAGCACTGGGGCCCTGTGTGACAGGGTCCCAGTGACACATACATATAGGCCACAAACCTATGAGCACTGGGGTCCAGACCAGCAGGATCACAGTGACACATAACAAACATACTGAAAACATAGTGTTTTCACTATGAGCACTGAGGCCTGGCTATCAGGATCCCAGTGAGACAGTGAAAACAGTGACAAAACACCCTGACATACACTCACAAACAGGCCAAAAGTGGGGGTAACAAGGCTAGAAAGAGGCTACCTTCTCACACAACCCCCCCCCAAACGAAGGACAATAAGGCTAACCTTGGCCAGTTGAGACTTTATTGTCTAAGTGGTGATAAGTAGAGAGTAGCTCTGCAATAGACTGGTTACTCCCTTTATCATCCACTATATGGTTACTTCCCTGTGGGGATGTAAACCACCATGTTTGAAGTTTTTTAGCTAAGCAACAATGTGAAGATGTATTTTCAGAGTTTCTATCAGTAAGTTTTAGTTTAGAGCAGTGGGAATTGTCCACTGAACCTATTTGTAGTGATGGAAATGCCAGACAGGGATGCTGTCTCAGAAAAGCCATAGCTGGGCAAAAACTTTGTCCCTCTGGCTGGAAGAGAGAACAGGGATGCTGTTTCTCTTGACTTGGAGCAGGGCAGGGATGCTGTCCTATGAGCTCCACACTAGGGCAGGGATGCTGTCCTAAGTGTTGTGAGGTAGTGCAGGGTTTCTGCACTAAAGTTTCTCTGGGAGGGTTGGAGGGATGCTCCATGTTAACTAAAATGGTGCTGTTTTTCTCACCAATGTTAGTTATCCCACAGAGAGGTACTTCCACCTCAGGGAGTCCAGCTTTGCCAGCTGATGATTCCCTTGGAACAGGTGCCACCCCAGGAGAGGTTTCTCCCACCACAGGAAAGGTATCCTGAATGGTAGGGTGGTTAGGGGATACTGTGATACCCTTTTTACCTGTTGATGGAGAGGGATCCTGAGTTTTCAGGCCTTCTCTCCTTTGCTTTTTCATTTCACTTGAAATGAGAGGGAACAATTCCTCAGGGATGCCCAGCATGGCTGCATGGGCATAAAACTCTACATCAGCCCAACCTGAGGCCTCTAGGTCATTACCTAAGAGACAGTCTACAGTTAAGCTAGGTGATACCACCACCTGCTTAGGGCCAGTAACTCCACCCCAACTAAACTGAATTATAGCTAAGGGAAGAAACTTAGTGGAGTTATGGACATCAATAATCTTATACTGTTGTCCAATAATGTGTTGATCAGGGTGCACTAGGTTTTCAGTCACCAAAGTGAAACTGGCACCTGTGTCCCTGTAGGCCAAGGCCTCAACACCATTTATTGAAACTGTCTGCCTGTACTTATCCATTGTAAGGGGACAAGCAGCCAGTGTGGCAAGGCCAATGCCACTAGGTGTGACAGAAACTGTCTTGGGACTGATGACATCAGTTTCCACTATGGACCCATAAGTGAACCCAACTACACCCTTTGCTTGACTGTTGCCAGCAGTCCCACCACTAGTACCACTACTGCTAGGGGCACTAGAGCTTGATGTATTAGTGGTGGTAGGCTCAGGGGGTTTACCTGGACAGGACTTATCCCCTGGCCTATGGCCTCTATTTTTACACACAAAGCACCAAGGCTTTTTAATGTGTGCAGGTTGGGAAGAAGAGGAAGAATTTGTTTTATCCCCACCCTCTGAAGAGTGTTTAAGATTTGAAGTGGGATCTTTGGTTTTACCCTTATCCCCATGCTTATCTTGAGATTTTTCACCATCTTTCTTCTTATTGCCATCTTTGTCACCCCCTGTATGAACTTTTCTGTTCACCCTTGTTCTGACCCATTTGTCTGCCTTCTTTCCCAATTCTTGGGGAGAGGTCAGATCAGAGTCTACCAGGTACTGGTGCAACAAATCAGACACACAATTATTAAGTATATGCTCTCTCAGGATTGTGTTATACAGGCTTTCATAATCAGTAACTTTACTGCCATGTAACCACCCCTCCAAGGCCTTCACTGAATGGTCAATGAAATCAACCCAGTCTTGTGAAGACTCCTTTTTGGTCTCTCTGAACTTTATCCTGTACTGTTCAGTGGTTAAGCCATAACCATCCAGGAGTGCATTCTTAAGAACTTGGAAATTATTGGCATCATTTTCTTTTACAGTAAGGAGCCTATCCCTACCTTTTCCACTAAATGATAGCCATAGGATAGCAGCCCACTGCTTTTGAGGGACATCCTGTACAGCACAGGCCCTCTCAAGTGCAGCAAACCACTTGTTAATGTCATCCCCCTCCTTATAAGGGGGAACTATCTTGTGCAGATTCCTGGAATCATGCTCTTTTGCAGGATGACTATGGGGAATACTGCTGCTGCCACCATGGGTATCTAAACCCAACTTCTGTCTTTCCTTCTCTACTTCTAAAGACTGTCTATCCAAATCCAGCTGTTGCTTCTTGAGCTTCAGTCTGGTTTGTTCCACTCTCAATCTATTGAGCTCCCTTTCTAACAATCTGTCATCAGGGTGGGTGGGAGGGACATTTCTAGATACAGAGGTATGATGGGAATGAACAGAAGGAGACCTGTCCCTTACAGAGGGCACCCTAACAGCTTGGCTACCAGTAAAATGTGAGAGCACACCATCAGTATGGTGTGATTCAACCTCTGTACCAACTATGCTAGACTGTCTAGTAATGGGCAGGCTGAGAAGTTTCTTTCCTGAACCTTTTCCTGGGGGAGTCCCTGGATCAGATTGAGAACCATTAGCTACTTTTTCTACAGATTGGGCACTTATGGCCTTATCCTGTACTCTAAGCATATTAATTAATAGTTCTAAGGAAGGATTCTTCCCTACACTCAAACCTCTCTCTATGCAGAGACTCCTTGCTCCTTTCCAGCTAAGGTGATCATATGCAAGTTTGGACAGTTCAACATTTTTTCCTGTGCCAGACATTTTTTAGAGAGAGTTAAAGTGATAGAAAAAGAGAAAAAAGTTTTCAGAACTTTTTGGAAAGACAGAAAAATCTTTTTAAACTTTTAAGAACTTTTTGAAAGTTTTAGAAGTACTTTTCAGCACTTAGAAAAGAGTGAAAAGAGGAAATGCAAAACTTTTTGGCTATGTGTATATACACTGACCTTGTTTTGTATATTTTTCTCTTATGAAAAGTACAATGACAAGAGTGGTAAGTAGTCTCAAGCACTTATCCCACCGCTGCACAACCAATGTAGGAGGCTGGACTGGCTTGTAGTGAGTACCAAGGGGTACTTGCACCTTGCACCAGGCCCAGTTATCCCTTATTAGTGTATAGGGTGTCTAGCAGCTTAGGCTGATAGATAATGGTAGCTTAGCAGAGCAGCTTAGGCTGAACTAGGAGACGTGTGAAGCTACTACAGTACCACTTAGTGTCATATGCACAATATCATAAGAAAACACAATACACAGTTATACTAAAAATAAAGGTACTTTATTTTTATGACAATATGCCAAAGTATCTTAGAGTGTACCCTCAGTGAGAGGATAGGAAATATACACAAGATATATATACACAATAGCAAAAATATGCAGTATAGTCTTAGAAAACAGTGCAAACAATGTATAGTTACAATAGGATGCAATGGGGAAACATAGGGATAGGGGCAACACAAACCATATACTCCACAAGTGGAATGCGAACCACGAATGGACCCCAAACCTATGTGACCTTGTAGAGGGTCGCTGGGACTATTAGAAAATAGTGAGAGTTAGCAAAATAACCCTCCCCAAGACCCTGAAAAGTGAGTGCAAAGTGCACCAAAGTTCCCCTAAGGACAAAATAGTCGTGTTAGAGGGAAAATGCAAGGAAAACACAAATCAGCAATGCAACAACGATGGATTCCTGACTGAGGGTACCTGTGGAACAAGGGGACCAAGTCCAAAAGTCACAAGCAGCTCGGATATGGGCAGATGCCCAAGAAATGCCAGCGGTTGGTGCAAAGAAGCTCTTACTAGGCTGAAGAACTGTGAATACTGCAGGAACGACAAGGGCTAGAGACTTCCCCTTTGGAGGATGAATCCCCCACGCCTTGGAGAGTCGTGCAGAAGTGTTTTCCCGCCGGATGGACGCCAACAAGCCTTGCTACACGCAAATCGTGCGTTTGGCGTTTTTGGACGCTGCTGGGGCCCAGGAGGGACCAGGAGGTCGCAAATTGGACCTGCAGAGAGAGGGAACGTCGAGCAAGACAAAGAGCCCTCACTGAAGCAGGTAGCACCTGGAGAAGTGCCAGAAACAGGCACTACGAGGATGCGTGAAACAGTGCTCGCCGAAGTTGCACAAAGGAGTCCCACGTCGCCGGAGACCAACTTAGAAAGTCGTGCAATGCAGGTTAGAGTGCCGTGGATCCAGGCTTGGCTGTGCACGAAGGATTTCCGCCGGAAGTGCACAGGGGCCGGAGTAGCTTGCAAAGTCGCGGTTCCCAGCAATGCAGCCCAGCGAGGTGAGGCAAGGACTTACCTCCACCAAACTTGGGCTGAAGAGTCACTGGACTGTGGGGGTCACTTGGACGGTGTCGCTGGATTCGAGGGACCTCGCTCGTCGTGCTGAGAGGAGACCCAAGGGACCGGAAATGCAGCTTTTTGGTGCCTGCGGTTGCAGGGGGAAGATTCCGTCGACCCACGGGAGATTTCTTCGGAGCTTCTGGTGCAGAGAGGAGGCAGACTACCCCCACAGCATGCACAAGCAGGAAAACAGTCGAGAAGGCGGCAGGATCAGCGTTACAGAGTTGCAGTAGTCGTCTTTGCTACTATGTTGCAGGTTTGCAGGCTTCCAGCGCGGTCAGCGGTCGATTCCTTATCAGAAGGTGAAGAGGGAGATGCAGAGGAACTCGGCTGAGCTCATGCATTCGTTATCTAAAGTTTCCCCAGAGACAGAGACCCTAAATAGCCAGAAAAGAGGGTTTGGCTACCTAGGAGAGAGGAAAGGCTACTAACACCTGAAGGAGCCTATCAGCAGGAGTCTCTGACGTCACCTGGTGGCACTGGCCACTCAGAGCAGTCCAGTGTGCCAGCAGCGCCTCTGTTTCCAAGATGGCAGAGGTCTGGAGCACACTGGAGGAGCTCTGGACACCTCCCAGGGGAGGTGCAGGTCAGGGGAGTGGTCACTCCCCTTTCCTTTGTCCAGTTTCGCGCCAGAGCAGGGGCTAAGGGGTCCCTGAACCGGTGTAGACTGGCTTATGCAGAATTGGGCACATCTGTGCCCAACAAAGCATTTCCAGAGGCTGGGGGAGGCTACTCCTCCCCTGCCTTCACACCATTTTCCAAAGGGAGAGGGTGTCACACCCTCTCTCAGAGGAAGTTCTTTGTTCTGCCATCCTGGGCCAGGCCTGGCTGGACCCCAGGAGGGCAGCTGCCTGTCTAAGGGGTTGGCAGCAGCAGCAGCTGCAGTGAAACCCCAGGAAGGGCAGTCTGGCAGTACCAGGGTCTGTGCTACAGACCACTGGGTTCATGGAATTGTACCAACAATGCCAGGATGGCATAGAGGGGGCAATTCCATGATCATAGACATGTTACATGGCCATATTCGGAGTTACCATGGTGAAGCTACATATAGGTAGTGACCTATATGTAGTGCACGCGTGTAATGGTGTCCCCGCACTCACAAAGTTCAGGGAATTGGCTCTGAACAATGTGGGGGCACCTTGGCTAGTGCCAGGGTGCCCTCACACTAAGTAACTTTGCACCTAACCTTTACCAGGTAAAGGTTAGACATATAGGTGACTTATAAGTTACTTAAGTGCAGTGTAAAATGGCTGTGAAATAACGTGGACGTTATTTCACTCAGGCTGCAGTGGCAGGCCTGTGTAAGAATTGTCAGAGCTCCCTATGGGTGGCAAAAGAAATGCTGCAGCCCATAGGGATCTCCTGGAACCCCAATACCCTGGGTACCTCAGTACCATATACTAGGGAATTATAAGGGTGTTCCAGTAAGCCAATGTAAATTGGTAAAATTGGTCACTAGCCTGTTAGTGACAATTTGAAAGTAATGAGAGAGCATAACCACTGAGGTTCTGGTTAGCAGAGCCTCAGTGAGACAGTTAGGCACCACACAGGGAACATATACATACACACCTATGAGCACTGGGGCCCTGTGTGACAGGGTCCCAGTGACACATACATATAGGCCACAAACCTATGAGCACTGGGGTCCAGACCAGCAGGATCACAGTGACACATAACAAACATACTGAAAACATAGTGTTTTCACTATGAGCACTGAGGCCTGGCTATCAGGATCCCAGTGAGACAGTGAAAACAGTGACAAAACACCCTGACATACACTCACAAACAGGCCAAAAGTGGGGGTAACAAGGCTAGAAAGAGGCTACCTTCTCACACCTTTACATTAATCCATTGCCTAAGTCTAAAGGTATGGGATGTCCAGGGTACATTGATATGAACGTGTTAACAACACTGTCAATTTTAACTGTGTATGGAACTATCATCTCACCCCCAGTGAAGACACACGGACACTTGTATCACAAGTCAAAATGCTAGGGAGGGCACACTGTGCTGCAAATCCCAAAACATACTGCTGACAAACGGTTAGCAGACAAACACTCGTTCAGCCAAGGAAACAACACAATGCAGATGGTACATCCTACAAGCCTAGGATGCTACATTATTACACAAAAGAGTCACAGACAACACAAGACAACTACTGCCATGAAAGGTCATTTCAATAGTGCCAGCTACATCAACATGATCCCAATCATTTTCTCTTCCAGATGATCAGGGGTATTGCATCCAGCCATGGATTATGACACCATTTGGCAACCCAAGTACTTCTGTAGAGCGTGCCTACAACGATGCACATAGGAGGACACGCAGCATTGTCGAGAGGACCTTTGGCATCCTCAAGTCGAGGTTCCGGTGCCTCGACATCACTGGTGGTAGCCTCCTATATTCTCCGGAGATGGTCTGTAGGATCATCCTAACATGTGCAATATTGCACAACATTTGCATCAAAAGGAACATTCCCCTCCTGGAACCAGAGCCACACATGCCTGAAGAGGAGGAAGAGGAGGATGCTGGCCTGCAACATGAGGGGGAACTACAGAACACGGCCGCTGGTATACGCAGGCAGCAACAGATCATCAACAATTTCTTTTGAATATGATCACCTTCACCACTTTAGTTAACAAATTTAAACACCTATTATAATCACCATATAATGGTCTGGCTATTCCTTTTTGCACACCTTCATCTCTACTTATCAGAATAAGAGTGTTGCCTCATGGAGCATTGCTGATATACTGAGTAGGACACTGAACATCCCAGAGTGAATGTGATGCCTAACATACAATGGTCACATACACACACACTCTTAATGACATATATCATGTACATTTCTCCTTTGAAGGCCAATAGCAGAGGACCACAACTATTTCACACATACATGTTGAAATCAAGGTCCATCGCAGCATATGGCACACAACTAAGACACCATCACTCAATAAGGGGAAAACAAGCCTCATACATGAGGCAGTCAATGTGCTTTGGCATCAGTAACAGGAATGCCTGACCAGACCCTTTACAGCAGTAAGTCCAACTGCATCCAATATTTGCAAGGACTATCTGTGACCAGAGTCCCATAGAAGCAGAACATAGACAGCACAAGTGCCACACATATAAGCAGCATTGCACACATGACATCCCATGTACATGTCAGCCCATTTCCTAACTCCTGACACACCCATGCACCTGGTCACAACCCACCTGTCTGAAGAGGTCCCTGGAATACTAAGATGTGTATCCTGATATTCCCTCCTCTACACACACAGACCAACATTAGCAAACCAGTGTGCTAAACCCTTTCCTATGGCATGCCATTATCATAGAACATCTGACGTCAGGTTAATTTATACACTGTCTTCTAGTTTCAAAGCCCTGTTAGCACATGTAGATTGCTTCCCGTGTGAAAATGTCTGTTGGCCCTTAGAATGCAAGTCTCACCTACAGAACTGGTGAGAAACAGATGCAGCCCACACCTGTGATCACCTCCATGCACACCACCCATTTCAAAAAGCACTGCCCCTGCTGATGCCTGGAACAGCATAGGAGTTGCCATTATGTCAAATACACTGGTAAGCATTGATACTAATTAAACCGTGTAACACAGCCACTGGGTTCATTTGTCACCTTCAGAAACACAGGACATACACAGTTTGACATGTCAGCTCTCTAGTTTGTCCTCCAAACAGTCTTAGTCAGACCACTGATTATGTAACTTGTGAAATTGCTGGATCCTGAATCACCTTGCATTCTGTCAGCCTGACTGGCAACTGTCTGTGCGTCACACTAAAGTATCCCTGTGTCTACATATGTACCACACTTGCATTAGCAAACCTCTCATTCATCAGGGGGTATCGGGCATGGGCTTCTTCAATGCATACACAAATACATTGTATAGCATCATCTGCCTTTTAACTGTACAATTTGAGTTACATCCTCTTGGAAAAGCAAAATTCATGGCCCATCCCTTGTCTGGGTTGCATTTATGCATGAATGACAAAGTGTGACAGTGTCCCAGGGCCGTAGGCAGGGATTGGGTACGGGGCTTTCAGCACAACCAGCAACCTCTGATAATGTCCATGAATAATACACAAATGTCAGGACCATTACAGTTCACACACAGAATCACAGTGCTCACAACATAGTGATGGGCCGTGTGTGGTTAATAGCTGCGAGAATAATCAGCACAGAGGCTATGATGTTCCCAGATGCAGTGGGAATTGCAGAGGCTAACCTGTGTACAAATGTTGTAATGACACCTGCCGGAACATGACACCTGAGACATTATCTCACTCAGCACACCAAGGTTGCCCTGTTGACTGTCTCTTTTCACATCTTTAGTGACAGGGTGGGACCATCCACATGTTTCACATCCACTTTACTCACATTGATCAACCAAGGATACTCAGTAGATACAGGAATAGCTGCCAATGACTCATGATGAGTCCTGGACCGAACTGTGACAAATTACACCCCAAACAATATACAGGACCATCATTGGACCACACACATGAACAAGACACCTATGTGCAATTGATCACTGGAAATATGTCGACACATGCTGCCTCGTATGCTGGTCCACCACAGCCACTTGATAGTTGGGGCTCACTTCTATGGCCTCAACTGTGGTGTCATCATACATTTGAGATCACCCTTCTCTGTCTGTGCAAACAACACAGTACCCACTTCCTCAATGCATGTGTATGACTCACTGTGGAATTCACCAACTAGTGTCTAGCAAGCTCTTTCCAGTACTCTAGGACATAGGATGTAGAAAATGTGGACCATTGACATGAACAAGCATCTGCCATCCATCTGGTGCATGCTATGTCATATGTGGTGTCTACGTGACCCTAAATCTTGGAAGTCCACTTTACGGGTGTTGTTACATGTATGACTAACACATGCCCTCTCTCATTTCCACACTGACTTGCATCTAAGGATTGGACACATGGACGTCACATTCATACAAGCATATGTACAAAAATGCTTCATGTGATACACACACACTTGGTCAACAAATACATTAGTTTCCAAAGCACACACTTTGAGCCAAAGGCATTTAAGTGTTGTACATATGTGTGTCATATTGCTATCCTCTCCTTATGCCAAACATGCACAATTTCTGCAACACATATACGTAGGCCACACTTATGACCAACTATTGCGTCAGCCAACCGTAAAATTACTGTGAAGGGAGTAGCGGATCATGGTCCGCTGCAGTATGATGTCACACATGTGAACATACACCATCAACACCATAGTGTCTTCAATCAGCCTATCTCTGATGTGTCCCAAATGTAACATAACCAAAAAACAAAACAAATTGCCCAAAACCAGTTAATGCACTGTAATTTTGACTTTCCTAGCGTTATGCGTCATTTTTTGTCTACCAAAACTGTATTTGCATCATTTTTTGGGATGCACAGGAGTGAAATTTAGCCTGCATCCAGATATTTGTACAGGCCATGTACTATTATGTGGATGCGGGCTAATTTTCACTTCTGTGCGTCAAACAAAATTACGCAAATACAGTTTTGGTAAACAAAAAATTACGCATAACGCGAAAAAGGCGGGACTTTTCATACAGGAAGTGATGTAATAGGATATCCTGTTTACAGATCATGTACAGTGGGTGTACTTTCACTTTCACTTTGCAGTCTATGATCCTTCTAGTCTGTGTGGCTGTGTAGAGAGTGTTGTCCTGAGATTTTGTGCTTTTTTTCCTGTGTGCTATCTGTAAAGTCCATTTGTGAAATAAATATTGTTGCTGTATACTGTACTACTGTGTTTTGTCTACATTTGTCCATTTATCTTGTGTTTTTGTTGTTTGTGGGAGTCTGTTGTGGGTAGTGTTAGTTTGGGGATAGTTGGGCTCTTTTAGTGGTTAAGTTTACTTTTCATCTGTATTTGTACCCCTACTTTCCCCCTTTTCCCCTTTCTATTTCTTTTACCCCTATTCCCTTTCACTTCACAAGTATGTCTGGTAGGCCACGTCTTGGCAGGATGGGGGAAGAGGAGTTGGGGGGGTTCATCTGGCTTGTGTGCCATTTCTTGCCTCTCATGATCCAGGCAGGGGGCAGGGTGATACAGGGGTATCCAACAGAGGCGCGCAGAATACGGTGGGGAAAGGTGCTGCATCACCTGCAGCGTGTGTATGTCAGCCAGAGGAGTGACCACCAGCTGAAGCACCGGTGGGCTGATCTCATCACCAGGGAGCAGGATCTCTTGGACCACCTGGGAATCATGATTGGTGGCACTGTTAGTGAATACGAATCATGTTAATGTGCACGATTAAATGCTCTGTAGTGACATAAGGGGATTAGTACAATGTCTACCAGCTAACTTGCTGACTGTGTGTAATGCTGGGGAAACATAAAGGGATAAATGATGCACTATGGCAAGGAACACAACTGCTAGCTTTCAGGTAGCACGTGCTCAGCAAACCTACAGGTTACTTTTCCATGAAGGAAATTGGTGCTGCCTTTTTGTCAGAAAAGCAAACAAAATAGGAGCCAATCATGTCTATATAGGGTACTATTGACAGAGAAGTACAGATGTACCAACATTTAGGCCAACTTTGTTGACGCAATTGCTAGACTGACTTTAGAATCACTACATGATGCAGAAAATGAGTGCTGCCTTCACATCAATTGATAATAGCAAAGTGGCTCAGACATATGCCTCATGTGAGTCTGGTGAGTGTGGAAGGAAAGCGTTCATGGAAGTACTATGAATGTGTGGGATTATTGTGTTCCTTGATCTTTTTGGATAAATGTCAGATCTGGATTTGAAAACATTGTGAAAAGGTGTAAGGTGCCCTCATCTAACATCTTACAATGTTTGTTGGAGTTAGTTGTGCCACATTCCAAATATGGATGGCAGTCCAAGTGTATGCACATGGCTTCACATTTCCATGGTTGGTGCAAATCACCATAGCTGGGCCACATCAATTGAATAAACTGTAACAACAGGATGGCTTACAAAAGTCCCTGCCCCTCCCTCTGTACATTGTACCTATGTGTCATTAATGTGTCATGGCAACAAGGCATGTTTGACTGGTAATGCAGTCCTCAAGTAACCAGGCTATGGATGTCTCTCTTGGATGCACATGTTGAGACGATTACACTCCATAATTTTTTTCTGGTCACCAATTACGGGGCATGTTTGCAACCACATGATAGTTAGGGCCAATGTATTTGTGCAGATATGTGTGTAACTGTCACAGGAGACCCATGCTATATACAAGTTGGCCGTGATATATCAGATGCCATACCATCATGTCTGAATGGCTGCCATTTCCTTATTCAGCCTACACATTGTATATGTTTATGAAATTGCTGCGCTGTGCACAGATTTTGAGCACATTTCTTCCTTCCATACCTTACAGGTGGACCGGCACCCTACACTGTGGGAGAGGTGGTGACATTTGAGGACCACGACCACTCCAGTAAGTGTTGATATGTCTGTTATGTGTTGTGTTTGCTGGTTATGGACCCGTGTGAGTTGGACGCATAGCAAGGGATGATGCGTTGGGCAAGCTTTTCTCTTGTTCCATGAGTGGGAATTCAGTTTCTCACATGCTTTGAGTTGGCCAATGCATATCCAATGGTATCATGTAGGGATTGTAGGCCATTCCTGTAGGCCCCACTGTGAGTACAGGGGTTAGTCATGTGGATGACACTTGTATCACCAAGAGTCGCACTGGAAGTCAGCTCCGATTTAGTCAGCCTGTCAGACCCACATTCTCCAAGATTGGTACAGCAAATTGCTTTACAATAGACATCTGTTTCCCTATTTACCTGCGTAATGATGAAACAGTAGGTAGAACCTCCTAGCAGCATGTACTTTCACATGTAGTGCTACAAGTATGTGGAACTTGAGTGCAATGGCCTAGATGTGCATGCAATTCATGATCATGGGTGTTCCAGCAACTATGTGTGTGATGTAGGTCAGGCCTCACTGGAAGTATATGTTGTCTACCATGTTCTACATTTCCTGACATGTGTGGCCCTATGAATGCTCTAGGGTTTGCTGACTCATAATTGTTGATAGACCTTACCTGTGGTGTGTCTGTAGAGACAAACATGTGTGGAGTTTTCTATACACTCCTCGGTGTACATGTTGTTGGCAAATTATAGTTGTTTATCCACCCCCCACCCTCAAACACGGGCATGGGTTTGTGAATGGGGTACCTAGTACTGATGCTATCAGTATGTTACACATACATGTGAATAAGTGACGGTTTGGTTGCAAACTAGTATACACACTCAGGTTTGGCACTTGGTACTATACTGGCAAGTCCAGTTACAACTTGCAGACCATGTGGCTTTAGTTTTGCTTTCCGTACACTGACATTTGTAGCCCAGGTCTTGGCGGAGGATATGCAGCATGATTCTTAGCTGATAACTGGCAGAACTCAGATTGCAAGTCAAAGCCAGTTGTTACCCATCTTGTAGGTTATGGATGTGCTATGTGTGATGTGACCTTTGTAGTCTGGCCGGCCATGTAATTCCTCAGGGACATTCAATGATCTGTATTGTGATATGAGCTGTTACAAGTACAGTAGATGTATTGTCTGATTAACTTCTTGTGCCATTTCACACAATGCAGTTACTAATGTAGAATATCTGCATTTGTCTTCACAGCTGCTAACATGACTCCAGACCAGGTCCGTGAATTTCAGCGCCGGGCCATGCAGTACCAGCACATCCTGCTGGTGGAGTCGGGGTTCCGGAGGATGGCCCGGCGATATCGCCATGAATGGGCCTCCGGGGCATGCAGAGCCTTCCCACAGGGTGGGTCTACTTTGCCCACCACAGCCACCACCAGCACAACCACCAATCCGAGCCAGGTGGCCAAACCCACAGCTGGCACTGTTGGTCCAACATCTGCTGGACTTCCAGGCCCCAGCATTGCCACCGGTGCAGGACAGCCCACTAGGCCTTGAACCACACCCACACAGACCTCCTCCACCGGTACCCAGACTGCCACAGCTCTATCTGTTGACCCTGCAGCCTTCATCCAAATGGAACGTAAGATGGACAAAGTGCTGCGCAAGTTGAGCCACCTGAGCCGGGATGTGCGCCACATTAACCGGTGTGTTAAGTCTATTAAGAGGACCCTCCGGAGGGCCAACCTCTAGACATTTATAGTTGGACATGACTCCCTCCCCTCCCTCCTCTTTTCTTGTTCTTATAGTTAGTGGGCTTAGGGGGCTTAGTTTAGGTTAGTATAGGCAGTTAGTTTAGTTAGTGTTAGTGGGTGGGGGGTCCACAGCCTTTATATATTTACTTCTTAAGTGTGTGGGTGGGTGGGTGGGGGGCTATGTTGGGGTTCTTGTGTGTTTAAAAAAAAAAAAAAAAAATTACAAAAAAACCAAACAACAAAAATTATATTTGTATAGGATAATATTGTATGTGTTTAGGTTAGTATGTGTTGTCCTCCATGTGTCCCGTCTCATAAGGGGGGTGGGGGGTAGATGTTTAGAAGGTTTCGTTGTATGTGATAAGTAAGTGTAGCTTAGGTTAGTTAGGGACAGTTGTGGGTAATGAGTAGTCAGGGTAGATTAGGGTAGGTAAGATTTTTCCCTCAGTTTCCTCATCTGTGATTAGCATTTAATAAATATTTGGTTAACCCTTAATAGTATGTGTTGAATGGTACTTGATCATGGGTTTTGATTCAGTGTACATCAAATTTGTACTATAACATCTGTGTCCTATGCTACAAACAAATCCCAACTGAGCTGTACGATTGGCAGCTAGCCCAGAGCTACCTTGGAAAGTGTTGACCCTTCGTTTCAACCACCAATCACAGTTAATATGGATGACAATGTGTTTCTGTTGATAAGTGTGTTTTCAAAGTCACAAACAGTGCTTCCAGACTTGGTATTGGGGAAACAGTTTTAGGTCTGACTGCATTGTGATGATCATGGACACCCTTATAAGATGAGATCTCACTGGCAATCTTGTATTCTTGCCTTCATGACCCTCATACATCATGTGTGACACAGTTCAGCATGATTACCTATTTGTATGTTAACTCAGACACCTTCATTTATGCAGTGTGTTTACTAAGATCAGTGTGCCATCTTAATTGTGTTATTTTTGCATATTGACAACATTTTGCGGCCACTATTTGATGACTTAGTTATCCCCTGAGGAAGCATGCTTCTGTCCAACACAGCATGATGGTGTATGGTTTCTCACTTCCTCAGATTTGTCCCTCAGGATGGGCAGAGTATGATGCAATCATGGGCGCTGTGCAGATTTCTCTGACTACATATTATCAGGACGGTTGTATTGATAAGCTACGTAATTTGACAGTAGGCACATCTACTGCACAGTTGATGTGTCACATTACCCAGAGAAATATTTGTTGTATAAGGGCTATTTATTGAAAAGTGCTGTAGTGCCATCTGTACATTGTCCATGAGTGTGAGTCCATTATAGTGACATCTTACATTGTGATCCTACACAAGGGGTTACGGAAATGCTTTTGACATGCTGGGGTTGATGTTTCAGACAGTGCAGAGACAGGATTTGCAATGAGTAGGAGAGTGACAATCACTGGGCTGGGTGACAAGATATTCAGTGGTTTGCAGAACAGTGCTTGAGTAAAGTTGTTGCAAGACTGGCAAGTTACACAGCGCAGGACTTTGGTAAATGTGGGCCATGTGGCAGGGACTAGTGCTTCCGGGTCATTTTCCTTGTGAATGTGATCTGTTCCATGTCTTCTTCTTCTGATGTGTGTGTTGCCTCCTCTGTCCTTGTTGTTGTTGGTTGAGAAGGGGCAACACACACCTCAGTGTTAGAAGACGTGGAGTCAGACATTCCGGTCGCTGCTCCCTGTGAAGGTCTTCAGGGCAGTACTGCAGCAAGGAGGGTCTGCTGGTTCTAGAGAATAGCAGCCACATCACGATGGTAGGCAGCCAGGTCAGCCCTGAGGGGGTCATGATTGCATTCGTGCATGCAGTGGAAGGTTTGGGGTGCAAGTGTTGTGACAACTCCCTAACTGCAGTGGTGAATTCCTTGACAGTTTCTTGTAGTCCTTGCAGGATGGATGTTAGGGCTTGCATAGCTGCTGCCTGATCTGCAGATGACATCATGCACGAACGCACCCCCTCAAGGCTGGCTGCCATAGTTTGCATCCCCACCCGCACCTCCTTGTACTCCAACTACAGTTCTCTCAAAGCTGGTGCCAGTGTCGTCTGAGTCCTCAGCTGTATTGGAGCTGGCAGGTCTTACAATTGGGGTGGTGGGTGGATCCTCTGCGATGGCTGTTTGTTCTGTGCTCCTCCTTGTGATTGAAGGTGGGGTCTGGAGGGTGTCAAGGACCTTTTGGATAGTCTCCTGGGGAATGTTTATCGGCTCGTCATCTATGTCATCAGGGAAATCTGAGACAGGCATATCCACAGGAGATCCAGCTTCCTCTGCAATGAAACAGGGTACAATTAGTGTGTCTGTGTTGTGGCAATTTTGATGTGACGTGCCTGCCTTTTGATGAATTCACTTTGTGATCTTGTTTTGTGTAATTTCTCCAGTCCTTCAGATGGGCATTCTTCAAGGCCTATGGCCCACCTGTATGTCACATGTATGTTACTGAGTTATCAGACTTGTCAGCCTCATCGCCTCTAGGTGTTGGTTTATGCCAAATAGAGAATTGGCACCTTCTTTTCCTACTCAACCCTCCGTCTACATCCATTCTCATGGTGAGACCTTTCACTTGCTGTGGGTGTACTGATGGCCCTGGCAGCATACTTAACAATCTGGACCTGCCCCAATCTCTGATCTTTCACATCCACTTAAATGTAATTAACATGTGGCATATCCTATGCATGGCAATGTTATGATCTGATATGGATGTTGACATTGGTAATGTGTCCTGCTGATGTTGGGGAATGTGTGTTACATTGGATTGCCCTGATAATCGTATCAGTGTCCTATTTCCTCCTCTGACTGTGAGGTGTATTTCAGTGACCAGTTACATGTGCCCCCCACTCAATGCTGTTGTCTGAGCAGTATGACATTTGGGATATTGCATTGTTACCCAGGCACAGGATGGACCCAGACATATGCAGCATGAGTGTGTCCTTAGTGCTGTGTAGCTCCTATTGTTGTTTACATTGGCTGATGTTTGCGACAACTATGGGCATTGACATTTGAGAGTACTGGGGCCTTTGTCTTGTTTCTGGGGATTGTTGAAGTTGTCATCCTCACCCCCTAATTTAGGTGTGTATGATCCATGGGGAGGTTACTGCCATTGGCTACTTGAGCTGCACACAGAGCAGAGGTGGTAGTGGAAACTGTTGTCGCAGTTACATTCCAGTTGTCAGTATGGCTAGAGGTTGTTAAGAGGGCCCTAGTTAATGTAGGGGGTATGGTGGCTGACGTGTGCTGGGATGTCAGTTTGACTTTGTGCCCTTCCCTCCTGGCGTGGCTTTCCCTTTGCTCCATCGTTGACATGACAGCATGCCCCCATGGGACTGTTGTTGGTTTTGTGTAATGGTGTGACCCAGGTCTTCTCAGAACGGGCCATGCCCCCATGCTGTGCCCCTTTACCCATGCCACTCCATGTATTAGATGACTTCCATGCATTTTGTGGTCGGTATCCCCCCCCCTGCTCACAGTTGACATTATTGCTTTATAATTCCCCATGCGACTTACCCTGCATGTGCGTTGTCTCCTGGTAGTCTGCGCTGTCCTGTCCTTTAATCCCTGTGACGATCTCCTCAGGGATGACGGCTGCGACCATCTCCTCCATGTGGTCCAGGGCCTCCTGGTGTGCTGGATTCACCCCTCCAGTCTGCAGTGCTGCCTTCCTGTTCCTGGCCATCTTTTTCTTGGTCCTGCACTTGCAGTCATGCCAGCGTTTCTTGCACTCAATGACAGTTCTGCGTACTTCAGCCACACTGTTAATCTTGTCGACAATTTGTTGCCATATTGCCTCTCTCCTACTGATTGGCAACTTTGAGGTGACAAACAGTTGGTGCTGGTGTTCCGACACCTCTTGAACCAGAATTTCCTGCTCCTCTGCACTAAAGCCACACTTTATTTTCTTCTTAAAAGTGTCCTGGTTCTTGTGTGGGTCCTCCTGGCTGGTTCCTGGTCTGCTGCCATCTTCCTGGGGTCTGTAGTGGCATCTGGGATCCATTTTGGCTCTCCTCTGGTGTAATGGCGGTGTTCTTTTTTTTTTTTTACGCTATTGCGTAAAAAAACAGCGCATATCCGGTTTGCGGGGTCGTAAATCGACCCACAGTCATTTCTGCCGTGTTAACGTCGTTTTGCTTTACGACTTGACGCTGCGGTGTGCGTCAAAAATAGTGACTCCCACCTGTGGTTTGCGCCGCCGTGCGTCAAAGTATAAATATGACGCCCGCACGGCGCACCAAAATGGCGTTAGCCGGCGGTAATATTTTTGACGCAAAACTGCGCTGGCACAGTTTTGCGTCAAAAAGTAGAAATTGTTTCCTCATCATCTTTCAAGGTACTGTAACCCGGGTCCGTGAGACTCCATAACCTGGCCCACAATCCTTTGTGAGTGGAGTCAGACTGTTGGAAACAACTCCATCAAGACATCGTGATAGCCCCAGTTGGAGCTATTGTGTTTCTAATCACTATACTAAGATTTAAATTTGTATCTTTGCTTGTGTATGTTGGATCTTTGTTGTTTTTATCTGTTTTACTCAGATAAATATTGGCTATTTTTCTAATCTGATGTGAAGTACTTTTGTGGTGTTTTTACTTTGTTACTGTGTGTGTGTACAATCACTTTACACATTGCCTCTGACATAAGCCTGACTTCTCGTGCCAACCTACCAAGGGGTTGAGCAGGGGCTATCTTAGCTGCTTGGCTTCCTTACCCTGACTAGAGTGAGGGTCCCTACTTGGACAGGGTGCAAACCACTACACACTAGAGACACCATTTCTAACACGTAATGCCATAATCTATTAATGGCCCTCTGATTTGGGGATGGTCTGGGACCAGGAATAGACTATCCCATGTACAACCTGTGTGAATTCTCTGGCAGTTCTGTTGTCCTCCAAAGAGATTTACTTTGAACATGTTAGCCCAAAGGTGAGGTTGTGAGATATCTTTGTTTGCAGAGGGATAGTTGCATCTGAAACTTTTTCTTAAAGACAATCCATGTAAACTCCCACATACACCCCCCAGACCCTCTGTAAGTTCTTTAGCAGGCAAACTTTTTTGAAAATATTTCTCCAGTGAATGTGTGTAACCCTCAAATATGCATGTGAGATGTCTTTCTCAGAAGAATAATGTTTACATCCAAACTTCTGGGGGCTAACAAAGTCTAACATAAGGATCAATTACAAAATAACAGTAACAAAAATTGTGTGGACAGAATATTGTGTCAAAAATGTTGAGAAGGTAAGTGCAAATAGGTAAGTATAGATTTAGTATTCTTAACTCCTCAGCTACGTACCTTGAAGATATATATATAAACACCGTCAAGGTACATAAATGCGAGTTATACAAAGTACATTTTTGCTTGCCCATAGAAACCTACCATCATGGTATTTTTGTCCTCGATATGCTTGACATTTTGCACACACAATATTTTTTCCCAACGTTTTGTCTAACCAGCCTAACATAAAGCTAAAGTTGGAGGGAGAGTTTTCCTGTAACCTTAAATAATATTTTTTTAGAAAACAACCCAGGTTTATCCACAAAGACCCCAGTATCATGAGACCCCAACAGTCAAACATAAATTAACCCACCCTACTAAACCAGTTGAAAGGAGAAAAAACGTTAAATCAATTGTACCTTGATACACAACGTTGAGGAATAAGCCAAGTGCATGCACACAAGAACAATACATTAACTCCGATCTTAAGGACTCATATTTAAGCTGCATCAAATAATGGAAAATAGTAATGGTATTAACATTAACTTTTGGAAACATTCTACCTTAAATTTCAGATTTACTAGTCACAAAAATCTATTTACTTGTAAAGAACTTCCACTACGTCGCCTCCTATAGCACAGGAAAGCTACACCGCCTAGAAACACACCTTTAATTCTGAGTATTCTCCTATAAAATGCATTAGATGAAAAAATTGGCATGTCCATTATATTAACACTGTGCACCTGCATGAATGTTGGCATTTAGGGGGATCTTTATAGTCCCCTTGCGCCACCTTGAGCCACATTAACGTCAGTATTTATGATGTTAATGTGGCCCAACGAGGCTTAACTCTGGGCGTCGTATTGCATGCATTGCGCTACCCTGTAACCCTTTGTGCTGCATTATGCCTGCACCAGGCATAATGTATGCAAAGGGGGCGTTACCCCATTAGGGGAGCTGAAAAAATGGTGTAAGGAAATCTATGACATTTCCTTGCGCCATTTTTACGGCCCTTTTAATGCCTGCTCAAGAGCAGGATTCTTTAGAATGGAGCCCTTGGTACACTGCAGGAGTAGTGCCAATATTGTGGTGCTACTCCTGCAGAGTACTGCAGAGTACATCAATAGCGTCGTGTGAAATGACACTATTGCCCCCTACCCTGCGCCATGGTGCGCTGTATCTTAAATGCGGCACACACATGGTGGCGGTAGGGGGATGCTAAGGGGCGCAAGGAATGTGGTGCTGTACTCAGTGCAGGGCCACTTTCCTTAAATCTGTCCCTTAGTACTCAGTGAGTCAATTTGGAAGATGAAAGGTGACTGCACAAAAACGATACATTTCTCTATCAACAGACTTACCATACGTTCTATAGGAATTCCATGTATATGATATCCCCATGCTCCCGGTTCGCGCGTGATGTTGAGTATATACTTGCATGATTTGCTATGGTGATGTACCCTTCTATTTGTAGATTAATTAGCAGTAGCATAAATTACAAATAAATAAATACAAATTACAAATAATGTATTCGTCAACAAACTGTGCATGGGATTCAATGGAAATATCTTTAACTGGTTGTTCTCATCTTTGGAACGAGAACGGAAATGTAGTTAAGAAATGCTCCTATCTTTATCTATTTTTTCCTACAATAAAGTGATTCATTATCACCTTCAAAATAATGTTCGCACAGATGACGAAAGTAGCTGGTAAACTCAAAGCTTCTACTTTGCCTAAAAGAGACACGGCCATAATTGTGCCCCAAACACAAGCACAGGGAGATATAGGGGGTGATTCCGACCCTGGCGGTAAATACCGCCAGGGCCGGGGTCCGCGGAAGCACCGCCAACAGGCTGGCGGTGCTCCTTTGGGCATTCTGACGGCAGCGGTACAGCCGCGGGCAGAAACGGGAAGTCACCGCTGCCCAGGGGAATCCCCCATGGCGGCGCAGCTTGCTGCGCCGCCATGGGGGATTCCGACCCCCTCACCGCCATCCTGTTCCTGGCGGTTTCGACCGCCAGGAACAGGATGGCGGTGAGGCGTGTCGTGGGGCCCCCGTAAGAGGGCCCCACTTTGAATTTCAGTGTCTGCTTAGCAGACACTGAAATTCGCGACGGGTGCTACTGCACCCATCGCACACCTTCCACTCCGCCGGCTCCATTCGGAGCCGGCTTCCTCATGGAAGGGTGTTTCCCACTGGGCTGGCGGGCGCCCTTTTGGCGGTCGCCCGCCAGCCCAGTGGGAAACCCAGAATGACCGCCGTGGTCTTTTGACCGCCGTACAGTCTTCTGGCGGTTCCCGCTTGGCGGGCAGTTCCTGCAACCCGCCAAGCCTGGAATGAACCCCATAGTCCTTCACTAAAGGAAGCAAAACAAAAAATATCGATATACTTCACAGGAATGACACTATAGTGTTGGTACTTTGCTTTAGGTATACTTAAAACAATAAAGATGTACTTTTCCATCTCCATTTAAGCATTAACTTCCTGAGAGAAATGGTGACATTTTTCACAAACATACATGAATATCTTCACTCTAGATGAAGGGGAGCACGTAACAATGTTCTTACCAGACCTTTTCACAGTGTATCGTCAGTAGACAATGCTACTTAATTAGATGTCTGGGAGAATGGATTATACCTACAGTGAGTGTCTTGAAGTGATTCTCTTCTCCGTTCAGTCAGTTGATTATTATAAGATCCACTGAGTTCATTACACAGTGCTGAGAACAGCCTCCCAATGAGGTCCTTTATTTCAGTCCAAATCTTACAATATCTATAGGGAAGTACTAATGTACACCATGTTTAATCTCAAGCTAGCTTGCTTTACCTATAGAGGTATCCGTAATACCAGAATACTGCACCAAACAGTTCACCATAATTAGCTGCATGCCACGTGCATGGATTGTAAGTATTACTGTGGCTTAACAGCGTTCGTGCTTGTTGTTTTTTTGGGGCAAGCAAATGAATGTTGTAGGCACTGGAATTTTGTTTATCAATCTTCGATCGATTTTATCGCTTTAATAGTTTATTATTGGCGCTACGCTGTTATTTTTTTATCCCTGTGCTGAATTTACCAAACTACTATTTATGCGAACTCCCTTTTCATGTGCATGGGATTTTACTTTTTTAGTGTCTGGGTAGTATTTTTTTCACTTCCACATGGCGACGGGTGTTTGGAATATGTCCATAGTGATCGTGTTTTAGATCATGTTTTTGGTGGTAATTACCTATTTAGAGGTAGACTGCAAGTGGTTTCCTCATTTACTGCTAGCAGTCTGTCTGCTAGTAAAACCTAAGCACCTTTAAACCTAAATAAACTTTTTTTTAAACCATTGCTACGTGTGCTCGTTTAATGAGTGTTGTAAACATTACAATTTTGTAACTTTCCTTTTAACTGTTTATAATTCTTTCTTGGTGGTATCCTGTTATTTTTGTTCCTGTAGTTCCGCATGACTTTTTACCTGAACTCAGTCTCGTTTTGCATGGGTTTTTACATTGTAAGCACCTGGGTAGTACTTTTTCCCCTCCTATAAGTCACCATATTGGAGGTTTGGAACAAGTCCATTACATTTGAGTGTTTTACAACATGCATGTGGAAACGAGCACCTGTTTCGAAGAGGCTGCTTGCATGACTGTACCGGTTGCATGCCAAAGATCTACCAGTATCAACCAAGTCTGTGCCTTTTTTTGCTAAGCAGACCATAGAACACTACTATTTTTTTTTAAAAAAACAACTCTTTCATGGGGATTAAACAGAAGGTCAGAATGGCTATGCACCAAAAGTGGCACAAAATCAATTGTTTGTTTTCTTCATTTGCCATCAACTACATTACCTTTGGTTTTTCTATATCTTAGACAGCTCATAATCTTAATCTAATTCTGAATTAGAAATTACATACATATTACAGTCCCATCACGCACATTAGTCATTCTTAGTCTTGGCCATGAGTTCAAAATCTACACAGTTGAAACTATTCAGAGTCTCAAACAACTCAACCAACCAGCAATGCAGAAGAGCTAGTAATACCATTTAACAACTCTCTCAATATTGTATTTGAACAAGGAGTACCTCATTACTCCAACTACAAACCCTCATCCAGATTAGCCAACCACTGGTATACCTTGAATAAAAGATAGAGAGGCTCCTGAGTTCGGAGAGAAGATGACTTCTCTCCTATTTGCAGAACATTATTGTGACTTATAAATTATAGCTGATACACTATAAACACACACTATATCAGACCAACACTAGTTATTACAAATGTCAGATACAAGAGGTGACCAATGCAACCCACTAATTGTTCAAAATAACCAGCTTGCTAGCCTCACACGTACATCTTCTGCTGTTCGTCCCTCCAAGGAGACGTGTGACTGACTAACTGATTTCTATAAGACTAGCCCTCTGCCATTAAATCTGGACCTCCAGATGATATTTATCCATTCTATGTCGTGCATACCCTTTTCCCCTCTTTAACGCCTGCCTTAATCCTGCTTCTCAATGCCTCCTTCTCCTAGGGCATTGTTCCTAGGGAATGGTAGAGGAACAGTTTAAAAGCTCTATTGAAGAAGCCAACCATTGGCCCCATAGTGGATAGTACCTATATGTGCATCTCCCTCCTTACAACTGTTGCCAAACTGATGAAGTATCTGTCCCAGTTGCTCTCTAATCATTAGAAAAACACAAACTGTTGAATGAAGCGCAGGTTGACTTCTCCTGACTATGGGTACTGAAACTGTCCTTACGTCAGTTCTTAATGACTTCAGAATGAACCTGGATGCTGGCCATCCACTGAACTTATTTATTAGACCTGTCTATCACATTTCTCACAGTTGATCACTCATATCTGTTGCACGGAGCTATCTCCACTCTCCTGGTTCGCTTTCCTTTCTTTAACAGGATGTAGCCACTCAATTTCACTCTTCATCTTCAGATTGATTTGGTTCTCAATCAAGTCTGAAGTTCATCACTGTCATCCTTCTCAAATATTCTATTAAAAATCTACATGAGTCCCCTCATGAACTTCAGTACATATATTGGTCTGGGGTCTGTCATATGTTTATGACCCGCAAATGTTTATAGACAAGATTGTCATCAGAAAGACATTCAGCATTTCTTCAGTCCTACTTTCTGGCCATCTCTTGCTGTTTGAAAGGGCATGAGTCCTGGTCAAGCAACAGCCACAAGCATTTGCAGGGTTGACCATAAAATGGCACTAAATAAACCTATGCTTAACCCTTTGGGTAGCTTGGAGCAAAAAGCAATCAGGCTTAACTTAGAAGCAATGTGTAAAGTACTTATACTGCACACAAACAGTAATAAAGTGAAACCACAACACAAGAAAAATCTCACACCAATTTAGAAAAATATAGTGAATTCTAATAAATTATTTTAAACAAAAGCAAAAAAAAAACCTCCATTCAGTAGAACCCGAGTTTACATTTTTCAGGTTTTTAGTAAGAACTAGCACCTAAAAGATCAAAGCGCCAGGGGCCAGATGTACCAAAGGATTTTATCCATTCTGTGTCTATGGGAAAATGCTTTAGTACATATGGTCCCAACTGTGGACTTCTAGCCATGTGAGACTGGTCAAAATCGAAAACAATGGCCAGGCATGATGGAGAGTGCTTCCGATACAAGAAGTGGATTGAGCTCGGTCAGAGTTTACCATTAGACTTTTAAAGAATTTCTGAGGAAAATATTCTGAGAAGGTAAAGTTCAGCTAGGAAATGTTGCAGGAGGTGTCTGAGGAGGGAGCGTCATCCTTGAATAGCCTTGGATCAAAGGTGAAGTGAAGATTTCTACATTCTAACATTAGTCTTTGAAATAGAAGTCAAAAATCTCCAGTGGGACGAGGTAGAGGTCTAGCCAAAGAGTGTTCCACAAGGCCAGAAACCCCTTTGGTGAAGGGAGGTAGAAAGGATTTGCTGCTGTGCTCAAAGACCGTAGCTGGTGAAGCCGCAAAATGAATACGAATGGCGATGCATCTTGAGTGGATAGGCGCGCAGGTTGGTCCTAGTCTCCTTCTGTCTCCCAGAGCAGTTTTTTTGCAGACATTTTCTTAGTCCTCAGTTTTGAAATGTGGCCATCTGGGCACCTTCAGTACCACAACCCAAGTGTCCAGGACTGATGGGACACAGGTAAGGGATTCAGGACTCATTCAGTTTGGGTCCAGTTGTGGGTTCAAGATGATGAGACTATTTTATGTCCCTGTGGCTCTGAACAGGAGGAAAGCAAACTAGCCCTTCAAGTCACTCTGGTAGTCTTGGGTGCAGGTGAAGATGTCAGGCTCAACAGCAGGACTGACTTCTGAGGGTTAAAGGTAGGATTCAGCCAGCAAAGCAGCCCTTACAGCTACAGCAAAGCAGTCTTGCAGAGTGCACAGCAGGCCATAGCAGAAGCAGTCCTCTGAGAGTCCTCCCAAAGGTCCATAGTGAACTGGAGAGTGGATCTTAAGGTCCTATTTTTATACCTTGGTGCCCTTCCTCTGGAAGGTGGAAGAGGCTTCCAGAAGGGTTCTTTGAAGTGCCTGGGATTTCCTTACTACCCTAGCGTTGCTTCAAGCTGGCTGTAATGACAGTGTGGAGATGATAGGTCCTTTGTGTGAAGGCAGGGCGTGCTCTATTCAGTTGCAAGTGTGGACTTCCATCCTGGCAGCAGATGGCTCACTCATGCACACCTAAACCCTCTATTGCATGACTGCCTGGGAGTGAATCAAAGAGTCTAACTGTCAGCTACACTCAGTCATATGACCCAGGACAGGCTGCAGGCACCAAAGGGCAGGAAAATACCAAATTTATAAAAGTGGTACTTTCAAAACTGTAACTAAACATCTGACTTTACCATTGAGGAGGACTTTCCATTACAATTTCATAGATACAAAATCTGATATGTATACCTGCTCCCAATCAAATGTTAGCACATTTGTCCTGTGGGACAGGTAGGCCTCATAGTAGTGACAACAACATTGAGGAGTTTTTCTGTACCTGAACATGTAAAACTTAAATGTACATGTCCAACCTTTTAATTACAATGCACCCTGCCTTAAGGGCTACCTAGTGCCAACCCTAGGGGTGACATATGCAATGAAAGGGGAGTTTAAGGCTTGGCAACGGGGTTGTAATGCCAAGGCTAATTGGCAGTTTTAAACTGCAGAGAGGCTTCAATGACAGGCCTAAGACATGTTTTAAAGTCCTACTTAAATGGGTGGCACAATAAGTGCCGCAGGCCCAGAAGTAGCATTTAATTTACAGATCCTGCACATATCGCATACCACTCTACAAGGAACCTACAAGTAAATTAAATATGCCAACCGGGTGTAAACAGCGTAAAGCAATCAAAACATGTTTAGGATTGTGAACACATGCAATTTTGCCCTGGTTAGCAGTAGTAAAGTGTGCAGAGTCCTAAGTCCAACAAAAACCCATTTCAGTAAAAAATGGAGGTAAGTAGGCAAAATGTTTGGGGGAAGATTACCCTATGACTGACAGATCTAACACAGGGCCTTTGCAGTTATGACCCCTAACCTACGGAATCACCTCCCTATCTCACTTCTTAATATTTCTAACCATATAAGGCACTGAACATATATTTGGCTCAGCAGCCTATATTTCTATTACACTCAGTATAATCCAACCACTACTATTGCCCCTAACCACTTACTGAAACCCACAACTTGGGAGACACTATTGAACAAGATCTCAACTTTAGCACATTTCTAAAGTTACTGTCTCTTGTTTCTTCTATCAGAAAATGCAAACAAAATCTAACTTTCTTCACTCTAGGGAACTGATTTTCAGTTAATCAGGGCATTATTGGTTATTGTTTAGCCAATGTCCTAAGCTTTGGGCTACCTAAATGCTGACTTAAATGTCTTCAAGTGGTTGAAAATGGTGCTGCTTGCTATTTCAATCAATCAAACATTTAAAGGGTATGGCAAATCACCCACGAGGGTCTTGAGGTGCTGGAGCTCTATGCTGCTGCGTGGAGGAATGATCATTTGAACATCCAGGTCTTAAGTTCTCTTCTGAAGCTCTAGGGTGACAGTGCAGTCCTGAGGTGCAGGAGAAGGTTGTTCCAAGCATTGGCTGTCAGGATTGTGAAGGAGCATCCTCAGCTGTTGGCTCAATGGACCTGAGGGGTGTCTGTGAGAGAGAGGGAAGATGACCGTAGAAGCCTGGACAGTTGGTGGAAGGTCATGCAATGGTTGATGTATGATGTTATTTCGTTTTGCAGGGCCTTCTTGGTTTGGGTCAGCATCTTTAACTGGCATCTGTTCTGAATTGGAAGCCAGTGTAGTTTTTTTTAAATGGTGTGTGTTGTGGGGAGGTTGAGTATGAGTCTTGCCACTGAAATCTCTACTGTCTGGTGTCTCTTCAGGAGGTGTGCTGTGATTGTACGTAGAGTGTGTTTCCATAGTCCAGTCTGCTGGTGATGAGGGCTTGCATGACGGTCCTTCTGGTGTCTGCTAGGAGACACCTGAAGATCTTCCGGAGCATACGAAGGGTGTGGAAGCAGGCGAAAGAGACTGTGTCAACTTGTTTCTTCTTGGATAGCTTGCTAGACAGGGTGATGCAGAGGTTACGGGCATGGTCTGTTAGGGCAGGGGGTGTGCGAGCTCTGCGGCCACCATGTGTCATTCCATTGCGAGGTGTTGTTCCCAAAGATGAGGACTTCCATTTTTGGGGGTTGAGTTTAAGACAGTTGTCCTTCATCCAGTCTGCTACATTCATCATGCATCTGTGGAAGTTATTTTTTGTGGTGGACGGATGTTCAGATAGTAAGAGGATGAGCTGTGTGTCCTCAGCTCAGGAGACGATGTTGAGTCTAGATGATCTGACAGTGAGGGCAGGGGGTTATGTAGGTGTTGAAGAGGGTGGGGCTTTGTGATGATCCTTGGGGGACTCCACAGATAATCTTCTTTTGCTCTGAGTTGAACAGTCAGAGACTGATCCTTTGGCTTCTGCTGGTGTTGATGAGGATGTGGTTTGAGATGGTGTCAAACACAGCTGACAGGTCCAGGACAATGAGGGCTGTTGTTTCCCAGTGGCCCAGGAGGGCTCTGAGTTAATCTGTGGCTGCAATCAGGGCTGTCTCAGTGCTGAGGTTAGCTCAAAATCCAGACCGAGAGGGGTCCTGGAGGTTGTGATCTTCTAGGTGTTGGGTGAGTTGCTGGTTGATGAATTCCTCAAGTACCTTTGCTGGATAGGGGAGTGGAGAGATGAGCTGGTAGTTCTTTAATTCAGCTGGGTCAGCAGATTTTTTTTCAGCAGGTGCCTCACTTCAGGGTGCTTACAAACATCCAGGAAGAAGGCCACAGTGATGGAGGTATTCAGGACCTTCCTGAGTTTGTCACCGATTGTCTTCCTTCTGAGGTTGAAGACATGGTTGCGGAAAGGGTCTGTAGGTTCTCCAGAGTGTATGGAGTTCTTGATGGAATAGTGTCTTGCGTGGTGAGGAGTTTCCAGTGGGTGAGTAGGGGTTTGTGTTTGTGCATATGATCAATTTGTGGGTGTCTGCGGTGGAGGGTTGGCATTCAAAGTTTTTGTAGATAGCTGAAATCTTGTCATGGAAGAAGATTTACTATATCTTCCTCAGGGCTGTCCTACATCCATGCATTTTCACTGGCTACCTAGTGCCAAACACATTTGTCATAAAGGTATTTATGGACCCAGACCCCAATTTACTAAAGTTATTTTTACCTACTGTCCACTGGTGCGGTTCCTCAGATAATCTTTGGCCCACTTACTAAACAAATCCTAAAATTCACTGACTATTTTGGGGCAGCAATTCCTTCTATTGTCTAGCATCCAAGGCAATGTACAGTTTGTCACCTCAATTAAATACAATTACTTTTTTTTTTCTTTTAGAACACCACAAAAAAACTGGCTATTAATTCAAATTCTTACAAATGTACACCCTTCCAGTTCCAAGACACCCAAACTTGTAACAGAATCCTAAATGAACATGCTAACATAACATAATGCAACATAATGTAACGGAAGATAACATAAGAACATATAATATAGCATATAACATAACATGACATAGCATAGCATATAACATGACATCACACAACATGAGATAGCATAGCATATATTATACCATAACATGAGATGCATAGCATTTAACATAACATAACAAAGAATAACATAACATAGCATAACATAACATAACATGACAGTGGTTCCGTTATTTTATAAGTTCAAACACTTTGCCCTGGATAATGTTCTAGTCCAGTGGCATCACCTACTAAGCCTTTAGAAACTTAAGCCCATATTTAAGATGTCCTAGCACTACTTGTAACACCTGTAACACTTTGCATTACTTTGTACTTTCGCCAGGCATAATGTATGCAACGGGGGCATTCCCTTGTTAGGGGGGCCAACAAAATGGCGCAAACACATCTAAGAGATTTCTTTGTGTCATTTTATTTGGCACTTTTAATGCCTACTCAGAGCAGGCCTTAAAAGGGGGCACAGCATTTTTTACAATGAGCCCCTATGTACTGTTCAGGGTTAGCGCCAACATGTTGGTGCTAAACCTGAACAGTACCTCAATAGCGTCAAAAATGTTGACGCTAATGCCCCTTACCCTGCACCATGGTGCGCTGTATCACAGATACAGCGCACGCATGGTGATGGTGGGGGTGCCAAGGGGCGCAAGGAAAGTGGCGCTGCACTGAGTGCAGCGCCACTTTCCTTAAATCTGCCCCTAGGTGCAGAGACAATAACATAAATCAAACAAGGAAGTACAGGTGAGAGAAGACCAGATGGGCAACTTCCTCAATCTACCTTGTCAGGAATTGGAATACAACCCCCATTAACATAATAATTTCTCCTACTGTCCTGAAGTTCAGAAAAAATATCTTTGAAGAAAATTAACAACTAACAACCTAAGGGTCCACCTTTCCTCTGTCACAATGAACTTTTTATTTGTGAATTGGTCATTTATCTTTGTGTTAGCGGTTACTGCTTCATAAGTAACCATATATTCGATAAATGTGATCCCTGATAGTCAGTCTCTGGTTAACGGAATCAAAAACATTATTAAATGATTCCAGAAAGATCTGCACACTTGCTTTCTTGAGAATGCAAGTGTACAGCCATTAGATATGAAACGTATTATTACTTCTTATTGATTTTATTTGCTGGCTAACGTAGAACGTCACCTTTATCTAATCTGCTTGCCTGTAGATATGAGTCTGTGATGTGGTGTAGCAGAAAGGAAAAAACATTACATTTGTAATCTCTCGAATATAAAGTGTACAGTGAAAGTGTAGATTAGGTATGCGTTTTATAGAGTTTGTGCAAACCAAATTATATTCCATTGGAATTAAAGCACATTATTAACCAAACGTCGATGCAATTACATGCTTTGTAAGAAGGCTCGGAATCAGATTCTTTTCAGAATGCCTATTCCTCACCCTTATGTTATATTTCTCTGAAAACTCGGTTTATGTTCTTTTGTAGAGCATTACACCAACGTTCCACCATTGTTACAAAAGCGTATCACTAAAGATGTACCACATAACTCTTTGAAAGCTATTTCTGTGTAGAACATAATGGTATTTATTGAATTTAAGCTTGCTAAGGCGTTTGCTGCCTTGCAAAAACGAACCAAACAAGTGTTTTTTTATATTTGTCCAAAATATGAAACAACTATTAATCCATTTATGGTGAGACAATCGGATAATCTTTTGGAACAAGTTCAGTAAACTAATGGACATCTGACTTTCAAATATGAGTGTGTACATTGTCTTGTGTTTCCATTCTGTTTGTGGAATTATAATACCTACTGATTCTATTTGCAGAGTAAAAGATGCTGGACTGCTTAGTATTGTTACAGTAGTGTCATTTGTCTTCTGTTTTGAACCATAAGTGTACATTTCAAAGATAAAAGAGTATTTGTCTGCAACACCATGCGTGGTTCCAACTTTTATAACTTATATTAGAACATAAGGGGTATAATATAATGAAGAAAATAGTTGGAGTCCCGAAGAAAGGGCAATAGTTTAAGACCAATTGACCCAGAAGGTGTCAAACTGGGTGTCAGTGGGACCGACAGGTAATATATTGTAAAACACTGGAGGATTACAAATGTCAAAGATTAGTTGCATGGACAGATCAAAAATAGTTAAAGATCTCAATTGAGAGGGGCAGGCTTTTGTTTCTAGCTCGTGTTATATGAAGATACAGGGCCTGATTTTACCCTTCGTACTAAATCTGTTTCAGGTAAAAACTCTCAGACTGAGTAATATTTGCATGTGCATCAATTGCACATGTGCTATTTGCCAAAGTGCAAATTGCCTACCCTGAATTATACGCCCCCATTTTTTTCAGGAAAAAAATGGCAAGTGTCTTTTTACCAAAATTAAGATTTGCACATCATGAACACACGTGGGTGTCCCAGTTTTGACACCTAGAACGTCCATGCGTTAGGGTATACCTCAGAGTACTCACATTGGACTCTGGTTCTGGGGTTGAAAGGCTTGTGGATCAAGATTATCTATAACCCATCTTTCTCAATGTTTTTAAACCTCTGAGGAGCTTATTATGACCATGGCGGGTGACCTATCAGCACACCAAGTCAATTAGTCGGTCTCATAGGTTTATTTTAGGTATTATAATTATAGTAAATTGAGAGTATTAGTTGATGGGGCAGATACTAACCTCAAGTAATAACCACAATCTGTGTTGGGCTGAATCACTGAAGTCACTATACTAACCTCAGCTCAACAATGCGGTAGCTATGGCACACAGCAGATGGGGTTAACTTAGAGGCAATGTGCAAAGTATTCGTGCAATACGAAAGAAGTAATAAAGTCTCAACACAACAGAAGAAAAATCCCAAACCAATTAAGAAAAATAAATCATACATTAATAAGTAAATTAACACTAAGAGGACAGAAATAAAGTAATGGAATCCAGAGTTATGAATTTATAAAAATTTAAGTATTAACAGAGTGTCTAAAAGCATTAAACGCTAACCATGGTCATCTGGTTGAGCTTGACTGCTTCCAAGGTGCAAGTCAAGGCCGACCGTGATGGAGCGTGCGCCCGATACAATTACCAGAGTCGACTCGGTCAGAAGTATTACCTTCTACCTTAGGGCCTGATTGAGATTTCAGCAGACGGGTTACTTGGTCACAATGGTGATGGATATCCTGTGCACCAAACTATAAATCCCATAAGAAATAATGGGAGTTATATTTTGTCAAGCAGGATATCCCTCACTGTTGTGATGGAGTAACCCATCTGTCGAAATCTAAATCAGGCCCTAATTCTCTGAAATGGAAGTCAAAAATCCTCAGTGAGGCAAGACAGCAGGCTGTGATTGAGGAGTGCTCCACATAATCAGATAGCCACTGGATGTGTCAGTAAAGTTGTTGACCTTGGTAGGAAACTTCAGTGCAAGAAAAATTTGAATGTCATATCCAGAAAAGTTCCTTCGCCAAGCAGGCACTTTTCGTGCCTTCGACTGTTGAAGATTTCTATCTTCACATCTATTCCTTTATTTTTGGAGCTGAGATTCCTCTAGCGGGGTAGTGGTCCAGGCTGGAGAAAAAACGGTCTCCACAGGGCTAGATCCCTTTTCTGCAAGGTCGTGCTGAAAAGCATTTGCTTTTGTGATAAAACCTCAAAGTGAGAGTGACCCGAATGGCTGGCCCAGAGGCAAAGCACCTTGATAAGACTGGGTTGATGAGCTGGGTCTTGCACCAATAGATTCTAAGGGCTAGATGTATCAAACATTTTTGCTATCGCAAATGGCCCAAAAATTGCAAACATGCTTTTTGGTATGTAACAAGTACAATTTGCGATTCAGTAACTTGTTACCGAATCACAAATTGGATTTGCGGCTACATACCGATTCGGAATTAGGAAGGGGCATGTCAAGGGCGTCCCTTCCCAATACTGAATCGTAGAGGTATTTATGATTGTTTTGTGACTGTGAATGCGGTTGCAAAACAATCGCAGTTACCACCAAATTCAAATTGGTGGTAACCCATACGCAAAGGGTATGGGGTCCTCAAGGGAACCCTTCTCCTTTGTGAATGCATGTGCAAACATTTTTAGGAGCAGGCAGTGGTCCCAAAGACCACTGCCTACTCTTAGAAAAAATGAAAACAAAACTTTCATTAAGGAAAAAGGGCTGCATTTAAAAAAAAAAAAAAAGCAATCACAGATATGGTGGTCTGCTGAGCCCAGCAGGCCACCATCCCTGTGATTGTAGCCATTTGCAATCGGTCACAAATTGTGACCTACCTCATGAATATTAATGAGGTAGGTCCATTTGCGAGCCCTTGTGAATTGCTATATGAAACTTGTAGAGTTTCATACATTCCATTGGCGATTACTTAATTGCGATTTGCAAAAAATCGCAATTTGGTAATTGCTATGCTGAAGAATGATACATCTGACACTAAGACCCACATTTCAAGAAAAGATAGGATTCATATATGTTGACACCAGCCAGGAATCCAGGAACCAGGGACAGCACTTAGGGATCAATACTCACTCCAGCAGAGGCCAGCAGGGTCCAGGACAGTTCCGGTTGGAAAGGTCAGCTAGGCAGGTTCATGAAAAGCTGCTTGAGGTATAACTGTAGCACAAACAGGATGTCATTCTTATCACCCTTGGAGTCCTTCTCCTGTGTCCTGTGTTCAGGAGGAAGAGCTCATCCAGTCTTTTAAGCTCTAGTACAGTCAAAGCAGCAGGTATAGTCCTCTTTTGTTTTCCCAAATGTCCAGTAAGTGATAGGAGGAGGGTACAGTGGATGTCACATGTATGCCTGGTGACAGACTAGATTGAAGTCTCCCCTCACCATGAGGTCCCCTCTAGCTGAGCTCAGTTGGTCTTTACGCAACCCACATAGGAATGTGTGTTTTTTGCTTGATTGGGTGCATATATGTTGAGGAAATTCAAGACAGACTTCCCCCTCTCAACAATCAGGGTTAAATACAGCCCTCCTGCTTAGTCCCTGGAAATCTTCAGTTTCTTGGATTATAACCCTTTTTAAAGGTGATGGCGACCCCTGCTGTCTTAGAATTGATGTGTGCCCAGTGTTGGCAAGGAATTTGTCACACTTCCAGAGCACAGGAGCCATGTCTCAGTAGCTCCGAAGGGAGTTCTCAGACGTGGGCTTGACCTTTGCATGGCGATACCTATATCCAGTTGAGAGAGACTACACTTTCTACTTGCATGTTCATCTGTCCTACTCCCACATAGATTACGTATTCCTAACACACTCCCCCTAAGGGGCCTTGTGTCAGCCCAGATTTTAGATATCTCTATCTCAGACCATGCCAACACCTAACTCTCAGGGACGGCACACGAGGCTTTTAGACAGGGGCTCCTCCGTGATGCATCTTGAATCCCCAGCTCTTATGTGACCTGATGGACATGGCCTCTATTGATGAGGCAATAATTGAATATTTTGAGTTCAATGCTCTACCAAATACCCCCCAAATGCTCTGGAATGGCTTAAACACAACTATTATGGTTGTTATATCCTTCCTATAAATAGCTAGAGCACCGGACTTACACCTATTTGAAGCCAGCCTCACTGAAGAAATTTGTTCCCTGGGACACTTGCATGAACAGCATTCCTTGCTGACACAACAGACTGACAAGGCAGAACGGACTCAGTTGGTACGTAAGCAAAAATTTCACAAGGGAGGTGACAAAGTGGGCACCCTTCAGGCCCACAGGCAACAAATGCAATGTGCTCATGCCCACATTTCCAAGCTGCAGGCAGTAAACTCTACTTGGGCCAACCAGGATCCAGATAAGAGGAGGCATTTCAGGCCTTTACCAGGGTCTTTACTCCAGTGAAAAAGATGATCCAGGTTGCCATTGATTCCTACCTACGCAACTGCCCCAAGCCCCACTTGGATCCCCGGACTACTCAAGACCTTGAAGCCCATTTTACAGTGGCAGAACTGAGTTGCACCCTCAAGGGGATTACAGTCAAGAAGACTTCTGGCTTGGATGTTCTGCCAGTCTCCTTCTATAAGTTTTCCCTCCCCTCCTTGAAATAACGTCCGCTCAGGCTATGTAATTCCTTTACACACTCTACGAGTCTTATGCCGATGATGTCTGCAGCTGAGATAACAGTTATCCCCAACTGGGAAAGGACCACACTCTTTGCACTTCCTATCAGACAATTGTATTGCTGGAAATAGACACCAAGATCTATACCAAAATGCTGGCTAACCAGGTGGAATCCCTGCCACCATGGTTGATAGACCCTGATAAGTTGGCTTTATCAAACAGTGATCAATCAGTGATAGGGTGGAGACAACATCAGACATCTTGCCCACCTGGTTGAGAAAGTTCGTGCCACAACATTGCGCTTGCCTTCTCTCCCTAGATGCGAAGACGTCATGTGACCGGGTCAGCTTGGCTTTCTTGTGTGTGGACCTCCATTAGATAGGTCTCGGACCTACTATGAGTAATAGGATGATGACCCCTTAAGATGCATCCACAGCTACCATCCAATTAAACGGTCAGGTCAATCAGTCCATTAACTTTTTACTGGGGCACCCGGAAGGGATGTCCCCTGTCCCTTTTGCTTTTCACCCTTGTGATGGAACCTTTGGCCATCTGCCTAGGGCAAGAATCCGCTATCATCAGCATTCCCTTTTAAGGAGTAAGCAATATAAGGCCCTGCTCTTAGCTGCTGATCTATTGCTGGTGCTGATGGAGCCATAAACCTCTCTCCCTGTAGTGGGCCAGCACTTGCACATGTTTGAAGCAGTCTCTATGCTGCTGCAGTGTATCCCCCGCCTGGCAGAGATAGTTCCCTTCCAGTGTGCAGCCTGTTCCATACAAAACCTCTGCCTAACCATTAGTTCTTCCCTACAGAACTGGTACCAAGCTAGCTGGTTGCTGCTTCACAGGGCTATCCTGGAGGATCTTAGGAGATGCAGCCCCTCCATATTTCCTGGTTGGGTCGTATGAACAAGGTGAAAGTATTTTTGTGACTCTTGCATCTCTTCCAGTTGCTCACTACACCTCTCTCCACCAACGATTCTAAGAGCATGCAAAGTTATCTTTGATCCTTGATCTGTAAGGGAAAGCAACCTCACATTTCTAACAGCTTGCTGATGCTGCCTAGGAACCGCAGCGGCCTCACTGGCTCTAACCTTCATAACCTGACCTGACTACCGAGACAGCATCGCCCATGCAGTACATATCTGGCAACCCCGATTTACAGAGTCCTTGAAATGTGGGATAGACTGACGATTGAGAGGGGTTTCACCTCCTTTCCCTCTCTGAATACTCTGATAGCCCACAATCCTGATTTCACACCTACTCTCTACCCCAGCTCTTTCTCAGACTGGGAAAGGACCAATGTCAGACTTTGCAGGACCTATTCCACGGGTTGACCATCAAGCCTTTTGAGCATTGCAAACTTGACTTAGATGTCCCTGATGACCATTGCTACCAGTATTTTCTGCTATGACATTGGGCTTTGTTCCCCTCCAACACTGCAGGTGCCACCCGGTCAATCACCCCATTTGAAGTCTTGGTGCAAGTCTTTGACAGCTCTAGAGATCTAATTTTCAAAATGTACAGTGATCTCCAGCAGGCCTACATACTCCACTGTCATCCTTACTAAACTAAGTAGGACCTGGACAGTACTTGGCATCTCTCAGAAACAGTGGAAGCTCATGTGGCGAGAGATCCCTAAGAACCACAGGAAGCTATATGTTGGGGGTGTGGCACACTGGTCAGAATTTCCAGCACATCTGGTGGTCATGTCCCCTATCACCACCAAAAGGAAGGAAATCCTGGGACATATTAAGAACACAACGATATTCCCCATACCAGAAGATTATTGCACACTCATCCTAGGGGTTCACTCGGTTATAGTTGAGGCAGTGACCCACATGGACTGGTCCTTTGTCTGTCACATGAATGGAGCAGAGAAGCAACTTATAGTCCTGGTGTGGAAAACCACAGCTACCCTCTCAGTGATGGCATGGTTTACTTGACTATGGCAAACCCTGACTTTGGAGCAAATGTTGCAAAAGATAATGTTCATAGAGAAAAAATCACTTGCCTCTGACAGACACTGATGGATTATATGCCTTGAATTGAATACCTTTGCCTCTGCCTTTCCAGGCTCCAAGTCTTTCACTTGTTTGACTAACAGCCTCACGTGACAGCTTGGTGGGCCCCCTGACATGGGTGGGCTATAGAGTGGAGGACGTCTTCCCCCACCAGTGGTCCACCCCCACCTGCTTTCCACTGTATAGATTTTCTTTTTTCTTTCTCAAGGCTTCTTGGCTCTTTGCTTCTCCCTGCATAGCTGGAGGTTCCCCTTCCCTCTTCTCTTTGGTTTTTGTTCTCTTTCCTTCATTGTTGGGCCCGTTGACCCCCAGATGCCTTTGTCTGTATACGGCCTAAAAGGACATAATCGTTCTTCTATTGGCACCCTCTCATGGCTACTGACTATCAAACCCTTGCGGATTGGATGCACTTTCTAGTGGGCCCAGCCCTCATGCTCCCATGATAGCTAGCATGCAAATAGGGGCTGTAGGAGGCTGGACTGGCTTGTAGTGAGTACCAAGGGGTACTTGCACCTTGCACCAGGCCCAGTTATCCCTTATTAGTGTATAGGGTGTCTAGCAGCTTAGGCTGATAGATAATGGTAGCTTAGCAAAGCAGCTCAGGCTGAACTAGGAGACGTGTGAAGCTACTACAGTACCACTTAGTGTCATATGCACAATATCATAAGAAAACACAATACACAGTTATACTAAAAATAAAGGTACTTTATTTTTATGACAATATGCCAAAGTATCTTAGAGTGTACCCTCAGTGAGAGGATAGGAAATATACACAAGATATATATACACCATAGCAAAAATATGCAGTATAGTCTTAGAAAACAGTGCAAACAATGTATAGTTACAATAGGATGCAATGGGGAAACATAGGGATAGGGGCAACACAAACCATATACTCCAGAAGTGGAATGCGAACCACGAATGGACCCCAAACCTATGTGACCTTGTAGAGGGTCGCTGGGACTATTAGAAAATAGTGAGAGTTAGAAAAATAACCCTCCCCAAGACCCTGAAAAGTGAGTGCAAAGTGCACCAAAGTTCCCCTAAGGACAAAATAGTCGTGTTAGAGGGAAAATGCAAGGAAAACACAAATCAGCAATGCAACAACGATGGATTCCTGACTGAGGGTACCTGTGGAACAAGGGGACCAAGTCCAAAAGTCACAAGCAGCTCGGAGATGGGCAGATGCCCAAGAAATGCCAGCGGTTGGTGCAAAGAAGCTCTTACTAGGCTGAAGAACTGTGAATACTGCAGGAACGACAAGGGCTAGAGACTTTCCCTTTGGAGGATGGATCCCCCACGCCTTGGAGAGTCGTGCAGAAGTGTTTTCCCGCCGGATGGACGCCAACAAGCCTTGCTACACGCAAATCGTGCGTTTGGCGTTTTTTGGACACTGCTGGGGCCCAGGAGGGACCAGAAGGTCGCAAATTAGACCTGCAGAGAGAGGGGACGTCGAGCAAGACAAAGAGCCCTCACTGAAGCAGGTAGCACCCGGAGAAGTGCCAGAAATAGGCACTACGAGGATGCGTGAAACGGTGCTCGCCGAAGTTGCACAAAGGAGTCCCACGTCGCCGGAGACCAACTTAGAAAGTCGTGCAATGCAGGTTAGAGTGCCGTGGACCCAGGCTTGGCTGTGCACGAAGGATTTCCGCCGGAAGTGCACAGGGGCCGGAGTAGCTTGCAAAGTCACGGTTCCCAGCAATGCAGCCCAGCAAGGTGAGGCAAGGACTTACCTCCACCAAACTTGGGCTGAAGAGTCACTGGACTGTGGGGGTCACTTGGACGGTGTCGCTGGATTAGAGGGACCTCGCTCGTCATGCTGAGAGGAGACCCAAGGGACCGGTAATGCAGCTTTTTGGTGCCTGCGGTTGCAGGGGGAAGATTCCGTCGACCCACGGGAGATTTCTTCGGAGCTTCTGGTGCAGAGAGGAGGCAGACTACCCCCACAGCATGCACAAGCAGGAAAACAGTCGAGAAGGCGGCAGGATCAGCGTTACAGAGTTGCAGTAGTCGTCTTTGCTACTATGTTGCAGGTTTGCAGGCTTCCAGCGCGGTCAGCGGTCGATTCCTTATCAGAAGGTGAAGAGGGAGATGCAGAGGAACTCGGCTGAGCTCATGCATTCGTTATCTAAAGTTTCCCCAGAGACAGAGACCCTAAATAGCCAGAAAAGAGGGTTTGGCTACCTAGGAGAGAGGAAAGGCTACTAACACCTGAAGGAGCCTATCACAAGGAGTCTCTGACGTCACCTGGTGGCACTGGCCACTCAGAGCAGTCCAGTGTGCCAGCAGCACCTCTGTTTCCAAGATGGCAGAGGTCTGGAGCACACTGGAGGAGCTCTGGACACCTCCCAGGGGAGGTGCAGGTCAGGGGAGTGGCCACTCCCCTTTCCTTTGTCCAGTTTCGCGCCAGAGCAGGGGCTAAGGGGTCCCTGAACCGGTGTAGACTGGCTTATGCAGAATTGGGCACATCTGTGCCCAACAAAGCATTTCCAGAGGCTGGGGGAGGCTACTCCTCCCCTGCCTTCACACCATTTTCCAAAGGGAGAGGGTGTCACACCCTCTCTCAGAGGAAGTTCTTTGTTCTGCCATCCTGGGCCAGGCCTGGCTGGACCCCAGGAGGGCAGCTGCCTGTCTGAGGGTTGGCAGCAGCAGCAGCTGCAGAGAAACCCCAGGAAGGGCAGTCTGGCAGTACCAGGGTTTGTGCTACAGACCACTGGGATCATGGAATTGTACCAACAATGCCAGGATGGCATAGAGGGGGCAATTCCATGATCATAGACATGTTACATGGCCATATTCGGAGTTACCATGGTGAAGCTACATATAGGTAGTGACCTATATGTAGTGCACGCGGGTAATGGTGTCCCCGCACTCACAAAGTTCAGTGAATTGGCTCTGAACAATGTGGGGGCACCTTGGCTAGTGCCAGGGTGCCCTCACACTAAGTAACTTTGCACCTAACCTTTACCAGGTAAAGGTTAGACATATAGGTGACTTATAAGTTACTTAAGTGCAGTGAAAAATGGCTGTGAAATAACGTGGACGTTATTTCACTCAGGCTGCAGTGGCAGGCCTGTGTAAGAATTGTCAGAGCTCCCTATGGGTGGCAAAAGAAATGCTGCAGCCCATAGGGATCTCCTGGAGCCCCAATACCCTGGGTACCTCAGTACCATATACTAGGGAATTATAAGGGTGTTCCAGTAAGCCAATGTAAATTGGTAAAAATGGTCACTAGCCTGTCAGTGACAATTTGGAAAGAAATGAGAGAGCATAACCACTGAGGTTCTGATTAGCAGAGCCTCAGTGAGACAGTTAGTCACTACACAGGTAACACATTCAGGCACACTTATGAGCACTGGGGCCCTGGGTTACCAGGGTCCCAGTGACACATACAACTAAAACAACATATATACAGTGAAAAATGGGGGTAACATGCCAGGCAAGATGGTACTTTCCTACAGGGGCTTATCCTCATACCTTTGCATGCACTCTACATGGTACCTTCTGATGTCTACCTTAGACATGTCTCCCCCACCTTTCACCTCCCTGGCTGACACCTATTTAGCTTGCTACACCCACTCTCTGCCTAGAGATTGGAAAAACTGTAATGTAAATATGTGTTTCATGCCTGCCTATGAACTGACACCAATATTATGCAATTTTATGCCAAGCCACTGTACTGCACTGTTTGTTGAAAGTCTAATAAACAGATTTTCATTTTTTTTTTAAACTGCAGAACTTATGCATAACTGAATTTTGCTTGACACAGAAATAGAGGAGGAGGAAATTAGATTGAAAATTTAAATCAAATAAGCAATACATGATTAAACTAGTTAACTGGCTAAAAAAGAGACCCAAAAAGCAAAGGGTGTGGCAAGGGCCATCCAACACTGTAGGATCTCCCCTTCTGGGTAACTAAGCCATTTTGTTTGAAATGTTGGCTACCCGCAACAATATTCATTACGTTCCCATGGATAAAATGCTATGGGCCTGATTTAAGAAAAGTGGTGCTGCGCCCACTGAGTCACTTTTCTTGCGCCCCTTAGCTCCCCCCCCAACAGCACCATGTACGTGCTGTATGTAAGATATGGCGCACCATGGCGTAGTTAGGGAAACTAGCATCAAAATGAATGTTTGACGCTAGTTCAGAGTTTTGCAGGACAAGCATCAAAACGTTTGACCCTAATCCTGCAAAGCCCATTGAGGCCCATTGAAAACAATGGTGTGCCTCCTTTTAACGCCTGCTTTGAGCAGGCATTTAAAGTACCAAAGAAAATGATGCAAATTAATCTCTGAGATTTTTTTATGACATATTTTCGTCTTCCCTAATGGCGGAATGCTCTCTTTGAATACATTATGCCTGGTGTAGGCATAATATAGAGCAAAGGGTTACAAAAGTGGCTCAATGCATGCATTGCACCACTTTGTAAATCTGGTGTGGCAATTTTAGCTTTGTTGGGCCACATTAGTGTAAAAAAAAAATGACACTAATGTGGCACAAGGAGGCGCCAGGGGCTCTTAAATCAGCCCCTAAGTCTGGGATGTAGCCCTTTTTATCTGCTTGTCAGAAGGGCCATTGCCTTATTTTATAATATCCATGTATTAGTGTTCTATGACAGGTAGCGAAAATAAATGCCAAGAGTATGGTTTTCAACTTTTCTTATGAATGGTCCTCATGAGACAATAATAATCAAATTTCTCTAGAGAAATAAATCCAGTGAACAAATACAGAGCCCAGTGGGATGTTTGTTAGTACCATTATTGATGGCAGCATTTTGGTTAATTGAACAGCATTTTATCTTGCATGATCAAGCCCTTAAGGACTTAGTAGAGTTTGTCTTTTATCATAGGCTGGAACAGTAGAGGCTATGTAATATGGACTTGATGCTCTTTTGTTTTACTCACAATACGAGATGTCACACACTTATGAGGTAGGAGTTGCCCAAAATGTGTCACCTGTATTTACAACAATGCATACAGAATCACAATTAAAAGTGATTAGGACAATTGTGTTGCAGTAGCTCCTGTACATTGATTGACATTGATAATTGTTAGCTGATGACCGATTTTTATCCTAATTTAGCTCTACTCAATAAATTATAAAGTCACCGTTGGATGTGAGTTAGACTTCAAATGCACAATTGTGATTGTACAGATGTGAATTTTCTTAATAGATGACATGATATTAGTGGTTAAATTAATGTATTTTAGCATAAATAAAGTCCATCATAAGCAATAAGTTATTACACATAACAAAGGAAAAAAGTAGTGCTTGATGAGGTCTTTTGTAGGTTGATGATACACTAGAACTGTTGTTTTTAAATAAATGTTTAAAATGTTGTCAATATTGAATATTTGTTGTGTGCATTTTTGTAGCCATGAAGAAGTCACAAATGGACAAAATGCTTTGGCTATAACTGGATTTTAAACACTGATGAAAAGATTCAAAAATAAAGAATGGATCGTTTTTTGCAATTTGGACTACCTCTTCATATGTATGGATCAGTACTTCATATTGAATGGGATTCCATATTCATTGGACTGCAATTAACAAAACTAAAACATAGCTCAGTGCATCATTTGGGTGCTTGACATAAACAATTTTGAAGTCAGATCTTTGTCAAACTAGGGTGTCTGTTTTCTTACCGACAATGAGGAAGAATGATGCCTCCTAGCAGGATCTGGGGACACTTTTAGATACTACAGAACACTCAGTCGACCTCTTCAAATTGCAATACTTTTTCTAAGGGTGGGTTTTACTCATAATTCCATGTAGTGTAATCACATGGAATTGCCCAAAAAGTCTGCAACATTATGTGAAATTACAGAAGAGTATCCCTGTATCTAGCTCTATTTTCTTAGCACAAAAATGCCTACTTGCATTCAAAATAGACCAGATGACGCATTTTGCACTAAGAAATACCACTAAATGCAACAGAACATGATAAAAGCACTTGGGGTACAAACATTCCACCTATGTATTCAAGCATTTAAAGCTTGTTTCTTAGCACAAATTGCAATATCACATTCAAAATAGATGCAAGGATACATTTTGCGCTACGAAAATTAGTTCTAAATGCAAAAGAATATAACCAGCAGCATGAGTAGGCGTTCACTCTTGCTAAATGTGCTCTCATGGTAAGATTTTGTTTTCCATAAATTACTCTTAATTATGCAAGCCGGTATAATCTCATTAGTATCGATAATTCTGCATCAAAGTGTAATGTAGAATTACCAAAATACTTTGATTACTCCGGCATTCTTGAGTTTCCGCCAGGCCTACTTTTTGCCCAAGAGGTAACAATATGTAAACTTATGCACATTCCTGGATGACTCAAGCCAGGTCATATGAGAAGCTCTGCAACTGCCACTTACCCAAGTATCATGCATGCATCACCCAATTATCACCCATCGTTTTCAATAGTTACAATTATCCCCTTTTTCATGCAATAGCATTCCCAGCCTATTCTAACACTCCTTTGAATCCCCTGTTCTGATGACACTCAGTTCTGCACATGCATCACAAACATGGAAAACACCTATAGATCATCGAACAGTGCTGGCCAGCCATCAAATCCTGTATTATAGTAAGTCTAAAACTTCTCACCAACTGTCCAAGTGCTTTACTCTTCGCAGGAAAGTGAAGCATGGACTACATCAACATCAAGTACCTAGTTGTCATAGTCAACTCTAAAACATTTCCATATATAGGTTTGATACGTCATCAACACCTACCACCATTACCTCACTTTCATCCCTTCAGTGGTCTTTCTACAAATAAAGAGAACATCCATCAATACCCTCTTGATTATGTCAGCTTGTTCCGGATGAGGCGTCCCATTTTGTATCTCAAAGAGACAAAAAAGCAGCAGCAAGACAATTAAGTAGAAATAAGCCCTAGTTGGTATATTTTGTTCCAGACATGTAGTCATTGGCCTCTGCAATGCCAATCCATCTTCCTATCAACAAATAACGGACTTCGTCACTTGATAGTAATCCCAACGATTCTTAAATTGTTAGCTGAAATAACATGAATGTGTCCAATAAAGGTTTAATTGCTTTCTTCGTTTATTGGGATGCATGAACCAAGTATAGCTATAGGTTGATATTCAAGCCCTGCTTTGGTTGAACGACTGTGCAGGAAAATCAATCCATTAGACATTAAAAATGGGCACACTGTATTACAGCTGTATGGAAGAACTTCACGGCCTCCTGGAGCAGTTATGATGTGTCCATTTACAAGCAGCCTTTGTTGGTGAAAATGTGTATGAGCTGCATCTAAAATCTCCTCTAATGTGTGATTCATCTACACTACATGGGCTATTTGCTAATACATGTTTAGTTAGTAAGCCAAAGGTGAGTGATCAAGTAAAGACAGCCAGTTACATTATTCTTATTCACATGATTTAATAAATTATTGCTACTGTGTAGGAGGAGTAGGGTACTGTCAGGCGTGGCCCGTCCTTTAGGGCAGAGGGGCCACGCCTCCCCACCTTTTGCCCCTCATGAAGAGTGCCCATCAGGCTGAACAAAGGTCAGCCTACCAGACACTCTTCATTTTCAGCTCAGACAGCCAGGAGTGAAACATGCGTGATTTGCGCTGACTCCTGGCTGCCTGAGCTGAACTTTGCTGGGCTGAGGAGGTCACAGCTCCTATGGGCGTGACCTCCTCGGCTTATCAAAGGTGCCTCGAGGACCTCCCCTGGGTGATGAGGAAAGCGTCACACATTGCCACTCTACCTGGGCGCTTCAGGTTTAACCCCTGAAGCGCCCAGGGCGAGTGTCAATCAGTGACACTTCATCACAGAGTGGGGTGGGGTCAGCAGTCTCACTGACCCCATCCCACTCTGTGACGAGGGTGGGATGGCTGCCTTCCCTCATTGGCTGGAGGGAAGGCAGCAGTCCCAACCCTCCTGGGACCTCGAGCCTGAAGGTAAGTGTGTGTGTGTGATGTTTTAAAATCAATGTTTGGTGCATGTGTGCATGTTTGAATGTTATGAGTGTTAATGGATGTGCATATGTGCGTGTGTGAAAGAATGAGTTTGTGTGTGTGTGATATTTTAAAATGAATGTTTGGTGCGTGTGTGCATGTTTGAATGGTATGAGTGTTGTTAATGGATGTGCGTGCATGCGTGTGTGTGTGAAAGAATGTGTATGTGAACTTTTAAAATGAATGTTTGGTGCATGCGTGCATGTTTGAATGTTAAGAGTGTTGTTAATGGATGTGCGTGCATGTCTGTGATTGAAAGAATGAGTGTGTGTGTGTGTGCTTCCCGCCCGCCCCCCTCCCTCCTAAAGCTGCCGGCCGCCACTGTCTACTGTACTTTCTGGGAACATGAAGACGACTTAGGGTGAGGGGTCTGTGTTTTCCCTAATGTGGAGTTCCATACTGGGGGAAATGTGTGAACTTCCATATAACACTTGCATATGCGTTATGTTATGGTTTTCTCTGTGCAGTAGCTCCCAGTCGGGATGCAAATCATATGGACTCCATCTGACTAAGGTTAGAAACATTGTTTTATTTCTGGTATATTAGGATCTGGTGGCAGTTTTAGGAACTACACTAATTGCGCACTTTCTGAGCATCTAAGTGAGCCAGGTCGCAAGTAGTCCTGCTGCGGTGATTGAGAGTTCTCTCTTTTAGTCTGTAGTGCTGTACTTCTGTTCTAGGATCCTGGCAGGAAGGAGCCATGCAAGTGAAATATTTCTCTGATTGTAGCTACAGTGCATTCTACTGTCATTCAGAGGAGCTCCTTGTTACTTTTGTGCACAATGCCTGTGATTTTCTTCTCCATGGTTTCTGGCAGTTGCTGCTCAAGTTTTTCCCCCTGTGTCTAAAGTTTCCCATGTCTTTAACACTATCTCTTCGCCCTATTGAAATGAGGTTAATCTCAGGTGTTTATTGATATGCACAGGAGGTTGATGGTTATCTGACCATTATTTTGTCCGTCCAGTCATGGTCCATTTCGGGGAGGCTACACGTAGCTACCATGTTCATAGGCCACATCGTCTCAGAGATGGTAACGTTTGATTCATCTTCTTCCTCTGAATCCTGCCTTTCCTCCCATGAGGAAATTGAGTTGAGCAATGGAGACCCATTCCATATCTGATATGAAAGGGTTTTGTATTGCAAGGTCTCTCTCTATACTTTGCTACTGTGGAACACCTTTTCCTATTGGATACTGCAGCCTGAATACCTGCGTAGGTAGGAGCAGGGGTAACTTTTGCTTTCAAATGTTCTGGTCCCTTATGGAAAATCGTACTTCTCATTTCTTCCATGATAAATCCTTTGCAATTATACGTTGTCAAGTGGATCCTATCTTCCAATATTACTTTGAAAATGTAATGGTTGTCTCTGCTTGCAGTTCTCACCAGTCTCCATGAGTGTTGCCAGAGTTCTGTTTTATGACTCTAAGCAATAGGGGTGCTTCCACGCCCTATACTCAATGCCTTGAGCAGGAACTCAACTGAATGCAGTCAAATAGACTGCAACATAATTTTGGCACGAAATAGAGTGCTTTTGAAAGAAACTGGTTAATATTTGACCTTTTTTTTTAATGGACAAAATCTCTAACTACTGTAACAGATTTATAATAGGTGCTGATAAAACCCAAAAGCCTCAGATTAGTGCAATAAAAAATGTGGAAGCTCTGTACCCTCTTCCCTATTTATTTTACCTAAAGGGGAAAGAATGTATATGGTAGGCACATTATATCCCTCTATCCTTTATTGTGCTCCATGGATTACAGAGGAAGTCAAATGCAGTGATCCCATTGGTTAGCAACTTAAGAAAAAGATGCAAGATGTCAGTCTCTGTAGAACATTCTTCAGGTGGTCAGCAAAAGCTTGGTTGCCTGGCCTTCAAATGTTTCCATGTGCCAGTCCTGATCATTTTTTTATTCACTGTGGTTCCAAAACAAAGGAAGGTGATTTACTACCCCCATTGTTCAACCCAATAGTTCTGGGAGAACTTTAAAAGCGTTGAGGCATACAAATAAATGCTGAATTTGCAAGTGAGAGAAGTGAGCACGTCTACACCAAGAGCGAATCGTGGGTGTTCTCCCTATAGTTCTTTTTTCTAATAGAGTAAAATGTTGCATTTGTCAAGACACCTTCTTTCATAAGATGACTCAAACCCCTATAGGGAGGGTACATTTTCATGTAGGCACTCAAAAAGCACTACAGAAATTTTAAGTAGAGCAAACACCATCCAAGAAGACAAAATCCAGTCTCTGTGGGTAAACTATGTCACATCACACTTCTCAACAAGCATCTCATTTATCTCTATTCTCCCACGCCTGATGGTGTGTGTTAGAAATGGGGTCTTTGGCTGGCAGTCAGGTTACCCCCTGTCCAAGCAAGGACCCTCACTCTAGTCAGGGTAATTCACACATAATCCAAGTTATCCTGTGCCCACCCTCTGGTAGCATGCCACTGATCAGTCAGGCTTAACTTAGAAGGCAATCTGTAAAGTATTTGTGCAATAAATCATACAATACCACAATGTAGCACCACAAAAATACACCACACAGTGTTTAGAAAAATATATAATATTTATCTGGATAAATGCAGGTCAAAACAATTAAAGATGAAATAAGCAAATTTAGGGATATCACTGAAAGTGATATCAAATGTGTTAGAGTTGAAATATTACTGTAAAAGCAATAAAAAGTGTCTTAAGTTCTCCTAGAAACAACAAGTGTCTCTTTTAGGGCAAAGTACCTGGTTTGCATTGAAAAATCATCTCAAAGGACAGCAGAGGAGGAGATGCGTGGAAAACGGTGAGTGTGCGGCGGTTTTGCCCTTCGCACACAGACTTGCATTGTAATTTTCCATGCGGGGAAGGCGTTGCATCGATTTCCGGTGTGCAGCCTTGGATCCTCTTCGGGTTGTGGGGTTTTCAGGCGCCCCGGGAACGATGTGTGGAATCCTGGGCTTGCGGAGCAAAATCACAGGGGCTGTTTCGATTCCGGTAGGTGATGCGTGAAGTTTTCTTCTGCACGGCAGGGGCCGCATTGATTCCTCAAAGGAATACGGGCTGCATCGTTACGGACTCGGTGTGCGTCATTCTTGGCAGGCGGTGCATCGAATTTTCGCCGCACGGGGATTTCAGCCGCAGGAGAGAAGTCTTTTTGGTCCTGAAACTTCAGGGAACAGGAGGCAAGCTCTATCCAAGCCCTTGGATAGAACTTCTGCAGCAGAACAAGAGAGCAGCAAGACAGCAGGGCAACAGCAAGGCAACAGTCCTCTTCAGAAAGCAGTCAGGTGAGTCCTTTAGGCAGCCAGGCAGTTCTTCTTGTCAGGGTGCAGGTTCTGGTTCAGGTATCTTCTCCAGGAAGTGTCTGAGGTGGTAGGGCAGAGGCCCTGTTTTTATACCCAAATGTGCCTTTGAAGTGGGGGAGACTTCAAAGAGTGGCTTAGAAGTGCACCAGGTCCCCTTTCAGTTCAATCCTGTCTGCCAGGGTCCCAGTAGGGGGTGTGGCAGTCCTTTGTGTGAGAGCAGGCCCTCCACCCTCCCAGCCCAGGAAGACACATTCAAAATGCAGATGTATGCAAGTGAGGCTGAGTATTCTGTGTTTGGGGTGTGTCTGAGTAAATGCACAAGGAGCTGTCAACTAAACCCAGCCAGACATTGATTGTAAGCACAGAAAGATTTAAGTGCAGAGAAATGCTCACTTTCTAAAAGTGGCATTTCTAAAATAGTAATATTAAATCCAACTTCCCCTGTCCGCAGGATTTTGTATTACCATTCTGGCCATACTAAATATGACCTTCCTACTCCTTTCAGATCAGCAGCTACCACTCAAACAATGTATGAGGGCAGCCCCAATGTTAGCCAACAAAGGGACACAGTAGTGTAAACACAAATTTAGGAGTTTTACACTACCAGGACATGTAAACTACACCGGTACATGTCCTGCCTTTTACCTACACCACACCCTGCCCTAGGGGTTACCTAGGGCACACCTTAGGGGTGACTTATATGTAGAAAAAGGAGAGGTTTGGGCTTGGCAACTACTTTTAAATGCCAAGCGGCATTGGCAGTGAAACTGCACACACAGGCCCTGCAATGGCAGGCCTGAGACAAGGTTAAGGGGCTACTGAAGTGGGTGGCACAATCAGTCCTGCAGGCCCACTAGTAGATTTTAATCTACAGGCCCTGGGCACATATAGTGCACTCTACTAGGGACTTATAAGTAATTTAAATAGCCCAATTGGGTGTGATCCCATGTTACCATGTTTAAAGGGAGAGAGCATTTACACTTTAGCACTGGTTCGCAGTGGTAAAGTGTGCATAGTCTAAAACCTAGCAAAAACAGTATCTCAAAAGTGGAGGGTGGGAGGCAGGCAAAAAGTTAGGGATGACCACCCTAAGGCTGTCAGGTCTAAAAGTGCGCAAGAAAATTCTCCATATGAAGTCCCAGGATGTATTTCTCTCACCATGACAAATATCTGACATTTATTCATACATACTCCTGTGCAGACGACTAACCCTTCTGCTACAGCCACACACACAGCACTTTAGGCTTCACACATCTTTTCAAGTCCGAATATAAATATACACAGTTATCAGTGGCACTATAGCCATGGCACAGTGCAAAAATCATAATTTCACTTATAACAATTTATTGTATACACCACATATGCTAATGCTGGAGCTGTTGTATATCATTGCAAGTTCTGTCATGTGGTTTTCCTGTGTATTTGATATGACTGTAGTGTTTGCATGCCACAGACTGTATGCAAGCACAGGAAGCACATAAAAATGTTGAGCATATTCCACTTATATATTGCACCTTGCCTTTCTATGAAGTTCTTCTATAACCCGTAATGAGCAATTACTTCAGCATCATATTGCTTTATACAGTACTGTTTTGGAGAAGATAATGTGTACCACAAACCTATTTCCTCATTCCAAACTCAATAATTTCTTATCTATCACCTAGTCATTCCATTCCAACTCACATGCTTCTCAGTGCTTCAGGGCATCCTCTGAACTGCTTGAGGACCTTTATGAGCCAACAACATACTTGCTCTCATGAAATAGTTCAAAGGACTTTCAAGAAGATGAGGCAGAGCAACAGTATTGTTGGAAATATAGAAAAATTAAAATTAAAATAAATACCTTGGAAAGGTCACTTTTTGAAATGTACAGGTTTTTGATGCTTGGACATTCAAAGGTCAAGCAGTGCAAATTATGAGAGAGGTGCATGACTCTAAGTAATTCGCATGTAGCTTTTGCCACTGCAAGTCTAATGCCTAGAGAGCCCAATTATGCCATTAGCAACGACATTACTGTTACATCATCAAGAAGCCTTGAGGTAGTGGCTCTCCACGGAGGCAGAACAAGGCTGAAAAATAAAATAAAATAAAATAAAATATGAAGCCCAGCAGAAAGGGTGATGGCTCCCTAATGAGCAGTAGAATGTACAAAGCACTGCTGTCTCTCAGACTGACTGCCTGACCATTGTTTAGGTGAGACGGATGTAGAATAACAGTCAGACGTAATGCCTGGCTATTAACCATTATTACCATGTGGGAAACCCATCAAATTATTTAGGAAGAGGCAGAAAAAATGGAGGACGGCCCGAAGTCCCTACAGACAAGCTTACATTGATTTAAGCATGCAATGACATGCCTTTAGACTTCCAGACTACTACCACCTCTCATAACTTAAGGCAGACACTTAAAGATTGCAGACATGCTGTACTATGTCACAGTTATGCAAGGTAAAGCAAAGCAACACATAGGTATTTACTTTCCAGGTGTTCTTTTCTTTGTGTGACATTCAGTGGCGTTACGAAACTTGATTGCCCCCCTCCCGCAAATTGCCTTGAGTGGGGCCCCCTCCTATGGGGCCTATCAGGGGCCTGCTGCTGGTGCACAGTGTGTACTGTGCTGAGGGTACTCCCAGAGCTCGGGGGACCCTGCACCGCAGGGGCTGCAGGGGCCTTTGTTACGCCACTGGTGACATTACCATTTTGCATTGCCACAATGGGGTGTTACTGGTGGATCATGGCAAACTCCCATAGGTTTTGATTTAAAGCCTGATCTACTAAGATTACCATAACTGGCTCTACACCAAAAGAAACTCCTTGAAGCAGGGTTTAACAAATGGTATATATTTATTTCTGGAAAACAGATATTGCATGTTTGCACAAGCGTGCCACACACACCAATGCATAGGATCCTTTTACATTTGTCTAGGCTTGGGAATTTGTACTGGAAATTTGTGCTTCTGGTACTAAACCTACTGTATGGTAAACAGAACACACTCATTCCTACACCATAGTGTGAGGCTGTCTATCATGCATGCAGCCTAGATAGAGCATCCGCCCAGAGAATGACAACAGCATCAGGCCAGTACTAATCAGTATGGCTTCTCGCTTTTTTTTGCCTCACGCAGCACATCAAATTTGGTTGCTGCTCTGCACTGCATGAAAAAATAGTAAATGCAGCTGTTCTTGTTCTAAGTTGTACTGAATTCTCATCATTGTCCAGAGATCTATCTTTCCTATAGTGCATTGTACAACTGAAGTAAGTGACCTTTTCTGATTATCACTTCTAAAAACGTATTGTGCCCTATGAGAATGATCTGTTCATGACATCTTTCCCATCAAACAGCACCTCATTCTTGCTCCCCTACATTACCTGTTAATCCTTACATTTCACTGTTCACTACCTCCCCCTTCCCACAAGACTCTCTACCCTCCTTTATTCCTATACTACCTTTCACGTACCTGCCCCTGTCCGATTCTCCCTCTTTCTACAACATTAAACTGTTATCTTCCCCTCATGCTGCATTCCCTGCAAATGACCCTCAAAGCTCCTCCCTTAAATATCCCCTTATGAGCTGCCATTTTAGTCTGTAAAATATGAAGGGCCCAATGTATAAAGAACCATTACTAAATCAGTATGGTCACTGCTTTGCGAATGGATATACAATGTGCGATGTGACCTGTAGACTAATAGGCCACAATGCAAATTGTACGTTTTTGGGGGTCGCAAACGATCTGCCAAATGAATAATAATTATGCATGTTGCAATTTGTGATACTCCTTAGATTGGTTATAAATGCAGAGATGGGCGTCTCTAACGGACAGCAAACCATCATCCTTGCATTTGTTTTCCCAAAGTGAAATATTTTTTTGCAAAACAACTCATGTCCATTACGAGAGGAGGCACCCCCTTCCTGTCATATCCTAATTGTGATTCGTGATGGTTTGCAACGCCCTTTTAATGATCTGGAAAGCAAAATCCGACTCATAAAATAGTCTATTTATATCACTAAACACTCTTTGTGAGACTGTGATTACAGGATGTGTGATTTTAAAATTGTTTCATACATTGAGTCCCTTTTTCATTACACGTCTTTGGGCCTGCAATGGTTGCTCCTCCTCGTTTTCACCCTGCCTGGACAACCTGTTTGGGCATCATTTTACAACATGAGCTCATTTGCTTTTGTTACATAGTAGATTTATGAACATATATGAATAAATTAGCAAATAAGATCCACTTAAATCTATTATCCTTACCCCATTATAATTAAAAGTATATGTTGTATATCACTACTGAATGCGTGCACGCAATCATTAAATGAGACATTTATCAAAATAATTATTATTATGTGTATAATTGTCAACATCCCCGCATTCACATCCTCGGTAGAAATACTTTTTGTTCTCTGAAGTCAGAGAAGAAAACAATAAAAGTCCAGTGCAGAATACGCCTGCAAAAGTCTTTAATGTTAGAGATTTAGGCCCGTATTTATACTCCGTTTGCGCCGAATTTGCGTCGTTTTTTTTGACGCAAATTCGGCGCAAAACTAACGCCATATTTATACTTTGGCGTTAGACGCGTCTAGCGCCAAAGTATTGGCAAAGAGCGTCATTTTTTAGCGTGAACGCCTTCCTTGCGTTAATGAGATGCAAGGAAGGCGTTCCCGTCTAAAAAAATGACGGCGACGCAAATGCGTCGTATTTATACTCCCGGGCAAAAATCACGCCCGGGAGTTGGCGGGTCAAAAAACCCCGCATTTGCGCCACTATTTAACGCCTGGGTCCGGGTAGGCGTTAAGGGGCCTGTGGGCTCAAAATGAGCCCACAGGTGCCCTCCCCTGCCCCCAGGGACCCCCCCTGCCACCCCTGCCCACCCCAGGAGGACACCCAAGGATGGAGGGACCCACCCCAGGGACATTCAGGTAAGTTCAGGTAAGTATTATTTTTTATATTTTTTTACTTTTTTTTGGGTGGCATAGGGGGGCCTTATTTGTGCCCCCCTACATGCCACTATGCCCAATGACCATGCCCAGGGGACACAAGTCCCCTGGGCATGGCCATTGGGCAAGGGGGCATGACTCCTGTCTTTACTAAGACAGGAGTCATGAAATGGCGTCTGGGCGTCGTAAAAAAATGGCGCAAATCGGGTTGAGGCGATTTTTTTGCCTCAACCTGACTTGCCCCATTTTAAGACGCCCTAACGTCATTTTTTCCCAACGCCGGCGCTGCCTGGTCTACGTGGTTTTTTTCCACGCAAACCAGGCAGCGCCGGTCTGCTTGCGCCGGCTAACGCCATTCCATAAATACGGCGCCCGCATGGCGCTTCAGAATGGCGTTAGAAGGCGCTAAATTTTTTGACGCTAAACTGCGTTAGCGCAGTTTAGCGTCAAAAAGTATAAATATGGGCCTTAACCTTTACAAAAGAATGAAAATAGTACAGCAATAAAAGCCTGCGACTGCATTGTAATTGCAAATCTTAAAACTGGAGAGTTTTTGCTGGACTGGGCAGCAAAAATCGAGTACGTTCTGAACAGTGGTCTTCGGCGTCTTTCATAGTCGGTGAACAATGACTATTTCAAGAACAAAATAGATTAATGAAGTTTTCCTTTTATTTAATTGCTACCTTATTTTAGAATATTTTGTGTGGTCTCTGAAAGCAATCAAATTATTTTTGGGAAGATGGTGGAAACAAAATGTCGTGCTCTGGCATCAAGCTTTCAAGGTCAAGGAAGGTGTAGGTATAGCCTAGCCTCCCCATGATTACACTAGTGAGACAATTTTCAGTCTTTCAGATTCTCAATTGTGAATCCTCTCAAGCATGAACCATCAAATTATTGTCAATTCAACTCCATTTCAAAACCTTTCAGGCTTGCATTCTTTGTTTCTCTCAGCTTTTGTTCCTCCCTTCTCCCTTTGTGAGGTTATTTTCACTTACACTTTATCGCAAAATGTTGATGGGCACAAAAATTTACTAGTACCGCTGTCTTGGAAACCGCAATTGTATGAAGCAACTGCTCCACAATAAAAGTTCCTCTGAATAATAGAACATATTTTTTAATGGGATGAATGGCGAAGACACTCTGTGCCACATAAAGCTCACCTTATCCCAGCAGTTAAAGAGATTTAATTAATGTTGTTTTTGTTTCTGAATAAAAGTTGAAAATAACAAATGTGAATAAAGGGGCATACTGCAAGGAATGCGTTGCTACTGAAGTTCTTGCTTGGAAAGTCCTGGGAAAGAAGAGTCTGCTTCAATTAATACAAGCAATTTAATAGAGACAGTTTATTCGGTGGAAAGAAAGTGATACATTGTTACTATTCTACTTTGCACGTATGCTATTGAAACGATGGTACATTACTTCACATAAATCCCACACATGATTTCTATCAGCAATAGCCTGCTAGAAACCAAATCATGAATAAATGTGGCTCACAGGTTGCACTAATACCAAAGATCACTGCCCATGGGGCCTCAGTAAATTGTAAGGTCCCGATTCACAAACCACACTTTGTAATACGTTTTGAAGTACTACACCACAGGCACCTCAGGGGGATGGGGAATGGGGAGGCACCTCAGCCGGAAGATGGTACAACGCCACTGCTCCTGGAGGGGGCTCCATGCCCACTGCTTGGTCCTGGGGAGTGCAAGGCCACAGTCACAAAACGTACAACAATGTGTATGTTTTGGCTATACGTATATGTGCTTCGTTGTCTGTTCATGCAAGTACAGTAAATGTGGGAGGGACACAAGCAGAAGCGTAGCTTGGGTGTGTGGATGTGGGGGAGGGTGCTACACCCCCCCCCCTTAGTACATTTTCTGATAAATAATTGGGTACATATGCTTTCTGCTGGGTATGGTGAGACGTCTGCCGGATTTCACCGGAATTTTTACATAAATTCAGACAAAACACACACACTCTTTCCCTCTCAGTTTTTAAAATCATCAAGGAAAGTGGTCATTTGACAAAATATTGTGTTTTCACTCACTTACTATCCCTACCAATCCACATTCCTCTTGCTTTCTACTGCCCCTAGGCCCTCCATGCACCCTGCTTGTCATATAATGTATTTAAAAATTACATGCCAGTATGATTGTCGTAGAATCTGAAGTTCACCCCCTCAATCTTTTTGACCAAGGTACACCCGTGGACATAGGAGAGTGGTTTGGAAAAGTGGCGAAGTGCTATTAAAAGGAATGCAATCAGGGAGGAATAAAAGGAGTTTATGAACTGTAAGGGAGGAGGTTAGGGAGGAATATCATCCACCCATACAAGAGTAACATAACTGCATTCCTCCGTGAGGAGAGACATTTCAGTTACCCTTTTGTAGTAAGTTTACACTCAGAGTTTGTGAATGACGAAAGTTGTAAACTTACAGCAAAGTGGAAAATTACTCAAAGTGTAACTTGCCTTTGTGAACCAGGCTCTATGTGCACAGGGCACATACAAACTTGGAAACATAGAAAACTTTGTCTAAGCTTAGTATTTTGTGGTGGCAGTATATTAATTGTTGTATTGAAAAGTGAACTGTGGAGCATATGGACATTGCACCCATTATAAAATACAGGCCATGCAGTGCATGTGTTTTAAGTGCAAATTCAGCATCTTAAGTCCAAGATGCCCACTACGAATTTTTTTTTGACAAGTGTTTAAAGCATTTGTAAGTGCTTAATGCCTTTGCTTTTGAATGAATTATTCAACAGTTCCATCCATTGTACCAACTTTCCAGACTGATTCCTCTATTAGAAAAACCTTCAGTGGATAGATCCATCTTAGTTCATTTCGGGGCAATTTCACTATTACCAGCTGTGTCAAAGATATTGAAGAAACTCCTGAATAGGCAGCTCTCCAAATACTTGGAGCAAGATTAGTTGTTTCATCACTCACAGTCTGGATTCTGACCAGGATACAGAACTGATTCACCTTCAATCAATCAATCAAAAAAAATTTGTATAGCGCGCTACTCACCCGGAGGGTCTCAAGGCGCTGGGGGGGAGGGGGGACCGCTACTGCTCAAACAGCCAGGTCTTGAGTTGCTTCCTGAAGGAGAGGTGGTCGTGGGTCAGACGGAGGTGGATGGGGAGGGAGTTCCAAGTCTTGGCTGCCAGGTAGGAGAAGGATCTTCCTCCCATGGTGGCTTTTCTGATGCGTGGCATGGCGGCAAGGGCGTGGCTGGTCGATCGTAGCTGGCGGGTGGGAGTGTAGAAGGTCAGGCGGTTGTTGAGGTACCTGGGGCCCAGGTCGTGGAGGGCCTTGTGTGCGTGGGTGAGGAGGCGGAACGTGATTCTCTTGCTGACGGGGAGCCAGTGCAAGTCTCTCAGGTGTCTGGAGATGTGGCTGTGTCGGGGGATGTCAAGGATGAGGCGTGCGGAGGCGTTCTGGATGCGTTGGAGTCTTTTCTGTAGTTTGACCGTGGTTCCGGTGTAGAGGGTGTTACCGTAGTCCAGTTTGCTGGTGACGAGTGCCTGGGTGACCGTCTTCCTGGTTTCGGTGGGGATCCATCGGAAGATCTTTCGGAGCATGCGTAAGATGTTGAAGCATGATGAAGAGACGGCGTTGACTTGTCTGGTCATCGAGAGAGAGGAGTCCAGGATGAAGCCCAGGTTGCGTGCGTGGTCCGTTGGTTTGGGTGCGCTGCCCAGGGCAGGGGGCTACCAGGAGTCGTCCCAGGCAGAGGGTGATGATCCAAGGATGAGGACTTCCGTCTTGTCTGAGTTTAGTTTCAGGCGGCTGTTCATCATCCACTCGGCTACGTCTTTCATCCCTTCGTGCAGGTTGGTTCTGGGTCGTTGGTGAGGGACAGGATCAGCTGGGTGTCGTCGGCGTAGGAGATGATGTTGAGGTTGTGATGGCGTGCGATGGCTGCGAGGGGGCTCATGTAGACGTTGAAGAGGGTGGGGCTGAGTGAAGATCCTTGTGGTACGCCGCAGATGACTTCGGTGGCCTCGGATCTGAACGGGGGGAGGCGGACTCTCTGGGTTCTTCCGGTGAGGAACGAGATGATCCACTCTAGAGTCTTCTCTTGAATTCCGATGTTGCTGAGGCGCAGTACTAGGGTGCGGTGGCAGACCGTGTCGAACACTGCGGAGAGGTCCAGGAGGATGAGGGCCGCTGTTTCCCCATTGTCGAGCAGGGCTCGGATGTCGTCAGTGGCTGCGATGAGGGCGGTCTCGGTGCTGTGGTTGGCTCGGAAGCCGGACTGTGAGTGGTCGAGGGATCCATTAGTCTCGAGGAAGGCGGCCAGCTGTCTGTTGACGGTCTTCTTGATGACTTTGGCAGGAAACGGGAGGAGCGAGATGGGGCGGTAGTTCTTGAGGTCGGTGGGGTCTGCTGATGGTTTCTTCAGGAGGGCGCTGAGTTCGGCATGCTTCCAGCTCTCCGGGTAGGTGGCGGTGTTGAAGGAGCAATTGATGATGTCCCGGAGATGGGGTGCGATGACGGAGTCGGCCTTGTTGAAGACGTGGTGGGGGCATGGGTCGGTTGGTGATCCGGAATGGATAGTGTTCATCGTATGGATGGTGTCTTCTGTGCTGACCGGGGTCCAGGCGCGGAGGGTGGTGTTGGGGGGCGTCTGTTTGGTGGTTGGGTGCGTGGTCTGTGCGCCGAAGCTGTTGTGTATGTCGGCGATCTTGCGGTGGGGGGGATAAATTACATCAAGCATGCACTCGATCAGAGGACACATAGGCCCTCATTACAACCCTGGCGGTTGGTGATAAAACGGCAGTAACACCGCCAACTGGCCTGCTGTAAAAAAAATGAAATCATGACCACGGCGGAAACCGCTAAACCATACAGCCACTTTAAGACTCCGACCGCCACGGTGGTAGCAACAAACACTGCGACGGTAACCGCCAACAACCAGGCTGAAGACAATGTACCGCCTACTGCATTACAACCCTCCCATCCGTCAGCTTTTCCGGGGTGGTACCAACGCCATCAAAAGCATAGAGCAAACAGAACACAGAAGGGAAACGACTCACCTCTCAACACTCAAGGACTCCTCGCAGGAGTAGCAGGAGGACTGGACTCTAGTAAGTCAAACCTTTACTACTTCCCCCCTACCTGCATGCCATCACAAACTCCTACCCCTACCCTCACCCCCATCACTCCACCACCTCACATATACCCCACCATGACAACCCACCCATCCCATCCCAATACCAAACCCTGCATGCAACACCAATGCATGGACCCCTATCACAGACCTGCATGGACATTCATCACCACAGCATGCACACTAGTGACAATAACTTAGCCAAATCAAGCACAACTCACACAAGCCAAAGCTGCCTTGCTAATAACAACCATAGAGGGAAACAAATCCATGCACAAGATGGCACACGCAGATACAATAACACTGCATTTACATCCCCACAGAACCCCACAGAACCCCCACTCAAAGTCACCCGAGAGGAGGAGCCAGCCACATCCAGTCCCCCCACAGAAGAGGCCCACAGTGATGACAGCAGCTCTGCACGCCTGGATCACGATGACCAACCTGGCCCATCAGGGACCTCTGACCCAGCCACAGTCCCAAACACCACCACACCACCCACCCAGCGGGCCCATCCATCTGTCCCCAGGACACGTCACTCAGCAGAGTGCCCACCACTACAGGGACACCAGGCAACCCCACAAACACAGGACGATCAGGGACCTGGTGTCAGTGGGCACACGGTTTAGGGGACAGAGGCACAGGACAACAGGGAAGCTGGAAGGACTGCTGTGCGACAGGGGGAGGACAGGTCCAGGGAACCGACTCTCCACGAGGCACTTCTAGGGATCCTGGGAGCATACCACCAGATACTGCACAAGTTGCTGGAGACCCAGCTGCTGCTGGAGGGGCAGTACCTGGGGATTAGGGAGGACCTAAAAGACATCCACACCACCCTGGTCACCATTTCATGGGTGCTGGCAGACATGGTCAACACCATGAGGGAGGCAGTGGCACACCAAAAGGCCCCTGACACTAGCCACACTGATGAACAGCCCTCCACCTCCGCTGGTGCTGGTGGCCAGGAGGCCCCGCCACAGGACCAACAGGCCACCAGCACCCCAACCCCTACAGAAGGAGAAACACCCCGCAAAGGGTCCCTGCGATCCAGGCGGAAGCCAGAGAACATTGCCAAGACCCCCACCAGGAAATAAGATTCTCCTGATTGTCACCCTTGTGTCCCACTCTGTCACCCTGTCCACCTTGAATTGCCATTGCTCCCCTTCCTATGCCCCCTTGGACAATGCACCTGTGATACAAATAGACTTGACTCTACCCTGGAATTTCCTCCATCAGCAACCCAGCCCATTGCAATACCACCTCCACTTATCAGGACCTAAATAAACACCCTTTGAACAAATTCAAGTATGGAGTCTGTGGATTATATGACAAATGTGTTACTTTCACAAACAGTAAACATTGCAGTTCTAATCCACTGTAACATTAACGTAGAAATGACCTTTAGTGGGCAATAGTAAACACACCAGGAGCCAGAGTGTGGCACAAAGATCTTAAAATAGAGATGCCAAAGGGTACAGTAGGTGGCCATAGAAATAGGGAAATCAGGCTGCCATGTTCAATGTCAAACACAGTACTGCAATGGAAGGTGAAGTTACAATGCCTTACTTGTGTGTCACTGGAAGTACTGTTGAATGAGTGTACTTCTGTTGCCCACATCTTCTTCCTCTGCCTTCTCTTTGTCACTGTCCACAGGCTCCACCGCTGCCACACGACCATCTCCAGGCTCATCCTCTAGCAGAAAAGGCACCTGGCGTCTCAAGGCCAGGTTGTGCAACATGCAACGATGATCTGGCACACCTTCTTGGGTGAGTAGTACAGGGATCCACCTATCAGATGGAGGCACCGGAATCTGGCGTTCAGGAGGCCAAAGGTTATCTCAATGATTCTCCTTGTTCGCCCATGTGCCTTATTGTAACGTTCCTCTGCCCTTGTCCTGGTATTCCTCATTGGGGTCAGTAGCCATGAGAGGTTGGGGTAACCAGAGTCACCTGTAAATATCGAGGGGTACCTGTTAGCCACACACTCACCCTTAGGGCCAAACCCACACCCATATACCTACATCAACTGGGTGGGGACCACAGGCTCACCTATTAGCCACACCTGGTGCCTCTGGAGTTGAGACATCACATATGGAATGCTGCCATTCCTCAAGATAAAGGCATCATGCACAGAACTAGGATACTTGGCATTGATATGGGATATATACTGGTCCGCCAAAAACACCATCTGCACATTCAGACAGTAAAAGGTTTTTCTATTCCTGAACACTTGTTCATTTCTCCAGGGGGGCACAAATGCAATATGTGGACCATCAGTGGCACCAATGATGTTGGGGATATGTCCCAGGCCATAAAAGTCAGCCTTCACTGTGGCCAAATCTTCCACCTGGGGGAATACAATGTAGCTGTGCATGTGTTTCAGTAGGGCAGACAACACTCTGGTCAGCACGTTTGAGAACATTGACTCAGACATCCTTGATGCCATGGCCACTGTCGCTTGGAAGGAACCACTTGGCAGAAAATGGAGCACTGACAGGACCTGAACTAGAGGGGGGATACCTGTGGGCTGGCTGATAGCTGAAATCAGGTCTGGCTCCAATTGGACACACAGTTCTTGGATTGTGGCCCTATCAAGTCTATAGGTCAGGATAATGTGCCTGTCCTCTATTGTCACCAGGTCCACCAGGGGTCTGTACACCAGGGGATGTCTCCATCTCCTATTCATCCTCAGCGGTTGAACTCTAGGGTGAAAAACGGTGAGCAGAGGGTCATAATCACACATATGTTAAAATTAATATGCATTTCTTCCTTTACAGAAACAGTATGCACTGCTGCGGACGTGACCACCATTTTCTATCTGTTCACTCCCTTGTTACCTGACCTTCAATAGGAGAGGACCTACTCTGCAAGTGCTGCTGTGACCTGTGTCGGAAGCGACAATGGTCCGAGTGTCTGGGTAAAGGGCCCCACCTTCACTTCGGAGGAGTTGGAGAGACTGGTGGATGTGATCCTACCCCAGTACACTTTACTCCAGACAAACACATGCCATTAGCTGCACATCTGAAACCCACAGGACCTTGCCCAGTAGTAGATGCCCACTAACACTATTGGGGTTGGAGTGCTTCAGAGCCTGCCTAACATGGGACCTACCCTGCCATGTTCACCCTCGCCTAAGGGCACCCACAGCCCACATCCCCCACCCAGGTAAAACCTTAACACACGCAAAGTCATGATTCAGAATCTGTACTCACCCCCTTGTGGCTGCTGTGATGCCTTCAAGCGCCCATCCAACCCCGGATAGGCCACCGCCAGGATGTGGAACATCAGGGGGCTCAGGGTACGATGGGCACCCCTTCCTTGTTGGGATGCCATCCTCAGCTGAGCCTCTGCTATTTTCCTTGCCCAGCGGCGCAGGTTCTCCCACTGTTTGCAGCAGTCGGTGCTCCGCCTGTCAAAGACCCCCAGGGTCCGCACCTCCTTGGCGATGGCAAGCCAAATACCCTTTTTCTGATGGACGCTTACCTGCAGAAAAATATGCATAGAAAAAGGTATGAGTCATACCGTCAGGCCTCTTACACTCATGGCCCACCATATACCTCCCATCCTCTTACGCACAGGCATTGACCACCAGACATGCAGCACTCTGCCCAAGACCCCTCAGACCCCCCCTCTACACAAGGCTTACACACACAGCAATCCATACATTCATGGCCCACGCATCATGCTCACAGTGTACTCACCTGTTTGTCTGGAGGACCATAGAGTAAAGTGTACTGGGGTAGGATCACATCCACCAGTCTCTCCAACTCCTCCGAAGTGAAGGTGGGGCCCTTTACCCAGACACTCGAACCATTGTCGCTTCAGACACAGGTCACAGCGCCACTTGCAGAGTAGGTCCTCTCCTACTGAAGGTCAGGTAGCAAGGGAGTGAACAGATAGAAAATGGTGGTCACGTCCGCAGCAGTGCATACCGTCACTGCCGGAGTACATCGCCATTGACTCCTAGAACCCATAGGGCCCAATGATAACCAATGTGATGTTGCGCAGCGATTGTCGACCGCCGACTGCAACTTCGCACAATGCCTGTGGAATTACCTCATTTCCACTTGTCTCTCCTCACCGGTCAGGCAGCTGCCATTTCAGGGGGGCACAGGCCATGGCACCTATCTTCGTCACACCAGACATTGGCACATCAACTGACTCTCAAGTTCACATACTGTTTCTGTAAAGGAAGAAATGCATATTAATTTTAACATATGTGTGATTATGACCCTCTGCTCACCGTTTTTCACCCTAGAGTTCAACCGCTGAGGATGAATAGGAGATGGAGACATCCCCCGGTGTACAGACCCCTGGTGGACCTGGTGACAATAGAGGACAGGCACATTATCCTGACCTACAGACTTGATAGGGCCACAATCCAAGAACTGTGTGCCCAATTGGAGCCAGACCTGATTTCAGCTATCAGTCAGCCCACAGGTATCCCCCCTCTAGTGCAGGTCCTGTCAGTGCTCCATTTTCTGCCAAGTGGTTCCTTCCAAGCGACGGTGGCCATGGCATCAAGGATGTCTGAGTCAATGTTCTCAAACGTGCTGACCAGAGTGTTGTCTGCCCTACTGAAACACATGAACAGCTACATTGTATTCCCCCAGGTGAAAGATTTGGTCACAGTGAAGGCTGACTTTTATGGCCTGGGACATATCCCCAACATCATTGGTGCCATTGATGGTCCACATATTGCATTTGTGCCCCCCTGGAGAAATGAACAAGTGTTCAGGAATAGAAAAACCTTTTACTGTCTGAATGTGCAGATGGTGTTTTTGGTAGACCAGTATATATCCCATATCAATGCCAAGTATCCTAGTTCTGTGCATGATGCCTTTATCTTGAGGAATGTCAGCATTCCATATGTGATGTCTCAACTCCAGAGGCACCAGGTGTGGCTAATAGGTGAGCCTGTGGTCCCCACCCAGTTGATGTAGGTATATGGGTGTGGGTTTGGCCCTAAGGGTGAGTGTGTGGCTAACAGGTACCCCTCGGTATTTACAGGTGACTCTGGTTACCCCAACCTCTCATGGCTACTGACCCCAATGAGGAATACCAGGAGAAGGGCAGAGGAACGTTACAATAAGGCTCATGGGCGAACAAGGAGGATCATTGAGATAACCTTTGGCCTCCTGAACACCAGATTCTGGTGCCTCCATCTGATAGGTGGATCCCTGTACTACTCACCCAAGAAGGTGTGCCAGATCATCTTTGCATGTTGCATGTTGCACAACCTGGCCTTGAGACACCAGGTGCCTTTTCTGCTAGAGCATGAGCCTGGAGATGGTCGTGTGGCAGCGGTGGAGCCTGTGGACAGTGACAAAGAGAAGGCAGAGGAAGAAGATGTGGGCAACAGAAGTACACTCATTCAACAGTACTTCCAGTGACACACAAGTAAGGCATTGTAACTTCACCTTCCATTGCAGTAGTGTGTTTGACATTGAACATGGCAGCATGATTTCCCTATTTCTATGGCCACCTACTGTACCCTTTGGCATCTCTATTTTAAGATCTTTGTGCCACACTCTGGCTCCTGGAGGGGTTTACTATTGCCCACTACAGGTCATTTCTATGTTAATATTACAGTGGATTAGAACTGCAATGTTTACTGTTTGTGAAACTAATACATTTGTCATATAATCCACAGACTCCATACTTGAATTTGTTCAAAGGGTGTTTATTTAGGTCCTGATAAGTGGAGGTGGTATTGCAATGGGCTGGGTTGCTGATGGAGGAAATTCCAGAGTAGAGTCAAGTCTATTTGTATCACAGGTGCATTGTCCAAGGGGGCATAGGAAGGGGAGCAATGGCAATTCAAGGTGGAAAGGGTGACAGAGTGGGACACAAGGGTGACAATCAGGAGAATCTTATTTCCTGGTGGGGGTCTTGGCAATGTTCTCTGGCTTCCGCCTGGATCGCAGGGACCCTTTGCGGGGTGGTTCTCCTTCTGTAGGGGTTTGGGTGCTGGTGGCCTGTTGGTCCTGTGACGGGGACTCCTGGCCACCAGCACTGGCGGAGGTGGAGGGCTGTTCATCGGTGTGGCTAGTGTCAGGGGCCTTTTGGTGTGCCACTGCCTCCCTCATGGTGTTGGCCATGTCTGCCAGCACCCATGAAATGGTGACCAGGGTGGTGTGGATGTCTTTTAGGTCCTCCCTAATCCCCAGGTACTGCCCCTCCAGCAGCAGCTGGGTCTCCGGCAACTTGTGCAGTATCTTGCCCATGGTCTCCTGGGAATTGTGGTATGCTCCCAGGATCCCTGGAAGTGCCTCGTGGAGAGTCGGTTCCCTGGGCCTGTCCTCCCCCTATCGCACAGCAGTCCTTCCAGCTTCCCTGTTGTCCTGTGCCTCTGTCCCCTAAACTGTGTGACCACTGACACCAGGTCCCTGATCGTCCTGTGTTTGTGGGGTTGCCTGGTGTCCCTGTAGTGGTGGGCACTCTGCTGAGTGACGTGTCCTGGGGACAGATGGATGGGCCCGCTGGGTGGGTGCTGTGGTGGTGTTTGGGACTGTGGATGGGTCAGAGGTCCCTGATGGGCCAGGTTGGTCATTGTGATCCAGGCGTGCAGAGCTGCTGTCATCACTGTGGACCTCTTCTGTGGGGGGACTGGATGTGGCTGGCTCCTCCTCTCGGGTGACTTTGAGTGGGGGTTCTGTGGGGATGTAAATGCAGTGTTATTGTATCTGCGTGTGCCATCTTGTGCATGGATTTGTTTCCCTCTATGGTTGTTATTAGCAAGGCAGCTTTGGCTTGTGTGAGTTGTGTTTGATTTGGCTAAGTTATTGTCACTAGTGTGCATGCTGTAGTGATGGGTGTCCATGTAGGTCTGTGATGGGGGTCCATGCATTGGTGTTGCATGCAGGGCTTGGTATTGGGATGGGTGGGTTGTGATGGTGGGGTATATGTGAGGTGGTGGAGTGATGGGGGTGAGGGTAGGGGTAGGAGTTTGTGATGGCATGCAGGTAGGGGGGGAAGTAGTAAAGGTTTGACTTGCTAGAGTCCAGTCCTCCTGCTACTCCTGCGAGGCCCTCAGGATGCATGATCGCCAAGACTTGCTCCTCCCATGTTGTTAGTTGTGGGTGAGGAGGTGGGGGTCCACCGCCAGTGCTCTGTACAGCTACCTGGTGTCTTGCAACCACGGAACGCACCTTCCCATGTAGGTCATTCCACCTCTTCCTGTTGTCATCCCCTGTTCTTGGGTGCTGTCCCACGGCTTTGACCCTGTCCACGACTCACCGCAATAGTTTGATCTTCCTAGCAATGGACATCTGCTGCACCTGTGATCCGAATAGCTGTGGCTCTACCCGGATGATTTCCTGCACCATGACCCTTAGCTCTCCTCCACCATGACCCTTAGCTCATCCTCTGAGAACCTGGGGTGTCTTTGTGGTGCCATGGGTGTAATGTGAGTGGTATGTGTGAGGGTGTGTGGGGTGATGTGTTGTGGTGTGTGCTGTGAGGTGCGCGGTTGGTGTATGGGTGATGATGTTATGTGGCTCAGATTCAGTGGGTGGTCCTTGCTTGTCTCTCTCTCAGTTGGCAATATTTTTTTTCATTGTAATGGGTGTGGGTATTGTGGATGTGTGTTTTACATTGGATTGGGGGGGGTGGGGGTGATGTGTGTATGTGTGTCAGGTGTGTGTAGTTTGAATTGTCCAATATGGTCTAGTTTTGTTAGTGTGTGTGTATTTTTAGCGCAGCGGTGTGTACCACCAATGGTTTACATCGGTTGAATGTCCGCCGCTGTGATTCGTTGGTCAGGATGCTGTGGGCGTATATCTGTTGGCGTATCGGTGTGGGTTTTGGTACCACCAGTTTATCACTGACCTTTGGGCTGGCAGACTTTTGTGGTTGTCTGTGTAGTGGCGGATTTTTCTGTGTGGGTCATAATACCTGTAGCGGTATACCGCCACGCTCACGGTATGTTGGCGGCCGCCAGCATGGCGGTAAGCGGCACTTACCGCCAGTGTTGTAATGATTGCCATAGTATGCTGACTTCACTCAATCTATTTGCTGCTTTTAACACAGTGTCTCACCCTATGCACCAGACTCTAAGGTGTCCAAGTTTGGAGTCCCACAAGGCTCTGCTTTTAGCCCTACTCTTTCTAAAACTTATATGGCTCTTTTGGCTTCCTTAGTTGAGTCCTTTGGGGTCTGGAAAGTGTCACAGGTGGGTAACATGCAAATTCTTTTCTCCATGGAAAAAATGTCCCTGATGAAATAAAGGCTGTTTAAGAACTGTCTGAAGGTGGTTTTCCAGTGGATGTGGGCAAGTAATTTACAATGTAATGCCGGTAAAATGGTAATCTTAGTATTTGCCTCTTCAATCCTCCTCACTGGGACACAGTGTTGATCAGGGTGTGCTTCCTCGCTCGCCCTCCAGGAACTGTAGCCTGAAATCTAGACATGAAGATCCACTGCCAGTTAACCTTAAGCACTCAGTTAGTGGCAGTAGTTGGCTCTTGTTTTGGGCTCCTAAATTCTGTGAAGAAATTTCTATATTTGCTCCCTTTCCAGGTGCAAATAATGCTGATACATGGAATCATTACCTCACAACTAGATTATGCCAATGCATTACATCTGGGCCTTCCAGCCTACCTGTTGAAGAGGTTGCAAATGGTTCAAAATGGGGCTACGAAGATGCTATTAAGGTAGACACCAAGTTTCCCTTATATAAAGTAGTTGCACTTGCTTCCCGTTGGGAAAGAATTCAGTTTAAAATGTTGGTCCTGGTGCATAGAGCTTTTTACTGCACAGGCCCATGTTGCCTTTCTGCGAGGTTCACTTACTGTCGTGCAAATAGAACTCTCCACTTTTTTGAGGCAGGGCTGGTATATGTACTGCGAGCCAAACAAAAAAAGTGGAGAGGCTTGTCTTTTTCCCATCATGTAGCACAGGCATGAAATCTCCTTCCACTATATTTGTGTACAATGAAGGATGAAACCTCTTTTAGGTGATCACTTAAAACTTGTTTTCTAAAGAATGTATTTTTAGTGAGAAAAGATATTGTGTTAGGGTGGGGTGAAGGGACTCCTTCAACGCCGGAACACACTTGGAGTAGCTGCACACTTTACAAACTTTTGATGATTGATTGATTGATTGACCTTGCATTCCACACATCCTTACTACCAAGTTTTTTATATAAATTTAGATAACCATTTCACCCAAGGATTTATTCTGCAAACTATGTTCTTAGGCACAATTCTTATGGAAAAGTCCCTAAATAATATACTGAACATCTGATTATATTGAGGAATAGCAAAACCCTATGTGGGCTTTTTAAAGCAACCGCTCGGTCTTTCATTGTGCATGTAATACCCACCTGCTCTTCAAAGGGAAGTCAGGTGGGCGCAGTGAATGATTACACCCACATGCAAAAGGATATCTGCATGGTCCATGGGACCCACTTTCCCATCACCTCTTTGTGACTCACAGTCAGTGTATATCCTGATTGCCCTTTTTTGTCTCTTTGCCTGCATCCATACTATGGAACAGGCATGGAGGCAGAGTCTTTCCCTCATTTAGATGGTACCACCTCTCCATGCTAATGAGAGAATGCTCTCTTGAGATAGTGCTGGCTCTATTAGTTTACTGGTGCTGTATGTTTTACAGATGGAGCACACACCTGCAGCACTCCTCGGGCACTTAATGTAACATGGTCTCTGGCCATTCAATCATATTAGAGACACGGTAACAACTTTATCAGTCTAAGGCAATAAAAATGATAGATTGACAGAGTATCCTTAGATGTGTTTTCCCAGCCTGTCATGTTTTTAATTTACGAGGAGTAGCTAAATTTCACTTCAGTCGCACTGTGAAAAATGTAGGTTACGGGATTATAACAATGAATTTGCATTGCATAATCATTTCTGTTGTAGAAATTTGCTTGGAGAAAAAGAGCGACCACTACTACAACTTTTCTAAAAGATAGGGTCAAAAAATGTAATGATGAATATGACGTTTGACTAAATAACTTGAATATTGAAACCCCTAAACCCTCACTGTGAGTGACCCAGTTAATTGCAATATGTGCAGTCACTACTATTACCATATATATCACAATTATGTTATTAAGTTTGTGTTAAAAATCACAATGTGAGTCCTGTCTGTATTTATAGGGGGCTGATAAATTCCGCTCTGCAGGGGTAGTTGGCAAGATTTTGGCCAATCTGCATTACAGGCAGAGGTCCGACCAAATTCCACCAACCTCTATGTAGTAAAGTTTTTTCTTATCTGATGCTCGCCAACACTAAGTTAGCAAGCGAGAATTGGCACCCCTATAAGGATTTTCAGATGTTCGGCGGGCACACAGTGAGATTTTATCACTGTGATTTGTTGCGGGTGGTTGCAAACATTTGTGGTGAGAAAGCTCCCGCTTAAGTAGAAAATCAACTCTCGCTGCAGCAAGATAAACTTGAGAAGCAACGCCTACTGGTGCACCACAAGGTGCAGTTTGCATTGATTTTTCAGTACAGAAAGAGCTGTTGATGCTAAAAATCAAGGCAAAATTCCGTTTTCCACCTGTTCACAGAACTCTGCAGAAAATCGCAGAGTTTTCATGTAACTCTTTGGAGTTCCGCCCACCTCTAGAAAAATGCCCAGTATTTACTGGAACATGGAGAAACCTATAATTGTTAATACATATAGCACCTAATAAATTCCAACTAAGTGGAGTCAGATTTTATCAGGTTTGATAAATAGCACAATAATGAATGGACCACTTTAAATAAGGGCACACTGAAAATATCCTCTATTTAACCTCAAAAAGACTTAGATGGGGAATAAAGCAAGTAAATCATAGAATATTAAGCCACGTGATTATAAGCAACACAAAAGTAATTGCCACATATACCGTGAGGTTGTTAAACATAAAAGATACACCTCTGGATAGAGTAAATACTTATGCTTAGATTCTGTAAGGAAGGCCACATACTTTCAGTTCTTACATATGCATTTTCAAGTTGTAAGTCTAATTTTAACTGCTCAGGCACACTGTTTAAAATGAGGGAATATTGTAAAATAAAGATGCCTGAAGTAATATCAAATACTGGAATCTTTTGTGTGTTTATGAAGTAAAAAGCTTTTCTTGTACTTAGTTTTAAAGCTTGAAATTGTAGTGATTTTAATTGAACAGTGCCTTAATTGCTAAAAGTGAATGGCTATAAAAGATTTCATGGGGAACGCAATGCACAATACGAAAATAAATGTGCTTTTCGTCTCAGGACAGGGAATATGCACAAGTGTAAGGAAGAACCACACAAAAGAGGAATATGAGATGGGCAGATGTCGTGAGAACTAAAAACTAAATTAATAATAACCCGTCATATTACTAAAACATTATTTTGGAGTGAAAGTGACCACACGTTTCAGGAGATGGCAGCTATAATTAGAGTGATGCAAAGACCACTGAATTCCACCTGCTGTACATGTACCAGAAGGCATTTCTCAGGTTGACACATAATGCATACATTAGTTGCAATCAGGGGATCAGTGTGAGCAATATTGGTTTCAAAAAGTGAGTTAATAATTTGTAAAGGGGACTGTTGCCAATGCCACATACCCTGATTAGGCCTCAACTCTCAGTAAAACTCCACACCTAAATGCTAAAGCCAACTTTCCAATGCATAATACATTTTAGTATTGGTGCACTTTCCAGCCTTATCTTTTGGCATTGATGTGGCTGGTGTAATTACAAACGGTAGACCACGTATGACATTTAAATTCCATGCCATTGGTGCAGTTCTTGCACCCTCTAACTTGGCCTTTCACGATGCTTTAATAAGAAAATGATTTAAACCTAATGCACAGTTCATGCCATGGAGTAATGCATAGGCATTATACTAAAGTGTACCCGTAATATAGTACACAGAACCCTACTGCCAAAATAACTGGACAGAAAAAATGGGGAGACTAACACAATGAAGTTCCTCTCTTACAGCTAGCTCTATGTGTGAGTCCCATCCCATGGAGCTGCTACGTACAACATAACCTCTAAATAAAGTTACCAGATAAGTCAATGTTATCAGGAACAATACTTGCAGCCAATAGCTTTATAGCTTTCCTTTAATTATCTTGAAGTGTTTTAGTGCAATTGGTTCGAGGGGAAATGAGGCAAGGTTTCAATTCTAAAACGAATGTATTTGTTCAGTGAATACCAGTACTGGAAAATGGTGTCTATGATGACACAAATGGCCTCATATACATTTTGGCGTATGGCCTGCCATTCCGCCAAGGGAACTAAGTAAATCAATCCTTCCCACTCACATTAACTCACATTGCTTGGTCCCTGATGCCCCTATAAGTAAGCCAAAATAATTACTGTGTTCTGTCAAGTCACTAGCCCTGAGAGAGGTCTGGGTAGTTTCTGCATGTTACGGACAGATTCACCCTCTGTTGTTAAAAGTTTCAGGAACACTCATCTCTCGGTGATGCTGAGATAGGGTTTGAGTTTAATGTTGCCATTAGCTTATAACATTTAAATTTTTTCTAGTGGCTTCATCTATAAGCTGATCACCATTGAGGTGAGAATAGATCCCTGTGGAACCCCATCTGTATGTCATTAATCACTTTAAAACAGTTAGTGCTGTTCATGGTATCAAATACTGGTGATATTTCAAGGAGCACACATGGCAATAGGTTACTGTTAACATTGATTATTAGAATGTCACCCACTAAATGGTGGCAGTCTTTGAACTACAGCAGGGCAAAATATTTTCTAGGGTCGGAAGAGCTTGTGAAAGTCAAGATACACTAATGGTAGTTAGCTAGTATTCTTTAAGGAATGTTTTATTTGAACAGGAGGCATGTGATTAATTGTTGGATAACTAATTGTGGTCAAGTTTAAAAAAAATTAGGTGGGAAATATGCCACTGGTCTTTAATGATGAGAAGACAATAGCCATGAGAGTGGAGGTGTCAGTCCATGATCAGTGTGAGAACCTCAACAGGGAGGGATTTACTAATAAATGGTATGAGGTTATCATCAGAGAAAACTGCTATTGGAGACTGAAGGAATGGGGTAAAATATTAGCAAAACATAAGGCAATACATAAGTCATTTAAATCCAATATGTCATGCAGAGACTTGCATCTGTGTGTCTGTTTATGTGCAAATGTTCTTATATTTTCTGTTAAGTGGCATCATTTAACTACTAAAGTATATCTGTTTAATTTGCCTGAAATCGAACTACTTAGTACCCTATTTAAAAAGGTAAATTTACTCAAGTCGATTTGCTCGTATGTACATTTACTATGCCCATTAGTGTAAACCTACACTTTTGTTTGATTCACCATAACCAAGTGGAGATTTAGAACTAAGTGTAAAATTACATGCCTCCAACTTCTGCAACCTGGAAATTGAAGCATCTAAGAGTAAACTGATGGGTGTAAAGTTACTACAAGTAAACTTTCAATCATAGGACTAGATGTCGTGCCATCGAAGCAGAGATTTCCCTATGGTAAAATAGAGGTAAAATAATTAAATGTATTAACTTTTATAAAAGGAATATAAAAAGTGTTTGTGTTGTTAAGACAGTTAATTACTGGACAATAACAATTATTAATAAACCAGAGCTCATGAATTTCAATATTACATCACATTAACTTAGCAAATATTTATTTAATATTTACAAAACTACAAAATATTAGTTTTTTTATACATTTTTAAAGATGTTTAATAAAATCCCACCCACCTTAGCCTCTTAAAATTTCATTAGTGTTTACTTATTCTTATTGTAATCCAGTTGTTTGTTTAGTTCATTTATATGAATTATATTTTTTAACAAAAACTTAATTTTACTATGTTTTCAAAATAAATTAACTAGTACTTTTTTAAAAATTATAAAGTATTTATGTTTTTATTATGATATGATATCATTGTATTAGTTTGCATTTATTTTCTGTGGGGTTTTATTTTCAGCCCCTTTCTCCGTTTTATGTTTTATGGGAGTTTGCTTCAGTTCATGGAAGAGGCCTTGTTTGGTGCTGGACTTTCACCAAAGCTAAATAGCAGTATAGTTATGGGTATTTTTTGGCCTTTTGGGCAGCCGTAACTTTAGTAGTGTAGTTTATGAATAGCTATTGACTTATCCTGTCATGGATGGGTGTTTGCCCCTCCTTAATCCTGTCCTTGCCCCTACATAAACCCTTCCCTACTCTTCTCTAAACTCCTCCTGTTCCTTTTCTAGCATCATTCATTCTCCAATCACTCACCCACTCCCCCCCATTTACTACAAAACCATATACTTACACATGCCACAACCTCTCCAATGAAATCAGTATAGAAAATATAGGAGAGGCAGGCATCTCTGCCCAAAGGTTAGTTAGTGAATGCCATTTCCAAGTACATGAATATAGCTCCTGTAGAATGTCATGCTAACTAATCTCATATAGCGCCCTGTGACCCAAAACATGATGACCTGGCACTGAAGAACCTGATGAAAGATGATGCAGAGCCGAGGGGGCAGACCTCCGAAAGATGCCCTGAACAAGCATGTTTTTAGATTATTTTTAACTGACAGAAAGTTAGTGCCAAGTAAGAGATGCATGGGGAGCTTGTTCTTTTTCTGGGGCAAAGTAGTAGAAAGCACAGTCAACACAGCATATTTGTTGCATGCATGGAACCTACTGGTGGGTGACAGTTACTGAATGCTCACAGGAGTGTAATTCCACCAAAATCTTATAAAGTATCAATCCTTTCCCCTGGACTGATTTGTGGGTTTAGGAGAGGGTTTTGAAAATTGCTGTTTTCCTTACTGGAAGGCAATGCAGGACTTTGAGATGAGAGGTCATACAAACTTGGCAAGGTAAGATAAGGATGGCTCTAGCAGAAGCATGTTGAATATTTAGAAGTTTGGCTATGAGACTGAGGAAAGCCCACATAGAAGGCATTACCATAGTCCAGTTTAGAGAGAACTAAACTTGGACTGTGGGTTTGCTGGACTTCTGCAGTAAATAGTTTTTCCAATAATTTTGAGTGAACAAAACTGGCGAAAGTGATATGATTAACTAGAGGATCCATAGATAGATCCTGATCAAAGATCATACAAAGGTTTCTGACTGAAATGACTGTTGATAGAGCTGTACCTACACAATGGGGTTAACCATTTTTGGACAAAGCGTTGGAAGGCCATCCAAGAAAAAGTGAGTCTGTCATATCAGGCTTGGGTTTAAGGTAGTTTGTCATGCATTAGTGAAACTTGCTTTTTTGAGATTCCTAATTCCTTAGGAATTTGGACTAATAGGTGCATATTATGCACATATAACAGAATCCTAAATCCAACATTCAAAGGACCTTAATTATGAGGCAGAATATATATTAAACAGAGAACGGCTCAATGTAGAATCTTTGTTAAAACCACATTTAATGGATGTGTCTTCCTCAATGAAAGGCAAAGAGCATACTGATTGTGTGAATCCAATTAGAAAGGACTTGTTCCAAGTAAGTGTGGTATCAGAAATACCTACACTCCTTAGTCTCTCCAGGAAGGTGGTTCCAGTGCTATGTTTGACTCTGAAGCCAAATTGAGCACAGCCCAATACTGTATTTGATTACAAATATTATACTAATTGTTTCGTAATGATCTTTTCCATGATTTTAGCAGAAGTAAAGACCAGGGAGGTAGGCCTGTAGAAGGCAGGAGACAGAGTCCACTATTTGTTTAGGATAGAGATCACTTGTGTCTGTTTCCAATAATTTGGGATCATGACCAGTGAGATAGGAAGTTTGCAGAGTGTTGTGAGTTAAGGGACCACTAATTTGGCACTCTGATTGAGAAACTTGGGTCAGGCAAGGGTCAAAAGATGACCCCAACTTAGTGAAAGGCAGTGCAGATTTCACCTCGGAGTCTGAGAAGTCATGACACCTAGCTCAGGTAGATCCTGTAATGAACACGTGTTTAAAGTTCCAGTTTAGATTAGGTGAATGACTGCAATCAATAACAAAAGAGTCATAGATTTTACTTATTTTATTGGAGAAGTATGGCAATAGAGTATCACAGAAAACTTTAGCATCGAGGTAAACAGAGCATTCACTTCATGGTTAGATAGGGATTTAACCATTTAAAAATGTGCTAAGAGAAATGGTCTACACTGTCAATATTGAGCGTATGGAATGTGCAGCTCTCAATCTTTATTAAACAATGGTATACCTGAATGGCTTTTTTAAATAAATAACTTTGGTCGTGATTTAGTTTGCACGATGGACTATTCTGTAACAACATGACAGATAATTTATCTTAGCAACATTATTACAAGTTCCAAGTCTAAAACTCAATTGTAATAAGGGGGAAGTGATATAGGTCACATTGTGATAAAGTAAACCATGTGCCAAACGCTAAATCAGGCCCTACATTATCAAGACAGAAGATTGTATTTTCCAGAGAGCAACATTGCCATCTAGTATCTTTGATAGACATTTGTTCAATGCATCCAGTGCAAAATTAGGATATGTGTCTGAACATGGTGGTGCTGGAGTAACAGAGGACAGAAAGATGTCAGAAGTAACTTTTGATCAGTCCCTTTTGTGCCTAAGATGTGGTTTATTGACAATATTAGAGTCAAACATTTTGCAAAATATGCAAAAAGGAACAGCATGATTATCTATGTCAGAGGTAAGGGGTCAGCAATATAATGCAAATTGTAGAAAATGTTGGATCTTATAAATTATCAGCCTAGTGGGTCGGAATTTCCAATAGTAGATTGAGGTCTGAAGATTCAGGTCCCACTGATGGCTACGGCAGGCAGGGACTACAACTTCACATACAACAAAAAAACGGCTTGTTAAAAAGGACGTTAGATGAACTGAGATTCTACGGTAGCCAGGCTGAATTAGAATTGTATTTAATAATGTATTTCTCAAATTTCAAAGCACCTTGACAACATTCTGCATGGTTCAATACACTATATCGATGTTTCATATATAGTCTAACGTATTGTCTTTACTCACTGTGCACATGTTAAACTGACATTTCTCTAGTTCCATACAAGGGATAATTTTACCAATGTGTGTACCTCTTCCGGAGGTGCCACTTGCTTCTTATGCCTTAAGTCTCCCCTCGGAGTCAGGCTTCCTTGTTGTTTGTATGCAGAGAAATGTTATATTTAACTTGAAAGATTTTTGAGGCTTCCTTTGGGATTACTTTAGAGGAAAATGCACTGGCTGCAATTGGGAACACACTGGCATCTCCGCTCTAATTATCTTGACATTTCACCCATCATTTGTGAACTCCGGGGACATTAAAAAATAGCATGTCTCCTCCAGAACAAAGTTCAGGCTGATGGTTGTAAATTAATGCACAGCAGGCTCTGAAGATGCTAATAGCTATGACTGTTGATGTCATTTGTATTCTGAAATATTTCAAGACCAGGGCATTTTGTCAACAACGAAGAGTTTAATCAATCTGCTTTCCTAGAGTAGAAAATGTTGGTGGGTAATTTAATAATAATAAACTAATGATTGGCTTTATTTTATTTACATTTAGAAACTACTTGGGGCCGGTTGAGTTGTGTCTTTTTACCTCATTTTCCAATGGTATTGAATATTGGTCCTCCTTTTACGTCCCAATGCCATAGAACCCAATCACACCTTTAATACAAAATGTAACTGCTTATAGAACATATAAGTATAGTTGTAATTCATCCCTTCACTGTGAACATTTACTGACCCTCGTTTGGGCAAATAAACTAATAACTATATCAAAACATTATTGGAACTACTGGTTGTGGTAATTAAGTTGTACTCAGCTAATGTATTCATATGTTCATCACGGTTTCAGGAAATTGTGAATGTATGATCCAACCCTAACATGGTAACAGCCCTGTCGTCTATTTTGTAAGCTAAGTACAAAATTAAAGAAACATTCTGAAAATCAAGTAGTCCAGCACACTGATGTGTGTTAGTCGAAAGTGGACATTATTCAACAAGTCAGTGAGAGGTCTAATACAGATCATGAATGGAGGGAGACACTCAAGGGGGAACTGAATTCACGACCCAAATAAATCAATTCAGTCTTGAACTATGCTGCATGTTGGAAAGAAATGAGTGACTCAAACCCCTTGCCTGACCTTTCACACCAGCCAACACCCCGAACTGATCTATGTGATTACTGTGGTACATAATACCAAAAGATATTCCATGGGCCAGTTAAAATAGAAATATGGAGACCCTGTCAGCCATCCTTAGCAACCCACCCCTCACATTGCCCAAGAGTGGTTCAATCCCATTTCAACAGCGGATTCAAGACCCTTATCAAACTAAGAAAGATCTAATTCCGGAGTTCCTACTGTTGAAGTTTGAGGATACTTTCAAAGATTATAGACAGTACGGTCTCAGTAAGTACAGCAACAAACATGACGGCACAAAAGTAAACGATACCATAAGTTGCTTGAAGTAATTGGAGTAGCAGAAAATCCTTCTGTATGTCAGCCTTTCCATAGTTAAAATAAGCAATAGACCTTTAACGATTTAGATCTTAGCAACATAATTTGATTTTTTTACCTTTTGTTGAAGTTTGTGAAAACTCATGAGTGATACATTGCTGAATGACAATGACAGCTACTTAGCTACTTAGATATTTGGAAGGCATGAACAATTTGATTTGAAAAGCGAGCAATTTAACGCTTTAAAGTATTCCTTCTGGGATAATTTGTATAATTAGAGGTGAGAGAATATTCAGTTTTTGTTTGTGGATTGTGAGTTATAAATAAAGCAAACACATTTGCAAATTAGAGATATTTATGCAGATTTCCTTTGCCCTCCAGCCTTTTCATTGTGCAGCTAATTGATAGTCCCTTTTTAAAAAATGACTTCATTTTTTTCAAATATTGATTTATTTCTGTGGTGTATATTGTGTCATTTTGTTTGTGAAAAATATGGATAGTTTGCAGTTCTCCACAAAGCATAATTATTTATTTACAGTTTTGTATAATGCTGTGTGCCACCTTCCAGTTACTTTAGAGCACCAGATGACAGTTAGAATCCAATCACTGAAGGATGGTTCTTCTTATTATTCTGTCTCTCTGCTGGAGTTAGCTGAAAGTGCATTGGAGCAATTCATTTTAAAGGTCTTTCTTTAAAAGTTTGCATTATAAGTCAGTCCTATTTGCACTCTCCCTTGAGGAACTACACCCTTTGATTCCATCCCTCCAGTAGAGGAGTTCACAATGTCTATAGTCCCTGACAATTAACTCTGAACAAGTCATTGATAATGCAGAGATGCCATTCACACAAATCACCCCTAAGGTGTTGATCCACCCAACAGCTCAGTTCACTTTTACCAAGTTGTGGTTACTCAGTAAAGGTCTTCAGTTCATTCTGCATGCCTCAGTTTGCTACTCAATATCTTGTTCCACTTCGAGATTTTTAGTCCCACTGTTATCTGCATTCAATTATTGTAGTCCGGGCGGTGCAGTAATCAAGAAAAACAAAAATGCAAGTCATTCCAATAAACTTCCTTAACCTAAACATCAGAAAGTGGAGCCCCACCCCTACCATCTACCCAATAGAAGGTCTTCAGAAGGATTATTCAGCAGTACTTTGCTAACAAGGACCATTCTGAATTTTTAACAGGAGTGCCTTCTCCATCCTCCTTCCCTTCAGTCTTTGGGTCTCACCTTCTAGTTACAGGAATGTATTCAATACACGTCCATTATCAGAGGATGTTATACCCACACTTCAACTTGCACCATCCTAAAAGAGAGCCCAATATGCAGCTTCTCACCACATTAAGGGATATATTTGCTAAATTGTATTTCAACCCAGTGCAGCACAGAATTTATTGCATGAGAGTGAGAAAGTAGAAGAACACCATAGCTACAAAGATAGGGCACTATCCTGCTCTCAGTTAATAAGGGGGGAGGGACCGGGAGTTTAAATGGTCCAGTGGACAGTCTCCCAATAATAGTAAATAAATGAAAATACACTGTTCCAATAAAGCTCTCAAGCTAGGAGACCAATAGTCTCAGGAGCAAGGGCCCTCAAGCACACACAATGGATGACTAGCATCATCATCGGGAATTGCTCCTCACCAGGCCGGCACTGCAATGCCTGCTGGGCACCCCGATGTGGGGACTCTGAACCGAACTCTTCTGACTCCCAAGGAATCTGGTCTCTATTTGGGGTTGGGTGACCTGTATTAACCAGTCTACTTAAATGTAAGTGACCGGTGGTAAGTATCTTAATTTGAGATTTTTTGTTGAAGAGGTGTTTAAAAAACTTTTTTGCTTATGTTTGGTCCTGATGATTCGTCAATGGATCCGGTTGGACCACTAGACGTGAAACATGTCGACCATAGCACAGAGGTCCTATAATATCTAGGGCCTTCTGCAGTATATTTATTTTTGAAAGGTATCGAGCATTATTTCTCAATCTGTTACTTTCAATTTTTGATTTTAATCTTGGTCTTCATCCTCGTTTAATCAGATTGAACAAATGATGGTGTTTGGTGGATGAATAAACAATTTTAACCTCTTTTTTCCTCTTTCTTGTGTACTGGTGCTGAATGCTAAGCATCATAGTCTGTATAGTTGAATCTACCAGTCACTATCAGAAGAGCTTGGTTCAGAGCCCCCACATCGGGGTGCCCACCAGGCATTGCAGTGCCGGCCTGTTGAGGAGCAATCCCCGATGATGATGCTAGTCATCCATTGTGATGCTTGAGGGCCCTTGCTCCTGAGAATATTGGTCTCCTAGCTTGACAGCTTTATTGGAACAGTGTATTTTCATTTATTTACTATCCTGCTCTCTCCACACCATTAGGGTACAAACATACTGACATCACCATGCATACACCTTTGCACTATTAGACAAAGGTGCCTGGGTCATATCGGGCCTGTGTTTTGTAGTGAAAGGGAATACTTCTTGTACAAAATACAATGCATAGACTAGCTTGTAATGGTTCCCACTTGAGATGTGTGCCGTACATTGCAGCAAACATCTAAAATGGAACTCACATTACCAGGACAGACACACAGTAAATCAGCATGATGTCATTTTCCAAACACCTGTTTCCCATGAAATCAATCACTTGGGCAAGGCTACAAGCCTGTTTAACATGCAAGGAATGTTTCAGCCTTAATCTTAAAAGGCACATAGTGGGAGGCCAGCTTCCAAAGGTATCCTGGATCTCTGCCCAGTACTCTTTATGTGTGGTACAAAAAACCTTGAGCTTTATGCTTACATCCACTGGCACCTGGTTTGGAAGACAAGTTTCATGGAGTGGTGCCGGCACAGATTCATACACATTCTTGCTCCTTAGTTGACAGTCTCTCATATTGCGGATTTTGCAACCTATTAATTAACATCTTTTGGAATCTGGTGCAAATTATAATACAGTTAAAGTCTAGATGGGCCATCAGAAGTTCTTCTCATTTGGAGCAGGTGAATGGCTTGGAGGAGTGGAAGGATTCATCAGAGAAGGAAGATCTGCATATTGATGCCTTTGACCACAGCATTGATCTACAGAATGAAGTAGAGTGCAGATTCAAATATCATTCCTATGTTTTTAGCCTTTGGTGTAGTGCATGGTTATGCTCCTCGAGTGGTGTGGTATTCGCAAGCACCAAAGTAGATTTTTGTCCTCCCATAATTAAATGTTATGGCTGTGCACCAATCGGGCAAAGGAAGCTCTTTTCCATCCAGAAGAATACATGGTCCAAGTATTTGCATTATTTTCAGGCTTGTCAGATTAAAGTGGATTGGGGTACTGTTTAGGAGTATCCCAAAGAGCACATATACATTTTGAAGATCAGGCACCTGAGGAAAACTGCATTACACTTTAAAAATTATGATTTCATAAACTAGTTTTGAATTGTCCATTTCTTATTACGTTTCTAACAATAGGCCTAATTTAGTTTTCAGTGGACGTGTTACTCCATCAAAACAGTGACGGATATCCCATCCGCCAAAATATTAATCCCATTATTTCTTATGAGATTGATAGTTTAGCAGACGGGACATCCGTCACATGGCGAAGGAGTAACCCATCTGCCCACATCTAAATCAGGCTTAATATTTTATTTCAAGAAACTGTTGCATGACCTTGTTAAGTCTCCATTTTAGATTCATGTTTTTAGCTTGACATCTTTTTCTAATGGTAATGGTGACTTTTCACATAGTTTCCTACTTACACGAGAATGTGCTTCTCATACATTTATTTCTGGTAGGTATTGTCACCCTTTAGCTACACACAGAAAGGGACTAAGAGTGCTTAAAGAGCTAGCATACAAGCTCCATAAGATACTATGTAGTACAATAGGTATGCAGTTACTAAGAAGAGAGCCAGGGAAGAGGAAGAGAAGGAACGTCTAGGTCAGGGGAACTGAGGCAACAGATCGAGGGGGATCTGATTGCTCAGAAGCAAGAGCCCTCACACCAGGTGGGTGTCATGCCTCATCGTCTCTCAAGGGGGCTCGTTCCTGGAGGCCTTTTAAGGACTAGATGCCGATCTGAGGTGTGGGGTGGAGTTGCACTAGATGTAGAATAGTGTAATGTGAATAGTGGAATAAAAATAGCTAAGATATACCCAATTACATTTAATGAATGGGTTCTCTTGTTATGGTTAAAAGCTGTGGGTGGCTGAATGTGGAAGTAATGGTACTGTCCAGCTCATAAGTTTGTGTGTGTAAAGGTCGACATGTTTCTTGCCTCAAGTGTCGCTATCAAGCTGGGCAGTTCTTTAGGACTAATATACTCAAACCGAATTGACTTGTGATGGGAGAGAATAGAGGTAGCCTTAGCAAGAAGTACCTCAGTCACATAAATCCAACCCCTCACAATAAAGTATACCTGTGAATTTCTAAAACCCAAACTAGAATAAAAACATAGGGGCAAACAAATAAATTACAACAGTATAGTAAGTATGCAATAAAAGTACATTAGAGGTGTTAAATGGCCACACCCATAATTGAAATAAATATAGCCTTGTAAGTGCAGAGTAGCTTGACAAGCACATCAAAACAAGATTGTGACACACAGTGACAACAACATAGAAAAAATACAATTTGACTAATGACTGAAAATTGCGGCAGTGCTTACCCAAGTTTGGTAAGCTACTGACTCCTTAGGTGATGGCAGTACTCAAGCTAGCTGTGGAGCTGAACAAGAAAGATCAAGTTAGACCTAAAGGACTTATTAAATGCCCAAGTATCAAAAGAAAATGGGCCAATACATTCACAGTTTCCAGAGCTCTGATTCAGCAGTAGTCTACCCCTTCTCTGCCACCCTGGAGGTGAGCTGGTAACCGAGGGGCAGTCTTTGGACTGGATTGAATGTAGAAATTGGCTACAGGTGCTGCACGAATCTCACTCAGTGAAAGGTGGGACATCAAGTCACATTCAATGTAGTGGAGCAAGGCAGCCTCCATGTTGTGGAAGGATCTTGATTGTAATTATCAGAGGTAGTTGCTAGTGGGCATGTGTCAAGCGTGCCAGCTGCTCCATACACTATGGTTGGAGGCATTCCATAGGAGGAGGCAGCAGGAAAAGTGTGGACTAAACAGATGACTGCTTTGCAGGTGCTGTGAAGCCCTGTGACTGATGGCTGGCTGTTCGGGTCTCTTGGAAGGGACATTGGAGCAACCACCATCTTGGAATGGCACAAGATTTTCTGATTCATAATGTAGCTACCTGAAAGCTCGAGGGCATAAACACTAAAAACATTTGCTCAAAGGTTACTTGGATTAAATTAGCAGTTATTCACAGGAGTGGCTGGTACTGATTCCTATTGTGTACTGGGTGAGGTAATGCCAAAGGAAATAGTGCGGCCATTGGTGGCATGCTCAGGTCACCTGAAAGGGACAGCCATAGAAGTTGTTTTCGCAGAATGGCACCAGGGATGCCCATTCCAGATGTGGACGCATTGAGGCAGGAGTAATCACAATAGAAATGTTACTTGAGGAGGCAAGGGGGCTAGCAGGCATATTTACACATATTTACAATGGTTGCGGATACCATGCAATGCTGGGTGGAAGTAGGTTTGCCAAGGTGCCCAGATGGCGGCAAGCTCAGGTCTCCTGGAAGGGAGAGTTAGAGTGACCAACATCTTGGAACAGCACAGGAGATGCTAGTTCTGGAAGAAAAAAAACATATAGTGATGTCACATTCATAATTACATTTTTCTTGGAAAAGATATATAGGCAGTGTGAAATCGAAGGCTCAGTGGCATAATCACAGATAAAAGATCACAGGTAAAAAGACAAGTGGGAGACTACCAAAGTGGAGTTGTCTTGGCTCACAGAAGAGTGCATGTGTATGCTGTGCATTGACACCCAAATTTAAAGAAGAAAGAATATAGCCAGTTGACCATTTCACTCCAGAGAATGCCATCATTAAGGCCAGTCAACTGTGTGGCCAAGCGGAAAATCTAGTTGTGTTCCCTCCTAAATAAGGATTGCTTGTTCACATGAGCAAGTGCTTCTAGAGTGGTCCTCACACATTATCAGTGGTATGGTTTAGGCTTGGGTAGTGGGCACTCATCCTAGATATGGTATCTCTGCAGTGGACCCCACTACGGTGATCCCTGATCCTGACCTATCAGTCTAGTTGTCATACCAATGTAATGATTAGTGCAGGGGCAAGTGATCATATAAATGCAGTTTTTTTGTTTTGTTATTGAAATGCTTTGTTTCTATATCCAGGTGTGTCAAGGGTTATTTCTTTCATGGGTTCAGTGAAGTCACTCACACTACATGAACCACAGGGATAGTGTCCTGTCACACAGGGTAAGTCCAAAACGGGCTTTGTTCTGATCTAATAGCCCTCTGTAGTTTGGTGTGGATCGTCATGTCTTTGATGTTGTTAGTGCGCCTAAAGGCAAAATGTGGTCTAAAAATTGAAAGTGAACTGCGTATAAAATGGCCCAGTGTTTCTGTATTTTATTGGAACTAGGGGTAAATGTTGTAACACAGGTGATTATTTCTTACTGTGGGTAGACCCTAGATTTCAATAGGGTCGCTTGGTTGTTATTCCTAGCTCTCCTACATACCACATCAACATTGTGAGAGGGATAATATTGTGAGAGGGATAATATTGAGCTTTCAAGTTTGTTGAGAGTTGCTGTGCCTGTATTTTAAAGTCTGCAGTGCTGCTGCAATTGTGATTAGTTGCAGGGATTGCCCATATGGGAGGTTGTCCATCAGGGATTTGGAATGATGGCTGTCATATTGAAGTAAGCTATTGCAATCTGTGGGTTTCTTATAGGTAGTGGACATCATTCTCCCTGCAGTGATGCAGAGGTCAAGGAATGGGAGGCTGGTGTTTGAAATTTTCTTAGTGAACTTGAGAAAGGGATTAAATGCTTGAACCCATTGACAAATGCTTTCACAATCTATGCAGTTTTCCTGCCAAAAGATCCGGATGTCAAGATATGTTGATGCCAAAGGAGGATCTTAGTTGTGTAAGGATTACTGTCACAAAATATATTCTCCTTTTCATTATTTGCCATGTACAGATGGGCCAAAATTAGCACGAAGGTGCTCTCCATGGAAGTACCCTGGATTTGATGATATAGCTGATGTTTAAATTGGAAAATGCTTTACTTGAGGGCCAAGGTTTCACATTCTATAATAAAGATAATCAGCATGGGAGCTGGCTAGTCTTCAGTCATCGGGGTGTTCTCTATCACCTCTAGTGTGGCATGTTGAGGGATTTGCTTGTAGAAGGCCTCTGCATCTAATATTACCAAGAGGTCAATGTTGCTCATATTGTTGGCTACGTCTATCAAATTCAAAACATCCTTTGTGTCTTTTAAAAAAGAGGGTATTTTGATGATCAGGGGTTGCAAGCTGAGCTCCAAAATGTTGACAAATGTTCCATTAGGAAGCCTTGACCAGATATGATAGGTTTCCCAGGGAGAGGGGGTAAATCAATTATGTACTTTAGGGAGGATGTAGAAGTAAGGAATTTGGGGTTGGAAATTCACTAGAAACTTCCTCATTTTACTTATCCATTCCTGTGTTTCTGCAGTGGAAGTTTGAGAGTTAATCTGAGCACTGAGTCTCGCTGTGGGGTTCTGGTCAGTCGGTGTGTAGCACTTCCGATCAGCGAGTTGGTGGAGACATTCATTGTTATAATTGGCAGTGGACATGATAAATGTTGCCCTGTCCATGGGTGCTTGTTTTATTGTGATGTTTGTGTCATTGGCTAAAGGTTTTACTGCCAAACGTTCTTCATTAGAAATGTTTTAGAACAAAGTGTCATGGTTTAGTGCACCTACTTCTTTTAATACTGCTTGTTCATAAGTTAACATTTCATGTAGAGTCATGCTTGCCACTTGGGTAAATTTGAATGGATTCCATAACCCAGAGTCATCTGCATCATGGATTGGTTTGTCTTCAAAAAAGACATAGAGCCTGATTTTATTAAATAAATTCTGCAGTTTGCAGTTAAGGTGAAATCTATTTTCCTGGGATGTGGGAGCAAAGCCAAGGCCATTCTCGAGGACTGCAGATAATGTCTTGGTAGATAGAATCACTATTAATTTATTTTGGTTTGCCTCATTGTTTGCATTTGTTGTTCTTGTTCCTGCCATTGGACTTTATTTTGGAGCCATCTTCTTTTTTCCTCTGCCGCTGCCCCAACCTCTGTCTGAAACATAGGGTGGAAGGGTTACAGAAAGGTCTTCTAGGGACCTTTAGTAAACATGGGGTACTGCTGAGGCCAAAATGGTGGAGGTCCCTGATAAGGGGCCATATTGTATCCAAACAATGGAGGTAAGGGTGGGTGACCCCATCTGCCATCATTGCTGCACCAGTTATCTTTGCCTGATTTACTGCTGAAGGAGGTGCCCCTTCTATGTGTGGAATTGCTTTCATCTGATGAGGTGTCCCCCCCTTTGACTGTGTAGTCATCCCTGATGTAAGGATAGACCTCTTTGTCAAACGCATTTCTTCCTTTCTGAAGTTTGGTGATTTTCTGTTTCATCAGAAAGTCTCTGTGCTTATTTATTTCATTGTTAAACTCAGCCAGTGTGGACTTATTTGTAGAAATGGAGATCCATTTCTATGCACTCTCTTCTGTATTAATCTTGATTATCAAAGCCTCAGAGAGGCGTTTTGGCTATTTTTATAATCAAGATGAACCCATCCCTGGTGCACTTTCAAGCTAAGCAGGATAATACCTGTCTGAATATGGCATCTTCGAGGAAGATGTAGGGGAGTTAGTCACTAGAAAACCATTGGAGGGAATGCTTGCTCTCAAATACTCTGTCACAATTGCACCATGGAGCAATCTTTTAACATGTTTCTTTTAAGGCGTGTATGGAGTTCCATTATTCATTTTAGCTTCCTGAGGGGGGTATTGCCCTCAGCCTCTAACAAAGAGCATTTTTTGAGGATCTCTGCTACCACATTGTCTCTAAAACCGAGACTTTGATAGTTGTCCATTATTAGGAGTTGGTGCTAGTATGTACTTGAAAGATAAAGGTATGTTAGACACATCAAGCGAAATGAACACATTGCAGGAAATGTCACTTATGTCTGAGGAAACCAACTTGCTAAATAGGAGCTGTTGAATAATGAGGAATGACACCCACTTGGGTGTGTGAGGGCTCTTGCTTCTCAGCAATCAGATATCCGATCTGTTGCCTACATTTGCCTAGCCTAGATTTTCTTTATCTTCCACTTCCCTTTGTCCCTTCTTACGAACTGCATACCTATTGTACTACACTATCATCCTTTAGTCTACACCTTCCACCCCGGTGTTAGAAATGGGGTCTTTGGTTGGCAGTCAGGTTTACCTTTGTCCAAGCAAGGACCCTCACTCTAGTCAGGGTAAGTCACACACAATCCAAATTACCCTGTGCCCACCCTCTGGTAGCTTGGCACTGAGCAGTCAGGCTTAACTTAGAAGGCAATGTGTAAAGTATTTGTGAAATAAATTATGCAACATCACAGTATGTTACCACAAAAATACAGCACACAGTGTTTAGAAAAATATATAACATTTATCTGATAAGATGCAGGTCAAAACGATTAAAATGCAAGAAGTATATGTTGAGATGTCACTGTTGAAGTGATATAAAGTGTATTTAGTATTTTAAAAGCAATAAATGTCTCTTGCAAGCACAAAGTACCTGGTTCGCGTTCAAAATCTCCGCAAAGACCCGAAGAGGAGGAGATGCGTGGGAAACAAGGAGGTGTGCATCGATTCCTCGGGCAGCACACGGTGATGCAGCATTTAGTTTTCACACAGGGAAGGCTGTGCATCGATTTCTGGTACTCGGTTGTGGATCCTCTACAGGTTGTGGGGTTTTTGGACGCCCCTGGGATGATGTGTGGATTTCTGGTGCTGACAGGACGAACTGACAGGGACTGAGTCGATCCGGTGGGCATTGTGTGAAAATTTCTACTGCACGGCAGGCGCCACGTAGATTCCTCCCTGGAAGTCAGGCTTTGTTGTTCTGATCCAGTGGGCTGTGCGTCAAATTTTCAGTCGCTACGCTGGCACTGAGTTGATCTTCTTCCTTTTTGTAGAGATGAAGTCTTTTTGGTCCTGAGACTTCAGGGAACCTGAGGCAAGCTCTATCCAAGCCATTGGAGAGCACTTCTCAAAATAATTAAAATGCAAGAAGTATATGTTGAGATATCACTGTAGAAGTGATGAAAAGTGTATTTAGTCTTTTAAAAGCAATAAATGTCTCTTTCAAGCACAAAGTACCTGGTTCGCATTAAAAATCTCTGCAAAGAACCACAGAGGAGGAGATGCGTGGAAAACAAGGAAGTGTGCGTTGATTTCTCGGGCCGCACACGGTAATGCGCAATTTAGTTTTCACGCAAGGACGACTGTGCATCGATTTCTGGCACTCGGTCGTGGATACTCTTCAGGTTGTGGGGTTTTCGGACGCCCCTGGGATGATGCGTGGATTTCCAGTGCTGACAGGATGAAGTGACAGGGGCTGCGTTGATCCGGTGGGCGTTGTGTGAAAACTTCTACCGCACGGCAGGTGCTGCGTAGATTCCTCCAAGGCAGCAGTCCTTCCCAGAAAGCGGTAAGGTGAGTCTTTTGGGCAGCCAGGCAGAGATCCTGTTTAAATACCCAAATGTGCATGTGAAGTGGGGGAGACTTCAAAGAGTGGCTTAGAAGTGCACAACATCCCCTTTCAGTTCAATCCTGTCTGCCAGGGTCCCAGTATGGGGTGTGGCAGTCCTTTGTGTGAGGGCAGGCTATTGTCCTTTGACATGTAATTGTCAGGCCCTCCACCCTCCTATCCCAGGAAGACCCATTCAAAATACAGATGTATGCAAGTGAGGCTAAGTATCTTATGTTTGGGGTGTGTCTGAGTGAATGCACAAGGGAGCTGTCAACTTAACCCAGCCAGACGTGGATTGTAAGGCACAGAAGGATTTAAGTGCAGAGAAATGCTCACTTTCTAAAAGTGGCATTTCTAAAATAGTAATATTAAATCCAACTTTACCAGTCAGCAGGATTTCTTATCACCAATCTGGCCATGCTAAATATGACCTTCCTACTCCTTTCAGATTAGCAGCTACCACTCAAAGAATATATGAAGGTAGCCCCAATGTAAGCCTTTGAAGGGAGCAGGCCTCACAGCAGTGTAAAAATGAATTTCGGAGTTTTACACTACCAGGGCAAATAAACTACATAGGTACATGTCCTGCCTTTTGCCTACAACGCACCCTGCCCTATGGGTTACCTAAGGCATACCTTAGGGGTGACTTATATGTAGAAAAAGGGGAGTTTTAGGGTTGGCAAGCACTTTTAAATGCTAAGTCAATTTGGGAGTGGAATTGTACACACAGGCCTTGCAATGGCAGGCCTGAGACAGGGTTAAGGAGCTACTTAAGTGGGTGGCACAGTCACTGCTGCAGGCCTACTAGTAACATTTAGGGCCATATTTATACTTTTTGACGCAAAACTGGGCTAACGCAGTTGTGCGCCAAAAAAATTTGCGCCGGCTAACTGTATTCTGAAGCGCCATGCGGGCGCCGTATTTATTCAATGACGTTAGCCGGCGTTAGCCGCCGGCGCTGTCTGGTGTGCGTTAAAAAAAACGACGTACACCAGGCAGCGCCGGCGTAGGGGGAAAATGGCGTATGGGCGTCCACAAATGGTGCAAGTCAGGCTGAGGCAAAAAAATCGCCTCAACCCGATTTGCACCATTTTTTTACGACGCCCAACCCCCATTGAAATGACTCCTGTCTTAGCAAAGACAGGAGTCATGCCCCCTTGCCCAATGGCCATGCCCAGGGGACTTCTGTCCCCTGGGCATGGTCATTGGGCATAGTGGCATGTAGGGGGGCACAAATCAGGCCCCCCTATGCCACAAAAAAAAAAAAAATACTTACCTAAAGTTACCTTAATGTCCCTGGGGTGGGTCCCTCCATCTTTGGGTGTCCTCCTGGGGTGGGCAAGGGTGGCAGGGGGAGTCCCTGGGGGCAGGGGAGGGCACCTCTGGGCTCATTCTGAGCCCACAGGTCCCTTAACGCCTGCCCTGACCCAGGCGCTAAAATCCGGCGCTAATGCGGGTTTTTTAGACCCGCCCACTCCCGGGTGTCATTTTTGCCCGGGAGTATAAATACGACGTATATGCATCGGAGTCATTTTTTAAGACGGGAATGCCTACCTTGCATATCATTAACACAAGGAAGGTGTTCACGCAAAAAAATGACGCTAACTCCATGAACTTTGGCGCTAGACGCGTCTAACGCCAAAGTATAAATATGGAGTTAGTTTTGCATCGAATTTGCGTCGAAAAAAACGACGCAAATTCGACTCAAACGGAGTATAAATATGCACCTAAATCTACAGGCCCTGGGCACACCTAGTGCACTCTACTAGGGACTTATAAGTAAATTAAATAGTCCAATTGGGTATGATTGAATGTTACCATGTTTAAAAGGGAGAGAGCATATGCACTTTAGCACTGGTTAGCAGTGGTAAAGTGTGCAGAGTCTTGAAACCAGCAAAAACAGTATCTAAAAAGTGGAGGGAGGCAGGCAAAAAGTTAGGGGTGACCACCCTAAGGCTGTAAGGTCTAACACCCGGTATATAAAATTAGAGCATGATGCCTTTGTTTGCCTTCTCTGTGCTCGTTAGTAGACAACCAGATGTTGCTAGAAAAACAGCTGTGACTGTGATGCAGCCCTGCTGACTCCGACCTCCATCCTGCTAAGGAAAGCTGTCAGTTGTCAGCTGTGTCCTCCTTGTCTGCCTCCTTGTCAGTATCAGGGTCACCAGCCTGAGCCACACCTCCTGCAGCAATGTCCCCATCCTCCAACAGTGGGATGTACCTTCTGAGGGCCAGATTATGTAGCATGCAGCATGCAACAACAATCTTGCAGACTTTCCCTGGTCGGTACTGTAGGGCACCGCCGGACACATGGAGGCAATAAAATCTTGCTTTTAATAAGACAAAGTTACTCTCTACCACATGCCTCATCCAGCCGTGTGCCTCATTGTACCTGTCCTCACCATCTGTAGTTAGATATCTAACTGAAGTCACGAGCCAGGGCAGGTTGAGATGACCAGAGTTACCTGTGTAGACATAGGAACAGTACATTAGGGAACTGTGATAGGCGTAGAGCTGACTGTGTAGACAGGTAGTTCAGATGTCTGAAATGGACAGCAGTACACTTACCAATGAGCCAGTCCCTTTCTCGCTGTAGATGTAACATCAATGCAGGGACACCGCTGTTCTTGAGGACGAAGGAATCATGTACCGAACCAGGGAATTTTGCAGTTATATGTGATATATACTGGTCTGCAAGACACACCATTTAGAACATTAATCAAATATGTACTTTTCCTATTTCTGTACACCTGTTAATTGGCCCTTGGAGGTACCAAGGGGATGTGAGTACCATTAATGGCCCCTATTACAAGTGGTACATGAGCAATGTTGTAAAAGGCAGGCTTAACAGTGTTCAGTTCTGGACGTTGTGGGTACCTGTTCATTTGCTTTAGAAGGCATCCAACACATCCAGTAACACTACACTGAAAATCGGCTGTGACATCCCTGCAGCCAGTTTCACTGTCACCTGAAATTAGCGACTAGCCAAAAAATGAAGGACAGATAACAACTGTACTGTTGGAGTGATGGCATGGGGATTCCTTAAGGCTGACAGGAGGTCTGGCTCAGCCATCATAATATGCCCATGGTTTTTAGGTTTACTAGGAACAGGTAGACTGGTGCATCTCTCATCACTCCTATTTGGCAGTATCTAAGCAGGGGGACAAACAGTACTCAGTACATTTCTTACAGTGTCGTGACCGATAAACATCATAGGACAATCAGAAAGGATTGATCTTGTAAGTTGCCAGGCATGTTGCAGATGGAAACATTTATCCACACACCATTCCTACCCAGACAATATGGCAGTACCTTATATTGCCATACCTGTGACAGAGGGATGTGTACAGGAAGTCATGACCAAACAAAAGCTTCCAATATTTTACACAGTACGGAATGTTCTTTTATTGATGTGAACATACACCTGAAGTATTGCCAGCTGACACCAACTTCATATGTGAGTGTCAGTGAGCTGAAACCTTACTTTAAGCCTATTGTGCAAATATTCAAGTAATGACACACTGGGATCACATAAAATTCATTAAAAAATGTAAAATGGCATCTGCCTGTCCTGCATGCAGATGACAGATGGAAGTGACCTCATTCCACCTGGGGGAATTGTCACGGCAGAAGGCGGTCGGAACAGCTGTGCAATTCCTCATTGGTTAACATTGATTTCTATGGGAAACTGGGGTCAATGATGATCACCGCCAGCGGTGAAGGTCATGACCGTGGCAACTGTGACTGCCATTTTGTACAGCCCGGCTCACTTGACTCCTGACACTTGAGCAAGCAACACCTCCACTGCGTGAGCTGCTGTGTTCTGTATCTAGGAGCCAAAATGGCATGTACTGCAGGGGATAGTGCCTCAGCCTTCACTCCAGATTAACTGGATAAGGTGGTGGAAGGAGTCATACCCCTGTATGGACAGTTATATGGGGCTCCAGATCAACAGGTCAGTACAACATTCGATTACTTTCATCTCGGGTTGTGGTTGACAGCGAAAGTGTGTGCACATTGAAATGGTATGTCTGAAAAGTAGAATAGTATGCTAATAATGTATGTGGTGTACAGTGTACTGGGTATGTGCATATGCTGTGTATGCTGTATGTCAGAAAATGGTGATGATGTTTTATAGCATTCACATGATGTTCTCCTTTTTTCTATGTCTCCCATGCAGGTCAGTGTCCATCAGAGGAAAGGGTTATGGAGAGCCATTGACAAACAAGTGCGGACCCTGGGGGTCCATAGCCAGTGGAGCACCCACTGCAGGAAGCAGTTGGACGACCTGAGATGCTGGGCCAGGAAGACTGCAGATGCCCAGCCGTGGCTGGCCTCCCAATAAGAAAGGGGTGCCCGTCAGACCTTGACCCCCCTAATGGCCTGCATACTAGTGGTGGCCTACCCAGGCCTAGATGGGTGCTTGAGGGCAGCACAGTACAGCAACCACAAGGGGGTAAGTGCAGATTGTTATGTGACATTTGTGTGGTTTTCTACTGTGTCCCTTACTGGACATAAGTATTGACGAGATCTAATGGACCTAGAAGAGTATATAGTCATGGTTGTCACCCCAATTGTGTTTAGTTTTGTAAAGCCATGCAAGCATTGATGTGGTGGTGCTTTACCAAACTGTAAACTGTAATTAAGACAAAGTTCAATGTTGAGGCATTCTACAAACCTTCATTCTCTATCCCTGAGAGTACCTTCCTCAGCCAAAGTTATCTTGTTAGCTCTGTGTTTGAGATATGACAAGTGTGTGTACTGTATATTGAAAGAGGACTCATTGCAATATAAACAGACATCTGTACAAAATGTATTCCACACATACCTGTCATATCATCTGTGACTCCAGTCCCTCTGAAGTTTCTTTTTGTTTCATTGTGTTATGATTGACAGATAGGTAATTATATTCATGGAGTAAATTAATAGACATGGGAGTATGACAGACATGTAGGATGTTCAATATTGTCTCTTGGGAGAAGAGGTGAGGTAATGGGTTATATAGTTGTTTATGGCTGCCTGAACTATGTTTACAATAATTGTATTATGGCCACTATTAAACACGGCCGGGATAAGTAGATAACTTGTCATTGTGTGTACAAGATGGGTTGGTATTGACTCTTTCCTCCCTTTCTTTCTCTCCCAACCTCATTCTCTCTCTACATCTGTCTATGTGTGCATTAGCATCATCTGGCGAGGGCGAAGGGGCACCGGCAAGTGGGAGCAGCTACAACATCTTTTTTGGATTCCTACTCCAATGGTGGCTCCCTGGTGGTGGCATCCTTTTCCGCCACCTCCTTACCAGCACCATCCTCCCTGTAGCTCCCCACCACATTGCCCATGCCTGCTCACCCCCAGGAGGATGGGCATCTCCTTCGCCGCAGTCAGCCCTTCTGCCCTCATTGAGGAGGCTGTTGACCTTCGGAGGTCCATCTCTGTGGGGCAGTCAACCATGGTGAATGCCATCCAGGGACTGGTATCCCAGATGCAGGAGAGCAAGTCCTACCTCAAAGACATTCATGATGCCTTGGCTGGCCTACAGAGATCATTTCAGGCTCTGGCCTCCCCTGTGACAAAAGCCCTCTCCCTTCACCCATCCAGAGCACACCTACAGACCAGCATTCACTCAAAACAACAGAAAAGGTGCACAAAGACAGACACAGGTACCACAAGAGACACCACAATCATGCACACACACAAAACACATTAGCAACATGACAACAGACACTTCCTACACTGTCTTCCCCACCACCTCCGCCCTTTCAGTCACATCACCACTCACCCCTGCTGTCACTGCATCATTATCTAGACTCACCATGACCACCTTCACTACCACATGTAGCACATCCACCTCACTTGCAGCCACCACCCCAACATACACTCACACATCTTCCATTCCCTCTCTCTGCATCTCTTCCCCCTCCTCCCAAGAAACATAAACACCCTCACTCACTCACCCAACGTACACCCATCACACACAAACACACATTGCACACACCTGCACCCATGTGCGGCCCACAACACATCATACAACTACTCCCTTTTCCTCCACTCCTAAGCTTGTTTAATATGACCACCCCATGTCCCTAAGAAAGTCTTGCTTGGCTCCCTTGACCTGTTCCCTACTCCTGTCCCATGCTCTGTTGCCTCTAAATGCCATTTTCCCTGCCCCTACACAGCTCTTCTACCTCCCAGTCCTCCCATGACCCGCCTACTAGTTCCCATGCCTCTTCTCCTACAAAACACCTGCCCCCACCCAAAATTAAGCTCCCTACTCCTACCCCAAAGTCCAAACACCCTCCCCCACCATCCAGACTGAAGCCTAAAGCCCCATTCGCTCCCAAAGCAAACCCAAGGACCCCCCTTCCAAACCCAAGCCCCCCACCCCTGAGGTGCCTGCCTGCCCCATTGTTTCCCCTTTTCACGTGGAGGCCTATTTGCAGTCAAGTTGGGACTATGGAATGTACACTATGGCCCTCATTACAACCCTGGCAGTAAATCCCGCTCTCCGCCGTGCTGAAACCTGCCAACATACCGTTGCGGTGGTGGAAATCCGCCACAGGTATTACGACTCACAGCTCGGAAGCCGCCACAATACAGACACCCACACAAGTCCGTCACACCAAAGGTCAGTGATAAACTGGCGATACTAAAACCCACACCGTCACGCCAACAAGAATATGCCCACACTATCACAATCCTCGAATCAACGTGGGGGTCTTTCAACCGCGGTAATCCATTGGTGGTACACACCGCTGCGCTCAAAATAAACACACATTTACAAAACACAACCACATTGGACAATTCAAAATACATACACCTGATACACATACACACACCACACCCACACACCCAATCCAATATAAAGCACACACCCACATCACCCACAAACCCTTACAGCCAAAAAGTTGAAAGAAGGCCAGAGAGAGAGATTAGCGAACACAACACCAGCATCCACAGACACACAACACCATCACTTATACAACATCCCGCACCTCAAACAACACACACCAACACATCCCCTCATACATCACAACAGACAGCACCTCACACATCACCCACACCACATCATGGCACCTCAAAGACACCCCAGGTTTTCTGAGGAGGAGCTCAGGGTCATGGTCGAGGAAATCATCCGGGTTGAGCCACAACTATTCGGATCACAGGTGCAGCGGAAATCCATTGCTAGGAAGATGGAGCTATGGCGGGGAATCGTGGACAGGGTCAACGCAGTGGGACAGCACCCCAGAAAAAGGGATGACATCAGGAAGAGGTGGAACGACCTACGGGGGAAGGTGCGTTCCGTGGTTGCAAGACACCAGATAGCTGTACAGAGGACTGGCGTTGGAACCCCACCTCCTCCCCCACAACTAACAACATGGGAGGAGCAAGTCTTGCCAATAATTCATCCTGAGGGCCTGGCAGGAGTAGCAGGAGGACTGGACTCTGGTAAGTCAAATCTTCACTACTTTCACCCCCCCACCTGCATGCCATCACATACCCCCACCCCTTCCCTCACCCCCATCAACCCACCACCTCCCATATACCCCACCATCCCAACCGACCCATCCCAGTAACCAGCATTGCATGCACCACCAAAGCATGGACACCACTCACAGCCCTGCATGGACACCCATCACCACAGCATGCACACTAGTGACAATCACTTAGCCAACCAAAATACATTTCACACAAGCCAAAACTGCCTTGGTAATAACAACCATAGAGGGAAACATACCCATGCACAAGATGTCACACGCAGTAACAATAACACTGCTTTTACACACCCACAGGACCACCACACAACGTCACCGGAGAGGAGGTGCCAGCAACATCCAGTCCCCCCCGAAGAGGCCCACAGTGATGGCAGCAGCTCTGCACACCTGGATATGGATGACTAACCTGGCCCATCAGGGACCTCTGCACAGTCGGTTAACGAGGCACAGTCCCATACCACCACAGAGCCTCCCCCTCAGAAAACACCAGCAGAGCACCCATCCAGTGGGCCCATAGCACTGTCCCCAGGACACTTCAATCAGCAGTGTGTCCACCACTACAGGGACCCCAGGCAACCCCACAAACACAGGAAGATCAGGGACTTGGGGTCAGTGGCAGTAGGCACACAGTTCAGGGGACAGCGGCACAGGACAACAGGGAAGCTGAGAGGACTGCTGTGTGACAGGGGGAGGACAGGCCCAGGGAACCGACTCTCCACAAGGCACTCACCAACATCCTGGGAGCATACCACCATTCTCAGGAGACCATGGGCCAGATACTTGCCAAGTTGCAGGAGACCCAACGGCTGCAGGAGGGACAGTACCTGGGGATCAGGGAGGACCTGAGGGACATCCATCCACACCACCCTGGTCACCATTGCAGGAGTGCTGGCAGACATGGCCAACACCATGAGGGACGCAGTGGCACACCAACGGGCCCCTGACACTAGCCACACCAATGACCAGCCTTCCACTTCCGTTGACGCTAGTGGACAGGAGGCCCCGCCACAGAAACAACAGGCCACCAGCACCTCTCCCTCTGCAGAAGGAGAACCACCACGCAAATGGTCCCTGTGATCCAGGCAGAAGCCAGAGAACATTGCCAAGATCCTTGCCAGGAAATAAGAGTCTCCTGATTGTCACTCTTGTGTCCCTCTCTGTCACCCTGTCCACCTTGAACTGCCATTGCTCCCCTTCCTATGCCCCCTTGGACAATGAACCCTGTGCTACAAATAGACTGGACCCTATCTTGGACTTTCCTCCACCATCACCCAAGCCCATTGCACATCCCCATTTACTTCTCAGCACTGAAACAAACACCCTTGAAAAACACAAGTATGGAGTATGTCGAATGATTAAAGTATGTAGTTGTTGAACAGTCAGTAGACATTGCAAATAGACTGTACAGTGATGTATACATAGTTATGATCTGTAATGTGCTGCAGTCAGTACACCAGGAGCAACAGGAGGGCACAAATATCTGCAGATAGACATTTTAAACTGTACAATAAGTGGCCATAGTAGTGGTAACAGCAGCCAACCAGTGAAAATATACAACACAAAACTGCAATGGAAGGTGAAGTCACAGTGTCTTACCTGTGTGTCACTGGAAGTACTGTTGAATTATAGTTGTTCTGTTGTCCACATCCTCTTCCTCTGCCTCCTCTTCGTCACTGTCCACGGGCTCCACCGCTGCCACAAGACCATCTCCAGCCTCATCCTCCTGCAGAAAAGGCACCTGGCATCCTAAGGATAGTTTGTGCAACATGCAACATGCAACGTGGTCTGGCAGACCTTCTTGGGTGAGTAGCACAGGGATCCACCTGTCAGATGAAGGCACCTGAACCTGGCCTTCAGGATGCCAAAGGTGCGCTCAATGATCCTCCTTGTTCACCCATGTGCCTCATTGTAACGTTCCTCTTCCCTTGTCCTGGCATTCCTCACTGGGGTCAGTAGCCATGAGAGGTTGGGGTAACCAGAGTCATCTGTAAATATCGAGGGATACCTGTTAGCCAGACACTCACCCTTAGGGCCAAACCCACACCCATACACCAACAGACACTGGGTGGGGACCATGTGCTCACCTATTAGCCACACCCTGTCCCTCTGGAGTTGAGCCATCACCTATGGAATGCTGCTATTCCTCAGGATAAAGACATCATGCACAGACCCAGGATTCTTTGCATTGAAATGGGAGATGTACTGGTCTGCCAGGCACACTATCAGTACATTCAGAGAGTGAAAGCTCTTTTGATTTCTGAACACCTGTTCATTTCTCTGGGGGGAGGGGGCAAAGGCAATATGTGTACCATCAATAGCACCAATGATGTTGGGGATATGTCCCATTGCATAGAAGTCGTCCCTCACTGTGGCCAAATTCTCCACCTGGGGGAATACAATGTAGCTGCACATATGTTTCATCAGGGCAGACAACACTCTTGTCACCATGTTTGAGAACATAGGCTGTGACGTCCTGGCTGCCGTGGCCACTGTCGCTTGGAAGGAGCCACTTGCCAAGAAATGGAGCACTGATAGGACTTGCACAAGAGGGGGGATCCCAGTGGGGTGACAGATAGCTGAGATCTCGTCTGGCTCCAATTGGGCACATAGCTCTTGGGTTGTGGCCCTATCAAGTCTGTAGGTTAGGATAATGTGCCTGTCCTCCATTGTTGCCAGGTCCACCAGGGGTCTGTGCACTGGGGTATGTCTCCATCTCCTATTCATCCTCAGCGGTTGAATGCCTTCCATTTTGTGACAAAAACAGTATGTGAACATGTAGGTCCATTAATGTGCCTATGTCTGCTCTGACGTGTTAGGTGCCATGGCCTGTTGCCCCCCAAAATGGCGGCTGCGTGACCTTTGAGGAGAGACAAGTGCAAATGAAGTTATTCCGCTGACGTTGTATGCCGTTCTGGGAGGCGGTCAACGACTGCCGTTCAACACTTCATTGGTTATCATTGGGGCCTATGGTTTCCAGTAGCCAATCGTGATGTACGCCGGCAGAGACGGTACGCACCGCCACGGCCGTGACCGCCATTTTCTATCTGTTCACTCACTTGCTACCTGACCTTCAACAGGAGAGGACCTACACTGCTAGTGCTGCTGTGACTTGTGTCTGAAAGCGACCATGGCTCGAGTGTCTGGGGAAAGGGCCCCTGCCTTCACTTCGGAGGAGTTGGAGAGACTAGTGGATGGGGGCCTACCTCCTGTACCATTTACTTTATGGTCCTCCAGACCAACAAGTGAGTACACTGTGAGCATGATGCATGGGGCATGAATACATGGAGTGCTGTGTTTGTAAGCCTGGTGTGGGGGGGGGTTGGCTGAGGGGTCCTGGGCAGAGTGCTGCATGTATGGTGGGCAATGTCTGTGCATAAGGGGATGGGAGGGAGATGGTGGGCCATGAGTGTAACAGGCCGGACCGTATGACTAATACCTTTTTCTATGTATCTTTTTCTGCAGGTCAGTGCCCATCAGAAAAAGGGTATTTGGCGTGCCATCGCAAGGACGTGCGGACCCTGGAGGTCTTTGACAGGCGGAGCACCCACTGTCGCAAATGGTGGGAGGACCTGCGCCGCTGGGCAAGGAAGACGGCGGCGGCCCAGCTGCAGATGGCCTCCCAACAAGGAAGGGGTGGCCATCGTATCGTGAGCCCCCTGATGTTCCGCATCCTGGCGCTGGCCTATCCAGAGTTGGATGGGCGCTTGAAGGCATCACAGCAGCCACAAGGGGGTTAGTACAGATTCAGAATCAGAAAATTGCACCTGTTGAGGTGTTATCTGGGTGGGGGATGTGGGTCTGTGGGTGCCCCCGAAGCTAGGACAAACATGGCATAGTAGGTTCCATGATGGGCAGGCTCAGATGCACTCCAAACCCAAATATGCTAGTGGGCATCTACTACTGGGCAGGGTCCTGTGGGTTTTAGGTGTGCTGCTATTGGCGTTAGGCATTGTACCCCATGGCCTGGTGACGAGCATTGTAACTGGTAGTGCATGGCCTAGTGCATAGGGCTTTTCCCTGTGTGTTGTGTTCGCCAACGGTGGTGTTGTTGCTGGCATTGACCAAGTGTATCCTCTGACTCTTCCGCCCCCTTTTTGTTTTGTCACCCTGTCCTTGTGTGCATTAACATCATCTGGCAGAGGAGCAGAGTCACCGGCAATGGAGGGAGCTGCATCCCACATGGGCCATGAGGCCGAATCCATGGACGGTGAGGGCACCAGTGGGATGGAGGGCGAAAAGGGAGCACCACGACAGAGACTGGGGGGGACAGTTCGAACAGTGACACCTCCTCCGAAGGAAGCTCCCTGGTGGTGGCGGGCACCTCTGTGGCCACCGCAACAACAGGTACAGCTGCCATCTCCCATACCAGCACTGCCCTCCCACCAGCCCCTCACAATGTTTCCCGTGCCCGCTTACCTAGGAGGGTGGGCATCTCCTTCGCCCCAGGCACCTCAGGCCCTGCCCCAGTCAGCCCTGCTGCCCTCAGTGAGGAGTCTATTGACCTCCTGTGATCCATCCCTGTTGGGCAGTCAACCATTGTGAATGCCATCCAGGGTCTGGCAGGGCATTTGCAACAAACAAATGCATTCCTGGAGGGCATTCACTCTGGCATGGCTGCCCAACAGAGATCGTTCCAGGCTCTGGCCAACTCCATGATGGCAGCCATTGTCCCTGTCTCTAGCCTCCCCCTCCAAATTCCTCTACCCAGTCCCATTCCTCTCAACCCCAGCCTATCCCAAGCACACCTTCAGACCAGCATGCACCCAAATCAACACACAGAAGTGGCTCAGGCAAACACAAGCACCATACTTCATCCCACAGGCATTCACACAAGCACCATCCAGATGCAAACACAGCAGCATCCACTGCCTCCACTGTGTCCCTCTCCTCCTCGTCATCCACCTCCTTCCCAGTAGCAACTTCATTCACACCTGCATGCACTACATCCTCATCCACTACCTCCATCACCATCACACCTATCACTACACGCCCCTCACTGGCAGTCACCACCCCCACATCCATGCACACATCCCCTGTGTCCTCTGCCACTGTGTCTGTGCCCTTCCTCCCAAAGTACACAAAGGCAAGCACTCAGACACCCAACAGCCATCCACCTCATGACAGCATCCAGCCTATGCACCTGCACCCAAATACAGCAGACAGACAGCTCCGACCACCACTCCCTTTTCCTCCACTCCCAAACCTTCACCCTCTTCCAGCCCCAGTGTCCCTAAAAAGCTTTTCCTCTCCACCCTAGACCTATTCCCTGCCCCACCCACCTGTCCTTTACTTCGGGCCAAGGTGGTCCGGACCCAGACTAGCACTTCAGCCACCCAGTCCACGGCCACTGTTGTTTCTGCAGCCACTGCAGTTGTGAGAGGCACCATGAAGAGACCCGTCCGCACAGCCAGTATGCCTGCACCAGCTTCCAAGGGCAAAAAGGGAGCACCAGCTGTTAAACGCAAGGAGGCACCACCAGCTGGAAAGTACAAGGAGGCACCACCAGCTGGCTGAAGCAAGGAGGCACCACCAGCTGCCAAGGGAAGGAAGGGAACACCAGCTGGCAAGGGCAATGAAAAAGGCACAGACGCCGCAGGCAGGATGGATCTTGTGCCTGGTGCTGGAGCAGCATCTGGGCAAACAACACCATCCATGGCACTTCAGCAGTCCGAGGCTGCGGGAAAGGGCCGGAGCCTCCACTCACCACTGGCAGCTCTGCTGCCAGTACCGCCACCAGCACCACTGCCAGCAGCAGCAGCCCCAGTGTGCAGCCGTCCAAGGCTGCGTGGGAAGGGCTGTAGCCTCCACCCACTAGTGGCAGCACCGCCGCCAGCACCACCACCTGCAGCACCACCAGCACCACTGCCAGCAGCAGCAGCCCCAGTGGGGAGCCGTCTGAGGCTGCGGGGGAAGGGCTGGATCTTCCATCCACCACTGGTAGCACCGCTGCCAGCCCCACCGCTGCCACCACTGAGCAGCCGTCACCGCCGACGGGCAGTGTGTAGTCGTGCCTCCATGGGCTTCCTGGCCCCTGCAACAAGTGTAGGTGTGACACCCAGGTGAAAGACTGTGACCTTGCACCCTCAGAGATCTGCATCACTGGGCAAATTGCCCCCTCCAGAACCAGCGGAAGAACGCATCCACTCACCCCCTCTTTGGCAGGATGAAGCACACTGGGCACAAGACCCCCTCCAGAACCAGTGGAAGAAGGCATCCACTCACCCCCTCCTGGCCAGGATGAAACACACTGGGCACAAGGCCCCCTCCAGAACCAGTGGAAGAAGGCTTACACTCACCCCTCCTTGGCAGGATGATGCACATTGGGCACAAGCCCCCTCCAGAACCAGTGGAGAAGTCATCCACTTGAGAGACTGTGGCTTTGCACTCCCCAGGACCAAGCATTGGGCAAACCTCGTACTTGAGATACTGTGGCCTTGCACTCCCCAGAACCTAGCAGTGGGCAAACCACCCACTTGAGAGACTGTGGCTTTGTACTCCCCAGGAACCCAGCAGTGGACATCACAAGCCCTTTTTGACACACACTCCCCCGAGCGGGGTTATTTTTGACGCACCCAAGGTACATTGTCATGCTAACAGTGTTAGTGTGTTTAAAATTACATGAAAACTCTTTTTGCATTTTTGGTGATAACTTGCTTTGTGTATTGTGGATTTTTGTTGTTTTGTTCTTGTTTTGTTTAGATAAATATTTCCTATTTTTCTAAACATATGTTGCGTCATTTTGGAGTGTTTTCATTAAGTTACTGTGTGTGTTGGTACAAATACTTTACACCTAGCACTCTGAAGTTAAGCGTACTGCTCGTGCCGAGCTACAAAGGGGTTAAGCAGGGGTTAGCTGAGGGTGATTCTCTTTTACCCTGACTAGAGTGAGGGTCCTTGATTGGACAGGCCACAACCTGACTGCCAACCAAAGACCCTATTTTTAACATATGCAAAATGTGTAGACTAATGTTGTTATGTATATGTTTAAATAGTTTTGATTCATCTAATGTTTATATATTTTAATAAAACTGTACTTTATTTTTCTGTGGCTAATGTTGTGTATTGGGATTAGGGTTGGTAGTGTTATTTTCAAAATGGATATTAAATATTGTTATATGTTTAGTATTTAAACATTTAAATGTTTGTTTTTTTAAATTGTACTATTATTTTTCAATGTGCTGATAGGTGGAGTATATAATGAAAAAATTGGATAATGACTGCATTTGATAGTACTTAAATGATCATTATGGGTTTTTAAACATATTGTGACCTTTCTTGTGCATATGTGTTATGCTTCATGGGGAGGGTGGGTTGATAATAGTGCTTATTTCAATTAATATTTATTTATTTAAAAAAAAGAAGGTCTGTACCACACTGCATTAACACTCTCCTCACCACCTCCCCATTGTAACCCCCACTGTTGAGCCAAGGGTAGGGTCCAACTCCTGCTGGGAGCCCTGCCCAACATGTAACTGCAATGCTGTTACACGTTAGACCACATATTTTGGCCATCACATAACAATTATTTTCCCTTCATTTCCCTGCCTGCTAAATGTTTCTAGATGTTCTTCTGTTTAGTCCAAGTCAGACCCACCAAGGGCATGTGACTACAAGTGTTTCCTAGGTTTATATCCTGCTTCTTTTTACATAATCACATACTGTTTTATTGATTTTCATTGTTATTTAAATGTGTCTGTTTCACAGGCTGGATAAGCTAGTATGCAGCATTGCTGACAGTCCCTAGGACACCCAACCAACAACAGCGAATTATGGGGCTTTTGGATACTTATAGCATTGCTTGTATTTGCATATGTATTTATATTTATACATTTGTATTTCTATTTATCTGGCCCTTGTATGCAGGTACATTTACCCCATTATATTGAAACCAATGTGACAATTGATTTCCTTTTGTACTGTTGCTGAAATTATAAATAAATATCACAAAAAATATTAGCAAACAATTTTGTGGAGTGTTATTATATTTCTGTTATGATTTCTTTTCACGTTTTCTACTGGCACTTATAAGAATGTTAAAATACTTATCTTCAGTCATGAATTAAAGATAATGTATACTATTTATATATTTAATTAGTGTGATTTCTATTTGAACACCCACTAATGTGTGCACTTTCTCCAGCTCTTTTTGGACTGGACATAAAAGAGTAAAATTGGCTCTCTTGCCCAATATATGAACTTTCCCCAGTGATTTTGAGACTGGAGCTGGAGTAGCAATTCTTTCCATCTATTCACTTGTCCTTATTTTTGTAAGATATCCAATAGAGTAGCAAAACTGGCCCCACAATCCTGATATATGTATTGACTCATTTGTTTGTTAGATAATAGTAAATCTGACCACCAAAGTCTATCTGCTTTATACAATGTTTGTTAGATTGGAAAATAGTACATGTGACTCCCCCAATGAATGCCCCTGTGTTTGTTATATAGAAGTTCAATTTTTAATCGGAATGCCCTCAAATATTGGCACTTCCTCAAGTGTTTACTAGGCTGGAGTTATAATTGTAAACTGGCCCTTATAATGTATGCATTTATTGCAATGTTTGGTAGACTGGACTTAAAATATTAAATCTGAACACCCATAGTATACATTTTCCCTAATATTTGTTAGCCTGGATTTAAAATAGTAAATATACTACCCACCATGTATACGCTTTCTCTAATATTTGTCAGAATGAAAACAGAATAGTAAATTTGACCCTCCCAAGTATGTAATTATTTCAATGTTTGCTGAACTGGAGGTGAAATAGTAAAGCTGTCCCCACCTAATCTTAGGAGTTTTCCTCACTGTCTCTTAGATAACAGTTGGAACAGGAAATCTGACCCTCCCAATGTATGCTCTTTCCCTACTATTTGTTGGACTGTAGTTTAAGTATTAAATCTAATGTGACACAATACATGCAATTCTCCAGTGTTTGTTAGACTGAAGTTAGAATAATAACATCAATCATTCCAATATGTGCACTTACTCCAACATTTGATAGGTTGGAGCTACAATACTAAATTTTAACCTTCCATGTAAATATTTTTAGGTAACTTTTGATTCTATTTAGAATAGTTTATTTGCATTGTTTGTGAAATGAGTAGTTTAGCAATATATTTATTAGGAAAATTAAGAATACTTTTGTTCGATCACACAAAGAAAACTTCCATGATACATATTGTTATTCTATGTGCCCTGAGAAAGGAGGGGTGACTGTAATTCTTTAATTGATGGTTACAATTAAATTTGAAATGAAAAAGGAATAAAAGGGGGTTTTACATTTTTGGGGAATTTTCTTAGGTTTGCATGAGTAGGAGCATTAAATAAAAATCAGGCATCACAAAATATGCACAACAATATTATTTTCATAAATCTGATAAGCGTTAATTATGAATAGTGGGTGTATCTATTGAGTCAAGAATATGTACTTTTGGCAACACCCTTGTTATACCTCATCTGCACACTACTTTAAGTTTGGATGCTATAAAACAGAGAAGCATAACTTACACAAGAGGAACATATGCACAGAGCAGTGACATATGCATGCAGGAGGCACTTAAACATGCACTTGCATAATACACCATTATCAGTACTGGCATAAAATATACATTTGCATGCAAGCAACAATAAATTCAAATTAAATACAATATTTCACATAAATATAACCTACAATGTAGAAAATAGCATAAATCCTAACATTAATAATTGACTGTGCTGTAAATGTAAAAAGGCATCTAGGTGTAAGCTGTCATTCGATAAATATGGCGTGCAAAACAATATAATAAAAAATAGCTTTGAACCTATTGTAATACATACATGTTATGTAGGCTATACAAATATTTTGAATTGTTTATATTTTTCATTTATTTATTTTTTTATTATGGAGGTGTAAGTTACACAATTATGCATAAATCATGCATTTTCTTACAATTTATTAAACTTAAGACAAGCTCTTACAAATGTTTTTGAGACAAGGTATTGATGAAAGCATTATTTAAGAGCTTTTCACACTGAGGAGACTGATTATTCAGATTTTACCTTTCACAACTTGGCCCCTGTATATTTTGTAACATTTTATGTGGATTTTTTATTCCGTTTTTTCACATGATTTACTATAATTTTATTTGTTTAGTATTTTTTAAATATTCATTTTTGTTCTAGATTGTGTTTATCATAGTTTGGGGCATTTAAACTGTTCTTAAAAGTTTATAAATAGATAATAATTATATGTTAAAATGTGGTTTTAGTCTCTAAATTATAATTAAACATATTTAATTGGTAATTACTGGATGTGTTTAATAAATGTATTGTGGTTCACATTTTGACATAAACTATTAAATATGTAGAATATTATATATTTTTTAATCTAAATAGATAAGCATTTGTAAAAAAGGATATTAAATTCATGTTTATACTACTTTATACTATAAATATATATTAAAAAATATATTAATTGTCTAAACATGTTTTTACTTTTGCTTTAAATGTTAGTAATGTTAAGTTACAATTAAATATAACTACTTACTATTATGAGACTGATTTTTTTGGCCACAATACTTTTGACCACATTATTTCTGCATCTTACATCATAAGACTGTCAAGTCAGTGTTTTACTACAATATTTTGTACAAGCACATTTTTGTGGTTGAAATGTCACCATACAACCAAGAGTGGTCAGGCTTGAATCTTATGAGATAGTTACTTAAAATATTGGATACCAAGAAGGCAGAGAGATCAGAATGTGAATGTTGTCCAAGGTGGTCTAGGTGCTGCCATTAAATTCCAACGTAGTGGATCATAAATTCTAGGTGGGTGTGTTGGGTGTCAGAATGTTAACAAGGAGTCCTGACCGGCACTGTATACCACTTTGTGAACAGTTATCAATTATTTTGAAAGGGCTGATTATGAACTGATAGTCATCGAGCTCTGTCACAAAAGAGAATAGTGAGGAAGTGCTTGGGACAGTGAAATAAGGTTCGGAAGAGTCCCTCTTGTTGGGCCGCAAGAGTGCTTTTTAAAAACGAAATTGCGAAGAAACAATTGCTCAATATAAGTATGGATATTGAAAAGGGCTCTGTATTATTGAGATACACATAGAAATAGATTGGAAGTATCATGATATTGCTTCTTTAGTGTCCCTGAGTATGCCTGAGTTTAGGCAATGGTTTCCACCCATTTAATCCACCTTGATTTTCTGAGTACCTGGGTTAGAAAGTTTGCTTGGAGTGAGTTTAATTACCTGTATCTCATTCATTAAATATTCAGTGGAAATGGACTGAAAGTGCTGACTGCTGGGGCCTGCCTATTAAGAAGGTATCCGCAGCTGTACAGCTGGGTAAGAGGCTTTCGGCTAGTAATACACAAACATGCGAACACATGTGTCCACGTGAAGGCAGGCTCAGTGTGTAAGACTATAATTTGGCACAGCCCGCTGCTGCAAACAGGTAGCCTGTCACAAAAGAGACCTTTCAAGCATTGGTGCTGACTTTGAGGAGACCTAATAATGTGAGTGGGTGTTCATACTGTAGGCCTGTAGTGCTTTAATGAACACAATATCTGCTCACTGTGTTAGATAGCTTACGGTTGAAATCTTCAACATTGCACTGTTTTGCAGTGCTTAGGCTTAGAGACACTAGTCAGGTATAAATCCAAATGCAGATCCATTGTCATTTTGGTGAAAACTGTACTCCTTATAGCTCTTGGAGAATTGCCATAATTCTCTGTCTTAGCCATAATCTAACTTCAGGCTTTGTCCCTCCACTTTGACATGACTGGACCAGTTCTTGGGAAAGGAAGGGGATGGGAGGAAATCTTATTGTTATAATCATTTCTTCACACTGCACAAGCCCAAGAAACAAAGGAGTAAGACCAGACCTCTGAATCCAAACACAGTGGGGTATCTCCTTTTCTGGTGGGAAGGGAACAGAAGCTGTGTCAGTTGGGAGTCTGTTGGTGCTCTCAGTGAAGAAATTTCCTTAGCACACCTGATGCTGTGTAGGTAGGTTGGGGTGATTGTTGAGTAATGATGTGGCAACCTCTGATTGGGTGGAGGTGCTTACCCTTCATAACATTTCACTCCTACTTGAGAACTCCTACACAAGGGAGTGATGCTTGAGAAGACACTGGATCTGGAGCGACAATGGCAAATGAATGCAGTGCTGGATGGAGGAGCCACCTGATCCCACTAAAAAGATGGACTGAGGGGGTCATTCTGACCCTGGCGGCCGGTGGCCGCCAGGGCCACCGACCACGGGAGCACCGCCAACAGGCTGGCGGTGCTCCCACGAGCATTCTGACCGCGGCGGTTCAGCCGCGGTCAGAAGCAGAAAGTCGGCGCTCTCCCGCCGACTTTCCGCTGCTCGGGGGAATCCTCCATGGCTGCGGAGCGCGCTCCGCAGCCATGGGGATTCTGACACCCCCTACCGCCATCCTGTTCCTGGCGGGTCTCCCGCCAGGAACAGGATGGCGGTAGGGGGTGCCGCGGGGCCCCTGGGGGCCCCTGCAGTGCCCATGCCCATGGCATGGGCACTGCAGGGGCCCCCATAAGAGGGCCCCGCAAAGTATTTCAGTGTCTGCCATGCAGACACTGAAATACGCGACGGGTGCAAACTGCACCCGTCGCACCCCTGCAACTACGCCGGCTCAATTCTGAGCCGGCGTCCTCGTTGCAGGGGCATTTCCTCTGGGCCGGCGGGCGCTCTTTTGGAGAGCGCCCGCCGGCCCAGAGGAAATGTTATAATGGCCGCCGCGGTCTTGTGACCGCGGTGCGGTCATTTGGCGGCGGAACCTTGGCGGACGGCCTCCGCCGTCCGCCAAGGTTAAAATCAGGCCCTGAGTTACTTTGACCCCAACTAGTACCCAGACCAGGATAGGTATTTCTAGGAGCAGTAGTGCTCAATCCCTTATGCTCCAGAAGAACATTTGGGAGAAAGGACCTGCTGGAGGATCATACAAGGTTTCACTGACACTTCTGTGCTCTCCTACTGTAGGAGTGCATCTTTACCAAGTAGGGTAGCCATTGACTCCACAGCTGACACACAGTTGCCATGCAAGAAAGCCAAAGTCATGGTGCCTGGGGAGTATGGTGGGGAAATGTTCTGATTATTGTCTGGAAGGGACTGTGAAAGACACCGTTCAAACAGAAAAGCCCAGTTAGAGGACAGGTCTGGTGAAGGAAGCCTTAAAAATAAAGATCCTTTGGTCTCCAGGAGGACTGGGCAGGAAATTAAGGATGTGGCACTCTGTTGTGCTGAAATTCCTAAAGATTCCCAAGGGTGAGCCAGGGCCTAGGCATTGGCACAACCTTTTCATATTATTTTTTACGGGGGCTAGCATGAGGCACCTTCTCCAAGATAATTTTTCACCATGTGGACCCCATTCCCCAGGGCAGAATGAAATTCCAGTTGTCTCTGGTAACTCCATCCTCTGGGACAAAATAGGACAGGGGCTCTGTTGCCTCTTGTGACCATGTCTGGAGAGGAGAGGTGTAATCGATCAGCAGCTACTGTCTGTAATCCATGCAGGTGGGAAAAAAAGAAACATGCCAACTGCAGTGCTAGCACAGAGTAGTGCTGGCCAGGTGTGGAGCCAGCCAGAAAGCATTGGAGTGGGCTTCCTGTGCAGCACACCTAAGGCATTTGTCAGGTGCAAATCTCAGTGAAAGGCTGCTAATAAAATATGCATGCCTGCAGGCATGGAGTACCCCAGAATCCTCTTGGGCTCTTGAAAGAATTTGAATATTGACTCTGGTGATGCCCCAGCGATGGCTGGGGCGCTTGCAACCTTTGCTTTGAGTGCTGTGAGGGCTACCAGACATGCAGCCATCCCTCAGAGAACTTTCCACTAAAGATTCTTGAACACATTTGTTTTCAAAACAACGACAATTATTGATAATGTTGAGGATTGACAATGCAAAGCCTTCTATTGCAATGAATAGTATTCAATAGTGATACTATCCCTGTTTTCAATTGTATTGAAATGGTAGTTTATGATATGTTTCTGTACATATTATTATGGTGACACCCTGACAAAGTCAGCAGGCCATACATTTTGTAATTGCACCCTATGATTTTGTACCTTGGTATAGCTATACGAGGACTGTGATTTGTGGTTATGGCTTGTTGGTGTGCCAACTCTTCTGTAGGTGTCACCTAAGGTATTTCCATCTACCTAAATGAACATATTTGTTATTAATGCACTGTATTTAGTATTGTGCGCATAATAAAGTATTTTCCTTTTTCTAAGAAGAAACACTATGGGGGTCATTCTGACCCGGGCGGGCGGCGGACGCCGCCCACCTGGCGGGAACCGCCAAATGGCCGCTCCGCGGTCAGAAGACCGCGGAGGCCATTCTGACTTTCCCGCTGGGCCGGCGGGCGCCCGCCAGGGGAGAGCCCGCCGGCCCAGCGGGAAAGGCCCTGCAACACAGAGGCCGGCTCCGAATGGACATGGGCATGGGCATGGGCAGTGCAGGGGCCCCCAGGGGCCCCACGACACCCGTTCCCACCATCCTGTTCCTGGCAGTCAAAACCGCCAGAAACAGGCTGGCGGGAAGGGGGTCGGAATCCCCATGGCTGCGCTGCTTGCAGCGCCGCCATAGAGGTTCAGCCCAGCCAGGGGAAATCCGTCGGGAAACCGCCGGATCCCCTTTTCTGACTGCGGCTTTACCGCCGCGGTCAGAATGGGCACTGAAGCACCGCCAGCCTGTTGGCCGGTGCTTCCGTTGCCCACGGCCCTGGCGGTCTTAGACCGCCAGGGTCGGAATGAGGGCCTAAATGACCACTGATTTATTGAGGGTGGTGTAGAAGGCTGGCCTGGCTTATAGTGGGTACCTAGTGGTGCTTACACCTTGTGTCAGGTCCAGTTATGCATTATTAGTAGATCAGTGGTGTTCTAGCAGCTTAGGCTGATAGAGCTAGCTATAGCAGAGCAGCTTAGGCTGAACTAGGAGACATGCAAAGCTCCTACCATACCCCTTATGTCACTTAGCACTATATCATAAGAAACACAATACTCAGAGTTACTAAAAATAAAGGTACTTTATTTTATTGACAATATGCCAAAAGTATCTCCGAGGATATACTCCCTTGGGAGGTAAGTAATATACACAAAATATACACACAAACCAAAATCAGGTAAGTAAACAGTTAGAAAAGTAGTGCAAACACTGTAGAACACAATAGAATGCAATAGGAGACAATAGGCCTAGGGGCAACACAAACCATATACTCCAAAAGTGGAATGCGAACCACAAATGGACCCCAGGCCTAGTGTAGTGTGTAGAGGGTCGCTGGGAGTGTAAGAAAACACTAAGGGTATCCAAGATACCCCCCCCAAGACCCTGAAAAATAGGAGTAAAGTTACCCTACTACCCCAGAAAGACAGTAAAGTCGAGATAGGGGATTCTGAAAAGACAACAACTGACTGCAAAGCACTGAAGATGGATTCCTGGACCTGAGGACCTGTAAAGGAAGGGGACCAAGTCCAAGAATCACGCAAGTGTCCAGGGGGGAAGGAGCCACTAAACCCTGGATGAAGGTGCAGAAAGGCTGCCTCTGGGTAGAAGAAGCTGAAGATTCTGTATCAAAGGAAGGTGTCAGGAACTTCTCCTTTGGTCAGAAGATGTCCCACGGTGTGCTGGAGGATGCAGAGTTGTTTCCACGCAGAAAGACCACAAACAAGCCTGGCTAGCTGCAAGAGATGCAGTTGAAGGTTTTGGGTGCTGCCAGGGCCCAGGAAGGACCAGGAGGTCGCCCCTTGGAGGAGGAGCCAGCGTGTTGTAGTTTAGCAGCGATTAGATTAACCATTAGCAGAAGACATCTTGTATTTAATAACTATTGTGAACATTTTGCGGAATCCATTTTGTATTCATGGCAGCCATTTTCTCTGCCACATGCTGCCATGTGCTCACCATGTGCTCTGTCCTACCTTTCTGTTAACTCCTCTTGAAAATCTGCCTAGTGACAAGTTATATTTAGCATCTCCCACTTCGCACATGCTCAGTAAGGTCTGCAGCTGTTAGTCCTTGAAAACTGTCAGCTCCTCCTACCTGTCGACTGTGCATTTCCACATGACCTTACATGTATGCAAGTCTTGCTTCTATAATTGTACCACCTCCTTTTAGCCCCTGCGTGGGTATAAAAGGACCATGCTCTCTCAGTTCAGTGTGCTACTTCAAACATTACCGAAGGGTGCTGTTTGAACTGTAGTACCACCTCATGAGGTTAATAAACTTTGTCTTTTATTTCAGTTTCTGTGCCAACTTCTTCCTACATGGTCTGAGGACTTTGTGCAGAGAAAGGTGAACCCCTTGCACTAGTAGGCCTTGCTGAGGCTTACTTCAACAAGAGGGAGCACTCCGCAACTCAGAGAGCCCACGCAGAAGTAGGCAGCACCCGCAGAAGCACCTGAACAGGCGTTCAGAAGATCTGAGCGCGGCGGTCGTCTCTGCACAACAAAAGGGAGGCCCAAGAAGTCGGAGACCAACTCAGCGAGTTGGGCAATGCTGGACAGACTGCTGGGGACCTGGGCTAGGCTGTGCACGAAGGAAGTCTTGCAAAAGTGCACAGAAGCCCTAGTAGCTGCAGTTCACGCAGTACACAGGATTACTGTCTGGTGTGGGGAGGCAAGGACTTACCTCCACCAAATTTGGACAGAAGGGCCACTGGACTTTCAGGGACACTTGGATCCAGCTCCTGTGTTCCAGGGACCACACTCGTCAAGAAGAGAGGGGACCCAGAGGACCGGTGATGCAGAAGTTTGGTGCATGCGTTGGTGGGGGGAAGATTCCGTCGACCCACAGGAGATTTCTTCTTGGCTTCCAGTGCAGGGTGAAGGCAGACAGCCCTCAGAGCATGCACCACCAGGAAACAGATGAGAAAGCTGGCAGGATGAGGCGCTACAATGTTGCTGGTAGTCTTCTTGCTACTTTGTTGCAGTTTTGCAGGTGTCCTGGAGCAGTCAGTGGTCGATCCTTGGCAGAAGTCAAAGAGGGAAGTGCAGAGGAACTCTGGTGAGCTCTTGCATTCGTTATCTGAAGAGAAACCCACAGGAGAAACCCTAAATAGCCCTCAGAGGAGGATTGGCTACAGAGAAAGGTAAGCACCTATGAGGAGGGGTCTCTTACGTCACCTGCTGACACTGGCCACTCAGAGGTGTCCATTGTGCCCTCACACCTCTGCATCCAAGATGGCAGAGGTCTGGGACACACTGGAGGAGCTCTGGGCACCTCCCTTTGGGAGGTGCTGGTCAGGGGAGTGGTCACTCCCCTTTCCTTTTTCCAGTTTCACGCCAGAGCAGGGCTGGGGGGATCCCTGAAACGGTGTAGACTGGCTTATCCAAGGAGGGCACCTCAGGCCCTTAACACCTATTTCCAAAGGGAGAGGGTGTAACACCCTCTCTCAGAGGAAATCCTTTGTTCTGCCTTCGTGGGACTCGGCTGCCCAGGCCCCAGGGGGGCAGAAACCTGTCTGTGGGTTGGCAGCAGGGGTAGCTGCAGAGAAAACCCTAGAGAGCTAGTTTGGCAGTACCCGGGCTCTATGCTGGAGCCCCGGGGATGTATGGAATTGTCCCCCCAATACCAGAATGGTATTGGGGTGGCAATTCCATGATCCTAGACATGTTACATTGCCATGTTCGGAGTTACCATGGTGACGCTACATATAGGTATTTACCTATATGTAGTGCACGCGTGTAATGGTGTCCCCGCATTCACAAAGTCCGGGGAAATTGCCCTGAACAATGTGGGGGCACCTTGGCTAGTGCCAGGGTGCCCTCACACTAAGTAACTTTCCACCTAACCTTCACTAAGTGAGGGTTAGACACATAGGTGACTTATAAGTTACTTAAGTGCAGTGTAAAATGGCTGTGAAATAACGTGGACGTTATTTCATTCAGGCTGCAGTGGCAGTCCTGTGTAAGAATTGTCTGAGCTCCCTATGGGTAGCAAAAGAAATAGTGCAGCCCATAGGGATCTCCTGGAACCCCAATCCCCTGCGTACCTAGGTACCATATACTAGGGAATTATAAAGGTGTTCCACTGTGCCAATCAAAATTGGTAAAATTAGTCACTAGCCTGCAGTGACAATTTTAAAAGTAGAGAGAGCATAAACACTGAGGGGCATATTTATACTCTGTTTGCGCCAGAATTGCGTAGTTTTTTTTTACGCAATTCCGACGCAAAACTAACTCCATATTTATACTTTGGCGTTAGACGCGTCTAGCGCCAAAGTCCATGGAGTTTGCGTCATTTTTTAGCGTGGACACCTACTTTGCGTTAATGAGATGCAAGGTAGGCGTTCCCGTCAAAAAAATTGACTCTGAGGCATGTGTGCCGTATTTACACTCCCGGGCAAAATTCACGCCCGGGAGTGGGCGGGTCAAAAAAAATGACGTACGCCCGCTTTTGCGCCGTTTTTTAGCACCTGGAAAAGGCAGGCGTTAAGGGACCTGTGGGCTCAGAAGGAGCCCAGAGGTGCCCTCCCATGCCCCCAGGGACACCCCCTGTCACCCTTGCCCACCCCAGGAGGACACCCAAGGCTGGAGGGACCCATCCCAGGGACATTAAGGTAAGTTCCGGTAAGTATTTTTTTTTTTTTTTTTTGTGGCATAGAGGGGCCTGATTTGTGCCCCCCCTACATGCCACTATGCCCAATGACCATGCCCAGGGGACAGAAGTCCCTCGGGCATGGCCATTGGGCAAGGGGGCATGACTCCTGTCTTTGCTAAGACAGGAGTCATTTCTATGGGGTTTGGGAGTCGAAAAAAATGGCGCAAATCGGGTTGAGGTGAAAAATTTGCCTCAGCCTGACTTGCCCCATTTCTTGACGCCCAAGCTCCATATCCCCCTACGCCGGCGCTGCCTGGTGTACGTCGTTTTTTTCCACGCACACCAGGCAGCGCCGGCGGCTAACGCCGGCTAACGTCATTGATTAAATACGGCGCCCGCATGGCGCTTCAGTATGGCGTTAGCCGGCGCTAATTTTTTTGACGCAAAACTGCGTTAGCGCAGTTTTGCGTCAAAAAGTATAAATATGGCCCTGAGTTTCTGGTTAGCAGAGCCTCAGTGATACAGTTAGGCACCACACAGAGAACATATATAGGCCACAAACATATGAGCACTGGGGTCCTGGCTAGCAGGATCCCCGTGATACATATCAAACACACTGACAACATAGGGTTTTCACTACGAGCACTGGGCCCTGGCTAGCAGGATCCCAGTGAGACAGTAAAAACACCCTGACTTATACTCACAAACATTCCAAAAGTGGGGGTAACAAGGTTAGAAAGAGGCTACCTTCCTACAGGTGGTTGTTGTGTATCAGTTAACTGGGGGTTCTAGCCCGCTTCCCCGGCACTGAGTACATCTTATGTGTTAGACCTGACAGCCTTAGGGTGGTCACCCCTAACTTTTTGCCTGCCTCCCTCCACTTTTTGGACACTGTTTTTGCTGGCTTTTAGACTCTGCGCACTTTACCACTGCTAACCAGTGCTAAAGTGCATATGCTCTCTCCCTTAAAACATGGTAACCTTGAATCCTACCTGACTGGACTATTTAATTTACTTATAAGTCCCTAGTAATGTGCACTCTATGTGCCTAGGGCCTGTAGATTAAATGCTACTAGTGGGCCTGCAGCACTGGTTGGGCCAACCACTTAAGTAGCCCCTTTTCCTTGTCTCAGGCCTGCCACTACAAGGCCTGTGTGTGCAGTTTCACTGTCACCTCGACTTGGCATTTAAAAGTACTTGCCAAGCCTAAACCTCACCTTTCTCCACATATAAGTCACCTCTAATGTGTGCCCTACGTAACCCCTAGAGCAGGGTGCTGTGTGGGTGAAAGGCAGGACATGTACCTGTGTAGTTTACATGTCCTGGTAGTGTAAAACTCCTAAATTCGTTTTTGCACTACTGTGAGGCCTGGTCCCTTCATAGGCTAACATTGGGGCTGCCCTCATACAGTATTGAAGTGGTAGCTGCTGATCTGAAAGGAATAGGAAGGTCATATTTAGTATGGCCAGAATGGTAATATAAAATCTTGCTGACTGGTGAAGTTGGATTTAATATTACTATTCTAGAAATGCCACTTTTAGAAAGTGAGCATTTCTTTGCAGTTAAATCTTCCTGTGCCTTACAATCCACGTCTGGCTGGGCTTAGTTGACAGCTCCTTGTGCATTCACTCAGACACACCCCAAACACAGGGTACTCAGCCTCACTTGCATACATCTGCATTTTGAATGGGTCTTCCTGGGCTGGGAGGGTGGAGGGCCTGCTCTCGCACAAAGGACTGCCACACCCCCTACTGGGACCCTGGCAGACAGGATTGAACTGAAAGGGGACCTGGTGCACTTCTTAGCCACTCTTTGAAGCCTACCCCACTTCAAAGGTACATTTGGGTATAAAACAGGGCCTCTGCCCTACCTCATCAGACACTTGCTGGAGAAGAAACCTGAACCAGAACCTGCATCCTGCCAAGAAGAACTGCCTGGCGGCCTAAAGGACTCACCTGACTGCTTTCTACAAAGGACTGCTGCCTTGCTGTTGCCCTGCTGCCTTGCTGAACTCTTCTCTGGCTGTAAAAGTGCTCTCCAAGGGCTTGGATAGAGCTTGCCTCCTGTTCCCTGAAGTCTCAGGACCAAAAAGACTTTTCTTTTTCACTTGGACGCTTCGTGCGCCGAAATTTTCGACGCACAGCTTGTTCCGCTGTGAGAAAAACGCCGCACACCGACGCTGAACGACGCAACGCCTTCGGGACGACCGGAACTTCGACGCACGGCCTCGCAAGGACAACGCCACCCGACCTCCAGAGGAGAAATCGACGCGACGCCTGCCGTGAGAGCGAAACATCGCCGCACAGCCCCGCAGAACGATGCGCAGCCGGTAAACAAGTAGGAGAATCCACGCACAGACCCGGGACATCTGGTAATCCCCGCGATCCACAGAAAGACAGTCCGCGCACCGGAAAACGACATACGACTTCCCCGCGTGAAAAATAGCGACGCAAGTCCGTGTGTGCTGGGGAGAAATCGACGCACACACCCTTTTTCCATGTATCTCTTCTTCTGTGGCCCTCTGAGGAGATTTTCCACTCCAAACCAGGTACTTTGTGCTTGAAAGAGACTTTGGTGGTCATTCCAACCTCTGCGGTAAAAGGCGCTTACCGCCAGACAGAAGACCGCCATAACACCGCCGCGGTCGCGGTAAACCGCCACGGTCATTCTGACCCACACTAGGCAAACCGCCAAAATACCGCCATCCACAAAAGTCCGCCACACCAAAGGTCAGCGATAAACTGGCAATGACCAAACCTCCACCGTCACGCCAACAGAAATACGCCCATGCCATTACGACCCACGAATCCACGCGCCGGTCTTTCAACCGCGGTATTCTATTGGCGGTACACACCGCCGCGTTCGAAATACACATATACCTACAAAACACTACCACATTGGACAATTCGAAATACACACACCTGATACACATACACACACCACTCCCACACACCCAATACAATATAAAACACACACCCACATCACCCACAAACCCCTACGGCCAAAAATTTCGAACGAAGACCAGAGAGAGACACCACAGTCAACTACCAAGCATCCACAGGCACACAAAACCAATACCCACAGAACTTCCACGCACCTCACACAACACACCACTAAATAGCACCCCACCTATCACTACACACTCCACCCCACACATCATCCACACCACTCCATGGCACCTCAAAGACACCCCGGGTTCTCAGATGCTGAACTCAGGGTCATGGTGGAGGAAATCCTACGAGTAGAGCCCCAGCTGTTCGGGACACAGGTGCAGCACACCACCATTGCCAGGAAGATGGAGCTATGGAGCAGAATAGTGGACAGGGTCAATGCTGTGGGACAGCACCCAAGAAATCAGGATGACATCAGGAAGAGGTGGAACGACCTACGGGGGAAGGTACGTTCCATGGTATCAAGGCACAACATCGCGGTACAGCGGACTGGCGGCGGACCCCCACCTCCTCCCCCTGAATTTACAGCATGGGAGGAGCAAGTCTTGAACATCCTGCATCCTGAGGGCCTCGCTGGAGTATCTGGAGGAATGGACTCTGGTAAGTCTCATCTTCACTACTTCATCCCTCCACCCCACCTGCATGCCAACTCATACCCCCATCCCTCACCCCCTTCACAACTACCCCTTGCAAATGTCTCACCATCACAACCCACCCATCCCAAAACTTAGCCCTGCATGCGGCCCCAAAGCATGGACACCCATCACCAAAGCATGCCCAATGCACATACCCATCACCCCCCCCAAAACACCGTCACAACAGCCCCCACAAAGGAATGCCAGCACTGGGGTACACAGGCACCCACCCATTGCACGCCATTGGCACACACAGAAGCAATAACCATACTTTTATACCCCTGCAGGACCCGAACGCCAGGTCACCGCGCAGGAGGGTCCACAAATGTCCCCTCCACCTCCAGAAGAGGCCCACAGTGATAACAGCAGCTCTGTCTCCCTGGATCTAGATGACCAGCCCGGTCCATCGGGGACCTCTGGACAGTCGGTTCCCCTCAGACAGGCACAGGCCACAGCAGACCTACCCCCCTCTGGGAACACCCGCACAGCACCCACCCAGCGGGCCCATACCTCTGTCCCCAGGACAAGTCAATCAGAGGTGTGCCCACCACTACAGGGAACCCAGGCTAACCCACCACCCCAACAACAACAGGGACCTGGGGGCATTGGTAGTGGGCACACGGTCCAGGGGACGGAGGCCCAAGGAAACAGGGGAACTGGGAGGGCAGCTGTGCGACAGGGGTGGGACAGGCCAAGGGAACCCACTCTCCACGAGGCCCTCTCCTCCATCATGGGAGCATACCACCACTCCCAGGAGACGATGCCGACAGTCCTGGCCAGGTTTCAGGAAATCCAGCTTCTGCAGGAACAACAGTATATAGGATTCAGGGAGGAACTGAGAAATATCAGTACCGCCATGGGTACCATCGTAGTGGCCCTGAATGAGTTAATCTCCACATTGCGGACCACTCTGGCACCTCAAAGGGCCCCTGACACTAGCATGGACCAAGAACTGGCTACCACCTCCGCCGGCACTAGTGGACAGGAGGCCCCGACAGAAGACCAACAGGCCACCAGAACCCCACCCCCTGCAGAAGGAGAACCACCCCGCAAGCGGGCCCTGAGATCCAGGAAGAAGACAGAGTAACATGTCAAGACCCACACCAGCAAAGGATACCGCCCTGATTGTCATCCCACTGTCCCACATTGTCACCCTGTCCAACCTTAAACTGCCCCTGCTCCACTTCCCACAGGCATTTGGACAATGCACCTGTGAACCTGATAGTCTGGACTCTGCCATGGACAATCCTCCACCATCACCCCTCACCGATTTGCAACCACCCATCCAAATTAGAGCACTTGAATAAACACACTTATTGCACATAAACAATCTGGAGTCTGTCTGTGATTTTAACAAATGTATTAGACATGACAGTGCAAAAATTGTTATTCACATTGTGATGCCAAAAAACCGCTGTCACACAGCTGTAGTCCATGGGGAAACTAAGCAGATGTCACGCAGTGTGGCCCACAGCTCTGAAAACGGAAGGGAAAGTCACAACACAGTTACCATACACTGGGGGAAAAAGTCAGACAGTAGAGAGGTAGGAGTCTTTAAGTAAATGTAATATGCCGGTGTCTACTCTTACCTGTGTGTCACTGAAAGTATTGCTCTATTACTGTGTCCCTGTTCTCTATGTCGTCCTCTTCGGCTTCCTCTTCTTCACTTTCCACAGGCTCCACAGCTGCTACAACACCACCATCTGGACCATCCTCCTGCAGAAAAGGCACCTGGTGGGCGCAAAGCCAGGTTGTGAAGCATACAGCAGGTCACGATTATCTGGCACACCTTCTTTGGTGAGTACATTAGGGATCCACCTGTCATATGGAGGCACCTGAACCTGGCCTTCAGGAGGCTAAAGGTGCGTTCGATCACCCTCCTAGTCCGCCCATGGGCCTCATTGTAGCGTTCCTCTTCCCTGGTCCTGGGATTCCTCACTGGGGTCAATAGCCAGGAAAGGTTGGGGTAACCAGAGTCCCCTAATAGCCACACACGGTGCCTCTGGAGTTGACCCATCACATACGGGATGCTGCTATTCCGCAGGATGTAGGCGTCATGCACAGAGCCAGGGAACTTGGCATTAACATGGGAGATGTACTGGTCTGCCAAACAGACCATCTGTACATTCATCGAATGATAACTTTTCCTGTTCCTGTACACCTGTTCACTTTCTCTGGTGGGTACAAAAGCCACATGGGTCCCATTGTGGTAAATAAATTATTTTACCTCTGAATTTTGTAGCTTTATAAATAAATGGAATAAAATATAGAAAGTAATAGGGATCCGAGACGTAAGGAGTAATCAAGATTTATTCAATAACTCGAGTTAAGGGAGAGCTCCTTCACCAAGCGGGTTAGGGAGTGGTCTGCCTTTTGGTTGCTTAACAAGCCTTTATATATGTTAGTGTAAACAAAGTTCGAATGACCCCCAACCCTCAGAAGAGATTAGTGCAAACAGTATATGTCAGCATAACGATTTAGTTGCAACAGGCCATCTCGTGATAAGACCAGATGTCAGTGGGTCATAACCGCAGGTCGTTTTTGCAGAACTAAGTTTGTTCTCGGAATTTCATGCTCAACTGGCAATTAATCATTGGTTTGTCTCAAGGACATCACGCGAAGCAGATAAAAACCTTTACAAATAGACAAGCCTGTGGTTACAAAATCAGGCAGTTGTTTCATTAATCATTTATAGACAATAGAAGGTCACATCCTCTGTGTCTGAGTCTGGGTTCCACAATTAGGTAAGAATGAAATCACCCAAACTCGTGTCTTGGAAGAAGAAAACATGTTGTTATTCATTGTTTTAGCTATATCCACGTATTTCTTTCATACAGCTGTTCTTTTTAGAAAATAAGGCTGATATTTGATTTAAAACTAAATGGGGGGACCTTTGTCCATCAAAAATTACTTTTCCACACCATCAATGGCACCTATGATGTTGGGGATATGTCTAAGGGCATAGAAGTCACCCTTCACTGTAGGCAAATCCCCCACCTCAGGGAAAACGATGTAGCTCCGCATGTGTTTGAGCAGGGCAGACAACACTCTGGACAACACCTTGGAAAACATAGGTTGAGACATCCCTGATGATATGGCCACTGTTGTTTGAAATGACCCACTTGCTAAGAAATGGAGTACTGACAGCACCTGCACTAGAGGGGGGATCCCTGTGGGTTGGCGGATGGGTGACATCAGGTCTGCCTCCAGCTGGGCACACAGTTCATGTATAGTGGCTCGGTCAAGCCTGTCTGTCAGAATGACATGTCGTTCCTCCATTGTCGACAGGTCCACCAGCGGTCTGTACACGGGAAGATTCCTCCATCTCCTCGCATTGCCAAGCGGACGGTGCCTAGGAAGGACAACAGCGAGCACAGAGTCAATCAACCCACAGGTACGTTCCCACAGCTTGCACACAACACGATTCACTATGCATTGAATGGTGTGTATGAGTGTTGTGGAAAGGCCTAGGTATGTGTGACGCAGTAGAAATTAAGCCATGTGGGCCCTTGAAATGGCGGCTGCCTGACCTGTGAAGTGTGGCAATGGGATGTGAGGTCAATGCGCTGGCGTGGCACACCGTGGTGGTAGGCGGTCGAAGACCGCGGCGCAAAGCCGCATTGGTTAACATTGAAACCTATGGGTTTCAGGAGCCAATGACGATGTGCGCCGGCGGTCGCGGTACGCACCGCCGTGGTACGCACCGCCACGGGCGCGAACACCATTTTCTATCAGCTTAATCACTCGATACCTGATCTTCCACAGGAGAGGACCTACACTGCAAGTGCTGCTGTGACCTCGGTCTGGAAGAGACAACGGCTGCTGTGACTGGGGAAAGGGCCCCTGCCTTCACTTCTGAAGAATTGGAGAAACTCGTGGATGGGGTCCTCCCCCAGTATGCGCTACTCTACGATCCTCCAGACCATCAGGTAGGTACACTGGGAGCATGCTTTGTGGGCAATGCCTGGGTAGAGTCGGGTGGATGAAAGATGGTGGGGAGGGGAGCGATTGAGTCATGCATCAGATGACAGATGAGAGCATGTGCCACATGGCAAGGGTGGGGATGGAGCATGCAGAAGGTGATGACAATTTCTCTCTCCCTGTACATGTCACATAGGTCAGAGCCCACCAGAAAATCGCAATTTGGCGTGCCATCGCCAAGGACGTCCAGACCCTGGGGGTCCACAACAGACGGGGCACCCACTGCCGGAAGAGGTGGGAGGACATCCGCCGCGGGAGCAGGAAGACGGCAGAGGCTCTGCTGGGGATCACCTCCCAACGTAGGAGGAGTGCCAGTTGTCAATTGACCCCCCTGATGTCCCGGATCCTGGCGGTGGCCTACCCTGATTTGGATGGGCGCGTGAGGACATCACAGCAGACACAAGGGGGTGAGTACACTCTCATTCTGGTGACTTTGCGCGCAGTGGAGGTGTCTGGGTGGGGGAGGAGGGCTGTGGGTCTCCCTAGGCCAGGGCGAATTCTGTAGGCTAGGCCCCTCCGTAAGGCATGGCCCCGTGCCCCCGCCCCCCACCTCGTTAGGGTGCCAAGTTCAGGTATCCATGGCCCTGTGTCATCTATGTGTGCAGTTGTTGTCGATAGGCTTGTAGGCCATGTCCCACGGATTGCGTAGTGGACCCCAAGTGCGCGGCGTAGTGCAGGGGGCTTCTGTGTCTGTCTTGTCGCCAACGGTAGCGGTAATCCATGCACTCAACATGTCTTTATTTCTCCCCCCCCCCTTTTTTTGTGGTCTTCCTGTTCATGTGTGCATCAGCATCATCAGGCGGAGGAGAAGTGGCATCGGAGCACGAGGGAGCTGCATCTCACATGGCCATGGCGGGCCATGCAACTGACTCGGATTTCACCAGTGAGACGGAGGGTGAGGGGAGCTCCACAGCGGGGACTCGTGCTGATGTCAGTGGCAGCGACTCGTCCTCTGAAGGGAGCTCCCTTGTGGTGGCGGCAACATCCGTGCCCCCCGCAACAACAGGTACAGCCGCCACCCAGCGCACCAGCACCGCCCTCCCAGCAGCCCCTCAGCCTTCGCCCCGTGCCCGCTGACCCAGGAAGGTGGGCATCTCCTTCGCCCCAGTCACCCCTGCTGCCCTCAGTGAGGAGGTCATTGACCTCCTGAGGACCATCATTGTTGGGCAGTCTACCCTTTTGAATGCCATCCAGGGTGTAGAAAGGGAGGTGCACTGGAGTAATGCATACCTGGAGGGCATTCATTCGGGTCAGGCTGCCCATCAGCGATCGTTCAACGCTCTGGCCTCAGCACTGATGGCAGCAATTGTCCCTGTCTCTACCCTCCCCCCTCCAACTTCATCCACCCAGACCCAATCCCCAGTACCTCTGCCTATCCCAGACACACCATCAGACCAGCCTGCACACACCTCAACACCCAAGGGAAGCTCATCCAGACATAAGCACCACACATCACACAAGCATTCACACAAGCAACATCCACATGCAGACACACCAACAGCCACTGCCTCCACTGTGTCCCCCTCCTCCTCGTCTCCCTCCTCCCTCCCTGTGACGTCTCCACTCACACTTGCATGCACAACATCTTCAGCCACTACGTCCATCACCAGCACACCCACCAGAACACTCCACACACATGCAGTCATCACCCCCATTACCATTTACACGTCCCCTGTGTCCTCTCCCAGTGTGTCTGTCACCCCCTCTTCCAAACCACACAAACGCAAGCAGCCACCCACCCAACAGCCATCCACCTCACGACAGCCTCCAGCCCAAGCACCTGCACCCAAAGACACCAGACTTCACACTCCTACAACCACATCCTCTTCCTCCACTCCCATACCCACTACACCTACCCGTCACTCTCTTTCCAAATTGCTTTTCCTTGCCAACCTTAACCTCTTTCCAACAACTCCCCCACACCGTCCATCTCATAAGACTGCAATCAGCACCTCAGCCACCACCAAACCAGGACTTATCAGGACTGTTGTCCAAGGACTGTGGAGTCCCCCACCCTCAAGGGCAACAACTCCGGCGAGGAGCCATGGCACGGCCAGCTCACCCCCGGAGAAGCACCCAAAAGTTAGCAGTGCCCGGCACGAGAGGCCACGGACACCAGGGACCAAAATCCCTACCCTGGCTCCGTCTGGAAGTGGGGTGCCACCTGGCACACCGCCAAAGGTGTCAAAGGGCCACAGACGACCAGGGAAGGGTGGGAAGGGCAGCACGCCCGACAAGTCCGGTAGCAGGCCAGCTGCCCAGGTGTGCCCCACCAGCCCCCTCCCAGGTGCAGGAGGACACCCAGAGGCCCGGAACGGCAGCCCAGGAGGGCCCCGCAAACCAACGGACAGATAGGCAGGAAGGCCCTGCCAGCCACATGCCAGGTGGCGAGTGACACCCATGCCTGGGCCGGAACCGCTGAACTGGGCCCTTTCAAACAAGCACCGCTGAACTGGGCCCTTTCAATCAAGCACCGTTGAACTGGGCACCGCCGTTTCAAGCACCGCTGAACAGGGCACCGCCGTCTCAAGCACCGCTGAACTGGGCCCTTCATCTCAAGCACCGCTCCGCTGGGCCCTTCATCTCAAGCACCGCTCCGCTGGGCCCTTCATCCCAAGCACCGCTCCGCTGGGGCTTTCATCTCAAGCACCGCTGAACTGGGCCCTTCCTCTCAAGCACCGCTGAACTGGGCCCTTCATCTCAAGCACCGCTCTGCTGGGCCCTTCATCTCAAGCACCGCTGAACAGGGCACCGCCGTCTCAAGCACCGCTGAACTGGGCCCTTCATCTCAAGCACCGCTCCGCTGGGCCCTTCATCTCAAGCACCGCTCCGCTGGGCACCGCCGTCTCAAGCACCGCTGAACAGGGCACCGCCGTCTCAAGCACCGCTGAACTGGGCACCGCCGTCTCAAGCACCGCTGAACAGGGCACCGCCGTCTCAAGCACCGCTGAACTGGGCACCGCCGTCTCAAGCACCGCTGAACTGGGCACCGCCGTCTCAAGCACCGCTGAACTGGGCACCACCGTCTCAAGCACCGCTGAACTGGGCCCTTCATCTCAAGCACCGCTCCGCTGGGCCCTTCATCTCAAGCACTGCTGAACAGGGCACCACCGTCTCAAGCACCGCTGAACTGGGCCCTTCATCTCAAGCACCGCTCCACTGGGCCCTTCATCTCAAGCACCGCTCCGCTGGGCACCGCCGTCTCAAACACCACTCCGCTGGGCCCTTCATCTCAAGCACCGCTCCGCTGGGCACCGCCGTCTCAAGCACCGCTCCGCTGGGCACCGCCATCTCAAGCACCGCTGAACTGGGCCCTTCATCTCAAGCACCGCTCCGCTGGGTCTTTCATCTCAAGTACCGCTCCGCTGGGCACCGCCGTCTCAAGCACCGCTGAACAGGGCACTGCCGTCTCAAGCACCGCTGAACTGGGCACCGCCGTCTCAAGCACCGCTGAACTGGGCACTGCCGTCTCAAGCACCGATGAACAGGGCACCGCCGTCTCAAGCACCGCTGAACTGGGCACCGCCGTCTCAAGCACCGCTGAACTGGGCCCTTCATCTCAAGCACCGCTCCGTTGGGCCCTTCATCTCAAGCACCGCTCCGCTGGGCACCGCCGTCTCAAGCACTGCTGAACAGGGCACCGCCGTCTCAAGCACCGCTGAACTGGGCACTGCCGTCTCAAGCACCGCTGAACTGGGCACCGCCGTCTCAAGCACCGCTGAACAGGGCACCGCCGTCTCAAGCATCGCTGAACTGGGCACCGCCGTCTCAAGCACCGCTGAACTGGGCACCGCCGTCTCAAGCACCGCTGAACTGGGCACCGCCGTCTCAAGCACCGCTGAACTGGGCCCTTCATCTCAAGCACCGCTGAACAGGGCACCGCCGCCTAAAGCACCGCTGAACTGGGCCCTTCATCTCAAGCACCGCTCCGCTGGGCCCTTCATCTCAAGCACCGCTCCGCTGGGCACCGCCGTCTCAAGCACCGCTCCGCTGGGCACCGCCGTCTCAAGCACCGCTGAACTGGGCACCGCCGTCTCAAGCACCGCTGAACTGGGCACCGCCGTCTCAAGCACTGCTGAATAGGGCACCGCCGTCTCAAGCACCGCTGAACTGGGCACCGCCGTCTCAAGCACCGCTGAACTGGGCCCTTCATCTCAAGCACCGCTGAACTGGGCCCTTCATCTCAAGCACCGCTCCGCTGGGCCCTTCATCTCAAGCACCGCTCCGCTGGGCCCTTCATCTCAAGCACCGCTCCGCTGGGCACCGCCATCTCAAGCACCGCTCCGCGGGGCCCTTCATCTCAAGCACCGCTCCGCTGGGCACCGCCGTCTCAAGCACCGCTCCGCTGGGCCCTTCATCTCAAGCACCGCTCCGCTGGGCACCGCCGTCTCAAGCACCGCTCCGCTGGGCCCTTCATCTCAAGCACCGCTCCGCTGGGCCCTTCATCTCAAGCACCACTCCGCTGGGCACCGCCGTCTCAAGCACCGCTGAACTGGGCACCGCCGTCTCAAGCACCGCTGAACTGGGCACCGCCGTCTCAAGCACTGCTGAATAGGGCACCGCCGTCTCAAGCACCGCTGAACTGGGCACCGCCGTCTCAAGCACCGCTGAACTGGGCACCGCCGTCTCAAGCACCGCTGAACTGGGCCCTTCATCTCAAGCACCGCTGAACTGGGCCCTTCATCTCAAGCACCGCTCCGCTGGGCCCTTCATCTCAAGCACCGCTCCGCTGGGCACCGCCATCTCAAGCACCGCTCCGCGGGGCCCTTCATCTCAAGCACCACTCCGCTGGGCACCGCCGTCTCAAGCACCGCTCCGCTGGGCCCTTCATCTCAAGCACCGCTCCGCTGGGCACCGCCGTCTCAAGCACCGCTCCGCTGGGCCCTTCATCTCAAGCACCGCTCCGCTGGGCCCTTCATCTCAAGCACCGCTCCGCTGGGCACCGCCGTCTAAAGAACCGCTGAACTGGGCCTTTCATCTCAAGCACCGCTGGCCCATTGGTGGAAGGGGCAGGCCCGCATCTGTGTCGGGCAGGGCTGCACGAAGCACTCTGGGCACTAGTCCCCCTCCAGTACCAGTGGAGACTGTTATCCACTTGAGAGACTGTGGCTTTGCACTCCCCAGGATATGGCAGTGGGCAAGCCACCCACTGTAGAGACTTGAAAGACTGTGGCTTTGCACTCCCCAGGATATGGCAGTGGGCAAGCCACCCACTGTAGAGACTTGTGAGACTGTGGCTTTGCACTCCCCAGGATGGGACAGTGGGCAACCCACCCACTGTAGAGACTTGTGAGATTGTGGCTTTGCACTCCCCAGGATGGGACAGTGGCCATGGAGGCCCCTTGTGGATCTGGCGTCGTGTACTCATGTGGCTGAGGTGCCCCCCCTTCCCTTCTCCCTGAGGTGCCTGTAGTTTTTCTATCTGATGCCCCTGCAGTGTTCTCTCCGTTGGTGTCAGGTATCTTGTGTGGGCCTTGCCCATGTGATTTGGGCCCAGTGGTCCACGGACAATGACAGCTAGAATTATCGGACTTTTAATATTTATGTATATATTAGTTTTAAATGTGTGATATTTTTATAAGGCAATAATACAATATATTCGACTGTTTATGATCTATTCCTTTTGTCTTTGCATTCTTTTGGGGGGTTTGGGGGTTGTAACAGTGATGTATTGCTATGCATTGATGTGTGTGTTGTAGTGGGTGGGGGTGGGTGTGTCGCGTATATGTGTCCCCATAATATTTTCTCCTCCCCCCCTCCCCTGTGTCGTAGGTGCAGTACTCACCGTTGTCTTCTGCGCCGGCGTTCGTGCTCCTGGTAGAGGAGCAGGAATACAATAGCTGGTAGGATGTGTAATTCGGGTTTCATGCTGTCCAGATTCCTCGTGGGGTGTATAGAGGTGAGCTTTTTTGGTTTGAAATGTCTGTTTCCGCCGTGTTTTTATTGGCGGGGCTACCGCCCCGGAAAAGGTGGCAGAATGGTGGGTTGTGATAGGGTGGGCGGTACATTGTCTTCCGCCTGTCTGTTGGCGGTGACCGCCGCGCTGTTTGTTTGTCCCGCCGTGGCGGTCGGAGTGTTAAAGTGGCGGTCTCTGTTGGCGGTTTCCGCCAGGGTCAGAATTCCATTTTTTTAACCGCCAGCCTGTTGGCGGGGTAGCCGCCGCTTTAACACGGACCGCCAGGGTTGGAATGAGGGCCTTTGTTTGCTTTTTAAAGACTTAAGACACTTTGGGGGTCATTCTGACCCTGGCGGTCATGGACCGCCAGGGCCGGGGACGGAGGAAGCACCACCAACAGGCTGGCGGTGCTTCAGGGGCATTCAGTGTCCCGCCGGTTTCCCGCTGCCCTAGGGAATCCTCCATGGCGGCGCTGCAGGCAGCGCCGCCATGGGGATTCCGACCCCCTTTTGACCGCCAGAACCTGGCTGCCGGTAACAGGTGTCGTGGGGCCCCTGGGGGCCCCTGCAGTGCCCATGCCAATGGCATGGGCACTGCAGGGGCCCCCTAACAGGGCCCCACCAAGATTTTCAGTGTCTGCCAAGCAGACACTGAAAATCGCGACGGGTGCAACTGCACCCGTCTCACCCCTTCCACTCCGCCGGCTCCATTCGGAGCCGGCATCCTCATGGAAGGGGGTTTCCCGCTGGGCTGGCGGGCGGCCTTCTGGCGGTCACCCGCCAGCCCAGCGGGAAACTCAGAAAAAGCCTCCGCCACCCGCCAAAGTCAGAATGACCCCCTTTATATCACTTTTCAGTGATATCTCTACAAATTCACATTGCAACTTTATTCGTTTTGACCTACAATTATCCTGATAAATATTATATATTTTTCTAAACGCTGTGTGGTGTATTTTTATGGTGCTATATGGTGGTCTTGTATGATTTATTGCACAAATACTTTACACATTGGGCCTCATTCTGACCTTGGCGGGTGGCGGAGGCCGCCCGTCAAAGTACCGCCGTCAGAAGACCGCTGCGCGGTCAAAAGACCGCCGCGGTAATTCTGAGTTTCCCGCTGGGCTGGCGGGCGACCGCCAGAAGGTCGCCCGCCAGCCCAGCGGGAAACCCCCTTCCATGAGGATGCCGGCTCCGAATGGAGCCGGCGGAGTGGAAGGGGTGCGACGGGTGCAGTAGCACCCGTCGCGATTTTCAGTGTCTGCTTGGCAGACACTGAAAATCTTGTTGGGGCCCTGTTAGGGGGCCCCTGCAGTGCCCATGCCAGTGGCATGGGCACCGCAGGGGCCCCCAGGGGCCCCACGACACCCGTTCCCGCCAGCCTGGTTCTGGCGGTGAAAACCGCCAGAACCAGGCTGGCGGGAAGAGGGTCGGAATCCCCATGGCGGCGCTGCATGCAGCGCCGCCATGGAGGATTCCCTGGGGCAGGGGAAAACCGGCGGGAAACCGCTGGTTCCCCTTTTCTGACCGCGGATTTACCCCCGCGGTCAGAATGTCCCAGAAGCACCGCCAGCCTGTTGGCGGTGCTTCCTCTGCCCTCTGCCCTGGCGGTGAGACACCGCCAGGGTCAGAATGAGGGCCATTGTCTTCTAAGTTAAGCCTGACTGCTCGTGCCAAGCTACCAGAGGGCGGGGCACTGGATAATCTTGGATTGTGTGTGACTTACCCTGACTAGAGTGAGGGCTTTTGCTTGGACAGGGGGTAACCTGACTGCTAACCAAAAACCCCATTTCTAACATTGGTGATCAGCGGTGAGGATAGGATTTGTGTTTGTGCAGTGACATGCAGTAGCTAAGTATTTCACTACCTACCCACAGTTGAAGGTCAACTTGATTTTTATCTCTTTTTGCAAAATTTTGTTCTTTTTCTTCCTGACAATTTTAAAAAACTAAATCCTCACTCAACATGTCTCTGACTGGGTCTCAAAGGGGAGACTTTGACCTAGTCCTGTTGGATACATATACGGTCAAACAGCTAAGAGGGTTCTGCAGGGTAATGAGGGTACCAACCCAAGGGGCCTCCAAAAAGGAGGACTTTCAAGTGGCACTGAGGGCCTGGGCAGAAGCCCATTTAGAAGAGGATGATGAGGAAGAGGAGCCAGAAAATGCATGGCCCCTCAGAGGATTCGTTGCTATCTATGGATGATGTTACCACTGCAATTGTGCCCCCTTCCAGACCAGGGAGCAGTGTCTCTGTGCAAAGCCTGACCACAGAGGAAAGGAGAGAGGAAAGGGAGTTCCAATTGCAACTGGCAAAACTGAAAATTGAGGCTCAACAGGAGGAAAGAAGGGCTGAGAGAGAAGCCAAGCAAGCTGAGGCTGAAAGAGCAGCCAAACAAATTGAAGCTGAAAGAGAAGCCAAACAGGTGGAAGCTGAGAGAGCTTTGGCTGAAAAGAAACTATTGTTGGCTCATGAACTGAGTCTCAAGGAGCTGGAGATCAAGGCGAGAAAGCCTGAATCCAGCAATAATGGTGGCAGCATACAGACAGGACCTGCTGGAGAAAAGAAGGTTCGTATACCCAAAAATGTGGTGCCCAGTTTTGTGGTGGGAGATGACATAGATAACTGGTTAGCTGTTTATGAAGTTGCACTAAGGGCTCATGAGGTTCCTGAAGGGCAATGGGGGGTAGCTATGTGGGGTTATGTGCCGCCATTGGGGAGGGACACACTTCTCACATTGGATCAACCTGATCAAAACACATACCCACTTCAGAAAGCCACTTTACTTGCCAAGTTTGGGCTGACCCCTGAGGGATACAGTCAGAGGTTCAGGGACAGCACCAAACAAACCACACAAACATGGGTAGATTTCTTTGACTTTTCCAGTAAGGCACTGAATGGATGGGTGCGGGGCAACAAAGTAGATGATTATAAAGGGTTATATGACTTGATTCTGAGAGAGCATATGCTTAATACTACTTTTACAGAGTTGCGCCAGCACGTAGTGGATAGTAAGCTGACTGATCCCAGGAAGCTTGCTGAGGAGGCGGACCTCTGGGTTAGCACCAGAGTGTCCAAGAAGGTACCTGAGGGGGACACCCACAAAGGTGGTCAGGGTTCCCAACAGAAGAAAGAGGGCGGAGATAAACTTACAGATAAGGAACTCTCCAAAGGCCCCCAAAAGAATTCCCAGGGAGGGGGTGGCAACCATTCCTTTTCCAGATTTGTGAAAAAGCCAGGGACATATGATAGGTCAGGGAAATCCAACCCCAAATGCATGGAGTGTTACCAGTATGGTCACTATAAAGGCGACCCCCAGTGCTCCAAGAGAGCACCGTCCACTACCGGACAGACACCTGGGTTGACTAGTGTAGCGCTCGGGGGAGATGGACCCAGATAGATTTGGGGAACAGGTAGAGATTTCCCCTAGTGTCCCTGGGAGAAGGAGAAATGGTGCCCAAAGCCCACATGCCCCAAAATACTTCCAAGTACAGGCAGTGGGTCACCATTGATGGACAGAAGGTGGAGGCTCTGCGTGACACAGGAGCCAGTATGACTACTATCAAGAGTCAGCTGGTGTCAACAGAGCAGATAGTCCCTAATATATTCCACCAGGTCATAGTAGCTGACAATCGTGAGAGTCACCTACCGGTGTCTCTGGTTCCCTTTGAGTGGTGGGGGGGTCTCTGGTACTCTGAAAGTAGCTGTGAGTCCTGCCATGCCTGTAGATTGTCTGTTAGGCAATGATCTGGAGCATACTGCTTGGAAAGAAGTGGAGCTCAGATCTCACCTGGAGATGTTAGGGTTACCTGAGTGGGTCTGCATGACCACACGGTCCATGGCTGACCGAGAGGAAAGTCAAGGGCGTCTGGAGCCTGGAACAATGGCCCAGAGAGCTGCCAAGAGGAGGGGCAAGGGGCGCGGGAAACCGGTCCCAGAAGTTCCCGCAGTGATTGAGGGGGCTCCTGAGGAGGAGGCTCCCGAGCCAACGTGGGAAGACATTGCCACCCTAGGTGACCTACCGGAGCTTGCTGGCTGGCAAGTTGAGGGTGGACCCACCAGGGAGGAATTCTGCAAGGCACAGAAAGAATGTCCCACTCTAGAGGGTCTGAGGAAGCAAGCCTCAGACCAGGCGGCAGGTGAAGCCTCTGGCGATCACCACATATATTGGGAGAATGATCTCCTCTACAGTGAGCCTAAGGTTCCGTCCTTTGGGGCAGCGCGTGTGCTGGTGGTCCCCCAGTGTTACCGAACCTTCCTACTGGGTCTGGCTCACGACATTCCCCTGGCAGGACATTTGGGGCAAGGAAAGACCTTTGACAGGCTTGTCACCCACTTTTATTGGCCCAGAATGAGGACAAACACAGATAAGTTCTGTAGATCTTGTCCTACCTGTCAGGCCAGTGGTAAAGCAGGGAAAAGGGTTAAAACCCCCCTGATTCCACTTCCTGTCGTTTGGCACCCCCTTTGAAAGGGTGGGCATCAACATTGTTGGTCCATTGGACCCTAAAACTGCCTTAGGCAACAGGTTCATCCTGGTTTTGGTGGACCATGCCACCCGTTACCCAGAGGCAATCCCTCTGAGGACCGTAACTGCACCGGTGGTGACCAGAACTCTGATGGGGATATTTACCCGTGTGGGATTCCCAAAGGAGATAGTGTCTGACAGAGGCACTAACTTCATGTCTGCATACATGAAGTCTCTGTGGGATGCGGGCGGTGTATCCTACAAGTTCACCACACCCTATCACCCCCAATCTAATGGTCTTGTGGAGAGATTCAACAAGACCTTGAAAGGCATGATTGGTGGCCTCCCTGAGGCCATGAGGAGTAAGTGGGACGTCCTCTTACCATGCCTTCTCTTTGCTTACCGAGAGGTCCCCCAGAGGGGGGTGGGGTTCAGTCCATTTGAGCTTCTCTATGGGTACCCTGTCAGGGGCCCCTTAAGCATTGTCAAGGAGGGGTTGGAGAGAGCTCCAAAGGCACCCCCTCAGGATGTGGTCAGCTACATGTTGGCCCTCCGCAACCAGATGACCGGTTTCTGGAAAGAGGCCCAAAGTAACCTTGAGGCCAGTCAAGAGGTAATGAAATGCTGGTATGACCAGAAGGCCACCCTGGTAGAGTTTCAACCTGGAGACAAAGTGTGGGTAATGGAGCCAGTAGAGCCTAGAGCTCTCCAGGACCGCTGGTCTGGCCCATTTGAAGTAAAGAAGCGGAAAGGGGAGGCCACTTACCTAGTGGACCTCCAAACCCCTAGGAACCCCCTAAGGGTGCTCCATGTCAACCGACTAAAGGCTCATTTTGAGAGGTCTGAGGTCAACATGCTTCTGGTCACAGATGAAGGAATGGAAGAGGAGAGTGAACCTCTCCCCGACCTCCTCTCTGCCCAAGAAGGTGATGGGTCAGTGAAAGGGGTCATCCTCTCTGACTTCCTGACTCTAAACCAGAAAGGAGACTGCTATGAGCTGTTGGAGCAGTTCTCCCCCCTGTTCTCCCTTACTCCTGGACTGAACCACCTCTGTGTTCATGACATTGACACCGGTGACAGTCTCCCTGTGAAGAACACAATTTACAGGTTATCGGATAAGGTGAAAGCCAGCATCAAGGAGGAGGTCTCCAAGATGTTAGCTTTAAGGGTTATCGAGAAATCCAGTAGTCCCTGGGCGAGCCCAGTGGTGTTGGTCCCTAAGGCTACTGCCCTAGGTGCGAAGCCAGAACTCCGGTTCTGTGTGGACTACCGGGGTCTCAACTCAGTCACATGGACTGATGCTCACCCCATCCCCCGAGCTGATGAGCTCGTTGACAGGCTGGGCGCTGGCAAGTTCCTGAGTACGTTTGATCTTACTTCAGGGTACTGGCAGATCGCCCTGACTGAGGGGGCTAAAGAGAGATACGCATTTTCAACCACTGATGGCCATTACCAGTTCCGGGTGATGCCATTTGGATTGAAAAATGCCCCTGCTACCTTCCAACGGTTGGTTAATGGGGTCCTAGCTGGCAAGGATGCCTTCTGTGCAGCCTACCTGGATGACATAGCTGTCTACAGTTCCAGCTGGGAGGAACACCTGCTCCACCTCAAGGAGGTGCTTCAGGCCCTGCAACAGGCAGGCCTGACCATCAAGGCTAGTAAGTGCCAGATTGGGCAGGGTTCCGTGGTGTACTTGGGACACCTAGTGGGTGGTGGCAAGGTGCAGCCACTCCAGGCCAAGATTGAAACTATCAAGGCCTGGCAACCACCTAGAACTCAGACTGAGGTGAGAGCCTTTTTAGGCCTCACAGGATACTACCGCAGATTTGTCAAGGGCTATGGTACCATTGTGTCACCCTTGACAGAACTCACTTCCAAGAAACAACCTAGGTTGGTGAATTGGACAGAGGCTTGTCAGAAAGCCTTTGACTCCCTGAAGGAAGCCATGTGCACGGCCCCCATGCTCAAGGCCCCAGACTACTCCCAGGAAATTATCGTGCAGACAGACGCTTCAGAGCATGGCATAGGGGCGGTCCTCTCACAGCTAAATGAGGAGGGCCTAGACCAACCAGTAGTCTTTATTAGCAGAAGGCTATTACCATGGGAACAGAGGTGGAGTGCTATTGAAAGAGAAGCTTTTGCTGTGGTCTGGGCACTGAAGAAGCTAAGACCCAGCCTGTTTGGGACTCACTTCCGGGTTCAGACAGACCACAGGCCCCTCAGATGGCTCATGCAGATGAGGGGTGAGAATCCAAAACTCTTGAGGTGGTCCATTTCCCTACAGGGGATGGACTTTACGGTGGAACATCGCCCCGGGGTTGACCACGCCAATGCTGATGGTCTCTCCAGATACTTCCGCCTTAGCGATGAGAGCTCCCAGGAGGTCGGGTAACTCTCCCCACTTTCAGCTGGGGGGGGACACATGTTAGACCTGACAGCCTTAGGGTGGTCACCCCTAACTTTTTGCCTGCCTCTCTCCACTTTTTGGACACTGTTTTTGCTGGCTTTTAGACTCTGCGCACTTTACCACTGCTAACCAGTGCTAAAGTGCATATGCTCTCTCCCTTAAAACATGGTAACCTTGAATCCTACCTGATTGGACTATTTAATTTACTTATAAGTCCCTAGTAATGTGCACTCTATGTGCATAGGGCCTGTAGATTAAATGATACTAGTTGGGCACTGGTTGGGCCAACCACTTAAGTAGCCCCTTTTCCTGGTCTCAGGCCTGCCACTGCAAGGCCTGTGTGTGCAGTTTCACTGTGACCTCGACTTGGCATTTAAAAGTACTTGCCAAGCCTAAACCTCCCCTTTCTCCACATATAAGTCACACTACTGTGAGGCCTGCTCCCTTCATAGGCTAACATTGGGGCTGCCCTCATACAGTATTGAAGTGGTAGCTGCTGATCTGAAAGGAGTAGGAAGGTCATATTTAGTATGGCCAGAATGGTAATATAAAATCCTGCTGACTGGTGAAGTTGGATTTAATATTACTATTCTAGAAATGCCACTTTTAGAAAGTGAGCATTTCTTTGCACTTAAATCTTCTTGTGCCTTACAATCCACGTCTGGCTGGGCTTAGTTGACAGCTCCTTGTGCATTCACTCAGACACACCCCAAACACAGGGTACTCAGCCTCACTTGCATACATCTGCATTTTGAATGGGTCTTCCTGGGCTGAGAGGGTGGAGGGCCTGCTCTCACACAAAGGACTGCCACACCCCCTACTGGGACCCTGGCAGACAGGATTGAACTGAAAGGGGACCTGGTGCACTTCTTAGCCACTCTTTGAAGTCTCCCCCACTTCAAAGGCACATTTGGGTATAAAACAGGGCCTCTGCCCTACCTCATCAGACACTTGCTGGAGAAGAAACCTGAACCAGAACCTGCATCCTGCCAAGAAGAACTGCCTGGCTGCCTGACTGCTTTCTACAAAGGACTGCTGCCTTGCTGTTGCCCTGCTGCCTTGCTGAACTCTTGTCTGGCCGTAAAAGTGCTCTCCAAGGGCTTGGATAGAGCTTGCCTCCTGTTCCCTGAAGTCTCAGGACCAAAAAGACTTTTCTTTTTCCCTTGGACGCTTCGTGCGCCGAAATTTTCGACGCACAGCTTGTTCTGCGGTGAGAAAAACGCCGCACACCGACGCTGATCGCGCAACGTCTTCGGGACGACCGGAACTTCGACGCACGGCCTCGCAAGGACAACGCCGCCCGACCTCCAGAGGAGAAATCGACGCGACGCCTGCCGTGAGAGCAAAACTTCGACGTACAGCCCCGCAGAACGACGCGCAGCCGGTAAACAAGCAGGAGAATCCACGCACAGACCCGGAACATCTGGTAATCCTCGCGATCCACAGAAAGACTGTCCGCGCACCGGAAAACGACGCTCAGCTTCCCCACGTGAAATATAACGACGCAAGTCCGTGTGTGCTGGGGAGAAATCGACACACACACCCTTTTTCCACGTATCTCTTCTTCTGTGGCCCTCTGAGGAGATTTTCCACTCCAAACCAGGTACTTTGTGCTTGAAAGAGACTTTGGGGTTATTACAACTTTGGAGGAGGTGTTAATCCGTCCCAAAAGTGACAGTAAAGTGACGGATATACCACCAGCCGTATTACGAGTCCATTATATCCTATGGAACTCGTAATACGGCTGGTGGTATATCCGTCACTTTACCGTCACTTTTGGGACGGATTAACACCTCCTCCAAAGTTGTAATAACCCCCTTTGTTTGCTTTTTCAAGACTTTGGGGGTTATTACAACTTTGGAGGAGGTGTTAATCCGTCCCAAAAGTGAACTACAATTATCCTGATAAATATTAAATATTTTTCTAAACACTGTGATGGTCATTCCGACCCTGCCGGTAAAAACCGCCAGGGTCGCGGGTGACGGAAGCACCGCCAACAGGCTGGAGGTGCTTCCTGGGCCATTCTGACCGCAGCGGTAAAGCCGCGGTCAGAAAACCGGGTCCGGCGGTTTCCCGCCGGATTTCCACGGTTGCCCAAATCCGCCATGGCGGCGCTCCATGGGGATTCTGACCCCCTTCCCGCCACCCTGTTTCTGGCGGTTTTTACCACAAGGAACAGGATGGCGGGAACGGGTGTTCAGGGGCCCCCTAACAGGGCCCCAGCCTGCTTTTCACTGTCTGCCTAGCAGACAGTGAAAAGCGCGACGGGTGCTCCTGCACCCGTCGCACACCTGCAACACCGCCGGCTCCATTTGGAGCCGGCTTCAGTGTTGCAGGCCCCTTTCCCGCTGGGCCGGCGGGCGCTAACTTGGCTAGCGCCCGCCGGCCCAGCGGGAAAGTTGAAATGGCCCCAGCGGTCTTTTGACCGCGGAGCGGCCATATGGTGGTTACCGCATGGCGGGCGGCTACCGCCGCCCGCCGCGGTTAGAATGAGGGCCTGTGTGTTGTATTTTTATGGTGCTATATGGTGGTATTGTATGAATTATTGCACAAATACTTTACACATTGCCTTCTAAGTTAAGCCTGACTGCTCGTGCCAAGCTAACAGAGGGCGGGGCACAGGAGAATCTTGGATTGTGTGTGACTTACCCTGACTAGAGTGAGGGCTTTTGCTTGGACAAGGGGTAACCTGACTGCCAACCAAAAACATAATTTCTAACATTATGCTTCTCTCCTTCATTATCCTGAGAGAGTCAAGTGCTACAATGGGCAAGTTGGTTCCCAGTAAAAAGGAATTTGCAGCTGTCGAGACAGGGCTACTCACCTGAAAAGCAGGATGTCTCAAGGGACGATGGTATGCCCCCGACCTCCTGGAACACCTCTTGGCACTTCCTGGTGGACACAGAAACCCCGGCAGGTGTCCCAAAGGAAAGGGAGAGTAGAAGAGAAAGAGACAAAACACTACCATGTCTTGCTGGTCCAGGCAGGCACCCTGTATCTTCGGGGGGCAGTTCGTTGTTGACAGAGTGAGAGTAGAACACCGGGATGCTTCAGCACTTTTCTTGGATAATAATAACTGTTGGCACAATTACTAACACTGCATTGCCAAAAACCCAAACTGAGTACCATAACAATAAGTACTGCAACACTAGGGCTGGCTTCACAGAGATTCGCTGTTGCACACTACAATTTGCACTTATCATGCACAAGAAAGACAAATAAGGGCATTCATTATATCACATATAACTTTACTGCATGCATAGGGTTAAACTAAAAGGAACAAAAACAATCCAAGAAATGCAAATGTCCACTCTAGGTTTAAACAGTTAGGGTGGCACAGTTTGGTTTAGTTTCACTGTATGTGTGTGAAAAACCCTTCAAAAGCAATTCCTCAAACCTGAAACTCAGGCATGAATGACACAATATAAATCCAAGAGTTATGCTATTAGAGAAAGAAAAGTCACGTAAATGCTCTTTTAAAATTGCGCTGTCACTTTTAGTAGTACTTGAGCTCAAACAGATTTCCTGAAGCACATTTAGGCGAGTAACTACAATAATAATGTTCAGAAATGCATTTGTCTCTGCAAGATAAGCACTCTTCCAAAATACGAGGTCTGAAATACACCAGCTGTTCTAGGAAGGTGCAGCGCTCAAAGAACAAACTCCCTGGAGAATACTAGTCACTTAGCTGCAGTCTTTTCTGGAGAATGACTGGTGTCAGCTGCTACAGGAACATAGAAAAGAATTGCCTCAAAAGTCCTGAATACGAGGATGACAGCAGGGGCTGGACTGCTAAATCAGATGCTGAGATCAGGAAGCAAAACAAAGCCAAGCAGGGAGGCATGCTTCACTCTGCTATTTATAGCCAATCAGGAAAGCATGTGAGTTTCCACATGTGGATGAGTCACCACACCCAATTAGGAGCACATGTCTAAACCCCACCCAATTAGAAGCACGTGTCTACACTTGCTCACATTAGCAAACAAGCATTGGTAAAACAAGCATTGATAAAACCAAATATGTAACACAGCACATTATGTTTACTTAGAAACATGAAGGTTTAACCAAGAACAGAGATATGATTTAACCGTAATCCCTGGGGATGCTGACAGATAACGCAGGAGGCACCTTGGGGATTCCTGACAGCAGCCTTTTTACTTGTGAAAAAGGTTTACCCTTTGCAACTAAGGACCTACTGTCTAACATGAACCATACTCTACTACTGATTTCGAGGACAAATGGAAACCACACTCTATGAGGGTACAAGCACTAAATATTACTTGGTCTATTAGAGTTGCCTAAAATGACTCTGTTGAAGTAAAATGGGGTTGGACAGAGTGATATCTCCTATGCAGCAAATAGCAAATTAACAATTCAAGAAAAACATGCTAGTGATTGTTTAGGAGTCTGTCAGTAACAACCATCCTCCTTTATTAAGGATAGAGTTCCAGATATTTAGGAAGTTTAAGCATTTTTACTGATCCAATTCCCAATTTCTATTCTAAGGCAGAGCCAGTAACTGAAAGAACAACAATATAGCTGGACTGAAAGAACAACAAGATATCTTCATAGTCCTGATGTGACACAAAAGGAGTGGAGCCGATTCACAAAGGTAAACTTAGACTTTTGGTGTAACTTTAGACCAAATGTGTAAGGGCCAGATGTTACAAACATTTTTGCAATAACAAACGGGCCAACAGGCCGTTTGCGAATACCACAAAAATGCATTTTGATGTGTAACAAGTAAAATTTGCGATTCGGTCACTTGTGACCGAATCCCAAATTCAATTTGCAACTACATACAGATTTGGTATTAGGAAGGGGCGTGTCAAGGATTTCCCTTCATAAACCAAATCACCGAGGTATGGATGATTGTTTTGTGACCGTGAATGCGGTTGTAAAACAATCACAGTTACCATCAATTTCAAATTGGTGATAACCCATTCGCAAAGAGGAAGGGGTCCCCAAGAGACCCCTTCCCCTTTGAGAATGCATGCAAAACCATTTTTTAAGAGCAAAATGAAAAGAAAACTTTTAATTTTTCATTTTTAAATGCATCCCGTTTTCTTTAAGGAAAAGGGGCTGCATTTAAAACAAAAAAAGATTGCTTTATTGAAAAGCAATCACAGACATGGTGGTCTGTTGAGTCCAGCAGGCTACCATCCCTGTGGTTGTAGTCATTCGCAATGGCTCGCAAATTGCGACCTACCTCAGGAATATTAATATGGTAGGTCCATTTGTGAGACCTTGCGAATCGCAGTGTGAAACTCCAGGAGTTTCATACATTCCAATAGTGATTACTTAAGTGATTACTTAATTGTGATTCGCTCAAAATCACAATAAAGTAACACATTTTGTGAAGAATGATACATCTGGCCCTAAGTTTACAACTATTTGGTATTTACAAAGGTACATTAAGAGTAGTATCTTTACGTGCACACTCAGGTAGATAATCCACACTTGGGGCGAATCATCCACACTTGGGGCAAATTATCCACACTTGAGCCGCATCATTGGCACTCGGGCCGGAGGAGGTATCCCTTCATACTGACACACCTGTGTCAGTACCTACCACTCCGCACCCAGCTCCAGCTGAAACTCCGCAGCCCACAACCAATCCTAGCCTTGCTGGACACACAAAAGCAGAGCTGCAACAAACAAACCTTTTCAGACCTTTCAACATGTTGCTGAATGTGCTTGTTGGTTTGGCCCTTGCCATGCGACAGCAGGATTTTAGGACAAGGAGGAGGAGAAGGAGAGTAGGAAGGATCTTCAGGCAAAGGACCAAACTTCTTCAGGATGTCCAGCAAAGATGTCAATGCCAGATACCATTTTCCCTCTGATATCATCTTGGAGATGGTTTGGGAGAGGGAGCAGGATCTTGACTCTGTGACCTGCTGCTCCCACACCATCCCAGCCTATGTCAAGATCCTTGCGGCTCTCCATTTGTTTGCTATGGGGTCTATGGTGACCTTGTGGGCATCTTCCACTCAACCCAGTCCAGATGCATGTATCAGGCACTGGCCTGCATCAATAAGAGAGCACATTGTCACATATGAATGCCCTATACACTGTCCAGAAGGCAAAGGGTAGCTAAGGATTTCTACCTCTTGTCCTGCTTCTTACATATGCTGGATGCTATTGATTGCACTTAGGTGGCTCTTCAGCCACCTCACCACAATGCACACTTCTTCTGCAACAGATAACGTTGGCAGTCCATCAACGTGCGGGTGTCTGTGATGCCAGTGGTAGCTTTATTGATGTGCATGCGGTGTTCCCAGGTAGTACCCATGATAGATATGTATTCCGCAGATCACGTCTTGCCCGGCGTTTGGCAGAGGGAGAAGTTGGCAACATGTGGCTACTGGATAAGTAACACACAGAACACAAGTGTCACATGTATTATTGTGTTTTAAGATGCACAACCATTAGATAACACCAATTCTCATGCCACATACATGCCCCAACAGACACGGTATGTACCACTTTATACATCATGCACTGTACTGATGTAAGAGGGACATTTACAAATATCACTCCATTTCCCTCCTCAGGTGGTGCTGCATATGCACTCTCCCCTCATCTCACACCATACAGATGTCCAACCACTGTACCTCAGCAGAGGTACAATAGAGCACACAGACACACACAAGGCTTTATCAAGCACACCTTTGGTCTCCTGAAATTAAGATTCAGATGTCTTGACCATGCAGGGGGTGTGCTGCTGTACTCACCTCAAGTTGTGTGCAAGATTATAGTAGTCTGTTGTGTTTTGTAGAACGTAGCATAGGATCATGGCTTGCACATACCTCTGGACCCTCATCTATGGCTGAATCTGGGCAGCTGGACCATTGTACAAAACAGACGGCAGGGTTCGCAGATGCGTGACCAACTGAATGCCACTTGCTTCACCTGAGCAACATGTTGTGCCACGACCTTCATGTGGTTTGCATTTGTTGTCAATGATGATAGTTGGACTTTTAATGCTCTGTTCATATATTACTTCCCGTAAGCCATACATGATGTCTGTAAGAAACAGCTGTTGCCAGGAGTCAAAAGATTGGCCATGTAATGCATTATGGTCACATGTCATGGAATAGCCTGGAAATGTCTCTTAGGACTTCATTGACTCTGGGGAGTAAATGTCTGCATGTGTTAGACCTCCCTGGACAGTATAACAATAGGGGTCTGCTTCACAAAGGGTCTCTCCCCTCAGGGTTAAGGTGCCACATTGGAGGGTGTGTCAATATACACAAGGGGAATTTGCTGCCTTTGGTTTTCACAGTGTAGTGATCCTGCCCCAAGTACGGTGACTCACCCACAACTGTGTGGCCTCTGAAACAAGGGCAGAGGCCCTTTATGACCCAGAACCCTTGTATGTGTGTATGTGGCAAATCATGTGGCAACACAGCCATATGTCTTACAATTGTACACCATGCAACAATTTGACCAGTGTAGGGACATGGATATTCCTTGCTCATAGCTTACATGTTTTACAGCTGCTCATGGGATGTGCCACTTCAGACCCTTAAGCCACCTGTCTTAAGGGTCTTGTGGAGCCCTTAAGACAGGTGGCCTTAAGGGCTCCACAGACATACCTTTGCAGGAGGGTGTAGTCACGCACTGCACTTGCCTGCAAGGGCATCACTAATCCCCCCTCAAATATGTATGTGGGTTGACATCTGCACAGTGCTACATGGAGCAGCTGCTTCATACAGCTCCTTCTTCCACTTGACTGTGCCACACCGAGGCCAGTACAAGTGTGTGTCTGCCCTGAAGGCACTGCGTTCAATCCATTGGGGCACATTTTCCCACTCTGCACTTTTTAAAAGCTATGTCATGGTGCAAACAGATAAAGTGTGTCCCATGTGTAATGAGGCCTCAATTACCCATGTGGACTGCCACATGCATCCGTTTCTCTGGTCCCACGTAATGCTGGGAGTACTTATCTATCACCCCCTCAGTGAGTATATCCATATCTGTATCACTGAATGTGTGGGTGCCCTGTCCAGAGATCATTCAACCTTGTTAGATGAGGTAGGTTCAACAGTACAGCAGGATGGCAGACGATCCTGTTTGGAGGTGGGGGTGACTCTAAATGACCATTAAATGAAGGTCTGCCCATCAAAAGGGGGTTTGGATTGCTGCTCACTGCTGTTGCTGTAAGAAATCCCAGACCACATATATGAGCCGGAATCACAATGGATCCCCACATTTGGAAACCTTATTGTGGACATTTTGCCCAAGTGCAATTACTGAGGGGACTCTGCCACTAGTCCATAGGGTGTATGCAGGGCCAGACTGGCCAGGTGAGGAATGTAGCATTCCCATGGGGTCTGGAGGGGTGGGACTTGGTTTTGTCAGTGTGTGTTGGGTCTAAGCTGGTGCCACAATATGTGACCCCAGTTCAAGGCAGCACTTCTGCTTTACCCACACACTTGTGTTTCCTGTCTCTGTGTAGGGGCTGGTCTGACATACTTGATTGTGCTGCCATGGGTTCCCAGTCCAGCTCTGGCCCTGTGTGAAGCTGGTCTTATGCGTCCAGGGACAAACACCACTACTGGCACCTACTACACTACAGTCTACTCTGATGTAAGTGCCATATGTTGACCACAAATAGCATAATGTAAAGGGCCAAACTGTGCTGTCCCTTAATGTAGTGTAGCATGTTTCTATAAACCACCATTTAACTTCCTGACTGCCCTGAATATGTATTTTTTGCTCCAAGTGCAGAGCCTGCGCTCGGATACATAGAGTATGTCCCGAGTGCATGGGGTACGCACCGGGTACGGAAATTCCTCACTCGGGGCATAGAATCCAAAGACGGGCCGGAATACAATGAAGAATTTCTACAGGAAATGACACAGAGGAAATTCAAGGCAGGAATTTGCAGGCAACCATTTTTTTGTCATTCTGAGTCATCCCTACCTATCAATAGCATCCTCTGCCATCCTGCTGTTCTTTATATCCTACCTGCCCTCAACATGGCTGAGGGAGTTGATGAGAGAGCACCCCCTTCAGTGTTCGTAAATTGGACATTTTAGCTCAGGGGGCTGCTGGATAATTACCATCAGCTTTATGGGGCCCCAGAAGGTCAGCTGAGCAATGAAGCACATGCTTGGCCCTGGGCTGACATTGTGTAGTACTGCAGTACAGTGGGCGTGTACCACGGGCAAGCCAGGACATGCTGCAAGCGCTAGGAAGACCTGAAACGCTGGACCTGACTGAGGGCCCAGGAATTATAGGACCAGTCCTCTCAGCCCCATGTGCACTGGCCCCACCTTACGGCACTGTACAAAGGGCCCTGAGGACAGCTTGGCCGACCCTCCATGCCCAGATGGAGGAGTTGGAGCAGCAGAGACCTGGTGAGTGCATGGGCTGCATGATGTGTCTGTCAGTATGATGTGTGTGGTGACTGAGCTGTGCCATCATGTGTCTAATGTCACTATGTGCATAATTTGAGCTATTGCTGCAGGAGTCAAAAGGCTAATGTCTCATTGGAGCCCATTGGATGCATATGCCAGTGTGAATCATGGGACTGGTAGCGTTCTGAACACTACCGGGGAAATGTGTCTTACTTGTGCATGCAGAGGATGAAATGCACTGCCAACACCATGACTAGTGATCCAAGGGCCTTATCACTGCTGGGTGCAAGGGCAAAAGAATGGGCCAAACAATGTCCATTGTGGGATCAAGTCCTAATATTCGGTGTTGGAAGCAGTATGATGCATACAAGCGATAGTCAGTGTAAGACTCTCCAGTCTGCACATAGCAGGATGTTAATAGATACATGCTTAGGTGTGGACAGATCCATCCAGACTGTGTCCCATCTCCACATGTAGATTGACTTTAGAAGGTGACTAGGTAGCGAGGACAGGAGACACTGGACCCAATTTACAAAGGTAAACTCAGACATTTGAGCTACGTTTACAACAAACATCTTTGTTAACCCTTGTGAACTGGACCTCAGTATTGCAATAATACTGAAGATTAGTTTTTTTCACAACAGGAGTAATTACATCCCACAATTGTGTTGGATGTCAATGTGTCAGTAATGTCAGGCCTCTGCAGTGATATTACCTACACATTTGGGATCCAAGTCATCCATAATGGGTTAGTGAGATCAAAGGAGAACAAAGTCAGCACTTGCTTCATGAACTTATATGCTGTGCTATGATTTGTACACCAGCTACATAATGTTCTAACTTCTATTTCAGTGGACATGGCTGGTCAGGAAGACCACAGAGATGATCACGGACAGGAAAGGGCATCCTTGGGACATAGGCAGACACGGCCTCTTTCATCGATAGAAGGGGAAGAGGAGGAGGAGGGACCTGAAACATCTTCAGGCATGGGGAGTGTGCCAACCCGGATGGACACTACCTCAGCCACAGACTGGGTGGAAGCTGTGGATACTGTAGGGGGATAACAAACTGGAAATCTTTGGTCTGGGGTAGGATTCATACCCTGACACAGAAGAACTTGAGCTGCTGGAGGTGTCTCACATCTTGATTCCCCCAGTCCCCCTGCCACTAGTCCCCATCCAAGTGCCTGCCCCAGTTGCTCGAGGAGCATCCCTGTCCCGACAACCTATGTCCCTTATGTTCTACCCAAACCTCGCCCAGTTACATGATCCCTGTGGTTGAATCCCAGGAAGGGATGGTGTCATCTTAGGGGGAGCATTGCATTTCCTCTCAGGTTCTACAGCAGGTCATTGATGAACTTCATAGGACCCAAGAGGAAAATGCACATGCTATAGCCGCCCTCAATGCCACCCTCACCTCCTTGGGTGCAGCCATGACGTCTGTCCCAGTGTCCCTCTCATACCACCCTCCATTTGTCTACCTGTTTGTCCTCCCATTCTGTTTTCCCCCATACCCCTCATGTGTCCCATTTGCGGGGGTGTCAGGTCCTTCACCGGCCAGCCATGAAAAGGCTACGGAGGCAGAGAAACTTGTCATGGTGGAAAAGGAGGATGACCAGGATGATACTTGACTGGACATCTTACATTAACTGGACATTTGTTTTCCCCTTGTGCATAGACTGATTCCCCTGATGTTTCTCTGATGTGCTTTATTTATTTTGTCCAACCTCCTCCAAGTACCCTGCCCTTTCTAAATGAAAAGCATTATTTTTTTAATTTCTCCCTTCCCAATGGATGGTATTTTTTTATTTGAATCATATTCATTTTACAATACGGAAAAGCACTGTTTTATGTTGTTCATTGTATTTGCTGCAATCAAGGTATGGAAGTATACATCTGGAGTGGTTTAGCTCTGCCTTCAACATGATACCTTTGTACACAGATGGTTCTGCTAATGGACATGTCTTAGCCAAGTTTCTCAACACATATCACCTGCAGCCACATTAGCCAATTGACCATCACCAACTAATAATCAACTCAATTTATATGTGGAATAGGTCTTCTTTTTAGATTGTTCTGTGCAAACATATTTACATTGCTCAAGGGGCATCTCGTTTGCATCTTCTCAATTGTGGTGGTGAGGAATGTTGTGAGGTTGGGTGTTTCCTTGGCTTCAGAGATACAGGAGGGTGTGGATCCTATACAGGAGGGTGCATCCTTGACAACGGGGGGGTTTGGTCCTGGACAAGGGGGTTATCCTGGACGGGGGTGGTGGGTCCTGCCAAGGGGGGTGCATCCTGGACAGGGGATGTTGGGTCCAGTACAGACAGAGGGGAGTGTATCATGGACAGGGGGTGGTGGGTCCTGTACATGAGGGTGCATCCTGGATGGAGGGTGGATCCTGTGCATTGGGGGTGCATCCTGGACAGGGGGTGGTGGTTCTTGGATAAGGGGATATTCTGGACAGGGGGTGATAGTTTGTGTACTGGAAGGGTTAGTGCATGTACAGGGGAGGACATGACTGTGCAGCGTGGGGCACGTTTAAGAGGAATGTTTCCAACATACATTGATGGGGGCCCATCAAAGGTATCCTAAGCAGGGGCTGGGGGTGTGGTGGTGCAAGTAGATATGTTTGATCCCCTCCATGCATTGACTGTGAAGGCTGATTTGGCATCACTTTGAGTATCCCCGCCATCACTGCCTATGCATGGTGTCTTGCACTCTCTTCCCCCTGTATGGCCTTGATGTCATTCATCTTCTTCCCCATGTCTTTCTAGTATGTATCCAGCCTCTCCAACACCTGGGTCATTCTGTGCACCAACTATGGGAGTTGGCACTTGCTCTGTAGTGAGGTAGACATGTCAGACAGTGTAGCCCTTATGTCACAAACGTCCAGCCTCAGATCTGACTTCTGTTGCAATAAATCATCCTCCCTCTCTCCAACATCAATATCTGCCAGCCCTCTACCTGGGACGGCCTCAGATGCAACCAGTAGGTCCACCAGCAGGGGGGATAGTCGCAAGTGGGATTTTGTGTGGAGGAGATTTTTGCTTAGGACCTACCTGCTCCCCACCAGGGCTGGCATGTACCTCAGATGTTGGAGAGAAGGCCTGGGAGACACTGTCAGAGTGGGAGTATGTTGGGGAACCAACACGTCTGACCTGAGGATGAGGGCTGTGTTATGGTGATGGTTATTTTGTGGTGTTGAGGAATGGGCAATCCTTGGGGATGTATGAGGAGGCACACTTACCTCACAGACGGATGGCAATGGTTTTGCCTGCTGCAGTCAGGATGTCTCCTATACCCCTGGATGGTGTCATCCATATCACTGGAGTAGTCCTGGCAGCAGCTTTGATATAATATAGATATCCATAACTAAGTGCAAAGGATGATGGTGATGAATCTACTTGTACATGTCAGAGGTATGGACCAGTGATTTACACGTTGCAGGCAGTACTCATATGAACCAAGTATCACACTTACAGGCAAACATATATTTGGAGGTTACTGAGAGCTACAGTACGGAAACAACTAGGGTGTCCTGCACTACCTATCTTAGGACACACATTCATTTTTAGGGGCATCATGTGGCCTATGTATGTTGTGGTATCTGCTAATCTGTAAAGGTGTCTTCCACAACATGCAGAACTGGTTCATCTTTGCAAGTAAGATTATGTCAGTGTATTACAGAGCACATGTTTGATGCACACAATTATTAACTAAGGTATGGCTAACAATCATTCTACTCCCCATCAACAGGACACCATTGCCAATTGTGGACTATGTGAGGTCAGCCATTTCTGCTGTGCATTTTTCTGCTGGCCTGTGTTCCCAATGTACCTGAACAATATCATGATGTATTTTAACTGACACTGGATACGGTTATGTACAGCACACATCCTGAAATCCTGTATACCAAAGTTTACTAATTTCTGATTATGGGGAAGGGGAGACAAAGTGAAATAAACATTGGTTTGGGATCACATAATTTGTTCAAGTGGAGTGCTGGGCTGATTCCCACTTTTACTTGTTTCATGTTGTGCAGTTCACCCACTAGATGTATAGGCTTCAGCTTCTCTACACCCACCTTGCCAGCCACAACCCCACTCACCGAACACAAGTCTACTGGTATCAGTGCACCCCTCATCCACATCATTACTTCAGCCGGTGGTTCTTGGGATTTTTTCAGCTATTATCCATGTCATGGGCTTATAAACAAGTTGTGACTACTCCTTTCTATGGGAGACTTGGGAACATAATTATGAGCCTCTCAAGGCACTGGAGCATCACTATTTGTACTACTCCAGCTGTGCACACTAGTACATCATGTCTATGACGCCACAACAAGTCAATTTGCATGATTTGGAATTGCCTCCTAGCTATGGAGTGTGTCTAGGCTGAACAAATCACTATGGCCCTCATTCTGACCTTGGCGGGCGGCGGAGGCCGCCCGCCAAAGTCCCGCCGTCAGGTTACCGTTCCGCGGTCGAAAGACCGCGGCGGTAATTCTGACATTCCCGCTGGGCTGGCGGGCGGCCGCCTTCAGGCCGCCCGCCAGCCCAGCGGGAAAGAGGCTTCCACGATGAAGCCGGCTCGGAATCGAGCCGGCGGAGTGAAAGCTGTGCGACGGGTGCAGTTGCACCCATCGCGTATTTCACTGTCTGCGCAGCAGACAGTGAAATACTTGTAGGGGCCCTCTTACGGGGGCCCCTGCAGTGCCCATGCCCGGACCGCCGGGATCTGGATGGCGGTAGGGGGGGTCGGAATCCCCTCGGCGGCGCAGCAAGCTGCGCCGCCTTGGAGGATTCAATGGGGCGGCGGGACACTGGCGGGAGACCGCCAGTGTTGCCGGTCCGACCGCGGCTTTACCGCCGCGGTCGGAATCCCCATTGGAGCACCGCCGGCCTGTCGGCGGTGCTCCCGCGGTCCTCCGCCCTGGTGGTCTTTGACCGCCAGGGTCAGAATGACCGCCTATGTTGTCTTAATCTGCACTTGAGTGGTATTCCATGATGGGGAAGGGAAGGTTTCCCACACAACACCTAAAGATTGCGGCACTTCCCCAGTGTGACAGAACCATGTACGCCCGGTGAAGCAGTAACACCTTACACCTCCTAAGGTGAGCAACGATTACTTGAAACATATAGACTTGCTGCACTGACCTATGCAAAACCCACCTAGATGAGGGCGAATATGAACCGAAAATTAGGTACTATACACATACATTTTGAGTCAAGCTTACATTGGCCAACATGTTCAGATGCGGTTTACTCTTTTAAGCCACATGTGAGCATATGGAAATGAGTGACAACAGTGATATTAGATACACAGAACAGGAGGTTGAGCTTCCTACCAAGCAAAACCCTACTCTTTTAGAATCAATGGCTCCCAGATCTATAGCACGAAAAAGGAAGGGTACTATGCCACCATCTTCTCCAAGCACCACTTCTGATGACAATGATAGGGACATGTATTGGACCCCTGCAAAGTCCAGGAAAGGCAAGGGAAAAGAAAAAAGAAGTCTGACATTACTATCCAACCTGGTCTAAGGGATGTGGCACAGACAGCATATTCCACCTCCCATGTTTGTAATGCACCAGCAGAGACCCATACCAACCTCCACCTCAGCTGTAATATGTACTGCAGAGAGGCAATCAGCAAGCACCTACTTCCAGATCTTCAGGCATTACCTCATTATGAAAGAACTTTTCCACAGTTTGGGACTTTTTACAATTAGCAAACAGGAAGAGAACATTTGAATGTGCTGCATTTGCAACGTGAGTGTTCGTTCAGGTAAGCCTGGTTCACAATATGGTACTGGAGGCCAGGCAATTCATGTGAAAAAACATCACTCAATCCGGTGGGAGGAGCACCTTTAAATAATTAATGAACGTGGCAGCAGTGGATAAGGTTAGGAGATCTGGCAAGCATCAGCTACAACTGATCAAATCACAGTTGATGGTGAGGGAGAAGACGGTAACACCCTCACATAAACCAGCCTTGCCCCCAGCAGTGCGCCACAATCACCGACCTCAGAGTACTCACAATGGCACAATGGCACATAAAGACTCAGAGTCAGATGGAGACACCACGGCATACGGTGACAGCACTATGATACACATTGAGACTACCACCACCTAATTTGTGGAAGTTGCCTGCATCAGTGGCCCCAGAAAAGAAGAAAGTCCAGTCTACTATTACAGGCATGTTTAGGGAGGAAGGGCCCTACAACCACAACAACCCAGTGGCATGTTTAAACTATGGGAAGCTAGCAAAATTTTTAGGGCTGGACCTCCTCCTTTTTTCTTTTGTGGAAAGAGTAGGATTCTTAGACTTTTTGGCAGCCATCTACCCGAAATGGATTGTTCCAAGTCAGACCTGTTTTGCCAGAGTTGCTCTTCCAGCACTGCATCATGATGTGCTTCAATTGGTCAGACAAGCTTTGCACCAAAGTGTTGTCCCCACTATCCACCCAAAGACAGGCATGTGGACCAGTTGCCAGGCTACTGATTACAAGTGCATCACTGCACACTGGATCTCTTTTGTGGGGGTAAAGCAAAAGCTAACTACAGGTCTTGGCCCCAAAGACATTTTTAAGAGCCTTTGGCGGCATGCAATAGTAGCCATGTTCGCCCTGACGAAATCACATACAGTTGCAAACATCTTGGACTAATTTAATAGCAAGGTGTCTGAATGGCTGTGACCCAGAGGTTTCTGAGTTGGATTTGTTGCAACGGACAATGGCAGTAACATAGTCAGGCCATGGCAGACAGTGGCTATTTAGAGTTCTGTGTTTTGGTACACTAACATAGTCAGCAACATACTGACCACCTGCAGAGGACTCTAAGCTAATTTTAGCCATTTTTTAAAACCCGGAAGCATTTGCGGACAATTCAGCGTGCTACCAGAGTACCAGTTAAAGCCCTGATACAGAAGATGCCAACACGTTGGAACTCAACCTATTATATGTCACTGTGTCTGTTTGAGCAGTACAGACAGATCGATGACTATGTCATTCAAAGAGGAGGGGATGCAAATGAGAAAGTTATGACCATGGAAGTGGACAAATTGCCCTAGTCAAATCCCTGACGTAGATTCTGCTCCCTTTTGAGGTTCTCACTCAAACTCAGTTAGCAAGGAGGACAGTAAGCTGGGCCATGCTATCCTGTTGTTGCATAGGCTACATGAGTAGCTTAAGAAGGTGTGTGAAAGGTTTGGACTCGGAGATATGAACAAAAACCCAGAAGCGCATGTCTTGGTTGAGAGCATAAGCTATTGCTTGACTTGTAATGCAAGGCTGCACAATGATATTATCTCATCCAAAGAGTACATCTGTGCCATCCTACTTGATCCACAGTACATAAAAAATCTTCCCTCTTTCATTACTTTTCCTGAAGGGAATGGATCACAATACAAGAGGTGAATTATTGAACAAGTTGGAGGATTGGAAAAAGAATGGCTGGAACCTTGAGCCCCACTACATACTTCTGGGGTGCTGCCTTCAACTTTCAGAGAGGAAAGTCATGACTCACAGCAGCCAACACCAGCAAAAAGAACACAGGCAACAACAGCATCAGAAGAATTGGAACCAACCTCTGCGTGGCTTGGTTTCAAGTGGCAGATCTTAAGTCCAGTGCAGAGGCGAAGGCAAAATAGGTCAACCAACTGGCAGCACCAACGACACTTCAGAGGATGTTCCAGGAGTATCAGGATGACCCAAAAGATACCCCAATGGCCATAGCTCAGCAGGCTGGCAATAAATCTAGTTTGTCCTGTAGCCAGAAAGTCTACTGAACGTGTGCTCAGTGCAGCTGGTGCAGTTGTTATAGGGAGAAGGACTAGTCTCTCACCTTAAAATTAACCAACATTTTATACCACCTGATTACACTGTTCACAAAATACCACAGGAGGAGGAAGAAGATCATTGGTCAGAATTAGGTGTTTGCTGTCCATCTTCTGGGAGAATCACCACTGAGTATGTCAGTGCCACCATAGAACGTTTTAGTTGTATTTCTTTGTGAGCTTCTTTCTTTCTTTCTTTGCTAGTGGAACACTGTGTCAGATTTATGCTGCTCCACCATTTTACGGTCACATATATGGCCGGATTGAAGTTGGACCCGTATGCAGTGAAGAAGTCCCCACATACCCTTGAGGACATTGGAGACAATGCCTACCTCTCTCACATGCCTTTGTCTATGTTGTTTTACTTCACCTAACAGGGCTGCCCCAGAAGATCATTGATAAAACGAAGGCCAATGCCAAATTCCAATGTGTAGCTACAATCAAAGAGAGGATAATATTTTGTTTCAACCACCATGCTTGGATTGGAAGAGCTAACTACTAACTATTGCACAAATGAGTAGTGATATATTGAGTGATTGTGAGTGATAAGTGATGGTGTATGTGGTGGCTGACAGTGAGGGAGGGAGTTCAACATATTTTTTACTTGATTTTGATGATTTGCATTGTTTGGGGCTGATGGGTGATACTAGTTTCCTGAAAGTGATTGGCCTTTAAAACTTAGCGAAATTTGCCTGCAGGGTCCGCTTCTTTTTCTTGGTTCCTCAGAGACCAAACCAGTCACTTTTGTTACCAAACACAAATCTATAACAAAATATTCCAATGCTGTTTCTCTATTTGTTCTTCAACAGCAGTGCACTACACAGGTCTGCCTTGCTCAGTTTGGGACTGGCATGGAGTTGCTCAGCATCAGGATGAGGAAGATGGAAGAACTCAGGGTGGGACTACCTCAACAACTAGAAAGAGAATGTTATTGACCTGAAAGAGAAACAATGATGATTGGGAAGACTCTGAGGCCTAGTACTCACTCAGTGCTTTGTGGACTGGAGAGCAGTGCATTTTTTGGGAAATGCTGAAGAGTGTGTGCTTTCTGCATTGCTGACTCAAATGTGAAACTCCTTTTTGAGTTTTTATTCTGCCTTTGAGTCTTCGTGATACAATCCTGACTCCTCTTGAAGCTTACCTTTCTTCCTTGTGTCCTTCTCCTTTACTCTATAATACAGTTATTGTTTTTTAGTATGCAGGCCTTTTCCTAGTCTTCTTATGTATAAACAAACCTTGGTGAAATCTCAATACTCCTGCTTATCTACCAGACAGGTCCAGCCAGGCACCCAAGAGTGACTGACATTCCAAGAAGAATGGTGATTCACTGCCCACTCTGGCAATACAGTATCATTTTTTTCTAACAATCATAATTTTTAGAACTGGGAGGGTTAATTTCAGTTCCCCATAATTTATATTTTTCAAATCTAGAAGACCTACCATTTAGAGATATACTATCTTGGGTCTCTCTGGGGGCAGAAGGACAGTTTGCAATGCATTTAACTGAACTGTGTCATACTTATCCTTTGATGGTTTCCTTCCACAACAGATTGTTGATGGTATTCTGCTCAGCGTCACAACGAATATTGTCACACCTTTCCCCAAATTCCCTTTCCCATCCATTTATCAAGCCCCTAACCTTCTTCATCCGGGCTGTGTGATTTATTGAGGTGTGTCTTAAATTTGCACCATAAAAGTGACACCAACTCACTGCATGACCTTCTTTTACCTGAGCAATATTCTACACTGGCCCCATCAACATCATCATTAAGGCCTTGTATTGTGTGTTGCATAAACGCTTATTCTTTTCCAACCTCTCCTGACTCTGAGCCCACTTCTCCTGACTCAAGGATTTCATTTCCGAAGTTTAATTTTCATTAAATACTATATCCTCATTGCTCAGAAGAAGTTGATATTGCTAGTTTTTATTATCATATCAGGTCTTCTTTGTTCCATGTCAAATAGTCAATGTGGTAGTATGATCTCATTCTTCCTAAAGTTATGATATAATATATGACCCACTAACTCTCTGCTTTCTTTCAATCTAGTTGATAGCGATGAAAAACTCTTCGATTAATCAGTTTGAGTTCACATAGGTGGGAGTGGCACCTTGTGTCTTCCCTGTTAGCGCTGTAGCCTGCTACTACTACTACCACCCCCAGGTAAGATGCCACCTTGGGAAAACACTGCAGTAAGAAGACTGAGGTATCAGTCCTCGCTTCATCTATTGAAGTAAGAGAAGAACTATGGATTGAAATAAACTTGTTTAGTTAGTAATTAACTCCTACTGAAGAAGATGTTGTTTGTGTGTATCTAGGTATTTGTATGCAAAAAAGGCAATGGCAATCATCTCCTAGTGGTCAATATAGTTACAGAGGACAGTAGATCAAGCATATAAGTATCCACGTTTTTGTTAGCAGATTTAAAAACACAGGCACCACTAAAAGACAGTAGTGCAGACTAAACACCAAAAATAAAATTGAGTAAATCTTTACTTTTTACTAATAGAAAACCCACTTTTCCCAGCCACAACAGGCCCACTCCTCTCCCCAAACTAATGGCCATATCCCCAAAAGTCCAATGAAAGTCCACAACAAAAGAAACAAAAGTCCACAATGAAAGTCCAAAGAAAAAGTCTAAAGTGCAACAATCCCTGGCCCAGCCACCTTCCCACCTTTACCTCCCACGAGGAGTCCCTCCCACCAAATAAAAAAATTAAAAAAGGGTTAAAAGGGGGCAATGTTGATTTGGGTCTGGAGCTGGCCCAGGATCCGCTCTATCCTGTCCAGCTGGCTCTCAACTCACCTTTCCGTGCAGTTCAGCCATTGCCGGATGGTCTGCAGCAGTGTCCTCTTTGTATCAGGTCAGGAGGGGGTGATAGCAGGTCCAGTCTGGGCCTCCGACTGCTGGCAGTGGTGGCACTGGCAATGTAATGGCTGGGAGGCTGGAGGTGGCTGGCTGAACTGGGGCCTGGGTCAGAGGCAGCTACTTCTGCCTCCAGGGATACCAGACACCGGTATTTGGACTGTATGGTCTCTAGCCTCTGCCACCTCAAACGAGCCCCCATCTCCTCCCTGGCGGGTGGTGCTGGTGGACCAGGAGGAGTAGTTATATAGAGAAAAACTAAATGAAAACAAACAAATTGTAAACAATGTTCTCTGCAAATACTTGTTTAAAACTAAGCAGTGGGTGGTATAGTAGCATTACATTGCTGGTACCCTAGGGCCATTATAATTTGATGTGATTATGATTATTTGAGTCACAGAACCAATTTTATTTTTTACCCACACATGCCTTACATAAAAACCACTGACTGTCCAGCAGAAAAGAAATAAGGCAGAATAACACAAGATTAAGAAAACAGTGATTTGATTATTTGTCTGGTAAAGGCTTTTCTAGTAACTAAACACACACTTTGAGTGGAAAAATAAAAATAAATTACTTCTCATTTATGAGTAAGGCATTATGCACTATGCACTATGCACTATGGAATACAAGTTGTTATGCTAAATGAATGGAGGCATGCCAGGTAGCACTTTGAGTTACTGTATGCAGCTGGGGCAGCTGTAGTTGACAATTATCTATCTTTAATTCCAATGGCCCTGCTCTTCTCCGTATGGCGTTCACTTTCTATCCTGACTCCAAAGAGGCACATGAATAATAAATAAGATACTACATCACACGTGTCACGTATGAAACGTGGATAATATTATCCTGTCTGCTACAAGTAGGTGGTGGGAAAAGTGATGCACTGCACTACAGGCAAAGGAACAGGATATTTAGATTGTATCTGACACGTTCATCATAGAGTATCCCCTATGCCAAACTTGAAATCAGATCAGGCACTTAGCCCCACTTTAATCTCTAGCCTCACCCACCACCACAAATTATTTTCAACAAATTCATTTACTGGGCAGTAAGGAAAGGAAACTTGACGTAATCTACTGCAGAGTAAGGTAGAGGGATTAGGTGGGTAGGTAGAGCGTTTGCTATAGAATAGAAAGGTTCACTAATCATTGATTAATCATGTGCTGAAGCTTTGGCTTATTCAGTCACTGTAATAGATGAACGTCTAAAGGGAAACATCTAATCAGGTGTAAAATAAATCTGTTATGGGAAACCTTGAAATATATTTTCGAATCACTTCACATGCCCATAAAAATGTGTCACATGTCATGAATGGATTTTTTAATTTTTTAGTAGGCTGGGATGCTAGAACTTAGGAAAGAATAAAGGAGTGAAGTGCTAAGAGGCGACTGAGTTGGCGGAAGAGAAACTGTGTTCAGTTAGCAATGCATACAAAATGTTGTAAATGTTGCATTAACTGAAGCAGACACACATTGCACAGCCAACATTGCAGTCACAAATTGAAACATACTGCATTTGGGTAATGGGTGGTAGAAATTTCCATGGTCAGGGAGGGAGCTGATGAATGATGATGGGCTGGAACCATTTCTGCTTTACTTAACAAATACAGTCAGTCAAGAGATTAGAAATAAAATGTAAAATACTCCCCACTTTCAACCATAGTTTTGATGACCATGAAACAAAGTAAGTGAAATGTATGAGCAGTGTGCCTCTCCTTCAGAAGAACTCCTTTAGTTTTTCATCCAAGCAATTATTCATTTATCCTTTCATTCTTACTACTATGTTCACCCATATCCACCATGACTTAAGTTTTACTTTCTCTTATCCAGTCTTTCAGCAAAATTTCCAATCCACCCTTTCTTTCATTCATTTTTTCACCCATCCATCCATTTACCAAGTACTCACCCACGCATCCTTTCACTCACACATGCATCCTTTCCTTTAAATCATTTCACCCATTCTTTTTTTTGACCTTCTGTTCATTCTGTTACATCTAACCATCACTTCACTCGTACATTATGTGAGCATTTGCTGTGTTGCAGTTGGAAGAGATCACAACTCAGCCACTACTGTAGCTGGTAAAGCAGGAGGTTCGCAATCACTAGTCGCAACAACAGCCTTCTAGTTAGTACGTTTTATAATAATTATCAGTAAGCAAGCAATGTGACTTACCACCGTCCATCCCAGCCATAATTTCTCCCTCTCTAACTGACTCTCCACCTGCAGCAGCACTTGCGTTGTTGGCATTGATGGTCGGTGTGGCTAGAAAAAAACAATATATATTTTTTAGATGCCAGATACACCGCCCCTTAATTATTTAATCAAAAAAATGCAACCACAATACATCACTCCTGTTCAGTTGGGACTGCAGTGTCTTCCATAAAAAATATCACTCTGTGCATTTTGTTGGTTCACAATGTTGGAAAAGCCAGGTATTCAAGTCAACAAAAAGGTTTTCGAAATGGATGGGCAGAGCTATAGCCTATGATGATGATGACTCTGAATCATTGAAGCACAATGAAGGGGAGAAATAGTAATGGACAATGAAAGACATTGTGTTGGTTGGCAAATGCAGTGGGACCTCATACTTTCCAGCCAAGCTGCATTGTCAAGGGATCTTCTGGTATACAGTATACATGAATTACACAGCACAACATTGGGATGAACAGAGCCCTCAGCAGTGGCGGCCAACTTTTCCCTGACCCGCCTCTATGCTGTCCCTTTTCTTGCCTCTGGGTGCTGATGTAAGAAATAAAGAAGATAAAAAAATAGATTAGTGGTACGGTTAATCTACTCAAAATTATTATAACAGACAAATGCAGTAACATTTTACTTATCTAAATCAGATCCCATATGGTACTATTATTGACTATCGTTGAGTTGACCATACTAATCCTAAAATCCCTATTTCAAATTTCCTTAATAAAGACTAACTTTTGAATTAATGCATTGCAATGAGTTATCTTTGATTATATTCTAATTTCTCAACCCCCTTGATGGACTAACTCAGACTCCCTTTTTTGCAATACGTAGATGCATACTAGTACTACACATGACTGTGAAATTGCCTGGGACCGTATGAGCTACATCAAGAAAGTCACAGAGAACATTTACTCACTGATATCACTAATTCACTATGGTGACAGGAGGACAGATGAGTTTACAATGGCTTCTTAAATAATCAGCCAAAGAGAGCACTGATGAGTACGATTAGGTAGCACTGAGAAACTGCCTATCTCAAACTGGATCACATAATAATATTCTTAACGTAAACTAAACATGAATTACCTCTGAATGTGAGCAGCATGCTATTCGGAAAAAAAGTTAGCATTGTAGCACACAAACACAACAAATAATTAATACTCAGCAGGCCCTGGAATCTTGACGCCTATCAAGTCGAGCAGATCCTGCTACTGGTCTAGGATATCTGCCCAGCAGTGTGTCATCTGCTGGGTGGTGCAATGGACCTGGCTTGTGTTCCGCACACACCTGCACACCCTTCCCTAATGCAGCTGACGCTCCTGCAGGGGGTGTGCACAGCCAGGCCTGCTGCCAGCATGGAGGGTAGATGGCACTGCATGAAAAAAAAAGTGCTGCCATCTCTACCTCACTAAGGATTGCCCCGGGCTGCACCTCTTGTTGGCACTCCTGTCCACAAGGGCGGGGCTGCTGCTGCTAGCTGTTTAGAGGGGCATAGCACTGCCGCTCCCCTGGTCGCCTTACTCTGCCATGGCACTGGGTGGGGTAAAGAAAAGAATAAGAAAAAGGAAGGAAGGAAGGAAGAACAAAATAAAGAAGCAAAGGGAAAATTAAGCAAAATATAAAAAGACATGAGAAAATACAAAAAACTGAAAAAGACGTAAAATACACAGACACAAAACCACACACTAATAAAATAAATAAAAATGAGGGGTACAAAAATTAGGAGGGCAGAGGATTGAAAAAATGAAGGCCCAGATTTCAGAGGATCTAACACCTCCTTTTGCCACATTAGCATAATTAATTTTTACACTAGTGCGTCCCAATGAGGCCAAAATCAGTACACCAGATTTACAAAGTGGTGCAATGCATGGATTGTGCCATTTTGTAATCCCTTGTGCCACATTATGTCTGCACCAGGCATAATGTAAGCAAGGGGGTGTTCCCCCATCAGAGGGGGCCCGAAAAAATGATGCAAAGAAATCTAAAAGATTTCTTTGCACCATTTCTTTTGGCATTTTTAACACCTTCACAGAGCAGGCGTTAAAAGGAGGCACAGCATTATTTATAATGGGCATCAATGTGCATTGCAGGATTAGCGTCAACTTTTTTTATGCCATAGTGTGCCATATCTTTAATACAGCGCACACATGGTAGCGTTGGGGGGGTGCTACGGGGTGCAAGAAAAGTAGCGCTGCATTGGATGCAGCACCACTTTTCTTAAATATGCCCCTAAGAATAGATTAAAAAACAGGCCCAGCACCATGAACAGAGTAAGAAAACAAGATGGGTGCACCCATGCAAACTGCGTTTTGCCATTCACACACAATTTTGAACACAAGGATGTACTCCATGTAGCGTTTGACATAAAATACAACGCAAAGGGGAGTGCTGTGAAACTACATTTGCCCGCGGCACTCCGTGTAGTGTGGCAGATATTTTGAACCACTTCACGGAGTTGCTCATAATGCGACTCCACGATCTCCACCCAGGCCTAAAGATGGGCAGGTACAACATGTTTGACAGTCTTGGGGTGATGCATGAGACATCTGACCATGACTTTGGGTTGAGCATTGGTATCGTCATTAAGTGGGAGTATCAAATGAATATTTGAATAGCTCCATGAGTGGGGCAAAGCAGTGGCTTAGTGAAGTTCAAGGCCTTCAGATTTAAAAAAAATAAAACTGATGGTGCTTTGAATCAGAAATGCCATCCCACAGATTGAGTTTATCTATCATAAGGTATTTTCTGGCTATAATGTATAGGCGAGGGTCACTTTACCATTTTCCTGACGGTATGAAAATCTTTTAATTGAGCTGATATATTAATTTAGTATTGAAGGAGCTTTTTCATTTGCAGTGGACAATCACACAGTTGTCAGAAGGGAGCTTGTTGACTAGGATTTCAGCATCTGCAATTTTAGCCTTCTAGACTAAGGCTTCTGGGAGCATTTGCTTTATTTCTCTGTTCCTGTCTATGGTGCTGGAGCCCACAGGCAGAGAACCAAGTTTCTATTAGACACACCATGTAGCACTAGGTTTCATGTAGTTGTTCAAGGTAGGAAGTGATGGTTAGAAGTCTCTTACTCCCAAGAAAGTGAGTGCCAAATACACCTACAAAGGAAAAGCCAGATAGACAGAACAAGTAATACTTTTTACATGTTGATATCAAGAGAAAAGAGTGCCCAGGAAATTGACTTACCTTAGAGGGGAAAGCTAAGGAGAAAATGGTGCCAAAACATAATCAATGGAGTGACCAGCAAAGAAAAGGGCCCAGAACAATTAAATTATACTACATGGAATGCTAGACGCCAAAAGAATAAAGGCGGTAGGGGTAGCAGTTTTATACTTGTAGAATAACTGCTGAGCATGCAAACAGGAATGATGTGAAGCCCAGCAAGGTGGGAACCATTTTGGGGATATGAGGTTCACTCGATAAGGCGCACGCATTCTTCAATTAAATTCAGGCCTTTGGGTTAGAAGGGGCTCGTATTAATAGATGTGACTGAGGCTAATGCACAAGAGGTGTCTTCAATGCGTAAAAATAAAAAGAAGACTGGGGATGGGACCTGGGCAGCCATCTTGAATCAGAAGTCCAAGGGGAATAAAACAAATGAGGTGGCCATATTTGAAAGGAGGAGGAATTGACGGTTGCCAAAGGGGTACTAGCAGCCAATTCAAGAGGAGGTGCAAGCGACCATACTGGTACAAATGCTAATAAGAGAAATGGATGGAAATAGCTTTAGGGAAAACATTTTTGTTTTGAAGAGAGACAGAAGTGATCAAAGGAAGAAAAAAAAGAAAAACGAGGAAAGGAGGATTAAGGGATGTGTTGAAGTCCAATCAGACAAACTCAGCCATAGCTTAATAGTATGTGCATTACAGGAAGGATAACAGAATTACTCAAAGTGAATTATTTTGGTGGTCACCGGCATGGATACAGAGTAACCGTGTAATCAGTGGCCTTCAACTAGCAAAGTCCAAAAGTATAGACACAGAGGTACAAATGTTGTATTGCCACAGGTTTGTGGCCACACATTAGTCTTTAATCATGTGACAACCACTCTTCTTGGTTGTTTCATCCTGAATTCATAGTGTCCATTCTTATTATCCACCTGACTGCATCTTTGTTCAATATATGTCCTGTGCTGCAGCTTCATTCAGGGATCATAATGATGAGGATAACCTGCCATCTCATGTCATCCTCAGAGTGTCCATGTTCCAAGAAGTGTGCAACTGCTGGGGCAGTGAGGACCCTGGAAATGAGTCAGATCCAATGTTGGTAAATCCATATTTTAGACTTTCTGATTTGTTTGATCAAAATACAGTAAGTTGCAGGGGCAGAATATGGTGTAGTGTTGTTGGAACTAGAGTTAGAAAATGATCTGAGTGGTATAGTTGAGTGCAAATGACTGAAGTCCTTAGTTTCAATTGAAAATTGACACACACAATACTGTCAACATTTATAATGACTCACTAATGGGGGTAAAGCCCCAGTGATCAGAAAGGGTGAGCAATGGTTTAGGTGGCAGAGGAGCAGAATGGACAAAGTGATCTTTTAAATGTTTGCCCTATTTGTAGGCAAACACAGGAGTCTCAAATGCAAGGTCCCCAATGTTAGGAAATGACAACATTTCTTGATAATCTATTTCTCTGAACACCATAAAACAATTTCAATGTTCCTTTTTAGGTAAGGAATGTGGGCTGTTGTCTTGGAGTCATTAATAAGGTCCTGATAGCAAGTGCAAGTGGGCCTCGACCTGGCTAACACAATGTGGGCCAGTGGGTAACGTGTCCATATGCCTGGCCCGAGGGGCGTGTGATTGCTGCATGTTGTTGTGCATGCGGTGTTCTGATTGGCAAAGTGTTCCTAAGTTCCTGTAGCGTCTGACTTTATGGTGTTTTGGGAATGTGCACACCCCTCTGACCCTGTGTGTTTTATTGGGGCAAACTTCCTTTAACCATTATGGTATTGCTACGCTTATCTATGGGCTTGATCTGAGATTCCAGTTTGTGCATTTATCTGCCATCTACACCCCACCCCACCTGTGACCTGTTAATCAGTAACCCTAGGTCTTGGTCTCAGAACCTGTCTGGTACTTCAGAGGCAGGGTTGATTTAAAGTTCACAAGGGGTGATTTCAACAACAGTGATGTGATTTCAATCTTATATAAGAATGTATCATTGTGTGCATCAATATCAACTTTTTAATATTAACAGTTCATATATAGGATTGAAGAATTTAAAGCAAAAATGGTCCCTGTGGAATCTCTCCTGGCATGAAGGAAAAAGTCATACATGAATTTGAAATAGGTGTCTATTTTTACATTGAGCAAGCATATTATGAAGGATGCAGGGACCTGGTGCAGTCTATGTTTATTTTTAAGGACATAACACTGAGATGACATTAATCCCTTTTATTTGTGGAATATTGGTACAGAGACGTTCTATGTCCATTATAACTAGCAGTGAGTTAGCTACAGAGAATAGTATATTCTCTGTCAAATTGTGTCCAGGTTCTTGTGGATTTTAGGCATAGTGCAGATGACTGGAGCACGGGGATGTTTTACATTTAGATACAGCAACTCATTGTTGCTGAGGTAGCCTTCTTAGCTTGGGATGTGAGTTACACAATCTCAGTTTGAATTTCTTTAGGGGATCTCTTTGAAGCATCGCAGAATGATCAAAGTTCGAAAATGGGCATATGACTTCTGATTTGCAGGCCTCAATTTCTTGTAAAACAAAACCTCCCCCTTGTCTGAAGGTTTCACATTTATTGATCTTTGTTGCTTCAGTGAATTGAGGGCCACATGTTCTTGTAGAAAGATATATGGTGTGAAATCATTCTCTTTTTGAAACTTGGATAGATCTTTTAGTTCTAGTTTCTCAAAGTGGATTTTTTTCATGGTAAAGTGACTATTGAGGGGAGAATGTAGACATGAGATGTATATTGGTCACTTTGGATCTAGAGTGTAAGTTATCAATTCAAACAAAGGCCCTCACGAGAATTTTCCAGAAGAACCTCAATAGTTCTGTATGGACAAAGTGAAGGCTTCTGCTGACTAAAGTAGTTGCAAGGGAGGATATTGTGTGTGATTTCCTGGAATGCTGCTCAGCCGTTTCTGTGATCTGCCCATTGTGCTTCCCTTCAGAGATGGACAGGATGAGCCCCTCTTTAAAACTTTGTGCACTCCGTAGTTATAACTGGAGCTAGTACCTTCAGTCCCTTGAGTCTTTTGAGGTGTAAGAAAAAGTCACAAATTTGTTGTTGTTTGTTAGAAGAGCCCCAGGCGAGCAGGTTTGTGATGTATAACATTTCTGTTAATATAATATTTGTCAGCAAGGTATAAGTAGGTACGTTCGATTTTATAATTCTGTATATCCTTCCTCAATATGGTTAAACTCAAGTATGGATTTCTCAAATTTTCTTAGCCTTCCTTTACATGTGATTTGTTTACCTGTTTTTCTAAATCTGTGATTTTGTTAAGGGGTTTCTTGCGATGTTTGTTTGCAGTGGCTATTCCCAGCACCGTCCAGTGGTAGGAACTGGTAGTGCTGATGTAGCTAAAGCCCTATTTGTGTTTGTTATCTTCTGTAAAGAAGCCAGGCACATTTTTAACTTGTCATCTAAGGGGAATAACATTATATTTAAGATATTGCCTTCACCTTTTGATCATAAGCAACAGCCTTGTATAACATTCGCAACACTTTTCTAACTTCTGCAAGGCTAGTGAAAGAAGCAGTGTTCTCAGCAGTATTTTCTGAAAGGAATAATGTGTGCCATATAACATTTTTTCTTGAGCTGGGGCCTTTTTCATGCATAGCTTAATGTTGAAGACAGGACTTTAGTAAAGTAAATTGTAACAAAACATGTCTTACATCATGTAGGCAGTATCTAAAATGAAAACTGTGATGTCAACTGACAGATAATGTGAGTATACATGTACAATTTGACTTAAATTTGAAATAAACGCATTACCAAATCAGTACAAAGGCACTGGGTTTGTGCCTGCCCACCACAAATCCTGAGAAATATTTCAACATATTGATTATAAAACAATTGCATGAAATCTGTCTAAATGAGTGTGTTTTGAGTAGAAAAAATAGCATATGCCTAATTTTGAAATCTGAATCTTCTGTACTCCATCACAGTGTGGCAGATATGGGGTCAAACATATCATATGTAACCTTGTTTATAATACACGGTAACACAGCAGACACAATATCAGATATGTTTATGACATGGTATCCCCTTTAACAAAATATAACATTCTCCCTATGGACCTGATTTAGATATTGGCTGATGGGTTACTCCGTCGCAACAGTGATGGATATCCTGTCTGCTGAGTTCTATATCCCATGGGTTATAGTGGGATTTAGAATTCAGCAGATGAAATATCTGCCACTGTTATGACAGAGTAACTCATCTGCCAATATCTAAATCAGGCTCTACATCACTTCTATATTTTTTCTTGTGCTGAAAATATGTCAAATAATTTATTCTACTTCCAAACACAAATTATGTAGAACACATGGAATTATATAAATTTGGTTGCTTTGAACTTTATAGTTCAATAAATATTTAAATGAAAATGTAACTTTTTTCAATGCATAGGTTACCAAACAAAAAAACAACTACATAGTTTAGAAAGGTCTTATACAGTTAATGCCTTTTTAGATGCTTATAGTGTGTAACAATTTAAAGAGTCAAATGGCCAAGATATGTGACAAATGCAAATTTTTGGTGATGGGATACTCTAGTGCAAAGTTATGGACACAACCTGTGTATTAGTAGCACATCCATTTATCATGTACTTTTGGTAACCTGTAGGTAAGATTTGCAATATTTGAGATAGGCAATAAAATAAAATTAAATCATAAATGTGTCTCAATAGGCATAACATTGTAAAAATGTGAGAAGAAATTAAAGGCCTGCTTTAAACTTTGCTGGATGGGATACTCTGTCAGCAATGTAACAGGTATGTTGTATGCAGTAATACAAGGGCATTATATCCCTGTCCTGCCATTTGATAAAGTTTGTTTTGACCAATGACTTTGTGTTTCACCACTGCGCATATTAGTTGCTCAATGTTCACCAGTAGCACATGGTATGTTTTGTTCAGTTGAGCCGCCTATTGGCTTTGACATGGCATTAGCCATTACTTTCTGTATTCAGTTGAGCCGCCTATGGGCTTTGACATTGCATTAGCCATTACATTCTGTATTCTGCCTATTGGCTTTGACATGCTGTATCCAGTCTAGCCGCCTATTGGCTTTGACATTGCATGCCTATTGACTTTGACATGATGTATTCAATTTAGCTGCCTATTGACTTTGACATGCTATTAGATATTCTGCCTATGGGCTTTGACATGATATTATATATTGCATTTTGTATTCAGCTTAACTGCCTATTGGCTTTGACATGATATTAGACATTGCATTTTGTATTCAGCTCAGCTGCCTATTGGCTTTGACATGATATTAGAATCTAAGCTGTATTTTTCCAAGCTGTGTTTTTGCACCAGAGAACCAAGATGTTTTGCTCTCACAGTAGACTAGACCTGATAAGAGAGGGTACATGGGCGTTGTTTCTCTTCCCTTGAGCTTGGGAACAGGAGTAGTCTTGGAGACCTGGCCAGTCTCCAAAAGGCTTGCTCAGTTTCCCAGGTCTGAGAGGAGGGGGCACACCTTTGTAACGAATGTAACAGGCTGCAGAGAGTGAGATTCGAATCTGCCGGACCTCGTGCTGGAGCTTGGCGCAGGCTGCCAGCAATCCCGTGTGGGTAGATGAATCTCTCTTTCTCGCGGCTGACAGGGGTCCTCAGCTTGCAGACCTTAGAAAGATGAAGCTGTGAATAGTTCCCACACGGTGAAGTATTTGTTTTGCTTTGCATTCAATATCTTATAAATATAACCTGCTGTGTATATTGCAAACTGATATATTTTGTTTGATTAACGCGGACTTGAAAGCTACTAATTCGTCATTCATATAACAACAATAAAAGTCTTCTTTGACCTCAGAAGTGCATTTCTGTTGTGTTATGTTAGTGCTTAGAAACTAAATAAGAGAAAAGCACTACAATCCCATGTCACTTGTACTATGGCTTAAGGGGTATCTGCCACACTGTGACAGAGTATGTCATCTGCCAATGTCTAAATAAGGCCCTAGCTAAGATAGTTTAAGTTTACTCTATTGTTTCTGATGACCAATAATATGTTTATGGCTAAAACTAGATTCTATATCACACTGCATATTGTAATTAATTGATACTTCTTTTTTCTTTTCAGCTACTTCCAGAGCAAGCGAAAGAGATGCTGATCAAGTATCAGGGGAACAGGCTAGACTATGGTGGTCCTTCCGACCCCGGCGGGTGGCGGGCGCTGCCCACCGGACGGAAACCGCCCAAACACCGCACCGCAGTCAAATGACCGCGGCGGTGATCACAACTTTCCCGCTGGGCCGGCGGGCGATCTCAAGCAGATCGTCCGCCGGCCCAGCGGGAAAGCCCCAGCAAAGATGAAGCCGGCTCCGAATGGAGCTGGCGGATTTGCTGGGGTGCGACGGGTGCAGTGGCACCCGTCGCGATTTTCAGTGTCTGCTTTGCAGACACTGAAAATCTTGCTGGGGCCCTGTTAGGGGGCCCCTGCAGTGCCCATGCCAGTGGCATGGGCACTGCAGGGGCCCCACGACACCCGTTCCCGCCAGCCTCTTCCTGGCGGTGTAAACCGCCAGGAACAGGCTGGCGGGAAGGGGGTCGGAATCCCCATGGCGGCGCTGCATGCAGCACCGCCATGGAGGATTCCCTGGGGCAGGGGAAAACCGGCGGGAAACTGCCGGTTCCCCTTTTCTGACCACGGCTTTACCGCCACGGTCAGAATTGCCCCGGAAGCACCGCCAGCCTGTTGGCGGTGCTTCCTCTGCCCTCTGCCCTGGCGGTTACAAACCGCCAGGGTCAGAATGAGGGCCTATGTGTGTCCAAATGTGGAAACACTGAGGGACCCAGCGGCACTAAGGGTGAAGGGGCTGCCCATGAGACCAGTAGCTCACCTGAATTAAATGCTTCCCCATCATGCTAGCTCCATGTAGTCATTGACCAGACATCTGTGTTATCATTTACCTTTTCATCTACCACCACCAATAACATCAACACCCATACCCCTGATACCCTGGAGACAGCCTAACACCCAGCTTGCAAAAGGGCTAGAGTCTCCTTTCCCCATGCACCTCAGCTCCTGATCCTGTTCACTGAGAAGTGGTCTCTAAGGAGGTAGTGGATATGTTGTAAAGCCTCTCAGTAGGGCATACTGCACTGTTGTGTACCATCAAGAAGCCTGTCAATAGCTGATCAGGTAACTGCCTTCCTGGATGGCATCCAGATTGCTGTGTCTGTCATACAGAGAGAATTTGACCAGTCCAAAGCCTCCTCAGACATTCCACACACCTGCATGTGTCCCTCCATCAGTTTACACATGTCCTTTTATGGCCCCTTTCCATTCCTACACACAACCTCCCTCTGCCGCTCCACTTCCACCTTCCACAACACAAACAATACAACAGGCCCAGACCACTCAAACATCCCATTTTCTGAAACCACACACATCATCCAAGGAATACCGCCCACCCTAAACAAACACCACCCGTAAACCCAGCAGCACACCCAAATACACACCCTCACCCATGCAACAACACCCACCTTAAAGCAGCACCACCACCACTCCTGAACCCGATACCACACTGAAGCCTGATCCCTTATGCAAGCAACAACATCCACCCAAGTCAGTCACCATCTCTGAGTCAAGCACCAATCCTCAAACCAAAACTGCCACTCAAACTCTCCATGCACCTACCTCCCCTGAATCCATGGACATGCCCAAACCCCTCAAAAAAAATTAAATGCTAAATGTGGTATGAAAAAAGTCCCTTTAAGAGAAGGATTATGCACTGAATTGGAAGGCAAGCTGAGAACCAAAAGCCATAATATACTGAATGTGATAGTACATTTAAACAATTAGTGAACTCCACTTCATTTTGCAACTGTGAATGGATGAATATTCTAGTTTGCCCTTTTTTTAATCCCTTTAATAACTCATACATTTTATTTAATAATTCATTAAAAAAATTATTTGAAAATTGGTTGTTGTTTAAATGACACAATGACAATAATTTCTGTTCTACTAAAAAGGTTGAGCAGTGGGCAAAAAATGAAATAGGCCAAAAGAAGGCAAAAACACACAAAATGTGTATGTGGTCTAATATAATAAACAACATATATGTTGACAACTAAGATAAAGAAATACTTGTGAAGGCATGTTTTGAATGCAGGTTAAAGGGGCTATGTACAAGTTGTAACATCATGGCAATAAGATATTACATTTAGCTTCTGACAGTCATGGCAGCACACTTTTCATCTTAGGGAGTCCATGGCTGACCTCATGATAGTGTTCAGTATGATGGTATCTTCTACTTCTAACAGTGGTATTTGCTTGGGGAGCGATAACACATAAAAATAGATAATGTTTATTTGGTGTTTACATTACGTGGACAGGGAACATGCAAAGGCGCCATCAGGCATACTATTAGTGGAGACAATGAGGAGGAAAAGGTTATAGGATGAGAAATATGGGTGTTTTGATTTATGCTGATGATTTAACATTGTACTGTGTGATATTTGCAGGAGAAAAAGTTGCAGTATCATAAGCACTGAGATCATAACTATAGATATGCATGTTACTGTTGGAAAGCACACACAGTGATATTGCTAGGGCAGCAGAATCAATTATAGCAAAGGAACAACAATTTATTTTAATTTAATATGTTTTCTATTATTCATTATGGATATGTGCTTGTTTGTACTGTTTATGATTATTTTTTAGCGCATATAACCCCCTGATGAAGGATAAAAGGAGGTCGGAAATTCATTGTAGATTGAGGGGATTGATGTAACCTGGAGTAATTGCCATATGCATATAGAATTATATTGATAAAGGATGATGAAATATACCCAAAGCACAAACATTGTTTGAAGAAGGGGAATTTTCAATTGCATTTGGAATTATTGATATGAAGAATCCAGGCATGATTTAAAAGAAAAAGTAGGAATAACCACAAAGAGTTAGAGTATTGCACAAGAGCATTATGAGGCACTGCAGGAATACAGGGGCGAGATGCTGCCCCAGACACAAAACACTGGAAATGTACTATTTTTGAATAACAGCCAGGATCAGTGGGTGATATCCTGCTTGCACACTGATCATTGTATCTTACAGAATGTGATTGGAAGAAGAAGAAAGTACATTGATGTTCATTTAAATGAACTTTCTAAAGGTGGCATTTTCAGGTTGTGATTTAAAATCCAACTTCACAATTAAAGACGTTTTTAAAATTACAATTCTTTAGACAGCCAATTGACATTTCACCTTGCTCTCAATTGAAAGTTAGCACTTATTAAATTGTAATAAGGTAAAATCCTACAAGAGAGATGTTGGCCCTCATTACGATCCTGGTGGTTGGCGTTAAAGTGGCGGTAATACCGCCAGCAGGCCGGCAGTAATTACAGCCAAATTATGACCATGGCAGAAAGATCTCCGATATACAGCCAATGTACCACACCGACCAACAGGGAGGAAACAAAAGCCACCACGGTGGAAGTCAATGTTCTGCCCACCATATCATGACACTGGAAACCGCCAGCTTTTCCGGGGCAGCACCAATGACAATAAAAGCCTGGCGGAAACAGAACTCAGAAGGTAAAGGAGTCACCATTGGAGACACAGGGAACCCCCATGCCGCCATGGAGCCCGAGCTGCATGTCTTCCCCATGATTTTCTACTAGCTGCTCCACCACGAACATCAATGCCGGCGAAGATGACAACGGTGAGTACAGCTGCCTAGCCACAAGGGAGGGAGGGAGGAAAGAGAGAGTGACACACACACCCAACACACACCCCCAACACCATACACACTTTCAGCTGCATTACGAAAACATTTGTACCCCGTACCTCGGATGAATAATGCAAGGACAAAACGATTTTGAGAAAGTGAATGTAATGAGATCAACACATCAATATAAATAAGTGAAGCAAGACAAGAGATATATACATATGTACACAAAAAGGGACACAGCCCAGTCTACAATGTACGTAGGCCAGATGGCCACAGGCCAAAGTCGAAGGCCAAACATGGCACCTGCCTCAACACGGAGAGAACACTGCAGGAGCATCTGTTGGTAAATAGGCAGGCACCTCAGGGAGACAGGGGACGGGGGCACCTCAGCCGGGAGATGGAACAACACCACTGGTTCTGGAGGGGGCAACATGCCCTGTGCTTGGTCCTGGGGAGTGAAGGCCACAGTCTCTCAAGAGGGTGACTTGCCCACTTGCTTTTGACGGGGCAATGTGCCCTGTGCTTGGTCCTGGGGAGTGCAAGGCCACAGTTTCTCAAGTGGGTGACTTGCCCACTTGCTCCTGAGGGGGCAACATGCCCTGTGCTTGGTCCTGGGGAGTAATAGGCCACAGTCTCTCAAGTGGGTGACTTTCCTACTGGTTCTGGAGGGGGCATCGTGCCCTGTGCTCTTGATCCTGGTGAGTCTGGGGTAGGTGGGTATCTTACCCACCGGTTCTGGAGGGGGCATCATGCCCTGTGCTCTTGATCCTGGTGAGTCTGGGGTAGGTGGGTGTCTTACCCACTGGTTCTGGAGGGGACATTGTACCCTGTGCTCTTGATCCTGGCACGTCTGGGGTAGGTGGGTGTCTTACTCTCTGGTTCTGAAGAGGGCATCGTGCCCTGGCTCTTGATCCTGGCGAGTCTGGGGTAGGTGGGTGTCTTACCCACTGGTTCTGGAGGGGCCACCGTGCCCTGTGCTTTTGATTCTGGTGAGTCTTGGGTAGGTGGGTGTCTTACCCACTGGTTCTGGAGGGGGCATCGCACCCTGTGCTCTTGATCCTGGGGAGTGCAAGGTCACAGTCTCTCAGGTGGGTGTCATAGCCACTGGATTTGCAGGGGGCAGGCCGCACTGAAGTCCATGGAGGCAGGATTACATACCATCCGCTGGCAGTGACGGCTGCTCAGTGGTGGTGCTGCTGCTGGTGGGGGAGGCTCTTGCCCATCCCCTGCAACCTCGGACGGCTGCTCACTGGAGGTGGTTCACTGGAGGTGGTGGTGGTGCTGCTGCTGGTTGGGGGAGGCGCCTGCCCATCCCCTGCAACCCCGGACGGATGTTCACTGGAGGTGGTGGTGGTGCTGTTGGGGGGAGCCTCCTGCCCATCCCCTGCAACATCGGACGGCTGCTCACTGGAGGTGGTGGTGGTGCTGCTGGTGGGGGGAAGCTCCTGCCCATCCCCTGCATCCAAGCTGGCTGTGCAACCATGGTTGGTGGTGGGGGCTCCATCACAGTTCCTGCCCCAGACCCCTCGCTCTTCCTGCTTGCTGGTGCAGGCTCCTTTGTCTTCCTGGCAGCAGCTTGGGCAGTCTCCTTCCCCTTCTTGGCAGCAGCTTGGGCAGGCTCCTTTTCTTTTTTGGCAGAAGCTTGGGCAGGCTCCTTCCTCTTCTTGGCAGCAGCTTGGGCAGGCTCTTTTTCCTTCTTGGCAGCAGCTTGGGCAGGCTCCTTTTCCTTCTTAGCAGCAGCTTGAAGCGGCTCCTTCACCCTCAAGACATGTGCCCTGGATCCTTTTCTACCATGAGTGGGTGTGGTGACGACTGGGCCCGTGGACTGGGTGGCTGCAGTGCTTGGCTGGGTTCTTCCCACCCTGGCCAGATGTGCAGGACGGGGAGTGAGGGAAGAGGTCAATGGTGAATAGGAACAGTTTTTTAGGGACACTGGGGCGGGAAGAGGGAGAAGGTCTGGGAGTGGAGGAAGACAGAGTGGTTGTTGGAGGTGTCTGTCTGCTGATTTCGGGTGAAGGTGCACGGGCTGGATGCTGTTGTGAGGTGGATGGTTGTTGGGTGTCTAAGTGCTGGGGGGACAGACACAGTGGGAGAGGACACAGGGAATGTGTGCATGGCTCTTATGGAGGTGTCTGCTATTGAGGTGTGTGTTCTGCTTGGTGTGGTGGTGATGGTGGTAGTGGATGATGATGTGGCGCATGCAGGTGTGAGTGTAGACGGAACTGGGAGGGAGGTGGAGGAGGAGGCGGAGGGGAAGACAGTGGAAATGGTGCATGTAGATATGTCTGCATCTGGATGGTGTTTGTGTGAGTGCCAGTTGGATGAAGTGTGGTGCTTGTGTTTGCCTGTACCACTCTTGTGTGTTGTCTTGTGTGCATGCTCGTCTGCCTGTGTGCTTGGGATGGGTTGCGGTTGAGGAGAATGGGACCGGGAAGTGGAAGTTGGAGGGGGAGGGTTGAAACAGGGACAATGGCTGCCATCAGAGAGGAGGCCCGAGCTTGGATCGATCTCTGTTGGGCCATTAAGCCAGTGTGAATGGCCTCCAGAAATGCATTAGTCTGTTGAATTTGAGCTGCCAGCCCCTGGATGGCATTCACAATGGTTGACTGCCCTACAGAGATGGATCTCAGGAGGTCAATAGACTCCTCACTCAGGGCAGCAGGGCTCACTGGCGCAGGGCCTGAGGTGCCTGGGGCAAAGAAGATGCCCACCCTCCTGGGTGAGTGGGCACGGGCAACTCGATGAGGAGCTGCAGGGAGGACCATGCTGGTATGGGGGGTGGAGGCTCTACCTTTAGCTGGGGTGGTCACAGAAGTGTCCGCCACCACCTGGGAGCTTTCATCGGAGGAGGTATCTGTGTCTGAACTGTCCCCTCCAGTCTCTGCTGTGATGCTCCCATCACCCTCCATCCCACTGGTGCCCTCAACGTCGGTGGACTATGCTTCCTGGGTCCTGTGGGATGCAGCTCCCTACATCGCTGGTGCTTCTGCTCCGCCGCCAGATGATGCAAATGCACATAAGGACAGGATGACAAAACAATAAGGGGGAAAGAGACAAAGGATACACTTGGTCAATGGCTGCACCTACACTACCGTTGGCATACACAGCACCCTCACACACGGGGACAGTCCTATGCAATATGCAATAGCACTACCAGAGAAAAAGCTAGCAGCCAAGGCATGGGGAGGGGCACACACCGCCAAATACAGCACACCTGGGACCCACGCAGCCCTGAACAGTAGTGGATGCCTACAAGCTAGGTAGCAGGATTATCCCCTCAGAACCCTAGCCACCAGGGGACCCACGCTGCAATGTCAGGCCTGGCATGGGGGCACCCACTGACACACATTCCCCACCCGGATACCACCTTACCATGCATAATTTGTAATGATGGGCACTGTTCTCACCCCCTTGTGGCTGCTGTGATGCCCTCCAGCACCCATCCAGCTCACCATAGGCCACCACCAGTATGCGGGACCTAAGGGGGGTCAGCGTTTGACAGGCACCCCTTCCTCATTGGGAGGCAATCCTCAGCTGGGCCTCCACCATCTTCCGTGCCCAGCGTCTCAAGTCCTTCCACCGTTTCCGACAGTGAGCGCTCTGCCTGTATTAGACGCCCAGGGTCCACACGTCCTTGGCAATGGCATGCCATATACCCTTCTTTTGATGGGCGCTGACCTGCAGAGGATATACACACAGGAAAATAGAATTAGTCAAACAGTCCTGCCTATTGCACTTATGGACCACCATACTCCTTCACATCCCCACTTACACACACATGGCCCAGCACACAACCAATACGCCGCCCAAAGGACATCCACCCCCCCCTTACACGAGGCCTTCACACACACCACTCCATGCATCCATGCCACATGCATCATGCCCACAGTGTACTCAGTTGGCCTGGAGGCCCATACAGCAGTCCATACTGGAGCAGGACCCCATCCCCCAGTCTCTCCAACTCTGCTGAAGTGAAGGCAGGGGCCCTTTCCCCAGTCACACGGGCCATGATGGGTTCCAGACACAGGTCACAGCAGCACATGGAGTGTAGGTCTTCTCCTGTGGATGATCAGGTAGTAAGGAATATGATAGAAAATGGCAGTCACGTCCACAGCGGTGTAGATCCGCATTGGCCTCTGTACCACATAGGACCCGATGTTACCCAACCCGACCACCTCCCGCAACGGCACACAACGTCAGAGGAATTACCTTACTTCTACCTGTCTCTCCAGACAGGACAGGCAGACGCCATTTCAGGGGGTGTGGGAGGCAGGACCTGGATATTTGCTGCATCACTATTGCAAATTGGATATACAATACACACCTCACTCTTGTGTCCCTCAGATTGCTACCACTGCGGATGAATAGGAGATGGAGACATACCCCAGTGTACAGACCCCTGGTGGACTTGGCAACACTGGAGGACCGGCACATCATCCTCACCTAAAGACTTGACAGGGCCATAATCACAGAGCAGTATGCCCAATAGGGGCCTGACCTGATATCTGCTATCCGTCCCCCTACTGGGATCCCCTCTCTTGTGAAGGTTCTATCAGTGCTCCACTTCTTGGCAACTGGTAATTTCCAAGTGACAGTGGGCTTGGAAGCAGGAATGTCACAGCCAATGTTCTCAATAATGCTGACCAGAGTGTTGTCTGCCCTGAATAAACACATGTGCAGCTACAATGTATTCCCCCAGGTTGAATATTTGGCCACAGTGAAGGCCGAGTTCTATGCAATGGGATATATCCCCAACATACTTGGACTGATTGATGGAACACATATTGCATTTGTCCACCCCCCATCAAAATGAACAGGTATTCAGAAATCTAAAGAATTTCCACTCTATGAATGTACGGATGGTGTGCTTGGTGGACCAGTACATCTCTCACGTCAATGCTAAGTATCCTTGGTCAGTGCATGATGCCTTTGTCCTGAGGAATAGCAGCATCTCAAATGCGATGTCCCAAATATAGAGGCACAGGGTGCGGCTAATAGGTGAGCCCTGGTTCCCACCCATTAGATGTTGGTGTATGGGTGTGGTGTGGTCCATATAGGATAGTGTGTGGCTAAATGTTGTCCTTCAATATTGCAGGTGACTCTGGTTACCCAAACCTCTCATGGCTGCTGACCCCTATTAGGAATGCCAGGACAAGGGCAGAAGAACATTATAATCACACCCATGGGCGAACCAAAAGGATAATAGAAAAGACCTTTGGTCTCCTGAAGGCCAGGTTCAGGTGCCTCCATCTAATAGGTGGATCCCTGTGCTTCTCACCCAAGAAGGTCTGCCAGATAATAGTGGCATGCGGCATGTTGCACAACCTTGCCCTGATACGCTGTGAAGACGGGCGACTCACCTGAAAAGCAGGATGTCTGCAGGGGCGATGGTATGCCCCCTGACCTCCTGGAACACCTCTCTGCATTTCCTAGTGGACACAGAAACCCCAGCACGTGTCCCAAAAGGAAAGGGGGAGTGGAAGAGAAAGAGACAAAACACTGCCACGTCTTGCAGGTCCAGCCAGGCACCCTGTATCTTCAGGGGGGCAGGTCGCTGTTGACAGAGTGATAGTAGAGTTAGTGCACTCAACGTCCTTGAAACTGAATCTCTCTTTCTGATATGGGCACGGGAGTGGTAGAAGAACACCAGGATGCTCCAGCACTTTTCTTGAATAATAATAACTATTGGCACCATTCCTAACACTGCATTACCAAAAACCCAAACTGAGTACCATAACAATAAGTACTGCAACACTGGGGCTGGCTTCACAGAGATTCACTATTGCACACTACAATTAGAACTGTGGTTACACTTATCATGCACAATAAAGACAAACAAGGGCATTAATTATGTCACAAATAACGTTCCTGTATGCATAGGGTTAAACTAAAAGCAACAAAAACAATTCAAGAAATACAAATGTCCACTCTGGGTTAAAACAGTTAGGGCGGCACAGTTTGGTTTGGTTTCACTGTGTGTGTGAAAAACCCTTCATAAGCAAATTCCTCAAACCTTAAACACAGGCATGAAGGACACAATTTAAATCCAAGAGTTATGCTATTAGAGAAAGAAAAGTCACGTAAATGTTCTTTTAAAATTGCACTGTCACTTTTTGTAGTACTTGAGCTCAAGCAGACCTCCTGAAGCACATTTAGGCAAGTAATTACAAGAATAATGCAGAATGTTCAGAAATGCATTTGTCTCTTCAAGATAAGCCCACTGCCAAAATACGAGGTCTGAAATACACCAACTGTTCTAGGAAACACCGTGGAGAATACTAATTACTTAGCTGCAGTCTTTTCCAGAGTGCTGGAGGAATGCCTGGTGTCAGCTGGTACGGGAATGAAGAAAATAATTGCCTCAAAAGTCCTGAATACAAGGATGACAGCATGGGCTGGACTGCCAAATCAGATGGTGAGTCCAGGAAGCAAAACAAAGCCAAACAGGGAGGCATGCTTCCCTCTGCTATTTATAGCCAATTGGGAAAACAGATGAGTTTCCACATGCGGATGAGTCACCGCACCCAATTAGAAGCACATGTCTACACCACACCCAATTAGAAGTACATGTCTACACCTGCTCACATTAGCAAACAAGCATTGGTAATACAAGCATTGATAAAACCAATTGTGTTACACAGCACATTGGCCCTCATTACAACCATGGCAGTAAATGCGGCCTACCACCGAGCTGACGGCTGACAAAATACCGTGACTGCGGCGGTATTCCGCTACTGGTATTATGGCCCACACTGAGAAATCTGCCACTATACAGACACCCACACAAGCCCGCCAGACCAAAGCTCAGTGATAAACTGGCAATAGCAAAACCCACACCGTTACGCCAACATGAATATGCCCACAGTATCATGACCCACGAATCACCGTCGTGGTCTTTCAACCAGGGTAAACCATTGGCGGTACACACCTCCATGCTCAAATTACACACACATTTACAAAACACCACCACATTGGACAATTCAAACTACAAACACCTGACACACATACACACACCACACCCACACACTTACACCACTATAAAACACACACCCACATTACCCACAACCCTTTCAATGAAAAAAAAGATTGCCAACATAGAGAGACACAAACCAGGAGCACCCACTCAATCTGAGCCACAGAACACCATCACCCATACACCATCCACGCACCTCGTAGCACACACCACAACACATCATCCCACACATCCTCACACATCTCACTCACACCACATCCATGGCACCCCAAAGACACCCCAGGTTTTCAGAGGAGGAGCTAAGGGTCACGGTATAGGAAATCATCTGGGTAGAGCCACAGCTATTCAGATCACAGGTGCTGCGGATGTCCATTGCAATGAAGATGCAGCTATTGCGGAGGATCGTGGACAGGGTCAATGCCATGGGACAGCATCCAAGAACAAGGGATGACATCAGGAAGAGGTGGAACGACCTACGAAGGAAGGTGCGTTCCGTGGTTGCAAGACACCAGGAAGCCATACAGAGGACTGGCATTGGACCCCCACCTCCTCCCCCAAAACTAACAACATGGGAGGAGCAAGTCTTGGCAATAATTCATCCTAAGGGCCTCGCAGGAGTAGCAGCAGGACTTTACTACTTTATCCCCAACACCCTACCTGCATGCCATCACAAACTCCTACCCGTACCCTCACCCCATCATTCCACCACCTCACACATACCCCACCATCACAACCCACCCATCCCAATACCAAGCCCTGCTTGTAACACCAATGCATGGACCCCCATCAAAGACCTGCATGGACACCCATCACCACATCATGCCCAGTAGAGAGACTCACCCAGCCCACAAAATCACCACTCACACAAGGCTAAGCTGACAGGGAAATCACAATCATACCGGGAAACACACCCATGCACAAGATGGCACACACAGATACACTAACACTACATTTACATCCCCACAGGACCTATACTCAACATCACCGGAGAGGAGGTGCCAGCTACATCCAGTCCCCCTGAAGAGGCCCAGAGTGACAACAGCAGCTCGGCTCGCCTGGATATGGATGGCCAACCTGGCCTATCAGGGACCTCTGGACAGTCAGTTACCCAGGCACAGTCCCATACCGCCACAGAGTCCGCCCTCAGGAAACAACAGCACAGCACCCACCCAGCGGGCACATACCACTTTCCCCAGGACACGTCAATCAGCAGTGTGTCCACCACTACAAGGGACCCCAGGCAACCCCACAAACACAGGATGATCAGGGAACTGGGGGCAGCGGCAGTGGGCAAACGGTTCAGGGGACAGAGGCACAGGACAACAGGAAAGCCCGGAGAACTGCTGTTCAACAGAGGAAGGACAGGACCAGGGAACCGACTCTCCACGAGGCACTCACCAACATCCTGCGAGCATACCACCATTCCCAGGAGACCATGGGTCAGATACTGGACAAGTTGCAGGAGACCCAGCGCCTGCAGGAGGGACAGTACCTGGGGATCAGGGAGGACCTGAGGGACATCCACACCACCCTGGTCACCATTGCAGGGGTGTTAGCAGACATGGGCAACACCATGAGGGAGGCAGTGGCACATCAACGGGCCCTGACACTAGCCACACCGATGACCAGCCTTGCACTTCCACTGACACTAGTGGACAGGAGGCCCCACAACAGGAACAACAGGCCACCAGCACCCCTCCCTCTGTTGAAGGAGAACCACCACGCAAAAGGTCCCTGCGATCCAGGCAGAAGCCAGAGAACACTGCCAAGACCCCCACCAGGAAATAAGACTCTCCTGATTGTCACCCTTGTGTCCCACTCTGTCACCCTGTCCACCTTGACCTGCCATTGCTCCCCTTCTTATGCCCCCTTGGACAATGCACCTGTGATGCAAATAGACTAGACCATATCTTGGACTTTCCTCCACCATCACCCAACCCCATTACACATCCCCATTTACTTCTCAGCACTGAAATAAACACCCTTAGAAAACATATGGAGTATGTCAAATGATTTAAGGATGTAGTTTTTTAACAATCAGTAGACATTGCAAATAGACTGTACAGTGATGTATACATAGTTATGATCTGTAATGTGCTACAGTCAATACACCAGGAGCCATAGGAGGGTACAAATATCTGCAAATAGACATGTTAAAGAGTATAATCAGTGGCCTTAGTAGTGGGAACAGCAGCCAGCCCGTGAAAATATACAACACAAAATTGCAATGGAAGGTGAAGTTACAGTATCTTACCTGAGTGTCACTGGAAGTACTGTGGAATTATAGATGTTCTGTTATCCACATCCTCTTCCTCTGCCTCCTCTTCGCCACTGTCCACCGGCTCCACTGCTGCCACACAACCATCTCCAGCCTCATCCTCCTGCAGAAAAGGTACCTGGAGTCTCAAGGCCAGGTTGTGCAACATGCAGCATGCAACGATGATCTGGCAGACCTTCTTGGGTGAGTAGCACAGGCATCCACCTGTCAAATGGAGGCACAAGAACCTGGCCTTCCGGAGGCCAAAGGTGCGCTCAATGATCCTCCTTGTTCACCCTTGTGCCTCATTGTAACGTTCCTCTGCCCTTGTCCTGGTATTCCTCACTGGGGCCAGTAGCCATGAGAGGTTGGGGTAACCAGAGTCACCTGTAAATATCGAGGGCTACCTGTTGGCCAGACATTCAACCTTAGGGCCAAACCCACACCCATACACCAACAGACACTGAGTGGGGACCATGGGATCACCTATTAGCCACGCCCTGTGCTTCCGGAGTTGAGCCATCACATATGAAATGTTGCTATTCCTCAGGACAAAGGCATCATGCACAGACCCAGTATACTTTGCATTCACATGGGAGATGTACTGGTCCGCCAGGCACATTAGTTGCACATTCAGAGAGTGAAAGCTCTTTCGGTTTCTGAACACCTGTTCATTTCACCGGGGGTGACAAAGGCAATATGTGTCCCATCAATAGCACCATTGATGTTGGGGATATGTCCCATTGCATAGAAGTCAGCCTTCACTGGGGCCAAATCCTCCACCTGGGGGAATATGATGTAGCTGTGCATGTGTTTCATCAGGGCAGACAACACTCAGGTCAGCATGTTTGAGAACATAGGCTGTGACATTCCTGCTGCCATGGCCACTGTCACTTGGAAGGAGCCACTTGCCAAGAAATGGAGCACTGATAGGACTTGCACAAGAAGGGGGATCCCAGTGGGGTGACGGATAGATGAGATCAGGTCTGGATCCAATTGGGCACACAGCTCTTGGATTCTGGCCCTATCAAGTCTGTAGGTTAGGATAATGTGCCTGTCCTCCACTGTTGCCAGGTCCACCAGGGGTCTGTACACGGGGGTATGCCTCCATCTCCTATTCATCCTCAGCGTTTGAACTCTAGTGTGAAAAACGGTGAGCAGATGGTCATATTCAAAGATATCCTCAGAGTAAAATGCCTTGCATTTTGTGACAGAAACAGTATGTGAACGTGTAGGTCCGGTTATGTGCCTATGTCTGCTGTGAAGCGGTTAGGTGCCATGGCATGTTCCCCCCTGAAATGGCAGGTACCTGACCTGTGAGGAGGGACAAGTGGAAATGCGGTAATTCTGTCCTCCAGACCAACAGGTGAGTACACTGTGAGCACGATGCATGGGGCATGAATGCATGGAGTGCTGTGTGTGTAAGCCTCGTGTTGGGGGGTGGCTGACAGGTCCTGGGAGTGCTGCATGTATCGTGGGCAATGTCTGTGCATAAGGGGATGGAAGGGATATGGTGGGCCATGAGTGTAACAAGCCGGACGGTATGACTAATATCTTTTTCTATGTATCTTTTTCTGCAGGTCAGCGCCCATCAGAAAAAGGGTATTTGGCGTGCCTTTGACAGGAGGAGCACCCACTGTTGCAAACGGTTGGGAGGACCTGCGCCACTGGGCAAGGAAGACAGCAGAGGCCCAGCTGGGGATGGCCTCACAACGAGGAAGGGGTGCCCGTCGTACCCTGACCCCTCTCATGTTCCGCATCCTGGCGATGGCCTATCCAGAGTTGGATGGGCACTTGAAGGCATCACAGCAGCCACAAGGGGGTGAGTACAGTTTCAGAATCAGAAAATTGCACCTGTTGAGGTGTTATCTGGGTGGGGGATGTGGGTCTGTGGGTGCTTCTAGGCCAGGATGAACATGGCAGGGTAGGTTCCATGATGGGCAGGCTCAGATGCACTCCAGTCCCAAATATGCTAGTGGGCAACTACTATTGGGCAGGGTCCTGTGGGTTTCAGGTGTGCTGCTATTGGCGTTAGGCATTGTACCTCATGGCCTGGTGACTAGCATTGTAACTGGTAGTGCATGGCCTAGTGCATAAAGCTGTTCCCAGTGGGTTGTGTACGCCAACAGTGGTGTTGTTTCTGGCATTGACCAAGTGTATCCTCTGTCTCTCCCCCCCTTTTTGTTTTGTCACCAGGTCCTTGTGTGCATTAGCATCATCTGGCGGAGGAGCAGAGGCACCGGCAATGGAGGGAGCTGCATCCCACATGGCCAATGAGGCCGAATACATCTACGGTGAGGGCACCAGTTGGATGGAGGGCAAGGGGAGCACCACAGCTGAGACTGGAGGGGACAGTTTGGAGAGTGACACCTCCTCCGATGGAAGCTCCCTGATGGTGGCGGACACCTCTGTGGCCACCCCAACTACAGGTACAGCCGCCACCACCTGTATCAGCACCGCCCTCCCAGCAGCCCTTCAGCGTGTTTCCTGTGCCCGCTCACCCAGGAGGGTGGGCATCTCCTTCGCCCCAGGCACCTCAGGCCCTGCCCCAGTCAGCCCTGCTACCCTCAGTGAGGAGTCTATTGACCTCCTGCGATCCATCTTTGTTGGGCAGTCAACCATTGTGAATGCCATCCAGGGTTTGGCAGGGCATTTGCAAAAAACAAATTCATTCCTGGAGGGCATTCACTCTGGCATGGCAACCTAACAGAGATCGTTCCAGACTCTGGCCAACTCCCTGATGGCAGTCATTGTCCCTGTCTCTAGCCTCCCCCCTCCAACTTCCTCTTCCCAGTCCCATTCCCCTCAACCCCAGCCTATCCCAAGCACACCTTCAGACCAGCATGCACACAAATCAACACACAGAAGTAGCTCAGTTAAACACACGCACCACAATTCATCCCACAGGCACTCACAGAAGCACCATCCAGATGCAGACACACCAACATCCACTGCCTACACTGTGTCCCCCTCCTCCTTGTTGTCCACCTCCCTCCCAGTAGCATCTCCACTCACACCTGCATGCACTACATCCTCATCCACTACCTCCATCACCATCACGCCTATCATTACACACCCCTCACTGGCATTCACCACCCCCACATCCATGCACACTCTCCCACTATGTCTGGGCCCCCTCCTCCCAAAGTACACAAACGCAAGCACTCAGACACCCAACAGCCATCCACCTCACAACAGCACCCAGCCTATGCACCTGAACCCAAGCACAGCAGACAGACACCTCCTACCACCACTCCCTCTTCCTCCACTCCCAAACCTTCACCCTCTTCCAGCAACAGTGTCCCTAAAAGACTTTTCATCTCCACCCTTGACCTATTCCCTGCCCTACCCTCCCGTCCTTCACTTCGGGCCAGGGTGGTCAGCACCCAGGCTAGCACCTCAGCCACCCAGTCCACGGCCACTGTTGTTTCTGCAGCCACTGCAGTTGTGAGAGGCACCGTGAAGAGACCCGTCACATAGCCAGTGTGCCTGCACCAGATTCCAAGGGCAAAAATGAAGCACCAGCTGGAAAAGACAAGGAGGAATTACCAGCTGGAAAATGCAAAGAGGCACCACCAGCTGGCAGAAGCAAGGAGGCACCAACAACTGACAGAGGCAAGGAGGCAGCACCTGCTGCCAAGGGCAGGAAGGGAACACCAGCTGCCAAAGGCAATGAAAAAGGCACAGACGCCGCAGGCAGGATGGATCTGGTGCCTGGTGCTGAAGCAGCATCTGGGCAAACAACATCAGCCATGGCACTTTAGCTGTCTGATGCTGCGGGGGAAGGGCTGGAGCCTCCCCCCACCACTGGCAGCACTGTCACCAGCACCACCACCAGCACCACCACCTGCATCGCCATTAGCACCACTGTCAGCAGCACCAGCCCCAGTGGGCAGCCATCTGAGGCTGCTGGGGAAGGGCTGGAACCTCCCGTACCACTGGCATCACCATCGCAGCACCACCACCTGCACTGCCACCAGCACCACTGCCAGCACCAGCAGTCCCAGTGGGCAGCCGTCCGAGGCTGCGGGTGAACAGCTAGAGCCTCCCCCCACCACTGGCAGCACCGCTGCCAGCACCGCCGCCAGCACTGCCACCTGCACCGCCACCAGCACCACTGCCAGCAGCAGCAGCCCCAGTGGGCAGCCATCTGAGGCTGCGGGAGAAGGGCTAGAGCCTCCACTCACCACTGGCATCACCGCTGCCAGCCCCGCCACTGCCACCAATGAGCAGCCGTCACTGCCGGCAGTCAGTGTGTAGTCATGCCTCCATGGGCTGTAGTGCATCCTTGCCCCTGCAACTACTGTAGGTGTGACACCCAGGTGAGAGACTGTGACCTTGCACCATCCAAGATCTGCATCACTGGGCACAAGGCCCCCTCCAGGACCAGTGGAAGAAGGCATCCACTCACTCCCTCCTTGGCAGGATTAAGGATACTGGGCACAAGGACCCCTCCAGAACCAGTGGAAGAAGGCATCCACTCACCCCTCCTTGGCAGGATGAACCACACTGGGCACAAGGCCCATCCAGAACCAGTGGAGAAGCAATCCACTTGAGAGACTGTGGCTTTGCACTCCCCAGGACCAAACAGTGGGCAAACCTCCCACTTGAGAGACTGTGGCCTTGCACTCCCCAGGACCAAGCAGTGGGCAAACCACCCACTTGAGAGACTGTGGCTTTGCACTCCCCAGGACCAAGCAGTGGGCCAACCACCCACTTGAGAGACTGTGACCTTGCACTTCCCAGTGTTGTAGTTTAGCAGCGATTAGATTAAGCATTAGCGGAAGACATCTGTATTTGTAACTATTGTGAACATTTCGCGGAATCCATTTTGTATTCATGGCAGCCATTTTCTCTACCACATGCTGACATGTGCTCACCATGCGCTCTGTCCTACCTTTCTGTTAACTACACTTGAAATCTGCCTAGTGAAAAGTTATATTTAGCATCTCCCACTTTCGCACATGCTCAGTAAGGTCTGCAGCTGTTAGTCCTTGAAAACTGTTAGCTCCTCCTACCTGTCGACTGTGCATTTTCCACATGACCTTACATGTATACAAGTCTTGCTTCTATAATTGTACCACCTCCTTTTAGCCCCTGTGTGGGTATAAAAGGACCATGCTCTTTCAGTTCAGTGTGCTACTTCAGACATTACCTAAGGGTGCTGTTTGAACTGTAGTACCACCTCATGAGGTTAATAAACTTTGTCTTTTATTTCAGTTCCTGTGCCAACTTCTTCCTACATGGTCTGAGGACTTTGTGCAGAGAAAGGTGAACCCCTTGCACTAGTAGGCCTTGATGAGGCTTACTTCAACACCAGGACCAAGTAGTGGGCAAACCACCCACCCACTTGAGAGACTGTGGCCTTGCACTCCCCAGGACCAAGCAGTGGGCAAACCACCCACCCACTTGAGAGACTGTGGCTTTGCACTCCCCAGGACCAAGCAGTGGGCAAACTACCCACTAGGGAGACTGGGGATTTGCACTCCCCAGGACATCGCAGAGGGCATGTAGCCCCCTCCATGAGCAACGTTGTACCATCTTCCTGCTGAGGTGCCCCCACTTCCCCTTCCCCCTGAGGTGCCTGTGTATTTTTGACCTGATGCCCCAGTAGTGCTATCTCCGTATTGAGGCAGGAGTCAAGTGTGGCCTTTGCCTATGTGATATGGCCCTGTGGGCCACGGATATTTTGTGCTTTGAAGACGTATTTCTTGAACCTTTTATTAGTACACTGGCTTTACTCGCTTCCTTTTGTCCTTGCGTTATTCCTGAGGGGTACGGGCTGGATATGTAATGTTGTTGCATCTGTTTGTGTGTATGTTGTTGGGGGTGTTGCGTGTTGCATGTGTGTGTCACTCTCTTTTTCCTCCCACCCCCCCTTGTGTGCTAGGTGCGTTACTCACCGTGGTCATCTTCACCGCCGTTCGTGTTCCTTGTGTAGGAAGAGATTTACCAGCATGGGAAACACCTGTAGTTCGGTCTCCATGGCGTTGTGGTTCTTCCTTAAGTGTCCAGAGGTGAGTCGTTTCCCTTCTGTGTTCTGTCTCCGCCATTCTTTTGATGGTGTTGGTACTGCCCCGAAAAAAGCTGGCGGATTGGCTTCTTGTAATAGTAAATTGTCTTTTGCCTGGCTGTTGGTGATGTGGCGCTAAAGTGGTGCTATTTCAACAAAAGGATCATTTTCAAAATCCTTGTCCACGCTAACAAAGCCCTCCATGGCACCAGACCGGCCTACCTCAACAAATGAATCAACTTCCACAAACCAACTCTACAGCTCCGCTCCGCTGACCTTGCCCTCACTACAGTCTCCCGCATCCAACGCACCACCTCCGGCAGCAGATCCTTCTCCCACCTCGCTGCCAAAACCTGTAACTCTCTGCCCACCAACCTACGCAAGACCCAGGACCTCCTAACCTTCAGAAAGCTTTTCGAGCAGTAACCCCTCCTCTCCCCAGCGCCTTGAGACCCTACCGGGTGAGTAGTGCGCTTAAGAAATTTGATTGATTGATTTGGTGGTATTTTATTTGCTAGGGTGTGATAGTGTGGTGGTTTTGGATGATAGTAAGGTAGTTTCAGATAGTAATGTAAGTACAGGTAGGGTGGTAATGGTCTCTTTAAATGTCAGCATGCTGACTGGTAGTGAACTACATGAGACAGTGCTATTGTGAACGAAAGGGATCGTGCCTGGTGGGATGATTCTGGTGAAGTGTGCATGAAAATCAGCCCAGGAGGTAATAGTGCACTATTGTTAAAATTGTAGGGAGGTCATGATGGACTGCTTGTGCAGTAGGAGGACTGCCAGTGTTAAATGTGTATGTGTGATGAGTCATTGTAGTTTTGAGTAGTAAAATAGTCCGTGCCTATTACTCGTACATTACAATCGATGAACTGCTGGTGTAATGTTACACCGAACTGCTAGTACAATGTGATGAAACTAAGAGAAATACTGCTCTTAAGCCCCTCTTTAGAAAAGTGGTGACAAGGGCTCAGGTAGAACATCCTAAAAAGGGCTACGATTATTTGCTGAATCTGCACCATTCAAAGGATGACCTCATTAAAAGTGACACTCTAGGGTCAAGGCCTAAATGACCAGTACGTACATACAGGCACCCTGGTCCATTGTCATCTAGTGTGGTTCTCTAAGCCACCACAAGTATTGTAATAATGGACTGCACTCACACCTGTGACAAGACATGTTTAAGGTACGGAAACACAAAGTGGTGAATGAACTGCTGGCCCCTAATTGGGTGAAGCACACGATTCAGTGTGCATGTTAACCGTTTAATTTACCTTTCACTAGGGTGACTGCTTTTTTTGGTTCTATTCAATGTGAGATTTTGCAATGTCCTTTAGAGCGCCTGGTATCGAGGTCACTGTTAGCACCGTAGGCATAGTTCCTGACAATCTTGCCTCGGACCTCTATAAAGAAGCGGCGTGTCTACTGCATATTCATTATTAATGTATAGGATACTCAGAACTGCTGGCCAAAGTCAAAATGATTAAAAGCAAACGTGCTTCTTTGTTTTCCTTACCAAGTGTGATTATCCTCACAGCATCAAAGAATTTAGAATGGCTGTTTTAGTTCATGCAGAGTTCACTCTCCGCTCAGCATTTCCTTTGATTCGATTGCTTTAGTGACAGTGCACTCCTGTTAAACTGTACTTGCATTGATCTATGTACATGTTTCTATTCCCCAAAGGACAGCACCATTTCTGTGGCCATGCCTGATTAGTCTTGAATTGCAGCTAGTTAGACACACAAGCATAAAGTCAATGACCTTTCCGCTAAAGCCTGCTATGTCTTTTGTTTATGTCGATTCACCATAACAAAGATCTACCAAGGCAAAAATCAGATTTCAAGGTATGAAGCTAAACATGAGGTAAACTATTAAAGCATACCTCAATATACCAGCTTCAGAAAGAGATTCCCTCATATGTGACGTCCATTATGAATAAAGCAAAATGATTCTCGAAGTGTTTGAAGATTATCAGGTACGTGAAAGTATATATATATACATATACACACACACTTTATTACTAAAAGGTTTCTTGTTGGTGGGTATTTACCATATTTTTAGTAACTTCTATAACTCTAGGATTTATAGAGGTATAGACGATATTATCTGGTTGAAGGGGATTAAAAGTTGTTTAAAACTTTGACGAAAGAGTTGTGTCAAGCGGTGGCGTAACAAAGGTCCCAAATGCAAACAAGAAACGTAGGTCTCCTATCATCCAGGTTAGCACTAAAACAGCTATAAATGGAGCCCCATTGTCCCTCTATGATCTAGTGCCCCGATCGCAGCACCAATGCCACTGCACCTGCTGCACTGTTGATAGCTATGCCCCTGAATAAATGCGTTTTCATTAAGTGAAGTTGAAACAATGGAAATAGCAATGTGCTCGAACATGATACTCGCCCACAGCAGGTTCCTTAATTGGCACACCTTGCTCCGTATATTGTGTCAGTCACATGAAGCACTGTTTCAGTAGCAAAATATATCTCTCACTGTGCACTGTGTGCAAATTGTACAGGGGATTTTCTTCTGTATTCTTCTGTGCTCTGCTATAGTCATACCAGGCTGTTAACCGGTAGAACACCGTTATTGTCTATCTTTTTGCATCTGGCCAGAGGGCCTAGTAGGTTCAAGGATGATAATATTAAACCCTAACATACGTCGGACGGCCGGGAGCTGCCGACACATTGGTGCTCATGTGCATCAGATGGCTTATGGTCTTCTGACATACACAGCACTGGAAATCCCTCTAGTGAGTGCACAAAAAAATTGCATCAGGAGGTGGGGGAAAGATTCCCGACCTCCAGGTACTGTTTCTGTGTTTTGAAGGAAATGACATCTGCACATGTGAAATCATCCAAACTCTTTCTCTGCATCGGTGCTCGTGGGGTATCTCATTCCCCTCGAGCACCATTTTTAGACAGGAGAGGTATTGTTGGAAAGGGGAGAATCTCCGCTTTCCAATGGTAACTTTCCTAAGTGGATCGCTGCTTGGGATTGCCCAAGGAGGGAAATCCCAAAGCAGAGACCGAGTGAGATGGAGTAGCCCCTTGGGCAAGGGCTTTTGTTCCCCATTATTTCTATGTGCAATTCAGTCTTTCCACCCCCGGGAGGAAGATGGGGGCAATTGCCCCAATATGCCTCTATGGGGGGAATAGGGGGGCAACAAGCCCACTAGGACACCGAGGATATTTTTATTTAATAAGTGTAGGAGCGGAGTGGGCCACAATGGCCCTGTCAATGCCCCTACCCACCCAAAAAATAACAGTCCTTCTTCCCCACACTGGGGGGAGATGAGGGCAATAGCCCCTGATCTGACCCTCGGGGGATGAAAGCCCAATACCAATACCACACCAGGGAATATGTTTTTATTGTTGGTGTAGGGGTGGGGGCTGGCCATGATGTCCCTGTCAATGTCCCCACCCCAGACAATAGCCCTAAATCTGGCCCCCTGGGGGGCAGAAAGCCTGCTGGGGCAATAGGCAATTTTTTATTTAATTGGTGTAATGGTGGGTTTGGGCCAAGATGGCCCTCTCAATGCCTCAACCTAAAAAAAATGGGGACAGTCGTTCTGGCACCCCTCGGGGAGCAGATGGGGGAAATAGTCCCTGAACTGCCTCCCGGGAGGGCAGAAAGCCCAGTAGGCACCTGGGTTATTTTTGTATTAGTGTAGGGTTGGGGCTATCACAGTATGGGCATGGTAGTGTCCCCACCCTAAAAAAAGATGGTCACAGTCTCTCTGCCCCCTTGGGGGGAAGATGAGGCAATAGCCCCTGATCTTCCCCCCGGGGGGGCGTATAAAGCCTACAAGGCTCTGGGGACTATTAGGGGTGCCCAGAATGGGCATGGCAATGCCCCAACCTCCAAAATGGGCACAGTATTTCTGCCCCCTGCTGACTAAAGCATCTCATGCCAATGGCAAGGAAAAAAAGAAGACACTCTTTTGGGTGTTATTTCACATATGGGTCAGAAAAGCTTGGCTAACTCCCAATATCATCCCACTTGCAATGGTGAGCTTTCGTGCTTTCTGGCTTGGGTAGGCTGCTACCTGGGAAAACCTACCAGATCCAGTCATGCCTGAAAAGTAGACATCAGGGGAAGTCCAGAGTGGTGTGCTTCAAATACACCACAGACCATTTTCTCACCCACAATGCCCTGTAAATCTCCAACTTTGCCCGACGTCATGCATTTTCCCTACATTTCTGTGATGGAATTTTCTGGAATCTACACTCCTACCACCCAGCATTCCCATACTTGTGCCGATAAAATCTCCTCCCTACTTGTGTGACTGGGCCTAGTGCCAGTCGCAGGAATGGATTCAACCCAGGTCAACAGGTGTCTCCACCCAAGCACTCCCATTGCCCTTGAACTGATATTGTCCTGTTGCGGCACTATGTCCGGCCACACAGGAGGGGCAGTGTTTAAATTGGCACAGGTGGGGCAATGTTGAGTGTTAGGAATTTTGTGGAGTCCTGCAGATTCTGGGAGTATCCATCAGATCAATTCAAGAAAAATAGCTGATTTCAGGAAAACTTTTAGGTATGCAGGGCACCTAATGGGATCTAAGCAAGTCACACAGTCCTGGATTTTCCTAGGTGTCTAGTTTTAAAAAATGTACAGGTTGTCTACGTTTCTCTATGTGCCGGCAGATGTAGGGTCCCAAATCTAGAGATACCCACATCAGAAAAAGAGGGTTAGTTTTCAATGGAAACATGTGCTGCATACATGTTGTGTTTTGGGTTGTTTCCTGTCGCGGGTACTAGGTTTACTCACTCAAGTGAGGTACCATTTTTATTGTAAGACTTGGGGGAATGCCAGGTAGAAGGAAGTTTGAGGCTCCCCATAGAGTCTAGTACTCTCCAGCATAGAAATGTCACAGAAATGTGCTTTTTAGACACATTTTGAGGTTTGCAAGGGATTGTGGGTAACAAAACCTGGTGAGAGCCACATAAGTTGCCCCATCCTAGATTCCCCTAAGAGTCTAGTTTTGGAAAATGAGCAGGGTTTCTAGGTTTCTCTAGACGCGGCTGAGCTAAAGCCCAAACTCCACAGCGAGGCACATTGCAAAAAAGGGGTCAGTTTTAGTGGAAACAAATGTGCTATGTCCACATTGCGTTTTGGGTCATTTCCTGTCACAAGCACTAGGCTTATCCACACAAGTGAGGTACCATTTTTGTCGGGAGACTTAGGGGAACACAAAATAGTAGAAACAAGTGTTAATACCAATAGTCTTTCTCTGCTTTCGCTCCTTCTAAATGTAAGACAGTGTCTAAGTAAGAAGTCATTTTGAGAAATGCCCTCTAACTTGCATGCTAGTTTGGGTTTCCACAAATTCAGAGATGTGCAAATAGCCACTGCTTCTAAACTCCATATCTTGTGTTCATTTCGGAAATACATGTTTCCTTGATACCTATTTATTACTGTTTACATTTTACAAAATTAATTACTGTATACCTGTTACACAATGAAAAACCATTGAAAGGTGCAGCTCAGTTATTGGCTCAAGATACCTAGGTTTCTTAATAAATCTACAGGCCCTATATATCCCCGTAACCAGAAGTGTCTAGCAGATGTAACAGTATATTGATTTTAAAAATCAGCCATAGAAGAAGTTACAAATGAAAATGTAGGCACAAATGGCTGTTTTCTTCAACTCGTTTCAATATATTTTTTTTTCAACTGTTACATTCTATAGGAAAACCTTGAAGGAGCTACACAAATTGCCCTTTGCTGAATTCAGAAGTTTGCCGATTATGTAGAAATGTATGGCTTTCCGAGATCCACCATTGGTTTTATACCCATTTCTACCACTAACTGGAAGGAGGGGGACAGCACAAAAAGTAGAAACAATAGCCTATGTCCTGGTAAAATGTCAAAACTGTGTCAAAAAAATTGTTTTTTTTTTATTCAAGTCTGCCTGTTCCTGAAAACTGGGAAGATGGTGATTGTAGCACCACAAACTGTTCATTTATGTCTTTTGCAGAGAAATAAAAAACAGATGCTTTCTCCATCAGCACTTTTTTCCAATTTTTCCCCTAAAAAAACAAAAAGTAGCTGTATTTTTGGCTACATTCTTTGTCCCCTCCAGAGGAATCGACAAACCCAGGGTACATTTAGAATCCCAAGGATGTTGAAAAAAAAAGGACACACATTTTTCATGGATTGCTTATGTGAAAAAAACATTATGGGGCCTAAGAGCGAACTACCCCAAATAGCCAAAAAAATACTTAGCACAGTTGGGGGAAGTGCTTAGGAGTGAAGGGGTTAATGACAGGACTGGGAGGAATTTCAACTACACTGGAGTAATTGTAGTAGTTTTGGTAATTCCACATTACCCTTTGACATGGAATTGCAGGTAATTATGCAATTATGTCCTCTCATAATCAAGAGTAATTTAAATTAACACCTTTAGTGCGGGCGTCAGCCACTGGCCGCCGCCTGCACTACCTCCCTGGTGCGAGTCACGACCAGTGGCAGATACCATGGAGGGGGTTCGAAAATCCTCACGTGCGTCGCACCCGAGGATTTTTTAATTTTTTTAAAAAGCCCTGGGAGACACAGAAGATCTTCCGTGTCTCACCACGCCCCCCACCCGGCCCTTTGTGACGTCAGCGCCGCGAGGCGTGCTGACGTCACAGTGTTGATTTCCCCATTGGAGGAAGAAGCGGCCGTAGGGCATAAGATAAGGTATTGAGCAGCAGTGGTTATTTGCCCATCTCTGAATTCTGGGGTCCACGTTGTGTTTTGGGGCATTTCCTGTTGTGGGCACTAGGCCTACCCCCACAAGTCAGGGATCATTTTTATCGGGAGACTTGGGGAAACGCTGGGTGGAAGGAAATTTGTGGCTCCTCTCAGATTCCAGGACTTTCTGTCACCGAAATGTGAGGAAAAAGTGCTTTTTTGGCCACATGTTGAGGTTTGCAAAGGATTCTGGGTAACAGAACCTGATCAGAGCCCGACAAGTCACCCCATTCTGGATTCCCCTAGGTGTCTAGTTTTCAAAACTGTGCATGTTTGCTGGGTTTCCCTAGGTGGCGGCTGAGGTAGAGTCCAAAATCCACTGCTAGGCACTTTGCAAAAAACAGCTCTGTTTTCTTTGTGAAAATGTGATGTGTCCACGTTGTGTTTTGGGGCATTTCCTGTTGTAGGCACTAGGCTTACCCACACAAGTGAGGTATCATTTTTATTGGGATGCTTGGGGGAACGCTGGGTGGAAAGAAATTTGTAGCTTCCCTCAGAGTCCAGAACTTTCTGTCACCGAAATGTGAGGAAAAAGTGTTTTTTTGGCCACATTTTGAGGTTTGAAAAGGAATCTGGGTAACAGAACCTGATCAGAGCCCCACAAGTCAGCCCATCCTGGATTCCCCTACGTGTCTAGTTTAAAAAAAAAATGTGCAGGTTTGGTAGGTTTCCCTAGGTTCCGGCTGAGCTAGAGGCCAAAATCCACAGCTAGGCACTTTGCAAAAAACACATCAGATTTCAATGTAAAAATGTGATGTGTCCATGTTGCCTTTTCTGTCGCGAGCATTAGGCCTATTCACGCAAGTGAGGTACCATTTTTATTGGGAGAGGTGGGGGAACACAGAATAGTACAACAAGTGTTATTGCCCCTCTTTCTCTACATTTTTCCCTTCCAAATGTAGGACTGTGTGTAAAAAATACATCTATTTGAGAAATGGCCTGTAATTCACATGCTAGTATGGGCACCCCGGAATTCAGAGATGGGCAAATAACCACTGCTGCTCAATACCTTATCTTATGCCCATTTTGGAAATATAAAGCTTTTCTTGATACCTATTTGTCACTCTTTATATTTCAGCAAATTAATTTCTGTATACCCGGTATACAATGAAAATCCATTGCAAGGTGCAGCTCATTTATTGGCTCTCGGTACCTTGGCATCTTAATGAACCTACAAGCCCTATATATCCCTGCAACGAGAAGAGTCCAGCACACGTAACGGTATATCACTTTAAAAAATCTGACAATGCTGGAAAAAGTTACAGAGTAAAACGCTGAGAAAAATGGCTGTTTTTTTCATCTCAATTTCAATATTTTGTTTTTCAGCTGTTATTTTCTGTTGGAAAACATGTAGGATCTACACAAATGCCCCCTTGCTGAATTCAGAATTTTGTCTAGTTAGCATTCGACGATCCAGTGTTGGTTTCACACCCATTCCTGTCACTAACTGGAAGGAGGATGAAAGCACCAAAAATAGTGAAAATGAAGTATGTTCCAGTAAAATGCCAAAATTGTGTTGAAAAATGTGGTTTCCTGATTCAACTCTGCCTGTTCCTGAAAGCTGGGAAGATGGCGATTTTAGCACCGCAAACCCTTTGTTGAAGCCATTTCCAGGGTAAAAACCACTAGCCTTCTTCTGCAGCCCTTTTTTCCAATTTTTTTAAAAAAAACACAATTTTAGGTGTATTTTGGCAAATTTCTTGGTCTCCTCCAGGGGAACCCAGAAACTCTGGGTACCTTTAGAATCCCTAGGATGCTGGAAAAAAAGGAAGCAAATTTGGCGTGGATAGCTTATGTGGACAAAACTTTATGAAGGCCTAAGCGCGAACCTCCCCAAGTAGCCAAAAAAGGGCTCAACACGGGGGGAGGCCCTGCACCTAAGAGGTTAAAATCCTATTGTGAGAGTTGGCTATTTGTGTTCTACTGCATTTACCTCTATTTCTTAGTGCAAAATGCAACCTCGTGTCCTATTTGGATGCAAGTGTGCGTTTTTGCATTAAGAAATATCACTAAACGTGAAGTTACATTTGTTGTGTAATTCCAGCATAATCCCACAGAATTCATAGGACATTGCTGATTACGCTATACAGAATTACGTGAGTTACGCCCAACACTGTTTCATACAGCACTTCATACTTAACGTCTTCCTTTGCTTTTACCCAGTTTAATCATAATCCGTTCACTGGTTTATCACCCAATTTAATGTTAAATCTTCAATGACCAAGAAGGATGTAAGGCTGTCATCCCTGTCAGTATTCAAACTTGTAACTTACAAAGCACTGTATATTTCACAGGTACTAGGGATGCTATTGGAGTTTATTGTAAGGCATAGGTGGGGTTGCATACTAACTGGATAGTTATGTTGGTGTGTCTATGCCCTTTTAGTTCAAGTAGAGGCATCTAGAAAGCTTCTTGATGGTTCTGTGAGCGTGGTCCACGGCCCTTATCATGAGGGAAAATTACTTATGTTCTAGAAGATTCTATTTGTTTACACTTTAGTGGTGTGACACAGCTTGCAACATAGGATTTAGATATGTCTTCTATAAACCACAGTGTCTGGTAGATGGATAAGAGTTCCTGTGATGAAGAGTCTCATACAGATATTGGATGGCAGCCAGCCAGCCTGCCAGCCTACTCTCTTCGCAGAGGATTGCCACGACATAAAGAAATCCTCTCATATATGCATTCAATGCAGTCTGCCAGTGAAAAGATGCACTTAAGGTAGGGCATGTTGGACCTTAGGTTTTGTTTTACGAAAATGCCCAAAGCAAGGGTTTAAATGGTTTGGAAAATTCAGTGAGACTGAGATTTCACTGCGCATGAGGAAAATTGTATGAGCAAGATGTATATTGCATATTTGCAGTTGCTACTCTGTAGTAATAGTTAGATCAGAGTTTCCATGAAAATGGCATTTTTACTTTCACTAATGAGTTTGGCTCCGTTAGCTGGCCCTGTACAAAACTTTTCAGAAATGGGTTCATCCACCTGGGCTCCTTTATGAAAAGTTTCAAGCTGATTTGCAAAGCAAGAGCCAAAAAAAGGGTGTGGAAATCTAAAAGTTGATTTCCCATGTTAATTCCCAGAGGAATCTATGCGTGCTGATAGCTGAACTGAATGAAACCAAATTTGGCACTGAATTAGAATTTTACTCAAAAAGAGTGCTTTTTGTGATATGGTGCAAATCTGTTTAGCCTTTTCCAAAGAATTAGTTCTTAAAGAGGAGCATAGGCTGAGCATGAATTGGTTAAAAATTTAGACATATCTCGAACGGTTGATCGCGTTGGACTCACACGGTACTAAAAATTAAAAAAATTGTACTTTCTAATTGGCTGTGAAAGTTTTTCTCACATTTGCCATTTCAAAACTGCGGTATCTGCATCAGTACAGTGGTACCATGGGATCGGATTGTTTGGCCACAACTGTTAAGGAAAACTTTGCGCTTGCCGTTACAGGACTCAAGATCTCAGTCCCAATGTCATGAAAAAGATTAAAAAAGGTAGAAATTGTCATCCTAGAGGTTACAATTAAAAATAAACTAATTTAGGACACAAGACCCACTGTACTCCTTTGCAACCCTGCATAGCCCTCCCAGAAGGTACCATAGTACTCCCTTTGGAGCTCATGCATGAGCTTCCATCCCATGGTATCCCTTTACTATGCAAGCTTCCCCAAGGAAGCTTTCATAAAAGCATGCATGTTGATTACTGGGTGTACCACAGTACCCAGCAGAAAAGAAAGAATAAAAGAAACAAGAACGTTGGATGGACATCTATGGTGGCTTGGCCACTCATGGGCAGGGTGAAGCAAGTCCTAGCTGCAGGGGACTGGGCTTATGCTCAAATTTAAACATGATTTAAAAAAAGAATATCATGTAAAAAATGTTTAAGCAACATTACAATTAGACATTGACATGAGATAAAATGTAATGTTTATAAACCAAAAAATAATAATTCACCATTAACAGTTTACTGAGATAACTATAAATCTGATTAAAATGTATAATATTACATAAATAAGAATCAAACCAGGTTAAATGACAAGGATGATATGTCAAACGGCGTCATTCATGACATCACATAATCATTGTGAAAGTCCCATTTAGGCTTCTTTACTTCAAGTACTTCAACAAACTACAAGTGATAATGAACATAATCGTTCCCCATATGCTGGACATAGAGTAGTTGCCAGCTCAACCACATCCAGAGAAGGGCACATTCTTTTTACTAGGATTCACCCATAACAAATAAACTTCTTCCATAGATTTTAATGAGCAAATAGTTTGTTCTCTATCTGCTTTAATGGGATCACTCTCTCAAAGAATTCACATGACCCTCATTTTTAAGTCAGGAGGCTGACAGTTATGCATTTTCCAATGAAAAGTTATTTGAAAAGATATCTTCTGTCAGGCCCTATGGGCAACCCACTAAAGTTTAATAAAACACACTGCACACAGTCCTGATATGGACACAAAGGCATACAAACTGAAAGCCATGCTTACAATACCAGTATGAGGTATTCCACCCTATAATCTACCTTATTCAACTATTTTACTTGCCTCAAACCCTTCAGCAAAGTTCTGGGAATAAATATCCACGATCTATAAATGTCCTCACTATAGAATCTGTCTGCAGCTGTGTATTAGAACTCTATAACATGGCCACATGATGAGATACCCAGTGGTGCATAATCTATTTTCAAAAAAGGTTTTGGCCTTACTCAACATTTTGCAATAGACTTTGGCTTTAAGTCTTAACCTGGTTTAAATCATACCTTTGCAACCCACATCTGGTACGTTCAGCCTTTATCGTGTTTAATATGGTGTACTGCATGCACCTCAAACTTTAGTGATTTGCAAATGGTGCATGATATAACTTTCAACATGCACAACCACACATGCCTCCAGAGTTTCTGCTATTTCCATACTATGGATCCACATGTGTTCACACAGTAACTCTGCCGTATATGACTGTGGTGTTATCAGTGAAGTCATCAGTGATGTCATGAATTAGGTCATTTGACATGTAATCATTGTTGTTATTTAATATGTCATGAATTATATCATATGGGAAGTTGTGAGCAGTGTATAAATTACAGTTAGCTCAGTAAACCATTTCTGGTGAATTTCAGTAAACCTCTTTTGATTTCTAAAGATTAGTTTTTTATCTTATTTCAAAATGTAACTATACAGTTACATCATTAACCTTTGCTTTTATCTTGGAATATATATGTAAACAACAGCATAGTTGAAGGTGGGTTAGACTTTCCATAGGAAATGCATTTTATGCTTTCTTGATGATTTTGGAACCATTTATTAAATATACTCAGTCTTTCATAAAAAAGATTATCCAGTTTAACTTCTTCATGGAAAGTTTGAGCTTGTCCGTCAAGTAGAGGCAAAAAACATGGTGTGTCCCTTAAGTGAAATCGCATGCTTTAGTTCGTGTAAAAAATTTTGTTCTTCAAAACAGGAAACACAGTTGAATACAACTACACCAAATTTGCCATAAAGTTAGAACTTTCCTCCCAAAACATGCTTTTTTTATTTGGTTTAAATCTTTTCAGTAGTTTTCTAAAAAAGCCTTGTGGCCTACCTCCCACTACACATATCTGAAGGGTGTGTGCAGTGGAGGGATTGCCTGGCCTTGTGTGTGAGTGCAGGACATTGCCAGTGGCTCATTGCCTGCTGCGCATGTCAGAAGTCTGAGGAGGGTGATTGGGCACCCATGGCGGGGGTGGCTGCAGGGCCTGGGCACAGTGGGAGGTTGGCTGCCTGTTGAGGTTTGGATGCAGATTGCCCTCTAGCAACCAAAGGTTGGCTGCTGAGGGCGTGTTTGCTGCTCATGGCTGTTATGCACAGGTCATCGGTGGGGGTGGGCTAAGGATCAGTCTGAGGACAGGCCTTGTGACCAACATCCCACTGTGCACAACAGTGAGGATTGGCCAGGTTCGCACTTAACCAACTGTGAGAAGTCAACTCCCACTGTGCACTTCCAAAGTGTGTGATCAGTGGGATTTGGTGACAAAGCCTGGCCTCTGGCATAGCTCTGTGGACAATACTCTGCTGGAGACCAAACCTGCTGCACATGGCCTGCACAATAATGGCTGGGTTTAGTCTACTACTAGCCTGTCTTCCATTTTTATTAGGGACCCATGCATCTAGGGCAAGCTTTCCTGCCCTGATGCCATGGACATTTGCAAGCTTTCGCAGACAGTGTTAGATTCAAGGATCCTTTGTTGAATCTAACAGAATCCTTATGTCTGCTGAGGATTCTCAAAACCACATGCAAGGGCATCGCTGGGATTAGAGGATCATTTGAGAATCTGTAGATCATGCAACAAACTATATATACCTTTTCTTTTATGTGCATGCAGGAATGTCTTTAAATTCTTGGCTCAGCAAAGATCGATTGATTTGTAACTGCCAAAGGATCCTCTATATTCTTGTAAAATGTAATTTCTTTATCCCTAACTTGGACCTCTTTTTAAATGTTATTTACACAAAACCTACAGAAACGATTTAGAATAACAAAATAACCCTTCAAGCAACCACTTGTTTCTTCATGCAAACAAGTCCTTGTGTTCCCAGTTTGTCTTTAATTTGATGAATTGGTCTTGCTAATCACGGTATTGCCTTAAACATTTTGGTACAGTAGTCGCAGTTTTCATCCTTGGATACAGCAATACATCTTGTTTATGACACCCTAGCCAACACTTGTTTCGTCGTATAGAGCATGTGCACCTAAAACTTCATCAGAGCTACAAGAGACCAGGTAAAATACCCCTAATACTATTGCTCCAATATATGCAAACATATACTTTCACCAATAGTGGTATGGGATGTGATAAAATCAGTTATTAAAATGAGTGTTCGGCAATCCACCTGAAACTTAATATGATAAGGGACAGGATAACCCCAGAAGTAAATAAGTAAGGGACAAGAGCCCATGTGTAAGCAACCCAAAGCAGAGAACACATTTAAAAATTCAACTGAAACCCCAAGGATCCTAGACATATGTTTTCCACCAACATTACTGACTATAATTAAATTGTGTCTTATATTCAGAAAGGTATTAGGGCATACAACACCACTGTTGAAGACCACAAATAAAGTTTTACCAAAATCCAATTCAATTCAAAAACGTTCAGCTTAAACTAATGAATCCTAGTTCTGGAATTAAAAAAGCTAAATTAAACAGTCTTCTAACTCGGAAAGTGGAAATTCAAATTATTTTTAAATCAGACGCAACAATAATCTACCCAAATCCTTGTGATCCTTTTACTCACTGCAACAATCAAATCTCTTCACAATATTTTGTATCTAGTCCTATAAGAAAATATATATCCAACGTAGTTACTTGTCTTAGTTCCACATAAGTCATCCACTGTTCTCCTAATCTGTCTATTAAAACATAAGTTATTTCCCTTTATTTTCTCTATATATATGTGAGTAATGAATAGTACAATATGGGTCGTTGTCAGTAGTCCACGTCTCTCATCACTAGCCCCCCTCTAAAGAGGTCTGATTATAGCCAAAACTCCACCGGTAATATCCCAACACAAAAGCACCATAATGCCCCTGAGTCTGCCTAAAATTAAGGACAGACCACCCCCTCACCCCATCATTAGAGTATGACAACCATACATATTGGAAATTACATCGTCAAGGAGGATTACCACAGGAGTTCCGAGAATATGGTATGACAACATTTAAAAACAAGAGTTCTCCAGTAATGCTCACTCAATTCAACATCAAATCAGATTGCATCGGGGAGTGTCCCAGTATGCTGCACGTTCTCTGGCATACACTGTACGCACCATCTTTGGCATCCCGTTTATACCCATAAGACGGGAAGTTCAAATTCCCAATAGTAAGCAAAGCTAAAAACGGACTAATTCTTTAAGAGTAAGTGCCCTCTACTAGGTAAAGAAGAGAAGGGTCCATGGTCCTCATTATGACTTTGGCGGTCTTTGAGCAAGACTGCCAGAGCCACGGATGCCAGAAGACCGCCAGTGCTGGCGCTCTTCCGCCCACCATATTACGGGTACTGCTGGATTTCTGCCACATTTTGGGCAGAAATCCAGCAGTAGTTGTGCTGGCGGGCGGAGGCGCTTGGGCGGTTGTACCCCTGGCTCCACCCCACCAGGAGGACACCGTGCAATAATACAGCCTGGCGGTGTCCTGATGGCGAAGCACTGCCGGAGGTGGAACCGCCCTTTCCCGTTCCCTCCCAGATGACCTCCTCCCCGGACCAGGTAACTTGATCATCTGACAGGGGATGGGGTTGGGAGGTTGTGGGGTGTTGTGTGTGCATGTGTGTGTGTTGTCTGTGTGTGTGCATAAATGTGTGTATGCGTGGTTGCATGTGTGTCTGAATGTAGAAGTAAGTGCACGTATGCCTGTAAGTGTGTATGTGTGTGGGTTTTGTGGTGAATGTGAGTGTTGTGGTGAATGCATGTATGGATGCATGTGAGTGAATGCGTGTATGTCAGTGTTGATGAATGAGTGAATGCATGGTGCGTGTGGGTGTCTGTGTGTGTGCATGTATGTGGGGAGAGGGGATGGAGGCCGGGTGGTGGTCTGAAGGGAGGCAATCTGCCTGGAGAGGGGATGGGGGAGGGGTCACTGTACTTGCTGGGGGGGTGTAGGAGGGGGTACTGTACTTCGTGGGGGGTGCTGTACTTGGTGGGGGGTTGAGGGAGGAGGGAGGGAGTAGGGGGGATGAATTGTGCTTGCTGGGGGGTGGGAGTCATCTAGCGATGACAGGGAAGAAATTTACTGTCACCGTTAGCATTTCCACCAGGGTATTCATGGCAGTGCTAACGCCATAGAAACCCTGGTGAAAATGTGGCTCACAATACCGCTGGCAGTCTCCTGTGGAGCACCGGGTTGGAGATGCTCATCTCCGGCCAAGCGAGTCTTACTGCCTTGGTGGTACAAGTGGGGATGTGGTGGGTTGGCTGAGGCCAACCTGCCCCACTCATAATGTGGTCGTAATGACCCCCTATATGTCAGTTATCTTTGGTCTGGTCTTATTTCAGCAATATAAGCAGCTATACCATGTATCATTTAGATACTACAAACTCAATCAAGTTTGTAATAGTCTCCATTTTCGCATTAACCACAAATAAAAATTATGCAGGAGAGTACCTATCCCTCATAACCTATATTCTCTATGGGCCAGATGTATCAAACAGTTGTACCCATTCTGTGTCTACGGGAAAATGCTTTAGTACATATGGCCTTATATTACTAAAAGCAAACAGTATCACGAACTGAGAGGGGATGGGAGAATTACTTACAGTGTTCCCAGTTTATCTTTATTGTGGGGCAACCATATTAGAAATAGTAACTTAATAATCCAATGTAAACTTTGCCAAACAGCTGGCTCTGAAACAATCATATTCAATGTACAGTATGAATTAGGTCTGATCCCATATCAGCAATGTAAGCCACTATATCACATATCATTTAGATATCACAGGCTCAAACGAAAAGAGAATAATTAGCTTGTTCCTCTAAAATCACCATTGTTGCATTAGCCAAAATTAAAAATTATGCAGAAGCGTTCCTGTCACTCATATCCTATATTCAATATGTTATTAAAGGTAAACAATGTCATTAATTGAGAGGCAAGGGGAGCGACACATACAGTATTACAGATTTATCTTGATTGTGGGGCAACCCCACATTACCAAATTAGTTAGGAATAGAGAGGAAGGTCCCACTACAGAGAAGAATACATCATTAGTGCAAAACAGAGAGAAGGCAAGTACGGTTAAGGTAATAACTTTGTAGCCATGCTACATATTGTCATTGCACAGTGATAAAGCTTACTGTTTACAAATGTGTGAAACCATTGTTAAAGCAGTAAGTAAAATAATGCATTGTTAGAAATTAGCTGTAAGAACCATAAACTCCCAAATGTAAGGGTATATCCAGTTATGGTGATCTCACATACCATGACAGTCTTATTTACAAATCAAAACATTGAGCTTAGACACATCGCTAATTATGTACCAAAAAACTGCTGCATTTCGTGATCATTGTTCATACCATATTCAACCGAGTGAAGGCACATTGTCCAAACGCACTTCACATTGTCTCAATCTTAATTCTTGGTTGCCAACCCTAGTATCACTATTAGCAACATATAGAAAATAGAATCCAGATGTATAATGCAACCCCTGCCCTTCACATTCTTTGGCACGTACTACTATTAGATATCTTTCATCAAACTATTTTAAAGCCCTAAAGATTTCCATCGATGTTACTTTAGGTGCCTAATTGTACTTTTTACATATATCTTTACATATATCTTTCCACATTTACATACAAGTACATAAACAACGTACCGAATAGTACAATCAACTTGGGTACATATATTGTATTCCCGTAAACCATGGTATGTAAATGTAGTCATTCCATCCATGTACCATCTACACATGTTGCAGTGTCTGCATTTGATGAGACCACACTGAAGCAATATTAACATTTTAATCAGATTCCAATTCCAAGGGTCACAAACTTTCCCCACATATGATGACCTGGAAAGTGATCTTCTGGTATGTTGGGAAAAGGAACTGACTAACAGCTCTACACATCTTATTGAAATATTGATAGAGGATGCAGAGACTAAGGCCCTCATTCCAATTCTGGCGGGCGGCGTAGGCCGCCCGCCAGAATTCCCCCCTCCAAAATACCGCGCAGCATTCAAAAGACCGCGGCGGGTATTACAAGTTTTCCCCTGGGCTGGCGGGCGGTTGCTGAAAAACCGCCCGCCAGCCCAGGGGAAAACGACCTTCCCACGAGGATGCCGGCTCGTAATCGAGCCGGCGGAGTGGGAAGGTGCGATGGGTGCAGTGGCACCCGTCGCGTATTTCAGTGTCTGCAAGGCAGACACTGAAATACTTTGCGGGGCCCTCTTACGGGGGCCCCTGCCGTGCCCATGCCATTGGCATGGGCACGGCAGGGGCCCCCAGGGGCCCCGCGACCCCCCCTACCGCCATCCTGTTCATGGCGGCTTTCCCGCCATGAACAGGATGGCGGTAGGGGGGGTCGGAATCCTCATGGCTGCGGAGCGCGCTCCGCAGCCATGGAGGATTCACACGAGCAGCGGAAAGTCAGCGGTCAGAATGCTCGTTGGAGCACCGCCAGCCTGTTGGCGGTGCTCCCGTGGTCGGTGGCCCTGGCGGCCACCGGCCGCCAGGGTCAGAATGACCCTCTAAGTGTGTCAAAATATTACAGGAGATTAGTACACTTGAGAAATACATTTTAGATCTAAATCTACATGAACCTATGAAAAAGAATTATGAGATATTGAAAGGGATTCTAACAAATACCAAGAAGATATCAAGCAGAGAAAGGCAAAAAAACATAAACAAGACTAGTTAAACTAAAATGATGGTAGAATCTTTACATTTGCAAAATGCTTTAACCACCTGGTAAAGAAAGACACCATCCAAAAGGACAGATACTCTCTCAGTTAGCAGCAGGAGTACGTTACCATCCAGCAATCCATCTAGTAGTGCTAATGAAGATGCAGGTGGGGGTACCTCAGGTTCATGAAGGGTCATAACTTTTTTTAAAGAAATCCTCTGTATCAGGTTGGGGATCAGAGACAAAAACATGAGGGCCAGGTGAAATAGAAAATCAAAATGGGGAAAAAGAGGTAAGGGCACAACCTGAAGAAAGGAAAGGGATGAAAGCCAGATCCTGGACCGAGCCTACCAAATAAATATGGATTTAACTTCAGATGTCAAAGTGGTTACCTGTCAAATGGAAATCAAACCAGTAAAATTGTTTCTTTATTAAAAAAAAGTATGATATTCTGCCAAACAACAGCCTATGACATCACTGATCTTAAGATAGACTCTTATCAATGTTTATGCCCGTTCTGTTGCACGTGGTACAGAATCACATATTTTAACTCTACTCTCTGACTTTTTAGACACGATACAAACTAATTCCTATTTAATTATCGCAGGGGATGTAAATTGCACTTTTGAACCCTCAGCATTTCTTAGTGACTTAACTGTGGAAGAGGACGAATTATGGGGGATTGCACAATTGGATGGTGATAGTTATCCTCCACGCTCTCGTGTCGCAGCACAGCTCGCTACATTATGCTTAAAGTTTGGACTAAGGGCCTGCAATGGTCGAACTCCTTCTGATTTAAACCTTGCACCGACATTTCTACGAGGTTCTGTGGCCAGTGTAATTGATTATTTCTTGGTGGATGTGCGTCTTTGGCCACTGCTGCTTGACATGAGGGTAGATTCAAGATGCGAGAGTGATCACTTCCCACTGCTGCTTACCCTTTCTGGGAATATCTTTGGTAGAACCTTGAATACGCAAACATCAATGGTCCCTCCCCCTATTTTAAATAATGCTAATACAAAGGTGAGGTGGCCCAAAGTCATGTCAAACCCCTATCTGCTACGTAAGATTTATCAAGTGTTCTTAGATAATCTGTCAGCTTACGAAGACCTTGAGCCGGAAGCTATCCCACTTCTTGATATCCAGGAAGATATGATGGTCAAACTTCAAAGTGTTTTTTACAAAAAGGCAGCCTTGGTAAGCCGGCAACACGGGGTTTCATCTAACAGTAGATGGTTCAATGATGCATGTATGAGGGCTAAAACCGAGCTAAGAAAAGCCATAAAGGCTGGGTTCACGGGGGCGATCAAACAAGCAAGATGTATGTATAAAAAGACAATTTTACAATCAAAGAAAACCTGGGAAGATGTTATTTGGCAGGATTTGTTAGATGCTACAAAAGCAAACAACAATACGCTTTTCTGGGAACTGCTGACGAAGCACGAGAGAGGGGGTAGGTCTAATCTAAGGAACCACATTCAACCCAGAACCTGGGTGGAGCACTTCTCTCTCTTGTATGAAGGAACTATCTCCACTGGGGCTGTTGACTGTGATAAAGTGGGATTAGACCCTCTAATTTTACAAAATGCTAACCTTGCCACTTCTCCACCTGATGGGAATCCATATAACTCTGAGAGTTATATTTGTTTCTCCTTAGAAGAAACTGCAGAGGCTATCAACTCTTTAAAGTCAGGTAAAGCCCCAGGTCCCGATAAAATTCCAGGCGACCTTTATAAATCAGAGTCGTCTATATGGACCTGGTATATTAATCTACTGTCAAATAAAATCACAAAAGGAGGACAGATCCCTGAGACGTGGAAGGGTGCAGAAATTATCCCAATTTATAAAAAGGGTAATGTAAATCTTCCAATCAATTACAGACCGGTCAGTTTAATCGACAATTTACAACAAATCTTTGCCAAACAGTTGCTAGTTAGACTATCGAACTGGGTGTCGGAGCAGCAGATCCTTTCACCGCTCCAGGCAGGGTTCCGCTCTAGAGTTAGCACGGTTGACCAGGCTTTTAGGTTGACCGTGCTACACTGGAAATATGTAGTCTTGGCAAAGCAAACTCTATACGTTATTTTTGTTGACCTACGTTCTGCTTTTGATTTGGTCCCAAGAGATAAGCTTTGGGGAGTGTTACACAAAATAGGGGCACCACCCGATATTATCCATCTATTAAAACGCATGCACGAAGGCACATACGCGCAAGTAAGATGGGGCAATCAAGGTGAATTGACTAACAAATTTCCCATTAAAAGAGGTGTCCGTCAGGGATGTGTGCTTGCACCACTTCTGTTTTCTTTATTCATCAACGAGGTGGTAGAAGAACTAATGACATTCCAGAATGATGCTCCCACACTAGTCAATCAGAAAATCCCAATTCTCCTTTTTGCGGATGACTCTCTATTGATTTCAAAAACCCCTACGGGGTTGCAAATTCTTGTGGACAGATTTAAATCATTCTGCTGGAATTTTGGTTTAGAGCTGAACTAGAAGGAAACGAAATTAATGGTGCTTCGCTCTGACCCTCGTAAGAAATGTACTATTAGGTTAGATGGAGCTATTTTGGACCAGGTTAGCTCCATTGACTACTTGGGTGTGAGACTTACAGATTCACTCCTTTGGGAGGAACAAGTTGGCAAGAGTGCTGGGCTTTTGCAACATCGGGCAGCATCCATATTGCGCCTCTATAGGAATACGATCGCTAAAGTTGTGTCTCCAGCAGTAAAGATTTATGTGGCTAAGGCACAGGGTGCTGCTGTTTACGGTGCAGAGATTTGGGGCATGGCAGATAGTAGTAGGATAACCAAAACTGAGAATAGCTTTGCACGGGCTTTGTGTGCTTGCCCTATTAGTACCCCATTAACCCCCCTATTTTTAGACCTAGGGTTTAAACGAATAGCTGATTTAATTATCTTACGGCCTCTAGTATATTGGGTGAGGCTTTGGGTAGTTCCCGAACTGGCCATATATAAGTTTTCTCTATTAGAATTGTTAAAAAGCCCTAATTCTACGTCAATCCCATGGATCAAATATGTATCCGGCTGGTTTTCCACGCTGGAATTGAAGAGCTTTTGGGAGAATCCCCAGCAACTCGTGAAGTCCCATGTAAAAGTACTGAAAGGAGCTTACTGGTCCCACATACGCAATAATTACATTTCTCAAAAATCGAATGGCCATTTAACTAATTTGTTTATTGACTTTAAATGGTACCCAGAGTTCGAAATATATTTAGATATAATACCTGACTTACTAGGCAAAAGCTTGTATGCCAGATTTCGATTCGGAACATTACCTCTGAAGGCCTTGACGAGCAGATGGGGACCTAAGTTAAGCTCTGATATTTGTCCTGTATGTGGCACTTCTTCCGAAACAGTAGAACATTTTATGTTTTTCTGTCCCGCTTACACAACCCCAAGGTTTAAATGGATTCACAAAATCTGTCGGGAATTGAACTTAAGGAAATGCTTTTTAGCTTTGAGGATTTTAAAAAGCCATAATTCAAATGTGACAATTTATGCAGTAAGTAAGTTTTTAGTAATGGCATGGCGCATACGTATTTTTTATTTACAATGATTTGAAATTGTTACTAGTCGGGCAAACATGGATTTTACTTCTTTTAAATTTTTCTATGATATTATGATGTTTACTTATATTTACATCGTACTGTATTGTATTGCTTTGATGGTCTGTTGGCCGAATAAAGCTTATGTGTGAACACAAGATAGACTTATACAAGTGTGTTTGCCAACTAAATAAAAAAATTAAAAAAATCTTAGGTGGTCATTATGACCCTGGCGGTATTATAACCGCAGGGCCAAAACGATGGGAGCACCGCCAACAGGCTGGCGGTGCCTCCCGGCGTATTTTGACCGCGGCGGTAGCGCCGCGGTCGCACCGCCGGAGCCGGCGGTTTACGAGTCCCCGACCGCCAGCCTTTTTTCTGGTGGTCTGAACCGCCAGGAAAAGGCTGGCGGTACGGGGAGTCGTGGGACCCCTGGGGGCCCCTGCACTGCCCATGCTGCTGGCATGGGCAGTGCAAGGGCCCCCTGACAGGGCCCCATGCGGCTTTTCTCTGTCTGCTATGCAGACAGTGTAAAGCGCGACGGGTGCAACTGCACCCGTCGCACGGCCACAACACCGCCGGCTCCATTTGGAGCCGGCTCCTATGTTGCGGCCGTGATCCCCGCTGGGCCAACGGGGATCTCCAAATGGCCGCGGCGGGGGTGCGGCCGCATTGGTGGCTGCATGGCGGTCAGATCTTGGCGGGCGGCTGATGCCGCCCGCCAAGGTCGTAATGACCCCCTTAATCTTTAGTAGACGGTCCACTTAGTGAGCTGATGATACAGGATATGTATGACACAATGTCACTTTCATCGATCACTGAGAATGAACAAGATCATATGTAGGAGGCTGGCCTGGTGTGTGGTGGGTACCTAAGGTACTTACACCTTACACCAGGTACAGTTATCCCTTATTAGTGAAGTGCAAAATATGCAAAACTCAGAAGAGACTGAAAGACACTAACAGTGGATTCCTGGACAAGAAGATCTGTGGAAGAAAGGGACCAAGTCCAAGAAGCACTGAACAGTGCAGGAAGAGCACGAGTCCCTGCTAAGCCAGATGAAGGTGCAAAAGGAAAACCACCGGTAGAGAAGAAAAGTCAGTACTGCACCCAAAAAGCCAAAGTCGGGTTTCTGGGGGGTGCAAGTGATGTCCCACGCTGGATGGAGGATTACAGTCGGGTTTGCGTCATCGGAGTCTGCTAACAAGCCTTGGGACATGCAAAGCTCGCAGTTAGCGGAAAATGGTGCTTCCCGGGACCAGGAAGGACCAGGTGGACTCTGCCTAGGTAGGGGAGTCAGAAGGGGCCCTCAGCAACTCAGAAAGACCACAGAAGACCAGGCAGCACACACAGGAGTCCCACAGCATGGGGACAAGGAATTTGCGGAACAGGCCCCAGCAGTGCTACGACAAAGGCTCCCAGGCCGCCGGAGAACCACTCAGGAAGCTGTGTGTCACAGGATAGACTGCTGGTGGCAGGGGCTACAAGATGCATGAAGGACGTGGAGGAAGGATGCCAACAAGCTTTGGCAGCTGAAAATGACGCAGTGCACTGGACTACTGTCTTCCTTGGGGAGGCAAGGTCACACCTCCACCAAAGTGGGACAACTGGAAGAAAGGACCATCAGGACCACTTCAGTCCACCACCCGTGATGCAGGAACCAGACAGCTCTGCAGGAGAGGGGGTCCATGCAGCTGGTCATCGTCACAGTTGGTGCCTGCTGAAGGAGGGGAGTGACTCTTTCCCCCAACGGAGATTCCTTCACTCTTCTGGTGCAGGCTTAAGATGGGCTGTCCTCAGAGGATGCATGACCAGGAAACAGTTGAAGTTGCTGTCAGGAGCCGGAGATACAATGTTGCAGAAGGCATCTTGCTTCTTTGTTACAGCTTGTAGAGTTCCTGGAGGGTCCAGATGTAGTTTTTTCAGTGAGAATTTGAAGTAGAGAGTGCAGAAGATTCCTGCTGGAGTCTTGCAATCGGAATCTGAGGAACCACCCAAAAGAGAGTCCCTAAATAGCCCTGAAAGCGGGATTGGTCACCTAACCAGGTAAGCATGTATCAGGGTAGGGCTCTGATGTCATCTGCTGGCACTGGGCACTCAGATGCTCCCAGAGTTCCCTGCCAACCTTGAATCCAAGATACCAAAACCCAGGGACCCTCTAGAGGAGCTCTGAACACCCCCCCTAAGGTGGTCATGGAAAGGGGAGTGGTCACTCCCCTTTCCTTTGTCCAGTTTCGCACCAGAGCAGGGAATGGGGGTCCCTGAACATGTGTAGACTGATTTATGCAAGGAGGGCACCAAATGTGCCCTTTAAAGCATTTCCAGTGACTTGGGGAGGTTACCCCTCCCACGCCTGTAACACCTATTTCCAAAGGGAGAGGGTGTAACACTCCTCTCCCTAAAGAAGTTCTTTGTTCTGCCTTCCTGGGCTCGAGCTTTTCAAGCAACAGGATGGCAGAAACCTGTCTGTGAGGTTGCAGCAGCTGGGACTGCCTGGAAAACCTTGGAAGGTTGAAATGGCAATACTGGGGGTCCTCTAAGGTGCCCCCAGAGTGCATGGAATCATACAACCAATGCTTGCAAAAGCCTTGGGGTATAATTCCTGCATGTTTGATACCAAACATGCCTATTTTCTGAGTTACCATTATGTAGCTGGACATAGGTGGTGACCTATGTCAAGTACATGCGTAAAATGGTGTCCCCGCACTCATGAAGTCTGGGAAAATGAGCCTGGACTTTGTGGGGGCACCTCTGCTAGACCAGGGGTGCCCTCACACAAAGATACTTTTCACCCTGTCTTCAGGGCTGGAGGGCCTGCTATAGGGGTGACTTATAAGTGACCCGGTGCAGTGTAAATGGCAGTGGAAGGTACTTGCGCCCTTTCACTCAGGTTGCAATGGCAGTCCTGCAGAAGCCTTTGCATGGACTCCCTATGGGTGGCTAAATATATGCTGCAGCCCATAGGGATTCCCTGGAACCCCCATGCTCTGAGTACCTAAGTACCATATACTATGGACTTATAGGGGGCAACAGTATGTTAATTGTGGGTGAAATACTGTGTTAACAGAAACCAACAAGCACATTTAAGGGAGCGAGTAGAACTACTGGGGTCCTGGTTAAGAGGATCTTAGTAGACACAGTCAAACACACTGACAAACAGGCTAAACTTGGGGGTAACCAAGCTAGAAAGAGGCTACTTTCCAATATTCTGTTACACTTCATAAGGTTTTAAATGACTTAGAACATTGTATTAATCTTAGTGAGGATAGTTGATTAAAACTAGGGGTCCTGGTTTTATGGTATTTTTTTAAACATTTCGTGTGTATTTATCCATATTTATTTTTTGGCCATCTTCTTGGTATTTACCCATATTTATTTTCTGTTTTGAGAATAAATGGGTTTGTAAAAAAGTATATCTCTACATTTATTTAACTGATAGACGTGTTCATACATTGATGTCTGTCGTGTTTTTGTAAATCAAACAGCCAAATGTGGCACAGGACTACACCCACAGGTAAATATCAGCATTATTCTACAAATATATGTCAAGATACGTCTGCATTTAGGGACATCGTTACCTGTTTTTATCATCCCATGCTGTATGTCTACTCAGCTGTTGCCCTGGAATTCACAAAATACAGCATAGAACAAGAAGCACAATTTTCAGTATTTTTCTGCTTTTAAAAATAAATACAGACAGGAAGCATATTGTTTTTTTTACGTGTGAGTCTGTTAAAATCAGTAAAAACGAAGCCATAATTAAAGCCAAAATCTATGTGTATACTACAACTAACTAGTGGCAACAACATAGATTTTGTTTATAAGGTGGTATTGTATGACATTGATGATTGGGAACGCAGTCTAAAGAGCAATAGAAGAAGACTGTTCAGAGACAATTTGATGAGTCCTGAACAAGTCTCCCTGCAGGAACTGCTTACAGACCAAAGTATCTTTATCAGAGAAGCAGACAAGCTTGGAAACATGGGTATTACGAATAAGAGTGAATATGACAGGGAAGTTTTAGATCAACTTAATGACCTGATGTGTTATCTAGAATTGAACTTAAACTGTATGTTTGAAATTTCTAAATTAGTTAACACTAAACTTAAACAATGGTATACCTCAGGGTTACTGAATGATGATGAGTACTATTACATGTTGCTGGATCGTTCAAGATTTCATCACCTTTTTACTTTTTGGACATCTTCTTACACCCCTTTGTATCAAATTTACCTTCATACATGAGAGACAACAAACATATTCTCAATATGCTAAGTGATGTTATATGGAAAGAAGTAATGTTATCGCTCACTATGGATGTTGTGTCACTGTACATTAATATCATACATGAGCATGGGTTAAATTCTTTATGACTTTTTTGAACAAAAGACCTACTGAGTTATTGGAACATACTGACATGCTCATTACTATGTCTTGTTTGATTATTGAAAATAATGTTTTCCTATTTATTGGGTCCTGGTATAAACAGTTGTGCGGGACTGCAATGGGTTCCAGATATACACCTTCTATTTGCAAACCTCTTTATGGGGTGGCTGAAGGAGGTGCATGTCTGGGGCCCATCTAGCATAAAGTGTAGTAATCATATATTTTATTGGGGACCCTATATTGATGATTGTTTTATGATTTGAACAGGGTCAGGTGACAAATAGGAAGAATTCATGGTAAATTTGAATTCAAATGTGTACAACATGAAGTTTACCAATCAATATAGCTATGTATTTTTAGATGTTGAAGTTTATGTAAAAGATGGTCAGATTCACAGTAAAATGTTTAGGAGAAAACAGCATGTGATGCCCTCCTACATGCTTCTAGCTCACACCCCAAATTTCAGATTCACTCTATTCCTTACAGAGAGATGCTGAGGGTGAGACGCAACTGTAGTGAGGATGTTTTGCTTACACAGGGATTGGAAACTATGAGACCATGCCCCTCATCTTTGGGCGGACCGACCCCGATACGGTGCCTTCTGGCCAAAGGGGTTTGGTTGAGGGGCCTTCGGGTACCGTGCTGGTGGCTTCAGCCTCTGAGATCCCCTCCAGATCCACTTGCGGACCTGCATTGGTGCCAGTCACACCACTTAGACCTTACCCGGCGCTGGGTCGATTGCCGACGCTCCCGCCATTGGTAGTGCCCACTATCGACGATGACCCAATCCTTATCCATGACGACTCGGAGTTGGAGCACCGTCGGCCAACGCCGCCTTTGTCTTCGATGGTGCCTACTCACCCCAGGACAGATTTGGACCCTTTTTCTTATGGAAAATAGAAGATTGCATGTACGGGGATACAATAAGGAGGCAATTAAAAGAGCAAGCAAAGAGAGCACGCAACACTGAGCCTAGGATTACACTGACTGGTAAGAAGCAGAACCAGAAACAAAAATCAAAGCTGATTAAGTTGGTAACCAACTTTAACTCAAGATCCTACAAATTTTATAAAATTATACACATGCATTGACAACTGTTGCTTGAAGATAAGGATCTAAAACTGTTTCTAGCATCACATATCATAAGTCCAAGGTACCCAATCCCCAATAAACATAAAAATGGCTTACAAAAAATTCAAATGGATCTTTTAAATGTGGACACTGCACTGTGTAGATGGTGCATGGATGGAATGACTAAATGTGTATATCATGGTTTAGGGGAATACAATATACGTATCCACATTGATCATAATACTCTGTACATTGTTTATGTACTTGTATGTAAATGTGAAAAGATATACGTAAGATGTACAATTAGGTACCTAAAGGAATGTATGATGGAACACCTTAGGGCCATGAAACTGTTTGACAGAAGATATCAAATAGTAGTACATGCCAAAGAATGTGAAGCACAGGGGTTGCATTATACATTAGGATTCCATGGAATAGATGTTGTTAATTGTGATGCTAGGGGTGGCAACTGAGAATTTAGAGGTAGACGATGTGAAGCATGTTGGATAATTTGTCTTCACTCAGTTGAACATGGATTGAACATTGATCATGAAATGCAGCACTTTTTTGGGACATAATTAGTGATGTGTCTACAACTCAATGTTCTCATTTGTAAATATGACTGTGGTGGTACGTGAGATCACCATAACAGCTTTTACTTTCCTAAATATCGTTTCAAACATATGTATACATTAAGCATTATCACTCTGCAATGACAATATGACAATATGTAGCATGGCTACAAAATTATTACTTTAACTATACTTGTGATCTCTCTGCTTTGCACTACTGAGGTGTTCTTCTCTGTTGTGGGACCTTCCTCTCTATCCTCTCTATTCCTATGTTCTCGAGTTTGGGCATTTGAGTGAGAATAACTGATTTGGTAATGTGGGGTTGCCCCACAATCATAATAAACTGGTAATACCATGTGCTACTCTCCCCATGCCTCTCAAATCGTGATATGGTTCGCCATTAGTAAAAGAGTGAATATAGCCTACGAGTTATAGGTATGCTTCCCCATAATCATTAATTTTGTTTAATGCGACAATGGTGACTTTAGCAGAACTAATTAATAATTCTCTTTTCAATTAAGTCAGTAATATCTAAATGACACATGGTATTGTTGCTTACGTTGCTCAAAGATGACCAGACCTAACTCAAATTGTTTAAATTCAATATGGCTGTATCAGAGATAGCTGTTTGTCAAAGTTTACAGTTGATTATTAAGTTACTTTTTCTAATATGGTTGCCCCACAAAATACTTCTCCCCTCACCTCACAGTTTGTGATACAGTTTGCCTTTAATAATATAGTGAATATAGGTTGTAAGGGATAGGTACCCATCTGAATAATCTTCATTTGTGGCCAATGCGAAAATGTCGACTATTACAAACTCAATTAAGTTTGTAGTATCTGAATGACATGTGGTATAATTGCTTATATTGCTGAATTAAGACTAGACCACAGATGACCATCATGGGTACTACATTTACTTTGTTATGTGACATATAGGCCCTCATTACGAGTTTGGCAGTCTTAGGACTGCCATGTTGGTGGCGGCAGTCACACCGCCTACGGCCCAGCGGGGAAGAGTGCCAAATTATGACCATGGGAGTGTTTCCAACAGAGCACAGCCAAACTACTGCCAGTACCGGCAATTCAGAGAGGCCGCTGTGGAAGACAGTAGGCACCTTCAGACCGACGGGGAGCATGTTTCTGCCAGATATATTATGGGGCTGCACACCGCCAGGGTTTCCACCGGTGTTGCGCCGCCACCAAAACCCTGGTAGAAACAAACTCTATAAAAGGAAGAACTCACCCTCAGGAACACAGACCTGCCTGGAGCCGACACGGAGCCTGAATGTGAAGTCCTCCCACTGCTCCTGCTCACACAATGACTTTGTAACCAGCCACGGTGACAAAGACAACAACCGTAAGTACACTCACCTAGCACACACTGGAGGGAAAGGCATTAGTATACACCCATATACTACACACACATTCGGGATGGCTTGCGATGAACACACACACGTAACCACACACCCATATGAACACACACATACACACACCTACACACAGACATGCACACTCATTCTAAACACACTTACACCCAAAATTAACACACCACTGCCAACACACACACCCTGAACACACACCAACCCACAGACGCACAACACTGCCACTGCTAACACAATCATACACAACCCCACCGACTCACACAACCACATCACAACCGCAACTACACAAATGTTTTACCAAGCACTTTCACTGAAGGTTCTGTGGGACAGCCATGGCACCATGAATGCCCTCAATGAACGCATTGCTCTGGTGGAATCATCCACATGACAACACATACATACAACAACAGGTAAGAACACCACACAACCAATCAAAACTATCACACAGCCTTGCAACAAACTATTTGTCACACCACACCAACACCAGATACAATGCATAGGACATAGCCAACACCACAAACATGCACAACAAACCACACAAGGACACACAACACCACTATTACACATACCAACACTAACTATACACAATTTGGCTACACACATGCATGGAACTTACACAATCATATTCAACATACAAAACACAGCAATGACAGCTGGACCAATGGCAGGGCGACACCCACAAGCAGCCCAGGCACAACAGCTAGCCAACCAACACACACACACAAGTCACACACTCACAAACCAAAGCCCACAAACACTGAACAGCCATCTTGAAAGAAAGTCAGGACAAGTATGTTACCATCAAATCCAACAGCAGGTTAGCCCAGATGTATTAATATATGTCCTATTATAAAAATATAAAAACTATGAACAAGGCACCTGAGACTCCTGACTGCAAAATAACCTCCACAGGATAGGGGCATCAAGGTGGAAGGTGGGCACCACAGGGATTAGGTGGAGGGGGTAGTGAAAGGGGAATGGGCTTGGGCTTGGGCTTGGGTGGGGGTCCTTGGGCTTGGGCTTGGGAGGGGTGTTCTTGGGCCTTAGCTTGGGAGGGGTAGACTTCTTGGCAGGAGGAGGGGCATAGGCACTATCAGGGAGGACTTGGAGATGGATGTATTGGACTTTAGGAGGAATATAGAGCACTTGGGGTGGGAGAGGGGTAGGGACCAGGGAAAACTCAGAGAGGAAGACCATTTTACACACACGGAGACAGCCATGGCAAAACGGTTTGGGAGTGGAGGGAGTGGTAGTCATATATGTCGGTCAGGATGTTTTGGGTGCAAGTGCGTGCATGGAATGCATTTGGGTGCAGGGTATCTGTTGGGAGGGGGTCAGTGTGTGTGTTTAGGGATTTTGGGAGGAGGAAGGGGAGGAGGTCCTGGGAGAAGCTGTGGTGGGTGGGTGACTGTCTGTTGGGATGGTGGCTGCAGGTATGGTCAATGTGCTGCTTGGGGGTGTCGTTGGTGGATGTCTGTGGGTCTGATATTATGCTGACTGTGGGTAACATGGGACTGATGGCTGAATCCGTCAATGATGGTGTTGTGCTGCAGATGTGTCTTGTGTAATGTCTGTGAGGGAGGGGATGGCGGGGGAGTCAGTGCAGGGACTGGATGTTGGTGTGTCTGCAGGTGGCTGGTGCTTGTGTGCATGCTGGTGGTGGGTCTTGTGGTGCTAATGTTTGTCTGTGGAACCCTTGTCTGTTGAGGTGCATGCATGCCTATGTGTATATGTGCTTTGGATGAGTATGGGGAGAGGGGTTTTGATTTAGGTTTAGGACGAGATAGTTGGACGTTAGATGGTAGACAAAGGGACGTTGGCTGCTGTCAGAGTGGAGGCCAGAACCTGAAAGGATCTCTGTAGGCCAGCCATGGCACAGTGAGTGCCCTCCAAGAACGCATTGCTCTGTTGGACTTGAGCTGCCAGTCCCTGGATGGCATTCACAATATCGACTGACCCAAAGAGATGGACCTCGGGAGGTCAATAACCTCCTCACTGAGGGCAGCAGGGCTGACTGGAGCAGGGGCAGAGGTGTCTGTGGTGAAGGAGAGGCCCACCCTCCTGGGTGAGCAGGAACGGTCAACTGGGTGGGGAGTTATAGGAAGGTTGGTGCCAGTAAGGAGGATGGTGGACAAAGATGGTGCTGTGGTGGTCCCAGATGGGTCTGCCACCACCATGGAGTGTCCACTGGAGGAGGATTCCCGTGAAGAGGTGGCAGATCCATTCTCCCCAGTGGCACTCCCCTTGCCCTCCGTCCTACAGGGTCCCTCAGTGTCTCTGGTGCGAGCTTCCTGGGTCCTATGGGCTGCTGTTTCCACACTTGCCTGTGTCCCTTCTCCTCTGCCAGACAATGCTGATGCCCACAATGAGAGAGAGAGAGAGAGAGAGAGAGAGAGGTAGGTACAGAGAGAGAGAGGTAGGGGGCAAAGTAGTTAGCATATACCTCCCACTGGCACAGCTAAACATATACATCTCTCACAATACACATAATGGCTGGGCCATCACATTAGCCAATTCACATTTCCAGCATCATGTCATGACGTGTCACTACTACCCACACCTGTCTGCCAACCCTCACATCTACAGCTATACCTAAGTAGGACTGCACTACTAGACTCATTTCCATGATGCCAACCAAAGCCCTTTAACTGGCATAGCATGCCCTGGAAGCAGTATCAGTAATGTGCAGAATACACAACTTACCACTCCATACCTTTTCAACCATTGGAAGTGCAGCTGACTAGACACAACACATCAGGACTCTACAGTCACAACACCTGATTAGTCCATGGTCTCTGTAACATATCCATTACAGTGACAATAACTTGACTCACAGACCACATAGTACCTACCTGTTATATTACATGGCTGGCCAATCAGTATACTGGTGCCATTATGAATGAAAGCTCACATACTCAATACTATTCAGACACCCAAACAGTTCACATCTGATGTGTACTATGTGAATCAGTGGTATAGCCATGTGAGTAGCCAGACCCTATCACAGAGCCTGAGCAGGTCACCCGCAACACATATATCACAACCCAGCATACTGCTAAGTTCATCTAGAATGGGCCATGTACCACGTGTAAAACATCCAAACACATCCTCTGAGTGCACTGTCACAATAGAAGTACCTCTGGACCACACATACCACATCATAGACCTCTTTCAATTCCAGCACACATGCAAGTACACCAGCAGGACTACGCACCATGACAACTCCACCCTCACACACAATATTCCACAGATGGTAAAACCTGTCACTGAGGCCAGACAACCCACATCTCAAGGGGTATTGATTAGCATGCATACATTAGGCACACATGGGTAAACACCACTGCCACTTCACCAAATACACATCCCACTACCACAAAAGCAGCCGGAGGAGACTGAATAAAAAAGTTCCTTCAAATCAACATGTCACATGTCATGCAGTACCCAAACCACTCCTAATCTGCCACTACCTAATATCCAAGGCAAGCTAATAGTCACAGGCCATCAGATGTGACCCCAACTATCCATGATCACATGATGTAGTCAGTCAGTAATGCAGCATTGGTCTTGTTAGGACTATGTCCTACATTCCATGTGCACATCATGGTGACAAATAAGGTATCTCCTAGGGCACTTACAACCTCCAGTACCAACCCTTAGGTTGGGAGGCCAAGTATAGCTCCCAAGAATGCATCCCCTGTGCTATCAGACCTCATCAATTTGACATGTTACAGTATCCCAGGTTGACCACCTACACATACCCTACAGTCAGCAGGTCACCTATATATTTGCCTAGTCTGCTATCAAGCCAATACTCATGTCCCATGAAGGCCAGTCCTGTAGTCAAACTGTAATGGAAACCCCACAGTCTTTCAATACCATTGCCAGTACATGATTAATATAGCCCCACTGATATCGGGAGAATGACACTGTTGCATTTACAGGATAGGCTACACAGATGGGATTGGAATTACACATCAGAGCCACTAGTGCAGTTTGTCTGGAACTGCTCATACACAATGCTTAGGGTGATACGAACACTCACATCCTTTGTATGGCCAGGATGGAGTCACACGTGTCTATGACATTAGTGCATCTCAACATTACAGACATGGAGCGGTATGGAAATGGGAGATTTATATCCACTGACAGTAAAGCATGAAGGCACATCTACAACATATACTCAGCCAGGGTGCCTAGTACCCATTTCCAATTGTTGATACACATGTAGCATTAACGTCAATGTCACTTTGTCTGCAGTGAGCCACCCAATCCCATTTAAGACCAGCCAAGTGCCAGGATGCAGTCAGTACTCACCCCCTTGTGGCTGCTGTGCTGCCCTCAAATGCTTATCCAACTCAAGACAGGTAACCACCAAAATGAGGGCCATTAGTGGGGGTCAGGGTCTGATGGGTACTTCTCCCTTGTTGGGAGGACATCCCCAGTTGGGTGTCAGCAGTGTTCCAGGCCCAGTGTCTCAGGTCCTCCCACTGCTTGCGATAATGGGTGCTCTGCAAGGCATGGACCCCTAGGGTCCACACTTGATTGGCGATGGCATGCCATATCCCCTTCTTCTGATAGACGTTGACCTGCATGGGTGACACAGACAGAAGGAGAAAGATATGTGGACTGGCACCATACTAACAGCAGAGTAATATAAAAAGCAGACTCAGAAAATGACCACACATACCCATCCACACGATTGACAAGCCTAAACACAATGCAACTCCCTTACCGGAACACATGCACCATTCACCCTCACACACACCCATGTTGCATATGACTATGGCACAGGGCTCATCACTTCCTCTGGTGCACCCTACAGCTGTCCATACAGGGATGGGACCTCTTCCACCTGCGTTTCAAGCTCTTCTTCGGTAAAGGCTGGGGCCCTATCACCTGCAGGACGTGGCATGATGGCTCCCAGAGACAGTACACAGCAGCTCAGCTCGTGGAGGTCTTGCTTGCAAGAGTGTCAGGAGTCAAGTGAGCAAGGCTGTAGAAAATGGCAGTCTTGGCTGCCGCGTACAGGACTGTCACCACCGGCAGTGATCGCCATTGGCTCCAGTCCCCCATAGGCAGCAATGTTACCCAATGAGGAGTTTCACTGTGGTTGTGACTGCCTACCGCCATGTCGAGGGAAGCCGATCGACCTAAGGCACTTCCATCTGTCCAGTGCTGCAGGATAGGCAACTACCAATTTATGCTCATATCATGTATTGAGGCATGAAAATAAGTGCACCATATACTTTTTTCATGTGAAGGTGGAATTGGCCTATGTTGTGGCATCATGGTTTGGCTCATACATATTATATGCATGGCAGAGTGGCCTTCTATTGCTTGTTGTCATATGACATGCATGTGAAGATAAACATCAGCTCAGAGGCGGTGTAACCATATAGGTATATAGCATGACTATATACATGCTCAGTGCAGGACAGCTCAGTGTACCATTTATGGAACCCGATACGTGATGTATGTCAGAAACCACTGATCAGGGGCAGCAATGTGCAGCAAAGATGGAGGTCATGCTGCTTCAGCATGGGCAATATAGTATGTTGTCAAGGAAGCATATTGGCTAAATTTAAAAGTGGGAAAGCTAGCTGAGGTGCCTTCGTTCAGTTTGACAGATAGATTTATATCAGTTAAATGTCCTTATGAATTTGAAAAATATATGGATTTGATTTTATCCCCTTGAGCACGTGCACTTTAAATCAGGTTGAGGCTGGGATCGCTACCATTACGTACTTTCACTTGCTGGTGGTCCCAACAGGATAACCAACAAGATCTATGCCCAATGGGCTGTGGGTCATCTGAATGCATTGCTCATGTGTTATTCCATTGTCCCGCATATGCCAAACAGCGGGCTCGATGGATTATACCACTTTGCAGATCCATGGGCAATAACAACCGGCCCTTAGGTCTTGCAATCTGAAAAACTAATACTCATGGGATTTTGGTATGTGCATTGGCAAGATTCTTAGATGTAATTTGGCACATTAGAGCAAAACAGTTAGGGGCAGTTTGCAATGTATCACACTAAAGTAAGTTTAAGTCTGAAGACATCATTGAATATGTGGTACTTATAGGAAATTATGGATTATTTAGTGACCTCCTTATAATATTTGATTATAATCTTAATGCTGCGATACTGTATTCGTATTTCGCATTTTAAGTTTGTTAGCTGGTGGATTTTATATTAGTGCCTTCCTACACCAGCAATTTTTTATGATATATTTGATTATGTTTTAGAATCTTGTGTTTTGCATTTTAATTGTTTATTTTTAACATTATCCAGTTAGAGGGTTTTACATTATTGCTTCTTCATATTTTTAATGTGTGCATTTTATGATGAGCTGTTATGGTATTTTTATTACCGAAATAAAGCCTAAGCCTACTACTAGTATGTGTCAGCAGCATGCAGCATGTCTACAGTGTTAGGTGTGTGCGATAATGATGTGTTCTGCTAACACGTGTGGAGTGCATATCACATTGTACATTCTCTTCTCTCTATCCTAGATACCCTGTCATGAGGATATTGAGACATGCATCAGTGTTCCGTCCCCTAGTGGACATTGCAACCCTGGAGGAGAGGCATATTATTCAGACCTATAATCTGAATCGTCAGACCATCATGAATTTATGTACCCAGTTGGAGCTACATCTATTGCCTGCCATACGCAATCCTTATGCCATCCTTCCTACAGTTCAAGTTCTGTCAGTGGTACACTTTCTTGTCACAGGCTCCTTTCAGATTACAGTGGGTTTGGCAGCAGGGATGTCACCGCCTGTGTTCAGTCTTGTGTTGAAGGATGTACTGTGTGCTTTATTAAAAAACATGGACAGCAACATCAGGTTCTACCAATGCGGGGATCTGGCCTATGTGAAGACAGACTTCTATGATGTGGGACACTTCCCTCATGTGATAGGATCCATAGATGGCACCAATGTAGCCTGGTCCCTCCCAGTGCCACTGAATGGGTCTATAGGAACAGTAAAAAACTATCACTCCAAGAAGGTTCATGTGTTGTATGTGGCAGACCAATATTTCTCCCAAATGACAGCCAGGGTTCCTGGATCTGTGCATGACTCCTACATCCTGAGGAACAGCAACGTCCCCCACATGGTATGACTACAGAGAGAGAGGGTTTGGCTCATTGGTATGTGTACATTTGGATGTGTGTCTCTGTTATGGCGTATGTGAAGTGCACATTGCAGGTTTTGATGTAGATGGGCTAGTGCATTGTGGGAGTGGTGGTGATAGTGATTGGCTGTGCTATACGTGCACTTGGCAGGGAGTGTGTGGCTATTGGGGCAGGATGGTGGTGTGGCATGCAGGAGAGGGGCATTAGGTGATTAGATGGGAGGTGTAGTGGGAGATGGGGTGTTTTGGGAAGTGTTTGGGTGTTGAGGAAGCATGCAAGACAGGTCGAATTAGTGTCAGGGGTGTGGTAGTTACTCACCAGAGTCCAGTCCTCTGGGTATTCCAGTCAGGCCCTTAGGATGCAGGATGTCCAAGACCTTCTTCTACCATGATGTGAGCTCTGGGGAAGGAGGTGGGGCCCACCACCAGTCTTCTGCATAGCTATCTGGTATCATGAAGCCATGGAATGCACCTTCCCCCTGTAGATGGTTCACCTCTTCCTGATGTTCTCCCTTGTGCATGGATAGTTGCCCACTGAGTTGACTACTGGAGACTGTTGTCTGCCATAACTCCATCTTCCTGGCTATGGAGGTTTGCTGTATCTGTGCTACTAAGAGCTGTGGCTCAAACCTCATCATTTCATCAACCATGACCCTAAACTCATTGTCACTGAAGCGTGGGTGCTTTTGATGTAACATGGTGGTTGAGTTGTGGGGGGGGTGGGTGTTGTGTGTGTAGAGTGCAATGTAGGGTGCTTGGTGGGGTGGAGTGTTTGGTTGTGTGTTGGTAGATTGTGGTGTTTGTGTGTAGTTGTGATGTGTGTATATTGTTGTTTGTACAGTTGGGTTGTGTGTGGTGAGTGTGAAGTGTAAATGTGCCTGTGGTGCATGAGTGCAGAGTAATGAGATTGTGGCTTCTTGGTGTATGTGGTGGTAATTTTAGTCACAAAGGATTGTGGGTTGTGTGTGGGTGAGTTATATAGTGCAGTGAGTAGGTGTGCCTGGTGTGTACAGGTGTGTCAGGAATGGGGTCTTCGAACTGTCCAATGTGGTATTATGTTCTGACAGGAATGATTTCTGAGTGTGGCGCTTTGGACCGCCAATGGTTTTCCGCCACAGAAGAATCACTGTGGTGATTTGAGGGTCTTAATCTGGAGGGTGGAAGGTTGTCAGCATGGCAGTGCTGGTGGTAGAACCGCCTCATTCCCACCCTCCTGAGTCCTGGTGGTGTTGGATTTGTGGCTGTTTTTTTGTGATCTTCATAGTCTGACTCTTAATACGGCGATCGGTTTACTGCCAACAAGGCGGTCTTTTGGCACCCACCACTGTGGTAGTCTTGTTAAAAGACAAAGGTGGTCATTACAAGCAACCAAAAAATGGAATCACAACCATGGCGGAAACTGCCAACATAGACTGCCACTTTAACACTCCGACCGCCACAGCAGTACAAACAAACACTGCAGCGGTAACCACCAACAGACAGGCGGAGGACAATGTACCGCCCACACTATTAAAACCCACCAATCCGCCACCTTTTCCGGGGTGGATTCACCGTGAACAAAAACACAGCAGACACAGGACTTTGAATGGAAAATGCTCACCTGTACACACCCCACGAGGAATCAGGACGCCATGAAACCCGAGCTCCAGATTCTGCCAGCCTTTATCTTCCTGCTCCTCTACCAGGAGCACGAACGCCGGCGGCGAAGACCACGGTGAGTACTGCACCTACGACACAGGGGAGAGGGTTGGGGGGAGGGAAAAAACAGTGACACACACACGCAACACCCCCACCCTCACCCACGACAACACACTCACCAATAAATCATGATACATAACAGTTACACCCCCAAACCCCTCTGGAAGAATGCAAGGACAAAAGGAAATGAGCCAAATAATTGTGATATATTCAATTACATACATCAAAAATATTTACACATATATACACATATACAATTATATACACCAAGAACACAAGTCCAAGGTATTCCACCATCATAGTCCGTGGATCACTGGGCCCAAAAGGCATGGGTGAGGCCCACACTCAATACCCGAACAAGACGGAGAGAACACTGCAGGGGCATCAGTTACAAATAAAACAGGCACCTCAGGGGGAAGGGAAGAGGGGGGCACCTCAGCCGGATGAGTGGATGACGCCAGATCCACGAGGGGGCTCCGTGCCCACTGTTCAATCCTGGGGAGTGCAAAGCCACAGTCTCTCAAGTCTCTACAGTGGGTGGGTTGCCCACTGTTCAATCCTGGGGAGTGCAAAGCCACAGTCTCACAAGTCTCTACAGTGGGTGGGTTGCCCACTGTTCAATCCTGGGGAGTGCAAAGCCACAGTCTCACAAGTCTCTACAGTGGGTGATTTGCCCACTGTTCAATACTGGGGAGTGCAAAGCCACAGTCTCTCAAGTCTCTACAGTGGGTGGTTTCCCCACTGTTCAATCCTGGGGAGTGCAAAACCACAGTCTCTCAAGTCCCTACAGTGGGTGGTTTGCCCACTACTTTATCCTGGGGAGTGCAAAGCCACAGTCTCTCAAGTGGATAACAGTTCTCCACTGGTTCTGGAGAGGGCTTTGTGCCCAGAGTGCTTCATCCTGCCAAGGACAGAGGTAGTAGATGTGATAATCCACTGGTTCTGGAGAGGACTTTGTGCCCAGAGTGCTTCATTCTGGAGGGGGCTTTGTGCCCAGAGTGCTTCATTCTGCCAAGGACGGAGGTAGTGGATGTATCTCTCCACTGGTTCTGGAGGGGGCTTTGTGCCCAGAAAGCTTCATCCTGCCAAGGACTGAGGTAGTGGATGCCTTTCTCCACTAGTTCTGGAGGGGGCTTTGTTCCCCGAGTGCTTCATCCTACCAAGGACAGAGGTAGTGGATGTAATACTCCACTGGTTCTGGAGGGGGCTTTGTGCCCAGAGTGCTTCATCCTGCCAAGGACTGAGGTAGTGGATGCCTTTCTCCATTTGTTCTGGAGGGGGCTTTGTGCCCAGAAAGCTTCATCCTGCCAAGGACTGAGGTAGTGGATGCCTTTCTCCACTGGTTCTGGAGGGGGCTTTGTGCCCAGAGTGCTTCATCCTGCCAAGGTCAGAGGTAGTGGACGTGATACTCCACTGGTTTTGGAGGGGGCTTTGTGCCCAGAGTGCTTCATCCTGTCAAGGACAGAGGTAGTGGATGTATCTCTCCACTGGTTCTGGAGGGGGCTTGGTGCCCAGAGTGCTTCATCCTGCCAAGGACTGAGGTAGTGGATGCCTTTCTCCACTGGTTCTGGAGGGGGCTTTGGGCCCAGAGTGCTTCATCCTGCCAAGGACGGAGGTAGTGGATGTATCTGTGCACTGGTTCTGGAGGGGGCTTTGTGCCCAGAGTTCTTCATCCTGCCAAGGACTGAGGTAGTGGATGCCTTTCTTCACTGGTTCTGGAGGGGGCTTTGTGCCCAGAGTGCTTCATCCTGCCAAGGACAGAGGTAGTGGATGTATCTCTCCACTGGTTCTGGAGGGGGCTTTGTGCCCAGAGTGCTTCATCCTGCCCGTGGCGGACTCAGTAACGTCGGAATCATTGGTGCTCACTGGCCAGCGGTGCTACTGGCGGCGGTGTCCTGGGCAGCGGGTCAGCTGGTGGCTGTCTTGTCCTGGCCTGCGGTGCTGCTGGCGGCGGTGTCCTGGGCAGCGGTTCAGCTGGTGGCGGTGTCCTGGGCAGCGGTTCAGCTGCTGGCGGTCCTGTCTTGGGCAGCGGTTCAGCTGCTGGCGGTCCTGTCTTTGGCAGCGGGGCTGCTGGCAGTCATCTCCTGGGCAGCGGGGCTGCTGCTGGCGGTCCTGTCTTTGGCAGCGGGGTTGCTGGTGGTCGTCTCCTGGGCAGCGGGGCTGCTGCTGGTGGTCCTGTCTTTGGCAGCCGGGCTGCTGGCGGTCATCTCCTGGGCAGCGGGCTGCTGCTGGAGGTCGTCTCCTGGGTAGCGGGGCTGCTGGCAGTCTTGTCCGCCGTGCTGATCTTCCCAGACTTGCCGGTTTTACTGTGCCCCTTCCCCACCTTGGATGGTGTCGCAGCTGTCTCCACACTCCCAACTGTAACCCTTGGAGTGGCTTTGGTGGCTGATTTCTTCCTCCTCTCCCGCCGGGCACTGTCCAACTTTTTATGCTTGACAGGTGGGGGACTGTCCGTGCTGTGGCTCCTTGCCACACTGGCTGCCCTGCTGCACCCCATAATCCGGTGACTACTGGCACCACTGGTTCCGCTGATGTTGTGGCTGAGGTGCTAGGTTGGGACCTGGAGAGTCGGGCCCTAGGAGACTGATGGGGTGGGGGAGGTGAGGGAAATAGGTCAAGGCTGGCCAGGAAAAGTTTCTTAGGAACACTGGGACGGGTAGCTGGAGGGGGTTTGGGAGTGGAGGAAGAGGTTGTGGTTGTAGGAGGTGTACGTTTGCTGACTTTGGGTGAAGGTGCATGGGCTGGAGGCTGTCGTGAGGTGGATGGCTGTTGGGTGGGTGTGTGGCTGCGTTTGTGTACCTTGAGAGGTGGCCTCACAGACACACTGGGAGAGGACACAGGTGATGTGTGAATGGTAGTGGGGGTGGTGACTGCACGTGAGCGGGGTGTGGTGCTGGTGATGGACGTAGTGGCTGAGGATGTAGTGCATGCAGGTGTGAGTGGAGACGAGACTGGGAGGGAGGAGGGAGACGAGGAGGAGGGGGACACAGTGGAGGCAGTGGATGTTGTTGTGTCTGCATGTGTGTGATACTTGCGTGAATGCCTGTGGGATGAATGGTGCTTATGTTTGCCTGAGCTTCGCTTGTGTGTTGAGTTGTGTGCATGCTGGTCTGATGGTGTGCTTGGATAGGCTGAGGTACAGGGGTGTGGGTCTGGGTGGAGGAAGTTGGAGGGGGGAGGCTAGAGACTGGGACAATGGCTGCCATCAGTGCAGAGGCAAGAGTCTAAAAAGCTTGCTGAAGGGCTGCCTGACCAGAGTGAATGCCCTCCAGGTATGCATTGGTTTGTTGCAACTACCTCTCAACACCCTGGATGGCATTCAGAATGGTAGACTGCCCAACAGTGTGGAACCTGAGGAGGTCAATGGCCTCCTCACTGATGGCAGCAGGGGTGACTGGGGCAGGTCCTAACTTGCCTGGGGTGAAGGTGATGCCCACTCTCCTGGGTGAGCCGGCACGGGACAAATGCTGAGGGGCTGTTGGGAGGGCGGTGCTGGTAGGCGGGGTGGCGGCTGTACCTGTAGATGCGGGGGCACAGGTGGGGCCACCACCGCAAGGGAGCTCCCATCAGAGGAGGAGTCTGTATCGCTGGTGTCAGCTCCTGTCCCCGCCGTGGAGCTCCCCTCGCCCTCCGTCCCACTGGTGAATTCGGAGTCCGTAGTGACACCCTCCAGGGCCATGTGGGATGCAGCTCCCTCCTGCTCCGGTGAAACTGCTCCTCTGCCTAATGATGCTAATGCACATAAGAACAGGGAGACCACAAATAGTGGGGGGAGACAGAAGAAAGACATGTTTAGTGCATGCAGTACCGCTACTGTTGGCGGACACGACAGACACAGAAGCCCCCTGCACTACGCCGCGCACTTGGGGTCCACTATTTAATCCCTGGGACATGGCTTACAAAGCTTCTGCACACATGGATGTCACAGGAGCCTGACTAGGTGTAGTTGGCGATGTTCACAGGTGGGGTGGGGTGCCACAGGGCCTGCCTGAAGAAGGGAAGTTAACTACCAAACTCGCCCTGGCCTAGGGGAACCCACAGCCCACCTCCCCTACCCAGACACCTACAATGCGTGCTGAATCAGCAGAATGAGAGTGTACTCACCTCCTTGTTGCTGCTGTGATGCCCTCAAGCGCCCATCCAAATCCGGGTATGCCACCACCAGGATCCGGAACATCAGGGGGGTCATGGTGCGACGGGCACCCCTCCCACGTTGGGAGGCCATTCCCAGCTGAGCCTCCGCCGTCTTCTTGCTCCAGCGGCGAATGTCCTCCCATCTTTTCCGGCAGTGGGTGCTTCGTCTGTGTTAGACCCCAGGGTCCGGACTTCCTTGGCTATGGCAATGGCATGCCAGACGTCCTTCATCTGGTGGGCGCTGACCTACAGGAATTGTACAGGGGAAAAAGAAAAGTAATTACCAACAGTCATTGGCCCTCATCCCTACCCTTGCCATGACGCACATGCACTCACCGTCGATACATGCACGCCTCATTCTCACCCCCCCATCTTTCATCCACCCCACTCCACACAGGCATTGCCCATACAGCATGCTCACAGTGTACTTACCTGTTTGTCTGGAGGACCGTAGAGTAGCGTGTACTGGGTAGGACCCCATCCACAAGTTTCTTCAACTCCTTCGTGCAGAAGGCAGGGGCCCTTTCCCCAGACACACAAGCCATTGTCTCTTCAGACTGACGTCACAGCAGCACTTGCAGTGTAGGTCCTCTCCTGTCGAAGATCAGGTATCGAGTGATTGAACAGAGAGAAAATGGCAGTCACATCCGCAGCGGTGCAAACCGTCACCACCGGCGTGCATCGTCATTGGCTCTTGGGACCCATAGGGTCCAATGTTAACCAATGCAGAATTGTGCTGCGGTCTTCGACCGCCTACCGTGATGGTGTACAACGCCAGCGCAGTTACCTCATATCCCCTTGTCCCACCTTACAGGTCAGGCAGCCGCCATTTGAGGGGCCCACATGGCATTATTTTTGACTGTGTCACACATACCTAGGCCATGCCTAAACACTCATACAGGCAAAGTTTGATTTATGAATATTTTCAGAGTAAGCTGTGTTTACGTACTTCAGAGTTGGTTGACTCTGTGCTCGCTGTTCTCCTTCATAGGCACCATCTGCTGGGGCATGTGAGGAGATGGAGGCATCCTCCGTTGTACAGACCGCTGGGGGACCTGTCGACAATGGAGGAAAGACGTGATCATCAACTACAGGCTTGATCGTGCCACAATCCAGGAACTGTGTGCCCAGTTGGAGCCAGACCTGATGTCAGCTATCTGCCATCCCACAGGAATCCCCCCTTAAGTGCAGGTGCTGTCAGTACTCCATTTACTAGCAAGTGGGTCTTTTCAAACAACAGTGGCCATAGCATCAGGGATGTCCCAGCCTATGTTTTCCCTCAGGTGGAGGATTTGCCTACAGTGAAAGTTGATTTCTATGCCCTTGGACATATCCCCAACATCATAGGTGCCATTGATGGGACACATGTGGCCTTGGTTCCCCCCCCCCTGCAGGAGTGAACAGGTGAACAGAAACCGGAAGAGTTACCATTCCATGAATGTGCAGATGGTGTGTTTGGCAGACCAGTACATCTCCCATGTTAATGCAAAATTCCCTGGCTCAGTGCATGAGCGGAATAGCAGCATCCCTTATGTGATGGGGCAACTACAGAGGCACTGGGTGTGGCTATTAGGTGAGGACATGGACCCAATACAGTGTGACTAGGTGTCTGGGTCTGGGGATGTCCCTAAGAGTTAGTGTGTGTCCAACAGTTGTTCCTCGCCATTTGCAGGTGACTCTGGTTACCCCAACCTGTCATGGCTACCGACCCCAGTGAGGAATCCCATGACAAGGTGTAGGAGGCTGGACTGGCTTGTAGTGAGTACCAAGGGGTACTTGCACCTTGCACCAGGCCCAGTTATCCCTTATTAGTGTATAGGGTGTCTAGCAGCTTAGGCTGATAGATAATGGTAGCTTAGCAGAGCAGCTTAGGCTGAACTAGGAGACGTGTGAAGCTACTACAGTACCACTTAGTGTCATATGCACAATATCATAAGAAAACACAATACACAGTTATACTAAAAATAAAGGTACTTTATTTTTATGACAATATGCCAAAGTATCTTAGAGTGTACCCTCAGTGAGAGGATAGGAAATATACACAAGATATATATACACAATAGCAAAAATATGCAGTATAGTCTTAGAAAACAGTGCAAACAATGTATAGTTACAATAGGATGCAATGGGGAAACATAGGGATAGGGGCAACACAAACCATATACTCCAAAAGTGGAATGCGAACCACGAATGGACCCCAAACCTATGTGACCTTGTAGAGGGTCGCTGGGACTATTAGAAAATAGTGAGAGTTAGAAAAATAACCCTCCCCAAGACCCTGAAAAGTGAGTGCAAAGTGCACTAAAGTTCCCCTAAGGACAAAATAGTCGTGTTAGAGGAATAATGCAGGAAAGACACAAACCAGCAATGCAACAACTGTGGATTTCCATTCTAGGGTACCTGTGGAACAAGGGGACCAAGTCCAAAAGTCACAAGCAAGTCGGAGATGGGCAGATGCCCAGGAAATGCCAGCTGCGGGTGCAAAGAAGCTTCGACTGGACAGAAGAAGCTGAGGTTTCTGCAGGAACGAAAAGGGCTAGAGACTTTCCCTTTAGTGGACGGATCCCTCTCGCCTTGGAGAGTCGTGCAGAAGTGTTTTCCCGCCGGAAGAACGCCAACAAGCCTTGCTAGACGCAAATCGTGCGTTTGGCGTTTTTGGACGCTGCTGGGGCCCAGGAGGGACCAGGAGGTCGCAAATTGGACCTGAAGAGAGAGTAGACGTCGAGCAAGACAAAGAGCCCTCATTGAAGCAGGTAGCACCCAGAGAAGTGCCAGAAACAGGCACTACGAGGATGCGTGAAATGGTGCTCACTGAAGTTGCACAAAGGAGTCCCACGTCGCCGGAGACCAACTTAGAAAGTCGTGCAATGCAGGTTAGAGTGCCGTGGACCCAGGCTTGGCTGTGCACAAAGGATTTCCGCTGGAAGTGCACAGGGGCCGGAGTAGCTGCAAAGTCGCGGTTCCCAGCAATGCAGCCCAGCGAGGTGAGGCAAGGACTTACCTCCACCAAACTTGGGCTGAAGAGTCACTGGACTGTGGGGGTCACTTGGACAGAGTCGCTGGATTCGAGGGACCTCGCTCGTCGTGCTGAGAGGAGACCCAAGGGACCGGTAATGCAGCTTTTTGGTGCCTGCGGTTGCAGGGGGAAGATTCCGTCGACCCACGGGAGATTTCTTCGGAGCTTCTGGTGCAGAGAGGAGGCAGGCTACCCCCACAGCATGCACAAGCAGGAAAACAGTCGAGAAGGCGGCAGGATCAGCGTTACAGAGTTGCAGTAGTCGTCTTTGCTACTATGTTGCAGGTTTGCAGGCTTCCAGCGCGGTCAACGGTCGTTTCCTTATCAGAAGGTGAAGAGAGAGATGCAGAGGAACTCGGCTGAGCTCATGCATTCGTTATCTAAAGTTTCCCCAGAGACAGAGACCCTAAATAGCCAGAAAAGAGGGTTTGGCTACCTAGGAGAGAGGAAAGGCTACTAACACCTGAAGGAGCCTATCAGCAGGAGTCTCTGACGTCACCTGGTGGCACTGGCCACTCAGAGCAGTCCAGTGTGCCAGCAGCATCTCTGTTTCCAAGATGGCAGAGGTCTGGAGCACACTGGAGGAGCTCTGGACACCTCCCAGGGGAGGTGCAGGTCAGGGGAGTGGTCACTCCCCTTTCCTTTGTCCAGTTTCACGCCAGAGCAGGGGCTAAGGGGTCCCTGAACCGGTGTAGACTGGCTTATGCAGAATTGGGCACATCTGTGCCCAACAAAGCATTTCCAGAGGCTGGGGGAGGCTACTCCTCCCCTGCCTTTACACCATTTTCCAAAGGGAGAGGGTGTCACACCCTCTCTCAGAGGAAGTTCTTTGTTCTGCCATCCTGGGCCAGGCCTGGCTGGACCCCAGGAGGGCAGCTGCCTGTCTGAGGGGTTGGCAGCAGCTGCAGTGAAACCCCAGGAAGGGCAGTTTGGCAGTACCAGGGTCTGTGCTACAGACCACTGGGATCATGGGATTGTGCCAACTATGCCAGGATGGTATAGAGGGGGCAATTCCATGATCATAGACATGTTACATGGCCATATTCGGAGTTACCATGGTGAAGCTACATATAGGTAGTGACCTGTATGTAGTGCACGCGTGTAATGGTGTCCCCGCACTCACAAAGTTCAGGGAATTGGCTCTGAACAATGTGGGGGCACCTTGGCTAGTGCCAGGGTGCCCTCACACTAAGTAACTTTGCACCTAACCTTTACCAGGTAAAGGTTAGACATATAGGTGACTTATAAGTTACTTAAGTGCAGTGTAAAATGGCTGTGAAATAACGTGGACGTTATTTCACTCAGGCTGCAGTGGCAGGCCTGTGTAAGAATTGTCAGAGCTCCCTATGGGTGGCAAAAGAAATGCTGCAGCCCATAGGGATCTCCTGGAACCCCAATACCCTGGGTACCTCAGTACCATATACTAGGGAATTATAAGGGTGTTCCAGTAAGCCAATGTAAATTGGTAAAAATGGTCACTAGCCTGTCAGTGACAATTTGGAAAGAAATGAGAGAGCATAACCACTGAGGTTCTGATTAGCAGAGCCTCAGTGAGACAGTTAGTCACTACACAGGTAACACATTCAGGCACACTTATGAGCACTGGGGCCCTGGGTTACCAGGGTCACAGTGACACATACAACTAAAACAACATATATACAGTGAAAAATGGGGGTAACATGCCAGGCAAGATGGTACTTTCCTACACAACCCCCCCCCCCAAACGAAGGACAATAAGACTAGCCATGACCTGATGAGTCTTCATTGTCTAAGTGGAAATATCTGGAGAGTCCATCTGCATTGGAGTGGCTACTCCCAGGTCTATGTTCCACTGTATAGTCCATTCCCTGTAGGGATATGGACCACCTCAACAATTTAGGATTTTCACCTTTCATTTGTTTTAGCCAAAGTAGAGGTTTGTGGTCTGTCTGAACAATGAAGTGAGTGCCAAACAGGTATGGCCTCAACTTCTTCAGAGCACAGCAAAGGCCTCCCTCTCAATGGCAGACCAACGCTTTTCTCTAGGGGTCAACCTTCTACTAATAAAAGCAACAGGTTGATCCTGGCCCTCAGAATTAAGTTGTGATAGGACTGCCCCTACTCCTAATTCAGATGCATCAGTTTGGACATAGAATTGTTTAGAGTAACAAGGGCTTTTCAGGACAGGTGCAGAGCACATGGCCTGCTTCAGCTCCTCAAAAGCTTTCTGACAGCTTGCTGTCCATAATACCTTTTTAGGCATTTTCTTGGAAGTGAGGTCATTAAGAGGGGCTGCAATGGAGCCATAGTTCTTAATGAACCTCCTGTAGTACCCAGTGAGGCCTAGGAAGGCTCTCACCTGAGTCTGAGTGGTAGGGGGAACCCAATCAATAATAGTTTGGATTTTCCCCTGAAGTGGTGCAATCTGTTCCCCACCAACAAGGTGTCCCAGATAAACCACCTTACCCTGCCCTATCTGGCACTTTGAAGCCTTGATAGTGAGGCCTGCTTTTTGCAGGGCCTCCAAAACTTTCCATAGGTGGACCAGGTGATCATCCCAGCTGGAGCTAAAGACAGCTATATCGTCCAAATATGCTGCACTGAAAGCTTCCAGCCCTTGCAGGACTGTGTTCACCAACCTCTGAAAAGTGGCAGGTGCATTTTTCAAACCAAAAGGCATTACAGTAAACTGGTAATGTCCTCCAATGGTAGAAAATGCAGTCTTAGGTTTAGCATCTTCTGACAATTTGATCTGCCAATACCCTGCAGTCAAATCAAAAGTGCTTAGATACTTGGCAGATGCCAGTGTATCTATGAGCTCATCTGCCCTGGGTATAGGGTGAGCATCAGTTTTGGTTACCAAGTTGAGACCTCTATAGTCTACACAAAACCGCATTTCCTTCTTTCCATCTTTAGAATTGGGTTTTGGTACCAGTACCACAGGAGAAGCCCATGGACTGTCAGAGTGCTCAACCACTCCTAGTTCCAACATTTTCTGAACTTCTTGCTTTATGCAGTCCCTGACATGGTCAGGCTGCCTATAGATCTTACTTTTGACAGGTAAACTGTCTCCAGTATCTATAGTGTGCTCACACCAAGAAGTGGTGCCTGGCACAGTAGAGAATAGTTCTGAAAATTGTCCTAGGAGATTTATGCAATTGTCTTTCTGCTCAGCAGTAAGACAATCAGCCAAAACTACACCTTCCACAAGAGCATCTTGATCTGTGGAAGAGAAGAGATCAGGTAGAGGATCACTGTCTTCTTCCTGTCCCTCATCTGTTGCCATGAGTAGGGTGAGATCAGCCCTGTCATAGTAGGGTTTCAGGCGGTTGACATGGAGCACCCTAAGGGGACTCCTGGCAGTGCCTAAGTCAACCAAGTAGGTGACTTCACCCTTCTTTTCAACAATTGTGTGGGGTCCACTCCATTTATCTTGGAGTGCTCTTGGGGCCACAGGCTCCAAGACCCACACTTTCTGCCCTGGTTGGTACTGAACCAAAACAGCCTTCTGATCATGCCATTGCTTCTGGAGCTCTTGGCTGGCCTGAAGGTTTTTACTGGCCTTTTTCATGTACTCAGCCATCCTTGATCTGAGGCCAAGTACATAGTCCACAATATCCTGCTTAGGAGCTTTTAAAGGTTGTTCCCAACCCTCCTTTACAAGTGTGAGTGGACCCCTAACAGGGTGTCCAAAAAGAAGTTCAAAGGGGCTGAAGCCCACTCCTTTCTGGGGTACCTCCCTGTAGGCAAAAAGGAGGCATGGTAGAAGGATATCCCATCTCCTGCGGAGTTTTTCAGGGAGTCCCATAATCATGCCTTTGAGAGTTTTATTAAATCTCTCCACCAGTCCATTTGTTTGTGGATGATAGGGTGTTGTGAACTTGTATGTTACACCACACTCCTTCCACATGGCCTTTAAGTATGCAGACATGAAATTGCTTCCTCTGTCTGATACTACTTCCTTTGGGAAGCCCACCCTGGAAAATATTCCCAGGAGGGCCTTTGCCACTGCAGGAGCTGTAGTGGTCCTTAAAGGAATTGCTTCAGGGTATCTTGTGGCATGGTCCACTACCACCAAGATAAACCTATTGCCTGAAGCAGTAGGAGGGTCAAGGGGGCCAACTATGTCAACCCCTACCCTTTCAAAGGGAACCCCAACCACAGGCAGTGGGATAAGGGGTGCCTTTGGAGTGCCACCTGTCTTGCCACTGGCTTGACAGGTTTCACAGGACTTACAAAATTCCTTTGTGTCCTCAGACATCCTAGGCCAATGAAACAATGGAACCAATCTGTCCCAAGTTTTCATTTGACCCAGGTGCCCAGCTAGGGGAATGTCAAGTGCCAGTGTTAGGAGGAACTTTCTGTACTCCTGAGGAATCACTAATCTCCTGGCAGCTCCAGGTTTAGGATCCCTATGCTCAGTGTACAAGAGGTTGTCCTCCCAGTAAACTCTGTGAGAGTCACTGACATCCCCATTAGCCTGTTTGACAGCTTGCTGTCTGAGACCCTCTAATGTGGGACAGGTTTGCTGTGCCACACTCAGCTCCTCTCTGGCAGGCCCCCCTTCACCCAAAAGCTCAGCAGTGTCTGCTTCCAGCTCCTCTGGTGTAGGTTCTGCACAGGGAGGGAATTCTTCTTCCTCAGAAGTAGAATCCACTGTAGAGGGAGGGATAGTAGGAAGTGGTTTGCTTCTACTAGCCCTAGCTTTAGGGAGCACTTGGTCCATTGTTCCAGGATCCAAGCTTCCCTGTCCTTTTTGCTTTTTGGCCTGAGCCCTTGTCAAAGCAAAAATATGCCCTGGGATGCCCAGCATTGCTGCATGGGCCTCCAACTCCACATCTGACCAAGCTGATGTCTCCAAATCATTCCCTAATATACAGTCTACAGGTAAATCTGAAGCTACCACAACTTTCTTTGGACCAGTTACCCCCCCCCCAGTTGAGATTTACAACAGCCATGGGGTGGCTTTGTGTTATGTTGTGAGCATCGGTTACTTGGTACTGGTGTCCAAGTTTGTGTTGTTCAGGGTGCACCAGTTTCTCAATCACCATTGTGACACTGGCACCTGTGTCCCTGTAGGCCTGGACCTCAACACCATTTATTAGGGTTAGTTGCTTGTACTTCTCCAAGTTATGGGGGCAAGCAACCAAAGTGGCTAAATCAATAGCCCCTTCAGAGACTAAAGTAGCCTCTGTGGTCTCCCTAATCAGACCAACCCCAACTAAATTACCAAAAGTGAGCCCAGCTACTCCCTTGGATTGGCTATTAGTAGGTTTGCTCCCACCAGCACTGCTATTAGTAGGGACACTAGGTGTAGCAGTAGGGGTTGTAGTGGTAGGAGCTGTGGTGCCTTTCTTTGGACAACTGGGATCTGTTGTCCAATGGCCTTTTATTTTACATAAATAGCACCATGGTTTCTTTTCCTTGTTCTGATTAAAGGAGGATTTGGACCCACCACCCCCACCAGAGTGTTTTTGTGGGCCTGATGAAGACTCATTTTTAGATTTGTCCCCATCCTTGTCAGAAGACTTACCATCCTTCTTTTTGTTGCCATCTTTGTCACCCCCTGTATGAACCTTTCTGTTCACTCTTGTTCTGACCCATTTGTCTGCCTTCTTTCCCAATTCTTGGGGAGAGGTCAGAACAGAGTCCACCAAGTACTGGTGCAACAAATCAGACACACAATTATTAAGAATATGCTCTCTCAGGATCAAGTTATACAGGCTGTCATAATCAGTAACTTTACTCCCATGTAACCACCCCTCCAAGGCCTTCACAGAATGGTCAATAAAATCAACCCAGTCTTGTGAAGACTCCTTTTTTGTCTCTCTGAACTTTATCCTGTACTGTTCAGTGGTTAAGCCATAACCATCCAGGAGTGCATTCTTAAGAACTTGGAAATTATTAGCATCATTTTCTTTCACAGTAAGGAGCCTATCCCTACCTTTTCCACTAAATGATAGCCATAGGATAGCAGCCCACTGCCTTTGAGGGACATCCTGTACAACACAGGCCCTCTCAAGTGCAGCAAACCACTTGTTAATGTCATCCCCCTCCTTATAAGGGGGAACTATCTTGTGCAGATTCCTGGAATCATGCTCTTTTGCAGGATGACTATGGGGAATACTGCTGCTGCCACCATGGGTATCTAAACCCAACTTCTGTCTTTCCTTCTCTAATTCAAAAGACTGTCTATCCAAATCCAGCTGTTGCTTTTTAAGCTTCAGTCTGGTTTGTTCCACCCTCAACTTATTGAGTTCCCTCTCTAACATTCTGTCATCAGGGTTGGTGGGAGGGACATTTCTAGAAACAGAGCTATGATGGGAATGAACAGAAGGAGACCTGTCCCTTACAGAAGCCAACTTAACAGCTTGGTTTACAGAAACATTACTACCAGTATGGTGAGAATAAATGCTTTTGCTATGATGTGAGACAACACTATTTATTTGGTGTGGCTCATCATCATTACCATCTATGCTAGATTGTCTAGTAATGGGCAGGCTAGGAAGTTTCTTTCCTGAATCTTTTCCTGGGGGAGTCCCTGAATCAGATTGGGAACTATTAGGTACTTTTTCAACAGATGGGGCACCTATGGCTTTATCCTGTTCTCTAAGCATGTTAATTAACAGTTCCAAGGCAGGATTCTTCCCTACACTCAAACCTCTCTCTATACAGAGACTCCTTGCTCTTTTCCAGCTAAGGTTGTCATATGCAAGTTTGGACAGATCAACACGTTGGCCTGTGCCAGACATTTTTTAGAGAGAGTTAAAGTGATAGAGAAAGAGACAAAAGTTTTCAGAACTTTTTGGAAAGACAGAAAAAAACTTTTTAAACTTTTAAGAACTTTTTGAAAGTTTAGGAGTACTTTTCAGCACTTAGAAAAGAGTGAAAAGAGGAAATGCAAAACTTTTTGGCTATGTGTATATACACTGACCTTGTTTTGTATATTTTTCTCTTATGAAAAGTACAATGACAAGAGTGGTAAGTAGTCTCAAGCACTTATCCCACCACTGCACAACCAATGTAGGAGGCTGGACTGGCTTGTAGTGAGTACCAAGGGGTACTTGCACCTTGCACCAGGCCCAGTTATCCCTTATTAGTGTATAGGGTGTCTAGCAGCTTAGGCTGATAGATAATGGTAGCTTAGCAGAGCAGCTTAGGCTGAACTAGGAGACGTGTGAAGCTACTACAGTACCACTTAGTGTCATATGCACAATATCATAAGAAAACACAATACACAGTTATACTAAAAATAAAGGTACTTTCTTTTTATGACAATATGCCAAAGTATCTTAGAGTGTACCCTCAGTGAGAGGATAGGAAATATACACAAGATATATATACACAATAGCAAAAATATGCAGTATAGTCTTAGAAAACAGTGCAAACAATGTACAGTTACAATAGGATGCAATGGGGAAACATAGGGATAGGGGCAACACAAACCATATACTCCAAAAGTGGAATGCGAACCACGAATGGACCCCAAACCTATGTGACCTTGTAGAGGGTCGCTGGGACTATTAGAAAATAGTGAGAGTTAGAAAAATAACCCTCCCCAAGACCCTGAAAAGTGAGTGCAAAGTGCACTAAAGTTCCCCAAAGGACAAAATAGTTGTGTTGGAGGAATAATGCAGGAAAGACACAAACCAGCAATGCAACAACTGTGGATTTCCAATCTAGGGTACCTGTGGAACAAGGGGACCAAGTCCAAAAGTCACAAGCAAGTCGGAGATGGGCAGATGCCCAGGAAATGCCAGCTGCGGGTGCAAAGAAGCTTCGACTGGACAGAAGAAGCTGAGGTTTCTGCAGGAACGAAAAGGGCTAGAGACTTCCCCTTTAGTGGACGGATATCTCTCGCCTTGGAGAGTCGTGCAGAAGTGTTTTCCCGCCGGAAGGACGCCAACAAGCCTTGCTAGACGCAAATCGTGCGTTTGGCGTTTTTGGACGCTGCTGGGGCCCAGGAGGGACCAGGAGGTTGCAAATTGGACCTGAAGAGAGAGGGGATGTCGAGCAAGACAAAGAGCCCTCACTAAAGCAGGTAGCACCCGGAGAAGTGCCAGAAACAGGCACTACAAGGATGCGTGAAACGGTGCTTGCCGAAGTTGCACAAAGGAGTCCCACGTCGCCGGAGACCAACTTAGAAAGTCGTGCAATGCAGGTTAGAGTGCCGTGGACCCAGGCTTGGCTGTGTACAAAGGATTTCCGCCGGAAGTGCACAGGGGCCGGAGTAGCTGCAAAGTCGCGGTTCCCAGCAATGCAGCCCAGCGAGGTGAGGCAAGGACTTACCTCCACCAAACTTGGGCTGAAGAGTCACTGGACTGTGTTGGTCACTTGGACAGAGTCGCTGGATTCGAGGGACCTCGCTCGTCGTGCTGAGAGGAGACCCAAGGGACCAGTAATGCAGCTTTTTGGTGCCTGCGGTTGCAGGGGGAAGATTCCGTCGACCCACGGGAGATTTCTTCGGAGCTTCTGGTGCAGAGAGGAGGCAGGCTACCCCCACAGCATGCACAAGCAGGAAAACAGTCGAGAAGGCGGCAGGATCAGCGTTACAGAGTTGCAGTAGTCGTCTTTGCTACTATGTTGCAGGTTTGCAGGCTTCCAGCGCGGTCAGCGGTCGTTTCCTTATCAGAAGGTGAAGAGAGAGATGCAGAGGAACTCGGCTGAGCTCATGCATTCGTTATCTAAAGTTTCCCCAGAGACAGAGACCCTAAATAGCCAGAAAAGAGGGTTTGGCTACCTAGGAGAGAGGAAAGGCTACTAACACCTGAAGGAGCATATCAGCAGGAGTCTCTGACGTCACCTGGTGGCACTGGCCACTCAGAGCAGTCCAGTGTGCCAGCAGCACCTCTGTTTCCAAGATGGCAGAGGTCTGGAGCACACTGGAGGAGCTCTGGACACCTCCCAGGGGAGGTGCAGGTCAGGGGAGTGGTTACTAGCCAGAGAAGTGCCAGAAACAGGCACTACGAGGATGCGTGAAATGGTGCTCGCCGAAGTTGCACAAAGGAGTCCCACGTCGCCGGAGACCAACTTAGAAAGTCGTGCAATGCAGGTTAGAGTGCCGTGGACCCAGGCTTGGCTGTGCACAAAGGATTTCCGCCGAAGTGCACAGGGGCCGGAGTAGCTGCAAAGTCGCGGTTCCCAGCAATGCAGCCCAGCGAGGTGAGGCAAGGACTTACCTTCACCAAACTTGGGCTGAAGAGTCACTGGACTGTTGGGGTCACTTGGACAGAGTCGCTGGATTCGAGGGACCTCGCTCGTCGTGCTAAGGGGAGACCCAAGGGACCGGTAATGCAGCTTTTTGGTGCCTGCGGTTGCAGGGGGAAGATTCCGTCGACCCACGGGAGATTTCTTCGGAGCTTCTGGTGCAGAGAGGAGGCAGGCTACCCCCACAGCATGCACAAGCAGGAAAACAGTCGAGAAGGCGGCAGGATCAGCGTTACAGAGTTGCAGTAGTCGTCTTTGCTACTATGTTGCAGGTTTGAGGCTTCCAGCGCGGTCAGCGGTCGTTTCCTTATCAGAAGGTGAAGAGAGAGATGCAGAGGAACTCGGCTGAGCTCATGCATTCGTTATCTAAAGTTTCCCCAGAGACAGAGACCCTAAATAGCCAGAAAAGAGGGTTTGGCTACCTAGGAGAGAGGAAAGGCTACTAACACCTGAAGGAGCCTATCAGCAGGAGTCTCTGACGTCACCTGGTGGCACTGGCCACTCAGAGCAGTCCAGTGTGCCAGCAGCACCTCTGTTTCCAAGATGGCAGAGGTCTGGAGCACACTGGAGGAGCTCTGGACACCTCCCAGGGGAGGTGCAGGTCAGGGGAGTGGTCACTCCCCTTTCCTTTGTCCAGTTTCGCGCCAGAGCAGGGGCTAAGGGGTCCCTGAACCGGTGTAGACTGGCTTATGCAGAATTGGGCACATCTGTGCCCAACAAAGCATTTCCAGAGGCTGGGGGAGGCTACTCCTCCCCTGCCTTCACACCATTTTCCAAAGGGAGAGGGTGTCACACCCTCTCTCAGAGGAAGTTCTTTGTTCTGCCATCCTGGGCCAGGCCTGGCTGGACCCCAGGAGGGCAGCTGCCTGTCTGAGGGGTTGGCAGCAGCAGCAGCTGCAGTGAAACCCCAGGAAGGGCAGTTTGGCAGTACCAGGGTCTGTGCTACAGACCACTGGGATCATGGGATTGTGCCAACTATGCCAGGATGGTATAGAGGGGGCAATTCCATGATCATAGACATGTTACATGGCCATATTCGGAGTTACCATGGTGAAGCTACATATAGGTAGTGACCTGTATGTAGTGCACGCGTGTAATGGTGTCCCCGCACTCACAAAGTTCAGGGAATTGGCTCTGAACAATGTGGGGGCACCTTGGCTAGTGCCAGGGTGCCCTCACACTAAGTAACTTTGCACCTAACCTTTACCAGGTAAAGGTTAGACATATAGGTGACTTATAAGTTACTTAAGTGCAGTGTAAAATGGCTGTGAAATAATGTGGACGTTATTTCACTCAGGCTGCAGTGGCAGGCCTGTGTAAGAATTGTCAGAGCTCCCTATGGGTGGCAAAAGAAATGCTGCAGCCCATAGGGATCTCCTGGAACCCCAATACCCTGGGTACCTCAGGACCATATACTAGGGAATTATAAGGGTGTTCCAGTAAGCCAATGTAAATTGGTAAAAATGGTCACTAGCCTGTCAGTGACAATTTGGAAAGAAATGAGAGAGCATAACCACTGAGGTTCTGATTAGCAGAGCCTCAGTGAGACAGTTAGTCACTACACAGGTAACACATTCAGGCACACTTATGAGCACTGGGGCCCTGGGTTACCAGGGTCCCAGTGACACATACAACTAAAACAACATATATACAGTGAAAAATGGGGGTAACACGCCAGGCAAGATGGTACTTTCCTACACAACCCCCCCCAAACGAAGGACAATAAGACTAGCCATGACCTGATGAGTCTTCATTGTCTAAGTGGAAATATCTGGAGAGTCCATCTGCATTGGAGTGGCTACTCCCAGGTCTATGTTCCACTGTATAGTCCATTCCCTGTAGGGATATGGACCACCTCAACAATTTAGGATTTTCACCTTTCATTTGTTTTAGCCAAAGTAGAGGTTTGTGGTCTGTCTGAACAATGAAGTGAGTGCCAAACAGGTATGGCCTCAACTTCTTCAGAGCCCAGACCACAGCAAAGGCCTCCCTCTCAATGGCAGACCAACGCTTTTCTCTAGGGGTCAACCTTCTACTAATAAAAGCAACAGGTTGATCCTGGCCCTCAGAATTAAGTTGTGATAGGACTGCCCCTACTCCTAATTCAGATGCATCAGTTTGGACATAGAATTGTTTAGAGTAACAAGGGCTTTTCAGGACAGGTGCAGAGCACATGGCCTGCTTCAGCTCCTCAAAAGCTTTCTGACAGCTTGCTGTCCATAATACCTTTTTAGGCATTTTCTTGGAAGTGAGGTCATTAAGAGGGGCTGCAATGGAGCCATAGTTCTTAATGAACCTCCTGTAGTACCCAGTGAGGCCTAGGAAGGCTCTCACCTGAGTCTGAGTGGTAGGGGGAACCCAATCAATAATAGTTTGGATTTTCCCCTGAAGTGGTGCAATCTGTTCCCCACCAACAAGGTGTCCCAGATAAACCACCTTACCCTGCCCTATCTGGCACTTTGAAGCCTTGATAGTGAGGCCTGCTTTTTGCAGGGCCTCCAAAACTTTCCATAGGTGGACCAGGTGATCATCCCAGCTGGAGCTAAAGACAGCTATATCGTCCAAATATGCTGCACTGAAAGCTTCCAGCCCTTGCAGGACTGTGTTCACCAACCTCTGAAAAGTGGCAGGTGCATTTTTCAAACCAAAAGGCATTACAGTAAACTGGTAATGTCCTCCAATGGTAGAAAATGCAGTCTTAGGTTTAGCATCTTCTGACAATTTGATCTGCCAATACCCTGCAGTCAAATCAAAAGTGCTTAGATACTTGGCAGATGCCAGTGTATCTATGAGCTCATCTGCCCTGGGTATAGGGTGAGCATCAGTTTTGGTTACCAAGTTGAGACCTCTATAGTCTACACAAAACCGCATTTCCTTCTTTCCATCTTTAGAATTGGGTTTTGGTACCAGTACCACAGGAGAAGCCCATGGACTGTCAGAGTGCTCAACCACTCCTAGTTCCAACATTTTCTGAACTTCTTGCTTTATGCAGTCCCTGACATGGTCAGGCTGCCTATAGATCTTACTTTTGACAGGTAAACTGTCTCCAGTATCTATAGTGTGCTCACACCAAGAAGTGGTGCCTGGCACAGTAGAGAATAGTTCTGAAAATTGTCCTAGGAGATTTATGCAATTGTCTTTCTGCTCAGCAGTAAGACAATCAGCCAAAACTACACCTTCCACAAGAGCATCTTGATCTGTGGAAGAGAAGAGATCAGGTAGAGGATCACTGTCTTCTTCCTGTCCCTCATCTGTTGCCATGAGTAGGGTGAGATCAGCCCTGTCATAGTAGGGTTTCAGGCGGTTGACATGGAGCACCCTAAGGGGACTCCTGGCAGTGCCTAAGTCAACCAAGTAGGTGACTTCACCCTTCTTTTCAACAATTGTGTGGGGTCCACTCCATTTATCTTGGAGTGCTCTTGGGGCCACAGGCTCCAAGACCCACACTTTCTGCCCTGGTTGGTACTGAACCAAAACAGCCTTCTGATCATGCCATTGCTTCTGGAGCTCTTGGCTGGCCTGAAGGTTTTTACTGGCCTTTTTCATGTACTCAGCCATCCTTGATCTGAGGCCAAGTACATAGTCCACAATATCCTGCTTAGGAGCTTTTAAAGGTTGTTCCCAACCCTCCTTTACAAGTGTGAGTGGACCCCTAACAGGGTGTCCAAAAAGAAGTTCAAAGGGGCTGAAGCCCACTCCTTTCTGGGGTACCTCCCTGTAGGCAAAAAGGAGGCATGGTAGAAGGATATCCAATCTCCTGCGGAGTTTTTCAGGGAGTCCCATAATCATGCCTTTGAGAGTTTTATTAAATCTCTCCACCAGTCCATTTGTTTGTGGATGATAGGGTGTTGGGAACTTGTACGTTACACCACACTCCTTCCACATGGCCTTTAAGTATGCAGACATGAAATTGCTTCCTCTGTCTGATACTACTTCCTTTGGGAAGCCCACCCTGGAAAATATTCCCAGGAGGGCCTTTGCCACTGCAGGAGCTGTAGTGGTCCTTAAAGGAATTGCTTCAGGGTATCTTGTGGCATGGTCCACTACCACCAAGATAAACCTATTGCCTGAAGCAGTAGGAGGGTCAAGGGGGCCAACTATGTCAACCCCTACCCTTTCAAAGGGAACCCCAACCACAGGCAGTGGGATAAGGGGTGCCTTTGGAGTGCCACCTGTCTTGCCACTGGCTTGACAGGTTTCACAGGACTTACAAAATTCCTTTGTGTCCTCAGACATCACAGGCCAATGAAACAATGGAACCAATCTGTCCCAAGTTTTCATTTGACCCAGGTGCCCAGCTAGGGGAATGTCATGTGCCAGTGTTAGGAGGAACTTTCTGTACTCCTGAGGAATCACTAATCTCCTGGCAGCTCCAGGTTTAGGATCCCTATGCTCAGTGTACAAGAGGTTGTCCTCCCAGTAAACTCTGTGAGAGTCACTGACATCCCCATTAGCCTGTTTGACAGCTTGCTGTCTGAGACCCTCTAATGTGGGACAGGTTTGCTGTGCCACACTCAGCTCCTCTCTGGCAGGCCCCCCTTCACCCAAAAGCTCAGCAGTGTCTGCTTCCAGCTCCTCTGGTGTAGGTTCTGCACAGGGAGGGAATTCTTCTTCCTCAGAAGTAGAATCCACTGTAGAGGGAGGGATAGTAGGAAGTGGTTTGCTTCTACTAGCCCTAGCTTTAGGGAGCACTTGGTCCATTGTTCCAGGATCCAAGCTTCCCTGTCCTTTTTGCTTTTTGGCCTGAGCCCTTGTCAAAGCAAAAATATGCCCTGGGATGCCCAGCATTGCTGCATGGGCCTCCAACTCCACATCTGACCAAGCTGATGTCTCCAAATCATTCCCTAATAGACAGTCTACAGGTAAATCTGAAGCTACCACAACTTTCTTTGGACCAGTTACCCCCCCCCCCCAGTTGAGATTTACAACAGCCATGGGGTGGCTTTGTGTTATGTTGTGAGCATCGGTTACTTGGTACTGGTGTCCAAGTATGTGTTGTTCAGGGTGCACCAGTTTCTCAATCACCATTGTGACACTGGCACCTGTGTCCCTGTAGGCCTGGACCTCAACACCATTTATTAGGGTTAGTTGCTTGTACTTCTCCAAGTTATGGGGGCAAGCAACCAAAGTGGCTAAATCAATAGCCCCTTCAGAGACTAAAGTAGCCTCTGTGGTCTCCCTAATCAGACCAACCCCAACTAAATTACCAAAAGTGAGCCCAGCTACTCCCTTGGATTGGCTATTAGTAGGTTTGCTCCCACCAGCACTGCTATTAGTAGGGACACTAGGTGTAGCAGTAGGGGTTGTAGTGGTAGGAGCTGTGGTGCCTTTCTTTGGACAACTGGGATCTGTTGTCCAATGGCCTTTTATTTTACATAAATAGCACCATGGTTTCTTTTCCTTGTTCTGATTAAAGGAGGATTTGGACCCACCACCCCCACCAGAGTGTTTTTGTGGGCCTGATGAAGACTCATTTTTAGATTTGTCCCCACCCTTGTCAGAAGACTTACCATCCTTCTTTTTGTTGCCATCTTTGTCACCCCCTGTATGAACCTTTCTGTTCACTCTTGTTCTGACCCATTTGTCTGCCTTCTTTCCCAATTCTTGGGGAGAGGTCAGATCAGAGTCCACCAAGTACTGGTGCAACAAATCAGACACACAATTATTAAGAATATGCTCTCTCAGGATCAAGTTATACAGGCTGTCATAATCAGTAACTTTACTGCCATGTAACCACCCCTCCAAGGCCTTCACTGAATGGTCAATAAAATCAACCCAGTCTTGTGAAGACTCCTTTTTGGTCTCTCTGAACTTTATCCTGTACTGTTCAGTGGTTAAGCCATAACCATCCAGGAGTGCATTCTTAAGAACTTGGAAATTATTAGCATCATTTTCTTTCACAGTAAGGAGCCTATCCCTACCTTTTCCACTAAATGATAGCCATAGGATAGCAGCCCACTGCCTTTGAGGGACATCCTGTACAACACAGGCCCTCTCAAGTGCAGCAAACCACTTGTTAATGTCATCCCCCTCCTTATAAGGGGGAACTATCTTGTGCAGATTCCTGGAATCATGCTCTTTTGCAGGATGACTATGGGGAATACTGCTGCTGCCACCATGGGTATCTAAACCCAACTTCTGTCTTTCCTTCTCTAATTCAAAAGACTGTCTATCCAAATCCAGCTGTTGCTTTTTAAGCTTCAGTCTGGTTTGTTCCACCCTCAACTTATTGAGTTCCCTCTCTAACATTCTGTCATCAGGGTTGGTGGGAGGGACATTTCTAGAAACAGAGCTATGATGGGAATGAACAGAAGGAGACCTGTCCCTTACAGAAGCCAACTTAACAGCTTGGTTTACAGAAACATTACTACCAGTATGGTGAGAATAAATGCTTTTGCTATGATGTGAGACAACACTATTTATTTGGTGTGGCTCATCATCATTACCATCTATGCTAGATTGTCTAGTAATGGGCAGGCTAGGAAATTTCTTTCCTGAATCTTTTCCTGGGGGAGTCCCTGAATCAGATTGGGAACTATTAGGTACTTTTTCAACAGATGGGGCACCTATGGCTTTATCCTGTTCTCTAAGCATGTTAATTAACAGTTCCAAGGCAGGATTCTTCCCTACACTCAAACCTCTCTCTATACAGAGACTCCTTGCTCTTTTCCAGCTAAGGTTGTCATATGCAAGTTTGGACAGATCAACACTTTGGCCTGTGCCAGACATTTTTTAGAGAGAGTTAAAGTGATAGAGAAAGAGACAAAAGTTTTCAGAACTTTTTGGAAAGACAGAAAAAAACTTTTTAAACTTTTAAGAACTTTTTGAAAGTTTAGGAGTACTTTTCAGCACTTAGAAAAGAGTGAAAAGAGGAAATGCAAAACTTTTTGGCTATGTGTATATACACTGACCTTGTTTTGTATATTTTTCTCTTATGAAAAGTACAATGACAAGAGTGATAAGTAGTCTCAAGCACTTATCCCACCACTGCACAACCATTGTAGGAGGCTGGACTGGCTTGTAGTGAGTACCAAGGGGTACTTGCACCTTGCACCAGGCCCAGTTATCCCTTATTAGTGTATAGGGTGTCTAGCAGCTTAGGCTGATAGATAATGGTAGCTTAGCAGAGCAGCTTAGGCTGAACTAGGAGACGTGTGAAGCTACTACAGTACCACTTAGTGTCATATGCACAATATCATAAGAAAACACAATACACAGTTATACTAAAAATAAAGGTACTTTATTTTTATGACAATATGCCAAAGTATCTTAGAGTGTACCCTCAGTGAGAGGATAGGAAATATACACAAGATATATATACACAATAGCAAAAATATGCAGTATAGTCTTAGAAAACAGTGCAAACAATGTATAGTTACAATAGGATGCAATGGGGAAACATAGGGATAGGGGCAACACAAACCATATACTCCAAAAGTGGAATGCGAACCACGAATGGACCCCAAACCTATGTGACCTTGTAGAGGGTCGCTGGGACTATTAGAAAATAGTGAGAGTTAGAAAAATAACCCTCCCCAAGACCCTGAAAAGTGAGTGCAAAGTGCACTAAAGTTCCCCTAAGGACAAAATAGTCGTGTTAGAGGAATAATGCAGGAAAGACACAAACCAGCAATGCAACAACTGTGGATTTCCAATCTAGGGTACCTGTGGAACAAGGGGACCAAGTCCAAAAGTCACAAGCAAGTCGGAGATGGGCAGATGCCCAGGAAATGCCAGCTGCGGGTGCAAAGAAGCTTCAACTGGACAGAAGAAGCTGAGGTTTTTGCAGGAACGAAAAGGGCTAGAGACTTCCCCTTTAGTAGACGGATATCTCTCGCCTTGGAGAGTCGTGCAGAAGTGTTTTCCCGCCGGTAGGACGCCAACAAGCCTTGCTAGACACAAATTGTGCATTTGGCGTTTTTGGACGCTGCTGGGGCCCAGGAGGGACCAGGAGGTTGCAAATTGGACCTGAAGAGAGAGGGGATGTCGAGCAAGACAAAGAGCCCTCACTAAAGCAGGTAGCACCCGGAGAAGTGCCAGAAACAGGCACTACAAGGATGCGTGAAATGGTGCTTGCCGAAGTTGCACAAAGGAGTCCCACGTCGCCGGAGACCAACTTAGAAAGTCGTGCAATGCAGGTTAGAGTGCCGTGGACCCAGGCTTGGCTGTGCACAAAGGATTTCCGCTGGAAGTGCACAGGGGCCGGAGTAGCTGCAAAGTCGTGGTTCCCAGCAATGCAGCCCAGCGAGGTCAGGCAAGGACTTACCTCCACCAAACTTGGGCTGAAGAGTCACTGGACTGTGGGGGTCACTTGGACAGAGTCGCTGGATTCGAGGGACCTCGCTCGTCGTGCTGAGAGGAGACCCAAGGGACCGGTAATGCAGCTTTTTGGTGCCTGCGGTTGCAGGGGGAAGATTCCGTCGACCCACGGGAGATTTCTTCGGAGCTTCTGGTGCAGAGAGGAGGCAGGCTACCCCCACAGCATGCACAAGCAGGAAAACAGTCGAGAAGGCGGCAGGATCAGCGTTACAGAGTTGCAGTAGTCGTCTTTGCTACTATGTTGCAGGTTTGCAGGCTTCCAGCGCGGTCAGCGGTCGTTTCCTTATCAGAAGGTGAAGAGAGAGATGCAGAGGAACTCGGCTGAGCTCATGCATTCGTTAGCTAAAGTTTCCCCAGAGACAGAGACCCTAAATAGCCAGAAAAGAGGGTTTGGCTACCTAGGAGAGAGGAAAGGCTACTAACACCTGAAGGAGCCTATCAGCAGGAGTCTCTGACGTCACCTGGTGGCACTGGCCACTCAGAGCAGTCCAGTGTGCCAGCAGCACCTCTGTTTCCAAGATGGCAGAGGTCTGGAGCACACTGGAGGAGCTCTGGACACCTCCCAGGGGAGGTGCAGGTCAGGGGAGTGGTTACTAGCCAGAGAAGTGCCAGAAACAGACACTACGAGGATGCGTGAAATGGTGCTCGCCGAAGTTGCACAAAGGAGTCCCACGTCGCCGGAGACCAACTTAGAAAGTCGTGCAATGCAGGTTAGAGTGCCGTGGACCCAGGCTTGGCTGTGCACAAAGGATTTCCGCCGGAAGTGCACAGGGGCCGGAGTAGCTGCAAAGTCGCGGTTCCCAGCAATGCAGCCCAGCGAGGTGAGGCAAGGACTTACCTCCACCAAACTAGGGCTGAAGAGTCACTGGACTGTGGGGGTCACTTGGACAGAGTCGCTGGATTCGAGGGACCTCGCTCGTCGTGCTGAGAGGAGACCCAAGGGACCGGTAATGCAGCTTTTTGGTGCCTGCGGTTGCAGGGGGAAGATTCCGTCGACCCACGGGAGATTTCTTCGGAGCTTCTGGTGCAGAGAGGAGGCAGGCTACCCCCACAGCATGCACAAGCAGGAAAACAGTCGAGAAGGCGGCAGGATCAGCGTTACAGAGTTGCAGTAGTCGTCTTTGCTACTATGTTGCAGGTTTGCAGGCTTCCAGTGCGGTCAGCGGTCGTTTCCTTATCAGAAGGTGAAGAGAGAGATGCAGAGGAACTCGGCTGAGCTCATGCATTCGTTATCTAAAGTTTCCCCAGAGACAGAGACCCTAAATAGCCAGAAAAGAGGGTTTGGCTACCTAGGAGAGAGGAAAGGCTACTAACACCAGAAGGAGCCTATCAGCAGGAGTCTCTGACGTCACCTGGTGGCACTGGCCACTCAGAGCAGTCCAGTGTGCCAGCAGCACCTCTGTTTCCAAGATGGCAGAGGTCTGGAGCACACTGGAGGAGCTCTGGACACCTCCCAGGGGAGGTGCAGGTCAGGGGAGTGGTCACTCCCCTTTCCTTTGTCCAGTTTCGCGCCAGAGCAGGGGCTAAGGGGTCCCTGAACCGGTGTAGACTGGCTTATGCAGAATTGGGCACATCTGTGCCCAACAAAGCATTTCCAGAGGCTGGGGGAGGCTACTCCTCCCCTGCCTTCACACCATTTTCCAAAGGGAGAGGGTGTCACACCCTCTCTCAGAGGAAGTTCTTTGTTCTGCCATCCTGGGCCAGGCCTGGCTGGACCCCAGGAGGGCAGCTGCCTGTCTGAGGGGTTGGCAGCAGCAGCAGCTGCAGTGAAACCCCAGGAAGGGCAGTTTGGCAGTACCAGGGTCTGTGCTACAGACCACTGGGATCATGGGATTGTGCCAACTATGCCAGGATGGTATAGAGGGGGCAATTCCATGATCATAGACATGTTACATGGCCATATTCGGAGTTACCATGGTGAAGCTACATATAGGTAGTGACCTGTATGTAGTGCACGCGTATAATGGTGTCCCCGCACTCACAAAGTTCAGGGAATTGGCTCTGAACAATGTGGGGGCACCTTGGCTAGTGCCAGGGTGCCCTCACACTAAGTAACTTTGCACCTAACCTTTACCAGGTAAAGGTTAGACATATAGGTGACTTATAAGTTACTTAAGTGCAGTGTAAAATGGCTGTGAAATAACGTGGACGTTATTTCACTCAGGCTGCAGTGGCAGGCCTGTGTAAGAATTGTCAGAGCTCCCTATGGGTGGCAAAAGAAATGCTGCAGCCCATAGGGATCTCCTGGAACCCCAATACCCTGGGTACCTCAGTACCATATACTAGGGAATTATAAGGGTGTTCCAGTAAGCCAATGTAAATTGGTAAAAATGGTCACTAGCCTGTCAGTGACAATTTGGAAAGAAATGAGAGAGCATAACCACTGAGGTTCTGATTAGCAGAGCCTCAGTGAGACAGTTAGTCACTACACAGGTAACACATTCAGGCACACTTATGAGCACTGGGGCCCTGGGTTACCAGGGTCCCAGTGACACATACAACTAAAACAACATATATACAGTGAAAAATGGGGGTAACACGCCAGGCAAGATGGTACTTTCCTACACAACCCCCCCCCAAACGAAGGACAATAAGACTAGCCATGACCTGATGAGTCTTCATTGTCTAAGTGGAAATATCTGGAGAGTCCATCTGCATTGGAGTGGCTACTCCCAGGTCTATGTTCCACTGTATAGTCCATTCCCTGTAGGGATATGGACCACCTCAACAATTTAGGATTTTCCCCTTTCATTTGTTTTAGCCAAAGTAGAGGTTTGTGGTCTGTCTGAACAATGAAGTGAGTGCCAAACAGGTATGGCCTCAACTTCTTCGGAGCCCAGACCACAGCAAAGGCCTCCCTCTCAATGGCAGACCAACGCTTTTCTCTAGGGGTCAACCTTCTACTAATAAAAGCAACAGGTTGATCCTGGCCCTCAGAATTAAGTTGTGATAGGACTGCCCCTACTCCTAATTCAGATGCATCAGTTTGGACATATAATTTTTTAGAGTAACAAGGGCTTTTCAGGACAGGTGCAGAGCACATGGCCTGCTTCAGCTCCTCAAAAGCTTGCTGTCCATAATACCTTTTTAGGCATTTTCTTGGAAGTGAGGTCATTAAGAGGGGCTGCAATGGAGCCATAGTTCTTAATGAACCTCCTGTAGTACCCAGTGAGGCCTAGGAAGGCTCTCACCTGAGTCTGAGTGGTAGGGGGAACCCAATCAATAATAGTTTGGATTTTCCCCTGAAGTGGTGCAATCTGTTCCCCACCAACAAGGTGTCCCAGATAAACCACCTTACCCTGCCCTATCTGGCACTTTGAAGCCTTGATAGTGAGACCTGCTTTTTGCAGGGCCTCCAAAACTTTCCATAGGTGGACCAGGTGATCATCCCAGCTGGAGCTAAAGACAGCTATATCGTCCAAATATGCTGCACTGAAAGCTTCCAGCCCTTGCAGGACTGTGTTCACCAACCTCTGAAAAGTGGCAGGTGCATTTTTCAAACCAAAAGGCATTACAGTAAACTGGTAATGTCCTCCAATGGTAGAAAATGCAGTCTTAGGTTTAGCATCTTCTGACAATTTGATCTGCCAATACCCTGCAGTCAAATCAAAAGTGCTTAGATACTTGGCAGATGCCAGTGTATCTATGAGCTCATCTGCCCTGGGTATAGGGTGAGCATCAGTTTTGGTTACCAAGTTGAGACCTCTATAGTCTACACAAAACCGCATTTCCTTCTTTCCATCTTTGGAATTGGGTTTTGGTACCAGTACCACAGGAGAAGCCCATGGACTGTCAGAGTGCTCAACCACTCCTAGTTCCAACATTTTCTGAACTTCTTGCTTTATGCAGTCCCTGACATGGTCAGGCTGCCTATAGATCTTACTTTTGACAGGTAAACTGTCTCCAGTATCTATAGTGTGCTCACACCAAGAAGTGGTGCCTGGCACAGTAGAGAATAGTTCTGAAAATTGTCCTAGGAGATTTATGCAATTGTCTTTCTGCTCAGCAGTAAGACAATCAGACAAAACTACACCTTCCACAAGAGCATCTTGATCTGTGGAAGAGAAGAGATCAGGTAGAGGATCACTGTCTTCTTCCTGTCCCTCATCTGTTGCCATGAGTAGGGTGAGATCAGCCCTGTCATAGTAGGGTTTCAGGCGGTTGACATGGAGCACCCTAAGGGGACTCCTGGCAGTGCCTAAGTCAACCAAGTAGGTGACTTCACCCTTCTTTTCAACAATTGTGTGGGGTCCACTCCATTTATCTTGGAGTGCTCTTGGGGCCACAGGCTCCAAGACCCACACTTTCTGCCCTGGTTGGTACTGAACCAAAACAGCCTTCTGATCATGCCATTGCTTCTGGAGCTCTTGGCTGGCCTGAAGGTTTTTACTGGCCTTTTTCATGTACTCATCCATCCTTGATCTGAGGCCAAGTACATAGTCCACAATATCCTGCTTAGGAGCTTTTAAAGGTTGTTCCCAACCCTCCTTTACAAGTGTGAGTGGACCCCTAACAGGGTGTCCAAAAAGAAGTTCAAAGGGGCTGAAGCCCACTCCTTTCTGGGGTACCTCCCTGTAGGCAAAAAGGAGGCATGGTAGAAGGATATCCCATCTCCTGCGGAGTTTTTCAGGGAGTCCCATAATCATGCCTTTGAGAGTTTTATTAAATCTCTCCACCAGTCCATTTGTTTGTGGATGATAGGGTGTTGTGAACTTGTACGTTACACCACACTCCTTCCACATGGCCTTTAAGTATGCAGACATGAAATTGCTTCCTCTGTCTGATACTACTTCCTTTGGGAAGCCCACCCTGGAAAATATTCCCAGGAGGGCCTTTGCCACTGCAGGAGCTGTAGTGGTCCTTAAAGGAATTGCTTCAGGGTATCTTGTGGCATGGTCCACTACCACCAAGATAAACCTATTGCCTGAAGCAGTAGGAGGGTCAAGGGGGCCAACTATGCCAACCCCTACCCTTTCAAAGGGAACCCCAACCACAGGCAGTGGGATAAGGGGTGCCTTTGGAGTGCCACCTGTCTTGCCACTGGCTTGACAGGTTTCACAGGACTTACAAAATTTCTTTGTGTCCTCAGACATCCTAGGCCAATGAAACAATGGAACCAATCTGTCCCAAGTTTTCATTTGACCCAGGTGCCCAGCTAGGGGAATGTCATGTGCCAGTGTTAGGAGGAACTTTCTGTACTCCTGAGGAATCACTAATCTCCTGGCAGCTCCAGGTTTAGGATCCCTATGCTCAGTGTACAAGAGGTTGTCCTCCCAGTAAACTCTGTGAGAGTCACTGACATCCCCATTAGCCTGTTTGACAGCTTGCTGTCTGAGACCCTCTAATGTGGGACAGGTTTGCTGTGCCACACTCAGCTCCTCTCTGGCAGGCCCCCCTTCACCCAAAAGCTCAGCAGTGTCTGCTTCCAGCTCCTCTGGTGTAGGTTCTGCACAGGGAGGGAATTCTTCTTCCTCAGAAGTAGAATCCACTGTAGAGGGAGGGATAGTAGGAAGTGGTTTGCTTCTACTAGCCCTAGCTTTAGGGAGCACTTGGTCCATTGTTCCAGGATCCAAGCTTCCCTGTCCTTTTTGCTTTTTGGCCTGAGCCCTTGTCAAAGCAAAAATATGCCCTGGGATGCCCAGCATTGCTGCATGGGCCTCCAACTCCACATCTGACCAAGCTGATGTCTCCAAATCATTCCCTAATAGACAGTCTACAGGTAAATCTGAAGCTACCACAACTTTCTTTGGACCAGTTACCCCCCCCCCAGTTGAGATTTACAACAGCCATGGGGTGGCTTTGTGTTATGTTGTGAGCATCGGTTACTTGGTACTGGTGTCCAAGTATGTGTTGTTCAGGGTGCACCAGTTTCTCAATCACCATTGTGACACTGGCACCTGTGTCCCTGTAGGCCTGGACCTCAACACCATTTATTAGGGTTAGTTGCTTGTACTTCTCCAAGTTATGGGGGCAAGCAACCAAAGTGGCTAAATCAATAGCCCCTTCAGAGACTAAAGTAGCCTCTGTGGTCTCCCTAATCAGACCAACCCCAACTAAATTACCAAAAGTGAGCCCAGCTACTCCCTTGGATTGGCTATTAGTAGGTTTGCTCCCACCAGCACTGCTATTAGTAGGGACACTAGGTGTAGCAGTAGGGGTTGTAGTGGTAGGAGCTGTGGTGCCTTTCTTTGGACAACTGGGATCTGTTGTCCAATGGCCTTTTATTTTACATAAATAGCACCATGGTTTCTTTTCCTTGTTCTGATTAAAGGAGGATTTGGACCCACCACCCCCACCAGAGTGTTTTTGTGGGCCTGATGAAGACTCATTTTTAGATTTGTCCCCACCCTTGTCAGAAGACTTACCATCCTTCTTTTTGTTGCCATCTTTGTCACCCCCTGTATGAACCTTTCTGTTCACTCTTGTTCTGACCCATTTGTCTGCCTTCTTTCCCAATTCTTGGGGAGAGGTCAGATCAGAGTCCACCAAGTACTGGTGCAACAAATCAGACACACAATTATTAAGAATATGCTCTCTCAGGATCAAGTTATACAGGCTGTCATAATCAGTAACTTTACTGCCATGTAACCACCCCTCCAAGGCCTTCACTGAATGGTCAATAAAATCAACCCAGTCTTGTGAAGACTCCTTTTTGGTCTCTCTGAACTTTATCCTGTACTGTTCAGTGGTTAAGCCATAACCATCCAGGAGTGCATTCTTAAGAACTTGGAAATTATTAGCATCATTTTCTTTCACAGTAAGGAGCCTATCCCTACCTTTTCCACTAAATGATAGCCATATGATAGCAGCCCACTGCCTTTGAGGGACATCCTGTACAACACAGGCCCTCTCAAGTGCAGCAAACCACTTGTTAATGTCATCCCCCTCCTTATAAGGGGGAACTATCTTGTGCAGATTCCTGGAATCATGCTCTTTTGCAGGATGACTATGGGGAATACTGCTGCTGCCACCATGGGTATCTAAACCCAACTTCTGTCTTTCCTTCTCTAATTCAAAAGACTGTCTATCCAAATCCAGCTGTTGCTTTTTAAGCTTCAGTCTGGTTTGTTCCACCCTCAACTTATTGAGTTCCCTCTCTAACATTCTGTCATCAGGGTTGGTGGGAGGGACATTTCTAGAAACAGAGCTATGATGGGAATGAACAGAAGGAGACCTGTCCCTTACAGAAGCCAACTTAACAGCTTGGTTTACAGAAACATTACTACCAGTATGGTGAGAATAAATGCTTTTGCTATGATGTGAGACAACACTATTTATTTGGTGTGGCTCATCATCATTACCATCTATGCTAGATTGTCTAGTAATGGGCAGGCTAGGAAGTTTCTTTCCTGAATCTTTTCCTGGGGGAGTCCCTGAATCAGATTGGGAACTATTAGGTACTTTTTCAACAGATGGGGCACCTATGGCTTTATCCTGTTCTCTAAGCATGTTAATTAACAGTTCCAAGGCAGGATTCTTCCCTACACTCAAACCTCTCTCTATACAGAGACTCCTTGCTCTTTTCCAGCTAAGGTTGTCATATGCAAGTTTGGACAGATCAACACTTTGGCCTGTGCCAGACATTTTTTAGAGAGAGTTAAAGTGATAGAGAAAGAGTCAAAAGTTTTCAGAACTTTTTGGAAAGACATAAAAAAAATTTTTAAACTTTTAAGAACTTTTTGAAAGTTTAGGAGTACTTTTCAGCACTTAGAAAAGAGTGAAAAGAGGAAATGCAAAACTTTTTGGCTATGTGTATATACACTGACCTTGTTTTGTATATTTTTCTCTTATGAAAAGTACAATGACAAGAGTGGTAAGTAGTCTCAAGCACTTATCCCACCACTGCACAACCAATGTAGGAGGCTGGACTGGCTTGTAGTGAGTACCAAGGGGTACTTGCACCTTGCACCAGGCCCAGTTATCCCTTATTAGTGTATAGGGTGTCTAGCAGCTTAGGCTGATAGATAATGGTAGCTTAGCAGAGCAGCTTAGGCTGAACTAGGAGACGTGTGAAGCTACTACAGTACCACTTAGTGTCATATGCACAATATCATAAGAAAACACAATACACAGTTATACTAAAAATAAAGGTACTTTATTTTTATGACAATATGCCAAAGTATCTTAGAGTGTACCCTCAGTGAGAGGATAGGAAATATACACAAGATATATATACACAATAGCAAAAATATGCAGTATAGTCTTAGAAAACAGTGCAAACAATGTATAGTTACAATAGGATGCAATGGGGAAACATAGGGATAGGGGCAACACAAACCATATACTCCAAAAGTGGAATGCGAACCACGAATGGACCCCAAACCTATGTGACCTTGTAGAGGGTCGCTGGGACTATTAGAAAATAGTGAGAGTTAGAAAAATAACCCTCCCCAAGACCCTGAAAAGTGAGTGCAAAGTGCACTAAAGTTCCCCTAAGGACAAAATAGTCGTGTTAGAGGAATAATGCAGGAAAGACACAAACCAGCAATGCAACAACTGTGGATTTCCAATCTAGGGTACCTGTGGAACAAGGGGACCAAGTCCAAAAGTCACAAGCAAGTCGGAGATGGGCAGATGCCCAGGAAATGCCAGCTGTGGGTGCAAAGAAGCTTCGACTGCACAGAAGAAGCTGAGGTTTCTGCAGGAACGAAAAGGGCTAGAGACTTCCCCTTTAGTGGACGGATATCTCTCGCCTTGGAGAGTCGTGCAGAAGTGTTTTCCCGCCGGAAGGATGCCAACAAGCCTTGCTAGACGCAAATCGTGCGTTTGGCGTTTTTGGACGCTGCTGGGGCCCAGGAGGGACCAGGAGGTTGCAAATTGGACCTGAAGAGAGAGTAGACGTCGAGCAAGACAAAGAGCCCTCACTAAAGCAGGTAGCACCCGGAGAAGTGCCAGAAACAGGCACTACAAGGATGCGTGAAACGGTGCTTGCCGAAGTTGCACAAAGGAGTCCCACGTCGCCGGAGACCAACTTAGAAAGTCGTGCAATGCAGGTTAGAGTGCCGTGGACCCAGGCTTGGCTGTGCACAAAGGATTTCCGCCGGAAGTGCACAGGGGCCGGAGTAGCTGCAAAGTCGCGGTTCCCAGCAATGCAGCCCAGCGAGGTGAGGCAAGGACTTACCTCCACCAAACTTGGGCTGAAGAGTCACTGGACTGTGGTGGTCACTTGGACAGAGTCGCTGGATAAGAGGGACCTCGCTCGTCGTGCTGAGAGGAGACCCAAGGGACCGGTAATGCAGCTTTTTGGTGCCTGCGGTTGCAGGGGGAAGATTCCGTCGACCCACGGGAGATTTCTTCGGAGCTTCTGGTGCAGAGAGGAGGCAGGCTACCCCCACAGCATGCACAAGCAGGAAAACAGTCGAGAAGGCGGCAGGATCAGCGTTACAGAGTTGCAGTAGTCGTCTTTGCTACTATGTTGCAGGTTTGCAGGCTTCCAGCGCGGTCAGCGGTCGTTTCCTTATCAGAAGGTGAAGAGAGAGATGCAGAGGAACTCGGCTGAGCTCATGCATTCGTTATCTAAAGTTTCCCCAGAGACAGAGACCCTAAATAGCCAGAAAAGAGGGTTTGGCTACCTAGGAGAGAGGAAAGGCTACTAACACCTGAAGGAGCCTATCAGCAGGAGTCTCTGACGTCACCTGGTGGCACTGGCCACTCAGAGCAGTCCAGTGTGCCAGCAGCACCTCTGTTTCCAAGATGGCAGAGGTCTGGAGCACACTGGAGGAGCTCTGGACACCTCCCAGGGGAGGTGCAGGTCAGGGGAGTGGTCACTCCCCTTTCCTTTGTCCAGTTTCGTGCCAGAGCAGGGGCTAAGGGGTCCCTGAACCGGTGTAGACTGGCTTATGCAGAATTGGGCACATCTGTGCCCAACAAAGCATTTCCAGAGGCTGGGGGAGGCTACTCCTCCCCTGCCTTCACACCATTTTCCAAAGGGAGAGGGTGTCACACCCTCTCTCAGAGGAAGTTCTTTGTTCTGCCATCCTGGGCCATTCCATGATCATAGACATGTTACATGGCCATATTCGGAGTTGCCATGGTGAAGCTACATATAGGTAGTGACCTGTATGTAGTGCACGCGTGTAATGGTGTCCCCGCACTCACAAAGTTCAGTGAATTGGCTCTGAACAATGTGGGGGCACCTTGGCTAGTGCCAGGGTGCCCTCACACTAAGTAACTTTGCACCTAACCTTTACCAGGTAAAGGTTAGACATATAGGTGACTTATAAGTTACTTAAGTGCAGTGTAAAATGGCTGTGAAATAACGTGGACGTTATTTCACTCAGGCTGCAGTGGCAGGCCTGTGTAAGAATTGTCAGAGCTCCCTATGGGTGGCAAAAGAAATGCTGCAGCCCATAGGGATCTCCTGGAACCCCAATACCCTGGGTACCTCAGTACCATATACTAGGGAATTATAAGGGTGTTCCAGTAAGCCAATGTAAATTGGTAAAAATGGTCACTAGCCTGTCAGTGACAATTTGGAAAGAAATGAGAGAGCATAACCACTGAGGTTCTGATTAGCAGAGCCTCAGTGAGACAGTTAGTCACTACACAGGTAACACATTCAGGCACACTTATGAGCACTGGGGCCCTGGGTTACCAGGGTCCCAGTGACACATACAACTAAAACAACATATATACAGTGAAAAATGGGGGTAACATGCCAGGCAAGATGGTACTTTCCTACACAAGGGCAGAGGAACACTACAATGAGGCCCGTGGGCGAACTAGGAGGATTATTGAGCGGACCTTCGGCTCCTGAAGGCCAGGTTCCGGTGCCTCCATATTTAAATCTAATACCTCTACTGTCTGTCATTTTAACCCAGTGTATGGTCGCTGAGTTGTCACTTTCCCTTACGATTTCACAGATGTGGGTCCCACTGTGTGACTTCTGCTTTGTTTCCTCTTGAACTAGAGCTGTGTGACATAGGTTTGTTGACATTACATTTGAAAGATCATTATGGCACTGTAATTGCTAATACACTATTTCAAAATCACAGACAGACTCCAGATTATTTTGTGCTTTAAGAAGGTTTATTTAAGTGCTCAATATTGGAGGGGGTTGTAAAATGGTGAGAGGTGATGGTGGAGGAATGTCCATGGCAGAGTCCAGTCTATTAGTCTCACAGGTGCATTGTCCAAAGGGGCATAGGAAGTGGAGCTGGGGCATTTTAAGGATGGACAGGGTGACAAGGTGGGACAAATGGATGACAATCAGGGTGGTCTCATTTCTTGGCGGGGGTCTTGGCATCATTCTCTGTCTTTGTCCTGGATCTCAAGGACCGTTTGCAGAGTGGTCCTCCCTCTGCAGGGGGTGGGGTGCTGGTGTGGTGGTCCTGTGGCTGTGCCTCCTGTCCACTAGCGCCGGCTGAAGTGGTGGGCAGTTCATCGTCCAGGCTAATGTCAGAGGCCCCTTGTTGTGCCACAGTGTCCCTTCTGGTGATCACGAGTTCCTTCAGCATTGAACATTGTCAGACACTCACCCCCAGTCACAGATCTGGGTTTAATCCATCGTTTTTTTGCTCACCATGCCACCCCAGTTTGGACCCAGCCATATGCAAATCAGTCTTGACCCTGTTCCTCAGGAGAACAGTCCAGCCCGAACTGCCAAGCCAGGTCCTCACTGGACCGGAAACAAGCATCCTGGGACCGGTTTCGGGGTTTCACCCCTCATCAGCCAGGCTAGCTTGAATCCAGTGGCATGGGAAGCACGGGACCCTCGCCCTAAGTGGGAAGGGTATGCCCAGACGTGGGTCCCGTGCTTCCCATGCCACTGGATTCAAGCTAGCCTGGCTGATGAGGTGTGAAACCCCGAAACCGGTCCCAGGATGCTTGTTTCCAGTCCAGGGAAGACCTGGCCTAGCAGTTCGGGCTGGACTGTTCCCATGGTGAACAGGGTCAAGACTGATTTGCATATGGCTGGGTCCAAACTGGAATGGCATGGGCAGCAAAAAAACGACGGATTTAGGCCCAGATCACTGTACTGGGGGTGAATGTTTGACAATGTTCAGCATTCCGTCCATCACCATTTGTTTTTGCTTTGTCGCCCTAAGTGGGAAGGGTATGCCCAGACGTGGGTCCCGTGCTTCCCATGCCACTGGATTCAAGCTAGCCTGGCTGATGAGGGGTGAAACCCCGAAACCGGTCCCAGGATGCTTGTTTCCAGTCCAGGGAAGACCTGGCCTAGCAGTTCGGGCTGGACTGTTCCCATGGGGAACAGGGTCAAGACTGATTTGCATATGGCTGGGTCCAAACTGGAATGGCATGGGCAGCAAAAAAACGATGGATTTAGGCCCAGATCACTGTACTGGGGGTGAATGTTTGACAATGTTCAGCATTCCGTCCATCACCATTTGTTTTTGCTTTGTCGCCCTAAGTGGGAAGGGTATGCCCAGACGTGGGTCCCGTGCTTCCCATGCCACTGGATTCAAGCTAGCCTGGCTGATGAGTGGTGAAACCCCGAAACCGGTCCCAGGATGCTTGTTTCCAGTCCAGGGAAGACCTGGCCTAGCAGTTCGGGCTGGACTGTTCCCATGGGGAACAGGGTCAAGACTGATTTGCATATGGCTGGGTCCAAACTGGAATGGCATGGGCAGCAAAAAAACGATGGATTTAGGCCCAGATCACTGTACTGGGGGTGAATGTTTGACAATGTTCAGCATTCCGCCTAAGTGGGAAGGGTATGCCCAGACGTGGGTCCCGTGCTTCCCATGCCACTGGATTCAAGCTAGCCTGGCTGATGAGGGGTGAAACCCCGAAACCGGTCCCAGGATGCTTGTTTCCAGTCCACGGAAGACCTGGCCTAGCAGTTCGGGCTGGACTGTTCCCATGGGGAACAGGGTCAAGACTGATTTGCATATGGCTGAGTCCAAACTGGAATGGCATGGGCAGCAAAAAAACGATGGACTTAGGCCCAGATCACTGTACTGGGGGTGAATGTTTGACAATGTTCAGCATTCCGTCCATCACCATTTGTTTTTGCTTTGTCGCCCTAAGTGGGAAGGGTATGCCCAGACGTGGGTCCCGTGCTTCCCATGCCACTGGATTCAAGCTAGCCTGGCTGATGAGGGGTGAAACCCCGAAACCGGTCCCAGGATGCTTGTTTCCAGTCCAGGGAAGACCTGGCCTAGCAGTTCGGGCTGGACTGTTCCCATGGGGAACAGGGTCAAGACTGATTTGCATATGGCTGGGTCCAAACTGGAATGGCATGGGCAGCAAAAAAACGATGGATTTAGGCCCAGATCACTGTACTGGGGGTGAATGTTTGACAATGTTCAGCATTCCGTCCATCACCATTTGTTTTTGCTTTGTCGCCCTAAGTGGGAAGGGTATGCCCAGACGTGGGTCCCGTGCTTCCTATGCCACTGGATTCAAGCTAGCCTGGCTGATGAGGGGTGAAACCCCGAAACCGGTCCCAGGATGCTTGTTTCCAGTCCAGGGAAGACCTGGCCTAGCAGTTCGGGCTGGACTGTTCCCATGGGGAACAGGGTCAAGACTGATTTGCATATGGCTGGGTCCAAACTGGAATGGCATGGGCAGCAAAAAAACGATGGATTTAGGCCCAGATCACTGTACTGGGGGTGAATGTTTGACAATGTTCAGCATTCCGTCCATCACCATTTGATTTTACAGTCAGAACAAGCCAAGAGCAAGCACACGCCCTATGATATGGAAGTAATGTTTCTGTGCTATGAGTTGATCATGAATACGTCTAAACTATTATGCTCACTTTAGGTTTATGGGCTATTGGTTGGTTCACTGTACCCATTTCAAATACAGTCTCAGGACCTCATTTACAAGGCCCATGGCACAGGGCGGCACAGCAAGTACCTTGCTGTGCCACCCTGTGCCACTGGGAAAGGGCAGAAATGTGCAGTATCTACAAGGTACCATGCATATCTGTCCTCTCCTCCTGGCTGGTGCACAATTGCTGCCATGAGCCAATGCACCTACCTTTGCACCATGGTGCAATGGTGCCTGATTTGGGGGGGAGGATTTTTTTTTTTGCTGGAAGGAAAACCTTCCTGCAGAAAAACAATCACAAGATGTGTAAATCTGGGAATGCATCAGATTCCTTCGGGTTCCTTTGGTGTTGCGTGGGAACACCCCAAGCAATAGTCATGTTATGCGTGAAATGGGTCCATATTTACAAGGCCATCAAATTCCATGCAAGGTGGCTTTGAGTAGCTTCATAAATATGGGCTGGCACACTGCAACACCGGAGCATAAAAAAATAAAATGGCACTCTGGTACCACTAGGGCCTCGTAAATGAGGCCCTTAGTCCTAACTTGTGAGGGAGAAATGAGCTGGTTAAAAAATGAGGTTCAGGAATATTCTATTTGCATTTTCTGAACTGTCCTGAATATGTTTAGCTGCTTATCCAACTTTTAGGAAACTTTTGTGGAAAGTGTTACTATTTTGCTACCATTTTCAAAGTTTCCTATGGGAGGAGTTAAAGCTTTCCTGGCACAACATAAAAGTATTGGAATATTTCATTGCTCCCTCTTTAGAACCTCTTTATTTTTATCTAATTTATGTGAAAATTGTGATGCAAAATGCACAACCTGGAAGTTTTTCCAAAAATATTCTCGGTCGAGAGTTTAATACACCCCATTAAACAGATCAGGCTTGTTCACTGTTATTTTCCTGTACCAAAATCAAGGACTGTACTTACGTCCACCAAAATCCACCTGCTGCCACCAAATAATTACATTTAGATTTTAGCACGATGTAAACTCCAACGCAGTTCCCGCGTACCCAAAGTGCCTATTTTTCTTCTCTAACTTTTTAAGTAAGAAAATGCACATTACAGCGAAGTTTATTAAATAATAGTCTTCGAAATGTTCAGCAAAATTGTTGAAAAATACAGCACATGTATGTCTATGCGATGTCGCTAGTCATCAAAAATAGCAAGTGAAAAAGAAATGTGTTTGTGTTTTAATTAAACTGAAAAATGAGGAAAAAAGTATTGATTGCAATACGCTTATGTAGAAGCCATTGTATATCTTGTTACTAAGCTGGAACAGGTGTTTCTTTAATAAGGTACGTAATCTTGGTTTACAAGATGGATGAGAGCATATTGTTTTAGCTGTGAAAAGTAATTATGATAGGATGATATTCATAAAGTGCATCTAGTATTTATTCAAGCAATAAAAGCCATGTTTACTCATATAATTGTAGAAGAAATACGGTGATTTGTCACTGCATTTTAAGTTCCTAATTAGAAGTAGGAATATGTTTGACTATATGATTAGATCTATGTTCAAAAAATGTTCATAAATTGCTCAAGTTTCTGTTTCACATTTTACACAAAATGTACTTGTCAAATTATTTGCCCTTTCTACCTTGATTCACATATTTATAACATTTGTATAACACGAGACTAATGGTGTTTTTATTTCATTCCCTCTAATCCGTGATCATTATATTCTTGAACATGTATTTGGTCATAAATGTTTTCAGACCCTCTCCTGGATCTTTGACTGTTTAATATCTTGTAGTAACCCCTGCGAACACCACTCAGGACACCAGCATTTAGAATTTTTCATCGGTTTGTTTCATCACAGTTTGCTACTACTGTCATAATGACTGTAGTGGAGGAAGCTCATATACTATACAGTGCACAGAATACCAGCTTGAATTTGGTTGCACTACTAAACATCGTCACCTAGAATACCGTGATACCAGAATGTCGAGGAGAAAATGCAGAGGGACAAAACATTGATAGGAAAGTCCATCGAGCAAGTTTATAAATTTACTACTCTTATTTTCACATATACGTATCATGAAAATAGATATATGACATGGGTACATATTTGTTTTGTTATGTTATTTGAAAGGCATTTCGCAGTGACTCTCCCCCCGAAGGAGAGAAGGAGTATCTTGGAGCTTAAAAGGTCATGTCTGAGGGGCAAGTTTAAGGATGTTTTTTAAGGCCTAGGAAGTTAGTGGAAGAGCGAATGTATGAGGGCTGTGTGTTCCAATGGCAAGGGGCAAGGTATCGTCGCTGTATCTGGACGTGCAGATGCGGCGGAGACACAATAGCATTTTGCCTTTAGATCTCAGGTTTTGGTCAGGACAGTTGATGATGAGTTTCTTTTTTCTAGATATGCTGGACCCTTACTGATCAGAGTCTTATAAGTCAAGCAGAGAAGATTGAACGAAGATCTTTTCCTGATAGGAAACCAACAGTATGCTCTAAGCAAGGTAGTTGATGGCGAGTCTGACTGAAGTTCGTTAACCAGACGAGCAGTATTATTCTGGACCACCTGCATTTTAGAAAGAAGGGACTCATTGACCGCTAACAATAAGGCATTCTTTCACTGTCAACATGACTAAGTAATAAAGCCTTAAGTAAGAGTTCTCCTAGATTTGAATAGGAACCACTGAAATGCATTCCGGAATAGGCTCAACTTGCCAAAGCAGGCACCACATGTGAACATAACCTGCTTCTTTATGGACAGGCTTTCATCAAGAAGAACACCTACATTTATAGCCATCCTACTTGGAGATAGCACACGTCCTAGCTCAGAGGGCCCCCAGTTATCTGACCAATATGTGTTAGCTTTTCCAAACAACAGGATATCTGTTTTTCTTCCATTTAGCTGAAGACAATTGGCAATTTTTCTCGTGCAGATGGTAAATCTATGGTTGGCATTTTATATGTCATGCCCAAAAGAGATGACCTGTTGGGTATCGCTCATATAGGAAAGTATTTCAAAAACACGAGGATTAACTATCTGGGCAAGTGGTGCCACATAGATATTAAATAGAGTGTTGCTCAGGGGAGATCCTTAGGAAACCCCCTTACCCAGTTGAAGAATCCTTGAATTAAAGGTTTGAAAAGAGACAGTTTGGGTCTTGTTGTTCAGAAAATCTTTAAACCAGTCAAAGTCTGTTCCCTGGTTGTCTATCTTTTGTAGTCATTGGATCAAGATGGAATGAGAGATGTTATCAAATGCCACCAACAGTTCAAGAAGGACTAGCGTTGCTGGTGTACCGTCATCTAAAGATAGTCTGATAGAACTGACTACTGCCAGCCAACAGGGATGTTTCAGTGCTATGGAAATCTCTGAAGCAAGATTGTGAGGGGTCCAAAACATGATGGTCATCCAGATAGCAAGAGGATGATTTGTTCACAAATTGCTTAAGAACTTTCCTAACAAAGGAAAGAGTGAGATGGGGCAGTAATTTGCAGGCTTCTTTGGATCAATATTAGATTTATTTCAGATGGGTGTGACGTATCGAGATGCCCACTTCTGAGGCACAGCCACTATGTTTAGCAATGAATTGCATAATGATGTGATGGTGAGAGTGTAAAGAGTAGGCAAGACAGTCAATATATATTGAGGTCAAAGATTAGAAGGAGAACCTGATATGACTTGAATCAGTATCTCTAACACCTGCGCATGATGATAGGCTCAAGCATCTCAAGCACTGCCACAGTGTCTTTACAGAGGGGATTTTTCATAGACAAAAGTTCAGATAGATTATCTCAATTTGTGTTTCAAAAGTATTTGCCAGGGTGTCACATAGAAAGGAAACACAAATAGCCCCCACTGGCCACGTGTTGGAAGGTGGGCTATTAGTAGGGATAAGTACACACCTACCACTAGCAATAAGGCCACCAACCCAATGTTAGGTTCAATCAAGATCTCAAAACATTAGCCCCTGGCTCAACCCCTTGGAGCCTGGCAATGAGCGGGCAGGCTTAACTAGGGAGACAGGTATGTAAAGCATTTAAATACATCAATTCAGTATATAGGTAATACACAACACACAATAAAAGGCCCACACCAATTTATACAAATGGGTAATATTTTTATCTTTAAAATCACACCAAAACATCAAAAATCTAATATGGGGAATGGAAGATATGAATTTTTAAAGATTAAATAAAGAAATGTGCATTCTAGTGCTTAGAAATCAATAATGCCAACTGGGGACAACTGGTCACATTAGACTGACACAAGTCACAATTTGAGGTCCACTCAATGGAGCCCTACTTGGATACACTGAGCTTGAGGCCTCGGTCAAAGTTTTACCTCCTGACTTAGTTGTTTTTCTGGAGTTTTTTCTCTCATCATCAGATAAGGATCCTCGTCAGGCCAGGATTGGATGGGATATCGTCAGCTTGAGTTTCTGCAAAACCCAGTCAACGCCTGGAAGTCTTCCCTATGGGGAAGAGCTCCAGAGCTTCAGCAGTACAAACCTGAAATTCAGGCTGGGTTGTGGTTCAACGTCGATGTGTCAGTCTCCTTATGGAGCTTTTTCACAAACGTTCTCCAAAGTTCTCCAGATTTCTGTATCTCTTTCCAGAAGTTCTCCATTGGGGTTCAAAGTGTCCAAAACAAGAATTCCCGGGTCTGCGAGAGTCCTTGAAAGTTTGGGACTTCAATTCCCACAATGCACCTGGACAAATCATTAAAAACTCCAGGCTGGGGCTTTTTGTGACAAATTATACAAGAAAGCTCTCCTAACCTGTTGCTTTCTGGGAGTCCAGGGCAAAGTCCTTAGGGCTGTTGTTCCAGTCTGCAACAGGCACAGTCCTTCAGAGTGCAGTCCTTTGGGTTGCAGACAAGGGCTCCAGCAGGACAATCCTTCTCTTGATGGTTTCAGGCAGCAGATCTGAGTTGCTATGCAGCTTCCAGATATTTATTCAATCATCTTAGGGGACAAACAGGGTGTCACCCCTGTCCAATGAGATGCAGAGTGCTGCCCAAAAGCATGAGAGCTTCCTCCAAAGTGTGTCATTTTCTTGACCATAGAGCATTGCACTTTAAAATCCAAGATTGATGATTTCTCTCCAGCAGAGAAAGACATGGTTAAACCAATCTACCAGTGTGGCTCATATCCATTAACACTCCCCTCCTGATCCTCTGCAAATTCCTTTCCTGGGCCGGCCATCTGTCGATGGAATACAGGAAAAGGGGGTAGGCCTGGCTGGCATTCCTAGATGTCCTGCTCTCTTTGAAGCCAGTTTGACTTACCCAGCCCCTTTCTGGCCTCATATCTGCAGCTGCAGCTGCAGAGCTCCCCCATCAGATAACCTCTCCTCTATGCAGGTCACTTATCACCACATCAAAGCAGCCTGGCTAATCCTGTTAAGGTTGATCGATCTGGAGAGGCCACTAGCAAGCTGCATTTTGGCTTACAGAAAATAAATTCCTATAGCTTATGTTCTGTATTAGCTAACATCATCATCAACAAAAACTTTATTAATGATCAATAGAATCATAAAAGTGTGTTACAATAATCACATAAAACATTTAAAAACATAATCAAATAAATACTAGTTTAAAATAATCCAATAAATTATCAAAATACAATATCTAGTGGGTGAAGTTTAAACAGTATAAATTACACAAAACAACCTAAAACCATTAGAAATGCAACAAGCATTTGCAATGCAACGGGTCTTGCGTTTGCTCGCGTTACAGCTATTAGCGTTGTAATCTCCTAATCAGACTTTTCATGCCACATAAAATGATAATGAAAAGTATAACAGTTTCACATATGCGAGCCAATGGCTGCCACTAGCAAAAGGAAACAGAAGTTCACTCAAAATGAAACTTATCGGCAAATGTACAATTATCCATGTAACCATCAAAAGTGCAATTATCCATGTAACAGGGTCGATGTCATGCGAAGCGCTCAGCTTATGCCCAGCGAGATCGCGCTGCGCAGGAAATGAAAAGATAAAGTAGTGCAGAAACCCCCTGAAAACACAGAGCCTTGTATGTTTTCAGTAGTTTACCAGTGTGTTCAAAGAGGGCTAAACACCGGAAAAGGCATGACGTATGCATGCCTTTCACAAATGGAATCAATCAATTTTTAAAAGGCAAGCCCACAAACTAATGAAAGTGATGGACATGACATGGGAATGGTTAGAAGCCCACATAGAGATTACAACATGGTCCAGAGCGCTTGCGCGCGCTCGACCCTAAAAAGGGGAAACTAGCAGCAAATACATCATAACAGCAACCAAAAAAACATGGATCCAAGGAAAGGAAAATAATATTCTGCAACAGAGTGCAAAATTGTGAAGGTAATAGGGTGGCCAGTGCATAGGTACAATAAAGTATCAGAATGACAATATGCAGTATAGAGAAAACTCTGTTGACCACGTATAGTACAGTACTAAAGCAATATTACCAATTTAAAAGCCAATGCATTACTGAGCCTACATGAATAACTAGTTAATGATGCTCCATTGTGTGCTGGCAGAATAGTAGTTTTCATTTAAGTATTTATTACATCTTACCTACAGGGCGAATAGGTGTTTGGCTACACCAAAAACCACTCCTTTGCTCAGTCTTCAATAATCTAAATGCTTCTATAGCCTTTCTGGTGCCCAGGTTCTTAAATAATGGCATACACCCACTTCTTCTGCAGCTGGCAATAAGATGAACAAAAGAAAAGTACATTGATGAGTGATTCCACACTTCCTTGGCATGCAGGACAGGATTTACCCGTTGCGCCCTTTTTGTACCATTTATTACTAAAGGCCTTGATGGTTAGGGGCTGTACCTAAATTGCGGGTACAGTTTCCTTGCTAAGGGGTGGGGATCAGTTTCATCAGCTGTGTGCTCATACTGCTCATAGGGTTTAAAATTACTATACGTAGACAGTAGGGACTCTTTATAATTCAACACATTTTCAACAGCAACACGCTCCCAGTAATTTGGCTCTGGATATTGTACACAACATCTCTGGAGAAAGCCAGCATTGGTCCAGGACAGATTTCTCGAGTAGGCCTTTACTATTGAGAAACCAGGGAATTTTCTCAACACCCTGGGAAGCCAAAAGGCCGATAAGGCCCACCCAATAGGAATCTGTCACTGGGGAAGTCCATAGTTGATGCCAAAAATTATGAACTCTGCACCAAACTTTTTGCCAAATCCTCCTTTGGGCCAGGTTTAGAAAAAGAGGAGTCAATATGGTGCTCGCTGGGAGATTTACTAGAGATCTTAGGAACTTGTTCTCCACTAGGGTAAGGCTCTGAGTATTTATGCAGCCCCAAATCTGAAACCTCATACATATTCGACTCCATGGCCTTGATGTTAGAGATCTCAAGGGCAGGGGAGACCATTGTGGAAATAGCTTTTTTATTAATCTTTTTAATCCTACCAGTGTGCTGATTTAAGGACAGCTGTGCCTTGCGGGGTTTAATGCAAGTTTGGTGTAAGTCTTAGACCTATGCAGTCAAAATCTGCCACTGCATCAATCGTGGTATCACCCGCCAACAGGTGACTCTTATAACATACACTTGGTCTTGGAACTGTTAAGCTCCAAGCCCCGCTCATGACAGGATGAATGAAAGGACATTAATTGTTGTTGCGACCCCTGTGGTGTCTTGGAAATCAACAGTAGGGCACGGACCCTCCTCCCACCTGTTTTGGGCGCATCACAACTGTACCTGTTCACATATTCAATCATTCCATTGATGTATAAGGAGAACAGGGTAGGGACCAAAGCAATCCTTGCCTGACCCCTTGGTCTACCCGAATTGGATCCGTCAGTGTCCCTCCCTCACCCCATCTGAGTTGGGTGTATTGTCCATATACAACCTAATAAGAATGTTCAGTAAAGACGAGGGCATGCCCATTTCTTCCAGTACACTCCACAACTTCGCCCAAGGCACTAAGTCAAAAGCAGACTATGGATCAACAAAGGCAACATAAAGTTTGTCTTTTTTGATTATAACCTCTTTCCAATATAAACAGGTAAAATTGAACACCTGGTCCACAGTACTTCTATTGGCTCTAAAACCACCTGTCAATGTGACAAGGCACTTTCTTGTTTCATCCAGTCTTGCCGATGTACCAGAACCTGCTTGAAAAAACATTTTTGCAGGAAATCAATTAGGCTAATCGGCCTATAGGTCCCTGGGTTTGTCTGCTCCCCTTTCTTATATATAATTATGATTTTTTCTAGTTTCCATAAGGGAGGGGTATCCACACCTGAAAGTTAGAAAGTATGTTTATGTAAGGCCCCAGATTTCTGGATTTGCCAAGTAAAGATTTTTAGGTATCCAATCCAGCCCCAGAGCACATGCCAGGATGCAAGATTTAATTGCATCCATTGTTTTCTTAACCAAAAACGTAAGGGTGTTAGCAATACAGGAATCAATATTTCCTAGAAGCTCCTTGGCTTCCTAGTTTCTGTCACCTATAATAGTGTACAATTTGCTAAAATATTCCACCCAGTCATGTGGATGGACACAGAAATCTAGTGCTACTTTTTGACCATTGAGACAATCTGCAACTGTCTTTCAAAAATCATTATTGTTTTTGGTGGTCAAGCAACATGTAGAGACATCCACATAGAACTTTCGCAGTCCCTGTTTTGCTTGAAACAATGTTTGCCGATAGCGTGACCTGCACCTAGCTATCTCAGGCTGGAACCTTTGTTCAAAAGCGACTAGGAACTCACTTTTAGGTAACCTGTATTCTCTTTTGTACCAGACATCAGAATTGAACACTGGTTTTCCCCTTGTGTCTGGCTTGTTTTAGGAGCTCCCTAATCTGGGTAAATAATAAGTCATGACTCCTAGACTCTAGTGGTAGCTTGGATAAAATTTCAACCTCCTGCTTTACTCTTTGTAATACTACCACTAGTGCCTAGGGTTTTTTGTTCCACCCGATTGTACTTAATGTACTTTCTGTCATTTCTGTATAAAAGTTCACCTAGGCCCCAATTTCCCTGGCCTACAAATGTTGTGCTGGGCTTATCCATAAAAGTCAATAAGAGGGCATTGTGGTCAATATCTACACGGTTCACCACTTTCATAAACTGAATAACGTGAATGTATTAGTTATCATAAATTAAAAAGTGGAAAGTTGTTGGATTTGTCATGACCAAACTTTTGAGTCCTTGAATGAGACATTTAGCTCCTTTTTTAGAAATGTTTATGCTTATATGAAATATTTCAATGCTAGCCTAATGGAGAGAAATGAAATGGGCAGTTTATCCTCCACCAGGGGATATAAAACATATTTTATAATGTCCCTGCTTATAATTATATGGCACCCCACCCCTTGGGCACCTAGGAGAGTCCTTAGGGGTGGTTTATATGTAAAAATAAGGTGGATTATCACTTTTAAAGTACCTTTATTTCCAAAGTCAAATTTGCATACATTTTACTTTTTAAAGACAGCCTGCAAGGCAGGGCTGACTATAAAAATTACAACAGGCAACACATCAGTGCACATTTCAGTGCAGGAAATATACTGGGCCTCTAAACTTCCCTGCCCTATTACATATTAGTGACTTATAGGTACTTTGAATTCCCCTTGCCGTATTATACTCTAGGGACTTACAGAAGTCTGTAATTGCCAATTGTAATTGTACCAAATTACTATATACCTGAGCACTGGCCCTCGTTAGCAGAGCCCAGAGCACATTCAGGGTCAGTTACCACCAGTATCAGTCAGAAAAATGGGGGCGGCCATGCTAAAAGGGTGACTTTCTCACACCATGAATCAATTCTTCTTCACAAAAATTACACACCAAGCACATGACTTCTGGGACTTGATTGAGTGTTCAAGCATACAAACAAAAAGTTATTTCTTGGGGTTGCTTTTGTTTATCTCATGTTTTCTGAATCACTTGTGTAGTCTTTATTTTATATTCTTTAAATATATACAGTTTGTGCTAATCTTACATTTTATTTGTTCACAGGCTGTTATGTAGTTATATTGTAAAGGGGGATTAGAGCTGAACCTTTGTCTGTGTTTGTTTAAGGGAGTGGAAAATAAGAAACATGTATCAAATAACATAGAATTTATTTCAAGACACAAGATTCATGTGCTCTTTGTGTATTTATTTTAGTAGGAATTGATTTGTGGCCAGTTAGAACTATTAAAATGTATTGTGTGTGTATTGACCCCTCCTCCATCAAACCCCTTTATTATTTTGGTGTCTAATAGAGTTTGAGAGGCCAAAATAACAGAGTTTCAGGCAAAAGGTGTGATAAATTAATTTAGCACCTTAAATAATTCTTTAGCAGAATGTGAACCTTGGTCAATCATTCTGATCGTGTATAGTCAACGTGATTCCCTGATATTACTATAGCAGACTCCTAGGTCTGAATTATACTTCTTTTTATCAGCATTCAATTTGGAGGCCCAACATTTATGTACTAGCCTTTTACAGTTCATTTTTCAAGCTTCTATTCAGCTGTGTACCAAGTGATGTTATGTCTGATGGCCTATTTATAAGAGGCACCCATATCTAATACTTGGAGAGAGAATCTTGAAAAATTGCCAAGGCAGAGTGAATGTCCTGAATGTTTCCTAAATTAAGAGCACAGAAAGCTAATTCTAAAGCCTCTGAAATGACATGCTTCCAGGGCCTTGATCTGTAATGACAAGATTTTTCTTCGTTTTAAGAGGTTGTCCTTAACAGGAATCTGAAAGCTAATAAAACAGTGATCAATCAATGTTAAGGACTCTGGGTAGTCAATGTGAAGATGATGGGAGTTAGTAAAGATAAGGTCCATAGTATGACCAGCCGTGTGAGTAGGACCTAACATTTCAAGATCTGCTAAGAGGAGGGACACCTCAGTGTCAGAGACAATTTCTGCATGTTAATCAAAATATCCCATCAAAAGAAATTTGCATGTGAGGTGCTAAGGGGCATATTTATACTCCGTCTGCACCGAATGTGCGTCAAAAATTTTGACGAACATTCGGCGCAAACCTTGCCCCATATTTAAACTTTGACGCCCGCGGACGTCAAAATCCCGCTGTGTGTGTCATTTTCTGGATGCGGGAAACCGCCTTGCGTTAATGATATGCAAGGTAGGCGTTCCCGTCCAAAAAATGACACAAACACCCGTGCGCTGTATTTATGCTACCACGCAAAAATGACGCACGGCCGGGAGGCGGAAAATGACGCACAGCCCGATTTGCATAAAAAATAAACACCTGGGTCAGGGCAGGCGTTAAAATGGGGCAAACACACCTGTATTTAATGAAACCACACAGAAGCAACAGCAGAGCAGCAAAAGGAAGACATGGAGGTGCTTCTCAAATAAAAACTGATGCCACTTCACAGACACAAGGGAAAAATGTAAACAACACAATGACAAACACATGGTGCCAACTGGCATGACATCTGTGAAGATAAAACTCCAATAACACATCAATAACACCCAAACAAACACCCTTCCAGCCAATACGCACTGTGTAAGGGGTGTGGAATGTAATTTGCTGCAGGTCAAACACCGTGACTCACATAGCATTATGATGACTACATTAAAGGTCACATGCAATCACTGAAGCCATTCCAATATCTCACATCACTCCTGCTCTCACATTGCCCACTACCAAGAGGCAAGTGGACTGTGCAAAGAACACATCTTGATGCTACTGTATGGAAGGTGCACATTCCTACACATACGCATTGTGACAAATTAACACACACACAACAGATGTACTGCCATACGGACCTTCTGAAACTCAAACCGACAACCTCACAACCAAGTTAGCCAGCTGAACTAGACCATGCGCAGTAGTCTTGGTAGACGTTACAACCTGAGTCGACTTGCTAAGGGCAGAGAAATAGGTCTGCAGTGAACTTGTCACACATGTGAAATTAGTGTACAGTCAAATGTTAACACGTCAATGATCACAACGTATGGAGAAGTTTGGCTAATTGTCACTTTGCAAAATATAAGCGTCTCACTGATGTTTAAATTAATCCATTGTATATGCCTAAAGGTATGGGATGTCCAGGGTACATAGATGCAAACGTGTTACCCCCACTGTCAAATTGAATCTGTGTATGGAACTATCTTCTCATCCACAGTTAAGACACAGGGAAACCTGTATCACAAGACACAATGCTAGTGAGTACACACTGTACTGCAACTCCCAAGATATAATGCTGACAACCGGTCAGCAGCCAAACACTCGTTCAGCCAAGGAAACAACCCAATGCTGATGGTACATCCTAGAAGTCTAGGAATCAACACAATAACACAAAAGAGTCACATACAACACAAGACAACTACTGCCATGCAAGGTGATATTAATGGGGCAAGCTACATCAACATGATCTCAATCATTTACTCTTTCAGCTGATCAGGGGTATGGGATCCAGCCATGGATTATGACACCATTTGGCAATCCAAGCCCTGCAGCAGAGCGTGCCTACAATGAGGCACATAGGAGGACATGCACCATAGTCGAGAGGAACTTTGACATCCTGAGGTCGAGATTCCGGTGCCTTGACATCACTGGTGTCAGCCTCCTATACTCACCAGAAATGGTCTGCAAGATCATTTTACCATGTGCCATCCTGCACAACATTTGTGAACGAAGGAACATTCCCCTATTAGAATCGGAGCCACAAATGCCTGAAGAGGAGGAAGAGGAGGATGCTGGCCATCAACATGAGGGGGACCAACCAAACACAGCTGCAGGATTGCGTAGGTGCCAACATATTGTCAACAATTTCTTCTGAATCAACTCACCATCACCACTGTATTAACATATGTAAATAAACACCTATAATAATCATTATATCATGGTCTGGGTAATCATTTTTGCTCACCTTTATCTCTAACTATCAGAATGAGAGTGTAGCCTCATGGAGCATTGCTGATATACCGATCAGGACACAGAAATTTCCAAAGCAATTGTGATGCGTATTATTCAACAGTCATATTCACACACACTGTAAATGACATATATCCTGTACATTTCACCTTTGAAGGGCAATAGCAGAGGACCACATCTATTTCACACATACATGTTGGAAACATGATTCTTTACAGCATATGACACACAACTAAGACACCATCAGTCAATGATGGAACAAAATGCATCATACATGAGGCAGGGGATGTACAATTGCAACAGTAACATTATTGTATGGCCACACCCTTGACAGCAGTAACTGTTGCATCACCTATCTTTGCAAGGACCATGTGTGACTAGAATTCCATATAAGCAGAACATAGAGAGCACAAGTGCCACACCTATTGCAAGCATTGCGCACATGACATTCCATTTACATGTCAGCCCATGTCCTAAGTCCTGACACACCCATGTTACCGGTTTCACCCCACCCGTCTTAAGAGGTCCCTGGAATGGTAATATGTGTACCCAGGTATTCCCTCCTCTACACACACACAGACTAACAATATTAATCCACTGTGCTTCACCCTTTAGTATGGTATGCCATAGTCATTGTACATCTGTCTGCATGGACATCAAGTTGAATAATGCACCGGCTTGTAGTCTCTTAGCCCTGTTCTCACCTGTAGTTTGCTTCCCATGTGAAAGGTACTGTTGGCCGCTTGAGCTAAAATCTCACCTACAGGACTTGTGAGAAACTGATGCAGCACACACCTGTGAGCACCTCCATGCAGACCAGCCATTTGAACATGCACTGCCCTTGCAGATGCTTGGAACAGCTTAGAAGCTGCCATTTTTTTGATTACACTGTCATGCATTGCTAGAAAAATAAGCTGTGTAACACAGTCCTTGGGTTTATGTGTCACCTTCCAAAACACAGGACAAACACAGTTTTCCATGTCAACTGTCTTGTTCTTCCTCCGACCAGTCTTAGTCAGACCACTGAGTATGTACCTTGTGAAATTGCTGGATCTTGATTGACCCTGCATCCTGCCACTGGCACCTGTCTGTGCATTACCCTAAAGGTTACTTGTGGCTATATATGTATCATTTTTTTTTCCCAACCCTCACATTCCTCCTGGGGTATTTTGTAAGGTGGTTCTTCAATGCATACTCAAATAAGTTATTCAGCATAATCTGCATATTTATCATACCATAATTGGGAACTTGTCTCCAAATACCCAAATCATGGCCTATCCCTTGTCTGGGTCTCATGTATGCATGAGCGACAAAGTGTGACAGTGTACCATGGCCGTATGCAGGGATTGGGTATGGTGCCTCCAGCAGAACCAGCAACGTCAGATAATGTGCATGAAAAGTCCACACATATTAGGACCCTGACAGTTCACTCGCTGATTCACATTGCTCACAACATATTGATGGGCCGTGCGTGATGAATAGCTGCAAGATTAACCAACACAGAGGCTATGATGTTCCCAGATGCAGTGGGAACTGTACATGCCAACCTGTGTACAAATGTTGTAATGACACCTGCTGGTACAGGACTCCTGAGATATGATCTCACTCAGCACACCAAGGTTGACCCTGTTGACAGCCTCATAACACATCTGCAGTGACAGGGTGGGACCATCACCATGTGGGTTCTCAAATCCTCATTGGCTTTACTTCCATTGATCTCAGAAGGATACTCAGTAGATACAGGAATAGCCGCCACTGACTCATGACTAGACCTGGACATAACTGTGACAACATAGACCCCTAAAAATATACAGGATAAACGTTGGCCCACACATATGAACCAGACACCTCTGTACAATTGATCACTGGAAATATGAGGCCATGAGCTGCTTGGTCTGCTGGTCCGCCACTGCCACAGGAGAGTTGTGGCTCTGTCATATGACCACAACTGTGGCGTGATATTACAAATGTGGTTCACTTTTGTCTCTCTGTGTCAATAACACGGTACCCACTTAGTCTGTACATGTGCCTGATTCCTGGTGGGTTCACCAACAAGTGCCTAGGAAGCAGTATCAAAAATTCCAGGACATGTGATGGCCAAGTTTTGGACCATTGACATGAACAAGCGTCTGCTATCTATTCGGTGCATGCTTTGTCATTTGTGGTGTTTATGTTACCCAAAAACTAGAAAGTGCACACAGCAGATGTTGCTACATGTATGACTAACACATATCCTCTCTCATTTCCACACTGACGTGCATCTGAGGGTTGGACACATTGACTCCACATTCATACAAGCATATTTGCAATAATGCATCTTGTGATGCTCACACAGTGGGTCAACAACAATGTTAGTAGCCAATGCACACACATTGAGCCATAGGCATTGAGGTATTGTACTTATGTGCGTCACCTTGCTATCCTCTCCTGATGCTAAACATGCCCATTTTGTGCAATACATAAATGTAGGCCACACGTTTGGCCAGCTATTGCGTCAGTCAAGAGTGAAAATCCTGTACATGAAGTAGCGGATCATGGTCCGCAGTTGTATGATGTGTCACATGTGCCCATACACCATCATGACCAAAGTGGTTGCAATCAGCCTTTCTCAGTATTGTCACAACTGTAATATTACATTAAAATGGTAAAATGTCCCAAACCCAGTTAATGCCTGAAATTTTGCTGCATACGTGTCAAAAAATGACGCACATGTGTCAAAAAATTACGCTTATGGCTGAAAAACGACGCATAATGCCCTGAAATGACCATTGCCCCTGAGCTGTATCTTCCACAGTGTACCTCAGAAAATTTGTTAAGTGTAAAACTATATCCAAACATATGGATGCGGGCTCAAATCTACTCCTGTGCATCGAAAAAAATGATGCGCAGACTGTATGCGTCAAAATATTTTGACGCATGACGATAAAAACGCCCACCATTTAAGGCAGGAAGTGATGTAATAGGATATCCTGTTTACAGAATAGGTACAGTGGGTGTACTTTCACTTTCACTTTGCAGTCTGTGATATTTCCTGACTGTGTGGCTGTGTCTCAATTTGTCTCTGTATATTTAGTGAATTTGTCTCCTGTGTGGTCTTTTTGTGATTAAAAACTTGTTGTAGTATCCTGTCTGAGTGTTTTTTGTGCTCAATTGTGTTGTAAAGTATTGTCTTTGTTTTGTTGGGACTCTGTTGTGGGTAGTGTTAGTTTGGGTATAGTTGGGCTGTGTTAGTTGTTTTTTTGAATTTTTCCTGTTCTACTTTCCCCCTATTCTCATTTGTTCCCCTTTATCCCCTATTTCTCTTTTGCTACAAATATATTCGGTAGGCCTTGTCTTGGCAGGATGGGAGAGGAGGAGCTGGGTGGATTCATATGGCTGGTGTGCCATTTCCTACCCCTAATGATTGAGGCAGGTGGGCGTGTGATACAGGGGTATCACACTGAGGCACGGAGGCTCCGGTGGGCAAAGGTGTTGCATCATCTGCAACGGATTTACAACACAACCAGAAATGACCTCCAGCTGAAGCACTGCTGGGCTGACCTTATCTCCAGGGAGCAAGATCTGCTGGAGCACCTGGGGATTGTGATTGGTGGCCCTGTTGGTGAGTACAAATCATGTTAATGTGCACGTCTAAATGCTCTGTAGTGACATCAGCTGATTTTTACAATATTTGCCGGCAATGTTGTTGAGTGTGTGGAATGCTATTGAAACATACAGGGTCATATATCTACTTTGTTAAGGACCACAATTGCTAGCTGTTAGGAAGCAAGAGCTCTGCAAGCTTACTGAATACATTTGCATTATGTAAGTTAGTGCCACCTTTGTGTCAAACAGCAACACAAATCAGGAGCCAATTAGGTATAGATATAGGCCACAGTTGCCTGTGAGGTATAGAAATTTCAAGATCATTACCATGATTTTTTGATGAAACAGCTAGACTGACTTTCTAAACACAATATGAGGCTGAAAATTAGTGCAGGCTTTACGTCAATTGATGATAGCAATGTGGCCCGAACATATGTCTCATGTGTGTCTGGTGAGTGTGTAAGGAAACCGATCATGGAAATTCCAAAAATCTTAGAGATTATTGTGCCCCTCCTTCATTTCGGATACATGTCTGATCTGGATTTGGACACATAGGGAACAAGTTCTAGCTGCACTCAGCTATCATCTTAGATTGGTATTTGGAGATTGTAGTGCCACATTTCGGTTATGGATGGCTGGCCAAAGGTATGCACATGGGTTCATATCTCTATGGTTGGTGCAACTCATCCTAGCTGGGCCACATCAAATGGAGAAACTGTAACAACATGAGGGCTAACAACTGTCCCTGCCCCTCTGTACATTATACCTGTGTGTCATAAATTTGTCATGGTCACAATGGCTGGTTGACTGGTAATGCAGTCCTCACGGAATGTGGCTTTGGATGTCTCTCATGGATACACATGATGAGACGAATACACTCCGTTATTATGTCTGCTCACTAATGAAGGAGCATGTTTGCCAACACATGATAGTTTGTGCCACTGCATGTGTTCAGATATGTGTGTATCACTCACTGGAGACCCATGGTATGTACATGTGAACCGTGCTATGTAGGATGCAGTATCATCATGTCTGAGAGGCTTTACTTTCTGATGTAATCTTGCACATAGTATTTGTCTTTGGAATTGTTGTACAGCGCACAGACATTGAGCACATTTCTCCCTTCCATGCCTTACAGGTGGACCGGCACCCTACACTGTTGGCGAGGTGGCTCGATTCGAGGACCCAGACAACTCCAGTAAGTGTTGATGTGTCTGTTATGTGTTGTGTTTGCTGGTGATGTGTGATGGAATCCTGTGTGTTGGACACATAGCAGGGTGTGATGCGCTGGCCAATCATCTGTGTTGTTCCATGAGTGGAATATCATTTTATCACCATCTTTGAGTTGTCCAATCCTTATCGTATTGTCTTATTTAGGTATTCTAGGTCAGTCCTGTAGGCACGGCAATGTGAATAGGGATGAGTCATGTGGATAAAACTTGAATCAGAAAGAGTCGCACTGGACCAAATTAGTGAATTAGTCAGACCCAAAATCTCCCAGAATGGGTCTGCCAAATGCCTACCCACAGACTTCTGCTTCCCAGTTCACTAATGTACTTATTATACTGTAGGTTAAACTTCCTAGCAGCATGTAGCTCCACATGTAGTGCTACGAGTATGTGGCACTTGAGTGCAATGGCCTAGGTGTGCTTGCAACTCATGGCCAGGGGTGTTCTTGCATCTCTGTGTTTGTTGTAAGTCATGGCTTACTGGTAGTAAATGATGTGGACAAAGGTCTGCATTTCCAAACATGAGTGGCGATGGGATTGGTCAAGGGTTAGCTGTCTCCTATTTGGAGATCCTCCTTACCTGTGGTGTGTGTGCTGAGCCAAACACATGTACAGATTTCCTAAGCTTCCTGGGTGTCCTTGTTGTTAGAAATTATTAGTTGTTAGTCCACCCCCCTCAGACACAGGCATAGGTTTATGATTAGTGTACCTAGGACTGATGATACAACTTTGGTACACAGACATGTAAATCAGTCAATCACTTGTCTGAACCTAGTATACACACTCATGTTTAGCACATGCTTACTATACTGGCAAGTCCATTTACAACTCGCAAATCATGTGGCCCTAGATTTCCATCCCGTACAATGACATTTGTAGCCCTGGCAGTGGTGGAGGATGTGCAGCATGATTTTTAGCTGACAACTGGCAGAACAATGATGCAAAATTCATGGCTGTTTTTACACATCTTGTAGGGTTTGGATGTGCTATGTGTGATAGGACCTTTGTAGGCTGGCTTGCCATGTACTTCCTCAGGGACAATCAATGATCTGTATGATGATATGAGCTGTTACAAGTACAATAGATGTATTGTCTGATTTGCCACGTGTGCCATTTCATACAATGCAGTACCTAATGTTAGATTTTCTATTTGTCTTAACAGCTGCAAATATGACACCCATCCAGGTCAGGGAGTTTCAATCGCGGGCAGTGAGGTACCAACACATACTTCAAGTCGAGTCTGGGTACCGAAGAATGGCCCGAAGATATCGCCATGAACGAGCCTCCGGAGCCTGGAGGGCATTTCCACAAGGCGGACCTTCTTTGCTTACCACAACCACCACCAGCACCACCACCACTACCACCGAGGTGGCACCACCAGCAGCTGGGACCGTTGTGGGACCATCCACAGCAACGGCTCCTGGCCCAAGCACAGCACCACCTGCAGGGCAGGCCACAGCCATGGACACTACACGGCACCATACTTCCTCGGCTGGCACCCAGACCACCTCTCCTGCAGCCATTGACCCTGCTGCTTTTGGACAAATGCAGTGAAAATTGGACCGTGTCCTTAGGAAGATGAGCTGACTGCGGCAGGAGGTGCGAAAGGTCAACCGGCGGGTGCGTTCGATCAAGAGGACCCACCGGAGGGTCATCATGTAGATAATGAGACGGACATGATTCCCTCCCCTCCCTCATCTTTTCTGGTTCTTATCCTTTGTGGGTTTAGGGGGCTTAGTGTTAGGTTAGTATAGGCTGTTAGTTTAGTTAGTGGTAGTGGGTGGGGTTGGGGGGTCCTGAATATTTCTACTGTTTATTTTTAAGTGTGTGGGTGGGTGGGTGTTGGGCAATGTTGTGGTTCTTGTGTCTTTACAAAAAAAATATATATATATATATATATATTTGATTAGTATAGGATAGTATGTGTTTAGGTTAGTATCTTTTGTCCTCCATGTGTCCCGTCTCATAAGAGGGGAGGGGGGTTGATGTTTAGAACGTTTTGTTAAATGTGATAAGTAAGTTTAGCTTAGGTTAGTTAGGGACAGTTGTGGGTAATGAGTATCATCATCATCACTTTACTTTATTTTGGTAAAAACATACCATAAAAGTGCAATACATAACAATCCAGAAGAAAGATTATAAAAAGAGTACCAATAAAATAAATAACAAACTCTAAAAAGAGAAATGTTAAAAACAAGGTAAGACAAAAGTATATAAAAAAAATTATTTCTCCATAAATATAATACTTGAGAAACATCCAGTCCCAACTAAAGCATCAAGCTAATAGATTTACACTTAAATACAACAAATGTGCACTATAATACCTGCTTCTAAGAACTGCTAGTCTTATACTTTAAAATCACTAATCTAAAACGCCATATTGATTCAAGAAATTTTGACACAGGGTGAACTATTTGTACAGATGGATCAGATTTAAATACTCTCTCAGCATATAAATAGTTCCTAAAACCCATTTGTTTGCATAGGGGAATAATCCAAAAAGCCCTCTGTTTGTCATATGCACAACATTGAAAAAGGACATGAAGAGCAGACTCTTCATTCTTACTGCCAATCGGGCATAACCTAGACTTGTTGGTGGAATTGGGCAATTTATAAGTTAAGGAACACAGAGGAAGAGACCCTATTCTGAATCTGATGAAAAGAGCATGCACAAATGGAGACAGTACTGCATCCATAAAGGGCTCAAACTCATAATGACATTTGAATTGCAGAAAACTATCAGTCATGGAAGAGGGCACAACTTCAGCCAATTGAACAATTTGGACTTTAAGCCAAAAAGCGTCCTTCAATGTCTGAGCAGCATTTTTGGGAATAGAAGAGGGATCCTTCCAGTAAGATCCCAGGACAAGATGAAATAAGGACCGTTCAACATAGGCACACCACTTGATTTTAGTGTTGAGGTTAGTGCCCACCAGATTGGGCAGCCCACATCTAAATGGAATGAGAGCATCTGATGACCATAGCCGGATCCAAAACAGTAGTGGCCTTAAAGCAGAAATCTGGTTGAATGGAAAAAGATTTAAATCCATTCGGATAGGCAAAGATGGGGTACTTGAAGGAACTTTTAACAACATCTTTAAAAACTGATTTTCCGCCCTAACCAGATTCTCCAAATTGCAGTGGCCCTATAACTAAGCACCATAAAAACTCCCCCCCCCGGCTTGTGATTTGTATATTTCAAGAGCAGGAGTCAAGGCAAAGCTGGGGGATCTGGTTGCAAATCTCACAATGCCACCCTCCCTTTGCTTCAGGCACATTAATGATTTCTGGAGATGGGCATGCCAGTAGTGTGAATCTTCTAATTTTACACCTAGGTAATCAAAAGTGCCCACTCTTTCCAGTAAGGCACCTTCTAAATAAACAGGTCTCTTCATTTTCTGCTTTTTGTCTCCAAACACCATATATTTAGTTTTTAATGTATTAATTTCTAGGCCATGATCTTTACAGAACTCCACGAACCTTACAAGCAAACTTGAAAGGCCCATGGCTGTTCAGGAAAGTAGCAAAGTATCATCAGCGAATAAAAGACATGGGAACTTCTGCCCTCCCATACTAGGGGCATCACTAGAACAGTCCAAGAGGTAGGGAATACATGCATTGATAAATAAGAGAAACAGGGTGGGCGCAAGTACACAACCCTGTCTCACACCGTAAACTGTGGGAAATGCTGAAGTCAGATCACCTGCCAGACCCCATCGTACTTTGGCGCAATTGCCTGAGTAAAGATTTTTGATTATATTAAGCATGGAGCCGTGGACTCCAGCTTTACTCATGACTTCTCACAGATTGGGACGCGGGACAAGGTCAAAAGCGGATTTCAAAACAACAAATGTCACAAAAAGGTGGCCTGAGTCCACATCTACGGTCTTCCACTTTATGGTGTGAAGCGGAAAACCTGGTCGATAGTACAGACCTTGTCTCTGAACCGTGCCTGGAGGTGACTTAGTGCCTGATTTTTCACTATCCAATGCTTCAGCCTACTTAACAGCTGATAGCAGAATATTTTTTGCAAATTGTCTAGTAAGCTGATAGGTCTATAGTTCCCCGGAAGATTTTTCTTACCTTTCTTGTGTATGGGCACAATTATTGCCTCCTTCCAAGAGTCAGGGTAAGACCTAGTGGACAAGGCAATATTTGATATCCTATTTATGTACCGAGTCCATTTGGGCAAATATGATTTATATAAATCTGAGGGAATTCCATCCGGTCCAGGAGCCTTCCCTGATTTTTGGGCAAGAATTGCTAACTCAGTTTCTTTTAAAGTGAAATGAGGCAGAGAGATCGCCGAAGAACAGAGCTAAGATATCTCTCCGGAGCTGATGACAACGGGTTCAGGTGTGGAGCAATACTGCTACCTAGTGTAAGTTAACCAGATGTCAGCGTCAATATGGCATTCTGGGACGGATGAGAGATTTGAGTCTCTACGCATGACCAGAAGCCAGAAAAGTTTAGCATCATGGGTCCTAGCCGCCTCGGCCAGTTCGCCCCATAGTCTCTCCTCATGCTCGAGTTTGCACATCTTGCATGTGGAGACATAAGTTCTTCTTGCTCTCACAATAGCTTCCCGATCCTTAGATCTTAACGCTTTGGTCAAGAAACTCTTGGCCTCTCGACACCACTTGTCAAACCACTTGCTGCTAGATGGAGAGGAGGAATTTCTTCGATTCATAACAGTTTTAATAAACAGCTCCTTAAGGGCAGCAAAGAGGTCCACGTGAGAGGACAGAACCTCCAGTGAGGTTAATACAGAATGATCGTCAAAAAGCTGCTGTCTGGAGACTAAGGCACGCAGTTTATCCTTTAACATTTTGGACTGCTGGAATGAAACCCATCTCACAGCACGCCTGTTGCTGGACAGCTTCAAGGCTCCACGAGCATTGGAAACAAAAAAAGACACAGCTCCTGATAAAAGAGTTCTATCATAAACAATTTGTAAAGGCGCATGATCTATTATGGAATGCCAAACCCTTAAATCAAAAATAACATAATCCAGAGTACTGCTATATGATCCCCTAAAAAAGTTGATCTAGCAGGAGTATCAGCTGGAAACCGAAGCCAAGGCGAAGACCATGTATTACTGTAAGATCTATTATCTGCGATACCCTACTACAAACAGTAGATGACGCTGGCTGGGTTGGAAGAGGGGGAATATTCCACACTTCATCTTCAATCTGCTTTGCCTCAGTAAAGGCCGAGTTGAATTCAATTTGCGCATTATGGTCGCCTGCAATAATAAAATGATATTTGGGACGAAAATCTAAAATTAAATTATGCAGGAGATCTATGGTAGCAGACCGATGATTCGAAGGGCCTGGTCTGTTGTAGATATTAATACATAACACTGGAGTGCCTGAGTTTGGCAGTATTGCTATTGCCAAAATATCGGTGGAATCTACAAAAATCTCCTTTAGTTCACACACCTCAGTCGTCTTAACCCAGGTGCATAATCCCCCTATTGCCCTACCTATGGGTAATGAGTAGTTAGAGTAGATTAGGGTAGGTAAGGCTTTTCCCTGAGTTTTCACTTCTGTTTTTACTGTTTAATAAATATGTAGGTAACCCTTTACAGTATGTGTCACATGCTTGTAGATCAGGGCCTTGGCATGAGTGTACAGTGTTTCTTTTGTATTACATTTTGTGTCCTATGCTGCAAACAAATCACAACTGAGCTGTAACATTGGCAGCTACCCTAAAGCTACTTAGCTAAGATTCGGCCATTCATTGCAACCACCAATCACAGTTACTATGGATCCCAAAGTGTTTTTTTTCCGTAATGTATGTTTTCAATGTCACATACTGTGCTTCCAGATTTAGGATTGGGGACGCTGTGTTATGTCTGACTGCAGTCTCATGTCCAAGAAACCCTTGTAACGTGAGTGGTAGTAAGCTCTCTTGTAGTATAGTGTTCACGACTCACATAGATCATTTGTTACACTGTTCAGCATGATTACTTATTTGGATGTAAACTCATACACTTCCATTCATGAAGTTTGGTGAGTGTTCGCTTATATTTGTGGGCAATGTTACATATGTTAGTTTTGCATTGAAGCAACATTTTGAAGGCACTATTTTCTGGTTTTGTCATCCCTTGAGGAAGCGTTAATCTGTCAAACACAGCATTATGGTGTATAGTTTCTCTTTTACTCAGAAATTACCCTCAGGAAGGGCAGAGTATGGTAGAATCCAGGCCACTGTGCATAGTTATCACCCCACATTATCTCAGGACAGTTGTATTGACAATCTATGATATTTGACAGGAGGCAAAATTCAGTGATCTAGTACACAGTTGATGTGTCACATTACACAGAGACAAAGTGGTTGTGTAAGTGCTAATTATTGAAAAGTGCTGTAGTGCTATATGTACATTGTCCATGATTGTGAGTATATTATTGTGACATCTTCCATTGTGAACCTACACAAGTGCAAAAGGACATGTCATTGGACATGCTAGGGGGAAGTGTCAGACAGTGCAGAGGGATAGGACTTGACAATGAGTTAGTGAGAGACAATCACTGGGCAGGCTGACAAGATAGACAGTGGTTTGCAGAACAGTGCTTGAGTACAGTTGTTGCAAGACTGGCATGTTACAAAGCACAGGACCTTGGTAATAGGTGGCCATGTGGCAGGGACTAGTGCTTCCGGGTACTTTTACGTGTGAAGGTGATCTGTTCCTGGTCTTCATCTTCTGATGTGTGTGTTGCCTCCTCTGCCCTTGGTGGTGGCAGTTGTGAAGGGGCAAGACACACCTCAGTGAGTGTAGACATGGAGTCAGACATCCCGGTAGCTGCTCCCTGTGGGGGTTTTAAGGGCAGTACTGCTGCAAGGAGGATTTGCTGGTTCTTAAGAATAGCAGCCACATCACGATGGTAGGCAGCCAGGTCAGCCCTGAGGGGTTCAATGTTGCATTTGTGCACGCGTTGACAGGATTGCTGCTGTAGGTGTTGGGTCAACTGTATTACAGCTGTGCTGATTTCCTTCAGCCTTTTTTCAAGTTACTGCAAGATAGTTGTTTGCCCTTGCATAGCTGCTGCCTGTTCTTCAGTTGACATCATGCACGAACACACCCCCTCTAGGCTGGCTGCCATATTTTGCATTCCCACCCTCACCTCCTTGGCCAGCTCCCGCTGTACTCCGACTACAGTTCTCTCAAAGCTGGTGCCAGTGTCGTCAGAGTCCTCAGCTGTATGGGAGCTGGCAGGTCATACAATTGGGGTGGTGGGTGGATCCTCTGCGATGGCTGCTGTATCTGTGCTCCTCCTTGTGACTGAAGGTGGGGTCTGGAGGGTTCCAAGGTCCTCTTGGAGAGTCTGGTGGATGATGTTTGTCAGCTCTTCATCCATGTCATCAGGGTAGTCCTGGACAGGCATATCCGCAGAAGATCCATCGTGCAGTGTAATACGGTACAATTAGTGTGTCTGTGTTGTGGCATTTGTGATGTGACATGCCTACCTTGTGATGCTTTTCACATTGTGATCTTGGTTCCTGTTCATTGCTCCAGTCTTTCATATTAGCATTCTCCCAGGCCTATGCCCCACCTGCATGTTACATGTATTGTGGTCAGTTTGTGGACTTGTCAGCATCATCTCCTCTAGGTGTTGGTTCTGGCCAAATAGTGAATTGCCACCTTCTTGTCCTACTAAACCCTCCCCCTACTTCCATTCTCATGGTGAGGCCTTTCACTGGCTGTGGGTGCTCTGATGGCACAAGCAGCACACTTAACAATCTGGATCTTCCCCAGTCTCTGATCTTTCACATCCACCTATATGTAGTTGAAATGTCGTGTATACGATGTATAGCATTGTTATGGCACGATATGGATGTCAGAATTGGTAATGTGTACTGTTGATGTTGGGGAATGTGTGGTACATTGGATTGCCCTGATAGTCGTAGCACTGTCCTATTTCCCCCTCTGACTGTGCAGGTGTATTTCAGTGACCAGTTACATGTGTCCTCCCCCTCAATGCTGTTGTCTGAGCAGTATGACATTTGGGATGTTGCATTGTAACACAGGCACAGGATGGACCCTGACATATGCAGCATGGGTGTGACATTAGTGCTGTGTACCTCCTAATGTTGATGACATTGGCTGATGTTTGTGGCAACTGGGGGCATTCACATTTGACAGGACTTGAATATTTGTCTTGTTTCAGGACTTTGTTAATGTTGTCATCCTAAACCCTCTAATTTGGGTGTGTATGATCCATGGGGACGTTACTGCCATTGGCTAATTGACCAGCACACACATTCCAGTTGCTGGTATGGCTAGAGGTTGTTAATTGGGCCCTAGTTAATGTAGGGAGTATGGTGGCTGACGTGTGACGGGATGTCAGTTTTACGTTGTGCCCTTCCCTCCTCGCGTAGCTTTACCTTTGCATCATCGTTGGCATGGCAGCATACCCCCATGGAAAGGTTGTTGGTGTTGTGTAATGGTGTGCCCCAGGTTTTCTCAGAACGGGCCATGCCCTTGTGCCGTGCCCCTTTACCCATGCCACTCCATGTATATGATGACTTACATGCATTGTGTACTATTCCCCCCCAGTTGCAGTTAACATTAGTGCATTTTAATTCCCCAATGCGACTTATCCTGCATGTACGTTGTCTCCTGGTAGTCTGCGCTGTCCTGTCTTTGAATCCCCGTGACGATCTCCTCAGGGATGACGGCTGCCACCTTATCCTCCATGTGGTCCAGGGCCTCCTGTGGTGCTGGACTCCCACCTCCAGTCAGCAGTGCTGCCTTCCTGTTCCTGGCCATCTTTTCCTTGGTCCTGTGCTTGCAATCATGCCAGCATTTCTTGCACTCAATGACTGTTCTGCGTGCTTCTGCCACACTGTTAATCTTGTCAACAATTTGTTGCCATATTGCCTCTCTCCTACTGATTGGCACCTTTGAGGTGACAAACAGTTGGTGCTGGTGTTCTGTCACCTCTTGCACCGGAATGTCCTGCTCCTCTGCACTGAAGCAACACTTTCTTTTCTTCTTCTCCCTGTCGTGGGTCTTGTGTGGGTCCTCCTGCTGGTTCCTGGTCTGTTGGCATCTTCCTGGGGTCTGTACAGGCATCTAGGATCCATTTTGGCTCTCCTCTGCACAAATGGCTGTATTTGCGGCGAGTTTTGACACTATTGTGTCAAAAAATGCCACATATCTGGTTTGCAGTGTCATAAATCGTCTCACAGTCATTTCTGCCGCATTAACGTAGTTTTCCTTTAAAATGTGACGCTGTGGTGTGCGTCAAAGAAAATGACTCACACCTGTGGGTTGCGCTGCCGTGCGTCAAAGTATAAATTTGACCCCTGCACGGTGCACAGAAAAGGTGTTAGCCGGCGGTAATATTTTTAACACAAAACTGCGTTGGCGCAGTTTTGCATCAAAAAGTATAAATATGGGCCTAAGCCGATGGACTAGCATATAGCATCTTTAACCAGTCAATATATGTCTGTCCGAAGCCCATGTGACGGAGAGTTTCAATCAAAAAAGGCCATCCTAGGGTGTCAAACGCTTTTTCTATGTCTAGAGACACTGCTACCTGGTGATGGTCGCCCTGTGGGGAGTTTGCCATTAGGTGTAATAAATAACGTATGTTACTGAAAGTATTGTGGCCAGGTATGAAGCCGGACTGGTCTTGATGAACCAGTTCTGATATCCTTGGGAGCAAGCGGTTGGCTAAGATTTTACCGAGTAATTTGCAGTTTGTGTTCAGCAACAATAGTGGCCTGTATGAGCGTACACCTAGTGGATCGCGGCCAGCTTTAGGTACTACCCCTATCAGCGCCTTGCGGCAAGTGTCGGGTAGCTGGACTCGTTTTAGGGTCTCCGTTAACATTGCTAAATATGGGGTTAATGTTTGAGCCAGGAATGTGCTGTCATATTCAATGGGTATGCCATCACTACCGGGTGCTTTGTCGTGTGTTAATTGTTGTAGAGCCCGTTGTATTTCTGTGAGATCTATTGGTCTATCTAGATGCGCCACCTGAGTGGCAGTTAGGCGGTTTAAGCTAATGCCGTTAAAGAACACGCTTAATTGTGCTGCGGAGGGTGGGGATGGAACCTTGTATAGTGAGCCATAATACTCTCTGAAGGCACTGTTTATCTCTACTTGGGTATTTACTATTAATCCTGTGTCAAGGCAGATGGCACCTAAGGGGGAATTCCGACGTTCGTTACTTATAAGCCATGCCAGGAGTTTGCCTGATCTGTCCCCTTCCGCATGTATACGGGCCATGTAATGGCGATAATCAAAGTGCCTGAGCCATCTATCTATCTTGTTCCATTTAGTACGTATGCTAGAGAGCTCCACTTGTGTGATGGTGCCCTTTGCAAAGTTGCACTCTGAGCAGTGAACCTCTTGTTCTAGTTTGCGGAGCTCTCGTGTCAGTGTTTGACGTACTCCCACTGTCATTGATATGCATGCTCCCCTTATGACTGCCTTGTGTGCATCCCACTCTGTAGCTCTGGAACTCGTTGTCCCATCATTTTGGGTAAAGTAAGAAGAAATGTGTGTGGCTATCTCTTTTCTGAACAGGGGGTCATGTAGTAGCTGGGTTTGAAGACGCCAGGTTGGAATACAAGCATGTGGTCTACCCCATCTAATATTAACAATGAGTGGGCAGTGATCCGAGATTACCCTGGCAGTGTAGTCCGCTCCCGTTATTCTATGCGTTAAGTCCTGTGAAGTGAGAATGAGGTCTATACGGGTGTGGAAGAGATGCACTGGGGAATAGTAGGAGTACTCCCTGTCATGTGGGTGTAGATGTCTCCAAGTATCTATCAGGCAGCGGTCTATCATCCATGATTGTAGCATCTGTGAGTTTATCGCTATTGGGCGGCCACCATGGGGGGGGTGTGATCTTTCCATATCTATTTGCGGGACGCAGTTCATGTCCCCGCCCCAGATGCAGGGTGTAGTTAAATCGTTTGATAATTGTGAGATCGTTTTTTGTGGGAATTCGCCCTGTCTAATGTTCGGGACATATAGCCCATTAATCACTAACGCCTCCCCATCCAGCAAGCCCACTAGTTGTATGAACCTGCCATCTTTATCAGTTATGCTGCATTGTACTGTGTAGGGGACCCCTGGAGCTATCCAAATCAGTACCCCTCTGGCGAAAGACAAATTTCCAGAGCCATAGACCAGTCCCGCCCATCTCCTTTCTAGCCAAGTAATATCTTCTGGTGTAATGTGTGTTTCTTGAAGAATTGCTATGTGAATATGGTGAAGTGCATGTATCCTGTTGCGTTAATTTATTCCCGCCATACCCTTCACATTCCAGGTTATTATATCGTATATTGGTTTCTTATTCATTGTGTTGAATGGTATTGTGAAGATCCATGTAGGTTGATCCCAAGATCCCAGTCCCAAACTCGTCTGCCAACCTCCGCTAGCCCATCGCGCGCGTGCCCCATCCATCCTTCCTGCACATCCCACACCTGCCTGCGAGCAATAATGACCCTGAGGAAGAGGGATAATCCTAAGATAGAAAAGGAGGATAAAAAGAAAGGAAAAGGAATAACAAAAAAAGGATATTTCCAAAGTGGCACAACCGGTGCCTAAACTAGTGTCCGAGTAATTCAGTTCCATTCGGGTACCGTTCAGGTGGTGGGGGACGTGGATTAATTGAGGCTGGCACCTGATTGGCCCACCTCCAGGATGGTACTTTCCCTGCGTGATCCTGTGTGTGGCCGTGTCATCCAGTAGTAGCCTGTTGAGATTTTCCGGAATGGCAACCAGCCGGTTCCCATCTAGGGGCAGCCGCGATCTTCCACGTGCAACTACAGAGAGGGGGGAGCCCTGCACCAGTCACTGTAGCATCTAGAGAGGTGTGAAGGGTGCCCGTCCCGGGCTCTTAGAGTTCGTCTGCCAAGCGCGGAGTGAGGTCGGGGCCGACTAGCAGTGTGGAGAGGGTTGGGCTGGAATCCCCTCCAGGTGAGCCGACGTCGGTAATGTCTGCTTCACTCCTGGTGTCAGTTAGTGATCGGGTGAATGTGCTGGTTTCCTGTAGGATTTGCACTTGATCCGCTGCCATCTGTGACTTTGTTGGTCGCGACGTTGCTTTTGACTTTTTCTTCCTTCTGGAGCTGGGGCTGATCCATTCTTCGTTTGCTGCATCTTCCTTGGATGGGTCGACCAAGCCCTTGGCATGAATCCATGTCCATGCGTCCTCAGGTGTGAAGAACATAAGAGTTTTTTCATCGATAATTATGCGCAGGCGGGCTCGGAATATAAGGGAGTAGGTGATACTATGTTCACGCAATAGTTGTTTGATCTTAACATATGATGCTCTTTTACGCTGCACCTCCATCGTGTAGTCTGGTAAGCCGTTACGTTGCTGTTTTCCAGGCTGATTGTGTTTGAGGTTCTGAAGTGTTGGAAGACTAGGTCTCTTTCTCTATAGTTTAGGAACCGCGCTATCAGAGGACGAGGTGGCACTCCGGGCCGAGGGGGTCTGCCCGGGATTCTATGATCTCTCTCTATCACTGGAGCTTTGGTGGAGTCCTGTATTTTCATTATGTCTTTCAGCCAGTTATCTATGAATTCTTCTGCTTTAGGTGACTCTATGCGTTCAGGGATGCTGAGAAATCTGATGTTGTTTAATCTTGAGCGACCCTCCGCATCCTCGGCCCTGCGTTGCAATTGCGCTAGTTCCGTTTCCAATTGTTGGATTTTGGTTCTCATGTCTGCCACCTCTGATTGGACAGTTTTTAGTGCCGAATCTGTGTTGTGCACTCTGTCTGTTAGTTTGCGATGGTCAGCGCGGAGCAGTGATACTTCCAGGACCGCAGCGTCGATTTTCCCCTCCAGTGAGGATTTGGTGTCCATTATTGCTTGCATGATTTTGTCAAACTGCAGAGAGTGCGTACCCAGTGTTTCGCTCAGTTGGAGAAGTGTTGCAGGTTGCGTATCTGAGTGTCCTGCAGGTGGGGGGAGGTCACCATCCATGTGGGTCCCCGGTTTGGGGTGTTTTGGTTTAACCACAGCGACTCCCGGGGGCGGCCCCACCTGGGCTGTGCGTCAAAACTGGGTTGGGTGTGGTCGCCGGAGGGCACAGGCAGAACAGTTGAGGGGGCCCGCACACAAGAGGCAGGCGATTCTGAGCTGTCAGGGGGGCCGGTGAGTGCTACGAAGATTGAGCAATCTTGGGGGTAGCCAGGGTCGTATTGATTGAGGGTACAGACTTCCTACTTGGCGAGTGTTCCGGGGAGAGACTTGTACCGCTGTCGGGTTATGGTGTGCGGCAACCCTGGTGGGGAAGGATGGGATATCCTTCGAGCAGTTACACCAAGCACCCAGGGGGTTGTTACTATGAAGCACACTATCAGGCATCTACAACTGTTGAGATGATGATATATCCAAGTGAAATCGTGTGGGGGTCTAATGGAGGCCGTTTGAACCACTCATGTGTTAGTAAAACTATTTTCAGATTTCCTCGGCAGCTAGTCGGCGCTGCTGGTGCGCCGGAAATGATCAGGCAGGTCTGGTATATCCCCTACAGTGCACCGAAGGGGGGGGAGTGCTCGGTGAGTAAGACTGATGATCTCTGATTTGGTGGTATAGCGTTTTTGTAGACCGGGAGTAGTATCCCAGAGGGGTTGTTTGAGGGCGTGACCGACTTTGCGCCTGAGTGGTTTGTCGCTGTGCGAAAGTTTGTATAAAATGTTAGCTTTGCTGATAGTTCATCTTGTGCTACAACCACACTCTCAGAGAACATTGCTAGTGACACATCCAATGTGTGACCACGCTCCACACCCAGCTCACCTTATTTCCTGTTGTCGACTTGCATCCCTTCCTGGTGCTTTATGTCTTTATCTTAGTTTCGACCTGTACGTTTTTCATCCACCTGTTTTACTTCTGGTGTTGCCGCCAGCCTCTCCCCAGAGGCAGTTGGCTTACTTAAAGTCAGCATATTGGGGTATTTATTGTTTTATTCTTTTTTATTTATTTTTATTTCTTATTTCCCCCACTTTCCTTCACTGCAGCCGGCACCAGTATACTGTGCTGCGTCGTCTGTCCCTTGGATGCAGCAGTCAGTCAAGCCGTTTCGCCGATTTGCAGGGGGTCAGCCGCCGCCAGCGAGCTAGCGCGTTCGGTCCAGGCCCCAGCTCCTGTGTGCACCCGATAAGGAGGCCCGGCGTGGTCCCGCCGGGGAGAGAGCCGCTCCAGTAAGTGATTCAAGGAGCCGGCTCCCGGGCGCTGCCCGCGCTCGCCTACTTTCACCGTTCCTGCCTTCAGGCCACCCAGCCGATGCGCGGCCGGGCCGGGGCGCAGTGCACGCGGCTCACCCCACTCGGCAGGGACGGCCCCAGGTGCCGCAGCTAGGGCGTCCGGGCGCCCCCACCACAACAAACAGGAGAAGCCCTGGGGGGGACCCAGGGGATCCGCTCAAGCGTCGCGCTACCGCCGCTCCACTCACAGCTCGTGCGGCCAGATCCAACAGTCTCGGGCGCTGGCCGCGTCGTTGCCCCACAGTCTCTGGCCTTTCGGCACAGGTACGGCTCCCGCGGCCCACAGTTCCTCGGTGTTGCCTCCAGGTGGAGGGGGGAGCCTTCTTGCTTGGTAGTCGACAGCAATGAGCACGGCAGTGAACAGGATAATTACTATATTGGTGGGCCGTGAGCGGAGCTCTTGGTTCAAGCGTCCACTCCGGCAGCCTTCTTAGCCATGCCCCTATTACTGCCCTTCTTGAACTCCTGAAATAGGGAATTACAATAACTGTCTCTACCTTCTGAGGGAAATGATGGAGGGGTACATCAGAAGATTCTCCTGATGTGGTCCATTCAGCACACAGCAAGATTCTTTACTCTAAGGGGTACAAAATCATTCTACTGGGCAAGTGAAGAAATAGATTGCATCAAGAATCTTGCTGTGTCACACCTCATTGCTTTACTTGGGACAGTCTGTGCCCCTGGGCTAGGTCTACTAAAGATGAAGTTTCCAAACAGAGATATTGGACTATCTCATTGGCCTGCATCCAGGGCTTACTTTCATTGGGTGTTGTGTGACCAGTTTTGTTACAACATACTGTAGTTTCAGCCAATCTAATTTGGCAGCCTATGATCAGTCAAAGTTGTCTTCTGTGATCAAGCTAATCCATTTAACAACAGGGCAGCAAATGTGAATATCTAAAGACCCAGCTGACCTCTTGGATCCCCTTAAAGGGGGAGAATGGTTAAAAAGGAGTACTAGACAGCTTGCACTGGTAGTGAGGCATTCTACTCCAGCTTTCTTGGGAAGGCATTGGAGCATAAAGTTTTGTCCTAAATGCAATCCTAAATGTGAGGTACCAAAGATGGTCAGAATTGTCCATCTACCTCCCTGTAGCCTATGAGCCACTGTTCACCATGTAAATACGGAATTAGTCAGTCTTTGGGGAACAGAGGATTATGGGTTACTGGAAAGGGCGAGATAAACACCTGTCTAGTCAGGGAACAATACAAATCTAAAATGGTAGTTTATGTATACTTTGCCCTCATCTCAGAGTCTTGAGTTCAATCATTTCCAAAGGTTTCTATTTTATCCTTGGTAAGAAGCTAAGGCCTCGTTGTGCCTTTATGCTTGCTCAGCAAAAATATAATGCATCTTCTTAATACCAATGACCAAAGGTGTCATAACAGCAGCAGGTTGCTGTTTTAGCATTGTTGTATTTTATATACACAAACCATCTGTGTGAGATTGTGAGGGTTGTCAGTTGACTGGGGCGTGAGCCCTGGTCAAGTAACAACCGCAATCCCTTACATGATTAACCACAAAAAGTCATTAAATTAACCTATGCTTATCCCTGGGCTGTCCCTGGGTGGTTTCATACAAAAATTAGTTAGGCTTAACTTAGCGGCAGTATGTAAAATGTTTATGTAGCATCTACACATTAATAAAGTCAAAATACAACTCCAGAAAAGTCCCACACAAATTTAGAAAAATAGAGTGAATATTAATAAATTATTTGACAACAAAAGGACAAATATCTAATTATTAGAACTGGAGCTATGAGTTTTTAAAGTTTTTAGTGAGAACTAGCACCTAAAAGATCAAAATGTCAACCGCAGACGCTCGAGACCGGGTCAAAGTAAAAAAATATGTCCAACAGTGATGGAGGGCGGTTTGGATACAGGACATGGATTGGGTAGAGTCAGTGCTAACCTTCAGACTTAAAGGTGTTCTGAGAAAAACGTTCTGAGGAGTAAAGTTCAGAGGGGGAAGGCTGTAGAAGGTGTCCAAGGAGGGAGTGTTGTCATTGGAAAGCCATGGGTCAATAACGTGCTGACGATTTCTAAATTTGTTCTTCGTCTCTGAAACAGAAGTTGATGAAGCAGAGGGCTGTAGCCAAAGACAATTCCATGAAGCCAGGTACCCCTTTAGCGAAGGACCACTGAAAAGGATTTGCTGCTTCAGAAAAGAACATAGCGAGAAAAACTTTGATGCACTTCCAACCAGCAATGCACCTCGGGCTGACAGGTGAGCAGGTTGCTCCTGGTCTCCTCCTGGTTCTCAGAGCAGTTTCAAACTTAAAATTCTCGAAGTCCCCACGTCTGCGTTTTGGCTATATGGTTACCTTCAGCACCGCGTTCAAGGGCCCAAAACTGGTGCAACACCACTAGGAGTGTCAAAACTCACTCAGTCTGGATTATGGGTTCTGGTGTAGATCCAAGTTGAAGAGAACCTTTTGTGTCCCTGAGGCTGAGATCTGGAGGCCAGCAAATTAGCTCTTTGTAGTCACTCTAGTGGCCCTAGGATGAATCTGCAAGCTTAGTCCTTCTTCTCCATGCAAGAGAGCAGCATGGAAGAAATGCAGCAATTCAGCAAGGCAGTAGCAGGTCAGGAGTCCAGCAGAGTGACAGTCCTTTCAGCAGCACAGCAGCTCTTGTATTTTAGCAGAGTATGAACAGGTCCAGAAGTGTACTGAAAGGTTTGTGTCTGAGGCCCTAATTTAATACACTGGTACCCTCCTTCTGGAAGGTAGGAGAACCTTTTAGACAATGTCTTTGAAATGCATGGAATTTCCTGACTCCCCTGCCTTGATCCAAGCTGGCTGCAGTGGGATAGTAGATGTTATAGGTGCTTTGTGTGATAGCAGAGGGCACCCTTTTCCGTTTCAAGTGGAGCTGGGCTCATCTCTGCCATCCATCCTCCCAATACATGGCCCATTAAGCCCACCTAATACCTCTATTATATGACTGTCTGGGAGGAATATAGTAAGTTAAACTGTCAGTTACACCCAGTCAGGCGGTCTAAGGCAGGCGGCAGGCACAAAAGTGATAAGGGCAGAAAAATGCCAACTTTGTAAAAAAGTGGCACTTCCAAAATTGTAATTTAAAATCTAACTTGACCATGAGATAAGATTTTTCATTAGACACCAAACATGATTAGCTACCGGCTCCCAAGTAGGAATTACAGTATATCAAATGTAATAAGGATTCCCCAATGGTGTTCTATTGGAGGGGTAGGCCTCATAGTAGTTCAAATCAATTTAGGGTTTTTTCACTACCAGGACGTGTAAAACAAAAAAGCACGCTGCCCTATGGGCTAACTAGAGCCCACCTTAGGGGCTACTTATATGTAATAAATAAATGGGGATTTTAAGGCGTGCCATGGAGGTTTTTTTGCAAAGGTGACAAAGCAGTTTAAAACTTAATTCGGGCTGCAGTGGCAGGCCTTGGACATGTTTTAAGGTGCTACTTAAGTGGGTGGTACAATAGGTACTGCAGGCCTACTGGTAGACTTTAATTTACAGGCCCTGGAAATATGGTATGCCAAGCTACAAGGAACTTATAAGTAAATCAAATATGCCTATTGGGTAAAAGCAAATGTAACCATGTTTCTGGGGAGTGAGCACAAGTATTTTAGCACCTGGTTAGCAGTGATAAATTCCACAGAGTTCTAAGGCCAACAAAACCACATTGAGCAACAAAAAAAATCAAGTATAATGGCAAAAGGTTTGGGGGTGGCCCCACAGAGAGGGCCAGGTCCAATAATAATACTCGTAAATGAAGATCCCCTTACACATAATGATGCCAATGTTGAGATTACTATTTATGCAGCTCACAGCAATCCTTGAGGATAGGCATCTTGCACTGACAAAATAGCCCTAATTACACTGGAAGGGGAATCTGTCTCAAAGGTAAAAGAAAGGATTAGTGCAGGTGGCGAGGTGCTGTAAGATAGGAGGCTTTTGTGAAAGATCACTTTAAGAGGTAAAATACGTGTTGTTGTTATTTTCCCCAATTAAGTGGAATTCCTTTCCTAGTAAGACACATATTAAGCACAATAACACTCGAGAAATATTGAGTAAATAGGTATTGGAAGTTTGCAAAGCCTAAAAAACATTTTGGGGGTGATTCTAAGCCTGGCGGTCGGTGATAAAGCGGCGGCCAACCCGCCAACAGGCCGGCGGTCCAAAAAATGGAATTCTGACCCTGGCGGGAACCGCCAACACAGCCCGCCACATTAACACTCCGCCCGCCACGGCGGTACAAACAAACAGCGCGGCGGTCACCGCCAACAGACAGGCGGCAGACAATGTACCGCACACACTATCACAACTCACCAATCCGCCACCTTTTCCGGGGCGGGAGCACCGCCGATAAAAACACGGCGGAAACAGACTACGAACTGGAAAACGCACACCTCTACGCACTCCACGAGGAAGGAGGACAGCATGGAACCCGAATTAAACATCCTACCTGCTCTCGTCTACCTGCTCATCTACCACGAGTACGAACGCCGGCCCACACGACAACGGTGAGTACTGCACCTACGACACAGGGGAGGGGGGAGGACGAAAGGTTACGGCACACACATATGCGACCCCCACTCCCCCCCAAACTATGTACACACCAATGCAGAGCAACAAGTCACAGTGACACCACCCAAACCCCCGTGAAAAAATCAAGGACATAATTAAATTGTGAATCAAAATTTATGGAGAAAAAAAAGCCACTGATAAGTCATGGTCAAATAGCAATAACAATTTTAAAAAATCAATTCAATATTTAGTCCTCCACATCTAACGAAATTCCAAGTGTCCGTGGGCCAAAGTGTATCAACACAAGTGCAAAGCCCACACAGGAGACCTGAGTCCTTTGGAGAGAACACTGCAGGGGCATCTGATGACAAAACTACAGGCACCTCAGGGGGAATGGAAGGGGGGGGCACCACAGCCACATGAGTCCACGACGCCAGATCCACGAAGGGGCCACCATGCCCACTGTGCCATCCTGGGGAGTGCAAAGCCACAGTCACTCAAGTCTCTACAGTGGGTGGCTTGCCCACTGTGCCATCCTGGGGAGTGCGAAGCCACAGTCTCTCAAGTCTCTACAGTGGGTGGCTTGCCCACTGTGCCATCCTGGGGAGTGCAAAGCCACAGTCTCTCAAGTCTCTACAGTGGGTGGCTTGCCCACTGTGCCATCCTGGGGAGTGCAAAGCCACAGTCACTCAAGTCTCTACAGTGGGTGGCTTGCCCACTGTGCCATCCTGGGGAGTGCAAAGCCACAGTCTCTCAAGTCTCTACAGTGGGTGGCTTGCCCACTGTGCCATCCTGGGGAGTGCAAAGCCACAGTCCATCAGGTGGATAACAGTCTCCACCGGTCAAGGAGGAGGCATGGTGGGCACAGTGAACCGTGAACGGTAGCTCGAGACAGATCCAGCACTGTCATTGTGCCAGTGGTGCTTGAGACGGCGGGGCCGGCGGAGCGGTGCTTGAGACGGCGGGCCCAGCGGAGCGGTGCTTGACAGGAAGGGCCCAGCGGAGCGGTGCTTGACAGGAAGTGCCCAGCGGAGCGGTGCTTGAGACGGCGGGGCCCAGCGGAGCGGTGCTTGATAGGAAGGGCCCAGCGGAGCGGTGCTTGACAGGAAGGGCCCAGCGAAGCGGTGCTTGAGACGGCGGGGCCCAGCGGAGCGGTGCTTGACAGGAAGGGCCCAGCGGAGCGGTGCTTGAGACGTCGGGGCCCAGCGGAGTGGTGCTTGACAGGAAGGGCCCAGCGGAGCGGTGCTTGAGATGGCGGGGCCCAGCGGAGCGGTGCTTGAGACGGCGGGGCCCAGCGGAGCGGTGCTTGACAGGAAGGGCCCAGCGGAGCGGTGCTTGACAGGAAGGGCCCAGCGGAGCGGTGCTTGACAGGAAGGGCCCAGCGGAGCGGTGCTTGAGACGGCGGGGCCCAGCGGAGTGGTGCTTGAGATGGCGGGGCCCAGCGGAGCGGTGCTTGAGACGGCGGGGCCCAGCGTAGCGGTGCTTGACAGGAAGGGCCCAGCGGAGCGGTGCTTGACAGGAAGGGCCCAGCGGAGCGGTGCTTGAGACGACGGGGCCCAGCGGAGCGGTGCTTGAGACAGCGGGGGCCTGTTCAGCGGTGCTCTTCTGCACAGCGGGGCCCTGTTCAGCGTTGCTCTTCTGCACGGCGGGGCCCGGTTCAGCGGTGCTCTTCTGTGCGGCGGGGCCCTGTTCAGCGGTGCTCTTCTGCACGGCGGGGCCCTGTTCAGCGGTGCTCCTCTGCGCGGCGGGGCCCTGTTCAGCGGTGCTCTTCTGCGCGGCGGGGCCCTGTTCAGCGGTGCTCTTCTGCACGGCGGGGCCCTGTTCAGCGGTGCTCTTCTGCACGGCGGGGCCCGGTTCAGCGGTGCTCTTCTGTGAGGCGGGGCCCTGTTCAGCGGTGCTCCTCTGCGCGGTGGGGCCCTGTTCAGCGGTGCTCTTCTGCGCGGCGGGCCCTGTTCAGCGGTGCTCTTCTGCACGGCGGGGCCCTGTTCAGCGGTGCTCTTCTGCACGGCGGGGCCCGGTTCAGCGGTGCTCTTCTGTGCGGCGGGGCCCTGATCAGCGGTGCTTGTCCAGTAATTCAAGGGAGCCAGACCTGGCCTGGACTCCCTGCTCAGTCGCCCTCCGACCGTGCAGTCGCAGGACCCTTCGGTGACGGAGTACTGGGCCCTTTGGTGTCCTTCCTTACAGCCGGGATGGGGCTTGTGGGGCCCTTCTGCTCCGCGCTCCTGCTGGCTGACTTCTCCGCCCTGCTGCCCTTTCGCTCCTTAGAAGAGGCTCTCTGGCCCTTGCCTCCCCTGGATGTTGTGGCAGGTGAAGTGGCCGAACTCTGGTTCTTGGGGGCAGCTGTGTCAGTCCTCTCACGGCGGCCCTTGAGTTTCCGGGTCCTCTTGCCTGGGGGGGGGGGGGCTGGCTGTCCCCTTGCTGCTGATAGAAGTGTCACTGCTGCCAAAGGGTGGACTCCAGAACCCATGCACCACAGTGACACTCGAAGCTGGGCTGGTGGTGGCTGAGGTGCTCTTGGGCTCTTAGCAGATGGAGGGGGTGGGTCAGGGGAGGGAAAGAGGTTAAGATTGGAGAGGTAAACTTTTTTAGGACCAAGGTAAAGGGTGGGAGTAGTGGTGATGGGAGTGGAGGAAGAGGATGTGGTTGTAGGAGAGTCAGGTGTGCTGTCTTTGGGTGCAGGTGATTGTGACGTAGGCTGTCGTGAGGTGGATGGCTGTTGGGTGGGTGGCTGCCTGCGTTTGTGTGTCTTGGAAGAGGGGGTGACTGACACAGTGGGAGAGGACACAGGGGACATGTAAATGGCAGTGGGGGTGGTGACTGCACGTGTGCGGACTGTACTGGAGGGTGTGCTGGTGATGGAAGCACTGGCTGATGGTGGTGTGCATGCAGGTGTGAGTGTAGACGTCACAGGGAGGGAGGAGGGAGACGAGGAGGAGGGGGACACAGAGGTGGTAGTGACTGTTGGCATGTCTGCATCTGGATGTTGCTTGGGTGAGTGTTTGTGGGATCTGTGGTGCTTGTGTCTGGATGAGCTGACCTTGGGTGTTGACGTGTGTGCAGGCTGGTCTGATGGTGTGGATGGGATAGGCAGAGGAACAGGAGACAGAGACAGGCTGGAGGCAGTTAGAAGAGGGAGGCTGGAAACAGGGACAATGGCTGCCGTCAGTGCTGAGGCCAGAGCATTGAACGATCGTTGATGGGCAGCCTGACCCCAATGAATGCCCTCCAGGTAGGCATTGCTCCGATGCACCTCCCTTTCTACCCCCTGGATGGCATTCAACAGGGTAGTCTGCCCAACAATTATGGTCTGAAGGAGGTCAATGACCTCCTCACTGAGGGCAGCAGGGGTGACAGGGGCAGGGCCTGAGGTGCCTGGGGCGAAGGAGATGCCCGCCTTCTTGGGCGAGCGGGCACGGAGCGTAGGCTGAGGGGCTGCTGGGAGGGCGGGGCTGGTGCGCTTGGTGGCGGCTGTACCTGTAGAGGCGGGAGGCCCGGATGTTGCCGCCACCGCTAGGGAGCTCCCATCCGAGGACGTGTCGGTGTCGCTGGTGTCACCACTGGTCCCCGTTGTGGTGCTCCCCTCGCCCTCCAGATCACTGGTGCCCTCGGTGTCTGTACCACGGCCCACCAGGGCCTTGTGACTTGCAGCTCCCTCGTGCTCCGATGCCAAATCTCCTCCGCCTGATGATGCTAATGCTCACATGCACAAGATGATCAAGAAAAAGGGTGGGGGAGAAATAATAAAACAGGTTGAGTGCATGCAATGTCAACACCGTTGGCGGAGAGGACAGACACAGGAGCCTCATGCACTACGCTGCGCAATCGGGGTATACTACTCAGTACTTGTGACCAGGCCTACAGGTCTATGCACAACAAATACACAGATGGATGATGCAGGACCATGGATAGCTGTACTTGGCACCGTACAGAGGTGGGGGCGGGGCACAGGGCCATGCCTAAAGGAGAGGACTACACTACAGAAAACGCCCTGGCCTAATGTCACCCACAACCCTCCTCCCCCACCCAGATGCCTCCACTGCGCAGAAAGATAGCAGAATGTGCTGATACTCACCCCCTTGTGTCTGCTGTGATGTCCTCAAGCGCCCATCCAAATCAGGGTAGGCCACCGCCAGGATCCGGGACATCAGGGAGGTCAGGGTACGACTGGCACCCCTCCTAGGTTGGGAGGCCATCCCCAGCAGTGACTCGGCGGTCTTCCTGGTCCCGCGGCGGATGTCCTCCCACCTCTTGCGGCAGTGGGTGCCCCGTCTGACGTGGACCCCCAGGGCCCGGACTTCCTTGGCGATGGCATGCCAAATGTCGACTTTCTGATGGGCGCTGACCTATTTGACATGTACAGGGTGGGAAAGGAAAATTCATCATTTATCTGCATGTTAGATGTGATTGCCCCCCCTCCCCAAATTTGCCATGTGGCACATGCTCTTATCTGTCGTGCGTTGCACTCCTCATTTGCTCCCCACCCCACCATCATACATCCACCCCACTCAACACAGGCATAGCCCATTCCATGTGCACCCAGTGTACTTACCTGTTGGTCTGGAGGACCGTAGAGTAACGCATACTGGGGGAGGACCCCATCCACTAGTTTCTCCAACTCTTCAGACGTGAAGGCAGGGGCCCTTTCCCCAGTCGCAGCAGCCATTGTATCTTCCAGACCGAGGCGGTGCGTACCGCGACCGCCGGCGCACCTCGTCATTGGCTCCAGAAACCCATAGGCTTCAATGTTAACCAATGCGGCTTCGTATAGCGGTCTTCGACCGCCAACCGCCACGGTGTGCCACGCCAGCGCATTGACCTCACATCCCATTGTCCCACTTCACAGGTCAGGCAGCCGCCATTTCAAGGGCCCACATGGCATAATTTGTACTGCGTCACACAGGCCTAGGCCTTGCATTGCCACACATACACGCCTTTCAATACATAGATAATCGTGTGCTATGCATGCTGTGGTGAATGTACCTGTGATTTGCTTGACTCTGTGCTCCATGTTGTCCTTCCTAGGCACCGTCCGCTGGGACTTGCGAGGAGAAGGATGAATCCTCGCGTGTACCGACCGCTGGTGGACCTGTCGACAATGGAAGAACGCCATATCATACTACGATACCGACTTGACCGAGCCACTATACATGAACTGTGTGCCCAGCTGGAGCCAGCCCTGATGTCCCCCATCCGCCAACCCACAGGAATTCCCCTTCTAGTGCAGGTTCTGTCAGTCCTCCATTTTTTGGCAAGTGGCTCATTCCAGACAACAGTGGCCATGTCATCTGGAATGTCTCAGCCTATGTTTTAAAAAATGTTGTCTAGAGTGTTGTCTGCCCTGACGAAACACATGCGGAGCTACATTGTATTCCCTGAGGAGGTTGATTTGGCCACTGTGAATGGTGATTTATATGCCCTTGGACATATCCCAAACATAATTGGTGCCATTGATGGGACCCATGTGGCTTTAGTACCCCCAAAAGACGATGAGCAGGTGTACAGAAACAGGAAAAGTTACCATTCTATGAACGTCCAGGTGGTCTGTTTGGCTGACCAGTACATCTCCCATGTAAATGCCAAGTTCCCTGGGTCAGTGCATGACGCGTATGTGATGCGTAATAGCAGCATCCCTTATGTGATGGAACAGCTACAGAGAGACCGTGTGTGGCTAATTGGTGACTCTGGTTACCCCAACCTGCCTTGGCTATTGACCCCAGTGAGGAATCCCCGGACCAGGGCAGAGGAACGGTACAATGAGGCCCATGGGCGAACTAGGAGGATCATAGAAAGAACCTTTGGCCTCCTGAAGGCCAGGTTTAGGTGCTTGCATATGACAGGGGGATCCCTGATGTACTCACCAAAGAAGGTGTGCCAGATCATCGTGGCCTGCTGTATGCTTCACAATCTGGCATTGCGACGTCAGGTGCCTTTCCTGCAGGAGGATGGTCCAGATGGTGGTGTTGTGGCAGTTGTGGAGCCTGCGGAGAGTGAAGAGGAGGAAGACGAAGAGGACGACACAGACAACAGGGACAGAGTTATCCAACAGTATTTTCAGTAGCACACAGGTAAGAATCACCCACGCCATTTAACATTTACTGAAAGCCCCCTGCATCTTTACTTTGTGTATTTCCCCCCAGTTCTTTTAAACTGATGTTTGATTTTCCCTTCCCTTTTCAGTGCTGTATGACCCATTGCGTGACTTCTGCTTGGTTAGCCCATGGACTAATGCTTATTGACATCGGTATGTTGTCATCACAAAATTAACTGAACATTATTGATCAGTAATGTGTTATACATTTGTAAATAATACAGGCTGACTCCTGAATGATTTCAGTGCAATGAGTGATTTATTTTTAGTGCTAGATATTGGTACATGATATTAAAACGGTGATGGGTGAGGGTGGAGTTATGTCCATGGCAGAGTCCAGTTCTCAGTTTCACAGGTGCATTTTCCATATGCCTGTGGAAGGATGGAGCAGGGGCAGTTCAAGGTTGGACAGGGTGACAATGTGGGACAGTGGGATGACATCAGGGGGTATCTTATGCTGGCGGGGGTCTTGGCATCCTACTCTGTCTTCCTGTGAGATCTCAGGTTCCTCTTACGGGGTGGTTGTTCTTCAGCAGGAGGTGGGGTTCTGGTGGCCCGTCGTTCTGTGGGGGCCTCCTGACCACTAGCGCCGGCGGAGGTGGTAGGCTGTTCCTGGTCCTGGCTAGTGACAGGGGCCCTTTGTGGTGCCACATGGACCCGCAATGTGGTTTCTATCCGGTTGAGGGCCTGGACTATGGTCCCCATAGCGGTAGCGATGTTCCTGAGTTCATTGCTGAACCCCATGTACCGTTCCTACTGCTGTGCCTGGATCTCGGTGAACCTGGCCAGTACCGTCGCCATCGTCTCCTGGGAGTGATGGTATGCTCCCAGGATGGTGGTGAGGGCCTCTTGGAGAGTCGGTTCCCTGGGCCTTTCCTCCCCCCCCTGTCGCACAGCAGCCCTCCCAGTTCCCCTGTTTCCCCGGGCCTCTGTTCCCTGGACGGTGTGCCCACTACCACTGCCCCCAGGTCCCTGTTGTTGTTGCGGTGTTGGGTCAGCCTGGGTGCCCTGTAGTGGCAGACACACCGCTGCTTGACGCGTCCTGGAGACAGAGGCATGGGCCCGCTGGGTGGGAGCTGTGCTGGGGTTCCCAGAGGGGGTTGGGTCTGCTGTGGCCTGTGTCTGTGTGTGGGGAACCGACTGTCCAGAGGTCCCCGATCGTCCGGGCTGGTCATCAGGTTCTAGGTCGACAGAGCTGCTGTCCTCACTGGGGGCCTGTTCTGGGGGTGGGATGGACAAATCTGGACCCTCCGTGGCGGTGTGTTGGCGTTCGGGCCCTGCAGGGGTAAAAGAGTATGGTTATTGTTTCTGTGTGTGCCATGGCGTGCATTTTGAGTGCCCTTGTCCCCCAGTGCTGGCATTCCCTTGTGGGAGGTGTTGTGAGGGTGGTGGGGGGAGGGGTGTATGGGTATGTGCAATGGTCATGCTTTGGTGGTGGCTGTCTATGGTTTGTGTTGGCATTCAGGGGTTGGTGTTGTTTAGGGTGGGTTGTGCTGGTGAGACATTGGCAGGGAGGTTGTGTGCTGGGGGGTTGAGATTGGGGGTGGGGGGTTTGGCATGCTGGTGGTTGGGGGGGGTGAAGTAGTTGAGATTCGACTTACCAGAGTCCATTCCTCCGTGTACTCCAGCGAGGCCATCAGGATGCAGGATGTTTACTACCTCTTGCTCCCATGCTGTGAATTGGGGTGGAGTGGGTGGGGGTCCGCCGCCAGTCTTCTGCACAGCGATGTTGTGTCGCGACACCATCGAGCGCACCTTCCCCCGTAGGTCATTCCATCGCTTTCGGATATCTTCCCGATTTCTGGGATGCTGTCCCACAGCGTTGACCCTGTCTACGATCCTTTGCCATAGCTCAGCCTTCCTTGCTATAGTGGTGTGCTGCACCTGTGTGCCGAAGAGCTGGGGCTCAACCCTTATAATTTCCTCCACCATGACCCTGAGTTCTTGGTCCGAGAACCTGGGGTGTCTTTGGGGTGACATGGGGTGGTGTGGATGAGGTGTGGGGTGGTGTTTGTGGTGATGTGCGTGGTGATGTGTGGTGATGTGTGCGTAGATGTGGTGTGGGTGATGAAGTTGGGTTCCTGTGTGTGTTGGGGTTTTCGATTGCTGTGCTCGCTCTCTCTATCTCTATCTCTATCTCTATCGCCTTCTCTCCGATTTCCAACTAGTGGGGGTTTGTGGGTGATGTGGGTGTGTGTTTTATAGTTGATTGGATGTGTGGGAGTGTTGTTTGTATGTGTCTCAGGTGTGTGTATTTCAAATTGTCCAATGTGGCTGTGTTTTGGAGCTGTGTGTGTATTTTGAGCGCGGCGGTGTGTACCGCCAAAGGAATACCGCGGTTGAAAGACCGCCGCGTGGATTCGTGGGTCAGAATGGCATGGGCGTGTTTGTGTTGGCGTGACGGTGGAGGTTTGGTCATCTCCAGTTTTCCGCGGCCCGCTGATGAGGCGGCCTTCCTTGGATGTCGGGTTTTTGGCGGTTTCACAGTTGGTGGTCAGAATGACCGTGGCGGTTTACCGCGGCCGCGGCGGTAGAATGGCGGACTTCTGACCGGCGGTAAGGGCCTTTTACCGCTGAGGTCAGAATGATCCTCTTTATCTCATTAATGTTCTTTGAAATAGGCTCTGGAACCACTCCTTCTTCTTTAGTGCTGTCCATGCAGACCTCTTGTGCTGATATATGCTGCTCAAAAAAGGATATTTCTGTACCTCAGTAATACATTATCCTGGTTTAGGAAATAAGCAATGTATTTGCAATTTGGATAGGACTTCTTGAACATGTCTTCTGTTTTATTCAAGGATAGTAAATTATATAAAAAGATCAAAAAATGAACATTTGAACATCTGGAATGGCAGGTAAAGCAGTATTATCCTAATGGCCTATTTCCAATAAGCAGTTAGAACTATATAAATAGCTGATAATACTTATTCTCTCAGAGACATGAGAAGCTGAAGATTAGTGCCATTTATAATGATTCTTAGACCCTTTTTTAAATGGAAAGAGAAAACAGTGCAGTATGCAGGAAACTGATGTATTAAGATAGATGATTAGTAAGATTTTCAATCTATCTTTTGAAGTCAGGAATAAAAAAAATAGCCACAAAAAGATTTCTATAAATGGTCACTTCAGGAGGCATGCACATTTTATTGTCAGATTGGGACACAAATGTGGCAGACAAATGAAGAATAAACTGTTTTGGTGGGATTCATATTCAATGTGCTATTGCACTGATAGAGCACTTAAGGCAATGAACGTCAGCCAATGGAAAAAGTATAGGTGTAAATGGATGTCTCCAGACTATCTATGAATGGGGACTCATATGCCTATCACCATATCACCAGATCCACTCCACCTTTAGGTAATGCCTACATTAAAAGTACAAACTCTGGAGCAATAAGATGTGGGTGGGGGTTTATTGATCAATGTATAACTAAATATGTTGTATTAAAAGACAAAAATGTCAAATAAGAGTGCCACACGATTCTTCATGTCAAATGTACACTCAAAGATGAAGTATTGTGGACTAATGGACAATTTTGCTGTCAGTCGGATACTGGTATCATTTGGCACCTGAAGGAATATTCTTCCAGTGACATAGCGCTGTCACATCCTGAGGGCTAGGTATGAAAAAGCTAAATTAGGAAATGTGCAACCAAACCTCAAAATCTTACTATTGATGGCTGTCCCCTTTTACCTACAGCCCTACATATACTTTCTCCATATTACCCAATACTCTTTACTGGACTAAAGACATCACAAGCAAAGCTCAGATTCAAGTGATATGTTACTGAATGTTATTAACTTCTCAACTTAATTTAATTGGTTTTACACGTACAAAGCACTACACTTGTTGCCATATAGTGTCATGGTGTATCTTCCTGTTGAGCCTCCTCACCCTCATGGACAGGGACTCCACCATCATCCCTCAATAATAGGCAAATTTACCATGGTTTTGTGTCACCTTTGCACCAAGCAAGGGGAAGCAAGGTTGACACAAAACTTGCAGTGGCATTTGCCAAGACACATAGGGACACCTTGTGGAGCCCTGCATGGCTTGGTAAATGTGTAATAACTCAAGGAAGTGTAAGTCACTGCCTTGAGTTATTCTGCCCAAGGGAGGAGTTCCATGGGTAGAGCCTGGGTGTTCCCATGTATCCACCCATGGATTTAGCTGCATTGTCAGATTTATCATTAGCGCTGGACCTGAAAATGATTCAAAATGCTACGTCTCCGCAGGGGAGGTGTAACAAGGAGAAATATGCTTATTTCTCCTCATTTGTTCCTATTTCTTCATGTGTTATATTCTGCAGCACACATAGAAATAGAAAAAAAAACTTAGAGCATTGTTTTTGTGCAGAAAGATGTCACGTCCTGCCCAAAACAAATCCTGCCTACAATGCAGGCACCCTTTTATCATGTGACAAAGGAGCTTGTGTTGGCTCTAGGCAATAGTTTGAACATCAGCATAGACAGGCAGAGAGCAAGAATGCACTGTATAATGTTAAATATTGTAAATTGCTGCCCTTTTAATTTCACGCTGCACAGCAAGGGGGCTTGCTGTGTTGTGTGAATATTTGCTAAATATGCCTCTAAATCTCTAAGGGCTCTGAAACATTTCATGATTACAATAATTCAACAATGAAATGAGCAAATTCAATTCAAATATATTCAATGTTTTATCCAAATCAAAATTCAATACAAATGGATATTCACACTCAATCTTAGCGCAATTCTTTCTTTTGTGGACCTATCACAGTGCAATGGATAATAACTCACAAATCAACTCCACTGCTACACTTTGCACCAGTTAACCTATCCCAGAGAGGTACACTGTGATACAACTCTCATTCCTCGGAGTGGTTAACTTACCTTTACAATTGTAAAATGCCACAACTTTAAGCAAGTACAATAAACAAATGACCCTTGTCTGCTTCACTGAGGATTTCATATTAACCCCTTGGGTGCCCCGGACAAGGTGGTCTCGTCCGGCTATGGGCCCCCGGGGGGAGCGCTAGCGCTCCCCCAGATGGCCCCCCCCCCCTCTCCTGGGCAGAGATGGAAGGGGAATCGCTTCTCCTGCCACCCCCCGACCCCGTGTCGTCTGATGATGCCAGCGCGCTTTTGCGTGCTGACCTCATCAGAGGCCTTCCCTCCGGCGCTGGAAGCTCCTCAGCTTCCAGTGCCCGATCGAAGGAGAAATGCTTTGCATTTCTCCACCGATCAAGTGGAGGGGGCAGAGAGGCATGAAAGGAGAGGAAAGGCCTTTCCTCTCCTTTCATGTCTCTCTGAGCATTTCTGTAGGGGGGCAGAAATCCACTAGACACCAGGGATCATTTCATTTATTGTTTTTTTTTTTATGTTTGAGGGCTGCTCCTCAGGGGCAAATTATTTCTAGGCCATTTCTGCCCCCATTTCTGCCCCCAGGGGGGGCAGAAACCACTAGACACCAGGGATTTATTTTTATTTTTTTATTTTTTTTATTTGCGCATAAGGGGAGTGGCCACTTGGGCCACGTCCACTCCCAAGGGGGGCAGAAAGCCCACCAGAGACCAGGGAAGATTTTGTTTTTCAAAATAAGAGGTTGGGGGTATGGCCATACCCCCACCCCAAATAAATGGGGCCAAAGTTGTTCTGCCCACCAGTGGGCAAATTGGGCAATTACCCCCGATCCACACCCCGAGGGGACAGAAAGTCTAATAGGTGCCAGGGAATAAAAACAATAAAAGAAAAGAGTGGGGTGGTGGCTACCAACCAGTATGGCGAAATGATAGCAGCACACGCTATAGGTTAAACAAATATAATGGTTGCTAATAACACAAATAAGTATTGAGAGTCCTCATAAAATCACCTCCATAAGTTTAACAGAAAGTGTTTTATTCCTCTACCAACCAGTATGGGCCTGGTTATGCCCCCAACCAAACTCAAGGGGCTAACAGTCATTCAGCTCTCCCCCGCATACTGAAACATCTTATCCCATGGCAAGCAAGAGGACATTTGATTATTTTTGTTTTTTGTTTTACATTTGGGCCATGAGAGCTTGGTAACTCTCAAAATCGTCCCACTTGGAATGGTGAGGGCTGCACTTTTTCTTTTACTTTGGTAAGTTGAATGTAGAAAAATCCACAAGACCGAGACACATCTGAAAACTAAACATCTAGTTGATTCCAGGGTGGTGTGCTTCAATGGAACCCCGCACCATTTCCTTACCCACAATGCCCTGCAAACCTGTAACTTTGCTGGAAAGCACACATTTTTCCCACATTTTTGTGATGGAACCTTCCGAAACCTGCAGGAATCCACAAAATTCCTACCACCTAGCATTGTCTGATCTATACCGATAACATTTCTGCTGCACTTGTCAGCCTAAAATTGTTTTTTTTCAAACTGGTCTTTTGGACCCACTTCGGTTCCCCCTCAATTTTGAAGAGTTTTTGGCTCTTCCCTGTCACAAACACTTGGCACACCCACGCAAGTGAGGTACCGTTTTTATCGGGAGACTTGGGGGAACGCTGGGTGGAAGGAAATTTGTGGCTCCTCTCAGATTCCAGAACTTTCTGTCACCGAAATGTGAGGAAAAAGTGTTTTTTTAGCCAAAATTTGAGGTTTGCAAAGGATTCTGGGTAACAGAACCTGGTGAGAGCCCGACAAGTCACCTCGTCTTGGATTTCACTAGGTCTCTAGTTTAAAAAAATGCACAGGTTTGGTAGGTTTCCCTAGGTTTCGGCTAAGCTTGAGGCCAAAATCCACAAGTAGACACTGCAAAAAACACCTCTGTTTTCTTTGAGAAAATGCGATGTGTTCACTTTGTGTTTTGGGGCATTTCCTGTCACGGGCACTAGGCCTACCCCACACAAGTGAGGTACCATTTTTATCGGGAGACTTGGGGGAATGCTGGCTGGAAGGAAATTTGTGGCTCCTCTCAGATTCCAGAACCTTCTGTCAATGAAATGTGAGGAAAAAGTGTTTTTTAGCCACATTTTGAGGTTTGCCTAGGATTCTGGGTAAAAGAACCTGGTGAGAGCCCGAAAAGTCACCCCGTCTTGGATTCCCCTATGTCTCTAGTTTTCAGAAATGCACAGGTTTGGTAGGTTTCCCTAGGTGGCAGCTGAGCTAGAGGCCAAAATCCAAGGGTAAGGCACTTTGCAAAAAGCCCTGTTTTCTTTGAGAAAATGTGATGTGTTTACTATGTGTTTTGGGGCATTTCCTGTCGCGGGGACTGGGTCTACCGACACAAGTGAGGTACCATTTTTATCGGGAGACTTGGGGGAACGCTGGGTGGAAGGAAATTTGTGCCTCCCCTCAGATTCCAGAACTTTCTGTCACCAAAATGTGAGGAAAAATACTTTTTTTAGCCACATTTGAGGTTTGTAAATTATTCTGGGTAACAGAACCTGGTGAGAGCCCGACAAGTCACCCCATCTTGGATTCCTCTAGGTCTCTAGTTTTAAAAAAATGCACAGGTTTGGTAGGTTTCCCTAGGTGGCGGCTGAGCTAGAGGCCAAAATCCACAGGTAGGCACTTTGCAAAAAACACTTCTGTTTTCTTTGAGAAAATGTGATGTGTCCACTTTGTGTTTTGGGGAATTTCCTGTCGCGGGCACTAGGCCTACCCCACACAAGTGAGGTACCATTTTTATCAGGAGACTTGGGGGAATGCTGGGTGGAAGGAAATTTGTGGCTCCTCTCAGATTCCAGAACCTTCTGTCACTGAAATGTGAGGAAAAAGTATTTTTTAGCCACATTTTTAGGTTTGCCTAGGATTCTGGGTGAAAGAACCTGGTGAGAGCCCGAAAAGTCACCCCGTCTTGGATTCCCCTACGTCTCTAGTTTTCAGAAATGCACAGGTTTGGCAGGTTTCCTTAGGTGGCAGCTGAGCTAGAGGCCAAAATCCAAGGGTAAGGCACTTTGCAAAAAAACCCTCTGTTTTCTTTGAGAAAATGTGATGTGTTTACTTTGTGTTTTGGGGCATTTCCTGTCGCGGGCACTGGGCCTACCCCACACAAGTGAGGTACCATTTTTATCAGGAGACTTGGGGGAATGCTGCGTGGAAGGAAATTTGTGGCTCCTCTCAGATTCCAAAACTTTCTGTCACCGAAATATGAGGAAAAAGTGTTTTTTTAGCCACATTTTGAGGTTTGCAAAGGATTCTGGGTAACAGAACCTCGTGAGAGCCTGAAAAGTCACCCCGTCTTGGATTCCCCAAGGTCTCTAGTTTTCCAAAATGCACAGGTTTGGTAGGTTTCCCTAGGTGGCGGCTAAGCTAGAGGCCAAAATCCACAGGTAGGCACTTTGCAAAAAACACTTCTGTTTTCTTTGAGAAAATGTGATGTGTCCACTTTGTGTTTTGGGGAATTTCCTGTCGCGGACACTAGGCCTACCCACACAAGTGAGGTACCATTTTTATCAGGAGACTTGGGGGAACGCTGGGTGGAAGGACATTTGTTGCTCCTCTCGGATTCCAGAACTTTCTGTCACCGAAATGTGAGGAAAAATACTTTTTTTAGCCACATTTTGAGGTTTGTAAAGGATTCTGGGTAACAGAACCTGGGGAGAGCCCGACAAGTCATCTCGTCTTGGATTCCTCTAGGTCTCTAGTTTTCAAAAATCCACAGGTTTGGTAGGTTTCCCTAGGTGACGGCTGAGCTAGAGGCCAAAATCCACAGGTAGGCACTTTGCAAAAAACACTTCTGTTTTCTTTGAGAAAATGTGATGTGTCTACTTTGTGTTTTGGGGCATTTCCTGTCGCGGGCACAAGCCTACCGACACAAGTGAGATATCATTTTTATCGGGAGACTTGGGGGAACACTGGGTGGAAGGAAATTAAAGCCTCCTCTCAGATTCCAGAACTTTCTGTCACCGAAATATGAGGAAAAATACTTTTTATAGCCACATTTTGAGGTTTGTAAAGGATTCTGGGTAACAGAACCTGGTTAGAGCCCGAACAGTCACCCGTCTTGGATTCCTCTAGGTTTCTAGTTTTAAAAAATGCACAGGTTTGGTAGGGTTCCCTAGGTGGCAGCTGAGCTATAGGCCAAAATCCACAGGTAGGCACTTTGCAAAAAACATCTCTGTTTTATTTGAGAAAATGTGATGTGTCTACTTTGTGTTTTGGGGAATTTCCTGTTGCGGGCACTAGGCCTACCCTCACAAGTGAGGTACCATTTTTATCGGGAGACTTGGGGGAACGCTGGGTAGGTGGAAATTTGTGGCTCCTCTCAAATTCCAGAACTTTCTGTCACCGAAATGTGAGGAAAAAGTGTTTTTTTAGCCACATTTTGAGGTTTGCAAAGGATTCTGGGTAATAGAACCTGGTGAGAGCCCGACAAGTCACCTCGTCTTGGATTTCACTAGGTCTCTAGTTTTAAAAAATGCACAGGTTTGGTAGGTTTCCCTAGGTGGCGGCTGAGCTAGAGGCCAAAATCCAAAGGTAGGCACTTTGCAAAAATCACCTCTGTTTTCTTTGAGAAAATGTTATGTGTCCACTGTATGTTTTGGGGCATTTCCTGTCGAGGGCACTAGGCCTACCCTCACAAGTGAGGTACCATTTTTATCGGGAGACTTGGCGGAACGCTGGGTAGATGGAAATTTGTGGCTCCTCTCAGATTCCAGAACCTTCTGTCAATGAAATGTGAGGAAAAAGTGTTTTTTAGCCACATTTTGAGGTTTGCCTAGGATTCTGGGTGAAAGAACCTGGTGAGAGCCCGAAAAGTCACCCCGTCTTGGATTCCCCTAGGTCTCTAGTTTTCCTAAATGCACAGGTTTGGTAGGTTTCCCTAGGTGGCGGCTGAGCTAGAGGCCAAAATCCAACGGTAAGGCACTTTGCAAAAAAAACCTCTGTTTTCTTTGAGAAAATGTGATGTGTTTACTTTGTGTTTTGAGGCATTTCCTGTCGCGGGCACTAGACCAACCCCACACAAGTGAGGTACCATTTCTATCGGGAGACTTGGGGGAATGCTGGGTGGAAGGAAATTTGTGGCTCCTCTCAGATTCCAGAACTTTCTGTCACCGAAATATGAGGAAAAAGTATTTTTTTAGCCACATTTTGAGGTTTGCAAAGGATTCTGGGTAACAGAACCTGGTGAGAGCCCGAAAAGTCACCCCGTCTTGGATTCCCCTAGGTCTCTAGTTTTCCAAAAGGCACAGGTTTGGTAGGTTTCCCTAGGTGGCGGCTGAGGTAGAGGCCAAAATCCAACGGTAAGGCACTTTGCAAAAAACACCTCTGTTTTCTTTGAGAAAATGTGATGTGTCTACTTTGTGTTTTGGGGCATTTCCTGTCACGGGCACTAGGCCTACCGACACAAGTGAGGTACCATTTTTATCGGGAGACTTGGGGGAACGCTGGGTGGAAGAAAATTTGTGCCTCCCCTCAGATTCCAGAACTTTCTGTCAACGAAATGTGAGGAAAAATAAATTTTTTAGCCACATTTTGAGGTTTGTAAAGGATTCTGGGTAACAGAACCTGGAGAGAGCCCGACAAGTCACCCCATCTTGGATTCCTCTAGGTCTCTAGTTTTAAAATATGCCCAGGTTTGGTAGGTTTCCCTAGGTGGCGGCTGAGCTAGAGGCCAAAATCCACAGGTAGGCACTTTGCAAAAAACACTTCTGTTTTCTTTGAGAAAATGTGATGTGTCCACTTTGTGTTTTGGGGAATTTCCTGTCCCGGGCACTAGGCCTACCCCACACAAGTGAGGTACCATTTTTATCGGGAGACTTGGGGGAATGCTGGCTGGAAGGACATTTGTGGCTCCTCTCAGATTCCAGAACCTTCTGTCAATGAAATGTGAGGAAAAAGTGTTTTTTAGCCACATTTTGAGGTTTGCCTAGGATTCTGGGTGAAAGAACCTGGTGAGAGCCCGAAAAGTCACCCTGTCTTGGATTCCCCTACGTCTCTAGTTTTCAGAAATGCACAGGTTTGGTAGGTTTCCCTAGGTGGCAGCTGAGCTAGAGGCCAAAATCCAAGGGTAAGGCACTTTCTAAAAAAAAACTCTGTTTTCTTTGAGAAAATGTGATGTATTTACTTTGTGTTTTGGGGCATTTCCTGTCGCGGGCACTGGGCCTACCCCACACAAGTGAGGTACCATTTTTATCGGGAGACTTGGGGGAATGATGGGTGGAAGGAAATTTGTGGCTCCTCTCAGATTCCAAAACTTTCTGTCACCGAAATATGAGGAAAAAGTGTTTTTTTAGCCACATTTTGAGGTTTGTAAAGGATTCTGGGTAACAGAACCTGGTGAGAGCCCAAAAAGTCACCCCGTCTTGGATTCCCCTAGGTCTCTAGTTTTCAAAAATGCACAGGTTTGGTAGGTTTCCAAAAGTGGCGGCTGAGCTAGAGGCCAAAATCCAACGGTAAGGCACTTTGCAAAAAACACCTCTATTTTCTTTCAGAAAATGTGATGTGTCCACTTTGTGTTTTGGGGAATTTCCTGTCGCGGGCACTAGGCCTACCCACACAAGTGAGGTACCATTTTTATCAGGAGACTTGGGGGAACGCTGGGTGGAAGGACATTTGTTGCTCCTCTCGGATTCCAGAACTTTCTGTCACCGAAATGTGAGGAAAAATACTTTTTTTAGCCACATTTTGAGGTTTGTAAAGGATTCTGGGTAACAGAACCTGGTGAGAGCCCGACAAGTCATCTCGTCTTGGATTCCTCTAGGTCTCTAGTTTTCAAAAATCCACAGGTTTGGTAGGTTTCCCTAGGTGACGGCTGAGCTAGAGGCCAAAATCCACAGGTAGGCACTTTGCAAAAAACACTTCTGTTTTCTTTGAGAAAATGTGATGTGTCTACTTTGTGTTTTGGGGCATTTCCTGTCGCGGGTACAAGCCTACCGACACAAGTGAGATATCATTTTTATCAGGAGACTTGGGGGAACACTGGGTGGAAGGAAATTTATGCCTCCTCTCAGATTCCAGAACTTTCTGTCACCGAAATATGAGGAAAAATACTTTTTATAGCCACATTTTGAGGTTTGTAAAGGATTCTGGGTAACAGAACCTGGTTAGAGCCCGAAAAGTCACCCGTCTTGGATTCCTCTAGGTTTCTAGTTTTAAAAAATGCACAGGTTTGGTAGGGTTCCCTAGGTGGCGGCTGAGCTATAGGCCAAAATCCACAGGTAGGCACTTTGCAAAAAACATCTCTGTTTTATTTGAGAAAATGTGATGTGTCTACTTTGTGTTTTGGGGAATTTCCTGTTGCGGGCACTATGCCTACCCTCACTAGTGACGTACCATTTTTATCGGGAGACTTGGGGGAACGCTGGGTAGGTGGAAATTTGTGGCTCCTCTCAAATTCCAGAACTTTCTGTCACCGAAATGTGAGGAAAAAGTGTTTTTTTAGCCACATTTTGAGGTTTGCAAAGGATTCTGGGTAACAGAACCTGGTGAGAGCCCGACAAGTCACCTCGTCTTGGATTTCACTAGGTCTCTAGTTTTAAAAAATGCACAGGTTTGGTAGGTTTCCCTAGGTGGCGGCTGAGCTAGAGGCCAAAATCCAAAGGTAGGCACTTTGCAAAAATCACCTCTGTTTTCTTTGAGAAAATGTTATGTGTCCACTGTATGTTTTGGGGCATTTCCTGTCGAGGGCACTAGGCCTACCCTCACAAGTGAGGTACCATTTTTATCGGGAGACTTGGGGGAACGCTGGGTAGATGGAAATTTGTGGTTCCTCTCAGATTCCAGAACCTTCTGTCAATGAAATGTGAGGAAAAAGTGTTTTTTAGCCACATTTTGAGGTTTGCCTAGGATTCTGGGTGAAAGAACCTGGTGAGAGCCCGAAAAGTCACCCCATCTTGGATTCCCCTACGTCTCTAGTTTTCAGAAAGGCACAGGTTTGGTAGGTTTTCCTAGGTGGCAGCTGAGCTAGAGGCCAAAATCCAAGGGTAAGGCACTTTGCAAAAAAAACCTCTGTTTTCTTTGAGAAAATGTGATGTGTTTACTTTGTGTTTTGAGGCATTTCCTGTCGCGGGCACTAGGCCAACCCCACACAAGTGAGGTACCATTTCTATCGGGAGACTTGGGGGAATGCTGGGTGGAAGGAAATTTGTGGCTCCTCTCAGATTCCAGAACTTTCTGTCGCCGAAATATGAGGAAAAAGTATTTTTTTAGCCACATTTTGAGGTTTGCAAAGGATTCTGGTAACAGAACCTGGTGAGAGCCCGAAAAGTCACCCCGTCTTGGATTCCCCTAGGTCTCTAGTTTTCCAAAATGCACAGGTTTGGTAGGTTTCCCTAGGTGGCGGCTGAGCTAGAGGCCAAAATCCAACGGTAAGGCACTTTGCAAAAACCACCTCTGTTTTCTTTGAGAAAATGTGATGTGTCTACTTTGTGTTTTGGGGCATTTCCTGTCACGGGCACTAGGCCTACCGACACAAGTGAGGTACCATTTTTATCGGGAGACTTGGGGGAACGCTGGGTGGAAGAAAATTTGTGCCTCCCCTCAGATTCCAGAACTTTCTGTCAACGAAATGTGAGGAAAAATACATTTTTTAGCCACATTTTGAGGTTTGTAAAGGATTCTGGGTAACAGAACCTGGAGAGAGCCCGACAAGTCACCCCATCTTGGATTCCTCTAGGTCTCTAGTTTTAAAATATGCCCAGGTTTGGTAGGTTTCCCTAGGTGGCGGCTGAGCTAGAGGCCAAAATCCACAGGTAGGCACTTTGCAAAAAACACTTCTGTTTTCTTTGAGAAAATGTGATGTGTCCACTTTGTGTTTTGGGGACTTTCCTGTCCCGGGCACTAGGCCTACCCCACACAAGTGAGGTACCATTTTTATCGGGAGACTTGGGGGAATGCTGGCTGGAAGGACATTTGTGGCTCCTCTCAGATTCCAGAACCTTCTGTCAATGAAATGTGAGGAAAAAGTGTTTTTTAGCCACATTTTGAGGTTTGCCTAGGATTCTGGGTGAAAGAACCTGGTGAGAGCCCGAAAAGTCACCCTGTCTTGGATTCCCCTACGTCTCTAGTTTTCAGAAATGCACAGGTTTGGTAGGTTTCCCTAGGTGGCAGCTGAGCTAGAGGCCAAAATCCAAGGGTAAGGCACTTTCTAAAAAAAACCTCTGTTTTCTTTGAGAAAATGTGATGTATTTACTTTGTGTTTTGGGGCATTTCCTGTCGCGGGCACTGGGCCTACCCCACACAAGTGAGGTACCATTTTTATCGGGAGACTTGGGGGAATGCTGGGTGGAAGGAAATTTGTGGCTCCTCTCAGATTCCAAAACTTTCTGTCACCGAAATATGAGGAAAAAGTGTTTTTTTAGCCACATTTTGAGGTTTGTAAAGGATTCTGGGTAACAGAACCTGGTGAGAGCCCAAAAAGTCACCCCGTCTTGGATTCCCCTAGGTCTCTAGTTTTCAAAAATGCACAGGTTTGGTAGGTTTCCAAAAGTGGCGGCTGAGCTAGAGGCCAAAATCCAACGCCAAGGCACTTTGCAAAAAACACCTCTATTTTCTTTCAGAAAATGTGATGTGTCCACTTTGTGTTTTGGGGAATTTCCTGTCGCGGGCACTAGGCCTACCCACACAAGTGAGGTACCATTTTTATCAGGAGACTTGGGGGAACGCTGGGTGGAAGGACATTTGTTGCTCCTCTCGGATTCCAGAACTTTCTGTCACCGAAATGTGAGGAAAAATACTTTTTTTAGCCACATTTTGAGGTTTGTAAAGGATTCTGGGTAACAGAACCTGGTGAGAGCCCGACAAGTCATCTCGTCTTGGATTCCTCTAGGTCTCTAGTTTTCAAAAATCCTCAGGTTTGGTAGGTTTCCCTAGGTGACGGCTGAGCTAGAGGCCAAAATCCACAGGTAGGCACTTTGCAAAAAACACTTCTGTTTTCTTTGAGAAAATGTGATGTGTCTACTTTGTGTTTTGGGGCATTTCCTGTCGCGGGCACAAGCCTACCGACACAAGTGAGATATCATTTTTATCAGGAGACTTGGGGGAACACTGGGTGGAAGGAAATTTATGCCTCCTCTCAGATTCCAGAACTTTCTGTCACCGAAATATGAGGAAAAATACTTTTTATAGCCACATTTTGAGGTTTGTAAAGGATTCTGGGTAACAGAACCTGGTTAGAGCCCGAAAAGTCACCCGTCTTGGATTCCTCTAGGTTTCTAGTTTTAAAAAATGCACAGGTTTGGTAGGGTTCCCTAGGTGGCGGCTGAGCTATAGGCCAAAATCAACAGGTAGGCACTTTGCAAAAAACATCTCTGTTTTATTTGAGAAAATGTGATGTGTCTACTTTGTGTTTTGGGGAATTTCCTGTTGCGGGCACTAGGCCTACCCTCACAAGTAAGGTACCATTTTTATCGGGAGACTTGGGGGAACGCTGGGTAGGTGGATATTTGTGGCTCCTCTCAAATTCCAGAACTTTCTGTCACCGAAATGTGAGGAAAAAGTGTTTTTTTAGCCACATTTTGAGGTTTGCAAAGGATTCTGGGTAACAGAACCTGGTGAGAGCCCGACAAGTCACCTCGTCTTGGATTTCACTAGGTCTCTAGTTTTAAAAAATGCACAGGTTTGGTAGGTTTCCCTAGGTGGTGGCTGAGCTAGAGGCCAAAATCCAAAGGTAGGCACTTTGCAAAAATCACCTCTGTTTTCTTTGAGAAAATGTTATGTGTCCACTGTATGTTTTGAGGCATTTCCTGTCGAGGGCACTAGGCCTACCCTCACAAGTGAGGTACCATTTTTATCGGGAGACTTGGCGGAACGCTGGGTAGATGGAAATTTGTGGCTCCTCTCAGATTCCAGAACCTTCTGTCAATGAAATGTGAGGAAAAAGTGTTTTTTAGCCACATTTTGAGGTTTGCCTAGGATTCTGGGTGAAAGAACCTGGTGAGAGCCCAAAAAGTCACCCCATCTTGGATTCCCCTACGTCTCTAGTTTTCAGAAATGCACAGGTTTGGTAGGTTTTCCCAGGTGGCAGCTGAGCTAGAGGCCAAAATCCAAGGGTAAGGCACTTTGCAAAAAAAACCTCTGTTTTCTTTGAGAAAATGTGATGTGTTTACTTTGTGTTTTAAGGCATTTCCTGTCGCGGGCACTAGGCCAACCCCACACAAGTGAGGTACCATTTCTATCGGGAAACTTGGGGGAATGCTGGGTGGAAGGAAATTTGTGGCTCCTCTCAGATTCCAGAACTTTCTGTCGCCGAAATATGAGGAAAAAGTATTTTTTTAGCCACATTTTGAGGTTTGCAAAGGATTCTGGGTAACAGAACCTGGTGAGAGCCAGAAAAGTCACCCCGTCTTGGATTCCCCTAGGTCTCTAGTTTTCCAAAATGCACAGGTTTGGTAGGTTTCCCTAGGTGGCGGCTGAGCTAGAGGCCAAAATCCAACGGTAAGGCACTTTGCAAAAAACACCTCTGTTTTCTTTGAGAAAATGTGATGTGTCTACTTTGTGTTTTGGGGCATTTCCTGTCACGGGCACTAGGCCTACCGACACAAGTAAGGTACCATTTTTATCGGGAGACTTGGGGGAACGCTGGGTGGAAGAAAATGTGTGCCTCCCCTCAGATTCCAGAACTTTCTGTCAACGAAATGTGAGGAAAAATACATTTTTTAGCCACATTTTGAGGTTTGTAAAGGATTCTGGGTAACAGAACCTGGAGAGAGCCCGACAAGTCACCCCATCTTGGATTCCTCTAGGTCTCTAGTTTTAAAATATGCCCAGGTTTGGTAGGTTTCCCTAGGTGGCGGCTGAGCTAGAGGCCAAAATCCACAGGTAGGCACTTTGCAAAAAACACTTCTGTTTTCTTTGAGAAAATGTGATGTGTCCACTTTGTGTTTTGGGGAATTTCCTGTCCCGGGCACTAGGCCTACCCCACACAAGTGAGGTACCATTTTTATCGGGAGACTTGGGGGAATGCTGGCTGGAAGGAAATTTGTGGCTCCTCTCAGATTCCAGAACCTTCTGTCAATGAAATGTGAGGAAAAAGTGTTTTTTAGCCACATTTTGAGGTTTGCCTAGGATTCTCAGTGAAAGAACCTGGTGAAAGCCCGAAAAGTCACCCTGTCTTGGATTCCCCTACGTCTCTAGTTTTCAGAAATGCACAGGTTTGGTAGGTTTCCCTAGGTGGCAGCTGAGCTAGAGGCCAAAATCCAAGGGTAAGGCACTTTCTAAAAAAAAACTCTGTTTTCTTTGAGAAAATGTGATGTATTTACTTTGTGTTTTGGGGCATTTCCTGTCGCGGGCACTGGGCCTACCCCACACAAGTGAGGTACCATTTTTATCGGGAGACTTGGGGGAATACTGGGTGGAAGGAAATTTGTGGCTCCTCTCAGATTCCAAAACTTTCTGTCACCGAAATATGAGGAAAAAGTGTTTTTTTAGCCACATTTTGAGGTTTGCAAAGGATTCTGGGTAACAGAATCTGGTGAGAGCCCAAAAAGTCACCCCGTCTTGGATTCCCCTAGGTCTCTAGTTTTCAAAAATGCACAGGTTTGGTAGGTTTCCCCAGGTGGCGGCTGAGCTAGAGGCCAAAATCCAACGGTAAGGCACTTTGCAAAAAACACCTCTATTTTCTTTCAGAAAATGTGATGTGTCTACTTTGTGTTTTGGGGCATTTCCTGTCGAGGGCACTAGGCCTACCCTCACAAGTGAGGTACCATTTTTATCGGGAGACTTGGCGGAACGCTGGGTAGATGGAAATTTGTGGCTCCTCTCAGATTCCAGAACCTTCTGTCAATGAAATGTGAGGAAAAAGTGTTTTTTAGCCACATTTTGAGGTTTGCCTAGGATTCTGGGTGAAAGAACCTGGTGAGAGCCCAAAAAGTCACCCCATCTTGGATTCCCCTACGTCTCTAGTTTTCAGAAATGCACAGGTTTGGTAGGTTTTCCCAGGTGGCAGCTGAGCTAGAGGCCAAAATCCAAGGGTAAGGCACTTTGCAAAAAAAACCTCTGTTTTCTTTGAGAAAATGTGATGTGTTTACTTTGTGTTTTAAGGCATTTCCTGTCGCGGGCACTAGGCCAACCCCACACAAGTGAGGTACCATTTCTATCGGGAGACTTGGGGGAATGCTGGGTGGAAGGAAATTTGTGGCTCCTCTCAAATTCCAGAACTTTCTGTCACCGAAATGTGAGGAAAAAGTGTTTTTTTAGCCACATTTTGAGGTTTGCAAAGGATTCTGGGTAACAGAACCTGGTGAGAGCCCGACAAGTCACCTCGTCTTGGATTTCACTAGGTCTCTAGTTTTAAAAAATGCACAGGTTTGGTAGGTTTCCCTAGGTGGCGGCTGAGCTAGAGGCCAAAATCCAAAGGTAGGCACTTTGCAAAAATCACCTCTGTTTTCTTTGAGAAAATGTTATGTGTCCACTGTATGTTTTGGGGCATTTCCTGTCGAGGGCACTAGGCCTACCCTCACAAGTGAGGTACCATTTTTATCGGGAGACTTGGCGGAACGCTGGGTAGATGGAAATTTGTGGCTCCTCTCAGATTCCAGAACCTTCTGTCAATGAAATGTGAGGAAAAAGTGTTTTTTAGCCACATTTTGAGGTTTGCCTAGGATTCTGGGTGAAAGAACCTGGTGAGAGCCCGAAAAGTCACCCCGTCTTGGATTCCCCTAGGTCTCTAGTTTTCCTAAATGCACAGGTTTGGTAGGTTTCCCTAGGTGGCGGCTGAGCTAGAGGCCAAAATCCAACGGTAAGGCACTTTGCAAAAAACACCTCTGTTTTCTTTGAGAAAATGTGATGTGTTTACTTTGTGTTTTGAGGCATTTCCTGTCGCGGGCACTAGGCCAACCCCACACAAGTGAGGTACCATTTCTATTGGGAGACTTGGGGGAATGCTGGGTGGAAGGAAATTTGTGGCTCCTCTCAGATTCCAGAACTTTCTGTCACCGAAATATGAGGAAAAAGTATTTTTTTAGCCACATTTTGAGGTTTGCAAAGGATTCTGGGTAACAGAACCTGGTGAGAGCCCGAAAAGTCACCCCGTCTTGGATTCCCCTAGGTCTCTAGTTTTCCAAAAGGCACAGGTTTGGTAGGTTTCCCTAGGTGGCGGCTGAGCTAGAGGCCAAAATCCAACGGTAAGGCACTTTGCAAAAAACACCTCTGTTTTCTTTGAGAAAATGTGATGTGTCTACTTTGTGTTTTGGGGCATTTCCTGTCACGGGCACTAGGCCTACCGACACAAGTGAGGTACCATTTTTATCGGGAGACTTGGGGGAACGCTGGGTGGAAGAAAATTTGTGCCTCCCCTCAGATTCCAGAACTTTCTGTCAACGAAATGTGAGGAAAAATAAATTTTTTAGCCACATTTTGAGGTTTGTAAAGGATTCTGGGTAACAGAACCTGGAGAGAGCCCGACAAGTCACCCCATCTTGGATTCCTCTAGGTCTCTAGTTTTAAAATATGCCCAGGTTTGGTAGGTTTCCCTAGGTGGCGGCTGAGCTAGAGGCCAAAATCCACAGGTAGGCACTTTGCAAAAAACACTTCTGTTTTCTTTGAGAAAATGTGATGTGTCCACTTTGTGTTTTGGGGAATTTCCTGTCCCGGGCACTAGGCCTACCCCACACAAGTGAGGTACCATTTTTATTGGGAGACTTGGGGGAATGCTGGCTGGAAGGACATTTGTGGCTCCTCTCAGATTCCAGAACCTTCTGTCAATGAAATGTGAGGAAAAAGTGTTTTTTAGCCACATTTTGAGGTTTGCCTAGGATTCTGGGTGAAAGAACCTGGTGAGAGCCCGAAAAGTCACCCTGTCTTGGATTCCCCTACGTCTCTAGTTTTCAGAAATGCACAGGTTTGGTAGGTTTCCCTAGGTGGCAGCTGAGCTAGAGGCCAAAATCCAAGGGTAAGGCACTTTCTAAAAAAAAACTCTGTTTTCTTTGAGAAAATGTGATGTATTTACTTTGTGTTTTGGGGCATTTCCTGTCGCGGGCACTGGGCCTACCCCACACAAGTGAGGTACCATTTTTATCGGGAGACTTGGGGGAATGATGGGTGGAAGGAAATTTGTGGCTCCTCTCAGATTCCAAAACTTTCTGTCACCGAAATATGAGGAAAAAGTGTTTTTTTAGCCACATTTTGAGGTTTGTAAAGGATTCTGGGTAACAGAACCTGGTGAGAGCCCAAAAAGTCACCCCGTCTTGGATTCCCCTAGGTCTCTAGTTTTCAAAAATGCACAGGTTTGGTAGGTTTCCAAAAGTGGCGGCTGAGCTAGAGGCCAAAATCCAACGGTAAGGCACTTTGCAAAAAACACCTCTATTTTCTTTCAGAAAATGTGATGTGTCCACTTTGTGTTTTGGGGAATTTCCTGTCGCGGGCACTAGGCCTACCCACACAAGTGAGGTACCATTTTTATCAGGAGACTTGGGGGAACGCTGGGTGGAAGGACATTTGTTGCTCCTCTCGGATTCCAGAACTTTCTGTCACCGAAATGTGAGGAAAAATACTTTTTTTAGCCACATTTTGTGGTTTGTAAAGGATTCTGGGTAACAGAACCTGGTGAGAGCCCGACAAGTCATCTCGTCTTGGATTCCTCTAGGTCTCTAGTTTTCAAAAATCCACAGGTTTGGTAGGTTTCCCTAGGTGACGGCTGAGCTAGAGGCCAAAATCCACAGGTAGGCACTTTGCAAAAAACACTTCTGTTTTCTTTGAGAAAATGTGATGTGTCTACTTTGTGTTTTGGGGCATTTCCTGTCGCGGGCACAAGCCTACCGACACAAGTGAGATATCATTTTTATCAGGAGACTTGGGGGAACACTGGGTGGAAGGAAATTTATGCCTCCTCTCAGATTCCAGAACTTTCTGTCACCGAAATATGAGGAAAAATACTTTTTATAGCCACATTTTGAGGTTTGTAAAGGATTCTGGGTAACAGAACCTGGTTAGAGCCCGAAAAGTCACCCGTCTTGGATTCCTCTAGGTTTCTAGTTTTAAAAAATGCACAGGTTTGGTAGGGTTCCCTAGGTGGCGGCTGAGCTATAGGCCAAAATCCACAGGTAGGCACTTTGCAAAAAACATCTCTGTTTTATTTGAGAAAATGTGATGTGTCTACTTTGTGTTTTGGGGAATTTCCTGTTGCGGGCACTATGCCTACCCTCACTAGTGACGTACCATTTTTATCGGGAGACTTGGGGGAACGCTGGGTAGGTGGAAATTTGTGGCTCCTCTCAAATTCCAGAACTTTCTGTCACCGAAATGTGAGGAAAAAGTGTTTTTTTAGCCACATTTTGAGGTTTGCAAAGGATTCTGGGTAACAGAACCTGGTGAGAGCCCGACAAGTCACCTCGTCTTGGATTTCACTAGGTCTCTAGTTTTAAAAAATGCACAGGTTTGGTAGGTTTCCCTAGGTGGCGGCTGAGCTAGAGGCCAAAATCCAAAGGTAGGCACTTTGCAAAAATCACCTCTGTTTTCTTTGAGAAAATGTTATGTGTCCACTGTATGTTTTGGGGCATTTCCTGTCGAGGGCACTAGGCCTACCCTCACAAGTGAGGTACCATTTTTATCGGGAGACTTGGGGGAACGCTGGGTAGATGGAAATTTGTGGTTCCTCTCAGATTCCAGAACCTTCTGTCAATGAAATGTGAGGAAAAAGTGTTTTTTAGCCACATTTTGAGGTTTGCCTAGGATTCTGGGTGAAAGAACCTGGTGAGAGCCCGAAAAGTCACCCCATCTTGGATTCCCCTACGTCTCTAGTTTTCAGAAATGCACAGGTTTGGTAGGTTTTCCTAGGTGGCAGCTGAGCTAGAGGCCAAAATCCAAGGGTAAGGCACTTTGCAAAAAAAACCTCTGTTTTCTTTGAGAAAATGTGATGTGTTTACTTTGTGTTTTGAGGCATTTCCTGTCGCGGGCACTAGGCCAACCCCACACAAGTGAGGTACCATTTCTATCGGGAGACTTGGGGGAATGCTGGGTGGAAGGAAATTTGTGGCTCCTCTCAGATTCCAGAACTTTCTGTCGCCGAAATATGAGGAAAAAGTATTTTTTTAGCCACATTTTGAGGTTTGCAAAGGATTCTGGTAACAGAACCTGGTGAGAGCCCGACAAGTCACCCCGTCTTGGATTCCCCTAGGTCTCTAGTTTTCCAAAATGCACAGGTTTGGTAGGTTTCCCTAGGTGGCGGCTGAGCTAGAGGCCAAAATCCAACGGTAAGGCACTTTGCAAAAACCACCTCTGTTTTCTTTGAGAAAATGTGATGTGTCTACTTTGTGTTTTGGGGCATTTCCTGTCACGGGCACTAGGCCTACCGACACAAGTGAGGTACCATTTTTATCGGGAGACTTGGGGGAACGCTGGGTGGAAGAAAATTTGTGCCTCCCCTCAGATTCCAGAACTTTCTGTCAACGAAATGTGAGGAAAAATAAATTTTTTAGCCACATTTTGAGGTTTGTAAAGGATTCTGGGTAACAGAACCTGGAGAGAGCCCGACAAGTCACCCCATCTTGGATTCCTCTAGGTCTCTAGTTTTAAAATATGCCCAGGTTTGGTAGGTTTCCCTAGGTGGCGGCTGAGCTAGAGGCCAAAATCCACAGGTAGGCACTTTGCAAAAACACTTCTGTTTTCTTTGAGAAAATGTGATGTGTCCACTTTGTGTTTTGGGGAATTTCCTGTCCCGGGCACTAGGCCTACCCCACACAAGTGAGGTACCATTTTTATCGGGAGACTTGGGGGAATGCTGGCTGGAAGGACATTTGTGGCTCCTCTCAGATTCCAGAACCTTCTGTCAATGAAATGTGAGGAAAAAGTGTTTTTTAGCCACATTTTGAGGTTTGCCTAGGATTCTGGGTGAAAGAACCTGGTGAGAGCCCGAAAAGTCACCCTGTCTTGGATTCCCCTACGTCTCTAGTTTTCAGAAATGCACAGGTTTGGTAGGTTTCCCTAGGTGGCAGCTGAGCTAGAGGCCAAAATCCAAGGGTAAGGCACTTTCTAAAAAAAACCTCTGTTTTCTTTGAGAAAATGTGATGTATTTACTTTGTGTTTTGGGGCATTTCCTGTCGCGGGCACTGGGCCTACCCCACACAAGTGAGGTACCATTTTTATCGGGAGACTTGGGGGAATGCTGGGTGGAAGGAAATTTGTGGCTCCTCTCAGATTCCAAAACTTTCTGTCACCGAAATATGAGGAAAAAGTGTTTTTTTAGCCACATTTTGAGGTTTGTAAAGGATTCTGGGTAACAGAACCTGGTGAGAGCCCAAAAAGTCACCCCGTCTTGGATTCCCCTAGGTCTCTAGTTTTCAAAAATGCACAGGTTTGGTAGGTTTCCAAAAGTGGCGGCTGAGCTAGAGGCCAAAATCCAACGGTAAGGCACTTTGCAAAAAACACCTCTATTTTCTTTCAGAAAATGTGATGTGTCCACTTTGTGTTTTGGGGAATTTCCTGTCGCGGGCACTAGGCCTACCCACACAAGTGAGGTACCATTTTTATCAGGAGACTTGGGGGAACGCTGGGTGGAAGGACACTTGTTGCTCCTCTCGGATTCCAGAACTTTCTGTCACCGAAATGTGAGGAAAAATACTTTTTTTAGCCACATTTTGAGGTTTGTAAAGGATTCTGGGTAACAGAACCTGGTGAGAGCCCGACAAGTCATCTCGTCTTGGATTCCTCTAGGTCTCTAGTTTTCAAAAATCCACAGGTTTGGTAGGTTTCCCTAGGTGACGGCTGAGCTAGAGGCCAAAATCCACAGGTAGGCACTTTGCAAAAAACACTTCTGTTTTCTTTGAGAAAATGTGATGTGTCTACTTTGTGTTTTGGGGCATTTCCTGTCGCAGGCACAAGCCTACCGACACAAGTGAGATATCATTTTTATCAGGAGACTTGGGGGAACACTGGGTGGAAGGAAATTTATGCCTCCTCTCAGATTCCAGAACTTTCTGTCACCGAAATATGAGGAAAAATACTTTTTATAGCCACATTTTGAGGTTTGTAAAGGATTCTGGGTAACAGAACCTGGTTAGAGCCCGAAAAGTCACCCGTCTTGGATTCCTCTAGGTTTCTAGTTTTAAAAAATGCACAGGTTTGGTAGGGTTCCCTAGGTGGCGGCTGAGCTATAGGCCAAAATCAACAGGTAGGCACTTTGCAAAAAACATCTCTGTTTTATTTGAGAAAATGTGATGTGTCTACTTTGTGTTTTGGGGAATTTCCTGTTGCGGGCACTAGGCCTACCCTCACAAGTAAGGTACCATTTTTATCGGGAGACTTGGGGGAACACTGGGTAGGTGGATATTCGTGGCTCCTCTCAAATTCCAGAACTTTCTGTCACCGAAATGTGAGGAAATAGTGTTTTTTTAGCCACATTTTGAGGTTTGCAAAGGATTCTGGGTAACAGAACCTGGTGAGAGCCCGACAAGTCACCTCGTCTTGGATTTCACTAGGTCTCTAGTTTTAAAAAATGCACAGGTTTGGTAGGTTTCCCTAGGTGGTGGCTGAGCTAGAGGCCAAAATCCAAAGGTAGGCACTTTGCAAAAATCACCTCTGTTTTCTTTGAGAAAATGTTATGTGTCCACTGTATGTTTTGGGGCATTTCCTGTCGAGGGCACTAGGCCTACCCTCACAAGTGAGGTACCATTTTTATCGGGAGACTTGGTGGAACGCTGGGTAGATGGAAATTTGTGGCTCCTCTCAGATTCCAGAACCTTCTGTCAATGAAATGTGAGGAAAAAGTGTTTTTTAGCCACATTTTGAGGTTTGCCTAGGATTCTGGGTGAAAGAACCTGGTGAGAGCCCAAAAAGTCACCCCATCTTGGATTCCCCTACGTCTCTAGTTTTCAGAAATGCACAGGTTTGGTAGGTTTTCCCAGGTGGCAGCTGAGCTAGAGGCCAAAATCCAAGGGTAAGGCACTTTGCAAAAAAAACCTCTGTTTTCTTTGAGAAAATGTGATGTGTTTACTTTGTGTTTTAAGGCATTTCCTGTCGCGGGCACTAGGCCAACCCCACACAAGTGAGGTACCATTTCTATCGGGAAACTTGGGGGAATGCTGGGTGGAAGGAAATTTGTGGCTCCTCTCAGATTCCAGAACTTTCTGTCGCCGAAATATGAGGAAAAAGTATTTTTTTAGCCACATTTTGAGGTTTGCAAAGGATTCTGGGTAACAGAACCTGGTGAGAGCCCGAAAAGTCACCCCGTCTTGGATTCCCCTAGGTCTCTAGTTTTCCAAAATGCACAGGTTTGGTAGGTTTCCCTAGGTGGCGGCTGAGCTAGAGGCCAAAATCCAACGGTAAGGCACTTTGCAAAAAACACCTCTGTTTTCTTTGAGAAAATGTGATGTGTCTACTTTGTGTTTTGGGGCATTTCCTGTCACGGGCACTAGGCCTACCGACACAAGTGAGGTACCATTTTTATCGGGAGACTTGGGGGAACGCTAAGTGGAAGAAAATGTGTGCCTCCCCTCAGATTCCAGAACTTTCTGTCAACGAAATGTGAGGAAAAATACATTTTTTAGCCACATTTTGAGGTTTGTAAAGGATTCTGGGTAACAGAACCTGGAGAGAGCCCGACAAGTCACCCCATCTTGGATTCCTCTAGGTCTCTAGTTTTAAAATATGCCCAGGTTTGGTAGGTTTCCCTAGGTGGCGGCTGAGCTAGAGGCCAAAATCCACAGGTAGGCACTTTGCAAAAAACACTTCTGTTTTCTTTGAGAAAATGTGATGTGTCCACTTTGTGTTTTGGGGAATTTCCTGTCCCGGGCACTAGGCCTACCCCACACAAGTGAGGTACCATTTTTATCGGGAGACTTGGGGGAATGCTGGCTGGAAGGAAATTTGTGGCTCCTCTCAGATTCCAGAACCTTCTGTCAATGAAATGTGAGGAAAAAGTGTTTTTTAGCCACATTTTGAGGTTTGCCTAGGATTCTCAGTGAAAGAACCTGGTGAAAGCCCGAAAAGTCACCCTGTCTTGGATTCCCCTACGTCTCTAGTTTTCAGAAATGCACAGGTTTGGTAGGTTTCCCTAGGTGGCAGCTGAGCTAGAGGCCAAAATCCAAGGGTAAGGCACTTTCTAAAAAAAACCTCTGTTTTCTTTGAGAAAATGTGATGTATTTACTTTGTGTTTTGGGGCATTTCCTGTCGCGGGCACTGGGCCTACCCCACACAAGTGAGGTACCATTTTTATCGGGAGACTTGGGGGAATACTGGGTGGAAGGAAATTTGTGGCTCCTCTCAGATTCCAAAACTTTCTGTCACCGAAATATGAGGAAAAAGTGTTTTTTTAGCCACATTTTGAGGTTTGCAAAGGATTCTGGGTAACAGAATCTGGTGAGAGCCCAAAAAGTCACCCCGTCTTGGATTCCCCTAGGTCTCTAGTTTTCAAAATGCACAGGTTTGGTAGGTTTCCCCAGGTGGCGGCTGAGCTAGAGGCCAAAATCCAACGGTAAGGCACTTTGCAAAAAACACCTCTATTTTCTTTCAGAAAATGTGATGTGTCTACTTTGTGTTTTGGGGCATTTCCTGTCGAGGGTACTAGGCCTACCCTCACAAGTGAGGTACCATTTTTATCGGGAGACTTGGCGGAACGCTGGGTAGATGGAAATTTGTGGCTCCTCTCAGATTCCAGAACCTTCTGTCAATGAAATGTGAGGAAAAAGTGTTTTTTAGCCACATTTTGAGGTTTGCCTAGGATTCTGGGTGAAAGAACCTGGTGAGAGCCCAAAAAGTCACCCCATCTTGGATTCCCCTACGTCTCTAGTTTTCAGAAATGCACAGGTTTGGTAGGTTTTCCCAGGTGGCAGCTGAGCTAGAGGCCAAAATCCAAGGGTAAGGCACTTTGCAAAAAAAACCTCTGTTTTCTTTGAGAAAATGTGATGTGTTTACTTTGTGTTTTAAGGCATTTCCTGTCGCGGGCACTAGGCCAACCCCACACAAGTGAGGTACCATTTCTATCGGGAGACTTGGGGGAATGCTGGGTGGAAGGAAATTTGTGGCTCCTCTCAAATTCCAGAACTTTCTGTCACCGAAATGTGAGGAAAAAGTGTTTTTTTAGCCACATTTTGAGGTTTGCAAAGGATTCTGGGTAACAGAACCTGGTGAGAGCCCGACAAGTCACCTCGTCTTGGATTTCACTAGGTCTCTAGTTTTAAAAAATGCACAGGTTTGGTAGGTTTCCCTAGGTGGCGGCTGAGCTAGAGGCCAAAATCCAAAGGTAGGCACTTTGCAAAAATCACCTCTGTTTTCTTTGAGAAAATGTTATGTGTCCACTGTATGTTTTGGGGCATTTCCTGTCGAGGGCACTAGGCCTACCCTCACAAGTGAGGTACCATTTTTATCGGGAGACTTGGCGGAACGCTGGGTAGATGGAAATTTGTGGCTCCTCTCAGATTCCAGAACCTTCTGTCAATGAAATGTGAGGAAAAAGTGTTTTTTAGCCACATTTTGAGGTTTGCCTAGGATTCTGGGTGAAAGAACCTGGTGAGAGCCCGAAAAGTCACCCCGTCTTGGATTCCCCTAGGTCTCTAGTTTTCCTAAATGCACAGGTTTGGTAGGTTTCCCTAGGTGGCGGCTGAGCTAGAGGCCAAAATCCAACGGTAAGGCACTTTGCAAAAAACACCTCTGTTTTCTTTGAGAAAATGTGATGTGTCTACTTTGTGTTTTGGGGCATTTCCTGTCACGGGCACTAGGCCTACCGACACAAGTGAGGTACCATTTTTATCGGGAGACTTGGGGGAACGCTGGGTGGAAGAAAATGTGTGCCTCCCCTCAGATTCCAGAACTTTCTGTCAATGAAATGTGAGGAAAAATACATTTTTTAGCCACATTTTGAGGTTTGTAAAGGATTCTGGGTAACAGAACCTGGAGAGAGCCCGACAAGTCACCCCATCTTGGATTCCTCTAGGTCTCTAGTTTTAAAATATGCCCAGATTTGGTAGGTTTCCCTAGGTGGCGGCTGAGCTAGAGGCCAAAATCCACAGGTAGGCACTTTGCAAAAAACACTTCTGTTTTCTTTGAGAAAATGTGATGTGTCCACTTTGTGTTTTGGGGAATTTCCTGTCCCGGGCACTAGGCCTACCCCACACAAGTGAGGTACCATTTTTATCGGGAGACTTGGGGGAATGCTGGCTGGAAGGAAATTTGTGGCTCCTCTCAGATTCCAGAACCTTCTGTCAATGAAATGTGAGGAAAAAGTGTTTTTTAGCCACATTTTGAGGTTTGCCTAGGATTCTCAGTGAAAGAACCTGGTGAGAGCCCGAAAAGTCACCCTGTCTTGGATTCCCCTACGTCTCTAGTTTTCAGAAATGCACAGGTTTGGTAGGTTTCCCTAGGTGGCAGCTGAGCTAGAGGCCAAAATCCAAGGGTAAGGCACTTTCTAAAAAAAAACTCTGTTTTCTTTGAGAAAATGTGATGTATTTACTTTGTGTTTTGGGGCATTTCCTGTCGCGGGCACTGGGCCTACCCCACACAAGTGAGGTACCATTTTTATCGGGAGACTTGGGGGAATGCTGGGTGGAAGGAAATTTGTGGCTCCTCTCAGATTCCAAAACTTTCTGTCACCGAAATATGAGGAAAAAGTGTTTTTTTAGCCACATTTTGAGGTTTGCAAAGGATTCTGGGTAACAGAACCTGGTGAGAGCCCAAAAAGTCACCCCGTCTTGGATTCCCCTAGGTCTCTAGTTTTCAAAAATGCACAGGTTTGGTAGGTTTCCCCAGGTGGCGGCTGAGCTAGAGGCCAAAATCCAACGGTAAGGCACTTTGCAAAAAACACCTCTATTTTCTTTCAGAAAATGTGATGTGTCTACTTTGTGTTTTGGGGCATTTCCTGTCACGGGCACTAGGCCTACCGACACAAGTGAGGTACCATTTCTATCAGGACACTTGGGGGAACGCTGGGTGGAAGGAAATTTGTGCCTCCCCTCAGATTCCAGAACTTTCTGTCACCGAAATGTGAGGAAAAATACTTTTTTTAGCCACATTTTGAGGTTTGTAAAGGATTCTGGGTAACAGAACCTGGTGAGAGCCCGCCAAGTCACCCCGTCTTGGATTCCTCTAGATCTCTAGTTTTAAAAAATGCACAGGTTTGGTAGGTTTCCCTAGGTGGCGGCTGAGCTTGAGGCCAAAATCCACAGGTAGGCACTTTGCAAAAAACACTTCTGTTTTCTTTGAGAAAATGTGATGTGTCCACTTTGTGTTTTGGGGAATTTCCTGTCCCGGGCACTAGGCCTACCCCACACAAGTGAGGTACCATTTTTATCGGGAGACTTGGGGGAATGCTGGCTGGAAGGAAATTTGTGGCTCCTCTCAGATTCCAGAACCTTCTGTCAATGAAATGTGAGGAAAAAGTGTTTTTTAGCCACATTTTGAGGTTTGCCTAGGATTCTCAGTGAAAGAACCTGGTGAAAGCCCGAAAAGTCACCCTGTCTTGGATTCCCCTACGTCTCTAGTTTTCAGAAATGCACAGGTTTGGTAGGTTTCCCTAGGTGGCAGCTGAGCTAGAGGCCAAAATCCAAGGGTAAGGCACTTTCTAAAAAAAACCTCTGTTTTCTTTGAGAAAATGTGATGTATTTACTTTGTGTTTTGGGGCATTTCCTGTCGCGGGCACTGGGCCTACCCCACACAAGTGAGGTACCATTTTTATCGGGAGACTTGGGGGAATACTGGGTGGAAGGAAATTTGTGGCTCCTCTCAGATTCCAAAACTTTCTGTCACCGAAATATGAGGAAAAAGTGTTTTTTTAGCCACATTTTGAGGTTTGCAAAGGATTCTGGGTAACAGAATCTGGTGAGAGCCCAAAAAGTCACCCCGTCTTGGATTCCCCTAGGTCTCTAGTTTTCAAAATGCACAGGTTTGGTAGGTTTCCCCAGGTGGCGGCTGAGCTAGAGGCCAAAATCCAACGGTAAGGCACTTTGCAAAAAACACCTCTATTTTCTTTCAGAAAATGTGATGTGTCTACTTTGTGTTTTGGGGCATTTCCTGTCGAGGGCACTAGGCCTACCCTCACAAGTGAGGTACCATTTTTATCGGGAGACTTGGCGGAACGCTGGGTAGATGGAAATTTGTGGCTCCTCTCAGATTCCAGAACCTTCTGTCAATGAAATGTGAGGAAAAAGTGTTTTTTAGCCACATTTTGAGGTTTGCCTAGGATTCTGGGTGAAAGAACCTGGTGAGAGCCCAAAAAGTCACCCCATCTTGGATTCCCCTACGTCTCTAGTTTTCAGAAATGCACAGGTTTGGTAGGTTTTCCCAGGTGGCAGCTGAGCTAGAGGCCAAAATCCAAGGGTAAGGCACTTTGCAAAAAAAACCTCTGTTTTCTTTGAGAAAATGTGATGTGTTTACTTTGTGTTTTAAGGCATTTCCTGTCGCGGGCACTAGGCCAACCCCACACAAGTGAGGTACCATTTCTATCGGGAGACTTGGGGGAATGCTGGGTGGAAGGAAATTTGTGGCTCCTCTCAAATTCCAGAACTTTCTGTCACCGAAATGTGAGGAAAAAGTGTTTTTTTAGCCACATTTTGAGGTTTGCAAAGGATTCTGGGTAACAGAACCTGGTGAGAGCCCGACAAGTCACCTCGTCTTGGATTTCACTAGGTCTCTAGTTTTAAAAAATGCACAGGTTTGATAGGTTTCCCTAGGTGGCGGCTGAGCTAGAGGCCAAAATCCAAAGGTAGGCACTTTGCAAAAATCACCTCTGTTTTCTTTGAGAAAATGTTATGTGTCCACTGTATGTTTTGGGGCATTTCCTGTCGAGGGCACTAGGCCTACCCTCACAAGTGAGGTACCATTTTTATCGGGAGACTTGGCGGAACGCTGGGTAGATGGAAATTTGTGGCTCCTCTCAGATTCCAGAACCTTCTGTCAATGAAATGTGAGGAAAAAGTGTTTTTTAGCCACATTTTGAGGTTTGCCTAGGATTCTGGGTGAAAGAACCTGGTGAGAGCCCGAAAAGTCACCCCGTCTTGGATTCCCCTAGGTCTCTAGTTTTCCTAAATGCACAGGTTTGGTAGGTTTCCCTAGGTGGCGGCTGAGCTAGAGGCCAAAATCCAACGGTAAGGCACTTTGCAAAAAACACCTCTGTTTTCTTTGAGAAAATGTGATGTGTCTACTTTGTGTTTTGGGGCATTTCCTGTCACGGGCACTAGGCCTACCGACACAAGTGAGGTACCATTTTTATCGGGAGACTTGGGGGAACGCTGGGTGGAAGAAAATGTGTGCCTCCCCTCAGATTCCAGAACTTTCTGTCAATGAAATGTGAGGAAAAATACATTTTTTAGCCACATTTTGAGGTTTGTAAAGGATTCTGGGTAACAGAACCTGGAGAGAGCCCGACAAGTCACCCCATCTTGGATTCCTCTAGGTCTCTAGTTTTAAAATATGCCCAGATTTGGTAGGTTTCCCTAGGTGGCGGCTGAGCTAGAGGCCAAAATCCACAGGTAGGCACTTTGCAAAAAACACTTCTGTTTTCTTTGAGAAAATGTGATGTGTCCACTTTGTGTTTTGGGGAATTTCCTGTCCCGGGCACTAGGCCTACCCCACACAAGTGAGGTACCATTTTTATCGGGAGACTTGGGGGAATGCTGGCTGGAAGGAAATTTGTGGCTCCTCTCAGATTCCAGAACCTTCTGTCAATGAAATGTGAGGAAAAAGTGTTTTTTAGCCACATTTTGAGGTTTGCCTAGGATTCTCAGTGAAAGAACCTGGTGAGAGCCCGAAAAGTCACCCTGTCTTGGATTCCCCTACGTCTCTAGTTTTCAGAAATGCACAGGTTTGGTAGGTTTCCCTAGGTGGCAGCTGAGCTAGAGGCCAAAATCCAAGGGTAAGGCACTTTCTAAAAAAAACCTCTATTTTCTTTCAGAAAATGTGATGTGTCTACTTTGTGTTTTGGGGCATTTCCTGTCACGGGCACTAGGCCTACCGACACAAGTGAGGTACCATTTCTATCAGGACACTTGGGGGAACGCTGGGTGGAAGGAAATTTGTGCCTCCCCTCAGATTCCAGAACTTTCTGTCACCGAAATGTGAGGAAAAATACTTTTTTTAGCCACATTTTGAGGTTTGTAAAGGATTCTGGGTAACAGAACCTGGTGAGAGCCCACCAAGTCACCCCGTCTTGGATTCCTCTAGATCTCTAGTTTTAAAAAATGCACAGGTTTGGTAGGTTTCCCTAGGTGGCGGCTGAGCTTGAGGCCAAAATCCACAGGTAGGCACTTTGCAAAAAACACTTCTGTTTTCTTTGAGAAAATGTGATGTGTCCACTTTGTGTTTTGGGGAATTTCCTGTCCCGGGCACTAGGCCTACCCCACACAAGTGAGGTACCATTTTTATCGGGAGACTTGGGGGAATGCTGGCTGGAAGGAAATTTGTGGCTCCTCTCAGATTCCAGAACCTTCTGTCAATGAAATGTGAGGAAAAAGTGTTTTTTAGCCACATTTTGAGGTTTGCCTAGGATTCTGGGTGAAAGAACCTGGTGAGAGCCCGAAAAGTCACCCGGTCTTGGATTCCCCTACGTCTCTAGTTTTCAGAAATGCACAGGTTTGGTAGGTTTCCCTAGGTGGCAGCTGAGCTAGAGGCCAAAATCCAAGGGTAAGGCACTTTCTAAAAAAAACCTCTGTTTTCTTTGAGAAAATGTGATGTATTTACTTTGTGTTTTTGGGCATTTCCTGTCGCGGGCACTGGGCCTACCCCACACAAGTGAGGTACCATTTTTATCGGGAGACTTGGGGGAATGCTGGGTGGAAGGAAATTTGTGGCTCCTCTCAGATTCCAAAACTTTCTGTCACCGAAATATGAGGAAAAAGTGTTTTTTTAGCCACATTTTGAGGTTTGCAAAGGATTCGGGGTAACAGAACCTGGTGAGAGCCCAAAAAGTCACCCCGTCTTGGATTCCCCTAGGTCTCTAGTTTTAAAAAATGCACAGGTTTGGTAGGTTTACCCAGGTGGCGGCTGAGCTAGAGGCCAAAATCCAACGGTAAGGCACTTTGCAAAAAACACCTCTATTTTCTTTCAGAAAATGTGATGTGTCTACTTTGTGTTTTGGGGCATTTCCTGTCACGGGCACTAGGCCTACCGACACAAGTGAGGTACCATTTCTATCAGGACACTTGGGGGAACGCTGGGTGGAAGGAAATTTGTTGCTCCTCTCAGATTCCAGAACTTTCTGTCACCGAAATGTGAGGAAAAATACTTTTTATAGCCACATTTTGAGGTTTGTAAAGGATTCTGGGTAACAGAACCTGGTGAGAGCCCGACAAGTCACGCCATCTTGGATTCCTGTAGGTCTCTAATTTTCAAAAATTCACAGGTTTGGTAGGTTTCCCTAGGTGGCGGCTGAGCTAGAGGCCAAAATCCACTGGTAGGCACTTTGCAAAAAACACTTCGGTTTTCTTTGAGAAAATGTGATGTTTCTACTTTGTGTTTTGGGGCATTTCCTGTCGCTGGCCCTAGGCCTACCGACACAAGTGAGATATCATTTTTATAAGGAGACTTGGGGGAACGCTGGGTGGAAGGAAATTTGTGCCTCCTCTCACATTCCAGAACTTTCTGTCACTGAAATATGAGGAAAAAAACTTTTTTTAGCCACATTTTGAGGTTTGTAAAGGATTCTGGGTAACAGAACTGGGTGAGAGCCAGACAAGTCACCCCGTCTTGGATTCCCCTAGGTCTCTACTTTAAAAAAATGCACAGGTTTGGTAGGTTTCCCTAGGTGGCGGCTGAGCTAGAGGCCAAAATCCACAGGTAGGCACTTTGCAATAAACACCTCTGTTTTCTTTGAGAAAATGTTATGTGTCCACTTTATGTTTTGGGGCATTTCCTGTCGCGGACACTAGGCCTACCCTCACAAGTGAGGTACCATTTTTATCGGGAGACTTGGGGAATGCTGGGTGGAAGGAAATTTGTGGCTCCTCTCAGATTCCAGAAGTGTTTGTCACCGAAATGTGAGGAAAAAGTGTTTTTTAGCCACATTTTGAGGTTTGCAAAGGATTCTGGGTAACAGAACCTGGTTAGAGCCCGAAAAGTCACCCGTCTTGGATTCCTCTAGGTCTCTAGGTTTAAAAAATGCACAGGTTTGGTAGGGTTCCCTAGGTGGCGGCTGAGCTATAGGCCAAAATCCACAGGTAGGCGCTTTGCAAAAAACATCTCTGTTTTCTTTGAGAAAATGTGATGTGTCTACTTTGTGTTTTGGGGAATTTCCTGTTGCGGGCACTAGGCCTACCCTCACAAGTGAGGTACCATTTTTATCGGGAGACTTGGGGGAACGCTGGGTAGATGGAAATTTGTGGCTGCTCTCAAATTCCAGAACTTTCTGTCACCAAAATGTGTGGAAAAAGTGTGTTTTTAGCCACATTTTGAGGTTTGCAAAGGATTCTGAGTAACAGAACCTGGTGAGAGCCCGACAAGTCACCTCGTCTTGAATTCCAATAGGTCTCTAGTTTAAAAAAATGCACAGGATTGGTAGGTTTCCCTAGGTGACGGCTGAGCTAGAGGCCAAAATCCAAAGGTAGGCACTTTTTTTTGCAAAAATCACCTTTGTTTTCTTTGAGAAAATGTTATGTGTCCACTGTATGTTTTGGGGCATTTCCTGTCGCGGGCACTAGGCCTACCCTCACAAGTGAGGTACCATTTTTATCGGGAGACTTGGGGGAATGCTGGGTGGAAGGAAATTTGTGGCTCCTCTCAGATTCCAGAAGTTCTTGTCACCGAAATGTGAGGAAAAAGTGTTTTTTAGCCACATTTTGAGGTTTGCAAAGGATTCTGGGTAACAGAACCTGGTTAGAGCCCGAAAAGTCACCCGTCTTGGATTCCTCTAGGTCTCTAGGTTTAAAAAATGCACAGGTTTGGTAGGGTTCCCTAGGTGGCGGCTGAGCTATAGGCCAAAATCCACAGGTAGGCGCTTTGCAAAAAACATCTCTGTTTTCTTTGAGAAAATGTGATGTGTCTACTTTGTGTTTTGGGGAATTTCCTGTTGCGGGCACTAGGCCTACCCTCACAAGTGAGGTACCATTTTTATCGGGAGACTTGGGGGAACGCTGGGTAGACGGAAATTTGTGGCTCCTCTCAAATTCCAGAACTTTCTGTCACCAAAATGTGTGGAAAAAGTGTGCTTTTAGCCACATTTTGAGGTTTGCAAAGGATTCTGGGTAACAGAACCTGGTGAGAGCCCGACAAGTCACCTCGTCTTGAATTCCAATAGGTCTCTAGTTTAAAAAAATGCACAGGTTTGGTAGGTTTCCCTAGGTGGCGGCTGAGCTAGAGGCCAAAATCCAAAGGTAGGCACTTTTTTTTGCAAAAATCACCTTTGTTTTCTTTGAGAAAATGTTATGTGTCCACTGTATGTTTTGGGGCATTTCCTGTCGCGGGCACTAGGCCTACCCTCACAAGTGAGGTACCATTTTTATCGGGAGACTTGGGGGAATGCTGGGTGGAAGGAAATTTGTGGCTCCTCTCAGATTCCAGAAGTTCTTGTCACCGAAATGTGAGGAAAAAGTGTTTTTTAGCCACATTTTGAGGTTTGCAAAGGATTCTGCGTAACAGAACCTGGTTAGAGCCCGAAAAGTCACCCGTCTTGGATTCCTCTAGGTCTCTAGGTTTAAAAAATGCACAGGTTTGGTAGGATTCCCTAGGTGGCGGCTGAGCTATAGGCCAAAATCCACAGGTAGGCGCTTTGCAAAAAACATCTGTTTTCTTTGAGAAAATGTGATGTGTCTACTTTGTGTTTTGGGGAATTTCCTGTTGCGGGCACTAGGCCTACCCTCACAAGTGAGGTACCATTTTTATCAGGAGACTTGGGGGAACGCTGGGTAGACGGAAATTTGTGGCTCCTCTCAAATTCCAGAACTTTCTGTCACCGAAATGTGTGGAAAAAGTGGTTTTTGAGCCACATTTTGAGGTTTGCAAAGGATTCTGGGTAACAGAACCTGGTGAGAGCCCGACAAGTCACCTCGTCTTGAATTCCAATAGGTCTCTAGTTTAAAAAAATGCACAGGTTTGGTAGGTTTCGCTAGGTGGCGGCTGAGCTAGAGGCCAAAATCCAAAGGTAGGCACTTTTTTTTGCAAAAATCACCTTTGTTTTCTTTGAGAAAATGTTATGTGTCCACTGTATGTTTTGGGGCATTTCCTGTCGCGGGAACTAGGCCTACCCTCAGAAGTGAGGTACCATTTTTATCGGGAGACTTGGGGGAACGCTGGGTAGATGGAAATTTGTGGCTCCTCTCAAATTCCAGAACTTTCTGTCACCAAAATGTGTGGAAAAAGTGTGCTTTTAGCCACATTTTGAGGTTTGCAAAGGATTCTGGGTAACAGAACCTGGTGAGAGCCCGACAAGTCACCTCGTCTTGAATTCCAATAGGTCTCTAGTTTAAAAAAATGCACAGGTTTGGTAGGTTTCCCTAGGTGGCGGCTGAGCTAGAGGCCAAAATCCAAAGGTAGGCACTTTTTTTTGCAAAAATCACCTTTGTTTTCTTTGAGAAAATGTTATGTGTCCACTGTATGTTTTGGGGCATTTCCTGTCGCGGGCACTAGGCCTACCCTCACAAGTGAGGTACCATTTTTATCGGGAGACTTGGGGGAATGCTGGGTGGAAGGAAATTTGTGGCTCCTCTCAGATTCCAGAAGTTCTTGTCACCGAAATGTGAGGAAAAAGTGTTTTTTAGCCACATTTTGAGGTTTGCAAAGGATTCTGCGTAACAGAACCTGGTTAGAGCCCGAAAAGTCACCCGTCTTGGATTCCTCTAGGTCTCTAGGTTTAAAAAATGCACAGGTTTGGTAGGATTCCCTAGGTGGCGGCTGAGCTATAGGCCAAAATCCACAGGTAGGCGCTTTGCAAAAAACATCTCTGTTTTCTTTGAGAAAATGTGATGTGTCTACTTTGTGTTTTGGGGAATTTCCTGTTGCGGGCACTAGGCCTACCCTCACAAGTGAGGTACCATTTTTATCGGGAGACTTGGGGGAACGCTGGGTAGACGGAAATTTGTGGCTCCTCTCAAATTCCAGAACTTTCTGTCACCGAAATGTGTGGAAAAAGTGGTTTTTGAGCCACATTTTGAGGTTTGCAAAGGATTCTGGGTAACAGAACCTGGTGAGAGCCCGACAAGTCACCTCGTCTTGAATTCCAATAGGTCTCTAGTTTAAAAAAATGCACAGGTTTGGTAGGTTTCCCTAGGTGGCGGCTGAGCTAGAGGCCAAAATCCAAAGGTAGGCACTTTTTTTTGCAAAAATCACCTTTGTTTTCTTTGAGAAAATGTTATGTGTCCACTGTATGTTTTGGGGCATTTCCTGTCGCGGGAACTAGGCCTACCCTCAGAAGTGAGGTACCATTTTTATCGGGAGACTTGGGGGAACGCTGGGTAGATGGAAATTTGTGGCTCCGATCAAAGTCCAGAACTTTCTGTCACCGAAATGTGAGGAAAAAGTGTTTTTTTAGCCACATTTAGAGGTTTGCAAAGGATTTTGAGTAACAGAACCTGGTGAGAGCCCCAGAAGTCACCCCGTCTTGGATTCCCCAAGGTTTCTAGTTTCCAAAAATGCACAGGTTTGGTAGGTTTCCCTAGGAGGCGGCTGAGCTAGAGGCCAAAATCCACAGGTAGGCACTTTGCAAAAAACACCTCTGTTTTCTTTGAGAAAATGTTGTGTTTCCACTTTATGTTTTGGGGCATTTCCTGTCGCGGGCACTAGGCCTACCCTCACAAGTGAGGTACCATTCTTATCGGGAGACTTGGGGAAATGCTGGGTGGAAGGAAATTTGTGGCTCCTCTCAGATTCCACAACTTTTTGTCACCGAAATGTGAGGAAAAAGTGTTTTTTAGCCACATTTTGAGGTTTACAAAGGATTCTGGGTAACAGAACCTGGTGAGAGCCCGAAAAGTCACCCCGTCTTGGATTCCCCTAGGTCTCTAGTTTTAAAAAATGCACAGGTTTGGTAGGGTTCCCTAGGTGGCGGCTGAGCTAGAGGCCAAAATCCACAGGTGGGCACTTTGCAAAAAACACCTCTGTTTTCTTTGAGAAAATGTCATGTGTCCACTTTGTGTTTTGGGGAATTTCCTGTTGCAGGCACTAGGCCTACCCACACAAGTGAGGTACAATTTTTATCAGGAGACTTGGGGGAACGTTGGGTGGAAGGAAATTTGTGGCTCCTCTCAGATTCCAGAACTTTCTGTCACCAAAATGTGAGGAAAAAAGTGTTTTTTTAGCCACATTTTGAGGTTTTTAAAGGATTCTGGGTAACAGAACCTGGTGAAAGCCCAACAAGTCACCCCCGTCTTGGATTCCCCTAGGTCTCTACTTTAAAAAAATGCACAGGTTTGGTAGGTTTCCCTAGGTAGCGGCTGAGCTAGAGGCCAAAATCCAGAGGTAGGCACTTTGCAAAAAACACCTCTTTTTCCTCTGAGAAAATGTTGTGTGTCCACTTTGTGTTTTGGGGCATTTCCTGTCGCAGGCACTAGGCCTACCCACACAAGTGAGGTACCATTTTTATCGGGAGACTTGGGAGAATGCTGGGTGGAAGGACATTTGTGGCTCCTCTCAGATTCCAGAACTTTCTGTCACCATAATGTGAGGAAAAAGTCTTTTTTAGCCACATTTTGAGGTTTGCAAAGGATTCTGGGTAATAGAACCTGGTGAGAGGCCGACAAGTCACCCGGTCTTGGATTGCCCTAGGTCTCTAGTTTAAAAAAATGCACAGGTTTGGTAGTTTTCTCTAGGTGGTGGCTGAGCTAGAGGCCAACATCCACAGGTAGGCACTTTAAAAAAAACACCTCTGTTTTCTTTGAGAAAATGTGACTTGTCCACTTTGTGTTTTGGGGCATTTCCTGTCGCGGGCACTAGGCCTCCCCACACAAGTAAGGTACCATTTTTATCGGGAGACTTGGGAAAACATAGAATAGTAAAACAAGTGTTATTGCCCCTTTGTTTTCTCTACATTTTTTCATTCCAAATATAAGACTGTGTGTAAAAAAGGCCTCTATTTCAGAAATGCCCTGTAATTCACATGCTAGTATGGGCACCCCAGAATTCAGGGATGTGCAAATAACCACTGCTCCTCAACACCCTATCTTGTGCCCATTTTGGAAATACAAAGGTTTTTTTGATACCTATTTGTGACTCTTTATATTTCAGCAAATTAATTGCTGTATACACTGTATAGAATGAAAATCCATTGCAAGGTGCATTTCATTTATTGGCTCTGGGTACCTAGGCATCTTGATGAACCTACAAGCCCTATATATCCCTGTAACCAAAAGAGTCCAGCACACGTAACGGTATATTGCTTTAAAAAATCTTACATTGCAGGAAAAAGTTACAGAGTAATACGCTGAGAAGAATGGCAGGTTTTTTTCAGCTCAATTTCATTTTATTTTTGTTTCAGCTGTTATTTTCTGTAGGAAACCCTTGTAGTATCCACACAAATTACCCATTGCTGAATTCAGAATGTTGTCTACTTTTCAGAAATGTTTAGGTTTCTGGGATCCAGCATTGGTTTCACACCCATTTCTGTCACTGACTGGAAGGAGGCTGAAAGCACAACAAATTGTAAAAAAGGGGTATGTACCAGTAAAATGGCAAAATTGTGTTGAAAAATCAAGTTTTCTGCTTCAAGTCTGCCTGTTCCTGAAAGCTGGGTAGCTGGTGATTTTAGCATTGCAACCCCTTTGTTGATGCCAATTTCAGAAAAACACAAGCCTTCTTCTGCAGCCCTTTTTTCCATTTAAAAAAAAAAATGAAATGTTCACTGTATTTTGGCTAATTTCTTGGTCTCCGTCAGGGGAACACACAAAGTCTGGGTACCTCTAGAGTCCCTAGGATGTTGGAAAAACAAGGACGCAAATTTGGCGTGGGTAGCTTATGTGGACAAAAAGTTATGAGGGCCTAAGCACGCCCTGCCCCAAATAGCCAAAAAAAGGCCTGGCACCTGAGGGGGAAAAGGCCTGGCAGCGAAGTGGTTTATCATTCACGCAAGAATTTACTCTTTTTAGTCTTTAAACACACACATACACACACACCCACACACACACATACAGATGAAATCTCTACCCGAACAAATCACCCTGACTGATGCAGCTTCCCCTTCACTCTATAGGATCTGCTAGCACTAATCGTTATTAGTACAATCACAACAATTTGTTAGGTTCCCTATGTCAAATATGCAGTTGTTGGTACCTCACAAAACAATACCACAAGTCTGAGCAGACCAGTAATATCACAATATATTTTATTTATTCTAGGATCTTGGACTGCAAAAAGCCCAATAACAAATTCAACTACTCAACATCAAACATGTGTACACATTTACAGCAAAAACATTACCAGTATGCAAAACAAGCAACTTCAACACAACACTGAATGCTCAACATAGACAGCTGTGATGCACAACTCTATCAATACTCACACCTCCACCACTGTAAATGCCTTTGAAACAGTCAAACTCCTTCAATCTTCTAGGGTGGGTCATGTACTTTAGAGCTATGAACATTTCTAAACTAGGGTATCTATAATCAATTTAGATTTTCATAAAGTTTTAGTTCATCCTCTCATGTGACATTAACTGTCATTCTGTTACCACTCGCTCAAGCAGGTATTTTTGTATCTCAAACATTGTGTATAAACATCAAATAACCCCTCCCATTGGTAGTAGGGCCCTTTGTTAGCTGACAAGGAGAGTGAGGAAGGAGCTATCATTAACCTTATTTACCAGAAACACAGGAGTGCAATTCGGGCTTCACAGAAATAGACAAACAGTGATTTTAAAAGGGTTTATTGACAAATTATTTCAAATCACTCATTTCAAATCACTCGTTAGTTCAGGAAGCATTTATATTTAAGTCTTCATTATTATTTCAAAATAAGATAAAATATCACATTGGTAAGAATTACAAATAGGATACAGAATATGAATATGCTTCATAAAGGAAATCCTTAATCTACATTAATGAAGTTAGGCATCAATTGCATTTATTTTAAGCAAGTTAAGTAGGTGCAACTTCAGAACACCAGCTGAAGGTTTCTGGTGAGGAAACAAGAATGCATACGCATGAAGTCTTAGCACTCAAGCAGTGGAGATTTGAGGGGTTTGGATGGGTCATTTAAGACTGAAGTTAGCAAGCATCTCTCAGATCTGCTCTCTAAGGGCCAGATGTGGGAACCGGTTTGCATGTCGCAAACTGCTAAAAAAAACGGAGTTTGCGCCATGCAAAACGGCCATTGCGATGTTGATTCACATTTTGCGAGTCAGTACCGACTCGCAAAATGTGAATCCGACTCGCAAATAGGAAGGGGTGTTCTCTTCCTATTTGCGACTCGCACCGCAATGCAGAATTGCTTTGTGACTGCGAAAGCGGTCACAAAGCAATTCGCAGTTAATATCCACTTGAAGTGGGTGGTAACTCATTCGCAAACGGGAAGGGGTCCCCATGGGACCCCTTCCCCTTTGTGAATGTCGGCCAAAATTTTTTTTCAGAGCAGGCAGTGGTCCAATGGACCACTGCCTACTCTGAAAAATTTAAACCAAATGGTTTCATTATTTTTTTGTATTGCAACTCGTTTTCCTTTAAGAAAACGGGATGCAATACAAAAAAAACAAAAAAACTGCTTTATTAAAAAAGCAGTCACAGACATGGAGGTCTGCTGTCTTCAGCAGGCCACCATCCCTGTGTATGCATGGACTCGCTATGGGGTCGCAAAATGCGACCCACCTCATTAATATTCATGAGGTGGGTCTTTGCGACCCCATATCGAGTCGCAGAAGGTGTCTGAGACACCTTTATGCATTCAATTTTGCGAGTTGCAAATTGCGAGTCGGTCTGACTCGCAATTTGCAACTCGCTAAATTTTCTTTTGCTACATCTGGCCCTAAATTCTCTAACAAGGTCTCATGTTCTACTCTAAGCAACAGATGCTCATATAATTCAACAAACTTTACTTGCAACATGCTTCTCCCCAGTTTTTCACACCTTTGCAATGGATTTTACACATCCATGACCTCGGTTTGTTGCTTTGAACAGATCTCGTGGTTCAGACAGTTCTTCTCATCAGTTATGCTTTCTGCCAGCTCCTCTTCTTCTGGTGGGAACCTCACTGTCAGTTGTCTAATACATAACAAATGCCTATTCAGTACCTAACAGTAGGCTTCAGGAAATTAGAACATGTGCAGCAGGAAAAAACAGAAAAACATCAGGTGCAAAGCAACAGTTTAATTGTGAAAACAGTCTTCTAGCTAAAAGTGTATAATTAACATTCAAAATGACATTGGCATTTAGGTTAACTTATTCATTACAACATGTTAATGCAAGTGTTTGCTTATAATGTCTAAATGTGATTACCCATTACACACTTTGCATTTTGTGCACGTCATCTATTGTTATAAATTGCACTTTGTCAATACATAGGTTTAATTATTAAAATGAGAAAATTCGGTGTAGCAGGCTCTTGCTGTGTCTTCAGTGACATGAAAAGGTGACCCGGAAAAGCAAATAGCAGCAAGTACCTTTCCAGCCTGGGACTCGTGAGGCAATATTTTTTCTATAATACTGCTCCTGAACATTTTAAATTACTCAAATTTGTCTGTTATAGTTCCCTTATTTACTTTTTCATAACACGTTTTTTCTGATAAATGGTGTGAGCAGTTAATCAGTGCTGGATTAGAAGTGATGCTGGATCAGTGGTCTATATCTGAATGCGGACAAAATAAAATCAAATGTATTATTGAATGAATTACCACAATGAAGACTGTCCATTTTCAAAAATATACAAAGGAGGCAATAAGTTAAACTGGTGTACAGCAACATTTATTTCTAGGTAAAATCTGTTATTTTCCATCTGTAAATCATAACTGATGCTCATGAAATAGGAACATTTTCACTCTTAATTAATCTAAAGCAATTGCTTTGACACAATGAAATAAAGTATTTTACCAGTTCCTCTTCTTTTTGATTTCCTCAAGTATACTGCACTGCATAAACGCTTACACAGATTTCTCCATTCCCTGCGATAAACAGCAGTTTATGTTTTAGTTTCCTAAAAATATCTTTCCTATTTTACAGAAGAAGTGGAAAAGATGAATCAATAAGTTTCTACAGTTTAAACCTGAAATTCACATGTAGAATTAGAAGGTCTTTCTAACATTTACATCTCACTATAAAGTGCTTGCGTTATTGTGAATTAGTTCATATAACCTCCTATTGCATAACAGGTTCTCTCATTGTTGGGTCAATAAGTCCTAAAATGATTGTATCCTGTTGGCTTGTACAGCTTGATCTCTAATTCAAGTCTGTTAGAAATAGGTTCTCAAGCTGGTAGTAAGTTTGCCACCGGTCCAAGAAGGGACCCTCACTCTAGTCAGGTTAAGGGAGATACACAGCTCAGATAACTCTGCTCACTCCCTTGGTTGATTGGTGCAAGCAGTCAGGCTTATCTCAGAGGCAATGTGTAAAGTATTTGCAAAAGCACAGACAGTAAACCAGTGAAAACACCACAAAAGGGCTCCACACTAGTTTAGAAAAGTAGCTGATATGTATCTAAATCAAACAAGACCAAAAAAACAAACATCCAATATACACAAGAAAACATAAGAATTTTTAAAATAAAAAGAGTCATAATACATAGAAATAAATGGATGTCCAAGAACCTGGTATGCATCAAAAATAAGGCCACCTAGGTGAAATTGCATCGGAAAAGCAAGCAATGCATCAATTCCTTACTCACAAGTGAGGCAGTGCATTGATTCTACCTCTGCCGGGCAAGTGATGCATCGATTTTTTCCTGACAGGGAAAGGATACGTTAATTTCCGGACAAGCAGCCTCAGGTCTGTGCGGTGATGTTGAAGAGTTTGGTGCCCACGGTCAATGCATGGAGAATTCTGATGCGCTGTGCAAAGGGTCTGCAATGAGAACAGGTGGTTAGTTGAATTTCAAGTCATGAGGCAGACGCTGCATCGAATTTTCAGCTGCGGGACAGGCATTGCGTTGATATATCTGACACACACACAGCGGTGCATGGATTTTCCCCCGCAGGTCACCAGCTTCCACTTCTAGAGGCCCAGGGACTGGATTTGGCACCACTCAGCAAGTCAGGTCTCTCAGCAGAAGAGCCCAGGCACTAGGAGATGAAGTCTTTGATGTCCCTTAGACATCAGAACAGGGTGCAAGCTCAGTCAAAGCCCTTGGAGATACTTCACAAGCAGGATTTCAGAATGCAAAGTCCAGTCCTTTCCCTCTTCAGGCAGAAGCAACTGCAGCAGGCCACCACAGCAAAGCAGAATCAAGCTCTTCTCCTTGACCTAGGTTCCTCTTGATCCAGAAATAATCTAAATGTCAGGGGTTTGGGTTCCAGTACGTTTACTCATTTCTGGCTTTGAAGTAGACAAACTTCAAAGGAAAGTCTTTGTGGTGCACAAGACTCTGCCTCTTTGTTGCCCTGCCACAGACACATACTAGGGGTTTGGAGACTGTATTTTTTAGGTGCAGGCACATTCCTTTCAAGTGCAGATGTCAGCTCCTCCCTCCTACTCTCGCATAGTAGTGATCATCAGAATATGCAGGAAACACCTTAGCTCCCTTTGTGTGGCTGTCTAGAGTGACTTCACAAACAGGTCCAACTGTCAGACTGACTCAGACATGTATTCAGCAGCCAAGCACAGGCACAGAATAGTTAAGCAAGAATATGCCCACTTTCTAAAAGTGGCATTTTAAAACAGAGAATCTAAGAACCAACTTTACCAAAAGATGCATTTTTAAATTGTGAGTTCAGAGACCCCAAATCCATATCTCAATCTGCTCCCAATGAGAAACTGCATTTAAAAGATACTTAAAGGTAATCTCTATGTGAAACCTATTGAAGAGATAGGCCTTGTACTAGTGAAAACCGAATGTGGCAATACTTCACTATCAGGACATGTACAATACAGCAGTACATGTCCTACCTTTTCAATACACTGCACCCTGCCCATGGGGCTATCTTAGGGGTGGCTTAGATGTAGTATAAGGGAAGGTTTGGGACTGGTAAGTGGGGACACTTGCCAAGTCAAAAGCACACAAACACTGAAGTGGCAGGCCTGAGATATTTTTACAGTGCTACCCATGCAGGTAGTACAATCAGTGGTGCAGGCCCACTAGTAGCATTAGATTTACAGGCCCTGGGCACACAAGGTGCACCATACTAGAGATGTACCAGTAAATCAATTGTGCCAATCATGGAAAACCCAGTACCAATATCCTTTAGACAGAGAGCACTTGCACTTTAGCACTGGTTCGCAGTGGTAAAGTGCTTAGAGTATCAAAACCAGCAAAAACAAATTACAGGACAGGGTCCAAAAAGACAAGGTCAGAAGCAAAAACTACAGGGAAAACATACCAGAGCTGCCAGGTCTAACAAAGTCCAGTGATTTTTTTCTAACCTCCAGTGAGGATCTTCTACATTCTGTATGGGCTGGGGCCCAAAAGCCTTCTACCATGCTCCATTGTTTGACCTTTATCTTAACTTGAACACATCCAGGTATACTGCAGTAATAAACCATCTTGAAACTAGTGATTGAGTACAGTGTAAATACTCCTACTTCAATATTTTTATGTGCGCCCGTGATCAGCGGACTGTTTCGTAAGTTGAATAGTTCTCATTTTGTTCTCATTTTTTAAAATTTTTGGAAGCATTGCCCAAAATTGAAAACTACTTTCTGCCACACCCTGACTAAATTAAACCAGATTTTGCAATACTCATCAGAGTAACTTTGTTTACTAGTCTACCTGTGAGCTAAATTTAAACACTTACAATGTTCTAATTTTAGACTCCTTCAAGACTCAATGGATATTTGACCTGTTTCCATCCGCAAGATCCTTGTGGTAATGCACTGGTGAAGCTCAAAAGTGTCAGCTTTGCCATTAATATATATATAATATATTCATAGGCCAAAGACAAAACTAGTTCAGTTTCACACAGTTTCAGGCATTATTAATCAACCAGCCTACAAACCTGTAGCACAAGTGGATTGCACCATGTACATTATTTTTCTGAGTAACTGAAGTCACAGCTTATTGACCTCTCAATCCGCCACATTTATGTACTATTTTCTTGATAGGTTTTGATATCAGTTTAAGTGTGACAGAATAGCAGAAACAAAATTAGGGTTAGGGATTCTCCAGGGGAAGACTCTACCTTATCTTTCTCACACTCAGGGCTTCATTTAGAAAGTTTTGGTGCAGGGCAGCATTGCAAACCTCTTACTGTGCTACCCTGCGTCAAAACTAAAGGGCTGAAATGCGCTGTATCTACAAGATATAGGGGAATTCCTGTCCTTGTCCCTGTGCTGGCGCCCAAAGTGTTGCCATGCAGCAATGCAGGCACCCTTGCACCATGGTGCAAGGATTCTTGCATTGCGGAGATGATTGTTTTTGTGCAGGGAGGGGTGCCTTCCTATGCTAAAACAATCACAAGAGGTGTTTTCCTATTTCTATGTGTGCTGCATAATGCATAGTAGGAGAAAACAACGTGGGAGAAATAATGTTATTTCTCCCTGTTGTGCCACCCATAAGTCACCTGGAGTGGAGTCGGAAACTGACATATTCCCAGGTTTACAAAATCTTGTAAATCTGGGAATATGTCAGAATCCATGAGTGTTGCGTGAGAACACCCACAGCAACACCCATGGATCACCACTTTCACGCAGAGTAATGCGTGAAAGGTGGTCATATCCACAAGGCCATGCAAAGCAATGCAAAGTGGCTATGTGCAGCCTTGTAGATATGTCCCTGCAGCCTGTACTGCCAGTGAGTCAAAAAAGTGACCGGCGGGGCAGGCCACTTATAAATAAGACCCTAAGGGGGTCATTCTGACCCCGGCTGGTGGCGGGAGCCGCCCGCCTGGAGGGAACCGCCAGAATACCGCTGCGCGGTCAAAAGACCGCCGCGGGTATTCTGGGTTTCCCACTGGGCTGGCGGGCGACCGCCAAAAGGCCGCCCGCCAGCCCAGTGGGAAACACCCCTCCATGAGGATGCCGGCTCCGAATGGAGCCGGCGGAGTGGAGGATGTGCGACGGGTGCAGTAGCACCCGTCGCAAATTTCAGTGTCTTCTGAGCAGACACTGAAATTCAAAGTGGGGCCCTCTTACGGGGGCCCCTGCAGTGCCCATGCCATTGGCATGGGCACTGCAGGGGCCCCCAGGGGCCCCACAACACCCCTCACCGCCATCCTGTTCCTGGCGGGCGGAACCGCCAGGAACAGGATGGCGGTGAGGGGGTCGGAATCCCCATGGCAGCGCAGCAAGCTGCGCCGCCATGGCGGATTCCCATGGGCAGCGGAAAGTCGCGGTACACCGCCGACTTTCCGCATCTGCCCGTGGCTGTACCGCCGTGGTCAGAATGCCCGGCGGAGCACCGCCAGCCTGTTGGCGGTGCTACCGCCGACCCCGGCCCCGGCGGTCCTTGACCGCCGGGGTCAGAATGACCCCCTAAATCTTTGAGTTTTTCCCACATGTTGGTATGATAGACTGCTGCTGAGGTCTCTGCCAATAGTCAATGGCAAGGAACACGAGTGAGGGTACAGAACAAGACACATTCTTTAACAATTAGTAAAGCCTAAACTACAGATTATGCATCTATTAGAACATTCTAACCACTGAGAGAATAATGTTTTAAATTAAAAAGAGAGAAATCCATAGAGAAACATTAGAATTATGATTCAGATGGTCTATATTTGTCATGACTAGCCTCCAGCCATTCCTTTGTCTGCAATAGAGTCCCCAACATTCCATTGTTTTACTAAGACCTTATAGCCCACTCCAACAGCTATACCAGTTGTTAGAGGCCCTGAACTTGAGTTATAGGTTGGAGTCCCAGGCAACGGCCTATAACGAGGGAGAGGGCTTTTAACAACTAGTATAGCCAGAGGGAGAAGTACTATAAGGCTATTAGAAAATTCGATCCACTAAGTGTAGAATGTTCTAAATTAAAAAGACAGAAATATAAAAACAAATATTGGAATCTTGGAGCAGAAGGCTTTTACCAACCATTATAAACCCAGAGCCACTCCATTGTTTTCAATGGAGTTCTCAACATTCCAGTGTACTAATATAGCCTTAATGTCTGCAGCAGTGGGCTATACTGATCACTAAATGCCCACTCCCACATTACAGGCCTGAGCTGAGGGCTAGGACCTCTAACAAGGGGGCAGGCCTTTATTGGTCAGGACAGCTTGCAACGGTAGGCTATAAGGTTACTAGAACATTTCATCCCATAAGGGCAACATTTTGTAATTAAACAATAAACTCCTCTCAGAGATCGAGAGGGATTAAAACCCCTGCTGCTTTGAAATCTTTTGATTGACACCTGTTGCTATGAATGTTAAACGGATAACAGAGTGTGCAGGGCCATGGCTGTTAACTAAGAAAGAAGGCTAAAGTCAGCCTCTGTTTCTCTCTGGTACAGTAAAAATGTTTTTTATCTTTCAACAAAGCCAGAAAGACCAAGGAACTGAGCAGTATCCCCCCTCCCATGTCCCAAAGCTTCAGTGACACTGCGAGCTACAGGAGGAGAAGGGATAGGGAGGCTCCTGTTTGCTTGCTGCACAACTCTGCCTTTTGATTTCCCCCGTGAGGGGGAGAAAGTGGCAGAGGCTGTGCATTAGGACATTGTAATGATGAGAGCAGCAGTACTTTACCAGTTTATAAAGGCTGCTGCTGTTCCATTGTCTTCAATGTCACTCTCATTATTCCAATGCTCTAATACCACACAGTAATTTCTATATTCTTCTTTCATGGTGTTTGGAAGCTAAGTGCAGACTTAGACTTATCACATCCATTAATATTACAGAAGTTACGGTAATACATATGGCAACAAACCGCTCAGTTGCAAACCAAAACTGGTTCACAACCTGCTTTGTGATTTAGGCACCACAAATACATTTCTTGTAATAGATTTTCAAAATCATCAATATTCTTTCTAGAGTCTACTTTTACATCTAGTGTTCTGTCTACTAATACTGTATTACATCATTGTTTCCTGTAATACAGGGGATGATGACATTAATGCAAGTGGCATAATACAAAGGTCATGACTAGCAACTTCTTCAATCTTGATAATACTTATGTCATCACTTTGTGAAAAAACAAAGGAGTTTGTCGGTCATACTCAAGGATGCATCTCTCTCTCTCTCTCTCTCTCTTTCTCTCCCACTCTCTCTCTCTCAATCTGTCTCTCTCTCTTGATCTCACCATCTTTGAGTGATTATGACAACAACAATACACAATTTAGTTAATTTAGTGGCATAAATTTGAGGTGTTCAGAAGCTGCTTCCGCCTCTTCAATGCCACTTGGTTCATCTTAGTGGTAAACTACTGTATTATGTGTAAGAGGTAACAGACTGAAAAACTAAAAACATCCTGTCATTTTATTGGGCAATCACAAGTAATGTTTACTACAATTCTCTGGTCGAACCATTTACTACTGGCATGACATCCAACTTTACGCTATAGGAGGAATCATTTTCATAAACATACTGAATGGAGATGTGTCCATCAGTTAAGAAGCATCCCTTTCCTTGCATAATTCTATAAGCCAATATTTGCTACTTTCTCCTCTGAAGATGACTTGCAGACATTTTCTGAAAAATCATTACTCACAAGCCACATTTACAAATGTTTACCAAGGATGTGTATGTGATCAAGGTACAACATTTGTCTTAGAATCATATTTAAGGCTCATAGTACAACCTTTGAAGTTCAGCTGTGCAATGAAGACCTATGTGTTTGATACTACCTTCAAGTAAATAAATTATGTCCAGCATTCAATGCTTTTGATCCCTGCCAGTCAGTAGATATTAGAGAAAATGTAATGGGCTTATTACCTCCAATACATTCATTATGTTCTAACTCTATTAAAAAGAAAATACATAACATAAGTTTATCTTTAACCTGAAGAACCTATTGATTCACTCCATCTCATATTAAATGCTTCACACTGTGTGCCAGCACAGGAGAAAGGACAGGAATGCATCCTATTGCCTTAAATAGGGTGCATTCCTGCCCTTTCCTTGTGATGCAGTGCTGCTCTGTGCCACTATTTCATAAATATGCCCCTAGGTTTTCAACAAGCATGCACTTGTTCTGCCAAAGTCTTTAAACAATTAATTCAGTATTCCAGTTAAAGAATTAAGGCCCGAATTTAAGAAAAGTAGCACTACATGCAATGCTGCGCCACGTTTCTTGCATCCCGTAGCGCGACCTACTGCCACCATGTGTGCGCCACATTTAATATACAGTGCACCAAGGCACTGGGTAGGGCCAATAGCATCAGATTTGTTTACTCTAGTTGTTGGAAAATGGCTTATTGGTAAGGGCAGGTAGGTACCCACACTTAGCAATAGGCCCCTAACCTCCACTAAGGTCCAGTTAGGTCTTAGTAAATTAACCCCAGCTCAACCCTTGGTAGCTTGGTAACAAGCCTTAACTTAGGAGACAGAGTGTAAAGCATTCAAATATCACAAAACAGTAATTAAATAAAACACAGGAAACAGTTTAAAAATCCAAAACCAATTTATAAAACTAGATTATATTATTATCTTTAAAATGACACCAAAACGAATATAATCGGATAAGGGGAACCGGAGATATGAATTTTTAAAGAATTATTATTTTTTTAGCGCCTAGAAAAATAAAAAGCGCCAATCGGGTCATCTGGTTGCACCTCGACCGGGGCAAAGTCAAAGTTTAAGGCCGACCGCGATGGAGCCCTGCTCGGCTACAGGCCCCGGGAGGCCTCGGTTAAAAGTTTATCTTCACACTTAGGGCCTCATTATGACCCTGGCGGGCGGCGGAGGCCGCCCGCCAGGATCCCGCCCTCTAAATTACCGCGCCGCGGTCAAAAGACCGCGGCAGGTATTACGAGTTTTCCCCTGGGCTGGCGGGCGGTTCCAGTTAAACCGCCCGCCAGCCCAGGGGAAAACGACCTTCCCACGAGGATGCCGGCTCGTAATCGAGCCGGCGGAGTGGGAAGGTGCGACGGGTGCTACTGCACCCGTCGCGTATTTCACTGTCTGCAAGGCAGACAGTGAAATACATTTTGGGGCCCTCTTACGGGGGCCCCTGCCGTGCCAATGCCATTGGCATGGGCACGGCAGGGGCCCCCAGGGGCCCCGCAACCCCCCCTACCGCCATCCTGTTCATGGCGGCTTTCCCGCCATGAACTGGATGGCGGTAGGGGGGGTCAGAATCCTCATGGCTGCGGAGCGCGCTCCGCAGCCATGGAGGATTCCAATGAGCAGCGGAAAGTCAGCGGGAGACCGCTGACTTTCCGCTTCTGACCGCGGCTGAACCGCCGCGGTCAGAATGCTCATTGGAGCACCGCCAGCCTGTCGGCGGTGCTCCCGTGGTCGGTGGCCCTGGCGGCCACCGGCCGCCATGGTCAGAATGACCCTCTTAGTCTCTTTTTCGAAGATTTTTCTTCAGCAGGACGAACCTGCCAGTCCAATCCGACCTCCTGGAGCCCTTCTCCGGATACGCGATGCGGGAATCCTCAATGGAGATTTTTACCTTCGGACTTAGTCGTTTTTTCGAGGTGAAAATCCTTCGACTGGGGTAAACCTGGATCTTGATCCGACGTCAATGGAGCCCTCCTCGGATACGCTGGCTGGGAGGTCCCGGTCAACTTTTTACCTTCGGACTTAGTCTCTTTTTCGGAGATTTTCTTTACCGGGACGAACCAGCAAATCAGGCCGGGTCGCGGTTGAGGCAAGCCGGCTAGAGTTGCCGCGGCGGGTCGGTCCCTCTATGGAGCTTTTTTACAAAAGTTGTCCAAACTTCTCCAAACTTCTGGGGCTTCTCCCAGATGTCCTTTTAAGGTTATTTTGGGGCCCACAGCTCACCCCTAGGGTCCAGAAGTTCTGAGATGGTCCTTGGGGGGTGCAGACTACAACTCCCAGAATGCACCAGGCACAAACTCCTTTTTGGCCACTGGACAGTGGTCAGCTGGTCGCTTTCTTCAGGAGTTGGTGCAAGGGACTCTGGTTAGCAATTTTTCACCTGTAGCAAACAGGGAGTCCCTCCTTGAACCAGTTGAAGCCAGGCAAAGTCCTTCTTGTGGTGAAGACCAAGTGTGCAGCTGGTGCAGTCCTTCTGAGTGCAGGTTCCAGGTGCAGGCCAGGGGTCCAGCAGGGCAGTCCTTCTTCTTCTGTTGTTCTTCCTTGTTGGATGTGGTAGGGAACTGAGGTGTGGGTGCAGGTCTGCCAGTTCTATCCTTGCTCCTGGGTGAAAAGCAGGGGGGTCCTGGTTCTCCAATCAGGTGCAGGGTCCTTCCCCCTGTGCTGACCACTTCCTGGGAAGTGTGGCAAAAATCACTCCCAGGAGGCAACATTCTCTAAAAATCCATCATGGCTGAATCTGATTTTTGGAGGTTACATCTGGCTGAGCCCACCCACTGGTGTGGCTAAAAATCATAAACACACCCCTCTCCTGCCCTCTCCTAATCTAATCAAGGGGGCACCTAGTTGTCTGGGGTTGCAGGATGTGGGGGTGTTGCTGGTTGCTCCAAATGTCCTTCTCTGCCTTTGAAGACTAGTTTGGCAGCCCCCCCCTTCCTGCCTCACCATCTGCTGAGGGGAGATTCCTTCCCACAGGCACATTCCTTTGTGTGAAGCCAGGCCACTTCACACCTCATCAAGGCAGCTAGGCCAAGCTGCTAAATGCTGGCCAATCAGATCACAGCTGCAAAAACAATGCAGGGCTGAAATTGGCAACTTTTTAGGTAAAGTTTAAAACTTTGTGGGATTTATTACAACAATTAATTTGATACCAAATTCTTGGTATGCATCATTTAAGGAGACTTTAAAAATTAAAATAAAGTCTCCCCATTCTAGCCTATGAAGGCCATTTACTACAATGAGGGAAACACGAATTTGGCTGTTTTTACCACACCAGGGCTTATAAAACTATTTTTATAAAGTCCCTGCTTATAGTTACATGGCACCCAGCCCTAGGGGCACATAGGGCACACCTTAGGGGTGACTTATATGTAAAAATAAGGTAGTTTAAGACTTTGGAACTACTTTTAATTCCAAAGTCGAATTTGCATATAACTTTAATTTAAAAGCAGTCAGCAAGGCAGGCCTGCCTTTAAAATGACACTGGGCACCTCAGCAGTGCACCTATGGGTGCACCACCTATGCCGTGGTCCCTAAACCTACATGCCCTACCATATACTAGGGACTTATAGGTAGGTTAACTTAGCCAATTATAATTAGCCTAATTTGCATATCCATTTTACACAGAGCACAGGCCCTGGGACTGGTTAGCAGTACCCAGGGCACCATCAGAGTCAGAAAAACACCAGCAACAACTGGAAAATGGGGGCAAAAAGTTAGGGGGCCTCTGCAATCAGCCCTGTTTTCTCACACTAGTGATGTACTGTTCAGGATTAATGCCAAAATGTTGGTGATAATCCTACAGAGTACATAGGGGCCCACTGAACACAATGGTATGCCCCCTTTTAATGCCTGCTCAGTGCAGGCATTAAAAATAGCCACTAAAAATGGCACAGTGGAACCTCTTAGATCCTGCTGTGTCATTTTTGTGTTCCCCCTGTAGGGGGAATGTCCCCCTTGTATACATTATGCATGGTGCAGGCATAATGTAGCACAAGGGGTTATAAAGTGGCGTAAGGCATGCATTGGGCCACTGTGTAAATATGGCACAGCGAATTTGGCCTTTTGGGCCACATTAGCATCATAAAAAATGGTGCTAATGTGGTGCAAGCAGATGCTAGGCCCTCTTAAATCTGGACCTAAGAATTTGAACTAGTACAATAGTATTCTATTCCAACAAAGCAACACTTAATATGTGAATTGTGATTTTTTTCTTGTTAGAGCTTTTCAGAGGAGCATAGCTTAGCCAATATGTGATCAAGGCATCTAGAACTAATGTATCAAAATATCTAGGCTCTTAATTTGACACACTGCAGGAATGGGAGTTGTTGAAAGTGAATTCTATCAAGCAGCAACAACACAATTATCGTTTTCAAGAGCTTAAAGTAGACTTACAATATGCTCATTGCTTACCATTTATTTGCATCATTGTCATTCTCATTTACTTGCTTCTTCTTCGATGAATTACCTTCCTCTTCTTGTGCTTGCCTCTTCCCTCGAGCTCAGTCTCTTTGCCAGCCTTTTGATTTTCTGATTTGTATCTTTCCATTCCTCACATTTGGAGAACTACCTTTTTCTTTTTGGATAAGCAGGCATTGAGAGCATGTTTTTTTCATTTCTCTCTCTTGTGTGCTTCTCCCTTCATCAAATACTCAGGCCCTGATTTATACTTTTTGAGGCGAACCTGCGTTAGTGTAGGTTTGTGTCAAAAAGTATACCGCCGGCTAGCACCATTCGTGGACGCCAGCTGGGAGTCATATTTAAGCTATGACGCTAGCCTGCGGTAATGCCCAGTTTGCATCAAAATTATTGACACTCTGGGGTAGGCGTATGGGAAACTGGAGGTTGTGCATGACAGAATGGCGCTAGTCAGGTTAGCTCTAAGCTGATTAGCATCATTATTTCCATGCCCAACCCCCATGGACATAACTCCTGTCTAAGTAAAGACAGAAGTCATGGCCCCCAGACTTAAGTCCCCTGAGCATGGCCATTGGGCACAGTGCCATGTAGGGGGGTCCACGTTAGGCCCCCCATGGCACTTTGCAAATAAAAATAAAAATACTTACCTGGGACGAGTCCCCCATCCTTAGGTGTCCTCCAGGTGTTGATGCGGGTGGGTAGGAGTGTCTCTGGTGGTCTCTAACCATGAAAAAAGGCCCACAGGTCCCCTAACACCTGCCATGACCCAGGCGTCAAACAATGGTGCTAAGCAGGCTTAGTGCCATTATTTAAGTCCCTCCTCCTCCCGTGCGTGATGTTTGCATGGGAGGATAAATAAGGCGCATGGGCCTTTGAGTAATTTTTTGCCTTGGAACGCCTACCTTGCATCTCATTGATGCAAGGTATTTTTACCCTGGACTTTAACTCCAATATTTTGGCACTAAATTTGTCTAGCGTCAAAATATCAATATGGAGTTAAGTTTGCGCCGGACTTGCTTAAAAAAATTATGCAAATTTGTTCTGTAGCCTATTCGTTCTGCCCAGGAGAGAATTCACAAATAAAGTTTCACCCACCGAATTGACTCGGCACAAAAAGCACACTTGGGGAAAACCAAAGAATGTCATCAGCCCGAACCCTTGTATCCCTCGTGAACAGAGCAGTGAACTGAAATGTCTGTCTGATATACCCCATGCTGCCCTTCAGCCAATCAGGCAGGAAACAGACATGTGCTCAGTAGTGGCTCTCTGCGCCTTGAAGAGGCGGCGCACAGGTGGTGAGGAGAGAGGGAACAAAAACATTACACATCAAATTCAGAAATAAAATTGGTAAAAATGAAAACTTACCTCTATGCCGCCGCTTCTCCATCTACTCAGCAGGCGCAGGCTCTTAGCCTGTCCCACAGCCAATCCTGACGCTGATCAGTGCAGTGTTAGGATTGGCAGGGAGCGCCCAGCCAGGGCACTCCCAGGCGGACTGGGAGCCTGAGTCTGTTCTCTCCAGCCCGGCAACACAGTGCACTGAGCACAGTGCACATGTGTGTTTGGCCGGCCTGAGACAGAGGCCACTGCGTGTACTGTGCTTGTATTGCAGAATTCACACTACTCCATTCAGAAATGCATGAGTTTACTTATACAGAATGTAATTTCTGCCTCCTACTTCGTGGTGGAAATGTATTCGTTCTTCTACTGAAGTGTATTGGATATTGAATTGGAACTTGTGGCCAAAGGATTCGGGCATAAACCGAGAAACAGCAGTTGGTCCCTCGAAAACATAAGCCAGAGCTTCTGTGAATTAGGACCTAAACCTCTTTACTCTGTGATAACAATGCACTGGAATCCACGTTCACTTGGATAATAGTTTTATCAAGTTATTAAGAATGACAGCAATAGTGAATGTCATTGAAAGTTTTTGAAACACAATACCATTTTCATGCGAAATAAATGAACCTGTGTTCACAGTACAGATGGTAAATAATCATCCCAGCAGTAGTAATCACATGGATGATTTCCCATTATTAATATTAATATGGCCACTTTAGTTCCCCTTGTTTTCTTTAAAAATGAAAGTAGAATAACATTCCATCTGTGTTTTACACTGTCTGCGTTCCCCTCCCGTTCGAATCATAGATTAATTACCTACATAGCAGCAGGCGGTTCTGTTTGAACGTCTGTTGTTGATACACCATGTCTACCTGATATTGCTGGATTCAAAAAGCATAAAAACATACTGCAAAGTCCTTTTTATTACTCTATCAAAACTATTTGTAGCATCAAAACTTTGAAAGAGAAAACACACTTTTTTTTTCTAGATGACAGCACTTAGGGCCTGATTTATGAAACGTTAGCGATGCCTTTATGTCATTTTTTTGATGCAAAAGCAGCACAAACTTACAAAATATAATAGTAATAATGATAATTATTATTATTATATATTGTAAGTTTGCATCACTTTTGAGTCACAAAATGACGTAAAGGCGGCCCTAATTTTTCATAAACCATGCCCTAAATGTACAATATATAACATTTTATGAGGAATAGGGTCAACCTTTATTGTAAAGGAATAATACTAGGTATAGTCGGCTTGAAATATATGAGACTTGCTGACAGGCCCCTTTTCTTTACAATGTTAAATAAAAAGAGAATGATTGCGAATGCATTAAAAGCAAGCACACATAAAACCCTAGGCCCTGGGTGAAAATAAAATTCAACAGTTACACCACATCCAGGGGCATAACACAGGCCCCTGCAGCGCAAGAGGTCGGGGAGTAGGGACACCCAGCACTCCAGGTGACTTCAAAAGGGGCCAATTTAGCCCAAGCTCAATGAACATCTGCGAAATATGGGAGGCTCAGGGGCCTCTCTTCACATTCTGCAGGAGGGCCTAATCATTTTGCTGACTACATTTGCTACCAACAGCTTTCGTCAAAACAAACCTAACAGTTAAAACAATCTGTATTTTAAAGTTAAGTGTTAACAGATGTCTATCACTCATGCTACCTTTCCTGCAGTATACCCTCGAACTGCTTTGGTGAAACATAAATATCAGGCTTCAGCGGATGTGGGGTTGGAGGATAAAAGGGAACAAGTGCAAACTGATGATGCATAATCCTCACCTCTACAATTCACACCTTGAGAGTAAATATTACAACGCACATTCAACAGTAGAGCTTTGTTACCAAACTGCTACCTCATCAATCCTTTTGCATAAGTCACTATCTTTGCTCATGTGATATTTAAAGGGGTTCCTCTTCCTGATCCTCACTAGAAGGTAGAAGTTGCACTTAGGGCCAGAATTACTAGGCCCTAGCGCCACCGGAAAGTCATTTTTTAAAATGCTCTGGTGGCGCTTACAACTTCTCCATATTTATAAGGAGATGTAATACCATTTTTTGTAGCTTTACTCCTCCTTGTAAACATGGGTCTCTCTGACACAGTTTTCTGCATCAGAGGAGCGTTCAGTGGGTGTTGCAGTGGGCGTTCCACTGCAACACCCATTGCTTTTGATGCTGCCCCAGATTATCAAGAATTCATAAATCTGAGGCAGCGCTAAATTCTAATGCAATCCCAAGGGTGGCGTTAGCATGACCCAACACGGAGGAATAATTGTATTCCTCCTTGTTTTTTTACAGTGCATCCCTGTGTTTCAAAACTGGCACAGTGCACTGCTGCTAATTTGGGTGCAGCACCACACTGCCCCAGTTTCTTGTAAATCTGGCTCTTAGAGTATAAGAACTTCTTTGTAAACACCATGCCCCAGTAAAAGCTTAGTTTCAGTTGACTTGTTTGTCAGTTTTGCACCACTCCTCTCCTATGTTTCGATCAGTGTTCTGCTTAAAACTGGAAGGGGGGAATGAGGCTGGCTTCAGACTATCTTCAACAGGGACCTTGCGAAATGTAAGGCCTCTGTGGAGTGAGAAGCTGTCTTCAGATAGCAAATTTGGAAGCAAATAACAAGTGGCAAATGACAAAGGTAAGAACAACGTACCTTACTACAACTAACATGAGTGGCCAGTCCAATGAAAAATAAAAGAATATCCGAAAATGTTTTAATTTTCATGCCTAAATTACAGACAAAGTTTTAATTGATTGACAATTTAGGACTTTCTCTGACCCCATTGAAAACTGGAAAAACATCCACTGCACTGCAAATTTGCTCTGTGCTTGCAAAAACGTGAAAATATGTTGCTAATCATGTGGAATAGGGAATTTACAAACTGATTGCTCAGGCTGTACAAACCACCCACATGAGAAGCTTCCTAGCGCTTTGGAATCTGGTGCGGATGGCTTGCAGAAACTGTGAGCCTGCTAGTGGAAGGATTATCTACCACTGTATGCTCACATCTGATTGCTTCTGTGAAGCAATCAGGATTCAGAGGCAGCACTATGGATCACTATGGATCAGGATGAATGGTCCTATTTTTGGTGATCGCTGTGCAGACTGGGCCCATTCACTGAACAAATAAACAATGCACTCTCTTAAAAGCATGTGATACCAATACAAGTTAGTGCATGATCTAGAGAGATCAACTTGAATGACCCATTTGCATTTGAAAAGAAGGCTTATTTTCAGCCCTACAGTCTCTTAAAGTACAACCATATTTAAGGCTGGTTGTGGCCCATGCATTTTGTCCTAAAAATATCCTCAGAGTGTGATACCTAGAGTGCCACATTCTCACTGCCACATTTTTTTTCAAGGGCTTATTTCCCCATATGTCTAAAATTGCAATTTAGCACAGTAACACAGGCTTCTGTTCTACATTTGTATTGGGCCCTGGTTCCATGCAAAACTGAGCATTTCTGTGTCTCATTGCACAGATGCAAAATTTGTTTTTTGCAATGCAAATTACACGGAAGTGCATGGAATTATTTATTTATGGCTACTTTTCTACCATAAAGGTGTTCAAGCCTATGCTAAGGTGGCACAAATTCTGGTTGCACTTCTGGCCACTTGCATAATCTAGTCCCTGATGTTTAAAAACACTGATGATGTGTGCAGCGTTGGGAAGGATAGAGAAGAATTGTGAATCAGGACTCTTGAAAGATTATCTGATACTAATGAAGGACAGCTGAGTCTAGAGATGGGATACTTTGTATGGAGTTGTGAACATAGAATAGCCCTGCTATCCTGAACAAAGTATTTCTGGTAAGGGAGGTGCTATGATGGATTAACTATTGTCAATGAAGCATGCTCTACAAGAAATAGTCAATAAGGTTGATTCTGTTTAATGCTTCATGGCATATATCTGAATATTGCTACAAGCTCACTAGAACTGTACTATAACATCATGCCTCAGAAGAGCCTTAATGATTAAAACTCGATACACTGCATGGCTTTGTGGCTTATTCATTTTCAATATTTTTGAATTGTCACCTATATTTATCAACTCTCAAAATCCTATTTTTAATGGTTTTGAATGAATTTGCTCAATAAAGTCTTTTTTTAAGAAAACCTACTTACAGTCTTTACGTTTTGAGACTTGCAGTTGTTGGTCAGTTTTATAAACACACTTTCCATGTTTTCTTTTGGGGACTGCCTTGCTAAATGATCCTCAAAAAGTTTTGCTCATTACTGTGGATCAGCTATTTTGAGACATGTGTGAACTAAGGGGCATCTCAAACGGAGACTGCCCTCTTTCTCTTCTCTAGCCTTGTAAATCAATTATTTTGGTGGCCCTTAAAAAATAGGGTTCCAGTCAAAAACACTGGGTGTGTTGCATAAAAACATTTATGCTGCTAGAGAAATCATGCCCATCTCATTCATTTGTTCCTTGCTGGATTCTGCAGGATATAGCAAGTGTGCAACAGAAGTTGCATCTCTACTCCTTCAGAAGCTAGAGACATTGTGGTAGCAGTTTGCAAAATCAGTTCACTTTGCAATGAAAAATTGTTCAATTCTAATTTCCAAAGATCCATACAATACATAACTGTGTCATATGAATTGTTTATTTGTGAACAACAACCCTGAGATGACTGACAAAGAAAAATACATGCAATCATTTTCTAATCAGTTGGAGAGAAGGGTTGCAGGAAGGTTGACAGACACGGATTCTGTGTAGAAAACCTGCCTTCTCATTGTGGCTACCCTGATTTTTCACCATTTCCATAACCTTTTTTTAACTGGTAGTACTGGGCACTGTGACACTGCTATTGCATGGTACCATATATGTGCTGTGGCCCTAAAATTGCATTGCTAAACTTTGTTTCAGCCAAGTGGTCTATTTGACTTTCTTGGAATGCCGTGTTATACAGTGCAGATTTAGTTTCCATTGGGAATAGTATGCCTTCGCAGTGTAAAATCACCCCAAAACTGTGTTTGCTCTGGAAGTAAGGCTGAATTTCCCATGAATAAGCTTAGATAAATAAAATCTGTATACCTCAGCCTGAGAAATGTTATAATATGAGTCAAAATTATTTTTAATTTAATTTAAAAACCTGATTCAAGATTTGGTCAGGCTTTAAGAATCGCACTTTCCAAGATGCAGGTGTGTCAGAGATTTATGGATGAGGTTCCCATTCCAACATGACGTTGAGTCTTTTCCTGTAATACTTAGAGCCTGATTATGACCTTTGGGGGTGAGTGTTTGCATTGTTCAGCAATCCGTCCATCATCCTTTTGTTTTGTTAAAATTGCCCTACGTGGGAAGGGTATACCCAGACGTGGGTCCCTTGCTCACTGTGCCACTGGATTCAAGCTAGCCTATCTGATGAAGGGTGAAACCCTGAAACCGGTCCCAGGATGCTTGTTTCCAGTCCAGGGAGGACCTGGCTTGGCAGTTCGGGCTGGACTGTTCCCATGAGGAACAGGGTCAAGACTGGTTTGCATATAGCTGGGTCCAGACTGGGGTGGCATGGTGAGCAAAAGAACGATGGATTAAACCCAGATATGTGACTGGGGGTGAGTGTTTGCATTGTTCAGTACTCTATCCATCATCCTTTTGTTTTGCTAAAGTTGCCCTAAGTGGGATGGGTATGCCCAGACGTGGGTCCCTTGCTCACTGTGCCACTGGATTCAAGCTAGCCTGGCTGATGAAGGGTGAAATACTGAAACTGGTCCCAGGATGCTTCTTTCTGGTCCAGGGAGGACCTGGCTTGGCAGTTCGGGCTAGACTGTTCCCAAGAGAAACAGGGCCAAGACTGATTTGCATATGGCTGGGTCCAAACTGGGGTGGCATGGTGAGCAAAAGAACGATGGATTAAACCCAGATCTGTGACTGGGGGTGAGTGTTTGAATTGTCAGCACTCCCTCCATCATACTTTTGTTTTGCTAAAGTTGCCCTATGTGGGAAGGGTATGCCCAGGTGTGGGTCCCTTGCTCACTGTGCCACTGGATTCAAGCTAGCCTGGCTGATGAAAGGTGAAACCCTGAAACCGGTCCCAGGATGTTTTTTTCCCGTCCAGGGAGGACCTGGCTTGGCAGTTCGGGCTGGACTGTTCCCATGAGAAACAGGGTCAAGACTGATTTGCATATGGATGGGTGCAAACTGGGGTAGCATGGTGAGCAAAAGAACGATGGATTAAACTCAGATCTGTGACTGGGGGTGAGTGTTTGCTTTGTTCAGCAATCCGTCCATCATCCTTTTGTTTTGCTAAAGTTGCCCTAAGTGGGAAGGGTATGCCCAGACTCACTGTGCCACTGGATTCAAGCTAGCCTGGCTGATGAAGGGTGAAACCCTGTAACCGGTCCCAGGATGCTTGTTTCCGGTCCAGGGAGGACCTGGCTTGGCATTTCGGGCTGGACTGTTCCCATGAGGAACAGGGTCAAGACTGATTTGCATATGGCTGGGTCCAAACTGGGGTGGCATGATGAGCAAAAGAACAATGGATTAAACCCAGATCTGTGACTGGGGGTGAGTGTTTGCATTGTTCAGCACTCCGTCCATCATCCTTTTGTTTTGCTGATGTGATACAATGCCACAAACCTGACAGATATCCCATCCGCCATATTACAAGTTCCATTATAGGCTATGGAACTTGTAAAATGGCATGCGGGATATCCGTCACGTTTGTGATGGAATATCCGTCCGTCAAGGTTGTAATCAGGCCTAAAGTCCTCTTTGAATCATATATAAAAGATGTCAACAAGGGAGGTATACATTACATTTATCACTCACTTGCCATTATTCATGTCTTCATTTTGCTCCTTGCAGCTGAATTCACTTTGGATATTCAACTTGATTCCATTCCCTTGCTTCACTCTTTCTCCTTTCCACAGGTCAAGGAGAGTTTGATGCCTTGCTTATCAATGTCTTCATAAATCTTCATCATTATCCAAGAGCTACATGATTGCAAAATATGCTTTTGCCCTTCTTGGCTCATACCTCCCAACTGATACCCTCTTCTTGATACACTTGACTGTGTGTGATATTGGATGCACAGTGGCACCGGAATATTGAGAGGAGCCATCCTTTCCCCAGACAATTAAGAAATAAACTTTCCATCAGCAATAAAGAAGGAAACTTGACAGACCTTTATGGCATCCCATGTCAAGTGCAGGGTACTTGAGACAGTATTCTTTATGCCTTTTTTGTGAGAATAAGGCATACTGCCCCCTATTTACACTACTGACTTTAGAATGGCTACTAGATGGAGAATGGAGCTGGAGGCATACTGAAACAAAATAGCTATTTGAGAAAAAAAAGCAATAGCAAAAAACTTCAAAGAACAGAGGTAGATCAAGAGTCAGCAGCCAGAATTCTTGTAGCAGAAGCAGGGGCAGGAAACAATTGACAGCCCTCTGGATTGATAACTCTATCAAAATCAGAGTTGCAATGTGTAAAAAATGAGTTATTAGTTGAGGATCAGTTACAACCCCACTCAAGTAATCAGCACAAACCTTGTCAGAGTGAACCACAAAATGTACTGAATAAACCTGCACTGAACCCACTGGGAGCTTGCCATAAAAGCTAACACGCTTCATGTAGAGACAAAGTGTAAAGTGTTTATGCAGTACTCAACAGCAATAAAATGAGAACAGAAGAGTAAAAAATCCTAAACCATTTTAGGAAACTAGAGTGAGACCTAGTAAATAAAATGACACAAGAATTACAGAAATCTAATCAGTAGAACTGGAATTATTCTTTTCGATTTCCAGGTGAAAATAGTGCTACAAACCATCGTTCATGAGTGTATGGTAGCAAGGCACTGCGTCATAGTCACAAGTTCCAGCTGACTGTGATGGATTGTTGGCACAACTCGGGGAATAGGTTTGTGCTTGTGAAGAATTTACCATCTCAGAGTCCAAGTCCAAGATGTGGGTGGTCACTGTCTGACGTCGAGTAGGTAATTGTTGAAGCTTCCCATTTGTGGGAGACGCCGATGGCCATTCCTTGGAGTGAAGAGTGTGCTTGAGGTCCAGAGGAGCTGAAACTTCTGGATTATCACCTGAATTTCTGTATTGAGGCTAGAGTTGTACAGTCTGATGTCTACAAAGGGACCAGGACCTGGGAAAGGAACCCTTGGGAATCAAGACGCATGCCAGCAACAGGGCTCAAGAAGGTTTAATCAGTGCTGGTCAGCTGGACAGTTGCAAAAAGGCCTCTGGAAGGTTTTGTGTCCATGTTTTTCAGGCTCAATAAATGGTTTGAGAAATGGCTACCAATTTGGCATTCAGAAAGGGTGTACCCTAAGCATCTCTTCAAAACACCAAATCAGAACCCTATGTATCAGTGTTTTGTGACATCAAGTCCAGTTGATATGTTACAGAATCCCAAGGTCATGGTAATTGATTCTCAAAGGGTATATGTCCCCTTTCGACCACTTCCCGTTTGGGAATCTGTGTACCAGCTCAAAGGGGGGTAGTCAGTTATACATTGGGCCACTCCAAACTCTCATGTAAGCATTTCAAAATGGAATACATTTTTTGAAAGGCCCCTGTTTTCCACTTTGAAAAATATTCAAAGGAACAGTGGTTTGCTTTCCCTCACATTCACCTTTCCTGTGAAGATATCTAATCAGTGGGATTAGCAATTTAGAGTCTGTCTAATTATTATTTATTAGCCAGGTAATTCTGTGATCATATCTGATTTTTTATTTTACAAACTAATCCCATAGAATAAATGTTGGCTTGCAAAAAAAGTTACTGATCGCAAAAAGTGATAGAGCAATTTGCAACCACTTTTTGCAACAGTTTTTTAGGACAACTGTCCCCAAATGGCGTATTTAGCCTTTAGTGGAAGGTACTCCAATGTGCCAAGCAGCGTAGGGATAAACTCTTCTAACCTGGCATTCTGCAGCCTGTCGTATGGCAGCTTTTCTTACAGCACTAATGCTTTGCTGTAAGAGCACTGTGTTCGATACAGCCACTCAGCAAACCATTTTGTGTATCAAACACATACTCTTGAAGTGGGAGTTTGTTCTTGAAATACAAAAACTTAATCAGAAGGTCTGCCCTACTGTGGTACATGATCTGATCTTTATTAGCAGGCTGTCCAATGCCAGTCAGCCATCAGTGAAAGGTTTCCACTAGTGGAACAAGAGAAGGCTTTATTGGTGGACATACAACAGTTTCCCAGCTAGAACTAGAGGTAGGGAGATATGAGCTTAGCATACTTCATCAAGTTTGTGGTGTTGTACCGACTCTGCAAAGGTTTAAATAGGTCTCTAAGTCTAAACGTAAAACCTTGGACCAGAGTAACAAATGTATCCCAGAGGTGAAACGACCTTCTGGTATAAAAAACTGATTTTTCCTCCTATGAATTTATGAAGCCAATACATGATTTCAGTGGCAACTCGATGGTGAAATATCTTACATTGAGGAACCCTCACTGTCTTGGTTTTGGACCTTGCCCTGCTGGAAAGTATTGATCTCCAAAAGGTAGACTAAGCCCTAAGATAGTGTCTTTATGTAAGAGGGAACCTAACAAAATCAGGAAGAGTTATCAGTACCCTTATTTCCATCTTACAGGCCCAGGGAAGTCATCAGTTTGTTTTATCGGGCTCTTACCCATACAATCCAGTATGGCATGTTTCATTATTGGGTCCTGACCCTGTGTGTTGTCATACACTATGTTGGCTCAACCACACTTATGAAGGAAGCACTGTTAGAGAGTAAACGTGTGTTAGAAATATAAAAAGTGCAAGTCTGAAATGTAGTTGATCTAGTGTCTGCCACCTTGAGTTCTATGTGAAATAATAAATAACTTTGAAAAATTTATTTTGACGAATCATAGCCATGTGTACTGACAAAAGATGATTAATACTGATGAGTAAAACTAATAGTTAGAAATTATTATTGATTAATTAAATAATGTACTACATATGGTTTGACTATTAAAGCTGTTTTTTTCTCATGTATTAGCATTAGTAAAAGGCCTAAGCTTTAGTATTTTTCCACAGTGCAGTGTTTGAGATGTTATGCTGATTTCACTGTAAATCTTTTGCAAACATTGTTTATTAATTGTTCATTTGAAAGCTCACAGTGGAAATCTACTGCATTTTGCACTCTGTTCGTTCTGTACTTCCTTGTGATACTGTGGTAATTGTTTTAACAATTGGCTTTAGCTTCTGGTAGGAAGTAATGTTATCTAAAATGTAATGTTCTATGCTGTTTTCTAGAATGTTATTATTCTGCAGGAGTTGCTGACCGGAGAGGATTGTCAACATGGGCCTAACTCGAAGAAGCCAGGAGTAAAGTTACAAAATGGAGAAAGAGTGAAATTTAATAGGTTTGTCATTATCACACCTCATAGTCTTGTCTAATACAGGTCTAGCTAGTGGGTTTTGGGACTTTAATTTAGGAAAGTTTCAGTTGATATAGTTGAGTTGAGTCAGAAATAATTGCAGTGAAAATCAGACTTACATGCTAATGATTCTAACAGCTCAGATACCTGAAGTCAAACTTTACTGAACTGTTGCCCTTTCATGTTCCTGATGCTGATCACTGAAGTCCTGCTATTCCTGTACTCTGTTGATTAAGACTCTGCTAACTGATGTCTCATGTAGGAGAGGTATAACAATGTGCATTTTATTTTTCCCTTACATGTTTCCTCCTAAAAGAAATTGCATATTTTTTGTTAGTGCCATAGTTTATCTGTTTTCCAAATTAATTTTGTCTTATTTTGATTTGAGCATGCAACAAAGCTCAGCCCCATACACATTTTTCAAATTAGAATTTGATAGTAAGGATGACCTACCTAATCACTGAATTGAATGTTTATTAACTGATTATGATTGATTCAACTGCACAATAAAAATCTGTTACTATTTCTCAAATAATTCTGTTGTTATTCTGGATAATTCTTTTGTAGTGTTTAAAGGTGATTTTTCTTGTAAGACAAAGATTGTTACAGTGCTTTGGATAGCCTGTGTTGTTTCTGATCTGCTATAATTTGGTTTTGGGAGTTATTAACACTCCTTTAGCATTGTTACTATAAGGGCAATAAATGTTTCAACTTTACTAAATTGGTGTGGTGGTTCATGGATACATTGGTCATGGTGAGTGTAAATTACTGACTCATTGCATATTGTTGTTATTCACTGCTATTGGATCTTATGGTTTGATTTGATGATCTTATTACTCCTATCTGAGTCAAAAGATTTGAGTCAACCTCTTAGGGTAGTAGATGTCACTTCCCTATTATGTATCACCTTAGGCTAATTTAGGAGATCACATGCCCACAGAATTTGGTAGCAGAGGATGGTTTTGTCTCAATATTGTTTAGATAAGGTTGGCAGGTTCCCAATGTTGCTCAGTGTTGTTTGAGTTCTAAGTAGGGTTTGAGCTTGAAATGCTTTGGCCAATCGCAGGTGAATTGTGATGTATGAGTGAAATAGGGAGTTTGCGAACTCCAAAGTAATTGATAGGATTGTGCGTACTCCAAAGGGTGAGAACAGGGAAGTGGCACTTTGTGCTACAAAATTGCCCACATATTTGTTATTGTAATCGGCCCTGCGTGGTCTAATACTCTGGAGTATTGTACAAGTGTAGGAGACATTTGTTTGGTTTTGTCTGCAGGTAAATGTGTTGGTTGGTTGAGCGCTGTCAAAAACACCTGTAGTAATTTTTCTTTGTGTGTGTGTGTGTGTGTCTTGTTGGTTGGTATTAGGTGAAGCCTGAGTGCACATGGTGGATCTGTACTTATGAGAGTGAGGTTTGTGGGCCAAATCTGACTTATGTTTGCAAGAAAGCCACAGCTGGAAGAGTAGCTGTTTGTGAGAAAGGCCACAGTTGAAATTTCCTAAGGCTTCCGAAGAGTTTGTGTCCTACCTGTTTTAAGCAGACAAGTTGGTTTTATTGATTTTTCTTTAGTGATCGCAATATTTTGCATTTAGTTTTCTGTGTGAATTGAGTTTGAGACTTTGTCAGCCACTGTGTGGAAAAGTGTGACATCACTGGGTTTGTGCTGGAATTGGTCGGTTGGTGAAAGGACCCGTGCACAGATTGGTGGACAACTGTGAATAGCTGTTGGTTGGCAGTAGCAAGCGAAAAGCATTTTGGTATTGAAATACTTCCTGTTTTGGAATAAATTTGTAGTTTAAGCCCAATTAAAGGTAAAAATTAAATCTTTCAAAGCATTAGAGAGTGCAATGAGGAAGGATGCTTTAATTCCAGTTAGAATAGGAAAAATAGCTCCACCCGAAGGTGCAAACACATACATAGGTATCGAAGAGAAAGGTCCATTAGGGACTAGTTGGCTAAAACAATGGTGCAAAAATAACAGAGAAGAAAGGGTGCTTAGCTTTTTTTGCTTATGGAAGTTTTATTATCAATATTCAGGAACATTTTAGAAGGGTACTTTATGAATTAAAGCCCCCTCGGAGACCAGCACAATTCAAAGCCTTAGCTATTAGGGAGCTACTAGCCAGACAACAAGAGAAATTAAAATTTGAGAGACAAATGCGAAAACCTGAGAAAACATTGTTATAAGCCAAATGGGATAGTGAGCAGAAGTTGTGGAGAACATTATCCTTACAAGGTATTAGGATGTTTCCTGCAATTTCGCAAGAAAAGGGGGACAGTATCAGACCAAAGACAAAGAAAAAGAATCTTGAAGAAGAAATTGAGCCAAATTCAGGTGAAACTAAACAATCAATTGCGATAAGATAGTGATTCAGATGATGATGATTTTATAACACAGTTGTTGAGATATCGTCTTGCTCCATATGCAGCAGAAGAGATAAATCGAGGTCCTAGTGTTACTGCTAGTCCAAGTGCACCTCCAGTTGTGGTAACACAGAGTCAAGTTCAGGTCACAACTAATGTTCCTACTATTAAAGTAACTCAAACTCCTGTGATTCAGTCTGTAGCTCAGTCAGTGACATATCGTACAGTTCCTGTTGTTAGTTCAGCACCAAGTATTACAGTCCCAGTGACACCACAGATATTTCAGAAACCAGTGATGGTTCAGATGGAGTCTACACCTAGTTCAATGTTGGTCAAGCTCAGACAATGCAAAAGTATACTCCAGTAACAATATCGTAATTGAGTTCCTCAGTACTTACAGATCAAAATGCTGTAATGGTTTACTACAAAAGTCAGAATACTTCATCAGGTCCAGAAGCATTAGCAGTTCCTGTCACAATTGGTCCAGCTGTTCTATTGTATGCTCAAGGAAATAATGAGAGTAATATGCAGATTTCTAATTCATTTAATGCTACAATGTTTTCACCTTTTAATTCAAATGTAGAAATGGAGAAACTAAATGCTACTGTAGGAGTTATGTCTCCAATAAATCAGACTTTTGACAAAACAGGTCTGCTCATAGATATAACTTGTCTTATGATTTCACAATCTGTGGTGACTCCAAATTCAGTTCTAGGGTCGCCTGAAAGAGTGATAGGTCCACCATGTAATACTCCATAATGGGTGCCGAAAGTGAATAACAATGTTTACTTACAAGGTTTGACAGTTCAGCAATTAACAGAATGGTTGGGGAAAGTGAGCAGAGCATCAGCGATAAAAACAGTTGCGGAAGGGGAAAGGGCACTGAATTTGGCAATATTCTAATTAGAATTAAATTAAATGATAAAGGGAACACTTGAATTAAATAGATTTGACTCATATATTGAAGATAATAATGTATGTTTCATGTCTAAAGATGTCACAAATAGAGCAGTATTGGCACATCGAAAATTATCAGAGCCTGAGAAATATATGAAGTGGATATTGAGAAATCCAAAAAATGAAACAGGAGTTACAGATTAGAATTTGATTCAAAAGATATTTCAAATATGAGATCTCCTGGAATGAAAATTCATATTAGAGAATTAATCCAAAGTATTGAAACATGGGGAGCATTAGATGAATGGGAAGGCAGATGGGTAAAAGAAATGAGATCAAAAATAAAGAGAGTCTTCAACTTCAAACTCTACTGATACTCAGCAGACTGATAGTCAGTAAAAATATAATCAATGAGAGAAAGTCCTGTAGGGAATTATGTTCATGTCCCTTGGAACAGGAGTGAGATTTTGTCATTTACAAATGACTACCCGAGACTGGTAGAGAAGCCAGTGGAATTGTATCAACAGGAAGAAAGGTTTGTGAAACATGCAAAATGTTTGTGGGAGGATTTAAATACTCTTTTAGAAATAATGGTCCCCTCTGGTTATGGATTGAATGCAAGAGTAGTGTTGATTGGCCAACAAAAGAACCTCCAAAAGATCTGATTACAGGTGAAACAGTCTCCTGATTGCATTTTTGAAAATTAGAATTTCTCTCAATGATATCGATTGGCAGAGAATTCATACGACAGCTCAGGAGGCAAAAGGGTCAATACATGCATAATATGAAAGGTTGTTGCAGGCATTCAAGCATTGTAGTGGTACAGAGACAATTGAGTCCAAATACATGATTCATTTTGTGTACAGGTTTGAGCAGGGGTTAAGACCTAATTCCCAATGATTACTCTTTTTCCCGCATTAAATGTGCAAAATCTGCCAAGTGACCTACAAGATACAGTCATTCTAGAAGTATGGGATCTTTTGGGACAAGATGTTGGTCTAATTAAAGGAGTGGAACTAGTCGAAGTCACAGTTACACCCATTGCAGTTTTCCTGGAAACTCCTCAATATCACATGGCACCAGAAGAAATTGAAGGAGTTACACCTGCAATTACAGATTTTGTTGAGCAATGGGTTTTGAAGGAAGTGCTGAGCAGTTCATGTAATTCGCCTATTATGGGTTTGCGGAAACCAAAGTGGGAAATTTCAAATAGTTCGGTATTTGAGGAAAATAAATGACATAGTGGTCAAATGTTGTCCAGTGGTGTCTAATCCAGCAGTGATTTTGTTCCAAATTCATGCGATGCAGAATAATTCACAGTAGTCGACTTGCCGCAAGCACTTTTCTCAGTGCCTCTACACGAGGATAGCAAATTTCTCTTTTGTTTAAAATTCTGCAATTGAGTGTATTCCTGGTGAAGAATTCAACAAGGAGATCAGGTGTTGACAAAGAATTTGGAAGCATTGAAAATGCCTTTCCAATCTATAGTGGTCGAGTAGATTGATTATTTGATGGTTGCTTCAAAGACACAAGAAGCATGGAGGTGAGATACTATTGCCGTATTAAATGTGTTGGGTGAAAATGGACATCAAGGCCCTCATTACAGGGCTGGTGATCATCAAACTGCCAGCCTCGTGGCAGCAGTGTTACTGCCATGGACCTAGCAGTAAAGACTGCCACATTACAAGTTGTGGGGTTTGGCCGAAGCCAAACTGCCTGGCCCGCCTGTGCTGTCGCATCGATGTGGCCATTGGTGAGCTCCTTCGGGCCGGTGGTACGCCTCTCCCTCCCGGCCGAATTACGACACAACAGACCACCAGGCTTTCTGTGGGAGTGTGAGAAAACAGGGCTGATTGCAGAGGCCCCCTAACTTTGTGCCCCCATTTTCCACTTTATGCTGGTGTTTTCCTGACTCTGATGGTGCCCTGGGTACTGCTAACCAGTCCCAGGGCCTGTGCTCTGTGTAAAATCAATATGCAAATTAGGCTAATTATAATTGGCTAAGTTAACCTACCTATAAGTCCCTAGTATATGGTAGGGCATGTAGGTTTAGGGACCACAGCATAGGTGGTGCACACCTAGGTGCACTGCTGAGGTGCCCAGTGTCATTTTAAAGGCAGGCCTGCCTTGCTGGCTGCTTTTAAATTAAAGTTATATGCAAATTCGACTTTGGAATTAAAAGTAGTTCCAAAGTCTTAAACTACCTTATTTTTACATATAAGTCACCCCTAAGGTGTGCCCTATGTGCCCCTAGGGCTGGGTGCCATGTAACTATAAGCAGGGACTTTATAAAAATAGATTTATAAACCCTGGTGAGGTAAAAACAGCCAAATTCGTTTTTCCCTCATTGAAGTAAATGGCCTTCATAGGCTAGAATGCGGAGACTTTATTTAAAATTTTAAAGTCTCCTTAAATGTTGCATACCAAGAATTTGGTATCAAATTAATTGTTGTAATAAATCCCACAACTTCCAGTTGTTGGATTTAATATAACTTGTTCAGGTAAAGAGTTTTAGACTTTACCTAAAAAGTTGCCAATTTCAGCCCTGCATTGTTTTTGCTGCTGTGCTCTGATTGGCCAGCCTGCAGCAGCTTAGTCAAAGCTGCCTTGATGAGGTGTGAAGTGGCCTGGCTTCAAACAAAGGAATGTGCTTGTGGGAGAGAATCTCCCCTCAGCAGATGGTGAGGCAGGAAGGGGGAGGGCTGCCAAACTGGTCTTCAAAGGCAGAGAAGGACATTTGGAGCAACCAGCAACACCCCCACATCCTGCAACCCCAGACAACTAGGTGCCCCCTTGATTAGATTAGGAGAGGGCAGGAGAGGGGTGTGTTTATGATTTCTAGCCACACCAGTGGGTGGGCTCAGCCAGATGCAACCTCCAAAAATCAGAATTAGCCATGTTGGATTTTTAGAGAATGTTGCCTTTTGGGATGGATTTTTGCCACACTTCCCAGGAAGTAGTCATCACAGGGGGACGACCCTGTACCTGATTGGAGAACCAGGACCGCCCTGCTTTTCACCCAGGAGCAAGGATAAAACTGGCAGACCTGCCCCCACACCTCAGATCCCCGCCAGATTTCAAGAAGAAAAGAACTAAAGGAGCAGAAGGACTGCCCTGCTGGACCCCTGGCCTGCACCTGGAACCTGCACTCAGAAGGACTGCACCAGCTGCACACTTGGGCTTCACCACAAGAAGGACTTTGCCTGGCTTCAACTGGTTCAAGGAGGGACTCCCTGTTTGCTACAGGTGAAAAATTGCTATCCAGAGTCCCCCTGCACCAACTCCTGAAAAGTGACCAGCTGACCACTGTCCAGTGGCCAAAAAGGAGTTTGCGTCAGGTGCATTCTGGGAGTTGAAGTCCGCACCCCCCAAGGACCATCTCTGAACTTCTGGACCCTTGGGGTGAGCTGCGGACTCCAAAAGAACCTTAAAAGAACATCTGGGTGAAGCCCCAGAAGTTTGGAGAAGATTTGAGAATTTTTGTAAAAAAGCTCCAGAGAGGGACCGACCCGCCGCGGAAATTCTAGCCGGCTTGCCTCAACTGCGACCCGGCCTGACTTGGTGGTTCGTCCCGGTAAAGAAAAATCTCCGAAAAAGAGACTAAGTCCGAAGGTAAAAAGTTGACCGGGACCTCCCAGCCATTGTATCCGAGAAGGGCTCCACGGACGTCGGATCAAGATCCAGGTTTACCCCGGTCGAAGGATTTTCACCTCGAAAAAATGACTAAGTCCGAAGGAAAAAATCTCCACCGAGGAATCCAGCATCGCGTATCCGGACAAGGGCTCCAGGAGGTCGGATTCGACTGGCAGGTTCGTCCCGCTGAAGAAAATCTTCAAAATAAAGACTAAGTCAGAAGGTAACTTTTTAACCGAGGCCTCCCGCGACCTGTAGCCGAGCAGGGCTCCATCGCGGTCGGCCTGAAACTTTGACTTTGCCCCGGTCGAGGTGCAACCAGATGACCCGATTGGCGCTTTTTGTTTCTAAGCGCTAGAAAAATAATAATTCTTTAAAAATTCATATCTCCGGTTCCCTTTATCTGATTTTATTCATTTTTGTGTCATGTTAAAGATAAAAATATAAACTATTTTTATAAATTGGTTTTGGATTTTTAAACTGTTTCCTGTGTTTTATTTAATTACTGTTTTGTGATATTTGAATGCTTTACACACCGTCTCCTAAATTAAGCCTTGACGCTCGTTGCCAAGCTACCAAGGGTTGAGCTGGGATTAATTTACTGAGACCTAACTGTACCTAAGTGGAGGTTGGTGGCTTGTTGCTAGGTGTAGGTACCTACCTGCCCTTACCAATAACCCATTTTCCAACAGGGAGTCACCCTGCCATGAAAACCCTGATGGTCACACACTCGGTGATGAAAAATTCCAGTTTCTGTTGCCGGCACACACATGCACACATCTCCCTACACCCCCATGCACCCCCCACTCGTCCACAGTTATGCACGCAACCCTGCTCCAAATATACATCCATTCACACCCTCCATCATCCACATACACACACACACCCCAACCTCCTTCATCCACACCCCCCACTGAATCCACACTCATGCACAAACATGCACATTCCATGCACACATATACACACACACTCACGTACACCCATACAGGCACACTCACACAACACACATGCACCCAACATCCCCTACCCTCCCCCTTCATATGATCAACTTACCTTTTCCGGCGAGCTGATCATCTGGGAGGGGATGGGTCCTGGTGTTTTGCACCACCAGCATCACACTGCCGTAAAGGACTCCACCAAGCTGTATTATGTATCGTAATAATATGGCAGGCGGAGTCTTGCTGGCGTGGCATGGCATTGCTGGTGGTGCAGCTGCCTCTTCAACTCCATCGGTCAGACCGAGGGAGTCGGACTTCGACCCATAAATGGGCAGAAGTCCAAACAGGACTCCTAATACCAGGACTCCTGGCAATCTGTTGACTGCAGAAGCTTCAGCAGTCTGCTTAAAGGACCGCCGAAGCCGTAATGAGGCCCAAAGTATCACCAGCAAAATGACAATACTGTCAGAAAGAAATTAAATATTTGTGACATCAAATTGAGAAAGGTGCAAGGAAAGTGTCTAGAGAAATGGTTATGGCAACATTGCAAATGAACCCTCCTGTTACTCAAAGAGATGTCAGGATGATTTTGGCAGTGATGAGTTATTGTCGGCAGTGGAATCACCATTGTTCAGTAATTTCCAAGCCTTTTGATCCACTACCCCTTGATGAAGCTTGTATGAAAGCATTTACTGAGTTGAGAGAGAGTCTGTGCAGAGTTCCAGCCAAGGGAATGCCTGACTGCACGAAACCATTTTCACTCTTTTGTCATGAACGCTATTGTTGTGCTTTTTTCTGTCCTGACACAGGTACATGCTGCTGTAAATCACCCTGTAGCATATTTTTCAGCAACACTGGATCAAGTTAATGCTGCTTTACTATGTTGTTTAAAGTCAGAGGCTGCAGATGGTGTTAGTCTTACCCAAAGTGAGAGCATTGTGATGGGACATCCTTTAACTGTTCCTGTCACTCATTCAATCGAGGTCTTCCATGCCAGGACCACAACTCAATATTGACAAATGCTCAATTGACTCGCTAGGAGTTATTGATTTTTGGTTCCCCGAATGTAACACTGATAAGGTGCGGAGTACTTAACCCCACTACTTTACTACCTGTAGACACTGCTGAATCTGAAAATGTAAATGAAGTGGAACAGGACTGCCTAGCTGTTATTGAACTGTGCACCAAACACAGACCTGATATTCAGGATACTCCGTTAGAAAAAAAAGACCAAATAATTGTTATGGAAGATTCCTGTTTAAGAGATAATGTGGGACCATTGAGGGTTAGTTACACTGTTTGCACTATTTCTAATGTACTTGAAGCTTCATGGCTTCAAAGAGTATTGGCCAAATTGGTTGCTATTAATAGAGCATGCTGTATTTCAACACAGCTCAAAATTACAATTTTTTACAGACAGCTAATCTGGATTTGGTGTTGTACAAAACTTGGGTCAGTTGTGGTCCCAAAGTGGTTTTATGAACTCTTCTGGCTCACCTATCAGAAATGGTGACGGTATCCATGAATTACTAGAAGCTTTACAATTACCTGAGAAGGTCACGCTGTGCATTGCACAGCAATTGATTTGATTACTATGGGAAATGCCTATGCTGATCAAGTCGCTAGATATTGTGCACTTAATTGTGCTACTTTAAATGAAGAATTGAAAAATGTAACAAGTACTGATGAGACAAGGCAAAGTTTTCTGTTGATAGTGGTTGACACTTGGGAAGAAATTTAAATATTGCAAGATGAGGTTCCTGAAGATGAAAATAGAAGCTGGAGAAAATTGGTTTCCAAAGAGAAATTGATGAAATCTGGGTTTCAAATGAAGGGCAGGTAGTCTTGCCAAACTGTCTACTGAGACAAATGGCTAGATACTATCATGGTCAAACTCAACATTGGCAGAGATGCAATAATTCAAACATTTAAGCAATTCTGGTTCAATCCAAAATTTAGACAGGTTGCTGAAGCAATTTGCCACAGATGTATTACATGCCAGCAAATGTACGTGGGAAAAAGAACTATTGTCAATTTGAGTCATACTGGTAGGTCAGGTGGTCCATTTAACAGAATGCAGTCATTGAGAAGCCTGTGTGTGATGGTTCGAGGTACGTATTGGTGATTGTCTGTATATTTAGTCATTGGATTGAAGCCTACCCTACATGTAGAAATGATAGCCTCACAGTAGCAAAGTTGTTACTGAGTGAGCTGATCCCGAGATTCGGGTTCCAGACCTCTTTAGAATCAGGTAGAGGAAGTCACTTCAATAACGAAGTGATAAAAATGCTATGTTCAGCCTTAAACATTGAGCAGACACTGCACTTTAGTTACCAACCTGAAGCTTCTGGATTAGTGGAACAAATGAATGGTGCATCCACAAATCTGAAATGGCCTGATGCTTTGCCTTTGGTTCGGATGAGCATGTGAAGTACACCTTACAGAAAGACTGGTCTCTCATCTCATGAAATATTAATGGGCAGAGCCATGAGATTTCCAGCTATCCCTGCAAATGCACTTGTAAGGATAACAGATGACTTGGTGCTGGATTACTGCAAAGGTCTAGCTGATGTGGTTCCCTCTTTGTCTTACCAGGTGGAAGCAGCAGCCATGCCACTATCCCAAGACCACTGTCACAGACTATGGGCTGGTGATTGGGTGGTGATCAAGAAGCACATGCAGAAGTCTTGTTTGGCGTCTAGGTGGAAGGGTCTGTTTCAAGTGACAGAAACAAAGCAAGAGACTGCAGAAGTAAAGACAGTGCAAACTGGTGAAGATCCAGATCCAAGTACACCTCTGACAGCTGAGATTTAAGGACAACCTTGATATTCTTCTATCAGCAGAAACAGAAGTGGATGTAGCAGGAAAGTCAAGTCTGAGCAGGAGGACTCGCAAAAGCAGATGATTGGGAAAAAGAGATAAAACAAATATTGCTTTGTGAAGTAGCCAAAAGTGGAGTTGAGTTGAATCAAAGTCACACAGATTTGACTCCTCCTGAAGTGGCTAGTGGTACAGGTGAAAGAAGTCAAAGAAGAACTAGTCAGAGCCCTGTTAGACCAAGAAGAGTCATATGTCCAGTTTTATCATAACTGTCTAGAAAAACAGTGAAGAGATAAATGGCCTTCTTCATTTGCAGCTGAAAACGTTTCTGATGTGTATCGAGCATAAATGAGGAAGCAGAACAGCAGAAGAAACAGATTAGAGTGAAGGAGAAAAAAGTGCAAGTTGAAAGTCAGAAAGGAAAAGAGTTGCAATCTGAAGATACTCAGGCACTGAATGGGCGTACCTTTCAGCTGATGAATGGGAACACAAGTTTATGTCCTTTTATTATGACCGTGAGAATACAGTTCAGTCTTTTGGAACTTGAAATTACACTTGAACTGCACAAATTAATTAAATCTGTTACTATTTCTCAAATAAGTATGTTGATATTATGTATCATTCTTTTTCACTGCTTAATGATGATTGTTCTTACAAGACTAAGATTCTTCAGACGCTTTGGACAGCCTGTGTTATTCCTGTACTGCTATCATTTGGTTTTGCAAGTTATTTACATGACTTTAGCATTGTCAATATAAGTGCAAGAAATTTTTAAACTTAACTAAAGTGTTGTGGTGATTCATGGATACATAGGTCATGGTTAGTGTAAATTACTGACACCTTATTGCACATTGTTGTTATTTATTGCTATTGGATCTTATGTTTTGATTTGATGATCTTATTAGCCAAAAAATTCTAGCCAACCTCTCGGGTAGTAGATGTCACTGCCCTATAACTTGTGACCTAAGCCTAATTTTGGAGGTCACATGCCCATGGCACTTTGATATTTTATAGCAGTTCTTTGTGATGCTGTCAGTATTCTTGGGGCGGGCATCTTGAAATTTGCTATGGATAATGCCCTAAATCTCTTTCATTTTGATGTATCCTTGGCAAGTTAAAAACAACAGTGATGCAAGACATGCATGATTTGTGCTAGCATCTGGTACGTCTACATGTTTCAGACCATTATTATTATTTGAATTACTTTAGTATCAAACAACCCATCATATTTTACCTTGTTTCCTTAGCCAAGTCTGTTACCCACAAATACACGTAGCACATTCAATCCTTTGAGGCTCGCTCTCACACTTAACCGAAGCTGGAATTTCCTCAAGAAGGTGGTGTTGGGACTTTGTCCAAATTCATTTTTTATTTTACAGGGGGAAAATTACCCAATATATTGTTACGGTAGGCCAAACTCCTGCGTCATACTCACTCTTTAGGCCCCAACCAACCACAGCACACAGTACCTTTTGCCCGTAACCTGTCCCAATGTAAACACTTTTACCTAGGTGACCCTATCCAATTTCCGATCCAGCATGATTGCCCTAAAAGCTATTGTGAAGTTTTTTTGACAGTAAAATTGTTGATGTTGCTTGACTTACTGACATTTCTCCAGAGAAGAGTTTCCTGCCTTTTTCATATATAAAGGGAGTCAGCTAGGATATGTGCATCACAATTTCTTCTCAATCACTTGTTGCTTGCTTTTAGTCCTGCTAACTATTCTGTTGGACTTTTTCCAATCCTGCTGCTGTGGAAAGGTTGTTCTTGTTTCTTTCATCACCTCTTCTAAGCCCTTCGTCAGCCTTCTGGGACTTTTTTTTCTGATACTTCAATTTTTTTCATTCCTGGATATTTGCTCTCAAGGTATTCTCCTGGATTACTTCTCATTCTGGAGCTAGACTCTGCCTCGTGGAGCAGAAGGCCACACCTCCATAACTAGAACACTCTCAAACCATCACCAAGAAGATCTTCCTTTAACAGCACAAGACTGCCCTTCAACTGGAGGGACTATCAGGAGCCCTCCTAAAGTGAGACCCACTCGCTAAAAGTAACTGATTAGAAAGCCACCAGTTTTTTTCACCACTTTCATATAGTCAGCCAGAACATTCAATGTCCCAGCACATCTAACCTACCCAAAAAATTATCCCATAGCCTCTTAAACGATCAATGGTGGATGATTGTCAATTTAGTGACACAATCACCTTGCACTAGCATGCATTCTTAATTTCTTACATGATGATTGTGCTGATCTTAACTGAATATGAGAAAGTCAAACTGGTAGTGTTTTGTTGCCGTGACTATCAAGCCTTCCGAAGTGGAATGGAAGGTTTAAAGACCCAAAATAACTGTACACTGTGTTACTCTGTTTGGTTCTAATTCTGAGTTATTCTCTTACAGCTGATATACTTTTTATCCCTTAAGGCCACCTCAAACTGAGTTCAATTTATACTGAAAAACCAAGCATCAAACCTGCTTTTGGTCCTAAAGGTTGTTGCACTCCTAGGCATTAGAGATCAATGCACACCTGGTCTCTAGCATATGAGAGAAAGCTGCATACCCTTTTAGGCAAAGCAACTTTACACCTGCACACTGAGTCACTAAGGATAAATGCATACACATGCAATAGAGATATATGTTCACCTAGACACAAGATGACTACCCTCTAGGCACTAGTTGTGTTTGAACAGGTACAGCTGACCATCCCTATCTGGGCACTAAATGTATCTAGTTACCCAAGAACTACAGATGGATGAACGTCTCAGCATCAGAGATAGCAGGGCCCTGTGAACCTCTACGCTGAAATGTTCTCTGACACAAGTTAAATTACTGAAAACTATAACTGTGCAACGAGACACCGGACACTGCTGCCATCTACACTACTGGCACTCTGTCACACCCAGTATTCTAGCACTTGAATGCTGTACTCAGCTACCACCCAGGCAATAGAAATGAATACCCCTTGGCAGTAGGGATGACTGTTTTAGCGTGCAAGGTGTCTGTTCTTGTAAGCACTGGGCAGGCCAGCAGAGATGCCCACTCTCTTAGGTATGTTAGCGCGTCAGAGCCTTAATAAGTAAACTTACAAGGAGACATGTCTAGGTTGACAAACCTTTGGACCACGTTTGGAGACTTCCCAGTACGAAGAATTTTCCCTCACAAATCATCAACCAACAATATCAATAATTAATCAGTAATAACAATCACTAATCAATGGACAATCAATAAGAATCTAACTTTAGCACACCATGACCTTCAGTTATGAATAACCACACCAGTTTAATTTAGTGTTAGGATATTTATTTCCCTATTTGTTACAATCTAATATCATGTTAATATGTTAATCAATTTCAAAAGCAATAAACTCATCAGAAAACACTATTGATTAGCAATCAGAGCACAACTTAATCAATGCATCAGCTATATTTTTCCAATATTTATGCACATCATTATTATGAATCAACTTAGCAACGTCTCATTAGTACATGAATCAACAAAGCAAGATCTCAATCCTTTGTCTATTTGCACAAGGTATTAGTGAACGCCTTAACTAACCTTGAATTAGCATTAGCATGTTGGGCTTCATGCAAAACATTTAGTGAACATGAATTTGGAAAACATCTAAACTAAGGCCTCTACCAAAATAGCAGTTGGTACCTAGAAAGAAAAGGCAAACAGACAATCACAATTTGCATCAGATAGTTACCAATCCAACAGATGAGCAAGCAGTGTCAGTCTTCGTCCTCAGGACATCAGTCAATTCACCATCAGCAGAGATAGGACGGGGCAAAGTCTCAAGATAGCATAGCTAAGGAACAGATTACTTCTCTCAGATGGAGGAGAAGTTAGCATCAGACAAGAATGGGGTAGAGGATGGTTTAAAGTGACAGAATAACTAAACTATTATATGGCAACTAGCAAAAGTCCTCTAGCAAAGGTCTCATAACAAAGGAATGGCAAATGGCAAGGGTAAGAGTCAAAATGTAAGTGGAAGAAAAAGTGGCTCCCGTTTTCCTCAGGTTACGCCGTTAAATCAAAAATGTCTAACGATTCCCTAATTCCTCATTGGATAAAGTTTGGTGCATCATTATCTCTGACCAATAATTTGGTAAGCACTTTACTAGAATTTTCCACAGTACACAGTTCTCATGTCACGGATTGGTCCACGTTATTGACGTCTTCAACGGTTGGAATGTCAGGTAAAAAATGTTACACTTTGCGCTCCAGTCAGTGTCTTCATTGTCTTCTCCTAGTACGGTTAACCTTGCACCTGTTACAAATTACACTGTTGCCTCTAGCAAAGAACATCGCCTTGAGCAAGCCGGTTCTCATGAGAAAGAATTTACTACGGTTACACACATATAACTCCTGGAAAAATACAGCTTTGTGTCCTTCATGAAAAACAGCACACTACACGTTAGAAAATGCAATTCTATATGAGGCCAGGCAGCTAGGCCCAAGCCCTCGCTAAGTTAATAAAGCAAATCCTTAAACACATAACCCTAATTATGATATACTAATACAATTTCAAACATTATTGCATAATAATTCAGAATTAACAAGCCTTTTCATTAGTCTTCGTTTACATGGGTGACCACTCCCCATGGGCACATTTCAAACGTGTGCATTATTTTCTATGTTAATACATTTTCTATGCAGCTTCATCACACAATATCTTGCAAGCTTTTCCGCATTAATATTGCTTTTAAAAGGCACACTCCAACAGGTACCAGGAATGACTGGGCTCCCAGAGATTAGTACTCAATAGCTTTTCCAGGTTGTAGAAGAGCTGTGCCTCCATGCACTACAAACAGCTGGGGTCCAGGGCACTATAGGTGATGGTACTCGCATTCACTAATTGCGAGTACCCTCAGACACAAGAAAGCACAAGCACTACATCATGCGTGCTCTTGCAAATACTGGTTGTGGCAGAGGTCTCAGGCACTTGTTGCACCGCACACACATGAGGGATGCATGGCCTGTTTTAGGCCCTCACTCTCCGAAAAGTCGATATTTTTAAAATTAGAACATCATACAAATAACTGTTCTTAACTCATCCCAAGATACTGTGTTGCTCAAATTGTTCAATGGGTCGTGAAATGCCAGTTATAACTGCACCGCAAAATCAAAAATTCCTTGGGAAACCGCGGCCTGTATCTAACAGAGACCCACGTTGACAACGCGCTTCAGGCTGGTAAGATATGCTATGCAGCGGTCAGAACAGTTTGCTTCTGTTGGCAACAAACCTATATGGGTCAATGTTAATAAAAGAGACACCTAGGTGCTCAGTTATCCAATATGAATATTACAACCAACGAAGAATGGCATCACACAGCTAAGCAAGCTGTCCTGAGGTGGTGCACAATTCAGGATTTTAGCTTAAGGTCAAATAATATATACAGAAGTGACAAAAGCGCTCAATTGTTTTTTTCATAAATTAATTTGTTATTAAGCTGTCTTTTGAGTGGTTTTGTCCGGTAGCATCGGTGCCTAATGAGTCCTTCAATTAATGATCTTCTGGATAGATGTACTTTCCTCACATTGTCACAATAATAATTTATTTTATCTTAAATATCTCTCTCAGATCCCAAATCCCACTATTCGTTATTTTACTTTAGGTCAACCTTTACTTCATCACACACTGTACGAAATGTTATTTTGATGCCAGTGAATCTTTTAAATAGCAGTTTCTGATGTATTATTGTTATTATATGTGAAGATTTTAATTACTGAAGCATCTTCCCTCACACACGTTCTGACTATGTTAGATACCTGAAGTCATTTTCAGGCCAAGATGCATCTACTGTTGTTAAGTTGTGCAGAACTCAGTAGTTGCCTTGGCAGTACGCCTTTATATTTTCTGTCATTTTACATAAGGGTTATCGTTCGAGTCACCCTTGTCTCGCAAACTCGGTCCAAGAGTTTTTTATCCTGGAAGTCACCTGCTAAAACTTCTCTGTTGAAGTACAATGAGATCTATCGATAGGAAGCTAGGCTTTCAAATTAAGGGCAAAGAAACTGGCAGCCTATCTATCAGTTGTCGCTCAAATATTTCATGCACTGTCAGCCTATCAAATCCTCTGATTAAAGATATGCCAGCAGAACTCTCTCCGTGCTTCAAATGGAACTGGAAACCTTTATTTAGACCTATAGTTGTGAGTGCTTGTCAGGCCCAAGGCTCTTACGGAATAACTTTGTGGTCCCATTAAAAGTACACTTTATTTTATAGTAAATAATAAACAGCTTGACAAATAATTTCTCATGTGTAACTCAGCAGCTAAGATTCATCATTTGCCATCTGATTAGGCCATGTATTCATGAGTATGAAGATCTCCACAAGGAAGCTTCTCAGGAGAAGTCAACTGGACGCTCATGCTAGGATTTCAATCCCTAGTGTTCATCACCACAGCCATCCCTGTAGACCATTAAGTCAATTGTACAAATAACTGTAGTTACCACAATACACACAAGGCTGAACTGCATGGGCATAAATACACTGAAAAATAAACAGCCATTTCATTATTGAAAGTAGACTCGCAGAAATGCATGAGAAAAAAGTAATGGACTAAAAGGTGGTATCGGAATTTTCTAAATGACAGCAAATACAAAATGAAGCACCTGATTATCAAAAGAAGCAGGCCACATGGCGTGTGTTCCATTTCACAGTGACCATTGCGGTGCGAGGTATACTCAGAGTCCTCACACTGCTTTAGACCTTTAACTGAGATATATAAATCTCTTGCGTGTTCAATATTTATCAGAGAGGGATTGGCTTGGAACTCCTCAATTCTTTGAAATCATAGTATAGCGACCAAGATGACTCAACATGGTCAAAGTTCACAGTGTGACCCTGCAAATGCCACAGTGTGACCCTGATAGCGAGGAGTGCATGCAGTGTGTTGTGAATATACTATCTACACCTTCTGACATCTGCACCAGACAATATGCTGGTAAAGAGTGACGGCTTCCAACACTTTTTACCTTTCATCAGAAAGAGTTAACCATTCAATGCTTTGAACTGTAATCAACAAGCATTTGTGCAAAAGTGAAAATTTTTGAGAATCACCAGTGAGGAGACTTAAGGCCATATTTAAGAAAAGAGGTCTGCACTAGGTGCACCCTTTAGCGCCCCCTAACGCTGCCATGTGTGTGCCATGTCTAAGATATGGCACACAATGGCAGAAGTTGGGGAACGAGCATCAACATTTTTGATGGTAATTTGGAGCTTTGCAGGATTAGGAGCTAAGCCCATTGAGGCTCATTATGAATAATGGTGTACCTCCTTTAAACGCCTGCTCTGAGCAGGTGTTAAAAGTGCTGAAAAAAAAGATGCAAAGAAATCTCTCAGATTTCTTTGTGCCATTTTTTGCCCTCCCCCCCCCAATGGGGGAACACCCCCTTTGCACACATATTGCATGGTACATGCATGATGCAGCACAAACACATGCATTGCGCCACTTTGTAAATCTGGTGTGGCATTTTTGGCCATCTAACGCCACATTTGCTCAAAAACATGAAGCTAATGTGTCATTGGATGGCACAAGGGGCTCTTAAAACTGCTCCTTAGCCTTCTGCCTGCTCTTTTCTGGCAATTCAAAAGATACATCAATATGTGCTTTGTGATTCTTAACAGTAATTGCAAATCTCAAAGACGTTTCCACATTACTAATTTTGTTACATTTATTTTGCCACTGCAAAGTCCTTTTATGCATCTGGCCCCTAAACAGCATAAGCACCTGAATTATGTTAATATACATAGACTGCAACAAAACCCACATCGAAGCAGTGACAAACATATTTTTGTCACTTTACACAGCCTTGTAGTTTGCAAAAAATACATATTTCATAAAACAAATGCATGTGGGATGTACATGTTTGTATTTTTGTAAGAAAAAACTAAATGTCAACCGCATAAGAATTGTAAATTAACATCGACATCAATTGAATTGGATAAAACACGTGACACATGATCATGGTTTTAAAAACACACTCAACAATCCAAACTATCTAGAAAAGCACGCGGCGTTGTCTCTATGTTCATCAACCCGCAAATCACTTAAAGATAGAGAATGTATTACACACAAGTCCCTCAAAAACAAAGAATGTGCCATATGACAACGAGCCTGGTGATAATGGTGTCGCAAGAGAATATGCACAGTACTGAGAAACAGCTACGTCGCTACATCTGCTCTTTACCAATAAACGGGGAAGTTCATGAATTCACCGTCTACGTTTGTCTGCAGCATCTTGCCTAATGAATATCCTAGTCAAATCCCGTACAAAAATGGGAAAGAAACATTAAACTGAAAAAGCAACAAGTAAGGTCAAGTCTCCTGAGTTGCTGTGCACATTCATACAGCTTGTCACATGTTCCCGTCAAAGAGTCTCCACAGACACAATTAGTATTTTTACACTCGTCTCCCAGGAAGTCATGACTGAACATTATGTTATATGCAGTGTTACCTTTCCTTGGACATGACAAGCGAGTGAGATGATGGAGAGTAACATACAGTCATAGTGTGGCCGGTTAAGGACTGGTTGCAGGTAAAATACTAGTGCCATACAGACAGGGCAGTATCTTCATTATTCTGGAACCCAGAACTCAAAAGTGCCGAGGTTATTATTGGTGACTGCCAATTAGAAATGTAGAACTCATCACAAGAAATGATAACGCGTTTTGTGGTAGGATTCTCAGTACAAGGAAACCGAGTTTGTGATCTAGAACAAGCATCACTTCACTTGACTGTCGGGAATTATGCCCTCTTTTAGCACAGCTGTTCTTGTGATGGCTGGGGAATAAGCTCAGATGTCTCAGTGGATTTAAAGTGGATTTCAGCTGGCTTTCGTGGTTATGGCTTATCAGGGCTGATAACCAGATGGCTTTCTTTTTCATACAATGTCACCCTGTTGAAAACATTCTTCCCTTTTGTCGTATTCTCAGTTATCTTCACCGGTGTTCATTTTGGGATATAATGCTTCCAAAGTGGTAAGTCTGGCCTCGCTATCATTACCCCGCTCCATCAAAGGAAAGAGACCATTCACTGTTCACTTTTAGGGAATTACTTTTTTTATTTTTGCTGAAACACTTTCTTCTTTACAGTAATCGAACAGATAGTAATTTAACTTATGTATCCAATTTCTATACATCTTTAACTCTCACATAGTTTTAAGAAACAGTCACACTCCCTGGGTGATGTCATCAGTGATGTCATTTCAGATGTCATCAGTGATGTTATGAGTGATGTCACTGACCATGTCATGAGTGATGTAATATGTGAGGTCATTAGCAGTGCATTGCGGCGGCATATGTAATAGAGGTGAGGTAACTATAACTGCTGAATTGCTAGGGTTTTGTATGTTTCAAATGTCAGTCTACCTATAAAGTCCCTGAAATCTAAGGTTTTTTCAGTGAATTTCTAAATGTTTTGTAGATTTAATTTCCTAGTGGCACTGAGTATAGGGTAGCAGGGAAGAGTATAGCGAGTATGTGGAACATAGTACTTCGCACCCATGGAGAACTTCTATATGTATAACTTGTAAGCTCACAGACAATGGGGTGGACTTACCTGCTGAGGGTTCTACAAAAGATGGGCTTTGGTCCCAACTTCCTGAAATGGATATCTTTATTATGTCATACACCTATTGCCCGGGTGAAGACTGGCACTGTGATCTCCAAACCCTTTAATATTGGTTGTGGAACACGACAGGGATGCCCCCTGTCACCACTCCTTTTTGCATTAGCTATGGAGCGCTTGGCGCAAGCTCTGAGAATGAGAGGGCCTGACTGGGGACTTTAAATGGGAGGGTTATGGCACGTCGTGTTGCTATACATGGATGACGCTCTGATATACCTCTGCGATCCTGTGGCAGTCTTGCCCCAACTGTTGGCACTGCTGGAGGAATTTGACAAGGCATCCAGCCTCAAGGTAAATTGGGCAAAGTCCTGTTTGTTCCCTCTTACACCGTTGTCTATGGCTCAACGCGAGCAAGTACCTAATATCTCCCTGTCGTGGGCATGCAATACCATCAAATATCTCGAGGTCAAGATCTACCACGAGGAAAAAGAATCAATAGTCGCAAATATAGGTGGCGTTCTGACGGGAGTGAGGTCTTCGTTACCATTTTGGACTTCCCTCCTGCTATCTCCCCTGGGCAGACTTGATATCTCTAAGATGCTGGTGCTCCCAAGATTGTTATACCACTTCTCGGCTCTTCCGATCTCCCTTCCAAATAAATGGTTTGCAGAGTTTCGCTCCTTTCTTACAGCATTGATATGGGGTAAGGGTAGAACTCGTGTGGCATTAAGCAAACTTTACGCTCCTATGTCAGAGGGTGGTGTGGGTGCCCCAAACTTTGAGCATTATTATGCAGCTGCTCAGCTCCAATGGTCTATGTGTTTGTTAGCAGGACATAATTTGCATGAATTATGCGCCACTGTCAAACAAAGAGGTACAGATAGAATGTTAAGCTGGTTAGTGAGACCTAACCCCTGCACCCCAATTGCAGATAGCAATTTCTTAATGAGAAACGCCAAGAAATGTTGGCTCAGGTACACGCATAAGTCAGGCTGTGTGGCCACAAGCGTGTCACAGCTACCGCTGTGGGCACTGCCTGGCTGGGTTACTACTCTGCACAAACTAGCGGCAACTGCTTGGGAGGCAGTGGGATTAGTGGAATGAGGCAACCTCTTTGAAGACAATGGCCCTCATTTGGACCTCAGCAGTCTTTCTGCAAGACCACCGAGGTTACTCCGGGCGGAAGACCACCAGTGTAGGTGGTCTCCCGCCAAGCATATTCTGACTGCTAGCAGCCCTCTGCCCTTTTTCGGATGGAGAGCCACCAGCAGCCATACTTGCGGTTGGTGGTGAAGTGGAGGCTGCTCCACCTCCACGTCATCAGAACACTGCCCACTGAATCACAACCCAGGATTCGGCGTGGTGGTGTTCTGGTGACGGGGTGCTGGCGGTGGAGCAGCCCCCATGGATCCCGTCCCCTCCCTGAGGATCACCGGAACAGCTAAGGAGATTGTCTGTTAGAGGAGTGGGTTGGGGGTTGTTGTGTGAGACCCTAATCAGTGCAAGGGAAAATATTCCCTGGCACTGATAGTGCCTACCGCCATGGATTTCGTGGCAGTACAAAACCCCACGAAATCCATGGCAGTATGCGGGTCCTAATACCACTGGCAGTCTAGTGACGGCTGCCGGGCTGGAGGCCGAAGTCTCCAGCCCAGCGGTCATTACCACCCTGGCAGTCGGAGTGTAGAAGTGGCAGTTTGGCATGGCGGTAACCGCCATGGCCGTAATTCCATTTTTTTTTCACCGGCCTGTTGGCGGTATTACCGCCACTTTTACTCCGACCGCCAGGGTTGTAATGAAGGCCAATATGTTGATCCCATTTACTAGCTTAGTAGGTGATTTCAGTCTCCCTCCCAGCACCTTTCTCACCTATACGTCTTTAACCCGACTAGCGGCAACCTACCGGGGCACTATACCCAGGGAGCCTGTCACATCGGTTTTGCTCAAAACACTTCTGACTCATGGGAATGTGACTAAAGTGATCACAAACATATATAATGTGCTATACATAGATGACAAAACTCCCCTTACATCACTTCGGACATACTGGGTGAAAGCACTACACAGTGAACTTACAGATGCCCAATGGGAACAGGCCCTCACAGCTCTGAAAATTATATCAATGAATGCCCGCTACAAACTTATCCAGCTTAATTAACTGCATCACACCTACTTCGCTCCTTCAAGGCTGGCGAGGATTTACCCATCCACACAGGATGGTTGCCCGAAGTGCCACAGAGGGAATGCTGATTTCTTACACATGGTATGGTCCTGCCCCCTTGCCGTTGAATATTGGGTGACTATAACTGAGACGTTAAATAAAATTACGGGAGGGTTCACGCACTGAGACATGGCACACTACATACTTGACATAACATGCAGAACCTCAAAAAATAAACCAGCGAATCAAATCTTAGACTTAGTGCTCATACTGGCAAAAAGACGCTTAGCAATGAGCTGGAAAACCCCATGTTGCCATCTGTTTCGAGATGGCTTGCATACCTCCGCGTCGGTGTTCTGGCAGAACAACAGATACTAACATTGTCACATGCTACGGTTGGCCCCACTTCCCATCCCTCTGATTGGACAGGGGTACTTGCGATGATTGAGAATGAGCTGAGTGGGCGGGCGGGGTAGTGTGGTGGGGGTGGGGTTGGTTCCTCCCCTTCCTCCCCCCCCTCTGTGTGTCTAGGCTGCTGCATTGGTGTTGATCTATCTGTGGTGCCACCTCCTGCCCTGTTTGTAGATTGTGGAATATAAATCCAACTCAGGTGCCCCCCTCAGCATGCGCTCGGAATACCCTGGCAGCACACCTAACCCAGTTTATTGTAGTTTTGTTGGAGTTTGGTATTTTATTTTTTCTTTTCTTTATTTTTAACGTAGTATGGAATATGTATATCAGTCAGCGGAATTGTAACTATCACCCTGTAGACGACTCTCACTGGTACACATTTGTCAGTTTCTCATGCATAGCTTTCTAAGATTGGCTGTAATGCGTAATGTATGAGGTGTCAATATCCATGTATAAGCACTGAATTGTTGCAGCTTAATGTTTGTCTTACAGTATAGATTTGCTATCGGAAATGATTCCTAATATTCAGAAAAATAAAGAAATATGGAAATAAATATGTGTAAGCTCACAGGATGTTATCCACCTTTGATTGCTCCGAGAGATGCCATGTGTTGTTACCGAATAGAAGCCAAAATGTTTGTAAAGTGCACTATGTGCTGTATGATTGTACCTGGATGTCTCAGTGTATGCATCAATGTGGGCTTGGGTATGTCAGTGCATGCGTAGTGTGTGCCTGGGTTTTTTAGTGTACATATGAGTGTATGCCTGGGTGTCTCAGTGTATACATGACAGCACTAGGGTATGTGATTGAATGCATTAGTGACTGGCTGGCTCTGTGAGTGTCTGCATTGGAGTATTCCTGGGTGTGTAAGTGTATGCCTCATTGTGTTCCTGAGTGCATCATCGTATGCATCAGTATGAGCCTAGGTGTGTTACTGTATATATTAGTATGTGTCTGAGTGTGTCAGTGTATACATCAGTGTCTGCTTGGGTGTCTTATTGGATACATTCTAAATGTTGAAAGATCTAATTAGTAACCTTTATTACTCCAAGACATTGTTCCCTTGATCTGTGTAAAAAGAAAGAAAATATAAATATATGTTAATGTTACACTTTATAATTTTGCACAATAAACTTTAAGTTTCTGCAATGGAAAATGTTATGTTATTAAGAAAGCACTACATTTGTAATGCTGGAAAGCAATCATACATTTAATTTAAGCATTTCATTTTTCCTATTCACTGTTCTCACGTTCCAAACATTTCCACTATAAAGGATGTATTGTATAAAGAATCATCAGTGGGAATACAATAATCATATAGATTGCAGAGAAAAACAGAACTGCATAATAAATCATTGTAAATAAGTGACACTATGCAATGCACTCACTACAATTATTTAACCAATACTTTTACCTTTACTTAGTCAAGTATTCTAAAGAAAAATATACTAAAAATAACAGTTTTTATTAAGACTGGTAAGATAGCACAAATGGATATTAACCCCTTTAATGCGGGTGTCGGCCACTGGCCGACGCCCGCACTACCTCCCCGTTACGTGATCAAGGCTACGGCTGAAACGCGTTGTTCTGGGAGGAAGCACTGGTGAATAAAGTCTTTTGGACCTCCACTTGATGTCCGGGAACTCTCTACATGTAACAGGAGGATTGTTGGTAATAATATGTGGATGGCTAGGTCCACGCCTGGACCGCTACTGAAATAGCAGCCTCGGATGTCTGGCAACATTGGTGTTTTATATATATATATATATATATATATATATATATATATATATATATATATATATAGATATAACCATGTAGATAGATATATCTATATAGAGATCTATATATATATATATCACTTTTGTCAGTGCATGTGTGGTTTCCCTGGGGGCTGCAAACCAGACCCACATTTAAAAGTGATCTATATATATCTTATATATGTCCAGTGTCCAGTTGAAGGCTTTTGCATTTCTGGCATTATTTTATTTATCATATATATTTTTGAGTGACTTTTTGAAATGTATTCAGATTTGTCTCATGAATTTCTTTTTCAATAAATGGAGCAGACGATTTTTCATATTAATTAAGTTTGAACTGTTTTTTCATTATCCACTTTTCCACGATCTCCTCGATATTGTGCAGCCATTTGGTGCTGTAATACTACGCACCGTTTTTTAAAAATTCATATATATATATATATATATATATATATATTTGCCACCAGTTGTCTTGCAGTTGCAGCTTGCGTCTTCAAAGCAGTGCACATACTTCAACTAACGCATTTCAACTGTAGCTTTTAGGCAGCAATAAAGAAGTCAAGTAAATCTTGTGATTATGTTTCTGCTACAAAAGGATCAGACTTTTGCCTAGGGGCAGTTTTAGTGCCATAAAGAAGCACAGAAGGTTTATATGACTTCTGCAAAGAGCAAATCTGTATTTTAAGTAAATAGCTGAGTACGTTAGTAAAGTCAGCCACTACCTGTGCTATAATACAAATGAAATGTATGTGCGGGGTGGCTATGGAGAGATGAAGAGCACGTTTGCTGGGTGGTAATGAGGGAATCCGAGGAGGAAGACATGGGAGTGGGAGCACCAATAATGATTGTTGGACTGGGCGCAGGAGGTGCTAAAGACTGTGACGAATGGTATGTGACAAGGGCGGTCATTACAACCCTGGAAGTCGGGGTTAAAGCGGCAGTAAAACCGCCAACAGGCCTGCAGTACAAAAAATGGAATTTACGACTGTGGCGGAAACCGGCAACATAGACAGCCACTTTAACACTCCGACCTCCACGGCGGTGCAAACAAACACTGCGGCAATATCCGCCAACAGACAGGCAGAGGAAATGTACCGCCCACACTATTACAACCCACCAATCCGCCACCTCTTCCGGGGCGGATTCACCACAATCAAAAACATGGCAGAAACAGGACTTCGAAGGGAAAACGCTCACCTCTACAAAACCCACAAGGAATCAGGATGCTATGGAACCCGAGCTCCTGATTCTGCCAGCCTTTATCTTCCTGCTCCTCTACCAGGAGCACGAACACCGGCGGCGAAGACAACGGTGAGTACTGCACCTACGACACAGGGGAGGGGGAGGGAAAAGAGAATGACACACACACGCAACACCCCCACCCCACCCTCACCCACTACAACACAGACGCTAATACATATTGATACATAACAGTTACACCCCCCAAACCTCCCTGGAAGAATGCAAGGACAAAAGGAAATGAGTGAAATAATGGTGATATATTCAATTACATACATCAAAAATATTTACAAATACATACATTTGTACTATATACATTTATATACACCAAGAACAGAAGTCCAAGGAATTCCACCATCATAGTCCGTGGATCACTGGGCCCAAAAGGCATGGGCGAGGCCCACACTCAATACCCGATCAAAACGGAGAGAACACTGCAGGGGCATCAGATAGAAATAAAACAGGCACCTCAGCGGGAAGGGAAGAGGGTGGCACCTCAGCCGGTTGAGTGCACAACGCCAGAGCCACGAGGGGGCTCCATGCCCACAGTTCAATCCTGGGGAGTGCAAAGCCACAGTCTCACAAGTCTCTACAGTGGGTGGGTTGCCCACTGTTCAATCCTGGGGAGTGCAAAGCCACAGTCTCACAAGTCTCTACAGTGGGTGGTTTGCCCACTGTTCATTCCTGGGGAGTGCAAAGCCACAGTCTCTCAAGTCTCTCCAGTGGGTGGTTTGCCCACTGTTCAATCCTAGAGAGTGTAAAGCCACAGTCTCTCAAGTCTCTAAAGTGGGTGGTTTGCCCACTGTTCAATCCTGGGGAGTGCAAAGCCACAGTCTCTCAAGTCTCTACAGTGGGTGGTTTGCCCACTGTTCAATCCTGGGGAGTGCAAAGCCACAGTCTCTCAAGTGGATAACAGTCACCACTGGGTTCTGGAGGGGGCCTTGTGCCCAGAGTGCTTCATCCTGCCAAGAACTGAGGTAGCAGATCTATCTCTCCACTGGTTCTGGAGGGGGCCTTGTGCCCAGAGTGCTTCATCCTGCCAAGGACAGAGGTAGTGGATGTCTTTCTCCACTGGTTCTGGAGGGGGCCTTGTGCCCAGAGTGCTTCATCCTTCCAAGGACTGAGGTAGTGGATGTATCTCTCCACTGGTTCTGGAGGGGGCCTTGTGCCCAGAGTGCTTCATCCTGCCAAGGACTGAGGTAGTGGATGTATCTCTCCACTGGTTCTGGAGGGGGCCTTGTGCCCAGAGTGCTTCATCCTTCCAAGGACTGAGGTAGTGGATGTATATCTCCACAGGTTCTGGAGGGGGCCTCGTGCCCAGAGTGCTTCATCCTGCCAAGGACTGAGGTAGTGGATGGATCTCTCCACTGGTTCTCGAGGGGGCCTTGTGCCCAGAGTGCTTCATCCTGCCCATGGCGGACGCAGTAGCATCAGAATCATTTGCGCTGACTGGCCTGTGGGGCTGTTGGCGGCGGTGTCCTGGGCAGCGGTTCAGCTGGTGGCGGTCTTGTCCTGGCCTGCGGGGCTGCTGGCGGCGGTGTCCTGGGCAGCGGTTCAGCTGGTGGCAGTCTTGTATGTGGCAGCAGGGCTGTTGGCAGCGGTCCTGCCTGTGGCAGTGTGGCTGCTGGCGGTCGCCTCCTGGGCAGCGGGGCTGCTGCTGGCAGTCCTGTCTGTGGCAGCGGGGCTTCTGGCGGTCGCTTCCTGGGCAGAGGGGCTGCTGCTGGCGGTCGCCTCCTGGGCAGTGTGGCTGCTGGCAGTTGCCTCCTGTGCATTGTGGCTGCTGGCGGTCTTGTCCGCCGTGCTGATCTTCCCAGACTTGCCGGTTTTACTGTGCCCCTTTCCAACCTTGGATGGTGTTGCAGCTGTTTCCACACTCCCAACTGTACCCTGGGGAACGGCTTTGGTGGCTGTTTTCTTTCCCCTCTCCCGCCCGGCACTGGCCAACTTTTTATGCTTGACAGGTGGGGGACTGTCCGTGCTCTGGTTCCTTGCCACACTGCCTGCCCTGCTGCCTGGTGCACTCCAGAAGCCGGGGACTACTAGCACCACTTGTCCCGCCGATGTTGTGGCTGAGGTGCTAGGTTGGGACCTGGAGAGTCGGGCCCTAGGAGATTGACGGGGTGGGGGAGGTGAGGGAAAGAGGTCAAGGCTGGCTGGGAAAAGTTTCTTAGGAACACTGGGACGGGTAGCTGAAGGGGGTTTGGGAGTGGAGGAAGAGGTTGTGGTTGTAGGAGGTGTACATTTGGTGACTTTGGGTGAAGGTGCATGGGCTGGAGGCTGCCGTGAGGTGGATGGCTGTTGGGTGGGTGTGTGGCTACGTTTGTGTACCTTGGGAGGTGGCCTCACAGACACACTGGGAGAGGACACGGGATGTGTGAATGGTAGTGGGGGTGCTGACTGCACGTTAGCGGGGTGTGGTGGTGGGTGTGGTGGTGATGGACATAGTGGCTGAGGATGTAGTGCATGCAGGTGTAAGTGGAGATGAGACAGGGAGGGAGGAGGGAGATGAGGAGGAGGGGGACACAGTGGAGGCAGTGGATGCTGGTGTGTCTGCATGTGTGTGATGCTTGCGTGAGTGCCTGTGGGATGTGTGGTGCTTGTGTTTGCCTGAGATTCCCTTGTGTGTTGAGGTGTGTGCATGCTGGTCTGATGGTGTGCTTGGGATAGGCTGAGATACAGGTGTGTGGGCCTGGGTGGAGGAAGTTGGAGGGGGAGGCTAGAGACAGGGACAATGGCTGCCATCAGTGCTGAGGCCAGAGTTTGAAAAGCTCACTGAAGGGCTGCCTGACCAGTGTCAATGCCCTCCAGGTTTGCATTCGTCTGTTGCAAAATCCTCTCTACACCCTGGATGGCATTCAAAATGGTAGACTGATCAACAGTGAAGGACCTGAGGAGGTCAATGGCCTCCTCACTGAGGGCAGCAGGGGTGACAGGGGCAGGGGCTGAGGTGCCTGGGGCGAAGGTAATGCCCACCCTCCTGGGTGAGCGGGCGAAGGCTGAGGGGCTGCAGGGATGGTGCTGCTGGTAGGGGGGGTGGCAGCTGTACCTGTAGATGCGGGGGGCACAGATGGGGCCTCCACCACAAGGGAGCTCCCATCAGAGGAGGAGTCCGTCTCGCTGTTGTCAGTTCCTGTCCCCGCCGTGGAGCTCCCCTCGCCCTCCGTCCAACTGGTGAATACGTAGTCCATAGTGTCGCCCTCCAGGGCCATGTGGGATGCAGGTCCCTCCTGCTCTGGTGCCACTGCTCCTCTGCCTGATGATGCTAATGCATACAAGTACAGGGAGACCACAATAAGGGGGGGAGACAGAAGAAAGACATGTTGAGTGCATGCAATACCGCTACCGTTGGCGGACACGACAGACACAGAAGCCCCCTGCACTACGCCGTGCGCTTGGGGTCCACTATTCAATCCCTGGGACATGGCTTACAAGGCTATGGCCAATTTCTGCACACATGGATGTCACAGGAGCCTGACTAGGTGTAGTTGGCACTGTACACAGGTGGGGTGGGATGCCACAGGGCCTGCCTGAAGAAGGGAATATACCTAGTAAACTCGCCCTGGCCTAGGGGAACCCACAGCCCACCTCCCCCACACAGACAGCTAAAATGCGCGCTGAATTAGCAGAATGAGAGTGTACTCACCCCCTTGTGGCTGCTGTGATGCCCTCAAGCACCCATCCAAGTCCGGATACGCCACCGCCAGGATCCTGAACATCAGGCGGGTCATGGTGTGACGGGCACCCCTCCTACGTTGGGAGGCCATCCCCAGCTGGGCCTCCGCCGTCTTCTTGCTCCAGCGGCCAGTGTCCTCCCATCTTTTCCAGCAGTGGGTGCTCTGTCTGTGGTAGACCCCCAGGGTCCAGACTTCCTTGGCGATGGCCCGCCAGATGTCCTTCTTCTGGTTGGCGCTGCCCTACAGGAATTGTACAGGGGAAAAGAGAAGTAATTACCAACTGCACTGTCACAGTCATTGGCCCGCAGCCCTACCCTTGCCATGACGCACATGCACTCACCGTCATTTCATGCATGCCTCATTCTCACCCCCCCTATCTTTCATCTACCCCACTCCACACAGGCATTGCCCATACAGCATGCTCACAGTGTACTGACCTGTTTGTCTGGAGGACCGTAGAGTAGTGTGTACTAGGGGAGGACCCCATCCACGAGTTTCTCCAACTCCTCTGTGCTGAAGGCCGGGGCCCTTTCCCCAGACACACGAGCCATTGTCTCTTCCAGACTGAGGTCACAGCAGCACTTGCAGTGTAGGTCCTCTCCTGTCGAAGATCAGGTATCGAGTGATTGAACAGAGAGAAAATGGCGTTCACGTCCGCAGCGGTGCGTACCGTCACCACCGGGGTACATCGTCATTGGCTCCTGGGACCCATAGGGTCCAATGAAAACCAATGCAGAATTACGCCGCGGTCTTCGACCGCCTACCGCGACGGTGTACAACACCAGTGCAGTTACCTCATATCCCCTTGTCCCACCATACAGGTCAGGCAGCCGCCATTTCAGGGGCCCACATGGCTGTATTTTTTACTGCGTCACACATACCTAGGCCTTGCCTAACCACTCATCCATGCAAATTTCGATTTATGAATATTTCTAGAGTAAGCTGTGTTTACGTACCTCAGAGTTGGTTGTGCTCGCTGTTCTCCTCCATAGGCACTGTCCGCTGGGGAATGTGAGGAGATGGCGGTATCCTCCGGTGTACAGACCGCTGGTGGACCTATCTACAATGGAGGAAAAACATGTGATCATCACCTACAGACTTGATCGTGCCACAATCCAGGAACTGTGTGCCCAGTTGGAAACAGACCTGATGTCAGCTATCCGCCATACCACAGGAATCCCCCCTCAAGTGCAGGTGCTGTCAGTACTCCATTTCCTAGCAAGTGGGTCATTTCAAACAACAGTGGCCATAGCATCAGGGATGTCCCAGCCTATGTTTTCCAACGTGTTGTCCAGAGTGTTGTCTACCCTGCTGAAACACATGCAGAGCTACATCGTTTTCCCTCAGGTGGAGGATTTGCCTACAGTGAAAGGTGACTTCTATGCCCTGGGACATATCCCGAACATTATAGGTGCCATTGATGAGACACATGTGGCCTTGGTACCCCCACGCAGGAGTGAACAGGTGTACAGAAACCGGAAGAGTTACCATTCGATGAATGTGCAGATGGTGTGTTTGGCAGACCAGTACATCTCCCATGTTAAAGCAAAATTCCCTGGCTCAGTGCATGACGCTTACATCCTGTGGAATAGCAGCATCCCTTATGTGATGGGGCAACTACAGAGTCACTGGGTGTGGCTATTAGGTGAGCACCTGGACCCAAATCAGTGGGAATAGTTGTCTGGGTCTATGGATGTCCCTATGAGTCAGTGCGTGTCTAACAGTTGTCCCTCACCATTTGCAGGTGACTCTGGTTACCCCAACCTTTCATGGCTACTGACCCCAGTGAGGAATCCTAGAGCAAGGGCAGAGGAACGCTACAATGAGGCCCATGGGCAAACTAGGAGGATTATAGAGCGGACCTTCAGCCTCCTTAAGGCCAGGTTCCGGTGCCTCCATCTGACAGGTGGTTCCCTATTCTAGTCACCAAAGAAGGTGTGCCAGATCATCGTAGCCTGCTGTATGCTTCACAACTTGGCTTTGCGACGACAGGTGCCTTTTCTGCAGGAGGATGGTCCAAATGGAGGTGTTGTGGCAGCTGAGGAGCCTGTGGACAGTGAAGACGAGGAAGCAGAAGAAGAGGACATCGACAACAGGAACAAGGTGATCCTGCAATACTTCCAGTGAGACACAGGTAAGAAAACAAACCTGCCTGCTGCATCTAATAAAAATCTACTACCTCTCTACTCTCTGTCATTTTCACTAACTGTATGGTCACTGAGTTGTCACTTTCCCTTACAATTTCACAGATGTGGGTCCCACTGTGTGAAATTTGCTTTGTTTCCTCATGGACTAGAGCTGTGTGACATAGGTATGTTGACATTACATTTGATATGGGATTTTGGCACTGTAATTGCTAATACACTATTTCGAAATCACAGACAGACTCCATATTGTTTTGTGCTTTAAGGGAGTTTATTTAAGTGCTCAATATTGGAGGGAGTTGTAAAATGGTGAGGGGTGATGGTGGAGGAATGTCCATGGCAGAGTCCAGTCTATTAGTCTCACAGGTGCATTGTCCAAAGGGCCATAGGAAGTGGAGCTGGGGCAGTTTATGGATGGACAGGGTGACAAGGTGGGACAAATGGATAACAATCAGGGTGGTCTCATTTCTTGGCGGGGGTCTTAGCTTCTTTATTTGTTTTTGTCCTGGATCTCAGGGACCGTTTGTGAGGTGGTTCTCCCTCGGCAGGGGGTGGGGTGCTGGTGTGGTGGTCCTGTGGCGGTGCCTCCTGTCCACTAGCGCCGGCAGAGGTGGTGGGCAGTTCATCGTCCAGGCTAGTGTCAGGGGCCCCTTGTTGTGCCACAGTGTCCCTCCTGGTGTTGACGAGTTCCTTCAGCACCCCTACAAGGGTGCCCAGGGTGGATTTGAGTTTCTCCCTCAACCCCAAATACTGTTCCTCCTGCAGCCGCTGGGTCTCCTGAAACTAGGCCAGTACCGTTGCCATCGTCTCCTGTGAATGGTGGTAGGCTCCCATGATGTTGGAGAGGGCCTCGTGGAGAGTGGGTTCCCTGGGCCTGTCCTCCCCCTGTCGCACAGCAGCCCTCCCAGTTCCCCTGTGTTCTGGGCCTCCGTCCCCTGAACCGTGTGCCCACTGCCACTGCTCCCAGGTCCCTGTTGTTGTTGGGGTGGTGGGTGCGTTCCCTGTAGTGGTGGACACACTGCTGATTGACGTGTCCTTGGGACAGAGGTATGGGCCCTCTGGGTGGGTGCTGTGCTGGTGTTTCCAGAGGGGGGAAGCTCTGTAGTGGCCTGTGCCAGTGTGAGGGGAACCAACTGTCCCAAGGTCCCAGATGGGCCGGGCTGGTCATCTAGATCCAGTTGCACAGAGTTGCTGTCATCACTGTGGGCCTCTTCTGTGGGTGGAGTGAACGTGTCTGGACCCTCCTGTCAGGTGACGTTGGGTAGGGGTCCTGCAGGGGTGTGAAAGCATGATTATTGCATCTGTGTGTGCCATTGTGTGCAATGGGTGGGTGACCGTGTACCCCAGTGCTTGCATTCCTGCGTGGGACCTTGTGTGATGATGGTTTAGGGGGGTGTATGGGTATGTGCAGTGGCCATGCTTTGGTGATGGGTGTCCATGCTTTGGTGTTGCATGCAGGGCTTGGTGTTGCGATGTGTGGTTTGTGATATTGGGACATGTGTGAGGAGTAGGAGTGATGGGGGTGAGGGCGAGGGTGGGGGTATATGATGGCATGCAGTTAGGGTGGGGGATATAATAGTAAAGATTTGACTTACCAGAGTCCATTCCACCAGCTACTCCTGTGAGGCCCTCAGGATGCAGAATAGCCAAGACCTGCTCCTCCCATGTTGTTAGTTGTGGGGGAGGAGGTGGGGGTCCTCCGCCAGTCCTTTGTACCGCGATGTGGTGTTTTGACACCACGGAACGCACCTTCCCCCGTAAGTCGTTCCACCTCTTCCTCATGTCATCCCTATTTCTTGGGTGCAGTCCCACTGCGTTGACCCTGTCCACGATTCTTCGCCATAGCTCCACCTTCCTAGCTATGGAGGTGTGCTGCACCTGTGATCTGAAAAGCTGTGGCTCTACCTGGATGATTTCCTCTACCATGACCCTGAGCTCCTCCTCAGAGAACCTGGGGTGTCTTTGCCATGCCATGGGGTGGTGTGGGTGATGTGTGGAGTGGTGTGTGTTGTGATGTGTTGGTGATATTTAGTGGTGTGTTGTGTGAGGTGCGTGGATGTTATGTGGGTGATGGTGTTGAGTGCCTGTGGATGCTCGTTTGTAGATGGTGGTGTCTCTCTGTGGCCTTCAGTCGCAATTGTGGTTGTAAGGGATTGTGGGTGATGTGAGTTTGCGTTTTATATTGTATTGGGTGTGTGTGAGTGGTGTGTGTATGTGTACCAGGTGTGTGTATTTCGAATTGTCCAATGTGGATGTGTTTTGTATATGTGTGTGTATTTTGAGTGCGGCGGTGTGTACTGCCAATGGAATAACGCGGTTGAAAGACCGCCGCGTGGATTCGTGGGTCATGATACTGTGGGCGTATTCCTGTTGGCGTGACGGTGAAGGATTTCTTATCGCCAGTTTATCACTGACCATTGGTGTGGCGGACTTGTGCGGGTGTCTAGATTTTGGCGGATTCCGGGCTTTGGGTCATAATTACTGTGGTGGAATTCCGCGGCTGCGCCGGTGTGTTGGGGGTCTTCTGAACTGCTGTAAGCGGCTTTTACCACCAATGTTGAAATGACCTCCAAGGTATTTGAGTGTCTTGAAAGAACGTGCTGATTGAGGGAAGAAGTGCAGGTAAGGTGGCCTCTACAGTTTCACGTATCACACACACACACCAGCAATTTTCTTGCATTTCTGTCACACAAACTACAGGAATATGCTGCGATCCACAAAATTCCTACCACCCAGTGATTTCTCACCTGTCCTGATAAAAACACTACCCCACTTGAGTGCCTATACCAAGTGCCTGCGTAAGGAATGGATCACCCCAGGGTCAACAGTTGCCTCATGTAAGTACCAACATTGACCGTTGTGTGATCTATTCATGTCGTGTGCACTAGGCGTACCCCCACAAGTGAGGTATCATTTTTATCGGGAGACTTGGGGGAACGCTGGGTGGAAGGAAATTTGTGACTCCTCTAAGATTCCAGAACTTTCTGTCACCGAAATGTGAGGAAAAAGTGGTTTTTGGCCACATTTGGAGGTTTGCAAAGGATTCTGGGTAACAGAACCTGATCAGAGCCCCACAAGTCAGCCCACCCTGGATTCCCATAGGTGTCTAGTTTTCATAAATGTGCAGGTTTTGTAGGTTTCCCTAGGTGCCGGCTGAGCTAATGGGCAAAATCTACATCTAGGCACTTTGCAAAAAACACATCAGATTTCCATGTAAAAATGTGATGTGTCCATGTTGTCTTTCCTGTCACGTGCACTAGGCCTACCCACGCAAGTGAGGTACCATGTTTATTGGGAGACTTGGGGGAACACAGAATAGCACAACAAGTGTTATTGCCCCTTGTCTTTCTCTACATTTTTTCCTTCTAAATGTAAGACAGCGTGTAAAAAAGATGTCTATTTGAGAAATGGCCTGTAATTCACATGCTAGTCTGGGCACCCCGGTATTCAGAGATGGGAAAATAACCACTGCTGCTCAATACCTTATCTTATGCCCATTTTGGAAATACAAAGGTTTTCTTGATACCTATTTTTCACTCTTTATATTTCAGCAAAAGAATTGCTGCATATACGGTATGGAATGAAAACCCATTGTAAGGTGCAGCTCATTTATTGGCTCTGGGTACCTAGGGATCTTTATGAACCTACAAGCCATATATATCCCTGCAACCAGAAGAGTCCAGCACACGTAATGGTATATTGTTTTAAAAAATCTGACATTGTAGGAAAAAAGTTGCAGAATAAAACTCTGAGAAAAATGGCTGTTTTTTTCAGCTCACTTTCCATATTTTTTTATTTCAGCTATTATTTTCTGTAGGAAAACCTTGTAGGATCTACACAAATAACCCCTTGCTGAATTCATAATTTATTCTACTTTTTAGAAATGCTTAGCTTTCTGGGATCCAGTATTGGTTTCACGCCCATTCCTGTCACTAACTGGAAGGAGGCTGAAAGCACCAAAAATAGTAAAAATGGGGTATGTCCCAGTAAAATGCCAAAATTGTGTTGAAAAATGTGGTTTTCTGATTCAAGTCTGTCTGTTCCTAAAAGCTGGGAAGATTGTGATTTTAGCACCACAAACTTTTTGTTGATGCCATTTTCAGGGAAAAAACCACAAGCGTTCATCGGCAGCCCTTTTTTCCCATTTAAAAAAAAAATAAAAAATGTTATGTGTATTTTGGCTAATTTTTTGGTCTCCTCCAGGGGAACCCAGAAATTCTGGGTACCTTTAGAATCCCTAGGGTGCTGGAAAAAGAGGATGCAAATTTGGTGTGGATAGCTTATGCGGAAAAAAAGTTATGAAGGCCTAAGCACGAACTACCCCAAATAGCCAAAAAAGGGCTCAGCACTGGGGGGGAAAAGGCCTAGCAGCTAAGGGGTTAAGGACTGTATGATATGGACACCCTTAGAAAAGGCATCACTCCTGGAAGGCCTTAGGATGTCAGAAATCTAGGCATAGACCTACAATTACACTATTTCAGTTTACCAATTTAAATCCTCCTTGGGACTTTATACGTCATGATGCAATGTTTGTTTGATTGAGTCATTGTTCTTATTACTTTGCGTCATCCTGTTTAAGTTTTTAAATAAATATTGCAGTATCCATATGTATTGTTAACTTCTTTATGAAAGATGACAGCCTAAGTTGTACATTTTTTGTGCATAAATAAATGTTTCTCCTGGTTTATACTTTGTAATGTCTGTTTCCAAATTTAGTGCTATCTGCTCTGTATTGTTGAAGGATTAACTGCACAGAGGCCTTTGAAAAGGTTTAAAACATATCACCCCTGGTAGGCCATATGGTGTCATAATACAAGTGCCATAACTATACTGATTCACTTTTTCAATTATAATCTTCCTTAGATCTTAGATTCAAGAAACATAACTTAAGAATTTGCTAGCTTAAACTTAAAAGGCAGTCTTTTTTTCAATGTGAGGTTGCTTTTGTTACCTTCTGTCCATCCAGTTGCATTTTTTAAAGAGATGGTATAGTGTTCATAGAATAAGATATTTGCTACTTATTTGTATATGCAAAGTTGACAGAAGATCTGATTGACAATATCTGCAGGTATTATTCTGTGAAGCTTCTTTAACCAACCTGTCAATACTGACAGTTTTGCATGCCAGTGAAGCTAAGTAAATAAATCAGCTTGAAACTATTTCTTTAGTTGATGTCAAAGAACAATGTTCACACTCATGGTTCCGTGAGTAACTAGGGACCTGATTTAGATATTGGGGAAGGGGTTACTCTATCACAAAGGTGATGGATATCCCGCCAGCTGAACTCTAAATCCTATAGGATATAATGGAATTAAGATTTCAGATGAGAGGATGTCCGTTACTGCTGTGATGGAGTAACCCTTCCACCAATATATAAATCAGGCTCTAAGTCCAAATAAGTAATCTGTAGGGAATTTCTCTTCTTTTAAAATATAAAAGATTACCACTAGAAATTTGTGTGCATCTTCTTGAATGTTTTGGGGAAAGTGTACAGATCCAGTGCATACATCTACTTGGTCTCAAATATGAGATGCACAATGTGTTTTACTTCTATCACTGTAGAGGCATTGTTATAAAGCAAACAGTGCAGAGCACAAACTCTTCTCTTTTCTCTGTTCCATTGCACAAACAACAAGATGTAAAGTAAACAGTGCATTGAGAACCACATTGACATTACAATTGACACCAGAAGGGTTTGAGGGTAGGGTTTGACAACTGGTAAATAGAAATATCTCTGACATTGTCAGTTTTGTTTTATAACAAGTTCCTTGTTGTCTTTCTAGACTTCCTCTCAACAACTTTGCTCTGATCCTTTGAATGCTTTTCCTTCAGGGAAATGGTATGCTTTTCATAAACTACATACGGTTCGAAATGAGGAGTATAAACCCTTCTGAATTGGTTGTACTCTTTGAAACAACTTGAATTGACATTTACTTTATTGTTGTTAAAGTCAACATGATACAAACCAGACAATGTTCTAACATGCTTTAGGGCTACATATGACATAACTCCATAAAGACAGCAGTACCAATATTAATGAATGCTGAATCTACACTTAAACCTTGAGCTTTATGAATAGTCTCAACATATGCTAGAGAACCTGGGAACTGTTTCCTCTGAACATACTTTTCCTTCACAAGCAACAAACGAGCTTCCAATCTGTTTTATGCCGTCAACCTATTTGTTAGACCTGGCAGCTCTTGGCGTGGTCTTCTCTTTCTTTTCGCTTCTGACATCCTGTTTTTGATCCTGCGCTGAATTTCATTTTTGCTGGTTTTAGGACTCTGGTTATTCAAACACTGCTGACCAGTGATAGAGTGCAAGTGTTCCTTGTCTAAATTGTATTGGTGATTGATGTATCCAAGATATCTGATTTACTAATATGTCCCTAGTATATTGCACCAGGTGTGCATAGGGCCTGTTCCCCAAATGCTACCAGTGGGCCTGCAGCACTGATTGTGCCACCCATTCAGTAGCCCTTTAACCATGGCTCAGGCCTGCCATTGCAGTGTCTATGAGTGCAGTTTTAAACTGCCATTTCAACCTGGCAAGCACACCCACATGCCAAGCCCAAACCTTGCCTTTTATTACCGTAGCTTACCTCTAAGGTAGGCCCAAAGTATCCCAAAGTCAGGGTACAGGTTACTCAAAAAGTAGGATATGCAATGGTGTGCTTTACATGTCCTGACAGTGAAATACTGCTAATTTTGGTTTTCACTGTTTTAAAGCCTATCTCTTCCTGAGAATAACATGTGAATTGCCTTGAAATATATTTCGAATATATTTCCCCATTGGGAGAAGATAGCGATATGGAGTTTTGGGTCTCTAAATTCACAATTTAAAAATACATATTTTGGTGAAGTTGATTTTTGAACTGTAAGTTTGAAAGTGCCACTTTTAGAAAGTGGCCATTTTCTTGCTTAACCATCCTGTGCTTCTGCCTGTCTGCTGAGTACATGTCTGGGTCAGGATGACAGTTAGGCTGTTTGTGCATTCACTCTAGACAGTTACACAAAGGGTGCTGAGGTGTGCCCTGCATATCCTGATTGCCCATCATCAGGCTGATGGGTCTTCCTGAGCTAGAGTGGTGTGATGAGCTGACACTTGCACCCAAATAGGGCTATGCCTGTCCTGACACAAAGCAGTCTCCAACCCCCCTGGAGTGTGTCTGAAGCCAGGGCAGGGAAAGGCGGGGTTGTGGCAACAACAAAGACTTATTTTAGAAGTTTGTCAACTTCAAATACAGAAATGGTACAAGTACTAGACTTCTGACACCACATAGTTAGAACACTTCTGGACTGAGGACATTCTGCCAAGAAGAAGAGCAGCATGCTGTAGGAGGGATTACCACTCTGACTGTTTCTTTGTTGTTCTGGCCTGATGCTTGCTGTTTCTGTCCTGGGAGAGAACAAACTAGACTTTACTTTCTACATCCTACTGCCATGGTTCTCCAAGGAGTTGAGCTTGCTCCCTATTACGAAGTCTCAGGGCAAATAAATACTCCACCTGTCAGCACATGGTCTCTCTCGCTGAGAGTCCTAACTAGTCAAGTGGTGCCAAATCCAGTCCCTGGGCCCTTGGAAGTGAGTTCTGGTGATCTTAAGTAGAAAATCCATGCATTACTGGGAACATCTGATGCAGCACCTGCACTGCCACTGCAGAATAAACACAGTGCCTGCACCGCTGTTAAAGAATTAACCCAATCCTGCTTCACTGCTGCAGAACAACACAGCATGTCTGGATTTTTGATGCATCACCCCCTGGAGCCAATTTGTTCATTGAATCCACACCGTAGTAAGGAACTGATGCTGTGTGTTTGGGAACTGATGCATCATCACCCATGACAGCAAGAAACCAATGCATCACCTTCTTGTGGCCATAAGGAACTGACCCAATGCCTCCACTGACAGTAAGAAACCAACTCATTGCTTGCTTTTCTGGCATCTCACCTCCTCTGTGCCTGTTTTTGTCTTTGATTTTTGAAGCAGCTAAGAGACTGTGGGGGTCATTCTGACCTCGGCGGTAAAAGGCCCTTACCGCCGGTCAGAAGTCCGCCATTCTACCGCTGCGGTAAACCGCCACGGTCATTCTGACCTCCAACTGGCAAACCGCCAAAAACCCGACATCCACGGAAGGCCGCCTCATCAGCGGGCAGCGATAAACTGGAGATGACCAAACCTCCACCGTCACGCCAACACAAACACGCCCATGCCATTACGACCCACGAATCCACGCGGCGGTCTTTAAACCGCGGTATTCCATTGGCGGTACACACCGCCGCGGTCAAAATACACACACCCATACAAAACACAGCCACATTGGACAATTCAAAATACACACACCTGATACACATACACACACCACTCCCACACACCCATCACCATATAAAACACACACCCACATCACCCACAAACCCCCACAAATCGAAATTCAGAGACAAGGCGCAATACACAGAGAGAGAGCACAGGGAACGCAAACCACAACACACACAGGAACACAACATCATCACCCACACCACATCTACGCACACATCACTACACACCACCACTCACATCACCACAAACACCACCCCACACCTCATCCACACAACCCCATGGCACCCCAAAGACACCCCAGGTTCTCGGACCAAGAACTCAGGGTCACGGTGGAGGAAATAATTAGGGTAGAGCCCCAGCTCTTCGGCACACAGGTGCAGCACACCACAATAGCCAGGAAGGCGGAGCTATAGCAAAGGATCGTCGACAGGGTCAACGCTGTGGGACAGCATCCCAGAAATCGGGAAGACATCCGAAAGCGCTGGAACGACCTACGGGGGAAGGTGCGCTCGATGGTGTCAAGATACAACATCGCTGTGCAGAAGACTGGCGGCGGACCCCCACCCACTCCACCCGAATTCACAGCATGGGAGCAAGAGGTCTTTAACATCCTGCATCCTGACAGCCTCGCTGGAGTAGCCGGAGGAATGGACTCTGGTAAGTCTAATCTCAACTACTGCGCCCCCCCCCCAACCACCAGCATGCCAACCCACACCCCCACCCTCACCCCCAATCCCCCAGCACACATCCTCCCTGCCAATGTCTCACCAGCACAACCCACCCAACCCAACACCAAACCCTGAATGCCAACACAAACCATGGACACCCATCACCTATGCATGACCACTGCACATACCCATCCCCCCCCCACAAACCACCCTCACATCTCCTCCCACAAGGGAATGCCAGCACTGGGGGACAAGGGCACCAACAAATCGCACGCCATGGCACACACAGAAGCAATAACCATACTCTTTTACCCCTGCAGGGCCCAAACGCCAACACACCGGCCAGGAGGGTCCAGATTTGTCCATCCCACCCCCAGAACAGGCCCCCAGTGATGACAGCAGCTCTGTCGACCTAGAACCTGATGACCAGCCCAGACCATCGGGGACCTCTGGACAGTCGGTTCCCCACACACAGACACAGGCCACAGCAGAGCTAACCCCCTCTGGGAATATCAGCACAGCTCCCACCCAGCGGGCCCATGCCTCTGTCTCCAGGACTCGTCAATCAGCGGTGTGTCCGCCACTACAGGGCACCCAGGCTGACCCACCACCCCAACAACAACAGGGACCTGGGGGCAGTGGTAGTGGGCACACCGTCCAGGGGACAGAGGCCCGGGGAAACAGGGGAACTGGGAGGGCTGCAGTGCGACAGGGGGGGGGGAGGACAGGCCCAGGGAACCCACTCTCCAAGAGGCCCTCACCACCATCCTGGGAGCATACCACCACTCCCAGGAGACGATGGCGACGGTACTGGCCAGGTTCCAGGAGATCCAGGCACAGCAGGAGGAACGGTACATGGGGTTCAGAGACGAACTCAGGAACATCAGTTCCGCAATGGGGACCATCGTCCTGGCCCTCAACCGGGTAGACACCACATTGCAGGACCATGTGGCACCCCAAAGGGCCCCTGTCACTAGCCTGGACCAGGAACAGCCTACCACCTCCACCGGCGCTAGTGGACAGGAGGCCCCCACACAACGACAGGCCACCAGAACCCCACCTCCTGCTGAAGAACAACCACCCCGCAAGAGGAACCTGAGATCACAAAAGAAGACAGAGTAGGATGCCAAGACACCTGCCAGCATAAGATACCCCCTGATGTCATCCCACTGTCCCACATTGTCACCCTGTCCAACCTTAAACAGCCCCTGCTCCATCCTTCCACAGGCATATGGACAATGCACCTGTGAAACTGAGAACTGGACTCTGCCATGGACATTACTCCACCCCCACCCATCACCGTTTTACTATCATGGACCTATATGTAGCACTAAAAATAAATCACTAATTGCACTTCAAAAATCTGGAGTCAGCTTGTATTCTTAACAAATGTATTACACATAACGGTTCAATAATGTTCAGTTACATTGTGATGACAACATACCAATGTCAATGAGCTTTAGTCCATGGGCAAACAAAGCAGAAGTCACGCAGTGGGTTATACAGCTCTGAAAAGGGAAGGGAAAGTCACAAATCTGTTAAAAGGAACTGGGGGGAAACACAGAAATTAGAGATGCAGGAGGCCTGAAGTAAATGTAAAATGGCGTGGGTGATTCTTACCTGTGTGCTACTGAAAATACTGTTGTATAACTGTGTCCCTGTTGTCCGTGTCGTCCGTGTCGTCTTCCTCCTCTTCACTCTCCACAGGCTCCACAGCTGCTACAACACCACCATCTGGACCATCCTCCTGCAGGAAAGGCACCTGGCGTCGCAATGCAAGATTGTGAAGTATACAGCAGGCCACGATGATCTGGCACACCTTCTTTGGTGAGTACATTAGGGATCCCCCTGTCATATGCAGGCACCTAAACCTGGCCTTCAGGAGGCCGAAGGTCCTTTCTATAATCCTCCTAGTTCGCCCATGGGCCTCATTGTACCGTTCCTCTGCCCTGGTCTGGGGATTCCTCACTGGGGTCAATAGCCAAGGCAGGTTGGGGTAACCAGAGTCACCTATTAGCCACACACGTTGTCTCTATAGCTGTTCCATCACATAAGGGATGCTGCTATTTCGCATAACATACGCGTCATGCACTGACCCAGGGAACTTGGCATTTACATGGGAGATGTACTGGTCAGCCAAACAGACCACCTGGACATTCATCGAATGGTAATTTTTTCTGTTTATGTACACCTGCTCATTGTCTTTTGGGGGTACTAAAGCCACATGGGCGCCATCAATGGCACCAATGATGTTGGGGATATGTCCAAGGGCATAGAAATCACCCTTCACAGTGGCCAAATCACCCTCCTCAGGGAAAACAATGTAGCTCTGCATGTATTTCATCAGGGCAGACAACACTCTGGACAAAATCTTAGAAAACATAGGCTGAGACATCCCTGATGACATGGCCACTGTTGTCTGAAAAGACCCACTTGCCAAAAAATGGAGGACTGACAGAACCTGCACCAGAGGGGGAATTCCTGTGGGTTGGCGGATGGGGGACATCAGGGCTGGCTCAAGCTGGGCGCACAGTTCATGTATAGTGGCTCGGTCAAGTCGGTATCGAAGTATAATATGTCGTTCTTCCATTGTCAACAGGTCCACCAGCGGTCGGTACACTGGAGGATTCCTCCTTCTCCTCGCAAGTCCCAGCGGACGGTGCCTAGGAAGGACAACATGGAGTACAGAGTCAAGCAACCCACAGGTACGTAACCACAGCTTGCACAGTACATGAATCGCTATGCATTGAATGGCTTGTATGAGTGGCAATGCAAGGCCTAGGCCTGTGTGACACAGTAGAAATTAAGCCATGTGGGCCCTTGAAATGGCGGCTGCCTGACCTGAGAAGTGTGACAGTGGGATGTGAGGTCAATGCGCTGGCGTGGCACACCGTGGCGGTAGGCGGTCGAAGACCGCTGTGCGAAGCCACATTGGTTAACATTGAACCCTATGGGTTTCAGGAGCCAATGACGAGGTGCGCCGGCGGTCGCGGTACGCACCGCCGCGGTACGCACCCCGCGGGCATCAACGCCATTTTCTATCTGATTAATCACTCGAGACCTGATCATCCACAGGAGAGGACCTATACTGCAAGTGCTGCTGTGACCTCGGTCTGGAAGAGACAACGGCTGCTGCGACTGGGGAAAGGGCCCCTGCCTTCACTTCTGAAGAGTTGGAGAAACTTGTGGATGGGGTCCTCCCCCAGTATGCGCTACTCTACGGTCCTCCAGACCAACAGGTAAGTACACTGGGTGCACGTTGAATGGGCTATGCCTGGGTTGTGTATGGTGGATGTAAGATGGTGGGGTGGGGAGAGAATGAGTAGTGCAAGGCACGACAGATGAGAGCATGTGCCACATGGCAAGGTTGGGGAGGGGGGGCAATCACACCTAACATGCAGAAAAATGATGATATTTCCTATTCCACCCTGTACATGTCAAATAGGTCAGCGCCCATCAGAAAGTCGACATTTGGAGTGCCATCGCCAAGGACGTCCGGGCCCTGGGGGTCCACAACAGAGGGGGCACCCACTGCCGAAAGAGGTCGGAGGACATCCGCCGCGGGACCAGGAAGACCGCCGAGTCACTGCTGGGGATGGCCTCCCAACCTAGGAGGGGTGCCAGTCGTACCCTGACCCCCCTGATGTCCCGGATCCTGGCGGTGGCCTACCCCGATTTGGATGGGCGCGTGAGGACATCACAGCAGACACAAGGGGGTGAGTACCAGCACATTCTGCTATCTTTACGCGCAGTGGAGGCGTCTGGGTGGGGGAGGAGGGCTGTGGGTGACATTAGGCCAGGGCGCTTTCTGTAGTGTAGTCCCCTCCTTTAGGCATGGCCCTGTGCCCCCGCCCCCCACCTCTGTAGGGTGCCAAGTACAGCAATCAATGTTCCAGCATCACCCATGTGCGCAATTGTTGTCCATAGACCTGTTGGCCTAGTCACAAGTACTGAGTAATGTACCCCGATTGTGCGGCGTAGTGCATGAGGCTCCTGTGTCTGTCCTCTCCGCCAACGGTGTTGACAATGCATGCACTCAACCTGTTTTTATTTCTCCCCCCACCCTTTTTCTTTATCTTCTTGTGCATGTGTGCATTAGCATCATCAGGTGGAGGAGAATTGGCATCGGAGCACGAGGGAGCTGCAACTCACAAGGCCCCGGTGGGCCATGGTACAGACACCGAGGTCACCAGTGATACGGAGGGCGAGGGGAGCACCACAACGGGGACCCGTGGTGACACCAGCGACACCGACACGTCCTCGGAAGGGAGCTCCCTAGCGGTGGCGGCAACATCCGGGCCCCCGCCTCTACAGGTACAGCCGCCACCCAGCCCACCAGCTCCACCCTCCCAGCAGCCCCTCAGCCTTCGCTCTGTGCCCGCTCGCCCAAGAAGGCGGGCATCTCCTTCGCCCCAGGCACCTCAGGCCCTGTTACCCCTGCTGCCCTCAGTGAGGAGGTCATTGACCTCCTACAGACCATCATTGTTGGGCAGACTACCCTTTTGAATGCCATCCAGGGGGTAGAGAGGGAGGTGCATTGGAGCAATGCATACCTGGAGGGCATTCATTCGGGTCAGGCTGCCCATCAACGATCGTTCAATGATCTGGCCTCAGCACTGACGGCAGCCATTGTCCCTGTTTCCAGCCTCCCTCTTCTAACTGCCTCCACCCTGTCTCTGTCTCCTGTTCCTCAGCCTATCCCATCCACACCATCAGACCAGCCTGCACACACCTCAACACCCAAGGACAGCTCATCCAGACATAAGCACCACAGATCCCACAAGCATTCACCCAAGCAACACCCAGATGCAGACATGCCAACAGTCACTACCACCTCTGTGTCCCCCTCCTCCTCGTCTCCCTCCTCCCTCCCTGTGATGTCTCCACTCACACCTGCATGCACACCACCATCAGCCAGTACTTCCATCACCAGCACACCCTCCAGTACAGTCCGCACACGTGCAGTCACCAACCCCACTGCCATTTACACGTCCCCTGTGTCCTCTCCCAGTGTGTCTGTCACCCCCTCTTCCAAGACACACAAACGCAGGCAGCCACCCACCCAACAGCCAACCACCTCACCACAGCCTACGTCACAAGCACCTGCACCCAAAGACAGCACACCTGACTCTCCTACAACCACATCCTCTTCCTCCACTCCCATTCCCAGTACACCTACCCTTTACATTGTTCATAAAAAAGTTTACCTCTCCAAACTTAACCTCTTGCCCCACCTGACCCACCCCCTCCATCTGCTAAGAGTCCCAAGAGCACCTCAGCCACCACCAGCCCTGCTTCAAGTGTCAGCATTGTGCACGGGTTTTGGAGTCCACCCTTTCCCAGCACTGATACATCGGCCAGCAGCAAGGGGACAGCCAGCCCCCCCCCCTGGAAAGAGGACCCGTAAAATCAAGGGCCGCCGCGAGAAGACTGACACGGCTGCCCCCAAGGAGCAAAGTCCTGGGCCGTCACCTGCCACAACATCCAGGGGAGGCAAGGGCCAGAGAGCCTCATTGAAGGAGGGCAAGGGCAGCAGTGCGGAGAAGTCAGCCAGCAGGGGCGCGGACCAGGAGGGCCCCACAAGCCCCATCCCGGGTGTGAGGGAGGACACCCACGGGCCCAGGACTCCGTCACAGAAGGGTCCAGCAACTGCACGGTCAGAGGGCGACTAAGCAGGGAGTCCTGGCGAGGTCTGGCTCCCTTGAATGACTGGACAAGCACCGCTGAAGAGGGCCCCGCCGTGCAGAAAGGCACCGCTGAACAGGGCCACGCCGTGCAGAAAGGCACCGCTGAACAGGGCCCCGCCAAGACAGGCACCGCTGAACAGGGCCCCGCCGTGCAGAAAGGCACCGCTGAAGAGGGCCCCGCCGTGAAGAGCACCGCTGAACAGGGCCCTGCCAAGACAGGCACCGCTGAAGAGGGCCCGCCGTGAAGAGCACCACTGAACAGGGCCCCGCCAAGACAGGCACCACTGAACAGGGCCCCGCCGTGAAGAGCACCGCTGAACAGGGCCCCGCCAAGACAGGCACCGCTGAACAGGGCCGTGCAGAAAGGCACCGCTGAAGAGGGCCCCGCTGTGAAGAGCACCGCTGAACAGGGCCCCGCCAAGACAGGCACCGCTGAACAGGGCCCCGCCGTGAAGAGCACTGCTGAACAGGGCCCGCCAAGCCAGGCACCGCTGAACAGGGCCCCGCCGTGCAGAAAGGTACCGCTGAAGAGGGCCCCACCGTGAAGAGCACCGCTGAACAGGGCCCCGCCAAGACAGGCACCGCTGAACAGGGCCCCGCCGTGAAGAGCACCGCTGAACAGGGCCCCGCCAAGACAGGCACTGCTGAACAGGGCCCCGCCGTGAAGAGCACCGCTGAACAGGGCCCCGCCAAGACAGGCACCGCTGAACAGGGCCCCGCCGTGCAGAAAGGCACCGCTGAAGAGGGCCCCGCCGTGAAGAGCACTGCTGAACAGGGCCCCGCCAAGACAGGCACCGCTGAACAGGGCCCCGCCGTGCAGAAAGGCACCGCTGAAGAGGGCCCCGCCGTGAAGAGCACCGCTGAACAGGGCCCGCCAAGACAGGCACCGCTGAACAGGGCCCGCCGTCTCAAGCACCGCTCCGCTGGGCCCTTCCTGTCAAGCACCGCTCCGCTGGGCACTGCCGTTTCAGGCACCGCTCCGCTTGGCCCAGCCATCTCAAGCACCGCTCCGCTGGGCCCTTCCTGTCAAGCACCGCTCCGCTGGGCCCCGCCGTCTCAAGCACCGTTCCGCTGGGCCCTTCCTGTCAAGTACCACTCCGCTGGGCCCTTTCTGTCAAGCACCGCTCCGCTGGGCCCCGCCGTCTCAAGCACCGCTCTGCTGGGCCCTTCCTGTCAAGCACCGCTCCGCTGGGCCCCGCCGTCTCAAGCACCGCTCCGTTGGGCCCTTCCTGTCAAGCACCGCTCCGCTGGGCCCCGCCGTCTCAAGCACCGCTCCGCTGGGCCCCGCCGTCTTAAGCACCGCTCCGCTGGGCCCTTCCTGTCAAGCACCGCTGGCCCATTGACAGTGCCGGTTCTGTGTCGAGCTAGTGTTCACGCTGAACTCGGGGCACCCTGCCTCCTCCATTACCTGTGGAGTCTGTAATCCACCTGATGGCCTGTGTCTCTGCACTCCCCAGGATGGCACAGTGGGCAGACCACCCACTGTAGAGACTTGTGAGACTGTGGCTTTGCACTCCCCAGGATGGCACAGTGGGCATGGCGGACCCTTCGTGGATCTGGCGTCGTGGACTCATGTGGCTGAGGGGCCCCCCCTTCCCTTCCCCCTGAGGTGCCTGTATTTTTGTCATCTGATGCCCCAGCATTGGTCTCTCCAACGGACTCAGGTCTCCTGTGTGGGCTTTGCCCATGTGTTGATACACTTTGGCCCACGGACAGTGGAAATTTAAGTGACTGTGCAGGACTTATTGCCTATGTTTATCGGTTTCGCAATGTTCTTACTTGATTTTTTACAATTCATATTGCTATTTTACCATGACTTCAAAGAACCTATTTTATACATAAATTTTGTTTCTCACTTTAATTATGTATTTGCATTATTCCGGGGGGTTTGGGTGGTGTCACTGTGACTTGGTGCTCTGCATTGGTGTGTAGATAGCTGGGGGGGGGGGGCGCATATGTGTGTGCCCGTAACCTTTCCTCCTCCCCCCCTCCCCTGTGTCGTAGGTGCAGTACTCACCGTTGTCGTATGCGCCGGCGTTCGTACTCGTGGTAGATGAGCAGGTAGACAATAGCTGGTAGGATGTTTAATTCGGGTTCCATGCTGTTCTCCGTCCTCGTGGAGTGTGTATGGGTGAGCGTTTTCCCGTTTGTAGTCTGTTTCCGCCGTGTTTTTATCGGCGGGGCTCCCGCCCCGGAAAAAGTGGCGGATTGGTGAGTTGTGATAGTGTGGGCGGTACATTGTCTGCCGCCTGCCTGTTGGCGGTGACCGCCGTGCTGTTTGTGTGTCCCGCCATGGCGGTCGGAGTGTTAAGGTGGCGGGCTGTGTTGGCGGTTCCCTCCAGGGTCAGAATTCCATTTTTTGGACCGCCTGCCTGTTGGAGGGTTGGCCGCCGCTTTATCACCGACCGCCAGGGTTGGAATCACCCCCTGTGTCCTAAAATAAATGCATCTATTGATTTATATGGACTAAACTTGCTTAACCTTTTAAAAATGATGTCTTGATTTATGTATGTTGGCTTTTTGACATGTTGGTCTTGTTTTATTTAGATAATTATTGATTTTTTCTAATCTCGTGTAGAGTCCTTCTGGGGTGTTTTCACTGTGTTACAGCATGTACAAACACTTTACACATTGCCTCTGAGTTAAGCGGATTGCTCATGCCAAGCTTCCAAGGGGGTGAGCAGGGATTATCTTATCTGTGTGCCTTCCTTACCCTGACTAGAGTGATAGTGACTACTTGGACAGAGTGCAAACCACTGCCAATTAGAGACCCCATTTCTAACACTGATCAACTTTTGTTGCTGGGTATTCAACCTCATTCCTTTTAGGAAACAAAATTAAATTAGTTATTATACCTACAGCACCATTAACTAATCCTTCCTCAACATTTAAATTATGCTACAATATTACTGTACAGTTTTTGCAAAAACATAAATACTTTTTTCATCCCACAGTTCTGTAAACAGATTGCTCCTCTTAATGCAATTCTGCTTGTAGTTTTTCACTTAGGAGTACTGTCATACCCTGGTGTTCCATTTTGTCGATTGCTGTAAGTTCAAAAATGTCTTCTTTCTCCAATTTTGGTAATTGTTTGTTAATGCAGAAGCACTCCTGAAGTGCAGGAATTAGACAAACAATGGATTTTCCTTCTTCAATGAAATTAAACATTATTTGTGTTGCTATCTTGTTTGTAGGAAATAGTATGATTCAACGTTTCTCCTCTTTTGTCAGAACTCCTACTCTAACATGCTTAAGTATATTTCCGTATTCCACATTGGATGATTGCCACATATTCCTTAGTAGTTCTTTGTATTGGAAGTTTAGCTAACCATTTACACGTCCCATACTTCCAAAGGAATTCCGAGTTTCATAATGGAAAATTGTCTCGAACACAGGCTCTGGCTTGACAGGGGTAAGTTGTAGTAGATCGCCAAACACAATTAAATGCGTTCCCCCAAGCAGCACATCATAGTCTTTCTTTAGAATCTGTTGCATTCTCAAGTGTACAATGCTAGCTTTAAGTTTGAGACCATGCTCAATTTATCTATGATTAAAAGATTTAGGTGGTCATTACAACCCTGGCGGTCGGTGTTAAAGCGGCGGTAAGACCACCAACAGGCCAGCGGTAAAAAATTTGCAATTACGACAGTGGTCGAAAACCGCCAACAAAGACAGCCACTTTAGCACTCCGACCGCCACGGCAGTACAAACAAACAGCGCAGCAGTCACCGTCAACAGACAGGTGGGAGACAATGTACCGCCCACGCTATTATGACAGGCCAATCCGACACCTTTTCCGGAGTGGATTCACCGCAGATAAAAACACAGCGGAAACAGGAATTCCAAAGGAAAAATGCTCACCTCTACACACCCCACGAGGAACGAGGACGCCATGGATCCGGAACTCCAAATTCTACGTGCAATATTCTTCCTGCTCCTCTACCTGGAGCACGAACGCCGGCGGCGAAGACTGCGAGTAATGCACCTACGACACAGGGGGGAGGGAAAAAACAGGGACACGCAACACGCAACACCCCCACCCTCACCCACCACAACACACACACTAATGCATATCAATACATTACAGTTACACCCCCCAAATCCCCTGGAAGAATGCAAAGACAATAGAAAATGAGTGTAACCATTGTAATATATGAAAAGCAAGTAGGCAGAAACATATATATACACCATGTACAAAATATATACCAAACATAGTAGTCCAGGTAGTGCTCTAATAAAGTCCGGGGAACACTGGGACCACACGGTATGGGCGAGGCCCACACAAGATCCCCGACCATGAGGGAGAGAACACTGCAGGGGCATCAGAGAGCAACTAAACAGGCACCTCAGGGGGAGGGAAAGGGGGGCACCTCAGCCGCTTGAGTGCACAATGCCAAATCCACGAGGGGGCCACATGCCCACTGTTCAATCCTGGGGAGTGCGAAGCCACAGTCTCACAAGTCTCTCCAGTGGGTGGTTTGCCCACTGTTCAATCCTGGGGAGTGCAAAGCCACAGTCTCATCAGTCTCTACAGGGGGTGGGTTGCCCACTGTTCAATTCTGGGGAGTGCAAAGCCACAGTCTCACAAGTCTCTACAGTGGGTGGTTTGCCCACTGTTCAATCCTGGGGAGTGCAAAGCCACAGTCTCTCAAGTCTCTACAGTGGGTGGGTTGCCCACTGTTCAATCCTGGGGAGTGCAAAGCCACAGTCTCACCAGTCTCTCCAGTGGGTGGTTTGCCCACTGTTCAATCCTGGGGAGTGCAAAGCCACAGTCTCACAAGTCTCTACAGTGGGTGGGTTGGCCACTGTTCAATCCTGGGGAGTGCAAAGCCACAGTCTCACAAGTCTCTGCAGTGGGTGCTTTGCCCACTGTTCAATCCTGGGGAGTGCAAAGCCACAGTCTCTCAAGTGGATGACAGTCTCCACTGGTTCTGGAGGGGTCCTTGTGCCCAGAGTGCTTCATCCTGCCAAGGACAGAGATAGTGAATGTGATACTCCACTGGTTCTGGAGGGGGCTTTGTGCCCAGAGTGCTTCATCCTGCTGAGGACAGAGGTAGTGGATGACAGTCTCCATTGGTTCTGGAGGGGGCTTTGTGCCCAGAGTGCTTCATCCTGCTAAGGACAGAGGTAGTGGATGACAGTCTCCACTGGTTCTGGAGGGGGTTTGTGCCCAGAGTGCTTCATCCTGCCAAGGACTGAGGTAGTGGATGTGATACTCCACTGGTTCTGGAGGGGGCTTTGTGCCCAGAGTGCTTCATCCTGCTGAGGACAGAGGTAGTGGATGACAGTCCCCACTGGTTCTGGAGGGGGCATGGTGTCCAGAGTGCATCATTCACCCCGTGACGGACTCAGCGTCAGTGCCCTTGCCGCTCATGGGCCAGCGGTGCTTGAGACGGCGGTGCCCTGTTCAGCGGTGCTTGAGATGGCGGTGCCCTGTTCAGCGGTGCTTGAGATGGCGGTGCCCTGTTCAGCGGTGCTTGCGACGGCGGTGCCCTGTTCAGCGGTGCTTGCGACGGCGGTGCCCTGTTCACGGTGCTTGAGACGGCGGTGCCCTGTTCAGCGGTGCTTGAGATGGCGGTGCCCTGTTCGGGGCTGCCCTGTTCAGCGGTGCTTGAGACGGCGGTGCCCTGTTCAGCGGTGCTTGAGACGGCGGTGCCCTGTTCAGTGGTGCTTGAGACGGCGGTGCCCTGTTCAGTGGTGCTTGAGATGGCGGTGCCCTGTGCAGCGGTGCTTGAGGCAGCGGTCTCCATTGCAGGGACTCAGCTGCTGGCGGTCCTTCATGGCCCAGCGGGGCTTTTGCTGGCGGTCCTGTCCTGGGCAGCTGGGCTTGTGCTGGCAGTCCTGTCCTGGGCAGCTGGGCTTGTGCTGGCGGTCCTGTCCTGGGCAGCTGGGCTTGTGCTGGCGGTCCTGTCCTGGGCATCTGGGCTGGTGCTGGAGGTGGCCTCCTGAGCAGCGGGGATGATGGCGGTCTTCTCCACCGTGCTGCTCTTCCCAGACTTTCCTGGTTCCTTGTGGCCCTTCCCCACCTTGGAGGGTGTCACAGCTGAGTCCACACTCCCACCGGGACCCCTGGGAGCGGCTTTGGTGGCTGGAGTCTTCCCCCTCTCCCGCCGGGCACTGGCCAACTTTTGATGCTTCACAGGTGGGGGACTGCCTGTTCTGTGGCTCCGTGTCACACTGGCTGCCCTGGTGGCCGGTGCACTCCAGATTCCGGTGACTACAGGCACCACTGGTCCCGGAGATGTTGTGGCTGAGGTGCTAGTTCGGGACCTAGGAGACGGACGGGGTGGGGGAGGTGTGGGAAAGAGGTCAAGGTTGGACAGGAAAAGTTTTTTTGACACACTGGGACGGGTAGCTGGAGGGGGTTTGGGAGTGGAGGAAGAGGTGGTGGTTGTAAGAGGTCGTGAAGCGAAGGGGGTGGAGAATGCCAACAGGTGCTCGCACATCAGCAACAGGTATACCGGATGTTTGATCAGAAAATAGTCTTTTATGTGAACAACATAGTAATGGGTGCCAGGCTAGCCAATACACCTGCCACCACAGGTGTCAGAGGGCCACACACTGAGGAGTGGGTGGTTGCCTATACAACGAGAGAAGAGTGGCCAGGGCACACCCGTATCATAGATCCAGATAATGTGCAGGAATTAAGTAGATGTCCGGTCTAGAAAGATGATGTTGGAAATTTATTATAGATGCAAGTGGGTAGTCAGAGTCTCAATCACAAAGACTACGTGTACAATAAGTCCATGTATCCAAAACAGCCAGAAGATAATGAATGGTCAAAGTTACAATCAGATAACCACATGCAACAAAAGTCCATACAGCAAAACAGCCAACACATGTTAATACATTTTTCAAACTGATGGTGGTCATGGATCTCTAGGTGCAGTCAATTGTGTGTTCACTCTCAAATCCCGACGCGACCGGCACAGGTTTATCATGGCCATCACTGATATCTCCAGCGCTAATTGACTGCACCTAGAGATCCATGACCACCATCAGTTTGAAAAATGTATTACCCATTCTTTGTATGCATTTCGCATATCCTAAGCCTTGATAAAGTCTTGAAGACGAAACACGTGTTGGCTGTTTTGCTGTATGGACTTTTGTTGCAAGTGGTCATCTGATTGTAACTTTGTTCGTTTGCTGAATTTGGGTGAAGGTGCATGCGCTGGAGTCTGTCGTGAGGTGGATGGCTGTTGGGTGGGTGTGTGCCTGCGTTTGTGTATCTTGGGAGGGAGAGTCACAGACACACTGGGAGAGGACACAGGGGACGTGTGAATGGTAGTGGGGGTGGTTACTGCACGTGAGCGGGGTGTGCTGGAGAGGGACGTAGTGGCTGTAGAGGTAATGCATGCATGTGTGAGTGTAGACAAGACTGGGTGGGAGGAGGGAGACGAGGAGGAGGGGGACACAGTGGAGGCAGTGGATGTTGGTGTGTCTGCATGTGTGTGATGCTTGCGTGAGTGCCTGTGGGATGTGCGGTGCTTGTGTTTGCCTGAGATTCCCTTGTGTGTTGAGGTGTGTGCATGCTAGTCTGTAGGTGTGCTTTGGATAGGCTGAGGTACAGGGGATTTGGTCGGGCGGAGGAAGTTGGAGGGGGGAGGCTAGACACAGGGACAATGGCTGCCATCAGTGCTGAGGCCAGAGTCTGAAAAGCTCGCTGAAGGTCCGCCTGACCAGAATGAATGGCATTCAAAATGGTAGACTGCCCAACAGTGAGGGACCTGAGGAGGTCAATGGCCTCCTCACTGAGGGCAGCAGGGGTGACTGGGGCAGCGTCTGAGGTGCCTGGGGCGAAGGTGATGCCCACCCTCCCGGGTGAGCAGGCACAGGGCGAGGGCTGAGGGGCTGCTGGGAGGGCAGTGCTGGAAGGCGGGGGTGGCGGCTGTACCTGTAGATGGGGGTGGCACAGATGTTGCCGCCACCACAAGGGAGCTTCCATCAGAGGACGAGTCCGTGTCACTGGTCTAAGCTCCTGTCCCCACCGTGGAGCTCCCCTCGCCCTCCGTCCCACTGGTGAAGTCCGAGTCCATAGTGTGGCCCTCCATGGCCATGTGAGATGCAGGCCCCTGGTGCTCCGGTGCCACTGGTCCTCCGCCTGATGATGCTAATGTACACAAGAACAGGGAGACCACAAAAAGGGGGGGGGAATGACAGAAGAAAGAAATGTTGAGTGCATGCATTACTGCTACCGTTGGCGGACACGACAGACACAGAAGCCCCCTGCACTACGCCGCGCTCTTGGGCTCCACTGTTCAATTCCTGGGAAATACCCTACAAGGCTATGGACAACATTTGCACACATAGATGACACAAGGGCATGACTAGGTGTACTTGCCACTCTACAGAGGAGGGGTGGGGTGCCACATGGCCTGCCTTACGGAGGGACCTTGCCTACAGAACTCGCCCTGGCCTAGGGAAACCCACAGCCCACCTCCCCCACCCAGACCCCTTCACTGCGCGCAAAGTCAGCAGAATGAGAGTGTACTCACCCCCTTGTGTCTACTGTGATGCCCTCAAGCACCCATCCAACTCTGGGTAGGCCACCACCAGGATCCTGAACATCATGGGGGTCATGGTGTGACGGGCACCCCTCCCACGTTGGGAGGCCATCCCCAGCGGTGAATGTCCTCCCATCTTTTCCGGAAGTGGGTGCTCCATCTGTGGTAGACCCCCAGGGTCCGGATGTCCTTGGAGATGGCACGCCAAATATGTTTTTTCTGGTGGGCGCTGACCTACATGAAATGTACAGGGGGCGCTGACCTACATGAAATGTACAGGGGGAAGAGTAAGTTATTACCAACTGCACCATCAAAGTAATTGGCCCCCATCCCTACCCTTGCCATGTGGCACATGCATTCACCGCCATTTTATGCATGCCACACTCTCCCCCCTTCCTTCTTACATCCAGCCCTCTCCACACAGGCATAGCCCATACAGCATGCTCCCAGTGTACTTACCTGTTTGTCTGGAGGACCGTAGAGTAGCGTGTACTGGGGAGGACCCCATCCACGAGTTTCTCCAACTCCTCCGATGTGAAGGCAGGGGCCCTTTCCCCAGACACTCGAGCCATTGTCTCTTCCAGACTGAGGTCACAGCAGCACTTGCAGTGTAGGTCCTCTCCTGTCGAAGATCAGGTATTGAGTGATCGAACAGATAGAAAATGGCAGTCACGTCACCGCCGCCGTACATCGTCATTGGCTCCTGGGACCCATAGAGTCCTATGCTAACTAATGCAGCATTGCACTGCGGTCTTCAACCGCCTACCGTGATGGTGTACAATGCCAGCGCAGTTACCTCACATCCCATTGTCCCACTTTAGAGGTCAGGCAGCTGCCATTTCAGGGTCCCACATGGATTAATTTTCAACTGTGTCACACATACCTAGGCCTAGACTCAACACACATACAGGCCACCTTTTGTGTATGAATGGTGTTCTGTGTAAACTGTGGGTACGTACCTCTGAGTTTTTTGACTCTGTGCTCGCTGTTGTCCTTCATAGGCACCGTCCGCTGGGACATGTGAGGAGATGGCGGCATCCTCCGGTCTACCGACCGTTGGTGGACCTGTCGACAATGGAGAAGCGACATGTGATTATCACATACAGGCTTGACCGTGCCACAATGCTGGAACTGTGTACCCAGTTGGAGCCAGACCGGATGTCAGCAATGCGCCATCCCACAGGAATCCCCTATCAAGTGCAGGTGCTGTAAGTGCTCCATTTCCTTGCAAGTGGGTCATTTCAAACAACAGTGGCCATAGCATCAGGGATGTCCCAGCCTATGTTTTCCAACATGTTGTCCGGAGTGTTGTCTGCCCTTGTGAAACACATGCAGTGCTGCATCGTTTTCCCTCAGGTGGAGGATTTGCCTACAGTGAAAGGTTATTTCTATGCCCTGGGACATATCCCCAACATCATAGGTGCCATTGATGGGACCCATGTGGCTTTGCACCCCCCCACAGGAGTGAACAGGTGTACAGAAACAGGAAGAGTTATCATTCAATGAATGTACAGATGGTATGTTTGGCCGACCAGTACATCTCCCATGTGAATGCCATGTTCCCTGGCTCAGTGCATGATGCCTACATTCTGCGGAATAGCAGCATCCCTTATGTGATGGGGCAACTCCAGAGGCACCGTGTGTGGCTATTAGGTGAGCACCTGGGAGCAAGACAGTGGGCATGGTTGTCTGGGTCTGGGGATATCCCTACAGGTTAGTGTGTGTCTAACAGACTTCCCTCACCATTTGCAGGTGACTCTGGTTACCCCAACCTGTCATGGCTACTGACCCCAGTGAGGAATCCCAGGACAAGGGCAGAGGAATGCTACAATGAGGCCCATGGACGAACTAGGAGGGTGATCGAGCGGACCTTCGGCCTCCTGAAGACCAGGTTCCGGTGCCTCCATATGACAGGTGGATCCCTATTCTACTCACCAAAGAAGGTGTGCTAGATCATCGTGGCCTGCTGTATGCTTCACAACTTGGCTTTGCGACAACAGTTGCCTTTTCTGCAGGTGGTCCAGATGGCGGTGTTGTGGCAGCTGTGGAGCCTGTGGACAGTGAAGACGAGGAAGCAGAGGAAGAAGACATGAACAACAGGGACTCAGTGATCCAGCAATATTTCCAGTGAGACACAGGTAAGAGTACAGACCTGCCTACTACATGTACTTTAACACCACTACCTCTCTACTGTCTGTCCTTTTCACCCAGTGTGTTGGCACTGAGTTGTCACTTTCCCTTACGATTTCACAGATGTGGGTCCCACTGTGTGACATCTGCTTAGATTCCTCATGGACTAGAGCTGTGTGACATAGGTATGTTGACATTACAATTGTAAGAGCATTTTGTCACTGTCATTGCTAATACACTATTTCGAAATCACAGATAGACTCCAGATTGCTTTGTGCTTTAAGTGTGTTTATTTAAGTGCTCAATATTGGAGGGGGTAGTAAAATGGTGAGGGGTGATGGCGGAGGAATGTCCATGGCAGAGTCCAGTCTATTAGTCTCACAGGTGCATTGCCCATATGGGCATAGGAAGTGGAGCTGGGACAGTTTAAGTATGGACAGGTTGACTAAGTGGGACAGTAGGATGACAATCAGGGTGGTCTCATTTCTTGGCAGGGGTCTTGGCATCGTGCTCTGTCTTTGTCCTGGATCTCCGGGACCGTTTGCGGGGTGGTTCTCCCTCTGCAGGGGGTGGGGTGCTGGTGTGGTGGTCCTGTGGCGGGGTGTCCTGTCCACTAGCGCCGGCGGAGGTCGTGGGCAGTTCATCGTCCATGCTAGTGTCAGGGGCCCCTTGTAGTGCCACAGTGTCCCTCCTGGTGTTCACAAGTTCCTTCAGCACCCCTACGATGGCGCCCAGGGTGGAGCTGATGGTTCTGAGTTCCTCCCTGAAGCCCAAATACTGTTCCTCCGGCAGGCGCTGGGTCTCCTGAAACTTAGCCGGTACCATTGCCATCATCTCCTGGGAGCAGTGGTTGGCTCCCATGATGGAGGAGAGGGCCTCGTGGAGAGTGGGTTCCCTTGGCCTGTCCGCCCCCTGTCGCACAGCAGCCCTCCCAGTTCCCCTGTGTTCCTGGGCCTCGTCCCCTGGACCGTGTGCCCACTGCCACTGCCCCCAGGTCCCTCTTGTCGTTGGGGTGGTGGGTTAGCCTGGGTTCCCTGTAGTGGTGGACACACTGCTGATTGACGTGTCCTGGAGACGGAGGTATGGGCCCGCTGGGTGGGTCCTGTGCTGGTGTTTCCAGAGGGGGGAAGGTCTGTAGTGGCCTGTGACTGTGTCAGGGGAACCGATTGTCCCGAGGTCCCCGATGGGCAGGGCTGGTCATCTAGTTCCAGTTGGACAGAGGCACTGTCATCACTGTGGGCCTCTTCTGTTGGTGGTGTGGACATGCGTGGACCCTCCTGTCCGGTGACGTTGGGTAGGGGTCCTGCTGGGGTATAAAAGGATGGCTATTACATCTGTGTATGCCATGGTGTGCAATGGGTGGGTGACCGTGTACCCCAGTGCTTGCATTCCTGTGTGGGACCTTGTGTGATGATGGTTTAGGGGGTTGTATGGGTATGTGCAGTGGGCATGCTTTGGTGATGGGTGTCCATGCTTTGTTGTTGCATGCAGAGTTTGGTGTTAGGATGTATGGTTTGTGATGTAGGGACACTTCTGAGGAGTTAGAGTGATGGGGTGAGGGTGAGAGTGGGGGTTTGTGCTGGCATGCAGGTAGGGTGGGGGATGTAATAGTAAAGATTTGACTCACCAGAGTCTATTCCTCCACCTACTCTTGCGAGGCCCTCAGGATGCAGAATCGCCAATACCTGTTCCTCCCATGTTGTTAGTTGTGGGGGAGGAGGTGGGGGTTCGCCGCCAGTCCACTGAACCGCCAGGTGGTGTCTTGAGACCACAGAACGCACCTTCCCCCGTAGGTCGTTCCACCTCTTTCTGATGTCCTCCCGATTTTTTGGGTGCTGTCCCACTGCGTTTACCCTGTCCACGATTCTTCACCATAGCTCCATCTTCCTTGCAATTGAGGTGTGCTGCAACTGTGATCCGAATAGCTATGGCTCTACCCGGACGATTTCCTCCACCATGACCCTGAGCTCCTCCTCCGAGAACCTGGGGTGTCTTTGCCATGCCATGGGGTGGTGTAGGTGATGTGTGGGGTGCAGTGTGTGGTGATAAGTGTGCTGATATATAGTGGTGTGTTGTGTGAGGTGAGTGGAAGTTCTGTGGGTGATGGTGTTGTGTGCCTGTGGATGCTGTTGTTCTTGCTGGTGCTGTCTCTCTCTGGCCTTCTTTCGGAATGTTTGGTAGTAGGAGTTTGTGGGTGATGTGGGTGTGTGTTTTATATTGTATTGGGTGTGTGGGAGTGGTGTGTGTATGTGTATCAGGTGTGTGTATTTTGAATTGTCCAATGTGGATGTGTTTTGTAAATGTGTGTGTATTTTGAGCGCAGCGGTGTGTACTGCCAATGGAATACTGCAGTTGAAAGACCGCCACGTGGATTTGTGGGTTGTGATAGTGTGGTTGTATTTCTGTTGACGTGACGGTGGAGGTTTTGTTATCGCCAGTTTATCACTGACCTTTGGTGTGGCGGATCTGTGTGGGTGTCTGAAGTTTGGCAGATTCCGAACTGTGGGTCATAATAGCTGTGGCGGAATTCCGCGGGCGCGGCTGTGTGTTGGCGGTCTTCTAGACGGCGGTAAGCGGCTTTTACCGCCAATGTTGTAATGAGGGCCTTAATTTCTTCTGTACTCTTGAGACTTCATGACAATCTTCACTGGATAACTTTTGATATTCTAGCTTGTTGTCATTTTCAACATGTAGCATAAGAAGTTGATGTAAAGTAATTCCTCTAATGCTGTGTGCAGCTAATCCAGTTTGTGCTGTAATTACATACAACAAAATAGATTCTGTAGACCTTTGTAGGGAAGCAGTAAGAACTTCAATTAAAAAGCTTTTCCCAGTGCCAGCATGACCGTTGATGTATAAAGGTATCGACTTAAATGGTGTGCATAGACATTCTTTCTTCTTGTGGAGAAATCCTTGTTTTATTTTCTCATTTACCTTCAAATATATTTCTTTTGCTTATTACTCATTTGTCCAACTAACTGCTCTAAATCAATAATTTCTTGTCTTGCTTGTTGCATTGCAGTCTCCACCTCATCCATGGCTATGGCAGCTTCATTATTAAAAAATTGGTTGTCCAAGAGGATCTTGACTTAGAGGTCCTGAACTTTGGCTGCATTGTGAACTCTCTTAGGTATCTCTGCAACAATTGTTTCCTCTTGATCAGTCGTATCAGTCAACATTCTTAAATAGTTTGAAAATACTGGACACTGGAAGCTATCTTTCAAAGCATTGAACAAATCTTTGTAGCAGTCCAAGACTCCAAGTAATTCTGATTCAGAATGCCAAGGTGTCAAGAACTGTTTTATCAGGAGTTAGGCAACTAAGGGGCAGATTTACAAGAATGTGGTGCATCTGCCCCATTGCACCACTTTTGTTGTTCCCTCCTACTGCCACCTAACAACACCATGGTTGTGTTGCCTCAATACTACGGGGCACTATGGTGGCCATTAGCAAAATGGCTCCAAAATCTTTTATGCTTTTGTGGCGCTTTGCTGCACTAATGTCAAAAATATTGACTCTAGAGCAGCAAAGCACAGGGAGGCCCATGGGGTAACATGGGTGTGTCATTTTAATGCCTGCTCTGAGCAGTTGTAAAAAATGACAGAAAAATTGCAGAGTGAAATGTTGTAGGTTTCACAGAGCCATTTTTTTTGGGCCTCCCTGCATCAGAACTCCCCCCTTACATACATTATGCCTGGCACAAGCATAATGTGGTGCGCTGTGCCACTTTGACAATACGGTGCAGGTGAAAGGCCACATTAGCACCGGCTTAGTGTGAAAAACAAATGACACTAGAGTGACCCAAGGTGGCTCGAGGGATTTGTAAATATACCCTCTTAGTTTTTTGGTTTATAAAACTTCCTTTTGTGTTCTGAACCAAACAATCATTGCAACAAACTATTGCATATTTCTCTTCATCTATGTTTTCTGGTACATTGCTTCTATATCTGTAGTGCTGAAGTATTTCATATAGACAAATGTTTTCTAGGGGTGGGCAATGAATCCGCTTTACCGGCGGAGTTCTGCTCACTCTGCACTCTCTTTGTAGTGCGGAGTTCTGAAAAACTCTGCAGAGAAACGTTTTTTCCTCTCTTCCTGCTCTCCAACATTGAGTTGATGAGCATGAGTGAGAAAAATCACTTGCTAGACCACCTCCCAGTGACACTTTTCAATGCGGGTGGTCAAAGCAGTTCACTATCACTACCGTTGTGAAACCTGCTGCTTACATCGAGGAACCTACCACCCAAGTGTAAAATATACGTGAGCCACACAAAGATGCAGAACCATCTTTCGCTGTGCTTTGTGCCATTCGCACTGATTTCACAGTGCAGGACAAAATCCTGGTGCTAAAAACCAGCGCAAGCAGTGGAACTTACTGCACTCTGCTGCTAGATGAACTCCGAGGAGTGCTACAGAGTTTTTTCATCACTTTTGCAGAGTTCTGCATGGCAGTACTCCGTGAACTCCACCAGGCCTAATTTTTTCTAGATGTGGACTCCTTGGATAGTAAGTGTCTAACATATTTGTTTCACAATATCTGTAGTTTTCGGATCAAACTCTGCTAGGCACTAAATTTCCAAGAAAGACATTCTATTTCATGTGCTTGCAAGGCCAAGACATAGCCAAACAATACCTCTTGACTTTGAATACAAACTGACTGAGCTCAACCGCACACAGTATTCATAGGAAGCTATCTCCCTATGTAAAAGCATTTTCAAACAGAAGCTGTACAATTTCTTGGTTGGAGAAATCTCCTCCTACATCTCCTTCATCTCTGTCTTCTCTGATTTTGTAATGTAGGAAGTCACATAACGAGCAACAGTGATGAAGTTGTCTACGACAAATTGTATATCCATATTTGCATTCCAAATTTGAGAATAATAGGATCATAGCCATTAGTATATTCAAAGGCATCTCTTCTTCTGACATTGTATGTGTTTTTTGGTGATTTTTGTGTCAGTGTATGTCTGACTGCAGATAAAAATACTGTTCACTGTTCCTTTCGAAATCGCAGGTCTTGAAAATCCAAAATGACTGCTTGTGTAAAATTTTCATTTAGCCCTGTATTTTCGACAACAATACTTGCCACATCTATGTGTTTGATGGGGCAGAATTTGTTGTGTCAGGCCTTTTTCACCATTGTCTTTCAGGATGGCACATGCCACATACTGTTTTCTGAAAGAGAGTACAGAGTCATTACTATCTGTTCCAAATTTCAGTGCATATTTTATCATAACAGCATGTGAATATGAGGAGCACCTCTTAGTTGGTACTCTTTAGGCCAAAATATATCAGTAACTTAACCAAGATTAGGATTTGTTTTGTTGTGGATGAAAGACAGCATGTCTTGAAACCTCTAGTTAAAACATCTACAAATATTAGCAGGATCCAAAGAGCAAAGTACTCCTGCTGTCTTCACATTGATGTCCTTAAAGTTTGAGAATGCTTCTTTAAAGTATGTCATCCCATGCATACTCTGCACAAGTGAGTGTCACAAACCAAGTAGGTAAACCTAAGTTTCACAACATACATTTCAGTTTTCCTTGACAATGATACCAATGCTTGTCGGTCCCATGCTAGCAGGCCATCAAATTAATAAAATTGTATTCCAACTTCTCATCCTGACTTTTAACTTTGTCAACAAATTTGTTGATTTGCTTTTTGTCTTCATTATGTGGTTTACAGCATATGATAGTCTGGGCAAGTCACTCTCAAATAATAGATGGAATGTCTATGGAATACACTGGTAAAATCAAGGGTGCTCTGAATAGTTGACCTTTCCTGAGCTGCTAGTATTTGAATGGGGTCGTCATCAAACCAGCCACCTTCTCCAGTGAGAAATAAGTCTGAAAAACAGCAAGCCTCAAAGCTATTCTCCCTCAGACTCATTGGAGCTCCTTCTGCTTGTTTCATTTGAAGAAGATCAATAGCATAACCAATACCGTCTTTGGAATGGAGTGGATGGATGCTATAGCATTCATATATTTATTCTAATTTGGATCTATCCACTTTTTCATGGTAATGTTTCATCTTCCATAGAAGTTACATCTCTAACACCATCAACATTTTTGTAATAGATAACATTTTGTTTCAAGTATAATTCGCTTTTTTACTTTATTAACATCCACTAAAGGTAAGTAGACAATTCTTCTTTTAAGGCTTTTCTGCTGCTCTGTTGGTGGCAGTTTCCCAGTATTTGGATCCATGCAAACTATAGTTTGAAAAGGGTTTATAGATTATATGAGAATTGATTCATACATAGATAATTGTCAAAGTTCTTCTGGAATGATACCAAATCTAACTTGTTATGTATTACTCTGGCTGGCATTTTATTGTCCTCTGACTTATCATAGCAATAATTTGCTGTGTTGGAAAATCAAAACATTCCTCCACAAATAATCATACACCAAGTTCTTGCCACTTATCTGTTCTTCTGTTCTGTTTTTGAGAACATAACAAGATTGTGAGTTTGGGTGTGTCGACCACAAATACAAAGACGGTTTGGTTTCTCTGAAGGAACTGTGTTAAATTTTGAAGTCCTTTGTGTAAAGTGTTCAGTATTATTACTTGTGTCCTGCTTTTCTACATCTGCACATATCAACTCATCATTTGCCTTGGAATCCTCTTCAGGACCTAAGAAACCAAACTGAACATCTTCACAAATGTTTCCTACCTCTGCCACTGTACCATTCAATAGAGCTCCTAACTATATTTCACATTTTAGAGTGAGGAACAGACACATTCTGAAGTGAAGAAAGGTGATCCTGCATGCTTTCTTGGATAGAGATGCCAGTGAATTCCCTTGTAAAGTAAGATACTTCCTTTCAGAATTCCTATTTTCTGTTTCAGACTTCTTCATGGGAATTCACATAGGAAGGTTTTCAAAATGTCAATTGATTCCTGACGAACACTGCAAATATTGCTACATTTCCATTTGTACAGGGGCCTGTTTACCTCTTTGTTGTATCTCTTCAGCTATTACTTCCTCTCCAATCCTAGGAACCATCTCCTCTTTTGCAATGGGAGTACCTTTGTTCCCTTGATAACATCGACCAGTTGTTTCAACTGCATGCACTAATGTGTCCTCTTAGACAATTTTACAAAAAATGCTTCTGTTCACCATGGGGCAAGAGTGGCTGTATTGACGCTAGACAGTTAATTCAACACCGGCGCAGGGGGAAACACAGGGATGCACTGTATTTTTCCAAATACACTGCATCCCTGAATTTCAGAACTGATGCAGCACTGCGCTGCTAATTTTGGCTCAGCACTGTACTGTGCCAGTTCTTTGTAAATATGCCCCCTTGTTTTTTATTTGTATGGTGTGCTCGCTTTGCATTTTTCTTCATACTATTTTAACAAACTTCTTAGTTTTATTACCAGCAGTTCTTTTCTCTTTAACCACATTCTCCACATTATGGTGGTCATTACGAGTTTGGGGGTCACATGTCCACTACACCGGCATTGGCGATCCAACCTCCAACAGGCTGGTGGTACAGATCGCCGTAATACGACCGTGGCGGTGAACAGACCAGCACAACCCAGTACACCGCCTGTACCGCCAGTGCAGGCCGATGGCAGATGTCATCCACAGGGCACCGGAAAATACCTTACCGCCCACCATATTAGGGATCAGTACACCGCCACGATTTCCGGGGTGGGCCAACCTCCACTCAAAGCATGGCGGAAAGGAACAGTATGAAAGTCAATACTCACCTCAGGGACATAGAGGAGGCCGCCGACAACATGGAGCTTGAACTGGAGATCTTCCCGATGCTGGTACTGGCTATCCACCTCCAGAACATACAGCACTGACGAAGATGACAATGGTGAGAATGCCACCTACAATGCAAGGGAGGGAAGGGGACAATTAAGCACCCTCATGCCAAACACACCCCTGACACCGACTGCCAAACACCACCAAACCTAAACATTTCATGACACACATACCCAGCCACACACAAACTGAACACAAAACCACGGCTCACACAGACACCAGGCAGAAGACGGCATACCAGACATTGGTACCATACCATGATGTCATTGTCCATACCACTCACTCCACGAACACCATGCACAACAACTGAAGACACAACACAAACAAATACCAACACACATACAATCCACACCAACTTTCAAAACTATCACCACACAAACAGCATTGCACACACAAATAGAGACAGGGACAAAATTGAAAAATAGAAGTGAAACACCCACACAAGCAAAATACACATGCACAGATGGGGACATTGATTCACATACCTGTGCACACGAGGCAGCCATAGTGAAACACAGGACAACTTGATCAAAGTGCACCAACTGTGCATGTTGGTCAGATATATTAAATTAAAGTTGGCAATCAAGAGCTATTACAAATGGGCCCATTGGGCAGTTCAAAGGTCCATGAGCATGCGGCCAAACAAGGCCCCAACTTGACTCCAGACATGACCATGGTCTCCACAGGGCAGGGACATCTATGGGGCACGCACCTCTGGGCACAGGGGAGGGGTTGGTGGTGGGGACTCAGGTCATGAAGGGGGGATTGGGCTTGGGCTTTGGTGGAGGTGGCTTGGCCTTCGGCTTGGGAGGGTGGGTCTTGCTTTAGTACCTGATGGAGAACAGAGAGTGTTAGCGGGATCAGGGCTCTTTCCAGGTGTCTTCTTGGAGGGAGGAAGGGACATGGGAACTTGAAGGAAGGTCAAGGGAGGAGCATGAGGTAGAGCTACTGGGTTTGGGAGGCCACAGGAATGCGCAGGGACAAGACGGGGTGGGCCAGGAGGTTCAAAAAGGTCAGTGTGGGAAAGGAAAATTTCTTAGAAGCACGGGGAGGGACTGAGGAAACAGGAGTGGGAGTAGAGGTAGAAGGAGTGGTCATCAGAAGTTTAGGTGTGCTGGATGTGGATGCAGGTGGGTGTTCAGTCTGCTTGTGTGTGGTGGGTGAATGTGGGGTGCCTGAGTGGGTGCGTTTACGTGTGTTGGGAGGAGGTGGGTGAAAAAGGGTGGGAAATGACAAACAGGTCGTGTGAATGGAAGTTGTGGTGCTTTCTGCATGCCTGTTGTGTGTGCTGCAGGTGTCTTTAATTGTTGTTGTGGTGAGTGCGGGTGTGCTGTATGGGGTGCATGTCTGGGTGACTGCTGTTGTGGGGACTGTGTCAATGGGGCCAGGATCTGGGAGTGAGGATGCAGTGCCTGTGGTTGTATGTGGTGAGGTCACTGCAAGGGATGATGGGGGTACAGTGGAGGACGTGGCTGTTGCTGTGTTTACATCTGTATTTTGAGTGTGTGCATGGCTGTGGTATGACTTGTGGTGCCTTTGTGTGTCCTTGTGTGGTATGTGTGTTATTCTGTGTGCATGCTGTTTGGCTTGTGTGCTTGGGATGAGTGAGGGGTACTAGATGGGGCACAGGTGGTTGGAGGGGAGACAGAGTTACCAGGGACACTGGCTGAGATCAATGAGGAGGCCAGAGCCTGGAACGATCTCTGGAGGCCAGACAAGTCACAGTGAATGCCTTTCAGGTAGGCAGTGCTCTGCTGTGTCTGGGATGCCAGCCCCTGAATGACATTCATGATGATTGTGCGTCCCAAAGAGATGGTCCTCAGGAGGTCAATAGCCTCCTCATTGAGGGCAGCAGGGCAGGGTGGGGCAGTGGCTGAGGTCCCTGCGCCCACCCTCCTGGGTGAGCAGGCACGGGCAACTCAGTGGGGAGCTATTGGGTGGACAGTGTTGGTACAGGGGGTGGCTGACAAAGATGGTGTTGGGGTGGTCCCAGAGGGATCTGCCACCACCAGGAATCCCAGTCTGATGTTGAAGTGGTAGTAGGCTCCCCTGTGGTGCTCCCCTCGTCCTCCAACCCACTGGTTCCCTCGGCGTCAGTGGACTGTGCCTCATGGGTCCCGTGGGCTGCAGCATCCCCACTCGCTGGTGCCTCAGCACCGTTCACCTGATGATGCTGATGCACACAAGGACACAAGAAAATAGAGAGGGAGGGGGAGACAAAGAAAGGGATGCAGGCTATGAGCAACTCATCCATGATGCAGGGAGGCTAGGCACACATGCAGTACACTTCAGGTCCAGAGTTCACCTTACCATGCCTTTGCACTACAGGAATGTACCACTGGTAGGGAGAACACCTGCCACTTTGGAGTACAATACACTGACAGTGGTGCCCTACAGAATCAATGTACATGTAGTATAAATCCAACTGAGGTATCCATTTAATGCTCAGATGTCATGAGTACCACTACATCACTTAGCAAGTCAACCGGAACAGTACCTGACTGATTGTACAATACAATTCCCAACTTACCTCGGTACCCATGCCCCCTACACAACAAGGTGATGTAACCTGGCCAAGAAGCTGAACACCTGCATACCCTGACACCTATAAGTTACTGTAACAGCAGCCTTTCCCCACATTGCCTAACATACCCTAATACAATTTGCATGCAGGACTGTGTGAAAACTCACCCCCTTGTGGCTGCTGTGATGCTTTCAAGCGCCAACCAAAGCTGGGTAGGCCACCACCAGTATTCTGTCCATTCGGGGGTGTCAAGGTCCAGTGTGCACCCCTCCCTTGTTGGGAGGCTGTCCCTAGCTCGGCCTCCACAGTGTTCCGGGCCCAGCGTCTCAAGTTTTCCCACCGTTTCCTGTAGTGGGTGCTCTGCCGGCTATAGATCCCCAGGGTCTGCACGTCCTTGGTGAGGGCTCACCATAACCCCTTCTTCTGTGGGTGTTGACCTGCATGTGAAAAATGTGGAATACACATTAATTTAGACTGACCACACGCATGCTGACATAGGATACAAACGCACTGGCAGTTCACAACAATACATTCCATCATCTTCCTACAGGTACACATTGATGGCCTACTCCACTAGTCCTATACGGTTGGTAATCCTACATTCACACACACCTGCACCCAAACAATCGCAATCACTGCTAGGACACTGTTCATCCACTCACCTGCTCCTCTGGTCGCCCATACACCTTTGTATACAGGGGTAGGACCTCATCCACAAGTCTTGTCAGCTTCTCCTGGGTGAATGCTGGGGTCCTCTCCCCTGTAGCACTTGCCATTTTCATGACCAGATGCAGGACACAGCAGCACAAGCAGTGGAGTAGTGGTCGTGGTGAGTGCATGAGTCATGTGGCTAAGGGAAATCAAGATGGCGCTGAAGACTGCTGCAGTACGCACCGTCACCACCAGCGGCGATTGTGATTGGCCCTTGTTCCCCATACACACCAATGTTAACCAACGGGGAATTGCACAGGGGTACAGACTGCCTAACAAAGTGAGGATTTACGCCAGTGGAGTCATGTCTCTTTCATCTGTCCTCAGCATGTAGGACAGGTGACCACAATTTGAAGTGTAAAATGTAATAGAGTGCAATCTCTATGCACCCTCCATGCTGTCATATCTTCCTGAACATGTCATACACATCAGTCATCCACAGCAATACACGCCATATGTGATGTGTGGCATCAGTTATCTGCATTTGTAGGTTACATGGCACTGTGTATACACATTAATTGTCACAGTGTTAGCTGCATGCAACCCTTCCATGATGTGAAGGCTATGTTAGTGCTGTTGTTTGTTTGTTGACATCATCCATAATGTGCAGAGTCTGAGGAATGCACTGGTGTATCGGCCCCTAGTTGACATGGCAACCATGGAGGAACGACACATCATACTGATCTACCGTCTGAACCGGATGACCATATATGAACTCTGTGCCCTATTGGAGCCAGAACTACTGCCAGGTCTAAGTAATTCCTATGCTATTCCACCTACTGTGCAGGTACTATCTGTGCTACATTTCTGGGCCAGTGGGTCATTTCAGGTGAGTCGCCTTGGCAGCAGGTGTGTCACAGCCAATGTTCAGTAACATCTTAAGGGATGTCCTGAATGCCTTGCTGAAACACCTCCACACCTACATCAAATTTCTCCAAGCCGCTGACTTGCCCACTGTAAAATAAGATTGCAATGCCATTGCATGGATTCCACTTGTGATTGGGACCATAGATTACACCCATGTTTTCTTGATTCCTCCCAAGGTCAATGAACAATTGTACAGGAATAGGAAAAGTTGTCACTCCATTAGTGTACAGGTGGTGTGTCTTGCAGAACAGTACATCTCCCAAGTAATTGCCAAATTCCCTGGATCTGTGCATGACTCTTACATTTTGAGGAACAACAGTGTCCCACACCTGATGGCACAGCTACAAGGAGAGACAGCCTGGCTTGTGGGTGAGTGAGATGTGAGAGTGCAGTAACTGACAACCTGCCTTTCTGACTCTTTGCCCTCTACACAATGCTTACATGGGCTATATATTCCCACTCTTCCCAGGTTATTCTGGCTATCCACACCTGTCCTGGCTGTTGACGTCAGTGAGGTATCCCAGGTCAGGCGGTGAAATGCGCTACAATGGGGCACATGGCAGGACAAAAAGAGTTATCGAAAGGGCCTTCGTCCTCCTGAAGGCAAGGCGTCTGCATTGTTCTACTCCCCAAACAAGGTTTTCCAGTCTGCAGCCCTTGAATCTCAAGCAAAGTGGGCAGAATATGGCCCATCATGTACTGTGTGTGCTGGTATGCTGGCAGGATGTAGGAAATGGCCTCCTGGCCAGTCGATACCCTTGTTTGGCTCCCTCCTAATCCCACAGATGGCCTTCAACTGGGCCAGGGCCCCTGTGCCTGTGACCCCATTACAGTCTCACAACTCCCACTTGCACTAGGACCTTCATCGTTTTGCCTAGTGACAGGTGGTGGCTCCAGTCTCTGTACAGGTGGGCACACAATGGCTGATCCAGGGACACCGGTTTGGGGACATTAGGCCACAGCTGTTGGCAGTGGCTGAGTAGTGGGGGTCTGTCTGTTGGCCTGGTGGGGTTCTGGAGGGTGACCAACCAGAGGTTCCTGATGCGGCAGGCTGCTCGTCCAGATCCAGACATCCCGCTGTGGTGTCCTCACTGGGGCCTTCTTCTGCTGTGGGACTGGCACTTTCTGGCACCTCTTTGCGGATGCCATGGGCAGTGTCACCTGTGTAGTAAAATAAATCAAGTTGATTATGTGTCCTGCAGAGTGTTTGACTGCGCATTAGCTGGGTGGCAGTAGTGTTCAACAGCTTCAGTAGATATGGCATTGACAGTCAGTTAGTTGTCAATGATGGAGTTTGCACATGTGCATTGCTTGCACACATTCGCAGTGGCATGTGCTTCCTTCTTTTCTGTCCTCTGTCCTGTCCTTGCCATGTCCCTGTAAGCATCTGCCCCCAATTGATTTTGCTTACGTCCCCATACATCTACATGCAGGACTCCAATTGGGATGGGTGCAGTGCATGGAATTAGTGGAATGGGTGATGCATTGCGGGACTTGTTGTGTTTCAAGCACTACAGGAATGTACCACTGGTAGGGAGAACACCTACCACTTTGGAGTACAATACACTGACAGTGGTGCCCTACAGAATCAATGTACATGTAGTGTAAATCCAACTGAGGTATCCATTTAATGCTCAGATGTCATGAGTACCACTACATCACTTAGCAAGACAACCGGAACAGTACCTGACTGATTGTACAATACAATTCCCAACTTACCTCGGTACACATGCCCCCTACACAACAAGGTGATGTAACCTGGCCAAGAAGCTGAACACCTGCATACCCTGACACCTATAAGTTACTGTAACAGCAGCCTTTCCCCACATTGCCTAACATACCCTAATACAATTTGCATGCAGGACTGTGTGAAAACTCACCCCCTTGTGGCTGCTGTGATGCTTTCAAGCGCCAACCAAAGCTGGGTAGGCCACCGCCAGCATTCTGTCCATTCGGGGGTGTCAAGGTCCAGTGTGCACCCCTCCCTTGTTGGGAGGCTGTCCCTAGCTCGGCCTCCACAGTGTTCCGGACCCAGCGTCTCAAGTTTTCCCACCGTTTCCTGTAGTGGGTGCTCTGCCGGCTATAGATCCCCAGGGTCTGCACATCCTTGGTGAGGGCTCACCATAACCCCTTCTTCTGTGGGTGTTGACCTGCATGTGAAAAATGTGGAATACACATTAATTTAGACTGACCACACGCATGCTGACATAGGATACAAACGCACTGGCAGTTCACAACAATACATTTCATCATCTTCCTACAGGTACACATTGATGGCCTACTCCACTAGTCCTATACGGTTGGTAATCCTACATTCACACACACCTGCACCCAAACAATCGCAATCACTGCTAGGACACTGTTCATCCACTCACCTGCTCCTCTGGTCGTCCATACACCTTTGTATACAGGGGTAGGACCTCGTCCACAAGCCTTGTCAGCTTCTCCTGGGTGAATGCTGGGGTCCTCTCCCCTGTAGCACTTGCTATTTTCATGACCAGTTGCAGGACACAGCAGCACAAGCAGTGGAGTAGTGGTCGTGGTGAGTGCATGAGTCATGTGGCTAAGGGAAATCAAGATGGCGCTGAAGACTGCTGCAGTACGCACCGTCACCACCAGCGGCGATTGTGATTGGCCCTTGTTCCCCATAGACACCAATGTTAACCAACGGGGAATTGCACAGGGGTACAGACTGCCTAACAAAGTGAGGATTTACGCCAGTGGAGTCATGTCTCTTTCATCTGTCCTCAGCATGTAGGGCAGCTGACCACAATTTGAAGTGTAAAATGTAATAGAGTGCAATCTCTATGCACCCTCCATGCTGTCATATCTTCCTGAACATGTCATACACATCAGTCATCCACAGCAATACACGCCATATGTGATGTGTGGCATCAGTTATCTGCATTTGTAGGTTACATTGCACTGTGTATACACATTAATTGTCACAGTGTTAGCTGCATGCAACCCTTCCATGATGTGAAGGCTATGTTAGTGCTGTTGTTTGTTTGTTGACATCATCCATAATGTGCAGAGTCTGAGGAATGCACTGGTGTATCGGCCCCTAGTTGACATGGCAACCATGGAGGAACGACACATCATACTGATCTACCATCTGAACCGGATGACCATATATGAACTCTGTGCCCTATTGGAGCCAGAACTACTGCCAGGTCTAAGTAATTCCTATGCTATTCCACCTACTGTGCAGGTACTATCTGTGCTACATTTCTGGGCCAGTGGGTCATTTCAGGTGAGTCGCCTTGGCAGCAGGTGTGTCACAGCCAATGTTCAGTAACATCTTAAGGGATGTCCTGAATGCCTTGCTGAAACACCTCCACACCTACATCAAATTTCTCCAAGCCGCTGACTTGCCCACTGTAAAATAAGATTGCAATGCCATTGCATGGATTCCACTTGTGATTGGGACCATAGATTACACCCATGTTTTCTTGATTCCTCCCAAGGTCAATGAACAATTGTACAGGAATAGGAAAAGTTGTCACTCCATTAGTGTACAGGTGGTGTGTCTTGCAGAACAGTACATCTCCCAAGTAATTGCCAAATTCCCTGGATCTGTGCATGACTCTTACATTTTGAGGAACAACAGTGTCCCACACCTGATGGCACAGCTACAAGGAGAGACAGCCTGGCTTGTGGGTGAGTGAGATGTGAGAGTGCAGTAACTGACAACCTGCCTTTCTGACTCTTTGCCCTCTACACAATGCTTACATGGGCTATATATTCCCACTCTTCCCAGGTTATTCTGGCTATCCACACCTGTCCTGGCTGTTGACGTCAGTGAGGTATCCCAGGTCAGGCGGTGAAATGTGCTACAATGGGGCACATGGCAGGACAAAAAGAGTTATCGAAAGGGCCTTCGTCCTCCTGAAGGCAAGGCGTCTGCATTGTTCTACTCCCCAAACAAGGTTTTCAAGTCTGCAGCCCTTGAATCTCAAGCAAAGTGGGTAGAATATGGCCCATCATGTACTGTGTGTGCTGGTGTGCTGGCAGGATGTAGGAAATGGCCTCCTGGCCAGTCAATACCCTTGTTTGGCTCCCTCCTAATCCCACAGATGGCCTTCAACTGGGCCAGGGCCCCTGTGCCTGTGACCCCATTACAGTCTCACAACTCCCACTTGCACTAGGACCTTCATCGTTTTCCTAGTGACAGGTGGTGACTCCAGTCTCTGTACAGGTGGGCACACAATGGCTGATCCAGGGACACCGGTTTGGGGACATTAGGCCACAGCTGTTGGCAGTGGCTGAGTAGTGGGGGTCTGTCTGTTGGCCTGGTGGGGTTCTGGAGGGTGACCGACCAGAGGTTCCTGATGCGGCAGGCTGCTCGTCCAGATCCAGACATCCCGCTGTGGTGTCCTCACTGGGGCCTTCTTCTGCTGTGGGACTGGCACTTTCTGGCACCTCTTTGCGGATGCCATGGGCAGTGTCACCTGTGTAGTAAAATAAATCAAGTTGATTATGTGTCCTGCAGAGTGTTTGACTGCGCATTAGCTGGGTGGCAGTAGTGTTCAACAGCTTCAGTAGATATGGCATTGACAGTCAGTTAGTTGTCAATGATGGAGTTTGCACATGTGCATTGCTTGCACACATTCGCAGTGGCATGTGTTTCCTTCTTTTTCTGTCCTCTGTCCTGTCCTTGCCATGTCCCTGTAAGCATCTGCCCCCAATTGATTTTGCTTACGTCCCCATACATCTACATGCAGGACTCCAATTGGGATGGGTGCAGTGCATGGAATTAGTGGAATGGGTGATGCATTGCGGGACTTGTTGTGTTTCAAGCATTACAGGCAGGGATTGGTGGTTGTGTGCAGATTGGTTGGGTAGGTGTCAGTGGGGTGCGTGAGCATGCAGGGGATGGGTGTGGGTGGTTGATGGAGTGGGATGGATATGTGATATGGTGTCTTGGGTTCAGTACAGGGGGAGGGGTGACATGCCTTTCAGGTGCAGTTGGTGGTAGGGGTGTGTCAATGACTTACCAGAGTCCAGTCCCCCAGTGAGTCCAGTGAGGCCCTCAGGATGAAGGATTGTCATGACCTTCTCATCCCACTCGGTCAACTCGGGGGGGGTTGGTGGGGGACCATCTCCAGTTCTCTGGATGGCAATACCATTGCCTTGACCTTCCCCAACATGTCGTTCCACCTCTTTCTGATGTCGATCATTGTGAGTGGATGGTATCCTACTGCATTCACCCTGTTGATGATCCTCTGCCATAGCTCAACCTTCCTGTCTATGGATGTCTGCTGGACCTGTGCAACAGCTGTGGCTCCACCCGAATTCTTTCGTCCACCATGGTCTGCAACTCCCTGTTAGTGAAACAGGGATTATTGGATGGTGCCGTAGTGGTTTGTGTGAGGAGAAGCTGTTCAATTTCTTGGTTTGAGATTTTTCTGCAGAAATCTATTCCCACATTTTTTTTTATCTCTGTCTTCTCTGATTTTGTAATGTATGAAGTGACATAGCAAGCAACATCAATGGAGTTGTCTGCAAGAAACTATGTATCCGTATTTGTATTCCCTTATTTCAGAATAACAGGATTATAATCATGAATACACTTGGAGGCCTCTGATCTTCTCAGATTATATATATTTGTTGGTGAGTTTCATGTCACTGTATGCCTGACTGCAGATAAAAAAAAGCTGTTCACTCTTCCTTTGGAAATGTAAGTTCTTCAAAATCCAAAATGACACCTTGCATACGATTTTCTTTGAGTTCTCTATCTTCAGTGTCAATATGCGTCATATCTATGTGTTTGGAAGTGTAGAACTTGTTGCCTTAGGTCTTTGTCATCATTGTCTTTTGGAATGCTGCATGTAACTTACTGTTCAATAAAAGACAGTACAGAGTCATCACTGTCATTTCCAAAAATCTGGAGCTTCACCAAGAGGACAATTTGTTTTATTGCATGTGAAACCCAGGACCGCTTGAAACTTGTGATTAAAATATCTACACACTTTAGCAGGATCTAAAGAGCAAAGTTCTCCTTTTTTAAATTGAAATCCTTAATGTTAGAGTTTGCTTTTCTTATAAACTTAAGTAAAGAATCCCAAGAATACTCTGTCCAACCAAGTGTGACAGACCAAGAAGGAGCACCTATGTTTTGCAGCATACATTTAAGTTCTCCATGACAATGATACCAATACTCATTAGTATCATGTTGAAATGCTATCAGATTAATTAGGTTTTCTTCCACGTTTTGGTCCTTAACTTGCACTTTGTAAAAAAAAACTTTGAAGAGAGATTTTAGAGATTAACTCCTGTCTTTAGAATATGCTTCACAGCACTAGACAGTCCTGACAAGTCACTCTCAAATAATAGATGGAATATACAGGGATTACATTGGCAAAACCCACGGTCATCTGAATATATACTTGTTGACCTGTATTTAGCTGTTGGTATTTGTATGGTTGGTCATCATATCGGCCACCTACTCCAGTGGGAAAAAGCTGTGGAAAACAATGAGCATCTAAACATTTTTTCTACACACTTATTGGAGCTCTTTTAGCTTGATTCATTTGGAACAGATCAATGGCATCCCCAACAGCTTCTTTGGAATGAAGTGGATGAATACTAGAGTGCACATATAATTCTTCTGCCTTCTTCCTATGCACTTTTTCTAATTTTCCATTTGATTTTGATGCTTCTTCATCAATACAAGTTACATCTGCAATAATAGCAATATTGTTTGTAAAAAAATATTTTCTTTCAAGTATAATGTGGCTTTTTTCAATTTACTTATGTTAACGCGTCCTTTTATGTTAATTTATACACATTAGGACTCGTTTTAGGCCAACGAATCTTGTGACCCAGTAGCGAGAAACCGTAGGACGAGATAACTGATCAATATGTCAAGCAATATATCAATAATTTCATCAATATTTATCACCACAATGCACTTTACTTTGGATAGACTAATCAAATTGTCGACGCAACCATGACCTTTCAGCCTTGAATAACCACACCTTTTGATAGAATTTCATGAATTTTATTCCATATTGATTACAATCTACTAGCAGAAGTGTCAATTTCAAAACCAAGAAGCATAAGAACATAGTCACAATATGGCAACTGTGATAAGATTTCATAAATGCAAGAATCACAAACATAAGAACATAGCACGGCGTGAACATAGATCAGAATACAAAGAATATCACGTAAGTCTCAGTTCAGCATAGCGCAACGTCAGTCTTTGTCTATTTGCGTCAGTCAGAGTGATCACCTGTCCTAACCACTAATTAGCATCAGCATGTTGGGCTTCATGCAAAATAATTTAAAACACCAATTTAGAAAACTTCTAGCTATGGTCCCTATCAAAATTGAGCAGTTGGTACCTAGAAAGGAAAAGCAAACAGACAAATTACAAATTGCATTGTCATAATTACCCTCCAAGGATTAGGTCAGCACACAGGATCAGTCTTCGTCTTCAGGACATCAGTCAAATCGCCATCAGTCTAACTTTGTCTAAAGGACAGGGGACACTTCCTTCAAATGGAGGAGAAGCGTAAAGGGCAGTCTATGGGTGAGGATGGTTTATTAAGTCTCAAGTCACCAAACAGAGTGACAGAGTTTCTGGATAAAATCAACAGCATTCCCTACCTAGTTCCAACGACCCTTCTGTGACATGGGTTTTTATCCCTTTTTCGTAATACCTTCCCCCAAAATTCTATTGGACATTTACTATACCCCACTATCTTTAACCTATCAAATTAAGCATTAGGTAATTCCAATTGTCACCCCATGATAATCCATAACATTTTGATTGGTCTTCATAATTGACGCCTTCGGAGGTGGCACATCTGGATTTACTTCACCATTTGGCACGTCTTCTCGGGTCATGAGTTTCCTTTGTCCATGGTTAAACGTCCTTGTACATTACATTAATCTACTTTTGTTTCAACTTTGTATTTGAATGTATACTAAACAACGAGCATGCGGGTGAGAACAGAATCTGGGTTGATACATGAAATTAAGAAAAGAAACAAATGCAGGGTCATGGCCCTTTACGAGTCAGCATACTGAAAAACAGAGAAAAATGCTTTAATATGAGAGCTAGGCAGCTAAATCTACAACTCACGCTAACCTAAGGCCTATGAGATTTTTAATACAAATGCAATATCGTAAATGTTCATATAAACCATAGCATGAACAGTTTTACTCATCATCATTAGTTCACGTATATATTGGTGACCACACACATTATAGTCGTAATTCATATGCGTGTTTAAGCAAAACACTAATTATTGTCGTTTTCTATGCAGCATCATTAAGCATTGATATAAGCATTTCACTTTTAGTATATGTAATATTTAAACTACGCTCTCTCAGTCTCTCCTCTGATGACGCCCGTCAGCACACCAACCTTTCCCTTGACCTTTCACTTTAAATTTTTCACCTTGCACATTTCAACATCTTGCCCTTTAAGTGAACTTTCCCAAATTTCATTGAACATTTTTATCTCTTTCACTTTCTTCGTTTCTTCTGGTTCTTTTAGTCCAATTCTTCTTGATTTTGCCATTAATTTTGCATGCCCCCCACAATCGTAATAGACAGGCCAAAACAATTAATAGACCCATTAGTATTTTTGCAAGCACCCCATTCCAAATATTGGTAAACCAGCTCCCAACTCTGGCAATTCCTTTTCCAAACTTTTCCCAGACCCCAAGTTCCTTCAAATCCTTCAAATCTGTACTGTCTCTAGTAAGGTTAGTAAGCATACCTCTAATCTTTTTACTATTGTCTGGAATGAACGAGCAACAATGAAGCTCGTTAAGCATCTTGCAGACCCCTCCACTCTTTGCTAAAAGAATGTCTAAAGCAAGCCGTTTTTGAAGAGTCATAGCTCTTTCTGCAGCAAGTTCAGTATCCATTAGGAGTATAGCCCCTGTAAAATTTGTCAGCATATTATCCACAATAGTAGACAACTTTTGAATTTTCATGGAATTCGAGATAACCCCCACTGAAGGGATAATAGCTCCGAATAGATCACCAATGACAGCAGCCACTGATTCTCGTTTTTGTCTGGGATGTTGTAATTCAGACGTTTTAGGTATTTGTTTTAAGTCATCAATCTGGTAAATCTTTGGGAAAACTAATCCCAAATAACATGTCCCATACCATCCCTTAGGGAGATGGTAATAAGCATTTAGCCCACAGATATAGTAGATCCCAGGGATCGCTGGATCCTGTCCATTCAACATAAATGTCCATTTACTCTGAAACAAAAACACATGTCTGCATTCACTCGTTCCCACAAACAAATTGTCTAGCTCAGATTTTGGTCTATATATACAAAGCCTACCTACATGTAATGCATCTATAGCTAGTTTGCCTTGTGTTTTGATTGCAGTGTAAGCATAATCATTTGCATATGTGTGTTTTTCTAGCCCTTTTTCTAATCTCTCCTTCAATGCTTTGCGTCTATCATCAGTGTGATCTAAAAAGCTTTTCTCTACAGGTGATAGCAAGCAAATCAAATTATTGCGATGTGCGTAAGCAGTTCCAAATGTAAGCGTCGGCTCAAAGAAACCTCTAACTATTTTTATATCGTGTTCCTTAGCTAGATTGTTCAAAAATTCAATCACAGGCACAAAATAAAACACAACTTCCAGATTTGAATAAAAGTATTGCACATGCTCTTGATTATAGAACCTTGTTAGTAGCAAGCTGCAACTAATCCCATAAATTAGAGGAAGGCTATGATAAGTAACTCCCTCCTGCACAGATGAAGGAATCTTAGTAAACACATAACAATCTTTCGCATCCATGGTTTCCACATATTCATTTAGCAAGTGATAGAAGACATTAGTAGAAAGTTCCCCCTTTGAATTAGTTCCCTCATGCAAGTGTCTTGCATCCTGCTCAAATCTTTCCCACGGTGTTAGTGTGTAGTTTCAGGTTTTGAAGTAGCATTAATGGTCTCTTTCTCTATCCATGGCATTCCCACAATCACTCCCACAATTGTTATTGCACACACAACACCTATTAAAAGTCCTAGCCAACCACACACCTTACTTCCCTTGTTACTACTTTTATTATAAGCCATGTCTGTATAGAATCAGATAGTAGATTGACAATCAACTTAAGGATGATTTAGAATATTCTCTTGCTTTCTGGGTGTATTTACAGCGTCTCCACTCACTCCAGGACCCCCTTTGTCAAATCAGGTTAGCAGCTTATCATAATCAGGTTTCTTTAAAGTCAATCTGGTTCTAGTGTCAATTTCTGTAATTTATAAAGTCTCTCTTTCGATTTTCACATTTTCGATTTTAACCAAGTTTTCTTTGGATTCGTTCAGGTACCGTAGTGTGAGAAACTAGGGCTGATTGCAGAGGCCCCATAACTTTTTGCCCCCATTTTCCACTTTATGCTGGTGTTTTCCTGACTCTGATGGTGCCCTGGGTACTGCTAACCAGTCCCAGGGCCTGTGCTCTGTGTAAAATGGATATGCAAATTAGGCTAATTATAATTGGCTAAGTTAACCTACCTATAAGTCCCTAGTATATGGTAGGCCATGTAGGTTTAGGGACCACAGCATAGGTGGTGCACACCTAGGTGCATTGCTGAGGTGCCCAGTGTCATTTTAAAAGCAAGCCTGCCTTGCTGGCTGCTTTTAAATTAAAGTTATATGCAAATTCGACTTTGGAATTAAAGGTAATTCCAAAGTCTTAAACTACCTTATTTTTACATATAAGTCACCCCTAAGGTGTGCCCTATGTGCCCCTAGGGCTGGGTGCCATGTAACTATAAGCAGGGATTTTATAAAAATAGATTTATAAGCCCTGGTGAGGTAAAAACAGCCAAATTCATTTTTCCCTCATTGAAGTAAATGGCCTTCATAGGCTAGAATGGGGAGACTTTATTTTAAATTTTAAAGTCTCCTTAAATGTTACATACCAAGAATTTGGTATCAAATTGATTGTTGTAATAAATCCCACAACTTCCAGTTGTTGGATTTAATATAACTTGTCCAGGTAAAAAGTTTAGACTTTACCTAAAAAGTTGCCAATTTCAGCTCTGCATTGTTTTTGCTGCTGTGCTCTGATTGGCCAGCCTGCAGCAGCTTCTGCCAGGCTACCTTGATGAGGTGTGAAGTGGCCTGACTTCACACAAAGGAATGTGCTTGGGGGAGAGAATCTCCCCTCAGCAGATGGTGAGGCAGGAAGGGGGAGGGTTGCCAAACTGGTCTTCAAAGGCAGAGAAGGACATTTGCAGCACCCAGCAACACCCCCACATCCTGCAACCCCAGACAATTAGGTGCCCCCTTGATTAGATTAGGAGAGGGCAGGAGAGGGGTGTGTTTATGATTTTTAGCCACACCAGTGGGTGGGCTCAGCCAGATGTAACCTCCAAAAATCAGATTCATCCATGTTGGATTTTTGGAGACTGTTGCCTTCTGGGATGGATTTTTGCCACACTTCCCAGGAAGTGGTCATCACAGGGGGACAACCCTGTACCTGATTGGAGGATCAGGACCCCCCTGCTTTTCACCCAGGAGCAAGGATAAAACTGGCAGACCTGACCCCACACCTCAGATCCCCTCCAGAATTCAACAAGAAAGGAACTAAAGAAGAAGAAGGACTGCCCTGCTGGACCCCTGGCCTGCACCTGGACCCTGCACTCAGAAGGACTGCACCAGCTGCACACTTGGGCTTCACCACAAGAAGGACTTTGCCTTTGCCTTCACAGAACTTCTGGACCCTTGGGGTGAGCTGTGGACCCCAAAAGAACCTTAAAAGAACATCTGGGTGAAGCCCCAGAAGTTTGGAAAAGATTGGAGAATTTTTGAAAAAAAGCTCCATAAAGTGACCGACCCGACGCGGAAATTCTAGCCGGCTTGCCTCAACCGCGACCCGGCCTGACTTCGTGGTTCGTCCCGGTAAAGAAAAACATCCAAAAAAGAGACTAAGTCCGAAGGTAAAAAGTTGACCGGGACCTCCCAGCCATGGAATCCGAGAAGGGCTCCACGGACGTCGGATCAAGATCCAGGTTTACCCCGGTCGAAGGATTTTCATCTCGAAAAAACGACTAAGTCCAAAGGTAAAAATCACCACCGAGGAAACCGACTTCGCGTATCCGGACAAGGGCTCCAGGAGGTCGGATTCAACTGGCAGGTTCGTCCCGGGGAAGAAAAACATCAAAAAAGAGACTAAGTCAGAAGGTAACTTTTTAACCATAGGCCTCCCGCGACTTGTAGCCGAGCAGGGCTCCATCGTGGTCGGCCTGAAAGTTTGACTTTGCCCCGGTCCTGGTGCAACCAGATGACCCGATTGGCGCTTTTTGTTTCTAAGCGCTAGAAAATAATAATACTTTAAAAATTCATATCTCCGGTTCCCCTGAACCGATTTTAATCGTTTTTGTGTCATTTTAAAGATAAAAATATAAGCTATTTTTATAAATTGGTTTTGGATTTTTAAACTGTTTCCTGTGTTTATTTAATTACTGTTTTGTGATATTTGAATGCTTTACACTTTGTCTCCTAAGTTAAGCCTTGACGCTCGATGTCAAGCTACCAAGGGTAGAGCTGGGATTAATTTACTGAGACCTAACTGTACCTATGTGGAGGTTAGTGGCTTGTTGCTAGGTGTAGGTACCTACCTGCCCTACGAATAACCCATTTTCCAACACGTAGTATTGGCTTGGTACTTCTCGATCAAAACAGAATGCTAGGAATTCTTGTTGCCATTCAGATGTTGTAGCATACGCCCATTCAGGACCTGTATATCTTCTGTTTGCGACTCTCTTTCTTTTCAGCCTTCGTTCACCTTGTTGTTCTCCTTCACTTAGGTCTTCCACTCGAGATGTATTGTTCTTTTCTGTTATTGTTTCACTTGATGTGTCTCTTATCTTGAAGAGTGTTTTTTCTGGCCAGTTATCACCTATACTGTATGCGTCTTCTTTCGATGTGTCTTTTCAGGACGCTGGATAGTACCCTCCTCTTGTGATATGGCGTTTTCACTTGATGGACCTGCAGCTGGCTCAGGAGACTTTGGCGCTCTCTGATTTCTCTCTACAATTTCTCCGTCTTCTTCTTCTTCTTCTCCTTCTTCTTCTGGGTCTGTGCCGAGTTCGAGTTCTATCCCGTATCTGTCTACTTCTGGGAGAACCTCTCCTTGATTTAGTTCTCCTGCTGCTTCTACTGAGAAAGGCACTCTGTCACCTCTCTCAAACTCATTCACTGTTTGAGGGACGATGCTGTTCTCAGTAGGCCCTTCGGCAGTCTCAGTTCCTTTTTGACTGTTTTCTGGCCCTGAGACTTCTCTTCCTGAAGCTGTTGTGCCGGAAACTTCAAGTTCCTCTTCAGCAGGACACGTTACCTTTTTTGTGTGACTGGTATGTATCCAGTTTGGAACTCCGGCACACTTTACAGCAGTAGTGGTTGTCAAGATTACTTGATATGGCCCTTTCCAATGTGATTCCAGACACGACTTTCTCATGTGCTTCTTGAAAACCACCCAGTCATCAGCTTGTAGAGAGTGGCCTGGATCGCCAATCGGTGGCAATGTGTTAGCTTCCACCTGGTGAGAGAAAGAGCTAATCACATCAGCCAAACCCTTGCAGTAGTCCAACACCATATCATCTATAATATTCACTAGAGCATTTGCAGGTACTGCTGGTAGTCTCATAGCTCTACCCATGAGGATTTCATGGGGGGATAATCCAGTTTTCTTGTCTGGGGTGTTTCTCATTGACATCAGCACTAAAGGCAATGCATCTGGCCATTTCATATTGGTAGCTGCGCACATTTTTGCCATTCTCAATTTCAAAGTACTGTTCATTTGTTCTACTAGTCCTGATTCTTCGGGGCGGTAGCTACAATGCAGCTTTTGTTCGATGTCAAGTGCAGCACACAGGAGTTTAATCACCTCATTGTCGAAGTGTCTGCCCCTATCTGACTCTATAGAGACCGGAAACCCGAACCTTGGTATCAATTCCCTAAGTAGTAATTTTGCAACTGTAAGACTGTCATTCCTACGTGTGGGGTATGCCTCAATCCAGTGACTGAAAACACACACAATCACCAACACGTACTTCAATCCTCCACATACAGGCATTTCAATGAAGTCCATTTGCATCTTGCTGAATGGACCGCCAGCTCTCCCAATGTGGCTCAAAGTTACCACGGTTCCTTTTCCGGCATTCATCTATTGACAGATGATGCACCTGTGACAAATGACCTTGGCAGCATGTCTGAATTTTGGATTAAACCAGTCGATTTCAAATGACCTGATCATTGCATCCCTCCCAAGGTGAGCCTGTCCATGATAAAGTCTGGCAAACTGAGATAGAAGACTGTTTGGCAAGACTAGTTTTCCTTCCTCTGAGACCCACAGATCATCAGCCCTTTGTACACATTGCATTCTTTGCCAAGAGCGTTTTTCCTCTTTGCTTGCACGACTCTGTAATGTTTTTAACTCATCTAACGTGTCAACCACCCATAATGCAAGGTTCAGACATGTGTCATTTTCAGTTTGCGGTAACAGTTCCCATTGCTCTTTGAACGATATACAGTTTAATGCGCAAAACCTTGCGACTTGATCTGCATAACCGTTTCCCATGGACACAAAGACTTGTGATCTAATATGAGCACTGCATTTCACCACGGCAATTTCAAGAGGTAACTGAATTGCATGTAACAAATCCTTTATTTGTTCACCATTTTTCACAGGAGAACCAGAAGAGGTCATGAAACCTCTCTGTGACCAAAGTTGGCCAAAATCATTTACGATTCCGAATCCGTATCTGCTATTGGTATAGATAGTGACCCTTAGATTCACAGCTGCGTGGCATGCTTTAGTAAGGGCAATTAATTCTGCCACTTGAGCAGAAAACACTCTCTCGAGCCAGGAGGCTTCAACGATACCAGCTATGGTGCATACCGCATAGCCAGCTCTCAGTGTTCCAGCAGAATCTCTTAGACAGGACCCATCAACAAACATGATACAGTCATTTTCCTTCAACTGTGTGTCCTGAATGTCTGGACGAGGTTTGGTACATAGCTCAGTTACCTCAAGACAGTCATGTTCAAATTCTTTCTCATTTTTGATTTCAGTGTTTTCAACAGGAAGTAAAGTTGCCGGGTTCAATACAGTACACCGCTTGAGTGAAACATTTGGTGACCCCAATATGATTGTCTCATACCTAGTGAGACGAGCATTTGTCATGTGCTGAGATTTGGTTCGAGTCAACAGAATTTCAACTGAATGTGGAAACATTACTGTTAAGGGGTATCCCATGACTATGCCTTCACATTGTGTAAGGCTCTGACCAACTGCTGCAACTGCGCGCAAACAACCCGGTAAGGCTGCTGCGACAGGGTCCGAGGTAGCTGAAAAATATGCTACAGGGCGATTTGCATCTCCATGGACCTGTGTTAAGACAGACAAGGAACAAGCATCACGTTCATGACAGAACAACAGAAAAGGTTTCGTATAATCAGGCATTCCTAACGCTGGTGCCCAGCACATGCATTCTCTTAACTCCATAAATGACTCAAGTTCTTCCTTAGACAAAGCTAGGGTATATGGCTCATCCTTGATCTCTTTGCCTGTCAGTTTTATCAAAGGTTTTGAAATGATCGAGAAGTTGGGTATCTACTGGCGACAGTAGCCCACTATTCCCAAAAACATCCTGACATCTCTTTTTGTTGTTGGAGGGTTCATTTGCAAGATGGCCGTTATTCTTTCCTTTGATATTCTCCTGGAACCTCTTTCGATCAAATGCCCTAAGTATTTCACCTCTTTCTGACAGTATTGTAGCTTCCTGGGTGACACCTTATGCCCATTTTTTCCCAGATGATTCAGTAATGCAATGGTATCGTACTTACAACTGTCCCTAGTTTTTAATGCAATCAGCAAATCGTCAATGTACTGCACAAGAGTCGAATTAAAAGGCAGTACCAGGGACTCCAAATCCTTTTTCAATATCTGATTGAAGATGGACGGTGACTCAGAAAACCCTTGAGGAATTCTGCACCAACTGTACACCTTATCCAGGAATTTGAAACTGAACAAAAATTGGCTATCCTCATGGAGAGGTATCGAAAAGAAGGCCTGTGACAGATCTATGAAAGTAAACCATTCAGCATCACAGGGAACCTGGAACATCATTACTGCTGGATTGGGCACCACAGGGCAACACTTTACCACTATTTCATTTATTTTTCTCAAATCCTGTACAATTCGAACTTTCCCACAGGGCTTCTTTAAACCCATTATGGGAGAGTTACATGGACTGCTCAAAACGTCTTTCAGGACTCCCTGTCTGAGAAAATCTGCAATTATTTGTGACACTCCGATGAGAACGTCTTGGGTCACATGATATTGTGGCACCTGAGGGAATACCACATTTGGCTTTATCTGGACCTTAACGGTTCTACCCCTTTTATTAGTCCTACTTCCTTTCCAGTCAGGTCCCATACTTTCTCTGTTACCGTCCCCTGTAACTCGACAGGTAAATCAATCAAGGTAAGCATCGGGAACAGAGTAATCAAAGGGTAATCTTCATTAGCTGTTCCTGTGTCCTCTTCTTTAAACTGTCCTTCATCTCCCTCATCATCACTATTTGTCTGCACTTTGATTCCGTCATTGGAACAGGTAATTGAACATTTTGTCTTGCACAGTAAGTCCCTGCCCATAGGGATACCGGACTCGAGTCACAGACTACAAACCTTTGTAGCCCCTGGAAGTTGCTGATCTCAACCTGCACTGGATCTGTAATCGGGTTTGTCAGATACTGATTTGCTACTCCGACCACTCTTATGGTACGCCCTGAAAGGGGCAATTTTGGAACCTCTGCACTTTTGACTGTAGAGCGTGTGGCTCCTGTGTCAACCAGGAACGAGACCTTGTAACCCATCACCTTTCCTTCCACATATGGACCCCTCTGATCCACCTCTAAGTATGCTGCAAGCCTGCACTCTTCACTATCTGAGCTATCATCTGATCATTCTCCGTTCATTCCATTTTCACCTCGTAATGGGAATTGTTGTACTGTATTATTTTGACTCGTTACCTGACCTGTGACCTGTTGAAGAACCATCACCTGTTGCTGTCCCATCGGAGCCATTGGTAATTGCATTTGCTGTCTAAGTACCATAGGAATCTGCTGTTGTACCGGTTGCATTTGCACTGACTGAAAACGCGGCATTTGTATCTGTTGCATGGGCTTTACCCCTTGCATTTGTACTAGATTGTTCTGAAAATTTGGGTTTTGATGTCTCATTTTCAGGCCCCGTACATTTTGTAATGTACCGACATTAGCACTTTGCTGAACAACACCATCCTGCACCATATTTGGGCACTCCAGTTTCCAGTGCCCCACGCCCCCGCACGCGTGACATGGTGACATCTTTTTCGCTCCTTGTACGTCATTTTGAACCACAACAGTATTTAATTCTGGACCGCGATTCACAAACCCTCGACCCCTCGGCTGTGTCTGAAACACACCATTCATTTGTGGTTGTTGCTGTATCATCTGTTGAACTCCATTTCTCTGCATTCCTGCCTGTGCAGCCCTTATCTGCATCACCATCACTTTCTCTTTCAGCTTCTTTTGCTTCAGTTCAATCTCATCACTACAGTATTTCGCATACTGCAACATCTCATCAATCGGCTTTGCTTGCCAACAAATCAAATGATTCTTAATCATCTGGCTAACTTCTGGTCTCAATCCTTCGACGAACCTAAATACAAGATGATTCATGTCCTTCGGTTCAATTGTCTCAGTACCACTATAGTGTTTGAATGCCTTTAGCAGTCTTTCATAGTAAGCATGTATTGATTCCTTAACCTGTTGAGAGGTCCGGTCAATTTTCTGCCAATCAGTCACCTTTGACCTTTTGCTTCAAAAACTCAATCACCTTATGATAATACTTCATCACCTCTTCAGAGGGTGCCCCGGTCACCTTATCTCTTGCCGGCTCCTTCGTCGGCCAATCTACCACTCTCTTGCACTCGAGCCGCAAATCAGGCGGAACAATGATCGCAAACAAGGTATTCAAGTCTTCCCAGAGACACTTCGCAAGTTTCACAAACCTATCTGTTTGCTGATACCACTCAATCGGTTTCTCTCTCAATATGGGATAATCATTAGTAAAAGATAGGATGTCTCCTCTGGACCACGGTACATGGACTAAAACACCACCAGCTGTCTCTCTCATAGGTAATATTTTTACTGATTCCAGATCGGGTGAGGCGTTGGATTGATTAGACCCTGGACTGTCACCCTTTTCCTTTTCTCTTTTCTTTGCCCACCTGCCTTCCCATTTCTCCAGTGCACCCCAAATTTGTGCACTTTGCAACAATTCTTTCAAATGTGCCTTCATTCCCGCAGACCTCATGTGCTCAAAGTCTTTGGAGTCAAAATCCAATCTGTAACTTCTTTTCAGATGTTTAGTATTTCCAATATCAATATTGTATTTATCTGCCACGTTCGCTAATCTCTGATGCACCTTGCCTACTTCTTTGGTAATCTTGGGGCATAAGAATCTTAATTCTGCTTCCGAATATGACTCCAATCTATTTACTCCCATTGTACCTTCCACTACTTCAGCAGCTTCTGCCCCTAGTCTTACAAAGTTCAGGTATTCGTCTTGTTTTTCTTTTTCTGGCTCGACTGTAACCACTGCAGCCTTTTGTGAAGTATAAGTCTTTTCTAACCATTCGTTTAGCTGTTGGACTGTGAAACCCTGTAGCGAAATGTTCCCTGCATGCATCATTGGGGAATGTGAGGTGTTTGTATTCCTTGTCTGTGGAGTTAAAACTCCAAACCCTGCTTGACGCATTGCTTCGATGGGTGCTCCCACTGGGCTAAGGTCCATTAAAGACCTCAGCTGTTCAACTGCTTGCTCTCCTGGTGCCATTATCTGGGGGGTTCCCATAGACCTTCCTCTTATCACGTCTTGAGTCATCACTCCCTGATCACATACACCAGTTTTACCCTGCGCATACAATGGCACTGGTGGACCAACAGTGATTGGCAATGATATGGCAGCAGGTGTCTGACCTGGTCACAGACTCCGCGGAGCAGTAACTCCATAAGTCTGTTCCAAGGTACCCGGGACAGGTACTAACGGCGAACCCGCTACTGGGTTATACCCTGGTATCAGCTGTGGTTGCAGTTGGGACAATAGTTTCGGAGTTGACTCAATCTGTACTAACTTTGTTTTTGTGTATATCGGGTCTGGCGGCACTATCAGATTTGTAGTAGTCTCAAGTACTGGAACGTCTGGGTAGATTCTCTGTATCTGCGGTGGAGGTTGCAACTGTATTGGTAAATCTGGTGCAGTGGGTACACTGACACCATTCTGTATCGAAACCGTATCACTAGTCTGTACCGTATCAGCAACTCCCTTTTCCTGCGTCTGGTTCCCAGGATCCATGCTAGTGCTAGGAGCACCATCGCTCACCACATAAGGTGGCGGGCGATCATGTAGTAACCTGTCCATAAATTCCTCATCGTCTGAATCATCTTCCTCTTCCCAAGGTCTTTTATTCTCTTTAGTTTTGTCCGAGTCTTTATCTGTCTTACAGGAGGCTTTTTCTCCCTTTGTTTCTTCTCCCTGTGTTATTGTTGGGAACAGTTTTATTCCATCGACTATTCCCCTTCTCCACATTTTACTCTCGTCATCCCATCTAGCCTCTGCATATGATTTTTCTGCCCTTCTTAGCCTTCTCTGTAACTTTTCTTGCCTCTGTTTAAGGGCCATTAGCTCCCAAACCGCTAAAGCCTTGTACTGTGCTGGCCTTGGAAGGTGTTTCTGGGTACTTAACATCCACCTCAAATTTTCTAGCACCCTCGTATTGAATGTTCCATATTCTGGGAATGCTAAACATCCCTCCTTCTCTGTCAATTTGCGCCACTGTTTCATCCATAAACATGGCGCGATACCTTTTTCTTCCATGACTATATAGGCTGGAGTACCTTTAGGTGGTGTAGGCTTCCCCTCAGTCGCTATAATATATGCATCTCCTTTCAGAGCGCTCTTAAATGCCTTGACAAAGTTCATTTTGCGATTTTCTCTTGTTTGTATTTTAATCAGAAGTGACTTAGTTCCCAGGACACTCTTCACCCACCTTTCTCGACCTATTACCTCTGACGGACGGCAGCCAATCTGTGCGCGACCCCTCTCGACAACTGACCTAGCTCAGCGTGGCACCACTGAAGTCACACTCCCACACACTGCAGCTGACAAAGTCTTGCGGCTTCTCCGCTCCTCACTAAACCCACACAAACTAATGCAAATTATTGCGAGCACCTTAAATGACAACACAAATCTGTCGGTTTACTACAGGAAGGGTAACACATTCGCTTTAGGACCTTACAGAGATTTCACTTGAAGCCTCGGCCGCTACTTTCTCCTTGTCAGTTCCCGCATACGCAAGCAGAATTCGACCTGCAAATTCTACTCTCGACTTGTCAATGGCTCATCCCAGTGCACTTTAGAACTTGCCAAATCTCCATCGAAGGTTGCACACATACATTTCAATTCAAACTCGACTTGTCAACCACGCCTGATTGACCTATTAAACCGCACAGATTACAACATAAACCCAAGTGTCTCCTACACTTGTCAATATACTCTGGAGTCTTAGACCACAACAGGTCCGTACATAAACAACCAACCATGTGGATAATTTTTGAGCACCAAGCGCCACACTCATATGAAGTACGCCGACTTCCCTACTCTCATACTGCGGAGTACGCCCACTCCTCCTAAGACAACATTTACTTGGCCTAAATACACACGAATCTCACAACCACCTGCAAAAGGCATAAGCTAAGCAAGCGCAAAAACCCTAAACCACACACATTATGGCGCCGAAAACATCCCCAACTCACTTAGGCAGGCTCCGAGATCCCGGGAAAGTCATGGTGAACTTAGAAACCCATCATACCTCCAATTTGCATTATCACAGAAGAACAAATTAAACAATTCCACTCCGTCCTAGGGCCCCCAAGGGCCAAAATCGTCCTCTGCTACCAGAACTGTTAACGCATCCTTTTATGTTAATTTATACACATTAGGACTCGTTTTAGGCCAATGAATCTTGTGACCCAGTGGTGAGACACCATAGAACGAGATAACTGATCAATATGTCAAGCAATATATCAATAATTTTATCAATATTTATCACCACAACACACTTTACTTTGGATAAAGACATTAATCAAATTGTCGACGCAACCATGACCTTTCAGCCATGAATAACCACACCTTTTGATAGAATTTTATGAATTTTATTCCCTATTGATTACAATCTACTAGCAGAAGTGTCAATCTCAAAACCAAGAAGCACAAGAACGTAGTCACAATATGGCAACTGTGATAAGATTTCATTAATGCAAGAATCACAAACATAAGAACATAGCACGGCGTGAACATAGATCAGAATACAAAGAATATCACGTAAGTCTCAGTTCAGCATAGCGCAACGTCAGTCTTTGTCTATTTGCGTCAGTCAGAGTGATCACCTGTCCTAATCACTAATTAGCATCAGCATGTTGGGCTTCATGCAAAATAATTTAGAACACCAATTTAGAAAACTTCTAGCTATGGTCCCTATCAAAATTGAGCAGTTGGTACCTAGAAAGGAAAAGCAAACAGACAAATTACAAATTGCATTGTCATAATTACCCTCCAAGGATTAGGTCAGCACACAGGATCAGTCTTCGTCTTCAGGACATCAGTCAAATCACCATCAGTCTAACTTTGTCTAAAGGACAGGGGACACTTCCCTCATAAGGAGGAGAAGCGTAAAGGGCAGTCTATGGGTGAGGATGGTTTATTAAGTCTCAAGTCACCAAACAGAGTGACATAGATTCTGGATAAAATCAACAGCATTCCCTACCTAGTTCTAACGACCCTTCTGTGACAAGGGTTTTTATTCCTTTTTCGTAATTCCATCCCCCAAAATTCTATTGGACATTTAATATACCCCACTATCCTCAACCTATCAAATTAACCCCTTCGCTGCCAGGCCTTTTCCCCCTCCTGTGCCACGCCTTTTTTTGGCTATTTGGGGCAGTTCGCGCTTAGGCCCTCATAACTTTTTGTCCACATAAGCTAGGCAAGCCAAATTTGCGTCCTTTTTTTCCAACACCCTAGGGATTCTAGAGGTACCCAGACTTTGTGAGTTCCCCTGAAGGAGGCCAAGAAATTAGCCAAAATACAGTGAACATTTTGATTTTTTTTTTAAAATGGGGAAAAGTGGCTGGAGAAGAAGACTTGTGGTTTTTTCCCTGAAAATGGCATCAACAAAGGGTTTCCGGTGCTAAAATCACCAGCATCCCAGCTTTCAGGAACAGGCAGACTTGAATCAGAAAACCCAATTGTTCAACACACATTTTGCATTTTACTGGGCCATGCCCCATTTTTATAATTTTTTGTGCTTTCAGCCTCCTTCCAGTCAGTGACAGAAATGGGAGTGAAACCAATGCTGGATCCCAGAAACCTAAACATTTCTGAAAAGTAGACAAAATTCTGAATTCAGCAAGGGGTCATTTGTGTAGATCCTAGAAGGGTTTCCTACAGAAAATAACAACTGAAAAAGAAAAATATTGAAATTGAGGTGAAAAAAACAGCAATTTTTCTCCACGTTTTACTCTGTAACTTTTTCCAGCAATGTCAGATTTTCGAAAGCAATATACTGTTACGTCTGCTGGACCCCTCTGGTTGCGGGGATATATAGGGCTTGTAGGTTCATTACGAACCCTAGGTACCCAGAGCCAATAAATGAGCTGCACCTTGCAGTGCGTTTTCATTCTATACCGGGTATACAGCAATTCATTTGCTGAAATATAAAGAGTGAAAAATAGTTATCAAGAAAACCTTTCTATTTCCAAAATGGGCACAAGAAAAGGTGTTGAGGAGCAGTGGTTATTTGCACATCTCTGAATTCCGGGGTGACCATACTAGCATGTGAATTACAGGGCATTTCTCAAATAGATGTCTTTTTTACACACTCCCTTATATTTGGAAGGAAAAAATGTAGAGAAAGACAAGAGGCAATAACACTAGTTTTGCTAATCTATGCTCCCCCAAGTCTCCCGATAAAAATGATACCTCACTTGTGTTGGAAGGCCTAGCGCCCGCGACAGGAAATGCCCCAAAACACGACGTGGACACATCACATTTTTTAAAAGAAAACAGAGGTGTTTTTTGCAAAGTGCCTACCTGTAGATTTTGGCCTCTAGCTCAGCCGGCACCTAGGGAAACCTACAAAACCTGTGCATTTTTTTAAACTAGAGACCTAGGGGAATCCAAGATGGGGTGATTGTGGGGCTTTGACCAGGTTCTGTTACCCAGAATCCTTTGCAAACCTCAAAATTTGGCTAAAAAAACACATTTTCCTCACATTTTGGTGACAGAAAGTTCTGGAATCAGAGAGGGGCCACAAATTGCCTTCCACCCAGCGTTCCCCCAAGTCTCCTGATAAAAACTGATACCTCACTTTTGTGGGTAGGCCTAGCGCCCGCGACAGGAAATGCCCCAAAACGCAACGTGGACACATCACATTTTTTGAAAGAAATCAGAGGTGTTTTTTGCAAAGTGCCTACCTGTAGATTTTGGCCTCTAGCTCAGCCGGCACCTAGGGAAACCTACCAAACCTGTGCATTTTTTTAAACTAGAGACCTAGGGGAATCCAAGATGGGGTGATTGTGGGGCTTTGACCAGGTTCTGTTACCCAGAATCCTTTGCAAACCTCAAAATTTGGCTAAAAAAACACATTTTCCTCACATTTTGGTGACAGAAAGTTCTGGAATCAGAGAGGAGCCACAAATTTCCTTCCACCCAGCGTACTCCCAAGTCTCCCGATAAAAATGATACCTCACTTGTGTGGGTAGGCCTAGCGCCCGCGACAGGAAATGCCCCAAAACACAACGTGGACACATCACATTTTTGGAAAGAAAACAGAGGTGTTTTTTGCAAAGTGCCTACCTGTAGATTTTGGCCTCTAGCTCAGCCGGCACCTAGGTAAACCTACCAAACCTGTGCATTTGTGAAAACTAGAGACCTAGGGGAATCCAAGATGGGGTGACTTGTGGGGCTCTGACCAGGTTCTGTTGCCCAGAATCCTTTGCAAACCTCAAAATTTGGCTAAAAAAACACATTTTCCTCACATTTTGGTGACAGAAAGTTCTGGAATCAGAGAGGGGCCACAAATTGCCTTCCACCCAGCGTTCCCCAAGTCTCCCGATAAAAATGATACCTCACTTGTGTGGGTAGGCCTAGCGCCCGCGACAGGAAACGGCCCAAAATGCAACGTCGACACATCAAATTTTTTTAAAGAAAACAGAGGTGTTTTTTGCAAAGTGCCTACCTGTAGATTTTGGCCTCTAGCTCAGCCGGCACCTGGGGAAACCTACAAAACCTGTGCATTTTTTAAAACTAGAGACCTAGGGGAATCCAGGATGGGGTGGTTGTGGGGCTTGAACAGGTTCTGTTACCCAGAATCCTTTGCAAACCTCAAAATTTGGCTAAAAAAAAAATGTTCCTCAAATTTTGGTGACAGAAAGTTCTAAAATCAGAGAGGAGCCACAAATTTCCTTCCACCCAGTGTTCCCCCAAGTCTCCCGATAAAAATGATACCTCACTTGTGTGGGAAGGCCTAGCGCCCGCGACAGGAAATGGCTCAAAACGCAACGTGGACATATCACATTTTTTTAAAGAAAACAGATGTGTTTTTTGCAAAGTGCCTACCTGTAGATTTTGGCCTCTAGCTCAGCCGGCACCTAGGGAAACCTACCAAACCTGTGCATTTTTGAAAACTAGAGACCTAGGGGAATCCAAGATGGGGTGACTTGTGGGGCTCTGACCAGGTTCTGTTACCCAGAATCCTTTGCAAACCTCAAAATTTGGCTAAAAAAACACATTTTCCTCACATTTTGGTGACAGAAAGTTCTGGAATCAGAGAGGAGCCACAAATTTCCTGCCACCCAGCGTACCCCCAAGTCTCCCGATAAAAATGATACCTCACTTGTGTGGGTAGGCCTAGCGCCTGCAACAGGAAATGCCCCAAAACACAACGTGGACACATCAAATTTTTGGAAAGAAAACAGAGGTGTTTTTTGCAAAGTGCCTACCTGTAGATTTTGGCCTCTAGCTCTGCCGGCACCTAGGTAAAATTACCAAACCTGTGCATTTGTGAAAACTAGAGACCTAGGGGAATCCAAGATGGGGTGACTTGTGGGGCTCTGACCAGGTTCTGTTACCCAGAATCCTTTGCAAACCTCAAAATTTGGCTAAAAAAACACATTTTCCTCACATTTTGGTGACAGAAAGTTCTGGAATCAGAGAGGGGCCACAAATTGCCTTCCACCCAGCGTACCCCCAAGTCTCCCGATAAAAACTGATACCTCACTTTTGTGGGTAGGCCTAGCACCTGCGACAGGAAATGCCCCAAAACGCAACGTGGACACATCACATTTTTTGAAAGAAAACAGAGTTTTTTTTTGCAAAGTGCCTACCTGTAGATTTTGGCCGCTAGCTCAGCCGGCACCTAGGGAAACCTACCAAACCTGTGCATTTTTTAAAACTAGAGACCTAGGGGAATCCAAAATGGGGTGATTGTGGGGCTTTGACCAGGTTCTGTTACCCAGAATCCTTTGCAAACCTCAAAATTTGGCTAAAAAAACACATTTTCTTCACATTTTGGTGACAGAAAGTTCTGGAATCAGAGAGGAGCCACAAATTTCCTTCCACTCAGGGTACCCCCAAGTCTCCCGATAAAAATGGTACCTCACTTGCGTGGGTAGGCCTAGCGCCCGCAACAGGAAATGCCCCAAAACACAACGTGGACACATCACATTTTTGGAAAGAAAACAGAGGTGTTTTTTGCAAAGTGCCTACCTGTAGATTTTGGCCTCTAGCTCAGCCGTCACCTAGGTAAACTTACCAAACCTGTGCATTTGTGAAAACTAGAGACCTAGGGGAATCCAAGATGGGGTGACTTGTGGGGCTCTGACCAGGTTCTGTTACCCAGAATCCTTTGCAAACCTCAAAATTTGGCTAAAAAACTCATTTTCCTCACATTTTAGTGACAGAAAGTTCTGGAATCAGAGAGGGGCCACAAATTGCCTTCCACCCAGCGTTCCCCTAAGTCTCCCGATAAAAAAGATACCTCACTTGTGTGGGTAGGCCTAGCGCCCGCGGAAGGAAACTGCCCAAAATGCAACTTGGACACATCACATTTTTTTAAAGAAAACAGAGGTGTTTTTTGCAAAGTGCCTACCTGTAGATTTTGGCCTCTAGCTCAGCCGGCACCTGGGCAAACCTACCAAACCTGTGCATTTTTTAAAACTAGAGACCTAGGGGAATCCAGGATGGGGTGGTTGTGGGGCTTGAACAGGTTCTGTTACCCAGAATCCTTTGCAAACCTCAAAATTTGGCTAAAAAAACACATTTTCCTCAAATTTTGGTGACAGAAAGTTCTAAAATCAGAGAGGAGCCATAGATTTCCTTCCACCCAGCGTTCCCCCAAGTCTCCCGATAAAAATGATACCTCACTTGTGTGGGAAGGCCTAGCGCCCGCGACAGGAGATGGCCCAAAACGCAACGTGGACACATCACATTTTTTTAAAGAAAACATAGGTGTTTTTTGCAAAGTGCCTACCTGTAGATTTTGGCCTCTAGCTCAGCCGGCACCTAGGGAAACCTACCAAACCTGTGCATTTTTGAAAACTAGAGACCTAGGGGAATCCAAGATGGGGTGACTTGTGGGGCTCTGACCAGGTTCTGTTGCCCAGAATCCTTTCCAAACCTCAAAATGTGGCTAAAAAAACACATTTTCCTCACATTTTGGTGACAGAAAGTTCTGGAATCTGAGAGGAGCCACAAATTTCCTGCAACCCAGCGTACCCCCAAGTCTCCCGATAAAAATGATACCTCACTTTTGTGGGTGGGCCTAGCGCCCGCGACAGGAAATGCCCAAAAACACGACGTGGACACATCACATATTTTTAAAGAAAACAGAGGTGTTTTTTGCAAAGTGCCTACCTGTAGATTTTGGCCTCTAGCTCAGCCGGCACCTAGGGAAACCTACAAAACCTGTGCATTTTTTTAAACTAGAGACCTAGGGGAATCCAAGATGGGGTGATAGTGGGGCTTTGACCAGGTTTTGTTACCCAAAATCCTTTGCAAACCTCAAAATTTGGCTAAAAAAACACATTTTCCTCACATTTTGGTGACAGAAAGTTCTGGAATCAGAGAGGGGCCACAAATTGCCTTCCTCCCAGCGTACCCCCAAGTCTCCCGATAAAAACTGATACCTCACTTTTGTGGGTAGGCCTAGCGCCTGCGACAGGAAATGCCCCAAAACGCAACGTGGACACATCAAATTTTTTGAAAGAAAACAGAGGTTTTTTTTGCAAAGTGCCTACCTGTAGATTTTGGCCGCTAGCTCAGCCGGCACCTAGGGAAATCTAACAAACCTGTGCATTTTTTAAAACTAGAGACCTAGGGGAATCCAAAATGGGGTGATTGTGGGGCTTTGACCAGGTTCTGTTACCCAGAATCCTTTGCAAACTTCAAAATTTGGCTCAAAAAACACATTTTCCTCACATTTTGGTGACAGAAAGTTCTGGAATCAGAGAAGAGCCACAAATTTCCTTCCACCCAGCGTACCCCCAGGTCTCCAGATAAAAATGATACCTCACTTGTGTGGGTAGGCCTAGCGCCCGCGACAGGAAATGCCCCAAAACACAACGTGGAAACATCACATTTTTGGAAAGAAAACAGAGGTGTTTTTTGCAAAGTGCCTACCTGTAGATTTTGGCCTCTAGCTCTGCCGGCACCTAGGTAAACTTACCAAACCTGTGCATTTGTGAAAACTAGAGACCTTGGGGAATCCAAGATGGGGTGACTTGTGGGGCTCTGACCAGGTTCTGTTACCCAGAATCCTTTGCAAACCTCAAGATTTGGCTAAAAAATCACATTTTCCTCACATTTTGGTGACAGAAAGTTCTGGAATCAGAGAGGAGCCACAAATTTCCTTCCACCCAGGGTACCCCCAAGTCTCCCGATAAAAATGATACCTTACTTGTGTGGGTAGGCCTAGCGCCCGCAACAGGAAATGCCCCAAAACACAACGTGGACACATCACATTTTTGGAAAGAAAACAGAGGTGTTTTTTGCAAAGTGCCTACCTGTAGATTTTGGCCTCTAGCTCAGCCGGCACATAGGTAAACTTACCAAACCTGTGCATTTGTGAAAACTAGAGACCTAGGGGAATCCAAGATGGGGTGACTTGTGGGGCTCTGACCAGGTTCTGTTACCCAGAATCCTTTGCAAACCTCAAAATTTGGCTAAAAAAACACTTTTTCCTCACATTTTGGTGACAGAAAGTTCTGGAATCAGAGAGGGGCCACAAATTGCCTTCCACCCAGCGTTCCCCCAAGTCTCCCGATAAAAAAGATACCTCACTTGTGTGGGTAGGCCTAGCGCCCGCGGAAGGAAACGGCCCAAAATGCAACTTGGACACATCACATTTTTTTAAAGAAAACAGAGGTGTTTTTTGCAAAGTGCCTACCTGTAGATTTTGGCCTCTAGCTCAGCCGGCACCTGGGCAAACCTACCAAACCTGTGCATTTTTTAAAACTAGAGACCTAGGGGAATCCAGGATGGGGTGGTTGTGGGGCTTGAACAGGTTCTGTTACCCAGAATCCTTTGCAAACCTCAAAATTTGGCTAAAAAAACAAATTTTCCTCAAATTTTGGTGACAGAAAGTTCTAAAATCAGAGAGGAGCCATAGATTTCCTTCCACCCAGCGTTCCCCCAAGTCTCCCGATAAAAATGATACCTCACTTGTGTGGGTAGGCCTAGCGCCCGCGACAGGAAATGGCCCAAAACGCAACGTGGACACATCACATTTTTTTAAAGAAAACATAGGTGTTTTTTGCAAAGTGCCTACCTGTAGATTTTGGCCTCTAGCTCAGCCGGCACCTAGGGAAACCTACCAAACCTGTGCATTTTTGAAAACTAGAGACCTAGGGGAATCCAAGATGGGGTGACTTGTGGGGCTCTGACCAGGTTCTGTTACCCAGAATCCTTTGCAAACCCCAACATTTGACTAAAAAAACACATTTTCATCACATTTTGGTGACAGAAAGTTACGGAGTCAGAGAGGACCCACAAATTTCCTTCCACCCAGCGTTCCTCCAAGGCTCCCGATAAAAATGATACCTCACTTTTGTGGGTAGGCCTAGCGCCCGCGACAGGAAATGCCCCAAAACGCAACGTGGACACTTCACATTTTTTTAAAGAAAACAGCGGTGTTTTTTGCAAAGTGCCTACATGTAGATGTTGGCCTCTAGCTCAGCCGGCACCTAGGGAAACCTACCAAACCTGGGCATTTTTGAAAACTAGAGACCTAGGGCAATCCAAGATGGGGTGACTTGTGGGGCTCTGACCAGGTTCAGTTACCCAGAATCCTTTGCAAACCTCAAAATGTGGCTAAAAAAACACATTTTCCTCACATTTTGGTGACAGAAAGTTCTGGAATCAGAGAGGAGCCACAAATTTCCTGCCACCCAGCGTACCCCCAAGTCTCCCGATAAAAATGATACCTCACTTTTGTGGGTGGGCCTAGCGCCCGCGACAGGAAATGCCCAAAAACACGACGTGGACACATCACATATTTTTAAAGAAAACAGAGGTGTTTTTTGCAAAGTGCCTACCTGTAGATTTTGGCCTCTAGCTCAGCCGGCACCTAGGGAAACCTACAAAACCTGTGCATTTTTTTAAACTAGAGACCTAGGGGAATCCAAGATGGGGTGATTGTGGGGCTTTGACCAGGTTCTGTTACCCAGAATCCTTTGCAAACCTCAAAATTTGGCTAAAAAAACACATTTCCCTCACATTTTGGTGACAGAAAGTTCTGGAATCAGAGAGGGGCCACAAATTGCCTTCCACCCAGCGTACCCCCAAGTCTCCCGATAAAAACTGATACCTCACTTTTGTGGGTAGGCCTAGCGCCTGTGACAGGAAATGCCCCAAAACGCAACGTGGACACATCACATTTTTTGAAAGAAAACAGAGGGTTTTTTTGCAAAGTGCCTACCTGTAGATTTTGGCCGCTAGCTCAGCCGGCACCTAGGGAAACCTACCAAACCTGTGCATTTTTTAAAACTAGAGACCTAGGGGAATCCAAAATGGGGTGATTGTGGGGCTTTGACCAGGTTCTGTTACCCAGAATCCTTTGCAAACCTCAAAATTTGGCTCAAAAAACAAATTTTCCTCACATTTTGGTGACAGAAAGTTCTGGAATCAGAGAGGAGCCACAAATTTCATTCCACCCAGCGTACTCCCAAGTCTCCCGATAAAAATGATACCTCACTTGTGTGGGTAGGCCTAGCGCCCGCGACAGGAAATGCCCCAAAACACAACGTGGACACATCACATTTTTGGAAAGAAAACAGAGGTGTTTTTTGCAAAGTGCCTACCTGTAGATTTTGGCCTCTAGCTCAGCCGGCACCTAGGTAAACCTACCAAACCTGTGCATTTGTGAAAACTAGAGACCTAGGGGAATCCAAGATGGGGTGACTTGTGGGGCTCTGACTAGGTTCTGTTACCCAGAATCCTTTGGAAACCTCAAAATTTGGCTCAAAAAACAAATTTTCTTCACATTTTGGTGACAGAAAGTTCTAGAATCAGAGAGGGGCCACAAATTTCCTTCCACCCAGCGTTCCCCCAAGTCTCCCGATAAAAATGATACCTCACTTGTGTGGGAAGGCCTAGCGCCCGTGACAGGAAATGGCCCAAAACGTATCGTGGACACATCACATTTTTTTAAAGAAAACAGAGGTGTTTTTTGCAAAGTGCCTACCTGTAGATTTTGGCCTCTAGCTCAGCCGGCACCTAGGGAAACCTACCAAACCTGTGCATTTTTTAAAACTAGAGACCTAGGGGAATCCAAGATGGGGTGACTTGTGGGGCTCTGACCAGGTTCTGTTACCCAGAATCCTTTGCAAACCCCAACATTTGGCTAAAAAAACACATTTTCCTCACATTTTGGTGACAGAAAGTTACGGAGTCAGAGAGGAGCCACAAATTTCCTTCCACCCAGCGTTCCTCCAAGGCTCCCGATAAAAATGATACTCACTTATGTGGGTAGGTCTAGCGCCCGCTACAGGAAATGCCCCAAAACGCAACGTGGACACTTCACATTTTTTCAAAGAAAACAGCTGTGTTTTTTGCAAAGTGCCTACATGTAGATGTTGGCCTCTAGCTCAGCCGGCACCTAGGGAAACCTACCAAACCTGGGCATTTTTGAAAACTAGAGACCTAGGGGAATCCATGATGGGGTGACTTGTGGGGCTCTGACCAGGTTCTGTTACCCAGAATCCTTTGCAAACCTCAAAATGTGGCTAAAAAAACAAATTTTCCTCACATTTTGGTGACAGAAAGTTCTGGAATCAGAGAGGAGCCACAAATTTCCTGCCACCCAGCGTACCCCCAAGTCTCCCGATAAAAATGATACCTCACTTTTGTGGGTAGGCCTAGCGCCCGCGACAGGAAATGCCCAAAAACACGACATGGACACATCACATTTTTTTAAAGAAAACAGAGGTGTTTTTTGCAAAGTGCCTACCTGTAGATTTTGGCCTCTAGCTCAGCCGGCACCTAGGAAAACCTACAAAACCTGTGCATTTTTTTAAACTAGAGACCTAGGGGAATCCAAGATGGGGTGATTGTGGGGCTTTGACCAGGTTCTGTTACCCAGAATCCTTTGCAAACCTCAAAATTTGGCTAAAAAAACACATTTTCCTCACATTTTGGTGACAGAAAGTTCTGGAATCAGAGAGGCGCCACAAATTGCCTTCCACCCAGCGTACCCCCAAGTCTCCCGATAAAAACTGATACCTCACTTTTGTGGGTAGGCCTAGCGCCCACAACAGGAAATGCCCCAAAACGCAACGTGGACACATCACATTTTTTGAAAGAAAACAGAGGTTTTTTTTGCAAAGTGCCTACCTGTAGATTTTGGCAGCTAGCTCAGCCGGCACCTAGGGAAACCTACCAAACCTGTGCATTTTTTAAAACTAGAGACCTAGGGGAATCCAAAATGGGGTGATTGTGGGGCTTTGACCAGGTTCTGTTACCCAGAATCCTTTGCAAACCTCAAAATTTGGCTCAAAAAACCCATTTTCCTCACATTTTGGTGACATAAAGTTCTGGAATCAGAGAGCAGCCAAAAATTTCCTTCCACCCAGCGTACCCCCAAGTCTCCCGATAAAAATGATACCTCACTTGTGTGGGTAGGCCTAGCGCCCGCAACAGGAAATGCCCCAAAACCCAACGTGGACACATCACATTTTTGGAAAGAAAACAGAGGTGTTTTTTGCAAAGTGCCTACCTGTAGATTTTGGCCTCTAGCTCAGCCGGCACCTAGGTAAACTTACCAAACCTGTGCATTTGTGAAAACTAGAGACCGAAGGGAATCCAAGATGGGGTGACTTGTGGGTCTCTGACCAGGTTCTGTTACCCAGAATCCTTTGCAAACCTCAAACTTTGGCTCAAAAATCACATTTTCCTCACATTTTGGTGACAGAAAGTTCTGGAATCAGAGAGGAGCCACAAATTTCCTTCCACCCAGGGTACCCCCCAGTCTCCCGATAAAAATGATACCTCACTTGTGTGGGTAGGCCTAGCGCCCGCAACAGGAAATGCCCCGAAACACAACGTGGACACATCACATTTTTGGAAAGAAAACAGAGGTGTTTTTTGCAAAGTGCCTACCTGTAGATTTTGGCCTCTAGCTCAGCCGGCACCTAGGGAAACCTACCAAACCTGTGCATTTTTGAAAACTAGAGACCTAGGGGAATCCAAGATGGGGTGACTTGTGGGGCTCTGACCAGGTTCTGTTACCCAGAATCCTTTGCAAACCCCAACATTTGGCTAAAAAAACACATTTTCCTCACATTTTGGTGACAGAAAGTTACGGAGTCAAGAGGAGCCACAAATTTCCTTCCACCCAGCGTTCCTCCAAGGCTCCCGATAAAAATGATACCTCACTTGTGTGGGTAGGCCTAACGCTCGCGACAGGAAACGGCCCAAAATGCAACATGGGCACATCACATTTTTTTAAAGAAAACAGAGGTGTTTTTTGCAAAGTGCCTACCTGTAGATTTTGGCTTCTAGCTCAGCCGGCACCTGGGGATACCTACAAAACCTGTGCATTTTTTTAAACTAGAGACCTAGGGGAATCCAAGATGGGGTGATTGTGGGGCTTTGACCAGGTTCTGTTACCCAGAATCCTTTGCAAACCTCAAAATTTGGCTAAAAAAACACATTTCCCTCACATTTTGGTGACAGAAAGTTCTGGAATCAGAGAGGGGCCACAAATTGCCTTCCACCCAGCGTACCCCTAAGTCTCCCGATAAAAACTGATACCTCACTTTTGTGGGTGGGCCTAGCGCCTGCGACAGGAATTGCCCCAAAACGCAACGTGGACACATCACATTTTTTGAAAGAAAACAGAGGTTTTTTTTGCAAAGTGCCTACCTGTAGATTTTAGCCTCTAGCTCAGCCGGCACCTAGGGAAACCTACCAAACCTGTGCATTTTTTAAAACTAGAGACCTAGGGGAATCCAAAATGGGGTGATTGTGGGGCTTTGACCAGGTTCTGTTACCCAGAATCCTTTGCAAACCTCAAAATTTGGCTCAAAAAACAAATTTTCCTCACATTTTGGTGACAGAAAGTTACGGAGTCAAGAGGAGCCACAAATTTCCTTCCACCCAGCGTTCCTCCAAGGCTCCCGATAAAAATGATACCTCACTTGTGTGGGTAGGCCTAACGCTCGCGACAGGAAACGGCCCAAAATGCAACGTGGGCACATCACATTTTTTTAAAGAAAACAGAGGTGTTTTTTGCAAAGTGCCTACCTGTAGATTTTGGCTTCTAGCTCAGCCGGCACCTGGGGATACCTACAAAACCTGTGCATTTTTTAAAACTAGAGACCTAGGGGAATCCAAGATGGGGTGGTTGTGGGGCATTGAACAGGTTCTGTTATCCAGAATCCTTTGCAAACCTCAAAATTTGCCTAAAAAAACACATTTTCCTCAAATTTTGGTGACAGAAAGTTCAAAAATCAGAGAGGAGCCACAAATTTCCTTCCACCCAGCGTTCCCCCAAGTCTCCCGATAAAAATGATACCTCACTTGTGTGGGAAGGCCTAGCGCCCGCGACAGGGAAAGGCCCAAAACGCAACGTGGACACATCACATTTTTTTAAAGAAAACAGTGGTGTTTTTTGCAAAGTGCCTACCTGTAGATTTTGGCCTCTAGCTCAACCGGCACCTAGGGAAACCTACCAAACCTATGCATTTTTTAAAACTAGAGACCTAGGGGAATCCAAGATGGGGTGACTTGTGGGGCTCTGACCAGGTTCTGTTACCCAGAATCCTTTGCAAACCCCAACATTTGGCTAAAAAACCACATTTTCCTCACATTTTGGTGACAGAAAGTTACGGAGTCAAGAGGAGCCACAAATTTCCTTCCACCCAGCGTTCCTCCAAGGCTCCCGATAAAAATGATACCTCACTTGTGTGGGTAGGCTTAGCGCCCGCGACAGGAAATGCGCCAAAACGCAACGTGGACACATCACATTTTTTTAAAGAAAACAGCGCTGTTTTTTGCAAAGTGGCTACCTGTAGATGTTGGCCTCTAGCTCAGCCGGCACCTAGGGAAACCTACCAAACCTGGGCATTTTTGAAAAATAGAGACCTAGGGGAATCCAAGATGGGGTGACTTGTGGGGCTCTGACCAGGTTCTGTTACCCAGAATCCTTTGCAAACCTCAAAATTTGGCTAAAAAAACACATTTTCCTCACATTTTTGGTGACAGAAAGTTCTGGAATCAGAGAGGAGCCATAAATTTCCTGCCACCCAGCGTTCCCCCAAGTCTCCCGATAAAAATGATACCTCACATTTGTGGGTAGGCCTAGCGCCCGCGACAGGAAATGCCCAAAAACACGACGTGGACACATCACATTTTTTTAAAGAAAACAGAGGTGTTTTTTGCAAAGTGCCTACCTGTAGATTTTGGCCTCTAGCTCAGCCGGCACCTAGTGAAACCTACAAAACCTGTGCATTTTTTTAAACTAGAGACCTAGGGGAATCCAAGATGGGGTGATTGTTGGGCTTTGACCAGGTTCTGTTACCCAGAATCCTTTGCAAACCTCAACATTTGGCTCAAAAAACACATTTTCCTCACATTTTGGTGACAGAAAGTTCTGGAATCAGAGAGGGGCCACAAATTGCCTTCCACCCAGCGTACCCCCAAGTCTCCCGATAAAAACTGATACCTCACTTTTGTGGGTAGGCCTAGCGCCCGCGACAGGAAATGCCCCAAAACGCAACGTGGACACATCACATTTTTTTAAAGAAAACAGAGGTTTTTTTTGCAAAGTGCATAGCTGTAGATTTTGGCCGCTAGCTCAGCCGGCACCTAGGGAAACCTACCAAACCTGTGCATTTTTTAAAACTAGAGACCTAGGGGAATCCAAGATGGGGTGATTGTGGGGCTTTGACCAGGTTATGTTACCCAGAATCCTTTGCAAACCTCAAAATTTGGCTCAAAAAACACATTTTCCTCACATTTTGGTGACAGAAAGTTCTGGAATCAGAGAGGAGGCACAAATTTCCTTCCACCCAGCGTACCCCCTAGTCTCCCGATAAAAATGATACCTCACTTGTGTGGGTAGGCCTAGCGCCCGCGGAAGGAAATGCCCCAAAACACAACGTGGACACATCACATTTTTGGAAAGAAAACAGAGGTGTTTTTTGCAAAGTGCCTACCTGTAGATTTTGGCCTCTAGCTCAGCCGGCACCTGGGCAAACCTACCAAACCTGTGCATTTTTTAAAACTAGAGACCTAGGGGAATCCAGGATGGGGTGGTTGTGGGGCTTGAACAGGTTCTGTTACCCAGAATCCTTTGCAAACCTCAAAATTTGGCTAAAAAAACAAATTTTCCTCAAATTTTGGTGACAGAAAGTTCTAAAATCAGAGAGGAGCCATAGATTTCCTTCCACCCAGCGTTCCCCCAAGTCTCCCGATAAAAATGATACCTCACTTGTGTGGGTAGGCCTAGCGCCCGCGACAGGAAATGGCCCAAAACGCAACGTGGACACATCACATTTTTTTAAAGAAAACATAGGTGTTTTTTGCAAAGTGCCTACCTGTAGATTTTGGCCTCTAGCTCAGCCGGCACCTAGGGAAACCTACCAAACCTGTGCATTTTTGAAAACTAGAGACCTAGGGGAATCCAAGATGGGGTGACTTGTGGGGCTCTGACCAGGTTCTGTTACCCAGAATCCTTTGCAAACCCCAACATTTGACTAAAAAAACACATTTTCCTCACATTTTGGTGACAGAAAGTTCTGGAATCAGAGAGGAGGCACAAATTTCCTTCCACCCAGCGTACCCCCTAGTCTCCCGATAAAAATGATACCTCACTTGTGTGGGTAGGCCTAGCGCCCGCAACAGGAAATGCCCCAAAACACAACGTGGACACATCACATTTTTGGAAAGAAAACAGAGGTGTTTTTTGCAAAGTGCCTACCTGTAGATTTTGGCCTCTAGCTCAGCCGGCACCTAGGGAAACCTACCAAACCTGGGCATTTTTGAAAACTAGAGACCTAGGGGAATCCAAGATGGGGTGACTTGTGGGGCTCTGACCAGGTTCTGTTACCCAGAATCCTTTGCAAACCTCAAAATTTGGCTAAAAAAACACATTTTCCTCACATTTTGGTGACAGAAAGTTCTGGAATCAGAGAGGAGCCACAAATTTCCTGCCACCCAGCGTACCCCCAAGTCTCCCGATAAAAATTATACCTCACTTTTGTGGGTAGGCCTAGCGCCCGCGACAGGAAATGCCCCAAAACACGACGTGGACACATCACATTTTTTTAAACAAAACAGAGGTGTTTTTTACAAAGTGCCTACCTGTAGATTTTGGCCGCTAGCTCAGCCGGCACCTAGGGAAACCTACAAAACCTGTGCATTTTTTTAAACTAGAGACCTAGAGGGGAATCCAAGATGGGGTGATTGTGGGGCTTTGACCAGGTTCTGTTACCCAGAATCCTTTGCAAACCTCAAATTTGGCTAAAAAAACACATTTTCCTCACATTTTGGTGACAGAAAGTTTTGGAATCAGAGAGGGGCCACAAATTGCCTTTCTCCCAGTGTTCCCCCAAGTCTCCCGATAAAAATGATACCTCACTTGTGTGGGTAGGCCTAGCGCCCGCGATAGGAAACGGCCCAAAATGCATCGTGGACACATCACATTTTTTTAAAGAAAACAGAGGTGTTTTTTGCAAAGTGCCTACCTGTAGATTTTAGCCTCTAGCTCAGCCGGCACCTGGGGAAACCTACCAAACCTGTGCATTTGTGAAAACTAGAGACCTAGGGGAATCCAAGATGGGGTGACTTGTGGGGCTCTGACCAGGTTCTGTTACCCAGAATCCTTTGCAAACCCCAACATTTGGCTAAAAAAACACATTTTCCTCACATTTTGGTGACAGAAAGTTACGGAGTCAGAGAGGAGCCACAAATTTCCTTCCGCCCAGCGTTCCTCCAAGGCTCCCGATAAAAATGATACCTCACTTGTGTGGGTAGGCCTAGCGCCCGTGACAGGAAATGCCCCAAAACGCAACTTGGACACATCACATTTTTTTAAAGAAAACAGCAGTGTTTTTTGCAAAGTGCCTACCTGTAGATGTTGGCCTCTAGCTCAGCCGGCACCTAGGGAAACCTACCAAACCTGGGCATTTTTGAAAACTAGAGACCTAGGGGAATCCAAGATAGGGTGACTTGTGGGGCTCTGACCAGGTTCTGTTACCCAGAATCCTTTGCAAACCTCAAAATTTGGCTAAAAAAACACATTTTCCTCACATTAAGGTTGACAGAAAGTTATGGAATCTGAAAGGAGCCACAAATTTCCTTCCACCAAGCGTTCCCACAAGTCTGCCGATAAAACTGATACCTCACTTGTGTGGGTAGGCCTAGCGCCCGCGACAGGAAATGCCCCAAAGCACAACGTGGACACATCACATTTTTTGAGAGAAAACAGAGCTGTTTTTTGCAAAGTGCCTACCTGTAGATTTTGGCCGCTAGCTCAGCCGGCACCTAGGGAAACCTACCAAACCTGTGCATTTTTTATAACTAGAGACCTAGGGGAATCCAAAATGGGGTGATTGTGGGGCTTTGACCAGGTTCTGTTACCCAGAATCCTTTGCAAACCTCAAAATTTGGCTCAAAAAACACATTTTCTTCACATTTTGGTGACAGAAAGTTCTGGAATCAGAGAGGAGCCACAAATTTCCTTCCACCCAGCGTACCCCCAAGTCTCCCGATAAAAATGATACCTCACTTGTGTGGGTAGGCCTAGCGCCCGCAACAGGAAATGCCCCAAAACACAACGTGGACACATCACATTTTTGGAAAGAAAACAGAGGTGTTTTTTGCAAAGTGCCTACCTGTAGATTTTGGCCTCTAGCTCAGCCGGCACCTAGGTAAACTTACCAAACCTGTGCATTTGTGAAAACTAGAGACCTAGGGGAATCCAAGATGGGGTGACTTGTGGGGCTCTGACCAGGTTCTGTTACCCAGAATCCTTTGCAAACCTCAAAATTTGGCTCAAAAATCACATTTTCCTCACATTTTGGTGACAGAAAGTTCTGGAATCAGAGAGGAGCCACAAATTTCCTTCCACCCAGGGTACCCCCCAGTCTCCCGATAAAAATGATACCTCACTTGTGTGGGTAGGCCTAGCGCCTGCAACAGGAAATGCACCAAAACACAACGTGGACACATCAAATTTTTGGAAAGAAAACAGAGGTGTTTTTTGCAAAGTGCCTACCTGTAGATTTTGGCCTCTAGCTCTGCCGGCACCTAGGTAAACTTACCAAACCTGTGCATTTGTGAAAACTAGAGACCTAGGGGAATCCAAGATGGGGTGACTTGTGGGGCTCTGACCAGGTTCTGTTACCCAGAATCCTTTGCAAACCTCAAAATTTGGCTAAAAAAACACATTTTCCTCACATTTTGGTGACAGAAAGTTCTGGAATCAGAGAGGGGCCACAAATTGCCTTCCACCCAGCGTACCCCCAAGTCTCCCGATAAAAACTGATACCTCACTTTTGTGGGTAGGCCTAGCGCCTGCGACAGGAAATGCCCCAAAACGCAACGTGGACACATCACATTTTTTGAAAGAAAACAGAGTTTTTTTTTGCAAAGTGCCTACCTGTAGATTTTGGCCGCTAGCTCAGCCGGCACCTAGGGAAACCTACCAAACCTGTGCATTTTTTATAACTAGAGACCTAGGGGAATCCAAAATGGGGTGATTGTGGGGCTTTGACCAGGTTCTGTTACCCAGAATCCTTTGCAAACCTCAAAATTTGGCTAAAAAAACACATTTTCTTCACATTTTGGTGACAGAAAGTTCTGGAATCAGAGAGGAGCCACAAATTTCCTTCCACCCAGGGTACCCCCAAGTCTCCCGATAAAAATGGTACCTCACTTGCGTGGGTAGGCCTAGCGCCCGCAACAGGAAATGCCCCAAAACACAACGTGGACACATCACATTTTTGGAAAGAAAACAGAGGTGTTTTTTGCAAAGTGCCTACCTGTAGATTTTGGCCTCTAGCTCAGCCGTCACCTAGGTAAACTTACCAAACCTGTGCATTTGTGAAAACTAGAGACCTAGGGGAATCCAAGATGGGGTGACTTGTGGGGCTCTGACCAGGTTCTGTTACCCAGAATCCTTTGCAAACCTCAAAATTTGGCTAAAAAACTCATTTTCCTCACATTTTGGTGACAGAAAGTTCTGGAATCAGAGAGGGGCCACAAATTGCCTTCCACCCAGCGTTCCCCCAAGTCTCCCGATAAAAAAGATACCTCACTTGTGTGGGTAGGCCTAGCGCCCGCGGAAGGAAACGGCCCAAAATGCAACTTGGACACATCACATTTTTTTAAAGAAAACAGAGGTGTTTTTTGCAAAGTGCCTACCTGTAGATTTTGGCCTCTAGCTCAGCCGGCACCTGGGCAAACCTACCAAACCTGTGCATTTTTTAAAACTAGAGACCTAGGGGAATCCAGGATGGGGTGGTTGTGGGGCTTGAACAGGTTCTGTTACCCAGAATCCTTTGCAAACCTCAAAATTTGGCTAAAAAAACACATTTTCCTCAAATTTTGGTGACAGAAAGTTCTAAAATCAGAGAGGAGCCATAGATTTCCTTCCACCCAGCGTTCCCCCAAGTCTCCCGATAAAAATGATACCTCACTTGTGTGGGAAGGCCTAGCGCCCGCGACAGGAGATGGCCCAAAACGCAACGTGGACACATCACATTTTTTTAAAGAAAACATAGGTGTTTTTTGCAAAGTGCCTACCTGTAGATTTTGGACTCTAGCTCAGCCGGCACCTAGGGAAACCAACCAAACCTGTGCATTTTTTAAAACTAGAGACCTAGGGGAATCCAAGATGGGGTGACTTGTGGGGCTCTGACCAGGTTCTGTTACCCAGAATCCTTTGCAAACCCCAACATTTGGCTAAAAAAACACATTTTCCTCACATTTTGGTGACAGAAAGTTACGGAGTCAGAGAGGAGCCACAAATTTCCTTCCACCCAGCGTTCCTCCAAGGCTCCCGATAAAAATGATACCTCAATTGTGTGGGTAGGCATAGCGCCCGCGACAGGAAATGCCCCAAAACGCAACGTGGACACTTCACATTTTTTTAAAGAAAACAGCGGTGTTTTTTGCAAAGTGCCTACATGTAGATGTTGGCCTCTAGCTCAGCCGGCACCTAGGGAAACCTACCAAACCTGGGCATTTTTGAAAACTAGAGACCTAGGGGAATCCAAGATGGGGTGACTTGTGGGGCTCTGACCAGGTTCTGTTACCCAGAATCCTTTCCAAACCTCAAAATGTGGCTAAAAAAACACATTTTCCTCACATTTTGGTGACAGAAAGTTCTGGAATCAGAGAGGAGCCACAAATTTCCTGCAACCCAGCGTACCCCCAAGTCTCCCGATAAAAATGATACCTCACTTTTGTGGGTGGGCCTAGCGCCCGCGACAGGAAATGCCCCAAAACACGACGTGGACACATCACATATTTTTAAAGAAAACAGAGGTGTTTTTTGCAAAGTGCCTACCTGTAGATTTTGGCCTCTAGCTCAGCCGGCACCTAGGGAAACCTACAAAACCTGTGCATTTTTTTAAACTAGAGACCTAGGGGAATCCAAAATGGGGTGATTGTGGGGCTTTCACCAGGTTCTGTTACCCAAAATCCTTTGCAAACCTCAAAATTTGGCTAAAAAAACACATTTTCCTCACATTTTGGTGACAGAAAGTTCTGGAATCAGAGAGGGGCCACAAATTGCCTTCCACCCAGCGTACCCCCAAGTCTCCCGATAAAAACTGATACCTCACTTTTGTGGGTAGGCCTAGCGCCTGCGACAGGAATTGCCCCAAAACGCAACGTGGACACATCACATTTTTTGAAAGAAAACAGAGGTTTTTTTTGCAAAGTGCCTACCTGTAGATTTTGGCCGCTAGCTCAGCCGGCACCTAGGGAAACCTACCAAACCTGTGCATTTTTTAAAACTAGAGACCTTGGGGAATCCAAGATGGGGTGACTTGTGGGGCTCTGACCAGGTTCTGTTACCCAGAATCCTTTGCAAACCTCAAAATTTGGCTCAAAAAACAAATTTTCCTCACATTTTGGTGACAGAAAGTTCTGGAATCAGAGAGGAGCCACAAATTTCCTTCCACCCAGCGTACCCCCAGGTCTCCAGATAAAAATGATACCTCACTTGTGTGGGTAGGCCTAGCGCCCGCAACAGGAAATGCCCCAAAACACAACGTAGACACATCACATTTTTGGAAAGAAAACAGAGGTGTTTTTTGCAAAGTGCCTACCTGTAGATTTTGGCCTCTAGCTCAGCCAGCACCTAGGTAAACTTACCAAACCTGTGCATTTGTGAAAACTAGAGACCTAGGGGAATCCAAGATGGGGTGACTTGTGGGGCTCTGACCAGGTTCTGTTACCCAGAATCCTTTACAAACCTCAAAATTTGGCTAAAAAAACACATTTTCCTCACATTTGGGTGACAGAAAGTTCTGGAATCAGAGAGGGGCCACAAATTGCCTTCCACCCAGAGTACCCCCAAGTCTCCTGATAAAAACTGATACCTCACTTTTGTGGGTAGGCCTAGCGCCCGCGACAGGAAATGCCCCAAAACGCAACGTGGACACATCACATTTTTTGAAAGAAAACAGAGGTTTTTTTTGCAAAGTGCCTACCTGTAGATTTTGGCCGCTAGCTCAGCCGGCACCTAGGGAAACCTACCAAACCTGTGCATTTTTTATAACTAGAGACCTAGGGGAATCCAAAATGGGGTGATTGTGGGGCTTTGACCAGGTTCTGTTACCCAGAATCCTTTGCAAACCTCAAAATTTGGCTCAAAAATCACATTTTCCTCACATTTTGGTGACAGAAAGTTCTGGAATCAGAGAGGAGCCACAAATTTCCTTCCACCCAGGGTACCCCCCAGTCTCCCGATAAAAATGATACCTCACTTGTGTGGGTAGGCCTAGCGCCCGCAACAGGAAATGCCCCAAAACACAACGTGGACACATCACATTTTTGGAAAGAAAACAGAGGTGTTTTTTGCAAAGTGCCTACCTGTAGATTTTGGCCTCTAGTTCAGCCGGCACCTAGGTAAACTTACCAAACCTGTGCATTTGTGAAAACTAGAGACCTAGGGGAATCCAAGATGGGGTGACTTGTGGGGCTCTGACCAGGTTCTGTTACCCAGAATCCTTTGCAAACCTCAAAATTTGGCTAAAAAAACAAATTTTCCTCACATTTTGGTGACAGAAAGTTCTGGAATCAGAGAGGGGCCACAAATTGCCTTCCACCCAGCGTACCCCCAAGTCTCCCGATAAAAACTGATACCTCACTTTTGTGGGTAGGCCTAGCGCCCGCGACAGGAAATGCCCCAAAACGCAACGTGGACACTTCACATTTTTTTAAAGAAAACAGCGGAGTTTTTTGCAAAGTGCCTACATGTAGATGTTGGCCTCTAGCTCAGCCGGCACCTAGGGAAACCTACCAAACCTGGGCATTTTTGAAAACTAGAGACCTAGGGCAATCCAAGATGGGGTGACTTGTGGGGCTCTGACCAGGTTCAGTTACCCAGAATCCTTTGCAAACCTCAAAATGTGGCTAAAAAAACACATTTTCCTCACATTTTGGTGACAGAAAGTTCTGGAATCAGAGAGGAGCCACAAATTTCCTGCCACCCAGCGTACCCCCAAGTCTCCCGATAAAAATGATACCTCACTTTTGTGGGTGGGCCTAGCGCCCGCGACAGGAAATGCCCAAAAACACGACGTGGACACATCACATATTTTTAAAGAAAACAGAGGTGTTTTTTGCAAAGTGCCTACCTGTAGATTTTGGCCTCTAGCTCAGCCGGCACCTAGGGAAACCTACAAAACCTGTGCATTTTTTTAAACTAGAGACCTAGGGGAATCCAAGATGGGGTGATTGTGGGGCTTTGACCAGGTTCTGTTACCCAGAATCCTTTGCAAACCTCAAAATTTGGCTAAAAAAACACATTTCCCTCACATTTTGGTGATAGAAAGTTCTGGAATCAGAGAGGGGCCACAAATTGCCTTCCACCCAGCGTACCCCTAAGTCTCCCGATAAAAACTGATACCTCACTTTTGTGGGTAGGCCTAGCGCCTGCGACAGGAATTGCCCCAAAACGCAACGTGGACACATCACATTTTTTGAAAGAAAACAGAGGTTTTTTTTGCAAAGTGCCTACCTGTAGATTTTGGCCGCTAGCTCAGCCGGCACCTAGGGAAACCTACCAAACCTGTGCATTTTTTAAAACTAGAGACCTAGGGGAATCCAAAATGGGGTGATTGTGGGGCTTTGACCAGGTTCTGTTACGCAGAATCCTTTGCAAACCTCAAAATTTGGCTCAAAAAACAAATTTTCCTCACATTTTGGTGACAGAAAGTTCTGGAATCAGAGAGGAGCCACAAATTTCCTTCCACCCAGCGTACCCCCAGGTCTCCAGATAAAAATGATACCTCACTTGTGTGGGTAGGCCTAGCGCCCGCAACAGGAAATGCCCCAAAACACAACGTAGACACATCACATTTTTGGAAAGAAAACAGAGGTGTTTTTTGCAAAGTGCCTACCTGTAGATTTTGGCCTCTAGCTCAGCCGGCATCTAGGTAAACTTACCAAACCTGTGCATTTGTGAAAACTAGAGACCTAGGGGAATGCAAGATGGGGTGACTTGTGGGGCTCTGACCAGGTTCTGTTACCCAGAATCCTTTGCAAACCTCAAAATTTGGCTCAAAAATCACATTTTCCTCACATTTTGGTGACAGAAAGTTCTGGAATCAGAGAGGAGCCACAAATTTCCTTCCACCCAGGGTACCCCCAAGTCTCCCGATAAAAATGATACCTCACTTGTGTGGGTAGGCCTAGCGCCCGCAACAGGAAATGCCCCAAAACACAACGTGGACACATCACATTTTTGGAAAGAAAACAGAGGTGTTTTTTGCAAAGTGCCTACCTGTAGATTTTGGCCTCTAGTTCAGCCGGCACCTAGGTAAACTTACCAAACCTGTGTATTTGTGAAAACTAGAGACCTAGGGGAATCCAAGATGCGGTGACTTGTGGGGCTCTGACCAGGTTCTGTTACCCAGAATCCTTTGCAAACCTCAAAATTTGGCTCACTAAACACATTTTCCTCACATTTTGGTGACAGAAAGTTCTGGAATCAGAGAGGAGCCACAAATTTCCTTCCACCCAGCGTACCTCCAGGTCTCCAGATAAAAATGATACCTCACTTGTGTGGGTAGGCCTAGCGCCCGCAACAGGAAATGCCCCAAAACACAACGTAGACACATCACATTTTTTTAAAGAAAACAGCGGAGTTTTTTGCAAAGTGCCTACATGTAGATGTTGGCCTCTAGCTCAGCCGGCACCTAGGGAAACCTACCAAACCTGGGCATTTTTGAAAACTAGAGACCTAGGGGAATCCAAGATGGGGTGACTTGTGGGGCTCTGACCAGGTTCTGTTACCCAGAATCCTTTGCAAACCTCAAAATTTGGCTCAAAAATCACATTTTCCTCACATTTTGGTGACAGAAAGTTCTGGAATCAGAGAGGAGCCACAAATTTCCTTCCACCCAGGGTACCCCCAAGTCTCCCGATAAAAATGATACCTCACTTGTGTGGGTAGGCCTAGCGCCCGCAACAGGAAATGCCCCAAAACACAACGTGGACACATCACATTTTTGGAAAGAAAACAGAGGTGTTTTTTGCAAAGTGCCTACCTGTAGATTTTGGCCTCTAGCTCAGCCGGCACATAGGTAAACTTACCAAACCTGTGCATTTGTGAAAACTAGAGACCTAGGGGAATCCAAGATGGGGTGACTTGTGGGGCTCTGACCAGGTTCTGTTACCCAGAATCCTTTGCAAACCTCAAAATTTGGCTCAAAAAACAAATTTTCTTCACATTTTGGTGACAGAAAGTTCTAGAATCAGAGAGCGGCCACAAATTTCCTTCCACCCAGCGTACCCCCAAGTCTCCCGATAAAAATGATACCTCACTTGTGTGGGTAGGCCTAGCGCCCGCAACAGGAAATGCCCCAAAACACAACGTGGACACATCACATTTTTGGAAAGAAAACAGAGGTGTTTTTTGCAAAGTGCCTACCTGTAGATTTTGGCCTCTAGTTCAGCCGGCACCTAGGTAAACTTACCAAACCTGTGCATTTGTGAAAACTAGAGACCTAGGGGAATCCAAGATGCGGTGACTTGTGGGGCTCTGACCAGGTTCTGTTACCCAGAATCCTTTGCAAACCTCAAAATTTGGCTCACAAAACACATTTTCCTCACATATTGGTGACAGAAAGTTCTGGAATCAGAGAGGAGCCACAAATTTCCTTCCACCCAGGGTACCCCCAAGTCTCCCGATAAAAATGATACCTCACTTGTGTGGGTAGGCCTAGCGCCCGCAACATGAAATGCCCCAAAACACAACGTGGACACATCACATTTTTGGAAAGAAAACAGAGGTGTTTCTTGCAAAGTGCCTACCTGTAGATTTTGGCCTCTAGCTCAGCCGGCACCTAGGTAAACTTACCAAACCTGTGCATTTGTGAAAACTAGAGACCTAGGGGAATCCAAGATGGGGTGACTTGTGGGGCTCTGACCAGGTTCTGTTACCCAGAATCCTTTGCAAACCTCAAAATTTGGCTAAAAAAACACATTTTCCTCGCATTTTGGTGACAGAAAGTTCTGGAATCAGAGAGGGGCCACAAATTGCCTTCCACCCAGCGTTCCCCCAAGTCTCCCGATAAAAAAGATACCTCACTTGTGTGGGTAGGCCTAGCGCCCGCGGAAGGAAACGGCCCAAAATGCAACTTGGAAACATCACATTTTTGGAAAGAAAACAGAGGTGTTTCTTGCAAAGTGCCTACCTGTAGATTTTGGCCTCTAGCTCAGCCGGCACCTAGGTAAACTTACCAAACCTGTGCATTTGTGAAAACTAGAGACCTAGGGGAATCCAAGATGGGGTGACTTGTGGGGCTCTGACCAGGTTCTGTTACCCAGAATCCTTTGCAAACCTCAAAATTTGGCTAAAAAAACACATTTTCCTCACATTTTGGTGACAGAAAGTTCTGGAATCAGAGAGGGGCCACAAATTGCCTTCCACCCAGCGTACCCCCAAGTCTCCCGATAAAAACTGATACCTCACTTTTGTGGGTAGGCCTAGCGCCTGCGACAGGGAATGCCCCAAAACGCAACGTGGACACATCACATTTTTTGAAAGAAAACAGAGGTTTTTTTTGCAAAGTGCCTACCTGTAGATTTTGGCCGCTAGCTCAGCCGGCACCTAGGGAAACCTACCAAACCTGTGCATTTGTTAAAACTAGAGACCTAGGGGAATCCAAAATGGGGTGATTGTGGGGCTTTGACCAGGTTCTGTTACCCAGAATCCTTTGCAAACCTCAAAATTTGGCTCACAAAACACATTTTCCTCACATTTTGGTGACAGAAAGTTCTGGAATCAGAGAGGAGCCACAAATTTCCTTCCACCCAGGGTACCCCCAAGTCTCCCGATAAAAATGATACCTCACTTGTGTGGGTAGGCCTAGCGCCCGCAACAGGAAATGCCCCAAAACACAACGTGGACACATCACATTTTTGGAAAGAAAACAGAGGTGTTTTTTGCAAAGTGCCTACCTGTAGATTTTGGCCTCTAGCTCAGCCGGCACCTAGGTAAACTTACCAAACCTGTGCATTTTGTGAAAACTAGAGACCTAGGGGAATCCAAGATGGGGTGACTTGTGGGGCTCTGACCAGGTTCTGTTACCCAGAATCCTTTGCAAACCTCAAAATTTGGCTAAAAAAACACATTTTCCTCACATTTTGGTGACAGAAAGTTCTGGAATCAGAGAGGGGCCACAAATTGCCTTCCACCCAGCGTTCCCCCAAGTCTCCCGATAAAAAAGATACCTCACTTGTGTGGGTAGGCCTAGCGCCCGCGGAAGGAAACGGCCCAAAATGCAACTTGGAAACATCACATTTTTTTAAAGAAAACAGAGGTGTTTTTTGCAAAGTGCCTACCTGTAGATTTTGGCCTCTAGCTCAGCCGGCACCTGGGGAAACCTACCAAACCTGTGCATTTTTTAAAACTAGAGACCTAGGGGAATCCAGGATGGGGTGGTTGTGGGGCTTGAACAGGTTCTGTTACCCAGAATCCTTTGCAAACCTCAAAATTTGGCTAAAAAAACAAATTTTCCTCAAATTTTGGTGACAGAAAGTTCTAAAATAAGAGAGGAGCCTCAGATTTCCTTCCACCCAGCGTTCCCCCAAGTCTCCCGATAAAAATTATACCTCACTTGTGTGGGAAGGCCTAGCGCCCGTGACAGGAAATGGCCCAAAACGTAACGTGGACACATCACATTTTTTTAAGGAAAACAGAGGTGTTTTTTGCAAAGTGCCTACCTGTAGATTTTGGCCTCTAGCTCAGCCGGCACCTAGGGAAACTTACCAAACCTGTGCATTTTTGAAAACTAGAGACCTAGGGGAATCCAAGATGGGGTGACTTGTGGGGCTCTGACCAGGTTCTGTTACCCAGAATCCTTTGCAAACCCCAACATTTGGCTAAAAAAACACATTTTCCTCACATTTTGGTGACAGAAAGTTACGGAGTCAGAGAGGAGCCACAAATTTCCTTCCACCCAGCGTTCCTCCAAGGCTCCCGATAAAAATGATACCTCACTTATGTGGGTAGGTCTAGCGCCCGCGACAGGAAATGCCCCAAAACGCAACGTGGACACTTCAATTTTTTTTAAAGAAAACAGCTGTGTTTTTTGCAAAGTGCCTACATGTAGATGTTGGCCTCTAGCTCAGCCGGCACCTAGGGAAACCTACCAAACCTGGGCATTTTTGAAAACTAGAGACCTAGGGGAATCCATGATGGGGTGACTTGTGGGGCTCTGACCAGGTTCTGTTACCCAGAATCCTTTGCAAACCTCAAAATGTGGCTAAAAAAACACATTTTCCTCACATTTTGGTGACAGAAAGTTCTGGAATCAGAGAGGAGCCACAAATTTCCTGCCACCCAGCGTACCCCCAAGTCTCCCGATAAAAATGATACCTCACTTTTGTGGGTAGGCCTAGCGCCCGCGACAGGAAATACCCAAAAACACGACATGGACACATCACATTTTTTTAAAGAAAACAGAGGTGTTTTTTGCAAAGTGCCTACCTGTAGATTTTGGCCTCTAGCTCAGCCGGCACCTAGGAAAACCTACAAAACCTGTGCATTTTTTTAAACTAGAGACCTAGGGGAATCCAAGATGGGGTGATTGTGGGGCTTTGACCAGGTTCTGTTACCCAGAATCCTTTGCAAACCTCAAAATTTGGCTAAAAAAACACATTTTCCTCACATTTTGGTGACAGAAAGTTCTGGAATCAGAGATGCGCCACAAATTGCCTTCCACACAGCGTACCCCCAAGTCTCCCGATAAAAACTGATACCTCACTTTTGTGGGTAGGCCTAGCGCCCGCAACAGGAAATGCCCCAAAACGCAACGTGGACACATCACATTTTTTGAAAGAAAACAGAGGTGTTTTTTGCAAAGTGCCTACCTGTAGATTTTGGCCTCTAGCTCAGCCGGCACCCTGGGAAACCTACCAAACCTGTGCATTTTTTAAAATTAGAGACCTAGGGGAATCCAGGATGGGGTGGTTGTGGGGCTTGAACAGGTTCTGTTACCCAGAATCCTTTGCAAACCTCAAAAATTGGCTCAAAAAACCCATTTTCCTCACATTTTGGTGACAGAAATTTCTGGAATCAGAGAGGAGCCACAAATTTCCTTCCACCCAGGGTACCCCCCAGTCTCCCGATAAAAATGATACCTCACTTGTGTGGGTAGGCCTAGCGCCCGCAACAGGAAATGCCCCAAAACACAACGTGGACACATCACATTTTTGGAAAGAAAACAGAGGTGTTTTTTGCAAAGTGCCTACCTGTAGATTTTGGCCTCTAGCTCAGCAGGCACCTAGGTAAACTTACCAAACCTGTGCATTTGTGAAAACTAGAGACCTAGGGGAATCCACGATGGGGTGACTTGTGGGGCTCTGACCAGGTTCTGTTACCCAGAATCCATTGCAAACCTCAAACTTTGGCTCAAAAATCACATTTTCCTCACATTTTGGTGACAGAAAGTTCTGGAATCAGAGAGGAGCCACAAATTTCCTTCCACCCAGGGTACCCCCCAGTCTCCCAATAAAAATGATACCTCACTTGTGTGGGTAGGCCTAGCGCCCGCAACAGGAAATGCCCCGAAACACAACATGGACACATCACATTTTTGGAAAGAAAACAGAGGTGTTTTCTGCAAAGTGCCTACCTGTAGATTTTGGCCTCAAGCTCAGCCAGCACCTAGGTAAACTTACCAAACCTGTGCATTTGTGAAAACTAGAGACCTAGGGGAATCCAAGATGGGGTGACTTGTGGGGCTCTGACCAGGTTCTGTTACCCAGAATCCTTTACAAACCTCAAAATTTGGCTAAAAAAACACATTTTCCTCACATTTGGGTGACAGAAAGTTCTGGAATCAGAGAGGGGCCACAAATTGCCTTCCACCCATAGTACCCCCAAGTCTCCCGATAAAAACTGATACCTCACTTTTGTGGGTAGGCCTAGCGCCCGCGACAGGAAATGCCCCAAAACGCAACGTGGACACATCACATTTTTTTAAAGAAAACAGAGGTTTTTTTTGCAAAGTGCCTACCTGTAGATTTTGGCCGCTAGCTCAGCCGGCACCTAGGGAAACCTACCAAACCTGTGCATTTTTTATAACTAGAGACCTAGGGGAATCCAAAATGGGGTGATTGTGGGGCTTTGACCAGGTTCTGTTACCCAGAATCCTTTGCAAACCTCAAAATTTGGCTCAAAAATCACATTTTCCTCACATTTTGGTGACAGAAAGTTCTGGAATCAGAGAGGAGCCACAAATTTACTTCCACCCAGGGTACCCCCCAGTCTCCCGATAAAAATGATACCTCACTTGTGTGGGTAGGCCTAGCGCCCGCAACAGGAAATGCCCCAAAACACAACGTGGACACATCACATTTTTGGAAAGAAAACAGAGGTGTTTTTTGCAAAGTGCCTACCTGTAGATTTTGGCCTCTAGCTCAGCCGGCACCTAGGTAAACTTACCAAACCTGTGCATTTGTGAAAACTAGAGACCTAGGGGAATCCAAGATGGGGTGACTTGTGGGGCTCTGACCAGGTTCTGTTACCCAGAATCCTTTGCAAACCTCAAAATTTGGCTAAAAAAACAAATTTTCCTCACATTTTGGTGACAGAAAGTTCTGGAATCAGAGAGGGGCCACAAATTGCCTTCCACCCAGCGTACCCCCAAGTCTCCCGATAAAAACTGATACCTCACTTTTGTGGGTAGGCCTAGCGCCCGCGACAGGAAATGCCCCAAAACGCAACGTGGACACTTCACATTTTTTTAAAGAAAACAGCGGAGTTTTTTGCAAAGTGCCTACATGTAGATGTTGGCCTCTAGCTCAGCCGGCACCTAGGGAAACCTACCAAACCTGGGCATTTTTGAAAACTAGAGACCTAGGGCAATCCAAGATGGGGTGACTTGTGGGGCTCTGACCAGGTTCAGTTACCCAGAATCCTTTGCAAACCTCAAAATGTGGCTAAAAAAACACATTTTCCTCACATTTTGGTGACAGAAAGTTCTGGAATCAGAGAGGAGCCACAAATTTCCTGCCACCCAGCGTACCCCCAAGTCTCCCGATAAAAATGATACCTCACTTTTGTGGGTGGGCCTAGCGCCCGCGACAGGAAATGCCCAAAAACACGACGTGGACACATCACATATTTTTAAAGAAAACAGAGGTGTTTTTTGCAAAGTGCCTACCTGTAGATTTTGGCCTCTAGCTCAGCCGGCACCTAGGGAAACCTACAAAACCTGTGCATTTTTTTAAACTAGAGACCTAGGGGAATCCAAGATGGGGTGATTGTGGGGCTTTGACCAGGTTCTGTTACCCAGAATCCTTTGCAAACCTCAAAATTTGGCTAAAAAAACACATTTCCCTCACATTTTGGTGACAGAAAGTTCTGGAATCAGAGAGGGGCCACAAATTGCCTTCCACCCAGCGTACCCCCAAGTCTCCCGATAAAAACTGATACCTCACTTTTGTGGGTAGGCCTAGCGCCTGCGACAGGAATTGCCCCAAAACGCAACGTGGACACATCACATTTTTTGAAAGAAAACAGAGGTTTTTTTTGCAAAGTGCCTACCTGTAGATTTTGGCCGCTAGCTCAGCCGGCACCTAGGGAAACCTACCAAACCTGTGCATTTTTTAAAACTAGAGACCTAGGGGAATCCAAAATGGGGTGATTGTGGGGCTTTGACCAGGTTCTGTTACCCAGAATCCTTTGCAAACCTCAAAATTTGGCTCAAAAAACAAATTTTCCTCACATTTTGGTGACAGAAAGTTCTGGAATCAGAGAGGAGCCACAAATTTCCTTCCACCCAGCGTACCCCCAGGTCTCCAGATAAAAATGATACCTCACTTGTGTGGGTAGGCCTAACGCCCGCAACAGGAAATGCCCCAAAACACAACGTAGACACATCACATTTTTGGAAATAAAACAGAGGTGTTTTTTGCAAAGTGCCTACCTGTAGATTTTGGCCTCTAGCTCAGCCGGCATCTAGGTAAACTTACCAAACCTGTGCATTTGTGAAAACTAGAGACCTAGGGGAATGCAAGATGGGGTGACTTGTGGGGCTCTGACCAGGTTCTGTTACCCAGAATCCTTTGCAAACCTCAAAATCTGGCTCAAAAATCACATTTTCCTCACATTTTGGTGACAGAAAGTTCTGGAATCAGAGAGGAGCCACAAATTTCCTTCCACCCAGGGTACCCCCAAGTCTCCCGATAAAAATGATACCTCACTTGTGTGGGTAGGCCTAGCGCCCGCAACAGGAAATGCCCCAAAACACAACGTGGACACATCACATTTTTGGAAAGAAAACAGAGGTGTTTTTTGCAAAGTGCCTACCTGTAGATTTTGGCCTCTAGTTCAGCCGGCACCTAGGTAAACTTACCAAACCTGTGCATTTGTGAAAACTAGAGACCTAGGGGAATCCAAGATGCGGTGACTTGTGGGGCTCTGACCAGGTTCTGTTACCCAGAATCCTTTGCAAACCTCAAAATTTGGCTCACAAAACACATTTTCCTCACATTTTGGTGACAGAAAGTTCTGGAATCAGAGAGGAGCCACAAATTTCCTTCCACCCAGCGTACCCCCAGGTCTCCAGATAAAAATGATACCTCACTTGTGTGGGTAGGCCTAGCGCCCGCAACAGGAAATGCCCCAAAACACAACGTAGACACATCACATTTTTTTAAAGAAAACAGCGGAGTTTTTTGCAAAGTGCCTACATGTAGATGTTGGCCTCTAGCTCAGCCGGCACCTAGGGAAACCTACCAAACCTGGGCATTTTTGAAAACTAGAGACCTAGGGGAATCCAAGATGGGGTGACTTGTGGGGCTCTGACCAGGTTCTGTTACCCAGAATCCTTTGCAAACCTCAAAATTTGGCTCAAAAATCACATTTTCCTCACATTTTGGTGACAGAAAGTTCTGGAATCAGAGTGGAGCCACAAATTTCCTTCCACCCAGGGTACCCCCAAGTCTCCCGATAAAAATGATACCTCACTTGTGTGGGTAGGCCTAGCGCCCGCAACAGGAAATGCCCCAAAACACAACGTGGACACATCACATTTTTGGAAAGAAAACAGAGGTGTTTTTTGCAAAGTGCCTACCTGTAGATTTTGGCCTCTAGCTCAGCCGGCACATAGGTAAACTTACCAAACCTGTGCATTTGTGAAAACTAGAGACCTAGGGGAATCCAAGATGGGGTGACTTGTGGGGCTCTGACCAGGTTCTGTTACCCAGAATCCTTTGCAAACCTCAAAATTTGGCTCAAAAAACAAATTTTCTTCACATTTTGGTGACAGAAAGTTCTAGAATCAGAGAGTGGCCACAAATTTCCTTCCACCCAGCGTACCCCCAAGTCTCCCGATAAAAATGATACCTCACTTGTGTGGGTAGGCCTAGCGCCCGCAACAGGAAATGCCCCAAAACACAACGTGGACACATCACATTTTTGGAAAGAAAACAGAGGTGTTTTTTGCAAAGTGCCTACCTGTAGATTTTGGCCTCTAGTTCAGCCGGCACCTAGGTAAACTTACCAAACCTGTGCATTTGTGAAAACTAGAGACCTAGGGGAATCCAAGATGCGGTGACTTGTGGGGCTCTGACCAGGTTCTGTTACCCAGAATCCTTTGCAAACCTCAAAATTTGGCTCACAAAACACATTTTCCTCACATATTGGTGACAGAAAGTTCTGGAATCAGAGAGGGGCCACAAATTGCCTTCCACCCAGAGTACCCCCAAGTCTCCCGATAAAAACTGATACCTCACTTTTGTGGGTAGGCCTAGCGCCCGCGACAGGAAATGCCCCAAAACGCAACGTGGACACATCACATTTTTTTAAAGAAAACAGAGGTTTTTTTTGCAAAGTGCCTACCTGTAGATTTTGGCCGCTAGCTCAGCCGGCACCTAGGGAAACCTACCAAACCTGTGCATTTTTTATAACTAGAGACCTAGGGGAATCCAAAATGGGGTGATTGTGGGGCTTTGACCAGGTTCTGTTACCCAGAATCCTTTGCAAACCTCAAAATTTGGCTCAAAAATCACATTTTCCTCACATTTTGGTGACAGAAAGTTCTGGAATCAGAGAGGAGCCACAAATTTACTTCCACCCAGGGTACCCCCCAGTCTCCCGATAAAAATGATACCTCACTTGTGTGGGTAGGCCTAGCGCCCGCAACAGGAAATGCCCCAAAACACAACGTGGACACATCACATTTTTGGAAAGAAAACAGAGGTGTTTTTTGCAAAGTGCCTACCTGTAGATTTTGGCCTCTAGCTCAGCCGGCACCTAGGTAAACTTACCAAACCTGTGCATTTGTGAAAACTAGAGACCTAGGGGAATCCAAGATGGGGTGACTTGTGGGGCTCTGACCAGGTTCTGTTACCCAGAATCCTTTGCAAACCTCAAAATTTGGCTAAAAAAACAAATTTTCCTCACATTTTGGTGACAGAAAGTTCTGGAATCAGAGAGGGGCCACAAATTGCCTTCCACCCAGCGTACCCCCAAGTCTCCCGATAAAAACTGATACCTCACTTTTGTGGGTAGGCCTAGCGCCCGCGACAGGAAATGCCCCAAAACGCAACGTGGACACTTCACATTTTTTTAAAGAAAACAGCGGAGTTTTTTGCAAAGTGCCTACATGTAGATGTTGGCCTCTAGCTCAGCCGGCACCTAGGGAAACCTACCAAACCTGGGCATTTTTGAAAACTAGAGACCTAGGGCAATCCAAGATGGGGTGACTTGTGGGGCTCTGACCAGGTTCAGTTACCCAGAATCCTTTGCAAACCTCAAAATGTGGCTAAAAAAACACATTTTCCTCACATTTTGGTGACAGAAAGTTCTGGAATCAGAGAGGAGCCACAAATTTCCTGCCACCCAGCGTACCCCCAAGTCTCCCGACAAAAATGATACCTCACTTTTGTGGGTGGGCCTAGCGCCCGCGACAGGAAATGCCCAAAAACACGACGTGGACACATCACATATTTTTAAAGAAAACAGAGGTGTTTTTTGCAAAGTGCCTACCTGTAGATTTTGGCCTCTAGCTCAGCCGGCACCTAGGGAAACCTACAAAACCTGTGCATTTTTTTAAACTAGAGACCTAGGGGAATCCAAGATGGGGTGATTGTGGGGCTTTGACCAGGTTCTGTTACCCAGAATCCTTTGCAAACCTCAAAATTTGGCTAAAAAAACACATTTCCCTCACATTTTGGTGACAGAAAGTTCTGGAATCAGAGAGGGGCCACAAATTGCCTTCCACCCAGCGTACCCCCAAGTCTCCCGATAAAAACTGATACCTCACTTTTGTGGGTAGGCCTAGCGCCTGCGACAGGAATTGCCCCAAAACGCAACGTGGACACATCACATTTTTTGAAAGAAAACAGAGGTTTTTTTTGCAAAGTGCCTACCTGTAGATTTTGGCCGCTAGCTCAGCCGGCACCTAGGGAAACCTACCAAACCTGTGCATTTTTTAAAACTAGAGACCTAGGGGAATCCAAAATGGGGTGATTGTGGGGCTTTGACCAGGTTCTGTTACCCAGAATCCTTTGCAAACCTCAAAATTTGGCTCAAAAAACAAATTTTCCTCACATTTTGGTGACAGAAAGTTCTGGAATCAGAGAGGAGCCACAAATTTCCTTCCACCCAGCGTACCCCCAGGTCTCCAGATAAAAATGATACCTCACTTGTGTGGGTAGGCCTAACGCCCGCAACAGGAAATGCCCCAAAACACAACGTAGACACATCACATTTTTGGAAAGAAAACAGAGGTGTTTTTTGCAAAGTGCCTACCTGTAGATTTTGGCCTCTAGCTCAGCCGGCATCTAGGTAAACTTACCAAACCTGTGCATTTGTGAAAACTAGAGACCTAGGGGAATGCAAGATGGGGTGACTTGTGGGGCTCTGACCAGGTTCTGTTACCCAGAATCCTTTGCAAACCTCAAAATTTGGCTCAAAAATCACATTTTCCTCACATTTTGGTGACAGAAAGTTCTGGAATCAGAGAGGAGCCACAAATTTCCTTCCACCCAGGGTACCCCCAAGTCTCCCGATAAAAATGATACCTCACTTGTGTGGGTAGGCCTAGCGCCCGCAACAGGAAATGCCCCAAAACACAACATGGACACATCACATTTTTGGAAAGAAAACAGAGGTGTTTTTTGCAAAGTGCCTACCTGTAGATTTTGGCCTCTAGTTCAGCCGGCACCTAGGTAAACTTACCAAACCTGTGCATTTGTGAAAACTAGAGACCTAGGGGAATCCAAGATGCGGTGACTTGTGGGGCTCTGACCAGGTTCTGTTACCCAGAATCCTTTGCAAACCTCAAAATTTGGCTCACAAAACACATTTTCCTCACATTTTGGTGACAGAAAGCTCTGGAATCAGAGAGGAGCCACAAATTTCATTCCACCCAGCGTACCCCCAGGTCTCCAGATAAAAATGATACCTCACTTGTGTGGGTAGGCCTAGCGCCCGCAACAGGAAATGCCCCAAAACACAACGTAGACACATCACATTTTTTTAAAGAAAACAGCGGAGTTTTTTGCAAAGTGCCTACATGTAGATGTTGGCCTCTAGCTCAGCCGGCACCTAGGGAAACCTACCAAACCTGGGCATTTTTGAAAACTAGAGACCTAGGGGAATCCAAGATGGGGTGACTTGTGGGGCTCTGACCAGGTTCTGTTACCCAGAATCCTTTGCAAACCTCAAAATTTGGCTCAAAAATCACATTTTCTCACATTTTGGTGACAGAAAGTTCTGGAATCAGAGTGGAGCCACAAATTTCCTTCCACCCAGGGTACCCACAAGTCTCCCGATAAAAATGATACCTCACTTGTGTGGGTAGGCCTAGCGCCCGCAACAGGAAATGCCCCAAAACACAACGTGGACACATCACATTTTTGGAAAGAAAACAGAGGTGTTTTTTGCAAAGTGCCTACCTGTAGATTTTGGCCTCTAGCTCAGCCGGCACATAGGTAAACTTACCAAACCTGTGCATTTGTGAAAACTAGAGACCTAGGGGAATCCAAGATGGGGTGACTTGTGGGGCTCTGACCAGGTTCTGTTACCCAGAATCCTTTGCAAACCTCAAAATTTGGCTCAAAAAACAAATTTTCTTCACATTTTGGTGACAGAAAGTTCTAGAATCAGAGAGTGGCCACAAATTTCCTTCCACCCAGCGTACCCCCAAGTCTCCCGATAAAAATGATACCTCACTTGTGTGGGTAGGCCTAGCGCCCGCAACAGGAAATGCCCCAAAACACAACGTGGACACATCACATTTTTGGAAAGAAAACAGAGGTGTTTTTTGCAAAGTGCCTACCTGTAGATTTTGGCCTCTAGTTCAGCCGGCACCTAGGTAAACTTACCAAACCTGTGCATTTGTGAAAACTAGAGACCTAGGGGAATCCAAGATGCGGTGACTTGTGGGGCTCTGACCAGGTTCTGTTACCCAGAATCCTTTGCAAACCTCAAAATTTGGCTCACAAAACACATTTTCCTCACATATTGGTGACAGAAAGTTCTGGAATCAGAGAGGAGCCACAAATTTCCTTCCACCCAGGGTACCCCCAAGTCTCCCGATAAAAATGATACCTCACTTGTGTGGGTAGGCCTAGCGCCAGCAACATGAAATGCCCCAAAACACAATGTGGACACATCACATTTTTGGAAAGAAAACAGAGGTGTTTCTTGCAAAGTGCCTACCTGTAGATTTTGGCCTCTAGCTCAGCCGGCACCTAGGTAAACTTACCAAACCTGTGCATTTGTGAAAACTAGAGACCTAGGGGAATCCAAGATGGGGTGACTTGTGGGGCTCTGACCAGGTTCTGTTACCCAGAATCCTTTGCAAACCTCAAAATTTGGCTCAAAAAACAAATTTTCTTCACATTTTGGTGACAGAAAGTTCTAGAATCAGAGAGTGGCCACAAATTTCCTTCCACCCAGCGTACCCCCAAGTCTCCCGATAAAAATGATACCTCACTTGTGTGGGTAGGCCTAGCGCCCGCAACAGGAAATGCCCCAAAACACAACGTGGACACATCACATTTTTGGAAAGAAAACAGAGGTGTTTTTTGCAAAGTGCCTACCTGTAGATTTTGGCCTCTAGTTCAGCCGGCACCTAGGTAAACTTACCAAACCTGTGCATTTGTGAAAACTAGAGACCTAGGGGAATCCAAGATGCGGTGACTTGTGGGGCTCTGACCAGGTTCTGTTACCCAGAATCCTTTGCAAACCTCAAAATTTGGCTCACAAAACACATTTTCCTCACATATTGGTGACAGAAAGTTCTGGAATCAGAGAGGGGCCACAAATTGCCTTCCACCCAGAGTACCCCCAAGTCTCCCGATAAAAACTGATACCTCACTTTTGTGGGTAGGCCTAGCGCCCGCGACAGGAAATGCCCCAAAACGCAACGTGGACACATCACATTTTTTTAAAGAAAACAGAGGTTTTTTTTGCAAAGTGCCTACCTGTAGATTTTGGCCGCTAGCTCAGCCGGCACCTAGGGAAACCTACCAAACCTGTGCATTTTTTATAACTAGAGACCTAGGGGAATCCAAAATGGGGTGATTGTGGGGCTTTGACCAGGTTCTGTTACCCAGAATCCTTTGCAAACCTCAAAATTTGGCTCAAAAATCACATTTTCCTCACATTTTGGTGACAGAAAGTTCTGGAATCAGAGAGGAGCCACAAATTTACTTCCACCCAGGGTACCCCCCAGTCTCCCGATAAAAATGATACCTCACTTGTGTGGGTAGGCCTAGCGCCCGCAACAGGAAATGCCCCAAAACACAACGTGGACACATCACATTTTTGGAAAGAAAACAGAGGTGTTTTTTGCAAAGTGCCTACCTGTAGATTTTGGCCTCTAGCTCAGCCGGCACCTAGGTAAACTTACCAAACCTGTGCATTTGTGAAAACTAGAGACCTAGGGGAATCCAAGATGGGGTGACTTGTGGGGCTCTGACCAGGTTCTGTTACCCAGAATCCTTTGCAAACCTCAAAATTTGGCTAAAAAAACAAATTTTCCTCACATTTTGGTGACAGAAAGTTCTGGAATCAGAGAGGGGCCACAAATTGCCTTCCACCCAGCGTACCCCCAAGTCTCCCGATAAAAACTGATACCTCACTTTTGTGGGTAGGCCTAGCGCCCGCGACAGGAAATGCCCCAAAACGCAACGTGGACACTTCACATTTTTTTAAAGAAAACAGCGGAGTTTTTTGCAAAGTGCCTACATGTAGATGTTGGCCTCTAGCTCAGCCGGCACCTAGGGAAACCTACCAAACCTGGGCATTTTTGAAAACTAGAGACCTAGGGCAATCCAAGATGGGGTGACTTGTGGGGCTCTGACCAGGTTCAGTTACCCAGAATCCTTTGCAAACCTCAAAATGTGGCTAAAAAAACACATTTTCCTCACATTTTGGTGACAGAAAGTTCTGGAATCAGAGAGGAGCCACAAATTTCCTGCCACCCAGCGTACCCCCAAGTCTCCCGACAAAAATGATACCTCACTTTTGTGGGTGGGCCTAGCGCCCGCGACAGGAAATGCCCAAAAACACGACGTGGACACATCACATATTTTTAAAGAAAACAGAGGTGTTTTTTGCAAAGTGCCTACCTGTAGATTTTGGCCTCTAGCTCAGCCGGCACCTAGGGAAACCTACAAAACCTGTGCATTTTTTTAAACTAGAGACCTAGGGGAATCCAAGATGGGGTGATTGTGGGGCTTTGACCAGGTTCTGTTACCCAGAATCCTTTGCAAACCTCAAAATTTGGCTAAAAAAACACATTTCCCTCACATTTTGGTGACAGAAAGTTCTGGAATCAGAGAGGGGCCACAAATTGCCTTCCACCCAGCGTACCCCCAAGTCTCCCGATAAAAACTGATACCTCACTTTTGTGGGTAGGCCTAGCGCCTGCGACAGGAATTGCCCCAAAACGCAACGTGGACACATCACATTTTTTGAAAGAAAACAGAGGTTTTTTTTGCAAAGTGCCTACCTGTAGATTTTGGCCGCTAGCTCAGCCGGCACCTAGGGAAACCTACCAAACCTGTGCATTTTTTAAAACTAGAGACCTAGGGGAATCCAAAATGGGGTGATTGTGGGGCTTTGACCAGGTTCTGTTACCCAGAATCCTTTGCAAACCTCAAAATTTGGCTCAAAAAACAAATTTTCCTCACATTTTGGTGACAGAAAGTTCTGGAATCAGAGAGGAGCCACAAATTTCCTTCCACCCAGCGTACCCCCAGGTCTCCAGATAAAAATGATACCTCACTTGTGTGGGTAGGCCTAACGCCCGCAACAGGAAATGCCCCAAAACACAACGTAGACACATCACATTTTTGGAAAGAAAACAGAGGTGTTTTTTGCAAAGTGCCTACCTGTAGATTTTGGCCTCTAGCTCAGCCGGCATCTAGGTAAACTTACCAAACCTGTGCATTTGTGAAAACTAGAGACCTAGGGGAATGCAAGATGGGGTGACTTGTGGGGCTCTGACCAGGTTCTGTTACCCAGAATCCTTTGCAAACCTCAAAATTTGGCTCAAAAATCACATTTTCCTCACATTTTGGTGACAGAAAGTTCTGGAATCAGAGAGGAGCCACAAATTTCCTTCCACCCAGGGTACCCCCAAGTCTCCCGATAAAAATGATACCTCACTTGTGTGGGTAGGCCTAGCGCCCGCAACAGGAAATGCCCCAAAACACAACATGGACACATCACATTTTTGGAAAGAAAACAGAGGTGTTTTTTGCAAAGTGCCTACCTGTAGATTTTGGCCTCTAGTTCAGCCGGCACCTAGGTAAACTTACCAAACCTGTGCATTTGTGAAAACTAGAGACCTAGGGGAATCCAAGATGCGGTGACTTGTGGGGCTCTGACCAGGTTCTGTTACCCAGAATCCTTTGCAAACCTCAAAATTTGGCTCACAAAACACATTTTCCTCACATTTTGGTGACAGAAAGCTCTGGAATCAGAGAGGAGCCACAAATTTCATTCCACCCAGCGTACCCCCAGGTCTCCAGATAAAAATGATACCTCACTTGTGTGGGTAGGCCTAGCGCCCGCAACAGGAAATGCCCCAAAACACAACGTAGACACATCACATTTTTTTAAAGAAAACAGCGGAGTTTTTTGCAAAGTGCCTACATGTAGATGTTGGCCTCTAGCTCAGCCGGCACCTAGGGAAACCTACCAAACCTGGGCATTTTTGAAAACTAGAGACCTAGGGGAATCCAAGATGGGGTGACTTGTGGGGCTCTGACCAGGTTCTGTTACCCAGAATCCTTTGCAAACCTCAAAATTTGGCTCAAAAATCACATTTTCTCACATTTTGGTGACAGAAAGTTCTGGAATCAGAGTGGAGCCACAAATTTCCTTCCACCCAGGGTACCCCCAAGTCTCCCGATAAAAATGATACCTCACTTGTGTGGGTAGGCCTAGCGCCCGCAACAGGAAATGCCCCAAAACACAACGTGGACACATCACATTTTTGGAAAGAAAACAGAGGTGTTTTTTGCAAAGTGCCTACCTGTAGATTTTGGCCTCTAGCTCAGCCGGCACATAGGTAAACTTACCAAACCTGTGCATTTGTGAAAACTAGAGACCTAGGGGAATCCAAGATGGGGTGACTTGTGGGGCTCTGACCAGGTTCTGTTACCCAGAATCCTTTGCAAACCTCAAAATTTGGCTCAAAAAACAAATTTTCTTCACATTTTGGTGACAGAAAGTTCTAGAATCAGAGAGTGGCCACAAATTTCCTTCCACCCAGCGTACCCCCAAGTCTCCCGATAAAAATGATACCTCACTTGTGTGGGTAGGCCTAGCGCCCGCAACAGGAAATGCCCCAAAACACAACGTGGACACATCACATTTTTGGAAAGAAAACAGAGGTGTTTTTTGCAAAGTGCCTACCTGTAGATTTTGGCCTCTAGTTCAGCCGGCACCTAGGTAAACTTACCAAACCTGTGCATTTGTGAAAACTAGAGACCTAGGGGAATCCAAGATGCGGTGACTTGTGGGGCTCTGACCAGGTTCTGTTACCCAGAATCCTTTGCAAACCTCAAAATTTGGCTCACAAAACACATTTTCCTCACATATTGGTGACAGAAAGTTCTGGAATCAGAGAGGAGCCACAAATTTCCTTCCACCCAGGGTACCCCCAAGTCTCCCGATAAAAATGATACCTCACTTGTGTGGGTAGGCCTAGCGCCAGCAACATGAAATGCCCCAAAACACAATGTGGACACATCACATTTTTGGAAAGAAAACAGAGGTGTTTCTTGCAAAGTGCCTACCTGTAGATTTTGGCCTCTAGCTCAGCCGGCACCTAGGTAAACTTACCAAACCTGTGCATTTGTGAAAACTAGAGACCTAGGGGAATCCAAGATGGGGTGACTTGTGGGGCTCTGACCAGGTTCTGTTACCCAGAATCCTTTGCAAACCTCAAAATTTGGCTAAAAAAACACATTTTCCTCGCATTTTGGTGACAGAAAGTTCTGGAATCAGAGAGGGGCCACAAATTGCCTTCCACCCAGCGTTCCCCCAAGTCTCCCGATAAAAAAGATACCTCACTTGTGTGGGTAGGCCTAGCGCCCGCGGAAGGAAACGGCCCAAAATGCAACTTGGAAACATCACATTTTTGGAAAGAAAACAGAGGTGTTTCTTGCAAAGTGCCTACCTGTAGATTTTGGCCTCTAGCTCAGCCGGCACCTAGGTAAACTTACCAAACCTGTGCATTTGTGAAAACTAGAGACCTAGGGGAATCCAAGATGGGGTGACTTGTGGGGCTCTGACCAGGTTCTGTTACAAAGAATCCTTTGCAAACCTCAAAATTTGGCTAAAAAAACACATTTTCCTCACATTTTGGTGACAGAAAGTTCTGGAATCAGAGAGGGGCCACAAATTGCCTTCCACCCAGCGTACCCCCAAGTCTCCCGATAAAAACTGATACCTCACTTTTGTGGGTAGGCCTAGCGCCTGCGACAGGGAATGCCCCAAAACGCAACGTGGACACATCACATTTTTTGAAAGAAAACAGAGGTTTTTTTTGCAAAGTGCCTACCTGTAGATTTTGGCCCCTAGCTCAGCCGGCACCTAGGGAAACCTACCAAACCTGTGCATTTTTTAAAACTAGAGACCTAGGGGAATCCAAAATGGGGTGATTGTGGGGCTTTGACCAGGTTCTGTTACCCAGAATCCTTTGCAAACCTCAAAATTTGGCTCACAAAACACATTTTCCTCACATTTTGGTGACAGAAAGTTCTGGAATCAGAGAGGAGCCACAAATTTCCTTCCACCCAGGGTACCCCCAAGTCTCCCGATAAAAATGATACCTCACTTGTGTGGGTAGGCCTAGCGCCCGCAACAGGAAATGCCCCAAAACACAACGTGGACACATCACATTTTTGGAAAGAAAACAGAGGTGTTTTTTGCAAAGTGCCTACCTGTAGATTTTGGCCTCTAGCTCAGCCGGCACCTAGGTAAACTTACCAAACCTGTGCATTTGTGAAAACTAGAGACCTAGGGGAATCCAAGATGGGGTGACTTGTGGGGCTCTGACCAGGTTCTGTTACCCAGAATCCTTTGCAAACCTCAAAATTTGGCTAAAAAAACACATTTTCCTCACATTTTGGTGACAGAAAGTTCTGGAATCAGAGAGGGGCCACAAATTGCCTTCCACCCAGCGTTCCCCCAAGTCTCCCGATAAAAAAGATACCTCACTTGTGTGGGTAGGCCTAGCGCCCGCGGAAGGAAACGGCCCAAAATGCAACTTGGAAACATCAAATTTTTTTAAAGAAAACAGAGGTGTTTTTTGCAAAGTGCCTACCTGTAGATTTTGGCCTCTAGCTCAGCCGGCACCTGGGGAAACCTACCAAACCTGTGCATTTTTTAAAACTAGAGACCTAGGGGAATCCAGGATGGGGTGGTTGTGGGGCTTGAACAGGTTCTGTTACCCAGAATCCTTTGCAAACCTCAAAATTTGGCTAAAAAAACAAATTTTCCTCAAATTTTGGTGACAGAAAGTTCTAAAATAAGAGAGGAACCTCAGATTTCCTTCCACCCAGCGTTCCCCCAAGTCTCCCGATAAAAATTATACCTCACTTGTGTGGGAAGGCCTAGCGCCCGTGACAGGAAATGGCCCAAAACGTAACGTGGACACATCACATTTTTTTAAGGAAAACAGAGGTGTTTTTTGCAAAGTGCCTACCTGTAGATTTTGGCCTCTAGCTCAGCCGGCACCTAGGGAAACCTACCAAACCTGTGCATTTTTGAAAACTAGAGACCTAGGGGAATCCAAGATGGGGTGACTTGTGGGGCTCTGACCAGGTTCTGTTACCCAGAATCCTTTGCAAACCCCAACATTTGGCTAAAAAAACACATTTTCCTCACATTTTGGTGACAGAAAGTTACGGAGTCAGAGAGGAGCCACAAATTTCCTTCCACCCAGCGTTCCTCCAAGGCTCCCGATAAAAATGATACCTCACTTATGTGGGTAGGTCTAGCGCCCGCGACAGGAAATGCCCCAAAACGCAACGTGGACACTTCAAATTTTTTTAAAGAAAACAGCTGTGTTTTTTGCAAAGTGCCTACATGTAGATGTTGGCCTCTAGCTCAGCCGGCACCTAGGGAAACCTACCAAACCTGGGCATTTTTGAAAACTAGAGACCTAGGGGAATCCATGATGGGGTGACTTGTGGGGCTCTGACCAGGTTCTGTTACCCAGAATCCTTTGCAAACCTCAAAATGTGGCTAAAAAAACAAATCTTCCTCACATTTTGGTGACAGAAAGTTCTGGAATCAGAGAGGAGCCACAAATTTCCTGCCACCCAGCGTACCCCCAAGTCTCCCGATAAAAATGATACCTCACTTTTGTGGGTAGGCCTAGCGCCCGCGACAGGAAATACCCAAAAACACGACATGGACACATCACATTTTTTTAAAGAAAACAGAGGTGTTTTTTGCAAAGTGCCTACCTGTAGATTTTGGCCTCTAGCTCAGCCGGCACCTAGGAAAACCTACAAAACCTGTGCATTTTTTTAAACTAGAGACCTAGGGGAATCCAAGATGGGGTGATTGTGGGGCTTTGACCAGGTTCTGTTACCCAGAATCCTTTGCAAACCTCAAAATTTGGCTAAAAAAACACATTTTCCTCACATTTTGGTGACAGAAAGTTCTGGAATCAGAGAGGCGCCACAAATTGCCTTCCACCCAGCGTACCCCCAAGTCTCCCGATAAAAACTGATACCTCACTTTTGTGGGTAGGCCTAGCGCCCGCAACAGGAAATGCCCCAAAACGCAACGTGGACACATCACATTTTTTGAAAGAAAACAGAGGTTATTTTTGCAAAGTGCCTACCTGTAGATTTTGGCAGCTAGCTCAGCCGGCACCTAGGGAAACCTACCAAACCTGTGCATTTTTTAAAACTAGAGACCTAGGGGAATCCAAAATGGGGTGATTGTGGGGCTTTGACCAGGTTCTGTTGCCCAGAATCCTTTGCAAACCTCAAAATTTGGCTCAAAAAACCCATTTTCCTCACATTTTGGTGACAGAAAGTTCTGGAATCAGAGAGGAGCCACATATTTCCTTCCACCCAGCGTACCCCCAAGTCTCCCGATAAAAATGATACCTCACTTGTGTGGGTAGGCCTAGCGCCCGCAACAGGAAATGCCCCAAAACACAACGTGGACACATCACATTTTTGGAAAGAAAACAGAGGTGTTTTTTGCAAAGTGCCTACCTGTAGATTTTGGCCTCTAACTCAGCCGGCACCTAGGTAAACTTACCAAACCTGTGCATTTGTGAAAACTAGAGACCTAGGGGAATCCAAGATGGGGTGACTTGTGGGTCTCTGACCAGGTTCTGTTACCCAGAATCCTTTGCAAACCTCAAACTTTGGCTCAAAAATCACATTTTCCTCACATTTTGGTGACAGAAAGTTCTGGAATCAGAGAGGAGCCACAAATTTCCTTCCACCCAGGGTACCCCCCCAGTCTCCCGATAAAAATGATACCTCACTTGTGTGGGTAGGCCTAGCGCCCGCAACAGGAAATGCCCCAAAACACAACGTGGACACATCACATTTTTGGAAAGAAAACAGAGGTGTTTTCTGCAAAGTGCCTACCTGTAGATTTTGGCCTCTAGCTCAGCCGGCACCTAGGTAAACTTACCAAACCTGTGCATTTGTGAAAACTAGAGACCTAGGGGAATCCAAGATGGGGTGACTTGTGGGGCTCTGACCAGGTTCTGTTACCCAGAATACTTTACAAACCTCAAAATTTGGCTAAAAAAACACATTTTCCTCACATTTGGGTGACAGAAAGTTCTGGAATCAGAGAGGGGCCACAAATTGCCTTCCACCCAGAGTACCCCCAAGTCTCCCGATAAAAACTGATACCTCACTTTTGTGGGTAGGCCTAGCGCCCGCGACAGGAAATGCCCCAAAACGCAACGTGGACACATCACATTTTTTGAAAGAAAACAGAGTTTTTTTTTGCAAAGTGCCTACCTGTAGATTTTGGCCGCTAGCTCAGCCGGCACCTAGGGAAACCTACCAAACCTGTGCATTTTTTATAACTAGAGACCTAGGGGAATCCAAAATGGGGTGATTGTGGGGCTTTGACCAGGTTCTGTTACCCAGAATCCTTTGCAAACCTCAAAATTTGGCTCAAAAAACACATTTTCTTCACATTTTGGTGACAGAAAGTTCTGGAATCAGAGAGGAGCCACAAATTTCCTTCCACCCAGCGTACCCCCAAGTCTCCCGATAAAAATGATACCTCACTTGTGTGGGTAGGCCTAGCGCCCGCAACAGGAAATGCCCCAAAACACAACGTGGACACATCATATTTTTGGAAAGAAAACAGAGGTGTTTTTTGCAAAGTGCCTACCTGTAGATTTTGGCCTCTAGCTCAGCCGGCACCCTGGGAAACCTACCAAACCTGTGCATTTTTTAAAATTAGAGACCTAGGGGAATCCAGGATGGGGTGGTTGTGGGGCTTGAACAGGTTCTGTTACCCAGAATCCTTTGCAAACCTCAAAAATTGGCTCAAAAAACCCCTTTTCCTCACATTTTGGTGACAGAAAGTTCTGGAATCAGAGAGGAGCCACAAATTTCCTTCCACCCAGGGTACCCCCCCAGTCTCCCGATAAAAATGATACCTCACTTGTGTGGGTAGGCCTAGCGCCCGCAACAGGAAATGCCCCAAAACACAACGTGGACACATCACATTTTTGGAAAGAAAACAGAGGTGTTTTCTGCAAAGTGCCTACCTGTAGATTTTGGCCTCTAGCTCAGCCGACACCTAGGTAAACCTGTGCATTTGTGAAAACTAGAGACCTAGGGGAATCCAAGATGGGGTGACTTGTGGGGCTCTGACCAGGTTCTGTTACCCAGAATACTTTACAAACCTCAAAATTTGGCTAAAAAAACACATTTTCCTCACATTTGGGTGACCGAAAGTTCTGGAATCAGAGAGGGGCCACAAATTGCCTTCCACCCAGAGTACCCCCAAGTCTCCCGATAAAAACTGATACCTCACTTTTGTGGGTAGGCCTAGCGCCCGCGACAGGAAATGCCCCAAAACGCAACGTGGACACATCACATTTTTTGAAAGAAAACAGAGTTTTTTTTTGCAAAGTGCCTACCTGTAGATTTTGGCCGCTAGCTCAGCCGGCACCTAGGGAAACATACCAAACCTGTGCATTTTTTATAACTAGAGACCTAGGGGAATCCAAAATGGGGTGATTGTGGGGCTTTGACCAGGTTCTGTTACCCAGAATCCTTTGCAAACCTCAAAATTTGGCTCAAAAAACACATTTTTTTCACATTTTGGTGACAGAAAGTTCTGGAATCAGAGAGGAGCCACAAATTTCCTTCCACCCAGCGTACCCCCAAGTCTCCCGATAAAAATGATACCTCACTTGTGTGGGTAGGCCTAGCGCCCGCAACAGGAAATGCCCCAAAACACAACGTGGACACATCATATTTTTGGAAAGAAAACAGAGGTGTTTTTTGCAAAGTGCCTACCTGTAGATTTTGGCCTCTAGCTCAGCCGGCACCCTGGGAAACCTACCAAACCTGTGCATTTTTTAAAATTAGAGACCTAGGGGAATCCAGGATGGGGTGGTTGTGGGGCTTGAACAGGTTCTGTTACCCAGAATCCTTTGCAAACCTCAAAAATTGGCTCAAAAAACCCCTTTTCCTCACATTTTGGTGACAGAAATTTCTGGAATCAGAGAGGAGCCACAAATTTCCTTCCACCCAGGGTACCCCCCAGTCTCCCGATAAAAATGATACCTCACTTGTGTGGGTAGGCCTAGCGCCCGCAACAGGAAATGCCCCAAAACACAACGTGGACACATCACATTTTTGGAAAGAAAACAGAGGTGTTTTTTGCAAAGTGCCTACCTGTAGATTTTGGCCTCTAGCTCAGCAGGCACCTAGGTAAACTTACCAAACCTGTGCATTTGTGAAAACTAGAGACCTAGGGGAATCCAAGATGGGGTGACTTGTGGGGCTCTGACCAGGTTCTGTTACCCAGAATCCTTTGCAAACCTCAAAATTTGGCTCAAAAATCACATTTTCCTCACATTTTGGTGACAGAAAGTTCTGGAATCAGAAAGGAGCCACAAATTTCCTTCCACCCAGGGTACCCCCCAGTCTCCCGATAAAAATGATACCTCACTTGTGTGGGTAGGCCTAGCGCCCGCAACAGGAAATGCCCCAAAACACAACGTGGACACATCACATTTTTGGAAAGAAAACAGAGGTGTTTTTTGCAAAGTGCCTACCTGTAGATTTTGGCCTCTAGCTCAGCCGGCACCTAAGTAAACTTACCAAACCTGTGCATTTGTGAAAACTAGAGACCTAGGGGAATCCAAGATGGGGTGACTTGTGGGGCTCTGACCAGGTTCTGTTACCCAGAATCCTTTGCAAACCTCAAAATTTGGCTAAAAAAACACATTTTCCTCACATTTTGGTGACAGAAAGTTCTGGAATCAGAGAGGGGCCACAAATTGCCTTCCACCCAGCGTACCCCCAAGTCTCCCGATAAAAACTGATACCTCACTTTTGTGGGTAGGCCTAGCGCCCGCGACAGGAAATGCCCCAAAACGCAACGTGGACACATCACATTTTTTGAAAGAAAACAGAGGTTTTTTTTGCAAAGTGCCTACCTGTAGATTTTGGCCGCTAGCTCAGCCGGCACCTAGGGAAACCTACCAAACCTGTGCATTTTTTATAACTAGAGACCTAGGGGAATCCAAAATGGGGTGATTGTGGGGCTTTGACCAGGTTCTGTTACCCAGAATCCTTTGCAAACCTCAAAATTTGGCTCAAAAAACACATTTTCTTCACATTTTGGTGACAGAAAGTTCTGGAATCAGAGAGGAGCCACAAATTTCCTTCCACCCAGGGTACCCCCAAGCCTCCCGATAAAAATGGTACCTCACTTGCGTGGGTAGGCCTAGCGCCCGCAACAGGAAATGCCCCAAAACACAACGTGGACACATCACATTTTTGGAAAGAAAACAGAGGTGTTTTTTGCAAAGTGCCTACCTGTAGATTTTGGCCTCTAGCTCAGCCGGCACCTGGGGAAACCTACCAAACCTGTGCATTTTTTAAAACTAGAGACCTAGGGGAATCCAGGATGGGGTGGTTGTGGGGCTTGAACAGGTTCTGTTACCCAGAATCCTTTGCAAACCTCAAAATTTGGCTAAAAAAACACATTTTCCTCAAATTTTGGTGACAGAAAGTTCTAAAATCAGAGAGGAGCCATAGATTTCCTTCCACCCAGCGTTCCCCCAAGTCTCCCGATAAAAATGATACCTCACTTGTGTGGGAAGGCCTAGCGCCCGCGACAGGAAATGGCCCAAAACGCAAAGTGGACACATCACATTTTTTTAAAGAAAACAGAGGTGTTTTTTGCAAAGTGCCTACCTGTAGATTTTGGCCTCTAGCTCAGCTGGCACGTAGGGAAACCGACAAAACCTGTGCATTTTTGAAAACTAGAGACCTAGGGGAATCCAAGATGGGGTGACTTGTGGGGCTCTGACCAGGTTCTGTTACCCAGAATCCTTTGCAAACCCCAACATTTGGCTAAAAAAACACATTTTCCTCACATTTTGGTGACAGAAAGTTACGGAGTCAGAGAGGAGCCACAAATTTCCTTCCACCCAGCGTTCCTGCAAGGCTCCCGATAAAAATGATACCTCACTTGTGTGGGTAGGCCTAGCGCCCGCGACAGGAAATGCCCCAAAACGCAACGTGGACACTTCACATTTTTTTAAAGAAAACAGCGGTGTTTTTTGCAAAGTGCCTACATGTAGATGTTGGCCTCTAGCTCAGCCGGCACCTAGGGAAACCTACCAAACCTGGGCATTTTTGAAAACTAGAGACCTAGGGGAATCCAAGATGGGGTGACTTGTGGGGCTCTGACCAGGTTCTGTTACCCAGAATCCTTTGCAAACCTCAAAATGTGGCTAAAAAAACACATTTTCCTCACATTTTGGTGACAGAAAGTTCTGGAATCAGAGAGGAGCCACACATTTCCTACCACCCAGCGTACCCCCAAGTCTCCCGATAAAAATGATACCTCACTTTTGTGGGTGGGCCTAGCGCCCGCGACAGGAAATGCCCAAAAACACGACGTGGACACATCACATATTTTTAAAGAAAACAGAGGTGTTTTTTGCAAAGTGCCTACCTGTAGATTTTGGCCTCTAGCTCAGCCGGCACCTAGGGAAACCTACAAAACCTGTGCATTTTTTTAAACTAGAGACCTAGGGGAATCCAAGATGGGGTGATTGTGGGGCTTTGACCAGGTTCTGTTACCCAGAATCCTTTGCAAACCTCTAAATTTGGCTAAAAAAACACATTTTCCTCACATTTTGGTGACAGAAAGTTCTGGAATCAGAGAGGGGCCACAAATTGCCTTCCACCCAGCATACCCCCAAGTCTCCCGATAAAAACTGATACCTCACTTTTGTGGGTAGGCCTAGCGCCCGCGACAGGAAATGCCCCAAAACGCAACGTGGACACATCACATTTTTTGAAAGAAAACAGAGGTTTTTTTTGCAAAGTGCCTACCTGTAGATTTTGGCCGCTAGCTCAGCCGGCACCTAGGGAATCCTACCAAACCTGTGCATTTTTTAAAACTAGAGACCTAGGGGAATCCAAAATGGGGTGATTGTGGGGCTTTGACCAGGTTCTGTTAACCAGAATCCTTTGCAAACCTCAAAATTTGGCTCAAAAAACACATTTTCCTCACATTTTGGTGACAGAAAGTTCTGGAATCAGAGAGGAGCCACAAATTTCCTTCCACCCAGCGTACCCCCAAGTCTCCCGATAAAAATGATACCTCACTTGTGTGGGTAGCCCTAGCGCCCGCAACAGGAAATGCCCCAAAACACAACGTGGACACATCACATTTTTGGAAAGAAAACAGAGGTGTTTTTTGCAAAGTGCCTACCTGTAGATTTTGGCCTCTAGCTCAGCCGGCACCTAGGTAAACTTACCAAACCTGTGCATTTGTGAAAACTAGAGACCTAGGGGAATCCATGATGGGGTGACTTGTGGGGCTCTGACCAGGTTCTGTTACCCAGAATCCTTTGCAAACCTCAAAATTTGGCTCAAAAATCACATTTTCCTCACATTTTGGTGACAGAAAGTTCTGGAATCAGAGAGGAGCCACAAATTTCCTTCCACCCAGGGTACCCCCAGTCTCCCGATAAAAATGATACCTCACTTGTGTGGGTAGGCCTAGCGCCCGCAACAGGAAATGCCCCAAAACACAACGTGGACACATCACATTTTTGGAAAGAAAACACAGGTGTTTTTTGCAAAGTGCCTACCTGTAGATTTTGGCCTCTAGCTCAGCCGGCACCTGGGGAAACCTACCAAACCTGTGCATTTTTTAAAACTAGAGACCTAGGGGAATCCAGGATGGGGTGGTTGTGGGGCTTGAACAGGTTCTGTTACCCAGAATCCTTTGCAAACCTCAAAATTTGGCTAATAAAACACATTTTCCTCAAATTTTGGTGACAGAAAGTTCTAAAATCAGAGAGGAGCCATAGATTTCCTTCCACCCAGCGTTCCCCCAAGTCTCCCGATAAAAATGATACCTCACTTGTGTGGGAAGGCCTAGCGCCCGCGACAGGAAATGGCCCAAAACGCAACGTGGACACATCACATTTTTTTAAAGAAAACAGAGGTGTTTTTTGCAAAGTGCCTACCTGTAGATTTTGGCCTCTAGCTCAGCCGGCACCTGGGGAAACCTACCAAACCTGTGCATTTTTTAAAACTAGAGACCTAGGGGAATCCAAGATGGGGTGACTTGTGGGGCTCTGACCAGGTTCTGTTACCCAGAATCCTTTGCAAACCCCAACATTTGGCTAAAAAAACACATTTTCCTCACATTTTGGTGACAGAAAGTTACGGAGTCAGAGAGGAGCCACAAATTTCCTTCCACCCAGCGTTCCTCCAAGGCTCCCGATAAAAATGATACCTCACTTGTGTGGGTAGGCCTAGCGCCCGCAACAGGAAATGCCCCAAAACGCAACGTGGACACTTCACATTTTTTTAAAGAAAACAGCGGTGTTTTTTGCAAAGTGCCTACATGTAGATGTTGGCCTCTAGCTCAGCCGGCATCTAGGGAAACCTACCAAACCTGGTAATTTTTTAAAACTAGAGACCTAGGGGAATCCAAGATGGGGTGACTTGTGGGGCTCTGACCAGGTTCTGTTACCCAGAATCCTTTGCAAACCTCAAAATGTGGCTAAAAAAACACATTTTCCTCACATTTTGCTGACAGAAAGTTCTGGAATCAGAGAGGAGCCACACATTTCCTACCACCCAGCGTACCCCCAAGTCTCCCGATAAAAATGATACCTCACTTTTGTGGGTGGGCCTAGCGCCCGCAACAGGAAATGCCCCAAAACACAACGTGGACACATCACATTTTTGGAAAGAAAACAGAGGTGTTTTTTGCAAAGTGCCTACATGTAGATTTTGGCCTCTAGCTCAGCCGGCACCTGGGGAAACCTACCAAACCTGTGCTTTTTTTAAAACTAGAGACCTAGGGGAATCCAGGATGGGGTGGTTGTGGGGCTTGAACAGGTTCTGTTACCCAGAATCCTTTGCAAACCTCAAAATTTGGCTAATAAAACACATTTTACTCAAATTTTGGTGACAGAAAGTTCTAAAATCAGAGAGGAGCCATAGATTTCCTTCCACCCAGCGTTCCCCCAAGTCTCCCGATAAAAATGATACCTCACTTGTGTGGGAAGGCCTAGCGCCCGCGACAGGAAATGGCCCAAAACGCAACGTGGACACATCACATTTTTTTAAAGAAAACAGAGGTGTTTTTTGCAAAGTGCCTACCTGTAGATTTTGGCCTCTAGCTCAGCCGGCACGTAGGGAAACCGACAAAACCTGTGCATTTTTGAAAACTAGAGACCTAGGGGAATCCAAGATGGGGTGACTTGTGGGGCTCTGACCAGGTTCTGTTACCCAGAATCCTTTGCAAACCCCAACATTTGGCTAAAAAAACACATTTTCCTCACATTTTGGTGACAGAAAGTTACGGAGTCATAGAGGAGCCACAAATTTCCTTCCACCCAGCGTTCCTCCAAGGCTCCCGATAAAAATGATACCTCACTTGTGTGGGTAGGCCTAGCGCCCGCAACAGGAAATGCCCCAAAACACAACGTGGACACTTCAAATTTTTTTAAAGAAAACAGCGGTGTTTTTTGCAAAGTGCCTACATGTAGATGTTGGCCTCTAGCTCAGCCGGCACCTAGGGAAACCTACCAAATCTGCGCATTTTGGAAAACTAGAGACCTAGGGGAATCCAAGATGGGGTGACTTGTGGGGCACTGACCAGGTTCTGTTACCCAGAATCCTTTGCAAACCTCAAAATGTGGCTAAAAAAACACATTTTCCTCACATTTTGGTGACAGAAAGTTCTGGAATCAGAGAGGAGCCACACATTTCCTACCACCCAGCGTACCCCCAAGTCTCCCGATAAAAATGATACCTCACTTTTGTGGGTGGGCCTAGCGCCCGCGACAGGAAATGCCCAAAAACACGACGTGGACACATCACATATTTTTAAAGAAAACAGAGGTGTTTTTTGCAAAGTGCCTACCTGTAGATTTTGGCCTCTAGCTCAGCCGGCACCTAGGGAAACCTACAAAACCTGTGCATTTTTTTAAACTAGAGACCTAGGGGAATCCAAGATGGGGTGATTGTGGGGCTTTGACCAGGTTCTGTTACCCAGAATCCTTTGCAAACCTCTAAATTTGGCTAAAAAAACACATTTTCCTCACATTTTGGTGACAGAAAGTTCTGGAATCAGAGAGGGGCCACAAATTGCCTTCCACCCAGCATACCCCCAAGTCTCCCGATAAAAACTGATACCTCACTTTTGTGGGTAGGCCTAGCGCCCGCGACAGGAAATGCCCCAAAACGCAACGTGGACACATCACATTTTTTGAAAGAAAACAGAGGTTTTATTTGCAAAGTGCCTACCTGTAGATGTTGGCCGCTAGCTCAGCCGGCACCTAGGGAAACCTACCAAACCTGTGCATTTTTTCAAACTAGAGACCTAGGGGAATCCAAAATGGGGTGATTGTGGGGCTTTGACCAGGTTCTGTTACCCAGAATCCTTTGCAAACCTCAAAATTTGGCTCAAAAAACACATTTTCCTCACATTTTGGTGACAGAAAGTTCTGGAATCAGAGAGGAGCCACAAATTTCCTTCCACCCAGCGTACCCCCAAGTCTCCCGATAAAAATGATACCTCACTTGTGTGGGTAGCCCTAGCGCCCGCAACAGGAAATGCCCCAAAACACAACGTGGACACATCACATTTTTGGAAGAAAACAGAGGTGTTTTTTGCAAAGTGCCTACCTGTAGATTTTGGCCTCTAGCTCAGCCGGCACCTAGGTAAACTTACCAAACCTGTGCATTTGTGAAAACTAGAGACCTAGGGGAATCCATGATGGGGTGACTTGTGGGGCTCTGACCAGGTTCTGTTACCCAGAATCCTTTGCAAACCTCAAAATTTGGCTAAAAAAACACATTTTCCTCACATTTTGGTGACAGAAAGTTCTGGAATCAGAGAGGAGCCACACATTTCCTACCACCCAGCGTACCCCCAAGTCTCCCGATAAAAATGATACCTCACTTTTGTGGGTGGGCCTAGCGCCCGCGACAGGAAATGCCCAAAAACACGACGTGGACACATCACATATTTTTAAAGAAAACAGAGGTGTTTTTTGCAAAGTGCCTACCTGTAGATTTTGGCCTCTAGCTCAGCCGGCACCTAGGGAAACCTACAAAACCTGTGCATTTTTTTAAACTAGAGACCTAGGGGAATCCAAGATGGGGTGATTGTGGGGCTTTGACCAGGTTCTGTTACCCAGAATCCTTTGCAAACCTCTAAATTTGGCTAAAAAAACAAATTTTCCTCACATTTTGGTGACAGAAAGTTCTGGAATCAGAGAGGGGCCACAAATTGCCTTCCACCCAGCATACCCCCAAGTCTCCCGATAAAAACTGATACCTCACTTTTGTGGGTAGGCCTAGCGCCCGCGACAGGAAATGCCCCAAAACGCAACGTGGACACATCACATTTTTTTAAAGAAAACAGAGGTTTTTTTTGCAAAGTGCCTACCTGTAGATTTTGGCCGCTAGCTCAGCCGGCACCTAGGGAAACCTACCAAACCTGTGCATTTTTTCAAACTAGAGACCTAGGGGAATCCAAAATGGGGTGATTGTGGGGCTTTGACCAGGTTCTGTTACCCAGAATCCTTTGCAAACCTCAAAATTTGGCTCAAAAAACACATTTTCCTCACATTTTGGTGACAGAAAGTTCTGGAATCAGAGAGGAGCCACAAATTTCCTTCCACCCAGCGTACCCCCAAGTCTCCCGATAAAAATGATACCTCACTTGTGTGGGTAGCCCTAGCGCCCGCAACAGGAAATGCCCCAAAACACAACGTGGACACATCACATTTTTGGAAAGAAAACAGAGGTGTTTTTTGCAAAGTGCCTACCTGTAGATTTTGGCCTCTAGCTCAGCCGGCACCTAGGTAAACGTACCAAACCTGTGCATTTGTGAAAACTAGAGACCTAGGGGGATCCATGATGGGGTGACTTGTGGGGCTCTGACCAGGTTCTGTTACCCAGAATCCTTTGCAAACCTCAAAATTTGGCTCAAAAATCACATTTTCCTCGCATTTTGGTGACAGAAAGTTCTGGTATCAGAGAGGAGCCACAAATTTCCTTCCACCCAGGGTACCCCCAGTCTCCCGATAAAAATGATACCTCACTTGTGTGGGTAGGCCTAGCGCCCGCAACAGGAAATGCCCCAAAACACAACGTGGACACATCACATTTTTGGAAAGAAAACAGAGGTGTTTTTTGCAAAGTGCCTACCTGTAGATTTTGGCCTCTAGCTCAGCCGGCACCTGGGGAAACCTACCAAACCTGTGCATTTTTTAAAACTAGAGACCTAGGGGAATCCAGGATGGGGTGGTTGTGGGGCTTGAACAGGTTCTGTTACCCAGAATCCTTTGCAAACCTCAAAATTTGGCTAATAAAACACATTTTCCTCAAATTTTGGTGACAGAAAGTTCTAAAATCAGAGAGGAGCCATAGATTTCCTTCCACCCAGCGTTCCCCCAAGTCTCCCGATAAAAATGATACCTCACTTGTGTGGGTAGGCCTAGCGCCCGCAACAGGAAATGCCCCAAAACACAACGTGGACACATCACATTTTTGGAAAGAAAACAGAGGTGTTTTTTGCAAAGTGCCTACCTGTAGATTTTGGCCTCTAGCTCAGCCGGCACCTAGGTAAACTTACCAAACCTGTGCATTTGTGAAAACTAGAGACCTAGGGGAATCCAAGATGGGGTGACTTGTGGGGCTCTGACCAGGTTCTGTTACCCAGAATCCTTTGCAAACCTCAAAATTTGGCTAAAAAAACAAATTTTCCTCACATTTTGGTGACAGAAAGTTCTGGAATCAGAGAGGGGCCACAAATTGCCTTCCACCCAGCGTACCCCCAAGTCTCCCGATAAAAACTGATACCTCACTTTTGTGGGTAGGCCTAGCGCCCGCGACAGGAAATGCCCCAAAACGCAACGTGGACACATCACATTTTTTTAAAGAAAACAGAGGTTTTTTTTGCAAAGTGCCTACCTGTAGATTTTGGCTGCTAGCTCAGCCGGCACATAGGGAAACCTACCAAACCTGTGCATTTTTTATGACTAGAGAACAAGTGGAATTCAAAATGGGGTGATTGTGGGGCTTTGACCAGGTTCTGTTACCCAGAATCCTTTGCAAACCTCAAAATTTGGCTCAAAAAACACATTTTCTTCACATTTTGGTGACAGAAAGTTCTGGAATCAGAGAGGAGCCACAAATTTCCTTCCACCCAGGGTACCCCCAAGTCTCCCGATAAAAATGGTACCTCACTTGCGTGGGTAGGCCTAGCGCCCGCGACAGGAAATGCCCCAAAACACAACGTGGACACATCACATTTTTGGAAAGAAAACAGAGGTGTTTTTTGCAAAGTGCCTACCTGTAGATTTTGGCCTCTAGCTCAGCCGGCACCTAGGTAAACTTACCAAACCTGTGCATTTGTGAAAACTAGAGACCTAGGGGAATCCAAGATGGGGTGACTTGTGGGGCTCTGACCAGGTTCTGTTACCCAGAATCCTTTGCAAACCTCAAAATTTGGCTAAAAAAACACATTTTCCTCACATTTTGGTGACAGAAAGTTCTGGAATCAGAGAGGGGCCACAAATTGCCTTCCACCCAGCGTTCCCCCAAGTCTCCCGATAAAAAAGATACCTCACTTGTGTGGGTAGGCCTAGCGCCCGCGGAAGGAAACGGCCCAAAATGCAACTTGGACACATCACATTTTTTTAAAGAAAACAGAGGTGTTTTTTTGCAAAGTGCCTACCTGTAGATTTTGGCTTCTAGCTCAGCCGGCACCTGGGGAAACCTACCAAACCTGTGCATTTTTTTAAACTAGAGACCTAGGGGAATCCAGGATGGGGTGGTTGTGGGGCTTGAACAGGTTCTGTTACCCAGAATCCTTTGCAAACCTCAAAATTTGGCTAAAAAAACAAATTTTCCTTAAATTTTGGTGACAGAAAGTTCTAAAATCAGAGAGGAGCCATAGATTTCCTTCCACCCAGCGTTCCCCCAAGTCTCCTGATAAAAATGATACCTCACTTGTGTGGGAAGGCCTAGCGCCCGCGACAGGAAATGCCCCAAAACGCAACGTGGACACATCACATTTTTTGAAAGAAAACAGAGGTTTTTTTTGCAAAGTGCCTACCTGTAGATTTTGGCCTCTAGCTCAGCCGGCACCTAGGGAAACCTACCAAACCTGTGCATTTTTTATAACTAGAGACCTAGGGGAATCCAAAATGGGGTGATTGTGGGGCTTTGACCAGGTTCTGTTACCCAGAATCCTTTGCAAACCTCAAAATTTGGCTCAAAAAACACATTTTCTTCACATTTTGGTGACAGAAAGTTCTGGAATCAGAGAGGAGCCAACAAATTTCCTTCCACCCAGCGTACCCCCAAGTCTCCCGATAAAAATGATACCTCACTTGTGTGGGTAGGCCTAGCGCTCGCAACAGGAAATGCCCCAAAACACATCGTGGACACATCATATTTTTGGAAAGAAAACAGAGGTGTTTTTTGCAAAGTGCCTACCTGTAGATTTTGGCCTCTAGCTCAGCCGGCACCCTGGGAAACCTACCAAACCTGTGCATTTTTTAAAACTAGAGACCTAGGGGAATCCAGGATGGGGTGGTTGTGGGGCTTGAACAGGTTCTGTTACCCAGAATCCTTTGCAAACCTCAAAATTTGGCTCAAAAAACCAATTTTCCTCACATTTTGGTGACAGAAAGTTCTGGAATCAGAGAGGAGCCACAAATTTCCTTCCACCCAGCGTACCCCCAAGTCTCCCGATAAAAATGATACCTCACTTGGGTGGGTAGGCCTAGCGCCCGCAACAGGAAATGCCCCAAAACACAACGTGGACACATCACATTTTTGGAAAGAAAACAGAGGTGATTTTTGCAAAGTGCCTACCTGTAGATTTTGGCCTCTAGCTCAGCCGGCACCTAGGTAAACTTACCAAACCTGTGCATTTGTGAAAACTAGAGACCTAGGGGAATCCAAGATGGGGTGACTTGTGGGGCTCTGACCAGGTTCTGTTACCCAGAATCCTTTGCAAACCTCAAAATTTGGCTCAAAAATCACATTTTCCTCACATTTTGGTGACAGAAAGTTCTGGAATCAGAGAGGAGCCACAAATTTCCTTCCACCCAGGGTACCCCCCAGTCTCCCGATAAAAATGATACCTCACTTGTGTGGGTAGGCCTAGCGCCCGCAACAGGAAATGCCCCAAAACACAACGTGGACACATCACATTTTTGGAAAGAAAACAGAGGTGTTTTTTGCAAAGTGCCTACCTGTAGATTTTGGCCTCTAGCTCAGCCGGCACCTAGGTAAACTTACCAAACCTGTGCATTTGTGAAAACTAGAGACCTAGGGGAATCCAAGATGGGGTGACTTGTGGGGCTCTGACCAGGTTCTGTTACCCAGAATCCTTTGCAAACCTCAAAATTTGGCTAAAAAAACAAATTTTCCTCACATTTTGGTGACAGAAAGTTCTGGAATCAGAGAGGGGCCACAAATTGCCTTCCACCCAGCGTACCCCCAAGTCTCCCGATAAAAACTGATACCTCACTTTTGTGGGTAGGCCTAGCGCCCGCGACAGGAAATGCCCCAAAACGCAACGTGGACACATCACATTTTTTTAAAGAAAACAGAGTTTTTTTTTGCAAAGTGCCTACCTGTAGATTTTGGCTGCTAGCTCAGCCGGCACATAGGGAAACCTACCAAACCTGTGCATTTTTTATGACTAGAGACCAAGTGGAATTCAAAATGGGGTGATTGTGGGGCTTTGACCAGGTTCTGTTACCCAGAATCCTTTGCAAACCTCAAAATGTGGCTCAAAAAACACATTTTCTTCACATTTTGGTGACAGAAAGTTCTGGAATCAGAGAGGAGCCACAAATTTCCTTCCACCCAGGGTACCCCCAAGTCTCCCGATAAAAATGGTACCTCACTTGCGTGGGTAGGCCTAGCGCCCGCGACAGGAAATGCCCCAAAACACAACGTGGACACATCACATTTTTGGAAAGAAAACAGAGGTGTTTTTTGCAAAGTGCCTACCTGTAGATTTTGGCCTCTAGCTCAGCCGGCACCTAGGTAAACTTACCAAACCTGTGCATTTGTGAAAACTAGAGACCTAGGGGAATCCAAGATGGGGTGACTTGTGGGGCTCTGACCAGGTTCTGTTACCCAGAATCCTTTGCAAACCTCAAAATTTGGCTAAAAAAACACATTTTCCTCACATTTTGGTGACAGAAAGTTCTGGAATCAGAGAGGGGCCACAAATTGCCTTCCACCCAGCGTTCCCCCAAGTCTCCCGATAAAAAAGATACCTCACTTGTGTGGGTAGGCCTAGCGCCCGCGGAAGGAAACGGCCCAAAATGCAACTTGGACACATCACATTTTTTTAAAGAAAACAGAGGTGTTTTTTGCAAAGTGCCTACCTGTAGATTTTGGCTTCTAGCTCAGCCGGCACCTGGGGAAACCTACCAAACCTGTGCATTTTTTAAAACTAGAGACCTAGGGGAATCCAGGATGGGGTGGTTGTGGGGCTTGAACAGGTTCTGTTACCCAGAATCCTTTGCAAACCTCAAAATTTGGCTAAAAAAACAAATTTTCCTCAAATTTTGGTGACAGAAAGTTCTAAAATCAGAGAGGAGCCATAGATTTCCTTCCACCCAGCGTTCCCCCAAGTCTCCTGATAAAAATGATACCTCACTTGTGTGGGAAGGCCTAGCGCCCGCGACAGGAAATGGCCCAAAACGCAACGTGGACACATCACATTTTTTTAAAGAAAACAGAGGTGTTTTTTGCAAAGTGCCTACCTGTAGATTTTGGCCTCTAGCTCAGCCGGCACCTAGGGAAACCTACCAAACCTGTGCATTTTTGAAAACTAGAGACCTAGGGGAATCCAAGATGGGGTGACTTGTGGGGCTCTGACCAGGTTCTGTTACCCAGAATCCTTTGCAAACCCCAACATTTGGCTAAAAAAACACATTTTCCTCACATTTTGGTGACAGAAAGTTACGGAGTCAGAGAGGAGCCACAAATTTCCTTCCACCCAGCGTTCCTCCAAGGCTCCCGATAAAAATGATACCTCACTTGTGTGGGTAGGCCTAGCGCCCGCGACAGGAAATGCCCCAAAACGCAACGTGGACACTTCACATTTTTTTAAAGAAAACAGCGGTGTTTTTTGCAAAGTGCCTACATGTAGATGTTGGCCTCTAGCTCAGCCGGCACCTAGGGAAACCTACCAAACCTGGGCATTTTTGAAAACTAGAGACCTAGGGGAATCCAAGATGGGGTGACTTGTGGGGCTCTGACCAGGTTCTGTTACCCAGAATCCTTTGCAAACCTCAAAATGTGGCTAAAAAAACACATTTTCCTCACATTTTGGTGACAGAAAGTTCTGGAATCAGAGAGGAGCCACACATTTCCTGCCACCCAGCGTACCCCCAAGTCTCCCGATAAAAATGATACCTCACTTTTGTGGGTGGGCCTAGCGCCCACGACAGGAAATGCCCAAAAACACGACGTGAACACATCACATATTTTTAAAGAAAACAGAGGTGTTTTTTGCAAAGTGCCTACCTGTAGATTTTGGCCTCTAGCTCAACCGGCACCTAGAGAAACCTACAAAACCTGTGCATTTTTTTAAACTAGAGACCTAGGGGAATCCAAGATGGGGTGATTGTGGGGCTTTGACCAGGTTCTGTTACCCAGAATCCTTTGCAAACCTCTAAATTTGGCTAAAAAAACACATTTTCCTCACATTTTGGTGACAGAAAGTTCTGGAATCAGAGAGGGGCCACAAATTGCCTTCCACCCAGCATACCCCCAAGTCTCCCGATAAAAACTGATACCTCACTTTTGTGGGTAGGCCTAGCGCCCGCGACAGGAAATGCCCCAAAACGCAACGTGGACACATCACATTTTTTGAAAGAAAACAGAGGTTTTTTTTGCAAAGTGCCTACCTGTAGATTTTGGCCGCTAGCTCAGCCGGCACCTAGGTAAACTTACCAAACCTGTGCATTTGTGAAAACTAGAGACCTAGGGGAATCCATGATGGGGTGACTTGTGGGGCTCTGACCAGGTTCTGTTACCCAGAATCCTTTGCAAACCTCAAAATTTGGCTCAAAAATCACATTTTCCTCACATTTTGGTGACAGAAAGTTCTGGAATCAGAGAGGAGCCACAAATTTCCTTTCACCCAGCGTACCCCCAAGTCTCCCGATAAAAATGATACCTCACTTGTGTGGGTAGGCCTAGCGCCTGCAACAGGAAATGCCCCAAAACACAACGTGGACACATCACATTTTTGGAAAGAAAACAGAGGTGTTTTTTGCAAAGTGCCTACCTGTAGATTTTGGCCTCTAGCTCAGCTGGCACCTAGGTAAACTTACCAAACCTGTGCATTTGTGAAAACTAGAGACCTAGGGGAATCTAAGATGGGGTGACTTGTGGGGCTCTGACCAGGTTCTGTTACCCAGAATCCTTTGAAAACCTCAAAATTTGGCTCAAAAAACACATTTTCCTCACATTTTGGTGACAGAAAGTTCTGGAATCAGAGAGGAGCCACAAATTGCCTTCCACCCAGCGTTCCCCCAAGTCTCCCGATAAAAAAGATACCTCACTTGTGTGGGTAGGCCTAGCGCCCGCGGAAGGAAACGGCCCAAAATGCAACTTGGACACATCACATTTTTTTAAAGAAAACAGAGGTGTTTTTTGCAAAGTGCCTACCTGTAGATTTTGGCCTCTAGCTCAGCCGGCACCTGGGGAAACCTACCAAACCTGTGCATTTTTTAAAACTAGAGACCTAGGGGAATCCAGGATGGGGTGGTTGTGGGGCTTGAACAAGTTCTGTTACCCAGAATCCTTTGCAAACCTCAAAATTTGGGTAAAAAAACACATTTTCCTCAAATTTTGGTGACAGAAAGTTCTAAAATCAGAGAGGAGCCATAGATTTCCTTCCACCCAGCGTTCCCCCAAGTCTCCCGATAAAAATGATACCTCACTTGTGTGGGAAGGCCTAGCGCCCGCGACAGGAAATGGCCCAAAACGCAACTTGGACACATCAAATTTTTTTAAAGAAAACAGAGGTGTTTTTTGCAAAGTGCCTACCTGTAGATTTTGGCCTCTAGCTCAGCCGGCACCTAGGGAAACCTACCAAACCTGTGCACTTTTGAAAACTAGAGACCTAGGGGAATCCAAGATGGGGTGACTTGTGGGGCTCTGACCAGGTTCTGTTACCCAGAATCCTTTGCAAACCCCAACATTTGGCTAAAAAAACACATTTTCCTCACATTTTGGTGACAGAAAGTTACGGAGTCAGAGAGGAGCCACAAATTTCCTTCCACCCAGCGTTCCTCCAAGGCTCCCGATAAAAATGATACCTCACTTGTGTGGGTAGGCCTAGCGCCCGCGACAGGAAATGCCCCAAAACGCAACGTGGACACTTCACATTTTTTTAAAGAAAACAGCAGTGTTTTTTGCAAAGTGCCTACATGTAGATGTTGGCCTCTAGCTCAGCCGGCACCTAGGGAAACCTACCAAACCTGGGCATTTTTGAAAACTAGAGACCTAGGGAAATCCAAGATGGGGTGACTTGTGGGGCTCTGACCAGGTTCTGTTACCCAGAATCCTTTGCAAACCTCAAAATTTGGCAAAAAAAACCACATTTTCCTCACATTTTGGTGACAGAAAGTTCTGGAACCAGAGAGGGGCCACAAATTGCCTTCCACCCAGCGTACCCCCAAGTCTCCCGATAAAAACTGATACCTCACTTTTGTGGGTAGGCCTAGCGCCCGCGACAGGAAATGCCCCAAAACGCAACGTGGACGCATCACATTTTTTGAAAGAAAACAGAGGTTTTTTTTGCAAAGTGCCTACCTGTGGATTTTGGCCGCTAGCTCAGCCGGCACCTAGGGAAACCTACCAAACTTGTGCATTTTTTATAACTAGAGACCTAGGGGAATCAAAAATGGGGTGATTGTGGGGCTTTGACCAGGTTCTGTTACCCAGAATCCTTTGCAAACCTCAAAATTTGGCTCAAAAAACACATTTTCTTCACATTTTGGTGACAGAAAGTTCTGGAATCAGAGAGGAGCCACAAATTTCCTTCCACCAAGCGTACCCCCAAGTCTCCCGATAAAAATGATACCTCACTTGTGTGGGTAGGCCTAGCGCCCGCAACAGGAAATGCCCCAAAACACAACGTGGACACATCACATTTTTGGAAAGAAAACAGAGGTGTTTTTTGCAAAGTGCCTACCTGTAGATTTTGGCCTCTAGCTCAGCCGGCACCTAGGTAAACTTACCAAACCTGTGCATTTGTGAAAACTAGAGACCTAGGGGAATCCAAGATGGGGTGACTTGTGGGGCTCTGACCAGGTTCTGTTACCCAGAATCCATTGCAAACCTCAAAATTTGGCTCAAAAAACATATTTTCCTCACATTTTGGTGACAGAAAGTTCTGGAATCAGAGAGGAGCCACAAATTTCCTTCCACCCAGGGTACCCCCAAGTCTCCCGATAAAAATGATACCTCACTTGCGTGGGTAGGCCTAGCGCCCGCAACAGGAAATGCCCCAAAACACAACGTGGACACATCACATTTTTGGAAAGAAAACAGAGGTGTTTTTTGCAAAGTGACTACCTGTAGATTTTGGCCTCTAGCTCAGCCGGCACCTAGGTAAACTTACCAAACCTGTGCATTTGTGAAAACTAGAGACCTAGGGGAATCCAAGATGGGGTGACTTGTGGGGCTCTGACCAGGTTCTGTTACCCAGAATCCTTTGCAAACCTCAAAATTTGGCTAAAAAAACACCTTTTCCTCACATTTTGGTGACAGAAAGTTCTGGAATCAGAGAGGGGCCACAAATTTCCTTCCACCCAGCGTTCCCCCAAGTCTCCCGATAAAAAAGATACCTCACTTGTGTGGGTAGTCCTAGCGCCCGCGGAAGGAAACGGCCCAAAATGCAACTTGGACACATCACATTTTTTTAAAGAAAACAGAGGTGTTTTTTGCAAAGTGCCTACCTGTAGATTTTGGCCTCTAGCTCAGCCGGCACCTGGGGAAACCTAACAAACCTGTGCATTTTTTAAAACTAGAGACCTAGGGGATTCCAGGATGGGGTGGTTGTGGGGCTTGAACAGGTTCTGTTACCCAGAATCCTTTGCAAACCTCAAAATTTGGCTAAAAAAACACATTTTCCTCAAATTTTGGTGACAGAAAGTTCTAAAATCAGAGAGGAGCCATAGATTTCCTTCCACCCAGCGTTCCCCCAAGTCTCCCGATAAAAATGATACCTCACTTGTGTGGGAAGGCCTAGCGCCCGCGACAGGAAATGGCCCAAAACGCAACGTGGACACATCACATTTTTTTAAAGAAAACAGAGGTGTTTTTTGCAAAGTGCCTACCTGTAGATTTTGGCCTCTAGCTCAGCCGGCACCTAGGGAAACCTAGCAAACCTGTGCATTTTTGAAAACTAGAGACCTAGGGGAATCCAAGATGGGGTGACTTGTGGGGCTCTGACCAGGTTCTGTTACCCAGAATCCTTTGCAAACCCCAACATTTGGCTAAAAAAACACATTTTCCTCACGTTTTGGTGACAGAAAGTTACGGAGTCAGAGAGGAGCCACAAATTTCCTTCCACCCAGCGTTACTCCAAGGCTCCCGATAAAAATGATACCTCACTTGTGTGGGTAGGCCTAGCGCCCGCGACAGGAAATGCCCCAAAACGCAACGTGGACACTTCACATTTTTTTAAAGAAAACAGCGGTGTTTTTTGCAAAGTGCCTACATGTAGATGTTGGCCTCTAGCTCAGCCGGCACCTAGGGAAACCTACCAAACCTGGGCATTTTTGAAAACTAGAGACCTAGGGGAATCCAAGATGGGGTGACTTGTGGGGCTCTGACCAGGTTCTGTTACCCAGAATCCTTTGCAAACCTCAAAATGTGGCTAAAAAAACACATTTTCCTCACATTTTGGTGACAGAAAGTTCTGGAATCAGAGAGGAGCCATAAATTTCCTGCCACCCAGCGTACCCCCAAGTCTCCCGATAAAAATGATACCTCACTTTTGTGGGTGGGCCTAGCGCCCGCGTCAGGAAATGCCCCAAAACACGACGTGGACACATCACATATTTTTAAAGAAAACAGAGGTGTTTTTTGCAAAGTGACTACCTGTAGATTTTGGCCTCTAGCTCAGCCGGCACCTAGGGAAACCTACAAAACCTGTGCATTTTTTTAAACTAGAGACCTAGGGGAATCCAAAATGGGGTGATTGTGGGGCTCTGACCAGGTTCTGTTACCCAGAATCCTTTGCAAACCTCAAAATTTGGCTAAAAAAACACATTTTCCTCACATTTTGGTGACAGAAAGTTCTGGAATCAGAGAGGGGCCACAAATTTCCTTCCACCCAGCGTTCCCCCAAGTCTCCCGATAAAAAAGATACCTCACTTGTGTGGGTAGTCCTAGCGCCCGCGGAAGGAAACGGCCCAAAATGCAACTTGGACACATCACATTTTTTTAAAGAAAACAGAGGTGTTTTTTGCAAAGTGCCTACCTGTAGATTTTGGCCTCTAGCTCAGCCGGCACCTGGGGAAACCTAACAAACCTGTGCATTTTTTAAAACTAGAGACCTAGGGGATTCCAGGATGGGGTGGTTGTGGGGCTTGAACAGGTTCTGTTACCCAGAATCCTTTGCAAACCTCAAAATTTGGCTAAAAAAACACATTTTCCTCAAATTTTGGTGACAGAAAGTTCTAAAATCAGAGAGGAGCCATAGATTTCCTTCCACCCAGCGTTCCCCCAAGTCTCCCGATAAAAATGATACCTCACTTGTGTGGGAAGGCCTAGCGCCCGCGACAGGAAATGGCCCAAAACGCAACGTGGACACATCACATTTTTTTAAAGAAAAAAGAGGTGTTTTTTTGCAAAGTGCCTACCTGTAGATTTTGGCCTCTAGCTCAGCCGGCACCTAGGGAAACCTAGCAAACCTGTGCATTTTTGAAAACTAGAGACCTAGGGGAATCCAAGATGGGGTGACTTGTGGGGCTCTGACCAGGTTCTGTTACCCAGAATCCTTTGCAAACCCCAACATTTGGCTAAAAAAACACATTTTCCTCACGTTTTGGTGACAGAAAGTTACGGAGTCAGAGAGGAGCCACAAATTTCCTTCCACCCAGCGTTACTCCAAGGCTCCCGATAAAAATGATACCTCACTTGTGTGGGTAGGCCTAGCGCCCGCGACAGGAAATGCCCCAAAACGCAACGTGGAAACTTCACATTTTTTTAAAGAAAACAGCGGTGTTTTTTGCAAAGTGCCTACATGTAGATGTTGGCCTCTAGCTCAGCCGGCACCTAGGGAAACCTACCAAACCTGGGCATTTTTGAAAACTAGAGACCTAGGGGAATCCAAGATGGGGTGACTTGTGGGGCTCTGACCAGGTTCTGTTACCCAGAATCCTTTGCAAACCTCAAAATGTGGCTAAAAAAACACATTTTCCTCACATTTTGGTGACAGAAAGTTCTGGAATCAGAGAGGAGCCATAAATTTCCTGCCACCCAGCGTACCCCCAAGTCTCCCGATAAAAATGATACCTCACTTTTGTGGGTGGGCCTAGCGCCCGCGTCAGGAAATGCCCCAAAACACGACGTGGACACATCACATATTTTTAAAGAAAACAGAGGTGTTTTTTGCAAAGTGACTACCTGTAGATTTTGGCCTCTAGCTCAGCCGGCACCTAGGGAAACCTACAAAACCTGTGCATTTTTTTAAACTAGAGACCTAGGGGAATCCAAGATGGGGTGATTGTGGGGCTTTGACCAGGTTCTGTTACCCAGAATCCTTTGCAAACCTCAAAATTTGGCTAAAAAAACACATTTTCCTCTCATTTTGGTGACAGAAAGTTCTGGAATCAGAGAGGGGCCACAAATTGCCTTCCACCCAGCGTACCCCCAAGTCTCCCGATAAAAACTGATACCTCACTTTTGTGGGTAGGCCTAGCGCCTGCGACAGGAAATGCCCCAAAACGCAACGTGGACACATCACATTTTTTGAAAGAAAACAGAGGTTTTTTTTGCAAAGTGCCTACCTGTAGATTTTGGCCGCTAGCTCAGCCGGCACCTAAGGAAACCGACCAAACCTGTGCATTTTTTAAAACTAGAGACCTAGGGGAATCCAAAATGGGGTGATTGTGGGGCTTTGACCAGGTTCTGTGACCCAGAATCCTTTGCAAACCTCAAAATTTGGCTAATAAAACACATTTTCCTCAAATTTTGGTGACAGAAAGTTCTAAAATCAGAGAGGAGCCATAGATTTCCTTCCACCCAGCGTTCCCCCAAGTCTCCCGATAAAAATGATACCTCACTTGTGTGGGAAGGCCTAGCGCCCGCGACAGGAAATGGCCCAAAACGCAACGTGGACACATCACATTTTTTTAAAGAAAACAGAGGTGTTTTTTTGCAAAGTGCCTACCTGTAGATTTTGGCCTCTAGCTCAGCCGGCACCTAGGGAAACCTACCAAACCTGTGCATTTTTGAAAACTAGAGACCTAGGGGAATCCAAGATGGGGTGACTTGTGGGGCTCTGACCAGGTTCTGTTACCCAGAATCCTTTGCAAACCCCAACATTTGGCTAAAAAAACACATTTTCCTCACATTTTGGTGACAGAAAGTTACGGAGTCAGAGAGGAGCCACAATTTTCCTTCCACCCAGCGTTCCTCCAAGGCCTCCGATAAAAATTATACCTCAGTTATGTGGGTAGGCCTAGCGCCCGCGGCAGGAAATGCCCCAAAACGCAACGTGGACACTTCACATTTTTTTAAAGAAAACAGCTGTGTTTTTTGCAAAGTGCCTACATGTAGACTTTGGCCTCTAGCTCAGCCAGCACCTAGGGAAACCTACCAAACCTGGGCATTTTTGAAAACTAGAGACCTAGGGGAATCCATGATGGGTGACTTGTGGGGCTCTGACCAGGTTCTGTTACCCAGAATCCTTTGCAAACCTCAAAATGTGGCTAAAAAAACAAATTTTCCTCACATTTTGGTGACAGAAAGTTCTGGAATCAGAGAGGAGCCACAAATTTCCTGCCACCCAGCGTACCCCCAAGTCTCCCGATAAAAATGATACCTCACTTTTGTGGGTAGGCCTAGCGACCGCGACAGGAAATGCCCAAAAACACGACATGGACACATCACATTTTTTTAAAGAAAACAGAGGTGTTTTTTGCAAAGTGCCTACCTGTAGATTTTGGCCTCTAGCTCAGCCGGCACCTAGGAAAACCTACAAAACCTGTGCATTTTTTTAAACTAGAGACCTAGGGGAATCCAAGATGGGGTGATTGTGGGGCTTTGATCAGGTTCTGTTACCCAGAATCCTTTGCAAACCTCAAAATTTGGCTAAAAAAACACATTTTCCTCACATTTTGGTGACAGAAAGTTCTGGAATCAGAGAGGGGCCACAAATTGCCTTCCACCCAGCGTACCCCCAAGTCTCCCGATAAAAACTGATACCTCACTTTTGTGGGTAGGCCTAGCGCCCGCAACAGGAAATGCCCCAAAACGCAACGTGGACACATCACATTTTTTTAAAGAAAACAGAGTTTTTTTTTGCAAAGTGCCTACCTGTAGATTTTGGCAGCTAGCTCAGCCGGCACCTAGGGAAACCTACCAAACCTGTGCATTTTTTATAACTAGAGACCTAGGGGAATCCAAAATGGGGTGATTGTGGGGCTTTGACCAGGTTCTGTTACCCAGAATCCTTTGCAAACCTCAAAATTTGGCTCAAAAAAACCATTTTCCTCACATTTTGGTGACAGAAAGTTCTGGAATCAGAGAGGAGCCACAAATTTCCTTCCACCCAGCGTACCCCCAAGTCTCCCGATAAAAATGATACCTCACTTGTGTGGGAAGGCCTAGCGCCCGCGACAGGAAATGGCCCAAAACGCAACGTGGACACATCACATTTTTTTAAAGAAAACAGAGGTGTTTTTTGCAAAGTGCCTACCTGTAGATTTTGGCCTCTAGCTCAGCCGGCACGTAGGGAAACCGACAAAACCTGTGCATTTTTGAAAACTAGAGACCTAGGGGAATCCAAAATGGGGTGATTGTGGGGCTTTGACCAGGTTCTGTTACCCAGAATCCTTTGCAAACCTCAAAATTTGGCTAATAAAACACATTTTCCTCAAATTTTGGTGACAGAAAGTTCTAAAATCAGAGAGGAGCCATAGATTTCCTTCCACCCAGCGTTCCCCCAAGTCTCCCGATAAAAATGATACCTCACTTGTGTGGGAAGGCCTAGCGCCCGCGACAGGAAATGGCCCAAAACGCAACGTGGACACATCACATTTTTTTAAAGAAAACAGAGGTGTTTTTTGCAAAGTGCCTACCTGTAGATTTTGGCCTCTAGCTCAGCCGGCACGTAGGGAAACCGACAAAACCTGTGCATTTTTGAAAACTAGAGACCTAGGGGAATCCAAGATGGGGTGACTTGTGGGGCTCTGACTAGGTTCTGTTACCCAGAATCCTTTGCAAACCCCAACATTTGGCTAAAAAAACACATTTTCCTCACATTTTGGTGACAGAAAGTTACGGAGTCAGAGAGGAGCCACAAATTTCCTTCCACCCAGCGTTCCTCCAAGGCTCCCGATAAAAATGATACCTCACTTTTGTGGGTAGGCCTAGCGTCCGCGACAGGAAATGCCCCCAAAACGCAACGTGGACACATCACATTTTTTTAAAGAAAACAGAGGTTTTTTTTGCAAAGTGCCTACCTGTAGATTTTGGCCGCTAGCTCAGCCGGCACTTAGGGAAACCTACCAAACCTGCGCATTTTTTAAAACTAGAGACCTAGGGGAATCCAAAATGGGGTGATTGTGGGGCTTTGACCAGGTTCTGTTACCCAGAATCCTTTGCAAACCTCAAAATTTGGCTAAAAAAACACATTTTCCTCACATTTTGGTGACAGAAAGTTCTGGAATCAGAGAGGAGCCACAAATTTCCTTCCAACCAGCGTACCCCCAAGTCTCCCGATAAAAATGATACCTCACTTGTGTGGGTAGCCCTAGCGCCCGCAACAGGAAATGCCCCAAAACACAACGTGGACACATCACATTTTTGGAAAGAAAACAGAGGTGTTTTTTGCAAAGTGCCTACCTGTAGATTTTGGCCTCTAGCTCAGCCGGCACCTAGGTAAACTTACCAAACCTGTGCATTTGTGAAAACTAGAGACCTAGGGGATCCATGATGGGGTGACTTGTGGGGCTCTGACCAGGTTCTGTTACCCAGAATCCTTTGCAAACCTCAAAATTTGGCTCAAAAATCACATTTTCCTCACATTTTGGTGACAGAAAGTTCTGGAATCAGAGAGGAGCCACAAATTTCCTTATACCCAGGGTACCCCCAAGTCTCCCGATAAAAATGATACCTCACTTGTGTGGGTAGGCCTAGCGCCCGCAACAGGAAATGCCCCAAAACACAACGTGGACACATCACATTTTTGGAAAGAAAACAGAGGTGTTTTTTGCAAAGTGCCTACCTGTAGATTTTGGCCTCTAGCTCAGCCGGCACCTAGGTAAACTTACCAAACCTGTGCATTTGTGAAAACTAGAGACCTAGGGGAATCCAAGATGGGGTGGTTGTGGGGCTTGAACAGGTTCTGTTACCCAGAATCCTTTGCAAACCTCAAAATTTGGCTAAAAAAACATATTTTCCTCAAATTTTGGTGACAGAAAGTTCTAAAATAAGAGAGGAGCCACAGATTTCCTTCCACCCAGCGTTCCCCCAAGTCTCCTGATAAAAATTATACCTCACTTGTGTGGGAAGGCCTAGCGCCCGCGACAGGAAATGGCCCAAAACGTAACGTGGACACATCACATTTTTTTAAAGAAAACAGAGGTGTTTTTTGCAAAGTGCCTACCTATAGATTTTGGCCTCTAGCTCAGCCGGCAACTAGGGAAACCTACCAAACCTGTGCATTTTTGAAAACTAGAGACCTAGGGGAATCCAAGATGGGGTGACTTGCGGGGCTCTGACCAGGTTCTGTTACCCAGAATCCTTTGGAAACCCCAACATTTGGCTAAAAAAACACATTTTCCTCACATTTTGGTGACAGAAAGTTACGGAGTCAGAGAGGAGCCACAAATTTCCTTCCACCCAGCGTTCCTCCAAGGCCTCCGATAAAAATTATACCTCACTTATGTGGGTAGGCCTAGCGCCCGCGGCAGGAAATGCCCCAAAACGCAACGTGGACACTTCACATTTTTTTAAAGAAAACAGCTGTGTTTTTTGCAAAGTGCCTACATGTAGACTTTGGCCTCTAGCTCAGCCAGCACCTAGGGAAACCTACCAAACCTGGGCATTTTTGAAAACTAGAGACCTAGGGGAATCCATGATGGGTGACTTGTGGGGCTCTGACCAGGTTCTGTTACCCAGAATCCTTTGCAAACCTCAAAATGTGGCTAAAAAAACAAATTTTCCTCACATTTTGGTGACAGAAAGTTCTGGAATCAGAGAGGAGCCACAAATTTCCTGCCACCCAGCGTACCCCCAAGTCTCCCGATAAAAATGATACCTCACTTTTGTGGGTAGGCCTAGCGCCCGCGACAGGAAATGCCCAAAAACACGACATGGACACATCACATTTTTTTAAAGAAAACAGAGGTGTTTTTTGCAAAGTGCCTACCTGTAGATTTTGGCCTCTAGCTCAGCCGGCACCTAGGAAAACCTACAAAACCTGTGCATTTTTTTAAACTAGAGACCTAGGGGAATCCAAGATGGGGTGATTGTGGGGCGTTGATCAGGTTCTGTTACCCAGAATCCTTTGCAAACCTCAAAATTTGGCTAAAAAAACACATTTTCCTCACATTTTGGTGACAGAAAGTTCTGGAATCAGAGAGGGGCCACAAATTGCCTTCCACCCAGCGTACCCCCAAGTCTCCCGATAAAAACTGATACCTCACTTTTGTGGGTAGGCCTAGCGCCCGCAACAGGAAATGCCCCAAAACGCAACGTGGACACATCACATTTTTTTAAAGAAAACAGAGTTTTTTTTTGCAAAGTGCCTACCTGTAGATTTTGGCAGCTAGCTCAGCCGGCACCTAGGGAAACCTACCAAACCTGTGCATTTTTTATAACTAGAGACCTAGGGGAATCCAAAATGGGGTGATTGTGGGGCTTTGACCAGGTTCTGTTACCCAGAATCCTTTGCAAACCTCAAAATTTGGCTCAAAAAAAACATTTTCCTCACATTTTGGTGACAGAAAGTTCTGGAATCAGAGAGGAGCCACAAATTTCCTTCCACCCAGCGTACCCCCAAGTCTCCCGATAAAAATGATACCTCACTTGTGTGGGTAGGCCTAGCGCCCGCAACAGGAAATGCCCCAAAACACAACGTGGACACATCACATTTTTGGAAAGAAAACAGAGGTGTTTTTTGCAAAGTGCCTACCTGTAGATTTTGGCCTCTAGCTCAGCCGGCACCTAGGTAAACTTACCAAACCTGTGCATTTGTGAAAACTAGAGACCTAGGGGAATCCAAGATGGGGTGACTTGTGGGGCTCTGACCAGGTTCTGTTACCCAGAATCCTTTGCAAACCTCAAACTTTGGCTCAAAAATCACATTTTCCTCACATTTTGGTGACAGAAAGTTCTGGAATCAGAGAGGAGCCACAAATTTCCTTCCACCCAGGGTACCCCCCAGTCTCCCGATAAAAATGATACCTCACTTGTGTGGGTAGGCCTAGCGCCCGCAACAGGAAATGCCCCAAAACACAACGTGGACACATCACATTTTTGGAAAGAAAACAGAGGTGTTTTTTGCAAAGTGCCTACCTGTAGATTTTGGCCTCTAGCTCAGCCGGCACCTAGGTAAACTTACCAAACCTGTGCATTTGTGAAAACTAGAGACCTAGGGGAATCCAAGATGGGGTGACTTGTGGGGCTCTGACCAGGTTCTGTTACCCAGAATCCTTTGCAAACCTCAAAATTTGGCTAAAAAAACACATTTTCCTCACATTTTGGTGACAGAAAGTTCTGGAATCAGAGAGGGGCCACAAATTGCCTTCCACCCAGAGTACCCCCAAGTCTCCCGATAAAAACTGATACCTCACTTTTGTGGGTAGGCCTAGCGCCCGCGACAGGAAATGCCACAAAACGCAACGTGGACACATCACATTTTTTGAAAGAAAACAGAGGTTTTTTTTGCAAAGTGCCTACCTGTAGATTTTGGCCGCTAGCTCAGCCGGCACCTAGGGAAACCTACCAAACCTGTGCATTTTTTATAACTAGAGACCTAGTGGAATCCAAAATGGGGTGATTGTGGGGCTTTGACCAGGTTCTGTTACCCAGAATCCTTTGCAAACCACAAAATTTGGCTCAAAAAACACATTTTCTTCACATTTTGGTGACAGAAAGTTCAGGAATCAGAGAGGAGCCACAAATTTCCTTCCACCCAGCGTACCCCCAAGTCTGCCGATAAAAATGATACCTCACTTGTGTGGGTAGGCCTAGCGCCCGCAACAGGAAATGCCCCAAAACACAACGTGGACACATCACATTTTTGGAATGAAAACAGAGGTATTTTTTGCAAAGTGCCTACCTGTAGATTTTGGCCTCTAGCTCAGCCGGCACCCTGGGAAACCTACCAAACCTGTGCATTTTTTTAAACTAGAGACCTAGGGGAATCCAGGATGGGGTGGTTTTGGGGCTTGAACAGGTTCTGTTACCCAGAATCCTTTGCAAACCTCAAAATTTGGCTCAAAAAACCAATTTTCCTCACATTTTGGTGACAGAAAGTTCTGGAATCAGAGAGGAGCCACAAATTTCCTTCCACCCAGCGTACCCCCAAGTCTCCCGATAAAAATGATACCTCACTTGTGTGGGTAGGCCTAGCGCCCGCAACAGGAAATGCCCCAAAACACAACGTGGACACATCACATTTTTGGAAAGAAAACAGAGGTGTTTTTTGCAAAGTGCCTACCTGTAGATTTTGGCCTCTAGCTCAGCCGGCACCTAGGTAAACTTACCAAACCTGTGCATTTTTGAAAACTAGAGACCTAGGGGAATCCAAGATGGGGTGACTTGTGGGGCTCTGACCAGGTTCTGTTACCCAGAATCCTTTGCAAACCTCAAAATTTGGCTCAAAAATCACATTTTCCTCACATTTTGGTGACAGAAAGTTCTGGAATCAGAGAGGAGCCACAAATTTCCTTCCACCCAGGGTACCCCCCAGTCTCCCGATAAAAATGATACCTCACTTGTGTGGGTAGGCCTAGCGCCCGCAACAGGAAATGCCCCAAAACACAACGTGGACACATCACATTTTTGGAAAGAAAACAGAGGTGTTTTTTGCAAAGTGCCTACCTGTAGATTTTGGCCTCTAGCTCAGCCGGCACCTAGGTAAACTTACCAAACCTGTGCATTTGTGAAAACTAGAGACCTAGGGGAATCCAAGATGGGGTGACTTGTGGGGCTCTGACCAGGTTCTGTTACCCAGAATCCTTTGCAAACCTCAAAATTTGGCTAAAAAAACAAATTTTCCTCACATTTTGGTGACAGAAAGTTCTGGAATCAGAGAGGGGCCACAAATTGCCTTCCACCCAGCGTACCCCCAAGTCTCCCGATAAAAACTGATACCTCACTTTTGTGGGTAGGCCTAGCGCCCGCGACAGGAAATGCCCCAAAACGCAACGTGGACACATCACATTTTTTTAAAGAAAACAGAGGTTTTTTTTGCAAAGTGCCTACCTGTAGATTTTGGCCGCTAACTCAGCCGGCACCTAGGGAAACCTACCAAACCTGTGCATTTTTTATAACTAGAGACCTAGGGGAATCCAAAATGGGGTGATTGTGGGGCTTTGACCAGGTTCTGTTACCCAGAATCCTTTGCAAACCTCAAAATTTGGCTCAAAAAACACATTTTCTTCACATTTTGGTGACAGAAAGTTCTGGAATCAGAGAGGAGCCACAAATTTCCTTCCACCCAGGGTACCCCCAAGTCTCCCGATAAAAATGGTACCTCACTTGCGTGGGTAGGCCTAGCACCCGCAACAGGAAATGCCCCAAAACACAACGTGGACACATCACATTTTTGGAAAGAAAACAGAGGTGTTTTTTGCAAAGTGCCTACCTGTAGATTTTGGCCTCTAGCTCAGCCGGCACCTAGGTAAACTTACCAAACCTGTGCATTTGTGAAAACTAGAGACCTAGGGGAATCCAAGATGGGGTGACTTGTGGGGCTCTGACCAGGTTCTGTTACCCAGAATCCTTTGCAAACCTCAAAATTTGGCTAGAAAAACTAATTTTCCTCACATTTTGGTGACAGAAAGTTCTGGAATCAGAGAGGGGCCACAAATTGCCTTCCACCCAGCGTTCCCCGAAGTCTCCCGATAAAAAAGATACCTCACTTGTGTGGGTAGGCCTAGCGCCCGCGGAAGGAAACGGCCCAAAATGCAACTTGGACACATCACATTTTTTTAAAGAAAACAGAGGTGTTTTTTGAAAAGTGCCTACCTGTAGATTTTGGCCTCTAGCTCAGCCGGCACCTGGGGAAACCTACCAAACCTGTGCATTTTTTAAAACTAGAGACCTAGGGGAATCCAGGATGGGGTGGTTGTGGGGCTTGAACAGGTTCTGTTACCTAGAATCCTTTGCAAACCTCAAAATTTGGCTAAAAAAAAAATGTTCCTCAAATTTTGGTGACAGAAAGTTCTAAAATCAGAGAGGAGCCACAAATTTCCTTCCACCCAGCGTTCCCCCAAGTCTCCCGATAAAAATGATACCTCACTTGTGTGGGAAGGCCTAGCGCCCGCGACAGGAAATGGCCCAAAACGCAACGTGGACACATCACATTTTTTTAAAGAAAACAGAGGTGTTTTTTGCAAAGTGCCTACCTGTAGATTTTGGCCTCTAGCTCAGCCGGCACCTAGGGAAACCTACCAAACCTGTGCATTTTTTAAAACTAGAGACCTAGGGGAATCCAAGATGGGGTGACTTGTGGGGCTCTGACCAGGTTCTGTTACCCAGAATCCTTTGCAAACCCCAACATTTGGCTAAAAAAAACACATTTTCCTCACATTTTGGTGACAGAAAGTTACGGAGTCAGAGAGGAGCCACAAATTTCCTTCCACCCAGCGTTCCTCCAAGGCTCCCGATAAAAATGATACCTCACTTGTGTGGGTAGGCCTAGCGCCCGCGACAGGAAATGCCCCAAAACGCAACGTGGACACTTCACATTTTTTTAAAGAAAACAGTGGTGTTTTTTGCAAAGTGCCTACATGTAGATGTTGGCCTCTAGCTCAGCCGGCACCTAGGGAAACCTACCAAACCTGGGCATTTTTGAAAACTAGAGACCTAGGGGAATCCAAGATGGGGTGACTTGTGGGGCTCTGACCAGGTTCTGTTACCCAGAATCCTTTGCAAACCTCAAAATGTGGCTAAAAAAACACATTTTCCTCACATTTTGGTGACAGAAAGTTCTGGAATCAGAGAGGAGCCACACATTTCCTGCCACCCAGCGTACCCCCAAGTCTCCCGATAAAAATGATACCTCACTTTTGTGGGTGGGCCTAGCGCCCGCGACAGGAAATGCCCAAAAACACGACGTGGACACATCACATATTTTTAAAGAAAACAGAGGTGTTTTTTGCAAAGTGCCTACCTGTAGATTTTGGCCTCTAGCTCAGCCGGCACCTAGGGAAACCTACAAAACCTGTGCATTTTTTTAAACTAGAGACCTAGGGGAATCCAAGATGGGGTGATTGTGGGGCTTTGACCAGGTTCTGTTACCCAGAATCCTTTGCAAACCTCTAAATCTGGCAAAAAAAACACATTTTCCTCACATTTTGGTGACAGAAAGTTCTGGAATCAGAGAGGGGCCACAAATTGCCTTCCACCCAGCATACCCCCAAGTCTCCCGATAAAAACTGATACCTCACTTTTGTGGGTAGGCCTAGCGCCCGCGACAGGAAATGCCCCAAAACGCAACGTGGACACATCACATTTTTTGAAAGAAAACAGAGGTTTTTTTTGCAAAGTGCCTACCTGTAGATTTTGGCCTCTAGCTCAGCCGGCACCTAGGTAAACTTACCAAACCTGTGCATTTGTGAAAACTAGAGACCTAGGGGAATCCAAGATGGGGTGACTTGTGGGGCTCTGATTAGGTTCTGTTACCCAGAATCCTTTGCAAACCTCAAAATTTGGCTAAAAAAACAAATTTTCCTCACATTTTGGTGACAGAAAGTTCTGGAATCAGAGAGGGGCCACAAATTGCCTTCCACCCAGCGTACCCCTAAGTCTCCCGATAAAAACTGATACCTCACTTTTGTGGGTAGGCCTAGCGCCCGCGACAGGAAATGCCCCAAAACGCAACGTGGACACATCACATTTTTTGAAAGAAAACAGAGGTTTTTTTTGCAAAGTGCCTACCTGTAGATTTTGGCCGCTAACTCAGCCGGCACCTAGGTAAACTTACCAAACCTGAGCATTTGTGAAAACTAGAGACCTAGGGGAATCCAAGATGGGGTGACTTGTGGGGCTCTGACCAGGTTCTGTTACCCAGAATCCTTTGCAAACCTCAAAATTTGGCTCAAAAATCACATTTTCCTCACATTTTGGTGACAGAAAGTTCTGGAATCAGAGAGGAGCCACAAATTTCCTTCCACCCAGGGTACCCCCCAGTCTCCCGATAAAAATGATACCTCACTTGTGTGGGTAGGCCTAGCGCCCGCAACAGGAAATGCCCCAAAACACAACGTGGACACATCACATTTTTGGAAAGAAAACAGAGGTGTTTTTTGCAAAGTGCCTAACTGTAGATTTTGGCCTCTAGCTCAGCCTGCACCTAGGTAAACTTACCAAACCTGTGCATTTGTGAAAACTAGAGACCTAGGGGAATCCAAGATGGGGTGACTTGTGGGGCTCTGACCAGGTTCTGTTACCCAGAATCCTTTGCAAACCTCAAAATTTGGCTAAAAAAACAAATTTTCCTCACATTTTGGTGACAGAAAGTTCTGGAATCAGAGAGGGGCCACAAATTGCCTTCCACCCAGTGTACACCCAAGTCTCCCGATAAAAACTGATACCTCACTTTTGTGGGTAGGCCTAGCGCCCGCGACAGGAAATGCCCCAAAACGCAACGTGGACACATCACATTTTTTTAAAGAAAACAGAGGTTTTTTTTGCAAAGTGCCTACCTGTAGATTTTGGCCGCTAACTCAGCCGGCACCTAGGGAAACCTACAAAACCTGTGCATTTTTTATAACTAGAGACCTAGGGGAATCCAAAATGGGGTGATTGTGGGGCTTTGACCAGGTTCTGTTACCCAGAATCCTTTGCAAACCTCAAAATTTGGCTCAAAAAACACATTTTCTTCACATTTTGGTGACAGAAAGTTCTGGAATCAGAGAGGAGCCACAAATTTCCTTCCACCCAGGGTACCCCCAAGTCTCCCGATAAAAATGGTACCTCACTTGCGTGGGTAGGCCTAGCGGCCGCAACAGGAAATGCCCCAAAACACAACGTGGACACATCACATTTTTGGAAAGAAAACAGAGGTGTTTTTTGCAAAGTGCCTACCTGTAGATTTTGGCCTCTAGCTCAGCCGGCACCTAGGTAAACTTACCAAACCTGTGCATTTGTGAAAACTAGAGACCTAGGGGAATCCAAGATGGGGTGACTTGTGGGGCTTGAACAGGTTATGTTACTCAGAATCCTTTGCAAACCTCAAAATTTGGCTAAAAAAAAAATGTTCCTCAAATTTTGGTGACAGAAAGTTCTAAAATCAGAGAGGAGCCACAAATTTCCTTCCACCCAGCGTTCCCCCAAGTCTCCCGATAAAAATTATACCTCACTTGTGTGGGAAGGCCTAGCGCCCGCGACAGGAAATGGCCCAAAACGCAACGTGGACACATCACATTTTTTTAAAGAAAACAGAGGTGTTTTTTGCAAAGTGCCTACCTGTAGATTTTGGCCTCTAGCTCAGCCGGCACCTAGGGAAACCTACCAAACCTGTGCATTTTTGAAAACTAGAGAACTAGGGGAATCCAAGATGGGGTGACTTGTGGGGCTCTGACCAGGTTCTGTTACCCAGAATCCTTTGCAAACCCCAACATTTGGCTAAAAAAACACATTTTCCTCACATTTTGGTGACAGAAAGTTACGGAGTCAGAGAGGAGCCACAAATTTCCTTCCACCCAGCGTTCCTCCAAGGCTCCCGATAAAAATGATACCTCACTTGTGTGGGTAGGCCTAGCGCCCGCGACAGGAAATGCCCCAAAACGCAACGTGGACACTTCACATTTTTTTAAAGAAAACAGTGGTGTTTTTTGCAAAGTGCCTACATGTAGATGTTGGCCTCTAGCTCAGCCGGCACCTAGGGAAACCTACCAAACCTGGGCATTTTTGAAAACTAGAGACCTAGGGGAATCCAAGATGGGGTGACTTGTGGGGCTCTGACCAGGTTCTGTTACCCAGAATCCTTTGCAAACCTCAAAATGTGGCTAAAAAAACACATTTTCCTCACATTTTGGTGACAGAAAGTTCTGGAATCAGAGAGGAGCCACACATTTCCTGCCACCCAGCGTACCCCCAAGTCTCCCGATAAAAATGATACCTCACTTTTGTGGGTGGGCCTAGCGCCCGCGACAGGAAATGCCCAAAAACACGACGTGGACACATCACATATTTTTAAAGAAAACAGAGGTGTTTTTTGCAAAGTGCCTACCTGTAGATTTTGGCCTCTTGCTCAGCCGGCACCTAGGGAAACCTACAAAACCTGTGCATTTTTTTAAACTAGAGACCTAGGGGAATCCAAGATGGGGTGATTGTGGGGATTTGACCAGGTTCTGTTACCCAGAATCCTTTGCAAACCTCTAAATTTGGCTAAAAAAACACATTTTCCTCACATTTTGGTGACAGAAAGTTCTGGAATCAGAGAGGGGCCACAAATTGCCTTCCACCCAGCATACCCCCAAGTCTCCCGATAAAAACTGATACCTCACTTTTGTGGGTAGGCCTAGCGCCCGCGACAGGAAATGCCCCAAAACGCAACGTGGACACATCACATTTTTTGAAAGAAAACAGAGGTTTTTTTTGCAAAGTGCCTACCTGTAGATTTTGGCCTCTAGCTCAGCCGGCACCTAGGTAAACTTACCAAACCTGTGCATTTGTGAAAACTAGAGACCTAGGGGAATCCAAGATGGGGTGACTTGTGGGGCTCTGACCAGGTTCTGTTACCCAGAATCCTTTGCAAACCTCAAAATTTGGCTAAAAAAACAAATTTTCCTCACATTTTGGTGACAGAAAGTTCTGGAATCAGAGAGGGGCCACAATTGCCTTCCACCCAGCGTACCCCCAAGTCTCCCAATAAAAACTGATACCTCACTTTTGTGGGTAGGCCTAGCGCACGCGACAGGAAATGCCCCAAAACGCAACGTGGACACATCACATTTTTTGAAAGAAAACAGAGGGTTTTTTTGCAAAGTGCCTACCTGTAGATTTTGTCCGCTAACTCAGCCTGCACCTAGGTAAACTTACCAAACCTGAGCATTTGTGAAAACTAGAGACCTAGGGGAATCCAAGATGGGGTGACTTGTGGGGCTCTGACCAGGTTCTGTTACCCAGAATCCTTTGCAAACCTCAAAATTTGGCTCAAAAATCACATTTTCCTCACATTTTGGTGACAGAAAGTTCTGGAATCAGAGAGGAGCCACAAATTTCCTTCCACCCAGGGTACCCCCCAGTCTCCCGATAAAAATGATACCTCACTTGTGTGGGTAGGCCTAGCGCCCGCAACAGGAAATGCCCCAAAACACAACGTGGACACATCACATTTTTGGAAAGAAAACAGAGGTTTTTTTGCAAAGTGCCTCCCTGTAGATTTTGGCCTCTAGCTCAGCCGGCACCTAGGTAAACTTACCAAACCTGGGCATTTTTGAAAACTAGAGACCTAGGGGAATCCAAGATGGGGTGACTTGTGGGGCTCTGACCAGGTTCTGTTACCCAGAATCCTTTGCAAACCTCAAAATGTGGCTAAAAAAACACATTTTCCTCACATTTTGGTGACAGAAAGTTCTGGAATCAGAGAGGAGCCACACATTTCCTGCCACCCAGCGTACCCCCAAGTCTCCCGATAAAAATGATACCTCACTTTTGTGGGTGGGCCTAGCGCCCGCGACAGGAAATGCCCAAAAACACGACGTGGACACATCACATATTTTTAAAGAAAACAGAGGTGTTTTTTGCAAAGTGCCTACCTGTAGATTTTGGCCTCTAGCTCAGCCGGCACCTAGGGAAACCTACAAAACCTGTGCATTTTTTTAAACTAGAGACCTAGGGGAATCCAAGATGGGGTGATTGTGGGGCTTTGACCAGGTTCTGTTACCCAGAATCCTTTGCAAACCTCGAAATTTGGCTAAAAAAACACATTTTCCTCACATTTTGGTGACAGAAAGTTCTGGGATCAGAGAGGGGCCACAAATTGCCTTCCACCCAGCATACCCCCAAGTTTCCCGATAAAAACTGATACCTCACTTTTGTGGGTAGGCCTAGCGCCCGCGACAGGAAATGCCCCAAAACGCAACATGGACACATCGCATTTTTTGAAAGAAAACAGAGGTTTTTTTTGCAAAGTGCCTACCTGTAGATTTTGGCCTCTAGCTCAGCCGGCACCTAGGTAAACTTACCAAACCTGTGCATTTGTGAAAACTAGAGACCTAGGGGAATCCAAGATGGGGTGACTTGTGGGGCTCTGACCAGGTTCTGTTACCCAGAATCCTTTGCAAACCTCAAAATTTGGCTAAAAAAACAAATTTTCCTCACATTTTGGTGACAGAAAGTTCTGGAATCAGAGAGGGGCCACAAATTGCCTTCCACCCAGCGTACCCCCAAGTCTCCCGATAAAAACTGATACCTCACTTTTGTGGGTAGGCCTAGCGCCCGCGACAGGAAATGCCCCAAAACGCAACGTGGACACATCACATTTTTTGAAAGAAAACAGAGGTTTTTTTTGCAAAGTGCCTACCTGTAGATTTTGGCCGCTAACTCAGCCGCACCTAGGTAAACTTACCAAACCTGTGCATTTGTGAAAACTAGAGACCTAGGGCAATCCAAGATGGGGTGACTTGTGGGGCTCTGACCAGGTTCTGTTACCCAGAATCCTTTGCAAACCTCAAAATTAGGCTCAAAAATCACATTTTCCTCACATTTTGGTGACAGAAAGTTCTGGAATCAGAGAGGAGCCACAAATTTCCTTCCACCCAGGGTACCCCCCAGTCTCCCGATAAAAATGATACCTCACTTGTGTGGGTAGGCCTAGCGCCCGCAACAGGAAATGCCCCAAAACACAACGTGGACACATCACATTTTTGGAAAGAAAACAGAGGTGTTTTTTGCAAAGTGCCTACCTGTAGATTTTTGCCTCTAGCTCAGCCGGCACCTAGGTAAACTTACCAAACCTGTGCATTTGTGAAAACTAGAGACCTAGGGGAATCCAAGATGGGGTGACTTGTGGGGCTCTGACCAGGTTCTGTTACCCAGAATCCTTTGCAAACCTCAAAATTTGGCTAAAAAAACAAATTTTCCTCACATTTTGGTGACAGAAAGTTCTGGAATCAGAGAGGGGCCACAAATTGCCTTCCACCCAGCGTACCCCCAAGTCTCCCGATAAAAACTGATACCTCACTTTTGTGGGTAGGCCTAGCGCCCGCGACAGGAAATGCCCCAAAACGCAACGTGGACACATCACATTTTTTGAAAGAAAACAGAGGTTTTTTTTGCAAAGTGCCTACCTGTAGATTTTGGCCGCTAACTCAGCCGGCACCTAGGGAAACCTAACAACCCTGTGCATTTTTTATAACTAGAGACCTAGGGGAATCCAAAATGGGGTGATTGTGGGGCTTTGACCAGGTTCTGTTACCCAGAATCCTTTGCAAACCTCAAAATTTGGCTCAAAAAACACATTTTCTTCACATTTTGGTGACAGAAAGTTCTGGAATCAGAGAGGAGCCACAAATTTCCTTCCACCCAGGGTACCCCCAAGTCTCCCGATAAAAATGGTACCTCACTTGCGTGGGTAGGCCTAGCGCCCGCAACAGGAAATGCCCCAAAACACAACGTGGACACATCACATTTTTGGAAAGAAAACAGAGGTGTTTTTTGCAAAGTGCCTACCTGTAGATTTTGGCCTCTAGCTCAGCCGGCACCTAGGTAAACTTACCAAACCTGTGCATTTGTGAAAACTAGAGACCTAGGGGAATCCAAGATGGGGTGACTTGTGGGGCTCTGACCAGGTTCTGTTACCCAGAATCCTTTGCAAACCTCAAAATTTGGCTAAAAAAACTCATTTTCCTCACATTTTGGTGACAGAAAGTTCTGGAATCAGAGAGGGGCCACAAATTGCCTTCCACCCAGCGTTCCCCCAAGTCTCCCGATAAAAAAGATACCTCACTTGTGTGGGTAGGCCTAGCGCCCGCGGAAGGAAACGGCCCAAAATGCAACTTGGACACATCACATTTTTTTAAAGAAAACAGAGGTGTTTTTTGCAAAGTGCCTACCTGTAGATTTTGGCCTCTAGCTCAGCCGGCACCTGGGGAAACCTACCAAACCTGTGCATTTTTTAAAACTAGAGACCTAGGGGAATCCAGGATGGGGTGGTTGTGGGGCTTGAACAGGTTCTGTTACCCAGAATCCTTTGCAAACCTCAAAATTTGGCTAAAAAAAAAATGTTCCTCAAATTTTGGTGACAGAAAGTTCTAAAATCAGAGAGGAGCCACAAATTTCCTTCCACCCAGCGTTCCCCCAAGTCTCCCGATAAAAATGATACCTCACTTGTGTGGGAAGGCCTAGCGCCCGCGACAGGAAATGGCCCAAAACGCAACGTGGACACATCACATTTTTTTAAAGAAAACAGAGTTGTTTTTTGCAAAGTGCCTACCTGTAGATTTTGGCCTCTAGCTCAGCCGGCACCTAGGGAAACCTACCAAACCTGTGCATTTTTGAAAACTAGAGACCTAGGGGAATCCAAGATGGGGTGACTTGTGGGGCTCTGACCAGGTTCTGTTACCCAGAATCCTTTGCAAACCCCAACATTTGGCTAAAAAAACACATTTTCCTCACATTTTGGTGACAGAAAGTTACGGAGTCAGAGAGGAGCCACAAATTTCCTTCCACCCAGCGTTCCTCCAAGGCTCCCGATAAAAATGATACCTCACTTGTGTGGGTAGGCCTAGCGCCCGCGACAGGAAATGCCGCAAAACGCAACGTGGACACTTCACATTTTTTTAAAGAAAACAGTGGTGTTTTTTGCAAAGTGCCTACATGTAGATGTTGGCCTCTAGCTCAGCCGGCACCTAGGGAAACCTACCAAACCTGGGCATTTTTGAAAACTAGAGACCTAGGGGAAACCAAGATGGGGTGACTTGTGGGGCTCTGACCAGGTTCTGTTACCCAGAATCCTTTGCAAACCTCAAAATGTGGCTAAAAAAACACATTTTCCTCACATTTTGGTGACAGAAAGTTCTGGAATCAGAGAGGAGCCACACATTTCCTGCCACCCAGCGTACCCCCAAGTCTCCCGATAAAAATGATACCTCACTTTTGTGGGTGGGCCTAGCGCCCGCGACAGGAAATGCCCAAAAACACGACGTGGACACATCACATATTTTTAAAGAAAACAGAGGTGTTTTTTGCAAAGTGCCTACCTGTAGATTTTAGCCTCTAGCTCAGCCGGCACCTAGGGAAACCTACAAAACCTGTGCATTTTTTTAAACTAGAGACCTAGGGGAATCCAAGATGGGGTGATTGTGGGGCTTTGACCAGGTTCTGTTACCCAGAATCCTTTGCAAACCTCAAAATTTGGCTAAAAAAACACATTTTCCTCACATTTTGGTGACAGAAAGTTCTGGAATCAGAGAGGGGCCACAAATTGCCTTCCACCCAGCATACCCCCAAGTCTCCCGATAAAAACTGATACCTCACTTTTGTGGGTAGGCCTAGCGCCCGCGACAGGAAATGCCCCAAAACGCAACGTGGACACATCACATTTTTTGAAAGAAAACAGAGGTTTTTTTTGCAAAGTGCCTACCTGTAGATTTTGGCCTCTAGCTCAGCCGGCACCTAGGTAAACTTACCAAACCTGTGCATTTGTGAAAACTAGAGACCTAGGGGAATCCAAGATGGGGTGACTTGTGGGGCTCTGACCAGGTTCTGTTACCCAGAATCCTTTGCAAACCTCAAAATTTGGCTAAAAAAACAAATTTTCCTCACATTTTGGTGACAGAAAGTTCTGGAATCAGAGAGGGGCCACAAATTGCCTTCCACCCAGCGTACCCCCAAGTCTCCCGATAAAAACTGATACCTCACTTTTGTGGGTAGGCCTAGCGCCCGCGACAGGAAATGCCCCAAAACGCAACGTGGACACATCACATTTTTTGAAAGAAAACAGAGGTTTTTTTTGCAAAGTGCCTACCTGTAGATTTTGGCCGCTAACTCAGCCGGCACCTAGGTAAACTTACCAAACCTGTGCATTTGTGAAAACTAGAGACCTAGGGGAATCCAAGATGGGGTGACTTGTGGGGCTCTGACCAGGTTCTGTTACCCAGAATCCTTTGCAAACCTCAAAATTTGGCTCAAAAATCACATTTTCCTCACATTTTGGTGACAGAAAGTTCTGGAATCAGAGAGGAGCCACAAATTTCCTTCCACCCAGGGTACCCCCCAGTCTCCCGATAAAAATGATACCTCACTTGTGTGGGTAGGCCTAGCGCCCGCAACAGGAAATGCCCCAAAACACAACGTGGACACATCACATTTTTGGAAAGAAAACAGAGGTTTTTTTGCAAAGTGCCTACCTGTAGATTTTGGCCTCTAGCTCAGCCGGCACCTAGGTAAACTTACCAAACCTGGGCATTTTTGAAAACTAGAGACCTAGGGGAATCCAAGATGGGGTGACTTGTGGGGCTCTGACCAGGTTCTGTTACCCAGAATCCTTTGCAAACCTCAAAATGTGGCTAAAAAAACACATTTTCCTCACATTTTGGTGACAGAAAGTTCTGGAATCAGAGAGGAGCCACACATTTCCTGCCACCCAGCGTACCCCCAAGTCTCCCGATAAAAATGATACCTCACTTTTGTGGGTGGGCCTAGCGCCCGCGACAGGAAATGCCCAAAAACACGACGTGGACACATCACATATTTTTAAAGAAAACAGAGGTGTTTTTTGCAAAGTGCCTACCTGTAGATTTTGGCCTCTAGCTCAGCCGGCACCTAGGGAAACCTACAAAACCTGTGCATTTTTTTAAACTAGAGACCTAGGGGAATCCAAGATGGGGTGATTGTGGGGCTTTGACCAGGTTCTGTTACCCAGAATCCTTTGCAAACCTCGAAATTTGGCTAAAAAAACACATTTTCCTCACATTTTGGTGACAGAAAGTTCTGGGATCAGAGAGGGGCCACAAATTGCCTTCCACCCAGCATACCCCCAAGTTTCCCGATAAAAACTGATACCTCACTTTTGTGGGTAGGCCTAGCGCCCGCGACAGGAAATGCCCCAAAACGCAACATGGACACATCGCATTTTTTGAAAGAAAACAGAGGTTTTTTTTGCAAAGTGCCTACCTGTAGATTTTGGCCTCTAGCTCAGCCGGCACCTAGGTAAACTTACCAAACCTGTGCATTTGTGAAAACTAGAGACCTAGGGGAATCCAAGATGGGGTGACTTGTGGGGCTCTGACCAGGTTCTGTTACCCAGAATCCTTTGCAAACCTCAAAATTTGGCTAAAAAAACAAATTTTCCTCACATTTTGGTGACAGAAAGTTCTGGAATCAGAGAGGGGCCACAAATTGCCTTCACCCAGCGTACCCCCAAGTCTCCCGATAAAAACTGATACCTCACTTTTGTGGGTAGGCCTAGCGCCCGCGACAGGAAATGCCCCAAAACGCAACGTGGACACATCACATTTTTTGAAAGAAAACAGAGGTTTTTTTTGCAAAGTGCCTACCTGTAGATTTTGGCCGCTAACTCAGCCGCACCTAGGTAAACTTACCAAACCTGTGCATTTGTGAAAACTAGAGACCTAGGGCAATCCAAGATGGGGTGACTTGTGGGGCTCTGACCAGGTTCTGTTACCCAGAATCCTTTGCAAACCTCAAAATTTGGCTCAAAAATCACATTTTCCTCACATTTTGGTGACAGAAAGTTCTGGAATCAGAGAGGAGCCACAAATTTCCTTCCACCCAGGGTACCCCCCAGTCTCCCGATAAAAATGATACCTCACTTGTGTGGGTAGGCGTAGCGCCCGCAACAGGAAATGCCCCAAAACACAACGTGGACACATCACATTTTTGGAAAGAAAACAGAGGTGTTTTTTGCAAAGTGCCTACCTGTAGATTTTTGCCTCTAGCTCAGCCGGCACCTAGGTAAACTTACCAAACCTGTGCATTTGTGAAAACTAGAGACCTAGGGGAATACAAGATGGGGTGACTTGTGGGGCTCTGACCAGGTTCTGTTACCCAGAATCCTTTGCAAACCTCAAAATTTGGCTAAAAAAACAAATTTTCCTCACATTTTGGTGACAGAAAGTTCTGGAATCAGAGAGGGGCCACAAATTGCCTTCCACCCAGCGTACCCCCAAGTCTCCCGATAAAAACTGATACCTCACTTTTGTGGGTAGGCCTAGCGCCCGCGACAGGAAATGCCCCAAAACGCAACGTGGACACATCACATTTTTTGAAAGAAAACAGAGGTTTTTTTTGCAAAGTGCCTACCTGTAGATTTTGGCCGCTAACTCAGCCGGCACCTAGGGAAACCTAACAACCCTGTGCATTTTTTATAACTAGAGACCTAGGGGAATCCAAAATGGGGTGATTGTGGGGCTTTGACCAGGTTCTGTTACCCAGAATCCTTTGCAAACCTCAAAATTTGGCTCAAAAAACACATTTTCTTCACATTTTGGTGACAGAAAGTTCTGGAATCAGAGAGGAGCCACAAATTTCCTTCCACCCAGGGTACCCCCAAGTCTCCCGATAAAAATGGTACCTCACTTGCGTGGGTAGGCCTAGCGCCCGCAACAGGAAATGCCCCAAAACACAACGTGGACACATCACATTTTTGGAAAGAAAACAGAGGTGTTTTTTGCAAAGTGCCTACCTGTAGATTTTGGCCTCTAGCTCAGCCGGCACCTAGGTAAACTTACCAAACCTGTGCATTTGTGAAAACTAGAGACCTAGGGGAATCCAAGATGGGGTGACTTGTGGGGCTCTGACCAGGTTCTGTTACCCAGAATCCTTTGCAAACCTCAAAATTTGGCTAAAAAAACTCATTTTCCTCACATTTTGGTGACAGAAAGTTCTGGAATCAGAGAGGGGCCACAAATTGCCTTCCACCCAGCGTTCCCCCAAGTCTCCCGATAAAAAAGATACCTCACTTGTGTGGGTAGGCCTAGCGCCCGCGGAAGGAAACGGCCCAAAATGCAACTTGGACACATCACATTTTTTTAAAGAAAACAGAGGTGTTTTTTGCAAAGTGCCTACCTGTAGATTTTGGCCTCTAGCTCAGCCGGCACCTGGGGAAACCTACCAAACCTGTGCATTTTTTAAAACTAGAGACCTAGGGGAATCCAGGATGGGGTGGTTGTGGGGCTTGAACAGGTTCTGTTACCCAGAATCCTTTGCAAACCTCAAAATTTGGCTAAAAAAAAAATGTTCCTCAAATTTTGGTGACAGAAAGTTCTAAAATCAGAGAGGAGCCACAAATTTCCTTCCACCCAGCGTTCCCCCAAGTCTCCCGATAAAAATGATACCTCACTTGTGTGGGAAGGCCTAGCGCCCGCGACAGGAAATGGCCCAAAACGCAACGTGGACACATCACATTTTTTTAAAGAAAACAGAGGTGTTTTTTGCAAAGTGCCTACCTGTAGATTTTGGCCTCTAGCTCAGCCGGCACCTAGGGAAACCTACCAAACCTGTGCATTTTTGAAAACTAGAGACCTAGGGGAATCCAAGATGGGGTGACTTGTGGGGCTCTGACCAGGTTCTGTTACCCAGAATCCTTTGCAAACCCCAACATTTGGCTAAAAAAACACATTTTCCTCACATTTTGGTGACAGAAAGTTACGGAGTCAGAGAGGAGCCACAAATTTCCTTCCACCCAGCGTTCCTCCAAGGCTCCCGATAAAAATGATACCTCACTTGTGTGGGTAGGCCTAGCGCCCGCGACAGGAAATGCCGCAAAACGCAACGTGGACACTTCACATTTTTTTAAAGAAAACAGTGGTGTTTTTTGCAAAGTGCCTACATGTAGATGTTGGCCTCTAGCTCAGCCGGCACCTAGGGAAACCTACCAAACCTGGGCATTTTTGAAAACTAGAGACCTAGGGGAAACCAAGATGGGGTGACTTGTGGGGCTCTGACCAGGTTCTGTTACCCAGAATCCTTTGCAAACCTCAAAATGTGGCTAAAAAAACACATTTTCCTCACATTTTGGTGACAGAAAGTTCTGGAATCAGAGAGGAGCCACACATTTCCTGCCACCCAGCGTACCCCCAAGTCTCCCGATAAAAATGATACCTCACTTTTGTGGGTGGGCCTAGCGCCCGCGACAGGAAATGCCCAAAAACACGACGTGGACACATCACATATTTTTAAAGAAAACAGAGGTGTTTTTTGCAAAGTGCCTACCTGTAGATTTTGGCCTCTAGCTCAGCCGGCACCTAGGGAAACCTACAAAACCTGTGCATTTTTTTAAACTAGAGACCTAGGGGAATCCAAGATGGGGTGATTGTGGGGCTTTGACCAGGTTCTGTTACCCAGAATCCTTTGCAAACCTCAAAATTTGGCTAAAAAAACACATTTTCCTCACATTTTGGTGACAGAAAGTTCTGGAATCAGAGAGGGGCCACAAATTGCCTTCCACCCAGCATACCCCCAAGTCTCCCGATAAAAACTGATACCTCACTTTTGTGGGTAGGCCTAGCGCCCGCGACAGGAAATGCCCCAAAACGCAACGTGGACACATCACATTTTTTGAAAGAAAACAGAGGTTTTTTTTGCAAAGTGCCTACCTGTAGATTTTGGCCTCTAGCTCAGCCGGCACCTAGGTAAACTTACCAAACCTGTGCATTTGTGAAAACTAGAGACCTAGGGGAATCCAAGATGGGGTGACTTGTGGGGCTCTGACCAGGTTCTGTTACCCAGAATCCTTTGCAAACCTCAAAATGTGGCTAAAAAAACAAATTTTCCTCACATTTTGGTGACAGAAAGTTCTGGAATCAGAGAGGGGCCACAAATTGCCTTCCACCCAGCGTACCCCCAAGTCTCCCGATAAAAACTGATACCTCACTTTTGTGGGTAGGCCTAGCGCCCGCGACAGGAAATGCCCCAAAACGCAACGTGGACACATCACATTTTTTGAAAGAAAACAGAGGTTTTTTTTGCAAAGTGCCTACCTGTAGATTTTGGCCGCTAACTCAGCCGGCACCTAGGTAAACTTACCAAACCTGTGCATTTGTGAAAACTAGAGACCTAGGGGAATCCAAGATGGGGTGACTTGTGGGGCTCTGACCAGGTTCTGTTACCCAGAATCCTTTGCAAACCTCAAAATTTGGCTCAAAAATCACATTTTCCTCACATTTTGGTGACAGAAAGTTCTGGAATCAGAGAGGAGCCACAAATTTCCTTCCACCCAGGGTACCCCCCAGTCTCCCGATAAAAATGATACCTCACTTGTGTGGGTAGGCCTAGCGCCCGCAACAGGAAATGCCCCAAAACACAACGTGGACACATCACATTTTTGGAAAGAAAACAGAGGTTTTTTTGCAAAGTGCCTACCTGTAGATTTTGGCCTCTAGCTCAGCCGGCACCTAGGTAAACTTACCAAACCTGGGCATTTTTGAAAACTAGAGACCTAGGGGAATCCAAGATGGGGTGACTTGTGGGGCTCTGACCAGGTTCTGTTACCCAGAATCCTTTGCAAACCTCAAAATGTGGCTAAAAAAACACATTTTCCTCACATTTTGGTGACAGAAAGTTCTGGAATCAGAGAGGAGCCACACATTTCCTGCCACCCAGCGTACCCCCAAGTCTCCCGATAAAAATGATACCTCACTTTTGTGGGTGGGCCTAGCGCCCGCGACAGGAAATGCCCAAAAACACGACGTGGACACATCACATATTTTTAAAGAAAACAGAGGTGTTTTTTGCAAAGTGCCTACCTGTAGATTTTGGCCTCTAGCTCAGCCGGCACCTAGGGAAACCTACAAAACCTGTGCATTTTTTTAAACTAGAGACCTAGGGGAATCCAAGATGGGGTGATTGTGGGGCTTTGACCAGGTTCTGTTACCCAGAATCCTTTGCAAACCTCGAAATTTAACTAAAAAAACAAATTTTCCTCACATTTTGGTGACAGAAAGTTCTGGGATCAGAGAGGGGCCACAAATTGCCTTCCACCCAGCATACCCCCAAGTTTCCCGATAAAAACTGATACCTCACTTTTGTGGGTAGGCCTAGCGCCCGCGACAGGAAATGCCCCAAAACGCAACATGGACACATCGCATTTTTTGAAAGAAAACAGAGGTTTTTTTTGCAAAGTGCCTACCTGTAGATTTTGGCCTCTAGCTCAGCCGGCACCTAGGTAAACTTACCAAACCTGTGCATTTGTGAAAACTAGAGACCTAGGGGAATCCAAGATGGGGTGACTTGTGGGGCTCTGACCAGGTTCTGTTACCCAGAATCCTTTGCAAACCTCAAAATTTGGCTAAAAAAACAAATTTTCCTCACATTTTGGTGACAGAAAGTTCTGGAATCAGAGAGGGGCCACAAATTGCCTTCCACCCAGCGTACCCCCAAGTCTCCCGATAAAAACTGATACCTCACTTTTGTGGGTAGGCCTAGCGCCCGCGACAGGAAATGCCCCAAAACGCAACGTGGACACATCACATTTTTTGAAAGAAAACAGAGGTTTTTTTTGCAAAGTGCCTACCTGTAGATTTTGGCCGCTAACTCAGCCGCACCTAGGTAAACTTACCAAACCTGTGCATTTGTGAAAACTAGAGACCTAGGGCAATCCAAGATGGGGTGACTTGTGGGGCTCTGACCAGGTTCTGTTACCCAGAATCCTTTGCAAACCTCAAAATTTGGCTCAAAAATCACATTTTCCTCACATTTTGGTGACAGAAAGTTCTGGAATCAGAGAGGAGCCACAAATTTCCTTCCACCCAGGGTACCCCCCAGTCTCCCGATAAAAATGATACCTCACTTGTGTGGGTAGGCCTAGCGCCCGCAACAGGAAATGCCCCAAAACACAACGTGGACACATCACATTTTTGGAAAGAAAACAGAGGTGTTTTTTGCAAAGTGCCTACCTGTAGATTTTTGCCTCTAGCTCAGCCGGCACCTAGGTAAACTTACCAAACCTGTGCATTTGTGAAAACTAGAGACCTAGGGGAATACAAGATGGGGTGACTTGTGGGGCTCTGACCAGGTTCTGTTACCCAGAATCCTTTGCAAACCTCAAAATTTGGCTAAAAAAACAAATTTTCCTCACATTTTGGTGACAGAAAGTTCTGGAATCAGAGAGGGGCCACAAATTGCCTTCCACCCAGCGTACCCCCAAGTCTCCCGATAAAAACTGATACCTCACTTTTGTGGGTAGGCCTAGCGCCCGCGACAGGAAATGCCCCAAAACGCAACGTGGACACATCACATTTTTTGAAAGAAAACAGAGGTTTTTTTTGCAAAGTGCCTACCTGTAGATTTTGGCCGCTAACTCAGCCGGCACCTAGGGAAACCTAACAAACCTGTGCATTTTTTATAACTAGAGACCTAGGGGAATCCAAAATGGGGTGATTGTGGGGCTTTGACCAGGTTCTGTTACCCAGAATCCTTTGCAAACCTCAAAATTTGGCTCAAAAAACACATTTTCTTCACATTTTGGTGACAGAAAGTTCTGGAATCAGAGAGGAGCCACAAATTTCCTTCCACCCAGGGTACCCCCAAGTCTCCCGATAAAAATGGTACCTCACTTGCGTGGGTAGGCCTAGCGCCCGCAACAGGAAATGCCCCAAAACACAACGTGGACACATCACATTTTTGGAAAGAAAACAGAGGTGTTTTTTGCAAAGTGCCTACCTGTAGATTTTGGCCTCTAGCTCAGCCGGCACCTAGGTAAACTTACCAAACCTGTGCATTTGTGAAAACTAGAGACCTAGGGGAATCCAAGATGGGGTGACTTGTGGGGCTCTGACCAGGTTCTGTTACCCAGAATCCTTTGCAAACCTCAAAATTTGGCTAAAAAAACTCATTTTCCTCACATTTTGGTGACAGAAAGTTCTGGAATCAGAGAGGGGCCACAAATTGCCTTCCACCCAGCGTTCCCCCAAGTCTCCCGATAAAAAAGATACCTCACTTGTGTGGGTAGGCCTAGCGCCCGCGGAAGGAAACGGCCCAAAATGCAACTTGGACACATCACATTTTTTTAAAGAAAACAGAGGTGTTTTTTGCAAAGTGCCTACCTGTAGATTTTGGCCTCTAGCTCAGCCGGCACCTGGGGAAACCTACCAAACCTGTGCATTTTTTAAAACTAGAGACCTAGGGGAATCCAGGATGGGGTGGTTGTGGGGCTTGAACAGGTTCTGTTACCCAGAATCCTTTGCAAACCTCAAAATTTGGCTAAAAAAAAAATGTTCCTCAAATTTTGGTGACAGAAAGTTCTAAAATCAGAGAGGAGCCACAAATTTCCTTCCACCCAGCGTTCCCCCAAGTCTCCCGATAAAAATGATACCTCACTTGTGTGGGAAGGCCTAGCGCCCGCGACAGGAAATGGCCCAAAACGCAACGTGGACACATCACATTTTTTTAAAGAAAACAGAGGTGTTTTTTGCAAAGTGCCTACCTGTAGATTTTGGCCTCTAGCTCAGCCGGCACCTAGGGAAACCTACCAAACCTGTGCATTTTTGAAAACTAGAGACCTAGGGGAATCCAAGATGGGGTGACTTGTGGGGCTCTGACCAGGTTCTGTTACCCAGAATCCTTTGCAAACCCCAACATTTGGCTAAAAAAACACATTTTCCTCACATTTTGGTGACAGAAAGTTACGGAGTCAGAGAGGAGCCACAAATTTCCTTCCACCCAGCGTTCCTCCAAGGCTCCCGATAAAAATGATACCTCACTTGTGTGGGTAGGCCTAGCGCCCGCGACAGGAAATGCCGCAAAACGCAACGTGGACACTTCACATTTTTTTAAAGAAAACAGTGGTGTTTTTTGCAAAGTGCCTACATGTAGATGTTGGCCTCTAGCTCAGCCGGCACCTAGGGAAACCTACCAAACCTGGGCATTTTTGAAAACTAGAGACCTAGGGGAAACCAAGATGGGGTGACTTGTGGGGCTCTGACCAGGTTCTGTTACCCAGAATCCTTTGCAAACCTCAAAATGTGGCTAAAAAAACACATTTTCCTCACATTTTGGTGACAGAAAGTTCTGGAATCAGAGAGGAGCCACACATTTCCTGCCACCCAGCGTACCCCCAAGTCTCCCGATAAAAATGATACCTCACTTTTGTGGGTGGGCCTAGCGCCCGCGACAGGAAATGCCCAAAAACACGACGTGGACACATCACATATTTTTAAAGAAAACAGAGGTGTTTTTTGCAAAGTGCCTACCTGTAGATTTTGGCCTCTAGCTCAGCCGGCACCTAGGGAAACCTACAAAACCTGTGCATTTTTTTAAACTAGAGACCTAGGGGAATCCAAGATGGGGTGATTGTGGGGCTTTGACCAGGTTCTGTTACCCAGAATCCTTTGCAAACCTCAAAATTTGGCTAAAAAAACACATTTTCCTCACATTTTGGTGACAGAAAGTTCTGGAATCAGAGAGGGGCCACAAATTGCCTTCCACCCAGCATACCCCCAAGTCTCCCGATAAAAACTGATACCTCACTTTTGTGGGTAGGCCTAGCGCCCGCGACAGGAAATGCCCCAAAACGCAACGTGGACACATCACATTTTTTGAAAGAAAACAGAGGTTTTTTTTGCAAAGTGCCTACCTGTAGATTTTGGCCTCTAGCTCAGCCGGCACCTAGGTAAACTTACCAAACCTGTGCATTTGTGAAAACTAGAGACCTAGGGGAATCCAAGATGGGGTGACTTGTGGGGCTCTGACCAGGTTCTGTTACCCAGAATCCTTTGCAAACCTCAAAATTTGGCTAAAAAAACAAATTTTCCTCACATTTTGGTGACAGAAAGTTCTGGAATCAGAGAGGGGCCACAAATTGCCTTCCACCCAGCGTACCCCCAAGTCTCCCGATAAAAACTGATACCTCACTTTTGTGGGTAGGCCTAGCGCCCGCGACAGGAAATGCCCCAAAACGCAACGTGGACACATCACATTTTTTGAAAGAAAACAGAGGTTTTTTTTGTAAAGTGCCTACCTGTAGATTTTGGCCGCTAACTCAGCCGGCACCTAGGTAAACTTACCAAACCTGTGCATTTGTGAAAACTAGAGACCTAGGGGAATCCAAGATGGGGTGACTTGTGGGGCTCTGACCAGGTTCTGTTACCCAGAATCCTTTGCAAACCTCAAAATTTGGCTCAAAAATCACATTTTCCTCACATTTTGGTGACAGAAAGTTCTGGAATCAGAGAGGAGCCACAAAGTTCCTTCCACCCAGGGTACCCCCCAGTCTCCCGATAAAAATGATACCTCACTTGTGTGGGTAGGCCTAGCGCCCGCAACAGGAAATGCCCCAAAACGCAACGTGGACACATCACATTTTTGGAAAGAAAACAGAGGTGTTTTTTGCAAAGTGCCTACCTGTAGATTTTGGCCTCTAGCTCAGCCGGCACCTAGGTAAACTTACCAAACCTGTGCATTTGTGAAAACTAGAGACCTAGGGGAATCCAAGATGGGGTGACTTGTGGGGCTCTGACCAGGTTCTGTTACCCAGAATCCTTTGCAAACCTCAAAATTTGGCTAAAAAAACTAATTTTCCTCACATTTTGGTGACAGAAAGTTCTGGAATCAGAGAGGGGCCACAAATTGCCTTCCACCCAGCGTACCCCCAAGTCTCCCGATAAAAACTGATACCTCACTTTTGTGGGTAGGCCTAGCGCCCGCGACAGGAAATGCCCCAAAACGCAACGTGGACACATCACATTTTTTGAAAGAAAACAGAGGTTTTTTTTGCAAAGTGCCTACCTGTAGATTTTGGCCGCTAACTCAGCCGGCACCTAGGGAAACCTACCAAACCTGTGCATTTTTTATAACTAGAGACCTAGGGGAATCCAAAATGGGGTGATTGTGGGGCTTTGACCAGGTTCTGTTACCCAGAATCCTTTGCAAACCTCATAATTTGGCTCAAAAAACACATTTTCTTCACATTTTGGTGACAGAAAGTTCTGGAATCAGAGAGGAGCCACAAATTTCCTTCCACCCAGGGTACCCCCAAGTCTCCCGATAAAAATGGTACCAAACTTGCGTGGGTAGGCCTAGCGCCCGCAACAGGAAATGCCCCAAAACACAACGTGGACACATCACATTTTTGGAAAGAAAACAGAGGTGTTTTTTGCAAAGTGCCTACCTGTAGATTTTGGCCTCTAGCTCAGCCGGCACCTAGGTAAACTTACCAAACCTGTGCATTTGTGAAAACTAGAGACCTAGGGGAATCCAAGATGGGGTGACTTGTGGGGCTCTGACCAGGTTCTGTTACCCAGAATCCTTTGCAAACCTCAAAATTTGGCTAAAAAAACTCATTTTCCTCTCATTTTGGTGACAGAAAGTTCTGGAATCAGAGAGGGGCCACAAATTGCCTTCCACCCAGCGTTCCCCCAAGTCTCCCGATAAAAAAGATACCTCACTTGTGTGGGTAGGCCTAGCGCCCGCGGAAGGAAACGGCCCAAAATGCAACTTGGACACATCACATTTTTTTAAAGAAAACAGAGGTGTTTTTTGCAAAGTGCCTACCTGTAGATTTTGGCCTGTAGCTCAGCCGGCACCTGGGGAAACCTACCAAACCTGTGCTTTTTTTAAAACTAGAGACCTAGGGGAATCCAGGATGGGGTGGTTGTGGGGCTTGAACAGGTTCTGTTACCCAGAATCCTTTGCAAACCTCAAAATTTGGTTAAAAAAAAATGTTCCTCAAATTTTGGTGACAGAAAGTTCTAAAATCAGAGAGGAGCCACAAATTTCCTTCCACCCAGCGTTCCCCCAAGTCTCCCGATAAAAATGATACCTCACTTGTGTGGGAAGGCCTAGCGCCCGCGACAGGAAATGGCCCAAAACGCAACGTGGACACATGACATTTTTTTAAAGAAAACAGAGGTGTTTTTTGCAAAGTGCCTACCTGTAGATGTTGGCCTCTAGCTCAGCCGGCACCTAGGGAAACCTACCAAACCTGGGCATTTTTGAAAACTAGAGACCTAGGGGAAACCAAGATGGGGTGACTTGTGGGGCTCTGACCAGGTTCTGTTACCCAGAATCCTTTGCAAACCTCAAAATGTGGCTAAAAAAACACATTTTCCTCACATTTTGGTGACAGAAAGTTCTGGAATCAGAGAGGAGCCACACATTTCCTGCCACCCAGCGTACCCCCAAGTCTCCCGATAAAAATGATACCTCACTTTTGTGGGTGGGCCTAGCGCCTGCGACAGGAAATGCCCAAAAACACGACGTGGACACATCACATATTTTTAAAGAAAACAGAGGTGTTTTTTGCAAAGTGCCTACCTGTAGATTTTGGCCTCTAGCTCAGCCGGCACCTAGGGAAACCTACAAAACCTGTGCATTTTTTTAAACTAGAGACCTAGGGGAATCCAAGATGGGGTGATTGTGGGGCTTTGACCAGGTTCTGTTACCCAGAATCCTTTGCAAACCTCAAAATTTGGCTAAAAAAACACATTTTCCTCACATTTTGGTGACAGAAAGTTCTGGAATCAGAGAGGGGCCACAAATTGCCTTCCACCCAGCATACCCCCAAGTCTCCCGATAAAAACTGATACCTCACTTTTGTGGGTAGGCCTAGCGCCCGCGACAGGAAATGCCCCAAAACGCAACGTGGACACATCACATTTTTTGAAAGAAAACAGAGGTTTTTTTTGCAAAGTGCCTACCTGTAGATTTTGGCCTCTAGCTCAGCCGGCACCTAGGTAAACTTACCAAACCTGTGCATTTGTGAAAACTAGAGACCTAGGGGAATCCAAGATGGGGTGACTTGTGGGGCTCTGACCAGGTTCTGTTACCCAGAATCCTTTGCAAACCTCAAAATTTGGCTAAAAAAACAAATTTTCCTCACATTTTGGTGACAGAAAGTTCTGGAATCAGAGAGGGGCCACAAATTGCCTTCCACCCAGCGTACCCCCAAGTCTCCCGATAAAAACTGATACCTCACTTTTGTGGGTAGGCCTAGCGCCCGCGACAGGAAATGCCCCAAAACGCAACGTGGACACATCACATTTTTTGAAAGAAAACAGAGGTTTTTTTTGCAAAGTGCCTACCTGTAGATTTTGGCCGCTAACTCAGCCGGCACCTAGGTAAACTTACCAAACCTGTGCATTTGTGAAAACTAGAGACCTAGGGGAATCCAAGATGGGGTGATTGTGGGGCTCTGACCAGGTTCTGTTACCCAGAATCCTATGCAAACCTCAAAATTTGGCTCAAAAATCACATTTTCCTCACATTTTGGTGACAGAAAGTTCTGGAATCAGAGAGGAGCCACAAATTTCCTTCCACCCAGGGTACCCCCCAGTCTCCCGATAAAAATGATACCTCACTTGTGTGGGTAGGCCTAGCGCCCGCAACAGGAAATGCCCCAAAACACAACGTGGACACATCACATTTTTGGAAAGAAAACAGAGGTGTTTTTTGCAAAGTGCCTACCTGTAGATTTTGGCCTCTAGCTCAGCCGGCACCTAGGTAAACTTACCAAACCTGTGCATTTGTGAAAACTAGAGACCTAGGGGAATACAAGATGGGGTGACTTGTGGGGCTCTGACCAGGTTCTGTTACCCAGAATCCTTTGCAAACCTCAAAATTTGGCTAAAAAAACAAATTTTCCTCACATTTTGGTGACAGAAAGTTCTGGAATCAGAGAGGGGCCACAAATTGCCTTCCACCCAGCGTACCCCCAAGTCTCCCGATAAAAACTGATACCTCACTTTTGTGGGTAGGCCTAGCGCCCGCGACAGGAAATGCCCCAAAACGCAACGTGGACACATCACATTTTTTGAAAGAAAACAGAGGTTTTTTTTGCAAAGTGCCTACCTGTAGATTTTGGCCGCTAACTCAGCCGGCACCTAGGGAAACCTACCAAACCTGTGCATTTTTTATAACTAGAGACCTAGGGGAATCCAAAATGGGGTGATTGTGGGGCTTTGACCAGGTTCTGTTACCCAGAATCCTTTGCAAACCTCAAAATTTGGCTCAAAAAACACATTTTCTTCACATTTTGGTGACAGAAAGTTCTGGAATCAGAGAGGAGCCACAAATTTCCTTCCACCCAGGGTACCCCCAAGTCTCCCGATAAAAATGGTACCTCACTTGCGTGGGTAGGCCTAGCGCCCGCAACAGGAAATGCCCCAAAACACAACATGGACACATCACATTTTTGGAAAGAAAACAGAGGTGTTTTTTGCAAAGTGCCTACCTGTAGATTTTGGCCTCTAGCTCAGCCGGCACCTAGGTAAACTTACCAAACCTGTGCATTTGTGAAAACTAGAGACCTAGGGGAATCCAAGATGGGGTGACTTGTGGGGCTCTGACCAGGTTCTGTTACCCAGAATCCTTTGCAAACCTAAAAATTTGGCTAAAAAAACTCATTTTCCTCACATTTTGGTGACAGAAAGTTCTGGAATCAGAGAGGGGCCACAAATTGCCTTCCACCCAGCGTTCCCCCAAGTCTCCCGATAAAAAAGATACCTCACTTGTGTGGGTAGGCCTAGCGCCCGCGGAAGGAAACGGCCCAAAATGCAACTTGGACACATCACATTTTTTTAAAGAAAATAGAGGTGTTTTTTGCAAAGTGCCTACCTGTAGATTTTGGCCTCTAGCTCAGCCGGCACCTGGGGAAACCTACCAAACCTGTGCATTTTTTAAAACTAGAGACCTAGGGGAATCCAGGATGGGGTGGTTGTGGGGCTTGAACAGGTTCTGTTACCCAGAATCCTTTGCAAACCTCAAAATTTGGCTAAAAAAAAAATGTTCCTCAAATTTTGGTGACAGAAAGTTCTAAAATCAGAGAGGAGCCACAAATTTCCTTCCACCCAGCGTTCCCCCAAGTCTCCCGATAAAAATGATACCTCACTTGTGTGGGAAGGCCTAGCGCCCGCGACAGGAAATGGCCCAAAACGCAACGTGGACACATCACATTTTTTTAAAGAAAACAGAGGTGTTTTTTGCAAAGTGCCTACCTGTAGATTTTGGCCTCTAGCTCAGCCGGCACCTAGGGAAACCTACCAAACCTGTGCATTTTTGAAAACTAGAGACCTAGGGGAATCCAAGATGGGGTGACTTGTGGGGCTCTGACCAGGTTCTGTTACCCAGAATCCTTTGCAAACCCCAACATTTGGCAAAAAAAACACATTTTCCTCACATTTTGGTGACAGAAAGTTACGGAGTCAGAGAGGAGCCACAAATTTCCTTCCACCCAGCGTTCCTCCAAGGCTCCCGATAAAAATGATACCTCACTTGTGTGGGTAGGCCTAGCGCCAGCGACAGGAAATGCCCCAAAACGCAACGTGGACACTTCACATTTTTTTAAAGAAAACAGTGGTGTTTTTTGCAAAGTGCCTACATGTAGATGTTGGCCTCTAGCTCAGCCGGCACCTAGGGAAACCTACCAAACCTGGGCATTTTTGAAAACTAGAGACCTAGGGGAAACCAAGATGGGGTGACTTGTGGGGCTCTGACCAGGTTCTGTTACCCAGAATCCTTTGCAAACCTCAAAATGTGGCTAAAAAAACACATTTTCCTCACATTTTGGTGACAGAAAGTTCTGGAATCAGAGAGGAGCCACACATTTCCTGCCACCCAGCGTACCCCCAAGTCTCCCGATAAAAATGATACCTCACTTTTGTGGGTGGGCCTAGCGCCCGCGACAGGAAATGCCCAAAAACACGACGTGGACACATCACATATTTTTAAAGAAAACAGAGGTGTTTTTTGCAAAGTGCCTACCTGTAGATTTTGGCCTCTAGCTCAGCCGGCACCTAGGGAAACCTACAAAACCTGTGCATTTTTTTAAACTAGAGACCTAGGGGAATCCAAGATGGGGTGATTGTGGGGCTTTGACCAGGTTCTGTTACCCAGAATCCTTTGCAAACCTCAAAATTTGGCTAAAAAAACACATTTTCCTCACATTTTGGTGACAGAAAGTTCTGGAATCAGAGAGGGGCCACAAATTGCCTTCCACACAGCATACCCCCAAGTCTCCCGATAAAAACTGATACCTCACTTTTGTGGGTAGGCCTAGCGCCCGCGACAGGAAATGCCCCAAAACGCAACGTGGACACATCACATTTTTTGAAAGAAAACAGAGGTTTTTTTTGCAAAGTGCCTACCTGTAGATTTTGGCCTCTAGCTCAGCTGGCACCTAGGTAAACTTACCAAACCTGTGCATTTGTGAAAACTAGAGACCTAGGGGAATCCAAGATGGGGTGACTTGTGGGGCTCTGACCAGGTTCTGTTACCCAGAATCCTTTGCAAACCTCAAAATTTGGCTAAAAAAACAAATTTTCCTCACATTTTGGTGACAGAAAGTTCTGGAATCAGAGAGGGGCCACAAATTGCCTTCCACCCAGCGTACCCCCAAGTCTCCCGATAAAAACTGATACCTCACTTTTGTGGGTAGGCCTAGCGCCCGCGACAGGAAATACCCCAAAACGCAACGTGGACACATCACATTTTTTGAAAGAAAACAGAGGTTTTTTTTGCAAAGTGCCTACCTGTAGATTTTGGCCGCTAACTCAGCCGGCACCTAGGTAAACTTACCAAACCTGTGCATTTGTGAAAACTAGAGACCTAGGGGAATCCAAGATGGGGTGACTTGTGGGGCTCTGACCAGGTTCTGTTACCCAGAATCCTTTGCAAACCTCAAAATTTGGCTCAAAAATCACATTTTCCTCACATTTTGCTGACAGAAAGTTCTGGAATCAGAGAGGAGCCACAAATTTCCTTCCACCCAGGGTACCCCCCAGTCTCCCGATAAAAATGATACCTCACTTTTGTGGGTAGGCCTAGCGCCCGCAACAGGAAATGCCCCAAAACGCAACGTGGACACATCACATTTTTGGAAAGAAAACAGAGGTGTTTTTTGCAAAGTGCCTACCTGTAGATTTTGGCCTCTAGCTCAGCCGGCACCTAGGTAAACTTACCAAACCTGTGCATTTGTGAAAACTAGAGACCTAGGGGAATCCAAGATGGGGTGACTTGTGGGGCTCTGACCAGGTTCTGTTACCCAGAATCCTTTGCAAACCTCAAAATTTGGCTAAAAAAACAAATTTTCCTCACATTTTGGTGACAGAAAGTTCCGGAATCAGAGAGGGGCCACAAATTGCCTTCCACCCAGCGTACCCCCAAGTCTCCCGATAAAAACTGATACCTCACTTTTGTGGGTAGGCCTAGCGCCCGCGACAGGAAATGCCCCAAAACGCAACGTGGACACATCACATTTTTTGAAAGAAAACAGAGTTTTTTTTTGCAAAGTGCCTACCTGTAGATTTTGGCCGCTAACTCAGCCGGCACCTAGGGAAACCTACCAAACCTGTGCATTTTTTATAACTAGAGACCTAGGGGAATCCAAAATGGGGTGATTGTGGGGCTTTGACCAGGTTCTGTTACCCAGAATCCTTTGCAAACCTCAAAATTTGGCTCAAAAAACACATTTTCTTCACATTTTGGTGACAGAAAGTTCTGGAATCAGAGAGGAGTCACAAATTTCCTTCCACCCAGGGTACCCCCAAGTCTCCCGATAAAAATGGTACCAAACTTGCGTGGGTAGGCCTAGCGCCCGCAACAGGAAATGCCCCAAAACACAACGTGGACACATCACATTTTTGGAAAGAAAACAGAGGTGTTTTTTGCAAAGTGCCTACCTGTAGATTTTGGCCTCTAGCTCAGCCGGCACCTAGGTAAACTTACCAAACCTGTGCATTTGTGAAAACTAGAGACCTAGGGGAATCCAAGATGGGGTGACTTGTGGGGCTCTGACCAGGTTCTGTTACCCAGAATCCTTTGCAAACCTCAAAATTTGGCTAAAAAAACTCATTTTCCTCTCATTTTGGTGACAGAAAGTTCTGGAATCAGAGAGGGGCCACAAATTGCCTTCCACCCAGCGTTCCCCCAAGTCTCCCGATAAAAAAGATACCTCACTTGTGTGGGTAGGCCTAGCGCCCGCGGAAGGAAACGGCCCAAAATGCAACTTGGACACATCACATTTTTTTAAAGAAAACAGAGGTGTTTTTTGCAAAGTGCCTACCTGTAGATTTTGGCCTCTAGCTCAGCCGGCACCTGGGGAAACCTACCAAACCTGTGCTTTTTTTAAAACTAGAGACCTAGGGGAATCCAGGATGGGGTGGTTGTGGGGCTTGAACAGGTTCTGTTACCCAGAATCCTTTGCAAACCTCAAAATTTGGTTAAAAAAAAATGTTCCTCAAATTTTGGTGACAGAAAGTTCTAAAATCAGAGAGGAGCCACAAATTTCCTTCCACCCAGCGTTCCCCCAAGTCTCCCGATAAAAATGATACCTCACTTGTGTGGGAAGGCCTAGCGCCCGCGACAGGAAATGGCCCAAAACGCAACGTGGACACATCACATTTTTTTAAAGAAAACAGAGGTGTTTTTTGCAAAGTGCCTACCTGTAGATGTTGGCCTCTAGCTCAGCCGGCACCTAGGGAAACCTACCAAACCTGGGCATTTTTGAAAACTAGAGACCTAGGGGAAACCAAGATGGGGTGACTTGTGGGGCTCTGACCAGGTTCTGTTACCCAGAATCCTTTGCAAACCTCAAAATGTGGCTAAAAAAACACATTTTCCTCACATTTTGGTGACAGAAAGTTCTGGAATCAGAGAGGAGCCACACATTTCCTGCCACCCAGCGTACCCCCAAGTCTCCCGATAAAAATGATACCTCACTTTTGTGGGTGGGCCTAGCGCCCGCGACAGGAAATGCCCAAAAACACGACGTGGACACATCACATATTTTTTTTTTAAAGAAAACAGAGGTGTTTTTTGCAAAGTGCCTACCTGTAGATTTTGGCCTCTAGCTCAGCCGGCACCTAGGGAAACCTACAAAACCTGTGCATTTTTTTAAACTAGAGACCTAGGGGAATCCAAGATGGGGTGATTGTGGAGCTTTGACCAGGTTCTGTTACCCAGAATCCTTTGCAAACCTCAAAATTTGGCTAAAAAAACACATTTTCCTCACATTTTGGTGACAGAAAGTTCTGGAATCAGAGAGGGGCCACAAATTGCCTTCCACCCAGCATACCCCCAAGTCTCCCGATAAAAACTGATACCTCACTTTTGTGGGTAGGCCTAGCGCCCGCGACAGGAAATGCCCCAAAACGCAACGTGGACACATCACATTTTTTGAAAGAAAACAGAGGTTTTTTTTGCAAAGTGCCTACCTGTAGATTTTGGCCTCTAGCTCAGCCGGCACCTAGGTAAACTTACCAAACCTGTGCATTTGTGAAAACTAGAGACCTAGGGGAATCCAAGATGGGGTGACTTGTGGGGCTCTGACCAGGTTCTGTTACCCAGAATCCTTTGCAAACCTCAAAATTTGGCTAAAAAAACAAATTTTCCTCACATTTTGGTGACAGAAAGTTCTGGAATCAGAGAGGGGCCACAAATTGCCTTCCACCCAGCGTACCCCCAAGTCTCCCGATAAAAACTGATACCTCACTTTTGTGGGTAGGCCTAGCGCCCGCGACAGGAAATGCCCCAAAACGCAACGTGGACACATCACATTTTTTGAAAGAAAACAGAGGTTTTTTTTGCAAAGTGCCTACCTGTAGATTTTGGCCGCTAACTCAGCCGGCACCTAGGTAAACTTACCAAACCTGTGCATTTGTGAAAACTAGAGACCTAGGGGAATCCAAGATGGGGTGACTTGTGGGGCTCTGACCAGGTTCTGTTACCCAGAATCCTATGCAAACCTCAAAATTTGGCTCAAAAATCACATTTTCCTCACATTTTGGTGACAGAAAGTTCTGGAATCAGAGAGGAGCCACAAATTTCCTTCCACCCAGGGTACCCCCCAGTCTCCCGATAAAAATGATACCTCACTTGTGTGGGTGGGCCTAGCGCCCGCAACAGGAAATGCCCCAAAACACAACGTGGACACATCACATTTTTGGAAAGAAAACAGAGGTGTTTTTTGCAAAGTGCCTACCTGTAGATTTTGGCCTCTAGCTCAGCCGGCACCTAGGTAAACTTACCAAACCTGTGCATTTGTGAAAACTAGAGACCTAGGGGAATCCAAGATGGGGTGACTTGTGGGGCTCTGACCAGGTTCTGTTACCCAGAATCCTTTGCAAACCTCAAAATTTGGCTAAAAAAACAAATTTTCCTCACATTTTGGTGACAGAAAGTTCTGGAATCAGAGAGGGGCCACAAATTGCCTTCCACCCAGCGTACCCCCAAGTCTCCCGATAAAAACTGATACCTCACTTTTGTGGGTAGGCCTAGCGCCCGCGACAGGAAATGCCCCAAAACGCAACATGGACACATCACATTTTTTGAAAGAAAACAGAGTTTTTTTTTGCAAAGTGCCTACCTGTAGATTTTGGCCGCTAACTCAGCCGGCACCTAGGGAAACCTACCAAACCTGTGCATTTTTTATAACTAGAGACCTAGGGGAATCCAAAATGGGGTGATTGTGGGGCTTTGACCAGGTTCTGTTACCCAGAATCCTTTGCAAACCTCAAAATTTGGCTCAAAAAACACATTTTCTTCACATTTTGGTGACAGAAAGTTCTGGAATCAGAGAGGAGCCACAAATTTCCTTCCACCCAGGGTACCCCCAAGTCTCCCGATAAAAATGGTACCTCACTTGCGTGGGTAGGCCTAGCGCCCGCAACAGGAAATGCCCCTAAACACAACGTGGACACATCACATTTTTGGAAAGAAAACAGAGGTGTTTTTTGCAAAGTGCCTACCTGTAGATTTTGGCCTCTAGCTCAGCCGGCACCTAGGTAAACTTACCAAACCTGTGCATTTGTGAAAACTAGAGACCTAGGGGAATCCAAGATGGGGTGACTTGTGGGGCTCTGACCAGGTTCTGTTACCCAGAATCCTTTGCAAACCTCAAAATTTGGCTAAAAAAACTCATTTTCCTCACATTTTGGTGACAGAAAGTTCTGGAATCAGAGAGGGGCCACAAATTGCCTTCCACCCAGCGTTCCCCCAAGTCTCCCGATAAAAAAGATACCTCACTTGTGTGGGTAGGCCTAGCGCCCGCGGAAGGAAACGGCCCAAAATGCAACTTGGACACATCACATTTTTTTAAAGAAAACAGAGGTGTTTTTTGCAAAGTGCCTACCTGTAGATTTTGGCCTCTAGCTCAGCCGGCACCTGGGGAAACCTACCAAACCTGTGCATTTTTTAAAACTAGAGACCTAGGGGAATCCAGGATGGGGTGGTTGTGGGGCTTGAACAGGTTCTGTTACCCAGAATCCTTTGCAAACCTCAAAATTTGGCTAAAAAAAAAATGTTCCTCAAATTTTGGTGACAGAAAGTTCTAAAATCAGAGAGGAGTCACAAATTTCCTTCCACCCAGCGTTCCCCCAAGTCTCCCGATAAAAATGATACCTCACTTGTGTGGGAAGGCCTAGCGCCCGCGACAGGAAATGCCCCAAAACGCAACGTGGACACATCACATTTTTTGAAAGAAAACAGAGTTTTTTTTTGCAAAGTGCCTACCTGTAGATTTTGGCCTCTAGCTCAGCCGGCACCTAGGTAAACTTACCAAACCTGTGCATTTGTGAAAACTAGAGACCTAGGGGAATCCAAGATGGGGTGACTTGTGGGGCTCTGACCAGGTTCTGTTACCCAGAATCCTTTGCAAACCTCAAAATTTGGCTAAAAAAACAAATTTTCCTCACATTTTGGTGACAGAAAGTTCTGGAATCAGAGAGGGGCCACAAATTGCCTTCCACCCAGCGTACCCCCAAGTCTCCCGATAAAAACTGATACCTCACTTTTGTGGGTAGGCCTAGCGCCCGCGACAGGAAATGCCCCAAAACGCAACGTGGACACATCACATTTTTTGAAAGAAAACAGAGGTTTTTTTTGCAAAGTGCCTACCTGTAGATTTTGGCCGCTAACTCAGCCGGCACCTAGGTAAACTTACCAAACCTGTGCATTTGTGAAAACTAGAGACCTAGGGGAATCCAAGATGGGGTGACTTGTGGGGCTCTGACCAGGTTCTGTTACCCAGAATCCTTTGCAAACCTCAAAATTTGGCTCAAAAATCACATTTTCCTCACATTTTGGTGACAGAAAGTTCTGGAATCAGAGAGGAGCCACAAATTTCCTTCCACCCAGGGTACCCCCCAGTCTCCCGATAAAAATGATACCTCACTTGTGTGGGTGGGCCTAGCGCCCGCAACAGGAAATGCCCCAAAACACAACGTGGACACATCACATTTTTGGAAAGAAAACAGAGGTGTTTTTTGCAAAGTGCCTACCTGTAGATTTTGGCCTCTAGCTCAGCCGGCACCTAGGTAAACTTACCAAACCTGTGCATTTGTGAAAACTAGAGACCTAGGGGAATCCAAGATGGGGTGACTTGTGGGGCTCTGACCAGGTTCTGTTACCCAGAATCCTTTTCAAACCTCAAAATTTGGCTAAAAAAACAAATTTTCCTCACATTTTGGTGACAGAAAGTTCTGGAATCAGAGAGGGGCCACAAATTGCCTTCCACCCAGCGTACCCCCAAGTCTCCCGATAAAAACTGATACCTCACTTTTGTGGGTAGGCCTAGCGCCCGCGACAGGAAATGCCCCAAAACGCAACGTGGACACATCACATTTTTTGAAAGAAAACAGAGTTTTTTTTTGCAAAGTGCCTACCTGTAGATTTTGGCCGCTAACTCAGCCGGCACCTAGGGAAACCTACCAAACCTGTGCATTTTTTATAACTAGAGACCTAGGAGAATCCAAAATGGGGTGATTGTGGGGCTTTGACCAGGTTCTGTTACCCAGAATCCTTTGCAAACCTCAAAATTTGGCTCAAAAAACACATTTTCTTCACATTTTGGTGACAGAAAGTTCTGGAATCAGAGAGGAGCCACAAATTTCCTTCCACCCAGGGTACCCCCAAGTCTCCCGATAAAAATGGTACCTCACTTGCGTGGGTAGTCCTAGCGCCCGCAACAGGAAATGCCCCAAAACACAACGTGGACACATCACATTTTTGGAAAGAAATCAGAGGTGTTTTTTGCAAAGTGCCTACCTGTAGATTTTGGCCTCTAGCTCAGCCGGCACCTAGGTAAACTTACCAAACCTGTGCATTTGTGAAAACTAGAGACCTAGGGGAATCCAAGATGGGGTGACTTGTGGGGCTTTGACCAGGTTCTGTTACCCAGAATCCTTTGCAAACCTCAAAATTTGGCTAAAAAAAACACATTTTCCTCACATTTTGTGACAGAAAGTTCTGGAATCAGAGAGGAGCCACAAATTTCCTTCCACCCAGGGTACCCCCAAGTCTCCCGATAAAAATGATACCTCACTTGTGTGGGTAGGCCTAGCACCCGCGGAAGGAAACGGCCCAAAATGCAACTTGGACACATCACATTTTTTTAAAGAAAACAGAGGTGTTTTTTGCAAAGTGCCTACCTGTAGATTTTGGCCTCTAGCTCAGCCGGCACCTGGGGAAACCTACCAAACCTGTGCATTTTTTAAAACTAGAGACCTAGGGGAATCCAGGATGGGGTGGTTGTGGGGCTTGAACAGGTTCTGTTACCCAGAATCCTTTGCAAACCTCAAAATTTGGCTAAAAAAAAACATTTTCCTCAAATTTTGGTGACAGAAAGTTCTAAAATCAGAGAGGAGCCATAGATTTCCTTCCACCCAGCGTTCCCCCAAGTCTCCCGATAAAAATGATACCTCACTTGTGTGGGAAGGCCTAGCGCCCGCGACAGGAAATGGCCCAAAACGCAACTTGGACACATCACATTTTTTTAAAGAAAACAGAGGTGTTTTTTGCAAAGTGCCTACCTGTAGATTTTGGCCTCTAGCTCAGCCGGCACCTAGGGAAACCTACAAAACCTGTGCATTTTTTTAAACTAGAGACCTAGGGGAATCCAAGATGGGGTGATTGTGGGGCTTTGACCAGGTTCTGTTACCCAGAATCCTTTGCAAACCTCAAAATTTGGCTAAAAAAACACATTTTCCTCACATTTTGGTGACAGAAAGTTCTGGAATCAGAGAGGGTCCACAAAATGCCTTCCACCCAGCGTACCCCCAAGTCTCCCGATAAAAACTGATACCTCAGTTTTGTGGGTAGGCCTAGCGCCTGCGACAGGAAATGCCCCAAAACGCAACGTGGACACATCACATTTTTTGAAAGAAAACAGAGGTTTTTTTTGCAAAGTGCCTACCTGTAGATTTTGGCCGCTAGCTCAGCCGGCACCTTGGGAAACCTACCAAACCTGTGCATTTTTTAAAACTAGAGACCTAGGGGAATCCAAAATGGGGTGATTGTGGGGCTTTGACCAGGTTCTGTTACCCAGAATCCTTGCAAACCTAAAAATTTGGCTCAAAAAACACATTTTCCTCACATTTTGGTGACAGAAAGTTCTGGAATCAGAGAGGAGCCACAAATTTCCTTCCACCCAGGGTACCCCCAAGTCTCCCGATAAAAATGATACCTCACTTGTGTGGGTAGGCCTAGCGCCCACAACAGGAAATGCCCCAAAACACAACTTGAACACATCACATTTTTGGAAAGAAAACAGAGGTGTTTTTTGCAAAGTGCTTACCTGTAGATTTTGGCCTCTAGCTCAGCCGGCACCTAGGTAAACTTACCAAACCTGTGCATTTGTGAAAACTAGAGACCTAGGGGAATCCAAAATGGGGTGATTGTGGGGCTTTGACCAGGTTCTGTTACCCAGAATCCTTTCCAAACCTAAAAATTTGGCTCAAAAAACACATTTTCCTCACATTTTGGTGACAGAAAGTTCTGGAATCAGAGAGGAGCCACAAATTTCCTTCCACCCAGGGTACCCCCAAGTCTCCCGATAAAAATGATACCTCACTTGTGTGGGTAGGCCTAGCGCCCACAACAGAAAATGCCCCAAAACACAACTTGGACACATCACATTTTTGGAAAGAAAACAGAGGTTTTTTTTGCAAAGTGCCTACCTGTAGATTTTGGCCGCTAGCTCAGCCGGCACCTTGGGAAACCTACAAAACCTGTGCATTTTTTTAAACTAGAGACCTAGGGGAATCCAAGATGGGGTGATTGTGGGGCTCTGACCAGGTTCTGTTACTCAGAATCCTTTGCAAACCTCAAAATTTGGCTCAAAAATCACATTTTCCTCACATTTTGGTGACAGAAAGTTCTGGAATCAGAGAGGAGCCACAAATTTCCTTCCACCCAGGGTACCCCCAAGTCTCCCGTTAAAAATGATACCTCACTTGTGTGGGTAGGCCTAGCGCCCGCAACAGGAAATGCCCCAAAACACAACGTGGACACATCACATTTTTTGAAAGAAAACAGAGGTTTTTTTTGCAAAGTGCCTACCTGTAGATTTTGGCCGCTAGCTCAGCCGGCACCTAGGGAAACCTACCAAACCTGTGCATTTTTTAAAACTAGAGACCTAGGGGAATCCAGGATGGGGTGGTTGTGGGGCTTGAACGGGTTCTGTTACCCAGAATCCTTTGCAAACCTCAAAATTTGGCTAAAAAAACACATTTTCCTCACATTTTGGTGACAGAAAGTTCTGGAATCAGAGAGGGGCCACAAATTGCCTTCCACCCAGCGTACCCCCAAGTCTCCCGATAAAAAAGATACCTCACTTGTGTGGGTAGGACTAGCGCCCGCGACAGGAAACGGACCAAAATGCAATGTGGACACATCACATTTTTGGAAAGAAAACAGAGGTGTTTTTTGCAAAGTGCCTACCTGTATTTTTTGGCCTCTAGCTCAGCCGGCACCTAGGTAAACTTACCAAACCTGTGCATTTGTGAAAACTAGATACCTAGGGGAATCCAAGATAGGGTGACTTGTGGGGCTCTGACCAGGTTCTGTTACCCAGATTCCTTTGCAAACCTCAAAATTTGGCTAAAAAAACACATTTTCCTCACATTTTGGTGACAGAAAGTTCTAAAATCAGAGAGGAGCCATAGATTTCCTTCCACCCAGCGTTCCCCCAAGTCTCCCGATAAAAAGGATACCTCACTTGTGTGGGTAGGCCTAGCGCCCGCGGAAGGAAACGGCCCAAAATGCAACTTGGACACATCACATTTTTTTAAAGAAAACAGAGGTGTTTTTTGCAAAGTGCCTACCTGTAGATTTTGGCCTCTAGCTCAGCCGGCACCTAGGGAAACCTACCAAACCTGTGCATTTTTGAAAACTAGAGACCTAGGGGAATCCAAGATGGGGTGACTTGTGGGGCTCTGACCAGGTTCTGTTACCCAGAATCCTTTGCAAACCTCAAAATTTGGCTCAAAAATCACATTTTCCTCACATTTTGGTGACAGAAAGTTCTGGAATCAGAGAGGAGCCACAAATTTCCTTCCACCCAGGGTACCCCCCAGTCTCCCGATAAAAATGATACCTCACTTGTGTGGGTGGGCCTAGCGCCCGCAACAGGAAATGCCCCAAAACACAACGTGGACACATCACATTTTTGGAAAGAAAACAGAGGTGTTTTTTGCAAAGTGCCTACCTGTAGATTTTGGCCTCTAGCTCAGCCGGCACCTAGGTAAACTTACCAAACCTGTGCATTTGTGAAAACTAGAGACCTAGGGGAATCCAAGATGGGGTGACTTGTGGGGCTCTGACCAGGTTCTGTTACCCAGAATCCTTTTCAAACCTCAAAATTTGGCTAAAAAAACAAATTTTCCTCACATTTTGGTGACAGAAAGTTCTGGAATCAGAGAGGGGCCACAAATTGCCTTCCACCCAGCGTACCCCCAAGTCTCCCGATAAAAACTGATACCTCACTTTTGTGGGTAGGCCTAGCGCCCGCGACAGGAAATGCCCCAAAACGCAACGTGGACACATCACATTTTTTGAAAGAAAACAGAGTTTTTTTTTGCAAAGTGCCTACCTGTAGATTTTGGCCGCTAACTCAGCCGGCACCTAGGGAAACCTACCAAACCTGTGCATTTTTTATAACTAGAGACCTAGGAGAATCCAAAATGGGGTGATTGTGGGGCTTTGACCAGGTTCTGTTACCCAGAATCCTTTGCAAACCTCAAAATTTGGCTCAAAAAACACATTTTCTTCACATTTTGGTGACAGAAAGTTCTGGAATCAGAGAGGAGCCACAAATTTCCTTCCACCCAGGGTACCCCCAAGTCTCCCGATAAAAATGGTACCTCACTTGCGTGGGTAGTCCTAGCGCCCGCAACAGGAAATGCCCCAAAACACAACGTGGACACATCACATTTTTGGAAAGAAATCAGAGGTGTTTTTTGCAAAGTGCCTACCTGTAGATTTTGGCCTCTAGCTCAGCCGGCACCTAGGTAAACTTACCAAACCTGTGCATTTGTGAAAACTAGAGACCTAGGGGAATCCAAGATGGGGTGACTTGTGGGGCTTTGACCAGGTTCTGTTACCCAGAATCCTTTGCAAACCTCAAAATTTGGCTAAAAAAAACACATTTTCCTCACATTTTGTGACAGAAAGTTCTGGAATCAGAGAGGAGCCACAAATTTCCTTCCACCCAGGGTACCCCCAAGTCTCCCGATAAAAATGATACCTCACTTGTGTGGGTAGGCCTAGCACCCGCGGAAGGAAACGGCCCAAAATGCAACTTGGACACATCACATTTTTTTAAAGAAAACAGAGGTGTTTTTTGCAAAGTGCCTACCTGTAGATTTTGGCCTCTAGCTCAGCCGGCACCTGGGGAAACCTACCAAACCTGTGCATTTTTTAAAACTAGAGACCTAGGGGAATCCAGGATGGGGTGGTTGTGGGGCTTGAACAGGTTCTGTTACCCAGAATCCTTTGCAAACCTCAAAATTTGGCTAAAAAAAAACATTTTCCTCAAATTTTGGTGACAGAAAGTTCTAAAATCAGAGAGGAGCCATAGATTTCCTTCCACCCAGCGTTCCCCCAAGTCTCCCGATAAAAATGATACCTCACTTGTGTGGGAAGGCCTAGCGCCCGCGACAGGAAATGGCCCAAAACGCAACTTGGACACATCACATTTTTTTAAAGAAAACAGAGGTGTTTTTTGCAAAGTGCCTACCTGTAGATTTTGGCCTCTAGCTCAGCCGGCACCTAGGGAAACCTACAAAACCTGTGCATTTTTTTAAACTAGAGACCTAGGGGAATCCAAGATGGGGTGATTGTGGGGCTTTGACCAGGTTCTGTTACCCAGAATCCTTTGCAAACCTCAAAATTTGGCTAAAAAAACACATTTTCCTCACATTTTGGTGACAGAAAGTTCTGGAATCAGAGAGGGTCCACAAAATGCCTTCCACCCAGCGTACCCCCAAGTCTCCCGATAAAAACTGATACCTCAGTTTTGTGGGTAGGCCTAGCGCCTGCGACAGGAAATGCCCCAAAACGCAACGTGGACACATCACATTTTTTGAAAGAAAACAGAGGTTTTTTTTGCAAAGTGCCTACCTGTAGATTTTGGCCGCTAGCTCAGCCGGCACCTTGGGAAACCTACCAAACCTGTGCATTTTTTAAAACTAGAGACCTAGGGGAATCCAAAATGGGGTGATTGTGGGGCTTTGACCAGGTTCTGTTACCCAGAATCCTTGCAAACCTAAAAATTTGGCTCAAAAAACACATTTTCCTCACATTTTGGTGACAGAAAGTTCTGGAATCAGAGAGGAGCCACAAATTTCCTTCCACCCAGGGTACCCCCAAGTCTCCCGATAAAAATGATACCTCACTTGTGTGGGTAGGCCTAGCGCCCACAACAGGAAATGCCCCAAAACACAACTTGAACACATCACATTTTTGGAAAGAAAACAGAGGTGTTTTTTGCAAAGTGCTTACCTGTAGATTTTGGCCTCTAGCTCAGCCGGCACCTAGGTAAACTTACCAAACCTGTGCATTTGTGAAAACTAGAGACCTAGGGGAATCCAAAATGGGGTGATTGTGGGGCTTTGACCAGGTTCTGTTACCCAGAATCCTTTCCAAACCTAAAAATTTGGCTCAAAAAACACATTTTCCTCACATTTTGGTGACAGAAAGTTCTGGAATCAGAGAGGAGCCACAAATTTCCTTCCACCCAGGGTACCCCCAAGTCTCCCGATAAAAATGATACCTCACTTGTGTGGGTAGGCCTAGCGCCCACAACAGAAAATGCCCCAAAACACAACTTGGACACATCACATTTTTGGAAAGAAAACAGAGGTTTTTTTTGCAAAGTGCCTACCTGTAGATTTTGGCCGCTAGCTCAGCCGGCACCTTGGGAAACCTACAAAACCTGTGCATTTTTTTAAACTAGAGACCTAGGGGAATCCAAGATGGGGTGATTGTGGGGCTCTGACCAGGTTCTGTTACTCAGAATCCTTTGCAAACCTCAAAATTTGGCTCAAAAATCACATTTTCCTCACATTTTGGTGACAGAAAGTTCTGGAATCAGAGAGGAGCCACAAATTTCCTTCCACCCAGGGTACCCCCAAGTCTCCCGTTAAAAATGATACCTCACTTGTGTGGGTAGGCCTAGCGCCCGCAACAGGAAATGCCCCAAAACACAACGTGGACACATCACATTTTTTGAAAGAAAACAGAGGTTTTTTTTGCAAAGTGCCTACCTGTAGATTTTGGCCGCTAGCTCAGCCGGCACCTAGGGAAACCTACCAAACCTGTGCATTTTTTAAAACTAGAGACCTAGGGGAATCCAGGATGGGGTGGTTGTGGGGCTTGAACGGGTTCTGTTACCCAGAATCCTTTGCAAACCTCAAAATTTGGCTAAAAAAACACATTTTCCTCACATTTTGGTGACAGAAAGTTCTGGAATCAGAGAGGGGCCACAAATTGCCTTCCACCCAGCGTACCCCCAAGTCTCCCGATAAAAAAGATACCTCACTTGTGTGGGTAGGACTAGCGCCCGCGACAGGAAACGGACCAAAATGCAATGTGGACACATCACATTTTTGGAAAGAAAACAGAGGTGTTTTTTGCAAAGTGCCTACCTGTATTTTTTGGCCTCTAGCTCAGCCGGCACCTAGGTAAACTTACCAAACCTGTGCATTTGTGAAAACTAGATACCTAGGGGAATCCAAGATAGGGTGACTTGTGGGGCTCTGACCAGGTTCTGTTACCCAGATTCCTTTGCAAACCTCAAAATTTGGCTAAAAAAACACATTTTCCTCACATTTTGGTGACAGAAAGTTCTAAAATCAGAGAGGAGCCATAGATTTCCTTCCACCCAGCGTTCCCCCAAGTCTCCCGATAAAAAGGATACCTCACTTGTGTGGGTAGGCCTAGCGCCCGCGGAAGGAAACGGCCCAAAATGCAACTTGGACACATCACATTTTTTTAAAGAAAACAGAGGTGTTTTTTGCAAAGTGCCTACCTGTAGATTTTGGCCTCTAGCTCAGCCGGCACCTAGGGAAACCTACCAAACCTGTGCATTTTTGAAAACTAGAGACCTAGGGGAATCCAAGATGGGGTGACTTGTGGGGCTCTGACCAGGTTCTGTTACCCAGAATCCTTTGCAAACCCCAACATTTGGCTAAAAAAACACATTTTCCTCACATTTTGGTGACAGAAAGTTACGGAGTCAGAGAGGAGCCACAAATTTCCTTCCACCCAGCGTTCCTCCAAGGCTCCCTATAAAAATGATACCTCACTTGTGTGGGTAGGCCTAGCGCCCGCGACAGGAAATGCCCCAAAACGCAACGTGGACACTTCACATTTTTTTAAAGAAAACAGCTGTGTTTTTTGCAAAGTGCCTACATGTAGATGTTGGCCTCTAGCTCAGCCGGCACCTAGGGAAACCTACCAAACCTGGGCATTTTTGAAAACTAGAGACCTAGGGGAATCCATGATGGGGTGACTTGTGGGGCTCTGACCAGGTTCTGTTACCCAGAATCCTTTGCAAACCTCAAAATGTGGCTAAAAAAACAAATTTTCCTCACATTTTGGTGACAGAAAGTTCTGGAATCAGACAGGAGCCACGAATTTCCTGCCACCCAGAGTACCCCCAAGTCTCCCGATAAAAATGATACCTCACTTTTGTGGGTAGGCCTAGCGCCCGCGACAGGAAATGCCCAAAAACACGACGTGGACACATCACATTTTTTTAAAGAAAACAGAGGTGTTTTTTGCAAAGTGTCTACCTGTAGATTTTGGCCTCTAGCTCAGCCGGCACCTAGGGAAACCTACAAAACCTGTGCATTTTTTTAAACTAGAGACCTAGGGGAATCCAAGATGGGGTGATTCTGGGGCTTTGACCAGGTTCTGTTACCCAGAATCCTTTGCAAACCTCAAAATTTGGCTAAAAAAACACATTTTCCTCACATTTTGGTGACAGAAAGTTCTGGAATCAGTGAGGGGCCACAAATTGCCTTCCACCCAGCGTACTCCCAAGTCTCCCGATAAAAACTGATATCTCACTTTTGTGGGTAGGCCTGGCGCCCGCGACAGGAAATGCCCCAAAACGCAACGTGGACACATCACATTTTTTTAAAGAAAACAAAGTTTTTTTTTGCAAAGTGCCTACCTGTAGATTTTGGCCGCTAGCTCAGCCGGCACCTAGGGAAACCTACCAAACCTGTGTATTTTTTAAAACTAGAGACCTAGGGGAATCCAAAATGGGGTGATTGTGGGGCTTTGACCAGGTTCTGTTACCCAGAATCCTTTGCAAACCTCAAAATTTGGCTAAAAAAACCCATTTTCCTCACATTTTGGTGACAGAAAGTTCTGGAATCAGAGAGGAGCCACAAATTTCCTTCCACCCAGCATACCCCCAAGTCTCCCGATAAAAACGATACCTCACTTGTGTGGGTAGGCCTAGCGCCCGCAACAGGAAATGGCCCAAAACACAACGTGGACACATCACATTTTTGGAAAGAAAATAGAGGTGTTTTTTGCAAAGTGCCTACCTGTAGATTTTGGCCTCTAGCTCAGCCGGCACCTAGGTAAACTTACCAAACCTGTGCATTTGTGAAAACTAGAGACCTAGGGGAATCCAAGATGGGGTGACTTGTGGGGCTCTGACCAGGTTCTGTTACCCAGAATCCTTTGCAAACCTCAAAATTTGGCTCAAAAAACACATTTTCCTCACATTTTGGTGACAGAAAGTTCTGGAATCAGAGAGGGGCCACAAATTGCCTTCCACCCAGCGTTCCCCCAAGCCTCCCGATAAAAAAGATACCTCACTTGTGTGGGTAGGCCTAGCGCCCGCGGAAGGAAACGGCCCAAAATGCAACTTGGACACATCACATTTTTTTTAAGAAAACAGAGGTGTTTTTTGCAAAGTGCCTACCTGTAGATTTTGGCCTCTAGCTCAGCCGGCACCTAGGGAAACCTACCAAACCTGTGCATTTTTGAAAACTAGAGACCTAGGGGAATCCAAGATGGGGTGACTTGTGGGGCTCTGACCAGGTTCTGTTACCCAGAATCCTTTGCAAACCCCAACATTTGGCTAAAAAAACACATTTTCCTCACATTTTGGTGACAGAAAGTTACGGAGTCAGAGAGGAGCCACAAATTTCCTTCCACCCAGCGTTCCTCCAAGGCTCCCTATAAAAATGATACCTCACTTGTGTGGGTAGGCCTAGCGCCCGCGACAGGAAATGCCCCAAAACGCAACGTGGACACTTCACATTTTTTTAAAGAAAACAGCTGTGTTTTTTGCAAAGTGCCTACATGTAGATGTTGGCCTCTAGCTCAGCCGGCACCTAGGGAAACCTACCAAACCTGGGCATTTTTGAAAACTAGAGACCTAGGGGAATCCATGATGGGGTGACTTGTGGGGCTCTGACCAGGTTCTGTTACCCAGAATCCTTTGCAAACCTCAAAATGTGGCTAAAAAAACAAATTTTCCTCACATTTTGGTGACAGAAAGTTCTGGAATCAGAGAGGAGCCACGAATTTCCTGCCACCCAGCGTACCCCCAAGTCTCCCGATAAAAATGATACCTCACTTTTGTGGGTAGGCCTAGCGCCCGCGACAGGAAATGCCCAAAAACACGACGTGGACAAATCACATTTTTTTAAAGAAAACAGAGGTGTTTTTTGCAAAGTGCCTACCTGTAGATTTTGGCCTCTAGCTCAGCCGGCACCTAGGGAAACCTACAAAACCTGTGCATTTTTTTAAACTAGAGACCTAGGGGAATCCAAGATGGGGTGATTCTGGGGCTTTGACCAGGTTCTGTTACCCAGAATCCTTTGCAAACCTCAAAATTTGGCTAAAAAAACACATTTTCCTCACATTTTGGTGACAGAAAGTTCTGGAATCAGTGAGGGGCCACAAATTGCCTTCCACCCAGCGTACCCCCAAGTCTCCCGATAAAAATGATATCTCACTTTTGTGGGAAGGCCTAGCGCCCGCGACAGGAAATGCCCCAAAACGCAACGTGGACACATCACAATTTTTTAAAGAAAACAAAGGTTTTTTTTGCAAAGTGCCTACCTGTAGATTTTGGCCGCTAGCTCAGCCGGCACCTAGGGAAACCTACCAAACCTGTGCATTTTTTAAAACTAGAGACCTAGGGGAATCCAAAATGGGGTGATTGTGGGGCTTTGACCAGGTTCTGTTACCCAGAATCCTTTGCAAACCTCAAAATTTGGCTAAAAAAACCCATTTTCCTCACATTTTGGTGACAGAAAGTTCTGGAATCAGAGAGGAGCCACAAATTTCCTTCCACCCAGCGTTCCTCCAAGGCTCCCGATAAAAATGATACCTCACTTGTGTGGGTAGGCCTAGCGCCCGCAACAGGAAATGCCCCAAAACACAACGTGGACACATCACATTTTTGGAAAGAAAATAGAGGTGTTTTTTGCAAAGTGCCTACCTGTAGATTTTGGCCTCTAGCTCAGCCGGCACCTAGGTAAACTTACCAAACCTGTGCATTTGTGAAAACTAGAGACCTAGGGGAATCCAAGATGGGGTGACTTGTGGGGCTCTGACCAGGTTCTGTTACCCAGAATCCTTTGCAAACCTCAAAATTTGGCTCAAAAAACACATTTTCCTCACATTTTGGTGACAGAAAGTTCTGGAATCAGAGAGGGGCCACAAATTGCCTTCCACCCAGCGTTCCCCCAAGCCTCCCGATAAAAAAGATACCTCACTTGTGTGGGTAGGCATAGCGCCCGCGGAAGGAAACGGCCCAAAATGCAACTTGGACACATCACATTTTTTTAAAGAAAACAGAGGTGTTTTTTGCAAAGTGCCTACCTGTAGATTTTGGCCTCTAGCTCAGCCGGCACCCGGGGAAACCTACCAAACCTGTGCATTTTTTAAAACTAGAGACCTAGGGGAATCCAGGATGGGGTGGTTGTGGGGCTTGAACAGGTTCTGTTACCCAGAATCCTTTGCAAACCTCAAAATTTGGCTAAAAAAACACATTTTCCTCAAATTTTGGTGGCAGAAAGTTCTAAAATCAGAGAGGAGCCACAGATTTCCTTCCACCCAGCATTCCCCCAAGTCTCCCGATAAAAATGATACCTCACTTGTGTGGGAAGGCCTAGCGCCCGCAACAGGAAATGACCCAAAACGCAACGTGGATCCATCACATTTTTTTAAAGAAAACAGAGGTGTTTTTTGCAAAGTGCCTACCTGTAGATTTTGGCCTCTAGCTCAGCCGGCACCTAGGGAAACCTACCAAACCTGTGCATTTTTTAAAACTAGAGACCTAGGGGAATCCAAGATGGGGTGACTTGTGGGGCTCTGACCAGGTTCTGTTACCCAGAATCCTTTGCAAACCCCAACATTTGGCTAAAAAAACAAATTTTCCTCACATTTTGGTGACAGAAAGTTACGGAGTCAGAGAGGAGCCACAAATTTCCTTCCACCCAGCGTTCCTCCAAGGCTCCCGATAAAAATGATACCTCATTTGTGTGGTTAGGCCTAGCGCCCGCAACAGGAAATGCCCCAAAACGCAACGTGGACACTTCACATTTTTTTAAAGAAAACAGCGGTGTTTTTTGCAAAGTGCCTACCTGTAGATGTTGGCCTCTAGCTCAGCCGGCACCTAGGGAAACCTACCAAACCTGGGCATTTTTGAAAACTAGAGACCTAGGGGAATCCAAGATGGGGTGACTTGTGGGGCTCTGACCAGGTTCTGTTACCCAGAATCCTTTGCAAACCTCAAAATTTGGCTAAAAAAACACATTTTCCTCACATTTTGGTGACAGAAAGTTCTGGAATCAGAGAGGGGCCACAAATTGCCTTCCACCCAGCGTACCCCCAAGTCTCCCGATAAAAAAGATACCTCACTTGTGTGGGTAGGACTAGCGCCCGCGACAGGAAACGGACCAAAATGCAATGTGGACACATCACATTTTTTTTAAAAAAACAGAGATGTTTTTTGCAAAGTGCCTACCTGTAGATTTTGGCCTCTAGCTCAGCCGGCATCTGGGGAAACCTACCAAACCTGTGCATTTTTTAAAAGTAGAGACCTAGGGGAATCCAGGATGGGGTGGTTGTGGGGCTTGAACAGGTTCTGTTACCCAGAATCCTTTGCAAACCTCAAAATTTGGCTAAAAAAACACATTTTCCTCACATTTTGGTGACAGAAAGTTCTGGAATCAGAGAGGAGCCACAAATTTCCTGCCACCCAGCGTACCCCCAAGTCTCCCGATAAAAATTATACCTCACTTTTGTGGGTCGGCCTAGCGCCCGCGACAGGAAATGCCCAAAAACACGACGTGGACACATCACATTTTTTTAAAGAAAACAGAGGTGTTTTTTGCAAAGTGCCTACCTGTAGATTTTGGCCTCTAGCTCAGCCGGCACCTAGGGAAACCTACAAAACCTGTGCATTTTTTTAAACTAGAGACCTAGGGGAATCCAAGATGGGGTGATTGTGGGGCTTTGACCAGGTTCTGTTACCCAGAATCCTTTGCAAACCTCAAAATTTGGCTAAAAAAACACATTTATCTCACATTTTGGTGACAGAAAGTTCTGGAATCAGAGAGGGGCCACAAATTGCCTTCCACCCAGCGTACCCCCAAGTCTCCCGATAAAAAAGATGCCTCACTTGTGTGAGTAGGCCTAGCGCCCGCGACAGGAAACGGCCCAAAATGCAACGTGGACACATCACATTTTTTTAAAGAAAACAGAGGTGTTTTTTGCAAAGTGCCTACCTGTAGATTTTGGCCTCTAGCTCAGCCGGCACCTAGGGAAACCTACCAAACCTGTGCATTTTTTAAAACTAGAGACCTAGGGGAATCCAAGATGGGGTGACTTGTGGGGCTCTGACCAGGTTCTGTTACCCAGAATCCTTTGCAAACCCCAACATTTGGCTAAAAAAACACATTTTCCTCACATTTTGGTGACAGAAAGTTACGGAGTCAGAGAGGAGCCACAAATTTCCTTCAACCCAGCGTTCCTCCAAGGCTCCCGATAAAAATGATACCTCATTTGTGTGGTTAGGCCTAGCGCCCGCAACAGGAAATGCCCCAAAATGCAATGTGGACACATCACATTTTTTAAAAAAAAACAGAGATGTTTTTTGCAAAGTGCCTACCTGTAGATTTTGGCCTCTAGCTCAGCCGGCATCTGGGGAAACCTACCAAACCTGTGCATTTTTTAAAAGTAGAGACCTAGGGGAATCCAGGATGGGGTGGTTGTGGGGCTTGAACAGGTTCTGTTACCCAGAATCCTTTGCAAACCTCAAAATTTGGCTAAAAAAACACATTTTCCTGACATTTTGGTGACAGAAAGTTCTGGAATCAGAGAGGAGCCACAAATTTCTTGCCACCCAGCGTACCCCCAAGTCTCCCGATAAAAATTATACCTCACTTTTGTGGGTCGGCCTAGCGCCCGCGACAGGAAATGCCCAAAAACACGACGTTGACACATCACATTTTTTTAAAGAAAACAGAGGCGTTTTTTGCAAAGTGCCTACCTGTAGATTTTGGCCTCTAACTCAGCCGGCACCTAGGGAAACCTACAAAACCTGTGCATTTTTTTAAACTAGAGACCTAGGGGAATCCAAGATGGGGTGACTTGTGGGGCTCTGACCAGGTTCTGTTACCCAGAATCCTTTGCAAACCCCAACATTTGGCTAAAAAAACACATTTTCCTCACATTTTGGTGACAGAAAGTTCTGGAATCAGAGAGGAGTCACAAATTTCCTTCCACCCAGCGTTCCTCCAAGGCTCCCGATAAAAAAGATACCTCACTTGTGTGGGTAGGCCTAGCGCCAGCGACAGGAAATGCCCCAAAACGCAACGTGGACACTTCACATTTTTGGAAAGAAAACAGAGGTGTTTTTTCCAAAGTGCCTACCTGTAGATTTTGGCCTCTAGCTCAGCCGGCACCTAGGTAAACTTACCAAACCTGTGCATTTGTGAAAACTAGAGACCTAGGGGAATCCAAGATGGGGTGACTTGTGGGGCTCTGACCAGGTTCTGTTACCCAGAATCCTTTGCAAACCCCAACATTTGGCTAAAAAAACACATTTTCCTCACATTTTGGTGACAGAAAGTTCTGGAATCAGAGAGGGGCCACAAATTGCCTTCCACCCAGCGTTCCCCCAAGTCTCCCGATAAAAAAGATACCTCACTTGTGTGGGTAGGCCTAGCGCCCGCAACAGGAAATGGCCCAAAATTCAACGTGGACACATCACATTTTTTTAAAGAAAACAGAGGTGTTTTTTGCAAAGTGACTACCTGTAGATTTTGGACTCTAGCTCAGCCGGCACCTGGGGAAACCTACCAAACCTGTGCATTTTTTAAAACTAGAGACCTAGGGGAATCCAGGATGGGGTGGTTGTGGGGCTTGAACAGGTTCTGTTACCCAGAATCCTTTGCAAACCTCAAAATTTGGCTAAAAAAACACATTTTCCTCACATTTTGGTGACAGAAAGTTCTGGAATCAGAGAGGGGCCACAAATTGCCTTCCACCCAGCGTTCCCCCAAGTCTCCCGATAAAAAAGATACCTCACTTGTGTGGGTAGGCCTACCGCCCGCGACAGGAAACGCCCAAAATGCAACGTGGACACATCACATTTTTTTTAAGAAAACAGAGGTGTTTTTTGCAAAGTGCCTATCTGTAGATTTTGGCCTCTAGCTCAGCCGGCATCTGGGGAAACCTACCAAACCTGTGCATTTTTTAAAACTAGAGACCTAGGGGAATCCAGGATGGGGTGGTTGTGGGGCTTGAACAGGTTCTGTTACCCAGAATCCTTTGAAAACCTCAAAATTTGGCTAAAAAAACACATTTTCCTCACATTTTGGTGACAGAAAGTTACGGAGTCAGAGAGGAGCCACAAATTTCCTTCCACCCAGCGTTCCTCCAAGGCTCCCGATAAAAATGATACCTCACTTGTGTGGGTAGGCCTAGCGCCCGGGACAGGAAATGCCCCAAAACGCAACGTGGACACTTCACATTTTTTTAAAGAAAACAGCGATGTTTTTTGCAAAGTGCCTACCTGTAGATGTTGGCCTCTAGCTCAGCAGGCACCTAGGGAAACCTACCAAACCTGGGCATTTTTGAAAACTAGAGACCTAGGGGAATCCAAGATGGGGTGACTTGTGGGGCTCTGACCAGGTTCTGTTACCCAGAATCCTTTGCAAACCTCAACATTTGGCTAAAAAAACACATTTTCCTCACATTTTGGTGACAGAAAGTTCTGGAATCAGAGAGGAGCCACAAATTTCCTGCCACCCAGCGTACCCCCAAGTCTCCCGATAAAAATGATACCTCACTTTTGTGGGTAGGCCTAGCGCCCGCGACAGGAAATGCCCAAAAACACGACGTGGACACATCACATTTTTTTAAAGAAAACAGAAGTATTTTTTGCAAAGTGCCTACCTGTAGATTTTGGCCTCTAGCTCAGCCGGCACCTAGGGAAACCTACAAAACCTGTGCATTTTTTTAAACTAGAGACCTAGGGGAATACAAGATGGGGTGATTGTGGGGCTTTGACCAGGTTCTGTTACCCAGAATCCTTTGCAAACCTCAAAATTTGGCTAAAAAAACACATTTTCCTCACATTTTGGTGACAGAAAGTTCTGGAATCAGAGAGGGGCCACAAATTGCCTTCCACCAAGCGTACCCCCAAGTCTCCCGATAAAAACTGATACCTCACTTTTGTGGGTAGGCCTATCGCCTGCGACAGGAAATGCCCCAAAACGCCACGTGGACACATCACATTTTTTGAAAGAAAACAGAGGTTTTTTTTGCAAAGTGCCTACCTGTAGATTTTAGCCGCTAGCTCAGCCGGCACCTAGGGAAACCTACCAAACCTGTGCATTTTTTAAAACTAGAGACCTAGGGGAATCCAAGATGGGGTGATTGTGGGGCTTTGACCAGGTTCTGTTACCCAGAATCCTTTGCAAACCTCAAAATTTGGCTCAAAAAACACATTTTCCTCACATTTTGGTGACAGAAAGTTCTGGAATCAGAGAGGAGCCAAAAATTTCCTTCCACCCAGCGTTCCCCCAAGTCTCCCGTTAAAAATGATACCTCACTTGTGTGGGAAGGCCTAGCGCCCGCGACAGGAAATGGCCCAAAACGCAACATGGACACATCACATTTTTTTAAAGAAAACAGAGGTGTTTTTTGCAAAGTGCCTACCTGTAGATTTTGGCCTCTAGCTCAGCCGGCACTTAGGGAAACCTACCAAACCTGGGCATTTTTGAAAACTAGAGACCTAGGGGAATCCAAGATGGGGTGACTTGTGGGGCTCTGACCAGGTTCTGTTACCCAGAATCCTTTGCAAACCTCAAAATTTGGCTAAAAAAACACATTTTCCTGACATTTTGGTGACAGAAAGTTCTGGAATCAGAGAGGAGCCACAAATTTCCTGCCACCCAGCGTACCCCCAAGTCTCCCGATAAAAATGATACCTCACTTTTGTGGGTAGGCCTAGCGCCCGCGACAGGAAATGCCCAAAAACAAGACGTGGACACATCAATTTTTTTTAAAGAAAACAGAGGTGTTTTTTGCAAAGTGCCTACCTGTAGATTTTGGCCTCTAGCTCAGACGGCACCTAGGGAAACCTACAAAACCTGTGCATTTTTTTAAACTAGAGACCTAGGGGAATCCAAGATAGGGTGATTGTGGGGCTTTGACCAGGTTCTGTTACCCAGAATCCTTTGCAAACCTCAAAATTTGGCTAAAAAAACACATTTTCCTCACATTTTGGTGACAGAAAGTTCTGGAATCAGAGAGGGGCAACAAATTGCCTTCCACCCAACGTTCCCCCAAGTCTCCCGATAAAAAAGATACCTCACTTGTGTGGGTAGGCCTAGCGCCCGCGACAGGAAACGGCCCAAAATGCAACGTGGACACATCAAATTTTTTTTAAAGAAAACAGAGGTGTTTTTTGCAAAGTGCCTACCTGTAGATTTTGGCCTCTAGCTCAGCCGGCATCTGGGGAAACCTACCAAACCTGTGCATTTTTTAAAACTAGAGACCTAGGGGAATCCAGGATGGGGTGGTTGTGGGGCTTGAACAGGTTCTGTTACCCAGAATCCTTTGAAAACCTCAAAATTTGACTAAAAAACACATTTTCCTCAAATTTTGGTGACAGAAAGTTCTAAAATCAGAGAGGAGCCACAAATTTCCTTCCACCCAGCGTTCCCCCAAGTCTCCCGATAAAAATGATACCTCACTTGTGTGGGAAGGCCTAGCGCCCGCGACAGGAAATGGCCCAAAACGCAAAGTGGACACATCACATTTTTTTTTTAAAAACAGAGGTGTTTTTTGCAAAGTGCCTACCTGTAGATTTTGGCCTCTAGCTCAGCCGGCACCTAGGGAAACCTACCAAACCTGTGCATTTTTTTAAACTAGAGACCTAGGGGAATCCAAGACGGGGTGACTTGTGGGGCTCTGACCAGGTTCTGTTACCCAGAATCCTTTGCAAACCCCAACATTTGGCTAAAAAAACACATTTTCCTCACATTTTGGTGACAGAAAGTTACGGAGTCAGAGAGGAGCCACAAATTTCCTTCCACCCAGCGTTGCTCCAAGGCTCCCGATAAAAATGATACCTCACTTGTGTGGGTAGGCCTAGCAACCGGGACAGGAAATGCCCCAAAACGCAACGTGGACACTTCACATTTTTTGAAAGAAAACAGAGTTTTTTTTTGCAAAGTGCCTACCTGTAGATTTTGGCCGCTAGCTCAGCCGGCACCTAGGGAAACCTACCAAACCTGTGCATTTTTTAAAACTAGAGACCTAGGGGAATCCAAGATGGGGTGATTGTGGGGGTTTGACCAGGTTCTGTTACCCAGAATCCTTTGCAAACCTCAAAATTTGGCTAAAAAAACACATTTTCCTGACATTTTGGTGACAGAAAGTTCTGGAATCAGAGAGGAGCCACAAATTTCCTGCCACCCAGCGTACCCCCAAGTCTCCCGATAAAAATGATACCTCACTTTTGTGGGTAGGCCTAGCGCCCGCGACAGGAAATGCCCAAAAACAAGACGTGGACACATCAAATTTTTTTAAAGAAAACAGAGGTGTTTTTTGCAAAGTGCCTACCTGTAGATTTTGGCCTCTAGCTCAGACGGCACCTAGGGAAACCTACAAAACCTGTGCATTTTTTTAAACTAGAGACCTAGGGGAATCCAAGATAGGGTGATTGTGGGGCTTTGACCAGGTTCTGTTACCCAGAATCCTTTGCAAACCTCAAAATTTGGCTAAAAAAACACATTTTCCTCACATTTTGGTGACAGAAAGTTCTGGAATCAGAGAGGGGCAACAAATTGCCTTCCACCCAACGTTCCCCCAAGTCTCCCGATAAAAAAGATACCTCACTTGTGTGGGTAGGCCTAGCGCCCGCGACAGGAAACGGCCCAAAATGCAACGTGGACACATCAATTTTTTTTTAAAGAAAACAGAGGTGTTTTTTGCAAAGTGCCTACCTGTAGATTTTGGCCTCTAGCTCAGCCGGCATCTGGGGAAACCTACCAAACCTGTGCATTTTTTAAAACTAGAGACCTAGGGGAATCCAGGATGGGGTGGTTGTGGGGCTTGAACAGGTTCTGTTACCCAGAATCCTTTGAAAACCTCAAAATTTGACTAAAAAACACATTTTCCTCAAATTTTGGTGACAGAAAGTTCTAAAATCAGAGAGGAGCCACAAATTTCCTTCCACCCAGCGTTCCCCCAAGTCTCCCGATAAAAATGATACCTCACTTGTGTGGGAAGGCCTAGCGCCCGCGACAGGAAATGGCCCAAAACGCAAAGTGGACACATCACATTTTTTTTTTAAAAACAGAGGTGTTTTTTGCAAAGTGCCTACCTGTAGATTTTGGCCTCTAGCTCAGCCGGCACCTAGGGAAACCTACCAAACCTGTGCATTTTTTTAAACTAGAGACCTAGGGGAATCCAAGACGGGGTGACTTGTGGGGCTCTGACCAGGTTCTGTTACCCAGAATCCTTTGCAAACCCCAACATTTGGCTAAAAAAACACATTTTCCTCACATTTTGGTGACAGAAAGTTACGGAGTCAGAGAGGAGCCACAAATTTCCTTCCACCCAGCGTTGCTCCAAGGCTCCCGATAAAAATTATACCTCACTTGTGTGGGTAGGCCTAGCAACCGGGACAGGAAATGCCCCAAAACGCAACGTGGACACTTCACATTTTTTGAAAGAAAACAGAGTTTTTTTTTGCAAAGTGCCTACCTGTAGATTTTGGCCGCTAGCTCAGCCGGCACCTAGGGAAACCTACCAAACCTGTGCATTTTTTAAAACTAGAGACCTAGGGGAATCCAAGATGGGGTGATTGTGGGGGTTTGACCAGGTTCTGTTACCCCGAATCCTTTGCAAACCTCAAAATTTGGCTCAAAAAACACATTTTCCTCACATTTTGGTGACAGAAAGTTCTGGAATCAGAGAGGAGCCACAAATTTCCTTCCACCCAGCGTTCCCCCAAGTCTCCCGATAAAAATGATACCTCACTTGTGTGGGAAGGCCTAGCGCCCGCGACAGGAAATGGCCCAAAACACAACGTGGACACATCACATTTTTTTAAAGAAAACAGAGGTGTTTTTTGCAAAGTGCCTACCTGTAGATTTTGGCCTCTAGCTCAGCCGGCACCTAGGGAAACCTACCAAACCTGGGCATTTTTGAAAACTAGAGACCTAGGGGAATCCAAGATGGGGTGACTTGTGGGGCTCTGACCAGGTTCTGTTACCCAGAATCCTTTGCAAACCTCAAAATGTTGCTAAAAAAACACATTTTCCTGACATTTTGGTGACAGAAAGTTCTGGAATCAGAGAGGAGCCACAAATTTCCTGCCACCCAGCGTACCCCCAAGTCTCCCGATAAAAATGATACCTCACTTTTGTGGGTAGGCCTAGCGCCCGCGACAGGAAATGCCCAAAAACAAGACGTGGACACATACATTTTTTTTAAAGAAAACAGAGGTGTTTTTTGCAAAGTGCCTACCTGTAGATTTTGGCCTCTAGCTCAGCCGGCACCTAGGGAAACCTACAAAACCTGTGCATTTTTTTAAACTAGAGACCTAGGGGAATCCAAGATGGGGTGATTGTGGGGCTTTGACCAGGTTCTGTTACCCAGAATCCTTTGCAAACCTCAAAATTTGGCTAAAAAAACACATTTTCCTCACATTTTGGTGACAGAAAGTTCTGGAATCAGAGAGGGGCCACAAATTGCCTTCCACCCAACGTTCCCCCAAGTCTCCCGATAAAAAAGATACCTCACTTGTGTGGGTAGGCCTAGCGCCCGCGACAGGAAACGGCCCAAAATGCAACGTGGACACATCACATTTTTTTAAAGAAAACAGAGGTGTTTTGTGCAAAGTGCCTACCTGTAGATTTTGGCCTCTAGCTCAGCCGGCATCTGGGGAAACCTACCAAACCTGTGCATTTTTTAAAACTAGAGACCTAGGGGAATCCAGGATGGGGTGGTTGTGGGGCTTGAACAGGTTCTGTTACCAGAATCCTTTGAAAACCTCAAAATTTGGCTAAAAAAACACATTTTCCTAAAATTTTGGTGACAGAAAGTTCTAAAATCAGAGAGGACCCACAAATTTCCTTCCACCCAGCGTTCCCCCAAGTCTCCCGATAAAAATGATACCTCACTTGTGTGGGAAGGCCTAGCGCCCGCGACAGGAAATGGCCCAAAACGCAAAGTGGACACATCAAATTTTTTTTAAAAAAACAGAGGTGTTTTTTGCAAAGTGCCTACCTGTAGATTTTGGCCTCTAGCTCAGCCGGCACCTAGGGAAACCTACCAAACCTGTGCATTTTTGTAAACTAGAGACCTAGGGGAATCCAAGACGGGGTGACTTGTGGGGCTCTGACCAGGTTCTGTTACCCAGAATCCTTTGCAAACCCCAACATTTGGCTAAAAAAACACATTTTCCTCACATTTTGGTGACAGAAAGTTCTGGAATCAGAGAGGAGCCACAAATTTCCTGCCACCCAGCGTACCCCCAAGTCTCCCGATAAAAATGATACCTCACTTTTGTGTGTAGGCCTAGCGCCCGCGACAGGAAATGACCAAAAACACGACGTGGACACATCACATTTTTTTAAAGAAAACAGAGGTGTTTTTTGCAAAGTGCCTACCTGTAGATTTTGGCCTCTAGCTCAGCCGGCACCTAGGGAAACCTACAAAACCTGTGCATTTTTTTAAACTAGAGACCTAGGGGAATCCAAGATGGGGTGATTGTGGGGGTTTGACCAGGTTCTGTTACCCCGAATCCTTTGCAAACCTCAAAATTTGGCTCAAAAAACACATTTTCCTCACATTTTGGTGACAGAAAGTTCTGGAATCAGAGAGGAGCCACAAATTTCCTTCCACCCAGCGTTACACCAAGTCTCCCGATAAAAATGATACCTCACTTGTGTGGGAAGGCCTAGCGCCCGCGACAGGAGATGGCCCAAAACACAACGTGGACACATCACATTTTTTTAAAGAAAACAGAGGTGTTTTTTGCAAAGTGCCTACCTGTAGATTTTGGCCTCTAGCTCAGCCGGCACCTAGGGAAACCTACCAAACCTGTGCATTTTTGTAAACTAGAGACCTAGGGGAATCCAAGACGGGGTGACTTGTGGGGCTCTGACCAGGTTCTGTTACCCAGAATCCTTTGCAAACCCCAACATTTGGCTAAAAAAACACATTTTCCTCACATTTTGGTGACAGAAAGTTACGGAGTCAGAGAGGAGCCACAAATTTCCTTCCACCCAGCGTTCCTCCAAGGCTCCCGATAAAAATGATACCTCACTTGTGTGGGTAGGCCCTTCGCCCGCGACAGGAAATGCCCCAAAACGCAACTTGGACACTTCACATTTTTGGAAAGAAAACAGAGGTGTTTTTTGCAAAGTGCCTACCTGTAGATTTTGGCCTCTAGCTCAGGTAAAGCACCTAGGTAAACTTACCAAACCTGGGCATTTTTGAAAACTAGAGACCTAGGGGAATCCAAGATGGGGTGACTTGTGGGGCTCTGACCAGGTTCTGTTACCCAGAATCCTTTGCAAACCCCAACATTTGGCTAAAAAAACACATTTTCCTCACATTTTGGTGACAGAAAGTTACGGAGTCAGAGAGGAGCCACAAATTTCCTTCCACCCAGCGTTCCTCCAAGGCTCCCGATAAAAATGATACCTCACTTGTGTGGGTAGGCCTAGCGCCCGCGACAGGAAATGCCCCAAAACGAAACGTGGACTCTTCACATTTTTTTAAAGAAAACAGAGGTGTTTTTTGTAAAGTGCCTACCTGTAGAATTTGGCCTCTAGCTCAGCCGGCACCTAGGTAAACTTACCAAACCTGTGCATTTGTGAAAACTAGAGACCTAGGGGAATCCAAGATGGGGTGACTTGTGGGGCTCTGACCAGGTTCTGTTACCCAGAATCCTTTGCAAACCTCAAAATTTGGCTAAAAAAACACATTTTCCTCACATTTTGGTGACAGAACGTTCTGGAATCAGAGAGGGGCCACAAATTGCCTTACACCCAGCGTTCCCCCAAGTCTCCCGATAAAAAAGATACCTCACTTGTGTGGATAGGCCTAGCGCCCGCGACAGGAAACGGCCCAAAATGCAACGTGGACACATCACATTTTTTTAAAGAAAACAGAGGTGTTTTTTGCAAAGTGCCTACCTGTAGATTTTGGCCTCTAGCTCAGCCGGCACCTGGGGAAACCTACCAAACCTGTGCATTTTTTAAAACTAGAGACCTAGGGGAATACAGGATGGGGTGGTTGTGGGGCTTGAACAGGTTCTGTTACCCAGAATCCTTTGCAAACCTCAAAATTTGGCTAAAAAAACACATTTTCCTCACATTTTGGTGACAGAAAGTTCTGGAATCAGAGAGGGGCCACAAATTGCCTTCCACCAAGCGTACCCCCAAGTCTCCCGATAAAAACTGATACCTCACTTTTGTGGGTAGGCCTAGCGCCTGCGACAGGAAATGCCCCAAAACGCCACGTGGACACATCACATTTTTTGAAAGAAAACAGAGGTTTTTTTTGCAAAGTGCCTACCTGTAGATTTTGGCCGCTAGCTCAGCCGGCACCTAGGGAAACCTACCAAACCTGTGCATTTTTTAAAACTAGAGACCTAGGGGAATCCAAGATGGGGTGATTGTGGGGGTTTGACCAGGTTCTGTTACCCCGAATCCTTTGCAAACCTCAAAATTTGGCTCAAAAAACACATTTTCCTCACATTTTGGTGACAGAAAGTTCTGGAATCAGAGAGGAGCCACAAATTTCCTTCCACCCAGCGTTCCCCCAAGTCTCCCAATAAAAATGATACCTCACTTGTGTGGGAAGGCCTAGCGCCCGCGACAGGAAATGGCCCAAAACACAACGTGGACACATCACATTTTTTTAAAGAAAACAGAGGTGTTTTTTGCAAAGTGCCTACCTGTAGATTTTGGCCTCTAGCTCAGCCGGCACCTAGGGAAACCTACCAAACCTGTGCATTTTTGAATACTAGAGACCTAGGGGAATCAAAGATGGGGTGACTTGTGGGGCTCTGACCAGGTTCTGTTACCCAGAATCCTTTGCAAACCCCAACATTTGGCTAAAAAAACACATTTTCCTCACATTTTGGTGACAGAAAGTTACGGAGTCAGAGAGGAGCCACAAATTTCCTTCCACCCAGCGTTCCTCCAAGGCTCCCGATAAAAATGATACCTCACTTGTGTGGGTAGGCCTAGCGCCCGCGACAGGAAATGCCCCAAAACGCCACGTGGACACATCACATTTTTTGAAAGAAAACAGAGTTTTTTTTTGCAAAGTGCCTACCTGTAGATTTTGGCCGCTAGCTCAGCCGGCACCTAGGGAAACCTACCAAACCTGTGCATTTTTTAAAACTAGAGACCTAGGGGAATCCAAGATGGGGTGATTGTGGGGCTTTGACCAGGTTCTGTTACCCAGAATCCTTTGCAAACCTCAAAATTTGGCTCAAAAAACACATTTTCCTCACATTTTGGTGACAGAAAGTTCTGGAATCAGAGAGGAGCCAAAAATTTCCTTCCACCCAGCGTTCCCCCAAGTCTCCCGATAAAAATGATACCTCACTTGTGTGGGAAGGCCTAGCGCCCGCGACAGGAAATGGCCCAAAACGCAACGTGGACACATCACATTTTTTTAAAGAAAACAGAGGTGTTTTTTGCAAAGTGCCTACCTGTAGATTTTGGCCTCTAGCTCAGCCGGCACCTAGGGAAACCTACCAAACCTGGGCATTTTTGAAAACTAGAGACCTAGGGGAATCCAAGATGGGGTGACTTGTGGGGCTCTGACCAGGTTCTGTTACCCAGAATCCTTTGCAAACCTCAAAATTTGGCTAAAAAAACACATTTTCCTGACATTTTGGTGACAGAAAGTTCTGGAATCAGAGAGGAGCCACAAATTTCCTGCCACCCAGCGTACCCCCAAGTCTCCCGATAAAAATGATACCTCACTTTTGTGGGTAGGCCTAGCGCCCGTGACAGGAAATGCCCAAAAACAAGATGTGGACACATCAAATTTTTTTAAAGAAAACAGAGGTGTTTTTTGCAAAGTGCCTACCTGTAGATTTTGGCCTCTAGCTCAGCCGGCACCTAGGGAAACCTACAAAACCTGTGCATTTTTTTAAACTAGAGACCTAGGGGAATCCAAGATGGGGTGATTGTGGGGCTTTGACCAGGTTCTGTTACCCAGAATCCTTTGCAAACCTCAAAATTTGGCTAAAAAAACACATTTTCCTCACATTTTGGTGACAGAAAGTTCTGGAATCAGAGAGGGGCCACAAATTGCCTTCCACCCAACGTTCCCCCAAGTCTCCCGATAAAAAAGATACCTCACTTGTGTGGGTAGGCCTAGCGCCCGCGACAGGAAACGGCCCAAAATGCAACGTGGACACATCACATTTTTTTAAAGAAAACAGAGGTGTTTTTTGCAAAGTGCCTACCTGTAGATTTTGGCCTCTAGCTCAGCCGGCATCTGGGGAAACCTACCAAACCTGTGCATTTTTTAAAACTAGAGACCTAGGGGAATCCAGGATGGGGTGGTTGTGGGGCTTGAACAGGTTCTGTTACCCAGAATCCTTTGAAAACCTCAAAATCTGGCTAAAAAAACACATTTTCCTCAAATTTTGGTGACAGAAAGTTCTAAAATCAGAGATGACCCACAAATTTCCTTCCACCCAGCGTTCCCCCAAGTCTCCCGATAAAAATGATACCTCACTTGTGTGGGAAGGCCTAGCGCCCGCGACAGGAAATGGCCCAAAACGCAAAGTGGACACATCAATTTTTTTTAAAAAAAACAGAGGTGTTTTTTGCAAAGTGCCTACCTGTAGATTTTGGCCTCTAGCTCAGCCGGCACCTAGGGAAACCTACCAAACCTGTGCATTTTTGTAAACTTGAGACCTAGGGGAATCCAAGACGGGGTGACTTGTGGGGCTCTGACCAGGTTCTGTTACCCAGAATCCTTTGCAAACCCCAACATTTGGCTAAAAAAACACATTTTCCTCACATTTTGGTGACAGAAAGTTACGGAGTCAGAGAGGAGCCACAAATTTCCTTCCACCCAGCGTTCCTCCAAGGCTCCCGATAAAAATGATACCTCACTTGTGTGGGTAGGCCTAGCGCCCGGGACAGGAAATGCCCCAAAACGCAAAGTGGACACTTCACATTTTTTTAAAGAAAACAGCGGTGTTTTTTGCAAAGTGCCTACCTGTAGATGTTGGCCTCTAGCTCAGCCGGCACCTAGGGAAACCTACAAAACCTGGGCATTTTTGAAAACTAGAGACCTAGGGGAATCCAAGATGGGGTGACTTGTGGGGCTCTGACCAGGTTCTGTTACCCAGAATCCTTTGCAAACCTCAACATTTGGCTAAAAAAACACATTTTCCTCACATTTTGGTGACAGAAAGTTCTGGAATCAGAGAGGAGCCACAAATTTCCTGCCACCCAGCGTACCCCCAAGTCTCCCGATAAAAATGATACCTCACTTTTGTGGGTAGGCCTAGCGATCGCGACAGGAAATGCCCAAAAACACGACGTGGACACATCACATTTTTTTAAAGAAAACAGAGGTGTTTTTTGCAAAGTGCCTACCTGTAGATTTTGGCCTCTAGCTCAGCCGGCACCTAGGGAAACCTACAAAACCTGTGCATTTTTTTAAACTAGAGACCTAGGGGAATCCAAGATGGGGTGATTGTGGGGCTTTGACCAGGTTCTGTTACCCAGAATCCTTTGCAAACCTCAAAATTTGGCTAAAAAAACACATTTTCCTCACATTTTGGTGACAGAAAGTTCGGGAATCAGAGAGGGGCCACAAATTGCCTTCCACCAAGCGTACCCCCAAGTCTCCCGATAAAAACTGATACCTCACTTTTGTGGGTAGGCCTAGCGCCTGCGACAGGAAATGCCCCAAAACGCCACGTGGACACATCACATTTTTTGAAAGAAAACAGAGTTTTTTTTTGCAAAGTGCCTACCTGTAGATTTTGGCCGCTAGCTCAGCCGGCACCTAGGGAAACCTACCAAACCTGTGCATTTTTTAAAACTAGAGACCTAGGGGAATCCAAGATGGGGTGATTGTGGGGGTTTGACCAGGTTCTGTTACCCCGAATCCTTTGCAAACCTCAAAATTTGGCTCAAAAAACACATTTTCCTCACATTTTGGTGACAGAAAGTTCTGGAATCAGAGAGGAGCCACAAATTTCCTTCCACCCAGCGTTCCCCCAAGTCTCCCGATAAAAATGATACCTCACTTGTGTGGGAAGGCCTAGCGCCCGCGCCAGGAAATGGCCCAAAACACAACGTGGACACATCACATTTTTTTAAAGAAAACAGAGGTGTTTTTTGCAAAGTGCCTACCTGTAGATTTTGGCCTCTAGCTCAGCCGGCACCTAGGGAAACCTACCAAACCTGTGCATTTTTGTTAACTAGAGACCTAGGGGAATCCAAGACGGGGTGACTTGTGGGGCTCTGACCAGGTTCTGTTACCCAGAATCCTTTGCAAACCCCAACATTTGGCTAAAAAAACACATTTTCCTCACATTTTGGTGACAGAAAGTTACGGAGTCAGAGAGGAGCCACAAATTTCCTTCCACCCAGCGTTCCTCCAAGGCTCCCGATAAAAATGATACCTCACTTGTGTGGGTAGGCCCTTCGCCCGCGACAGGAAATGCCCCAAAACGCAACTTAGACACTTCACATTTTTGGAAAGAAAACAGAGGTGTTTTTTGCAAAGTGCCTACCTGTAGATTTTGGCCTCTAGCTCAGGTAAAGCACCTAGGTAAACTTACCAAACCTGGGCATTTTTGAAAACTAGAGACCTAGGGGAATCCAAGATGGGGTGACTTGTGGGGCTCTGACCAGGTTCTGTTACCCAGAATCCTTTGCAAACCCCAACATCTGGCTAAAAAAACACATTTTCCTCACATTTTGGTGACAGAAAGTTACGGAGTCAGAGAGGAGCCACAAATTTCCTTCCACCCAGCGTTCCTCCAAGGCTCCCGATAAAAATGATACCTCACTTGTGTGGGTAGGCCTAGCTCCCGCGACAGGAAATGCCCCAAAACGCAACGTGGACTCTTCACATTTTTTTAAAGAAAACAGAGGTGTTTTTTGTAAAGTGCCTACCTGTAGATTTTGGCCTCTAGCTCAGCCGGCACCTAGGTAAACTTACCAAACCTGTGCATTTGTGAAAACTAGAGACCTAGGGGAATCCAAGATGGGGTGACTTGTGGGGCTCTGACCAGGTTCTGTTACCCAGAATCCTTTGCAAACCTCAAAATTTGGCTAAAAAAAACACATTTTCCTGACATTTTGGTGACAGAAAGTTCTGGAATCAGAGAGGAGCCACAAATTTCCTGCCACCCAGCGTACCCCCAAGTCTCCCGCTAAAAATGATACCTCACTTTTGTGGGTAGGCCTAGCGCCCGCGACAGGAAATGCCCAAAAACAAGACGTGGACACATCAAATTTTTTTAAAGAAAACAGAGGTGTTTTTTGCAAAGTGCCTACCTGTAGATTTTGGCCTCTAGCTCAGCCGGCATCTGGGGAAACCTACCAAACCTGTGCATTTTTTAAAACTAGAGACCTAGGGGAATCCAGGATGGGGTGGTTGTGGGGCTTGAACAGGTTCTGTTACCAGAATCCTTTGAAAACCTCAAAATTTGGCTAAAAAAACACATTTTCCTCAAATTTTGGTGACAGAAAGTTCTAAAATCAGAGAGGACCCACAAATTTCCTTCCACCCAGCGTTCCCCCAAGTCTCCCGATAAAAATGATACCTCACTTGTGTGGGAAGGCCTAGCGCCCGCGACAGGAAATGGCCCAAAACGCAAAGTGGACACATCAAATTTTTTTTTAAAAAACAGAGGTGTTTTTTGCAAAGTGCCTACCTGTAGATTTTGGCCTCTAGCTCAGCCGGCACCTAGGGAAACCTACCAAACCTGTGCATTTTTGTAAACTAGAGACCTAGGGGAATCCAAGACGGGGTGACTTGTGGGGCTCTGACCAGGTTCTGTTACCCAGAATCCTTTGCAAACCCCAACATTTGGCTAAAAAAACACATTTTCCTCACATTTTGGTGACCGAAAGTTACGGAGTCAGAGAGGAGCCACAAATTTCCTTCCACCCAGCGTCCCTCCAAGGCTCCCCATAAAAATGATACCTCACTTGTGTGGGTAGGCCTAGCGCCCGGGACAGGAAATGCCCCAAAACGCAACGTGGACACTTCACATTTTTTTAAAGAAAACAGAGGTGTTTTTTGCAAAGTGCCTACCTGTAGATGTTGGCCTCTAGCTCAGCCGGCACCTAGGGAAACCTACAAAACCTGGGCATTTTTGAAAACTAGAGACCTAGGGGAATCCAAGATGGGGTGACTTGTGGGGCTCTGACCAGGTTCTGTTACCCAGAATCCTTTGCAAACCTCAACATTTGGCTAAAAAAACACATTTTCCTCACATTTTGGTGACAGAAAGTTCTGGAATCAGAGAGGAGCCACAAATTTCCTGCCACCCAGCGTACCCCCAAGTCTCCCGATAAAAATGATACCTCACTTTTGTGGGTAGGCCTAGCGCCCGCGACAGGAAATGCCCAAAAACACGACGTGGACACATCACATTTTTTTAAAGAAAACAGAGGTGTTTTTTCAAAGTGCCTACCTGTAGATTTTGGCCTCTAGCTCAGCCGGCACCTAGGGAAACCTACAAAACCTGTGCATTTTTTTAAACTAGAGACCTAGGGGAATCCAAGATGGGGTGATTGTGGGGGTTTGACCAGGTTCTGTTACCCCGAATCCTTTGCAAACCTCAAAATTTGGCTCAAAAAACACATTTTCCTCACATTTTGGTGACAGAAAGTTCTGGAATCAGAGAGGAGCCACAAATTTCCTTCCACCCAGCGTTCCCCCAAGTCTCCCGATAAAAATGATACCTCACTTGTGTGGGAAGGCCTAGCGCCCGCGACAGGAAATGGCCCAAAACACAACGTGGACACATCACATTTTTTTAAAGAAAACAGAGGTGTTTTTTGCAAAGTGCCTACCTGTAGATTTTGGCCTCTAGCTCAGCCGGCACCTAGGGAAACCTACCAAACCTGTGCATTTTTGTAAACTAGAGACCTAGGGGAATCCAAGACGGGGTGACTTGTGGGGCTCTGACCAGGTTCTGTTACCCAGAATCCTTTGCAAACCCCAACATTTGGCTAAAAAAACACATTTTCCTCACATTTTGGTGACAGAAAGTTACGGAGTCAGAGAGGAGCCACAAATTTCCTTCCACCCAGCGTTCCTCCAAGGCTCCCGATAAAAATGATACCTCACTTGTGTGGGTAGGCCCTTCGCCCGCGACAGGAAATGCCCCAAAACGCAACTTGGACACTTCACATTTTTGGAAAGAAAACAGAGGTGTTTTTTGCAAAGTGCCTACCTGTAGATTTTGGCCTCTAGCTCAGGTAAAGCACCTAGGTAACCTTACCAAACCTGGGCATTTTTGAAAACTAGAGACCTAGGGGAATCCAAGATGGGGTGACTTGTGGGGCTCTGACCAGGTTCTGTTACCCAGAATCCTTTGCAAACCCCAACATTTGGCTAAAAAAACACATTTTCTTCACATTTTGGTGACAGAAAGTTACGGAGTCAGAGAGGAGCCACAAATTTCCTTCCACCCAGCGTTCCTCCAAGGCTCCCGATAAAAATGATACCTCACTTGTGTGGGTAGGCCTAGCGCCCGCGACAGGAAATGCCCCAAAACGCAACGTGGACTCTTCACATTTTTTTAAAGAAAACAGAGGTGTTTTTTGTAAAGTGCCTACCTGTAGATTTTGGCCTCTAGCTCAGCCGGCACCTAGGTAAACTTACCAAACCTGTGCATTTGTGAAAACTAGAGACCTAGGGGAATCCAAGATGGGGTGACTTGTGGGGCTCTGACCAGGTTCTGTTACCCAGAATCCTTTGCAAACCTCAAAATTTGGCTAAAAAAACACATTTTCCTCACATTTTGGTGACAGAACGTTCTGGAATCAGAGAGGGGCCACAAATTGCCTTACACCCAGCGTTCCCCCAAGTCTCCCGATAAAAAAGATACCTCACTTGTGTGGATAGGCCTAGCGCCCGCGACAGGAAACGGCCCAAAATGCAACGTGGACACATCACATTTTTTTAAAGAAAACAGAGGTGTTTTTTGCAAAGTGCCTACCTGTAGATTTTGGCCTCTAGCTCAGCCGGCACCTGGGGAAACCTACCAAACCTGTGCATTTTTTAAAACTAGAGACCTAGGGGAATACAGGATGGGGTGGTTGTGGGGCTTGAACAGGTTCTGTTACCCAGAATCCTTTGCAAACCTCAAAATTTGGCTAAAAAAACACATTTTCCTCACATTTTGGTGACAGAAAGTTCTGGAATCAGAGAGGGGCCACAAATTGCCTTCCACCAAGCGTACCCCCAAGTCTCCCGATAAAAACTGATACCTCACTTTTGTGGGTAGGCCTAGCGCCTGCGACAGGAAATGCCCCAAAACGCCACGTGGACACATCACATTTTTTGAAAGAAAACAGAGGTTTTTTTTGCAAAGTGCCTACCTGTAGATTTTGGCCGCTAGCTCAGCCGGCACCTAGGGAAACCTACCAAACCTGTGCATTTTTTAAAACTAGAGACCTAGGGGAATCCAAGATGGGGTGATTGTGGGGGTTTGACCAGGTTCTGTTACCCCGAATCCTTTGCAAACCTCAAAATTTGGCTCAAAAAACACATTTTCCTCACATTTTGGTGACAGAAAGTTCTGGAATCAGAGAGGAGCCACAAATTTCCTTCCACCCAGCGTTCCCCCAAGTCTCCCAATAAAAATGATACCTCACTTGTGTGGGAAGGCCTAGCGCCCGCGACAGGAAATGGCCCAAAACACAACGTGGACACATCACATTTTTTTAAAGAAAACAGAGGTGTTTTTTGCAAAGTGCCTACCTGTAGATTTTGGCCTCTAGCTCAGCCGGCACCTAGGGAAACCTACCAAACCTGTGCATTTTTGAATACTAGAGACCTAGGGGAATCAAAGATGGGGTGACTTGTGGGGCTCTGACCAGGTTCTGTTACCCAGAATCCTTTGCAAACCCCAACATTTGGCTAAAAAAACACATTTTCCTCACATTTTGGTGACAGAAAGTTACGGAGTCAGAGAGGAGCCACAAATTTCCTTCCACCCAGCGTTCCTCCAAGGCTCCCGATAAAAATGATACCTCACTTGTGTGGGTAGGCCTAGCGCCCGCGACAGGAAATGCCCCAAAACGCCACGTGGACACATCACATTTTTTGAAAGAAAACAGAGTTTTTTTTTGCAAAGTGCCTACCTGTAGATTTTGGCCGCTAGCTCAGCCGGCACCTAGGGAAACCTACCAAACCTGTGCATTTTTTAAAACTAGAGACCTAGGGGAATCCAAGATGGGGTGATTGTGGGGCTTTGACCAGGTTCTGTTACCCAGAATCCTTTGCAAACCTCAAAATTTGGCTCAAAAAACACATTTTCCTCACATTTTGGTGACAGAAAGTTCTGGAATCAGAGAGGAGCCAAAAATTTCCTTCCACCCAGCGTTCCCCCAAGTCTCCCGATAAAAATGATACCTCACTTGTGTGGGAAGGCCTAGCGCCCGCGACAGGAAATGGCCCAAAACGCAACGTGGACACATCACATTTTTTTAAAGAAAACAGAGGTGTTTTTTGCAAAGTGCCTACCTGTAGATTTTGGCCTCTAGCTCAGCCGGCACCTAGGGAAACCTACCAAACCTGGGCATTTTTGAAAACTAGAGACCTAGGGGAATCCAAGATGGGGTGACTTGTGGGGCTCTGACCAGGTTCTGTTACCCAGAATCCTTTGCAAACCTCAAAATTTGGCTAAAAAAACACATTTTCCTGACATTTTGGTGACAGAAAGTTCTGGAATCAGAGAGGAGCCACAAATTTCCTGCCACCCAGCGTACCCCCAAGTCTCCCGATAAAAATGATACCTCACTTTTGTGGGTAGGCCTAGCGCCCGTGACAGGAAATGCCCAAAAACAAGACGTGGACACATCAAATTTTTTTAAAGAAAACAGAGGTGTTTTTTGCAAAGTGCCTACCTGTAGATTTTGGCCTCTAGCTCAGCCGGCACCTAGGGAAACCTACAAAACCTGTGCATTTTTTTAAACTAGAGACCTAGGGGAATCCAAGATGGGGTGATTGTGGGGCTTTGACCAGGTTCTGTTACCCAGAATCCTTTGCAAACCTCAAAATTTGGCTAAAAAAACACATTTTCCTCACATTTTGGTGACAGAAAGTTCTGGAATCAGAGAGGGGCCACAAATTGCCTTCCACCCAACGTTCCCCCAAGTCTCCCGATAAAAAAGATACCTCACTTGTGTGGGTAGGCCTAGCGCCCGCGACAGGAAACGGCCCAAAATGCAACGTGGACACATCACATTTTTTTAAAGAAAACAGAGGTGTTTTTTGCAAAGTGCCTACCTGTAGATTTTGGCCTCTAGCTCAGCCGGCATCTGGGGAAACCTACCAAACCTGTGCATTTTTTAAAACTAGAGACCTAGGGGAATCCAGGATGGGGTGGTTGTGGGGCTTGAACAGGTTCTGTTACCCAGAATCCTTTGAAAACCTCAAAATCTGGCTAAAAAAACACATTTTCCTCAAATTTTGGTGACAGAAAGTTCTAAAATCAGAGATGACCCACAAATTTCCTTCCACCCAGCGTTCCCCCAAGTCTCCCGATAAAAATGATACCTCACTTGTGTGGGAAGGCCTAGCGCCCGCGACAGGAAATGGCCCAAAACGCAAAGTGGACACATCAATTTTTTTTAAAAAAAACAGAGGTGTTTTTTGCAAAGTGCCTACCTGTAGATTTTGGCCTCTAGCTCAGCCGGCACCTAGGGAAACCTACCAAACCTGTGCATTTTTGTAAACTTGAGACCTAGGGGAATCCAAGACGGGGTGACTTGTGGGGCTCTGACCAGGTTCTGTTACCCAGAATCCTTTGCAAACCCCAACATTTGGCTAAAAAAACACATTTTCCTCACATTTTGGTGACAGAAAGTTACGGAGTCAGAGAGGAGCCACAAATTTCCTTCCACCCAGCGTTCCTCCAAGGCTCCCGATAAAAATGATACCTCACTTGTGTGGGTAGGCCTAGCGCCCGGGACAGGAAATGCCCCAAAACGCAAAGTGGACACTTCACATTTTTTTAAAGAAAACAGCGGTGTTTTTTGCAAAGTGCCTACCTGTAGATGTTGGCCTCTAGCTCAGCCGGCACCTAGGGAAACCTACAAAACCTGGGCATTTTTGAAAACTAGAGACCTAGGGGAATCCAAGATGGGGTGACTTGTGGGGCTCTGACCAGGTTCTGTTACCCAGAATCCTTTGCAAACCTCAACATTTGGCTAAAAAAACACATTTTCCTCACATTTTGGTGACAGAAAGTTCTGGAATCAGAGAGGAGCCACAAATTTCCTGCCACCCAGCGTACCCCCAAGTCTCCCGATAAAAATGATACCTCACTTTTGTGGGTAGGCCTAGCGATCGCGACAGGAAATGCCCAAAAACACGACGTGGACACATCACATTTTTTTAAAGAAAACAGAGGTGTTTTTTGCAAAGTGCCTACCTGTAGATTTTGGCCTCTAGCTCAGCCGGCACCTAGGGAAACCTACAAAACCTGTGCATTTTTTTAAACTAGAGACCTAGGGGAATCCAAGATGGGGTGATTGTGGGGCTTTGACCAGGTTCTGTTACCCAGAATCCTTTGCAAACCTCAAAATTTGGCTAAAAAAACACATTTTCCTCACATTTTGGTGACAGAAAGTTCGGGAATCAGAGAGGGGCCACAAATTGCCTTCCACCAAGCGTACCCCCAAGTCTCCCGATAAAAACTGATACCTCACTTTTGTGGGTAGGCCTAGCGCCTGCGACAGGAAATGCCCCAAAACGCCACGTGGACACATCACATTTTTTGAAAGAAAACAGAGTTTTTTTTTGCAAAGTGCCTACCTGTAGATTTTGGCCGCTAGCTCAGCCGGCACCTAGGGAAACCTACCAAACCTGTGCATTTTTTAAAACTAGAGACCTAGGGGAATCCAAGATGGGGTGATTGTGGGGGTTTGACCAGGTTCTGTTACCCCGAATCCTTTGCAAACCTCAAAATTTGGCTCAAAAAACACATTTTCCTCACATTTTGGTGACAGAAAGTTCTGGAATCAGAGAGGAGCCACAAATTTCCTTCCACCCAGCGTTCCCCCAAGTCTCCCGATAAAAATGATACCTCACTTGTGTGGGAAGGCCTAGCGCCCGCGCCAGGAAATGGCCCAAAACACAACGTGGACACATCACATTTTTTTAAAGAAAACAGAGGTGTTTTTTGCAAAGTGCCTACCTGTAGATTTTGGCCTCTAGCTCAGCCGGCACCTAGGGAAACCTACCAAACCTGTGCATTTTTGTTAACTAGAGACCTAGGGGAATCCAAGACGGGGTGACTTGTGGGGCTCTGACCAGGTTCTGTTACCCAGAATCCTTTGCAAACCCCAACATTTGGCTAAAAAAACACATTTTCCTCACATTTTGGTGACAGAAAGTTACGGAGTCAGAGAGGAGCCACAAATTTCCTTCCACCCAGCGTTCCTCCAAGGCTCCCGATAAAAATGATACCTCACTTGTGTGGGTAGGCCCTTCGCCCGCGACAGGAAATGCCCCAAAACGCAACTTAGACACTTCACATTTTTGGAAAGAAAACAGAGGTGTTTTTTGCAAAGTGCCTACCTGTAGATTTTGGCCTCTAGCTCAGGTAAAGCACCTAGGTAAACTTACCAAACCTGGGCATTTTTGAAAACTAGAGACCTAGGGGAATCCAAGATGGGGTGACTTGTGGGGCTCTGACCAGGTTCTGTTACCCAGAATCCTTTGCAAACCCCAACATCTGGCTAAAAAAACACATTTTCCTCACATTTTGGTGACAGAAAGTTACGGAGTCAGAGAGGAGCCACAAATTTCCTTCCACCCAGCGTTCCTCCAAGGCTCCCGATAAAAATGATACCTCACTTGTGTGGGTAGGCCTAGCTCCCGCGACAGGAAATGCCCCAAAACGCAACGTGGACTCTTCACATTTTTTTAAAGAAAACAGAGGTGTTTTTTGTAAAGTGCCTACCTGTAGATTTTGGCCTCTAGCTCAGCCGGCACCTAGGTAAACTTACCAAACCTGTGCATTTGTGAAAACTAGAGACCTAGGGGAATCCAAGATGGGGTGACTTGTGGGGCTCTGACCAGGTTCTGTTACCCAGAATCCTTTGCAAACCTCAAAATTTGGCTAAAAAAAACACATTTTCCTGACATTTTGGTGACAGAAAGTTCTGGAATCAGAGAGGAGCCACAAATTTCCTGCCACCCAGCGTACCCCCAAGTCTCCCGCTAAAAATGATACCTCACTTTTGTGGGTAGGCCTAGCGCCCGCGACAGGAAATGCCCAAAAACAAGACGTGGACACATCAAATTTTTTTAAAGAAAACAGAGGTGTTTTTTGCAAAGTGCCTACCTGTAGATTTTGGCCTCTAGCTCAGCCGGCATCTGGGGAAACCTACCAAACCTGTGCATTTTTTAAAACTAGAGACCTAGGGGAATCCAGGATGGGGTGGTTGTGGGGCTTGAACAGGTTCTGTTACCAGAATCCTTTGAAAACCTCAAAATTTGGCTAAAAAAACACATTTTCCTCAAATTTTGGTGACAGAAAGTTCTAAAATCAGAGAGGACCCACAAATTTCCTTCCACCCAGCGTTCCCCCAAGTCTCCCGATAAAAATGATACCTCACTTGTGTGGGAAGGCCTAGCGCCCGCGACAGGAAATGGCCCAAAACGCAAAGTGGACACATCAAATTTTTTTTAAAAAAACAGAGGTGTTTTTTGCAAAGTGCCTACCTGTAGATTTTGGCCTCTAGCTCAGCCGGCACCTAGGGAAACCTACCAAACCTGTGCATTTTTGTAAACTAGAGACCTAGGGGAATCCAAGACGGGGTGACTTGTGGGGCTCTGACCAGGTTCTGTTACCCAGAATCCTTTGCAAACCCCAACATTTGGCTAAAAAAACACATTTTCCTCACATTTTGGTGACCGAAAGTTACGGAGTCAGAGAGGAGCCACAAATTTCCTTCCACCCAGCGTCCCTCCAAGGCTCCCCATAAAAATGATACCTCACTTGTGTGGGTAGGCCTAGCGCCCGGGACAGGAAATGCCCCAAAACGCAACGTGGACACTTCACATTTTTTTAAAGAAAACAGAGGTGTTTTTTGCAAAGTGCCTACCTGTAGATGTTGGCCTCTAGCTCAGCCGGCACCTAGGGAAACCTACAAAACCTGGGCATTTTTGAAAACTAGAGACCTAGGGGAATCCAAGATGGGGTGACTTGTGGGGCTCTGACCAGGTTCTGTTACCCAGAATCCTTTGCAAACCTCAACATTTGGCTAAAAAAACACATTTTCCTCACATTTTGGTGACAGAAAGTTCTGGAATCAGAGAGGAGCCACAAATTTCCTGCCACCCAGCGTACCCCCAAGTCTCCCGATAAAAATGATACCTCACTTTTGTGGGTAGGCCTAGCGCCCGCGACAGGAAATGCCCAAAAACACGACGTGGACACATCACATTTTTTTAAAGAAAACAGAGGTGTTTTTTCAAAGTGCCTACCTGTAGATTTTGGCCTCTAGCTCAGCCGGCACCTAGGGAAACCTACAAAACCTGTGCATTTTTTTAAACTAGAGACCTAGGGGAATCCAAGATGGGGTGATTGTGGGGGTTTGACCAGGTTCTGTTACCCCGAATCCTTTGCAAACCTCAAAATTTGGCTCAAAAAACACATTTTCCTCACATTTTGGTGACAGAAAGTTCTGGAATCAGAGAGGAGCCACAAATTTCCTTCCACCCAGCGTTCCCCCAAGTCTCCCGATAAAAATGATACCTCACTTGTGTGGGAAGGCCTAGCGCCCGCGACAGGAAATGGCCCAAAACACAACGTGGACACATCACATTTTTTTAAAGAAAACAGAGGTGTTTTTTGCAAAGTGCCTACCTGTAGATTTTGGCCTCTAGCTCAGCCGGCACCTAGGGAAACCTACCAAACCTGTGCATTTTTGTAAACTAGAGACCTAGGGGAATCCAAGACGGGGTGACTTGTGGGGCTCTGACCAGGTTCTGTTACCCAGAATCCTTTGCAAACCCCAACATTTGGCTAAAAAAACACATTTTCCTCACATTTTGGTGACAGAAAGTTACGGAGTCAGAGAGGAGCCACAAATTTCCTTCCACCCAGCGTTCCTCCAAGGCTCCCGATAAAAATGATACCTCACTTGTGTGGGTAGGCCCTTCGCCCGCGACAGGAAATGCCCCAAAACGCAACTTGGACACTTCACATTTTTGGAAAGAAAACAGAGGTGTTTTTTGCAAAGTGCCTACCTGTAGATTTTGGCCTCTAGCTCAGGTAAAGCACCTAGGTAACCTTACCAAACCTGGGCATTTTTGAAAACTAGAGACCTAGGGGAATCCAAGATGGGGTGACTTGTGGGGCTCTGACCAGGTTCTGTTACCCAGAATCCTTTGCAAACCCCAACATTTGGCTAAAAAAACACATTTTCTTCACATTTTGGTGACAGAAAGTTACGGAGTCAGAGAGGAGCCACAAATTTCCTTCCACCCAGCGTTCCTCCAAGGCTCCCGATAAAAATGATACCTCACTTGTGTGGGTAGGCCTAGCGCCCGCGACAGGAAATGCCCCAAAACGCAACGTGGACTCTTCACATTTTTTTAAAGAAAACAGAGGTGTTTTTTGTAAAGTGCCTACCTGTAGATTTTGGCCTCTAGCTCAGCCGGCACCTAGGTAAACTTACCAAACCTGTGCATTTGTGAAAACTAGAGACCTAGGGGAATCCAAGATGGGGTGACTTGTGGGGCTCTGACCAGGTTCTGTTACCCAGAATCCTTTGCAAACCTCAAAATTTGGCTAAAAAAACACATTTTCCTCACATTTTGGTGACAGAACGTTCTGGAATCAGAGAGGGGCCACAAATTGCCTTACACCCAGCGTTCCCCCAAGTCTCCCGATAAAAAAGATACCTCACTTGTGTGGATAGGCCTAGCGCCCGCGACAGGAAACGGCCCAAAATGCAACGTGGACACATCACATTTTTTTAAAGAAAACAGAGGTGTTTTTTGCAAAGTGCCTACCTGTAGATTTTGGCCTCTAGCTCAGCCGGCACCTGGGGAAACCTACCAAACCTGTGCATTTTTTAAAACTAGAGACCTAGGGGAATACAGGATGGGGTGGTTGTGGGGCTTGAACAGGTTCTGTTACCCAGAATCCTTTGCAAACCTCAAAATTTGGCTAAAAAAACACATTTTCCTCACATTTTGGTGACAGAAAGTTCTGGAATCAGAGAGGGGCCACAAATTGCCTTCCACCAAGCGTACCCCCAAGTCTCCCGATAAAAACTGATACCTCACTTTTGTGGGTAGGCCTAGCGCCTGCGACAGGAAATGCCCCAAAACGCCACGTGGACACATCACATTTTTTGAAAGAAAACAGAGGTTTTTTTTGCAAAGTGCCTACCTGTAGATTTTGGCCGCTAGCTCAGCCGGCACCTAGGGAAACCTACCAAACCTGTGCATTTTTTAAAACTAGAGACCTAGGGGAATCCAAGATGGGGTGATTGTGGGGGTTTGACCAGGTTCTGTTACCCCGAATCCTTTGCAAACCTCAAAATTTGGCTCAAAAAACACATTTTCCTCACATTTTGGTGACAGAAAGTTCTGGAATCAGAGAGGAGCCACAAATTTCCTTTCACCCAGCGTTCCCCCAAGTCTCCCGATAAAAATGATACCTCACTTGTGTGGGAAGGCCTAGCGCCCGCGACAGGAAATGGCCCAAAACACAACGTGGACACATCACATTTTTTTAAAGAAAACAGAGGTGTTTTTTGCAAAGTGCCTACCTGTAGATTTTGGCCTCTAGCTCAGCCGGCACCTAGGGAAACCTACCAAACCTGTGCATTTTTGAATACTAGAGACCTAGGGGAATCAAAGATGGGGTGACTTGTGGGGCTCTGACCAGGTTCTGTTACCCAGAATCCTTTGCAAACCCCAACATTTGGCTAAAAAAACACATTTTCCTCACATTTTGGTGACAGAAAGTTACGGAGTCAGAGAGGAGCCACAAATTTCCTTCCACCCAGCGTTCCTCCAAGGCTCCCGATAAAAATGATACCTCACTTGTGTGGGTAGGCCTAGCGCCCGCGACAGGAAATGCCCCAAAACGCCACGTGGACACATCACATTTTTTAAAAGAAAACAGAGTTTTTTTTTGCAAAGTGCCTACCTGTAGATTTTGGCCGCTAGCTCAGCCGGCACCTAGGGAAACCTACCAAACCTGTGCATTTTTTAAAACTAGAGACCTAGGGGAATCCAAGATGGGGTGATTGTGGGGCTTTGACCAGGTTCTGTTACCCCGAATCCTTTGCAAACCTCAAAATTTGGCTCAAAAAACACATTTTCCTCACATTTTGGTGACAGAAAGTTCTGGAATCAGAGAGGAGCCACAAATTTCCTTCCACCCAGCGTTCCCCCAAGTCTCCCGATAAAAATGATACCTCACTTGTGTGGGAAGGCCTAGCGCCCGCGACAGGAAATGGCCCAAAACACAACGTGGACACATCACATTTTTTTAAAGAAAACAGAGGTGTTTTTTGCAAAGTGCCTACCTGTAGATTTTGGCCTCTAGCTCAGCCGGCACCTAGGGAAACCTACCAAACCTGTGCATTTTTGAATACTAGAGACCTAGGGGAATCAAAGATGGGGTGACTTGTGGGGCTCTGACCAGGTTCTGTTACCCAGAATCCTTTGCAAACCCCAACATTTGGCTAAAAAAACACATTTTCCTCACATTTTGGTGACAGAAAGTTACGGAGTCAGAGAGGAGCCACAAATTTCCTTCCACCCAGCGTTCCTCCAAGGCTCCCGATAAAAATGATACCTCACTTGTGTGGGTAGGCCTAGCGCCCGCGACAGGAAATGCCCCAAAACGCCACGTGGACACATCAAATTTTTTGAAAGAAAACAGAGTTTTTTTTTGCAAAGTGCCTACCTGTAGATTTTGGCCGCTAGCTCAGCCGGCACCTAGGGAAACCTACCAAACCTGTGCATTTTTTAAAACTAGAGACCTAGGGGAATCCAAGATGGGGTGATTGTGGGGCTTTGACCAAGTTCTGTTACCCAGAATCCTTTGCAAACCTCAAAATTTGGCTCAAAAAACACATTTTCCTCACATTTTGGTGACAGAAAGTTCTGGAATCAGAGAGGAGCCAAAAATGTCCTTCCACCCAGCGTTCCCCCAAGTCTCCCGATAAAAATGATACCTCACTTGTGTGGGAAGGCCTAGCGCCCGCGACAGGAAATGGCCCAAAACGCAACGTGGACACATCACATTTTTTTAAAGAAAACAGAGGTGTTTTTTGCAAAGTGCCTACCTGTAGATTTTGGCCTCTAGCTCAGCCGGCACCTAGGGAAACCTACCAAACCTGGGCATTTTTGAAAACTAGAGACCTAGGGGAATCCAAGATGGGGTGACTTGTGGGGCTCTGACCAGGTTCTGTTACCCAGAATCCTTTGCAAACCTCAAAATTTGGCTAAAAAAACTCATTTTCCTGACATTTTGGTGACAGAAAGTTCTGGAATCAGAGAGGAGCCACAAATTTCCTGCCACCCAGCGTACCCCCAAGTCTCCCGATAAAAATGATACCTCACTTTTGTGGGTAGGCCTAGCGCCCGCGACAGGAAATGCCCAAAAACAAGACGTGGACACATCAAATTTTTTTAAAGAAAACAGAGGTGTTTTTTGCAAAGTGCCTACCTGTAGATTTTGGCCTCTAGCTCAGCCGGCACCTAGGGAAACCTACAAAACCTGTGCATTTTTTTAAACTAGAGACCTAGGGGAATCCAAGATGGGGTGATTGTGGGGCTTTGACCAGGTTCTGTTACCCAGAATCCTTTGCAAACCTCAAAATTTGGCTAAAAAAACACATTTTCCTCACATTTTGGTGACAGAAAGTTCTGGAATCAGAGAGGGGCCACAAATTGCCTTCCACCCAACGTTCCCCCAAGTCTCCCGATAAAAAAGATACCTCACTTGTGTGGGTAGGCCTAGCGCCCGCGACAGGAAACGGCCCAAAATGCAACGTGGACACATCACATTTTTTTAAAGAAAACAGAGGTGTTTTTTGCAAAGTGCCTACCTGTAGATTTTGGCCTCTAGCTCAGCCGGCATCTGGGGAAACCTACCAAACCTGTGCATTTTTTAAAACTAGAGACCTAGGGGAATCCAGGATGGGGTGGTTGTGGGGCTTGAACAGGTTCTGTTACCCAGAATCCTTTGAAAACCTCAAAATTTGACTAAAAAAACACATTTTCCTCAAATTTTGGTGACAGAAAGTTCTAAAATCAGAGAGGACCCACAAATTTCCTTCCACCCAGCGTTCCCCCAAGTCTCCCGATAAAAATGATACCTCACTTGTGTGGGAAGGCCTAGCGCCCGCGACAGGAAATGGCCCAAAACGCAAAGTGGACACATCAAATTTTTTTTAAAAAAACAGAGGTGTTTTTTGCAAAGTGCCTACCTGTAGATTTTGGCCTCTAGCTCAGCCGGCACCTAGGGAAACCTACCAAACCTGTGCATTTTTGTAAACTAGAGACCTAGGGGAATCCAAGACGGGGTGACTTGTGGGGCTCTGACCAGGTTCTGTTACCCAGAATCCTTTGCAAACCCCAACATTTGGCTAAAAAAACACATTTTCCTCACATTTTGGTGACAGAAAGTTACGGAGTCAGAGAGGAGCCACAAATTTCCTTCCACCCAGCGTTCCTCCAAGGCTCCCGATAAAAATGATACCTCACTTGTGTGGGTAGGCCTAGCGCCCGGGACAGGAAATGCCCCAAAACGCAACGTGGACACTTCACATTTTTTTAAAGAAAACAGCGGTGTTTTTTGCAAAGTGCCTACCTGTAGATGTTGGCCTCTAGCTCAGCCGGCACCTAGGGAAACCTACAAAACCTGGGCATTTTTGAAAACTAGAGACCTAGGGGAATCCAAGATGGGGTGACTTGTGGGGCTCTGACCAGGTTCTGTTACCCAGAATCCTTTGCAAACCTCAACATTTGGCTAAAAAAACACATTTTCCTCACATTTTGGTGACAGAAAGTTCTGGAATCAGAGAGGAGCCACAAATTTCCTGCCACCCAGCGTACCCCCAAGTCTCCCTATAAAAATGATACCTCACTTTTGTGGGTAGGCCTAGCGCCCGCGACAGGAAATGCCCAAAAACACGACGTGGACACATCACATTTTTTTAAAGAAAACAGAGGTGTTTTTTGCAAAGTGCCTACCTGTAGATTTTGGCCTCTAGCTCAGCCGGCACCTAGGGAAACCTACAAAACCTGTGCATTTTTTTAAACTAGAGACCTAGGGGAATCCAAGATGGGGTAATTGTGGGGCTTTGACCAGGTTCTGTTACCCAGAATCCTTTGCAAACCTCAAAATTTGGCTAAAAAAAACACATTTCCCTCACATTTTGGTGACAGAAAGTTCGGGAATCAGAGAGGGGCCACAAATTGCCTTCCACCAAGCGTACCCCCAAGTCTCCCGATAAAAACTGATACCTCACTTTTGTGGGTAGGCCTAGCGCCTGCGACAGGAAATGCCCCAAAACGCCACGTGGACACATCACATTTTTTTAAAGAAAACAGAGTTTTTTTTTGCAAAGTGCCTACCTGTAGATTTTGGCCGCTAGCTCAGCCGGCACCTAGGGAAACCTACCAAACCTGTGAATTTTTTAAAACTAGAGACCTAGGGGAATCCAAGATGGGGTGATTGTGGGGGTTTGACCAGGTTCTGTTACCCCGAATCCTTTGCAAACCTCAAAATTTGGCTCAAAAAACACATTTTCCTCACATTTTGGTGACAGAAAGTTCTGGAATCAGAGAGGAGCCACAAATTTCCTTCCACCCAGCGTTCCCCCAAGTCTCCCGATAAAAATGATACCTCACTTGTGTGGGAAGGCCTAGCGCCCGCGACAGGAAATGGCCCAAAACACAATGTGGACACATCACATTTTTTTAAAGAAAACAGAGGTGTTTTTTGCAAAGTGCCTACCTGTAGATTTTGGCCTCTAGCTCAGCCGGCACCTAGGGAAACCTACCAAACCTGTGCATTTTTGTTAACTAGAGACCTAGGGGAATCCAAGACGGGGTGACTTGTGGGGCTCTGACCAGGTTCTGTTACCCAGAATCCTTTGCAAACCCCAACATTTGGCTAAAAAAACAAATTTTCCTCACATTTTGGTGACAGAAAGTTACGGAGTCAGAGAGGAGCCACAAATTTCCTTCCACCCAGCGTTCCTCCAAGGCTCCCGATAAAAATGATACCTCACTTGTGTGGGTAGGCCCTTCGCCTGCGACAGGAAATGCCCCAAAACGCAACTTGGACACTTCACATTTTTGGAAAGAAAACAGAGGTGTTTTTTGCAAGGTGCCTACCTGTAGATTTTGGCCTCTAGCTCAGGTAAAGCACCTAGGTAAACTTACCAAACCTGGGCATTTTTGAAAACTAGAGACCTAGGGGAATCCAAGATGGGGTGACTTGTGGGGCTCTGACCAGGTTCTGTTACCCAGAATCCTTTGCAAACCCCAACATTTGGCTAAAAAAACACATTTTCCTCACATTTTGGTGACAGAAAGTTACGGAGTCAGAGAGGAGCCACAAATTTCCTTCCACCCAGCGTTCCTCCAAGGCTCCCGATAAAAATGATACCTCACTTGTGTGGGTAGGCCTAGCGCCCGCGACAGGAAATGCCCCAAAACGCAACGTGGACTCTTCACATTTTTTTAAAGAAAACAGAGGTGTTTTTTGTAAAGTGCCTACCTGTAGATTTTGGCCTCTAGCTCAGCCGGCACCTAGGTAAACTTACCAAACCTGTGCATTTGTGAAAACTAGAGACCTAGGGGAATCCAAGATGGGGTGACTTGTGGGGCTCTGACCAGGTTCTGTTACCCAGAATCCTTTGCAAACCTCAAAGTTTGGCTAAAAAAACACATTTTCCTCACATTTTGGTGACAGAACGTTTTGGAATCAGAGAGGGGCCACAAATTGCCTTACACCCAGCGTTCCCCCAAGTCTCCCGATAAAAAAGATACCTCACTTGTGTGGATAGGCCTAGCGCCCGCGACAGGAAACGGCCCAAAATGCAACGTGGACACATCACATTTTTTTACAGAAAACAGAGGTGTTTTTTGCAAAGTGCCTACCTGTAGATTTTGGCCTCTAGCTCAGCCGGCACCTGGGGAAACCTACCAAACCTGTGCATTTTTTAAAACTAGAGACCTAGGGGAATACAGGATGGGGTGGTTGTGGGGCTTGAACAGGTTCTGTTACCCAGAATCCTTTGCAAACCTCAAAATTTGGCTAAAAAAACACATTTTCATCAAATTTTGGTGACAGAAAATTCTAAAATCAGAGAGGAGCCACAGATTTCCTTCCACCCAGCGTTCCCCCAAGTCTCCCGATAAAAATGATACCTCACTTGTGTGGGAAGGCCTAGCGCCCGCGACAGGAAATGGCCCAAAACGCAACGTGGACACATCACATTTTTTTAAAGAAAACAGAGGTGTTTTTTGCAAAGTGCCTACCTGTAGATTTTGGCCTCTAGCTCAGCCGGCACCTAGGGAAACCTACCAAACCTGTGCATTTTTTAAAACTAGAGACCTAGGGGAATCCAAGATGGGGTGACTTGTGAGGCTCTGACCAGGTTCTGTTACCCAGAATCCTTTGCAAACCCCAACATTTGGATAAAAAAACACCTTTTCCTCACATTTTGGTGACAGAAAGTTACGGAGTCAGAGAGGAGCCACAAATTTCCTTCCACCCAGCGTTCCTCCAAGGCTCCCGATAAAAATGATACCTCACTTGTGTGGGTAGGCCTAGCACCCGCGACAGGAAATGCCCCAAAACGCAACGTGGACACTTCACATTTTTTTAAACAAAACAACGGTGTTTTTTGCAAAGTGCCTTCCTGTAGATGTTGGCCTCTAGCTCAGCCAGCACCTAGGGAAACCTACCAAACCTGGGCATTTTTGAAAACTAGAGACCTAGGGGAATCCAAGATGGGGTGACTTGTAGGGCTCTAACCAGGTTCTGTTACCCAGAATCCTCTGCAAACCTCAAAATGTGGCTAAAAAAAAACAAATTTTCCTGACATTTTGGTGACAGAAAGTTCTGGAATCAGAGAGCAGCCACAAATTTCCTGCCACCCAGCGTACCCCCAAGTCTCCCGATAAAAATTATACCTCACTTTTGTGGGTAGGCCTAGCGCCCGCGACAGGAAATGCCCAAAAACACGACGTGGACACATCACATTTTTTTAAAGAAAACAGAGGTGTTTTTTGCAAAGTGCCTACCTGTAGATTTTGGCCTCTAGCTCAGCCGGCACCTAGGGAAACCTACAAAACCTGAGCATTTTTTTAAACTAGAGACCTAGGGGAATCCAAGATGGGGTGATTGTGGGGCTTTGACCAGGTTCTGTTACCCAGAATCCTTTGCAAACCTCAAAATTTGGCTAAAAAAACACATTTTCCTCACATTTTGGTGACAGAAAGTTCTGGAATCAGAGAGGGGCCACAAATTGCCTTCCACCCAGCGTTCCCCCACGTCTCCCGATAAAAAAGATACCTCACTTGTGCGGGTAGGCCTAGCGCCCACGACAGGAAACGGCCCAAAATGCAACGTGGACACATCACATTTTTTTAAAGAAAACAGAGGTGTTCTTTGCAAAGTGCCTACATGTAGATTTTGGCCTCTAGCTCAGCCGGCATCTGGGGAAACCTACCAAACCTGTGCATTTTTTAAAACTAGAGACCTAGGGGAATCCAGGATGGGGTGGTTGTGGGGCTCTGACCAGGTTCTGTTACCCCGAATCCTTTGCAAACCTCAAAATTTGGCTCAAAAAACACATTTTCCTCACATTTTGGTGACAGAAAGTTCTGGAATCAGAGAGGAGCCACAAATTTCCTTCCACCCAGCGTTCCCCCAAGTCTCCCGATAAAAATGATACCTCACTTGTGTGGGAGGGCCTAGCGCCCGCGACAGGAAATGGCCCAAAACACAACGTGGACACATCACATTTTTTTAAAGAAAACAGAGGTGTTTTTTGCAAAGTGCCTACCTGTAGATTTTGGCCTCTAGCTCAGCCGGCACCTAGGGAAACCTACCAAACCTGTGCATTTTTTAATACTAGAGACCTAGGGGAATCAAAGATGGGGTGACTTGTGGGGCTCTGACCAGGTTCTGTTACCCAGAATCCTTTGCAAACCCCAACATTTGGCTATAAAAACACATTTTCCTCACATTTTGGTGACAGAAAGTTACGGAGTCAGAGAGGAGCCACAAATTTCCTTCCACCCAGCGTTCCTCCAAGGCTCCCGATAAAAATGATACCTCACTTGTGTGGGTAGGCCTAGCGCCCGCGACAGGAAATGCCCCAAAACGCCACGTGGACACATCACATTTTTTGAAAGAAAACAGAGTTTTTTTTTGCAAAGTGCCTACCTGTAGATTTTGGCCGCTAGCTCAGCCGGCACCTAGGGAAACCTACCAAACCTGTGCATTTTTTAAAACTAGAGACCTAAGGGAATCCAAGATGGGGTGATTGTGGGGCTTTGACCAGGTTCTGTTACCCAGAATCCTTTGCAAACCTCAAAATTTGGCTCAAAAAACACATTTTCCTCACATTTTGGTGACAGAAAGTTCTGGAATCAGAGAGGAGCCAAAAATGTCCTTCCACCCAGCGTTCCCCCAAGTCTCCCGATAAAAATGATACCTCACTTGTGTGGGAAGGCCTAGCGCCCGCGACAGGAAATGGCCCAAAACGCAACGTGGACACATCACATTTTTTTAAAGAAAACAGAGGTGTTTTTTGCAAAGTGCCTACCTGTAGATTTTGGCCTCTAGCTCAGCCGGCACCTAGGGAAACCTACCAAACCTGGGCATTTTTGAAAACTAGAGACCTAGGGGAATCCAAGATGGGGTGACTTGTGGGGCTCTGACCAGGTTCTGTTACCCAGAATCCTTTGCAAACCTCAAAATTTGGCTAAAAAAACACATTTCCCTGACATTTTGGTGACAGAAAGTTCTGGAATCAGAGAGGAGCCACAAATTTCCTGCCACCCAGCGTACCCCCAAGTCTCCCGATAAAAATGATACCTCACTTTTGTGGGTAGGCCTAGCGCCCGCGACAGGAAATGCCCAAAAACAAGACGTGGACACATCAAATTTTTTTAAAGAAAACAGAGGTGTTTTTTGCAAAGTGCCTACCTGTAGATTTTGGCCTCTAGCTCAGCCGGCACCTAGGGAAACCTACAAAACCTGTGCATTTTTTTAAACTAGAGACCTAGGGGAATCCAAGATGGGGTGATTGTGGGGCTTTGACCAGGTTCTGTTACCCAGAATCCTTTGCAAACCTCAAAATTTGGCTAAAAAAACACATTTTCCTCACATTTTGGTGACAGAAAGTTCTGGAATCAGAGAGGGGCCACAAATTGCCTTCCACCCAACGTTCCCCCAAGTCTCCCGATAAAAAAGATACCTCACTCGTGTGGGTAGGCCTAGCGCCCGCGACAGGAAACGGCCCAAAATGCAACGTGGACACATCACATTTTTTTAAAGAAAACAGAGGTGTTTTTTGCAAAGTGCCTACCTGTAGATTTTGGCCTCTAGCTCAGCCGGCATCTGGGGAAACCTACCAAACCTGTGCATTTTTTAAAACTAGAGACCTAGGGGAATCCAGGATGGGGTGGTTGTGGGGCTTGAACAGGTTCTGTTACCCAGAATCCTTTGAAAACCTCAAAATGTGGCTAAAAAAACACATTTTCCTCAAATTTTGGTGACAGAAAGTTCTAAAATCAGAGAGGACCCACAAATTTCCTTCCACCCAGCGTTCCCCCAAGTCTCCCGATAAAAATGATACCTCACTTGTGTGGGAAGGCCTAGCGCCCGCGACAGGAAATGGCCCAAAACGCAAAGTGGACACATCAATTTTTTTTTTAAAAAACAGGTGTTTTTTGCAAAGTGCCTACCTGTAGATTTTGGCCTCTAGCTCAGCCGGCACCTAGGGAAACCTACCAAACCTGTGCATTTTTGTAAACTAGAGACCTAGGGGAATCCAAGACGGGGTGACTTGTGGGGCTCTGACCAGGTTCTGTTACCCAGAATCCTTTGCAAACCCCAACATTTGGCTAAAAAAACACATTTTCCTCACATTTTGGTGACAGAAAGTTACGGAGTCAGAGAGGAGCCACAAATTTCCTTCCACCCAGCGTTCCTCCAAGGCTCCCGATAAAAATGATACCTCACTTGTGTGGGTAGGCCTAGCGCCCGGGACAGGAAATGCCCCAAAACGCAACGTGGACACTTCACATTTTTTTAAAGAAAACAGCGGTGTTTTTTGCAAAGTGCCTACCTGTAGATGTTGGCCTCTAGCTCAGCAGGCACCTAGGGAAACCTACAAAACCTGGGCATTTTTGAAAACTAGAGACCTAGGGGAATCCAAGATGGAGTGACTTGTGGGGCTCTGACCAGGTTCTGTTACCCAGAATCCTTTGCAAACCTCAACATTTGGCTAAAAAAACACATTTTCCTCACATTTTGGAGACAGAAAGTTCTGGAATCAGAGAGGAGCCACAAATTTCCTGCCACCCAGCGTACCCCCAAGTCTCCCGATAAAAATGATACCTCACTTTTGTGGGTAGGCCTAGCGCCCGCGACAGGAAATGCCCAAAAACACGACGTGGACACATCACATTTTTTTAAAGAAAACAGAGGTGTTTTTTGCAAAGTGCCTACCTGTAGATTTTGGCCTCTAACTCAGCCGGCACCTAGGGAAACCTACAAAACCTGTGCATTTTTTTAAACTAGAGACCTAGGGGAATCCAAGATGGGGTGATTGTGGGGCTTTGACCAGGTTCTGTTACCCAGAATCCTTTGCAAACCTCAAAATTTGGCTAAAAAAACACATTTTCCTCACATTTTGGTGACAGAAAGTTCGGGAATCAGAGAGGGGCCACAAATTGCCTTCCACCAAGCGTACCCCCAAGTCTCCCGATAAAAACTGATACCTCACTTTTGTGGGTAGGCCTAGCGCCTGCGACAGGAAATGCCCCAAAACGCCACGTGGACACATCACATTTTTTGAAAGAAAACAGAGTTTTTTTTTGCAAAGTGCCTACCTGTAGATTTTGTGCGCTAGCTCAGCCGGCACCTAGGGAAACCTACCAAACCTGTGCATTTTTTAAAACTAGAGACCTAGGGGAATCCAAGATGGGGTGATTGTGGGGGTTTGACCAGGTTCTGTTACCCCGAATCCTTTGCAAACCTCAAAATTTGGCTCAAAAAACACATTTTCCTCACATTTTGGTGACAGAAAGTTCTGGAATCAGAGAGGGGCCACAAATTGCCTTCCACCCAGCATACCCCCAAGTCTCCCGATAAAAACTGATACCTCACTTTTGTGGGTAGGCCTAGCGCCCGCGACAGGAAATGCCCCAAAACGCAACGTGGACACATCACATTTTTTGAAAGAAAACAGAGGTTTTTTTTGCAAAGTGCCTACCTGTAGATTTTGGCCTCTAGCTCAGCCGGCACCTGGGGAAACCTACCAAACCTGTGCATTTTTTAAAACTAGAGACCTAGGGGAATACAGGATGGGGTGGTTGTGGGGCTTGAACAGGTTCTGTTACCCAGAATCCTTTGCAAACCTCAAAATTTGGCTAAAAAAACACATTTTCCTCACATTTTGGTGACAGAAAGTTCTGGAATCAGAGAGGGGCCACAAATTGCCTTCCACCAAGCGTACCCCCAAGTCTCCCGATAAAAACTGATACCTCACTTTTGTGGGTAGGCCTAGCGCCTGCGACAGGAAATGCCCCAAAACGCCACGTGGACACATCACATTTTTTGAAAGAAAACAGAGGTTTTTTTTGCAAAGTGCCTACCTGTAGATTTTGGCCGCTAGCTCAGCCGGCACCTAGGGAAACCTACCAAACCTGTGCATTTTTTAAAAATAGAGACCTAGGGGAATCCAAGATGGGGTGATTGTGGGGGTTTGACCAGGTTCTGTTACCCCGAATCCTTTGCAAACCTCAAAATTTGGCTCAAAAAACACATTTTCCTCACATTTTGGTGACAGAAAGTTCTGGAATCAGAGAGGAGCCACAAATTTCCTTCCACCCAGCGTTCCCCCAAGTCTCCCGATAAAAATGATACCTCACTTGTGTGGGAAGGCCTAGCGCCCGCGACAAGAAATGGCCCAAAACACAACGTGGACACATCACATTTTTTTAAAGAAAACAGAGGTGTTTTTTGCAAAGTGCCTACCTGTAGATTTTGGCCTCTAGCTCAGCCGGCACCTAGGGAAACCTACCAAACCTGTGCATTTTTGTAAACTAGAGACCTAGGGGAATCCAAGACGGGGTGACTTGTGGGGCTCTGACCAGGTTCTGTTACCCAGAATCCTTTGCAAACCCCAACATTTGGCTAAAAAAACACATTTTCCTCACATTTTGGTGACAGAAAGTTACGGAGTCAGAGAGGAGCCACAAATTTCCTTCCACCCAGCGTTCCTCCAAGGCTCCCGATAAAAATGATACCTCACTTGTGTGGGTAGGCCCTTCGCCCGCGACAGGAAATGCCCCAAAACGCAACTTGGACACTTCACATTTTTGGAAAGAAAACAGAGGTGTTTTTTGCAAAGTGCCTACCTGTAGATTTTGGCCGCTAGCTCAGCCGGCACCTAGGGAAACCTACCAAACCTGTGCATTTTTTAAAACTAGAGACCTAGGGGAATCCAAGATGGGGTGATTGTTGGGCTTTGACCAGGTTCTGTTACCCAGAATCCTTTGCAAACCTCAAAATTTGGCTCAAAAAACACATTTTCCTCACATTTTGGTGACAGAAAGTTCTGGAATCAGAGAGGAGCCAAAAATTTCCTTCCACCCAGCGTTCCCCCAAGTCTCCCGATAAAAATGATACCTCACTTGTGTGGGAAGGCCTAGCGCCCGCGACAGGAAATGGCCCAAAACGCAACGTGGACACATCACATTTTTTTAAAGAAAACAGAGGTGTTTTTTGCAAAGTGCCTACCTGTAGATTTTGGCCGCTAGCTCAGCCGGCACCTAGGGAAACCTACCAAACCTGGGCATTTTTGAAAAGTAGAGACCTAGGGGAATCCAAGATGGGGTGACTTGTGGGGCTCTGACCAGGTTCTGTTACCCAGAATCCTTTGCAAACCTCAAAATTTGGCTAAAAAAACACATTTTCCTGAAATTTTGGTGACAGAAAGTTCTGGAATCAGAGAGGAGCCACAAATTTCCTGCCACCCAGCGTACCCCCAAGTCTCCCGATAAAAATGATACCTCACTTTTGTGGGTAGGCCTAGCGCCCGCAACAGGAAATGCCCAAAAACAAGACGTGGACACATCAAATTTTTTTAAAGAAAACAGAGGTGTTTTTTGCAAAGTGCCTACCTGTAGATTTTGGCCTCTAGCTCAGCCGGCACCTAGGGAAACCTACAAAACCTGTGCATTTTTTTAAACTAGAGACCTAGGGGAATCCAAGATGGGGTGATTGTGGGGCTTTGACCAGGTTCTGTTACCCAGAATCCTTTGCATACCTCAAAATTTGGTTAAAAAAACAAATTTTCCTCACATTTTGGTGACAGAAAGTTCTGGAATCAGAGAGGGGCCACAAATTGCCTTCCACCCAACGTTCCCCCAAGTCTCCCGATAAAAAAGATACCTCACTTGTGTGGGTAGGCCTAGCGCCCGCGACAGGAAACGGCCCAAAATGCAACGTGGACACATCACATTTTTTTAAAGAAAACAGAGGTGTTTTTTGCAAAGTGCCTACCTGTAGATTTTGGCCTCTAGCTCAGCCGGCATCTGGGGAAACATACCAAACCAGTGCATTTTTTAAAACTAGAGACCTAGGGGAATCCAGGATGGGGTGGTTGTGGGGCTTGAACAGGTTCTGTTACCCAGAATCCTTTGAAAACCTCAAAATTTGGCTAAAAAAACACATTTTCCTCAAATTTTGGTGACAGAAAGTTCTAAAATCAGAGAGGACCCACAAATTTCCTTCCACCCAGCGTTCCCCCAAGTCTCCCGATAAAAATGATACCTCACTTGTGTGGGAAGGCCTAGCGCCCGCGACAGGAAATGGCCCAAAACGCAAAGTGGACACATCAAATTTTTTTTAAAAAAACAGAGGTGTTTTTTGCAAAGTGCCTACCTGTAGATTTTGGCCTCTAGCTCAGCCGGCACCTAGGGAAACCTACCAAACCTGTGCATTTTTGTAAACTAGAGACCTAGGGGAATCCAAGACGGGGTGACTTGTGGGGCTCTGACCAGGTTCTGTTACCCAGAATCCTTTGCAAACCCCAACATTTGGCTAAAAAAACACATTTTCCTCACATTTTGGTGACAGAAAGTTACGGAGTCAGAGAGGAGCCACAAATTTCCTTCCACCCAGCGTTCCTCCAAGGCTCCCGATAAAAATGATACCTCACTTGTGTGGGTAGGCCTAGCGCCCGGGACAGGAAATGCCCCAAAACGCAACGTGGACACTTCACATTTTTTTAAAGAAAACAGCGGTGTTTTTTGCAAAGTGCCTACCTGTAGATGTTGGCCTCTAGCTCAGCCGGCACCTAGGGAAACCTACAAAACCTGGGCATTTTTTAAAACTAGAGACCTAGGGGAATCCAAGATGGGGTGACTTGTGGGGCTCTGACCAGGTTCTGTTACCCAGAATCCTTTGCAAACCTCAACATTTGGCTAAAAAAACACATTTTCCTCACATTTTGGTGACAGAAAGTTCTGGAATCAGAGAGGAGCCACAAATTTCCTGCCACCCAGCTTACCCCCAAGTCTCCCGATAAAAATGATACCTCACTTTTGTGGGTAGGCCTAGCGCCCGCGACAGGAAATGCCCAAAAACACGACGTGGACACATCACATTTTTTTAAAGAAAACAGAGGTGTTTTTTGCAAAGTGCCTACCTGTAGATTTTGGCCTCTAGCTCAGCCGGCACCTAGGGAAACCTACAAAACCTGTGCATTTTTTTAAACTAGAGACCTAGGGGAATCCAAGATGGGGTGATTGTGGGGCTTTGACCAGTTTCTGTTACCCAGAATCCTTTGCAAACCTCAAAATTTGGCTAAAAAAACACATTTTCCTCACATTTTGGTGACAGAAAGTTCTGGAATCAGAGAGGGGCCACAAATTGCCTTCCACCAAGCGTACCCCCAAGTCTCCCGATAAAAACTGATATCTCACTTTTGTGGGTAGGCCTAGCGCCTGCGACAGGAAATGCCCCAAAACGCCACGTGGACACATCACATTTTTTAAAAGAAAACAGAGTTTTTTTTTGCAAAGTGCCTACCTGTAGATTTTGGCCGCTAGCTCAGCCGGCACCTAGGGAAACCTACCAAACCTGTGCATTTTTTAAAACTAGAGACCTAGGGGAATCCAAGATGGGGTGATTGTGGGGGTTTGACCAGGTTCTGTTACCCCGAATCCTTTGCAAACCTCAAAATTTGGCTCAAAAAACACATTTTCCTCACATTTTGGTGACAGAAAGTTCTGGAATCAGAGAGGGGCCACAAATTGCCTTCCACCCAGCATACCCCCAAGTCTCCCGATAAAAACTGATACCTCACTTTTGTGGGTAGGCCTAGCGCCCGCGACACGAAATGCCCCAAAACGCAACGTGGACACATCACATTTTTTGAAAGAAAACAGAGGTTTTTTTTGCAAAGTGCCTACCTGTAGATTTTGGCCTCTAGCTCAGCCGGCACCTGGGGAAACCTACCAAACCTGTGCATTTTTTTAAACTAGAGACCTAGGGGAATACAGGATGGGGTGGTTGTGGGGCTTGAACAGGTTCTGTTACCCAGAATCCTTTGCAAACCTCAAAATTTGGCTAAAAAAACACATTTTCCTCACATTTTGGTGACAGAAAGTTCTGGAATCAGAGAGGGGCCACAAATTGCCTTCCACCAAGCGTACCCCCAAGTCTCCCGATAAAAACTGATACCTCACTTTTGTGGGTAGGCCTAGCGCCTGCGACAGGAAATGCCCCAAAACGCCACGTGGACACATCACATTTTTTGAAAGAAAACAGAGGTTTTTTTTGCAAAGTGCCTACCTGTAGATTTTGGCCGCTAGCTCAGCCGGCACCTAGGGAAACCTACCAAACCTGTGCATTTTTTAAAAATAGAGACCTAGGGGAATCCAAGATGGGGTGATTGTGGGGGTTTGACCAGGTTCTGTTACCCCGAATCCTTTGCAAACCTCAAAATTTGGCTCAAAAAACACATTTTCCTCACATTTTGGTGACAGAAAGTTCTGGAATCAGAGAGGAGCCACAAATTTCCTTCCACCCAGCGTTCCCCCAAGTCTCCCGATAAAAATGATACCTCACTTGTGTGGGAAGGCCTAGCGCCCGCGACAAGAAATGGCCCAAAACACAACGTGGACACATCACATTTTTTTAAAGAAAACAGAGGTGTTTTTTGCAAAGTGCCTACCTGTAGATTTTGGCCTCTAGCTCAGCCGGCACCTAGGGAAACCTACCAAACCTGTGCATTTTTGTAAACTAGAGACCTAGGGGAATCCAAGACGGGGTGACTTGTGGGGCTCTGACCAGGTTCTGTTACCCAGAATCCTTTGCAAACCCCAACATTTGGCTAAAAAAACACATTTTCCTCACATTTTGGTGACAGAAAGTTACGGAGTCAGAGAGGAGCCACAAATTTCCTTCCACCCAGCGTTCCTCCAAGGCTCCCGATAAAAATGATACCTCACTTGTGTGGGTAGGCCCTTCGCCCGCGACAGGAAATGCCCCAAAACGCAACTTGGACACTTCACATTTTTGGAAAGAAAACAGAGGTGTTTTTTGCAAAGTGCCTACCTGTAGATTTTGGCCGCTAGCTCAGCCGGCACCTAGGGAAACCTACCAAACCTGTGCATTTTTTAAAACTAGAGACCTAGGGGAATCCAAGATGGGGTGATTGTTGGGCTTTGACCAGGTTCTGTTACCCAGAATCCTTTGCAAACCTCAAAATTTGGCTCAAAAAACACATTTTCCTCACATTTTGGTGACAGAAAGTTCTGGAATCAGAGAGGAGCCAAAAATTTCCTTCCACCCAGCGTTCCCCCAAGTCTCCCGATAAAAATGATACCTCACTTGTGTGGGAAGGCCTAGCGCCCGCGACAGGAAATGGCCCAAAACGCAACGTGGACACATCACATTTTTTTAAAGAAAACAGAGGTGTTTTTTGCAAAGTGCCTACCTGTAGATTTTGGCCGCTAGCTCAGCCGGCACCTAGGGAAACCTACCAAACCTGGGCATTTTTGAAAAGTAGAGACCTAGGGGAATCCAAGATGGGGTGACTTGTGGGGCTCTGACCAGGTTCTGTTACCCAGAATCCTTTGCAAACCTCAAAATTTGGCTAAAAAAACACATTTTCCTGAAATTTTGGTGACAGAAAGTTCTGGAATCAGAGAGGAGCCACAAATTTCCTGCCACCCAGCGTACCCCCAAGTCTCCCGATAAAAATGATACCTCACTTTTGTGGGTAGGCCTAGCGCCCGCGACAGGAAATGCCCAAAAACAAGACGTGGACACATCAAATTTTTTTAAAGAAAACAGAGGTGTTTTTTGCAAAGTGCCTACCTGTAGATTTTGGCCTCTAGCTCAGCCGGCACCTAGGGAAACCTACAAAACCTGTGCATTTTTTTAAACTAGAGACCTAGGGGAATCCAAGATGGGGTGATTGTGGGGCTTTGACCAGGTTCTGTTACCCAGAATCCTTTGCATACCTCAAAATTTGGTTAAAAAAACAAATTTTCCTCACATTTTGGTGACAGAAAGTTCTGGAATCAGAGAGGGGCCACAAATTGCCTTCCACCCAACGTTCCCCCAAGTCTCCCGATAAAAAAGATACCTCACTTGTGTGGGTAGGCCTAGCGCCCGCGACAGGAAACGGCCCAAAATGCAACGTGGACACATCACATTTTTTTAAAGAAAACAGAGGTGTTTTTTGCAAAGTGCCTACCTGTAGATTTTGGCCTCTAGCTCAGCCGGCATCTGGGGAAACATACCAAACCAGTGCATTTTTTAAAACTAGAGACCTAGGGGAATCCAGGATGGGGTGGTTGTGGGGCTTGAACAGGTTCTGTTACCCAGAATCCTTTGAAAACCTCAAAATTTGGCTAAAAAAACACATTTTCCTCAAATTTTGGTGACAGAAAGTTCTAAAATCAGAGAGGACCCACAAATTTCCTTCCACCCAGCGTTCCCCCAAGTCTCCCGATAAAAATGATACCTCACTTGTGTGGGAAGGCCTAGCGCCCGCGACAGGAAATGGCCCAAAACGCAAAGTGGACACATCAAATTTTTTTTAAAAAAACAGAGGTGTTTTTTGCAAAGTGCCTACCTGTAGATTTTGGCCTCTAGCTCAGCCGGCACCTAGGGAAACCTACCAAACCTGTGCATTTTTGTAAACTAGAGACCTAGGGGAATCCAAGACGGGGTGACTTGTGGGGCTCTGACCAGGTTCTGTTACCCAGAATCCTTTGCAAACCCCAACATTTGGCTAAAAAAACACATTTTCCTCACATTTTGGTGACAGAAAGTTACGGAGTCAGAGAGGAGCCACAAATTTCCTTCCACCCAGCGTTCCTCCAAGGCTCCCGATAAAAATGATACCTCACTTGTGTGGGTAGGCCTAGCGCCCGGGACAGGAAATGCCCCAAAACGCAACGTGGACACTTCACATTTTTTTAAAGAAAACAGCGGTGTTTTTTGCAAAGTGCCTACCTGTAGATGTTGGCCTCTAGCTCAGCCGGCACCTAGGGAAACCTACAAAACCTGGGCATTTTTTAAAACTAGAGACCTAGGGGAATCCAAGATGGGGTGACTTGTGGGGCTCTGACCATGTTCTGTTACCCAGAATCCTTTGCAAACCTCAACATTTGGCTAAAAAAACACATTTTCCTCACATTTTGGTGACAGAAAGTTCTGGAATCAGAGAGGAGCCACAAATTTCCTGCCACCCAGCTTACCCCCAAGTCTCCCGATAAAAATGATACCTCACTTTTGTGGGTAGGCCTAGCGCCCGCGACAGGAAATGCCCAAAAACACGACGTGGACACATCACATTTTTTTAAAGAAAACAGAGGTGTTTTTTGCAAAGTGCCTACCTGTAGATTTTGGCCTCTAGCTCAGCCGGCACCTAGGGAAACCTACAAAACCTGTGCATTTTTTTAAACTAGAGACCTAGGGGAATCCAAGATGGGGTGATTGTGGGGCTTTGACCAGTTTCTGTTACCCAGAATCCTTTGCAAACCTCAAAATTTGGCTAAAAAAACACATTTTCCTCACATTTTGGTGACAGAAAGTTCTGGAATCAGAGAGGGGCCACAAATTGCCTTCCACCAAGCGTACCCCCAAGTCTCCCGATAAAAACTGATATCTCACTTTTGTGGGTAGGCCTAGCGCCTGCGACAGGAAATGCCCCAAAACGCCACGTGGACACATCACATTTTTTAAAAGAAAACAGAGTTTTTTTTTGCAAAGTGCCTACCTGTAGATTTTGGCCGCTAGCTCAGCCGGCACCTAGGGAAACCTACCAAACCTGTGCATTTTTTAAAACTAGAGACCTAGGGGAATCCAAGATGGGGTGATTGTGGGGGTTTGACCAGGTTCTGTTACCCCGAATCCTTTGCAAACCTCAAAATTTGGCTCAAAAAACACATTTTCCTCACATTTTGGTGACAGAAAGTTCTGGAATCAGAGAGGAGCCACAAATTTCCTTCCACCCAGCGTTCCCCCAAGTCTCCCGATAAAAATGATACCTCACTTGTGTGGGAAGGCCTAGCGCCCGCGACAGGAAATGGCCCAAAACACAACGTGGACACATCACATTTTTTTAAAGAAAACAGAGGTGTTTTTTGCAAAGTGCCTACCTGTAGATTTTGGCCTCTAGCTCAGCCGGCACCTAGGGAAACCTACCAAACCTGTGCATTTTTGTAAACTAGAGACCTAGGGGAATCCAAGACGGGGTGACTTGTGGGGCTCTGACCAGGTTCTGTTACCCAGAATCCTTTGCAAACCCCAACATTTGGCTAAAAAAACACATTTTCCTCACATTTTGGTGACAGAAAGTTACGGAGTCAGAGAGGAGCCACAAATTTCCTTCCACCCAGCGTTCCTCCAAGGCTCCCGATAAAAATGATACCTCACTTGTGTGGGTAGGCCCTTCGCCCGCGACAGGAAATGCCCCAAAACGCAACTTGGACACTTCACATTTTTGGAAAGAAAACAGAGGTGTTTTTTGCAAAGTGCCTACCTGTAGATTTTGGCCTCTAGCTCAGGTAAAGCACCTAGGTAAACTTACCAAACCTGGGCATTTTTGAAAACTAGAGACCTAGGGGAATCCAAGATGGGGTGACTTGTGGGGCTCTGACCAGGTTCTGTTACCCAGAATCCTTTGCAAACCCCAACATTTGGCTAAAAAAACACATTTTCCTCACATTTTGGTGACAGAAAATTACGGAGTCAGAGAGGATCCACAAATTTCCTTCCACCCAGCGTTCCTCCAAGGCTCCCGATAAAAATGATACCTCACTTGTGTGGGTAGGCCTAGCGCCCGCGACAGGAAATGCCCCAAAACGCAACGTGGACTCTTCACATTTTTTTAAAGAAAACAGAGGTGTTTTTTGTAAAGTGCCTCCAAAAGTGAATCCAAGATGGGGTGACTTGTGGGGCTCTGACCAGGTTCTGTTACCCAGAATCCTTTGCAAACCTCAAAATTTGGCTAAAAAAACACATTTTCCTCACATTTTGGTGACAGAACGTTCTGGAATCAGAGAGGGGCCACAAATTTCCTTCCACCCAGCGTTCCTCCAAGGCTCCCGATAAAAAAGATACCTCACTTGTGTGGATAGGCCTAGCGCCCGCGACAGGAAACGGCCCAAAATGCAACGTGGACACATCACATTTTTTTAAAGAAAACAGAGGTGTTTTTTGCAAAGTGCCTACCTGTAGATTTTGGCCTCTAGCTCAGCCGGCACCTGGGGAAACCTACCAAACCTGTGCATTTTTTAAAACTAGAGACCTAGGGGAATACAGGATGGGGTGGTTGTGGGGCTTGAACAGGTTCTGTTCCCCAGAATCCTTTGCAAACCTCAAAATTTGGCTAAAAAAACACATTTTCATCAAATTTTGGTGACAGAAAATTCTAAAATCAGAGAGGAGCCACAGATTTCCTTCCACCCAGCGTTCCCCCAAGTCTCCCGATAAAAATGATACCTCACTTGTGTGGGAAGGCCTAGCGCCCGCGACAGGAAATGGCCCAAAACGCAACGTGGACACATCACATTTTTTTAAAGAAAACAGAGGTGTTTTTTGCAAAGTGCCTACCTGTAGATTTTGGCCTCTAGCTCAGCCGGCACCTAGGGAAACCTACCAAACCTGTGCATTTTTTAAAACTAGAGACCTAGGGGAATCCAAGATGGGGTGACTTGTGAGGCTCTGACCAGGTTCTGTTACCCAGAATCCTTTGCAAACCCCAACATTTGGATAAAAAAACACCTTTTCCTCACATTTTGGTGACAGAAAGTTACGGAGTCAGAGAGGAGCCACAAATTTCCTTCCACCCAGCGTTCCTCCAAGGCTCCCGATAAAAATGATACCTCACTTGTGTGGGTAGGCCTAGCACCCGCGACAGGAAATGCCCCAAAACGCAACGTGGACACTTCACATTTTTTTAAACAAAACAACGGTGTTTTTTGCAAAGTGCCTTCCTGTAGATGTTGGCCTCTAGCTCAGCCAGCACCTAGGGAAACCTACCAAACCTGGGCATTTCTGAAAACTAGAGACCTAGGGGAATCCAAGATGGGGTGACTTGTGGGGCTCTGACCAGGTTCTGTTACCCAGAATCCTTTGCAAACCTCAACATTTGGCTAAAAAAACACATTTTCCTCACATTTTGGTGACAGAAAGTTCTGGAATCAGAGAGGAGCCACAAATTTCCTGCCACCCAGCGTACCCCCAAGTCTCCCGATAAAAATGATACCTCACTTTTGTGGGTAGGCCTAGCGCCCGCGACAGGAACTGCCCAAAAACACGACGTGGACACATCACATTTTTTAAAAGAAAACAGAGGTGTTTTTTGCAAAGTGCCTACCTGTAGATTTTGGCCTCTAGCTCAGCCGGCACCTAGGGAAACCTACAAAACCTGTGCATTTTTTTAAACTAGAGACCTAGGGGAATCCAAGATGGGGTGATTGTGGGGCTTTGACCAGTTTCTGTTACCCAGAATCCTTTGCAAACCTCAAAATTTGGCTAAAAAAACACATTTTCCTCACATTTTGGTGACAGAAAGTTCTGGAATCAGAGAGGGGCCACAAATTGCCTTCCACCAAGCGTACCCCCAAGTCTCCCGATAAAAACTGATACCTCACTTTTGTGGGTAGGCCTAGCGCCTGCGACAGGAAATGCCCCAAAACGCCACGTGGACACATCACATTTTTTGAAAGAAAACAGAGTTTTTTTTTGCAAAGTGCCTACCTGTAGATTTTGGCCGCTAGCTCAGCCGGCACCTAGGGAAACCTACCAAACCTGTGCATTTTTTAAAACTAGAGACCTAGGGGAATCCAAGATGGGGTGATTGTGGGGGTTTGACCAGGTTCTGTTACCCCGAATCCTTTGCAAACCTCAAAATTTGGCTCAAAAAACACATTTTCCTCACATTTTGGTGACAGAAAGTTCTGGAATCAGAGAGGAGCCACAAATTTCCTTCCACCCAGCGTTCCCCCAAGTCTCCCGATAAAAATGATACCTCACTTGTGTGGGAAGGCCTAGCGCCCGCGACAGGAAATGGCCCAAAACACAACGTGGACACATCACATTTTTTTAAAGAAAACAGAGGTGTTTTTTGCAAAGTGCCTACCTGTAGATTTTGGCCTCTAGCTCAGCCGGCACCTAGGGAAACCTACCAAACCTGTGCATTTTTGTAAACTAGAGACCTAGGGGAATCCAAGACGGGGTGACTTGTGGGGCTCTGACCAGGTTCTGTTACCCAGAATCCTTTGCAAACCCCAACATTTGGCTAAAAAAACACATTTTCCTCACATTTTGGTGACAGAAAGTTACGGAGTCAGAGAGGAGCCACAAATTTCCTTCCACCCAGCGTTCCTCCAAGGCTCCCGATAAAAATGATACCTCACTTGTGTGGGTAGGCCCTTCGCCCGCGACAGGAAATGCCCCAAAACGCAACTTGGACACTTCACATTTTTGGAAAGAAAACAGAGGTGTTTTTTGCAAAGTGCCTACCTGTAGATTTTGGCCTCTAGCTCAGGTAAAGCACCTAGGTAAACTTACCAAACCTGGGCATTTTTGAAAACTAGAGACCTAGGGGAATCCAAGATGGGGTGACTTGTGGGGCTCTGACCAGGTTCTGTTACCCAGAATCGTTTGCAAACTCCAACATTTGGCTAAAAAAACACATTTTCCTCACATTTTGGTGACAGAAAGTTACGGAGTCAGAGAGGAGCCACAAATTTCCTTCCACCCAGCGTTCCTCCAAGGCTCCCGATAAAAATGATACCTCACTTGTGTGGGTAGGCCTAGCGCCCGCAACAGGAAATGCCCCAAAACGCAACGTGGACTCTTCACATTTTTTTAAAGAAAACAGAGGTGTTTTTTGTAAAGTGCCTCCAAAAGTGAATCCAAGATGGGGTGACTTGTGGGGCTCTGACCAGGTTCTGTTACCCAGAATCCTTTGCAAACCTCAAAATTTGGCTAAAAAAACACATTTTCCTCACATTTTGGTGACAGAACGTTCTGGAATCAGAGAGGGGCCACAAATTGCCTTACACCCAGCGTTCCCCCAAGTCTGCCGATAAAAAAGATACCTCACTTGTGTGGATAGGCCTAGCGCCCGCGACAGGAAACGGCCCAAAATGCAACGTGGACACATCACATTTTTTTAAAGAAAACAGAGGTGTTTTTTGCAAAGTGCCTACCTGTAGATTTTGGCCTCTAGCTCAGCCGGCACCTGGGGAAACCTACCAAACCTGTGCATTTTTTAAAACTAGAGACCTAGGGGAATACAGGATGGGGTGGTTGTGGGGCTTGAACAGGTTCTGTTACCCAGAATCCTTTGCAAACCTCAAAATTTGGCTAAAAAAACACATTTTCATCAAATTTTGGTGACAGAAAATTCTAAAATCAGAGAGGAGCCACAGATTTCCTTCCACCCAGCGTTCCCCCAAGTCTCCCGATAAAAATGATACCTCACTTGTGTGGGAAGGCCTAGCGCCCGCGACAGGAAATGGCCCAAAACGCAACGTGGACACATCACATTTTTTTAAAGAAAACAGAGGTGTTTTTTGCAAAGTGCCTACCTGTAGATTTTGGCCTCTAGCTCAGCCGGCACCTAGGGAAACCTACCAAACCTGTGCATTTTTTAAAACTAGAGACCTAGGGGAATCCAAGATGGGGTGACTTGTGAGGCTCTGACCAGGTTCTGTTACCCAGAATCCTTTGCAAACCCCAACATTTGGATAAAAAAACACCTTTTCCTCACATTTTGGTGACAGAAAGTTACAGAGTCAGAGAGGAGCCACAAATTTCCTTCCACCCAGCGTTCCTCCAAGGCTCCCGATAAAAATGATACCTCACTTGTGTGGGTAGGCCTAGCACCCGCGACAGGAAATGCCCCAAAACGCAACGTGGACACTTCACATTTTTTTAAACAAAACAACGGTGTTTTTTGCATAGTGCCTTCCTGTAGATGTTGGCCTCTAGCTCAGCCAGCACCTAGGGAAACCTACCAAACCTGGGCATTTCTGAAAACTAGAGACCTAGGGGAATCCAAGATGGGGTGACTTGTGGGGCTCTGACCAGGTTCTGTTACCCAGAATCCTCTGCAAACCTCAAAATTTGGCTAAAAAAAAACACATTTTCCTGACATTTTGGTGACAGAAAGTTCTGGAATCAGAGAGCAGCCACAAATTTCCTGCCACCCAGCGTACCCCCAAGTCTCCCGATAAAAATTATACCTCACTTTTGTGGGTAGGCCTAGCGCCCGCGACAGGAAATGCCCAAAAACACGACGTGGACACATCACATTTTTTTAAAGAAAACAGAGGTGTTTTTTGCAAAGTGCCTACCTGTAGATTTTGGCCTCTAGCTCAGCCGGCACCTACGGAAACCTACAAAACCTGAGCATTTTTTTAAACTAGAGACCTAGGGGAATCCAAGATGGGGTGATTGTGGGGCTTTGACCAGGTTCTGTTACCCAGAATCCTTTGCAAACCTCAAAATTTGGCTAAAAAAACACATTTTCCTCACATTTTGGTGTCAGAAACTTCTGGATTCAGAGAGGGGCCACAAATTGCCTTCCACCCAGCGTTCCCCCAAGTCTCCCGATAAAAAAGATACCTCACTTGTGCGGGTAGGCCTAGCGCTCGCGACAGGAAACGGCCCAAAATGCAACGTGGACACATCACATTTTTTTAAAGAAAACAGAGGTGTTCTTTGCAAAGTGCCTACATGTAGATTTTGGCCTCTAGCTCAGCCGGCATCTGGGGAAACCTACCAAACCTGTGCATTTTTTAAAACTAGAGACCTAGGGGAATCCAGGATGGGGTGGTTGTGGGGCTCTGACCAGGTTCTGTTACCCAGAATCCTTTGAAAACCTCAAAATTTGGCCAAAAAAAACACATTTTCCTCAAATTTTGGTGACAGAAAGTTCTAAAATCAGAGAGGAGCCACAAATTTCCTTCCACCCAGCGTTCCCCCAAGTCTCCTGATAAAAATGATACCTCACTTGTGTGGGAAGGCCTAGCGCCCGCGACAGGAAATGGCCCAAAACGCAACATGGACACATCACATTTTTTTAAAGAAAACAGAGGTGTTTTTTGCAAAGTGCCTACCTGTAGATTTTGGCCTGTAGCTCAGCCGGCACCTAGGGAAACCTACCATACCTGTGCATTTTTTAAAACTAGAGAGCTAGGGGAATCCAAGACGGGGTGACTTGTGGGGCTCTGACCAGGTTCTGTTACCCAGAATCCTTTGCAAACCCCAACATTTGGCTAAAAAAACACATTTTCCTCACATTTTGGTGACAGAAAGTTACAGAGTCAGAGAGGAGCAACAAATTTCCTTCCACCCAGCGTTCCTCCAAGGCTCCCGATAAAAATGATACCTCACTTGTGTGGGTAGGCCTAGCGCCTGGGACAGGAAATGCCCCAAAACGCAACGTGGACACTTCACATTTTTTTAAAGAAAACAGCGGTGTTTTTTGCAAAGTGCCTACCTGTAGATGTTGGCCTCTAGCTCAGCCGGCACCTAGGGAAACCTACCAAACCTGGGCATTTTTGAAAACTAGAGACCTAGGGGAATCCAAGATGGGGTGACTTGTGGGGCTCTGACCAGGTTCTGTTACCCAGAATTCTTTGCAAACCTCAAAATTTGGCTAAAAAAACACATTTTCCTCACATTTTGGTGACAGAAAGTTCTGGAATCAGAGAGGAGCCACAAATTTCCTGCCGCCCAGCGTACCCCCAAGTCTCCCGATAAAAATGATACCTCACTTTTGTGGGTAGGCCTAGCGCCCGCGACAGGAAATGCCCAAAAACACGACGTGGACACATCACATTTTTTTAAAGAAAACAGAGGTGTTTTTTGCAAAGTGCCTACCTGTAGATTTTGGCCTCTAGCTCAGCCGGCACCTAGGGAAACCTACAAAACCTGTGCATTTTTGTAAACTAGAGACCTAGGGGAATCCAAGATGGGGTGATTGTGGGGCTTTGACCAGGTTCTGTTACCCAGAATCCTTTGGAAACCTCAAAATTTGGCTAATAAAACACATTTTCCTCACATTTTGGTGACAGAAAGTTCTGGAATCAGAGAGGGGCCACAAATTGCCTTCCACCAAGCGCACCCCCAAGTCTCCCGATAAAAACTGATACCTCACTTTTGTGGGTAGGCCTAGCGCCTGCGACAGGAAATACCCCAAAACGCCACGTGGACACATCACATTTTTTTAATGAAAACAGAGGTTTTTTTTGGAAAGTGCCTACCTGTAGATTTTGGCCGCTAGCTCAGCCGGCACCTAGGGAAACCTACAAAACCTGTGCATTTTTTAAAACTAGAGACCTAGGGGAATCCAAGATGGGGTGATTGTGGGGCTTTGACCAGGTTCTGTTACCCAGAATCCTTTGCAAACCTCAAAATTTGGCTCAAAAAACACATTTTCCTCACATTTTGGTGACAGAAAGTTCTGGAATCAGAGAGGAGCCACAAATTTTCTTCCACCCAGCGTACCCCCAAGTCTCCCGATAAAAATGATACGTCACTTGTGTGGGTAGGCCTAGCGCCCGCGACAGGAAATGCCCCAAAACACAACGTGGACACATCACATTTTTGGAAAGAAAACAGAGGTGTTTTTTCCAAAGTGCCTACCTGTAGATTTTGGCCTCTAGCTCAGCCGGCACCTAGGTAAACCTACCAAACCTGTGCATTTGTGAAAACTAGAGACCTAGGGGAATCCAAGATGGGGTGACTTGTGGGGCTCTGACCAGGTTCTGTTACCCAGAATCGTTTGCAAACCTCAAAATTTGGCTAAAATTCCTCACATTTTGGTGACAGAAAGTTTTGGAATCAGAGAGGGGCCACAAATTGCCTTCCAACCAGCGTTCCCCCAAGTCTCCCGATAAAAATGATACCTCACTTGTGTGGGTAGGCCTAGCGCCCGCGAAAGGAAACGGCCCAAAATGCAACGTGGACACATCACATTTTTTTAAAGAAAACAGAGGTGTTTTTTGCAAAGTGCCTACCTGTAGATTTTGGCCTCTAGCTCAGCCGGCACCTGGGGAAACCTACCAAACCTGTGCATTTTTGAAAACTAGAGACCTAGGGGAATCCAAGATGGGGTGACTTGTGGGGCTCTGACCAGGTTCTGTTACCCAGAATCCTTTGCAAACCCCAACATTTGGCTAAAAAAACACATTTTCCTCACATTTTGGTGACAGAAAGTTACGGAGTCAGAGAGGAGCCACAAATTTCCTTCCACCCAGCGTTCCTCCAAGGCTCCCGATAAAAATGATACCTCACTTGTGTGGGTAGGCTTAGCGCCCGCAACAGGAAATGCCCCAAAACGCAACGTGGACTCTTCACATTTTTTTAAAGAAAACAGAGGTGTTTTTTGTAAAGTGCCTCCAAAAGTTAATCCAAGATGGGGTGACTTGTGGGGCTCTGACCAGGTTCTGTTACCCAGAATCCTTTGCAAACCTCAAAATTTGGCTAAAAAAACACATTTTCCTCACATTTTGGTGACAGAACGTTCTGGAATCAGAGAGGGGCCACAAATTGCCTTACACCCAGCGTTCCCCCAAGTCTCCCGATAAAAAAGATACCTCACTTGTGTGGATAGGCCTAGCGCCCGCGACAGGAAACGGCCCAAAATGCAACGTGGACACATCACATTTTTTTAAAGAAAACAGAGGTGTTTTTTGCAAAGTGCCTACCTGTAGATTTTGGCCTCTAGCTCAGCCGGCACCTGGGGAAACCTACCAAACCTGTGCATTTTTTAAAACTAGAGACCTAGGGGAATACAGGATGGGGTGGTTGTGGGGCTTGAACAGGTTCTGTTACCCAGAATCCTTTGCAAACCTCAAAATTTGGCTAAAAAAACACATTTTCATCAAATTTTGGTGACAGAAAATTCTAAAATCAGAGAGGAGCCACAGATTTCCTTCCACCCAGCGTTCCCCCAAGTCTCCCGATAAAAATGATACCTCACTTGTGTGGGAAGGCCTAGCGCCCGCGACAGGAAATGGCCCAAAACGCAACGTGGACTCATCACATTTTTTTAAAGAAAACAGAGGTGTTTTTTGCAAAGTGCCTACCTGTAGATTTTGGCCTCTAGCTCAGCCGGCACCTAGGGAAACCTACCAAACCTGTGCATTTTTTTAAACTAGAGACCTAGGGGAATCCAAGATGGGGTGACTTGTGAGGCTCTGACCAGGTTCTGTTACCCAGAATCCTTTGCAAACCCCAACATTTGGATAAAAAAACACCTTTTCCTCACATTTTGGTGACAGAAAGTTACGGAGTCAGAGAGGAGCCACAAATTTCCTTCCACCCAGCGTTCCTCCAAGGCTCCCGATAAAAATGATACCTCACTTGTGTGGGTAGGCCTAGCACCCGCGACAGGAAATGCCCCAAAACGCAACGTGGACACTTCACATTTTTTAAACAAAACAACGGTGTTTTTTGCAAAGTGCCTTCCTGTAGATGTTGGCCTCTAGCTCAGCCAGCACCTAGGGAAACCTACCAAACCTGGGCATTTCTGAAAACTAGAGACCTAGGGGAATCCAAGATGGGGTGACTTGTGGGGCTCTGACCAGGTTCTGTTACCCAGAATCCTCTGCAAACCTCAAAATTTGGCTAAAAAAAAACACATTTTCCTGACATTTTGGTGACAGAAAGTTCTGGAATCAGAGAGCAGCCACAAATTTCCTGCCACCCAGCGTACCCCCAAGTCTCCCGATAAAAATTATACCTCACTTTTGTGGGTAGGCCTAGCGCCCGCGACAGGAAATGCCCAAAAACACGACGTGGACACATCACATTTTTTTTAAGAAAACAGAGGTGTTTTTTGCAAAGTGCCTACCTGTAGATTTTGGCCTCTAGCTCAGCCGGCACCTAGGGAAACCTACAAAACCTGAGCATTTTTTTAAACTAGAGACCTAGGGGAATCCAAGATGGGGTGATTGTGGGGCTTTGACCAGGTTCTGTTACCCAGAATCCTTTGCAAACCTCAAAATTTGGCTAAAAAAACACATTTTCCTCACATTTTGGTGGCAGAAAGTTCTGGAATCAGAGAGGGGCCACAAATTGCCTTCCACCCAGCGTTCCCCCAAGTCTCCCGATAAAAAAGATACCTCACTTGTGCGGGTAGGCCTAGCGCTCGCGACAGGAAACGGCCCAAAATGCAACGTGGACACATCACATTTTTTTAAAGAAAACAGAGGTGTTCTTTGCAAAGTGCCTACATGTAGATTTTGGCCTCTAGCTCAGCCGGCATCTGGGGAAACCTACCAAACCTGTGCATTTTTTAAAACTAGAGATCTAGGGGAATCCATGATGGGGTGGTTGTGGGGCTCTGACCAGGTTCTGTTACCCAGAATCCTTTGAAAACCTCAAAATTTGGCTACAAAAAACACATTTTCCTCAAATTTTGGTGACAGAAAGTTCTAAAATCAGAGAGGAGCCACAAATTTCCTTCCACCCAGCGTTCCCCCAAGTCTCCTGATAAAAATGATACCTCACTTGTGTGGGAAGGCCTAGCGCCCGCGACAGGAAATGGCCCAAAACGCAACATGGACACATCACATTTTTTTAAAGAAAACAGAGGTGTTTTTTGCAAAGTGCCTACCTGTAGATTTTGGCCTGTAGCTCAGCCGGCACCTAGGGAAACCTACCATACCTGTGCATTTTTTAAAACTAGAGAGCTAGGGGAATCCAAGACGGGGTGACTTGTGGGGCTCTGACCAGGTTCTGTTACCCAGAATCCTTTGCAAACCCCAACATTTGGCTAAAAAACCACATTTTCCTCACATTTTGGTGACAGAAAGTTACGGAGTCAGAGAGGAGCAACACATTTCCTTCCACCCAGCGTTCCTCCAAGGCTCCCGATAAAAATGATACCTCACTTGTGTGGGTAGGCCTAGCGCCTGGGACAGGAAATGCCCCAAAACGCAACGTGGACACTTCACATTTTTTTAAAGAAAACAGCGGTGTTTTTTGCAAAGTGCCTACCTGTAGATGTTGGCCTCTAGCTCAGCCGGCACCTAGGGAAACCTACCAAACCTGGGCATTTTTGAAAACTAGAGACCTAGGGGAATCCAAGATGGGGTGACTTGTGGGGCTCTGACCAGGTTCTGTTACCCAGAATTCTTTGCAAACCTCAAAATTTGGCTAAAAAAACACATTTTCCTCACATTTTGGTGACAGAAAGTTCTGGAATCAGAGAGGAGCCACAAATTTCCTGCCGCCCAGCGTACCCCCAATTCTCCCGATAAAAATGATACCTCACTTTTGTGGGTAGGCCTAGCGCACGCGACAGGAAATGCCCAAAAACACGACGTGGACACATCACATTTTTTTAAAGAAAACAGAGGTGTTTTTTGCAAAGTGCCTACCTGTAGATTTTGGCCTCCAGCTCAGCCGGCACCTAGGGAAACCTACAAAACCTGTGCATTTTTGTAAACTAGAGACCTAGGGGAATCCAAGATGGGGTGATTGTGGGGCTTTGACCAGGTTCTGTTACCCAGAATCCTTTGGAAACCTCAAAATTTGGCTAATAAAACACATTTTCCTCACATTTTGGTGACAGAAAGTTCTGGAATCAGAGAGGGGCCACAAATTGCCTTCCACCAAGCGTACCCCCAAGTCTCCCGATAAAAACTGATACCTCACTTTTGTGGGTAGGCCTAGCGCCTGCGACAGGAAATACCCCAAAACGCCACGTGGACACATCACATTTTTTTAAAGAAAACAGGTGTTTTTTGCAAAGTGCCTACCTGTAGATTTTGGCCTCTAGCTCAGCCGGCACCTAGGGAAACCTACCAAACCTGTGCATTTTTTAAAACCAGAGACCTAGGGTAATCCAAGATGGGGTGACTTGTGGGGCTCTGACCAGGTTCTGTTACCCAGAATCCTTTGCAAACCTCAGAATTTGGCAAAAAAAACACATTTTCCTCATATTTTGGTGACAGAAAGTTCTGGAATCAGAGAGGGGCCACAAATTGCCTTCCACCCAGAGTTCCTCTAAGTCTCCCGATAAAAATGATTCCTCACTTGTGTGGGTAGGCCTAGCGCCCGCGACAGGAAACGGCCCGAAATGCAACGTGGACACATCACATTTTTTTAAGGAAAACAGAGGTGTTTTTTGCAAAGTGCCTACCTGTAGATTTTGGCCTCTAGCTCAGCCGGCACCTGGGGAAACCTACCAAACCTGTGCATTTTTGAAAACTAGAGACCTAGGGGAATCCAAGATGGGGTGACTTGTGGGGCTCTGAACAGGTTCTGTTACCCAGAATCCTTTGCAAACCCCAACATTTGGCTAAAAAAACAAATTTTCCTTACATTTTGGTGACAGAAAGTTCTGGAATCAGAGAGGAGCCACAAATTTCCTGCCACCCAGCGTACCCCCAAGTCTCCCGATAAAAATGATACCTCACTTTTGTGGGTAGGCCTAGTGCCCGCGACAGGAAATGCCCCAAAACACGACGTGGACACATCACATTTTTTAAAACAAAACAGAGGTGTTTTTTGCAAAGTGCCTACCTGTAGATTTTGGCCTCTAGCTCAGCCGGCACGTAGGGAAACCGACAAAACCTGTGCATTTTTTTAAACTAGAGACCTAGAGGGGAATCCAAGATGGGGTGATTGTGGGGCTTTGACCAGGTTCTGTTACCCAGAATCCTTTGCAAACCTCAAAATTTGGCTAAGAAAACACATTTTCCTCACATTTTGGTGACAGAAAGTTTTGGAATCAGAGAGGGGCCTCAAATTGCCTTCCACCCAGCGTTCCCCCAAGTCTCCCGATAAAAATGATACCTCACTTGTGAGGGTAGGCCTAGCGCCCGCGATAGGAAATGGCCCAAAATGCAACGTGGACACATCAAATTTCTTTTAAAGAAAACAGAGGTGTTTTTTGCAAAGTGCCTACCTGTAGATTTTGGCCTCTAGCTCAGCCGGCACCTGGGGAAACCTACCAAACCTGTGCATTTTTGAAAACTAGAGGCCTAGGGGAATCCAAGATGGGGTGACTTGTGGGGCTCTGACCAGGTTCTGTTACCCAGAATCCTTGGCAAACCCCAACATTTGGCTAAAAAAACACATTTTCCTCACATTTTGGTGACAGAAAGTTACGGAGTCAGAGAGGAGCCACAAATTTCCTGCCACCCAGCGTACCTCCAAGTCTCCCGAAAAAATGATACCTCAATTTTGTGGGTAGGCCTAGCGCCCGTGACAGGAAACGGCCCAAAATACAACGTGGACACATCACATTTTTTTAAAGAAAACAGAGGTGTTTTTTGCAAAGTGCCTACCTGTAGATTTTGGCCTCCAGCTCAGCCGGCACCTAAGGAAACCTACCAAACCTGTTCATTTTTTAAAACTAGGGACCTAGGATAATCCACGATGGGGTGATTGTGGGGCTTTGACCAGGTTCTGTTACCCAGAATTTTTTGCAAACCTCAAAATTTGGCTAAAAAAACAAATTTTCCTCACATTTTGGTGACAGAAAGTTCTGGAATCAGAGAGGAGCCACAAATTTCCTGCCACCCAGCGTACCCCCAAGTCTCCCGATAAAAATGATACCTCACTTGTGTGGGTAGGCCTAGCGCCCGCGACAGGAAATACCCTAAAACACGACGTGGACACATCACATTTTTTTAAACAAAAAAGAGGTGTTTTTTGCAAAGTGCCTACCTGTAGATTTTGGCCACTAGCTCAGCCGGCACCTAGGGAAACATACAAAACCTGTGCATTTTTTTAAACTAGAGACCTAGAGGGGAATCCAAGATGGGATGATTGTGGAGCTTTGACCAGGTTCTGTTACCCAGAATCCTTTGCAAACCTCAAAATTTGGCTAAAAAAACACATTTTCCTCACATTTTGGTGACAGAAAGTTCTGGAATCAGAGAGGAGCCACAAATTTCCTTCCACCCAGCATTCCCCCAAGTCTCCCGATAAAAATGATACCTCACTTGTGTGGGTAGGCCTAGCGCCCGCGACAGGAAATGCCCCAAAACGCAACGTGGACACGTCACATTTTTTGAAAGAAAACAGAGGTGTTATTTGCAATGTGCCTACCTGTAGATTTTGGCCTCTAGCTCAGCCGGCACCTAGGGAAACCTACCAAACCTGTGCATTTTTTTAAACTAGAGACCTAGGGGAATCCAAGATTGAGTGACTTGTGGGGCTCTGACAAGGTTCTGTTACCCAGAATCCTTTGCAAGCCTCAAAATTTGGCTAAAACAACACATTTTCCTCACATTTTGGTGACAGAAAGTTCTGGAATCAGAGAGGGGCCACAAATTGCCTTCCACCCAGCGGTCCCCCAAGTCTCCCGCTAAAAATGATACCTTACTTGTGTGGGTAGGCCTAGCGCCCGAGACAGGAAACGGCCCAAAATGCAACGTGGACACATCACATTTTTTTAAAGAAAACAGAGGTGTTTTTTGCAAAGTGCCTACCTGTAGATTTTGGCCTCTAGCTCAGCCGGCACCTAGGGAAACATACAAAACCTGTGCATTTTTTTAAACTAGAGACCTAGAGGGGAATCCAAGATGGGATGATTGTGGAGCTTTGACCAGGTTCTGTTACCCAGAATCCTTTGCAAACCTCAAAATTTGGCTAAAAAAACACATTTTCCTCACATTTTGGTGACAGAAAGTTCTGGAATCAGAGAGGAGCCACAAATTTCCTTCCACCCAGCATACCCCCAAGTCTCCCGATAAAAATGATACCTCACTTGTGTGGGTAGGCCTAGCGCCCGCGACAGGAAATGCCCCAAAACACAACGTGGACACGTCACATTTTTTGAAAGAAAACAGAGGTGTTTTTTGCAATGTGCCTACCTGTAGATTTTGGCCTCTAGCTCAGCCGGCACCTAGGGAAACCTACCAAACCTGTGCATTTTTTTAAACTAGAGACCTAGGGGAATCCAAGATGGGGTGACTTGTGGGGCTCTGACCACGTTCTGTTACCCAGAATCCTTTGTAAACCTCAAAATGTGGCTAAAAAAACACATTTTCCTCACATTTTGGTGACAGAAAGTTCTGGAATCAGAGAGGGGCCACAAATTGCCTTCCACCCAGCGGTCCCCCAAGTCTCCTGATAAAAATGATACCTTACTTGTGTGGGTAGGCCTAGCGCCCGTGACAGGAAACGGCCCAAAATGCAACGTGGACACGTCACATTTTTTTAAAGAAAACAGAGGTGTTTTTTGCAAAGTGCCTACCTGTAGATTTTGGCCTCTAGCTCAGCCGGCACCTAGGGAAACCTACCAAACCTGTGCATTTTTTAAAACTAAAGACCTAGGGGAATCCAAGATGGGGTGACTTGTGGGGCTCTGACCAGGTTCTGTTACCCAGAATCCTTTGTAAACCTCAAAATTTGGCTAAAAAAACACATTTTCCTCACATTTTGGTGACAGAAAGTTCTGTAATCAGAGAGGAGCCACAAATTTCCTTCCACCCAGCGTACCCCCAAGTCTCCCTATAAAAATGATTCCTCATTTGTGTGGGTAGGCCTAGCACCCCGACAGGAAATGCCCCAAAACGCAACGTGGACACATCACATTTTTTTAAAGAAAACAGAGGTGTTTTTTGCAAAGTGCCTACCTGTAGATTTTGGCCTCTAGCTCAGCCGGCACCTAGGGAAACCTACCAAACCTGTGCATTTTTGAAAACTAGAGACCTAGGGGAATGCAAGATGGGGTGACTTGTGGGGCTCTGACCAGGTTCTGTTACCCAGAATCCTTTGCAAACCTCAAAATTTGGCTAAAAAAACAAATTTTCCTCACATTTTGGTGACAGAAAGTTCTGGAATCAGAGAGGAGCCACAAATTTCCTGCCACCCAGCGTTCCCCCAAGTCTCATGATAAAAATGATACCTCACTTGTGTGGGTAGGCCTAGCGCCCGCGACAGGAAATGCCCTAAAACACGACGTGGACACATCACATTTTTTTAAACAAAACAGAGGTGTTTTTTGCAAAGTGCCTACCTGTAGATTTTGGCCTCTAGCTCAGCCGGCACCTAGGGAAACCTACCAAACCTGTGCATTTTTTAAAACTAAAGACCTAGGGGAATCCAAGATGGGGTGACTTGTGGGGCTCTGACCAGGTTCTGTTACCCAGAATCCTTTGTAAACCTCAAAATTTGGCTAAAAAAACACATTTTCCTCACATTTTGGTGACAGAAAGTTCTGGAATCAGAGAGGAGCCACAAATTTCCTTCCACCCAGCGTACCCCCAAGTCTCCCTATAAAAATGATTCCTCATTTGTGTGGGTAGGCCTAGCGCCCCGACAGGAAATGCCCCAAAACGCAACGTGGACACATCACATTTTTTTAAAGAAAACAGAGGTGTTTTTTGCAAAGTGCCTACCTGTAGATTTTGGCCTCTAGCTCAGCCGGCACCTAGTGAAACCTAACAAACCTGTGCATTTTTGAAAACTAGAGACCTAGGGGAATCCAAGATGGGGTGACTTGTGGGGCTCTGACCAGGTTCTGTTACCCAGAATCCTTTGCAAACCTCAAAATTTGGCTAAAAAAACACATTTTCCTCACATTTTGGTGACAGAAAGTTCTGGAATCAGAGAGGGGCCACAAATTGCCTTCCACCCAGTGTTCCCCCAAGTCTCCCGATAAAAATGATACCTCACTCGTGTGGGTAGGCCTAGCACCCGCGACAGGAAACGGCCCAAAATGCAACGTGGACACATCACATTTTTTTAAAGAAAACAGAGGTGTTTTTTGCAAAGTGCCTACCTGTAGATTTTGGCCTCTAGCTCAGCCGGCACCTAGGGAAACCTACCAAACCTGTGCATTTTTTAAAACTAAAGACCTAGGGGAATCCAAGATGGGGTGATTTGTGGGGCTCTGACCACGTTCTGTTACCCAGAATCCTTTGTAAACCTCAAAATGTGGCTAAAAAAACACATTTTCCTCACATTTTGGTGACAGAAAGTTCTGGAATCAGAGAGGAGCCACAAATTTCCTTCCACCCAGCGTACCCCCAAGTCTCCCTATAAAAATGATTCCTCACTTGTGTGGGTAGGCCTAGCGCCCCGACAGGAAATGCCCCAAAACGCAACGTGGACACATCACATTTTTTTAAAGAAAACAGAGGTGTTTTTTGCAAAGTGCCTACCTGTAGATTTTGTCCTCTAGCTCAACCAGCACCTAGGGAAACCTACAAAACCTGTGCATTTTTTTAAACTAGAGACCTAGAGGGGAATCCAAGATGGGATGATTGTGGAGCTTTGACCAGGTTCTGTTACCCAGAATCCTTTGCAAACCTCAAAATTTGGCTAAAAAAACACATTTTCCTCACATTTTGGTGACAGAAAGTTCTGGAATCAGAGAGGAGCCACAAATATCCTTCCACCCATCATACCCCGAAGTCTCCCGATAAAAATGATACCTCACTTGTGTGGGTAGGCCAAGCGCCCGCGACAGGAAATGCCCCAAAACGCAAAGTGGACACGTCACATTTTTTGAAAGAAAACAGATGTTTTTTGCAAAGTGCCTACCTGTAGATTTTGGCCTCTAGCTCAGCCGGCACCTAGGGAAACCTACCAAACCTGTGCATTTTTTAAAACCAGAGACCTAGGGTAATCCAAGATGGGGTGACTTGTGGGGCTCTGACCAGGTTCTGTTACCCAGAATCCTTTGCAAACCTCAGAATTTGGCTAAAAAAACACATTTTCCTCATATTTTGGTGACAGAAAGTTCTGGAATCAGAGAGGGGCCACAAATTGCCTTCCACCCAGCGTTCCTCTAAGTCTCCCGATAAAAATGATTCCTCACTTGTGTGGGTAGGCCTAGCGCCCGCGACAGGAAACGGCCCGAAATGCAACGTGGACACATCACATTTTTTTAAAGAAAACAGAGGTGTTTTTTGCAAAGTGCCTACCTGTAGATTTTGGCCTCTAGCTCAACCGGCACCTAGGGAAACCTACCAACCCTGTGCATTTTCTAAAACTAGAGACATAGGGGAATCCAAGATGGGGTGACTTGTGGGGCTCTGACCAGGTTCTGTTACCCAGAATCCTGAATTTGACTAAAAAAACAAATTTTCCTCACATTTTGGTGACAGAAAGTTCTGGAATCAGAGAGGAGCCACAAATTTCCTTCCACCCAGGGTTCCCCCATGTCTCCCGATAAAAATAATACCTCACTTGTGTGGGTAGGCCTAGCGCCCGCGACAGGAAATGCCCCAAAATGCAACATGGACACATCACATTTTTGGAAAGAAAACAGTGGTGTTTTTTGCAAAGTGTCTACCTGTAGATTTTGGCCTCTAGCTCAGCTGGCACCTAGGGAAACCTACAAAACCTGTGCATTTTTTAAAAGTAGAGACCTAGGGGAATCCAAGATGGGGTGATTGTGGGGCTTTGACCAGGTTCTGTTACCCAGAATCCTTTGCAAACCTCAAAATGTGGCTAAAAAAACACATTTTCCTCACATTTTGGTGACACAAAGTTCTGGAATCAGAGAGGAGCCACAAATTTCCTTCCACCCAGCGTTCCCCAAGTCTCCTGATAAAAATGATACCTCACTTGTGTGGGTAGGCCTAGCGCCCGCGACAGGAAATGCCCCAAAATGCAATGAGGACACATCACATTTTTTGAAAGAAAACAGAGGGTTTTTTTGCAAAGTGCCTACCTGTAGATTTTGGCCGCTAGTTCAGCCGGCACCTAGGGAAACCTACAAAACCTGTGCAATTTTTAAAACTAGAGACCTAGGGGAATCCAAGAAGGGGTGATTGTGGGGCTTTGACCAGGTTCTGTTACCCAGAATCCTTTGCAAACCTCAAAATTTGGCTCAAAAAACACATTTTCCTCACATTTTGGTGACCGAAAGTTCTGGAATCAGAGAGGAGCCACAAATTTCCTTCCACCCAGCGTACCCCCAAGTCTCCCGATAAAAATGATACCTCACTTGTGTGGGTAGGCCCAGCGCCCGCGACAGGAAATGCCCCATAACACAACGTGGACACATCACATTTTTGGAAAGAAAACAGAGGTGTTTTTTGCAAAGTGCCTACCTGTAGATTTTGGCCTCTAGCTCAGCCGGCACCTGGGGAAACCTACCAAACCTGTGCATTTTTGAAAACTAGAGACCTAGGGGAATCCAAGATGGGGTGACTTGTGGGGCTCTGACCAGGTTCTGTTACCCAGAATCCTTTGCAAACCCCAACATTTGGCTAAAAAAACACATTTTCCTCACATTTTGGTGACAGAAAGTTATGGAGTCAGAGAGGAGCCACAAATTTCCTTCCACCCAGCGTTCCTCCAAGGCTCCCGATAAAAATGATACCTCACTTGTGTGGGTAGGCCTAGTGCCCGCGACAGGAAATGCCCAAAAACGCAACGTGGACACATCACATTTTTTGAAAGAAAACAGAGGTGTTTTTTGCAAAGTGCCTACCTGTAGATTTGGCCTCTAGCTCAGCCGGCACCTAGGGAAACCTACCAAACCTGGGCATTTTTGAAAACTAGAGACCTAGGGGAATCCAAGATGGGGTGACTTGTGGGGCTCTGATCAGGTTCTGTTACCCAGAATCCTTTGCAAACCTCAAAATTTGGCCAAAAAAACACATTTTCCTCACATTTTGGTGACAGAAAGTTCTGGAATCAGAGAGGAGCCACAAATTTCCTGCCACCCAGCGTACCCCCAAGTCTCCCGATAAAAATTATACCTCACTTTTGTGGGTAGGCCTAGCGCCCGCGACAGAAAATGGCCAAAAACACGATGTGGACACATCACATTTTTTTAAACAAAACAGAGGTGTTTTTTGCAAAGTGCCTACCTGTAGATTTTGGCCTCTACCTCAGCTGGCACCTAGGGAAACCTACAAAACCTGTGCATTTTTTTAAACTAGAGACCTAGAGGGGAATCCAAGATGGGGTGATTGTGGGGCTTTGATCAGGTTCTGTTACCCAGAATCCTTTGCAAACCTCAAAATTTGGCTAAAAAAACACATTTTCCTCACATTTTGGTGACAGAAAGTTCTGGAATCAGAGAGGAGCCACAAATTTCCTTCCACCCAGCATACCCCCAAGTCTCCCGATAAAAATGATACCTCACTTGTGTGGGTAGGCCTAGCGCCCGCGACAGGAAATGCCCCAAAACGCAACGTGGAGACGTCACATTTTTTTAAAGAAAACAGAGGTGTTTTTTGCAAAGTGCCTACCTGTAGATTTTGGCCTCTAGCTCAGCCGGCACCTAGGGAAACCTACCAAACCTGTGTATTTTTTAAAAATAGAGACCTAGGGGAATCCAAGATGGAGTGACTTGTGGGGCTCTGACCAGGTTCTGTTACCCAGAATCCTGTGCAAACCTCAAAATCTGGCTAAAAAAACACATTTTCCTCACATTTTGGTGACAGAAAGTTGTGGAATCAGAGAGGGGCCACAAATTGCCTTCCACCCAGCGTTCCCCCAAGTCTCCCGATAAAAATGATACCTCACTTGTGTAGGTAGGCCTAGCGCCCGCGACAGGAAACGGCCCAAAATGCAACGTGGACACATCACATTTTATGAAAGAAAACAGCGGTGTTTTTTGCAAAGTGCCTACCTGTAGATGTTGGCCTCTAGCTCAGCCGGCACCTAGGGAACCCTACCAAACCTGGGCATTTTTGAAAACTAGAGACCAGGGGAATCCAAGATGGGGTGACTTGTGGGGCTCTGACCAGGTTCTGTTACCCAGAATCCTTTGCAAACCTCAAAATTTGGCTAAAAAAACACATTTTCCTCACATTTTGGTGACAGAAAGTTCTGGAATCAGAGAGGAGCCACAAATTTCCTGCCACCCAGCGTACCCCCAAGTCTCCCGATAAAAATGATACCTCACTTTTGTGGGTAGGGCTAGCGCCCGTGACAGGAAATGCCCCAAAATACGACGTGGACACATCACATTTTTTTAAACAAAACAGAGGTGTTTTTTGCAAAGTGCCTACCTGTAGATTTTGGCCTCTAGCTCAGCCGGCACCTAGGGAAACATACAAAACCTGTGCATTTTTTTAAACTAGAGACCTAGAGGGGAATCCAAGATGGGGTGATTGTGGGGCTTTGACCAGGTTCTGTTACCCAGAATCCTTTGCAAACCTCAAAATTTGGCTAAAAAAACACATTTTCCTCACATTTTGGTGACAGAAAGTTCTGGAATCAGAGAGGAGCCACAAATTTCCTTCCACCCAGCATACCCCCAAGTCTCCCGATATAAATGATACCTCACTTGTGTGGGTACGGCTAGCGCCCGTGACAGGAAACGGCCCAAAATGCAACGTGGACACATCACATGTTTTGAAAGAAAACAGGGGTGTTGTTTGCAAAGGGCCTACCTATAGATTTAGGCCTCTAGCTCAGCCGGCACCTAGGGAAACCTACCAAACCTGTGCATTTTTAAAAACTAGAGACATAGGGGAATCCAAGATGGGGTGACTTGTGGGGCTCTGACCAGGTTCTGTTACCCAGAATCCTGAATTTGGCTAAAAAAACACATTTTCCTCATATTTTGGTGACAGATAGCTCCGGAATCAGAGAGGAGCCACAAATTTCCTTCCACCCAGCGTTCCCCCATGTCTCCCGATAAAAATAATACCTCACTTGTGTGGGAAGGCCTAGCGCCCGCGACAGGAAATGCCCCAAAACGCAACATGGACACATCAAATTTTTTGAAAGAAAACAGAGGTGTTTTTTGCAAAGTGCCTACCTGTAGATTTTGGCCTCTAGCTCAGCTGGCACCTAGGGAAACCTACAAAACCTGTGCATTTTTTAAAACTAGAGACCTAGGGGAATCCAAGATGGGGTGATTGTGGGGCTTTGACCAGGTTCTGTTACCCAGAATCCTTTGCAAACCTCAAAATGTGGTTAAAAAAACAAATTTTCCTCACATTTTGGTGACAGAAAGTTCTGGAATCAGAGAGGAGCCACAAATTTCCTTCCACCCAGCGTTCCCCAAGTCACCTGATAAAAATGATACCTCACTTGTGTGGGTAGGCCTAGCGCCCGCGACAGGAAATGCCCCAAAACGTAATGTGGACACATCACATTTTTTGAAAGGAAACAGAGTTTTTTTTTGCAAAGTGCCTACCTGTAGATTTTGGCCGCTAGCTCAGCTGGCACCTAGGGAAACCTACAAAACCTGTGCATTTTTTAAAACTAGAGACCTAGGGGAATCCAAGATGGGGTGACTTGTGGGGCTCTGACCAGGTTCTGTTACCCAGAATCCTGAATTTGGCTAAAAAAACACATTTTCCTCACATTTTGGTGACAGAAAGTTCTGGAATCAGAGAGGAGCCACAAATTTCCTTCCACCCAGCGTTCCCCAAGTATCCTGATAAAAATGATACCTCACTTGTGTGGGTAGGCCTAGAGCCCGCGACAGGAAATGCCCCAAAACGCAATGTGGACACATCACATTTTTTTAAAGAAAACAGAGGTTTTTTTTGCAAAGTGCCTACCTGTAGATTTTGGCCGCTAGCTCAGCCGGCACCTAGGGAAACCTACCAAACCTGTGCATTTTTTAAAACTAGAGACCTAGGGGAATCCAAGATGGCGTGATTGTGGGGCTTTGACCAGGTTCTGTTACCCAGAATCGTTTGCAAACCCCAACATTTGGCTAAAAAAACACATTTTCCTCACATTTTGGTGACAGAAAGTTACGGAGTCAGAGAGGAGCCACAAATTTCCTTCCACCCAGCGTTCCTCCAAGGCTCCCTATAAAAATGATACCTCACTTGTGTGGGTAGGCCTAGCGCCCGCGACAGGAAATGCCCCAAAACACAACGTGGACACATCACATTTTTGGAAAGAAAACAGAGGTGTTTTTTGCAAAGTGCCTACCTGTAGATTTTGGCCTCTAGCTCAGCCGGTACCTGGGGAAACCTACCAAACCTGTGCATTTTTGAAAACTAAAGACCTAGGGGAATCCAAGATGGGGTGACTTGTGGGGCTCTGACCAGGTTCTGTTACCCAGAATCCTTTGCAAACCCCAACATTTGGCTAAAAAAACACATTTTCCTCACATTTTGGTGACAGAAAGTTATGGAGTCAGAGAGGAGCCACAAATTTCCTTCCACCCAGCGTTCCTCCAAGGCTCCCGATAAAAATGATACCTCACTTGTGTGGGTAGGCCTAGCGCCCGCGACAGGAAATGCCCCAAAACGCAACGTGGACACATCACATTTTTTGAAAGAAAACAGCGGTGTTTTTTGCAAAGTGCCTACCTGTAGATTTGGCCTCTAGCTCAGCCGGCACCTAGGGAAACCTACCAAACCTGGGCATTTTTGAAAACTAGATACCTAGGGGAATCCAAGATGGGGTGACTTGTGGGGCTCTGACCAGGTTCTGTTACCCAGAATCCTTTGCAAACCTCAAAATTTGGCTAAAAAAACAAATTTTCCTCACATTTTGGTGACAGAAAGTTCTGGAATCAGAGAGGAACCACAAATTTCCTGCCACCCAGCGTACCCCCAAGTCTCCCGATAAAAATGATACCTCACTTTTGTGGGTAGGCCTCTCGCCCGCGACAGGAAATGCCCCAAAACACGATGTGGACACATCACATTTTTTTAAACAAAACAGAGGTGTTTTTTGCAAAGTGCCTACCTGTAGATTTTGGCCTCTAGCTCAGCCGGCACGTAGGGAAACCTACAAAATCTGTGCATTTTTTTAAACTAGAGACCTAGAGGGGAATCTAAGATGGGGTGATTGTGGGGCTTTGACCAGGTTCTGTTACCCAGAATACTTTGCAAACCTCAAAATTTGGCTAAAAAAACACATTTTCCTCACATTTTGGTGACAGAAAGTTCTGGAATCAGATAGGAGCCACAAATTTCCTTCCACCCCGCATACCCCCAAGTCTCCCGATAAAAATGATACCTCACTTGTGTGGGTAGGCCTAGCGCCCGCGACAGGAAATGCCCCAAAACGCAACGTGGACACGTCACATTTTTTTAAAGAAAACAGAGGTGTTTTTTGCAAAGTGCCTACCTGTAGATTTTGGCCTCTAGCTCAGCCGGCACCTAGGGAAACCTACCAAACCTGTGCATTTTTTAAAAATAGAGACCTAGGGGAATCCAAGATGGAGTGACTTGTGGGGCTCTGACCAGGTTCTGTTACCCAGAATCCTGTGCAAACCTCAAAATCTGGCTAAAAAAACACATTTTCCTCACATTTTGGTGACAGAAAGTTGTGGAATCAGAGAGGGGCCACAAATTGCCTTCCACCCAGCGTTCCCCCAAGTCTCCCGATAAAAATGATACCTCACTTGTGTAGGTAGGCCTAGCGCCCGCGACAGGAAACGGCCCAAAATGCAACGTGGACACATCACATTTTATGAATGAAAACAGCGGTGTTTTTTGCAAAGTGCCTACCTGTAGATGTTGGCCTCTAGCTCAGCCGGCACCTAGGGAACCCTACCAAACCTGGGCATTTTTGAAAACTAGAGACCAGGGGAATCCAAGATGGGGTGACTTGTGGGGCTCTGACCAGGTTCTGTTACCCAGAATCCTTTGCAAACCTCAAAATTTGGCTAAAAAAACACATTTTCCACACATTTTGGTGACAGAAAGTTCTGGAATCAGAGAGGAGCCACAAATTTCCTGCCACCCAGCGTACCCCCAAGTCTCCCGATAAAAATGATACCTCACTTTTGTGGGTAGGGCTAGCGCCCGTGACAGGAAATGCCCCAAAATATGACGTGGACACATCACATTTTTTTAAACAAAACAGAGGTGTTTTTTGCAAAGTGCCTACCTGTAGATTTTGGCCTCTAGCTCAGCCGGCACCTAGGGAAACATACAAAACCTGTGCATTTTTTTAAACTAGAGACCTAGAGGGGAATCCAAGATGGGGTGATTGTGGGGCTTTGACCAGGTTCTGTTACCCAGAATCCTTTGCAAACCTCAAAATTTGGCTAAAAAAACACATTTTCCTCACATTTTGGTGACAGAAAGTTCTGGAATCAGATAGGAGCCACAAATTTCCTTCCACCCAGCATACCCCCAAGTCTCCCGATATAAATGATACCTCACTTGTGTGGGTACGGCTAGCGCCCGTGACAGGAAACGGCCCAAAATGCAACGTGGACACATCACATGTTTTGAAAGAAAACAGAGGTGTTGTTTGCAAAGTGCCTACCTATAGATTTAGGCCTCTAGCTCAGCCGGCACCTAGGGAAACCTACCAAACCTGTGCATTTTTAAAAACTAGAGACATAGGGGAATCCAAGATGGGGTGACTTGTGGGGCTCTGACCAGGTTCTGTTACCCAGAATCCTGAATTTGGCTAAAAAAACACATTTTCCTCATATTTTGGTGACAGATAGCTCCGGAATCAGAAAGGAGCCACAAATTTCCTTCCACCCAGCGTTCCCCCATGTCTCCCGATAAAAATAATACCTCACTTGTGTGGGAAGGCCTAGCGCCCGCGACAGGAAATGCCCCAAAACGCAACATGGACACATCAAATTTTTTGAAAGAAAACAGAGGTGTTTTTTGCAAAGTGCCTACCTGTAGATTTTGGCCTCTAGCTCAGCTGGCACCTAGGGAAACCTACAAAACCTGTGCATTTTTTAAAACTAGAGACCTAGGGGAATCCAAGATGGGGTGATTGTGGGGCTTTGACCAGGTTCTGTTACCCAGAATCCTTTGCAAACCTCAAAATGTGGTTAAAAAAACAAATTTTCCTCACATTTTGGTGACAGAAAGTTCTGGAATCAGAGAGGAGCCACAAATTTCCTTCCACCCAGCGTTCCCCAAGTCACCTGATAAAAATGATACCTCACTTGTGTGGGTAGGCCTAGCGCCCGCGACAGGAAATGCCCCAAAACGTAATGTGGACACATCACATTTTTTGAAAGGAAACAGAGTTTTTTTTTGCAAAGTGCCTACCTGTAGATTTTGGCCGCTAGCTCAGCTGGCACCTAGGGAAACCTACAAAACCTGTGCATTTTTTAAAACTAGAGACCTAGGGGAATCCAAGATGGGGTGACTTGTGGGGCTCTGACCAGGTTCTGTTACCCAGAATCCTGAATTTGGCTAAAAAAACACATTTTCCTCACATTTTGGTGACAGAAAGTTCTGGAATCAGAGAGGAGCCACAAATTTCCTTCCACCCAGCGTTCCCCAAGTATCCTGATAAAAATGATACCTCACTTGTGTGGGTAGGCCTAGAGCCCGCGACAGGAAATGCCCCAAAACGCAATGTGGACACATCACATTTTTTTAAAGAAAACAGAGGTTTTTTTTGCAAAGTGCCTACCTGTAGATTTTGGCAGCTAGCTCAGCCGGCACCTAGGGAAACCTACCAAACCTGTGCATTTTTTAAAACTAGAGACCTAGGGGAATCCAAGATGGCGTGATTGTGGGGCTTTGACCAGGTTCTGTTACCCAGAATCCTTTGCAAACCCCAACATTTGGCTAAAAAAACACATTTTCCTCACATTTTGGTGACAGAAAGTTACGGAGTCAGAGAGGAGCCACAAATTTCCTTCCACCCAGCGTTCCTCCAAGGCTCCCGATAAAAATGATACCTCACTTGTGTGGGTATGCCTAGCGCCCGCGACAGGAAATGCCCCAAAACACAACATGGACACATCACATTTTTGGAAATAAAACAGAGGTGTTTTTTGCAAAGTGCCTACCTGTAGATTTTGGCCTCTAGCTCAGCCGGTACCTGGGGAAATCTACCAAACCTGTGCATTTTTGAAAACTAAAGACCTAGGGGAATCCAAGATGGGGTGACTTGTGGGGCTCTGACCAGGTTCTGTTACCCAGAATCCTTTGCAAACCCCAACATTTGGCTAAAAAAACACATTTTCCTCACATTTTGGTGACAGAAAGTTACGGAGTCAGAGAGGAGCCACAAATTTCCTTCCACCCAGCGTTCCTCCAAGGCTCCCGATAAAAATGATACCTCACTTGTGTGGGTAGGCCTAGCGCCCGCGACAGGAAATGCCCCAAAACGCAACGTGGACACATCACATTTTTTGAAAGAAAACAGCTGTGTTTTTTGCAAAGTGCCTACCTGTAGATTTGGCCTCTAGCTCAGCCGGCACCTAGGGAAACCTACCAAACCTGGGCATTTTTGAAAACTAGATACCTAGGGGAATCCAAGATGGGGTGACTTGTGGGGCTCTGACCAGGTTCTGTTACCCAGAATCCTTTGCAAACCTCAAAATTTGGCTAAAAAAACAAATTTTCCTCACATTTTGGTGACAGAAAGTTCTGGAATCAGAGAGGAACCACAAATTTCCTGCCACCCAGCGTACCCCCAAGTCTCCCGATAAAAATGATACCTCACTTTTGTGGGTAGGCCTCTCGCCCGCGACAGGAAATGCCCCAAAACACGATGTGGACACATCACATTTTTTTAAACAAATCAGAGGTGTTTTTTGCAAAGTGCCTACCTGTAGATTTTGGCCTCTAGCTCAGCCGGCACGTAGGGAAACCTACAAAACCTGTGCATTTTTTTAAACTAGAGACCTAGAGGGGAATCCAAGATGGGGTGATTGTGGGGCTTTGACCAGGTTCTGTTACCCAGAATCCTTTGCAAACCTCAAAATTTGGCTAAAAAAACACATTTTCCTCACATTTTGGTGACAGAAAGTTCTGGTATCAGAGAGGAGCCACAAATTTCCTTCCACCCAGCATACCCCCAAGTCTCCCGATAAAAATGATACCTCACTTGTGTGGGTAGGCCTAGCGCCCGCGACAGGAAATGCCCCAAAACACAACGTGGACACATCATATTTTTTTAAACAAAACAGAGGTGTTTTTTGCAAAGTGCCTACCTGTAGATTTTGGCCTCTAGCTCAGCCGGCACCTAGGGAAACCTACCAAACCTGTGCATTTTTTTAAACTAGAGACCTAGAGGGGAATCCAAGATGGGATGATTGTGGAGCTTTGACCAGGTTCTGTTACCCAGAATCCTTTGCAAACCTCAAAATTTGGTTAAAAAAACAAATTTTTCTCACATTTTGGTGACAGAAAGTTCTGGAATCAGAGAGGAGCCACAAATTTCCTTCCACCCAGCATACCCCCAAGTCTCCCGATAAAAATGATACCTCACTTGTGTGGGTAGGCCTAGCGCCCGCGACAGGAAATGCCCCAAAACGCAACGTGGACACGTCACATTTTTTTAAAGAAAACAGAGGTGTTTTTTGCAAAGTGCCTACCTGTAGATTTTGGCCTCTAGCTCAGCCGGCACCTAGGGAAACCTACCAAACCTGTGCATTTTTTTAAACTAGAGACCTAGGGGAATCCAAGATGGAGTGACTTGTGGGGCTCTGACCAGGTTCTGTTACCCAGAATCCTTTGCAAACCTCAAAATCTGGCTAAAAAAAAACATTTTCCTCACATTTTGGTGACAGAAAGTTGTGGAATCAGAGAGGGGCCACAAATTGCCTTCCACCCAGCGTTCCCCCAAGTCTCCCGATAAAAATGATACCTCACTTGTGTGGGTAGGCCTTGCGGCCGCGACAGGAAACGGCCCAAAATGCAACGTGTACACATCACATTTTTTTAAAGAAAACAGTGGTGTTTTTTGCAAAGTGCCTACCTGTAGATTTTGGCCTCTAGCTCAGCCGGCACCTAGGGAAACCTACCAAACCTGTGCATTTTTGAAAACTAGAGACCTGGGGGAATCCAAGATGGGGTGACTTGTGGGGCTCTGACCAGGTTCTGTTACCCAGAATCCTTTGCAAACCTCAGAATTTGGCTAAAAAAAAACATTTTCCTAACATTTTGGTGACAGAAAGTTCTGGAATCAGAGAGGGGCCACAAATTGCCTTCCACCCAGTGTTCCCCCAAGTCTCCCGATAAAAATGATACCTCACTTGTGTGGGTAGGCCTAGCGCTCGCGACAGGAAATGGCCCAAAATGCAACGTGGACACATCACATTTTTTTAAAGAAAATAGAGGTGTTTTTTGCAAAGTGCCTACCTGTAGATTTTGGCCTCTAGCTCAGCCGGCACCTTGGGAAAGCTTCCAAACCTGTGCATTTTTTAAAACTAAAGACCTAGGGGAATCCAAGATGGGGTGACTTGTGGGGCTCTGACCAGGTTCTGTTACCCAGAATCCTTTGTAAACGTCAAAATTTGGCTAAAAAAACACATTTTCCTCACATTTTGGTGACAGAAAGTTCTGGAATCAGAGAGGAGACACAAATTTCCTTCCACCCAGCGTACCCCCAAGTCTCCCTATAAAAATGATTCCTCACTTGTGTGGGTAGGCCTAGCGCCCCGACAGGAAATGCCCCAAAACGCAACGTGGACACATTACATTTTTTTAAAGAAAACAGAGGTGTTTTTTGCAAAGTGCCTACCTGTAGATTTTGGCCTCTAGCTCAGCCGGCACCTAGGGAAACCTACCAAACCTGTGCATTTTTGAAAACTAGAGACCTAGGGGAATGCAAGATGGGGTGACTTGTGGTGCTCTGACCAGGTTCTGTTATCCAGAATCCTTTGCAAACCTCAAAATGTGGCAAAAAAAAACACATTTTCCTCACATTTTGGTGACAGAAAGTTCTGGAATCAGAGAGGGGCTACAAACTGACTTCCACCCAGCGTTCCCCCAAGTCTCCCGATAAAAATGATACCTCACTTGTGTGGGTATGCCTAGCGCCCGTGACAGGAAACGGCCCAAAATGCAACGTGGACACATCACATGTTTTGAAAGAAAACAGAGGTGTTTTTTTCAAAGTGCCTACCTGTAGATTTTGGCCTCTAGCTCAGCCGGCACCTAGGGAAACCTACCAAACTTGTGCATTTTTAAAAACTAGAGCCATAGGGGAGTCCAAGATGGGGTAACTTGTGGGGCTCTGACCAGGTTCTGTTACCCAGAATCCTACATTTGGCTAAAAAAACACATTTTCCTCACATTTTCGTGACAGATAGCTCCGGAATCAGAGAGGAGCCACAAATTTCCTTCCACCCAGCGTTCCCCCATGTCTCCCGATAAAAATAATACCTCACTTGTGTGGGTAGGCCTAGCGCCCGCGACAGGAAATGCCCCAAAACGCAACATGGACACATCACATTTTTTGAAAGAAAACAGAGGTGTTTTTTGCAAAGTGCCTACCTGTAGATTTTGGCCTCTAGCTCAGCTGGCACCTAGGGAAACCTACAAAACCTGTGCATTTTTTAAAACTAGAGACCTAGGGGAATCCAAGATGGGGTGATTGTGGGGCTTTGATCAGGTTCTGTTACCCAGAATCCTTTGCAAACCTCAAAATTTGGCTAAAAAAACACATTTTCCTCTCATTTTGGTGACAAAAAGTTCTGGAATCAGAGAGAAGCCACCAATTTCCTCCCACCCAGCGTACCCCCAAGTCTCCCGATAAAAATGATACCTCACTTGTGTGGGTAGGCCTAGCGCCCGCGACAGGAAACAGCCCAAAATGCAACGTGGACACATCACATTTTTTTAAAGAAAACAGAGGTGTTTTTTGCAAAGTGCCTACCTGTAGATTTTGGCCTCCAGCTCAGCCGGCACCTAAGGAAACCTACCAAACCTGTTCATTTTTTAAAACTAGGGACCTAGGATAATCCACGATGGGGTGATTGTGGGGCTTTGACCAGGTTCTGTTACCCAGAATTTTTTGCAAACCTCAAAATTTGGCTAAAAAAACAAATTTTCCTCACATTTTGGTGACAGAAAGTTCTGGAATCAGAGAGGAGCCACGAATTTCCTTTCACCGAGCATACCCCCAAGTCTCCCGATAAAAATGATACCTCACTTGTGTGGGTAGGCCTAGCGCCCGCGACAGGAAATGCCCTAAAACGCAACGTGGACACGTCACATTTTTCGAAAGAAAACAGAGGTGTTTTTTGCAAAGTGCCTACCTGTAGATTTTGGCCTCTAGCTCAGCCGGAACCTAGGGAAACCTACCAAACCTGTGCATTTTTGAAAACTAGAAACATAGGGGAATCCAAGATGGGGTGACTTGTGGGGCTCTGACCAGGTTCTGTTACCCAGAATCCTGAATTTGGCTAAAAAAATAAATTTTCCTCACATTTTGGTGACAGATAGTTCCGGAATCAGAGAGGAGCCACACATTTCCTTCCACCCAGCGTTCCCCCATGTCTCCCGATAAAAATAATACCTCACTTGTGTGGGTAGGCCTAGCGCCCGCGACAGGAAATGCCCCAAAACGCAACATGGACACAGCACATTTTTTGAAAGAAAACAGAGGTGTTTTTTGCCCAGTGCCTACCTGTAGATTTTGGCCTCTAGCTCAGCTGGCACCTAGGGAAACCTACAAAACCTGTGCATTTTCTAAAACTAAAGACCTAGGGGAATCCAAGATGGGGTGATTGTGGGGCTTTGACCAGGTTTTGTTACCCAGAATCCTTTGCAAACCTCAAAATGTAGCTAAAAAAAACACATTTTCCTCACATTTTGGTGACAGAAAGTTCTGGAATCAGAGAGGAGCCACAAATTTCCTTCCACCCAGCGTTTCCCCAAGTCTCCTGATAAAAATGATACCTGACTTGTGTGGGTAGGCCTACCGCCCGCGACAGGAAATGCCCCAAAACTCAATGTGGACACATCACATTTTTTGAAAGACAACAGACGTGTTTTTTGCAAAGTGCCTACCTGTAGATTTTGGCCTCTAGCTCAGCCGGCACCTAGGGAAACCTACCAAACCTGTGCATTTTTTAAAACTAGAGACCTAGGGGAATACAAGATGGGGTGACTTGTGGGGTTCTGACCAGGTTCTGTTACCCAGAATCCTTTGCAAACCTCAAAATTTGGCAAAAAAAACACATTTTCCTCACATTTTGGTGACAGATAGTTCCGGAATCAGAGAGGAGCCACAAATTTCCTTCCACCCAGCGTTCCCCCATGTCTCCCGATAAAAATAATACCTCACTTGTGTGGGTAGGCCTAGCGCCCGCGACAGGAAATGCCCCAAAACGCAACATGGACACAGCACATTTTTTGAAAGAAAACAGAGGTGTTTTTTGCCCAGTGCCTACCTGTAGATTTTGGCCTCTAGCTCAGCTGGCACCTAGGGAAACCTACAAAACCTGTGCATTTTCTAAAACTAAAGACCTAGGGGAATCCAAGATGGGGTGATTGTGGGGCTTTGACCAGGTTTTGTTACCCAGAATCCTTTGCAAACCTCAAAATGTAGCTAAAAAAAACACATTTTCCTCACATTTTGGTGACAGAAAGTTCTGGAATCAGAGAGGAGCCACAAATGTCCTTCCACCCAGCGTTTCCCCAAGTCTCCTGATAAAAATGATACCTGACTTGTGTGGGTAGGCCTACCGCCCGCGACAGGAAATGCCCCAAAACTCAATGTGGACACATCACATTTTTTGAAAGAAAACAGACGTGTTTTTTGCAAAGTGCCTACCTGTAGATTTTGGCCTCTAGCTCAGCCGGCACCTAGGGAAACCTACCAAACCTGTGCATTTTTGAAAACTAGAGACCTAGGGGAATACAAGATGGGGTGACTTGTGGGGTTCTGACCAGGTTCTGTTACCCAGAATCCTTTGCAAACCTCAAAATTTGGCAAAAAAAAAACATTTTCCTCACATTTTGGTGACAGAAAGTTCTGGAATCAGAGAGGAGACACCAATTTCCTTCCACCCAGCGTACCCCCAAGTCTCCCGATAAAAATGATACCTCACTTGTGTGGGTAGGCCTAGCGCCCGCGACAGGAAATGCCCCAAAACGCATAGTGGACACATCACATTTTTTTAAAGAAAACAGAGGTGTTTTTTGCAAAGAGCCTACCTGTAGATTTTGGCCTCTAGCTCAGCCGGCACCTAGGGAAACCTACCAAACCTGTGCATTTTTTAAAACGAGAGACCTAGGGTAATCCAAGATGGGGTGATTGTGGGGCTTTGACCAGGTTCTGTTACCCAGAATCCTTTGCAAACCTCAAAATTTGGCTAAAAAAACACATTTTCCTCACATTTTGGTGACAGAAAGTTCTGGAATCAGAGAGGAGCCACAAATTTCCTTCCACCCAGCATACCCCCAAGTCTCCCGATGAAAATGATACCTCACTTGTGTGGGTAGGTCTAGCGCCCGCGACAGGAAATGCCCCAAAACGCAACGTGGACACGTCACATTTTTTTAAAGAAAACAGAGGTGTTTTTTGCAGAGTGCCTACCTGTAGATTTTGGCCTCTAGCTCAGCCGGCACCTAAGGAAACCTACCAAACCTGTGCATTTTTGAAAACTAGAGACCTTGGGGAATAGAAGATGGAGTGACTTGTGGGGCTCTGACCAGGTTCTGTTACCCAGAATCCTTTGCAAACCTCAAAAGCTGGCTAAAAAAACACATTTTCCTCACATTTTGGTGACAGAAAGTTCTGGAATCAGAGAGGAGCCACAAATTTCCTTCCACCCAGCATACCCCAAAGTCTCCCGATGAAAATGATACCTCACTTGTGTGGGTAGGTCTAGCGCCCGCGACAGGAAATGCCCCAAAACGCAACGTGGACACGTCACATTTTTTTAAATAAAACAGAGGTGTTTTTTGCAGAGTGCCTACCTGTAGATTTTGGCCTCTAGCTCAGCCGGCACCTATGGAAACCTACCAAACCTGTGCATTTTTGAAAACTAGAGACCTAGGGGAATAGAAGATGGAGTGACTTGTGGGGCTCTGACCAGGTTCTGTTACCCAGAATCCTTTGCAAACCTCAAAATCTGGCTAAAAAAACACATTTTCCTCACATTTTGGTGACAGAAAGTTCTGGAATCAGAGAGGGGCCACGAATTGCCTTCCACCGAGCGTTCCCCCAAGTCTCTCGATAAAAATGATACCTCACTTGTGTGGGTAGGCCTAGCGCCCATGAAGGAAACGGCCCAAATGCAACGTGGACACATCACACGTTTTGAAAGAAAACAGAGGTGTTTTTTGCAAAGTGCCTATCTGTAGATTTTGGCCTCTAGCTCAGCCGGCACCTAGGGAAACCTACCAAACCTGTGCATTTTTTAAAACTAGAGACATAGGGGAATCCAAGATGGGGTGACTTGTGGGGCTCTGACCAGGTTCTCTTACCCAGAATCCTTTGCAAACCTCAAAAATTTGCTAAAAAAACACATTTTCCTCACATTTTGGTGACAGAAAGTTCTGGAATCAGAGAGGGGCCACGAATTGCCTTCCACCGAGCGTTCCCCCAAGTCTCTCGATAAAAATGATACCTCACTTGTGTGGGTAGGCCTAGCGCCCATGAAGGAAACGGCCCAAATGCAACGTGGACACATCACACGTTTTGAAAGAAAACAGAGGTGTTTTTTGCAAAGTGCCTATCTGTAGATTTTGGCCTCTAGCTCAGCCGGCACCTAGGGAAACCTACCAAACCTGTGCATTTTTGAAAACTAGAAACATAGGGGAATCCAGGATGGGGTGACTTGTGGGGCTCTGACCAGGTTCTGTTACCCAGAATCCTTTGCAAACCTCAAAATGTGGCTAAAAAAACACATTTTCCTCACATTTTGGTGACAGAAAGTTCTGGAATCAGAGAGGAGCCACACATTTCCTTCCACCCACCGTACCCCCAAGTCTCAAGATAAAAATGATACCTCACTTGTGTGGGTAGACCTAGCGCCCGCAACAGGAAATGCCCCAAAACGCAACGTGGACACATCACATTTTTTTAAAGAAAACAGAGGTGTTTTTTGCAAAGTGCCTACCTGTAGATTTTGGCCTCTAGCTCAGCCGGCACCTAGGGAAACCTACCAAACCTGTGCATTTTTGAAAACTAGAGACCTAGGGGAATCCAAGATGGGGTGACTTGTGGGGCTCTGACCAGGTTCTGTTACCCAGAATCCTTTGCAAACCTCAAAATGTGGCTAAAAAAACACATTTTCCTCACATTTTGGTGTAAGAAAGTTCTGGAATCAGAGAGGAGCCACACATTTCCTTCCACCCACCGTACCCCCAAGTCTCAAGATAAAAATGATACCTCACTTGTGTGGGTAGACCTAGCGCCCGCAACAGGAAATGCCCCAAAACGCAACGTGGACACATCACATTTTTTTAAAGAAAACAGAGGTGTTTTTTGCAAAGTGCCTACCTGGAGATTTTGGCCTCTAGCTCAGCCGGCACCTAGGGAAACCAACCAAACCTGTGCATTTTTGAAAACTAGAGACCAAGGGGAATCCAAGATGGGGTGACTTGTGGGGCTCTGACCAGGTTCTGTTACCCAGAATCCTTTGCAAACCTCAAAATGTGGCTAAAAAAACACATTTTCCTCACATTTTGGTGTAAGAAAGTTCTGGAATCAGAGAGGAGCCACACATTTCCTTCCACCCACCGTACCCCCAAGTCTCAAGATAAAAATGATACCTCACTTGTGTGGGTAGACCTAGCGCCCGCTACAGGAAATGCCCCAAAACGCAACGTGGACACATCACATTTTTTTAAAGAAAACAGAGGTGTTTTTTGCAAAGTGCCTACCTGTAGATTTTGGCCTCTAGCTCAGCCGGCACCTAGGGAAACCTACCAAACCTGTGCATTTTTGAAAACTAGAGACCTAGGGGAATCCAAGATGGGGTGACTTGTGGGGCTCTGACCAGGTTCTGTTACCCAGAATCCTTTGCAAACCTCAAAATGTGGCTAAAAAAACACATTTTCCTCACATTTTGGTGTAAGAAAGTTCTGGAATCAGAGAGGAGCCACACATTTCCTTCCACCCACCGTACCCCCAAGTCTCAAGATAAAAATGATACCTCACTTGTGTGGGTAGACCTAGCGCCCGAAACAGGAAATGCCCCAAAACGCAACGTGGACACATCACATTTTTTTAAAGAAAACAGAGGTGTTTTTTGCAAAGTGCCTACCTGGAGATTTTGGCCTCTAGCTCAGCCGGCACCTAGGGAAACCTACCAAACCTGTGCATTTTTGAAAACTAGAGACCAAGGGGAATCCAAGATGGGGTGACTTGTGGGGCTCTGACCAGGTTCTGTTACCCAGAATCCTTTGCAAACCTCAAAATTTGGCTAAAAAAACACATTTTCCTCACATTTTGGTGACAGAAAGTTCTGCAATCAGAGAGGAGCCACAAATTTCCTTCCACCCAGCATACCTCCAAGTCTCCCGATAAAAATGATACCTCACTTGTGTGGGTAGGCCTAGCGCCCACAACAGGAAATGCCCCAAAACGCAATGTGGACACATCACATTTTTTGAAAGAAAACAGAGGTGTTTTTTGCAACGTGCCTACCTGTAGATTTTGGCCTCTAGCTCAGCCGGCACCTAGGGAAACCTACCAAACCTATGCATTTGTGAAAACTAGAGACCTAGGGGAATACAAGATGGGGTGACTTGTGGGGCTCTGACCAAGTTCTGTTACCCAGAATCCTTTGCAAACCTCAAAATCTGGATAAAAAAACACATTTTCCTCACATTTTGGTGACAGAAAGTTCTGGAATCAGAGAGGAGCCACACATTTCCTTCCACCCACCGTACCCCCAAGTCTCCCGATAAAAATGATACCTCACTTGTGTGGGTAGACCTAGCGCCCGCGACAGGAAATGCCCCAAAACGCAACGTGGACACGTCACATTTTTTGAAAGAAAACAGAGGTGTTTTTTGCAAAGTGCCTACCTGTAGATTTTGGCCTCTAGCTCAGCCGGCACCTAGGGAAACCTACCAAACCTGTGCATTTTTGAAAACTAGAGACCTAGGGGAATCCAAGATGGGGTGACTTGTGGGGCTCTGACCAGGTTCTGTTACCCAGAATCCTTTGCAAACCTCAAAATGTGGCTAAAAAAACACATTTTCCTCACATTTTGGTGTAAGAAAGTTCTGGAATCAGAGAGGAGCCACACATTTCCTTCCACCCACCGTACCCCCAAGTCTCAAGATAAAAATGATACCTCACTTGTGTGGGTAGACCTAGCGCCCGCAACAGGAAATGCCCCAAAACGCAACGTGGACACATCACATTTTTTTAAAGAAAACAGAGGTGTTTTTTGCAAAATGCCTACCTGGAGATTTTGGCCTCTAGCTCAGCCGGCACCTAGGGAAACCTACCAAACCTGTGCATTTTTGAAAACTAGAGACCTAGGGGAATCCAAGATGGGGTGACTTGTGGGGCTCTGACCAGGTTCTGTTACCCAGAATCCTTTGCAAACCTCAAAATGTGGCTAAAAAAACACATTTTCCTCACATTTTGGTGTAAGAAAGTTCTGGAATCAGAGAGGAGCCACACATTTCCTTCCACCCACCGTACCCCCAAGTCTCAAGATAAAAATGATACCTCACTTGTGTGGGTAGACCTAGCGCCCGCAACAGGAAATGCCCCAAAACGCAACGTGGACACATCACATTTTTTTAAAGAAAACAGAGGTGTTTTTTGCAAAGTGCCTACCTGGAGATTTTGGCCTCTAGCTCAGCCGGCACCTAGGGAAACCAACCAAACCTGTGCATTTTTGAAAACTAGAGACCAAGGGGAATCCAAGATGGGGTGACTTGTGGGGCTCTGACCAGGTTCTGTTACCCAGAATCCTTTGCAAACCTCAAAATGTGGCTAAAAAAACACATTTTCCTCACATTTTGGTGTAAGAAAGTTCTGGAATCAGAGAGGAGCCACACATTTCCTTCCACCCACCGTACCCCCAAGTCTCAAGATAAAAATGATACCTCACTTGTGTGGGTAGACCTAGCGCCCGCTACAGGAAATGCCCCAAAACGCAACGTGGACACATCACATTTTTTTAAAGAAAACAGAGGTGTTTTTTGCAAAGTGCCTACCTGTAGATTTTGGCCTCTAGCTCAGCCGGCACCTAGGGAAACCTACCAAACCTGTGCATTTTTGAAAACTAGAGACCTAGGGGAATCCAAGATGGGGTGACTTGTGGGGCTCTGACCAGGTTCTGTTACCCAGAATCCTTTGCAAACCTCAAAATGTGGCTAAAAAAACACATTTTCCTCACATTTTGGTGTAAGAAAGTTCTGGAATCAGAGAGGAGCCACACATTTCCTTCCACCCACCGTACCCCCAAGTCTCAAGATAAAAATGATACCTCACTTGTGTGGGTAGACCTAGCGCCCGCAACAGGAAATGCCCCAAAACGCAACGTGGACACATCACATTTTTTTAAAGAAAACAGAGGTGTTTTTTGCAAAGTGCCTACCTGGAGATTTTGGCCTCTAGCTCAGCCGGCACCTAGGGAAACCTACCAAACCTGTGCATTTTTGAAAACTAGAGACCAAGGGGAATCCAAGATGGGGTGACTTGTGGGGCTCTGACCAGGTTCTGTTACCCAGAATCCTTTGCAAACCTCAAAATTTGGCTAAAAAAACACATTTTCCTCACATTTTGGTGACAGAAAGTTCTGCAATCAGAGAGGAGCCACAAATTTCCTTCCACCCAGCATACCTCCAAGTCTCCCGATAAAAATGATACCTCACTTGTGTGGGTAGGCCTAGCGCCCACAACAGGAAATGCCCCAAAACGCAATGTGGACACATCACATTTTTTGAAAGAAAACAGAGGTGTTTTTTGCAACGTGCCTACCTGTAGATTTTGGCCTCTAGCTCAGCCGGCACCTAGGGAAACCTACCAAACCTATGCATTTGTGAAAACTAGAGACCTAGGGGAATACAAGATGGGGTGACTTGTGGGGCTCTGACCAAGTTCTGTTACCCAGAATCCTTTGCAAACCTCAAAATCTGGATAAAAAAACACATTTTCCTCACATTTTGGTGACAGAAAGTTCTGGAATCAGAGAGGAGCCACACATTTCCTTCCACCCACCGTACCCCCAAGTCTCCCGATAAAAATGATACCTCACTTGTGTGGGTAGACCTAGCGCCCGCGACAGGAAATGCCCCAAAACGCAACGTGGACACGTCACATTTTTTGAAAGAAAACAGAGGTGTTTTTTGCAAAGTGCCTACCTGTAGATTTTGGCCTCTAGCTCAGCCGGCACCTAGGGAAACCTACCAAACCTGTGCATTTTTGAAAACTAGAGACCTAGGGGAATCCAAGATGGGGTGACTTGTGGGGCTCTGACCAGGTTCTGTTACCCAGAATCCTTTGCAAACCTCAAAATGTGGCTAAAAAAACACATTTTCCTCACATTTTGGTGTAAGAAAGTTCTGGAATCAGAGAGGAGCCACACATTTCCTTCCACCCACCGTACCCCCAAGTCTCAAGATAAAAATGATACCTCACTTGTGTGGGTAGACCTAGCGCCCGCAACAGGAAATGCCCCAAAACGCAACGTGGACACATCACATTTTTTTAAAGAAAACAGAGGTGTTTTTTGCAAAGTGCCTACCTGGAGATTTTGGCCTCTAGCTCAGCCGGCACCTAGGGAAACCTACCAAACCTGTGCATTTTTGAAAACTAGAGACCTAGGGGAATCCAAGATGGGGTGACTTGTGGGGCTCTGACTAGGTTCTGTTACCCAGAATCCTTTGCAAACCTCAAAATTTTGCTAAGAAAACACATTTTCCTCACATTTTGGTGACAGAAAGTTCTGGAATCAGAGAGGGGCCACAAATTGCCTTCTACCCAGCGTTCCCCCAAGTCTCCCGATAAAAATGATACCTCACTTGTGTGGGTAGGCCTAGCGCCCGCGACAGGAAACGGCCTAAACTGCAACGTGGACACATCACATTTTTTTAAATAAAACAGAGGTGTTTTTTGCAAAGTGCCTACCTGTAGATTTTGGCCTCTAGCTCAGCCGGCACCAAGGGAAACCTACCAATCCTGTGCATTTTTTAAAACCAGAGACATGGGGGAATCCAAGATGGGGTGACTTGTGGGGCTCTGACCAGGTTCTGTTACCCAGAATCCTTTGCAAACCTCAAAATGTGGCTAAAAATAACACATTTTCCTCATATTTTGGTGACAGAAAGTTCTGGAATCAGAGAGGGGCCACAAATTGGCTTCCACCCAGCGTTCCCCCAAGTCTCCCGATAAAAATGATATCTCACTTGTGTGGGTAGGCCTAGCGCCCGCGACAGGAAACGGCCCAAAATGCAACGTGGACACATCACATTTTTTGAAAGAAAACAGAGTTGTTTTTTGCAAAGTGCCTACCTGTAGATTTTGGCCTCTAGCTCAGCCGGCACCTAGGGAAACCTACCAAACCTGTGCATTTTTTAAAACTAGAGACCTAGGGTAATCCAAGATGGGGTGATTGTGGGGCTTTGACCAGGTTCTGTTACCCAGATTCCTTTGCAAACCTCAAAATGTGGCTAAAAAAAACACATTTTCCTCACATTTTGGTGACAGAAAGTTCTGGAATCAGAGAGGAGCCACAAATTTCCTTCCACCCAGCATACCCCAAAGTCTCCCGATAAAAATGATACCTCACTTGTGTGGGTAGGCCTAGCGCCCGCGACAGGAAATGCCCCAAAACGCAACGTGGACACATCACATTTTTTTAAAGAAAACAGAGGTGTTTTTTGCAAAGTGCCTACCTGTAGATTTTGGCCTCTAGCTCAGCCGGCACCTAGGGAAACCTATCAAACCTGTTTATTTTTTAAAACTAGAGACCTAGGGGAATCCAAGATGGGGTGACTTGTGGGGCTCTGACCAGGTTCTGTTACCCAGAATCCTTTGCAAACCTCAAAATTTGGCTAAGAAAACACATTTTCCTCACATTTTGGTGACAGAAAGTTCTGGAATCAGAGAGGGGCCACAAATTGCCTTCTACCCAGCGTTCCCCCAAGTCTCCCGATAAAAATGATACCTCACTTGTGTGGGTAGGCCTAGCGCCCGCGACAGGAAACGGCCTAAACTGCAACGTGGACACATCACATTTTTTTAAAGAAAACAGAGGTGTTTTTTGCAAAGTGCCTACCTGTAGATTTTGGCCTCTAGCTCAGCCGGCACCTAGGGAAACCTACCAATCCTGTGCATTTTTTAAAACCAGAGACATGGGGGAATCCAAGATGGGGTGACTTGTGGGGCTCTGACCAGGTTCTGTTACCCAGAATCCTTTGCAAACCTCAGAATTTGGCTAAAAAAACAAATTTTCCTCACATTTTGGTGACAGATAGTTCCGGAATCAGAGAGGAGCCACAAATTTCCTTCCACCCAGCGTTCCCCCAAGTCTCCTGATAAAAATAATACCTCACTTGTGTGGGTAGGACTAGCACCCACGACAGGAAATGCCCCAAAACCCAACGTGGACACATCAAATTTTTTGAAAGAAAACAGAGGTGTTTTTTGCAAAGTGCCTACCTGTAGATTTTGGCCTCTAGCTCAGCCGGCACCTAGGGAAACCTACAAAACCTGTGCATTTTTTAAAACTAGAGACCTAGGGGAATCCAAGATGGGGTGATTGTGGGGCTTTGACCAGGTTCTGTTACCCAGAATCCTTTGCAAACCTCAAAATTTGGCTAAAAAAACACATTTCCTCACATTTTGGTGACAGAAAGTTCTGGAATCAGAGAGGAGCCACAAATGTCCTTCCACCCAGCATACCCCCAAGTGTCCTGATAAAAATGATACCTCACTTGTGTGGGTAGGCCTAGCGCCCGCAACAAGAAATGCCCCAAAACGCAACGTGGACACATCACATTTTTTTTAAAGAAAACAGAGGTGTTTTTTGCAAAGTGCCTACCTGTAGATTTTGGCCTCTTGCTCAGCCGGCACCTAGGGAAACCTACCAAACCTGTGCATTTTTGAAAACTAGAGACCAAGGGGAATCCAAGATGGGGTGACTTGTGGGGCTCTGACCAGGTTCTGTTACCCAGAATCCTTTGCAAACCTCAAAATTTGGCTAAAAAAACACATTTTCCTCACATTTTGGTGACAGAAAGTTCTGGAATCAGAGAGGGGCCACAAATTGCCTTCCACCCAGCGTTCCCCCAAGTGTCCAGATAAAAATGATACCTCACTTTTGTGGGTGGGCCAGGTTCCTGCAACAGAATAAGGCCAAAAACTTGTAGAGATAGAGGGGATAGCACAGCGAGTTGATAAGGACATATTCTTCTTTTATACATCTTTAGGCTGACTCTCCTTTGGGGACCCACACAAGTGAGGTGTCATTTTACTTGGGAGACTGAGGGGAACGCTGGGGAGTAGGAATTTTGTGCTGGAGCGGTGATCGTACAAACAAAAGTCAGGAAAATATGCTTTTTTAAGCAAATTTTGCGGTTCGCAGAGGCGTCTGGGTAAGAAAATGTTGGGGGATCCACGCAAGCCACACCTCCCTGCACTCCTTGGGGTGTCTCGTTTTAAAAAATGTCTTGATTTGATAGGTTTCCCTAGATGAAGGCCGCACCCAGGACCAAAAACATAGGTGGCCCCTCCCCCCAAACACAGGTAGTTTTGTAATATATCATTTTGATGTGTCCACATACGTCTGTGATGTGCCAAACACTAAAATTGTGAAAACAAAAGCACTTAGGTTATGTAAAAAAAGACCCCTCACCCACCAACCAAGTTGGTGGCATGCTTCATCATCGGGGTCCCACCTGAGACACCTAGCGTGTCTCAAGTGTGCTGCGACGCCTGATTACAGCGGAGCAGGTTTTGTAATTTGTACCACACATACTGGTTGGATTTGGCACGAGGGTGTGTGATGGTTCAGTAGATCAAATTTTATTAACAAGAAATTTCACAAAAGTGAAATGCACTGGTAATAACTGAAAGGCCAAAAAACTGAACCAATGACTCACAGCTCGTGAGCTGTAAAGCTTCGACAAGGCACCAACCGCTTTACAATCCATTAACACACCTTTCATACATGACACGCACAAGACCATTCACACCACCAGCCACGGGCCCAGCACATTACAACACTCACATCGACAGACAGCGCCACTCAAGGGCCCATCACTTACATACGCCCACATGCCTAACTTCTAAAACAGCTGGGCACACACAGCCCAGGCTTCGAAAGGCATTCGGGGCAGTACATCCGGCTCTCCCTCCGGATTAATCTCCGGGCACATACTCTACATTTCTTTGTGGGCAAGTCTTTTTTGGCAGTGGGAGGAATGTGATCTGGAAAGTGCTGATCTTTCAATCTAGCCACATCCTCCACCACTATTACTGTAGGAACTCTTGCCTGTTCCACCACAATAAGGCTTTCTGTCACCGACTCCTGAAATTTAACAAATGTCATCCTTGACTCAGGTGAACAATCCTTGAATACAATAAAGACATTAAAAGTTGCCAAATGAAATAAATGTAGGGCCAACTTTTTATACCACACGTAAGACTTACGAAGAGCAGTGTAAGGTTCCAACCTCTGATCTACTGTATCAACACCACCAATGTGCCTATTGTAGTCCAAAATGCACACAGGTTTGCGCACTTCCGCAACCTGACCCCAAACAGTCACAGGGGAAGTACTCTCATCATGGATGGTAGATAGCATGTACACATCCCTCCTGTCTGAAAATTTCAGAGCTAGCAGCTCATTATTCCGCAAGGCACTGCACTGTCCCCTCTCAAGTTTTTTACAGACAAGCTCCCTTGGATAGCCTTTCCGGTTAGAACAGATTGTGCCACAAGCAACAGTGTCCACTCTAAACAACTCCTTGAACAACTGCACTCCAGTGTAGAAATTATCTACGTACAAATGGTGACCTTTGTTAAACAGCCGTCTAGCAAGTTCCCACACAATTTTTTCGCTAAATCCAAAAGTGGCCGGACAACCAGGAGGGTCAATACTGGAATCCCTACCATTGTAGACCCGGAAATTATACACATATCCTGTACTGCTTTCTGACAGCATATACAATTTAATCCCATACGTGCCCTCTTACTAGGAATGTACTGCTTAAAAACTAAACCCCCTTGAAAAGGACCAAAGACTCGTCCACACTTATCTCTTTGCCTGGAGCATAGACCTCCGAAAACCGATCTACAAAATGATCAAGGACAGGCCTAATCTTAAAAAGACGGTCACAATCAGGGTGTTGTCGTGGCAAGGCTAAAGCATTGTCTACAAAATGCAGCATACGAAGAAGAAGCAAATACCGATTACGTGTCATAGTTGCAGGAAATATAGCCATTGCCATCAAGGGACTAGTAGAACAATAAGAAGCCAGTGACGGCTTCCTGATCAACCCCATCAAAAAAGTCAAACCTAAAAACTTTTTAATCTCTTCCAGATATGTGGGAACCCACTGAGTAGCTCTAGACTGAGGCTTAAGTCTGGCAGCGTTGTCCCGCAAATATTGCACTGCATACAAATTAGTCTGCTCCACAATCTCTTCCAAAAAGACATCGTCCATAAACAAGTGAAAGAAATGGACAGGCAAAAAGTGTTCCATATTAACTCTACACCCTGGGAGACCAGTAAATGCAGGTAACTGTGGCTGCTCCATGTTTGGGGCAATCCAGGTGTCAGGTCTTCTAATGGGAAACCCTTCAGCCCCAGGCTGCTGCACTCTTGGCACATTAATGTCCTCCTCTACAACAGGCCCTTCATCTGCACTGAGAGTCGCTTCCTCATCAGAAGAATACTCTCGGACAGAAAACTCACTTCCAAAATCTCCCACTTCCTCCTCTGCCTCAGATGCAGAGTCAGTCTCGTAATCATGGTCTGAAGACCACTCAAAGAGCATGCCAACAACCTGCTGAGCGGTCACTCTGCGGCTAGCCATGATCCTCACTAACAACAAATGGATTGCCAACAACAACTAGCACTAAAATAAGTAATAAACAAAGTGTAGCTTTATCACAAAGAGTTATGTACTAAAAAAACTATACCACTCACTTGCCTGAAAAAGCTACTCCCAAGCAACTACTCTGCACAGACACAGCAATCACCAATGATATCCCACTAAAAAGAAAAAAGCAAATTAGACATATGACAACACAAATATCATTGTGCTCAAATCTAAGGACAATTTCACACACAATACTGCATTTAGTACACCACCTACAAACATGTCATTCATGCTTGTCAACAATACTCCTTTGGAGTAAATTGCTTTCACTTACCTAAAACATGCAACTATGCAAACCGCAGGACAACTACTACCAACACCGCAAGGATCCACAGCAAAGAAAGCAAAAGCGTTGAACTAGAAGAAAAAGAAGAAATAAATTGTTATAATCACAAATACAAATACTTCGCCAGTTGACAAACACCCCACCACCAAGAACTTAGAAACTGTCCCTGGTACCTATGTGGATCCTGCCCCCCAAGGGGGGCAGAAATGGGCAACAGCTCTGTGCCCCCTTTAGGGGGCGACCCTTCCCAAAGGGGGCACCCCCAGCACACAACAAAAAAAAAAGGGAACAAAAAAAAAATCCCTGGCGTATTGGTGGTTTCTGCCCTCCTTGGGGGCAGATGGGCCTACAAAAATAGGCCCATCTGTCCCCAAAGGGGGCAGAGAAGGCCAATATGAACTTTCCCCACTTTGGGGGGGGGACCGTTGCCCAAGGGGTGTCCCCAAACACACACCACACACACACACACCAAACAATCCCTGGCGCCTAGTGTGCTTCGACCCCCCCGGGGTCCAGATCGTCCAAAAACATGGCTGGTCTGCCATCGGGGGCCGAAACAGAAAAAAAATAGCCCCCACAGGGGAGCGACCCTTGCCCAAGGGGTCGCCCCCAAAATAAACATATAAAAGTAAATCCCTGGTGTCTAGTGGATTTCGTCCCCCCCTGGGAGCAGATCGGCCGTAAAATCGGCAATCTGCCCCAGGGGGGGGGCGAAATCCTAAATAAAATACACCCCCGGGGGGGATGACCCTTGCCCAAGGGGTTGCCCCCAAACTAAACTTATAATAAAGAAATCCCTGGTGTCTAGTGGATTTCGCCCCCCCGGGGGCAGATAGGCCGAAAAATCGGCAATCTGCCCCCGGGAGGGGGGGTGAAATACTAAATAAAATAGACCCCCGGGGGGCGACCCTTGCCCAAGGGATCCCCCCTAAAAGAAACTTTTCTTTACAAAGAAATCCCTGGTGTCTAGTGGATCCCCCCCACCCCCCGGGGGCAGATCGGCCCAAAAATCGGCGATCTGCCCCCGGGGGGGGGCAAAATACAAAAAAAAATAGCCCCCCAGTGGGACGACCCTTGCCCAAGGGGTCGCCCCCAAAAGAAACATACCCCAAAAAATCCCTGGTGTCTAGTGGAGATTCCTGCTCGTGGAGCAGGAATCTAGTGAAAACAGGCACAGGGGGAAAGGAAAAACCCTTTCCTTTCCCCCTGTGTCTGTTTCCCCCCCCCAAAACCCCCAAAAAGGGAAGGACTCACCTTTCAAAGTCCTTTCCGCTCGACGCGCTGGAAGCAAATGGCTTCCAGCGCGTCCCGGCAACACTTGATGACATCGGCGCGCTGTGCGCGCGCTGACGTCATCAATTTGCCGGGTGGGGTCGGGGGTGGAAGGGGAAGGGCTTCCCCTTCCATCCCCGCCTTGGTGGGGTGGGTGGGGTGCACAGGGGGGGCGCGCTAGCACTCCCCCCAGTTCCTGTGCCTTGGACGAGGTGACCTCGTCCAAGGCACAGAACCGGTTAAGCATTAGGTAATTCCAATTGTCACCCCATGATAATCCATAACATTTTGATTGGTCTTCATAATTGACGCCTTCGAAGGTGGCACATCCGGATTTACTTCACCATTTGGCACGTCTTCTCGGGTCATGAGTTTCCTTTGTCCATGGTTAAACGTCCTTGTACATTACATTAATCTACTTTTGTTTCAACTTTGTATTTGAATTTCTACTTAACAACGAGCATGCGGGTGAGAACAGAATCTGGGTTGATACATGAAATGAAGAAAAGGAACAAATGCAGGGTCATGGCCCTTTACGAGTCAGCATACTGAAAAACAGAGAAAAATGCTTTAATATGAGAGCTGGCAGCTAAATCTACAACTCACGCTAACTTAAGGCCTATGAGATTTTTAATACAAATGCGATATCGTAAATGTTAATATAAACCATAGCATGAACAGTTTTACTCATCATTATTAGTTCACGTATATATTGGTGACCACACACATTATAGTCGTAATTCAGATGCGTGTTTAAGCAAAACACTAATTATTGTCGTTTTCTATGCAGCATCATTAAGCATTGATATAAGCATTTCACTTTTAGTATATGTAATATTTAAACTACGCTCTCTCACTTACACCTGCTAACTCTTGCCATTTGTTTTATTTTTGTATTCCGTTCCATTTGAGCTATTGCTTTAAATATATGTCATTTTGAGTCAGAATTGATTCATAAATGTTACATTTTTGAAGTTAGACAGGGATCAATATCAATTCTGATTGATTATGTATTCCTTTAGCTGACATTTTGTTATCCTCTAATTTATCATACCAATACTTATATATTATTTGCTTTGTGGCTAAATCAACAATTCTACAAATAGATATGCACCAAATTCCTGCCACTTATCTCTGTTTTCTTCCTCACTTTTAGAAAATACAATTACTTTACAATTTTGTCTTTTGTAGTGAGTGCGGCAACAACAAAAACTGGTTTCTCAGAAGATACTGTAATGAACTTGGCTATCCCTTGCGCACATATTTCAATACTAACCTCTGTATCCTGTTGCTCTGCATCTGCAGTCATTGCCTCCTCCTTTTCCCTACACTCTTCTTCAGGACCAAAGAAACAAAACTGAACTTCTTTCTCTACCTCTGTCACAGTACCATGCAATAGAGCTCTATTCATCTCTTCTAAGCATAAAACTGGAATTTTTACATACAAGCCTCCTAACTACATTTTGCATTTTGCATTTTTGAATGATGCACAGCTAACATTCTAAAGTGATAAAAAGTGCTTTTGCACACTTTCTTTGAATGAAATTCCAGTGAATGCCCCTGGTAAATTAGTGTATTTCCTAACTTTGCATTGATCTAATCCTTGCAGCACTCTAAATTTTGGGTTTAGATTTCTGCATGAAAATTCTCTTAGGAAACGTCTCAATTTATCAATTGATTTCTGAATGAAAGTGCAAATACTACAATTGCACTTGTACACAGTTGCCTGTCTACGTCTTCCTTGTACCTCTTCAGCTCTCACTTCTTCTACATTCCTAGGACCTATCTTGTCTTTTTCTATCGGAGAACTGTATTTTACTTCATAGAAACTTCAGTTGTGTCAACTGCAAGCACTAATGTGTTCTCTTGTAAATAGCTTTCTTCATTAAAACGGTTCTGTACTAGATGTGTGCCTCTATTCATCCTTAAAAAATGTATAAAAGTTACTTTTGTTAATAAGCCTTTTGCTTAATGTTCTTTCTCATGCACAATACTGTTTGTCTAGTGTCTTCATGATGTTCAATACTGAGATAAAATGTTACCGCTTCAGAGTAAATGCTTTGTTAACTATAATATGTTGCTTTTGAGGACAGCACTTCTCCTCTTTCCTTATTACATTCCTTAAATTTTAAACCAGGCAGCCATTGCTGTTTATCACTTGATTTTAAATTCCTGTTTCAACTGGACAAGTTTATTTCTGTTTGCAATCATGGCATACTTTTTTCAGAAACTCCTTAGAGCTTCTTCCAGCTGTTCTTTTCTTCTTGCCCGCATTCCCCACCTTATCTGTCTTTTTTACTCTCACTTTTAATTAAGTAGTATTATGTCCTCTGTTTCTTTCTTCTTTGATCTTACCAGGCATTCTGATTCTTTGATTTTCAATACAAGTGGATATCTGCAAATCAAGTAAAAATACATTTAGCTTTACAGAAAATACCATTTGGTTATATTCTACAAACAATTAAGTATGTCTGTGTTTTCAATTGTATGTAACTGTGCGTCACTGACTGCCTAGCTAAGGGGTGAGTTAATTGTAGTGAAAGTAAAGTTAAAGGCTTGGCAAAGGGATTTTTAATGGCAAGTTGAGCTGAAAGTAAAACTGCACACAAAGACTCTCCAGGAGTAGACCTGAGCTATGTTTAAAAAACTACTTGCCTGGATGGGTAAGTAGGTTGTGTCAGTACTTGGCTGTATATCTGAGTGTATCGGTACCTCTATGAGTGTGTCACCAGATGTTTAAGTAAATATGCTGTATATCACTGGCTCTTTTAGTAAGTCTTTATGCCTCTAAATGTGCATGCAAGTGAGTATATAAATTGCATACTGGCTGGGTTGGTGAGAACAGGGTTATGTAACTGTGTGTGCAACTGTCTCCAGTACTGCTGGATACATTTTTCCTATCTGTGTATGTACATGATTGTATAAGTGGCTCTTTCATTGTCTGGCTGGCTGTGTGTGTGGCTTTATGCATTTGTAAATAGATGTGTGAGTTGCAGTATGGGTGGGCACTGCATAAATAACTGAGCAAAGGGGTCTGTAAGTGCACGTCTCACTCAGTGAAATTTAGAAGGACATGTTTTACCTCTTAATTACAAAGCACCCTGCTCTATGGCCTTCCTGCAGATTAGCTGAGTGTTTCATTTTGGGATAGTTTAAGGTTTCTCAAACGAGCATTCTGATGGCAAGTCGATCTGACAGTACATCTGCACCCTCAGGCTCTGCAGGAGTAGGTCTGAGCCATGTTTAAAGGACTATTTGTGTGGATGGGTGAGTAGGTTGTATCAGTACTTGACTACATATCTCAGTGTGCATATCAGTACCACCATGGGTGCACCACTAGATGTCTAGGTAAATATGCCAGTATATCACTGGTTCTTTTAGTAAGTCTATAGGCGCCTAAATGTGTATGTAAGTGACTATATGATCTGCTTACTGGCTGTGTTGGTGAGACCAGAGGTATGTACCTGTGTGTTCAACTAGTTCAAATACTGCTGGATACATAACTGCTGTCTGGGCATGTGCATGCCTGTATAAGTGGCTCTTTCATTGTCTGGCTGGCTATGTGAATGGCTCTCACCATTTGTTAATAGGTATGTGAGTGGGACACCGCATATATCGCTGAGCATAGGGGTCTGCAAGTGCACTACTAACTGCACTACTATCTCAAGGAAACTTCAAAGGACATATTTCACCTCTGAATCACAAAGCACCCTCCTGTATGGCCTACCTACAGCGTAGCCGAGTGCTCAATTGTGTGTAGTAAAAGGAAATTTTAAGGATTCTCAAACAGGTTTCTTAATGGCAAGTCAAGTCTATAGTGAGTCTATAGGTCCCTAGATGTGCATGTAAGTATGTAAGTGAATATCTGATATGCTTACTGGCTGTGTTGTTGAGAACAGAGATATGTAATTGTGTATGCAACAGGCTCCAATACTGCTGGATTATTAGCTGCTGTCTGGGTATGTATATGAATGAATAAGTGGCTCTTTCCTTGTCTGGCTGTTTGCGTGGCTGTATGCTTCTGTAAATAGGTATGTGAGTTGCAGTATGGGTGGGACACCTCATATAGAAATTAGCATAGGGGTCTGTAAGTTCGCATCTCTCTCAGTGAAACTTAGAAGGACATGTTTTACCTCTTACTGACAAAGCACCCTACTCTATGGCCTACCTACAACCTAACTAGGAGTTGAGTGTTGTGTAGTAAAAGGAGAGTCTAAGACTTGACAAGCAGCTTTGCTCATACTGAGTGAAGCTGACAATAAAACTGCTCACTCAGGCTTACCAGTAGTTGATCTGAACCATGTTTAAATGAGCTACTATGTTATGAAAGTACTTGATTTTATATCGAAGGGACTGTAGCAGTTGCCAACTAGGACTCGTACTGCAGTATACAAAGCTGCTGTCCAGATACGTCTATAAATGTATAATTGTCTCTTTCTGTCTCTGACTGGATGCATGAGTGCATCTATACTTTTAAAAATAGGTATGTGAGCTGCAGTATGGGAGGGAGACAGTATTTAAAGCAGGCATAGGGGTCTGCTAGAGCCTATCTAACTTACTGAAAGTCAGAAGGACACATTTCACTTTTTAGGCACAAAGGACCTTGGCCTGTCACCTAGCTACAGCTTAGCTGAAGGGTATGTTTTATATAATAAATGGAAACATTAAGCTTTGAGATTAGTCAAGTAGGTTTTGTAACTCCAAATAGAGTCTTCAATTCTTTCTTTGGTGATTATTCTACTTTTCTTTATTTCATTCACAAATGTTCTGTTTATATTAATTTTCACCTTTTATCACCCTGTAATCAGTTTAAATTCACCTTATATACACTCATGCCTTTACTAATGCATTTTAAATAAAACAGCATTTTAGTGCACATACCTGTCAAGTGTGTTTGTTGGTCTGTATAATTCTCTCTCACTATCATTAGAATTTCTTTTCACTGAAAATGTGCAAAAACCAAGCAGAAGAATGGTACACTACTCTCATGCAAGGCAACCATTAATGGTAACCTTTTCATCTTTGCTTTCAAGGTTACTCAATCAGAAAACTAATCATAATCCCCGTTCATATTTAACTTATGTTATACCACTTCTGACTTGCTATTATACTTAACCCTTTTCATCAATCCTGAAAAAATAGCCCATTTTGATGAGGGTTTTGGCTGACTCTTGGGATCCATTGTGGCACTCAGCATGGCACCAAGTGTAACTTTGAGGTGGATCAGCTGATGCACGCGGGAGTATAAAACTTGTTTAATTTGTTTTTGCTATCAATGCCAAACTTATGCCATAGGTATACCTGTGTGCAAAGCAAAAAATATTGACAACCAAATTTACTTTAAAATAATTTTTTGCCACTAGAACTGTGACTGCAAAGCCACAGTTTAGTGTTTTCTATGCCCTTTCCACCATGCTCCTGTAGCTGTCCTACCATGGTTACATAGTTTGAAGCATTCTCTAGCAGCAATAGGTCACAAGTTCAGAGCAGCCTACGTACTCCTAAACCAAATGTAACAGGTGTGGTTTCATTTATGAAATAATAAACGTATCTGTAGGAAAGTAGCCTCATTCTAGCATGGTTACCCCCCACCTTTTGGCCTGTTTGTTAGTGTGTGTCAGTGTGTTTTTACTGTGTCACTGGGATCCTGCTAGCCAGGACCCCAGTGCTCAAAGATAAAAACCTATATGTCAGTGTGTTTTGCCTGTCTCAATGGGATCCTGCTAGGCAGGACCCCAGTGCTCATAGTTTGTGGCCCAATGTGTATGCCTGTGTAGTGCCTAACTGTGTCACTAAGGCTCTGCTAATCAGAACCTCAGTGCTTATGCTCTCTCTGATTTTAACTTTGTCACTGTAGGCCAGTGACTTCACTTACCAATTTCAATTGGCACACTGGACCCCCCTTATAAGTCCCTAATATATGGTACCTTGGTACTCAGGGCATTGGGGTTCCAGGAGATCCATACGTGCTGCAGCATTTCTTTGCCACCCATAGGAAGCTCAGACAAACACTTACACAGGACTGCCATAGCAGCCTGCGTGAAATAGTGCACACACTATTTCACAGCCATTTTCACTGCACTTAAGTAACTTATAAGTCACCTATATGTCTAACCTTCACTTGCTGAAGGTTAGATGCAAAGTTACTAAGTGTGAGGGCACCCTTGCACTAGCAAAGGTGCCCCCACATAGTTCAGGGCCATTTCCCCAGACTTTGTGAGTGCAGGGACACCATTACACGCGTGCACTACATATAGGCCAATATATGTAGTGCATATATGAATGTAGCTATATTCCAATTCCTATATGTAGCTTCACAATGGTAACTTCGAATATGGCCATGTAACATGTCTAAGATCAAGGAATTGTCCACCCATTCCTAATTTGGTATTGGGGAGCCAATTCTATGCATCCTAGGGGCTCCACCATGGTCCCACAGTACTGCAAAACCAGCTCTCTGAAGCTTGCACTGCAGCTACAGCTGCTGCCACCTCACAGACAGGGTTCTGTGGCTAGCCTCCCCCAGCCTCTGGAAATGCTTTTAAGGGCACAGATGGTGCCCTCCTTGCATAAACCAGTCTACACCGGTTCAGACTGACATGCTTGCCCTGACAGATGTACTCAGATACTGATCCACATAATGAGAGACACACTGAGACACTGATGCAGTGACTCACAGAGACCCTCACGCACTCACAGATTGTATCAGACTGTTATGCAGTCACCCAGACACTCACTAATACCCTTATGCACTGAATGATAGACGCACTTAGGCCTTGATTTATACTTTTTTTGCACTGCATTAGCGTCATTTTTTGATGCAGAAGCGGGGCAAACTTACAAAATACAATTGCATTTTCTTAATTTGCCCCACTTTTGTGTTCACAAATTACCCTAATGAGGTGCAAAAAAAGTATAAATCAGTGCCTTAGACTTTCACACACTCACTCCCACACCCATTCAGTATCTCATGACCTCACTCAGAAACCAGCTCATAGTGTTTGTACACAGTGAAAGACTGATTCAGAGTCTCATGTGTTCACTCACATATCCACTCAGACCCTAATGGACTGAGTGAGAGTTTCACTGACATCTTTATGTACTCACTCATACAGCCAGTGAGACTATCAAGCACTCACTCACAAAGCCAGTGAGACCCTCATGCACTCACTCAGAGACCCACTAAGATTATTATGAACTCTTTCACAGACCCATCAGAGTGTTATGCACTCACTCACAGACTCACTGACACTGTTGTGCATTCACAGAGAGATGTAATCAGACTGTTGTGCACTAACTCATAGACTCATTGACAGTGTTGTGCACTCACTCAGAGATGCAGTGAGAGTGACATGAAGTAAGTGACACACCAATTCAGACCCTCATGCACTTACTCAGAAACTCACCTACATCATTACACACTCACTCACAGATCACTCACAGAACCACTCAGATTCTGGCACACTTTCTACCCCATACCCATTTATATTCAAACTCAGACCCATAGTCACTTTATATAGTGACTTAAAAATAGTTTCTTAAACTTGCGTAAACATAGTGTGAGAAATTCATATATCTCTCTTAGAATGTTAAAATGGATGTTTGGTTCCCAAATTTGTGCAATTATATACCTATTCACTGAAAAAAAAACAAAGGTTACAGGGACGTTATAGTTAGGAAATTAAATTACAGAAACCATAGATATTCACTAAAGGTTACAGGGATATTATAGTTAGGAAATGGAAGAACAAAAAACATAGAAATTCACTGAAAAAATAAAAGGTTACAGGGGTGTTAATAGTTAGGAAATAGAATTACTAAAACTATAGAAGGGATATGTAATTGTGTATGCAACAGGCTCCAATACTGCTGGATTATTAGCTGCTGTCTGGGTATGTATATGAATGAATAAGTGGCTCTTTCCTTGTCTGGCTGTTTGCGTGGCTGTATGCTTCTGTAAATAGGTATGTGAGTTGCAGTATGGGTGGGACACCTCATATAGAAATTTGCATAGGGGTCTGTAAGTTCGCATCTATCTCAGTGAAACTTAGAAGGACATGTTTTACCTCTTACTGACAAAGCACCCTGCTCTATGGCCTACCTACAACCTAACTAGGAGTTGAGTGTTGTGTAGAAAAAGGAGAGTCTAAGACTCGACAAGCAGCTTTGCTCATACCGAGTGAAGCTGACAATAAAACTGCTCACTCAGGCTTACCAGTAGTTGATCTGAACCATGTTTAAATGAGCTACTATGTTATGAAAGTACTTGATTTTATATCGAAGGGACTGTAGCAGTTGCCAACTAGGACTCGTACTGCAGTATACAAAGCTGCTGTCCAGATACGTCTATAAATGTATAATTGTCTCTTTCTGTCTCTGACTGGATGCATGAGTGCATCTATACTTTTAAAAATAGGTATGTGAGCTGCAGTATGGGAGGGAGACAGTATTTAAAGCAGGCATAGGGGTCTGCTAGAGCCTATCTAACTTACTGAAAGTCAGAAGGACACATTTCACTTTTTAGGCACAAAGGACCTTGGCCTGTCACCTAGCTACAGCTTAGCTGAAGGGTATGTTTTATATAATAAATGGAAACATTAAGCTTTGAGATTAGTCAAGTAGGTTTTGTAACTCCAAATAGAGTCTTCAATTCTTTCTTTGGTGATTATTCTACTTTTCTTTATTTCATTCACAAATGTTCTGTTTATATTAATTTTCACCTTTTATCACCCTGTAATCAGTTTAAATTCACCTTATATACACTCATGCCTTTACTAATGCATTTTAAATAAAACAGCATTTTAGTGCACATACCTGTCAAGTGTGTTTGTTGGTCTGTATAATTCTCTCTCACAATCATTAGAATTTCTTTTCACTGAAAATGTGCAAAAACCAAGCAGAAGAATGATACACTACTCTCATGCAAGGCAACCATTAATGGTAACCTTTTCATCTTTGCTTTCAAGGTTACTCAATCAGAAAACTAATCATAATCCCCGTTCATATTTAACTTATGTTATACCACTTCTGACTTGCTATTATACTTAACCCTTTTCATCAATCCTGAAAAAATAGCCCAATTTGATGAGGGTTTTGGCTAACTCTTGGGATCCATTGTGGCACTCAGCATGGCACCCAGTGTAACTTTGAGGTGGATCCGCTGATACACGCGGGAGTATAAAACTTGTTTAATTTGTTTTTGCTATCAATGCCAAACATATGTCATAGGTATACCTGTGTGCAAAGCAAAAAATATTGACAACCAAATTTACTTTAAAATAATTTTTTGCCACTAGAACTGTGACTGCAAAGCCACAGTTTAGTGTTTTCTATGCCCTTTCCACCATGCTCCTGTAGCTGTCCTACCATGGTTACATAGTTTGAAGCATTCTCTAGCAGCAATAGGTCACAAGTTCAGAGCAGCCTACGTACTCCTAAACCAAATGTAACAGGTGTGGTTGCATTTATGAAATAATAAACGTATCTGTAGGAAAGTAGCCTCTTTCTAGCATGGTTACCCCCCACCTTTTGGCCTGTTTGTTAGTGTGTGTCAGTGTGTTTTTACTGTGTCACTGGGATCCTGCTAGCCAGGACCCCAGTGCTCAAAGATAAAAACCTATATGTCAGTGTGTTTTGCCTGTCTCAATGGGATCCTGCTAGGCAGGACCCCAGTGCTCATAGTTTGTGGCCCAATGTGTATGCCTGTGTAGTGCCTAACTGTGTCACTAAGGCTCTGCTAATCAGAACCTCAGTGCTTATGCTCTGTCTGATTTTAACTTTGTCACTGTAGGCCAGTGACTTCACTTACCAATTTCAATTGGCACACTGGACCCCCCTTATAAGTCCCTAGTATATGGTACCTTGGTACTCAGGGCATTGGGGTTCCAGGAGATCCATATGTGCTGCAGCATTTCTTTGCCACCCATAGGAAGCTCAGACAAACACTTACACAGGACTGCCATAGCAGCCTGCGTGAAATAGTGCACACACTATTTCACAGCCATTTTCACTGCACTTAAGTAACTTATAAGTCACCTATATGTCTAACCTTCACTTGCTGAAGGTTAGATGCAAAGTTACTAAGTGTGAGGGCACCCTTGCACTAGCAAAGGTGCCCCCACATAGTTCAGGGCCATTTCCCCAGACTTTGTGAGTGCAGGGACACCATTACACGCGTGCACTACATATAGGCCAATATATGTAGTGCATATATGTATGTAGCCATATTCCAATTCCTATATGTCGCTTCACAATGGTAACTTCGAATATGGCCATGTAACATGTCTAAGATCAAGGAATTTTCCACCCATTCCTAATTTGGTATTGGGGAGCCAATTCTATGCATCCTGGGGGCTCCACCATGGTCCCACAGTACTGCAAAACCAGCTCTCTGAAGCTTGCACTGCAGCTACAGCTGCTGCCACCTCACAGACAGGGTTCTGTGGCTAGCCTCCCCCAGACTAGCCTCCCCCAGCCTCTGGAAATGCTTGTAAGGGCACAGATGGTGCCCTCCTTGCATAAACCAGTCTACACCGGTTCAGACTGACATGCTTGCCCTGACAGATGTACTCAGATACTGATCCACATAATGAGAGACACACTGAGACACTGATGCAGTGACTCACAGAGACCCTCACACACTCACAGATTGTATCAGACTGTTATGCAGTCACTCAGACACTCACTAATACCCTTATGCACTGAATGATAGACGCACTTAGGCCTTGATTTATACTTTTTTTGCACTGCATTAGCTTCATTTTTTGATGCAGAAGGGGGGCAAACTTACAAAATACAATTGCATTTTCTTAATTTGCCCCACTTTTGTGTTAACAAATTACCCTAATGAGGTGCAAAAAAAGTATAAATCAGTGCCTTAGACTTTCACACACTCACTCCCACACCCATTCAGTATCTCATGACCTCACTCAGAAACCAGCTCATAGTGTTTGTACACAGTGAAAGACTGATTCAGAGTCTCATGTGTTCACTCACATATCCACTCAGACCCTAATGGACTGAGTGAGAGTTTCACTGACATCTTTATGTACTCACTCATACAGCCAGTGAGACTATCAAGCAGTCACTCACAAAGCCAATGAGACCCTCATGCACTCACTCAGAGACCCACTAAGATTATTATGAACTCTTTCACAGACCCATCAGAGTGTTATGTACTCACTCACAGACTCACTGACACTGTTGTGCATTCACAGAGAGATGTAATCAGACTGTTGTGCACTAACTCATAGACTCATTGACAGTGTTGTGCACTCACTCAGAGATGCAGTGAGAGTGACATGAAGTAAGTGACACACCAATTCAGACCCTCATGCACTTACTCAGAAACTCACCTACATCATTACACACTCACTCACAGATCACTCACAGAACCACTCAGATTCTGGCACACTTTCTACCCCATACCCATTTATTTTCAAGCTCAGACCCATAGTCACTTTATATAGTGACTTAAAAATAGTTACTTAAACTTGCGTATACATAGTGTGAGAAATTCTTATATCTCTCTTAGAATCTTAAAATGGATGTTTGGTTCCCAAATTTGTGCAATTATATACCTATTCACTGAAAAAAAAACAAAGGTTACAGGGACGTTATAGTTAGGAAATTAAATTACAGAAACCATAGATATTCACTAAAGGTTACAGGGATATTATAGTTAGGAAATGGAAGAACAAAAAACATAGAAATTCACTGAAAAAATAAAAGGTTACAGGGGTGTTAATAGTTAGGAAATAGAATTACTAAAACTATAGAAGGGATATGTAATTGTGTATGCAACAGGCTCCAATACTGCTGGATTATTAGCTGCTGTCTGGGTATGTATATGAATGAATAAGTGGCTCTTTCCTTGTCTGGCTGTTTGCGTGGCTGTATGCTTCTGTAAATAGGTATGTGAGTTGCAGTATGGGTGGGACACCTCATATAGAAATTTGCATAGGGGTCTGTAAGTTCGCATCTATCTCAGTGAAACTTAGAAGGACATGTTTTACCTCTTACGTTATAGTTAGGAAATTAAATTACAGAAACCATAGCTATTCACTAAAGGTTACAGGGATATTATAGTTAGGAAATGGAAGAACAAAAAACATAGAAATTCACTGAAAAAATAAAAGGTTACAGGGGTGTTAATAGTTAGGAAATAGAATTACTAGAACTATAGAAATTCACTGGAAAAACCAAAGGTTACAGGGTCTGTTAGACCTGACAGCCTTAGGGTGGTCACACCTAACTTTTCGCCTGCCTCCATCACTTTTTAGATACAGTTTTTTCCGGGTTCAAGACTCTGCACTTTACCACTGCTAACCAGTGCTAAAGTGCATATGCTCTCTCCCTTTAAACATGGTAACATTGGATCATACCCAATTGGACAATTTAATTTACTTACTAGTCCCTAGTAAAGTGCACTATATGTGTCCAGGGCCTGTTAATTAAATGCTACGAGTGGGCCTGCAGCACTGATTGTGCCACCAATTAAGTAGCCCCTTAACCTTGTCTCAGGGCTGCCATTGCAAGGCCTATGCGTGCAGTTTCACTGCCAATTCGACATGGCAGTTAAAGGTACTTGCCAAGCCTAAAACTCCCCTTTTTCTACATATAAGACACCCCTAAGGTAGGCCCTAGGCACCACATAGGGCAGGGTGTTGTGTAGGCAAAAGGCAGGACATGTACCTGTGTAGTTTACATGTTCTGGTAGTGTAAAACTCCTAAATTCATTTTTACACTGCTGTGAGTCTAGCTCCCTTCATAGGCTAACATTGGGGTTGCCCTCATACATTGTTGGAGTGGTAGCTGCTGATCTTGAAGGAGTAGGAAGGTCATATTTAATATGGCCAGAATGGTGATATAAAATCTGCTGACTGCTGAATTTGGATTTAATATTACTATTTTAGAAATGCCACTTTTTGAAAGTGAGAACTTCTCTGCACTTGAATCTTTCTGTGCTTTACAATCCACATTTGGCTGGGTTTAGTTGACAGCTCCTTGTTCATTCACTCAGACACACCCAAACACAGGATGCTCAGCCTCACTTGCATACATCTGCATTTTGAATGGGTCTTCCTGGGCCAATTGGGTGGAGTGATTGACACTTGCATGTCAAAGGACAGTAGCCTGCCCTCACACAAATTCTGCCACACCCCCATCTGGACCCTGGCAGACAGGATTGAACTGAAAGGGGACCTTGTGCACTTCTAAGCCACTCTTTGAAGTCTCCCCCACTTCAAAGGCACATTTGGGTATATAAACAGGGCCTCTGCCCCTACCAACTCAGACACTTCCTGGAAAAGAAACTGGAACTAGAACCTGCATCCTGCCAAGAAGAACTGCCTGGCTTGCCAAAGGACTCACTTGTCTGCTTTCTGTGAAGGACTGCTACCTTGCTGTTGCCCTGCTGCCTTGGTGCTCTCTGGCTGTGGAGAAGAAGTGCTCTCCAAGGGCCACTGGATCGACGCACGGTTGAACCAGAACGATGCAGCCCGACTTCAGGAGAGGAATCAACACATCGCCAGCCGTGCCGTAGAAAATTTGACACAATGCCCACAGAATTGATGCAGCTCCTGTGACTTTGTCCTGTCAGTGCAGGAAATCCACGCATCGTCCCCGGGGCGTCTGAAAACCCCACAACCTTAAGAGGATCCACACTTTATATCTCATAATTTTCACTGATATCTCAGCATTTACTTAGTGCATCTTTAATCGTTTTGACCTGCAATTATCCACATAAATATTAGATATTCTTCTAAACACTGTGTGGTGTATTATTGTGGTGCTGTATGGTGGTGTTATATGATTTATTGCAAAAAGACTTTACACATTGCCTTCTAAGAAGTTCAGCCTGACTGCTCAGTGCCAAGCTACCAGAGGGTGGGCACAGGATAATTTGGATTGTGTGTGACTTACCCTGACTAGAGAGAGGGTCCTTGCTTGGACGGGGGTAACCTGAATGCCAACCAAAGAACCCAATTCTAACAGGGAAGTTATAGTTAGGTTAACACTTCAAGCCTACAAAACCAGTGAAATTCAGCAGTTATTGTTAACTGAGATAACCATAACTTGCACCCCCATAATGCACTTCTTATGACCTCACATATTACATAACTCATGATATGGTCAGTGACATCACTGATGACGTCACAGGCCCCTCTCCATCCCAGGCCAATATTTTTGTTGGGGATCCCATCCGAGGGGCCTGCACTCACACAATAAACAGGAAGGGGAGAGTGTAGTCCCCCTCCCTAGCCCAATATTATCCCCGGGGACCCCATCCCCTGGGGCCTGACCACACACTGGATGGTGGAGGGGACATGCAGCTCCTTTCCTTGGCACATTATATGCCCCAGGAACCCCATCCCCCAGGGTCTGGCCACTATATGTTAATACATTGGGAAGGGAGACCTCCCTGGACCTAGATCTAGGTTTCTGCCAAAAATATCGTGTAATTCTGTTCAGTGTTTCGGGCTATAGTCACATCTAAAATCCCTATGGAAAATTGCATGGAAAACTTGTTTGGGACCCTTTTTTTCAGCCTCAGCTTGATGGATCACCTGGAAACTGTCATGTCAGAGGCTGAATTGACCAGGACATTATTATTTTTTTAATTTGAGGAAGATTCATCAAACTTCCCCAAAGTTATAGGCAAAACCAAAAAAAAATTCCTATGGTAAGTATGTCCTAACCATTGGGGAATCCCATTCCCATTCAGGGTGCTATAGAGAAAGGCGATGTAGGATGAGAAGGGATGTGACAAGTTTTAGCATTTGCATGACTTTGAGGTTGATCAGGTGGCAACGATGAGTATTACTGAATGGGAACTTACAGGGCTATGAATTATAATTTCTTTATCTTAAATATGCAATGTGTGAGACATCTCATGATAATTAGACTTATCTCACATGTACGATGTTGAAGTTTTATCTTGTTATTTGAACATTTACAGCTGAATGGAAATCTGTGGTGTAATTCAATTACAATGGGTATGTCTTTGTTTATAGGTTCAGTCAAAGAATTTTAAGTGCATGATTTTCATTGGCACTTTAAGGGAAAATGAGTCTTTCACATTTAAAAAAATGCCCTTTGAGTTCTTCTTGCATGGGTATTTGCTAAATGTTTTGTTTGACCGTTGCAATTTTATTATTTCTGGGTGGTTCGAAATTGCCTTCTAGTTTGATAGTTTTGTAGTGTTCTCTTCTTGATATTACTGACTCCATGAAGAAGGGCATAAGCTCAATGCTGAAGTGCAGTTTGCCGACACTGACGAAGGCCAAGTGACAACATGTGTATGTGTTATAGTTACCTTGAGGCACAAGTTATAGCTACTTGAAATAACTTTAACTATAACTGCTGAATTTACATGGTTTTCTAAGAATAAATTCAGACTATAAATATAATGTTCCTTTAACCTTTGTTTTTTTCAGTGAATAGCTATGTTTTTTTAATTGTATTTCGTAACCATAGCGTCCCTGTAACCTTTGTTTTTTTCAGTGAAAATAGATATATCTGCGGTAGCCACTAGGTTGTTCTAAGTAGGACCACGTTTCTATACAAAGACCTTTTTTTAACTTATCTATATCTTTTGCACCACTTGATGCATCTTCACAAAACTTTCCCAAAAAATTGCCAGTACCGTCAGCTGCTGCCTGGAAGGTTTCGAGGTGATCCTCCCTGAGAAAAAAGGGGGTCCCAAAACATATTTTCCCCATTCATTTTTCCATAGGGATTTTGAACAGCGAAAGAGCAAAAATACTGGATGGGATTACACCAAATTTGGCAGGAAGGTAGGTCCAGGTCCAGAAAGTGTTATTTTTTTTTTTTTGGTGTAATTCTGTTCAGTAGTTTTTAAGAAATTGATGGGAAAATAAATTAGTATATCTAGGGATGTGAGGGATTTGCGACCCCTAATGATCTCATGCTGAGATCTGATTGGCGGATATCACTTCAAGAACAGAAGCTGTTGAAGTGCTGTCAGCCATCTTGGGACTCTTTGGAAAATAAAAGTAAAAAAAAACAAAAGTATGAACACTCTGACCCCTTAGCCCTGATGGTGGGGGTCCCAAAGGGACCCCCCAGGGCGACAAAGCCTTTTTTATTTTAATTTTAAGAGCATAGACGCAGTGGATCCGCGAATATGCTCATAATGTTTTTTTTTTTTTCAATGAAGCTTGATCTTTCATGCTTCGTTAGTTTAATGTCCCAGGGTGGATGAAGTCCCAGGGACTTTAAAAAAAAAAAAAGCACAGGGGGGCCTTCCAGCCACCTCCCGATGCCCTGGGGACTGCCACCTCCCTAGGGCTCATTTGTTTGGAAGCAGGGGGGCCTGTGCTGCGCTGGAGATCTCTACCTCCCAAGGACTTTAATGATATATGCGGGGCACTGTCTGTCCCCTGATGCCCTAGGGACCACCACCCCTAGGGTAACACTGTAGCTGGAGAGGGGGGCCTTCTGCCCCCTGGGTCCTGGGAACCAAACCTCTCCAGGGTGATCTCTTAATTAATGCAGGGGGCCCTGTAGCCCCCTTGCTGCCCAGGGACCACTACCCCTGTGACAACACTATAATGTTTGGGGGGGTCATGTGGCCCTCCTGCTGCTCCAGGGACCTCCACCCCTGGGCAAATGTTTACTAAAAGAATGAGGCTCCATATGGGACCTCAGCGTCCCAGGGACCACCACATCCCTTGGGCTATGTTAATGTTGGAGGGGGGCATTTTGCCCCCCCCGAGAAGCCTCTAATGGCCCTGGGGACCACCACCCCCCATGGCCAGCTCCTGCTATGTGCTGGGGTACCTAGCCCCAGTACATAGTTGTTTGGTGTTGCTTGGCTGCTGCACAGCAGCTGCAGCCAAGCCACAGTAAACACTTTGGGTTTTGACAGCTGAACCTTTAAAGCAGGTCCTGCTGTCAAAATCTGAAGGTTCAACTCTGTCCCATGCACATGTGCAGAGGACAGTGATGAAATGCTTCAACAAGCAGGGAGTTGCTGTCAAAGCAGATTTGTGCTTGCTGAAGAATTGGTACTGTGGGGGAAGCCTTAATTCTTCCCCTGCAGTGTCAGGTAGCCCATGCGTGGCAGTGGTTGTATTAATGTACAGTAATTAAAATTACAATATGTTAAAACAAACATAGAAATTCACTGAATAAAAAGGTTACATGGATGGTATAGTTAGAAAATAGAATACAGAAAAACCTTAGAAATTCACTGAAAAAAAAAAGGTTACATCAACGTTATATAGTTAGGTTCTGAATTTACTTGTACAAAACCTTAGACATTCAGCAGTTATAGTTACCTGAGCTAACTATAACTGGCGCTCCCATAATGCACTGCCTATGACCCCACATATTACATCACTCATGACATGGTCAGTGACATCACTGATGACACTATTCAAACATACACAAGCACGCACCAAACATTCACTTAAAAAACACACACACATACACTTACCTTCAGCTCTGCCTTGGATGTCCCAGGAGGTTTGGGACTGCTGCATTTCCTCATTTGCTGGCCTAAGGTCAACCAATGACAGAAGGCAGCAGCCCCAACTTGTCAAAGAGTGCGATGGGGTCAGTGAGACTGACGAGGTGTCACTGATTGACATTTGGCCCTGGGCACTTCAGGGCTTAAAACTGAAGCAGTCGGTGATGTTCCCCCTCGTCATGAGGCAGAGGGCCTCAAGGCTGAAGAGGTCACCCCCACAGGGCTGTGACATCTACAGCCCAGCAAAGTCCAGCTCAGGTAGCTAGTAGCCTGAGCAAATAGTGCATTTCCAACTCCTGACTGCCTGACGTGAAAAAGAAGAGTGTTTGTCAGGCTGACCTTTGCTCGGCTTGACAGACACTTTTCATGAGAGGCAAATGGTCGTAGGGGTGGCCTCTCAGCCCCAAAATACAGGCTGCAGCTGCCTTTCACTGTATAGACAAATTCACATTGAGACAGACCCATTCATTGGTACTTCCATTACCTAAACTCAGCAGACTTGCTCAAACTCAAACTCTGCAACCACCTGCCCCAGAGGAAACAAGCCTATTGATTAAGTACTTGGAGTTGAAGTACAGAAGGCTGCATAAGTTGAGACATTGAGAAAGAGAGAGAGAAAGAGAGAGAGAGAGAAAAAATTAGGTTACACTAAGGGATGGAGGAGAAGTTACTATACTTGAGGAAGAGTTGGTTAATGTCAGAGAGAAACTGCAACTGTGAATACTTCCTTCCTTCTTACCCCACATCCCAAAAGATGTAGTTTAGATGTGGGCTGTGAGTAAGATATGTTGGTTTTGTGTGAGTATAGAAAGCTTATCAGATTACACTAAAAGACAATGTTGGATGCTTACTCAGTTGTTCACTGATTGATAGCCATGCTTTTACAACTCTGATTTAACATACAAGCCCACAGAGCTTTACCTTTAACCGATATTTAACTGAAATCAATATTTAACTGATTTGACAACATATCCACAGTGGGTCAGTATTCTTAATAAAATGGTGAATACTGATGCATACAATCCATAGGTCACTGTCGTCATAAGCATAGATCACAGTAATGCAGCTTGTGGCATGCTAAGAACAAAACATTGTGCATCTTGGAGCTCTTCAAGAAACAGAAGGGGTAAAGAATCAGTGATTGTTTACTGAGGGTATATGGCAGTACATGATGTTGGTCTCAGACATTGCATTTCTGGAGCAAGAGGTACATTTCTGCCAAATTTGGTGTAATTCAGTCCAGTGGTTCGGGCGCTGTCACGGTACAAAATTTCCTATGGAAAAAGTTTTTGGGGACACCCCTATTTTCTTGTTTGCCTCTTGACGGGTCACCCCAAACCTTCCAAGACAGCAGCTGACAGGACTGTCACATTTTTTGGGAAAATTTCCTGAAGATTCCTCAAGTGGCGCTAAAGATATAGGCCAGTAAAAACATGCTTTTTCTATAGAAGCTAGGTCCTAACTATAACTACCTAGTGGCAACAGTTTTTTGTATATATTTATATATATATATATATACATATATATATATATATATAAATATATATATGTCGTAATGTATTTGCGAATGCATGCAACAACAAAGATGCTGTGATCGGCTGCGGTTGAGCTGTCTAGAAAGTTGTGGCTGCCATCTTAGGGATCAGGTTATGGTCCCCTGGATTTAAATTTGATGTGGAAAGTGGCAAAAGGGGTCAGGGTTGAGCTACCCTGATCCCAGGGCTGTGATGGAGGGGACTATAGTGGTCTTAAAATATTTTTTTCATTGAGTGTTGTGAAAATCACGAATACATCACAACAATCTGCGCAGCCCTCTGTCTAACATTGCAACACCTTCATGATTATTGGTGACAAAAAAGTATTATTGGTATGCCCAGACATGGGTCCCTTGCTTGCTGAGCCACTGGATTCAACCTAGCCTGGCTGATGAAGGGTGATACCCTGAAACCGGTCCAGGATGCTTGTTTCCTATCCACAGGACCTGGCCTAGCAGTTCGGGCTGGACTGCTCCCATGGGGAACAGGTTCAAGACTGATTTGCATAAGGCTGGGTCCAAACTGGGGTGACGTGGCAAAATAAAGATGGATTAAACCCAGATCTGTGACGGGGATGAGTGTTTGAAAAGTTTCAACACTCCGTCCATCATTTTATTTTGTTTTGTGATGTTGCTTTGTGCGCCCTAAGTGCCAGGGGTATGCCCAGACGTGGGTCCCTTGCTCGCTGCTCCACTGAATTCAAGCTAGCCTGGCTGGTGAAGAGTGATACTCTGAAACCGGTCCCAGGATGCTTGTTTGCTATCCAGGGAGGACCTGGCCTAGCAGTTCGGGCTGGACTGTTCCCATGGGTAACAGGGTCAAGACTGATTTGCATATGGCTGGGGCCAAACTGGGGTGACGGGGCGAGCAAAATAATGATAGATCAAACCCAGATCTGTGACTGGGGGTGAGTGTTTGAAAAGTTTTAACACTCCGTCAATCATTTTATTTTGTTTTGTGACAAAAAAATACAGTCATCCACTCAGACAGTGATGCAGTCAATTACAGACCCCCTGAGAGTCTCATGCACCCACTCACAGACTCACTCAGACACTGATGCACCCATTCGCTGACCCACTCAGACCCTCACACACCCATTCACAGACCCACTCCGACCCTCACGCACTCAGTCACCTATCCACTCAGACTCTCATGCACCCACTCACAGACCCATTGACACCCTCATGCACCCACTCATAGACCCTCTCAGACACTTATGCACACAGTCACAGACCAACTCAGTCCGTCATGCACCCACACACAGACCCACTGAGACACTGATGCACCCACTCACAGACTCACATAGTCCTTCATGCACCCACTCACAGACCCACTCAGACACTAACGCACCCATTCACAGACCCACGTAGACCGTCATGCTCTCACTCACAGACCCAATCAGACACTGATTCACCCACTCACAGACCCACTCAGACACTGATGCACTCACTCTTTGATGCACTCAGACCTTCACACACTCACTCACAGACCAACTCAGAGACTGACACATCCACTCACATACCCACCCAGACACTGGCCCACCTGGTCCGAGACCCAATCAGACACTGACACATCCACTCACAGACCCACTCAGACACTGATACACCCACTCACAAAACCCACTAAGAGACTCATGCACCCACTCACAGACAAACTCAGACCCTCATGCACATACTCACAGACCCACACAGACCCTTACACACCCAGTCACAGACCCTCTCAGACCCTAATTCACCCACTCACAGACCCACTCAAACACTGATGCATCCACTCACAGACCCTCCCAGACCCTCATGCACCCACTCGCAGACCAACTCAGACACTGATGCACCCACTCACAGATCCACTAAGACACTGACGCACCCACTCACAAACCCATTCAGACAGTTATGCACCCACTCACAGACCCACTCAGATCTTCAGAACTCCACTTACAGACCCACTCAGACCCTCATGCACCCACTGACAGACCCGTTCAGACCCTCATGCACCCACTCACAAATCCACTCAGACCATCGTGCACCCACTAACAAACCCACACAGACACTGACACATCCACTCACAGACCCACTCAGACACTGACACACCCACTCACAAATCCACCCGACCATTATGCACCCATTCACAGACCCAATCAGGCACTTACACATCCACTCACAGACCCACTCAGACACTGATCCACCCACTCACAGACCCACTGAGATCCTCATACACCCACTCACAGACCCACTCAGACTCTCACACACCCACTCACAGACCCACTAACACCATCATGCACCACTTCACAGACCTGTGCAGACACTGATGCACTCACTCTCACACCCAGACAGACACTTTCACAGCCACTTTCACCCCCAGATGCCCCCTCTCTCACCTATTCTCACACCAAATAAGACAGGCCATGGACAACTCCTGCCACGCATGTCCAAAGGTCATGAGTAGTGTGGGGTTGGGTGGTTAGGGAGGTTAACTGCAGGGTCTGGCCTTACACTGTGTGCTGCAGTGGTTGGATTAACATATAGTAATCAAAACTACTTTAAATTTAAGAAAACATAGACATTCACTGAAAAAACTAGGGTTACAGGAACTTTATAGTTAGGAAATAGAATTTTAAAAGAAACAAAGAAATTTGATTTAAAACCCAAAGGATAAAAGGGTGTTGTCTCACATTTTAAATGTGCCAAACCATAGAAATTCACTTGTTACAATTAGAGTTATCTAAACTAACCATAACTCGTTCCTTAAGGTAACTATAACTCACTCGCGCCCTCACCATGCACTGCTAATTACCCACAAATTACAGTACTCATGACATCTTTGATAACATCATTGATAATGTCACTCCTAGTGAGCAGGAGCAGGAAAACTGCGCCCACACACTGGGAGTGGAGTATTCACCTGTTTTCAGTGGGAAGGAAAACAGATTAAATAATTGCTCCAGCATGCAAGAAGCAACATGTCTTGCTGCTCCCGCCTTGCAGGAGCAATGAGACTTTGGGGGAATTGAGGCTCCCCCATAGTCAGTGCAAGAGCTAACCAAACAGTGATATTGCCAAAATTACTGCAGATATGGTCACTGGAGGTATTGCCTCATGGTGCTTTATGCAGAGGTAGTGTAGAATGTGCACTATATATATTCCTAACAAGGTACCACTTACTAATTAGCCAGTAGAAAGTATTTCAGTTTTGTATACATTTTCTGCAAAACTGTGGACTCGTTTTGAATAAATAAGCAGGATGTGATTCATTTTGGCACCAATGCTCATTTTACCAAAATTATATCTCATTGGGAAGCACTTACACATATAAGCAAAGCAGGTGCCCTACGCTGAAGCTATGCTTTTGAAAAGGACAAATCCTCCCAGCTTATTGAACTTTTCCAAGGCAGAGCAAGTGTATTTTCTCTGCAATTTGGGTGGCGCAGGGTTGGCATGGGGTTGGATGGATGGGGGGGTTGGCTGCCAGACCTGGCGGGGGGCATGGTGCAGGGTTGGATGCATGGAGGAGGTTTGCCATAGGGCCTGGCCACAGTTAGATTAATGTAAGGTAATTTAATAATACCTAATGTTAATAAAATCATTCACTGAAAAAAAAAAACAAATCTTACAGGGGCGTTAAAGTTAGGAAATAGAATCATAAATTTTTTAGAAATTCACTAAAAAGCCAAAGGTTAGAAGGCTGTCATAGTTACGTTCAGATTTTGCACGCACAAAACTATAGAAATTCAACAGTTATAGTAATACTTATCTCAAGAAGCTAGAACTTGTGCCCTAAGGTAACTAAAACTCGCGCCCTCGCACTTTTTAGTGAATAAATGTGTATATATATATATATATATATATATATATACACTTCCTCATTCGGCAATGTCATTCTGCACCTAAATGCCAGTGATACCTCTAATGACGCCTCGCCAACGTATCTCACATATTCCACTTCCTCGCTTATAAAGAAGACTGACACTTGGAGAGCAATAGAAGATTATGCTTTTTTAAACTATTATGACAACAGACTGCGTTTCGGTAGATGTATTATATCCTCTGGAGCCTGAAAAACTCTTCCATCTTTAACCTTTACTCATCGCTTATCTCTAAAAAAAACAAAATAAATCCTTACCTACCTTTACATCTAGGCACCCTTGAATCCTGCAAACCTTACCCTCTTTACTTCTAACCATCCCCGAAAATCATTGGCCACCTTCACTTCTACCTACCACTGAGCCTTACAAAAACCCTAACCCCGTTACCTATACCTGCCCTTGAACTAAAAAAAGGCAGTATCGACCTTTAATTTTACTTACTTTGTGCCCGGAAACACCCACCACTTTGACTTAACCCTTGAGAAAACTTTTTTATTCAAATGACAATTCAAATACGTCATAACAAATAATTAGTTGTGTTGTGAAGTACATTGAAAACGCGCAAAAAATGTCCCCGTGTGGTACTTAACCTGCAATGCACTGACCTGTGTTGTAACGTCCCAGATAGTAAAAACTGTGTGGTAAACGTTGCATACCCTAATTAGTATATCACCATTTGCCGATTAGGTTTGACCCAGGCGGGATTCTTAATAAATTACTAATAGAATCATAAAATAAGAGTTGTTAAAAGGAGGTCATTTAGAGTGTATTATTAGAGATAACATTGTAAGAGGAAGGCGGAAGTCTGCGGGATTCAGCGCATGACTGGGCATACACTACATTTTTACCTTGAGGAAAGTTCTTCAGTTGAGGGTGGAGTTCATCAAAAGTGTGAACAAAATACGTATACCCCCATTAGTCGTTTCCTGGGATAATAGTCTAAGAATTACAGTTTTCTGTTCTCCATTCATAATCTTAACCTTGTCACTTGAAGCTGAATGGACTATATAACATTTCATTTAAAGCCTGTGTGCAGCGTTAAGCAAAGTTAATTGTGAAATGACAACATCAATAGGAGACAGCTTCAAAAGAGACAAATACGGTGAAACTAAGGCCCATATTTATACTCGGTATGTGCTAAATTAGCGTCATTTGTTTTACGCTAATTCAGCGCAAACTTAACTCCATATTTATACTTTGGCGCTAGACACGTCTAGCGCCAAAGTTATGGAGTTAACGTCATTTTCTGGACATGAAAACCTACCTTGCGTCAATGAGATGCAAGGTAGGCGTTCCCGTCCAGAAAAGGAGGATTTAACACCTGGTATGGGCAGGCAATGGGGACCTGTAGGCATATTACCATGGTAAGAGACCATGGAAAGTGCTCACAGGTGCCCTTCCCTGGCCCCAGGGATAGCCCCACCCACTCCAGAGGGACATCACAGGATGGGGGACCCATCCCAGGTAAGACTTGGTAAGTATAATTTTTTTCTATTACCCCACTCGGGGCCCTGACTTGGGGCCCCCTGCACGGCGCTGGCCCCAGTGGCCATGCCCAGTGAACATTTGTCCCCTGGGCATGGCCATTGGGGTGGTGGGCATGGCTCCTGTCTTTACTAAGACAGGAGCCATGTCCATGGCGGTTGTGTGGCAGAAAATGTTGCTACACTGCTTGGAGGCAATTTTTCTGCCTCTAAACAGTGTAGCACCAGAATTCGGCGCACAAGCCCCTGTTTCCCCTATGCCTCCCTCGCCCTGTTAGCGTCCTTTCCAAGGACGCTAACAGGGCATTAGCATCTTGGAATGGCGCTAGCCAGCGCTATACTTTTTCACGCAAAACTTCACTAATGCAGTTTTGCGTGAAAAAGTAGAAATCTGTCCCTTAAAGCCATTTCCAGTCATTATCAGTAAAAGGCCAACACAACTTTTATGACTCCTCAACGCAAATAATTTAATTGGGTAGTTAGAATTAAATAGCATGTTAAACGCCCTTTCTTGGAGAGGAAAGTGTCCTATTGAGTGACTACTATATGAAAAATCCCAAATTATAGGGAAGTCCATGCTCATTATTCATACCTAGCTGAAGAAGATAAAAGACAATGTCAAAGCACAATGTTAGCCAGGTTCTACATATAATAATTAATTTGTAATAAAGCATGGCATCACTTAGATGCCTTACAAGTTTTCATAGGTTGTTGCTCAATGGTCAAGGTCGATTTAACCGAACAAAGCTGAGAGACTGAGACCCCACTTTCTCCATCTTTTAACATACAACCGCATATGAGGCCGGATATACAAGGTCCTTGCGCTCCTTAGCGTCAAATGTGTGGCAAAATTGTTGCAGCAAATGTGATGCTAATGGCCCACTACCATAGATCCATATTTACAAGGTGGCACAAACTACGAGGCATAATTGAGCGCGCCAGAGGACCGTCACTTTAAGTTAGGTTGTAAATGTGTTTATGGGCCTGCATATAGTTATTGATTGCCTCTGGCACGACACAATACTGGAAACAGATGGATTTTCTGGCATTGTCAGCACACATTTCTATTGTGAAATTCCGCAATTCCTGATTTTGAAACAAGTAAGCATAATTTCTGATAGCAAAATTTTTTCATTTTTACGCCAAAGTGCAGCATAGGTGCATATCTAATTTTGTCAAAAATAGGGGGCATATTTCTACTCTATTTGCGCCGAATGTGCTTCAAAAATTTTGTCGCACAATCGGAACAAACCGTGCATCATATCTAAACTTTGACGCCCGTGTACGCCAAAATTCCTCTGTGTGCGTCATTTTCTGGATGCGGGAAACCGCCTTGTGTTAATGATATGCAAGGTAGGCGTTCCTGTCCAAAAAATGACTTAAACTCCTGTGCACCTTATTTATGCTACCGTGCAAAAATGACGCACGGCCGGGAGGTGGAGGCAGGAAATGACACACAGCCTGATATGCGCCAAAAATAACACCTGGGTCAGGGCAGGCGTTAAAATGGGGCAAACACATCTGTACTTAATTAAAATACACAGAAGCAACAGCAGAGCTCCAAAAGGAAGACATGGAGGTGCTTTTCATCCAGCATGCACACCAATGCAGAGCACAGGACCAACAACAGCAGCTTCCACAACACCAGCAGGGACCCCAAAGGCAACACAGAAGGCAGGAGAGGATATTCCGCACCAGGACAACCCTTCTGGGACTCCACCAACAAGACATCATTCAAAGGTACAGCCTCAACTGGCAAGTCATTCAGCAGCTGCTGTGCAACATTGAGCCACAGTTGGCACCCAGCTTGCAGACATCCCACACCATTCCACCAAAAACCAAGCTGGTAGCTGTACTACACATGTTGGCAAGTGGCTCCTTTCAAACCACTGGTGCCCTGGTTGCAGGGATCTCACAGCCATCATTATCTGCCTTCCTACCAAAGGTACTGGATGCTATCATCTCCCTCACACCCCGCCACATCAGCTTCTCCAACACACGGCAGAAGCAGCAGGAGACAAAACGGGGTATTACCAAATTAACGGCTTCCCACACGTCCTTGGTGCCATTGACTGCACACATGTACGCATTGTGCCACCTGCTGCCACCGAACATCTATACCACAACAGGAAGCACACACACTCCATCAATGTGCAGGTTATTGTCGATCACCGGGGCTTGATCACCAACATCGTGGCAAAGTATCCTGGGAGTGTACATGATTCATTCATCTTCTCATCTTCCGTCACCATCAATCAACACTTCCAGGATGGAGGATATGGAAATGGACTACTTGTTGGTAAGTACAGAAACCTACTTATATACACACAACACATCAACCCTTTAGGACACAGAACGTATACACCACGACATCAACACGTGGACAGGAAGACAATGAGGTAGTGACACTGCTAGGCATGTTTGATATCCTCACCCAATGGGATACACACCTAGAGACAAATGACAGTTGCAAATAACAACTAGTGCCACTCCAGAGCCACAAGGGGGCAATTTAAAACAACACAATGACAAAGACATGGCCCCAAATGGCAGTACAATTTGGAAGATTAATCTTTCAATATCACATCAATAACACTCAATCAAACACCCTTCCAACAATACGTACTGTGTAAGGGGTGTGTAATGTGTTTTGCTGCAGGTCAAACACCATGACACACATAGCATGATGATGACTACAATGAAGGTCACATGCAATCATTGAGGATGTACCAATATCTCACATCACTCCTGCTCTCACATTGCCCACTACCAATAAGCAAGTGGACTGTGTGAAGAACACATCTTCATGGGACAATATTGAAAGTGCACATTCCTACACATATGCATTGCAACAAATTAAAACACACACAACAGATGTACAGGCATACGGACCTTCTGAAACTCAAAATGACAACTTCACAACCAAGTTAGCCATCTGAACAAGAACATGTTCAGTAGTATAGGTACACGTTACAACCTGAGTCGACTTGGCAAGGGCAGAGAAATAGGTCTGCAGTGAACTTGTCACACAAGTGAAATTAGTGCCTAGTCAATTGTTAACACGTCAGTGCTGACAACGTACAAAGATGTGTTGCACATAGTCACCTAGCCAAATCAAAGGGTCTCACTGATGGTTAAATAATTCTATTGCATATGTAAAATTGGATGGGATGTCCAGGGTATATAGATGCCACCGTGTTACCACCACTGTGGAATTGATTCTGTGTATTGAAGTATCATGTCACCCCCAGTTAAGACACAGGGACACCTATTTCACATGACACAATGCAAGGGAGTACACACTGTACTGCAACTCTACAAAAATACTGCTGACATCCGGTCAACAGCCAAACACCCGTTCAGATAAGGAAACAACCCAATGCTGATGGTACATCCTAGAAGCCTAGGATTCCACACAATAACACAAACACAGATGAGTCACAGACAACACAAGACAAAAATTGCCATACAAAGTGATAATCATGGTGCAAAGTACATCAACATGTTCTCACTCATTTTCTCTTTCAGCTGATCATGGGTATGGGATCCAGCCATGGATCATGGCCCCATTTGCAAACCCAAGCACTGCAGCAGAGCGTGCCTATAATGAGGCACTTAGGAGTACACGCACCATATTCAAGAGGACCTTTGACATCCTGAAGTCAAGATTCAGGTTCCTCAACATCACCAGAGGCAGCCTCCTATACTCACCAGAAATGGTGTGCAAAATAATTTTGACCTGTGCCATCCTCCACAACATATGTGTAAGAAGGAACATTCCCCTATATGAACCCGACCCACAAATGCCTGAAGAGGAGGAAGAGGAGGATGCTGTCCATCAACATGAGGGGGACTATCTAAACACAGCTGCGGGATTGCATCGGAGACAACATATTGTCCAAAATTTCCTTTAACTCTATTCATCCATCACCACTGTCTTACCATATATCAATAAACACCTATACTATTCACTGTATCATGGTCTGGGTAATCATTTTTGCATAATATTATCTCTAACTATCAGAATCAGAGTGTAGCCTCATGGAGCATTGCTGAAATACAGATTAGGACACAGAAATTTCCAAATCTATTTTGATATGTAAATAACATATATCCTGTACATTTCATATTTGAAGGGCAATAGCAGAGGACCACACCTATTTCACACTTACATGTTGGCAACATGGTTCATCCCAGCATATGGAACACAACTAAGACACCATCAGTCAATAATGGAAAAAAATGCCTTATACATGAGGCAGTGGATGTGCTATTGCATTGGTGACAAGAAGTTATGACCAGACCCTTGACAGCAGTAAGTCTTACATCACCTATCTTTGCAAGGACTATGTGTGACAAGATTTACATATAAGCAGCAAATAGAAAGCACAAGTGCCCCAGGTATGACTAGCATTTCTCACATGACATCTCCTGCACATGGCAGCCCATGTCCTAAGTCCAGCCACACTCATGTTCCCTATCTCAGCCCACCCTTCTTCAGAGGTCCCTGGAATGGCAATATGTGTCCCCAGATATTTCCTCCTCTACACACACCCAGACTCACAATGTTAATCCAGTGTGCTTCCCTCTTTAGTATGGTATGCCATAGTCATTGTACTTCTGTCTGTATGGACATCAGGTTAAATAATGCACTGGCTTGTAGTCTGTAGGGCCTGTAATCACCTGTACATTGCTTCCCATGTGAAAGGTACTGTTGGCCCTTTGAACTTGAATCTCACCTACAGGACTTGTGAGAGACTGATGCTGCACACACCTGTGAGCACCTCCATGGAGACCAGCCATTTGAACACGCACGCCCTTGCAGCTGTCTGGAACAGCATAGAAGCTGCCATTTTATCTATAACACTGTTATACATTGCCGTAAAAATCAGCTGTGTAACACAGCCCTTGGGTTAATGTATTACGTTCCAACACACAGTTTCCACAGTGTTGTTCCACCTTTGACCAGTCTCAGTCTGACCACTGTGTATTTACCTTGTTGAATGTTGGGAACCTGATTGACCCTGCATCCTGTTAGACTGACTGGCTTCTCTCCTTGCGTTACCCTAAAGGTTCCTTGTGGCTACATTTGTTTCATAGTTGCTTTCCCAACCCTCACATTCCTCCTGGGGTATTGTGTCAGGTGGGTCTACAATGCATACTCAAATACATTGTATAGCATAATCAGTTTATTTATCGTACCATGGGGGGGAACTTGTCTCCAAATAGCCGAATGATGGCATATCCCTTGCCTGGGTTTCATGTATGCATGAGTGACAAATAGTGACAGTGTACCATGGCTATATGCATGGATCGGTTATGGTGCCTCCAGCACAACAAACAACAACAGATAATGTGCATGAAATGTCTACACATGTTAGGACCCTGACAGTCCACACGCTGATTCACATTGCTCCCAACATCGTGATGGGGCTTGTGTGGTTAATAGCTGTGAGATTAATCAGCACAGAGGCACTGATATTCTCAGATGCAGTGGGAATTTTAGAGGCCAACCTGTGTACAAATGTTGTGAGGACACCTACCGGTATAATAATACTGAGACAGTACCTTTGTCAGCACACCAAGGTTGCCCTGTTAACAGTCTCATAACACGTCTGCAGTGACGGAGCTGGACCATCCCCATGTGTGCTCTCAATTCCTCATTGGCTTTCCTTCTATTGATCTGCAAAGGATACTTTGTAGATACAGGAAATGGCTCCACAGATTAATGACTAGACCTGCATGTAACTGTGACAACATAGACACCAATAATGATATAGGCTAAACATTGGCCCACACACATGAACCAGATACCTCTGTGCATTTTACCACTGGAATTATGTGAACACGTGCTGCTTGGTCTGCTGCTCCTCCACTGCCACAGGAGAGACATGGCTCAGTTATATGACTCCAACTGTGGCGTAACATTACAATTGTGTATTATATTTGGGACTTGGTATCACAAACACGGTACCCACATAGCATTATCCCATGCCTGACTCATGGTGGGTAAACAAACAAGTGCCTAGGAAGTAGTATCCAACATTCCAGGACAAGTGATGGCTAAGTTTTGGAACCTTGCCATGAACAACTGTCTGCTATCTATCCTGTGCATGCTTTGTCATTGGTGGTGCTTATGTTCCAAAAAACCTAGGAAGTGCACACAGCAGTTGTTGCTACGTGTATGACTAACACATGTCTTCTCTCATTTCCACACTGACTAGCATCTGAGGGTTGGACACATTGACTCCACATGCATACAAACAGATTTGCAAAAATGCATCTTGTGATGGTCATTCAGTGGGACAACAACAAAAGCAGTAGGCAAATCACACACATTGACCCATAGGCATTGAGTTACTGTATTGAGTTGCATCACCTTGCCATCCTCTCCTGACGCAAAACATGCCCAAACTGGGTAATACCTAATTGTATACCACATGTTTGGCCATCTATTGCATCAGTGAAGAGTGCAAATCCGGTACAACAACTAGAGGATCATGGTCCGCAGTTGTATGATCTGTCACATGTGCCCATACACCGTAATGCCCAATGTGGGTGCAATCAGCCTAACTCTGTATTGTCACAACTGTCATGTTCTATTCCAAATGAGAAATTACCCAAACCCAGTTAAAGACAGAGATTTTGACGCATAGGCGTCAAAAAAAGATGCACATTCATCAGAAAATTATGCATATGCCTCGAAATATGACGCACATTGCCAGGAAACATCCATTGGCCCTGAGCGGTAATTCCCACACTGTACCCCCTGACATTGGTAAAGTATGAAAGATATTTCAAATTATGGATGCGGGGTTATTTCTAAGCATGTGCATCAAAAAGAAATGACGCACAGACTGTAAGCGTCATAATATTTTGACGTATAACAATAAAAACACACCACATTTGAGGCAGGAAGTGATGAAATAGGATATCCTGTTTACAGAATTGGTACAGTGGGTGTACTTTCACTTTCACTTTGCAGTCTGTGATATTTCCTGACTGTGTGGCTGTGTTTTGACTTGTCTCTATGTGCATTTTGTCTCCAGTGTGGTCTTTAAATTGTCTTTTTGTGTTTCATATCTGTCTGTGGTACCCTGTCTTAGGCCCATATTTATACTTTTTGACGCACAACTGCGCCAACGCAGTTGTGCGTCAAAAATGTTACCGCCGGCTAACGCTATTCCAAAGCGCCATGCGGGCGCCTTATTTATTGAATGACGTTAGCCGGCGCAGCGGACTGGTGTGCGTAAAAAAAAATGACTCACAACAGGCTGCGCCGGCGTAGGGGAAAATGAAGCTTGGGCGTCAAAAAATGGGGCAAGTCAGGTCTGAGGCAAAATTCAGACCTCAACCCGATTTGCGCCATTTGTTTTTACGCTCAACCCCCATTGAAATGACTCCTGTCTTAGCAAAGACAGGAGTCATGCCCCCTTGCCCAATGGCCATGTCCAGGGGACTTATGTCCCCTGGGCATGGTCATTGGGCATAGTGGCATGTAGGGGGGCACAAATCAGGCCCCCCTATGCCACAAAATAAATACGAGAAAAAAAACTTACCTGAACTTACCTTTTCTTCCCTGGGATGGGTCCCTCCATCCTTGGGTGTCACCTGGGGTGGGCAAGGGTGGCAGGGGGTGTCCCTGGGGGCATGGGAGGGCACCTCTGGGCTCCTTCTGAGCCCACAGGTCCCTTAACGCCTGCCCTGACCCAGGAGTTAAAAAACATCGCCCATCAGGCTGGGCGCCGTTTTTTAAGGCCTGCCCCCTCCCGTGCGTCAAAATGACGTCACAGTATAAATAAGGCGCACAGGCCTTAAAGTCATTTTTTGGAAGGCAACGCCTACCTTGCATATAATTAACGCAAGGCTGGTTCCCACTTCCAAAAAATGACGCACATGGTGGAACTTTGACACCCGCAGGGTCGGACGTCAAAGTATAAATATGGGGCAGGGTTTGCGCCGATTGTGCGTCAAACATTTTGACGCACATTCGGCTCGAAGAGTGTATAAATATGCCCCTTAGTGTTTTTTTGGTCATTTGTAGTGTCAACATTTGTCTTTGTTGTGTTGGGAGCCTGTTGTGAGTAGTGGTAGTTTGGGTATAGCTGGGCTGTGTTCTTAATTATTTTGCATTTCCCTGTCCTACTTCCCCTCTATTCTCCTCTGTACCCCTTTATTCCCTTTTTTTGTGCAAGCATGTTGGGTAGGCCTCGTCTGGGCAGGATGGGAGAGGAGGAGCTGGGTGGGTTTATTTGGCTGGTGTGCCACTTCCTACCCTTAATGATAGAGGCAGATGGTCATGTGATACAAGGCTATCACACAGAGGCAAGGAGGCTCCGGTGGGCAAAGGTGTTGTACCATCTCCAGAGAATCTACAACACACCCCACAATGACCACCAGCTGAAGCACCGCTGGGCTGACCTTTTTGCCTGGGAGCAAGACCTGCTGGACCACCTGAGGATTGTGATTGGTGGCTCTGTTGGTTAGTACAAATCAGAGTAATGTGCATGTTTAAATGCTCTGTAGTGCAGTAGATGATTTGTTCATATTCTGCAGGCAATGTTTTTGAACATTTGGAATGCTAGTTAAACATACAGGGCCATAGTTCTACTTTGTTAGCACCGCAAATGGGACCTGTTTTGAAGCAAGAGCGGCGCAAACGTACAAAATACAATTGTATTTTGTAAGTTTGTGCCGCCTTTGTGTCAAAAAACAGCACAAATGCGGTGCAAAATTTGTATAAATATGGGCCACAGTTGCCTGTGAGGTATACAATATTTCCTACACATTACCGTCATTTGTTGACGCAACAGCTAGACTACCTTTCAAAACACAACAGAAGCCTGTAAATTAGTGCTGTCTTCACGTCGATTGATGATGCCAATGTGGCTCTAACACATGTTTCATGTATGGTCTGTGAGTGTATCAGGAAACATATGTCTGAAATCCAGATTTTTTCAATAAATAATGTGTCCCCCAATTGTTTTCAGATACATGTCTGAACTGGATTCTGACACATATATAACAAGTCATAGCTTACCTCAGGTAACATCTTAGACTGATATTTTGAGTTTGTAGTGCCACATTGAAATTAGGGATGGATGGCAAAAGGTATGCATATGGGTTCATATCCCTATGGTTGGTGCAACTTACCATAGATGTGGCACATCAAATGAAGAAAATGATACAAATTGAGGGCTAACAACTGTCCCTGCCCCTCTGTACATTGTACCTGTGTTTCTTAAATTGGTCCTAGTCACAATGTCTGGGTGACTAATATTGCAGTCCTCATGGAAAGTGGCTTTGCATGTCTCTCATGGATCCACATGATGAGAGGAATACACTCCATGAATTTGTCTGCTAACTAACGAAGGAGCATGTTTGCCACCACATGATAGTCAGGGCCACTGCATGTGTGCATATATGTGTGTCTCACTCATTGGAGTCTCCGTGTCTGTACATGTTGGCAGTGGTATGTAGGATGCAGTTTCATCATGTCTGAGAGGCTTGACTTTCTGAGTTAATATTACACATAGTATTTGTATTTGGAAGTGTTGTACAGTGCACAGACATTGAGCACATTCCTCCCTTCCATGCCTTACAGGTGGACCTGCACCCTAAACTATCGGAGAGGTGTCTCAATTTGCGGCCCGAGACATCTCCAGTACGTGTTTATATTTCTGTTCTGTGTTGTGTTTGCTGATGATTTGTGATTGACTCCTTTGTGTTGGACACATAGCAAGGTATGATGCGCTGGCCAATGATGGGTTTTGTTCCTTGAGTGGAGTGTCATTTTTTCCCCATCTTTGAGTTGGCCAATCATTAGCGTATTGTCATAATTTGGGATTGTAGGTCAGTCTTGTAGGCATGGCAATGTGAATATGGATGAGTTATGTGGATAAAATTTGAAATCAGAAAATGTAGCAGTGGACCATATTAGTGATTTAGTCAGCAAGTCAGACTCTGATTCTCCCAGAATAGGGATGCCAAAGTCTTACCCACAGACTTCCGCTTCCCTATTCACTAATGAACATGTTTGACTGTAAGTTTAACTTCCTAGCAGCATGTAGCTCCACATGTTGTGCTACGAGTATGAGGCACTTGAGTACAATGGCCTAGGTGTGCATGCAGCTCATGGCCAGAGGTGTGCTTGCATCTATCTGTTTGTTGTAAGTCATGGGTTACTGGTAGGAAATGATGTTGACAATGGTCTGCATTTCCAAAGAGAAGAGTTGATGGGATTGTCCAAGGTTTGGGTGTATCTTAGTTGGACTTCCTCTTTAACTGTGGTGTGCTGACCAAACCCATGTACAGCTTTCCAAAGCTTCCTGGGTGTTGTTGTTGTTTGAAATTATTTGTTGCTTGTCCACCCCCCCTCAAGCACAGGCGTAGGGTTGTGAATAGTGTACCTAGGACTGATGATCCAAGTTTAGTACACAGACATGTAAATCTGTAAATCACTTGTCCAAACCTAGGATACCCACTCATGATTAGCATTGCATTCTATACTGGCAATTCCATTTACAATCGCAGATCTTGTGGCCCTAGATTGTCATCAAGAACATAGTAATTTGTTGGCCTGTCAGTGGTGGAGGATTTGCAGCATGATTTTTACCTGACAAATGGCTGAAAAATGATGTCACAGTCATTCCAGTTGTTACCCATCTTTTAGGGTTTTGATGTGCTGTTTGATGATAGGACATGTGTAGGCTAGCTTGGCATGTACTGCCTCAGGGGCAATCAGTGATGTGTATGATGATATGGGCTGTTTCAGGTATATTATATGTATTGTCTGATTTACTTCTTGAGCCATTTCACACGATGAAGTGCCTAATGTTTGGTTTTCTATTTGTCTTAACAGCTGTCAATATGACTCCAGATCCGAGAGTTTCAGCGCAGGGCAATGCGTTACCACCACATTCTGGATGTGGAGTCTGGGTTCTGCAACATAGCAAGGCGTTAGCGCCACAAAAGAGCCTCTGGAGTGTGGAGGGCATTTGCTCAAGGGGGCCCTTCGGTGTCCACCACAGCCACCACCACCAGCACCACCACTACCACCCAGATGGCACCGACATTAGCAGGGACCTTTGCTGGACCATCATCATCCACAGCTCCCGGACCTGTCACAGCACCACCTGCACCTCCTCCTACAGACATGGCACCGACAAGGGCCCATACTTCCTCCACTGGCACACAGACCACCCCTGCTGCAGTCATAGACCCTGCAGCTTTTAACCAGATGCAACGGAACTTGGACCGTGTGTTGCGTAAAATGACCAGGCTGCAGCAGGAGGTGGCACAAGTGAATCGGAGGGAGCATGCTATCAAAAAGACCTTGCGGAGGGCCAACTTCTAGGCTTATACTCAGCCATGATTCCCTCCCTCCAATATCCTGGTTCTTTAATTTAGTGGGTTTAGAGGGCTTAGTGTTAGGTTAGTATAGGTTGTTAGTTTAGCTAGTAGTAGTGGGCGGGGGCTGGGGGTATCATATTTTTTACAACAGTTTTTTATTATGTGTGTTGGACGATGTTGGGGTTTTGGTGTTAAAAAAATACAAAAAAAACATATATTTGTTTAGTATAAGATAGTATGGGGGTCATTACAACATTGGCGGTAAAAGCCGCTTACCGCCGTGCAGAAGACCTCCAACACACCACCGCGGCCACAGAATTCTGCCACTGTCATTATGACCCACAGCTCGGAATCCACCAAAATCCAGACATCCACACAAGTCCGCCACACCAAAGGTCAGTGATAAACCTCAGCGATAACAAGACCTCCACCGTCACACCAACAGGAATACGCCCACACTATCACGACCCACGAATCCACGCGGCGGTCTTTCAACCGCGGTATTCCATTGGCGGTACACACAGGCGCGCTCAAAATACACACACATTTACAAAACACATCCACATTGGACAAATCGAAATACACACATCTGATACACATTCACACCACTCCCACACATCCAATACAATATAAAACACACACCTACATCACCCACAAACCCTTATGACCACAATTGCGAATGAAGGCCAGAGAGAGACACCACCAGAAACAACATTAGCATTCACAGGCACTCAACACTATCACGCACACAACATCCAAGCACCTCACACGACACACCTCTAAATATCACCCCACACATCACAACACACACCACCCCACACATCACCCACACCACCCCAGGTTCTCTGAGGAGGAACTCAGGGTCACGTTGGAGGAAAGCATCCGGGTAGAGCCACAGCTATTCGGATCACAGGTGCAGCACACCACCATAGCTAGGAAGATGGAGCTATGGTGAAGAATCGTGGACAGGGTGAATGCAGTGGGACAGCACCCAAGAACATGGGATGACCTCAGGAAGAGGTGAAACGATCTACGGGGGAAGGTGCGTTCCGTGGTCTCAAGACACCACATCGTGGTTCAGAGGACTGGCGGCGGACCCCCACCTCCTCCCCCACAACTAACAACATGAGAGGAGCAGGTCTTGCCTATACTGCATCTAGAGGGCCTCACAGGAGTAGCAGGAGAAATGGACTCTGGTAAGTCACTCTTCACTACTTTCAACCCCCCTACCTGCATGCCATCACATTCCCCCACCCTCGCCCTCACCCCATCACTCCAACTCCTCACATATGTCCCAATATCACAAACCACACATCCCAAACCCAACCCCTGCATGTAACACCAAAGCATGGACACACATCACCAAAGCATGGCCACTGCACATACCCATACACCCCCCTAAACCATCATCACACAAGGTCCTAAACAGGAATGCAAGCACTGGGGTACAGGGTCACCTACCCATTGCACACCATGGCCCACACAGATGTAATAATCATGCCTTTACACCCCTGCAGGACCCCTACCCAACGTCACCGGACAGGAGGATCCAGATATGTCCACTCCACCCACAGAAGAGGCCCACAGTGAAGGCAGCAGCTCTGTCCAACAGGATCAAGATGACCAGCCCATCCCATCTGGGACCTTGGGACAATCGACTCCCGTCACACTGGCACAGGCCACTACAGAGCTTCCTCCCTCTGGAAACACCAGCACAGCATCCACCTAGCGGGCCCATACCTCTTTCCCCAGGACACGTCAAGCAGCAGTGTGTCCACCACTACAGGGAACCCAGGCTAACCCACCACCCCAACAACACCAGGGACCTGGGGGCAGTGGTAGTGGGCACACGGTTCAGGGGACAAAGGCACAGGAACACAGGGGAACTGGGAGGGCTGCTGTGCAACAGGGGGAGGACAGGCCCAGGGAACCCAATCTTCACGAGGCACTCTCCAATATCACGGGAGCCTACCACCATTCCCAGGAGACAATGGCAACGGTACTGGCCAAGTTTCAGGAGACCCAGTGGCTACAGGAGGAACAGTATTTGGGGTTCAGGGAGGAACTCAAATCCATCAATTCCACTACGGGCACCATTGTAGGGGTGCTGAAGGAACTCGTGAACGCAGGAGGGACAATGTGGCACAACAAGGGGCCCCTGACACTAGCCTGGATGATGAACTGCCCACCACCTCCTCCAGCGCTAGTGGACAGGAGGCACCGCCCTAGAACCACCACACCAGCACCCCACCCTCTACAGATGGAGAACCACCCCGCAAACGGTCCCTGAGATCCAGGAAAAAGCCAGAGAACAATGCCAAGACCCCTGCCAAGAAATGAGACCACCCTGATTGTCATCCTTCTGTCCCACTTTGTCACCCTGTTCATCCTTGAACTCCCCCAGCTCCACTTCCTATGCCCCTTTGGACAATGCACTTGTGAGACTAATAGACTGGACTCTGCCATGGACATTCCTCCACCATCTCCCCTGACCATTTATCAACACCCTCCAATATGGAGCACTTAAATAAACACCCTTGAATCACAAAACAATCAGGAGTCTGTCTGTGATTTCGAAATTGTGTATTAGCAATTGCAGTGGCAAAATGCTATATCAAATGTAATGTCAAGATACCTACGTCACACAGCTCTAGTCCATGTGGAAACAAAGCAGATGTCACACAGTGGGACCCACATCTGTGAAATTGTAAGGGAAAGTGACAACTCAGTGACCATACACTGGGTGAAAATGACAGACAGTAGTAGAATGAAATCACATGTAGCAGGCAGTGTTGTCTTCTTACCTATGTCTCAATGGAAGTATTGCAGGATCACCGTGTTCCTGTTGTCTATGTCCTCTTCTTCTGCTTCCTCGTCTTCACTCTCCACAGGCTCCACAGCTGGCACAACACCTCCATCTGGACCATCCTCCTGCAGAAAAGGCACCTGTCGTCGCAAAGCCAAGTTGTGAAGCATACAGCAGGCCACGATGATCGGGCATATCTTCTTTGGTGAGTAGAATAGGGAACCACCTGTCATTTGGAGGCACCGGGACCTGGCCTTCAGGATGCCGAAGGTCCGCTCTATAATCCTCCTAGTTTGCCCAGGGGCCTCAATGTAGCGTTCCTCTGCCCTTGCCCTGGGATTCCTCACTGGCGTCAGTAGCCATGACAGGTTGGGTTACCCAGAGTCACCTGCAAATGTCGAGGGACAACTTTTAGACACACACTAACTCATAGGGACATCACCAGACCCAGACAACTATTCACACTGTATTGGGTCCATCTCCTCACCTAATAGCCACACACGGTGCCTCTGGAGTTGCCCCATCACATGAGGGATGCTGCTATTCCTCAGAATATAAGTGTCATGCACTGAGCCAGGAAATTTGGCATTCACATGGGGGATGTACTGGTCTGCCAAACACACAATCTGCACATTCATTGAATGGTAACTCTTCCGGTTTCTGTACACCTGTTCACTCCTGCGGGGGGACCAAGGCCACATATGTCCCATCAATGGCACCTATGATGTTGGGGATATGTCCCAGGGCATAGAAATCACCTTTCACTGTAGGAAAATCCTCCACCTGAGGGAAAACGATGTAGCTACGCATGTGTTTCAGCAGGGCAGACAACACTCTGGACAAGACGTTGGAAAACATAGGCTGGCGCATCCCTGATGCTATGGCCACTGTAGTTTGAAATGACCCAGTTTCTGGGAAATGGAGTACTGACAGCACCTGCACTTGAGGGGGGATTCCTGTGGGATGGGGGATAGCTGACATCAGGTCTGGCTCCAACTGGGCACACAGTTCCTGGATTGTGGCACAATCAAGTCTGTAGGTGATGATCACATGTCGATCCTCCATTGTCGACAGGTCCACCAGCGGTCTGTACACCGGAGGATGCCGCCATCTCCTCACATGCCCCAGGGGCGGTGCCTATGGAGGAGAACAGCGAGCAGAGAGTCAACCAACTCTGAGGTACGTAAATACATCTTACTCTGAAAATATTAGCAAAACGACATATGCCTCTATGAGTGTTTAGGCAAGGCCTAGCTATGAGTGACGCAGTCCAAAATAATGCCATGTGGGCCCATGAAATGGCAGCTGCCTGACCTGTAAAGTGGAACAAGGGGATATGAGGTAACTGCGCTGGCGTTGTACACTGTTGTGGTAGGCGGTCTAAGACCGCAGCACAATCCTGCATTGGTTGACATTGGACCCTATGGGTCCCAGGAGCCAATGACGATGTACGCCGGCGGTGACGGTACGCACCGCCGCGGACGTGACTGCCATTGTCTTTCTGTTCAATCACTTGATACCTGATCTTCGACAAGAGAGGACCTACACTGCAAGTGCTGCTGTGACCTCAGTCTGGAAGAGACAATGGCTCGTGTGTCTGGGGAAAGGGCCCCTACCTTCAGCACGGAGGAGTTGGAGAAACTCATGGATGGGGTCCTCCCCCAGTACACGCTACTCTACGGTCCTCCAGACAAACAGGTAAATACACTGTGAGCATGCTGTATGGGCAATGCCTGTGTGGAGTGGTGTGGATGAAAGATAGAGGGGGTGAGAATGAGGCATGCATGAAACGACAGTGAGTGCATGTGCGTCATGGCAAGGGTAGGGATGCGGGCCAATGACTGTGACGGTGCGGACGGTAATAACTTCTCTTTTTCCCCTGTACTATTCCTGTAGGTCAGCACCCACCAGAAAAAGGACATTTGGTGTGCCATCGCCAAGGAAGTCTGTACCCTGGGGGTCTACCACACCAAACCGTGCATCATATCTAAACTTTGACGCCCGTGTACGCCAAAATTCCTCTGTGTGCGTCATTTTCTGGATGCGGGAAACCGCCTTGTGTTAATGATATGCAAGGTAGGCGTTCCTGTCCAAAAAATGACTTAAACTCCTGTGCACCTTATTTATGCTACCGTGCAAAAATGACGCACGGCCGGGAGGTGGAGGCAGGAAATGACACACAGCCTGATATGCGCCAAAAATAACACCTGGGTCAGGGCAGGCGTTAAAATGGGGCAAACACATCTGTACTTAATTAAAATACACAGAAGCAACAGCAGAGCTCCAAAAGGAAGACATGGAGGTGCTTTTCATCCAGCATGCACACCAATGCAGAGCACAGGACCAACAACAGCAGCTTCCACAACACCAGCAGGGACCCCAAAGGCAACACAGAAGGCAGGAGAGGATATTCCGCACCAGGACAACCCTTCTGGGACTCCACCAACAAGACATCATTCAAAGGTACAGCCTCAACTGGCAAGTCATTCAGCAGCTGCTGTGCAACATTGAGCCACAGTTGGCACCCAGCTTGCAGACATCCCACACCATTCCACCAAAAACCAAGCTGGTAGCTGTACTACACATGTTGGCAAGTGGCTCCTTTCAAACCACTGGTGCCCTGGTTGCAGGGATCTCACAGCCATCATTATCTGCCTTCCTACCAAAGGTACTGGATGCTATCATCTCCCTCACACCCCGCCACATCAGCTTCTCCAACACACGGCAGAAGCAGCAGGAGACAAAACGGGGTATTACCAAATTAACGGCTTCCCACACGTCCTTGGTGCCATTGACTGCACACATGTACGCATTGTGCCACCTGCTGCAACCGAACATCTATACCACAACAGGAAGCACACACACTCCATCAATGTGCAGGTTATTGTCGATCACCGGGGCTTGATCACCAACATCGTGGCAAAGTATCCTGGGAGTGTACATGATTCATTCATCTTCTCATCTTCCGTCACCATCAATCAACACTTCCAGGATGGAGGATATGGAAATGGACTACTTGTTGGTAAGTACAGAAACCTACTTATATACACACAACACATCAACCCTTTAGGACACAGAACGTATACACCACGACATCAACACGTGGACAGGAAGACAATGAGGTAGTGACACTGCTAGGCATGTTTGATATCCTCACCCAATGGGATACACACCTAGAGACAAATGACAGTTGCAAATAACAACTAGTGCCACTCCAGAGCCACAAGGGGGCAATTTAAAACAACACAATGACAAAGACATGGCCCCAAATGGCAGTACAATTTGGAAGATTAATCTTTCAATATCACATCAATAACACTCAATCAAACACCCTTCCAACAATACGTACTGTGTAAGGGGTGTGTAATGTGTTTTGCTGCAGGTCAAACACCATGACACACATAGCATGATGATGACTACAATGAAGGTCACATGCAATCATTGAGGATGTACCAATATCTCACATCACTCCTGCTCTCACATTGCCCACTACCAATAAGCAAGTGGACTGTGTGAAGAACACATCTTCATGGGACAATATTGAAAGTGCACATTCCTACACATATGCATTGCAACAAATTAAAACACACACAACAGATGTACAGGCATACGGACCTTCTGAAACTCAAAATGACAACTTCACAACCAAGTTAGCCATCTGAACAAGAACATGTTCAGTAGTATAGGTACACGTTACAACCTGAGTCGACTTGGCAAGGGCAGAGAAATAGGTCTGCAGTGAACTTGTCACACAAGTGAAATTAGTGCCTAGTCAATTGTTAACACGTCAGTGCTGACAACGTACAAAGATGTGTTGCACATAGTCACCTAGCCAAATCAAAGGGTCTCACTGATGGTTAAATAATTCTATTGCATATGTAAAATTGGATGGGATGTCCAGGGTATATAGATGCCACCGTGTTACCACCACTGTGGAATTGATTCTGTGTATTGAAGTATCATGTCACCCCCAGTTAAGACACAGGGACACCTATTTCACATGACACAATGCAAGGGAGTACACACTGTACTGCAACTCTACAAAAATACTGCTGACATCCGGTCAACAGCCAAACACCCGTTCAGATAAGGAAACAACCCAATGCTGATGGTACATCCTAGAAGCCTAGGATTCCACACAATAACACAAACACAGATGAGTCACAGACAACACAAGACAAAAATTGCCATACAAAGTGATAATCATGGTGCAAAGTACATCAACATGTTCTCACTCATTTTCTCTTTCAGCTGATCATGGGTATGGGATCCAGCCATGGATCATGGCCCCATTTGCAAACCCAAGCACTGCAGCAGAGCGTGCCTATAATGAGGCACTTAGGAGTACACGCACCATATTCAAGAGGACCTTTGACATCCTGAAGTCAAGATTCAGGTTCCTCAACATCACCAGAGGCAGCCTCCTATACTCACCAGAAATGGTGTGCAAAATAATTTTGACCTGTGCCATCCTCCACAACATATGTGTAAGAAGGAACATTCCCCTATATGAACCCGACCCACAAATGCCTGAAGAGGAGGAAGAGGAGGATGCTGTCCATCAACATGAGGGGGACTATCTAAACACAGCTGCGGGATTGCATCGGAGACAACATATTGTCCAAAATTTCCTTTAACTCTATTCATCCATCACCACTGTCTTACCATATATCAATAAACACCTATACTATTCACTGTATCATGGTCTGGGTAATCATTTTTGCATAATATTATCTCTAACTATCAGAATCAGAGTGTAGCCTCATGGAGCATTGCTGAAATACAGATTAGGACACAGAAATTTCCAAATCTATTTTGATATGTAAATAACATATATCCTGTACATTTCATATTTGAAGGGCAATAGCAGAGGACCACACCTATTTCACACTTACATGTTGGCAACATGGTTCATCCCAGCATATGGAACACAACTAAGACACCATCAGTCAATAATGGAAAAAAATGCCTTATACATGAGGCAGTGGATGTGCTATTGCATTGGTGACAAGAAGTTATGACCAGACCCTTGACAGCAGTAAGTCTTACATCACCTATCTTTGCAAGGACTATGTGTGACAAGATTTACATATAAGCAGCAAATAGAAAGCACAAGTGCCCCAGGTATGACTAGCATTTCTCACATGACATCTCCTGCACATGGCAGCCCATGTCCTAAGTCCAGCCACACTCATGTTCCCTATCTCAGCCCACCCTTCTTCAGAGGTCCCTGGAATGGCAATATGTGTCCCCAGATATTTCCTCCTCTACACACACCCAGACTCACAATGTTAATCCAGTGTGCTTCCCTCTTTAGTATGGTATGCCATAGTCATTGTACTTCTGTCTGTATGGACATCAGGTTAAATAATGCACTGGCTTGTAGTCTGTAGGGCCTGTAATCACCTGTACATTGCTTCCCATGTGAAAGGTACTGTTGGCCCTTTGAACTTGAATCTCACCTACAGGACTTGTGAGAGACTGATGCTGCACACACCTGTGAGCACCTCCATGGAGACCAGCCATTTGAACACGCACGCCCTTGCAGCTGTCTGGAACAGCATAGAAGCTGCCATTTTATCTATAACACTGTTATACATTGCCGTAAAAATCAGCTGTGTAACACAGCCCTTGGGTTAATGTATTACGTTCCAACACACAGTTTCCACAGTGTTGTTCCACCTTTGACCAGTCTCAGTCTGACCACTGTGTATTTACCTTGTTGAATGTTGGGAACCTGATTGACCCTGCATCCTGTTAGACTGACTGGCTTCTCTCCTTGCGTTACCCTAAAGGTTCCTTGTGGCTACATTTGTTTCATAGTTGCTTTCCCAACCCTCACATTCCTCCTGGGGTATTGTGTCAGGTGGGTCTACAATGCATACTCAAATACATTGTATAGCATAATCAGTTTATTTATCGTACCATGGGGGGGAACTTGTCTCCAAATAGCCGAATGATGGCATATCCCTTGCCTGGGTTTCATGTATGCATGAGTGACAAATAGTGACAGTGTACCATGGCTATATGCATGGATCGGTTATGGTGCCTCCAGCACAACAAACAACAACAGATAATGTGCATGAAATGTCTACACATGTTAGGACCCTGACAGTCCACACGCTGATTCACATTGCTCCCAACATCGTGATGGGGCTTGTGTGGTTAATAGCTGTGAGATTAATCAGCACAGAGGCACTGATATTCTCAGATGCAGTGGGAATTTTAGAGGCCAACCTGTGTACAAATGTTGTGAGGACACCTACCGGTATAATAATACTGAGACAGTACCTTTGTCAGCACACCAAGGTTGCCCTGTTAACAGTCTCATAACACGTCTGCAGTGACGGAGCTGGACCATCCCCATGTGTGCTCTCAATTCCTCATTGGCTTTCCTTCTATTGATCTGCAAAGGATACTTTGTAGATACAGGAAATGGCTCCACAGATTAATGACTAGACCTGCATGTAACTGTGACAACATAGACACCAATAATGATATAGGCTAAACATTGGCCCACACACATGAACCAGATACCTCTGTGCATTTTACCACTGGAATTATGTGAACACGTGCTGCTTGGTCTGCTGCTCCTCCACTGCCACAGGAGAGACATGGCTCAGTTATATGACTCCAACTGTGGCGTAACATTACAATTGTGTATTATATTTGGGACTTGGTATCACAAACACGGTACCCACATAGCATTATCCCATGCCTGACTCATGGTGGGTAAACAAACAAGTGCCTAGGAAGTAGTATCCAACATTCCAGGACAAGTGATGGCTAAGTTTTGGAACCTTGCCATGAACAACTGTCTGCTATCTATCCTGTGCATGCTTTGTCATTGGTGGTGCTTATGTTCCAAAAAACCTAGGAAGTGCACACAGCAGTTGTTGCTACGTGTATGACTAACACATGTCTTCTCTCATTTCCACACTGACTAGCATCTGAGGGTTGGACACATTGACTCCACATGCATACAAACAGATTTGCAAAAATGCATCTTGTGATGGTCATTCAGTGGGACAACAACAAAAGCAGTAGGCAAATCACACACATTGACCCATAGGCATTGAGTTACTGTATTGAGTTGCATCACCTTGCCATCCTCTCCTGACGCAAAACATGCCCAAACTGGGTAATACCTAATTGTATACCACATGTTTGGCCATCTATTGCATCAGTGAAGAGTGCAAATCCGGTACAACAACTAGAGGATCATGGTCCGCAGTTGTATGATCTGTCACATGTGCCCATACACCGTAATGCCCAATGTGGGTGCAATCAGCCTAACTCTGTATTGTCACAACTGTCATGTTCTATTCCAAATGAGAAATTACCCAAACCCAGTTAAAGACAGAGATTTTGACGCATAGGCGTCAAAAAAAGATGCACATTCATCAGAAAATTATGCATATGCCTCGAAATATGACGCACATTGCCAGGAAACATCCATTGGCCCTGAGCGGTAATTCCCACACTGTACCCCCTGACATTGGTAAAGTATGAAAGATATTTCAAATTATGGATGCGGGGTTATTTCTAAGCATGTGCATCAAAAAGAAATGACGCACAGACTGTAAGCGTCATAATATTTTGACGTATAACAATAAAAACACACCACATTTGAGGCAGGAAGTGATGAAATAGGATATCCTGTTTACAGAATTGGTACAGTGGGTGTACTTTCACTTTCACTTTGCAGTCTGTGATATTTCCTGACTGTGTGGCTGTGTTTTGACTTGTCTCTATGTGCATTTTGTCTCCAGTGTGGTCTTTAAATTGTCTTTTTGTGTTTCATATCTGTCTGTGGTACCCTGTCTTAGGCCCATATTTATACTTTTTGACGCACAACTGCGCCAACGCAGTTGTGCGTCAAAAATGTTACCGCCGGCTAACGCTATTCCAAAGCGCCATGCGGGCGCCTTATTTATTGAATGACGTTAGCCGGCGCAGCGGACTGGTGTGCGTAAAAAAAAATGACTCACAACAGGCTGCGCCGGCGTAGGGGAAAATGAAGCTTGGGCGTCAAAAAATGGGGCAAGTCAGGTCTGAGGCAAAATTCAGACCTCAACCCGATTTGCGCCATTTGTTTTTACGCTCAACCCCCATTGAAATGACTCCTGTCTTAGCAAAGACAGGAGTCATGCCCCCTTGCCCAATGGCCATGTCCAGGGGACTTATGTCCCCTGGGCATGGTCATTGGGCATAGTGGCATGTAGGGGGGCACAAATCAGGCCCCCCTATGCCACAAAATAAATACGAGAAAAAAAACTTACCTGAACTTACCTTTTCTTCCCTGGGATGGGTCCCTCCATCCTTGGGTGTCACCTGGGGTGGGCAAGGGTGGCAGGGGGTGTCCCTGGGGGCATGGGAGGGCACCTCTGGGCTCCTTCTGAGCCCACAGGTCCCTTAACGCCTGCCCTGACCCAGGAGTTAAAAAACATCGCCCATCAGGCTGGGCGCCGTTTTTTAAGGCCTGCCCCCTCCCGTGCGTCAAAATGACGTCACAGTATAAATAAGGCGCACAGGCCTTAAAGTCATTTTTTGGAAGGCAACGCCTACCTTGCATATAATTAACGCAAGGCTGGTTCCCACTTCCAAAAAATGACGCACATGGTGGAACTTTGACACCCGCAGGGTCGGACGTCAAAGTATAAATATGGGGCAGGGTTTGCGCCGATTGTGCGTCAAACATTTTGACGCACATTCGGCTCGAAGAGTGTATAAATATGCCCCTTAGTGTTTTTTTGGTCATTTGTAGTGTCAACATTTGTCTTTGTTGTGTTGGGAGCCTGTTGTGAGTAGTGGTAGTTTGGGTATAGCTGGGCTGTGTTCTTAATTATTTTGCATTTCCCTGTCCTACTTCCCCTCTATTCTCCTCTGTACCCCTTTATTCCCTTTTTTTGTGCAAGCATGTTGGGTAGGCCTCGTCTGGGCAGGATGGGAGAGGAGGAGCTGGGTGGGTTTATTTGGCTGGTGTGCCACTTCCTACCCTTAATGATAGAGGCAGATGGTCATGTGATACAAGGCTATCACACAGAGGCAAGGAGGCTCCGGTGGGCAAAGGTGTTGTACCATCTCCAGAGAATCTACAACACACCCCACAATGACCACCAGCTGAAGCACCGCTGGGCTGACCTTTTTGCCTGGGAGCAAGACCTGCTGGACCACCTGAGGATTGTGATTGGTGGCTCTGTTGGTTAGTACAAATCAGAGTAATGTGCATGTTTAAATGCTCTGTAGTGCAGTAGATGATTTGTTCATATTCTGCAGGCAATGTTTTTGAACATTTGGAATGCTAGTTAAACATACAGGGCCATAGTTCTACTTTGTTAGCACCGCAAATGGGACCTGTTTTGAAGCAAGAGCGGCGCAAACGTACAAAATACAATTGTATTTTGTAAGTTTGTGCCGCCTTTGTGTCAAAAAACAGCACAAATGCGGTGCAAAATTTGTATAAATATGGGCCACAGTTGCCTGTGAGGTATACAATATTTCCTACACATTACCGTCATTTGTTGACGCAACAGCTAGACTACCTTTCAAAACACAACAGAAGCCTGTAAATTAGTGCTGTCTTCACGTCGATTGATGATGCCAATGTGGCTCTAACACATGTTTCATGTATGGTCTGTGAGTGTATCAGGAAACATATGTCTGAAATCCAGATTTTTTCAATAAATAATGTGTCCCCCAATTGTTTTCAGATACATGTCTGAACTGGATTCTGACACATATATAACAAGTCATAGCTTACCTCAGGTAACATCTTAGACTGATATTTTGAGTTTGTAGTGCCACATTGAAATTAGGGATGGATGGCAAAAGGTATGCATATGGGTTCATATCCCTATGGTTGGTGCAACTTACCATAGATGTGGCACATCAAATGAAGAAAATGATACAAATTGAGGGCTAACAACTGTCCCTGCCCCTCTGTACATTGTACCTGTGTTTCTTAAATTGGTCCTGGTCACAATGTCTGGGTGACTAATATTGCAGTCCTCATGGAAAGTGGCTTTGCATGTCTCTCATGGATCCACATGATGAGAGGAATACACTCCATGAATTTGTCTGCTAACTAACGAAGGAGCATGTTTGCCACCACATGATAGTCAGGGCCACTGCATGTGTGCATATATGTGTGTCTCACTCATTGGAGTCTCCGTGTCTGTACATGTTGGCAGTGGTATGTAGGATGCAGTTTCATCATGTCTGAGAGGCTTGACTTTCTGAGTTAATATTACACATAGTATTTGTATTTGGAAGTGTTGTACAGTGCACAGACATTGAGCACATTCCTCCCTTCCATGCCTTACAGGTGGACCTGCACCCTAAACTATCGGAGAGGTGTCTCAATTTGCGGCCCGAGACATCTCCAGTACGTGTTTATATTTCTGTTCTGTGTTGTGTTTGCTGATGATTTGTGATTGACTCCTTTGTGTTGGACACATAGCAAGGTATGATGCGCTGGCCAATGATGGGTTTTGTTCCTTGAGTGGAGTGTCATTTTTTCCCCATCTTTGAGTTGGCCAATCATTAGCGTATTGTCATAATTTGGGATTGTAGGTCAGTCTTGTAGGCATGGCAATGTGAATATGGATGAGTTATGTGGATAAAATTTGAAATCAGAAAATGTAGCAGTGGACCATATTAGTGATTTAGTCAGCAAGTCAGACTCTGATTCTCCCAGAATAGGGATGCCAAAGTCTTACCCACAGACTTCCGCTTCCCTATTCACTAATGAACATGTTTGACTGTAAGTTTAACTTCCTAGCAGCATGTAGCTCCACATGTTGTGCTACGAGTATGAGGCACTTGAGTACAATGGCCTAGGTGTGCATGCAGCTCATGGCCAGAGGTGTGCTTGCATCTATCTGTTTGTTGTAAGTCATGGGTTACTGGTAGGAAATGATGTTGACAATGGTCTGCATTTCCAAAGAGAAGAGTTGATGGGATTGTCCAAGGTTTGGGTGTATCTTAGTTGGACTTCCTCCTTAACTGTGGTGTGCTGACCAAACCCATGTACAGCTTTCCAAAGCTTCCTGGGTGTTGTTGTTGTTTGAAATTATTTGTTGCTTGTCCACCCCCCCTCAAGCACAGGCGTAGGGTTGTGAATAGTGTACCTAGGACTGATGATCCAAGTTTAGTACACAGACATGTAAATCTGTAAATCACTTGTCCAAACCTAGGATACCCACTCATGATTAGCATTGCATTCTATACTGGCAATTCCATTTACAATCGCAGATCTTGTGGCCCTAGATTGTCATCAAGAACATAGTAATTTGTTGGCCTGTCAGTGGTGGAGGATTTGCAGCATGATTTTTACCTGACAAATGGCTGAAAAATGATGTCACAGTCATTCCAGTTGTTACCCATCTTTTAGGGTTTTGATGTGCTGTTTGATGATAGGACATGTGTAGGCTAGCTTGGCATGTACTGCCTCAGGGGCAATCAGTGATGTGTATGATGATATGGGCTGTTTCAGGTATATTATATGTATTGTCTGATTTACTTCTTGAGCCATTTCACACGATGAAGTGCCTAATGTTTGGTTTTCTATTTGTCTTAACAGCTGTCAATATGACTCCAGATCCGAGAGTTTCAGCGCAGGGCAATGCGTTACCACCACATTCTGGATGTGGAGTCTGGGTTCTGCAACATAGCAAGGCGTTAGCGCCACAAAAGAGCCTCTGGAGTGTGGAGGGCATTTGCTCAAGGGGGCCCTTCGGTGTCCACCACAGCCACCACCACCAGCACCACCACTACCACCCAGATGGCACCGACATTAGCAGGGACCTTTGCTGGACCATCATCATCCACAGCTCCCGGACCTGTCACAGCACCACCTGCACCTCCTCCTACAGACATGGCACCGACAAGGGCCCATACTTCCTCCACTGGCACACAGACCACCCCTGCTGCAGTCATAGACCCTGCAGCTTTTAACCAGATGCAACGGAACTTGGACCGTGTGTTGCGTAAAATGACCAGGCTGCAGCAGGAGGTGGCACAAGTGAATCGGAGGGAGCATGCTATCAAAAAGACCTTGCGGAGGGCCAACTTCTAGGCTTATACTCAGCCATGATTCCCTCCCTCCAATATCCTGGTTCTTTAATTTAGTGGGTTTAGAGGGCTTAGTGTTAGGTTAGTATAGGTTGTTAGTTTAGCTAGTAGTAGTGGGCGGGGGCTGGGGGTATCATATTTTTTACAACAGTTTTTTATTATGTGTGTTGGACGATGTTGGGGTTTTGGTGTTAAAAAAATACAAAAAAAACATATATTTGTTTAGTATAAGATAGTATGGGGGTCATTACAACATTGGCGGTAAAAGCCGCTTACCGCCGTGCAGAAGACCTCCAACACACCACCGCGGCCACAGAATTCTGCCACTGTCATTATGACCCACAGCTCGGAATCCACCAAAATCCAGACATCCACACAAGTCCGCCACACCAAAGGTCAGTGATAAACCTCAGCGATAACAAGACCTCCACCGTCACACCAACAGGAATACGCCCACACTATCACGACCCACGAATCCACGCGGCGGTCTTTCAACCGCGGTATTCCATTGGCGGTACACACAGGCGCGCTCAAAATACACACACATTTACAAAACACATCCACATTGGACAAATCGAAATACACACATCTGATACACATTCACACCACTCCCACACATCCAATACAATATAAAACACACACCTACATCACCCACAAACCCTTATGACCACAATTGCGAATGAAGGCCAGAGAGAGACACCACCAGAAACAACATTAGCATTCACAGGCACTCAACACTATCACGCACACAACATCCAAGCACCTCACACGACACACCTCTAAATATCACCCCACACATCACAACACACACCACCCCACACATCACCCACACCACCCCAGGTTCTCTGAGGAGGAACTCAGGGTCACGTTGGAGGAAAGCATCCGGGTAGAGCCACAGCTATTCGGATCACAGGTGCAGCACACCACCATAGCTAGGAAGATGGAGCTATGGTGAAGAATCGTGGACAGGGTGAATGCAGTGGGACAGCACCCAAGAACATGGGATGACCTCAGGAAGAGGTGAAACGATCTACGGGGGAAGGTGCGTTCCGTGGTCTCAAGACACCACATCGTGGTTCAGAGGACTGGCGGCGGACCCCCACCTCCTCCCCCACAACTAACAACATGAGAGGAGCAGGTCTTGCCTATACTGCATCTAGAGGGCCTCACAGGAGTAGCAGGAGAAATGGACTCTGGTAAGTCACTCTTCACTACTTTCAACCCCCCTACCTGCATGCCATCACATTCCCCCACCCTCGCCCTCACCCCATCACTCCAACTCCTCACATATGTCCCAATATCACAAACCACACATCCCAAACCCAACCCCTGCATGTAACACCAAAGCATGGACACACATCACCAAAGCATGGCCACTGCACATACCCATACACCCCCCTAAACCATCATCACACAAGGTCCTAAACAGGAATGCAAGCACTGGGGTACAGGGTCACCTACCCATTGCACACCATGGCCCACACAGATGTAATAATCATGCCTTTACACCCCTGCAGGACCCCTACCCAACGTCACCGGACAGGAGGATCCAGATATGTCCACTCCACCCACAGAAGAGGCCCACAGTGAAGGCAGCAGCTCTGTCCAACAGGATCAAGATGACCAGCCCATCCCATCTGGGACCTTGGGACAATCGACTCCCGTCACACTGGCACAGGCCACTACAGAGCTTCCTCCCTCTGGAAACACCAGCACAGCATCCACCTAGCGGGCCCATACCTCTTTCCCCAGGACACGTCAAGCAGCAGTGTGTCCACCACTACAGGGAACCCAGGCTAACCCACCACCCCAACAACACCAGGGACCTGGGGGCAGTGGTAGTGGGCACACGGTTCAGGGGACAAAGGCACAGGAACACAGGGGAACTGGGAGGGCTGCTGTGCAACAGGGGGAGGACAGGCCCAGGGAACCCAATCTTCACGAGGCACTCTCCAATATCACGGGAGCCTACCACCATTCCCAGGAGACAATGGCAACGGTACTGGCCAAGTTTCAGGAGACCCAGTGGCTACAGGAGGAACAGTATTTGGGGTTCAGGGAGGAACTCAAATCCATCAATTCCACTACGGGCACCATTGTAGGGGTGCTGAAGGAACTCGTGAACGCAGGAGGGACAATGTGGCACAACAAGGGGCCCCTGACACTAGCCTGGATGATGAACTGCCCACCACCTCCTCCAGCGCTAGTGGACAGGAGGCACCGCCCTAGAACCACCACACCAGCACCCCACCCTCTACAGATGGAGAACCACCCCGCAAACGGTCCCTGAGATCCAGGAAAAAGCCAGAGAACAATGCCAAGACCCCTGCCAAGAAATGAGACCACCCTGATTGTCATCCTTCTGTCCCACTTTGTCACCCTGTTCATCCTTGAACTCCCCCAGCTCCACTTCCTATGCCCCTTTGGACAATGCACTTGTGAGACTAATAGACTGGACTCTGCCATGGACATTCCTCCACCATCTCCCCTGACCATTTATCAACACCCTCCAATATGGAGCACTTAAATAAACACCCTTGAATCACAAAACAATCAGGAGTCTGTCTGTGATTTCGAAATTGTGTATTAGCAATTGCAGTGGCAAAATGCTATATCAAATGTAATGTCAAGATACCTACGTCACACAGCTCTAGTCCATGTGGAAACAAAGCAGATGTCACACAGTGGGACCCACATCTGTGAAATTGTAAGGGAAAGTGACAACTCAGTGACCATACACTGGGTGAAAATGACAGACAGTAGTAGAATGAAATCACATGTAGCAGGCAGTGTTGTCTTCTTACCTATGTCTCAATGGAAGTATTGCAGGATCACCGTGTTCCTGTTGTCTATGTCCTCTTCTTCTGCTTCCTCGTCTTCACTCTCCACAGGCTCCACAGCTGGCACAACACCTCCATCTGGACCATCCTCCTGCAGAAAAGGCACCTGTCGTCGCAAAGCCAAGTTGTGAAGCATACAGCAGGCCACGATGATCGGGCATATCTTCTTTGGTGAGTAGAATAGGGAACCACCTGTCATTTGGAGGCACCGGGACCTGGCCTTCAGGATGCCGAAGGTCCGCTCTATAATCCTCCTAGTTTGCCCAGGGGCCTCAATGTAGCGTTCCTCTGCCCTTGCCCTGGGATTCCTCACTGGCGTCAGTAGCCATGACAGGTTGGGTTACCCAGAGTCACCTGCAAATGTCGAGGGACAACTTTTAGACACACACTAACTCATAGGGACATCACCAGACCCAGACAACTATTCACACTGTATTGGGTCCATCTCCTCACCTAATAGCCACACACGGTGCCTCTGGAGTTGCCCCATCACATGAGGGATGCTGCTATTCCTCAGAATATAAGTGTCATGCACTGAGCCAGGAAATTTGGCATTCACATGGGGGATGTACTGGTCTGCCAAACACACAATCTGCACATTCATTGAATGGTAACTCTTCCGGTTTCTGTACACCTGTTCACTCCTGCGGGGGGACCAAGGCCACATATGTCCCATCAATGGCACCTATGATGTTGGGGATATGTCCCAGGGCATAGAAATCACCTTTCACTGTAGGAAAATCCTCCACCTGAGGGAAAACGATGTAGCTACGCATGTGTTTCAGCAGGGCAGACAACACTCTGGACAAGACGTTGGAAAACATAGGCTGGCGCATCCCTGATGCTATGGCCACTGTAGTTTGAAATGACCCAGTTTCTGGGAAATGGAGTACTGACAGCACCTGCACTTGAGGGGGGATTCCTGTGGGATGGGGGATAGCTGACATCAGGTCTGGCTCCAACTGGGCACACAGTTCCTGGATTGTGGCACAATCAAGTCTGTAGGTGATGATCACATGTCGATCCTCCATTGTCGACAGGTCCACCAGCGGTCTGTACACCGGAGGATGCCGCCATCTCCTCACATGCCCCAGGGGCGGTGCCTATGGAGGAGAACAGCGAGCAGAGAGTCAACCAACTCTGAGGTACGTAAATACATCTTACTCTGAAAATATTAGCAAAACGACATATGCCTCTATGAGTGTTTAGGCAAGGCCTAGCTATGAGTGACGCAGTCCAAAATAATGCCATGTGGGCCCATGAAATGGCAGCTGCCTGACCTGTAAAGTGGAACAAGGGGATATGAGGTAACTGCGCTGGCGTTGTACACTGTTGTGGTAGGCGGTCTAAGACCGCAGCACAATCCTGCATTGGTTGACATTGGACCCTATGGGTCCCAGGAGCCAATGACGATGTACGCCGGCGGTGACGGTACGCACCGCCGCGGACGTGACTGCCATTGTCTTTCTGTTCAATCACTTGATACCTGATCTTCGACAAGAGAGGACCTACACTGCAAGTGCTGCTGTGACCTCAGTCTGGAAGAGACAATGGCTCGTGTGTCTGGGGAAAGGGCCCCTACCTTCAGCACGGAGGAGTTGGAGAAACTCATGGATGGGGTCCTCCCCCAGTACACGCTACTCTACGGTCCTCCAGACAAACAGGTAAATACACTGTGAGCATGCTGTATGGGCAATGCCTGTGTGGAGTGGTGTGGATGAAAGATAGAGGGGGTGAGAATGAGGCATGCATGAAACGACAGTGAGTGCATGTGCGTCATGGCAAGGGTAGGGATGCGGGCCAATGACTGTGACGGTGCGGACGGTAATAACTTCTCTTTTTCCCCTGTACTATTCCTGTAGGTCAGCACCCACCAGAAAAAGGACATTTGGTGTGCCATCGCCAAGGAAGTCTGTACCCTGGGGGTCTACCACACCAAACCGTGCATCATATCTAAACTTTGACGCCCGTGTACGCCAAAATTCCTCTGTGTGCGTCATTTTCTGGATGCGGGAAACCGCCTTGTGTTAATGATATGCAAGGTAGGCGTTCCTGTCCAAAAAATGACTTAAACTCCTGTGCACCTTATTTATGCTACCGTGCAAAAATGACGCACGGCCGGGAGGTGGAGGCAGGAAATGACACACAGCCTGATATGCGCCAAAAATAACACCTGGGTCAGGGCAGGCGTTAAAATGGGGCAAACACATCTGTACTTAATTAAAATACACAGAAGCAACAGCAGAGCTCCAAAAGGAAGACATGGAGGTGCTTTTCATCCAGCATGCACACCAATGCAGAGCACAGGACCAACAACAGCAGCTTCCACAACACCAGCAGGGACCCCAAAGGCAACACAGAAGGCAGGAGAGGATATTCCGCACCAGGACAACCCTTCTGGGACTCCACCAACAAGACATCATTCAAAGGTACAGCCTCAACTGGCAAGTCATTCAGCAGCTGCTGTGCAACATTGAGCCACAGTTGGCACCCAGCTTGCAGACATCCCACACCATTCCACCAAAAACCAAGCTGGTAGCTGTACTACACATGTTGGCAAGTGGCTCCTTTCAAACCACTGGTGCCCTGGTTGCAGGGATCTCACAGCCATCATTATCTGCCTTCCTACCAAAGGTACTGGATGCTATCATCTCCCTCACACCCCGCCACATCAGCTTCTCCAACACACGGCAGAAGCAGCAGGAGACAAAACGGGGTATTACCAAATTAACGGCTTCCCACACGTCCTTGGTGCCATTGACTGCACACATGTACGCATTGTGCCACCTGCTGCAACCGAACATCTATACCACAACAGGAAGCACACACACTCCATCAATGTGCAGGTTATTGTCGATCACCGGGGCTTGATCACCAACATCGTGGCAAAGTATCCTGGGAGTGTACATGATTCATTCATCTTCTCATCTTCCGTCACCATCAATCAACACTTCCAGGATGGAGGATATGGAAATGGACTACTTGTTGGTAAGTACAGAAACCTACTTATATACACACAACACATCAACCCTTTAGGACACAGAACGTATACACCACGACATCAACACGTGGACAGGAAGACAATGAGGTAGTGACACTGCTAGGCATGTTTGATATCCTCACCCAATGGGATACACACCTAGAGACAAATGACAGTTGCAAATAACAACTAGTGCCACTCCAGAGCCACAAGGGGGCAATTTAAAACAACACAATGACAAAGACATGGCCCCAAATGGCAGTACAATTTGGAAGATTAATCTTTCAATATCACATCAATAACACTCAATCAAACACCCTTCCAACAATACGTACTGTGTAAGGGGTGTGTAATGTGTTTTGCTGCAGGTCAAACACCATGACACACATAGCATGATGATGACTACAATGAAGGTCACATGCAATCATTGAGGATGTACCAATATCTCACATCACTCCTGCTCTCACATTGCCCACTACCAATAAGCAAGTGGACTGTGTGAAGAACACATCTTCATGGGACAATATTGAAAGTGCACATTCCTACACATATGCATTGCAACAAATTAAAACACACACAACAGATGTACAGGCATACGGACCTTCTGAAACTCAAAATGACAACTTCACAACCAAGTTAGCCATCTGAACAAGAACATGTTCAGTAGTATAGGTACACGTTACAACCTGAGTCGACTTGGCAAGGGCAGAGAAATAGGTCTGCAGTGAACTTGTCACACAAGTGAAATTAGTGCCTAGTCAATTGTTAACACGTCAGTGCTGACAACGTACAAAGATGTGTTGCACATAGTCACCTAGCCAAATCAAAGGGTCTCACTGATGGTTAAATAATTCTATTGCATATGTAAAATTGGATGGGATGTCCAGGGTATATAGATGCCACCGTGTTACCACCACTGTGGAATTGATTCTGTGTATTGAAGTATCATGTCACCCCCAGTTAAGACACAGGGACACCTATTTCACATGACACAATGCAAGGGAGTACACACTGTACTGCAACTCTACAAAAATACTGCTGACATCCGGTCAACAGCCAAACACCCGTTCAGATAAGGAAACAACCCAATGCTGATGGTACATCCTAGAAGCCTAGGATTCCACACAATAACACAAACACAGATGAGTCACAGACAACACAAGACAAAAATTGCCATACAAAGTGATAATCATGGTGCAAAGTACATCAACATGTTCTCACTCATTTTCTCTTTCAGCTGATCATGGGTATGGGATCCAGCCATGGATCATGGCCCCATTTGCAAACCCAAGCACTGCAGCAGAGCGTGCCTATAATGAGGCACTTAGGAGTACACGCACCATATTCAAGAGGACCTTTGACATCCTGAAGTCAAGATTCAGGTTCCTCAACATCACCAGAGGCAGCCTCCTATACTCACCAGAAATGGTGTGCAAAATAATTTTGACCTGTGCCATCCTCCACAACATATGTGTAAGAAGGAACATTCCCCTATATGAACCCGACCCACAAATGCCTGAAGAGGAGGAAGAGGAGGATGCTGTCCATCAACATGAGGGGGACTATCTAAACACAGCTGCGGGATTGCATCGGAGACAACATATTGTCCAAAATTTCCTTTAACTCTATTCATCCATCACCACTGTCTTACCATATATCAATAAACACCTATACTATTCACTGTATCATGGTCTGGGTAATCATTTTTGCATAATATTATCTCTAACTATCAGAATCAGAGTGTAGCCTCATGGAGCATTGCTGAAATACAGATTAGGACACAGAAATTTCCAAATCTATTTTGATGTGTAAATAACATATATCCTGTACATTTCATATTTGAAGGGCAATAGCAGAGGACCACACCTATTTCACACTTACATGTTGGCAACATGGTTCATCCCAGCATATGGAACACAACTAAGACACCATCAGTCAATAATGGAAAAAAATGCCTTATACATGAGGCAGTGGATGTGCTATTGCATTGGTGACAAGAAGTTATGACCAGACCCTTGACAGCAGTAAGTCTTACATCACCTATCTTTGCAAGGACTATGTGTGACAAGATTTACATATAAGCAGCAAATAGAAAGCACAAGTGCCCCAGGTATGACTAGCATTTCTCACATGACATCTCCTGCACATGGCAGCCCATGTCCTAAGTCCAGCCACACTCATGTTCCCTATCTCAGCCCACCCTTCTTCAGAGGTCCCTGGAATGGCAATATGTGTCCCCAGATATTTCCTCCTCTACACACACCCAGACTCACAATGTTAATCCAGTGTGCTTCCCTCTTTAGTATGGTATGCCATAGTCATTGTACTTCTGTCTGTATGGACATCAGGTTAAATAATGCACTGGCTTGTAGTCTGTAGGGCCTGTAATCACCTGTACATTGCTTCCCATGTGAAAGGTACTGTTGGCCCTTTGAACTTGAATCTCACCTACAGGACTTGTGAGAGACTGATGCTGCACACACCTGTGAGCACCTCCATGGAGACCAGCCATTTGAACACGCACGCCCTTGCAGCTGTCTGGAACAGCATAGAAGCTGCCATTTTATCTATAACACTGTTATACATTGCCGTAAAAATCAGCTGTGTAACACAGCCCTTGGGTTAATGTATTACGTTCCAACACACAGTTTCCACAGTGTTGTTCCACCTTTGACCAGTCTCAGTCTGACCACTGTGTATTTACCTTGTTGAATGTTGGGAACCTGATTGACCCTGCATCCTGTTAGACTGACTGGCTTCTCTCCTTGCGTTACCCTAAAGGTTCCTTGTGGCTACATTTGTTTCATAGTTGCTTTCCCAACCCTCACATTCCTCCTGGGGTATTGTGTCAGGTGGGTCTACAATGCATACTCAAATACATTGTATAGCATAATCAGTTTATTTATCGTACCATGGGGGGGAACTTGTCTCCAAATAGCCGAATGATGGCATATCCCTTGCCTGGGTTTCATGTATGCATGAGTGACAAATAGTGACAGTGTACCATGGCTATATGCATGGATCGGTTATGGTGCCTCCAGCACAACAAACAACAACAGATAATGTGCATGAAATGTCTACACATGTTAGGACCCTGACAGTCCACACGCTGATTCACATTGCTCCCAACATCGTGATGGGGCTTGTGTGGTTAATAGCTGTGAGATTAATCAGCACAGAGGCACTGATATTCTCAGATGCAGTGGGAATTTTAGAGGCCAACCTGTGTACAAATGTTGTGAGGACACCTACCGGTATAATAATACTGAGACAGTACCTTTGTCAGCACACCAAGGTTGCCCTGTTAACAGTCTCATAACACGTCTGCAGTGACGGAGCTGGACCATCCCCATGTGTGCTCTCAATTCCTCATTGGCTTTCCTTCTATTGATCTGCAAAGGATACTTTGTAGATACAGGAAATGGCTCCACAGATTAATGACTAGACCTGCATGTAACTGTGACAACATAGACACCAATAATGATATAGGCTAAACATTGGCCCACACACATGAACCAGATACCTCTGTGCATTTTACCACTGGAATTATGTGAACACGTGCTGCTTGGTCTGCTGCTCCTCCACTGCCACAGGAGAGACATGGCTCAGTTATATGACTCCAACTGTGGCGTAACATTACAATTGTGTATTATATTTGGGACTTGGTATCACAAACACGGTACCCACATAGCATTATCCCATGCCTGACTCATGGTGGGTAAACAAACAAGTGCCTAGGAAGTAGTATCCAACATTCCAGGACAAGTGATGGCTAAGTTTTGGAACCTTGCCATGAACAACTGTCTGCTATCTATCCTGTGCATGCTTTGTCATTGGTGGTGCTTATGTTCCAAAAAACCTAGGAAGTGCACACAGCAGTTGTTGCTACGTGTATGACTAACACATGTCTTCTCTCATTTCCACACTGACTAGCATCTGAGGGTTGGACACATTGACTCCACATGCATACAAACAGATTTGCAAAAATGCATCTTGTGATGGTCATTCAGTGGGACAACAACAAAAGCAGTAGGCAAATCACACACATTGACCCATAGGCATTGAGTTACTGTATTGAGTTGCATCACCTTGCCATCCTCTCCTGACGCAAAACATGCCCAAACTGGGTAATACCTAATTGTATACCACATGTTTGGCCATCTATTGCATCAGTGAAGAGTGCAAATCCGGTACAACAACTAGAGGATCATGGTCCGCAGTTGTATGATCTGTCACATGTGCCCATACACCGTAATGCCCAATGTGGGTGCAATCAGCCTAACTCTGTATTGTCACAACTGTCATGTTCTATTCCAAATGAGAAATTACCCAAACCCAGTTAAAGACAGAGATTTTGACGCATAGGCGTCAAAAAAAGATGCACATTCATCAGAAAATTATGCATATGCCTCGAAATATGACGCACATTGCCAGGAAACATCCATTGGCCCTGAGCGGTAATTCCCACACTGTACCCCCTGACATTGGTAAAGTATGAAAGATATTTCAAATTATGGATGCGGGGTTATTTCTAAGCATGTGCATCAAAAAGAAATGACGCACAGACTGTAAGCGTCATAATATTTTGACGTATAACAATAAAAACACACCACATTTGAGGCAGGAAGTGATGAAATAGGATATCCTGTTTACAGAATTGGTACAGTGGGTGTACTTTCACTTTCACTTTGCAGTCTGTGATATTTCCTGACTGTGTGGCTGTGTTTTGACTTGTCTCTATGTGCATTTTGTCTCCAGTGTGGTCTTTAAATTGTCTTTTTGTGTTTCATATCTGTCTGTGGTACCCTGTCTTAGGCCCATATTTATACTTTTTGACGCACAACTGCGCCAACGCAGTTGTGCGTCAAAAATGTTACCGCCGGCTAACGCTATTCTAAAGCGCCATGCGGGCGCCTTATTTATTGAATGACGTTAGCCGGCGCAGCGGACTGGTGTGCGTAAAAAAAAATGACTCACAACAGGCTGCGCCGGCGTAGGGGAAAATGAAGCTTGGGCGTCAAAAAATGGGGCAAGTCAGGTCTGAGGCAAAATTCAGACCTCAACCCGATTTGCGCCATTTGTTTTTACGCTCAACCCCCATTGAAATGACTCCTGTCTTAGCAAAGACAGGAGTCATGCCCCCTTGCCCAATGGCCATGTACAGGGGACTTATGTCCCCTGGGCATGGTCATTGGGCATAGTGGCATGTAGGGGGGCACAAATCAGGCCCCCCTATGCCACAAAATAAATACGAGAAAAAAAACTTACCTGAACTTACCTTTTCTTCCCGGGGATGGGTCCCTCCATCCTTGGGTGTCTTCCTGGGGTGGGCAAGGGTGGCAGGGGGTGTCCCTGGGGGCATGGGAGGGCACCTCTGGGCTCCTTCTGAGCCCACAGGTCCCTTAACGCCTGCCCTGACCCAGGAGTTAAAAAACGTCGCCCATCAGGCTGGGCGCCGTTTTTTAAGGCCTGCCCCCTCCCGTGCGTCAAAATGACGTCACAGTATAAATAAGGCGCACAGGCCTTAAAGTCATTTTTTGGAAGGCAACGCCTACCTTGCATATAATTAACGCAAGGCTGGTTCCCACTTCCAAAAAATGACGCACATGGTGGAACTTTGACACCCGCAGGGTCGGACGTCAAAGTATAAATATGGGGCAGGGTTTGCGCCGATTGTGCGTCAAACATTTTGACGCACATTCGGCTCGAAGAGTGTATAAATATGCCCCTTAGTGTTTTTTTGGTCATTTGTAGTGTCAACATTTGTCTTTGTTGTGTTGGGAGCCTGTTGTGAGTAGTGGTAGTTTGGGTATAGCTGGGCTGTGTTCTTAATTATTTTGCATTTCCCTGTCCTACTTCCCCTCTATTCTCCTCTGTACCCCTTTATTCCCTTTTTTTTGTGCAAGCATGTTGGGTAGGCCTCGTCTGGGCAGGATGGGAGAGGAGGAGCTGGGTGGGTTTATTTGGCTGGTGTGCCACTTCCTACCCTTAATGATAGAGGCAGATGGTCATGTGATACAAGGCTATCACACAGAGGCAAGGAGGCTCCGGTGGGCAAAGGTGTTGTACCATCTCCAGAGAATCTACAACACACCCCACAATGACCACCAGCTGAAGCACCGCTGGGCTGACCTTTTTGCCTGGGAGCAAGACCTGCTGGACCACCTGAGGATTGTGATTGGTGGCTCTGTTGGTGAGTACAAATCAGAGTAATGTGCATGTTTAAATGCTCTGTAGTGCAGTAGATGATTTGTTCATATTCTGCAGGCAATGTTTTTGAACATTTGGAATGCTAGTTAAACATACAGGGCCATAGTTCTACTTTGTTAGCACCGCAAATGGGACCTGTTTTGAAGCAAGAGCGGCGCAAACGTACAAAATACAATTGTATTTTGTAAGTTTGTGCCGCCTTTGTTTAAAAAAACAGCACAAATGCGGTGCAAAATTTGTATAAATATGGGCCACAGTTGCCTGTGAGGTATACAATATTTCCTACACATTACCGTCATTTGTTGACGCAACAGCTAGACTACCTTTCAAAACACAACAGAAGCCTGTAAATTAGTGCTGTCTTCACGTCGATTGATGATGCCAATGTGGCTCTAACACATGTTTCATGTATGGTCTGTGAGTGTATCAGGAAACATATGTCTGAAATCCAGATTTTTTCAATAAATAATGTGTCCCCCAATTGTTTTCAGATACATGTCTGAACTGGATTCTGACACATATATAACAAGTCATAGCTTACCTCAGGTAACATCTTAGACTGATATTTTGAGTTTGTAGTGCCACATTGAAATTAGGGATGGATGGCAAAAGGTATGCATATGGGTTCATATCCCTATGGTTGGTGCAACTTACCATAGATGTGGCACATCAAATGAAGAAAATGATACAAATTGAGGGCTAACAACTGTCCCTGCCCCTCTGTACATTGTACCTGTGTTTCTTAAATTGGTCCTAGTCACAATGTCTGGGTGACTAATATTGCAGTCCTCATGGAAAGTGGCTTTGCATGTCTCTCATGGATCCACATGATGAGAGGAATACACTCCATGAATTTGTCTGCTAACTAACGAAGGAGCATGTTTGCCACCACATGATAGTCAGGGCCACTGCATGTGTGCATATATGTGTGTCTCACTCATTGGAGTCTCCGTGTCTGTACATGTTGGCAGTGGTATGTAGGATGCAGTTTCATCATGTCTGAGAGGCTTGACTTTCTGAGTTAATATTACACATAGTATTTGTATTTGGAAGTGTTGTACAGTGCACAGACATTGAGCACATTCCTCCCTTCCATGCCTTACAGGTGGACCTGCACCCTAAACTATCGGAGAGGTGTCTCAATTTGCGGCCCGAGACATCTCCAGTACGTGTTTATATTTCTGTTCTGTGTTGTGTTTGCTGATGATTTGTGATTGACTCCTTTGTGTTGGACACATAGCAAGGTATGATGCGCTGGCCAATGATGGGTTTTGTTCCTTGAGTGGAGTGTCATTTTTTCCCCATCTTTGAGTTGGCCAATCATTAGCGTATTGTCATAATTTGGGATTGTAGGTCATTCTTGTAGGCATGGCAATGTGAATATGGATGAGTTATGTGGATAAAATTTGAAATCAGAAAATGTAGCAGTGGACCATATTAGTGATTTAGTCAGCAAGTCAGACTCTGATTCTCCCAGAATAGGGATGCCAAAGTCTTACCCACAGACTTCCGCTTCCCTATTCACTAATGAACATGTTTGACTGTAAGTTTAACTTCCTAGCAGCATGTAGCTCCACATGTTGTGCTACGAGTATGAGGCACTTGAGTACAATGGCCTAGGTGTGCATGCAGCTCATGGCCAGAGGTGTGCTTGCATCTATCTGTTTGTTGTAAGTCATGGGTTACTGGTAGGAAATGATGTTGACAATGGTCTGCATTTCCAAAGAGAAGAGTTGATGGGATTGTCCAAGGTTTGGGTGTATCTTAGTTGGACTTCCTCCTTAACTGTGGTGTGCTGACCAAACCCATGTACAGCTTTCCAAAGCTTCCTGGGTGTTGTTGTTGTTTGAAATTATTTGTTGCTTGTCCACCCCCCCTCAAGCACAGGCGTAGGGTTGTGAATAGTGTACCTAGGACTGATGATCCAAGTTTAGTACACAGACATGTAAATCTGTAAATCACTTGTCCAAACCTAGGATACCCACTCATGATTAGCATTGCATTCTATACTGGCAATTCCATTTACAATCGCAGATCTTGTGGCCCTAGATTGTCATCAAGAACATAGTAATTTGTTGGCCTGTCAGTGGTGGAGGATTTGCAGCATGATTTTTACCTGACAAATGGCTGAAAAATGATGTCACAGTCATTCCAGTTGTTACCCATCTTTTAGGGTTTTGATGTGCTGTTTGATGATAGGACATGTGTAGGCTGGCTTGGCATGTACTGCCTCAGGGGCAATCAGTGATGTGTATGATGATATGGGCTGTTTCAGGTATATTATATGTATTGTCTGATTTACTTCTTGAGCCATTTCACACGATGAAGTGCCTAATGTTTGGTTTTCTATTTGTCTTAACAGCTGTCAATATGACTCCAGATCCGAGAGTTTCAGCGCAGGGCAATGCGTTACCACCACATTCGGGATGTGGAGTCTGGGTTCTGCAACATAGCAAGGCGTTAGCGCCACAAAAGAGCCTCTGGAGTGTGGAGGGCATTTGCTCAAGGGGGCCCTTCGGTGTCCACCACAGCCACCACCACCAGCACCACCACTACCACCCAGATGGCACTGACATTAGCAGGGACCTTTGCTGGACCATCATCATCCACAGCTCCCGGACCTGTCACAGCACCACCTGCACCTCCTCCTACAGACATGGCACCGACAAGGGCCCATACTTCCTCCACTGGCACACAGACCACCCCTGCTGCAGTCATAGACCCTGCAGCTTTTAACCAGATGCAACGGAACTTGGACCGTGTGTTGCGTAAAATGACCAGGCTGCAGCAGGAGGTGGCACAAGTGAATCGGAGGGAGCATGCTATCAAAAAGACCTTGCGGAGGGCCAACTTCTAGGCTTATACTCAGCCATGATTCCCTCCCTCCAATATCCTGGTTCTTTAATTTAGTGGGTTTAGAGGGCTTAGTGTTAGGTTAGTATAGGTTGTTAGTTTAGCTAGTAGTAGTGGGCGGGGGCTGGGGGTATCATATTTTTTACAACAGTTTTTTATTATGTGTGTTGGACGATGTTGGGGTTTTGGTGTTAAAAAAAATACAAAAAAAACATATATTTGTTTAGTATAAGATAGTATGGGGGTCATTACAACATTGGCGGTAAAAGCCGCTTACCGCCGTGCAGAAGACCTCCAACACACCACCGCGGCCACAGAATTCTGCCACTGTCTTTATGACCCACAGCTCGGAATCCACCAAAATCCAGACATCCACACAAGTCCGCCACACCAAAGGTCAGTGATAAACCTCAGCGATAACAAGACCTCCACCGTCACACCAACAGGAATACGCCCACACTATCACGACCCACGAATCCACGCGGCGGTCTTTCAACCGCGGTATTCCATTGGCGGTACACACAGGCGCGCTCAAAATACACACACATTTACAAAACACATCCACATTGGACAAATCGAAATACACACATCTGATACACATTCACACCACTCCCACACATCCAATACAATATAAAACACACACCTACATCACCCACAAACCCTTATGCCCACAATTGCGAATGAAGGCCAGAGAGAGACACCACCAGAAACAACATTAGCATTCACAGGCACTCAACACTATCACGCACACAACATCCAAGCACCTCACACGACACACCTCTAAATATCACCCCACACATCACAACACACACCACCCCACACATCACCCACACCACCCCAGGTTCTCTGAGGAGGAACTCAGGGTCACGGTGGAGGAAAGCATCCGGGTAGAGCCACAGCTATTCGGATCACAGGTGCAGCACACCACCATAGCTAGGAAGATGGAGCTATGGTGAAGAATGGTGGACAGGGTAAATGCAGTGGGACAGCACCCAAGAACATGGGATGACCTCAGGAAGAGGTGAAACGATCTACGGGGGAAGGTGCGTTCCGTGGTCTCAAGACACCACATCGTGGTTCAGAGGACTGGCGGCGGACCCCCACCTCCTCACGCACAACTAACAACATGAGAGGAGCAGGTCTTGCCTATACTGCATCTAGAGGGCCTCACAGGAGTAGCAGGAGAAATGGACTCTGGTAAGTCACTCTTCACTACTTTCAACCCCCCTACCTGCATGCCATCACATTCCCCCACCCTCGCCCTCACCCCATCACTACAACTCCTCACATATGTCCCAATATCACAAACCACACATCCCAAACCCAACCCCTGCATGTAACACCAAAGCATGGACACACATCACCAAAGCATGGCCACTGCACATACCCATACACCCCCCTAAACCATCATCACACAAGGTCCTAAACAGGAATGCAAGCACTGGGGTACAGGGTCACCTACCCATTGCACACCATGGCCCACACAGATGTAATAATCATGCCTTTACACCCCTGCAGGACCCCTACCCAACGTCACCGGACAGGAGGATCCAGATATGTCCACTCCACCCACAGAAGAGGCCCACAGTGATGGCAGCAGCTCTGTCCAACAGGATCAAGATGACCAGCCCATCCCATCTGGGACCTTGGGACAATCGACTCCCGTCACACTGGCACAGGCCACTACAGAGCTTCCTCCCTCTGGAAACACCAGCACAGCACCCACCTAGCGGGCCCATACCTCTGTCCCCAGGACACGTCAAGCAGCAGTGTGTCCACCACTACAGGGAACCCAGGCTAACCCACCACCCCAACAACACCAGGGACCTGGGGGCAGTGGTAGTGGGCACACGGTTCAGGGGACAAAGGCACAGGAACACAGGGGAACTGGAGGGCTGCTGTGCAACAGGGGGAGGACAGGCCCAGGGAACCCAATCTTCACGAGGCACTCTCCAATATCACGGGAGCCTACCACCATTCCCAGGAGACAATGGCAACGGTACTGGCCAAGTTTCAGGAGACCCAGTGGCTACAGGAGGAACAGTATTTGGGGTTCAGGGAGGAACTCAAATCCATCAATTCCACTACGGGCACCATTGTAGGGGTGCTGAAGGAACTCGTGAACGCAGGAGGGACAATGTGGCACAACAAGGGGCCACTGACACTAGCCTGGATGATGAACTGCCCACCACCTCCTCCAGCGCTAGTGGACAGGAGGCACCGCCCCAGGACCACCACACCAGCACCCCACCCTCTACAGATGGAGAACCACCCCGCAAACGGTCCCTGAGATCCAGGAAAAAGTCAGAGAACAATGCCAAGACCCCTGCCAAGAAATGAGACCACCCTGATTGTCATCCTTCTGTCCCACTTTGTCACCCTGTTCATCCTTGAACTCCCCCAGCTCCACTTCCTATGCCCCTTTGGACAATGCACTTGTGAGACTAATAGACTGGACTCTGCCATGGACATTCCTCCACCATCTCCCCTGACCATTTTACAACACCCTCCAATATGGAGCACTTAAATAAACACCCTTGAAATACAAAACAATCAGGAGTCTGTCTGTGATTTCGAAATTGTGTATTAGCAATTGCAGTGGCAAAATGCTATATCAAATGTAATGTCAAGATACCTACGTCACACAGCTCTAGTCCATGTGGAAACAAAGCAGATGTCACACAGTGGGACCCACATCTGTGAAATTGTAAGGGAAAGTGACAACTCAGTGACCATACACTGGGTGAAAATGACAGACAGTAGTAGAATGAAATCACATGTAGCAGGCAGTGTTGTCTTCTTACCTATGTCTCAATGGAAGTATTGCAGGATCACCGTGTTCCTGTTGTCTATGTCCTCTTCTTCTGCTTCCTCGTCTTCACTCTCCACAGGCTCCACAGCTGGCACAACACCTCCATCTGGACCATCCTCCTGCAGAAAAGGCACCTGTCGTCGCAAAGCCAAGTTGTGAAGCATACAGCAGGCCACGATGATCGGGCATATCTTCTTTGGTGAGTAGAATAGGGAACCACCTGTCATTTGGAGGCACCGGGACCTGGCCTTCAGGATGCCGAAGGTCCGCTCTATAATCCTCCTAGTTTGCCCAGGGGCCTCAATGTAGCGTTCCTCTGCCCTTGCCCTGGGATTCCTCACTGGCGTCAGTAGCCATGACAGGTTGGGTTACCCAGAGTCACCTGCAAATGTCGAGGGACAACTTTTAGACACACACTAACTCATAGGGACATCACCAGACCCAGACAACTATTCACACTGTATTGGGTCCATCTCCTCACCTAATAGCCACACACGGTGCCTCTGGAGTTGCCCCATCACATGAGGGATGCTGCTATTCCTCAGAATATAAGTGTCATGCACTGAGCCAGGAAATTTGGCATTCACATGGGGGATGTACTGGTCTGCCAAACACACAATCTGCACATTCATTGAATGGTAACTCTTCCGGTTTCTGTACACCTGTTCACTCCTGCGGGGGGACCAAGGCCACATATGTCCCATCAATGGCACCTATGATGTTGGGGATATGTCCCAGGGCATAGAAATCACCTTTCACTGTAGGAAAATCCTCCACCTGAGGGAAAACGATGTAGCTACGCATGTGTTTCAGCAGGGCAGACAACACTCTGGACAAGACGTTGGAAAACATAGGCTGGCGCATCCCTGATGCTATGGCCACTGTAGTTTGAAATGACCCAGTTTCTGGGAAATGGAGTACTGACAGCACCTGCACTTGAGGGGGGATTCCTGTGGGATGGGGGATAGCTGACATCAGGTCTGGCTCCAACTGGGCACACAGTTCCTGGATTGTGGCACAATCAAGTCTGTAGGTGATGATCACATGTCGATCCTCCATTGTCGACAGGTCCACCAGCGGTCTGTACACCGGAGGATGCCGCCATCTCCTCACATGCCCCAGGGGCGGTGCCTATGGAGGAGAACAGCGAGCAGAGAGTCAACCAACTCTGAGGTACGTAAATACATCTTACTCTGAAAATATTAGCAAAACGACATATGCCTCTATGAGTGTTTAGGCAAGGCCTAGCTATGAGTGACGCAGTCCAAAATAATGCCATGTGGGCCCATGAAATGGCAGCTGCCTGACCTGTAAAGTGGAACAAGGGGATATGAGGTAACTGCGCTGGCGTTGTACACTGTTGTGGTAGGCGGTCTAAGACCGCAGCACAATCCTGCATTGGTTGACATTGGACCCTATGGGTCCCAGGAGCCAATGACGATGTACGCCGGCGGTGACGGTACGCACCGCCGCGGACGTGACTGCCATTGTCTTTCTGTTCAATCACTTGATACCTGATCTTCGACAAGAGAGGACCTACACTGCAAGTGCTGCTGTGACCTCAGTCTGGAAGAGACAATGGCTCGTGTGTCTGGGGAAAGGGCCCCTACCTTCAGCACGGAGGAGTTGGAGAAACTCATGGATGGGGTCCTCCCCCAGTACACGCTACTCTACGGTCCTCCAGACAAACAGGTAAATACAATGTGAGCATGCTGTATGGGCAATGCCTGTGTGGATTGGTGTGGATGAAAGATAGAGGGGGTGAGAATGAGGCATGCATGAAACGACAGTGAGTGCATGTGCGTCATGGCAAGGGTAGGGATGCGGGCCAATGACTGACGGTGCGGACGGTAATAACTTCTCTTTTCCCCTGTACTATTCCTGTAGGTCAGCACCCACCAGAAAAAGGACATTTGGTGTGCCATCGCCAAGGAAGTCTGTACCCTGGGGGTCTACCACAGACAGAGCACCCACTGCCGTAAAAGATGGGAGGACGTTTGCCGCTGGAGCAAGAAGACGGTGGAGGCCCAGCTGGGGATGGCCTCCCAAAGTGGGCGGGGTGCCCGTCGCACCATGACCCCCCTGATGTTCAGGATCCTGGCGGTGGCATACCCGGAATTGGATTGGTGCTTGAGGCCATCACAACAGTCACAAGGGGGTGAGTACGCTCTCATGCTGCTTATTCTGCACGCATTGTTGGTGCATGGGTGGGGGAGGTGGGATGTGGGTTCCCCTAGGCCAGGGTGAGTTTAGCAGGCAAGGACCCTTCTTAAGGCAGACCCAGTGTCACCCCAACCTACCTGTGTACAGTGCCAACTACTCCTAGTCAGGCTCCTGTGACATCCATGTATGCAGCAATCGGGCATAGCCTTGTAACCCATGTCCCTGGGATTGAATAGGGAACTCCAAGTGCGCGGCGTAGTGCAGGGGGCTTCTGTGTATGTAGTGTCTGCCAAAAGTAGCGGTTTTGCATGCACTCAACATGTCTTTCTTCAGTCTCCCCCCCTTTTTGTGGTCTTCCTGTTCTTGCCTGCATTAGCATCATCAGGCGGAGGAGCAGTGGCACCAGAGCAGGAGGGAGCTGCATCCCACATGGCCCTGGAGGGCGACACTACGGAGTCTGAATTCACCAGTGGGACGGAGGGCGAGGGGAGCTCCATGGCGGGGACAGAAGCTGACACCAGCGAGACGGACTCCTCCTCTGATGGGAGCTCCCTTGCGGTGACGGGCCCATCTGTGCCCCCGCATCTACAGGTACAGCCACCTCCCCCCTACCAGCACTGCCTCCCAGCAGCCCCTCAGCATGTGTCCCGTGCCCGCTCACCCAGGAGGGTGGGCATCTCCTTTGCCCCAGGCACCTCAGCCCCTGCCCCTGTCCCCCCTGCTGCCCTCAATGAGGAGGCCATTGACCTCCTCAGGTCCCTTACTGTTGGGCAGTCTACCATTTTGAATGCCATCCAGGGTGTAGAGAGGCAGTTGCAACAAACCAATGCACACTCTGGTCAGGCAGCCCATCAGCGAGCTTTTCAGACTCTGGCCTCAGCACTGATGGCAGCCATTGTCCCTGTCTCTAGCCTCCCCCCACCAACTTCCTCCACCCAGACCCAAACCCCTGTACCTCAGCCTATCCCAAGCACACCATCAGCCCAGCATGCAAACACCTCAACACACAAGGGAAGCTCTGGCAAACATAAGCACCACACATCCCACAGGCACTCACACAAGCATCAGACACATGCAGACACACCAACATCCACTGCCTCCACTGTGTCCCCCTCCTCCTAGTCTCCCTCCTCCCTCCCTGTCTCATCTCCACTCACACCTGCATGCACTACATACTCAGCAACTACGTCCATCACCAGCACACCCACCACCACACCCCGCTCACGTGCAGTCACCACCCCCACTACCATTCACACGCCCCCTGTGTCCTCTCCCAGTGTGTCTGTGAGGCCACCTCCCAAGGTACACAAACACAGCTACACACCCACCCAACAGCCATACACCTCACGACAGCCTCCAGCCCATGCACCTTCACCCAAAGTCACCAAACGTACACCTCCTGCAACCACTACCTCTTTCTCCACTCCCAACCCCCCTCCAGCTACCCGTCCCAGTGTTCCTAAGAAACTTTTCCTGTCCAACCTTGACCTCTTTCCCTCACCTCCCCCACCCCTTCCGTCTCCTAGGGCCCACGTCTCCAGGTCCCAACCCAGCACCTCAGCCACAATATCGGTGGGACCAGTGGTGCCGGTAGTAACCGGCTTCTGGAGTACGCCAGGCAGCAGGGCAGCCAGTGTGGCAAGGAGCCAGAGCACAGACAGTCCCCCACCTTTAAAGCATAAAAAGTTGCCCGGTGCCCGGTGGGAGAGGGGAAAGAAATCAGCCACCAATGACGCTCCCGGGGGTACAGTTGGGAGTGTGCAGACAGCTGCGCCACCTTCCAAGGTGGGGAAGGGACACAGTAAAACCAGCAAGTCTGGGAAAATCTGCATGGCGGACAAGACCGCCACCATCCCCGCTGGCCAGCACACCACTGCCAGCAGAACTGCTGCCCAGGACACCGCCGCCAGCAGAACCGCTGCCCAGGACACCGCAGCTAACAGCCCCGCTGCCCAGGACACAGCCACCACCAGCCCCGCTTCCCAGGACACCGCCGCCAGCAGAACCACTGCCCAGGACACCGCCGCCACCAGCCACGCTGCCCAGGACACCGCCGCCACCAGCCCCGCTGCCCAGGACACCACCGTCACCAGCCCCGCTGCCCAGGACACCACCACCACCAGCACCACTGCCCAGGACACCGCCGCCACCAGCACCGCAGGCCAGTCAGCGCCAATGATTCCAACGCTACTGAGGCCGCCAAGAGCAAGATAAAGCACTCTGGGCACAGAGCCCCCTCCAGAACCAGTGGAGATTCACATCCACTACCTCTGTCTTTGGCAGGATGAAGCACTCTGGGCACAAAGCCCCCTCCAGAACCAGTGGAGACTGTTATCCACTTGAGAGGCTGTGGCTTTGCACTCCCCAGGATTGAACAGTGGACAAACCACCCACTGTATAGACTTGAGAGACTGTGGCTTTGCACTCCCCAGGATTGAACAGTGAGCAAACCACCCACTGTAAAGACTAGAGAGACTGTGGCTTTGCACTCCCCAGGATTGAACAATGGCCATGGAGCCCCCTCGTGGATCTGGCGTTGTGCACTCATCCGGCTGAGGTGCCCCCCTTCCCTTCCCCCTGAGGTGCCTGTTTTATTTCTATCTGATGCCCCAGCAGTGTTCTCTCTGTCTTGTTCGGGTATTGAGTGTGGGCCTCGCCCATGCATTTTGGGCCCAGTGGTCCACGGACTATGATGGTGGAATACCTTGGACTTGTATTCTTGGTGTATATATTTGTTTATAGTGTACATATCTTTATATATCGTTATATTTTTGATTACTGTATTTGAATATATTACAATCATTCGACTCATTTCCTTTTGTCCTTGCATTCTTCCAGGTGGGGTTGGGGGGTGTAACTGTAATGTATCATGATGTATTAGTGTGTGTGTTGTCGTGGGTGGGGGTTGGGGTTTTGCGAGTTGCGTGTGTGTGTCACTGTTTTTTTCTCCCCCCTCCCCTGTGTCATAGGTGCAGTATTCTCTGTGGTCTTTGCCGCCGGCGTTCATGCTCCTGGTAGAGGAGCAGGAAGATAAAGGCTGGAAGAATCTGGAGCTCAGGCTCCATGACGTCCTGGTTCCTCGTGGGGTGTGTAGAGGTGAGCGTTTTCCCTTCCAAGTCCTGTTTCCGCCGTGTTTTTGTTCGCAGTGAATCCGCCCTGGAAAAGGTGGTGGATTGGCCTGTTGTAATTCTGTGGGCAGTACATTGTCTTCTGCCTGTCTGTTGGTGGTTACCGCCGCGGTGTTTGTTTGTACCGCCGTGGCGGTCGCAGTGTTAAAGTGGCTGTCGTTGCTGATGGTTTCCCCCACGGTCGTAATTAATTTTATTTTTTACCGCCGCCCTGTTGGCGGTTTTACCGCCGCTTTAACACCGACTGCCAGGGTTGTAATGACCACCTATGTGTTTAGGTTAGTATATGTTGTCCTCCATGTGTCCCATCTTATAAGGGGGGTGGAAGGGTTGATGTTTAGATAGTTTTGTTAAATGTGATAAGTAAGTTTAGCTTAGGTTAGTTAGGGACAGTTGTGGGTAATGTGTAGTTAGAGTAGTTTAGGTTACGTAAGGTGTTTCCCCTGGATTTAGCTTCTGTTTTTACTGTGAATAAATATCTAGGTTACCCTTTACAGTATGTGTCAAGTGCTTGTAGATCAGGGCCTTGGCATGAGTGAACAGTGTCTCTTTTGTCTTAGCTTTTGTGCTCCATGCTGCAACCATATCCTAACTGAGCTGGTATATTGGCAGCTACACCAAAGCTACTTAGCTCAGATTCGCCCATCCATTGCACCCACCACTCACGGTTAATATGGATCCAAAAGTGTGGTTATTTTGTGATGTTTTCAATGTCCATATTTGCTTCAAACATCAGCCATTGTCATAAACATTAGGAGGTACACAGCACTAATGTCATACCCATGCTGCATATATCAGGATCCACCCTATGCCTGGTTCACAATAGCTCCAATGACACCATGCAACATCCCAAATGTCATACTGGTCAGACAACAGCATTGAGGGAGAGGAGACATGTAACTGATTACAGAAATACACCCACACAGTCAGAGGAGGAAATGGAACACTGCCAGGTCAATCCATGCAATCCAATGTACCACACATTCCCCAACATCAGCAGTACACATTACCAATACTGACATCCATATTGTGCCATAACAAAGCTATACATAGTATATGCTAGATCTCAACAACATATAGGTGGATGTGAAAGATCAGAGACTGGGGCAGTTCCAGATTTTTAAGTGTGGTGCTACTGCCAAGAGAACACCCACAGCCAGTGAAAGGCCTCACCATAAGAATGGAAATAGACGGAGGGTTGAGTAGGACAGGAAGGTGACAATTCACAATTTGGCCTGAACCAACACCTAGAGGTTGTGATGCTGACAAGTACACAAATTGACCACAATACATGTGACATGCAGGTGGGTCATAGGCCTGGGAGAATGCTAATATGAAAGACAGGAACAATGAACAGGAATCAAGATCACAATGTGAAAATGATCGGAAGGCAAGCATTTCACATTACAAATCCCACAACACAGACACACTATTTGTACCATATCTCATTGCAGAGGATGATGGCTCTCCTGTGGATATGCCTGTCCAGGACTACCCTGATGACATGGATGACGAGCTGACAAACATCAGCCAGCAGACCCTCCAAGATGTCCTTGGAACCCTCCAGAGCCCACCTTCATTCACAAGGAGGAGCACAGAACTAGCTGCCATCACAGAGGACCCACCCACCACCCCAATTGTATGACCTGTCAGCTCCAACACACCTGAGGACTCTGATGACACTGGCACCAGCTTTGAGTGAATTGTAGTTGGAGTACAGCGGGAGCTGGCCAAGGAGGTGCGGGTGGGGATGCAAAATATGGCTGCCTGTCTAGAGGGGGTGCGTTCGTGCATGATGTCAACTGAAGAACAGGCAGCAGCTATGCAAGGGTGAACAACAATCTTGCAGGAACTTCAATCAATCAATCATTAAACTTATAAAGCGCACTATGTACCCGTTAGGGTTTCAAGGCGCTGGGGGGGTGGGGGGGGGGCAGCTGCTATCGGTCGAAGAGCCATGTCTTGAGGAGTCTCCTGAAGGTGAGGAGGTCCTGGGTCTGGCGCAGGGAAGTCGGGAGAGAATTCCAGGTCTTGGCGGCGAGGTAGGATAAGGATCTGCCTCCGGAGGTTTTGCGTTGAATTCGGGGGACGATGGCGAGGGAGAGGTTGGCAGAGCGGAGTTGGCGGGAGGGGACGTAGAAGTTGAGTCTGTTGTTCAGGTAGGCGGGACCGGCGTCGTGTAGTGCTTTGTGCGCGTGGGTGAGAAGTTTAAAGGTGATCCTCTTGTCCACAGGGAGCCAGTGGAGGTCCTTCAGGTGGTGGGAGATGTGGCATTGGCGGGGGACGTCGAGGATCAGGCAGGCGGATGCGTTCTGGATGCGTTGGAGTCGTTGGATGTCTTTTGCTGGGATGCCTGTGTAGAGTGCGTTGCCGTAGTCAAGTCTGCTACTGACGAGGGCCTGGGTCACCGTTTTCCTGGTTTCCGTCGGGATCCACTTGTAGATTCTACGGAGCATGCAGAGGGTGTTGAAGCAGGAGGAGGAGACTGCGTTGACCTGTTTGGACATGGTGAGGGCGGAGTCGAGGATGAAGCCGAGGTTGCGTGCGTAGTTGGCTGGAGTAGGTGGGGGTCCCAGTGCGGTGGGCCACCAGGAGTCGTCCCAGGCCGATGGGGAGCATCCGAGGATGAGGACTTCCGTCTTATCGGAGTTTAGCTTCAGGCGGCTGTTTCTCATCCATTCGGCGATGGATTTTAGTCCCTCGTGGAGGTTGGCTTTGGCGGTGTGTGGATCTTTAGTAAGGGAGAGGATGAGCTGGGTGTCGTCGGCGTAGGAGAGGATGCTGAGGTTGTGCTGACGGGCCAGTTGTGCGAGGGGTGCCATGTAGACGTTGAATAGCGTTGGGCTTAGTGAGGAGCCCTGGGGGACGCCACAGATGAGGTTGGTGGCTTCGGAGCGGAATTATGAGAGTTGGACTCTCTGGGTTCTACCGGAGAGAAAAGAGGAGATCCAGTTTAGTGCTTTGTCTTGTATTCCGGCTTCGTGGAGACGAGTTAGTAGGGTGCGGTGGCAGACCGTATCGAAGGCGGCGGATAGGTCTAGGAGGATGCAGGCTGAAGTTTCGCCGTTGTCCATTTGCTGTCTGATGTCGTCTGTGGCGGCGAGGAGTGCAGTCTCGGTGCTGTGATTGCATCTGAATCCGGATTGGGAGGGGTCTAGGATGGAGTTGTCTTCGAGGTAGTGGGTGAGCTGGGCGTTGACGATCATCTCGATGACCTTCGCTGGGAAGGGGAGGAGGGAGATCGGGCGGAAGTTTTTGAGGTAGTTGAGGTCAGCCTTTGGTTTCTTGAGGAGGGTTTGGATGTCGGCGTGCTTCCAGCTGTCCGGAACGGTGGCGGTGGCGAAGGAAATGTTGATGATTTTACGAAGTTGGGGGGCGATGGTGGAGTCGGCTTTGTTGTAGACGTGGTGTGGGCAGGGGTCTGATGGGGATCCTGAGTGGATGGAGTTCATGGTCTTTCGGGTTTCGGCGTCATCTACGTGGGTCCAGGTGGTGAGGCGGTCGGCGTAGGAGGAGTTTTCGGTGTTGGGGTCTGGCGGAGGTGTGTAGTTGAGGCTGTTGTGGATGGCGGCGATTTTCTGATAGAAAAAAGTAGAGAGTGCGTCGCAGAGTTTCTGGGATGGTGGGATGTCGTTGACGTTGGCGCTGGGGTTGGAGAGCTCCTTCACGATGCAGAAGAGTTCCTTGCTGTCGTGCGCGTTGTTGTTAAGGCGTTCTGTGAAGTGGGAGCGTTTGGCAAGTCGAATAAGTTGGTGGAGCTTGCGGGTGGATTCCTTGTGGGCTGCTAGGCTGTCGGGTGTGCGTTCGAGCAGCCATTTTTTCTTGAGTTTCTGGCAGGAGTGTTTGGAGGTGATGAGTTCGTCTGTGAACCAGGCTGCTTTTTTCTTTTCTTGGTTGACGGTGGGCCTCTTGAGTGGTGCGAGGGTGTTGGCGCAGTTGAGGAGCCACTGTTGGAGGTTGATGGCGGCGGAGTCCGGGTTGGTGGGGTCGGTCGGCGGCTTTTTGGCGAGGGTGCTGGTTAGTTGGTCTGCGGTGACTTTTCCCCAGCGGCGGTGTGGTGGTAGTGGGGTGCGGTGATGTTCGGTGTTTTTCTTGAATGTGAAATGGACGCAGTGGTGGTCGGTCCAGTGGAGTTCGGTGGTGTGGTTGAAAGAGATGTGGTTGCTTGCAGTGAAGAGTGGGTCTAGGGTGTGACCGGCGATGTGGGTGGGTGTGTTGACCAGTTGTCTGAGTCCGAGGTTGGAGAGGTTGGTGGTCAGTGATGCGGTGTTGGCGTCGTTGTTGTTCTCCAGGTGGAAATTGAGGTCTCCAAGGAGGATGTAGTCCGTTGAGGCGAGGGCGTGGGTGCTGGCGAGGTCGGAAATGATGTCACTGAAGGGGGCTCTTGGTCCTGGTGGTCGGTATATGAGAGTTCCTCTGAGGGTAGTGTTGGGGTCCGTGTGGATCTGGAAGTGAAGGTGTTCAGCTGTCTTGAGGGTGTCGTCCGTGTGGGTGTGGATCTTGAGGGTGGATTTGTGGACGATGGCTATTCCTCCACCGATTCCGTTGGTGCGATCTCTTCTGGTGATCTTGTAGCCGTCAGGGATGGCGATGGCGATGTCCGGGGCCGAGGAGCCGTTCCACCAGGTTTCGGTCAGGAAGGCTACGTCTGGGGCGGTGGTGTCGAGCAGGTCCCAGAGCTCGATTGCGTGCTTTCGTGCGGAGCGTGTGTTGAGGAGGATGCAGTGGAGGTGGTTGGTGTTGGTTGATGTAGGCTTCCTTGTTCTGTTGCAGGTGAAGTTGCAGGAGCGGCAGGAGAAGGGTCCTTTGGTGTGCTTCGGAGTGGCCTGGAAGCAGGCTGTGGAGGAGCCAGGGTTAAGGGTGAGGAGTCCGCTGGCCGAGTAGCGGAGTCTGGTGGTGCGGGAGGCGTGTGGGCCGGGGGGGTGGCGCTGGGCGAGGTCCAGGCACGGACGAGCGCAGACAGGCTTGCCTCTGGGGGAGGGGGAGAGAGGAGCAGCTGGGAGGCGGGAGGCGGGAGGGAGCGGCGAATGGGGGCGCGAGGGGGGCGGGCCACGGGGAGGCAGCGGCAGGGAGCGCACAAGGGGCGAAAAAGACCAGAAAACAAGGCACAATGACAAGAGTAAGGCACAATTCAAAACAGTCACAAAAATACGCTAAATGGCACAAAATACAATTGAAATACGGCAATCAGAAGGGGAAAAAGTGGGGTCGAGAGCGCAAGGAGGCAGGCGCTGAAAAAGTGGAAAAACACTTACAGGAACGGTGAAAAAGCGGCAGAAGCCTCGGGCCTCGAACACGCTAGCAGCAGCGTGGGCGGGGGTCAGGGGCACGAGACAGCAGGGTGGTGCTGCGGACGTGGAGGGCGAACTCTGGACCAAAAACAGGTCAGAGGTCGCTCACTCGCGACGCGCAGCGCCAGCCATTAAGAAGGGAGGGGGGAGGGAGGAGCAGCTGGGAGGCGGGAGGGAGCGGCGAATGGGGGCGCGAGGGGGGCGGGGCTGCGGGGAGGCAGCGGCAGGGAGCGCACAAGGGGTGAAAAAGACCAGAAAACAAGTCACAATGACAAGAGTAAGGCACAATTCAAAACAGTCATAAAAATACGCTAAATGGCACAAAATACAATTGAAATACGGCAATCAGAAGGGGGACAAGTTGGGTCTAGAGCGCAAGGAGGCAGGCGCTAAAAAAGTGGAAAAACACTTACAGGAACAGCGAAAAAGGGGCAGAAGCCTCGGGCCTCGAACACGCTAGCAGCAGCGTGGGCGGGGGTCAGGGGCACGAGACAGCAGGGTGGTGCTGCGGACGTGGGGGGCGAGCTCTGGACCAAAAACAGGTCAGAGGTCGCTCACTCGCGACGCGCAGCGCCAGCCATTAAGAAGGGAGGGGGGAGGGAGGAGCAGCTGGGAGGCGGGAGGGAGCGGCGAATGGGGGCGCGAGGGGGCGGGCCGCGGGGAGGCAGCTGCAGGGAGTGCACAAGGTGCGAAAAAGACCAGAAAACAAGGCACAATGACAAGAGTAAGGCACAATTCAAAACAGTCACAAAAATACACTAAATGGCACAAAATGCAATTGAAATACGGCAATCAGAAGGGGCACAAGTGGGGTCTAGAGCGCAAGGAGGCAGGCGCTGAAAAAGTGGAAAAACACTTACAGGAACAGCGAAAAAGCGGCAGAAGCCTCGGGCCTCGAACACGCTAGCAGCAGCGTGGGCGGGGGTCAGGGGCACAAGACAGCAGGGTGGTGCTGCGGACGTGGGGGGCGAGCTCTGGACCAAAAACAGGTCAGAGGTCACTTGAAAAAAGGTTGAAGGAAATCAGCACAGCTATAATAGAGTTGACCCAACACCTACAACAACGTGTGCACAAATGCAATATTGAACCCCTCAGGGCTTACCTGGCTGCCTACCACCATGATGTGGCTGCTATTCTTAAGAACCAGCAGCTCCTCATGCTGCAGTACTGCCCTTAAGAGTACCACAGTTGGCAGCTTCCGGGATGTCTGACTCCACATCTTCAAACACTGAGGTGTGTGTTGCCCTTTCACAACCACCACCACCAAGGGCAGAGGAGACTACACACACATCAAAAGAAGAAGACGTGTAACAGATCACCTTCACCCATAAGAGTACCCAGTAGCACTAGTCCCTGCCACATGGCCACCTATTACCAAGGTCCTGTGCTTTGTAACATGCCAGTCTTGCAACAACTGTGCTCAAGCACTGTTCTTTAACCCTCTGTTTATCTTGTCACCCTGCCCTGCGATTGTCTCTCACTACCTCATTGGCAAATCCTGTCCCTCACACTGTCTGACACTTCACCCAAGCATGTCCAATGACATGTTCTTTTGCACTTGTGTAGGATCGCACTGGAAGATGTCACACAAATGGACTCACAATCATGTACATATAGTACTTTTAAATAAATAGCACTTGCACAACAACTTTGTCTCTGTGTAATGTGACACATCAACCGTGATGGCCATCAGTGATGTTTACCTCAGGTCAATGATTATTGATTGTCAATGCACCTGACCTGAATGAATCTTGGCTGATAACTGTGCACAGTGGTCTGGATTGTACCATCATCTGCCCTCCCTAAGGGTCATTTCATAGGAAAATATAAATTATGCACCATAATGCTGTGTTAGACAGAATAACGCTTCCTCAAGAGATGTCTAAGACAGAAAATAGTGCCTTCAATTATTTCTGAAAGTCTAAACTTACGTATGTGACATTCGCCCCAATTTTTAGCTAACACATACCATACAGCATGAATTGATGTGTAGGAGTTTCCATAGAAATAAGTCACCGGGCTTAACATAGTAACAAATGATAGGTGTGAGTAATGTATGCCACACTAGATGAGAGCATACTACCACTCACCTTATAAGGATTTCCTTGGAAATCAGGCTGCAGGCAGACTTAACACAGTGTCCTCAATACCAAGTCGGTCATCCTGAACCCTCTAATTTGGGTGTGTTTGATCCATGGGACGTTACTGCCATTAGCTACTTGACCTGCACACACAGCAGAGGTGGTAGTGGCAACTGTTGTCAATGTTAAATTCCACTTGCAGATATGGTCAGAGGTTGTTAATTGGGCCCTAGTTAATGTAGGGAGAATACTGGCTGACGTGTGACGGGATGCCAGTTTAACGCTGTACCCTGCCCTCCTGGCTTGGCTTTACCTTTGCAACATCCTTGGCATGGCAGCATACCCCCATGCAAAGGTTGTTGGTGTAGTGTAGTATTGTGCCCCAGGTTTCCTCTGTACAGCCCTTGCCCCCATGCCGTGCCACTTTACCCATGCCACTCCCTAAATATCATGACTTACATACATTGTGTAGTAGGTATGTCCACCCCCCCTGCTTACAGTTAACATTTGTGCACTTCAATTCGCCATGCGACTTACCCTGCATGTGTGTTGTCTCCTGGTAGTCTGCGCTGTCCTGTCCTTGAATCCCTGTGACGATTTCCTCAGGGATGATGGCTACGGCCATCTCCTCCATGTGGTCCAGGGCCTCCTGCAGTGCTGGGCTCCCACCTCCAGTCTGCAGTGCTGCCTTACTGTTCCTGGCCATCTTTTCCTTGGTCCTGCGCTTGCAGTCCTGCCATAGTTTCTTGCACTCAACGACTGTTCTCCGTACTTCTGCCACACTGTTAATCTTGTCAACAACTTGTTGTGATATTGCCTCTCTCCTACTGATTGGCAACTTTGAGGTGACAAACAGTTGGTGCTGGTGTTCCGTCACCTCTTTCACCAGAATTTCCTGCTCCTCTGCACTGAAGCGACACTTCCGTCTCTTCTTCTCCCTGTCCTGGGCCTTGTGTGGGTCCACCTGGCTGGTTCCTGGTCTATTGTCATCTTCCTGGGGTCTGTGCAAGCATCTGGGATCCATTTTGGCTCTCCTTTGCACATTTTGCAGTGTTTGCGCCGCTTTTTGACGTAATTGCATCAAAAAACGGTGCGTATCCGGTTTTACGATGTCGTAAACCGGCTCACAGTCATTTTTGCCACGTTAACATTGTTTTCCTTTACGACGTGACTCATTGGTTTGAGTAAAAACAAAAAAGACTCACACCTGTGGTTTGCGCCGCCGTGCGTCAAAGTATAAATTTGACGTCCGCACGATGCAAAGAAATGGCATTAGCCGGTGGTAATATTTTTTACACAAAACTGCATCAGCGCAGTTTTGTGTCAAAAAGTATAAATATGGTCCTATATACCTTAAATCAGTTACACATTTTTCATATAAATACTCGTAAGCATAAATGTCATCTAGCAATTGCCAGTTCTCTTCTTTTTTCATCTGTCGGTCCGTACATATATTTGTTTGGATTTGCTGATCTCCACAAATACTGGGGGGAAAGCGCACCGCCAATTTATTTTAATCTTGTGCACTGAGTAGCAAAGTGCTACTCATAACTATATACAAATGGACATTCTACAAATATGCTACTTATTAACAGAGCACCTTAAACGCATTTTTCAACAAAAATATTTAGTGGACGATAGATTAAGGAAACCTGTTCAGAATATATTTATAAACCTGCTCTTATTTCGTCACCACGTGAAGACTGCCCTATCCTGCAAAGGCTGTCCAAATCTGACAGCAAATGGAGAGCAGCTTTTTTGTTACAACTCCAGTAAACATTTTACCAGAGAAACCTGTATTCAGTATCGCTTAACCTCTGTGAGCAGACAACGGTTGTTGGGAAGGCATGTTTAGTACAGAATAAATCACAATCCATCATAGTAATTCAGATATGTACAGCTAGGGAATCTCATGAGAGTATTTTCTGCGAAGTCAGCACCATTTGGAATAAAGGAGTGAAAATAGACTGGGCAGCTGAGCAATGTCTTTTTTCTATATATATATAGAAAACAGCCACATTAGCAGATAATCATGGAATTTTCATTCCAGGCATTCGTGACATATTTTACGAAACTTGATGTATATCAATTCATTTTGTTCTACAGATAAGCACCTTTATTTGTAAATTTCTATAAACCAGACAGTGTTCGCAACGCATTAAAGTGGCATTACACCCCTGGAGACTGAAATCAAAACAGACAGAATGTTCAGCATTCCTATTCTGAATTTATCAATTGACATGATTTATTATGCAGGATGGGACTTAGAGGAAAAACGTTTGATTATATAAGCGATATTGTAAGTTAATTCATGATCAAAACAAATTGTTCTTCTTAAAAACAATACAAATAAGCACGTACAACATGCGTGTCGTTTGTAGCAGTAATTGTCAACAAAAGTTATTTATTTTAATTTCAGTTATTTAAATTTCTACTATTGTCTTACTTTTGTTTAAATGTGAAGGGACTCCTCATTTTTTGGTCTTTTTTTTTACATTATCCGCTGCAGTAGTCTTCTCTTGCTTGAAAGAGTGCTTAATAACATTTATAGGTGTATTTTTACGGGCTGCGTTTCTTTCTATTCGTAGTTTGCTTAGTAAGACCATTCATACCTGGTGAAGTATTTTTTTTAGTAATTTTCATTAAATGGCCGTAATTGTTATGATGCAGTTCTACAGTGTTTTGTACTTCATTAAAAAAAAATTGTATTGTTTATTTTTTACATATGTACATGTCTAAAAAGGAAAAAAATAGCCATGTCGACAATTCCTGTGCAACAGGGCATCACCAGGCGCACACATGGAAGGTTGTCTTTTCTCATAGTGGCGAGAAATGGCTTGTGATACAGAAGTCTCCCATAAATGCTAAAATGATTAAACAATCAAAACGACAATGACTTCTTCTGATAGTTGCTAATCTGATCCTTAAGCATCATTCTTATTTATAAAGGCCTTCACTGAGAAGATATAAAAAAATGCTGCATCTGTCAGATAAACAATCTCAGCCAAGTGAGTTTTTAAACAGAGCTGAACTAGAAATCCGATTTAGTCCAAGGGGAATTCCATACCAAAGTATGAACCCAGTCACTGTCAAAGTTTTGGCTCCAGGAGGCCGCAGAAAAAAACTTCCATTGACCACCAAATTTATCCCTGCAGTGCTTAAATCTTTGGTTAATACAAATCAAGTATTGACAAGTGGTCTAGAGCTTCACTATAAATAAATTGATCCTTAAGGGTCTGACACATGAATTGCTGTGGCAGCTGTTGATATTTAAAAGTGTTGGGGCGCAATCTTTGGCTCGAATTCCAGTGAGCAAGCCAGACTCCTCAGTGGCTTCCAGAGAGTACCGCTCTGACTCACTCTCACTCGGTCTCATTCTCACTCAACTCTCTCATTTTCAGTTAATCTAACCATTCTCACTCACTGTCATTCGTTCTCACACAGCCCCCACCCCCTATTCTCACTCAGTCGCTCTTGTCTCACTTAGTATTCCTTGTTAGAAATGGGGTCTTTGGTTGGTAGTCAGGTTATCCCCTGTTCAAGAAAGGACCCTCACACTAGTCAGGGTAAAAGAGAATCACCCTCAGCTAATCCCCGCTCATCCCCTTAGTAGCTTGGAATGAGCAGTAGGTTTAACTGCAGAGTGCTAGGTGTAACGTATTGATACCAACACACACAGTAATTCAATGAAAACACTACAAAATGACACAACACAGGTTTAGAAAAATAGAAAATATGTATCTAATCAAAACAGGACAAAAACGTCAAAAATCCACAATACACAAGTCAAATTATCGATTAAAAGCAAAAAGACTCCTCATATAATGTTAAACACAACGCTAACGCTGTTAGCGTGAAAATGTACCTTGGGTGCGTCAAAAATAACCCTACACGGGTGAGTGTGTGTCAAAAAGGGCTTGCGATGCATCCATTCCACTCACGAGTGAGACCATTCGTCATTTCTCCTTTAGTTGGGTCAGCGTGCATTGTTTCTTCTCTCCGCCGGAGGGCGATGCGTCGAACGGTCAGCACTCTTGGGTCCGGGCAGGCCTTGCATTGTTTTTACACACCCAGCAGTGTTTGCGTCAGAAATTGGGTTGGGATCTCACCAGCCTCCATCAGCGATGCTGCATGTCGTTTCTCCAGCCACGTGCGTTGATCTTCTGGTCGTGTTGCAGGCGCACATTGATTTTCAGCCGCAAAGCAGGCGGCGTGTTGATTTTTCAGCCGCAGATCGGAGTCGATTGATCATTTCCCACACGGCGGTCTGTGCATGGATTTCTCACTCTTGGGCTGCCAGCTTCTCTTCTCAGGGTCACAGGAACTGGATGGGCACCACTTGGCAGAGTAAGAGTCTCTCCAGAGGCTCCAGGTGCTGGCAGAGAGAAGTCTTTGCTGTCCCTGAGACTTCAAACAACAGGAGGCAAGCTCTAAATCAAGCCCTTAGACATCTTCACAAGAAGGAAGGCAACAAAAAGTCAAGTCTTTGTCCTCCTAGCACAGGCAGAAGCAGCAACTGCAGGATAGCTCCACAAAGCACTGTCATAGGCAGGGCAGCTCTTCTTCCTCAGCTCTTCAGCTCTTCTCCAGGCAGAGGTTCCTCTTGGTTTCCAGAAGTGATCTAAAGTCTGTGGTTTTGTGTGCCCTTCTTATACCCATTTTGCCCTTTGAAGTAGGCCTACTTCAAAGCAAAGTCTCTCTTGTTTGTGAAATCCTGCCATGCCCAGGCCAGGCCCCAGACACACACCAAGGGGTTGGAGACTGCATTGTGTGAGGGCAGGCACAGCCCTTTCAGGTGTGAGTGACCACTCCACTCCCTCCCTCCTAGCACAGATGGCTCATCAGGAAATGCAGACTGCACCCCAGCTCCCTTTGTGTCACTGTCTAGTGTGAGGTGCAATGAGTCAAACTGACCCAGACAGGGAATCCACAAACAGGCAGAGTGACAGAAATGGTTTGAGCAAGAAAATGCTCACTTTCTAAAAGTGGCATTTTCAAACACACAATCTTAAAATCAACTTTAATAAAAGATGTATTTTTAAATTGTGAGTTCAGAGACCCCAAACTCACATGTCTATCCACTCCCAAAGGGACTCTACACTTTAATCATATTTAAAGGTAGCCCCATGTTAACCAATGAGATGGGAAGACCTTGCAACAGTGAAAAACAAATTTAGCAATATTTCACTGCCAGGACATAGAAAACACATTACTGTATGTCCTACCTTAACCATACACTGCACTCTGTCCTTGGGGCTACCTAGGGCGTACCTTAGGGGTGCCTTACATGTAAGAAAAGGGAAGGTTTAGGCCTGGCTAGTGGGTACACTTGCCAAGTCAACTTTACAGTTAAAACTGCACATACAGACGCTGCAGTGGCAGGTCTGAGTCATGATTACTGAGCTACTTATGTGGGTGGCACAACCAGTGCTGCAGGCCCACTAGTAGCATTTGGTTTACAGGCCCTGGGCACCTCTAGTGGACTTTACTAGGGACTTACTAGTAAATCAAAAATGCCAATCATGGATAAACCAATTACATACACATTATGTATAGGAGCACTTGCACTTTAGCACTGGTTAGCAGAGGTAAAGTGCCCAGAACAACAAAAACAGCAAAATTAGAGTCCAGCATACATTAACAACCTGGGAAACAGAGGCAAAATGTTAAGGGAGACCACGCCAAGGATGAAAAGTCTAACATTCCTCATTTCCACTTAGTCCTACTCATTCAAACTCACTCTATCTCACTCTTTATCTGACTCACTCAGTCTCACGCATTCTCAGATTCACTCAGTCTCACTCATTCTTTGACTCACACTGTGACTCACGCAGTTGCACTTATTCTCAGTCAGTTTCACTTAGTTCCACTCATTTCCAAATATTATTAGTTGTACTCTGATTCCTTGAGTCTCACTGACTCACCTAGTCTCAATAATTATCACTCATTCCTGCTTAATCCTAATTACCCAGACTCACTCTGAAAAAATCACTCTCAATCAGTTGCAATCATTCTGATTCACTCCTACTCACTTAATCTTAAATACAGTCACAGTCATTCTACCACACAGTTACATTCACTGTCATTCTCCCATCACAGTGGCACTCACTGTCATTCTCCCTCACAATAACACTCATTGTCATTATCCCCCACAGTTACACTCACTGTTATTCGCCTTCACAATTACACTCCCTGTCATTCTCCCTCACAGGTACACTTAGTCACTGCCAGCTGCGCACAGATCAGTCAGGCTGAACTGAGAGGCAATGTGTGAAGTATGTATGCAACACTTCAAACAGAAACACAGTTAATAGACAAAACAAAAGCAGCCCACAACAGTATAAGAAAAATAGGGTAATTTAAAAATAAACCAGACCAAAATGACAAAATCAAATTAGTAGAACCAGAGATATTGAGGGCCTCATTTACAAGAATCTGATGCATCGCCATTGATGTGTCAGATTTCTTGCACTTCCCGCACATCCCCTAATGACCCCATGGAAGCAGTACATTTACAATACAGAGCACAATGGCGCATGTTTTCACTGATGTGTCAGGAATTCTGACCAACCGGTTGGCGCTAAACTCAGGCATTGCTGGAGTAGCGTATTTAAACTGATGCAACACCAGCAACGCTAGGAGTCTTCCATAGGAAAAAGCCCTGCTTTAATTTTAAGCCTGCTCTGAGCAGACAGTAAAATTTTGACACATTAAAGTCGCAGAATAGCACAGTGTAATATTGCAAATCTCATTGCGACAGATTGGTGTGGCTTTTCCCGTGGGAATGCCTACCCTGCATACATTATACCTGGCACATGTATAATGTGACACACGGCTTTAGAAACTGACGCATGGGGCCCAATGCATTAGTTTGTAAATATGGAGCAGTGTAGTGCACTGCTAGTGCCACCACTGTGTCAAAAAATAATTTTGCAGCAGTAGCACAAATGGCTTGTAAATGAGGTCCTGAATTTTGTCATTTTTAGAGGCAAGAGAGCCAAAAGGTGTAAAGTTCCAACTGTGAATATCTGGTTGTGCAAGACCTGGACAAAGTCACAAGTTCAGGCTGACTGTGATGGAGTCTGGGCTGGCTAAAGGGACCCAGTTAGGCCCACTGAAAAGAGTGCCTTAAATTCTGGTTTGCTGAGCATTGCATGGATTTACGTTGAAGATGCATCACATAGCAGAAGTAAAGGATGGGTTTTGAGATGCAGCAAGACTGCGTTACAAGTTCCTTATACATCAACATTGAGTGTCAACAAAGCTTGATATGTGAAGTCCGGTGGCGGGGATATGATGTGTAATTGGTATGATACATTGGTTCTGAAGAGCTGCGAAGCTGTGATGTGGAGCCGGTGCTGTCGTCAAGGCTGGCGCCAACAAGAATTGCTAAGGCCTGCACTGAGGATGCGTTGCACAGTGGCAGTTCCACAGGCGATGCAGGCTTAAGCTGAGATGCACGCCATTGGGTTAGGTCCAATCCATGCTGCAGTGGAGCTGTGTGGGGTTTCTTTATGTTTGAGCCGTGCAGCAGAGGTGATATGCCAGTTCCATTGAATATACAGAAGCTGGCAAAGCACCTTAGGCCCATCTCTGTTGGTCCAGGACAGTGGTGACTCCACTTGGCAGGGAAGGCTCACAGATGGCAAACTCCAGGTGCAGGTTCAAGGTGACTGGAAGCCTGTTATATCACTGAGGATTCAGATCAGGAGGCCAGTCAACTAACCTTTGGAGTCACTGTGGGTTCAAGACATGTAGGTCCAGTACTTCTCCCCCAGGCAAAAGGGAAGCAAGCAGCAGGGTGACACAGCAAAGCAGGAGTTCAGCAGAGGGCTGACCAGCGGAGTGTCAGTACTTGAGCAGCACAGCAGTTCATCTTTGTAGCAGAGTATCTGTAGGTCCAGAGCTGTACTGAAGTGGTAGTATCTGAGGTCCATCTTTTATGCCCTGGTGCCCTGTTTCTGGAAGGTGGGAGAAGCTTCTAGGGAAAGGCTTTGAAGTACAAGGAATTTGCCACCTCACCTGCCCTGGTTCCAAGCTAGCTAAGGTATCAATGCAGGGTTGTTAGGCCCTTTGTGTGGAGACAGGACAAGGCATATTCAGGTGTAAATGAAGCTGTGCCCAGATCCTACCTGCCAGTAATGGCCCATTCTGTCACACCTAAGCTCTCATTGTGTGTGACTATCTAAGAGGAATACACAAAGCCCAACTGCCAACCTCACCCAGTCATTTGAACAGAGACAGACTGTAGGCACCAAATGTTTAAAGCAAGCAAATGCCAACTGTCTAAAAATAGGATTTCCTGAATTGTAATTTAAAATCTGATAACACCATATGTTAGAATTTTAAATTGGGATTATAGAAACACCAAATATGACCCAGTCATCTATTCCCATTTGGAAATTACACTTATAAAGTAATAAGTCAACTCCAATGTTATCCTATGGGGGAGATCTCCCTTGTAGCAGTGAAAAACAAATCTAAGAGTTTTTCACTACAACACATGTAAAACTTAAAAGTTTATATTCTTCAATTGAAATTCATTGCACTTGCCCTCTGGTCTGTGGAGGGCCCATTCTAGGGGTGACATATATGTATTAAAAAGTAAAGTTTTGGCCTGGCAGAGTTTGGTTTGCCCTTTAAATATGGCAGTTTAAAACTGCACATGCAGGCCAAGCAATGGCAGGCTTGAGACAGGTTTAAAGGGTAACTTAAGTGGATGGTACAATCAGTGCTGCATGCCCACTGGTAGCATTTAATTTGCAGGCCCTGCCCACAAGTAGTACCACTTTACAAAGGACGTACAAGAAAGGTAAATATGTTAATTGGATGTAAGCTAATTCTACCAAGTTTAGAGAAGAGAGCACAAGCACTTTAACACCTGGTTAACAGTGGTAAAGTGCACAAGGTCCTTAGGCTTCAAAAGCTATTTTTTCAATAAAGTGAGGAAGAAAGGCAGAAGGTTTGGGGAATACCCTGCAGAGAGGGACAAGTCCAACAATGGATGCATACTAAACAATGTTTGTCTACTGAGCAGTGTTATTGCCCATGTCAGTACCTCTTCCAAGAGTCCATGAGTCACTCTGAGCTTTGCAGTTAAGAAGTTTTTCCCTTTCCATGTAGAAAAGCTGCTGTGCTGCTTCATAAATCTAAAGTGCACAATAGCTAACACCAAATGACTGCAATGAGATAACTGTATGATTTGTACATCTGTTTCAAATATAGCTTCTTTATCACTACTAGCAACAATGTGGTTAGTTAATAATGTAATTTTGTAAAGCCAAATGCAGAATTGACAATAGGGAATGATTAGACATTGTCTGTGATACTCATGGTTTAAATGCACCTGGTACACAGCAAGTACACTTCGAAATTCCACATGATTGACTAATCAGACAGGATTTAATGAGCATTATTGGTAGTCAATGCCTGTGTTTTTCAGCAGTCATTTCCAGGGCTGCATTACTACCAAAGGTATGCCTTGAAAATATGCTTAAGCCAGCCCCACATAATCTCTGTTTTGTTCTAATCTCTTTCTATTTCTTTCTCTCCCTCTTTTTCTCTGTCTCTTTATCACTGTCTCTCACTCATTACTCCCACACAGTGCCAGCTGCAAAACATTATTTAGAACTAGAGAAACCACAAAAAATGCCCATGAACCCTCAGAGCGAGGCCTCAAATGGCTTGATCCTCCTAGAGAAATACCAAATAAGATCAATGTCCAGTTTAGCCATGAACATTTCTCCAATAAACCAATGTGTATTAAATTTAAGAAAGCGTACACAGTCAGAAACACAAATGAATCTTTCAGTGCACCTCTTGACTGCTTCTTTGCCTATGCACCTTTGTCCATAATGCAGCATGGGTGCAAAGACAAAGAGATCCCCTCATTTGTATGGGCCTTGCACCCATACAAATTAGGGAATGTCCTCTTGAGACCTAACAGGTGCTACATGTGCACACGTGCTATCAGTATTAAAAGCATCTGAAGCTCCTTCTGTAATACCAAATCGGGCACAAATGCCTATTGCACTCCCCGAGGCACTTTCTGTAATATGAACCCAGATGTGAGCTGTCATGAAGATGCTACAGTCCACCCCTGGTAGCTGAGTGCAGTGGATTCAAATGAAGTCCATGAAAGTGGAGTATGCAAAAACAAAGGAGTCATCTCACAATTTTACTGCAATTAGTGAAGTAAGGCTAAGGAACAAGCAAGTCACCAGAGGCTCAACATGAAGACATGAGGTGACTGTGAGTGATTAGTAGTAAGGCTTTTCAGTGCCCTTGCCAAAATACAGTGCAGCTATGGCATGAATGCCAAAGGATGGACAAGAAGTTACTAATACATAATGTTGATGATAATGTGTTTTCAATCAAATAAATTCAGCTCATCTGAAAATCCTCTTCAGTACTTCAACTTAGACTCTTTTTGTAAACCTTCTTATATATTTAAGTGAATTCAAGAAACTCTTTAAACATAAACAGCTTCTTGAAAATCTTTGTTCTGCTTCCTTGCAACAGTAGCATTACCTGTCAGGACCTTGCCTGACTGGTATTGTTAATAGCAACACAAAAAAGATGATGGACGGAATGCTGAAACTTCAAACATTCACCCCCAGTCACAGATCTGGGTTAAATCCATCATTATTTTGTTCACCATGCCACCCCAGTTTGGACCCAGCCATATAAAAATCATTCTTGACCCTGCTCCCCCTGGGAACAGTCCAGCCTGAACTGCCAGGCCAGCTCCTCCCTGGACTGGAAACAAACATCCTGGGACCAGATTTGGGGTGTCAACCCTCATCTAGCATCCAGTGTGACATCAAGCAAGGGTCTTATGTCTAGGCATATCCTTACCACTCTGTGGGACTGTAACAGCACAAAAAGATGAAGGATGGACTACTGAAACCTTTCAAGCAATCACTCCAAGTCACAGATCTGGGTTAAATCCATCATTATTTTACTCACCATGCCACCCCGGTTTGTACTCAGCCATTTGCACATCAGTCCTGACCCTGCACCAGTCCAGCCCAAGAGGCCAGGCCAAGTCCTCTGATTTTGCGGTATCAACCCTCATCAGTCACCCTAGCTTGAATCCAGTGGCACAGCAAGCAAGGGATACACGTCTAGGCATACCCTCCCTACTCAGGCAACTATAGTAATATAAAAAGATGCTGGATGAAATGCTGAAACCTTTCAGACATTCACTCCCAGTCACAGATCTGGATTAAATCCATTGTTTTTTTACACACCCTGCCACCCCAGTTTGGATCCAGCCATATGCAAGTCAGTCTTGACCCTGCTCTGCATGGGAACAGTCCAGCCCGAACTGGCAGGCCAGGTCCTACCTGGACCAGAAACAAACATCCTGGAACCTGTTTCAGGGTATTACCCCTCATCAGCCAGGCTAGCCTGAATCCAGTGGTACAGCAAGCAAGGGACCTAAGTCCTGGCATACTCTTCGCACTTAGGGTGACTATGGGAGCACAAACGGATGATGGACTGAATGCTGAAACTATTCAAACATTCACCCCCAGTCAAGGTTTTGGGTTAAATCCATTGATATTTGCTCACCATACCACCCAAGTTTGGACAAAACCATATGCAAATCAGCCTTGACCCAGCTCCCCATGGGAACAGTCCAGCCTGAAATGGAAGGCCAGGTCAGCTCTGGACTAGAAACAAGCATCCTCTGACTAGATTCGTGGTACCACCCCTCATGAGCCAGCCTAACTTGAATCGAGTGGCACCGCAAGTAAGGGACCCATGTATGGACATACTCCCCCTACTCGGGGCAACTACGGCAACCCAAAAAAATGATGGACAAAACGCTGAAACTTTTCAAACGTTCACTCCAAGTAACAGATGTGGGTCAAATCCATTGTTATTGAAGGCACAATGCCACCCAAGTTTGGGCCTAGCCATATGAAAATTTGTCTTGACCCTGCTCACCATGGGAACAGTTCAGCTTGACTTGGCAGGCCAGGTCCTACTTCTGACCGGAAACAATCATCCTGGGACCATTTGGGGGTATCACCCCTCCTCAGCCAGACTAGTTTGAATCCAGTGGCAAAATGGCTACCCAAGTCTCTGCATAACTTCTCCACTCTGGGCGACTTTAGCAAAACAAAAAGATGATGGACGGAATGTTGAGACTTTTCAAATATTCTCCATCTGTCACAGATCTGGGTTAAATCGATCATTATTTTGCTCATCATGCCACCTCAGTTTGGACCCAGCTGTTGCTCGAATGTGAATTTACTTTGAAAAAACATAAGAAAACAGGTATTTCGCAAAACAGAAACTGTTTGTTTAATTAAACATTACAGCCAGGAGAACAGTTACAGAATTGGGGTCTGAGGACTGTCCCAAGGTACATGTGTTCTGAACAGTGTTTTATGCATTTCTTTGGGTACAGTAAAACAATTGCAGCATTCTTTTTGAGGTGAAAAATGTGAACATGTATCATGGAGTCATAAATACGTTCCTGATAACAAACGCAGATTAGCCTCAACATTGCATGCACACAATGTGGGCCAGCTGGTAACATGTCCAGATGGCCGGCCTGAGAGGGCGCATTATCACTGTTTGTCATTGTGTGTGCTGTGTTCTGATTGGATGTGTGTTTTATGGGGGCCAATCTCCTAGGACCATTGCAGTGTCGCTGCCTACCTGTGATCTGAGTTTCCTGTTTACACGTTTGTCTGCTGGCTATGTGCTGCCCCACCTTTGACCTGTCAGTAAGTAATCTCAGGCCTAAGTCTCAAAGCCTGCCTGACAACATCTTTTGGAGTCAGATTTAAAGGAGAGTTCATTTCAGATGGATTGGCTAATAGCGATGTTATTTAGTTGGCATTTATGATTGTGGCATAGTGTACATCAACATCGACTTTCTCAATATTAACGTTCCCCCATCTAATTGAATTTTCAACTATTCCATCTAACCCATACTTCATGACGATCATGTTATTGGGGGCTTCTGTTTTGCTTATTACTACTTCCCTAGTTTCTTGCTTTCTACCCAATTTGAGGGCTGCGTTTTTACATCAGAAAACTCCCACTTGCTGAAAACCATACAAAAACAGTAACTATATTTGAAAATGGGCAATAATGACCTGCACAGATTGGTCAGTCAATGGGAAAGCCAGGAGAACTAGTTCGCGAACCACTCCTGCTCAGGAGCACTTCCTTCTTCTTGCATGTCTTTTTGTAATTGGTGCAGTGCTTGAATGGCAAGAGGCATAGTCCCATTGTCCATGTCATTGCATAGTATGAACACGCACCAGGATGCAACAATCTTTGCCCACGCCCCACTCTCTTTTGCGGTCATTAAGTCCAACACATACCGAAGTTGTATTACTATGAGGCGGATGACTATCATTTCTTCCTTGATCGCATTAAGGCCGAGGTCAGTGCTGTTCATCATTTTGAGCATTTCCCACCCAGTTATTTGCAACCAGGGGATGTTCGCTGTTCTCTGCACAGTGAAGAAGATTATGGACCCTGATAATTGTGTGTCAGAAAACAGTCTTAATTCCTCTGGAATGTCCTTGTACTGAGCCGAACCAAAACAATCGACAGTTTTTATTTTCTTTGAGCCTAATGCAACAGAGTTGTCTTCCTCCTTAGTGGGTATTGGAACAGTTCTGACAGAGCTTCTCCTGGAATGACCAGGGTCGGGTGTGTATGGTGATGAGGGAGCAGGGGCCATGCTATCTGGGGATGAGCTAAGTCTAGGCAAACTCACTGCTTTGCCAGTAAGAGTCCATCAGTGTAGAGGTGACCCGTTGCATGTCCGGAATGTCCAGGATTGTGACACAGTTTTCATTTGTACCTTTGATTTGCCTCTGAAACTTAAGGAATACAGCGCGAGTTTCTGTGCAACTAGAGATTGCCCATTCCCTTCTATCCACGAATACCTATCTGTACCAGTGTCCCAGATTTCCTGACATGGCATACCTATGCTGTTTTCAACCCTCCTCTACTAGACTCATTTCCCTTTGTACCATAAAGGTGGATTGCCTTACAGGGAAACTCCATGTCTAGGGTGCACTTCTTGTTAACAAAGACAGTCGCAGACATGATAAGGGTCACCCTTGGACAACAGATGGAAATGGGAGTGAATGCATTTGTGCATTGGTTTGGTGGTTTTGTTACCCCTAAGAATCTCTTTTCTGGAAAGTCTTGGGGCCAACAGTATCTTTCCCTATAGCCCCCTTTCTGCACATCCTATTTAGCTCAGTTTGGATATTGCTAGGCTCAGTGAGAAGGTACAGTGCTGTGGGGTTGGTCTCATAGCACGTCAGATTTACTATTAACCTGTGATATTCAACTCTGTGTGGTTATATCTTGGCCCTAATCCTACATAGGTACAGGTGGACAATACATTTTGCTTTTTCAGGTGCTACCTCTTGGGACAAGTAAAATCTGACTGCACCTACTACATGTAGTATCAGTGAACAGATGTAACATGACCTGGGTGATGTCTTGGAACCCAGGAAGTCATGTGCTGATACCATGTGTTGTATAAGAGTGTGCTGTGTAGTGTATGTGGAATGCTGGTGTTTTTGTACAGTGTAGGTATGAGCAACATGAGAAAGGTCCCTACACGGGTGCAGTAAAATTTTCTCGGTGGACTTCATTAAACTAGATAGTTCTTTAGCATGGACTGGATGCAGCAGTACCCATGACAAACAGAGGATATGCACATTTGCAAAAAATATATATATTTTTGAAGATCCTGTGATGAATTCCAAGGGAGATGTCTGTAGCCCTCTGATGGCTGTAGTTTCTTGGTTTTCCCAGTTCAAAAGGTTTGTGGTGCAATTCTTGATTCTTGATGGTGTTGAAATTGTTGATGTGTTATAGCTTAGGAAAAAGTTCACAATGCGTTTTGTAGTAAGATGGTCCTGATGGGCTTATTGGTATGGTTGCTGATGAGGTGTTGACCCACTGTACTTGGGAATAGCAGCAGATCGGGGCCTATGCTCCCACTGGCAACCTGAATGGTGGACTCTAGTGAGGAAACCTAATCAACAGAGCATATACAGAAGTCTTGAGTTTCCTGAATGCAAATAAAGGCTTAAATCTCTAATGGTGTCTAATTTCTCCTTCTTTTGAGTTTTTTGTACAGTGCATTTCAAGGTATGCGTGAAATTGATCCTTTGCATTGGGGTTTCAACTTTCTGCGTATTTAGGTTTTGCGGTGTATGAAAGCATTGCTTCCCCAAACAGTTACTTATAATTGCTGTGGTTGTGGCCCCAGTCTTTTTGGGGCTCGGTTACTTGTATGTGGTTGCTGATGCCATATGCTGGACCAACCACCTTACCCCTTACACCTTACCCCTGTTGCAGTGGTACGTTAGTGGTCTGACTTCCCTATGGAGTGTAGGGAGCATACAGGTTTCTCTGGGCTTAGTTTTTGCGGTGCCTGGTCCCAGCTCCCTGACCTCTGCTCATGATATGCCTTTAGCCAGCATCTGTCCATGATGTGGCCTATTCTGTGCCAATAGTAACATTCTATAATGTTTGGCTGCTGCCATCATCCTAGGTTTCTACCATTATAGCTAGTTTGAAACCCTATGTTTTTTTTTGGGTGGAGTTCTCTTCAGAACCATTGCCATTGCAGGGAGTCTTTTTCAATTTGTGTTGGAACAGCTTAGCGGTGTCTCTGTGAGCTTGCTCCTGTCTTTCATTCTCGGTTTCTTGTGTCTTTTTGTGATAGTGCAATATACGAGATTGTATCTCCCAGCAGGGTTTGATATCTAGCCCCTCTAAGCTCTCCAATTCGTGTTCTATTTAGGTGGGCAGCCACCTTTTGAGGATATTGTAAAAGGATGGAACTTGGGGTCCCATATCAGTTCAACTCTGTCCTGTCTCTTGTCCTCATCATTATCTCATACTATCTAGAAAATCGGTTATGGTCTCCCCAGGTGTCATAGGCAGTCAGAGAACATTTCCCTCAAGGCCGTCCATATTTGGTGCCTTTACAAATTGAAAGTGGCCCATCATGCTTGGTGTTTCTCGGCATGATTGCTGGGATGTGGGGTTGGGCTAACACTGCGTTAGTCTGCTTTTCGATATGACTACTTAGCAAACTTTTGACATCGCCTATCACTAGGTTTATTCCTGCGGCATTCTTTTCAAAACATTAGATCCATTCCCCCACCCCAATCAGCAATGGTGGCAATTTGGTCCTCAGCCCTTCTTTATTCATCTGAGCCCATGACACGTAGATGGTCCCTGATGTGTCCTTCTGCAGTAGCAGACATATGTTGGTCTTGTGTAGCTCCACCAGTTTCTCCCTAACATAGAGTTCCCCTCTTCTTAGACAATCCTGCATTTAGGCGAAGTTCCAATTGAGATCCCCCCTCCATGCCAGATGCAATCTTCTCCAACAGCTATGTCCTCTTGATTAAAGTATCCCTCCTCTGGCCAGTGTCTATCATATTGGTAATTTCCCTCTGTCCAGTGGGGTAGCAGGTGGCAAAATGGTCTCGCAAATATCTTGCCTTCCTCTTGAGCCACTATCTCTTTTGGGGTTGGTTTGTCTGTCTTGCGTGTTTAAGAGGAGCTGTAGACATCATTGTCGCTGCTCCACATGTGTGCACTCTAAGGTGCCATCCTGGTCTTCCTGCATTTAAGTTGAGTCTGCAGCAGGCTACCTTGTTCTCCTATTGCTTGATCAGCCCCTCTTCTTTGTTGTTGATCTGGTGAGGCTCTGTCCCCAGCCAAAAGCCTCTCCTCTAATTCCACCTCAGGCTCTTCCACAAGTTAGGCTGTGTATCTACCCCTTCTCTCCATGGGAGGAGGGCGCTCTGATCTAATCTCTTGTTGTGCTTCTAAAGTGCAAGCTCTCTAGCTCCTTCCTGACTCACATCTTCCCTCATGACTCACATCTTTCCTGTAAATCTCACCTAGGTTACCACCTTCATTCTGAGCTATGCACTGTTCTTTTTGGTCTGGACCTGCCCTCAAACTCACCTTCTGTTGTTTTCTCTTGTACCTGAGCATACCGTGTGGCTCCCCACCTCGTCATCAGATCCCAGAGCACTGTGATCCCTTTCCTCACCCCAACTAGTTGTCTCATTGTCTAGAGCTGCTATGAGTCTCCCTGTCACTCAAGTATGTTCACCAGACCGAGTGGGAGTGCATGTTCTTGGATTTGATGTGTTGAACTCTAAGGGTAGGGGGATCAAACTTTGAAGAGCTCCAGCGCTGGAGTGGGGGCACTGGGATTGCCTGAGCCTTCTAGCCTGTTAGTCTGTCAAGCCTAGATCACTGTTTGGTAGGGGCCTATTCGGCTCCCTCAACCAGTGGATTGGTGCAACCCAATGCGGGGATAGCAGGCATCAGGGAGAGCATCTCCATTTCTGCGTATGGCAGAGGAGGTGTGGACACCTTGCTTGCTGACTGTGGGGTAGTGTTGTTTGTCTGTGCCTCCTCAAAGATGACCCATAATTCTAATAATGCTTCTCTACTGTCCTTCTTTTGCCCTGCATATTTAGTTCTTATGTTTGTACTCCTGTGTCCAATTATGTTAGTGTCAAATGTTCCCTCTTTTTTCTGTGGAAATGCGTGTGCCTTAGTGTGTGTGTGCTCAGATGCTTAGGCTGTGTGGGAAACTTAATTGCATGTGCTTTGGTGGAAATTACATGACAATTTGGGCGTTTTTTTGTGGACAGCTACACTTTGAGTTTTTTGTGATTCTTTGGGGAATCGTAAGTTATACAAATGTAATTTTTCAGTGTTTAGGGAATCTTACGTTTTACTCTGGTAGCGGTGAAATATTTATAATGGGATTACTTGTTCAGCTCGGGTGGTGTGGAAATATATACACGGGTATTGCTGGATACAATGAGCTCAGCTTTACTTACAGGTGCATCAACATAAATATTTAACAGACACAAATAACAAAGCATATGAAGGGTCACAACCTAGAAGAAACTGCAGATGTTAATTCAAACTTCATGAAGTTTTCCATCAAAATAGAAAGCCTTACTTTGGTATCAAATAGCAATTTGTGATAATTAGCAATGCCTTCATGGCACATTGAGTCATCGATAAAACACAATATTCAAGACAAAAACACAGTTGCATGAATTTACCAGTGCCACAACATCAAAATGACATTGCTTTGCCTGGAACAAAGACAAAGCACAAAAAAGGGATAACTTTGCAACAAATACTCCTCCTAGAGCATTCTATCCTGTGACCAATGGAAGCTCTGCACAGTTCACGGGACTAAGTGAGCCTGTATGGCTCAGGGGCAAAGATAACTTATGTAGAGAACAAAAGGAATAACTTGAAATAACCAAGGAATAACCATAGGCCTTTCTTGGCTAATTATAAGCTATGCCTAATTTCCCAGATCCCAATCTTTTCTTACCTAAAGTCCGAATCACACCCAGGGGTCATGTAAAAAATCTACCTCATGGCCAGCAGTCCAAGCAAACAACACTTCTCACTGCTTACAGTTAAGAGAATGGAAGCACTGAGAAACCCTTTTAGACTAAAAATAAGATTGATGTGTGGGCCGTATATCACACCCAGAGCCGTATCATCTGTGCCATGTCCAGTGACCCAAGTGATAGATACCTCTCAGAATTGAGATGCCAGGCCTGCATCACACCCAGGGCTTATGCCTCTCATCTGCATCAAGCCCAGCGGTCAAAGCGGTAAGGCCTTACCCCTGTATCACACCCAGGGGACAAGCTTATCATGTGTTTCATGCCCAGTGCTCCAAGTGATCAACCCTGTATCACACCTAGGGGACAAATGTACCATTTGTGTCATGCCGAGTGGATCAAGCAAAAAAAGAAAAAAAACAATATTCACCTTTCCTAGTGTGCTATAAAAAAGGTGACTTCTGCGGGTTTCGCCTTTTCCTAGTTTGGCATATGCCAAATGCTAGAACATAGGCTCTGATGCAGTACCCTTCTAATGGTGGCTTCATGGTGGAAATCCACCCCACATATTCAGCAGAACTTCTAATCAATTGCAGCGTCTGCTCACCTTTCCTTGTTGCACATATTTGCATATGTCTGGGCTGGGTCCCATTCCTTTGGAGGCAATCAGGCCCACAGAAGTAATCAGCTCCTGCTTGCTTGAATGTGAATTTACCTTGAAAAATCTAAAGACAAGAGGCATTTGTCAAAACAGGAACGGTTTGTTTAATTAAACATTATGGCTGAGAGAACAGTTACAGACCAGGGTCTGAGGATTGTCTCAAGGTGCATGTGTTCTGCGCCTTGTTTTATACATTTCTTTTGGTACAATGAAACAATTACAGCATTTGTTTGGGGTGAAGAAGGTGAACAGTTGTCATGGAGTCATAAATGAAATCCTGATGAGAAATGCAGGTGGGCCTCGACCTTTTGTGGACACAATGTGGGACGATTGGTAATGTGTCCAGACATCCGGCTTGAGGGGGGCATGATCACTATTTGTTACTGTACGTGCTGTGTTCTGATTGGCTCGGTGTTCCTAACTTCATGTTACATATGACTTTATGGTGTTTGGGAATGCAAGCACCCCTTCAGTCATGTGTGTTTTATGGGGGCCAATTCCCTGTGACCACTGTAATAATGCTGTCAGTCATTAATCTCAGGCCTAGATCTCAGAGCCTGCCTGACCATGTTGGATTTGGGGGTTAAAGGAGAGTTCATGTAAGGGAAGATTAGCTAATAGCGATGTGAGTTTGTTGGTGTATGTGATCGTGTCATGGTCTACATCAACATCGACTTTCCCAATATTACCACAACCATATGTAAATCAGTCTTGACCTCACTCTCCTTGGGAATAATCCAGTCCGAGATGCCAGGCCGGGCCCTCCCTGTACCTGAAACAAGCATCCTGGGACAGGTTGCAGAGTATCACCCCTCATCAACCAGGCTAGCTTGTTCCAGTCCGAGATGCCAGGCCGGGCCCTCCCTGTACCTGAAACAAGCATCCTGGGACAGGTTGCAGAGTATCACCCCTCATCAACCAGGCTAGCTTGAATCAAGTGGCAGAGCAAGCAAGTGACCCACATCTGGGCATACCCTACCCACTTGGGTCGACTAAAAGAACACAGAAAGATGATGGACAGAATGCTAAACCTTTTCAAACATAGGCATAAAAAATAAAGCACACACTTATTTGGACAAAAGGAGCATCAATCCTGCTTTAAGGACAATGGAGGATTACAGTATTCCAAAAGAAGTAAGAAGGAGTGTGTACCAGTAGTGACATTACGGGGGTCATTCTAACTCTGGCGGGTGGCGGAGGCCACCCGCCAGAGTTCCCCCGACAGAACACCGCTCCGCGGTCTGAAGACCGCCGCGGTGATTCTGTGTTTCCCGCTGGGCTGGCGGGTGACCGCCAGAAGGCCGCCCGCCAGCCCAGCGGGAAACCCCTTCCCACGAGGAAGCCGGCTCCGAATGGAGCCGGCGGAGTGGGAAGGTGCGACGGGTGCAGTTGCACCCGTCGCGAATTTCAGTGTCTGCTAAGCAGACACTGAAATTCTTTGTGGGGCCCTCTTACGGGGGCCCCACGACACCCCATACCGCCATCCTGTTCCTGGCGGGCGAACCGCCAGGAACAGGATGGCGGTATGGGGTGTCGGAATCCCCATGGCGGCACAGCAAGCTGCGCCGCCATGGAGGATTCCTGAGGGCAGCGGAAAACCGGCGGGAGACCGCCAGTTTTCCCTTTCTGACCGCGGCCAAACCGCCGCAGTCAGAATGCCCTTGAGAGCACCGCCAGCCTGTTGGCGGTGCTCTCGTGGTCGTTGACCCTGGCGATCAATGACCGCCAGGGTCAGAATGACCCCCTACATTCCCTTGACAGTCACCAACTGCAGCATTGTCTACCAGTTGTTGGATAGACAACATGGTATGTTATTTTTGCTTTTAGAGGCAGATGTGAGATAAAGGACAACATAACAAGATAGTAGCATTTGACTGTTCTTTTGTCATAGTCTTCTTCAAAGGTAACACATTTGACTAGTACTTGTCTCACTGGAAAGATGAGATAAAAAAAAAAAAACTATTTTTATTGATACAAAAAAATAGCACACACATATAACCCCCAGTATCCAGTGCACGTTAGGAAATAACTAAAAGAAAAAAAGCTTTCTTTACAAACAAGCAAGAGGAACCTTAATACATTTCCCTTATTATTACAGCCAAAGAGTTTGGTCTTTGATGACATGCTCATAACTCTCATTTAAACCCAATTCCCTTGTCTCCATAGACCAAGTCTAGTTGGAAATGGTCCAACTATGCACTCCAATTTTTTTTGTTTATTTGGGCCCTTGCTCCAAATAGATGGGCTCCTTTCCCTTTGAGCACCAATTCCTCATTCGCAACCATGCTCTAGGTAGTGGTGAATCCTTAGATCTATGGAGACTGGCTGTATTCATTAGAGCAAGCATTGCCAACATTCTAGGGCAACAGGCTTCAAATACATGTATCATTCAAGGTAACAAACATTCTGTATAATGTGCAGCTGGTCAAAGTCTGCTTGTTAACTGATTTAATTTACAACCATACCATACATTGTCAATTAGAGTTATACCAATGATTTCCAACTGCCTAAAGCCTTTCAGGTATGAGGTAAGTCCCCAGTCATACCAGTACTTGTAATGGAAGCATAGTCAATCACTACTATGTGTGTTGGGGAAGGTCTCCAAGCACCTTATCATCATATAACAGGGATATAAGTTCACTTTTCTCCAGGAAATACCCTTCAATGTGGAATGTCATGGTCTTCTCTATGTGTTTTTGCCATGAATATACCTCCATCAATCACCCAATGGGTACATTTATCAGAGGTGAATGGCAGACATTCATTATCAAAGTGAAACTCTTTTGCTATTACCATTTGCTATTCATTCTTAGATTATCTAGGAATTGCCTAGAGATCTCATGTGGATAGTTTTGAAAAATATATAGGCGCTTGGGTAGGCTAATCATCTTATATATTACCACCCTCTCAAGAATGGTGAGTGGCAATTTACTCTATGTATGTTTTTTTCTAACCATCTCTTCCCACAAAGAAGTTACGTTTATTTGTCACCATGGCAAGAGGTCAAATGTCAGACACATGCCAAGGGACTTGACTCTTGGGTATCTGCCATCAGAATATTCTTCCACTCGTGTGCAGCTAGATCACCACACAATGAAACATGGATTTACTTATCTTTGTTAACCTGAAGACTTGAGGACCAGCCTAAGGAGTCCTGCATCTGTCTTAGTGTCTTCCCTGACCTTATGGGATAGCTCATGAAAAGAAGCAGGATTTCTTCATACAAGAAATACAATGCTCAATGTCTCCAGCCCACTGAAACCCATAGACCAGCCTGTCCCCACAAATTGAGGTGGCCAGCTGCTCAATTACAAGGAAAACTGAAAGGTGGATGGTGGGCACTCCCTCTTAGTTCCCCTCTTTATTCTAAAAGGAGTTGATAATACCCTATTAATTCCGACCCTCGTTATTGGTCAGTCATAAAGTAGATCAATATTTAAAATAATATGTTGACCAAAGTAAAGCCCGGAGAGGAACAGTGACATAAAACCTAAATCTAGCGTGTCAAGTGCCTTCTCAAAGTCAATGAGCAACAGTGCTCATGGGCCTTAGAGCGCCCATGTGTGTGTGTGCCAGTGCAGAGTAGAGTTGCCTGATGCAATGTTTCATCAACATACCTGGCATAAACCCATTCTGATTGCAATGTACCAAGTTGCCTATCATCTGGAATTTCTATTAGCCAGAATTTTAGATAGATTCTTAGTCTCACCTTTGATCAATAAGATCCACCTATAGATCTAATAATGGTCTGGCAGTTTACATGGCTTATGTAGAATGGTTATTGTTGCTGATGGGAAGTATCCAGGCAAAGAACCAGTCAGCCTGTATGACATTGTGTCAGCACCCACGTGTTTGTGTATGGGGCCCTATAATGCTTATATTCCGTTAGCACCAATTCTGATGCTAGTATCACAGAAAATCTGAGTGGCTAGATGAGGGGAATAGTTTGTGGAGGAGACTTCAGGGAAGGAGACCTGGAATGGAATGAATATCTGGTAAATAATGGCCTTTCCACAAGTAATGTTTGTGGTTTTTTTTATGGAAGAGGGTCACACTATTTATCTGAAAGGAAAAGGGTTTGTTTGGTGGTGACAGGCAATAAATAATGCCTATATGCCTTAACATCTAAGTTGGGTGGGCAGACATAAAGCCAATTTTCTGACAGTCCTTGCTCCATCAACTTTCAAAGAAGTCTGGCCATGGTGGAGACGAGTAGTCTCTGCCATTGCCAAACTATTATCAATACACATGTAAATTCAGAAGGAGGACCATTAAATTGTTACTAAGCATACTCCGCCTCCATTGCAATCAGGCCCAAAGTTAATAAAAAGTAGATTGTTAAACCGAAAAGTTTGCAAAGCCTTGGAAAAAGTCAGGGGAAAACAATAGAAAAATAGCTTAGCCTGTTTTTAATATGTCAGTAGTTCCACACATTATAAAAGCAACGTACATTTGTCGAGAAATGGTACAGCAGGGAGAGAAAATCTGTAAATGTTCTAATGGGTCCTATAGATAGGACTTGGACAAAGGTTATGCTGACCTATGTGGGATAAACATGGTACCCTGAAAGGTAGCAGCTGAAAATGTACATTATTAAGTTTTTTAGCGTTAATTGGATTGGAAAAGGTGTTAACAACTCACTTTCATGAGGCAATGTGTCCCTGTGTTAAGACATCACCCAAACATTAATTCAGCAGAGAAATATAATATGTTAAGTAATAGATTCCACTCAACAAGCAAGTACTAGATCCATGAAAATGTTTCATTACAAAAATCCAAAATAAGCAATACAGAATAAATGCCAGAGAGGTTGTCAATTGTGGAGTTATACAGAGTAACCCAAAATCAGAAAATATTCTAAGTCCCAAAGAGCTGCAAAATCCTTGTAAAAGTGGGCAGCATCCATAGCAGCATAGGAAGGTTTAGACAAATCTCTCCTTCAACTGCAAAATTAAGGAGTATTTATACACAACTTTTTCATAAGAAATCTAAATTTCTGTAGATTTATCATGGTGTCAGGAAGAATTTAATTTCTTCAGCAAATCAGAGCACAAAGAAAATAAACGTCATATTCTTTTAGCATCTAAGTATTAACCAATTTTATGAATAACTATTCGGCATCCTTTATGCTAATGCCATGCAATGATGTTCAAACAAAATATGAACCATTGACAATTAGACTTCTTTAAGTGAATAGGTCCTGTGAAGAATGGAAGATATTGCTACAAGAAATACATTTAGATCTGAAACATGGAACAATCATTGTGAGCAAAACAATACTGCAATGAAAATAAATTAATGTCACCTCAGCTTAACTGTGTTCTGCTCATCCTGGAGGGAGAGGGTATGCACGGTGGAAGAAAGCATCAGTGGGTGACAGTAATGGATTTCTGGAGATATGGAGTATTGTTCACTTTTGTGTCTCTGGGGGAGGATCGGTGCTAGGGGGCTCAAGTGAGGGGCAGAAATGGCTTCCATCTTGTTCAAGTTGAGGTCTGCACAGAAATGTAGCATAAATAAAACATTATTAAATTCACTTCTTCACATAAAAGGAAATTCCTTTGGAAGGCACCTACACTATGGCCCTCATTACAACCTTGGCAGTAAATGCTGCCTACCGCCTTGCTGACGGCCGCCAGCATACCATGACCGCGGAGGTATACCACTACTGGTATTATGACCCACACAGAGAAATCCACCACTATACAGGCACCTACACAAGTCCACCAGACAAAAGGTCAATGATAAACTGGCGGTACCAAAACTCACACCGTTACGCCAACAGAACTACGCCCACAGTATCACGAACCACAAATCACTGCGGCGGTCTTTTCTACTGCAGAAAAACATTGGCGGTACACACTGCTGTGCCCAAAATACACATAAACTAACAAAGCTACACCACAATGGCCAATTTAAACTACACATACCTGACACACATACACAGACCACACCCACACACTCAGAACAGTATAAAACACACACCCACATTACCCACAACCCTTTCAATGAAAAACAAGATTGCGAACAGAGAGAGACAAGCCAGGAGCACAATCTGAGCCAAAGAACACCATCACGCATACACCATCCACGCACCTCACAGTTCACACCACCCCACACATCCTCATACATACCACTCACACCAAATCAGTGGCACCCCAAAGACACCCCAGGTTTTCAGAGGAGCAGCTAAGGGTCATGGTGGAAGAAATCATGCGGGTAGAGCCACAGCTATTCGGATCACAGGTGCAGGAGATGTCCATTGCTAGGAAGATGGAGCTATGGCGGCGAGTCATGGACAGGGTCAATGCCATGGGATAGCACCTAAGAACAAGGGATGACATCAGGAAGAGGTGGAACGACCTACGGGGGAAGGTACGTTCTGTGGTTGCAAGACACCAGATAGCTGTACAGAGGACTGTCGGTGGACCCCCACCTCTTCTCCCACAACTAACTACATGGGAGGAGCAAGTCTTGGCAATCATGCATCCTGAGGGCCTCGCCGGAGTAGCAGAAGGACTGGACTCTGGTAAGTCAAATATTTACTACTATATCCCCCACCCTACCTGCATGCTATCACAAACTCCTACCCCTATCCTCACCCACATCACTCCACCACCTAACATATACCCCACTATCACAACCCATCCCAATACCAAGCCCTGCATGCCACACCAATGCATGCACCCCCATCACAGACCTACATGGACATCCATCACCACCGCATGCCCATTAGAGAGAATCACCTAGCCCACAAAATCACCCCTCACACAAGGCAAAGCTGACAGGGCAATCGCAACCATACAGGGAAACACACCCATGCACAAGATGGCACACACAGATTCAATAACACTGCATTTTCATCCAAACAGGACCCCCACTCAAGGTCACTGGAGAGGAGGTGCCACCAACATCCAGTCCCCCCACAGAAGAGGCCCACAGTGATGACAGCAGCTCTGCATGCATGGATCACGATGACCAACCTGGCCCATCAGGGACCTCCTGACAGTCAGTTACCCTGCCACTGTCCCATACCACCACAGAGCCTCCCCCCTCAGGAAACACCAGCACAGCACCCACCCAGCAGGCCTATACCACTGTCCCCAGGACGTGTAAATCAGCAGTGTGTCCACCCATACAGGGACCCCAGACAACCCCACAAACCCAAGAAAATCAGGGACCTGGGGTCAGTGGCAGTGGGCACACGCTTCAGGGGACAACAGGGAAGCTGGGAGGACTGCTGTGTGATAGGGAGAGGACAGGCCCAGGGAACCCACTCTCTCTACAAGGCACTTGCAGGGATCCTGGGAGCATACCAACATTCCCAGGAGACCTTGGGCCAGATACTGGCCACGTTGCAGGAGGCCCAGCGGTTGCAGGAGGAACAGTACCTGGGGATCAGGGAGGACGTCAAACACATCCACACCATCCTGGTCACCATTGCAGGGGTGCTGGCTGACATGGCCAACACCATGAGGGAGGCAAAGTCACAACAACGGGCCCCTGACACTAGCCACACCGATGAACAGCCCTCCACCTCCGTCGGCGCTAGTGGACAGGAGGCCCCACCACTGGAACAACAGGTCACCAGCACCCCATCCCCTGCAGAAGTAGAACCACCCCGCAAATGGTCCCTGCGATCCAGGCAGAAGCAAGAGAACATTGCCAAGACCCTTACCAGGAAATAAGACTCTTCTGATTGTCACCCTTCTGTCCCACTCCGTCACCCTGTCCACCTTGAACTGCCATTGCCCCCCTTCCTATGCCCCATTGGACAATGCACCTGTGATACCAAGAGACTGGACTCTAACTGGACATTCCTCCACCATTACCCCAGCCCATTGCACATCCCCCTCTATTTATTAGCACTTAAATAAACACCCTTGGAACAAATACAATTCTGGAATCTGTCAATTGATTGAAATATGTATTAGTGCAACATTCTGAAAACAATTCATATGCACAGAAAATTATACATTGGTATGACCTGTGGTGGGCAGCAGTAAACACACCAGGAGCCAGAGTGGGGCACAGTGATCTGAAAATAAAGATGCCAAAGGGTACAGTAAGTGGCCATAGACATAAGGAAATCATGCTGTGATGTACAATGTCCAACCGAAAACTAAAAATTAAAGTGAAGTTACAGTGTCTTACCTGTGTGTCACTAGAAGTACTGCTGTATGATATTACTTCTGTTGTCCACATCTTCTTCCTCTGCCTCCTCTTCCTCACTGTCCACAGGTTCCACCACTGCCACAAGACCATCTCCAGGCTCATCCTCCTGCAGAAAAGGCACCTGGCGTCTCATGGTTGTGCAACATGCAACATGCAACAATGATATGGCACACCTTTTTGAGTGAGTATTACAGGGATCCACCTGTCAGATGGAGGCACCGTAACCTGGCCTCCAGGAGGCCGAAGTTTCTCTCAATAATCCTCCTTGTTCACCCATGTGCCTCATTATAACGTTCCTCTGCCATTGTTCTAGTTTTCCTCACTGGGGTCAGTAGCCATGAGAGGTTGGGGTAACCAGAGTCACCTGCAAATATCGAGGGACAACTGTTAGACACACACTAACCCTTAGGGACAACCCCAAACCCAAACACCAACATATACTGGGTGGGGACCTTGGGTTCACCTATTGGCCACACCCGGTGCCTTTGGAGTTGAGCCATCACATATGGGATGCTGCTATTCCTCAAGATAAAGGTATCATGCACAGAGCCATGATACTTGGCTTTCACATGGGAGATGTACTGGTCAGCCAAACACACCATCTGCACATTCATAGAGTGATAGCTTTTTCTATTCCTGAACAACTGTTCATTTCTCTGGAGGGGGACTAATGCTACATGTGTACCATCAATGGCACCAGTGATGTTGGGGATATGTCCCAGGGCATAAAAGTCAGCTTTCACTGTGGCCAAGTCCTCCACCTGGGGGAATACGATGTAGCTGCATATGTGTTTCAGCAGGGCAGACAACACTCTGGTCAACATGTTTGAGAACATTGGCTGAGAGATCTCTGATGCCATGGCCACTGTCGCTTAGAAGGAACCACTTGCCAGGAAATGGAGCACTGACAGGACCTGCACTAGAGGGGGAATACCTGTGGGCTGGTGGATAGCTGGCATCAGGTCTCGCTCCAATTGGGCACACATTTCTTGGATTGTGGCCCGATCAAGTCTGTATGTTAGGATAATGTGTCTGTCCTCCATTGTCGCAAGGTCCACCAGGGGTCTGTACACTGGAGGATGTCTCCTTCTCATATTCATCCTCAGCGGTTGAAGCCAAGGGAGGAAAAAGGTGAGCAGAGGGTCATATTCTCATCTATTGCAATAATGATGCATCTCTTCATTTACAGAACTAGTAAGTGAATCCGAGAGTCAGTTGATGTGCCAATGTCTGCTGTGACTCAGTTAGGTGCCATTGCCTGTGCCCCCCTGAAATGGCGGCTGCCTGACCTGTGAGGAGGAAGAAGTGGAAATGAAGTAATTCCGCTGGCGTTGTGCGCTGTTGCGGTAGGTGGGGGACGACCGCCACACAACTTCGTATTGCTTATCATTGGGCCCTATGGGTTCCAGGAGCCAATGGAGGTGTACGCAGGCAGTGACAGTACGCACAACTGCGGACGTGACTGCCATTTCCTATCTATTCACTCACTTGCTACCTGACCTTCAACAGGAGAGGACCTACACTCCAAGTGCTGCTGTGACCTGTGTCTGGAAGCAACAATGGCTCATGTGTCTGGGGAAAGGGAACCTGCCTCAACTGTGGAGGAGTTGGAGAGACTTGTGGATAGGGTCCTACCCAGTACACTTTACTCTATGGTCCTCCAGACAAATAGGTGAGTAGACTGCGAGCATGATGCGTGGGCCATGAATGTATGGGGTGCTGTGTGTTTAAGCCACATGTAGCGGGGGCTGAGGTGTCCTGGGCAGAGTGCTGCATGTATGGTGTTCAATGTATGTGCGTAAGGGGATGGGAGGGATATAAAGGGCCATGAGTGTGATGGTCCAGATGGTATTACTAATCCCTTTTCTGCTGTATTTTCCCTGCAGGTCAGCACCCATCAGAAAAAGGGTATTTGGCATGCTATCACCAAGGTGGTGAGGACCCTGGGGGTCTTGACAGACGGAGCACCCACTGCCACAAACAGTGGGAGGACCTGCGCTGCTGGGCAAGAAAGATGGCAGAGGCCCAGCTGGGCCTGGCCTCCCAATGAGGAAGGGGTGTCTGTCATACCCTGACCCCCCTGATGTTCTGCATCCTGGCGGTGGCCTATCTGGAGGTGGATGGGCGCTTGAGGGCATCACAGCAGTCACAATGGGGTGAGTACCCATTCAGATTCATGAGTTGGTGCGCGTTAAGGTTTTGACTGGGTGAGGGATGTGGACTGTGGGTCCCCCTAGGCCAGGGCGAACATGTCAGGATAGGTCCCTTGCTGGGCAGGCTCAGAAGCACTCCAAACCCAATAGTGTTAGTGGGCATCTACTACTGGGCTGGGTCCTGTGGGTTTCAGGTGTGCAGTTGATGGTGTTATGCCATGTCCCCCATGGGCTGGTGACTAGCTTTGTAACTGGTAGTGCATGGCCTAGTGCATAGGGCAGCTCCCTGTGTGTTGTGTACGCCAACGGTAGTGTTGTTGCTGGCATTGACCAAGTGTATACTCTGTCTCCCCCCCCTTTTAGTTTTGTCACCTTGTCCTTGTAAGCAGTAGCATCATTTGGCGGAGGAGCGGAGGCACCGGCGACGGAGGGAGATGCATTCCACATGGGCCTGGAGGCCGAATTCACCAAGTGTGAGGGCACCAGTGGGACGGAGGGTGAGGGGAGCACCACAACAGAGACAGGAGGGGATACTACAGACAGCGACTCCTCCTCTGATGGAAGCTCCCTGGCAGTGGCAGACACCTCTGTGCCTACCTCAACAACAGGTACAGCCGCCAACCCCGCTACCAGCACCGCCATCCCAGCAGCCCCTCAGCATGTTTCCCATGCCCACTCACCCAGGAGGGTGGGCATCACCTTCGCCCAAGGCACCTCAGGCCCTGCCCCAGTCAGCCCTGTGGCACTCACACAAGCACCATCCCCATGCAGACACACCAACATCCACTGCCTCCACTGTTTCCCCCCCTCCTCCTTGTCCACCTCCCTCCCAGTAGGTCTCCACTCACACCTCCACGCACTACATCCTTATCCACTACCTCCATCACCAGCACACCCATCACTACACACCCTTCACTGGCAGTCACCACCCCCACATCCATGCACACGTCCCCTGTGTTCTCTCCTACTGTGTCTGTGACCCCTCCTCCCAAAGTACACAAATGCAAGCACAAACACACCCAACAGCCATCCACCTCACAACAGCATCCAGCATGTACCTGCACCCAAACACAGCACACTGACACCTCCTACAAGCACTCCCTCTCCCTTCACTCCTAAACCTTCACCCTCTTCCCACCCCAATGTCCCTAAGAAGCTTTTCCTAGCCAACGTTGACCTGTTGCCTACCCCTCCCCCCATCCTTCCCCTCGAGCCAGGGTGGCCAAATCCCAGCCCAGCACCTCAGCCAACAAGTCCATGTCCGCTTTGGTTTCTGCAGCTGTCAGAGGCTCAAAGGGGGCACCCGTCAGCACAGCCAGTGTGCCACCAACCCCTGCCAAGGCAAAGAACATTTCGCCATCTGGCAAGGCGAAGAAGGGGACAGCATCCAGCAAGTGGAAGGAGCTACAACCACCCAGCAAGGCCACCTCAAAGACTCCAGCTGCCAGAGCCAAGGCGACACCACCATCTGCCAAGGGCAGGAAGGTGCACAAAACACCAGCCAAGGCACTTCAGCTGTCCGAGCCTGTAGGTGAAGGCCTGGAGGCTACCAGCACAACCGCCAGCAGCGCCACCTGCACCGCGGCCAGCACCGACACCTCCACCGCTGCAAGCACCGCCGCATGCACTGCTACCTGCACCGCCACCTGCACCGCCGCAAGCACCACTACTGTCAGCAGCAGCAGCAGCAGCCCCAGTGGGCAGCCATCTGAGGCTGCAGGAGAAGGGCTGGAGCCTCCCCCCACCTCTAGCAGCACCAGCATCAGCACTGTGGCCAGCACCCCCACCTGCAGCTCCGCAAGCACCACCACCTGCACCTCTGACAGTAGTACCACTGCCAGCAGCAGCAGCCCCAGTGGGCAGCCACCCGAGGCTAAAGGAGAAGGGCTGGAGCCTCCCCCCACCATTGGCAGCACCCCACCACCACCAGCACTACCACCACTGTGCAGCTGTAGCTGCCTGCGGATGGACTGTAGCCCTGCCATCCACTTGAGAGACTGTGGCCTTGCACTTCCCAGGACCAAGCAGTGGGCAAACCACCCACTTGAGAGGCTGTGGCCTTGCACTCCCCAAGACCAAGCAGTGGGCAAACCACCCACTAGAGAGACTGTGGCCTTGCACTCCCCAGGACCAAGCAGTGGGCAAACCACCCACATGAGAGACTGTGGCTTTGCACTCACCAGGAGCAAGCAGTGGGCCAACCACCCACTGGAGAGACTTGAGAGACTGTGGCCTTTCACTCCCCAGGACATCGGTGTGGGCATGTTACCCCCTCCAGGAGAAATGGCGTTGTACCATCTTCCGGCTGAGGTGCCCCCCCTCCCTGTCCCCCTGAGGTGCTGGTGTGTTTTCGACCTGATGCCCCTACAGTTTTCTCTCCGTATTGAGGCAGGAGTCAAGTGTGGGCTTGGCCTATGTGTTTTGGCCCAGTAGGCCATGGATATTTTGGGTGGACATTGTCCCGCCTTTTGTATATATTGTATATTTTGTAAAAAAAAGTTTTTGAGACATTAACGTATTTCTCAGTATTTCTAATATAACACTCATTTGACTCCATTCCTTTTGTCCTTGCGTTATTCCAGGGGGTTACGGGGTGTATGTGTAATGTTGTTGCATGTGTTTGTGGGTATGGTGTTGGGGGTGAGGGTGAGGGTGGGGGTGTGGATGTTGCGTGTTGTGTCACTCTTTTTTTCCTCCCCTCTCCCCTGTCTACTAGGTGCTGTACTCACCATGGTCGTCGTCGCTGCCATTGGTACTCCTGATATATGAGAAGACACAGCAGCATGGGCAGGGCGTGCAGCTCTGGCTCCATGGCGTCCTGGTTCTTCCTTGAGTGTCGAGAGGTGAGTGGTTTCCCTTCCAAGTACTGTTTCTGCCGTGCTTTTGATGGCGTTGGTACCACCCTGGAAAAGCTGGCGGATGGGCGTGTTGTAATGGGGTGGGCAGGACATTGTCTTCCGCCTGGCTGTTGGTGGTTAACGCCGCAGTGTTTGTTGCTACCGCCATGGCAATCAGACTGTTAAAGTGGCTGTCTGTGTTGGCGGTTTCCACCGTGGTTGTGATTCCATTTTTTTTTACCACCGGCCTGTTGGCCGTATTACCGCCGCTTTAACACCGACCGCCAGGGTTGTAATGAGGGCCTATATTAGTCTGTAAATGTAAGATCGAATGTGAAAATGCATACTACACATTGTTAATGATGCACAAGTATATATTTCTTTAAAACATTTCTGTACCTTTGAGTGAATTCAGTCAAATTGATTGTTTAAGGTTGTCCATGTTGAAACAGTATGCTCCACTCTCGGATATTTCCATGAGTTAACCAGTTTAGTCCCTCATTACAAGTGGCCCTTTAAGTCTGATGAACAGGTAGCAGAAGTTATTGGGTGAATAGGAGTCAGGGAATTTGGCCCTCATTACGACCCGGGCGGTCTTTTTCAAAAACCGCGAGGTACCGCCGTGCTGAAGACCGCCAGTGCAGTTTCCCACGTGGCGTATTATGACTGCTGGCAGACCTCCATCCGTTTTTTGGATGGAGAGCTGCCAGCAGCCATACTGGCAGTCGGCGGGGAACTGGAGGCTGCTCCACCTCCACCACCCCGTCATCAGAACACCTCCCACTGAATCACGTTCCATGATTCGGTGTGGCGGTGTTCTGGTGACGGGGAGCTGGCGGCGGAGCAGCCCCCATGGATCCCGTCCCCTCCTGGAGGATCAACGGACAAGGTAAGTTAATTGTCCGTTAGGGGAGGGGTGTGGGGTGTGTTGTGTGTGTGCATGGGGGTGTGCGTGTGAGTATGTAGAGGAGGTGTGTGAGTGCATGTATGCATGCGGGGTGTGTGTTGTGTGTATGGGAAACGTGTGCGGGTCAGTCTGTGTGCATGTCTGTTTTGTATGTGTGCGGGTATGTGTTGTTGTAGTGTATGTGTGCGTGTAGGGGTGTGTGTCTGTGCATGTTGGGGGTGGGGTTGGGGAGGGGGGGTGTCTGTGCATGTTGGGGGTAGGGGTGGGGGGTCCTGCCACCTTTGCGGGGTGGCAGGGGGTTGGAGGGTGTGTGGGGAGGACTTGGGGGTGAGGGAGGGGGGTGGGGGAGATCCCATCAGTGCCAGGGAAGGAATGCCTACCGCCATGGATTTTGTGGCAATTCCAAACCACCCAAAATCCATGGCAGTATGCAGGGTCCTGATACCGCGGGTGGTCTGGTGATGTCCGCTTGGCTGGAGAACAAAGTCTCCATCCCAGCTGTCATAACAGCCCTGGCGGTCGGAGTGGAGAACTGCCTGATGACCATGGCGGTAACCGCCATGGTCATAAGTCCATTTTTTTTCTGCCGGCCTGTTGCCGGTTTTACCGCCACTTCTCCCCCGTCCGCCAGGGTTATAGTGAGGGCCTTTGTGTGTTTTACAAAGTGCTTTCAACTGCCGAAAGCAGACAAAATCTCCATGTGAAATTCCAAAGGAAATCATGCAAAAATCAGTTTGAAACACCAATTCCCAGATCTCATTCCCCAAATTTTGCAATCCCTTTATTTCCCCAGTGCCTTACAGTAACAATAATTCTGGGACTCAGAAATAAAACAGATTTTAACAGTGATGATCACTCATGATGCGGTCTTAAGTAGTGGCTATTGAAGGCTGTATAAGCAATGGTTTTGTGAGGGTAGGCTTGTGTGGTGGCCAAAGGAAAGTGGACTGTGACCAGACAGGAGCTCCAGAAGGAGAAAAATGTACCTCAGCAGCCATGTGCTAGTTGCAAAATCATGGGATACATTGCATGGTTTTCCTCCTTCATTTCTTCTGCAATAGAAATTATGGAGCTGGAATTTGTCCAGGAAGCAGTAGTTTCACATTGAGCTTAAATACGGTCATTGTCTTCAAATCAGACTTGTGGAAGATCAAGGTACAACTTTTTTGACAAGGTTAAAGTATACAAGATGTTGAAATGGTAGTAGAGGCCTGAAAGAGACGCTAGGAGTAGAGTCTAGGAATTCCACTTCCTGGAATAGTAATGGAGTTTTTACCCAGTTTTCTACAGAATACTGTAAATGTTTCAAACTCATCATAGTGCTCATTTTCCACTGAAGAATCAGGCAGATGGAGCAGTATTCAAAGTTATCTGCTTACCATTCTTCATATTTGACCATTCGGGGGCCAGGCCTCCACATGCTGCTCCCACTTGTGTACTAATTACTATGATTCCTTCTGCAACAGCATGACCCCAGGGCCTTAGCAGGTAGGCTCTCATTTTGAGAAGATGCCAGTGCTGACTTTCTCACACCTCCTCCTCACCTGGTGACTTAAACAGTAGATATTTCATGCATTCTGGGATTTGGGGTGAACAGGGGGTCTGGCGGAAGGCATGGTATCCCACTGCACTTAAAGGCACACCTAGGCCGCATTCCAGGTATGGGTGGCATTTATCACACATTATAAATAATTATATTGTGGGTTATCCTATTTGTCAAATGTGATAAACACCACCTACTACAAGTTGTTTGGGAATAACATACTGATTTTGGTTTTTAGCGCACTAAAGTCTGCATCATACAGCAAATACCATATGGTTTTCCCACGTTAAATTTCAGCAGATTTGACCCGCTGAAATGTAATAAATGTTGAGGTATTTTACACATCAGATAGTAAATGGAAACATTAAGGTCCAGATTTAGATTTTTGATGCAAAACTGCGCTGCACTGGGAGTCCAGCACCACAAGAGTACTTGGCCGCGATGGAGGACATGGTTGCAGCAATCATCCCGGAGGAAATCATCACAGGAATACAAGGACAGGACAGCACAGAATACCAGGAAACACCACAAATGCAGGATGAGTTGCATGGGGGAAATATATGCTAAAATGTCAAGTGCAAGAAGGGGGAAGAACATAGGACTCACACAATGCATGTCAAAGAAGTGCAGAGGGACACAATGCACATTAAGCAATTTGCACCATGCCAACATAAGCTACACATGTACTCACACCTTGGTAGTGCCATGCACCGTGACACATACATAAACTGGACATATGTAGAACACCACACCTAAATACCTACATGTACATATGCAACACATTGGCTGAATGGCATGTATAATCACTGTGCCACTGTTTGTGACATCACAATATCCCATGCATGTAGTCACATCAACATCACCAACATGACCAAGACCTCAGAGACCAGGTAGTCAGTCAGCATCATTCCTAGGGTTACTTCATAGTGGTGTCCCTTGCAGTAAAACCTTGCAAATGCCTTGCCTCATTGCCCAAACGCATGTGTGCTGCATCTCACAGCACACACTTCATTGAAACTGTCCCAACAGTACCCAGGAATGTTCCGGTAGCACCACCGCATCGCACATATACAATACATTCACATGAGGCAGCCATCCCTACAGCATGCAGTCAGGGTGTCTCCTGGGTGCCTGGAACAATGAAGTCAGCAGGGGCTGGGGGAATAGCAGGCTGGACCTGTATCATTGGTAACATGCCACTACCGAGACCAACTAAACTGAAGTAGTGTTGAACCACACATCTTGATGCTGAACTGAAATATCCCACTACAGAAAATATGTACCACAGATAGGAAACAGTAGGTCACAACAGTCACAAGCTGAGCCCACAACTACTCAGACACAACCATGTCAGACACATGGGAATGGTGAAATAAACACACACATACAACACATGGGGTAAGACTGTGAACATAACTGTGGATAATTCCACATCAAAGGGCGGGGGATGGTGCATGGGCTAGACCGGTGTTGGTAAGACTGCCAGTACACTGACCCTTCGCACTTGGCAGTATGAGTCACACATTGGGATGGCAGCTGAAAATCTGTCTGCTCATGGTAGCTATGTGGGGCACTTAGTAAACATTGTTGATGGATCAAATAGAGTCAGTGCCAGTTTTGGGCAGCATTGGGTGTAACAAGACACGCTGCATTCAGCCTTCAAATCTGACAGTGGAAAGGGCAAAGGGCCATGGTATGGGACCCCCTGCACTGCCCAAGCCAAATGTATGGGCTTTGCAGGGGCACCCAGTGCCACACCACTCCACACCACCAACAACCATTTCATGGGGGTTACACCGCCTTGCAAAGGCTGGTGGAAATGCAGGAACAGACCTGGAGGGTGGTGTTGAACGTAACACTGGTCTGGTGTCACAGGACAGATGCCATAGGTAGTCTGTAAGCTGCTGGTAACCTATCAACTATCAACTGTGCTGTTCGGGCGGTCATATTCATATTGGCAGTCAGGTGCCCCTTGGACTGATGCACATAAAATGATAACTTGCTTTAGGACCTGACCTAAGTACAGCTCCCGTTAAATGGCTATGTCCATAGACTCATTTACCATCAGGCACTGTCACATACAGAATGATGTACACAGCAGAAATGTCATGCCCATACTGCCCATCCCTGCGTTCAACCCTGTACTTGTGTCAAATGAGCTGTACTGTGACCATGCTGCACTCATGTATCATAGTGCAAGGAGGGCTGCATTAAGGGTAAGGTAAACACACCTACACAGACAGAAGATGAAACTGAAGTCTGCCAGGTCCATGAGTGCCAAGCAATGTAGCACACAAACACAAACAACAACATGAGTAACCATCAATGGCAACAAGAGCACAGTGTCCTGGCAATGCCATCCCTGGGGTGGTGCAAGGTCTCAGCACAGCATGGGTGTATGTGAAACATGTAAGATTGTGACAGGTGATAATTGCCATGTGTGGTATTGTGGCATGCACACATAGCACCCATTGCAAGGCCTCACCATACAGATGGCTGTAAAGGGAAGGTATAACATGAAAAGATGGTGTCAAGCCACAAAAAGGATAGACAACACACTTAGAAGATATGACGCAGCCAATTGTGCCAACTGGGCTTCCATTCATGTGACATGCAGGTGGGGCATAGGGCTGTAGACTTCAGCTGTAATGTACAGGAACAATCCTTTGGAACTAAGGGGCTCATCATAGGCCCCTAGCACCACAGAAGCATCACTTTCAGTGATGCTAAGCACTGCGCTGTATTGGCAAGGTGGCGTTAAGCCAAATTTTTGTGGCTTAATGTCACCTTGAAAATACGGAACCTTCCTGATCATCACTGTGCATGGAAGGTGGTGCAATGGGTGTAGCTGTGGGTGTGCCACAGCAACACCCATTGCAATTTGATGCTGCATCAGATAAATGGAATTTTGCCAACTTGAGGCATGGCCAAAACGCTTACGCCAGCCCCACGGGTGGCGTTAGCAGGGTGAAACAGAGAGTAATACATTTTTACCTCTTCATTTTTTGCTTTTTCAATGTGTGCTGCATTCTGCAGCATCCATAGGAAGAGCAAAATGCCAGAAATTATTGTTCATGTGCATGAAGGTTTACCTTCCTGCACATAAACAATCATATGTAAATGATGTTTTGGCTCTTCTGTGTCTGCTGCATTCTACAGCTCACACAGAAGTTCCAAAGCGCCATTAGTGATTGTTAATTTGCAGGAAGGGACACCTTCAAGCACGTAAACAATAGCACCCCTCAATGCATACATCCTGGCACGATGGTGCAAGGATGCCTGCGTTGGCACTGACAACTGAATTTTGCACCAGCGTGGTGGACAACACAGGGGTGCCCCATATTTTCTTACATACTGCGCATCCTTGTAATACCAAAGTGACGCAGCACAGCACTGACAATTTTTGCACAGAACCGCGCTGCACCACTTTTACATAAATATTGCCCTAATATGACAATGAGCCTCAAATATCAAGTCAGTGATGTGACTTGTCAACTGCCACAACACAGACTGATTTTACACCATCTCATTGCAGATGATGTTGGCTTTCCTGTGGGTCTGCCTGTCCTGGAGTACCCTGATGACTTGAATGACCAGCTGGCAACTATCAGCAAAAAGAGACTCTCCAAGAAGTCCTTGTAAACCTCCAGACACCACCTCCAGTCGCAAGGAGGAGTATTGATGTATCAGACATCCAACAGGCCCCACTTAGCACCCCAATAGTACGACCTGCCAGCACCAACACAGCAGACATCATGCCAGTGTTGGCACTGTTGCAGATATGCACTCTTCCTCAACACACTGTTTTTTGTTTTTTTTTGGTCCTCATTCACCGTGGCCGTTAAACACCCCCTCTTACTTTACCAGCAATGGAGTAGTCCAGGCCAGGGGACGCCCTTAACTCTCAAACAGTCCTCCGTCTACCTGGATTCCATGAAGATTTCAGAGCAGGGGGTAAAATCATTGGACTAATAACAGAAACAGATAGCTTATTATCACATAATATTTTCGACAAATTACCATTACCTAAATCAGTGTTTCCAAATCAATAATGGGGCCCAAAAATTCCCCCCATCCTATTACTTTTCTGTAACATTAAATCCAGATCCGCAGTACAAAAGACAGCGTTAAGCCATTCTGAATATACTGGAGGGGAAGCAGACATCCATTTTCTACATTTTTCCCTTTTCCTCAACAAAATTACGTAAAATAAAAATTTGAGTTTTAGGGTTGTACCTCTCCACTCCTCCCCTCCTGATCTTGTGGTTGACCAAAAATTACTAAAAAGAGAGATGCTGCAATTTCCCACTCCAATATACTCGAAGCAGTCTCACATTCCTCCTCAACACACTGTTGACCTTTCTTTTATGGACTGCAATTGTCTTTAACTTTTCAATTGCCAATTTGTGTTCCCCTGAACTGAAAGACACTTTACCCAAACATGTCCAATGACATGTCCCTTAACCCTGGACTTGTGTTGTGTCACAACTGAATGGATTCCACGTTTGGGGTCACAGACCTGGACATTGTAAATATTGCATTATTACACTTGTTATTAAACACCACCTACACAACCAGCATGTTTTTGTGTGTTGTGACACATCTTCTATACCTAGGATTTGTGATGTGTGTAACATGTCTCAAGTCACAGAGTATCAGTACAAGAGTGCATGAATTTGCTGACGCATATCTTTGCACATGGTACCTACATGATGACCATCAATGCTGGTCTCATCCCCTACTAGCAATTCGCAGAGTATGTGAAACTTGTTGAACACATGTATGCTACACCCAATAGCTACAGCAGGAATGACTGTGAAACAGTTCTCGGGCAATATCATCAACTGGGAGTACCATTAGAACACATTAGTGTAAAACAGAGGGACTCAACCTCATCTGTAATTGCCACTGTTCAGTTTAGCAGGATAGGAATGGAATGTAGGCTGTTGTCAAATGTCCCATAGTGCCCAACATTCCAAAACAAATCCCATACAATGACAGCTGAATTACCACACCTTTCTGTCCTATACGTGGTCAACATAGTCAGCTTGAGTGGTGGGTACACTGGATGGCAGATGCACAGACAGGTAGATGTGCTGTAGCTGCCAGTGTGACAGCTCAGTTATAAGAAGGTGATGAAAATGTCAAGAGCGGAATCTGGAGGCAGGACGGAATCCCTAGGACAACTCACAATTTTCACTGTACACCCATGGGAAGAACCGGAGACCCAAGGATTTGACACATGAAGTAAGGGAGTACCTTAAAAAGTTTATTTTGATTTTAAACAAAACTAATAATAATTAAGAACACCTATCCTAACCTAACCTAACCTATCCTAACTATATATAACCCACAACAGACCCCAACTACTCTATGCTACACTTACCTGACCCATTTAATGACACACTTTAAATATTCACCCCCCCACCTCCTTATATCACAAGGCACATGCAGGATAACGTAAACTAAACTACACATTTACTAATTATTACTAAACAAATATATTTTTTTTGGTATATTTGATTTTTGTATTATTTTTATGTACATATATATGTTTTTATAAACACATAAATGCCCCAACATCACCCCACATTCACCCACCCACCTACCAAGTAAAATGTAAAAAGTAGAAAACCCTCCCCCAAACCTACTTATCCTAACTAACCTATTAACCTGTTCTAATCTACAAAGAACTGTCAACAATAATACCCACTAAAAACATAGAAAAAAAGAGGAGGCAGGGGACTCAAGGAAGGAAGAAATCATGCCATTCAGAGGTTAGCCCTCTTGAGTTTCCTCTTAATGTACTTGTGTGTCATGGGCCCATATTTATACTTTTTAGCACTGCCTTTGCGTAATTTTTTTATGCAAAACTAGCACAAACTTACAAAATACAATTATATTTTGTAAGTTTGCACTACTTGTGCTTAAAAAATAAGGCAAATGTGGTGCTAAAAAGTATAAAGCTGGGCCTTAGTGTTCTTGGCCACCTCCTTCTCAATAAAGTCCAACTTTTTGAGGACCTGTGTCGCATCCCTCTGTAAGCCTCTGATGGCACTCATGGCAGCAGGTGTGGTTGGCTGTGGGACAATTATGATGTTGGCAGCTGTGGCTCCCTGAACAGCTGTGGTGCTTGGTCCAACCTGTGTGGGCAGTGTGGGTGCCCCATGGCTGAATGCTACCCACTCACCGGTGGATCGCTCCAAGTGATAGCGGAGTGCCATCCTCCTGAACCCAGATTCCACTGCCAATATGTGCTGATACTACACTGCCATCTTCTGAAAGGCATGAAGTTTGTCGTTATTCATGTTGGCAGCTGTTAACATGAGGCAGGCAACCATCAGTGTCAGCATTGTGTGGAGTATGTACAGATAATTAGCATACCATCTACATTGATTTGCACATGCACTCCTACTCACATTCCGGATAATACAATGGCCCTGATGAATGAAATGACAACACTGTCTTAGCACCATTTCCTTGACACCATAGCCACCCACAACAAGATGAGGAAACAAACAAAATTAGATGTGCATTGATTTTGTGCCATGTGTGACAATGCAAAGGCAGCATCAACTTCACTTTGATCAGCGCCACTATTCCTCATCATCTGTGTCAAATTTTCAAACATACATCACCAGTAACTTGTATCTGTTATTGGGAGTATGGGATGCAGTTGGTAATCACAAGGGGTCAGTGTTGATAGGTACATATGAAAGCCTGATCAAAATGACTGTCATCTACACTGTGAGCATCATATTTACCTACAAGTGTGTTGTTCCCAACCCCTGTGCCTCAGGGGGGATGGCCATGCAGATCATCATCTCAACTGTCCAGGTCATCCACCAAGGCATGCCCACTCACATATGGAGGCAGGGAGTGGACCATATGTTAGGTGATGACAAATAGGAAGCTGGTATCCATAGGTCTATCACATCTACATTTATGTGTCCAGGTGTAGACACCCATCAATACCTGATCAGCCAATATCATTCCTCACACACCAATATCCATGCCAACACACGATTGTACTTGACCTGCATGCACGCCTATTACATTCCATATAAGTATCACGTACTTGGAGTACAATATAAGTGGCACCATGCTGGGGGACAAATGACCACCCAGTCCTACATGTACAATACAATACAGGGATGCACCAATTTGTGAGAATGTCAGTGTGTCCCAGTGCCATTATTTTCACAACAGTGCACATCTAAGTCACATATGGGCTTACACGTGGCTTGTCATCACCTTGTTTACACGATGCTGCCCAGTGAGCGCCACAAGCCTCACAAGATATGACTCTCTGCACATACATGGGGAACCACTTAAATGTGACACAGTGTCACCATCCAGCCCACTTTGATTTTACAGCTCATCACTTCTAGCATTGAGTGCAACACACATGACTCACTCACGCAAAACATTTCATTACTACACAGGACAGACTAAATCACACTTACTGGATCCATCTGGGTCCTCAAATCGTGCCACTTTGCCTATGGCGTAGGAGGCAGGGACACCTGAAAGATATGGATGGAAAACCAATAGTATCATATTACTGTCACTACTAGTGGACAACATATTACAGTGTGTACTATTTCAGAGAAGTGAGCTAATTATCCAGGTTGTGGACAGTGTAACAGACACACCACTGCAAACTCACAATGAGAATGACACTCAGGTGAGTGAGAGCCACGCATCTGCACTCTTACACTGGGCTTGAGACTCATGTAGTCCTACACCCTGCAACAACAATATGTGGCCAACCTGTAGAAGATGGACCTCCAGGGAATGAGGGGGAGTTGGGTGACAGATACATGACACTACCCTGGTGCTCTGCAAGACAACTGTCTCAGGTATTCTGGCTATTCCTGCAAGGCACACAGAGGCACTTTGTGCAGGACAAGTGGCTCAATTTTTAGTCTGCAATTTTCATGCATTGAGTAATCCATGACTGATGTGCCACAGTTGGTTGATGGTATCAAATGCCCCATTGCCAGTACCCCTAAGGTAGGTGTGCCCCATTTGCAAACATAATGGCACGATGATATATGTGAAATTCTGACAATGTTGCACCATACATGAATTATCCTACTTTGTTTTTACAATTCAGTTACATTTCATTGGTAAAATGGTAGGATATGTGAATAACATGTCCATGCTGGCACAGTGATACTTCATTCTGGTTGCATGCAACCTGTCCACAAGAATTGCATGCAGCACACCAATACATCTGCTACTGCCATTCAAGGGCTGTGAGCAGTAAATAGTTTGCCAATGGGAGACTCACCAACAGGGCCACCAATCACCACACCAAGATGGTCCAGAAGATCCTGCTCCCTGGCCACCAGATCAGCCCAGAGATGCTTGAGCTGTTGGTCATTGCGGCTGCTGTGGTACACCCTCTTCAGGTGGTGGAGCACCTTGCCCTACTGCAGTTGCCCCACCTCCGTCCGGTAACCCGGTATCACACGGCCGCCCATTTCCAACATTAATGGGATGTAGTGGGCTACCAGCCACACGAATCCTCCGAGCTCCTCGTCCCCATTCTAGTCTGCCTCCCCCTACCAGACATTGCATTAGGAGTACAGGTTGAAAATGAGAAATAATAGTAGTAATAAACAGAAGTAAGTAAAGGAAACTAAACACCCAAAAACTAACAATCCCAACTAACCCACCTATACAATTAACCCAGACAGACACCCCACAGCACAGGTACAAGGACAAATACAAAGAACACACAAATTCACAGACACTGGGACAAATAACAATCAAATACAACAGAAAACAACAACAGGAGGGACACCACAAGATACAAAACAGAGCAATAAGACACCACCAACTCCAAGACAACACCACACAGTCAAAAGAGGAACAGACTGTAAAGAGAAAGTGAAAGTACACCCACTGTACCATGTCTGTAAACAGGATAGCCTATTATATCACTTCCTGTCCCCTTGCATCACGTTCCCTGTAATGCCTGTATTTTTTTGACACATCTGATATTTGCATGAGTATATCTGATGCATGACTTACGTGCATCTTTTTATATTGACGCATTACCTTTATGTGTTGATTTAACAGTAAATTAGCATTGCGATGAGTGCGAAAGTGGAAATCACACTAAGGGCTCATGGGTCATATACTTTACATATGTTTTTGACGCATTTGCGTCATTTTTTTTACTCTATTCCTGATTGCATGATTTTGTCCATAGTTAATGGATGCACCCTGCATCAACATATAAATTGAATGGGCTGGGCTGCAGTATGGCATTTTGTGTATGGCCACATGTGGTAGTCCATGGAAAAATGTGATTTGGGTGAGACTGGTCTGTTACACCAATGTGTGTGTTACAGAATCAACAGCATACAAATGTATTCACGTCCTGCATATGTATGTATGTGTGACAACAGTGTATCCGCATAAGTATGGCAGTCAGTAATATGCAAGAGTCATGGTATATGATTGTGAATTGTTATCTTATGTGCTGTGTGTAGTTGTCTTACTGAGCATCACTTTTCAGACAACATACACAGCTTAAGCGTTGTTGAGGATGGCTGATGAATGCAATCTGGCATATATTACCTGATAACTGTCTCCATATGTTGATCTTGAGTATATGGATGACTTGGGTGTGGACTATACATGTGTCTGACATGCGTACATATTTGATACATACTGTGATTAACACACCCTGCCTACATTCCAACCATATCATGTATTGAACATAATAGACAGTTGAACATCATTACATTTTGAATTGTAATAATAATTTTATTGTGGTGGACTTGCAGCCCTAGCTGCATATTTTCTCATCCATTCTGATGTGCATTCCACAGAGGTGTCTGTCCAAAGTGTGAGGTCCTGTGTACCCTGTGACAGGATTCAGCCCCATGGCAGTGGCAGGAGGGATTTCCGTGGATGTACTGCGCAGGCTTCATTTCTCCCATCGCTTGTAATACCTGGGATAATCATGTTGACCATTGTCACCAATGATGTTCCCCCCCTTGTCACACATGCTCCATGCAGATATTGCAACTCTCACACTGAGTTGTATTGGTGGTCTGTTCAAACATTACAGTCTCACCATATTTTGACATCCACTGCCTCATGTTTGGGCCCCTTGTTTACCTACTATTTGGATATGTTGTAGTTGTGTGTGATGAGCTATTGTTGTACAAGTTGGCAGCGTGGATGTAATTAATATGTTGTGGTCCATAGACTGTGTCCTTCAGTTGTCACATTCAAGTGATGAGGCTAATTGTGATGTGTGTGATGGTAGCAGTTCACTCTTATGCTTCACATGTGATGTTGCTACAGTACTGTTCAGATTAGTCTTTGTGACAAGCTCCCTGAGGTTAGAATCACAATCCTGAGGTGTATGTTTTAGAAATTGAAGACACCAAAGCCGGATTGTGTGAATAAGTGTTTATTGACAAAATCTACAAGGTGAGTGTAGTGGGTTCTTAGTCTAAATGGGAGGGATATTGGAATAATACTATAGGCCCCGGCTTTGGGTTGGATAATTGCTTTATTGGTGTAATTTTAAAGTTTCTTTGTCTCTTTTTGTTTTAGGTTTCTGAGTGGCTCGCTACTGCATTCATCCGGGTTCTTTTCCTTTCTTGTAGGTGTTCGGGTAGAGGTAGAGGTCCCTTGGTGGATTAAGGTCAGTGCTTCTCTCCCATCACGCCGGACAGGGTTCCCCAAAACAGAAAGAACGGAATAACAGGTAAGTGTAGAGGTAAAGGTATGGTGTTTAATAGGGTTAATAGGGGTTGTGGGAGGATGGGGTTGTGCAGGGTTGTGGTTGGGTATTTTTAATCTCTAGTGCGTTTCACCTTCCCGTGAACCTTCTCTCTTTTTCTCCTCTTTAGTGTCTTTCTCTAGTTGGGAGAGGGTTTTTATCACAGTGGAATTAGTTGTTTTGAGCTTACCAGACTTCCCCTTCCCTGCAGCACATTTCTCCACTCCTCCCTGTAGTTCCCTCACTCTTCCTGCCACCCTGTAACCATGCCGGCAAAAAAGAAAGGTTTAGGTACGATCGTACCTGTGAATGCCACGCCCCTCCTGGGACGTGGCGGGCCCCTTCGTGGTGTCCTGGTTTCTCCTCGGTGTTCTCCTGTGATGGGAAGAAATCTTCTCCTTCCTCCGGCTCCTTCGGGTTCGGTTCACGGGCTTCCTGGGATCCTTCGTTCACCGGCGTCTCCTTTCTCTCGGTCCTGGACGGCAGGGTTCCTTCCTGCTTCTCCGCCGACGCCTTCGTGTGTCCGTCTTCCATTTCAAGTGCGATTTCGACGCATTGAGCGTCTGATGTCACTCGCTCCAGTCTCTCTGGAGTACCCCAGGGGTATAGTGTTGCTGGCTCCGGCTGACGGAGAGTAACCGAGGCGAGAGACGCCCGGTTACAGTGAGTTACGTGAAAATTTAGTGAAGAAGTTTTCAATGATGTGCAGTCTGCGGCGTATCCCAGCAGCTGTGTTGTCCTGTTCCCCCTCATTTTCTTCTCCACCATACTCCTCCTCTTCCATCTTCGGGGTCGTTCATCCGCACACATATTTTGTACAGGATGGCACATGTCAAGATTATCTTGCAGACGATGTGTGGGGCATATAGGAGACTGCCTCCTGTGATGTCCAGGCACCTGAATCGGACTTCAGGATGCCAAATGTCCTCTCCACAATAGCCTGTGTCCTACGATGTCCCTCATTATATGCATGCTCTACTGCTGTGCTTGGGTTGGGACATGGGGTCATTATCCATGGCTGTATGCCATAACCCTGATCCGTTGGAAAAGATTAAATGAGTAAGTTGTTGTTAGGCCTTGCTACAACTATGTCATGTAGCATAGCAGTTTATATTTAGAGCTGGTTGTGGCTCATATATGTTTGAGATGTGGTGTGAGTTCCTATCCTTGTGTAATGTTTCCTCAGCACTAGGTTGTTGAACATGACAGTCTTGTGTTTGGCTCAAGGACCTGGGACATATGATTTGGATTCCACACTGATGATCATTATGCATGTACCAAGAGTTGTGTAGTGCACCTTTGTATCAGTGTGCTATCACTAGAGGGGATATGACACGTCCTCACAACACAATGGGGTCAGATGTGGTGGCAACATGGTAGCACTACAAAGCCTGGATATCCCATCCCTTTTGACATGTGTCATTGCAGATGATGTGTGACACTTAGGACCTGTGAGATTGGTAAGTGAGAATGCACAACGTCTCCAAAATTGGCTGCACTGTCCTGCAACAATTTGACTAAGCAAGAATGCCCCATGTGTGACATGTTACTTGGCAACCCTTTGTTGTCCCCTGTGCCAGTTGCTCATGTGCAGCTGTGCAACAACACTACCTACCCTGTACCAGGTTTCTTGGCTAGCTGCCTTGTGGAGGTGGATGTATCTGTGGAGGACAGTACACCGCCCTTAACATATGTTTTTTGATGGCCAATTGGCTCTTTCTGTGTGTGCAGCAGTATGCAGCATGCATTGGTGCTACAATCATATGAGTTCAAAGCAAAGTCTACTTCCTTTTTGCAACCTGTATACAGCACCCCTGGGGTGGTGTTTGTTGTTGCCACTTCCTCAGGTTTTAGGTGACAGCTACATGTGAGTCAGCATCGTCATGCTATGTATCTTGTGACGACAGACCAGCAGCGAGAAACTTTTCACACCCCTTCCACACTACATACATTATGGGAGGGTGGCAAATTTGCAATGTGGCTTCATTTCATTATGAAATGGTCATCCGCCAAGTTGTACATACAGTGCAGGCCATGACAAAAGAACTGTGAGCTATTACATAGTTCCCTTGGTGTTCCAGAGTGGCATCTACTATTTGTGGCAGCCATGAGGTGTCCAAGGGTGTGTATCCCATTGTCACAGGATGATCAACATGACAACCAGTGTCTCTCCTATCTTCCAAAACATTAATGTGCATTTATACTGTTGACACATGCACAGTGCATACAATTGGATGGAGCTCGGCTACTTCGTAAATGTGTTTCTTGGCACAGTGTATGTGAGGTCAGTGATGTCCTATTTTCTTCTACTGGGCCCCACTATGACTTCCACGATCTGCACTGTCTGACAGTGACTTTGCCCCCTGTTGGGCCATTTATTGTATCTGGTACAGACATGATGGTGTTTGTGAGTCTGTGTGTTGCATGTGAGGTTGCACTACAGTAGGGGCCAGATATAGCAAAGGGTTTTTCCCATTCTGTGTCAATGGGAAAATGTGTTCTTACATATGGCTCTAGGTGTGGTACCACTTCTCACACATCTGGCACATGTTATGTGATGGGCATTGATCTCGTATTCCTATGTGTGTGAGCAAATGTCTCAGGCAGATGTCTCTGCACACTACATGTAAGTTAGGTATGTTTTGATGAGATGCACTTGATATAGGCGCAAGTTGTGTGTCGTTTGATATTTGTTCTAGCAGTGATTTGCACGGCATGACTTGAGGCATCTGTGCCTATTTGAAAACCACATGACATGGACATGGTGTATGCCATTGACATGTCTGTGCTATTCTCTGTTTGGTGTAGTGTGTGTGATGTGGACATAGTAGGCAACCTGAGGGCACTTGTAGTGGTCTGTGTAGTTCTGCTGTTAGCAAAGGATACATGTATGCACTTGTCCTTCCCTTGGTGTACCTGTCAAGTTGTGGGTGCATTACAGACATGTGGGTGTATGTATTAGTTTTGTGCACTGATTGTACTGTACTGCAGCGTGGTGGATATGTTATCACCTGCACATGTGTGTTACTCTGCACATTTGTTACTGTAGTGGTGCATGTCTTGTGTGTCTGACAGAGTTGGTGTGTTGTGTGTGCATTGCTAGACTTGTTGACTTACCCACAAGTAGGCCATTTCCAAATTGTCCATCTGGAATTGTAAATTGATCCTACTGTGTTGGAATATATAGGCGTCATGAACATTCTCAGGATGCTTGGCCAAAATGTTTATGAATAGTCCCCGGTAGTCCACTATGCCCTGCATATTAATAGAATGTGCGTGCTTGCGATTCCTGTAGAAGTGTTCTGTTTCTGCAGGTGGTAAGAGCCGGACATGGATGCAGTCAATTGCACCAAGCACATGTGGAAAGCCATGGATTTGATAGAACCCCTGTTTCTTCTCATGCTGCCTTTTCTGGGAGTTGGGGAAGCTGATGTAGTGGGGTGTCAGGGAGATAATAGCGTCTAACACCTGTGACAGGAATGCAGAGAACGACGGCTGTGAGACACCAGCAACCAGTGCACCTGTTGTTTGTAAGGAACCATTTGCAGCATGTGTAGGACAGTATGTTGTGTGGGGTCTGCAGGCTGGCTGTAATTTGTGGATCAGTGTGGTGCAGCAGGTGTAGTGTGGCTTGCCGGTTCAGTCTGATGGTCCTAATAATGTCCAGGTCCTTGAGGCCAAGGAGGGTTGTCCTGGTTCTGTCCCCCTCCTGCCTTCTGTGCTGCCTTTGTGGGCTGCATTGTCGTGTGGTGGGTGCAGGAGTTGTTGCTGTCCTCTGCGCCGTCTAGCAAGCTGGATGATTATCACCTCCATCTTCTGTGGGTTGTAATGTTGCTTCTGTGTGTTATCCTTAAGTAATGGGGTGTTTGCCTCATTGTAACGCCTGCCCTGACCCAGGCGTTTAAATTTGGACGCAAATTGGTGTTAATGTCATTTTTTAGGTCCGCCTCCCACCTGCGTGTCATTTTTGCCCGGGTGGATAAATACGGCGCTAGGGTGTTTGAGTAATTTTTTAGACACAAACTCCTACTCTGCATCTCATTGATGCAAGGAGGTTTTATGCATCTGAAAAATTATGCTAACAACAATATTTGGACGCTAGATGTGTCTATCGTCAAAATATAAATATGGCGTTGAGTGTGCGCTGAATTAGCGTAAAATAAATTATGCTAATTCAGTGCAAACAGAGTATAAATATGCCCCTAAATACATAATTCAAGCCCACCAGTAAACAGGGATTTCTGCTCCAGTTCAAATAAACCGCCCAACTCGTAATCAGGCCCTAGGAATCTAAACTTCCTGTATCTGATAGTGATGTCAATTCAATGGATGACACTGATGCATTGGAAAACAGCAATTCTATCTCTCAGACAATTAAGGATTGGATTTTTAAAAAAATTTGATACACTTATAAGGCAAATATGTAATCCATTGTTAGACCTGACATCCTTAGGGTGGTCACCCATAACGTTTTTGCCTGCCTCCCTCCACTTTTGAGATGCAGTTTTTGCTGGAATTTAGGCCCTGCGCACTTTACAACAGCTAACCAGTGCTAAAGTGCATATACTCTCTCCCTTCAAACATGGTAACATTGGATCATACGCAATTGGGCTATTTAATGTACTTATAAGTCCCTGGTGGAGTGCACTATATGTGCCCAGGGCCTGTAGAATAAAGCTACTAGTGGGCTAGCAGCACACTGATTATGCCACCCACTTAAGTAGCCCCTTAATCTTGTCTCAGGCCTGGCAATGCAAGGCCTGTGTGTGCAGTTTCATTGTCAATTTGACTTGGCATGTAAAAGTACTTGCCAAGCCTAAAACTCCCCCTTTTTTACATTTAAGTCACCCCTAAGGAGTGCCCTGGGTAACCCCTAGGGCAGGGTGCTATGTAGGTAAAAGGCAGGACATGTACCTGTGTAGTCTACATGCCCTGGTAGTGTAAAACTCCTAAATTCGGTTTTACAATGCTATGAGTCCTGCTCCCTTCAGAGGCTAACATTGGGGCTGCCCTCATACATTGAGTGGTAGCTGCTGATCTGAAAGGAGTAGGAAGGTCATATTTAGTATGGCCTGAATGGTGATACAAAATCCTACTGGCTGGTTAAGTTGGATTTAATATTACTATTTTGGAATTGTCACTTTTAGAAAGTGAGCATTTCTCTGCAGTTAAATCTTTCTGTGCCTTACAATCCACGTCTGGCTGGGTTTAGTTGACAGCTCCTTGTGCATTCACTCAGACACACCCCAAACACAGGATACTCAGCCTCACTTGCATGCATATGCATTTTGAATGGGTCTTCCTGGGCTGGGAGGGTGGAAGGCCTGCTCTCACACAAAGGATTGCCACACCCGTTACTGGGACCCTGGCAGACAGGATTGAACTGAAACAGGACCTGGTGCACTTCTTAGCCACTCTTTGAAGTCTCCCCCACTTCAAAGGCACATTTGGGTATAAAAACAGGGCCTCTGCCCCTACCAACTCAGACACCTCCTGGAGAAGAGAACCTGCATGCTGCCAAAAAGACTTGCCTGGTTGCTCAAGGAACTCACCTGTCTGCTTTCTGTGAGGGACTGCTGCCTTGCTGTTGCCCTGCTGCCTTGCTGCTCTCTGGCTGTGGTGAAGAAGTGCTCTCCAAGGGTTTGGATAGCGCTTGCCTCCTGTTCCCTGAAGTCTCAGGACCAAAAAGACTTCATCTCTACAAGAAGGTCTCCTTGTGCAGTGAAATCCGACACACAGCCTGCCAGAAATGACGCACAGCCTGCATTGTGGTGAAAATGTCACTGCATGCTGAACCGGAACAACGCAGCCTGACTTCGCAATGAGAAGGTTGTCGCAGCGCCAGCGTAGCAATCGGAACTTCAACAAACGGCCTCACTGGATGGACGCATAGTCGAGCCAGAACGACACAGCCTGACTTCCAGAGGGCAATCGACGCAGTGCCTGCCCTGCGGTAGAAAATTTGATGCAACACCTACCAGATCAACGCAGCTCTTGTGACTTTGTCCTAGCCGCGCCAGAAATCCATGCATCAGCCCTGTGGCGTCTGAAAACCCCCCAACCCGAAGAGGATCCACAACCAAGCGCCGGGAATCGACGCACAGCCGTCCTTGCGTGAAAACTAAATGACTCATCGTTGTGTGCAGCCTAAGAAATTGATGCACACCCCTTTGTTTCCATGCATCTCCTCCTCTGCGGCCCTTTGTGGAGATTTTTGATGCAAACCAGGTACTTTGTGTTTGAAAGAGACTTTGGCCCTCATTCTGACCTTGGCGGGCGGCGGAGGCCGCCCGCCAAAGTCCCGCCGTCATGTTACCGTTCCGCAGTCGAAAGACCGCGGCGGTAATTCTGACTTTCCCGCTGGGCTGGCGGGCGGTCGCCTTCAGACCGCCCGCCAGCCCAGCGGGAAAGAGGCTTCCACGATGAAGCCGGCTCGGAATCGAGCCGGCGGAGTGGAAGCTGTGCGACGGGTGCAGTTGCACCCGTCGCGTATTTCACTGTCTGCGCAGCAGACAGTGAAATACATGTAGGGGCCCTCTTACGGGGGCCCCTGCAATGCCCATGCCAGTGGCATGGGCACTGCAGGGGCCCCCAGGGGCCCCGCGACCCCCCCTACCGCCATCCGGATCCCGGCGGTAGGGGGGGTCGGAATCCCCTCGGCGGCGCAGCAAGCTGCGCCGCCTTGGAGGATTCAATGGGGCGGCGGTACACTGGCGGGAGCCCGCCAGTGGTGCCGGTCCGACCGCGGCTTTACCGCCGCGGTCGGAATCCCCATTGGAGCACCGCCGGCCTGTCGCCGGTGCTCCCGCGGTCCTCCGCCCTGGCGGTCTTTGACCGCCAGGGTCAGAATGACCGCCTTTGTTTGCTTTTAAAAGACTTAAGACACTTTGGCCCATATTTATACTTTTTGACCCAAACCAGCGCCGGAGCTGGTTTGTGTCAAAAAATTTACAGCCGGCTAACGCCATCCCTACACGCCATGCGGGCGCCTTATTTAAGGATTGACGTTAGCCGGTGCTGCGGGCTGGTCAGAGTAAAAAAACAATGACTCTAACCAGGCAGCGCCGGCGTAGGGAAAAATGGGTGTTGTGCATAAAAAAATGGTGCAAATCAGGTTTGAGGCAAAAATCATGTCTCAAACCGGACTTGCGCCATGTTTTGACACACAACCCCCCCTTGAAATGACTCCTGTCTTAGTAAAGACAGGAGTCATGCCCCCCTGCCCAATGGCCATGCTCAGGGGACTTCTGTCCCCTGGGCATGGTCATTGGGCACAGTGGCATGTAGGGGGGCCCAAATTAGGCCCCCCATGCCACTTAAAAAAAATACTTACCTCAACTTACCTGTGCTTACCTGGGATGGGTCCCCTCATCCATGGGTGTCCTCCAGGGGTGGGTGGGGGTGACAGGGGGTGTCCCTGGGGGCAGGGAAGGGCACCTCTGGACTGCTTCCATCGTCAGAGACAGGCCCACAGGTCCCTTAATGCCTGCCCTCACCCAGGCGTTAAAAAATGGCGCACATCAGGCTGGGTGCCGTTTTTTAAGGCCCGCTCCCTCATGTGCGTCAAAATGACGCAGGAGTATAAATAAGACACACAGGCCTTGGACGGGAACGCCTACCTTGCATGTCATTACCGCAAAGCGATTTCCCCCTTCCAAAAAATGACACACACAGAGGATTTTTGACATCCTCGGGGTCGGGCGTCAAAGTATAAATATGGGGCAAGGTTAGCGCTGAATGTGCATCAACATTTTTGATGCATATTCGACGCAAACAGAGTATAAATATGGGCCTTTATATCACTTTTCGGTGATATCTCTACATTTACTTATTGCATCTTTGATTGTTTTGACCTGCATTTATCCAGATAAATATTATATATTTTTCTAAACACTCTGTGGTGTATTTTTGTGGTGCTATTTTGGGGTATTGTATGATTTATTGCACAAATATTTTACACATTGCCTTCTAAGTTAAGCCTGACTGTTCAGTTCCAAGCTACCAGAGGGTGGGCACAGGATAATTTGGATTGTGTGTGACTTACCCTGACTAGAGTGAGGGTCCTTGCTTGGACAGGGGGTAACCTGACTGCCAATCAAAGACCCCATTTCTAACATCCATTATTTTCTCAAATGTTCAGAACTTACTTGACCAAACCTAATGTTTCACAAAGGCAGTCTACACCCTTTTGTTGTACTGAATAACTGGGCGCCAGTAGGAAATTGTGAGAGCTTTATAAAATATATTTTGAGAAAAGTCTTAACCAACTTTAGAAAACAGAGGGCCATATTTATACTTTTTGACGCAAAACTGCGCTAACGCAGTTTTGCGTCAAAAAAATTAGCGCCGGCTAACGCCATTCTGAAGCGCCATACGGGCGCCGTATTTATTCAATGACGTTAGCCGGCGTTAGCCGCCGGCGCTGCCTGGTGTGCGTGAAAATAAATGACGTACACCAGGCAGCGCCGGCGTAGGGGAATATGGAGCTTGGGCGCCCCAAAAAATGGGGCAAGTCAGGCTGAGGCAAATTTTTCACCTCAACCCGATTTGCGCCATTTTTTTCGACTCCCAACCCCCATTGAAATGACTCCTGTCTTAGCAAAGACAGGAGTCATGCCCCCTTGCCCAATGGCCATGCCCAGGGGACTTCTGTCCCCTGGGCATGGTCATTGGGCATAGTGGCATGTAGGGGGGCACAAATCAGGCCCCCCTATGCCACAAAAAAAACAAAAAAAAGACTTACCTGAACTTACCTTAATGTCCCTGGGATGGGTCGCTCCATCCTTGGGTGTCCTCCTGGGGTGGGCAAGGGTGACAGGGGGTGTCCCTGGGGGCATGGGAGGGCACCTCTGGGCTCCTTCCGAGCCCACAGGTCCCTTAACGCCTGCCTTGTCCAGGCGCTAAAAAACAGCGCAAAAGCGGCTGGACGTCATTTTTTTTTACCCCCCAACTCCCGGGTGTGAATTTTGCCCGGGAGTGTAAATACGGCGCACATGCCTCGGAGTCAATTTTTTAGATGGGAATACCATTAACGCAAAGTCGGTGTCCACGCTAAAAAATGACGCAAACTCCATGGACTTTGGCGCTAGACGTGTCTAACGCCAAAGTATAAATATGGAGATAGTTTTGAGTCGGAATTGCGTCAAAAAAAATGACGCAATTCTGGCGCAAACAGAGTATAAATATGCCCCAGAGTTCTTTGTCAAATCAATACACCTTCTAAAAATGGAAAGAAACTGATTCTAATACATGGAAATCCTAAACTGATTTTGTTTCTCGTAGTGGGATTTGTAGGTGGTTTAATCAAACTACATACCTAAGGGCATATTTATACTCTGTGCCGGATTTGTGTAATTTATTATTATTTTATTTTGTAACGCGAATCCAGCACAAAGTTAACTCCATATTTATATTTTGGCGCTAGACATGTCTAGAGCCAAAATATTGGAGTTAAAGTAATTTATTCCTGCGGAAAACTACCTTGCATCAATCGGATGCTAGGTAGGCGTTCCCCACAGCAAAAAATGACTCTAAGGCCCTAGCCCCTAATTTATCCTCCTGTGCAAAAATCATGCATGGGGGAGGAAGGGTCAAGTAATGGTGCAAAGCTTGCTTTGCACCATTTGTTAATGCCAGGGTCAGGACAGGCGTTAAGGGACCTGTGGGCCTATTTCTATTGTGGAACACCATGGAATAAGCCCACAGGTTCCCTCCCCAGGCCACAGGGGCACCCCCACCCACACCAGAATGACGGCAGAGGTGGGGGGACCCCATTCTCGGGTAAGTATAGGTAAGTACAGGTAAGTATATATATTATTTATATATATATATATATATATATATATATATATATATCTTCAAACACTCCCTTGAAATAACAGGAGAACCAGGACACCTCCAAAATACAGTATTCCTTGAATTAATTTATTCCAGCATGAAACATCCAACGCGTTTCGGCATCCGCCTTACTCATGGATGGAAGGTTGGAATATATATATATATATATATATATATATATATATATATATATATATAATTATATTTTTTCTTTTAAGTGCAATTGGGTGCCCTGAAATAATCCCCCCCCCCCCCCAACGTGGCACTGGGTGCAATGGCCATGCACAGGGGACCCTCGTCCCCTGTGCTGGCCATTGGGTGGTGGGCATATGGATGGATGGTTTTGCATCCAAAAATGACTCTAGGCAGGTTAGAGTCATTTTATTTTACTCTAACCTGCCTAACGTAATTTTTTGGTGCAAAACCCCTTTCGTCCATACCGCCAGCCCCACCGACTAACGTCATTTTTTTTAACACTAGCCTACCCTTTGCACCGGCCTGCACCATTCCATAAATATGGTGCCCGGCTGGTGCACAGAAATGGTGCAAGCCGGTGCTAAACGTTTTGGTGCAAAACTGCGTTAGTGCAATTTTGCACCAAAAAGAATAAATCAGGGCCCTAATTTCTGAGAGTTGCCTTACTGGCTGTCTGTAGACAATTGCATGGACTAGATGGTGAATATGAGTTAATAACTTAAAAACTGAATTCATTATGTAATCTATTTGATAGTAGATGAAGAGCTTAAGTATTACGGACAGAGTTCTGCCTCTATCTTAAAAGTTTGGAAATTATTGACTGGTCAAGGCAAGGCGAGCATGTTCTGAATGACATTGGTGCCCCCTTCCATGACAGGGTCTTGACAGTCCATCCATCAGCCAACCTGGAAAATGTCTAAAAGGCTGAATGGGTAGCACAGACCAGCCCTATAATTCTAGTTTCAGCTTGTAATACTTTAGCTTAGAGTCAATGCTACAGGCTTCCTTTTCTTAACTCATGCATTTATTTATTTATTAATATTGAACATCTAACGTTCTTCCGTAATCCTTGACCACTGTTAATGTGAGTCACTGTGGTGGTGATTGGCTACATGTAGTTTTCCTGGAAAACAAATTGATATATAAAAAAGAATCCTATTGTCAGAAATGAAATCTCAGATAAAGAATCATTAGACTCAATGCTTAGCTTTCCATGCGCCATTTTTTAGGCCCCCCTAATAGGGGAACGTCCCCTCACATACATTGAGCCTGGCATAAAGTGATGCATAGGTTTACAAAGTGGCACAATGTATTCATTACGCCACTTTGTAAATATGACGTGGGGAAAATGCCACTTTAGCGCCCCCTTAGCGTAAAACAAATTACACTATGGAGGCACTAAGGTGGTGCTAGGGGCTTTTAAATGTACCCCCAGTTTATTCAGCCTAGCACACAAGCGCTTTGACCTGTTGTAAGTGTTGTGGGCTTTTAACCATGCCCATATCATGCCCATCACTGTCATTATTTCCTGAGCTTGTCTTTCAAAAATCACTTGATGTCATTGGTAAATGCTTTACATCTGTCCTGCCCTGAGGGTGTTTTGTTACACCTTGCAGACTGCCCCTATTACATGTATTATTCCATGATTGCGATATAATTGAGTGTGGGTGAACTATTTTTTCCTCTCTCTCTCCCATTCGTGTTGCATGGCGGCCATGACTCTCGCAGCGCGAACAGGCACAACAGCGTGAACTCGATCGGACGTATTGGAGTGAAGGTCACATTTTTCACAGTTACCTAATCAGAGTCATTTCTTGTGGTTTTCCCGCAAAAACACTTTAAATTGGTAAATGTTTTACGTAAAACAGAAATCCTCAAAGTGAAAGTGACTTTATCAGCACAGCAATAGAGAGCCGATACTACAATATTCACTTCACACAGGAAACGTGCCCCATAATGATTTACAGGGCATTACATTTACAAAGCATTTTTACTCATAACTCAGCCTGTGGTGGTCCCAGGACAATGGGACCACCACCAAAACATTCAGCACAACACTCTTTTTATCTTGGTCAGCCCTGGGTTCCTACTGGGTTAGTGGAAACCCCTAAATAATAATCACTCTCCCCATTTAGTGTCTTTTTAAGCACTCTCATGGCTGGAACTTTGTTTTACGTGGGGAATATCTTCTGTATTATGGGCTTTGTTTGTACTATCATTGCTATAGACCTGCTACTCCTGAAAATGTGTAATACACTATACTCTCTAGGGGCTAAATATATGGTTACACTGCATTACTTTCTATCATTTTCTTTTTGTGTTGTTATGTTTCCTAGGGGATGCCCCATATAGTTTCATGACCATGGTGGTCATTACAACCCTGGCGGACGGTGTTAAAGGTGCAGTAATACCGCAAACAGGCCGGCGAAAAAAAAAGGGAATTATGACCGTGGCGGAAACTGCCATCATAGACAGCCACTTTAACACTCGACCGCCACGGCGGTACAAACAAGCAGCGCGGAGGTCACCGCCAACAGACAGGCGGGAGACAATGTACCGCTCACAGTATCACAACCCGCCAATCCGCCACCTTTTCCGGGGCGGATTCACCGTGGATAAAAACACGACGGAAACAGCTTTTGTAATGGGAAAACGTTCACCTTAACACACTCCATGAGGAAGGAGGACACCATGGAGCCGGAATTACAAATTCTCCCTGCCCTTGTCTTCCTGCACATCTACGAACACCAGCAACGGCGGCGGCGAAGACAACGGTGAGTACTGCACCTACGACATAGGGAATGAGGGAGGCAAAGGTCAGGGGGACACACGCAGCACCCCCACCCCCACCCTCACCCTCGCAAATTATAACACACACCAATGCATTTCCAAACATCACAGTTACAACTCACAACCCCCCCGGAAGAATGCAAAGACAAAAGGAAATCAGTTCAAACATTGTAATGTATCAAAATACAGTTACCAAATATATACAGATATATATACACATTCAAAATTATATACATTATGAGAAGTAGTGCAGGTATGCACATATCAATGTCCGTGCACCACTGGTCCAAAAATCCATGGGCGAGGCCTACACTAGATACCTGTCCACAAACGGAGAGAACACTGCAGGGGCATCAGATAGAAATACAACAGGCACCTCAGGGGGAAGGGAAGGGGGGGGCACCCTAAGGCGGATTACAGCACCATGCCAGATCCACGATGGGGCTCCATGCCCATTGATGTATCCTGGGGAGTGCAAAGCCACAGTCTCTCAAGTCTCTACAGTGGGTGGGTTGCCCACTGTACCATCCTGGGGAGTGCAAAGCCACAGTCTCTCAAGTCTCTACAGTGGGTGGGTTGCCCACTGTACCATCCTGGGGAGTGCAAAGCCACAGTCTCTCAAGTCTCTACAGTGGGTGGCTTGCCCACTCTACTATCCTGGGGAGTGCATAGCCACAGTCTCTCAAGTCTCTACAGTGGGTGGTTTGCCCACTGTACCATCCTGGGGAGTGCAAAGCCACAGTCTCTGAAGTGGATAACAGTCTCCACTGGTTCTGGAGGGGGACTGGTGCCCAGAGTGCTTCATCCTGTTAAGGACAGACGGAGTGGATGCATGTCTCCACTGGTTCTGGAGGGGGAATGGTGCCCAGACTGCATTAGGCTCCCCGTGACGGTTCCTGTTCCGTCACTGTCCCAGCTGCACATGGGATAACGATGCTTGATGTGGCGGTGTTTTCCTTATTCAGCGGTGCTTTGCCATGGTGGTCTCTGCCCTGTTCAGCGGTGCTTTGCCCTGTTCAGCGGTCTTCACCATGGCGGTGATTTCCTTGTTCAGCGGTGCTTTGCCATGGCGGTCCCTGACCTGTGCATTGGTGTGTGGCATGACGGTCCCTCATTGCCCAGCAGGGCTGTGGCAGCCGGGGCCCTCCTGGGCACTGACTCCGGCGGTGGTCCCCTGACCAGTGACGATACTGCTGCCCTCCTGGGCACTGACTCCGGCGGTGGTCTCTGACCTGTGACGATACTGCTGCCCTACTGGGCACTGACTCCGGCGGTGGTCTCCTGACCAGTGACGATGACGATGACGATACTGCTGCCCTCCTGGGCACTGACTCCGGTGGTGGTCTCCTGACCAATGATGACGGTGCTGGCGGTGGCGTCCCGGCCGCCGGGGAGGATGGCGCCCTTCTCCGCCGTGCTGCTCTTACCAGACTGTGCAGACTTCTTCTGGCACTTCACCACCTTTGGAGGAGTCACAGCTGACTCTGCAACCCCCTGGGACCCATGTGCGCAGTTTTTCAGCCAGGAGTCTTCACCCTGTCCCGTCGGCCACTTTCCAACTTGAGATGCTTTACAGGGGGTGGACTGGCAGTGCTTTGGCTCCGTGTCAAAGTGGCTGCCCTGGTGGCTGGTGCACTCCACACACCTGTAACACGCACCACTGGTACTGGAGTCTTTTTGGCTGAGGTGCTACTACGGGACTTATGAATTGGAGGGGTGGGGTTGGGGGCAAAGAGGTCAACGTTGCTGAGGGAGAGTTTCTGACGACGACTGGGATGGGTAGCTGGAGGGGGTCTGGGAGTGGAGGAAGAGGAGGTGGTTGTAGGAGGTGTTACTTTAGGTGTTTTGGGTGCAGATGCAGGTACTGGAGGCTGTCATGAGGTGGATTGATGTTGGGTGTGTGGGTGCCCGCGTTTGTGTACTTTGGGATGGGGCGTCACAGACACACTGGGAGAGGACACAGGGGACGTGTAAATGGTAGTGGGGGTGGTGAGTGCAGGTGAGCGGGGTGTGGAGCTAGGTGTTCTGGTGCGAGTCCTAGTGCCTGTAGATGTAGTGCATGCAGGTGAGAGTGTAGACGACAATGGGAGGGAGGAGGGAGACGACGAGGAGGGGGACACAGTGGAGGCAGTGGATGTTGCTGTGTCTGTATGTGGGTGATGCTTGCGTGAGTGTCTGTGGGTTGTGTGGTGCCTATGTTTGCCTGTGCTACTTATGTGTATTGAGGTGTATGCATGCTTGTCTGATGGTGTGGTTGGGATAGGCTGGGGTACAGGGGATTGTTTATGGGTGAAGGAAGTTGGAGTGGGGAGGGTAGACACAGGGACAATGGCTGCCATCAGTGCTGAGGCCAGAGATTGCAGGGTTTGATGATGGGCAGCCTGGCCAGAATGAATGCCCTCCAGGAATGCATTAGTGTGTTGCAACTCCTTTTCTACACCCTGGACGGCATCCACAATGGTAGACTGCCCAACAGTGAGTGACCTTAAAAGGTAAATTGCCTCCTCACTGAAGGCAGCAGGAGTGACAGGGGCAGGGGCTGAGGTGCCTGGGGCTAAGGTGATGCCCACCCTCCTGGGTGAGCGGGCACGGGGCGAACGCTGAGGGGCTGCTGGGAGGGCGGTGCTGGTAGGGGAGGTGGCAGCTGCACCTGTAAAAGTGGGGGGCACAGATGGTGCCGCCACCACAAGGGAGCTCCCATCGGCAGACGAGTCCGTGTCGCTGCTTGGTGATCCGGTGACCGACGTGTAGCTCCCCTCGCCCTCCGTCCCACTGGTGCATTCTGAGTCCGTGGTGTGGCCCTCCATGGCCATGTGGGATGCCGCTCCCTCGTGCTCCGGTGCCACTGTACCTCCGCCTGATGATGCTGATGCACAAAAGAACAGGGAGAGCAGAAAAAGGGGGTGGGACGACAGAAGAAAGACAGGTTGAGTGCATGGCTTACCGCTACCATTGGCGGACAATACAGACACAGCAGCCCCCTGCACTACGCCGTGCTCTTGGCCTCTACAGATGCAATTCCTGGGATATGGCCTACCTGGCTATGGTGGACATCTGCACACATGGATGCCACAGGGGCATGTATGCCTGTACTTGGCCCTCTACTGAGGAGGGGTGGAGTGGCACATGGCCTGCATTACGGAGGGGCCTAGCCTACGTAAGTCGCCCTGGCCTAGGGAAACCCACAGCCCTCCTCCCACACCCAGTCCACTCCACTGCGCGCAAAGTCCCCAGAATGAGAGTGTACTCACCCCCTTGTGTCTGCTGTGATGCCCTCAAGCGCCCATCCAACTCCGGGTAGGCCACTGCCAGCATCCGGAACATCAGGGGTATCATGGGGTGACGGGCAACCCTCCCACGTTGGGAGGCCATCCCCAGCTGAGCCTCCACCATCTTCTTGCTCCAGCGGCGAATGTCCTCCCATCTTTTCCAGCAGTGGGTGCCCCGTCTCTGGTGGACCCCCAGGGTCCGGACGTCCTTGGTGATGGCACACTAAATGTCCTTCTTCTGGTGGGCGCTAACCTACATGACATGCACAGGGGAAGAAGAGAAGTCATTACCAACTGCACCGTCGATGTGAGTGGCCCCCATCCCTACCCTTGCCATGTGGCACATGCATTCACAGTCCTTCATGTTCCCTGAACTCTGCCCCCTTCCCTCTTACAACCAGCCCTCTCCACCCAGGCATAGCCCATACACCGTGCTCCCTGTGTACTTACCTGTTGGTCTGGAGGACCGTAGAGTAGCGTGTACTGGGGAGGACCCCGTTGACCAGCTTCTCCAACTTCTGAGCAGTGAAGGCAGGGGCCCTTTCCCCAGACGCAGCAGCCATTGTCTCTTCCAGACCGAGGTCACAGCAGCACTTGAAGTGTAGGTCCTCTATTGTCGAAGATCAGGTATCGAGTGATTGAACAGATAGAAAATGGCGGTCACGTCCGCGGCGGTCATGTCCGCGGCAGAGCGTCTCATCACCGCCGGCGCACTTCATCATTGGCTCCTGGGACCCATAGGGTCCAATGTTAACCAATGCAGCATTGCGCCGCGGTCTACGACCGCCTACCGCAACGGTGTACAACGTCAGCGCAGATACCTCACATCCCATTGTCCCAGTTTAGAGGTCAGGCAGCTGCCATTTCAGCGGCCCACTTGGCTTCATTTACTACTGCGTCACACATACCTAGGCCTACACTCGACACACATACAGGAAGAGTTTTGTCTTTGGTGTCGTGTTCGGTGTATCTGTGGGTACACACCTGGAATTTTGTTGACTCTGTGGTCGCTGTTGTCCTTCCTAGGCACCGTCAGCTGGGACATTTGAGAAGAGGGTGGAATCCTCCGGTGTACCGACCGCTGGTGGACCTGTTGACAATGGAGGAGCGACATTTAATCATCACCTACAGGTTTGACCGTGCCACTATCCAGGAACTATGTACCCAGTTGGAGCCAGACCTGATGTCACCAATCCGCCATCCCACTGGAATTCCCCCTGACGTGCAGGTGCTGTCAGTGCTCCATTTCCTGGCAAGTGGTTCTTTTCAGACAACAGTGGCCATGGCATCAGGGATGTCCCAGCCTATGTTTTCCAACGTGTTGTCCAGAGTGTTGTCTGCCCTGCTGAAACACGTAAGGAGCTATGTCGTTTTCCCTCAGGTGGAGGATCTGGCTACATTGAAAGGTGACTTATATGCCCTTGGACATATCCCCAACATCATAGGTGCTATTGATGGGACCCATGTAGATCTGGTCCCCCCCCACAGGAGTGAACAGGTGTACAGGAACCGGAAGAGTTATCATTCCATGAATGTACGGATGGTATGTTTGGCAGACCAGTACATCTCCCAGGTAAAGGCTATGTTCCCTGGCTCTGTGCATGACGCCTACATCCTGCGGAATAGCAGCATCCCTTATATGATGGGTCAACTCTAGAGGCACCGTGTGTGGCTACTAGGGGACTCTGGTTACCCCAACCTGTCCTGGCTATTAACCCCAGTGAGGAATCCCAGGGCAGAGGAACGCTACAATGAGGCCCATGGGTGGACTAGGAGGGTGATTGAACGCACCTTCGGCCTCCTGAAGGCCAGGTTCAGGTGCCTCCATATGACAGGTGGTTCCCTATTCTACTCACTGAAGAAGATGTGCCAGATCATCATTGCCTGCTCGATGCTTTACAATCTTGCTTTGCGACGCCAGGTGCCTTTTCTGCAGGAGGATGGTCTAGATGGCGGTGTTGTGGCAGCTGTGGAGCCTGTGGACAGTGATGAGGAGGAAGCTGAGGAAGAAGACATAGACAACAGGGAGTCAGTCATACAGCAATATTTCCAGTGACACACAGGTGAGAACATTTTTTTTTACCATTACATTCACTTTCACACTTCTACCTCTATCCTGTCTGTCATTTAATAGCAGTATTTGGTCACTGAGTTGTACCTTTCCATTACAGTTTCACGGGTGTGGTTACCAACGTGTGTCATCTGCTTGCATCCTTCAAGGACTTGTGATGTGTGACATAGGTATGTTGGCTTTGCAATTGAGAACGCATTTTGACACTGTCATTGATAATACAAATTTAACAAATCACAGACTGACTCCAGATTGTTTTGTGGTTCAAGGGTGTTTATTTAAATGCTCAAAAATGGAGGGGGGTTGTCATATGGTGATGGGGGACGGTGGAGGAATGTCCATGGCAGAGTCCAGTCAATTGGTCACACAGGTGCACTGCCCATATGGGCATAGGAAGTGGAGCTGGGGCAGTTTAAGTATGGACAGGGTAACAAAGTGGGACAGTGGGAGGACAATCAGGGTGGTCTCATTTCCTGGCGGGGGTCTTGCCATCTTGCTCTGTCCTGTTCCTGGATCTCAGGGACCGCTTGCGTGATGGTTGTCCGTCTGCAGTGGGTGGGGTGCTGGTGTGGTGGTCCTGTGGCGGTGCCTCCTGTCCACTAGCGCTGGCGGAGGTGGTGGGCAGTTCATCGTCCAGGCTAGTGTCAGGGGCCCCTTGGAGTGTGGTGTCCCTCATGGTCTTTTGTATGTCCTTCAGCATCCCTACGATGGTGCCCAGGGTGGAGCTGATGGTTCTGAGCTCCTCCCTGAACCCCAAATACTGCTCCTCCTGCAGGAGCTGGGTCTCCTGAAACTTGGCCAGGACCGTCGCCATCGTCTCCTGGGAGTGGTGGTATGCTCCCATGATGGAGGAGAGGGCCTCGTGGAGGGTGGGTTCCCTTGGCCTGTCCGCCCCCTGTTGCACAGCAGCCCTCCCAGGTCCCCTGTGTTGCTGTGCCTCCGTCCCATGGACCGTGTGCCCACTACCACTGCCCCCAGGTCCCTGTTGTTGTTGGGGTGGTGGGTTATCCTGGGTTCCCTGTAGTGGTGGACACACCGCTGATTGACGTGTCCTGGGTACGGAGGTATGGGCCCGCTGGGTGGGTGCTGTGCTCGTGTTACCAGAGGGTGGAAGGTCAGTGTTGGGCTGTGCCTGTGCAAGGGGAACCGACTGTCCCGAGGCCCACGATGGTCCGGGCTGGTCATCAGGATCCAGTAGGGCAGAGCTGCTGTCGTCACTGTGGGCCTCTTCTGTGGGTGGAGTGGATATGTCTGGACCCTCTGGTGTGGTGAGGTTCCTTAGTGGTCCTGCAGGGATATAAGAGCATGATTATTGTATGTGTGTGTGTAATGGTGTGCAATGGGTGGGTGTTTGTGTACCCCAGTGCAAGCATTCCTGTGTGTGGGTTTGTGTGATGATGGTTAGGGGGTTGTTATGGGTATGTACAGTGAGCATGCTTTGGTGAGGGGTGAGCATGCTTAATTGTGTCATGCAGGGCTTGGTGTTGGGATGAGTGGTTTGTGTTATTAGTACATTAGTGAGGAGTTTGAGTGATGGGGAGGGGGTGAGGGCGGGGTGTGTGATAGCATGCAGGTAGGGTGGGGGATATGATAGTTAAAATTTGACTTACCAGTGTCCATTCCTCCACCGACTCCTCCGAGGCCCTCTGGATGCATGATGGTCAAGACTTGCTCCTCCCATGTTGTTAGTTGTGGGGTCCTAGGAAAATGAGACAGCCTTCAAAATGCTTCTTCTGTCTACGTCATCTCGGGTCCCCACAGTAGGTTAGTGGGGACCTCACAATAATAACCCCTCCCACCATTCAGTGTCTTTATCATGGCTAGAACTTTAGTTTTACAGCTTGGAGAAGTGTTGTTTCAAATTTTTAAATGCCTTGCTTGTAATTCATTGCTGTAGCCGCTAGCCCTAAAAACACCCTCTAGGGGCTCAGTATTTGGTTAAATAGCATTACTTTCTCCTGTCTTTTTTCATGGGGTTATGCCCTTTAGGGGCTAACAATATGGTTACATGACAATGTTTCTTGAAAATTATATTTCTTATGGCACCCTCTAGGGGCTACATTGAGCATTACAGTGTAATGCCAAAAGTGTATTACTGATAAAGCTTTATGGGGGTGATTCCAACTTTGGCTGGCGGCGGGCGCCGCCAGCCAAAAGGGAACCACCAGAATACCGCTGCGCGGTCAAAAGACCGTTGCTGTTATTCTGAGTTTCCCGCTGGGCGGGCGGGCGACCGCCAGAAGGCCGCCCGCCCAGCGGGAAACCCCTTCCCACGAGGATGCCGGCTCCGAATGGAGCCAGCGGAGTGGGAAGGGTGCGACACTATGCAGACACTGAAAATCTTAGTGGGGCCCTGTTAGGGGGCCCCTGCAGTGCCCATGCCAATGGCATGGGCACTGCAGGGGCTCCCAGGGGCCCCACAACACCCGTTACCGCCAGCCAGGTTCTGGCGGTCAAAACCACCAGAACCAGGCTGGCGGTGAGGGGGTCGGAATCCCCATGGCGGCGCTGCATGCAGCGCCGCCATGGAGGATTCCCCAGGGCAGCAGTGTCCCGCCGGTTTCCCGTTTCTGACCGCGGCTGTACCGCCGCGGTCAGAATGCCCATGGATGCACCGCCAGCCTGTTGGCGGTGCATCCGCGGTCCCCGGACCGCCAGGGTTGGAATGACCGCCTATATGATCATTGTATATGTTTTATTAATCTCTTCTCATTACAATTATGACCATGATTCAGGACAACTTAACATCCTCATTACACTATAACTGTTTGAAACTCTTGATATGTTTGGGTGACCCTTCTATTTTATTTCTCCTCTGTGGCTGTCTTGTGTCTTTTTTGGGGGAATTGTGTTAGCCAACCAGCATCCCTGATGGTGGGGTGGTGAAAGTGATATTCAATTGCAATTAGCATGAAAGATTTGAATTAGGATGCCCAATGGCAACATTTACATTTATTTGCTGCAGATAGAGGAAGAAGGTGAATGGAAGTGCTTTAATTATATGCAGGAAGCAAAAGACAAACTTATGATTCAGGGTTGAACACTTTACGTGGCCTGAAAAGTCCAGTTATCAATTTACAATGCCATTGGCTCTGGCTCAATGAAAGTCCAGGCCTATTGCATTGCAAATGCTAGTTCATATTTTTTTATAAAGTTGCTCATGGTTGGGCTGTTGAGTTTTTTACGATACATTAACCCCTTCGCTGCCAGGCCTTTTCCCCTCCTGTACAGAGCTTTTTTTGGCTATTTGGGGCAGTTCGTGCTTAGGCCCTCATAACATTTTGTTCACATAAGCTACCCATGCCAAATTTGCGTCCTTTTTTCCCAACATCCGAGGGATTCTAAAGGTACCCAGACTTTGAGGGTTCCCCTGAAGGAGACCAAGAAATACAGTGACAATTTTTTTTTTTTCTAAAAAATTGGAAAAAAAGGCTGCAGAAGGCAGCTTGTGTTTTTTCCCCTGAAAATGGCATCAACAAGGGGTTTATGGTGGCAAGATCACCATCTTCCCAGCTTTCAGGAACAGATAGACTTGAATTGGAAAACCCAGTTTTTCAATACAATTTTGACATTTTACTGGGACATACCCCATTTTTACTACTTTTTTTTGTGCTTTCAGCCTCCTTCCAGTTAGTGACCAAAATGGGTGAGAAACCAATGCTGGATCCCAGAAATCTAAACATTTCTGAAAAGTAGACAAAATTCTGAATTCAGCAAGGGGTCATTTGTGTAGATCCTACAAGGGTTTCCTACAGAAAATAACAGCTGAAATAAAAAGATATTGAAATTGAGGTGAAAAAAACAGCCATTTTTCTCCATGTTTTACTCTGTAACTTTTTCCTGCGACATCAGATTTTTTAAAGCAATATACCATTACATCAGCTGGACTCTTCTGGTTGCGGGGATATATAGGGCTTGTAGGTTCATCAAGAACTCTAGGTACCCAGAGACAATAAATGAGCTGCACCTTGCAATGGGTTTTATTCTATACCGGGTATACAGCAATTCATATGCTGAAATATAAAAAGTGAAAAATAGGTATCAAGAAAACCTTTGTATTTCCAAAATGGCCACGCGATAGGGTGTTGAGAAGCAGTGGTTATTTGCACATCTCTGAATTCCTGGGTGCCCATACTAGCATGTGAATTACAGGGCATTTCTCAAATAGACGTCTTTTTTACACACTGCCTTACATTTGGAAGGAAAAAATGTAGAGAAAGACAAGGGACAATAACACTTGTTTTGCTATTCTGTGTTCCCCCAAGTTTCCCAATAAAAATGGTACCTCACTTATGTGGGTAGGTCTAGCGTCCACAAAAGGAAATGGCTCAAAACACAACGTGGACACATCATATTTTTTCACAGAAAGCAGAGGTATTTTTTGAAAAGTGTCTACCTGTGGATTTTGGACTCTAGCTCAGTCGGCACCTGGGGAAACCTAGCAAACCAGCACATTTTTAAAAACTAGACACCTAGGGGAATCCAAGATGGGGTGACTTGTGGGGATCTCACCAGGTTCTGTTACCCAGAATCCTTTGCAAACCTCAAAACTTGACCAAAAAAACACTTTTTCCTCTCATTTCGGTGACAGAAAGTTCTGAAATCTGAGAGGAGCCACGAATTTCCTTCCACCCAGCGTTCCCCCAATAAAAATGGTACCTCACTTGTGTGGGTAGGCATAGCGCCCACGGAAGGAAATGGCTCAAAACACAACGTGGACACATCACATTTTTTCACAGAAAACAGAGGTGTTTTTTACAAAGTGCCTACCTGTGGATTTTGGCCTCCAGCTCAGCCGGCACCTGGGGAAATATAGCAAACCAGCACATTTTTGAAAACTAGACACCTAGAGGAATCCAAGAGGGGGTGACTTGTGGGGCTCTGACCAGGTTCTGTTACCCAGAACCCTTTGCAAACCTCAAAATGTGGCCCAAAAAAACCTTTTTCCACTCATTTCGGTGACATAAAGTTCTGGAATCTGAGAGAAGCCACTAATTCCCTTCCACCCAGCATTCCCCCAAGTCTCCTGATAAAAATGGTACCTCACTTGTGTAGGTAGGCCTAGCGCCCATGAAAGGAAATGGCCCAAAATACAACGTGGACACATCACTTTTTTTCACAGAAAACAGAGGTGTTTTTTACAAAGTGCCTACCTGTGGATTTTGGCCTCTAGCTCAGCCACCACCTGGGGAAACCTAGCAAACTAGCACATTTTTGAAATCTAGACATCTAGGGGAATTCAAGATGGGGTGACTTGTGGGGCTCTGACCAGTTTCTGTTCCCAGAATCCTTTGCAAACCTCAAAATTTGACCAAAAAAACCCTTTTTCCTCTCATTTCGGTGACATGAAGTGAGAGGAGCCACAAGGTGTGTCTTGCATGGTTTCCCCAATGTTTTCTTACCCAGAATCCTCAGCAAACCTCAAATTTAGCTAAAAAATCTAATTTTTCCCACATTTCTGTGTGGGATCACTGCACTGGGACACATTTCATACCACCCAATGTTCCCCTCAGTCTCCCAGTAAAAATGATACCTCATTTGTGTAGGTGGGCCAAGTGCTTGTGAAAGGGAAGAGCCAAAAACATGTTGATATTGAGGGGGAACAAAGAGCGTCCAAAAGGGCAGTTTGCAAAAAAACATTTTTAGGCTGACAAGTGCAGCAGAATTTTTATCGGTATAGATTAGACAATGCTGGGTGGTAGGAATTTTGTGGATTCCTGCCGATTCCGGAAGCTTCCATCACAAAAACTTGGGAAAAATGTGTGATTTCCAGCAAAGTTGGAGGTTTGCAGGGGATTGTGGGTACAAAAATGGTGCGGGGTGCACGTGAAAAACACCACCCTGGAATCACCCAGATGTTTAGTTTTCAGATGTGTCTAGGTCTTGTGGATTTTCCTACATGGCAGCTCCCCAAAGTCCATAAAGTGCAGCCCTCACCATTCCAAGTGGGTCGATCTTGAGAGTAAGCCAAGTTCTCATGGCCCAAATGTAAAACTAAAACCCAAAATAATCAAATGTCTTCTTACTTGCTGTGGGATAAGATGTTTTAGAGTGCATGGGAGAGCTGAAAGACTGTTACCCCCTTCAGTTGAGGTGGTGGCGTAACCAGGCCCATACTGGTTGGTAGCCACCACCCCAATAAATATATATATTTTTTTTAAATTCCATGGCATCTAGTAGACTTTCTGCCCCCAGGGGTGTGGATCAGGGGTAATTGCCCCATCTGCCCACTGGTGGGCAGAACAACTTTGGCCCCATTTATTTGGGGTGGGGGTATGGCCATACCCCCACCCTCTTATTTAAAAAAACAAAAAAAAAACTTCTCTGGCCTCTGGTGGGCTTTCTATAACACAATAGGCCCATCTGCCCCCAATGGGGGGCAGATATGGCCAACAACAATGTGCCCCCATGGGGAGTGACCCTTACCCAAGGGGCTGCCCCCTAAAGAAAACACACGCATACACACACACTAATCCCTGGTGCCTAAGTGGTTTCTGCCCCCATGGGGGCAGATAGGACTAACAAAAATCGGCCAGGGGGGGCAGAAATGGCATAAAATAAATTTGCCCCCCCCTAACCCCCTGGGGAGTGACCCTTGCCTACGGGGTCGCTCCCCTTGCATGACATTGGCGCAACAAAAAAATCCCCGGTGCCTAGTTGTTTCTGCCCCCCTTGGGGGCAGATTGACCTAAAATTACTTGCAATCCGGCTGCTAAAACGCTGAGAGAGACTTACAAGGGAAGGAAATTCATTTTTCCCTCTCCGGCCTCCTCCTCCTCCACGTGTTCGGAAGAGAAATGCTTTGCATTTCTCTTCCGATCGCGCTGGAAGCTGAGCTTCCAGCGCGATGGGAGGAGGCCTCTGTGATAGCGCACGATCCTGCGCTGATGTCACGGGGGTTGGGTGGGTTAGGGTGGAAGGGCTTCCCCTTCCATCCCTGCCTTGGGGGGGTGGGGTGAAATCCCACAGAGGGAGCGCTGGGCTCTGTGCCCAGGACGTAATGGTTACATCCTGGGCACACGAGCACTGTGCCTCAGGACGTAACCATTACGTCCTGGGCACAGAATGGGTTAACAGAATTATTCTTATTTTTGCAAATGCTTTGTCAACAATTTGAAGTTGGTGCCTGTTTCTGCTGATCAGAGGACATCATGCTGTTCATGTAAACCCAAATTCAGTATAAATCAAAAACTGTTCAACTGGGGTTAACATTCATAGTTAATGAGTTACGGCTAGACATTCAAATTATTTATTTATTTATTTAGTTATATTTAGATAGTTATGTATAGAGACCATGCATTTTGGATGCCAGAGAGATACCCACAAGTTAGATGAGGTTATACATTGATGAGAAGGCAATCCATAGGACAGTCTTCACAAGCAAAAATGGGACAGTGCTCAATAAATATGGGACTGAGAAGAATCAGCAAAGTCATCACGCAGACCGGAATCTAAACATTAAAAGGATGAATTATATCTTTGAATATAGAAGTAGAAGTGGATTTAACAAGAAATGCCTGACAGAGTGACAGACTTACAGTTCTTTATTGTATTGGGGGTGGCAGCTTAGTATTTTTACAGCATATCACTGTTTTTGCCAGGAAGATTTTGAGATCTTTCTTAAATATGCTCAGAAGAGGAGACTTTCTAATACAGAGTGGTAGGAAGTTGTATAATTGTGGTGAGCTCTGTTGAATGCTTGTTTAAGAGTCCTATATTTTATGATTTTGGGGGTTACCAGATGCATCTCTTTCTTGCTTCTGGAAATTTGAACACCTGAAGAGATCTTGATCTTGTGTGTTAAGTGTTTGGGTTTGTTTGACTGGACTGTCTTTTATCTTAGACTATCATGTTTAGATTGGACCCATACTTCTACAGGGAGGCAAAAAAGGCTGTTATCACTAGGTGTTATGGTATCTTCAACCTGTTCTAGCAACCACAGTTAAAGAGGCAGGTAAGATTGCTTTGAGTGACACTACTATTGATTTGGGCAGACCAGTTATGAGAGTGTCACCTTAATCAACCATTCTGTGAACTACAGCCAGAGCAAAGAGTGTTAGGACCTTCTTGGATGAAAGTATTTATCTGTCATATTCTCAGTTGATATTAATCCTCATTCACGGTGATAATGATCCAGACTTAAGATGAGATTTGTAGATAGAAGAGTGATTAAATGCAAGTTTGAGCCAGGGACTTTTCTTTGCAGCAGCCTAAATTCAGGTAATGCAAGGAGTATGCTTTTTTCCATGTTTAGTCATCCTTTCTAATTTGTTGTAGATGCTGAACAGGAAAAGGCACATCCACAGGTATGTGAGAAAGTGCCTCTTTTTGTGTGGCCATTTGTGTGGACTGATGCTGCTTGTTTTGAACTCTGCACAGTGGAGCATTACTACTATGGATACCAGCTACATTGAATTTGCCTCAGAATAGGGCACTTTGAAATAATTTACAGAAGACAAACAGAATGTGCTGCAAAGGTGGGAAGGGTTGCCCTTGGGAGCCTTTTTCTCATTTGGTTAAGAAGTGTGGAGGAGTCACTCCCAATTATCTTTCTCTTAATTCTACCAATATGCAAGGAAAGATGCCACCTCCTAAGAATACAGAGGTTAAACCTTGTAAAGATTGTTGTGAACAGACGTCTGGGACAGATCCCCATGAGGTGTCTGGTGTTTGGGTTCAGGGCCTCTAAACACTACACGAAGATTAATCTGACAGCCTTTCAAGAATGCCAGGCAAAGCTCTACATGCAAAACACCACAAGACACCACAAAAGTCTGTGGACACTGATGCCACTGGCACTGTAGAGGATTCACAACCTATTTTAGTGTTTGAATCTGAGCAAAATTCATCTCAGCCTCAACCAAGGATGTACTCCAAACCACATATACACAGTCAACATTCATCCCCTCTGGCTCAGGCATAATTCCATTATTGCACAGTTATGGACAGATGCTGCACTAACTTTTTGGATTGGACTATGACCAGTTTCAGCCAAATGGACACAATAATGGAGATGAGTTTGTCACACCATATGATGATAATAACTGCTATGTTGATGTACAAGATGCCAGAGGACTGGATACCTCACCCAACACTAGGTTGACATCCCTTCCTGGATCAGCAACTGACAAACATATATTCTTTGTCTCAGACATTTGGAGAGCTGTCAAAGTCCTTGGTGGTAAAAACGAATGTCCTCTCTGAGGTCCTCTGTTCTGGTTAGGCACTGGCCAAATCTCTTCTGCCCCTCAATAAGCCCCTTACTAACATGTCATTAGCCACTTTGGCTAAAACATGTTCCTGAACTCCAGTCTATCAAAAAGTTGCATATTGTAATATTGTATAGGAAAAAAGAGGTATAACCAAATAACCCTTAGACCTGGGTAGATAAATACTAGTAAGTACAAATTTGGGCCAAGAAGGAGGAAGTACAGACCTAGACTCCCACGGTAAACAAATTGAGATTCTATTCAATAGTATATTTAAAGTTGATGTGCATTATATTTCTTTATGACCACATCTAATATGACCTCTTATATTATAAACTTGAAAATAGTTTGAAAATAATTTCTACGTGCTCTAAAATAACAACACAGTGAAAGTGAATATTGTGATAAGTAAAGTGCTAGTGTTATGTACAATATATGCAGAATGTGGTTAAAAGACAAATAGTGAACTTCAAAAGGATTCCTTCAATTCAGGAATCTTGAAATCACTTTATTATTTATACAGTAATCCACATTGATCATTTTTGTCAACTTGTCAACCCTTATTGAGACATAAATCAGAAATGGGTCATCATCAGGACTGGGGATCCCTCTGAATTAGTAGGACCTAAAAACAAGGGGAATTATATTAAAATCCTGCCAAGATCATTTTCATTTGTCTGACTTTATAGAATATAGGGGGCAATGGACCACTACCGTGCAAAAGTCATTCCCATGGGATTACAAGTAAGAAATGAGTCAGCAATTTTTGTAGAAGATCCAAAATACAAAAATAACTTCAGTTTTGTAGCTAACCAGTGCTCTCGGCATTGGATGGTTTTAGGGATTGATACAGCAGTAGAACATATAGCAAAGATTGAGAAAGAAATTGATGAACTAACAAAAGAAATATTAGAAGATACTGCATTATCTAATGCACAACAGGCCTTAGAGGCTCTTGAAAAAACATCAGGCGAGTTCACGATAATAACACAACGAAAGAAACATGACTTCAAGATTCCTGGATTGAAGGAATCCTTTTGAAGTTCACTATTTGTCTTTTAACCACATTCTGTGTATATTGTACATAACAGTAGCATATTGTAATATGGCAGTTCCTGGTGACCCTGATAAGAAGCTCTGAGAGTTTGGTGGTGCAAGTGGCCACAAGCAAAGTGAACACTAATGCCTTTCTGACTACTTGTCAGAGTCACCAGATCCTCGGGGTCTGCGCACGTTCCCAACACGTCCACCACTGAACAGCTGATAGATAAATCACAGAGGCTAAGAGAGTTCAAGAGGGGAAGAGGGGATTAGGAAGGGAACAGCTGGGAAGGAGACCTGTAGTAAGTAAAAGGTTAAAATACACAATATGAAAATGACATCTCATGAAATCAATACTAGACTATGACTCTAAGCCTAATCATTCTGAAAACACGAACAACCTAAGAATTAGGAATAAAATAACTACGTTTCAAGATGGCCGGATACCTGTAAGGGAATCAAGATGGATTAAATGAAACTTTCAAATTCAAGTACTTTCCTTTACATGAAAATCAGGAAAAAAAACATTCTGTATAATTTCTAAACCAGTCATATGAATCCTTTTTTGAGAATGCATACTAGGACCATGCAATATTGCATCTAGAAACTCTGGTCTTCTGTGTCCTCTCAAAATGTTTTAACACGAATTGCGCACATTGCAGATTTTCATATATATAGTAAACACCATAAAAGGATTGTGCACCATGAATAACACAATATGGATTCAGGAAACAAATCACACAACTTGTCAACTCGAATATTACCTAATAAATGTCTTAGAATAAATGGCATACAATGAACAACATGAATTAAGCTCGAAGAGAGAATCGTGCGTCTTGCCGATTCGAGTGCCACCATGTAAAATGTCAAGAAATTGTAGCATGCAATGAATATCAAGGTTAAATCACCATTAAACGAATTGTGCGTCTTGCCGATTCGTAAGCCACGATATAAATGCCAAAAAATAACAGCGCGCAATGAATAACAAGATTAAAGCACCATGAAACGAATCGCGCGTCTTTTGCCGATTCTTAAGCCACCATGTAAATGTCAGGAAATGGTAGCGCGCAATGAATAACAAAGTCAAGTCATCATGAAACGAATCACGCGTCTAGCTGATTCGCAAGCCACCATACAAATGTCAAGAAATGGTAGCGCGCAATGAATAATAAGATCAAATCAGCATGAAACGAATCGCGCGTCTTGCCAATTCGCAAGCCACCATGCAAATGTTAAGAAATGGTAGCGCGCAATAAATAACAAGATCAAATCAGCATGAAAGGAATCGCATGTCTTACCGATTCGCAAGCCACCATGCAAATGTCAAGAAATGGTAGCGCGCAAAGTAATCTGTTAATCATTAAAGAATTAGGCCAAGAATATGAAAGTTCTTGATAACGGCGTCGGGAGGTCAGCCCAACCACCGTCTTACCGCCCAGAACAAGGATCACCAAAGAAGAATGAAGGGCAGAGGCCTGGAAGATCAAATAGGCCACCGGGACAGGAGCTCAGGAAGTAGCTGCTGCTCTGCACCGGAACCTCTGAATAGTGAGCACTTGGAGCTGGGCTGGCTCCCTTTCATAGAGTCTTGGCCCAGCCCACAACCACACCCAGGCATGCTGCAGGGAAAGTCTCTGGAAGGCCCTGGAAAGGGACCACACCCTAACACACTCTGAAAGCCTGCAGAAATACATTGCAAATGAACAGTATTTGTAGACACATAAAAAATAAGTCTTCAGGATTAAACTCTGCAATGCAAAAGGTTAAACAACAACATATCAGCACAATGCATAAATTACGTTGTTTTGAGAGTGCTGGGTTTTTGCATTCTAGTCGCCAATAGAGCGCGCACTGCCCTGGTGTTGACACTACTTCTCCTTCCAGTATCCCAGATTATAATACCTTTGGTAAAGAATATTTTTATCTGCCAGCCATACCTTGAGGTTGGTCAATATCAGAGGCCGCCTGAGAGACAACACTCATGAACTCCGGGACATGTTTGGGGAGGTCTTAGCAACAGTCCCAGAAGATTTACAAGCCTCCTAGCCCAAACCAAGCAGGATTGTTGGGAAGTGGGTAAGTGTGTAATCTGATCAACCATAGACCCCATTTACTGTCCAGGATGGGGTACTGGATGAAAGGGTGGTGCTTTAGCATCACATGTGGATGAGGTCTGCAGGCTTCTCCAGCAATATTCAGTAACCTTAAATGGACATGCCTTTTGCTGAATCCCGTCTGTATGGTGAAAAAACAAATGTGGTACTGGAGGTCTTAAGGAGAGCTGCACAACAGTGAGATCTTTGACTCTTTCAATACCTATTCAAAATCACCTAATAGTTTTGCTCTTTTTGGAGATATTACAGTGGCTTGGCATATAGGCTGGTCCAGGCTCTGCCACACACACAGCAGGCCTCCCAGCCCTTTCAAGGATGGGCCATGGCTCCAACAGACCAGGCCATCAGTAACTGCATATGTTTCACTTTCCCCGCTCCACCCAAGAACTTCAAAACCTACTTAATGAGCAGTTAGTGGTACACAATCATCCTGTCAGAGGCAGGGTAGATCTCTTTCTTCACTCATAACTTCCTATAGAGAGGGTACCTGCCTTGAAAACTGGGACTTGATGTTATTCTCAGTTCTTCCTTATGCTGAAAAAGGATGTAGGACTCTTTCTATTTTGGTTCTTTTCCCTTTCAATGCTTCACTGTGAAAAGACAAATTCAAGATGTATAGCTGCAAACTGCAAGTTGTATCTTCCCTGGATCCTGGATTCTGCACGGATGGAAGTAAAGTTGTGTGGACGCAAAACACCTATTTTAATATACCCATTCTGAGAGCCCACAGACACTATATGCACCTTAAGGTGGGCCCACAGCTGTGGTTTCTACCAGTCTTTGTAAGTCAGAGGTGCCAGTCTTCCCCTACTTTGACAATACACTGTTGAAAGCGAGATCCCCGCAGTCAGTCACACCTGACTCTTGCACAGAGGATTCCTTTTGTTGGAACCTTCTGTGATACATTGTGCTTTCAGGCCTTCTCTGTGGATCAATGTGAGAAAGTCATCCTTTTAGCATGCTCACCACCATTTTGTCTGACTGATACTGGTGGTAACTGACTCTGACTATGCCCTGGGCTCTGCTACCCAGGCCCAGGGCCAGTGCTCTGATCAAAAGGTATATGGTAATGTGGTACAATTTCAATTGGCAATGACATACTCCTGTATCTACCTTCTATATTTTAAGGCAAGGGGCATTCACACTACCTATAAGTCCCTAATATATAACAGGGCAGAGGGTTTAAAGACCTAGTGGATTTCCTGCACTGGAGTGGGCACCACTATGTTACCTGCTGACATTTTAAAAGCAGCCCTGACTTGTAGACTGTCTTTAAAAAAATAAAATGTGTGCAAATTCGACTTTGGAATTAAAGATACATCTAAAGTGATAATCAACCTTATCTTTACATATGTCACTCCTATGGTCTCCCCTGGGTGCCCTAGTGTAGAGCGCTATGGGGGTCATTCCGACCCCGGCGGGCGGCGCCCGCCAGGAAGTGACCGCCAAAAGACCGCACAGCGGTCAAATGACCGCAGCGGTCATTTTGACTTTCCCGCTGGGCTGGCGGGTGACCGCCAAAAGGCCGCCCGCCCGCCCAGCGAGAAAGCCCCAGCAACGATGAAGCCGGCTCCGAATGGAGCCGGCGGAGTTGCTGGTGTGCGACGGGTGCAGTTGCACCCGTCGCAATTTTCAGTGTCTGCTTTGCAGACACTGAAAATGTTAATGGGGCCCTGTTAGGGGGGCCCACGACACCCGTTCCCGCCATCCTGTTTCTGGCAGTGAAAACCGCCAGAAACAGGATGGCGGGAAGGGGGTCGGAATCCAAGCAGCGCCGCCATGGAGGATTCCCTGGGGCAGGGGAAAACCGTTGGGAAACCGCCGGTTTCCCTTTTCTGACCGCGGCTTTACCGCCGCGGTCAGAATTGCCCCTGAAGCACCGCCAGCCTGTTGGCGGTGCTTCCTCCGTCACCGGCCCTGGCGGTCCATGACCGCCAGGGTCGGAATGACCCCCTATGTATTCTATAAGCAGGGACATTATAAAAGGTATTGTATATGCCTTGATGAAGGAAAAAAAGCCCATTTAATGTTCCCAATTGTAGATACTTAGCTCCATAGGTTAACATTGGATTATTTCATGTAAGCATAAATATTGCTAGGAAGGAGCTAAGGGGGTTATTACAACTTTGGAGGAGGTGTTAATCCGTCCCAAAAGTGACGGTAAAGTGACGGTAAAGTGACGGATATACCACCAGCCGTATTACGAGTTCCATATGATATAATGGACTCGTAATACGGCTGGTGGTATATCCGTCACTTTACCGTCACTTTTTTGACGGATTACCACCTCCTCCAAAGTTGTAATAACCCCCTAAATGTGTCATTCAAGGACTCACAAGATGGGTAAGGATTAATCTAACAACTTGAGACTGTTGAAGTTATCATAATTAATACAGAAGATAACTTATAGGGCTTTCTTTTGGTCAGACTTAACAGGATTACCTAGGCTGTTTGATAAGGTCATAAGTGGCATGCAGAGAGCAGAGGTTATCTGTGGAAGGGAGCTCTGCAGCTGCAGTACTCAGACATGGAAGGGGGTTGGGTAAATCAAACTGGGCTTCAAAGAGAGCAGGACAGCTAGGAATACCAGCCAGGTCTACCCCCTTTTCCTGCATCCTTTAGACAGATGGCAGGCCCTGGAAAGGAATTTGCAGAGGGTATGGAGGGGAGTGTTAATGAAAATGAGCAACCCTGGTAGGATGGATTAGCCAGGTCTTACTCTGCAGGAGGGAAATCACCCATCTTGGATTTTAAAGTGCAGTGCTTTGTGGGACAAGAAGATGCCACACTTTGGAGGAAGCTGTCATACTTTTGGGTGCCACCCTGCATCTCACTGAACGGGGTGCCCCCATGCCTGTCCCCTAAGACAACTGAATAAAATGCCTGGCCTGCATTGCAACTTAGATCTGCTCCCTGAAACCAGGGGAGAAGAAGGACTGTTCTGATGGAACCCTGGTCTGCAACCCAAAGGACTGCACTCTGAAGTACTGCTACTGTTGCACACTTGAACAATAGCCTTAAGGACTTAGCCTTGCCTCAAAAAGGACTAAGGAGTGTACTTTTCTATGAAAGCAACAGGTTAACAGAGTTTCCCTGCACCAACTTCCATACAAAGGTGGTCATTCCAACCTCGGCGGTAAAAGTCGCTTACTGCCGTTCAGAAGACCGCCATGACACCGCCGCGGCCGCAGTAAACCGCCACGGTCATTCTGACCCACAACAGGCAAACCGCCAAAATACAGACATCCACAAAAGTCCTCCACACCAAAGGGCTGCGAGAAACTGGCGATGACCAAACCTCCACCGTCACGCCAACAGAAATACGCCCACACTATCACGACACACGAATCCACGCGGTGGTCTTTCAACCGCGGTATTCCATTGGCGGTACACACCGGCGCGCTCGAAATACACACACGCTTACAAAACACTACCACATTGGACAATACAAAAAAGACACACCTGATACACATACACACACCACTCCCACACACCCAATACAATACAAAATACACACCCACATCACCCACAAACCTCCACTCCTAGAGATTCGTGAACACGCACCGAGAAAAGACATCCGAGCACCCAGACGCCCAATTCACTGTCACCCAGCAATATTTGCACGCACTTCACACAACACAACAATACACATCACCACACTTAGCACCACACAATCCACCCTACACATCACCCACACCACCCCATGGCACCGCAAAGACACCCCAGGTTCTCTGATGATGAACTCAGGGTCATGGTGGAGGAAATTGTATGAGTAGAGCCACAGCTGTTCGGGACACAGGTGCAGCACACCACCATTGCCAGGAAGATGGAGCTATGGAGCAGAATAGTGGACAGGGTCAACGGTGTGGGACAGCATCCAAGTAATAGGGACGACATCAGGAAGCGGTGGAAAGACCTATGGGGGAAGGTGCATTCCATGGTATCCAGGCACAACATTGCGGTGCAGCGGACTGGCGGCGGACCCCCACCTCCTCCCCAAGAATTTACAACATGGGAGGAGCAGGTCTTGAACATCCTGCATCCTGAGGGCCTCGCAGGAGTAGCTGGAGGAATGGACTCTGGTAAGTCTCATCTTCACTACTTCATCCCCCCCATCCCACCTGCATGCCAACTCATACCCCCACCCTCACCCTCACCCCCACCCACATCACACCTACTCCTTGCAAATGTCTCACCATCACAACCCACCCATCCCAACACCTAGCCCTGCATGCGTCCACAAAGCATGGACACCCATCACCAAAGCATGCCCACTGCACATACACATACAACCCCCCCAAACCACTGTCACAACAGCCCCCACAAAGGAATGCCAGCACTGGGGTAAACGGGCACCCACCCATTGCACGCTATGGCACACACAGATGCAATAACCATACTTTTATACCCCTGCAGGACCCGAACGCCAGGTCACCGCGCAGGAGGGTCCACAAATGTCCACTCCACCCCCAGAAGAGGCCCACAGTGAGGACAGCAGCTCTGTCCCCCTGGATCTAGATGACCAGCCCGGTCCATCGGGGACCTCGGGACAGTCGGTTCCCCTCAGACAGCCACAGGCCACAGCAGACCTTCCCCCCTCTGGGAACACCAGCACAGCACCCACCCAGCGGGCCCATACCTCTGTCCCCAGGACACGTCAATCAGCGGTGTGTCCACCACTACAGGGAACCCAGGCTAACCCAACACCCCAACAACAACAGGGACCTGGGGGCAGTGGTAGTGGGCACATGGTCCAGGGGACAGAGGCCCATGGAAACAGGGGAACTGGGAGGGTTGCTGTGTGACAGGGGGGGGACAGGCCCAGGGAACCCACTCTCCATGAGGCCCTCTCCTCCATCATGGGAGCATACCACCACTCCCAGGAGACGATGGCAACGGTCCTGGCCAGGTTTCAGGAGATCCAGCTTCTGCAGGAGCAACAGTATATGGGGTTCAGGGAGGAACTAAGAAACATCAGTTCCGCCATGGGTACCATCGTAGTGGCCCTGAATGAGGTAGTCACCACATTGCGGGACACTGTGGCAGCTCAAAGGGCCCCTGACACTAGCATGGACCAAGAACTGCCTACCACCTCCGCCGGCGCTAGTGGACAGGAGGCCCTGACACAAGACCAACAGGCTACCAGCTAGTGGACAGGAGGCCCTGACACAAGACCAACAGGCTACCAGAATCCCACCCCCTGCAGAAGGAGAACCACCCCACAAGCGGGCCCTGAGATCCAGGAAGAAGACAGAGTAAGATGTCAAGACCCCCGCCAGCAAAGGATACCGCCCTGATTGTCATCCCACTGTCCCACATTGTCACCCTGTCCAACCTTAAACTGCCCCTGCTCCACTTCCCACAGGCATTTGGACAATGCACCTGTGATACTGATAGTCTGGACTCTGCCATGGAAAATCCTCCACCATCACCCCTCACCGATTTGCAACCACCCATCCAATTTAGAGCACTTGAATAAAAACACTTATTGCACAAAACAATCTGGAGTCTGGCTGTGATTTAGAACAAATGTATTAGACATGACCGTGCCAAAATGTTCATTCACATTGTGATGCCAACAAACTGCTGTCACACAGCTGTAGTCCATGGGGAAACAAAGCAGATGTCACGCAGTGGGGCCCACATCTCTGAAAACGGAAGGGAAAGTCACAACACAGTTACCATACACTGGGGGAAAAAGTCAGACAGTAGAGAGGTAGGAGTCTTTAAGTAAATGTAATATGCCGGTGTGTACTCTTACCTGTGTGTCATTGAAAATACTGCTGTATTACTGTGTTCCTGTTCTCTATGTCGTCCTCTTCGGCTTCCTCCTCTTCACTCTCCACAGGCTCCACAGCTGCTACAACACCACCATCTGTACCATCCTCCTGCAGAAAAGGCACCTGGCGTCGCAAAGCCAGGTTGTGAAGCATACAGGAGGCCACGATGATCTGGCACACCTTCTTTGGTGAGTACATTAGGGATCCACCTGTCATATGGAGGCACCTGAACCTGGCCTTCAGGAGGCCAAAGGTACGCTCGATCACCCTCCTAGTCCACCCATGGGCCTCATTGTAGCGTTCCTCTGCCCTTGTCCTGGGATTCCTCACTGGGGTCAGTAGCCATGACAGGTTGGGGTAACCAGAGTCCCCTAATAGCCACACCCGGTGCCTCTGGAGTTGACCCATCACATATGGGATGCTGCTATTCCGCAGGATGTAGGCGTCATGCACTGAGCCAGGGAACTTGGCATTAACATGGGAGATGTACTGGTCAGCCAAACACACCATCTGTACATTCATGGAATGATAACTCTTCCGGTTCCTGTACACCTGTTCACTCCTGCTGGGGGGGACCAAAGCAACATGTGTCCCATCAATGGCACCAATGATGTTGGGAATATGTCCAAGGGCATATAAGTCTCCTTTCACTGTAACCAAATCCCCTACCTCAGGGAAAATGATGTAGCTCCGCATGTGTTTGAGCAGGGCAGACAACACTCTGGACAACACCTTGGAAAACATGGGCTGGGACATCCCTGATGATATGGCCACTGTTGTTTGAAATGACCCACTTGCTAAGAAATGGAGTACTTACATCACCTGCAATAGAGGGGGGATCCCTGTGGGTTGGCGGATGGGTGACATCAGGTCTGGCTCCAGCTGGGCACACAGTTCCTGTATAGTGGCTCGGTCAAGCCTGTATGTCAGTATGACATGTCGTTCCTCCATTGTCGACAGGTCCACCAGCGGTCTGTACACGGGAAGATTCCTCCATCTCCTCGCATGTCCCAGCGGACGGTGCCTATGAAGGACAACAGTGAGCACAGAGTTAATCAACCCACAGGTATGTAACCACAGCTTGCACATAACACGATTCCCAATGCATTGAAAGGTTTATATGAGTGTTGATGCAAGGCCTAGGTATGTGTGACGCAGTAGAAATTAAGCCATGTGGGCCCTTGAAATGGCGGCTAACTGACCTGTGAAGTGCGACAGTGGGATGTGAGGTCAATGCGCTGGCGTGGCACACCGTGGCGGTAGGCGGTCGAAGACCGCGGCGCAAAGCCGCATTGGTTAACATTGAACCCTATGGGTTTCAGGAGCCAATGACGATGTGCACCGGCGGTCGCGGTACGCACCGCCGCGGTACGCACTGCCGCAGGCGTGACCGCCATTTCTATCTGCTTAATCACTCGATACCTGATCTTACACAGGAGAGGACCTACACTGCAAGTGCTGCTGTGACCTCGGTCTGGAAGAGACAATGGCTCATGCGACTGGGGAAAGGGCCCCTGCCTTCACTGCGGAGGAGTTGGAGAAACTTGTGGATGGGGTCCCCCCCAGTATGCGCTACTCTACGGTCCTCCAGACCAACAGGTAAGTACACAGGGACCATGCTTAGTGGGCAATGCCTGGGTTGAGTGGGGTGGATGAAAGATGGTGGGGAGGGGAGCGATTGAGGCATGCATCAAACGACAGATGAGAGCATGTGGGGATGGGGGGCCACTCACATCGAGCATGCAGAAGGTGATGACAATTTTTCTCTCCCTGTACATGTCACATAGGTCAGCACCCACCAGAAAGTCGCTATTTGGCGTGCCATTGCCAAGGACGTCCGAACCCTGGGGGTCCACAACAGACGGGGCACCCGCTGCCGGAAGAGGTGGGAGGACATCTGACGCTGCAGCAGGAAGACGGCGGAGGCTCAGCTGGGGATGGCCTCCCAACGTAGGAGGGGTGCCAGTTGTACTTTGACCCCCCTGATGTCCCGGATCCTGGCGGTGGCCTACCCCGATTTGGATGGGCACGTGAGGACATCACAGCAGACACAAGGGGGTGAGTACAAATACATTCTGCTGACTTTGCGCGCAGTGGAGGTGTCTGGGTGGGGGAGGAGGGCTGTGGGTATCCCTAGGCCAGGGCGATTTCTGAAGGCTAGGCCCCTCCGTATGGCATGGCCCTGTGCCCCCGCCCCCCACCTCTGTAGGGTGCCAAGTACAGGTATCCATGGCCCTGTGTCATCTATGTGTGCAGTTGTCGTCCATAGGCTTGTAGGCCATGTCCCACGGATTGCGTAGTGGACCCCAAGTGTGCGGCGTAGTGCAGGGGGCTTCTGTGTCTGTCCTCTCCGCCAACGGTGTCGCCAATGCATGCACTCAACATGTCTTTATTTCTCCCCCCCCTTTTTTGTGGTCTTCCTGTTCATGTGTGCATTAGCATCATCAGGCGGAGGAGAAGTGGCATCGGAGCACGAGGGAGCTGCATCCCACATGGCCCTGGAGGGCCATGCAACGGAGTTCGAATACACCAGTGGGACGGAGGGCGAGAGGAGCTCCACAGCGAGGACTCGTGCTGATGTCAGTGACAGCGACTCGTCCTCTGAAGGGAGCTCCCTTGTGGTGGCGGCAACATCTGTGCCCCCTGCAACAACAGGTACAGCCGCCACCCAGCGCACCAGCACTGCCCTCCCAGCAGCCCCTCAGCGTTTGCCCCGTGCCCGCTCACCCAGGAAGGTGGGCATCTCCTTCGCCCCAGGCAGCTCAGGCCCTGCCCCTGTCACCCCTGCTGCCCTCAGTGAGGAGGTCATTGACCTCCTGAGGATCATCATTGTTGGGCAGTCTACCCTTTTGAATGCCATCCAGGGTGTAGAAAGGGAGGTGTACCAGAGTAATGCATACCTCGAGGGCATTCATTCTGGTCAGGCTGCCCATCAGCGATCGTTCAACGCTCTGGCCTTAGCACTGACGGCAGCCATTGTCCCTGTCTCTAGCCTCCCCCCTCCAACTTCCTCCACCCAGACCCAATCCTCTGTACCTCTGCCTATCCCAGACACAACATCAGACCAGCCTGCACACACCTCAACACCCAAGGGAAGCTCATCCAGACATAAGCACCACACATCACACAAGCATTCACACAAGCAACATCCACATGCAGACATACCAACACCCACTGCCTCCACTGTGTCCCCCTCCTCCTCGTCTCCCTCCTCCCTCCCTGTGACATCTCCACTCACACTTGCATGCACAACATCTTCAGCCACTACGTCCATCACCAGCACACCCACCAGAACACTCCGCACACGTGCAATCACCACCCCCACTCCCATTTACACGTCCCCTGTGTCCTCTCCCAGTGTGTCTGTCACCCCCTCTTCCAAACTACACAAACGCAGGCAGCCACCCACCCAACAGCCATCCACCTCACGACAGCGTCCAGCCCAAGCACCTGCACCAAAGACACCAGACTTCACACTCCTACAACCACATCCTCTTCCTCCACTCCCATTCCCACTACACCTACCCATCCCTCTCTTTCGAAATTGCTTTTCTTTTCCAAACTTGACCTCTTTCCTACAACTCCCCCACCCCGTCCATCTCATAAGACTCCAATCAGCACCTCAGACACCACAAAACCGGGACCTGTAAAGACTGTTTGCCATGGACTGTGGAGTCCCCCACCATCAAGGGCATCCAGTTCAGCTAGGAGCCAAGGCACGGCCAGCCCACCCCCGGAAAAGCATCCGAAGATTGCCAGTGCCCGACGCGAGAGACCAAAGACACCAGGGACAAAAAATCCCTACATTGGCTCCGGCAGGAAGTCGGGTGCCACCTGGCACACCGCCAAAGGTGGGAAAGGGCCACAGGCGTACAGGGAAGGGTGGGAAGGGCAGCACGCCTGACAAGTCCGGCAGCAGGCCAGGAGGGCCCCACCAGCCCCATCCCAGGTGTGCAGGAGGACACCCACAGGCCCGGTACTGCAGCCCAGGAGGGCCCCGCAAGCCACGTCCCAGGTGGGCAGGAGGACACCCACAGGCCAGGTACTGCAGCCCAGGAGGGCCCCGCAAGCCACCAGACAGATGGGCAGGAAGGCCCCGTCAGCCACATGTCAGGTGGTGAGTGACATCCATGCCATGGACGGATCCGCTGACCTGGACACTCATCTCAAGCACCGCTGACCTGGACACTCATCTCAAGCACCGCTGAACAGAGCACCGCCGTCTCAAGCACCACTGAACAGGGCACCGCCGTCTCAATCACCGCTGAACTGGGCACTGCCGTCTCAAGCACCGCTGAACAGGGCACCGCCGTCTCAAGCACCGCTGAACTGGGCACTGCCGTCTCAAGCACCGCTGAACTGGGCCCTTCATCTCAAGCACTGCTCCCCTGGGCCCTTCATCTCAAGCACTGCTCCGCTGGGCACCGGCGTCTCAAGCACCGCTGAACTGGGCACGCCGTCTCAAGCACCGCTGAACAGGGCCCTTCATCTCAAGCACCGCTGAACAGGGCCCTTCATCTCAAGCACTGCTGAACTGGGCACCGCCGTCTCAAGAACTGCTGAACTGGGCACCGCCGTCTCAAGTACCGCTCCGCTGGGCACCGCCGTCTCAAGAACCGCTGAACTGGGCCCTTCATCTCAAGCACTGCTCTGCTGGGCCCTTCATCTCAAGCACAGCTCCGCTGGGCCCTTCATCTCAAGCACCGCTCCGCTGGGCCCTTCATCTCAAGCACCGCTCCGCCGGACACCGCCGTCTCAAGCACCACTGACCTGGGCACCGCCGTCTCAAGCACCGCTGAACAGGGCCCTTCATCTCAAGAACCGCTGAACAGGGCCCTTCATCTCAAGCACTGCTGAACTGGGCACCGCCGTCTCAAGAACCGCTGAACTGGGCACCGCCGTCTCAAGCACCGCTCCGCTGGGCACCGCCGTCTCAAGAACAGCTGAACTGGGCACCGCCATCTCAAGCACCGCTGAACTGGGCACCACCGTCTCAAGCACCGCTGAACTGGGCACCGCCGTCTCAAGCACCGCTGAACAGGGCCCTTCATCTCAAGCACCGCTGAACTGGGCACCGCCGTCTAAAGAACCGCTGAACTGGGCACCGCTGTCTCAAGCACCGCTCCGCTGGGCACCGCCGTCTTAAGAACCGCTGAACTGGGCCCTTCATCTCAAGCACTGCTCCGCTGGGCCCTTCATCTCAAGCACTGCTCCGCTGTGCCCTTCATCTCAAGCACTGCTTCGCTGGGCCCTTCATCTCAATCACCGCTCCGCTGGGCCCTTCATCTCAAGCACCGCTCCGCTGGGCACCGCCGTCTCAAGCATCGCTGAACAGGGCCCTTCATCTCAAGCACCGCTGAACAGGGCCCTTCATCTCAAGCACCGCTGAACTGGGCACCGCCGTCTCAAGAACCGGTGAACTGGGCACCGCCGTCTCAAGCACCGCTCCGCTGGGCACCGCCGTCTCAAGAACCGCTGAACTGGGCACTGCCATCTCAAGCACCGCTCCTCTGGGCACCGCCGTCTCAAGCACCGCTCCGCTGGGCACCGCCGTCTCAAGAACCGCTGAACTGGGCCCTTCATCTCAAGCACTGCTCCGCTGGGCCCTTCATCTCAAGCACTGCTCCGCTAGGCCCTTCATCTCAAGCACTGCTCCACTGGGCCCTTCATCTCAAGCACCGCTCCGCTGGGCCCTTCATCTCAAGCACCGCTCCGCTGGGCACCGCCGTCTCAAGCACTGCTGAACTGGGCACCGCTGTCTCAAGCACCGCTGAACTGGGCACCGTCGTCTCAAGCACCGCTGAACAGGGCCCTTCATCTCAAGCACCGCTGAACAGGGCCCTTCATCTCAAGCACTGCTCCGCTGGGCCCTTCATCTCAAGCACCGCTCCGCTGGGCACTGCCGTCTCAAGCACCGCTCCGCTGGGCACCGCCGTCTCAAGAACCGCTGAACTGGGCCCTTCATCTCAAGAAACGCTGGCCCATTGGCGGAAGAGGCAGGCCCGCATCTGTGTCGGGCAGGGATGCACGAAGCACTCTGGGCACTAGTCCCCCTCCAGTACCAGTGGAGACTGTCATCCACGTGAGAGACTGTGGCTTTGCACTCCCCAGGATGGCACAGTGGGCAACCCACCCACTGTATAGACTTGAGAGACTGTGGCTTTGCACTCCCCAGGATGGCACAGTGGGCAGCCCACCCACTGTATAGACTTGAGAGACTGTGGCTTTGCACTCCCCAGGATGATACAGTGGGCAACCCACCCACTGTAGAGACTTGAGAGACTGTGGCTTTGCACTCCCCAGGATGGCACAGTGGCCATGGAGGCCCCTCGTGGATCTGACGTCGTGGACTCATCTGGCTGAGGTGCCCCCCCCCTTCCCTTCCCCCTGAGGTGCCTGTAGTTTTCCTATCTGATGCCTGTGCAGTGTTCTCTTAGTTGGAGGCAGGTATCCTGTTGGGCTTTGCCCATGTGTTTTGGCCCAGTGGCCCACGAACAATGGCTGATACACATATCGGACTGGACAATTTATGTATATAAAGTTATAGATGTGTGATATATTTTATACTCAGTCTTACAATATAATTCTAAATCTATAATCATTTCCTTTTGTCTTTGCATTCTTCCAGGGGGCTTGGGGGGGGGGAACTGTGATGTGTTGCTATGCATTGATGTGTGTGTTGTAGTGGGTGAGGGTGAGGGTGGGTGGGTCGCATATGTGTGTCCCCGTAATTTTTTGCCTCCCCTGTGTCGTAGGTGCAGTACTCACCATTGTCTTTTGCACCGGCGTTCGTGCTCCTGGTAGAGGAGCAGGAAGACAATGGCTGGTAGGATGTGGAGTTCGGGTTCCATGCTGTCCAGATTCCTCGTGGGGTGTATGGAGGTGAGCGTTTTCCGTTTGAAATGTCTGTTTCCGCCGTGTTTTTATCGGCGGGGCTACCGCCCCGGAAAAGGTGGCGGATTGGTGGGTTGTGATAGGGTGGGTGGTACATTGTCTCCCGCCTGTCTGGTGGCGGTGACCGCCGCACTGTTTGTTTGTCCCGCTGTGGCGACCGGTGTGTTAAAGTGGCGGTCTCTGTTGGCGGTTTCCGCCAGGGTCGGAATTGCATTTTTTTAACCGCCAGCCTGTTGGCAGTTTTGCCGCCGCTTTAACACCGACCGCCAGGGTTGGAATGACCCCCAAAGTCTCCAGTCTGGAGTGTGTCCAGTGGACATTTACAGATTTGGCCAGGTGCACTGTGGGAATTGAAGTCAGAAACTTCCAAGGGCACCACACTGTTTCTAGACCCTTGGATCTGTGTTTTGGATACTTTGAGACCCAAAGGAGAACTACTGGAAGGAGATCTAGAATTTTGGAGAAGTTTTGAGAACTTTTGTGAAGAAGCTCCAGAAGGTGATCGACCCCTCGACAAGAGTCAAACCACAAGTCAGCCTGAAATTCAAGTTCATCTGGCTGAAGCTCCAGGGCTCTTATTCCCATTGACAGGATTTGACTGGGTCTTCACTGAAAAGCAAGCCAATGATGTTGCACTGGATCCCGGTCTGAAGAGGAGTGTTGCCCGATTAAAAGCGACAAAGCTCAAGATTCTGAGTCTGAATTGAAAATTTATGCTGAGGCCTCCTCATCAGCGTTTCAGAGCAGGGCTCTTTCGCGGTCCGCCTCAAATTGTGACTTGGTCCCAGTCTAGCGTGACCAGATGTCCCAGGTTGGCACTATTGATATTGAAGCACTAGAAGGCACTTTTTTAATTTAATCTTTACAAATTCATATCTCCCGTTCCTTATATCAGATTTTTGTCATCTTGATGTCACTTTAAATATAAATATTTTTATTATGTGGTGGGTTTTTCCTATTTACTCTATTGGTGCATTTAAGTGCTTTACATACTTATCTCCTAAGTTAAGCCTGCCTGCTTGTTGCCAAGTTACCAGGGGCTAAGCCAGAGTCTGACGTTTTGAGACCTTGACTGGACCTTACAGTGATTGGTGGTCTTATTGCTAGTGGTAGGTGTGTACTTACCCCTACTAATGACCCACCTTCCAACAATCAACAAGTCCAGGACATTAAGGCTGTTTTCCTGATGTTGCAACCACGGTCCTGGGTCTTAGTGAGCATGGCTCTGAGACGTCTTTTTCTGCTGGCATCCTGCATCCTTCTCCATGACTATGCCCGATGGCACATGCAAGCCCTGCAGTGGGATCTGAAGTTTCAGATGGCACAACACAATGTAAACATGTCAGATTCTATTAAGGTTACAGAAGAGACTGCAATAGACCTGAAGTAGTGGATGATTAACCACAATTGGACCAGAGGCAGTCCCCTCACCCTACCACACCCAGAGGTGACAGTGGGGACAGATGCTGCACTACTGGGTCGGATAGGCCATCTGGGAAAGGTAGCAATCAGAACCTCTGGTCTCCAGTGGATATGCACTTCGACATGATTTTGCTAGAGTTGTGGATAATTGGCTTGGCATTGAATAACATCCTGCCAACAATTAAAGAGAGAGTGGTGTAGGTTCTCACAATCAACTCCGCCATCATGTGGTACTGAAACAAACAGAGCAGAGTGGGTTTCTGGATCTTATACCAGGTCTCTATACACCTCTGCAACCGGCTGGCACATGAGTGCATCTGTCTAGTTGTAAACCACCTAAACAGATCATTAAGTGCCAGGGAGAATAAACTCAGTCAGGGACACCTTGTGGGTTATGAGTGGAAGTTACATCCAGAGGTGGACAAAGGGCCTCATTCTGAGCTTGGCGGGCGGCGGGCACCGCCCGCCAAGCGGAAACCGCCACTTGGCCGCTCCGCGGTCAAAAGACCGCGGAGGCCATTCTGGCTTTCCCGCTGGGCCGGCGGGCGCCCGCCAAAGGAGCGCCCGCCGGCCCAGCGGGAAAGGCACTGCAACAATGAAGCCGGCTCAAAATGGAGCCGGCGGAGTTGCAGGGGTGCGACGGGTGCAGTTGCACCCATAGCGATTTTTACTGTCTGCAATGCAGACAGTGAAAATCTTTATGGGTCCCTGTTAGGGGGCCCCAAGACACCCGTTCCCACCATCCTGTTCCTGGCGGTAAAAACCGCCAGGAACAGGATGGCGGGAAGGGGGTCGGAATCTCCAGCGCCGCCATGGAGATTCAGCCCATGCAGGGGAAATCGTGCGGGAAACCGCCAGATTCCCTTTTCTGACCGCGGCTTTACCGCCGCGGTCAGAATGGTCTGGGAAGCACCGCCAGCCTGTTGGCGGTGCTTCAGTGGTCCCCGGCCCTGGCGGTCTTGGACTGCCAGGGTCGGAATGACCCCCAAAGTGACTGGCAGCAAAAGGGAGAAACCTGGCTCAGTCTCCTTACCACCGGCAAGACAGTACAATTTAAATTGCACACTGAAGTTTCCAGGAAGGTTTTCTTTCAGAAATGTATTCCAGCTAAAGTAGAGCGCAGGACTCATATATGCATTTATTCTGCTACGTCCCCTCCCCAAGTTCTGAAGAAGATTAGGAATGACCAGTCCAAAGTCTTCTTAGTGACTTCAGATTAGGACAGGAATGTGTGGAACCTGGGACTTCTGAACTAAAGCATCTTTCCTCCCATCAGGCTGCTGTTTCAGGAGGACCTTCTGTTGCAGAAGCAAAGTCATCTTAGTGACTCCAGTTTAGGATGGGAAAGTGTGGTATCTGGAACTTCTGGACTAAAGCATCTTTCATCCGATCAGGCTGCTGCTCAGGAGGACCTTCTGTTGGACCTGGGTCTTCATACCTGCACATCCATATTTGGAGATTGAGGAGTTGCAGTTGATCTCCATTGATCTCCCTTCCAATGTCATTGATGTGATGTTGACAGTCAGGCATCCTTCCATAAAATCTGTTTACGCTGGACTACGGGGTATGTGTGTGGCTTGGTGCAGCACCATCCAGACAGAACTGTTGCGAGCCAGATGTCTTGTTGCTCATTTTTTCTTTGGCACAGCAAGGGCTTGATGTGGACACTGTCAAAGATCACATGTCAGACTTTTCAGCCTTTTTAGGTTTGGTGGACTAGCTGTCTTTGTTGAAAGCACCTGTTGCAATGGGATTTCTTACAGGTTTGTGACACGTTTTCACCAAAAACCTTTTTAATGTCACAGTGTATAATTTGGATTCTCATTTTCGTACTATGTACCCCGTTCAAACCAATGCATTGTTGTCTATTATGCTGAATGACCTTGAAAATGGTCTTCCTGATCACTGAATGGGTGAGCTTCAGGCCCTCTCAGTCCAGCCAACTTATAAAACCTTTTGTCTGGACAAACTGGTGTTATGAGCTTGAGCTCTGCTTCTGCTGATGGTAGAGACACCTTTTCCCGTTTCTTTTGCCATTCTTTGCTCTGCATCATTCCTCAAAACAAAGACTCCATTCCCCGGACCCCTAAAGAGTGCTGAGCTTTTACATAGTTCATAACAAGGACCAAACATGAAGAATCAGCTCTTTGCTTTTAGGACTCCGTGGAGCGAAGAATGGCAAGGCAGTGCAGAAGCTTATCATATCCCAATGGATAGTCCCCTGTTATAAGATCTGCTATACATTTGCTACAGCCATCATCCTGAAAGTCTGAGGGCTGAATCTACTATAACCATGACTGCTACAACTGCATTGGCACACAGAATTCCTGTCCTAAATATCTATCAAGCTACTGCATGAGCATCAGTGCACAAGTTCACTAAGCACTATGGCTTTGACAGTCAGGTCCAATGGGATGGGCATTTTGCGCACTTGGTCCTGCCAGACCTATTGATCGGAACCATTCCACAGACTCACCACTTTGGGAGGTACTGCTTTGGTTTCTATTTATGAGATGAGTAATATACAGTTGGAAGTGTACATCAGAAGAGCAAGTTACTTACTTTCAGTAATATTCTTTCTGGTGGACACTCTAACTGAAGATTCTTCACTGCCCTGCCATGTCTTTCTTCTGTGGATTGACCTCTTTTTCCACCTACAAAGGTCCTAATTTAAGAATTCGTACACTGGCCCTCCCAAATTCCTCACGGCTCTGCATCTGAGGAAATTGACTAGCTTAAAAAACAAATTGACATCAGTGCACATGGGTGGTGCTTATGTGTAGCTACACTCATTACTTCGGAATCAGAATGAAGTTGTGCAGATTTGCACTAATCTGCATTCAAATGCAGAACCAATGCTTTTTATGTTTCCAGATTCAGTCTGGCACCTGGGCTCTTCACAAGGTGAGGAGTCTGTGATTAGCTAGGATATGAACCAGAAAGACCATAACAAAGGGTAAGTAACTTTTTCATTTGACCGTCATTCCATTGCTGCTAGCCTGAAATTGCATCTAGGTCCTGGTCAACCATGGACAATGATTACTGTTTCGCACTTTACGTTTTCTTGGTGCTTTTTGCCTTTAATATTTTAAAAAATATATGTCTAGTACTCTTTATTGGATTTATGTCATTTTGATGTAATTTTCATCATTACATTTGTCTCTATTTTTCTAAATGTGTTGCAAAATTTTATTGTGTTGCGTTTTGATTTTTGACTGTTTTTGTTATTGCTAAATACTTTACAAATTTCCTAAGTTAAACCAGTCTTTTCTGTGTCATTGATACCAGGCCCTGCTCAATGAACATGTGTATCCTGTAAGCTCAGGTTGTGTTCAGCTTTATTGTCAATTTGATTTTTGATAGTGAACTTCGGATATGGTCACAAATGCAAGCTGAAGATTTCTTGTTGGTGATGGCAATGGAAAGGACATTACTTTTCAAGAGTTCGAATTTGGCTTTTGATTTATGCTGGACTTCTACGATGAGAATTTGGAATTAGTGTGCATCAACCACTCATTGAAGATATTACATTTTGTGGGAAAATAATTTTGTAATTTTGGAGCAGGTGTTTATCTCGGCTTTTAAATTTTGGGGGGATGGGTTAATGTGTTTTCTGAATTCTTTTGACGACTTATTTTTGATTTGGGAGCATGGGAAAGTGGAGTTCACTTTATAAATGTACTTTTGTTCACTCTCCTTCCCTGTGTAGTGCCTCAAAGATAGTTTGTAGAGTTTTTTGCCAATTCTTGTTTAGATATTTAGCCTAAATTCCTTGGTTATTCAACTACAAAGACTTCTATTTTCTCAAAAGCGTACTATTGTATTGTATTGTATTGTAATAGTATTTATATAGCGCTTACTACCCCTGACGAGGCGTCGAAGCACTTTTCAGCGAGTAGCACGCTACTCCAGAACCCAACAAGAATTAATGATGGATTAGTATTGGGAAATGTGAGTACAGTTTTAGTATTATTATGAGTTAATTTGAGACGCGGATATGAGAGTTTGTTAGTTAGATTGACTGGAGTAATGGAGGGGTGGAGGAGGAAAGAAATCCAGAATTGTTAATGGGAGTATATCCCTCATTTACTCATCCCAAAGGCTTGGGATGAGTAAAGGGGGATGGAGGAGGGAAGGGTTAGGGAGATCATAGTAGCAGGATGAGATAAATGAGGGAGACTTTAGTATGGTTGTTTGGGAGGTCATGGTAGTAGAGTGAGATTTGGTGAGTTAGATGTGGAAGCGGAGGGAAGAGGTCAGGTAGAGTTATTTGGGAGATGAAAGTAGTAGAATGGATTTGGGATGAGCCAGAGTGGGAATGGAGGATAGATTGATAGAGACATGACATATGATGGGTAGATAAGTGTGATAAGGTGAGAGCAGGGATTCATAGATAACTAGTATAACAACACACCCAGGAGCCATGCAATGACCCACGAAAATGCCAAGCACAGAACAACATACACACATACATACAAATATATATATACACATATATATATATATATATATATATATATATATATATATATATATACATACGTACACACACACATACAAACACACATGAATACACACACACATGACCACATATATGCACATACAATACATAATTAGAACCATGGGTAAATATACTTAGTCAAACAGGTTTAAAGAGTGTGTGTGTATTTAATGTTTATGACATAGTAGCGATACATATTTTATAAAGAACTATACATAACTAGAAATAGACACATAATCAGAAAAAATATATATCAACATAGGCATATGCAGTCCATAGTTGTTTGAATGTGGTGGTTATGAAGGAAAGAGCCAACTCTTGACTAGTTTTCTGAAGATGGGGGAAGATGCGTTGTAGAGTCTTCAAGGTGATGAAGCTTGTTCGTGCTAATTTGTCCACTTGGGCATTCATAGTTAACTTGGAATCCATGGTGATTCCAAGGTTTTTAACTTCCTTGGATAATTGAGGAGGTGGTCCGAGATCGTCAGGCCAGACGCACAGTGGGTCATAACTTTTCCAGTCACCACATGTGAGTATTTCTGTTTTGGAGGTATTTAGTTTGAGATGGCTCCAGGTCATCCACTGATCAACGGCTCTGAGGCAACTGAAGATTTTTGAGTTTTTTATGTTTTTGGGGCATTCTAATTTAAGTAGTATTTGTGTGTCATCTGCATAGTTGTAGCATGTGAGATGGAAATCATTGATCAGTTCTGGGAATGATATCATGTAGCTGTTGAAAAGCAAAGGTGAGATGATTGATTCTTGGGGGACCCCTGCTTTTGTGCGGTAGGGTTTGGACGAGAAGGGGGCAAGTAGATGATATTAGATCTTTTTTTAATATAGGAAGTAATCCAGTCGAGAGCAGTCCCTTGTATGCCGGCTTCGTGGAGTCTTTGAATTAGGGTGTCATGGTCCACCGTATCAAAGGCAGCCGAGAGGTCCAAGAGAAGTAGTGCAGCAACTCCATTACGGTCAACTGTGTTTTTAAGATCATCCCAGATTGCTATGAGTGCTGATTCCGTGCCTCTTCCTGGGCGGAATCCAGTTTGGAAGTCTGAAAATATAGAATTGTCTTCAATGAATTGTGACATCTGGGCGAATGCTGTTCTTTCTATCAATTTGCCCAGGAAAGGTCCATTTGTGATTGGTCTGTAGTTGTTGGGGTCTTACGGGTTTAAGTTTGTTTTCTTTAATAACAGTCGTATGTATGCCTTTTTCAGGTCTATAGGAAATGTTCCTGTAGTTAGAGAGATGTTGATGATTCTTCTTACAGGTGTGGCAGCAGAAGTAGATAGAAGAATATTCTTGAAGATTTGTGGTGGGCAAGGGTCAGAAGGGCAACCGGAAGGTCTGCTTGCTTTGACCAAATCCATAAATTCACGATGGGATGTTTGTTGGAAGGACTGTAGAGGCTTGCTTGGTTTATTCTTAGAGGGTATTTTAGGAAAGGGGTTGGTGCTGATGGTTTTCTTCTGTTTTAAATAGGAGTCTAATGTTTCTGCCTTGGTTGTGTAGTGAGTTGCCAATTTGTTTGTGAAATCTTGAGTAGTGGGATGACTTACTTCCATGCATGTAGGTTTTTGAAATTCATTGAGAATTTTATGAAATTCCTTGGTTGTAGATTGAGCATTTTGAATTCTGTCTGAGTAGTACCTTTTTTTAGCCTTTTTGATTGATGTTTTGTATATTCTGTTAAGTTTGTGTAGCTGCAGTTTGTCTTGACTGTTGTTTGTTTTGAGCCAAGTCCGCTGCAACTTTTTGATTAGTTGCTTTATCTTTTTAAGTTCTGTGTTTCTCCAAGGTGTTGGTTTTCTTTTGTCATGTTTAGTTTTTCTGAGTGGTATTAGGATATCAAAAGCTTCCTGTAGCCACTCATAAAGTTTTGGCACAGAATTAATTATATCTAAATCTGTGTTGGCTGTTAGTTGCGTTTCTAAGTCATCCAAATTGAGTTTGCTGATGGTCGATAGGTGCATGTATGTAAGTAGTTGTGGGGTGTGTTTATTTGTGGAGTTTTATGTCGGAAAGTTATCAAATGGTGGTCTGACCAAGTGATTGGTGTGATGCTATGAACGGTAACTAGTTCAGGCTTAGCAAAAATGACATCAAGGATGTGTCCGGCGATGTGTGTGGGATTGTGTACAATCTGATGTAGGTTCAATGCGACTAGGCCAGTGGTGATCGCTTTTGGATGGGGCATTTTGGGATTGTCAAACCAAATGTTTAGATCCCCAAGAATGCATAGGTTGGAGTATAGTGTAATAAGGTTTGAGACTGTATCTAGAAAAGCATCTGGGCATGTTGAGTTGTTAGGTGGAGGTCTGTGAAGGAGGAGAAAGTTACAAGAGGAAGTTGGAGTAGGGTGGCATCTGGTGAGGAGGGCTTCACAACCTTGCATGGAGATGTTGTCTGTTGTACTGAGGTTCATTGCCTGTTTGAATATAATAGCTAGTCCACCTACTCTCTTGCCTATACGGTTTTGTGTGATGGTTTGATAGCCCAGAGGAACGGCTTCGTGCAACACTGGGGCCATGTCATCTCCCAACCAGGATTCTGCTATGAATAGTAAGTCAGGTTGTGTGTCTGTGAGCAGGTCGTAGATGTGGTGTTTGTTTTTTGAGAGTGATCGAGCATTTATGAGCTGGCAGTTTAGAAAAGGTGTGTTAGTGGTAGTGTTGTTTTGGTTAGGAGAAGGGTAAGTGGTATAATATAAGCTTGAAGCAGGAGTGTTGCTAATTGTGATAACTGTTTGAGGCTCACAATAGTCTTGCTTTTCAATATAGTGTTCCTCTTCCAGCAGGTTAAGGAGGCTTTTTGTTGGGTCTGTGTGTGTGGGTGGTGGACTTGGTGGCTGAGAGAGACATGAAGAGTGTACTGTTTTTTTTTAGGGTAGTCTTATTATGTAATAGACAAGGGGTTGCGAGGTTGCTAAGAGTGGCATGTTGTTTATTTTGTTTGCGTCTGTTTAGTGTGGATGGAGTATGGGTTAGGGGTGGTGAAGGAGCATGTGGATCATGATGTAAGGCTCTAAATTTTGCAATAGGGGAGAAGTGAGTGAATGAAAGTTGCTGGGTTGGGGTGCTTGTGGTAGGTGTTTGTGAAGAGTGAGAAAGTAGGGGTGGAGATAGGATGGGATTTGTATTCTTTATGTAGTCCTGAGGGTGGGAGTGGGTGTGACGATTAGTTTAATGAAAGTTTGTGTTGCTTTGATGTGGTGATGTGTGTGGTCTGTATTGTTTTTGTGGAATAGTGAGAGGGGATATTGGTGTGTTTTTTTTTCGTAAGGGATTAGTATGTGAAATAGTGCTGGTGAGTGGAATTAGAGTGTTAGATGGGGTGTTGATGTGTTTTGGAGATGAATGTACGAGGTGTGTAAGAGGTGATGGATGTGTGTCAGGGGAGTTAATGTTAGTTGTGATGACAGGAAGAGTTAATATGTGTGGTGGAGTGAAGTGCGGGGATTCTATGGTTGTGTGTAATTGGTGAACAGAGGGGAAGGGTGTTTGTAGATGGTGTGTTGGAAGGCTGGGTTTTAGCACTGTTTTAATGAAAGGTGGTCTGTGTGGAGCAAACAGTGGATAGTGTTGTTGGTTAGTATGAGGAGAGGGTGTGTATCTCGAAGGCTGAGATTGAGAGAAATGTATACTGTAGTTTTGTGTTGTGTGGGTGATGGCAGGTTGTGTTAGAGGGAATGGACAGAGTAGTCCTTGCTGCGAGAATGAAGGTGTTTGACTGTTGTAGTTGTGGAGGATATGTGTATATGTGTTGTACAATGTTTATTGTGTTGGGTGATGGGACATTGCAATCTGTCTGCGGTCAGTTTGTGATGCATGAGTTGGATGTCTTTGTAGATAATGTGTTTGCATGTTGATGGATGTGTAGGGACTGATATCAATCATGGTCAATAGTGAATTGGGCAGCATTTCTGGCCCTAGGCCCTAGTCCCGAACAGTCCCGAACAGCCCAAACAGGCAACTGCCCTTGTCCTCTCCGCCCGGGCTGAGACTCTCTTAGTCCTGGGTTTAAATAGCCGTACTGGCCAATAGGAACCTGATCTTAACCCTAACCAATCCAATTTCTAACCCTAATTCAAACAACAAATGGGAGACCCAGGGCTAATCACCAATCATACCCCTATTCCTGACCACCAATCACATCCCCAGCCCTAGACCAAGCAATCAATCAGAAACCCAGCCCCATCCACCAATCACAGCCCTTGAAACAACAGCCAATCAGAATCCCAGCCCTATCCACCAATCACAGCCCTTAAAACAACAGCCAATCAGACACAGCCCTAGAACCAACAACAAATCAAAACCCAGCCCTATCCACCAATCACAGCCCTTGAAACAACAACCAATCAGAAACCCAACCTTATCCACCAATCACAGCCCTAGAACCAACAGCCAATCAGAATCCCAGGCCTATCCACCAATCACAGCCCTTGAAACAACAACCAATCAGAATCCCAGCCCTATCCACCAATCACAGCACTAGAACCAACAGCCAATCAGACACAGCCCTGTGTTTTCTTTTATTTTTATTAGTGGCAAAGTTACTGGCTAAGATGGCGGTCTGATGGTAGTTTCCCTCAAAGGCTGGCTCTTCAACAGACATGTTTACTGGGACGGGATCTAAGAGTCCAGCTTTTCCAAGGCAACTTCATTCACCTCCTTGGGCACTTTTCATTTTCCTTGTTAGTGGACTGTTGTACATTATTCATAATTTATGGAGAAAGGGATCGGGTTCTGTCAGACCAATCAGTTGGTAGTGGCTTGTGAATTGTTATGGAATAACTTGTCCTCGGATTGTTTGAAATTATTTGAAAGGTGCAACATTTTGTGAGTTGTTTGAGGTTGTTTGTATTGTGAAATTAATTTAGAAAGATCACTACTGACTCCCTTTAGAGTTCGCAGTGGAATGTAAAATGACATTTGAAGACAGTAGAAATGAGTTCAATGTTCTGTTCAGTGAAGTTGCCATTGTCTTTCCAATGGTGGTTTATTGGACTGACAAGGAGAGTGAGAGTCAGATAACAGACATCAGTCAGTAAGACATCGAGGTGACCCCATGTGTATGGATAAAAAAATATGACTAGGTGTCTGGACAACCGGTGAGTTTGGTCTTATACATGAAGGACATATCAACCAGGCACTTTATGAAAAGCGTTTCCATAGCGTATTTCAGTTGTGATTTGATAGGTTTCATTAAATCAAGATTTGGTCAAAAACAACAGTTCTACATTGCAGTAAAGGATCGAATTTTGGATTCAGTGTGATGAGCATTGCCAGAGAAGTAGTCAACAATGACTGCTTGCAGGTATTAGGTCATCTTGGTGTTCGGGTTTGGCATCTAGAAACAGTTAACTTGAATTAGGTTATTAGTAGTTCCTTTTCTATTCTTAGCTGTGAATAACCAAGGCAATATTCAAGGAATGGGATGCCCGGTTGAGAGTGACATGGTCTGTGTTTAAGTTTCTGTTTATTGTGTAATAGTGACCATGGGAACAGGTAGGAGCTACATTATTAGTTCTTGGTGTAGGTTTTTGATGTGTATTTTGTGTGCTGGCAGTAGTCGGTATTAAGGCAGAAAGAAAAGTCACCTTTAGTATTTGAGATGTGAGAGAGTCCAAAGTTCTCTCAAAATCCTTGATTAGGTTTTTGAAAGGTGATCATCAGTACAGAATGCCATTGTAATGAATGGTCAGTGATGACAGTTTGCTCTTGTGTGTCTCAATTATTTCGTCCTGTGCCAGTTCATGCAAAGAAGATTGGAATACTGATTGGGTTTGTGTCGATGGTATGTGTGTATATTATTTGCGGTCTGTTAGACTTTTCATCCTTGGCGTGGTCTCCCTTAACTTTTTGCCTCTGTTCCCCATGTTATTGATGTGTGCTGGACTCTGATTTTGCTGTTTTTATTACTCTGAGCACTTTACCACTGCTAACCAGCGCTAAAGTGCAAGTGCTCCTGTTTAAAATGTGTATTTAATTGGTTCTCCATGATTGGCATATTTGTTTTACTGTTAAGTCCCTAGTACAGTTCACTAGAGGTGCCCAGGGTCTGTAAATCAAATGTTACTAGTGGGCCTGCAGCACTGGTTGTGCCACCCACACAAGTAACCCTGTAATCATGTCTCAGACCTGCCACTGCAGTGTCTGTGTGTGTAAATGTGCACTGTAAATTCGACTTGGCAAGTGTACCCACTTGCCAGGCCTAAACCTTCCCTTTTCTTACATGTAAGGCACCCCTAAGGTAGGCCCTAGGTAGCCCCAAGGGCAGGGTGCAGTGTATTGTTAAGGTAGGACATATAGGGGGTCATTACAACTTCAGCGGTCTTTTAACAAGACCGCCGAGGGACTGCTGTGCGGAAGACCGCCAGTAGTGGCGGTTTGCCGCTCGGCGTATTATGACCGTTGGCTGCCCTCCGTAGTTTTTCCAACGGAGAGCCGCCAACAGCCAAACTTGCGGGCGGCGGGGAAGTGGAGGATGCTCCACCGCCACGCCAACAGAACACCGCCCAGCTAATCACGTCCTGTGATTCTGCGCGGCGGTGTTCTGTTGCCGGTGTGGTGTTGGCGGAGCTGCCCCCATGGCACCCGTCCCCTCCCGGCGGATCGACGGAACAGGTAAGTCGATCGTCCGTGAGGGGAGGGGGTGGGGGGGGTGTTGTGTGTTGTGTGCGTGCATGGGGGTGGGGGTGTGTGTATGTAGAGGGGGTGTGTGAGTGCGTGTATGCTTGCAGGGGTGTTGTCTGTATGGGAATGAGTGCGTGTATGTCTGTAGGTATGTCTGTATGGATGTGTGCGTGTATGTTTGAATGTGGGTGTATGTGTCTGACTGTGTGTGTGGAAGTTGGCATGTATGTCGGTGTGTGGGCGTGTATGTGTGTTGGTGGTGCCTGCATGCGTGTCGGGTGTGTATGTGTAAGGTAATGTCGGGGGTCAGGGTGGGGAGGGGGGCCCTGCCAACTTTGGGGGGTGGCAGGGGTGGTGGGGGGTGTAGGGGAGGGAGTCGGGGTGGGGTTGGGGGGTGGAAGGAATTCCCTGGCACTGATAGTGCTTACCACTATGGATTTCATGGCGGTTCCTACTGCTGGAAATCCACGGCGGTAAGCCGGGTCAAAATATCGGCGGCGGTATTGTCACGCCCTCTGGGCTGGAGACCCAGGTCTCCAGCCCAGCGGGCGCAATGGAGAAGCGGCGGATGACCATGGCGGTAACCGCCATGGTCATAATACTCAAAAAAAGACCGCCAGCCTGTTAGTCTTACCGCCGCTTTAACACCGTCCGCCAGGGTTGTAATGACCCCCATAGTAATGTGTTTTATATGTCCTGACAGTGAAATATTGCTAAATTCGTTTTTCACTGTTGCATGGCCTGCCCCTCTCATAGGTTAACGTGGGGGCTACCTTTAAATCTTATTAAAGTGTAGATTCCCTTTGGGAGCGGATGGACATGTGGAGTTTGGGGTCTCTGAGCTCACAATTTAAAAATACATCTTTTAGTAAAGTTGATTTTAAGATTGTGCGTTTGAAAATGCCACTTTTAGAAAGTGAGCATTTTCTTGCTTATACCATTTCTGTGACTCTGCCTGTTTGTGGATTCCCTGTCTGGGTCAGTTTGACAGTTGGGCTGGTTGCACCTCACACTAGACAGTGACACAAAAGGAGCTGGGGTGAAGTCTGCATTTCCTGACGAGCCATCTGTGCTAGGAGGGAGGGGAGGAGTGGTCACTTACACCTGAAAGGGCTGTGCCTGTCCTCAAACAATGCAGACTCCGACCCCCTGGTGAGTGTCTGGGGCCTGGCCTGGGCAAGGCAGGATTTCACATTCAAAAGAGACTTTACTTTGAAGTAGGCCTACTTCAAAGGAGAAATTGGGTATAAGAAGGGCACCCAAAACCACAGACTTGAGAAACACTTCTGGAACCAAGAGGAACCTCTGCCTGGAGAAGAGCTGAATAGCTGAGGAAGAAGTGCTGCCCTGCCTGTGACTGTGATTTGTGGAGCTTTCCTACAGTGCTGCTTCTGCCAGAGTAAGAGGGCAAAGACTGGACTTTGTGTGCCTTCCATCTTGTGAAGAAATATTCAAGAGCTTGATTTAGAGCTTGCCTCCTGTTGTTTGAAGTCTCAGGGACAGCAAAGACTTCTCTCTGCCAGCACCTGGAGTCTCTGGAGAGACTCCTGCTCTGACAAGTGGTGCCCTATCCTGTCCCTGGGCCCTTGAAAGGAAAGCTAGTGGAAATCCAAGGAAATCGACTTCGGACGACTTCGGACCGCCGCCGCCGCTGCTGAATCCGGTGACACCGCGTGCACCCGACACCGTGACCTTTGCTGGAACGCGACGCTCTTCGCAGGCCCGACGCTGCTGCAGCCTCGATGAAGTTCGCGACTCCGTGGAAGTCACTGCACCACGTCGTGACCGACGCCACTCGAAGTGCGCGGATTCAACGTTTCGCACAGACGCTGCGATCCCCAACTTCGCGCATCGGCTTGTTTTCACTCTTCACCAAAGGTACTGTACTTGGGGGTCTACGCGACTCCGTGTCTGGCGCCGCTGGTGTCGGCTTGTTGGGAACGACTCCGTCACAACGCCGCGTTAACACCTCATCGAAGCATTTTTGTTTCTAAGCGCTATTTTTGAGTTTAATCTTTAAAAATTCATAACTTGACTTGTGTATGTTGGATTTTTGTCGTTTTGGTCTTGTTTTGTTTAGATAAATATCTCCTAGTTTTCGAAACTGGTGTTGTGTCATTTTGTAGTGTTTTAATAAATTACTGTGTGTGTTGGTACAAATAATTTACACCTAGCACTCTGAAGTTAAGCCTACTGCTCTGCCAGCTACCAAGGGGGTAAGCAGGGGTTAGCTGAGGGTGATTCTCTTTTACCCTGACCAGAGTGAGGGTCCTTGCTTGAACAGGGGCTAATCTGACTGTCAACCAAAGACCCCATTTCTAACACGGTCGCTGTGTGATTCAGGGAGAGAAAGCTGGAACAGGTGGAATTTCTATGTCCAGGTACAGTATTTTCTGATATTTACTTTAGTAGCGTTAAGAAATCCACTTTAGCTTTGCTAGTCTTTCTTTTAAGTACTTAGATATTGCATTGAGCTGCTAAATAATAATTCAAGGATTTAACTTTATTCTGTTACAGTTCATTTGTCATACTTTCATACTTGAGGTTTTGTAAGACTTAGCCACTTTCATTTACCTATTTCTTTCTCTTTCTTTCTCATTCATCTGAAGCTCTCGTGCTCTTTCTCTCCCTCCCTTGCTCTCTTTCACTCTGACTACCTCACTACCTTTTTTATTCTCATTCTGTTTCGCTGTCTCTGAATATCTCTTAAACAATCCTTCTCTCTGTATTTGTCCACTCTTCTTCTCTTATATCACTCTCTCGCTTTTGTTCTCTTTAGTGTTTTTGTTCTCACTCCTTCTCGCATGCCTTTGCAGTCATGTTTTTGCCTAATTATTCATGATCACTATATCAATCTTTATCTCTCCTTCACTTTCTCTAGTAATGTTCTTGTCACTCTTGCTCTTCTCTATTCGCTCTATCATCCCTTCATTCTCTCTGGCCCTAGATTTTCCCTTTTCTCTGTCTGCCTTTATGTCTCTTGCTATTCCACGCTCTCTCTCTAAAGAATACTCTCACCGATTCCCTCATTTTTTATCATTTTCTGTTTCTCACACATTTGTACACTGTTTTCGCTCCCTCTCGTTCCTCTTCTTCTCTTCCCTCCTCCCCCTTTAACATTCTCTCTCATTCTGCCTTTCTGTTTCTTTCTCTGTCTTTCTTTGCTGGTGTGTCATTCTCTCTCCATGCTTATCCTCTCTTGCATTCATTTTTTTCTTCTAAAGCAATGTAATGAGATAATGTTACTCTCGCATAACTTAATTTATTAAAACACTAGGACACAGTTGAAGGGAAAATAAGATGACTGTGACCTTCAGATATTTTTGGACGAGATTACCCTGACCCACTTTGGCGCTAAATTTAGTTTTATAAATTGCTGCAAAGATTTTTGACAGGCTGTGGTTAGATCCAATTTGCTCGTATTTTAATTGGGAAAGTAGAGCGAATTGAATAGATATATTTACTCCTTTCAAACTAGCAGAAAGACATTAATGAAATTATGCGTCTACGGCTAGAAAGAAGGCCCATCGAGTTTATTCTAAAACACATCTTCTGTGAACTGTCGGTCACGAGTTCAAATCTGGCAAGAACCACTCAGTCTTTAATCCTTCCAAGGTCAATAAATGTAGGACCATTAATTTAGGAGTAGGTGACAATAAAAGCCGATCCTTAAAGGGCTTAGAAGTGCGATATAAACTCGCATTAAAAACTACGATTATTATCTGAGGCGTTTTGACTAGTCTCAAACGTTGTAACATAAAGCCTCACTTCTGAGACCTCAACTCATAACACAAACGTTCAAAGTATAAGAAGAAAATTCCTATCTTCTATTTAGGAAAACACTACTTAGGGAAGCACTATAATTTGTTGTCCAGATCAAAATTTTAACCTGGAATGTTGATCCTCATTTTGTGAAGTGGGGGACTAGGAGAAAAAGTTTTTACAGAAATGTGTGCACTTTCTAAGCAGTAATGTGGCGGATACATTTTCACTCATATTTAGGAATATTACTTGAGAGTCACAATCTCGCAGGATTACATTGAGTCCCGTTTGCAAAACTTTTTTCTATGCGTAATTGTATTTTACTCCTGGAATGTCCCATGTGTTTCGCAGCTACATCGAGGGAAATGCACAATTTCTCACTTAAAAGATATTTCATTTGGCCAATAAATTGCACTGATGGAGATACATATTACATTGACTTAACTACACTAACCCCGGTGTAATCCAGGAGGTAATTTTGCAACATTTTATGCAGAGCAGAAAACTTATATGATGTAATGCTTTGCGTTCACCAATGAGAACAGAACAGAGAAATATCTATTAAGATATGGTAGATAAAGTTTTATTGTATGATTACGTAAAACCATTACAACAGTATCAAAACGACAAAGTATAATACGAGAGACAAGGAAAAGACTATATAAAAAGTTCATTCATAGTCAATTCTGCTTTGATTCATAAAACCGTTGAATTAAAATTGCACAGTAAAAACATATGCGTTATAAGTGTGCTAGCACGCCTGGTCCTTAGTAAATATACTTACAAGGGGACGCGTATAGGCTGATGAATCTTTTGGATGCATGGAGTATCCTAGCCATGTAGTGACCAGTGTAATCAATATATCAACAATACAATCAATACCCGCTAATAGAAAACATTAGTCAACTGATAATTTTTTCACTAATTCATAAATGACCACAACTCAACAAAGCGTTTAACAAATGTTATTTCCCTATTGATTACAATCTAATGCATCTGGTTAACTCAAACTTTATTTAATCAGCTCAATAACAATTCATTAGTGACCACCAATAACATAATCTAACCAATACTTGTGAAAACATGCGCTCTAAAGCTTCAACATAAGCTAGCAAAGTTAAATAAGTAATCATTAATAGCAGGGTTCAGCAATCAATTGATCAATCATTTGTCACTGTCAGCTTCACCCAAGATAACCTTACCTAACCCAGATTAGCATTAGCATGTGGGACTTCATGCACATTTTTTTTTTTTTAGAAGAATATGAATTTAGAAAACATCTAGCTAGGAGAAAAACTATAAAACAGCTCAGTTGGTACCTAGAAGAAAAGGCACAAGTTAATCAGTAACATTGTCATAGCTACCTATCCACGGAATGGATCAGCAACAAAGTCAGTCTTTGTCTTCAGGTCATCAATAAATCAGTAGCGCACCAGGTTCTCAAGAGTATGAGCCCAATGACAGAATCTCGAACCGCGTCTCCTGACGTCATCAGCATTCACCCCCCCACATCTGCCTAAATTCTAATCTGTAGTTTTTGCCCCTTGTCATGACTTTTTATTAGAGTTTTTCAGTCCATCCCCCTAATTCCTAATTGGTCAGTCAGTCCGCAGATATGACTCTAATCTATAATATTAATTTTACAAATCTATGAGTTCTAATATTTCTTCTTTCTCAGTTCCTGGATTGGTCCATTGTACAATGTCTTCATCATCCGGCTCTTCAGGTCTCGAAAATGTTGCATGTTCCTCTTCAGTCAGTGCTCTCATTGGTGCTCTCATTGTTCAAGTCCTGAGAAAGTACATTTAGCCTTCTCTACACATAATTGTATCAATTTGACTTCATCATCTCCTGTCCGTCGGTACATTGCAGAAAATTCGAGCTAAGCACACAGTTCACGGTTGGGTTATAGGCATCAGCAACGTCTACAGTGCACGGTTATTAATTCTGCTTCTGTATGAGGCCTGGAAGACTAGGCCACAGTTTCAGCTATGTTAATTCTACAAATTAATGCAAAACATAGGTTATACATTTCAATATGATATATTACTACATTATTATTATTACAGTTTTTCATTATTTCACACAATTTAGTAATTTTAGTATAACTTTCGTATAAGTGGCTGCCATTCTCCGTGGGCACATGTTTCAAATGTGTACATTATTTTCTCTACGATTAATTTTTCTATAAACCTTTCATTAATCAAAACACATAAACATTCATTAATATTTCTAATTAGCATATCTGCATCAACAAGTGCAATGCCTGTTACGCACTGGGCAACTCTCTATTAGAAAGCATATCAATGTCCGACCATTGGAATGTAATTTTCAGTAACCAGTTATTTAGCAGTGACCTAACTAGATGTATGACTTTGCAAAATGTTGCCACGTCTGGCACTGTTTCAAGATAGAAGGAGGTTTTTAGCCTCTATGAAGATTGTGTGTCATACTGTAGAAAGATACACCTCAGGAGCATATGTTATGTATAGCAGGGCAGTATCATAGCAGGTGAACCAGCAACTCTTTTCTGATGTCGTACAATCTATAATATATACAATGTTAGAGAGCGATTTCAAGCTGGAATTCAACTATTACTGGAAGGGGAACCAAGCTTGCACATAGTAATATTCAGGGGTGCTCCTCCATTGGGGAAGAGGAGCATCACCACCACCCCTCCCCCACACCAGCAGTGGCAGATGCAAACCTTTTACCAAAAAACAATAATATACTATGTTTATTATCGTTTTTTGGTAAAAGGGTGAGGCCACGGGTGATGAGCAGTGAGGGTGAGTGCTCAGCAGTCCCCCTCAGAGTGCATGTGTGTTTGGCTGGCCCTCTCAGGCCAGCCAAACACACATGAGCAGTAGGCTCTCTCCAGCCCAGCAACACAGTTGCCGGGTTGGAGAAAGCCTTCACAGGCTCCCAGTCTGCTGGGAGAGCCGTGGCTGGGTGCTTCCAGCCAATCCTGACACTGCTTTGAGCAGTGTCAGGATTGGCTGCATGGCAGGCTGGGTACCTGTGCCTGCAATGAGGAGATGGGTAAGCGGAACGGAGCATGGCATTTGGCGCCACCCCACCCCTTCTGTTTGCTGCAAGCTGCAACTGGTATTACCATTAGGCAGCATTAGCACTGTGCTTTGTGCAGATGCAGTTGTCTGGACTGGTTGTGTAGAATGTTACTAGAAAAACTAGTATGGTCTCGATGTCACTTTTTCCAGAGGAGATTTAGTTGCTTTTTTATGGCACTTTTAATGGCAGAGTAAGTGATGGTTTTTTGAGCCAAATTTTCTATGGCTAATTATAACTTCCCCAACATTGTATTTAGGAAGCTATGTCATGGGGTGCCCTCATTTGTGAATATTGTTTTTAGAGCTGCCTTCATAGTGTTTTCAGGAGATGCTGAAGAACTATTTCACCAAGGCAGCCATGCACTCAGGCAGCCATGCACTCATGTTTTTGGATTACAAGGCCAAACGAGTCTAATCAGTGTGTTCCACGTGTGGGGAAGGTAATTGGAAAACAGCATATTGCCTATACATTGCAGCTTGTGTAGTTCGGCTATGGTGCTGGTTTCCCTCCTACAATCTCCCACCCACGCACTGGCACTGGTCGATCCTGCCTTACGTCTCACATGCACTCTTGCAACATTTGCATGCGTGTGTTGTCTTGCATAAAAATTTCACTGTATTACACTTCCCTTACAAAATATAAAGCTACAACATAATTGAAAGAGTTTCCAATATTGGATGTGTGCTGTACAGTACAGCACACATGACATTTTGGAAAAGTTAGAAGAAACAGAACTTATTGTTTAAAAAAAACAAAAAAAAAACTTTATAACTATTTTTAACACTTTCATCGAAGAGGCGTTATTTTTTACGCAAAGCCCTGTCTATCATTTACATGTAGAGAAGGCTTTGCCTCAAAACCCATGAGTGATTACATGAGAATGCACATGTGCCAGCCACAGACGCCCCCTTGATGCCAGGCTACTTTAGGTTACTTTAGGGATATTATACAGAGCAAATAATATTGAACGCCCCAAATCAACATTTTGCACTGGATGACATCACTTTTTGTGAAAAAAAACAATTTCAAGTTGTTAGTAAATCGCGACCCAGGTGTTATGGGTCTAAAACCTAGAAGCAAAATGAAAAGTGCCTACTTTACTTCCACACAAAACATGAAATAATTTACAATAATCTTCGAAAGGCATGAGAAGCAGAGCGACTCCTGTATTACGTTCTTTGTAAAAATGGACTTTAACGCCTGCTTGTCATATCAGAAATGGTCCGTCTAAGACTAAAATTCATTTTGTAACGTCAAACTAAATACAGCGAAGGCAATTTAAGCCTTCCTCCTCATTTAAAACTATTAATATGCATGTTCATTTTATGTCTTTCTCTAACGCACTTTGTTCAAGTGTCAGAGACACACGATTTTGCTGCCTCTTAAAAACGCATAGCGGGCATCCATGTTGAAAGAATAATGCATATATTCATTTCTATAAAAAGGCACTTCTTAGCTTGGTCGCATTTGATGAGACCTTAATCTATTCTGTTAACTGTGTTATTTCAAAGGTAGAAATGACAGGCCAACCAAAATGGCAATTAATTTGAAAATGAAAAAAATGAAATATGAAGGCATCTGGCGAAAGATTTGTTTCTCGACTTCATGACATTCCATGGCCATTGCCCTAATATGTTATCAGACTTCTTGAAATATCAATTTTGCACATGGCTTCACATGGCTGCCTGCATTTCTACTCAGAGCTTATTACTTAATTCTTCTGTCATTAGAATATTAAATCAATTATTCCGGAGAGAGGCAAGCACCATCCTTATGCTTGTGTTGAAGAAGACTATTTAATTTATGGTTAGAAAAAAATAATCACAAGAGGGTACAGGGCAAAACAAAAAAGGCACCTCTTTAACAAAAAGTGCCACATTCATGTTTGTTCATTGAAGGCAAATAGCACATTCTTCACATTTTAAAAGGCAAAAGCATTCATACGTGCATATCATAGAAAGTATCACCCGTTTATGTTTTCATTTCTTCAATATCTTAATTGGCAAAGCATATTGAGATGTACACTATAATCTGTGAACTCTGCAGTAGCTGGTACTGCCATTCTCAATTTTTTACATTGCATATTGCCTATTAGCCCTGGGTGGAATGCTGAAATTGGTTCCGCGAATCAGAAAGACCAGGAAGCTCGCATTAATTAGTAATGTTTGTTTGCATTCTTCACTTAATGTCAGTGTAAATCTGGCACATGAAGCAGATGGGTCCTGTTTGCGTAGTTGGGCTCCTCTGATAGTGTTGGTTCAGAGGAACAAGTGTTAATTAGGGATAGCTAAAATATTCCATTCTGCCCACAGACTTGACGAAATTTGGCAACTATGATACTCTTGTAATGCATACTTCCAGTCGAATTCCACCAATCATTCGTGGTGAAAATTGTTCTTACACACACACAAAACCAGTAAGGGGCAGATTTAAGAAAAATGGCGCTGAAGCTAGTGCAGTGCCACTTTCCTTGCACCCCTTAGTACTCCTACTGCCACCATGTGTGCGCTGTATTTAAAATACAGAACACTGTGGCACAGGGTAGGGGGCATTTTCACGGCAATGGCATCCATTGAAATGTTTCCAATGCTGGAGGGTGCAACCGTTTACAGTCAGAAGGTTGTCACATGATTTGAAAATCCACACAAGCTGTAGCAAAAATCTGTTTGAGACACTGCACCCTCTGGCCTGCTGCATGGAGATTTTTCAGTGCAGAACGTGTTCCTGGAGTGTCCCGTTGGCGGGACTCTGTTGAACCTCACAAACATTTCTTTTGTAACTCTGTGGAATTCAGTAGATACATATTCAGTGAGTTCTGCCCACCACTATTGCTAATAGTCCTACGTCCCACACGCTATCAGGCATTACTAGCAGATAATTGCCCTATCTCTCCTTATGGACATTTCTCTTTGGATTAGGTCCATAACTGCTCTGTGGCTTTTTAACAGTATGTATTGCACTAACAGAGACCACTAACCACTGTTAAACCCTCAAGCAAAGTACAATAAACATGCACTGTGGAACCTCTATTGAAATGTTTATTGCACAATAATTATGCCTCCTATTACAGAAACAGGAATATGAACAAAATACGTTTTACAAAATTACTGTTTAATTATTCCTCTTATGTGCTAACTAAGATTAAACATGGCACATTGAAGAGTGAAAAGTATTAATGAAGTCTATCACCTATAAATAAAGCAAATTATTTTTAGTATCATAGGATTTATTTTGTTTTTAAAGACACTGTTACATAAATGACAAACTGCTACTAGTTATTTTACCATAAAGCCAGATTTTTATTTCATTTCTGTGACTGCAAAGGGAATTTCTCATTTGAACGTTGACACGCTGTGTTGGAATGTGTTAATCGAGAAGGCTATAGCCTGTCAAATGTTTTCCAAAACGCATACATAAAGTAGTACGTTTTACCAACTAAATTTTACAGTTATTTCTAACTATCCCAAAACCAGGTGAAGTTTGCATAAGGCCATATTGACATTTTGAGCCGGATTCTCATAAGCTATTTTCATATTTATCGACTGCTAAGGAGTGCAAATCCAATTTTGATATTCCCAAAACGTGGATTTTTACTTAGAAAGGGATTTATTCTTGTAAAAAAAACACTCACGTATGATGTAATACTACACTTGAGTTAATCTTCTCCCCCATGGTGTGGAGTAGTGAGAATTCCCCCTGTAAACTAGGGAACAAGAACAACACAACAAATTTGCTGGCATGCAAAAAGTTCTCCATGACGTAATTCCACCCTGGACACATGTAGAGTTACTTCTAATAATCAGTTTCCTGCGTGGAAAGGGAAGTGGCCCACCATACAGATTTGGAGGTGTCCTAGGTGTTGGACTGTTTTTCGGGGTTTGTATTTTGTGCATGAATAATGAGAAAGAATATGACTTTTTACATGTATTTTGCATGTATAGTGTAAATATTATTATAGTTGAAGTAAGCATTATACTATGCCCAGAAGCGTCTTTTTTATTGTGTTACATTTATGCCACATTTTCTGTTAAACTGTCTCGGGCGAGATGTAGGCAAATTCCATTACTCAGCCCCCCTTAATGCATGCATCTTCTCCCCACAAGCTTTGTACAGCAAGGTCAGACTGATGTGTAATTTTTAATTCCATTGTTAGGATTACATTACTTTCCATGAACTTTCTTCTGTTCCTCATGATTTGAAACAATATCAAGGTATTTTCCTCAGCCTTCCATTGTTAATACTAGTCTATTCAATTGGTGAAAGTTCTATTGTTTAAGTGTTTCATGTTAGTTGGAAAATCTGTGGATGATGTTAAGAGTGTTGAATATCATTTTTTTAAAGAGATGGCACCTATGTGTTAAGGTAATGGAGTGTAGTATTCTCTGTAATCTGATTGGCCAAATAGATTACATTTTTTGCTCAGACCATAATGATTTTGCAGGTTTACGTATTTGTTATGAGAGACTTTTGTATTAGAGTCCATGGATTTTGCAGGTGAATCATAATTAAACTGTTTGCCATTTCTAGCTGCAAAAGATAGTACAGGTGTAGGAAAATGTGTAAAATTATGTGATAATGTTGTGGCATGCTATGACATGCCATCTGTGATTTCAACAGAATAGAGTTCTAAATTGGAAGGAAAGCCAGAACAAAATGTGTTTTTTGCGATCAAGTTTCACCTTTTGATTTTGCACTGCTGTTTAAATGGGTACCACTGTATTTCATTTAAATTTGTTATCTTGGGCAATCCATATTGTTTAGCGTATCACTGTATACATGATTATTTAAAATATTGTGTTGTCTTTTTCTCTTTTTTAGATCTTGTGTTATCTGCATACACTAATATGCTGTTTCTTGGCCTACGTTGCTGACTAAAAGTCAGCTCTTGGTACTTCAATGCTATGTCTAAATCACCCTACATTGTTCATAAACATTGCCTTACTGCACAAAATGTTGCCTTTTAGTTATGAAGAAATGTTTCTAAATATACCCTCAACCACTCACAGTGATCCTATTCTATCACTGATATGTCCATTTTACAACAGCCATGAGTTTAGTGAGGGGACATTTTTGGCTAGCACATCCACACTAAATACATTTTCCATCAGCACTGAGAACATTCCTAGACTTGGGAAGAGTCCATCTGAAGCAGATGGCAGGAAAGGGACTCCTCATGCATGCTGGAAGAAAAAGATTCAAACAAGCACACAAGGACTCAAGGACTGCCAACTCCTGCTGTCACTCAGGGACTGGAACAGCTTGGCTTCCTGTTTTCCCATTTCATATATACAAAAAATCAGGAGGACTCCTGATCCAAAGATGGTCCGCTGATGACCGGACCCTGCAGAAGACATGGTTGCAGATATATAAGGTACCTCAATGCTTGCCTTAGGTCACTGTGGGCTTCAGGACTGACCAGGAGGAACTATCACATCAGTTTGAAGGAGGGCTTGATCAAGGTGCTAAAGCTTAGCCAGTAAGGTTGCACTTAAGATGGGCAAGAAAGCCAGGTTTGCACCTTTTTGCCATTTTCACTACTGGTTTAGTGGGCCCTTGTGAGGAATTTGTCTGACCTCATGGATCCCTGCCCAGCTACAACTTCCAGCATTTCTCTGCTGGACAATTTTGACATCAAAAAAGTAAAAGTGATTAAATCTGAAAATAAAACGTTTTACTAGAAGACAATGTCAAATCTATCCGGGCTATAAGGGACCCTCTCTGTTTATAGTGTTGAACTTTGCCCCACATGAAGATTTAGACTTTCATTTCAGAGTCTAAGTCAGAAGGTAACATGTTTTACTGGGATAACCTGCTTGGTGTATCTGATTTTCATGTCATCACAGTCATTCCTTGGTCTTGGGCAGACTAAAACAGTAACCTTTGATTGGTGGACGTTTCCTGGTGTTGTATGCCCTGAAAATGTCAAAGATTCACATCTATTTTTACCCTAATCTAGTTTGATGATCTCATTTTTATTTTGCTCATCATTGTTTCTCTATTTTTGTTAATTGGTTTAGCATTGTTATGGTGTTGTGTTCTTCACTTTAAAATTTTTAGCACTTCTTTAACTTAGCTTGCACTTCTCTGGGGATTGCATTTCTCAGAACTGCATTTTGACCTAACCAGAGTAAGGTGAGTGGGTTGGTAGCAGCACATCATCTACAGACTATTCTGAATGTACTGCGTGTGATGCTTTGAAAAGAAGAAGTAAATTCTAATGTTCTACTGCACCTTTCTGTATAGGTGGTATCAGTGCCAGAATGTAAAATTGAAATCATGCTGAAGATTAAGGGCCATGACCGCCAGGGCCGAGGACGGAGGAAGCACCGCCAACAGGCTGGCGGTGCTTCAGGGGCAATTCTGACAGCGGCGGTAAAGCCGCTGTCAGAAAAGGGAAACCGGCGGTTTCCCGCCGGTTTTCCCCTGCCCCAAGGAATCCTCCACGGCGGCGCTGCAAGCAGCGCCGCTATGGGGATTCCGACCCCCTTCCCGCCTGCCTGTTCCTAGGGGTTTACACCACCAGGAAGAGGCTGGCGGGAACGGGAGTCGTGGGGCCCCTGGGGGCCCCTGCAGTGCCCATGCCACTGGCATGGGCACTGCAGGGGCCCCCTAACAGGGCCCCATTAGGATTTTCAGTGTCTGCAAAGCAGACACTGAAAATCGCGACGGGTGCCACTGCACCCGTCGCACACCAGCAACTCCGCCGGCTCCATTCGGAGCCGGCTTCATCGTTGCTGGGGCTTTCCCACTGGGCGGGCGGGCGGCCTTTTGGCGGTCGCCTGCCTGCCCAGCGGGAAAGTCAAAATGACCGCCGCGGTCATTTGACAGCGGTACGGTCTTTTGGCGGTCTCCCGCCGGGGTCGGAATGACCCCCTAAGTCTGCTTTAAGAATCAATCTGCTGAGTAGAAAAAAATGAAAACAAATATAATACTACAGTTCCACCTGCTGAAATAACTCCACAGACTTTAAAGACCAATATGAGTAAACTGTTTAATCAAACAATGTGCATGACTCATGTTGACGTAATTTATGAATACTGAGTGTGGTCCATCTTGCATACATTAATTAACTAACCATCTCATGTCTAGAAATAAAGTTAGGCTTTACCAACACAGTCTGACACATACACCTAATGAAATATAGTGGGGAATTTCAAAACCAGTGCACATCTCGGAGTGTCTTTGGCCTACCTGAAAGTGTGCAGCTAATTGTATGGGCTCTCTAAGCAAGCATGGTCAATATAAGAATAGTATTGGCTTTCAGATGTCTGGCGAGACTTCTTAAAGGACACATGAACCAAGTCTTGTATTACACCTGTGACCCTACAACCTGGGCATGAATCTCAAAAGTTGCCGCACATCTGCCATGAGACTAGTTACACAGAGCTTGATCATTCATAACACATATTTCATTAAAATGTTTTGTTGAATTTATAGCATTAGCTTTGTCATAAGAATGCCATTATCTATCTGACTGTATATATTGTGTTTACGCCATTAATGGAGGCAAGCCTTATTAGCATCAAGTACAGCCTGCAATTTGCCCTTCTCCTGTCCTGCCCCAAGACAACAATTGACCAAGAAGTACAATTAAATAGAGAAGTTACATGTTAGACTTTAATTGCTTCATAAAAATAGAAGAGGATTATGATGAAATGCCTTTGTTGTAAAAGTCATTCTAGACTAGTACAATGACAGCTCAGTGCAGGGAATGCTAATTCAGGCAGGTCAGCTGAAAGTAACTCTTAAGACTAGAAGAAAGTTTTTTTCCAGGCCTAACCTACTTTTCCAATCCAAGGGAGGGCATATTTGAGTTTGATCACTTTTCATTTAGATTCCACTGGGAAGCTCCATCAAAAACATTTATGAGTTTCTTCATAGTGGTTTGTTTTTTCATAGATTTGCGTTGAGTTTTACAGGGACCAAAATTAACCATTGCTCTCATTCTCTCATTGATTCCACTGCAATTGTTTAATTCATTTTCTTCTTTTTCTATTAATTATTTTTCAATATATCTTGTGATTGATAGCTAATATATATTTTCGTTTGAAGCATTAATCATTTCATTTACATTGCTATTTGACTTGTTCAATATTTATACTTTTCTAACAAGTGATTATTAAGAGCCTGCGACCACCACAACTGTGGTGGCCTGACCGCCACATTACAACCCTGGCGGGTGGACCCACCAAGAGATCTCTGTCTCCACCAGTTACAGGGCTCCCAATGGGGTGATTCCTTTCATGGAAAGGCTGGCTGAAAGACAGTGCAAGGGGCCATGGGTGGAACCTCCACTACACATGCCTTTGGCCCCTTCAGCCCAGAGTCCTTGAAATATGCACTGTCTGTTTTGAAGACAGTGCACATTCTGAGGATGCTGTGTGTTACGATTTTGGCCTCGGCTCCCTTACAGGAGCTGAGGCCAATATCGAAGCACTGAACCCACTAGTCAACCTTGTGGGACCGTCGTAGTACAATGTTCCTGCCGGACAGCCCGGTGGGAACATTGTAATACAATGGGGGTCACCAGTATGACGGTGGCATCCTCCCCATGAGTTTGGCAGTTGGCTCATCTGGCCTCCAAACTCGTAATGAGAACCCAAGTCTCTACCTGAGGTCAAGCTATAAAAGTGTGAGCCAGGGATACTTTAAAGAAATCCTTTGACTTTTCTGAGAAACTGTAGTGGCAGTAATGTTACATATTGATATATCTGATTAGTCTCTCTCCTCATCTTGCAGGGATTATATCTGCGGGCCTTGCCAGTTATCCGCAGAGATGCTGTTTTATACTCATTTAATAAACAAGTCATATTACCTATGACTCTTTTTGTAGTGTAAGTAAGCTTCAACCATTCTATACGTGTACGAGGGAATACCAAACAAGTGGTATATATTTTATAGCCCTCTGAGAAGGTTGAATGTATGAGTTTTGAAAAGTTCAATCATTATTTGTTTCAAATTGCATCTGTTTATAGGCTCAGTGTGCATGTCTCCTTGTGTTCCATACCTACTATTGAATAAGGAATGTGTCAAGGAAGATTTGGAATACTGAAAATGCTGGTAAGTAACTAGTACATTTTCTAAAAGTATTGGTACTGGACATGGCTATTAATTTCTTCAGTTTTCCTCCCAATGTAAAATGCTTTGTCATGACAGGTTTCAGAAGTGGTGGAGTTGTATTTTGAGACAAGATATTACTGTTTGTACACCAAGATCAAACAGGAGAGGTAGAAGCAGTATCAGGTTACTACTCCGCTTCTAAACCAACAGTCTTTTAATATAAACAGGGGTGTAACCACTTATCCCAGTTTCCACCAAGAAGTCCCGATAATTTCTTTAGGAGACCCTCACCAGCTATTTTCTACCACTAGTGTATTGCTTCTCTGATGTACTCATAGCTGATAGCATAATCATGGGGTCTCCTCTTTCCCATAACCAAGGAGATTGTTTTTCACACAAGTCCAGGAAATTATTAGGGATATGTGAACAGAAAATTCAAAAATAGTGCAGTGAAGGTGAGAAAGTGATCTAAAAATACCTCCATCACTCAGCTACAACCCAACTTTACTATGGCTGGGATAGGGTATACTTAAGAACAAATGTGATGCGTTAGGAACAAATTACTTGCCCTTCACACATATCAGGTCAACATGTTTCAGCTCAATCTTGCCCAGAGGGGTCATAAGCTTTCTTCAGGACCAAGAAATCTGCAGATCCCAGAGTGTCCAGATTTGGATTTTACTTTCCACGACTTCTCAATCTGCTGCAATGACTTTGTGAGCCCCATACTTGAGATGCCAAAGTGCTCCTCTGGTGAAGACATATAGATAGAAGATATATAGAGGAATCATATTATTAATTAATGTAATTTCTTTAACAGAACTACTTTCACACCTTTTCTAATTTAAAGGTGTTAACTTATGCCATGCATTATGTATATTCCTAGGTGAACTGCAATATACAACATATTCAAAACGTATTTATATATTTAAAGAAAAATCAAAAACATAATTACAAATAAAAATAGAAATTCCTACTTTTTGTAGGGATTACAGTCCCCCAGAATTCTAAAATGACCTCCCTTATTTATTCAACACACGCAGTTCTCTCCAATTCCACCTTCCTTGTTCAGAGAATCACCTACTTCATCTGCTTTTTACATAATGGCATCTCTTGATGATTTACATCTCTATCAAAACAAGTAGGTGTGAAAATCATGAATCTACTCATACCTATCACTGGGCTTCATTACGACTCTGCAGTCTTTATACCTTCAAGGTCGCGGTGGCAGTCTGACCAATGCCAGAGCAGTGGTCTAACTACTTTGGAGGTGGTCAGACTGCCACATTATGACCTTGCCATTTGCACCATGGTCAGACCACCAGCACTGCTGGTTTACCTTCACAGGAGGGTCTGTCAGTGCTGGCGGTCCTAATCCTCCAGGGAAGTACTGCAAGCAGTGCTGCCATGAGGATTATGACCCTCCTCTCCGCCAGCTTTTACAAGGCAGTAGCACTGCCATGTAAAGGCTGGTATAGATGAGGTGGAGGGGGCCCCACGGGGACCGACCCCTGCACTGCCCATACACTTGGCATGGGCAGTGCAGCTTCCCCCATGGCCAGCACCATCTCACTGTTCATTGTCTGCTTTGCAGACATTGAACAGCATGACGGGTCCTGGTGCACCGTACACACTGCAACATTCGCGCAGACTCAATTATGATCCGGCATCTATGTTGTGGGCTGTTTCCCACGCCTGCTGACCCAGCAGAAAACTCTTAATGGGGACTGTGGGAAGGGGGCGCACTGCGGTAACCTGACCGTGGGAGTTTGGTGGAGGGCCTTTTCCGTCCGCCAAACTCATAATGACCCACTAGTGTCTGCCTTACCCTTCCTCTGTTAGTCAGTTTCCCATAAAATAGTTAAAATATTTGGGCATTATTATGATGAGGAAGCTTTCCTTGCATTTCTTCAGATGCCCATACATTCAGCAGGGAACAGTCAGGTAACAGTAGGGAGGAAAGGGCATTTTCATTGGTTACTCTGTATTTACTGATCTGTAGTGGTTATCGCGCTAACTTATAAAGGTGTTGTAAACACACGTTTTCATTTTTCCATGTGCTAAAAAACCTGCCCATTTTGCTCCTAAAGGTCGCCTAGTGAAAATAACCACTCCGCTGCTTTTCAGAAACAACAAAATTTAGCTTTGGATTTAATGTCCCTAACGTCAATATGTGATCAAAATGCTTCTATGTTATCTCGACAAACAAGCCAAACCCACTTATGAAGTAGGGGCTCTCTTGCCCTTTTTCATGGCCCTTTCATTTTTCATGTAATATAGTGGTAATCATAGTTACGTTAATTTTCAAAGCCATCTCTTTCACATACTAAAGTGTATTTGTTTCACTCCTAAGGCTTAGATTTTAACATGGAAAACCAACAATTGTGCAAAACAGATGTAAGGGCTCTGTTTTGAATGGGAAACACAGTTAAATTGCTTCTGCATTCTGACAGCAACAAGAGCATGAAAATGCACTCTGAATGGGAGGATAAATGGGGCGACAGTGAGTTTTGGCTCATCTCTCATTCTTAACCTACAGAGGTCAGCTCGTCTGGTCAATATCAATGCCACTATTGTGATGTGCTTCTCCACTTACTTGTATTAACATATTAAGTATGCAAAGGTCTTCCTGCATTTCGCCAGGATGATGGACAACTTACCAAAGGGCCCAACAGTGCATTTGCTGCTGATTTGGGGGGGGGGGTGTGTTCTTGATGCCAATGAATATGAGGACATATCCTAAAAACAAAGAAGCACTTACGTCATGTAGATAAGAGGAAGGACCCTGGCTTGGTGGGGATTTACATCTTTGTAGTCTAGTTGGCCTCCCTATAGGAGGATTTATGTTATCACAGAATTCTAACAAATGATGCATCAGGAGCAATCGTTGCCAAAACACACACAGGGTCACTGGTGACACTTCCTTGTGCTCCATTACACAGCTGTAGTGTAGAATACATACTGGACATTTAACCAAGGAGGCAGAAAGAACTCCACTTGAGTAGATATTTTGTGCAAAACTGTGGACTCTTGTTAGATCAAAGGAAATGTGATGGTTCCTTTGTGGCAGAGTAACTCACACAGCTACTGACACACCCACACAGACACTCATATACCAACTCACAGATATACTCAGACACTCATGCACCCACTCTCAGATCCACTCAGACACTCACATACCCACTCACAGACCCACTCAGACTCTCATGGACCTGTTCACAGACCAAATCAGGCACTCATGCATTCAATCCTAGACACACTCAGACAATCATGTACCTACTCTGAGACTCACTCAGACTGTCATGCCTCCACTCACAGACCTACTCTAAGAGCCATGCATCTAGTCACACATCCATTGAGAGACTCATGCACCCACTCACAGACCTAATCAGAGACCTCTGAAGCCCCAGACAAACCCACTGAGGTACTCATGCACACACTCACACACTCACAGACCCAGTCACAGATTTATGCATGCAGGGTTGGGTGGTTAGAGGGAGATAGCCGCAGGGCCTGGATGCATGGGGTTGGGGGTGGGGTGGTTATAGGGGGTTGGCCACAGGGTCTGGCCCCAGGTCAGGTCCTGGGTAAACCCCCATGACACATGGCTGAAGGGTGTGCGTGGCACAGGTTTGGGTAGCTATAGTGGGTGGTCCATAAGACCTGGCCACAGGCCAGGCCATGCAGCAAATTACCACCATGCACAGACCCAGGCCGTGCATGGGGGCAGTTGGAGTAACATATAGGCCCTAATTATGACATTGACCGAAAATGCTGCTTACCGCCACGGTGACAGCCGGCGACATACCGCCGTGGTGGTGAATATCCGTTCATCATATTATGACACACCCACACAAAACCGACAGAATACTGTTACATACACAAATCTGCCAGTCCAAAGGTCAGTGGTAAAGTGAACACCCATACCGTTACCCCAACAAAACAATGCCTACCACATATTGACCCAAAAATCACCACGGCAGACATTCAGTGGCAGTAAACCATTGGAGATACACACCGGCGCACTCAGAATGGCCACCTGAATACAAAACAACTCAACATTGGCCAATACCAGAAACAGATACCTGACACTGATACACATCACACCCACCCACAGCATTATAAAGCACACACCCACATTACACACCACCCTTTATGAATACCAATAAGCGCCACACGACTAGCACGAAGACCACTGAGACAACTACACACACACTCACACAACAAACACCCATCCATCCGTTACGCACCCCACATCCCACACACCACAACATCACTTAACACCTTCTGTACAACACACACCACACAACACCCATGTCCCCACTAGGGCATCCCGGTTTCACAGATGAGGAATTGCAGGTCATGGTTGAGGAAATCGTTAGGGTAGAGCCACAGCTGTTTGGAGCAGAGGTACAGCAAATATCCATTGCAGGAAGATGGAGCTATGGGAAAAATCGTGGACAGGGTGAACACCATGGGACAGCATTCAAGAACAAAGTATGACATCAGGCAGAAGTGGAACAACATACAGGGGAAGGTACGTTCTGTGGCAACAAGGCACCAGCTTGCCATCCAGAGGACTGACGGTGGACCCCCACCTTGTCCCCCACAGCTCACAGCATGGGAGGAGCAAGTCTTGGCAATCTTACATCCAGAGGGACTCACTGGAGTAGCCGGAGGTCTGGACACTGGTGAGTCGAAATTTACAACTTATCACCCCCATACCTGCATCCCATCTCACCCTGTTGCCCTCACTCCCATCACTTCAATCCATCCCACACACTGCACCTACACATCTGACTAACCCCAATGCCAAGCCCTGCATGCTATACCAATGCATGGACAACCCTCCCAGCCCTGCATGGACACCCATTACGAAAACCGTGCACAGCATGGAGAACTAACAATCACACAATACATCACCATCAACAGCAACAATAGAGGGGCAGCAAGGGATGTACAGTATGTCACAGACATGAAGTATAACACATCACTTACATCCCCACAAGTGCCCCAGCCAATCTCAGCGGCGAGGAGGTGCCACGATTATCCAGTCCCCCAACAGAAGATGCCCCCAGTGATGACAGTAACTCTGGGCTTCAGGATCTGAATGAACTACCTGGCCCATCAGGGACCACTTGTCAGTTGGCCACCCCAGCCCACTCGAAGTTCACCACAGAGCCTCCCCCATCAGTTTCCAACACCACAGCACCCACCCAATGTCCCCACACATCTGTCCCCAGGACACGTCAATCAGCAGTGTGCCCACCTGTACGGGGACCCCAGTCCACACCTTACCCCGAAGACAATCAGGGACCTGGGGTCAGTGGGTACACTGTTCAGGGGGCAGAATCACAGGGGAACAGGGACACTGGGAGGACCGCTGTGCACCAGCGGGAGGACAGGACCAGGGAACCGACTCTCCAGGAGGCACTCACTAATGTCCTGGGGCTTACCAACAATCCCAGAAAAAGATGGGCCAGATCCTTACCAACATGCAGGAGAATAAGCGGCTGCAATAGGTACACCATCAGGAGATCAATGAGTATTTGCAGGCCCTCCACACCACCATGGTGTCCATAGCAGGGGTGCTGGCACATATTGCCAACATCTTGAGGGAATGGACAGCACACCAGCGGGCCACTACCACTAGCCAGTCTACTGGCCAGCCCACCACTTCCACTGCAGCTAGTGGGCAGGAGGCCCTGCCACCGGACCCAGAGGCCACCAGCACCCCTTCTCCTGCAGAAGGTGAACCACCACACAAACGTTCTCTGTGACCCAGACAGAAGCCAGAGACACTTGCCAAGACCAAGACCACTGCCAAGAAATGAGACCCTCCTGACTGTCCCCCTTGTGTCCCACCTTGTCACCTTGTCCACTTTGAACTGCCTTTTCTCCCCTTCCAATGGCACCTTGGACACTGGACCTATGCGACAAACAGACTGGAACAATACCCTGGACCTTCCTCCACCATCATCCCATTCCATTACACTTTTCCGTGAATTATTTGCACTACAATAAACACCCTTAAACACAATCTGAGTGAAAGTGTTTTATGTGATAAAAATGTCCATATATGGAAACAATCATATCATGTGCAGATGATCTGAACACTGTGATAGCTTACATTTAATGACCTGTAACTGTCGGTAGTCATCACATCAGTACAAAGTTGTTATATCTCCAACATCTGGAAAATGAGAAGCCATAGGTGACAGTAAGTAGAGATGCAAAGGAAGTTAATGTCATCCTACTACAACCACACAGAAAACATCAATAATGAGAGAAATGGTCAGATCCACCGTCTCATCTGTGTGTCATTGGAAGTATTGACCTATAACTGATGTTCTGTTGTCCACATCCTCTTCCTCTGTCTTCTCATCCTTACTGTCTTCAGGGTCCACTGCTGCCACAGGGGCATTTCCAGTTTCCTCCTCCAGCAGATAAGCCACATGTCGTCTGAGGGCCAGGTTGTGCAACATGCAGCATGCCACTAGTATCTGGCAGACCTTTTTGGGTGAGTAGCACAGGGATCCACCTGTCAGATGAAGGCATCTGAACCTGCTCTTCAGGAGGCCGAAGGTCCTTTCAATAATTCTCCTTGTTCGCCCATGTGCTTCATTAGAACAATTCTCAGGCCCTGTCCTGGCATTCCTCACAGGGGTCAGTAGCCACAATAGGTTTGGGTAGCCAGAGTCACCTGCAAGTATTGAGGGACACACATCAACCATACACAATGGTATGGGGTTAACACCAGAAGGCATACACTGACATACATTGGGTGGGGAGTCAGGCTCACCAATTAGCCACAGCCTGTCCCTCTGTAGTTGTGCCCTCACATTTGGGATGCTGCTAATCCTCAGGACGTCATGCACCGACCCAGGATACTTTGCAGTGACGTGGAAGATGTACTGGTCAGCCAGGCACACCATTTGCACATTGAGTGAGTGAAAACTCTTCTGATTCCTGAACACCTGTTCATTCTGGCAGGGGGGACAAACACAACATGTGTACCGTTAATCGCCCCAATAATATTGGGTATATGTCCCATTGCATAGAATCCTGCCTTCACAGTGGCCAAATCTTCCACCTGGGGGAAAACAATGTATCTGCACATGTGTTTCACCAGGGCAGACAAAACCCTTGCCAGCACGATTGAGAAGAGTGGCTGTGACATTCCTGCTGCCAAGCCTACTGTCACTTGCAAAGAACCAGTTGCCAGGAAATGGAGCTCTGATAGAACCTGCACTAGACGGGAGATCCTAGTGGGATGACGGATGGCTGATATCAGATCAGGCTCCAATTGAGCACACAGCTCTGTGATAGTGGCCCTGTCCAGTCTATAGGTGAGTATTATGTGCCTGTCCTTCAGTGTAGCCAATTCCACAAGGGGTCGGTACCCTGGGTCTTGTCTCCTCCTCTGATTCCTCCGCAGTGGTAGGTATCTAAGGGACACAAGAGTAAGAAGGCTGTCACAATTTGAACAATGGAACCACCAGCTCAGTGTACATAGAGCAGTAACATGATAGGACAATGGGAATGGCAATGTATGTGCAAATTATAGAAATGACGCCGTTCTTGATTATCTGAATATTGTCCACTGTCATAAAATGGCAATCACCAGGCGATGCACGTCATAGCGGAAGGCAGTCTTGCACCACTGTGCTATTCCTCATTGGATAGCATGGGGCTCTATGGAGTAAAGTGGCCAATGGGGATCACCGGCGGTGGTGACGGTGTACACCACCATGGACATGACCACCATTTTCCATCTATAACCTCACTTGATTCTTGACTTTCCACAGGACAACACCTACACTGCGTGTGCTGCTGTGACCTGTGTCTAGATCCTGCCATGGCCCATGTGACCGGGGAAAGGGCCCCTGCCTTCACTTCAGAGGTGTTGGAGCGTTTGGTGGATGGAGTCCTACCCCAGTTTCACCAGTGTATGGGCCTCCAGACCAACAGGTGAGTATATCTTGGGTACGATGCATGTGACAAAGAGGCATTTAGATGTGTGTGCAAGCATTGTGTCATTTTAGGGGAGTCATATGGCTGATGGTAGTGTACATGGTGGGCGCTGGGCAATGTGTGTACAATGGGGATGGAAGGGGATTTGTGGGCCATATGTGTGACAGGTTTGATTGTATGTGTAATGGTGTCCTCCTCTCTGTATTTCCTCTGCAGGTCAGCGCCCACCAAAATAAGGGATTGTGACGTGCTATCTCCAAGGACATGCGGACCATGGCGGTCTACAGTAGGTGGAGCACCCACTGTAGGAAGAGGTGGTAGGACCTGAGACGCTGGGCCCAGAAGACTGCGGAGGCCCAGCTGGGGATGGCCTCCCAACGAGGACGGGGTCCCTGTGGGAACCTGGCCCCCCTGATGGCCCGCGAACTGGCGGTGGCCTACCCAGAGCTAGATGGGCGCTTGAGGGCATCACAGCAGCCACAAAGGGATGAGTACAGTGTGTATTACAACCATGATTGGTAGGTGGCATGGGATCCTGGTGGTGGGTGTCAGTTAGTGGGTTCCCCTTAATGCCAGTTCAGAGATCTCAGCGTGATCCAGCTCAAGGGCAATGGTTGTATTGCTAAATCTGGTAACCTAGCTAGGTTGCATTCCATGTCAGACAGGGTTTAGTGACTCTCAGGAGGGGTGCAGTTGGTAGGGGTTGGCTCACATCTTGCTGTGGTACCTACCCAATGGAATGCCAGTGCGATGCATGGTGCTCAATCCTGATCCCTGTGTGTGACAGTAATGAGTATGCCATCTGTGGTGCTGGTGCTGCAATTGACCCGGTGCTCCCTTTTTCTCTCTCCCCTTTTTGCTTCTGTCATCCTGTCCATGTGTGCATTGGCATCATCTGGTGGTGGAGCAGGGGCACCGGCGACAGAGGGAGTAGCATCCCACAGGACCAGGATGTACAGGCCACCAACACTGAGGGGATTAGTGGGACGGAGGGTGAGGGGAGCACCACAGCGGAGACAGGAGGTGACAACACTGACTCAGATTCCTCCTCCAATGGAAGCTGCCTGGTGGTGGCGGACACCTCTGGGACCACCCCAGCTACAGGTACAGACGCCACTCCCGTACCAGCACTGCCCTCCCAGTAGCCCCTCACCAAGTTGCTTGTGCCTGCTCACCCAGGAGGGTCGGCATCTCCTTCGCCCCAGGCACCACAGGCCCTGCCCCAGTGACCACTGCTACCCTCAGTGAGGAAGGCATTGACCTCCTGAGATCCATCTCTGTAGGGCAGTTCACCAATGTGAATGCCATCCAGGGCCTGGCATTCCAGATGCAGCAATGCAATGCATTCCTGGAGGGCATTTACAGTCTATTGGTGGCACAACAGAGATTGTTCCAGGCTCTGGCCTCCTCTCTGATGGCAGCCTTGCCCCTGTTCCTACTGTCCCCCCTCCAACTACCACTTCCCAGTCCCAATCTCTTCAACCCCAACCCATGCCATGCACACATACAGACAAGCATGAACACAAAGCATCACACAAAAGTGGCACAGAGAAACACAGGCCACAAGCACTCACACAAACAACAGACAGTTGCACACACCACAACATCCACTGCCTCTACTGTCTCCCCCTCCTCCTCCTCCTTACTCCCTCACTGTCACATCTGCACTCACACCTGCATGCACTGCATCAACAGCCACCACCACCATCACCACACCAAGCAGCACACACACCTCACTTGCAGACCCCTCCACAACATCCATTTATGCATCCCCTGTGTCCTCTCCCACCCTGTCTGCACCCCTCCTAACAGACACAAGCACATGCACTCAGACACCCAACAGCCACACACTTCACATCAGAACACTGCTCATGCACCTGCACCCCAGTCCAGCAGACATCCATCTCCAACAACCTCTCCCTCAACCTCCACTCCCATCCCTCCTCCCTCATCCCACCCCACCATCCCTAAGAAGCTTTTCCTTGCCCAACTTGACCTCTTCCATCCCCCTCAATCCCCCATCTTGCCCGTAAGAGCAGGGTCACAACGACCCAGCCCAGCACCTCAGCCAAACAGTCCATGGGGACAGTGGAGGCTCCTCCTAGTCATGGAGGCAAGAAGAGAAAGGATCCCACTCCACCATCCAAGAGGGGGACAGATCCCACTCCACCACCCAACAGGGGGAAGGATCCCACTCCCCCACCCAAGAGAGGGAAGGATCCCACTCCACCACCGAAGAGAGGGAAGCATCCCACTCCACCACCGAAGAGAGGGAAGGATCCCACTCCACCACCCAAGAGAGGGAAGGTTCCCACTCCACCAACTAAGAGAGGCAAGAGGCCCTCTCCAACAGCAGTGGGCGAGGAGCCCTCACCTCCAGTAGAGGTTGGCAGGGTTTCCCATCCAACAGCACTGGGTAAGGAGCCCTCACTTCCAGTTGGGACACAACAGCCCTCACCTCCAGTTGGGACACAGCAGCCCTTACCTCCAGCTGTGACCCAGCAGCCCTCACATCCAGTTATCACACAGCAGCCCTCACCTCCAGCTGGGACACAGCAGCCCTATCCTCCAGCTGGGACACAGCAGCCCTCACCTCCGGTTGGGACACAGCAGCCTTCGCCTCCAGCGGAGACTGGCAGGGCATCCCCTCCAATAGCAGTGGGCAAGGAGTCCTCACCTCCAGTTGGGACACACCAGCCCTCACCTCCAGCTGGGAAACAGCAGCCCTCAACTCCAGCTGGGACACAGAAGCCCTCACCTCCAGCTGGGACACAGCAGCCCTCACCTCCAGCAGAGGCTGGCAGGGTTTCCCCTCCAACAGCAGTGGGCAAGGAGCCCTCACTTCCAGTTGGGACACAGCAGCCTGCACCTCCATCTGGAACACAGCAGCCCTCACCTCTAGCTGGGACACAGCAGCCCTGACCTCCAGCAGAGGGCATGTAGGCCATCCTCCAGGGACTGCTGTACAAAGAGCCCCCACAGAACCAGTGAGCAATTTCCCCACCTCAGAGACTGTGACCTTGCACTCCCCAGCAAAGAGAAATGGGCACGGAGCCCCGTCCAGAACCAGTGAGCACCTTCCCCACATCAGAGACTTTGACCTTGCACTCTCCCGCAAAGAGAAATGGTCAAGGAGCCCCCTCCAGAACCAGTGGGCAGGTTCCCCACCTCATAGACTGTGACCTTGCTCTCCCCAGCAAAGTGAAATGGGCATTGTGCTCCCTCCAGAACCAGTGGGCAAGTTCCCCACTTCAGATGAGGTGCCTCCCACCCCTCGTCCCCCTGAGGTGCCACGCTATTCCCAACATGATGCCCCTGCGTAGTGTAGTGCAGATTATGTCAGGGAACGATTTGGGCCTTGTGGCCATGTGGGCCTTTTGTACTTTTGACTGGCCATTGGGCCTTTCTGAACAGTGGCTCATGTATTTCTTGTTACATGGACAATATGGTGGCTGTTAGCATCAAATTACACTATCAGTTCTGATTAAATGTTGTCCTTGCATTATTATGACATGTCCTGTGAGACTGGTTTTCCTCTGAAGCTGGTTGTGTGTATGGAGTGTGTGTGAATGGTGTGTGTTGTGCATGTGTATGTCACTCTCCTTTTCCTCCCTCCCTTGTGGCTGTACTCATCGTTGTCGTCTTCGTCGGCGTTGGTGTTCCAGGTGGAGCATGGCGTAGAAGAGCATCGGGAAGACTTGAAGTTCCAGTCCAAGTCGGCGATGGTCTTCTCTGTGTCTCTGATGGTGAGTCTTTTGTCTTCTTTGTTCTGTTTCCACCAGACTTTTGATGGCATTGGTACCGCCCCGGAAATCATGGCGGTTTGATATGTCTTAATATGCTGGGGGGTACCTTGTCTTCCGCCTGGCTGTTGATGGCTACCACCGTGGTCAGTGGTGTTAACACCCTGGTGGTTGGTGTGGTACATTGGCTGTCTACGGGAGTTATCATCGCCATGGTCATAATTTGGTGGCAATCACCACCAGCATGTTGGCGGCATTACCGCCACTTTAACAGTCACCGCCATTGTCATAATGACTACCATAGTCATTAAAAAAGCTTTACTTAAAACAAAACATGGTTAGGATATAAAATTAAAAATCATAGAAATTCACTTACAAAAACAATGGTTACAGGGATGTTATAGTTAGGATCTGAAATATTCAAAATTATAGTTACGGTTAGCTCAAATAGCTTATGCTTGTGTCCTAAGGTAACTATGACTCATGTCCTTGCCATGGACTGCTAATTATCCCATATACTACATCACTCATGACATCTTTGATAATATCAGTGTAACAGTTGCAGTAAAATTATTGAGAAGAAAAATGTGCATGGCAGGGGTGGGATTATTAGTGACCTTAGGGCATGAGTTACTTGAGCTAACCACAACAACTGCTGAATTTCTATGGTTTTATGCGAGTAAATTCTGATCCTAAATACACCACCGCTGTAACCTATGTTTTTTTAATGCATTTCTACAATTTTGTTTTATTCTATTTCCTAACTATAACATCTGTGTATCCTTTATATACTGAAAAAACACAAAGGTTACAGGGACAGTATAGTTGGGCTAACATTGTAACCATACAAAACCATAGAAATTCACCTCTGAGAGTTATATTACATTGATATTATCAATTATGTTATCAAAGATGTCATGAGTGTCGTACTTTGTTGGCTAGTTAGCAGTGCATGGCTAGGGTGTGCATTATAGTTACTTTAGGGCATGATTTTTAGCTACTTGAGATAACTCTGACTACAACAGGTGAATTTCTATGGTTTTGTATGGTAAAATGTCAGCCTAACAATAATATCAATGTAACCTTTGTTTTAAGTGAATTTCTATGATTTTTTAAATTCTATTTCCTAACTACAATGTCCCTGTAACTTTTGTTTTTGTAGTGAATTTCTATGTTTTTTAACAATAAGTAATTTTCATTACCATATGTTAATCCAACCGACACTTCACACGGCCTCTGGCCTGTGACCAGGACCTGCAGCCAACCCCCCTTGTGCAGTGCACGCCGTTTAGTTTTGTGTAGTGCACGTCCTTTAGCCGTGTCCAGTGGTGTTGGCTATAGGGCCAGGACTGTGGCCAGACCTGCAGCCAACCCCCACTAACCATCCAACCCCCTGCTGAGCATGGTCTTTGGCCATGCGCTGCAGGAGTTGCCCACAGGTCCACGTGGTCCCCCTCATCCAGCCAATTTTGGCTCTGGTACCCCATCCACCAGAGCCCAGCATTCTAAAATATGATCTGGGTGGGAGGAGGGACAGCTAATCTTGGCCCTGGGGATTCAGTGAAAAGACCATAGACACACATACACTTGAACCCTCAACCTCCATTGTATGGGTATAAGACCTTAACCACTAGGCTGAAAGTTACTCCTTAGCATGTGGTGTCCAGACTTAGCTATGACATTGAACTTAAAGATTTTGAGTGGAAACAACTTCAATGTTACATCACTAAGAATGTTCAAAAGTCAAAACACTGGAAAATAAACAGACACACTGCCATGAGACAAAATAATTTGAACCTTCAGCCTATTGAGTGACAGTCCAAGAGCTTTACCATTAGGCCAGAAGTGACCATGGTCTGCTTTCTATCAAAACATAACTATAACATTCTTACAAAACATCTTGATAGTCTTGAGGTCATTGTATGGAGAGACCATTGCAATAAAAATCTCTCTCCCGCTCCCTTGCCACTATGGGATGGGAGAGAGAGAGAGAGAGAGAGAGAGTGACAGCACCATGGGGAGGAGCTCATGTTCCTCGTGGACCAAGCTAGATCCTTGCATCCTGTGGGAGCCAGTATTGCTCCCACAAGCGGGAAACGTCTTGAAATAGCAGCTCTCTGCTTGTGGGAGCAATGTTTTCATCTGCTTCCCTGCACATACATTTGCAGTCAGGAAAACAGATGAAAACTCCACTTTCTGCCAGCAGGAGGTGTATGACAGTTTCTGCTGTCAGAAAGTGGATTTTGTATGCTTTTGGTTTGGTGGGAGCTGCCAGCTCCCACCAAGCAAAAGCAAACAGCAATGTCCAAGAGTGGGCACCTAAGGAGCCAGCCCTGGGGTGTGGTAGTCCCTAGCGCCGTCATTGACACCTTAATGGTGGCCACATGGACCACTCCATCGTGTATTGCCCTGGGGAGGTGGTGGTTTCTAGGAAGTCAAAACAGACCCTCTCATTGTTTTAGCCCTCCCGCCTTCAAAATGTAAATGCCCTTGGGACATGGCCCAACCGGAGGCTGCATTTAAACAAGTGCAGGAACCTGCACTCATTTTTAAAAAAAAACAATTCAGTGCATCCACCAAACATTAAAAAAAAAATGCTTTTTTCCCCTGGAGGGTTTCTCTAGGACCCCAACACCAGAGCGAAGGGGCCAGGGAGTCCCTACATTGGCCCATTTTTTATAACCTTTTTGTCTCGACCTTGTTGAAGTGTTGTCAGCTAATCAGATCTCAGCACAAGATTGGGAGGGTTTGTGGAGCCTTTGCATTCCTACACAAACAAATCTGGTATTACTTTAATTTAATTTCTCATAAACTACTGAACAGATTTACAGCAAATAACCAAAAGGTCTCTTTCTGGACGAAGAGCTATCTTTCTGCCAGATTTGGTGTAATTCGTTCTAGTGGTTCGGGCGCTATCCCTGTTCAAAATCCCTGTGAAATATTTATAGGAAAAAAGTGTTTCGGAACCCCCTCTTTTTCTCGGCCCCCACTTTACAAATCACCCTGAAACTTTCCAGACAGATGCTGAAATGAGTGTCGTATTTGAAGATTCATCAAACAGCACCAAAGTTATTAGCAAAAAAAAACACTTTTTCTATAGAAACTAGGTCCTAAATATAACTACCTAGTGGTGACCACAATTAGCTTTTACATATATACATATATATATATATATATACATTTATTTATATATTAACGCCACCTTGTAAATACTGCACAGGGCATAGCACCATCGGGCGTAAAGTAAGGTGACGATCCGGTGCCGCTAGGGGCTCAAAAATATGCCCCTATATGTATGAGATGTCAAAAGTTAGGCAAACCCCCCATATTAATCAGTATTATGCTGATCTGTTAAATAGGAATTAAATCACAGGTAACTGATACCATTCATCGATTCATAGGTTTGAAATAGTATTTCTCAAAATAAACTGAATGCTTTTCACCACGGACAGGAAAACCGTAGGCACATGCGGGTTAATGAAGGAAAAACACATTAACCATTCACACTTCATTCAAAACACATTACGTCATTACTCATTAAAATATATCACTTATTCAATCAAATCATAATGTACAACCTGAATGTTCACCACCTCATGCTGTAGCCCACAGTCCTAATAACAGTGCATTTTGTAAAATACGGTTTTAATATATTTGTATCTAGCTATTGAGAAGCAATTTGAGAGGGATAGTGATATATCTAGTAACAGTATTAGCATTGACTAAATTCAAAGTACAATCCTTTTCTTTTTCTGTTTTAAAAGAGAAGAAAAGAAATCCAATTATGATTACATATTTGAGTGTACAAAGACAGAGATGACTCTGGGCTTCAAATTCCATGAAGCAGAAAAAGAGACAATTAAGCCTCGTCACAGTAAGGACACGCATCAAGATTTCAGCAACACACCTTAGGCCGATATCAGAAGGTGTGGGTTAAATCTAATCCGTTTATACTTGCTTTTTAGAAAGAAAAACACCCAGATATAGTACTCATAACAACATTTTCAAGAGCAGCTGATCCAAACTCAGTTTTACAAACAACAGTTTTACTAGCGGCAGTAATGGCATTTTTTTCTCCGCTCAAAGGACATTCGTTTTATTAAATCTGTAAAGACAAAAGGTAAACTCGGGAGTCAATCCTAACACTAGTTTCAAGCAGTTATCAACAGCTGAGAACTGTACTCACTAAGAAAATATCTGAACCAATTTACCAGGGACATTAAAATAGCCCAGATTTGCTGTACTTTGCACGGGCACTTCGCCCCAACTGATAGAATGAATAAACGTTTCTGTGCATAAAATCTTTTGCGCTGAAACTTTATGCAAATGCAGTGATGCAACCACTTTGCATTCCGGGTGTCAAAGGGTGGGGCAGTGGAGAGTCGAACTACTTAAATAGTATGGCATGATTTTGCTTGGAATCCTACTACCAAATGAAACTAAGTGCAAACAAGGGACAAGCAAAATATTGTGTGACATCCCTATGTGTAACTTGTAATTTATGTAAAATGGTTGTTTTTTGTGGCTTACCTTGGGTGGTTGTCCTCTATTTAAACTTGCACTTTGTGGACCTCTAGTACAAGTTTTTCAAAAGGCACTGCCGAGTCAGATTATAACGGAACTTCAGGTATTTAGCTAAAATGTGTTTTGCTGAGTTTTCCTCATCACTAAATATGGCTTTTTGCAAATATGGCACATTGCTGTGTTTTCTGTGTTGCACAGATGAGTTTCATGCAAGGTTGCCCTTCAATTAGTTAATCTTGGCCCGGTGCAAATCAAATGCCTGTGATATGGGTACAGTTGCCAAAAACCTAAAAACAAGCATATCACATGCTATAAGTAGGCATATCTAGAGTATGTTAGACAAGGAGTGTTTTTGCCCCCGTCACATTTCCGCTTCTTCCCAAGGATCTGCCTGATGAGCCCTGTGGGAAATCCTATGCTATTGTGGCGCACAATCACTCAGTTAAAACTTACTGGACACTCTAAGACATTCTTACATTTATTTGCTCAATGTATAGCACAAAGATGAACCAGTAAGCCAGCTTTTCATTGAGGGTGATTTGAAGGAAAGTCACATTAGGGATAATAGTTTGAATTATTGGAAAATTGTTTTATAAAGTTTTTTTTTTTTTTTTTAACCAATGATCTCAACCTAAAATGTATATTTTATACAGCCCGTACTATGCACATGTGGATTTGGAAAAACAGACAAAAGTCATCTTTCAAACATTAGCCCAAGTACCTGCTCACAGAACCTTAGGACAGTAGTATGGTAAAACAAACTATAATACAGTACACCTTTGTGAGATTCTAATTTGCAATAGATTTTTAATTTCACTTGTGCACTTCTTGCTTTTATTTTCCATGTGGCTATGCTGAGGCTTTAATATAAAAAGTACCCCAGTGCTTAACAGGCACATGTGTCAACTTTTTTCCTACTGGGGAACTTTGACATCATAGAAGATTTTGCAGATGATTGAGCTGCCTCTTTTATTATGTTGATCAAATATGGATTTACCTTAAAGAAATGAAAGACAAGAGGCTTTTGGCAAAACAAGAACAGTAGATTTAATGAAACCCAGTGGCTGGGAGATTGCAGGTGTCCGATGACTGTCTCCCAAAGTTACAGCGTTCTGAGTTCCCTTATATACAATTCTTGAAGGGTTATAAAACAATTCTGTACATTCTTTGCAGAAAGGAATGCGGGCCTAGTCACAGAGTCGTAAATCAGTTAATCTGATAAAGTGCTCAGGTGGGTTTCAACCTTGCGTGGCCAAAATGAGGGCCAGTTGGTAACATTTCCAGATGTCCGGCATGAGGAGCAAGTGATCACTGCATGTTGTGTGTGCGTGTTGTGTGCTGATTGGCTAGGTGTTCCCAACTTCATGTGACATCTAACTTTTACGGTGTTTTGGGAATGTGTGTCCCTCCGGCCACATGTGTTTAATTGGGGCTAATCTCCTACTACTATTGTGGTGTCTCTGCCTATCTGGGTTTTCCTGTTTGAGCATTTGTCTACAGGCTATGTGTCACCCCACCAGTGATCTGTCAATCAGTAGCTTTAGGCCTAAGTTGCAGGGTTTCCTGACCAAGTGTTTCTGACGCAGGGTTGATGGGGAGGTCACATTAGGTGGAATTGACAATAGCAATGCAAGTTTCTTGTTATGCACACACATATCATGGCGAACATTGACATCGTATTTATCTCTATTACCAAATATGCGACGCTTGCTGCTTTTACCACGTGCTAGGTCGATTGCAGGGGGGCAGTAACTCATATGCAACAGGGTGCAATCCCATACACATGAGGAAACACTTTGTCTGTCAATACATGCCATATTAGAAAGGTGGGAGCATAAACAAAGAAGCTGATAGGGGTTCATTGACTGTGTACCACTCAGAGGTGGTGCACAACCATTGGTACCCTCAAGGTTGTCCTTGAAAGGGTGGAAAGGGGGTTGCAGAGATCCTCAAGGTGTCTCCTGCTGGTGGATACAATCATACAGAGCACCCACCTCTAGAAATATGTCTGCCTTCCTTTTCAAATACAGGCCAGTTTGTCACCTAACAGTGAAAGTGGGACTGGTAGCTTCAGTCAGTACATCCTCCTTTCATTACTGCTTTGTTCTGCACTCTGGTTTTCCATGTAAGAAAACTAGGCCTGTCACAGTGAAAAATAGAATTTGAGTGTTAGTTACTGTAAGGATATGTGAACATTAAATTTCTACATGACCTACTTTTAAACACCAAACAATCTGTCTCAGTGACAAAGCCTGCATGTGATGACTTATGAATGTTTAAAAGGGAGGTTTTCACCTGTCAAAGGGGTTTAGTTTGTTAGGTCAAATTTCAAACTACAGTGTTGAACCTGCCATAGTTAGGCTACAATAGTAGGTCTGGAGCCATGTTTTACACTGTCACTGTAGCGAAAGGCACAATAGGTGCTGCAGTCCTCTAGTAACATTTAACTTACAGGTTCTGAGTACATATTGTACCATTTACTAGGACCTTACATGCATGCAGGAATGTGTCACCTCAACCATGTTTAAAGGGTTAGCACAGAAAGTTTACTTCTGATTAGCAGAGGTAAAGAGGTATCCATGCAGTAAAATTGGATTTCTTACAAGCATGTGTGCTTAGATATGGTGCACTTTCTATGTCTATGTCTACTTCACATGCCTAAGTGTGTACAGTGGTGCACAGTGGGACAGTACTCCAAATCCACAATGCAGCACAAGTGTCCTATGAAACAACGCTGGTGTTTTATTCACCTTTTTATGATTTGGGTTTTTATAAGTAATGTATTCTAAGGTATGTTTTATATTATAGATTTGTGTACCAATTACTTGAGTACCTTTTTCACTCGCCATATTTGTTATTCTGTTTAATGTTACAGTTGGGTGTACTTTTATAACATTGCATTGACAGTTTTCTCTGTTTGGTACTTTTGTGAATTGCTCTCTCTTGGTACTTCAAGCCTTACCTACGTTTTTCTTTGTTCATAGATGATATTTTTTTTCTCATCTTATATCCCACCTAGGAATAATCGTATGCATACTGCACAGCTCAGTCAGATTCAGCTGTTTCCACCGGGTCTTTGGAAAGCTCTGTGTGTGATGTAACGCCATCAATCTGGACCCCTAATGTTGAATGGTCAGCCTAATAACTATTTCAGATAATCCACACAATCTACAGATGGGGCATTGCTATGATGACAGCAAAGGGCTTATGCTGCAGTATGCACTAATGTGATGGAGCGAAAACAACCCGGATGTGAAATGGGTGAATATGAGTCCATTTGATTTTTCATTTTAGAAGCAGGAGTCCTTTTCTGAATGTTTTGTACAGATTGCGTTGCGCCAGCTGTGAATATCTATTGTGTCTATTACCAGCTGCCCAACCAATTTTCTGTGTAAATTTCCTACCAGCCTCCTGCCACAAATTAGCAATGCTTCAAAAATATGTGCCCTTTGGGCTCTCCAAGATGAGCATTATTCAGGATCCATAATTTAGGATGCCCTCATGGGCACCATTTAATATCTTTGTCAATACTATTCTCAGGATTTGGATGATGGAAGTTTTTCTGTGCCTGGGACCAGTTGTTTGTGTGTATGTAGTCCCAGATTTGCTGTGTAGAATTAGTCAAAAGGAAACAACTTCAGATACAGTTTGTTATCGGTGAAATCATACAACATTGAATAAACGTTTTTTTTAGGTCATATATGACTCAGGCATTACAATTTTTGTCCTGATATGAATTGCAAATTAACGTAAATTGCTATTTTTTTAATTGTATTTTTGTAAAGCAGATCCAGTAATTGCAGTGAAGCCACATTCCTTTTCCCATCTGTACACATTAAGTTACAGCAAGGTGCACAAATTAGCCCCAAACTGTAGTCCTTCTGAGCACATACTTGCGAAACAACATGGTTCCTTTTATATTACATTTAGGCTACACAGTTATCTCGGATGAGCAAGTAGTAATGCACAAAGATCACTGCAACATTTTGGGTATCACTCTCAGTGATTGACTATTTACAAGTTATCTATTATTTACTGTTAGAACCCTAGAAATCCCTTACTTGAGAAAGAACTGTAAGCCTCATGGGTCTGCTGTAGACATTGTGTGTGCCTTGCAAAATATTACCTTGAACTTAAAAAGAAATCTGAATTGTGTGAAAAATTTACATCGCCAAATTAGTGATGACCTGTAGGTCCCAATCATCTGTTTTGTTTCCAAACTTAGCATGTACAGTGAGGCCAATAAAAACATGGAGGGTAGCCAGTAACAATCTTAATATTGTAATGTTGACCATTGTCTTATTTTTATTCTTTGAACATAATGACTTTTGAATTTTTGTGGACAAAGTTATTTTTCATCAGACACATAGATACTTTTGCCAAGAATCCATTAGTCGCTGTTGGTTTATGACTAGTCCTTCCTCTTCCACCAAGGAGACAGCATTGACCATTGCACCCTATTGTTAAAGACTTCTCCAGCTAAGTACTTTGTAGATCCTCCAGTCACAGTTTATTATCTGGGTTAACCAAAGGATGGCCACTCAATCAACCAATCATTATTTCTAGAGTGTGACTTACCACCCAGAGGAGTATCCTGGTGCTGGGGGTCGATGTTGGTTACTGGCAGCCTCTCAGTAAAAAGCCAAGACTTGAGCTTCTTCCTGAAATCGAGGAGGGTGTGGGTGGTTCACAGGTGGAGGAGTTAGTTCTACGCCTTGGCGACAAGGTAGGAGAAGGAGCAACCTCTGCAGTGGCCCCAGAAGATGTTGGTTGATGTGTTTAGGTCTGATGTTGTGGAGGGCTTTGAAGGCGAAGGTCAGGATCTTTAATTTGCCTCTCTTTTGCATGGGCTGCCAGTGTAGGCTTCTGAGGTGCGGGGTGACATTGGTATGTCTGGGAAGGTCTAGGATAAGTCTTGAAGCCGAGTTTGGCATAGTTAGAGGTGTTTAAGGAGTTAGGTGGTGACTCTGTCGAAGAGTGTGTTACTCCAGTCCAGTCTTTTTTTGATGAGGGCATGGGTCACCGTCTGACTGTCGTTTACAAACGGAATCCATCTGAAAATCCTTTGTTGCATCCAGAGGAGGAGAAAGTAGGTGGCCGCCACTGTGTTGATCTGAAGTTTAAAGGTGAGCCCACTGCCGATGATGATGCTGAGGTTGTGGACATGCTCCGTCGGTGCCAGGACTTACTCGAGTGCAACGGGCCACCAGGTGTCATCCCAGGGGGATGTGTTGTTTCAGAAAATGATCACTTCAGTCTTGTTTGTGTTCAGTTTCAAGCATTTGGAGCTCATCCACTCTGCAATGTTGTCATGGCATTGTTGAAATTGGTTCTCAGGGAGGCATGGTCCTCTGAGAGAGAGAGGATGAGTTGTGGGTCATCAGCATATGAGATGATGTTGAGTCCATGTTTGCCTACTATGTCTGCCAATGGTGTCATGTTAAAGAGGGTGGGGCTGAGTCAAGACCTCAAGGGAATGCCACAGATAAAGTTCTTAGGTTCAAAGGTTAGGCGAACTCTTTGAGTGCATCCTCTGAGGAAGGCGTCGATCCATTTGAGGGCGTTGCTCTGGATTCCGAGGTGGTAGTGTCTGGTGATGAGTGTGGTTGGAAACGGTGTCAGAAGTTGCTGTGAGCTCGAAAAGGATTATGGCTACTTTTTCTCCACAGTCGAGGCGGGCTTTGATGTCATCTGTTGTGGCGATAAGGGTGGTCTCGGTGTTGTGGTTGGTTCAGAAACCTGCTTGGGAGGCATTCATTAGACTATGTTCTTCTATGTGTTCAGAGAGCTGTTTGTTGATGGCTCTTTCTAGAACTTTGGTGGGGAAAGGTAGGAATGATATCAGTCGGTAGTTCTTGAGATTGCTGGGGTTGGCGGATGGTTTTTCAGGTGCAGTGCTACCTCTGTGTGTTTCCATGCATCAGGACGCTGTCATGGAGGTATTGAAGATGGAGATGATAGTGCTACTGATCTCTCTCTGTCCCAGGTTGAAGATGTAGTGGGGGCACAGGTTCTTGGGAGACCCGGAGTGGGTTGAGCTCATGTAGGACCATGCCCGCCACGTGGTCATCAACGTGGACTCCACTCTATCGATGACCCACCAAGTTAATGCTGTCTCCTCATCTGCTTCCAGACTTTCCATCTCCTGCGGAAGATCTTCAAATGGATTCCCCCAACACAAGGAAGACAGTCACCCATGCACTCATCACCAGCAAACTGGACTACGCCAATGCACTATATGCCGGCATTACAAATAAACTTCAATCAAGACTACAATGAGTCCAAAATGCAGCAGCCAGGCTCGTCCTGGACATCCCTCGACACAGCCGAATCTCCTCCCACCTCAGAAACCTATACTGGATCCCAGTCAAGAAGTGCATCACATACAAACTCCTGATCCTCACCTTCAAGGCACTGCACAACATAGGACCACCGTACCTCAACCACCGCCTCATCTTCTACGTACCCAACAGACATTGCTGTTGCTCCCAGCTCACCCTTGCAGCTGTCCCAAGATTTGGAAAAGCACAGCAGGAGGAAGATCCTTCTCCTACCTAGCAGCCCAGACATGGAACCCGCTTTCCCTCAAGCTCAGGCATACCTCATCACTGAAGCAGTTCAGGAAGGACCTCAAGACCTGGCTCTTTGACTGAGCAGCATGCCTTCTTTCAAAGCTTTGCGTAGCTATGGGTGATTAGCCGCGCTTTACAAATTCTAGATTGATTGATTGATTGATTTAGGCTGATGTTTTCTGAGTTGTTAGTGGCTTCTAGTCAGTGATCTGGTGTCTGTGAGTTGTCTCTTTCGGAGTGTGAAGGTGGTCAATGCTGGTGGTTTGAGGGATGGAAGTTGCTGTAGATGGCCGCTATTGTGTAATGAATGTTGTCTGTCAGAGTCACAGAGGGCTTTGGAGGGTTGGATTGTGTTCTCGGTGGCCGCAGGGCAGGAGAACTCTCTCACTATGCTGAAAATGTCCTTAAAGCGGCTGGTGTTCTTCTCGATGTGGTTGATCAGGGTGTCCTTTTTTGCGGCCCTGAGGTGGTGATTGTTAGAAATGGGGTCTTTGGTTGGCAGTCAGATTACCCCCTGTCCAAGTAAGGACCCTCACTCTAGTCAGGGTAAGTCACACACAATCCAAATTATCCTGTGCCCACCCTCTGGTAGCTTGGCACTGAGCATTCAGGCTTAACTTAGAAGGCAATGTGTAAAGTATTTGTGCAATAAATCATACAATACCACAATATAGCATCACAAAAATACACCACACAGTGTTTGGAAAAATATATAATATTTATCTGGATATTTGCAGGTCAAAACGATAAAAGATGCAATAAGAAATTGTAGGCATATCACTGGATAGTGATGAGAAGTGTCTTAAGTCTTTAAAAAACAAAGGGGGTCATTCTGACCCTGGTGGTCATGGACCGCCAGGGCCAACGACCGCGGGAGCACCGCCAACAGGCTGGCGGTGCTCCCATGGGCATTCTGACCGCGGTCAGAGACGGAAAACCGGCGGTGTTCCGCCGGTTTCCCGCTGCCCTGGGGAATCCTCCATGGCGGGGCTGCAGGTAGCGCTGCCATGGGGATTCCGACCCCCTTACCGCCAGCCTGGCTCTGGCGGTTTTGACCGCCAGAACCTGGCTGGCGGTAACGGGTGTTGCGGGGCCCCCTAACAGGGCCCCACCAAGATTTTTAGTGTCTGCCAAGCAGACACTGAAAATCGCAACGGGTGCAACTGCACCCGTCGCACCCCTTTCCCTCCGCCGGCTCCATTCGGAGCCGGCATCCTCATGGAAGGGGGTTTCCCGCTGGGCTGGCGGGCGGCCTTCTGGCGGTCGCCCGCCAGCCCAGCGGGAAACTCAGAATTACCGCGGCGGTCTTTTGACCGCGCAGCGGTATTCTGCCGGCGGGACTTTGGCGGGCGGCCTCCGCCACCCGTCAAAGTCAGAATGACCCCCAAAGTCTCTTTAACGCACAAAGTACCTGGTTTGGCGTGGAAAATCTCTGCGGAGGGCAGCAGAGGAGGAGATGTGTGGAAAATGGTGTGTGTGTTGGTTTCGCCCCTTCACACACGGACTTGCGTCGTTATTTTTCACGCGGGGAAGACGTTGTGTCGATTTCCAGCACGCGGACAGTCTCCTCTGTGGGTCGCAGGGTTTTCAGACACCCCTGGGTCTGTGCGTGGAATCCTGGGCATGTTGTCCAGCTGCGCATCGTTCCTGTGGGCTGTGCGTGGAATTTTCTCCCTCACGGCAGACGCTGCGTCGATTTCCTCTCTGGAAGTCGGGCGGCGTTGTCCAGGCGGGCCGTGCGTCGAAGTTCCGGTCGCACCTCAGGCGCCACGTCGATCTTTTCCCTGCAAAGTCGAGCGGGGTCATTCCGGGTCGGCGTACAGTGAATTGTTCACCGCGGAGTAAGCTGTGTGTCGAATTTTTCGCCACACAAGGAGTCCAGTTGAAAGAAAGAAGTCTTTTTGGTCCTGAGACTTCAGGGAACAGGAGGCAAGCTCTATCCAAGCCCTTGGGGAGCACGTCTACAGCAAGGCAAGAGTTCAGCGAGGCAGCAGGGCAACAGAAAGGCAGCAGTCCTCTGTAGAAAGCAGTCAGGTGAGTCCTTTGGGCAGCCAGGCAGTTCTTCTTGGCAGGATGCAGGTTCTGGTTCAGGTTTCTTCTCCAGCAAGTGTCTGAGGTGGTAGGGCAGAGGCCCTGTTTTATACCCAAATTTGCCTTTGAAGTGGGGGAGACTTCAAAGAGTGGCTTAGAAGTGCACCAGGTCACCTTTCAGTTCAATCCTGCCTGCCAGGGTCCCAGTAGTGGGTGTGGCAGTCCTTAGTGTCAGAGCAGGCCCTCCACCCTCCCAGCCCAGGAAGACCCATTCAAAATGCAGATGTATGCAAGTGAGGCTGAGTACCCTGTGTTTGGGGTGTGTCTGAGTGAATGCACAAGGAGCTGCCAACTAAACCTAGCCAGACCTGGATTGTAAGGCACAGAAAGATTTAAGTGCAGAGAAATGCTCACTTTCTAAAAGTGCCATTTCTAAAATAGTAATATTAAATCCAACTTCACCAGTCAGCAGGATTTTTTATTATTACTAAATATGCCTTTTCTACTCCCTTCAGATGAGCAGCTACCACTTCCACAATGTATGAGGGCAGCCCCAATGTTCGCCTATGAAGGGAGAAGGCCTCACAGTAGTGTAAAAACGGATTTAGGAGTTTTACACTACTAGGACATGTAAACTACACAGGTACATGTCCTGCCTTTTACCCACACAGCACCCTGCCCTAGGGGTTACCTAGGGCACACATTAGGGGTGACTTATATGTAGAGAAAGGGGAGGTTTAGGCTTGGCAAGTACTTTTAAATGCCAAGTCGAAGTGACAGTGAAACTGCGCACACAGGCCTTGCAATGGCAGGCCTGAGACAAGGTAAAAGGGGCTACTTGAGTGGGTGGCACAACCAGTGCTGCAGGCCCTCTAGTAGCATTTAATCTACAGGGCCTAGGCACATACAGTGCACATTACTAGGGACTTATAAGTAAATTAAATAGTCCAATTGGGTATGATCCAAGGTTACCATGTTAAAAGGGAGAGAGCATATGCACTTTCGCACTGGTTTTCAGTGGTAAAGTGCGCAGAGTCTAAAAGCCAGCAAAAACAGAGTCCAAAAAGTGGAGGGAGGCAGGCAAAAAGTTAGGGGTGACCACCCTAATGCTGTCAGGTCTAACAGTGATGATATTTGTTGAGGCCATTTTGAAGGTGGTCCGAAGGGTTCTTGCTAGTGAGCCATCATCTTTGTAGCTGTTTGCATTCTCTCTTCAGTGGGCGGAGTGTGAGTTTGAACCACCTGGCAAGGCTTCTGGATCTTCTGGTGCTGGAGTTTCTTGTGGGGACAATTTCGTACGCACAGTTGTGGATCCAGTCATGGAAGTTGCGGGTGTCTTGTTTGATGTTGCCAGTGGGGTGGCTCTGTTGGTGTTGAGATCATTGCATGTATAGTCTAATCGGCCATGCACTAGAACACCCAAGGAGTTAATCACTCACACCAGGAATTTTCCCAGGTGAATGAGTGTACTTTTTGTGGGTAGCTTGTGTAGTGCAAAATTGCGTTGGACATATTGAACATGAAGGATAACCTCCTGGATTAAAGTATGGTGGCATTTGCTCAGAGGTTTTTTGCTTTCTTTGTATACGGCTGTCTACTGCATTTGACAGCATGGCAGCTATCCTAATAAAGGCCAATGACTCACATACTGAGCCCCCTCCATAATTATCCTCTGTTCCAGCTTCCTTCAAAGCAACATTAAGGGAATGGTAGAATGTGGTTAACACACACACCAGGAGCATGAGCTGAGAAAAGCTCAACAAATATAAAACAAATTTATCATGGAAAATCTATTTCTCCCAATGACACCCTTAAATCCAAAACTGACTAATAAGAACACCGAAAATCATGAAAGATGTATCTCATCTTCCTGGGGTCAGCGCTTTTAATTTGCCATCAATGGTTTATCCATCAGTCTCTAATAATTTGTTGAATCCAAACTGATTAAAATTTGAAAATCTCCTAGGTTTTTTACTGAAAGAAACATTAATATATCCCCTTGTCAGAAATGTTTTACCTAGAGTTAGAGTAATACAAAACACGTGGGCTGATTCACAACAGTATTAATGAATATCAGAAAGTAATACTAAAGAAGTACTCTTTTGCAATCTCTCAGAAGACTGTTAATTCCCCCTTTAACATCCAACTTATTGTTAGTAAAGTAGCAAAGAGGACTCAGACATTTCTATTTGTACTTAAGGTATATGAATGGTCGATGATTAGTTCAATTTTATTCCCAGCTTTGATTTTTGGGACCAATTCACAATGGCTGTAAATATTATACAAAAGACTTATTCTCTATATTAAAATGGCCTTGTTAAGTCAATAAGCCCCTTAGGGTAAATGTGTTTCTCCGTCTTGTACAGAATTTAAAAAGAACAGTAAAATCTTTATTGTCATCATAATGTGCAATCACAAAGCCTTAATAAAATTTCACTTCTTCTAAAGCACAAGGTAAAGTGTTCCAAAAAAGTCACAAATGGCTTTGCATTTATTAATGTTCATTTGCTAATACACATAGGATAGAGGTTGCCGAAGACAATTTTATTAGGGCTTTAGGGGCCATACCAATCAGTTCCCCTCTTGTACCCTTGAGATATGACATGGGCATTAATAGGGTCACCGACCCCCAAATTGGCTACGTATAGAGCAGGCCTCAGCTACCTGGTTAGAGTAGACTCAGCTCGGAAAGTCCCATGATTGTGCTTCATTTCCACATGACTTAAACAGCTGAAGCTTGAAGGACTTTGGGAACAGCCGGACCAAATCTGTAGAGAAGATAAATAGGTACTTAAGGTGGCATATTGGCAGTATACTAGGGAGCGTCAACAGCAGAGGGCTGATTTGGGACATCTTACAGAAACATATTTGGAGCTTAAAGCTGTGCCTAAATTTGAAGACTTTTTGGATTATATCACTCCGCCAAGGGCAAAGAGTCTGTATCTACATTTTAGACATGGCTGCGTGCCCGTGAACGCTTTTTGTAGTATGAGGTGAAAGATGGGCTGTCTGCCTTATACCCCCAGTGTAAATCATTGCCCAAGATGATCAATCATACTGGTATTGTCTGTCCTGGGCATCTAGCCTCAAGACGACGGTGGCTCAGGACAGTCTGCCAATCCCTGGGGATTGGAAATTATCAAGTGGCACTGCACCTGTTTAGGTCAAGTTACCTTATCAGTCGTTTTCTTCTGGGTTTATAGATCAGAAAAGATAGGGCTCTTGCCCGGGAGGGGGCTGTGGGAGTTTTAGACTTTTCATCCTTGGCATGGTCTCCCTTAACTTTTTGCCTCTGTTTACCAAGGTGTTGGTGTGTGCTGGACTCTGATTTTGCTGTTTCTGTTACTCTGGGCTCTTTACTACTGCTAACCAGTGCTAAAGTGCAAGTGCTCCTTTACAAAATATGTATGTTATTGGCTTATCCATGATTGGCATATTTGATTTATTAGTAAGTCCCTAGTAAAGTGCACTAGAGGTGCCCAGGGCCTGTAAATCAAATGCTACTAGTGGGCCTGCAGCACTGGTTGTGCCACCCACATAAGTAGCTCTGTGATCATGTCTCAGACCTGCCACTGCAGTGTCTGTGTGCGCAGTTTTAAACTGCCAATTCGACTTGCCAAGTGTACCCACTTGCCAGGCCTAAACATTCCCTTTGTATACATGTAAGGCAACCTAAGGTAGTCCCTAGGTAGCCCCAAGGACAGGGTGCAGTGTATGTTAAAGGTGGGACATGTACTTATGTGTTTTACATGTCCTGACAGTGAAATACTGGCAAATTCGGTTTTCACTATTGCACAGCCTATCTTTAGATTGTTAGTTTGAAAATGCCACTTTTAGAAAGTAGGCATTTTCTTGCTTAAAACATTCTGTGACTCTACTTGTTTGTGGATTCCCTGTCTGGGTCAGTTTGCCAGTTGGGCTGTGTGCACCTCTCCTCTGAACAGTGACACAAAGGGAGCTGGGGTGTAGCCTACATATACTTATGAGCCATCTAGGCTGAGGGAGAGGAGGAGTGATCAATTACACTTGAAAGGGCTGTGCCTTCCCTCACACAATACAGTCTCCAAACCCCTGGTGTGTGTCTGGGGCCCTGGCATGTGCAAGGCAGGATCTTGAAAACAACAGTGACTTCTCTCTGAAGTAGGCATACTTCAAAAGCAGAAAGGGGTATAAGAAGAGCCCCCAAAGCCCCTAAAAATGTAATCTCTTCTGGAGTCAAGAGGAACCTCTGCTAATGAAAAGAACTGAGGAGAAGTGCTGCCCCTGCCAGTGACTGTGCTTTGTTGGGCAATCCTGCAGTTGTTGCTTCTGCCTGTAAAAGCGGACATAAACTAGACTTTGTTGTGCATTCCTGCTTGAGAAGAATCTTCAAGGGCTTGAACTGAGCTTGCCTCTTGTTGTTGAAGTCTCAGAGCCATCAAAGACTTCCCCTGCCAGCACCCTGACTCTCTGCTGAGACTCCTGCCCTGCTAAGTGGTGCCCTATCAAGTCCCTGGGACCTTGATAGGTGAAGCTGGCAGCTAAGAATTGAAAATCCACGCAAAGACCGTTGTGCGGGAAAACCTTTGATGCACCAGCTGCCTTGTGGCTGTTAAACGATGAGCCATTGGCCCCATGGTTAAAATCAACGCTTCACCTGCATCGTGGCTAGAAGATCAACGCAACTCGGCTGAAGAAACAACACACAACACCCACAGCGGCTTCTGTTAATGATGCAAGCCCCCATGCAGCGTGGTTTCTGGACACCGTGCAACCGGATTTCAATGCAACATTACTGGCCGTGGAAAATCAGCACAAAGCCTGGCCAGACCTGAGGTGCTGGTCTGAATCGAAGCATAGCTCTCTCAAGGGGGACAAGAAATGAGACATGCCGACCCGACCAGAGAAGGAACAACTTACGTTCTCGCTTGTGGGTGAGAAATCGACATATTGCTAGCCTTTTTCGACACACACTCGCCAGTGCAGCTTTATTTTGACGCTACCCAGGTACTTTTGTGCACTAACAGCATTCTCACTGTTTTCGTAGGATTAAGACTCTTAGGCCCTCATTCTGACCTTGGCGGGCGGCGGAGGCCGCCTGCCAAAGTCCCGCCGTCAGGTTACCGTTCCGCAGTCGAAAGACCGCGGCGGTGATTCTGACTTTCCCGCTGGGCTGGCGGGCGGTCGCCTTCAGGCCGCCCGCCAGCCCAGCGGGAAAGAGGCTTCCACGATGAAGCCGGCTCGGAATCGAGCCGGCGGAGTGGAAGCTGTGCGACGGGTGCAGTTGCACCCGTCGCGTATTTCACTGTCTGCGCAGCAGACAGTGAAATACATTTAGGGGCCCTCTTACGGGGGCCCCTGCAATGCCCATGCCAGTGGCATGGGCACTGCAGGGGCCCCCAGGGGCCCGCGACCCCCCCTACCGCCATCCAGATCCCGGCGGTCCGACCGCCGGGATCTGGATGGCGGTAGGGGTGGTCGGAATCCCCTCGGCGGCGCAGCAAGCTGCGCCGCCTTGGAGGATTCAATGGGGCGGCGGTACACTGGCGGGAGCCCGCCAGTGTTGCCGGTCCGACCGCGGCTTTACCGCCGCGGTCGGAATCCCCATTGGAGCACCGCCGGCCTGTCGGCGGTGCTCCCGCGGTCCTCCGCCCTGGCGGTCTTTGACCGCCAGGGTCAGAATGACCGCCTTATTCTTTTTAAAAACTCTAATCTTGACTTGTGTATGTTGGATTTTTGTCATTTTGGTCTTGTTTTGTTTAGATAAATATTATCTGTTTTATTAAACCTATGTTGTGTCCTTTTGTACATTTTTCATTGAGTTACTGTGTGTGTTGGTACAAATACTTTACTCATTGCTTCTGAAGTTAAGCCTGCCGGCTTGTGCCAAGCTACCAAGGGGCTGAGCAGGGGTTAGCTGAGCATGACTCTCCTTTACCCTGACTAAAGTGAGGGTGCTTGCTTGGATAAGGGTTAACCTGACTGCCATCCAAATACCCCATTTCTAACAATGAGCAACAGTACTCCTCCCCCCTGGGCTTTGCCCAGAACACATTCTGGTTTACCTGCAAGATCTAACACTTCCACAATTAATCCCACCTAAATTGCTGGACCTACAGCCATCCATTCAAATAGAGGAGATCCATACGGCAATCTGTCAAATGGTCCTTGGCAAAATCTCAACCACAGACGGGTTCCCTGTTGAATATTACAACTCTTTCCAAGCTACCCTCGCTCCTTGCCTGCTGGAAATTAATAATGAGGCCCTCTGGCAGGGTGAATTTCCTATCTCCTTGCACAAAGTGCTTATAGTAGTACTACCCAAACCAGTTAAAGATCCCCTTGAGGTGAGCTCCTACCACCCATTATCAATGATAGACATTGATTATAAGTTGCTGAGCAAGATCCTCACAAATAGACTTCTCCTGATGCTTCACTGTACACCCTGATCAATGTGGATTTGTGCCACAGAGAGCATTGCATCACAATATTTGACACCTGTGTCATATAGATGTGGTCACTGAGAAGGCCAGCCAATCAGTGGTGGTTTACCAAGACCTTAAAAAAGCATTTGAAACATTTAGTTGGTCATATTTGCCACAGGTTCTGTAATTAATACGGATGGCCCCAACTTCTTGGGCTGGATAAAGCTCCAATATACAGACCCACAAGAAGAAGTCTGCACTGGCACCCAAATCTCCTGCCCTATTACCATCCAGAGAGGGACACGGCATGGACGCTCGCTATTGCCGGCTCTCTATACCCTAGTTATGGAGCCCCAGCGGCCCAGCTGCTCAACAAAGGGCCTAACTGGTGCATCCATGTTGAACCGAACTGGCATATAACCTCATTGTATGCAGATCACATACTGGCATATTTACAGGACCACACACACACTCTCCCAGCCCTATACGTCCTACTTGACCACCTTGGGGAAGTAGCTAGCCTTAAAATTAATTGGGGCAAATCCTGTGGTCGCAAAAGGGTCTCCATTGCCGCACTCCAGTGCCCTCTGCTTGAAGGAGGACTGCTGGGCCCAGAAATGGGGCACTTTACACAGTTCTATTACACACATCAAACTTACCTCACACCACATCGTTTACATAAAATATTCCCACCATTTTGAGCCAACTCGTCCCAGGTGCTGGAGTATATCTCTGAGATAACTGACACCCCCACTCCCTCAGGAACCGCTCCTCTGCCTATAAGGGATCACGAAAAGCACAAACAAACCAAACACTACTTGAAATGTGTTGACCTGACATTGATATTATTTAAACTCATAATTGCCGTGTCCTGGAAGGCCCCTCAACCACCAGTGGTTAGCTGCTGGCTACGAGTGACTTCTCACTGGGCCTCAGCAGAGGCTGATGCCCTTACACAAGACCACAAGCTACGTGGATGGGGGGGTTGCCATGTTCAGGGACACTTATATGCTGAAGCTATTTAACCCCCTTCCCAAGACTGAGCAACCACAGGCTGGCAGCCTCTGGCACCTGCAGCAAGCGAACCCGCCCCAACACCGCCCACTCCTTGATTAATACTTCTAAGCTCCTGCTAGCCACCTTACCATGCCTAAAGGAGTTCTGCATGCAAATGACTTCTACTTCTCCTATCCCCTGCCAGGTCACGCCACCTCCCCGATCCCCAACACCACCTCCATTACACTGATCATGCCCCCACAGCAACACGGGTTCCGTTATATGATGGTAAATTATTATAGCTATTGATGATACTGCCAGCCGGAGCAGTTTGGAGTTCAAGTTATTAATTGTTCTTTCTTCACATATTTGGCATGAACATCCTTAGGCATGACAGAAGGCATACCTGTAAAACTGCCAATCATGGCCTTGTCCTAGTACAGTTTCAGGTCCCGGACGTCCTCATTTGCCATTTCTTGTACTTGCGTTATCATTGTTAAGATAGGAGACGTATTCACTTACTGACAACCACCTGAATTACTCAATCTATACTTTCATGCGGCCTATTGTTTTCCTTTGTATAAATGCAGATAAAGGCATTTAGGAAAAAAGGTGAGCCGGTTCAAAAACAGGCGGTCAGTTTAGTTCTCCCATAATTGTATTTATCTCTGGAAGATAGAGCTTATTCATCTGTGATTCTAGCACCGTAAAGAGTAATAATAGAGCACATAAACGATGTTTAAATCATGCCCTACTGACTACATTGTTATGTTATATGTTGTGTTATGTCTTGTTACCCTATGTTATGCTACATGGTATTTATGAAGCACTTGCATACCTGATTTTCATTACAATACATTTCTCAGAACATGACATTGGAAAGCATTCAAGTAATTATGTGATTTCAAGAGACGTGCTTTCTTCTGAGTACCGTAACATACCTATTTAAAGGCTAAATAGATGGGCTTTAAACACATCCTAAAACGTGGCAGGGGCAACTCCTTTAACTGGGATTGTGATAAAGTATGTCAGGTTGTTTGCTGCTTCGAGAGAAAAGGCCCCATTAACGAAGCAAACTGTTCTAATCCTTGGGACTCAAAATCCATGCAATACAGTGAAGTGCATGGGCTTCGTAGTCTTACACGAGGTAAATTTGGAAGAAACAAAATCAGTGAAGTCCTGGTAAACAGTTTTGTGTAAACAGAAAATACCAGGGCACTCCAATTAATAAGTCCACAGTACGCAGAAATCCAGAAATTTTAATTCCTTATGTTGAAAAACATAGACACATCAATGTTCCGAGACAGCCAACACGTGTTTCGTCCAGCAGGACTTTTTCAAGGCATATAACTGGATAGATTATTGAGTCCAAATGATGTCTCTTAGTCACAGGAAATGTGGGTCCTGTATGATGAGTATGCTGTATAAGCCAACTATCCGAAGTCTTAAAAGTGGAATGTGGCGGGGCCCTGATAAGCCAATCACCTGTCCTCTCCCGGTCAGGAAAAGCCGAAAGGCAGCGTGCGTGCGGTGTGTAAGCAGAATAACAGTTTTGTGTACTGTCTCAATTCCTTTAAAAATATCTCCTTCAAGATGGGTAAGTGAAGTAACAGATTTAGCACAAGTGGGATGTGATGTCATCTGGAAACATTACTCATCAACCAAACTGCTGTGTTTGGAATCAGCATAAGCCGGTTAAATATTTTTGATCAAACAGCTGATAGAAATAGATGGTACTTCAGTCATTCAAGTAGGACTGTACATGGACACACATGATCTGAATATAAAACCTCTTATCCACAAATGTAACACAGGTTTTTCACTTGAAAAAAAAACTAATACTAATAAAAGAAAAATTCAATAAACCACAAAATCTAGGTTGTGTACCTTCTTTTTGGGCTCAGCGCGAGCCCCATGCAAGTTGGCCAGACAAGATGTTCAGATGTAAGTGCCTCTTCTACGGCAACTGATGGCTTAATTTTGGTGGGAATACATTTCATGAATTTTGTCAGTAGACTAATTGTTTTTTTGTAATAACAATAGTACGGCCAATAAGAATTTTCATGAAGCTCTGAAAATATATTTGCTAGACTTTCTAATGATATTTGAACATAAAACTGTTTTTGAACATGCCTAGAATTCTGGGACTGTTGTAAAACAATTATGTATGGCAAAGTCTATAGAATTAGATATGAAGTTAAGCAGATAACTGGATGTTGGTATCAAGAATGTGATTACATTAGACCAAATATTTCTCAAATGAAAGTTAATATTGACAGTGAAATAGCATTGCCCTTTTCAGCATTCTATAACCAGCAATGTCCAGGTTCAGATTGAATAAGTGCACATTACACAGCAGGTCTGGAAATAAGTGTTTTATAAGTGAAAAAGTGATTGAGTGATGGTAGAAATTCGGTTACTGGTTGAGGATGAAACCCTACTCAGGCAACAAACACAATCCTTGTTCGGGTGAGGCACAAGCAAATTCCAAATTAACCTGTGTTCAAACCTCTGGTTGTGCCAGGCTTAATTTAAAGGAAATCTGTATGGAATATATGCAGCGCTTAAAACAGTAAGATTGTGAAGGCACAACAGATGAAAACTCATACACCAATTTACAAAAATATAGTAATTATTAATAAATAAAACAAGACTAAACCAACATAAATAAGATCAGTAGAAATGGAGATTTGCAATTTTAAAGATTCTGGTGAAAATAGTACCAGAAACATAAACTGCCAACTGTTGATAATTGGTTGTACCGGGCCGGAACAAAGTCACAAGTTCAGGCTCATCAAGATGGAACACAGGAAGATTAAAGGGACCTGCTAAACAAGAGTATCTGGTTTCCGGAGCGTTAGAAGTCCCTAGGTCGAGGGTGTGTCACACAACCAATATGATGCATCAGTTTGATGAACGGTGAAGTTGCTATGTGAGGTCCTACATTGTTGATGAGGAGCCCAACTGTGAGAGTTTGTGATGCAATGTCCAGCATCGAGAACGCATCATACAGTCAAGGTGAGTCACCACTTCCAAAGAGCTGTGATCCTGGGATGTGAGAACCAGTGTTGTTGTCAGGGCTGCCATTGATGAGGCCTTTGCATCCGGAAGCTTCACACAAGTGGCATTTCTGATGCAGGCTGCGGAGTCAATGAGGAGTTTGGGCCTCCAGAGAGCTCTTGCAACAGAGGCAATGGATCGGTTTTGATTGGGATTAGGGAGCTCGTCGTAGGATATGTTCTACTGGGTCACAGATGGGCTGACAGAGCACATCCAAGCCCACTTTCAAGGGTCTAAAACTGGGGTGGCACCACCTAACAGTGTAGGACTCACAGAGGGGAGAGTCCAGGTTCAAGGTTGTTGGAGACTTCTGTCCTTGAGGCTCTGTTCAGGAGGCCAGCCAACTAGTCCTTGGAGTCAACTTGAAGTTCTAAGTGCAACAGATACAGGTCCAGTTCTTCTCACCAGGCTAGGCAGTAGGTAAGGACAGAACGAAAACAGGTCCTTCAGAACAGCAGTCCAGCAGAGTGACAGTCCTTTCAAAAGCACAGCAGTCCTTCGTGACAGAGTATCAACAGGTCTAGAAGTATACTGAAGAGTTTGTTTATGTGGTCCAATATTTATACCTGGGCCTTCCTTTGAACAGGTGAAAACTCCTAGCGGTTTCTCTTTGAAGTACCCAGGCATCCTGCCTTCCCTGTCCTGGCTTGAGACTAACTGCGGGGAGGGATGCAGGCCTTTGTGTGGAAGTTGGACATGCTCAACTCAAGTGTAAGTTGAGGTGTGACCAGCTCCACCTTCCCATCTTGCCAGTGATGACTCATCCCGGCACTCCTAAACTGTCTATTGTGTGGGGCTTTCTAGAAGGAATGCACAAAGCACTGCTGACAGCTGCCCCAGAAACAGGCTACAGGCACTAAATGACTAGGCAGAAATAAACCAACTTCCTAAAAGTGGAATTTTCAAAATTGTCATTTAAAACCTGACTTCACCATCTTAGAGAATTTTTAATGACAATTCCAAAGACACCAAACAAGAACTGTGTACCTGCTTTCATTTGGAAATTATCACGTATTAAATGTAATAGAGTACTTACAATGTTATCCTATGGGATAGGTAGGCCTTGTAGTAGTAAAAAACAGATAATATATAAAGGGCATATAAAACTTAAAAGTACATGTCCAACCTTTTAAATAAACTGCACCCCACCCTAATGACAGCTTAGGGCCTACCCTAAGAGTGACATGTATTAAAAGGAAGGTTTAGGCCTGGCAGAAGTTTTATTTTTTTACGTCAACATGCCAGAGTAAAACCGTACACAGGCAGCAATGACAGGCCTGAGACAACACTGACAGCACTACTTAAATGGATGGCACAATATGTGCTGCAGGCCTACTAGTAGCATTTATAGCTATACAGAGTACCACGTTAATAGGAACAAACTAAATCAAATGTGTCAATTAGGTGTAAGCCATTTTACCATGTTTAATTAAATGAGCACAAGCACTCTAGGACTGGTTAGTAGTGGTAAAGTGCACACAGTCCAAATGCAAAAAAAGCAAATTTCTGAAAAACAGGAGGTGAGATGGGAAAACGGTTGGGCAAAGACCACCGTAATGCTGTCAGTTCTATCTAGTACTGGTTTCTAAATGTCCCCTAGTGCAGTTTACTACGAGAGATAAACTGCACATGACATCTGTCTAGATTTTTAAGAGAATGTAGGTCTTTTGTCCTGAAACTTGGGGTGATGAGCCTTTCACCTAAATAAAATTTGTAGTTTTCCCTTCATTTGCAGCACTCAATAACACAATTAGTAATACGTGGCAGCGCCAACATTCAATAAACTAATCTGATTTGTTTGTGACCACGAAGGACCCATAATGTTATGAGTCCAACTCTGAGAAGGGACGACAATCCAGTCTATCTGTTTAAAACACCGCCACAAGGATTACTCAACATACTTGCAGCCAGGGCATCGGACTTGGCATGTAGGAAGGCAGGAAGGTAAAAATGCAACAAGCTTTGTCCAGGATCTATAATAGCAGCTCTGTGTTCATAAGGACTGTTGCAACCCTGCTCCAATTTAGGAAGGAGACGACTATGCTCCTCTTAACTACATCAGGAAGAAGAAAAACTGCACCTCCACTCTCAGAACCCAGCTACCCATCCAAATAGCCGCAGACTGTAAGTTTGCCTTTCACTTTACGCTGCTGTTTTTCAGTCACATTCATGTTATAAAACATATCACTTTTATACAAGCATGTGCACAAAAAAGAACTGTGACGAGATATTGCACTAAGGGACATGATTTTATCTCATGCATAAGTATGCAGAACCCTCCTTGGGAGAGGTGATTCGATACCTCTAGTAGGTCTACACAGTTTTGGTAATTAACTCAAAAAGCACTAAAGGACACAGTGTCTGTCACTCCAATCTCTCCAGCGTAATCTGTTCAGTGACTTTCATTAATGCACAGATGCAGCGCAGACTGATGCCCCCACATTGCTCAGAGGTTGTCACAAAAGGTCTAATAATTTAATAGCCGGCGCTCTCCAAATGAGATGTATTCTTTGTACCAGAGAGCAGTTCAAGTATTTTATAAATACGATGTAATCACCGACTCTGCTCATTCCACTGTTTTTTAGTTAGAATGCTTGGTATGAGTAGCGCTCGGGGTGATTGCACAGTGTAGCCATACCACAGAGAGTCAGTTGTTTAAAAGAGAACCCGGCTGTCATTAGACGTTGAAGTGATCACTCCTAATAAGTTGAATTTACACTCGCAATTTGCTTACTGCAGTCACTGGAACAGTTAGAAGAGCACAAAACTGGCTAAAGAGCTAGGGGATTTGCCTGTGCAACCTTGCTGCAGTGGGCGCTGAGGAGATCGCTTCCTTACAGTTACTGGTTTTAAACTCCACATTGTCTACGGCATTAAATCAGAAGGCTCACTTTGTTAATTCCAGATTGCTTGCTTGAACCTATGGGGCTCAGATTACACATTTCACTAGCAAAGTATCCATTGACACAGTGGAGGACATGGTACGGATAATGATGACCTGAATCCCTTACTGGCAATCTTGATTATTCCCAATATACTTTTCTTGTAACAGTACTTAATAAATGAGATGCCCAACCTCCCATTCAGGCGCCAAGTAACCCAGCATAAGCTCAATAAACATTTTATAAAAATCTTGTACCTACTACCATCTTGCCCCTCCTAACTGTGCACTAAACTGGTGGAAGAGCCTGTATACTTCCTGACATCAGAAAGTGTAAAGAAATCGGGGATGAGATCAGTAGACGAGGGAGGGGTGTAAATTCTGGTACGAGAGAAAGGTTTTAGGAGTAATGAGGACTGCTAGTAATTATTCAGGTTCCGTTTTTCGTAGCATTACTTACAAAGAATATACAAGAGCAGTAATATTACATCTAACCTGTATAGAGTCATAAAACAAGAACGGGTGGCATATGTGCCTGGTTTACAAACAGCAATAACAGATGCCCTACAAGCTGCCAGTCAGGATGCAGTCATATCCCGGGAAGATCTACTTTGCACTTCTAATGCACGAGTAAAATTCTGGGAAGCTTAGGCCATAAAATCAAGCCCTCAATAGTTCTACTTAAGGCTCATTTAAATGCCTCAAAAACGTGCTGAAAAGTACTAAAATTACCAAGACGTTTTCTACACAGTCTATAAACTTGCAATATTGACATACAGCTTTGTTCTGCCCTGAACACAAACTATGCATTGCTCTTCAGGGCTTGAAAGAATTGCTAAGAGAGAAGTAAGCCTTATTTCCTGTTTCCTACAAAAGGTAAACATAACTGTGGGACATAATCTTGTTCCTAGCCTTAAAACCAGTCGTATCAGTAGAATAGGTGTTTATTGGGACCGTGGTCTTTTAACCCCTTAGCTGCTGGGCCGTTCCCCCCCCCCCCAGTGCTGAGCCCTTTTTTGGCTATTTGGGGTAGTTCGCGCTTAGGCCTTAATAACTTTTTGTCCACATAAGCTATCCACGCCAAATTTGCGTCCTTTTTTTCCAACATCCTAGGGATTCTAATGGTACCCAGAGTTTGTGGTTTCCCCTGGAGGAGACCAAGAAATTAGCCAAAATACAGTATATATTTAGTTTTTTCCCAAAAAATGGGAAAAAAGGGCTGCCGAAGAAGGCTTGTGGTTTTTTCCCTGAAAATGGCATCAACAAAGGATTTCTGGTGCTAAAATCACCATCTTACCACCGTTCAGGAATGGGCACACTTGAATGAGAAAACCACATTTTTCAACACAAATTTGGCATTTTACTGGGACATACCCCATTTTTACTATTTTTGGTGCTTTCAGCCTCCTTCCAGTTAGCGACAGGAATGGGTGTGAAACCAATTCTGGATCCCAGAAAGCTAAACATTTCTGAAAACTAGACAAAATTCTGAATTCAGCAAGGGGTCATTTGTGTAGATCCTACAAGCTTTTCCTACAGAAAATAACAGCTGAAATAAAACAATATTGAAATTGAGCTGAAAACAACTGCCATTTTTCTTTATGTTTTATTCTGTAACTTTTTCCTGCGATGTCAGATGTTTGAAAGCAATATACCTCTATGTCGGCTGGACTCTTCTGGTTGCGGGGATATATAGGGCTTGTAGGTTCATCAAGAACCCTAGGTACCCAGAGCCAATAAATGAGCTGCACTGTGCAGTTGGTTTTCATTCTATACTGGGTATACAGCAATTCATTTGCTGAATTATGAAGAGTGAAAAATAGGTATCAAGAAAACCTTTGCATTTCCAAAATGGGCTCAAGATAAGGTTTTGAGGAGCAGTGGTTATTTGCACATCTTTGAATTCTGGGGTGCCCATACTAGCATGTGAATTTCAGGGCATTTCTCAAATAGACGTCTTTTTTACACACTCTCTTATATTTGGAAGGAAAAAATGTAGAGAAAGATAAGGGGCAATAACACTTGTTTTGCTATTCTATGTTCCCACAAGTCTCCCGATAAAAATGATACCTCACTTGTGTGGGTAGGCCTAGCACCCGCAACAGGAAATGCCCCAAACCACAACGTGGACACATCACATTTTTTTCAAGAAAACCGAGTTGTTTTTTGCAAAGTGACTGCCTGTAGGTTTTGCCCTCTAGTTCAGCCGGCACCTAGGGAAACCTACCAAACCTGTGCCTTTTTGAAAACTAGAGACAATAGGGGAATCCAAGATGGGGTGACTTGTGGGGCTCTGACCAGGTTCTGTTACCCAGAATCCTTTGCAAACCTCAAAATGTGGCTAAAAAACAAGTTTTCCTCACATTTCGGTGACAGAAAGTTCTGGAATCTGAGAGGAGCCACAAATTTCCTTCCACCCAGCGTTCCCCCATGTCTCCCGATAAAAATGATACCTCACTTGTGTGGCTAGGCCTTGGGCCCCGGACAGGAAATGCCCCAAAACACAACGTGGACACATCACATTTTTTGACAGAAAACACAGCTGTTTTTTGCAAAGTGCCTACCTGTAGATTTTGGCCTCTAGCTCAGCCGGTACCTAGGGAAACCTACCAAACCTGTGCATTTTTGAACAATAGAGACCTTGGGGAATCCAAGATGGGGTGACTTGTGGGGCTCTGACCAGGTTCTGTTACCCAGAATCCTTTGCAAACCTCAAAATGTGGATAAAAAAACATGTTTATCTCACGTTTCGGTGACAGAAAGTTCTGGAATCTGACAGGAGCCACAAATTTTGACACATCCCATTTTTTGACAGAAAACACAGCTGTTTTTTGCAAAGTGCCTACCTGTAGATTTTGGTCCTAGCTCAGCCGGCACCAAGGGAAACCTACCAAACATGTGCATTTTTTAAAACTAGAGACCTAGGGAAATCCAAGATGGGGTGACTTGTGGGGTTCTGACCAGGTTCTCTTACCCAGAATCCTTTGCAAACCTCAAAAAGTGGCTAAAAAAACATGTTTTCCTCACATTTCGGTGAAATATGAAGAGTGAAAAATAGGTATCAAGAAAACCTTTGCATTTCCAAAATGGGCTCAAGATAAGGTTATGAGGAGCAGTGGTTATTTGCACATCTTTGAATTCTGGGGTGCCCATACTAGCATGTGAATTTCAGGGCATTTCTCAAATAGACGTCTTTTTTACACACTCTCTTATATTTGGAAGGAAAAAATGCAGAGAAAGATAAGGGGCAATAACACTTGTTTTGCTATTCTATGTTCCCACAAGTATCCCGATAAAAATGATACCTCACTTGTGTGGGTAGGCCTAGCACCCGCGATAGGAATTGCCCCAAAACACAACGTGGACACATCCCATTTTTTTACAGAAAACACAGCTGTTTTTTGCAAAGTGCCTGCCTGTAGATTTTGGCCTCTAGCTCAGCCGGCACCTAGGGAAACCTACCAAACCTGTGCATTTTTGAAAACTAAAGACCTAGGGGAATCCAAGATGGGGTGACTTGTGGGGCTCTGACCAGGTTCTGTTACCCAGAATCCTTTGCAAATTTTAAAAAGAGGCTAAAAAAAACACGTTTTCCTCACATTTCGGTGACAGAAAGTTCTGGAATCTGAGAGGAGCCACCAATTTCCTTCCACCCAGCGTTCCCCCAAGTCTCCCGATAAAAATGATACCTCACTTGTGTGCGTAGGCCTAGCACCCGCAACAGGAAATGCCCCAAACCACAATGTGGACACATCACATTTTTTTAAAGAAAACCGAGCTGTTTTTTGCAAAGTGACTGCCTGTAGATTTTGGCCTCTAGTTCAGCCGGCACCTAGGGAAACCTACCAAACCTGTGCCTTTTTGAAAACTAGAGACCTAGGGGAATTCAAGATGGGGTGACTTGTGGGGCTCTGACCAGGTTCTGTTACCCAGAATCCTTTGCAAACCTCAAAATGTGGTTAAAAAAGAAGTTTTCCTCACATTTCGGTGACAGAAAGTTCTGGAATCTGAGAGGAGCCACAAATTTCCTTCCACCCAGCGTTCCCCCATGTCTCCCGATAAAAATGATACCTCACTTGTGTGGCTAGGCCTTGGGCCCCGGACAGGAAATGCCCCAAAACACAACGTGGACACATCACATTTTTTGACAGAAAACACAGCTGTTTTTTGCAAAGTGCCTACCTGTAGATTTTGGCCTCTAGCTCAGCCGGTACCTAGGGAAACCTACCAAACCTGTGCATTTTTGAACAATAGAGACCTTGGGGAATCCAAGATGGGGTGACTTGTGGGGCTCTGACCAGGTTCTGTTACCCAGAATCCTTTGCAAACCTCAAAATGTGGATTAAAAAAACATGTTTATCTCACATTTCGGTGACAGAAAGTTCTGGAATCTGACAGGAGCCACAAATTTGGACACATCCCATTTTTTGACAGAAAACACAGCTGTTTTTTGCAAAGTGCCTACCTGTAGATTTTGGTCCTAGCTCAGCCGGCACCTAGGGAAACCTACCAAACCTGTGCATTTTTTAAAACTAGAGACCTAGGGAAATCCAAGATGGGGTGACTTGTGGGGTTCTGACCAGGTTCTCTTACCCAGAATCCTTTGCAAACCTCAAAAAGTGGCTAAAAAAACACGTTTTCCTCACATTTCGGTGAAATATGAAGAGTGAAAAATAGGTATCAAGAAAACCTTTGCATTTCCAAAATGGGCTCAAGATAAGGTTTTGAGGAGCAGTGGTTATTTGCACATCTTTGAATTCTGAGGTGCCCATACTAGCATGTGAATTTCAGGGCATTTCTCAAATAGACGTCTTTTTTACACACTCTCTTATATTTGGAAGGAAAAAATGCAGAGAAAGATAAGGGGCAATAACACTTGTTTTGCTATTCTATGTTCCCACAAGTATCCCGATAAAAATGATACCTCACTTGTGTGGGTAGGCCTAGCACCCGCGATAGGAATTGCCCCAAAACACAACGTGGACACATCCCATTTTTTGACTGAAAACACAGCTGTTTTTTGCAAAGTGCCTGCCTGTAGATTTTGACCTCTAGCTCAGCCGGCACCTAGGGAAACCTACCAAACCTGTGCATTTTTGAAAACTAAAGACCTAGGGGAATCCAAGATGGGGTGACTTGTGGGGCTCTGACCAGGTTCTGTTACCCAGAATCCTTTGCAAATTTTAAAAAGTGGCTAAAAAAAACACGTTTTCCTCACATTTCGGTGACAGAAAGTTCTGGAATCTGAGAGGAGCCACCAATTTCCTTCCACCCAGCGTTCCCCCAAGTCTCCCGATAAAAATGATACCTCACTTGTGTGCGTAGGCCTAGCACCCGCAACAGGAAATGCCCCAAACCACAATGTGGACACATCAAATTTTTTTAAAGAAAACCGAGCTGTTTTTTGCAAAGTGACTGCCCGTAGATTTTGGCCTCTAGTTCAGCCGGCACCTAGGGAAACCTACCAAACCTGTGCCTTTTTGAAAACTAGAGACCTAGGGGAATCCAAGATGGGGTGACTTGTGGGGCTCTGACCAGGTTCTGTTACCCAGAATCCTTTGCAAACCTCAAAATGTGGCTAAAAAACACGTTTTCCTCACATTTCGGTGACAGAAAGTTCTGGAATCTGAGAGGAGCCACAAATTTCCTTCCATCCAGCGTTCCCCCATGTCTCCCGATAAAAATGATACCTCACTTGTGTGGGTAGGCCTAGGGCCCCGGACAGGAAAAGCCCCAAAACACAACGTGGACACATCCCATTTTTTGACAGAAAACACAGCTGTTTTTTGCAAAGTGCCTACCTGTAGATTTTGGCCTCTAGCTCAGCCGGTACCTAGGGAAACCTACCAAACCTGTGCATTTTTGAACAATAGAGACCTTGGGGAATCCAAGATGGGGTGACTTGTGGGGCTCTGACCAGGTTCTGTTACCCAGAATCCTTTGCAAACCTCAAAATGTGGATAAAAAAACATGTTTATCTCACATTTTGGTGACAAAAAGTTCTGGAATCTGAGAGGAGCCACAAATTTCCTTCCACCCAGCGTTCCCCCAAGTCTCCCGATAAAAATGATACCTCACTTGTGTGGGTAGGCCTAGCACCCGCGACAGGAAATACCCCAAAACACAACGTGGACACATCCCATTTTTTGACAGAAAACACAGCTGTTTTTTGCAAAGTGCCTACCTGTAGATTTTGGTCCTAGCTCAGCCGGCACCTAGGGAAACCTACCAAACCTGTTCATTTTTTAAAACTAGAGACCTAGGGAAATCCAAGATGGGGTGACTTGTGGGGTTCTGACCAGGTTCTCTTACCCAGAATCCTTTGCAAACCTCAAAAAGTGGCTAAAAAAACACGTTTTCCTCACATTTCGGTGACAGAAAGTTCTGGAATCTGAGAGGAGCCACAAATTTCCTTCCACCCAGCGTTCCCCCAATTCTCCGGATAAAAATGATACCTCACTTGTGTGGGTAGGCCTAGCACCTGTGACAGGAAATGCCCCAAAACACAACATGGACACATCACATTTTTTGACAGAAAACAGAGATGTTTTTTGCAAAGTGCCTGCCTGTAGATTTTGGCCTCTAGCTCAGCCGGCACCTAGGGAGACCTACCAAACCTGTGCATTTTTGAAAACTAGAGACCTAGGGGAATCCAAAATGGGATGACTTGTGGGGCTCTGACCAGGTTCTGTTACCCAGAATCCTTTGCAAACCTCAAAATGTGGCTAAAAAACCACATTTTCCTCACATTTCGGTGACAGATAGTTCTGGAATCTGAGAGGAGCCACAAATTTCCTTCAACCCAGCGTTCCCCCTAGTCTCCCGATAAAAATGATACCTCACTTGTGTGGGTAGGCCTAGCGCCCGCAACAGGAAATGCCCCAAAACACAACGTGGACACATCACATTTTTTGACAGAAAACACAGCTTTTTTTTGCAAAGTGCTTACCTGTAGATTTTGGTCCTAGCTCAGCCGGCACCTAGGACAACCTACCAAACCTGTGCATTTTTGAAAACTATAGACCTAGGGAAATCCAAGATGGGGTGACTTGTGGGGTTCTGACCAGGTTCTGTTACCCAGAATCCTTTGCAAACCTCACAAAGTGGCTAAAAAAACACGTTTTCCTCACATTTCGGTGACAGAAAGTTCTGGAATCTGAGAGGAGCCACAAATTTCCTTCCACCCAGCGTTCCCCCAATTCTCCGGATAAAAATGATACCTCACTTGTGTGGGTAGGCCTAGCACCCGCGACAGGAAATGCCCCAAAACACAACGTGGACACATCCCATTTTTTGACAGAAAACACAGCTGTTTTTTGCAAAGTGCCTGCCTGTAGATTTTGGCCTCTAGTTCAGCCGGCACCTAGGGAGACCTACCAAACCTGTGCATTTTTGAAAACTAGAGACCTAGGGGAATCCAAGATGGGGTGACTTGTGGGGCTCTGACCAGGTTCTGTTACCCAGAAGCCTTTGCAAACCTCAAAATGTGGCTAAACAACACGTTTTCCTCACATTTCGGTGACAGAAATTTCTGGAATCTGAGAGGAGCCACAAATTTCCTTCAACCCAGCGTTCCCCCAAGTCTCTCAATAAAAATGATACCTCACTTGTGTGGGTAGGCCTAGCGCCTGCGACACGAATGGATCACACAAGGGTCAATGGTAGTCATTGCATGAGGGCTACTGTTAACCCTGGAGTGATTCATTCCTGAAGCAGGCACACAAGCGGGATTGTGTTTTTATCAGGACAAGTGGGGAAACACTGGGTGGTAGGAATTTTGAGGATCCCTGCAGATCCCTGGACTTCTGCTCATTGGAATGCAAGGAAAATGTGTTTTTTAAGCACATTTTGTGATTTCAAGGGGATTCTGGGTGAAGGAAAACTGGTGAGAGCCAAGCAAGTCCTACACCCTTGGACTCCCCTGGTACTAGTTTGTTAAAGTAAACCCACCACTCACACTGGTTGGTTTTAGCACTTCCAGAAATTATGGTTTCAAAGCATGATTACTTATCAAAGTATCTGAATATTGAAACCAAGCCTTCTGAAGGTGGGCCATAAAGCCGCGTCCAGGCACCAACCTCGTTATGGTCCATTCACATGCCATTCACTCACAACAAACAACCCTTTCATATCGCCAGCCACCGGCCCAATCCAACCAATCACTGTACTCACATTAACTTACCGCTGCCAGACAAGGGCCCATCACATTCACACGCCACAGAACGGAATAAGTTTGACTACACTTTACCACCTGTCAAGTAACTGCCTCCTTCTTCCTTAACATTACCAAATGCATGTGTAACGAACCTTTACTAATGACTCCTGTGTCAGCCATCTGAGGCTCAGGAAAACATGTTTTTCATGCGCCTTTAACGCACTCTCTGTGCTAAATCCAACTCCTTCCAGTTTGTGGATGCAAGTTGGGGGTGTCCGAGTATGCCGTACAAAGCGATTCCTCGAACTGAGTGAGCATATCTACCTTTGAAACGAAGGGAGACATGCTGGGGATTTCTCTTGATGTTACCTAAAGAGAAGGTCATAGGCTAACTGCCTCCTTCTTCCTTAACATTACCAAATGAATGCGTAACAAACCTTTACTAAAGACTCCTGTGACAGCCACCTGAGGCTCAGGAAGACATGTTTTTCATGCGCTTTTAACGCACTCTCTGTGCTAAATACAACTCCTTCCAGTTTGTGGATGCAAGTTGGGGGTGTCCGAGTATGCCGTACAAAGCGATTCCTCGAACTGAGAGAGCATATTTACCTTTGAAACTAAGGGAGACATGCTGGGGATTTCTCATGATGTTCCCTAAAGAGAAGGTCATAGGCTATGAAAAAGGGTAGTGTTTGGTACATAGGGGAGTCCATGAGAACGTAGCATATGTCCCAGCTAACATTATGTGCAGTGATGTGACTATAATGCACTTATACAGCAAACTGAACATCTACTAAGTTCTGATGGAGGATGAACATGAAAAGCAGGTCAAACACTGACCTATACAAGTCATTCTCCTTCAGTGCTGGGATGGCACCAATGGGTTTGAATCCATAGGTGTAGATGATGTACATCTGTACTACCTTTACTATCTGCCTTCTACCTATGCAATAACCCTGTGAAGGCACTCCTACCATAAGCTTTGCTTACCCATTCCTGTCTCTGTTCTCATCAGAGTCCTGGCTAATTCTGTATAATTGCCAAGTGAACCTATACTAGTTTGTGGAAGCAAGGTGGGGGTTTCCAAGTATGCCGTACAAAGTGATTCCTCGAACTGAGAGAGCATATCTACCGTTGAAAGTAAGGTAGACATGCTGGTGAAGAAAGGGTACTCCGTGGCAATGTGGCATATGTTCTGTCCACTAGTATATGCAGTAGGGGGAATATAATGCATGTTAATTGAACAGAACACCGACCACGCTCTGACGGTGGATTTAGCTGTCAAGCAGTCCAAAAGGAAGTCCATGATGAAGTAAAATTCTGTGGCTCCTTGCCTAACGAAGCAGTGGCCCATGGACGTTCGGTATCCATGCACTGCCACTGAAAGGATTACCCAACGGCAGCTCAACCTCAGTCGATTTCCCAGAACTCTGCTTTAGTATGATACAACGTAAAGCAAGTAGGGATGGACACTGGGGACAGTAATACTGACTCTCCTGCCGCTTTCCATGCTTTGAGCACACTTTACAGCGACGACATGGATGATCCTTTTTTGGGTGTTTTAGGAATGCGATCAGCAAAGTGTCGCTCTTGCAGCCTTGCCACATCCTCCAGAACATATGAGGTGGAGGCTGCTGATTCTTCTGTAACAGCAGTGAGGCTTTCAATTACAGACAACTGGAAGTCAAGGAAAGTCATGAGTCTTCCTGTGGTTGTCTGACGGTAAACAACATACGCATTATATGTTGCCATCTGAATCAGGTGGGTAAACAGTTTCTTGTACCAAGTGCGAGTTTTACGACACGCATTGTATGGTTGAAGGACCTGGTCGTTCTTCTCCACTCCGCCCATGTACTTATTGTAATCAAGTATACAGATGGGCTTGTGGACTTCGGCCATCTGACCCCAAACCGTGATGGGAGAAGTGCTCTCATCATGAATTGTAGTGAGCACGTATACATCACGCCTATCTAGGAACTTGACTGCGAGCAGTTCGTTAGAACGCAATGCAGTACTCTGGGATTTCTGGAGCTTCTTGCAAACAAGCTCCTGCGGGAATCCTTTGCGGTTACAACGAACTGTACTGCAGGCCACAGTGCCAGCTTTGTAGAGCTCACTGAACAGCTCTACTCCTGTATAGAAATTGTCCACATAAAGGTTATAACCTTTGTGAAGAAGTGGCTGGACAAGTTCCCATTCAATCTTACCTGTGACCCCTAACGCGGGAGGGCAACCTACAGGGTTTAGGGTAGAATCCTTCCCTGTATACACTCTCAAGCTGTACACATAGCCAGAAGAGCTCTCACACAGCATGTACAGCTTTATGCCATAGCGAGCTCTTTTGCTCGCAATGTACTGTCTGAAAAGCAGCCGTCCTTTGTACAGGATCAAGGACTCATCGACTGCTATATTCTTTCCAGTAGTATAGATCTCTGGAAACCTGGCAGACAAATGTTCCACGACAGGCCGAATTTTGAACAACCTGTCATGATATGGATGTCCCGGGGCAATGCAGCAGAATTGTCATTGGATTGCAGCATGCACTGCAGTAGCAAAAAACAATCTCTGCTCATGTATGGTGCGAAGATGGGAGTTACCCAAATCGTGTGAGTCGTCCAGTAGGTCTGCAAGGTGGGTTTCTGCACTAAGCCCATTTTGAACGTAAGGCCCAAAAATATCTTCAACTCCGCCAGCGAAGTGGGATTCCACTGGCGTGCCCTAGAACGGGGCCCTAGAGTGCCTCAGCGCTCCCTCAGAAATTGGTCTGCACGCAAATTTGTTTGCTGCACAACTTTCTGAAGGAAGTCAACATCCAAAAATAGATAGATGTAGTCGACTGGCAAAAAGTTAGCTGTATCGACTTTACATCCAGCGTCACCAGTAAAAGGTGGAATTTGGGGCTGAACTAAACAGGGGGGCTGCCAAGAGAGCACTCTCTCTGTGCTTGCGGCCGCAAGCACATGCTCTCTGGGTTCGGCTAACCCAATGTGGTCCCGCTGCCCAGAATGTGCTTGCGAAGGGACAGCACGGATGTCGTCATTGTCTCCTTCAGACTCACTGGAAGAGGTGTCGTCGGATGGGACTCCGCCGACTGAAAGATCACTCCCAGAATCTGCCCCATTGTCCTCTCCCTCAGATGCTGTCTCAGTGTCTGCTGTCTCAGTCTCTGAGCCTACATCAGAACTGTCTTCCATAACCCGATTCAGGGCTTGATCAGCAGTCATCCAACGAGACGCCATCTCTGCTAGTGGCTAAACTGTCCCTCTAAATTACTAGCCTACGTAGAAGGCAGATAGGCACAAAATTGCTTGTGGGTATGTTTGTTGTGTACAATAGGAAATGTCGTCACCTTACCTTCGCTTCTTCTCCAATTCTGCAGATTCTCTGAAAACACTGAAAAAAGCGAAAAAAAGAATGTATTACTTCACCTTACCACACACCCTGTGCAACAGTCATTTTTGGTGCTCTGCCTCCCATTACCTCCTCTTCTCATTCCCTCAGTACTACCCAGCAAAAGTGCCACTCATATCTCCATAGTCCCCCTGGCATAACATTTGTTTTAAAGCGCAGGTAACGCTTGCCTTTACTAATCCACTCAGCTAAATACATATAAATGTATCTCCTTTGCAGCAGGACAATAAACCATCTGCGCTACTTTATGGCAACTGCCACTACAGAAAAGACATGCATGCATGCATATATATATATATATATTTTGTGAACAAGAATCTCACCACACTCCACGAGGTTCAAATTGGCATCTTTCATTGCAAGCAACAGCCATGTACGCGTTTCGACTCTCAAGGAGTCTTCATCACAGTAAATGAGTCCCTCTTTTCTTTCATTTTTTATACTTGCAATAAAACATGTCAATTTGAACCTCGTGGAGTGCGGTGAGATTCTTGTTCACAAAATATTTTCGAGGTTGCTCTCCTCCATTACTGAGCACCGGCAGTGGAGTGTGCTGCGCAACAAACTTTTAACCAATTTGTGTTGCATATATATATATATAATAATAATATATATATATATGTTTAGAAACAAAGTGGTTGAAGGGCTGCTGGGCGGCGCACTCCACTGCTGGTGCCCAGTGACAGAGAAGACCAATCTCGAAATTATGTAATGCCGAAAAATTTCACTGCACTCCACGAGGTACAAATAAACGTGTATTTTATTGTAGTCAATAACCACCAACGCGTTTTGACTCACCAAGGAGTCTTGATCACGGTCCTCGTGGAGTGCGGTGAAATTGTTCACCATTATAAAACAACACACAAAAGAAAAACAAGCATTTACAATGCAATGGGTCTCGCATCTGCTCGAGTTAGAGCTATTAGCGTTGTAAACTCCTAACCCAACTTTTCTTGCCACATAAATTGATAATTGAAAGTTAAACACTTTCACATAAGAGAGCCGATTCACAGCGCCATGGCCACCATGAGCATCAGGTGAAGAGATACACAAAAGGAAAAGAAGTTCACTCGCAATTAAACGTAACAGCAAAAGTGCAATTAGCCATGTACCAGGGGCGATGGCCAAGGCGGTAACAAAACCTCCCCAAGGAGGGACAAAGGTAAACCATTTACCAATGTAATCAAAGGATTTTTGAAGGGCAAGCCCACAAATGAGTGGTAGTGATGGGCGTTGTTAGAAGCCCAGATCCACACCAAGTCAGAAAAGCAGCGCATGGGCGCTGCAATGCTTGACCTAAAAAAAAAATATATATATATATATATATATATATATATATATATACATATACATATATATTTTTATATATATATATATGAGAGAGAGAGAGAGAGAAAACAAGACACTAATTTCACATAACTTTTTTTTTCATACATGTGTGCTTGCCCTTGGCAACGCACACATGTATAAAAAGAAACTGGCCCCATAGGTTGTCACCCTAAGGGCTGACCACCAACAATTTGTTTTTTTGTTTGTTTTTGGTACAATTTTTACCCTGGGGGGGCGATCGCCCCCCCCAGGGAAAACGACATTTTTTTTTAGCCCAAGGGGTCGGCCCGTGTTCTGAGGTCAGACCCCGCCATTTTGTTTTCCCTTTTTTTTTTTTTAAACAGTTGAAAAAATTTAATATTGCCCCGGGGGGCAGCCCTTTTACAAGGGGGCCGACCCCCCCAAAGAAGATCCCTGGTGCCTAGGGGCGTTTCCTGGCCATGGATCGCAGCCGCCCTGCGATCCTTGGCCAGGAAACGGTGCCAGGGAGGCATCGATGGAAAGGGGAGAGCCTCCCCTTTCTATTGATGCCTCCCTCGCATCTGGGGAGGCTGTTTTGGCCTTTTTTTCCCGACCGGAGAACAAGAGAACGCTTACCTGCTTCTCTTCTTCTCTTCTTCTCCGGTGGGGAAAAACAGTGACGTCAGCGCACCAATGTCACAAAGGGGCGGGAGGGGGGCGGGATGGAGACGTGGAAGTTCTTCTGCGTCTCCTACGAGGGAAAAAAGAAAAGAAAAACCCCCTCCCTGGTGTCGGCCACTGGTCGTGACCCGCACCAGGGAGGGAGTGTGGGCGTTGGCCAGTGGCCGACGCCCGCACCTAAAAGGTTAAACATCATCATATAATTACATATATAGTATAACTAAAAGTATCAAAAGCTATAGAAATCAATTAAAACTTCCTCAATACTTAAAGCTATTAAAAATGTACCAGCCACACAAGACATAACTAAAAATTGCATAGCATATTGAAACCTTAATGCATCAATACTGCCAACAATTACATATTCAAAAAGACAGGCTTTAGCAAGGAACACTTGATGATGTTGTTTGAAATGGGGTTTCTGGTTGACGGAGGTATGCACCCTGATCAGGTAGGAAGCACAATCTTAGTCAGAGTAAGTCACAAACACACCATAATCTAACCTGTGCTCACCCTGTGATAGCTTGGAACATAGAAGCAATGTGTAAAGTATTTGTGCAACACTTCTAAAAACAGTAAAACAGTGAAAACACCACACAGAAAGATACCACACCTGGTTAAAAAAAGAGAACTTCATTTAATAAACAAGTATGATTAAAACGACAAAAATCCAATAAGTAGAACTTGAGTTATGAATTTTTAAATAATAAACTGTAGGCTAGCTCTTAGAGGCAAAAAAGTGACAACCGGAGATATCTGGTCATGCCAGACTAGGACAAAGTCAGAAGTTCAGGCTGACTGCAATAGAGTGCAGGCCGGCTACAGGGACCTCGTTGGGCCTGCTGAACCAAAGTACCTTAAAATCCTGTGTGTGAGCATTGTGCTGGTTCAGAACCATGCTGTAGAGTAAATGCCATGGAGTTTAGGTGTGGGAGTGGGTGTCGACAGAGTCAACCTTGAGGCAATGCACTGATTCTGATGAGTGCCATGTCTGTGATGCAGAGTTAGGGTGTAATCAATGGGGATGCAGGGACCTTGCACCGAAGAAAATGCTGCAGTGCTGGTTCTGAAATTGGTGTGCTGGTTTTACCCACACAACAGCGGAGATGCACTTGTTCTGTCCACGCAACAGTGGAGATGCATTAGTTCTGCTGGAATAGTATCTTAATATCTAATTTTAAGGGCCCAGGACTGGGGTGGCACCACTTGGCAGGTCAGGCTTACAAATGGCAGAGTCCAGTTGCAATGTTGGGTTAGTTGGAAGTCATTTATGTCCCTAAAACTTCTGAACAGGAGACCAGTCGACTGGCCCTTGGAGTCACTCTGGGTTCTGGGTTGGAGAGATGAAGGTCCAGACCTTCCCACCCAGGTAAGGAGGGCAGCAGGCAGTGGATCAGCACAGCGAGGCAGCAGGTCCTCCAGAGTGGCAGTCCAGCAAAGTTAAAGTCCTTGTAGCAGCCCAGCAGTCCTTCTTCCTGTCAGTGTATACACAGATAGAGAAATGTACTGAAGTGGTAGGGTCTGAAGTCCAGTTCTTATACCCAGAGGTTTCTTTGAGGTGGGGAGAATTCAAATAAGGTGCTGAAGTGCACAGAGGGCCTCCCTTCCTGCCCAGACTAACTACTGTGGGATATGTAGTCCTTTGTGTGAGGACAGGACACAGCCTACGCAGGTGTAAGTGTGAGGCTGTGGACAGCTCCTCCCTGCCACTCTGTTAGGGTGGCCTATCAAGGCTCATCATATCACACCTAAGCTCCCATTGTGTGTGGTTGTCTAGTGGTAATACACAAAGCCCAACTGTCATCCAACGCAGCAAATGATCAAAGACAGGCATAATGCAGCAGGCACCAAATGGCTAATGAAAATGCCAACTTTCTAGTGGCGTTTTCAGAATTACAATTTGAAATCCAACTTCACCATAAGTTGTGATTTTAATTTGTGATTCTAGAGATGCCAAACTCGAGAACATATCTCTTACAGATTGTGGATTAAACATAAACAATGTAATAAGGTAATACCGATGTTAACCAATGGGAGAGATAGGCCTTGCAGTAGTAAAAAACAAATGTAAGAGTTTGTTCACTAATGGGACATGTAAAATTTAAATGTACATGTCCGACTTTTTAAATACACTGCACCCTGCCCTTGGCGCTGTCTAGGACTCACCTTAGGGTGACATATATTTTAAAAAGGAAAGCTTGGGCCTGGCAAACAGGTTAATTTGCCAGGTGGACATGGCAGTTTAAACTGCACATACAGGCTCTGCAATGACTGACCTGAGACATGTTGAAAGGGTTACACATGTAAGTGGCACAATCAGTGCACCCCCCACTAGTAGCATTTAATTTACAGGCCTTGAGCACATGTAGTGCACTTTACTAGGGACTTTTAAGTAAAGTAAATATGCCAATTGGGTAAATGCCAATCAAACCATGGGGCTTATTTACAAGCCTCCTGCTCAGGGCAGAGCAGTAAGTGACCTTTCTGCACTGTCCTGCACCACAGGGAAAGGGCAGAAATGTGCCATATCAACAAGATACAGCACATTTATGTTGTCTCCCCCTGCGTTGGCACACAATGGGCTGCCTAGTGCTGACACACGCACCCTTGCACCATGGTGCAAGGCTGCCTGTGTCGCAGACAGGATTGTTCTGTGCACAAAGGGTCAAGTTCCTGCACAAAAAGAATTAATGGAGGCTGTTTCCTCTTTCTATGTGTGCTGCAGAATGCAATTTGATGATTTCAAAGTGGCTTCCATCCTTATAATTTGAATCCTTGCACAGTTAGGGAGGCCCAGAAGATATTTGAACAAGTGCCTAGACATAAAATCTTAGCCTCCTACATTTGTGGGGGAACCATGGCTTTATATGCAGACAGTACTGGGTTTTCTGATGGACCACTGAAATCCCTTTTCAATTTCTTTAACTCTTTTATTTAGTGTTGAAGCACATTTTCCAGCTCAATTTCTTATTGAAATTCATATCCCGATATCTATAGGAACAGACGTTCTCTAACAGTCATTTGTCCATTGACCATGTATAAGGTTTTCTTCTTTCCCTAACCATAAGTACTTTTTATTTTATTTTATTTTATTAAGAATTAACAAGTGATTGGTCTCACAATATTTGTTGAAGGTGAATAATTTCCTTTGAAGCCCTTCCTGATCATATGTAGTAGACCTAAGTCATCAGCATACAGTAAGTAAGGGACACAACAGCCCCCTATTTTGGGTGAATAAGCATGAGTATTTAATAACATTACTGGTAGGTCAGCCTGATAAAGAGCAAAGAGGCTGGGGGCTAATACACATCCTTGTTGAAGCCTGTTTTGCTATAGAGATTATAGAGGACAGAGAAACGTATTCATCGTATTCCATTGCCACTATGCAATTGTTTTAGAAAATTAGTAGACCCTTGAGACTATTCAGACCTTCTTGTTTTTGCCTTAGGAGCTGTAGGTTAACTCCGTCAAAGGCAAAGGGACATCAACAAAACAGTAATATAAATTGCCACTGGTTCCAATTATTCTTTGGGCCGTTACCTAGACTAAAACAATGATGGAGCAACCTTTTTTGAAACCTTCCTGTTAAGTTATTATCGTCAATCCAGTCCTTCATGTAATGTAAAAAATGTTTGCATAGATTTTAGAGCTAACGTCTATTAAGCTAATAAGGTGGTAATATTTAGGGTCGATTGGATTGCTTATTTGAAAGAAGGGATTTGTATTTCCACTTTCTGACTATCTGGAAAGTAGCCGCTTATTCTGCTAGTTACAAAAGAGGTGAAAATATCCTAGACCACAATTTCCACTTTTTTTCAGTATAATTGCTGGTAAATCATCCTGGCCTGCAGCTTTTGATAGATCAAGTGTAGATATTTTATGTTTTAGGACATTAGCCTACATGTACACCAAAACACCACTTTCTATGAAATACGCCTCATTTCGGGTTATGTTCCTTCTGCTCTCATATACCTTACTCAAGTATGTTACCCAAATATCTTCAGGGACCATACCTCTCAGGGCACTGGAGTCAGAACTTCTCCCTTTCTAAACCAATCTCCAAAATGTTTTCATATTCTTAGATGATAACTGTTAGAAATGGGGTCTTTGGTTGACAGTCAGGTTACCCCCTGTTCAAGCAAGGACCCTCACTCTAGTCAGGATAAAAGAGAATCACCCTCAGCTAACCCCTGCTTACCCCCTTGGTAGCTTGGCAGAGCAGTAGGCTTAACTTCATAGTGCTAGGTGTAAAGTATTTGTACCAACACACACAGTAACTTAATGAAAACACTACAAAATGACACAACACCAGTTTAGAAATATAAGAAATATTTATCTAAACAAAACAAGACCAAAACGACAAAAATCCAACATACACAAGTCAAGTTATTAATTTTTAAAGATTAAACTCAAAAATAGTGCTTAGAAACACAAAATGCTTCGATGAGGTGTGAACACGGCGTTGTGACGGAGTCGTTCCCAACAAGCCAACACCAGCGGCGCCGGACACAGGGTCGCATAGACCCCCAAGTACAGTACCTTTGGTAAAGAGTGAAAACAAGTTGATGCGCAAAGTCGGGGATTATGCCGTCTGTGCGAAACATTGAGTCCGCACACTTCGAGGGGCGTCGATCACGACGTGATGCGGCGACTTCCATGGAGTCGCGGACTTCAGCGGGGCTGCAGCGGCATCAGGCCTGCGAAGGTCGTTGCGTTCCAGCGAAGATGACAGAGTCAGTTGCAGGCGTCATCACCGAATTCAGCAGCGGCATAGGTCCGAAGTCGTCCAAAGTCGATTTCCTTGGATTTCCACCAGCTTTCCTTTCAAGGGCACAGGGACTGGATAGGGCACAACTTGTCAGAGCAGGAGTCTCTCCAGAGACTCCAGGTGCTGGCAGAGAGAAGTCTTTGCTGTCCCTGAGACTTCAAACAACAGGAGGCAAGCTCTAAATCAAGCCCTTGGAGATTTCTTCACAAGATGGAAGGCACACAAAGTCCAGTCTTTGCCCTCTTACTCTGGCAGAAGCAGCACATGCAAGATAGCTCCACAAAGCACAGTCACAGGCAGGGCAGCACTTCTCCTCAGCTCTTCAGCTCTTCTCCAGGCAGAGGTTCCTCTTGATGTCCAGAAGTGATCTAAAGTCTGTGGTTTTGGGTGCCCTTCTTATACCCAATTTCCCCTTTGAAGTAGGCCTACTTCAAAGTAAAGTCTCTTTTGAATGCGAAATCCTGCCTTGCCCAGGCCAGTCCCCAGACCACTCACCAAGGGGTCGGAGACTGCATTGTGTGAGGACAGGCACAGCCCTTTCAGGTGTAAGTGACCACTCCTCCCCTCCGTCCTAGCACAGATGGCTCATCAGGAAATGCAGACTACACCCAAGCTCCTTTTGTGTCACTCTCTAGAGTGAGGTGCAACCAGCCCAACTGTCAAACTGACCCAGACAGGGAATCCACAAACAGGCAGAGTCACAGAAATGGTATAAGCAAGAAAATGCTTACTTTCTAAAAGTGGCATTTTCAAACGCACAATCTTAAAATCAACTTTACTAAAAGATGTATTTTTAAATTGTGAGCTCAGAGACTCCAAACTCCACATGTCCATCCGCTCCCAAAGGAAATCTACACTTTAATAAGATTTAAAGGTAGCCCCCATGTTAACCTATGAGAGGGACAGGCCTTGCAACTGTGAAAAACGAATTTAGCAATATTTCACTATGAGGACAAATAAAACACATTACCATATGTCCTACCTTAACCGTACACTGCACCCTGCCCTTGGGGCTACCTAGGGCGTACCTTAGGGGTGTCTGACATGTAAGAAAAGGGACTGTTTAGGCCTGGCAAGTGGGTACACTTGCCAAGTCGAATTTACAGTTAAAACTGCACACACAGACACTGCAATGGCAGGTCTGAGACATGATTACAGAGCTACTTATGTGGGTGGCACCACCAGTGCTGCAGGCCCACTAGTAGCATTTGATTTACAGGCCCTGGCACCTCCAGTGCACTTTACTAGGGACTTACTAGTAAATCAAAAATGCCAGTTGTTGGACTTTTGCTTTTGCAGGGTCATCCCCAGACTTTTTTGCCTCCTGCCTCCTATATTTTTCTGACATGTTGCTGTTGGCTTTTCAACTCTGAGCACTTTACCACTGCTAACCAGTGCTAAAGTGCATATGCTCTCCTGTTTAAATTGTATGTAAGTGGTTTATCCATGATTGGCATATTTGATTTACTAGTAAGTCCCTAGTAAGGTGCACTAGAGGTGCCAGGGCCTGTAAATCAAATGCTACTAGTGGGCCTGCAGCACTGGTTGTGCCACCCACATAAGTAGCTCTGTAATCATGTCTCAGACCTGCCACTGCAGTGTCTGTGTGTGTATTTTTACACTGTAAATTCGACTTGGCAAGTGTACCCACTTGCCAGGCCTAAACCTTCCCTTTCCTTACATGTAAGGCACCCCTAAGGTATGCCCTAGGTAGCCCCAAGGGCAGGGTGCAGTGTATGGATAAGGTAGGACATATAGTAATGTGGTTTATATGTCCTGACAGTGAAATACTGCCAATTTCGTTTTCACTGTTGCAAGGTCTGTCTCTCTCTCATAGGATAATATGGGGGCTACCTTTAAATATGATTAAAGTGTAGATTCCCCTAGAGAAGAGATGGACAGGTGGAGTTTGGGATCCCTGAACTCACAATTTAAAAATGCATCTTTTAGTAAAGTTGATTTTGAGATTGTGCGTTTGAAAATGCCACTTTTAGAAAGTGAGCATTTTCTTGCTTAAACCATTCTGTGACTCTGCCTTGTTTGTGGATTCCCTGTCTGGGTCAGTTGACAGTTGGGTTGTTTTTCACCTCACACCAGACAGTGACACAAAGGGAGCTGGGGTGTGATCTGCATTCCTGATTAGCCATCTCTGCTAGGAGGGAGGGGTGGAGTGGTCACTCTCATCTGAAAGGACTGTGCCTGCCTCTGACAATGCTGTCTCCAGCCCCCTGGTGTGTGTCTGAGGCCTTGCCTGGGCAAGGCAGGATCTCACAAGAAGGTGTGAGTCCCCTTTGAAGAAAGGTGACTTCAAAGACTAAAATGAGTATAAGAAGGGCACCCAAACTTACAAACTTTAGAAACACTTCTGGAATCAAGAGGAACCTCTGCCTGGAGAAGAGCTGATCGCTGAGGAACAAGTGCTGCCCTGCCTGTGACTGTGCTTTGTGGAGCTTTCCTGCAGTGCTGCTTCTGCCAGAGTAAGAGGGCAAAGACTGGACTTTGTGTGCCTTCCATCTTGAAGAAGAAATCTCCAAGGGCTTGATGTAGGGCTTGCCTCCTGTTATTGAAGTCTCAGGGATAGCAAAGACTTCTTCCTGCCAGCACCTGGAGTCTCTGGAGAGACCCCTACTCTGCTCTGTGGTGCCCTTCCAGTTCCTGGGACCCTGAAAGGAGAGGCTGGCAGCCTAAGGACAAAAATACACGCACCGAGCGCCGTGCGGAGAAAAGATCGACGCGAATCCGATCGCGGCTGAGAAAACGACGCGACGCCGGCTCCGCAGCTGAGAAACGACGCCGCAGGAAACGCGACCGGAGAATCGACGCCCGGAGCAGGAGAAACGACGCGCAGCATCGCTGACGAAGGCTGAGAGATCGCAACCAGCGCCGCGGGACTTTCGGACCGTCGCGTGGCTGGCTTTTTCGACGCGCCTCGCCGTGCCGAGCTGTTTTCGACGCATATACCCGTGCAGGGTTATTTTCGACGCACACCGCCCGTGCGGGGTTATTTTTGCCGCAAACCAGGTACATTTTCACGCTAGCAGCGCTAGTGTGGTGTTACAACTACCTAAAGACTCTTTTTATTTTAAACCTTTAAAAAATCATAACTTGACTTGTGTATGTTGGATTTTTGTCGTTTTGGTCTTGTTTTGTCTAGATAAATATTTCCTATTTTTCTAAACTGGTGTTGTGTCATTTTGTAGTGTTTTCATTAAGTTACTGTGTGTGTTGGTACAAATACTTTACGCCCAGCACTCTGAGGTTAAGCCTACTGCTCTGCCAAGCTACCAAGGGGGTAAGCAGGGGTTAGCTGAGGGTGATTCTCTTTTATCCTGACTAGAGTGAGGGTCCTTGCTTGAACAGGGGGTAACCTGACTGTCAACCAGAGACCCCATTTCTAACATTGGTGACCAGCGGTCGGGATTTGGACTTGTATTTGTACTTGACATACAGTAATTAAGTGTACACTACTGTTTTGATCTCAGACCACTACGTGACCACATACTACTTGTCTTGTGATTCTGCTTTTTGTTCTCTGATGTCCTCCTGGAAGTATTGATGATATTTTTGGACTTGGTTTTTTGGTTGTGAAGCCTTTGCAGAAATGGAAGTCAATTTCTGGCACCTATCTATGTATAAAAAGTGGCAGCTTAAAGCATTCTGCATGGAAAGGGGACTGGCTGTGAACAAGGAATCCAGAAGGGAGGATCTTGAGTCAGCCCTGTTTCAGGATGAATTGAAACGTTGTCAGGCAACACCACCAAATGAGTCTGAGGAGGATAACTACTCTGAGGAGGAGGACTACTCCAAAGAGGAGGGCAGTGGCCCTGAGGAGGGAACAGAAAGAGATGATAGGCTCCTAGCTCGAATCCGGAGTCTGGAAGAGCTTAAGAGGGCCGAGGAGAAGAGAGCCTTAGTCCTGGCAGAAAGGAGGAGGGACTTAGAGATTAAAAAAATGATTTATGCTTACGAGCTTAAATTGAAAGAGCTGGAAGTCATGAGGGCTGAGTCCAGCTGGAATGGTGGCAGCAACAATTGTATATCCAGTGATGCTGCAGAAGTACACATGCCCAGAGAGGTGGTGCCCTACTTGAAGGAGGGAGTTAACACACGCCAGGAGGTTCAGGGGTATGAGGTAGCTCCAGTGATGCACAGGGTCCCTGAGGTGGATTGGGGAACTGGCATGGGGAGTCATATTCCTACTGGTGGGAGGGACACTCTACTGACTCTAGTTGAGAGTGACAGGGAGAGGGGTTCCCCCCAAGTAGAAGTCCTGGTTATGGAGTGTGAAGACATCCCAGAAGAGTGTGGGTTGAGTGTCAGGGACAGTCAGGTACTGTCTCACCAGTCTCAGGAGGGTGATGTGGGGTGCTTTGTCAAAGCAGAGTCACTGGATGGTTGGGTGAAGGGTACTTTGGTTAATTCATGTGAGGGGCTGAGTGATGTAATTGCTGGAGAGCAGATGTCTAGTCCTTATTTTCCAGAGCTATGCCAACACCAGGTGGAGTGTGAGTTCTCTGACCCCAGGGAGCTTACAATGGAGGCAGACTTCTGGGTGAGTACCAGAGAGTCTGAAGAGGCATTTGGGGGTGCTCCTGAGAGGAGTGGTCTAGGTAGTTCCCAACCAGGTGAGGTAGGGAAGGATTGTAGTGTCCCAGGTAGGTCCCAGTGTAGTGGGATGGGTGAGGGACCCCATGTCCAGTCTCAGAGGAGAGGGAATGGGGATGGGTTGAGGCCCAAGGTGCCCGAGATCCGGTCCCAGGTCCTGGAGGGTTCCCTGCGGGAACCCCAGGAGGGGAGCCTAGCCTGTACCATAGGGCCATCTGTTGAGGGAGACCCCACAGTGTCAGGAGAACTTGGGGGGGCGGCTGTAGCCAGCGTCCCACCAGTTCTGGTGTCTGGCAGTACCACTCCTAGTGAGGGGTTGCAGAAGTCCAGACAGAGGGTTGAGAGGGGGTTGCGGACCCCAGTGGAGAACCTGGAGGGTCAGGGGTCAGCTCTGAGAGCAGAGCCCCCCATGAATGACCTTGGTGAGACCATTTCTGGGTTGGGGGGAATCCAGACTCTGTCAGATGGGCAGAGGTCAGGAGACCTGCGCCAGCCAGACTCTTGTGTGGCCCTTCGGGACAGTGTGTCCCTTGAGGGGGGTAAGTGTGCCCCCCTGGAAGTCCTGGTGTGCCAGGCAATGGTTCAACCGCAGGGTGGTGACTCTGGGTTGAATGATCAGGTTCAGGGGGTAAACTCTGACCTGATGGGGGGTAAGTGTGCTCCCAAGGAAGTCCTGGTGTGCCAGGCAGTGGTTCAACCGCAGGGTGGTGACTCTGGGTTGAATAATCAGGTTCAGGGGGTAAACTCTGACCTGATGGGGGGTAAGTGTGCTCCCCAGGAAGTCCTGGTGTGCCAGGCAGTGGTTCAACCGCAGGGTGGTGACCCTGGGTTGGATGACCAGGTTCAGAGGGTAAACTCTGACCTGGTAGGGGGTAGGTATGCCCCCCAGGAAGTCCTGGGTTGCCAGGCAGTGATCCAGTCTGTGGGTACAGGCCCTGGATTGGGAGGCCAGGTTAAGGGTGTCCCCCCTGACCTGGAGGAAGGGGCTACTGCTAACAGTGCCCCTACCATGTTGTCTTCTGGGGGGGCCGCTCCTAGTTGGGTGGTTCAGGACCCCAGAAGAGAGGGCAGGGGGAGGGAAGCCTCACCCCTGGCCCTGGTCCAACCTGAAGGTACAGACCCCAGGTTGGAGGATCAGTTGCAGGTTAACATCCCTGCACTGATGGAAGAATTGTGCAGGACTGCTTCTACAAGCACCCTGACAGTTTTTGACTCTGGGGGTGCCGCTTCTGCAGGGAGGGTACAGAGCCCCAGAGGGGAGGACCAGGGTCAGGTTGTCATCCCTGACCTGGTGGAAGAGAGAGTGGTCAAAGGGTGCCAGGCACCTGGGGCTACCACCCCCCACTCTCCACAGTCACAGTGGTTAGAGAGGCCTGAGGTCGGGCTCTCATCCCTGACAGTTGTCTGGGGCCACTGTGGCTTGCTGTCCTGGTGGACAGAGTTGCCCCTGGGGGGGGAAGGACGAGAGTCACACCCCAGGGGTGGAGTGGGCAACACCATTGTGTTGGCCCTGGTGGTACTATCTGCCCATTGCAATACATCTGTGAGCAAAGTAAAGTTAGGTGTTGCACAGATGGTGTCTGTAGATGTGGAGAAGGGTTCCCCATGGGTTAGCTTAGTGGGCCCTGAGAGTATGGACAGAGGGATCCAACTGGAGTCAGGAAGGCGTAGAACTGGAGCATGCCCCTGCTGTTGTGGGCCTGGGTCCCTGTTCTATCGCCCCAATCAGGGAAGTACATCAAGGTATTGATTGTTCTCCCCTGGCTTTAGGCTGGTAGGGGGTCGTGTTGGACTTTTGCTTTTGCAGGGTCATCCCCAGACTTTTTTGCCTCCTGCCTCCTATATTTTTCTGACATGTTGCTGTTGGCTTTTCAACTCTGAGCACTTTACCACTGCTAACCAGTGCTAAAGTGCATATGCTCTCCTGTTTAAATTGTATGTAAGTGGTTTATCCATGATTGGCATATTTGATTTACTAGTAAGTCCCTAGTAAGGTGCACTAGAGGTGCCAGGGCCTGTAAATCAAATGCTACTAGTGGGCCTGCAGCACTGGTTGTGCCACCCACATAAGTAGCTCTGTAATCATGTCTCAGACCTGCCACTGCAGTGTCTGTGTGTGTATTTTTACACTGTAAATTCGACTTGGCAAGTGTACCCACTTGCCAGGCCTAAACCTTCCCTTTCCTTACATGTAAGGCACCCCTAAGGTATGCCCTAGGTAGCCCCAAGGGCAGGGTGCAGTGTATGGATAAGGTAGGACATATAGTAATGTGGTTTATATGTCCTGACAGTGAAATACTGCCAATTTCGTTTTCACTGTTGCAAGGTCTGTCTCTCTCTCATAGGATAATATGGGGGCTACCTTTAAATATGATTAAAGTGTAGATTCCCCTAGAGAAGAGATGGACAGGTGGAGTTTGGGATCCCTGAACTCACAATTTAAAAATGCATCTTTTAGTAAAGTTGATTTTGAGATTGTGCGTTTGAAAATGCCACTTTTAGAAAGTGAGCATTTTCTTGCTTAAACCATTCTGTGACTCTGCCTTGTTTGTGGATTCCCTGTCTGGGTCAGTTGACAGTTGGGTTGTTTTTCACCTCACACCAGACAGTGACACAAAGGGAGCTGGGGTGTGATCTGCATTCCTGATTAGCCATCTCTGCTAGGAGGGAGGGGTGGAGTGGTCACTCTCATCTGAAAGGACTGTGCCTGCCTCTGACAATGCTGTCTCCAGCCCCCTGGTGTGTGTCTGAGGCCTTGCCTGGGCAAGGCAGGATCTCACAAGAAGGTGTGAGTCCCCTTTGAAGAAAGGTGACTTCAAAGACTAAAATGAGTATAAGAAGGGCACCCAAACTTACAAACTTTAGAAACACTTCTGGAATCAAGAGGAACCTCTGCCTGGAGAAGAGCTGATCGCTGAGGAACAAGTGCTGCCCTGCCTGTGACTGTGCTTTGTGGAGCTTTCCTGCAGTGCTGCTTCTGCCAGAGTAAGAGGGCAAAGACTGGACTTTGTGTGCCTTCCATCTTGAAGAAGAAATCTCCAAGGGCTTGATGTAGGGCTTGCCTCCTGTTATTGAAGTCTCAGGGATAGCAAAGACTTCTTCCTGCCAGCACCTGGAGTCTCTGGAGAGACCCCTACTCTGCTCTGTGGTGCCCTTCCAGTTCCTGGGACCCTGAAAGGAGAGGCTGGCAGCCTAAGGACAAAAATACACGCACCGAGCGCCGTGCGGAGAAAAGATCGACGCGAATCCGATCGCGGCTGAGAAAACGACGCGACGCCGGCTCCGCAGCTGAGAAACGACGCCGCAGGAAACGCGACCGGAGAATCGACGCCCGGAGCAGGAGAAACGACGCGCAGCATCGCTGACGAAGGCTGAGAGATCGCAACCAGCGCCGCGGGACTTTCGGACCGTCGCGTGGCTGGCTTTTTCGACGCGCCTCGCCGTGCCGAGCTGTTTTCGACGCATATACCCGTGCAGGGTTATTTTCGACGCACACCGCCCGTGCGGGGTTATTTTTGCCGCAAACCAGGTACATTTTCACGCTAGCAGCGCTAGTGTGGTGTTACAACTACCTAAAGACTCTTTTTATTTTAAACCTTTAAAAAATCATAACTTGACTTGTGTATGTTGGATTTTTGTCGTTTTGGTCTTGTTTTGTCTAGATAAATATTTCCTATTTTTCTAAACTGGTGTTGTGTCATTTTGTAGTGTTTTCATTAAGTTACTGTGTGTGTTGGTACAAATACTTTACGCCCAGCACTCTGAGGTTAAGCCTACTGCTCTGCCAAGCTACCAAGGGGGTAAGCAGGGGTTAGCTGAGGGTGATTCTCTTTTATCCTGACTAGAGTGAGGGTCCTTGCTTGAACAGGGGGTAACCTGACTGTCAACCAGAGACCCCATTTCTAACACCAGTCATGGATAAACCAATCAACAATGCAATTTACACAGAGAGCATATGCACTTTAGCACTGGTTAGCAGTGGTAAAGTGCTCAGAGTTCAAAAGCCAACAGCAACAGGTCAGAAAAAATAGGAGGAAGGAGGCAAAAAGATTGGGGATGACCCTTCATAAGCAAAAAAGTCCAACAATAACCCTCACCATTTCATGCCAGTTGTCCTTATCAAATTGTTTCGTATTGCTTTTAATATAAGCGATGTATTAGGTTCTTATTACACAATATTTTTATGTACCAGAGCATTCCTGTTTTTACCCTTTTTTTTAATCTCCTCATCTCTTTTTTAAATCACACCAATGGCCGTCAAACCAAATGGCAGCCTAGGATCCTATCCCATGCACTTGTTCCTATTCATCGTTTCTCCTACTGTGGTTTACTTTCCGACTATCGACTACCGCCTTTATTTATTAATTAAGTATAGGCATTTGCAACTTCTTTATTATTAAACACACACCTTTATTTGTTTATTATTCTTTGTATCTCGGTGGGTGTTTCTAGATGCTTGTTATGTATACATGTCACTCGCTGTGGAAAGGAGATCAGCACAGGTATTACTTGTCTTCTCGTTAATTTTCACGTTTAACTCTAACTTTAAAGGCAAATGATCACTGCCACATATCATCAGTATATGAAAACTATAAAATATGTCAAAATACCAGGACTGAATAAAAATGTAGTAAATGGAGCAGTTCTGGTTTCCTTGTGAAAAGTGACTCTTGAGGCACATAAATTCCCTAGTCTGCAATGCACTTTTGCATTTAACGTGCAACTCAAATGTTATCATAATTTGGGAATATCTCCTTGAGTCTGCCATGTGGCTGCCAGCACACGCTCTTGTGCAAGGTCTCTAGCTCCAAGTTCAAGCCTAGATTTTGAAGTCCCTCAGTAATATAAATGGGGTGTTCACAAACATAGGACACATATTCATTATTGTCTACATGCCAGTGGCAGGAAATATTCATCACTATTATTGATTCCGCACATGCCAAGTTAATGTAAAAAATGGTTACACATCCTTGAAACCAGTCGGATTTAGTTATTTTTTTATCCCGTTTTAAATCTTTGTAGAGTTAGGAATAATTAGACCTCCTGATGGACCGCCAGTTCCAACACATTTCCCTTAGCTGACGATTTCGGCAAATCCTTTATATGTGGGTTTTTCTCCAAAAAACAATGTCTACTGGAAGCCAATAATCATGTCCTTCTCTAACACTCTATTGCCGCATTCTATACCTGGCGTTCTGCTTAGTACTTGGATATTCCAGGACAATACCCACAGGTTGTCCGAGAAGGAGTCGTCCTAATCTGCATCATTTATGCTTATGTTTCTTCTTCCCAAGGGGCTCAAGCAGGTAAAATTATTTCCCCACTTCTAGTTTGTATATTGTTGATACTCACTACTTTGAGAGAGGCTTATTTTAAATTCCCCCTATTCATCCCTACTGATCTCTTTTGCACTACCCAAGGGCAATTATTCAGGGACATATTCATTTCTTTGCAACAGAGCCTTGCATGTTGGCTTTACCATGCTCTTCTCTACTTTGTCTTAAGGGCCTGCTCTTAAACTGCAGAACTGTATCTTATTAACTACACTTTGCATTGGGTTTTTATCAAAAGGAAACGTCCTTCAAATCTGTATTCTCTGTAAAGCCTACTTTCTTTATATCTCTTGTTGAGATATCTTAGGAGGATTCACAATTCTTAAAAACTGCAATGGATACCATTTTGTTTAACCTCTCTAATTTGTATTTTCCAGTGCTCTCATGATATCGAAGTACATGTAGACGCTGTTAACCACATCCCTGTCCTGTAATTCGTGTTCTTTCCTGTTTCTAGCATGTATTTAATTTAATTTACTTTCCCTTTTCAAAGCAGGCTGCATTACCATATCTTTAATCTCACCGTAGGTTTCTTCGTTTCCTTTTCCTCCATATATTTTATTATTTGTGTTTCTAAAGGATTTTTGCTTATTTTTGTTATGTCTGGTATGTCTGATTTTTCAACTGACCTGCTCTTTTAGGGGGTTCTAACATCTCTACTATTTTGGGTGTTTAGGGTTTTTTGGGCTGCCTATTTCCTATCCAAGGATTGGCTATTTTGCTTATGTTTCTTTTATATTTCTTTCTCATGTCATCCCTTGTCTAATTTTTTATATGGGCTTTTCTCTGTTTAAATCATGTAGTGTGGTTTCTAATGGGAAAATGTAATCCCCTGAATAGAAGGGTGTCAATTCTTCTTCTTATCAACATTAGTCTTCCAGAAATATCCATCAAACCAATGAAGGGTTCTTCTCCTCTCTCTCCTGATTGTTTGGGGAATCGTTCCCAGTTTCCCTGTGTCCTTAACCGCAGTCTGAGACAGTCCTTACAAATGTAGGCATAAAACCATTTCTGACTTTACATTTCTGAGCTATTTATCTTAGCAACCCTGCGTGGGTCTTCAGAGTTTCATTACTGAAAACTGCTGATTGCAATATACCATGAAGATTGTTTTGCATCACAAAAATTAGTGTACAACATAGAGAAAGAGAAGGAGTTCATTGCAGAAGTCTCTAAATTTGATAATGTTTGAAGGTTTTCTTGACTTCGTTGTTTTAGTGATTGTGCCTTTGTTGCCCTATCCAGATTTGGTTAACCGCTTTTTCATGCTGATGTATTAAGTAGGTCGTTCCCCTCTTGTTTTCTCCACCATAGGAATGAATACCTAAGCAAGCAATTTGTGACAAGAGAGGAGACAATGAAAAGCATGGTTCTAAGTATCCCAGGGCAAGATCACAGTGCAGGGTGTTGCCTCCCGATGTAGTTAAGAAGCAAGACTGTGTAATACTATTATGCAAATACAGAATGGATGCTGGTATTCAAGTTACACTGACATTATTGTGCTTATAATCCCTGCACACAAATTCACCAATATAGGTCGTTGACCTTACAGAACGATCCTAGTCCAAAAGTCACTCAGCTGTTAGCTCGGAATGTAATGCATGCTTATTTAAAGATTTTAATACTAGGGAAGACAAGCTTTGTACACTCCCATCGTCGTGATTGAGGCATTTGTTAGGGATTGCTTTCTTCCTTTTGGTTTCCTGATTATCACTCTCCTTAGTACTCATTTCGTTTGTAGAGGCTTTAAAGAATATGATAGATTCTCAATTGTGCGGGATAACTTTCCAATATTCAATTTTGTAGTCCTTTGAGAGTGCAAGGTCCTTCTAAGTAGAAAATACTAAATCGGACTCTAATCTGGTTGCAGCTGTCTTTCTCCTGATAAATTGAAAGTCTTCTGTCTTGCCATACCCAACTAACATCATGGGTTCCCCAACTTTTCCTTTTATTTTGTTGCACCATGGTCAACAGCTATTTAAAAACAACAAAAACGTTTATGGTTTCTGGGAGACCTGGAGACTCACCGCCACCAACACTATGAGTTCATGAGCCTCGCATTCTAGAACCACAAGTAGGCCAATTTGAGCAACAGAGATTCATGTTACCAATTCTTATCCACTCACCTGCTGTCTGCACTGTGAGGAAAGGTGAACTGCACCTGTTCCACAAGGAGTAGTTGGAGCACAGATAGAGCCATTCTTTAAACAAAAAAGAGCTCACTTGGGCTTCTCCATTGGTCGCTCTTCCTCCTTTCTCTGTTTGTGTAGTGCACCCCGGAACCTCCCCTCTCGAACCACCAGACCACTCAAACACTGTAGAAGCAGTGTCTGCATAGATGAGAGAATGAAGTCTCTCTTAAAATTATCTCATGACTAAGTCTGATTGATAGTCAGCCTACCTCTCCCAATCTGCATGATTACATTAGGGCAACTATAAAAACATTCTGAATAATAGGTGCCTAACATCAACTTAAGAAAGGGGCTAAAAGGGAAGATATTGTAAAATTAAAAGATCCAAATTAAGGTCCCATGAGAGAATTATACATTTTAGTGAGGGTCTAAGTAAAGAAAAGCCCTTCAACAGTCTATTGCCAATTCTCCAAGAGACTCTAATTGCCATTATCACTGCCCAATGCACCCATAAGTTGGCCATCAAAAATATTTTTTCTTTTCAAAACATTCATGGCCATATTATAAAGTCCACTTTAATTCACAATCTGTTCAATTAAGGATTTTCCATCACACCAGTTACAAAACAAGCATTTGCAATGCAATGGGTCTCGCATCTGCTCGAGTTAGAGTTATTAGCATTATAAACTACTAACCTGACTTTTCTTGCCACATAAATTGAAAATTGAAAGTTAAACACTTTCACATAAGGGAGCCAATTCACAGCGCCACGGCCGCCATGAACATCAGCGTGAAGAGATACACAAAAGGAAAAGAAGTTCGCTCGCAGTTAAACTTATGTGCAAAAGTGCAATTAGCCATGTAACAGGGGCGATGGACAAGGCGGTAACAAAACCTCCCCAAGGAGGGACAAAGGTAAACCATTTACCAATGTAATCAAATGATTTTTGAAGGGCAAGCCCACGAATGAGTGGTTGTGGTGGGCATGAGGTGGGCACTGCTAAAAGCCCAGATACACACCAACACGTCGGAAAAGCAGCGCATGAGCGCTGCAATGCTCGACCTCAAAAAGTGAAATGATATTTGAAAGTGGAAACATGCCTACATTGCTGAAGTGAACAGGCTATTAGGTAATAATGACCTGGATTTTTCAAACCTGTCCTCTCAGAAACTATGCCCATAGAGACTCTTATGATATGCTAGAGAAAGAAGAGGGAGTGTGTAGGAGACTTTGATCTATTAGAAAGGCCCACTTCAGAACATTGGGCATTAATCCCATTAATAAAAAACAATTCATCCTCACCCAGAAAGACACCACCTTAGCAGGGGTATCTTCCGTTGTTGAAGACCAACCAAAAGTCTGGTTATCAAAGGCAAGGGAGAAAAGCTTAAAGGAGAGAAGAAGGCCATGGGCAGATCAGTGTATCCCCCCCTACAACACCCCTCCACTGGATACCTGGACACAAATCAGAGTATTAGATAACTTTTTGTGCTGACAAAGAGATACATTTGGTGTATTGGCTTGAATGTAAAAGATGTCTAACAAAATTCATGGGAAAATACTCTGCTGAGCCTGTCTCCCACAAGATTCTCCTTCCTCCAAATACAAGTTGCTGAGATTGGAACTAAATGGATCTTTTCCCACGGATTATCTGATAAACCAGATTTACTAGGCAATGTGACCTCCCCTCTCTGACTGTTTGGTCAGATCGGATTATGTCACTAGGTTGTCCATCCTCACTAGTACTACCTGGTATTGAAGAAGATTAGAAAAATGAAGAAGATCATATATACTGCTATGATTTCTTTCATGTTCAGCGAATGGAATTTCCCTTCCTGGGGCCATTTTCCCCCGAAATATAGTTTCCCCATTGTTGTCCCAAGCCAACTTTCCTTGCATCCTCAGTTAGGATTAACCGATGAGGAAGATTCCCTTGCTGAGGTTTGAAGGAATCAACCACTCCTGGAAGTCTCCTCAAATACTTTTCTTTACAATTATGAAGCCCTCTAGGCGTTGTGAAGATAGATCTAAATGATCTGGAAAGTGACAGTCAAGCGGTAAGCAAGCCCCTCGTAACAAGAAGAGGCATGAAGCTTGTGGGCAAATATAAAATCAATTTGCAGGAGTTTACAAAACAAATTAACTACATAAGAACTCCCCCCCGTATTTTAGGGCTTACCATAATTCCTTTTATCTGAAGTCACTTCCTTTCTCACACAGCCTTCCATTTCCCCATATTGAGAAGTAGCTGATGTAATTAGACAGCACTCAGTTGAGGGAGTGATGTATGACTCAGTAGTATCTGGACTCAGGTCACAATGAACTAATTTCCTGTGCTGGAACAAGATGGGTTTTCATGCAACTGATCAGGAATCTATAAAGTTTCAAAACATGATGCACTATCTCTGTGTACTCCTTTAAAATGCTTCAATTAAATAATCAGTGGTTGATGTAAGAATTCATGAGCTTCCCTTAGTCATGAGGAGTGGCCACCAACAGCACCAGAACCTTTATCGAGACCCTTGGGGATGATGTCAAGTCAAACAGGAGCCCTCAAGATTGCCAGTGCTGTCAATGACCTAGTATCACAGAACCTTCTCATAATGGGGAAATATCAGAATATGGATGTAAGCATCTTGAAGATCCAACACCATCATCCAATTCTCTTTAGATACTGAATTAGAACCTCATTTCTAAAGCCTTTCTGTAATTGCAAGCCCTGTGACTCTCAAAAATCACAGGATTTGTGGCTTGAAAAGAAACTTTCTGAAACGTGTAAAGGCAATTTAGCGAATTGGAAAATTATTTTCTACTTGTAAAAGGGCTTTGGCGATCTAGACGGAGTTGCAAATAGGGAGGAGTGTGAAACCATTGATCAGATAGCAATGCTCCTAAGGGAACAGTCCCCTTTGAGCCCCATTCTGGTTTGTGAATATTCAAAAATGTTTCAGTGAAAGTTGGCAAATGTCCATGGGACCACTGCTGAATCTCAGAAAAACCTTTTAAAAAAACTGCAACATTTTTTAAACACAGCCCTCTTTCCTTTCAGACAAAAATGTTTATGTGGGCACCATCACAGGCACATTGGTCTGCTAACTTTTGCAAGCCTCCATTCCTCTGATAGTGGTCAATCACAACGGAATTCAAATTGTGACCTTCCTATGGAATATTCATCAGGCAGGGCATTCTGAGATCCTCTGTGATATGACTTTTTGTGATCCACATATTTGCAAATAGGTCAGTTCCAAAATCAGAATTGATTGACAAAACATCAGTGCTCAATTTTGGAACCACAGTTTGGGAATCAATCATTAGTACATGAGACCATCAGTCACTTTAGATTTATTGTTAGTCTGAAAGGTCCTGATGACTTCTATACCTAAAAGAGGATCTCAGGCATAGCTGTGATTAACTGTATTGTGGCAGAATTGTTCATACTCCAGTACATATTAATGGGATTACGCCACATGATTTCACTGTGTGTCTTTTTATCAGCTGAATTTATCAGTGCAGTGTTTACTTAAAAATGATAGCTCTAGCAACTAAGTAACAATAGTAGTGGCATTTAGCAAAAGTGCCAGGTCTGTTGGTGGTGCCAGAGGCAGTGGACTACTATGAAGTGAATTGGTCCCAGTAACTGACTTTTTTACAAACTAAGCACTGATTCTTTCCAGCCTAAAATGTACTCACTTTCTGACACCTCTTCTTAGAAGGGTTGCATGGTCATTTTAACATTATAAAAATGTATTTCAATACTTGTGCATGGAAGGATCTGCAAACAAAATCCTCTAGCTGGCCTACAAATAGATGGCTCCCAGTGAAAGGCATATGGTATAGGCCATATTTCTGCACACCTTCTACCTTCCACTCTCTTAAATAAACGCACAACTAGCAGCAACATTAAAGACAATGGAAAGTGCAGCAGTTTTACCAATGCCACATGTGACACATTGATAAAAAAAAATACAGCTTGTGCTCGATGTTTGCAAATAATGTGGGTCAGTTTTACTCATCTTTCTCATCTCTTCGTTCTCACCTGAAAATCCTTCACCAGTAATTTTGTTGCATTTTAACTTGAAAATAATTTCTTTAAAATGTATTCCACTCTGTGGTCCACCACATAGGCCACTGAAACATCATCTGCAATAACTGATGACTTCTCTTTGAGGTTGCCACCCAGGAGCATGAAATTCCTCCTTAAAATAATCTGATGAAGGTTAAGATGAGGGAGAGGATGGGGAGAAGATATCAATGGAAGATATAGAAGATGTAGGGAAGGATGGGGAAAACAGATATCTCCAGCCTCTCAGGATTTCTTTAAAGTCTCTGATAACGAAATTTGGGTCTATTGTGCACCAATTGTTGCTAATGAAATCTAATTTCATGTGCATACCTAAATACAAATAGGTAGATTCATAAAATCCAAAATCACAGGGGGTCACAGAATGACCTGGGGAATATTAGGCACTTCACAATTTGTATACCCCTGTCATTGGCTACATGTACAGACATGATGAAATTAAAGGGGCAGCAGACCACCACGGTTGTGTTTACTTTCTAAAATGGAAAGCTTTTTTTATAACAGCGCAAGCTCCCAAATGAACCCGGGCTGCTTCAAAAAGTAAGCATTTTTGTTTTGGAAAGTTTCAATGAAAGCAAACAATGGTCCTCTTGGACCACTGCCTAATTTACTGAAGATGCCACACTGATTACTAAAATGGAAGTTGTCCAGAATGGGCCTCTTCCCCTTTGTGAATCAGTTACCATGCCAACTTGGGATTCGGCAGCAGACCTATGGTTTGCGGCCACAATTACTCTCGTAACCACTGATACATACCTTAGCAGTTTGCAATTTGGAGGGAATGCCCTTAACACACCCCTTCAAAATTCCAATTTGGAATGGTATTCTGCTCCCCTTGTGCGATTCAGATTTTTTTTCCAAGTTGCAAAATAGGGATTGTACACCAAAAAAAAGTAATTTAACGGCTGAAAGTTTTGCAACTATGTCACTTTTAATATCAGTCCTTAATAACTGCAACAAAACCTATCAATTTATTTTAACTTTACCTAAGCATTACAAAAGTTAAAAAAATGTCATTAAAAAACAAAGCCCTAAAGAATTAACAAAAAATTACATATTTTTTAGCATTACCATAGAAACCCCTAAGAATTTAGACCAGCTCAAACAGTAGACTCAGTAATACTGAATCAGAGGCATATGAAGCAAAAACCTTCTCCCTGGCCGATCATGTGTAAAAATACAGACTCTGAGTCATCAGAGATATTGACTATAATTAAATAAACTGCAGTTCTTGTAAACAATATGAGTTATAGTGCGAATACCAAGAAGTTTGTTTTTCAGGAGCCATACTGAGCGCCCACAAAAAAGAACAAGCTCTCCCCTCGCCCTCTCAGCTCCAAGATTGTGAACACACTTGAAGTATAGTAAGAAAGATTGCCACTTTTGCACCACATGCACTTTTCTTTACAGCCTAGTGCTTCCCTGCCTTCCTTGTTCCAACACAAGGGACACGCTGATTGATATCGTCACAATGAAGTGCAGAAACAAAGCTACTGCCGCTGCCTTCAGGTTCCATTTTATGCTTCATTTAAAAACGTCTCCTGACTGTCCTCATTCTCACGGCTGGGAACGTTCTGAAGACAAGGGCATTTTTGTGCAAAAAGGAACACACGGACGAAATTGGGCGTTACAAACAAAAGTATGCGTCTTCAGTGAAATCAGTTAATTCGCATACCGCAATGCACCAGACTAATAAAAAAGTTGCCCATAATCAAAATTAACATTAAAAGAGCATACGCTCTAGAAGGAACATTAAAGTCCCACCCTTTTGCTTCCTCTAATAACCCTGCCTACTTTTTGCAAGGAGTAGATGTATAGAATGTAGAGGCCTCGTGTCGCTGAGCACCAAGAGACTCAAGAAAGATTTATTCAAAGTCTCAACCTGACCCCCAAACTAAATGGTCAGCATGTCACCCTACTCACCATGGAAAGTCCTAGGCTTTATCCACGTTCACAGCAACCACAACTTCTTGCCTAGAAGTCCCACATACCTCCGAGTGTTGCAAATATTCAAACATTTCATTCAGTTTATGCTGGGAAATGTGGTGCCTCAATGGGAGGCGATGCGTCTCATTTAATAAGTAATGGCATGAGAAATAGTATGAGGAGGTTATGTGTTCACTTGCTAACACTAAAGAAACATCATGAGAGACACTAGTTTGCAAACCTCAGGCACCATTAGCTCCCGCAAGAAGCAGGCACTCTGGCATTAAGAATGAAAGGCTGTGCCCTGTACCAGTTTATCTAGATATTCAGACCACCAACGAGACACTGAGGCCTTTTATCAACGTATATGAAAATAAAGGTTTGGCTGAGTGAAGGTTAAAAATGTAATGCAGGGCCCCACTTCATCCATTTATTCCAGTTTGCAGGAGCTCCCAGTTTCAATCGATCTGGAGCACACCTGCATGCACGTTTTGTGTTTGATGGACAGTGGTGCTGCATTCCATAGAGTGGATGGGGACTACTGTTGGTGAACTTAGCAGCCAGGGGAGTCTCAGACACTGCTATGGGCTACACATGCCATTTATGAATGCACATCAGTACAAACAAATATGAACAGGATGTACAAATATATTTAGAGAAAAACATATTGGCATGCTTCTTTGACAAAGGTGTGCCTAATAAGGGATTTCGTTTCCATTATCTAATCTTTGATTCTTAGCAATGGGGTCTTTGGTTGCCAGTCAGGTTACTCCCTGTCCAAGCAAGAACCCTCACTCTAGTCAGGGTAAAGGAGAATCACCCTCAGTTAACCCCGCTCATCCCCTTGGTAGCTTGGCATAAGCAGCCAGGCTTAACATCAGAACCAATGTGTAAAGTATTTGTACCAACACACACAGTAACTCGGTGAAAACACTACACAATGACACAACACAGGTTTAGAAAAATAGGTACTATTTACCTAAACAAAACAAGACCAAAACGACAAGAATCCAACATACACAAGTCAAAATATGAATTTTCAAAGAATAAGAGTCTTAAATCCTTTAGAAAGCAGTGAGAACGTTGTTAGCATACAAAAGTACCGGGATAGTGTCAAAATAACACTGCACAGGCAAGTATGCATCAGAAAACGCCAGCGATGCGTTGATTTCTCACTCGTAAGCGAGACAGTGCATCGTTCCTCCTCCAGTTGGGTCGGCGTGCCTCGTTTCTCCTCTCCTGCAAGAGTCCGGACAGGCTTTGCATTGTTTTTCCGCACCCAGTGATGTTGCATTGAAAATCCGGTTGCTATCAGTCTCCGTTAGTGTGTGTTGTGCGTCATTTCTCCAGCCGCGTTGTCGATCTTTCAGCCACGATGCAGGTGGAGTATTGATTTCAGCCGCAAAGCTGGTGGCGCGACGTTTATCAGCTGAGTCACGCAGGGTGTGTTGAAAATGTCCCTGCACAGCGGTCGGTGCGTGGATTTTCATTCTTAGTCTCCCAGCTTCACCTTTCATGGGAACTGGATAAGGCACCACTTGGCAGGGCAGGAGTCTCAGCAGAGAGTCCAGGTGTTGGCAGGGGAAGTCTTTGATGGCCCTGAAGCTTCAACAACAGGAGGCAAGCTCAGTTCAAGCCCTTGGAGATTCTTCACAAGCAGGAATGCACAATAAAGTCGAGTCTTTGCCCCCTTTCACAGGCAGAAGCAGCAACTGCACGATAGCTCCACAAAGCACAGTCACGGACAGGGCAGCACTTCTCCTCAGCTCTTCTCTTTGGTAGAGGTTCCTTCTTGATCCCAGAAGTGATCTAATTTTCAGGGGTTTTGGGTGCTCTTCTTATACCCCTTTCTGCCTTTAAAGTAGGCCTACTTCAAAGGAAAGTCTCCCTTGTTTGTGAGGTCCTGCCTTGCCCAGGTCAGGCCCCGGACACACACCAGGGGGTTGGAGACTGCATTGTGGGAGGGCAGGCACAGCCCTTTCAGATGTAAGTGACCACCTCTCCCCTCCCTCCTAGCACAGATGGACAATCAGGATTTGCAGGCTACACCCCAGCTCCCTTTGTGTCACTGTCTAGAGAGAGGTGCAAGCAGGCCACTGTCAAACTGACCCAAACAGGGAATCCACAAACAGCCAGACTCAGCGAATGGTTTAAGCAAGAAACTGCCTACTTCCTAAAAGTGGCATTTTCAAACACGCAATCTCAAAACCAGATTCACTAAAAGATGTATTTTTAAATTGTGAGTTCAGATACCCCAAACTCCACGTCTATCTGCTCCCAAAGGGAATCTACGCTTTACTCATATTTAAAGGCAGCCCCCATGTTAACCTGTGAGAGAGATAGGCCTTGCAACAGTGAAAACTGAATTTGGCAGCATTTCACTGTCAGGACATAAAAAACACATAAGTATATGTCCCACCTTAAACATACACAGCACCCTGCCCATGGGGCTACCTACGGCCTACCTTATGGGTGCCTTATATGTAAGAAAAGGGAAGGTTTAGGCCTGGTAAGTGGGTACACTTGCCAAGTGGAATTGGCAGTTGAAATTGCACTCGCAGACACTGCAGTGGCAGGTCTGAGCCATGTTCACAGAGCTATTAATGTGGGTGGCACAACCAGTGCTGCAGGCCCACTAGTAGAATTTGATTTACAGGCCCTGGGCAGCTCTAGTACACTGTACTAGGGACTTACTAGTAAATCAAATTTGCCAGTCATGGAAAGTCAATTACTTATACATTTTACATGGGAGCACTTACACTTTAGCACTGGATAGCAGTGGTAAAGTGCCCAGAGTAACAAAAACATCAAAAACAGAGTGCAGCACACATCAACAAGCTAGGAACCATTGGCAAAAAGTTAGGGGAGACCACGCCAAGGATGCCAAATCTACCAATGATCTATAACAAATCATAATGGGAAATTGGGTACCACTGCTGGCGGTCAAAATGGCACGTTTGTTGTACCAATGTCCCATCAAACGTCTCTCTAATATTAATTGCTAGTTTCTTTTTGCTCATTCTGACCCTACTGATCTCAATACATTCAGGCCCATATTTAAGAAAGGTTAGCGCCACCTGTGCACCTTTTTTTGATGCAATATTTTGTCACTAACTTAGCACCAAATTTATATTTTGTCGCTAGACACATCTAGGGACAACATTTCTGAGTTAAGGTCAATTTTTGGGAGCGCTACCCTGCCTTGCGTCATTTAGCGACAATGATATTCAAGGTAGGCGACCCCTCCCAAAAAATGACGCTCGCTGTCCAGCACCATATTTACTGTCCGATGCAAAAAAAGAGGCACATTAAGGAACCGGTACCAGAAAATGACACAAAGTCTGATTAGCATCAAATTTTAATGTCGGGTCAGACCAGGCATTACAATGAGGCCCACACACTACTTCTTAAGCAAAACTCACAGAAGGAGCATTGGCAACCCCCTAGACAAAATGGAACTGTTAGTGCTCCAGCTTGGCACACACCACAAACGACAATGACAACAACAAGTTCCACCAGCACCACTGCAGAAATACCAAACACCACTTCAGCAGCTCTAACGGCTGCTCAGAAGGCGGGAGAGGATATTTCAACAGCACATAACCATCCTTATGCTCAGGGAACAACATGTCATCTGAACCTACCGTCTGAAGTGGGAGTCCATTGTACGCCCCCTGCACCACATTGCAGCAGACATCACAGAAAGGGTGGAAACGCCTAACACTATTTCATCCATGACCAAACTCCTGGCTGTTCTCCATATGCTGGCATCAGGATCATTGCAGACAATGGGCGCACAATTGGCTGGTATCTCTCAGTCATCCTTCTCGTCCTTCCTACCAAAGGTTCTGGAAGCAATCATCCACCTTGCACCCCATCACATCTGCTTCCACAACACCCAGCAAGTGCAGCAGGAGACCAAGTAACGTTTCTACCAAATTGCTGGATTCCTGCATGTGCTGGGTGCAATGGTCTGCACCCATGTCCAACTTGTGCCACCTGCTGCAACGGAACACCTCTGCAGGAACTGCAAACACACCCATACTATAAATATGCAGGCCATTGTGAACTACCGTGGGCACATCACAAACATCCCAGATAAATATCGCAGCAGCATCCATGATCCCTACATATTCCGCCACTCCACCATCAACAAGAGGTTCCAAGATGGGCAATATGGCAATGGGCTACTTGTAGGTAAGCCCCCATACCAATCATTACACAGACACCACACCAACCTTGTAGAACAAACAATACATACACCACACTAAACACACATGTACAGGGGAACACAGATGTACAGACAATAACACACATGCCAAACTAAACCACATTCATTGAGCATCACACACATATACACCCATATGTACATAATACAGCCCCAATCTGACTGGCTCACCACATAAAGGACAGGTGGAACTATGTCCTCTTTGTATAGAAAAACTGGGCCCAAACCACTACAAGTGTCCAATGGTTGACAAATAAATGCAGATCCCACACACATAACATGTAACAATGAATAGCTCAGCTATGTGAATGGCATTGGCCATGTCGATGTAAAGAGAGTCACAAACAGGCACTACCCTACATTTGTCATGGTGTCAAAGCCTCCTGTGGCAGCAATATCAAATGCCATCCAAGTGTTGCCATCACCAACTACATATCACCTAAACATACCAAATGTACCCATTGTATGCACCTTAGCCTGTCTGGTGCATTGTGTCGCACAAATAGGAATGTAACATCACCAGCCATGAAAGACCATGGGGCAGATTTATGAAAAGTGGGGTTGCACCTAGTCCAGTGCCACTTTTCTTGCGCCCCTTAGCACCCTCCCGAGGCCACCATGTGTGCGACATATACAAAATCGGCGCACCATGGTGCTGAGTAGATGCATTAGTGTCAAGATAATGGATGCCATAGTAGGGCTCTGTAGGAGTATTGAGAACATACCTGACCATTTCACGCACAGTAACACCAATGTAGTCCAGAAGTAATCATCCAAGTGGAGAAGAAAATAATTCAAAGTCCAAAAACATGTTAAAGGTGTTGATTGAAGTTTATTCCTGTTAAACAATAGTACATCCAAAAACAGCCGACACATGTTTCATCATATTGACTTGCTCAAGGCTGCAGATCAAATAGGCAGAAAAGAGGATGACAATAAGGGTGTTGTAGATGGTAACAGGGGATTTACATAATATATAGTAAAAGAGGCAAAGCAGAGAGAAACTCTTATGGTGATCATGCCATCTAATAGACTGGCTAGTATATCTGTGAGAAACAGTTAATACTAAAAAGCTATTAGTATGGAGTGGAGACCAGAGAGAAGAAAAGAAGGTCAAAGAATACACCAATATAGTGTAGTGGAATCATTCAACATGCATATATTAGAAACCTTTGTTGTGACTGTAGTGTCACCATAGTCCCATTGAGGAGTTAAAAACATATATGACAATGTACAACATACCTAAAGACGTATTGTTGGTAAATAATGTCCAGAAGTATTAGACGACAAATATATCCCCGGTAGCAGTGGGAGGACGGGTATAAGAGGTCTTGAACATGTGGTTACTGTATGTTAAAAAACGGGTTCTCGGTTGTCCTTCAAAGAGTGCATTTATAGAAAATGGCCATGATAAGCCTGAAAAAATGTTGACATATAGAACAAAAGATGTAATGGGAAAGTTGACAAACATAATAATATAAAAAAGCTATAATGATCCCATAGATAGGAAAATATGTAAATGAACAGACTTAAGAGTGTAAGATACAGTTCACTGAGTAGAGACAAATCTACTGAATGGTGAACTGTAATGTCTGATAAGAAAATGGTGCTTATGCTTGGTCATTTGAAAGTAAATAGCTAAATGACAGAGCAGCGTTGTGGTACTAATGGCAAAAAATATTGCCATGGACAAAGTGGCTTTTGAGAGGCTTAAACAGTGATGTGAGCAAAAGGCAGTAGCCAGCAGCATGGCGTTATTATAAATGAGGAAGATTAGAGGGAGAGGATTGTTGCCCTTGTTCTTGCAAATAAAATGCAAACCTAATTAGAAGTAAAAAACAGGGCGGAGGACTCTCAAAAAAGCATAGTATTGCCAAGACAGCTAATGAGCAGAAATAAAATACAAGGCGATGTTCTCCTCGTGTCACCTTTACTAACAAAACAGCGTGCTCACCTGGCTAACAGTACCCTGTGCTGTGTTGCGAATGGCGGTCAAATTGTTTGCATGCAAAGGTGAGCATGCCACTTGTTGGAAAATGGGTTATTGGTAAGGGCAGGTAGGTACCTACACCTAGCAACAAGCCACTAACCTCCACCTAGGTACAATTAGGTCTCAGTAAATTAATCCCAGCTCAACCCTTGGTAGCTTGGCAACGAGCGTCAAGGCTTAACTTAGGAGACAGTGTGTAAAGCATTCAAGTATCACAAAACAGTAATTAAATAAAACACAGGAAACAGTTTAAAAATCCAAAACCAATTTATAAAAATAGTTTATATTTTTATCTTTAAAATTACACAAAAACGAATAAAATCGGATAAAGGGAACCGGAGATATGAATTTTTAAAGAATTATTATTTTTCTAGCGCTTAGAAACAAAAAGCGCCAATCGGGTCATCTGGTTGCACCTCGACAGGGGCAAAGTCAAAGTTTCAGGCCGACCGTGATGGAGCCCTGCTCGGCTACAAGTCGCGGGAGGCCTCGGTTAAAAAGTTACCTTCTGACTTAGTCTTTATTTTGAAGTTTTTCTTCACTGGGACGAACCTGCCAGTTGAATCCGACCTCCTGGAGCCCTTGTCCGGATACGCAATGTGGGTTTCCTCAGTGGAGACTTTTACCTTCGGACTTAGTCGTTTTTTCGAGATGAAAATCCTTCGACCGGGGTAAACCTTGATCTTGATCCGACGTCCGTAGAGCCCTTCTCGGATACGATGGCTGGGAGGTCCCGGTCAACTTTTTACCTTCGGACTTAGTCTCTTTTTCGGAGGTTTTTCTTTACCGGGACGAACCACCAAGTCAGGCCGGGTCGCGGTTGAGGCAAGCCGGCTAGAATTTCTGCGGCGGGTCGGTCCCTCTCTGGAGCTTTTTTACAATTTTTTTTAAATCTTTTCCAATCTTCTGGGGCTTCACCCAGATATTCTTTTAAGGTTCTTTTGGGGTCCACAGCTCACCCCAAGGGTCCAGAAGTTCTGTGATGGTCCTTGGGGGGTGCGGACTTCAACTCCCAGAATGCACCTGGCGCAACCTCCTTTTTGGCCACTGGACAGTGGTCAGCTGGTCACTTTTCAGGAGTTGGTGCAGGGGGACTCTGGATAGCAATTTTTCACCTGTAGCAAACAGGGAGTCCCTCCTTGAACCAGTTGAAGCCAGGCAAAGTCCTTCTTGTGGTGAAGCCCAAGTGTGCAGCTGGTGCAGTCCTTCTGAGTGCAGGTTCCAGGTGCAGGCCAGGGGTCCAGCAGGGCAGTCCTTCTTCTCCTTTAGTTCTTTTCTTCTTGAAATCTGGCGGGGATCTGAGGTGTGGGGGCAGGTCTGCCAGTTTTATCCTTGCTCCTGGGTGAAAAGCAGGGGGGTCCTGGTTCTCCAATCAGGTACAGGGTCGTCCCCCTGTGATGACTACTTCCTGGGAAGTGTGGCAAAAATCCATCCCAAAAGGCAACATTCTCTAAAAATCCAACCTGGCTGAATCTGATTTTTGGAGGTTACATCTGGCTGAGCCCACCCACTGGTGTGGCTAAAAATCATAAACACACCCTTCTCCTGCCCTCTCCTAATCTAATCAAGGGGGCACCTAGTTGTCTGGGGTTGCAGGATGTGGGGGTGTTGCTGGGTGCTCCTGATGTCCTTCTCTGCCTTTGAAGACCAGTTTGGCAGCCCTCCCCCTTCCTGCCTCACCATCTGCTGAGGGGAGATTCTCTCCCCCAAGCACATTCCTTTGTGTGGACCCAGGCCACTTCACACCTCATCAAGGCAGCTTGGCAAAAGCTGCTGCAGGCTGGCCAATCAGAGCACAGCAGCAAAAACAATGCAGAGCTGAAATTGGCAACTTTTTAGGTAAAGTCTAAACTTTTTACCTGAACAAGTTATATTAAATCCAACAACTGGAAGTTGTGGGATTTATTACAACAATTAATTTGATACCAAATTCTTGGTATGCAACATTTAAGGAGACTTTAAAATTTAAAATAAAGTCTCCCCATTCTAGCCTATGAAGGCCATTTACTTCAATGAGGGAAAAACGAAATTGGCTGTTTTTACCTCACCAGGGCTTATAAATCTATTTTTATAAACTCCCTGCTTATAGTTACATGGCACCCAGCCCTAGGGGCACATAGGGCACACCGTAGGGGTGACTTATATGTAAAAATAAGGTAGTTTAAGACTTTGGAAGTACTTTTGATTCCAAAGTCGAATTTGCATATAACTTTAATTTAAAAGCAGCCAGCAAGGCAGGCTTGCTTTTAAAATGACACTGGGCACTTCAGCAGTGCACCTAGGTGTTCATTACCTATGCTGTGGTCCCTTAACCTACATGCCCTACCATATACCAGGGACTTATAGGTAGGTTAACTTAGCCAATTATAATTAGCCTAATTTGCATATCCATTTTACACAGAGCACTGGCCCTGGGACTGTTAAGCAGTGCCCAGGGCACAGCCAAGAGTCAGTAACCACCAGTACCTATCCAAAAAGTGTGGGGGTGATCAGGCAAAAAAGGAGGACTTTCCTACACTGCCCCCCCCCCAGATGAAAGGTGATGGGTACTAACCTACACCCTGGTAGTCCTCATCAGCTAAGTGTAAAAACCTGGAAAGGCCATCTGCATTGGCATGAGCAGTCCCAGGTCTGTGCTCCACTGTGAAGTCCATCCCCTGTAGGGAAATGGACCACCTTCACAGTTTTGGGTTCTCCCCCCTCATCTGCATCAACCACCTGAGAGGTCTGTGGTCAGTTTGTACACGGAAGTGAGTGCCAAACAAGTAAGGCCTCAACTTCTTCAGGGACCAGACCACAGCAAAGGCCTCCCTCTCAATGGCACTCCATTTTTTCTCTCTGGGGAGTAGTCGCCTGCTGATGAAGGCAACTGGGTGATCATGGCCCTCTTCATTAACTTGTGCTAACACTGCCCCAATCCCTTCCTCTGAAGCATCTGTTTGCACTACAAACTCCTTGCTATAGTCATGGGCCAGTAACACTGGTGCTGAACACATAGCCTGTTTTAGGGTGTCAAAAGCTTTCTGACACTCTGGGGTCCAAATGACCTTCTTGGGCTGTTTCTTGGAGGTAAGCTCAGTCAGAGGGGCCACTATGGTCCCAAAATTCTGAACAAACCTCCTGTAGTACCCGGTCAGGCCAAGAAAGGCCGTGACCTGAGTCTGGGTTTTTGGAGCCTCCCAATCCAGAATAGTCTGGATCTTGGGCTGGAGAGGTTGTACATGGCCTCCACCAACAAGGTGGCCCAGGTACACAACAGAGCTTTGCCCTATCTGGCACTTGCTTGCCTTGATAGTCAGGCCTGCTTGAAGCAGGGCCTGAAGCACTTCCTTCAGGTGGACCAGGTGGTCCCACCAGGTGGAACTAAATACAGCTATATCATCCAGATAAGCTGCACTGAAAGATTCCAACCCAGATAGGACTCTGTTCACCAACCGTTGGAAGGTGGCAGGAGCATTTTTCATGCCAAAGGGCATCACCTTGAACTGAAAGTGGCCCTCTGGTGTGGAAAATGCTGACCTCTCCTTAGCTCTTGGACTTAAGGCAATCTGCCAATATCCTGAGGTCAGATCAAATGTGCTCAGGAATTTGGCAGCCCCCAACCTGTCAATGAGCTCATCAGCTCTAGGTATGGGGTGAGCATCAGTCCTAGTGACTGCGTTTAGACCTCTGTAGTCCACACAGAATCTCAATTCTTTCTTCCCACCTTGGGGATTAGGTTTGGGCACCAGTACCACTGGACTGGACCAAGGACTATCAGAGGGCTCAATTACCTTGAGGTCCAACATCTTAGCCACTTCAGCTTTGATGTTGGCCTTGACCTGGTCAGACAGCCTGTACAGCTTGTTCTTGACAGGCAAGCTGTCACCAGTGTCAACATCATGGACACACCAATTGGTAAGTCCTGGGGTCAGGGAGAACAGACTAGCAAACTGTCCCAAAACTTGCTTACAGTCTTTTTGTTGCTGATCTGTCAATTTGGGAGAGAGTACCACTCCCTCCACTGACCCATCTTTTGCCTTTGAGGACAGGAGGTCTGGCAGAGGTTCACCCTCCTCCTCCTTCCCTTCATCAGTGACCATTAGCATGGTCATGTCTGCCCTGTCCTGGTGGGGTTTCATCCTGTTTACATGCAGGATCCTGTGAGGATTCCTGGGGGTGCCAAGGTCCACCAAGTAGGTGACCTCACCTTTTTTCTCTAGAATTGGATAGGGCCCAGTCCATTTGGCCTGAAGTGCCCTAGGAGCCATGGGCTCCAAAACCCACACCAGCTGTCCTGGGTGTTACTCAGGCATGGTAGCCTTTTGATCATGCCAGAGCTTCATGAGCTCCTGGCTGGCTTCCAGGTTTCTGCTTGCCTTCTTCATATACTCAGCCATGCGTGACCGCAGGCCTAGCACATAATCTAGCACATTCTCCTTGGATTCTTTGAGAGGCTTTTCCCAAGACTCTCTCACCAAGCACAATGGGCCTCTTACAGGGTGCCCAAACAGTAACTCAAAGGGGCTGAATCCAACCCCCTTCTGTGGCACCTCTCTGTAGGCAAACAGCAGGCAAGGGAGAAGGACATCCCATCTCCTCCTGAGTTTGTCAGACAAACCCATGATCATGCCCTTCAGGGTCTTATTAAATCTTTCCACCAGACCATTGGTCTGTGGGTGGTAGGGGGTGGTGAACTTATAAGTAACACCACACTCATCCCACATGGCTTTCAGATAGGCTGACATAAAGTTTGTGCCCCTATCTGAGACCACCTCCTTTGGGAATCCCACTCTGGTGAACACACCAAGTAGGGCCCTAGCCACTGTGGGAGCAGTGACTGTCCGGAGGGGTATTGCCTCAGGGTACCTGGTGGCATGGTCCACTACCACCACAATGTACCTGTTACCTGAAGCAGTTGGTGGGTCTAGGGGACCAACAATGTCAATCCCCACCCGCTCAAAGGGAGTCCCAACCACTGGCAGTGGTATCAGGGGAGCCTTTGGTTTGCCTCCTGTCTTGCCACTGGCTTGACAGGTGACACAGGAGCTGCAAAACTCCCTGACTTTTTCTGACATTTGGGGCCAATAAAAATGGTTGACCAGCCTGTTCCAGGTCTTGGTCTGTCCCAAATGTCCAGCTAAGGGGATATCATGGCTTAAGGTAAGGAGGAATTCTCTATACTTCTGGGGGACCACTACTCTCCTAGTAGCCCCTGGTTTGAGGGCCCTTGCCTCAGTGTAGAGAACTCCATCCTCCCAGTAAACCTTGTGGGTCCCACTGGTATCCCCTTGTTCTTGCCTGGTAGCAGTCTGCCTCAGGCCCTCAAGAGTGGGACACTCTCTTTGTCCCTGGCACAAATCTTCTCTGGTGGGCCCACCTGCCCCTTGCAGTTCTGCCAAATCAGGCATAGTTTGCAGGGAAAGTGTCCCTCCCTCAGAGTTCAGATCCTCCCCCTCAGGGTTGGATTCTTCCTGACCCTCTGTACTTGTTGGGGCTGGCAATCCAGACCCAGTGCCCTTTCTCTTTTTCTTGGAGGCTTGGCCCATTGTTCCAGGGTCCAAGTGTCCAGCATTTCCCTGTTGTGCTGCCTGTGACCTGGTCACAGCACACACCCATTCAGGGAGGTCCAGCATCTGTGCATGGACCCTTCTCTCCACTTCTGACCATTCAGATGCTTCAAGATCATTTCCCAGCAGACACTCTACTGGGAGGGCAGGAGCTATAGCTACCTTTTTAGGGCCAGTCACACCTCCCCATTCCAGACTCACCATAGCCATGGGATGGAGTTTGGTTTTGCTATCTGCATAAGTCACCTGGTGGAAGACACCAGGTAAGACCTGCTCTGGAGAAACCAGCTTTTCTGTGACCATTGTCACACTGGCTCCTCAGAGCTATCTCTCAGAGCTTCCACTTCAGTCCCATTGACTTTAGGCCTCTGCCTATACCTCTCTATGATGGGAGGTAAGGTGGCCATAGTTGCAATGTCCACCCCACCCACGGATACTAAGGTGACCTCTGTGTACCCTGATTCCACCCCTGGGCCAACTTCCACCCCCAACCCTACACTAGCAATCCCCTGGGATTGCCCACCAGTGGGGGGCTTCTTGGAGCAGATAGCATCTCCTCTTTTATGTCCAGGTTGATGACAATCAAAACACTTGCCGGCCTTATCAAGCTCCTGAAACCTTCCTGCTTTAGCAGGATCATAATTCTTTCCCTGATACCCTTTCCCTTTAAAAGTGAATTGGCTCGGGGCCCCCCCTCCCTGAGAAGTTTTTGGGGACTCTTGTGAGGACTCTTTGGGCTTTTTATCATCTTTCCCCTGGTTCTTCCCCTGAGAAGAACCATGTCCTCCCTTTTTCTGATCACCCCCTGGGGGTTTCTGGTTAACCCTAGTTCTTAACCAGTCATCTGCTGCCTCCCCCAGCTCTCTGGGGTTGGTCAACCTAGAGTCAACTAGATACTGGCGGAGCTTCTCTTGGACACAATTAGTTAGAAGGTGCTCCCTCATAATCAAATTGTACAGCCCCTCAAAGGTACTTACCCTGTTGCCCTGTATCCAGCCCTCCAGTGCCTTTACTGAAATGTCCACAAAGTCCACCCAGGACTGGGTGCTTGTCTTTTGGGTGTCCCTAAACTTGAGCCTATACTGCTCTGGGGTCAGACCAAACTTTTTAGTCAAGCAACTCTTCATACTGGGGTATGAGTCTGCATCTTCCCCACTCATGGTTAGGAGCCTATCCCTCCCAGAGTTGGGAACTAACTCCCAAAGAAGTGAACCCCAGTACTGAGGCTTGACTCTCCTCATCTGGAGGGCCCTCTCAAAGGCCCCCAGCCACTTATCTATGTCATCCCCCTCTACATAGGCAGGAACCACCCCTTTGGGTAATCTGGGGGAAAAACCCCCACCCAGGGACACCTCAGCTTCTTTATCGCTGCCACCATCTCTTTTTTGTTTGTTTGCCCACTTTTTCTTTTCTAGGTCCAGCTTATCTGCTTCCAAAGCTATGTATGCTAGCTGGGCCTCCAGTCTCTTCGGAGTCGCAGGTTCGAATCCCGTCGCTGCTTTAAAAAATGTTGGAAAATGGGTTATTGGTAAGGGCAGGTAGGTACCTACACCTAGCAACAAGCCACTAACCTCCACCTAGGTACAGTTAGGTCTCAGTAAATTAATCCCAGCTCAACCCTTGGTAGCTTGGCAACGAGCGTCAAGGCTTAACTTAGGAGACAGTGTGTAAAGCATTCAAGTATCACAAAACAGTAATTAAATAAAACACAGGAAACAGTTTAAAAATCCAAAACCAATTTATAAAAATAGTTTATATTTTTATCTTTAAAATGACACAAAAACAAATAAAATCGGATAAAGGGAACCGGAGATATGAATTTTTAAAGAATTATTATTTTTCTAGCGCTTAGAAACAAAAAGCGCCAATCGGGTCATCTGGTTGCACCTCGACCGGGGCAAAGTCAAAGTTTCAGGCCGACCGCGATGGAGCCCTGCTCGGCTACAAGTCGCGGGAGGCCTCCGTTAAAAAGTTACCTTCTGACTTAGTCTTTATTTTGAAGTTTTTCTTCACCGGGACGAACCTGCCAGTTGAATCCGACCTCCTGGAGCCCTTGTCCGGATACGCGATGTGGGTTTCCTCTGTGGAGACTTTTACCTTCGGACTTAGTCGTTTTTTCGAGATGAAAATCCTTCGACCGGGGTAAACCTGGATCTTGATCCGACGTCCGTGGAGCCCTTCTCGGATACGATGGCTGGGAGGTCCCGGTCAACTTTTTACCTTCGGACTTAGTCTCTTTTTCGGAGGTTTTTCTTTACCGGGACGAACCACCAAGTCAGGCCGGGTCGCGGTTGAGGCAAGCCGGCTAGAATTTCCGCGGCGGGTCGGTCCCTCTCTGGAGCTTTTTTACAAACATTTTCACATCTTTTCCAAACTTCTGGGGCTTCACCCAGATGTTCTTTTAAGGTTCTTTTGGGGTCCACAGCTCACCCCAAGGGTCCAGAAGTTATGTGATGGTCCTTGGGGGGTGCGGACTTCAACTCCCAGAATGCACCTGGCACAACCTCCTTTTTGGCCACTGGACAGTGGTCAGCTGGTCACTTTTCAGGAGTTGGTGCAGGGGGACTCTGGATAGCAATTTTTCACCTGTAGCAAACAGGGAGTCCCTCCTTGAACCAGTTGAAGCCAGGCAAAGTCCTTCTTGTGGTGAAGCCCAAGTGTGCAGCTGGTGCAGTCCTTCTGAGTGCAGGTTCCAGGTGCAGGCCAGGGGTCCAGCAGGGAAGTCCTTCTTCTCCTTTAGTTCTTTTCTTCTTGAAATCTGGCGGGGATCTGAGGTGTGGGGGCAGGTCTGCCAGTTTTATCCTTGCTCCTGGGTGAAAAGCAGGGGGGTCCTGGTTCTCCAATCAGGTACAGGGTCGTCCCCCTGTGATGACTACTTCCTGGGAAGTGTGGCAAAAATCCATCCCAAAAGGCAACATTCTCTAAAAATCCAACATGGCTGAATCTGATTTTTGGAGGTTACATCTGGCTGAGCCCACCCACTGGTGTGGCTAAAAATCATAAACACACCCCTCTTCTGGCATCTCCTAATCTAATCAAGGGGGCACCTAGTTGTCTGGGGTTGCAGGATGTGGGGGTGTTGCTGGGTGCTCCAGATGTCCTTCTCTGCCTTTGAAGACCAGTTTGGCAGCCCTCCCCCTTCCTGCCTCACCATCTGCTGAGGGGAGATTCTCTCCCCCAAGCACATTCCTTTGTGTGGACCCAGGCCACTTCACACCTCATCAAGGCAGCTTGGCAAAAGCTGCTGCAGGCTGGCCAATCAGAGCACAGCAGCAAAAACAATGCAGAGCTGAAATTGGCAACTTTTTAGGTAAAGTCTAAACTTTTTACCTGAACAAGTTATATTAAATCCAACAACTGGAAGTTGTGGGATTTATTACAACAATTAATTTGATACCAAATTCTTGGTATGCAACATTTAAGGAGACTTTAAAATTTAAAATAAAGTCTCCCCATTCTAGCCTATGAAGGCCATTTACTTCAATGAGGGAAAAACGAAATTGGCTGTTTTGACCTCACCAGGGCTTATAAATCTATTTTTATAAACTCCCTGCTTATAGTTACATGGCACCCAGCCCTAGGGGCACATAGGGCACACCTTAGGGGTGACTTATATGTAAAAATAAGGTAGTTTAAGACTTTGGAAGTACTTTTAATTCCAAAGTCGAATTTGCATATAACTTTAATTTAAAAGCAGCCAGCAAGGCAGGCTTGCTTTTAAAATGACACTGGGCACTTCAGCAGTGCACCTAGGTGTGCACCACCTATGCTGTGGTCCCTTAACCTACATGCCCTAGCCAATTATAATTAGCCTAATTTGCATATCCATTTTACACAGAGCACTGGCCCTGGGACTGTTAAGCAGTACCCAGGGCACAGCCAAGAGTCAGTAACCACCAGTACCTATCCAAAAAGTGTGGGGGTGATCAGGCAAAAAAGGAGGACTTTCCTACACCACTTAAATAAGAACCAAAGTAAAAGAAAAGGGACTAGACCAAAGGAAAATGAAAGGAGAAGGGAACGTGCGCCATTTTAAAATGCGCTGTTAAATAAACAACAGTGAAATGTACAGACGGTGTTAACCTCGCGTCTCCATTAGTAACCAAACAGCGTGCTCACCTGGTTGAGAGTACCCTGTGCTGTGTTGCGAATGGCAGTCGTGTTGGTTATGTACAGAAGTGAGCATGCCATTTGAATAAGAAACGAGTAATAGAAAAGGGACTAGACCAAAGGAAAATGAAAGGAGAAGGGAACTGGCACCATCTTTGAATGAGCTGTTAAATGGACCACAGTAAAATTGGTTTTGTATATCGAAAAGAGAAGCTAATGTAATAAGTGAATAATTAGATTTAATTCAGAAAGAACAGTACATAGAAAATTGCTAATTGTAATTGTAAAAAATATGGCACTGAACTGAATTAGAAAAAACAATCATAGTTAAAGCAGAGAATGTACTATAAAACAACATTTGAAATATTATAAAAGAAACAAATCAACATTAGTTTAGTCTGTGCAAAGAATAAAGTAAAACATAAACCATCATGTACATTCAAAAAACAGGAGATAATATTTTTGATCCCTCATAAGTAAAACTCAGTTTGCCAAGAAAATGACATGTAGGAAGCATGCGATATTTACCTTGTAGAGAAGATACAGAAATAAGTCTCTTGCTTGCAGACTCGTGCCCCCGTCACCTAGTGACTTTTAACTTACTTAGCTTGCTCTGTCTTAGCCCATTTAATTATTTAATTCTTCTAAGATGGCTGCCTTGTTTATACTTAGGCCATTTATCATGCTTTGCATTATCAGTGTTACCCGCTAATGCGTCAAGATCAAGCAACAAAGACAAACAAACAGTAGGTGTTCACACTTAGGGATTTTCCCTCTCTGTACGTTTGAGGGATTGTTTATATTAATTGCCGTCCCAAGCATGTCTGTTATCTAGTGTTTGGGAACACACCTACGTCAGGGGTCCTTGTAGATCTGTATAAATACATCGCACTTTAGACAGATAATCAGAGGGATTCCGACCAGAGGGCATCGCCACCATTGCTGATATCGATGCTGCACGTCATCTTGACACTGACCCAGTCTTCGTGTCCCTGCGGAGTCTGAGATTGAGACCTCATTCCAAGGTAACGAGGGTTGGGGGCTCCTCTCATGGACATGGCATTGACAGATTAGGTTTAGCAAACCCAGCTCTCCTTTAGGTAGGAGGTTAGGCCTTTCACATTAGTGTATTAGGGCATATTACATCTCATATGTCTTTTCTATGCATTGCAAGATGGTGGGGGTCTTCGTAATAATGACTCTCGTCTTCACAATTCTGTTTATTGCATTAATCATTATCCTAATCATTGCAGCCCATGCAACTTATCGCAAATCGCAGTTATGTTAAATAAAAACTATTGAAACTTTACTGCATCTTTGTCATTGCCTGTGTTTGTATGAGACATGATACATCTGTGAGAAAGGGGTAATCTCCGTTTAACCATGACATTCTCTGAGATGTCTTATTCTCGAACCCAGGCGTAAAGGCTGCCACAAATCACCTTTTACTATTGTGTTTCTGGTGAGGTGCTGCTAGTGAGCCGGTAAGGTTGGGACAACAGTTGCGACTTGTTGTAGGATAGGCATAGTCGCCTACAAGCAAAAGTACTGTCATCCTCTAACCAGCATTCTTGCCCAAAGCAAGAGTCCAAACTACGACATGGCACCACCAACGATGGTGTTTAGGCACTAATTTATGGATAACCCGACTATCACTGTCTCACAGACAACAGGTACCCTAAGTACCATTATACGGAGACGTCCGTGGTCTTTGGGAAAATCCTCCTCAGCTGTAAAGGTAACACCTGATTAAGCTCTAGGTTGTTAGAGCTTGAACTCATAAAAGGACTTTACTCCCCATTTTGGTGGTCCGTTTTTCTAAACAAATATGGCTAACGCCATTGACATTCCTGAAAAAACTAGACGAGCACTAACACAACATTTAGTAATGCATGGCCTTACAGATGAGGGCCGGGATGTTACTCTTATAGTAGAAGCTAATGAAGCATACCAAACAGAAACATTTTACTGTTGGGTCACCTTTCCTGAGGTAGACCAAAGATCGCACACATTCCACACATATGAAGTTTCAAACATACCTTTATGGTACCGAGCATACCAGTATCATGAGATATCGCTCACATACCAAGAGCATCAGAACTGGTTTGAGGGCGCCCTACCACATGTGATACAAAGAGTGAGGTTAGGTCCCTTAAGTAACGACGGACCTACATGGCCAATGTCGCAACATACACACCTCACCCAGGCATACAGAATATGCCAATAGCAGATCTGCGAGATTTATATAATGAATTGATGACATTATATAGACGACGAGTTCAGTCCGTAATGCAAACATTGAACACAACACCAGCGCGTCTAGCACCGCCAGCACCTGATGGTTACCAATTGGCTACTGGGATAAATCCACAAACAGTGCATACTATTATGGGTAAAGTGCCCGCGGAACGGGAAAAAATACCATTCTGGATTGCCCAGAAAACGAATCAGCTGGAAGCTGTGTTTCCCCATACGGGTCCACAGGAAAAACATAGATTGCTCACTATGTGCTTGCCTTTTGGAATGGTTCCCTTGGTGGATGACTGTGCCACATGGGGTACAGTCTTCGCTGCCATATATACTACCACACATGGTACCTCGACACTAGCCAATTTACCGGAAGTGTTAAAACAAATGCAAAATGAGCATGGGGCAGCACCAGCCTTGGATTTGGGGATGAAAATAATGCGTAATTTTGACGCGGTTTCCTCAATAATGCTCAGTAACATTAAAGGGGAAGCGGTAGCACTGGCAATACGCCAGCGTCTCCGGGAAACTCCACACCAGAAACAAGAGAGACAGCTACTGAAAATTATTTCCGATACCTGCACTAGTATAGGGCGGGATAGTTTGGGAGCCAAACCAAAGAAATTGGAGTTACAAGGTACCACCCGTAAGGAAGGTACAAAGCAGGCACAAGAGGGCCCTAAGAAAAAAAAGATTTCAAAGAAAGAAGGAATAAGAGAGCTGATTCTCCACACCCGGAGAACTCCGACAGGAGATATAATCTCAGAAATAGGGAGAACATTAAAACTCCAGACAGATATACTGTTGTCTTTCAGGACGCACCGGATAGACGTAGCGAGAGAGGGGGCCGTCAAGATTGACGTCCTGAATACATGAAAGAAAAGAAAGACTCACAACATTCTACTAAAAAGAAGAAAAGACTCCTCAGCAAAGGCCACAGTTTAAAAAGAAGAAGGTGGCAGCCCTGACAGCTAAAAATGCCAGTATACTTGAGAACACTGTTGAGGAACAAGACGTGGGCAGTGACTCTGTTTGACAGTGCGGCAGAGGTCACAATATGTTGCCAGAGTCTGAAAGATCATCTGGATGCGACAGCAACTAGCGATTACATTGTGGTTGAAACAGCCGATGGCCGCGTTCTCCCCCCCAATAAGGTTTGTGATTTAAAAATTCAGATAGAGGGAGACGTGGAGCGCACTATTAGTGTGATATTTTGGGATGAACTTACTAGTGATATCCTATTGGCCGAAAGAGACTGCCCACCTGAACACGTCCGCAAGCTCCCGCATGGGGAAGATGTCATTTTGCCTTCTTTCTCCGATCTTGTTCCGGAAGCAGACAAAGACGCCTATGCTTCTGAATGGGCTTTAGCGCAGGCACCTGTGTTATATCGTAATCGTGTAAGTTGGGATAAGGAGTCTCCTTGTCATGTTATTCCCGTTAGGTCTACACCCCAACCGCAGCCACAATATCCTGACAAACATGAAGCGAAAGCTCCAGTGAGGGAGATCCTCACCCAGTTTGAGTACCAGGGAGTGATTGAGCCCTGTACATCTGCAATGAATAATCCATTATTCTCCGTTGCAAAGCCGGACCATTCATATAGAATAGTCATTGATTATAGACATTTAAATAGTCATACATGCGCGTGTGCTATACAAAATTCACACAGCACGGCACTAATAAACAATATAGTGCGTAAAAAATATGAAACAACATTAGACATATCTAATGGCTTTTTCTGCCAGAATTTAGCACATGAAAGTCGGGACCTGAGTGCATTCTCATTTGGCTCTCAGAAATGCTTTTGTCGTTTACCTCAAGGCTATAAAATAGCCCAGGGCTATTTTCAGCCCATGTAACATCAATATTACATGATATTAATTCCGAGGCGTTATCCTACGTGGATGACATATATCTCACAGACGACGTCCTCAACATTCATCTTGCAAGGGTCGATCGGATCATTTTGTGATTTGCAGACCTCGGTTACAAATTCAATTTTAAGAAAAGTAAGATTGCCTTTCTTAGCGTATTATTCCTGGGATATGAGCTATCAAACAAGGGAAAGAGCCTGGCCCGCACTTTCTAGAAAAATGTGCTCAACTGCACCCTTCTAACACACTTAAGAAACTACAGTCATTACTAGGTTTCTCTAACTTTGGCAGAACATACATTCCAGATTATGCACAACGTATCAAGCCACTTTATGACTTGGTTCAGCCCAATTTTTCTAGCAGACATTGGACGGTTGAACACACCAGCATCCTTAGAGAAATGCAACAGGACCTGCTAGAAGCTAAACACTTGCACACATGTGACAATAAAACAAATTTGGTCATCAGAATAATTTCTGGTGCCATTGGATTTACTTATGTCACCTTCAACGGTACCCATAGCATATAAATCACATTTATACTCCAATGCAGAACAGCGTTTTGCACCTACAGAAAGAATTCTGATGGCAGTTCAGATGGCCGTCATAAAAGAGAGGCCACTTGCCCAGGGGAAACGTATTATTGTTGTGTCCCCAGGGGCCGGCCTTAGAGGCTGTCACCAAAGCAAGCGTTCCTAACGCTAAAGCATTACATCCACGTTGGATTCAATGGGCAACGTCTCTGACCGCCACTGATGTTGATTATATATTTGATCCAAAACTTCAGACACAAGAGTTTCTCCAGTATGAACAAGAGTACCCCGCTCCTCTAAATATCTTGCCACTAGACAGATACCATACTGTCATATACACTGATGGTTCAGAACAGCCGGCTGTAGGTACTAAACATCAATACTCAGCAGCTTGTGCAGCCGTGAGCAGAGTGATGGAAGATGGAGTCTACCACCCTCACAATACCTACACGCAGACCTTAGGGGACTGCACAGCCCAGTTGGCTGAACTTAAAGCTCTTATTCTAGCACTCGAACATATGGAGTCAGGATGCCAGACTTTAATAGTCTATGACTCATATTATGCGTTCAGTCCTACAATGATTATCTCAATCATTGGCAACAGAACGGGTTTAGAGATTCTAAAGGGAACACCATTAAACACAAAATATTGTGGGGGAGGGTGGCTGATCTTAAGGATAAGCTGCTGTGTGTGGGGGTATTCGTAATAATGACTCTCGTCTTCACAATTCTGTTTCTTGCATTATTCATTATCCTAATCATTGCAGCCCATGCAACTTATTGCAAATTGCAGTTATGTTAAATAAAAACTATTGAAACTTTACTGCATCTTTGTCATTGCCTGTGTTTGTATGAGACATGATATATCTGTGAGAAAGGGGTAATCTCCGTTTAACCACGACATTCCCTGAGATGTCTTATTCTCGAGTCCATGCATAAAGGCTGCCACAAATCACCTTTTACTATTGTGTTCCTGGTGAGGTGCTGCTAGTGAGCTGGTAAGGTTGGGACAACAGTTGCGACTTGCTGTAGGATAGGCATAGTCGCCTACAAGCAAAAGTACTGTCATCCTCTAACCAGCAGTCTTGCCCAGAGCAAGAGTCCAAACTACGAAAAGGCATTATCCTCACTACAATTACGTCTAATTCTAGTGCTTTCACCAAAGGGGATAGCTCTAATTTGTGAAGTGGGTTGAGAACTCTTTGCATGTAATGACACATTGTAAGCTGTCGGTTTTCCATATAGTTTAGAGCAGATTTTGTTTTGCTTGAAGTATAGAGTAACGTCTGAAAAATTAACTGATGTTGTGTTGTGTTTACACAAGAAGTTGATATTGTAAGTGTTAGTGTTCAAATGTCGGAAAAAAAGACCAAGGAGATGTGCGTCCCCGGACCAAAATAGGAGTATGTCGTCAATGTATCTCCCCCAGTAGAGGAAGTGTGAAATCAGGAGGGCATTTTTGCCAGAGATGTGTTTTCTAAAAAAAAAACATGTATAGATTTGCAAAAGAAGGTGAGAATTTGGCCCCCATGGCTACTCCTTGTATCTGACGGTACTATGTACTGTTATGTATAAAAATGTTGTTGTCCAGGACAGTTTCAATGAAGTCTGTCAGCATGTTAGATTGTTTTAAGAGGGTGGCGTCCTGTGTGTCTAGGAAATGTTGTATGCAACCATACCTTTTGTTCTAGGAATACTAGTATATAATTAAGTAACATCCAAGGTCACTAGAAAGTGCCCCTCTGTCCATTCAAAATCATTGATCTTACACAATAGATCTGTAGTGTCTTTTATTTATGAGGGTAAGTTGTTCACAAGTAGTTGTAGGAAAATATCAATGTATTCAGATAGTTTTTCTGTTGGGGATTCTATCCCTGAGATGATAGGTCTGCCCGTTGGAAAAGCACCTGGCTTGTGTATTTTGGGAAGTATATCTATACATGGTGAAGTATGCGCGGGGTTATTTTTGTAACGATATTCCATGTCAGTAGTGAGACATCTGTCATTCCAGAATTTAAGTTTCTGGTGTATGCAGTTGTTAACTTCCTTCAAAGGATTGTGTGGAAGTTTCTGATATGCAAAGCTGTCAGTGAATTGTCGATCTATTTCATTCAAATAGTCTAGCTTGTTCATGAGGACTATGTTACCCCCTTTATCAGCTTCTTTAATAAAGATACCATGTACTTTCGTGAGGGAGTGTAGCGCCTCTCTTTCATCTTTGGTGATGTTGTGAATTATGGTTTTGCGACCTGTGTGGTGTTGATCTTCCAGTTGATATAGGTCAGAGGTGACTCGTTTGTAAAAAATGTATATGACATTGTCGGTCAGCACAATATTTCTGGTTGCGAAACGTCGATCTCGTCGTAACCCCCCTCTCATTCTTTCTCTGAGTATTCGACTCTTGTTTTTCCCTCTCCTAACTGTCTTGCTTACAGTTCCTCTCTCTTGTGTGGTTGCTTTTGTCCCTTGTGATACCTCTCTAGTTCTAATAAAAAAGGAGATTTTTGACAAGTTATATCAGTTGGTTGTCATGAAGAGTCACTGATCTCTCCACTTGTAATGCTAGAAGCACTAGATAATTCCGTGTCACTAGTGGAAGCAGTTGATGGTATTTCAGTATTGAGCTTACAATTGGACCCCTCATTTTTGTCTGTTCTAATGTTATCAAATTTGCGGCCAAAAATAAACACTCTACCATTTTTGTAGTCGTTACCATTCCTTCTTAATTTGCGTAGTTTTTTGTCTTTGATGTATTCTTGATGTTTCTGAATAATGTCCTTGAGTATTCTGAAGTTTTTTTTTTTTTGCGTCTGGTAAGTTCCTATCTCTGACCTCTTTTTCCAGACAGATATGTGCTGTAAAAGTTTATCCCTTTTATTCTCAGCATCCCTAATAAGGATGTCCATCATCTCAAAAGAGTATGTGACAAGCAGTTGTTCCCATTCCTTGAGGAGATCAGGACGTAAGTCCTCAAAGGAAGGAAATAGGATGACTTGTAACCCTCTAGGTATTTGTTTATTATTGATATAGTTTTGTAGGATGGTGAAGTCCCACCATCTAGAGAGTTCTCGTTTTTTCAAGCGCTCCAATTTATAACATTTCATCTTTAAACTTTCTTGGTTCCTGTTCTGTATAGTGGTGGAAGAAGAATGGGTACTAGTCGGAAATATTTCCTCTAATAAAACATCCCTGTTATCATCAAAGGTTGCTATATTGTGATGATGGTCGCAACCAAACTAGTGTATTCTGTTCTTGTGTATACGTTTGAGATACCCAATAATTAGAACCAAAGGGAGTGCAGAACAGCATAAGTTACATACAATCAAAGAGGCAAGTGGTTAATGCTATAACGTTCGCACATCCCATTTAAATTTTATAAACAGTTTGAAGAAAATTCTTGGCTTTTACAAAGGCGAGTAGTGAGGGTGAGCAGGTGAGCATGCTGTTTGGTTACTAACGAAGAGGCGAGGTTAACACCGCCTGTACATTTCACTGTGGTATATTTAACAGCGCATTCAAAGATGGGACCCGTTCCCTAATCCTTTCATTTTTCTTTGGTCTAGTCCCTTTTCTTTTACTAGTTTCTTATTTAAATGGCATGCTCACCTTTGCACGCAATCAATACGACCGCCATTCGCAACACAGCACATGGTACTGTTAACCAAGTGAGCACGCTGTTTTGTTAGTAACGGTGACGCGAGGAGGACATCACCTTGTGTTTTATTTCTGCTCGCTAACTATTCTGCTAACTGCCGCCTTGGCAATACTATGCTTTTTTGCAAGTCCTCCACCCTGTTTTTTACTTCTAATTGGGTTCGCGTTTTATTCGCAAGAACGAGGGCAACAATCCTCTCCCTTTAATCTTCCTCATGTATAATAATGCCATGCTGCTGGCTACTGCCTTTTGCTAACATCACTGTTTAAGCCTCTCAAAAGCCACGATTGTCCATGGCAACATTTTTTGCCATTAGTACCACAACGCTGCTATGACATTTAGCTATTTACTTTCAAATGACCCAGCAAAAGCACAATTTTCTTATCAGATGCTGCAGTTCACCATTTATTAGATTAGTCTCTACTCGGTGAACTGTATCTTAGACTCTTCAGTCTTTTCGTTTACATATTTTCCTATTTATAGGAACATTATAGCTTTTTTATATTAATATGCTTGTCAACTTTCCCATTACATCTTCAGTTTTATATGTCAATATTTTTACAGGTTTATCATGGCCATTTTCTATTAATGCACTCTTTGAAGGACAACTGAGAACACGTTTTTGAACATACAGTAACAACATGTTCAAGACCTCTTATACCCACCCTCCCACTGCTACTGGGGATACATTTGTCATCTAATACTTCCAGACATTTTTTGCCAACAAAACGTCTTTAGGTATGTTGAAAATCCTCATAAATGTTTTAGCTCCTCAATGGGACAATGGTGAAACTATAGTCACAACAAAGGTTTCTAATATATGCATGTTGAATGATTCCACTACACAATATTGGTGTATTCTTTGACCTTCTTTTCTTCTCTCTGGTATCCACTCCACACTAATAGCTTTTTAGTATTTACTATTTCTCACAGATACACTAGCCAGTCTATTAGATGGCATGATCACCATAAGAGTTTCTTTCTGCTTTGACTCTTATACTATATGATGTAAATCCCCTGTTACCACCTACAACATCCTTATTGGCATCCTCTTTTCTGCCTATTTAATCTGCAGCCTTGATAAAGTCAATATCACAAAACAAGTGTCGGCTGTTTTTGGATGTACCATTGTTTAACAGGAATAAATTTCGATCAACTACATTAACGTGTTTTTGGACTTAGAATTTTCTTCTCCACTTGGATGATTACTTCTGGACTACATTGGTGTGCCCTGGTCTACATTGGTATTTCAGCCACAGTAAATGGCAACTTTTCTAACTTTTCAATGTTTAGCATGACATTAGTTGCTTCTTTGTTAGCCATTAGTTGTTGTTGTCGAGTTAAATTAAAAGTAGAAAATATTTCCCTTGCTCTGACATGTTGCCAGGGAACACAACCCGCCTTCAGTGCTTGAAGCGTCCAACCCAACTGCATAATGGACCTTAGTTGACTCTGCCCATTGTGTAATGAAGACATATCTGTTTGTATAATGTCTATTGCAAAGAGACTATGGGGGTCATTACAACATTGGCGGTAAAAACCGCTTACCGCCGTGCAGAAGACCGCCAATACACCGCCGCGGCTGCAGAATTCCGCCACAGCTATTATGACCCACATCTCGGAATCCGCCGAAATTCAGTCACCCACACAAGTCCGCCACACCAAAGGTCAGTGTTAAACTGGCGAAAACAAAACCTCCACCTCCACGCCAACAGAAACACGCCCATGCTATTACAACCCACGAATCCATGCGGCGGTCTTTCAGCCACTGTATTCCATTAGCGGTACACACCGCCGAGCTCAAAATACACACACATCTCCAAAACACCGCCACATTGGACAATTCCAAATACACACACCTGATACACATACAAACACCACTCCCACACACCCAACACAATATAAAACACACACCCACATCACCCACAAACCCCTACAACCAAAAATTAGTCACAAAGGCGACAGAGAGATAGCACAGAATAGACAACGCCACCACACAGAGGCACACAACACCATCACCCACACAACATCCACGCAGAAAACACCACACACCACTACACATCACCACACACATCAACACTCACACCGCCCCACACATCACACACACCACCCCATGTCATGCCAAAGACACCCCCGCTATTCCGAGGAGGAGCTCAGAGTCATGGTGGAGGAAATCCTACGGGTAGAGCCACAGCTATTTGGCTCACAGGTGCAGAACACATCCATAGCCAGGAAGATGGAGCTATGGCGCAGAATAGTCGACAGGGTCAACGCTGTGGGACAGCATCCAAGAAATCGGGAGGACATCGGGAAGAGATGGAACGACCTACGGGGGAAGGTGCGTTCAGCGGTCTCCAGGCACAGCAGCGCGGTTCAGCGGACTGGCGGCGGACCCCCACCTCCTCCCCCACAACTAACAACATGGGAGGAGCAGGTCTTGGTGATTCTGCATCCTGAGGGCCTCGCAGGAGTAGGTGGAGGAATGGACTCTGGTAAGTCAAATCTTAACTATCAGATCCCCCACCCTACCTGCATGCTATCACACACCCCCACCCTCGCACCCTCCCCTATCACCGAAACTCCTCACTAATGTACTAAGAACACAAACCACACATCCCAACAACAAGCCCTGCATGACGCAACTAAGCATGGACACCCATCACGAAAGCATGCTCACTGCACATACCCAGAACAAACCCTAACCATCATCACACAAGCCCTGACACAGGAATGCTTGCACTGGGGTACACACACACCCACCCATTGCACACCATGACACACACACATGCAATAATCATGCACTAATGCCCCTGCAGGATCACGAAGGACCGTCACCACACCGGAGGGTCCAGACAACTCCACTCCACCCACAGAAGAGGCCCACAGTGACGATAGCAGCTCTGCCCTACTGGATCCTAATGACCAGCCCGGACCATCGTGGGCCTCGGGACAGTCGGTTCCCCTTGCACAGGCACCGCAACACTGACCTTCCGCCCTCTGGTAATACCAGCACAGCACCCACCCAGCGGGCCCAAACCTCCGTACCCAGGACAGGTCAATCAGCTGTGTGTCCACCACTACAGGGAACCCAGGATAACCACCACCCCAACAACAACAGGGACCTGGGGTCAGTGGTAGTGGGCACACAGTCCAGGGGACGGAGGCACAGGAACACAGGGGAACTGGGAGTGCTGCTGTGCGACAGGGGGTGGACAGGCCAAGGGAACCCACTCTCCTCGAGGCCCTCTCCTCCATCATGGGAGCATACCACCACTCCCAGGAGACGATGGCCACGGTCCTGGTCAAGTTTCAGGAGACCCAGCGCCTGCAGGAGGACCAGTATTTGGGGTTCAAGGTGGAGCTCAGGACCATCAGCTCCGCCTTGGGCACCATCGTAGGGGTGCTGAAGGACATACAGCAGACCATGAGGGACACCGTGGCACTCCAAGGGGCCCCTGACACTAGCATGGACGATGAACTGCCCACCACCTCCGCCGGCGCTAGTGGACAGGACGCCCCGCCACAGGACCACCACACCAGCACCCCACCCCCTGCAGACGGACAACCACCACCCAAGTGGTCCCTGAGATCCAGGAACAGGACAGAGCAAGATGGCAAGACCCCCGCCAGGAAATGACACCACCCTGATTGTCACCCCACTGTCCCAATTTGTTACCCTGTCCATACTTAAACTGCCCCAACTCCACTTCCTATGCCCATATGGGCAGTGCACCTGTGAGACTAATAGACTGGACTCTGCCATGGACATTCCTCCTCCATCACCCATCACCATTTTACAACCCCCTTCCATTTTTGAGCACTTAAATAAACACCCTTGAACCACAAAACAATCTGGAGTCAGTCTATGATTTGGTAAAATGTATTATCAATGACAGTGTCAAAATGCATTTCTAGTTGTAAAGGCAACATACCTATGTCACACATCACAAGTCCTTGAAGGATGCATGCAGATGACACACGTTGGTAAGCACACATGTGAAACCATAATGTAAAGGAACAACTCAGTTACCAAATAATCCTATGAAATTACACACAGGATAGAGGAAGACGTGTGACAGTGAATGTAATGGTAAAAATGTAAATGTTCTTACCTGTGTGTCACTGGAAATATTGCTGTATGACTGACTCCCTGTTGTCGTTGTCTTCTTCCTCAGCTTCCTCCTCATCACTGTCCACAGGCTCCACAGGCTCCACAGCTGCCATAACACCGTCATCTGGACCACTCCTGCAGAAAATGCACCTGGCGTCGCAAAGCAAGATTGTGAAGCATCGAGCAGGCGATGATGATCTGGCACACCTTCTTCGGTGAGTAGAATAGGGAACCACCTGTCATATGGAGGCACCTGAACCTGGCCTTCAGGAGGCCGAAGGTGCATTCGATCACCCTCCTAGTCCGCCCATGGGCCTCATTGTAGCGTTCCTCTGCCCTGGTCCTGGGATTCCTCACTGGGGTCAATAGCCAGGACAGGTTGGGGTAACCAGAGTCTCCTAATAGCCACACACGGTGCCACTGGAGTTGACCCATCATATCAGGGATGCTGCTATTCCGCAGGATGTAGGCGTCATGCACTGAGCCAGAGAACATAGCATTAACCTGGGAGATGTACTGGTCTGCCAAACATACCATCTGTACATTCATGGAATGATAACTCTTCCGGTTCCTGTACACCTGTTCACTCCTGTGGGGGGGGACCAGAGCTACATGGGTGCCATCAATAGCACCTATGATGTTGGGGATATGTCCAAGGGCATAGAAGTCACCTTTCACTGTAGCCAAAAATTCCACCTCAGGGAAAATGAAGTATCTCCTTACGTGTTTCTGTAGGGCAGACAACACTCTAGACAGCACGTTGGAAAACATGGGCTGGGACATCCCTGATGCCATGGCTACTGTTGTCTGAAAAGAGCCACTTGCAAGGAAATGGAGCACTGACAGCACCTGCACGTCAGGGGGGATTCCAGTGGGATGGCGGATTGGTGATATCAGGTCTGGCTCCAACTGGGTACATAGTTCCTGGATAGTGGCACGGTCAAACCTGGAGGTGACGATTAAATGTCGCTACTCCATTGTCAACAGGTCTGCCAGCGGTCGGTACACCGGAGGATTCCGCCATCTTCTCAATTGTCCCAAATGACGGTGCCTAGGAAGGACAACAGCGACCACAGAGTCAACTTTTTTCCAGGTTTGTACCCACAGTTACACAGAACACAACACCAAACACAAAACCCTTCCTGTATGTGTGTTGAGTGTAGACCTAGCTATGTGTGACGCAGACGTAAATGAAGCCATGTGGGCCCCTGAAATGGCAGCTGTCTGACCTCTAAACTGGGACAATGGGATTGTGGGGTAACTGTGTTGCTGTTGCACACCGTCGCGGTAGGCGGTCGTAGACCGCGGCACAATGCTGCATTGGTTAACATTGGGCCCTATGGGTCCCAGGAGCCAATGAACAAGTGTGCCGCTGGTGATGATACGCACCGCCGCGGACGTCACCACCGCGGACGTCACCGCCATTTTCTATCTGTTCAATCACTAGATACCTGATCTTCGACAGGAGAGGACCTACACTGCAAGTGCTGCTGTGACCTCGGTCTGGAAGCGACGATGGCTGCTGCGTCTGGGGAAAGGGCCCCTGCCTTCACTGCTCAGGAGTTGGAGAAACTAGTAGACGGGGTCCTCCCCCAGTACACGCTACTCTACGGTCCTTCAGACCAACAGGTAAGTACACAGGGAGCATGTTGTATGGGCTAGGCCTGGGTGGAGAGGGCTGGTTCTAAGAGGGAAGGGGGCAGAGTTCAGGGAACATTAATGCATGTGAATGAATGTGCCACATGGCTAGGGTAGGGAGGGGGGACACTCACATCGACGGTGCAGTTGGTAATGACTTCTCTTCTTCCCTTGTGCATGTCATGTAGGTCAGCGCCCACCAGAAGAAGGACATTTGACGTGCCATCGCCAAGGACGTCCGGACCCTGGGGGTCTACCAGAGACGGGGCACCCACTGCCGGAAAAGATGGGACGACATTCGCCGCTGGAGCAAGAAGAAGGCGGAGGCTCAGCTGGGGATGGCCTCCCAACGTGGGAGGGGTGCCCGTAGCCCCATGACCCCCCTGATGTTCTGGATCCTGGCGGTGGCCTACCCTGAGTTGGATGGGCGCTTGAGGGCATCACAGCAGACACAAGGAGGTGAGTACACTCTCATTCAGCGGACTTTGCGCCAGTGGAGGGGTCTGGGTGGGGGAGGAGGCCTGTGGGTGTACCTAGGCCAGGCAGAAATACGTAGGCTAGGCCCCTCCGTAATGCAGCCCATGTGGCACTCTACCCCACCGCTGTAGAGTGCCAAGTACAGGTATACATGCCCCTGTGGCATCCATGTGTGCAGAAGTCCACCATAGCCATGTAGGCCAGATCCCAGAAATTGCATCTGTAGAGGCCAGGAGCACGGCGTAATGCAGGGGGCTGCTGTGTCTGTATTGTCCGCCAACGGTAGCGTTATGCCATGCACTCAACCTGTCTTTCTTCTGTTCCCCCCCCTTTTTGTGCTCTCCCTGTTATTTTGTGCATCAGCATCATCAGGCGGAGGTACAGTGGCACCGGAGCACGAGGGAGCTGCATCCCACATGTCCATGGAGGACCACACCACGGACTCAGAATGCACCAATGGGACGGAGGGCGAGGGGAGCTTCACGTCGGCCACCGGATCACCAACCAGCGACACGGACTCGCCCGCCGATGGGAGCTCCTTTGTGGTGGCGGCACCATCTGTGCGCCCCACTTCTACAGGTACAGCCGCCACCTCCCCTACCAGCACCGCCCTCCCAGCAGCCCCTCAGCCTTCGCCCCGTGCCCGCTCACCAAGGAGGCTGGGCATCACCTTTGCCCCAGGCACCTCAGGCCCTGCCCCTGTCACCCCTGCTGCCCTCAGTGAGGAGGCCATTGACCTCCTCAGGTCACTCACTGTTGGGCAGTCTACCATTGTGAATGCCATCCAGGGTGTAGAAAGGGAGTTGCAACACGGTAATGCATTCCTGGAGGGCATTCATTCTGGTCAGGCTGTCCTTCAGCGAACCCTGCAATCTCTGGCCTCAGCTCTGATGGCAGCCATTGTCCCTGTGTCTAGCCTCCCCCCTCCAACCTCCTCCACCCAGACCCAATCCCCTGTACCCCAGCCTATCCCAAGCACACCATCAGACCACCATGCACACACCTCAACATCCAAAAGTAGCTCAGGCAAACATTGGCACCAGACAACCCACAGGCACACACATAAGCATCACCCACATGCAGACACAGCAACATCCACTGCCTCCACTGTGTCCCCCTCCTCGTCGTCTCCCTCCTCCCTCCCAGTCTCGTCTACACTCTCACCTGCATGGACTACATCTACAGGCACCAGGACTCGCACCAGAACACCCAGCACCACACCCCGCTCACCTGCCCTCACCACCCCCACTCCCATTTACACGTCCCCTGTGTCCTCTCCCAGTGTGTCTGTGACGTCCCCTCCCAAAGTACACAAACGCGGGCACCCACACACCCAACATCCATCCACCTCACGACAGCCTCCAGTACCTGCACCTGCACCCAAAACACCGACAGTGATGCCTCCTACAACCACCTCCACTTCCTCCACTCCCAGACCCCCTCCAACTACCCATCCCAGTGTTCGTCAGAAACTGTCACTCTGCAAAGTTGACCTTTTTGCCCCCACCCCACCCTCCAATTCATCAGTCCCGTCGTAGCGCCTCAGCCAAAAAGCCTCCAGTACCAGTGGTGCGTGTTCAAGGTGTGTGGAGTGCACCGGCCACCAGGGCAGGCAGTGTGACATGGAGCCAAGGCACTGCCAGTCCACCCCCTGTAAAGGCTCTGAAGTTGGAAAGTGGCCGACGGGACCGTGTGAAGACTCCTGGAGGCAAAACAACTCACAGGGGTCCCAGGGGGATTGCAGAGTCAGCTGTGACTCCTCCAAAGGTGGGGAAGGGCCAGAAGAAGTCTGCACAGCCTGATCTGAGCATCACGGCGGAGAAGGGTGACATCCTTCCCGGCGGCCGGGACGCCACCACCAGCACCGTCGTCACTGGTCCGGAGACCACCGCCAGAGTCATTGCCCTGGAGGGCCCAAGTATCGCCACTGGTCAGGAGACCACCGCCACCGCCAGAGTCATTGCCCAGGAGGGCCCAAGTATCGTCACTGGTCAGGAGAGCACTGCCACCGCCAGAGTCATTGCCCAGGAAGGCCAAAGTATCGTCACTGGTCAGGAGACCACCGCCAGAGTCATTGCCCAGGAGGGCCCAAGTATCTTCACTGGTCAGGAGACCACCGCCAGAGTCATTGCCCAGGAGGGCCCAAGTATCGTCACTGATCAGGAGATCACCGCCAGAGTCATTGCCCATGAGGGCCGAAGTATCGTCACTGGTCAGGAGACCACCGCCAGAGTCATTGCCCAGGAGGGCCCAAGTATCGTCACTGGTCAGGAGACCACCGCCAGAGTCATTGCCCAGGAGGGCCCAAGTATTGTCACTGGTCAGGAGACTACCGCCAGAGTCATTGCCCAGGAGGGCCCAGGCAGCCACAGCCCCACTGGGCAATGAGGGACCGCCATGCCACACACCAATGCCCAGTCTAAGGACGTCATGCCACACACCAATGCCCAGTCCAGAGAATGTCATGCCACACACCAATGCCCAGTCCAGCGAACATCATGCCACCAATGCCCAGTCCAGAGACCGCAATGGCAAAGCACAGCTGAACAGTCCAGAGACCGCCATGGCAAAGCACCGCTGAACAGTCCAGAACCGCCATGGCAAAGCACCGCTGAACAGGGCATGCGCTGCTGAAGAAGGAAAAGACCGCCAAATCAAGCATCGTTATCCCATGTGCAGCTGGGACAGTGACGGGACAGGAACTGTCACGGGGAGACTAATTCAGTCTGGGCACCAGTCCCCCTCCAGAACCAGTGGTGGCTGTCATCTACTTGTGAGACTGTGGCTTTGCACTCCCCAGGATGGTACAGTGGGCAAACCACCCACTTGTGAGACTTGAGAGACTGTGGCTTTGCACTCCCCAGGATGGTACAGTGGGCAAACCACCTACTGTAGAGACTTGAGAGACGGTAGCTTTGCACTCCCCAGGATGGTACAGTGGGCAAACCACCCAATGTAGAGACTTGTGAGACTGTGGCTTTGCACTCCCCAGGGTGGTACAGTGGGCAGACCACCCACTGTAGAGACTTGAGAGACTGTGGCTTTGCACTCCCCAGGATACATCAATGGGCATGGAGCCCCGTCGTGGATCTGGCTTTGCACTCATCCGGCTGAGGTGCCCCCCTTCCCTTCCCCCTGAGGTGCCTGTTGTATTTCTCTCTGATGCCCCGGCAGTGTTCTCTCCGTTTGTGGACAGGTATCTTGTGTGGACCTCGCCCATGCATTTTTGGACTAGTGGTGCACGGACATTGATATGTGCATATCTGCACTACTTCTCGTAATGTATATACTTTTGAATGTTTTTATAATATATCTGTATATATTTGAGACATGTATATTGAAAGATTACAATGTTTGAACTGATTTTGTTTTGTCTTTGCATTCTTCCGGGGGGGTTGTGGGTTGTTAGTGTGATGTTTGTGAATGCATTGGTGTGTGTGTTGTAATATGCGGGGGTGGGGGTGGGGGTAGGGGTTTTGCGTGTGTGTCCCCCTGACTTTTGCCTCCCCCTTCACCTATGTCGTAGGTGCAGTACTCACCATTGTCTTCGCCGGCGCCGGCGTTGCTCTTCGTAGATGAGTAGGAATACAAGGGCCAGTAGGATTTGTAATTCCGGATCCATGGAGTCCTCCTTCCTCGTGGGATGTGTTCAGGTGAGCGTTTTCCCATTGCAGAAACTGTTTCCGCCGTGTTTTTATCCACGGTGATCCCGCCCCGGAATAGGTGGCTGATTGGTGGGTTGTGATACTATGGGCGGTACATTGTCTTCCGCCTGTCTGTTGGCGGTGACCGCCGCCCTGCTTGTCTGTACCCCCGTGGCGGGCGGTGTGTTAAAGTGGCTGTCTTTGTTGGCGGTTTCCGCCAGGGTCATAATTCCCTTTTTTTGTCCACCGGCCTGTTTGCGGTATTACTGCACCTTTAACACCGTCCGCCAGGGTTGTAATGACCCCCTATGTTATTGAGGGTGTATATCCGGTCGGACAGGGTGTTAATTCCATTATCCACACCATCTAATGCCTTCTGTACATTTTCCTGGTCTATTTGCCATACCCGGGCAGCAGCTTCTTGTTGTGAAAGCTTCCAGATTTCATTATGAACTTCATATAAAAGTGCTTTCTGCGTTGTTTTCTGGGCCGTAACAGGAAGTCCTGTAAGTCAGTGTTATTAGACAGGAGAGTGAGGTGTTCTCTAACTGCATCTAGTGAGGAGTTCTTCAACCATTGCTGGCATAGCTTCTCTACACTGTATGTTGTTACTATACCCGCATGTTCAGACAATATATAGCGAGGGTCCGGCCTACTAGTTCTAAACCCCTGCCGAGGAATTTATAAAACATCTATGACACCCATAGGTACCTCTTGGCCACAATAACCACCCACCAGGACATGACAGTAAAACATTAAACGTGCCATTCTGGACCCATTCATCGAGCTGATCTTCAGTTATATTTATATATTTTTGCTATTTATAAAATTTTGCAGGTGTAGGAATACTGGGCGTGTTCAATTCCTCAATCTTTGCTAAGCCAAAACAGTTTGTTTGTTGTACAGTTTCATTTAAAAATATCATATGAACAAGTATCAGGCATGCTCCAAATTAAGCTTCCTTCCCCCGTATTTGCCAATGTCTAGTTCCCCACACAGTTTTTAAGTCAATCGACTTTAGTCAATATTCATAGCCCTCTATAGTCAACCTGGAAACAAAGAATCCGAATAAATACATTTCGGATTTGTCAATGAAATGGGTACATTTTGTGTTGGTGGCAATTTAAAATAATATGACAGCATTTTTAACATTGTGCCCAGACAAATATGTTAACTTTTCAGAAAGTGTTTTGGAACTCCCTTGTGGTAGAGTCAGACACTGTTCCAATTGTGTAAAATTAAAAAATAGTCTTAGGGGTATTCGCTCTGTGGATGAAATGGTGCCCATAATAATTATGGTAAAACATATCAGCATAATTCTCTTTAGATTGAAAACATCTTTGTTTTCAAATACGGCATAAGACTGCAATTCAGTCATCATAGAATCAACCGTTTTCACATCCCAATCATCAGAAACAACTCTGGGTATTATTATATCATTCATTGAAATTTTAAACACATATGATATTTGAATGACCTCTGTAGGGCCGTATATATCAAATGTCACTTTATCCCATACAATCCCATCAGGAATTGGTATAGCGGAAATGTTCATAAAGGACAGGTCTCAGCAGACCTTATGGGAAGAAAAATGTGGTTTGAGGACCTCATCCACCAGTTCAACTGTCAATTTTTCCGGAAGAAAATGATCTTGTATTAACAATTTCTTTTAATAACAAACCCAATCCAAAGTAGGAAAGGCAATACAGTCAAGGAAAGCCACAAATAGTTCCATGGAAGAATGAAAAAAGTTGTTTAAAGCCAAGTTATCAGCTTACGTGTTTTTCACAGTGCAGGTGTCGAAGAGGCGAATGAGTCCGAAACATCATAGTTGATGTCGGCAAAATATCCAGAAGCAGTTTGTGCAAAAACTGGAGCCGTGTTAGTAGGTGGTGTTGGTGTTTCCCGCGGAGGCACCGAATAAATAGTACCATCCGTCTGTCTTGAAGTCGTGTCAAATCGATCTGTTATTTCTGTATTATTTGGTGTCAGTGGAACTAATGCAAGATCATTTTCCACACTCCACAAGCTCGGAGAGGTGTCAGTGTTGCTGCTTACAACTTGTAGAGGAACTTCTTGACCAGTAGTGAGAGGGAATGGGGAACTACTGGTAGTTCCTTTTGGTCAGCTGTGCAGGGTCGGGCACATGGTGTAGTTTGACATTGTCGATGGATACATCTGACCGCCGGGGCCAGGGTCGGCGGGAGCACCGGCGACAGGCCGGCGGTGCCCGGCAGGGCATTCTGACCGCGGCGGTTCGGCCGCGGTCAGATGCAGAAAACCGGCGGTCTCCCGCCGGTTTTCCGCTGCCCTTGTGAATCCTCCATGGCGGCGGAGCGCCATGGGGATTCTGACACCCCCTACCGCCATCCTGTTCCTGGCGGGTCTCCCGCCAGGAACAGGATGGTGGTAGGGGGTGCCGCGGGGCCCCTGGGGGCCCCTGCAGTGTTCATGCCAATGGCATGGGCACTGCAGGGGCCCCCGTAAGAGGGCCCCACTTTGTATTTCAGTGTCTGCTATGCACACACTGAATTACGCGACGGGTGCCACTGCACCCGTCGCACCTTCCCACTCCGCCGGCTCAATTCTGAGCCGGCGTCCTCGTGGGAAGGATGATTTGCCCTGGGCTGGCGGGCGGCCTTTTGGCGGTCGCCCGCCAGCCCAGGGCAAATCCCAAAATACCCTCAGCGGTCTTTCGACCGCGGAGCGGTATTTTGGTGGGGGAAGTCTGGCGGGTGGCCTCCGCCGCCCGCCAGACTCAGAATCACCCCCAAAGTCATTTTCTTTGGCACCTGCCAACGGTGGTAGAATGACAGTTCTGGTACCATGTATTCCCAAGACTGGGACTGGTGCACGATAAGAAGGACCCAATTCCTTTTTCACGTACTAGATCCCCCACTCTAGGAATCCAGTTGGTAGGCATTACAGGCACATCCTTAATTCTTGTGGAGGCAGCACTGGCAGAAGCGTTGTCATCACGGAACTGCTGTAAGTCCTGTAAGACAGTGACATGTTCATTTATGTCAATAGGTGTTTCTGCCGCCTCCACGCCAGGACCATCAAGATCTGGAACATACATTTGAGTTCCGAACAGGCATATTCATATGAAGTACAACCCCCCAGGGACCTTCTAGGCCAATTTTTAAGTGCTCTCTGGACTCCATACAGGTGATTAAGGCAACTACGACCCGTGCCCAAGACTCTGGCTGTTAAGGATTGCTTTAAATGACGGTTTAATCGCTCCACTACACTATTTCCCTTCGGATGAAATGTAGACCAGTACTGGAGTTGGATCCCCAATGAAGCCATGTCATCCCTGAATGCCCTTGAGGCGAAAGCCGGGCCCTGGTCCTAGTGGAAAGCCGCAACTGTATATGTACCGATAAAGACTTGCAAATCTTCAATAACAGTCCGAACGTCAACTGAGCATTGTGGCCACACCCATAGAAATCTGGAGCAGGAGTCAACAGTGACTAAGATGTAGTTGTATGCAATGTCCGATGTTAGGGGACTGAAATGGTCCAAGTACACACATTGTAAAGGGTTGTTGGAAATTAGGAGGGGTGTCTGCGGTGGGCGTTTAGAGGTGGAAACATTAATTTGTTGGCAGATGTCACAACAAAGGACATACTGCTTGGCCTCCTTGTATAGGCCTGGCCACCAATATCGGGCTTGTAGCAATGATATTGTAGCTGCCACACCAGCATGGGCAAATGCTACCCCCTCATGTGCTGCTTTTATCAACTATGGTCTTACATCTTTGTTGGGAATATCTCGAACCCCTACGCCTGGTATCTTAACCTCAGTGTTTAGGCAGCCTCCCATTTGGTAGGAATATTTGGCAGAAAATGCTTTTGAATCAGCCGTAGATTTCACGGCAGCCCATATGTCTGTTTTCACACTTAAGCAGGTTACTGCAGCAACAGTGGCCGTAGCAACTGCTGACTTTGCAGCTTCATCAGCCAGAGTATTCCCAGCTACGTGTATTCCAATGCTCTGGTGTCCAAGTGTATGTACAACATGGACATTTGGTATTGTTTCCTTCAGATCTGCTACTTTCCCCCAAAGTAATCTGTGTTTAATGGTGTTACCTTTAGAGTCTCTGAACCCATTCTGGCACCAGTAATGCAGGTATTCATTGAAAGACCGCACACAATAGTACGAATCGCAAACAATTAGTGTTAGCTGTGCAGGATCCGTATGTTCCAGTGCCATCACCATAGCCTTTAGCTCTGCTATCTGTGCTGTGCAATAACCTAGGGTTTGCATAAATGTGTTTTGGGGACAAAATGTATTGTCCTCCATGAAGCCACTTATGACTGGGCAGGCAGCAGAGTATTGATGCTTTGTGCCAATTGCAGGTTGTGCGGAGCCATCGTTGTACATGACTCTTTGATATTGATCAATAGGCAGTGTGTTTACAGGAACTGGGTATTCTAGTTCATATTGCAAAAATTCTTGAGTTTGTAATTTTGGGTCAAAAATGTAATCTACATCAGTGGCTGTCAAAGACGTGGCCCATTGTATCCAACATGGATGTAATGCTTTAATGTTATGAATGCTGGCTTTTGTGACAGCCTCAAGGGCTGTGATGGGTGAAACAATGATAATTTGTTTGCCCTGGGCTAGAGGTCTTTCTTTAATGACATTCATCTGTACAGCAGTGAGAATTTTCTCAGTGGGAGCAAAGCGTTGTTCTGCTGGTGAGTACAAATGTGATTTATACGTAATCGGGACACTCTCACACTCATTAAAGGTTACATAGGTGATACCAATGGCACAAGCAATTACTTTGATCACCAAGTGTGTTTTGTTTTCCTTTGTGTGTAGATGTTGCGCTGCAAGCATGTCTGTCTGCAGGTCTCTCAGAATGCGTGTGTTTTTGACAGTCCAAAATGTACTTGAAAAGTCAGGACTTATTAAATCATATCAAGGTTTTATGATTTTTGCATAATCTGGAATGTAAATTCTGCCAAAATTTAGGAAACACAATAGAGATTGGAGATTTTTTTTATCATATTTGGAGGTTGTAATTGCGCTCATTTTTCTAAGAATTGTGGTGCTAGGCTCTTTCCTTCACTCAATAGCTCATATACTAGAAACAGGACGCTGAGGAAAGCTATTTTTGTTTTTTGAAGTTGAATTTGAGGCCAAATTCAGCAAATCCCACAACAATGCGGGCAACCCATCTTAAATGTTGCAGCAATTCATCGTCTGTAAGGTAGATATCGTCTACATAGGACAATGCTTCAGGGTCAATGTCGTGCAAAATTGCAGTCACACGAGCTGCTAACAGTCCTGGACTATTCTTGTCCCCCTGGGGTAAACAACATTTTTTCTGGGAGCCTAGTGCGCTGAAACTTGTTGAGTCTCTAATCTCAGGGGTTGCATTCTGGCAAAAGAAACCATTGGAGATGTCCAGTGTTGTTTTGTATTTTTTTGCGCAGTATGTTGTTCATTAGTGCTGTGCTATGTGAGTTTTGTATAGCATATGTACGTGTATGACTATTTCGGTGTCTGTAGTTTAATACTATTCGATATGAATGGTCCTGTTTAGCTACTGGGAATAAAGGATTATTCATTGGGGAGACACAGGGTTCAATTACGCCCTGGTACTCCAACTGTGTGAGAATTTCTCTCACAGGTGCTTTTCCATCATGTTTTATTGGATTTGTTTGTAGGAATTACATGGTAGGGGGATTATTTATCCCAGCCTACATGGTTGCTATATAACGTGGGTGCTAGCGCCAATGCCCAATCGATGGAGAAGGATTCAGTGAGTTGTTCCGGAACAAGGGGAGAGAAAGAAGGTTTAATAACATCTTCCCCATATGGGCAGGTACAGAAGAATTCAGGTAGCTAGTATTGTTTGGCCAACAAAATATCATACCACGCGATCCCAAAAGTTTGCATCTATTGTGCGTTTAATGTCTCCTTCTAATTGTAGCGTTACTTTATACACCCTATCAGACATGAAGACACGCATGTCCGCAGTTTCTACTTGTAGAAAGTCATCAGTTGCTTTCACCTCCAGATGCTGTTGAAGACTCTGGCAAACTATTGTGACCTCTGCCCCGCAGTCTAGCAGCGCTTTTGCCCACTTCCTGTTCTTCAAAAGGCCCCACTTCTTGATTGGCATGTCGAACTGAATCTGCTGCCACCTTTTTCTTTTTAAATTGGGGTTTTTGTTGGGGAGGTTTCTATTCCTTTTTAAGAGAAACCTCTGTTGAGCTTTGTGATTCCTGTCTCGGTTTCACTTACTCTGTTCTTCGCTCTGACCACCCACCTCTCTCACTGCATTTTTCCGATGAGTCCTGAAAGGAACCAGATTGGCGTGTGTCAGTTTATTGATATCTATAAGGCATTTTTATATTATCTCTATTTCTGAGATTATATCTATTCTGTGGGGTCTCCGTACGTGGAGATTTACCCCTTTCTTTTTTAGGAGTTTGTTGTTTTTTATTCCAGCATTTCTTGTTACCCTCAGGAGCTTGCTCGGAAAAATCTTTATTAGATTTGCTCTGAAATTGTGGTTTAGTTGGTCTGGCACCCAGACTTTCTCGAGCAATACTGGATTAGGTCTCAGCGATAATCTATTGCAGCTCGCGTTCCTGATCCTGTTGAGGAACATCCCGGAGCCACATGCACACTGCTAGTGCGACTGCTTTTCCTTTAAGATTACTTAAAATAATTGACGAAACTGTGGCAAAATTGCCCATTAATTCCATCCCCAAGTCTAGGGCTGGGGCAGGCCCATATCCTTCTTGAATTTGTTTCTACACTTCCGGTAAGTTGGCAAGTGTTGGTGTACCGTGAGCGGTAGTATAGAGCACAGAAAATACTGTACCCCAGGTATTGCTGTTATCTACTGTGGGTACCATACCAAATGGCAAGCACATCGTTAGAATTCTATGTTTATCCTGAGGTCCCATATGGGGAAATACTGCTTCCAGTTCATTTATTTTTTGAGCTAACCAAAACGGAATTTCTTCTCGTTTGGCAGGTACCTTACCCATGATTGAATGTACAGTTGCAGGATTTATACCTGGTGTTACTATATGTGGTTGTGCTGGAGCAGCATGTGCTGGGGTTGTATTCAATGTTTGTATTACAAATTGTACTAGACGTCTGTATATTGCTTTCAGTTTCATATATAAGCAACGGACTTCAGCTACTGCTAAGTTTGCTACTGCAGGGTGAGGTGTGTAAGTGGTCAATAAAGGCCAGGTAGGACCATCATTACTTAGAGGACCTAACCTAACTGGTAAAATTGTGTGTGGAAGGGAACCATCAAGCCAATTATTATGTTCTTGATAAGGTAAAGCTATTTCTAAATATGCATGTGCTCTGTATTGTCCAGGTACGTTTGCAGGTACGTAGTGATGACATGCATTTGTGTTCCCATCAACTGCTGGTAATGTGAACCAATAATAAAAGAGTTTTGTTCTATAAGCCAGATCTGCATTAACAACAAATGTGACTGGACCCCCCCTGGGCTGTTAGGCCATTCTCCAATAAATGTGCTGTAAGGTGCGGGTTCATATTGACTGCAATTGCTACCTGCTGCGGATTCGCCATATTAGATGGCAGTTTTGTTCAGAGATAAGCACACCAAATGCAGATTTTCCTTTTAGGGTTCAAACTTGAACAATCTTCGGCATCAGATAGGTGTTCCCTATTTAGCTGAGGAGGAAACCCTCAATATCACAGACGTCTCCATATCTAGTACTGAAGTGTCTTTGTATATAGTGAGACAGAGATACTCAGGAGGACCCAAAAATTAAAGTCTGACCAAACGGTGGCGCCATGTCGCTTAGGCTCTCATTATTCTAATGAGACTACTGGATTTTGAGTGGCAGAATCGCCTGTGGTGTGGGAGACTGAGTCGGACCCACTACAGGTGACACCCGTCGCTCCAATCCGGGTTTTACTCCGGCTAACTAGCAGTGCCTCATCTCCACCCAAGGACGGGATGATTAGGCAGCCGAGCGCATGACATAATTGATTTCTCAGGGAAACTGTGGTCACTCAGGTCTCATCCGTTTCTCTCAGTTACATTAATCTCACATACACAATGACAAACAGATGCAGTATAGGTTTCAACAATGCTTCAATAAAGCGACTGCATCTTAGATAGCAAAGCATGGACTGCAATAACCAGGACGATACAGCATGACAAGATTAAAATTGAGACAAGGAGAGTAAAGCACAGAAATAACGCTACCATTTTGTCACTAGAGTCAATAGACTAATTCCTACCTAGGCTATAATAGAGCACAGCGTGTTAAGCTCTAATTCTGCCCTTCAGGTTCCCCTGGGAAGACATCATCCCCCATACCTGAGCAAAGGCCTGAAGTCTGCATAAGCAGCTGTAGCGAAGCATTCAGCAATCATCATACAGTTGTGGTTCTCTGGCTGGAATCTGCCTCTAACATGTAAGGGACAGGAAAGTGTTTTTATAATAAAACAGCTGATGTTCTGAGAAAATGTCCCTACGTAAGGATGTGTGTTTTCTATGACTGTCAGAGACAAAACTTATACCACGTTCATTGGCAACCTTTCTTACTGTAGCCTTGGAAGAAGCACAGAGTGAGCAAGAATGTATTGTTTGAGAACACAGTGCTGGCGTAGGCAAAAACAGCTACATAGAGAGAAATAAAACAAGACCATAAAAGTGGCTACTCTAACAATAATAATGCAAAGCCGAATAAAAAATATCTAGGTTGAAGTGCACCGTGGCAGGCCTAGTATGTTAAAATAACTTGCATGGAGCTATAACTAAAATGGCTACACAACAGTGCCACATGGTAACATGGAGGCCTGACTTTGGCCTTGTATAGCTGCCATAGTGTCAATACAAATTACACTATTGTGGTGAAAGGAGGTGATAGGTTCAGCCTCAAATATGGACAACACAATACATATTTTGCATGGTCGAGCTGTCAGTCCAGATTTAAATTGAGAATCACCTGGACCCTGAGCCACACCCATGATAGTAATATCTAACACCACACACCAATGCAACTATTGAACAAAACAGGAACACACACAATACCAGAAGCAAGTCTGAGTCACCACTCCACCAAAAAATAACATCTGCCATGGCACATACAAAACCACTTATATGCATGACCGACACATGTTCTCTCATACCTTTGCAGCTGACCAAGTTTATGGCATCTAGCCATGGGTGATGACTCCTTTTGGCAACCCAACAATGGCGGAAGAGCCGGGCATACAATGAAGGGCACAGAATGACACAAAATGTGATGGAGAGAACAATTGGGTTCCTGAAGTCAAGGTTCAGGTGCCTGGCCCTGACAGGAGGGAGCCTGTTGTATGCACCACCCCTGTTATGCAAGATGATTCTTGTATGTGCAATCTTGCATAACATATGTATTCGGACTAATGTCCCCTGGGATGAACTGTTAGATGTCCCCAGTGAGGAGGAGGATGACAATGGTGTAGCACAGGTGGAGGGGGAACAACAAAACACTGCTGCTGGCTTTCAGAAGACACAACAAACTGGACAGCACTTCTACACCTAGACACTGTACCTTTTACAAATCACCATTAAATCACTTTGCACCATATTGTCCATGGTGTACTTATTCTCTACTAAGTATACCATTGGCATGTGGCTCAAACCTCAGAGAACAGGAAAAAAACACAATAGTTACAAAGATTGTTTGAACATAGGTTGTGATGTAAGAGGATCTAGTGCCCCAATGCCACACATCAGCATCACATAACTCAAGCTCATGTTTGCTTGTGTCGCCATAAGTGTGCCAGGTATACCCAGATGTGGGTCCAAGCTCACTCTGCCACTGGATTCAAGCAGTCTAACTGATGAAGGGTGATACTCTGAAACCAGTCGCAGGATGCTTGTTTCCAGTCCAGGGAGGACCTGGCCTGGCAGTTCGGGCTGGACTATTCCCATGGGGAACAGGGTCGAAGCTGACTTGCATATGGCTGGGTCCAAACTGGGGTGGCATGGTGAGCAAAGAATTGATGGATTAAACCCAGAGCTGTGACTGAGGGTAATTGTTTGATTGGTTCTGCATTCCATCCATCATTTGTATTTGTTTGCCAGTGCCACACATCAGTATCACATAACTCAATCTCACGTGGCTCTCAAAGGCCTAGATCCCGGCACCAGAAAAACTAAGTGGCATTAAGTGAGTACATTACAAAATCTTACTCCTTTCATCAGATAATGGCTTCACCACGCAAGATGTATGCAAGGGGGTGTAGGAGGCTGGACTGGCTTGTAGTGAGTACCAAGGGGTACTTACACCTTGCACCAGGCCCAGGTATCCCTTATTAGTGTAGAGGGGTGTCTAGCAGCTTAGGCTGATAGAAAAGGTAGCTTAGCAGAGCAGCTTAGGCTGAACTAGGAGACGAGTGAAGCTCCTACAGTACCACTAGTGTCATATGCACAATATCATAAGAAAGCACAATACACAGATATACTAAAAATAAAGGTACTTTATTTTTATGACAATATGCCAAAAGTATCTCAGTGAGTACCCTCAGTATGAGGATAGCAAATATACACAAGATATATGTACACAATACCAAAATATGCAGTATTAGCAATAGAAAACAGTGCAAACAATGTATAGTCACAATAGAATGCAATGGGGGCACATAGGGATAGGGGCAACACAAACCATATACTCTAGAAGTGGAATGCGAACCACGAATGGACCCCAAACGAGGGTCGATGGGACTGTAAGAAAACAGTGAGGGTTAGAAAAATAGCCCACCCCAAGACCCTGAAAAGTGGGTGCAAAGTGCACCTAAGTTCCCCAAAGAGCACAGAAGTCGTGATAGGGGAATTCTGCCAGAAACAACAACACCAGCAATGCAACAACGATGGATTTCCTGACGAGAGTACCTGTGGAACAAGGGGACCGAGTCCAAGAGTCACGATCAAGTCGGGAGTGGGCAGATGCCCAGGAAATGCCAGCTGTGGGTGCAAAGAAGCTGCCACCGGATTGTAGAATCTGAGGATTCTGCAGGAACGACAAGGGCTAGAAACTTCCCCTTTGGAGGATGGATGTCCCACGTCGTGAAGAGTCGTGCAGAAGTGTTTTCGTGCAGAAAGAGCACAAAGAAGCCGTGCTAGCTGCAAGGGTTGCGGTTAGGGTTAGGCCCTCCAGCGGTCGGTACACCGGAGGATGCCGCCATCTCCTCACATGTCCCAGCAGACGGTGCCTATGAAGGACGACAGCGACCACAGAGTCAAACAACTCAGAGGTACGTACCCACAGCTTACACAGAACACCAATCATACACAAAAGGTGGCCTGTATGTGTGTTGAGACTAGGCCTAGGTATGTGTGACGCAGTTGGAAATTAGGCCATGTGGGCCCCTGAAATGGCGGCTGCCTGACCTCTAAAGTGGGACAATGGGATGTGAGGTAACTGCGCTGGCGTTGTACACCATCGCGGTAGGCGGTCGGAGACCGCGGCGCAATGCTGCATTGGTTAACATTGGACCCTATGGGTCCCAGGAGCCAATGACGAAGTACGCCGCGGGGATGGTACGCACCGCCGCGGACGTGACCGGCATTTTCTATCTGTTGAATCACTCGATACCTGATCTTCGACAGGAGAGGATCTACACTGCAAGTGCTGCTGTGACCTCAGTCTGGAAGAGACAATGGCTCGTGCGTCTGGGGAAAGGGCCCCTGCCTTCAAATTGGAGAAGTTGGAGAAGCTTGTTGATGGGGTCCTCCCCCAGTACACGCTACTCTACAGTCCTCCAGACAAGCAGGTAAGTACACAGGGAGCATGTTGTACGGGCTATGCCTGTGTGGAGAGGGCTGGATGTAAGAAGGAAGGGGTCAGAGTTCTGCGTGCATGAAAGACGGTGGGTGCATGTGCCACATGGCAAGGGTAGGGATGGGGGCCACTCACTTTGATGGTGCAGTTGATAATGACTTCTCTTCTTCCCCTGTACATTTCAGGTAGGTTAGCGCCCAAGAAAGTTATTTGGCGTGCCATGTAGGTTAGCGCCCAAGAAAGATATTTGGCGTGCCAGCGCCAAGGACGTCCGGACCCTGGGGGTCTACCACAGACGGAGCATCCACTGCCGGAAAAGATGGGAGGACATTCGCCGCTGGAGCAAGAAGGCGGTGGAGGCTCAGCTGGGGATGGCCTCCCAACGTGGGAGGGGTGCCCGTCGAACCATGACTCCCCTGATGTTCAGGATCCTGGCGGTGGCCTACCCGGAGTTGGATGGGCGCTTGAGGGCATCATAGCAGACACAAGGGGGTGAGTACACTCTCATTCAGCTGACTTTGCGTGCAGTGGAGTTGTCTGGGTGGGGGAGGAGGGCTGTGGGTTTCCCTAGGCCAGGGTGAGTTCCGTGGGCTAGGCCCCTCCATAAGGCATGGGCCTGTGGCCCCCACCCCACCTCTGTAGAGTGCCAAGTACAGCTATTCATGCCCCAGTGTCATCTATGTGTGCAGATGCCGTCCATAGCCTTGTAGGCTATTTCCCAGGAATTGCACTGTAGAGCCCAAGAGCGCAGCGTAGTGCAGGGGGCTTCTGTGTCTGTCTTGTCCGCCAACGGTAGTGGTAATCCATGCACTCAACATGTCTTTATTCTGCCCCCCCCCCTTTTTGTGGTCTCCCTGTTCTTGTGTGGATTAGCATCATCAGGCAGAGGAGCAGTGGCACCGGAGCACGAGGGAGCTGCATCCCAGATGGCCATGGAGGACCACACTACGGACTCTGAATGGGGAACTCCACTGCGAGGACAGGAGCTGAGACCAGCGACACTGACTCGTCCTCTGATGGGAGCTCCCTTGTGGTGGCGGCAACATCTATGCCCCCCGCATCTACAGGTACAGCCGCCACCCCCCTACCAGCACCGCCCTCCCAGAAGCCCCTCAGCCTTCGCCCCGTGCCCGCTCACCCAGGAGGGTGGGCATCACCTTCGCCCCAGGCACCTCAGGCCCTGCCCCAGTCAACCCTGCTGCCCAGGTGAGGAGGCTCTTGACCTCCTGAGATCCCTCACTGTTGGGTAGTCAACCATTCTGAATGCCATCCAGGGCGTCGAGTGGCATTTGCAACAAACAAATGCATACCTGGAGGGCATTCATTCTGGCGTGGCGGCCCAACAGAGAGCATTTCAGGCTCTGCCCTCAGCACTGATGGCAGCCATTGTCCCTGTGTCTAGCCTCTCCCCTCCAACTTCCTCTACCCAGTCCCAATCCCCTCAACCCCAGCCTATCCCAAGCAGACCTTCAGACCAGCAATCACCCAAATCAACACAGTGAAGTGGCTCAGGCAAACACAAGCACCACACTTCATCTCACAGGCACTCACACAAGCACCATCCCCATGCAGACACACCAACATCCACTGCCTCCACTGTGTCCCCCTCCTCCTCCTCGTCCACCCCCTCCTAGTAGTGTCTCCAATCACACCTGCATGCACTACATCCTCATCCACTACCTCCATTACCAGCACGCCCATCACAACACTCACTAGAAGTCACCACCCCCACAACCATGCACACGTCCCCTGTGTCCTCTCCCAGTGTGTCTGTGACCCCTCCTCTCAAAGTACACAAACGCAAGCACCCACCCCCTCAACAGCCATCACCTCACAACAGCATCCAGCCCATGCACCTTCACCCAAACTCAGCCAACGTACACCTCCTATAACCACTCCCTCTTTCTCTACTCCCAAACCCTCTCCATCTTCCCATCAAAGTGTGTCTAAAAAACCTTTCCTTGCTAACTTTGACCTCTTCCCTAAGCCTCCCCCCCCGTCCTTCCCCTCGGGCCAGGGTGTCAAGATCCCAGGCCAGCACCTCAGCCTCCAAGTCAGCATCCGCTGTGGTACCTGCAAGTCTCAGGGGATCAAAGGGGCACCCGTCAGGGCTGCCAGTGTGCCACCGACCCCTGCAAAGGACTAACCCATTCCACCACCTGCCAAGGTGAAGAAGGTGCCAGCATGCAGCACGGCCAAGAAGCACGACCCACCCAGCAGGCCTTCTCCAAAACTGCATCTGCCAGTGCCAAGGTCCTAGCAATGTCTGCCAAGGTGGGAAAGGGGAAGAAAACCCAAGGCAAGGCACTTCAGGCCTCGGAGCCTCCTGGTGAGGGACTGGTGCCCACCATCAGTACCGACAGCCCCGCAACCTGTACCATGGAAAGCACCACCACCTGCACTGCCATCAGCCACGCCACCTGCACCGCCGCCTGCACCACCACCTGCACCGCCGCTGCCCCAACAACTGTCAGCAGCATCATCCCCAGTGGGCAGCCATCCGAGGCTGCAGGAGACAGCCAGGTGTCTCTCTCCACAACTACCAGCACCTGCACCACGGCTAGCACCAGCAGCTTCTCTGCCGCGAGCACCACTACCTGCACCGCCACATGCCCAGCCGCTGCCACAACATCTGTCATCCGCAGCATTCCCAGTGGGCAGCCATCCGGGGATGCAGGAGGCGGCCTGGACCCACCCCCACCATTTGAAGCACCAGCACCGCCACTACCAGCAGTTTGCAGTCTTAGTCGCCACAGGATGGAGTCTGGCTCTGCCTCCATGGAGTGTCATGCTACCTGTTCCCTGCACATCTCGTGCCTCAGACACCCAGGTGAGGGAATGGGAACTGCCACTCCCAAGGTGCAGCATTACTGGGCACAAGGCCCTCTCCAGAACCAATGGAGATATGCATCCACTATCACTTTCCTTGCCAGGATGAAGCAGCCTGGGCACAAGGCCCCCTCCAGAACCCGTGGAAGAAGGCATCCACTCACCCCCTCATTGGCAGGATGAAGCACACTGGGCACCAGGCCCCCTCCAGAACCAGTGGAAGAAGGCATCCACTTGAGAGACTGTGGCTTTGCACTCCCCAGGACAAAACAGTGGACAAACCACCCACTTGAGAGACTGTGGCTTTGCATTCCCCAAGACCAAGCAGTGGGCAAACCACCCACTTGAGAGAGTGTGGCTTTGCACTCCCCAGGACCAACCAGTGGGCAAACCACCCACTTGAGAGACTGTGGCTTTGCACTCCCCAGGACATCGATGTGGGCATGTTGCCCCCTCCAGGAGCAGTGGCGTAGTACGATCTTCCGGCTGAGGTGACCCCCCCTCCCCTTCCCCCTGAGGTGCCTGTGTGTTTTCGACCTGATGCCCCTGCAATTTTCTCTTCGTTTTGAGGCAGGAATCAAGTGTGGGCTTCGCCCATGATTTTTTCCCCACTGGGCCATAAACATTTGCAAAGGACAGTGTACGGCCTTCTGTACATATTGTAAATATTTGTATATACTGTTTTTTCCAATCGTTAACTTTATCTGCATATTTCTAAATATCACTATTTGCACTCAATTCCTTTTGTCCTTGTGTTCTTCCAGGGGGTCACTGGGTGTAAATGTACTGTTACTGCATGTGTTTGTGTGTATGGTGTTGTGGGTGAGAGTGGGGGTGGGGGTATTGCGTGTGTGTGTCACTCTCTTTTTCGTCCCTCTCATGTGTGCTAGGTGCAGTACTCACTATAGTCGTCGCCGTCGCCGCCGCCGCCGCCGTCTTTGGTGTTCCTGGTGTATTAGCAGATACACCAGCATCGGCAGGATCTGTAGTTCGGGCTCCATGGCGTCCTGGTTCTTCGTTGCGTGTCGAAAGGTGAGTGGTTTCCCTTCAGAACACTGTTTCTGCCATGCTTTTGATGGCGTTGTTACCACCTCGAAAAAGCTGGCGGATTGGCAGGTTGTGATAGGGTGGGCGGTACATTGTCTTCCACCTGTCTGTTGGCGGTGACCGCCGTGGTGTTTGTTGCTACCGCCGTGGAGGTCGGAGTGTTAAAGTGGCTGTCTATGATGGCGGTTTCCGCCGTGGTCGTGATCCCATTTTTCCGCCGGCCTGTTGGCGGTATTACCGCCACTTTAACATCGACCGCCAGGGTTGTAATGAGGGCCTATGCCTTATGATGTCAGAATACACTCTTTGACACCCTATTTGGTTAAAGGAATGTGGTGTGACATGAACCTCTTATAGGCTCAACTAATCAACCTGCCAACCGGTTCCTTCGATTAGCACTCACTCCCACCATTGTTAGTTAACTAACCTGTTGTTGTTGCAGTTTGTTTAGTACTAAGAACATGTTTCTATTCCTCATATTAGCCACCTCACAGTTGTAGGTTGAGGAAGCTGGTGCCTTGAATTTATTTGTGACATTCCCTGAAGATGAGATGATTCTAATTATAAACATATAATTGTTGCTAGTTACTCTTATTGAATAGTGATGTCGTTGATGACGCTAGTTGATTTCTCTAGGGAACCTGCCAACCTCAATTATTGTAAAACCTTATTCTTTTCAAGGTTCACCCCAAAGTATGCTAGCTCGACTGTCCTTTATAAGCTTATGTTGTGGCAAAAGGGAGACAAGTAGTCCCCTTCTCTTGGTCCCATGTACCATTCAGTACAGGTTGAGGAGGGAGGGAGGGTGGGATAGGAGGGGGTAAGGTGGGTTTGTGGAGTAGGCGGGCTCCCACCATTTGTTTCTTTTGTATTCTATCCCTCTCCCTTATTTTATTTCTCCCCACCCTCTCATTAGTGACTACCCTTATACCAAAGATATGCTAAACTCACGCCTAAATTACAACAGGAGCAAACAAAACATATACGTATATATATGTTAGAAATGGGGTCTCTAGTTGGTAGAGGTATACAGCCTTGGCCAAGTAGGGTCCACAATCCTAGTCAGGGTAAGTCACACACAATCCAAATTGTCCTGTGCCCATCCTCTGGTAGCTTGCCACTGAGCAGTCATTCTTAACTAGAAGGAAATGTGTAAAGTATTTGTGGAATAAATCATGCAATAACATAGTAAAAACACCACAATAATACACCACACAGGTTAAGATATTTATCAGAGTACATTAAGGTTAAAACAATCAAGATTTGATCAGCACGAGTTTTGCAATGATAAAAACAGTCTTAAGTCTTTAAAAAGAAACAATTGTCTCTTGTATGCACAAAGTACCTGGTATGCATCAAAATTACACACACACAGACTGCAGAGGAGGAGATGCATGGAAAAAGGAAGGTGTGCGTTGGATTTCCAGACACGCACAGATGATGCGTCGATTCTTCCCATGCTGCAAGGACTTTGCATCGATTTTCGGCGCAGTCTCGGATCCTCACGGCGATGCGGGGTCTTTTGATGCCCAGGGATGATGTGTGGAAATCCTGGACGTGCAGGATGAAGTCAAAGGTGCTACATCGATCCGGTGTGACGATGCTTTGGAGTTTCTGTTTCACGGCAGGTGCTGCATCGATGCCTCACACAGGAAGTCAGGCTGTGTCGTTCTGGCTTGCCGATGCATCGATCCAGTATGGCTGTGCGTCAAAGTTTCGATCGCAATGCAGGCGTTGCGTCGACCTCCACTCGGGAGCCGGGCTGCATTGTTCTGGTTTGGCAATGCAGTGATTCTTTCACCGCTGGGCAGGCTGTGCGTCCATTCCGGCAGACTGTGTATCAATGTTTGCCACAAAAGGGGTTTGCTTGAAGAGGAGAAGTTTTTTTGGCCCTGAGACTTCAGGAAAAGGAGTCAAGCTCAATCCAAGCGCTTAGAGAACACTACTCAGCAGAGCCAGAGACCAGCAAGGCAGCAGGACAACAGCAAGGCAGAAGCCCTTCCAGCAAAGCAGTCCAGGTGAGTCCTTTGGGCGTTCTGCCAGCTTCTCTTGGCAGGTTGCAGGATCTAGTTCAGAGTGTCTGTCCCAGGAAGTGTCTGAGTTGGTGCGGTCAGGGATCTAGTTTATATACCCAAAAGTGCCTTTGAAGTGGGCAAGACTTCAAAGAGTGGTTTTGAAGTGTACAAAGTCCTCTATCAGTACAGGTCTGTCTTCCAGGGTCCCAGTAGGGGGTTTGGCAGTCCATTGTGTGAGGGCCGGCCACTAGCCTTTGAAATGTAAGTGTCAGGCCCTCCACCCTTCCAGCCCAGGAAGACCCATTCAGTATGCAGATGAGTGCAGGTGTGACTGAATATCCTGTGTTTGTGGTGGTCTCGGTGAAATGCACAAGGGAGCTGTCAATCATCCCAGTCCAGATGTGGATTAGAGACAGGCTGTAAGGTACAGATGGACTTAAGTCCAGAGAAATGCCCACTTTCTAAAAGTGGCATTTCTAAAATAGTAATATAAAATTCAACCTCACCAATAAGATGGATTTTGTATTACCATTCTGGCTATACTAAACATGACCTATTTACCCCTTTCTGATCAGAATCTACCACTCAAACAGTATATACGGGTAGCCCTAATGTTATCCCATGAATGGAGCAGGCCTTATAGCAGTGGAGAATGTTTTTAGGAGTTTTCCACTACCAGGACATATAAAACACACATGTATATGTCCTGCCTTTTATCTACACAGCACCCTGCCCTATGGGTTACCTAGGGCCTACCTAAGGGGAGACTTATATGTAGAAAAAGGGGTGTTTAAGGCTTGGCAAGTACTTTTAAATGCCAAGTCAAAGTGGCAGTGAAACTGTGCACACAGACCTTTCAAATGGCAGGCCTGAGACACGGTTAAGGGGTTACTTATGTGGGTGGCATAATCAGTACTGCAGGCCCACTAGTAGCATTTAATTTACAGGCCCTGGGCACATGCAGTACATTTTACTAGGGACTTACAAGCAAATTAACTATGCCAATTGGGTATGAGCCAATGTTACCATGTTTTAGGGAGAAAGCATATGCATTTTAGCACTGAATAGCAGTGGTAAAGTACGGAAATTCCTAAAGCCAGCAAAAATTAGGTCAGAAAAAGAGAAGAAGAAAGGCAAAAAGTTTGGGGGTGACCCTGCTGAGAGGCCATTTCCAACACATACTGATAGTACTACATCCAATATAATCAAATCAAATCAAATCATTAACATTTATAAAGCGAGCTACTCACCCGTGCGGGTCTCAAGGCGCTAAGGGGAAGGGGGGGGGGTTACTGCTGCTCGAAAAGCCAGGTCTTGAGGAGTCTCCGGAATGCGGAGTGGTCCTGGGTGGTCCTGAGGCTGGTGGGGAGGGTGTTCCAGGTCTTGGCTGCCAGGAAGGAGAAGGACCTCCCACCCGCCGTGGAGCGACGGATGCGAGGGACGGCAACGAGCGCGAGGCCAGAGGAACGGAGGAGACGGGTGGGGGCGTAGAAGCTGAGGCGACGGTTGAGGTATTCCGGTCCCTTGTTGTGGAGGGCTTTGTGTGCGTGGGTGAGAAGTCGGAAGGTGATCCTTTTGCTGACTGGGAGCCAATGCAGGTGTCTCAGGTGTGCGGAGATGTGGCTGTTGCGGGGTACGTCGAGGATGAGGCGGGCCGAGGCGTTTTGAATACGTTGCAGGCATTTTTGGAGTTTAGCGGTGGTCCCAGCATAGAGGGTGTTGCCGTAGTCCAGGCGGCTCGTGACGAGGGCGTGGGTCACGGTTTTTCTGGTGTCGGCGGGGATCCAGCGGAAGATCTTGCGGAGCATGCGGAGGGTGAGGAAGCAGGCGGAGGACACGGCGTTGACTTGTTTGGTCATGGTGAGAAGAGGGTCCAAGATGAAGCCGAGGTTGCGGGTGTGGTCTGAGGGGGTCGGTGCGGTGCCAAGGGCCGTGGGCCACCAGGAGTCGTCCCATGCGGTCGGAGTGTTGCCGAGGATGAGGACTTCCGTTTTGTCAGAGTTCAGCTTTAGGCGGCTGAGCCTCATCCAATCTGCGACGTCCTTCATGCAATCTTGTAGGTTGGTCTTAGCGCTGGCGGGGTCCTTGGTGAGGGAGAGTATAAGTTGGGTGTCGTCAGCGTAGGAGGTGATGATGATGTTGTGCTTGCGTACAATGTCGGCGATGGGGCTCATGTAGACATTGAAGAGTGTCGGGCTGAGCGATGAGCCTTGAGGTACGCCGCAGATGATCTTGGTGGGGTCTGAGCGAAAAGGTGGGAGGTAAACTCTTTGGGAGCGGTTTGAGAGGAAGGAGGCGATCCAGTCCAGGGCCTGGCCTTGGATCCCTGTGGAGCGGAGGCGGGTTATTAGGGTGCGGTGACAGACGGTGTCGAAGGCAGCCGAGAGGTCGAGGAGGATGAGGGCGACTGTTTCACCGTTGTCCATCAGGGTTCTGATGTCGTCTGTGACTGAGATGAGGGCGGTTTCAGTGCTGTGGTTGGTTTGGAATCCGGTTTGTGAAGGGTCGAGAAGGTTGTTGTCTTCCAGGAAGTTGGTAAACTGTTTGTTGACGGTCTTCTCTATTACCTTGGCAGGGAAGGGGAGGAGCGAGATGGGGCGGAAGTTTTTCAGGTCGCTTCGGTCAGCCGTAGGTTTCTTTAGTAGGGCGTTGACTTCGGCGTGTTTCCAGCTTTCGGGGAAGGTAGCAGAAGAGAAAGAAGAGTTGATGACGGCCTGGAGGTGTGGGGCGATGATGTCGTCGACTTTATTGAAGATGAAGTGAGGGCAGGGGTCCGATGGGGTGCCGGAGTGGATAGAGTTCATGGTGGTTTTGGTTAAGACAAACAGAAGGAATCAGCTCAAACCAACACACTTTAAGTACTCCCCGCTTGCTCATGAGTCTTAGGCCTCTGCTCACTTCCCCTATGCAAAGAATAATACAATTTGTCTCCTCTCCCTTAACACTAAAGGGTTGAACCATCCAGTAAAGTGGAGGAAAATCACTGAAAACACATACAAATTCAAATGTGATCTCGTACTCCTTTAGGAAACCAAGCTTGCCTCCTCTGATATTCCTCTACTTAAAGCATCTTGGTTTCCTGAGATTATTGGATCACCAGCCCACAACAAGAAAAGCAGAGAGATCACAATCATCACTAGACACAAATGTGGACCAGAATGGGATGTGGGTGCTTAATAATGTATCCAAATCGGGTAAAGAACTCTCTGTACTAAACATTTATGCTCCAACACTAATGACGTTGACTTCTGGAAAAACATTGATGAAATGATGTCAGAGCCTCCTATAGATTTGCAGCTGATCATAGGAGGCAACTTTAACTTACCACTCAATCTTACAATTGACTGTAGCTTTAGAGCCAAGTTTAAACCCTCACCATTCCACAAACATCCACAGAAAATATCCTCCAAATTCTCTCTAGTAGATACATGACCCATATAAAATCCTAATAAAAGAGACTATACTTTTTATTCTACCCCCCACCAATCTTTTTTAAGAATTGACCATATCCTAGTATTCAACAATATGGCAAGAACAATATCTCACACATCTACAGAACCCAAATTGATCTCTCATCATTCGGCCATAGTAACATCCTTAACAAAGGCATAACCACACTTGCAGACAAATCCTGGACACTCATTATGGAAATCTTGCAAAACAGAATCATCCCTGTCACAATCCGATGTGCCATCTCAAATTTTTTTCATGAAAATCCCTCTGATGTCGCCTCTCCTCAATCAAGATGGGATGCCTTCAAGGCTACTATAAGAGGGGTAATAATAGAAATTAGTGCCTATGTCAACAAGACTACAAATGCCCAACTAGAAAAACTAGAGATAGAAATCAAACAATTGGATACCAAACTTTACTCCAGAAAAGGTATTTTCTGACTAGATGCCTTAAACCAGAAAAATATGAAAACAATAGACTCCTAAACCCAAGAGCTGGCCAATGGGTCAATAAAGCAAAATCAGTAAAATTGTGTAAAGGAAACTCCACTGGCAAAACGCTGGCCTGATAACTCAATAGCAAACAAGACAACTCACAACAGACCCCAGTCAAAGACAAACAGGAACTACTGCAACTAGATCCACTCAAATTCTCTAAGATCTTCTTAGATTTCTAAAGCTACTTATATGATGAAAACCCCGACATAAACCATGCCTACAGCCTGCCCTAGCTTAACAAATTAAACTTCCCCAAACTAGACAGCTCCTATCATTCCACACTGACCCAACCCATAACCAACTCTGAAGTACTCACGGCAATCAAGTCACTCAAAGTGGAGAAGGCACCCGGACGGCCTGACTGCACAGTCTATTAAAACTTTAACTGAGGAATTACACAACTGGCTGCTACACCTCTTCCACAAAATCACAGAGACCGGGCATAGAGGACGCACCACCGCTGAGGCCATTGTAAGTTTAAGCCCTAAAGAGGGGAAAGACCACACCCACCTTAAAAAATACAGGGCAATCTCACTTATTAATTTGGACTGTAAACTATATGCTAAAATCCTGGCTAAGGGTACTGAAGGAGTACTCCCACTAGTGATCGGCCCATACCAAGCCAGTGTCCTCAAAGGCAGACTCCCCAATGACAACGTTAGACTTTTTGGACATATCCCGCAAATAGCCAAACTCAAAAATTCCCCAGTAACTGCCAAAGCATTAGATGCTGAAAAAGCATTCAATAAGGTTTCTTGGCCCTTTCTGAGAGCTACCTAATCTTGCTCCAATCTAGGCGAGCAATTTATAAAAATGATAATGGCCCTTTATTCTAATCCCAGCACCAGAATAAGGTCTAATGGCATAATGTCGGGCTCATTTCTACTTATGCAAAGTATGAGACAAGGCAGCCCACTCTACCCATCTATCTTTTTGTTAGCCATTGAACCACTACTATTCTCACTCAGCAACAAAACTAATTCCATATGTCTTAACGTTTGGGAAATATCCTTCAAGACAGCAGCATACGCTGATGATGTTCTAATTATTACTGAGCATGCAGACACTGCCATTAAGGAAATAATGGTTTATATTGCTGACTATACAGCTGCGTCTGGATACACCCTCAATAAAGTTGAGTCAGAGGTTTGCCCATTGAACATTATGGGCCATATTTATACTTTTTGACGCAAAATTGCGCTAACGCAATTTTGCGTCAAAAAAATTTGCGCCGTCTAACGCCATTTGGATGCGCAATGCGGGCGTCAAATTTATACTTTGACGTACGGCGGCGCAACCAACAGGTGGGAGTCATTATTTCGTGACGCACACAGCATCGGTCTGTCGTAAAGGAAACCAACGTAAATGCGACGCACATCACTGTGGGTCAATTTACGACAGCGCAATCGTGAAAACACCATTTTTTTTCACGCAATTGCGTCACATTTTTGCGCGAAAACTGCCCTTTCAGGAGAGGAGACCCAAAATGGATCCTAGATGCCCCAACAGACCCCAGGAGGATGAGAGCAGACCAGGAACCAGCCAGGAGGAAGCATACAGGACCCAGGACATTTTTTAAAAAAAAAGAAAGTGTCGCTTCAGTGCAGAGGAGCAGGAAATCCTGGTGAAAGAGGTGACGGAACACCAGCACCAACTGTTCATCACCTCCAAGTTGCCACTCAGTAGGAGAGAGGCCATCTGGAAACAAATTGTGGACAAGATTAACAGTGTGGCTGAAGAAAGCCGGACAGTCACCGAGTGTAAGAAACGCTGGCATGACTGCAAACGTAGGACCAAAGAGAAAATGGCCAGGAACAGGAAGGCAGCAATGCAGACTGGAGGGTGGAGTCCAGCACAACAGGAGGCCCTGGACCACATGGAGGAGATGGTCGCAGCCGTCATCCCGGAGGAGATAGTCACAGGGATTCAAGGACTGGACAGCGCAGACTACCACGACACTACGCACATGCAGGGTAAGTCGCATGGGGAATCATAATACAATAATGGGGACTGTAAGCAGGGGGGGATACCTACTACACAATGCATGTAAGTCAGCACATATATGAAGTGGCATGGGGAAAGGGGCACGGCAGGGGGGCATGCCCAGTACTGACCGAAGCTGGGGCACGACAAAATACAGCAACCACAACAGTCCCACGGGGACATCCTGTAATTACAACAAGAGAGCCAAGGGAAAGCAGTGACAGGTGGGAAGGACACTACCTCAAATCCACATCCAGGCACTTGTATTGCAAAATCTATTCTACATCAACTAGGTCCCTATCTGTAATGCAGTAGCAAATACAACAACTGTAACTTAACTGCAAACACAGTTGACAATAACACCTCTCATCTCTGTGCAGCTATAGTACCAAATGGCAGAAACCCCACCCTGGAACATACATACCTAAATTAGGGGGTGAGGGTGACATCTGCAATTACTCCTAGAAATAAGACAAAGGTACCAGTACACTCAAATGCCGAATGTCCATAAATGACACATACATAAGCCTAAGTAAACAGCAATAGGAGCCACACAGCACTAACGATACACACATGCTGCATACGTCAGGGTCCCTCACGTGCCTGGCTAACAAGGCTACATCACTAATGTCATACTGCTCAGACAACAACATTGAGGAGGGGACACAGGCAACTGGTCACTGAAACACACCTGCAAAGTCGGACAAACAAATAGGACCTTCATACGATAAACAGGCCAATCCAATTCAAAACACATCACCCAACATCATCTCAAAACATCAAGGCCCATATTTATACTTTTTGATGCTAAACTGCGCTAACGCAGTTTAGCGTCAAAAAATTTAGCGCCGTCTAACGCCATTCTGAAGCGCCATGCGGGCGCCGTATTTATGGAATGGCGTTAGCCGGCGCTAGCAGACCGGCGCTGCCTGGTGTGCGTGGAAAAAAACCACGTAGACCAGGCAGCGCCGGCGTAGGGAGAAAATGGCGTTAGGGCGTCTTAAAATGGGGCAAGTCAGGTTGAGGCAAAAAAATCGCCTCAACCCGATTTGCGCCATTATTTTCGACGCCCAGACGCCATTTAAATGACTCCTGTCTTAGTAAAGACAGGAGTCATGCCCCCTTGCCCAATGGCCATGCCCAGGGGACTTATGTCCCCTGGGCATGGTCATTGGGCATAGTGGCATGTAGGGGGGCACAAATAAGGCCCCCCTATGCCACCAAAAATAATTAAAAAAAATAAAAAATTATACTTACCTGAACTTACCTGAATGTCCCTGGGATGGGTCCCTCCATCCTTGGGTGTCCTCCTGGGGTGGGCAAGGGTGGCAGGGGGGGTCCCTGGGGGCATGGGAGGGCACCTGTGGGCTCATTTTGAGCCCACAGGCCCCTTAACGCCTACCCTGACCCAGGCGTTAAAAAGTGGCGCAAATGCGGGGTTTTTTGACCCGACCACTCCCGGGCGTGATTTTTGCCCGGGAGTATAAATACGACGCATTTGCGTCGCCGTCATTTTTTTAGACGGGAACGCCTTCCTTGCATCTCATTAACGCAAGGAAGGCGTTCACGCAAAAAAATGACGCTATTTGCCCATACTTTGGCGCTAGACGCGTCTAACGCCAAAGTATAAATATGGCGTTAGTTTTGCGCCGAATTTGCGTCGAAAAAAACGACGCTAATTCGGCGCAAACAGAGTATAAATACGGGCCCAAGAATGTTTACATCCATACCACATCCTAACATTGACATGCATAGGTAATGCCACGTTACATGTACAGATCATGCAATGTGAATAGAAAGTGTATGGGGCAGGGCCTGAGAGGCAAGTGTGCTGGCAGGGCAGTCACAACACCCACAGTCAGTCAAAGTGTAGTGTGGCAAGTGAAACGTATACTTTGCGCATTAGCCTCAGGCTGGAGGCCTTTGTGCATCTTACCCTGAATGTACTTATACTCATTTGCTCACATCTAAGTGCCTCAGAGCAATTTGCACTAAATGATTCTCATTGCCCTTCCTATCAGTTAATGTAGCAAATAGTCAGTCCTAAGTTGTTGTCAATTAGTCAAATCACACTGTTTTGCCTACTTCTGCACTGGAGTTTGCCAGAACATATTCACTCTGTGCCCCAGTCAAGGATACCGTCTGGTACGTTGCTGATAGATGTGGTAGGGGTCAAGGTTTGGCATTCCTGCTTAGGGAAACTTTGTCATCACCATGACATATGTCTTTTACATTCACTCCCTTGTCCCAAGACACGCATGGGGGAGTTTCCAAACAGAAAATAACAACTAGATGCTGCCTGCCTTGCTGCTGATGCACAACCAGATCCTAGCCCATTCCTCTGATATGAGGGATGATGTCTCCCCTGTGATTCTGACAGGCAACCTCCAAACTTAACAAGCTGTGCTATACATAGAACATGCAGGGGGAGAGTAGAACCAGTTAGGCACCATGAAAGCTGTGTACTAATGTGTTACTCTCCTGCAGACTATTTCAATTCTAACAGTGTGTATTGTTTGTGTAAATGGGGCTCACACCTAAATTCCTACAAGTCAGTTGTACAATGAAACTTCATATCAAACTAATACTGTCTATGTCATTTGTGTATGGGAACCTACCGGAAAAGATACAAATGTGTAGGACCTGAGTGACCACCACTTCCCTGAGAAGTTCCAAAGATGTCATGCGCTCGGATGTCTAAACATTCCTTTGATGTGGGAGACCAGAGGCACTGCTAGTTAGTCTTAGCTAAATTGAATATCTGGGTGACAGAGTTATTTTCAAGTGGGTCAAACTTAGTCCCCCACACCATTAGCTATCCTGCTGCCTAGAAAGCCAAGAATCACATGTTGGATAATGAGAGCCCACCCTACAAAATGTCCCTCCATAACAATAGTGAAACACCGAGTGAGGAGTAGGAGAAAAAAACACCTATTCCTAAATAATTACAAAGCAACACCTAGAGGCGACCTGGCAGACATGTCTGAAAGATCCATATCAAACATGTGACACACAGGTGGGCCATAGGCCTACAACAATGCCCTATGACGGACAGCAGATACCTAGACAAACACAGAGTACAATGTTAAGGCATCCAAAGGCTTGTATCTTACTGCAAAATTGTCACAACACAGACACACTAATTGTACCCTGTTTCATTGCAGAGGAACACGGATCTCCTGCTGATATGCCTGTCCATGAGTTCCCTGATGACATGGATGACGACACCATCAACCTCCCACAAGAGACCATTGACATGGTCCTTGAAAGCCTCCAAACCCCACCTTCAGTCACAAGGAGGAGCACATAAGAAGCAGCCACCACAGGAGAACCACCCGCCACCCCAATTGTAAGACCTGCCAGCTCCAACACAGCTGAGGACTCTGACGACACTGGCACCAGCTTCGAAAGAACTGTCGTTGGGGTCCAGCGGGAGCTGGCCAAGGAGGTGCGGGTGGGGATGCAAAATATGGCAGCCAGCCTTGAGGGGGTGCGTTCGTGCATGTTGTCAACTGCTGATCAGGCAGCTGCAATGCAAGCCAGAAATTTTCTCTTGGAGGACATTTCAAAAACACTGAAGGAAATTGGCACAGCTGTCATCCAGTTGACACAACAACTCAAACTGCAAGCCACTCAACGTGTGCACGAATGCAACATAGAACCCCTCAGGGCCGACCTGGCTGCCTACCATCGGGATGTGGCTGCCATTCTGAAAAACCAGCAGGCCCTCCTTGCTGCAGTACTGCCCTTCCTTACTCAACAGGGATCAGCCCCCGGGATGTCTGCCTCCATGTCTTCTAACACTGAGGTGTGTGTTGCCCCTTCACAACCAACAACAACAAGGACACACCAGGCAACACACACATCAGAAGAAGAAGACATGGAACAGATAACATTCACACGCAAGAGTACCCGGAAGCCCTAGTCCCTGCACCATGCCCTACTCTGACCAAGGTCCTACGTTTTGACACATGCCAGTCTCACTACAACTAACCTCAATGACTGTTCGGCAATCCACTGTATGACTTGTCCACCTTGCCAGTGAATGTTTCTCTCCTACCATTTGGCATTTCATGTTCCTCTGCACTGTCTGTGACATCACCCCAGCATGTCAGGAGCATCATCCACACCCCTTCTGTAGGATCACCATGTAATAATGCACCAGAAAGGAGTCAGCAAACATGGTGAATGGACATTTTGCACAACACCACTTATAAATAAATATCACTTGCACACCTATTGTGTCTCTGTGTCATTTCAAAATTCAACTGTGCAGTAGCTAACTCCAAAGTGGCTGTGTGGAAACCATGTCCATTCTCTATACTACTGTCCTGATTTCATGTATACTGAATCATCTGTGCAGTGGCCAGGATTGCATCATAGCTTTACTATACTGAGGAAAATAACTGATGAAGGGACTAAGCACACACAATCATGCTGTATTGGACAGAATGATGCACCATCTATAGCTATTCTACACAACTAATGGTGGCTGAGAAATGTAGGCACCAGGCAATACTAAAATTTGAAATTATGCTGTAGAATGAAAGGAATGATAAACAAATTACACTGCATCGATCACCCTTACGGCGTATACTTCCATGAAGGAAAGTCATGCTGAATCAGTACACACATGATGTAGGTCAGCAATGATAGCAACAAGACAAGAGTGTGAACAGATCATCATCTATAAAGCTCTCCATGAACTTCACAATGCTGTCCGACCTATCTATTTACCTACAATAACAAGTCTGGAAGCACTCTTTGTGAAGTAGGATACATACCAACCCCAAACCTTGATGATCAATGCACACTACCAATGGTGGCTCTCCAACATGGTGGATACTTACCAAGTTAGCACACGGGTAGCTGGCATGTTAAACCTCATAAGCCTGGGGATAGGGAGCATGGAACACAAATGTCATACTTAACATTTCTGCTACACTGATGTCAAGGCCATGAAAAGGTAGCACCTAACGCATCAGGTAAAGGGTTAACAACATTTTTATTTAAAAGTAGTAATAAAAGAGGCAACTAAGGGAAAGGTAAACCTACACTAATCTAACCTGACTACTACTAACCCACAACTGTCCCTAACTAACCTAAGCTAAACTTACTCTACACATGTAACGAAACGATCTAAACATCAACCCCCCACCCACCATTAAGAGACAAGACACATGCAGGACAACACTTACTAACCTACACACATACTATACTATCCTAAACAAACATATATATATATTTTTTTAATATTTATATATTTTTTTTTTTATTTTTTTTTATTAAACAGGAATCCCAACATTGCCCCCCACCCACCCACCCACCCACACAAAAATATTAGATAGAAAGTATAAGGACCCCCCACCCTCTTACCTAACAATAACTAAGCTAATTACCTATACTTATCATATAACTAACCCCCCAAACCCAACTAACAGTATGAAAAGAGGAAAGAGGGGAGAGGGGAGGGGTAAAAGTTCATTCTATGTGATTACACTCACACTCCTCACTCAATAGCATTTTTAATTAGTTGTGTGCTAAGATTGAACCCCTGGCCCAGAATCATGTGTCCACACTAGGGGGCATATGGACTGCTAACGCAGTTTAGCGTCAAAAAGTTTTGGCGCCGGCTAACGCCATTCTGAAGCGCCATGCGGGCGCCGTATTTATTGAATGGCGTTAGCCGGCGCAAGCAGACCGGCCCTGCCTGGTGTGCGTGGAAAAAAACCACGTACACCAGGCAGCGCCGGCGTAGGGAAAAATGGCGTTAGGGCGTCTTAAAAATGGGGCAAGTCAGGTTGACGCAAAAAAAACGTCTAAACCCGATTTGCGCCATTTTAAACGACGCCTTAGCGCCATTTACATGACTCCTGTCTTAGTAAAGACAGGAGTCATGCCCCCTTGCCCAATGGCCATGCCCAGGGGACTTATGTCCCCTGGGCATGGTCATTGGGCACTGAGGCATGTAGGGGGGCACAGATCAGGCCCCCATATGCCCAAAAAAAATATTTAAAAAAATAAAAATGATACTTACCTGAACTTACCTGAATGTCCCTGGGGTGGGTCCCTCCATCCTTGGGTGTCCTCCTGGGGTGGGCAAGGGTGGCAGGGGGGGTCCCTGGGGGCATGGGAGGGCAGCTGAGGGCTCATTTTGAGCCCACAGGTCCCTTAACGCCTGCCCTGACCCAGGCGTTAAAAAGTGGCGGAAATGCAGGGTTTTCTGCCCCGCCAACTCCCGGGCGTGATTTTTGCCCGGGAGTATAAATACGACGCATTTGCAGCGCAGTCATTTTTTTGGACGGGAACGCCTACCTTGCATCTCATTAACGCAAGTAAGGCGTTCACGCTAAAAAATGACGCTCTTTCCTCATACTTTGGCGCTAGACGTGTCTAGCGCCAAAGTATAAATATGGCGTTAGTTTTGCGCCGAATTTGCGTAAAAAAAAACGACGCTAATTCGGCGCAAACGGAGTATAAATATGCCCCTAAGTACGTGTAACATACTGGTTGCTACAGTCCTAGTTACCCTGTTTCACAGTAACATCCCAGTCTTTGTGGGTGGTGTGGGAAGAACAACCAACAATCCCATGTTCAATGCACACCCAGGAGTGTACAGAAAGTGCAACAATTATGTGCCTTCACACACAAAAACCTATGAAGGGCTAGCAACACGTTATAGTCAGCCCAACCTTGTCACATCCCAGGTCCACACATGTCAAAATGTTATGACTTAGCCCAACATAACATACTATTAGTGAGGCATGTTTAACAACACACACAGGGGAGGTAGTACACCCATTCACATGATTCAACTGAACACCTAGGGCATTGCACTCAAGTCACACACACTTCAAGTTCACCTTGTGGAAGTACATGCCCATGGAAGATCCAACCTACAGTGTACACAGTCCATCCTCAACTAGGAAGAAGCACTTGTCATCAATGCCATGTGCCTAAGCTATCTGGGAGACTGTCAGTCTGATATGCAGACTCAGTTCATGGCAAGTCCCTGACCAAATCTAACATTGACCTGTCTATTCGAAATGAGTCATACCATTCCCAATTGCCGCCATAATTGAATGGGCTACAGCCCCTCAATCTGAGAGATGACTACGTATTGCTTTGCAGAAACATAATTCTAATTTGATATCACACTAAAAGAACAAAGCCAATGAACGGCCAGCACATCAAATCATGAATTCTTTTGAACACACAGTAATCAATCATGCGTCATTACCAAACAATGTAAATAGCACTCAGGCGACACTCACTGTAGGTATCGGGGTCGTCAAAATGGGCCACCTCTCCCACGGTGTACGGGGCTGGTCCACCTGTAAAGCATGAAACAAAGATTATACTCAGACTGGGTGAACGGACAAAAGATTTCTGTTACAATGACACTGTGTGAAAATGACATGGTAATGATAGACTTTCACACATGCTCATCCTGCATGGATCACTTTGTATTCAACATTAACATTGGATGAGTCTCCTGCTCCAGTGTCACACCCTACTACACTCATGCAGTGGTCAGGACAGTCAGGTGTCGTCCAAGTTAATCCTCCATTAGTATGCCCCAACAATAATGTTATCCATACATCTCAGCATGTGCATCCCCGAGAGACATTCCAAAACTGGTTCCATGAGGACTGCATGACCACTCACAATTAAACAGGCTATTTGGACAGGGTCAACAGACAGCAACCAGACACACATGTGACATATGTGTGAACAACATGACTAACTTCATGTGACGTGACGGCAACACACATGTATAGCATCATCATGTGTTTCCAATTTTCTGTCTAGCTATGGCGTCTGCATCTGTAGGTATGTTGTTTCTACATGACGTACTCACTGGCCATTATGACCAATGGAGTACAAATGGAGCCGTTCACGTGTTGCTTTTCTGACACAAAGGCAACAATACATTACAGCTACAGGCATCTGGTATGTGTTGCAAAAATGATCCATCGGACTGGTAGCATAGGTCTTCATACACATTCTGCAACAAATACACATTAGGACACATATGTATACCTTTGTAGCGCAGCATTTGACACATTTTGGGACGCAGAGAGGGGGCGACTTAGCATAATACAAATAGATGTTGAATTTATAAAGCTGTCATTGCGTGTACATGTGTTGCAAGAATGGGGATTAATGTGTATAACCATGGGCCTAGGTTTCCCTGGCATTACACACACTCAGCTACTTATTTTGCAGATTCGCTAACAATCATCACATGTTCACACACCAATTTCTGTCATTCCCATGTAATTGTTTTTTACTCACCAACATGGCCACCAATCTGGAGTCCCAGGTGGTCCAGCAGGTCCTGTTCCCTGGTGATCAGATCTGCCCAGTGGTGCTTGAGTTGGTGTACATTCCTGAGACTCCCATAGACCCGGACCAGGTGATGGCGCACCTTCTCCCACCGGATTTTCCTGGCCTCCGTGTGATACCCCTGTATCACACGGCCCCCAGCTTCCAGCATTAGTGGGAGGAAATGGCTTACGAGCCATATGAACCCCCCCAATTCGTCTTCCCCCATCCTGGACAGGCGAGGCCTACCTGACATATTGAGAGGGATAAGAATGTACCAACAAAATATAAAATATAAAGGGGGAAATGGGGAAAGGTAGAGGTGTGAAAGAAAAAGGAGAAGTAGAAAAATAGCCCAACTAACCCCCCAAACTATGCTACCCACAACAGACTCCCACAGACAATATAAACTATCACAGGTATAGACAAAATTACACTAAACAGACTGAGACAATGTGATACAACAATAATAGATTGACACTAAGACAAAATACAAGGCACACAGGACACTAGAGCAGTAAAACACAGGACAACACCTTTCACACAACCACACAGTCTAGAGAAATCTGAGACTGCAAATTGAAAGTGAAAGTTACCTCCCAGTACAGATTTTGTAAACAGGATATCCTATTACATCACTTCCTGCATAAAATGGCCGCCGTTTTTATTTTCCCGTTATGCGTCATATTTTCACGCATACACAGTTGTGCGTCAATTTTTTATGACGCATTACAGTGCACATGATGCGGAGTGAAAAAATATGATATGAATATTAATAATTAATACTGTACATGAAATGACCAATATATTGTGCATGTAGCGTCAATTTCACCACGCATACATCATGGGCGTCGTTTTTTTTACACGTACAGTGGTGCACATGGTGCGGAGTGAAAAAATATGATATGAATATTAATAATTAATACTGTACATGAAATGACCAATATATTGTGTATGTAGAGTCAATTTCACCACGCATACATCATGGGCGTCGTTTTTTTTACACGTACAGTGGTGCACATGGTGCGGAGTGAAAAAATATGATATGAATATTAATAATTAATACTGTACATGAAATGACCAATATATTGTGCATGTAGCGTCAATTTCACCACGCATACATCATGGGCGTCGTTTTTTTTACACGTACAGTGGTGCACATGGTGCGGAGTGAAAAAATATGATATGAATATTAATAATTAATACTGTACATGAAATGACCAATATATTGTGCATGTAGCGTCAATTTCACCACGCATACATCCTGGGCGTCGTTTTTGTGGTGCACATGGTGCGGAGTGAAAAAATATGATAGGAATATTAATAATTAATACTGTACATGAAATGACCAATATATTGTGCATGTAGCGTCAATTTCACCACGCATACATCATGGGTGTCGTTTTTTTTACACGTACAGTGGTGCACATGGTGCGGAGTGAAAAAATATGATATGAATATTAATAATTAATACTGTACATGAAATGACCAATATATTGTGCATGTAGCGTCAATTTCACCACGCATACATCATGGGCGTCGTTTTTTTTACACGTACAGTGGTGCACATGGTGCGGAGTGAAAAAATATGATATGAATATTAATAATTAATACTGTACATGAAATGACCAATATATTGTGCATGTAGCGTCAATTTCACCACGCATACATCATGGGCGTCGTTTTTTTTACACGTACAGTAGTGCACATGATGCAGAGTCAAAAATATTGGGGATGTAAATAATAATTTGAAGGTGAAATATCAATACACTTTTGGATACATTTGTATCTGACTCTGCATTGTGTGCACTCATGTACGTGAACAAATTATGACGGCCATGCTGTATGCGTAGAATATGGAGCAAATTTATCCAAATGTCTTCATGTGTTTAGCTTTGGAAAGGTGATTTGTCATGGTCAAACGGTGCGATGTGAGACACATTTGTGTTTGTATATGACAAATGTCCGTACTTTTATGTATAGACGGCCTTTACACTGTGATGTTTGGGATACGTTAACTAATGTATTGACCATATTTGACAACATATTTGGTGTAATTGCTGATGGCTATTTTGAAATGATGTTTTTGATACCATTATGTATTCCGTCTCCAAAATGTCCCCACCTTTATGATGGCGATGCTTTTATCTGTAGTCCTAACAGGGAGTGGGAGAGTCACTTTCAGTTTTTATGGGGCTGACCTTGTCCCATTATGATTTTGTGTTTCATATTTGTGTAGGACTTGTGACATGGAGGCCACACATGTGCCTTATGCATGTGTTTAGTTCACAAGTACATGAGTCTTGTATGTTTTGGGGGTGGTAGAGGTGGAGTTAGGCCCCCAGCACCCTAGGATTTGACCATCCAGAATAGCTACTGTATCCATGGAGTATTTTTATCATATCCTGGCAAACCTGCAGCAGCGGGCGAATGTAAGGCCATATGGTATGAATGACTGTTGACCATTCATTCATCTCATTAGCCCATTTGACGTTTGCAGTAATGATGATTTGGAGCTAAGTTACATACCATTTTCATATGACTAAGGGGGTCATTTTGACCGCGCCGGTCGGCGGTCGCCGCCCGCCAAGCGGTTCCCGCCGAAAGACCGCGGCGGTCATTCTGGCTTTCCCACTGGGCTGGCGGGCGACCGCCGAAAGTCCGCCCGCCAGCCCAGCGGGAAACACCCTTCCCACGAGGACGCCGGCTCAGAATGGAGCCGGCGGAGTGGGAAGGTGCGACGGGTGCAGTTGCACCCGTCGCGAATTTCAGTGTCTGCAAAGCAGACACTGAAATTCTTTGTGGGGCCCTCTTACGGGGGCCCCTGCAGTGCCCATGCCATTGGCCCCGCGGCACCCCCTACCGCCGCTTGAAGTGCACGGATTCAACGTTTCGCACAGACTCCGCGATTGCCGACTTCGCGCATCGGCTTGTTTTCACTCTTCACCAAATGTACTGTACTTGGGGGTCTACACGACTCCGTGTCCGGCGCCGCTGGTGTCGGCTTGTTGGGAATGACTCCGTCACGACGCCGTATTAACATCTCATCAAAGCATTTTTGTTTCTAAGCGCTATTTTTGAGTTTAATCTTTAAAAATTCATAACTTGACTTATGTATGTCGGATTTTTGTCGTTTTGGTCTTGTTTTGTTTAGATAAATATTTCCTATTTTTCTAAACCGGTGTTGTGTCATTTGGTAGTGTTTTCATGAAGTTACTGTGTGTGTTGGTACACATACTTTACACCTAGCGCTCTGAAGTTAAGCCTACTTCTCTGCCAAGCTACCAAGGGGGTAAGCAGGGGTTAGCTGAGGGTGATTCTCTTTTACCCTGACTAGAGTGAGGGTCCTTGCTTGAACAGGGGGTAACCTGACTGTCAACCAAAGACCCCAAATCTAACATTTACAAACCTCAAAAATTGGACAAAAAAACACATTTTCCTCACATTTCAGTGACAAAAAGACCTGGAAGCTGAGAGGAGCCACAAATTTCTGATCCACCCAGCGTTCCCCAGGTCTCCCAATAAAAATGGTACCTCACTTTTGTGGGTAGGACTAGTGCCCGCGAAAGGAAATGCCCCGAATCACTATGTGGACACATCAAAATTATCAACTTCTAAACTACCTGTTTTTGCGGGGGGGACCTCCGTTTTTGGTCCTGGGCTCAGCAGCCATATAGGGAAACCTACCAAACACAAGCATTTCTGAAAGCTAGTCACCCGAGGGAATCCACGGAGGTGTGACTTTCGTGGATCCCCCAATGTTTTCTTACCTTGAATCCTCAGCAAACCTCAAATTTAGCTAAAAAATCAAATTTGTCCCACATTTCTGTGTGAGATCACTGCACCGGGACAAATTTCCTACCACCCAACATTCCCCTCATTCTCCAGGTAAAAATGATACCTCACTTGTGTAGGTTGGCCAAGTGCATGTGACAGGGAAGAGCCAAAAACATGTCAAAATAGAGGGGGTACCACAGCGGGTCCAAAAGGGCAGTTTGAAAAAGCATTTTTGGGCTGACAAGTGGGGCAGAATTCTTACCGGTATAGAGACAATGCTGGGTGGTAGGAATTTTGTGGATTCCTGCAGATTCCGGGAAGGTTCCATCACACAAATGTGGAAATAATGTGTGATTTCCAGCAAAGTTGGAAGTTTGCAGGGCATTGTGGGTAAGGAAATGGTGTGGGGTGCATGTGAAGCACACCACCCTGGACTCACCCAGATATTTAGTTTTCATATGTGTCTATGTCTTGTGGATTTTATTACATGGCATTGTCCCAAAGTCCAAAAAGTGCAGCCCTCACCATTCCAAGTGGGACAAATTTGAGAGTTTGCCAAGCTTTCATGGGCCAAATGTAAAACCGAAACCCAAAATCATCAAATGTCCTCTTGCTTGCTGTTAGAATAAGATCTATTAGTGTGCGGTGGGAGAGCTGAAAGACTGTTACCCCCTTCAGTTGGGGTGGGTCATAACCAGCCCATACTGGTTGGTGGTCACCACCACACTATTTTTTTTTTCAAATCCCTGGCATCTATTAGACTTACTTCCCCCTCCCCCGGGTTGTGGATCGGGGTAATTGTCCCATCTGCCCACTGGTGGGTAGAACAACTTTGGCCCCATTTATTAGAGGTGGTGTTATGGCCATACCCCCACCCTCTTATTTTGAAAAGAAATCTTCCCTAGTCTCTGGTGGGCTTTCTGTCCCCCTTGGGGGCAGATGGGCCTACCAAAATAGCCCAATCTGCCCGGGGGCAGCTATGGCCAACAGTAATGTACCCCCATGGGGAGTGACCCTTGCCCAAGGGGCTTCCCCCAAACAAAACACACACACACACACACACACCAATGACAGAAATGGCCTAAACACAATTTGCCCCCCACCCCCGGGGTGTGACCCCTTAGGCCCTCCTTAATCGTTGGTGTCTCGGCCTGATTAATATAGGCCAATCTGTCCCCGGGGGGGCAGAAAAGGACTAGTAAAAAAATTGCCCCCCGGGGAGCGACCCTTGCCTATGGGGTCGCTTCCCTTATCAATATAAATTAAAAAAAAAAAAAAAAACATGCCTGGTGCCTAATGGCTTCTTCCCCCCCAGGGGCAGATCGCCCTAATTAAGAAAAAAAAAAACATTCCCTGGTGTCTAGTGGCTTTTGGCAGCACAATCGCTATGTGATTGCACTGCAGGAATGCACAGAGAGACATGAAAAGGGAAGGAAAAGCCTTTCCTTCCCTTTTCATGCCTCTTTGCCTCCCCTGCCCCCCGTACCGAGGAGAAGCTAATCAGTTTCTTCTCAGGTCGCGCTGGAAGAATTGCTTCCAGAGTGGCAGGAGTTGACCTCTGATGAGGTCAGTGCGTGTTTAATGTCATCAGACATCACTAGAGTGGTGGGGAGGATCGGGGTGAAAGGGGAAGCGATTCCCCTTCCAGCCCTGCCCTGGGTGGGGTGGGAGGTCGGACCTCGGGGGAGCGCCAGTGCTTCCCCTGAGGGCCGAAACCGGGACGTAATGGTTACATCCGTGGCGCCTCAGCACCGTGCCACCGGATGTAACCATTAAGTCTGTGGCGGGGAAGGGGTTAAATTAGACCCAAACATAACCAATACCAGTTCATGGAAATCAAAAGAAATTGCACTAATACATGACCTGGGTTCCAGATCTCATCGCCAATCATTCTCCAAAATTTCTAGGAAATTTGAACTCTCCCCCTCTGACATTTATAACTTCCTTAAAATTGAAGGATACAATCTCTAAACATAAAGCATTTCCTTTTAAACATGCCTCCCTTCCACCCCAGCTAACACTCCTCCAGAAACGCGGACACACCGCTTCCAAAATCTATGCCAGACTCAAACCTAATTCCAATTCACTATGTGAAATCACAAAACAGAAATGGCAGATTCAATATGGGCTATGTGACCCTACAAATGTCAAATGGCACAAACCATGCTCCTCAAGGTTTACCAAAAAAATAAACTCAAACCTTACTCAAACTAAACTACATATCTTACATAGAACTTACTTTTCTCCACACCGACTCACAAGTCTAGGCATTTTAGATAATGATAAATGCTGGAGCTACAACAATCCACATGCAGACTTAAAACATATGTTATATCATTGCCCCCTCCTACATGAGTTTTGGAGCAAAATCATCCATTACGTCATTGACAATATCTGACAAGCTAATCTTCCCATGACCTTCTCAATCTCCGTATCTGGCACCGACCGTCCTGCATACAGTCTTGACCTCAGAAAAGAGGATCTACTCCTAGCTGATTTACTATTCACTCTTGCACACAAAACTATCCTTTCTACTTGGAAGTCACTGGGAACACATCTATTAACATCGGGTGGGAATGGCTACGATATATATGAGGCGCAAACTTCATCCTCTCAACCCAATACCCCTGGAATGCGGCCGACAAGGCTCTATGGGACAAACTGGATAAATATTTGGAAGTGATCAACCCTCCATGAATAACACCTTTTCTTTCACATACATATAGCATCATGCATATAGATACAGTACTCAGTGCTCATATCGACCCCCATATAACACAGCTCCCCCAAGACCGGCTAGCGTAGTACGCCCACACTAACAGCTCATCCTTACGTCAACCATCAGTCACCACACCTTTCTTCCCCTCATTCCCATTTTCTACCTGCCCTTCTTACTTTCTCGTTAACTCTTTTTAGTTTATTCAATTCCCGTCGTACGGTTGTGCACCTTTTATGCTTTTGCTTACCTGAACCAACGATTACATATCTCTCCAATCCTGAAATCATGTGTAAGCTATATTTCTAAGTACATGCATTGAGGATGCCCAGTGACTGTTCACCCGCCGACCCTCTGTTCTGTATACTTAAACTTTTCAATAAAAACTTGTGAAATAAAAAAGTAGAGAGAGTCTGAGAACTGCGGAAAAGACAAAGTGATAAATAGGGTTTTGAGAACTTTCTTGAAGATGAGAGGAATAAGTGCATTCTTGGGGACTGATCTCGAGTTTGGCCGGTAGAAAGCAAATGCCAGTCTTCTCGTTTTGTCTTTCTTTGGCTTGCAAACTACAGATTCTCCCTCGTTTAGACTGCATGTCCGGTGGGTATAACAAGACAATGAATATTATATATATATCATAGGATTGAACATGCACCTTTGATTAGCCTGTTGTATACTACACTTTAAGATATGTAGCATGGCAAAGTGCTCTAGCTGCATGTATTAGTAAACTTTTAAATTACAAAGCGAATAATGCAAATAAAAATGAATAGCTTTGCTTATGAATGTTTAAAGTAAAATAATCAATCCTCCCGTCATTTTACATCAGTTAACTATCAGTAGTCAGACTGCGATTGTCACAAATGCAGTTTTCATCAACGGTTTTAATCCGCTGTCATATTTTCCCAGTTTGACTGTTTTTTTATTAACTAAATTCTCTTAGGTACGGCTGTTCAGCGAATCCCCCGCAGACTGACATTCCTTGGTATGAATCCCTGGCACTCACAAGTGCAAAGGTGCTGCATTGGCGCCTGAAAGCCAGGCGCCTTGGTAGATGTCAAGCAGGCCTGAGGCTACGCTACGCAGCTGCCTTCATTCCCTATCCTCGTGGCCAGCTGCCACTGCATACATCAGTTACTGATAGCTCCGGTTCCTTAGACTTGGACTACATGAGTAATTGGCAGTCCTCAAGAGGGTGGGAGCATGGGAATTACAGGGCCAGATTGAATGTTTTAGACCATCAGCGAGCTCTGCACACGCTCTCTCTCTCTCTCTTTCGCTTCCCCTCGCATGCTGTTCTCTCAATAGACCCAAGTAGGCATCAGCCTGACTCATCATCTGCTACTTAAAAAACAAAAATAAAATATATGCATTATTGGAAGCTGAGAACAGGACAATGTGGAAGCAGCTCGTGTGCACAAGCACATGTAATACACAACACGCTTTTTTCGTAGCTATTGTGACGAGATGGAAACCAAAATGACATGAAATAAACTCATATAAAATAAACTGATGCTTACTTAAAGTCTGTGAATCCAGTAAGCTGTGATTTATAATGTACACATCTCAGAAGTTTTACATATTTTCCAATATCGCACTATTGCTGCCCAAGTAACTGTATGAGGTCCGAGGAGTTGGCGAATTAAACTATGTTGGAATGGTGAAGAACGAATGTAAATAAAGGAAATTCGATATTTTACCGCTGATAAACTCTAGGAACTTCGCCTATAACCGTGAGACTTTCTTTTAATTTGAACTCCTAAATGAAACACAAGAAAACAGCATTGACGTGTATTTACAACGGAGCATCACACAAGCAGTACCATACTTTAAGAGTTGGTCGTATGGGAGACAACGCTCAGTGCCAGACACAAATCAATTTACTTTCCAAGTGATCAATTTCAATAATATTTAGACAGTTATGATTGATCAAAAGGCTGAATGAAAGACAACATATCTTATGGAAACTTGCGTAGATATTTCTATGCTGCTAATAACGTCCTCACTGACAGGTTCATCATCTCAAAATGGCAGCGGGCAGGCGGGGACAACATGAGGTTTTTGTTTTGGTGGCCGCTAAAACCGTATCCTGTCGCTTGCCTGTTTGCAGCACATGCTCCTACACCAATTACTCCTGGAAATACCAGGCAAAATTTGCAGGAAGAATCCTCAGGCAATGCACAATTTGCTCTCAACTTCGAATCTGAAATTGGGTGCACACAGAGTTTGTGACACTTTTGTTGACATGCGTCGTTAGCATCAAATTAAATTGGAATTTCTTCCATTGTAAAACAAAGGTATTTCTTCATAGTTTGTTATTTTCAGTGTTATTTTGGGCAACCATGCGTCATATAAATCTTTGTGATATAACGCATTGTTTGTGAATTACACATTACTTGTCAATCTGTTGATCACTTACATTTGCTCAGACATTGGCTCTGATATAGTGAGGTCCTCTAGGTAGGCACCACAGCGTTTTTTTCATTTTTTAAAAATCTTACATAGTACAGTATTAACATTGATTCCGCCTTATTTGGGCCAGGTAGCAACCTGGGACTGTTCCTTTATGTGACATTACGTTTTCATAGAGGCATTTGCAAGGAGAAGTGCTTTTTCTTATATAGCAGAGGTATCTTTTGAGAATGTTGATGGTGATTCTGTTTTAGAGGTAAAACTCCCGCACTTCCTGCGCTAGGGAGTGAAAGATTAGACAGATGGTTTTGAATCATGTTCTGGTCATTATTGAGAGCAAATGTCTTATTTGCCTCACATTAGTCATACAACATAGGGTAAGTCAGAACCTGCTACCAATATACTTAAGATTACTTCACACATTATGACACAGACTGCATGCAAAACTACATCATTAGTGATATCATATTTCACATTACTATTGGTTTCATGATGATGCGAAAATTTCTACCTTTAACATGGTAAACATTTTGGAAAGATTGAACATTTTACATGACTATCCATTGTTTATGTGTGTGATGAAAATGTAGACAACACATTTTCAGAGAGATCAGGATTTTTGTTAGCCTCATGTTCTGCTTTATTTCCAAATGAATTTCATAGTAACATTCATACATCTTTTCGACACAATCCCCACACCGAGTCCTCCCTATGAACAGAGGTGGATTACCTACAACAATTGCCTCATGGAAAACAATAACACAAAACACTGTAGGGCTTAGTTCAAATTATGGAGGACTTCACATGCAGGAACCCTCACATTTCATCATGAGAAGGAAATAATAATTTGGGTCATAAAAGGAGGATTCCGTGTTTTTTGTTGAATTAAAAATGTAGGTTGCTTGATGGTAATGCTAAGCCCAACAACGAGGTGGACCTTTTAGCACACACACCATTAAGCTTTCTGAGTGGGGGATGGTTGGCAAGAACGTCCACATAAAGAAATGTTGACTCAAACAAGGAATTCCTTGAATAAATAAACACCATTTAAAAAAATACAAGTATGGAGTCTGTCAAATGATTGAACTAGGTATTTGTTTACCAAGCTGTAAACACTGCAAAACAACTGTACAGGAAGGCATTCACAGGAATGACCTGTAGTAGGCTGCAGTTAACACACTAAGGGCCACATGTAGCAACCCGTTTGCGAGTCGCAAACGGCGAAATTCGCCGTTTGCGAGTCGCAAACGTGGGTTTGGCATGCAGAAATGCATATTGCGAGTCGTTACCGACTCGCAATATGCATTTGCGACTCGCAAATAGGAAGGGGTGTTCCCTTCCTATTTGCGAGTCGCTGTGGGATGCAATACCATTTGCGACCGCGTAAGCGGTCACAAATGGCATCGCAGTTGCCATCCACTTCAAGTGGATGGTAACCCACTCGCAAATTGGAAGGGGTCCCCATGGGACCCCTTCCAGTTTGTGACTGGACCCCAAAATATTTTTTCAGGGCAGGGAGTGGTCCAAGGGACCACTCCCTGCCCTGAAAAAATACCGAAACAAAAGGTTTCGGTTCTTTTGCAGTGCAGCTTGTTTTCCTGTCAGGAAAACGGGCTACACTTAAAAAAAAAAAACTGCTTTATTTAAAAGCAGGTCGCGAACATGGAGGTCTGCTGACGTCAGCAGGCCTCCATGTTAGCGAGTGCCTATACTCGCAATGGGGCCGCAATTTGCGACCCACCTCATGAATATTCATGAGGTGGGTCATTGCGACCCCATTGCGAGTCGCAGTCGGTGTCTGAGACACCGTACTGCATAGCAAATTGCGACTTGCAATTTGCGAGTCGGATGGACTCGCAAATTGCAAGTCGCAATTTTGCTTTTTGCTACATCTGGCCCCAGGTGCCATAGTGGGGCACAGATATCTGAAAATAGAGATGCCAAAGGGTACAGTAAGTAACCATAGAATTGGGAGAATCGGCCTGCTGTGTACAATGTCCAACACAAAACTTTCAATGTAAAGTGAAGTTACAGTGCCTTACCTGTGTGTCACTGGAAGTACTGTCATATTGTTGCTGTTCTGTAGTTTTCATCTCATCCTCATCCTTTGCCTCCTCATCTTCACTGTCCACAGGGTCCACTGCACGCCCATCTCCAGCCTCATACACCTGCAGAAATGTCACCTGGCGTCTCAAGGCAAGGTAATGCAACATGCAGCATGCCACGATTATATGGCAGACCTTCTTGGGTGAGTAGTACAGGGATCCACCAGTTAGATGGAGGCAACCAAACTTGGCCTTCAGGAGGCCAAAGGTCCTCTCGATGTCTGCCCATGTGCCTCATTGTAACGTTCCTTTGCCCTTGTCCTGGCATTCCTCACTGGGGTCAGTAGCCATGAGAGGTTGGGGTAACTAGAGTTGACTGCAAATATCAAGGGACACCTGTTAGACACACTCTAACCCTTATGGCAAGCACCAACCCATACATCAACATCCACTGGGTGGGAACCAGGGCTCACCTATTAGCCACACCCAGTGACTCTGGAGTTGAGCCATCACATTTGGGATGCTGCAGTTCCGCAGGATAAAGGCATCATGCACAGACCCAGGATACTTTGCATTGAGATGGGAGACATACTGGTCCGCCAGACACACTATCTACACATTCATGGAGTGAAAGCTCTTTCTGAACACCTGTTCATTTCTCCATGGGGGGGGGCAAATGCAATATGTGTACCATCAATAGCTTCAATAATGTTGGGGATATGTCCCATTGCATAGAAGTCAGCTTTCACTGTAGCCAAACCCTCCACCTGGGGGAAAACAATATAGCTGTGCATGTGTTTAATCAGGTCAGACAATATTCTGGTCAGCACTATTGAGAACACTGGCTGTGACATTCCTGCTGCCAAGCCCACTGTCACTTGGAAGGAGCCAGTTGCCAAGAAATGGAGCACAGATAGGACTTGCACATGAGGGGGGATCCCGGTGGGGTGAGAGATAGCAGATATCACGTCAGGCTCCAGTTGGGCACACAACTCTGTGATTGTGGCCCTGTCCAGTCTATAGGTGAGGATAATGTGCCTGTCCTCCATTGTTGCCAAATCCACCAGGGGTCTGTACACGGAGGATGTCTCCATGTCCTATTCTTCCACTGCGGTTGTAATCTGGGGGGCAAAACTGTGAGCAGCTGGTCAGTACTCCACATTTCCAAACACTACACTGCATTGCATGTTGTGACTGTAGCACAATATTGTTGGATAGGCCCAAATGGTGCATATGTGTACTGTGACGCAGTTAGGTGCCTTGGCCTGCCCCCACCCTGAAATGGCGTCCGTCTGTCCATTGTGGATGGGTATGTGGAAATGAGGTAATTCCGCTGAGGTTGTGTGCCATTGCGGGAGGCAGTCGAGTACCGCAGTACAACTCCTCATTGGTTGTCATTGGGCCCTATGGGTTACAGTGGCCAATGGTGATGTATGCCAGTGGTGACGGTATGCACTGCCGCGGACATGACCGCCATTTTCTATCTGTTCACTCACTTGCTACTTGACCTTCAACAGGAGAGGACCTACACTGCAAGTGCTGCTGTGATCTGTGTCTGGAACTGACCATGGCTCGTGTCACTGGGGAAAGAGCCTCTGCCTTCACCGCTGCGGAGTTGGAAAGAATGGTGGATGGGGTCATACCCCAGTACCGAATGCTGTATGGGCCTCCAGACCAAAAGATGAGTACACTGTGAGCATGATGCATGGGGCATGAATGCATGGAGTGCTGTTTGTGAGGGCCTCGTGTAGGGGTGGGGGTTGGTGGAAGGGTCCTGGGCAGCGTGCTGCATCTATGGTGGGCAATGTCTGTGCATAAGGGGATGTGAGGGCTATGGTGGGCCATGAGTGGAACAGGCTGGACAGTCTGACTGATACCTTTTTCTATGTGTATTTTTCTGCAGGTCAGCGCCTATCAGAAAAAGGGTATATGGCGTGCCATCGCCAAGGACGTGAGGACCCTGGTGGTCTATGGCAGACGGAGCACCCATTGTCGTAAACGGTGGAAGGACCTGAGACGCTGGGCAAGGAAGACGGCGGAGGCCCAGCTGGGGGTGGCCTCCCAACGAGGAAGGGGTCCCCGTCGATCCCTGACTTCCCTGATGGCCTGCATACTGGCGGTGGCCTATCCGGAGCTGGATGGGCACTTGAGGGGATCACAGCAGCCAGAAGGGGGTGAGTATAGTTTCCCAATATACTACTTGCGTGTGGTGGGGTGGGCTCTGGGTGGGGGATGTGTGCCTGTGGGTGCCCATAGGCCAGGCCGGACATTGCAGGGTAGGTCCCATGTTTGTATTCTAAATGAGGTGGCAGTGGCCTCGGAGTAGTCAGGGGGGGCATGTATCATTTTTAGCTTCAATGTGTACAATAAAATCATCCCAACGTTCATAGCCTCCGTCTGACAACCCCCTGAATTGTAAGAGCCGTAGGGTTTGGGCCTCCGCGTGGGACCACTGAAGCAGGTGGTGGAGCCACTTGATGTAGTTAGGGGTAAGTGGGGCCTTCCAATGAGTTGCTATTAGGTGTTTAAACGTTATGATAGCCAAATCAATAAATCTATGGAGTTGTTTGTCTCCCTTGGTGCGACAACCCAGTCCCAGCAGGCAGGACCCTGGGCACGGCGTCAGGGCATGGTCGGTAATTTCAGCAATTGTTTCGTGATGTGTCGGAATGCCGGCGCCAGTGGTGGGCAATCCCAGACCAGATGCTAAAAGTCCGCTAGTAGTTTCACGCATCGAGGGCATGTGGGGTCTGATGTGGGGAACATGCATTTTATGCAGGAGGGAGACAAGTAAGAGTGGTGTAAGTAATTCAATTGGGTGTAGCGAAGCCTAGGGTTCTGTGAGATGCATTTAACGTAGGAAAGCGCAGCTTTCCAAGCTGTCTGCAACATGGGAGTAGGGAGTACTGTATCCCAGCGAGATCGTGTAATTTCCAGACTCGGGCAGGCCTCCGAGAGTAGCATAGTGTATATCTTTGTTATCATGTTTTTGGTGTCCTTAATGGATAGGGTCAGCGTGAGAATCTGTGACATCTGCAGTTCATCATCTCCCGTGTCCCACATAAGTCGCAGTGAATGTCATATCGTACAATATGTCAGAAAGGCGCCTGCATGTATCCCCGTATTTTCTACTAGTTCGTTAAATGTTAGTAGTGTATCTTCTGAATAGAAATCGCCCACTTTCTCAAGAACCGATTCTCACCAGGGGGCCATGTTGTGGTGCACCAGCATGTCGCGGGCTCTATGCAAGTGTAGCAGTGCGATCAGAGGGGAGTATGGCATATTAGGACCCTTACCGTGTACGTAACGCAGCCAACATGTTTTAACAGTATCTAGTATAATGTTACCACAGGGTGTTGAGCATGCCCTTTCCGATAACCAGGCCAACAGTGGTGTTGGGCCAAGTGTATCCATCATCACTTTCTTCTCTGCTGTGTGATGTTCCCCTGTCCAAATAATAGGCCACAGTAACTGGGCGGCAGCGTAATACAATTCGAAGTTAGGCATGCCTAGACCCCCATTGTCCTGTATGTATTATGTCGTGGTCAACGCCTGGCGACGTCTGTCCCTTCCCCATAATAAATCATTTAGTATACTCTGTAGAGACTTAAAGAATTAGCGGGGTAGAACTACCGGTAGTGCTGCAAAATGGTATAATAATCTAGGAAGGATGAGCATTTTGGCTATAGCTACTCTGCCAATGGGCGTCAAAGGGAGAGATCCCCAAAAGGGAAGAGAACCCCGTATAGACTGAATAACTCTGTCTATGTTGCCCTCTTTAATGTCCTCCATCGAGTGATACACATGTATTCCTAAATACTTAAAGGTGGTATGACTCCACGGTAAGTGGTACTCTGGTAGATCCGGTTGAAAAATTAAGGGGACAGGAATTAAGGGGAATATACAGGATTTAGACCAATTTACTTGCAGTCCAGAAATTTTGGCAGAGGAATCTAGTGCATACCTTATCTCCGGCAGGGAGACCATGTGGTCTCGCAGGTAAATCAGGGCATTGTCTGCATATAGAGATATAGGCTCTCATTACAACCCTGGTGGTTGGTGTTAAAGCGGCGGTAATACCGCCAACAGGCCGGCAGAAAAAATGGAATCACGACAGTGGTGGAATCCACCAACATAGACAGCCACTTTAACACTCCGACCGCCATGGCGGTGGTCACCACCAACAGACAGGCAGAAGACAATGTACCGCCCACACTATTATGAGAGGCCAATCTGCCACCTTTTCCGGGGCGGAACCAATGCGAACAAAAACACGGCAGAAACAGGACTTGGAAGGGAAAACACTCACCTCTACACACCCCACGAGGAACCAGGACGCCATGGAGCCAGAACTCCAAATACTCCCTGCGATGGTATTCCTGCTCCTCTATCAGAAGCAACAAAGACGACGGCGACAACCACAGTGAGTACTGCACCTACAACACAGGGGAGGGGGGAGGGAAAAGAGCGTGACACACACACGCAACACGCAACACCCCCACCCTCACCAACAGCAACATACACACAAATACTTGCTGCAACATTACTTTTACACCACCCCACCCCCTTTCAAGAATGCAAAGACAAAAGGAAATGAGTGGAACAATTGTAATCATGAAAAAAACAGTAGACAAAACTCGAAATACAGTATATACAATTATGTACACCAACTACACAAGTCCGGATAGTGCACCAGTAATTGTCCGTGGACCACTCAGCCCAAAATGCATGTGTGAGGCCCACACTCGATAGCAGACTTCAAACGGAGAGAACACTGCAGGGGCATCAGATCAAAATGAAACAGGCACCTCAGGGGGAAGGGAAGGGTGGGCACCTCAGCCAGATGAGTGCACAACGCCACTGCTCCACGAGGGAGCTCCATGCCCACTGCTTTATCCTGGGAGTGCAAAGCCACAGTCTCTCAAGTCTCTCCAGGGGGTGGTTTGCCCACTGCTTTATCCTGGGGAGTGCAAAGCCACAGTCTCTCAAGTCTCTCCAGTGGGTGGTTTTCCCACTGCTTTATCCTGGGGAGTGTGAAGCCACAGTCTCTCAAGTCTCTCCAGTGGGTAGTTTGCCCACTGCTGCATCCCAGTGTGTGCAAAGCCACAGTCTCTCAAGTCCCTCCAGTGGGTGGTTTGCCCACTGCTGCATCCTGGGGAGTGCAAAGCCACAGTCTCTCAAGTGGATAACAGTCTCCACTGGTTCTGGAGGGGGCTTTGTGCCCAGAGTGCTTCATCCTGCCAAGGACTGAGGTAGTGGACGTGATACTCCACTGGTTCTGGTGCTGGGAGAGGACACAGGGGATGTGTGAATGGTAGTGGGGGTGGTGAGTGCACATGAGCGGTGTGTGGTGATGGGTGTGCTGGTGATGGAGGTAGTGGCTGAAGATGTAGTGCATGTATGTGTGAGTGGAGACAAGACAGAGAGGGAGGAGGATGACGCGGAGGAGGGGGACACAGTGGAGGCAGTGGATGTTGGTATGTCTGCATGGTAATGATGCTTGTGTGAGTGCCTGTGGGATGTGTGATGCTTATGTTTGCCTGAGCCACCCTTGTGTGGTGAGGTGTGTGTATGCTGGTCTGATGGTGTGCTTGGGATAGGCTGAGGTACAGGGGAGTGGGTCTGGGTGGAGGAAGTTGGAGGGGGGAGGCTGGACACAGGGACAATGGCTGCCATCAGTGCTGAGGCCAGAGCCTGAAATGCTCTCTGTTCGGCTGCCTGGCCAAAATGAATGCCCTCCAGGTATGCATTTGTTTGTTGCAAATGCGTCTCGACACCCTGGATGGCATTCAGAATGGTAGATTGCCCAACAGTGAGGGATCTCAGGAGGTCAATAGCCTCCTCACTTAGGGCAGCAGGGTTGACTGGGGCAGGGCCTGAGGTGCCTGGGGCGAAGGAGATGCCCACCCTCCTGGGTGAGCGGCCATGGGACAAACGCTGAGGGGCTGCTGGGAGGGCGGTGCTGGTAGGGGGGGGGGGTGGCGGTTGTACCTGTTGATGAGGGGGGCACAGATGGGCCCGCCACCGCAAGTGAGCTCCCATCAGAGGAGGAGTCGCTGTGGCTGATGTCATCTCCTGCCCCCGCCATGGAGCTCCCCTCGCCCTCTGTCCCACTGGTGGCTTCAGACTCCATTGTCTCGCCCTCCAGGGCCAAGTGGGATGCAGCTCCCTCCTGCTCCGGTGCAACTGCTCCTCCGCCTGATGATGCTATTGCACACAAGAACAGGGAGACCACAAAAAGGGTGGGGGAAAGACAGAAGAAATACATGTTCAGTGCATGCAATACCACTACCGCTGGAGGACACTACAGACATAGCAGTCCTCTGCACTACACCATGCACTTAGAGTTCCTAGATTAATCACATGCCACTGGTGGGGTTGCGGTGCCACATAGCCTGCCTCACAAAGTGTCCTTGCCTACAAAGCTCGCCCTGGCCTAGGGTAACCCACTGCCCACCTCCCCCACCCAGACACCTCGTAATGCGCGCACAGTCAGATGGATGTGACGGTACTCACCCACTTGTGGCTGCTGTGATGCCCTCAAGTGCCCATCCAACTCCAGATACGCCACCAACAGGACCCGGAATATCAGGGGGGTCATGGTGCGAAGGACACTCATCCCACGATGGGAGGCCATACCCAGCTGGGCCTCCACCGTCTTCTTGCTCCAGCGGCAAATGTCCTCCCATCTTTTCCAGCAGTGAGTGCTCCGTCTGTGGTGGGCCCCCAGGGTCCGGACGTCCTTGGCGATGGAACGCCAAATATCCTTCTTCTGGTGGGCGCTGACCTAGAGGAATAGTACAGGGGAAAAGGAAAAACTTTAACCGTCTGGACCGTCACAGTCATTGGCCCACGTTCCCACCCTTGACCTGACACACATACACTCACCGTCCGCACATGCAGGCCTCAGTCGCCCCCCATGTATCTTCCATCCACACCACTCCAAACAGGCATTGCCCATGCAGCATGCTCTCAGTGTACTCACCTGTTTGTCTGGAGGACCGTAGAGTAGTGTGTACTGGGGGAGGACCCCATCCACTAACTTCTCCAACTCCTCCGAAGTGAAGGCAGGGGCCCTTTCCCCAGACACATGAGCCATTGTCGCTCCCAGACTGAGGTCACAGCAGCACTTGCAGTGTAGGTCCTCTCCTGTCGAAGGTCAGGTATCAAGTGAGTGAACAGACAGAAAATGGCGTTCACGTCAGCGGCGGTGCGCACATGTGGCCTTGGTACCCCTCTGCAGGAGTGAACAGGTGTACAGAATCCGGAAGAGCTACTATTCAATGAATGTGCAGATGGTGTGTTTGGCCGACCAGTACATCTCCTATGTGAATGCCAAGTTTCCTGGCTCAGTGCATGATGCATACATTCGGAGGAATAGCAGCATCCCTTATGTGATGGGGCAACTCCAGAGGCACCGTGTGTGGCTAATAGGCAAGGACAAGGACCCTATACCCTGTGAATAGTTGTCTGGGTCTGGGGGTGTCCCTAAGGGTTAGTGTGTGTCTAACAGTTGTCCCTCGACATTTACAGGTGACTCTGGTTACCCCAACCTGTCATGGCTACTGACCCCAGTGAGAAATCCCAGGACAAGGGCAGAGGAACGCTACAATGAGGCACATGGGTGAACTAGGAGTTATCGAAAGGACCTTCGGCCTCGTGAAGGCCAGTTTCCGGTGCCTCCATATGACAGGTGGTTCTCTCTACTACTCACCAAAGAAGGTGTGCCAGATCATCGTGGCCTGCTGTATGCTGCACAACCTGGCTTTGTGACTATAGGTGTCTTTTCTGCAGGAGGATGGTCCAGAAGGAAGTCTTGTGGCAGCTGTGGAGCCTGTGGACAGTGAAGAAGAGGAGACAGAAGAAGAGGATATCGACAACAGAAACAACATCCAGCAATACTTCCAGTGAGACACAGGTAATAAGATGTCACTACCTCACACCTCTCATACAATTGTTAGACCTATCATATGTCTGTCACTTTCACCCAGTGTATGGACCTTGACTTGTCACTTTGCCTTTCCATTTCACAGATGTGGGTCCCACTGTGTGACCTCTGCTATATCACCTCATGGACTAGAGCTGTGTTACATCGGTATGTTGACAATACAATCAACATTTCTATATTCCATAGTTATTGCAAATACACATTTATGAAAGCACAGACTGACTCCAGCTTGTTTTGTGATTCAAGGGTGTTTATTTCAGTGCAAAATAGTGGAGGGGGTTGTAAACTGGGCAGGGGTGATGGTGGAGGATTGTCCATGGCAGAGTCCAGTCTATTTGTCTCACAGGTGCATTGTCCAAAGGGGCATAGGAAGTGGAGTTTGGGCAGTTGATGGATGGACAGGGTGATGAAGTGGGACAGAAGGATGACATTCAGGGGGGTCTCATTTCCTGGCGGGGGTCTTGGCATTGTTCTCTGTCTTTGTCCTGGATCTCAGGGACTGTTTGCGGGGTGGTTCTCCTTCTGCAGGGGGTGGGGTGCTGGTGTCCTGGTCCTGTGGTGGTGCTTCCTGTCCACTAGCGCCGGCGGAGGTGGTGGGCTGTTCATCATCCAGGCTAGTGTCAGGGGCCACTTGTTGTGCCACAGTGTCCCTCCTGGTGTTCACAAGGTCCATTAGCACCCCTACAATGGTGACCAGAGTGGTGTTGATGGACTTAAGTTCCTCCCTGATCCCCAGATACTGTTCCTCCTGCAGCTGCTGGGTCTACTGAAACTTGGCCAGTACCGTTGCCATTGTCTCCTGGGAATGATGGTAGGCTCCCATGATGTTGGAGAAGGCCTCGTGGAGAGTGGGTTCCCTTGGCGTGTCCTCTCCCTGTCGCACAGCAGTCCTCCCAGTTCCCCTGTTTTTCTGTGCCTCTGTCCCCTGAACCGTGTGCCCACTGCGACTGACCCCAGGTCCCTGATTTTGTTGGGTTTGTGGGTTTGCCTGGGTTCCCTGTAGTGGGGGACACACTGCTGCTTGACGTGTCCTGGGGACAGTGGGATGGGCCCGCTGGGTGGGTGCTGTGCTGGTGTTTCCTGAGGGGGAGGCTCTGTGGTGGCTTGTGCCAGTGTCAGGGGAACCGACTGTCCCGAGGTCCCAGATGGGCCGGGCTGGTCATCTTGATCCAGTTGGACAGAGCTGCTGTCATCACTGTGGGCCTCTTCTGTGGGGGGAGTGGACATGTCTGGAACCTCCTGTCCAGTGATGTTGGGTAGGGGTCCTGCAGGGGTGTAAAGGCATGATTATTGCATATGTGTGTGCCATTGTGTGCAATGGGTGGGTGACCCTGTACTCCAGTGCTTGCATTCTTGTGTAGAACCTTGTGTGATAATTGGTTTGGGGTCTGTGTGGGTATCTGTAGTGGACATGCTTTGGAGATGGGTGTCCATGCTTTGGTGTTGTGTAGGAAAGTCCTCCTTTTTGCCCTGGTCACCCCCACACTTTTTGGACAGGTACTGGTGGGGTTACTGACTCTTGGCTGTGCCCTGGGTACTGCTTAACAGTCCCAGGGCCAGTGCTCTGTGTAAAATGGATATGCAAATTAGGCTAATTATAATTGGCTAAGTTAACCTACCTATAAGTCCCTAGTATATGGTAGGGCATGTAGGTTTAGGGACCACAGCATAGGTAGTGCACCCACTGCTGAGGTGCCCAGTGTAATTTTAAAGGCAGGCCTGCCTTGCTGGCTGCTTTTAAATTAAAGTTATATGCAAATTCGACTTTGGAATTAAAAGTAGTTCCAAAATCTCAAACGGCCTTATTTTTACATATAAGTCACCCCTAAGATGTGCCCTATGTGCCCCTAGGGCTGGGTGCCATGTAACTATAAGCAGGGACTTTATAAAAATAGTTTTATAAGCCCTGGTGAGGTAAAAACAGCCAAATTCGTTTTTCCCTCATTGTAGTAAATGGCCTTCATAGGCTAGAATGGGGAGACTTTATTTTAATTTTTAAAGTCTCCTTAAATGATGCATACCAAGAGTTTGGTATCAAATTAATTGTTGTAATAAATCCCACAACTTCCAGTTGATGGATTTAATATAACTTGTTCAGGTAAAGAGTTTTAAACTTTACCTGAAAAGTTGCCAATTTCAGCCCTGCATTGTTTTTGCTGCTGTGCTCTGATTGGCCAGCCTTGAGCAGCTTGACCAAGCTGCCTTGATGAGGTGTGAAGTGGCCTGGCTTCACACAAAGGAATGTGCCTGTGGGAGGGAATCTCCCCTCAGCAGATGGTGAGGCAGGAAGAGGGAGGGCTGCCAAACTGGTCTTCAAAGGCAGAGAAGGACATATGGAGCAACCAGCAACACCCCCACATCCTGCAACCCCAGACAACTAGGTGCCCCCTTGATTAGATTAGGAGAGGGCAGGAGAAGGGTGTGTTTCTGATTTTTAGCCACACCAGTGGGTGGGCTCAGCCAGATGTAACCTCCAAAAATCAGATTCAGCCATGATGGATTTTTAGAGAATGTTGCCTCCTGGGATTGATTTTTGCCACACCTCCCAGGAAGTGGTCATCACAAGGGGAAGGACCCTGCACCTGATTGGAGAACCAGGACCCCCTTGCTTTTCACCCAGGAGCAAGGATAAAACTAGCAGACCTGCACCCACACCTCAGATCCCCATCAGATTCCAACAAGGAAGAACCAAAGGAGAAGAAGGACTGCCCTGCTGGACCCCTGGCCTGCAACTGGAACCTGCACTCAGAAGGACTGCACCAGCTGCACACTTGGGCTTCACCACAAGAAGGACTTTGCCTGGCTTCAACTGGTTCAAGGAGGGACTCCCTGTTTGCTACAGGTGAAAAATTGCTATCCAGAGTCCCCTGCACCAACTCCTGAAGAAAGCGACCAGCTGACCACTGTCCAGTTTGCCAAAAAGGAGTTTGCGCCAGGTGCATTCTGGGAGTTGTATGCCGCACCCCCCAAGGACCATCTCAGAACTTCTGGACCCTTGGGGTGAGCTGTGGACCCCAAAAGAACCTTAAAAGGACATCTGGGAGAAGCCCCAGAAGTTTGGAGAAGTTTGGAGAATTTTTGTAAAAAAGCTCCATAGAGGGACCGACCCGCCGCGGCAACTCTAGCCGGCTTGCCTCAACCGCGACCCGGCCTGATTTGCTGGTTCGTCCCAGTAAAGAAAAATCTCTGAAAAAGAGACTAAGGGGGTCATTCTGACCTCGGCGGTAAAAGCCGCTTACCGCCGGTCAGAAGGCCGCCACAATACCGCCGCGGCCGCGGTCAGCCGCCACGGACATTCTGACCCACAACTGCAAAACCTCCGAAAATCCGCCCTCCACTGCAGTCCGCCACATCAGCGGCCAGCGGTAAACTGGAGGAGACCAAACCTCCACCGCCACGCCAACAGAAATACGCCCATCCCATTATGACCCGCAAATCCACGCGGCGGTCATTCAACCGCGGTATTCCATTAGCGGTACACACCGCCGCGCTCAAAATACACACACCTTTATAAACCCCTACCACATTGGACAATTTGAAAGGCACACACCTGAAACACATACACACACCACTCCCACACATCCAATACCATATAAAACACACACCCACATCACCCACAAACCCCTACCAACAAAAACCAGAGACGAAGGAGAGAGAGAGACACATCAGAGAATAGAGAGCCAGACACACAGAGGCACACCGCAACATCACACACACCACATAGAAGCACAAAGCACCACACACCAACACACACATCATCACATACACCACCCCACACCTCATACACACCACCCCATGGCACCACAAAGGCACCCACGCTTTTCGGACCAAGAACTCCGGGTCATGGTGGAGGAGATCATAAGAGTGGAACCCCAGCTCTTCGGCTCACAGGTCCAGCACACCACCATAGCAAGGAAGGCGGAGCTCTGGCAGCGGATCGTGGACAGGGTCAACGCGGTGGGACAGCATCCCAGAAATCGAGAGGACATCCGCAAACGATGGAACGACCTACGGGGGAAGGTGCGCTCAATGGTCTCGCAACACAACATCGCAGTGCAGAAGACTGGCGGGGGACCCCCACCCACTCCACCTGAATTCACAACATGGGAGCAAGAGGTACTCAACATCCTGCATCCTGATGGCCTCGCTGGAGTACACGGAGGAATGGACTCTGGTAAGTACAAGGCCAACCACTTCACCCCCCCCCCAGCATGCTAACCCCCACCCTCACCCCCAACCCCCCAGCACACATCCTCCCTGAGAATGTCTCCCCAGCACAACCCACCCAACACCAACCCCTGCATGCCGCCCCCAAACTATGGACACCCATCACCTAAGCATGACCACTGCACATACCCATCACCCCCCCCACAAAACACCCTCACAACACCTCCCCCAAGGGAATGCCAGCACTGGGGGACAAGGGCACCCATAAAACGCAAGCTAATGCACACACAGAAACAATAACCATACCCTCTTACCCCATGCAGGACCCGAACGACAACACACCGGTCAGGAGGGACCAGAAATGTCCATCCCACCCCCGGAACAGGCCCCTAGTGATGACAGCAGCTCTGTCGACCTGGAACCTGACGACCAGCCCGGACCATCGGGGACCTCTGGGCAGTCGGTTCCCCTCACCCAGACACAGGCCACTGCAGACCCAACCCCCTCTGGGAACAACAGCACAGCTCCCACCCAGCGGGCCCATGCCTTTGTCTCTAAGACAGGTCAAGCAGCGGTGTGTCTACCACTACAGGGCCCCCAGGGTAACCCACCAACCCAACAACAACAGGGACCCGGGGGCAGTGGGAGTGGGCACACCGTCCAGGGGACAGAGGCCCAGGGAAACAGGGCAACTCGGAGGGCTGCTGTGCGACAGGTGGGGGAGGAGATGCCCAGGGAACCCACTCTCCAAGAGGCCCTCACCACCATCATGGCAGCCTACCACCACTCACAAGAGACGATGGCGACGGTACTGGCCAGGTTCCAGGAGATCCAGGCACAGCAGGAGCAACGCTACATGGGGTTCAGCGACCAACTCAGCAACATCTCAACCGCTATGGGGAGCATAGTCCAGGCCCTGAACCGTATAGAGGACACGTTTCGGGACCATGTGGCATCACACAGGGCCCCTGTCACTAGCCAGGAACAGGAACAGCCTACCACCTCCGCCGGCGCTAGTGGACAGGAGGCCCCACCACAACGACAGCCCACCAGAACCCCACCTCCTGCTGAACAACAACCGCCCGCAAAAGGAGCCTGAGATCAAAAAAACCGACAGAGTAGGATGTCAAGTCCCCCTCCAGCATCATATACCCCCTGAAGTCCTCCCACTGTTCCACATTGCCACCCTGTCAAACCTTGAACTGCCCCTGCTCCATCCTGCCACAGGCATATGGACAATGCACCTGTGAGACTGAGAACTGGACTCCGCCATGGACATTACTCCACCCCCACCCATCACTGTTTCACTATCATGTACCAATATCTATGCACTAATAATAAATCACACATTGGACTGAAATCAATCAGGACTCAGCCTGTCTTATTTACAAATGTATGACACATTACATATCAATTACGTATTGTTAACATTGTGAATTACACATACCGAGGTAACTTAGCATTAGTCCATGGGCCAACCAAGTCGAGGTCACGCAGTGGCTCATACAGCACAGAAAAGGGAAGGGAAAATCAAACATCATGTTCATAGGTCTGGGGGGAAACCGACAAAGTTGAGATGCAGGAGGCTTTCAGGAAATGTAAAATGGCATGGGTGATTATTACCTGTGTGCTACTGGAAATACTGTTCTATTACTCTGTCCCTGTTGTCTGTGTCGTCCTCTGAGTCTTCCTCCTCTTCACTCTCCGCAGGCTCCACAGCTGCTTCAACACCACCATCTGCACCATCCTCCTGCAGGAAAGGAACCTGACGTCGCAATGCCAGATTGTGAAGCATACAGCAGGCCACGATGATGTGGCACACCTTCTTTGGTGAGTACATCAGGGATCCCCCAGTCATATGCAGGCACCTAAACCTGGCCTTCAGGAGGCCAAAGGTCCTTTCGATGATCCTCCTAGTTCGCCCATGGGCCTCATTGTACCGTTCCTCTGCCCTGGTCCGGGGATTCCTTACTGGGGTCAGTAGCCAAGGCAGGTTGGGGTAACCAGAGTCACCTATTAGCCACACACGTTGTCTCTGTAGCTGCTCCATCACATAGGGGATGCTGCTATTTCGCATCACATACGCGTCATGCACTGACCCTGGGAACTTGGCATTTACATGGGAGATGTACTGGTCAGCCAAACAGACCACCTGGACATTCATTGAATGATAACTTTTTCTGTTTCGGTACACCTGCTCATCGTCTTTTGGGGGTACCAAAGCCACATGGGTCCCATCAATGGCACCAATGATGTTGGGGATATGTCCAAGGGCATAGAAATCACCCTTCACTGTAGGCAAGTCACCCTCCTCTGGGAAAATGATGTAGCTCCGCATGAGTTTCATCAGGGCAGACAACACTCTGCTCAAAATCTTTGAAAACATAGGCTGAGACATTCCAGATGAAATGTCCACTGTGGTCTGGAATGACCCACTTGCCAAAAAATGGAGGACTGACAAAACCTGCACCAGAGGGGGAATCCCTGTGGGTTGGCGGATGGGGGACATCAGGGCTGGCTCCAGCTGGGCACACAGTTCATGGATAGTGGCACGGTCAAGTCTGTATCGAAGTATTATATGGTGTTCTTCCATTGTCGACAGGTCCACCAGCGGTCGGTACACGCGAGGATTCCTCCTTCTCATCGCAAGTCCCAGCGGACGGTGCCTAGGAAGGACAACATGGAGCACAGAGTCAGCCAAACCACAGGTACGTACAGACAGCTTGCACAGTTAAAGAATGGCAATGGGTTGAAAGGCGTGTATGTGTGGCAATGCAAGGCCTAGGCCTGTGTGTCGCAGTCAAAATTAAGCCATGTAGGCCCTTGAAATGGCGGCTGCCTGACCTGTGAAGTGGGACAATGGGATGTGAGGTCAATGCGCTGGCGGGGCACACCGTGGCGGTAGGCGGTCGAAGACCGCGGCGCAAAGCCGCATTGGTTAACATTGAAGCCTATGGGTTTCAGGAGCCAATGACGATGTGCGCCGGTGGTCGCGGTACGCACCGCCGCGGTACGCACCGCCGCGGGCGTGACCGCCATTTTCTATCTGCTTAATCACTCGAGACCTGATCATCCACAGGAGAGGACCTATACTGCAAGTGCTGCTGTGACCTCGGTCTGGAAGATACAATGGCTGCTGCGACTGGGGAAAGGGCCCCTGCCTTCACGTCTGAAGAGTTGGAGAAGCTCGTGGATGGGATCCTCCCCCAGTATGCGCTACTCTACCGTCCTCCAGACCAACAAGTGAGTACACCGGGTGCACATGGAATGGGCTAAGCCTGTGTGGATTGGGGTGGATGTAAGTTGGTGGGGTGGGGGGCGAATGAGGAGTGCAACGCCCGACAGATGAGAGCATGTGCCATATGGCAAAGTTGGTGGGGGGGGGCAATCACATCTAACATGCAGGTCATTGATGGTTTCCTCCTTTCCACCCTGTACATGTCAAATAGATCAGCGCCCATCAGAAGATCGAGATTTGGCGTGCCATCGCCAAGGAAGTCCGGAACTTGGGGGTCCACAACAGACGGGGCACCCACTGCCGCAAGAGGTGGGAGGACATCCGCCGCGGAACAAGGAAGACCGCAGAAACACTGCTGGGGATGGCCTCCCAACCTAGGAGGGGTGCCAGTCGCACCATAACCCCCCTGATGTCCCGGATCCTGGCGGTGGCCTACCCAGAATTGGATGGGCGCTTTAAGACATCACAGCAGACACAAGGGGGTGAGTATCAGCACATTCTCCTATCTTTCTGGGCAGTGGAGGCGTCTGGGTGGGGGAGGAGGGCTGTGGGTGACATTAGGCCAGGGCGCTTTCTGTAGTGTAGTCCTCTCCCTTAGGCATGGCCCTGTGCCCCCGGCCCCCACCTCTGTAGGGTGACAAGTACAGCCATTGAAGGTCTAGCATCTCCCATGTGCGTTTGACGTCTCTTGGCCTGTTGTCCTAGTCAGTAGTACTGAGTAGTGCACCACGAATGCGCGGCTTAGTGCATTAGGCTCCTGTGTCTGTCCTCTCCGCCAACGGTGTTGACATTGCATGCACTCAACCTGGTCTTCTTTTTTCTCCCCCCACCCTTTCTCTTCATCTTCTTGTGCATGTGTGCATTAGCATCATCAGGCGGAGGAGATTTGGCATCGGAGCACGAGGGAGCAGCAGGACACAAGGCCCCGGTGGGCCCAGGAACAGACTCCGAGGGCACCAGTGATCCGGAGGGCGAGGGGAGCACCACGACGGGGACCGCTGGTGAGAGCAGCGACAGCGACACATCCTCGGATGGGAGCTCCCTAATGGTGGCGGCAACATCCGTGCCCCCCGCCTCTACAGGTACAGCCGCCACCCAGCGCACCAGCCCCGCCCTCCCAGCAGCCCCTCAGTCTTCGCTCCGTGCCCGTTCGCCCAGGAAGGCGCGCGTCTCCTTCGCCCCAGGCACCTCAGCCCCTGCCCCTGTTGCCCCTGCTGCCCTCAGTGCGGAGCTCATTGACCTGGTAAGGACGCTCATTGTTGGGCAGACGACCCTTTTGAATGCCATCCAGGGTGTGCAAAGGGAGGTGCAACAGAGCAATGCGTACCTGGAGGGCATTCATTCGGGTCAGGCTGCCCATCAACGAGCGTTCACTGCTCTGGCCTCAGCACTGACGGCAGCCATTGTCCCTGTTTCCAGCCTCCCTCTTCTTACTGCCTCCAGCCTTTCTCTGTCTCCTGTTCCTCAGCCTATCCCATCCACACCATCAGACCAGCCTGCACACACCTCAACACCCAAGAGCAGCTCATCCAAACACAAGCACCACAGATCCCACAAACACTCACCCAAGCAACACCCAGATGCAGACATGCCAACAGCCACTGCCACCCCTGTGTCCCCCTCCTCCTCGTCTCCCTCCTCCCTCCCTGTGACGTCTACACTCACACCTGCATGCACCCCAACATCAGCCAGTGCTTCCATCACCACCTCACCCTCCAGTACAGTCCACACTCGTGCAGTCACCACCCCCACTGCCATTTACACGTCCCCTGTGTCCTCTCCCACTGTGTCTGTCACCCCCTCTTCCAAGACACACAAACGCAGGCAGAAACCCACCCAACAGCCATCCACCTCACGACAGCCTACAGCACCAGCACCTTCACCCAATGACAGCACACCTGACTCTCCTACAACCACCTCCTCTACCTCCACTTCCATCTCCACTTCTCCTACCCTTTACCTTGGCCCTAAAAAACTTTTCATGGCTAACCTTGACCTCTTTCCCCCCGATGAGCTCCCCCCTCCATCTTCAAAGAGTCCCAAGAGCACCGCAGCCACCACCAGCCCAGCTTCGGGTGTCACTGTTGTGCAAGGGTTCTGGAGCCCACCCTTTGCCAGCAGTGACACATCGATCAGCAGCAAGGACACGTCCAGCCCCCCCCCCCGGCAAGAGGACCCGCAAAAACAAGGGCCGCCGTGCGAGGACCGACAGGGCTGCCCCCAAGGAGCAATGTGCGGCCACTTCACCACCCACACCATCTAGGGGAGGCAAGGGCCCGAGAGCCCCATCAAAAGAGCGGAAGGGCAGCAGGAGCGCGGAGAAGGTGGACCCCACATGTCACATCCCAGCTGGGAAGGAGGACACTAAGGAGGCCAGGAGTCCGTCCCGAAGGGTCCAGAAACGTCACGGTCCGAGGGCGACTGAGCAGGGAGTCCAGGCCAGGTCTGGCTCCCTTGACCTGCTGGATGAGCACCGCTGAACAGGGCCCGCGGGGCAGAAGAGCACCGCTGAACAGGGCCCGCGGTGCAGAAGAGAACCGCTGAACAGGGCCCGCGGTGCAGAAGAGCACCGCTGAACAGGGCCCCGCCGTGAAGATAGGCACCGCTGAACAGTGCCCGCGGTGCAGAAGAGCACCGCTGAACAGGGCCCGCGGTGCAGAAGAGCACCGCTGAACAGGGCCCGCCGTGGAGAAGAGCACCGCTGAACAGGGCCCCGCCGTGAAGATAGGCACCGCTGAACAGGACCCGCGGTGCAGAAGAGCACCGCTGAACAGGGCCCGCCGTGGAGAAGAGCACCGCTGAACAGGGCCCGCCGTGGAGAAGAGCACCGCTGAACAGGGCCCGCCGTGGAGAAGAGCACCGCTGAACAGGGCCCGCCGTGCAGAAGAGCACCGCTGAAAAGGGCCCCGCCATGAAGATAGGCACCGCTGAACAGGGCCCCGCCGTGAAGATAGGCACCGCTGAACAGGGCCCGCCGTGAAGAAGAGCACCGCTGAACAGGGCCCCGCCGTGAAGATAGGCACCGCTGAACAGGGCCCGCCGTGGAGAAGAGCACCGCTGAACAGGGCCCGCGGTGCAGAAGAGCACCGCTGAACAGGGCCCGCCGTGGAGAAGAGCACCGCTAAACAGGGCCCGCCGGGGAGAAGAGCACCGCTGAACAGGGCCCCGCCGTGAAGATAGGCACCGCTGAACAGGGCCCGCGGTGCAGAAGAGCACCGCTGAACAGGGCCCGCCGTGGAGAAGAGCACCGCTGAACAGGGCCCCGCCGTGAAGATAGGCACCGCTGAACAGGGCCCGCCGTGGAGAAGAGCACCGCTGAACAGGGCCCCGCCGTGAAGATAGGCACCGCTGAACAGGGCCCGCGGTGCAGAAGAGCACCGCTGAACAGGGCCCCGGCGTGAGGATAGGCACCGCTGAAGAGGGCCCCGCCGTGAAGATAGGCACCGCTGAACAGGGCCCGCCGTGGAGAAGAGCACCGCTGAACAGGGCCCCGCCGTGAAGATAGGCACCGCTGAACAGGGCCCGCGGTGCAGAAGAGCACCGCTGAACAGGGCCCCGGCGTGAGGATAGGCACCGCTGAAGAGGGCCCCGCCGTCTCAAGCACCGCTCCGCTGGGCCCTTCTTCTCAAGCACCGCTCCGCTGGGCCCCACCGTCTCAAGGACCGCTCCGCTGGGCCCTTCCTCTCAAGCACCGCTCCGCTGGGCCCCGCCGTTTCAAGCACCGCTCCGCTGGGCCCTTCCTCTCAAGCACCGCTCCGCTGGGCCCTTCTTCTCAAGCACCGCTCCGCTGGGCCCCACCGTCTCAAGGACCGCTCCGCTGGGCCCTTCCTCTCAAGCACCGCTCCGCTGGGCCCCGCCGTCTCAAGCACCGCTCCGCTGGGCCCTTCCTCTCAAGCACCGCTCCGCTGGGCCCTTCTTCTCAAGCACCGCTCCGCTGGGCCCTTCATCTCAAGCACCGCTCCGCTGGGCCCCGCCGTCTCAAGCACCGCTCCGCTGGGCCCTTCCTCTCAAGCACCGCTCCGCTGGGCCCTTCTTCTCAAGCACCGGTCCGCTGGGCCCCGCCGTCTCAAGCACCGCTCCGCTGGGCCCTTCCTCTCAAGCACCGCTCCGCTGGGCCCCGCCGTCTCAAGCACCGCTCCGCTGGGCCCCGCCGTCTCAAGCACCGCTCCGCTGGGCCCTTCCTCTCAAGCACCGCTCCGCTGGGCCCTTCTTCTCAAGCACCGGTCCGCTGGGCCCCGCCGTCTCAAGCACCGCTCCGCTGGGCCCTTCCTCTCAAGCACCGCTCCGCTGGGCCCCGCCGTCTCAAGCACCGCTCCGCTGGGCCCTTCCTCTCAAGCACCGCTCCGCTGGGCCCCGCTGTCTCTCCACCTCTCCGCTGGGCCCTTCCTCTCAAGCACCGCTCCGCTGGGCCCTTCCTGTCAAGCACCGCTCCGTTGGGCCCCGCCGTCTCAAGCACCGCTCCGCTGGGCCCTTCTTCTCAAGCACCGGTCCGCTGGGCCCTTCATCTCAAGCACCGCTCCGCTGGGCCCCGCCGTCTCAAGCACCGCTCCGCTGGGCCCTTCCTCTCAAGCACCGCTCCGCTGGGCCCTTCTTCTCAAGCACCGCTCCGCTGGGCCCCGCCGTCTCAAGCACCGCTCCGCTGGGCCCTTCCTCTCAAGCACCGCTCCGCTGGGCCCCGCCGTGTCAAGCACCGCTCCGCTGGGCCCTTCCTCTCAAGCACCGCTCCGCTGGGCCCTTCCTCTCAAGCACCGCTCCGCTGGGCCCTTCCTGTCAAGCACCGCTCCGCTGGGCCCCGCCGTCTCAAGCACCGCTCCGCTGGGCCCTTCTTCTCAAGCACCGCTCCGCTGGGCCCTTCATCTCAAGCACCGCTCCGCTGGGCCCCGCCGTCTCAAGCACCGCTCCGCTGGGCCCTTCCTCTCAAGCACCGCTCCGCTGGGCCCTTCCTGTCAAGCACCGCTCCGCTGGGCCCCGCCGTCTCAAGCACCGCTCCGCTGGGCCCTTCCTCTCAAGCACCGCTCCGCTGGGCACCGCCGTCTCAATCACTGTTTATGGTTCACTGTGCCCACCATGCCTCCTCCTTGACCAGTGGAGACTGTCATCCACCTGATGGACTGTGGCTTTGCACTCCCCAGGATGGTAAAGTGGGCAGCCCACCCACTGTAGAGACATTGAAAGACTGTGGCTTTGCACTCCCCAGGATGGTACAGTGGGCAGCCCACCCACTGTAGAGACATTGAGAGACTGTGGCTTTGCACTCCCCAGGATGGTACAGTGGGCAGCCCACCCACTGTAGAGACATTGAGAGACTGTGGCTTTGCACTCCCCAGGATGGTACAGTGGGCAGCCCACCCACTGTAGAGACATTGAGAGACTGTGGCTTTGCACTCCCCAGGATGGTACAGTGGGCAGCCCACCCACTGTAGTGACATTGAGAGACTGTGGCTTTGCACTCCCCAGGATGGTACAGTGGGCAGCCCACCCACTGTAGAGACATTGAGAGACTGTGGCTTTGCACTCCCCAGGATGGTACAGTGGGCATGGTGGCTCCTCGTGGATCTGGCGTCGTGGACTCATGTGGCTGTGGTGCCCCCCCCTTCCCTTCCCCCTGAGGTGCCTGTAGTTTTTACATCTGATGCCCCTGCAGTGTTCTCTCCAAAGGACTCAGGTCTCCTGTGTGGGCTTTGCCCTTGTTTCTCAAAACTTTGGCCCACGGACATGATGAATTCGTAGGATGTGCAGGACTTGTTACTTCAGTTATACACTGATGTGTATGTCATTTGTTTTCTTGTGAATATCTTTCATGGTTGTACGATAATTTTCAGGAGCTTTTTGGTACATAAATATTTATTCCAAATTTGATCATGTCCTAGCATTTTTCTGGGGTGTTTGGGTGGTGTCACTGTGACTTGTTGCTCTGCATTGGTGTGTACATAGTTGGGGGGGGGGTCGCATATGTGTGTGCCCGTAACCTTTCGTCCTCCCCCCTCCTGTGTGTCGTAGGTGCAGTACTCACCGTTGTCGTCTGCGCCGGACTTCGTACTCGTGGTAGATGAGAAGGTAGACGAGAGCAGGTAGGATGTTTAATTCGGGTTCCATGCTGTCCTCCTTCCTCCTGGAGTGCGTAGTGGTGAGCGTTTTCCCGTTCGTAGTCTGTTTCTGCCGTGTTTTTATCGGCGGTGCTCCCGCCCCGGAAAAGGTGGCGGATTGGTGAGTTGTGATAGTGTGGGCGGTACATTGTCTGCCGCCTGGCTGTTGCCGGTGACCGCCGCGCTGTTTGTTTGTACCGCCGTGGCGGTCGGAGTGTTAAAGTGGCTGTCTGTGTTGGCGGTTCCCGCCAGGGTCAGAATTCCATATTTTTTACCGCCAGCCTGTTGGCGGGTTGGCCGCCGCTTTAACACCGACTGCCAGGGTTAGAATCACCCCCTAAGTCCGTAGGTAAAAAGTTGACCGGGACCTCCCAGCCATCGTATCCGAGAAGGGCTCCATGGACGTCGGATCAAGATCCAGGTTTACCCCGGTCGAAGGATTTTCACCTCGAAAAAATGACTAAGTCTGAAGGTAAAAATCTCCACCGAGGATTCCATCATCGCGTATCCGGAGAAGGGCTCCAGGAGGTCGGATTGGACTGGCAGGTTCGTCCCGCTGAAGAAAATCTTCGAAAAAAAGACTAAGGGGGTCATTCTAACTCTGGCGGGCGGCGGAGGCCGCCCGCCAGAGTTCCCCCTCCAGAACACCGCTCCGCGGTCTGAAGACCGCCGCGGTGATTCTGTGTTTCCTGCTGGGCTGGCGGGTGACCGCCAGAAGGCCGCCCGCCAGCCCAGCGGGAAACCCCTTCCCACGAGGAAGCCGGCTCCAAATGGAGCCGGCGGAGTGGGAAGGGTGCGACGGGTGCAGTTGCACCCGTCACGAATTTCAGTGTCTGCTAAGCAGACCCTGAAATTCTTTGTGGGGCCCTCTTACGGGGGCCCCTGCAGTGCCCATGCCACTGGCATGGGCACTGCAGGGGCCCCCAGGGGCCCCACCACACCCCATACCGCCATCCTGTTCACAGGATGGCGGTATGGGGTGTCGGAATCCCCATGGCGGCGCAGCAAGCTGCGCCGCCATGGAGGATTCCTAAGGGCAGCGGAAAACCGGCAGGAGACCGCCGGTTTTCCCTTTCTGTTTGGCCACGTTCAGAATGCCCTTGAGAGCACCGCCAGCCTGTTGGCGGTGCTCTCGCGGTTGTTGACCCTGGCGGTCAATGACCGCCAGGGTCAGAATAACCCCCTAAGTGTGAAGGTAAACTTTTAACCGAGGCCTCGTGTAGCCGAGCAGGGCTCCATCGCGGTCGGCCTTAAACTTTGACTTTGCCCCGGTTGAGGTGCAACCAGATGACCCGATTGGTGCTTTTGTTTCTAGGCGCTAAAAAAAAAAAAAATCTTTAAAAATTCATATCTCCGGTTCCCCTTATCCGATTTTATTCGTTTTGGTGTCATTTTAAAGATAAAAATATATTCTATTTTTTATAAATTGGTTTCGGATTTTTAAACTGTTTCCTGTGTTTTATTTAATTACTGTTTTGTGATATTTGAATGCTTTACACTATGGGGGTCATTCTGACTCTCGCCGGGCGCGGTCACCGTGCGCCCGGCGGGAGCCGCCAAAATACCGTACCGCGGTCGGAAGACCGCAGTGGGTATTTTGAGGTTTCCCCTGGGCTGGCGGGCGGCCTCCAAAAGGCCGCCCGCCAGCCCAGGGGAAACCGTCCTTCCCACGATGAAGCCGGCTCGTAATCGAGCCGGCGGAGTGGGAAGGTGCGACGGGTGCTGTTGCACCCGTCACGTATTTCACTGTCTGCCAAGCAGACAGTGAAATACTCGTAGGGGCCCTCTTACGGGGGCCCCTGCAGTGCCCATGCCAGTGGCATGGGCACTGCAGGGGCCCCCAGGGGCCCCGCGACCCCCCCTACCGCCATCCGGTTCCCGGCGGGCGGACCGCCGGGAACTGGATGGCGGTAGGGGGGGTCGGAATCCCCTCGGTGGCGCAGCTAGCTGCGCCGCCTTGGAGGATTCAAAGGGGCGGCGGTACACTGGCGGGAGACCGCCAGTGTTGCTGGTCTGACCGCGGCTTTACCGCCGCGGTCAGAATGCCCTGCGGGGCACCGCCGGCCTGTCGGCGGTGCTCCCGACGACCCTGGCCCCGGCGGTCTAAGACCGCCGGGGTCAGAATGACCCCCTATGTCTCCTAAGTTAAGCCTTGACGCTCGTTGCCAAGCTACCAAGGGTTGAGCTGGGGTTAATTTACTGAGACCTAACTGGACCTTAGTGGAGGTTAGTGGCCTATTGCTAAGTGTAGGTACCTACCTGCCCTTACCAATAACCCATTTTCCAACATGTTGCATGCAGCGCTTGGTGTTGGGATGTGTGGGTTGTGATAGTGGGACATTTGTGAGGTGTTGGAGTGATTGGGGTAAGGGTGAGGGTGGGGTATGTGATAGCATGCAGGTAGGGTGGGGGATGTAATAGTCAAGGTTTGACTTACCAGAGTCCATTCCTCCTGCTACTCCTGCGAGGCCCTCAGGATGCAGTATAGCGAAGACCTGCTCTTCCCACGATGTAAGTTGTGGGGGAGGAGGTGGGGGTGCGCCGCCAGTCCTCTGTATGGCAATCTGGTGTCTTGAGACCACGGAACGCACCTTCCCCCGTAGGTAGTTCCACCTCTTCCTGATGTCATCCCTTGTTCTGGGGTGCTGTCCCACGATGTTGATCCTGTCCACGACTCTCCGCGATAGCTCCATCTTACTTGCAAAGGACGTCTGCTGCACCTGTGATCCGAATAGCTGTGGCTCTACCCAGATGATTCCCTCCACCATGACCCTTAGCTCCTCCTCAGAAAACCTGGGGGGTCTTTGGAGTGCCATGGATGTGGTGTGAGTGGTAGGTGTGAGGTGATGTGTTGCGTGATGTGTTGTGTGGTGTGAGGTGTGTGGATGGTGATAGATGCTGTCCCACTGCGTTGACCCTGTCTACGATTCTGCACCACAGCTCCATCTCCTAGCTATGGAGGTGTGCTGCACTTGTGATCTGAATAGCTGTAGCTCTACCCAGACGATTTCCTCCACCATGACCCTGAGCTCCTCCTCAGAGAACCTGGGGTGTCTTTGCGGTGCCATGGTGTGGTGTGGGTGATGTGTGAGGTGGTGTGTGTTGTGATGTGTGAGGGGATGTGTTTGTGTGTGTTGTCTGAGGTGCGTGGATGTTGTGTGAGTGATAATGTTGTGTGCCTGTGGATGCTAGTGTTGTTTCTGGTGGTGTCTCTCTCTGGGCTTCTTTCTCAATTATTGTCGTAGGGGTTTGTGGGTGTGTGTTTTATATTGTATTGAGTGTGTGGGAGTGGTGTGTGTACGTGTATCAGGTGTGTGTATTTGGAATTGTCCAATGTGGTTGTGTTTTGTAAGTGTGTGTGTATTTTGAGCGTGGCGGTGTGTACCGCCAATCGAATACCGCGGTTGAAAGACCACCGTGTGGATTCGTGGGTCGTTATAGTGTGGGCATATTCCTGTTCGCGTGACGGTGGAGGTTTTGTTATCGCCAGTTTATCACTGACCTTTGGTGTGGCGGACTTGTGTGGGTGTCTGTTTTTTGGCAGATTCTGGGCTGTGGGTCGTAATAGCTGTAGCGGTATTCCGCCACGGTGTGTTGGCGGTCTTCTGCACGGTGGTAAGCGGAAGTTACTGCCAATGTTGTAATGAGGGCCATAATGTGGTATGTGTGTAATTCCAGAATGCCTTATTGGCATGTGTGTTTACGAAGCTTGGCGGCCACGGGCTCTATAGCTATGGCAAAAAGAAGTGGAGAAATGGACATCATTGTCTAGTGCCCCTGTATATGGGGAATGGGTCAGAAATGATTTGCCCCGTCTTCACCCGAGCAGAGGGTTAGAGTATAAGGTAGTGATCCATGCTATATACCCCTTGCCAAATCCCAATGTACCCAGTGTTTTGATGAGGAGGTCCCAGATCAGAGTATCAAACGCCTTCTCAATGTCTAACGATATGGCTACTTCGCGATGGTAAGTCCCAGAGTTGTTGTGCAGTATGCAAAGTAGTCTCCTGATGTTCACGAAGGGGTTTCTGCCGGTATGAATCTGGACTGATCTTCATGGATCAGTTGTAGGATAAATGGGAGGAGTCTATTAGCTAGGATTTTCCCCAGTGCTTTACAGTCTGTGTTCAGCAGGGACATCGGGCGATATGACCTGACATCTAGAGGATGTCGGCCAGTCTTTGGGAGCACCGGTATGAGGGCCTCACATAAAGAGCTCGGAGTTGCTGACGGTTGCGTGCCTCATTGAACATAGCGAGCATGGGCTGCAAGAGGTGGCTCGCCTGTGTCACATAATACTCTATTGGCAAGCCATCCGTGCCAGGAGCCTTGTTTCGGGCCATTTGGGTAAGAGCGAGATGTAACTCTTCCATGCAAATGGGCCTGTCTGGCGCAGCCACCTGCTCCGGTTGCAAGTGCCTCAGGGGAAGAGAGCCCGGGAAGTCGGATACCTGTCCTGATGGAGGGGGAGGAAGGGGCCGTGTATAGCTTCTGGTAGTAGGCGTAGAAGGCTTCCTTTATCACCACTTGGATGTTCACTATCATGCCCAATTCCACCTTGATTGCCCCATGGGTGAATGCTGGGGGCATCTCGGAGCAGCCAAGCCAACAAGCGGCACGATCTGTCTCCTTCCGCATATTGTCGTGTCATGTAATGTCTGCAATCATGCTTCCCTAGTCTTGCATCAGCCTCCCTATATCTGGCCCGCAAGGGGTAGAGCTCCTCAAGGTGTACCTCAACCCTGGCCACAGCAATCTCTACTGTCTGCATTGTAGACTCCAATTTGGCCAGCTCCTGGACCAATACCCGCCAGACCCCCACAGATACGGCCATGCAGTGGCCACGCACCACTACTTTATGTGCGCCTCAGGTAAGCGTGAATGCGCTGTCTCTTACGCGGTGTGGCCATGCCTCTAACGTTCCAAGTGATCACATTATAACGTGGTGCGTGTGCTTGTGTGTGTGTAGCCATGTGTGTGTAGTAGTGTGAATCTGTGAGGGATCCCGTGGGGTCCAGCCCGCACCCATCCCAACAAGGCCTGTTTGTGCCCACTCTGGGGATGCAATACCACTCCTTTGTCTGCGGTCGCACCCCCATTTCTTCTCTCTAAGAATGATTAGTGGCACTAACAAAATAAACAAATAAAATATAAAAGGAAAAGCCTACACGAGTCCAACAGGAGAACAACATCATGATTCACTAACAACATACAACTATAAACAGAACGCAGCCTGTGAGCAGGCGTGGGAAACAACTGGTCCATACGGAGAGAGGCACGGGGGTGGAACCCAGGCAGTTTGACCCGTGCTCCCGGCCATCCAGATATCAGCTCGGGTCCTGTTGCCCTGTGGCACCACCAAGGACTCCTGGGGACAGCCCAAGGACCCGACATTGCTCCCCAGTGGGCCCAGAGATGGTGGACTATTTCCAGCCAAAAAGTTATCAAGGGGGTCCACCAGAGGGCAACTCTCAACAGTACAAGGAGCTTAACTCATATATCATCTGCAGAACGCGGGGTGAGCAGTGGGCCGCAGGGGGAGCCCTCGGAGTTGGAGTGGTCTCCCTGGTCAATGTCTGTGTCCATGGGCTCCCGTAGGGCAGTGAATGGATTCGACACAAACTGTGTGGCCTCAAGCAGCAAACGAGAACGCTCCGCCACCACCTGGGCTGGAGTGGGATTGGTTCTCATTCGTGTCCGGCATTTACGTTTCCCTTTGGGCGTTGACCACTGTACTCCAGACTCTTCCGGATAAGTAGGTTGAGCGAGTCCTTTTGCATGGAGCCAGGTCCTGGTGTCCTCTGGGGAGGCAAAAATGTGTACTTTGGGGCCATCTTGTACCTGTAGTTTTGCAGGATACAGGAGGGCGTACTTGATGTTGTGCTCCCGAAGGCGTTGCTTCACCTGATAGAAGGAGCTGCGTATCTTTTGGACTAGGCGGAGATGAGTGCATTTTCAAATTTCTGTGGCCCTTATTTATGAAAAAGCTGAAGCACCAGATCCCTATCTTGGTAACTGAGCAAGCAGGCTATTAATGGGTGGGGGTGCGTTCCCGGTGGAGGGGGCCTGCCAGGCACTCGGTGTGCCCGTTCCACCGAGAAGAATTTCGGTATGTTGTCCTGTAAAACCGTATCAGTCAGCCACTGCTCCAGGAATAGTTCTGTGTTGGAGCCCTCTGCTTGCTCCGGGAATCCCACCAGACGGATGTTGTTACACCGAGACCTCCCTTCTGCATCCTCAGCTCTGCGCCTCAGATTGTCAACCTCCGTAGGCAAGTGAAGCATCTTCTCTTGAAGTACCTTCATGGCCGGGTGCCACTCAGCCACTTCTTTCTCTGTTTTAGTGACTCTCTCAGTCAGCGTGCAGTGGTCTGCATGTAGTAAACTAACATCAAGTGTCACAGCATCAATCTTTGCCTCCAGAGTGTTTTTGGTGTCCAATATGGCCCGTAGCACCTTTTCAAATTGTGATGTGTGAATGTGTAGCGTGGCATCTATTTGCTGTAGGGCCTGGGAGGTTACGTCAGGGCCAACAGGTGGGGCATCTGGGGTGGCCATGGCCGCCATTGGTGCCCTAGCAGGCTCCAGCTTGCCCATTCAAACTCTAAATATTGCAGCGCTCCCTGAGGGGTTGCCCTTCTAATAGTACCCCAGTCGGCGTGGTGCGAACCGCACCCATCAGGGAGGTGGAGGCAAGCAATCCCCAGAGAAGTGATGGAACACAACGAGGTCTCTGGTCACCGCCGAGGAACACCACTATATAGGGCTGGTAGAGGTCCGTGCCTCTGGGGATGATGCGTGCCTACGATAGTTCATGTCTTCTAAACTGCGGTACAGTCGAAATGCAGTGATTCACAGGCACATTACGATATCTCCATTGGGGAGGTACAGAGATGTTGTTGCCCTACAATGTCTCCTCACTGCAGTGCCATCTGGGGGCCTCAGTCAATTGGGCCTCAGCGACCTGTCCATTCACTAGGCCCCTCGATCTGGGCCCAACAGAGTTTCACAACTCCCCCAGGCCACAATGCCAGGGCATGTCCACTAGCCCCCGGCCGCTGAGTCGAACCTCGATGCACCCGAGCACTGCCGTGCCCCTAGGGTCACCAATCAGGTAGCAGGCACCTCCTCCACTCGAAACTATGAACATCTAGCTCCTCTCCCCCTCAGCGCGGCACAGGCCACGGCCCAAAAAGTGCCGCCGCGGCTGAATCCCCAGGTCCTGATCCTCCGTCCGCACAGGTGCGGGACCACACTCGCCTCCAGTCACCGCCTGTGTTGGATCCCTCGTCTCTCACTCGTCTCCGGTCGCTCACCTCAGGTGGGGTGGTGTCCGGCCCCAGCAGCATCCTCCCATGCGCTCACCTGAGCTGGCGCACGTTGTCACTGCGGGCCACTGAAGACTCGGCCCACACCGCGCCGTAACTGTGGAGTCGTTTCCTCTCACGATCATTCCCTGCCACTGCTCATCACCGTCCGAAGCGGTCTGAGGGCGACAGGGTTCGCGGCCATCTGCCAGGGGAAGCAGGTGATCGCCTGGGTGCAGGAGATTTTGTAGACCTGGTGCGAAGCTCCAAACTACGCTGCCGCTCCGGTCGCCATCTTGGCCACGCCCCCCCAAGATTACTCAAGATTTAGCTCTTTCCAACAGCACTGGACTGCATATCCCTGTGTGTGTAAACATGTTATAATTTGATTATGTGTATATATCGAGATATGTGTATTTTTTGTGCAGATACATATAATAAGTGTTTTATCTTAAAATATATACATACTCTTTAGGCCTGTTTAATAAATGTACACTTTATTTCAGTTAAATGTATATATGTATGTATCTGCATGTGTAGGTGTATGTATGTGTGTGTAGATATATATACATATATATATATTATGTTTATGTGTGTGTGTATATATATATATATATATATATATATACATTTACATATATAAATATAATTCTACACTTGACATGATCATAGGTCATTGCATAATTTCTATATAAATTGCTTGATTGGATGCTTAAGGGCCTCCATTTTTATTTTAATCCATCACAATATGTAAATATTATCTTACCTATTTATCTACAAGCATTTTACTATTGAAATATTGAGGAATGATAAAATAATGTTATAAAAGTAGACAAATGAATTAACTTCAATACAGTATTTCTTGAAAGCCTGTCTTATACAATACAACTGTAAATCTCAATATATTATATTCCTTACACATGTATCCCCTTAATTATGTAATCATGTATCTATATTTTTACTATTCGAATCCTACTGTACAAGAGGAAAAAAAATGTTTACTCTCTCAAAAGCTTTAATCTGTCTGACCATCACCATATACCCCTATCAGTCTATCCTCTATCCCCACTGTTTGACTCATCCCTAACCCATTCTACTACTATGATCTCCAAAATACCCCTTCCTAGACTCTTCACTCCTCCACCCCTCCTGTCTCACCCCAAACCTCAGTTTCTGACTATGATTTCCCAAGCAACCCTACTAAATTCTCCCTCACTACTATCATCTCCCTAGTCCCTTTCTACAGACTGTTCCATCCTCCGACTTGCCTTTACTCATTCTAAACTCATCTTACTACCATGATTTCCCAATTAACACTTCTGGATTCTTCCCTCCTCCAGCCCTCCATTAGTCTATTCAAACCAACTAACGGACTCACATACCTCCCTATACTAATACTGTAGTCATATTTCCCTATATTAATCCACCACTAATCCTTTTGGGTTCAGGAATATGATGCTACTTGCCGAAAAGTGTTTTGACTCCTCATCAGGGGCGGGGGCAATTGCTACATCAACACAATTACAGTTACAATCTAAGTGAGACATATTTCACTGTTCCTGATGGTTGGTTATGGGATCACAGTCACAAAATAATCCTAAAAGTCAGGTATGTTCCTGGGCCTCTCTTAGTCTGCATTTGTTTAGCCTGGCAGTAAATTGATCAAGTTGTTAATGGATTTGTACCCGAGTAGTCTTTGTTCTCTCTAGTATCGCTCCCAGTTCTACAGCCAGATGTTCTAGTGTTTGATTTAACTGTGCTTTCCCCCAGACTTGATATCAACATTTAGCAATCTTCAGGATCAGTGTAGCGAAAAGGTCATACTTAAGATTTAGAGTTAAGATTCAGTTGTTAGTGTGCTCATCAAATGCCTGCATTAAATTGGGAGCTTGTTCTTAGGTATTGGCAGGGCTGTAGAGCAGATCCATGTGCATGTTCACAGAATAGTGTGGGAGCCCCGCTAAGAATAGTGTTTGTTCTACAAGCAGAACTAAGGAAGGCAAATCAATTGTTTTTAATTGCACTTAAGAACAGATGGTTTGTTATATTCTGAATGAATCCCTATTGAAGAAGCAAATTATTTACATTAAAGAAGAGTATTGCTATTTCTGCTACCTGTGTCTTGCCAGGAAGGCAAGATGTCATTTTTTTGGTACATCTCTCACCCTTCATTCCTTCCATGACCACCTATCACATACTCGTTTACCTCTGAAAGTTAAAACACTTCTTTCTAGCATAAACACTTACGGCACACTCTCTTCTCCCACCGGACTCACTATAATCTTGAGCCATAACATCTCCAACAAAGCTCTACTGCGCGAGTGGTTGTGCAGATGGAGAAGAAATCTCCATTTAATCCCAGGACCAGGCTACCTGAGCTCAGATTGAAATAGTCTGTGTGCTCAGGTTGTGCTTCTGCAACTTCATTCATGTGAGTCATGCTATACGTTGCCGCCAGTACAAGTTGCATGGCAGTTGCAAGGCAGCTGACAAGAGAGGACCACACTGGCTGATACCACTGAGCCTGTCCAGGCACTGGATACATTCTTATTTGTGGGAGAATAAACAAAAACTTTTAGTGATGAGCCTCCAACATCAAACCTCTTCCTTAGCCATACCAGGCTTCTTGTAAGTGACATAAGCTAGGGTCATACTGGGAGAAAAAACAGTTCAGGCACTAAAATAAAAGTGGCCCTAGTTAGTTAATAATAAAGCTAAAAACGTGGCGCATGTTTGCGAATTGGGCACTTTTGAACTTGGAAAAACAAGCTGTATAGTGTTTTGCAAGGTATGAAAGTCTGCATGGTGTTGAATTTGCAGCAATAAATGTTTGTTTTAATATTCGGGTAATCAACAGTAAAAATCCATCCTAGCAGACCACAAAACAGGCCTACAAACAGCCAAAAACCGGCCCACATACTCACCGTTCAGACCAGCCCGTCGGGCACTCCAATCTTGACAACAGCCAGCGCAGTAGGACCGTCCCCACCTGCAGATGCCGAGAATACTGTGCAGACTCCACGATTGATACCAATGTCCCTTTTAATTCGGTTCTAGAGAACACACTTTTACTGTGAAATATGTTTTTCTAAATTAATTCATGCAGCACCGATGTAGCTGAATAAACAGGAATGTGCAGATATTCTGCATTTACACGGTCCTATACCCGAGTCAAGGAAAATATTCTAAAATGCTACACCAACACTCAGGCATCAGAATACATTTAACTATACAACAATCAATATTACTCTTGAGCAAACTAGGTATCATAACAAAGCAAGGTCTAGTACTATAATCCACTCACTATGTTCACCCTCCTTGTATAAACAGGTCCTATAAACAGGGAGTTAGTTTCAAGCTGTGAAGTAATTCCGGTTCATTTTTAGAATAATGTAGTTTGTATGTAAAGGATGTGTTCAACTGCTTTAATCATGAAATGAAATCAAATTATCTTTTTTCAGTACATCTCTTGGTTTTATGTATTTCCAAAGACCACAGCCCTATGCCTTCATTATTAATGTCGTGAATAATAGAAGAAAAGCAGACCATTAATGTCAAGGAAAAGTGCAATTGTTTCACATTACTGTTATAATTTGCTATTAACAGCACACGACCTCAATCATAAATTTTAGGCATGTAATGCACTTTTTTCTAAGAAAATATTCGTGTTCCGCGCCTTATAGTTTGCATTAGTCAAACATGTGAAATCACGAAACAATTCTTCAGCTCTCGAGCATGAGACGAACGGAAATAAATATCTTTAATATTGAGGCTACTTAGAATGCAAAACACATTATCTTGCGATAGTTTGCACTCGAGCTATTCTGCAGAAAAAAAACTGTAAGACCTGAGTGGTAGATTGGTTTATAGAGCTCTGAAGTACTGCAGAACCCTGTACGGGAAAAAAATATCACGCCTTCCTGCATGTTTCACAATATATAATGGCAAACTTTCCTTGAAAGGAGATTTCATATTTGTGTAAAATGAAAGTAACAACGATCCTTTCCGTAAGTACAAAAACAATTGTTAAGATTATACTTTTTATTGGCCAATTCAAAATTGAGTTTTTTTTCTTTCGAAACTGCCCAGCTCTGATTCTTATGGAATTACAATGCAAGAGAATAAACGCCTTTCTTTATTTGTAATAGTATTTCGATTACTGTTTTCAGTAACTAATGCATATAAACACGTTTTCAAAAGAGAGGAAAGAAAGGACTTTCCATTTCTGTTTGATGCATTAAATATAATGATTATGTAAGGGAAATGCATGTTTAGTAAAAGTAAACACCAATGTGATTGAAGGGATGCTTGAATGAATCCTAGCTACTGACAACTTGGGACTCATTCTATTCTATCGTTTTCCACCCACTATGCCACTCTAGACAGAGAGCAGCGTTATGCAAATGAGCGTAGGGCCTGCTGCAATAGGAACAGTCCATCCTGAACTGGCAGGTCAGGTTCCCTCCTTCAGGGGACCTAAGCAATTTCAGACCACTTCAAGACTACTTTTTATTTTTGTTTACTACATTAATTCCCATTGCAATTTACACAGGTTGGAGGGGAAATGCAGGATTGGCAAGAAGAAGAAAAAAATCAGATTAATTACAATTTGTTGGTTTCAGTTGTGCTTGAAAGTATCTATGTTCAAAACAGAGGTGGAGCTCTGCAAATAGATCTTCCGCAAACACCTCTGAATTCTCTTGGACAAGCACCTCAGAAGGGAAATGAGGATATCTCGTCCTGTAACGATTTCAGTAGCCTGAAGAGCTGTTCTGGCCCTAAAGAATGTCTGTGGGACAGGGCGTTTTTCTTTATCAATTGTCTAAGGGCCTTGGGGAATGTGAGAGAGGGGTAGGTAATAGGACATAAACTATCTAGTGAAAAATGTTACATTTATCTCCAAGGAAAGAAAAGGTAAAGCAGCAAAACCATGAATAACACAAATTAACATACAGAAATGTATTACAAATCATAGAAAGAAGGTGTGAAGGCAGAGAGCTTCAGCAAAATGTCTCCAATTTGACTAACGTTTTAGCCTCCACCCCTTCCACCCCTGCTGTACCAAGCTTGATAAATAAAAAAGAAACTCAATATAAGAGTCAGTACTGTTGTTTAGTCTGATCAATTTTGTCACATTGAGCTTGATTCACAAAGCTTACTTTTTTTTTTTTAGTATTCGCAAACTATAAGTTAAGAGTAAATTGAGGACTGAGGAGACTGCAGTCAGGACAGTGAACTGCCACACATAAAAAAATAGGACTGTCCTAAAATCATGTTTTGAGTGCATATAAAATATCAAGATAGGAAGAGGGTTGATCAACTTAACTGCCCGTTAGTCTTTTGCTTTTGTGATTTTTGAGACATTCTTGTGATTTAAAAAAAAGCATCGGTGGTGTTTGACTGCATAGGCATAGGCATTTTGTTGATGAGCTGAGAGTGCACATATTTAAAATGTAAATATTTAAATATTATAAAACTGATTGCTAAATAACTTTTTGGCAAACCTTTCTATTAAATCTTTATTAGATGTGCTGGAAACCTAAACACCTTTACTACCTTCATGTAAGGTCAATTTCATGACTCTGTACCAATACTGTGTAGATTGAGGACCAAATATACAATATCATCCAGGGTTATATGTTGTTTGTTAGAAATGGGGTCTTTGGTTGGCAGTCAGGTTACCCCCTGTCCAAGAAAGGACGCTCATCCTAGTCAGGGTTAGTCACACACAATCCAAATTATCCTGTGCCCACCCTCTGGTAGCTTGGCCCTGAACCGTCGGGCTTAACTTAGAAGGCAATGTGTAAAGTATTTGTGCAATAAATCATGCAATAACACAGTAGAACACCACAAAAATACACCACACAGGGCCTGATTACAACTTTGGAGGAGGTGTTAATCCGTTCCAAATGTGACGGATATACCACCAGCCGTATTACGAGTTCCATAGGATGTGATGGACTCGTAATACGGCTGGTGGTATATCCGTCACTTTACCGTCACTTTTGGGACGGATTAACACCTCCTCCAAAGTTGTAATCAGGCCCACAGTGTTTAGAAAAATACATAATATTTATCTGGATAAGTGCAGGTCAAAACGATTAAGATGCAATAAGTATATGTTGAGATATCACTGAGTCTTTGGTCTCTTAAAAGCAACAAATGTCTCTTGCAAGCACAAAATACCTGGTTTGCGTTCAAAATCTACGCAAAGAACTGCAGAGGAGGAGATGCGTGGAAAACAGAGAGGTGTGCGCTGACTTCTCGGGCTGCACACAGCAATGCGTTGTTTATTTTTCACATAGGGAAGGCTTTGTGTGATTTCTGGCACTCGGTCTTCGATCCCCTTTGGGTTGCAGGATTTATGGACGCCCCAGGGACGATGCATTGAAATTCGGCACTGACAGGACGAAGTCTCAGGGGCTGCATTGATCCGGTGGGCGTTGCGTGGAAATTTCTACCACACGACAGACGCTGCATCGATTCTTCTCAGGAGGTCGGGCTGTGCCGTTCCAGCTCAGCTGTGTGTTGATCCAGTGGGCCGTGCATCGAATTTCCAGTTGCTACACAGGTGCTGCGTCGATCTTCTCCATGCGAAGTCGGGCTGCGTTGTTCAGGTTTGGCGTGCAGTGAGTTTTTCACCACGATGCAGGCTGTGCGTTTTTTTCTGCCGGCTGTATTTGTATTTGGTATTTATAAAGCACATTTTGGCCGTGGCATCGAAGTGCTAAGTACGAAAGGAGCAAGTCACTGAGAGCCAAAAGAAACTCAAGAAAAAAGAAGCTTAGTGAGGGAAGAGCCAAGTTTTAACTAACCCCCTGAAGGACAAAAAATGTTGTCCCTTCCTTATGGACAAAGGGAGTAAGTTCCAGTATTTGGCAGCAGTTACCGTAAAGGCCTTGTCACCCCATCCAGCCCTATGAGAACAAGGGACCTGAATCATGAAAGCTCCTATAGATCTGAGTTGCTGACTAGGTCAATACCAATGTAGCATCGAGGATAAATATTCAGATCCACCTCCATGCACAGACTTATAGGTCAAACATAGAGTTTTGAACCTAATACGGTTTGCAACCGGTAGCCAATGTAATTGTTTCAGGCTACTACTGGCAGAAGCCGAGCAAGGGAGATTTAATATGAAACGAGTAGCAGTGTTTGGATCATTTGAAGCTTCTTAAGTGAAGCATTATCCAGGTTGAGCAGCAAGGCATTACAGTAATCCAATTTAGATATTATCACTGCTAAGATGACTATGACTCTCCACTCCCTCTGTAAGTAAGGAAAAATCTTTTTCAGCATTTACAAAGTCCAAAAACTGGATTTAGTGATGGAGTTTACATGGGACTTAAAAGAAAGACAATTGTCAAAAATAACGCCCAAGTTTCTGGTGGCGGCAATAGGGGCAGGAGGCTCGCCACACTCTAAAGGCCACCAGCGTTAGTTCCACAACTCCTTGCTGGAGCCGAAACACAAAATGTCGGTTTTATCACCATTCCACTTTAGCCAATTTAGGCCCATCCACCTATTGACTTCTCTCATTCAGCTATTGAAGCCGTCTGCCACTTACTCCCAATTTTTAGAGACTGGGATGATCAATTGGGTGTCATCAGCATTGGAGGTGGGCATAAAACCAAACAAACAAATTAGTAAGGAGCAACATACAGATTGAATAATGTGGGGCTAAGTGAGGAGCCCTGTGGGACACCGCATGGCAACTAATATGCTGGTGCCCTAAAATCTCCGCAACTCACCGTGATAGATATGTCTCTCAAAAAAGATTCCAAAGTCTTCAATGCACTATCCTAAAGCCTGCTTGATGAAGATGAAATATCATGATCTGAGGCGAGATGGTGTCAAACGCAGCAGATAGGTTCAATAGGACTAATAAGGCTCCTTGCCCCTCATCCACCAATCTATGAATCATGTCAGAGGTGGTGGTAAGTGCTGATTTAGTACTATGGGTCTTCATAAAGCCATGTTGGGAGGAATCTAAGCCTCCCAACGTGCGTCAATTTCTGCCACACAGGGAGTTCTTCTTGCAGGAATGAAGTATTTTTGGTCCTGAGACTTCAGGGAACAGGAGGCAAGATCTATCCAAGCCCTTGAAGAGCACTTCTCAGGGCAGCCAGAGAGCAGCAAGGCAGCAGGGCAATAGCAGGGCAGCAGTCCCTCACAGAAAGCAGTCAGGTGCAGCCTGGGCAGTTCTTCTTGGCAGGTTGCAGGTTCTGGTTCAGATTCTCTTCTCTAGGAAGTGTCTGTGACAAAAGTGTCTTATCAATAAGTGTCTAACCCTGCTTAAAATACCCAAATGTGCCTTTGAAGTGGGGGACACTTCAAAGAGTAGCTTAGAAGTGCACAATGTCCCTTTTCAGTTCCATCCTGTCTGCCAGGGTCCCAGTAGGGGGTGTAGAAGTCCTTTGTGTGAGGGCTGGCTACTGTCCATTGACATGTAAGTGTCAAGCCCTCCACCCTCCTAGCCCAGGATGACCCATTCAGTATGTAGATGCGTGCAAGTGTGACTGAGCATCCTGTGTTTCGGGTTGTGTGAGTGAATGCACAAGGGAGCTGTCAACTAAACCTAGCCAGACGTGGATTGGAAGGCACAGAAGGATTTCAGGGCAGAGAAATGCTCACTATAAAAGTAGCATTTCTAAAATATTAATGTAAAATCCAGCTTCACCATTAAGCAGGATTTTGTATCACCATTCTGGCCATACTAAATATGACCTGGCTACTCCTTTCAGATCAGGATCTACCACTCAAACGGTATATGAGGGTAGCCCTAGTGCTATCCTATGAAAGGAGCATGCCTCACAGGAGTGTAAAAACGAATCTAGGAGTTTTGCACGACCAGGACATATAGAACACACATGTTTATGCCCTGCCTTTTACCTACATAGCACCCTGCCCTATGGGCTATCTAGTGCCTATCTTAGGGGTGACTTATATGTAAAATAAGGGGAGTTTAAGACTTGCCAAGTGCTTTTAAATGCCAAGTCGAAGTGACAGTGAAACTGCACATACAGGCACTGTAGAGGCAGGCCTGAGACATGGTTAGGGGGCTACTTATGTGGGTGGCACAACCAGTGCTGCAGCCCACTAGTAGCATTTAATTTACAGGCCCTGGGCACATGTAGTGTACTTGACTAGGGACTTACAAATAAATTAAATAGGCGAATTGGGTATGAGCCAATGTCACCATGTTTTAAGGAGAGAGCATATGCACTTTAGCACTGATTAGCAGTGGTAAAGTGCGCATAGTCTTAAGCCAGCAAAAATTAGGTCTGTGCCGGGCCGTTCATTGACGATACGGCCCAGTACTACACCAAGAGCATTTCCGGATTGGAAACAAGTGATCTGGAAATGTAGTTTCACACGACCAATAGGGACTCGCGTCTCGAGGCGGGAGGGGCTTTTAAACCCATTACGTCTTCGATAGAGGGGTGGGTCGGTTTCCCTGGTGACAGCGGATGAAACGACGAGGAGAACACGGGGAGGAAGACGCCAATGAAGCAGCAGACCGAAGACAACCCCGGAGCCCAGATTCAAGAGGGGACGACCACAAAGAGTTTTTCCCGATGGCTGGGCTGACGACCAGGAGGTGGCGAAGCGCATATGCCAGCCACGCTTGGGGAAGAGCATAGCCTCGTCAGGTACACTTTGGAAACCATAAAAAGGGGAGGAGGGAAGGAGAACCCTAATAATGGGATCACTGGGGAAAAAAAGAGATTCTTTTTGGTTTTGCATTCATCGCTGTATGGTGGGATCTTTCAGTGGCTGTGTATTATTACCAGTACTTCATTTATTTTCTTTATAACCAGGAGTTGTTTTTTTTATTTTTTATTTCATTCTGATGTCACTGGCTAAGACTACCAGAGGCAGGCACATCAAGAGCCAGTAGAATATTAGTGTAGTAACAAAGATACCAAAAGAAGAGAGTTAGAGAGAGAGAGAGAGAGAGAGAGAGAGAGAGAGAGAGAGAGAGACCAGCAAGAGGCTAATGAAAAATAAAAGAAGCTAAAATCTGGGTAAGGGAACATAGAACCGGAAAACAAAGGAAAGTAAGAGAAGAAAAGAAAGGAAAGTCAGTCAAAACAAGAGAGAAGGGAGAGAAAAGGAAAGAGAAAATCACCATTGTACTACTTACCCACCAACCAACGTTCTTGTATTGTTTGTTTCTCTTTCCATGCTCCTCCTGAGTCACCAACTGGGGAAAGAAGAAAACAGAGAGAGTGAAGACTGCATATGAAGAGGGAGAGAAGAAGAAGAACGAAATGGAGCGCAAGAAATAGAAATTACAGAACTGTATTATCCTCTTAAAGCAATAAATCACCAACCTTATATTAAGTGTGTGTCTCCATTACTGTCACCCTGTTACAAGGTCAAAAAAAGAAAAGGAGGAAGGCAAAAAGTTTTGTGGTGACCCTGCAGAAAGGCCATTTCCAACTTTGTTGAAAAGAACAATGAACGGTCAATAGGACGAGGTAGTCAAGTGTGCCAATTTTACTGCCCCTTGCTCGCTTGCTCATTTGTTTGTAAAGCTATATGATCATTTGACCACATAGAATACCATAAACACTTTAAAGACGATCTTGCACTTTAAATTTGTACATCACTATCTGTAAAGCTGCTAAGATTTTGGTCACCATGGGTTTTAGCCAAACATATGAAATAATGTTCTGTGGAATGTAAGGCATTGATATCTGATAGCTTCTCTTTTTTAAGATTATTACTATTTTAATACCATTTAAAGTAAATGTTTTTAGGAAATGTATATTTCGAAATAAACATTTTTGAATACTTGAAACTGGCTTATATGGATTGTTGTTATCTATGTCCATTAGTGTTCAAATTGAATTTATGTATTATTTGTTTATTCTTCCTGTGAAATTAGGATGACTACTATAGACTTGTTCATGGCTTTTGCTATAGATAATGGGGATAATTGTTATTGCAGTGCACTGCAGCATGTATTTTCTCATGGAGTATTCCAGTGAGTAAGCTAGAGTTCCTTTTGACATTTGTTGGCAATGGGCGTTTCCTTTTTACATGCACAAGCCGTAGGAGGAACTTATGTGTTTTCAGCTAGGAAGGCATTGGCTTAACTACCATGTTTTCAGCTAGGGATGCATAGGCTTAATTATCAGATATACAATTTTCACCATCTTGATGTAAACTGAGCAACGAGCTTGCTTGCAGTTTATTTTACTAGGTTGAAGTTAATTCATTAATTTTGATTTACAAAATGTTTTAAATTATACATTTTCTTTGCAAGTTATCTATGCAGAGGACGATCATTATTAAAGGAGATTGCCTTTTAGAATTGTACAACCATTGACAGTGCCTTATTAGAAAATGCAATGTTTGTAATGCTTTTAGGATTGTCCAGTATTAAGTCTATGATGTTGCTGCCACTAAGATGATAATTTTAAAAGGAATTATATACATACTTCTTATGGCAGTAGCAAGTTCTACTTTTAATAAAAATGGTGTACTTGGCAATTAGTATTTTTTTTAAAGCGTTCAATATTTTCGGCTTTCTCAATCCTTTATTAGCACCTCAAAGACATCTCACCAGCGACACTGTAGGAATTTTCAAAAGATGCAAATAGAGCTGGCCTTTGATCTGATAATGCCCTAGTGTTAGAAATGGGGTCTTTGGTTGGCAGTCAGGTTACCCTCTGTCCAAGCAAGGACCCTCACTCTAGTCAGGATAAGTCACACACAATCCAAATTATCCTGTGCCCACCCTCTGGTAGCTTGGCACTGAGCAGTCAGGCTTAACATAGAAGGCAATGTGTAAAGTATTTGTGCAATAAATCATACAATAACACCATATAGCACCACAAAAATACACCACACAGTGTTTAGAAACATATATAATGTTTCTCTGATAAGATGCAGGTCAAAATGATTAAAATGCAATAAGTATATGTTGAGATATCACTGTGAAAGTGATAAAAGTGTCTTAAGTCTTTTAAAAGCAAACAAAGGGGGTCATTCTAACTCTGGCGGGCGGCGGAGGCCGCCCGCCAGAGTTCCCCCCTCCGAAATACCGCACCGCGGTCAGTAGACCGCGGAGGGTATTCTAAGTTTTTCCCTGGGCTGGCGGGCGGTCGCCAAAAGACCGCCCGCCAGCCCAGGGAAAAACTCCCTTCCCACGAGGATGCCGGCTCGTAATCGAGCCGGCGGAGTGGGAAGGTGCGACGGGTGCTGTTGCACCCGTCGCGTATTTCACTGTCTGCCAAGCAGACAGTGAAATACTTGTAGGGGCCCTCTTACGGGGGCCCCTGCAGTGCCCATGCCAGTGGCATGGGCACTGCAGGGGCCCCCAGGGGCCCCACGACCCCCCCCTACCGCCATCCGGTTCCCGGCGGGCGGACCGCCGGGAACTGGATGGCGGTAGGGGGGGTCGGAATCCCCTCGGCGGTGCAGCTAGCTGCGCCGCCTTGGAGGATTCCAAAGGGCGGCGGTACACTGGCGGGAGACCGCCAGTGTTGCCGGTCCGACCGCGGCTTTACCGCCGCGGTCGGAATGCCCTTGGGAGTACCGCCGGCCTGTCGGCGGTGCTCCCGCCGACCCTGGCCCCGGCGGTCTTAGACCGCCGGGGTCAGAATGACCCCCAAAGTCTCTTTCAACCACAAAGTACTTGGTTCGTGTGAAAAATCTCCACAAAGAACCGCAGAGAAGGAGATACGTGGAAACAAAGGGGTGTGTGTCGATTTGTCAGGCCGCACACGGCGATGTGTCATTTTGTTTTCACGCAGGGACGGCTGTGCATTGATTTCTGGCGCTCGGTCGAGGATCCTCTTCGGGTTGCGGGGTTTTCAGACGCCCCAGGTACGATGTGTGGATTTCCTGCGCTGACAGGATGAAGTCACAGGAGCTGAGTTGATTCAGTGGGCATTGCATCAAATTTTCTACCGCACGGCAGGCGCTGCCAATTCCTCCCTGGAAGTCGGGCTGTGTTGTTCCTGTTCAGCTGTGCATCGTTCTGGTGGGCCATGCATCGAATTTCCGGTCTCTGGCGCTGCATCGATCTTCTCATTGCGAAGTCAGGCTGCATCATTCCGATTCAGCGTGCAGTGACATTTTCACCACGGTGCAGGCTGTGCGTCATTTCTGGCAGGCTGTGCATCGAATTTCACCGCACAAGGAGTCCTTTTTGTAAAGATGAAGTCTTTTTGGTCCTGAGACCTCAGGGAACAGGAGGCAAGCTCTATCCAAGCCCTTGGAGAGCACTTCTTCACCACAGCCAGAGAGCAGCAAGGCAGCAGTCCTTCACAGAGAGCAGAAAGGTGAGTCCTTTGGGCTTCTAGGCAGTTCTTCTTGGCAGGATGCAGGTTCTGGTTCCAGTTTCTTCTCCAGGAAGTGTCTGAGTTGGTAGGGGCAGAGGCCCTGTTTAAATACCCAAATGTGCCTTTGAAGTGGGGGAGACTTCAAAGAGTGGCTTAAAAGTGCACAAGGTCCCCTTTCAGTTGAATCCTGTCTGCCAGGGTCCCAGTAGGGGGTGTGGCAGTCCTTTGTGTGAGGGCAGGCTACTGACCTTTGACATGCAAGTGTCAGGCCCTCCACCCTCCCAGCCCAGGAAGATCCATTCAAAATGCAGATGTATGCAAGTGAGGTTGAGTATCCTGTGTTTGGGGTGTGTCTCAGTGAATGCACAAGGGAGCTGTCAACTAAACCCAGTCAGACGTGGATTGGAAGGCACAGAACGATTTAAGTGCAGAGAAATGCTCACTTTCTAAAGTGGCATTTCTAAAATAGTAATATTAAATCCAACTTCAACAGTCAGCAGAATTTTGTATCACCATGCTGGCCACACTAAATATGACCTTCCTACTCTTTCAGATCAGCAGCTACCACTAAAACAATATATGAGGGCAGCCCCAATGCTAGCCTGTGAATGGAGCAGGCCTCACAGCAGTGTAAAAACGAATTTAGGAGTTTTACACTACCAGGACATGTAAACTACATTGGTACATGTCCTGCAATTTGCCTACACAGCACCCTGCCCTATGGGTTACCTAGGCATACCTTAGGAGTGACTTTTATGTAGAAAAAGGGGAGTTTTAGGCTTGGCAAGTACTTTTAAATGCCAAGTCAAATTGGCAGTGAAACTGCACACACAGGCCTTGCTATGGCAGGCTTGAGACAAGGTTAAGGGGCTACTTATGTGGGTGGCACAATCAGTGCTGCAGGCCCACTAGTCATCTTTAATCTACAGGCCCTTGGCACATAGAGTGCACTCTACTAGGGAATTATAAGTAAATTAAATAGCCCAATGGGGTGTAATCTAATGTTACCATGTTTAACGGGAGAGAGCATATGCACTTTAGCACTAGTTAGCAGTGGTAAGGTGTGTAGAGTCTAAAAAACAGCAAAAACAGTATCTAAAAAGTGGAGGGCGGCAGGCAAAAAGTTAGGAGTGACCACCCTAAGGCTGTCAGGTCTAATACCTAGGAACAAAACTCTGCGCACTCTTCCCATTTGTCATGTTTTATTCCGACAAATTCCTACATTTTCAAATAGCTGTCAGTGAAAGAGCGTGGCACTGTTACAAAGTTACCCACTCCTTTCAGCGTGTTGAGAACGTTGTCCCAAGCCGTGTTCTTGGCACCTGAATGCTGGAGTGGAGGCCTGGGTTGTTATTGGGTTGTTGTTAAGGGGACACCCCTCCCCCCAATTACTATCAGTCTTACAGACCCCCTAATCTCTGCAGCCATGCTCACAGTTACTTGGAAAGATAGTGCTGAGAGTTTGGCAAAAGGTTTCAGTCTCCTCCTTTCTCAAAGATTTGCAGCTCATTTCTGCTCCAATCCCTCCCAACTTCCTGACTGCATTGGAACATACAAGATGCAACAGAAGGGGTGCATGTGGGAATAAAACAAAGGTTATCAAAATATTCAGGGAAACTACTGATGTATATTGAAACCAGCCAGGCACAAGGATGCTGATACGATTGACATTCCTATCAGCAAGTGCTGATATAAATGTGTTTGCTTCACTTTCCTTGTTCTACGTTAAAAAAATGTTCTTTCAATATTCAAATAAAACATACCCCTCTGGGCTCCATCCTCCCACTGTTGTGTTCCATAATATCATCTTTCGGAAGCCCTGCAAGAGCTAAGAGATTCAGATCATTCTACTAAAGGAGAAAGGAAACCTTCTTGACAAGGATAGAACTATTTTGATCAACTATGAAGTAGAGAACTTCTCACACCCTCATTCCAGCAGAGAAACATTCTGTGTGACAGGATATCACCAACTGCATGTAAGAAATGTGTGTGGAGTACTGCAGAGCCCTTCATCAATTAAACATGTCAGGTTGAGAGGAAGCATTTGAAGGATGAGTTTGTCAAAACAGATATGGTAAAAGTGGCGAATGGAGGCATATTCAGATCACATCTCCATTTCCCTGGCCTGGCATATCTTTCCTCCATGCACTCTGACCAGTTGCACGGCTTCCCTGATACAGAAACCTCATCTTCAGGCCTTCTTAGTTGCATATAGCACTCCCTGTACTTAATCCATATACCACCTGTTAATTACATCATATCCATAAAAGGTAGACAAGTTAGAGGTGAGACATTTTGCCAAGTAAATCACATTCCACTGCAACTCCACTGTACGCAGCAATTGCTACGTTGACCTGTTTATTCTCCGCCACTCCAGATAGACTATGAATAGCAGAGCAAACAATAGCAATAAGCACATGGGTGGCAGGACTACAAATATAACTTGCACAACACTACATCCCTATCACTTAGCTGGTATGTGTCTCAGCAATATATGGTCAAAGCCACACATCAGGGAAAATTACAACGGATATTTTCCAGTGCAGCTACTGTACTCTCAATGTGGTAAGTCCATCCACAGTTAACATAAACATACACTGTAATACATGCCAGTGAAACACATCATAGTCAATATGGCAGGACAAGTATTGAAGGGCACTTGGGCACCTGCTACCACTTCTAATGCTCTTGCCCTGCCTGCAGAGCCATGTCCTGTGGACACTCAGTCAATAGATGACAGAGTCTCTCTTGTTGACCTTGTCCTGAATCAGTACTTGTCAATGCATGTCTTGTTGAGCACATTGAATAGAAATATACATCCATACAATTTGAACCATGGCTGTCATGAATTCCCGGTCCTGACAAAAATTGTGTGCCTGATATAATGTGTTACTGACAACTTCGATATGTACTATTGTCGCGTAGGCTCTCATTATTCTAATGAGACTACTTGATTTTGAGTGGTAAGATCGTGCACAGTGCGGGGTACTAAGTCTGACCCACGGTGGATGACACTTGTCACTCTAAATCCGGGTTTTGCTCTGGCTAATTAGCAGTGCCTCATCTCTCCCTAGTGGTAGAGACAATTGGGCAGCCGAGCGCATGACATCTTAGTACTTCTCAGGGAAGTCGTGGTCACTCAGGTCACAACCGGTTCTCTCATACACAATACGGTCTCATATATAAATAACAAAGGCAGTTCAAGTTTTAAAGATTGGTTTAATAAAACGACTGCATTTTGGATAGCAAAGTGTGAGCTGCAATAACCAGAACTGTACAACACAGTAAAATTTAAATGGTAACAATGAGAGTGAAGCACAAGAATAAGGAGATTATAGTGCCCCTAGATAATTTTCTCTCTAAGTTATATTTCGAGCACAGCATGTGAAGCTCTATGCCTGCCTTTCAGGTTCCCCCTGGAGGACATCAACCCTCATACCTGTGGAAAGGCCTGTAATCTACATCAGCATCTGCAACAGGGCATTCAGCATCTAGTTGTCGGTCCCTGGATTGAATCTCACTCTTGACGTATACTAGGACTAGGAAGTGTTTTTATAACTAACACGCAGATGTTCTAAGAAAATCTCCCTACGTAAGGATGTGTATTTTCTACGAATACTGGAGACGAAACTTCTATCACATTTACCGGCAATGTACCAGACTGTAGCCTGGACTGAAGCACAGGGTGATCAAGAATGCATTATTTGAGAACATAGTGCTGAACTAAGCTAAACAGTGTGATAGAAGAAATTAAAGCAAGACCGTAAAACTGGTTATTGTAAAATAACAGTGTAAGGCTGAATAAAATATATCTAGGGCAAAGTGCATAGCGGCCTAGTATGTTAAACTAACGTGCATGAAGCTATATTAAAAATGGCTGCACTACACTATGATTAGGCATAATATGTTGGGAATGGTCAATCTCCACATTTTAACATGTCACAATATCACAGCCTACAGTATGGATAAATGGACCTGTAGCAAAAACGCAATTGCAAACTTGTGTATTTTTGCACTGATTCATATATACAAATACCTTATGTACCAATATGTAATGGCTAATTCACACAGCTAAATATTTGCTCCCCTGTGGCTTTGTATCAAATCTATAGCACAAATGTTGGAATGTGCAACTGCTACGATCTAAGTACTTGTATACAAGGGTTAAAAATTCTATTCTGTGATGATAAAATGTAGCTATGTGTCACTCTTCATAGTTTCTGTAGTCCAATGTCCACTGGTCACAACACCACATCAGATTGATCAGTGCACACCTAAGAATGATCTGCAAGAAGTACTTCACCTGTCTGTATTCATCCAGTGAGGCATGTTTCTTAGTCCAGACTATGCATTGAATTGCGGCACCATCTCCATTGTAATATTCCTTCAATTATTCACAGTTAGTGTGCATCACCACAATTCCAGAAGTCAATAGGGTATCCCATTATAGGAACTGGGGGCTCTGAGCCTAATGATGATGCTGTTACATTTAGAATAGAACAGCTGCTGCTGTCTAAGTAGCCCACAACCCAGAAGAGGACAAGGAGATTGGAAGTTCCACTCAGTGTCACATCTATCTCCCTATCATTGTTGTTCACCAGTCTCCCTTGTCTCACAGCCTTAAGAGCTGCAAGTCCCTATCCACAAGGAACAATGCCACAAATCTACATGCCAGCTATGCAAAACTCATTTACTACCACCGTACACCTTCCAAGTACCACAGTTGAATTCCCTGTTATACTCATCTACCAACATGCATCTGCCATGTTCTCTCTATTGACACAGTGACTTCAGTCCCCATGGGGAGTAATGAGTTTCTTCTAAACTGCAATGTTTGCCTGTCATTCTCCCAGGAGGTAGCCAGCTATGTTGAAAGCAACAAGGTAGACCTGTGAGACAGTATGGTGGTTAGCTTGAGCAAGGCCTGCTTGCTCTCTGAGAGGAGAAGGCTTTTTAACAGCAAGGCCCCATGTTTGAGAAAGTAGCCTCTGTCTAGCATGGTTACCCCCATTTTTGGCCTGTTTGTCAGTGTTTGACAGTATGTTTTTACTGTGTCCCTGGAATCCTGCTATTCAGGACCCCATTGTTTATGGTTTGTGGCCTACATGTCAGTATGTTTTACTGTTTTGTCAGTATGCTTGACTGTGTCACTGGAGTTCTGCCAATCAGAACTCCAGTGCTTATGCTCTCTCTGTTTCCAAATTTGTCACTATAGTCTAGTGATTACCTATTTCACTCCAGATTGGCATACTGGACCCCCCCTTATAAGTCCCTAGTATATTGTACCTAGGTACCCAGGGCATTGGGGTTCCAGGAGATCCTTATGGGCTGCAGCATTTCCTTTGCCATCAATAAGGATATCATACAAACCCTTCTTTAGGACTGCCATTGCAGCCTGGGTGAAATAGTGTAAGCACTATTTCACAGCCATTTTCACTGCACCAGGTCACTTATAAGTCACCTATGTATGTAACCTTCAGACCCTGAAGGCTAGGTGCATAGTACTTGTGTGTGAGGGCACCTCTGCACTAGCAGAGGTGCCCCCATGTCACCTAGGCCCCTTTTCCAGGACTTCGTGAGTGTGAGGATGCCATTATAAGTGTGCACTACATATAGGGCAATACATATATGTAGCTTCACAATGGTTTCCCCGAATATGGACATGTAAGGTGTCTAGGAACTGGAAATTGTACCACCAATCCAATTCTGGTAGTGGGGGGCAATTCAGTGCACCCTGGGGGCTCCACCATGTACCCCCAGTACTGCCAAACCAGCTCTCTGAAGTTTCCACTGCAGCCCCAGCTGCTGCCACCTCACAGATGGGATTCTGCCCTCTTGGGGCTTGAGCAGCTCAATCCCAGGAAGGCAGAACAATGCATTTCCTTTAGGAGAGGGGTGTTACACCCACTCCCTTTGGAAACTCTTGCTGCTGGTATCCTTGTTGCACTGAGACCCTGCTAACCAGGGTCCAGTGCATGTGCTCTGACCCCCAAATCATATGTACAATTGGCTAATCCCTGATTAGCGTGATTTATTTACTAGCAGGTCCCTAGCATATGGTACTTTGTATACCTAGGGCCTGTCAGTTAATTTGCACTACTGAGCTACAGCACTTATTGTGTCACCAATAAAGTAACCATCCATAACATTACTCTAGCATTGTCACAGCAGCTTAGAATGGCAGTTTTAAAACTGCCACTTCAACATAATAAATTCACTTAAAACTTCTTTTTTATTCAATACGCTTACGTCACCTGTAATTTATTCGTTAAGAGCCTATAGGGCAGGGGGCATGGTATTTAAAAGTAGGATGTGTATGTTATGGTTTTCAGAGATATTCTCCAACAGTCATCTTGAAGCCTGCTGGGGGTGTAAATGCCTCTAATGAAAGCAAATAAAAGGGTTTGCCTGGGAGGATGTGTGAGCTTGTCCTTACAGGATGGACTGAGGGATGTTCCAGCCAAATACACAGATTTCAAAGGGGCATCGCCTGTCACAGATGGATGTAGCTTACACCTTGTCTGCCTCTGCCATTGTCCAAGTAGCCAGAGCAGCACCAATTCCAGAGAGAAGAAAGCCTGTTCCAGAACTGGTTTGTTCAGGGGTCCCCTCATTTTTCTAGGACACACTTCAGGGGTGTGCCCAGAGCCCTGCAAAAAGAAAGAAAAGTGCTGCCATATTGGTTTTAGGTAGTGAGAGAGGACTGTGTGCAGTAACACACATAGGAAGGGTTGCAAAAGTGGATAAAGGCATCCGTGGGAACTTTTACCCAATTGGTTAGAGAAAGGCCAGTAGTCTACAACACTCACAAGCTGGCACTGGGCATAATAAATATCACCCAGAACACCCTCTTCAAAACACAGCTGGACCTGCGAAAGTCAGACTTAATGAATCTGTTGAATCCTTTCAACTTCAGAAAGAGGACTGGACCTACCAGTGAAGAGAATCCTATGGTCTGGACCTTCTCCAACATGAACACAGCATAAAACAGTGGACTCAAGGACTGGTGGGCAGGCCTCCTGTTAAGCTACAGGGACACAAAAGCTACAAGAAGCCCTCTTTCCTGGACCCTGTTGGTGGCTTTCCTTGAAGTGATTCTTGACCTGCAAATGTTGCCTCTAAGGTCCTGGGGTCCTTGGAAAAGTGTCAGTGTGTACTCCTCCTGCCCATCCCTAAAAGGTGGGATTAAAAGCTTTCTCAAGGATTTTTGCCAAAAGAACCAGAGCCTACGAACAAACTATCGGTGAGCTGCTGGTCTGGTTGACTTCCCAAAACGTTTCTAAGTTCGAACATAGAGGACTTCACTGGGAACATCAGTGGGAACTGTTGGCACTGCCATTTGGCAGCAGTACAGTACCTTGGGCTGTGGCACTTACAGTTTCTTTTTTACAAATAAAGCACTTGCATATCATTATTTCCACTGAAAATTAAATCAGAAAACAATACTTGACACTGTGTTTTTATCAGTTTTGTGATGCAAGCCTGGCACAAAGTGCTAGTAAACCTTCCCATTAGTCTCAGAAGTTGCATAGACTTACAAACGCCTCAGCATAGAGAATATCAGTATTTCCTGTATGAACACTACTGATGCCTAAATGGTAAGCAACCCTGTCATTGGCAATAGATACATAGTTCCTCCTCATAAATTCAGATCAACATAGAGAACATAGGGCATGATTTAGAGTTTTGTGGATGGGCTACTCTGTCACAAATGTGTTGGATATCCTGTCCCCCGTATTACAAGTTCCATAGGCTATAACAAAATTGTAATACGGCAAACAAGATTCCCGTCACGTTTGTGATGGAGTAACCCCCTCTGCCAAATTCTAAATCAGGCCCATAATCTAAAGAGGTTCATTGATGCATTGCCAAATTTTGACTGTGAATCAAGTGCATTTTCCTAAAGACGCAATGCAACATCTTAATTAGCAAGACATTTAATTTTTCTGTTTAAAATTGAAAATTTTCTAGTGAAACTGTGCACAGGGCTTCCAGCAACGTACGTCTAACTTACAAAATAACCAATGCCATTATGTTGTAAAAATCCACCACATTAGCAGTCATTTTTTAGACAATTATTTCCAATGAAAAGGACTCCTAGAGGATTTAGAATACATTGATTTGTGTCGTATTGCCTTACTTATGAACTATTTTCTTTGTCACATTGACAAGTATCAAATTATGAAAAAGCATGCTTAAAAAGTACGTTCCAAAGGTGCCCACTGGCATTTGCATGCTCCTTTTCATATGTTATTGAACAAAAAACTCATAAGAACTTTTTCACAGAATAACTTCTCTTAGAGCTTTTTCATAGACTCTGGAGTCTCAGGATAGAAATGCAATAAAAACTAGGATTACGTTGTTTTAATTTTAACTCCTTTAATACATGTCCATATTATTATCTTCAGCTATTTCATTTTCTGTGCAAATGACAATCCACTTGCCATTCAAGGCAAACAGTGATTGAAAAATTCTGCTCTAGGACATTGCATTATTTTGTCAAGACTAATGTGGAATTATGAAATAGAAGTAATTTAAAAAGGATAAATATCACACTTTGTCCAGTCCTGGACACATTCAGTGTACCATGACATTCTGGACATGTGTAAATTTCCTTGTCCCTTTTCTATCTAAGATACCCTGCAATGAAATCAATATATACATGGGTCACTGAGTACAAAATTGTCAGAAACTGACAATCTGAATTAAAAATGTACACTATACTTTCACTCTGCTACAATAAGTGCGCAGTTACAAAAGATGTGCTAGTCTCAGTTGTGAGTGCACTGGCAGATTGGCTGTTGAAAACCACTTGTAGGTCTTTCGCTGCAGGAGGTGGACAAAGGGTCAGTTTTAAGCAGTGCTTTAAATGGAAAAAAATAAGTGCAGGTACTCACCAAAAAGAGTGGTGGACTGGGGTGGAGTTTGGGGTGGGCATAAGGGTGGTGCTAAGGGCGGGGCAAGGGGCCGGGCTAGGTTTTTGGGCATTCTAAACTTTGTATGCCAGAAATCTGCATGCACTGTAAGAATGAACGATGTATCTGTCCATGAGTTATTTCACTAATGGCCATTTATATAGTACTTATATAAGAAGTGGTGATTATTAACCAAAGTAATCCTCCTTTAGCAATCTTAGAATAACAATGTATTGAGGAAAAAACTAAAACATTCCCAATGTATGCCTTGCTGTTTTCATGTTTTTCCTTGATGCAGGTTCATGAATCATTAAGCTATATCCCAAGGATTTTAACGACAGGTAACACAAGGATCTCTGCAGCAAAAACAATAACCAACTGAGCTACCTACATAAACAAATCTGTGATCTGCATGTTTCATTCTGCGCATTATAGCAGACAGCATTATGGCAGACACGTTGATCCAGCCTTCCAGGGGGGCCTCTGATAGAGCCAGCTCTGTTCTGGAGAGAGTCTTGTCCTGATGACCTTGACTAATTTTTAAACAGACTGTTTTAAATAGTGTTTTCCTATAATATATTTTTAATGTAGGTGGTGTTTGCATTTTACAGGCAAATGTTGTGTTTATGTTTAATGCAACCTCCATAAAAAAGTTTATTGTATTTCAAAACAGTACCTCACACATCTGGAAAGGGAGGGTGTGTCACAGAGATTATTTATAGTAATAGTGAGCTGATGCTGTGTTACAAACTTAAAATCAGGTCACTTTCCCAGAATATTAGAAGTAAACACATTTAGAATTTCGCCGAGTGTGTCTGTGCATTGACAGTGTCCTGGCCAAAGAGGGCACAAAAGAGCTGAAACTGGATCATAAATTCAAAGCTGTTCCAAACAGGGGCACCCTAAATACGTTTGGCCAAGGGCCACAAAACCTCAAGATGTCCCTGACTTACACATCCATTTCATACTCTGAATCACCTTCAGTTTCACACAAACACAAGTTCCACATGTCATTCTCACAGGCATAACTGTGCTTGCAAACTTGCACATTTTGGCTTTTAATTTCCATCTCTCACATGCTTTCTGCTTTCTCCCATTGTGAAGCATTTTCGATTTTTTCTTCCTCTGCCTTTCCCATATGTCTCTTTTCCTCGCAGTAAATTCTTGAGGCATCTTCCATGTAACAATTGGTTTGGATCTGGTTTTCCATCTAAAGCAATAGGTTGCCACTTGCAGAACGCTAAAAAAATATCATTTATTTTGCCTCTAATGTAGTTTTTCTTTGAGGTTAATCGGGAAAGATGGGGGAGAGGGCAGGGATTTTCGTTCACGCAAACGCCTTCACTTTAAAAACACTGATGGGTGAAAATGTGCAGGCATTTTAAACAACGGGCTTACTAATCAAGCTGTACTGCCCTGAACAATGCTTGCCACACCCCTGCCCGTTAGGTTTCACAATCACCTTTTAAGCTGAAGATAGCTCCCTGCAGCCACACCCTTCCCCTCCCCTTGTAACTTCCAATGCAGCTCAGATAGCTCACGGAGGCCTACAAACAAGAGCCGCTGCTCCGGCGCTCTTACAGCAACTCATCCCCGGCTTCCACTCTCTGAGAGCCATTTGAAACTGAAACTGCTGCCGAGGCAGGAATTTATGAGCAGCACCACTTGCATAAATTCCAGGACGCCTGTGAGTACCGGTACTCTCCTTCTCAGAGGAAAAGTTCCGGTACTCAAGGGGAGAAAATAAAAAAGTGCCGGTACTCCGTACCGGTGAGTACCGGCCCATTTAAAGCACTGGTTTTAAGCAAGGACAGTAATCCTCTGCAGGCAAGTGCAGTGTATTACTGTATTTGCTTGAGGGGAAAACGTAGGGGTTTCTTGGAGTGCCCATGTCCTTTTCCGAAAGAGCACCTTTGCTGATGCATTTGCCGAACACCGCCTCATTTGTGGCAGACAATCAGTGTGCCTCCAGACATCTTGTTTGCTGCTGTGCCCACTCTGTAACATGAACTAAGTGTGGTCATAAAGTTTTTATTTTTATTTTTTATTGCGATGGGCCACGCACCATGTGAATGAGCAGTGACATTTTGGGACCAAGCGAGTGCCAAATATGCAGCAGCATGATCCATATTAAAGAAGGAACACCAAAATCCTACGTGGGACAAAAACCAGACGCAAATGTCTGTTGCATACTGGAGGGACTACTTATAATGCAGCCTCAGGTGGTATGTTTTTTGCAAACACATCCAGTCAGATAATTAATCAGTTGCTTCATTCGAGATTATTATGCTATTGATATGTTCCGAAAAGTCATATTTGCTGTAGCACCTTCAACAATGTACGCCATCGTTTACATTGACACATTTATGATTCGATATAGGAAATCATTGTGCTTCACTTGAATATGACACTCTTTATAAACGTATGTGTAATATTCTTGATTGTGCCATCTATTAGACATGGGACATTTCTGAGCAATGCCCTTTCTTTAAAAAATATTTTAAAGTAAAAAGTAACAATAACTAAAAAAGATGGGGAATTTAAATGTGTGTTAGATGGGATATTTGTGATTGTAATTAGGAAACAGGTTCCCGTTCATTTTTTTTTCAAATTTTATTGAAGCCCTATATATTTCTATACTCTTATATAGTTAGTGCATGCTTGCTCCCCCCTTTTGGTGAGGAATGTTGTTTGAAAACATTTGTCCTTGGATTGAAAAATGATCATGTTTCAACTTAAAGAGCTCATTTTTTAGGTAACATTCTCAAGGTGGTCCCTTAGATGGAACTAATTCTGGACGTGGGGGCATTGAAATATAGGGTGCGTTAAAGGGCATTAGGAATGTTGCCGTGCTACACTAGTTCAATGTCACCAAGTCTGCTATTAAAGTAATGTGAAAGGATTCTTCTGATAACAAATGTGACAGTCTGTGCCAATCAGGCTATCCTAGAGTGAGATTTCATTATGCTTTACACTAACGCAAGATAATCTTCTGGGTATGATATGTTGTGTTTGTACACATATATACTGGTTAGTGCTTTTGCAGAAAATGCAAAAGGCATGCTGGGCATTGCTTTTGCAAAACAAAAGGGCTACTTGACACTGCCTAAACCGCATAAAAGGCACATGAGCAGCAATCCATGTCCTGTGATGACAGTCATAATAGGGAAACAAGCATTGGCATAGCCAATAGGTCTCGCCTTTGGGACTTCATAAGTGTTTAGCCATGCATCACATTATCCCCCACTCGCATGCCCACACACTCTAACAACAAATAGCATGTTGTGACCAGTAGGGCCAATCTTATTAGAAGAAAAGTGAACAGACAAGACCTACTCTTGTTAGCTACAAATACCAGAACTGGAAGAAACACAGCATCAGACATGGGTCAACTTAAAATCTAAGCAGTGGGCAGAAAGAACAAAAAAACTGTCTAAAACTGTTAACAACCATAGACATTATTTGCCGTTTTGGTGCTAGTGTGGTACAGTGAGGGGGAAAGATGTTCGAAGGGTGGTCAAAGAGCAGTTTTAGTTTTGGTAGATAAAGGTACTCAGTCTAAACCAGGCTGTCATTTCCTTACAGAAGGTAGCATTCTAAGCCATCGCTGGTTTGTGGCCAAGTCCTTACATATATGGAGCACAGTATCCCACTACCCTGGTGAACATATTATGCTGAGCCTCAAAAGACAAGTAGGTCAATCTGTTGTACACACTTGGCACTGAGTCCTTATATGTATATGTATGAGTCACAATATCCCACTACCCTGGAGAAAATATTGTGCACACTCTCAAAAGACAAGTAGGTCACTAGTGCATGCGTATGACTAAAAGCTATTGCAAATGCATTTTTTGTTTGTTTGCAGCAGCCGGCCTGCCTCCTTTCTTCTATACTAAATGCTAAACCGTTTACAGATAAAGGTTAAAGATTCCCAGGGATGTTATTAAGTGATAGAGTGAGAGGACAGAGGAGATGGGCGTAAGGTGCGTGCTTTTAACGCAAGGTTGTCCCTATTGTGTATCAAGCTCAAGTTGGTTTGATTTTAATATATTTAGGCCCTCATTACGACTTCTTTTGAAAAGACTGCCAAAGCCGCGGGCGCCAACATATCGCCAGTGCTGGCGGTATGTTTGCCGCCCTATTATGACATTTCCACTGGGCCAGCAGATGAAAACAGCATCTCCAGCCGAAAAGTCACTACAACATTGAAGCAGGCTTCAATGTTGAGGTGCGATGGGTGCAGCAGCACCTGTTGCACATTTCACTGCCTATAATTCGGGTAGTGGGATGCACAATAGGGCTGTGCATGGGGGCCCCTGCAGTGCCCATGCCAAGTGCATGGGCACTGCAGCCCCCTGGGGCCCCCTAGTCTCATACTGCCAGCCTTTTCATGGCGGTGTTTACCTCCATGGACAGGCTGGCGGATTAGAACCACTGGGACCGCCAGGGTGCAGGCTGGCTGCAGCCTGGCGGTGTCTGTGGTACTACCGCTGTGGGTCCTCCGCGGTCATAATCTGGTGGTAAGTGCCGCCAGCCTGTTGGCAGTACTACCACCACATTATCGTCACCCGCCGGGTTCATAAAGACCCCCTTAGTGCCTTCCGTACACCAATGTTGATCACCTTGTAATATTTCATGGGTTTAGTTTAGTTTAGTTGGGCCTAAACAAAGAGAGAACAAAAGCACTCCTTTGGCAGAGAAATGTGCACTTTTAATTATGTCAAGGCAATATAAGATATCCTTGTACCACATGTCCCTGCAGCTTGCCAAACCAACAATAAAAGAAACGCAAGCAAAAAAGTGAATACAAATTATTAGGGATATCCTCCAAGGACGAAAATGGACAGACTTCCCATGCAAAGAATGAAAGTTTGGGACCTCTATGACAAGTGACTTAATGATCTAGCACTACATGTAAACAAACCACTGTTTGAGTTGCACCTTAAGTATATGACAAACCCAAAATCAGTATGTGGAAAGAGAATACTTACCAGGAAAGATAAGACGATTATAAAAGCAAGACTCCTAGTGACAAAACAAATGCTTGAGTGTCACGTTTTTGGCTGTAGCACTTAGAAAATTAAAATGTAGTTCATTCTACTAAGATTACCATTTACTAGAAAGTGCGTGCCCAGCTGAACATTTTACTGGGTTCCAAAATAATACAAGCATATAATAACATGGAAGAGGACTTCAGGTAACAAACACTAATTGCATATCACATGATACCCCTTCAAAATCCATATGATCAAAGTGCTTTTAGCTGGCTAAACTTAATCTTGTAACATTCTTTGAGAACAGAGCCGTCTTTGGCAGCAGAACCTTTGCGGACACCCGTTTGGGAAACTGAACTACAATGTAAGAGGCGCTTGAACTGTTTCATGCATCACTGTGTGCTATTTCCTGTGTCCTTTCCACAATGGTTTGGAGTGGGATAGAAGCTCACTCTGTACTATGAATCCAACATGAGAATTAATGGCACCAATGAACCTAAAATAATCACTTAACACACCGCTTTCTGCCCGGGGGAGGAGGACTCCATTTCCCGGCATGCCTGGCCCCTGGCTAAAGACTGAAATCGATGCGCTCCCTCGCGGGACGTATCCCTGACAACACACCGCTTTCTGCTCGGGGGAGGAGGACTCCATTTCCTGGTGTGCCTGGCCCCTGGCTGGAGACTGAAATCAACGCGCTCCCTCGCGGGACGCATCCCTGACAACACACCGCTTTCTGCCCGGGGGAGGAGGACTCCATTTCCCGGTGTGCCTGGCCCCTGGCTGGAGACTGAAATCAGCGCGTTCTCTTGTGGGACGTGCGCGGGACACCCTCGGGCGTGTGCCCGGGCAAAGCCTGGGCCAAGACGGGCCCGTCTTCGCCCGTCATCACCAGATTGAGGCCGGGCAGGGCCACCTCCCTGGAAGAAATCCTAAGCATCTAGTAGGAGCCTTTGGCAGCTTCCTTTTATTCCTTTAAATTGTGGTTATTAATTTTTATCTCTTTTTTACCACAATGGGGAAAAGAAAGGCTGCAGATCCCCCCATTATGTTGAACGATAACATTTTTAGAAAAGTCGTCCCAGGATACCAGCAACGGGTAGGGATTGTGACCCTAAAGCATTAGATGAGATTGACTTATTACTTGAGGAAGTAGAGGCCATACTGAAAGGCAACTCTAATTTAAGTACCAATGTAAGTCTAATCACTAAGAGGGTTCCGAACCAAGTAAGGAAGATACCAGAGTTTTTTTCCAGGATGAAGAGGGGTAGAAAAGAGGACCCAGTTACCAAGGGGGATGGTGAGGAAGGTCTGTTAAACCTCAGCCCTACTATTCTTTCACCCTCCCAAGATACTTTGTATAGTGCCCCTAGTTCCTCCCCAAGTCAGAGGGTATTACTTGTAGAAGATGTTGAAGCCGTAACAACTGTGCCGTTACCCCTCAGCCCAATAATAAGGGTTATTCCAAATATAATATGTTCTAACCGGTACGGTCCCTTGGCAGAGGGCTGTGATATTATCTTGGACCAGGAGCATCCCATGACAAATTCTGCCATTGAAGATAATGGGGGTCATTACAACCCTGGTGGATGGCGGAGAACCGGCGGTAAGACCGCCAACAGGCTGGCGGTCTTACCTTGGTGAATTATGACCATGGCGGTTACCGCCATGGTCATCCACCGGTTCTTCGTCCCGTCCGCCAGGGCGGAAACGACCGCCGGGCTGGAGACCTGGGTCTCCAGCCCTGTGGCCATCAGTATACCGCAGGCGGTATTTAGACCCGGCTTACCACCGTGGATTTCCAGCGGTTTGAACCGCCATGAAATCCATGGCGGTAAGCACTATCAGTGCCTGGGAATTCCTTCCCTGGCACTGATAGGGTTCTCCCCCAACCCCCACCCCCACCCCGACTCGCTCCCCTACACCCCCCCACCACCCCTGCCACCCCCCAAAGGTGGCAGGGCCCTCCTCCCCACCCCGACCCCCAACATAACATTACTCACACACACCCGACACGCATGCAGGCACCACCAACACACACACGCACACACCCCGACATACATGCCAACATCCACACACACAGTCAGACACGCACACCCACATTCAAACATACACGCACACATCCATACAGACATACCCACAGCCATACACGCACTCATTCCCATACACACAACACCCCGCAAGCATACACGCACTCACACACCCCCTCTACATACACACATGCACACCCCATGCACGCACACAACACACAACACCCCCCACCCCCCTCCCCTAACGGACAACCGACTTACCTGTTCCGTCAATCCTCCGGGAAGGGACGGGAGCCATGGGGGCAGCTCCGCCGACACCACCACGCCAACAGAACACCGCCACAGCGAATCACAGGACGTGATTTGCTGGGCGGTGTTCTGTTGGCGTGGCGGTGGAGGTGGAGCAACCTCCACTTCCCCGCCGCCCGCAGGTATGGCTGTTGGCGGCTCTCCGTCGGAATAACGACAGAGAGCAGCCAACAGTCATAATACGCCGAGCGGCAAACCACCTGCATAGGCGGTCTTCCGCATGGCGGTCCCTCGGCGGTCTTGCAAAAAGACCGCCGAGGTCGTAATGACCCCAATATTCAGTGTGAAGATCTTTTACTGGATAGTCCCCTCGTATCTAATGGTTCTGAACCTCCTCCTGGTTGCGAAGTTAATTTGGCCCTTATTCTACAGAGGGCTGATGAAGTGAAGTGTCTGGTATTGCATTTAGCCAAATTGGTAAAGGGTAAAATGGTACACGAGTGTGGATGCAGCAGTTCACAGGATGAGATGCTGGGAAGGGGGGTGTTAAGTCTGCTGCGATAAAGTCAACTACCGCTATCAATACCACTTCTGGGGGACTGGTAAATCTTTCCCAGAGTGTGGGTTGGCCTCTTCCTCGCTCGGATGATAATCAAACTAATTTTGCAAATAAGAAACGGGGACAAAAAACTTCATCCAATAGGAATTGTGTGGTGAGTTCTGCCAGTGAATTTACTAGGCCTAATATCACTTTGGATAGGCAAAGTTCAAGGGGTTGTAAAGCTATTACTGATCATGTAGTTGAGGGGGCTGATATTCTCACTACTCATACCCTCATAAATGGGCAACTAGAACCTTCTTCTACTGCTAATCTTCCCCTTGGTAATAACTTAGGTGGGTCAACACCCCTGATCAAAAAATAAAGGGTAAAGGGTAAAATGGTACACGAGTGTGGATGCAGCAGTTCACAGGATGAGATGCTGGGAAGGGGGGTGTTAAGTCTGCTGCGATAAAGTCAACTACCGCTATCAATACCACTTCTGGGGGACTGGTAAATCTTTCCCAGAGTGTGGGTTGGCCTCTTCCTCGCTCGGATGATAATCAAACTAATTTTGCAAATAAGAAACGGGGACAAAAAACTTCATCCAATAGGAATTGTGTGGTGAGTTCTGCCAGTGAATTTACTAGGCCTAATATCACTTTGGATAGGCAAAGTTCAAGGGGTTGTAAAGCTATTACTGATCATGTAGTTGAGGGGGCTGATATTCTCACTACTCATACCCTCATAAATGGGCAACTAGAACCTTCTTCTACTGCTAATCTTCCCCTTGGTAATAACTTAGGTGGGTCAACACCCCTGATCAAAAAATTGGGTATAAAATGTGGCGACAATATCATCTATATGACTAATGTACCGAAGTTGCCATCCGGCCTAGTTGAGGACCAGGAGTATCTGATCAACAAGGTCATACACTGGTTGCGTTTTCGATGGAATTGCTTCTCAGTCATCCGCTCGGATATCTATGAAGTAAAGAGATTCAGTCCCCCGGGGTCTAATTGTGATTTAATTTCCATCCAATTTTTTGATAAAGTATTGGTGGGTCAACTTATAGCTTTTGGTTTACGCACCCGCTAATCCAGGGGACTGAACAGGGGAGGGATTACCCTTGCCCTAAAACCTGATGATGTTTTCCAATCTGCCACCTATGGACGTATGGGCCATCAACAAGGAAGGGACCATACAGTGGCAGTAGGAAAATTGTGGACTGACCACGTATAACCACTACAAAGGAAGTACATGGGGGGGCATTCCCGTGGCTATCCACATGGAGGGATCCATTGGAATTACCAAGCAGGTGACAACAGAGATTACAAAAATGGAAGCTAGCCCCCAGACCCATAGATTTGAGATAGATGATGCTGGCTAATCATTAATGACTTGGAATGTAGCTGGGCTTGTGAGGAAACTGGATGATCCGGATTGGAGTGCATATATAAATACTCAAGATATCTGCCTCTTTCAGGAGACCTGGGCAGTGGACCCTATAAATGTTGACGGCTTTCTCTCATTCAATACTCTTGCGCAACCATCAGAGAAGGCTGCTGGCCGTGCAAAAGGAGGGCTTTTAATTCTAGACAAGAAATTGCAATGTGATTTTAAAATTCTGGATATTGATTGTGTGATTTAATGGGGGTGTTAATTTTGTTTCAACAAAACTTGAACATTGTTATTATTAATGTTTTAGCCAGGTCAGTCTCTCGAGGTTCTGAGTCTCAGACTTTAGTACCATTATTTGATTTTCTAGACACTTTCGTCCTCGTTCACCCTGATTATAGCGGGTGATTTGAACTGTACTTTTGAACCTTTAGATATGTTTACTGGCCTAACGGTTGAGGAGGATGAAATATGGGGCATCGCACAGATAACAAGTCATCGCTCATGTCCGCTCTCTCGAGTGGCTGTACAGTTGGCGTCTTTATGTTTTAAGTATGGTCTTAGTGCCTGCAACGGTCGTATGCCCTCAGATTTGGACATTGCCCACACATTTAAACGTGGTAGGTCGACAAGTGTAATCGACTATTTCTTGGTGGATGTGAGATTATGGCCCCTTCTGAGGGACAGGAGGGTGGATTAGAGATGTGAAAGCGATCACTTTCCCTTGCTCCCTACCTTCTTAGGCAGTGCTTTTAGGAGGACCTGCAATAACCTACGCACAATAGTCCCCTCTCCCAATTTGAACAACAGTTCTAAGAAGGTAGGGTGGACAAAGGTGATGTCCAATCCCTATTTGCTATGTGGGATCTACCAGTTGTTTATTGATAATTTGGCAATTTATGAAGACTTAAATCCAAACGATATCCCTCTTCTTGGTCTGCACGATACTATGATTTTAAAAATGCAACAGTTTTTTTATAAAAAGACTGGGGCTAGACAGTGTGGTGCTGATCTGGTTAGTAATGGATGGTTAGATGAAGCTTGTTCCAGGGCCAAGTCTGGGTTAAAAAAAGCCATCTTGTCTGGGTCTCTGGGGGAGGTACAACAGGCTAGACGTATTTATAAGGAAACTACCAAAGGAGCGAAAAAAACTTGGGAAGATTCCATTTGGAAGGATATAGTGGATGCTTCAAATTCAAATAATAATACACTATTTTGGGAATTGCTGTCCAGAAGTCAAAGAGGGGGAAGGAACATAATTAAGAACCCTATCCAACCGGAAAGTTGGGTGGACCATTTTTCTCATCTTTACGAAGAGGTTGGTACTCGGTTGGTAACTAACACTAATGATGCAAATCAGGGATCTTTGTCCACGTTAACTGTGAACATTGTTTCTGATTCCTCAGGAGAGGGCTTCCATGATTATGAGGACTGTATTTATTTTACATTGGAGGAAACCCTTGACGCAATTAATTCCCTCAAGCCAGGAAAAGCTCCAGGACCGGATAAGATTCCAGGTGATCTTTATACATCTGAACCTGTTATTTGGGCCTGGTACATAAACCTATTGTCGAACCAAATAGCAAAAGGGGGCCCAATCCCGCCCACATGGAAGGGGGCAGAAATTATTCCTATTTACAAGAAGGGCAATGTAAATCTTCCAATCAATTATAGACCGATTAATCTAATTGATACTATACAAAAAATCTTAGCTAAACAACTTTTGGGGAGATTAACCAATTGGGCTACTGATCATCAGATTCTTTCACCCCTCCAGGCAGGGTTTCGACCCAGGAATAGTACGGTGGATCAAGTATTTAGGCTGGCCATTTTGAAATGGAAATATGTAATCCTCGCCAAGCAACCTCTATATGTGGTTTTCGTTGATTTTAGATCTGCTTTTAATTTGGTCCCTAGGGATAAATTAATTGTTGTATAAAATAGGTGCCCCTGTTAGTATTATTCAGCTCCTAAAACGGTTGCACGAAGACACATACGCGCAAGTGAGATGGGGAACCAAGGCGAGTTGACTGGGGAAATCCCTATTCACAGGGGGGTTTGGCAGGGTTGCGTTCTTGCTCCATTCTTGTTTTCTCTCTTTATTAATGAGGTGGTACAAAATATGCTTTCGTGCCTGAATGATGCCCCCACTCTAAATGCCCAGAAAATTCCTATTCTTTTATTTGCCGATGAATCTCTTCTTATTTCAAAGACGCCAATAGGGCTCCAAACCCTTCTTGATAGATTTAATTTATTCTGTCAGAATTATGGCCTGGAGCTGAATTTTAATAAAACCAAACTGATGGTTTTTCAGTCGGGACCATGTAAGAAGAAAGTAAGAAGAAATGTACCATCATTTTGGATGGTGTCCCCTTGAATGAGGTTAGTACATTTGATTATCTGGGTGTGAGGCTGTCTAGTAAATTAAGTTGGGAGGACCAGATTAATAAAAGTGCGGGTCTTCTGCAACATGGAGCAGCTTCTATTTTGCGTTTTTTTATGAGCACGACTTCTAAAATGGTATCTCCAACCATCAAGATTTATGTGGCCAAGGCACAGAGTGCTGCTGTTTATGGTGCGGAAGTATGGGGACCTACCAAATGTAATAGATTAACTGTGGGTGAGAATAATTTTGCGAGGGCCCTGGTTGCGTGCCCTCGTACTACTCCACTGATCCCAATATTTTTAGAACTGGGTTTAAATCGAATAGCAGATATAATTGCTCTTAGACCCTTAATATATTGGGTAAGGCTTTGGATTGTTCCCGAACTGGAGATTTTTAAGACCTCACTTCTCGAGCTGTTAGGGAGGCCTAACTCGGCCTCTATTTTTGGGGTAAAGCACGTATATAATTGGTTCCTCACTTTAGGTTTGAGAGACTTTTGAGAGAATCCCCACAGTGGTCTTGTTATTTAAATGTTTTAACTGGTAATGTACTGCTTCCTTTAAATGTTTTTTTATTATGTTTATTTATTATTGTGTTGCTTTGATGGCTTGTGACCGAATAAAGCTTGTGTTGATGATGATGAATCACTTAACATGATTTGAGGTGTGGTTACCAAAGATGTTTGGTAACTCCCTGCACCCGTGTGCGTCCACCTTGTAAAAATAGCACTGGCTCACCTAATCCAGCTACAGAGAGAAAGGAGGGGCAGAAGGGAGAGCAGCTGCATGAATAGCTGAGGGGGAGCAGAAAGGAACAGGTATCTATGTTTCTGCAGACAAACATACTGAGGGGATGCAAGGAGTAACAAGCACTGGTAAAGTCAACAAGACCAGCGAGGTCACTCACCCAAGAATCATTCCTGCTCAACGCAAATCCAGTCTGATCACTTGGCTATAAAATAAAGGGGTTGTGTCGAAAGTGAGTGGAGCACCAGGAATTAAAGGCACAGGCACTTCTAATAAGTGATCCATGTAAATAACCAGCCTCCAAACCACCCTGTTGCAATAGCAAAACTGAAAAAAAGAAATTGCATTTAGAGTACAAACTCAAACTGAACTTTCCACACACATCAAATGAACCAATAGTAGTAGACAGAGCATAATTAAATGCAAAACACAATGTTTACTTTGCCATAAACATACTTAGCAAATGGACTAAAGAGTTTGTAGACAAGAGAAGCACAGGTGTAGAACAATTAACCACTTTTAATCTTTGCCCTTTTTGTATTTCAGCCTCAGGATCATTTCAAGGCACAGGAAAATGTTAAGCAGCCACAGGAGCAAGTACGGTTTATCCTTCTTGATTTCTGTCACCCTCCACATGGCTAGCAGTGAGCGGAGCATAAAGAGACACCTGGTAACAACTGCAGTTAAAAAACAAAACATACCCTCGAACATGAAGGATGGCCCTAAACCGCGAGGAGAAAGGCTTGTGGCTCGAATTAAAGGGAAAGCGGAAACCAGATGAGAGGAGGGAGGCAGGCCATCACATGCTGGAGGAAGCGTGACATAGTGTAATGGCCAACAAAAATGGTCTCCTAGTGAATGCTCCCTGGACGGGAACTTAATGCGCAAAGGAGGGACATTTAGCATAATGCAGCAATAGAAGTGAAGCATTTAAGACAAGCACAACAAAGAACGAATGGCGAGAGTGAGAGTGGCTTAAGCCCCTATACTGAACACAGATTTCTCACCGAGGCAGCTCATGCACTGCCTAGGCTCAACCTAAAAAGAGAAAGCACTTTTAACCTCAAAGAGAAAATTGGTTCCTACAAAGAGAGGTATTTGGAAGAGTCCCCAATCTAAATGTCACATTTAGAATCTTTACTAATGGGTGCTCATTTTTATACCAGTTTTAAATCAAGTATACATGTGTTTAATAAACAGTGACTAAGCCATTGTTCTGCATGCCTGGTTCTCTTTCCTTGTTCACAGTAGTTCAGCTTTCTTGATAATGGCATCACATGCAGCCTTGTTTTGTTTGACTGACAGCTACAATCCGAGGTACTCAAGTTCTGTGAAATGTGTCCATGACACTGGGCCTTCCTTGCTCACTCCATATATATTACCTCTTATAGTGTTGATCGGTTAATCCTCCTCATTGGCCAATCATGTACCATGCCAGTGTGTGGCATTAAACGTGGAATGTAGAACGGTGAGTGTTGTCTGGGAGATGGAATGTTGTGGGTGACGGTTGAGGAGGGATCAGACGAGGAGTGTGGACACGTCTGGGGTGGCCAGCACCGCTAATGTGTACGCTACCAGAAGATTAATAAACTCATCATACCAGTCCTGCCATGTATGAGGATAATTTCAACATTGGCGATGAGCGGGAGCTGCTGAACGGTGTCGCCATTCTGTGCTTCTTTATTTTGTGTGCGGAAGAGGACGGAGGACGGATCTGCTTACGAGCGTCAACGGATATTGCCTGTTTGGAGGCGTGTAGATTTAATTATCAAACTCCTTCACTCCTCGGTTGTGCTATCAGGAAGGCATGTTTGATACACGCGTCTGTGTTGCTACGGCAGCAAAGTGAAGCGCGTCCCTTGGGATCGCGTTTTATACGCCTTGTGTGCTGTTCGGAAGAGCACGTTTTAAATGTGTGTCTGTGTCACTATGGCAACAAAGTGACTGAGGGAATGCTTTTAATGTGCGTGACACACCAACCAATTTTAACCACTCATCTGCACCTACATTGACATTGTACAGTTCATGGAACATTTTAGCGGCCATTTTGAATCTGGGGAATTTTGAGTAAAGAGGAAAGGAAAATAAAAGCACAAGAAAAATACTTTATTATAATATTTTTTTTCCTTACTTTCATTAGAATTCCTCATTTACAATTGTCATGTCTAGAATTCAACCTCCACCATTTTTTTTTATCAGAACCCAGCAAACCACCCATACAATGGGAACTGTGGATTGACATGTTTGAAGAATACGTGGAGGTTTTGGTAGATCACTAATGTTCCCCAGAAAGATGCTTGGCATTATTGAAGCACAGACTTGGTGCAGTTGGTTTACGCAAATTTAAGAACTTACCGCAAATGGATAATACTGGGGAAGAGGATGTATACCAGCTTGCTAAGAAACAAGTTCAAGAACATCATGGCAGGAAGATTAACGTGATGTTTGAAAGATGTCAATTTTATTCCAGGATGCAGCATGACGATGAATCCATTGACCAATTTGTTGCGGCCCTTAAAGGATTAGCCATTACTTGCAAATTTGAGCAGATATCTTATGACCAGGTTTTAAGAGACCAAATACAGGAGAATGTATGGTCAAGCAGAAGTGATCTAATGCTGAAGGGTGCAGTTGGTGTGGCAAGAACCATTGAAGTATCCGAGAAGTGTATTCAAACTGTCAGGAAAAAACCTTCATGATTCTGAATCAGAAGCTGTTGCAGTTAGCTCTGTGAACAAAGATTCCAAAGGATGTGGGAAGAAATCTGATTGGAATAAAAAAATGGTGCAAAACAATATTATAGGTGTGTTGCAGGGGATCACCTAGCTATTTTCAAGAAATATCCAACTCTGGGTAAAATATGTAATGCCTGTAAAAAAGTGGGTAATTTCAGCAAAGTATGCAAAAATGATACAAGAGGCATAAGTTATGTATCTGAACATGATGAAATGGATTAGAATAGGATTCAAGTAATTGTTTTGAGTGTCGTAAAGGATAATGATGGTGATGAGTGTAACTCTTCAAAGTTACCTACTTGCTAACTACTTATTGATGCAATTGAGGTTACAGCAATGGTTGATTTTTGTGGTTGGTTTACCATTACGTGTGTGGATATGCTTAAGAAATTATGACCTGGTAGGGAATTGATTCCAACAGATGTGAACCCAGGTAGTTATACAGGTCATAGGATCCCCATAATATGTTATGTAAATGTGCACATTGAATTTCAGAGTAGGCAATGTGAAGGTAAATTGTATGTGGCTGAGAAGGGTCAGTTAATTCTTGGTTGGCCACATATCGAGAAATTGGGCATGAAGATTGACTCTACGAGATTAGCTCCAGTGTATACTGTACTTGAGCACGTTTTACAACAGGAATTAATCTATGATGAGTTAGATAAGAAATTTCCCGCTGTGTTTTCGGAATCCTAAGGTAAGCTTCATGGATTCAAACACCAAATCATATTACTAGAAATTGCAAGTCCTGTGAGACATAAAGTACATAAAGTCCCTGGAATTAAAAGCTAAACTTAAAGAGATGTTGAAGGATTTGTGTGAGAGGAATATTATTGAACCAATTGAGAGTTCAGATTGGATCTCTCCAGTAGTAATATCTCTTAAGGAGAATGGAGATCTCAGGCTGTGTGTCGATTTGAGGTCTTTGAATGAAGCGATCTTGGTTGGCACATTTCCGTTGCAGAATTTACAAGAATTGGTATCAACTGTATGCCCGGCCTATTTTCGACCATTGATTTATCCTGCACTTATCATCAGATTGAATTGGATGATAGTTCTAAACATTACACTGCATTTATAACAACGGAAGGTGCATTCCAATATAGAAGAATGCCTTTTGGCCTTGCTAGCGCTTCTGTTGTTTTCCAGAGGGAAATTAATAGAATTTTCAGTGTTGTACCGAATGCAAGAGTATTTCAGGATGATATCATGATTTATGGCAAGGATAGATCTGAACATGACAAAGTGGTGAAAGATGTTTTGGTCATACGTTGTGAGAATGGGCTGACTTTGAGGGAGGAGAAATGTAAATTTGACCAAAGTCAAGTAGAGTATATAGGTCACATCATTTCTCTAGAAGGAATCCATCCTAAAATAAGTCATGTAAGGGCTATTGTGGATGCTCCTGAGCCAAAGTGTAAGGAGCAATTGATGTCGTTCTTGGGTCTCACGGAATTCTATTCACATTTTTAGGGAATTATGCAACCAAAATAGAGAACTTGAGAAAGCTATTGAGGAAAAATATTCCATTTGTGTGGGGTAAGGATCAGTCTATATGTTTTGAACGTATTAAGCATGAAATAATACAAGCTCCATGTTTGAAACCCTTTGTAACCAATATAGATTGTGAGATTGCTGTTGATGCAAGCAGTTATGGCACATGGGCAGTTCTTTCTTAAAAGAAAGGTCATGAGAAATGGATTGTAGCTTACACTTCACGAACACTTTTGCAATCCGAAAGGAACTATTCAGTGATCGAGAAAGAAATGTTGGCAGCATCTTGGGCTGTGCAAAGATTCCGGTTGTATATATGGGGGAAGAAATTCAAATTATGCACAGACCATAAACTGTTGGTCAATATTTTACATCCTGCTGGTGAGAAGAATTTATCACCAAGACTTGCAAGACTTGCTTCTAAGTTACAAATGTATTTTTTTGAGGTGGAACACATTCCTGGGTGGTGCAATGTTGTAGCTGGTGAGTTGTCATGATTGCCAATCGGAGGTGAGAATTTTGATGTGGAATGTGATGTTGTGTTTACATATGAGGACCTGTTGTCTGGTTTGGAACTGCATGAGGGGTTAGAACAAGGAATTTTGACGGAACAGGAACGGTATCAAGAAATAGTGAAAGATAATGAGATTGAATGGCTGGCCCAGTGAACGTGTGTTGAGAGGTGAAAGCACTACTTAATGGGAAGTGAAGGATGAGCTCAGTGTTTGTGGTGAGGTAATTTTAAGAGGTGATAGAGTTATTCCTCCGAAGGGAATACGGGAAGTTATTGTGAGGAAGAGTCATATTGATGATAGTGGTATGTCAAGGAATAAACAGAAAGTGAAGGAACTTTTCTGGTGGCCTGGAATTGACGTAATGATTGACAGATTTGTAAGAAATTGTTTGGTTTGTGCCCAGAGTGATAAGAGTGCGAGAGCATGCACGCCACCTTTAATACCAGTGGAGTTACCTGATAGGCATTGGAGTTGGGAATTGATTTTGTGGGGCCTTTCTCTACTTTGCCAGCTAAAGAAGCTTATGCTATAGTCTTGGTGGATTATTTCTCAAAATAGCCAGAAGTAGAATTTTTTAACAAAATTTCTACAGAAACAGTAATTAAATTTTTGGAGAGTGTATTTTCCAGGGACGGGGTACCAGAAGTCCTTGTATCAGACGATGGAGTACAATTTACCTCTACAAGGATGTTGAAGTTCTTGAAACAGAATGGTATAAAACATGGACAGTCATTTTATATAATCCTTCTTAGAATGGTCAAGTTGAAAGATTCAATAGAATAATTAAAGAAACAATACAATTGGCTCTAAAATCTGGCATTCCATGGAAGCGTACTGTTGGGGACATGCTTACATCATACAGGGTAACTCCCCATTCTGTGACTGCCAAAATGCCTTTTGAATTGTTAAGAGGGAGGAAGCCGTCCACTAGTTTGGTTCCATGGTGGTTGATGAAAAGGAATCATGTGAAATTTGGTGTGATGTGTGATAAGGAAATGAGAGACAAGGTGCGAGACTATCAACTGTGCACCAAATCATATCATGGTGTCAAGTCCAGTGTGGGTGAATTGTCAGTGGGACAAAGAGTTTGAGTCAAGTTGTCTGGGATTGTTGATAAGGGAAAGCCACGTTGGTCAGAGCCAAGGAAAATTGTTAAAGTTTTGAGAAACGCAGTTCAGTTGTATGATGGCAGAATCTGGAATGTGAGACAGTTGTCTGTTTGTAGGACTGGAGTAGGTAGTGTTGACGGATGTTCAGAGGAGTGTAATGGGTATCTAATGGAGGGTGTTCCTGATGTGGTGGATAGTAATGTGGAAGATGAAAGTGGTGGTTCTGAGAATGGTATGTTATGACGTAGTGGAAGGGAAAGGAAAACACCTGCCTATTTGGATGACTATGTGACAAACAAATTATATAATTCCAGTTATTATTTAAATGTTACTGTGTATAGTTAACCTAATTAAGAGTTTTGTAATTGATATTGAACTCATCCCTGATCAATTGTTATTGAACATTATATTAAGACTGTTACAAAACAAGGTTTTCCATTATATTCACCCATTCTGAAGAAAAGGACTCCTTGAAAGACATATGGTCATAATTCTGAGAGCAAAATTCTGCTTTTGAAAGATTGAAAGCAGTGAGCATTGTAACCTTTTTGCATTGTGTGTTTGCTGACCAAGTTTTTGTAATACATAAGGAGTATGTGCTTTGATGAATTACATGTGTAACTGGTATAGCCTTACCTAAACCTTTGTATCTCAGTGATTATGGTCCTTTAGTAACATGGGGATTCATTTACGTACGTACTAGAAAATGCTGCTACAAAACAAACATTTACATCTTTACTGTGCTACTTTTTAGCTATCTGTTGTAAACGTTTGGTTGTATAAACACCTCCGTATGTGTTTTTTTAATTCTTACAAGCTTTAGTATCTCAGACTGTTATTGATTCAAACTTTCTAATTCTTCTGGGGATACTGCACTAAAGTATTCTTCGACAACTACTGCAACACTGTGCCTGAGACTAAAGCAACTACACTCTAAATGGCCATATCCATCAACGTCTCACACACTTTGGGCCTGATACAGAAAAGTATATTTATACATGTACATTTATTCTCTTGTGAACCTGGGTGTAAGTCCGCACATTTTTGCTTTTCGCAATTTCTGAGGACAGACTTACTCTCAAGTGCAGACTTACAAGTCTCCCTACCTCCCAAAACCAGAGGGTGGAGACATGAAGGAGAGAATTTAAATTGGTATAATTACTACTAAAATACTTTCACACAGAAGGGGAAGCATTCATCACCACGGCCGAGATCTCCCTATGTTAAAGAATATGGGAAAATTAATAGAATTTATTACATTTTTAAAAAAAATATTAAAACTATCTTGATGTAAAATAAAGGTTTTCATGACTTTAAAATAAATGTTATTACATAGTAACAATAAAATAAAATGTTACATCAGATTAACTCATTAACATTAATATTTATTAAATACTTCTTAAAATATATTTATTTCATTTATAAATCCTATTGTTAATCAAAATTATGAAATCCACCTTGACTAGCATTTAAAATTAATTAATATTTCCTAAATTTAATTAAACTTTGTGTTAACTTAAAATATTTTTCAATTGTAAGGTTGAAAGAAAACAATTGAAATTCAATTCTGTTCAATTCAATTTCTTTATTCAATCATATAAAAATGGATCATAAAAGAGCACATCACAAAATACAATACACAACAACAATGATAAAAAAGGGTAAATTAAGGCAAAAATAAAGACATGAAATAAGTTACATCAATTTAAATAAAACACTGAAAATTGCCAGCTATATTTAACTGAAAGAATTACAGCTCAGAACTTCACTATGCACAGTGCTGTCATCAACACTGATGTTATTTGAGTTGTCATCAAGTGACGTTGTCAATGATGTTATGGAGTATGTCATGAATGCTGTAATATGTGGAGTCATAAGCAAATCATGAGGAGGGCCATTTGTATCTGTAAATGCTCCCTATATTTTATGAATTCAAATCCAGCTTAAGTGGGTGCATGAAACCTGCTTATTATAGTCCAGCCATTAAAACTTGAACTCAGTTCATAGTTATACATTACTTCTATAGTTAGATAGATAAGACAGATTAGATCATCTTTATTGCGTGATTTATAAATACCATTGTAAGCCAATACAATATACAATAATATACTAGAAAAAAGAAGAAAGGAAGGAAGAGAAGGAGACACGATTGTGCAAAGCAGACATAGGTCCTAGGTTGTAGCGAGACATGGTCAGGCCCGAAAAGGATGATGTTCGTGGCCTACTGGAGAACTAGAAATACCTGCGGTGGCGTCCAATCACATTGAAATCAATACGTTGACAGTAAAAGAATCACAGAGTGGGCATTTGGAAGTGTTAGCCAATTGGTGCTGCAACAGATACAAAGTGCGGGGAGAGAAGTGGTAGGTAACAATGAACAGAGCACTCACCATATATAGTCACCCAGAGTCCCTTCCACCTTGTGAGCCTGGCCTAATTTTTTCTTAAATCTTGAAACAATTTGACCAGAGCGCTAATTAGCCTTGTGTCTGATGGCTCAAAACAGGGCATCACTGCCTCCCTGCAGGAACTGATCCTGCGTGCGCTCCAAGTTTGCCAAAGAAGCTCACGCCAAACCCCATTAGGGAGAGGCACAGGCAGAATATGTAAACTATATCTTCCTGACTCTGTAGGCATAACTGACTGGGCTCACGCTCCCCTGATCGTTTCCATGCAGGCAAGTGGTTTAAGATCGTCAGTAGGCCCAACCTGTATTTCACAAACTGGGCCTTGGTCCAATCGTTGAAAGGGCCACTTAAGTACCTCTGCGGTTTCAACCTCATATAACTTTGTAGAGTCATCCAGCCGTGGGTCGAAGGGACAGGGAGTCCTTATCAGCTAGCAGCAATAACATAGGAGAGCTTGTTTTTGTAAGATTTTTGAACTGCTGATGGTTTTGGGAAGATCCCAAGCGTTGGTTAGGCCAAGAGTATTCTGGGCCTAGAGCAATTAAGCTTGGGCTGGAGAGTGGGCATTTGTTTCCAATTCAGAACAAAGAGAGTGGCCATCAAACCTTACTTTGCCAGTTTGACTTTGTTGCATCATATTACAAACGCTGCCATTCAGCCAATTCACTGCTTGACAATGCCAAACTCCAGCCTGATTTGTGCCGGGGATGATTGAGCAGGAAGCTGGAAGAGGTGTATGCAAATTAAAAAAAAACATTTTATCCAGGATGATGCTACTGCAGCCTTTTAGGCCCTCATTTCCATAAGCTAGGGTTGGTAGAACATTTATTTGAACTACCTGCAGGATCGCCATGAACGTAGGGCCTTTTAGTTTTGTGTGGAGGGATGCAACCCAAATGCAAAGGCAAGACATTTTTTCCTAATTTCCTCTATTTGATCCCCAAATCTCCCATTGTCACTGAGGAGAACTCCAAGGTATTCAAAGTTTTTAATTACCTCTAATCTTTGTTGGTGTAAAACCCACGAAGGTTTGTGTAGTTTGGGGCGATGAACTATCAGGATCTTGGTCTTCCTCCTGTTGATTGTTAACCCAACATTTTCTTCACAATATATTTCCTATTATCTAATATCCATAATTTGATTATGGCATTTAGATTACAAAATGACTTTTTGTTCCACTGGGCATTTCCAAATTGTCATTTGCAAATGAGTCATACTTGTAGATTTCATATCATTTGTGGCAGCTATTTGAAGGTAGTTATAGTTAGGACCTATATTTCCATAGCAAAACCCTTTTTTTGTTTTGCTAGTAACTTTGGCGCTGTTTGATGAAGCTTAACAATTTTTTAAAAACTAGTTTGTTACTCTCCTTAGCTGCTGTCCAGAAAGATTCAGGGTGATTTGGCAAGCAGGGGCTAAGAAAAAGGGTATACAATTTCCCATAGGGAGTTTAGACACAACTGCAGCCCGAACCGCAAATTACATAAAATTTGGCATAAAGTTCTACCTTGATCCAGAAAGAGCCATTTTAGTAATTTGGTGTAAATCTAGTCAGTTGTTTTGGAGTCATTATAGAAAAATATTTATCTATACCTATGGGTGCAGAGGATCCGTGAATCTGACAGATCTCAAAATGAGACCTGATTGTCTGCCACCACTTCAACTAGGAAGTTGTTGCAGAAATCCTGGGACTCTGACTCAGCTGAGTCCCAAGAAAAAAACATAAAAAAGACAATGGGGCACGGTAGGAATAGGATGATACCTAAGGGCTGGTGATGAATCCATAGTAAAATTAAAGCAAAAACAAGCATGGTTCCTGTGATTGTTTTTATGAGCCCCTCCCGGGGTGGGCCATATCTTGAGGGGACTTAATAATTATTTAATTTGGGAGGAGGTGAACGCAGCCCCCCTCCCTGGTCAAACTTTGGCCCCATGGACCCCTTCCCCCAGGGCTCAGCAGCTTTCTGAAATGGTGAGGAGGCAATGCGGCCCCCTTCCCTAGCTGATTTTTGGCCACAGGGACCCCATCCCCTGGGGTGCAGTTGTGCTTTAAATAGTGAACCCCAGGGCTAGCTCCTGCTATGTCCAAGGGTGTCCACCCCTAGGACTTAGCTGTTTCATTGCCTGCACAGGTGCAAGCAGGAAAACCTATGTTTACTTTCACTTGGCATGCACAATTTCAATGCTCTTGCCAAGTGAGAGCAAGCACTAAATCTGCTCCTAACGGGCAGGAGCATGGAAAAGGGTTTGGAGGGAGGAGGTCCCCTGGGGTAAATTGGCCCAGGGAGGGGAATATTTATAATATGGTTGGGGTCAGCATGTGGTGGGTTGGCAGCAGTACCAGGCCGAAGGCTGCATATGGATCTGGTCCCCGGGGCAAAAAATCAACCATGGTAATGGGGCTGCATGCCCCCTATACTAAAATAAAGTGGCAGGCCCTGGGGGAATGGGGTGCCTGGGGCTGAAATCAGGTTGGTAAGGAGGGCTGTGTGCCCCCCTCCTGGGTTACCTACCTTTGAGGGGTTGACACAGAGCCTGGCGACAGGACCACAGGACAGGCCCTGTTGCAAACCCCCCCCCGCAGCACGTGGCTGAAGGCTTTGCATGGCATCATGTTGGCTGCATGTGGGGTGTTGGTCGCAGGGCCTACCCTGTGTCCAGGCCCTATGGCCAACCCATCAAAGGCAGCCAACCCGGGAGGGTTGTTAAGCACCTTGAGTTATATGTTGTTGTTGTACTCTCTTAAACATAATTTAAATTTATTTTAGAAAGAATTAAAAAAACATATAAAACTGTGGCCCCTGCCCCTTTAAATAATGTTGCTGGGTAACAGTGAGTTGTAGTCCCCAGGTCTAAATCTGGCCCAGAAGAGGGGCCATGTGTCTCCTTCTCAGTATTTATAAGGCTGGGCCCTGTGAGGGGTGGTGCCCTCAAGGGCCAAAACCTGACTGGGTAGGAGGGCCACATGCACCACCTCCTGGAAAGTCTATTTCCCCCCCAGACCTGGAAAACCTGTGGAGGTTTAGAAAAAACAAGAGACCATGCTTGTTTTCTTTTTTAATTGTTGTCGCAAATTCATGGAACCACTGTAGATTTGCAGCAATCTTTTTTATAGAAACAAACACTTTTGGCCCATCGAGGGTCCCTTTGGTACCCCATAACCATGCTTGTTTGGCTAGATGATTAGTGAATTCCTTTGTTGTTTTTTTTTATTTGTTTGGGGACTTTGGCTTAGTCTCAAGCTCTAAAATGGTTGAAGGGCTGGCAGCCAATCTGCTCTCACCATGGGATCTGTCGGATCCGCAGATGATTCACGTCCCCAGATATATAAATATTTTTCTTCAATAACTCCAAAACTACAGAATGGGTATACACTAAATTACAAACAGGGCTCTTTCTGGACAAAGATCTACCTTTCACCCAAATTTGGTGTCATTTAATTCAACGGTTCAAGGTGTATTTATGTTTAAAATCCCTATGGAAAATTGCCTTGGGTAAAGCATATTTTGTACTCCTTTTTCACAGCCCATGCTTAATGAATCACCCCCAAATTTTCCAGACTGCAGCCGAACAGACTGGTGTACTAGTTTTGGAAATTTCAAGACGATTCATCAAACAGCACCAAACTTATTATCAAAACAAAAAAAAAATGTCTATGAAAACTAGGTCGAAAGTATAACTACATAGGGGGGTCATTACAACATTGGCGGTAAAAGCTGCTTACCGCCGTGCAGAAGACTCCCAACACACTGGAGCTGCAGCGGAATTCCGCCACGGTCATTATGACCCACTGCTCGGATTCTGCCAAAATTCAGACACCCACACAAGTCCGCCACACCAAAGGTCAGTGATAAACTGGCGAAAACAAAACCTCCACCGTCACACCAACAGAAATACGCCCACACCATCATGACACACAAATCCACGCGGCAGTCTTTCAACCGCGGTATTCCATTGGCGGTACACACCGCCACACTCAAAATACACACACACTTACAAAACACAACCACACTGGACAATTCCAAATAAACACACCTGATACACACACCACTCCCACACACCCAATACAATATAAAACACACACCCACATTACCCACAAACCCTTACTAGCAAAAGTTTTGACGAAGGCCAGAGAGAGACACTACAAACAACTACCAAGCATCCACAGGCACACAATACCATCACCCACATTACTTCCACGCACCTCACACAACACACCACTACATATCACCCCAATTATCACTAGACACACCACCCCACACATCACCCACACCACTCCATGGCACGGCAAAGACACCCCAGGTTCTCTGAGGAGGAGCTCAGGGTCATGGTGGAGGAAATTGCCTGGGTAGAGCCACAGCTATTCGGATCACAGGTGCAGCACACCTCCATAGCTAGGAAGATAGAGCTATGGCAAAGAATAGTGGATAGGGTCAACGCAGTGGGACAGCACCCAAGAAATAGGGATGACATCAGGAGGAGGTGGGACGACCTACGGGGGAAGGTGCATTCCATGGTCTCAAGATACCACCCGGCGGTTCAGCCGACTGGCGGCAGACCCCCACCCCTCCCCCACAACTAACAACATGGGAGGAGCAGGTCTTGGCGATTCTGCATCCTGAGGGCCTCGCAGGAGTAGATGGAGGAATGGACTTTGGTAAGTAAAAGCTTTAACTACTTCATCCCCCTCCCTACTTGCATGCTATCACATACCCCACCCTCACTCCCACCCCCATCACTCCAACTCCTCACAAATGCCCCAACATCACAAACCACACATCCTAACACCAAGCCCTGCGTGCAACAACAAAGCATGGACACCCATCACCAAAGCATGGCCACTGCACATACCCATACACCGCTCTAAGCCACCATCACACGAGCACCCACACAGGAATGCAAGCACTGGGGTACACGGTCCCCCACCCATTGCACACCATGGCACACACAGATGTAACAAACATCCTTTTATACCTCTGAAGGACCCCTACCCAACGTCACCGGACAGGAGGGTCCACACATGTCAACACCACCAACAGAAGAGGCCCACAGCGATGACAGCACCTCTGTCCAACTGGATCTATATGACCAGCCCGGCCCATCGGGGACCTCAGGACAGTCGGTTCCCCTCACACAGTCACAGGCCACCACAGAGCTCCCCCCTCTGGAAACATCAGCACAGCACCCACCCAGCGGGCCCATACCTCTGTCCCCAGGACACGTCAATCAGCAGTGTGTCCACCACTACAGGGAACCCAGGCAAACCCACCACCCCAACAACAACAGGGACCTGGGGGCAGTGGGCACACGGTCCAGGGGACGGAGGCCCAGGAACATAGAGGAACTGGGTGCGCTGCTGTGCGACAGGGGGAGGACAGACCAAGGGAACCCACTCTCCACGAGGCCCTCTCCAGCATCATGGGAGCATGCCATCATTCCCAGGAGACGATGGCAACGGTACTGGCCAAGTTTCAGGAGCCCCAACAAGGGGCGCCTGACACTAAACTGGACGATGAAATGACCACCACCTCCGCCGGCGCTAGTAGACAGGAGGCACCGCCACAGGACCACCACACCAGCACCCCACCCCCTGCAGAGGGAGAACCACCCCGCAAACGGTCCCTGAGATCCAGTACAAAGACAGAGAACGATGCCAAGAACCCCACCAAGAAATGAGACCACCCTGAATGTCATCCTTCTGTCCCACTTTCTCACCCTGTCCATCCTCAAACTGCCCCAGCTCCACCTCCTATGCCCATTTGGCCAATGCACCTGTGAGACTAATAGACTGGACTCTGCCATGGACATTCCTCCACTATCACCCCTCACCATTTTACAACCCCCTCCAAAATTGAGCACTTAAATAAACACCATTGAAGCACAAAACAATCTGGAGTCAGTCTGTTGTTTCGAAATAGTGTATTAGCAATTACAGTGTCAAAATGCTCTTTCAACTGTAATGTCAACACACCTATGTCACACAGCTCTAGTCCATGAGGAAACAAAGCAGATGTCACACAGTGGGACCCACATCTGTGAAATTGTAAGGGAAAGTGACAACTCAGTGACCATACACTGGGTGAAAACGACAGACAGTAGAGAGGTAGTAGTGTCAAAGTACATGTAGTAAGCAAGTTTGTTTTCCTTCCTGTGTCTCACTGGAAATATTGCAGAATCACTGAGTTCCTGTTGTTGATGTCCTCTTCTTCTGCTTCACCGTCTTCACTGTCCACAGGCTCCACAGCTGCAACAACACCGCCATCTGGACCATCCTCCTGCAGAAAAGGCACTTGTCACCGCAAAGCTAAGTTGTGAAGCATACAGCAGGCCACAATGATCTGGCATACCTTCTTTGGTTAGTAGAATAGGGATCCACCTGTCATATGGAGGCACCAGAACCTGGCCTTCAGGAGGCCGAAAGTCCGCTCTCTAATCCGCCAAGTTCGCCCATGGGCCTCATTGTAGCGTTCCTCTGCCCTTGTCCTGGGATTTCTCACTGGGGTCAGTAGCCATGACAGGTTGGGGTAACCAGAGTCACCTGCAAATGGCGAGGGACAACTGTTAGACACACACTAACCTGTAGGGATATCCCCGGACCCAGACAACCATTCCCACTGCCTTGCTTTCAGGTGCTCACCTAATAGCCACACTCGGTGCCTCTGGAGTTGACTCATCACATAAGGGATGCTGCTATTCCGCAGGATGTAAGCGTCATGCACTGAGTCAGGGAACATGGGAGATGTTCTGGTCTGCCAAACACACCATCTGCACATTCATGGAATGTTAACTCTTCCTGTTTTTGTACACCTGTTCACTCCTGCGGGGGGTACCAAAGCCACATGTGTCCCATCAATGGCACCTATGATGTTGGGGATATGTCCCAGGGCATAGAAGTCATCTTTCACTGTAGGCAAATCCTCCACTTGAGGGAAAACGATGTAGCTCCGCATGTGTTTCAGCAGGGCAGACAACACTGTGGACAACGCGTTGGAAAACATAGGCTGGGACATCCCTGATGCTATGGCCACTGTTGTTTGAAATGACCCACTTGCAAGGAAATGGAGTACTAACAGCACCTGCACTTGAGGGGGGATTCCTGTGGGATGGCGGATAGCTGACATCAGGTCTGGCTCCAGCTGGGCACACAGTTCCAGGATTGTGGCACGATCAAGCCTGTAGGTGATGATCACATGTCTTTCCTCCATTGTCGACAGGTCCACCAGCGGTCTGTACACCGGAGGATGCCGCCATCTCCTCACATGTCCCAGCGGACGGTGCCTATGAAGGACAACAGCGAGCACAGAGTCAACCAACTTAGAGGTACGTACCCACAGCTTGCACAGAACACGAATAATAATCTGAAATTTGGCCTGTATGAGTGTTGAGGCAAGGCCTAGAGATGTGTGACGCAGTTAAAAATTAAGCCATGTGGGCCCTTGAAATGGCGGCTGCCTGACCTGTAAAGTGGGACAATGGGATGTGAGGTAACTACGCTGGCGCTGTACACCGTCGCGGTAGACGGTCAAAGACCGCGGCGCAGTTCTGCATTGGTTAACATTGGACCCTATGGGTCCCAGGAGCCAATGGAGATGTACGCCGGCGGTGACGGTACGCACCGCTGCGGACTTGACCGCCATTTTCTATCTGTTCAATCACTCGATACCTGATCTTCGACAGGAGAGGACCTACACTGCAAGTGCTGCTGTGACCTCGGTCTGGAAGAGACAATGGCTCGTCCGTCTGGGGAAATGGCCCCTGCCTTTACATCGGAGGAGTTGGAGAAACTCGTGGATGGGGTCCTCCCCCAGTTATCGCTACTCTACAGTCCTCCAGACAAACAGATAAGTACACTGGGAGCATGATGTATGGGCTATGCCTGTGTGGAGTGGGGTGGATGAAAGATGGGGGGGGATTGAGGCGTGCATGAAACGACGGTGAGTGCATGTGCCACATGGCAAGGGTAGGGATGGGGGCCAATGACTGTGACAGTGCAGTTGGTAATAACTTTCTTTTCCCCTGTACAATTCATGTAGGTCAGAGCCCACCAGAAAAAGGATATTTGGCGTGCCATCGCCAAGGACGTCCGGACCCTGGGGGTCTACCACAGACGGAGCACCCACTGGCGTAAGAGATGGGAGGACATTCGCCGCTGGAGCAAGAAGACAGCGGAGGCCCAGCTGGGGATGGCCTCCCAATGTGGGAGGGGTGCCCGTCGCACCATGACCCCCCTGATGTTCAGGATCCTAGCGGTGGCGTACCCGGAGTTGGATGGGTGCTTGAGGGCATCACAGCAGCTACAAGGGGGTGAGAACACTCTCATTCTGCTGATTATGTGCATAGTGGAAGTGTCTGGTTGGGGGAAATGGACTGTGGGATTCCCTATGCCAGGGCGAGTGTGCTAGTTAGGTCCCCTTGTTCTGGCAGACCCTGTGGCACCCCACCCCACCTGTGTACAGTGCCTAGTACACCTAGTCAAGCTCCTGTGTCATCCATGTGTGCAGATGTCGGCCATAGCCTTGTAGGCCATGTCCCAGGGATTGAACAGTGGAGCCCAAGTGCGCGGCGTAGTGCAGGGGGCTTCTGTGTTTGTCGTGTCCGCCAACGGTCGCTGTAATGCATGCACTCAACATGTCTTTCTTCTGTCACCTCCCCCCCCTTTTTGTGGTCTCCCTGTTCTTTTGTGCATTAGCATCATCAGGCGGAGGAGCAGTGGCACCGGAGCTGGAGGGAGTTGCATCCCAAATGGCCCTGGAGGGCGACACTACGGAGTCTGAATTCACCAGTGGGACGGAGGGCGAGGGGAGCTCTACGGCGGGGACAGGAGCTGACACCAGCGACACGAACTCGTCCTCTGATGGGAGCTCCCTTGTGGTGGCGGCAACATCTGTGCCCCCAGCATCTACAGGTACAGCCGCCACCCCCCTAACAGCACCGCCCTCGCAGCTGCCCCATAGCCTTTGCCCCGTGCCCGCTCACCCAGGAGGGTGGGCATCACCTTCGCCACAGGCACCTCAGGCCCTGCCCCAGTCACCGCTGCTGCCCTCAGTGAGGAGGCCATTGACCTCCTTAGGTCCCTCACTGTTGGGCAATCTACCATTTTGAATGCCATCCAGGGTGTAGAAAGGCAGTTGCAACAAACAAGTGCATTCCTGGAGGGCATTCATTCTGGTCAGGCGGCCCTTCAGCGAGCTTTTCAGACTCTGGCCTCAGCACTGATGGCAGCCATTGTCCCTGTCTCTAGCCTCCCCACTCCAACTTCCTCCACCCAGACCCAATCCCATGTACCTCAGCCTATCCCAAGCACACCTTCAGACCAGCATGCACACATCCCCTGTGTCCTCTCCCAGTGTGTCTGTGACGCCACCTCCCAACATACACAAACGCAGGCACACACCCACCCAACAGCCATCCACCTCACGACAGCCGCCAGCGCATGCACCTTCACCCAAAGTCACCAAACGAACACCTCCTACAACCACAACCTCTTCCTCCACTCCCAAACCCCCTCCAGCTACCCGTCCCAGTGTTCCCAAGAAACTTTTCCTGGCCAACCTTGACCTCTTTCCCTCACCTCCCCCACCCCGTCCGTCTCCTAGGGCCCGACTCTCCAGGTCCCAACCTAGCACCTCAGCCACAACATCTCCGGGACAAGTGGTGCCTGTAGTCACCGGAATCTGGAGTGCACCGGCCACCAGGGCAGCCAGTGTGGCACGGAGCCACAGCACGGACAGTCCCCCACCTGTCAAGCATCAAAAGTTGGCCAGTGCCCGGCAGGAGAGGGGGAAGACTCTAGCCACCAAAGCCACTCCCAGGGGTACAGGTGGGAGTGTAGAATCAGGTGCGACACCTTCCAAGGTGGGGAAGGGCCACAAGAAAGTCAGCAAGTCTAGGAAGAGCAGCACGGCGGAGAAGACCGCCATCATCCCCGATGCCCAGGAGGCGCTGCCCAGGAGGCCACCGCCATCATCCCTGCTGCCGAGGAGGCCAGCGCCAGCACCAGCCCTGCTGCACAGGAGGCCACCGCCAGCACCAGCCCTGATGCCCAGGTGGCCACCGCCATCATCCCCGCTGCCCAGGTGGCCACCGCCATCATCCCCGCTGCCCAGGAGGCCACCACCATCATCCCTGCTACCCAGGAGGCCAGCACCAGCACCAGCCCTGCTGCCCAGGAGGCCATCGCCAGCACCAGCCCTGGTGCCCAGGAGGCCACCGCCAGCACCAGCCCTGCAGCCCAGGAGGCCACCGCCAGCACCCACCCAGCTGCCCAGGAGGCCACCGCCATCATCCCCGCTGCCCAGGAGGCCACCACCATCATCCCTGCTGGAGGCCAGCACCAGCCCTGCTGCACAGGAGGCCACGGCCAGCACCAGCCCTGATGCCCAGGTGGCCACCGCCATCATCCCCGCTGCCCAGGTGGCCACCGCCATCATCCCCGCTGCCCAGGAGGCCACCACCATCATCCCTGCTGCCCAGGAGGCCAGCACCAGCCCTGCTGCCCAGGAGGCCATCGCCAGCACCATCCGTGGTGCCCAGGAGGCCACGCCAGCACCAGCCCTGCAGCCCAGGAGGCCACCGTCAGCTCCCACCCAGCTGCCCAGGAGGCCACCGCCATCATCCCCGCTGCCCAGGAGGCCACCACCATCATCCCTGCTTCCCAGGAGGCCAGCACCAGCCCTGCTGCCCAGGAGGCCACCGCCAGCACCAGCCCTGGTGCCCAGGAGGCCACCGCCAGCACCAGCCCTGCAGCCCAGGAGGCCACCGCCAGCACCCGCCCAGCTGCCCAGGAGGCCACCGCCACCACCATCCCAGCTGCCTAGGACAGGACCGCCAGCACCAGCCCAGCTGCCCAGGACAGGACCGCCAGCACCAGGCCAGCTGCCCGGGACAGGGCCGCCAGCACCAGCCCCACTGGGCCATGAAGGACCGCCAGCCCCGCTGGGTCATGAAGAACCGCCATCACCAGCCCCGCTGGGCCATGAAGGACCGCCAGCACCAGTCCCGCTGGGCCAGACAGGACCGCCAGCACCAGCCCCGCTGGGCCAGACAGGACCGCCAGCAGCTGAGTCACTGCCAAGGACCCCGCCGCCACAAGCACCGCTGAACAGGACACTGCCGCCACAAGCACTGCTGCAAAAAACACTGCCGCCACAAGCACCGCTGCAAAAAACACTGGCACCACAAGCACCGCTGCCAAGGACCCTGCCGCAACAATCACCACTGCCAAGGACACCGCCGCAACAAGCACTGCTGGCCCATGAGCGCCAAGGGCACTGACGATACTGAGTCCTTCACGAGCAGGGTGAAGCACTCTGGGCACAAAAACCCCTCCAGAACCAGTGGAGTATCACATCCACTACCTCAGTCCTGGAAGGATGAAGCACTCTGGGCACCAAGCCCCCTCCAGAACCAGTGGAGCATCACATCCACTACCTCAGTCCTTGGCAGGATGAAGCACTCTGGGCACAAAGTCCCCTCCAGAACCAGTGGAGAGATACATCCACTGCCTCAGTCCTTGGCAGGATGAAGCACTCTGGGCACAAAGCCCCCTCGAGAACCAGTGGAGACTGTTATCCATTTGAGAGACTGTGGCTTTGTACTCCCCAGGATAAAGCAGTGGGCAACCCACCCACTGTAGAGACTTAAGAGACTGTGGCTTTGCACTCCCCAGGATTGAACAGTGGGCAACCCACCCACTGGAGAGACTTGAGAGACTGTGGCTTTGCACTCTTCAGGATTGAACAGTGGGCAACCCACCCACTGTAGAGACTTGAGAGACGGTGGCTTTGCACTCCCCAGGATAAAGCAGTGGGCAACCCACCCCCTGTAGATACTTGAGAGACTGTGGCTTTGCACGCCCCAGTATAAAGCAGTGGGCAACCCACCCACTGTAGAGACTTGAGAGACTGTGGCTTTGCACTCCCCAGGATTGGACAGTGGGCATGGGGCCCCCTCGTGGATTTTGCGTCGTGCACTCAACTGGCTGAGGTGCCCCCCCTTTAATGGAGCACTACCTGGACTACTATTCTTGGTGTATATATTTCTTTATAGTGTATATATATTTTTGCGTCCTGGATTTTCATATATTACAATGGTTACACTCATTTGCTTTTGTCTTTGCATTCTTCCAGGGGGTTTGGGGGGGTGTAACTGGAATGTGTCATGCTGTATTAGTGTGTGTGTGTGTTGTAGTGGGTGAGGGTGAGGGTGTTGCGTGTGTGTGTCTCTGTTTTTTCCCTCCCCCTCCCCTGTGTCGTAGGTGCAGTACTCGCCATTGTCTTCGCCGCCGGCGTTCGTGCTCCTGGTAGAGGAGCAAGAAGATGAGGGCTGGCAGGACCTGGAGCTCGGATTCCATGGCGTCCGGATTCCTCGTGGGGTGTGTAGAGGTGAGCGTTTTCCCTTCGGAGTCCTGTTTCCGCCGTGTTTTTGTACGCGGTGAATCCACCCCGGAAAAGGTGGAGGATTGTTAGGTTGCGATACTGTGGGCGGTACATTGTCCTCCGCCTGTCTGTTGGCGGTGACTGCCAAGCTGTTTGTATGTACCGTCGTGGCGGTCGGAGTGTTAAAGTGGCTGCCTTTGTTGGCGGTTTCCGCCATGGTCGTAATTGCAGAGTTATTACCGCTGGCCTGTTGGCGGTCTTACCGCCGCTTTAACACCGACCGCCAGGGTTGTAATGACCACCATAATGACAACCGCCAGTATGTAATATATTCACTGAAAGAAACAAAAGTTAAAGTAATGTTATAGTGAGATGTGATAAAAGGATACTTTTTTAGAAACAAAAAATAGTTTTCAGAAATTCACTGGAAAAAAACTAAGGCCAAAGTAATGTGATAGGTAGGTGAATTTGTCTGTGACAACATTAACATTTTGGACAAAAAAAAACAGAGAAATTCACAAGATATAGTTAGAACTATACCTCACACCCTGCCATACACTGCTTATGAACTTACATATGACATCATTCATGACATGTTCCATGACATAATATATGACATCAATGATGACATCTGAAATAACATCATTGATGGCATCAAAGAACTGGTTCCTAGAGATCAGACGACTGATCCTTGGAGATTCTGCTGTTGTTGCATGTCGGGAATTAACTTTTTCAGGAGCAGGAGACGCAGTCCAAACTTTGCTTGCCTAAAGTGCAGCAGGTGCAGTCTTTCCAAGCGTGCAGCCTCTTTGTATGGGTCCAAGGGCTGCTGACCATCTTTCATCATTCCTCTCTCCAATTACAGCATGATCTAAGGGTCAGGGTGCCATATTTGTGGCAGGGAAGTGCCCTGAGAGGACCATGTGGTCACTAGCCAATGGGCTATTGGGTCCCCTCCTGCTAAGTGATGAAGTTCTGATAATGTGTGGCATCTGGCTATCCCAGAATGCCATATTATTGCTCCTTTCAAGATGACAAAACCCTTCCCTGGTCCTCAGGAGTTTGGTAACCCACCCTAGAGGTGTGGCTACCTGAGAGTTACGTGCCAATGGTAAAACCAGTTTGGGAGTGTTTTTCCCCTCTCTGGCCATGTCTCCATTCTGTTTACAAGAACAAAAGGCTTCCTGCTAACGGGTGTTGGGGCTGTATGCCCAATCAAAGGCAGCTTTGCCTTTTAAACTTGTCTACTGGGCTAACCCCAAGTGGCCATCCTGGCAGAGGAGGTGACACCTCGCTTTGTGCCAGCTGTCTTTGTTCCTGAGCCTGGAAGTCATTCACATGTCTCCCCAGTTGGACAGAAAACTGTCTATGTATGTATGTCTTTGTGAGGTCACTGTACTAGGAGAGGCAAAGAGTGACAACTTTCTAAAAGTTGCTTAACTTTAAAAGTGAAATTAATTTTGACTTGACCATCAAGTCACACTTAATTTGATACCTTATATCACACCGTCAGATAGTCCTATTTAGAAGTTAGCCGGTTTGGGATGCCACCTAGTATCTCTCCTAGCCAATGGTACCACTAACTTTACCCACAGCAGAGTGACAATCTGGAAGTGTTGCTTTTAAGACATGTCAATAAATATATGTCTTGCTTAACAAAATACAGCTTCTTGCCATAGGGCTCAATAGGCCTTCCTCAGGGTAGACATATATATTCTAAAGAGGTAGGGTGGCTTTGACAATACTTAAAATGGCAGTCTAACTAGCAGTGAAAACACTGCCCTTCCAGTCTGCAGTGGCAGGTTGGGAGTCATGTTGTACCTTATCACAGGAAGGGTGGCACAAATAGTGATGCAGTCCTGATTAAACACTCTACCTTACATGCCCTGGGTACCATATACTAGAGACTTATAAGTAAGTCAGTCCTTTGCAATTGTCCAAACGTAGTTCTTCAGATTTGTGAATGGTGACAACATAGATTAAACAGAGCAAATAGTTGTTTTGTAACCTACAGACCTTTTACCAGGAGAAATCGGGCAGTGACCCTTCCTGTGTTTTTCCATCCCCAATTTGATCAAAATGAATCAGAATATATTCATACTCTGTTCTGCTGGGATATATAATGGAGTCTATTACATTCCCCATTACACCATTCACTAATCTTTCCTCGACATTCAAAGTTCCCAGCAAAATTGTTGTGCAATTTTTTGCAGAGGTTTAGAGTCTCCTCTAAACCAGTAGTATGTGACACTGCTTTCACTAAAGATTCCAATTTCTTTACCAATGACTACTAAATTGGTAAGTTTAAACTTTGATGTTCCATTTTGTACTTATTACTGATAGTCACTATCTCCTGTTTCTCCAAATGAAGCATTTATAAGCTAAACTGTGTGCCCCATCCTATGTTATGTTTTTAGTCAACAAGGAAATCCACAGATCAACAGTGGTTCCTTACAAAAAATATTCAGATAATAGAACCATAGAAATACAATGAGTTCTATGTATAACTTAAGCAATACTCATTTATTTGAATAAAGGATATACCAGTTAAACTTCAAGGAAGAAAAAACAGGAAATGTAACTTCCAAGCAAGCTTATCTTTTGTAAACACAACATCTTATAAACAACATCATATAATATGTGAGATGGTTAATCCACCTGAATAGTACAATGCATATATAATTTCACTCTAAAGTACAGTGACTCAGGCTGTTATTCAAGGATACATAACAAATCAAAATATCGGTGTCAATAACAGATACAGATATTTCCCTTTTGCTTTGTTTCTCCATCAACAATATTTGCTACACGTATGTGACTGGAATCATAAGACTTGTTGCCTAAGAGTTCTATTCTTAAACTCTTCTTGAATGACACAAGGTAACATATTGCTCAATGAATGACAACCATGACTCATCAGTATCTTCACCTAATGTTGGTGCACATTTCACATGCAATAATATGTATATTTGGTGCTCCTCTTGCTTGGTATTCTTTTCTCCAGGAGAAGTCCACAAGCTCATCTATAGGTGGATTCTTTTTATTGGATGAAAAACAAAGCATTGCTTCAAATCTGTGTTTAAAGTATCTATAGACATTTGAAGGTATCAATGGAACACAATTCACATGCAAAACATGAAATAAATCCCTGGAATGTTTGCTTTAGCTTGCCTGAAAAAGTTATGAAGATCATCCTAAGCATACTCTCCTCAGCTCTGGTACCAAACTAGGTGGTTGCATCTAGATACTATAACATACATTTTAGTGCACCATGACAACGGAGCCAATATTTATTTGTACCACATTGGAAAACCATAACATTCATCCAATTACTTTCTAGTACCTCATCTTAAGAATGTACTTTTTCCTCAAAATCTCTCACACTATTGCCCTTAAACCATGTGCCTATTCTCATAACATGGGCCAGGGCACATGATAGCACTTAGAGATCACGCTAAAACAAAAGGTGGAAAATGTATGGTATGTTTTGCCCAAAGCAGGGATCTTCAGAACATAATCTATTTGATCTGTATTCTGATGCACACATCTGTAGTGGACATTCATCATAACAACCACCTTGTCCTGTAGAAAACAATAACAGAAAACATTAGGGTTTTAAACTCTTTTCTCACACACTTGCTGGTTCTCCATTTGCTTGCTTCATTTGGTACTATTCTAAAGCATCACACATCACATCTCTGGAATGAAGAGGGTGAATGCTGTTCATACATTTCTTCCCCTTTACCTAAATCAACCTTTTGAGAAGAAGAACCTGCTGAGGAAGTTTCTGTCCTAAAACGGGTAAGATGTACATCAACAGATCTATCAGCAGAGTTTGACACCATCTCCCATTCTATTTTATGTAACCAGTTGGTACAAGTTGGAGTGAGAGGGAAGGCCTTGCTGCTTCTTAGCTCTTTCTTGATGAACAGATCTTCTACAGTAGCATGCAGGGATTATAGGGCCTCTCCTTTCCAACTACCCTGTGGTGTTCCGCAGGGATCCTCGCTTAGTCTGACTCTGTTAAATCTTTATATGGCACCTTTGGCTAACCTGGTTAGTTCATTTGGGGCCCAGATTGTCTCTTATGCGGATGATACTCAGTTGATTGTCCCTATTTCCCATAATATAAAGGGCACAAAGGAAAATTTCCAACGCTGCATGTTAGAGATTAACAAGTGGATGACTTGCAACTGGCTTAAACTCAATGGGGACAAAACAGTGATTATGTGTTTTGGCTGTAATGACTCCCCTTGGGACAACAACTAGTGGCCTCCCGCCTGTGGGGGTTGTCTGTCGCCTGTGCCAGCGGCAAAAAATTGGGGCATTATCTTCGACGACTCATTGTCGTTTAAGTTACAGATTAATCACCCGGTCAAGGTCTGCTTCTCGACATTAAAAACTCTTAAGAAAATGTTATATCTTTTAGAGGATGACCTTAGACTCCCGGTCGTATTGGCACTGGTTACATCTAGACTGGACTACTGTAACTCATTGCTGCTTAATGCGAATAAATCTGCCTTAGATAAACTACAGTCTATTCGGAATGCAGCAGCCCGTTTAACTCAAAATTTTCCTCATACTATCTCTGCTAAGAGATGTGTGATATCTCTACACTGGCTTCCTATTAGGAAGAGAATCATGTTTAAAACACTTTGCCTCACACACAAAGCTCTGCAGTCGGGGGGATGCGATTATTTGAAATCTTTTTTGTTGTTTTATCTATCTCCTAGACACTTGAGATCAGCTTCAAAATATTTGATCAAGGTACCACGCTGTAAAAAAGTGAGATGGCGAGATCGGGGTTTTACGGTGGAGGCAGCCAGACTATGGAATGGCTTGCCTCTCTCGATGCGTCAAATATCAAATCACTTCCTCTTTAGGAAGTGTCTTAAAACATGGCTCTTTGTAAATTAAACTTTAGGGATAGTTGGTGTTCATCTTTCTTTATTTATGGTCTGCTTAGCGCTTCGATGCTTTGGCCTGAATGCGCTCTATAAATGATTTAATACAATGCAATACAACATCTTTGTAAAATACATTTTTTATTTTAAGATATTGTAAAGCACTCTTAACCCTTTCAATGTTGGCATGCTCCTGCAAAATTTCTTCATCTTTGGCAGGTACTTCATTAACTAGAACCACAAGTGGTTCTTCTTCTCAATCTACCCATATAGTTTCAATATTTTTCTTCAAGTTCAAAGGCAAGTACACAACTTTACCTTTCAAACCTTTTAGAAGTTCAGACGGAGGTAACACTTTTTTTTTTGTCTTCATTTTAACAATGGCTTGGAATGGATGTACTGTTTGCCTGAGAATAGTCTTATACACATTCAGGTTTTGAAGCTGAGGGGGAATTGGAAAAACATCCAATAATCTATAAAGTCCTCTAGCGGCATTTTATTATCATGTAGTTTGTCAATACAGTATTTACAAACAATCTGGTTTACACACAAGTCAAACCTATCTTCAGCAATCAAATAAAGAGCAATTAGAAACCATTTTACTAGATAACTGTCTTCTGTATTTTCACAGATTTCAATTTTTTGACTTGTGATTTGTAGTGAGTTCACCTGTAACAAACACAGACCTTGTGTTCAATTTTTGCAGTTGTTCTCTCAAATGCATCAATTTCCTTTTTAAAATTATCTAACAATGTGGTAGCATTGGCATTTTTAGTGTTATTCTCAACAACCATCTCAGTCTCTTCACTTGGCATTTCAGGTCAAAAGTATTGCACCTGAATGTTGTTTATTACAGAACTGACTTCAGAATGACTACCTTTTAATAGCATATCATTTCATTTTTGAAACTGAAGAGCAACATACACATTATAATCTTGTTACAAAATTACACATATTAGTGTGGTGCTGTAGGAAAGTCCTTCTTTTCACCCTGGTCCCCCCCAAACCTTTTGGGCAAATACTGGTGGTCACTAAATCTTGACTGTGCCCTGGGTACTGCTAACCCATTCGAGTGCCAGTGATATGTGTAAAATGGATTATGCAAATAAGGCTAATTATAATTGGCTGTATCAACCTACCTATAAGTCGCTAGTAAATTGTAGTGCATGTAGTTTTAGGGACCAAGGCATAGGTAGTGCACCCATAGGTGCATTGCTGAGCTGGCCACTATCGTTTTAAAGACAGGCCTGCCTTGCTGGCTCCTTTTAAGTTAAAGTTAACCCCAAATTCGACTTTGGAATTAAAAATCCTTCAAAGGCCTTAAGCTACCTTAATTTTGCATAGGTCACCTCTAAGGGGTGCCCTAGGTTCTCCAAGGGTTGGGTGCAGTGTAACTATAAGCAGGGACCTTATAAAAGATGTTTTATAAGCCCTGGTGTGGTAAAGTAGCAACATTTATTTTTCCCCATCGAGTCAATGAGCTCCATAGACGAACAAGGGGAGACTTTATTTTAAAATAATAAAGGGGGTCATTACGACCCTGGCGGATGGCGGAGAACCGGTGGTAAGACCACCAACAGGCTGGCGGTCTTACCTTGGGGAATTATGACCATGGCGGTTACCGCCATGGTCATCCGCCGGTTCTCCGTTCCGCCCGCCAGGGCGGACACGACCGCCGGGAGTATTTGGACCCGGATTACCACCGTGGATTTCCAGTGGTTTGAACCGCCATGAAATCCATGGCGGTAAGCACTATCAGTGCCAGGGAATTCCTTCCCTGGCACTGATAGGGGTCTCCCCCACCCCTCACCCCCACCCCGACTCCCTCTCCTACACCCCCTACCACCCCTGCCACCCCCCAAAGGTGGCAGGGAACCCCTCCCCACCCCTCCCCACCCCGACCCCCAACAGCACATAACTCACACACACCCGACATGCATGCAGGCACCACCAACACACACACGCACACACCCCGACATACATGCCAACATCCACACACACAGTCAGACACGCACACCCACATTCAAACATACACGCACACATCCATACAGACATACCCACAGACATACACGAACTCATTCCCATACACACAACATCCCCTCAAGCATACACGCACTCACACACCCCCTCTACATACACCCCCCCATGCACGCACACAACACCCAACACCCCCCACCACCCTCCCCTAACAGACGATCGACTTACCTGTTCCGTCGATCCTCCGGGAGGGGACGGGAGCCATGGGGGCAGCTTCGCCGACACCACACCGCCAACAGAACACCGCCACGGCGAATCACAGGACGTGATTCGCTGGGCGGTGTTCTGTTGGCGTGGCGGTGGAGGTGGAGCAACCTCCACTTCCCCGCCTCCCGCCAGTATGGCTGTTGGCGGGTCTCCGTCCGTAAAGGGACAGAGAGCTGCCAACGGTCATAATAGGCCGAGCGACAAACCGCCTGCACAGGGGGTCTTCCGCACGGCGGTCCCTCAGCGGTCTTGAAAAAAGATCGCCGAGGTCGTAATGACCCCCAAAGTCTTGTTTTACATAGAAAGAAGCAAAATATGTCATGTTTAGAACCAAATTAAAAGTTATAAATGTTACTAGTTTCAGCTTTGTAGTGCAGTTCTCTGATTGTCCAGCCTCTGGCAGCCTGGCCAGGCTGCCTTGATGAGATGAGAAATGGCCCTGGTTGAACACAAAGGAAATGCCTGAGGAGGACAACTGCCTCAGCAGATGGTGAAACAGGATGGGGGAGAGCAGCCAAACTGTAATTTAAAGGAGGGAAGGACATCTGGGCCAGCAAGTGGACCTCCCCCATTCCCTGTCAAACCAGGCAGCCTGGTGCCCCCTAATTAGATTAAGAGAGGGCTGGAAAGGAGTGTGCCATGGGGAACTTAGCCTCACCAATGGGTGGGCTCAGTCAGACCTAACCTATGAGATAGAATTTTTGCTATCTTAGATTTTTGGAGAATGTTGCTCCCTGTGGTTGATTTTTGCCACATTTTCCAGGAAGTGATCACTCAAGAGGGTAGTGGCTTGCACATGATTGGACAGAGCCCCCCCCTGCTTTTCACCCCCGGGATCAAGAACACAACTGGCATCGCTGCACCGCACATCAGATGCCTACAAGGAACAAGACAAGAAGGAGAAGGAGAAGGACTGCCCTGCTGGACACCTGCCCTGCACCTAGACACACTGCACTCTGAAGGACTGCATCAGCTGCTCACACGGACTTCACATTTAAAAGGACTTTGCCTATCTTCAACGGCTTCAAAAAGGGTAGCCCTGGTAGAAAATAGCTGACCAGAGTCCCTGCATCAAGCCCTGAAGTAAGTGACCAGCTGACCAATTACCAGTAATCATTTTTGGATTTGAGCAGCGTGCATTCTCAGAGTTGGAGTCCTAACACTCAATTAGCAACTCAGAGCTTCTGGAACCTTGAGGTGGGTTGTGGAGTCCTAAAGGACCTTCAAAGACCTTCTGCTAGAAGATCTAGATATTTGGAAAAGTTTGAAGCAATTCTACAAAACAGCTACATAAGTGAAGTCAAGCCGGCTTACGTCCACTGCAACCCAGCCTGAAAAGCTCTGGAGCCCCAGACTTCCAGGATTTCACTTGGGGCACATGGAAAGTGTTATGATCTTATGTGGCCAGAGGGTTCTTTAAGTGGTGATGCTGTGAGTGGAATTCTACATTGTTGTATATTATGGGTTAAGAAATCTGCTTTTGACAAGGTAGAATGGAATGAGGCATGCAGTAAAGACACAGTTCGCAGAATAGTCATGAATTATGTAGTGCAAGAGTGGCTGTGTTTGAATAAATGTCAGTTGGAGAGAGCGGTAAAAGAAGGAGGCAAGAACTTGATGTGCTGGCTCATCTGTTGGTGGAATGCTGTTAGAAGTTTTAATAAAGGAATAAAACCTTCATCTTGTCAGAAAGGCAATGTAATGATGTTGACTCAACATCGGCTTACTGCGGAGGGTAGTCTGAAGACAGAGAGAAAAAGCTCCAAAAACATTTCTAAGTCCGAACATATAAAGTTGACTGAGGCTTCCCCAGCAGCACATCCAAGTAGGGTTCCAGGGAGGTCAGCTTCAATTTCAAGTTCATCCCGGATGAAGATTTCCGTCACAAAAAATCATCTAAGTATGAATGTAGAATTGTACACCGAGGTCTCCTGCGACGTATATCCGAAGAGGGCTCCAGGATGGTCGAATTCGACTTGCCACTTTGTCCTTGTGAGAAAAATCCTCAAAAAAAGGCCCTCATTACAACCCTGGTGGTCGGTGATAAAGCAGCAGTAATACCACCAACAGGCCGGCGGTAACAAAAATGGAATTATGACAACGGCGGAAACCGCCAACACATACAGCCACATTAACACTCCAAACCACCATGGCGGTAGCAACAAACACCACGGCGGTAACCGCCAACAGCCAGGCAGAAGACGATGTAATGCCCACTGTATTATGACACAGCAATCCGCCACGTCTTCCGGGGCTGTACCAATGCCATCAACAGCATGGCAGAAACAGTATACAGAAGAGAAACGACTCACCTCTCAATACTCAAGGAAGAACCACGACACCATGGAGCCCGAACTGCACATGTTTCCAATGCTGGTCTTCCTCCTCCTACACCAGGAACACAAACGGCGGCAAAGACGACCACAGTGAGTACCTCACCTAGCACACAAGGGAGGGGGGAGGAAACAGAGAGTGACACACACATGCAACACCCCCACTCCCAACACCATACACACACACAGATGCAACAACATCACATATACACCCTGTACCCCTCAGGAACAACGCAAGGACAAAAGGAATTGATTAAAGTGAGTGTAATATTACAAATTTAGATAAATACGTCCTGAAAGCACTAAACAGTATGTACAATATATACAAATGGAGGGACAATACCTACTCCAAAATGTCTGTGGCCCAAAGGGCCATAACACATAGTCAAAGGCCACACTTGACTCCCGCCTCAATACGGAGAGAACACACAGGCACCTCGGGGCACCTCAGCTGGAAGATGGCACAATGCCACTGCTCCTGGAGGGGACTACATGCCCTTTGAGATGTCCTGGGGAGTGCAAGGCCACAGTCTCTCTAGTGGGTGGTGTGCCCACTGTTTGGTCCTGGGGAATGCAAAGCCACAGTCTCGCAAGTGGGTGGTTTGCCCACTGTTTGGTCCTGGGGAGTGCAAGGCCACAGTCTCTCAAGTGGGTGGTTTGCCCACTGTTTGGTCCTGGGGAATGCAAAGACACAGTCTCTCAAGTGGGTGGTTTGCCCACTGCTTGGTCCTGGGGAGTACAAGGCCACAGTCTCTCAAGTGGGTGGTTTGCCCACTGCTTGTTCCTGGGGAGTGCAAAGCCGCAGTCTCTCTAGTGGATGGATTCTCCACTGGTTCTGGAGGGGGCTTTGTGCCCAGTGTGCTTCATCCTGGCAAGGAGGGGGTGACTGGATGCCCTCTTCCACTGGTTCTGGAGGGGACTTTGTGCTCAGTGTTCTTCATCCTGGCAAGGAGGGGGTGAGCAGATTCCTTCTTCCACTGGTTCTGGAGGGGACTTTGTGCCCAGTGTGCTTCATCCTGGCAAGGAGGGGGTGAGTGGATGCCTTCTTCCACTGGTTCTGGAGGGGGCCTTGTGCCCTGTGATGCTGATCCTGGATGGTGCAAGGTCACAGTCTCTCACCTGGGTGTCACACCTACAAGTGTTGCAGGGGCCAGGACACACTACAGCCCATGTAGTCACGACTACACACTGCTCGCCGGTGGTGATGGCTGCTCAGTGGATGGCAGTTGCGAGGCTGGCGGCGGTGTTGTCAGTGGTTGGGGGAGGCTCCAGCCCTTCCCCTGCAGCCTTTGATGGCTGCCCACTGGGGCTGCTGCTGCTGGCAGTTGTGCTGCTGGCGGTACAGGTGGCGGTGCTGGCGGCAGTGCAGGTGGCGGTGTTGTCAATGGTGAGGGGAGGCTCCAGCCCTTCTCCTGCAGCCTTGGACGGCTGCCCACGGGAGCTGCTGCTGCTGGTAGTGGTGCTGCTGGCGGTGCAGGTGGCGTGCTGGCGGCGGTGTTGTCAGTGGTGGGGGGAGGCTCCAACCCTTCCCCTGTAGCCTGGGACGGCTGCCCACTGGGGCTGCTGCTGCTGGTGGTGCAGGTGGGGATGCTGTCAGTGGTGGGGGAGGCTCCAGCCCTTCCCCTACAGCCTCGGATGGCTGAAGTACCATGGGTGGTGTTGTTTGCCCAGATACTGCTAGAGGCCCCAGGCACCAGATCCATCCTGCCTGCGGTGTCTGTTCCTGGTATATTGGCCATGGCAGCTCTTGTCCCCTTCCTGCCCTTGGCAGATGGTGGTACCTCTTTACTTCTGCCAGCTGATGTTCCCTTCCTGCCCTTGCTGGCTGGTGATCCCTCCTTCGCCTTGCTGGCTGGTGGTGCCTCCTTCCCCTTGCTGGCTGGTGGTGCCTCCTTCCCCTTGCTGGCTGGTGTCCCCTTCCTGCCCTTGCTACCTGGCGGCCCCTTTTTGCCCTTGGCAGGTGGTGCAGGTACAGTGGCTGTGCTGACAGGTACCTCCTTGCAGCCTCTCACACCTGCAGTAGCTGCAGAAACTACATTGTCCATGGACTGGGTGGCTGAGGTGCTGGGCTGGGCTCTGTCCACCCTGGCCCAAAGTGAAGGACAGGGGTTGGAGGGGCTGGGAATACGTTAAGGGAGGAGAGTAAAAGCCTTTTAGGGACACTGGGGCTGGAAGATGGTGAAGGCTTGGGAGTGCAGGAAGAGGGAGTGGTTGTAGGAGGTGTCTGCTGTGTTTGTGTGCAGGTGCATGGGCTGGATGCTGTTGTGAGGTTGATGGCTGTTTGGTGTATGACTGCTTGAGTTTGTGTGCTTTGGGAAGAGGGGGCACAGACACAGTGGGAGAGGACACAGAGGGCGTGTGCAAGGAAGTGGGGGTGGTGACTGCCAGTAAGGGGCATGTTGTGATAGGTGTGCTGGTGATGGAGGTAGTGGATGAGGATGTAGTGCATGCAGGTGTGAGTGGAGACGTAACTGGGAGGGAGGTGGACGAGGAGGAGGAGGGGGACACAGTGGAGGCAGTGGATGTTGGTGTGTCTTCATCTGGATGGTGCTTGTGTGAGTGCCTGCGGGATGAAGTGTGGTGCTTGTGTTTGCCGGAGCCACTTCTGTGTGTTGATTTTGGTGCATGCAGGTCTGAAGGTGTGCTTGGGATAGGCTGGGGTTGAGGGGAATGGGACTGGGTAGAGGAAGTTGGAGGGGGGAGGCTAGAGACAGGGACAATGGCTGCCTTCAGTGAGTTGGCCAGAGCCTGGAATGCTCTATGTTGGGCCGCCAGGCCAGAGTGAATGTCCTCCAGTTATGCATTTGTTTGCTGCAAATGCCCTGCTAGACCTTGGATGGCATTCAGAATGGTTGACTGCCCATCAGAGAGGGATCGCAGGAGGTCAATAGCATCCTCACTGAGGGCAGCAGGTCTGACTAAGGCAGGGCCTGAGGTGCCTGGGGCGAAGGAGATGCCCACCCTCCTGGATGAGCGGGCATGGAAAAAACACACTGAGGGCCTGCTGGGAGGGCGGTGCTGGTACGGGGGTGGTGGCTGTACCTGTAGTTGGGGTGGGCACAGAGGTCTCTGCCACTGCCAGGGAGCTTCCATCAGAGAAGGTGTCGCTTTCAGAACTGTCCCCTCCTGTCTCCGTCATGGTGCTCCCCTTGCCCTCCGCCCCACTGGTGCCCTCACCATCGGTGGATTTGGCGTCCAGGTCCATGTGGGATGCAGCTCCCTCTATCGCTGGTGCCTCTGCTCCTCTGCCAGATGATGCTAATGCACAGAAGGACAGGGTGACAAAACAAAAAGGGGGGGAGACAGAGGATACACTTGGTAAAATCCAGCAACAACACTACCGTTGGCTTACACACCTCACAGGGAACAGCCCTATGCACTAGGCCATGCACTACCAGTTACAATGCTAGTCACCAGGCCATGGGGTACAATGTCTAACGCCATTAGCTGCATACCTGAAACACACAGGACCCTGCCCAGTAGTAGACGACCACTAGCATTACTAGGGTTGGAGTGCATCTGAGCTTGCCCATCATGGAACCTACCCTGCCATGTTCGCCCTGGCTTAGGGGCACCCACAGACCCACATCCCCCACACAGATACCACCTCAACACATGCAGATGAATTTTTCTGAATCTGTACTCACCCCCTTGTGGCTGCTGTGATACCTTCAAGCGCCCATCAAACTCCGGATAGGCCACCGCCAGGATGCAGATCATCAGGGGGATCAAGGTATGATGGGCAAACCTGCCTCGTTGGGAGGCCAGCCCCAGCTGGGCCTCCGCCTTGCCAAGCGGAGCAGGTCCTCCCACCGTTTATCGACAGTGGGTGCTCCACCTGTCAAAGACACCCAGGGTCCGCACCTTCTTGTCGATGGCGCGCCAAATACCCTTTTTCTGATGGGTGCTGACCTGCAGAAAGAGATACATAGAAAAAGGTATTAGTCATACCGTCCGGCCTGTTACACTCATGGCCCACCATATCCCTCCCATCCCCTTACTCACAAACATTGCCCAGCAAACATGCAGCACTCTGCCCAGGACCCCTCAGCACCCCCCCACACGAGGCTTATACACACACCACTCCATACATTCATGCCCCACGCATCGTGCTCACAATGTACTCACCTGTTGGTCTGGAGGACCATAAAGTAAACAGTACTGGGGTAGGACCCCATCCGCTAGTCCTTCCAACTCCGAAGTGAAGACAGAGACCCTTTCCCCAGACCCTCGAGCCATGGTCGCTTCCAGACACCAGTCACAGCAGCACTTGCAGTGTAGGTCTTCTCCTGTTGAAGGTCAGGTAGCAAGTGAGTGAACAGATCGAAAAATGGCAGTCACGTCCACGGCAGTGCGTACCGTCACTGCCGTTGAACATCACCATTGGCTCCTCCAACCCTTAGGCACTGATGATAACCAATGATGTGTTGCACGGCGGTCAATGACCGGAACCCGCAATGGCACACAACGTCAGTGGAATTACCTCATTTACACTTGTCCCTCCTCACAGGTCAGACAGCCGCCATTTCAGGGGGGCACAGGCCATGGCACCTAACTGCGTCACAGCAGACATAGGCACAACAACGGACCTTCATGTTCACATTAAGTTTCTGTAATAAATGCAAGGCATGCTAATCTGAGTATATGTTTGAATATGACCATCTGCTCACCATTTTTCACCCTAGAGTTCAAGCGCTGAGGATGAATTGGAGATGGAGACATACCCCTGTGCACAGACCCCTGGTGGACCTGGCAATGATGGAGGACAGGCACATTATCCTAACCTACAGACTTGATAGGGCCACAATCCAAGAGCTGTGTGCCCAATTGGAGCCAGACCTGATTTCAGCTATCCGCCACCCCACAGGTATCCCCCATCTAGTGCAGGTCCTGTCAGTGCTTCATTTCATGTCAGGTGGTTCCTTCCAAGCAACAGTGGCCCCGGCACGAGGGATGTCACAGCCTATGTTCTCAAGGGTGCTGACAAGAGTGTTGTCAGCCCTGATGAAACACATGCGCAGCTACATAGTATTCCCGCCAGGTGTAGGATTTGGCCACAGCGAAGACTTCTTTGCACTGGGACATATCCCCAACATCATTGGTGCTATTGATGGTACACATATTGCCTTTGTCCCACCCTGGAGAAATGAACAGGTGTTCAGAAATCTAAAGAACTTTCACTCTCTGAATGTACAGATAGTGTGCCTGGCAGACCAGTACATCTCTCATGTCAATGCAAAGTATCCTGGCTCTGTGCATGATGCCATAGCGGGACACAAGGGTGACATTCAGGAGAGTCATATTTCCTGGTTGGAATCTTGGCAATGTTCTCTGGCTTCTGCCTGGATCACAGGGACCTTTTGCATGGTGGTTCTCCTTTTGCAGGGGGAGGGGTGCTGATGGCCTTTTGTTCCTGTAGCGAGGCCTCCTGCCCACTAGCATCGGTGGAGGTACATCGGTGTGGCAAGTGTCAGGGGCCCATTGGTGTGCCACTGCCTCCCTCATAGTGTTGACCATGTCTGCCAGCACCCCTGCAATGGTGACCAGAGTGGAGTGGATTTCCCTCAGGTCCTCCCTGATCCCCAGGTATTGTCCCTCCTGCAGCCACTGGGTCTGCTGCAACTTGGCCAGTATGTGGCCCATCGTCTCCTGGGAATGGTGCTGTGCTCCCAACATCTGTTGGTGAGTGCCTCGTGGAGAGTCGGTTCCCTGGGCCTGTCCTCCCCTTGTCGCACAGCAGACCTCCCAGCTTCCCTGTTGACCTGTGCCTCTGTCCCCTGAACCGTGTGCCCACTGCCACTGAACCCAGGTCCTTGATTGCCCTGTGTTTGTGGGGTCCCTTTAGTGGTGGACACACTGCTGATTGACATGTCCTGGGGACAGAGGGATGGGCCAGCTGGGTGGGTGCTGTGGTGGTGTTTCCTGAGGGGGGAGGCTCTGTGGTGGTTTGGGACTGTGCCTGGTTTACCGACTGTCCAGAGATCCCTGATGGGCCAGGTTGGTCATCCTGATCCAGGTGTGCAGAGCTGTTGTCATCACTGTGGACTTCTTCTGTGGGGGGGCTGGATGTTGCTAGCAATTCCTCCTCTCCGGTGTCTTTGTGTGGGGGTCCTGTGGGGGTGTAAAAGCAGTTTCATTGTTTCTGCATGTGACATCTTGTGCATGGGTATGTTTTCCTCTATTGTTGTTATTACCAAGGCAGCTTTGGCTTGTTTGGTGTTGAGTTGCTGTTTGGTTGGCTAAGTGATGGTCACTAGTGTGCATGCTGTGGTGATGGGGGTCCATGCATTGGTGTTGCATGCAGGGATTGGTATTGGGATGGGTCGGTTGTGATGGTGTGGTATATGTGAGGTGGTAGAGTGATGGGGGTGAGGGTAGGAGTTTGTGATGGCATGCAGGTGGGGGGGGTGAAAGTAGTAAAGATGTGACTTACCAGAGTCCAGTCCTCCTGCTACTCCTGCCAGACCCTCAGGATGCATGATCGCCAAGACGTGCTCCCCCCATGCTGTTAGTTGTGGGGGAGGAGGTGGGGGTCCACCGCCAGTCCTCTGTACAGCTATCTGGTGTCTTGCAACCACAGAACGCACTTTCCCCCGTAGGTCGTTCCATCTCTTCCTGATGTCATCACTTGTTCAGGGGTCCTGTCAAACGGAGTTGACCCTGTCCACAACTCTCCACCATAGCTCCATCTTCCTAGCAATGGACGTCTGCTGCACCTGTGATCCGAATAGCTGTGGCTCTACCTGGATGATTTCCACCACCATGACCCTTAGCTCCTCCTCAGAGAACCTGGGGTGTCTTTGTGGTGCCATGGGGGTAGTGTGTGTGGTGTGTGTGAGGGTGTGTGGGGTGATGTGTTGGGGTGTGTGCTGAGAGGTGCATGAATGGTGTATGGGTAATGGTGTTCCTGGGCTCTGATTCAGTGGGAGATCTTGGCGTGTCTCTCTCTCAGTTGTTAATTGTTTGTAGTGGTAAAGGTTTGTGGGTAGTGTAGGTGTGTGTTTTATAGTGTTATGGGTGTGTGGGTGTGGTGTGTGTATGTGTGTCAGGTGTGTGTAGTTTGAATTGGCCAATGTGGTGTTGTTTTGTTAGGTTGTGTGAATTTTGAGCGTGGTGGTATGTACTGCCAATGGTTTGACGCGGTTGAATGTCTGCTGTGGTGATTCGTGGGTCATAATGCTGTCTGCGTATTTCTGTTGGGTTTGGTACCACCAGTTTATCACCGATCTTTGGGCTCGCGGACTTGTGTGTGTGTCTGTATAGTGGTGGATTTCTATGTGTGGGTCATAATACGCGCAGCGGTATACTGTGCGCTCTCGTTATGTTGGCGGCAGTCAGCATGGCGGTAAGGGGCACTTACCGCCAATGTCATAACGAGGGCCTAGGTCCTAAGGTAAAACGTTGACCGAGGCCTCCAGCTCACTGTAGCCGAGCAAGGCTTCATTGCGATTGGCCTCAAATTTTTACTTTTACCCCGGTGAAATACGACCAGATGTCCAGATTGGCACTTTTAGGTTCTATGTGCTAAAAAACATTCATATCTGTGGTTCCCTTTATTGGATTTTCATTGTTTTTGTGTCATTTTAAAGATAAAAATATAATCTATGTTTATAAATTGGAGTTGGATTTTTATTCCATTTTCTGTTTTACTTATTTACTGTTTTGTGATTTTTAAATGCTTTACACACTTGTCTCCTAAGTTAAGCCTAACTGCTTGTTGCCAAGCTACCAAGGGTTGAGCTGGGATTAATTTATTGAGACCTGACTAGACCTAGTGGGGGTTACTGACCTATTGCTAAGTGTAGGTACTTACCTGCCTTTTCCAATGATCCACTTTTCAACAGGTGCACAGATAGCATTCAGATATTGTGGAACATATTGTCACAGATCTGATGTGATAAGCAAGCTAATGAATTTCTTCGAAGGTTTGTAAGTTTCCTTACTCAACAAGGATCAAGGCTTTGGAGTAATTTCATTTTTTGTTTCACAGTTCCTTTGCTGTATTTATTTAAGAACAGTTGATATTTGTTAATAGATTGTTGTCTTAAGAAGCATATCTCTCTAGATTTCAACTCAAATCTGGATTTTGAGGACATTGACTCAATACTTTGTTAGCTACATCTTCTTCTGCATTTTTAGGCACTCATTTTTCTTTCTCAATTGGTATACCTTCATTAATTTCATATCCATGACCATCTTTCTCAATTGCAAATAATAAACGATTTTCCTGCACATAACTCTCCTCATTAAAAAATGTCTCAGAACTGTAAGTATGTTTCCACTCTCCATTGAAAATACTGCAAACATTTGTTCTAATCACTTGAACCTTTTGGCAAAAAAAATTCTTTAGTGAATGAATCAATTTATCTGAAAATCTCACCCTCTTCAAAATGAGAATAAGTAGCTTTCATTTTAAGCTGAAAGTCTTGTCAACAAGATACTAAACAACATTTTTCTGGTTTTGCAAAGCTTTTTTGATTTTTACTGCTATCACACTTCTCATAATATTACATACTACTCTTCTACAAACGAAGTTCTAAAAACATTCTTTACATTTTGTCCTTAAATTTGTCTGGATCGGCGCTTTTTCTGGCATTATCTTTTTTCGAAGAATAATATGATTTTTTTTTTTAAGTAGGCTCATTCTGCTCACACTCTTTGAAGAAAGTTTACATGATGTTATTACTTTAAAAAAAAAATAGACTAGGGGCCTGATTTAGAGTTCGGAGGATGGGTTACTCCATCACAATTGTGGCAGATATCACGGCCACCATATTACAAAGTACGTAGGATATAATGGACCCGTCGTACGGTGGACGGCATATCCATCACATTTGTGATGGAGTAACCCCATCCACCAAACTTTAAATTAGGCCCTAGGTGTTCTTACTTGATTTGTATTTTGTTTTACCATCCTTCTCTTTCTCTGGCTGTGTTTGGTGTTTGGAGACTTCTTTGCAGTACAGTTGATTTATCTTCCTTTTCTTCTGTTGTTTTGTTGGCATCTTCAAATGCCTAAAAGCCCTACTGAGAAAATAAAATGCACATAATATTTGTTTTTGCTTTGTACAGAAGTCTTACTAATACAACAGTGATGGTAGAAAAATTAAAAGAAAACCTAGGTTCTATATACCACTACATTTGAACATATTACACACTGTCCATGTCATAGTTTCATAGAACAGCGATCCTATCTCATACTGCTCTCTAATAACAGTCTCTCTAAGTGACAGCTTATTAGAGGCCAACCACTTTGCGTGGAAGGCCTTTCAGAGTTAGTACCTCTTATTCTGCACAGCATTATAAAGAACAAGTTGTCTACTAATATCTTTAAACACAGTAAAGGTTGTATGTAAAATGTCTCAGACAAACACTAATCATGTGCTACTACAGTTTACAAGAGGGGAGATCGGGGTACTAAACTTTGATGTAAAAGCAAACCTAAGTAATATAATTCTTTACATAGTAATTAGGTCACATCTATTAGAACACTCCCTCTCCACTAAAAGATGTGTATTGGTCCTAGGTTGGCTGTAATAGGCTTTAGTTTGTAATTAACCCCTGCACAAAGGTGTCTTTTCTGAGAGAAGATGGAATATGAATGGGGTTCCAGGAACTAATGTCTCTGCTGATACCTCTGAAAGGAGTGAAGGGCTAGTGTAGAAGGTTTTAGACAAGCACTAGGTCCTATGCTACCAGATTTACCAAGGCTACACTTTGCTTTTGGTGCTGTTTCATAAAAAAAGTGACTTCCTCTTATGCAAGCCCATAGAGTGAACGTTTCACATTTATAACAGCACACCAGCTCTCCTGACAGCCCTAAATGATTTAAACAATGGGTGTGAAGATAATTAGTAATATACCAATCTCTCTCAACAAATGTTTTTTCATAGTGAACAGGGTGTTTGTTTCAGATCAGACCGAGCTATCTGTGTACTGACACTGCTCAATAGGATAAGATATATATGTAGAAGGATCAATACAAAATATAGCCCTTCTATTATCACACTTTAACAATCCATGGATTCTCAATAGTTCACTTTTAGGAGAGAGGGGCTCCTTTTGTATTAAGTGTATACAGGCAAAATACATCTTTGTTTTTATGACAACATAGCCTCTCTGTTAAGACATCTGATCACAGTGAAGGCTGCCTGTGAAACACCTTACTGAGAAAGTGATCCATTTCTAGAGATAGTTTCTCTGAGGGAATGTGGTTGTTTAGTTCACCACGGTCACATCACTCTCTCTATTGATACCTCTGAGCAGATTAGACAGTTTCTCTAGAAGCATTGAGAGAAAAAACAAGCCCTGTGTACTCTATGTTCTACATTCTTGCTTTGTAAAGTTTCATAAACAGTGATCATATCTCATTCCACCCTGTTACAGTAGTCTCTCTCAGTGACAGCTCAACAAAGACCAACTGCTCTTTGTAGAAGGCATCAGGGATCTAGTACCTCCTGCACTACATGGATTCAACAAGAACTAGGTATGTACCAATACCTTGGAATAGTTTAAAGGTTGTGTGTCTAAAAGGCCTTTCACAACCAACTCATCTTTGCTGCTACATTTTATCAGAGGGATGATGGGGGATGATAAGGTTTCATGTAAAACTAGAGGATTATAATATAAGTCTATACAAAGTGATTATTGCACTAGTATCAGAACATTCCTACTATGTAGGCTATAGCTTGGGTGTAAAAGAGTTTAGTGAGTAATTTATCCCAATCCAAGGGTGTCTCGGTTAACAGAAGACAGAGTATAAATGGGTTTACTGGCACTAAGGTCCCTACTGATACCGCTAAAAAGATTAAAGGTATAGTGTAGAGGGGATTAGGCAAAACCTAGGCCCTTTCCTACCAGATTTAAAAAGGGTATACTTTGGTTCTGGTACTGTTTCATGAAGCAGCAATGTCTTGTTACACAGACCCATTCAGACTGTATTGTTAAACGCAGCATCTCTCCTGACAGCCCTGTACAGGTTAAACAGTGGTATGAGGGCTTTAGTAATAAATTCATATGTCTGGACAGATATTTCTCAGAGTGACCAGAGTGTTTGGTTCAGGTCACAAAGTGGTATCTGTCTACTGGCATTTCTGTCCACTGACATTTCTGAAGAGAATAAAGAATGTAAATAAAGGATGTATATAGATGGATTTATGCAAACACTAGGCTTTTTATTGCTACAGTTTAATAGTGCACAGGTGCTGTATGGTTCAGTTTCAAAAGAGAGGGGTTCCTATTTATATAAGTGCAGAGAGGTTAAACACTTTTTTATGACGACAGTCTCTCTGTTGAGAGATCTCTTCACAGTGAGGGCTGGGTGTGAAAAGCTTTAATGAGAAACTCATCCCTCTCTAAATATGTTTGGTCTGAGTAAATAGGGAGTTTACCTCAGCACCCTTTCTAATGATTTATCTTTGCAAAATAGACAGTTTCCATATATGCACTGAGAGAAGAAGTAGGCTGTGTGCATTTAACATGGTACAGTTTCATCAAATAGTAATCCTATCTCACACAACCCTGTACCAGCTGTCTTTATAAGTGACAGCCCAAGAGAGACCAACTGCTTTGTATACAAGACCTTTCAGAACTAGCACCTCTTTTGCTAAATGGCTTTATAAACAGTAAGGTATCTACTAATATCTCTGAACAGATTAAAGGGTGTGTGTAAATGACTTCAGATAAACATTAACTCCTATGCTACAACATTTTATCAGAGGGGAGATGAGGCATAAACACACCCACACAACCCACAACCCTTTAAGAATACAAACAATTGCCACCAGAAAGAGACAGCAAGACCACTCACACAACCAGAGCCACATACCACCATCACCTATACTCCACCAACCCACCTCACAACACACACCCCAACACATCACCCTACACACCCTCACCCACAATACTCACACAACACCCATGGCACCACAGCAACACCCCAGATTCTCTGAGGAGTTAAGGGTTATGGTGGACGAAATCACCTGGGTAGAGCCACAGCTATTTGGAGCACAGGTGCAGCAAATATCCATTGCTAGAAAGATGGAGCAATGGCAGATGATCGTGGACAGGGTCAATGCCGTGGGACAGTACCCCAGAACAAGGGGTGACAACAGGAAGAGGTAGAACGATCTACGGAGAAGGAATGTTCCATTGCAGCAAGACACCAACTCGCTGTTCAGAGGACTGGCAGTGGACCCCCATCTCCTCCCCCACAGCTAACAACATGGGAGAAGCAAGTAATGGCAATCATGCATCCTGAGGGCCTGGCAGGAGTAGCAGGAGGACTGGACTCTGGTAAGTCAACTCTATACTACTATCACCCCCCTACCTGCATGCCATCTCATACCCCCACCCTGACCCTCACTCCCATCACTCCACCACCTCACACACCCTCCACCATCACATCTCACTCATCCCAATACCAAGCTCTGCATGCACCACCGATGCATGGACACCACTCATAGACCTGCTTGGACACCTATCACTAAAGCATGCACACTTGAGAGAACTAATCATCCCACCATACACCAACATACAAGAGTGAAAGCTGCCAGGGCAAAAACAACCATAGAGGGCAACCCATCCATGCATTATATGTCACACGCACAAACAATAACACTGTATTTACATCCTCACAGGTATCCCAGTCAATGTCACCGGAGAAGAGGTATAAGCAACATCCAGTCCCCCCACAGAAGAAGCCCAGAGTGATGACAGTGACTCTGCTCACCTGGATCTGGATGTCCAACCTGGCCCATCAGGGACCTCCGGACAGTCAGTTACCCAGCCACAGTCACACACCACCACAGAGCCTCCCCCTCAGGAAACACCACCACAGCACCCACCCAGCGTACCCATACCTCTGTCCCCAGGACACATCAATCAGCAGTGTGTCTACCACTACAGGGACCACAGGACACACCACAAACCCAAGACAATTAGGACCTGGGGTCAATGGCAGTGGGCACACGTTTCAGGGGACAGAGGCACAGGACAACAGGGAAACTGGAAGGACTGCTGTGCGCCAGAGGGAGGACAAGGCCTGGAAACTGACTCTCCAGGAGGCACTCACTGAGATTCTGGGAGCATACCAACATTCCAAGGATACGCTGGGCCAGATCCTGGACAACTTGCAGGAGAACAGGCAGCTGTAGGAGGGACAGTACCAGGAGATCAGGGAAGACTTGAAGTCCATTAGCACCACCCTGGTAACCATTGCAGGGGTGCTGGCAGACATGGCTAATGTGATGAGGGAGGCAGTGTCACACCAGCGGGCCTCTGCCACTTGCCAGACTACTGAACAGCCCTCCACCTCCGCTGCCACTAGTGGACAGGAGGCCCCACCACAGGACCAACAGGCCACCATCACCCCTCCCCCTCCAGAAGGAGAACCACCCCGCAAATGTTCCCTGCAATCCAGGCAGAAGCCAGAGACTTTTGCCAAGACCCCTGCCAGGAAATGAGACTCTCCTGATTGTCACCCTTGTGTCCTTCTCTGTCACCCTGTCAACCTTGAACTGCCACTGCTCTCCATCCTCTGCCCCCTTGGACAATGCACCTGTGCTACAAGTAGACTGGAACTATTCCCTGAACTTTTCTCCATCATCACCCCAGCCCATTGCACTTCCCCCTTTTCTTCTTAGCACTGCAATAGACACAATTTTAAAAAGTATGGATTATGCCAAATGATTGACGTATGTAATTGTTTAACAAGGTTTAAAAATTGCAATTCAACTGTACGTTAATGTTAACATAGGAAAGACATGTAGTTGCCTGCAGTGACAACACCAGGAGCGATATGGGGGCACCAACATTTGTAGAAAGAGTTGCAAAAGGGTACAGTGAGTGGCCATAGAAGTGGGAAATCACAGCCTGCCAGTGACAATGTGAAACAAAAAAATGACAATGAAATGTGAAGTAACACTGTCTTACCTGTGTGTCATTGGAAGTACTGTTGAATCACAGAAGATCTGTTGTCCTCATTCTCTTCCTCTGCCTCATCTTCACTGTCCACAGGGTCCACTGCTGCCACATGGCCATATCCAGCCTCCTCCTCCTGCAGAAAAGGCACATGGCATCTCAAGGCAAGGTTATGCAACATGCAGCATGCTACAATTATCCTTCTTGGGTGAGTAGCACAGGGATCCACCTGTTAGATAAAGGCACAGGAACCTCTCCTTCAGGAGACCAAAGGTACATTCGATAATCCTTCTGGTTCACCCATGTGCCTCATTGTAACGTTCCTCTGCCCTTGTCCTGGGAATCCTTACAGGGATCAGTAGCCATGATAGGTTGGGGTAACCTGAGTCACCAGCAAATACAGCTGGACAACTGTTAACCACATACTATCTCTTATGGCCCACACCATACCCATATAACAACATCCAGGGAGGGAACCAGGGCTCACCTATTAGCCACACACGGTGCCTCTGTAGTTGGGCCATCACATTTGGGATGCTGCTATGACTCGGGGTAAAGGCATCATGCACCATCCCAGGATACTTAGCATTGACGTGGGAGATGTACTGGTTCGCCAAACACGCCATCTGCACTTTCATCAAGTGAAAACTTTTTCGATTTCTGAAGACCTGTTCATTTTGCCAGGGGGGGACAAATGCAATATGTATTCCATCAATCGCCCCAATTATGTTGGAAATATGTCCCATTGCATAGAAGTCAGCCTTCTCCGTGGGAAAATCCTCCACCTGGGGGAAAACAATGTAGCTGCACATGTGTTTAATCAGGTCACCCAACACTCTTGTCAGCACAATTGAGAACATTGGCTGTGACAATCCTGCTGCAAAGCCCACTGTCACTTGGAAAGAACCAGTTGCCAAGAAATGGAGAACAGATAGCACTTGCACAAGAGGGGGGGTCCACTGGGGATAGCAGTTATCAGGTCAGGCTCCGACTGGGCACAGCTCTGTGATTGTGGCCCTGTCAAGTCTGTATTTGAGGATAATGTGCCTGTCCTCCATTGTTGCCAAGTCCACCAGGGGTCTGTGCACGGGGGTATGTCTCCATCTCCTATTCATCTGAAGCGGTTGCAATCTAGGGGTCAAAAGAATGATGAGCCGGTCATAAAATGTACATTGTAGCCACTACAGTTCAATGCATGATGTGAATTTTAAATGTATTAGTGGCACATGTCCTGTATGTACAATTGTGATCTTTGACACAGTTATGTTCCATGCACTGCCCCCCCTTAAATGGCGTCCACCTGTCCTATATGGAGGACAGGTGGAAGTGAGGTAATTCCGCTGACATTGTGCACTGTTGCAGGAGGCGGTCGGGATCCGCCATGCAATGCCTCATTGGATAAAATTTGGCCCAATGTTGTACAGTGGCCAATGGTGGTGTACGCCGGCGTTGACGGTATGCAGCACCGCAGACATCTCCGCCATTTTCTATCTGTTCACTCACTTGCTACCTGACCTTCAACAGAAGAGGACCTACAGTGCATGTGCTGTTGTGACCTGTGTCTGGAAGCGACCATGGCCCCTGTGACTGGGGAAAAGGCCCCAGCCTTCACCTCCGCGGAGTTAGAGAGACTAGTGGATGGGTTCCTACCCCAGTACGGACCTCTGTATGGGCCTCCAGGCCAACAGGTGAGTACAATGTGAGCATGATCCATGGGGCATGAATGCATGAAGTGGTGTGTGAAGGCCTTGTGTAGGGGGAGTTGGTGGATGGGCCCTGGGCAGCATGCAACATGTATGCTGGGCCATGTCTGTGTGAAAGGGGATGAGAAGGGCTATGGGGGACATGAGTGTAACAGGCAGGACGGTCTGACTAATACCTTTCCCTGTGTATATTTCCTCTGCAGGTCAGAGCCCATCAAAAGAAGGGTTTATGGAGTGCCATCGTCAAGGACATGCGGACCCTGGGGGGTCTACAGCAGGTGGAGCACCCATTGTCGAAAATGGTGAGAGGACCTAAGACACTGGGCATGGAAGATGTCAGAAGCCCCGCTGGGGATGGCCTTCCAATGAGGAAGGGGTGCCCGTCGAACCCTGACCCCCCCCCCATGGCCCGCATTCTGGCGGTGGCCTATCTGGAGCTGGATGGTCGCTTGAGGGCATCACAGCTGCCACAAGGGGGTGAGTACAGTGCCCATCATTACAACGTATGCCTGGTGGGGTGGTATCCAGGTGGGGGATGTGTGTTTGTTGGTGTCCCTAGACCAGGCCTGACATTTCATAGTAGGTCCCATGTTGGGCATGGATCTCATGTGAAATTCCTCCAACCTAGCTAGTAGGCATCCACTACTGGGCAGGGCTGTGTGGGTCCCAGGTATGCTCCAGTTGGCAGTATGTGTTCCTCCCCATGCCCTGGTGACTAGCATTGTTACTGGTAGTGCATTGCATAGAGTTTAGGGCTGTTCCCTGTGTGTGGGGGTGGTATGTACGCCAACTGTGGTGTTGGTGTAGCCATTAACCAAGTGTATCCTTTGTCTCTTGCCCCCCTTTTTTGTTCTGTCACCCTGTCTTTCTATGCATTGGCATCATCTGGCGGAGGAGCAGAGGCACCAGTGACGGAGGGAGCTGCATCCCACAGGACCCAGGAGGCAGAGTCCACCGACGCTGAGGGCACCAGTGGGACAAGAGGGCAAGGGGACAGAGGGCAAGGGGAGCCCCACAGCGGAGACTGGAGGGGACAGTTTGGACACTGATACCTCCCTAGTTGTAGCGGACACCTCTGTTACAGGTACAGCCGCCACCCCCCGTACCAGCACCGCCCTCCCAGCAGCCCCTTATTGAGTTGCCCGTGCCCGCTCAACCAGGAGGGTGGGCATCTCCTTCGCCCCAGACACCTCAGGCGCTGCCCCAGTGAGCCCTACTGCCCTGAGTGAGGAGGCTACTGACCTCCTGAGATCCATCTGTGTAGGGCAGTCAACCAGTGTTGCCCAAATGCAACAGACCAATGCATTTCTGGAGGGCATTCAGACTGGCTTGGTGGCCCAACAGAGATCAATCCAGACTTTGGCCTCCTCTCTGATTGCAGCCATTGTTCCTGTTTCCACCCTCCAACGTCCTCTGCCTAATCCCATTCTCCTCAACCCCAACCTATCCCAAGCACAAGGCAGATGAACATACACAGGGGAAAACACACAAGTGTGGACATCGCAAACACAAGCACCACACTTCATCCCACAGGCACTCACACAAACGCCATCCAGATGCAGACATACCAACGTCCACTGCCTCCACTGTGTCCCCCTCCTCATCGTCCTCCACCTCCCTCCCAGTTGAGTCTACACTCCCACCTGCATGCACTTCATCCTGATCCACTACCTCCATCACCACCACACCTAGCAGCACACACACCTCACTGGCAGTCATCACTCCAACATCCATAAACATGTCCCCTGTGTCCTCTCCCACTGTGTCTATCACCCCACTCATAAAGTACACCAATGCAAGCACTCAGACACCCAACAGCCATCCACCTCACAACAGCATCTAGCCCATACACCTGAACCCAAATACAGCAGACTAACACCTCCTATAACCACTCCCTCTTCCTCCACTCCCAGTCCTTCTCCCTCTTCCTTCCCCAATATCCCTAAGCAGCTTTTTCTCTCCACCATTGACCTCTTCCCTATCTCTACCCACGTCCTTCATGTCTGGCCAGGATGGCTAACACCCAGGCAAGCACCTCAACCACCCAGTCCATGGGCACAGTAGTGTCCACAGCAACTCATGGTGGTAAAGTATCCAGGCCACCAGGCAGCCACACGGAAAGGGTGCCTGCCGTAAGTGCTGCCAGGTAGCAGTGGATTGGGGAACTGGCATGGAGAATCATATTCCTAGTGGTGGGAGGAATACTATACTGGCTGTAGAAGGGAGTGACAGGGAGACGTGTAGCCCCATGGAGGTAGCCCTGGTATGGAAGTATGGAGTAACCCCAGAGGAGAATAGGCTGAGTTTGAAGGGCAGTCAGATACTGTCTCACCATATGGGGATAAGGTGGGATACATTTTCATGGCACTGGATGGTTGGCGGAAGGGTTACATAGTTAACACAAGTGAGGGGCTGTACAATTTGATTGCTGGAGAGCATATGTTCAGCCACAGTTTTCCTGAGCTACGACAACACCTGGTGGAGTGAAATTTCTCTGACCCCAAGGAACTTGCACTGGAGGCAGACTCCTGGGTGAGTGCTTGTGATGGCATGGAGAGTGATCCCATGAAGGACAGCTCAGGTTTTCTCCATCAGAGTGAGGGGGTTTCAGTGACCAGACAGGTCCTAATGTAGTGAGGGGAGAAGCGTCCCACATCTTTTCCAGGAGTAGGAGAAGGGGAGGTAGTGGGTTGAGGCCCAGGGCGACCTATCTTCAGCCCCGGTTCTTGTATTGCTCTCAGAGGCGGCACTGGCATGGAAACGTGGGAGGTCTGCAGCATGCATCCAACCAGTTCTGCTGTCTGGCAGCAGCACTCCAGAGAGGAGGGTACACAAGTCCAGATAGAAGGGTGATAGGAGGAGACAGTCCACAGAGGAAGAAATAGTGGGTTAGAGGTTGCCAGTTCTGAGGTCAGAGCACCCCTGGAATATTGATTCTGATGCCACTTTTGGCTTGGGAGGGCTTGATGCTCTTTCAGATGGACAGGAGACGGGGGACCTGTCCCAGGCAGACTCTCACACAACACATGAGAAATGCGTTTCCCTGGAGGGGGCTGGTTATACTCCCCTGCAAATTGCGCAGGGTGGCTGCAACAAGCACATGCTCAGCCTAATGGTGCTGACCCTCGGTTAGGGACCAGTTGCAGGATAGCACTCCTGAGCTGGTGGGCAAATTGTGCAGGGTGGCTGCAACAAGCACATGCTCAGCCTAAGGGTGCTGACCCTCGGTTAGGGACCAGTTGCAGGATAGCACTCCTGAGCTGGTGGGCAAATTGTGCAGGGTGGCTGCAACAAGCGTGCTGACAGTTTTTGATTCTGGGGTACCACTCGAAAAAGGAGGGTACAGAGCCTCAAGAAGGGGATAGGGGGATGGACTCACCCCGGGCTTCTGAACAGCCTAAAGGCACTGACCCTGGGCTTGAGGACCAGTCTTAGAATATCACCCCAGAACTTGTGGGAGGGAAAGTGGATAAAGAGACTACCACCCCCCTCTCTGAGGAACCACAGAGGTTAGAGATCCTTTGAAGGTCTGAGGCCTGACTCTCATCACTGCAAGCTGTCAGGGGCCACTGTTGGTTGCTGTCCTTGTAGAAGGAATTGTCGTTGAGTTAAGAACAGGAGTTACACCCCAAGGGTGGAATGGGTCACACCCCTGCGTTGGCCATGATGGATATCTTAGCTGTGTGATTCCCTTACCCTGACTAGAGTAAGGGTCCCTACTTGGATAGGTTGCAAAACACTGCCAATTAGAGACCCCATTTATAAATATATATGGTCAACACTAGGTAGTTATAGTTTGGATCTAGTTTCTATATAAAAAAAGTTTTTTTTACTTTGTCTATATCTTTGGCGCTGCTTGACAAATCTTTACAAAACTTTTCCAAAAATATTTTCCATTCCCTTCAGCTGTTGCCTGGAAAGTTTTGAGGCGATCTGTCCGAGGGGGGTCAAGAAAAACTGGCAGGGGGCCCAAAACACATTTTTCCATAGGGATCTTCAACAGCGATAATGCAAAAAACTACTGGAGGGAATTACAACAAATTTTGCAGGAAGGTAGCTCCTAGTCCAGAAATAGAGCTCTTTTTGTTTTGGTGTAATTCTGTTCAGTATTTTCAGAGAAATTTAATAAAATCCAAATTTGTATATCTAGGGACGCAAAGTGTTCACAACCCCTCCAGATGTTGTGCAGAGATCGGATTGGCGGATAACACAGAAGTTGTTGAAGTGTTGTCAGCCATTTTGGGACTCAGCTAAAGGCCCAAAAAAGTAAAGAGTAAAGAAAAGGGGCCAGGGTGCTAACACCCTGACCCCTTCGCTCTGGCTAAAAAGCTTTTTTATTTTATTTTATGAGTGGAGTTGTGGTGGATCGCCATAAAATAAAAATAAAATGATGCACAAGCTCACATGCTTTGTTGCTATAATGCCCCCGGAAGGGCAATGTCCTGGGGGCTTTTGTTTTAAAAAAAAGCAGCGTGGGCTCTTGGCCCCTTCCCGCTGCCCTGGGGACTGGCACCTCCCCAAGGTGTTTAATTAATAATAAGCACACTCCAGGGACAAATATTTAAAATAAGAAAGGGGGTCCCTTTGGGCCCCATGTGCCACAGGGACCAACACCCCCTGGGGCTATGTCCAGACTGGAGCTTTAGTTAGCTCTTGGGACCACCACTCCCCAGGGCCACGGAGATCGGGGGACACCCAGCTGGCCATGGGGTGCATGAGGAGCACCCCATATGCCCTAGGACCGTGTACAGCGGGGGCCACGCCTCGAGTTGCTGCAAGATGATGGTGCCCCTCGCCTGATAGCGGAGCAGCGGATCCGGCAGCCCATGTGAGGAAGTCCCTCAAGGTGGGGGCCGGTTGCCAGAGGTCAGTGGTCGGCGGAAGAGGCTGTGGAGGCAAGCTGAGCAATTGGAGTCAAGGAGTGGTCAGAAGAGGAGTCAAAGCACACACGCACCGGGACCAGGGTGCGAACAGCAACCAGAGCGGGCCTGCCGGGGTACCCAGGCGGTGTGAGCAGCGGACGGTGAAGCTTGGGAACCAGGCAACCAGCGCAATTGGGCAGAGGTCGGCCCGACCTGGTGCCGCCGTTGTGAGGCCCGGCTGAAGCACCAGTGGCTGCGGGGGCCCTGGGACCTGGCCAGGTGAGGGTTCCTGTCTGCTGGGCGGTGGTGCCTACCCGCCAGGTGCTCGTGAGGAGGCAGCAGGAGAGAGCCTCGGGAGACACATCAGAGGAGGGGCTCCTGCAGGGTGAAGGAGAGGGGCCACGGGACACCTGACAACTTCGGGGCCCTGGAGAAGACTGGCTGGGGGCTGCCTGCCTGCAGAGGGGCCCAGGGCCCAGATGTTGGCTCCTGCCTGGTGGCTGGACAGAGAGCTGAGCCCCGGAGTGAGGGGCCGGAATAGCGCCAGACAGGATCGGAGGCCGGGAGCCCATTTGACGGACCCCCAGGGCACGGCAGAACCGGCAGAGGCGCTGCCGGTTTGGCCGTGTGTGCCGAACGCGGTCAGGTCTGTGTCTGTGGAGCTGGGAGGCAGAAACTCAGTGGATTAATCTCACCCCCTGCCTGGAGGAGAACAGCACATGGCTTGATGGGCCGTGCCCAAGGGACACAGGTTAATTGCGACAATGCGAGGGAAAAGAGCAGATCCGTTAAGGACATGCTAACCAAGCCGCCGGATGGCAGAGCAGAGGGAGAGACGCCTGGGTCAGGCCAGTGTATAGAAAAGGAGGCGGGGAGGATGAAGGGGCACCTGTTCCTAGGTGCTTTTTAGAAGGCCTCTTTGAATTGCTCCAAGAAGACATACAGGCTGTGAAGAGGGACCTTTTGCAGGACCAGAAGATAGTGCAACAGGAGCTCGAGCAGGTAGGCTAAATAGTGGCATCTCTGGAGGAGCATGAAAACGCCAGAGGGGAGGAGGTTGAACAGTACAGCAGGAAATACTCCGGCTCCAAGACCAACAAATAGAGCTCCAGGCACACACAGAGGAGCTGGAGAACCAGTTGAGGAGGAATAATATTTGCATCCAAGGGGCACCCACCGGGGCCGAAGGGGAGGACATACTTTCATTTGTGCAGGCCCTAGTCCATCAAATTCTGGAAGAGTCCATTGAGAGGGAGGTACGCATCGATAGGGTCCACAGGATGGGCCCAACAAGGCCGTCTCACGCTCTGCCTGCCGATATTTTGGCCTGTATCCACCACTTCCCTCTGAAAGAATGAATCCTCCGAACAGCAAGGGAGCAACATCCTTTGAATTTTCATGGCCATATCCTGCTCCTTCACCAGGACTTGACCGCCATCACCCTTCTGAAGCGGAGAGACTTCCGACAGATAACCTCCCACCTATGAGACCATAAAGTTCCTTACTTTTGGGGGCACCCCTTCTGGCTCATATTTAGATGGGAGGGTAAACTGCATCAACTGCGTTCACTGAAAGAAGCCTACAAAGTCCTCTGGATGGATGACCCCCAGGGCAGAAACCAGGGCTCACCCACAGCGGATTGCAGGAGTAAGAGGTGTGCACAGTGCCTGACTGTATCGCATGGCAGATCCAGGCCGGACAAGAAGACCATGGTGTCCGAAAGGAGAGTGGTCCTGGAGTCTCTCAGCGGGGACAGGAAGATGGCCGCTAAAGACACGGGGTGATGACCATGGGTCTACCAGCTTGAGTAATAGTTTCAGGTGGGCGAGGGGGGTGGGGGGTGCTCACAGTACATCCGAGTGACTAGGGCTCAGGCCTCTCGGACTGAGGCTTAACCTCAGGACTATGCCAGTTGATTTGGCCCCCCTTTCTGGGGCTGTTTGACCATGTTGTTTCATTATATTCTTTTTTTTTTTTTTTAGGGGGGACGGGAACATGGCACTTATATTCAGTAGCAGTTACTAAGTAAAAGGGACTCACGCTCAGTCTGAATTTCCCCAGCGTCAGGCTGCACACAGCGGGACTCACCTCATACCATCCCCATGTCAATAAAACTAATCACACTTAATGTTAAGGGGTTGAACAATCCCATCAAGCGCAGTGAGCATCTCATACCTCGAGAACTCAGGCACTGACATATGTCTTCTCCAAGAGACTCGCTTAGTCTCTTCAGACCAGCATAGGATGCGGTCTAGAGCCTTTCCCACACAACACTCTCCTCCAGTAGGGGAAAAGTGGCGGGGTCGCACTTGTGGTGTCGTGCTCTTTCAGGGGGAAGGTGGGAGACATGATTGCTGAGATACGGGGTCATCTTCTAGCTTACAGAATCCACATTGGGGGGACCCAAATAGTGGTGGCGTCTATCTATGCTCCCAATGAGGTTCAGGAAAAGTTTATTCTCGGGGCCCTCGCAAAGGTAATGACTAACCAAGATAGACAGGTGCTTATTGAGAGTGACTTCAACATAGTTTTACATCAGGACAGGGACAGACCCGCTTTGTGATACGGAGGGACAGGGACCATGCACACGAGGGGCCTGGAGGGTTTAGAGGGGTGGGAGCTTAGAGATCTATGGAGGGGAAGACACTGTAACACTAGGGATTACACCTTTTACTCACACGTTCACAAGACCTATGCACGTATAGACTTTTTCTTTGGCACCAAGGGAATCGAACAGAGGGTGGGGGACATAGAAATAGACCCCTGTGCACTATCAGATCACGCAGCAGTGACCCTCACACTTAATGCCCCCCTTGGACGCCTGATGAGACCGGAGGTGGTTACCCAGATCTCCAAAGCTATTTCCACCTACTTAGAAATTAATGATACGGCTGACACCCTCCTACCCGTTCTGTGGGATGCACTGAAGATGGAGATCAGAGGGGAGTTCATAGGGGTATCCGCAGCGGATAACAAACTCAGACGTGAGAAAAGAGCCCACTTACAGCACCAGGTGACGGAACTTGAAAAGATACACAAGATGATGGGGGCCCAAGGGTCTGGAGACAGCTCAGTGCAGCTCGGCTACAGCTAGTTGGGATCGACTTGGACAGGGCAGCTCACCGTTTGCGGCACTCCTACTATGTGGGTGACAATAGATGCAGCCACCTCTTGGCCACTAGACTTAGAGCTCAGCACCAGCGGCCGGGGTGACATCAATTATACTCCCGGAGGGACCAGTGGTCACAAGCGATGCACAGATCGCCTCGGACTTCTGTAACTTCTACCGGGACCTGAACTCAGCACAGCAGGCCGACCCGGGGCCGTAGCTCCATTATCTTGAAGAGGCCCATATGACTAAACTGACGCCAGAGGAGGCTGCCCTTCTTGAGGCTCCCATCTTGCTGGAAGAGGTCATTTCAGCAATAGCCCGACTTGAGGCCTCCACGTCCCCTGGGCCCGATGGATTTCCTGGATCCTTCTACAAGGTGTTTTGTTCTAGCTTGGCTCCAACCCTGACCCGACTCTTTAACAACATCAAAGGGCCGGGGGACTTGCCATCATCTATGCTGGACGCGGTCATAGTGGTCATTTCGAAACCCAGGAAAGACCCTGAGGAGTGTGCCTCCTACCGACCTATATCACTACTAAATAGTGATTTCAAGCTCCTTGTGGGTATCTTCGCGGCCCGTCTGAATCCGCTGATGCCTGGCCTGGTGGATCCCGACCAGGCAGGCTTTATCCCGGTCCGACAATGTGGAGACAACATAAAGCGTCTACTGCACACGGTGGACAAAGTACTGCGTGCGGGCGGAACTCAATGCTGCTCAGCATAGACGCCAAGAAGGCATTTGACTGTGTCCAGTGGTCACACCTGCATGCAACACTTGGACACTTTGGCATGGGGACTCGGTTTTGGGCCTGGATGATGGGGTCCTACAGCCCTCCGAGGGCCTCGGTCAGGGTCAACGGGGTGTCATCTGCCCACGTTTCGGTGGGCCATGGCACCCGCCAGGGGTGCCCGCTTTCCCCCCTTCTCTTCGCTCTATACTTGGAACCTTTTGTGCAGAGAGTGAGGGAAAGGCCGGAGATTACCAGGGTCAGATTTGGAAGGGAAGCGTACACAATTGCGCTTTGCTCGGATGATGTTGTGGTGGCATTCAACGACCCGGTCTTTCTAGAGGAGGTGGAGGCTTTCGGTGGGGTGTCTGGCTTCCAGGTGAATCTTTCGAAGTCTCGGGCGCTTTACCTTGCACTCCTGAGGGAGACGTTGAATGAGTTAATACGGTGCTACCCCTTTCGCCGGGAGAAGGACTCCGTCCCTTACCTGGGTCTCCGGATAGCCCGAACGGTGTCCAAGACTGCCACCGTGAATTACCGGCTCCTCCTGTGGGGGGTCAGGGCCAACCTCACGGAGTGGAGACGCTACCCCATCTCGTGGACTGGTAGAATAGCAGCTGTCAAAATGTCGATCCTCCCTAAGGCCCTCTTCATTTTTCAAACGCTACCAGCAGAGCCTCCGTCTGCACCTTACAGGCGCTGCAGAGAGAAATCAATCGCTTTATATGGGGGGTAAGAGGCTCAAAGTGGCTGGCATCCTCCTGAGTCACGACCCGGTGAGGGGGGGGCCTGGGAGTCCCAGATGTGTGATAGTATTTTAGGGCCACGCAGCTAAAATACCTGGTGGAGTGGTCCAGATCTGAATCGGACAAGTGCTGGCTATTCATGGACCGGAAGGTGGCGCGCGCTTCTTTGTGGGGGATTCCATTCCTCACGTGCTGTCATAGACCAGGAGGTTTATACTCATCCCCTCTTACCAGAGTTACAATGAAGGTGTGGGACCAGGCAACCCGTTCGGGCGGTCTGACCTCCTTTCTGTCCCCCTTGATGCCTATAGAGGGGAACCCGGACTTCTCTCTGGGCCAGGACTATTGTGCCTAACGGGACTGGATGGCCTCTGGTCGACGTTCTGTCGGACATCTTAGAAGGTACCAGTCTCTCCCGGAGATGGAGAGAATGCACTACCTCCAGATTTGGCACTGGGTGTTGCACCCCTTGTATAGGGAGAAGGCCAGTCACCCCCTCACACAGTACTCACACAGTATGAAAAATGGTTGATGACCAGGAAATGAGATAAACACATTATATCTAAGTTATATGACCTGCTACAGCGTGCAGTCCCGATCCCTAGCATCCTAGGCTGGGCTCGTTGGGAGGCTGAACTGGGGAGATCCCTGGCGCCGGAGGATTCGGAGGCGATTCACTACAAGGCACACCACACAGCGTGTTGCACCGCAAGCATGGAGACTGCAATAAAGATAGCCACTTATTGGTACCTCACCCCAGCCTGACTCCACCAAATGGACCGCGCACATTCACCCCTCTGCTGGAGGGGTTGCAATAATATAGGCACTTTGACCCACTTACTATGGGAATGTCCGAAGCTGTCTGGGTACTGGAAGGGAATCCTACAAGACATGGACACTCACATGAACACCCAACTTCCACGCTTTCCAGCTTATATCCTATTGGGTCTTCCGAATCCCCTAACATTCCTGCTCAAATCTATACGGGGCTGACAGATAGGTCTGACATTGGGGTCAGCTCTCCAAAATATTCTGTCTCACTGGGGAACGTCTCGGACTCCTACGCAGCTCGGGTGGTTACAGAGACTTTGGGTGATCCTGGGGATGGAGAGGATCACCCTATCCCTTTTATCGCACAGGGACTTCTATAGAGAGCTATGGCAACAATTTCTGACTTTGCTTTCTGGCGAGTTTAGGGAATTGACATGCCCCAGATATCTGCGAAGAATAGGAGTCTCTTTGACGCGTGAGCGGGGGCAGGGGTCTTCGCGACTTCATTATCTATCCCACAGCCATGACTGCAGGCTAGGGCTCTCGGAGGGGGAGGGAGGGGGGAGGTTTAGGGGGGAACAGGCCTGTTGCCTGTTTCTCGTTGGGGAATGTTGGGTGCTGCAACACCCTCCTGTGTCTTTATCCCTTTTTTCCCCTTTTCTGTTTATTTAAGTCCAAATCCTCAATAAAGAAATGTGAACAATAAAATAACAAATAGATATTTTATTTTAAATCAAACACAAATATATCATTCTAAGTATAGGAGATATAAAAGCCTAAACAACTCTATTTCCTTCTCACTTTCTTTTTCTCTTTCTGTCTCTCTGTCAACTAATGTCTCCTACTCACACACCAACTCAGACATTTACACACCCACTCACAGACCCACTCAGACACCCACTCACAGACTCACTCAGACACTCATGCACCCAATCACAGACCCATTGACACCTTCAAACACCCACTCACAGACCCCGGCACACACTGGCACACCCACTAAAACACTGATGTATGCACTCATACCCAGACAGACAATCTGACAGCCACTCCCACCCCCAGATAAACCCTCTCACATCTGTTCTCCCACCCAGAGAAGCCACAGCCAACTTCCGCTGTGCACGGCCAAAAGGCTGTGCAAAGCATGGGTTTGGGTCATTAGAAGGTGTTGGCCGCAGGGTATGGCTGCAGACCAGGTCTTGCGGGCAACCTCCCCTGCGCACGGGTAAAGGCCATGCACTGTGCAAGGTTGGGTGCTTATAGGGGGTTGAGCTCAGGGCCTGGCCTCTGGCTAACCACCATCATGCACGGCCTCCGGCTGTACGCGGCAGTGGGTAGATTAACACATGGTAGTTAAAATTACTATAAGTTAAAAAAACATAGCAATTCACTGAGAAAACCAAAGGTTACAGGGATGTTATAATTAGAAAATAGAATTTAAAAAACCTATAGAGATTCACTTAAAAAAAAACAAAGGTTACAGGGACGTTCTAGGTAGGCTAACATTTCAAATGTACCAAACCATAGACATTCAACAGTAATCGTTAGAGTTATCTCAACCAACTATAACTCTTGCCCTAAGGTAACTGTAATTTGCATCCTCGCCAAGCACTGCTAATTACCCTACAAATTATGGCACTCATGACAGCTTTGATAACATCCTGGATAACATCAATGTAACATTTACAATAACATTTTTGAGAACAAAAATGTGTCTGGTACTGTTCAGGGTTAGCACCAACATTTTGGCGCTATGGCGTCAAAAATGTTCATGTTATTGTCGCCTACCCTGCCCCTTAGTGCACCTTATTTTAAAAATGGTGCACACATGGTGGCAGTAGGGGGGTACTAAGGCCCATATTTATACTTTTTGACGCAAAACTGCGCCAACGCAGTTTTGCGCCAAAAAAATTTGCGCCGGCTAACGCCATTCTGAAGCGCCATGCGGGCGCCGTATTTATTCAATGACGTTAGCCGGCGTTAGCTGCCGGCGCTGTCTGGTGTGCGTTAAAAAAAACGACGTACACCATGCAGCGCCGGCGTAGGGGGAAAATGGCGTATGGGCGTCCAGAAAAGGTGCAAGTCAGGCTGAGGCAAAAAAATCGCCACAACCCGATTTGCGCCATTTTTTTACGACGCCCATCCCCAATTGAAATGACTCCTGTCTTAGCAAAGACAGGAGTCATGCCCCCTTGCCCAATGGCCATGCCCAGGCATAGTGGCATGTAGGGGGGCACAATCAGGCCCCCCTATGCCACAAAAAAATAATAAAAAAAAATACTTACCTGGACTTACCTTAATGTCCCTGGGGTGGGTCACTCCATCCTTGGGTGTCCTCCTGGGGTAGGCAAGGGTGGCAGGGGGTGTCCCTGGGGGCAGGGGAGGGCACCTCTGGGCTCATTCTGAGCCCACAGGTCCCTTAACGCCTGCCCTGACCCAGGCGCTAAAATCCGGCGCAAATGCGGGTTTTTTAGACCCGCCAACTCCCGGGCGTCATTTTTGCCCGGGAGTATAAATACAACGCATATGCATCGCAGTCATTTTTTAAGACGGGAACGCCTACCTTGCATATCATTAACGCAAGGAAGGTGTCCACGCAAAAAAATGACGCTAACTCCATGAACTTTGGCGCTAGACGCGTCTAACGCCAAAGTATAAATATGAGTTAGTTTTGCGTCGAATTTGCGTCGAAAAAAATGACGCAAATTTGGCGCAAACGGAGTATAAATATGCCCCTAAAGGACTCAAGAAAAGTGGTGCTGCACCCAGTGCAGCACCACTTTTGTTATATCTGCCTCACAGTACGCTTAGAGAAGTAATAGTGATTATGGACTGGTTAAATGCTCATTTATTCAGATACAGCAAATGGAGAATAAATGACAATGATTAGCAATATAATATAGAACATGGCTTTCAGGCTTCTATGTAGACTTGCAAATCTGCCACAATTTTACACAGGGGGCGCTGTGCAAAGCGCTGTGGTGGATTTTAAATTTCTCTCAAAACCTCTTTGATATTGGGCTTTGTCAGAGGTGTGTTAGAAAGGGTTAGCAATATTGACGGTTCAGAACAAGTGTGACATAGCCAAATATGAAAAAAAGCTTAAGATTTGTTTTCTGTCTGAGTAACCTTGAAAGCAAAGTTGAAAAGGTTGCCACAGTATGAGAGTGGTGTACCATACTTCTCCTTGGTTTTTCACATTTTCAGTGAGAAGAGTTTCTAACTGATACTGAGAGGCAAAAATACAGGCCAATAAACATATTTCACAGGTATGTGACTTAAGGTGTAGTTTAAAGAAAAAATATGTTTAAAAAAAATTGTGTGTGCAATAGGTGAATGAAAATGTCTAGTATGTACAAAAGGGTGAAAGTGTAGATAAAAGAGAGAGCACAAAAGGCAGTAATATATAGTATATAGTGACTAGCAAGGGAAGAAGATACATTTGTAAAGAGTATTATGGTAGTAGATGTAGATATTAAATAACTGTAAATAAGTGAGGAGTTGAAAGTTACTAATAAGTAAGAAACTCATATACAAATTTAAATATCAAGTTTAAGTTTTGGAGAAGTAACTTTGATTAGCAAACTAGAATGCCAGCTAGTAAAAAAAACATATGATAAAACACTTTAACAGAGCAAATTATATATATATATATATATATATATATATATATATATATATATATAAATTTCAAAAAGTATTCACTGCACTCCACGAGGTATCAATAGTGCAAATTTAATCCAAATAGCAACCACCAACGCGTTTCAACTCCCTCAGGAGTCTTGTTCACAGTAAGTGAGTCCCTTTTCGCTTTTGCTATTTATACCCTCAGGTGATACAAACTAAACAGTGCATTATGGTCCATGTAGTATATATATATATATATATATAGTGCTTTAGATACCTATTAAAAGACTCATAGATTTGCTAAAACATGGAGTCAATCACTGACATAGTTAAATACAACTCCACTGAAACAGCCAAAGAGGAATTTATAAAGCCACTTAAACATTTACTTAGATATTGACACATCCATACAGTATGTCATAAATGCTTTTATAACTCCAAAGTGAGAAAATGATAGTACATGTTACACAGTTTATAATAACTGCACTTATACACCCAGTTATAGTGTCAGAAAACCGCTAATGAACCCAAAAGTGGTATAGCTAGATAAAAAATAGCATAGTGAGAAAGGCACTAGAAAATCTATTCACACACCCATTTAATCAGCTGTACATCCAGTTACATACTCACTACCCCTAATACAGCCACTGACAACCATACACACACTGATCCATAAACATCAACAGCCAAACATGCACAGTTACACACAGTAACCCAGTGAGATTCAAACTGATCAATACACTGATCTATACACTAACACAGCCAGGCACAAACTGATGCATGCTGTGACAGAACCAGGCAGATACTCTTGATTAAACTGACATACCCAGGCATACACTAACATACCCAGACAGACAGTGATGCATTTACTGACACAGCCAGGTATACACTAATGCATACACTGATGCACCCAGACAGGCACCTATGCACACACTGACATACCCAGGTATACACTGATGCATAAGTGATGCACTCAGGCAGACACTGATGCATACAGTGACACAACCAGGTATACTCCGATGTATATCTTAACACACACAAGCAGATATTGATGAATAGACTAACACACTCAGATATATACTGATGTCTTTGTTGAGACACTGAGAAACACATTGATGTATACAGTGCTACACCCTGGCATACACTGATGTATGCACTGAGATACCTAGGCAGATACTCATGCATGCACTGACATACCCAGGTACACACTTTTGCATATACTGACACACCCAGGCACACAATCATGCATACACTAACACACCCAGGCAGCCACTTATGTATACACTATCACACCCAGTCACTCACTAATGCATATGCTAACACACTCGGGCATGCATTCATGCATACACTCATACACCTAGGTATACACTGATGCATACACTAACAGAGCCAGGTACACACAGATGAATACCATGCCACACCCAGCTATACACTGATGCACATGACACACCCAATCAGACACCGATTAATACACTAACACACCTAGGTATACAATGCTACATACACTGACACACCCAGGCAGACACTTATGCATATACTAATACACCCAAGCAAACACTAAGACAAACATAGATGTATACAGCACTACACTGAGGAATACATTGATTCATACCCTGAGATACCCAGGTGCATATTCATCCATGCACTGACACACCGAGGCACACACTGATGAATACACTGACACACCCAGGTATACACTGATGCAAACAATGGCACACCCAGACAGACACTTAAGAATACGCTAACACACCCAAGTATACACTGATTTACACATCATCATTGTCATAAATTCTTTATTCGGTTCACCAGAACCATAAAGGTTAACATCATGAATAAAAACAGTACATACAGTCAGTCATTTCAATGTTAAAAGACCTATAACAGCCAACAATACCTGTTTTGAAAGGTAAGTAGTATGACAACATCATTAGTAATTGTTACAAATTCGATGAGAGCTCAAAATAAAGTCTAGCACATCATGAACAGTAGCTTCACAGCCCAAATCACTCAGAAAAGTAAGGGCCAGGAGACTAGTTCTAATATCTGAGGCCAGGAGGAATAGTTGTTGAAACCACCTCCTTGTCATTACAGACAAACTGCAGAAAAGAAAGTGCATTGTTCTCTGAGAGGAAGAACCATCACAAGGGGGAAGTGTATGAAACTATGTACCCTGAACAGGAAATGCTACCAGAAAATGTACAATATTCAAAAGGAACCTAGTCAGTAAAAAAGTTTTGCCGCTCAGAAGAAATAATTTGCAAAAGGAGGGCAGGATATAAAGGAAGCTTCTATGTGTCTATAGCTATCCTGGGATCGCCCGCTTCACATGTACATCATGGGCATAATTCAAAATTAACTCTTTAGTTTTTGCTATTGCCACAGCAGGCAAGGGGTCAGGGGCTGAGAAGTACTGCACAATGCCAAAGCTGGCAAAAGTTTTACTAACATAATTTTACATAATTTAACCAATATATATCCATAGCTCGATCAAGAGCAAGGCAACCTTCAAGCATTCCTCTGTAAAAATGGGCTTCAGGATTCCTCCAATACTTAAGCCACAGCAGCAAGGGCTGCAGTCCAAAATAATCATCTATAAGCCTCAAACCAACTTCAGCATGACAGTAACATGATGAAGTAGAGACAGCACAGCAAGGAGCCATTTTAAAAATGTGTTCTCCACTATCTGAAGACTTTTAGGGACATATAGTTAAGAGCCCTCTAGCACCACCTTAGCACTGCCATAATGCCATTTTTGTAATGCTAAGACGGCGCTAAAGTGGCATTTTCCCCACACCATATTTACAAAGTGGTGCAATGCATTGTGCAACTTTGGAAACCTTTGCGCCACATTATGCCTGTGCCAGGCATAATGTATGCAAAGGGGGGCTGAAAAAATGGCGCATGGAACTCTAACAGAATTCTTTGCATTTTTTGTCACTTTTTAACACCTTTTAACATCTGCTCACAGTACACATGGCACACACATGGTGGTGGTAGGGGGTGCTAATGGACACAAGTAATGTGGCGCTGCACCTGGTGCAGCACCACTTTTCTTAAATCTGCCCCATAGTATTTGTGTATCCCCACACACTGGCCCCAAAAGAAGCAGAAGATAAACATTTACTTTTTTTAAAAGTAAGCATTTCTCTCACCGGCTTCTGAACCAATTATTTTGAGAACCTGAAAACAGCATCTATAGATGTTTGAAATTGTAAAGTGTGGATGCTCACTTTGAATTTCCAGTTGAAATCCACATCTAAAGGCACACCCAGGTCTAAAATATGGGAGACTTTTAAAATCTCTGAGCCCTCAAGTACACATTTTCTAGTTTTAGCTAGCTTTGAGCCACATTTCATAATGAAGGACTTGGATCTATTTATTAACCAAGAGTAGCCACAAAACCTTTGAAGGCCTCCAATAGGGATTGAAGGCCATTGGCGGTGCTTGCAATAAGGACAGCGTCATCTGTGTAAAAAATCACGGGTGACTGATCGAGGGTTTATAATTGGCAGATCTTTCCCCGCACTGCGCAAATGATCCTCCAGGGTGATTAATAAGAGAAGAAATAGGAAATGGGCTAACACACACTAATGCCTCACCCCCTCACAGATAGAAACTCCTCTGTCAAATCATCCTCTTGACTATATCGAACTTTGACAAATTTTGTGCAAGGAGTCCACTAAGGAGAGTTATAATACCACTATTATCCCCCAATTGTGCCATTACGGCCCATAGTTTTGATCTCTTCACTGTATTAATAGCACAAGTAAAATCCATAAAGGCGAGGTGGAAGCAGCCTTTTCTTTTGACTTTTTGTATTTTTGTACAATTAGGGTTGGCTTCAGAGTCAAGTCAAGACAATCTTTATTAGGCTACTGCCAAAAAATCACATAAATTGAACAGCCAATATGAATTGCAAATCAAAACTTCACAATGTCATCTTATCCTGAAAATGTTGTAAAACTATGAGCGTAAAATCACAATGTTATTTAGGTATAAAAACTTTTTGGCAGTTAAGGAACATTGACCAATTCATAGCGTTTCCTAATGGCTGATGCAGACCTACCAAAGTTCAACACAGCATGACAAGTTTCAATTGTGGAAAGTTTTTGAATATGTTCCAGCGCTTTCACAACATGTCTAACATTTGCACTACGGCATTGGCAAAAAAAAGCAGATCTTGAAACAGTATACAATGTACAATGAAGTAAGAAATGGCAGGTACTCTGGTTTAAATGGAATTACAAGGCAGGTGGGTAAATCCTTTTGCCAAGTGCACTGTATTGGAAATGACACCCTATCATGAATTGAATTTAGCCTGACAAGCGCCAAGTAAGCGCGATAATCTGTGTTCTCGATACATAATAAATATGGCTCCATGATGGCTGTTGTCGAGATACATTTATGGAGTTCAATTGTCTTTATTTTCTGAGCACTGACTAGACTGTTTATCAAAGAGATCTCCCTATAACGATGTTTCAAAAATCTTTTTAGAATTAGCAGCACGGTTTTGGAGGATTTAAAAAACATATCACTGTGGCCCAAATTTTGAAAGGTCATTTTTAAATAAGAAATCCACTGAATCCTACTTACATTGTCCAAATGTAGACGGTCTGTCATGCACCCTCTCACCAAACTGGCCTCTGGATTTCTCCAACATTTAATCCAAAGGAGGAGAGGGGATAGGCCACTCTGTTCCTCTATATAGTGGAGTCCTAGTCCTTCATTGCAGATAATGTCAGTGGGTGTTTTTGGGTACCGCCAACATTCTGTATATAAAACCATTTTCTGAGGATGGTAATGGATCTGCTTTGTGGTATCCCCAGACCCTGGCTCCATAAAAAGCTGCTGTCAAACATTTAGGCCCTCATTACAACCCTGGCAGTCGGTGTTAAAGTGACCGTAATACCACCAACAGGCCGGCGGAAAACAATGGGATCACAACGATGGTGGAAACCACCAACATAGACAGCCACTTCAACACTCCAACCTCCAGGGCGGTAGCAACAAACACCGCGGCGGTCACTGCCAACAGACAGGCGGAAGACAATGTACCGCCCAATGTATTATGACAGGCCAATCCGCCAGCTTTTCTGGGGCGGTACCAACACCATCAAAAGTACAGCGCAAACTGAACAACGAAGGGGAACCACTCACCTCTCAACATTCCACGAAGAACCATGACTCAATGTAGCCTAATACACCACGAGGTAGAAAGAAGGCGGCGACGACGGTGAGTACTGCACCTAGCACACAGGGGAGGGGAGGAGGGAAAAGAGAGTGACACACACAAGCGGCACGCAACACCCCGACCCTCACCCACAACAACATACACACTAACACAACCAACGACATTACTGATACACCACGTCACCCCCTTGAAGAACGCAAGGACAAAAGGAAATGAGGTTAACTAGTGTTATATTGGAACAATCAGATAGATCAAGAGAAAAGCAAATAGTCAGTATACACAAATATTTACAACAAGTACACAAGTCTGTACACTGTCCCTTGTAAATGTCCGTGGACCAGTGGTCCCAAAAAGCATGGGCAAAGCCCACACATGACTCCTGCCTCAAAACAGAGAGAACACTTCAGGGGCATCAGGTCGAAAAAAAACAGGCACCTAAGGGGGAAGGGGAGGGGGGGGGCACCTCAGCCGGATGATGGTACGACACCACTGCTCCTCGAGGGGGCTCAATGCCCACTGCTTGGTCCTGGGGAGAGCAAAGCCACAGTCTCTCAAGTGGGTGGTTTGCCCCTGCTTGCTCCTGGGAAGTGCAAAGCCACAGTCTCTCAAGTGGGTGGTTTGCCCCTGCTTGCTCTTGGGGAGTGCAAAGCCACAGTCTCTCTAGTCTCTCAAGTGGGTGGTTTGCCCACTGCTTGCTCCCAGGGAGTGCAAAGCAACAGTCTCTCAAGTGGGAGGTTTTCTCACTGCTTGCTCCTGGGGAGTGCAAAGCCACAGTCTCTCTAGTGGGTGACATGTTCCACTGGTTCTGGAGGGGGCTTTGTGCCCAGTCTGCTTCATCCGGCCAAGGATTTGGTGAGTGGATGCCTTCTTCCACTGGTTCTGGAGGGGGCTTTGTGCCCAGTCTGCTTCATCCTGCCAAGGATTTGGTGAGTGGATGCCTTCTTCCACTGGTTCTGGAGGGGGCTTTGTGCCCAGTGTGCTACATCCTGCCAAGGATTGGGTGAGTGGATGTATCTCTCCACTGGTTCTGGAGGGGGCTTTGTGCACAGTCTGCTTCATCCTGCCCGGGATTGGGTGAGTGGATGTATCTCTCCAATGTTTCTGGGGGGGGGGGGCTTTGTGCCCAGTCTGCTTCGTCCTGCCAAGGATTTTGTGAGTGGATGTATTTCTCCACTGGTTCTGGAGGGAGCCTTGTGCCCAGTGTGCTTCATCCTGACAAGAATTGGGTGAGTGGACGTATCTCTCCACTGGTTCAGGAGGGGGCTTGTGTCCAGTGATGCTGCACCTGGGGTGTGGCAGTTGATATCCTCTCACCTGGGTGTCTTAGCCACGCAATGTACCTGGAACAGGTAGCATGATACTCAATGGAGGCAGAGCTACACTCCATCCTGCGGCGACTTAGGCTGCCAACTGCTGGTTCATGCCAGTGCTGGAGGGGGTGCCTCAAGTGGCTTGTCCAGGCTCCAGGGCTTCAGCTGCAGACACAGGAGGCTGCGCACTGGGGACGGTGCTGACATCCGACAGAGTGTTATTGGCTGTGCACATGGAGGTGCTCATGGTGGTGCAGGTGGCGGTGGCTGCGGCGGAGATGCTGCCGGTGCTGGCCGTGGTGCAAGTGTCTGTTGTGTTGGAGGGAGACACTATACCGTCTCTGGCAGCCTCGGGTGGCTGATCCTCGGGGAGGATGCTGCAGACTGATGTTGTGGCAGCAACGGTGCAGGTGGAAGTGCAGGTAGCAGTGCAGGTGGTGGTCAGAGCAGCGGTGGTCACTGTGGTGCAGGTCGCTGTCATCCCTGATGATATGGTGGTCACCAACCCCTCACCAGGAGGCATTGTGCCCTGGGGTGACTTGCCCTTTGGCTTGTGGCCCTTCCCCACCTTGGCAGTCGCTGCAGGGACCTTGACACTGTCTTCTCTGTGCTTGGCCGAGGCCTTGCTGGGTGGGTGGTGTGACTTTCCCCTGCTGGAAGCCGGGCCCTTTTTGACTTTTGCAGTTGTCCGAATAGGGTGGTCCTTCTTATCTTTGGATGGCACACTGGTTCTCTGACGGGTGCCCCCTTCGAGCCTCCCGGTCTTGCAGGGACCACTGCAGATGCAGATTTGGTGGCTGAGGTGATGGGCTAGGATGTAGACAGCCTGGCCCGAGGGGAAGGACGGGGGAGGGGTAGGGAAGAGGTTAATGTTATCCAGAAAAAGTTTTTTAGACACACTGGGATGGGAAGATGGAGGGGGTGTAGGAGTGGAGGAAGAGGTAGTGGTTGTAGGAGGTGTACGTCTGCTGAGTTTGGGTGAAGGTGCATGGGTTGGAGGCTGTTGTTAGGTGGATGGCTGTTGAGTGGGTGTGTGCCTGCGTTTGTGTACTTTGGGAGGAGGGCTCACAGACACACTGGGAGAGGACACAGGGGGCATGTGCATGGTAGTGGGGGTGGTGAGTGCACGTGAGCGGTGTGTTGTGATGGGCGTGCTGGTGATGGAGGCAGTGGCTGATGATGTAGTGCATGCAGGTGTGAGTGGAGACAACACTGGGAGGGAGGTGGAGGACGTGGAGAAGGGGGACACAGTGAAGGAAGTGGATGTTGGTATGTGTGCATGGATATGGTGCTTGTGTGAGTGCTTGTCTGATGTGTGGTGCTTATGTTTTCCTGAGCCACTTCTGTCTGCTGATGTGTGTGCATTCTGGTCTGATGGCGTGCTTGGGATACGCTGAGGTAGAGGGGATTGGGTCTGGGTAGTGGAAGTTTGGAGGGGGAGACTGAACACAGGGACAATGGCTACCATCAGTGCTGAGGCCAGAGCCTGAAATGCTCTTTGTTGGGCCGCCACACCAGAATGAATGCCCTCCAGGTATGCATTTGTTTGCTGCAAATGCCTCTCGACACCCTGGATGGCATTCAGAATGGTTGACTGCCCAACAGTGAGGGATCTCAGGAGGTCAATAGCCTCCTCACTGAGGGCAGCAGGGCTGACTGGGGCAGGGCCTGAGCTGCCTGGGGCAAAGGAGAGGCCCACCCTCCTGGGTGTGCAGGCACGGGAAACACGCTGAGGGGCTGCTGGTTGGGCGGTGCTGGTAGGGGGGGTGGCGGCTGTACCTGTTGTTGGGGTGGGCACAGAGGTGTCCGCCAGGGAGCTTCCATCTGAGGAGGAGTCACTGTCGCTAGTATCCCCTCCTATCTCCGTCGTGGAGCTCCCCTCGCCCTCCGTCCCACTGGTGCCTTCACCCTTCGTGGATTCACCCTCCTGGGCCATGTGGGATGCAGTACCCTCTGTCGCTGGTGCCTCTGCTCCTCCTCCAGATGATGCTAATGCACACAAGGACAGGGTGACAAAACAAGAAGGGGGGGAAAGAGAGAGAACACACATGGTCAATGCCAGCAACACCACTACCGTTGGCGGACACAACACACAGGGAGCAGCCCTATGCGCAAAGCCATGCACTACCAGTAAGTAGGAAAGTCACTAGCCCAAGGGATACAATGCCTAACGCCATTAGCTGCACTCCTGAAGCCCACAGGACCCTGCCCAGTAGTAGATGCCAACTGACACTATTGGGGTTGGAGTGCTTCAGAGCCTGCCCAACAAGGGACCTACACTGCCATGTTCCCCCTGGCCTAGGGGCACCCACATCCCACATTCCCCACCCAGAAACTACCTAAACCGCGGAGTGTCAGCTTTATGACAATATACTAGCGCCCTTGTGGCTGCTGTGATGCCCTCAAGTGCCCATCCAACTCCGGATAGGCCACCTCCAGGATGTGGAACATCAGGGGGGTCATGGTGTGACGGGCATCCCTTCCACATTGGGATGCGAGCCCCAGCTGGACCTCCGCTGTCTTCTTGCTCCAGCGGCGCAGGTCCTCCCATCTCTTGCGGCAGTGGGTGCTCCGTCTATGACAGACCCCCAGGGTCCGCACTTCCTTGGCAATGGCACGTCAAATACCCTTCTTCTGGTGGGCGCTGACATAGAGGAAAGGTACTGGATGAAAGGAAATTACTCACCCATCTGGACCGTCATACTCATTGCCCACCAGTTCCCACCCAGGGTCTGCACTTCCTTGGTGATGGCACGCCAAATACACTTCTTCTGGTGGGCACTGACCTAGAGGAAAGGTACAGGATGAAAGGAAATTACTCACCCATCTGGACCGTCATACTCATTGCCCACCAGTTCCCACCCTGTATCTTCCATCTATGCCACTCAATACATTCATGTCCCATCCATCATGCTCACAGTGAACTCACCTGTTTGTCTGGAGGACCGTAGAGTAGCGTGTACTGGGGGAGGACCCCAGCCACCAGTTTCTCCAACTCATCTACAGTGAAGACAAGGGCCCTTTCCCCAGACACTCGAGCCATTGTCGCTTCTAGACTGAGGTCATAGCAGTACTTGCAGTGTAGGTCCTCTCCTGTTGAAGGTCAGGTATTAAGTGAGTGAACAGATAGAAAATGGCAGTCACATCTGCAGCAGTGCATACCATCACCGCCAGTGTACATGGCCATTGGCTCCTAGAACCATAGGGCCCAAGGATAACCAATGCTGACTTACGCGGCAGTCTTCGACTGCCTACCGCGACACAGTTACCTCATTTCCCCTTGTTCCTCCTCAAAAGTCAGGCAGCTGCCATTTCAGGGGGGCACATGCCAAGGCACATAACCACGTCACAGCACATTTTGGCACATATACGGACTAACTACGTCACACACGGATTTACAAACATTACTGCAGACACACTTGTGCAACCTATGTGGTAAATGACCCTCTACTCACCATTCTCCTCCATAGGCTACAGCCGCTGGGGCAGATGATGAGATGGCGGCATCCTCCGTTGTACAGACATCTTGTGGACCTGTCAGCAATGGAGGACAGACACATTATAATCACATACAGACTTGATCGTGCCACAATCCAAGACCTGTGTGCCCAATTGGAGCCAGACCTGATGTCATCTATCCGCCATCCCATAGGAATTCCCCCTCTAGTGCAGGTCCTGTCAGTGCTCCATTTCCTGGCAAGTGGCTCCTTTCAAACAACAGTGGCCATGGCATCAGGGATGTCTCACCCAATGTTTTCTAACATGTTGACCAGAGTGTTGTCAGCCCTGCTGAAACACATGCGCAGCTACATCGTGTTCCCCCAGGTGGAGGATTTGCCCACAATGAAGCCTGACTTTTATGCCTTGGGATATATCCCCAACATCATTGGTGCCACTGATGGTACACAGGTGGCATTTGTCCCCCCCGCAGAAATGAACAAGTGTACAGAAATAGGAAAAGCTACCATTCCACAAATGTGCAGATGGTGTGTTTGGCGGACCAGTACATCTCCCATGTGAATGCCAATTATCCTGGCTCTGTGCATGACACCTACATTTTGAGGAATAGCAGTATCCCTTATGTGATGGCCCAACTCCAGAGGCACCGGGTGTGGCTAATAGGTGAGGCCAAGGTCCCCACACTTTATGAGTAGGTGTCTGGGTATGGGGTTGTCCCTAGGGGTTAGTGTGTGTCTAACAGGTATCCCTTGATGTTTGCAGGTGACTCTGGTTACCCCAACCCTCATGGCTACTGACCCCAGTGAGGAATGCCAGGACAAGGGCAGAGGACCGCTACGATGAGGCACATGGGCAAACTAGGCGTATTATTGAGAGGATGTTCGGCCTCCTGAAGGCCAGATTCCGGTGCCTCCATATAACAGATGGCTCGCCATACTACTCACCGAAGAAGGTGTGCCAGATCATCGTGGCATGCTGCATGTTGCACAACCTGGTGCCTTTTCTGCAGGAGGATGAGCCTGGTGATGGTCTTGTGGCAGCGGTGGAGCCTGTAGAAAATGAGGAAGGTGAGGCAGAGGAAGAAGATATTGACAACTGAATGAACTGACACACAGTGACACACAGGTAAGAGACTGTAACTACTCCTCACATTTCAGAATACTGCAGGACATTGTACAAGCCAACCTCTTAACTTCTGTCTATGGACACTGTCTGTTCACTTTGGATTTCCATTTTTCAGATCGGGGTACCCTATTCTACCTTCTGCTATATGTACTGCTGTCCAACAACTGTAATACATTGGTATCAGGTGTCAGGTGTGTGTATTTTGAATTGTCCAATGTGGTTGTGTTTTGTAAATGTGTGTGTATTTTGAGCGCAGTGGTGTGTACCGCCAATGTTTTACAGCGGTTGAAAGACCGTTGCTTTGATTCAGTGGTCATGATACTGTGGGCGTATTCCTGTTGCCGTTACGGTGTGGGTTTTGCTATCGCCAGTTTATCAGTGACCTTTGGTGTGGCGGACTTGTGTGGATGTCTGTATAGTGGCGGATTTCTCAGTGTAAGTGATAATACCCGTAGCGGATTTCCACCGCAGTCACGGTATGTTGGCAGCCCTCAGCACGGCAGTAAGCGGGATTTACCGCCATGGTTGTAATGAGGGCCTTAGTCTTACATAGATTCAGATTCTTTTCTACCATGCCTAAACCTTGGCGAAATCCAAATTGAACATCAGACAAGACATGAGTTTCTGCCACTCAGTTCCCTAATTTTGTGAATATAACTCAACCTAAGATCTTTACTGAACTGTCCAAAAGAGAAATTGGACAATTACAGTGAAATTAGGTATTTTCTCCCTTTTTAAACTAAGGGACAATATTCACCTCCTTCCAGGTCTTAACCAGGGACTCAGTCATGACGCATCTTAATACATTAGTACTTAGCAGCCCTCAAAATTCTGGAAGGGCTTTATATAGATCTAAAGGAATTCTATCCAGGCCAGGGATCTTATCCAAGGGGCTACACTGGATAGCCCATATAACATCAGAGAAGTCAATTGTCTACTAAAAGCTATGGCCGTGGACAAATCAAAACCTGGGAGGATTGCCTCAACCTCTGCTTTCCATTGAGCCTGATCATCATTGCTGAAAGTTTTAGAGAAATGTTTTACCCAGACCTGCGATGGTATGACGGTATCTATACTAGGGGTGTCATCTCCTAATTAGCTAGTGGAATTGACCACCTGCCAGAGGGCTTTCAAGTCTTTAAGGCAGCTTGCTTCTATAAGCTCCTCCCATGCATTCACCCTCAATTATTTCCTCCTTGCTGCTAGAGTTTCTTTGTAGGTCTTCCTCGCCCATATGATATTACCCCAATTACAGGGGTGAGCCTTGAGGGCCTTTTCAGTACTCTATGAGCAGATGAACAAGAATGATTGAACTAGCTAGGATTTTCATCTGGCCTTATCACATTTCTCATTAGTTTAATAGTTATATGACCTGTTATAGCAGAGAAAGCCTGAATTACATTGTCAGGGTTTGCATCAACTGAAGGGCAGTCACGATTTGTTCCCAATTGTTCACCGTTAATTCTCTAAGAAAATTGGTCTTATCCTTATTTCCTCACTTAACATTTAGATATTTGTGTCTATTACACTTCAAGTTAGGTAGCCGTACCCCACCATCAGAACCTTATGAAGGCCCAAGCATGAGTTCAGTATGAGGGAATTATAGTCACTTATGCAGACTGGCATCACACAAAAAATTTCCCATAAACAAGAGCAAATATCTTGGGAAAACTGTAAAATCAATTATAGAATTTGACTATCCACCCAAATACGCTGGGATCTTTACAATATCAGGGTTGACAAAAACTAAAGAGTTAGCGACAATGACTCTATTCAATCCATCCCCATACGGGCAATGCCTAAAGTGGGGAAGGGGATGTTCAAACTCATCAATAAGGCCACAAGATTCCATGAGTTTAATACCAACAAAACAATAAGTACTAGGGGTCAGCTGTAAACTTTGCTCTGCTCGTGGAGTTTGCAGATTTTTTCCCACTCTGTGCTCCACAGAGAGGGCGGAGTTCCCAAAAAGTCAGTGTAGTTTTTCCTTATGTGCACTCCCCAGCGTTAAGTTGGCGAGTGCGAGTGAGGAAAATCACCACCTTCCATTGAGATTTATCAACGCGGGCGGTCGTGGATGGTCGTTACCATTGACATTGAGAAATCTTCCATTCGTGATGAGGAGCAGCGCCCTCTTGCGCTTTATGTGGTGCTGCTCATGCTGACTTTTAAGGACGGGACAAACACCCAATGCTAAAAGTCAGCGCAAACAGCGTGACCTAAAGTACCCCGCTGCATGCTGCTGAATATTTTTACCACTTCACGAAACTCAGCAAACTCTGCCCAGGCCTAATTATAACAAGGCCAGGCAATGTGTACCAGCAGGTTGGGGAGAGGGCGAGATGAGGCAATGGCCAATACTATATCATCATATTGTGTTTCCATCAGTGAGCTGCGGGCAGGGATTTGTGGTCCCTTCTGATGTGTGTAGTGTACTTTACTGCAAATGCATATTTGGCTGGGGGGTATTCCATTTGCTGCATTCTGTGGGGGGGGCTGAGGCGCATCGGGTGAGAAAGGGAGAGGGGAAGTGGGTACCAGGCCAGGTGTCTTTTGTTCTGGGCCCGGGATATGTCAATGTGTGGCCTGCCTTGGTGGTTCATAGCATTCAGAGTTGGGGGAGCAGGATGTTGCATGTCTTATCTGGGACATAGTACTAGCAGGGAGAAACTGGACCCGAGGCCTGTAAGAAGGGTGACCTCATTTGATGAAAGGCTTCCATTCTGTCTTAGGGAGCATAGATGATACGCTCATGGGCGGCTGCTTGATACATAGCTGTCTTGGGTAGAGGGTGTAGAGGCGCACCAGTGGTGGAGGAAGCATGTTTTTGTAGTGGCGAGGGCCGTGTGCAGAAGGCAGTATTGGTGGCAAGAAAGGTCAAAGCAATCTCCTGTCTTTTGTAAAAAGCACATGGTATGGGGTAGCGGTGTCCTGAGCGGCAGTGCTTTTAACAATGTGGGTCCAACCGTGTTGCAGAGAGGCTGGATTAAGGGGCAGTCACAGAATATATGCAATAGATTACAGCAGTCCATGGGGCAGCACCAGCAAGAGGAGTGGGCAATAAGCCTGCTGCCGTAGCCTCAGAGGGGTGCAGTGCCAGTCATGCAATGTCTTGAAGAGGTAACACCCACGGTGGGCCTCTTGTGTCCCTCAGTCGAGCACTTACAGGAGGTCAGCCCCAACCCTCCTCTTCGTATTTCATTTATGCCAATTCTGCCATTTAGTGCGGAGGTTAAGAAGGAGAGGGCATGAAAAGAGATGCCAGTTTATTAGACCGTAGAACCCGGACATGACTCCACGGAAACAACCCCATGTTCTAAGGTAGGATGCTACCAGAGAGGGTGGAAGGGTCCAAGGTCGTGGGCCCAGGCATTACCAGAGGCAATGCTGGAGTTGGAGATATCTCCATTCTTGTTGGGGAGGCAATCCAAATTCGTTCTGGAACTTTGTAAAGGATTTTTGGGTCCTCCATCCAGGATCTGGTGTAGGCTGTGATGCTCGCAGTTTGCCAACTGTCCCAGTCCAGCATCCTTCCCCATTTGCGGAGGGCTGAGTTCCCCCATAATGACGTATGTTTATGTATGTTAAGGAGAGAGTGGGCTTGGTGCCGGGTTTTCAACATGGCTTGCAAAATCAGGATGGTGGGTTGAATCTGGGGCCCCTGCACCTGTAGATTGGTTGAAAGCCTTTCCCATGGCCAGTATGGAACTCTCTGATGCTATCCACAAGGTGGGGTCTATGTACTGGGACACATGTAAGCCAGCTGAGATAGATGCAGGGCAAGGGCATAATGCTTAACTGAGGGCAAACCGATACCCCTGTACAAGCAGTGTGCCAAGAGTTTGGTCCATGCAAGGCAAGAGGGTTGGACTCCCAAACAAAAGAACGTATATTGGCATCCACTGATCATAGCAGGGTCAGCAGGGGAAATATGCCTCATACATAGGAGAACTGTAGTAAGATCGCTATTTGGACTGTCTGCACTCTCCCCCACATAGAAAGTCCAAGATGTGACCATTTAGCAAAGTTGAATTTCATGCAGGTTATCAGAGGATCTGTATTACCCATTATCACACTTTCCAGGCTCCTGTTTATATAGACCGCTAGGTATTTAAGTTATGATGTTTTCCAGCAGAAGGAGTTTCCAGCTATCGCAGTGCAAGCGGTTGTTCATGAGAGGAGTAGGGCTTTACTTTTGTCCTAGTTTATCCAGTACCCTGAAAGCGCTGCAAATCGGGTGATGATGTCTTGCAGAGCCAGGAGTGATTGCAGTAGATCAGTGAGGATGAGGAGTACATCATATGCATGCTGGTAGATCTTAGCGGACCCTCCTAGTATAGGGAACCCTAAGAGTAATGGAGATTGGAATATGATGGCCACGAGGGATTCCATTTCCAAGAGGAACATCAGAGGCAACTGTAGACAACACTGCTGGGTCCCAAGTCTGACCAGGAATGGTTCCGACAGGAAGCCTCCACAGTTGACCTGAACGTGGGTGAGTCATAAAGCCAGCGGACCTTGGAGATGTACCCTTACCCAGGACGAACAGTCGAGGGGGGTCACTAAGAGGTAGCTCTACTCTATCTGGTAAAACACCTTCTCGGCATCCAGAGAGAGGGCAAGTGCCTCATCCTGGAGGTCCACTGCAGCCCAAAAAATTGTGCATGAGCATTCAGAGATGATTCCTTGAGGAGCGTCCAGGAAAAAACCCCACCTTGTGAAGGTGGGCTGCGAGGACACTGGCAGGTATTTTGATATCCCCATTAAGTAATGATATGGGCCTGTATCTGCCACACAGGACAGGGATCTTCCCTTGCTTTGGGAAGACCAATATCACCATTGTGTTGGTTCCAAGGGAACACAACTGTTCGTCTTTGGAGAATGCGTCATAGAGAATGACGACTACATCCCCGCCTGTCCATATATAAAACTCCAAAGGTAAGCCACCTTCCCCGGAAGCCTTATGGTAGGGTAGGCCGGAAATGACTTGCACAATTTCAGTCTTGCTTATCTCCCTGTCCAGAAGAGCTCTACCTGAATCGTTAAGTATAGGAAGGTGGATGTTATCATAAAAGGCTTCTAAGTAGGTAGGATCCACTACCCCATGTAAAGCGTCCAGTAGAAGGGGCAAATTCATTGTTGATAGCTTGCAGACGTGTAGGTAAGGACCCATCTGCAGATCATGTGGAGGGGATAGCAAGTGCCGCCTCCTGTTGGTGCAGTTCTGCTGCCAGAAAGAGTTCTGCCTTTACCATCTGTTTGTAGTGGTGACCCCTTGAACCTCTGGAGTGCGTATTTGGCCTTGGTGGTGATCAGAGCATTATGATCCATGTGAGCCTTTTCCAACCAGTGCCTGATAGAAGGGAAAGGTTTTGCAGTATAAAGGTGTATGAGTGTCATAATGTCTGTCTCTAGATATTTCTTCTTGTCTGCCCACCTCCTATTGTCTACAGCCATATCACTCATAAGGTGGCCACATATGGTGGCCTTTGCTGCTGCCCAGAGGGTCGTGTGTGAAGGTATTTGTTGTACAATAGGTATGAGGAGACATGGGAGCAAAGTTGGTTTTTGCCCTGAGGAGTGCAATAGCATGCCACGCTCGGGTGCTATGGTTTTCGGCCTGGGGAGGTTAAGCCCTGGTCTAATGTGAGCAGGACTGGGGAGTTGTTGGATAATGCCACCTCTGGATATGTGAGTCCTGGGCAAGGGCCACTGTTCAGTGGGAAAGTAGGAAGTAGTGTAGCCTGGATTGGGAACCGTGTGCTGTGGACAAGAAAGTGTATTCCCTGTCCATCGCATGGGTGAGTCGCCTGTGATCTACACTGCTTTTCCTAGGTGGGCCAGTCCTGGATGTTGACAGTTCTGAGTATCTGCTATGAAGCACTCGCACCACACGGTCCTGTTGCAGCTTGTCAGAATCCGAGCATAAGCGGTTTGTCTCCTGCAGCAGAGCCACATCCACCTTTTTGGACTGCAAGTAAGAGAGCACCTTCTTGCGCTTGATGTAGTATGCTAGACTGTTAATGTCCCAGGAGATGGTACCTAGGGAAGAGTTTAGTGCATGCAGTGTGGCTGGCATCAGGATGATGTGTAGGCTGGGGGACGGCACAGGGTTGCATAACTTTTAAGACAAAGGGGGTGGTGAAGTGAGGGAGTGAGGGGGAGAGCGCGGTAAAGGGAAAGGGGTAGGTCGGGGGGAAATGAGGGGTTCGGTGTGAGGTTCTTGGGTGTAGTGTGTGTATTCTGACTCTAGGTCAGGAGTTGTTCCTTGGTGGCTTCTAGATCCATTAACTGTGGGTCTAAGCTTGTAGTGCCAGCATGCCAGGGGGCCCACAGCAAGGGAGTGGGAGGTGGACACACACACGTTGAGGTTGAGGGATAGACTCAGCATCATGCCATGGGTGGGAGTTTTGGTACCATGTCATGCCAGAGAAGGGTGCCCGCCAGGAGAGGGTGATGAGACCAGGGTGCCTCTAGAGGGGCGAAGCAGGCAGCTGGAATGGATTGTGAGTGGCAGTTGATAGTGTCAGGTCTTAAGCCACCAGATAAAAGGATAAATGGCAGGGGGGAGGGAAACCTGGGGATGACAGTGTCTAGGGTGTTTGCTGCTGTGAGTGCAGCACTGCACAATGTACAGTGAATGTGACGTAATGTAAGCAGCCCCATTGGACAATAGTCCTCACAGAGCAATACATAAGCGGGCATACTAGTAGCAGATGAGAACAGCGCAACAGACATTATAATACAACAATGGGGCAATTAGAACATTCATCGTGAAATGTAGAAATATTTTGCGGCCAATGAGTGACAGGCAGTGAGATTTAACAATATTTATCAACATGGGCAGTTTCAATGGCAAATATGTAAGTGCAGGTGGTATACTCATTCGCTTGCCAGCGAGGAGCCAGGGGTCATAGAGATTCTTTTCCAGAGCAGCATGGTCCAAGACAAGACAGGCCATGAGAGGTAGCTCCAGGTGGGGGGCAAGCATAGCAGTTTCAAGAGGTGGATCTCAGTCTTCAGATTGGGAGGTTTTCAGTGGGGAGAAAGATTTCACACAAACCTTGTCCTGGGTGATCACTGCCACCTGTCATCTTGAGAGCGGGATGGTTGTGCCATTCCTCTGCCCCTAAGGTGGCTCCTGTCAGAGCACCAGCGGCCTCCAGGCACAGAAGTAGGGGGAGAGGTTTTAGGGTGGGAATGTTACATGGTGTAGTCAGCAAGATCTTTTACAAGTGGCACAGGGCATCTGGGTTGAGGAAGTCCCTGGATCCACCAATACTTTATGATCCACACGTGGGCAGGTTTGAACATGCCATATTTGATGTCTAGCTTCCGGAATTGGGGTCTGAGGGCCAAGAACGCCTTGCTCTTGTCATTGTTCTCCAACAAAACATCTGTGGCAATGCAAATCTTGTGTCCCTCATAATCGTAAGGGCCATGGGATTGGGTCGCAATGAGCAACTGTCAGCCTGTTCGTGTTGGAGGAAGTAGGCTATCAAAGGGCAGGGTTGCCCTGAGGCTTCTTGTCTCATTGGGCCCAGGCAGTGTGCACATTGGATATCCGGGGGGGGGGGGGTGACGGTGTGAGGCCTGTGAGCATGGGCAGTGTGTTTTTAGGTAAGTCCTTTACTTCCACTCCCGCGGCACATTCCAGGAAGTTGAAAAAGTGAACATTGTCCCTCTGACTCCTGTCCTCCAGGTCCATGAATTTGTTCATCAGAAGGGTAAGTTCCTGAACTGTATCCGGCATGGTCTTGAGGTGGACTTCCATAGCCTCCAGTCGCTGCTCCACCCCTTCCACCCTGTCCTGAAAACCCTTGATCACTGAGCGGATGGATTTGTTTTGGTTGCCAGCTCTGTGATCATTGAGTCCATTCCTTCCAGGTGCCAGCTAACTGCCATGACCTCCTGTAGGATGTGGTCCATGGTAGACTCCTGCTGCTGGCTGGAAGGGGGGACCAGTGTTGCTGCTTGGTCAACAGTTGATGGTGGGATAGCCATGGTGCAGTGCTGGGAGATGGCCTCCGGGAAGAACAGTTGGTGGCAAGATTTGCCTCCATGCTAACTGGAGGGCATCTCCAATGCTGAGGTCCAAGAGACCCCACGTGGGCCCCTGCAGGATTGCAGGTGTGTGCCTGGGAGATCTTTTGCACTGGGGATCCAGAAGTGACAGTCTCCTCAGGGCAGTGGAAGGCCTTCAATAGTTGGTGGGTGGTCTGTCCTGGGAAGTCCCAGGATCACCTCGCTCCCTCCAAGGTTGTCAGGAGAGAGGGTCAGAAAGGCAGTGAAGGTCGAGTTCACTTTGTCCCCTCTAGGAAAGGCAGCTAGGAGAGAAGCCGAGAGTGGTAGTCAGGGCCGGTGGTGGCAAAGGAGAGTTCTCAACACCTCAGAGAAGATCCTGCTGGGAAGAGTCCAGTGAGAGGGTCAGCCCTACAGTGAAACCGATGGTGGGGTCCCACAGCCTGCAGACCGGTGGCAAAGGGCAGAGCGTGACACTTGGGAGGGTGCCAGTGTGGAAGGAGGCCTGTTCACCCGGTTTGGTCAGTGAGAGGGAATGAGGCTGCACGTGACCCTGCCTTTCAAATCAGTGGCCCGGCAAAGACGTAGCTGAGCCCAGTGACCTATAACTGATATTTTGAGCAGGCAGGCATAGGGTGAGGGAGAAGAGCTTCAGATGAGGAGGAGGTGCCACCCCCTGGAGTGGGCACAGCACTGGGCCGGCACCTCAGGCAGGTGAGTTGCAGGCTGGTAGTGGCATTGTTGGAGGCTGGTGTTTTGGGCCTCGGCTACACTGGTAACAGCTGCAGCTTCTGTGGCGGCATCAGTTAATGTGCATACGGTGGCCTGTCCAGTGCTACTGGCCCTGCGGATGCTCCAGCAGGGAGATGAGTCAATGGGCGGCGGTGCCCCTGTGGCAAGGGCAGATGTTGGAGGAGGGAGAAGAGCTGTCAATGGAGAAGGGCAGTGGGGGACACAGCACCTCAGGCAGGAAATATGCATTAGGAAGCTGCGTTGATGTGGGCTGCCACTTTTGGCCTGGTCCACATTGGTTGTGGTCACCACACCTGCGATGGCATTGGCAGAAGGGCATATGGTAACTCGTGCAGTGTTCCTGGACCTCTTGCTGCACCGGGAGAAAAAAGGCAATGTTACCCCCATAGTCAGGCTCTCTCCGCTGGCCTCTGCTGCGACACCCCAACGGCCAGAGCTATCCAGCTAAGCAGCCATCTTCGATCATGGCCAGAGCACATCCTCGACAATAGAACATTAAAGACACTAACCAGACAATCATAGGAGCTTTCTTATTGACGTTTAGTAACGCATGCATGGGATTGTCTTAATTGTCAATGACGTTTATTATAGGAGTGCCAAAATTGTTATGATAGTAATTTATCAACAGCACATCAAAAGACTTCTGGTGCTTAAAAAGAAGGATGTGATAGTTTGTTGGAGTACCAACAACCTGTACTCTAAACCCTGTTAATGCTACAGAGATAAAAGTGGCCAACCCCGCTTTAGCACCAGCCTGACTTTGAAGGAATAGCTGAAACATTATGAGTGGTGTAACTATTTATATAAGATGTATCTGGCAACCAAATTTCTTGCCAGCAGACAAATGAGTACTGCTCCACTATCCTTAGCCTGTCAGGATTTGCGAATTTAGACTGCAGGCTTGCAATATTTCAAAAGAAAATACAGGTCGTCTTCACCTGAGGGGTTTTAGCCTCTTCTAGGGGCCTAATGTTAGTTGGGGAAGCCAAATCTGCAACCACTGTACCCATTGTAGCATTATAATTTGAGGGTAGTCAGTCTAATAGCTCAAGTGAACTCAAGGCCTTAAATCTATTTGATAGTTGAAGTGGATGTTGTTGTAAGTCCTGGGCAGGGAAAGTACCAGACACCCAACGACGCTGTGTCAGCTTGACAGAGGGATTATATAAGTGCAACTGCTGCAGTCAAATGGGCCACAATTTAAATGCTGACTGTGCAAAACTGTAGAGTAAAGCATGCACTACGTTTGGTTTCCTGAATTTTATAATTATGCATTCACCACTTGAGGATTTATAAGTCAGACCGCTCCATGCAACCCTCCTTTCAGTGATGATTTCTGTAGACAAGTCCATCACCCAACCAAAGTGCTTTCTTAGCCAGTGTGAAACTTTATTTAAAAGAGAGGCATGGGATTCAAAGCATTGTGTATTCTCCAGGATGATTATATAGAGCTCACAACCTAGGGGGATATGTGGTTGAGAAACCTAAGAAACCGATTGTTCAGAACCATCCAACTGTTCTGTTCACTTGACATCTGTCACCCTTCTGCCACAGTTCCTGGACATCCCTTTGTCACATGAACAGACAACAAGTTGGTAAATGTCCCCCTAGTCTGCTCTGAGGAAAAGAATGTGGCAGGAGGGTGGACCTGAATAGAAGTCCACCCCGCAGATGCAACATTGTGTCAGGTGGCTTTCCTAGGGCTGGATGAAAGTTATCAAGCTTTTTTTTCCAAAGAGTCCACTTTTGTTAAGACCGAGGAGCAAAACTGAACCAAATTCTTAAGGTAGCTCTGTACTCGGCTACGTCTCTCAGCAAAAATGACTTGGAATCTCCTTTATGACAGTTCCTTCATTGGACGCTCTTTTTAATGTCTTTTTCCTGACTGATTGTTTACTATTTTGCCAAGTATCTGGCAGGACATTAATATTAGTCAATGAAAGACTAAGGCAAGGGATCTCTATAGCAGTGGGAATGTTTTGTCTACTCTTTTTTAAAAGTGGGCCATAGGTAGGTGTTGGGGACTCAAGCACAATTTGAATTTGAGAGCCTTCAACAACACACAGGTTACCAAAATTGTGCAAAGGAGTTGCAACTGATCTTGGCTTAAAGGGGCATTCTGTGTCCCTTAGTTCCGAGTGGGCTCCGGTGGGCTCCATAACCAAAACTCCATGCACTGATACTGTAGTGTACGATATAGACTCTAGAGCATTACCTCCATTTAGTCAGACTTCCTTAAAGTAGTATCCATGCTCTCTTCCTCCCACCCTATCTTGGTTTCAATGGCCCTATTAGCAGATGATTGGTAGCTGGTTATAAGTTTAGAGCTAGCATTCCCTTTACGTATGTTTGTGACTAGATGCATGCCGTTTTGCTTGCCCACTGATATGATGTTCAGCAAAGTCAGCAAGCAATATGGATTAAAATAAATAAAAATAGACATTTTAAAACCTACTTGCTTCAGACGAAGTTCCAGGGCTGTGTCAGGGTGCACAGGGGCTAAGAGTCGGGACCAAACCCAGCCTCTTTTGGGCTCTGATGGGCAGAGACTGGCCCGCTCTTGGCCCAGTCTTCGCCTGAGCATGAACCTGGGTTCATCCCACATGCATCCCGTGTTGTGGGAGTGTTTAGTAAAGCTCCTCCAGGTGAGACCATAGGTGCACTCATTTCCCCCCACCGTAGGCTGGGCCCTGGAGTTCCCTTCTGATGGTGCAGTGCACCTCCAAACCAAATGTGTCGATATAGACACATCAAGACAGACACTAATGCATACACTAACACATCAGGCACACACTGATTCATACACTGAGATACCCAGGTATGCACTGATCCATTCAGTGATACACCCAGACAGACACCGATGCATACATTAATACACCCAGGAAGACACTGATACCTGTGCTGACACACACATTTATGCATAAACTACTACACCCAAGCACACAATGTTGCATTCACAAACACACAGGACACACACTAATGCATATACTGACACACCCAGGGACAAACTATTAATACATACACTGACACACTCATGCGTACTCTGACATACCCAGACACACCCTGATGCTTATACTGAAACACCCGGACGCACACTGAAACATATGGTAACACATGCAAGTACATAGTGATTTAAATATGAAAAGTAATTGAATTTGAGTGGGTTTATTATAATGACATAAATGTTGTTTAGGTACTTACATGCTTAAATTTTGTAATGTAATAGTATGTAAAGTAAAACTAAACATATTTTTTTTTTTTTTTTTTTTTTTAAGCATCTGCTTATACTTAAAAACAGATACTTATAATGCCGAAAAAACAAAAAGAAGAAACAAACAGAAACAAGGATATTATCTCCTTACAACTGACAAAGCAAAGGGACAAAATATGTAGAATGTGGTGAAAGAGAAAAGAGCTGCTGTTAAAAAAACTAAAATAGTGTGTGGAAAAATGCAAAGAAAGCACAATCATGCAAATAAAATGTAAGGTTTGAAATCAGCTAAGAAAGGAGATGAAGTAAATGCATTAAAAGTAACAAATCTCATAAAAAAGCAGACAATTTAACAAGAAGATAGAAACAATTTAAGGAAATAAGAGTCAGAGGGCCTGATTACAACTTTGGAGGAGGTGTTAATCCGTCCCAAAAGTGACTGTAAAGTGACAGATATACCAACAGCCGTATTACGAGTCCATTATATCCTATGGAACTCGTAATACGGCTGGTGGTATATCCGTCACATTTGGGACGGACTAACACCTCCTCCAAAGTTGTAATCAGGCCCAGAATGTTTCATAGTAGGATAATACTATACAAATTTTTATGCCAACTATGAGGCAGTACAAATGAAGAACACAAGCAGCCAAACAAAAACAACATATTGAGACTGTAATTGATAAGGCATTTGTTCTGAAGAGGAAACTCCTTATTTTGATACTGAACAGAAGGAGAACACTGGATATAATAGTGTTGTCAATGAAAGGACTTGTGAAAGAAGTAATTTTTGTAAAATTTTCAGGGGAAATTGGAAGCACACATCAAGTACCGAACATTTCTTTAATTAATAAAGCTACTTCCACAAGCTCAAATCAGTGCATGCATTTGAAACAACTGTCAATGCCATGAGTTGAAAGTGGAACTTCTATTGCAAAAGAATTGATGGTCCCTAGAAATTCAGAAAGAAGTGATAGCTGAAGAAGTACAAGGAAGGCATAGAGAGGCTCCTGTATGCAAGTGGAACTGCAGCAGTCTTTGCAGTGTTCATCAGGATTCAATTGGTATATTGAGAACTTTCCTAAGAGAATTTTCACACAAAAGTCTGAAAAAGAAATTTGGAATTTTGCAAGGATTAGATCCAGAAAAGTAAGAAAATATGCTAATTTATAAGGGCATTTACTGGTATATCCATAAAAGAAAGTGTGCAGAAGCACTTTTCATCACTTTGAAATGTTAGCTGTGTATCACTCTAAAATGCAAACTTTTGGTAGGAGACTTTAATCTGTGAAAACTCCTGCCTTATGTATAGGAAAGCTCTAGTTCATGGTACTGTGGCTGAGGCATAAAATGTTTGTGAGGATGTTCAGTTTCCTTTCTCTGGTCCTGCAGAGGATTCTAAGGAAAATAAGGATTTGGTTACCTGAGGTGCAGAGGAACAAGACAGGTATTAGGATTGAAAACTTTACTTAAGAGACTGCAAAGTATAACACAGTTTCTTCAGAGCAACCAAACTGTGTTTGTATTTGTTGTTGTTGTACTCACTACAAAAGTCAAACTCACAATGTTGTTTTATACTCAAAAACTGAACAGGAGAACAGAAATAAGTGGCAAGAAGTTTCTGTATCCCATTGTTCTTAGTTTTATTTGGTTTGATTTGTTCCTCTCGGAGCACTAGGCCCAGCCACACAGGTGGGGCAACATTTTTATTGGCACAGATGGGGCAATGCTGGGTGGTAGGAATTGTGTGGATTCCTGCAGATTCTGTAAGTTTCCATCACAGAAATGTCAGGAAAATGAGTGATTTCAGGAAATGTTTGAGGTTTGCAGGGCGTTGTGAGTAAGAGAACCTAATGGGATCCACACAAGTTACACCATCCTGAACGGACCTAGGTATCTAGTTTTTAAAAATGTACAGGTTGTATAAGTTTCCTTAGGTGCCGACTGAGCTAGGGTTCAAAATCTAGAGCTAACCACATCAAAAAAAGAAGGTCACTTTCCAGTGGAAAAATGTGCTACATGCATGTTGTGTTTTGGGCAGTTTCCTGTTGGGAGCACTAGGTCTACCCACATAAGTGAGGTACTATTTTTATCGAGAGACTTGGAGGAATGCTGGGTGGGAGGAAGTTTGTGTTTCCCCTCATTTTACTGAACTATCCATCATGGAAATATGAGGAAAATGTTTAAAAAAAATAATAATCAACAATAGAGCTTTGTAAGGGATTCTTGGTAAAAAAAAAAAACATGGGGAGATCCACGTAAGTCAGCCCACTCTGCATACCTATACGTGTATATTTTTTAAAACTGTACAGGTTGGCTAGGTGTTCAGGCCTTGGCATTCTGATATGGAGTTATTCGGACACTCTGACAGCTATGAAGTCTCTTTCAACGCTATGAAAGGCAGCATTCAGTGTTCAGTATTTCCCAACTACCTGAAAATGTTAAATGATTAAACTAGACGGGGAAACAATTGCTGGAGAGATGGATAAGGACAGATCACAAGGCAGCTAAAGTACCGGACTTCCAGGTTAAGATCCTGTTGGACAACCAATTATTGCAAATGAAGCTGCCATAGCCATGGATGAAGTAGAGACTGCAATGTAACAAGCAAGACAAGAAAGTGCTGATCTGTAGCAGTTAATTAGACAACTGAAAGACAAACAGAAATACATATGGAGGTAAAAACAGAAAAGAGAACATGTATTTCTCCATAAGATGAATGAATGTAAATGCTCATCATTTAAGCCAATACCATCATACATTAGTGGTCACACTGGCAATTGGACAAGCTTTTTAATTGAAGTTCTTACCACCTACCTACAGAGGACTATAGACTCTAATTCATTGTGAATAGTAACAACATCAACTGGGTTAGCTGCATGCAATATTAGAGGAATTACTTTACATCAACTACTTATGCTATCTGTAGAACATTACAACAAATTGGAGTACCAAAAGTTATCTGGTGAAGCTTGTCATGAAGTTCCTAGAGCACTGAAGAAGTTGAAAATGTTAGTAATCGATGAGGTGAGCATGGTCTCAAAGGTAATGCTTGCCTTTGTCCACTTGTGAATGCAACAGATTCTGAATACAGACTATGACGGACTGTTTGGAGGAAAACACTTAGAGGCATATTTAAGAGCCCCTAGTGCCACCATAGTGCAGCCATAGCATCATTGTTTGACGCTAAGGTGGCACTAAAGTGGCGTTTTCCATTTACAAAGTGGCACAATTCATGCATGTGCCAGGCATAATGTATTCAAGGGGGGCATTCCTCTGTTACGGGGGTGAAAAAATGGCTCAAGGAAATCTAAGAGATTTCCTTGCAGCACTTTGTTCGGCACTTTTAATGCCTGCTTGGAGCAAGAGTTAAAAGGGGCATACCATTATCTATAATAGGCCCCTATGTACTCTGCACGAGTAGCAGCAATATTTTGGTGCTACTCCCACAGAGTACATCAATAGCGTAACAAAATGCTGCTATTGCCCCTTCCCCTGCACCATGGTGCACCATATTTTAAATATGGTGCACATATGGTGGCGATAGGGGTGCACTAAGGGGCACAAGGAAAGTGGCGCTGCAGTAGGTGCAGTGCCACTTTTCTTAAATCTGTCCCTTAATTCTATTCAGCGATGTTCTACAACTGACACCCATTAAAGGACAGCCTATGTTCAAGACACGTCTACATGAAGAAACTCACAATTCTTTAGGAAGCAATGGAATCATAAACATTTGGTTAAACTTCCAATACAAGAACTACGTAGGAATATGCGTCAAGCCTCCAACATGGAATACAGCAATGTTCTCAAGGATATTAGAGTCTGAGTTCTCACAAAAGAGAGAAAACATTGCTTAGAAAGTCGACAGAAAGGAACTATTCCCTACAAAGATGTCAGCAGCACAGTTACGGTTCAATTTCATTGAAGAAGGGAAATCAATTGTCTGCCTCACGCCTACTCTTCAGGAGGGCTCCACTGTGAACAATTACTACAATTGTAGAATGAAATTTTTTTAGAACTCAAAGTAATTGATAAAATGGAGTACCGAAGGGTGACACTACTGCTAACCGAAAAACTACATTCAATATTTGATGCATTGGAGAAGTTTGTGGGATTAGAAACATATTTATGTAATTTAAATGTTAAGGAATGATTAGTTAATGGTTCCATGAATAAAGTAATTGATTTTATGTTGTTACTTAACAGGAATGAAGTTGAATTAGAAATTTAATTTAACCAAGTTGACGGTGTAAAACAGATTTCAAGGTCTTTCACGCATTTCTCGCTTTTAAAAGATTTTTATTTTCATAGGAAGCAGTTCCCAGTGTCTCTAGCATATGCTATAAATCTCAAGGTATAGGTGTAGATGTAGCATTCATTAATATTGGCACTACAGTGTTTACAGAAGGTATGTAATATGAGCCTTATTGCCGGTTTGAATATTGTTTGGTTTATATCTGGGAGACTTTGATGACAGTAAAGTTAATGCTGATTTAAGTTGTGACAAAGAGTACATCCAATTGAGAAGTTTTTACACTCCTCATTTAGGACAGTATCTGTTTTATAAAAAACCTACCATCTGCCAGAATCAAAAGCTTTTGAAGCATCATAATGATATTGTTGGGAAGAAGTGTAAGAAAGAGAATAAGGAGCTTCCTAAGAAACAAATACTGAAAATACTAGTGATGTTGTTTACCAGTTGTCAAACCCCTCTGGTGTCAACTGCTATGCCAATGTGGTTCACTGACACACTCAGGCACACAACGATGCATACACTTACTCACCTGGACACATACTAATTCACACATTAACACACCCAGGTGCACACTCATGCATACACTGACACTCCCAGGCACACACTGATACAGACACTGTCACACCCACACATACACTGATGCAGACATTGAAACACCCAGGCACACACTCATGCATACAGTTACACAACCGGCATACACTCATATGTACATTGACACACTCAAACACACACTCATGCATACTCAAACTCACCTAAGCACACACTCATGCATACACTGACACACACAAGCCCTCACTGATCCATACACTGACCCACCCAGACACACACTGATACAGACACCGACACACACTAACACTGACACAGGCACTTACACACCCAGGCATACACTGATGCATACACTCACACATCCAGGTACCAACTCGTACATATACTGCCTCACTCAGGCACGCACTGATTCACACACTCACACACCCAGGTACACACTCATGCATACACTGACACACCCAGAAACATTGATTCACACACTGACCTAAACAGGCACACAATGATGCATACACTGGCACACTTAGGGGGTGATTCTGACCCCGGCGGTCCTTGACCGCCGGGGCCAGGGTCGGCGGGAGCACCGCCAACAGGCTGGCGGTGCCCCGCAGGGCATTCTGACCGCGGCGGTTTGGCCGCGGTCAGATGCGGAAAACCGGCGGTCTCCCGCCGGTTTTCCGCTGCACTGGGAATCCCCCGTGGCGGCGCAGCTTGCTGCGCCGCCACAGGGGATTCTGACAGCCCATACCGCCATCCTGTTCCTGGTGGTTCTTCCGCCAGGAACAGGATGGCGGTATGGGTTGTCGTGGGGCCCCTGGGGGCCCCTGCAGTGCCCATGCCAATGGCATGGGCACTGCAGGGGCCCCCGTAAGAGGGCCCCACTTTGTATTTCAGTGTCTGCATTGCAGACACTGAAATACGCGACGGGTGCCACTGCACCCGTCGCACCTTCCCACTCCGCCGGCTCAATTCTGAGCCGGCGTCCTCGTGGGAAGGGGGTTTTACACTGGGCTGGCGGGTGGCCTTTTGGCGGTCGCCCGCCAGCCCAGTGTAAAACTAAGAATAGCCGCAGCGGTCTAACGACCGCGGTGCGGTATTCTGGACGGAGGAAGTCTGGCGGGCGGCCTCCGCCGCCCGCCAGACTTAGAATGAGGGCCATAGTCACATAGTCATGCATACACTGACACACCCAGGCACACACTAATATAGACACTGAGACACCCAGGCACACACTGATGCATAAACTTAAACACCCAGGCACACACTCATGATTACGGTTACACTCCTAGGAATACACTCATATATGCACTGACCCACTCAGGCACACAGTCATTCAGACAGTGACAGATCCAGCCATACACTGATGCATACACTGACACACCCAGGCACACACTGACACATACACTGACTCACCGAGTGACACACTGACACAGACACTAACACACTAGGTACACACTGACTGATACACTGACACACCTAGGCACACACTCATGCATATGCCGACATACCAAGAAACACACTGACACACCAAGCACACAATGACACAGACACTGACATACCCAGGCACACACTGATGCAAGCATTGACTCACCCAGGCACATATGGATTCACACACTCATAGACCCAGGCACAAAGTGACACAGACAGTGACAAACCCAGGCACACACTCATGCATACACCGACTCACCCAGACACACACTGATTTACACACTGGCACACCCAGTCACATAGTCATGCATACAATTACATTCCTAGGCACATACTGATAAAGATACTACCACACCCACACACACACTGATGCATACTATGAAACATCCAGACACACACTCATGCATACAGTTACACACCCAGGCATACACTCATATGTACACTGGCACACTCAAGCACAAACCCATGCATACACTGACACACCCAGGAACACACTGATGCATACACTGACACACCCAAGCCCACATTGATCCATACACTTACCCACCCAGGCACACACTGATACAGACACTGACACATAGGCACACACTGACGCAGACACTGGCACACCCAGGCAGACACCCATGCATACACTGACACACCCAGGTACACATTGATGCATATATTGGCTCACACAGACACACACTGATACACATACTCACACACCCAGGTACACACTCATGCATACACTGGCATACCCAGGCACACAATAACCCACCCAGAAACACACTGATGCATACACTGACACACCCAGTCACATAGTCATGCATATGCTGACATACCCAGGCACACACTAATACAGACACTAAGACACCCAAGCACACACTGATGCATACAATGAAACACCCAGGCACACACTAATGCATGCAGTTACACTCCCATGAATACACTCATATATATACACTGACCTACTCATGCAAACAGTGACATACCCAGACAAACACTGATGCATACACTGACACAACCAGGCAGACCTATTTTACACCTATGCAATCAGTCACACTGGCATATACGCCATATGTATTCACCATCACAAACATGCACATAACACGTATTCAGACCTTTAGAAACACACAGATAATATACAATGTTTCTTTCCTAGACAGGTGGTTCGAACAAGAACCTCTTTGTTTATATTATGTTTTGATTTTTTTGATTTTTCTTTAATAATTTTAGTTTTTTTGCATTTTTTGGCCAAAACAAGGAAATATGATCTTAGACAACACAATGCATCAAAGTTGTGCAGCAACTGTATTAAAAAAAAGAAAAAAGGTAACATTTATGCTTGTCGCAAATGTAAAGAAGAGCAGAGATCGACTCGCCCTATGCTATGACTTTCTTGCATTTCAAGCAGATTTGAACTAGCATTTCAAATTAAGGTACACTTTCAGGAAGATCAGATGGTAGTGCAACACTAGTAGATGGTCCATATTGATCTTCACTCACTGCAGATGATGATGCACGAATCTGCTGCCGATCAATCTCCAGGCATGCAAGGTGCCTCTGGAGTACGGTTCTGAGGTGCTATAGCATGCTAGTGGTGCCACTTTAATATTCCTTCTGTTTGCCTCTTAACAAGATCTTCTCGCACAGCATACACTGCACCTTCTGGGCCACAACAGTTTTTCTCACTGGAGGGTATTTTAAAACATTTCCAAATGATGCTTTCATTTTTTGCTTATCTTTCCTCCTCCATAGAAGAACAGCATTGATCAACAAGAACATTTCCAGCAAGAGATGCCATTTTCAAAATCCAAAAACAAAGCATGCACCAAAAGTAAAACAAAATTGCTGCTATAGCTGGAGAAGTGTCAAACAACACAACCACACCTACAGCATGGGAGAAAGGGATGGATACTTCCTGTACAAATTATTAAAAAGTATTTTAACTAGAGGAATCCTTTTCTTTTGTGTCACTTCGTATTTGCGACATCATTGCAACGGCATTGTGAATCGCGGAAAACTATGTAAACCACCTTAAAAACTTTTTCACTTACATTATACTGATTTTCTAGTAAACCACTGAAATCAAATAAATAATTTTACTGTGTCTATATATGTTTTTAATACTGCTAAAAAACACACTAGATTTGCAAACCACCTGCGAACCCAGAAATACATGAAGGAAGGGGTTGCAATAGGTTGGCGAATTCTGAAAAATGTTTACAAAAACAATTAGTTCTGTTTTATATTCACGTTTTATTTCTTTCACCTTCAGCTAACTGCATGTAAAATAACACTGTATACATGAATAGATAATGAAAGATAAATGCAAGTAATCAATGGAAACTGCTCTTTATTATTATAAAGCTTCATAGGTTAATGCTGTTACTGTAGATGTCTGAGTGTGTATCACCAAAAAGAAGGAGACCTCCAGTAAGGGTAAAGGGAAAAACACTGACTTGTATATTTGAACTGCCTTTAACAACTTATTGTATGATATCATGGGCCAAAATTGCTTAATAGAACGTTCATCCTTGAAAGGGGAAACACATTAAGGGGTTCATATTTCAGGGTTTTTGCAGCACTTTCAAACTGTTTTAGAGATTTTCATTGTTCATTGCTATTTACCTATTTCCATGGATTTCGTTGCTTGGGCTTACACAATGGAAAGTGTCACTCTGAGTGTCACATACTTGGGTGTTGAATGTCAGCCATAAGTACACTGAAACATGAAAATGTAATTCATATGAAGTCTGAAAACTTGGCAGCTATGTGTATACATTATGAACAGCACTTCAGTTTTGTCTATGTGAAGCTTAAGGCAGTTGTTCTTCATCCAGGCTTAAATGTTCTACATACAGTTATGGAAGTTTGTCTTCATTGAGGTGGGGTCAGCTGAGAACAAGAGGATGAGCTGAGTATAATCAGCATATGAGATAATGTTGAGGTTGTGTGATCTGACAATATCTGCGAGAGGTGTCATGTAGATGTTGAAGAGGGCTGGGCTGAAGGATCTTTGTGGATCACCAAAGATGGTGTGCTTGAATAGTGGGGTGAAGGGAGAGAGGCTGACTCTCTGGGCATGCCCTGTGATGAAGGATGCCATCCATCTGAGTGCATCGTTAGTGATTTCAATCCTGCACAATTGATCTATGAGTGTGTGGCATGAGATGGTGTTGAGGATGCAGAGAAGTCAAGCAGGATCAGGGCAGCTGATTCTCCTCTGTCGAATAAGGTGCAGATGTTGTCTGTTGCAGCGATCAGAGCTGTGTCACTGCGGTGGTTGGCTCTGAACCCCAACTGGGAGGGGTCTAGTACTTTGTTTCTCTTCAATTCAGGTCTTTGGTGAGTTGAAGGTTGATGGCCTTTTCCAGGACTTTGTAGGGAACGGGAGCAGTAAGATGGACAGTAGTTCTAGGACTTGCTCTTGTTTGTAGAAGGTCTCTTGAGGAGGGGTCTCACTTCTGCTAGTTTCAATGCATTGGGAAAGCTGGCTGTGGTTACGAAGGCACTGAGAATGGTAGTAAAGTGGTGACCGATCTCGTCTCTTCTGAGGTTGAAAAGTCAGTGGGGACATGGATGTTCCTGAGTGGATGGAGTTTATTAGAGAAGTTGAGTTTGGTGTGCTGAGTTGTTCCCATGTGGTGAGTTGGTGGTCGGCAGTGGTGGTTGATGGGATATTGTGGAGGTCGGTGGGTTGGGGATGGAAATTTCTGTAGATGCTTGATATCTTGTTGTGGAAGTGGTCAGCAAGGGTGTTGTAGAGTTACTGTGATGAGGGGATCGGGATTTCAGTGGCTGATGGGGGACTGAATTCTCTGACGATGGTGAAGAGGTCTTTGGTTTGGTTGGCGCTAGTCGTGATGAGGTATGTTAGGGCTTTCTGTTTTTGCAGTTGTGAGCCAGCGGAGGTAGTCTGTGAGGGCTGACTTGAAGGTTACTTGGCCGATGTAGATCTTGCTAGTGCGTCATTTTCTTTCCAGTTGTTTGTATCTGTACTTTGACATGCTGAGTCCCGGGGTATGCCAGCTGGCTCGATTGGTGGGTCTGTGCATTTAGACAGGTTTGGTGGAGGTGACTCGGTCTGCAGCACAGTTGATCCACTCTTTGAGGTTCTTTCTTGCTTGGTCTAAGTTTGTGGAGACATTGGGCTGTTAGATGCTAAGGGCATCAGTGTATTGGTGCTGAGTGACCTTGGTCTAGCTGCAGGGGGTGACACTGTGGCCATTGGGGGCAGTGCAGGAAGGTCCAGTGAGGGGGAAGTGTATGATGTAGTAGTCCGACCATGTGAGTTCTGAGGTGTGGCTGTAGCTGATTTTTTTTCAGGACATGAAGATGGGTTACAGCGTGTGTCCTACTTTGTGCGTGGGGTCTGTGACCAGCTGCTTGAGGCTGATGTTTTACAGTCTTTACAAGAGGTCAGTGGAGTTGGTGTCATTGGGGGTCATCCAGGTAGAAGTTGAGGTCTCCCAGGAAGATGCAGTGTTCAGATTCAATGGGTAGCGGGGTGATTAGTTTGGCATGGCGTTGTTGAGGCCAGTACGTGGTTCTGGCAGTCTGTATGAGAGTATGCCTTTAATGGTGGCTTTGTCATCAGTGCAGAGATTGAGGTTCATGTGTTCTAAGATCGGAGTGACTTGGTCATCGATGATGGTGCATGTGATTGAATCCTTTTCTACAATGGTGATACCACCACTGTGTCTGTTGGTGTGGTCTCAGTGTCTCATCTTGTATCCATTTGGTGCTGCTAAGGTGATGTCTGGGGCCAAAGAAGAGTTAAGCCAGGTCCCAGTGATGAAAGTCATGATGGGGGCAAGTGTGGCGATGGTGTCCCAGACTTCAGAGGTGTGTTTGCAGAGTGATCTGGCATTGAGAAGGAGCCAGCTGGCTTGCTCCGGTGGGCTATTGCTTGGTGGGGGTGTTGTGTCGGTTGTTATGACAATGGTGGTCAGCACTAGGGTGGAGGAGATCTGGGAGTGAATGAATGAGAATGGTCCCTCTGTGAAATGAGGCAATGCGATGTAGCAGTTGTTGACTCGTCCAAGGCTTGGAGATCTACAGTGGAGCCAGAGTTCCTGTTGATGGGCAGAGTCCAGGCACAAATGGGCGCAGATGAGCTTTCCTTTGGCATGCCTACTGTGCACCTGTGGCATACCCGTGGCATGTGTCCACTGTGTGGCCCTGCAGCTTCCTCTATAATAAGTCCTGGGGCGTGGGAGTGGCTGACGGGAGGGCGTGGAGCAGGAAAGGAGCCTGAAGGGACTGGAAACCTATGGGAGAAGGGCAGGTGCATGAAGGGGCAGGGCTGCGAGGCAAATGAGCAGCAGGAATTGGGGAGTACACACAACCCTGAGAAGAATCTAGCCCTGTACCAAGTGCCAAAAAAGCCAACAATCCGCCCAAATCAATAGAGAATCACCCAACTACCATAACTTTAGCAGTCAAGCACCCCAATCCCCACTTACAATTCTGGCCCAAGAGAGTTAAAGCCCTGGCAGCTGGGTCCAACCGGCAGCTGTAGGGAGGTGGGAACAATAATGGCAGATGTACTATCACAGAGCCCAAGGTGGCTGTGGCAGCGGTGGATGAGGGAAGTGGCTGTCAAGACTGATGACATCTCAAATAGCCCTCGACATAGAACTCCGCACCACTGGAAGAGTTTGCGGAATTCTGAGTAGCATAGAATTCCCAAATTCCACACTCTGGTGAGGAGAGAAGTTTGTTCGTGCTTGTGAGACTGGGTTTTGGTGCTCTCTTGTAAGCATGACAATACTCCTGGGCTGCTTGACAGCATATGCATGACTTTGCGTTCACTCATGTTGCTTCCAGGCATGCCGATAGCTAAAACAGGGCTGCGCGCAAGCGCCAACTCATTTCTGAAGTGGATTTTCTATTGCAGAGCCTCTAAATCTAGACAAAAAGAGATTTTGACTCGATGTTCTTCTCCAATGGACCCTGCAATTTGATTTTTAGATTTTCAGATTGAGAAGCCTTTTTTTTCTCAAACAGGAATGAAGTGTGTCAGAGACTCCATCTTCCTGTTCCTGTCCAGTAGGCTCCTCCCAGTCCTTTGTCCACCTACTGGTAATGTTTCACTTGGGTTTCAAGGTGGAAGGATCACTCTATTTGTCTCTTGGATATACCTTTGAATAAGGACTTGTTTGTTGTTGAATCACACAAGTAAGTTAATAAACTATTGTAAAAGGGTGTTTTGTATGTTTGCTTGGCCATGCACCTGTATTTCTTTGTACTTTAGTTTGATATTTGATTTTAGAATTTTGTAGTGGTGGATGGGCTGGAGTTTAAGTATGGGCCTAATTATGATTTATTTTGCATTTCATTGATTTTTCACTTTTTGTAAAGAAAAAGTGTTGCACAGCTCGGTACCTTTTCTACATTTAGTATTTTATTAGTATGTGCCCTAGATTTCCAAAGGGCCATTTAGCCAGTCTGTCTAATACTAGAAGTCATCAGTGCAAGAAATACATGTTTCAGTGGTATATGTTTTTAAAATGTCATTTAGGGCAGTGATGGCATTGGATAAAACTGAAAATGTTGGCTATTGTTTGAATTTCATTTTGTTTGCAAAACTTTAATATATTGTGTGGTAATAATATTTGATGACATAGGAGGATGTTGTTTGATTATGTGTCTGGTAGCCATTTTGTGCATGCAGCCAGCATTCTTTTGTCATAGCCGTGCATATGTTCTTTGATTGCCATACCTCCTTGCTGTTGTTTTTTGAACCTGTGGCTGGCAGCAATTTTGTGCTTGCAGCCAGTGTCCCTCCCTTTGTCATAGGCTTGCATGTGTTCTTTGTTTTGCCAGTCCTTCTTTCACCATATTGTTGTTATTGTTTGACCATGTGGCTGGCTGACAGACGTTTTGTCCATCCAGCCAGTGCCCCTTACCATAGGCTTGCATGTGGTGTTTATTTTCCATGCCTCCTTGCTCCCTGTTGTTTTTTGATCATGTGGCTGGTAGCCATTTTGTGCATGCAGCCAGTGTCCCCTTGCCATAGGCTTACATGTTTTCTTTGTTTGACATGCCTCCCTGCTTCTTGTTGCTGTTGTTTGACCATGTGGCTGGCTTCCAGCTATTTTGTCCATCCAGCCAGTGTCTCTAGCAATAGGCTTGCATGTGTTTTTTTTTTCTATGCCTCCTTGTTTGCAGTTGTTTGGCCATGACCATGTGGCTGACAGCCATTTTGTGCATGCAGGGAGTGTCCCTTTGCCATAGGCTTTCATGTGTTCTTCTTTGTTCTCCTTGTTGTTTGACCATGTGGCTGGCAGCTTTTTTGTGCATGCAACCAGTGTCCCTTTGACATAGACTTGCATGTGTTCTTTGTTTACCATGCCCCCTTGCTCTTTGTTGTTGTTGTTTGATCATGTGGCTGGCAGCCATTTTGTACATGGAGCCAGTGTCCCTCTCTTTGCCAAAGGCTTGCATGTGTTCTTTGTTTGTCATGCCTCCTTGCTCCTTGTTGTTTTTGTTGGGCCATGTGGCTGTGTGGCAGGCATTTTGTCCATCCAGCCAGTGTCCCTTGCCATAGGCTTGAATGTCATCTTTGTTTGCCGTGCCTCTTCACTCCTTGTAGTTGTTGTTTGGGCATGTGGAGGGCTGGCAGCCATTTTGTGCATGCAGCAAGTGTGTCATTGACATAGACTCACATATAAACATCGTTAATTATTGATCAGTTGTTTTTTAAGTTTCTATTTTTATTTCTTTTTAATGTTATTTTTCGCATTTTTATTTTTATTTGAACTTTTATGCCATTTCTATTTCATTTTTTTAAATTTATTTTGATATTTTAGTGTTTTATATGTTTTACTTTTTTTTTATTTTTTTATTTTAACTTTGTAATTTCTTTTTTATTTAAATTTTTATATATTTTTGTATAATGTTTTTATTTTAATTTGTATTTTGCCTTGATCCATCAATCCACATCCACCTGATCCATTCCTCTATCCATCCACCCACCAAAGATGCGCAACTACACTACAGTATTCAGGAGCATATTTAAGAGCCCCTAGCTCCATCTACCAAAACATTACTGTCATTTTGTTTATGCCAATGTTTTGTTAGATAGCCAAAATCCCCACACCATATTTACAAAATGGCACAATGCCTGGATTGTGCCAGTTTGCAACCCTTTCTGCTACATTATGCCTGCACCAGGCATAATGTATTGAAAGGGGGTGTTCCCCTGTTAGAGGGGGCCAAAAAAATGACACAAGGAAATCTAATAAATGTACTTGCATAATTTGTTTTGGCACTTTTAATGCCTGCTAAGAGCTATGTCTTCAAAGAGGAGCTGATTGAGAAAGCTATGACCATGGAAGTGGACAAATGGGGCCTAGTCAATTGCCTCACACAGATGCTGGTCCCTTTTAAGGTTTTCACATGAGAAGTTAGCAAGGAGGACAGTACAATGGGCAAAGCTATCCCGTTATTGCATCCGCTACAGGAGGAGCTAAATAAGGTGTATGAAATGTTCGCATTCGTGGGTGGGAATGAAAAACCAGAAGCGCATGCCTTGGTTAATAACCTAAGCTGTTGCTTGACTTGTAATGCAGGGCTGCAAAATGACATCCTCTTGTCCAAAGATTACATCTGTACCACCCTACTTGATCTATGCCACAAAAACTCCTTTCAACTATCATTCTGTTAACTGAAGGGGATGTTTCACAGTACAAGAGGTGGATTGTTGGGCAAGCAGGAGAACTGGAAGAAGAATGGCTGTAACTTAGAATCCTACTCTGTAGTTGTGGGGTACCACCTTCAACTTCCAGAGAGGGTAGCCTTGACTCACATCCAGCCAACTCCACCAACAATAAAACTGGCGACAACAGCAACAGAAGAATCAAGCCCATCCTCTGCATTGGCTTGGGTTCAAGTGGCAGATCTTAAGTCTGATGCTGAGGTGAAGGAAAAAGCGAGGATGTTCCAGGATTATCTGGATGACCCAAAAGAGGTGTATGTGGATCAAAACCCATTGGTGTATTGGTATGGGAAGATGGGCCAATGGCTAGAGCTCAGCAGACTAGCGACAAAGTTTCTGGCTTGTTCTTTTTCCAGCATGCCTGCTGAACGTGTGCTCAGTGCAGCTGGTACAGTTGTTACAGTGAGATGGACCAGTCCCTTACCTCAAAATGTAGAGAGATTGACCATGATCAAAATGAACCAGATTTTATGCCACCTTATTACACTGTTCCCAAAACACCATAGGAGGAAAAAGAGGATGAGTGGTTAGATTCAAGCATGTTAGCTGACCAACTTCTGGGAGAACCATAAGAGTTTGAGGATGAACTCTACTTCCCAGATTGAAGATGCCAGTGCCACCATAAAACTTTTAAAATTATTTCTTGTCCAGCTTCTTTTTCTCTTTCTTTCTTTTCAAAAATATAAAAGAAAAATATGCTAGTGCAACATTATGTTTGTGTCAGATTTATGCTGTACCACCATTAATTTTATAGTCATATACATGCCCAGATTGGAGTTGGACACATGCAGTGAAGAAGCCTCCCACATACCCTTCAGGACATTGGAGATGATGCCTGCCTCTATCACATGCCATTGCCCATCCTATTTTTTTACATCACCTAGCAGGGCTGCCTTAGAAGATTATTAAATAAAAGACTGCTAGTGCGAATGTTAATTCCAATGTATGCATACCATCAATGAGGAGATATTTTGTTCAACCACTATGCCTAGATTTAAAGAGGTAACTAAGTAACTATTGTACCAATGATTGGTGATATATTGATTGGTTGTGCTTGTGAATTTGTGAGTGATGACTAATGCATGTGGTGTAAGGGAGTTCAACAAATTTGTAAACTTGTATCCAATGATTTGCAATGTTTGGGGGCTCAAATTCTCTCCTGAAAGAGATTGGCCTTTCAAAAGTAGTGAAATTTACCTGCAGGGTCTTACTCCTTTTTTTCTGGTTCATCATAACAAACCAGCCACTTTAGTTACCAAACACAAATCTACACAAAAACTCCTGTTCTGTTTCTCTATTTGTTCTTCAACATCAGTGCACTTCACAGGTCTACCTTGCTCGGCTCTGGACTGGGTTGGAGGTACTCTGAATCAGAAGGAGGATGATGGTAGTACTCAGGATGGTACTACCTCAACAGCTAGAAAGGAGAAAGTTATCTACTTAAACGAGAACCCATGATGATGGCGAAGACTCTGAGGCCAAGTACTCTCTCATCTCTGGAAACTGGAGAGAAGAGTGTGTTGATTTGGAAATGCTGCTGAGTATGTGTGTGTTGCATTGCAAGCTCAAATGTGAGAGTACTTTTTTGTTCTTGCTCTGTCTCTGAGTCTTCTTGGTACACTCCTGATTTCTCATGAAGCTTACCTTGCTTTCTTTTGTCCTTTTCCTTGACTCTGTGATACAGCTACTTTTTTTTTCAATACACAGGCCTTCTCCTAGTCCTCTCCTGCAGAAACTAAACTTAGAAAGCTCAAGACTCCAGATTACCTACTGGACAGGTTCAGATAGGGACCAGAGGGACAAATATTCAAAGAAGAATGGAGATGCTTCATCTAATTTGGCAATACATTATCATTTACTGTTTAACAGTCATAGGGAGTCATTCCAACCCTGGCGGTCATCGACCGCCAGGGTGGATGACCACGAAAGCACCGCCAACAGGCTGGCGGTGCTTCCCTGCCCATTCTGACCACGGCGGTAAAGCCGCGGTCAGAAAAGGGGATCCGGCGGGAAACTCCCCTGTCTGGGCTAAATCTCCATGGCGGCGCTGCAAACAGCGCCGCCATGGAGAATCCGACCCCCTTCCCGCCACCCTGTTTCTGGCGTTTTTTACCGCCAGGAACAGGATGGCGGGAACGGGTGTCGTGGGGCCCCTGGGGGCCCCTGCACTGCCCATGCCACTTGCATGGGCAGTGCAGGGGCCCCCTAACAGGGCCCCAGCATGATTTTCACTGTCTGCATAGCAGACAGTGAAAATCGCGACGGGTGCAACTGCACCCGTCGCACCCCTGCAAAACCGCCTGCTCCATTCGGAGCCGGCTTCTATGTTGCAGGGCCTTTCCCGCTGGGCCGGCGGGCGCTCTTTTGGCGGGCGCACCCCGGTCCAGTGGGAAAGCCAGAATGGCCTCCGCGGTCTTTTGACCGCGGAGCGGCCAAATGGCGGTGACCGCATGGCGGGCGGCTACCGCCGGCCGCCGCGGTCAGAATGACCGCCATAATGTTCAGAACTGGGTGGGTTACATTCAATCTTCAATACTTCAAACCTAGAAGACATAACACTTAAGAAATACTATCTGGGGTCTCTCTGGGGTAGAAGGACTGTTTTCAATGAATTTACTAAACTATGTCATACTTTCTTATCCCTTCATTTCCTTCCACAACAGATTGATGATGGTGAGCTGCTCAGTGTCCCAGCGAATATTGTCATAGTTTGTTTTGTGTAGTGCTTTTCTTTGTCACACCTTTCCCCAAATCCCCTTTCCCATCTATTCATTGAGCCCCTAATGCTCTTCCCCCATGATTTATTGAGGTGTGACCAAATTTTGCAGAATAAATGAATCACACATTTGGTGGGGCAGATGTGGTGAAAGCAACACCAAATCACTGCATGGCCTTCTACCTTCTATTACCTGAGCACTATCCTACACCGGCCCCATCAATATCTTTATTCATGCTTCATGTTTGTGTTTCATAAAGGCTTAATCTGGTCCAAACACTCTTGAGTCTGAGTCCACTTCTCCTGACTCCATGTTTTCCTTTCCTAAGTTTAGATTTATAACTCCCTACCATTGTTTAGAAGAAATTGATATTACTGGATTTTATTACCATATGGGCTTCCTTGTTGTGTGTCTAATGCCGTCATTTTGATAGTCTTGTCTCAATCTTCCTAAAGTTATGACATACGACCCACAGACTGGCTGTGTTAATCTAGTTGGCAGTAAGGGATAACCCTTTAATTAATGCTGAGTTGGAGTTTGCATAGGTGGAAGTGGCACCTTTTATCTTCCCTGTTAGCATGTTAATCAGCTACTACTACCCCTACCACCCCATTAAAATGCCACCTTAGGAAAAAAACTGGAGTAAGAAGACTCTGTTGCTTCTTCTATTCAGGTAAGAGAAGAACTATGGATAGAAGTGATCTTTTTTTTTTAAAAGGGCTTCAAAAAGGACAATGTCATATGGGTCCGGAGCTGGTCAAGGCTCTGCCCAGTGCTGTCGGGCCAGCTCCCCATCCAGTCCATCAACTGCAGGGTGCATCATAGAGATGCCCTGTAAGAGCGGGAGAGGGTGAAGCAGCAGGTGCAGTCAGGGACTGGTGACGTACTGGCAGGATGGCTGGGTGCTGAATTGCTGCTCTGCTCGGCCATTGTGCGAGGCAGATGCTTTGGCCTCTTTTTCCTCCAGGATCAAAAGGCACTGATATTCTGGTTGAATATTCCCCAGCCTCTAATGCTGCCGATGGGCCATTATCTTGTGCCAGGTTGGTGGTGGTCACTGGGAAGGAGTAGCTAAATCAAGAAAAAGAAGAATAACAAAAGACAAATTGTAATTGATGCTCTGAACAGACATTTCTTCAAATGATAGATGATGGGTGGCACAGTAGCACTAAATTGCAGGTCCACTAGGGACATTGGAATTTGATGCGATTATGATTAGGAGAGTCACAGGGCCAATATTTTGTTTGTTTACCTACACATGCCTCACATTAAAAAGCACTCACTGTCTGCTAGAAAAGAATTAAGGGAGAATACGACCAGATGAAAAAAACTGTGATTTCTTTTTTTCCTTTTAACAGCTTTTCTAGTAACTAAACAGGCACATTTAGTGGAAAAATCAAAAAGAATTACTTCTCAGTATCATGAGAAGGCATTATGCACTATGGAGTACAAGTTATTGTGCCAAATAATTGGAGGCATGCTAGCCAGCACTACAAGTACGTTGCTACTGTCTGCAGCACAGGCAGCTGTAGGTGACAATTATCTCTCTTTAATTCCAATGGACCTGCTCTTCCCCACATGCCTTTCACTAAGTTTAGTTTCTACTCTGTCTCCAAAGAGACAGATGGATAATTATGATACGTCACACATGTCATGTATAAAATGCAGATATATTTATCCTGTCTGCCGTAAGTAGACGGGGGAAAAATGCACTGCACTACAGGGAAAGGAATGGGCTCTATAGATTGTATTTGGCACGTTGGTCACAGAGTATCCCCTATGCCAAACTGTAAATCAAATCAGGCACTAAATAGTCCCTCTTTACTCACTAGTATTTCCCAACATCACAGATTCCAAAAAATGGATTTGCTAGGCAGTAAGGAAAGTAAACAAACTTGATGTACTCTACTGCAAATGAAGGCAGATGGATTAGGTGTGGAGGTAGAATGTTTGCTATAGAGGAATAGATGGGTGTCACTGTTCTCTCTACAGAAGAAGAGCTCCCTTCCTTATTCATCCATGCACTCCTACAATTGTCCTTTCATTCTTCCCCTATATTCACCAATAACCATCATGACTTAAGCTTTACTTTTTCTCATCCAGTCTTCCACCCAAATTCACAATCCCGTATCCATCCATAGAGTATCCACATTATCCATCCTTTTTTCAATCATCTTTTCACTGATCCATCCATTTACCTGATGCCAATACTCACCCACGCATCCTTATTCATCCACCCACACATCCTTTCTGTTCACTCTTTTCACCCATCATTTTTTTAACCTTCAGTTCATTTACATTTCCATCAAGAAATAATTTTTAGCATACATTATGTATGCTTTTGCTGAGCTGCAGATAGAAGAGGCCATAAGTAACCCAATCATGCTGTAGGTATAATGTGGAAGGTTCATGAATCTGACAACACCCTTGTAGCTAGTGAGTAAGAGTAATTTTCAATAAGCAAGCAATGTGACTTACCATTGCCTTTCCCTGCCGCCACATCGAACCCTGCTTCATCTGCTCCTACAGCGGTCAAACTAGAGCCGGCTCCACTAGTTGGTGTGGCTATTTAACAAGTATACACTTTTTAGATGCCAGATACACCTCACATTCTTAAAGTTTTACATTTAAATGTAATTTAAATTAAAAAAATGCAACCGCAATACATAGTTACAGTTGGCAGTATCTTCTGTCAAAAACATCACTCTGGGCATTTTGTTTGAAGGTTAGAAAAGCCAGGTAGTCAAACCAACTAAAAACTTTGCATAATAGAGGGGCAAAGCTATAGCAAATGATTGACAATGACTCCGAATCACTGAAGAGCAATGAAGAGGTGGAACACAAAATGGTTAATGAAAAATAGATAATGCAGGGATAACATGAATTAAACAAAACTTGGATAGGGGAGTTGGAAAAAAGGGAGACAGTATGAAAAAAGTAAACAAGACAAAATTAAAAGTAGTAAAAAAAGTGGGGAAATGTAAAAGTTAGGGAAATAATAATAATATTTAACAATAGGACTTATAGGCATGAGCTGTGCCATCAGCATTTGCGGTGGTGGTCAGCGCTTCCTCAGCTCCTGTCGGGCCCGCTGGTACAGAGCCTCCCTTCTTGCCCCTGGGTGCTGATGTACGATTAGAAATAAAGAAGATAAACAAATACATTTGTGGTACCGTTACTATCCACAAAATTATTATATAATAGGTGATTTTCCATAACATTGTACTTAAATCAGATCGCCTATGGTACTATACTAGTATGATCAACTATTTTTTAGTTGGCTATACTCCTAAAATCCCTAATCCAAACTACCTTAACAAAAACTACATTTGGAACCAATGTATTGCAATCAATGATCTTTTATGCTATTCTCATTTCTCATGCCCCTTGATGGACCAAATCTTTTTTTGCAATGCATGTATACTAACATCACTGTGAAATTGCTTGGGACTGTACGAGTTACATAAAGTTACAGAGAATGCTAACTCATATCATTATTTCACTATGGAGACAGGCTAACAGAGGAGTCTGTGTTGCAATGCCAAAGCAAGTGCCTACCTATGAGTATGATGGTCTGGCACCGAGCACCTGCCTAGCTCTAACTGGGTCACATAATAAATAATATCCTTAACATAAACTAAATATAACTTACCTCTCAGTGGTAGTCACATGCTATTCAGAAAGAAAGTTAGATTTGTAGAATACAAACACAATAAAAATATACTCACTAAGCCCCAGGATGTCGACGCCTAGCAGGTCGAGAAGGTACAGCTCGTAGTTGATGATATCCGCCCAGTGGTGTGTCAGCTGCTGGGTGGTGCGCTGGACTTGGGTGGTGGACCTGAACAACTGGTGCACCCTAGCCCAGTGCTACTGACTCTCCTGCAGGAGGTACCACTCCCAGACTTGCTGCCAACATATAGAGGAGGTGGAGCTGCACATAAAAAAAAACATGCTGCCACCTCCTCCTTGCTGAAGATAGGCCGCGACTGCACCCCTTGACGGTAGCTCCACCCACAAGGAAGGTGACCGCTGGTGCCCTGCTCTGCTATGCTGCTAGGTGGGGCACTTGTGCAGGGTGAAGCCGAGAAAAATGAAACAGGAGGTAAAGGAAGGAAGGAAGAAATAAGGGACAAATAAACAAAAACACAAAACGTCACAAAAACCACAAAATAATTAAAACATGGTAAAAATAATCAGACACGAAAAAACACACTAATATAATAATGAAATAGGGGTAGATCAAGTATAAGGTTGAAAGATTACAAAGATTGGGATCAGATTGAAAGTTGACGGCCCAGCACCATAAACAGAGTGAAAAACAAGGCGGGCATTCCCGTGTGACCGCGTGATGCTATTTGTGTGCCATTTTAATCATGAGTACATACTTCACATTGTGTTTGACAATCATCGCCCGATCCCACAACCTCAACATAATCTCATATGCCGATGACACCCAGCTGATCCTCTCCCTCACCAAGGACTCCGACAAGACCAACCTCCACAAAGCAATGAAGGCCATCGCCAAATGGATGAAGAGCAGCTGCCTCAAACTCAATTCCGACAAGACGGAAGTCCTCATCTTCAGCTCCACCCCCTCTGCATGGGAAGACTCATGGTGACCTGCCACTCTCGGAACCGCTCTGACTCCCTCTGACCAATCACGCAACCTAGGATTCATTTTGGACCCCCACTATCCATGACCCAGCAAGTCAACGCCATCTCCTGCTCCTGCTTCAACACGCTCCACATGCTTCAAAAGCTCGACAAATGGATACCCACCGAAACCAGAAGAACAGTCACCCAAGTCCTCGCAAGCAGCAAACTGGACTGCATCAATGCCCTCTACACAGGAACCACTGCCAAACTCCAGAAGAGGCTGCAATGCATCAAGAACGCCTCCGCACACCTCATCCTGGACACCTCCTGCCACTGCCACATCACAGACCACCTCAAAAACCTGTACTGGCTTCCAGTCAACAAGAGAATCACCTTCAATCTCCTCACCCATGTTCAAAAAGCACTGCACAACACCGGACCAGAATACCTCAACAGACGACTCTCCTTCTACACCCCGACCCGTCATCTCCACTCTGCCGACCTCGCCCTTGCAACAGTCTCACACGTCCACAGAGCTACAACCGGCGATAGATCATTCTCGCACATCACCGCCAAAATGTGGAACACTCTTCCTACCCACCTGCACCAGACCAAAGACCTCCTTACCTTCAGGAATCTTCTCGAGACCTGGCTGTTCGAGCAGTAGCAGCACAATCCCCTCCTCCCCTCCTCAGAGCCTTGACACCCTAACGGGTGAGTAGTGTGCTATACAAATTCCTGATTGTTTGATTGATTGAGTATCTGAGTGGGTCTGTGAGTGGGTGTGTAAGTGTATGAGTGGGTGTATGAATGGGAGACAGAGAGTAAGGGGAAGAGACATAGAGAGTTTTTTTAGGCTTTGATGGATGATCTACTTAGAAAGAGATATTTCTGCACAAATTGAAAAGACAAATGTATTTGTTAAGTAAAAAGAATAAGATCGCCTTTCAAGGGGAAACAACCAGGGACACACCTGGAAACGAACCCTCAATGCTCAGTGTGAAGAACTGTGACTTTATAAATATTTTTTCGTTCTTTTTTTTTTTAGCCCTGTACAGTCTATCAGTGACCTCGGGGGAAGCCTCAAGGACTCCCCCACGTTCCCTCACTATTTTGCAATTTATTTTAAAATATGCCCTTACAGGCTATCATGGACAGTGGGGGAAGCCTCAAGGCCTTCTCCGCGGTGCGTCACTCATTTTTGTATTATTTTGTAATATGCCCTTAGGGGCTATCATTTAACAGCAGCTACCTGGTTGCTGGAGCAAAGCTTCATCTCTGTTCCCTGCACGCATACCTGGGTGCAGGGAACAGATATAAAAGTGTGCTTATTGACAGCAGGACCTGTTTGATAGGTCCGGCTGTGAAAAACCAGACCTTGTTTGCTGTGACTTGCCTGCAGCTTCAAATCTGCAGCCAAGACACAGCAAACAGCAATGTCCTAGGAGTGGGCACCCCGGGACATAGCAGGATCCGGCCCTGGGGGGTGGCAGTCCCCAGTACCATCAGTGGCTCTTTGAGGGGGGACGTGCGACCCCCATCCAATGGGCAAAGCAGCAAAGGTGACTGGCAAGTTTTTTGGTAAGTTTTGTGAAGATTTGAAAACTGTAGAGCCTGTATTATTACATTCTTTGTTTTATAATTCAAGAGATAGTACTTCCTTACCTGATATACAGTTGAAACACTTAGGCACTCATTATGACATTGGCAGTAAATCCCACTTATCGCCATGCTGACTGCCACCAACATACCTCCGCTGCTGCGGATATCCGCTTACCATATTATGACACACACATACCAATCCATCACTATACAGCCAAATCTTCGCCCGATCTTGCTACTGCCTGCCTGGGCAAAATGTTAGAAAAACATCTAAACTGTGAGTTATCTGCCTTCCTTCATGAGAATGGCAAATTGGACCCGTCACAGCACGGCTTTCACAGTGCTCACAGCACGGAAACAACATTAATCTCTACTTCAGATATTATTAGCCGAAGGGGAGATTTGGGAGAGGGTTCGATTCTGGTCCTGTTGACTTGTCAGCAGCTTTTGACACTATCTTGCCTACCATCTTGCTTAATCGTTTGTCCCAGGTCAGAGTGAGAGGGAAGGCCTGGAAGTTACTCTGCTCCTTCCTCACGGAGAGAACGATCACAGTGGCTTTTGGAGACCATCGGGCCTCCCCCTTTCATCTGCCCTGTGGAGTTCCGCAGGGGTCTTCCCTCAGCCCAACGATTTTTAATGTATATATGGCGCCCCTGGCGAACCTGGTCCGCTCGTTCGGCTTCCAGATTGTCTCCTATGCAGATGACACGCAGGTGATTGTGCCAGTTTCGCGTAATTGGGAGGACACAAAGGAGAAATTCCAATGTGTTATGACTGCAATTAACAGCTGGATGGCCAATAATTGGTTAAAACATAACAGGGATAAGACGGTGATTATGTGCTTTGGGCGCCATAGTTCCCCTAGGGATAATAGTTGGTGGTCTCTAGCTTGTGGTGGTTGTCCGTCTCCTGTGCCTTTCGCTAAAAATCTAGGCATTATTTTTGACAACACCCTCTCGTTTAAGCTACAAATTAATCATATAGTCAAGGTCTGTTTCTGGATATTAAAAACTCTTAACATTTTTTCACTTCTCTTAGAGTATGACTTAAGGAGGCCAGTGGTGCTGGCTTTAGTCACCTCAAGACTTGACTACTGAAACGCATTACTACTTAATGCGAATAAATCATCCTTAGACAAATTACAGTCTATTCAGAATACGGCAGCACGCTTAACTTTGAATCTCCCTCAGTCTATATCTGCTAGCAGACGTTTGACATCCCTTCATTGGTTACTGATTAAGAAGAGGATTTTGAAACACTCTGTCTTACTCACAAAGCCTTACAGTCAGAGGGCTGTGATTATTTGAAGTCCACTCTGCAATTTTATCAACCAACGAGACTTCTGAGATCCTCCTTTAAACATATGATCAAGGTGCCTCACTGTAACAAGGCTAGGTAGGGAGACCGTGCTTTTACAGTAGAAGCAGCTAGGCTCTGGTATGCTCTGCCTCTTACGATTCGTCAAATTGGAACTCATTTTTCCTTCAGGAAAAGTCTTAAAACCTGGCTTTTCGTAAATTAGGTAGTCTGGTGGGGGGCTTGTGCGCTTCCCTCTGTCCTCGGTTTGTTCAGAGCTTCGATGCTTTTGCCGGAATGCGCTCTATAAATAAACCAATACAATACAGACACAAGTCTGCCACTCCAAAGGTCAGTGATAAACTGATAGTATCAAACCCCACACCATTACGCCAACAGAACACCTTCCACAACATTATGACCCACGAATCACCACAGCAGACATTCTACAGCAGTAAACCATTGGCGGTACAAACCGCTGTACTCAAAATACACACACACAAAGAAAACCACACCACATTGGACAGTTCAAACTACACACACCTGACACCCATACACACACCACATCCACACACCCACAACACTATAAAACACACACCCACACTACCCACAACCCTTTAACATTTAACAATACAAACAATTGCTAACAAAGAGAGACAGCAAGAGCACCTACACAACCAGAGCCACATACCACCATCACATGTACACCACCCACGTACCTCACAACACACACTCCAACACATCACCCCACGCACCCCCACACACACCACTCACACTACACCCATGGCACTACAATCACATTCCAGATTCTCTGTGGAGGAGCTATGGGTCATGGTGGAGGAAATTATCTGGGAAGAGCCATAGCTATTTGGAACACAGGTGCAGCAGACATCCATTGTTAGGAAGATGGAGTTATGGCGGAGGGTCGTGCACAGGGTGAACACGGTGGGACAGTACCAAAAAGCCAGGGATGACATCAGGAAGAAGTGGAACGACCTACGGGGAAGGTCCGTTCCACTGCAGCAAGACACCAACCAGCTGTACAGAGGGCCTGACAGGAGTAGGAGGACTGGACTCTGGTAAGTCAACTCTATACTACTATCACCCCACTACCTGCATGCCACCACATACCCAATACCCCCACCCTCACCCTCACTCCCATCACTCCACCACTTCCCACACACCCCACCATCACAACCCACTCATCCCAAAGCCAAGCCCTGCATGCTCTACCAATGCATGGACACCACTCACAGACCTGCATGGACCCCTATCACTAAAGCATGCACCCTAGAGGGAACAGCTAGCCCACCGAAGAACAACTCACACAAGGCAAAGCTGCCATGGCAATAACAACCATAGAGGGCAACCCACTCTGCACAATATGTCACACACAGAAACAATAACACTGAATTTACATCCCCACAGGTATCCCAGCCAATGTCACAGGAGAAGAGGTGCCAGCAACATTCAGTCCCCCCACAGAAGAGGGCCACAGTGATGACAGCGACTCTGGTCTTCAGGATCTGAATGACCAACCTGGCCCATCAGGGACCTCTGGACAGTCAGTTACCCAGGCACAGTCTCACACCACCACAGAGCCTCCCCCCTCCGGAAAAACCACCACAGCACCCACACAGCAGGGCAATACCTCTGTCCCTGGGCCCCCACCACTACAGGGACCCCAGGGCACACCACAAACCTAAGACAACCAGGGACCTGGGGGTCAGTGCCAGTGGGCACACGGTTCAGGGGACAAAGGCACAGGACAACACGGACACTGGGAGGACTGCTGTGTGCAAGGGGGAGGACAGGCCCTGGAAACTGAATCTCCAGGAGGCACTCTCCGTGATCCTGGGAACATACCAACATTCCCAGGATACGCCGGGCTAGATCATGGACAATTTGCAGGAGAACATGGGGCTGCATGAGGGAAAATACTTGGGGATCAGGGAGGATTTGAAATCCATTAACCCCACCCTGGTCTCCATTGTAAGGGTGCTGACGGACATGGCCAACATAATGAGGTAGGCAGGATCACACCAGCGGGCCCCTGCAACTAGCCAGACTACTTAACAGCCCTCCACCTCCGCTGCCGTTAGTGGACTGGAGGCCCTACCAAAGGACTAACAGGCCACCAGCACCCCTCCCCCTGAGATCCAGGCAGGAGCCAAAGACTATTGCCAAGACCCCCGCCAGGAAATAAGACTCTCCTCAATGTCACCTTGTGTCCTACTCTGTCACCCTGTCCACCTTGAACTGCCATTGCTCCCCTTACTATGCCCTCTTGGACAATGCACCTGTGCTGCCAATAGACTGGACTATACCCAGATTTTCCTCCATTATCCCCCCACCCCATTGCACTTCTCCCTTTTCTTCATAGTACTCAAATAAACACACTCAAATAAACACACTTTGAAAAAATACATGTATGGAGTATGTTAAATTATTTAAGTATGCATTGGTGTGACAAGGTTTAAACATTGCAGTTCAACTGTACAGTAATATATACATAGGAAAGATCTGTAGTTGGCTGCAGTGAATACACCAGGAGCCATAGTGGGGCACCAATATCTGCAAAAAGAGTTGCTGAAGGGTACAGTGAGTGGGCATAGAAGTGGGAATTCACAGCCTGCCAGTGACAAAGATAATCTAAATAATGACAATGAAATGTCAAGTAACACTGTCCTACCTGTGTGTCATTGGAAGTATTATCTGATCACTGCAGTTCTGTTGTCCTCATCTTCATCTTCTGCCTCCTCATCCTCACTGTCCACAAGGTCCACTGCTGCCACACGGCCGGGGAGTGGCGCGAGGAGCAGCACCTAACCCTTGAGGAATGTGTGACTACAGGGTGGTGCTCCCACCTGGCGCCGGAAAAGGCGAGTAAAAATGAAAACTCAATAACAGAATGTGTATACATATGAGAAATCCTCTTAAATACACAGGTTATTAAGCTCCTGGATAAAGGACAGGTAGGGGTGTATTTATATGACGGGGCAGGACGAAGGTCCTGTTGAAGGTCTAATGACCCTATGTGGCAACTCAAAAATGGCCGAAACATGTTGACCCCTTACAGACATTGGGGTGTACACGTAATTGGTCCCTGGTAGCACCATCTTTGATACATTTTTAACCTTGTCCAGGCGACACTGGAATAAACTACGAGGAGTGATCGGCCTGAGACAGTTTTATTCTCCGTTGTTTGTCCTTGGTCCCCGTACTTCTTTGTTGTCTGATGTGTACCTTCATGTTTTCCTACCCCTACTGCTCCACTCCGAAGTGGGATTATCCAGGAGTTTGTTAGCAGGGCCCTATGATGAAGCATGCCACAATTTGTGGGTGAGGGCTGTTTTTTACACATAGGTGTTTAACCCTTAGGGGTTTTTTTACACCAAATTTTCTGTCCTCTGGTGTTGATAACAACATACAGCATGCCACAATGATCTGGCAGACCTTCTTGGGAGAGTAGAACAGGGATCCACCTGTTAGATGGAGGCAACAAAACCTCACCTCCAGGAGGCCAAATGTACTTTCAATTATCCTTCCTGTTCACCCATGTGCCTCATTGTGACAATCCTCTGCCCCTGTACTGGGATTCCTCACAGGGGTCAGTAGCTATGAGAGGTTGGTGTAACCAGAGTCACCTGCAAATATCGAGGGACAACTGTTAGCCACACACTAACCCTTATGGCCCACACCATACCCATACACCAAGATCCACTGGATAGGAACCAGGGCTCACCTACTAGCCACACCCTGTAACTCTGGAGTTGGGCCATCACATTTGTGATGCTGCTATTCCTCAGGATAAAAGCATGATGCACCGACAGAGGATACTTAGCACTGACATGGGAGATGTACTGGTCCGCCAGGCACACCATCTGTACATTCATGGAGTAAAAACCTTTTCGATTTCTGAAGACCTGTTCATTTCACTGGGGGGGGGGACAAATGCTATATGTGTTCCATCAATAGACCCAATAATGTTGGGGATATGTCCCATTGCATAGAAGTCAGCCTTCACTGTGGCCAAATCCTCCACCTGGGGGAAAACGATGTGGGTGCACATGTGTTTTATCAGGGCAGACAACACTCTTGTTAGCACTTTTGAGAACATTAGCTATGATATTCCTGCTGCCAAGCTCAATGTCACTTGGAAAGAACCAGTTGCCAAGAAATGGAGCACAGATAGGACTTGCACAAGAGGAGGATCCTAATGGCATGATGGATAGCAGATATCAGGTCAGGCTCCAATTGGGCACACAGCTCTGTGATTGTGGCCCTGTCAAGTCTAATAGTAAGGATGATGTGCCTGTCCTCCATTGTTGCCAAGTCCACCAGGGGATTGTACACAGGGGGATGTCTTCATCTCCTATTCATCCGTAGCTGTTGCAATCTAGAGGAAAAAGGAGTGAGGAGCCGGTCATTATCTGTACATTGTAACTACTACAGTTCAATGCATGATGTGATTTTCATAATTTATTAGTGGCGTATGTCCTGAATGTACAATTGTGAACTGTGGCACAGTTAGGATCCATGTCCTGCCCCACCTCCCCTCGAAATGGCGTCCGCCTGTCCTGTATGGAGGTACAGGTGGAAGTGAGGTAATTCTGCTGATATTGTGCGCCGGTGCGGGAGGCAGTCAATAACCGCTGTGCAACTCCTCATTGGTTATCATTGAGCCCTATGGGGTACAGTGGCCAATGGTGATGTACGCCGGCGGTGACGTTATGCACCGCCACTGACGTCACCACCATTTTCTATCTGTTCACTCACTTGCTACCTGACCTTCAACAGGAGAGGACCTACACTGCATGTGCTGCTGTAACCTGTGTCTGGAACCTACCATGGCTTGTGTGACTGGGGAAAGGGCCCCTGCCTTCACCTCGGTGGATTTGGAGCGACTGGTGGATGGGGTCCTACCCCATTACCGACTGCTGTATGGGCCTCCAGACCAACAGGTGAGTACACTGTGAGCACGATGCATGGGGCATGAATGCATGGAGTGCTGTGTGTGAAGGCCTTGTGTTGGGGGGGTTGGTGGTTGGGCCCTGGGCAGCGTGCATCATGTATTCTGGGCCATGTCTGTGCATAAGGGGAATGGGAAGGGATATGGTGGGCCATGAGTGTAACAGGCAGGATGTCTGACTAATACCTTTCCCTGTGTATATTTCCTCTGCAGGTCAGCACCCATCAAAAAAAGGGTTTATGGTGTGCCATCGCCAAGGATGTGTGGACCCTGAGGGTCTACGGAAGGAGGCACACCCACTGTCAGAAACGGTGGGAGGACCTGAGACGCTGGGCACAGAAGACGGCAGAGGCCCTGCTGGGGATAGTCTCCCAATGAGGAAGGGGTGCCCCTAGAACCCTGACCCCACTGATGGCCCCCATACTGGCGGTGGCCTATCCGGAGCTGGATGGGCACTTGGAGAAGTACAGTGCCCATCATTACAACTTACGTCTGGTGGGGTGGTATCCGGGTGGTGGATGTGTGTCGGTTGGTGCCCCTAGGCCAGGCCTGACATTGCAGAGTAGGTCCCATGTTGTGCAGGGTTCTGATGTGATATTCCACCTACTTAGCTTGTAGGCATCCACTACTGGGCAGGGCTGTGTGGGTCCCAGGTATGCTGCAGTTGGTGGTATGTGTCCCTACCCATGCCCTGGTGACTAGTATTGCTAATGGTAGTGCATTGCCTAGTGCGTAGGGCTGTTCCCTGAATGTGAGGGTGCTGTGTATGCCAATGGTGGTGTTGGTGCAGCCATTGACCTAGTGTATCCTTTGTCTCTCCCCCCCTTTTTGTTTTGTAACCCTGTCCTTATGTGCATTAGCATCATCTGGCAGAGGAGCAGTGGCAGCAGTGACGGAGGGAGCTGCATCCCACAGGACCCAGAAGGCAGAGTCCACCAACCGGGAGGGCACCAGTGGAACAGAGGTTGAGGGGAGCAGCATGGTAAAGACTGGAGCGGACAGTTCAGACAGTGATACCTCCTCCGATGGAAGTTCCCTGGTGGTAGCGAACACTTCTGTGACCACCCCAGCTACAGGTACAGCCGCCGCCCCGTACCAGAACCTCCCTCTCAGCAGTCCCTCAGCGAGTTGCCCGTGCCCGCTCACCAAGGAGGTTGGGCATCTCCTTCGCCCCAGGCACCTAAGGCCCTGCCCTGGTGAGCCCTGCTGCCCTAAGTGAGGAGGCTATCGGCCTCCTGTGATCCATCTCTGTTGGGCAGTCAACCATTGTGAATGCCATCCTGGGGTTGGCAGTCCAAATGCAACAGACAAATGCATTTCTGGAGGGCATTCACACTGGCTTGGTGGACGAAAAGAGATCAATCCAGGCCCCAGCCTCCTCGCTTATGGCAGCCATAGTCCCTGCTTCCACCCTCCAACTTCCTCTTCCCAATCCCATTCCCCTCAACCCCAACCTATCCCAAGCTCACACGCAGGCGAGCATGCACACAGGACAACACACAAGAGTGTCACAGGCAAACAGAAGCACCACACATCATCCCACAGGCACTCACACAAACACCATGCAGATGCAGACATACCAGCATCCACTGACTCCACTGTTTCCCCCCTCCTCATCCTCCACCTCCCTCCCAGTTGCATCTACACTCACACTTGCATGCACTACATCCTCATCTACTACCACCATCACCACCACACCTAGCAGAACACATACCTCACCTGCAGACACCATCCCAACATCCATGCACAAATCCTCTGTGTCCTCTCCCACTGTGTCTGTGCCCCCCTTCCCAAGGTACACAAACGCAGGCACTCAGACACCCAACAGCCATCCACCTCACAACAGCATCCAACCCATGCACCTGCACCCAAACACAGCAGACACCTCCTACAACCACTCCCTCTTCCTCCACTCCCAAATCTTCTCCCTCTTCCCGCCCAAATGTCCCTAAGAAGCTTTTCCTCTCCACCGTTGACCTCTTCCCCCCTCACCCCCTGTCCTTCACATCTAGCCAGGGTGTATAAAACCCAGGCAAGCACCTCAGCCACCAAGTCCTTGAGCCCAGTACTGTCCACAGCAACTCCTGATGGAAAAGGATTCCGGGCACCAGGCAGCCACATGGAAAGGGTCCCTGCCCCAAGTGCTGCCAGGAAGGGCAAGGAGCCACCCCCAACTGATGGTAGGAAGGGAAAGGTGCCACCCCCAGTTTCTGTAAGAAAGGGAAAGGTGCCACCCCCAGCTGCTTTAAAGAAGGGCAAGGAGCAATCCCCTGCTGCTGCCAGGAAGGGGAAGGAGAAATCCCCAGCTGCTGCCAGGAAGGGCAAGGGGCCTGCACCAGCAGGCAGAAAGGAGAAGGGGCCTGGTCCTAGGACTCAGTCTGAGCCCACACCACCAACCATGGTGGTGCAGCCGTCCAAGGCTGCAGGGGATAGGCTGGAGCCTCCCTCCACCACCAGCTCCATCAGCAACACTGCCACCAGCACCACCACCAGCAGCACCACTGGGCAGCCATCCGAGGCTGCAGGGCATGGGCTGGAGCCTCCTCCCACCACCATCTCTACCATCTCCAGCATCAGCAGTACCAGTGGGCAGCCGTCCGAGGCTGCAAGAGATGGGCTGGAGCCTCCCCCTACCACTACCAGCAGCAGCACCACCAATGCCACCACCGAGCAGCCATCACCGCCGGCGGACAGTGTGTAGTCCTGCATCCATGGGCTGTTGTGCGGGCTGCACCTGCTAGTCCTGTGAGTATGACACCTAGATGATAGTCTGTGACCATGCACTCCCAAAGATCAGCATCACAGGGCACGATGCCCCCTCCAGAACCCGTGGGTATGCACCCACTCAAACCATCCTCCCCAGGATGAAGATCACAGGGCATGTTGCCTCCTCCAGAGCCAGTGGGCAAGCCACCCACCTGAGAGACTGTGGCCTATCACTCCCCAGGACAGCACACAGGGCATATTGCCCCCTCCAGAGCCAGTGGGCAAGTCACCCACTTGAGAGACTGTGGCCTATCACTCCCAGGACAGCGCACAGGTTATGTTGCCCCCTCCAGGATCAGGGTTGTTGTTCCATCTGCCGGCTTAGGTGCCCCCCCCGTTCCCCATCCCCCTGAGGTGCCTGCCTATTTTTTAACTAATGCCCCTGCAGTATTCTCACTGTGTTGTTGCAGGAGACAGCTGGGGCCTTGGACTTTGGCCCAGTGGCCCACAAACATTGAGGACTGGGCAGTGTCCCTTCATTTGTAAATATGTATATAATTTTGGATTTTGATGCACGTATTACTACTGTATATTCATCTTATTACACTCACTTTGATCTATTGGTGTTGTCCTCTGTAGACATGGTGTAGAATCGGTTTAGCAACTTAAGCACACTTTCTTACACTTTACAAAAAAGTTTATAAAATGTATAATTAAATATCTGAACTTGAAGTTCTTTGTTAAATACAGAAGAAGACACTGGTGTCTTTCAGCTCCACATAAATTCACTTCTGCTGAGTACAACTCAAACAGATTTTCTTCTCCTCCAAACCACCAAAGACAACTGAGCTATCTCTTGATCTGCAGCCAATCACATCACAGCATTTCTTAAACAATGAAATAAGAATGGTTACTACTGATTCAGCCTTAGCCCTTTTTTCACTTCTCCCCACACAATCTTGCAAGACCTTTGTGGATCATAAAACACCTTTTGACAGGCCAAGTAATTTTCCATGAATGTCTATATATATATATATATATATATATATATATATATATATATATATACATTTCTATATATCTATATATACATATCTATATATATCTATATCTATATCTATATATATATATATATATATATATATATATATATATATATATATATATATATATAATAATACACTTGTCCCTTAACGTCACACGACAAGGGCTCGTACAAGTAAAGTATACAGTTTAAAATCTTCCTTTTATTGGCAATAAGCGCCTCCTCGCCCAATGCAATATTTGTTGTTAACTTTAGATGTGGCTAGTGTATATACTAGCATTGGATATGACCTAGGCATTGAAGCTACCAGACATTTTTCGAGAGAAAGGGTGATATCGCATTATTCCATACAGACATGAGACATGGTACTTGATCTGATAAGATACTGTTTACTGTTTCACTAGTAATTTTTTCATATTTGATAATAAGATCTACAGGCAAAAACAAGAAACAGCAATGGGCACCTGTTTTGCCCCCATCTGTACAAATTTGATCATGGGCTGGTGGGAGAAACAGGTGTCCATCGAAATGCCAGAATTTGATGATCATGTTATTATGTTGGTGAGATTCATTGACAATATTTTAATATCTTGGAAAGGTGATGAATATTCTGGTAATAATTTCATTTTGAGTCTCAATAATAACTTGTATGATTTCAAATTAACTAGCCAAATGAGTAAAAAGTCCATTGTATTTCTGGATGTGGAGTTTAAAGTCATGGGTGAACTTTTGACTAGCAAACTACATTGAAAGACTAGTGCTGTTAATAGCTTATCACATGCCAAGCGTGCTCATCCAGCTAGCTTGTTTTACAATATCCCCTATGGGGAAATGTTGAGAGCTAAACGTAATTGTAGTACACAATTGATATTTGAAAATGAGAAAAAATCATGATACAGAGATTTTTGGAAAGGAGGTACTGTAGGAAAATGATTGATCAATCTTGTGTTAAAAAAAGACTGTGACCAGGTGAGGTTCATAACTACATATTCCAATGGTGATTATCCTATCAGGAACATATTCAAGAAGAATTGGCATATTTTGAAAACTGATGCTCTGTTGAACAAACACCTGCATGACACACCTCATATTACTTTTCATAAAAGTCAGTCACTAAGAGATCAGCTGTGCCATAATGTGGTTACACAGGAGGCATTGAAGGATGGGGGCTTTTACTGTTGTTTGAGGTGTAAGGCTTGCATTAACAGCTTTAATTGTACCAAACTGGAAATTCCTAACCTTAAGAGTCAACATATGATTAAGGGGATATTTAGTTGCCAGCTGTTTTACCTGCCCGTGCAATAAGCTGTATGTGGGCAGCACTATACACAAAATTTAAAAATGAATTTTTTAACATAAACGATCCATTAGACACAATAAACAGCAGTACCCAGTGGCCAGACATTATGATGAACTGCACTTTCGGAATAACAATTTGGTCCGCTTTGTTGTAATTGATGCAGTTTGGCAGGACATCAGAGAAGAGTATAGGGAGCACAAAGTATGTATACTAGAATCAAGATATATTCTTGACTTTGAGTGCACAACTCCTGATTGTTTGAATATGAGTATGGAATTGGTAGTATATTTGGGTTGAATAGTGGATAAAAGAATATCTAAAGTTGGACATATTTGCATGGGAGTAATTCACACACACTAGATTTTAACTATGTTTTATTTATTTACATTGTGTCTTTGTTTTTCAGTTGGGTGAGGATTACTATTAACCAGTGGAATATCTAGGGTGCACCTCTATAGGTGGATCAGATTAATTTACTAATCCCTGTGTGGGGAATAAATAAGTGTAGTATCACCTAGATAAGATGGTGTTCAAGAGAATAATTTTCTTCATTACTAGGTTAAGTAATATTATTTACTTAGTCTTTATTGATGACCGCTTTAAACATAACTATAGTGATCGTGCATAATAAGTATGTGTTCCAAAAGTGGTACATATGTGATGAAATTCTCACTATGGTTAATCAAAGTCCACTATCACATGACATAATCTTATAGAATATCAGTATTCATAAGATTTGCACAGTATATGACATTACTTCATTAGAATATAAATATTTCAGAAGACCTGTAAAGTTAATGTATGATTTTAACTATGGAGGGAGTGATCTGTTCCAAGATGACGCTCATGGAGTTAGTGGGCAATTACAATATGTGTCAATAGAGGTCCGTTGTATTAAGTGATGAAACTCCTACTGTGTTTATCAATGTCTGTAATAATGTGACATGATTCTATCAGAACACCAGTATTTGCAAGATTTGCACAGTTTATGACACAACTCTATTAGAGTATTAACACTTCAGAAGATCTGTATAGCCTTTGTATTAATTTAACTATGGAGAGAGTGACCCATTCCAAGATGGCGCTCACTGAGTTAGTGGGAAATTACAAAATGTGTCAATGGTGGTCCGTTTTTTATTTTGATTAATTGTCTTTTTTGTTTTGAGCATTAAACGATGTGTTGAACTCCCACTCCATACTGTGATCAAGGCTACGGCCAAAATGCATTGGGTGAGGATGTGTTTATTGCCAATAAAAGGAAGTCTTTAAACTGTGTCCGTGCCGTGTGACATTAAGGGACAAGTGTATAATGTTTGGGGCTGACAGAGCCCTGCCCCAACTACCGACTTAGGGCCTCATTTGCAAGGAACTGGTGCATTGGCTCCAATGCACCAGTTTCCTTGCATCATGGTAATGCTGTATTTATTATACAGTGCACCATGGTGCTCGTTAGCACAAATGCAAATTTATGGGGCTTTGCATCAAAAATGTTGTCACTAGTCCAGTAAAGCTCATGGAGGCCCTTTGAAAAGAGCCTAACGTCAGTTTAATGCCTGGCCTGGGCAGGCGCTAGAAAATGATGCTAGAATGGTGCAGTGAAATCTTGTAGATTTCACTGAGTCATTTCTTTGGGCCTCACTGCAGGGGAACGCCTCCCCTGCATACATTATACCCGCTGCAGGTATAATGGGGTGCAAGGGTTTACAAACTGGAGCAATGGTGACATTGCACCAGTTTGGTAATAGAGCACGGGGTGGGGGACTGTTTTGCGCCGCTGTAGCATAAAAAACAATAACGCTACGGAGGTGCAAGGAGCTTGTAAATGAACCCCATAATTTTAAATGAGCACTGTGTGAGGAAGTTAAATCATAATTATTTTGTCTGTCTATAAGAGACCTAGGGGAGTTTATTTTTGGATGGCATTCATGCTTTCTTTGTTAAAGCAACACCCTCATCTTATGGTAGGCTAAAGGGGCTTTTGTGACCTTCGTGAACCTGGGTCTAAATTGGAAAAATGGAGAGTGTTCCCTTCAACTCTTTAAACATTTTATGTGTACTCTTGATTTTTCCTACTAACTTAAGGTTGTTAAATAAAAATGTATAAAATTCTGTTACAATGAGTGAAGCTCCTGTATTGGAGCTTAGAACATCTTTTGAAGATTATTTCTTGGACCTGACTAAACATACACTGATTTTGTTACTAGGGGACTTTAACCTGCATCCATGCATGATTTGTAATTATAATGTGGGCACAGATGTTTCTTCCTGTGTCTCTGATTATGTGCACTTTCTTCACACATTGCTGGGGGAATTAATAAACAACCAGTTTTTTTTATTTTATTCTGGTCAATTTATTGACCAGGCATGAGTTTAATTCTGTTAACTTAACACCTACGTTTAAGGGCAGATGTCACATCACAACTAATGATTTTGTATTAGTGTCAACTTTTTAACTCTGTTATCAAATTTGAGACAGTTTGTGTGTAGCAATCATAACCCATTACTAGCTACTTTCAGCTTGGAGGATTCTAGGAATGTTGTTTCTTTTTTATAGAAGGAGCCAATTATAACCACTGCTCAGTGTTGCAGGATCAGCTGGGCCAAGGTTGTTCCTACTGATTGTTTAGAGAGTTTGGCTGCATCATGTTGCGCTGACTTATCTTCCTATTCACTGGAAGATACTCCTAACACTAGTATTGTGGATTCTTTCCTTAGTTTTTGTGATGTAGTGAAGAAAGCCCTTACCAGGGTGGGATCAGTTCCCCCGTCCACTGGTCATAAATGGTTTGACAAAAGTTGTTCAAAGGCCCATAAAACTCTGTTGATGGCTTAGCACAAATCGCCACAAATAAATGAAGAGGTGAGAGTAGCCAGGGGATTGCATAAATCAGCTTATAAGGAGCAGAAAAATGTTCTTAAAAGGGAGGCCTGGGAGAAATTACTTGCCACATGTTCACTAAAGGATAGTTAGGGTTTTTGGAGTGTGGTGAACTCCATAGGGGTTCAGAAGTAGCTTGTTAATTTTTCTATAATATGCATGAGGAGCTTATGGCCTCTGTGAGGTATGGCCCCAATGGGGAGTGCATGACACACTTTATGCTAAGGAAGGAGTCAGACAGGGCTGTATTATAGCATCTTTTTTATTCTTTATATTAACCTGTTTGTTGGAAAATGGGTTATTGATAAGGGCAGGTAGGTACCTACACTTAGCAATAGGCCACTAACGTCCACTTAGGTCCAGTTAGGTCTCAGTAAATTAAACCCAGCTCAACCCTTGGTAGCTTGGCAACGAGCATCAAGGCTTAACTTAGGAAACAGAGTGTAAAGCATTCAAATATCACAAAACAGTATTTAAATGAAACACAGGAAACAGTGTAAAAGTCCAAAACCAATTCATAAAAATAGACTATATTTTTATCTTTGAAATGACACAAAAACGAATACAATCGGATAAGGGGAACCGGAGATATGAATTTTTAAAGAATTGTTGTTTCTTAGCGTCTAGAAACAAAAAGTGCTAATTGGGTCATCTGGTTGCACCTCGACCGGGGCAAAGTCAAAGTTTCAGGCTGACCGCGATGAAGCCCGGCTCACCTACAGGCCGCGGGAGGCCTCGGTCAAAAGTTTACCTTCACACTTAGTCGTTTTTCTGAAGATTTTCTTCAGCGGGACAAACTTGACAGTCCAATCCGACCTCCTGGAACTCAGTTTTACTGCTTTTGCAATTTTTTTCCAGTGCAAACATATGCCTTTCTCTATCATGGTTTTTATCTGGTGTTTTTAATTCATGTCCTTAAGATGTTATGTCTGGCTCGTGGTCCCATTTTATTGCCTACTTCTTTATGTCACAATGAAATGTATGATTTTATGTACATTTATGAATTTCATTGATCAAATTGGATTAAACTGCAAAGGTACTGGGACATTATATTTACGTTATTTCAAGTAGCTATAATTTGTGCCAGTGCTGAATTTCTATGGTTGTGTGCATGCAAATTCAGAACTTAACTATAAAGTTCCTCTAACCTTTTTTCAGTGAATTCCTTTGGTTTAAATGTAATTCCTAACAATAATCTTTGTCTTTTTCAGTGAATTTCTATGGTTTTTTAACACAGCCGTCTGTTGGCAGCCTGCAGACAAGCCCTGCAACCAACCCCGCATGCATCCAGTCCCACACAGCGCAACAGGGTGTTGGCTACAGGCCCTGGCCTGTGGCCAGGCCCTTTATCCAACTCCCTGTAGGCATTTAAACCCACACCACTCATGGCCTTTGGCCATGCGTTACAGAGGTTAGCCATAGGACCTGGTGTGCAGGCAGGCACTGCAACCAAACTGCCATTGGTATCCATGTTGCACCACATACGCTCCTTCAGCTCTGCATGGTGAAGGTGGGCCGCAGGGCCTGGTCTGCAGGCAGGCCCTGCAACCAACACCCCGCACTCACCCTAGGAGGGGATTATGGTTTAATTTTTATGACATGAGCATCTGTACCAGAATGGATCCTGGCCTGCCTATTTATCCTAGTAGAGGCCACAGTTAAGCGCAAAATGTCTATCCACTGGAGTATTATATATATATATATATATACACTTTTAGAAAGTGAATGCAACATTTAATGGGCCAATGTGTTTGTATTGACCCATTAAATGTTACATTTACTTTCTAAAAGTCTTCACTTCCGTCCAAGGATGAGAGGTCGAGCGCCATATTCTCCTTTCATTGTGGGAGGCACTGTGCAACTGTCTAGCAAATATATTTTGTGCATGAAAACCAAATTCACACACTGCGCAGCATGTTTCCACAAAAAAGTGCTATTAGGGATGATATGCAACAGTTTTTCTCGTGCGACATTTCTTTTTGCCCCTGGTTTAGAGAATTGTTGTTTGAAAAAGCATTACTCGATATGATGTCAACTCTCACTTTCCGTAACAATGACATTTAATTGTAATTACAGACAGTTCCATCCCCAGGCTAAAGCCATTGACTTTTGTAAACATCTGTGATCCTGGGCAAGGGTGTCGGCATCCATCAGTCGTGTTAATAGCTGTCCATTGACAAATGTCTCTGAATACACGGAAGAATACAGACTCAATTCACAGGTGGTAGGGATGAGAAATGGTTCCTCCATGCTAGTACAGCAACTGACCCAATTAGATGAAGTTTGCAATAGAAAAAAACAGTGACTATCATAAAATCCTAGAAATGCCACAGGGTATTTGGAACGTTTTCCAATCCTTTTTGGTTAAGAAAGTTGTTACAAAGTGCTATCAAAATGATATGTGTAAAGCCCCAAATCATATCATTTTAAAAACAGATGCAGGCGTCAAAGTAAACTCGCGCATGCTTTCCTACTTATTGTATATGAAAATGAAAAATTTCATGTATTGGAAACAACCAAAATGTAGTCCAGGCATCGAGAACGGGGATATTCGCTTCACCTCTCCTTGTATACCCCTGTTTGTAGAATGTTGTAAAACTTTTATGCCCCATCCGAAACACGCACTCTAAATTTTCACTTTATAGGCATGGCTAAACAGATAGTGGTCATGCTCATTAAATTAATTACAAAAAATCATGTAGACTTCTTTTACTAGATATTCAATAAGTATATCAATAGTTAAAGCTCTATTAATATGTTTGTGTTCAATAAAATTTATAAATCTAATCGTTGTCTTTAATATTGCGAGTTTAAATATTTTATCTTAGCTTTCTGAAGCTGCAGCACCTTAAAAAAAAATACGTTATGAAGGAGAACTAACAAACAATACTAAGCGTTTTGCATTTACCCACCATAGTGAAGTTGATCACTAACCGTAAAACAGCCAAAATGAACGGGTTCTGCAATCATTAAAATATGTGCTGTTGCTTCTTTAAATTCTCGCTGCTTTTAAAGCGTTAGCTCCTTTTTTAAAGACTCTTTGGGGAACAGAGCCGCGATAACCCATTAGGAATCTGCAGACAATGAGCTTTCCTCTGATGATAAATGATGCACAACCTTTCACATTTGTCTTCCCCTCTGCCCTCTTCCATACTTAAAGAAGCGTTAAAGAGACTTAGCTTCACGTGCATCTCCAAAGTGCATCGCATGAAACGTGTCCTTCATTTTTTGCAACACTCTTTTTGTTTATTCTTAGCTAATGAGAACACACTGCACTCTCAAAGTTTTTCGTCGAAAGTATGCTGATTGATATTCTGATTCAAAATTGAGCACTGCAAACATTTTGACTGCACCATGGCATTCGGTCTTGCAGCACATATTCTGGGGGTGCGGAAAATTTAGGCTGCCGCTTTTTTCACAAAGCATAATTTCATTTTCGCACAGCTTCCGATATTATTATTATTATTATTAATGTAATGAAGTTGCAAAGTCTTGAGCTTTGCAAATTTGCACGCAAATCCTAAAACTGAGTTTTAAACTGGGATGAGTTCAGTATCATATCACACTCTGTAGTTGGATTCACAAATCCATATTTTCTGAAAATGCAGGTGTAGCATTCACTTTTCAGGTAAGTATTTGTAGTAATATTATATTTATGCTGCTAAACTCTGAGATTGTAATGTGCAAAGAAATGTTACTATTGAAAGCCACAATAAGTAACTGTAAAATGCAACTTGGCATACCACTTTGTGGTCATTTATTATTCTGGTGAAAAAAATGGTAAGGCTGGTGGTCACTCTCACAATATCCCAATTATAATGCATTATTTGATGTAGTAGAGCATCTCAGTCATGAGATGATCATGTACTTTCTGCGCTCTCAGTGAAATTCTGAGAGTGTGGAAGAAATGGGTCAAGGTTGAAGACACCATTTCTGATTTTTATGACATTTATGATCCATTGGTATATTGCAACTGTACTTTATCTACCAGACACAAAACACAGGAACATAGCATTAGAACAGCATCTTCATTTGTACTCAGCAGGTGTAGCCAGGCAAATAAGAACACATTGGTTGCAATACAGATGGTGTTGGTACGAGAGAATACCAAGTTATTACTGAGTCAAGTATATACCGTCTGCACTTAGTCCTATGCCAGTAAACAAACCCCTAGAGGACCACTACCTGAATTACAACTCCTGAGTCCCATATGGTATGCTACTATTATTGGCTTTTCAGTAGATTAGCACATGCTGCATTGGTGCCATAGCATCTTTGTCACTGTAGATTTCTTCCAAACAAGTATGCATTTTTTACTGTTTACTGAAATATCAAATGCCAACAGCTAGGATTCCATCTATTATTAATTTAATAAACAAGTTTCGGACCTTCATGCATCAAATTATATTGAAAATGTTCACTGGAAATGGAAATAGCAAAGCATTATTTTTTTTGTAGGCACCTGTAACTGCTATTTGATTTTAAAAAATTGCCAATTTTGAATCAAGATGCAAAAATGAAAGCTCTCAAATGTCAGGCCCAAACATAGAAATCTATCTGTGTTTGAGATGCTCGTGCCTTCTAGCACCAGAAAACATGATCCCTGGAGATGTGAGCTATCTTCAGTGATTCAGCAATTTAATTGGCCATTCTTTCGCCTACTCAGATTATAGTAATATATAAGGCTCATTCTAGTTTTAACCCTGAGATTAACTGTCCTGACTGTGGGGAAGTCAGTTGGTTGACCATATGTGATACTGCCTGCTTTTTTCTTTTTTTTTTAATGGTAAGCAAAAGGAGGTCAACCGATGAATGTGGTTTTGTCTTCATACTGGCCTGCACATATTACCAGCTAACAAAAAAAAAAAAAAAAAACTTCTTCAGCCATAACTGCTTTACATGGGTTTGCAATTGTCATCTGCATACTTTTCTGAGTGGCATGTGAAGACTTTACATTTGATGAATGTTTTTTTAACTTGTAAAAGCACGACATATATTTTGGTCTGTTGAGTTTGCTTATAAAATATCACCATGCAGGTCCACTAAAATGTCTCCATTCTAAGCCTGCGTGAAGTTATACACCACATGTTCCTTTAAATTATGATTCATGTTACTGTTCTTAAGTTTTGTGATGTCAATGCAACTCAATGGGCAAAGGTAGAATTTGACATACCCAAAACAACTATTAACACCCAGCATGGTTTGTGAAAAAATATAACAGACTACAATGGTTTCTAGATAAAGTGTGACAATAGAAAGTGACTTGTTTCAATAAAGTGCTGACTGTGCAGTAAATCAAAGGGTAAGACAAAGAATATATTGGCAGACTATAAAAAAGTCAGAGATCTTTGGAAAGATAAACTACAAAAATAAGCCTGACTACATCTCTAACATTATTCAAAATGGCCTATCTCTGATTACTTGTTTCATAAATGGAAATAATCTAGTGCTCTGTAACCAATAAATCAACTAGGAAGCTTAAAAGTGAGAAATGGACAAAAGATATTTGAAAATTAGTGTTAGACCTGACAGCCTTAGGGTGGTCACCCCCAACGTTTTGCCTGCCTCCCTCCACTTTTTGACACTGTTTTTGCTGGTTTTAGGACTCTGAGCACTTTACCACTGCTAACCAGTGCTAAAGTGCATATGCTCTCTCCCTTAAAGCATGATGACATTGGCTCATACCCAATTGGCATATTTAGTTTACTTGTAAATCCCTAGTAAAGTGCTCTGCATGTTCCCAGGGCCTGTACATTAAATGCTACTAGTGGGCCTGCATCACTGATTGTGCTGTCCACATAAGTAGCCCCTTAACCATGTCTCAGACCTGCCATTGCAAGGCCTGTGTGTGCAGTTTCACTGCCACTTCGACTTGGCATTTAAAATTACTTGCCAAGCCTAAAACTCCTCCTTTTCTACATATAAGTCACCCCTAAGGTAGGGCCTGGGTACACCACAGGGCAGGGTGCTATGTAGGTAAAAGGCAGGACATATAACTCTGTGTTTTATATGTCCTGGTAGTGGAAAACTCCTAAATTAATGTTCCACTGCTGTGAGGCCTGCTCCTTTCATAGGCTAACATTGGGGCTACCCTCATATACTGTTTGAGTGGTAGGTTCTGATCAGAAAGGGGTAGACAGGTCATATTTAGTATGGCCAGAATGGTATTAGAAAATCCTGCAGACTGGTGATGTTGGATGTTATATTGCTATTATAGAAATGCCACTTTTAGAAAGTGCTCAGCCTTCTGGTAACTTGGCACAGAGCAGTCAAGCTTAACTTAGAGACAATGAGTAAAGTATGTGTGCAACATTTCAAACAGTAGTACAGTGAATACACTACACATAAAGGATCCCACACAAAGTTAGAAAACTAGAGTACATTTTAATAAATAAAGCAAGGCGAGACCAAACAACAAAAATCCAATAGGTAGAATTGGAGTTATGATTTGTTAAAGATTTTAGCAAAAATGGGGCCAAAAATCACAATGTGCCAACTAAGGACATCTAGATATCAGATTACGCTGGTCTGGGACAACGTCACACTTTCAGGCTGACTATGTTGGAGCCCAGATCAGCTACAGTCACCAGAATAGGACTGCTAAAGTTTACTTTCTCAAATCCATGCCAAGAGTCCAATTCACTGTGGAGGGGGCCACGAGGAGCAAGGAGAACATCACAGGAGGCTTCTGACAGAGTGCAAAGAGCAGGCCAGGTGTAATGGATAGGCTTTGCTGGTGCTTAATGTTGGCAGTCCCTGTGGCGATCCATGCTGTCTCACAAAGAATCGGGCTGATGGAGCTTCATGCTGAATCACAGTGCAAGCAGCAAGGCCCTGGTGTGTACTGGCCTGTTCGCAGTTGGAAAGAGCCCAAAAGTTTGATTTCAGCTCAGTGAGTGACACCATGGGTCCAGGACGTGAGAGGCAGCACTTCGTGGTTAGGAACTCACTTTGGCTTGGTGCGGGGACTAGTGCAGTTTGTTGGGGAGTCTTTTATCAGATCTGGTAGCAATGGGTTCAAGATGAAGTTGCAGGTTCAGTTCCTTCTCCCCAGGAAAGAGGGCAACAGGTCAGCACAACAGAGCAGACGTTTCTTCAGAGAAGTAATCCAAAAGATTTGCGTTCCTTTAGGCAGCCTTGTTTCTGGCAGAGTATTCACAGGTGCAGACGTATACAGAAGAGTGTGTGACTAAGGTCCAGTATTTATAACCAGTTGTACCTTTGAAGGGGGGAGAACCTGCTAGAGGTATACTTTTGAAGTGCACATGTGCCTTGCCTTCCTGGCTCTGGCCCCTGACTAACAACAAGGGGTATGCATCCCTTTGTGTGAAGACAGGACACAGCCTGTTCAAGTGTAAGTGGGACTGGGCGAGGCATCTCAATCCCATCCTGCCAATGATGGCCCATCCAGCCATACCCAAGCTCCCTAGTATGTTTAGCTGTCTAGGAGGAGTATTCAAAGCCCAATTGTCAAGTACACCCAATCATATGATTTAGACACAGGCTGCAGGCACCAAATGGCTAAGGCAAGAAGATGCCAACCTACTAAAAGTGGCATTTTCAATATTGTAATTTAAAATCTGACATCATCATAATTTAAGATTTTTCATTACAGTTCCTGGGACACCAAACCTGATCTAGTTACCTGGTACCATTTGAAAAATACTCATATACAATGTAACTAGGAAATTCCAATGTTATCCTCTGGAGAGGCATCCTTGTAGGAGTGAAAAATGAGTTTTTCACTACTAGGTCATGTAAAACTTGAAAGTACATGTCTAGCCTTTTTAAATCAGTACACTCTGCCCTCCGGGCTGTCCAGGACCTAACCTAGGGGTTCGATACATCATTAAAAGGAAGGTTCGGGCCGGCAAAGGAATTACTTTGCCAGTTTGACATGCCAGTTTAAAACTGCACACACACTGCCTACAATGGCAAACCTGACACAAGTTTAAAGTGTTGCTTAGGTGGGTGGCACAATTAGTGCTGGAGGCACACTAACAGCACTTCATTTGCAGGCCCTGGTTACATGCAGTACGACTTTACTAGGACTTGAAAGTACATTAAATGTGCCAATAAGACGGAGGCCAATTTTCCATGTTTCAGGGACTGTACTCAAGCAGTTAAGCACTGGTTAGCAGTACCAAAGTTCTCTGTCCTAATGACAAAAAAATCAAATTCTGAATAAAGGATGGACGAAGGTAAAAGTTTGGGGGGAAGATCACACTAAGGATGTCAAGACCATCAACTAGATAGTTTGTCACTCTTTGTGCTCACAAAGTGTGAGGACTGTAATTTTTCTAAATTGGTTTGGGGATTTTTCTTGTGTTGTGTTTCCTTTTTTACTATATGTGTGCTACAAAATAATTTAAACATTGCCTCTAAGTTAAGCCTAACTGCATTGTGCCATGCTACCAGAAGGTTAAGACCAGATTACTTTAGTAACTTTTGTGTTTCATCCTATCAAGAATTGTGGTTGTAGCTTGAATGGGGCTTTAACCACTCAACCAATTACCCCAATTTCTTACACTGTGATTGAGAAATTAGGCACTTTTTGGAGTCTTATTAGTAGAACATTGTGATCTAAAGTATAGAGTGTAGCTGAAAGGTCTAATAGGATCAGCATGCTGTGTGACCTTTCATCTGCCAGCGTGAGTAGATAATCCCAAATGTTTACAAGTAAATTCTGTGTGCTACACTGTTTGTGTCAGAACCCAAACTGGGCATGTTGAGGATGTCATATAACTCAGAATCAGTGCAGTTTCCTAGAGACTGCTTTTTCTAGTATTGTAGAGTAAAAGGGACAAGGGATGGCTGATGATAGGGTGTGCAATCTAATTTGGACTTTTGAATAGATGTATAATAACAGGGTGCTTCAAGATGCTCTTGATTTTGCCATGTATGAGGCTCTATTACTGAATCTATTCACTTCATTGACCAGTAAATTTCCATGAGTAGTCACAATGGCAGCAGGACGGAGGTTTCCTGCATAGTTTCAAGCTCTGATGCCCTTGAGAAGTGGTAGCATATTATTAGGGAATTACTGGCAAAAACTGATTATTTGCCGTGCCAGCACTGCATTGTGGTTAGTGCATTGAGAAGTTGATTGGTGTCTCATGGTAGTGCTAAAAGTTGTGCAGATTCCCTGCACAATTTTGATATAGAAATTAGATAGAAAGCCCTAAAGGTCCCGAACTTGTTTGGGGCAATGTGTTTCAGTGGTGTTAGTTAACATTCATATCCAACTTATTTTCACAGCACTTACAGTAACCTTTCCAGAAACACTATATGGCTGAAATGCAGAGTTTCTGTTTATTTTAGGAACTGTATTTACATTTCTATTTTGAAATTATAGTTTAACATGCACAGTCACACCTTCCAAGAAATTGAAAAGATACATGAATTTTCTGCATAAAAAAGACTACAACATTAATATAGCTACAGAAATGATTGTCAAGATAAACAATCTGACATGGTCAAAGTAAAATAAACCAACGTAACTTAAGCAAACAAGAAGTATGGTCAGAAAGTTTAGTAAAGTAAGGTCAGTATGTTTGAACATGGAACTATGCACAAATGTAGACCTACACACACATCTTGATGTTCACCTCCTCATAAATGGAATTCCCAACTTCAATGTACTATTGACAGTTAGATATAAACATATGAGTCTCCACCATTGGGAATGAGGGAGTAGATACTCCTACAACAGATTTTATGACTGTAAAAATACAGTTAATAGCTCTTTAGCTGTTTGTTGTGATCTGGGCAAGTCAAAAAACAACATAATATATATAAATATTTATATTGTTTTAAATATAGTAAAGTATATGTTATTTATTCTCCCACACTACTTACAGTGCCTTTTGAGTTCAATTTACCACCATGTTGAATTATTGAATTCACATTATATATTATTTTATTAGCGATTTAATTAAAAACTGTTATCATTTTTAATATATGGCAGTAAAATATAATTATGGATATTTACCCATTGTTTTATTATTAGAAATTATTTAATGACAAGAGCAAAAATAATTTACACAACATTTAATTTAAAGTATTATTTAACATAACTTATTTCATAGTTTTGCCCTATGTGTTATTGTAATTGCTGGTCTTCAATATATTTCTATGGGAGCATGGTACGGTACCAGTGCTTGTTCATGTGTGGTGATTGAAGTAATCCAAGGCAGGACTAGAATACATTTAAGTCTGTTTTGTCAATAGCACTTCAGAAGTTAATGTAGATACATATTTTGTGAATGGGCATTGCCTTACTTATTTCTATGCGTGTTTCGCATGACATGTTTCTCCCCAAACCTTTCCTTTATGTTTCCAAAGCCCAACTCATTTTGTTGACCATTTTTCAACCAATCTTCCTTGTCTTATCACATTTACTACTAAAATGTATACAAACATGTGCGATAGGTTCTGCCCTGGATATGGGAATCTCCCTCCAGAAAAGATATGAGAAGTGGAGGCATACATGTTAGACCTGACAGCCTTAAGGTGGTCACCCCTAACATTTTGCCTGCCTCCCTCCACTTTTTAGATATTGTTTTTGCTGGTTTTAAGACTCTGCACACTTTACCACCAGTGCTAAAGTGCATATGCTCTCTCCTTTTAAACATGGTAACATTGGATCATACCCAATTGGACTATTTAATTTACCTATAAGTCCCTAGTAAAGTACACTATATGTGCCCAGGGCCTGTAGATTAAATTCTACCAGTGGGCCTGCAGCACTGATTGTGCCAGCCACTTAAGTAGCTCCTTAACCTTGTCTCAGGCCTGCCATTGCAAGGCCTCTGTGTGCAGTTTCACTGCTAATTCGACTTGGCATGTACAAGTACTTGCCATGCCTAAAACTCCCCTTTTTCTACATGTAAGTCACCCTTAAGGTATGCCCTAGTTAACCCATAGGGCAGGGTGCTGTGTAGGCAAAAGGCAGGACATGTACATGTGTCGTTTACATGTTCTGGTAGTGTAAAACTCCTAAATTTGATTTTACACTGCTGTGAGGCCTGTTCCCTTCATAGGCTAACATTGGGGCTGCCCTCATATATTGTTTGAGTGGTAGCTGCTGATCAAAAGGAGTAGGAAGGTCATATTTAGTATAGCCAAAATGGTGATACAAAATCCTGCTGACTGGTGAAGTTGGATTTAATATTACTATTTTAGAAATGCCACTTTTAGAAAGTGAGCATTTCTCAGCACTTAAATCCTTCTGTGCCTTACAATCCACGTCTGGCTGAGTTTAGTTGACAGCTCCCTTGTGCATTCACTCAGACACAACCCAAAGACAGGATACTCAGCCTCACTTGCATACATCTGCATTTTCAATGGGTCTTCCTGGGCTTGGAGGATGGAGGACCTGCCCTCACACAAAGGACCCTGGCAGACAAGATTGAATTGAAAGGGTACCTGGTGCACTTCTAAGCCACTCACATTTGGGTGTATAAACAGGGCCTCTGCCCCTACCAACTCAGACACTTCCTGGAGAAGGAAACTGGAACCAGAACCTGCATCCTGCCAAGTAAAACTGCCTGGCTGCCCAAAGGACTCCCCTGTCTGCTTTCTGTGAAGGACTGCTGCCTTGCTGTTACCCTGCTGCCTTGCTGCTGCCTGGCTGTGGTGAAGAAGTGCTCTCCAAGGGCTTGGATAGAGCTTGCCTCCTGTTCCCTGAAGTCTCAGGACCAAAAAGACTTCCCCTCTACAAGCAGGACTCCTGGTGCAGATAAATTCAATGCACAGCCTGCCAGAAACGACGTTCAGCCTGCACTGCGGTGAAAATTTCACTGCACTCCGAACCGGAACGACGCAGCCTGACTTCGCATTGAGAAGATCGATGCAGCACCAGCATAGCAACCGGAAATTCAACGCACGGCCCATTGGATTGACGCAGCGCCTGCCGTGCGGTAGAAATTTCAACGCAACGCCCACCGAATCAATGCAGCTCCTGTGACTTCGTCCTGCCAGCGCAGGAAATCCACGCATCATCCCCGGGGTGTCCGAAAACCCCACAACCCAAAGAGGATCCACGATAGAGCGCCGGAAATCGACACACAGCCGTCCCTTCATGAAAACTAAATGACGCATCTCTGTGTTCGGCCCGAGAAATCAATGCACATCCCTTTGTTACCACGCATCTCCTCCTCTGCGGTTCTTTGCAGAGATTTTGCTCGTGAACCAGGTAATTTGTGCTTGAAAGAGACATTGTTTGCTTTTAAAAGACTTAAGACATTTTATATCACTTTTACAGTGATATCTCAACATATACTTATTGCATTTAATTTGTCCAATCACTCGCCTACACTTCTTAGGAAAGATCTTCAAGAAAGCAGTCTCCACCCAGTTCTTAAAGCAAATCAACAAGAGCATGTTCTTCAGGGTACCAGTCCAGAGCAGCATAGAGACAGTTAAGGTTAAAATAATTGACAATAACGTCATCCCTAATGGTATGAAGTACTGGAAAATCCAAGAATGTCTCATCTTTAATTAGCTGAGCTATCCGCTTTGCCAGTGTTTATTTGGACCAGCATGTGAATGCATGCATTAGTATGCACAGTTGCCTATATCCGGCAATCCTAGAATAGGTTTCCTTTTTCAAAATAGCTGTCAGGACATTGCAACCATTTTTCAAAGTTACCATTCAATGATGGTAGATGCTAATCTTAGAGTGATAAATGCAGAGAATTAAAAACAATAATAATAATAATAAATGTGTGCAAAAAGGAGTGTAAGGAAGAAGTGGTCTGCAACAAATTGCAACTGCCAGCCCCTCAAAAAAAAGGCTGTGGGAGTTTGCGTTATGCCCCTGAGTCCTGCTGTGAATTGTTATGACCAGAAATTGTTCTATTAGGCCGTCTTTGGCGAAATGTATGTACCTTTGGCATCATATACAAAACTGGCATATTGGGTGTTGTAGCAAAAATGCCTTCGCTTGACGATATGTCCCACGAGAGGACTAATGGTCTTTATCTAAATAAAAGATTTCTTTATACTGAAATTTTTGAGCAGCTGGTTGCAATTGCACCGTTGGCGATACCGTTGCATTTATACATACATTTTAAAAAGGTGGCTATACGTTTAACAGTTCCTCTTCTGCTCCTGTGAATGCATGGGCGTCTTTCCCAAAGAAGAGGTAATTTCACTGCGCTAAAAAAAATCCACTTACTTTCATACAAATTGTACCGCGCTGACTGATGTGCCCTATACATTACCAACACATATTTCAGTCATGGCTTTCTGCTGATTTAGAAATCACTTGCTTCTCATTCTGCTGATTTACGATGAGCTAAACCTTGAGGGAGATATAGGTCAGCACTGAATAGGGCGCATCATACATTATCCTCTAACTGCCTGCTTCTTCGCCACTGTAGCTTAAGCTATAATATTCAGCTGCGCTTGTGCGCGGTGTCACATTGCTCCACATGAATGCATACGGACATTTTTCATTTATAATGCACTGGTATCACCTGTTATCAAGGAGAATGTAAACGTGAGTGAGGATGGGAGCTCCAGGGCAGAATCTAATAACAAATTGTAACACACAATGGAAAAGAGGAAGGTATTTAAAAATGGCATTGGAAACAGAAAAGTCTGAGAATGTCAGAGAAGAACTGCAAGGAAATTTGAGCAAAATAATATATGATCCACACAACCAATAAACAAAAACCTAAGGCACGTGTTTTCTCAGTCCTTATTAACTATCAGTCATATATTTCGGCTAGAGTATTGATCAGGTTTACTGCAGTTTATTTTTAAGGCTACTGAACCAACCTTTAGCAATCTGACTGATCCGACATTGACGAAACCAAAAAAAAACGTTATTCTTCCTTAAACTTTCAAATAAAATATAATAATTTGTACTGTCTCCGGTGACAGCTTTACATAATGTAAAGGTGGAGCGATGGAATTTTGCACCATAGTTTCCACTCACTCAAATAAGACAAAATAACAATGGCATTAACCAAACTATTGGTTGATGCAAAAATATTTTTTAACTGAATAACATGTCATGTTGCAACATTTGGATGGCCGGGTCAAATGGGTTGTGTTGTTTTGCACTTTATGTTATTGCTTTTGGTCATCTATCAAGCTTACTACAACTTCCTCTTTTGGTTCCTTCTGAAATGGTTTTTCCCTCATAAAAAGCATTTGCCAAGGCCACCGTGCATTTATCACTGACATAAACTTTACTTTAGTAGAACATCTCTTTACCATTTCTGCCCTTCTGCTCTTTCACTTATTTACACCGAGTTCAATTTGCCTCTTGGTGCTTTAGAAACAGTTGACAGCCGTTGTGTTCTAATGATCCCCAGGAACTAACTAAAGTAAATTTATAATTAGCCAAGGCAGGGAATGGACTTAGTGGGGTAACAAAACTTGAGAGATGTTGTGGTGTCGGGAGGAGGGAGAATGAGGAGTCTCACTCGGTAGTGGCACGCAGGTTACTTTATTTGGTACAGTCTCGGAGTTCGTATGTCCCCAACCTCTTCTGTTCTCTACCGTTCTCTATCTCCCCTGGCTCCTCGCTTTGTGGTTCCTGGCCCTCAGTCCTGACTGGACATCTCTCTGTATGCGAGGTCCCAGTGCCCTCTTCTTGTTTTGCTGTCACAACATTACAGGGCCACCCTGCAAAGTAAATGGAGGTGGCCCCCCCTTGGCCCATTCAGGGGCCTGCTGCCTGTGAACAGTGTACTGTGCTGATGGGGCCCGAGGTCCCCTGGTGCTTGGGGCCCCTCAACACAGCAGGGGCTACGGGGGTCTTTGTTACGCCAGTGAATGGACTTCATATCAGTGATTTTCGACTTGTAAAATGTTTACCCTAATAGGGCTTTGTTCATGACGCTCTGAAATCAATGGATCATTGCACTACTATCAAAGAATATTTTTTTTTTGCCCCTAGCGAGCCTCACAAACACTGCAAATGATCTCACACCCGACGTCACTGATGACTTCACAAATTACATCATCAGTGTAAACACTGGTGAAATCACTTATCAGGTTACCATAGACATCTATTGCATTACTGAGGCTGTGAAACGGCTTAAACAAAACCCAATATGCCCTGTGTCAAGCTCCCATTATGGAAAAAATGTCTCTTCATTCCAGCAGTTTTCATGTGCCTGGCGTTCATGGCACTTTTTAGCGCTATTTTCACTAGAAGCTTAAAAATTCATAACTACTGATTGGATTTTTGTCATTTTGGTGTCGTTTTATTTAATAAGCTTAAAAATTCATAACTACTGATTGGACTTTTGTCATTTTGATGTCGTTTTATTTAATAAATGTTAATCTGTTTTTCTAAAGTGGTTTGGTATTTTTTTTATGCATTCAGTTTATTACTGTTTGAGTAATGCATAAATGTTTTTCACATTTCTTCTAAATTAAGCATGATTGCTTTTGTGCCAACACAAGTTTATTTTGCCACTATTAGGGTTCATCCAGACAAGGATTGTATCTGTTATTTGAGTAGAGCCTCCACCCCTCGCAACTAATAACCCAATTGCTTACAATTGTGTTACAAAGCCATAGAAATTCACTAGAAAAATGTAAAAGTAACTTTATAGTTAGGTGTTGTTTACATGTGCTAAAGAATTAATAAAAATAAAACACAAAAGACATTGAAAATCACCAGCTATTGTTCAGTGAGGTAAGAATACCTTGTCCCCCCACTGTGCACTGCTTAAGACCTTACGCATTACATCACTCATGACATATTAAATGATAACATTGATGGCATCACTGATGACCTCTCATATGATCACAGATGGCATCATCCAAGTTACTGCTCCTCAAAGTAATATATGAAGGGCTGGATCAATTTAGAAAAAAGTAGGTAGCCCACAAGAATATACAGCATAGATTGACTCTATGTACATATTTACACGTTCGAAATCGAAACAATGTAGTCCTGGGGGCAAGAATGATTCTGTACGATGCAGAATTTAACTACCAGTACAGTTTAAGTGTAAATAGTACATAATTTAAACAATGTACAGGTTAAGCGCAAAGTGTGTGATTTACTAATGTTTGTTACAAAAACACTGTGGCTTAAATCGAAGCCCTGTTACAAAATATGTGTGAAAAGCTAAAGCTTACCCTTGCAAAAACATTATGCATGTATGGGTTTCTGTGCACATGTTGAAATTGAAGAGCCCTCGTGAGGTGCTATCCCAATTTCTTCTTCAAAATGGGTAAGGATTTTGTAAAAACTACAAAGGATTGTGAATAGGATTTGGTTATGCTTGCTTCATCAGTGACTAATCCAGAGGCGTGAAAACGTTGATTAACTATTCTATGCCAGATTAGGTATTTAAAAGATACATCTCAGTAAATATTAAACAGATTCTCTTTTGAATAGTATCTAAGGTTAACAAAATTGCTCAGTGCAATAATGTCTACAGAGATGTTTCTTACATACCTGAATACCAGTAGAATATAGCATATTAGCAACTAATGTTGGTGCTTTCAGAGATAAGGTTTAGGGCATGCATGTCAGTTAAAACATACAGTTTTAAATTATGAAAAATATATCATTTCATTAGTTCTAATTGTCTCAAATAACCATACCTTGCATCTCTGACATGTTATTTTAGGGAAGAGCTATAGTGACATGATATATCTCTAACTGCTGTATTTTAGTGGATTTGTTGTTTATAATGGTAAGATATTATTGTCAGTTTCACCTAACTCTATCACCCCTTTCATCTTTGTCTTTCTTCAGTGAATTTCTATGTTTTGTATAACTGTAAAGTAAATTATTATTATAATTCCTAACCATGACATCATTTTAAAGTTTGGTCATGTACCATTGTAAAGGGAATCCCTCCTGGTGAGGCATACCTACTGGCTTTGCTAAAGGGTCAGAAAATGAAAATATAAAAACCGGCCACCTTGTCAGCACATCAATATATACAAAGCAGACCAATTGGCTTTGTCAAAAAGTCACCAAAAGCTATATTCAAATGTATTTTTTATAAGTTTATATATTGCAATGTTTAATAATATTGATTCTCACAAAAGTTTTCAATAAAACACTTTTTTGAATAAACATGTCTTTGAGTCTTTTAAAAAAAATAATCAGATCTCAAAGTGCAGTCAAAGAACCAACCACAAGGGGTTCCTACACTCTGCATGAAGATCATACAGCTCCAGCTCAGAGTGGTTTAGAAATTATGGTAAGCCCTCCTTGGGGTCATGTATTTAATGAACCAGGGGATTTTCAGTTTTTTTTGTTTTTAAATGTAATGTTGTTGGGGGCCTGCTGTGCTCCCCTCAGTCATCCACAACATTAAAACAAAGCCCCTCTCCTGTAGCCTTTTTCAAGGACTAGGGACCCCATGCCCTGGGGCCGTATTATTTTAATAAGCTGAGGGGAGTGTGTGCCCCCCCACCTCCAAGCTCCTAGGCTTTCTTCATATTTTCATATTTCATCTATGGGTGGTGCCCCTAGAAGGGGCAGAGGCCCCAACAAGCATTATTTTTATGTTGTGGGGCTTCTGGCAGTTCAGCGACAGCAACATTAAAAATACAGAAAGTCTCCTGGGTCATTAAATCCATGACCCCAGGAGATCTTACCATCTTTTCTTTAAAATATTCTGACTGGAGCTGCATGCGCTCCATCTTGAGTGCAGAGTCCCCTTGTGGTTGAGTCCATTACTGCACTTTGTGTCCTGATTTTTTTTAAAGAAAGACACAAAGCCTGTTGATTTTTTAATAGGGTTTTATTTCAACAATTTTATGATAATCACTCTATTAAACATTGCAATGTGTGAATTTATATAATTTGAACACAATTATTTCTGACTTCCTGACAAAGACAATAGGTCTACCTTATATATGTTTTTATGCTGACCACCTTGATAGTGCCTGTAGAACCACATTTTATGTTCTTACCCTTTCATAAAGTCAGTAGGTCTGCCTCACTTTAATGAAATGTTTTATATTGTTACATTACATAATCAGCAGTGCACAGCTGCATTGGTGGCCAGGCCCTGCACCTATCCCTTGCCGCCAATGCTGCATCCACTGGGTTTCGGCCACAGGGCCAGACACTGCATCCAACCACACGGCAGCAGGGGATTTGAAGACTCCATGGAGCCCCCCAAAACATCAAAAAAGCTTGGTAGTGCTCATCCCAATTCTAGCTGCACCACCGAGCAAAAAAAATATAAAACATAAAGCTGTTGCAGGGCATTCAAGGGAGGCTTCTTCAAAGGAGCACTGAATAATAATTTATTATTCACTTTTTTTGAAAAAAATGTACTTTTGGTGTTCCAGTGCCTAACTGGGACACCCATGTATCATTTTTCATCGGAGGAGAGGGGAAAAAAGCCCCTCTCCTGTAGCCTTTGCAAGGACTAGGGACCCCATGCCCTGGGGCCGTATTATTTGAATAAGCTGAGGGGAGTGTGTGCCCCCCACCTCCAAGCTCCTAGGCTTTCTTCATATTTTCATATTTCATCTATGGGTGGTGCCCCTAGAAGGGGCAGAGGCCCCAACAAGCATTATTTTTATGTTGTGGGGGCTTCTGGCAGTTCAGCGACAGCAACATTAAAAATACAGAGGGGCATATTTATACTCCGTTTGCGCCGAATTAGCGTTGTTTTTTTCGACGCAAATTTGGCGCAAAACTAACGCCATATTTATACTTTGGCGTTAGACGCGTCTAGCGCCAAAGTATGGGCAAATAGCGTCATTTTCTTGCGTGAACGCCTTCCTTGCGTTAATGAGATGCAAGGAAGGCGTTCCCGTCTAAAAAAATGACGGCGACGCAAATGCGTCGTATTTATACTCCCGGGCAAAAATCACGCCCGGGAGTGGTCGGGTCAAAAAACCCCGCATTTGCGCCACTTTTTAACGCCTGGGTCAGGGTAGGCGTTAAGGGGCCTGTGGGCTCAAAATGAGCCCACAGGTGCCCTCCCCTGCCCCCAGGGACCCCCCCTGCCACCCTTGCCCACCCCAGGAGGACACCCAAGGATGGAGGGACCCATCCCAGGGACATTCAGGTAAGTTCAGATATGTATAATTTTTTGGTTTTTTTGTTTTTTGGGTGGCATAGGGGGGCCTTATTTGTGCCCCCCTACATGCCACTATGCCCAATGACCATGCCCAGGGGACATAAGTCCCCTGGGCATGGCCATTGGGCAAGGGGGCATGACTCCTGTCTTTACTAAGACAGGAGTCATGTAAATGGCGTCTGGCCGTCGTTTAAAATGGCGCAAATCGGGTTAAGACGATTTTTTAGCGTCAACCTGACTTGCGCCATTTTAAGACGCCCTAACGCCATTTTTCCCAACGCCGGCGCTGCCTGGTGTACGTGTTTTTTTTCCACGCACACCAGGCAGCGCCGGTCTGCTTGCGCCGGCTAACGCCATTCAATAAATACGGCGCCTGCATGGCGCTTCAGAATGGCGTTAGCCGGTGCAAAATTTTTTGACGCTAAACTGCGTTAGCGCAGTTTAGCGTCAAAAAGTATAAATACGGGCCAGAAAGTCTCCTGGGTCATTAAATCCATGACCCCAGGAGAGCTTACCATCTTTTCTTTAAAATATTCTGACTGGAGATGCATGCGCTCCATCTTGAGTGCAGAGTCCCCTTGTGGTTGAGTCCATTACTGCACTTTGTGTCCTGATTTTGTTTTAAAGAAAGACACAAAGCCTGTTGATTTTTTTAATAGGGCTTTATTTCTACAATTTTATGATAATCACTCTATTAAACTTTGCAATGTGTGAATTTATATAATTTGAACACAATTATTTCTGACTTCCTGACAAAGACAATAGGTCTACCTTATATATGTTTTTATGCTGACCCCCTTGATAGTGCCTGTAGAACCACATTTTATGTTCTTACCCTTTCATAAAGTTAGTAGGTCTGCCTTACTTTAATGAAATGTTTTATATTGTTACATTACATAATCAGCAGTGCACAGCTGCATTGGTGGCCAGGCCCTGCACCTATCCCTTGCCGCCAATGCTACATCCACTGGGTTTCAACCACAGTGCCAGACACTGCACCCAACCACACGGCAGCAGGGGATTCGGAGCTAGTGGGCAGTTGGATGCAGCCAGCCCCATACTGTAGAGTGATGACATCTTACTTTGCAATAAAAAAACATACAAATTCACTGAAAAAAACAAGGTTAAAGGTACATTTTAGTTAAATGAAAATGTCAGTTAAAACACACCATTTTACCCAAGCAAAATGATCAAAATTCCCCTGTTATAGTTTTCTCAAGTAACTATAAGTTGTGCCCTTAAGTAACTATAACTCAAGCCCTTGTCATGCACTGCTAATTAGTGCTGTCACCGCTATTACATCTAATGCATCCTTAATGACAACACTATGCATCGGGGGGTGCGAGGTACAGTTACTTTAGGGCATGAATTCCCATTACATGCAGTAATGGCTTCATGCAGGCTTAAATATTGCTGCTTTACTTTTACAGTATCCAGTTTAATATGACAAGGTTTAGTCCTGGTTCCTCTATGTTTCTTCTTCACTCAGGTAATTCCCACTGATTGAGTTGAGCTCACTCGATAACTTCCAAAAGTATACCTAATTATAACAACAGTGATGCCTCACTCACTATACCACTGTTTCTCGGGTATGGGTCTCTAATCCACCAAATTAGGACCAAGATACATCCTACCAGACTACTGCTGGCATCAGGAGCCTTCAGTTAAGATTCCCACGAAATTCAGAAAATGGCTAAACCAATCTCTCACCTACAGATGTTCTGGAACATTTTGGTGTAGCAAGATGGCTGTATTATGTGGTATGAATGGAGGTCTTAATACTAGCATGTTACCCAGAAGTGGGCCTCGGATTCACACCAGTAAACCTTAGCTTAGTCCTGGTAGAGCAGCAAAGAATAGTCAAGCTACTTAGATGAACACGTGTTAAGCATTTCACAACACCAACATGGACAATAAGTAATTGACGCAACTCAAAAGAAATCTGACATTACTTCATAAAAATAAAGCACATTTGTTTATTAATTTAGACACCAAAAAGAAGTTGCTATGTTGTAGATAACCGGAGTTATTGATTTTAGAGTATTAAATAAATCAGTACTTTGCAGAGCTGTCAAACTCTATCATGGGGAGAAAACACAGTATGCAATCGGTCTCCTGTGGGGTGAGTTTTGTGGAACTGACCTGGGGCTAAGGTTTTGCTGGTCCCAAGACCGGGTCTCATCAGACAGCATTTTGTTACCTTGCTGAGGGAGTCTGGGTTCAAAGGTACTGGGCTGTCCTTGGTGCTGACAGGATCTGTGGGGAGCTGTGAAAATTGCAGCACTTGACAAAACCAACCTTGGAGATAGATCTACTCTCTACTCTCAGAAGGTAAAGGGCCTTTGGGGTGCCAGGACCTAGATTCCACAGCTGGAACTTTGCTACCATGTCCGTCAGCTCCGAGTGTAGAGGTAGCCTTGCAACTGTCAATCACTGAAGGGTTGCGCAAAATATGCTTTACCGCTCACTCAAATTTCACTTCTTCAGGATGCAGGATGTCAGCAGTGTGGTTGTTGCCAACATCGGTCACTGTTGCTGAGAGCTGCTGTGGAGTCAGAGATATCTGGGTAAATGCTGGTTACCGGGCAGGTGACCAGAAAGCCTTGGCAGTGGAAAAAGTAGTCCACAGGTACTTTGTTGGCTGGAGTTCGACAGGAGTGGTGTAGTAGATCAAAACCTGGGTTAAGTCTCACTACAACTCCCAGAATGCAGGTCACCATTTCTCATTGGGCTAACTCTTGAGGGGCTGATGAGTTGCACTTCTTGAGACATAGCACTATGATTCTTCTTCAGGTTGCAGGAGAATGGTTCCACCCATCCAGGGGAGTCTGCTTCAGTTTCTAGTGTCCACTGGAGTTCTTCTAGCAGAGAATAATGAGTTTGTGCCATGATCCAAGACGTTCATAAAGTTCAAGTATATAGTCTGTTTAGGGCACTTAAGTGTCCTTTCTTTACGCTGCAGCAAAGTTCTCTTGCCGGTGGTGCCTTCTTTGTGCCTCTTCTAAGATGCAAAGTCAGAACTGAGGTTGTGGTTCCAGGGGAGCCCGTTAAATCCTAGCATTGGGGTGCTAAGGGTGTGGGGGGCAGTTCCAATGGGCTACTGGTCCCTGTGGCTAGCCTGCCCTTGAAGTGACAACATCCTGTGGGTGTACATAACTGTGCTACTCAGAATGCTCTATTTCAGGGTCTTTCAACATGGTTGAACTATTCCTTGGCTGTACAGAGCTCCTAGCGCACCCTAGAGGTGTGGCTAGTCTTTTGAGGGTGTATGCCTCCTGAATATATAATTTTCAGGGTGGGAAGGGCTTTGTTCCTGAGTGGGGGCAAGAAATTACATATCATGGGAGGTGAAAAGCCTTTGAGGCTCACCACCTTGATTACTAGCAATCCTGGGAAGAAGGAAATGTGATCTCCTTCCTACCCAGGTCCTTTGTATCCATCCTGAGGAAATGCTAGCATGACCAGCAACAGGACATACTCTTGTCTTGGCGGCAAAAACTCGGGGAAGCCCATCAAGGCAGGAGAAATCTCACAACTTAGTGGGCATCCCATGAGAATGCCACCTGGGCACATGGTAGGTAAACCTGGGCATGATAATTGTGTTTGGGGTTAGAATGCACGGTGTTTGACACCAAACATAGGGGAATTCGGTCAGGCCATCATGGAGCTGGCCATCTGGGTTTTTCCTGGGTGCCAGTCCATGTTATCCTATCGACCGACAGTCATCTGGGGTAGCATTAAGGTTTAAATTCTCTCACAGGGCCTTATATGCTTGCACATATATGTCCAGACTCACAGCACAATGCACCCTGCCTCCTGAAATATAGGAGACCTGCCTTAGGGGTGATTGCTATGGGCAGTGAAGGTACTCTACCTGCACCTGGTATGGGGAGAGGCGAACTCGAGCACGCAAGCTGCTTGTGCAGTTTGACATTGCAGCTCTGCTGGTTTTGCTTTTACTCAGGTCAAGCATGATGGCACAATCAATGCTGCAGCCCTGGTGGACCAATTACCATCCCTGCACTGGGTACCACTGGTATCATTTGCTAGGGCCTTCCAGGGGAGGTAAAGTCCTTGCCAAGTGGGTTCACCAATCACAGTACAATTTAAGGGAATGGGCACTGGCGGTGGGGTCTGATTAGCAGGCGTTAGTGCACTTTCAGATCAAAAACGGCAGCATTACACTGCAAAAAGTGGGGTAAAAAGCGTGTGTGGTTGTATCTGCAAGAGTCCAGTTTCTTACACTTGGTAACTGAGTCAATAACAAAGGCAAGTGTTTGGGCTAAAATTAGCCTAAAAGAAAGATGGTGGTAGAGAGTTAGCCAGATCTCATGAGGTTAAGCCAATATTGCGGGATTTCCATAATGGTGGCCATCTTTATCCTACTGCTTCTCACAATTTTTGCTGACAGTGGCCATCTTTGTGTGATTTACTGTCTGCATCCAGGATGGTGGTCATTTTCCATTTCGTATCCCCCAATACTACCACCGTCAACCGGCTCTTTGATGGGTCTTGCCGCAAGGTTGATATTTGTTTCTCAAGCTGCCTGTTGGACCTGGCCCTTTTTACAGGGACATGCCCAATCTTTTTGCCTCCTTCCTCATATTTTCTTGACCAGTTTGTGTTGGCTTTAGAACTCTGGGCACTTTACTACTGCTTAACAGTGCTAAAGTGCATTTGCTCTCTTTGTAAATTGTATTGGTGATTGGTTAACCATGATTGACATATTTGATTTTCTAGTAAGTCCTTAGAAAAGAGCACTAGAGCTGGACAGTAAAACAAACACTAATAGTGGGCCTGTAGCACTGGGTGTTCCACCCACATTAGTGGCCCTGTAAACATGGCTCAGACCTGCCACTGCAGTGCCTGTGTGTGCAGTTTTAAACTGCCAAATCCACCTGGCAAGTGTACCCACTTGCCAGGCCTAAACCTTCCCTTTTATACATGTAAGGTACTCCTAGGGTAGGCCCTAGGTAGCCCCATAGGTAGGGTGCACTGTATGTTAAAGGTGGGACATGTACTGATGTGTTTTACATGTCCTAACAGTGAAATACTGCCAAATTTGTTTTTCACTGTTGCAAGGCCTGTCTCTCTCATATGTTAACATGGGGGCTGCCTTTAAATATCTTTTAAGGGTTAGTTTCCCTTTGGGAGCAGGAATAAATATGGAGTTTGGTGTCTCTGAACTCATAATTTAAAAATACATATTTTGGTAATGTTGTTTTTTAAATTGTCAGTTTGAAAATGGCACTTTTAGGAAGTGGGCATTTTCTTGTTTAAACTGTTCTGTGACTCTGCCTGTTTGTGGATTCCCTGTCTGGCTCGGACTGACAGTTGGGATGTTTGTGAATCCCTTCTAGACAATGAGGCAAAGGGAGCTGGGGTGTAGCCTGCATATCCTGATGATCCATTTGAGCTCGAGTGGAGGGAGGAGTGGTTACTTACACCTGTATAAGCTGTGCCTGCCCTTTCATAATGCAGTCTCCAACCCCCAGGTGTGTGTCTGAGGCCAGGCCGGGGCAAGGCAGGATCCTGTGAACAACAGAGACTTTCCTTTGAAGTTGAAAAGCAGAAAGAGTATGAGTAGTGGACCCAAAACCCTAGACATTAGATTTCTTCAAGATTACTTCTGGGACTAAGAGGAACCTCTGCCAAAGAGAATAACTGAAGAGCTGAGGAGAAGTGCCACCCCTGCCTGTGACTGTGCTTTGTTGGGCTATCCAGAAGTTGCTGCTTCTGCCTGTGAAAGGGGACAATGACTGGACTTTGTTGTGCATTCCTGCTTGAGAAGAATTTCCAAGGGCTTGTCCTGAGCTTGCCTCCTGTTTTGATGTCTCAGGGCCATCAAAGACTTCCTCTGCCAGCACCTCGACTCCCTGGTGAGACTCCTACCCCGCCAAGTGGTGCCCTATCCAGTCCCTGGGCCCTTGAGAGGTGAAGTTGGCAGAACAAGGACTGAAATCCATGCACAAAACACTGTGTTGTGAAATTTTCGATGCACCACCTGCAACAAGGCTGAAAAACAATGCGTCACCCGCTTTTCAGCAAAAACCGATGCTGCATCTGCATCGCAGCTGGTAGATTGATGCATCGCGACTGGAGAAACATCGCAAACACCCGCTTGCAATTTTCTAACACTGTGCAACCGAATTTCTTATGCATCGTCGCTGACCGTCAAAGTCATTGTGAACCTGATCGGACCCGAGGTGCCCTGTCTGGAAATCGATGCATCGCTCTTGTGAGGGAGAAAACAACGCATAGCCTACCGGACCAGAGAAGAAATGACACACGGGCTCACTTGCGAGTAAGAAATCAATGCATTGCTGACTTTTCTGATGCACAGTCGCCTGTTTCCATTGTTTTCTATGGAGTAAGACTCTTAGGCCCATATTTATACTTTCTTAGCGCTGCAATTGAGCCACTTTTTGATGCAAAAGCGGCGCAAACTTACAAAATACAATTGTATTTTGTAAGTTTGCGCTGTTTTTTCATCAAAAAATGGCACAAATGCGGCGCTAAAAAAGTATAAATATGGGCCTTATTCTTTTGAAAATTCATATCTTGATCTGTGTATGTTGGATTTGTGTCTTTTTGGTCTTGTTTGATTTAGATAAATATTGACTTTTGTTTCTAAACTAGTGTGGTGTCCATTTTGTATGTTTTCACTGTATTACTGTGTATGTTGGTACAAATACTTTACTCAAGGCCTTTGAGATAAGCCTGACAGCGAAGCTACCAAGGAGGTGAGCAGGGGTTATCTTGAGTGTGTACCTTCATTGCCCTGATTAGAGCGAGGGTCCCTGTTTTGACAGAGTGCAAACTGACTGCCAACCAGAGACACCATTTCTAACACTGCCCTATGACCATAAGGCCACATGGGCATACCTTGCAGCAACAACTGATGTAGCGGAAGCAAGATTGACCCGAGCCGTACAGACCCCTTAGTGAGTCATGACAATTCAAGGTGAACAAAATTCTAGCCGCTGTGTGCAGCATAGGCTCTCACCTCTGACCACTTGACAGAAAACTTCCCAATATATTGAAAGATGCTAGTTAGGATAGTGGAGATTGTTTTCATGAAAGTGATCCTGCTTGCATATCAGTAGCTCTCTCCTAAAAAACAGTAATGCTTGCTTGTAGCCATGACATGTCAGCTGGTTGGATGTTTTTTTTTATTTTATTTTTCCGTTGCATGAAAAAACCTAAGCTGGGTGCAGCCTTCCCACACAAACTCCTGGCAACCTGAGGTTGATGGGCATTTCTCTCGGCAGAGACGGGAAAATCTTCACCTTTGAAAATCTTGCAATTATCCGACATCTAAAACAGCTGGAGGAATTCTATCACAGGATCCTTATCAATTTAGCACTTTAACTCTGCCAAATAAAATTACTCCCTTAGTTTTCATCTTTCACCATTAAATCTCATTTCAATTTACTTGAATTCACTCCATGAGTTACATGAGTCCTGGCTAATATCATTCACAGTTCCTTGCATTGTATATCAGCTCTTTATAAGTAAGATGCATGTTTCTACCTTGAAAGTTGAATTGGTATCAACGAAGACAAAACTCAGAGTTATGATCCCTCAAGTGTACAAACTATGCCTGGGAGTCTTTTCAGTAAGAGTGCAGGACACAACACTGTGCTACTACTCGCCATTTTAAAACACAGTAACCCAAATCCAAAAACCCTTATTCTGAAGGGTGATTAAATTGTGACCTTTCACTGCCTCCAGCTCTTAATACAGTACAATCTTCCAGTTCACTTGCAAGAAATCCAAGGCATTTTTAGTGTACTGGCATGTTGGCCACTCATCATTTACTGGACTTCACAGACAACACTCATAGTTGACTGAAGAGTGTGTCAAGGAATTTCCTTAAACATAGTGTGAGATGCCTCCACAATCTAACATATTGTTCTTTGATGTTAGTTTGCTTAGGTTTCTTGCGTTTGCCACTACATAATGTGGGCATGTAGTTTCTGTCCCTCACAAATAGTATCCATCTAGTCTCATTTACGATACATTACACCCATTCACCTTCTGACCATTCATCCAAGCTACATTCTGCAATCCTTGAAACAAGGCAATGTAAATATATATGATACTACTTCCATATAGTGTATCTTTCTTTAACTGGCTTGTGTAAATGCTGCGTCATGTTTGCCATACCACAATGAGTGCCCATTTCTGGATCTCACACATGACTCCATTCTAATCATAGATGTTACAGCCTGCAATCCTTCAGCCTGGAGACAGTGTTAGTCACCATACCAGCTGGAAATGAACTGCACCCTACTGATGAGGCCGTTCCAGCCTGGATGTGATCTGGCTTAGCTGTTTATGATGGACTCATCCTATTGGAGCAGGACCACATCAGATTTGCATATAGCTAGTTCCTATCTTGTCACAGGTGGTATGGTGAGAAACAAATGATGGACTGGTAAACCCTAAGTAATTAAGGCCCCGATTTATACTTTTTTACGCAAACCTGCGTTAGTGCAGGTTTGCATCAAAAAGTTTTGTGCATGCTAGCGCCATTCCAGAGCGCAAGCCGTGCTCCATATTTAAGGAATGGTGCAAGCCAATGCTAAGGCCCGGGTGGCATCAAAATACATGACGCTAACTGGGAGGGGGAGGCGTAGGAAAAACTGGAGGTTGTGATTGAAAGAATGGCGCTACTCACGTTAGAGTCAAAATAATGACTGTAATCTGACTAGCACCATTGTTAGATGCAAAACCCCCATGGACATGACTCCTGTCTAAGTAAAGACAGGAGTCATGTCCCCCAGCCCAATGGCTAAGCCCAGGGGACTTAAGTCCCCTGGGCATGGCCGTTGGGCACAGTCCATGTGGGGGGGCCCAAGTTAGGCCCCCCATGACACTTAAATAAAAAAGGTAAATACTTACCTCTACTTACTTGTACTTGCCTGGGATGGGGTCCCTCATCCTTCGCTGTCCCTTTGGTGTGTGTGGGGGTGTGTGTGGGGCCTGGATAGGGCACCTGTGGCCTTATTCCATGGTGTTCCACCATGGAAATGGGCCCACAGGTCCCCTAACGCCTGCCCTGACCCAGGCATTAAATAATGGAACTAAGCGTGCTTAGTGCCGTTATTTAGGCCCGCCTCCCGCCCGTGCACCATTTTTGCACGGGAGGATAAATGAGGCACTAGGGCCTTTGAGTCAATTTTAGCCACGGAACACCTGCCTTGCATCTCATTGATGCAAGGTAGTTTTCCACAGGCAAAAAATGTCTTTAACTCTAAACATGTCTTGCACCAAAATCTAAATAGGGAGTTAATTTTGCGCTGAATTAGCATAAAGAATGACACTAATTCAGTGCAAAAAAGGGCGAGTGCCACGTAGATCTGAATGGCTGCAGGATGCTGCCTTTTGTCATGATCAGCTGACGGTTTTCTGGGAGCTTATGTCTGAGGGCTCCCAGCCACGGGATATTTGGGCACCTCTGAGCGAGTATCTGATGCCCTCGAAGGTGTAGGTGGAATGATTGATGATGCCCACGCTGGCTGCTCATACCCTTCCCCGATTGGGTTAGATTCTATGCTGCTGAGATATGCCGACATTGGCTGGATGTGCGCTCCACCTGCCTCTCTGGTTGTTCTCTTTGTTGTATTGTCCCCCTGTCGTTGAAATAGTGAATATGCTGTCAGATTCGACAAAACTCCTGGACCGATTATGCAAATTATGTCGACTGGACGCCTGATGTGGTGGTCCGGAGTAGTGTCCCTTGATTCTGATGCATACTGTGGGGAACATTTGTAAATTGCCTTTTTTGTTAGTTGGGACCTTGCTGTAGCTGAGGAGGACTGTAGCATGTGTACTTTGTGGCTACGATGTGGGGGCTCGTTTGTGCTTATGTATGTTTCTTTTGCGTATTTTGCAAAACTTAATAAAAAAATACAAAAAAAAGGGTATAAATATGCCACTAAGTGTGGCTGAGATTTCTTTAAACATTCCACCCATCACCTACTTGTATTCCTCAGTGGGACCAGTCCAGTAATGCAATTGCAATGCACAAGGACCATTCACAGCAAGAGTTTAAGGCAAAACATTTGTGCAGTAAAACTTTGACTCATTTGCAAACCAGGTTTATAAAATGGACTTTGCTCGAAAATGCATTGTTTCATTCTGTGCCTGCAAAATCCTGACTGTTTCTGACAAAGGAAAAACACTCATCTGTTAATGACCAATTCTAGGCTGGGAAATTAAATTACATTTTCTCAAAAAAGAAAGTCACTGTGTTGCCTACAGCAATACATATGATTCAATCCCTCCATGGAATTGAATACAAAAATAAATAATTGATTTACATCAATAATTACCTGAACCCATTCCAGGTTGGAAAAGCTGTCACTTGACATTTTTGAAGATATGCTTCTCAAGTGCAAGCGTACTGGAGCAGTATGATTAAAAGAACCATTTTGACTGCTCTTGCTGAAAACAATAGCCTTTGTCTAGGATGTATAAATCTTGCAGGTTCTCCATGGTACTGTGCATCAAGCATATTACTAATATACACATGCGTTTCTCAAAATAAGTGTCGCCTCTCAAGAAATAAGGTAATAAACAAAACGGTTTCTGAGAAAATAAAAACGCTACTGTTTAATAATTGATGGTGCTAAAATGCACATGCTCCTTTTAAATGATCCTTTCACCCAGGCAAGAACGAGACTGCCAAGGAATCGTGGAGAGTCACAATTTGTTTTTTACTATCTTGTGGATTAATTCTGCCTTAAAAACTGGCTGTGCCTGTTCTTCCAGGAGCCTCAGCTCCATTGCAAAATGATCTGGAGAGGCAACAATCCATTTGTAGCGTTCAGCTCAGTACTTTTAGGGTCAAGCTTGGTAAAATCTTTCAGCAGCAAAGGTAAATGCGCCTTTTTTGGAGAATGGAAGAACTCCCAGACTTATCTCACCCCTAGTCTACTGAGTTATGTTCTGTTAGACTAGAATTGTCATGCTTTGGACAAATCTGTCAGATAATCTCTTACCTGCAGTTGATTGTACACAATGGTTGGTATTTCACTATCATATGATTATTTATTTTTCATTATCAGTCTACAAATCATTTGCAATGCAATGATGAATATTATTAGAAGCAGATAATGTGTGGATCAAGGCAAATGTTAGATATGCTCCAGTCATATTTTATTGCACGCTGGTAACCTGTTAATCTTTTTTAATACCCAAAGGGTCTAAATAGTTTCTGCCATCTATATAATGTGCATATATAGATGTGCCAAGCCTAAATTATGCCAAGCGATGCAGAGTTTTCCTTCTTACCTTGTCATCGGGTTAGCAGTCAGTATCTAGGGCTCAGATGTACAACCGGTTGTTTTGTGACTCCTAATTTGCGATCCATTTGAGAATTGCAAATTGTGAGTCACAAAAGAAAATGTACAACAGTGTGGAGTGCACTGTTTGCGATTCACAATAGGGTTTCAAATGACCTGCCTCATCATTATTCATAAAAACCCAATTGGGAATGGCCACACTGACAGGGATGGTTGCCTGCTGGGGGCAGCAGGCCACCATGTCTGTGGCTGCTTTTTAAATGAAGCAGTTTTTTTTTAAAGTGCAGCTTGTTTTTCCTAAAGAAAGATTAAATGTTTTCTTTTCATTTATTCAGAGTAGGCTGTGGTCTGTGGGACTACTGCCTGCTCTGAAAAATAATTTTTGCACCCGTTCACAAAGGAGAAGGGGTCCCTGGGGGACTACCTTCTCATTTGCTTTGCGGCCACATTAACGGTCGCTAAACAATCATACATACCATTCAGGTTTAGTATTTGGAAGGGATGCTCTGAACACACCACTTCCTAATACTATAATATATTTGTTATCATTTCCATTTAAACTGTTGGCCTACATATTTAGGCATTAAGATTATTACACACATGATTTAATTTTAAATGCAATCATGTTAACATGCAATCTAGCTTGCCTTACAAGTAACGTGCACTGTCACATGAAGCACTGCCACACCTAACACAACATTTGTGAATACACCAGGCCTTGCGCAGACAGAGGCCTCATGCTCTAAGGGTTTTTGTTATAAGAAAGATTAATGGATAATATCTATATATAATAATATGATATAATCAATTGTGTCCATTAAATGCATGAAACCATACCACAGATATAGTATATAGGTATCTAGGGGACCGTTTTGAAACTAGCATAAAATTCCTATCTGAGTTTGTAAGAAATATATTACTTCCTTTCCGAGGACCATTGAAAGGCTGTGGAATTTTGTGAAGATTTATGAAGTGACACCAAAGGTATTGGCAAAACAAAAAACACTATTCCTATGGTAACTAGGTCCTAACTACCTACTGGCGACTGCCAGTTTTCATCTGTTTGCCTGCACGCAAATATGCAAACATTGCTTCCGCAAGAAGGGAGCTGCTATTTAAAGCAGCTCCCTGCTTGTGGGAACAATGCCAGTTCCCTCAGGAGTCGGGAGCCAGCTGGGACACCGGGGGCTTTGACGCTCCCCCTGCTATCCCCATAGCTATTTTTTCACCATCCTTCAAGCAGCTGTATTTTAGTCAATGCACTATACATTTACCCAAGGAGGTAGCACTCACTAATAAGCGAGTAGAAAGTCTTACAGTTGGGTAGACATTTTGCACAAAATGGTGGCCTCTTCATGGATAAATGCATATGACAGGATTCACTCTGGTACAATGTTAATATTACACAAATTAAACCTCAGTGACAACTGAGGTTTAGTTTCTGTAAAATTACCTGTGAAACAGAGCAGGTGCCCATGTTGAAGCTCCACTTCTGTTTAGCACTAATCAACCTAAATTTGTGTGCATGGCCAAGGCAAAGCAAGCATTTTCTCTGCATTTCCTCCTTGAAAAATTATCTTTCATCCTTGATGGAGGTGTTTACATCCTTGCCTTTTTTGAGAGAAATTTCTCATGTAGTGACTGCTATGAGGGGTTCTTTCTTGTCAACTTCTGCTGAGAGCCAAATATTATAGAGGGTTGGCTGCACAGACTGGCTGCCATAGTTGAATTAATATATAATAATAAAAATTACTTTACGTTAAAAAAATAGAAATTCACTGAAAAACGCAAAGGTTACAGAGATGGTAAAGTTATGAAATAGAATTTAAAAAATAATGAAATTCACTTAAAACATCAAAGGTTACGGGGTGTTATAGTTAAGCTTACATTTTAAGCTTACAAAACCATAGAAATCTACCTGTGATCATTAGAGTTATCTCAGGTAACTATAACTCGTACCTTAAGGTAACTATAGTTCGCACCCTCAACATGCACTGCTAATTACCCATCAAATTACGGCACTCATGACATCTTTGATAACATCATTGATTATATCAATGTAATGTTTGCATTTACATTTTTCATGAAAAAACTGTGCATGGTGGGAGTTCAAGTTATAAGTACCTTAGAGCACCCATTTAATCTACCTGCATTTTTCCCTTTCTGATTGCCTGGTTTTACATTTTTACTATGAGCGAGTCACAACAGTTGAGTCTTACGGTAATTTCTGTGGAAATCAACTGAGAGTGTCTGCATTTTATGATAAAGACTGATGCTGTGCCGCTGTGCAAGAAGGCACTGGTGGATATTAAAGAACAAGTGAGCACACATGGCCACACATGTGTCGGGTGAGCATGCAAGATGAATATCTAGCACAACCTAGTATGTGCACACAGGTAGCCTGTTACAGAAAAGACCATGCAGGAATTGCTGACAACCTGGTGGAGATCTCATAATATTAGTGGGCATTCATAGTGTACATCTGTTGCACTTACTGAAAGTCTGTGAGGTTTACTGAATTACGAAGTATTGGTGAAATCTGAACCACAGCACAGTGTCACCCTGTGGTGATTTATATAGGCCTAGAAAGATCGGCTGGGCTTAATTCCCTGGGTACAAATGTATCCAGGGTGTAGATCAAATTTGTGATAACTGTATGTCTTATGGCTCTTGCAGCCCCGGGTGGTCATCATAACCTCCTTAATATTTTTTTTACTAGGCCAGGGTGTACATGGAACATCCTCTTGCCCCCATCATCCCCATACACTGTTGCTCACACAAAAAAAAATGTTTGGGCTGACACCATCTCCCCGAGACAACAAAAGCCCATTAAGAGTGCCTCCACACTCCAGAAATGTGTGACACCCCTCTCTTAGTGCTCAGGTTTAGGGGAGTGGGGAGCACACCGCCATGATTTTTCCGCCCATGCTGACTATGGGTAGGAAGCACAAGAAAGAAACCAGCTTGTAAGCATCACAGCCCTTATTTATGGGGTTATGGCTTGGGGCAGTGCCAAAAGTCATACTTCTGTGCTACCCTACACCAAAGTGAAAGGGCAGGAATGTACAGTATTTATGCAATACAGTGCATTCCTGTCCTCCACCCCCACTGCCCTGGCATTGTTTTGGTAGCACCTATGCCAGCTCCCTTGCTCCATGGTTTGCATGCAGGATTTGTTTTTGCAGGAAGAGGCATCTTCCTGCACTAAAACAATCCTGAGAGGTGTTTTACTCTTTCTTTGTGTGTTACACTATGCAGCACACACGGGAAGAGGAAGAAATTAGGAGAAATAAAAATATATGCCTCACCTCGGGAGGAGTGAGGTTTTGGCACTGCCCCAGGTTTACATGAATAAGTAAATCTGGGGCAGCATCAAAACCCATGGGTGTTGAGCTGGAAAACACACTGCACCACCCATTGAACGTCTCCCTGCACAGAATAAAGCAACATAGTGACGTGCCCTGATTTGCCTTAATCCATATCTATGAGACCATTCAAAGCCACTTGAAGTGTATAGGAACACCCACACTCTGCCAGTGTAAATCCTTCTTGGCACAGAGTAACACAAGGCAGCTATATGGGCTGGCTTGAGGTACTCCAGATTTACCAAACCATGCAGGGCGACCGCCTTTGTTAGGCTTTTTAACTCTGTACCAAGGCATGTGTTGCACTTGCATCAACTGACATGGCACAAGGTCAATGAAATAATTCTGGCCCTATATGTTTTAATGAATGCTGTTGGAAAATGGTATCATCCACATTGATTTCAATGATGTTGCATTAGTTAATTATAACATCTGTTTTCTATTATCAATGTGGTGTCATTCTGACAGTGCCTGTAGGCCTGCATTTTTTATAGCAGTACTCCCGTACATTGGGTTTAATATCGGTTGGGGTATTGAGGTTAAATTAATGGATATTTCCATCTACTAAATTGTCAATATTTGTGAATTAATGCTATTTTGTCTCTCTCTCTCTCTTCCAATTATCTTCCTAGGAAGCTGAATTTCTAATATTGTTACTAGAGAGCCATATCCACTCAATTAATATCCTAACATCACCAGTCACTGACCTATTAGAGCATGGGGCAGCATGCCATCTTACTGTCACAACTACAGCTGATATTGTATTGTTAAAATATGATTTTTACTGAAATAAAATGGGTAAATTACAGTTGCAAACAGAAGAGAGGCAAAATAAGACCAACTTGATTTTATATTACCTTCGGTGCCACTCCTAAGTGGCTCCATATGATGTTTGAAACCATCCACAAGTTGTATGCCAGAATATCTAGTTGAAGGAAATTGTCCTGCAAAGCTATTGTAGCCACAATATCAACAATCACAATATTGTGAATGTAAGTAAAAGAGGCAAGTATAGATTTACCATTTTTACCTTCACACCTACCTGGTCTGAATATGCCCATAGTATATCCACACTCACCCATTTATACGTATCATCAGGATACTCTTGCAGCGGATATTGTGGCAGTACATTTTTGAAAACGTAACATTTTAGTAGACTACATGTCAGCCAGGTCAGTCTTTCCAATTGTTAGAAATGGGGTCTTTGGTTGACAGTCAGGTTACCCACTGTTCAAGCAAGGACCCTCACTCTAGTCAGGGTAAAAGAGAATCACCCTCAGCTAACCCCTGCTTACCCCCTTGGTAGCTTGGTAGAGCAGTAGGCTTAACTTCAGAGTACTAGGTGTAAAGTATTTGTACCAACACTCACAGTAACTTAATGAAAACACTACAAAATGACACAACACCGGTTTAGAAAAATAGGAAATATTTATCTAAACAAAACAAGACCAAAACGACAAAAATCCGACATACACAAGTCAAGTTATGAATTTTTAAAGATTAAACTTAAAAATAGCGCTTAGAAACAAAAATGCTTCGATGAGGTGTTAACACGGCGCCGTGACGGAGTCGTTCCCAACAAGCCGACACCAGCGGCGCCGGACACGGAGTCGCGTAGACCCCCAAGTACAGTACCTTTGGTGAAGAGTGAAAACAAGTCGATGCGCAAAGTCGGGTATCGCAGCGTCTGTGCGAAGCGGTGAATCCGTGCACTTCGAGCGGCGTCGGTCACGACGTGGTGCGGCGACTTCCACAGAGTCACGGACTTCAGCGGGGCTGCAGCGGCGTCGGGCCTGCGAAGAGCGTCACGTTCCAGCGAAGGTCACGGCGTCGGGTGCAGGCGGCGTCCCCGGATTCAGCAGCGGCGTCAGTCCGGAGTCGTCCGAAGTCGATTTCCTTGGATTTCCACCAGCTTTCCTTTCAAGGGCCCAGGGACTGGATTGGGCACCACTTGTCAGAGCAGGAGTCTCTCCAGAGACTCCAGGTGCTGGCAGAGAGAAGTCTTTGCTGTCCCTGAGACTTCAAACAACAGGAGGCAAGCTCTAACTCAAGCCCTTGGAGATTTCTTCACAAGATGGAAGGCACACAAAGTCCAATCTTTGCCCTCTTACTCTGGCAGAAGCAGCACTGCAGGAAAGCTCCACAAAGCACAATCACAGGCAGGGCAGCACTTCTTCCTCAGCTATCAGCTCTTCTCCAGGCAGAGGTTCCTCTTGGTTCTAAAGTCTGTAGATTTGGGTGCCCTTCTTATACCCATTTTAGTCTTTGAAGTCACCTTTCTTCAAAGGGGACTCACACCTACTTGTGAAATCCTGCCTTGCCCAGGCAAGGCCTCAGACACACACCAGGGGGTTGGAGTCCGCATTGTCAGAGGCAGGCACAGTCCTTTCAGATGAGAGTGACCACTCCACCCCTCCCTCCTAGCAGAGATGGCTAATCAGGAAATGCAGGTTACACCCCAGCTCTCTTTGTGTCACTGTCTAGTGCGAGGTGAAAAACAACCCAACTGTCAAACTGACCCAGACAGGGAATCCACAAACAAGGCAGAGTCACAGAATGGTTTAAGCAAGAAAAGGCTCACTTTCTAAAAGTGGTATTTTCAAATGCACAATCTTAAAATCAACTTTACTAAAAGATGTATTTTTAAATTGTGAGTTCAGAGACCCCAAACTCCACATGTCCATCTACTCTCTAGGGGAATCTACACTTTAACCACATTTAAAGGTAGCCCCCATATTATCCTATGAGAGAGACAGGCCTTGCAACAGTGAAAAACGAAGTTGGCAGTATTTCACTGTCAGGACATATAAACCACATTACTATATGTCCTACCTTATCCATACACTGCACCCTGCCCTTGGGGCTACCTAGGGCCTACCTTAGGGGTGCCTTACATGTAAGAAAAGGGAAGGTTTAGGCCTGGCAAGTGGGTACACTTGCCAAGTCGAATTTACAGTGTCAAAATACACCCACAGACATTGCAGTGGCAGGTCGGCGACATGATTACAGGGTTACTTGTGTGGGTGGCACAACCAGTTCTGCAGGACCACTAGTAACATTTGTTTTACAGGCCCTGGGCACCTCTGGTGCACTTTACTAGGGACTTAACAGTAAAACAAAAATGCCAATCATGGAGAACCAATTACATACACATTTTAAACAGGAGCACTTGCACTTTAGCACTGGTTAGCAGTGGTAAAGTGCCCAGAGTAACAAAAACAGTGAAATCAGAGCCCAGCACACATCAACAACCTGGGGAACAGAGGCAAAAAGTTAAGGGAGACCACGCCAAGGATGAAAAGTCTAACACCAATCAAAAACATTTTGCAATCTGGACCTGTAGTGTCTAACAATGCCATTATCAGTTCATAAATTCCACCAGCCAAAGTGATTTTGCCAACAAAGTTAGGACCGTTAAAAATGACACATATGCACGTTACAGCGGTGTGTTAACATTTTATGAAGTGTTACACACAATTTGGAAAGTTTTGACTTCTTGTTTCAAATGCCGAACTAAAAGTAATACTCTGTTCAGATATTTTCTGATTTATATTTTTGCCCTGTCATACTCATCACACCATTTTTTTTTGTTAGTGACACTTATTTAGGCATATGCCTGGAGAAAAGCCTTATAGCAAACTTCAGTGATACATAACTTAAGAACAACATGAAGGAAACGGTCAACACAAATAATAGGGCGAGGAAAATGGCAGCAAAAAGGGGAGCAGTGCAAGATTCCATCACAAACACAGAAGAAGAACAACACATATAAAACATATGCAATTTTTCTCCCCTTGAACAAGTACAACTTAATCATGATAAGCTTCAAAGGACTACTATTTAACAGACAACTCCAGGTCAAGTCTTTCTTCTGCTTAGAACAGGTATACAACTTTGGGAGTGAAAGCTTCCCTGCTCCAAAAAGCGCTGCTGCCTGGCAGTACCAGTGAAAGCTTCCCCCTCATAGAACAGCTGAAGCATGACAGCAGCAGAATATGCTCCCTTCACTCACTGGAGGCAACCAGTTGTCAGAGGTCCCTTTACAGAAGAACAGATGTTGCAAAAGAGCCATTGTGCAAGTCCCCATCTTCCATACAACTTCTATAGCTTAGGCATCAGTTTCATGTAGGCTACACAATGACAGTTGTTTAATTTACAAAGATGAGTTTATGTGTGAACGAATAAGTGAACATGCTGCTGCACTCTCAGTTTCCATTCAGTGATTGTTAGCTGTAAGAATGACAAACAACCAATCACTAAACCAGAAGGTATTTAATTGTAAAATTTAAAAATGTTAAAGATTTTAGTGCCAATAGTACCTGGAAGCAGAAAACTCTACTGATCACACTAGTCAGGGGGAAAGTCAAAAGTTCAAGTTGACTGCGATGGAGTATGGTTCAGATAAATGACAAGGTTAGTCCAGCTGAAGAGTTACCTTCACAAGTTCTGCACAAAGACTTCCATTCGCTTTGGAGGAGACCAAAGGGAGGAGGCGTTTGGCACAAAGAGCAGGTCACAAATGGTTGTTGCTGTATTGCGAAGATCCAGTTGTTGCTGGAGCTTTCACATTCATATATTGTCATGGACGGTCGCTGTTGATGTGGAGAAAAGGTATCTTTGGTGCGTTGTTACTGCAGCAGAAGTTTGATGTGAACTGGACCTTAGCAGTCACAAGAAGCAAAAATGTTAGGATTTTAACCTTTTTCCTCATGGAGGAGCTCTCACCGATGCCAGCCAAGAGTCAATGGTCTGGGAGGCACGTCTTGGGGATCAGGACTCTTTCCAGCAGAGGCCAGCAGCAGCGCTCAGACAGGTCCAACAAGGTCCAGGTAGGTCCAGTTACAGCTGGTCAGTTGGGCATTTGCAGGTAGACATCTGGAAGGTTGGTGTGGCCCTGCAGCTCACACAACATGCCAGGCAACTGACTTTTGGAGTAGCAGACAGTAAGGGAGCCCCTCAAACAGAAGGGGAGTCCTTCTGAATATTCTACAGATGCAGGAAATGTTGTGAAGAGTTCTTTTAGCATACCTGGTATAAGCCTCTGTCATGTTACTTTGGCTATTACACAGGCACACTATTTTAGCCTAGGCCTGCAGCTTGTGCCCTTTCACTCTGAGACATACATTTTATTTTTTGTGTTATTTTAGAAAAAGCTTTATTTTAGTGGAGATTTTTTTATGATTTAATCAGCTTGTCCTTTCTGTTATTCTTTACTCTGCACAAAATTTTCATTCAAGGCTGAACTTGATAAGTTATAATTTCTTGTAAGGACAAAGCGTTAATCATGCCCCCAAACCTCATACACAGAAGTATACATGTTGTCATGTCGGAGCAGATTTCTCAGAACGCCAGATGTTTTATTATAAAACATCTTACTGCCCCCTACGCGAAAGAGGGGACTCCCACCCTGTTGCCATTGCATACTGTACGTCACCTTTGCAATTTCTGCTGAGACCTGACGCCTTCTCTCCCTCCATGTGGGAGGGTTCTCAGCAGACAAATATAACTCTTCTTTACCTACAGTCACAGGTACTGGGATGGAGATCTGGCAGGGGGACCTACTGGGCAGATTAGGGGCTTTTTCTATGTTTCACTTTCCTTGTCACTGCCCTGCTTTTATCATCCTTATAATCTCAATTCAGGCCTTTTTACATAGAATGCAGTTGATTCAATAAAACGCATTAAACTTAGACCTGCTTCTGTTTTGCCCCAGTATGTGTGAGACATATGTGACTGAGAGGAAGGGGTGAGGTGTGTTCCACCAGAATTTCCCTAAGAAATCAAAATGTCATGCTACCACAAATCACCTTTTGCTCCTGGGTACTGGTGAGGTGCTGCTAGCTGACTGGAAGGGTTAGGCCAGCATCTTTCACATGGCACATGAGCAGACTCAGTCCCCTGCGCTCGGTGGTGCTGCTGCCCAAATCCAGCAGTCTCTTCACTATAACGAGAGTCTCTATGACACCTTTGTGTGGGGGAATCCCTTGAATTACCCCCAAAACTGGTTCTGGTCAGTTCATTACTTTCCTCTAGTCCAGGCTCCAAACTGTCTAGGATGACAAAAGGTGGGGAGGCCCAGCATCAGGTTCTTTTGTATGTGCAGTAGGCAAAGTCATTTCAAGTGTAAATTAGACTGGGTACAGACCCTCCCAAGTCATCATGTCCACACCTAACAGCCACACAACTAGGCCACCTATATCACACTGTCTGGAAACAATAAACAAATCCCAACAGCAGAACCATTGACAGCCTTGCAATCTAGGAGACTGGTATATCAGGTACCGATGGTTGGGACAAGAAAATTCCAGCTTTCTAAAATTGGCATTTTTGGAATTTTAACTTAAAATCTAACTTCACAAATAAGGAGGATTTTAAATTACAATTTTAGTGTCATTTAATTTTCAGTCTGTGGGTGCGGGTAACACCATTTAATAGAGACTTACAAGTAAATTAAATGCACCAGTTAGGTGTAGTCTAATTTTATCATGTTTGAAGGAGAGAGCGCAAACACTTTAGCACTGTTCCTAATGCCAACAAAAATGAATTCAGCTAAAACAAGGGAGTGAAGGCAAAATGTTCGGGAGACTACCATGCCAAGGATATCAGGTTTAATGCTAGCTGTCACTTTCTTTCACTCCTGTTTTCCCTTGTGATACTGCCAGTGCTTATGTCACATATTTAAAGTGCTTCTGATCATAATATACTCCAACTGTAATCATCTCTCCAGTAGAACTAGTGATGTACTCGGGTCCTGCTATCAAAGCATGCAACTCTTGCAATCATTCATATTCACCTACTCGCATAACTATAGCATTACGCATGTCTCTCATCCATAAACCTTACACAGGCATGAAGACAATAGTGCTAGTCACCTAGCATATTCTTTTACTGTTAAAAAGCCAAGCATATTGATTTGTCATTTTGTGTTATAAGCAAGTAAAATGTGTAGGTTGATTATTTAAAATTGTTACAAATATTGCAACCTCTAAAATAATAGCTTAGATAGCAGTATTGTCAGTGCAAATGAAAGAATAAAACAACATAATCAAAAAACGGTATCATCTTGACAGCCTTTGCATTTAGTTGCAGGAGATTCACAGGGCCTCATTTAGATTTTGGAAGTAATGGTCCCGCTGTTGATTTTTTGACTGAAATTCCATCTGCCGACAGGATAATCTGCCGGCTGGATTTAGATGTTTACAGTCCCATAGGCGATAGCCCGCATGCATCCTGACATCTCTACCAGGAAACTTCATCCTCGTTGACCGTGCCATAGATAAAAATGGCTGCCGGAGGGACTCCAGCAACCTTTACCACCGTGCAGATTTGGATGTGCATTATCACCAAGCAAAATGTGGTGTTCTGACCTTGACACTTGAGTTAGAGTATTGGGGGAAACTAGGTCAAAATTTACCTTTTCCCCTGAATCCATTTCCCTTTATGAGTGGACACGACCATACAAGACCTGACATCGCTGCTGCTACTGACCCAGAAAACATTACCCCTCCTGTTGTCAGACTCGAAGGTAGGAAACCCGCATTACCAGGGTACATTATGTGGGCACTGCACATGAGATGGGGACCACTGCAGGCATGTACATGTCACAGTAATTTTGTTTTAAAGTACTGTGACATGCATATGTTGGGAACATGAATGTGTCACACATGCATGGAGACTCAATGGCACAACATGCATATTGCACACATACACACATATAATTGTGGTGTTATTGTTCATTGTCAAATGAATGTTGGTGCCACAATGATGATACAATCATACCTGTCAACTGTGTCCATGTGTGCACATTGGAAAGGGACCTATACTGGTAAGGTTGTGCTGCCTGGTGTGTATGTGTGTCAGCAAATGTATGTGTGTGTGGAATTGGAATGTCTGGTTGAGGGAGCTGGAGTGGGTGATGTGATTGTGTCTGTGTGTGTGCCACTTGCATGTGGTTTTGGTTGTGTGTTTTGTTGCTGTGAAACACATTCAGGTGAGTGTTGTTATGTGGCTGACATTGTTGTGATGTATGTTGTACTTTTGTGTGTGTTTGTATAGCTGAGTGTATAGTTGTGTTGGTTGTTGTGATTGTGTCATGTGCGGGTGCAGTTTCAGTGGTGTGTGTGTTATGCCATGGATATATGGTAATGGGTGTGTTTAGCATGTTCAGGTTTTGTGGTGTTTGAATGGCAATGGATGATGGTGTATATGGTGTCTTGAGTTATGTATTGTGCAGGGGACAACTATGATTAAGGTATAGTGTGTGTGACTCCTGTAATCCATAGCCACTGCCATTGTATGATGCCCATTGGGTCCAGCAACGGTCTCCCTCCACTAATATGATATTGCCTGCACAGGTGAATACATCTAAATATAGTGGGTGGAACACTATTGACTTGATGGTGTTTTCAGGTTTTCCTCCAACACGGCTTGGCAGTAACACGGTCAAGATCTAAATCAGGCCCACATTCTATTTATTCTGGATCTTCCCTATTTAAGGACCCCTCCACTGATTTTTTGGCATGTTCACAATTTACATTTTGAAAATAATAGTGAAAGAAGGTAAATCTTGAATGGAAGTGATGGGGAACTCTGTAGTGGTGTTGGATAGACTTCATGTATGGTCTGAGTCACCAGGAAGCCTGCCATGCCAATAATTCCGGAGTGAGTTCAATCTTCCTCGTGGCTTACGCTAGATCTCTTTACTTTTTTAAGACAATAGCAGGTCCAGATATTTTTGGTTTACTGGTGGCTCCTGCAACTTAAGTACCATCCTCATGAGCTTTCTTTCTGAAATCAGCCATGTCTTCTCCTTTTTCCTGCTTTAGTTACTTACTTTACTGGGAGTCTCTTTATCATGTTTCCATGAGGTGAGGACCATTTAAGGCTGATGCTAAGCAGGTACTCTATGGGGCATTTTCTAGTAATTCGACTTCTCAGAGTAGAGATTTTAGAGAATTTAGCAGGGCATACCTCAGTTTCGAGCAGTAAACCACAAAGGGCTATCTGTATAAAGCACCACATTTGCTATTACCAAATCGCGTTTTTTACCAAATCGCTATTTGGAATTCGCAAAATGCGATGTAACAATGTAACTGCAAACAAATTAGTGATTACTAAATATTCACCGTCGCAAATCGCAACTACCAAATAGCGATTCGGTAAAATATCGAATCAGTAGTTGGTAATTGCAAATTGTGATTTTTGCATTCTGGAGCAGTATCACAACCAGGCTGTGAGTCAGTGCATGATATTTCCAGAAGCCTACGCCACAGGAGGAGGCAGACATAGTGAGCACTGCACCAGGGGTGTCAGCCAGGATCCAAAGAGACCATGACGCTGAGGGAAATGACAAAGAGACAGGAGGAAGAAAGAGGAAGCTCAAGTTCAGTGAGCAGGAACTGGACTTGCTCCCTGAAGAGGTGGTGAAGAGCCATGACAAGCTCTTCGGTAAAAACTCACTCCATGTTCTGGAGAGTGAGAATAGAAAATTGTGGAGTGATATCCAGGCAAAATTCAGTGTGGTGGATGTTGCACAGTGCACAATGGGGGAGATTCGCAAGCGCAGGTTCGATTTCCATACACATGCTAAGGAGAGGGTAGCAACCAGGCTGAAGGAGGTAAGGACCACTGGCAGAGGACCATCCACCCAGACACCATCCACCCTCTTGGAGGACATGGTGGAGTCAAAACTGCAGCCTGAAGCAATAGTGGGTGTCATTGACATAGACACCTCCGCCACACCAGGCACCAGCAAGGGTAAGGATAATAATTATTTGAATCACCACACGTGCATGAAAAATTGTCCATTTGAAAAATACCATGTTATCACACACTGTTAAAAATAGTCCATGCCACACATCCCATGCAACTCAACAATGCCTTATGGGAGTGTGAGCCTAGAACAAAGATTGCAGCATTGTGCATAACCATACGGATACACAAGACAAATGACAATTAGAAACACTGGTGGTCATTCCAACCCTGGCGGTCCATGACCGCCGGGTTGGAGGACCTCGGGAGCACCGCCGACAGGCCGGCGGTGCTCCAATGGGCATTCCGACCGCGGCGGTAAAGCCGCGGTCGGACCGGCAACACTGGCGGGCTCCCGCCAGTGTACCGCCGCCCATTGGAATCCTCCAAGGCGGCGCAGCTAGCTGCGCCGCCGAGGGGATTCCGACCCCCCCTACCGCCATCCAGTTCCCGGCGGTTCTCCCGCCGGGAACCGGATGGCGGTAGGGGGGGTCGCGGGGCCCCTGGGGGCCCCTGCAGTGCCCATGCCACTGGCATGGGCACTGCAGGGGCCCCCGTAAGAGGGCCCCTAAATGTATTTCACTGTCTGCTGCGCAGACAGTGAAATACGCGACGGGTGCAACTGCACCCGTCGCACAGCTTCCACTCCGCCGGCTCGATTCCGAGCCGGCTTCATCGTGGATGCCTCTTTCCCGCTGGGCTGGCGGGCGGCCTGAAGGCGGCCGCCCGCCAGCCCAGCGTGAAAGTCAGAATTACTGCCGCGGTCTTTCGACCGCGGAACGGTAACCTGACGGCGGGACTTTGGCGGGCGGCCTCCGCCCGCCAAGGTCCGAATGAGGGCCACTATGTCAGGGAAACTGTTTACAAAAAATGTAACTCAGACATAAATAAGTATGTGGTGAGTGAAATTCTTCTCATTGATGTTACAGATGTTAGTGCACCCGAAAAATGGTACATTGCAGTGGGGATGTTGCACAGTGATTGGTACAGTTTACCAATGTATTGGAGAACATGCAGACAGCCCGGATCGCTGCAAACAGCGACCTGGGTGGTGGGGATAATGAGGAGCTCTCTAGCCCCACTAGTTTGACACCCCTGTGATGGAGCATAGGTGTTGCAGTTCCAGACACAGTACTGTCTCAGAGGCCTCAACAAGAGATGCTGCTGAACCCACTGACCGTTCTAGTGGAGTGCGTGGACGCAAAAAGTAATGGGGACATGTTCTGAACCTTGTAGTTTTGTGACATTGCACTACTTATATGATGTTAACAGTATTTCATTTGATTTAAGTACAGCTAGTGCTTTTGGACTAAATATGTTCTAAGTTAAGACAATAAATGTAATACTTGTTTCAGGGAAATGTCTCTTGATGTTGCGATGTTGTGCAACATAGCACATTGGGCCAACATCTTCCAGCAGGCCTCAGGACTCTATTGCAGTGCCCTTCCACTTTTGTGCAGGCACCAGAAGTGACTCTTCAGCAGGCCAAATGTCCTCTCAATGACACTTCACATGCTCCTATCTGCCACTTTGTAACGCTATTCACTTGGTGTGGCTGGATTGAGGTATGGTGTGAGGATGAAGGACTGCACTGTTTCCTACAATGACAGAAGTGAATTCTGAGTGAATGTCATCTCTGACCTCACCTGTTCACTATGCTACAGTGTTCTGTGTTAAATTACCAAATGGGTATTCTTCTCCAAACTCTCCACCAAGTAGCCATGTGTACATTCCACTATGCCTGAAGATGTAAGAGTCATGTGTGCTACCAGGGAATCTGGCCACTAAATCTGTGATGATGTGTGAGGCATTGCAGATGCCCTGCATGTTCATGAAATGGCTATGTTTCCTATTTCTGTAGATGTACTCATTGCCAGACGGTGGACAGATTGTGACATGTGTCCCATCAATGCAGCCGTCAACATGTGGGTATTGGGCTACCTGATAATATTTTAACTTTGTGTGCTGCCCGTCCTGTGGGATGTTTTTGAATTTGATATTCTCATTGATTTTTGATAACAGTACATTCAGGATTGCATGGAAGAAGTGTGAGAGCACACTTTGGGACACACCTCCACCTGCTGCTATTACCCCCTGATAGGTTTCTGAGGCTAAGAGGTGCACGGAGCATTACACCTTCACATGAGTGGGTATGGCATTGGGTAGGTCTAATATCATTGCAGAATTCAACCAGCACTTCTCATAATTCCCCTCCTCTGTTTGGCCAAACAAAGTAATGTGCACTCTGAAAAAGCACTCCTACTCCCTCTCCTCAAATCTGCCAGGATCCTCATTCTCCTCGCCATGACATAGAGTGCAGCCATTGTTGAAAAAGACTGATGCAATATGGGCCTTTTTATATAGGTTGCACCTGATTACCACATGCTTTGAGTTGAAGGTAAACTGCACATGCAAAATCCCCATTTTGCAACCATTCGCAATTTGCGGATGGTTCATACATTCATTTTGTAATTACCTAATTGTTAATCTCAATTTGCGATTTGCAAACTGGGGTCACACTTTTAACGAATCGCTATTTTAGAAATTTCTTAAAAATGCACTGTGAATCCCCTTCTTACATTTGAAGGGCTGTTTTGCATTCACAAACAGTGGAATTTTGTGATTCCCATGATTTGCCCAAAGAAAAATAGTTTGATACATCTGACCCATAGCTCGCATAGAGATGCATTTGTTTGAACAAATTAAACCTCAAAAGTAATTAAGATTGTGTGCTACTGTCAGGGAGATGTAAAAGTAGCTTGTAATTTTGAAATTGATTTGTGTCTAGCCAGAGGTATGTCAATAGTTGCCATTAATGTGCAGGGGCCAGATGTAACAAAAAAGGCATTTGCGATTCGGAAATAGCAATTTTTAAGAAATCACTATTTCTGATTCGCAAAATGCACTGAATCATATTTGCGATTCCGTAATAGCGATTTCTTAAAAATCGCAAATGCTATTACTGAATCGCAAATTGTGATACCGGCCCCATTCGCACCTATGGGGATGTAGGCCCATATTTGCAAATATTTTGCATTTCCCAAATTGCGAATTCCTAACTGGAATTTGCATATTTGGGAAATACAAACCCCAGGGTGCTGGGGGCCTAAGGCCCCCTCTGCTGCACCCCAATATGTTTTTTAAGAACCTGTAATGCGCACACATGCCAAAGGGGCATGTGTGCGTTACATGTCAATTTAAAAAATGCATTTTTATTGCATTTTTAAAATTTGCACATAGTTACCACCAAGTTCAACTTGGTGGTAATAGCGATTCCTTAATGCCCAATTCGCATTAAGGAATTGCTTGTTACATGTGGTTTAGAAATCTCAAATAAGGATTCCTTATTTTCGATTTCTTATTTAGAGAATCGCAATTTGCGATTCTCTACACAGACTCGCAAATTTAAGGAATCACTATTTTATCGATTCCTTAAATTTGCGTTGCGAATGCCTTTCATAAATACTGAGAGGCATTTTTGTATTCGCAAACGGGCATTCGCACCGTTTGCAATTGCAAAATGGCTTGATACATCTGGCCCCAGGTCACTATCTTAAGTAAGGCTTGGATGTCTAGGCCTGAGAGATTATTCAGTGAGCATGTTAATGAGTTGTTTAATGCGCATGTCCCAGTCCTCGGGGCAGCAAACTGTGATGGTAAGTCCTGGCGCTCAGCTAGCCAGACTATGAGATAGTTACAGCACTTAGTATGTTTAATTTTGGAAGGAGAGTTGCAGTGATTAGCCCACAGCTGGCCAATATATTCTCAATGCAATGGTGTCTAGACCAATAATGCTTGATCTTGAGGTATCAGTATGTAGTATGTGATATATCAACAAGCATGAGTAATATTTATTCAAAGTCTTGTATATATTTATTCATGCTTATGTGTAATGAAGTGTTCTACTTGATTTTTTCTTCATTTTATGTGCATAAACTGTTGAGCACTTAATTTATGAAAGGTGTGTTTATGACTTTTGTATCACATGAGCACTTCACAATGATGAGCAAAAGGGCTTCCCTCTATGCTTTTACATAGAACCACTATAGAAATTCAGCAGTTATAGTTTCCTCAGCTAACTATAACTCACGCCCCAGCAATGCACTGCTTATGACCTCAGATATTACATCACTCATGAAATGGTCAGTGATTTAACTGATGACATTACTGACGACATCTTAGTTGACATCATTGATGATGTCACTGATGACATCATCCAGTGAGTGTGTTTTGTAAAGGTTTCTGAGGCTTCCAGATATATACTAAACTACTGCATATGCTAACTATTTTTTCTCTACTTCTAATGAGTGATACGATGTAACATATGCCATCAGATTTATAATCAGTGGCAGCTCCTCTACTATGGCAGAGGAGTGTCGCCCTCTTGCTAGCAGCAGCTGCTGCAAAACTTAAAAAATAAACCGATAATAAATCATGTTTATTATCATTTTATTTTTCTTTGCTGTGTCAAGTCTAGGGGCAGGGCCATGGGGCTGCCAGGCACAAGGGGGAGTGGTAGGTGCACTGATATCAGTGCTCATGTGGAATGGGCTGGCCTTCTCAGGATGACTAAACCGACATGTTCAGAGAGCTGTCTCCAACCCAAGCTGCGTTTCCGGGATGGAGACAGCAGGCACAGGCTCCCAGTCTGTATGGGAGTGCAAATCAAGGGTGCTGAGACCAATCCTGACAATGCTGTCATGCTGCCAGAAGCAGCGTTAGGATTGGCTGCAGTGCAGTCTGGGAGCCTCTGCCTGCAATGAAGCCAGAAGAATGGTGATGCAGGCTGCATTCAGGTAAGTTTTTATTTTGTTTTGTTTTATCCACCCTAACAGCAGCTATTACTGTTTATAATTCTGTTTTTTATGCATGGGGTACTCTTTTTCAGAGAACTACCCTCTACACTGACAAATGTCCCCTGCGGATGTATGTGTATTGCATTGCTTTGTGACATTCTAAGTTGTTTATTGAGACTTCGCTGCACAGTGAAGACTGAGTAATCTTCTGTTTTCTGACATACTGACCAGTTTCACTTCTTTGAAATGATGACTGTAGTCATAGATTTCATTAAATCCATGTGCTCACTTAGATCTTTCTTTAGGGTGATGGCTCAGTTTAGTAGACATTTACAACAGACTGCCCTCTCTGCTCACACCTTTCTCCAGGATGAAGAATTATTTTAATAGTGGTTGGTGACACAGTGGCCTGTCCACTAAGATCTTTCTACTGGTTGTATCTTGCAGTGGTTTGTGTAAATCTGCATTAAACCTTCTTTCCAAGTTCACAAATGGTGTTATTGTGATTTGGAGTACAATAACCTGTACGGTTAAATGTTTTACTTTGCTCATCACTGTTTAGGTCAGAATAGACAGGGCTATCTCCTAAGAACTGTCTCTTAGGTGATAAGTGAGTGATAAGTGAGTATAGTAGCTGTGGTTACATTGAACTCTGTGTTGCACATCTCTCATCTGTGTCTTCTTATTTTTTTTATATAAGTGAATAGCATTGTATCAAGTATATTAAAGTTGACTTTGCCGGATGAGATCATCAGTGGTATCATATGTGAGGTCATTTGAGATGTCTTCATTGATGTCATCAGTAATGTCACTGACCATTTCATGAATGGTGTAATATATGAGCAGGGCATTGCAGGGACAGAAGCTATAATTAGCTCAGGTAACTATAACTGCTGAAAGTCTATGGATTTGTGTGTGTAAAATCTGAACCCAACTATAATGTCCTTGTCAGCATAGTTTTTGTTTTCAATTAATCTCTAAGGATTTTTTATTCTGTTTCCTAGCTATAATATCCCAGTAACCTTTGTTTTTCAGTAAATTCTAAGGTTTTTTAAATTCTATTTCCTAACTATAATGTCCATGTAAACTTTGGGGTAGATTTATGGAAATTGGAGCTGTACTGAGAGCAGCGCAACTTTCCCTGTGCCCCTTAGCCCCCCCCACCGCCACTATGTGGGCGATGTATTTAAAATACGGAGCACGATGGCACAGGATAGGGGGCAATAGCATCATTTAATGTGACACTATTGATGTATTCTGCAGGTGGCGCTACTTCTGCAGAGTACATAGGGACCCATTACAAAGAATGGAAGCCAACATTTAATGCCTGCTCTGAGCAGGCATTAAAAGTGCTGTAATAAATCTCATAGATTTCCTGGCGCCATTTTTTAACCCCCCCATAATGGGGGAATGCACTCTATGCATACATTAAGCCTGCCACAAGTATAATGTAGTGCAAAGGGTTACAGAGTGGCGCAATGCATGCATTGCACCACTCTGTAATTATAGTGTGGGGATTTCAGCCTTGTTGGACCACATTAACAAAAAATAATTACATTATTGTAGCGAAAGGTGGTGCTAAGCGATTATAAATATGCCCCTTTGTTTTTTAGGGCCTGATTACAACTTTGGAGGAGGTGTTAATCCGTCCCAAAAGTGACAGTAAAGTGACGGATATACCACCAGCGGTATTACGAGTCCATTATATCCTATGGAACTCGTAATACGGCTGGTGGTATATCCATCACATTTGGGACAGATTAACACCTCCTCCAAAGTTGTAATCAGGCCCTTAGTGTATTTCACCATTTTTTATATACATCATACTACAATGTCACCCATGAATTCAATTTAGCAATATACATTGTTACACATTTATAAATATATTTTATTCACACATTTTAATTATTATTTATTTTAAAAGTAACAAATAACAAATCAAGGTATGGTAACTTGTGTAGTTTTCCTTTAAATGCAATACACCATTTTTTTCTCTTTTGTAAATAATTTTATGGATCCACAGATATGCCACAAATTTGATAAGGGAGCCAGTAGATGTACTCCATTGTTACTAGTTCCAGAAACAAAATCATTGTGGAGCCGTGGATTCATAACAATGTTAAAAAAGTGTAAACATCATGTACAGGCTCCACAAATTTTAGCATTGGCATTAGAGAAACATGTCCAAAAGTTAACTGTTTGTGTTTTACAACATACTTACCCAGTTTTGCTCGTACCTTTTCTTTTAGAAAGACAGTGAAACCCTGGAGTTCCATTTTATTTATTGCCTTTAGCTTCAAAGTTTGTTCTTTCTCCAATTTCAGCAATTTTGTTGTTGAAAGATGCACACTCCTCCATTGTAGGCATTAGGCATGCCTACAATTAAATGTTTACCATGTTGATAATACTGACCATCAGTTCTTCTGCTGTCTTCATTGTTGTTTAAAGTCTTTTAAGAAGACAACTTTGTAACATATATCTTCACACACTTCTTCACTCTTTGAAAAGAGCACCTACTCTAATATCTTTCAAACTATTGCTGTATTCAATATCAGATGTTGTTGCATATTCCTAATTAAGTCTTTGTAATAACATTTTTACCAAATATCCATATTTCTAAAGCTTTCTAAAGGATTCCTAGTTTGATCATGCAGTGGTGTTTTGAACACAGGCTGACCCTTCCTAGGTGTAAGCTGCAGTAGATCCCCAAAACCAATTAAATGTTTTCCTTCAAATAGGACATCGAAGTCTGTTCTCAGACCCTCTTACATTCTCAAATTTACAAAGCAAGCATTATGTTTGAGACAATGTTCACCTCATCAATGATGAAAAGTTTCAACTTTTTGAACACCCTTGACATTTCATGACAAACTTCACCAGATAACCTTTGGTATTCCAGTTTGTTGTCATGTTTTAGAGGCAGCATCAACATTGGTGTAAAGTAATACTTTTGATATTGTTTACAGGTAATCTAGTAGGTGCTGTAACCACACATAATATATTGCATTCTGTAATGTTCTGAAGAACAGCAGTCAAAACATGTATGAAGAAACTTTTACCAGTACCGGCCTGGCCACTGACATGCAACAGTATAGGTTAGAATGTTAAGCATGCTCACTTTTTCTTGTCACAAAGCAGACCATGCTCAACTGTAATTTTCACCTCCTTATAGATATTTCCATTTGCTCATCATTTAGCTGTGCAACTAAATCTACCTAATCAGTTGTTTCCTTTCTTGCTGGCTCCATTGCAGTTTTCACCTCATTCATTGGAATAGCAGCCTCACTTTCAATTATTGTTTGCACAAATGGGTCCTGACTTTCAGGACCTGAACTGTGGCTGCTTTTTGAACTTTCTTTAACTACATCAGCAGAGATTTAGATACCTCAGCAACAACTGTATCTTCCTGTTGAATTTGAAATCATTGCCAAGTAGTTTGTAAATACTGATCCCATCCTATGCACCATTTAAAGAGTCTTCATAGCAGTCAAACTCTCCTAGCCAAATCGAAAAATTCTCTTTCATCAGCAGTCTGGCATGTCAACTCTCTATAGCCTTTGCTATGTCACAGCAAACACTGTTTGCAACCAAATACTGCAAATTTGCCTTTATCTACATTTTCTGGAGCATTGTTTTTATGTGTGTAGTTTTGGTGTACTTCATAGAGATGGAAATTTTCAAGATGTACACTGCTTTTTGGATAGTAAGTATCCAACATGTATTTTTTTGCATCTGAGACACTTTTCTGCATGCACTTTTGCGAGTTGCAATTTGCGAGTCGGTATGACTGGCAATTTGCAAGTCGCAAAATGTTTTCTTGCTACATCTGGCCCATAGTCATTAATATATTTCAAGGCCTCTCTATGGTTGTAGGTGTTTTTGATGATTTGTGAGTAAGTGTATGTCTCACTGCAGACATAAAACTGTTCACTCTTCCTTTTGAAATAACAGGGCTTGGAAATCCAAAACAACATTTTGTGTAGAATTTTCATTTTGCTCTGTATTTCTGCTGGCGGTACTTTCCACATCTATTTGATCATAAACACAGTACTTGCTCTTTTTGGCCTTTTTCCTTAGTGTCTTTAGGAATTCTACATGTAATATACTATTCTACAAAAGAAAGCACATTTCTAATTTGTGTCTGTTCCAAATTCAGGTGAATCTTTTACCCACAACAGCATATAAGAATGAAGAGAACCTTTTCCTTGGTATTCTTTTTGCCACTAGAAATCAGTAATTTCTCCAAGAGGCGCATCTTGTTTTGTTGCAATTGAAGGACAACATAGCTTGAGATCAGTGGTTAAAGTACCAGCAAACATTTGTAGGATCCCAAAAGCAAAATTTTCCTGGTGTATTCAATTTGATATATTTAATGTTAGGGTATGCTAATCTCAACCACTCATGTAAAATTATCCCAAGCATGTTCTGCACAGCTCACTATTGCAAACTAGATAGGTGCACTGAAATTTCACAACATACACTTGAGCTCACCATGATGACAAAATTAGTACTCGTTGGTCCCATGTTGGAATACCATCAAATTTATCAAATTGTACTGAACCGTTTCACCTTTTGCATTCATTTTTAGAACAAAGCCTTTTGTAGACCTATTTTGTATACTAAATCCTGTCTTAAAAATATGGGTAACTGCATATGACAGTCCAGAAAATCACTTTCATATAAGAGATGGAATACGCTGTTGAAATCTAGGGCCCTCTGAAAAAACCTTTTTGACCTATACTCAGCTGTAGGCATTTGAACAGGGTGGTCATCATACGGTCTGCCTTCTCCAGTTGGAAATAGTTAAAGAAAACATTGAGCCTCCAAACTTTTCTCCCACACATTCACTGGAGCTCCGTTAGCTTGTTTTATCTAATACAGATCAACATAATCACTCATAACCTCTTTTGAATGTAATGGATGGATACTGCAGTGCTCATATATTTCTTCAGATATAGATCTATCCAATTTTTCAAACTGTCTATTTGAAGGCAACATTTCTTCCTCCATGCAACTTTCATGTGCATATAGGTCTTTATACTACACATTAGTCTCCTGAACATACAATGTAACCTTCTTCACTTTATTTACTTCCACTAGTTCCTGACAGTTTTTTTTGGTTTTTCATGTGCACACCATTCACTAGAAGAACAAGAGATTCTACTAAATCTCTATCTACAGCCACAGTTTCAATATTGCATTTAAAATCTAAAGGTAAATCACCAACTGGACCCTTAAGCCCTTTCCAAAGATAAGTGGTGGTAGTTTTCCACTCTTGATTCCATATGAGCTATTGCTCGAAAAGGGTGTATAACGTGTATGAGTATTCCTTAATAGACATTCAGATGTTGATTTCAACCACCTCAAACTTAGGGCCATATTTATACTTTTTGACGCAAACAAGCGCCGGCCCTGGTTTGCGTCAAAAATTTCACAGCCGGCTAATGCCATTTCTACGTGCCATGCGGGTGCCTTATTTAAGGATTGACATTAGCCGGCACTGGGGGCTGGTCAGAGTAAAAAAGAAATGACTCTAACCAGGCAGCGCCGGTGTAGGGGAAAATGGGGGTTGTGCGTCATAAAGTTAGGTTTGAGGCAAAAATCTTGGCTCAAACCGGACCTGCAGCATTTTTTGACACACAACCCCAATTGAAATGACTCCTCTCTTAGCAAAGCCAGGAGTCATGCCCCCCTGCCCAATGGCCATGCCCATGGAATGTCTGTCCCCTGGACATGGTCATTGGGCACAGTGGCATGTAGGGGGGCCCAAATTAGGCCCCCCCCTATGCCACTTACAAAAAAAAATACTTACCTCAACTCACCTGTACTTACCTGTGATGGGTCCCCCCATCCATTAGTGTCCTCCAGGGGTGAGAGAGGGTGAGCCCACAGGTCCCTTAACGCCTGCCCTCACCAAGACGTTAAAAAACGGCACACATCAGGCTGGGTGACATTTGTAAGGCCCGCCCCCTCCTGTGCGTCAAAATGACGCGTGATAAGGCGCACATGCCTACCTTGCATGTCATTAACGCAAGGCAGCTTTTGACATTCGCGGGGTCGGCGTCAAAGTATAAATATGGGGCAAGGTTTGCCCTGAATGTGCGTCAACATTTTTGACGCACATTCGGCGCAAACAGAGTATAGATATGCCCCGTATTATATATTGCTTTGGCAGGCATTTTGTTGTCCTCTAATTTGGCATAGCAATACTTGCACATGATCTGGTGTGTCAACAAATAAAAACTTTCCTCCACAAATAAATACATTGCAAATTCTAGCCACTTTTCTCTGTTTTCTTGTTCAGTCTTCAAGGACACATCAACATTTCAAATTTGGCATGAGTGATGGATGCCTTGTCAACAAAGTCAATGTACCCACTACAAGCATGGTGGCATGTTTATGAGCCTCTTGCATTGCTCTTACACCACGTTGTGTGGTGTAAGAGCACACACAAATAAAAAAATATATTTAAGAAGCCACTAAAGGCCACCTTGCTTGGCCCTGCGTGGCTGCATAAATCTCAAGTAATATAACATAGAGAAAATCATTGTGTTGCATTACTCTGAGCCAGGGAGGTGTTTCTATTGGTGATGTGTGGGTGTTCCTACAAAACAGCCATGGATTTTGATGCATTCCCAGATTTACAAGAACAATGAAACCTGGAAATGCACCAAAAACATAGACCTCACCAGGAGAGTCATAACGAAGAGAAATATCTTTGTATCTTCTTGTTTTTCATCTCTTTTTATGTGTGTTGTATTCTGCACATGGAAAGAGAAAAAGGCTACACAGGATAATTTTTTGTGCAGAAAGGTGCCCCTTCCTGCACACAAAAAATCCTAAATTTGAAGTAGGCACCCTTGCACCACGGTGAAAGGGTGCCTGCATTGGCACCATTGTGTGCCAGTGCAGAGGAAAAGACAGGAATACACTGTATTTCCTTAAATAAGGCACATTCCTGCCCTCTCCCAGTACGGCACTGCAGTGCAGCAAGGGGGCTTGCGGCACTGAGCTGCATTACTTCTCATAAATATGGCCCACAGTTTAGTTTCTTTCTACTTCTCATCTAAAGTTGTCAGTACTAATATCTCTGTTTTGTTCCTCTATACCTAAACATACCAACTCCTCATTTTGCACAGGCTGCTCTTCAGGACAAAAGAAACATAAATGAATATCTTCACAGACATTTTCAACCTTTCATACAGTACCATACAGATGCACTTTGGTAACTTCTCCTAAAAGCAATCCAGGCCTTTTTACAAAGTAAATTTCTCATTTTTTAATGATGACCAGCCAACATTTGAAAATGATGAAAAGTGCTTTTGGGCACTTTCCTGTATGAACAAGCCAATACGGATTCGTGTAAATTAGAGTATTTCCTCACTTTGAATGGATCTAATGTTTATAATATTGGAATTTTCTGCTTCACATTTTTAGATGGAAATTGACATAGAAAAGTTCTTAATGTATCAATTGATTCCTGGTTAATACTACAACTACCACTTTTCTCTCATTTATACACAGGGACGTGTCTAAGCCTTGCTTGTACCTCTCCACCTATGTCATTCTCTACTTTCCTGGTAACCATCTTCTCTTTTTTCAATGGGAGTAAGTGTTTTCCCCCATAAGATTGTCTAGTTGTTTCAACTACCTGCACAAATGTGTTCTGTGGTAAGCACTTTTCTTCATTAAAGGAAGCCTCAGTACTAGACTCATGCTTCCATTCTACTTTGACATTTTCACAAACATTACTTTTAATTATAAGCCTTCTTTTGGCTTTTTTACTTGATAGTCAACACTGTTTTATGCAGTGTTCTTATTTTGCTTAGAATCAAAATACATAATTTGTGCTTTAGGAAAAACACTTTATTAACTACACTCTCAATATATTGTTTTTGTTTCAGAGCTGCCCTTCTCCTTTTATACTGTTTCATCTTTCATACCGAATTCTGTAGTACCCTACTGCCAACCATTCTCAATCATATTTTTTTAAATTGTTTCTGCCTCCTTGTCAAAGGAGGTGTTTTCTTATAAGACTTTTCACTTTCAATGTGACTTAGTTCTCCCTTGAGAGATTATTTTAAAACACACTTTTTATTTGAACTTTTTTCCACATTTTGGATTTTTCACATACTATTTAAAGAAACTCCTTAGTTCCCTTATTAGCAGCTCTTTTTCCATCAATTCCTTCCATTATGTCCTTTGTACTGTCACTTTTATGCAGAGAGTATTCTTTCTTCTGTTTTTTCTCCTTCCTGCTTTTTTGCTCCTCCTCCTTAAATACAAGTAGATTTCGGAAAAGCAAATATAGAATATATTTAGCGCTACATTACATACTAGCAGGTAGCATAAATTAAGAAAATAAATAGCTACATCACTGGTTATGTGACAATATAAGAGGCTGTGTAAGTGTCTGACTATGAGTGTATAAATGGGTATCACAGTGGCTGTATGGATGGGTGTGTCAGTGCTTGAGCTGATTTATGAGTGAGTGCATCAGTGCCTGTGTGGGTGTGTCACTGGATGTGTAAGTAACTGTGTGGTTATGTGAGTGGGTATGTTAGTGACTATATGGGCGTCTAAATGGGTATGAAAGTGGCAGCGTGGATTGGTAACTGGTTGTGTTAGTGTGTGTTTGGCTGTGTAACTGTGTGCAAGAGGCTCATTTAGAGGTGGATACATCACTGCTGTGTGGGTGTTTGAGAGGATATCTAAGTGCCTCTGAATATGTCTGAATGGGTGTGTGAGCGGCTGTATAGTCTTGTAAATAGGCATGTGAGTGGCTGTATGGGTATATAACTGGGAATATGGGTGTGTAAGTGGATGTGTAACTGCCTGTCTGAGTCCTGGGTATGTGAATGGCTACTTTGGTGTATCAGTGTGTATGGCAGTGTCTGCATGGCTGCACCTATATGTAACTGTTGTATAGGTGAGTAAATGGGTATGTGAATGTTTTTATGGGTATGCAGCTGTGTTTGTCAGTAGCTGTCTAATTTACGGTGGGTACATAAGTGTTTTTGTAGGAGTGTAACTGGGTGTGTAAGTCTCCGCTTGACTGTGTGAGTGGGTGCCAATTACATATTAATAAATTACATAATAAAAGCAATCATCCACATCTAATTTCAAATACATTCATTCATACTGGTTTAATTAAATACATATATTTTGGGTGTAGGAATTCCCCTTCCTACTTTGCTGCATACTATATTTTTTCTTAATGTTCTCATCTAACCTCCCTTCTATTTTGCCTCTTACTGTAATGTCTAGAATCTGTGCTTTTTCTTTCAGCTTATTTACTTATATATATTTTTTACATTTACTTTTTTTATAGTACAACCTAATTCCCATACCAACTTTTATGTTTATATCAGTCAATATCTCTTTTCACTGCAAATCTGAGGGGCTGTGAATGGGTGTGTGAGTGTGTGAATGAGTGTCTAAGTGGGTGTGGTAGTGTGCAATGGGTGTGTGAGTGGGTATAATAGTAGTATTTTGTGGGTCTGTGAGTGGGTGTATGAATTCGTATCTCAGTGGGTATATGAGTATGTGAATGTTTGTGTGACTGGGTGTGTGAATGGCTGTGTGGGCAAAGGGGTAGGTGTTTGAGTGTAGGAATCAGTGTCTGAATGAGTGTGTTAGTGTGCAATGCGTGTGTAAGTGGGTGTAGTACTGGTTTTGTGAGTCTGTGAGTGGGTGTGTAAATGAGTGTCTGAGTGGGTATGTGAGTATGTGAATGCGTATGCGAGTGGGTGTGACAGTGTGTGAATGGGTGTGTGAGTGAATGTATGAGTGGCTGTGTGGGTCTGTGAGTGGGTGGGTTTGTGGTTTTGTGGGTCTGTGAGTGGGTGTGTGAGAGGTTGTGTAAGTGGGTGAATGAGTATGTGAGTGGGTGTGTGACAACATGTATGGGTCTTTGGGTGTATGAGTGTGTGAATGGGTACATGAGTGAGTGTGTGAGTGGGTGTATTTTTATTCATTGGGGTCTGGATCTGGGGATCGTTTGTAGATTCATAAGGAGTCCACACTGAACACCGTGCTGATCCTTGCATGCTCCACAAAATAATTTTTGGGCAATTTCTTGCTCATGAGGGGTCCATCACAGATGCCACCATCAGTCCTTTGGGGTGAAGATACCTCTTTCCTGACCCCTTATATCCTGTTTTATTTTTGTCACCCCCTCAGTAATTTTCCCAAAGGAACTGTAGACACAGCTACAGCCAAAACGACTGAAAGGCATTTGGCAGAATGTTAGATGTTTACACATAAATCTTCAAGGTTTCCCTGACCCTCTAGCCCTTGTGGGTGGGTCAAAGACAAACACATCCTGGGGACAATAATTTTTTTCACACCTCACTGGTCCCCTGGTACTGCAGTGGCTCAACTCACGCTGCTGTCTAGCTATTTGGGAAAAGCAGTCTTGGGGCCTTGGAGTGCAGTAAGGCCTTGGGGTTGGTCTGCAATGGGCACTTGACATCCTGCTTCTTAAGACCAGTTTCAGGGTATCACCCTTCATCAGCCAGGCCGGCTTGAATCTAGTGGCACAGTGAGCAAGGTAGCATTTGCACCCCCTTATCCCTTGTCCCCTGTGCTGGCCATTGGTGTGGTGGGCATAACTCCTGTCTTCTCTAAGATTGGAGTCATGGGGAATGGATGGTTTTGTGTCAGAAAATGACGCTAGGCTGGTTAGTGGCATTTTTTTGCCACTAACCAGCCTAACATCACTTTTTGGTGCAAATCCCCCTTCTCCCAATCCGTCACCCCAACCGGCTAACATAATTTTTTTTATGCTAGCCCAGCCTTTGCACTGGCTTGCACCATTCCATAAATATGGCACCCGGCTGGCGCTCAGGAATGGCGCAAGCCGGTGCTAAACTTTTTGATGAAAAACTGCTCTGAGGCATATTTATACCCCATTTGCATCAAATTTGTGTCATTTTTTGATGCACATGCGGAGCAAATCTACCCCCATTTCTATATTTTGACGTCAGACTGTCTAACGTAAAATATTGGAGTTTGCGCCATTATTTGAGATGTGTGAACCTACCTTGCATCAATGAAATGTAAGGTAGGCATTCCCATCTAAAAAAGGGTGCTGACCCCATCCCCATATTTATCCCCCCAAGCTAAAATGGCGCAAGTGTGGGATCAAAAGTTGTGTTTGCATTATGGAAAAAAGGGTAACTTTTTGAAGGATAATACGGTTAAGCCTAAAAAACAGTCCGTAGAGACCAAAGGCTCTGAAAGTCCCAAAGTCTCCCATTTTTTGGCCCAAACCAGCTCCCAGAGAGAACTCCAACACTTACATATATCTGCACAAATTGAATGGCAGTCATTAGACCACCCAGTTCTGCTTAAGCTCCTGGTAGATTTGTGGGCCACTGGGAATTTCAAGATATCGCCTTTGCGAAACAACCTGGGACATTGCCTAAACCCAGTCTTAAGGTAGTTAAAACTATCAATGGGAACCCTTTGTCCTCAGGCCCAGTCACCAAAACTACTTGTGGGTTAGTAATATGCTTATACTCTAATCATCGCAAAATCATACAATTTTATCTGATATGTGCCCCCAATTCAAAGTTATATTAGCAATCCCATGGCTGCAAAGCATAATCCCATTAGAAACTGGGCTACACAAAGTGTTACCTTGCATTCCAAGTTCTGTAAAGACAACTGTTAAGCAGAAGCCCAACCATATGAAGGTTTTTCTTCGAGGGCAGGAAATGCACACATATACACAAAATTGTATTTGCGAGGAGAATACCATCTTCTGAGAGTCTGGGAGGGTGATAAGTAGAAAACAGCCTTCCAGACCAAATTTGTTTTATATGAGTACCTCGTCATGCCTTTTGGACTCTGCAATGCCCCTGCTGCTTTCCAATATTTTATCAACAAAGCAGTAAGTGACTTTATTGATCAGTGTGCTGTTGTCTATATTGATGATATTTTGAGCTATTCTAACACCTATGAAGAACATGTTGTGCCTGTCAAAGCCATTTTACCAGCCTTACGACAACATCACCTCCTCGCAAAGATAGAAAAATATAATTTCTATGTTCAAGAAGTGGAATTCCTTAGGTATATCCTAAATTCAAATGGGGTACAAATGGACCTAGAAAAATTGAAGCTATTGCTCAGTGGAACGGTCCACAAAGTGTTGAAGAAGTACAAAGCTTCCTAGGCTTTACCATTTTTTATAGACATTTTATTGATCACTTTTCCACTATTGTAGCTCCATCACAAAGTTACTTAGAAAAGGAATGAAGTTTAAGAGAGGAGAAGAGGCAGATCAGGCTTTTCACCAGTTGAAAGAGAAGTTTAGTACTGCCCCCATTTTACAACACTCAGATCCTACACAATCATTTATGGTAGAGGCAGAAGCCTCTTAAGTAGCAGTAGGTTGGGTCTTGTCTCAAAACAATCCAGGAACCAGTGAGCTCTAGCCTGTGGAATATTTTTCTCACAAATTGAATCCAGCTGCAACTAACTATTCAGTAGCAGATTGAGAACTACTTTCAATTAAATGGGCCTTTGAGGAATGGATGCATTATCTCCTAGGGAGTTATTACTGTTATCATTTTAACAGATCACAGGAACTGAAAGCCTGCCTGTGCTCTGTCTATACAACAGATGAGGTGGTCTCAATTCTTTAATGATTATGACTTTATTATCCGGTCCCAACCAGTTTGCAAGAATGGAAAAGCAGGCACACTTTCTAGGTTAGCTCACACCATTAGTGAACAAGTTGAAGAACCATGTTTTATTATTTCATCAGACAAGAAAGTTGGGGCCAATACATTTGATTTGGATTTCTTGCAAGGGGTGCAATGAGAGCAGGAATATACAGTAGCAATAGAAACTCTACAACACCACACCAGTGACATTACTAGTCACGGGGGATTAAAGTATGTAGCACAAAAGTTATACCTACCCACAAAAGCACTGCAAAGTAAAGCCTGTGAGTCGTGCAATGTTAATAAACTTGCTGGTCACCCAAGGGAGAAAAAGACTCTAGCGATCCTTCAAAAACACTTTTGTTGGCCATCCATATCCAAAGACTCAAAGACCTTTGCAGCAAATTGTGTAACCTGCGCACAAGGAAAAAGTTCACACCAAGCCCCCGCTGGTCTTTTACAACCCTTGCCCACACCACCTGCGCCTTGGCACACCGTATCTTTAGACTTCGGTGTAGAATTACCAAAATCTCAGGGTGGGTTCAACACTGTTCTAGTAGTGGTAGACCATTTGACGAAAATGGCACATTTTGTCCTTCTAAAAGCTTTGCCCTCAGCTATACAATTAGCCCATGCATTCCTACAATCAATAGTCCATCTACATGGTCTTCCTTCAGTAGTCGTGTCTGACCAAGGAAGGCAGTTTGTGTCCAAATTTTGGAATTCCTTTATGAGGAACTGGATATAGATATCCATTTGTCATCAATTCACCACCCAAAATCCAATGGGCAAACCAAAAGAGTTAAAAAGTTTATGGAGTGATATTTGTGTTGTTATCTCCTGAATTCAGAAGTGAGTTTGACTGAGTGCTTTTGGGCAGCCGAATTTGCATATAACAATGTAATCCATGTATCCACTGAATATTCACCCTTTTATTGCAAGTATGGGTATCATCCAAGAATGTTGAATTTGAGTGTAGTACCTCAGTTAACCACTCCCGCTGTACAAGACTTTTTACAACAATTGAGTGACATTCGAAAAAATGTGCAAGGCAATTTAACATTAGCAAAATTGACATAAAAAATAGATGCAGACAAATAAAGACGTCAGGGACAAAACTGTGAAGGAAGACAAAAGGTTTGGTTATCAACTAAACACTTAAATTTGAACGGAGTACGAAAGTTTCATCCAAGATTTGTGGGTCCTTTTACCATCATCAAAAAGATTAGCGAGGTGGCAGTGAAGCTAGAACTTCCCACTTCACTGCCGATTCAGCCAGTGGTCCATATCTCCTTATTAAAACTGGTAGCAGACTCTATTCACTGCCAAAAAAGACCCATTCCAGTCTCAGTAGATAACCAACCGGAGTAGGAGGTCAAGACCATATTAGACTCTAAACAAGTACATAATAAACTTTACTACTTGCTGGACTAGAAAGGTTATGGGCTGGAGGATTCTTCATGGGAATAGGCAGGACATGTGCATGCTCCCCACTTGGTCCGGCACTTCCACCATCGATTCCCCAAAAAAATTAAACCAATTGGTAAGGCCTTGGGAGAGGTGTACTGTCGGCCCTGCAAACCTGGATGTGCTCCAGTAAAGAACTCTTAAGCCAATAATCTGCCTTTACAGGGACCAATGTTTTTTGTACCCTCATAAGAATGTGTTACAGATACCAATGCTTGTTTAGAAATACTAATTCTTGTTGGAACCAATGCTTGTTTAGAACACACTTTGCTCAAGCGTGCAGCATCCCTATGTCTCAGACTGGGTGTGGCTGGATACAGCAAGCATTTAAACCACACCCACCCAGCCTGAGTGAATTGCTGGCTGTAAAGGTTACCGGCCTCAGAGAATGAGTCTCTACTTTTCCACGTTTGATTTTGGTGTTCAGTCCCGTATCCTGGATGCCACATCTGAAGAGTTGAAGAGCACAAGAGAATTGACTACTAAAATGGCGGAAACATGCTGTGCTTGCTCGAAAAGCATTTATTTGTGAAAAATTGACACTTTCTGACTTGATATTTGCAAGTCGGATGTTTCAGAACACAACATGCCTAAGAAGGCACATCACTGCTGTTTAAGGTCACTGGAATGCTCGCCGCTAGTTGTATAGTAACGCTTATCGTTGTTGCTTGCTATATATACTAGAAAGGAATTATTTTGTGCAATTATCATAAAAACGATGCACTGTGAATACATTTGTTTTCGCTCAGTTAAATATGACATTTGAATAATTGTTATTGATGATAGGGAACATTCTGTGAATGTCCCAAAAGTTTCATTGCTATGCTCAATTTACACTGTGATGTAACAGTGATAAAATAAATCGCTTGTGTTATTGATATTAACCCTATGTTCCCAGAGTCTTACAAACATTGCACTGTCATCTTTTGATATTAACCCTGTGTTCCCCGAGTGTTTCAAAAATTGTACTGTGATATTTTTATATTAATCCGATGTTCCCAGAGTGGTGCTAAGATTTCACTGTGATCGTTTGGTATTAACCCTATGTTTCCAAAGTGATGCAAAATTGCACCACAATCTTTTGACATTAACCCTATGTTTTCAGTGTGATCAAAATACATCAAATGTGTGTTCCTTAGAATTCTAAGTACAGTGCGTAAATGAACCCATGAATGTCAAACCTAATTTTCTGAGAAATTGTTGTCATAATTTGTTACCTACTTAAGTGTCTATGGAGTCGAGTGACTCAGCATCTTATGGAAATCTCAGCAAGGTCATCAAACAAGATATCCATGAACCTGAAGTACACTTAGGTAGATATTAGCTAAGGTGACTTGGGATCAGTCTGTGGTGACAGTGGGAGTGGTCATAAATATTATCAGAGGTTCAAGGTTCTTATTTAATTACAGGTCATCAACATCATTTCCCAATAATTCCTAGAGAGAGGAAGATCCATCTAAAGCAGGAAAGAGGAACCTAACAGGTACACCTAGCTTGCACATAGTACTCAGAGACAAGTATATACATGGTTACGAGTTATGAGCTGTTCAACCGAGGTGTCATTTTTTATAGGAAATTGCGGCTTTTCAAGGACAATCACCAGTCATTCGGTTTGAGACCTGTGACTCCAGTGTCTCTCCCTCTCTTTCATCTATCCCCTTTTCCTCGGGGTGTTCCAATGCCAATCATGTGCATTTAAGTGAGAGGCATATAATGTCTAGGGGGAATTGGGAATAAGCAACTCGGTCAACATTGTGTCTCCGTGGGACAAAGAGGTTAGTGCTTGACACATATTGAAACATCCTTTCCCACTGTGGGCGGTGTTTGAAATGTGATTGACAGCTCTAGAAGGTCCTGTTTGCCTTTCTTTGGAACAGGTGGCCAAAAATGTACTCTTACCTCAGACCTACCTGTTAACACATGCAATCAGATTTCTTTGCCCTATTGATAATGCAGTCACAGCATTGGCTTCTGCACCAAATGGCCTATTATCATCCAGACAAAGCATTTAGTTACAGTACATTGCACCATTCTTGAGAGAGTTATGAAATGGGGATGAATCTAATTACTTAACCTTTGAGATTACTGGCCTGGCTAAATAGGTTTTTACCAAAAGCAGTGAAGGCAGAACACGCTTCAGTGGAAATATTTTGGGACATTTGTGCTAAACATCACACTTCACAAATTATTTAGATTGTCACTGTTAGTAGATTCCCCAGATTCTTTACCTTCTTCCTACCCAATATGTAAAAATGTGCTGTAAAAATATGGTATAGGCTTCATCAGTTGAAAGATGCAGTAAGCCTACAGTCATGATACTTTGATTCAACTGTTAGTGGATGCAAATTGCCACAGCATTTCATTTTGACTTCTTCCATTGTTCAACTGAACATTGCATAAACCAAGGGAAAATTTACAGTCAAATGATCTAATGTCAGTGGAGGCCTAAATATCTCCAAACTGTTTAGTTAGACATATTAAATATACAGCATTGGCTGCAGGGCAGCAGGGCGGTTTGCCAGCCCTTCAGCTATGTTTCTAAAATCCCACATATGAGTAGGGTGAGGCCACACAGCTCTCCACATTAGACATGTGGCACTTGTGCCACTGATGCAGGCTCTAGACAATTTGACTGTGGACTTCCGTAAAAGTTATATATGCCGTCGGAGCTTTTCAATTTAATGTCTATATTTTGTTAGTCAAAAGTATGCAGTGGAGTTTTTTAGCAGCATCTCCTTACCCAGAAGCCCAAATATGCTAGTCACTACTCAAATTGAAAAGTTGACAACTGCAGAAAAATATGAATTTTCCTACATGGAAAAAGTATTTCACTACTAATATACATGCATTGTGAGTAAGCTGAACCTCAAACAATAACTATGGTTTGAATAAATTATAATGAGACCACCCTGTAAAAGGATCACTATAACAAGTGATGCTCTGACCAAAACATGAGAACTATTCTTAGGTGCATGTTTCCTCTTGAACACCTAAGTTACACTTGCAAAGGTAGGAACAATTGTATGAATTCTCCATTTTAGAAGCATGCAGAATTATTACCTGCATAATATGCACCACCTTTAGAAAATCGGGATCAGTATGGGTCTGACTATCTTCCTTATTGTCAATACTTCAATTAATTCTTCATCTTAAACTTTTGTTTTAAACAAGGATTGGCTTCATATAGGCGGACAACCCAAATGTTAGTTCCACAGACTGTCTGCAAATTAGCCTTAATGTCCATTTCCCATGGCTGATGTCACTTGGATGCCATTTGTCTGTAATTTGAACCTCTCAGCTAAACTACAAACATTAATTCCCACAATTGAGATTCCCCAGCTGAAGTGGAAGGGAGGGAGTCTCTTGTGCTGCATTTCTGAGGGTGGGACAGACACATACAAGGAAACAGTCCTTCTTGTCAAGGTGTCTACTTACCCAAGAAAATGCAAATGTGTGCAATTGGTTAATCTGCAAATGTAAAGGCTGCTTGGGAGGCATTAATTGAGTCACTTGAAGCTTCTATGATCTAATTCACTAGGCTAAAACACTGTCATATGTTTTTTAAAAATATTTTATTGTTGTATGCCAAAAGCGGTGACAAAGCAAGTGAGGGTGCTGTAAGGAATTTCCAAGCTGAGCTTTCGAGTGAATGCCTTTAATTGACAGTTATAAAAAATGTGTGTGCCTGGTACAATCTGCATATTACTGAAATCTATAATTTAGAAGAACTTGATATCTTTAACCTAAATTTATATGTGAGTTTAGTGGCAGCCTATATCATATTGTGTATAATGCATCTTTAAAATAATGACTTAATCACTTACAGTGCTTTCAGGGACCTCCTGGCACTATAAAATACATGTCACCTTTTCCTACTGCACCAAACAGGATTCAATTCTGTGGGCTTGTGGTTGCCCACATATACATCTGTAGTGATCACATTAACCAATAGAGGTTTCATAAGATGTGATAGTGTGTTTCCCACTGATTAGTTTATTTATTCTTCAGTTAAGGTGCGTGTTTTTTTATATGTCGTTACCTGAGGGCGAGAGATCAAGAAAAAAGTTACAGAATACTTTTCTCTTTTTAGATGCCTTTGATTCCACCTTTACTCTTGCTGACCCATCACCATAGCAGTATCTATGCTTTTGAAATGCATTTACACTGCTCCACTGAATAGCATTGAGGTAGGCAAACCAACAAATTATAAAGGAGAGACGAACCATTATATGAAGCATTGACGTTATTATGTCACAATAAAATCTACTAAATAAAAAATAAAAAGTTTTTGTACAATGTTATTCAGGACTTGAAAGTGCTTTTATATACATTAATTAAGAAAAAAGAGGCTTGGTGAAGTAAAATATTTGCCCCATATTAGCCAATTTAAGCAGGAGAGCCGATATGTGTCCCGTTTTTCTAATTTAGCTTTGTACAAAACCGCCAGGAAATGGTTATTTGTCTTACCTTAAAGTAAGGTTTTGATTTTACTTCTTTGTAGATCTTGCTGCAGTTTATTGAGCCAAGCTCTACTCAAAAATATTGGAGCACTTTGCATGAGTACCATTTATATTACACAAGGACACATTCATTTTTTATAGACATGGGGAGATTAAGGTGGTCATTGTGACTTTGGCAGTCTTCCTTGAAGGCCGCCACTGCTGATGGTCTTTTGCCCACCATATTATGGGTACTGCTGGATTTCTGCCACACTTTGGGCAGAATTCCAGCACTAGTCCTGCTGGCGGGCGAAGGTACATGGTCAGTTCTACCACCGGTCCCGCCCCGCCAGAAGGACATTGCCCACTGTATTATGTACAATAATACGGTGTGGCAGTGTCCTGATGGCGGGGCGCTGCCGGAGGTGGAAGGGGCCCCTTCCGTTCCCTGCCGGACGACCTCCTCCTCAGACCAGGTAAGTTGATCGTCTGACAGGGGAGGGGGCTGGGAGGGTGGGTGTGTTGTATGCGCGTGTATGTTGTCTGTGTGGATGCATGAATGTGTTTATGCGTGGTTGTATGCGTGTCTGAATGTAGAAGTGAGTGTGTGTATGCATATAAGTGTGTATGCATGTGTGTATGCGAGTATGAGTGTTGTGGTGAATGTGTGTTTGTCTGTGTGTGAGTATGCATGTTTGTCTGCGTGTGAGTATGTGTGTTTGGATTGGTGTGAGTATGTGTGGTTGAATGCGTGTATAAGTGCTGAGGTGAATGCAGTATGGATGCATGTGAGTGAATGCGTGTATGCAAGTGTAGGTGTATGAGTGTATGTGTGGTGCGTGTGCGTGTCTGTGTGCATGTATGTGGGGAAGGGGTGGGGGACGCTGTGTCTGGAGGTGGGTGGGAAGAGGGGGGAAGGGGCTCTGTGTCTGGAGAATGGCGCTGTGTCTGGAGGAGGGTGTTGTGGTGAATGTGTGTTTGTCTGTGTGTGAGTATGCATGTTTGTCTGCGTGTGAGTATGTGTGTTTGGATGGGTTTGAGTATGTGTGGTTGAATGCGTGTATAAGTGCTGAGGTGAATGCAGTATGGATGCATGTGAGTGAATGCGTGTATGCAAGTGTAGGTGTATGAGTGTATGTGTGGTGCGTGTGGGTGTCTGTGTGCATGTATGTGGGGAAGGGGGTGGGGGATGCTGTGTCTGGAGGTGGGTAGGAAGAGGGGGGATGGGGTGCTGTGTCTGGAGAATGGCGCTGTGTCTGGAGGAGGGTGGGGGCCACTGTGTCTGGAGGGGGGTCAGGGGGGAGGGGGGAGATCTACCTGGTGGGGGAGATTGTGCTTGCTGGGGGGTTGGGGGAGGCATCTACCAGTGACAGGGAAGAAATTCCCTGTCACCAGTAGCTTTTCTGCCAGGATTTTCGTGATGGTGCTACCACCACGGAAACTCTGGTAGAAAGGTGGCTCCTAATACTACTAGCGGTCTTCTGGAGACCGCTGGGTCGGAGATGCACATCTCCAACCCAGCGGCTCCGACCGCCATGACGGTATGAGTGGAGATGTGGCAGGTTGGCAGAAGCCAACCAACCAAACTCATAATGTGGCGGTCTTCATCGCCAGCCAGTTGACGGTGAAACCGCCACCATTGCCCTGGCAATCAAGAGATTGCCAGTGTCATAATGACCACCAAGTGTTTTGCACAGAATTACAGGATGTTGAGCTGATGCTGAGACTCAAACCTGTCTCCCCAGTTCCAAAGTTGGCAACCCTGACCCTAATGCCACATCTTTGGACAGAGGGAAGGAAGCAGGCAGAAGCCATACGAAAGCCCAGCTCATTATGGGCTCAATGTTTTAACAGGACCTTGAGCTGAGCCAGAGTCACGCTTCAGGCTCAAGCCTGCCTCCAGCTTTCACTGACTCGTCCACCTCTACAATAGCTATGTAATTTCTCAAATGTCAGTGATATTCACATATGGTTTTCTGCCTTCCTGTACATTCACTATGGACCTATTTTTTAGATATTGTGTCTGAATAACCTGTGATCTGTGTTTATTCAACAAAGTATGCTACTCATCTTACAGAATTGTACAGAAACATTGTCTTGTGGTTCTAAAGGGTATTCAGAAAAATACATTAATCTAGTCAGTGCACTCTCTGTGACGGGGAAATCTGGGCTCAAACCTGGATTTCCATCATGGCTAAATTGTGTGATTTTAGTTAAATCAATTTACTTCATGCGTTTAATTTTCTTGATAGTGATATTTGAGAGCACTTTCAAGTAATAAACTGTCTACACAAAACCATTTGTATGTTTTATTAGCCTAGAATATTCCACAAAACATTGGCCATTATTTTTTTATGTCCTCATTCACCTTTCCTTTCTATGCCTCTGGCCTCTCAACTTTCAGTCCAGATGTATTGCTGTGGTTTTTGTCTCGAGAGGGCTTGCTTGACTCTCACAAAGAGTTCAGAAACCATTTTTGCACTAATCCATAGTTCACAGTATGGTGTAATCATTGGACTTTGAAGATATACAGTTCCATGGTATTCCCCTTCAACAAGACAGCGAGCGGTCCCCAGAAACTTGCCCTTTTTATGGACCTCGGTGATGTGTCTCTGCTACACAACTGCTTCACCGAGCACAGACTATTTTCGGGGTGGGAACATCTTTTGTTACCCAATTCTGGCATATCTCCCTCCTGGCCAGAAAAATCAGGTTCAATATGCTGCTAAGTTTCAATGGCCTGTCTACATTGCCAAATATAATTAAACCAAGGCCTACTTTGATTTCTACACATAACATCTCCCAGAACAGCGGGTTCTCTGGGCATTCCATAAAGCAATGGATATCATCTGCTCTTTTCCAGCCACACCTTTTGCAGAATGCTAGACTTGACTTCTCCAGTTTTGAGAACTTGACCTGGGACCAGAAGGCATTATGCAGAGAGAAAATTTGATTTCTTCTCAGGTAGGCAGGTTTGACTGTGGAGTAAAGTAAACACACAAATACGTGCCATAAATACTATGTAAAAAGATGTCGTAAGCATCTTCCCCACAGCTCCTCTGGAAGGACAAAATCCCCGTCCATTTTCTCCAAGATCAGCCAATACCATCTGTAGACCTCCCTCTTTTTCTCCCTTCCTATACAAAGTTGTTCATCAAGCTCAGTTGTGCTGCCTATTTCCTGCCGGCCCACCCCTTGATCTACCAAATCTTAAAAACTGAGATACCACTCCAGAAACTCCTTCAAGTGCCTTCCTCTACTATTAAGTCCCCATCCTGCATCAAATACCCCACCCTCCAACCCAGCCTTCCTCATGGGGATTGCTAATTTATCCATCAAACATTCCGGTGTTCCGGGGAGTTCCAGATTGGTGCATTTTTGCTATAGTAAAGGAGTATTTTAGCTCTATGAATCTGTGCCCATACATAAGACATAGTTTGAAGCACTTTCAACCTCACTTTTTTATAGTCTCTGAATTTATATATATATTAGAAGTGAGACTTACCGCCCATTATGTCTTTCATCATCACATCATACAAGCTCCCATTTGCAACTGTTTCTTTTAGTAGCCATTTACTGTTTTTCAAATGAAAAGCCCAAGCATATACCTTGAAATCTGGGAGCACTAACCCTCCCTTCTCACATCTCCTTTGCAGTTTCTTCCATGAAATGTGGGGCCCTGGGGTGCCCAAATAAAAAGATGATAATACACTAGAGCCTGCCTATCTATTCATTCTTAAAGACTTGAGGGATTGCGTTAAACAGGAAAGTACATTTTGGCAAAATAATTATTTTTATTAAATTTACCCTGCAAGATTGTTAGAGGTAGGTGAGACCATCTAACCAAGAGAGTCTGTACCTCTTTCCTAACATGCTTAAAATTATGTTCTGAGATTCTATCCACTTCCTGAACTATCTTGATGCTGAGGTATCTCATCTCTTTTTTAATCCAGGGATAGGCTGCCCCATATTCCAGGCTGGTTCTCTGTCTTAGAAGAGTTAACAGCGTAACCAGATACCTTCCCAAAGTTCAGAACCAACTTTTCTACTACCAGTAAAAATTATTTTATGTTAGCTGTATATACCATCAAGTCATCGGCATAAAGGGAGATCTTTTTCCTCAAGTCTCGTGCTCCAAAGGGACAATCTTCAATTCTTCCCTTAATTCCATGCTAATGGTTAGATATATAAATGAATGAGCAAGGAGGGCAAGAGGCAACCCTGTCTCATCCCCATCTGGATTTTAAACTCTGCAGTCATACCCACATTAGTGAGAATTTTAGCTGAGTTGTGGAGTACATTCTTTATACCACATTTCTGAACTTCTCCCCTATTTTGATGAGTCTTAAGATGACCTTTAGAAAAAATCAATTTACTCGCGTCTAGTCTCACAACCACTAAGGGAGTCCTGAAGAAGGTGGCAAGTTTGATAGCCCTAATCAAATCATGCACAAGCTCATGCAGGTATCTACCCTTCATAAAAAAAGACTCCACCACCAAACCTAGGGCTGGATTTACAAGAAGGTGGTTTATCAGCTGTGATGTGCCATTTCTTTTGTACCCCCCTGCCCACCCCCTAACAACACCATGTGCGTGGTATTTACAATACAGCATACCATGGGCTCATTGAAAGTAATGGGTGCAACAGTTTAACGCCTGCTCTGAGCAGGCATTAAAAATGAAGCAAAAAATGTCACAGTGAAATATTGTAAATTTCCCTGCGGGGGAGAGTCCACCTTGCATACATTATGCCTATATACTGCAAGAATTGTGGCACTTTGTAAATATCGCAAAGGAGAATGGCTTCCATAATACCACATTAGCGATAAAAAAATGACGCTAGTGTGGCATTAAGAGGTGCTAGGACCTTGTAAATCTGGCCCTTAATCTTTTTGCCATATTACTAAACAACTTGCAATCATTATTTAGAAGTAAGACTGCCTTTCTCTAGTCTGCCATTTCTATATCACAAACTGGCTGGCCTCTACAGGCTTCCATCAATCTGTTAAGTGAATTCCCTGCTAACCGATCTTCCACATCTTTTTCGGATACCATCATGTTTTCTGAATACAGCTCAGTGAAAAACTTAAGAAAGGCTGCTTCTATATTATGAAAATTTAAAAACATTTGCCCAGTTGTCTCGTCCTTTATTTTCTTTACCAATTTCCTGGCCTGGTGTACCTAACTTTCCATGCCAACAATTTCCCTGCACTTTCCCAATAGTCAAAGTGGGCCAATTTATTTGCAAGCTCTGCACCATTATTTGCCCTTCCTCCCACCTATGTGTCATTTTAGCACAGGGGAATAAATATGGGGCTATGGTGATAGCACCATTTTTGAGATGGGAATGCCTACCTTGCAAGGTAGGTGCACACATCCAAAAAATGGTGCAAACTCCTATATAAATATGGAGTTAGGTTTGCGCCGAATTTGCATAAAAAAAGACGCAAATTTGGCACAAACACATTATAAATCTGCCCCTTAGTTTTACTACTATTGGACCGTTCCAATTTATAATCTATGATTATAATAAAGGATCCGGCAATGATAATTGGGTCAAAGGGATAGCAGTTTTTGAGACCCAGCATTTAGGGGATCAGTATCCTCCAGGTTCTGGTCATGATAACACACAAATGTGAGTCTTTTACCATGAGATTGGATATTGCAATTGGAAGAACAGGGCAGCCAACTAGGTATCTTGTCGCGGGTTTGCCGGCAGTGGAGAGATAGCACAGAACCAGGAACCAGTGTGAAGGCAGTCCATACTTACACTCTGAAAGGCAGGCAGGACATTGTAGTACAAGGGGCTCCTAGCCCATTGCTGAACTGAGGAGGCATATACAAAACCAGGACAGTGGGTCCTTCGTGGGCGGGGATGCCAATGCAGAGGGTTGGCTGCGTGCAGTACAGGAAGTCTGGAAGAGCAGACGTTCCACAGCGAGGATCCCCATCTGGGGAAAAAGATGCAGCACTGAAGGGTTCCAATCAGGAGTGCAGGAGACAGGACATCATTTTTGGGAGGCCCCCAATGGTGCATGGGAGCATCTTCAGCAGAGATGAATGCTGCAAGGTGAAGGTAGGCAGCATGCAGTTTCTTCTAATGGGAAATGGGAAAATTAGTTTGACAGGGAGATACTCCCTGAGAAGTTCCTCAAAGTCGAGCTTCCCCCATCTTCTTTCAAGCAGGGCAGAGAAAAGGTGAAAGTAATTAAGGTGAAACCAGAAGGGGAAGCAGGGGAGTGGAACAGCCAGTGCAACATTAAACCCCAAATTAAGGACAAGAGACCAATCAAGGGAACAAACCTGGGAGAGTCAGGGATAGTTCACAGAAACTGCCATCCCCTGAAAGTGACCCCCTCCCTGAAGATCTTTTTCAAAGTTCAGCCAAAAGACACTGGTAGAAAGGGGTTAATTGAGCTGGACCCTCTTAGTTCCAAAGTGGGGGAACAGGAAAGTATGGGCACACCAACAACTCCCCCAAATAGATTGATGCCCCCACTAAAGGGCAGCTGTGGGAGGACCTCCAGAGATTACAATAGCCCAGGTGGAAGAGTTAGTGGATAAAAACAAATGTTAACCATTGGCTAGTGTAGATGGGAGTCCCCTTGAGGTATTAGAAGAGACATAGGGGGTGAGAGGTGAATGAAAGAGAAATGGAAACCAGGAGGGAACCCCCCAGTTACTCCAGCAGACAGAGAGCAGCAGCCCCCATTAGAAGATACTGTGCAGAAATCACTGCAAGCCCTGGCTATGGAAGTGAGGAATGGTTTCCCAATCTCACTTACAATCTAGAAGGAAATACTGGGGATATGCAAGAACCTGGTTCAAAAATTGGACGCACTGTCCAAAAGAACACCGGTTTTGGAGAACAATGTCGCAGAGCTAATAGTGACCTCTGCTAGTGACAGAGTGGAGCTCAAAGAATTGGAGTTCAGGTAAAGAGAGACCTAGAATAAGCTTTAATCTCCAGATTATAGTGCCAGAAGGAACAATTTAAGGGTTCCAAATTTACAGGTGGGGCAGAAAATGAGGAAACAATGTGTTTTTTTGTTTCTCTAATGAGAACAGCTAGTTTATCAATGATTCCAAAGGCTGACATGGCAAGAGACGTTCAAAGAAAAAATAGGAATCCATTCAGGAGGGAGCCGGGTAAGACAAAACCCAGCAGGATAGTAGTAACATTACTGAGGCGCCAACACTCTAGCATCTCTCTGGAAAACCTCAGCTACACACTTCCTCAAGAAGGCCAGCTTGTTCTCCCCCTTACTCCAGGACTCCAGGCACACCTGAAGAAGGCTAGGGAAAAGATGGAGGAACAGCAAGTCCCCAAAAGACTTTGAAGCTTTCAAAGTGGCCACCAAATCACACCACTACCATATCAGAGTCACCAGGAAAGCTGCCTTGCGGGGCCGCATCAGAGCCACTACTCACAACACCAAAGAGCTCTTCACTGTGGTCAAAGAGTTTGCCAATCCCCAATCAGAAACAGCAAGCATCCCTCCATCTCAAGACCTCTGCAACAGGCTAACCAACTTATTCCAGTGGAAAATCAAAGACATACATACCATTTTCTGATCCCAAGACCCTCTGAGCCCTCCAACAACCTCCCAGATCCGTCCCATCAAACCACCACAGACCCTTCACCACTAGACTACCCTCACCAGAGATGATACAGGCACCATCATGAACAGCAAGCAATCCGGAGCCCCTACGTACCCCTGTCCTCACTACATTACCAACAAGGCCCACACATCCACCGCACGCAAGATCCTACACACCCGCAACTGCTCCATAGAGACAGCCACCTTACCAGGGGATTGGAAGCACGCAGAGATCCACACACTCTTGAAGAAACCCACAGACGTCCCCCTGGACCACAAGAATTACCACCCATCTCTATGCTCCCAGCCAAGGTCATTGAAAAGGCCATCAACACTCAGCTCTGTAAGGACAATAACATCCTGGGCACCTCACAATCAGGCTTCAGGACAATTACAGCATGGAGACCACCCTCCTCTCTGCCCCAGATGACATCCACTCCATCCTCGACCATGGCCATACAACAGCCCTCAACCTACTGAAGCTATCAGCCACCTTCAACATAGTCTCACACCTTAGTCTCTGCTCCAGGCTCCACACAGCCGGCATCTGTGGAAAGGCTTTGCAATGGATATGCTTCTTCCTGTCTGGCCGAACACAGAGAGTCAGACTCCTGCTTTACATTTAGGACGTATGGAGATCAGCTGCAGAGTTCCACACGGCTCCTCCCTGAGCCACACACTCTTCAATGTCTATATGGTCCCTATTGCCCATGATACCCAGCTGATCACCTCACTGACTGAAAACCCCACTACTGCAATAAAGAATTTCCACAACAGGATGGAAGCCGTCACCACCTGGGTGAAGGACCGCTGCCTCAAGTTCAACTCTGACAAGACCAATATCCTCATCCTGGGACCATACACTTTGGCCTGGGACAACTCCTGGTAGTTATTGAACCTCAGCAGCCCCTGCCCCAGCAAACCACGCACGCAACCTCAAGGTCAACCTGGACTCATCCCTCACCATGACCCACCAATTTAACTCAGTCACATCCTCCTGCTTTCACACACTCCGGAAGATCTACAAATGGATCCCAAAAGACTGCTGCAAAGCCATAACCCATGTCCTGGTTACAAGCAGACTCAACTATGGCAACACCCTCTATGCCAGTACCACCAAGAAGAACCTCAAGAAGCTACAGCACATTCAAAATGCCTCTGCCAGACTCATCCTGGACATTCCCCGCTGTGAACACATCTCCAATCACCTAGGAGGCGTCCACTGTCTCCCAATCAAGAAGAGACTTAACTTGAAGCTCCTTGTCCATGCCTACAAGGCCCTCAATGACATAGCACCCGCCTAACACCGCATCACCTTCAACTCCCCCACCGGACCTCTCCGCTCCAATCAACAAGCTCTAGCCACTGTAACCTGCATACAGAAGACCTCAGCTGGTGCAGATCCTTCACCTACCTCGCATTGGAAAATGGGTTATTGGCAAGGGCAGGTAGGTACCTACACTTAGCAATAGGCCACTAACCTCCACTTAGGTCCAGTTAGGTCTCAGTAAATTAAACCCAGCTCAACCCTTGGTAGCTTGGAAATGAGCAACAAGGCTTAACTTAGGAGACAGAGTGTAAAGCATTCAAATATCACAAAACAGTAATTAAATAAAACACAGGAAACAGTTGAAAAATCTGAATCCAATTTATAACAATAGATTATATTTTTATCTTTAAAATGACACAAAAACGAATACAATCGGATAAGGGGAACCGTAGATATTAATTTTTAAAGAATTATTGTGTTTTAGCGCCTAGAAACAAAAAGCGCCAATCGCCCAAACACCGCACCGCGGTCAAATGACCGCGGCGGTGATCACAACTTTCCCGCTGGTCCGGCGGGCGATCTCAAGCAGATCGCCCGCCGCCCCAGCGGGAAAGCCCCAGCAAAGATGAAGCTGGCTCCGAATGGAGCCGGCGGATTTGCTGGGGTGCGACGGGTGCAGGGGCCCTGTTAGGGGGCCCCTGCAGTGCCCATGCCAGTGGCATGGGCACTGCAGGGGCCCCCAGGGGCCCCACGACACCCGTTCCCACCAGCCTCTTCCTGGCGGTGTAAACCGCCAGGAACAGGCTGGCGGGAACGGGGTCGGAATCCCCATGGCGGCGCTGCATGCAGCGCCGCCATGGAGGATTCCCTGGGGGCAGGGGAAAACCTGCGGGAAACCGCCGGTTCCCCTTTTCTGACTGCGACTTTACCGCCGCGGTCAGAATTGCCCCGGAAGCACCGCCAGCCTGTTGGCGGTGCTTCCTCTGCTTCTGCCCTGGCGGTTACAAACCGCCAGGGTCAGAATGAGGGCCTTAGTCTCTTTTTTGGAGATTTTCTTCACCGGGACGACCCTGCAAATCAGTCTGGGTTGCGGTTGAGGCAAGCCGGCTAGAGTTGCCGTGGCGGGTCGGTCCCTCTATGGAGCTTTTTTTCAAAATTACTCCAAACTTCTCCAAACTTCTGGGGCTTCTCCCAGATATTCTTTTAAGGTTCTTTTGGGGTAAACAGCTCATCCAAAGGGTCCAGAAGCTCTGAGATGATTGTTGGGGATGCGGACTACAACTCCCAGAATGCACCTTGTGCAAACTCCTTTTTGGCCACTAGCCAGTGGCCAGCTGGTTGATTTCTTCAGGAGTTGGTGCAGGGGACTCTGGTTAGCAATTTTTCACCTGTAGCAAACAGGGAGTCCCTCCTTGAACCAGTTGAAGCCAGGCAAAGTCCTTCTTGTGGTGAAGCCCAAATGTGCAGCTGGTGCAGTCCTTCAGAGTGCAGGTTCCAGGTGCAGGCCAGGGGTCCAGCAGGGCAGTCCTTCTTCTTCTGTAGTTCTTCCTGGTGGGGATCTGGTGGGGAACTGAGGTGTGGGTGCAGGTCTGCCAGTTTTATCCTTGCTCCTGGGTGAAAAGCAGGGGGGTCCTGGGTCTCCAATCAGGTGCTGGGTCCTTCCCCCTGTGATGACCACTTCTTGGGAAGTGTGGCAAAAATCAATCCCAGGAGGCAACATTCTTCAAAAATCCATCATGGCCGAATCTGATTTTTGTAGGTTACATCTGGCTGAGCCCACCCACTGGTGTGGCTAAAAATCATAAACACACCCCTCTCCTGCCCTCTCCTAATCTAATCAAGGGGACACCTAGTTGTCTGGGGTTGCAGGATGTGGGGGTGTTGCTGGGGTGCTCCAAATGTCCTTCTCTGCCTTTGAAGACCAGTTTGGCAGTCCTCCCCCTTCCTGCCTCACCATCTGCTGAGGGGAAATTCCCTCCCACAGGCACATCTCTTTGTGTGAAGCCAGGCCACTTCACACCTCATCAAGGCAGCCTGGCCAGGCTGCCAGAGGCTGGCCAATCAGGGCACAGCAGCGAAAACAATGCAGGGCTGAAATTGGCAACTTTTCAGGTAAAGTTTAAAACTCTTTACCTGAACAAGTTATATTAAATCCGACAACTGGAAGTTGTGGGATTTATTATAACAATTAATTTGATGCCAAACTCTTTGTATCCATTACTTAAGGGGACTTTCAAAGTTAAAATAAAGTCTCCCCATTCTAGCCTATGGAGGCCATTCACTACAATGAGGGAAAAAGGAATTTGGCTGTTCTTACCTCACCAGGGCTTATAAAACTATTTTTTATAAGGTCCCTGCTTATAGTTACATGGCACCCAGCCCTAGGGGCACATAGGGCACACCTTAGGGGTGACTTAAAATAAGGTAGTTTAAGACTTTGGAACTACTTTTAATTCCAAAGTAGAATTTGCATATAAATTTAATTTAAAAGCAGCCAGCAAGGCAGGCCTGCCTTTAAAATGACACTGGGCACCTCAGCAGTGCACCTATGGGGGCACTACCTATGCTGTGGTCCCTAAACCTACGTGCCCCACCATATACTAGGGACTTATAGGTAGGTTGACCTGGCCAATTATAATTAGCCTAATTTGCATATTGATTTTACACAGAGCACAGGCCCTGGAACTGGTTAGCAGTACCCAGGGCACCCTCAGAGTCAGGACAACACCAGCAAAAATGGGGGCAAAAAGTCAGGGGGTCTCTGCAATCAGCCCTGTTTTCTCACAGCAGCAAGAGCTCATACACCCTGCCCCTGCACTCAGGCAGTCACCATCACTACCCCAATTCAGGAAGGACCTTAAAACCTGGCTCTTCCACTGAAGCTCAAAGGACAAACCCCTTTATTGCCTATAGACCCTAATGGGTAAGTATTGCGCTTCATAAACCCTGCTTTGATTTGACTGACTTCTGCAATAAAAGAGCAGATTCTGGCAAATGCAGTAAACAGAAATCACTGAAAGGTACTGATTTATTTTTTGAGATCAGGTCAGATCTCTCCTGTGTTACCCCAAGCAAGCAGTGGGAACTAGGGAAGCGTTTAGAGGAGTTAAAGGTCCTTGGAGCTACTGCCCAGCTAACATTTCCCGCAATGTTGAAAGTAATGTGCGGAAATGAAATGCTCAATGTAAGGGATCACATTGGAGCTGAGAGGCAATTGAAATTATCAAGGGGAGCAATATGGGCTAGTGAGCCTGGGGTAGGGTGGTTTGGGATCTGGAAGCAACTAGCACTGTGCACACATCTCCTGGTTCTTTTTATCTTGAAGGATAGGTTTTCTTTTTTACTGTGGACTTCCATTTTGGGCACCCAAAGGCTAGCAAAACCACAAATAGGGTTCTCCAGGGAGGGGCGAAAGCAAGGGATGAGGTAAAAGGAGCACTCGCTGGGGAGCATAATGGAGAAAAAAGAAAAAAAAAGCAGAAAAGTCCTCAGAAATCTTTGTGAGTATCTTTTAAGAGGGCATCCGGGCCACTGTAAAACAGAGCTAGGCAAATTCCAGGACCAAGAAAATGGATGCAAAGGTTCAAATTCCATCATGGAATGTTAACAGGCTTTGGACAACTAGTCAACGCATTAAGGCCCATATTTATACTTTTTTTGTGCCGCATTTGTGTCACTTTTTGATGCAAAAGCGGTGCAAACTTACAAAATACAATTATATTTTGTAAGTTTGTGCTGCTTGTGCATCAAACAATGATGCAAATGCAGTGCAAAAAAGCATAAACATGGACCTAAGTTGCTAGGATATTTGAGGGACATAGCCGCTCAAATTATAATACTGCAAGAGACTCAGCTCACTAAAAGGGAATGGACCTTTTTAATAAACAAAAATGGGTACAATATATAACTTGCACCGACCAGACCTGTAAAGTAAGGGGAGCAATAATGATAAAACAGAACCTGGAGGCAACTATTATTGAGAATAGTGTTGCCCATAATATAAGGAACACCAGATAATTGGTTCACTTTGTTCACTCCTGGTGTTGTGTAGATGGAGGGTTAATTAATGTCTTAACATTCATGTTAGAAACTTTCACTTCAAATAAATGTCATTGCAATGTTGTGATGTAATGCACTAAGCTGAAACACTATCATATTTTTTTTAAAGATTTTATTGTTGTTTGCCAATAGAGATTATGTAGCATGATTGAAGTCAGGTACGTAGCAAGAGATTCCATTGTACAATTACAGACGAACAGTGCTGGGCTATTTAGGAATCAATCAATTAATCAGGGATTTGTAAAGTGCACTACTCATGCATGAGGGTCTCAAGGCGCTGAGGAGGGGAGGGGGAAGAAGGTGATGGGGGGATGTGCTGCTACTGCTCGAACAGCCAGGTCTTGAGAAGTTTCCTGAAGGTAAGGAGGTCTTTGGTCTGGTGCAGGTGGGTGGGAAGAGTGTTCCACGTTTTGGCGGCGAGTTGCGAGAAGGATCTACCACCGGTTGTAGTTCTGCAGATGCGTGGGACGGTTGCGAGGGTGAGGTTGGCGGAGCAGAGATGCCGGGTTGGGGTGTAGAAGGGGAGTCGTCTGTTGAGGTATTCCAGTCCAGTGTTGTGCAGTGCTTTGTGACCGTGGGTGAGGAGTTTGAAGGTGATTCTCATGTTGTCTGGGAGTCAGTGCAGGCTTTTCAGGTGGTCTGTGATGTGGCAGTGGCAGGGGATGTCCAGGATGTGGCGTGTGGAGGCGTTCTGGATGCATTGCAGCCTCTTCTGGAGTTTGGCTATGGTTCCTGCGTACAGGGCATTGTCGTAGTCAAGTTTACTGCTTACAAGGGCTTGGGTGACTGTTCTTCTGGTTTCAGTGGGTATCCATTTGTAGATCTTTCGGAGCATGCAGAGAGTGTTGAAGCAGGAGGAGGAGCTGGGGTTGACTTGCTGGGTCATAAATAGTGAGGGGTCCAAGATGAATCCTAGGTTGCGTGTGTGTTCGGTAGGAGTTGGAGCGGTTCCGAGAGAGGCAGGCCACCAGGAGTCATCCCATGCAGAGGGGGTGGAGCCGAAGATGAGGGCTTCCGTCTTGTCGGAATTGAGTTTGAGGCAGCTGCCCTTCATCCATTCGGCGATGGCCTTCATTCCTTCATGGAGGTAGGTCTTGGCGGAGTCCTTAGTGAGGGAGAGTATCAGCTGGGTGCCGTCGGTGTATGAGATGATGTTGAGATTGTGGGATCGGGCAATGTTAGTGCTGGGCCATGTAGACATCGAAGCGGGTCGGGTGAGGGACGAACCCTGGGGTACGGCGCAGATGATTTTGATGCCCTCCGAGCGGAATGGGGGGAGGCGGACTCTCTGGGTTCTGCGGGTGAGAAAGGAGGTGACCCAGTCCAGGGCTCTGTCATGGATTTAAGCATTCCTGAGCTGTGAGCGTAGGGTGTGGTGGCAGACGGTGTTGAACGCGGCATGGAGGTCCACGAGGATGAGGGCTGTGGTTTTGCCACTGTCCAGTATGGTTCTGTTTTCGTCAGTGGCGGTGATGAGGGCGGTTTCAGTGCTGTGGTTGCTGCGGAATCCAGATTGGGAAGGGTCCAGGGTGTGGTTCTCCTCTAGGAAGCGGGTTAGTTGTCTGTTGAACGCCTTCTCAATGAGTTTACTGATAGTTACTGTACATTCTAATAAACTGATCCATAATGAACTGTCACTCTTAACCCCCCTGCCTAATTACTACTGCTTTAACTGTCAGCTCAGGGAAGCAGAGCATTGAACATTGTGGTGCTTGGAAGAACGTGTTCTAGAGGGGAAATCATGATGGTGTGTTGAATATAGATGTTCATGCTAATTTTCAGCTCTAGGAGATTGTATTGCACTCTAAATATCAGCTCGAATGGCACCATGCAGCTCACTATAGGGCACTGCTTCTTTCTGCTGCTTGAGTAGATTTTCTACTTGAGCGGCAGCTTTCTCTATGTGAGCAGTCACAACCTGCTGTGTAGAGAAATCTTGTCGGGAGGCATTCTTGGGGCCCAATAATCACACAAGGGGATGCAAATTCTCACTCAGGCTCACCAACATAACATTGATGAACCACACGTGAGAGCAAAGTCCACTATACAGTGGTTGGCAGAGTTTTCCTGGAACTCAATGAGTTGGCAAAGCTCTGCAAACTCTGCCGGTGGCACTGCCAAGTGGTTGAACAAGCAGCATCCACTCATCCTGGCAAACACTACTGGTACAATGGCAAGCTGGTCGTGCTTGTGAAGGGTGAGCAGGGGCCGGACCCCTTGGATGGTTGTTCTGGACAATTGTTTACACTGTCCATGTCTTAAAATGGTTCTGCAGTTGATCCAAGGCTGAACAATCGATCTGGCTCATCCATGAGTGCCATCCTACATGCAGAATGTTCAGAATATTTGGGATGTAAATTATACATGCAAAATATAAGAACATGATAATGATTATATAATGTAGGAAGTGTTTCTTTAACATATGGTAGTGTTTCCCCTTTATGTATAATTAGACCCCAAACTGAACAGAGAATCAGTTACATTTTAATACCAAGGGGCATATTTATACTCCGTTTGCGCCGAATGTGCGTCGTTTTTTTTTACGCAAATTCGGCGCAAAACTAACGCCATATTTATACTTTGGCGTTAGACGCGTCTAGCGCCAAAGTATGGGCAAATAGCGTAATTTTTTTGCGTGAACGCCTTCCTTGCGTTAATGAGATGCAAGGAAGGCGTTCCCGTCAAAAAAAATGACGGCGACGCAAATGCGTCATATTTATACTCCCGGGCAAAAATCACGCCCGGGAGTGGTCGGGTCAGAAAACCCCGCATTTGCGCCACTTTTTAACGCCTGGGTCAGGGTAGGCGTTAAGGGGCCTGTGGGCTCAAAATGAGCCCACAGGTGCCCTCCCCTGCCCCCAGGGACCCCCCCTGCCACCCTTGCCCACCCCAGGAGGACACCCAAGGATGGAGGGACCCATCCCAGGGACATTCAGGTAAGTATACATTTGTTTTTTTTTTTTTTTGGGTGGCATAGGGGGGCCTTATTTGTGCCCCCCTACATGCCACTATGCCCAATGACCATGCCCAGGGGACATAAGTCCCCTGGGCATGGCCATTGGGAAAGGGGGCATGACTCCTGTCTTTACTAAGACAGGAGTCATGTAAATGGCGTCTGGGCGTCGTTAAAAATGGCGCAAATCGGGTGGAGGCGATTTTTTGCGTCAACCTGACTTGCACCATTTTTAAGACGCCCTAGCGCCACTTTTCCCAACGCCGGCGCTGCCTGGTGTACGTGTTTTTTTTACACGCACACCAGGCAGCGCCAGTCTGCTTGCGCCGGCTAACGCCATTCAATAAATTCGGCGCCCGCATGGCGCTTCAGAATGACGTTAGCCGGCGCAAAATTTTTTGACGCTAAACTGCGTTAGCGCAGTTTAGAGTCAAAAAGTATAAATACGGGCCCAAAGGTTTAGGGGCATATTTATACTCCGTTTGCGCCGAATGTGCGTCGTTTTTTTCGACGCAAATTCAGCGCAAAACTAACGCCATATTTATACTTTGGCGTTAGACGCGTCTAGCGCCAAAGTATGGGCAAATAGCGTCATTTTTTTGCGTGAACGCCTTCCTTGCGTTAATGAGATGCAAGGAAGGCGTTCCCGTCTAAAAAAATGACGGCGACGCAAATGCGTCGTATTTATACTCCCGGGCAAAAATCACGCCCGGGAGTGGTCGGGTCAAAAAACCCCGCATTTGCGCCACTTTTTAACGCCTTGGTCAGGGTAGGCGTTAAGGGGCCTGTGGGCTCAAAATGAGCCCACAGGTGCCCTCCCCTGCCCCCAGGGACCCCCCCTGCCACCCTTGCCCACCCCAGGAGGACACCCAAGGATGGAGGGACCCATCCCAGGGACATTCAGGTAAGTTCAGGAAAGTATACATTATTTTTATTTATTTTTTGGGTGGCATAGGGGGGCCTTATTTGTGCCCCCCTACATGCCACTATGCCCAATGACCATGCCCAGGGGACATAAGTCCCCTGGGCATGGCCATTGGGCAAGGGGGCATGACTCCTGTCTTTACTAAGACAGGAGTCATGTAAATGGCGTCTGGGCGTCGTTAAAAATGGCGCAAATCGGGTGGAGGCGATTTTTTTTTGTGTCAACCTGACTTGCACCATTTTTAAGACGCCCTAGTGCCACTTTTCCCAACGCCGGCGCTGCCTGCTGTACGTGGTTTTTTTCCACGCACACCAGGCAGCGCCGGTCTGCTTGCGCCGGCTAACGCCATTCAATAAATACGGCGCCCGCATGGCGCTTCAGAATGACGTTAGCCGGCGCAAAGTTTTTTTACGCTAAACCGCGTTAGCGCAGTTTAGCGTCAAAAAGTATAAATACGGGCCTTAATGTCTACCATTACCTTACACAATTTTAGCCCTGAATGTTTGTCCTGAATTTTTTACAGTCCTGTCCAGAATCTGCCTCGATATCAGGTGGTCACCCTAGCTGCATAAGTGCATGTGCGTTGTACCACTAGGTGTTTTTCCCATTTTACAAATCTGACTCATATCTAGCTTATATTAAATGATTTTAATCATTGCTAGGAGTTATTTATTTTCAGAATTGAAACATGATATAATTAAATGTATTCATAATTAATTGTATTTATGCTGCATGTGGAGGACTGATGAAAACGACTTTCTCAAAGTCAATAGCTTTTCGCTTGCTGCAGCAAATGAAAGTACATTAGAATGTTTCTCTTTCTATCATTTTTCAAAGTTCCCTCAGAATCATCATTTTTAATGGAAGAATGCATTTACATTTTCAAAGTACGCAGCTTCTATGGTCCCTAGACCTACATGCTTCTTTGCATTCATTAGCATACCTAGGACAAGATCAATTAAGCTGCGACTTTGCTGGGGTATGTTGAAGCATTGTTGACTTTGGACATATCTGTATTTTGTTTGTGGTGGAACAGGCACAATCCTGGTCTTCAGTAGTTGGTGCGAACAGGCTCATGGAGCACAGAAGGAGCCATGGGAGCTGTGTAAGTTGTTGAAGTGATGATGATTATGATACAAGGAGGAGCCTAGATTGAAATCTATATAGATTAGAGTCATTTGTCCAAATTTAGAATTTGCAAAATGAATAGTTGGCAGAAAACCCTCCCATCATATTGCAAGTGCCATTGGCTATATTTGACTATTAAAATGGCTGAGGGGACATCCATCATGTTTGTGACACAGTATTCAGACTGATAAACTCTGAATAAGGCCCATAGACATTTAGGGGCTTCTTTACAAGGCCCTTGCACCTCCGCAGTGGCAATTTTTTAATGCTACGGCAGCACAATTACAACTCCAACTCTACAAAGTGAGGCTAGAGGCCTCTATTGTCACTTTTCACCCCTGGGCACCAACTACTGGCAATGATTCACAAGGTAGGCATTCCTGGGCAAAAACGCCAAGCATAACTAATACAGTGAAATTTACAACATCTCACAGCGTCGTTCTGTGACTTCACTGCATCAAAAATGTAACACCCGCTCAGAGCAGGCATCACATTGAAGCAGGGCTTTTTCCTATGGGAGTGTTCCTTGCATTGGCAAAGTAGCAGCATTTTTTATGCTAGTCCAGCAAAGTGTCAGGTTTGCACGAACAGATGCATCAGAATTTCTGATGCATCTGTGAAAATGTGCACCGTCGAGCTCTTTATTGTAAATACAGTGCATCCATGGCGTTGTTAGGGAATCGTTAGTGAGCGCAAGAAATCTGATACATTGGAACCGATGCATCAGTTTCTAGCAAACGAGGCCCTTAATAGGCAAGTCCATAACTTTAATAATCCTAGCTATGGGATTTCCCCACTTACATTAGAACCACATCTTAGGAGGTACAAATCCTAAAGGCTATAGAAATTGGTTTTATCTGCTGCCTATGCCACTTGTCCAATGCTACACATGACGTAAATTCAAGATCAAATATTTAAGTTTAAAATTGTAAACATAATTTTCCTCTACCCAATAGATGAATCCTAGGTTACCAATGTAATCAGCCATCACAAGCCTTAGTTGGATACCGTTATGAAATAAATGTGTGCCTGCAAGTGTTACTGCACCACACGAGGGATATAGCATGCCAGTGCATAGTCAGCATATTTTTTTGCAGTGAAAATGTCATATTAAAAATAATTGGATAAATTAAAAATAATTGGATAAACAGAACTAAAACCCCATTACAGGTTCACACTGAGATTAGCAAAATCAGATTTGAGTTAGGTAGACCAGGGGTTATGAACATCCTGGGTCTGAAGATTGTGAGGGGTAACCTTTATAAGCCTATGCAAACTGGAGTATGTAAATATCTGTTTGAAAAGGAATTCTTTATAGGGTTTAGTTACACACAAACGTTCTACCCAAGTTCTAAAATCAGTCACCATTCTTAATTGTTTCCTTTTAACACAATCAGTTATCATTAATTTGTTGCCGTTATAAAAAAAAAAGTTTGAGTTGCAATATATATGATCCCCCAATTCTGTGTCCGTGTACCAGAAATCAGCACAGAGCATTTTAAAAGTAGCGTTTTTGTACCTTTTATTCCATCTACAGGTGCGGTGTTTTAAAACCTTGCTTCATTGCATGGATGTACTGCACTTTTTGCGATCCCTGGCCTCAGAGGAAATTGTGTTAACCATATATGCTTTCCCGAGACTGGTATTAAAGGCTAGGAATCTGCTTGAGTAGCTTTTATGATGACTGTTAGTTCTCCCCATATGTTTCTGCTTTTATTTCTGTTAGATAAATCTTGCAACATTACTGTGAAGCACTGCACCAGTTGCAATGTCTGTCTTAAAACAGAATATGTTTTTTTATGTATCAAGTGCAATTTTAATCTTAAGAGGGAATGTCATGTTTTAGTTTATTCTTCTGTTTAGTGTGGCTTTTTATAATTATTTGTGTTGTATTCCATATGATTGTATTTTACGTTTACGTTTGTGGCACATATTTATATGACGGAATAAAGTCACTGAAATGAATTTAATTTAATTATTTCATTCATCAAAAGAACAGTGACACAAAGGTCAATCCTTGTTCTCATCAAATTCCTTGTATAATATTTATCACATCATGGGTGTCCACATTTTATATCCAGCCCAAGGTACACTCCACGAGTGAACCATCTAGGCAATATTACCAACTGAAGCTGTTTTAAAGTCCTATCTCTTAATGTAATAGATACTCCCATTCCTGTCTTTGCCCTGATGGGTTCTCCGTCTAAACTGTCCTGGTGCTTAGCCAACATTGTGAAACAAAGTAGTCCTTTTATGGATTCTTAGATCGAACGGCTGAAGCAATGACAGTTTATCAGATAGTGGAGGTGGGCAACTTGAGATCTTCAAGTTATAAACAGGTTGTCAAACAGGAATAAAACACTAAATTTTGTCAAATCAAGAAGTCTAAACAGTTTGCATGAAAAGGTTTAAGCCCGGTTGTTCCGGCAGGGTAAAATGATTGCTTGAACTAGGAAGCAAATTTGAGCAGCGGTGAGGTTACTTAATGTTGACTAAAGACCTCAGCACATAAACTGATGATAAGGATGTGTTTTTAATTAAGGCGAGATGTATTTTACAGCCACCGTGTCGTGCTGGAACAGAGTTCGAATGCTGGCCCTGATATTATGGGGAAACCAATGATTCAATCCGGAGTGTATTTTCAAAAGAATGTGGCTCAAACATGGTGTGAAAGTGTATTATCGGTGTCTTTGCAGTGCAAGAAAGTAAGCCTCAATGTAGGTCTTACATGTTAAAGTGATTACAAACAGTTTATTAGAAGTTAATTAGCTTGTCTTTAGACTCTGTAAATCTTAGTAGAAAATTAATGAAAGCCCTCTATATTGTTCATTCTCCAACTGACTTATCCATGATATGTAGGGGACCTGTAGACCCTCGTGTACCCCTAGTTCCAGCGCCATTGCAGCCACACCTATCCTCTAACCACGAGCCTACATAACGATAGGCTGCCACACATTGTCTACAATGCGGTAGTTAAGATGCTATCTTGTAGCTTTTCATTGCATTTGCCTAGCTCTATTGACGTCGGATTTTCTTGAGCTGATGTCCAGTTGATTTATTTTATTGTTTTTATAGAGCCCTTACAGTTTTCCAAAGGCCAGTGCTGTACAATCCAACATAACTGAGTTACTGGCCTACTGGAGAACGGGTGACTGGATAGAATCAAAACTTGGATAGAATGTCATTGCTACACTTAGGTTGTTATCCGCAGAGAGAAGTATAAACACGCAATTACACAGGTGTTTAGGCACACCTCTGTTTTAATCTGTGAATTGTATTTATCTTGCTAGAAAGTGAAGTGAAAGTCCTCAGCTTTATTTTAACTTGTGTTCTAGTACGAACTGCATTTAGCGTATGGTCTCCATATGCTGCATATGTTAGTGCTGACTGCATATAGTCAGCAATAACGTTAGAAATCTGAATTTCGTGATCTTTTATAATAGTACTATCTATTTACTACAATAAATTGTGTCTTATTTGTCTATGAAGTACACATACATAATGTTTTTTCTGCTTATGTCTTGATGCTAAGCTAGTGGGAAAGCAGAAATCTTAGGCCCTGATTTAACCCCTTCGCTGCAAGGCCTTTTCCCCCTCAGGTGCCAGGCCTTTTTTTGGCTTTTTGGGGCAGGGCGCGCTTAGGCCCTCATAACTTTTTGTCCACATAAGCTACCCACACCAAATGTGCGTCCTTTTTTTCTAACACCCTAGGGATTCTAGAGGTACCCAGACTTTGTGGGTTCCCCTAAAGGAGGCCAAGAAATTAGCCAAAATAGAGTTAACATTTAGTTTTTTTCAAAAACATGGGAAAGAAGGGCTGCAGAAGGAGGCTTGTGTTTTTTTCCCTGAAAATTGCATCAACAAAGGGTTTGAAGTGCTAAAATCACCAGCTTCCCAGCTTTAAGGAACACGCAGACTTGAATCAGAAAAAACAATTTTTCAACACAATTTTGGCATTTTACTGGGACATACCCCATTTTTAAGATTTTTTGTGCTTTTAGCTTCCTTCCAGTCAATGTCAGAAATGGGCATTAAACCAATACTGGATCCCAGAAACCTAAACATTTCTGAAAAGTAGACAACATTCTGAATTCAGCAATGGGTAATTTGTGTAGATCCTACAAGGGTATCCTACAGAAAATCACAACTGAAATAAAAAAATATTGAAATTGAGGTAAAAAAACTGCAATTTTTCTCTACGTTTTACTCTGTAACTTTTTCCTGCAATGTCAGATTCTTGAAAGCAATATACTGTTAAGTCTGCTGGACTCTTCTGGTTGCAGGGATATATAAGGCTTGTAGGTTCATCAAGAACCCTAGGTACCCAGAGCCAATAAATGAGCTGCACCCTGCAGTGGGTTTTCATTCTATACTGGGTATACAGCAATTCATTTGCTGAAATATAAAGAGTCAAAAATAGGTATCAAGAAAACCTTTATATTTCCAAAATGGGCACAAGATAAGGTGTTCAGGAGCCGTGGTTATTTGCACATCTCTCAATTCTGGGGAGCCCATACTAGCATGTGAATTACAGGGCATTTCTCAAATAGACGTCTTTTTTACACACTGTCTAATATTTGGAAGGAAAAAATGTAGAGAAAGACAAGGGGCAATAACACTTGTTTTGCTGTTCTATGTTTCCCCAAGTCTCCCGATAAAAATGGTACCTCACTTGTGTGGGTAGGAGTAGTGCCCGCGACAGGAAATGCCCCAAAACACAACGTGGAAACATCACATTTTCTCAAAGAAAACAGAGGTGTTTTTTGCACTGTGCCTACCTGTAGATTTTGGCCTCTAGCTCAGCCGGCACCTGGGGAAACCTACCAAACCTGTGCATTTTTTTAAACTAGAGACCTAGGGGAATCCAAGACGGGGTGACTTGTGGGGCTCTCACTAGGTTCTGTTACCCAGAATCCTTTGCAAACCTCAAAATGTGGCTAAAAAAACACTTTTTCCTCACATTTCGGTGACAGAACATTCTGGAAACTGAGAGGAGCCACACATTTCTTTCCACCCAGCGTTCTCCCAAATCCCCCGATAAAAATGGTACCTCACTTTTGTGGGTAGGCCTAGTGCCATGACAGGAAATGCCCCAAAACACAAAGTGGATACATCACATTTTCTCAAAGGAAACAGAGGTGTTTTTTGCAAAGTGCCTACCTGTGGATTTTGACCTCTAGCTCAGCTGGCACCTAGGGAAACCTACCAAACCTGTGAATTTTTGAGAACTAGAGACCTAGGGGAATCCAAAACGGGGTGACTTGTGGCGCTCGTTCCAGGTTCTGTTACCCAGAATCCTTTGCAAACCTCAAAATTTGGCTAAAAAAACACTTTTTCCTCACATTTTGGTGACAGAGAGTTCTGGAATCTGAGAGAAGCCACAAATTTCCTTCCACCCAGCGTTCCCCCAAGTCTCCCGCTCGATAAAAATGGTACCTCACTTGTGTGGGTAGGCCTAGTGCCTGGAACAGGAAATGCCCCAAAACACAAAGTGGACACATCACATTTTTTCCAAGAAAAAAGAGGTGTTTTTTGCAAAGTGTCTACCTGTGGATTTTGGCTTCTGGCTCAGCGGGCACCTAGGGAAACCTACCAAACCCGTGCATTTTTTAAAACTAGAGACCTAGAGGAATCCAAGACAGGGTGACTTGTGGGGCTCTCATCAGGTTCTGTTACCCAGAATCCTTTGCAAACCTCAAACTTAGGCTAACAAACAAACTTTTTCCTCACATTGCGGTGACAGAACATTCTGGACTCTGACAGGAGCCCCAAATTTCCCTCCACCCAGCGTTCCCCCAAGTCACCCAATAAAAATGGTACCTCACTTGTGTGGGTACGCCTAGTGCCCGCAACAGGAAATGCCCCAAAACACAAAGTGGACACATCACATTTTCTCAAAGAAAACAGAGGTGTTTTTTGCAAAGTGCCTACCTGTGGTTTTTGGCCTCTAGCTCAGCCGGCACTTAGGGCACCTACCACACCTATGCATGTTTGAAAACTAGAGACCTAGGGGAATCCAAGACGGGGTGACTTGTGGGGCTCTCACCAGGTTCTGTTACCCAGAATCCTTTGCAAACCTCAAAATGTGGCTAAAAAAACACTTTTTCCTCACATTTCGGTGACAGAACATTCTGGAAACTCAGAGGAGCCACAAATTTCCTCCCACCCAGCATTTTCCCAAGTCTCCCGATAAAAATGGTACCTCCCTTTTATGGGTAGGCCTAGTGCCAGCGACAGGAAATGCCCCAAAACACAAAGTGGATACATCACATTTTCTCAAAGGAAAAAGAGGTGTTTTTTGCAAAGTGCCTACCTGTGGATTTTGACTTCTAGCTCAGCCGGCACCTAGGGAAACCTAACCTACCAAACCTGTGCATTTATGAAAACTAGAGACCTAGGGGAATCCAAAACAGGGTTACTTGTGGGGCTCGCACCAGGTTCTGTTACCCTGAATCCTTTGCAAACCTCAAAATTTGCCTAAAAATACACTTTTCCTCACATTTCGGTGACAGAACGTTCTGGAATCTGAGAGGAGCTACAAATTTCCTTCCACCCAGTGTTCCCCCATGTCTCCCAATAAAAATGGTACCTCACTTGTGTGGGTAGGCCTATTGCCCTCAACAGGAAATGCCCCAAAACACAAAGTGGACACATCACATTTTCTCAAAGAAAACAGAGGTGTTTTTTGCAAAGTGCCTACCTGTGGTTTTTGGCCTCTAGCTCAGCTGGCATCTAGAGAAACCTACCGAACCTGCGCATTTTTTAAAACTAGAGACCTATGGGAATCCAAGACAGGGTGACGTGTGGGGCTCGCACCAGGTTCTGTTACCCAGAGTCCTTTGCAAACCTCTAAATTTGGATAAAAAACACTTTTTCCTCACTTTGCAGTGACAGAACGTTCTGGACACAAAGTGGATACATCACATTTTCTCAAAGGAAACAGAGGTGTTTTTTGCAAAGTGCCCACCTGTGGATTTTGACCTCTAGCTCAGCTGGCACCTAGGGAAACCTACCAAACCTGTGAATTTTTGAGAACTAGAGACCTACGGGAATCCAAAACGGGGTGACTTGTGGGGCTCGCTCCAGGTTCTGTTACCCAGAATCCTTTGCAAACCTCAAAATTTGGCTAAAAAAACACTTTTTCCTCACATTTTGGTGACAGAACGTTCTGGACTCTGAGAGGAGCCCCAAATTTCCCTCCACTCAGCGTTCCCCTAAGTCTCCCAATAAAAATGGTACCTCACTTGTGTGGGTAGGCCTAGAGCCCGCAACAGGAAATGCCCCGCCAGCCAAGCGCCACCCCACGCACACTGCCAGCCAAGGGCCACCCCAAGCACACCGCCAGCCAAGTGCCACCCCACACACACCGCCAGCCAAGCGCCACCCCACCCCACGCACACCACCATCACTTTTTTTCCATTTATAAACATCAAAGAAACCACTAACTAATTATAAAATAAGTACAAAACTATAAACACAAAAGCTCTAACTAAATACATGACAGTAATGCCAACCGTGAAACTGAACATACGAAAATATTAAATAGGCAGTTTACGCTCACGGTATTTCCTCAAAATTTTTAAAAAGCTGGTCACACAAAGCCCAGGCTTTGAAGGGCAATCGGGGCAGTACATCCGGCTCTCCCTCCGGAAACCTCTTCGGGCACATACTCTACATTTCTTTGTGGGTAAGTCTTTTTTGGGAGTGGGAGGAATGTGATCTGGAAAGTGGTGATCTTTCAATCTAGCTACATCCTCCACTACTGCTACTGTAGGAACTCTTGACTGTTCCACCACAATAAGGATTTCTATCACGACTCCTGACATTTAACAAATGCCATCCTTGACTCAGGTGAACAATTCTTGAACACAATAAGGCATTAAAAGTTGCCAAATGAAATAAATGTAGGGCCAATTGTTTAGACCACACGTATGACTTATACAGAGCAGTGTAAGGTTCCAACCTCTGATCTACTCTATCAACACCCCCATGTGCCTATTGTAGTTTCGCAACCTGACCCCAAATAGTTACAGGGGAAGTACTCTCATCATGGATGGTAGATAGCATGTACACATCCCTCCTGTCTGAAAATTTCAGAGCTAGCAGCTCATTATCCCACAAGGCACTGCACTGTCCCCTCTCAAGTTTTTTACAGACCAGCTCCCTTGGATAGCCTTTCCAGTTAGAACGGATTGTGCCACAAGCAACAGTGTCCACTCTAAACAACTCCTTGAACAACTGCACTGTAGAAATTATCTACGTATAAATGGTGACCTTTGTTAAACAGTCGTCTACCAAGTTCCCACACAATTTTTTCGCTAACTCCCAAAGTGGCCGGACAACCAGGAGGGTCAATACTGGAATCCCTACCAGTGTAGACCTGGAAATTATACACGTATACTGTACTGCTTTCTGACAGCATATACAATTTAATCCCATACCGTGCCCTCTTACTAGGAATGTACTGCTTAAAGACTAAACACCCCTTGAAAAGGACCAAAGACTCGTCCACACTTATCTCTTTGCCTGGAACATAGACCTCTGAAAACCGATCTACAAAATGATCAAGGACAGGCCAAATCTTAAAAAGACGGTCACAATCAGGGTGATATCGTGGCAAGGCTAAAGCATTGTCTACAAATTGCAGCATGCGAAGAAGAAGCAAATAGCGATTACGAGTCATAGTTGCAGGAAATATAGCCATTGCCATCAAGCGACTAGTAGACCAATAAGAAGCCAGTGACGGCTTCCTTATCAACCCCATCAAAAAAGTCAAACCTAAAAACTTTTTCATCTCTTCCAGATATGTAGGAACCCACTGAGTAGCTCTAGACTGAGGCCTAAGTCTGACAGCGTTGTCCCTCAAATATTGCTCCGCATACACATTAGTCTGCTCCACAATCTCTTCCAAAAATACATTGTCCATAAACAAGTGAAATAAATTGACAGGCAAAAAGTTTTCCGTATTGACTCTACACTCTGGGAGACCAGTAAATGCAGGTAACTGTGGCTGCTCCATGTTTGGAGCAATCCAGGTGTCAGGTCTTCTAATGGGAAACCCTTCAGCCCCAGGCTGCTGCACTCTTGGCACATCAATGTCCTCCTCTAAAACAGGCCCTTCATCTGCACTAAGAGTGGCTTCCTCATCAGAAGAATCCTCCTTGACAGAAAAATCACTGCCAGAATCTCTCACTTCCTCCTCTGCCTCAGATGCAGAGTCAGTCTCGTAATCATGGTCTGAAGACGACTCAAAAAGCATGCTAACAACCTGAAGAGCGGTCACTCTGCAGCTAGCCATGATCCTCACTAACAACAAATGAATTACCAACAACCCACAGCACTTAAATAAGTAATAAACAAAGTGTAGCTTTATCACAAAGAGTTATGTACTAAAAAACTATACCACTCACTTGCCTTAAAAAGCTACTCACCAGCAACTACTCTTCACAGACACAGCAATCACCAATAATATCCCACTAAAAAGAAAAAAGAAAATGACACATATGACAGCACAAATATCATTGTGCTCAAATCACACAATACTACATTTAGTACACCACCTACAAACATGTCATTAATGTATGTCAACAATACTCCTTTGGAGTAAATTGCTTTCACTTACCCAAAACATCTAACCATGCAAACCGGAGGACAACTCCTGCCAAAAACCGCAAGGATCCACAGCAAAGGAAGCAAATGCTTTGAACTAGAACAAAAAGAAGAAATAAACTGTTATAATCACAAATACAAATACTTCGCCAGTTGACAAACACCCCGCCACCAAGTACTTAGAAATTGTCCCTGGTGCCTAAGTGGCTTCTGCCCCCTGGCCAACAGCTCTGTACCCTGTTTGGGGGGCGACCCTTGCCAAAGGGGGCGAATGGGGATGGCCTCAGCACAAAAAAAACTAAGGGTAGCAAACAAAAAAAAATCCTCTCATGTCTTGGTGGCTTCTGCCCTCTTGGGGGCAGATAGGCCTAAAAAAATAGCTTGATCTGCCCCCAAGGGGAGCAGAAATGGTAATCAGTAATGTACCCCCCTTTGGGGAGTGACACTTGCCAAAGGGGCCGCCCCCCCACCCACACAACACACACACAAGATCCCAGGTGCCTTGGGGGCAGATGGGCCTAACAAAATAGGCGAATCTGCCCCCAAGGGGGGGCAGAAATGGCCAACAGCTCTGTGCCCCCTTCGGGGGGTTACCCTTGTCAAAGGGGGCACCCCCAACACACACAAAAACAAAGGGAACGGAAAAAAAATCTCTGACATCTTGGTGCCTTCTGCCCAACTTGGAGGCAGATGGGCCTAAAAAAAAATAGGCTGATCTGCCTCCAAGTTGGGCAGAAATGGCCATCATTAACCTGCCCCCTTTGGGGGACGACCCTTGCCAAAGGGGCCACCCCCAACCCACACAAAACACACCCACACACAAGATCCCTGGTGCCTAAGTGGATTCTGGCCCCCTTGGAGGCAGATGTGCGTAAAATAAATTGGCCTATCTGACCCCAAGGGGGGCAGAAATGGCCAACAGCTCTGTGCCCCCTTTAGGGGGCAACTCTTGCCAAAGGGGGCACCCCAGCACAAAACACAAAAAAGGGGAAAATACAAAAATCCCTGGCGTATTGGTGGTTTCTGCCCTCCTTGGGGGCAGATGTGCCTAAAAAAAATAGGCCCAGCAGAAATGGGCAATACTCATTTTCCCCCCTTTGGGGGGTGACCCTTGCCCAAGGGGTGCCACCAAACACACAAAACACACACACCACACAATCCCTGGTGCCTAGTGGGTTTTGATCCCCCCGGGGACGAGATTGGCCAAAAACATGGCCGCTCTAGCCCCGGGGGGGCTGAAACATGTAAAAGATTATTGCCCCTGGGGCAGTGACCCTTGCCTAAGGGGTCGCTGCCCAAAAACATAAAGTAAACCTAATCCCTGGTGGTCTAGTGGTTTTCGACCCCCCCAGGGGCAGATCGGTCAACAAAACAGCCGATCTGCCCCCGGGGGGGGGGGGGGAAATAGAATTATTTATGGGCCCCAAGGTGGCGCTCCCCCAAAAATCATAAATAAAATAAAATCCCTGGTGCCTAGTGGTTTTTGACACCCCCCTGGGGGCAGATCGGACAAAAAAACGGCCGAAATATGATAAAAAATAGCCCCCATGGAAGCGACCCTTCCCCAAGGGGTCGCTCCCAAAAATAAATATGAAAATAAATCCCTGGTGCCTAGTGGGGATTCCTGGTCTGCGATCGTGGACCAGGAATCCACTGAAAACAGGCACAGGGAGGGAAGGAAAACTCTTTCCTTTTCCCCCTGTGTCTGTTTTCCCCCCCAAAACCCCCCAAAGAGAGACTCACCTTTGAAGTCCTCTCCTGCGACGCGCTGGAAGCAAATGGCTTCCAGCGTGTCCTCGGCATCTTCTGATGATGTTGGCGCGCTGACGTCATCAGATTACCGAGGGGGGCCGGGGGTGGAAGGGGAAGGGATTCCCCTTCCATCCTTGACTTGGGGGTGTGAGTGGGGAGCCCATGAGGGTAGCGCTAGCGCTTCCCCCGTGGGCCCTGTGCAGGACGAGGTACCGTGTGCTGGGTTGAGACCACCTCGTCCAAGGCACCATAGGGGTTAAGAGGGCCTAGCGCCTCTTTAGCGCCGCCCTAGCGTAATTTTTTTTACGCTAAGGTGGTCTTTTTCCTATGCCATATTTACAAAGCGGCAGGATACATGCATTGCGCCACTTTGTAACCCTTTGCACTACATTGTGCCTGTGCCAGGCATAATGTTTGCAAAGGGGGAGTTCCCCTGTTAAGGGACAGAAAATATGGTGCAAAGACATTTTTTTGCTACATCTTTCCGGCACTTTTAACACCTGCTCAGAGAAGGCTTTAAAAGAGGGCACACCATTGTTTACAATGGTCCCCTATGTACTATTCAGGGTTAGCGCCAACATTTTAGTGCTAACCCTGAACAGTACATGAATTACATCAGAAATTCTGACTCTATTGCCCCCAACCCTGTGCCATGGTGCACCGTATTTTAAGTTCGACACACACATGGTGGTGGTAGGGGGCGCAAGGGGTGTAAAGTAGCATATATTTTTTAATAAATCTCGCCCTTAGTGTTTCCCCTCATATCACAGGGATCACCCATAAGTGACAGTTTATAGCTCATGTTAATCGAAGTACTAATCATTCTAATGTAAAGTGGTGCCATAATAACGTTCATTTACTCTATGTCAGCAGACATAACACATGTGGTATAACGTTCTAACTTTATGTTTGATGAATTAATTTTCCTTTATTTTATAATTCATGGTGTACATTAACAGTCTGCATTGAAACAATATTTGATTTATGTGGTAAATGTTTTAAAAATAATGTAAAAACATAGAGAATATAGTACCACCCTATATTTACATGAAAGATGTAACATAATCTTTTTCATTTTGAAGTTGCTGTAACAAGACCTAGTCTAATAGTTTATTAATTATGACGTTAAAGTCTAAACATGCTAAATGTATATTAAATGCTTAAATGAAAGTGCCACTTTAATTCAGTTGCATCACCTAAGTGAGGGTTGTAGTGCTCTGCTTAGTGATAGTGCAGAAAATGTTTAGTCATTCTTGCTAACATGAACTTTCTTTCAGGTAGCATTCCCATGTGAAAGCCCACTTGGAAATAGATAATTTATTTTATTATGCATAGCAGGATTAAGAGTTAAATCATGAGCCCTGAACATGCAGGAACTGCAGAATACATATTTATACTTCTGTATCTAATTGGCATGAGACAGTGCAAATGGAGATCATTCACATGAAGTCCCTAAGAAAGTTCATCGATTCTGCAGCCTGAATCACTTGACTGCTTGCCGTTGAACAGTTCACCTTTTGTGTAATGTGGAGTGATGGATGAATGAGTCATCTTGCCATATGAACTTTAATACACCATTCCCCAACTGGACTTTGGTCAGAGATGTTCTATCCTTTGCCACCTGCTGAACCCCTTGGACTCTGAGAGGTATTTTCTTCTCTACTCTTTGCCCCTTTGAAATGCCTTACAGAGACTTAGAAAAATTTTCCTCTGACTCCAAAGAAGAAGATTCTTGATCGAGCTTCTGAAATGCATACACCTTCCCTTTTTACCTACCTTTTGTTAACCTTAGTTAGTCTGTTGATTCGGACAGAAACAGTACCACAGCACTCAATAAGTAGATCCATGCAATGCGGTATGGCCACTAGTGAAGTTCATTAGTACAGCAGTATCCATATCAGAAGGCTTTATTCAATGTTGATACAGTCCAAATTATATTTTCCAATGGACAAGTCATACAACCTGTGTCGATACAATCCAAATCCAGGTATGACTGAAAGAAATGCACACTCATTAAATGCCCAACTGTTCCTGATACACCAGTTACATCCAAAGAGATGCCATCCTACAGTATGCAGAAATCAGTATATTGAAATGATTCAGCAATGAAGAGACCAGGTTCTCTACCGAGAGTTACTCCTACTTAGATTTCAGATCCAACGTCAATGACAAGTCATTCAGGATTTACCCCTGATGCAAGGTTTCCTCAGAGATCATCACCATATTTTGAGCCCAGACCAGAATAGATGCCTAATGTTTAGCACAGTACCCCACAGGGATGAATACCCTCTAATGCTACATAAAGCTTGTCCATAGTAAACATGTCCATAGTGAGTACCCCAAATCAAATGAATGTGATTCTACCTAAAGGAGAAATGTTACAGATTAATCCTGTGAGCCAGATAAGTTTCACTAAACAACAGTTAAATGATTAGCTGAATAATGTGAGTCCTGAAGGTGCAACAGATGTGACAAATTGCAATGAGATAACAGAAGAAACACATGAGAGAGAAAGATCCCTGCATGTGTCAAGACTGAAGTTAGAATTGAATGAGATGATACTGGGAACCTTAGATGGTGCATGTTTATCTACTTACACAGAGGACACACTGTAGTTTCTCAACGTGCCGGACAAACTTATGAAATGTTAGCTGCAGTAGTCGAGAAATTTGTTATAGATTTGGAGAAAAAAACCTTTAATGAAAAGTTACATATTACAATTCAGCAATAAGGATATATTGAAGATGCAACCTCCTGGAATGAAATTACAGATTAGGGAATTAATCACGTACATCCATAAATGGGTTACAATAGATAACTGGGAAGGTAGATAGCAAAGAAAAGAGATCAGAAAAAGTACAAATCAGATGTGCCCCTAGGAGGAGAAAATCAAGCTGGGCCAAATGTGAAAATGCTTCCCATGAGAGAGATACCAGGTGCAGGTCACGTACATGTACCTTGGAGAAGGAGTGACATAATGCAATTTACAAATGATTACCCGAAATTGAGAGAAAAACCAGTGGAATGGTATGAACAGAAGGTTTGTGAAACTTTCTAAATGCCTGCAGGAGGATTTGAATATGCTTGTGACTTGTGGACTGAGTGCAAAGCTTTTGCTGATTGCCCAGAAAGTGAAGCTTCAAGAGATCCAGTAACAGGCGTGCCATTTGAAGAGATAATTAAAAAATATTACAAAGTAACTGGTTTTCTGAACGACAAAGTATCTTCAAAGGATATTCATTGGCTAAAGATGGACAGAATGACTCAGGAGACAAAGGAGTCTGTTCATTCTTATTATGAGAGATTGTTACAGACTTTCAAACTTTACAGTGGCACATAAACCATAGGAGATAATGATATGAGTCATTGGGTGTTCAGATTCATGCAAGGATTGAAACTAGACATAAATGATATAATTCAGCATCATTTGATTTGTTGGCAGAGCAAACCAATTGACAAGATCCTGCAGTACGCAAAATACTGTAGTGAGGAATTGGAATTGAAGCAGAAGAAATTAAAAAAGAAGGTAATGGTTATGCAATTAAAAGCTGCACAGAAAGCTAGTCAAAATCTACAGATTTTGATAAAAACTGGTGGTATGTAAGGTGTGCAACAACAAGGAACCAATGTTTATCAGCCTACAGGTAGAGGACGTCGGGCTCAGGTAGATCAGAGTGGAATTATTGTTGATGTCCAGATTCTGAAAAGAGTGAATCTGTTTCACAACTGAGGAAATTTGGGACATTGGAAGAGAGAGTGTCCTCCTAATGGAAATGCTAATTAGGTTCAAAATGAAAATGTGATGAAGTCACAGGGTAATTATCAGGTTCAAATTTAAAGAGTTCAGAGACCTCGAGTACAGATTGCAAATTTGCCCCAAGAGCAGCAGACGCAGATACCACAATCTCTGATGGCTCAGCAAAAGACAGTTGTATACCAGCAGAATCTAAATCAGGTTGCAAATGTAAATCCAAATTTGTTGACAACACAGTACCCCTTGATTATTTTGAGTGATGAAGAGGATTTTTCAGAAATAGTTCATTTGGATAGCTCAGATGATGAAGATTGCATGCTAGGTGTGTCCTTAGAAGTGGATCACCATGGTCCACATGTAAATGTAGATGCAATGGGTCACCATGTGTCATTCTTAGTTGACACAGGGGCTACACACTCCAATGTCAGAACAGCGGAAGTTCCAAATTTGCCTCTTTCGGGAAGAAAGATTCAGGTAGCCTGAACAAATAAGCAATTGTCTAACAAGTGAGAGAATCTGTCCCAGTAATAATAGGTTAATTTGAAGATGAGCACCAATTTGTAGAGTGCGATTCAAGTCCTGTGGGCTTGCTATGAAGTGACCTGTTGTATAAGCTAAACTGTTCTGTTACGTGTATACCTAGAGGAATTGCAGCCAGACTAACAATGCAGAGGTACCATCCAAAATTGTGAATCAGTACCTGAGTGTCACATTGTACCCAATGTTGGAATGTCAAGATTTGCCCGAAGATTTAAAAGACACTATGCCACCGGAAGTTTGAGATTTTTCAGGAATGGAGATAGGACTCAATAAATGCATTGAACCTGTGAAAATAACAGTAAAGCCAAATGCAGTATACCCCAAAATTCTCCCATGTAACATGTTATCTGAAACAGTTCCAGGTACACCACCCCTAATACACTGTCTAAAGAACGGGAATAATAAACTGTCCACTGACAGAGATAATGGGAAGTCCATGAAAGTTTCCCATTATGAGACTGCAGAAGCACAATGGAAAATACTGCACAGTCCAGCACCGTAGAAAGGTGAATGAGATAGTTGTTCCATGTTGTCCTGTGATACTGAATCCAGCAGTGATTTTATTTGAAATTCCATGTGAAGCAGAGTGGTTCACCATGATTTATCTGCGCCAAGCATTTTTCTCCATACTGTTACATGTGGAAAGCCAGTTTCTCATTGCATTTCAGTTTGGCAGTCATGTTTTGGCATGGTGCAGTGTTCCTCAGGAGTATTCCAAGATTTTGTTGATTTTAAACCAGATCTTGAAAAAGAATCTGGAGTCACTTAAAATGCCTTATCATTCAGCCTTAGTTCAGTATAATAATGACCGGCTTGTGGCCTCAAACACCTAAGAAGCCTGTAGGAGAGACATAATTTCTCTCTCGCATCATTTAAGAGAAAGTGGACATAAAGTTTCTCCTACAAAATGGCAGTATTGCAAGAGAGATGTTGTGTTCCTAGGTCACCACAATGAAAGAGGTGCAAGGAAGGTGTCTCAAGAAAGAATCTCAGCAATTTTGTAAATGAATTCCCCAACCACAAATAAAGAAGTCTGAATGTTCCTGGGGATGGGTGGCTGCTGTTGACAGTGGATTCCCAAATTTCCCTTTGGCCAAGCCTTTACAAAGGCTGGCACACAAAAATGTGACTGATGGTATCATTGGATGAAAATGGCAAACAAGCTTTCACAGATCTGAGAGAACACCTTTGTCAAGCCCCAGCTCTGGAAACACCAGTAAGTGTTTTTTTGTTTATACTGTTGTGAGAGGGAAGGAAGTGCTCTGTCAGTTGTTACTTAGGGCCAGATGTAGGAAGCCTTTTGCATGTCGCAAACTGCGAAAAACGCAGTTTGCGGCATGCAAAAGGCCGAACGCGATGCACATCCTCAAATTGCGAGTCGGTACCGACTCGCAATTTGAGGATGCGACTCGCAAATAGGAAGGGGTATTCCCTTCCTATTTGCGACCGCATAGCCATGCTGAGTTGCTTTGTGACCGCGAATGCGGTCGCAAACCAACTCGCAGTTACCACCCACTTGAAGTGGGGGGTAACGCATTCGCAAAAGGGAAGGGGTCCCCATGGGACCCCTTCCCCTTTGTGAATGTCGCTGAAAATATTTTTTCAGAGTAGGCAGTGGTCCAATGGAACACTGCCTACTCTGAAAAAATGAAACCAAATGGTTTCATTATTTTTTTGAATTGCAACTCGTTTTCCTTTAAGAAAAACGGGCTGCAATTCAAAAAAAAAAACTGCTTTATTAAAAAAAGCAGTCACAGACATGGAGGTCTGCTGTCTCCAGCAGGCCACCATCCCTGTGAGTGCAGGGACTTGCTATGGGGTCGCAATTTGTGACCCACCTCATTAATATTCATGAGGTAGGTCTTTGCGACCCCATAGTGAGTCGCAGTAGGTGTCTGAGACACCTTTCTGCATGCACTTTTGCGAGTTGCAATTTGCGAGTCGGTATGACTCGCAATTTGCAAGTCGCAAAATGTTGTTTTGCTACATCTGGCCCTTAGTTCTACAGAGGTGCAAATAAGCAAGTTGCATATTTTTCTGCAATCCTTGATCCTGAGGCTTCAGGTTTGCCTGTTTTTTTTAAAGACGGTTTCTGCCTTAAGGGTCAGCATTGAACAGTGTGATGGCATTGTTATGGGTCACAACTTAATGTTTTTCTACCCCATTCTGTGGAGATACTGTTAGCTCTGACCAAGATACAGTATCTCACTAGTGTGAGTTTGCCTCACTGTGAGCAAGTCATCCTTGTTGCCCCCAACATCACATTAAAGAGACGTACTGTGCTTAATCCTACCAGTTTACTTCCCACCTCTGTTGAAAATTGTAATGATGAAGTTGAGCATGACTGTCTCTATGTCACTGAATTATGCACCAAGCCTAGACCTGATATTCAGGACATTCCCATACCTGAAAATGACTATGCTGTGTTTGTTGGTGGCTTCTGTTTAAGAGACAAAGATGGTGCACTGAGAGCTGGATATGCAGTATGCACAGTCTCAGGTGTGATTGAAGCTTCAAGGCTTTGAGGCTTCTTTTCCTGCAAAGTAGCTGAATTGGTTGCAGTTACTAGAGCATTGTGTGCTTCCAAACAGCTGAAAGGGACAATTTTCACTGATAGTCAATATGGCTTTAATGTCATTCATGACTTTGGCTAGTTATGGTCCCAGAAAGGCTTTATGACCTCTTCTGGATCACCAATCAGAAACAGTGACAAAGTCTATGATTTCTTGAATGCATTGCAATTGCCTGCAAAAATATATGTCATGAAATGTATTGCTCACAGAAAATCTACTGATTATGTTACACTGCGACACAGATGAGGTGGTGAGATATTGTGCCCTATGCTGTGTTTCCTTTAATGGTGAATGGAACAATGAGACAAATGATGAGACAAAGCAACATTTCCTGTTAACTGCTGTTGATACCTGGGAAGACGTTAAGAGATTACACGAAGAAGTGACAGAGGAAAAACAGCAGAGTTGGGTTAGAGCAGAATGTGTTAAAAGAGATTAATATAATATTGGGGTTCCAAGTGATGGAAGTCCTGTATTGCCAAATAGTTTGTTACCACCCATGGCTAGACAATATCATCGACATGCTCATGTAGGTTGAGACGCAATGATCAGAACTTTTAAGCAGATGTGGTATAGCTCCAGATTTAGGTTGATTACAGAAGCCGTATGCCATTGATGTGTCACATGCCAGCAGATGGATGCAGGGCAATACCCAGTAGTCACACTAAGTCACATAAGCTGATCAGGAGGACCCTTTAACAGAATGCAGTTGGGTTTTATAGAGTTACATGCAAGCAATGGATTGAGATTCATCCTAGTCAGTGTATGCTTTTTCTCTCATTGGGTTGAAGCTTATCTGACCAGGAGAAATGACAGTCTCACAGTAGTGAAGTTGCTACTTGGGGAGTTGATTACAAGGTTTGGATTCCCAAATTCTCTAGAGTCAAACCAATGGACACACTTTAACAGCGAGGTCCTGAAATTATTATGTGCGGCATTAAAAGTTGAGCAAATATTACATTGCAGTTATAGACCTGAGGTTTATGGATTGGTGGAGCAAGTCAATGGTACTCAAAAGTCCAGACTGGCAAAAGCATGTGCTTCCATCACTTCGAAAAAGCCAGACTCATTGCCTCTTACCTTGATGAGTATGCAAAGTACGCCTGGAGGAAAGACTGGGCTGTCGCCTCATGACATTATCAATTGAAGGTCCATGAGATTGCTAGCTGTGCCTGCAAATGTGCTTATGAACATTTTTGAAAACTCCTAGCTGTCGTGGTGTGTTTTGTGTCTCATTAGGTTGGAGAAGCTGTAGTTCAGCTGTAGCAGGACCTCTGCCAAGCCGTATGTCCAGGCGACTGGGTCATGGTCAAGAAGCATTTACAAAAATCCTGCATTGGAAGGGGCCCCATCAGATAGTTTTGGTTACTACCACAGCTGTCAAGTGTGCTGGTCTTCCTAACCGGGTACATGCTAGTCACACTCGCAACGTTCCAGGTCCCCTAGATAATACAGTACCTGTTCTTGAAGGGTTGGTTACAGTGAGGAAGAGGGATCAGGTTAGTCAAGCTGTTGGGGCTTGACAAGTGGCTGATAAAGCACAAGTACGGTGTGAGGGGGGACTGAGCAAGTCAACAACAGTGGTTAGTGCAGAAGGGTCGAGACAGAATCAGTTGACTCATGCAAGCTCAGTTGCTGATGAAGGAACTAATGCTGTATTAGGAATAGCTGGACCAGGAGACAATTGGACAAGTAAGCAAACAGTGCCAGCTGTACAAGTGCCCCCAATCATTGTTGAAGAAACTGAAGAGTCAAGTCAAAGTGACAGTGATGCTGAGAGTCAAATAACTCAGAGACCAAAGAGAAGAAGAATGCTTAGTCAAAAATAGTCAGCACCCGAATGGTCATATTTCACTGCCACTGAATGCAAGAAGGACTATGCAACCTTTTGGTTTAACAATCAGAATTCAGTTCAGTATTCTTGAACTTTGAAATTTCTATGATGCTTGATGAACAAAGACATTCCATTTTCCAGGTGATTATTAGTGATTACGATCTTTGCTTTTATTAGAGACATTTAAACTTTTAGTAGAGATTTTTTTTAACATTTATACGAAGAGAAAACTCTTGATGAACTTTCAGGAAGATAAAGGAACTTTTTATGAATAACTGAACTTTTTGAAAATACTATTTTTGATATTCACTTTGCTCACAAATAAAAAGGACTGGAAAGAGACAGTGATATATTAAAGCTGCTTGCATATTTTTAATTTTTAAATTTGTTTTGATTCCGATCTTTTGTTGAATTTAGATTTTTGGTCAGAAATTAGAGAACTCATGGAGTCCAACAGAAACAAAAATAGTATGCTTAGGTACATATGTGTAGGATTATTAGTTGTGACAGTTATCTTGATTATATTATTGTTAATTTGATGTAGTTTACTCATGCCTAGTAGTTCAGAGAAGGTCAGGTCTACAAATGGCCTGAAAAAAGTATTTTAGAAGGTAAGGAAATGTTATGTAGTGAGAAAGATGTAACCTCAGATAGCTCCAGAGGTCATTTGTCTGCAAATGTGTATTACTAACTGCTTTATGAATACATGGAAACAATGGAGGTTAAAGATTGATATCTATGCATACAGTTTCAGTCATCATTTAGTGAAGAAATCACTTATCGCAGCATCCCATTGACTAATGGAATCTCCTGTAGCCTGTTGTTAACACTGTTGTATCAGCAGGGGCATTGTCAGTATTGTTACTCCAAGTATTAGTTAGTTTTCTCAACTGCCTGATACTGAAACTCATGAGCAGCATTGCTAAAGCAAAAAACATAGACACAAGGGGAGGTTTCTTTAAACCTACCTTGACATTTCGAACAATATTTGCCCACATAAACTATCTGACCTATATTTGGACTCCAATAGACAGGAGGAGAGCTGTGAAAGCTTAAGTAGAAAGGGTACTCGTTATGAAGTGTGTCTCTAGTTGTCAGAGGTATACACCCTTGTCTAAGTAGGGGACACAATCCTAGTCATGGTAATTCAAAACACAACCCAAATTATCCTGTGCTCACCCTCTGGTAGCTTGGTACAGATCAGGCAGGCTCAACATAGAAGGCAATGTATAAAGTATTTGTGCAATAACTCATACAGTAGCACAGTGAAAACACCACAAAAATACACCACACAGGTCTAGAAAAATAAACAATAGATAATATCTATCTGAATAAAATAATTAAAAACGATGAAAATCCAATGTACACAAGTAAAGTTTGATTAAATCCCACTCAAGTGCTTAGAAACACGGTAGCTCCAACTGGGACTCACACTGACCTTCATGCACAGTATGTTTGAAAATGAAGGAACAAAGACATCTCCTAGAGTCATGGAGGTGATGTATCGCTGGAGCAGGTGTGGTGTGAGTCCCTTATGGTCTTTGGGTAGGTGAGGCATTGGTTCTTTACTCTGAGGCAGTGGGGGAGGTGAGGTGTCAGTTCCATTCAGTTGCAGGGGTAGCTGGTGCGGCGTTGGTGGTGAGGCATCAGTTTGATGTGACCGAGTGTTAATGGATCCAGACCTGATGTGTTGACCTCACAATGTCACAATCACATTGTGGGACATCAGCAGCGACGCGGAAACATCAGACTTGCATTGTGGGTCGCAGTCATTGCGTGCCACGAGGATCACGGAGCCAGAGCAGGCAGCCATGCACCATCGGACAGCGGTGGTGGTGCTGGAGTCGCTGAAGTTGGCGCTGGAATGACTGGAGTTGGTGAATTAGCTAGAAGCTAGTAGGCAAGCTCAATCCAAGCCCTTGGAGAGCACTTTTGGGGAAGGCAGAGTATAGTAAATTTAGAGGCCAGCAGGCAGCAGGGCAGCAGTCCTTCTTAGCAAAGCAGTCCAAATGATTTCTTTGGGCAGGTAGGCAGTTTCTCTGACAGAGTTCAGGTGTAGAGACAGACGTGTCTGCTTAGTGGGGTCAGTGATCCAATTTATATACCCAAAAATGCATTTGAAGGGGGAGAAACTTCAAGGAGTGGTTTAAAAAGTGCACAAGTTCCCCTTTCAGCCCAGTCCTGTCTGCCAGGATCCCCGTCGGGGATTATCATTCCTTTGTGTGAGGGCAGGCCACTGGACGTTGAGGTGTAAGAGAGAGCTCCTCCACCCTTCCTGCTCAGGAAGACCCATTCTGTATGCAGATAAAAGCAGATGTGACTGAGTGTCCTGTGTTTATGGCTGTATGGGTGGAATGCACAAAGGGAGCTGTCAACCAGCACAGGCCAGACTTGGATTGTAGACAGGCTGTGAGACACAGATGGCAGTAAGTGCAGAGAAATATCCACATTCTAAAAGTGCCATTTTCAAAATAGTAATATTAAATCTAGCGTCACGAGTAATCAGTTTTTCTATTACCATTCTGGCCATACTAAACATGACATTGATACTCCATTCAGATCAGAATCTACCACTTGAAAGTATATGAGGGCAGTTCTAATGCCAGTCTATGAGAGGAGAAGGCCTCACATTAGAGGAAAACACATTGGGGATTTTTCACCACCAGTACATGTAAAACACATAAGTACATGTCCTGACTTACATAGCACTCTGCCCTATGAGTTACCTAGAGTCTACTTTAGGGGTGACATATTTGGAAAAAGATAGGTTTAAGGCTTGGCAAGTAGTTTTAAATGCCAAGTCAAAGTGGCAGTGAAATTGCACACACAGGCCTTGCAATGGCAGACCTGAGACATGATTAAGGGGCTACATATGTGGGTGGCACAATCAGTGCTGGAGGCCCACTCGTAGCATTTAATTTACAGGCCCTGAACATATGTGGTGCACTTTCCTAGGGACTTATAGGTAAATTAAATATCCCAATTGGGTAGGGACCAATGTTACCATGATAAGGGGAGAGAGCACATGCACTTTAGCACTGGTCAGCAGTGGTCAAGTGTGCAGAATTTTAAAACTAGCAAAAACAGGGTGTGAAAACTGGAGAGAGGCAGGCAGGCAAAAAGTTGGGAGATGACCACCCTAAGGCTGTCAGATCTAACAGGATTATTATTACCAAATTAGGAAAGACAAACAGCTCATTCTGTAACAGGAAATCAAGGATTTTTAGCAATTGATTGGCAGCATGTGGGGAAATTATGTGTGTATAGACCCAAGTCACAGACTGATATAATTTTTGTAGGGACTAGTAAATGTAGACATCTGTTGTTGTTTTATGGTGAATGGACGTTTATGTTAGCTGGAGAAGACCCCGCCATACCAGATGTTTATTTAATTTGTGAGATAAATGCCTATTTCAAGCTGACAAAAGGCTGGTAAGGTACATTTTATCTAGGAACAGTATTTCCAAAGGTTTATCACATGGACCATTTTTATTGATCCAGTGTTGGACAAGAAGTCACATACCAGAGTAAATAGGGGTGCCATCACTTTGGAAGTAGTAGGTGATACGTTTGGTGCCATAATCCCAGCAGTAGGTGATATTATGAATGATCACAAGATAAGGAAGTTATCGACAATTGTAGATAAGCTTTCTGGTGAAACTGTAGGTGCATTTTTGTTAATGGAGACAGAAATGATTGCCCTAAGGAAAATTACTTTGTAAAATTGTCTTCCGCTAGACATTCTTCTCACAAAGGAGGGAGGAGTTTGCAAAAAGTTGAAAGTTCAACAATGCTGCACCAGCATACCAGATAATATTAAAGAGTTGAGAGAGTAAATTTTAAAATTAACAGAATTGGGAAAGGACCGGAAGGAGTTAAAAGAAACAAGTGCCTGGGAAGTGATTAGTAGTGGTTTTTCAGCTGTTGGAAAGTGGTTTGGTAGCTTAGGAAAAGGACTTATTAGAACAATATTGAGGCCTATTTTGATCATAGCCCTGTGTGCCCTAGTTGCAGTTGGTCTCTATAAGTTGAACAAGAAGCTGAAAGAAGTAAGAGCAAAGAGAGAAGAAAGAAAAGAGAAATTTCAAATGAAGACTGGACAATGCATATATTTTAGTGATATCAAGCAGTTACACGAGACTAGAAGGACTTTCTAGGAACAACCTCAGAGGTTTTGAGCTGTCTCATTTGAAAATGAGAGTTGAGGTTTCGCTTGATTAGTCATCAGAGGGAGTACTGATATAGCAGAAATCTTAGTGTTTCCCCTCATGTCACAGTGATCATCCATATGTGACAGTTTGCACCTCATGTTAATCTAAGTACTAATAGTTGTAATGTAAAGTGGTACACTGAAAGCCATAATAGCGTGTCTTCACTCTAGGTCAGCAGACAATACACATGGGGTATACTGTTCTAACTTTATGTTTGATTAATAAATGTGCTTTTATGTTATAGTTTATGATGCAAATTAACTGTCTGCATTGAAATGATATTTGATTTATGTGGTATTTTTTTTTTAAATAACGTCTAAAGGTGGAGAATGTAGTACTACCATATAGTTATATGAAAGGGATAATAGAATCTTTTCATTTTAAGTTGCTGTAATATGACCTAGCCTAATAGCTCATTAACTATGAATTCAAAGTCTAGACATGCTGCATGTACAGTAAATGCAAAAATTAATGTGGCACTTTAATTCCTGTGCTTTAGCCAAAGTGAGGCCGGTAAGGCTCTGCTTCGTGACAGTGCAGAAAATGTTTAGTTATTCTTTCTAACATAAACTTTCTTTCAGATACTGTTCCCATAAGTAAGCCTGCTTGGAAATGGATATTCTATTGTATTATGCATAGCAGCATTACAAGTTAAATTTTGAGCCCCAGACATTCAGGAACTGTATAATAAATATGTATACAATTGTATCACATTTACATGAAGGAGTATAGATGGAGATCGTTCACATGAAATTACTGAGAAAGTTAATCGATGTAGTCTGAATTGCATGACTGCTGGCCATTGAACAGTTCACCTTTTGCATCATGTGAAGTGAAAGATGGACGAATTGGCTTTCCCTATGAACTTTAAAATACCATTCCCCATCTGGACTTGGTCGGAGTTTTTCTATCCTTTGCAGCTTGCTGAACTGCATGAACTCTGGGAGGTATATTCCTGTGTACCCTTTGCCCCTTCGAAATGCCTTGCTGAGACTTTGAAAGATTTTCCCCTGACCCCAAAGAAGAAGCTTCTGACATGCTGAGCCTTCCCTTTTTACCTACCTTTTGTCAACCTTTGTATTTTGATTCCCCTGAATTCTTTTTTCCAAATTCTTTTTGTCCTTTGGTGCTTTTTGCCTTTTGCCCACATGTTCGTTCCAGCACATGTGGACTCAATTTGCTAATTCATGGGTTTCCCCTTGTTGAGGTTACTTGAGAGTGTAGGCTTAGGAAGCTAAATGAATAACAGAACTAAGCAGCACACGTTTCCTCCTTTTCAGATTTTCCTATTGCTTTTGTGTACTGCCCTGATAAAGGGTTTAGTTTTTCTAATGCTAGTTTGTCCGAACTTTTTTAGAAGGTTGAGGCAGGTGTTTCTATATTTATAGTCTTACTTTGAAAGTTATCTATGTAACTCTGAGCATTAATTTGCAATAAAGCCCTTTTTTCCATTTGGAATATCACTTGTGGAGTTTAAAGAGTCATACTGTAATTTGAAATTAATTTATTTAAGTTTTATGCCAGGTGTCTCCACACCCTTACATGCTGGGTGAAAAGATCCATAGACCTCGTCATAGCATATGTCCTGCAAAGGAGAATATGCTTCCCCACTAGTATAATATTACAGGGCCAGGATATTATCATTTTACAGCAACTTGAACAGTATTCAGTCGGTAATGGGTATTAAGATTACTCATTTTTGCAAAAACCTCCAAATCATCGAGGAGGATGCAAGGAAATATAAGCGTTCACAACCAGTAGCATTCTTTAGGCCACATTTATTATTTTTTCATGCAAAGAGGCGCATCAAGGGAACTTGCTCCACTCCCTTGCGTGGAAGGGTGAGGGTAGAAATGCTCTATAGTTAAAGTGATAAGGAGAAAACATTAACATATTTCTCTTTGTCACTTCTCTGTTGGATAGGTGCAGAATTTTGAAGCAACCCAGGTATACCAGTCTTTGTAAACCTGGGTTTGCATCACAAAAACATGGGTGGTTATTTACTACAGCATACAAAGCCACACAAAACTAATTTGCATTGGTGCTGCCCCAAAACAGTGACACAACTGAGGTGCAAAAATAATGCAAATCTGGGCCCCAGTCTATTGTTGTTGGGTACCCTTGGGTCACCATTCTTAAGAAGCTGTTGAGGGATGGAATCCACCAATGGCTATAGACAATGGTATTTACTAAAAAAGACTATAGAGGTCTCAGCGCTATAGCCCAGGAATTGAGATTAGAATTGAAGACCAAAACATGGTTTCTTTTTGTGCGTGGTGCACCAGACACAAGGGCCACATGAATGTTAATGCTAAATTTGCTAGAAATTATGGGTGACTCACTGGGCTTAGATTGCCCTGGGTTCTCACCACAGAACTAGGATCCTAAGGCATATTGTACCAAGAGATTATTGTATGCTTGGACCACCCCTCAATTGTAATGGTATTTCCTGATCCTTTAAAATGAACCTATCTAGAATGCTAATGTACAAACAAAAGTGATTGCATTCTTTAGTATATTTGTCAGTGCAGCCTTTGCTTCTCGGATCAAAGAAGGAAGCAATATCAATTTCCGTTTATCAAATTGGGCTCAATACACTGCTACTGGGAACTGGATCATCTTGAAGCGATAACAGTACAGTAGTATCCTACTCACAAAAATGATGCTGTTCTCAGAGCATTGAAATAAGTTCAATGCACTTTTTATGAGAGCGTGTTTTATTCTACATTAAAGCTTGAGTGTGTCCTCCTTTTCATCCATGCATGGATTCTGTGTCCACAATGTTTCCTAGCTGGTGGACCTTGGATGGTCATGGATAATGCGCTAATAAATAATGTGTGTCATGTGATGACTTTACACCTTCATCTCTATTTTAAAATGTTCAAGTCAATGAAAAAGAGATAAGGAGATAAAAGAATAATCCACAGCCATTCTGCTTCTAAACAACAAATGGCTGTGGCTTATTGGACTGTGTTAGGGAAGGTGGTCCTTAAATGTAGGTGTAATGGACATCTTGCACCCAAAAGCTGACCTCTAACCAAACACACCTTTGCAATGTAGAGAGTAATGTCTGAATTCTTCAGCCAATTTTGTGTTTTGCACTTTTGGTCATTTTTGTCATTTCTAAAAGTAATTCTCTGGTTAGCCTAGACCCATTTCATTATAGTTACCAATTATCACATTTACAATATAAACTCATTAACACGAAAAACTATTTGTGTATCTTTGGCTATCATTATAATATATATTGATTAATGTAAACAACTGGGTTCTGGAGCTATGTAGGTTTTCCTCTCTATGGTGTACCTACAACTCAGTTAAGGTGGCCCTTTGGAAATATAAGGCCTTATCTGTGGACATATCAGTTATGTGTTAATGTATCTGTGTCATTCAAGAGCCTTTGCTGATCCTCTACATTACACAACAATAGCTGTAATTGATATTCCTCTTAATATGAGGCATACAAGGAAAACATTAAATTCCGGGTCACGTATTGTGAGTGGAAATCTTTTAATGGAGCAATTGCAATCCACAACCTGTAACCATGCATCTTTGACACTGAGACCCTCATTTACAAGCCCATTGTGCCGCTGCTGCGCCATTTTTTGATGGAGTGGAGGTGTAATGAGTGCTCTACACTGCTCCATATTTACAAACTTATGCTTTTGGCCCAATGCGTCAGTTTGTAAAGCCCTACGTCACATTTTACCTGCTCCAGATATAGGCCCATATTTATACTTTTTGACGCTAAACTGCTCTAACGCAGTTTAGCGTCAAAAAATTTAGCGCCGTCTAACGCCATTCTGAAGCGCCATGCGGGCGCCGTATTTATGGAATGGCGTTAGCCCGCGCTAGCAGACCGGCGCTGCCTGGTGTGCGTGGAAAAAAACCACGTAGACCAGGCAGCACCGGCGTAGGGGGAAAATGGCGTTAGGGCGTCTTAAAATGGGGCAAGTCAGGTTGAGGCAAAAAAATCGCCTCAACCCGATTTGCGCCATTATTTTCGACGCCCAGACGCCATTTAAATGACTCCTGTCTTAGTAAAGACAGGAGTCATGCCCCCTTGCCCAATGGCCATGCCCAGGGGACTTATGTCCCCTGGGCATGGTCATTGGGCATAGTGGCATGGAGGGGGGCACAAATAAGGCCCCCCTATGCCACCCAAAAAAAAATAAAAAATATAAAAAATTATACTTACCTGAACTTACCTGAATGTCCCTGGGGTGGGTCCCTCCATCCTTGGGTGTCCTCCTGGGGTGGGCAGGGGTGGCAGGGGGGGTCCCTGGGGGCAGGGGAGGGCACCTGTGGGCTCATTTTGAGCCCACAGGCCCCTTAACGCCTACCCTGACCCAGGTGTTAAATAGTGGCGCAAATGCGGGGTTTTTTGACCCGCCACCTCCCCGGTGTGATTTTTGCCCGGGAGTATAAATACGACGCATTTGCGTCGCCGTCATTTTTTTAGACGGGAACGCCTTCCTTGCATCTCATTAACGCAAGGAAGGCGTTCACGCAAAAAAATTACGCTATTTGCCCATACTTTGGCACTAGACGTGTCTAACGCCAAAGTATAAATATGGCGTTAGTTTTGCGCCGAATTTGCGTTGAAAAAAACGACGCTAATTCGGCGCAAACGGAGTATAAATACGGGCCATAGTGTGTTCAGGGTAGGCGTTCCTACATGAAAGGAACTGAAGCAGAACTCTATGACTTCACTGCGTCAACATTTTAATGTCTTATAAGACCATGCATAAAATTGACACAGAGCTTTTTACAATGGTATTCTCCTCTGTGTACTGATGCTTTGCTGGAGTTGCGTCAGTTTTAAGGGGCAACTCCTGCAATGCGTCACTTTAGCACGAACAGATGCGTCAGAATTTCTGGCACATCCATGAAAGCGTGCACCGTGGATCTCTGTATTGTAAATACAGTGCATCCAAGGTGTTGTTAGGGGATTTGCGGCAGACATAAGAAATTTGAGGCATTAATGCTGATGCACCAGTTTCCTGTAAATGAGGCCCTGAATTTCATCCACATTATCTCAAATGATTTTCAGAGTAGTCATAAATTGCTAATTTAGACTGTTAGAAGCCTTGCCTTCTTTCAGGGAAAATAAACTACCTACCACAGTCAGACTGCCAGGGGTTGATCATTGAGTCCTTTGTTTTTGTGATATTATTACCAAACAATGCTCTGGATCAATCAAAAAATAAAATATTAAAATGATTAAATTATTCTCATTGGGTATATGGAATCTCCAAATTCCCCCATGTGGTAATTGTGGATGTTTTTGCAGACCCAGGAAAAGTTTATTGTTTTAAAGGATTTGTTTTAAATACTTTGTTTGTTAGATATGTGCACTAATGCAACACCGCCTAACTTTCCCTTGACCAGTAGGTAACTTTACATGTATGGAAATAAAGCTTAGTAATAATTGTTACAATGAGTTCTTGGTCGTATGAGTCAAGGTAGTAAATGCATACAATAGATACACATATTAATAATTTATTTTTTGTAAAGCATTTCATTCTGCACCGCAAAGCACTGTAAATAACAGGCTGTACTATTACTTGAGATAGTGATGCTTAATTTACTGACCTACACAGGAAGAAGGCATGAGATAGTTTTGCTTAGGGTTTCAAGATCACTACACTTCTCAGAATCACAGAGCATCCTGTAGCATAGAAAGAGAACTGCTAAAAAGGGGACCTATTCTACATGTTTCTTGCATACTGATGAGAAAGGTAGTTCTGGAGGCAAATATAGATATATATTTGTTAAAGCCATTTGCAACTGTCAAATATTGATTTCAATATATAATGGGTAATCTTATTCTATGTCTTGAAAAAGTAGCTTGCTTCTGTTTGGGTTTTAGGTACAAATGTGGTAAATGGGGACTTAGTTGATGTACTGCACTTCATAAATAGCCTATGAGAAGGCCCAAAGGTTTGTATGTGGAATGCCGCAAAAGTAACTGATGCTCTGCTCAATTGCCCAACGGTTTAAGGACTCGTTAACGTCATTGGTGTAGGTCATTTCCTTTTCAGAATGTGTGTTTTACTGACATCTTACACAGGAAGAAAAGTAAAATGTTTTTTTTTTTTGTTTTTTGTTTCGTGAGACTGGCAATTCTCATTTGAAGATAACACCTTGTTCCTAGAAGAGGTTGGATAATCTACACCTTAGAACTGTTTTTCATTGCATCAAAATGGCCTCAGATTTGTTCATCATACTAACCTAGTATTCAGAGACGTCCATATATGTCAAAAAGATTACCTTCTTCTTCAACATTTGTGTATATAATGTTTTTGTTTAGAGGTTCATATCATTTACAAGAGAGACCTCTAGCTTCCCATGTTTGCTGTCTGTAAACTAGCCCGCTTTTTGAAGAATTTTGACATCACTCTCTCCAGCGCAAAAGTGTGTTAGGTTTGAGGTCAACTTTCGGGTAATTTGGTTTTGCATACTTGTTACTCTCTCTCTGAACTACTTTTCTATATCTAGTGTTAGAAATGGGGTCTTTGGTTGGCAATCAGGTTACCCCCTGTCACTCTAGTCAGGGTAAAAGAGAATCACCCTCAGTTAACCCCTGCTTACACCCTTGGTATCTTGGCATGAGCAGTAGGCTTAACTTCAGAGCGCTAGGTGTAAGGTATTTGTACCAACACACAGAGTAACTTAATGAAAACACTACAAAATGACACAACACAGGTTTAGAAAAATAGAAAATATTTACCTAAACAAAACATGACCAAAATGACAAAAATCCACAATACACAAGTCAAGTTATCAATTAACAACCGAAAAGAGTCTTCATGTAATTTTAAACACAACGCTAATGCTGTCAGTGTGAAAATGTACCTTGGGTGCATCCAAAATAACCCAGCACGGGTGAGTTAGCGTCAAAAAGGGCTTGCGATGCATTGATTTCACTCAATTTTCGATTTTCAGCCGCACAGCCGGTGGCCCGTTGATTTTTCAGCTGCAGATCGGAGTCACTTCGATCTTTTCCCCACATGGCAGTCTCTGCGTGGATTTCTCACTCTTGGGCTGCCGGCTTCTCCTTTCAGGGCCCCAGGAACTGGATGGGCACCACTTGGCAGAGTAGGAGTCTCTCCAGACACTCCAGGTGCTGTCAGAGAAAAGTCTTTGCTGTCCCTGAGACTTCAAACAACAGGAGGCAAGCTCTAAATCAAGCCCTTGGAGAGCTCTTCACAAGAAGGAAGGCAACACAAAGTCCAGTCTTTGTCTTCTGGCACAGGCAGAAGCAGCAACTGCAGGATAGCTCCACAAAGCACAGTCACAGGCAGGACATCTCTTCTTCCTCAGCTCTTCAGCTCTTCTCTAGGCATAGGTTCCTCTTGGTTTCCAGAAATGTTCAAAAGTCAGTGGTTTTTGGTTCCCTTCTTATACCCATTTTGCCCTTTGAAGTAGGCGTACTTCAAAGGAAAGTCTCTCTTGATTGTGAAATCCTGCTTTGCCCAGGCCAGGCCCCAGACACACACCAGGGGGTTGGAGACTATATTGTGTGAGGGCAGGCACAGCCTTTTCAGTTGTGAGTGACCACTCCTCCCCCACCTCCTAGCACAGATGGCCCATCAGGAAATGCAGACTACACCCCAACTCCCTTTGTGTCAGTGTCTAGCAAGAGGTGCAACCAGCCCAACTGTCAAACTGTCCCAGACAGCGAATCAACAAACAGGATTGAGTCACAGAAATGGTTTAAAAGTGGCATTTTCAAACACACAATCTTAAAATCAGCTTTACTAAAAGAGGTATTTTTAAATTGTGAGCTCGGAGACCCCAGACTCCACATGTCTATCCTCTCTCAAAGGGAATCTACACTTTAATCATATTTAAAGGGAACCCCATGTTAACCTATGAGAGGGACAGGCCTTGCAACAGTGAAAAATGATTTAGCAATATTTCACTGACAGGACATATAAAACACATTACTATGGCCATCATTACAACCCTGGCTGTCGGTGTTAAAGCAGCGGTAAAACAGCCAACTGCCTGGCTGAACAAAAAATGGAATCACTACCATGGCGGAAACCGCCAACACAGACAGCCACTTTAACACTCCGACCGCCACAACAGTAGAAACAAACACCGCAACGGTAACCGCCAACAGACAGGCAGAGGACAAAGGGGGTCATTCTGACCCCGGCCGGCGTCGGTAGCCGCCGGCCTGGCTGGGACCGCTAGAAGACCGTACCGCAGTCAAAAGACTGCGGCGGTCATTCTGGGTTTCCCACTGGGCTGGAGGGCGACCGCCAAAAGGCCGCCAGCCATCCCAGTGGGAAACACCCTTCCACGATGAAGCCGGCTCCGAATGGAGCCGGCGGAGTGGAAGGTGTGCGACGGGTGCAGTAGCACCCGTCGCGAATTTCAGTGTCTGCTGAGCAGACACTGAAATTCAAAGTGGGGCCTCTTACGGGGGCCCCTGCAGTGCCCATGCCATTGGCCATGCCATGGGCACTGCAGGGGCCCCCAGGGGCCCCACGACACCCCTCACCGCCATCCTGTTCCTGGCGGTCAAAACCACCAGGAACAGGATGGCGGTGAGGGGGTCGGAATCCCCATGGCGGCGCAGCTTGAGGATTCCCATGGGCAGCGGAAAGTCGACTGTACACCGCCGACTTTCCGTTTCTGGCCACGGCTGTACCGCCGCGGTCAGAATGCCCTGCGGAGCACCGCCAGCCTGTTGGTGGTGCTCCCGCCGACCCCGGCCCCGGCGGTCCTTGACCGCCGGGGTCGGAATGACCCCCAAAGTACCGCCCACACTATTACAAGAGGCCTATCCGCCACCTTTTCCGGGGCGGTACCAATGCTTTCAAAAGCACGGCGGGAACAGGACTTGGAACGGAAACCACTCACCTCTCGACACTCAATGAAGAACCAGGACCCCATGGAGCATGTACTACAGGTCCTGGCCAGGCTGGTCTTCCTCCTCTTGTATCAGGAGCAGCAAAGACGCCGTCGATGACCATGGTGAGTACTGCACCTACAACACAAGGGAGGGTGGGAGGGAAAAGAGAATGACACACACACATGCAACACGCAATACCTGCACCCCCACCCTTACCCACAACACCATACACACAAATACATGCAGCAATATTATATATACACCCCCTCACCCTCTGGAAGAATGCAAGGACAAAAGGAAATGATTGTAACAATTGTAATCAATAAAAATCAGATAGTGTAATTTTAAAAATCAGTATATACAAATATGTACAGCAACTACACAAGTCCAGATAGTGTTCCAATCATTGTCCGTTAACCAGTGGCCCCAAAATGCACGGCCGAAGCCCACACAAAATACCTGATTCGAAAAGGGGAGAACACTGCAGGGGCATCAGATCGAAATGAAACAGGCACTTCAGGGGGAGGGGGGCACCTCAGCCGGATTAAGGCACAATGCCACTGCTGCACGAGGGGGCTCCATGCCCACTGCTGTGTCCAGTGGGATGCAAAGCCACAGTCTCTCAAGTCTTTCCAGTCAGTGGTTTGCCCACTGCTCTATCCTGGGGAGTGCAAAGCCACAGTATTGCATGTCTTTCCAGTGGGTGATTTGCCCACTGCTCTATCCTGGGGAGTGGAAAGCCATAATCTCTCAAGTCTTTCCAGTGGGTGGTTTGCCCACTGCTCTATCCTCGGAGTGCAAAGACAGTCTCTCAAGCCTTTCCAGTGGGTGGTTTGCCCACTTCTCCATCCTGGGGAGTGCAAAGCCACAGTCTCTCAAGTGGATGCTATTCTCCACTGGTTCTGGAGGGGGCTTTGTGCCCAGAGTGCTTCATCCTGCCAAGGACTGAGATAGTGGATGTATCTCTCCACTGGTTCTCGAGGGGGCTTTGTACCCAGAGTGCTTCATCCTGCCAAGGACTGAAGTAGTGGATGCATCTCTCCACTGGTTCTGGAGGGGGCTTTGTGCCCAGAGTGCTTCATCCTGCCAAGAACTGAGGAAATGGATGTATCTCTCCACTGTTTCTGGAGGGGGCTTTGTGCCCAGAGTGCTTCATCCTGCCAAGGACTGAGGAAGTGGATGCATCTCTCCACTGGTTCTGGAGGGGGCTTTGTGCCCAGAGTGCTTCACATGCAGTGTGGCAGGTCCCATTCCCTCACCTGGGTGTGTGTGCCATGAGAGTGCCTAGGAACAGGTAGCATGATACGCCATGGAGGCAGAGACACACTCCACCCTGCTGCGACTCCGCCTGCCACCTGCAGGTACAAACAGTGCTGAGAGTCATGCTTCATGGATGCTGGGCAGGGTCCAGGACGTCTCCTGCTGCCTTGAACGGCTGCCCACTGGGGATGATTGCCATGTCAACTGTGGTGGCACTGTCTGAGCACGTCGCTCGGCTGGTGGCGGTGGTTGCGGTGGTGTCTGTGGCAGAGGTGCTGGTGGTGGTGGATGTGTCTGCACCTGTTGAGGGACACATACTGGGGGAGGACCCCATCCACTAGTTTCTCCAACTCCTCCGAAGTTAAGGCAGGCGCCCTTTCCCCAGACACTGTAGCCATTGTCGCTTCCAAACACAGGTCACAGCAGCACTGTCAGTGTAGGTCCTCTCCTGTTGAAGGTCAGGTATCAAGTGAGTGAGCAGATAGAAAATGGCAGCCACGTCCATGGCTGTGCATACCGTCACCGCCGGCGTACATTGTCATTGGCTCCTGGAACCCATAGGGCCCAATGTTAACCAATGCTGAGTTGCGCCGCTGTCTTCGACCTCCTACCGCGACGGTGTACAGCGCCAACGCAGTTACCTAATTTCCCCTTGTCCCACCTTACAGGTCAGGCAGCCGCCATTTCAGGGGGCCACATGGCAGGCCAAATAACTGCGTCACAACTATTTAGGCCAGGAATACAGACAGACAAAGGCACATCAAGAAATTGTTACGTTTTTGCTAAACGGCATTGTGATACCTTAGTGTCGTATGAACCTCTGCTCACCGTTCTCCTCCATAGGGCACATCCGCTGGGGCAGGTGATGAGATGGCAGCATCCTCGGGTGTACAGACCCCTGGTGGACCTGTTGACAATGGAAGACAGACACATAATTATAACTTACAGACTTGATCGTTCAACAATCCAGGAACTTTGTGCCCAGTTGGAGCCAGACCTGATTTCAGCTATCCGCCATCCCACAGGAATACCCCCTCTAGTGCAGGTCCTGTTTGTACTCCATTTCCTGGCCAGTGGGTCTTTTCAAACAACAGTGGCCATGGCATCAGGGATGACCCAGCCAATGTTCTCTAACGTGTTGTCCAGAGTGTTGTCTGCCCTGCGGAAACACATGCACAGCTACATTGTTTTCCCTCAAGTGGAGAATTTGCCCACAATGAAAGGTGATGTTTATGCCCTGGGACATATTCCCAACATCATTGGTGCCATTGATGGTACACATGTGGCATTTGTCCCCCCCTTGCAGGAATGAACAGGTGTACAGAAATCGGAAAAGCTACCATTCTATGAATGTGCAGATTGTGTGTTTGGCAGACAAGTACATCTCCCATGTGAATGCCAATTATCCTGGTTCAGTGCATGACGCTTACATTTTAAGGAATAGCAGCATCCCTTATGTGATGGGCCAACTCCAGAGGCACCGTGTGTGGCTAACAGGTGAGCCTAAAGTCCCCACACAGTTTCATTTGCTGTCTGGGTATGGGAGATTCCCTAATGTTTGGAGGATGTCTAACAGTTGTCCCTCGATATCTGCAGGTGTAGTTAAGATATGACTTACCAGAGTCCAGTCTTCTTGCTACTCCTGCGAGACCCTCAGGATGCATTATTGCCAAGACTTGCTCCTCCCATGTTGTTAGTTGTGGGGAGGAGGTGGGGGTCCACCGCCAGTCCTCTGTACAGCAACCTGGTGTCTTGATACCACGGAACGTACCTTCCCCGTAGGTCGTTCCACCTCTTCCTGATGTCATCCTGTGTTCTTGGATGCTGTCCCACTGCGTTGACCCTGTCGACGATTCTCCACCATAGCTCCATCTTCCTTGCAATGGATGTCTGCTGCACCGGTGATCCGAATAGCTGTGGCTCTACCCAGATGATTTCCTCCACCATGACCCTGAGCTCCTCCTCTGAAAACCTGGGGTGTCTTTGAGGTGCCATGATGTGGTGTGGGTGATGTGTGGGGTGCTGTCTGTTGTGATGTGTGGGGGGATGTGTTGGTGTGTTATTTGAAGTGCGTGGATGTTGTATAAGTGATGGTGTTGTGTGTCTGTGGATGCTGGTGTTGTGTTAGCTAATCTCTCTCTCTGGCCTTCTTCGAAATTTTTGGTTGTAAGGGTTTGTGGGTAATGTGGGTGTGTGTTTTATATAGTGTTGTGGGTGTATGGGTGTGGTGTGTGTATGTGTATCAGGTGTGTGTATTTTTAATTGTCCAATGTGGTTGTGTATTGTAAATGTATGTGTATTTTGAGCGCGGCAGACCACCACGTTGATTCGTGGGTCGTGATAGTGTGGGCGTATTCTTGTTGGTGTGACGGTGTTGGTTTTGGTATGGCCAGTTTATCACTGACCTTTGGTGTGGCGGACTTGTGTGGGTGTCTGTATTGTGGCAGATTCAGAGCTGTGGGTCGTAAAACCTGTAGCGGATTTCTGCCGCCGCAACGGTTTGTTAGCGGTTTTCAGCACAGCGGAAAGCAGGATTTACCACCAGGGTTGTAATGAGGGCCTATATGTCCTACCTTAACCATACACTGCACCCTGCCCTTGGGGCTGCCTAGGGCCTACCTTAGGGGTGTCTTACATGTGAGAAAAGGGAAGGTTTAGTAAAATTTACAGTTAAAACTGCACACACAGACACTGCAGTGGCAGGTCTTAGAAATACTAATGTGGGCGGCACAACCAGTGCTGCAGGCCCACTAGTAGCATTTGATTTATAGGTCCTGGGCACCTCTAGTGCACTTTACTAGGGACTTACTAGTAAATCAAATATTCCAATCACGGATAAACCAATTACATACACATTTTGTATAGGAGCGCTTGCATTTTAGCACTGGTAACAAAAACAGCAAAAACAGAATCCAGCACACATCAGCAACCTGGGACATAGAAGCAAAAAGTTAAGGGAGACCACCCCAAAGATGAAAAGTCTAGCATCTAGAAATAAATGTCATAATCAACAAATAATTGTTTTTGTTATATTTCTGTGTATCAGTCTCGATGCTCTTTGAGGTAGACCAAATAGCTACCTTTTTAACATCATAATTTCTGTCTAAAGACTTAAATCAACTTTGACCTTTGGTGATCTTCTGGGATCCTCTTTCTCCTGATATGTAGAAGTCCCATATCATTTAACTAGAAGTTGATGCTGCTTGATTCAAGCACAGCATGAGCACATTCATGTCATAACAATAAGAATCAGCCATGGAGCTGTTATCTTTTTAAATCTTTCCTCTTGTGATACTGCTCCCCAATCATGAGCTATAATACAGAGATAAGGATAAAGGACACTAAATGACCACAAGCAAAATAAAGATCAAAATATCAACCCCTACTCCAGTAGCAATGATTAAATTCTATGCACACTTTCACAGTCATAATACTAGATGAAACGTAAAAGTACTTGCTATGCTTTTCTTTCAATACCACGCCTTTAGACTTATGGGACACAGCACGTTCAATGTCTCCTCTTTAAAACTAATGAGGCATGAAACCTAACACAAAATAATCTAGGACTAAGAAAATGATCTCTTCACCAACACCAAATTACACCATAAACATACCATAATGACTGAGCTGTGCCTTGAAACATAGCTAAGTTGATGAGAACTCTCTTTCACTCACAGCCTGATCACAAATATTTACAGTTCTGACTAGGACTATGGAAAGGTAAAGGTATCAAGCAGCTCCCAAGGCCTCCTACAATATCCCCCATATGGAATCAAAGCCACCTCTCTCTAACAATGGCACACTCAACGTTACTTGAGACAGCAGTAGCAAATGTGTTTAAAATGTTAAAGCCCTAAATCTCACAAAAGAAACTTTCAAACATTGAGAACTTACTGAATGTTTAAAGATGATCATCTGTAATACTGTGTGAAACTTGTTTCATCGAAAACCGATCTCCTCTTCTACACCAACAACATCTGTCTATGGAAAAAAGCCTTCCTCCATTATTTAGATATTGAGAGAAATACCAACATAACATATGGGAGAAAGCCCTCAACATCAGCCTGACCTCAGCAAAAACATATCTCGCAATAGCCATCTATTATAATGGGTCAATCATGATCCAGCCATCGAGTTTCCTAATGACACTCTGCCATTCACACTTCACAAAGATTTTGAACATATAGAAGAACCATGTTGCACAGAATCTTTTTGATGCAAAGTGTCTGAAAGGCCCAGAAATCTACCTATATCACTCAAGGTCACAGAGTCCACAGTGGTAAGGAGTGAATTGACCACAAGCTTATTGCCAGGCCACCAAAATACCAAGCATTTAGGACCCCCAATCTGCTTAACCCCCCAAAACCAGCCTTTAAGCGAGATCAATCTTTGATTCTATGCAACTTTCCCAACATCCGTACTCCCTTCTCCTCACATCAATTATTCCCACTTTGCCTCCAAGCACACAGGCACAGAATATTTGCAATGCTTCAACTTCATACTCCATAAGACAAGAATGTTCATAATCATTATCCCACCTCTAGATCTAGCTAAGTACCACCATCTCATTAGTCACACACTAATACTTTTTTCACTCAAACTTCCTCCCACAATTTCACCATCCATCCAAATTTGCCAAAATGACCTCTAGTAAAATGGACAAACTGGCCAGTCACTGTCCACTCTCACCCACATAATTAAAATATCCACATACTGTTAATCACAGCCTTGAGCCTCATACATAAACACCCCCTGTGCCCTTCTTACCCTCACTTTATGCACACAATACATCCTACCATTAAGCCATCTCTACTGCCCCACAACCTATATGCCATTAACCCATGATTACGCTAACCTCACAATAGCAATAGTATCATTGCCCACCCATAACAAGGCTGCCCTTACTACCCTCCATGAACTTGCCATGAGAAACTGACTGTGCGATAAAACTGAATTACGCACAAGTAAAACCACTGAACCTTCAGCCCCCTATTAGGGACTTAGACAAACCCCTATCCCCTATGATTGAGATACAAAAACCATGGTTAATGTAGACATAGTCCCTTTCAATCTCCCGAACAAGGCTTTGAAAAGGCACACTGAGCTTCCTGTTAGGACACAATTCTTCCATCATCAATAGAACAAACAATTACTATCCAGCCCTCACTGGGATGACCAATCATACCCTACAACATTAAGGGGCATATTTATACTCTGTTTGTGACGAATTTGCATAAAAAATTTTGACGCAAATTCAGCGCAAACCTAACACCATATTTATACTATGACGCCTGACCCCGCGAACGTCAAAATTCCTCCGTGTGCGTAATTTTCTGGATGCAGGAAACCGCCTTGCATTAATGACATGCAAGGTAGGCGTTCCCATCCAAAAAATGACTTTAAGGCCTGTGCGCCTTATTTATACTCCTGCGTCATTTTGACGCACAGGAGGGGGCAGGCCTTAAAAAATGGTGCACAGCCTAATGTGCACCGTTTTTTAACGCCTGGGTGAGGGCAGGCTTTAAGGGGCCTGTTGGCTCACTTCCATGGTCTCTGACCATGGAAGCAGGCCACAGGTGCCCTTCCCTGCCCCCAGGGACACCCCTTGCCACCCTCGCCCACCCATGGATGGGGGGACCCATCCCAGGTAAGTAGAGGTAAGTATAATTGTTTTATTTTTTAAAGTGCCATGGGGGGCCAATCTTGGGCCCCCCTACATGCCACTGTGCCAATGGCCATGCCCAGGGGATAGAAGTCCCCTGTGAATGGCCATTGGACAAGAGGGCATGAATCCTGTCTTTGCTAAGACAAGAGTCATTTCAATGGGGGTTGTGCATCAAAAAATGTGCAAGTCCGGTTAGAGACATGGTTTTTTACTCTAGCCTGACTTGCACCATTTTTTGACGCACAACCCCCATTTTTCCCTACGCCAGAGCTGCCTGGTTAGAGTCATTTGTTTTTTACTCTGACCAGCCCACAGCGCCGGCTAATGTCAATTCATAAATAAGGCGCCCGCCGTTGGAATGGTGTAAGCCGGCGGTAAATTTTTTGAGGCAAACCAGCGCCAATATATGGGTCTAATTTTTTTATCCTCCCTCAATGAACTCTGCACATACCCAACCTATAGCAAAGGAACTTGGGGCCAGATGTAAGACCCTGAGTTTTGCGACTCGCTATTTGCTACTCATTTGCGACTCGCAAAACTGTATGTACAGCAGTGTACTTCACACTGTTTGCGATTCGCAATGAGGTCACAAATGACCGCAAATGACCTACCTCATGAATATTCATGAGGTAGGTTGCAATTTGCAACCCCATTGGGAAAGTCAGCACTCACAGGGATGGTGGCCTGCTGGGGTCAGCAGACCACAATGTCTGTGACTGCTTTTAAATAAAGCTGTATTTTTGGTTTAAAATGCAGCCCGTTTTCCTTAAAGGAAAATGGAATGCATTGCAAAAACAAAAATGTAAAGTTTTCTTTTCATTTCTTCAGAGCAGGCAGTGGTCCGCGGGACCACTGCCTGCTCTGAAAAAATGTTTTCCCATGCATTCACAAAGGGGAAGGGGACCCCTTGCCTTTCGCGAATGGGTTAGCACCAATTTAAGACTGGTGCTAACTGTGATTGTTTTGTGACCGCATTCACGGTCACAAAACAATCATACATCGGACTGCGACTTGCAATTCAAAAGGGAAAGCCCCTTCCTAATTGCAACTCGCATGCCCTTTTAGCAATTTGGTAAATAGATTACCGAATCACAGTGATAGGTCTGTACCTACCAAAATGCTTTTTTCTCATCGAAAACGACCTGATTCTGCAAATTGGGCCATTTGCTACGAGATAAAAGGTACGTACATGTTGCCCTAAGTGATTACACTATATAAATGCAAAACTAAATTAACTCCACTTGTTGAACGTTCTGGCAACTCACTCATCATTTTCTCAATCAGATCCTTATTTTTTGCTCCGAATGGCTAACCCACACGATTTACATTAGAAACCTAGATTAGGTATCTACTAGCGTGAATGTAAAGATTTTTGTTCCCTTCCCATCACCAACCATCACATTATTAATATGAGGAGCACCCAAAAACTTGAGGAGACAAAATATAAAATAAACATCAAACATCAATGGAATGGTCACCTATAGAAATGATTAAAGGAAAGAAAACAGTGAAAAAGACACGACAACAAAGTCCAACAACCTCAACCCTTGCAAGACTGACATCAGGATGAAGAACCCACAAGTAACAGATTTTTTAAATTAACTCCCCGTTCATCAAAAAGCCATGTAAGAAACCAACCAGAAAGCTCTATTATGCAGTAAAAATGCTGCAAGCCCAACAAAGCAATAACTATTCCCTCCCAGGAGAAATGTGAACAATTCCTTAAATTCATCCTGGAAAAGTACAAAAAGATAAAACACTACATAGAGATCTGATACAATACCAAAACCATTCTCAGATTAAACAGAAAAAAACAAAAAGGAGTGAAGTACTTTCCAAGCAATGGATGTCCAGGACCTAGCATCAGAACATCATAAGCTAAATCAGACCATCTTCCCACTCATTGGAAATTTTCCCTCCTCAATTCGGAATGAACTCAAAAACACAGTACATCCAATCAAGCTAAACATCATGAACTCCTTTCTGAACATAGGCATTTTTACAAGAAACTCAAAGTTGACAAGTTTTTTGGTTGTTGTAAAAATAAGAAGCTGACCCAGGTTACATAAACAGCTTATGCGCTGTAACACACTCTCCCTTCTTAGCAATGGTTTTGGAATACTGTCTCAAATGAAAACTAAAGCTCTTCAATAAACTTCTTGACAAACTTTATTTCAGCTTCCAACCCAGGTGCAGCACCAAAATAGGCACTCTGACAGCTATTGTGATATCCACATATCTTAGATGAAGCAGCTTTTCTAGACTTGTCTGCAGTGTCTTGCTAGAGAAACCCACAGCTCTCTTTGATCACCTTTAAAGATAGGATGGGCATCAGTGGCTCAGTTCTTAAATGTTTCTCATTTTTCTTGGACAATTGGACTCAACAAATCTAGATCAAGAACTGCTTCTCTAAAAGTCTTACCTTCGAACAGGAGCCTCCCAAAGATCAATACTGTCTTCCACTCTGTTTAACATTTACCCTGAAATGCTAGCCTTCTCTCTCTTAGCCTATCTAACATCAACTACCGCTCCTGTTCTGAAGATGCACAGCTGTACATAAAGATCGTTTCTCCCTAAGATATAGTAGTTCTTTCAGAAGCCTTAAATATGATACACTTCGGTTTACCACACATCAACAGAAATGCAATCTGAATAAAATGGAATTCTTCCACATCTCTCCCCCAACTGCAAACTACTCATAAAGGTTTGGTTTAAAGATACCACTCTTCTGAACACTCCGCCATACGTTTTGGAATCAGTAAAATCACCCAGATTCTATCTCAAAATACATCTAACCCTACAAGATCCCTTTAAAAAAACTGTCAAATGTGCTCTATTACAACTCAAGCTGTTTAATGGAATTAAACAGTACATGCAGAAAAAGATTCTAAACAAATCACATAGGTCCTCGTTCACTCACAACTAGATTACTGCAATCCACTCCCAAAATACACTTGAGACCAATTGAAGCAGCTCTGCATGCTGCCACTAGACTGGTATTGAGCACCACAGCATATGTTCGATTTTCCCCATCCTCCTCCAGCTGAACCCACTTATACCTGAGGAATGTTCCAATTTCAAACTAGCCTCTATCACCCACCGAACAGTACATGAAGAAGTCCCTAGATATATTACAAGAGGCAGCTAAGAAGCACTGATACTCAATGTCTGGGAACTGGGGCTAAGACAAAATCCAAAACATTGAACCAATCTTTTTCAGGAATGCCGCCAGGCTACATAATACCATTTCCACAGAAATATGAACAGTTGCACTGTAAAAGCTGGTCAGGAAAAGCTGTAAAGCTTTATATTTGAACTGCGTGATAAGCAAAACATGTGCAGCTAAACTTCTACCCCTAGATTTTATTTGTTTTCCTCAAATATTTAATTTCATTAGGATGGTCATGATGGAAGAAAATTATTCCACGTCCCTCCCAGTACACCTGTTGTATATGCATTAGCCAGTCAGTGCACGTCACTGCAAACATGTCCCAGCGCCAGTGCAAATTCGACATATCCATACTACAATAGTATGCAGTCGTTGTTTAGCCGAATAAGCCAGGAAGAACATTATATTATGTACAGTATATTATGCCGTGAAGTATATGAAACTTCCTGGAAATTTACCCTGCGCTCTGTCTAACATGAATGTGTTAGAGAATCAATACTTCATGATTTAATGACCTCACAGTTTTGAAAGTTAGACTATCACATTTGGAACAGCCATTTGTTTTTAAATGTTGCGAGTTGTAATTATAAATTTACAATGTAAAGTCTAAACTACAGGTTTAATACAAAACCACGAAAGGATAGACTACTCATGCCTGGCATCAAACAACTTTAGATTTGTGAGTTCAATATTGTATCAGCTACACTGAGCAGTATTTTTATAGTACATATTCAGGGGCATATTTATAATGCAGTAACGCCACCTTGCAACATACTAACATCATTGTGTTTTACGATAATGTGGCACAATGAGGATGAAATCCCCACGCCGTATTTACAGAGTGGCTGCACTAGGCATAATGTATGCAAAGGGGGTATTAGTCCCGTTATGTGAGCTGGAAAAATGTCATAAAGAAATCTCTAAGATTTCCTCGCACCACTTTTTATGCCACTTTTAATGCCTGCTCATGAGCAGACATTAAAAGGGGGCTTCCATTATTTAGAATGGGGCCCTATGTACCCTGCAGGAGTAGTGGCAGTATTTTGCAGGAGTAGCGCCACTATTTCGGCGCTACTCCTGCAGAGTACATAAATAGCATCATGAGAAATGATGCTATTGGCCCCTATCCTGCTCCATGGTGCTCCGTATTTTAAATACGGCACACACATGGTGGTGGTAGGGGGGTGCTCTGGGGTGCAGGGAAAGTGACACTGCACTCAGTACAACAACACTTTCCATAAATCTGCCCCTCAGTTCTCTCTTTTGACTTCTTTCGAGGAGCAAACACAACAGTTATGGTTGAGGACTTTCTAAAAACCAAACTCTCTGGAACAGAGTCTAAAGGCCTGTGAGAGTGAGAGCAGCCAGAGAAATAACTGATGCTGAGGTAATATTCATTGCCGCCTGATCATTCCTGATTGTTAAATCTCACACTGCCTCAGTCATTTGTTCCTGGAAGTGTTAGAAACAGCAGAAAGTAATTATTTAACTGTGAATGAGGGCACCAGGGGTCAGTTTCTCATTACGATGGGAAATTAGACACTTAAGATTTAACAAAAAATAATGCCTTTTATTTCCCATTCCGATGAAGACATTCATTCAACTCAGACTATGATAGATTGTATTTAACCTTTTAAACCATACCTACAAATGACTTCAATTTACAGGTTAGCAACCTTTGTGTGTATTGTGTTGGCAGTAGCTGTCCGAGGAGGATAACTGCATGTAAAGTACATAATACTCACCCAACTACATTTAAGAATAATCTAACACTATAATTTAGTTAACATAGTCCCATGTGGAATGATATCATACTTGAAATAAATTACACAACTGAATAAATGTACCATGCAAAATGACACTTGGTTTTACATTTTTAGCATGCATCAAAATTCAAAAAAAGTGTTTTAGCACAAATTCGCAAAAACCGAATTGTATAACCTTACAGAGGTAGTGATAAGGAGACTACCCAGTAGCAATTAATGTCCTCATTACTTTTATTGCACAGGTGATAGTGGATTATATGATCAATCTTTTAATTGGCCAGTGGCTGCAAAATGCTGTTTTTGCCCCAGTCAGATGGTGTGAATATCAATTTTGCACTTTGCAGGCAGTCCAAATGTTGGTGCAAAAATGCTACAGCAACATTGTAACCATTACAATCAGGAAATGTTGGCTCGGCCACGATGACTGAGTTTTTTGCAAAAGGAGCCTGGGTAATTCTACAACCTAAATTGCAACACATTTATGTAAATGTTTTTCTTCTGCTGATCACCCCTCTGGTTATTTCAGTTTCAAAAGCTGTGCAAAATTACTAAATCACAAGAGCAAAACTAAGAAGACACTGTTGTACTGCTCCTACTTTAGTTTTCTTAGAAATATTCACATTTTTATTTTGTGCTTGAAGCCCTTCTCTGCCTTAAAAATTACTTTATGCCAAAAAGAACTTAATTAACACCTGTAAGGAATGTACCAAAGCATTCTTGGTAGGTGAAGATGTCTTTTCAACTTTACATGTATCTGTCACAAGCGTAGATCAATGAGAAGTCAGTAATAAACTCCACTGAAAGATGAGGTATGGGTACGTCATGGCATAATTTATTAAATGTTTATTTACATCCACAGAAGTCTGAGTTTGTTGGAAGTCAGTGTGAGAAAACAGGGCTGATTCCAGAGGTCCCCTATCTTTTTACCCCCATTTTTCACGTGTTGCTGGTGTTTTCCTGACTCTGATGGTGCCCTGGGTACTGCTACCCAGTCCCAGGGCCTGTGCTCTGTGTAAAATGAGTATGCAAATTAAGCTAATTCTAATTGGCTTTGTCAACCTACCTATAAGTCCCTAGTATATGGTAGGGCATGTAGGTTTAGGGACCCCAGCATAGGTAGTGCCCCCATAGGTGCACTGACGAGGTGTTCAGTTTCATTTTAAAGGCAGGCCTGCCTTACTGGCTGCTTTTACACTAAAGTTATATGCAAATTCGACTTTGGAATTAAAAATACTTCTAAAGTCTCAAACTACCTTATTTTTACATATACTACACCCCTAATGTGTGCCTTAAGTGCCCCTAGGGTTGGATTCCATGTAACTATAAGCAGGGACCTTATAAAAATTGTTGTACAAGCCCTGGTGAGATCGAATTGCCAATTGTGTTTCCCCTCACTATAGTGAATGGCCTCCATAGGCTAAAATGGGGAGACTTTATTTTAATTAACAAAGTCCCCATAAGTGACAGATGACTTGAATTTGGTATCAAATTAATTGTTATAATAAATCCCACAACTTGCCATTATTGGATTTAATATAACTAGTCAGGTAAAGAGTTTTAAAACTCTACCTGAAAGTTGCCTACTTCTGCTCTGTTGTGCACTTCACTGATTGGCCAGCCTCTGGCAGCCTGGCCAGGATGCCTTGATGAAGTGTGAAATGGCCTGGGCTTAACACAATGGATGTGCCATGGGGAGGAGATCTGCCTCAGCAGATGGTGAAACATGATGGGGGAGAGCAGCCAAACTGGTCTTTAAAGGCAGGGAAGGATATTTGAAGCAGCCCAGGACTTCCCTCACTTCCTGCCATCCGAGACAATTAGTTGCCCTCTTGATTAGAGAAGGAGAGGGCAGTAGTGTGTTCAGGATTTTTAGCCACACCAGTGGGTGGGCTCAGTCTGACCTCCTTGATTTTTGCCACAATTCCCAGGAAGTGGTCATCAGAGGGGGAAGGAGCCTGCCTGTGATTGGAAAACCATGAACCCCTTGCTTTCCACCCCAGGAGCAAGGATAAATATGTCAGAGCTGTATCCATACCCCAGATCCTTACAATGAACATTGCAAAGAAGAAGGACTTTCCTGCTGGACCTCTGACTTGCACCTGGACACTGCACTCTGAAGGACTGCACTAGCTGCATACTTGGGCTTCACCACTAAAAGGACTTTGCCCGTCTACTGCTTCAAGAAGGGACTCCATGTTTGCTACCGGTAAAAACAAGCTTCCCTGAGTCCCTGGCATCAAGTCTTGCAAGCAGAGCCCAGCTGACCAGTATCCAGTGGCCATTTGAAGATTCTGACCAGGTGCATTTGGGAGTTGTAGTCCCAAATCCCAAGGAGCAACTTAGAGCTTTTGGAACCTTGGATCAAGTTGTGGACATTTCAAGGACCCAGAAAAGGACCTCTGGAAGAAGATCCAGAAGTTTGGAGATGTTTGGAGCAACTCCATTAATTGAAGAGGTTCACTGTGGGAGCTGTATTCCCAGACCCCAAGAGACAAACCAAAGTCTCTGAACCTTTGGCTGGTGTTGTGGACCACTTCCTGATGAAGAAATACTTATAAAAGTAAGTGTAACAGTGTTACCTCATGGGTGGCTTAACTCTGGACTTTGTCCCTGTCCAGTGTGACCTTTTTTAACCCTTTGAGCGCTAGTTGCTTCTATGCACTAGAAAACATTAATTCTTTAAAAATTCATATCTCTGTCTTCCCTTATCCAATTTTAATCATTTTAATTATAAAAAAAACTTTTTTCATAAATTGGTGTTGGATTTTTATTGTGTTTTGTGTTTATTTACTGTTTTGTGTTTTTTAAATGCTTTATACACTTGTCTCCTAAGTTAAACCTTGTCGCTCATTGCCCAGCTACCAAGGATTGAGCTGGGTTTAATTTATTGAGACCTAACTGGACCTAAGTGGGGGTTAGTGGCCTATTGCTAGGTTTAGGTACTTACCTGCCCTTACCAATAATCTACTTTCCAAGAGTCAGAAACTCTTATCCACTTTCTGCCCTCCCATGACACGAAGGGGTGGAGAAAGGCAGGGGCTGCTCCTGTGCAATGTTGAAGGAGCATCACTCCCCTGGCTAAGAGCCAGCAGCTGAAAATTAAAACTATGCTTTGTGATTGTTTTATTTTTCAGCTGTTGGCTCAGCCAGCACATGCAGGAAGGGGTGGGACTGGTCCATGAGAGGGGGAAGAGAGGGAATGGAGTCAGTACCCTACATGCTCAGGTCAGTTTGGCCGGCTGTCTCAGGCCAGCCGAACTGATATGTGCACATAGGCTTCTCCTACCCGGCTGTGTGCTACAGCTGGGTTGGAGAAACTGCACAGACTCCGACGCCATGTCTGAGCAGCAGAACAAGCTGCTCAGACCAATCCTAAGGCTGCTCTCATGCCAGTTATAGCATGAGAGCAGTGCCAGGATTGCATGGGGAGCCTGTGCTAGTGTCCCAGGGACTGCTGGGACACCAACACCATCAGAAGAGGAGCAAGGCAACCGGTGGAGGCAGATAAAGGTATGTTTTATTTTATTATTATTTTTGTTTATTTCCTCCGTCGCCATCCCTGCCCCCGCACCTCCCCTTGGGATTTGTGGCAGCCGCCACTGAATAAAGGCAAGGAGCACCTCAAATTCCACAGCAGGAAGGGGAATTAATCATTTCAAAACTTCAAAGGGTCTTAGGGAAACAATCATATCCAGTAATACTGGACCAGTAATATGTAATGTTGTAGTAAAAAAAAAATCTATCAGAACAGACCTTGAGATATAAGTAGCACCCACCAATCTGGTACGGACTACCTTTGTGGCAATGAACATCTACACAAAAAGTCTCAACAATCACAAATAGAAATGTGTCCATAAAGGTGTGTTCAAAAATTTCCCCAAAATATGGAAAGTATCAACTGAAACAGCATCCTCAATTTGAACCAAACAAACCCATGATAATGTAGCAATTACACAATAACATACTAAAAATGGGTGTACACAGAATTTAATACAATTTTCACTGGTGAGCTGCAAACACAGCATAAATGTATGAAGGTCACATGTCCTCTTGGTGTGTGTAATATATCAAAAACATAAGATCCCATTTAACGATAAAGTGCCAGGTTATCTGTGTAATGCATATGTGCATATTATTGGCACTTCATGTCAAAATAAACACACATGCATTATCCACTTACAAAAAAAGAAACACATATAATTTTGGTGTACGTATCCAGTAACAACATGATTGTGTGCACCAAAATTAATAAGTCCGTCAGTACAACACTAATGTATACATTAAAAGAAATCTAAAATATACAACCTGTGTTTGTCACTGTAAAAAAAGAGTGTAAGTGCATTGGCTCATACATTAGAAGAAAGAACATCATCGGGAAACAATTAGTAACACTCAAAAATAAGGCAAGGACAAGGGAATTTTCAAAATAAAATTTCTTTATATTAGTAGGAAATAAATCTGTTAATGAGATGTAAGAAACGTCCATCTGGACAAATGAAAAAATGATATACAAAGGCGGTAGCCCGTGTGGCCCATAATGTCTGTCAGACACATCACTTGTCTCATAAATCCATTGCCAGAATAAACCTCCTCTGGAAAGGGCATCTATGAGCAGAGAGCAGGCACCTCAATGGCCTCAGTGGGTACGTTGGTTTGGGAATACTAGGTTTGTGAGGGGAGGGGAGGGTTTTGGGAGGGAAGGGTTTGGGTTTAGGAGTGGTAGGTTTGGGAGTTATGGATTTGGGTTTGGGAGGGGTGAGTTTGGTAGGGATGATCTGGCATTTGGAAGGAGTGGATTTATGCTTGGTAGTGGTGGAATGGGATGTAGAAGAGGTCAGGGACAGGGAAAAAAGTAGGTTCTCCTTAGGAAAATGGGCAGAGTGTTTAGGGAGCAGTTGGATATTGAGAGGTAGAGGAAGTGGATGTGTCTGTTGTGCATGTGTGTTGAAAGTGTGGGTGCTTTAGGGTCTGGTGTATGAGCTGTAATTTTAGATTGTGTCTTTAACTGATTGCCTCTTGGGTGGGTTAATGTTTGTGCCAGGTATGTGTATGTATAGATGTGTGTGTAGTGGATGTGGTATGTGTTGGTATGGTATCTGTGGGTGTATTAGTGCATGCTTGTGTGGTGGTGGGTGTGCTGACTGGAGGTGTGCTTGTGGTGTGTGTGGGTATTGCTGTAGTGGTGGCTTTGTGTCTGTGGGTGTGATGGTGGTGTGGGTGTGTGTTTGTGTCCTGGTGGGTGCACTGACTGGGGGTGTGCTTATGGAGGTGGTGTGTGTGTGGTGTCTGCATGTGTGTGTCTCAGTCTGATGCCACCCTTTTTAAGGGGTTGACTACAGCCAACTGGGGGGAGCAAGAGGGAGAGTAGCGATTGGAGTGGGGGGCAGACCAAGACTCTGGTATCACAGTCTCTCCAAGATCTGTCCCGCTAGGGACTGGTCCTTTTTGGCAGCCTCTGAGGAGGATGGTCACTAGTGGCCGCCCATGTCAGTCCCCTCGCCCTCCAAGCCACTGGTGCCTAAATGCCTGTGGAGTCCATACCCGATCCACAGTGGCTACCTTCATCCCTGCTGATATGGCCTCCGTCACCTTTGCCTTGTCCAGTTGATGCTGAAAAAAAGATACAACAGTTTTAGGGTATCTGTGAGAATACAACTGGAACTCAATGTACATCACACAACATTTGCAACAAATATAGTAATCACCCTTCTCAGCTCCCATATCACGGATGCCTTTGTCACTTATACACTTTTAGTTCACTCCATAATGAAGAGTTTCAACAGCATGAGAAAACACATAGGGTCTGGGTACTTCTCTGAATTACAGCAGTACAGAGCTAAAATTGATTCATTTCCTCCAAACTGTAAGATTTTAGGATGTAAATTGACTGCTCAAGATGGGACACTACAACATCAATGTGATTTTACCTTCCATATGCAAATGCCCCTTTCAGTATTACATTGCTTGCTCTCCTTCATCAAGTTCTTCTCTTTGCTAGACTAAGGATATCAAAATCTTGTCTTTGGGAAGTACAACTCTCTCTCTAATGTGGAAACATTCCTGTCTGTTGCAAGCAATACAGTTTGGCATAAAAATTCACATTGGCAGACACAGACTGGCTTACATGCACATTGGTTAGGGACTAAGGCCCATATTTATACTTTTTTAGCGCCACATTTGCGTCATTTTCTGACGCAAAAGTGCTGCAAACTTACAAAATATAATTGTATTTGGTAAATTTGCTCTGTTTGTACATCAAAAAATGGCACAAATGTGGTGCTAAAAAAAGTATAAATATGGGCATAAGACTCTCCTTCACCTGCTACAGTCCACCTTAACTTACTAGGAGTTTATTGTACAAACTGCTTTCAAACATTTTTCCAAAGACCAAGGCACACCTAAATAGTCCACATACTTAGTAGTGCGTGAGGAAAACCAATGAATGTTCTGGACACGTCTTATTCTTTATTCTTTTCATAAAAGGTAATTCCAATGCCAACCATAGAACGTATTTAGTCTTCAAGACTTTTTCAAGGCTGTGAAGGTTGATACATAAAAGAGCAATTCAACAGCATTGGAAGACAATAACAGAAAATTGGTGACTATTTACAAGTTAAACCGAGACCAGTGTGGATAATCAAAATGCAAATTATAAGTACTAAAAATTATACAAAAAATACCCCCAACGTAGAGGATTATTATATACTAGAAACCTAGGACTGTAGGCATCAGCAGGGTTAGACGGTGATGCTTAACTATGAGTGGAGGCCTGGAAGGTACTAAGGGGTTTAATTGCATTCTAATAATTCTACTCCCAGCCCCCTACCGAGCACTGTACATTCAGGCCTGCGGATCCCCAGTCAGTCATCATATTTTGGACAGTCATTGAATTTGAGGGTGGGAGGAAAATAGGAGACATTGTGGTGGAAGGGTCTGAACTCAGAAGTTATGTTGCAAAATTAACATGCATTTGGAGCAGGTGAGTGTGAGAGTTGATACTGCTCTCCGATGACCACTTATCCAAGTCTTTCTCTTTACCATCAGCCTTTCCTCATGAAGTTCTCATTCAAGTCATACCTGGGAGTGCCTGATAGAGCACATTAAAATCAAGTTCCTTAACCATCCAGTAGCTGACTAGTTATTCAATGACACACAGTATCGCTTTGACTGGACATCAGACACTCTGTAAACTAGAATCCCAGGTGTTGACAAAGAAAGGAGTGGAAAACTGCTAAGAGGCAGAAGTCCACTATGATCTAGGTGAAAGCATACCGGATACTCTGGACCGCATATGAACACACCTGAACTGACCAGATTCCAATGACTAAGGAGCAAGCTCCTTCAGAAATGCAGTGGTAAAGAAGAGTTTGAAAAAGGACTGAATCATCCAGAGGGAACCAGATGCTGGGTGATAGTGAAAGTATGGGTTCAGGAATTAGAGAATTGGTATACCATTCTGTATGATACTTTTTGCACCTTCTCCACCTAGTTTGAATTTCACCATAGAGGATCTCATTTGCTCTTGATTGAATGTCACAGATGGTGAATGGCATCACCATCTATCTTTTGATGTCTCAAAACAGCAAAATTCACTTACCCCACTTCTCAAAGAACCAAATTTTTCCAAACTCCTTTAATAAGCATGAAATGTTTTGAGTACTGTGGGATGCTTGCATGTCAGAAGAGTACTGCCTGCTCTGACAGGGCGCAACATTTCCCATGATCCTGCCTTATGGCTCTTTATAGTCACAGCCATCATTATTAATGAAAACTGATCCTCTAATATGTAGCCATAGAGTCTAGTGAATGTAGTCTAAATGTCTATTTCGAGTCCCTCCTGACTTTAACTTATTTACCATGTGTGGCTGTCTCTATCCAAATCCTGACTCACACTTACCATACATGATTACAGAATTATTATATGTTGTATCTTCACATATTCTCTGTCCTTTCTGCTGATCAATTGCTTCCTGATTGATGTGTTTCAACTTAATTAAGTCACTAGGTAAATGCTGATTCAGTGACTCTTGCTCTATTCCAATGTAATTCCTTTGCTCATCTATCCACCCTCTTCAGGGCAGTCACTCTTATCATCACTGCCACAAAGAATGTATACAAGCAAGTGGGCAGTTTAAATAAGGTTTGATTTATTACCAGTTTTTACAAAATTATTACTGTGTGTCTACCTGAATACATTTATCTGGCATACCTATTCCATCCATTCCCACTATTCCCTTCCCTCAGTTCCAGGGCCACTGCCAATCAAAGGGATGACTGTACATTTGTGTGCCTTTTTCTCTCATTCAGTCTAATATTCAGTCTGAGACTACACATTAATCCACTTTTCACAATTTAAGTAGAACCTCTTTTGTAGCCTTCATTTTCTAGCACAATCAAATTGAATACATTACACTACAATATACACCTGGTCTCTCATTTCTGAAGATTTGGCTTAGAGTAGCACAGCAAACCACCTTGCTGCGCTGCCCTACACCAAAGTGAAAGGGCAGGAGTGCACCCTTATTTATGCAATATGGTGCATTCCTGTCCTTTCCACTTGCACAGGCACAATTTCAGAAGTCTAGAGCCAATGCAGTAACCCTTGCATGTTGTCAGCAGGATTGTTTTTTGTGCGAAAGGGACACCATCCTGCAAAAAAAACAATCCAAAAACAATCCTCTTTCTATGTGTGCTGGGGAATGGTCCAAGGAATTTCCTTGGTCCCTGTTATGTGGAGATTTTTTGAAGATAGCCACACTTGGTCCCCCATTTGGTACGCTAGGTTTTCTATGTTTGTCTGCTTGAACCTTGGTTTATTTTTGATACTTTGCTAACTGTTGTTGATCCTGATGTTGAATGTTCTGTAAGTGTCTATGGTGTTTTTGCACTGATGGAACTTTTGATGGTTCCTGTATGTTTTGTATGGGAAGCATTCTAAGAAGATGGCCGAATAGACAAAAAAATGTGGAAACACCTGTGGCTGTGTGAGATATGTTGTTATACACAAACTCTACTTAGGGGTAAAGCTCTGTCCCATTCTGTGGACCATGTTGAGACAAAACATCATAAGATCTGCTTAAGAGAGTGGTTAAAGTATTCACTTTGCCCGTCCATTTGAGGGTTGTTGGAGGCAGCACACTCTGGTTAACTGAGGCAAGGCCCTGGCCAGGTAGAACCTTTCGCTCCCTTCCGGGGTGGGTGATTACTCTCACTATATAACCTGCACTCACCTTTGGGTAGTTTGGCACAGAGAAGTTAGGCTTATCACAGAGGCAATATTCAAAGCAATGGCACAGATCTTCCACACAGCAAGTACACTGAGCGTCACAAAAGAGACTTCACACGAGGTGTAGGTAAACAAAATTTGTATTCATTACACACATTATTAACACACCATGTTCATACTGTATAAAACATCATGTGTTAAACATTATTACCATTATGTAAAAGTGAGAAAAATAACACTTTCCCTCCCAGCACCCTCATGCGATGCCAACCATTGTCAGTCCAAGACCCACCCAAGAGATTTCCCAAATTCAGTGACACACTGTTGCAGGGTACACTCTGGTTTACAATGATAGCAGCAATATGTACATACAAAGACTTGCAGTTATTTAGGTTAGCTCTGTGGCCTGGGCAGCACAAGTAAAACTCAATGTCAACCGTTAGAGTCCTGAGGCAAGAAATAACATGCATGGCAACACCACTGTGTTGTTTCAATAATCACCCGCACACACTCCCTGACATTCATTCTGCACTGCTGTGCAGTGCCATGGATATCATGTGGCTTGTACACACACACTTGCACACACTCACTCTTTGCACCCTAATGCAATGCACTGATATCCAACCGTTTAATATCACTGTGCCCGAGGCAGCAAATCACCCTCCACCAACAAACCAGTTCTTGCTGCCCTGCAAACCACGAGCTGGAGATGAAAGCAACCTTTTACCCGGATACTGGTTGCTCACGGCTGAAGTCATACTTTGCAGGATCCCGGGACAAGGTGGGGGAAGAAAGAGATAACGGCTGATCAGGCAACAGTTAACACATGGAGGTTTGGGCACCAATCAGGAATTTCACTCGGAGGTCTGCAAAGCATTACAGGAGGGTGACTGGGGTCACACGCTAGTCACAGCAGCTCCCAGCCCAGCCAGATACTCCAAAACTCCAATGGTTACCAATTCTGAACCTCCCAGGAAGGAGGCATATGTTGGGGCATTATGACTTGTGATGAACCAACAATTAGTGTTGTACACAAAGAATAACCGGGTCCACACCTCCTGGGAAGGAGGCACAACATCTGGTGCACAATGACTTGAGCCACCCCAGATGATTCTGATCCCATACACAAGGTGCTTACTGCATGCCTTCCAGGAATGAGGCACAACATCTGGGGCACAAAGACTTGAGTCACACCAGACAATTCATTCACACTCGACACAGGTTTCCAATGCAGTACCTCCCCGAAATGAGGCACTGGTCTGATGCGCCATGACATGAGTCACACTAGCCAATTTCGGATGATCATCGAAAGAACTTCAATGCTGTACCTCCCTGGAATGAGGCACAATGCCTTGTGTGTGATAACTTGAGATGCAACAGATAATCTGGTCGCCCACAACGAACTCCATTCCCGTACTTCCCTGGAATGAGGCACAACATCTGGTGTGCGATGACTTGAGTCACACCAGACAATCCTGTCACACAAAAAGATGAAAATTCCATACCTCCCTGGAATGAGGCACAAAGTCTGCCGCACAATGACTTGAGTTGCACCAGACAATCTGGTCACACAAAGACACACGTTCAGCAGTGCCACACAAGGTAGAATGTGGCACTGCTCTGGATAAACCCCCACCTCCAAGGGTCACAAACTATGAGTCAGGCACTACACACAAAGAGCATGCAGTCGGGGGCTGAACCAGAGAAATGCAGTGTACTCAACAAAAGCGGGCCATGCGGGGTCGCACAACCAGTGAACTCTCTCACTACAAACAAGACTTTAAAGCAAGCAGTGGCCACATGATGAAGGGCCTCACCCCATAAGTGGAGGCTAAATCTTGAATTCTCTGCACCAGTCAATTCTGGTCTCCAGGTGCAAAACTTATTCCACTCTCACTGCTCCTACCAAGTGGAGTCCAGCACATGATGTAGGTGCGGTAGAGGGCACCGCTCTCCAGATTACACCAGTATGTGGTGTAGGTCCCTGGCAGATGCCTTTGATGTCCCTAAGACCTACAGACAGATAGGATGCAAGCCAACGAGCCCTTGGAGAGCACACTTCAGGGTCTCACACAGTAGCAGGTAATCTGCCAAGGCTAGCCACGATGCAGGAACGGTGCACAGATTCCTTCAAGGATAGCAAATACTCCTGTGCACAACAGATTCCTCTGGCAGTGTGCACCAGGCAGTCCAGTGGTACCAGTCCCCCGACCCTGCTAGGGTATATTTAAGTTGCAGACAAGTGGTACTCGTAGTTATACTCAAGTGTGCCTTTGAAGTAGGGGGTGGTTTAAAGGGTTCCCCTTTGAACCACATGTCTCTCCTACATTTCAGTCCTTTCTGCCATGGGGCCATGGAATGCAGATCTTTATCTTTAGTGGTGCCATGATCTGGCTGTGAGAGGCCAAGTGTCAGAGCCTCTCCATCCAATCTATTCAGCCAGGTCCTCAAATTGCAGAGGTGTGACGTTCCGGTTGTCTAGGTTTTATAGCTGTCACTGGGGAATCCAAAGATGTTCTTTTCCCCTGCTTCTAGTGGAATGAGGCTGAATTGAAAGAAACACACACAAAGAGATTTAAGAACATAGAAATGCCCACTTTTTAGAAGTGGCATTTCTATGGTATTATTGACAAAACCACCTTTAATTCTGTCCTTACTGTGCTGATGTTAGTGTTTGCTGAATTATCATCTGAATGCCAGCACACAGACACCGACTACAACCATACCCCATTACTCTGCCAACATTTTCCATCAAGGAAAATAAGTGTATTGCATGTCTGCTCTCAAGTTTCAATCCCTTTGCTGATGCATGCAACTAAGAGTGAAGACTGGCACCCAGCAGGGACACAGGAATCTGTACATATAAAGATCCAACAGAGAAATGGCAGAAAGACCCTCACAACCATACAAGGAATTTCTGTTGATTACAATAAAAAGAAGTTAGTCAAAGCTTTTAAATAGAAATACGCCTGCAAAGGTACTGCGGTTGAGCACCCAGAATACAGAGAGGTAATCCAGCTTCAAGGTGACCACCTTTACCATGAGAAGGGGTTTCCAGTTGTGAATCCAATGATAGCAAACATCATGAGGTTGCTCCACCTCAATCCACTATTGCAGCCAGGATTATTTAGAAACTTTACCCCAAGTCAACCTATGAGCAGAGCAGCACTCATAGACAGTGCCTGATTACATGTGCACTAGCGTACACACAAGCCTACAGGGGAAGGTTGAACAAAGGGAGATAGTGCCCAGGGCCTAAGGCCACTACAAGAGAGACAGGCCAATCTATGGGAAAGGCCAACCCCTAGATAGGAAAAACTCATGTGGGGTTCTTCCCTACCCGGACAGGGCAACCTTTGGTGTGCCTGACCTGGAGAGTGTAAGGCGTGCTCAAGGTTGTCCATGGCATGAGAGAGGCTGCATTGAGCGCAGGCACCCATACACCCTACACAGGCCCGCACTGTCAGGCCTGAGACATGGTTGGCAGTCTCTTTAGTGGGTTAGCACACTCAGTAGTAGTCAGGGCAGTACCCACCTTGGGTAGGTGGTGTAACATTTTACAGGTCATGCCTGGGTACAGCCCTGCAACCACGAACATCAGCACCCCATTCCTGGCATGGATAGGAAGGGTGCACACACTTTCCCACTGCAGTGCAGTAGGAAAGTGCCCCAAGTCCTAAGGTCACACAAAGAGAGTCAGCAAAACCTGAGAGAAAAAAGCAAAAGGTGTCAGGAAAATCCCTTAGAAAGACCATGTCCAACAAGGGTGATATGCAGATGACAAACGGACTTTAATGCCTATGGAGGAACAGAAGCTACACCAGAACGATGGCACACATTGCGGGCCATGATCCGAAATGATTGTGGTATGCAAGCCGTGTGATTTTACAACATGTTAGACCAAGTCATCGAGCATTGTAGCAGTGGGTAAGCTCTATAGGGGAACAAAATGGGCCTTTTTAATCAGACAATCCACTATTACCCAAGTGACAGAGTGACCATTTGAGTAAGGGAGGTCCATGAAATCCATGCTCACTGTAGGCGAGGGAGGGGGCGGAATAGGTAAGGGTAACAATAACATTACAGCAGAATCATGTAGTGCTTTTGCAAGAATACATCTTGTACCAGCGTGGGCCACCAGAACCACCTTTGGGCAATTCTGTCATTTTTCATTCTCCTGGATGGCCCATTGAAATAGAATCAAGTCCTCAATGTAACTCCTTACTATGCAGTTCCTGCATGGGAATAAACAATCGGTCTGTGTGGTAAATTAATCCATAGTGTTCGATCACATATACCCTTTGAAGAAAATATTGTAAGGAACACTGTGCTATGATCTTTTCTGGAAGTCTGATGGTATGGGTATTTCATTTTCCGGGTAGGATAAGAATCTTAGCCAAGATAGAGAGTCAGCCTTTTGCTGAGAATTGCTAGGTCCATATGTAATCATGAAATCAAATTGGTTGACGAATAGGAGCCATCGTAACTGGCATGGTGTCAAGGCCTTCATTGCCTGAAAGAACTGTAGATTACAGTGGTCAGTGCATATAGTCATGGTGTGCCTAGCCCCCAGTAGATGATGACACCATTCTTGAAAGTCATGCTTAATGGCTAGCAACTCCCATTCTGCCACCATATAGTTCTGTTCTGCTTGTAGCAACTATTTAGAGAAATATGCCATCGGATGGAAGCAGCCGGAGTCTGGATCTCATTGAGATAAGACCCTTCCTATAGCCAACTGGGGCGCGTCTGCCTCCACAAAGGATGGTTGTGATAAGTTGAGATGATGCACGACAGGTGCCTCAGTGACAGCAAGCTTCAAGAGTTAAAAGGCCTCCTCAGCCTTTGTGTCCCAATGAAAGGCAATCCTCTTTTGTAATAGGATTGTAATGGGGTACACCACGGTAGAGAAAAGTGGGGTATAAATCACCAATAAACATTGGCAAACCGCAGGAACTTTTGGACTTCCTTCACCATCTTTGGGGCCTCCCAACTCACTTTAGCTTGCACAGTGGAGCGGTCCAATGAAATTCCATCAGGGGAGATGACTTGTCCCAGGAACACTATGGTTCGGGCATGAAGACTCACTTTTCGAACTTGGCAAAGAGGTGATGTTTGCAGAGCCATTGTAGAACTGCGCTTGCATGCCCTATGTGTTCCTCTTCAGAAGATGAGTAGATCAGGATGTGATCAATATACACCGCTACACAGACATCAAGGACCTCCTGCAGCACTTCACTTATGAAAAATTGGAAGGCTGCAGGAGCATTGCACAACCCAAATGACATCATGGTATACTCAAAAAGGTCAAACTTGGTTTAGAAACCAATTTTCCACTCATCTTCCTCTAGCATCCTGATCAAGTTGTGATTGATGTACCTGATCTAAAAGCATCAGGAGTAATGGAGAACGATTTCTGATTGTCACCTTTTATACCACACAATAATCAATTCAGATGATCAGTTCTTCAACCTTTTTGGATACAAAAAACAAAGGTGACAATACTGGCCAACAGATTGTCAAGATATTCACGAAGATACTGGTTCTCAGGTTGTGACAGGACATACACTCCGCTACAAGGCAAAGAGGCCCAGTGGATGACGTTAGTATGACAGTCATAAGACCGATGGGGGTGGTTACTTAGCAGCCTTGTTGTTTTCAGAAAATGTCATGAAAATCCCTATAGGTGTTTGGTAGTGTTTGAGCGATCGGAGCAGGTGTCGCCTGCATGGATGCACAATGCAGAGGTTTTACTACATGTGTTGTTTCACGGTAGCAAGAGTGCCCACAGGACTTGGAGTCCAAGGTACTGTTCTGATTACCCAGTCAATCTTAGGATTGTGCACTTGCAACCAAGGAGTACTCAAATTGGTTCCAAACACAGGAGTGCCTATAAGTTTGAACTGGATTTGTTTGGATGGTTGTTCACACACATCATGGCCAAGGGAACCATATAATAAACAATTAGTCCGGATGATAATTCTGAGCCATTCATGGCCCTGACAGGTTCTGCAATTTTGTTATGTACAGTTGTGGTGCCTGATGTTTTAGCAACTCTCAGATTCAGAAAATTATCAGTGACCTAAAATCTAGGAAAATAGGAAAAACTTTTCATGCCTGGAGGGACAGGACCAGCGTCACTACTAGAGTCAAATGTCTGGGAGTAAAATTGGTGGTATTTGCTAAAAGATTTGAGAATCCATGAGTAGTTTTGCCCTAAAAGGTCACCTCAGTTAATATCAACCACGTAAATTTTCTGCCTGCTCTGTATTTGGAGAATCAAATGTAATCACCAGTCCTACCACCTTTTTGAAAGACCTAGGTTTATTTGTGCATTCTCTGGGAAAATACATGGAATTTCCACAGTACAGACAAAGATTTAGCTTATGCAAATGGTCTTTTTCCCCTTTTGACAGAGGCCCTCATACTCTGCAAATTTGGATTGGCTAAGGTGCATCGTGTACAGAAGGTGTCTTTAGTTTCTTTCTTAATTACCTCAACTCATGTGTTACCCCCTTGTGCTCACCCAAGCCGCTGTCTAGCCATAGCACTAAGTCGATGAATTCCAAGCATTGGGTGAGAGGATCTATGATTTGAGCCAGGATATCTTTGAGATCATACCAGAGGCATCCATGTTTCCTCGGGCCATTTGGTTTCTGCAATCAGCTGACGTAGAGGTCATATAGGACAGTAAGTGTTTGCTTCCCTGACATAGGTTTAACAGCTCATTGTCACTAGCTTGGGCAAAACGTATTTGCCGAAGAGTTTATGCGTGGCCTCTTTGAACTGATCAAAATCATAAAGTAGTGGATCATTCCGTTCCACCAGGGACGGTGAACAAGTTACTGCATTTTCTGATGTGCCACAGGCCTCCACAGCCTGGGCAGGGGAACCAGTTCAGGCCGTGGTTGGAGCTGCGGTTCATTTCCCTGGCTGCGGCGTTTGCTGCAGCCCTTTTTTCTGGCCGCAAATCGTCCGGGGCCCAGGATTGGGCATCAGGCCTCTCCATGTTCGGGGCGCAGATCAGCCTCGGCATTAGGAGTATGCGCCCACTCCTCACTTACCTGGTTTCTTGCCTTTTGTGGGCTATTTTCTTCTTCTTTCTTCTTCCTTTTTCTTTCCTTTTTCCTTTTCTTTCTCTAGTGGGGCCATATTCTCTTTCTCCCAGCATGCCTTTCTTCTTGTCTTCTTCCATGCATGCATCTGGTTCCCTTTACAATATGGCCTCCTCATCTATCTCATTCTATAGTCTTTTCCCAATCTAACATGGCATTCTTGCTTTTTCCTGCTTGTCACTTCCTGTTCAGGGGTATTCAAGGAGTTAGTTTCTTGTTCTCCTTGTGCTGCAACAGTTACTTTGGTGGTGATCATGCTCTGGTTGTTTTCTTCTGATTCCAGTCTTTATTCCTGTTTGTTCACGTTTTCTTCCAGTTATTTTTCTTGACCTGGAAGTCTGATATTTTTTCACGTGTCTTTTTCTTCTATTCGAGGGAGTTCCTGTCATTGAGGTTTTTTCCCTTTTGGGTCTTCTTCCTCTGGGACTCCTTCTGGAGGGCACGGACTGCTTTTGACATACCATTGTCAGCAGCACTGTGGCTACCGGAAAGGGCCACCCTTACCTTGGCCAGAGCAGGACCTGCAAGAATCGAGGTCGCCCTCCAGTTCCAGCTGACAGAGGCCATAAGCAAAGGGTAGATTGTGACATTTCCCCCTAGATACAAGATAATGAATGCCACCTTGGTGGCATCATTAGGAAAAGGCAGTCGGCCAACACAAAAACTGCAACTGATACTGGTGGATGAATATTTAGTATTTGGCCCTATCTCTAAAACACCTTTCTGCGGGATCCAGCGGAATGTGTGTGGTGATTGTCAGATGCAGTGGTTGTGTTGTTGCTGTGGAGGTGACCATTGCTATTTGTGAGGGAAGGTCAAACTGTGGTGGTTGCATGACTGGGGTATTCAACTCAGGTTTCATGCCCTCCCATGGGTTGGTCCTTGGTTTATACTGTTGCAGCTCAGGGTGTAATCTTTGTTTTTTCTTTCTAAGGGAGGATACTTCTTGTTGTAAGCCCTGTAAGGCCCTAGGCAATTCCACTATTGATGGAGTTTCCTGGTCTGTCTGTTAGGGCTGTGCAAAACCCTCAAATATACCGACTAAGGAATGCATCATCCAGTCAGCCCTATATGTTGTGGCTTGACTTTATGTCAGGACCAATCACCTGATACGCAGGCTATCTGCAGGAGTGATGAATGTCTCCCTGACCTCCCAGAACACCTTTCAATACTCTCAGAGAGTCGCAGGAGTCTCAACAGGTGTTCTGAAAGGGAAACTGAATTGGGAAGAGAGAAGAGAAACAACCTTGGTATGTCTCTACCACCTGGTCCAGTCGGACACCATTTTCTTAGGCACATAAGTGCATGGTCAGCGATCTGTCAGAAATGTTGTTTTGGGAAAAGAGAAGTGATACAAGAATAGTCTTGCACATACTGGGAACCCTGGAATAGACCGTTTGGTCTAAGTTTACGACTTTGGAAATTCACAAAGGGCATTTACGAGTAGTATTTTTCGGTCCGCACTCGGGGTGGAGATCCAGAGACCCGGGCTCCTCGAGGGTGATGGCAAATAATACCTGGCACAACCCGCAGATTCCTGACAATATCCATCTACCTTCATTATCAGAGTCTATATATACTATGGGGGTTATTCTAACTTTGGAGGAGGTGTTAATCCGTCCCAAAAGTGACGGAAAAGTGACGGATTTACCACCAGCCGTATTACGAGTCCATTATATCCTATGGAACTCGTAATACGGCTGGTGGTATATCCGTCACTTTACCGTCACTTTTGGGACGGATTAACACTCCTCCAAAGTTAGAATAACCCCCTATGTCTAAATAAATATGAAAATATATGGCATAGAAATGATAAATTTGACCATCCCAAATCTCTTTAAAAAAAATACTATCTTTATCTAAAATATGAGTTTCTTGTAGCATGACAATACAACACTGTAACTTGAATAAATAAGTTTAAACTCTCTTTCGTTTAATTAGATTACACATACCCATGATGTTCCATAATGTAAAATTAGGAGTTTCACTTTAATAAATATACAAGTAAATATCAACTGATATATTCACTAATACCAGTGTAACATACCTTAGAAAGAAATAACATGAAAGTATGTAATAGCAAAGCTAACTAGTTGTGCCAAACAGTACTAAAAGGCAAGAAAACCAAAGTGGAAAGTGGAAATAGAAACCTAATACTGGATCTAAAAAAGATAGCCAACAAATAAAGAGACCGCCGGGGCCAGGGTCGGCGGGAGCACCGCCGACGGACCGGCGGTGCCCCGCAGGGCATTCTGACCGCGGCGGTTTGGCCGCGGTCAGACAAGGAAAACCGGCGGTCTCCCGCCGGTTTTCCGCTGCCCTTGGAATCCCCCATGGCGGCGCAGCTTGCTGCGCCGCCATGGGGGATTCTGACACCCCCTACCGCCATCCTGTTCCTGGCGGTTCGCCCGCCAGGAACAGGATGGCGGTAGGGGGTGCCGCGGGGCCCCTGGGGGCCCCACTGTGTATTTCAGTGTCTGCAATGCAGACACTGAAATACGCGACGGGTGCAAACTGCACCCGTCGCACATACCCACTCCGCCGGCTCCATTCGGAGCCGGCTTCCTCGTGGGGAGGGGTTTCCCGCTGGGCTGGCGGGCGGCCTCCTGGCAGTCCCCCGCCAGCCCAGCGGGAAAGCCTGAATGGCCTCTTTTGACCGCAGAGCGGCCATATGGCGGTTCCCGCGAGGCTACCGCCGCCCGCCTCTGTCGGAATCACCCCCAAAATGAAGGAGGGTGTGGTCTGACCAGTATAGTGTGAAACCTGTCAAGCTCATAGCACATGAAATCCTGTAACTATTCTGATCAACTTTCTTCAATCCTGCTGCTAATTCATTTTTGTGGGATAGAAGACCATGCGCCTGGCCAGAGTGGAGCTGTGACCATTACCAGACAACTGCACAGGGTGTCAGCTGTTGACTTAAGCAGTCTTGGTACCTCCCCGGCCTGATGGGGTAGAGCTGCAGTCCCAAGGCCTGGAGTGGAGATGTCCGCCATCAACGACAGGAGAGGTGAGTGAATGTCCATGGGACTAAAGCAGAGCACCAGTCTCCGTGCAGCGGAGACCATGCTGTAAGTTTCCCACAATTGTAATGCAAGGTCATTGGGCCATTTGTGTTGAATCACTAGTGTCATTGAACTTGTTGATGGTGTCACAGAGTAGCCACTCTGACCAATGCTGCCCTGGGCCCAATTTGCTGCTCCTGGATGCTGGGGTTGCCCCTCTCTGAACCATAACCCAGAGAGGACAATCAAACTAGTCTGGACAAATTCACCAGGCCACTGCTGGCCAGTGTGGGAGTTATGGCGGTGCCCTCGCAGGACACAGTGGATTACACCCTGCAGGATGTAGCTAAAGCTATACAAGCTGATGGATTCTCCCTTGAGACCAAGGTAGATGCACCGCCATTAGATCTTAATCTACATGCATCTCAGGGGAGTCAAGAAGATGGTCTTGCACATTGAGACCTCCACAAAAGAGGCACATCAGAGAGTGACTGAGCTAGAGTCTACAGTATCTGACTTGTTGCAACATACAAGATTGCTAGAAAACAAAACTGAGGATGCAGGGGGTGGTCTCACCGAAACAATGTTTGGCTGGTGGGCCTCCCCAAAAACAATCTGAAGGAGAGTGCCAGGAATTGTATTTACATGATTAGATACTTTTTCCTTTATGGTCTAGAGCCCTCTGCAATTTTTTCTCCATTGAAGAGAGTGCTTTTGCCTGTGGCCAGGGCTACACTCAGTCCAGTTATCTTTTTGCTTCAAAATTATGAAGACAGGAATGCCACATTGCAGATGGGCAAGCAACAGGGTGATATCACAGAGGAATGAGTGAAAGTCATGCTTTTCCCCAGCAAACACCCAGCAGCAGGTGCATACTTTGCACTGCTCCTTCTAAGTGATTAAGAGACAAAAACATTAAATAAATAATGTTCTTCCCTTCTTGCTTAAAAATATTTCATAATGGCAAGGCACATTTCTCATGGCCCTAGACCAGACCCGACTGGATAGAATGACGGCTGCAGGGAGGTACCCAGCCCGGACAGCAGCAAGGTAAGGATGCACACCGTCCCTTGTAGACCAGGCAGACAAAAGATACAAGTGGCCTGTTTGCAAGAAACACATTTGGCCTCTGCAGAAGCTCCTAAGGGCCAACAAAAGTGAAAAGGTAGTATTTATTATGCAGAGTATAGCACACATGTGATGGGAGTGGGATTCTGGGTGGTACCTCAAGTGCCCCTAACAGATGAGAAGGTCCATTTGGAAACTGAGGGTAGGTATCTGGTACTCCATGGGACATAAATGAGAGACCTGCCACATTGTTGGGTGTATATGGCCCACATGTAGACGTTGCTGATGTTCTGACCCCTCAGCTTGGGATGGTATCACAATATCTGGGTGCAACCATTTTGTGGATCAGTGACTTCAACTGTGTCTTAGACACGGAGCTGGACTGAGCCCCCCCCCCCCAATCCTACTAATAATCTTAGTTGGGCCCAGTTCCTGAGACATGCAATGAAAGGATTGGAAATGGTCGACACTTGCAGGGTACACAACCCCCTGACCCGGAGAATATTACAATTTTTCCTTCCAAAGCAGGCATGTGCCTGAATTGACTTTGTTGGACTATTCACCAGTTTATTTTTTGTGATAAATTCGGTTATTGGTGAAATCAAGTGTGAACCCTGGTCAAGCAACAGCCACAATCCCTTGCAGAGTGAACCACAAAAAGTCTCTCATTTTACTTGTGCTTAACCCTGGGTACCCTGACACAGAAACAGTCAGGATAAACTTTGAGGCAATGTCTTACGTGTTAATGCACTACACAAATAGCAATAAAATGAAAACACAAGACAAGACAAGACAAATCCCAAACCTACTTAGAAAAGTAGAACATGTTTAGTAATTAAATACATTATTTGACAACAAGCCCATAAATAATTCATTTGTAGAACCTGAGTTATGATTTTTTTAAATTGGAGGATCCAAATAGCTAGTCCTAAAAAAATGGCCACCTGGGCACATTTAGCACCAAAACCAAGGTTCAAGGAGTGGATGGAGATCTCTAGGTGGACGGAGACATTGAGGAAAAAACGAAGAGAAATAAAGATATTTCTCCTCGTTACTCCCCACCTGGGAAGGTGTAGCATTTTGGCTCATTTCCAGGTGGACTACTTCTGGTAAAGCATCGAAATCCATGGATGTTGCATGGAAAAACCCATGCAACAATCATGCAATGCCTCCCTGCGGAAGAGTAACTTAGTGCAGTGATTTGCGCAGCGTTGCCTTATTCATAATATTTGAAGCCACTCAGGGCCATGCAAAATTAACTAGTGTGTCTTCATGAATCTCATTTAGGGCCTGTGTTGCTCTTGCACCACATTGTGTGGTGCAAGAGCAACATAATGGGGCTCATAAATGTGCCCCTGAGTCTGTTAGAGGGGGCAGACTACGGTCAAGGCTGTATTACATATCTCTACCTCAGAGAGGATGTGTTGAAGCAGGCACTGAGGATCAGAGAACAATACGAGACAGATTATAACCTGCAATTTACGGAAACACACTGGCAGCAGGCACTCACCCTTGTAGGTGCAGTGTCCGGCAATACTGGATTTCTGCTCCAGCATTTTAACTTTATATATAGAGCCTATGTTACCCCGGCTGTGCAATAAAATTGGGCCCACGAAGGGTAAGGGGTGCCCCAGTAGCAATGAAAAGGAGCTCACCTACCACCATTTAGTTTGGGACTGCACAATTATCAATGATTACTGGTTCCAAGTTGTATACTACTGCACCCAAATCTTGCATCTTACTATACCTATACAGCCATGTATCTATCTAATGAGAGATCTCCTTGACTGACTCCTTGAGAGATTCTGTTTTTGTTGTTTTTTTACATTGGTTAATTATGTCTGCAATATTTTCCAGTCATTGGACTATGTATTAGATGCATGTGGAACAATCAACCATAAGTGCACTTGTTGTCGGCTTATAAATGTTTTGCCTATTTCTTACCAGGGGCATCATTTGTATCAGTTTATTGCTATTTTTTCTCTACTTGTATAACATGCGATGAAAATCAATAAAATATGTCTTAAGAAAAGTAAATTGGAAGAAGGTGAAAAAAGACTTGATCCATAGCATTATAGTTCAAATGAGTGTAACACTAATGTAGTAAGGGATGGTGAAATGCCCGATTGGCTCAGATCCAGAGCAATGGCCCACACATGTAATCAAAAAGGAACAATGGACGAGATGAAAACCTATTTGACAAGGCAACATAAGGACACTTTGGAAGGAAATGAGACAATGAATACAAAATGGACATGCTTTGTGATGACCTGAGATGAGAACAACATACAATAAGAGCAAATACAGAGGTTCAGGACTTTATGAATAAAATTATTCAAATAAATTAGCCTTTTCCAATACATGTGTTTTCTCTTTTCTGATAATGTACAAGTGCTTTTAACTGATCTGGATTTTCAAAAGTGCATACTTATTAATCTTAAATCAGGGCACATATGTAAGAGGTATTTCCATCTGTTTGCTGTAAATCTGGAGCTTTCGTAAGAAATGAAGACTCGCTGTCCAGACCATATTATTTGTTTGTATTGTTTTGCAGGAGAAAGAACTACCATGAGATCTGTAAATTGTAGGAAGAAAAATATAGGTGGTCATTACAACCCTGGCGTTCGTACCGCCAACAGGCTGGCGGTACGAAAACCCATATTTTGACCGCCGCGGTACCGCCGCGGTTGCACCGCCTGGGCCGGCGGAATTCCGCCATTTTAGCCCCGACGGTGATAATCCGCCAGGGCAGCGCTGCAAGCAGCGCTGCCGTGGGGATTATGACTCCCCTACCGCCAGCCGGTCGAATCACCACGGCAGACATTCAATGGCGGTAAACCATTGGCGGTACATACCACTGCGCTCAGAATGGACACACATATACAAAACAACACTACATTGGCCAATACTAAAAACACACACCTGATACTCATACACACAACAGCACCATACAACACACACCCACATTACCCACAACCCTTTACAAACTACAATTGCTGCCAGGAGATTGACACCACAGCACACTGACAACACACCACATACACCCATACGTCCCTCATGGACCCCACATCACACACCCCACCACATTACTGAACACACTCTCACCAACACACACCACACAACACCCATATCCCCACAGAGGCTCCCCAGTTTGACTGATGAGGAGTTAAGGGTCATGGTGGATGAAATTGTCAGGGTAGAGCCACAGCTGTTTGGAGCACAGGTACAGCAAATATCTATGCCAGGAAGATGGAGCTATGGTGGAGAATTGTGGACAGGGTGAACGTCGTGGGACAGCATCCAAGAAAAAGGGACGACATCAGGAAGAGGTGGAATGACCTACGGGGGAAGATACGTTCCGTGGCAGCAAGGCACCAGCTCCCCATCCAGAGGACTGGCAGTAGACCCCCACCTCCTCCCCACAGCATGGGAGGAGCAAGTCTTGGCATTACTGTATCCTGAGGGACTAGCTTGAGTAGCCGGGGGACTGGACACTAGTAAGTCAACCTTTACCACTTATCACCCTCCATACCTGCATGCCTTCATACCTGCTCACCCTCACTCCTATCACTGCACTCCATCCCACACAATGCACCTGTGCCTATGACTAACCCCAATGCTTCGCCCTGCATGCTATACCAATGCATGGACAGCCCTCCCAGCCCTGCATGGACACCAATCACTAAAGCATGCACAGCATACGGAAACTAACAATCACACAATACATCACCATACACAAACAAAGGTGGCAGGGCAACAGCAACGATAGAGGGGAAGCCAGGGGTGTACAATATGTCACAGACATGAAGCATAATACATGACTTACATCCCCACAGGTGCCCCAGCCAATGTCAGCAGAGAGGAGGTGCCATGACTATCCAGTCTGCCAACAGAAGATGCCACCAGTGATGACAGCAACTCTAGACTTCAGGATCTAGACCTACAACTTGTCCCATCAGGGACCACTGGACAGTTGGTCACCCAAGCCCACTCACAGTCCACCACAGAGTCTCCCCCATCAGTATCCAACACAACAGCATCCACCCAGAGTACCCACACCTCTGTCCCAAGGACACCACAATCAGCAGTGTGCCCACCTGTACAGAGACCCCAGGCCACACTTCGCCCCCAAGACAATCAGGGACCGTGGGTCAGTGGCAGTGGGCACACCGTTCAAGTTACAGAGGCAAATGCCAAAAGGGACACTGGGAGGACTGCTATGCACCAGGGGGAGGACAGGCCCAAGGAACTGACTCTCCAGGAGGCACTCACCAAGATCCTGGGAGCCTACCAACATTCCCAGGACGCGATGGACCAGATCCTTGACAAGGTGCAGGAGAACAGGCGGCTGCAGGAGGAACAGTATCAGGGGATCAGGGAGGACTTCCAGGCCATCAACACCACCTTGATCTCCAGAGCAGAGGTGCTGGCAGACAAGGCCAACATCATGAGGGAAGCAACAGCACAGTAGCCACCCCCTATCAGTAGCCAGTCCATTGACCAGCCCTCCACTTCCGCTGCAGCTAGTGGGCAGGAGACCCTGCCACAGGACCCACAGGCCACCAACACCCCTCCCCCTGCAGAAGGTGAACCACCCCGCAAACATTCCCTGTGGCCCAGACAGAAGCCAGAGACACTTGCCAAGACCACAGCCAAGAAATGAGCCTCTCCTGATTGTCCCCCTTGTGTCCCACACTGTCATCTTCTCCACTGGAGTACAGTGGCCAAAGGGGATCTGCGCCGGCATTGATGGTGTACATCACCACAGACGTGACCACCATTTTCTATCTGATTTCTCACTTGTTTCCTGACCTTCAACAGGAGAACACCTACACTGTATGTGCTGCTGTGACCTGTGTCTTGAACCTACCAAGGCCCGTGTGACCAGGGAAAGAGCCCCTGCCTTCACTTCAGAGGAGTTGGGGCATTTGGTGGATGCGGTCCTACCCCAGTACGAACTGCTGTATGGGCCTCCAGACCAACAGGTGAGTAAACCTTGAACACGAAGCACATGGGAATGATGCATGGAGATGCGTGTGCAAGCATTCTGTCATTGTGGTGGTGTAAATGGTGTGCACCAGATGATGTGTAGGCCAATGGTGATGGAAATGGGATTGGTGGGCCATTTGTGTGACAGGCTGGATAGTATGTGCAATGGTGTTCTCCTGTCTGTATTACCTCTGCAGGTCAGCCCCCATCTAAAGAAGGGATTATGGTGCGCCATCGCCAAGGATGTGCAGACCCTGAGGGTCTTCGGCAGGCAGAGCACCCACTGTCAGAAATGGTGGGAGGACCTGAGACGCTGGGCACAGAAGACCGCGGAGGCCCAGCATGGCCTCACAATAAGGAAGGGGTGCCCGTCAGAACCTGCCTCCCCTGATGGCCCGCATACTGGTGGTAGCTTACCCAGAGCTGGATGGGCGCTTTAGGGCATCACAGCAGCCACAAAGGAGTGAGTACAGTGGACATTACTACAATAACTGCCAGGTGGCATGGGATCCGGGTGGTGGGTATTAGTTACCATATCAGGTAGGGCTTTGTGGGTCCCAGGAGGGGTGTAGGTGGCAGTGTGTGTCCCTCATCTTGCTGTGGCATCTAGCCAAGTCACTGGCAATGCAATGCATAATGCTCAAGCCTGATCCCTGTGTGTGACAGTGCTGTGTATGCCAACTGTGGAGATGGTGCTGTAATTGACCCAGTGTTTCCTTTCTCTTTCCCCCCCCTTTTTTCTTCTGTCATCCTGTTCATGAGTGCATTAGCATCATCTGGTGGAGGAGCAGGGGCACCAGCAACAGAGGGAGCTGGAGGCAGCGTCCACCGATACCAAGAGAACCAGTGGGACGGAGGGCAAGGGGAGCACCACAGTGGAGACAGGAGGTGACAACACAGACTGAGATACCTCCTCCGATGGAAGCTCCCTGGTGATGGCGGACACCTCTGTGACCACCCCAGCTGCAGGTACAGCCGCCACCCCCAAACCAGCACCGCCCTCCCAGTAGCCCCTCAGTGAGTTGCCCATGCCTGCTCACCCGGGAGGGTGGGCATCTTCTTCGCCCCAGGCACCTCAGGCCCTGCCCCATTGAGCCCTGCTGTCCTGAGTGAGGAGGCTATTGACCTCCTGAGATCCATCTCTGTAGGGCAGTCAAACATAATGAATGCCATCCAGGGGCTGGCATCCCAAGTGCAGAAATGCAATGCATTCCTGGAGGACATTCACAGTATATTGGCGGCCCAACAGAGATCGATTCAGGCTCTGATGGCAGCCATTGTCGGTGTTCCTACCATCCCCCCTCCAACTACCACTTCCAGTCCCAGTCTCCTCAACCCCAACTGTAGGAGTTTGGCCTGGTTTGTAGTGGGTACCTTGGGTACTTACACCTTATACCAGGTCCAGTTATCCCTTATTAGTGAAGTAGTAGTGTTCTAGCAACTTAGGCTGGTAGAGGTACAGCAGAGCAGCATAGGCTGAACTAGGAGACATGCAAAGCTCATGCAATACCACTTATAGTTGCACTGTACCTATACACAAGCAAAGACAATACTCAGTGTTACCAAAAATAAAGGTATTTATTTGGGTGCCACAGTACCAAAAATATCTTAAAGACAATACTCTGGAGGTAAGTATTGGACACAATATATACACTAGAAACCAAAATTAGACAAGTAAATAGTCATAGAACAATGCAAACAGTAGGAAATCCTATTGAATGTAATGGCAGAAAATAGGTCTAGGGGCAACACAAATCATTTACTAAGAAAGTGGAATGCGAATCACAAATTCCACCCTAGACATGTGTAGTGTGTGTAGAATCGTTGGGAGAGTAAGAATACAGTAAATGTAAGTAAATTACCCCACCCCAGAGCCCAGAAAAGCAGGAGTAAAGTACTGCAAGTTTCCTTAGGACACACTACACCTCGTTTTTGGGATTTTGCAGCAGCCAACCAAGTCAGTAAAGAATAAATACGGGATTATTGGACCTGAAGACCTGCAAAGGAAGAGGAATAAGTCCAGAAGTCGAAAGAAGTCCCAGGAAGAACAGGAGCCCCTGCCAACCCAGAAGAGGGTGCAAAAGAAGAGTCTCTGGTTAGTTGAAGACTACAGAAGTGCACCCTAGGAAGATGCCAGCGGGTTCTTCTGAAATGCAAAAGAGGTAGAATGGTGTGAAGATCGTTGCAGACAAGATTTCGTGGTGGAAGGCGCCAAGAAGCCTTGGGTACGACAAAAGTGTGTTTTGCATCAAAATGGCACTGGATGGACCCAGGAGAGACCTGGGGGCCTCAACTCTGTGTGAGGAGGAGGTGGGGCTCTTCACACTTTAGAGAGCCCTCAGGATGCCAGCCAGCACCACCAGAAGCTGCAGGATCTGGGTTCCAAGGAGGTGCAAAATTTGGTTGATGTAGCACAACAAAAGAAGGTCCCATGCCGCCAGAGAATGACTTAGCGAGTTGGGTGTCGCAGGATGGAGTGCTGGGGACCTGGGCCAGGCTGTGCATGAAGGAATTTTGCAAAGAGTGCACAGAGGCCTTAGGAGGCAAAGAAGACGCAGTACACAGGGGTACCGTCGCTCTTGGGGAAGGCAAGGTCTTACCTCCTCCAAATTGCATCAGTAGGACATCAGGACAGTCTATGTCGATGATGTCCACCCTCTGTGTCCCTGGGAGCAAGCTCATCTCTGTGAGAGGAGTCTCAGTGTACTGGTCGTCGTCTTGGAAGGTGCCTGTTTGGAGCAGGGGAGTGACTCTGTCACTCCACAGGAGATTTCTTCAGTCCTTCTGGCGCAGGATGAAGACAGGGAGTCCCCAGAGCATGCACACCATGGAAAGTGTTGCAGTTGCTGACTTGGAGCAGAGGTTGCTGAAGAAAAGTGTCTCTTGCAGTTACAGAATTTCTTGAAGCAGGCTGCAGTTGATCCGAGGTCAGAAGACTCTGAAGTTGTTGCAGAGGATTCCTGAAGGAAACTTGCAAGCAGAATCTGAAGAGAACCCACAGGAGAGACCCTAAATAGCCCTGAGAGGGGGATTGGCTACCTTATCAGGGGTCTCTGACGTCACCTGTGGCACTGGCCACTCAGAGCCCTCCAGAGTGCCCCCAAACCTTGCAAAGCAAGATGGCTGATGTCTGGAACACACTGGAGGAGCTCTGGGCACCACCCCTGGGGTGGAGATGGACAGGGGAGTGGTCACTCTCCTTTCCTTTGTCCAGTTTCCCACCAGAGCAGGGGACAAAAGGTCCCTAAACAGGTGTAGACTGGTTTATGCAAGGAGTGCACCATCTGTGCCCCTCAATGCATTTCCAGAGGCTAGGTAGGCTACCCCTCCCAGCCTGTAACACCTATATCCAAAGGGAGAGGGTGTAACACCCTGCTCTCAGAGGAAATGCTTTGTTCTGCCTTCCTGGGACTGGGCTGCCCAGACCCCAGGAGGGCAGAACCCTGTCTTTGAGGTGTCTGCAGCTGTAGCTGCAGTGCAAGCCTCAGAGAGCTGGTTTGGCAGTACTGGGGACCCATGGTGGAGCACCCAGGATGCATGGAATTGGCTCCCCAATCCCAGATTTGGAATGGGGGGACAATTCCATGATCTTAGACATGTTACATGGCCATGTTCGGAGTTACCATTGTGAAGCTACATATATTTATTGACTTATATGCGCCTTTAGCGCCTTGAGACCCGCACGGGTGAGTAGCGCGCTTTATAAATGTTAATGATTTGATTTGATTTGATTTGATTATATGTAGTGAACGTGTGTAATGGCTTCCCCACACTCACAAAGTCCTGGGAAATGGCCCTGAGGGGGCACCTTTGCTAGTGGAAGGGTGCCCTCACACTTGGTAAATTTGCACCTAACCCTCAGCAAGTGAAGGTTAGACATACAGATGAAGTATAAGGCGGTCATTACAACATTGGCGGTAAAAGCCGCTTACCGCCGTGCAGAAGACCGCCAACACACCAATGCGGCTGTGGAATTCGGCCACAGCTATTATGACCCACATCTCGGAATCCGACAAAATTCAGACACCCACACAAGTCCGCCACACCAAGGGTCAGTGATAAACTGGCGGCAAAAAAATCTCCACCGTCACGCCAACAGAAATACGCCCACACTATCACGACACATGAATCCATGCGGCGGTCTTTCAACCGCGGTATTCCATTGGCGGTACACACGGCAGCGCTCAAAATACACACACATCTCCAAAACACCACCACATTGGACAATTCAAAATACACACACCTGATACACATACACACCACTCCCACACACCCAATACAATATAAAACACACACCCACATCAGCCAAAAACCCCTACGACCACAATTACAGAGAGAAGGCCAGAGAGAGACACCACCATCAACAAACTAGCATCCACAGGCACACAACACCATCAACCACACAACTTCCACGCACAAAACCCCACACACCACTACATATCACCACACTTATCACCACACACACCACCCCACACATCACCTACACGACCCCATGGCACCGTAAAGACACCCCAGGTTCTCGGAGGAAGAGCTCAGGGTCATGGTGGAGGAAATCGTCCTGGTAGAGCCACAGCTATTTGGATCACAGGTGCAGCACACCTCAATTGCAAGGAAGATGGAGCTATGGCGAAGAATATTCGACAGGGTCAATGCAGTGGGACAACACCCAAGAAATCGGGAGACCATCAGGAAAAGGTGGAACGACCTATGGGGGAAGGCGCGTTCCGTGGTCTCAAGACACCACCAGGCGGTTCAGCGGACTGGCGGCGGGCCCTCACCTCCTCCCCCACAACTAACAACATGGGAGTAGCAGGTCTTGGCAATTCTGCATCCTGAGGGCCTCGCAGGAGTCGGTGGAGGAATGGACTCTGGTAAGTCAAATCTTAACTATTACATCCCCCACCCTACCTGCATGCTATCACATACCCCCACCCTCGCCCCCACCCCTATCACTCCAACTCCTCAAAAATGTACCAATATCACAAACCACACATCCCAACACCAAGCCCTGCATGCAACAACAACGCATGGACACCCTTCACTAAAGCATGCCCACTGCACATACCCATACACCCCCCTAAACCATCATCACACAAGCCCACACACAAGAATGCCAGCACTGGGGTACACGGTCACCCACCCATTGCACACCATGACACACACACATGCAATAATCATGCCTTTCCACCCCTGCAGGACCACTACCCAACGTCACCAGACAGGAGGGTCCAGACATGTCCACTCCACCCACAGAAGAGGCCCACAGTGATGACAGCACCTCTGTCCACCTGGATCTAGATGACCAGCCCGGACCATCGGGGGCCTCGGGACAGTCGGTTCCCCTCACACAGGCACAGGCCACCACAAACCTTCCCCCCTCAGGAAACATCAGCACAGCACCCACCCAGCGGGCCCATACCTCCGTATCCAGGACACGTCAATCAGCTGTGTGTCCACCACCACAGGGATCCCAGGATAACCCACCACCCCAACAACAACAGGGACCTGGGGGCAGTGGCATTGGGCACACGGTCCAGGGGACGGAGGCACAGGAACACAGGGGAACTGGGAGGGCTGCTGTGCGACAGGGGGCGGACAGGCCAAGGGAACCCACTCTCCACGAGGCCCTCTCCTCCATCATGGGAGCATACCACTGCTCCCAGGAGATGATGGCAACGGTACTGGGCAAGTTTCAGGAGACCCAGCAGATGCAGGAGGAACAGTATTTGGGGTTCAGGGAGGAACTCCGAACCATCAGCTCCACCCTGGGCACCATTGTAGGGGTGCTGAAGGAAGTACTCAACACCAGGAGGGACACTATGGCACTACAAGGGGCCCCTGACACTAGCATGGACGATGAACTGCCCACCACCTCCACCGGCGCTAGTAGACAGGAGGAACTGCCACAGGACCACCACACCAGCACCACACCTCCTGCACACGGAGAACCACCCCGCAAACGGTCCCTGACATCCAGGAACAAGACAGAGCACGATGCCAAGACCCCCGCCAAGAAATGAGACCACTCTGATTGTCATCCCACTGTCCCACTTTGTCACCCTGTCCATATTGAAACTGCCCCAGCTCCACTTCCTATGCCCATATGGGCAATGCACCTGTGAGACTAATAGACTGGACTCTGCCATGGACACTCCTCCTCCATCACCCCTCACCATTTAACTTCCCCCTCCAATATTTTGTATTTAAATAAACACACCTAAAGCACCAAAAGATCTGGAGTCTGTCTGTGATTTCGAAATAGTGTATTGGCTATTACAGTGACAAATTTTTCTTGAAATAGTAATGTCAACATACCTATGTCACACAGCTCTAGTCCATGAGGAATCTAAGCAGATGACACACGTTGGGACCCACACCTGTGAAACCGTAAGGGAAAGTGACAACTCAGTGACCATACACAGGGTGAAAACGACAGACAGGATAGAGGTAGAAGTGTAAAAGTACATGTAGTAGGCAGGAATGTATTCTTACCTGTGTTTCACTGGAAATATTACTGGATCACTGAGTCCCTGTTCTGCATGTCTTCTTCCTCTGCTTCCTCCTCATCACTGTCCACAGGCTCCACAGCTGCCACAACACCGCCATCTGGACTATCCTCCTGCAGAAAAGGAACCTGTCGTCGCAAAGCCACGATGATCTGGCACACCTTCTTTGGTGAGTAGAATAGGGATCCACCTGTCATATGCAGACACCTGAACCTGACCTTCAGGAGGCCGAAGGTCCGCTCGATCACCCTCCTAGTTCGCCCATGGGCCTCACTGTAGCCTTCCTCTGCCCTTGTCCTGGGATTCCTCACTGGGGTCCGTAGCCATGACAGGTTGGGGTAACCAGAGTCACCTAATAGCCACACAAGGTGCCTCTGGAGTTGACCTATCACATAAGGGATGCTGCTATTCCGCAGGATGTAGGTGTCATGCACTGAGCCAGGGAACATGGCATTCACATGGGAGATGTACTGGTCTGCCAAACATACCATCTGTACATTCATGGAATGATAACTCTTCTGGTTCCTGTACACCTGTTCACTCCTGTGGGGGGGGGACCAAAGCTACATGTGTCCCATCAATGGCACCTATGATGTTGGGGATATGTCCAAGGGCATAGAAGTCACCTTTCACTGTAGGCAAATCCTCCACCAGAGGAAAAACGATGTAGCTCCGCATGTGTTTCAGCAGGGCAGACAACACTCTGGACAATACGGTGGAAAACATAGGCTGGGACATCCCTGATGCCATGGCCACAGTTGTTTGAAATGACCCACTTGCAAGGAAATGGAGCACTGATAGCACCTGCACTTGAGGGGGGATTCCTGTGGGATGGCGGATTGCTGACATCAGGTAAGGCTCCAACTGGGTACACAGTTCCTGGATTGTGGCACGGTCAAACCTGTAGGTGATAATCAAATTTCTTTCCTCCATTGTCGACAGGTCCACCAGCGGTCGGTACACCGGAGGATTCCCCCATCTCCTCACATCTCCCAGCGGACGGTGCCTATGAAGGACAACAGCGAGCACAGAGTCAAACAACTCAGAGGTATGTATCCACAGTCTAGTCAGAACACCAATCATACACAAAATGTGGCCTGTATGTGTGTTGAGACTAGGCCTAGGTATGTGTGACGCAGTGGTAATTAGGCCATGTGGGCCCCTGAAATAGCGGCTGCCTGACCTGAAAAGTGGGACAATGGGATGTGAGGTAACTGCGCTGGCGTTGTACACCGTCGCGGTAGGAGGTCGAAGACCGCGGCGCAATGCTGCATTGGTTAACATTGGACCCTATGGGTCCCAGGAGCCAATGACGATGTACGCCGTTGGTGATGGTACGCACCGCCGCGGACGTGACCGCCGCAGATGTGACCGCCATTTTCTATCTGTATAATCACTCGATACCTGATCTTCGACAGGAGAGGACCTACTCTGCAAGTGTTGCTGTGACCTTGGTCTGGGAGAGACAATGGCTCGTGCGTCTGGGAAAGGGCCCCTGCCTTCACATCGGAGGAGTTGGAGAAGCTCGTCGATGGGGTCCTTCCCCAGTACACGCTATTCTACGGTCCTCCAGACCAACAGGTAAGTAGACAGGGAGCATGTTGTATGGGCTATGCCTGTGTGGAGAGGGCTGGTTGTAAGAAGGAAGGGGGCAGAGTTCTGCGTGCATGAAAGACGGTGGGTGCATGTGCCACATGGCAAGGGTAGGGATGGGGGCAGTTGGTAATTACTTCTCTTCTTCCCCTGTACATTTCATGTAGGTCAGCGCCCACCAGAAGAAGGATATTTGGCGTGCCATCGCCAAGGACGTCCGGACCCTGGGGGTCCACCACAGACGGAGCACCCACTGCTGGAAAAGATGGGAGGACATTGTCCGCTGGAGCAAGAAGACGGCGGAGGCTCAGCTGGGGATGGCCTCCCAACGTGGGAGGGGTGCCAGTCGAACCATGACCCCCCCTGATGTTCCGGATCCTGGCGGTGGCCTACCCGGAGTTGGATGGGTGCTTGAGGGCCTCACAGCAGACACAAGGGGGTGAGTACACTCTCATTCTGCTGACTTTGCGTGCACTGAAGGTGTCTGGGTGGGGGAGGAGGGCTGTGGGTTTCCCTTGGCCAGGGGGAGTTCCGTAGGCTAGGCCCCTCTGTAAGGCATGGCCTTGTGGCCCACCACCCCACCTCTGTAGAGTGCCAAGTACAGCCATTCATGCACCTGTGTCATCTATGTGTGCAGATGTCGTCCATAGCCTTGTAGGCCATTTCCCATGAAGTGCACTGTAGAGCCCAACAGCGCGACGTAGTGCAGGGGGCTTCTGTGTCTGTCTTGTCCGCCAACGGTAGCGGTAATCCATGCACTCAACATGTCTTCCTTCTGTTCCCACCCCCCTTTTTTGTGGTCTCCCTGTTCTTCTGTGCATTTGCATCATCAGACGGAGGACCTGTGGCACCGGAGCACGAGGGAGCTGCATCCGACATGACCATGGAGGGCCACACTACGGAATACACCAGTGGGACGGAGGGTGAGGGGAGCACCACGGCGGGGACAGGAGCTGAAACCAGCGACACTGACTCGTCCTCCGATGGGAGCTCCCTTGTGGTGGCGGCAAAATCTGTGCCCCCCGCATCTACAGCTACAGCCACAACCCCCCCTACCAGCACCGCCCTCCCATCAGCCCCTCAGCCTTCGCCCCGTGCCCGCTCACCCAGGAGGGTGGGCATCACCTTCGCCCCAGGCACCTCAGCCCCTGCCCCTGTCACCCCTGCTACCCTCAGTGAGGAGGCCATTGACCTCCTCAGGTCCCTCACTGTTGGGCAGTCTTCCATTTTGAATGCCATCCAGGGTGTAGAAAGGCAGTTGCAACAAACCAATGCATTCCTGGAGGGCATTCATTCTGGTCAGGCGGCCCTTCACCGAGCCTTTCAAACTCTGGCCTCAGCACTGATGGCAGCCATTGTCCCTGTGTCTAGCCTCCCCCCTCCAACTTCCTCCACCCAGACCCAATCCCCTCTACCTCTGCCTATCCCAAGCACACCATCAGACCAGCCTGCACACACCTCACCACAAGGGAAGCTCAGGCAAACATAAGCACCACACATCCCACAGGCACTCACACAAGCATCACACACATACAGACACACCAACATCCACTGCTTCCACTGTGTCCCCCTCGTCATCGTCTCCCTCCTCCCTCCCAGTCTCCTCTACACTCACACCTGCATGCACTACCTCTACAGCCACTACGTCCCGCACCAGCACACCCACTGCACACCCCGCTCACGTGCAATCACCACCCCCACTACCATACACACATCCCCTGTGTCCTCTCCCGTTGTGTCTGTGACGCCCCCTCCGAAGATACACAAACGCAGGCACACACCCACCCAACAGCCATCCACCTCACGACAGCCTCCAGCGCATGCACCTGCACCCAAAGCCACAAAACGTACACCTCCTACAACCACTACCTCTTCCTCCACTCCCAAACCCCCTCCAGCTACCCGTCCCATTGTGTCCAAACAACTTTTCCTGTCCAGCCTTAACCTATTTCCCACCCCTCGTCCAACTCATAGGTCCCGAACTTGCACCTCAGCCACAAAATCTCCGGGACCAGTGGTGCCTGTGGTCACAGGTATGTCGAGTGCACCGGCCACCAGGACAGCCAAGCAAGTCCCCCCCTGTGAAGCACCAGAAGTTGGCCAGTGCACGGCGGGAGAGGGGGAAGACTCCAGCCACCCAAGCCGCTCCCAGGGGTCCCGGTGGGAGTGTGGACTCAGCTGTGACTCCTCTCAAGGTGGGGAAGGGCCACAAGAAACCCAGCAAGTCTGGGAGGAGCAGCACACCGGAGAAGACCGCCATCATCCCCGCTGCCCAGGAGGGCCCCGCCAGCCCCATCCTCGCTGCACAGGAGGCCACCATCAGCCCCATCCTCGCTGCCCAGGAGGGCCCAGCCAGCCACAGCCCAGCTGCCCAGGAGGCCACCGCCAGCCCCATCCTTGCTGCAAAGGAGGCCAGCGCCAGCCCCATCCTTGCTGCACAGGAGGCCAGCGGCAGCCCCATCCTCGCTGCACAGGAGGCCAGCGGCAGCCCCATCCTCACTGCACAGGAGGCCACCGCCAGCCCCATCATCGCTGCCCAGGAGGGTCCTGCCAGCCACAGCCCAGCTGCCCAGGAGGGCCCCGCCAGCCACAGCCCAGCTGCCCAATGAAGGACTGCCAGCCCCAGCCCAGCTGGGCAATGAAGGACTGCCAACTCAGGAACCGCTGAACAGGGCACCGCCGTATCAAGCACCGCTGAACAGGGCACCGCCGTATCAAGCACCGCTTAACAGGGCACCGCCAACTCAAGCACCGCTGAACAGGGCACTGCTGTATCAAGCACCGCTAAACAGGGCACTGCCAACTCAAGCACCGCTGAACAGGGCACCGCCGTATCAAGCACCGCTGAACAGGGCACCGCCAACTCAAGCACCGCTGAACAGGGCACCGCCAACTCAAGCACCGCTGAACATGACACTGCCGTATCAAGCACCGCTGAACAGGGCGCCGCCAACTCAAGCACCGCTGAACAGGGCACCGCCAACTCAAGCACCGCTGAACAGGGCACCGCCGTATCAAGCACCGCTGATCATGGCCCCGCCGTATCAAGCACCGCTGAACAGGGCACCGCCGTATCAAGCACTGCTGAACAGGGCACGCCAACTCAAGCACCGCTGAACATGGCACCGCCGTATCAAGCACCTCTGAACAGGGCACCGCCGTATCAAGCACCGCTGAACAGGGCACCGCCAACTCAAGCACCGCTGAACAGGGCACCACCAACTCAAGCACCGCTAGCCCATGAGCGGCAGGGGCACCGACGCAACTGGGACCGTCACGGGGTGCGTGATGCACTCTGGGCACCAGTCCCCCTCCAGAACCAGTGAAGACATGCATCCACTACCTCTGTCCTTCACAGGATGAAGCACTCTGGGCACCAGTCCCCCTCCAGAACCAGTGGAGAGATGCATCCACTACCTCTGTCCTTAGCAGGATGAAGCACTCTGGGCACCAGTCCGCCTCCAGAACCAGTGGAGACATGCATCCACTACCTCTGTCCTTAGCAGGATGAAGCAGTCTGGGCACCAGTCCCCCTCCAGAACCAGTGGAGACTGTTATCCACTTGAGAGACTGTGGCTTTGCACTCCCCAGGATGAAGCAGTGGGCAAACCACCCACTGTAGAGACTTGAGAGACTGTGGCTTTGCACTCCCCAGGATTGAACAGTGGGCAAACCACCCACTGTAGAGACTTGAGAGACTGTGGCTTTGCACTCCCCAGGATTGAACAGTGGGCAAACCACCCAGTGTAGAGACTTGAGAGACTGTGGCATTGCACTCCCCAGGATGGAACAGTGGGCAAGTCACCCACTGTAGAGACTTGAGAGACTGTGGCTTTGCACTCCCCAGGATTGAACAGTGGGCAAACCACCCGCTGTATGGACTTGAGAGACTGTGGCTTTGCAGTCCCCAGGATACATCATTGGGCATGGAGCCCCCTTGTGGATCTGGCGTCGTGCACTCATCCGGCTGAGGTGCCCCCCTTCCCTTCCCCCTGAGGTGCCTGTTGTATTTCAATCTGATGCCCCATCAGTGTTCTCTCCGTCATGTTCGGGTATCTTGTGTGGGCCTCGCCCATGCATTTTGGGACCAGTGGTCTATGAATGGTGCAATACCTGGACTACTAATCGTGGTGTATATTTTGTTAACAGTGTGTATATATATATATATATATATATATATATATATATATATATATATATATATATATATATATATATATGTATATATATATATATATATATATTTGCATACTGAATTTTGATACATTACAATGGTTACACTCATTTCCTTTTGTCTTTGCATTCTTCCGGGGGGTTAGGGGGTGTTACTATGATGTATAGATATGTATTAGTGTGTGTGTTGCAGTGGGTGAGGTGGGGGTGGGGGTGTTGCGTGTGTGTGTCCCTGTTTTTTGCCTCCCCCCTCCCCTGTGTCGTAGGTGCAGTACTGACTATGGTCTTCGCCGCCGGCGTTGGTGCTCCTGGTGCAGGAGCAGGAAGAGTATTGCGGGTAGGATTTGGAGTTCCGGGTCCATGGTGTCGTCGTTCCTCGTGGAGTGTGTAGAGGTGAGCGTTTCCCCTTTGAAATTCCTGTTTCCACCGTGTTTTTATCCGCGGTGAATCCACCCCGGAAAAGGTGGTGGATTGGCCTGTCATAATAGTGTGGGCGGTACATTTTCTTCCGCCTGTCTGAGCCGCTGTGGCGGTCGGAGTGTTAAAGTGGCTGTCTTTGTTGGTGGTTTCCGCCACGGTCGTAATTACAAATTTTTTACCGCCGGCCTGTTGGCGGTCTTACCTCCGCTTTAACACCGACTGCCATGGTTGTAATGACCACCTAAGTTACTTAAGTGCAGTGAAAATGGCAGTGAAATAACATGTGCTCTATTTCACAGAGTCTGCAATGGCAGTCCTGTGTAAGGGTTTGTCTGAGCTCCGTATGGGTGGCAAAAGAAATGCTGCAGCCCATATGGATCTCCTGGAACCCCAATGCCCTGGGTACCATGGTACCATATACTAGGGACTTATAAGGGGGGTCCAGTATGCCAATTGAAATTGAAAAATGAAGTCACTGGCCTACAGTGACAAATTTAAAAGCAGAGAGAGCATAAGCCCTGAGGTTCTGGTTCGTAGAGCCTCAGTGACACAGTTAAGCACTGCTGACTACACATGCATTAGGCCACAAACTATGAGCACTGGGGTCCTGGCTAGCACGACCCCAGTGAGACAGGCAAAACACACTGACATATATATTTTTATCTATGAACAGTGGGGTCCTGAATAGCAGGATTCCAGTGACACAGTAAAAACACACTGACCCACACTCACAAAGAGGCCAAAAGTGGGGGTAACCATGCTAGAAAGAGGCTACTTTCCGACACCAACCCATCCCAAGCATGCATATAGACGAGCATGCACACAAGACAACACACAAGAGTGGCACAGTTAAGCACAGGCACCACACTTCATCCCACAAGTACTCACGCAAACACCACACAGTTGCAGACACAACCACATTCACTGCATCCACTGTCTCTACCTCATTCTCCTCCTCCACCTCACTTACAGTCTCATCCACACTCACACTTGCATGCACTGCATCAACATCCACCACCAGCATCACCACACCAAGCAGCAGACACCTCCACAACATTCATGCGCGCATCCCCTGTATCCTCTCCCACCCTGTCTGTCTCCCCCTGCTAAAGGACACAAACACAAGACCTCACACACAAAACAGCCATCCACCTCACATCAGCACACTGCCCGTCCACCTGCACCCAAGTCCAGCAGACATTCACCTCCAACAACTACTCCCTCAACCTCCATTCCCATCCCTCCTCCCTCATCCTGCCCCACCGTCCCTAAGGAGCTTTTCCTTGCCCAACTTGACCTCTTCCCTCCCCCTCCCCATTGTCCTGCCCATAAGAGCAGGGTCCCAACAACCCAACCCAACACCTCAGCCAAACTGTCCACGCGGGCAGTGTTGGCACCACCTAGTCGTGGTGGCAAGTCAATGAAGGATCCCACTCCACCGGCTAGGAAGGTTAAGGATCCCACACCTCCTGCCATGAAGGAGAAGGTGCTCGCACCTCCTGCCATGAAGGGGAAGAAGCTCTCAACCCCTACCAGGAAGGCCCCAGCTCTCTTAGAGACTAAGAGGGAGATTTTGACCGTTCTTGCACCTCAAGATAAGTGCCACAGAGCTTTGCACAGGAGGAAAAGAGGGAACACAATATTTAAAAACACTGGTGGGGCGAGTGATTTAACTGGCCATAGTGAATGACCCTCTAACACAGTAAATAATTCACCTGGTCAAAAGGGTCCTCAAAGTCAGGCAGCTTCCCGGAGGAAAAATCAAACTGCTCTGATATCTCCAAATCGGCACCAGAAAATCACCCCCTTGCTTAGGTCCTTTTTGAAAGCACAAAGTACAATGGAGCCCTTGGTTAAACCCCTTTCTGTCCTGCATTTTGGTGAAGGCCTGTTTAGGGATATTGAGGATCTAGACAAGGGGCGAGAGGGTGCAACCCCAACCTCACTGACTTTGGAGTCAACCCGAAGTTCTGTGGGCATTTGAGGGGGGCACCCAGGGAAACTGACTTGGAATGGCAAACAAAAGTTTAGGTCTCCCTGGAACCCTGAGCACCTCGGCTAAGGAAAAATGTAGTCCCCCAGAACTCTCAGCCAGGATACGCCCTGGAGCTTTGATTTTGGTAGAGTATAGGGGACCCCAGAGGCCCCACAAGGGCGATGGCAATGCACAAACCTCAGAGGCAGTTCCCTTAGAAGTCCTGCTCCTCTCTCTAACAAAGGAGGTCAGACAAGGTTTTCTAGTATCTCAAGCCAACCATAAGGAGTTACAGGAAGTCTGTGAAAGATTAGCAAATACATTGGACATATTAGCACAAATAACCCAGGTACTGGAAACTTAAGTAGAAGAGCTAAGAGAGATCTCCGCAAGGAATAGACAAGAGATAGATGAATTGAAGATTAAAAATAAAGAGAGTCTCAACAAACTTGAGCCTTTAGAGAACATTGCAAGAAGGAACAATATTGGGCTAATGAAAGTTCCGGAAGGGATGGAAGGTGAAAATATTAAGGCCTTTTTTGGTGGATCTATTAGTACAAAGTGGTGCCCAGGAAGCGCCTGAGACGATATTAGTGAGTGATATTCAGAGAGCTAATCAAGATCCATACCAGAAAAATGTAAACAGAAATAAACCCAGGAGGATCCTGGTGAACTTGCTTACATACACTATAAAAGAAAAAATAATATCTAAATCCCTAAAGCTGGGAACCTTTAGCGTGAAGAACTGCTCCTTCAAGGTTAGATTGGATATTTTACATACCACCTTGAACAGGTAGTGGGAGTTAGGCAAAAAGATGGACACATTTAAAAGAAACTGGGGGCCAGTGCACAGTTAAAATTCCCAGCAACCCTGAAGGTCATGATGAATAACAAAATGTATAATTTAAGGGATTGAGAGGAGGCAGAAAACCTTCTGGAGACGCTTAGCGATAAATAACTAGGGATCTCTTTTGCATCTCCTTTTCATCACCTCGTGACCCTTGCTTTGTTTAAAATGCAGAATATGACCTCCGCTCTTTTTCTTCTTAATTTTTTGTGCATACACCTAGACCTGACAGCGCTTAATGGCTTTGATAGCCAATCTGGAGAAGGGTATGGGTCTCCAGGGTGTGGGGTTCACAGGGATAAGGGGGTTGAGGGGGAGCACATGGGGAGGAGCATTGGGAAAAATTAGGGAATATGGGGAAAAAAAAGGAGTGTGCCTCAGAACAAATGAGTCCCATGGACAGATTATAAGATAAAAGAACCCATAAAAGTTAGGAGAGATGAAGGGAATGGCTGATAAAAGAGTTCAGTTCCTCTCCTGGAACGTGAACGGTCTCCGAGTAAAACCTAGGAGGGATTACATTCTCCAGTATATAAGAGACTCCTCGGCTCAGATATTATTCCTTCAGGATTCACATTGTCCAAGCAAAGAAGCTCATGTAATTTTTAAACCTCAGGGGTGGGTGAAATATATGGTTTGCTCAGATAACATATCTCACTCGAGAGGGGTCCTGATTGTGACTAAGACCCAGTTAAATGCCTCAATTTTGGGCCATAAATCAGACGGGAAGGGCAGGTGGGTAATTGCAGATATTAAAATCTATGAAAATATTAATACATTAGCCTACTATTATGGGCCTAATACTGACGACATCCTACAGGACCTATGCAGAGAATTGCTAGCTGCCCAATACCCAATCATAATAGTAGGGGACTTAAATACTGTTTTAAATAACTCACTGGATAAATCAAGTGGAAGTAGGTCTTCCGGGTGTCAAAAGTCACAGACATACATTAGGGCAATAATGAAACAATTTGAGCTTGTCCACCATAGGCCCCCAGTACTGCCATACCAGTCTTCTGAGGTTTTCACTGCAGCCCCAGCTGCTGCCACCTCACAGACAGGCTTCTGCCCTCCTGGGGCTTGGGCAGCCCAATCTCAGGAAGGCAGAACAATGCATTTCCTTTGGGACAGGGGTGTTACACCCTCTCCCTTTGGAAATAGGTTTTACAGGCATGAGAGGGGTTTCCTCCCAGAGCCTCTGGAAGTGCTTTGAAGGGCACAGCTGTTGCCCTCCTTGCATAATCCAGTATACACCGGTTCCAGGACCCCGAGACCCTGCTCTGGCATGAAATTGGACAAAGGAAAGGGAAGTGACCACTCCCCTGTCCATCACCATCCCACGGGTGGTTCCCACTGCTCCTTTAAAGTGTCAAAGGGTTTTGCCATCTGGATTCCAAGATGCTGGGATACTCTGGGAGCATCTGATTGGACAGTGCCAGCAGGTGACATGAGAGACCCCTCCTGATAGGTCCATACCTGGTTCAGTGACCAATCACCCTCTGAGGGCTATTTAGGGTATCTCCTTTGGGTGTTTCCTCAGATTCGGTTTGCATGACTCCACCAGCACTCCTCTTCATCCCCTGCTTTAGCTTCTGACTGTCAGATCAACCGCAGACTGCTCCAGGGACCACTGTAACTGCAACAAAGTATCCAGAAAGGCTACTGTGATCCTGCAACTTTAGTTCCAGGCAGCAACTTCTACAGTGTCCAGGTTGTGCAAGCTCTGAGGACTGCCTGTCTTCATTCTGCACCAGAAGGACTGAAGGAATCCCCCAAGGAGTGACGGAGTCACTTCCCAGTTTCAGCAGGCACCTCTCTGCAATGACAACCGGTACTCTGGGGCTCCTCTCCTGTCAACAAGCATGATCCCTGGAACACAGGTGGTGGACCGAAGTGATCCTGACTTTCCAAAGGTCCAGCTGTCCAAATTTGGTGGAGGTAAGGGCTTGCCTCCCCATGCCAGACAGTACCTCTGTGCATCAAGTCTTCTGCTGCTCCTTGGGCTTCTGTGCACTGCTTCCAAAAGTTCTTCATGCACGGTGAGGCTCAGGTCCCCAGCAATCTATCCAGCGATGCAGCAGCGTGAGATCCCTTTATGTAGTGCTGCAATGACTGCACTTTGTAACTCCTTTGTCGCCCTGTCCTGGGACTACAGTGTGCCTGGTCTTCTGAGGGCTCTATGAAGTGCTGAAAGTCTGAGTTGAGACCCCCAGGTCCCTCCTGGGCCCAGGCAGTACCTCTTTGATGCAAAACACATTCTTGCATGCACCAAGGCTGGTTGGCAGAATCCAGAGATGAAAACAGTCTGAATCCAACAACTCAATATGGGACATCTCTTGCACCAAGCAGGAACCCATAGCTGTCTTCTTTGGGGCATTTCTCTACTTTTTTTCTTACCGGAGAATCCACGTTTGCACCTTCATCCAGGTTGGCAGGGGTCCTGTTCTTCCTGGACTCTTCATCGACTTCTGGACTTTGTCTCCTCTCTCCACAGGTCTTCAGGTCCAGGAATCCATCGTTGGTTTCTTGCAGTCTTGCTTGGTTCTTGCATAATCCTGTACCACGACTTCTAGTGTTTTCTGAGGAAACTTTCTGTACTTTACTCCTGCTTTTGTAGGCTCTGGGGAGGGGTATTTTAATTACCTTTGGTGTTTTCTCACACTCCCAGTGCCCCTCTACACACTACACTTGCCTAGGGGGGAATCCAACATTTGCATTCCAATATTTTAGTTTATGGTTTGTGTTTCCCCTAGGCCCATTGCAATCTATTGTGTTTCACTGTTTGCACTATTCCATGACCGTTTACTTACCTTTTTTTTGGTTACTAGTGTTTATTTTGTGTATAATACTTACCTCCTAAGGGAGTATAGCCTCTAGGATATTTTGGGCCTTGTGTCACTAAAATAAAGTACCTTTCTTTTTGGAAACACTGTGTATTGTCTTTCATGTGTGTGAGTACTGTGTGACTACAGTGGTATTACAAGAGCTTTGCATGTCTCCGAGTTCAGCCTTGGCTGCTCTGCCTACAGCTACCTCTAGACAGCCTGGCTCTAGACACTGCCTACATTTCACTAATAAGGGATAACTGGACCTGGTATAGGGTGTAAGTACCTTAGCTACCCACCACAAACCAGGCTAGCCTCCTACAATGGATTATGGATGAAGAACACAGATTTAAAAAAAGAGATAAAATACCTAGGTTTTAAGATTTGGAATGATTTGGAGGATATTGCAGATGTAAATTTGAGATATGTAACACAAGAGGTAAACAAACTTTTGCTGAGTTGGTCTCACCTCCGGCTAACCTTGTAAGGAAGGGTAAATTTAATAAAAATGACCATCCTTCCAAAGCTTACTTTCATTTCAATATGATACCTTTATATTTTAAAAAGGCCAGGATACAAAAACTCCATACTAAACTCAACAGTTTTATGTGGGCTTCCAAACGAATCAGAATCGCAAGAAAAAAGCCTAGAAGGAAGTATGATAAAGGAGGAATAGCTTTGCCTGTTATCCAGCTGTACGCTTGGGCCTTCCAGTTAAAGAATGCTAAAGATTTGCTTTTAGGGAGGGGGGTTATCAGCTAAAGGTGGTCATGTTAAGAGGCGAGGGTGGGGACGGACTAAAATTTATTTACTAATTTGGTCATCCCAAATTCTACAAAAGCGTTAGACTGAAAGTTCTGCTAGCCGCTGCTCAGCAATGGGCACAGATAATGAAAATTACAAACTTATCATACTGCAGCACTCATGCCCACAAATGGGACTCCCCGGGCACACCAAAGTGCCTTAAGGACTCCCCCTCCCGACCTTTAAGGGAAGCAGGCAGTGTAAAATGGGGTCAGGTACTTCAAGATGGGAAATTAAACCCCTAGGCTGAAATTTCGGCGATGGCGCAGGGGTCTCTATCCAAATGTAATTATTATCAGCTAAAAGGTTGGGCCCACTCTCTACGAGAAGTGGGAGCCGACACAAATGAGCTGGACGAATTGTTGATTCAAGGCCCACCTTGTAGGAAGGAAGTGGCGGCTTATTACAGCTTACTTTTAGATAGTTTGGACCAAGATCAGGATCTTTATGGGGTGAACACGTCCCAAGTGAAGAGGCTACTCACTTATGGGTAGTCTCATGGTGTCTTCTCTATCAAGTGGTAAAACCCACGCATTTAAGAAGGAATCATCTTTTTGTTCTCCACAGGGCATATTATACCCCTAAGAAAATAGCTACATTCGGGTCCAAAGGGAGCACAGCTTGCAGGAAGTGTAGTTTCCCTGGCTGATGACCTCTACATGTTTGTTCCTTGTCCCCATATCCAGAGTTTTTGGGCAGAGGCCTTCGGGGTGCTAAGTGCAGTATTACAGTTACAGTTAGCGTTGACTCTAGAATTAATCCTTTTTGGCTGCTCCCCTAAGATCGAAAACTTGTAAGAGTATAAAAGGAGTTTTTTTTGTATATATTGTTGGGTAGAAGGGAGATCTATAAGCAATTGACATCCTCAAAAGCCCCGTCCAGGCCTGAATGGCTGGCGGCTGTGGCTAGCACATGTAACTTTGACTTGAGACATTGTGCAAAGGATGTCGCAAAGTTGTGGAGGCTTTGGACAAGGTGGGTGGAGCGGGGCGCTTTGCTGTTATATTCTTTCCGCCCATACACTAATAGCTGTCCGATGATTAAAACCATATGAGATGGAGACATGACAGTTGGCGGTTACTCCCACAGGTGTGTTTCTTACCTCCTAGACTTCCCGCCATGAACATCTGGACCCGCCCTGGGGTGAGAGAACAGAATATGGGTTGCAAGTTCAGAATGGAACTACACAAAGTAAATGAGGTCACACACAAAAAAAATATATATATATATATATATATATATATATATATATATATATATATATACATATAAATAAATTGGCTGTAGTGAAGATTAGTTCAGCAGATGAAGACAAACAGAAAATCTCAATTTCAGATGCATTATTTTCAGTATTAGGCAGAAATGCAGAAATGAACCATGCACTGCCAGGTGAAAGAAATGCAGTGCCAGATCCAAGCGTAGACTGACCAGATGAAGCTAATGTTAGGTTGGGCATCAGTGCCAAAAATATAATATCAGCTGCTATTCTAGGAAATTATATGAGAGAGGGTGAAGTAGAGATTTATAGAGGGGCCAACTGAATATTAGTGGGCATAGAGTGTTATGATAAAAGTCTGGAAGTTATTTCTTATTTTCAAATATTTTCACTAAAGTGTTATCAAAAAGTTATAAATACATGGTGAAGTTGTGTTAGGAACATTACAGAGGAGAAGCATATACTATCTTAAAGATGTAATACAGTTTCAAACGTATGTTGACTAATGGATAGTGGAGATGAATAACTGGTCAACATAGAATAACATGGGAAAAAGTATAAAAAGTTGCAATCTGGTGGCCTGAGTTGAGTTGTAGGTTCTTTGACAGAGTCAATAGCAAAGTATGTGAGAGTTGAATTTGAGGAGGTTCTGGGTCGATGTGTAGTGAGGGTGTGCATCCTGACTATTGACCCAAAACCCAATTTTTCAACACAATTTTGGCATTTTACTGGAATATACCCCATTCTTACTATTTTTGGTGCTTTCAGCCTTCTTCCGGTTAGTGACAGAAATAGGTGTGAAATCAATGCTGGGTCCCAGAAAGCTAAACATTTCTGAAAAGTAGACACAATTCTGAATTCAGAAAAGGGTAATTTGTGTAGATCCTGCAAGGATGTCCTACAGAAAATACTAGCTAAAATAAAAAAATATTGAAATTGAGGTGAAAAAACAGCCATTTTTCAACATTTTACTCTGTAACTTTTTCCTACAATGTCAGATTTTTTAAAGCAATATACAGTTACATCTGCTGGACATTTCTGGTTGCGGGATATATAGGGATTGTAGGTTCATCAAGAACCCTAGGTACCCAGAGCCAATAAATGAGCTGCACCTTGCAATGGGTTTTTAATCTCTACCGGGTATACAGCAATTCATTTGCTGAAATATAAAGAGTGAAAAATAGGTATCAAGAAAACCTTTATATTTCCAAAATTGGAAGAAGATAAGGTGTTGAGAAGCACTGGTTATTTGCACATTTCTGAATTCCGGGGAGCCCATACTAGCATGTGAATTACAGGGCATTTCTCAAACAGACGTCTTTTTTACACAGTGTCTTACATTTGGAAGGAAAAAATGTAGAGAAAGACAAGGGACAATAACACATGTTTCGCTATTCTGTGTTCCCCCAAGTCCCTGATAAAAATGGTACCTCACTTGTGTGGGTAGGCCTAGTGCCCGCGACAGAAAATGTCCCAAAACACAACATGGACACATCACATTTTCGTTAAGTAAACTGGCCTGTTTTTTGCAAAGTGCCTAGCTGTGGATTTTGGCCTCTAGCTCAGCCAGCACCTAGGAAAACCTAGCAAACCTATATATTTTAAAAAACTAGATGCCTAGGGAAATTCAGAATGGGGTGACTTGTGGGGCTCTCACCAGGTTTTGTCACCCAGAATCCTTTGCAAACCTTAACATTTGGCCAAAAAAACACTTTTTCCTCACATTTCGGTGATGGAAACTTCTGGAATATGATGGGAGCCACAAACTTCCTTCTACCCAGAGTTCCCCCAGGTCTTCCATTAAAAACTGTATCTCACTTGTGTGGGTAGGCCTAGTACCCCGCAGCAGGAAATGCCCCAAAACACAACATGGGAACATCACATATTCCCCCCAAAAACTGGCCTGTTTTTTGCACAGTGCCTAGCTGTGGATTTTGGCATCTAGCTCAGTCTGCACCTAGGAAAACCTAGCAAACCTGGACATTTCTGAAAACTAGAAACCTAGGGGAATTCAGAATGTGGTGACTTGTGGGGCTTGCACCAGGTTCTGTTACCCAGAATCCATTGCAAACCTCAACATTTACCAAAAAAACACCTTTTCCTCACATTTCAGTGATGTAAAGTTCAGGAATTCGAGAGGATCCACAAACTTCCTTCTACCCAGCATTCCCCCAGGTCTCCAGATAAAAATGGTACCTCACTTGTGTGGGTGGCCCAGGTGTCTGCAACAGGAAAAGGCCAAAAACGTGTAGAGATTTAGGGGGTAGCACAGCGAGCTGATAAGCACAATTTTTTAAAAATACATTTTTAGGCTGACTATGCTTTAGGGACCCACACAAGTGAAGTATTATTTTACTTGGGAGACTGAGGGGAACGTTTGCTGGTAGGAAATTTGTGCCAGCATGGTGATCCTACAATGAAAAGTGAGGAAATATGCTTTTTTAAGCAAATTTTGAGGTTTGCAGGGAGTATGGGTAAGAAAATGTTGGGTGATCCATGCAAGCCACATCTGCCTGGACTACACCGGGTGTCTAGTTTTCAAAAACGTCTGGGTTTGGTCGGTTTCCCTAGATGACAGCCGCACACAGGACCAAAACGCAGGTGCTCCCCCCAGCAAAAATAGATAGTTTTGTAATAGATAATTTTGATGTATCCACATCCTTCTGTGATATTCCAAACATTAAAATTGTGAAAAGAAACACACTTAGGGCCATATTTATACTTTTTGACGCAAAACTGCGCTAACGCAGTTTTGCGTCAAAAAAATTAGCGCCGGCTAACGCCATTCTGAAGCGCCATGCGGGCGCCGTATTTATTCAATGACGTTAACCGGCGTTAGCTGGCGGAGCTGCCTGGTGTGCATGAAAAAAAATGACGTACACCAGGCAGCGGCGGCGTAGGGGAATATGGAGCTTGGGCGCCAAAAAATGGGGCAAGTCAGGTTGAGGCAAAATTTTCGCCTCAACCCGATGTGCGCCATTTTTTTTAACTCCCAACCCCCATTGAAATGACTCCTGTCATAGCAAAGACAGGAGTCATGCCCCCTTGCCCAATGGCCATGCCCAGGGGACTTCTGTCCCCCGGGCATGGTCATTGGGCATAGTGGCATGTAGGGGGGCACAAATCTGGCCCCCCTATGCCACAGAAAAAAAGAAAAAAAAAATTACTTACCTGAACTTACCTTATGTTCCCTGGGATGGGTCCCTCCATCCTTGGGTGTCCTCCTGGGGTGGGCAAGGGTGACAGGGGGTGTCCTTGGGGGCATGGGAGGGCACCTCGGGGCTCCTTCCGAGCCCACAGGTCCCTTAACGCCTGCCCTGACCAGGCGCTAAAAAACGACGCAAAAGCGGCTGGAAGTCATTTTTTTTTACCCGCCCACTCCCGGGCGTGATTTTTGCCCGGGAGTGTAAATACGGCGCAAATGCCTCAGAGTCAATTTTTTAGACGGGAACGCCTACCTTGCATATCATTAACGCAAAGTAGGTGTCCACGCAAAAAAGTGACGCAAACTCCATGGACTTTGGCGCTAGACGCGTCTAACGCCAGAGTATAAATATGGAGTTAGTTTTGCGTCGAATTTGCGTCAAAAAAATCGCCGCAAATCCGGCGCTTAGTTTTTGTTAAAAAGGCCCCTCATCCACCAACCAAGTTGGTGGCATGCTTCATCATCGGGGTCCCACCGAAGACACCAAGCATGTCACGGGTGTGCTGTGACGCCTGATTACAGCAGAGCAGGTTTTGTCATTTTTATCACACATACTGGTTGGATTTGGCACGAGGGTGAGTGATGGTTCAGTAGATCAAATTTTATTAACAAGAGATTTCACAAAAATGAAATGCACTGTTAATAACTTAAAGGCCAAAAAACTGAACCAATGACTCTCAGCTCGTGAGCTGTAAAGCCGTAACAAGGCATCAACCGCTTTACAGTCCATTCACACACCTTTCATACATGACATGCAAAAGACCATTCACGCAGCCAGCGTCAGGCCCAGCACATCACAACACTCTCATCAACAGACAGCGCCATTCAAGGGCCCATCACTTTCTTACACCCACATGCCTGATACAGCAATCACACTAGCTGATGGGAGTGTGTGGACTGGTGTTTGGCTGGCAGTGGGTTGCTGTGGCCAACAGCAAGTCACTATATACAATGCCAGCCAAGCGCAACACCATGCACACTGCCAGCCATGCGCCACTCTATGCACACCGTCAGCCAAGCGCCATTCCATGCACACCGCCATCACTTGTTTTTTGTTTTTTAAACAACAGAGAAACCACTAACTAATTAAAAAGAAGTACACAACTACAATGACAAAAGCTCTAACTGAATATATGACAGTAATGCCAACTGTGAAACTGAACATATTGAAATATAAAACAGACAGTTTATGCTCACAGTAGTTCCCAATAAATATTTTGAGTACGGTAACTCTTGAAACAGCCACTCCCACACAGCCCAGGCTTGGAAGGACAATCTGGGCAGTACATACGAGTCTCCCTCCAGATACCTCTTTGAGCACAGACTCTACATTTCTTAGCTGGAAAGTCTTTTTTGGGTGTGGGAGGAATGTGCTCAGCAAAGTGGTGATCTTTCAATCTAGCCACACTCTCCACCACTGCTTCTCCAGGAACTCTTGCCTGGTCCACCACAATAAGGCTCTTTATTACTGACTCCTAAAATTTCACAAATGTCACCTTTGACTCTGTAGAACTATCCTAGAACACAATAAAAGCTTTGAAAGTTGCCAAGTGGAACAGGTGAATCGCTAATTTCTTATAGCAAATGTAAGAATTATGAACAACAGTATAAGGTTCCAACTTCTGGTCAACTCTCTCCCACGTGCTTATTATAATCTAAAATGCACACAGGTTTGCTCACTTTGGCAAACTGACCCCAAACAGTCACAGGTGAAGTACTCTCATAATGAATGTAGTTAGTATTTAGACATCCCTCCTGTCCGTAAATTTCAGTGCTAGCAGCTCATCATTCTGCAAGGCACTGCACTGTCCCTTCTCAAGTTTTTTACAGACAAGATCCCTTGGATATCCTTTCCGGTTAGAATGGATTGTGCCACAAGCAACAGTGTCCACTCTAAACAAGTCCTTGAACAACTGCACTCCAGTGTAGAAGTTATCTACATACAAATAGTGGCATTTGTTAAACAGTCGTCTACCAAGTTCCCACACAATTTTCTCACTAACTCCAAAAGTGGGCGGACACCCAGGAGGGTCAATACTGGAATCCCTACCATTGTAGACCCAGAGATTATACACATATCCTGTACAAATTTCAGACAGCACACACATTTTAATTCCATACACTGCCCTCTTGCTAGGAATGCACTGCCTAAAAACCAAATGACCCTTGAAGAGGACCAAAGACTTGTCCACAGCTATTTATTTGCCTGGAACATAGACCTCTGAAAACTGATCTATAAAATGATCAAGGACAGGCCTAATCTTGAAAAGACGATCAGAATCAGGGTTATCTCGTGGCAAGGCAAAAGGACTGTCAACAAAATGCAGCATCCGAAGAAGAAGCAAATACCGATTACGGCTCATGGTTGCAGGAAATATAGCCGTTGCCATCAAGGGACTAGTAGACCAATAAGAAGCCAGTGATGGCTTCCTTATCAACCCTATCAAAAAAGTCAAACCCAAAAACTTTCTCATCTCTTCCAAATTTGTGGGAATTGACTGGGTAGCTCTCGAGTGTGGCCTAAGTCTGGCAGCGTTGTCCCTCAAATACTGTTCTGCATACAAATTAGTCTGCTCAACAATCTCTTCCAAAAATACATTGTCCATAAACAACTGAAAAAAATTGACAGGAAAAAAGTTTTTCGTATTGACTCTACACCCCTGGAGACCAGTAAAGGCAGGCAACTCTGGCTGCTCCATGTTTAGGGCAACCCAGAGTTCAGGCCTTCCAATGGGAAACCATTAAGCTCCAGGCTGCTGCACAATTGGCACATGAGTGTCCTCCTCTAAAACAGGCCCTTCATATGCACTGTGAGTGGCTTCATCATCAGAAGATTCCTCTCGGACCGAAAATTCACTGCCAGAATCTCTCACTTCCTCCTCTGTCTCAGATGCAGAGTAAGTCTCATAATCATGAACAGAGGATGACTCAGAAAGCATGCCAACAACCTGCTGAGCAGTCATCCTGCGGCTAGCCATGATCCTTCCTACAAAAAGTAACTGGACAAATGAACCACCAACAACCAGCACTGTGTAAGAAAAGTAATAAACAAAGTGTGGCTTTAACACAAAGAGTTATGTACTCAAAAACTATACCACTCACTTGCCTGAAAAAGCCAGACTCACCAGCAACTACTCTGCACCGACACAGCAATCACCAATGATATCCCAATAAAAAGAAAAAAGAAAAGCAAATTAGACATAAAACAAGACAAATATTGTTGTGCACAAATCTAAGGGCAATTTCACACACAATGCTGCATATAGTACACCACCTACAAACATGTTCTTCATGCATGGTAACAATTCTCCTTTGGAGTAAATTGTTTTTACTCACCTAAAACATGCAACTACACAAACCGCAGGTCAACCACTGCCAAAACCGCAAGAATCCACAACAAAGGAAGCAAATGCTTTGAACTAGAACAAAAAGGAGAAATAAACAGTTTTAATCCCAAATGCAAATGCTTCGCCAGTTGACAACCATCCCGCCACAAAGCATTTTGAATTTTTCCCTGGTGCCTAAGTGGATTCTGCCCCCTTGGGGGCAGATCGGCCTACAAAAAAAATATAGGCCGATCTGACCCCAAGGGTAGCAGAAATGGCCAACGGTTCTATACCCCCCTTGGGGGTGACCCTTGCCCAAGGAACCACCCACCAAACAAAAAACAAACACACACACTATCCCTGGTGCCTAAGGTGCATCTGGGGGAAGTTGGGTCTAAAAAAAACAGTCTGCCCCTAAATGGTCAACAGTTCTATGCCTCCCCTTAGGGGATGACCCTTGCCCAATTGGCCGCACCCCCAACAGAAAAAAACAAAGACAAAAATCCCTGGCGTTCCAGTGGCTTCTGCCCCCTTGGGGCAGATCAGCCTGAAAATAGTAGGTCGATCTGCCCCAAAGGGGGGCAGGAATGGCCATAAATAATATGCCCCCATAAGGGAGTGACCCTTGCCCAAGGGGCTGCCCCCCAAACAAAAAACACACACACATTATCCCTGGTGCCTAAGTGCCTTCTGCCCCCCTTGGGGGCAGATGGGCCTGAAAATAATAGGCCAATCTGCCACCAAGGGGGGCAGAAATAGCCAACAGTTCTATGCCCCCCTTGGGGAGCCACCCTTGCCCAAGGGGCTGCCTCCCCCACGGAAAAAAAAGAAAAAATCCATGGTGGTCCAGTGGCTTCTACCCCCCTCTAGGGCAGATCTTTCTAAAAATAATAGGCTGATCTGCTTCCAAGGAAGGCAGAAATAGCCATAATTAATATACACCCCTAAGGGGAGGGACCCTTGCCTATGGGGCCGTTCCCCTGTAATGAAATAAACAAAAAAAGAAAATCCCTGGTGTCTAGTGGGCATTCCTGCTGCCCGATCGCAATGTGATGCGATGGGGAGCAGGAATGCTAATAGAGACATTCAGGGAAAGGAAATCCCTTCCCTTTCCCTCAATGACTCTTATATAGCAATCCCCCCCTGCTGGAGAAGAAAACTCACCTCCTTCTCTGAGGTCACGCTGGAAGCAAATGGCTTCCAGCGCGATCACCACCCTCTGATGATGTCAGCGCACTGATGTCATTAGATGGGGGGTGTTGGAGTGGAAGGGGAAACTCTTCCCCTTCCATCTCTGCCCTGGGGGTGGTGAGGGTGAGGCCCACGGGGGGAGTGCTAGCACTCCCCCCATGCTCCAGTGCCAGGACGTAATGGCAGGAACACTGCCGCGGGAGGTAACCATTACACCCCTTGCACAGAAGCAGTTAAAAGAAAAAATGATATAATTTTCTAATTTGTATGGTAAACATGCCTTACAGTACATAGGGCTAGATTTACTAAGGATTTGCACTAAGGCAAAGTGCAAGGGTATTTACTTTTCAGCATAAAAGGCATTTTGTGCTTGGAGGATGGCCTTCTCTCAATGTAAATAGCATTTTCCAAGCTTATGCACTACTTTGTGCCTCTTTGTACCACTTTGTGTCAAGGGGGCATTAGTTGGAAGCAACTTGGGTAGATTAGTGCAAACGCAACTATTTTGAGATACACTTGATCTACATAAACGGACTGGGCCTTATGTCACTAAACATTACACCTCCTTAAAGCAGACGCTAACTTTGAAAAATGTTTTCATTTCTCCAAACATTCCACACATTGCACATCTGCTGTACTGTACCACACACATACATTGAATGAAATGTTTCAGAAGTTTTATATGGCACTGGCTTTTGTCATGGAAGGGTAAACTCCCAGTACAAATCCTATGCTAGACCCCACAAAAATACACTTCTGCACTATGATGCAATGGTTGTGCGTGGCGCTGGGCATACATTGTGTGCACCAGGGTAGGGGTATTAATAAGCAGAAGCTGGCCATTTTTATTAGTAACTATGGCCCTCATTATGACATTGGCAGTCAGCTGACTGCCACGCCAGCGATGGTGGTCATTATATGGCAGTGATCCCTCTCATAGACAGTCAATGTACCGCCCCATCCGCCAGGGTGGTACCACCACTGAACATGGCGTTAGCCACCTACAGGCAGGTGGAAGACAAGGATCTGCCCACCATATTATGACATAGCACACCACCAGGATTTCTGAGGCTGTAGCAACGCCACCAAAAGCCTGGTGGAAACACATCATATTTAAGGAGACACTTACCTCCAGGGACACAGAGGAGTTCACGGCCACCATGGAACCAGAACTGGAAGTCTTCCCGATGCTGTACCACGCTATGGGTGTCCTGGAGCACCAACCTCAATGAAGACGACGACGGTGAGTAAAGCCATCTAGCACACGAGGGAGGGTGGGAGAGAGGGGAGAGTGACACACACACGCAAAACACACACCATACACACACACAGAATTATCTGCAGTGTAAATAGATAGTAACAGAACCCAGGAGCAAGGAAAGCCAGGGCACATATATCTGTTCCAACCACTGTAATCCAGGAGGATGGAGAGCCTAAGTCCAAACAAAATAGAAAAACATATGTACAGGCAAGGCCATTGGCCAGTTCAAAGTCTGTAATGCCCATAGGGCAAAGTTCAGGCCCCAACGTGACTCCTGACAACATCAGGACTCCACTGTGCAAGGGCATCATGTTGGAAATAGGCAGGCACCTCAGAGGGCAGAAGGGGTGGGGTGGGCTTCTTTTTGGAGGGGTGTCCTTGGGCTTACATTTGGGAGGGGGTGGCTCCTTACTCTTGCATTTTGGGGGCAGAGGAGTGGGCTAGGGGCGGGGGGCCGGAGTTCCACTCTTTTGCCGCTTAGTGACTGCTGAAGGCTTACGGGGAAGAACAGGGCTAGACTTGATGCTGGAGATACTGGGGGGTTGGACCTTTCTCTTATGGGCAGAACGGGGAGAGGGAAGAAGTCAAGGCGAGAAAGGAAAAGCTTCTCAGGACCAGCGGGTAGTGGGAGGAGGAATGGTAAAGGAGGTAGAGGGAGTGGTTGTAGGAGGAGGAGGTGCGCAGGACTTGGGTGCAGGTGCATGGACATTGTGCGTGTGTGAGGTGGATGGCTGTGTGTGAGCATGTGTGTGTCTTTGGAGGGGCAGACAGGGTGGGGGAGGTCAAACAGGATATGAGGATGGATCTTGTGGTGGTGTCTGCAAGTGAGGTGGGTGTGCTGCATGATGTGGTGATGGTGGTGGTAGTGACTGTGCATGTGGTGTGTGGTGTGCATGTCAGCGGGTCTGAATGTGGGCAAGGCTGTGCAGGTGGCAGATCTTGGACTGTTGATGCAAGGCATGCAGGTGTGAGTGCTGATGTGACTGTGAGGGAGGAGGGGAGACAGTGGAGTCAGTGCATCTGTGTGTTGGCTTTGTGTGTGCTTGTGAACTAAAGTGTGCTGCCTGTGTTTGTCTGTGCGAGTCTTGTCTGTTGTTTTGGGTGCATGCTTGTCAGAATATGTGCGTGGGATGGGTTTGAGGAGAGGAGACTGGGACTGAGAAGTGGTAGTTGGAGGGGGGACAGAAGAAACAGGGACACTTGCTGTCATCAGAGAAGATGCCAGATACTGAAACATCTCTGTAGGGCCACCAAGCCACTGTGAATGCTCTCCAGGAAGGCATTGCATTGCTGCATCTGGGATGCCAGCCCTTGGATGGCATTCACTATGGTTGACAGCCCTAGGGAGATGGATCTCAGGAGGTCAATAACCTCCTCACTGAGGTCAGCCTGGGGAAAAGGAGACACCCACCCTCCTGGGTGAGCGGGCACAGGCAACTCGGTGGGGGGCTACTGGGAGGGCAGTACTGGTATGGGGGTGGTGGTAGAACCTGTAGCTGGGGTGGTCCCAGAGGGGTCCGCCACCACCAGGGAGCTCCCATCAGAGACAAGCCCGTCTGCGCTCGTCTGTGTCCAGCAGGGTCCAGGGTTCACGAATAACACGACTGTAATCCCTGAAAGAATAGTTTATTCAAGGGACTCTCTGTTAGGCCTCAATAAAGAGAAAGGGAATTTGGGTCAATGCCTACCCTATTCTAATTCCTCGGGGACGAGACATAATCCTTGCCGATCAACTCTATAGCATTCATCCACTTTAAACACAAGAAAGGTAAAAGAACCAGTTAACAAATTAATGTTATTAAACCGCCGCTCCCTACCAGCACACAAGTTACATATTTATTCGCTACTAAATGAATACAAGCCAGATGTTCTGTTTTTAACAGAAACCTGGCTATTGGAGGGCTCTACCCCTGATGTGATTATGGCGATGCCCCCTAATTACTCAATCTTACGTCTAGACAAATCCCTGGGCAGAGGAGGAGGGATTGGAATAATTTATAAAGACTCAATCCAATGTCTTAACCACTCCCTTCCATTCCTGAATGCAAAAGTTTGGCCTTCTCACTGGCAATAGACGTCACTTTCACCTTCTCTGGTATTTTAATATACCAGCCTCCTGGCCCCTATGGTAAGTTCCTTCAAACTCTTCCAGAGAGTTTAGCAGTCTTTGCCTGCAAACACTCCAATTGTACTATATTGGGGGATTTCAACAAACATGCTGAGGATCTCCAGAATAACTCTGTCAGACGTCTACTTGGGGATCTAGCAGCCTTAGACCTCTCACAATCTATATCTGGCCCCACACATCTTAGAGGACATACACTTGATCTAGTCTTCAGCAACCTGGCCAACATAGTAGCTGAGGCCCCCCTTCTCCTGGCCTGGACCAACCACTTTTTAATCACATTGACCTTTCAGACTCCTCTCTCCTCAGTCTTCCAGCCTCATGGCCACTTAACTATTCATCAGTGGTCAATGCTGAACAAGAAAGACTGGATAGACATTCTCATGAATCTGCAGGCTATATCATTTCCTGCCTTATCCTACACTGCAGATAGCTTTGATAAATTGATCTCCCAATCCTTTTACATCGTACTACCTACTAAGATCATTACCAAGACTTATCGCCAGAAGAAATCTCCCTGGTTTTCCCCTCATCTGTTGCACTTAAAACAAAATGAAAGTGGATGGAGAGGAAATGAAGGCAGTCATACGACCTTGGCCTAAAAAAAGCTTATAGAGATCTGACTTGATCTTTTCATTTAGAAATCAAAGCGGCGCAGGCATCCTACTATACCGCTAGGATTGAACAGTCCTCCCACTCCACTGAAGAGATCTTTTCAAAATGTCAAGGAAATGACTCAGTCTCCCTCTGGAAAAATATGACAGAAGGCTCAGAGAAACACAACAATGAACTAGCCTGCTTCTTTCAAAAGAAAACATGTGATATTCAGGCAACTTTTCCTAATAGCTCTATTAATGTGGACAAGGCGTTCCCGCCCACTGACGATCAAGTTTCTCGAATCCTATTTTCAGCCTTTCAGCCTATCAATGAAGAGTCGGTGGATAAGCATCTTCGTACTATAAAATCTGGGTCCCCTTTGGATCCATCCCCTCCTTCTACCTTAGCCTCAGGATCTGACTTTGTAACACCGGTTTTAACTAAGATTCTTAACAACTCTTTGTCCTGCCCTTCTGGCTGTCCCGGAAGACACTAGGCGCCGCTTAGATGCAGGCAGACATGCATCCATCATTCTTCTTGATCTGAGTGCTGCGTTTGATACTGTGGACCATAAGACCCTTCTACGCAGAATCACTCAAATGGGTTTTGAAGGCATCTGCCTTAAATAGCTGTAATCATTTCTTGATCAGAGGACATTTCAAGTCCTGGATCAGACATACTACTCAGATATTTTCTCCCCGACATGTGGTGTTCCACTGGACTCGTCACTGAGCCCTACACTTTTTAACATTTATATGGCCTCGTTGGCAAAGACCATGGAACCCTATGGATTATCACTTATCTCCTATGCTGACGATACTCAATTGGTCTTTTCTTTTTTTACTGACAGTAATTCGGAATTTGCTGTCCTCTCTTCATGCCTGTCGGATATTGCTGGTTGGATGGCCGACAGCAAATTAAAATTAAATGATGAAAAAACGGAGGTCATGCTGATAGGGAATTCTCTGTGCTTGCATTCCCCTACGTTAGCCCCAGCAAGACTAAACAACCTCCCCCGCCTACAGATATCATTAAAAGCTTAGGCTTTTGGTTGGACATACAACTTTCAAAGGAATGCCATGCAAAGAAACTAGCCTCCTCCTGTTTTTATGTCTTAATGACCTGTAGGAAAATCTTCATATTTCTGTCCTTCTTAGCCAAACGGCTCATTGTTCAGGCACTAATTCTATCTCGGCTCGACTATGGAAACATCCTATTCATGAGTTCTCCTAAGTATGTTTTGAAGAGGCTGCAGATGGTGCAGAATGCTGCCGCCCATTTTTTGATGGGCACTCCTAGACATCTTTCAGCGAAACACGCTCTAGCCTCCCGTCATTGGCTACCCATTGAGCAGCGCATCAACTTTAAAGCTGCCTGCTTTGTCCACCGAGCTCCTAAAAATAGAGGTCCGGCCTATCCCTGATTAACATACCTCGGGTTAAGAAAGGTAGATGGGGAGGTAGATCTTTTGCCTTTAGGGCAGCCCATCTATGTAATTCTCTGCCAGCTGAACTTCACTTAGAAGACTCTCAATTCTCTTTTTGTAAACTGCTGAAGACTTTCCTGTTTCCTCTATAGGGTGCCAGTTTTGTCTGCTTAATTTGGTCCTGCATTAGTGCTGGGAAGCCTTCATGCAGCCATGCGCCCTAAAAATTACTGAAATAGAAATAGAAATAGGAGGAATCAGAGTCAGTTGTATCAGCTCCTGTCCCCCAATGGTGCTCCTCTCACCCTCCGTCCCACTGGTTCCCTCGGCATCGGTGGGCTCAGCATCCTGGGTCCTGTGGACTGCAGTTCCCTCACTCGCTGTTGCCCCTGTTCCTTCACCAGATGATGCTAATCAACACATGGAAAGGATGACAAAGGAGAGGGGGGGGGAGAAAGGGAGCACAGGGTCAATCACAGCAACAACAGCACAGAATACATAGACATCACTGTCACACACTGAGACAGAATGGGCAGTAAGGACCACATTGGCCAGGTACCACAGCAGGTAGGAGCCAAACACTGCCATCTGCACACCGTCTGGGTCAAACTAAGCCCTGTCTGACATGGAAAGACAGCTACCTAGCTATCAAAATATGCATGACACCCAAAATACCTAAGCTGGGCAATGCAGCAATGTCTAAGCTGGCATATTGGGGCATCCACTAACTAGAACCCTGCACCCAAATCCTGTGCCAGACAAGAAAGATGGTGCCCATCCAGCTCTGAGTAGACCACCACCAGTATGCGAGCCTCCAGGGGTTCAGGTTCCGATGGGTACCCCTCCCTCGTTGGGAGGCCATCCCCAGCTGGGCCTCCGCGGTCTGCTAGGCCCAGTGTCTCAGGTCCTTCTGCCATTTCCTGCAGTGGGTGCTCCGCCATCCATGGACCCCCAGGGTCCTAACGTCCTTTGCAATAGCATGCCACAACCCCTTCTTCTGATGGGTGCTGACCTGCAGAGGAAACACAAACAGAGGGACACCATGAACCACATAGTTCATCCCGTCACACATGTGGCCTACATACTGCAGTTGCCCCTCATCAGGCACACACATGACCCGTACCTCTACATGTACACTGCTACCTGCCATACTGCCCACATGACACACTGCCAGCACACACACACATCTGCAGGCAGCCATGTCGCATGCAATGTATCTGTGATGTACCCACCTGTTTGTCTGGAGGCCCACACAACTGCCCATGCAGGTGTTGGATCCCATCCACAAGCCTCTCCAAATGGACATGGCAGGTTCCAGACCGGTGTTGATCATCATTGGTTCCTGTACTCCATAGATCCCCATATTAGCCAATGAAGAATTGCACGGCAGTGCAGACCGCCTCCCGCCATGATGCCTAACGCTAGCGGAGTGAGGTCACTTCCACCTGTCCCTGCATACAAGACAGACGGTTGCCATTTTCTACTGCTAGTACACATGTACAGATTTGATAGTGCGTCATTGGTGTTAAATGTACACATCTAGACAATTCCAGTGTTCAACATACAAACATGCTCTGTGTACACTGATGTTGTGTGTCCATAGTTCCTGTTGTCACTCACTTCCTACTTTTGGTTCATATAGGTAGCAAGCACTGCAGATGAATAGGAGGAGAAGGCATGCACTCGTGTACAGATCCCTTGTGGACTTGGCTACACTGGAGGACGGGCACATCATACTCACCTATCGTTTGGACAGGGCCAAGATAACTGAGTTGTGTGCATAATTGCAGCCTGATCTGCTACCTGTTATCCGTTGCACCACAGTAATCCTCCTTCTTGTGCAGGTACTATCAGTGCTCCATTTCCTGGCAACAGGTTCTTTCCAGGTGGGCTTGGCTGCAGAAATGTCACAGTCAATGTTCTCTATTGTGCTTCTAAGGGTTTTGTCTGCCTTGCTCAAACACATGTGCAGCTACATCACATTCCCCCAGGTTGATGAATTGCCCACTGTGAAGGTGGGTTTCTGTACAATGGGACACATAAAACATGTGATTGGGTCCATTGACGGGACCCATATTGCCTTAGTCCAATGAACTGGTGGACAGGAATAGTGAGAGTTTCCACTCACTCAAAGTCCAGATGGTGTGCCTTGCTGACCAGTACATCTCCCAAGTCACTGCCATGTATGTATCCTCAGTTGGTGCATGATGCCTTTGTACTGAGGAATAGCAGCATCCCACAGCTGATGGCACAACTACAGAGGCCCAGAGTTTGGGTTACAGGTGAGTCCCCACCCAATGTATGTCAGTGTATGTCTTCAGGAGTCATACCTCATGCCATTGTGCAAGGCTAATGTGTGTCCCTCACTTCTTCCAGGTGACTCAGGTTACCCAAACCTGTCCTGGCTCTTGAACTCTGTAAGGTGTAAGGAATACAAGAACAGGGGATGAGAATAGGTGCAATGATGCTCATGGGTATGCCAGGAGGATTGTTGAAAGGACCTTCAGTCTCCTAAAGGCCAGGTTCAGGTATCTCCACCTGACAGGTGGATCCCTATTCTACTCCCCAGAGAAGGTCTGCAAGATTGTTGTTGTGTGCTGACAGAGGTGACAATGCACCTGTGGTAGCAGTGGACAGTGAGGACTGTGAGGTCGAGGAAGAGGAGGAGGATGTGGACAACAGGACACATATGATACTGCAATACTTCCAATGACACTCAGGTAAGACTGTTGAACTATATATAACTCCATTTAAGTGCTGTGTTGTGTGGCTGTTGCATAATGTCAGTCACTACCTTTGCATCATACCTGGCTGTCACCTATGCCTTCCCTTATTGCAGATGTTGGTGTGGTTTCAACAGTGTAATGCTGTGTACAGACTGCTAAAACACATGCGTAGTATGGATCAACATATTACTGGACATTTGCTAAGGATCCCGCAGTTCAATACCGTATAATACATTGCACAGTTCCTTCAGATAAAGCACTATTACTCAAGTTGTGCCTAAGGGTGTTTATTTGAAAATTTGGTAAACAATGAAAAGTGCAATAGAGTGGGGTGATTTTTGGGAATAGTCCAGTGTAGTGGGCCAGTATGTATGTAGCACAGGTCCAGTGTCCAACAATCCATAGGAAGGAGAGGATTGGCAGCTCAAACTGGGCAAGTTGACACAGTGGAACTCAAATGGGACATTCAGGAGGGGCTCATTTCATGGCAGTGGTCTTTGTATTGGCAACTGTCTCTGGTGTCTGTCTGGGTCAAAGGGAACATTCGCAGGGTGTCAACCAGCACCCCTACAATGGAGGCCATGTTGGCATTTATGCCCTGCCACTGCTTCATGACCTCCTGGTGATGTACCTCCTGCAGCTGCTGGTTCTCCCGTATGATGGTGATCACCTGACCCATCCTGTCCTAGGATTGTTGGTATGCCCCCAGGACATTTGTAAGTGCCTCCTGGGCAGTCAGTTCCCGGGCCCTGTCCTCCCCCTGGCACACAGCTGTCATCCAAGTGTCCCTGGCCCCTTGTGCTTGTGTCCCCTGAACGGTGTGCCCACTACCACTGACACCAGGACCCTCATTGTCTTGCCTATGTGATATGGACTTGGGTCCCCGTATAGGTGGGCACACTACTGGTTGACTTGTCCTGGAGACAGAGGTGTGGGGGTGTTGGCTGACTGCTGTGATGTTAGATTCAGAGGGGGGGGCCCTGTGGTGGACTGGCTGTGGGATGGGGTAGCCGACTGACCAGTGGTCCCATATGGGCCAGGGAGTTCATCCAGATCCAGAGCTCCTGAGTTGCTGTCATCACTGGGGGCATCTTCTGGTGGGGGACTGGGTAGCCGTGGCTCCTCCTCGCTGCTGACATTGGCTGGGGCACCTGTGGGGATGTAAGTATAGTGTCCTCTCCTGAAGCCATTTTGATATTATATGATTGTACTGGCATTCTTTTTTATTTGGATTCCAGTGACTTCACTGTGATTTTACTGATATCTTTTTATTTGTTTTAATTGCTGTTGGGGGATGTTTGGGGGCATTTCTATTTTTAACTTGCACTCGGTAGCGCCGGCGCGTGTATTCAGAGGCTTCCGGCTGCTCCGTTTTATTTATTTTCCTCCTTGTGTTGGGCCATTTTTGGTCCGCCATTTTTGTTGGTGGTCTAGTGGTTCAGATCCTCTGGCCCAGGCCAGGCATCCCGCATGGTTTATTTAAAGCCGGACGGATGCCGGCCGTGCACGGTATAGCGACCTCTCCTGAAGCCATTTTTATATTATATGATTGTACTGGCATTCTTTTTTATTTGGATTCCAGTGACTTTGCTGTGATTTTACTGATACCTTTTTATTTGTTTTAATTGCTGTTGGGGGATATTTGGGGGCATTTCTATTTTTAATTTGCACTCGGTAGCGCCGGCGCCCGTGTTCAGAGGCTTCCGGCTGCTCCGTTTTATTTCTTTTCCTCCTTGTGTTGGGCCATTTTTGGTCCGCCATTTTTGTTGGCGGTCTAGTGGTTCAGATCCTCTGGGCCAGGCCAGACGTCCTGCGTGGTTTATTTAAAGCCTGACAGACGCACGCAGCTGGCGCGCCGCTGGCACACCGAAGGCGTGCCAAAGGAAAGCCCATCTGCGCCCGTCCGCGCCCTGAAGTGCTCAGCGCCAAGAGATGCTGCTCCTCCCATTACCAATAAGTTGGCCTACTCTTCTTCACAATTACTGGAACTCAGAAGCACTGGGCCATGTCTGGCCCCTGTAAGGACTTTTGGCCCCCATGTTCCCTCTCCATGCCCTAGTTGCTCTTGGACGCCCACTGCTGCCTTATCGTTTAATACCCCCTTTCACCAATTGGGTAGAATGTTGCTGCTCAACTGCCGTACCTCACCAGCCCACTCCCTACATATCTATACTCTCCTAGAAGACCTCCTACGGGACGCCCTGTTTCTTAAGGAAACATGGTTGGGTGAAGAATCTTCAGTTGAGATCTGTTAATCTCTGCCTTCTACTTACTCTATAGTGCATATAGATAGACATCTTATGAGAGGTGGCGGCATAGCCATTATTTATAAAAGTACCATCAAGTGTTTCACATCGTCTCTTGACATTCCAGACTGTGAAAGTATGACCTTCTCTCTATATTTGTCGCCCACTTTTACTTCCTCTGGGATCCTTCTCTATCGGCCTCCGGGCCCCTGTGCCATCTTCTTAGAAGCCCTACCCGATGTTGCAGCTAGCCTCATCTGTAAATTCCCTAACCTAACCATCCTCGGGGATTTTAATATCCACCTCGATAATGCAGACTGTCCTTTGGCTAAATCGTTGTTATCCTCTCTTATTGCACTTGACCTAACTCAACATGTAACTGAACCCACCCAACTTAAGGGCCATACCTTGGACCTCATATTTAGTAATATTTCTGATCTTACCTCTCAATCTCCTTTTCCTCTATTCTGGACAGATCATTCTCTTTTATCATTTGCTTTCCCTTATAATGCCTCTGGGGATCTTCAATCCAGTTCTATAACCCTTGGGCGTATCTGGTTGAAGTTGGTCTCTAGTGAATGGCACAATGCACTTTGTGCTTCCTTTATAACTAACAACTTTTCTGCTTCGGCTGCTGCAGATTCTTTCGATGAGTGGATCTCTCCTCCCCTGGATTCTATTCTGCCTATTAAATCAAGAATGAAAAAATCATCTCGGAAGGCCAACCCTTGGTTTTCCCCTCTTTTACTAGATCTGAGAAAGAACTATAAAAAGCTAGAGAGAATCTGGAGAAATAATTATAGTCCCTCTGCCAAAGAAACCTATTGGCAATCTATTAGACTTTATCATCAAAATATTAAAGCAGCTCAGTCTACCTACTATGGAACTAAAATAGAAAAGTCCTCCAGATCACAGAAATAAATCTTTCAGATCTTTAAAGAACTCACCATAATCCCCATGCCTGCCTCTTCTATAGAGGCATCCACTAAACATAGTAACCGATTGGCAGACCATTTTCAGGACAAGATCATCAAGATATCCTCTGTGTTTCCTTCCTCTTCCCCTCAGGAACCCTCAGATGATCAGGCCACTGATCCCTCTCATTCAGGGAGGGATTTTATTAACTGCTGTTTTACCCCTTACAGATGCTCTAACATCCAATCCACTTCTTAACATTAAATCCTGTTCCCCCCTGGACCCCACTCCTCCATCTATTCTTTTGCGGGCTTCAGACATCATTGTTCCACCTCTCACAAGAATACTAAACTATTCCTTTTCCTCAGGTTCTCTTCCTCTGTCTTTTAAGCATGCCATTATTAAGCCCTCCTAAAAAAGCCTAAGTTGGACCCCTCATCTCTGGAAAACTACAGACTTATTGCTCTTCTCCCCATCTTAGCTAAGATCCTGGAGAAATGTGAATCATCAATTAACCAGCTATCTCGAGAGCCACGAGCTCTTACATCCTACCCAAATGGGTTTCAGAGCTCAACACAGTACTGAGTCGGCTCTCCTTACAGTGACCGAGTCTGCCCGTCCACTTCTAGATCAAGGGGGCCACACGGCCATCATCCTACTTGATCTTAGTGCAGCATTCGACACTGTGGATCATAACCTTCTCTGCTGCAGACTTTCTAAGATGGGGATTTAGAGGCACAGCTCTCTTTTGGCTCTCCTCCTTCCTCATAGGAAAATCTTTTCAAGTTATGGACCGTTCCTTCCTATCTGATATTTTCCCACTGACGTGTGGAGTCCCTCAGGGCTCCTCCCTGAGTCTGACTCTTTTTAATATGTATTTATCACCGCTGGCTAAAGTGATTGCTCCCCATAACCTTTTTATGGTTACCTATGCAGAAGATACCCAGCTAGTGGTATCCCTCTCTAGCACTGGGGATTCGTCCTCTGCTAATCTTTCCCGCTGTATGAAGGATATTGGTGATTGGATGATTCAATCCAAACTCAAATTCAATGACGAAAAATCAGAGGTAATGATTGTAGGTAATGGCCCCCTGCTCTTCCTCTGACGTCTTACTCAGAGGTTTTTAATAATCTCCCTCCTCCCAAGGCGCATGTTAAAAGCCTTGGTTTCTGCTTGACCCTCGCTTAACCATTAAACTTCAGGCCAATAAAGTGTCTTCCATGTGTTTTGGTCTCCTAAGAACTCTTAGGAAGATCTTTAATCTCTTACCTTTTACAGCCAGAAGAATCCTCATTCAAACCTTGATTCTTTCCCGCCTTGACTATGGGAACTCTTTGTTTCTTAGCTCCCCTGACTATGTGATAAAGAAGCTGCAAATTGTGCAGAATGCAGCAGCCAGGCTCCTTACGAATTCACCTAGACACCTCTCTGCGTAGCCGGCCCTTGCAGTACTTCACTGACTTGCCATTAAGCAGCGTATTCATTTCAAAGCTCTGTGCATTACTCACAGGGCCTTACATGATAAGGGTCTGCTTTTCTTCAGAAAACGGATCTCTATCTACGCCCCTACCAGAAGTTTGAGATCATCCTCCACCCGACATGTTTACATACCTCAGTTCAAGAGAGCCTAGGGAGACAACTCTTTCTCAATCAAGGCTGCCAGCCTTTGGAATGCCCTCCCCTCCGAGCTCCGTCATGAACCTTCGGAGCGTCTTTTTAGGAAGAAGCTAAAAACCATCCTTTATTGTAGTTAACTTTTTTTCTTATCCTTTTCTTTGTTTTCAGGAGTCGTTATATACCTTTAGTGCTGGATGCCTTAGGGTAGCTACGCGCTTTATACATTCATAAAACTAAACCTAAACTAAGTGATGTGTTATGGTACAGGTCAGTGAAAAATTCTGCATTACTAGCTTTCCCTATGTTATTGCTGTTGCCGTCCCAAATTTGGTTGTGTATGGTGATGGATTGTGGCATTGTTAGTTCTCCATGCTGTGCATGGGTTGATGGTAGGTGTTCATGCAGAGCTGGAAGGGATGTGCATGCAGTGGGTATGGCATGCAGGTCTTGGCCATTAGGTTTGGTAATTGGGGTGGTGCACTGTGTGGGATGGAGTTGGGTGATGGGAGTAAGGGTGAGGGTCGTGGTGGCATGCAGGCATGGAGGGGTGATAGGTAGTAGTAAATGTTGACTCACCGGTGTCCAGTCTTCTGGCTGTTACAGTGAGTCCCTCAGGATGCAGGGTTGCCAAGACTTGCTCCTCCCATACTGTCAGCTGTGGGGAGGAGGTGGGGGTCCACCACCAGTCCTCCTGATGGCGATCTGGTACTTAGCTGCAGTGGAACGCACCTTCCCCCATAGGTCGTTCCACCTCTTCCTTATATCGTGCATGGATGTTGTCCCACGGCGTTCACCTTGTCCATGATTCTCCCCCATAGCTCCATCTTCCTGGCAAAGGAGATCTGCTGTACCTGTGCTCCAAACAGCTGTGGCTCTCCCATGACTATTTCCTCTACCATGACCCAAAACTCCTCATCAGTGAACCGGAGGTTCCTTTGTGGGGACATGGGTGTTGAGTGGAGTGTGTTGTGCAGAGGGTGATGTGTGAAGTGGTGGAGTGTGTGGTGTGTGAAGGATTAATGGGCATTTGTGATATGTGTGTGCAGTTCTCTCTGGGATTGGCGTGGCAAAGTGTAGCGGTCTTCTCATGGTTGCAAAGGATTGTGGATAATGTGGGGGGTGTTTTATAGTACTGTTGGTGGGTGTGTTGGGTGTGTGCATTTGTGGCAGGTGTGGGTTTATGGTTCACTGAGGTGATTGGTGGGTCATTATTTGGAGGGCGTTGTTTTGGTGGCGTATCTGTATGGGTGGTAGTACCAACAGTTTATCACGTTTAGTGAGTCTGACGGATTTGTGGTTGTGGCTGTTTTCTGTCGGTTTTGTGTGTGTGTGTGTGTCATAATATGGCAGAGAGATGTTTGCCTCCGCGTTGGAATGTTGGTGGCAGTCACAGCGGCGGTATTCATTTTTTATCGCCTATGTCTCTTTCTCTGTTTTGAGCAGCATGGCAGCTATGGTTACTGTACTTTGGTGCACTAATAATAATAATACATTTTCCCTTTAGTGTGAATGCTTAGTTTGTTCATCCTTAAACTTGGAGTGTATGTGTGGTCTGAACTAATGGTTTCCACTCTCATGCTCCTAAGGTGCATATGCCTTGTGGCACTGGATCACTGCACCTTACCTGACCCTGAGGACACCAAGGCCCATATTTATACTCTGTTTGCGCTGAATTTGCGTCATTTGTTTTGGCGCAAATTTGGTGCAAATTGAACTCCATATTTATACTTTGGTGCTAGACCCATCTAGGTAGAGAATACTTGTAAATTAATCTTATGTCTTTTGTCACTACAATGTTGTGACGTTGCTGCATGTCTGTATGACATATCGAAGATGTGTACATTTGTCTGGTCTGGCCATCATCACTCAGTACAGCATGCTGATGAAGTTCACTACAACTCCCATGATGTAAATATATCTTTCTCTCTGTCTCTTTCTCCCTCATATATACATACATCAATATATTTTTCTCCCTCTCCCTGGACACACAGAGACACAGGGGGTCATTCTGACCCTGGCGGTAAATACCGCCAGGGCGGAGGTTGGCGGTAGTACCGCCAACAGGCTGGCGGTGCTCCGCCGGGCATTCTGACCGCGGCGGTACAGCCGCGGCCAGAAGCGGAAAGCCGGCGGTATACCGCCGACTTTCCGCTGCCCATGGGAATCCGCCACCCCATACCGCCATCCTGTTCCTGGCGGTTCGCCCGCCAGGAACAGGATGGCGGTATGGGGTGTCGAGGGGCCCACAAAGATTTTCACTGTCTGCTGTGCAGACAGTGAAAATCGCGACGGGTGCCACTGCACCCGTCGCACCCCTTCAACTCCGCCGGCTCAATTCTAAGCCGGCTTCCTTGTTGACGGGGCTTTCCCGCTGGGCCGGCCGGCGGCCCCGCGGGAAAGCCAGAATGACCGCCGAGCGGTCTTTCGACGGGAACCGCTTGGCGGGTGGCGACCGCCGACCGCCGCAGTCAGAATCACCCCCACAATCCTAAATCTCCCTTTAGTCCTTCTTCTTCATATCTTGCTCAGCCTCTTTCTTTATAGATCTCTCTCTATCTCACAATCTATTTTAACTGTTTCTGTTTCACAGCTCTCTGGTTCTTCATAACCCTCTCCTCTCTTCCTCTATGTCACCTGTGCCTCTCAGCTTCCACTTCTTATTTAACACCATATTACTCTCACTACCCTTCAATGCTCATTCTACCCTTACCCCTTCCCAACTAGGCTCTTTCTCTGACACCTTCTGTCTATGGGGGTCATTACAACCCTGGCGGACGGTGTTAAAGCGGCGGTAAGACCGCACACAGGCCGGCGGAAAAAAAAGGGAATTATGACCGTGGCGGAAACCGCCAGCAAAGACAGCCACTTTAACACTCCGACCGCCACAGCGGTACAGACAAGCAGCGCAGCGGTCACCGCCAACAGACAGGCGGGAGACAAAGTACCGCCCACAGTATCACAACCTACCAATCCGCCACCTTTTCCGGGGTGGATTCACCGTGGATAAAAACACGGCAGAAACAGTCATTTCAATGGGAAAACGCTCACCTCTACACACTCCACGAGGAAGGAGGGCATTGTGGAGCAGGAACTCCAAATACTCCCTGCGATAGTCTTCCTGCTCCTGTACGATCATCATCAACGCCGGCGCCGAAGACAACGGTGAGTACTGCACCTACGACATAGGGGAGGGGGGAGGCAAAAGTCAGAGACACACACACGCAACACCCCCACCCCGACCCTCACCCACTACAACACACACACCAATGCATATCCAAACATAACAGTTACAACCCCAAAACCCCCCGGAAGAATGCAAAGACAAAAGGAAATGAGTGTAACCATTGTAATGTATGAAAATACAGTAAGCTAATATATACAGATATATATATACACATTCAACAAAATATTCATCATGATTAGTAGTGCAGGTATGCACCATTCAATGTCCGTGGACCACTGGGCCCAAAATGCATGGGCGAGGCCCACACACGATACCTGAGCAAAACGGATCGAACACTGCAGGGGCATCAGATCGAAATACAACAGGCACCTCAGGGGGGAGGGAAGGTGGGCACCTCAGCCGGATGAGAGCATCACACCAGATCCACGAGGGGGCTCCATGCCCATTGATGTATCCTGGGGAGTGCAAAGCCACAGTCTCTCAAGTCTCTACAGTGGGTGGGTTGCCCACTGTTCAATCCTGGGGAGTGCAAAGCCACAGTTTCTCAAGTCTCTACAGTGGGTGGTTTGCCCACTGTACCATCCTGGGGAGTGCAAAGCCACAGTCTCACAAGTCTCTACAGTGGGTGGTTTGCCCACTGTACCATCCTGGGGAGTGCAAACCCACAGTCTCTCAAGTCTCTACAGTGGGTGGTTTGCCCACTGTACCATCCTGGGGAGTGCAAAGCCACAGTCTCACAAGTCTCTACAGTGGGTGGTTTGCCCACTGTACCATCCTGGGGAGTGCAAAGCCACAGTCTCTCAAGTCTCTACAGTGGGTGGGTTGCCCACTGTTCAATCCTGGGGAGTGCAAAGCCACAGTCTCACAAGTCTCTACAGTGGGTGGTTTGTCCACGGTACCATCCTGGGGAGTGCAAAGCCACAGTCTCTCAAGTATCTACAGTGGGTGGGTTGCCCACTGTTCAATCCTGGGGAGTGCAAAGCCACAGTCTCTCAAGTGGATGACAGTCTCCACTGGTTCTGGAGGGGGACTGGTGCCCAGAGTGCTTCATCCTGTTAAGGACTGAGGTAGTGGATGCTGTTCTCCACTGGTTCTGGAGGGGGACGGGTGGCCAGAGTGCTTCATCCTGTTAAGGACTGAGGTAGTGGATGCTGTTCTCCACTGGTTCTGGAGGGGGACTGGTGCCCAGAGTGCTTCATCCTGTTAAGGACTGAGGTAGTGGATGCTGTTCTCCACTGGTTCTGGAGTGGGACTGGTGCCCAGAGTGCATCACTCTCCCCGTGACGGTCCCAGTTCCGTCACTGCCCCTGCCGGACATGGGCTAGCGGTGCTTGAGTTGGCGGTGCTTGCCCTGTTCAGCGGTGCTTGCCATGGCGGTCTTTGCCCTGTTCAGCGGTGCTTGCCCTGTTCAGCGGTGCATGACTTTGCAGTTTCTGACCTGTTCAGCGCTGCTTGCCATGTCGGTCTTTGCCCTGTTCAGCGGTGCTTGCCCTGTTCAGCGGTGCTTGACTTTGCTGTCTCTGACCTGTGCAGCAGTGTTTGCCATGGCGGTCCCTCATTGCCCAGCGGGGCTGTGGCTGCCGGGGCCCTCCTGGGCACTGACTCTGGCGGTGGCCTCCTGGCCAGTGACAATGGGACTGCCCTCCTGGGCACTGACCCTGGCGGTGGCCTCCTGGCCACTGACGATTGGACTGCCCTCCTGGGCACTGACTCTGGCGGTGGCCTCCTGGCCAGTGACGATGGGACTGCAGTGGCCTCCTGGCCAGTGACGATGGGACTGCCCTCCTGGGCACTGACTCTGGCGGTGGTCTCCTGGCCAGTGACGATGGGACTGCCCTCCTGGGCACAGACTCTGGCGGTGGTCTCCTGCCAGTGACGATCGGGCTGGCGGTGGCCTCCTGTGCAGCGGGGATGATGGCGGCCTTCTCCCCGTGCTGCTCTTCCCAGACTTTGGCGCTTTCTTCTGCCCCTTCCCCAACTTGGGAGGAGTCACAGCTGAGTCAACACTCCCCCCGGGACCCTTGTGAGCGGCTTTGCCGGCTGGAGTTTTCCCCCTATCCCGTCGGGCACTGTCCAACTTCTGGTGCTTCACAGGGGGGAGACTGACTGTGCTTTGTCTCCGTGTCACACTGGCTGCCTTGGTGCCCGGTGCACTCCACATACCTCTAACAGACACCACTGGTACTGGAGATTTTTTGAGGTGCTAGTACGGGACCTATGAATTGGAGGGGGGGTGGGAAAGAGTTCAAGGTTGCTCAGGAAAAGTTTCTTAGGAACACTGGTACGGGTAGCTGGAGGGGGTCTGGGAGTGGAGGAAGAGGAGGTGGTTGTAGTAGGTGTAACTTTTGATGATTTGGGTGCAGATGCATGTGCTGGAGGCTGTCGTGAGGTGGATGGATGTTGGGTGTGTGTGTGCCTGCGTTTGTGTACTTTGGGAGGGGGGATCACAGACACACTGGGAGAGGACACAGGGGACGTGTAAATGGTAGTGGGGGTGGTGAGTGCAGGTGAGCGGGTGTGCTGGTGGGTGTGCTGGTGCGGGTCCTAGTGGCTGTAGTGGTAGTGCATGCAGGTGAGAGTATAGACGACACTGGGAGGGAGGAGGGAGACGACGAGGAGGGGGACACAGTGGAGGCAGTGGATGTTGGTGTGTCTGTATGTGTGTGATGCTTGTGTGAGTGCCTGTGGGATGTGTGGCGCTTATGTTTGCCTGAGCTTCCCTTGTGTGTTGAAGTGTGTGCAGGCTGGTCTGATGGTGTGCTTGGGATAGGCAGAGGTACAGGGGATCGGGTCTGGGTGGAGGAAGTTGGAGGGGGGAGGCTAGAGACAGGGACAATGGCTGCCATCAGTGCTGAGGCCAGAGATTGCAGGGTTTGATGATGGGCAGCCTGACCAGAATGAATGCCATCAAGGAATGCATTAGTGTGTTGCAACTCCCTTTCTACACCCTGGATGGCATTCACAATGGTAGACTGCCCAACAGTGAGTGACCTGAGGAGGTCAATGGCCTCCTCACTGAGGGCAGCAGAGGTGACAGGAGCAGGGGCTGAGGTGCCTGGGGCAAAAGTGATGCCCACCCTCCTGGGTGAGCAGGCACGGGGCGAAGGCAGAGGGGCTGCTGGGAGGGCGGTGCTGGTAGGGGGGTTGGCGGCTGTACCTGTAGAAGTGGGGGGCACAGATTTTGCCACCACCACAAGGGAACTCCCATCGGCGGACGAGTCTGTGTCGCTGGTTGCTGATCCGGTGACCGCCGTGAAGCTCCCCTTGCCCTCCGTCCCACTGGTGTATTCAGAGTCCGTGGTGTGGCCCTCCATGGCCATGTGGGTCAATGCTCCCTCGTGCTCTGGTGCCACTGTACATCCGCCTGATGATGCTGATGCACAAAAGAACAGGGAGAGCACAAAAAGGGGGGGGGGGGACGACAGAAGAAAGACAGGTTGAGTGCATGGCTTACCGCTACCGTTGGTGGACAATACAGACACAGCAGCCCCCTGCACTACGCCGCACAGTTGGGCTCTACTGATGCAGTTCCTGTGATATGGCCTACATGGCTATGGTGGACATCAGCACACATAGATGACACAGGGGCATGTATACTTGTACTTGGCACTCTACAGAGGTGGGGCGAAGTGCCACATGGCCTGCATTACGGAGGGGCCTAGCCTACGGAACTCGCCCTGGCCTAGGGTAACCCACAGCCCTCCTCCCCCACCCAGACATCTTCACTGCGAACAAAGTCCGCTGAATGATGTTGCACTCACCCCCTTGTGTCTGCTGTGATGCCCTGAAGCGCCCATCCAACTCAGGGTAGGCCACCGCCAGGATCTGGAACATCAGGGGGGTCATGGTGCGATGGGCACCCTTCCCACGTTGGGAGGCCATGCCCAGCTGAGCCTCCGCCGTCTTCTTGCTCCAGCGGCGAATGTCCTCCCATCTTTTCCGGCAGTGGGTGCTCCGTCTCTGGTGGACCCCCAGGGTCTGGACGTCCTTGGCGATGGCACGCCAAATATCCTTCTTCTGGTGGGCGCTGACCTACATGACATGTACAGGGGAAGAAGAGAAGTCATTACCAACTGCACCGTCGAAGTGAGTGGCCCACATCCCTGCCCTTGCCATGTGGCACATGCATTCACAGTCCCTCATGCTCGCAGATCTCTGCTCCCTTCCTTCTTACAACCAGCCCTCTCCACCCAGGCATAGCCCATACAACTTGCACCCTATGTACTCACCTGTTGGTCTGGAGGACCGTTGAGTAGCGTGTACTGGGGGAGGACCCCGTCCACGAGCTTCTCCAACTCCTGTGCAGTGAAGGCAGGGGCCCTTTCCCCAGACGCACAAGCCATTATCTCTTCCAGACTGAGGTCAAAGCAGCACTTGCATTATAGGTCCTCTCCTGTCGAAGATCAGGTATCGAGTGATTCAACAGATAGAAAATGGCGGTGACGTCCGCGGTGGTGCGTATCATCACCGCTGGTGCACTTCGTCATTGGCTCCTGTGACCCATAGGGTCCAAGGTTAACCAATGCAGCATTGCGCAGCGGTCTTCGACCGCCTACCGCGACGGTGTACAGCGCCAGCGCAGTTACCTCACATCCCATTGTCCCAGTTTAGAGGTCAGGCAGCCGCCATTTCAGGGGCCCACATGGCTTCATTTTCAACTGCGTCACACATACCTAGGCCTAGACTCAACACACTTACAGACAACTTTTTGGATTATGTTTCGTGTTCTGTGTAGCTGTGGGTACAAACCTCTGAGTTGCTTGACTCTGTGGTCGCTGTTGTCCTTCCTAGGCACCGTCAGCTGGGACATGTGAGGAGATGGCAGAATCCTCCGGTGTACCGACCGCTGGTGGACCTGTTGACAATGGAGGAGCGACATTTAATCATCACCTACAGGTTTGACCGTGCCACAATCCAAGAACTGTGTACCCATTTGGAGCCTGACCTGATGTCAGCAATCCGCCATCCCACAGGAATCCCCCCTCAAGTGCAGGTGCTGTCAGTGCTCCATTTCCTTGCAAGTTAGTCTTTTCAAACAACAGTGGCCATGGCATCAGGGATGTCCCAGCCTATGTTTTCCAACGTGTTGTCCAGAGTGTTGTCTGCCCTGCTGAAACACATGAGGAGCTACATCGTTTTCCCTCAGGTGGAGGATTTGGCTACTGTTAAAGGTGACTTCTATGCCCTTGGACATATCCCTAACATCATAGGTGCCATTGATGGGACCCATGTAGGTCTGATCCCCCCCCACAGGAGTGAACAGGTGTACAGGAACCGGAAGAGTTATCATTCCATGAAAGTATAGATGGTATGTTTGGCAGACCAGTACATCTCCCAGGTAAATGCTATGTTCCCTGGCTCTGTGCATGACGCCTACATCCTGTGGAATAGCAGCATCCCTTATGTGATGGGTCAACTCCAGAGGCACCAGGTGTGGCTATTAGGGGACTCTGGTTACCCCAACCTGTCATGGCTACTGACCCCAGTGAGGAATCCCAGGACCAGGGCAGAGGAACGCTACAATGAGGCCCAATGGCGGACTAGGAGGGTGATCGAACGCACCTTCGGCCTTCTGAAGGCCAGGTTCAGGTGCCTCCATATGACAGGTGGTTCCATATTCTACTCACCAAGGAAGGTGTACCAGATCATCATCGCCTGCTGTATGCTTCACAATCTTGCTTTGCGACGCCAGGTGCCTTTTCTGCAGGAGGTGTTGTGGCAGCTGTGGAGCCTGTGGACAGTGATGAGGAGGAAGCAGAGGAAGAAGACATTGACAACAGGGACTCAGTCATCCAGCAATATTTCCAGTGACACACAGGTGAGAACACTTTCTTGCCTACTACAAGTACTTTCACACTTCTACCTTGATCCTGTCTGTCAATTTCAAGCAGTATTTGCTAACTGAGTTGTACATTTCCATTACGGTTTCACAGGTGTGGTTACCAACGTGTGTCATCTGCTTGCATCCTTCATCGACTTGTGATGTGTGACATAGGAATGTTGAGATTACATTTGAGAACGGATTTTGTCATTGTCATAGCTAATACACATTTTCAAAATCACAGACTGACTCCAGATTGGTTTGTGCTTCAAGGGTGTTTATTGAAGTGCTAATTATTGGAGGGGGTAGTAAAATGGTGATGGGTGATGGTGGAGGAATGTCCATGGCAGAGTCCAGTCTATTAGTCTCACAAGTGCACTGCCCATATGGGCATAGGAAGTGGAGCTGGGGCAGTTCCAATATGGACTGGGTTACAAAGTGGGACAGTGGGATGACAATCAGGGTGGTCTCATTTCTTGGCGGGGGTCTTGCCATCGTGCTCTGTCCTGTTCCTGGATCTCAGGGACCGCTTGCGGGGTGGTTCTCTGTCTGCAGGGGGTGGGGTGCTGGTGTGGTGGTCCTGTGGCGGGGTGTCCTGTCCACTAGCGCCGACAGAGGTGGTGGGCAGTTCATCTTCCATGCTGGTGTCAGGGGCCCCTTGGAGTGCCACGGTGTCCCTCATGGTGTTCTGTATGTCCTTCAGCACCCCTACGATGGTGCCCAGGGCGGAGCTGATGGTTCTGAGTTCCTCCCTGAACCCCAAATACTGTTCCTCTTGCAGGCGCTGGGTCTCCTGGGAGTGGTGGTATGCTCCCATGATGGAGGAGAGGGCCTTGTGGAGAGTGGGTTCCCTTGGCCTGTCCGCCCCCTGTCGCACAGCAGCCCTCCCAGTTCCCCTGTGTTCCTGGGCCTCCGTCCCCTGGACCGTGTGCCCACTACCACTGCCCCCAGGTCCCTGTTGTTGTTCGGGTGGTGAGTTATCCTGGGTTCCCTGTAGTGGTGGACACACAGCTGATTGACATGTCCTGGGGACGGAGGTATGGGCCTGCTGGGTGGGTGCTGTGCTGGTGTTTCCAGAGGGTGGAAGGTCTGTGTTGGGCTGTGCCTGTGCGAGGGGAACCGACTGTCCCGAGGCCCACAATGGTCCGGGCTAGTCATCTGGACCCAGTTGGCCAGAGCTGCTGTCATCACTGTGGGCCTCTTCTGTGGGTGGGGTAGAGATGTCTGGACCCTCCTGTCTGGTGACATTAGGTAGTGGTCCTGCAGGGGTGTAAAAGCATGATTATTGCATCTGTGTGTGTCATGGTGTACATTGGGTGGGTGACCGTGTACCCCAGTGCTAGCATTCCTGTGTGGGGGCTTGTGTGATGATGGTTGGGGGGGGGCTGTTATGGGTATGTGCAGTGGGCATGCTTTAGTGAGGGGTGACCATGCTTTGTTGTGTCATGCAGGGCTTGGTGTTGGGATGGGTGGTTTGTGTTATTAGTACATTAGTGAGGAGTTGGAGTGATAGGGGAGGGGGTGAGGGTGGGGGTGTGTGATAGCATGCAGGTAGGGTGGGGGATATGATAGTTAAGATTTGGCTCACCAGTGTCCATTCCTCCACCGACTCCTCCGAGGCCCTCAGGATGCATAATGGTCAAGACCTGCTCCTCCCATGTTGTTAGTTGTGGGGGAGGAGGTGGGGGTCCGCCAGTCCGCTGAACCGCGATGTTGTGCCTGGAGACCACGGAACGCACCTTCCCCCGTAGGTCGTTCCACCTGATGTCCTCACGATTTCTTGGGTGCTGTCCCACTACGTTGACCCTGTCGACTATTCTTCGCCATAGCTCCATCTTCCTAGCTATGGAGTTGTGCTGCACCTGTGATCCAAATAGCTGTGGCTCTACCTGTACGATTTCCTCCACCATGACCCTGAGCTCCTCCTCGGAGAACCTGGGGTGTCTTTGTCGTGCCATGGGGTGGTGTAGGTGATGTGTGGGGTGGTGTATGTGGTGATGAGTGTGGTGATGTGTGGTGGTGTGGGGTGTTTTGTGCGTGGATGTTGTGTGGTTGATGGTGTTGTGTGCCTCTGTGTGGTGGGGTTGTCTATGCTGTGCTCTCTCTCTGGCCTTCGTCAATAATTTTTGGTCGTAGGGGTTTGTGGGTGATGTGGGTGTGTGTTTTATATTGTGTTGGGTGTGTGGGAGTGGTGTTTGTATGTGTGTCAGGTGTGTGTATTTTAAATTGTCCAATGTGGCGGTGTTTTGGAGATGTGTGTGTATTTTGAGCGCGGCGGTGTGTACCGCCAATGGAATACCGCGGTTGAAAGACCGCCGCATGGATTCGTGGGTCGTAATAGCATGACCGTGTTTCTGTTGGCGTGACGGTGGAAGTTTTGTTTTCGCCAGTTTATCACTGACCTTTGGTGTGGCGGACTTGTGTGGGTGTCTGAATTTCGGCCGATTCCAAGATGTGGGTCAAAATAACTGTGGCAGATTTCCGCGGCAGTGTATTGGCGGTCTTCTGCATGGCGGTAAGCGCCTTTTACCGCCAATGTTGTAATGACTCCCTATATCTCTTCTCATTATGTTCTCCATCTCTCTACCTTGCATCTCTTTGTGTTCTCTCAAAGCTCTCTGTCCATGTTTATTCTTGCCGGTTTTACCTCTACATCCCCCTCTCTCTAATCCTCCCATTTGGTGAACTGCATTATTTTCCCTTTCTTTACATTTTTTTCTCCCTATGATCATCTTCCTGTCCTGCACGATAAAACCTTGCACATTTCCCTATCTTCTAGCTGTCCTTACCTTCCCTAGTTGCTACCTTACCTTCCTCTATTTGCTTTTCCTTTTTCAGTAACTCATTTATCTCTCTACTACATCCCTATCTGTACCTCTTTCTCCCTCTACTTCCATCACCTGTATCCTGCCCATCCCATTTTTCTTAGTAAGCAGGTCACAAGTAACTGTCTTGCCTGAGAAGTGCACAATGGAGAAGAGGGACATCATGAATGATGTAATTTCCGATGTAGCAGTGATGCTATCAATGATGCTGTAGAACATGTCATGAGTATATGTTAGATAATTAGCAGTGCATGATGAGGGTGTGAGTTATAATTACAGTAGGGCATGAGTTACAAAATGTTGGGATAACTATAACTGGTGAATTTCAGATATTTTCTTAACATATTTTAACTGACTTTTTGATCTAGTAATAATGCCCCATATATTCTATTTTTTGTGATTTTCTAAAGTTTATTTTGAAAAATTCCTAACTATAATTGTCACTTTAACCTATTTTTTTTAACGTAAAGTAAGTTGTCCATTGCCATGTGTGGCAAGAGGTTGGATACTCAGCTCCATCCCCTTTGACCGCTGGATATATCATGTAACGACATCACATAACATTGTAAAAGGTGTAATTTTAAATAAGGCAAAACTATTGGCATTGTCATAGGCTAAACAAAATAGTGGCAGAGACTTTTGGATTTATCAAAGGCTAGATTAGATGGACCATGAGACCTACTGTGCTCTTTTTAATGTCATTAGGAGAGTATGCAGGTCACAAGTAACTGTCTTGCCTGAGAAGTGCACAATGGAGAAGAGGGACATCATGAATGATGTAATTTCCGATGTAGCAGTGATGCTATCAATGATGCTGTAGAACATGTCATGAGTATATGTTAGATAATTAGCAGTGCATGATGAGGGTGTGAGTTATAATTACAGTAGGGCATGAGTTACAAAAGGTTGGGATAACTATAACTGGTGAATTTCAGATATTTTCTTAACATATTTTAACTGAGGTTTTGATCTAGTAATAATGCCCCATATATTCTTTTTTTTGTGATTTTCTAAAGTTTATTTTGAAAAATTCCTAACTATAATTGTCACTTTAACCTATTTTTTTTAACGTAAAGTAAGTTGTCCATTGCCATGTGTGGCAAGAGGTTGGATACTCAGCTCCATCCCCTTTGACCGCTGGATATATCATGTAACGACATCACATAACATTGTAAAAGGTGTAATTTTAAATAAGGCAAAACTATTGGCATTGTCATAGGCTAAACAAAATAGTGGCAGAGACTTTTGGATTTATCAAAGGCTAGATTAGAAGGACCATGAGACCTACTGTGCTTTTTTTAATGTCATTAGGAGAGTATGCACTCTCGTAGTTCCTAAAACATTAAAAAGGTACACCACCAGCCAGAAAACAAAAAACGTAAAGATGCTCTAGAGCATAGTGGGATGCTCCTTACCTGCCTCTCATTTATTATTCTTTTATTTATATTTTAAACTACAATTTTGAGTGTGCTGGTGCCTATCTGGGACAGCTACATATTTAATTTTCCTTTGAGGCTGCTTTTTCCTACTGGGAGAGTGTAGGCAAGGTATGCTCACACCCTGCTGGGCAGAAAATAGCAATGTCGATGAAGCCCACACAGCTGATCCACAACACTGGGAGGGAGGCACATGCTCCTCCCCTTCTTTCATTTATCAGCTCAGGGGAATGGGGTCCCCAGGACATACTAGAGGCTTACAGAGTGGGGGGGGGCACACCCTCCTCCCTCTAAAATTATGATGCTCTTCCCCCTGGGCTCTTGTCTGGAGGGTTTCTTTTTAAAGACAGGAGACTACAATATTTTCATATTATGCTCAGGAATCCACAGATACGCTTCACTGATAAAAATGAATTGCCGTTTTTTGCCTCAGAGGGGCAGAGTATCCCTACCCTGCCGCATATCTTTTTTACATTTTTGCATGGGTCTGGGACTCAGTCCCTGTTGGACCTGGCCCTTTTTCAGAGTTACCCCAAACTTTTTGCCTTCCTCCTCCTATTTTTCTGACCTTCTTTTTGTTGGCTTTAGAACTCTGGGCACTTTACCACTGCTAATCAGCACTAAAGTGCATGTGCTCTCTCCTCTAAACAAGATATGATTGGTTTACGCCTGTTCGGCATATTTGATTCACTTGCAACTCCCTTGTTGTATACCATGTATTCTATTGTATTGTATTGGTTTATTTATAGAGAGCATTCCGGCAAGAAGCATTGAAGTGCTAATCTGAACGAGAACACAGGGAAAAGCACAAGCTACCAGACAGGAAAACCTATTGAGAGAAGAGCCAGGTTTTCAGGCTTTTCCTAAAGATGAAATGAGTCACAGTTTGTCAGAGCGCGAAAGGCAGGGAGTTCCAAAGCCTCGCAGCTTCCACCGTAAAGGCACAATCTCCCCACCTTGCCTTGTTACAGCGAGGAAACGCGATCATATATTTAGAAGAAGATCTCAAATATCTGGTTGGTTGATAATATTGCAAAGAAGACTTCAAATAATCGCAGCCCTCCGACTGTAAGGCTCTATGATTAAGACAGAGGCGGTCATTCCGACCCTGGCGGTCATGGACTGCCAGGGCCGGGGACCGCGGGAGCACCGCCAACAGGCTGGCGGTGCTCCCAAGGGCATTCTGACCGCGGCGGTACAGCCGCGGTCAGAAACCGAAAACCAGCGGTGTACCGCCGGTTTTCCGCTGCCCTGGGAAATCCTCCATGGCGGCGCAGCTTGCTGCGCCGCCATGGGGATTCCGACCCCCATACCGCCATCCTGTTCCTGGCGGCTTTGGCCGCCAGGAACAGGATGGCAGTATGGGGTGTCGTGGGCCCCCTGGGGGCCCCTGCAGTGCCCATGCCAATGGCATGGGCACTGCAGGGGCCCCCATAACAGGGCCCCACTGAGAATTTCAGTGTCTGCATAGCAGACACTGAAATTCGCGACGGGTGCAACTGCACCCGTCGCACCCTTTCCACTCCGCCGGCTCCATTCGGAGACGGCATCATCGTGGAAAGGGGTTTCCCGCTGGGCGGGCGGGCAGGCGGCCTTCTGGCGGTCGCCCGCCCGCCCAGCGGGAAACACAGAATAACCGCGGCGGTCTTCTGACCGCGCAGCGGTATTCTGGCGGCTCCCGCCGGCACCGCAGTTACCGCGGCCGGCGGGAGTCAGAATGACCCCCAGGGTGTCTTGAAAATAATTCTCTTATTAATAGGTAACCAATGGAGAGATTTCAGACAGCTACTAGCCGATGCAGACTTGGGAAGATTCAGAATAAGGCATGCTGCCATATTCTGGATGGACTGAAGTTTACCCAGAGACGTTTTGTTCACATTTTACAGAAGAGCATTACAATAGTCAAGTCTTGAGGTGACTAGCACCAGCACTACCGGCAGCCTTAAGTCCTCCTCAAGAAGATGCAGAATTTTCTTAAGCATTTTTAGGATCCAGAAACAGACCTTAACCGCATGATTAATCTGTAACTTGAAAGAGAGGGAAGTATCAGAAATAATACCTAGATTTTTTGCAGAGGGTCAGGGAGATGGACAGCCCCCACAAGCCGAGGGCCATCAACTGTTGTTCCAAGAAAAGTTGTTACGACCAAAACACATAATCACAGTCTTGTCCTAAATTAAGTTTAAGCCAATTGCTGGCCATCCAGTCATTGATTGCTGTCATACAGAGTTGAAATTTCTCCTTTGAGTCCTACCAGTTATGGGAGACCGGCACAATCACCTGTGTGTCATCTGCATAAGAAACAATCTGGAAGCCAAAGGAGCGCACCAGGCTCGCCAGAGGCGCCATATATAAATTGAAAAGCATAGGACTGAGAGATGAGCCCTGCAGTACTCCGCACGGGAGTTGGAAAGGAGTGTCACGATGCTCACCACAGGCCACAGTGATCATTCCATCCGTAAGAAAAGAGCTAAGTAACTTCCAAGCCTTCCCCCTCACTCCAGCCTGGGACAAACGTTGAAGCAGAATGGTAGGAGAGATAGTGTCAAATGCTGCCGACAGATCTAGAAGAACTAGAATCGTACCTTCTCCCAAATCCTCTCTTCGGCAAATAATATCTGAAGTAGAAATTAATGCCGTTTCCATGCTATGCGCCCTGTGGAAACCGTGCTGTGATGGGTCCAGCTTACCGTTACCTCGGATAAATTCAGCGAGCTCCTGATTGAGATGTTTTTCTAACATTTTAGCCAAACAAGGCAGTAAAGAGATAGGGCGAGGATTAGTAAGATCAGATGCATCTTTTCCCGTTTTTTTAATAAGAGGAATAACTGTAGACTGTTTCCAATAAGCCGGGAAACTCCCTTCCAAAAGGATTTCGGAAAACACTGACTCCAGAGCGGATGCAAACAGAGAAGGTGCTACCTTTAAAATGCGAGGCGGACAAAGATCCGTAGGTGAACCGTATTTCACCGCCATTAGTAAGTCAATGATTCTATTGGCAGAGAGGGGTTGGAAACAATGTAACGAATTGGCTAACTCAGCGTGCGAAAGGGGCACTTCGCCCTCTGAGTCAGGGGAGGGTGGACTAAAATCTGTCAACAATTTTACAATTTTATTATTAAAAAAATCAGCCACCAATTGACAGCACTGAGGAGAATTTTCGGAGGGGGTAAATCCTGATCTCGTCGTAGGGGACGTCAAAGCTCGAACTGTATTGAACAATTCTTTAGAGGAGATCATAGCCCCTCTGATAGCTTTAGAAAAATAAAGGGGTTTTGCTAACCTAATGGCCAGTTTATACTTCCCAAGAGCTTCCCTGAGTTTGCCTCTTTCCAATTGGGTTGTATTTAGTAACCATTTCCGTTCCTGCCTGCGATAGGTTCTTTGTAAATCTATCAGCTCCTCCGAATACCAAGGTGCAGACTGAGAAAGTCGGGCTTTAGTAATTAACGCGGTCTGCGGTGCTAACGCATCAATGGCCCTTTTCAGAACAAGGTAAAAAATCTCAAGGTGTGAGCGACCTGCTGTTTTCGCCTGGTCCCAACCTTCTTTAAATGCCTGTGAGAAATTGGTCTTATTAATTTTATGCCATGGCCTTTTTAAAACAGTGCTCGGAGGCAATTTCGGAGCTGGGGCAGGCCAGGATAGCTTAATGGATAGTAGGAAGTGATCAGAACAATCTACCTCCCTATTACCATTTCTAGAAATCAGTCCTGATCGAATAAAGATAGTATCCAACATATGGCCCGTGGTGTGTGAAGGAGAAATGTCTCCCAGATGCCAGTCCAGGCTCTGCATATAGCTAGTAAAATCTACCATGGCTGGGTCAGATAACACGTCCAAGTGTAGATTAAAATCACCTAATACTAAGGCATTCTCTGCTAAGAGCAGCGGTTCCAGCAGTGAAGGCCAGGCGGCAAAGAAGGCATTCTTAGGGCCAGGGGGTCTCTAGAGTAGGAAGCCTTCTATGACCAGGCTATTCTGGACTTTAATTTTAAAATAAGAGCCTTCACATATCTGCTGTCTACCATTGAGCGCAGTAAGCGTGCAACTTAAATGATTTTTAAAAATGATAGGTATCCCCCCCTTCTCTTTCCTTCTCTGTCTTGTCTGGAGAAACAGTACCCTGGACGTGTCGTAATTGAGAAATCTGGGTTGGAATCAGCTCTTGCCCAAGTTTCAGTGATAAAAAGACAATCAAGGTCAGATGAATTAATCAGTTCAACAGAGCATGTTTAATAAGAGAGCGGGTATTGATTAGGCCCCAAGTCATAGCAGGCTTAAAGGACCTTTCATTGGTATCAGGGTCTAAAGTGGCGCCCTCTTCCGAGTGGAACGAAGGCTTTCATTTACAATAATTGCAGGGGGCACTTTTATCTACGGCGAGATCTAATCGCCTACAACTATGGTTAGGGGAGACCTTATGTAGAGATTGTAGAGATTGTAGTTCATGATTAAGGTAGGCGATACAGCGCGGAGGGCAAGTGTTAGAGGCATAGTGGCTGGCTCCCGGCCCCTTCTGGATGCGGACGGGCTTGCCTTAGGTGCACCTTCAGCGACCGCATTAATTAACTATCTGCACCCCCGGAATTAGAGGCGTCAGCCGGCAACTAGACCGCTGACTCAAATGCCCCTGAAGATGTCTGCTCGCGCTGAAGACAAAAAGGAGGCGGGCTCTAACAGGCCCTAAACCTCAGGAGACAAGCGGCAGACCGACAGCAGTGATACTCTGCCGAGGGCAAAAAGGAAAAAGACCCCCATTTAAAAACAGCAACAATTAAAAATGTAATATTAAAATTTTTTAAAGGTAACTTCATATCTTAGAAAATGATCATCCTGTCGAAACACAATAAAGTTGCCCCAGTACCCAAGGCTTGGAAATTAAATGCTACTGGTCGGCATGGAGCACTGATTGTGCCACCCACAGAAGTAGCCTTTCAAACCTGTCACAGAACTGAAACTGCAGAGCTTGCACAGTTTACTACCACTTTGACTTGGCATTTAAAACTACTTGCCAAGCCTTAAGCTCCCCTTTAACTACACAAAGGTCACTCTCAAGGTAGATCCTATGTAGCCATATGTGGAGGGTGTTATGTGGGTAAAAGGTAAGACATGTGCTTTTATATGTGGCATGTCCTGGTAGTGAGAAAAAAACTGTTTATTTCATTTTTCACTACTGTGAGGCCTGCCCCTCTCATATGTTAGCATTGAGAATTCCCTTATGGTAATTCCTGATCAAACAGTAGTTATGTCATGTTTGGTGTGCTTATAATAGTAATGATACATCTTCCTTACTGGTGAAGTTCGATATCACATTACTATTTTATAAATTACACTTTTAGAAAGTGGGTATTTCTCTATGCATATAACTCTGTGTGTTTTGCAGTCTGTCTCCAATCCACGTCTGAGTTTGGGTGGCAGCAACACTTTATGCATACTCATTAGACAGTCACAACACAGGAAGGGCTCAGTGTAACAGTGGATACATCTGCATTCATCTGCATAGTGATAATGTTGCTGGACTGGGAGAAGTGGTTTACACTTACATGTCAATAGGTTGTGTCCTGCCCTCATAGAAAGGGCTGATTTACTGATCATCTGGAGCCAGGGTGGGTCTGAAAGGAATTGTTGGGCACTTCTAAGGATTCCTTTGAATTCACCCCTTCATCAAAGACATTTTTAAGTATAAGTACTAGGTCTCTGACCCCATGTTTTTATAGACTGTGTGGGACTTGTAACCATATGCTGCTGGGTCCACATTCTGCACATTGCCAGAAGACTACTGTACTGTCAGGATGAACTGCCATTTGGATTAACTGCTCTGTTAAGTTGGCCTGCTGCCTGAGGACTGCCACTCCGCAACTTGGACTTTAGTGCTGGCCTGCCTCTCTGCTATTCTTGTTGTGCCTCTAATGTTCATCAAGGGCCTGCTTCCTCTTGTCCTTCATTCTCAGGGACATATAAAATTCCAGATAACACTTGCTGCGGGATTCTTCCAACTACAGGTCTCACCCTGATTAATTTATTTCACTGAGGCCAAACCTCAGTACAGAGTGCCTGCAGCTGTAGGTTCATTTCTACTCACTCGCACCAACACGGTGCGGTGTCCGCGAATACCTGTTCCTGTCAGCTGCTGTACATGTTCTCTGCAGCAGCGAGTGTTAAGTGCTTTGTTCCCTGTGGCAAGAAGCACATGTGAAGTCCTTTGTCCGCAGAGAGAGCAGCACATGTTGAGCCATTCCTAAGTACTAAAGAGAGCAGCCTGGGTTTTTCACAAGCAGGGCCCTCCAGCCAGGGAGACTATGACATGCAACCTCTTTAAGTTAGTGCCGTGTTGAGGCACCATCCCTCTTGCACACAGCAATGCCGCAGGCCGTTAGGGACCCCACCTAGTGAGGCCCCTCTGGTGTAAGAGACAGGGAGGCCAAGACTCACAAGCAGCAGTACAGGGGAGCGGATGATGTTCCTGAGAGCTTCTTGGATGTTATCTGTGTGGTGCTCGCATGGAGAGGTACTGTGGGGGTTGCAGAGGAGGCACTGCCATCCCACGTCCCATCGCAGACAGCACAGCCTTTGAAAAAGGGGCTGAGCTTCACTGTGTTGTTTGCAGCTTCACTGCACGTTCACAGGCAGCTGCAATTGTTACTCTGTATGCGGGAGGAATTCGGTCCGAAAGAGGTCTCAGCACATGATTGCACCAGTTGGTGCTCCCCCCATTTTCCTGTGGTGATGGGACCATGGGGGCATTATTCTTACTTGCATGCAAGTGCCCTGTTTGGGACCGTTAAAGGTGAAAACCATAATACCATGTCCCATATAGTAGGCGCGCAGGTGCTCCTGTGCCCTATATGCTATTCTGAATGTAACTGATGTACTAGGGCTCACATAAATACAGCATATCATGTATTTGGAGGCCATGTGCGCTATACCTATTGTTTCCCTGCCATTGTATATGATTTACCCTAATCATTTTGCATTACATGCCTATTCTGCTTTCCTGCTCTTATCTCATAACCGAGCTTACAGAACCTCTCTGGAATTCACTTCTGAGTTTAAAGAAGACATTTATTGTTATTATTATTTCACCACGAGGTTCCTGAGAGACAAAGTTAGTAGACTGGAAGCACACGTTCAAATGTAGTCGCAGCAATGAAAGCAAAATATATCAAAGTACTTCTCAGTTGCAATGTACACAGCAAATACATGTGATTATATTATAGCATAACTTCAAAGCAAAGCATAAAAGTCAAAATTAATCACCGTAGAGCAAGGCTGTAGGGCCTATATTCAGCTTCATTTTTCTGGGGTCTGCAAGTTGATGACTCCGGTCATTTGCGAGAAAGAGATTTTCTACCCAAACGGGAGACAGGCAACTGACGTCTCCGTTCCTGTCTGAAGTCAAGCAGATTCAATCTAACTCTGCTGTAGTCCAGAGTCATCGTTCCAAAAACGTGCCCCCTCCTCTCAGACTCGGAAAAACTATGCAAGCCTTTGTAGACTGGCCAGATCTCCTAGACCCCTCTTCTTCCCAAGGCTGAGCAGAAAGGAAAACACAAAATGTACTCTCTCTTATCAGCTATAGTCTGGTGTAAAAAACACAGCTTGGTCTATCTTGTGGAAAAACACAGCTTGGAAAAACACAGCTCATCTGCAATGTCTCAACTGCAATGTTCAACTCCACGTTAAACCCAAAAGGCAGCTAACCTAAATATCAAATGTAATGTCTAATGTCATGTCAAAGCCAATAGGCAGCTAAACTGAATACAGAATGTAATGTCTAATGCCATATCAAAGCCAATAGGCAGCTGACCTGAATACAGAATGCAATGGCTAACGCCATGTCAAAGCCAATAGGCAGCTAAACTGAACAAAACATTTAGGGACTGATTACAACCTTGGAGGAGGTGTTAATCCGTCCCAAATGTGACGGATATACCACCAGAAGTATTACAAGTTCCATAGGATGTAATGGACTCGTAATACGGCTGGTGGTATATCCGTCACATTTGGGACGGATTAACACCTTCCTCCAAAGTTGTAATCAGGCCCATAATGTGTTACTGGTGAACATTGAGCAACTAATATGCGCAGTGGTGAAACACAAAGTCATTGATCAAACACAAATAATAGCATCACATTCCACCCTATGACCAATGAATTTTTGTTTCATACCTCTTATTTAAAAAAAAAAAAAAAACATCAACAAAAAACAACAACATTATAAGCAAATCAGATTTGAATGATAAAAGCAATCACTGTAAAGCAATGGAAGTGGATTAACATATTGATCTCATGACCTTTCACATCAGATACTTCTACACAGAAAAGACTGAAACTTATATACTCTGATGGAATAGTGTCTCCAAAATAACAAGTTGATGTAGCATGAGTTCTACTCATGTGAAGGTGCATGGTCCACCTGAAAGGTTTGCTGGAATGTAAGCGAAAGTCAGAGTTCCACACGAAAAAACACAGACAGTTAACTGATAAGGTTGCTTAGTTCCAGTGAAAGAATGTAATCAAACCAGTTGAACTTGAACTGAAAGTGCCAGTTGCGCAAAATGGATCCATGGGGTTGGTACTTTAATCAATCAGGTTCAGGTTGGGAGTTCGGTCCCTCCCCCGACCCCACACGCACACACCCGAAGGGAGACCACACAGCACACTCATGGTCAGTGGCAAAACGTGGTAGGATCTGCAAAAGAAAAAAGTGTGACTTTTCTCGCAAATAACATTTGTCATCAGAAATGTGCCCTTCCTCTTCCTTTCCTTGTTTTATAATCAGCAGGACGTTTTTAGGGCCCTTTGTTATAATTTCTGCAGGTTCTAGAGGGTCATTTGGGGGTTCAACCCACACCTCGGCACTGAGGTGTTTATCTGCTGCACCACAGCTTCCCTTTCTTTGCACTTTCAGAAGGGCTGGGGCAGACTCCTTCTTTACCAAACCTCCATTCACTGCACTTTTGACAAGTTGGGCCATTCTGTCTCCAATTTGTATGAATAAATCAGATTCTCTTCTACTTATCAGCATAATTTTGATTTCTACTTGGTAATCTGCAGCAACAACTCCCCCCTAAAACCTGATCAATTTGCCATATCTGTCCTGGTATCTTTCTTCTCTCCAACTGATCTTTGACTGTTTGTGGGACAGATTGCTGTTGTGCGTGCTGACAAATAGGACATATCAAATCTAGGGGAATGTGCATCTCTCTAATCTCTGCCCACCTGTAAGTGGCTTTTTCTCCCAGATGTCCACATTTCTGGTGTACCCACTTAGCCATCCACACTAAGTCAGAATTCTGGGTGGACACTTCAGACTCTGAATTTTTCTCTTTAACATCTGCAAGGGAATTGAACCAGTTATGTACAAGCCATGTGGAAAACCAAACGGCTAAACCATTGGCAGTGAACCAAGAATCAGTGTAAAAATGACACATCTCAAGCAGCTCTTGCTTTAAAGTCTGACACACATTGTACAAATCTGAATCAATAGTCAAACAAACATGCTTTTTATCCTCAGGGGACACAAATTCAAATGGTGCACTCAATTTCACTGGTGACTCTTTTACCTGTGGTACTCCCTGCACCCTCTCCTCCTCCTGGCAAGGGGCTTGTGACACCTCTTCATGTAGGGCTGCAGTGACTCTAGCCCTGTCTTGCATGTACCAGATCCAGTGTATGAAACTAGCCTCCTGTGCCTGTCCTATACTGTGAGAATTAGGTGAACTCATCACCCACTAATAACAAGTCAAAAGCTTACTCCAAAGATCCAGGGGCAACCTTGTCCTCCCCTGTTCCTGATTTACATGTAAATCTGTGTTTCTCTCTTGCACTGCGCAGAAACCTAAAGTCTGAATTATTTCATTTGCCAGATCAAAAGCGCGCAGCTGTTCATGTTTTTTCCTAGTTACTTTATACCAAAGTGTTAAGATTTCACTCAGATGAGGGCTATACTGTTTCCAAAAATCAAACAAGCTCCTGGAACTCGGTGTCTCTTGCTTAGTGCAAAAAGTGAGAAACTCTAAAATCTTTTGTTTTACTTGTGACAACATCTGTCTATTTTCTGGGTTCCACTGAATGTCCAGTAACTGCACATTTTGCGACAGTACTTCTGCCTTGTCCGAATTAATTTGACTTTGTAAATAACATTCTGAGCTCTGTTCTCAGTGTTATCTGTTAAGAAATGCTCTTCAACTGCCAAAAACTGTGGGGTGTTTTGTGCTATGCTCTACTTACACTGAGGCTCAGACTGGCTCACAGCTGTCTTAACCCCCTCATTACTGGAATGGGAAAAGCCAGATTCTTCTAAAACAGCCGTTTTATAGATTTCAGCATTATCTTGCATTAATGTGTTCTGGCCAATTTGCTCGCGTAAATTCATATTTTCATGTTCTAACTGCCTACATCTCTCCTGCATTTTTCTGTAAGCAGACAAAAGTATCCAAACTCTTCTGTCAAGAACAAAAGCAACATTATTTCTCTCAAAAGGCACATTTTCTAAATATGCTTAATCACAACACTCATCCCAAGACTCACACAGTCCTGATAAACAAGAAAACATGTTTCTCACAGCACCATAAGGCAGTTTAACTTCACATGCATTTTCAAACATAGTCTGCCGTACTTCTGTAATTCTCTAAACAACAAAAAACAATTACACTTTTAAATCGTGCACTTCGAAATCTCCAATTCCGACTCTGAAAACTGCCGACTACGCCAACATGTTCTGCTTTCCTGCTCTTATCTCCTAACTAAGCTTACAGAACCTCTCTGGAATGCACTTCTGAGTTTGAAGAAGACATTTATTGTTATTATTTTTTCACCACGAGGTTCCTGAAAGATGAAATTAGAAGACTGGAAGCACACGTTCAAAAGTAGTCGCAGCAATGAAAGCAAAATATATCAAACTACTTCTCAGTTGCAATGTACACAGCAAATACATGTGATTATATTATAGCATAACTTCAAAGCAAAGCATAAAAGTCAAAATTCATCACCTTAGGGCAAGGCTGTAGGGCCTATATTCAGCTTCATCTTTCTGGGGTCTGCAAGTTGATGACTCCGGTCAACTGCGAGAAAGAGATTTTCTACCCAAATGGGAGACAGGCAACTGACGTCTCCGTTCCTGTCTGAAGTCAAGCAGATTCAATCTAACTCTGCTGTAGTCCAGAGTCGTCGTTCCAAAAACGTCCCCCCTCCTCTCAGACTCGGGAAAACTATGCAAGCCTTTGGAGACTGGCCAGATCTCCTAGACCCCTCTTCTTCCCAAGGCTGAGCAGAAATGAAAACACCAAATGTGCTCTCTCTTATCAGCTATAGTCTGGTGTGAAGAACACAGCGTGGTCTATCTTGTGGAAAAACACAGCTTTGAAAAACACAGCTCAACTGCAATGTTTCCCCTGCAATATTCAACTCCACGTTAAAGCCAATAGGTAGCTATCCTAAATATCAAATGTAATGTCTAATGTCATGTCAAAGCCTAAAGGCAGCTAAACTGAATACAGAATGTAATGTCTAATGCCATGTCAAAGCCAATAGGCAGCTAAACTGAATACAGAATGTAATGGCTAAAGCCATGTCAAAGCCAACAGGCAGCTAAACTGAACAAAACATATAGGGCCTGATTACAACTTTGGAGGAGGTGTAAATCCGTCCCAAATGTGACGGATTTACCACCAGAAGTATTACGAGTTCCATAGGATATAATGGACTCGTAATACGGCTGGTGGTATATCCGTCACTTTACCGTCACTTTTGGGACGGATTAACACCTCCTCCAAAGTTGTAATCAGGCCCATAATGTGTTACTGGTGAACATTGAGCAACTAATATGCGCAGTGGTGAAACACAAAGTCATTGGTCAAACACAATTCATAGCATCACAATGCCCTAAGCTTTTACTGAGATATATTATTTTTGTCCTGCATTGTCCAGGACAATGATTACTTTCTGAATAATTGCATTGGGCGCACAAATATTTATTATTCATGTCATTTTGGTCTTGTTTTATGTATAATATACTATATAATTTTTTTGTAATTCTATCTGGAGTCTCTTTGTGGTGTATTCATTGTGTTTCTGTGTGAGTCTGTTGTGCAAATGCTTCACACATTGCATTTGATAGTAAGACTGCCTCCTCAGTGCCAAGCTACCAGAGGGTGGGCACAGGTTATCTTTGGTGTGTCACTGACTTTCCCTGCCTAGAGTGGTGGGTTCTGCTTGGCTTATGTGCACACCCTAGCTAACCAGAAACCCCATTGCTTACAATCCCTCCAGTCCTATAACTATAACTCGCTCCCCACCATGCACAGTTATCTCAAAAATAATTTTACTGCAGATGTTACAGTGACATTATCAATGATGTTATCAAAGATGTCATGAGTTCTGTGATTTGTGGGGTAATTAGCAATGCATGGCAAGGGTGCAGGTTATAGTTACCTAAGGGCACGAATAATAGTTACTTAAGGTAACTCTAACTATAACAGATGAATCTCTATCATGTTGTGTGTTTTAATGTGAGCCTAACTCTTACATCTCTGTAACCTTTGGTTTTTTGAGTAAATTTCTAAATTTTGTTTAATTCTATTCCTTAACTATAACTTACCTGTAACCTTTGTTTTTCTCAGTGATTTTCTATGATTCTTTTAACAAAAGTAGTTTTAATTACTCTGCGTTAAACCAGTCACCACCGTGCATGTCCTTTAACCGTGCATGAGGTGTTTGGCCACAGAGCTTGGCCAGCAACCAGACCCTGTGGCCAACCCTCTATAACCACCCACTGTCATGCCACACGGCGGGGCTTGGATGCAGGCCCACCCTACAACACTCATCAAGTGCTTCTTCGTTTGGTGGAGATGTGATCACATTCCTATGCATTAAAAGCACAACTGCAAAATCAGTGGGAAACTCCCGCTGGGGGTCCTTTAAGCAAGCTCTCCATCTTCCTGGGAAAATGGGGAAAGACGTTGCATAAAACTAATGTAAATGGGTTGGGGCCGAATGGCAGGTCTTCTAGGCAAGTTTACATACTTTTAGTTTTTAAAAGTTTAGAAGATGATCTTCAGTCTCTGCAGCAGTTGACAAGAAAGAACCCGCTCATTACAGACTCTACATGAGATACTGCGCTTAAAAGACGCAAGGATGCAACACCTCCATCAAGGATTACAGGTAACTTATTATGTCAGAAATGCAGAGAAAACACACTTGCTTTGTTATTGCGCTCATAACAGCAAGGATGCAAACACCCCTGTGCTAAAACTGGGCTGACTGCAGAAGCCTCCTCACTTTTTGACCCCGTCTTAAGCTGATGCTGGTGTTTTCTGACTCTGACTGTGGCCTAAGCACTGCTAACCAGTCCCAGAGCCAGAGCTCTGTTTAAAATGGTATGCGTGAATTAGGATTAATTATGATTGACTCTGACAACCTACCTATACGTCCCTAGTATATGGTAGTGCATGTAGGTTTACAGACCCAAGTATAGTTAGTACACCCATCGGTGCACTGCCGTGGTGTCGAGTGTCATTTTAAAGGCATGCCGGCCTTTCTGGCTACTTTCAAGTTAAAATTAATCCCAAATTCGACTTTGGAATTAAAAGTACTTCAAAAGTCCTAAACAACCTTATTTTTACATATAAGTTGCCCCTAAGGTCTGCCTTAGGTACCCAAGATTGGGTGCAGATATCAACAGAGACTTTATAAAAGATGTTTTATACGCATTGGTGAGGGAGAAACAGCCTAAGTTGTTTTTTTACCCATTGTATTGCATTAGCTCCATAGGCTAACATTGGGAGAATGTATTTAAAATGAATAAAATCTTATTTCCACTAGAAAAGAGCTAAATCTGTCAAGTGTGGGATCAAATTAAAAGTTAGAATGAATCCAACAACATGTCAAAGTTTTAGAACTCTTTCCAAATCAGCCCTTTAGTTCTCTTTCCTAATTGGTTAGTCTCTGGCAGCCTAAGCAGGTGTCAAGCTCCCTTAATAAGATATGAAGTGACCTGGGCTAAAACAAAAGAAGCATCTGGTGGGAGGAGAACTGCTGCAGCAGATAGTACAGCAGGATGGGGTAGTGTGGCCAAACTGTTTTTTAAAAGAGGAAAAGCCACCTGGGATAGAAACTGGACCTCCCCATTTCCTGTTCTCCCAGCCAGATGGGAGCCCCACTAATTATATTAGTAGAGGGGATGGAAGGGGCGTGTTAGGGAAACTTGACCACACCAGTGGGCTCAGCCAGATGTAACCTTCAAGATAAGATTTCGTCCATTTTGGATTTTTAAAGAATGTTGCTTTCTTGGATTAATTTTTGTCACACTTCACAGGAAGTGGTCAACCATAGGGTGGCGCCCTGTACTCCATTGGTCAGTGGCACCCCCTCCTCACCAAACCAGGAGCAAGGATAAATATGGCAGAGCTGCCCAACAATTCAGATCCCTGCTGGAAGAAGATACTGGGGAAGAAGGACGCCCTACTGAAACCCTGGTCTGCACCTGAAGCACTGCACCAGAAAAGGACTTTACCTTGCTTTTGCAACTCCAGGAGTGGACTCTCTATAAGCCACAGGTACAAAGGAGCTGACCAGAGTACTTTACATCAAGTCCTGCAAGAAGAGCCCAGCTGACCAGTAGGAGTGGGTCATGGTGGGGGTTGCCATCATCAGAGCCATGTATGACTCCAAGACGGGGACCTCACAGCACCCCTCCTTTGAACTGCACAGGCTGGCCCCAGGGAGGTGGTGGTCCCCTGGGCTCTTTATGGCACAGGAGGGGGGCCTCACGGCCACCTCCTATATTAACAAAAGTTATTAGCCTCAGTGAGTTGAAAGTCCCATTTTGCCTGTGGGGGTCCGCATGCCCCCTTCTTGATTTAAGTTAGAGAGGTTGATGTCCTGGGGGCCCAGGGGTATCCTCAGGGCCCTATCTACTTCTCCTATAGTATGTACGCCAGGGAAGTGGTGGTCCCCGGGGACTGGGGGATCCATGCTGCCCTCCTGAATTAATCTCAAGTATAGCCCAGTGCAATGGGGGACCACAGTGTCCCCCCATTCATTTTATTTCTTTAGCCCCGAGGATGTGGTGAACTCCAGGCCCCAGGTAGTGTCTGCACGGCCCCCTACATATCTATGATATTTTGCACTAGGGAGGTGGTGGTCCCTGAATGTTTTAGAACCCTAGGAATGCTCCCCCTCCTCATTATTAATAACACAACATCCACCCGGGACCTGGCCTACCGGGGAAAATATTAAAAGCAAGTATGGGTGACAGTGCTTGTGTTTTTGTTTTACAATCACAGTGAAATTCGGGAATATTCACAACTTTTGCTGTGAATTAAAAAAAAAAATCCTTTTTGTCCTGATGGGGCCCTAGGGGAACCCCTGGACCAAGGACTAAACAATTAGGAAATCCTATATTCCCTGCCTGATATGGCAAACATCTGCTAAGAGGCAGTTGAGAATACTGTGTGAATCAGTGTGGGATTTCTTTGCATAGCTCAATTCCTGTCCGGATGTAAACAGGCTGTGTCATGTTAACATTGGGCCTGGACATAAAACTTTGCTGCATTTACCAAGTTTGCAGAATTCAGCAACTCCAGGTTCCACGGAGACCGCAGAGTTACCTATAAACACCACACTCCGCAATGGAGTGAATATTTTTTCCATTGGCGCACGCTTAATGTCACTGTGCGCATGTGGGAAGCAAGACAAAAGACTTGACAGGCGCACGCAAGTGTAAACGAGATTTTCTAGCTACAGGTGAGCTACAGTGAGATTTTGCAGCCTCTAGTGCAACTTTAGGGCACGCCAGCGACTTCCATCACAACTTTTTTGTCATAGAAGAGCACCTGTGAGCGTGAACAACCATGGCTGTAACCTGAAGAGGATTCTCTCAGTGAAAAGCAGCTGAATATCCTCCAAAAGACAATTTGGAGTCACAAACATTCTCCAATGGACCATTTTCATTGTTTTTTTTGTGTGAGGAGGAGTAGTTTTTTTTTAAGAGTGATCCAGGGGCTCCAACTTCCTGTTCCTGACCAGTAGGCTCCTCTCAGTGCTTTGTCCATCTCCTGGTCAACTTTCATTTGTATTTGGAGCTGGAAGAATCACTCGCCTTTTCCGCTGCATATATACCATTGGATTTCAGGACTTTGTATTTGAGATTTCACAATTAAGTTCAAAAACTCTTGTATAAGGGTTTTGTACAATGTGTTTTTTTGATAGAGTGCATGCAACATGATTTTTTTTTTTTTTTTTTCAATTTGTAAAATGTATTGTGTGTGGGTGGCCTGCAGTTTCACTATGGGCCTAGTTATTGTTTTGCTTGTAATTTGTTATCTTTAAAGGAAAAATGGTGCATAGATCAGCACATTTTCTCCATGTTTTTAAAACATTTTTAACATTCATTTAATTTACTATGTGGCCTAGTCAGTTAATGGGCCTTCAAGCTTTAGGCCCAGTTCTAGTCATTGGTATATGATGAAACAGCTGTTTTGTTGTGTCTGTAGAAATGAAACATAATTTAGACCATGGATGGTATTGTTCTCTTGTGTTACCAATGTGTCCTTTGTCTGGCCAGTGTGTGAGTGTGTTTGCCATGGGCCACCATTTGTCTTTGTTGCCCATGCCATGTGGCCACGTGCAATTTTTTTTGTATTTGACCATAGGCCTACATGTGTTCTTTGTTTTCCATTCATCCTGCTAGATGTTTGACCATGTGGCTGGCGGCCGTTTTGTGTATGCAGCCAGTGTGCTTTTGTCATTGGCCTGACTGTGTTCTTTGTTGTGGTAATGCCTCCTTGCTGGTTGTTGTTGTTGTTGTTTGACCATGTGGCTGGCGGTTAATTTGTGTTTTATGCTTGAGGGCTAATAGCTCAATGCTTATACCAAATTTGTACTGTTTGAACATAGTTATATATAATATTATATATTTTTTTTGCTTTTTTCACCCGCACTGCTCCATGACAGGTGGCCACACTCACAACACGGACATCTCTTTAGCTTGTGAAGGTAAGTGCTATTGCCAACTGACAGCTTCAAGATGTCCCAAAAGAAAGGTGCTATCAAGAAAGTGGAAAGTGGTAAGAAGGAGCTTCACACCACTGATATGTTGCCCCAAACCTTTTTCAGGCAAAAACGTGTGCCTGATGCACCAACGTCTGGGGATCAAGCTGGGAGCAGCAAACCCTCATCAGCAGCCACACTCTAAACTAGGCCGAAGTCCATGTCCGGCACAGAGGAAGCCACTCTAATCATGGCAATGCCACTGGGCAGTAACATGGAATTGGACTTATCTCTTTCTCAAATTAGAACCCAATCGTTGACTGAAACGCAGATCAGTGGACAATAACAGCTGCAATTAGCAATAGTAGTTACTCCCAAAGTAGGAGCATTTCAGGATATTGAGCTTTATGCTGAAGAAGTCGAAGAAGCCCTTCTTTCACAAAATCCACTGTCATCCAGATCTCCGCCATCTTCTTCTTTAAGCTCCCTTTCTGATGATCAAGACTCCACTTGGATGCCGCGTCAGTCTGAGACATTCCAGAAGAGGCAAGGCGTAACAAGCATTTGCAATACAACGGGTCTAGCGTTTGCTTGAATTAGAGCTATTCCTATTTTAAACTCCTATCCAGACTTTTCTTGCCACATAAACTACTAAAAAGTAAAACAGTTTCACATAAGTGAGCCCACAGCCCCAATGAAGCGTGTCGGAGGCATACAAAAGGAATCATAAGTTGGCTTGCAATGAAATGGATCGGCAAAAGTGCAATTATCCATGTAACAGGCAAAAGTGCAATTAGCTATGTAACAGTGTCGATGTCATGAAAAGCGCATGACTACTGCCCAGCGAGATCACGCTGCCTGTGAAATAAAGAGAAAAAGTATTCCAGAAATATACAGAAAACATGGAGCCTCATATGTTTTCAGTAGTTGGTCGGTGCGCTCGAGGAGGGCTAAACACTGGAAAATGCATGACGTGTTCATGCCTTTCACTAATGAAATGAAGCAAATTATAAAAAGGCAAGCCCACAAACCAACCAAACTGATGGGAGTGTTTAAAAGCCCCCAGAGAGATTACACCAGGGACAGAGCGCTTTGAGCTCGACCCTAAAAAGGAAGGTTTCTGAAAGTCTTAGATTTATGGATGAAGAAGAGGCGGATCGCGATGAGCCAGTCATCATGTATGTTAGCCAAGCCCCAGTAGAGTCCAACCTTACCCCTTCTTAAACTGCTAAGGTAGATGTTGCACAGATACCAAGACTACCACTGCCAGCTTCCCTATTTACAGGGTCCTGGCTGTGACCTACGTCTACAGCCACCTCAGTAGAACTAGGTACTACAGAGAGGCAAATGTCATCAAAACTCCCCCTTATCGCCACTTCTTCTGACATTGGCAGTGGCATCAGTGTTAGAAAGTTAACCTCGCCAGTTTGGGACTATTTTATGGTTAGCGAAAAGGAGCCGACCATTACCATATGCTCCATTACAGAGCGAGAGTTAGTCAGTGTAGGCTTCTTACAAACTATTGTACCGGGGCCAAACAACCCATTTAGGAAAACACCACCCAATCAACTGGAGGCACACCTTTAAGGCCAAAGAAACTCCAAGTGGTGTTAGTGAAGGTGGTAAAAACAGGTAATCACCAATCATGGAGGAAGGAGAAGGTGAAGCAGAGGGTGACATTTTCGTTACACAAATCAGCCCTGTCCCCAGCAGTACATTATTATTGTCACCCACATCAGCAAAATCGCAATGGCACAAGACTTACAGTCAGACTCAGAGTTAGGTCGAGAAACGAAGGCAAGAACATACAGTGGCTGCCCCACTGAGATGCACATTAAGTCTACCACCACCTTCTGCATTCAAGAAGTTGCCTGCATCAGTGTCACCAGTAAAGAAAAAAATCTAGGCTACTATTACTGGCATATTTTGTCGGGAGGGGCAGTATGAACTCAACCACCCAATGGCAAAATTGTACAATTAGAAGCTGGCTATAATGTTAACGCTGGACCTCTCCCTTTTTTCTTTTGTGGAAGGAATGGGTTTCCTAGATATTGTGGTGGTCATCTGCCAGAAATAGTGGGTTCCCAGCCAGACCTATTTTGCCAGAGTTGCAGTTCCAGCGCTACATGATGATGTGCTGGAATTGGTTGGACAAGCTTTGCAGCAGAGTGCTCAGAAGCATGCACCGGTAGCCAAGTTCACCATGGAGAAATCCCATACAGCTGCAAACATCTTGAATGACTTTAACAACAAGGTCTTTGAATGGCTGCAACCCAGAGGATTCAACATTGGATTTGTTGCTACGGACAATGGCAGTAATATAGTTAAGGCCATGTCAGATGGTGGCTATTTCAGGGTCCTGTGTTTGGAGCACTGCATCAACATCATTGTACAGTACTGTTTGAGCACTACAGACTGATCAATGAATATGTCATGCAAAGAGGGGATGCAACTGTGAAAGGCATGATCATTGAGATGGACCAATGAGGCCTGGTCAGATGCCTGACAGAAATGCTGCTTCCTTTTGATGTTTTCACAAAGGAAATCAGCAAGGAGGACTGTACCATGAACCACGTATGTCATTGATACATATGCTGCAGAAACAGCTAAAGGAGATGTCAGAAATATACGTAGGTGTGGACGAAAAAACAGATACACAGGAGTTGTCAGAGAGCCTAATCCTACGCTTATCTGTTAATAGAAGGCTGCAAAGAGACATTGTGTAATCCAAACATTACATTTGTGCCATGATTATTGATCTACAGTACAAATAATTACTGCCCACTTTAATTCCTTTTTCAGATGGGCATGTTTCAACTTACAAGAGGTGGATTGCTGAGCAAGCCAGCAACCTAGAAAAAGAAGGCTGGGAATTAGAGGCCCACTCATGGGCAAAAGGTCTAGGGTGAGGTCTACATCTCCCATAGAGCCTATGGACAGTGCTGTTAGCTCACAGCAGCCAAGACCAACAACAAAAGGCCCCAAACCTTCATTTGAATGGTTTCTAAAGGCAGGTCTTAAGTCCAGTACAGAGGCGAAGGTAAAAGAGGCCGAGCAAGGTGGAGCACCAATGACTATTGAGAGGATGATCCAGGCCTACCTGGATGACCCAACAAAGGTCTATCTGGATCCAAGCCCACTGGTGTACTGGTATGGGAAGAGGTACCAATGGCCAGTGCTCAGCAGGCTGGCAATAGAGTATCTGGCTTTCCCTATAGCAAGTGAGTCTGCTGAGCGTGTGTTCAGTGTAGCTGGAACAGTTCTCACAGTCAGAAGGACCAGTTTCTCTCCCCAAAACATCGAGAGATTAGCCATGATCAAAATGAATCAGCACTTCATACCCCCAAATTCCAGCATACCGGAAGAACGACAGGAGGAGAATGAGGCTGATTGTTGAGGCTCAGGTTGTGGTAGTGTGTTAGCTGAATAACTTCTGGGTGAACCACCTGAGTTTGAGAATGAACTCTGCTTCCTTGACTACTGAGCAGACGTAGGCCACCATAGATATTTCTATCGACGAATTGCTTTGAGGAAAAGAAAAAGAAAAAAAAGGATATAGCTAGCCAGAAGAACATTATTATTTTGTTTGTTTGTGTCTCACTGACTAATGAAGTGTCACCATTTTAGACACTAGAATGGCCGGATTGGAGTTGGACCAGTGTGCAGTGAAGAAGCCTCTGCCCCCAAATCCCTTTGAGGACATTGGAGAGACAATATCTGGCTCCATCCCGTGGCTATCTTTTCTTTTACCCCCTAGCAGGACTGCCACAGAATATTTAAAATACATATTAGACTGGCCAATGTGTGTTTCATGAATCAAAGAGGTCCAGCAATGTACCACTGTGCTTGATTGGAATAGGTAAGTAATGCAATGTTCCCATGAGTGATATCTGAGTGATTCTTGTTTCAATGCGGTGGCAGACAGTGAGAATGGGTGTTTTTTGTTTAACTATAAACATTATGCTTGATTATGTTTGTTATTGATTTAAAATGTTAGTGGCCTAATCGGTGATCATTTTTTTCCTGAAGGTGATTTTATTTCCTCCCCCTTTGACACTTAGTGAGATTTGTTTGCTGGTTTCATACTGCTTTGTTTTCTGGTTCACACTCCTCAAATACTTAACCAGTCCATTTAGCTAACTAACACAAATCTAGCCTACACAAAAAAAAAAATTACTCAATGTTTCTCTTGTTCATCACAGCATTGCACTATGGGTCACGCTCTCGCAATTGGGTCAGGACTCTCAGGAGGAGTCAGTACGGAGCTGGACATCATCTTTACTCTGAGTCAGGAGGATGGTGGAAGGACTTAGGGAGTGACTTGAAAACTTCAATAATTGACAGAAGTAAGTTATCAACTTCCCGGTAACCAACATGGTGATGATGATGACTCTAAGAGGCCTACTCAAATCTGTGGACCAATGAGAGGTGCATTCATTACTTAATTTGGGAAATAACATGCAGCTGCGTATGTATATTGGCTGGCTCTACTCTGAAACTGCATGGTTGGGTGGGTGGGCCTGTTGTTGTAGTAGGTAACTAGAGGCAGACATGATGATGTTATATTTTCACATAATGCATGTGCTCTAGGATAAATGTTATGATGATCATGGCAGGTATGAGTTTGATCAGCCCGATACATGCAGCCACTTGTCTGTGATTGCTGGTTGTTATAATTGTTCTTACTTAATTGATCACATATCAATCATAAAATGAATGATTGCAAAGAACTATGTTCTTGCTCTGCCTCCTCTGAGTCTTCTTGGTAAAATACTCCTCAGAAAGCTTATGTTCTATTCTATCCTTCTTCATGACTCAACAATATCATGAGAATCATTTCTGTTTTACAATCCGCAGGGCTTCTCTTCTCCTGTACAAAAGTTGAACACACCATAAACACTCATGTTTACCCTACCGGACTGCTTCAGCCAGACAGGCACTCAAGTTCGATCAGGCATCCCAAAAAGAATGCAGATGTACTGCCCAATTTGGCAATATAGTATCATTTTTCATTTAATAATATTTTTTTAGAACTGTGTTTGTTCATTTCACTACAACATTATTTGTATCTACTATTTTTTAAACCTAGTTGACAGAGGATTTAGATATATAATTTGGGTCTCCCTGGGGTTGATTGACTGTTGCAATGAATTTAATTAACTGTGTCATACTCATTCCATTGTTTTCTCCCACAACAGGCTGCTGATCATTGCCTAGATGAATACTGTGTCCATGTAGCGTTTGTCTTTTTTTCTCACCTTTCCCTAAATCCCTTTTCCCATTCATTCACCAAATCCCTAGCTCACTTCCTCTTTGGTGTGTGATTTATTGAGGAGTGATTTGATAGTTTACACCAATAATTGATCATATGCTTGATGGGGAGGAGATGGTGAAAGCAACACCAACTCAGTGCAATATCTTCAGCCCTATGTAGACCTCATTTGTCCCCTTTACCCACCCATGCATAAATTGATTGTTATTTTCTGAAGAACATCATGTGCCAGCATCATCTTTCAGGCACAGTGTTGCTGTTGCATAAACTCTTATACCTGCCCACTTCAGAGTTTGGGTGCACTTCATGAATCACGATTCAAGTATTTTGTAGCTTTAGTTTTAATTAAAATACTAGCTCACCATTGCTCTAAATAATTTAATTTAGCATTGCTTATTATATATACGCTAGCAGGTATTCTTTGCTTTGTAGTAGTCTAGTCTCAATTGTTTATAAAACTATGATATATTGATATGTAACCCACTAACTCAGTTTTTATTTCATTTTAATTACCTATGATAAATAGTGCTTCCAATGAATCCTACCATTTGAGTTCACCTAGGTGGGATTGGGACCTCACTCGCTAGCATGTTACTACTATCACCACCATGGCACCTTGGGAAACCATGCAGCCCTCGCTTCATCTACTTAGGTAAGAGAACTATGGAGCATTTTTGTACTTTTAGGCAATATAATAGGTAATGGCAAATCTCTACCTTCCCCCACTCCTTAGGGATCAACATAGTTGTAGACTGCAGTGTAGACACTAGGAAAGTAGTAGGGTATCGCATAACTAATTGTTATACACTATCAGCTAATTTTAAAAACATGCTGCGCCAAAAGGCAGCAGTGCAAAGTAAAACACCCCAAAAAGATTTGAGGCATAAATACCATAAAATAAATATTTATTAACCCTAACAATAACATAATAAAATCCACCTCTTCCATGCACAACTGGGCCACCTCTCTCCCCAAACAAATCTCCCTGCCCCCAACCAACGTTCAGGAAACTTAAGTTTCCATCAAAGTCCAATTGTCCCAGTCCCAACTCCCAAATTTTAACCCTCTCAAACCACAGCAGGTCTCACCCACCAAAAAAAAGGATAAGAAAGAGGCAGAAGAGGGCACTAATAGGCGGCCAGGAGCTTTTTCAGGTGTCCCTCTATTTGTTCCTGAATTACTTGTATCCGTGGCAGCCTTTGCAGGATGAGGTATTGAAATGCAAGGGGGAGCAGTGATGGAAAGGTGATGGACAGCAAACTTCAGCGCCTATGTTGACAGGACCATTGAGGGCTAGCTGGGGTCCTGGGCATTGGAAGCTGCCTCCTCCTCCTCTAGGACCACCAGCCACTGGTATTTAACCCTGATGGCCTCCAGCTTCTGCTACCCCAGCTGCACTGCTATTTCCTGTCTGGAAGGTGGACCAGCAACAGTAGCTATAGCAAAAAAGAAAAAAGTCGAATTGTAAACAATGCTCTGTGCAAAAAACTTGTTTTCTTATATAGTGGCACACTAAGGGCCATATATATGAACCCATTTTCCCATAGACACAGAATGGGTAAAAACCTTTGAAACATCTGGCCCTAACAGTACATTTTTTGGCCCATTCGATTTTTATGTGATTTGAGTCACAGCCATTATGCGCTATGGCATACAAATATTTTCTCTCTGCTGTTTTGCTAAATTAATGGAGGCGTGCTAGCTCAGCTGGCGCACTAGTCATAATATTTAGTCATATTTTGCTACTGTTTATTGTTGGGCAGATATCATAGACAATTATCTTATTCCAATAGCCCTGCTCTTCTCCAAATTGCCTTTCACTTTTGCCCTGACTACAAAGCAGATGAATACTAAGAATGATACACATCACGTACATTAAAATCAATCATGCTGTAAGTAGATTGTGGGCAAAGTGATACACTGAAGTAAAGGGAAAGGATTAAGGAACGGGCTATAGATTGTATTTGTCACGTTTGTCACAAACTACCCCATCCAAAACAGTCAAGTCATTTACTTAGTCCCACTGTGCTCCCTGTCCTCTCCTCATCACCCTCCTCCACCACACTTTGTCATATGAATGACTCCTTTCCCAACAAAATACATTTGCTTTGCAGTTAGGAAAGGAATCTTAGCTTATTCAACAGCATGGTAAGTTAGAGGGATTAGGCCGGGTAGGTAGATGTTTTACTGATCATTATTATGATCATGTGCCTAAGGTTTGGCTAGTAGTGAGTCACTGTGGTTGACAAATGTTGAGGGGGGAAACTTATGCCATAATCAAATATATCACTTGGCCAGAAAAATGTGGTGCAAGCAAAGAAAGGAGTTTTAAAACTTTTCACAAGACTGAAACAGAACTAGTTAAAGAAGTGAAGTACTAGGAATTCACTGACTGGGCACTGGGGCAAAGGGAAACACACCTTGTTTTCATATTGCCCTACATTGAAAACTTTGTAAATAAATGGCACATTAACTTAACTTTAGCAGACACACATTGCACAGCCAAGACTGCAGTGCCGAATTGAACTATGCAGCTGTTAGGTCATCATGGGTGGCACTGGTGAAATGCCATGGGTAGGGAGGATGGTGATGATTGATGATGGGTGGGCTACATAACATCTGCCTCACTTGAAAAATACTGTGAGTCAAGTGAGAATTCAGAAATACCACCCCAACCCTTGGAATAAAAGCTTTGAGAAAACCATTCCAAGCATGTAAACTAGGTGAGAAGACTTCCCCTATCCAAAAGACCTCCCTTGTTTCTGCATTCCAAGCATGTATCCATTTATCATTGCAATGTTCTTCTAATATTCTTATTGTTCACCCTTGGCTTTGATACACACCATTTAAGCTTTACATTCTCTCATCCAGTCTTTTACCGTTGAAAACCATCCATCCATATATCCATCCAAATTCCAAACATGGCTTTCACAAACCTTTCACCAATATCCATTTACCCACCCATGCACCCTTTCACCCATTTGCCCATCCAAACCTCTGAGGATTCCTTTTACCCACCAGGCAGGTATCCTTTCACCCATATGCTTTCACCCACCCAGGCAAGCATCCTTTCACCAGTATACCCTTTCATCCATCTTTCACCCATCCATGCATCTATCACTCACCTATATGCACCTTTTCTCCAACGCATCCTTTCATTCATACTATATTTCACCCAATATCTTACTTGGCCATGCAATCTTCACTTTAGAGTATCTGGCATAAAATAGGTTCTCTGAGTCTTACAGTACCACCAGTCAACACGATATATAAGTGGAGAGGGAAAGCTTACTGACAAAGCAGGAGAAAGTAAGCTACAGACAGACTAGTACAGACAGACAGTTTGAAGTAAATAAGTAAATAGAATAATGCAGGGATAAGAAGAATTTAGGAAACGGATAAATCGAAAAGGAGTTGGAAAAAATTAGGAGACAATTACAATAAAAAGTTAAAACATAATTCTAAATGTGGAGCAGTAAAAGTTAGGGAAATAAATATTACAATTGATAGCAGGAGGACTTATTTAGGCAAGTAGAGCCATCTGCAGCGGCACTTGTTTAAGGGGCACCGCCAGCTTCCTCACCCGCCTGACCAGCCCTCTTTTTGCCCCTGGATGCTGATGTAAGAAATAATGAAAATAAAATTTAAAAAGATCAGTGGTACAGTTTATAATCTGTTCAAAAATATTTTTTGGGCAGGAAAAAGCAAACACAGTAATATTGAACATTTCTAAATCAGATCGCATGTATAGTACTAGTATCCTGGACAGTCCTATTCCAAATTTTCTAAAACTAACCCTATTCCAAATTTCCTAAACTACATTTTGAATTTACTAATGAATTGCAATGAATGATCTTTGCTTCTCTTCTCATTCTAAATCTCTCAACCCCCTTTGACTGGCCAACTCAGTCTGCATGTTTCAATGCATAGATGGATGTATGCATGAATACTACACATCACTGAGAAATTGCTTGGCAATGTACGAGCTACAAAAAATAAAGGCACAGAGAAGTGAGAGAATGCACTAACTCACCAATATTAATAACTGCCACTATCTTAGTGACAGGACACAGTAGTGTCTGGGTTACCTCTTAAATAATCAGCCCAAGTGAGCACCAGCACATACGATTAGGTAGCGCTGAGTACCTGTCTAGATGATGATCACATAACAATTGTAACATAAACTTAACTCAGGTTGAGCAGGTTCATCTCTCTATCTTGGATGTTAGCCCACCAGTGCATCAGCTGTTGTTGCGTGCGCCACACTCCAGAGCTGTGGCACACAGCCCAGCGTAGCCTCTCCCAGTGCTGCTGGCACTCTCTGAAGCCATACTCACTCCCAGGCCTGTCACCTGCTGTCAGAGTGGAGGGGAGGAGGTACTGTACGTAAAAACCTAGTGCTGTCAATTCCACCTTGGAAAAAATGATGCAGGCTGCACTGCTTCAGGGTGCCACCACCTGAAAGGAAGGCAGCTGGTAATGGTGGGTTGTTGGGCCTGGCACCGCAGCTCCCCTAATCAGCCATGGTGTTTGGCACTGAGGGAGAAGAGACAAGAATGAAAAATATGGAAGAAAGTAAAAAAATAAGAAAGTAAAGAAAAAAAATTAAAAAGTACAAAAGTCACACAAGAGACACAAAAAAATTGGAAAAAAAATAATACACAAACACCAAGCCAAAAGGTAAGATAATAAATCGGGATGAGGGGAAAATATGTTTGTAGGGTTAGGATCAAAGAGAATAATCAGGGATTCAAAGTAAGCCCCAGGACCAACAGAGCAAAGATGGCCATGCCCTTTGAGAACTGTGTGGTGCCATTCACATGAGATTTCCAGCGGGAAAACGCACTTCGCATTGCCATTGACGTAAAACATCACACAAACGGGCGTGGCAAGACACTCCTTCCACTCGAGGAACTCCACATAGCCAAGTGAAGTTATTTTGTCACTTTGCAGTGTTCCTTGTAGCCCAGCTATGTGTACTCTGCTGAGGCCTAGGTTACATGCAGAACAAAATGTTGCCACCAGAGTATGTAGAAACATCGGATTGCTGATATCTGGAAGACATAGCACACTTTTATGTCAGACTTTTCATATAAGAGTGTGATTCTGATTTTTTATTATCAGAGGCAAATTTCAACCACCTCACCCTGGAGGTTCAGGCTCATCACCTGCATTGAATCAAAATCAAGTATCATTCATGTTATGCAGTTCAACGTTCTCTTACATAAACAGCTAGACTCCTCTCTAGATGGCAACCCTACTTTTCTATACTGTGCAGCCAAGGAGCTAAGAGGTGAAGGTAATTGGCTCCTGTGCACTTCCTGGCTAAACTTCAAATCAAAAGGAAGATGGGCCATGTCAGTCCAAGGGACAGCATTTTGAAATTTCCCATTTGAAGAGATTAGTGTTCAGATGTATCGGAGATTTTGAATTCAGAAATCCTGTTGTGCGCAAAATAACAGGCTTTGTGATTACAAAAAGCACATTTTCAATATACAAATGAGACAATGAGGGCTACATTTACTAAACTGTCATGCAATGCAGGGCTGTAAGCAAAGCTGCTGCACTGTGTGAAAGGGAGTGAGCAGAAATGCTTCAGATTTACAAAGTTATGGAATATTTCTGCTCTGTGCACTGTTTACCACCTAGCATCAACCTTACACCAAAGTGCAAGGGTGTTAGACCTGTTAGTCTTTGGGTGGTCTTCCCTACAAATGTTTGCCTTCACACCTCCGGTTTTGCTGAATTTGTTTTTATTGGCCTTAGGACTCTGCACACTTTACCACTTCTAACCTGTGCTAAAGTGCTTGTGCTCTCTCCTTTGAACATGGTGAAATTGGCTTACACCCAATTGGAACATTCAATTTATTTGTATATTTCTAACAAAGTGATACTACAGGACTATTGTTCCACCCCCTTACGTAGCCTTTTTAAACATGTCTCAGGACTGCAATGGCAGCCTCTGTGTGCAGCTTTAAGCCGCCATTTTGACCTTGCAAAAAAAGCATTGTGCCTGGCCTAAACCTCCTTTTTAATACATATAAAGGTCCTTTTGGGTAGGCCCCAAATGTCCCACAGGGCCGGGCACATTGTATTTAAAAGGTTGGACAGGTACTTTTTAATTTTATCTTTCCTGGTATTGGAAAACTCCTAGATTTCTTTTTGACTACTGCAAGGCTGCCCTACCTCGCCGATACAATAACACTAGGTTATCTAGCTACATTTAATAATGGGCAACTTTTCATTTAGAGCAGATAGGAGAGACATGCTTGGTGTCTGAGGACTTCTAAGTTAAAAGCCAAGTTTATGGTGAAGTTGGATTTTAAGTCACAATTCGGAAAAAGTCACTTTTATAAAGTTGCCATGATCGTGTCCTAACCATTTAATTCTTGAAGCCTTCCTGGGGTTACATGACTAGGTGTAGTTGGCAGTTGGCCTGTGCATATTCCTCCCTGAAATATCACATTAGGAGGCCTGGGTATTGGCAGAATTGGGCATTCTGGCTTAATGGGGGGCAGAGCTGTCACCTATCAAAGTTGCATTTCAAAGTCACTGGCCCTGCTCACACACAAAGGACCAGGGCAGGAAGGTAGGACATTCCAGACACCTCTGCAGAGGGAACCTCAGAAGCTTCTTTAACTTGAAAGAGGGAAACACGAAGGAGGAGCGCTAGGCCCACTCTTGAGTGCACTACTGGACCTCTGCTGTTTGAGGCCTGCCCCACTTAATAGGAGAGGGAAGACTGAGCCTTCTCCTTTCATCCCAAATGCAGTAACTCCGAGGGTCAGTTGACAGGCCTTCTGTTCTGATCTACAGGGTCATTACAAGCTTCAGAGGCTACCTGCATCTGCCAAGCTGACCTGCTGCCTGCAACTGGAATGTTCTGCCTGCAGCTGGCCTCAGTCCTGGAACCTTGGCTTTCATTAAGGTTACACTCCTCTGACTCAATAAGTAGAAAACCTGAGGTTTGGGGTTCTTCACATTCACAAACATGTCTATTAGAGCATGAACTTCCCATCCATGTTGATCTCCAATGTGAAATTCCAGTGAACCTGACTCTTCATTCTACACTGACTGCCAGCAAAGAGCGGCAATTTGGGACCTGCAGTTCATGCTACGGGCAGCATTCACAGCCTAAATGACTGCCAGTGTGAATGACGCTTCACAATGCCCAACAGAATCTTTGTGCTATAGCAACTACAATCATTGATGCACAGTGTTCGAAATTGGGTATCTAGTTGGCAGAGGTATGCACCCTGTCCATGTAGGGACCACAATCCTAGTCAGGGTAAGTCACAACATCATCTAAATTATCCTGTGTACACCCTCCAGCAGCTTGGCACAGAGCACACAGTCTTAACTTAGAAGGCAATGTCTGAGTATTTGTGCAATAGCTCATATAGTAACCTAGTGAAAATACCACAAAAAGTACTCCACACCGGTTTATGAAAATAGATAATATTTATCTGAAAAAAATAAGACCAAAACAACAAAAATCCAATATTCTCAAGCCAAGCTTGGCACTTTTAAAAGGTTTAAATGAGTCTCAATCCTTAAGAATCAGTGGTTGTATCTTTTTAACACAGTACCTGGGATGCATCAAAAACTAACATAGCTGAAGGACCGCAGAGGAGGAGATGCACTGAAAAGTAAAGCAATGCATTGACTTATCGAGCGTGGCAAAGAGATGAGTCATTCCTTTCCACGTTTCGAGGTGATGCATCGGTTTCCAGGAGCTCAACCTTGGTTCCTCAGTGTTATGTGGAGATATTTTGATGCCCAAGGGCAATGCATGGAAAACCCAGAATGCATTGAGCAGAGGCAACTGGCGCTGCATGGATCCGTCAAGCGAAGTGGTGATTTTTTAGCCACAGAGTAGGCGCTGCATCAATCCACCAGGCATTGCATCGAATTTTGCAGGCATTGCATACATTTTTCAATGCAATGGATTTTCTCTTCTTTGGTAAAGCCTTTGGTAGCCCTGAGACCTCAGAACAGGAGACAAACTCAATCCAAGCCCTTGGAGAGCACTTGAGGAAGAAGGTAGAGTCTTTCCATTAGAGTCAGCAGGCAGCAGGGCAACAAGCAGGCCAGTCGTTCTTCCAGCAAAGCAGTCCAGATAAGTCCTTTGGGCAGCCAGGCAGTCCCTCTGACAGAGCCTAGTAGTAGGTCCAGAAGTGTCTGATTTGGTGGGGTCACTGACCAAGTATATATCCCCAAAGTGCCATTGCCGTGGAGGAAACTTCAAGAGTGGTTTTAATGTGCACAACTTCCCCCTTCAACTCAGTTGTGTCTGTCAGGAGCCCTTTAAGGGGGTTATCAGTCATTTGTGCGAGGGCATGCCACTGACCTTTGAAGTGTAAGTGAGAAGCCCTCCACCCCTGCTGCCCAGGGAAACACATCTGTTTGCAGATGAAATCAGATGCAGCTGAGTGTCCTCTGTGTGTGGCTGTCTGGGTGGAATGTACAAGGGGCACTCTCACCCAGCACAGACCAAACATGGATTGGAAACAGGCTGTAAGGCACAGATGGCAGTAAGTTCAGAGAAATGCCTACTTTCTAAAAGTGGCATTTCTGAAATAGTAATGCAGAATCCATCTTTACCAGTAAGCAGTATTTCTCACTATCATTTCAACCATACCAAATATGACAAGTCTATTCTTCTCAGATCTGAAATTATCACTTAAAAGCATAAGAGCATTTCTAGTGCTGGCCTATGAGAGAAGCAGGCTATGCAGTAGTGAAAAATGAGTATTTCATTACCAGGACATATAAACCTTATAAGTACATGTTCTGCATCTTACTTACATAGTGGGTTAGCTAGGGCCTACCTTAGGGGTGACTTATGTGTAAGAAAAGGAGAAGTTAAGGCTTGGCAAGTACTTTAAAACGTCAAGTTGAAGTGGCAGTAAAACTGCACATACAGGCTTGCCAATAGCAGATCTGAGACATGGTTAAAGGGCTACCTATGTGGGTGACAAAATCAGTGCTGCAGGGCTACTATTAACATTTCATTTACAAACCATGGGCACATCCAGTGCACTTTACTAGCGACTTATAGGTAAATTAAATATACCAATTGGGTATAAGCCAATGTTACCGTGTTTAGGGGAGAGAACACAAAAACGTTAGCACCGGTCATCAGTGGTAAAGTGTGCAGAGTCCTAAAACAAGCCACAGAGAGATCACAAAAATGGAGGGAGGCAGGCAAAAAGGTGAGGGAAAGCCACCCAAAGGCTATCAGGTCCAACATCCAGTCTGCTGTTCACACTACAACAATGACCATCCACAAAGCTCTCCTTGCACCTTGTATCTGCCTCCTTTGTGAAGGGAACTCTTTGTGCTGGACTTTAGAAAGTAACTTTTTCTGTGGGACTAACCTGGTCTCTGTATCCAGCCCATGCTCCATTGCACTCAGCATAATTTTCTGACTCTCAACTGGTATCACATGGCCAGATAATCACGAGTAGCACTTCATGCTTTTACATGCTATACTTACCTTACTTACCTTACATTTTTGAAATTGCAAATCTTTGGTTCTACTTTTTGGATTTTTGTTGTTTTGGTCCCAAATCATTTATTACATTTTACTCTAGTTTTCTAAACTGGTGTGGGATTTTTCTTGTGTTGGGTTTGCACTTTATTACTGTGTGCTGCACAGGGCCAAGCACAGGTTAGTTTAGTGACTTTTTGTGGTTCAGCCTAACAAGAATTGAGGCTGTCGCTTGAGTAGGGTGTCACCCCCCTCAACCAACAATCCAGTTTCTCACAATGAGTTCCGGTGTTGCAGGCAGGATTGCTTTTGTGAAGGAAGTGACACCTTCCTGCACAAAAACAATCCGTAGAGGTATTTTTTTCTTTCTATATGTGCTGCATTATTCATCACATGTGGAAAGAGGAAAGAATCAGGAGATATAAAGATATTTATCCTTGTTATGCCTCACTTAGAAAGGCGTGGCATTTTGACACATTCCCAGGTTATCAAGTCTTCTGAAATCTGCAAATGCACTAAAATACATGGGTGGATGGACGAGAATAATCATGCTCCACCCATCGAATACTTCCAAGGTCAAATGTAATGTAATGCAGCACAAGCAGCTGCCTTGCATTACATTTCTTTACAAATCCACAAACGCTGATTCAAATAAGGCCATCCTTGGCTTTGTAAATGATACTGAAGCCTTTATATTGTCTTTGCATCCCCCTGAATGATTCAAGGAGAACACAATGCTTCTTAAATATGGGTCTGTGTGTCACAAATGGGTTTATGACTCGGAATGTTCACATTGCAAGTGTTTTCAAGATGCTAGCAAAAAAAATTGAAAAGGTGCCTCCCCACCTTCCACAACTCTCAAGAATATGCATCTAGTGGTTTGTGACTGCAGAAGGGGTATTTTCTATTACCAAAATAAAAGGTGTGTGCCAATTTGTGAATGGCTTCTGCCGGCTTCTTGAGACCCATGCAGCTGCCCTTTGGACAACTGCATGTTTTCAGATTTCTCTTTGCACCCTTCGGTTGTGTTTTTCAAATCTAGAACTTTAGATTTGAGAGTCTAGAGGTGCAAACATGACATTTTTAGAATGTGAATACAAGGATGGAGTGCTTCTCTGTATCACTGACATCCATTTGCAGCCATTCACAATGTTGTGCATCGAGAATCTTCTCTCATTAATGTACAGAAGACAGAATTTTAGTGAAACCTTGTGAATAGCCATTTACACCCATATTTATACTTTTTTAACTACGCATTTGCGCCGGTTTTTGATGCAAAAACGGCGCTAACTTACAAAATACAATTGTATTTTGCAAGTTTGCACCTCTTTTGCGACAAAAAATTACGCAAATGCAACGCTAAAAAAAATATAAATATGGGCCTTAGTGTTCTTCCAGACTGGCACAGCCATTTCTAGAAAGAAAACGTTACATCACAGTACTCGGCAGAAACAGCAGCTGCTTTGCAACAACGGCCTTGGTGTATCAGGTGCAAGGTTTGCATCTGCTTACCCATCTTCATGAAGGACCTTAAAATGCATCTCTTCTAAGATAACGCTTCATGGGGATTGCACGATAATATCCGTATGGTTGTTAATGTGTAAGAAATGCTCTGATTATTATATCAATCAATAAAATGACAAAGGCATCTGTTTAGTAGAGTGTACCTACAGGTTTACAGGGGCAGACAATCATTTTTGTAAAAGGCTTGTGCAACGGAGCCTTACTACTTAAAACAGTTTCAAGATTGAGTGCGTGCATTAGATGTATCGTTTTACTACAGTCAAATTATCCAGCCTTAAAGCTAGATGCCAACAATTTTACTTTTTCTTCTCATCTCAAACAAAAGGGTTCTCATCATTGGAGGTTTCTAAAAAACAGAGAAATTATGCCTGTTCTGAAACCAGGTCAACTGTGGAATTAGACAATGGCCGAATATGACTTCAAAACAAAAAAACAAATAGTCACCTTATTTCTAGAGATCTATAGGTTCACAGCTAATATTTTGCAACCTACCTCGTATGTCCCCATTATCAAGCCATGACCTACAAAACATACTGTGCTGCTTGCAGCGTAAGCAGAGACACGTTGATATACGTTGCCATCATATGATGTCGGCTACAGGCAACACTCATTTATGCCTGAATGTTAATAAAGCTTGGGGGTTGTTGTCAACACTTTATCAAAATATATTCATACATGGAATTTCTAGCTACTTTGTAAATAATAATAATAATAATGGTTAAAAATAACATATGGTAAATTAGCATAATTTCCATGCATAGGTTTCCTCGCTTAAGTTTTCCGTTTTTAGCGTGCTTAGGATCACACAATGGGGCATATTTACAAGAAAGTGGCACATCGACCCGCTGTGCCACTTTTCTTGCGTCTCCCCTGCCCCGCCTAAGGACACCATGGTTGTACCATACTTACAATACGTAAGTACCATGGTGGTCGTTAGGACAATAGCATCAAAATTTGTGATGCTATTGTGGTCCTTTGATGCACTAGCGTCAAACATTTCAACGCTAGTGCAGCAAAGCACAAGGAGGCCTACTGAATAAAAAGAGTGTGTCATTATAATGCCTGCTCCGAGTAGGAGTTAAAAATGACCGAAAAAATGGCGCAGTGAAATGTTGTAAATTTCACTGCACCATTTTTTTGGGCCTCCCTGCTTCGGAATGCTCCCCCTTCATACATTATGCCTGACATATGCATAACGTGGCGCAAGGGGTTGCAAAGTGGTGCAATGAAAACATTGCACCACTTTGTGAATACGGTGTGGGGAAAAGCCACCTTAGCTTAAAAAATAAATTACACTATGGCGGCCCTAGAGGCTCGTAGTTATGCCCCAATGTATTTTGTATTGCCCTTGTAAAAGGAGAAGGAGATGCACAGTGCAAACATTTTGGCTATATGTGAATGTCGTTTGTGTAAAGTCCGGAAAAAGAAACATAACTTTTAGATGGCTCATGCAGAAAAAAGCAAAGACAATTCTGTAAAAAATTAACTAAATCAAACTTGAATAAAAAGCGTTCGAGTGATTAGATTAGAAGGTGTTGTTTGTTATCTGTGGTATGTTTACAATTACGTCGAGTCTGCCAAAGAGATCATAAAATCCGCATAGGAGTTAGTTCCCTCCTTCAACCAACAATGCGTCCAAATGTTGTGCCCTTTAACTAGTTTGATACATTTGTGTATGTCACTTCTGTGATTGTTCCACACGGTTCATGCAATTAAAAAGCGTGTTCTTATTCAGGGGTGAGGAAAAGTCTTCTGTGTAGGAACACTAATGAGATGAAGCATTTGTCCTTGCCCTACATTTAGAAAAAAAAGAAGATTCCGAGATTTGTCCTTAAAGAGCATACACTATCACAGAAATGTCTTTGAAAAGAGAAATATAACTCACAAATCTCAAATTACCACAATAATAATGCCAATTTAAATTTTAGCCTTGATAAAGTAACTCAGATTGCTCAAGAACTGTATGACACAAATTATAACAGTATAAGGGGCATATTTGTTCCTTGTGCTTAATGCCCCCTAACGCGACCATGTGGGTGCGCAGTATTTAATATATGGTGCTGATAGAGCGTTCCGACCTAATAAATTTACCTGTATTTCGGACGCTCTTGGGTCGATGAATCTTTGGACCAAGTGGGACGCTCCTCACCCGCTAGCACAATATAAATGTGTCTCAACACCAAATGATATATGTAAATGAACATTAATAGCTGTCCATAACGGCGGAAAAGATGCAATCTATGCAACATTTGAATAACAATGCATTCGATGATAGCAACGCAAACCACTAAAACTATAATCTGTAATGGGCTAATTGCATACATTAGTCAGCACAACAAGGTCTCAAATTGCAACGTGCAACAAATGAATCCTCATCTAACCTCAAATTAACATCTGCATGTGGGACTTCATGCAAAAACAATTTAGCAACATTAATTTGGAAAACTCCTAACTAGGGCTCTCATCAAAAATCAGCAGTTGGTTACCTAAAAAGAAACACAATGCAATTGTAAATTTTCCTTTCATATTTACCAAATTCAATCAGCATTCAAGGAAGTCTTCGTCTCACAGGTACCGTTTTCGATCAGCATGGGACGGGGGCAAAGGGGCAGGGTGGACGGGGCAATTGCCTCACAGCGGCAAGATAAAGGACAAACTACTACTTCATGCAAGGGACGAATCAAAATTACTTAAAGTCTCTTTCTCTCGATTTGAGAAAGCATCAAAGTTTCTTTCAAAATGGCGTCGCAGCAAGATAGGCCATAGTCTGCAATATCCTGCAAAATGGCGGGTAAAAGCTGGTAATGGCGGGTAAATGGCGGCTTTCTCCTTGTGCACCTGGTTTAAATAGACAACAGTTCAAGTCCAGTAGGGTCTTCCATTGGAGGGTTCATAGGTTGGCTTCAAATTGTCCAATCAAAAACAACAGTTCACAAGCTTCTACCTAGGCATACATTACCCTTGGAGTCGGGAACGTAAGTTGCAACATATTTTACCAATTAACTCAGTTTCAGAGCGTCCATTGTCTGCACCTGCAGATTGACCTTGGAGCAAAGAAGAAGATGCCAGGCTGGCACGAAACCTTAAAGATAAGCATGTGAACCGATCTCACTGGAAAAGTACAGCTTCAAGCAAGAATACACGTTTTACTAGCACATTGGAAAAATACGAGCATCTAAACCGTGAGACAAGGCAACTAGGCCAAAGCCTCCACTAAAATAATGCTAAGCTAAAACATTTCTAACAAGCAAATCATGGCACACGTTTACGATTATGTCAGATTAATACAATTCTAATACATCACGTTATATAAAGCACGCTTATAAATGTTGGCGAACTACTCTGAGGGCACATTTGTCCCCGTACAATCTTTATTATTTCAGTTAAAGTCACACTTGATTATTGCAGCACTACGTTTATGCGCTAATAAATGTAAAACCTTCATTTCTGCGTCATCAATCCCTCCTCTGATGACTATTTGTCATCACACAAAACCATTCCCACAAATTTTATTCCATTAAAATTCTGTCAGCTCTCTCTGCCTTTTAGTTCCCCTTGTTCTTGCCTTGTATTTTTCTGCCATTCTTTTAATCATTTTCTCTTCCTTCCTTCTTTTAATTCTTGCCATGATCATTTGTATTCCCCTTTTTATTCCCCAAATCCCAAAAATGCAAATCAATACTATTAATATTCCCTGTATTATCTTTAGCAATATTCCATTCCAAATGCCACCAAGCCAATTTCCCACTGAAGCAATTCCCTTTCCAACCTTCTCCCACACTCCTGGTTCTTTCAATTCCTTCAAGTCTGCACTCTCTTTCGTTAAATTTGCAAGCATTGTTTTAATTTTCACACTGTTGTCTGGTATATACGTGCAACAGTGACGCGCACCAAGCATTTTGCAAACGCCGCCATCCTTTGCTAAAAGAATGTCTAGGGCAAGCCTGTTTTGAAGAGTCATAGCTCTTTCTGCTGCGAGTTCAGCATCCATCAGGATTATAGCACCTGAAAACTTTGTCAACATGTTATCCACTAAAGTAGACAACTTTCTTATTTTGATGGAATTCAACACAACTCCCAATGAAGGAATCATGGCTCCAAATATATCTCCTACCACAGCAGCTGCGGTCTCTCTTTTCTGGATACGATGAGATCCAGGCGTCTTTGAAATCACCGATGGGTCATCCAGTTGATAAACCTTTGGGAACACTATACCCAAATAACATCTTCCCCACCATCCCTTTGGAAGATGATAATAGGCATTATGCCCACAAATGTAATATACACCAGGTATGACAGGGTCAAGTCCGTTCAGCATGAATGTCCATTTGGCCTTAAAGATAAACGTATGTTTACATTCACTCGCTCCCACAAAAATGTTGTCATAATAAGATTCACCACGATATATACAAAATTTCCCTACATGCCATGCATCTAAAGCTATTCTCCCTTGTGTTTTTATTGCTGCAAAAGCATAATTATCTACTGAAGTCCTCTTACTTAGCTCTTTTTCTAATTTCGCATTCATTTGTGCCCTTCTATCATCTGTGTGATCTAAGAAGCTTATTTCTACTGCAGAGAGCGAGCAGGTAAGGTTTTCCCTATGAGCGTGAGCTGTTTCAAAAGGTTGCATTGGCTCGAAAAATTCCCTCATTATTTTAGCATCCCAATCTTTAGCAATCTGGCTTAGTTGCATGATTATAGGAACATATGCAAAGGTAACATCATAATTTGAGTAAAAATACTGTATGTTTGTTTGACCATAAAATCTAGAAGTTACTATACTACATGTAATCCCATATGTAAGAGGCATGTGGTGATAAGTCACCCCTTCCTTTACCGATGTCGGTATCTGTGTACACGCATAACAATCTTTCGCATCCATAGTCTCAACATATTCTGTTAGCAAGCGATAGAAAACGTTATACGAAAGTTCCTTCTTTTCATGCAAGTGTCTCTCATCTAATTCTAGTCTTTTCAATGCGGTTAGTTCAGTGACAGCAATAGGAACAGAAGTAGAAGCATCAATTTTCTCATTCTCACCCTTACCACGCGTTGCAAGCACTATTGCCATTATTATTAGTACACATGCAGCTATCAAGCCTATACACACATATTTACAATATTTCACTCTACTGTTTTGTGTCATGATCTGTATAGAATCAGAGAGCTAGAAGCACCTATAAAAGAAACTATTTAGCAATTCAGTTACAAAGCTGAACGAGCGCAATGTTCACACAGTTTTCTTCAGGAGCCAAGTCACTTATCGGTTAGCAGCATTTGTCTCAATTCGGCAATAACTCAGTCCTTTTTTTTTTTTTTTTTTCAGTTAGCAACGTTGTCTCAAATCGGGTTTAAGAGTCAATCAGGTTATCAAAGTCTTATCAAGTTAGAGCAAATGTCTCATCCGGTTTAGCAATGTCTCAACTGGTTGTATCACGTTATATTATAGCAAGCAATGTCATTTACCAGCTTTTCAATCAACAGTGTCCATAAAACTTTTCTTTTCTATTGGTATCTCTTCTTCTTCGTTCTCGAGGCTAAGAGATACGAATTCGTCAGTCCAATCGTCATTGACCACATATGCCCATTCTGGACCGGAATACCTCCTGTTTGGTATTCTTTTCCTTTTCAATTTTGCATCTCTCTTTGATTCTGCCTAACTGGTACTTTCCTCTTTGGCCAAGTCTTTTTCTTCACTTGATGTTGGTATCACGACAGACGCTTCCTTTCTTTTCTCCTTCACTCTTGGCCCTTCACCTTCGTTCAACGTTTCTCTAGTCCTTGCTTTTACTGGTGATACACTTGGTCTTCTCTTTGCACTGTGTCCACTTGATGGACCTGCGATCTCTTCTGAAGAAGTTTGAACAGTTTCATTCTGTTCTGCCTTGTCCCCTTCTTCTGGGGAGTCAATCAAGTTTTCCTTTTCTTTTTCTGTATCGTCTGCTTCTGGGAAAGCCCTCCTCTGATCAGGCTCTCCTGCTTTTTCACCTCTTTCGAGCCCTTTGTCACTGTTACTTTCTTCAGGCTCTTTGTCACTTTCAGCTGCTTCAGGCTCTTTGCTACCTTCAGCTGCTTCGTCGCTGTCTGAGGTTTCTCCTTGGTCTTCCCCAAGTGAATCGACTGTTTCGTCCTCAGAGAATATTTCTCTCTCCTCTGTTTCTGCCTGTTCGCTTCTAGTTCTGTTTTGTTCTGTCTCAGCGCTTGGCACTTTGTTATCAGGAACTGGCAGTTTCAGCGCTTCGACTTCCTCATCTGTGGGACACAACACTTTCTTTGTATGACTGGCGTGGATCCAGTTGGGAACTCCCGCACACTTCACAGCGGTAGTGGTCGTTAGGATCACTTGGAAAGGGCCTTTCCAACGGGGTTCCAGACACAACTTCCTCACGTGCTTCTTTACCACGACCCAGTCACCTGCTCTCAGTGTGTGTCCTGGACCTTGGATCGGTGACAAGGTGGTTGCTTCCACCTGGTGAGAGAAAGAGCGAACCACGTCAGCCAGACCTTTGCAGTAGTCTAACACCATATCATCTGTAATATTCAAAAGCGCGTTCGCGGGAACTGCAGGAAGTCTCATGGCCCTGCCCATGAGAATTTCGTGCGGGGACAATCCAGTCTTTCTGTCAGGGGTGTTTCTCATTGACATTAACACCAAAGGCAATGCGTCAGGCCATTTCAAATTTGTCGATGCACATATTTTCGCCATTCTTGATTTCAGTGTACCATTCATTTGCTCCACCAGTCCTGATGCTTCAGGGCGATAGCTACAATGCAGTTTTTGCTCAATGTTCAGCGCTGCGCAAAGTAACTTTATCACCTCGTTATTGAAGTGACTTCCTCTATCTGATTCTAAAGAGATCGGGAATCCGAAACGTGGTATCAACTCCCTCAACAATAGTTTTGCAACTGTAAGGCTGTCATTTCTACGTGTGGGGTATGCTTCAATCCAGTGACTAAAAATGCACACAATCACCAACACATACTTCAGACCTCCATGCACAGGCATCTCAATAAAGTCCATCTGCATTCTGCTGAAAGGGCCACCTGCCCTACCGATGTGGCTCACGTTCACAACCGTTCCCTTTCCTGGGTTCATCTGCTGACAAATGACACAACAATGGCAAACTACTTCTGCATCTTGACGGAATCTGGGGTTAAACCAATCAGTTTTGAACAATCTTATCATGGCATCTCTCCCTAGGTGAGCCTGCCCATGATAGAACCGCGCTAGCTGCGATAAGAGACTATTTGGTAAAACAAATTTTCCCTCATTTGAAACCCATAACTCATCTGGTCTCTTTGTACATTGTGATTTAACCCAGGAAGCTTTTTCATCCTCCCTGACGCTATTCTGTAATGCTTTTAGTTCATCCATTGTATCCACGACCTTCAAGGCAAATGCTTCAGCTGGTTCAAGCTCTGGCTCACTTATCAAATTCCATTCATCCCTGAGCAATATACAGTTCAAGGCACAAAATCTTGCGACCTGATCCGCATATGCATTTCCCAGGGAAACATAGTCCTGTCCTTTTGTATGAGCACTACACTTTACCACTGCAATTTCGGCTGGCATTTGAATGGCGTGTAACAATTCCCTTATTCTCTCCCCGTTTTTCACTGGGGACCCTGAAGAGGTCAGGAAACCTCTCTGTGACCATAGTTGCCCAAAGTCGTGCACAATTCCAAACCTGTACTGACTATCAGTGTAAATGGTAACCTTCATCAATGAAGACAGTTGGCATGCTCTTGTAAGGGCTACAAGCTCTGCTACTTGTGCGGAATAAACTCCTTGAAGCCAGGACGCTTCCAAGACACCTGTTACAGTACATACAGCATATCCTGCTTTCAATACTCCCAATGCATCTCTTAAACATGACCCATCAACAAAAACAATTTGGTCATTTTCATCAAGTTTAGTATCCTTAATGTCAGGTCAGGGTTTTGTGCAAAATTCAGTCACCTGAAGGCAGTCGTGCTCGACGTCTTCAGCGTTCTCAATTTCAGCATTTTCACCGGGAAGCAAGGTTGCTGGATTCAACGTAGTGCACCTTTTCAGCTGCACATTCGGTGAGCCCAGAATTATTGTTTCATACCTTGTGAGTCTTGCTCCAGTCATGTGTTGCGTTCGGGAGCGGGTCAAAAGTATCTCAACTGAGTGAGGGACCATGACTGTTAATGGGTGTCCCATCACTATTCCTTCACTCTGAGTGAGGCTGATACCAACTGCTGCTACGGCGCGCAAACACCCTGGAAGTGCTGCTGCGACCGGATCCAAAGTAGCTGAAAAATACGCTACTGGTCTGTTTATGCCACCATGGGCTTGGGTCAAGACAGACAAAGAACATGCATCACGTTCATGACAAAACAATGTGAAAGGCTTTGTGTAATCAGGCATACCTAAAGCTGGAGCCCTGCACATGCATTCCTTCAATTCAATAAAAGCATCCATCTCATCTCCTTTCAGCTCAATTTCATCCAAGGCATCCTTCTGGGTCAGTCTCAGTAAAGGCTTTGCTAGAGTTGAGAAGTTGGGAATCCACTGGCGACAGTAGCTCACCATTCCCAGAAACTTCCTCACCTCCCTCCTCGTCTTTGGTGGACTCATTTGAAGTACACTTGTTATTCTTTCCTTCATTATTCTCCGTGACCCTTTCTCTATTTGATGACCCAAATATTTCACTTTCTTCTGACAGAACTGCAACTTTGAAGGAGACACCTTGTGTCCATTCCTTCCCAAATGGTTCAGTAGAGCAATGGTGTCGGCTGTGCAGCCACTTTCTGTCTTAGATGCGATCAGTAAGTCATCAATGTACTGTACTAGGGTTGACTCGAATGGCAATTCTAACGCTTCCAAGTCTTTCTTTAGAATCTTATTGAAAATTGACGGTGACTCAGAAAACCCTTGAGGAATTCGACACCAACTGTAAACTCTGTCTAAGAATTTGAAACAAAAGAGAAATTGTCTGTCCTCATGAAGAGGCACCGAAAAGAATGCTTGTGACAAGTCGATGACTGAGAACCACTCGGCATCGCAAGGGATTTGAAACATTATCACGGCTGGATTCGGTACTACGGGGCAGCATTTAACTATGATGTCATTTATTTTCCTCAAGTCCTGCACTATTCGGACCTTTCCACTCGGCTTTATTAGTCCCATGATTGGTGAATTACATGGACTGCTTAACACTTCTTTCAATACTCCCTGTTTTACAAACTCGTCAATGAGTTGGGCGACTTTCATGAGGGTGTCTTGTGCCATGTGGTATTGTGGGGTCTGGGGAAAGGTAACATTGGGTTTTACGGTCACTTTCACTGGTTCCACTCCTTTCACCAATCCCACCTCTTTTCCTGTCATATCCCACACTTCCTTTCCGACTGTTTCCCGTAATTCAGCTGGAATATCTGCTTCAGTTAGCATCGGAAAAAGGTTAATCAGAGGATATCCTTCATCGACAGTTTCCATCTCATCCCCTTCTACACTGTCCTCTTCTTCCCCATCACTGCTCGTCTGAATTCTAATTCCATTGTTCGAACACATAATCGAACATCCCAATTTGCACAATACGTCTCTCCCTAACAGTGCTATCGGGCTTGAGTCACATACCACAAAATTATGTAACCCTTGATAGTTACCAATGCTGACTGGTACTGGATCTGTGATTGGGTTCGTCAGGTACCTGTTTGCTACTCCCACTACTTGAACTGTTCTCCCTGAGAGGGGCAAATTTGGTACTTCAATGCTCCTAACAGTTGAACGTGTGGCTCCTGTGTCAACCAAGAATGAAACACGATGACCCATAACTCTTCCCTCCACATACGGACCCTTTTCATCGACTTCCAAGGATGCTGCAAGCACACAATTTCCCTCCTCTTCTGAACTTTCACTCTCCCATACATTGTTTATTCCATTCTCACTGTGTAGTGGGAACTGTTGTACTGTGCCATTTGTACTCATCACCTGACGCGAGACCTGTGGAGGAACCATCACTTGCTGCTGACTCACTGGTGCCAAGGGTATTTGCATTTGCTGATTAGGTACCATAGGAAACTGCTGTTGCATTGGCTGCATTTGCGTCATCTGCATACGGGGCATCTGCATCTGCTGTGGCTGCATGGGCTGTAATCCCTGCAACTGATTTATGGTCTGAAAATTTGGGTTTGGACCTCTCATTTTCGGTCCCCTCATTGTCTGGAATGCATTGACATCATTGTTTTGCTGACCAACACCTGCACCTTCCTGCACCATCATCGGGCACTCGCGTTTCCAATGCCCGACGACTCCGCACACGTGACACGGCATCACCCTTTTCATTGCCTGCACACCATTCGGAATCACAACAGTGTTCAAATCCGGACCATTACTCCCAAAACCTCCTCTGCCTCTGCCTCTCGCCTTTGGTTGAAACACCATATTTCCCTGCGGCTGCGGCTGCGGCTGCGGTATCTGCTTTTGGAACCCTTGCAACCCTTGCAAACCTGTCTGAGCTGCTTTAAGTTGCATCATCATCACTTTCTCTTTCAACCTTTTCTGTTTCACTTCAATTTCATCGCTACAGTATTTCGCATAATTCAACACCTCATCAATAGGTTTCGACTGCCAACAAATCAAATGCGTCTTTATCATCTGACTTATCTCTGGTCTCAGCCCTTCCACGAATCTAAACACAAAATGAAGCATGTCCTTCGCCTCTATTGTTTCCGTGCCACTGTAGTTCTTGAACGCCTTCAACAACCTCTCATAGTAACCATGAATCGACTCTTTAGCCTCTTGGGCAGTTCGATCAATCTTCTGCCAATCCACATTTTTCGCGGCAACCTTCGTCTTCAAATGCTCAATCACCTTATAGTACAAGCTCATTACCATAGGTGATGGTGCACCCGTATCCCTGTCTCTCTCTGGTTCACTTGTCGGCCAACCTACAGCCCTTTTGCAATCTTCCCACAAATCTGCCGGAACCACAATCTCAAAGAGGGTGTTCAGGTCTTCCCAAAGGCATTTTGCAAGCTTCACAAACCTATCAGTCTGTTGATACCATTCAATCGGTTTCTCTCTCAGTTTGGGAAAATCATCCGTAAAAGACTGAATGTCGCTTCTGTGCCACGGTACATGTATTAACTTTCCCCCTGCTGTCTCCCTCATTGGTAACATGGCTATTGCATCACTACTCTGTGGTCTTTTCTCGTTGTGCTCTGGGACACTGTCTTTCCTCTTTTCCTTTTTCTTTGCCCACCTGCTTTCCCATTTGTCTAAGCACCTCCACACTTGTGCACTCTGCAACAATTCTCTAAGGTGCGTTTTCATGCCTGCTGACCTCATGTGTTCAAAGTCTGTGGTCCCGAAATCCAATCTATAGCTCCTGCTCAAGTGTTTTGTTTTGTCTATCTCAACCCCGTTTTTGTCAGCTATTTCTTGCAACCTTCTATGTACCTTGTTCACTTCTCTCGTAATCCTGGGACATAGATACCTCAGCTCTTCTTCCGAGTAGGACTCTAACCTATTCAAACCCATAGTCCCTTCCACCAACTCTTCTGCTTCCATGTTCAACCTTACCCTATTCAGATAGTCTTCTCCCTTCCCACTGGCTGAGCTTTGTGTGGAATTCAGACTATTGAACCACTGTGTTAACTGTTGCGCATTCAACCCCATCAGTGTAGCATTCACATCGACTGCCATTGATGGTTGCGGCAACTTTTCAGTGTTCGATGATAGCGGTATCACCAGTGGGGGACTCGACCTCACCATTGTTGACTGAGCACATATGGGACTAAACTCCATCAAGGACCCAGATCCAGTTGGCTGAGCCGCTATCGGAGTCGTTGCTGGAGCGTTTTCTATGTACCTCCTTTCCGTCCCATTCTGCACCACTAATCCTTGACCGCTCACACCTGAGTTAGGCTGACTGTACAAAGGTACCGGCGGACCTACAGTAATGGGTAGGGATATCGCATCTGGGTTCTGTCCGTTCCCCAGGTTCTGAGGCATGTTCATTCCCACACTATGGGTCATCATTGCTGGCATGCCCGTCTGACTCCCCGTCATCTGAGCATGTGCGGTTCCCCCTTGCATCTGCTTTTGAGGCATCAAAAACTTGGTTGATTCAGCTTGTGCCAATGTTGGGTTGCGACCATTCTGTACTCCCATTACGGTTGGATCTAGAATCATTCCCGTACCGTTGTCACCGCTGTAGTACCTTGGGACCTGCGGCTGATAATTTTCTGCTGCTTTCAACATAGGCACATCTGGATATATTCTCCTAACCTGTGGTATCTGCGGGGTGAACAGTAAACTCGGGTCCTTAGATCCCGATGGCGTTTCTGAATTTGGAGTTTCATTATTCTGTACCGGTGCCGGAGGGGCAGAACTGGTACTTGGACCTTGTTCACTCTCTACATAAGGTGGTGGACGGTCGTTCAGCAATTGCATGATGAACTCCTCATCCTCTGACTCGTCTTCTCTATCTTTGGAACACCTCCTGTTTGTCTTACAGGTAGCTTTCTTACCTGTCACCTCTTCTTCCTTAGCAATTGCGGGAAACAATTTTATCCCCTGCAATATATCTGACCTCCACACCTTCTGTGCATTATCCCATCTAGCGTCCGCTAGTGTCTTTTCTACCTTTCTCATCCTGGTCTCGAACTTCTTTTGCTGTTGCTGTCTAGCCATTAGTTCCCAAATCGCTAGAGCCTCAAACTGTGCTGGCCTTGGAGGTACCTTCATGTCGTACATCGCGAATCTCAAATTCTCTAGGATCCTTATATTGAATGTCCCATGGATCGGGAACGCTACGCTCCCATGTTTCTCTGTCAGCTTGTGCCATTGCTTTAGCCAAAGGCACGGAGCTACCCCCTTTTCCTCCATTACAATGTAAGCTGGTGTACCTTCGGGTGGCGTCTCCTCTCCTACGCTCGCTTTAATGTAAGACTCCCCCTTCATCGCACTCTTTAATGCTTTAAAAAATTTCATTTTCTCGTCTTTTATTTCACAAAATTTGTAATCAATAAGTGACTTTAATTCCCGGAATACTCTTCGCTTGCCTTTCCCCTTCCAATCGAGCCCCACGGACTGCGTCCAATCCGTGCGCGACCCTTCTCTGCAACCAACCTATCCCAGCGCGGCTCCTAGTGACGTCACACTCACACACACTGCGGCTGACAAAGCCTTGCGGCTAGTCCTCCTTCACTCAGCTCCTCTCGTAACAACTTCTAGCATGTATCACGAGCAACCAAATAATAATAAAACAGATCTGTCGGTTTACTACAGGAAGGGTAACACAATCGCTTCAGGACCTTAGGGATTTTTCACTAGCCTCGGCAGTTATTCCATCTTTCTCGGTCCCCACTTTCGCAAGCAAATCTGACCCGCAGACTCTGCTCTCAACTTGTCAATGATCTATTCTAGTGCACTTAGAATTTGTCAAAGCCCGAAGTCGAAGTTTTCTTTCACTCCCTTAACACGCGTACCGACTCGTTGACCACGCCCGGTCAACCTATTAAACCGACCAGACCACAACATAAAACAAGTGTCTCATACACTTTTCAACATACTCCGGAGTCTCTTGACCTCGCAGGGCCCGTCTCAACAACAACAACCACGTGGACCTTTTTCTGCACAAAGTGCCACATGCACATGAAGTTCGACGACTTCCCTACTCTCACACTCGGAGTCGCACCTCCGCTATTCTCTAAAATCCTTGCAACCTTTTCAAACAATCTGCGGCAATAAGCTGTGCAAGCGCAAAACCCTGACTTCACTCATACCGTCACTAGTACCGCCAACGCCGATTTCACACCTCCATTCTCTCCATTCGCAAGCTCCGAGATCCCGGGAAAGTCGCGTGGGACTTAGGGCATCATCATTCTCTCAATCTGTTTTACCCAAGAAAAATCTAATTCAACACCATATACCTCTCGAGCGGGGTCCCAAAGATCTAAACCGTTAATTCAACACCAAATATCTCTCGAGCGGGGTCCCAAAGGGCGAAACCATTAATTCAACACCATATATCTCTCGAGCGGGGTCCCAAAGGGCGAAACCGTCCTCTGCTACCATCTACTGATAGAGCGTTCCGACCTAATAAATTTACCTGTATTTCGGACGCTCTTGGGTCGATGAATCTTTTGACCAAGTGGGACGCTCCTCACCCGAGATTAGTCAATTTAATCCAATCAATAATCAATAACGAACATAAGCAATGCCCTGATCAACATAGCACTTCACAATTAATCCAGAAAACATTTCGGCGAACCATGACCTTCCGGCCATGAATAACCACACCAGTTTATTCAAAGTTAATGAATTTATTTCCCTATATTAACAAAGCTAGCACGATATAAATGTGTCTCAACACCAAATGATATATGTAAATGAACATTAATAGCTGTCCATAACGGCGGAAAAGATGCAATCTATGCAGCATTTGAATAACAATGCATTCGATGATAGCAACGCAAACCACTAAAACTATAATCTGTAATGGGCTAATTGCATACATTAGTCAGCACAACAAGGTCTCAAATTGCATCGTGCAACAAATGAATCCTCATCTAACCTCAAATTAACATCTGCATGTGAGACTTCATGCAAAAACAATTTAGCAACATTAATTTGGAAAACTCCTAACTAGGGCTCTCATCAAAAATCAGCAGTTGGTTACCTAAAAAGAAACACAATGCAATTGTACATTTTCCTTTCATATTTACCAAATTCAATCAGCATTCAAGGAAGTCTTCGTCTCACAGGTACCGTTTTCGATCAGCATGGGACGGGGGCAAAGGGGCAGGGTGGACGGGGCAATTGCCTCACAGCGGCAAGATAAAGGACAAACTACTACTTCATGCAAGGGACGAATCAAAATTACTTAAAGTCTCTTTCTCTCGATTTGAGAAAGCATCAAAGTTTCTTTCAGAATGGCGTCGCAGCAAGATAGGCCATAGTCTGCAATATCCTGCAAAATGGCGGGTAAAAGCTGGTAATGGCGGGTAAATGGCGGCTTTCTCCTTGTGCACCTGGTTTAAATAGACAACAGTTCAAGTCCAGTAGGGTCTTCCATTGGAGGGTTCATAGGTTGGCTTCAAATTGTCCAATCAAAAACAACAGTTCACAAGCTTCTACCTAGGCATACATTATCCTTGGAGTCGGGAACGTAAGTTGCAACATATTTTACCAATTAACTCAGTTTCAGAGCGTCCATTGTCTGCACCTGCAGATTGACGTTGGAGCAAAGAAGAAGATGCCAGGCTGGCACGAAACCTTAAAGATAAGCATGTGAACCGATCTCACTGGAAAAGTACAGCTTCAAGCAAGAATACACGTTTTACTAGCACATTGGAAAAATACGAGCATCTAAACCGTGAGACAAGGCAACTAGGCCAAAGCCTCCACTAAAATAATGCTAAGCTAAAACATTTCTAACAAGCAAATCATGGCACACGTTTACGATTATGTCAGATTAATACAATTCTAATACATCACGTTATATAAAGCACGCTTATAAATGTTGGCGAACTACTCTGAGGGCACATTTGTCCCCGTACAATCTTTATTATTTCAGTTAAAGTCACACTTGATTATTGCAGCACTACGTTTATGCGCTAATAAATGTAAAACCTTCATTTCTGCGTCATCAGTGCACTATGCCGGTAGTTAGGGAACTGGTGTCAGAATTCTCTATGGTAGTTCAGCACTTTAACGGATTAGCGTAAAAATTGTTGACAGTAACCCTGCAAAGCACCCAGAGGCCCAATGTAACCGATGGGAGCCTCAATTTAACGCCTGCTCTGAGCAGGCGTTAAAAGTGCCAAAAGAATGTAGCAAAGAAATCTCTTAGATTTCTTTGCACCATTTTTTTGCCCCCCCCCCCCCTCAACGGGGGAAAGTCCCCCTTGCTTACATTATGACTGGCACAGGCATCATGTGGGGCCAGGGGTTACAAAATGGCACAATGCAAGCATTGCGCCTCTTTGTAAATATGGCATGGTGTTTTTGGCCACCTAACGCCACATTAGCGTAAAAAAAAATCATGTTAATGTGTCTTTAGGTTGGCGCTAGGCCCTCTTAAATCGGAACCGAAGTACCCATATTTAGTAATACACAAGATGTACTTATTATAGCGGATGCATTCAGCATTTTTTCAATAATTGTCCATATGTGTGCTAGAAGGACAAAACAGGAACAATCATAAGTTTTTAATTTTACTTGTAGGCGAAGGTGTCTAATCTTCATGCGTTTCACTGACTATAAAACTGTGATAAAATGCGCATGTGTTTCGCCATTTGGACTCATTGTTTTCTATATGCACATTTGCAATATATTTAAAAAGAAAACTACCCAAGACGAAATACTAATAACAAGGCATACAGTTCTCTAGTAATGAGCACAAATAACCCAAAAAATGCTGAGTGACCAGTGAACTGGAATCAAACTATGGTTGTGACTACGTTTCAGTAGTTAAAGTCACAGAGTGTTTTTCTTCACGTCTCAGACTCACGGAGCTAATTTCCCAGAAAATAAAATATTATTGTTATGCTGCTTCACCAAATACAGCTCAACTGTAAAGGTATTGATGCAAACACATTTGCTTCAGTCAAGACTTGTTTGGTTTGAGGAATCATTCGATACGTATTTTCGATTCTCCTTTTTTGGCTGGCTAGGTTCTCAGCTGAGGCATTCATAATATTGTGTCATTTAGATGTTAAAGTATCTTGCGGAGGGCGTGGGCGGCTTTTAGGTATTTTAAACATCGTTTTCTAGCATCGTCTCATTTCTTTTTTATTCATTTTAGCAGTTTTTTAGTGAGCTCGGCCAATGGTCCATGAGAACGCGACGCTACATTTTTTGAGAGACACGGGATGGGGAGAGGTTAAGTGATTTCCCCAGAATCAATGGATGTTGAGCAGAGCCCGACATTTCGAACCCAGTTTCCTTGTTCCTACATAGCAGCTCTTGCAGTTAAGCCACATATTTTGCTACTCACTGTGTATTGATCTTTTTTTTCTGGACATGTTTTACGGTCTTCTGTAGGTATTTTACTTATAGAGTACACAGGAGTAACTACCTAGCGTTTTGTCGAAAATGTTGGAAGGTGTTTCAGCTGCTGGAATTCACAAAACCCCAAGAACTATATAAGAAAGTGTATACAACCCCCCCCCCCCCCCCCCCCCGACCCGATGAACGTACTCACGTGCATTATCTGGCAGTGAACATCTATAGCTTGATTCTCAATTTAAAAAAAGTACATTCTTGAGTTTGGTGAAATATTGTGCCACATCAATCAGATATATGGAAGCATTTAAAGAATGGCTCACGCTAATTTCGCACTTCCACTTGCACTCCGTCAGAGATGAGTGTGAAATATATGTACATGTGCTTAAAAATATGTGTAGGGAATGCATCCTGCCAAGACTAAAAGCGAATTCCATTCTTCAGAGGGTGGCACATTATAATCCAAACACATCATATTTTCTGTATGTAGAAATGGTAGAATTGCAGCATAACTCCCAAGAGTTAAAACATGTTCGTGTTTGCTCAAAGACAAAATTAAAGTGATAACTGAAGACTCATTGGCATGTCCAGTTTGCATAAAGTATATATATATAGAAGTAAAATTGAGTTTTTGGATGTTTTGCTTGAGATGAGAAATTGGAACCATCTGTGTTTCGTAAACCAACAGCATGTTCTTATATTACATGGCAACAGTGGGCATCTGAAGGCTCTAAAATGGAGCATTCCCTACAGTCAGTTCCTGTGGGCTTGCAGGATCTGTTCCAGTGATTTGGCATTTGAGAATGAAACACTGGTGATGATGCAGAGATTTTAGGAGAGAGGGTACCCACACCAAGTTCTCACAGATACATGCAAAAGGATCAAATGTAAGAAAGGGGAGGATCTGCTTTTTAAAAATCAGTACCCCAATGAACAGACAGACGATGGAATGTCCCAACTTGGACTCTTTTTGGAATACAATTGTCAAAGATATTTTAAATCATAACTGCCATGCTCTACAACAAGACCAACACATTAAAATAAAGATTGGCCAGCACCCTCTGATTACATAACGGAAAGTTAGCCTATTGGGTGGTTTGCTTACTAAGGGTCTGTTTGTGAAAAAAGAGAAGACATCATGGCTGACAAAAAGAGTTTGGGCTTCTGGGGTTGTGGTCACTGTAAAGTTGCAAATATGATGTGAATATGCAACCTTTTGAGACATTTGAGGAAAGAAGGTGTCCCCTCACAGAGAGAATCACTTGTGACACTGATTTTCTAACTTATATTATCTAATGTGGTTGTCAGATACAATATGTGGGAAACCATCCCAAACGGAAGATGAGGGGGATTGAACATTAGAACTAAGAAGAATGGAATACAAAATGATTATTACATTGGGCTCAGAAAAACCATGAGTACACAACTTGGATGAAGAACTATATGTGCACTTATAGAGGATGGAAAGATGATATCAATATGAAAGTAGGCGATATCAGATAAAAATAGTTGAAGTGCTAATGTTCTAATTTAAAGGACCTTTTCCATCTGTATATCTGTTATGACTTGTGATCCATGCTGGTCGTCCTTTTGTTGATATGACAGCAAACCACATTTATGGGGAGGAAGAGTTAACTGTGACCATTGATGCTTGTAGCAATTTATATATGTAGGTTTTTATTTGCACTGTAGGTGATTGTCTACACATGGGTGTTATTTTTGAGTCCAATGTCTGTTAAAATTATCTATTGCTACGTTTGGAGGAAAAATATGTTGTCAATTCTGTACAATAGGATGATATCACATAGAGAGGAAGCAGAGAGATAAAGCACTTTATAAGCTATTCACACTCTACAGAACATGTTGTCAATGCCATTTGGCCTGTTGCACAACAATTGCTCCATATTCTTTATATATGTTGGAGACATTATCAGTAGAATTTAGCTGAGTAGCCTATGCCATTTTATATTTTTTAGGTTTTGTCCCCTCTGAATAAATAGAAGTGTATGGAGCTGATGATAGTTAGATGGAGTGAATGAGACTGGAGGTGTATCTGGAGTTATTTATACTTAGTGCGAATACATATATATGGAAAGTCTATACATTTTGCACATATTTTAGTTTGCACGGCACATGTCACTTTAAATATGGAATATTGACATAGGCCATTGAATACCGACTGATACTACATGAGATCATGGGGGGTAGATGTACAAAAATACATACATAGATATAAATAATTTATTCATCTTGCACAGTTTGCAGCATGCACAGCACACTCCACTTTAATGGTGGAATGTTTATATAAACTATCTACTGACTGATACAGTATGCAATAACAGAGGGGTGAATGTCTAAATCTAGGTACCAGGATGGTATTATTGATCATCTGTTTTCATAAATGTCTGTGCAAAATCATGACTTATATGTACATGCCACTCTTTTTACAATATACATGCATATGAAGAATTTATTAATCTTGCACAAATTGCAGTTTGCACAGCACACGTCACTTTAATTATGGAATACTAACATAAGCTATCTGATACCGACTGATACAATATGCGATCCCAAAGGGGTGGATGTCTCAATCCAGGTACTAGGACTGTATCATTGATTGTCTATTTTCATAAATGTTGGTGCAAAATCATGATTTATATGTATTTGTCACTCTACTAACAATTTGAATGTAAAGTACAGACCTCAATTATTGGTAGTTTATTTGGATATTTTTATGTTTGAATTTGACTTGTCACAATATTCCAAATAAGGAATATGTATATGCATGTCACTTTATTGAAATTTCACATGCACAGCAGAAACTTTAAATTTGGCAGGTTAAGTGGACATCTTTACAATTGTATGCATAAAAATCAAATATGGTCCATCATTCCAATATACATGTATAACTTAAAATGGCAGGAAGGTAGGTCCTGGTCCAGAAAGAGTTTACTTTCATGTGGTGTAATGCTGTTCAGTAGTTTTTGAGAAAATTAAGGGGAAAACAAATTTGTATATCTAGGGACATGAAGGATTCACGACCCCTAACAATCTTGTGCTGAGATCTGATTGGCTGATAACATTCAACAACAGAAGCTGAGATGTTGAAGTGTTGGCAGTCACCTTGGTACTCGGCTTCAGCTGAGTCCCCAAAAATGTTTAAAAAAAAAAAAAGAGGCCAGTGTACGAACACCCTGACCCCTTTTCTCTGGTGGTGGGGCACCCAAGGGACCATCCCATAGCTAAAAAGCAATGTCAGTGTTGTCACTGACCATGTCATGAATGATGTAATATGTGAGGTTAGAAGCAGTGCATTGTGGGAGCGCATGTTACAGTAAGGTCACACAGCTATAACTGCTGAATTTCACTGGTTTTGTATGAGTGAAATATGAGCCTAACTATATCTTCCATGTAACCTTTGTTTTTTTCAGTGAATTTCTAAGGGTTTTTTCATTCTATTTTGTAGTTATACGGCCCCTGTAACCTTTGTTTGTTTCAGTGAATTTCCCAGGTGTCTTTCTCTTCTAGTTCCTAACTATAACGTCCCTGTAACCTTTGGTTTTGCCACTGAATGTCTAAGTTTTTTTGTTTACATTTTTAATTCCTAATTATAACATCCCACTAATCTTTGTTTCTTGCAGTGAATTTCTATTTTTTTAAGGAATACTATTGTTGCTTTCTATATATTAATTTGTATAACTAATCAGGAGTGAGGAGTAATGTGACTAACTACTGTATTGTATAGCAAATACTAGTAAAAACAATAATCTACTTTTAGTGAATAAGAGCAAAACATAAAAAAACTGAAGTAATTTTATAGGAAGTAGAATAACATAATATACATGAGCTATATTGTACATTAATTAAGGTTTTTTTTTCTTAAAGTTTGGGTCTGCAGATTTTTTGCGGTTCCTCAGTGTGTCATGTGAGTAAACAAACTCTATGCTTTTTGGTCCGATCATGTGTTGGTTTGGATTTGGATCAGCAGATTCGCTGTTTTATTTTAAAAAATATTTTATATATATGAGAGATTCTAAATTAAAGTCTACTTAAGATTGGACATATTTCAGAGCTGTTAAATTATTGTCTTATTTATTTGTGTTTAACTAAGGTAGTTTCAGATTACAGAGAATCCTTGCATTTGTCAGGAAACCCGCGGAGAAGGGTAACTAGAAAAAAATCTACTTTTCTACTGGTGCATATAAACCACATCCAACTTTTAAAAACAAAACACACCAAACAGAGTAATTTGTTCTATTTGCTGCTAGTGAAGAAGTTTGAAATATTTCACTGGGAACAAAAAGGCAGAAGGTGGAGATCCAGGCAGGTCTCCAGCATTGTAAGAGCAAAGGAACATAAGGAAGGAGGTGCTAGGAAAGAAAGTGATATTTTGAGTGGTTTATGATGCCCAGTGGTGAGAAAAAAGCTTCTGCAAGGTTTGTGAAATGCACCCCATGTGGAAAGCAGCTTTCTGGAGGCAATGAAAGAAAATATAGCTAGGGTACTCCCACAATGTGGAAAACAATAAGAAGCTAGCATGAGTGAAGGTATCTGAGTAGGATGAGGGTGAGAGACACTAATACTTCAGCTGTTGTACCATCTACATCTTTTGCTGCTGAAACTCTCAAAACATCTATATTGCCCCTACGTGAAAATAACTTAATGACATGGTCATTCATTGTGGCAAGTGCCAGGAACTTGCTAATAACAAAAATTAAGATATCATGACCATGCTTGAGAAGGTTAGGAGCCACAGTTGTTGATTTGTTTTCATTTTTTTAGTTTTACAAAGCAGTAGATTGTTGAATATGCAACAGTTTTTCATACACTTTTATTGTTTTCAGACTTTCTATTTTTCTTTAAAAAACCACATGAAAAACAATAAAAAAGTGCTTTCCAAAAACTTTACAAAAGAAGGTTATTTTTAGAACCTCCATATTTACTACAAAGAGCTGTGTTCATGTTTTTCTTTTTGAGTGTATATAGGACTGTTTATGTTAATGTTTGTGTTAGTGTATAAGTGTGTGTATGTCTAGCTGTGTCAGCGTGAGCATCAGTGTGTGCTTGGGTGTATTAGTATATGCATCAATGTGTGCTTGAGTGTCTCATTCTATGCATCAGTGTATGGGTGTGTCAGTGTATGCATGTGTTTGCTCCTCGGTGTGTCAAAGTATTCATCAGTGTTTGTTTGGGTATGTCAGTATATGTATCAGTGTGGATGTATTTCAGCAGATATGCTACAGTGTGTCTGGGTTTGTGAGTATGGATAAGTATGTCCCTGGGTTTGTTGGTGTATGCATCAGTCTTTGCCTGCGTATGTCAGCTTATGCTTCAGTGTTTGTATGGGTATTTCATTGTATGCATAAGTGTCTATGTGGGTGTGTCACTGTCTGAATTGGTATGTGCTGTTACATATCAGTGTATATACCAGGTGTGCTTGGTGTCTTACTTTATGAGTCAGTGTTTGCCTGGGTGTGCTCGTACATGCATTAGTGTGTGCCTGAGTGTGTTAGTCTATACGTCAGTGTGTGATTGGGTGTTTGAGTGCATGGATGAGTTTGTATCTCACTATGTTGGTGTATGTGTCAGTGTTTTCCAGCGTATGTTAGTGTATGCCTCAGTCTGGGTCTGAGTCTGGGTCTGGGTATGTCAGCATATATGCCAGGGTGTGCCTGGGTGTGTGAGTGTATGGATAAGTGTGTGCATGGGTGTCTTCCTGTATGCGTCACTCTGCCTGGGTATGTATGCATATGCATCAGTGTATGCTTGGGTGTTTCAGTGTATGTAAGAGAGCCTATCTGGGTGTGTCAATGTCTAAATTAGTACTTTTTGCCTCTGCTTCCCAGGTTGTTGATGTGTGCTGGACTCTGTTTTTGCTGTTTTTTAATACTCTGGGCACTATACTACCGCTAACCAATACTAAACTGCAGGTGTTTCTATGTAAATATTTATTTATAATTGGCTTATTAATGATTGGCATATTTGATTTACTGGAAAGTAACTGGTAAATTGCACTAGAGGTGCTCAGGCCTGTAAATAAAATGCTACTAGTGGGCTTGCAGTACTGGTTGTGCCACCCACATTAGTAGCCCTGTAAACATGGCTCAGACCTGCCACTGCAGTGTCTGAAAGTGCCGTTTTAAACTGGCAATTTGACTTGGCAAGTGTACCTACTTGCCAGGTCTAAACCTTACCTTTCCATACATGTACGGCACCCCTAAGGCCGGCCCTATGTATCCCCATGAGCAGGGTGCAGTCTATGTTAAAGGTGGGACATGTACTGATGTGTGTTTCATGTGTTAACAGTGAAATACTGCTAAATTCAGTCTTCACTGTTGCAAGTCCTATCTCAGCCTTAGGTTAACATGAGGGCTGCCTTTTAATAACTTTAAAGTGCAGATTCCCTTTGATAGCATATATCAATATGGAGGTTAAGGTCTCTGAACACACAATTTGAAAATACACCTTTTAGTGAAGTTGTTTTTAGATTGTTAATTTGAAAATACCACTTTTAGAAAGGAGGTATTTTCCTGCTCAAACCATGCTGTGCCTCTGCCTGTTTGTGGATTGCCTCTCTGGGTCAGTTTGACAGTTTGGCTGTTTGTGAATCTCCTCTAGACAGTGTGACAAAGTGAGCTGGGGTGTAGCCTGCATATCCTGATGAGCCATCTGTGCTAGGGTAGAGGGGGAGTGGTCATTTACAGCTGAATGGGCTGTACCTGCCCTCTCACAATGCAGTCTCCAACCCACTGGTGTGTGTCGGTGCCTGGCCTGGGCAAGGCAGGATCTTGTAAGCAACAGAGACTTTCCTTTGAAGTAGGCTTACCTCAAAGGCAGAAAGATGTACAAGTATTTGACCCAAAATCCCTGAAGATTAGATCACTTCTGGAACCAAGAGGAACCTCTGCCAAGGAGAAGAGCTGAAGAGGAGTGCTGCCCCTGCCTGTGACTGTGCTGTGTTGGGCTATCCTACAGTTGCTGTTTCTGACTATGAAAGGGGACAAAGACTGGACTTTGTGGTTTATTTCTGCTTCTGAAGAATCCTCAAGGGCTTGAACTGAACTGGCCTCCTGTTTTGAAGTCTCAGGGCCATCAAAGACTTTGTCTGATAACATCTGGACTCTCCGTTGATACTCCTGCCCTGCCAAGTGGTGTCCTATCCAGTCCTTGGGCACTTGAAAGGTGAAGTTGGCAAACAAGAGCTGAAAATCCATGCACAGAACGCCGTGCCGGGAAATTTTTGGCACACCATCCGCAATGTGGCTAATAAATGACGCGCCGCTGGCCTCGTGGCAAAAATCTATGCTCCACCTGCATTGTGGCTGGGAGATCGATGCATCGCAGCTGGAGAAATGATGTGCAACACCCGCTTGTGGCTGACGATAACCACGCAATCCTCATGCAGTGCAGTTTTCTAACACTGTGCAACAGGATTTTCCACATATGGTCCCTGAGCGTCAAAGTCAACCCGACTCTGCATGGATCTGAGGTGCTCCATCTAGAAATCAACGCATTGCTCTCTTGGAGGGAAAAAAACGCATCGCCAACGCTAACCAGGTACATTGTGTAAAATCACTGTTTCCATTGCTTTCTATAGATTAGGACTATTTATTTTGAAAATTCATATAGTAACCTGTGCATGTTGGATTTTTGTCATTTTGGTCTTGGTTGATGTACAAAAATATGCCTATTTTTCTGAACTGGTGTGGTGTCTAATTTGAAGGGTTTTCATTGTATTGTGTTGGTACTAATACTTTACACATTGCTTCTGAGTTAAGCCTGCCTGCTCGTGCCAAGCTACCAAGGGGTGAGTAGGAGTTAACCAGTTGTATTTCTCCTTTGCCCTGACTAGAGTGAGGGTCCTTGCTTGGACAGGGGGTATCCTGATATGCATCAGTATTTGCAAAGGTGTTTCAGTGCATGTACGAGTGTCTATCTGGGTGTGTCAGTGTCTGGATTAGTACATGCCTGTATGTATCAGTGTATCTATCAGTATGTGCCTGGGTGTCTTACTGTATACGTCAGAGTTTGCCTGGGTGTGTTAGAGTATGCTTTAGTGTGTGCCTGGGTGTGTTAGTCAATACGACAGTGTGTGCTTGCGTGTATGAATGAGTGTGTACCTGGTAATGTTAGTGTATGCATCACTTTTTGCCTGGGTATGTTAGTGTATGCATACGTATATGTCATGGTGTGCCTGGGTTTGTGAGTGTATGGATAAGTATGTGCATGGGTGTTTTAGTGTATGCATCACTCTTTGCCTGGGTATGTCAGAGTATGAATCAGTGTTTATTTGGGTGTTTCATTGTATGCATGAGGGCGTATTTGGGTGTGTCAGTGTCTGAATTAATATGTTCCTGTATGTATTAATGTATATATCAGTGTGTCCCTGAACGTTTCAGGGTATTTATCAGTGTGTTCCTGGGTGTCTTACTGTATGCGGCAGTGTTTGCCTGGGTGTGTTAGTCCATGTATTAGTGTTTGCCTGGGTGTGCTAATCTATACATCAATGTGTGCTTGAATGTATGAGTGTATGGATGAGTGTGTACTTGGGTATGTTAGTGTATGTATCAGTGTTTGCCTGGGTATGTCGGTGTATGCATCAGTGTTTGTATGGATATTTCAGTGTATGCAGGAGTATCTATCTGGGTGTGTCAGTGTCTGGATTAGCATGTACTATTATATATCAGTGTAAATATCAGTGTGTGCCTGGGTGTTTTAGTCTACACATCTGTGTGTGCCTAGGTGTATGAGTGTATGGATGAGTGTGTACCTGGTTATGATAGTGTATGTATCAGTATTTGTCTGGGTATGTTAGTGTATGCTTCAGTGTATGTCTGGGTATGTCAACATATATGTCAAGTTGTACCTGGGTGTGTGAGTGTATGGATAAGTGTGTGTCTGGTTGTGTTAGTGTATGTAGCACTCTTTGCTTGGGTATATCAGAATATGGATCAGTGTTTGTCTGGGTGTGCAGGTGTATGCATGGGTGTCTTTATGGGTGTGTCAGTGTCTAGATTAGTTAACACCTGTATGCAACAGTATGTATATCAGTGCATCGCTGAGTGTGCCAGGGTATACATCAGTGTGTGCCTTATTGTGTTAGTGTATGGATGAGTGTGAGCCTGGGTGTATTACTGTATGCATCAGTGTTGGTCTGATTTTGTTACAGTATGGATGTGTGGAGGTGTGGAGGTATGTCAGTGTATAAATCACTGTGTCCCTGGGTTTATAAGCAGCCCTCTAAGTATATAAGTGTTTTGTCAGTGGCTCTATCCCTCTGTTAGTAGTAATATGAGTGCACTTTCTACGTCAGAGTTAATACATGCATAAGCATAGTGCTCTGCAAAAGCAAATATTACTAATATAAATTTATAACAACATGTTTCATCTCTTAATAACAAACTACCCTTCTGTATGGGCTACCTTTAACCTTCCTAATGGTTGACACTTCTGTGGTAAAAAGGAACTGTAATCTTTCTTCCTGAATACTATACTGCTTTTTTTTGTTATCTTAAAGGCATTATTTACATTCCTTTTTGGTGCTTCTAAACATACTACTCATTCTCATACATCTAACATACACTTATCCCTGCAGTAACACATTTTAATTTGTCATATCTCACAAATCTGGACTTACCATTACTGCAGGTGGAGTCCAGTGGTGGCAGCATAAATGGTAGTGTTGGGCACAATACTTACCTACCCACAGACTTAATACATGGGTTCAAGGAGGGGGACGACATACATCAGTGGCTGAGGGAGTATGAGGAAGCTCTAGTTGAGCGCAGGATTCCTGAGAAAGATTGGGGAACTGCCCTAGAGAGCTATATTCCTGAGGTGGAAAGGGATGCCCTACTGGCCCCAGAAGGGAGTGACAGGCAGGGGTATCGCCACATCAGAAAGGCCCTGATAGAAAAGTATGGTCTCACCCCCGAAGACTACAGGTTGAGGTTCAGAGGCAGCAAGAGGCGGTCTCACCAGTTTTGGGAGGATTTCATGTGGACTTGCTGAAAAGCACTAAAGGGATGGGTGGAGGGTAGCAGAGCAACCACTTATGAAGGGCTGTTTAGTCTCATTCTAAGAGAACACATGTTCCGTTGCTGTTTTTCAGAGCTAGGCCAACACCTGTCACACTGTCAGTTCTCTGACCCCAGGGAGCTTGCAAAGGAGGCTGACCCCTGGCTCAGTGCCAGAGGAACTGATCAGACATCAGGGGCTGTCTAAGGTTCACCACAGGAAGGGGTGGGGGAGGTTCTGGCTAATCCAGGCTAAATTCTGAGCTGGGAGGGTGCAGGATCCCGAGGGACCTGTCTTCTTACGCATGTCTTGGAAGGCACACAGAAGGGGCCCAAGGCTGGAATTTAACAGACCCGACAAAATTCTGAGCGGGGAGGCTGCAGGATCCACAGGGACCTGTCCTCCTCTGCAGGTCTTGGAAGGCACCCGGGAAGGGCCCCAAAGCAGGAGGGTAGTCGTTACCAAGGGCTGATCCTCTAAAAGAGATTCCCTAGAGTCTAAAGGGGAAGGGGGGACACCTGGAAACAGGGATGCTCCAACTCTGGAGATCAGCAGCACCGCCCCGCAAAGGGGAGTGCGGGAGCTTCCTTTTAAGGGTTTGTGGGATGGCACTCCCCTAACTCCTGTCTAGCCCAAGGGTACCGTCCCTAGGTTGGAAGACCAGACCATGGGCAACCCCCTAGATCTGGGAGTTGAGACTGCTGTAACCAGCAGCCCTACTGATGCAGTCCCCAGGGATTCAGTTCCTGTAAGGGAGAGTTTGAGGGAGGATGCTCCCTTAACTCATGTCCAGCCCAAGGGTATCGTCCCTAGGTTGGAGAACCAGGTCCGGGGTAGCTCCCTTGACCTGGAGGTGGAGAAGGATGTCCCCAGTCTCTCTACCATTACTTCTGGGGGTATCACTCCTGGTGGGAGGGTGCGGGACTCTAGAAGGAGGGGCAGGAGGAAGAAATCCTCTGAACCCGGATCAGCCAGAGGGGAAGGACCCTGGGTTGGGAGACCAGTTACAGGGGGGCTCCTCTGATCTGGTAAGTGAGCTGACCAGGATGACTGTAACACGCGCCCTGGTAGTTCTGGATTCTGGGAGGACTCCTCGGAGGAGGAGGAGGAGGAACCCTAGAAGGAGGGACAGGAGGAGATAATCTCCCCTGGACCCTATTCAGGCTATGGGACCAGTCCCTAGGCTAGAAGACCAATGGCAGGGGGTAACTCCTAAACTGGTGGGAAGGAGAGTGGAGTGAGGATGCTATGCACCTGGGCCTCCCGTCCCCCATTCTGAGAGGTTTCAGAGACCAGAGGCCCCGTGCTGGCCTGGGACCTGGCTCTGGCCACAGACAACTAGGACGCCTCCACGGGTTAACTTAGATTGTCTTGGGTGCATAGACAGAGGAATTAAACTGGGTTTAGATTGGCATAGAACTGGATCATGCCCCTGCAGTTGCGAGCCAGGGACCTGGTTCTTTGGCCCTAAGCAGGGAAGTCCATTAAGGTATTGATTGTTCTCCCCTGGTTTTAGGCTGGTAGGGGGTCATGTTGGACCTGGCCATTTTACAGGGTCATTCCCCAGACTTTTTTGCTTTTTGCCTCCATATTTTCCTGACCTTAGTTGGCTGACATTTTGACTCTGAGCACTTTTTAACTGCTAACCAGTGCTAAAGTTCATGTACTCTCCCCTACAAAATTGGTATGATTGGCTTGTACCTAATTGCCATATTTAATTTAACCACAAGTCCCTTGTAAAGTGATATTCCTATATCCAGGGCCTGTAAATTAAACGCTACTAGTGGGCCTGCAGCGCTGTTTGCGCCACCCCTGAAGTAGCCTGTCAAACCTATCCTAGGCCTGCTAGTGCAGGGCCTGTGTGCGTTGTTTTCTGCCACAGGGACCTGGCATCTAAATTTACTTGCCAGGCCCAGAACTCCACTTTTACTACATGTAAGTCACCCCTAAGGTACGCCCTAGCTAGTCCTATGGGCAGGGTGCCATGTATGTAGAAGGCAGGACATGTGCCATGTTGTATGGCCTGTCCTGGTAGTAACAAACAGCCTAACTTGGTGTCTCACTGCTGTGAGTGCTGCCTTCTCATAGGGTTGCATGAGAAATGCTCTCCCTTATGTGTATGGGCTGTTGTCTGATTTATGAGGGGTAGCGTAGGCATGTTTGGTATGGTTGTGATAGTGATGAGAAATGCTGCTTACTCGTGTAAGTGTATTTTTTATTACTATCACAGAAATGCCACTTCTAGAAAGTGTGCATTTATCTGTGCTTATGACTTTGGTATTTTGCAGCTTGCCTCCAATCCACGTCTGGGCAGACTGACAGTCGGGGCTTTGGCATACTTTTCAGACAGCCTGAACACAGGGAGGGTGGAGGTGTCACAGAGGTGCATCTACATATTGTAAAGCCTTCCTGGGCTGAGAGAAGGGAGAGGCAGGGGACACCTGCCTTTGTACAGGTTGTGCCCTGGCCTCACACAATAGGGTTGCTTACCCCCCACTGATGTTTGGAGCCTGTGCTAGAGGAGAGAGAGGGCACTCCCAGAACCAGTTGTAACTGGTTGGAACCCCCTCTCCTTCCCTTTGTAAAACACACTGAAAACTTAGTATAAGTACCGGGGAATTTTCCCCACAATTTAGACATCATTTGACATCACTTTGGACTCTAGAAACCCTACCTGGAGCTGGACAGGACACTGTTGAAAGGACTCACCAAGACCACCTTGGAATGCTGCTGCTGTGCTGACCTGTGACCTGCCTGGTCACCTGGAGGAACTGCCACTGCTTGCACCCTCTTGTTGTGCTGACCTGCTGCTGGTTTCTCCAGTCCTGCGCCCCCCTTCTTCATTTGTAGTCTCCAGAGGCAGGGTGCTGTGGCCCCTGACCTCTATAAAAGTTCTGCACCTTAAGAGTGCTGCTGCAGTTGTATAGCGCTTCTAGATCGCTCCTTTTGGACTTCAAAGTGCTTTTCTAAAAGTGCATCTTGCTGCCTGAAAGAAAATCACCGCCGCCACCCGGTCGTTAGGTTTGAACTGTAACGATTTTAAAAGCGTCCTCTCAATTGCCCCCAATTCACTGCTGCGACCTGGGCATCTAATTTCTATCCAGCGTGAGGATCGCTCCCTCTCTGGTGCCCCCAGGGCTCCAGAAGAAGCTAAGCAGAGCAAGTGTGCTCCTGTCGGCGCCCCGGGGCATGGTCCGCTCTTGGCAGCGCCCCCGGGGCACCGCCCGTCTCCAATTTCCTCCGACTCATGGCGGCGGCCCGGGAACAGCTTCCTACACTTGCGCACCACATCGGGAGTGCCTCCTCTGGTCCCTAGGGGGGTCAGAGCTTCAAACAGCCTCGAAGCAGGACTCGGGGAAGGCGCGGGGAGCGCCCTCCTTCCCCGGTCTCTGCACTAGGAGCTCCTTTTTCTCTTTTAAAATCAAATGGGAATTGTTAAAAACTGGGAAGGGAGACCTCGATGGAGGTCCCTTCCCCTCACCCCTGATTGTTATTGGGCCTCGCCTGTCCCCCACCCCCAGGACAGGGTGTGAGGAGGCCGAGGCAGGACCCATCCAAATTGCGTGCCCCTGGAGGTGCCCATCACCTACCAGGAGAGGGTGCTGACTGCCCCTCTCACCCAGGAGCACCGTATGGCCCCCCTGTAGTGTGCGCAGGCGCACCAGGGGCCCCTTCATGGTCTTCTAGGCACTGGGAGTACCTCTTCAACAGGAAACAAGGTACTTTTTAGGGATATAGTGGCTCAGTGAGCCAAGTATGGACCTAGGGGAATTTATATGTTTTACCTGCTTTCCTGCCATAACATATATGTGCTGATGTTCCTTTTATGGGCATGACTTGATATCATAGTTAATTCTTTCCAACACTCCTCAAAAGATTGCCCAGTTCCATTCCAGATCTCACCGGATACACGGACACACCGCAGAACTCAGCGCGACCCCTGGGTAACTCCGGGGTTGGATCAGCGGATCCACGTGGGTGGACAAAATTTATTTTTAGTACTCATTCTAAAATAATGCTATATTTATTCCTCTTTGAATAAACAAATATATTGTCACCTAAAAATACTTTTAAACACTTTTCCCCAGTGGAACTGTAACTACCAAGACAAAATCTAGTCTTTTTTATAGCCTTTTCCCCATGCTTCACTAGCTGTACTACCATAATACTGTAATTTGTAACATTCTCTTGCAGCAGTAGTTCAGAGGTTCATAAAAGTTTCTGTAAGCACCATGCTTACTTTTAAATGAAAAATAGCAGGTGTGCGGACTTTTTCAAATAATACACATATCACAAACAGCAACACCTTTTCTGCTTTCTCAAAAGCCAATCCCACATATATTTTCATTTCTCACAATATCGCTACCTACCTTTATGTACCAATATATTTAAAACAACCAATAAAAACTGCTGTTTCAAGTTTTAACTAGTACCCTCCATTTTCAACTACATTTTTGCATTTCATTTCAACACTGCCTCATTCAGCTATTGGGTTGTCTTCTTTAGGACTGCAGCTTCCCTCCAGAATGCTCGGAGTGTGGATTGTGGGACACAGCTATGTGTTTTGGGCTAGAGAGAGTTCAAGAAGGAGTGAAATTGACAAGGACCTGGGTTTATCTAATGTGGATATTACTTGTATTGGCCAGAGGGGGTTAAGTTGCATCCATTGTTCCTTTTGCTTGAAAACATTAAGGATTGCCAACATCCAGACCTTATGATTTGGACTGTGCTAGCAACGACCTAGGCACAGTTACAGGGGTAGGATTGGAAATCCTAATGAAAGATACCTTTAGAAAATGAATTACACTTTTACCACACACTGCCTTCATTTATTCTAACTTTTGCCAAAGGCAGAAGTGGAATTGGTCAAGCAAATTCTATCCATACATGGAAAAATCCAGGAAACATGTTAATAAAACAGTTTCTACATTCCTCAGAGACCATAACATGGGCTCTATATACTACAATTATTTACAGTTTGATATGGATAGAATATATAAAAATGTTGGAGTTCACCTGACAGAGAAAAGCAACAGGGTGTTCCTCCAGAACTTGAGAGATGGCATCCTGTTTCATGTGTAGTGATCACCTACACTTCATAAATATCCAAGCCAATCCATTTAGCAGACACTTAATTTATGGACCCTAATAGCAGTCGATCCAGTCTTGTGGGGAAACTACAGGTCCCAGCAGGCCTAGGGCCCCAGAAGGTGGCCCCAGGCCCATCGGCACTGACTCACGCTCATAAGCGCTTTCATTCTCCCACAGTGCAGGATGCTAACAGCAGCAGATCCAGTCTTGTAGGGATACTACAGGTCCCAGCAGGCCCAGGGACCCAGGAGGCAGTTCCAGGCCCACCAGCATTCTAGCACTGATTCACGCTTATACGCGTTTTCATTCTTCTACAGCATGGGACGCTAACAGCAGAAGATCCAGTCTTGTGAGTAACTACAGGTCCCAGCAGGCCCAGGGCCCCAGGAGGCGGTCCCAGGCCAACCGGCACACCAACACTGACTCACGCTCATAAGCGCTTTCATTCTCCCACAGCGCTGGACACTAACAGCAGCAGATCCAGTCTTGTGGGGAAACTACAGGTCTCAGCAGGCCTGGGGCCCCAGGAGGCGGTCACAGGACAACCAGCACATCGACACTGACTCATGCGCATAAGCACTTTTATTCTCCTGCAGCACTGAATGCTAATAGCAGCAGATCCAGTCTTGTGGGGAAACTACAGGTCCCAGCAGGCCCACGGCCCCACGAGGTGGTCCCAGGTCCACCACTGCACTGACAGTGACTCACGCTCATAAGCTCTTTACTTCCCTCGCAATGTGGCACGCACAGGGGACGTGCCCGGGTGAAGCCTGGGCCAAGCACAGGCCCTTTTAATGTCTGCCGGAGCCCAAAGGAGGCTGGACTGGGCCAGCCCCATGACATTTTTTTGTTTTTTTGAAGCAGATTCATTTTTGGTCCTACTGTAATGTTACATTTATAACTGGGACTGTATTACAGACCTATTTGATCGTCAAGGGCCTACCCTTATATTGAAAATAGTAATATTGATGGATGAAAGGAAGGCAACAGAGGGCAGGGATTTGTTGGTGCATAAGAAAAATTACAAGAAGCAGAAGCATGCAGGAAATAATTGTGAAATGCAAAGGATTGATAATCTCCTGGTTGAATGTGAAGAAATAGTATCCTCTTCACCTGATGATGTCCCCGAAGACACCCAGAGTGCACGGTCTCCAGCTAGCTTGGGTGCATATCACAGGAAAGTTCCAGATTTGTTTTAAAAACTTGAGGCACAGAATTTAGCTCCCATAGGGCACTGTGGCAGACATGCTACCACCCACATCTCCCCAGCACTGAAGGATGAGCCATTGTATGTTGATAGTGATGTCCTTCATAGTAGAAATGTCTTTAGCCCTTTAAATGAGATTTTAGATCCACATGATGATCCTGACATAGGTACCATGGCAGGTGTGGTACTAGATGTCAGCATACACCCTTTTATGGCTGAAGCTCAGTACACTTCCCACATACAAGATCTAAAGGGAGAGGTGGCTGAGCTTAAATCTATGGTAAATATCTTAACATCTATAGTTAAACAATTACTGCCAAAAGATGTGACGACCATCTTTGATCGTGCCCATAGTTCCACGCACAGCTCTTTAAGCCTCCTGGCTCTGTCGCCTAAATTGCTTCTGTCTACTTGCAATAAGAATCATACTAGTGTTACCTGTCCTGCCACCGTCAGCTTTGTTCCCTGTGATGGTCACTATGCAGATGGTGGCAGGACTGGGAAGTCTAGACAGGTTCCCACATGTAATGGTCTGGGCTCAGTTAAGGAATCAATAGCCTGCTGTTGATTTTCCAAATCTGTGGATGACAATGTCTCCAATTGTGTTGTACACCTGACTGCCAATTGGACCAAATCTACCAACAATGTCTTGATGGGTAATGTGCCCAAATTACATCCAGCGGCTTCTAGGTAAGGGAGAGAATCTGTCAGAAATAAGGCAATTCATTGGATCCGTGATGCGAGAGGTTGTTAATCTCTGATACGTGAGGATATAATTGAGGCAGTTAGAAGGACCAATCCTGATACACAATATGATATGATTGAGTTCACTTTTAGGGACAAGGCAGGGTAGACAATTTGGTGGCCCTAGATGCTAGGACAAGTCCCCCTAGAAATTTTTGCATTCATTTAAAATATCCCAGGCTTTTCTCGCATCACAAGGTTCGGCTTACCTCCATTTGGGGTGCAGCTCATCTTATTTAAATGTGAATGATTGACTTATTTTACTGCCTGGGTCCCCTTTAGACCTACCATCTCAGGCCCCCCCTTCATATGACGCAATTGGCTCTGGTATTAGTGTTCCCCCTACCGTGACTTTGTGTCTACCTACTCCTCTTGTCCTGATAGATCTCATCAGTCAACTCAGGATCATCTAGCCAACCATGTTAAAATTACATCTATGGCCAGGGCAGCTTCTCAAAGTGTTGGGGTACAGTATGTTTCCTGGAATGTGGCAGGTTTAAGACCTGTTGTCTCCCTTCCAGCCTTTATTTCTTTCATTGGAGACCATGATCTCTGTCTTTTTCCAGAAACTTGGGCAGTTGATCCATTATTCCGGTCTGGCTATTTAAGCTTTTACATTCCAGCACTTTCTCGTAAGAGGGACAGACCATTAATTTGCCTAATCACGAGTCAGAACATCCCTAAACTGCCATATATCTCAGCTATTCATTGACTACCCTGACATACTAGGCATCTGGTTACTGTTTGGGTCAAAAGTTGGCGTAATTATTCATACCTATGCAAGAGTGGTTAGGAAAGGTTTGGCTTCTGATACCACCAGCATTTGGTGACATTCATGAGGCAATGTCCCTTGCACTTCAAAATCATTGTTGTAGGTGACTTTGATGTCACGTTCGAACCTCTTGACTGGGATGATCTTGGGTTTACTTGTGAGGAGGATAGTGTGTGGGCCGTCCCTTCCGTGGATATTCCACCCATTAAAAGGTGGTCACAAGTTGCCGTCCAGCTAAAAAAACTTGGCTATTGAAATTGGGCTTAGGGCATTCAAAGGCAGGACAAAATCTGATACAAAGGACTCTCATTCTTACAATAAGGTTAACCACACAAGTAGAATTGACTATTGTTTAATTGATATAAGATTGTGGCCTTAAGGTATTGATATGATAGTTATTGAGAGAACCGATAGTGATCATAATCTGCTCTTGGTCCAAATGTTTGCCTTGTGTAATCAAATGTCTACGACCAATATCCCTGCTACATTATCATTAAGTATAAGTATGACTAATGATGAGCGCCACTTAAAGTGGAGTAAGGTACCAGCACGGCCGTACATTATAAGCTCTGCGAGTGCTGCTTTGAGGACTTTATTGGTGCATTTAGAGGTGGGCCTTGCAATTACTGGTGAGAAAATAATTTGATCTAATGCCCAATGTTTTGACAGAATTGCAGCCCACCTCATAGAAGAAAATGACTATGGTGGTGGACGGACTAAAGGGAAACATAATTGGTTCAACAAGGAATATCGAGCTTCGAAATAGCTTTTGATCGAGGCCATCAAATCCAAGGATGCAGTTGCAATCCATATAGCTAGGAAGTCTTATAAGTCTGCTATTTGGAAAGCCAAATGAAAGCAAGATGATAAGTGGTGGGCAGCACTAAATGACGCTTCTCCTGAGAAGAACTGCACTAAATTCTGGTCTTTGGCTGCCCGTGGCCCTGATAATAGTGTATTGACTGTTACAACGATCATTGCTGCAGCAGAATGGGTGAACCACATTAGCCACATGTATTTGGATGATCATCTCAGTATACTATGTGAATCTGATAAGGTCTCAAGTACCACTACTGACCAAACTTTGAGCCCTTTATCTCTAAAATAGTTTACTCTTTTGGACGTATTGCACTCACAAAGTAGCTTAAAGAGTGGCAGGGCGTCTGGCCCAGATGGCATTCATGCAGATTTGTTCCTAACGAATATTGAAATCTGGTTGAGATACATATCCAATGAAATAGCGGCAGGGGCACCAATTCCTGAGTCGTGGAAGTGGGATGTTGTAGTTACAATTTTCAAAAGTGGTGATAGAGCCCTACTATGCAACTATAGACCACTTAGCCTACTGCACTGTGTGTAGAAGGTTTTCTGCCATGCCTTCTGGGGAAGATTCAGGACTGGATATTCTTAGCCCATTGCAAGTTGTCTTTCAAAAGAAAACTTCCACTATTGATCAGGCCTTTAGGCTTTTGCTTCTATATTGGAAGACAATTTATATTGGTGTATGTTGCATTTGTTGATTTGAGATCCGCATTGGACTTAGTGCCTCGAAAACAGATTTGGGAAGTTCTCTCTACCATGGTGATTCCCTCCCATATTATTTTCTTGATAGTATGGCTCCATGAGGGCAACTATACATGTGTTAGGTGAGGAGACTTGGGATAGCTAACTGGTAACATTCCACTGTCAAGGGGAGTACGCCAAGCGTTTGTCCTTGCTCCAATTCTGTTCTCTTTATATGTTAATGGTATTTTTTTTTTACTCAAGGTGGAGGCAGATGCACCATTTTTAGGTACACATATAGTTCCAGTCTTTCTATTTGCAGATGACACCCTTTTGATATCTAAAACCCCGAGTGGTCTATGGAAACTCCTTACGTGTTTTGAGGAATTAATTTCCGCTCGTGGAGGCAAAATCAACACCTCCAAAGCCAAAATAATGGCATTCAATCCCCATAGATCTTTTAAAGGGAAGGTTACACTTGGAGGTACCCTACCTGAGAAGGTGAAATCATTTTGCTATCTTGGCCTACTTCTATCAAAGAACATGTCTTGGAAGCCACACATCACTAAGCAGGTGTTGATGCAAAAGCAAATTATGGGGTTTTAATTAAGGATTTTGGCCTTTCTTATACAAAGTCGATTCCTCCAGTACTCCAGATCTATGAAGCCAAGGCTGTGAGCTCTGCTCTGTATGCAGAATTATGGAGCCATGCCAAAGCCCAAGAAATATCAACTGTTGAGAATACCTTCCTAAGAAAGCTTGTCTCTCTTCCTTTGAACACTCCATTGCACCCTTTTTTAAAGGACCTGGGATTAAGAACATAGGTCATAAGACACACTTATGCCCTCTTTTGCACTGAGGATACTGTGGACTACATCAGAGCCTGTCCCCTACACTGTAGCCCCGCTGGCCGTAATGGAAGCTGATCGCTCCCTTAGCATTCCTTGGCTCAGATGCATAAAACAGTCAATGTACATGCTTGGGCTCAGTAAGCTTTTGAATTCTCCAAGTATTGCACCCTTTCCTTTGAAACTTGATCTTAAAAACAGTTCTGGAGGGAGGTAGACTCTGAGGAGCTGTGGGCAGCACTTCACACCAAATTATCACACAGTTTTATTGATCAGAAAGATATGTGTAAATACAAGGATTTTTGGGATGCAATTCTGGTTCCCAAAGACAGGAAGTTGTACTTCCAGTTTTTTGTAGGAACCTTACCATTAAGATCATTTACCAGTCGTTGGTCATCGGATGGGGTGACCACTTGTATAGCTTGTAATGCTCCTACCAAAAATCTGCCTCATGTGTTAATTGTTTGCCCTGCTTATACAACACCTCGCAGGAAATTGTTTGCTCTGGCCTGCTGGTTGTTGGTAGTTTGTAGGTCCCTTGTTGCTATTGGAAGCCTTAGATCAGACGCTCATTTGGCATTGGTTACTGCCTTTGCCAAGTTTCTTGGAGCGATGTGGATTCTTAAAGCAAAAAAATGTATCTACTCTAACATGATGCATTTGTACAAATAATTATGTACTGAAGAATGCTTACGAGGAATTCAGGTTTTCAGGTCACTCTTTTTATAAAATGTATTGTAATGATTTTATTCTTATATATTTATTTATTTATTTTCAGTATTTGCTATGCACTTTTATGGCCCATGTGGCCGAAATAAAGTTTTTATTACGATGATGATGATGTTTACATACTTAAAATTTTTTTTATCTCATCTAGATCCACGGATTCACCCACAGATCTCAAAAACAAACAAACAAAAAAAACAATTGTTAGCATTCTTTTCTCAATAATTCCTAATGTGCCACCTTTATATGAACCCTTCTGGTCAGGGAACTTCTACCCTTCAAATGTATTACTGCCCATATTTTTGCCCCAGGACCCTTTCCAGTTACAACAAAATGAGACCCACAACTCTGCATCTCAGGTCACAGCCACTGTAGGCTGTATAAGTATTTTCCGAGTGTGATTATGCATGAGAGTGTGTGACTGGATATCAGAATAACTGTAAGAGATTATTTCTCTGAGTGTGAGAGTGGATGTACGATTATCTATCTGACTTACAGTGTGTGTAAGAGGATGTCTCTGAGTGTGAGTGTGAGTGTGATTGTGACTGTCAGAGTGGTTCTATGTCTGTAAGAGTGTGTAGGAGAGAGATTCTGACTGTGGGAGAGAGTGTGAGAGTTTCTGGATGTCACAGTCAGTATGAAAGTGTCGATCTATAAGAGTGGGTGTGAGAGGGTGTCTCAGGGTGTGAGAGTGGGCGTGAGATTGTATGTCTGGGTGTGAGAGTGGTTGTGCGAGACTGTGTGTGTGTGTGTGTGTGCGTGACAACGGGTGTATCAGGTTCACTCTGACCATCAGACTGCATGTTAGAGTGTCTCTTGGGGCCTGAGAGTGGGAGTGAGACTTTCTGCATAGGTGTGAGAGTCCATCACTCTGAGTATGTGAGTGAGTGGGACAGTGTCTGTCTGGATGTCAGAGTAGATGTGAAAGTGTCTGTCTTTGATGTGAGGGTGGGTGTGAGAGTTTTAGAAATGGGAACTTTGGATGGCGGTCAGATTGGCGCCTGTCCCAGCAAGGACCCTCACTCTAGTCAGGGTAAAGGAGAATCACACTCAGTTAACCCACACCCATCCCCTTGGTAGCTTGGCACGAGCAGGCAGGCTTAACTCAGAGACAATGTGTTCCAACACACACAGTAATACAGTGAACCACTATAAAATGAAATAGTAAATAGTTTATCTAAATAAACAAGACCAAATACGATAAAAATCCACAATACACCATTAACTATATGATTTTAGCACTTAAAAACACAACAACAGTCCCTAGAAGCACAAATGCTGCAATTTGATGTTAAGCGGCATTGTGACTTAGTAGTTTCCTACAATGCAACGCCACTGGCGCCATTTATGGAGTTGTACGAGCCCCAGGTACAGTACCTTTGTAAACAAGTAGAAAACAGGCCTGTGCACAGAGTCGGGGAGCGAGGCGTCGCTGGATCCAATGCGGCACCGGTTCTGGTGCTGCGGGGTACAGGAGCAGAGGCGTGGCACAGTGGTGTTGGGTCCTTACTTCAGAGTAGTGGGTTGTGAGGCGGCGGTGGTTGTGAGGTGTGGGTCCCTTGGTTCCAGTAGATATGATGTCCGGTTAAGTCATGATGCTGTGGGGCGAACTTATGGAGTCACAATGACATCACAGGGCGGCAGGCACTGCAATGGCGTAGGCTGTCACAGAGGTCAGACTTACGAAACACTGATCTTGGTAAATATGTGCAGGGCAGCGGCTTCAGCGGCGCGAAGCCTGTGGAGTCATTGAGGTCATCACTCTTCTATGAGGTCCACGGCTTATGGGTGAGACAGCATAGTGATATCCATGCAGTGGCATCTTTAGCAAAGTCGCACGGCGGCGGCCAGCGTCAATTGAAAGAGGTTTTCTCCAGAAATTCACTTCTAGGGTCCCAATAAATGGAATGGCTCCCTCTGGCAAGCTAGAGTCCACAGCATGCAGAAACAGAGCTGGATGGTGAAGACTTTGCTGTCCCTGAGGATTCCAAACAGGTGGCAAACTCTGCTCCAAGCCCTTGGAGATACCTCTCAAGCAGGAATGCACAACAAAGTCCAGTCTCTGTCCCCATGCACAGGCAGTAGCAGCAACTGCAGGATAGCTCAACAAAGCACAGTCACAGGCCAGGGCAGCACTTCTCCTCAGGTCTTCAGCTCTTCTTCAGGCATAGGTTCCTCTTGAATCATTTATGTAATCGAAAGTCTGGGGGGTTTGGTCAAATACTTATACCCCTTTCTGCCTTTTAAGTTGCCCAACTTCAAGCAAAAGTCTCTGTTGTTCACAGGATCCTACCTTGTGAACGTCAGGTCCCAGACACACACCAGGGAGTTGGTGACTACATTGTGTGAGGGCAGACACAGCCCATTAAGGTGTGAGTGACCACTCCTCCCTCCACTCTAGCACAGATTGCCCATTAGGATATGCAGGCAACACCCCAGCACCATTTGTGTCACTGTCTAGAGGAGACGCACAAACAGCCCAACTGTCAAACTGACCCAGACAGGGAATCCATAGAATGGTATAAGCAAGAAAATGCCTACTTTCTAAAAGTGGCATTTTCAAACTAACAATCTAAAAACCAACTTCACTAAAAGATGTAATTTTAAATTGTGAGTTCAGTGACCCCAAACTCCACATTTCTATCTGCTCTCAAGGTGAAGCTGCACTTTTACAATATTTAAAGGCAGCCTCTGTGTTAACCTATGAGAGAGATAGGCCTTACACAGTGAAAAATGAATTTGGCAGTATTTCACTGTTAGGACATGCAAAACACATCAGTATGTGGCCCACCTTTAACATACACTGCACCTTGCCCATGGGGTTACATAGGGCCTACCTTAGGAGTGCCATTCATGTATAAAAAGGGGGGGGGGGTTGGACCTGGCAAGTGGGTACACTTACAAAGTCGAACTGGCAGCTTAAACTGCACACACAAACACTGCAGTGGCAGGTCTGGGCCATGTTTAAAAGGCTACTCATGTGGGTGCCACCACAAGTCCTCCAGGCCCATTAGTAGCTTTTGATTTACAGGCCCTGGGCATCTCTAGTGCACTTTACTATGGACTTATAAGTAAATCAAATATTCCAATCATGAAAATGCCAATTACACATATGATTTCACATAGAGAGCACTTGCACGTTAGCACTGGTCAGTAGTGAGAAAGTGCCCAGAGCAACAAAAACAGCAAAACCAGAGTCCACCCAACAGAAACAACCTGGGAAGTAGAGGCAAAAAGTTAGGGGAGACCACACCAATAATTCCAAGTCTAACATGTGCCTCCCTTGGTGTGATGGAGTGTGTGAGAGTGTCTGTGAATGACAGTGACTGTAAGAGTGTCTGTCTGGGTGCACAAGTTGGTGTAAGAGTCTCTGTCTAGATTTGATAGTGGTTGTTAGAGTGTCTGTCCTGGTGTAAGAGTGGTGTAAAAAAGTCTATCTGGGAGTGAGATAGGATGCGCGAGGTATCTCTTGGTGTAGGAGCGAGTGTGAGAGTGGATGTGAGTGTCTTTCTTAGTGTGGTAAAGGGTGTAGGGGTGCTTGTCTGGATGTGGCAGTGGATGTGAGAGGGTATGTCTTGCTGTGAGAGTGGGTGTGAAAATATCTCTATTGATGTGCAAGTGTGTGAGTGTCTGTATGTGAGAGTGTCTGTCAGTGGCAGAGAGGGTGCAAGTGAGTATGAAAGTGTCTCTCTGGGTGTGAGAGTGAATGTGAGAGAGTATGTCATGCTATGAGAGTGGGTGTGACAGTGTTTCTGTTGATTTAAGAGTTCTATGAGACTGTATGTCTGGATGTGCAAGGGGAATTGAGAGTGTCTCTCATGGTGTGATAGTGGGTGTAAGAGTGGCTATCTGGGTGTGAGATTAGGAGTAACAGGGTATGTCTTGGTATGAGAGTGGGGGTGAGAGTGTATGTATGAATGTCTGAGTGAGTGTGTGTATATATATATATATATATATATATATATATATATTAACATTTTCTGAGATCTGCTATCAGGGAAAGAGACTAAAACTCCAATTCCTTCCAGTGAGAGCACTTTAATAATCTTGCTTCCTGGAACAGGAGTGTTTGCTCTGACTTGGCAGGGGCTGTCAAATTTCCCTCCAAGTCAGAGCAAACAGCTATGTTCTGGTGTGCGCACCACGGGACATAGCAGAAGCTGGCCCTGGGGGGAGTGGCGGTCCCCAGGTCCATGTATGTGTCCACGAGCGGGCCCCCAACATTAATTTTTATATTTAGCCCTGGGGAGTTGGTGGTTCCTGGGGTTGTGGGCGAGGCTGTATGGGCCCCCTAATTAAAAATGACTGTTTTGCGCTTGGGAGGTGGTCATCCTCAGGGCAAAATTTGAGCCAAAAGGCTTCCTCTGCAGTTATATTAATGTGCCCTGGGGGAAATGGGATGGTTGGGGCTTTCAAAAGCCTTAGGAGGGGGATCTCAGATGCTCCCCTCCTTTTTTCACCCCACAATACCCTTGGTGCCTGGCTCACCCAAGGGAAAATGAAATGAAAGCATGGGACAGTGCACTTTAAAAAATATATATATATATCAGAAAAATCGACAAATCTATCTGTGGATTTTTTTGAGATTTTATTTAACAAAATGCTTTTTAGCAATGGTGGGGTCCCTTTGGGGCCCCAGCACCACAGCTAAGAGGTCAGGGTGACCCTACCCAGGTCGTTTTCTTTTTTTAATCTTCTTCTGTGGACTAAACTGAACCCAAGTCCTAAAATGGCTGCCAACACTTTCTTGATGAAGTGTTGGCTGCCAATTAGATATCAGCACTGGGACAGTTGGATCTGCATAGGGTACGCATCCCTAGATACCTATATTTTTCTGTTCAGTGGTTCGAGCTGGATTCATGTTCAAAATCCCTATGGGGAAATGCTTGTGGAAAACTGATTTGGGACCCCTCCTTTTTCTCAGGCCCTGCTTGACAGATCACTCTGAAAGTTTCAAGACAGATGCTGAAGTGAGTGTTGTACTTTCTTGGAAAATGTTGTAAGATTCATCAAAGAGCGCCAAAGTTATTAGTAAAACAAGAAACACCTTTTCTATAGAGAAACTAGGTCCTAACTATGACTACCTAGCAGTGACCACCACTAGGTTTAATATATATATATATATTGAGATGTATTGTGGACCAATCAAAGTCAGGGCCACCGGAATTTTGATGAAGTGACGGAGGGACCGCATTATGCAGCAGAATTGACTTTTTTATGCAACAAGAAAAGGCAGATTATATGGCAAATTGAAGCACATTTTGTGATAACATTGCTTCACAATTTTTTTGTTTTTTGTAACTCATGTTAACACCGTATGGACAAAGGTTTCATATCAATAGCACTAGTTTAACGCCCATACACCAATCACCTCGATAAGCAACTGAAAGGAGAGAAGTTGAACTTTGTGAAGGGCCTCCCAATGCGTGACATCACGCAATGCTGCATTTGTAGCACGTTTGAACCATTTGAACTTGATTTTTTTTTAAATCTGCAGATTATGCAGCAGATGATGGATCATGTTTCAGCTGCGACTATACTGTAGTTATGCGGAAAACACTGCAGTGATAAAATCACATGATTTCAGAGGCCGTATTAAGCTGATTCTTGGTAACTATTTCTACAGTAAGGGGGTCATTCCAAGTCTGGCAGTCTTTAGACCACCAGACTTGGGGTGGCTATCGGACTGCTGTGGTAATGCCGGTCTGATCTGCCACATTCTGACCTCAGATGATCTGCTGCGGTCATACCACCGACACCACCTGGCTGCAGTCAGCCTCTAGCCTGGCGGTCCCAGCGGTTGTATCCGCCTCTGGATTATGAGTCCCATTCCGCCAGCCGAAAAGCTAGTAGAATGAGGGTGCCCTGGGGAACCTGGGGGCCCCTGCCCAGCCCATGCATTTGGCATGGGCAGTGCAGGGGCACCCATGCACAGCCTGTCGCGCATTTCACTGCCAGAATTCTGGGCATTGAAATGCACTATGGGTGCTGCTGCACCCGCTGCACCACCAAATTGGCACCGGATCGATTCCGAGCCGGCGTCAATGTTAAGGCCCACTTCACCACAGGGCCAGCAGGCAGTAACACTGGTTCCACCCACCAGCCCTGCAGTGAACTTTGAAAAAGGCCGGTGGTGTCCTGACGCCACCTGCCAAACTCAGAATGTCCCCCTCAGTCTTGGAAGCTTGTGGATTAACACTCCTCAATAAAAAGAAAGCAACTGTGGTATCAGTCAAGTAGTGGGATGGAAACAAATCTATTTAATTTCAAATACCCATACGAGGATATTTCTTACCATGACATTTTATACAAAGGTTGCTACTTCAGTTAAGCTGACCCTTTGCATTATAAACACCAGGTCCTACTATTACCTCTCTCAATGACACTAATTTGCTTGCCCTTAAAAGGATGAAATAATGAGACTACTGGGCTCAGCCTCTGACCTGCATCTCACACACATTTCTTAGCAGTGAACACCAAATTCACAAAATTATTTTACAAAGTGATTACGCTTTTTTGTAGTGCCTGTGTGCAGTGTGCTCTAATTCTAATGCAACTCAAAATGTTGTGAAGTTGATGTGTGTTAGAGTAGCAGTTTAGAGTCTACTAAAACACTTAAATAAACACATAAGGTAAAGTCAGCTTTTTTATTTGTAGTACTACGTTCGTCTCTTTCAAGGGATCATCGAAATAGTGCAACCGCATATTATATGAATATGAATTGTATCCATGGAAAGCAATGAAAACAAAGGTAATAAATTCGAGAAAAGGCAACCAGAAAAGAAGAATCTTGCATTATTAAGAAAAACGTCCTGTAAATTCTGATGACAGTATTCTTGCTGAGAATTATAAGCAACAGTGGCGGCCGGCAGCTTAAGGAGGTATGGGGGCGGGCGGGAAGCACACACACAGACACACAATCATTCTTTCAATCACAAACACACACGCATGCACGCACATCCCTTAACAGCACTCATAAAATTCAAGCATGCACGCATGTACCAAACATTCATTTTAAAAGTTCACACACACTCATTCTTTCACATACACACGCACATCCATTAAATACACTCATACAATTCAAACATGCACGCACCAAACATTCATTTTAAAACATCACACACACACTCATTCTTTCTCGCACACACCTCCATTAACACTCATAACATTCAAACATGCACGCACGCACCAAACATTCATTTTAAAACATCAAAAACACACACACACACACACCTACCTTCAGCCTCGAAGTCCCAGGAGGGTTGGGACTGCTGCCTTCCCTCATTGACTGACCTTAGGTCTCAATGTCTCTATATATAGATGTATATATATATCTATATCTATCAATCTAGACAGATAGATAGAGAGATGGACAGATAGATAGATAGACAGACAGATAGATAGATAGATAGATAGATAGATAGATAGATAGATAGATAGATAGATAGATAGATAGATAGATAGATAGATAGATAGATAGATGGATGTAGAGTAGGAAAAGAAGAGTGCAAAAACACATAATACTGGTATCCTGACCCCATGATACACATAGGGGGTTCCATGGACCACCTTGTGGGCAAAAAATGCCTTTTTTTTTGTCCAATCCATACAGTGGATCCACAGCTCCAGAGAAAAATTGAAAAAAAAAACAACCACTGCACCGCTCTGGTTTGGGTGTATTCATGAGGGTTAGCCACCAGGCCTAGCCATAGGTACTGGTTACATTTATGTGTGTGCATACTAATAAAAACAGGCCCTTAGGTAACTATAACTCGTGCCTTCGCCATTCACAGCTAACTACACCATATATTGCATCATAGATGACACCATTTATGGCATCATCGATATTATCACTACCACATTTGCAATAAAATTATTGAGAGAACTGTGCATGGCGAGGGTGCAAATTATATTTACCCTAGGGTGTGATTTATAGTTGTGTGAGTACTCCATAACTATAACTGCTAAATTTCGAAGGTTTTGTGCGAGTAAATTCAGAACCTAAACATAGTGTCCCTTTAACCTTTGTTTTTTCAGCCTCCAACCTTAAGCCTCTGCAAAAAAAAAAGAAATACAGTCCTGGCAGCAAGCTCCAGATGCAGTTATCTTTTATTTTTTGTTCCTAATCCATGCAGAGCAGACTGATTTGTTTTGACATCAAAGTCTTGTTGACTGTTAACATAATAGAAACCATAGCAAGACTTTAAGACCATGAATTTATTGCGAGTGAAAAATGGCAATGCATAGATTTGAGTTATGTTGGCAAATGTCCGTAAAAGTCCTCTCTGCTTCTAAGCCTCCTGGTTCACTGGTTTCCAAGTCAAGTAAATATCTGGGCTCAAGTTTGGTAGGGATGCCTCCTGATTTCCCTCTCTTATTTTTCTGAGGACTTGACAATACCAAAATATCTAGCATTGGTCCAGTCTGCCATATGGTGTTCTTTAAAATGTCTTGCAACCGGGTGCTTCACATTTTGTGATAGCCTTCCAAAGTTCTTCTATATGTTTTCTCACTGGAAATACAGTGCTGATCACATATCATTTGGGGTTAAGGGCATTCAATTATATGTATCATAAATTCTTTCTTGCATGAGATATGACATATAATTCCATATTCTCTTTCTTAAATGGCACATCAAATTCAGTCATCTTGGCATTGTTCCGACAACTTTTTTTACCAGATGATCCTAGTATGATTTACAGTATGTTATTTCTGTGCATGGTCCCAAAAAGGTATGTATGTTATTATTGTTATGGAGAATATCGCAGTGTCTCATCATTGATGCTTGATAATCCTGGCTTGACCTGAATAGATGGTGATAAATCTCACACTCGTGGTGGCTTGAATTATTGTTTCCACTCTTTTTATTTCTTGTGTACCAAAAATTAAATCCTACCTACCCGGTCTGGCTGCTCTCCTAACTGCAATATCCAGCACCTTTGTAGGATAACCTCATGTTTTAAGTCACTGCATAAGATCGTTCTTTGATATTTCATATGATGCTGGTGTACTGCAGATAGTTTTAATTCTAAGTATCTCCCCATATGGTATGTCCCATTTCACATTTACTGAGTGCCAAATGTTCATATGCAGGTGTTGGAAGGTTGGTCATTAGTTGTGTGGCCTGCACAAGTAATGGGTTCGCACTCAACCACAAATTGGAACCAAACACGTTATTGTAGCACTTGACTCTCATAGAGTAGTGTTGCAGAGCAGTCCAAGGTTTACTCAAGGGAGGTGGTGTGGGCTAGTAATCACCATTCATGAGCACCCAAGAATAACATGCAATATATGATTGTCAAGTCTGTGCTTTTGGTTTTGATAAAGTAAAAGTTCATTTATTATGCACACACTACTCAGTACTATGCAACAATTTACAAATATACACCAGTTGATGGAATTACTTTTGGATAACAGTGTGTAATCATTCTGGTCTTCCTCTGGGGGGAAATATAATCCAACAACCCACATGGCAAGACATTTACCTGTGTCCTAATACAATATTTGATGGTATCTTGAAGTGAGATCTCCTAAATCTTGCAATAAAGTATCTTAACCTTGAGAGAGGTGGCTGTCAGTCTCATTACTCAAATATGCATGAACAAGAACCTGTAAAGGCATGTTGGAATACTTTGTGCTGTTAGGATTACTTTCAGATTACTCTTGATAACAATGTGTGACACCATCTTGCTGCCCTACATGGTGCTTTGTCATATGTCCCTTCACAAGTCTAAGGGTCTCCTCATTGAGACTACACATTCCTAGATTACCTTTAGCATATCATGCTATCATTTCCACTAAGGGTGTAAAACTACTTGCAATTACAGACTAAAAGTGCAGTTCCACAAGCAAAGAACAAAAGTTCAAACCAGCTTGTGCTTCATGGTGCTTTCGGACCCTTAGGGGGTTATGATTCTTTTATCCCAACCAACTTATGGTTGGGACATAAATGTTGCTTTGGGTGGATGCTGCGCTGCTCCTTCAACTCCCTGTGTCTATGGGTACTTTGTTGATGGTGGTCCCATCTTCCTGGGGCCACTACAAGCTGGCCAGGAGCCAAATCAAATCCTGGTGGCCCGCAGCCACTACAAGCTGGCGAGGAGCCAAATCAAATCCCGGATGGCCCGCACGGCATTGTGGGGCACCAGGGCCTTGAGACTCTCATGGGTGAGTAGACGTGCTTTACAAATATTGATTGATTGATTAAGTGATTGGGGCGGGATGCATATGGAATGAGCGTCTCTCCCGCTGTACCAGGGAGAGCGGCGATGCTGCCTGAGTTTGAGTGCTGCATTGGGGGTGCCAGGGTTCAGCCTGGACATCACCACACCAGGTATAGGATTTACTTGTTGGGGAGCTTTGCAGGGAGCCCACCCCTGGCTGCTCCCACTGGCTTCCTGCACGGCCAGCACCTCCAGGTGCTGCCGCAGGAGCTGGCATGCCATTTGGTTGTCTGCCTGCTCCTGCAGATGGATGTGTGCAACTGCTGCGGCCTGGCAGCTGCCTGGGGCATACTCTGGCACTTCCCCTACACAATCTGGGGCCCCAGGATGGGGTCCGGGGACCTTCTCACCTTCACAGGGAGTGTAAAGGTGCTCCCTAACTTCCTCCTCTTCACAGGACCCCAGGATGGGGTCCAGGGTCCCATCTGGACAACTTCACAGGGGGTGCTTTGGCACCCCTCTGCTTCATCTTCAGTCCTGGGCCCCGGGATGGGGTCCAAAGCTCCTTTTGGCATCTTCACAGGGAGTGCGAGGAGACACCTAGATTACTCTTGATAACATTGTGTAACACCATCCTACACCCCTAGAGGGTGCTTTGTCATATGACTCTTCATAAGCCATACTAGGGATCTCCCTATTGGGAGCACACATTCCCAGATTACCTTTAGCATAGCATAATATCATTTCAACTAAGGCTGTAAAACTACTTGCAATTACAGCCTAGGGGCACAATTCCACAATCATAAAATAAAAGTTCCAACCAGCTTGTGCTTCATGGTGCGTTGGAACCGTTGGAGGTGGTTATGATTCATTTGTCCCACCCAACTTAGGGTAGGGACACAAACATTGCATTGGGGGATTCTGTGCTGCTCCTGCAGCTCCCCATGTCTATGGGCACTTTGTTGTTGGGAGCCCCATCTTCCTGGGGCCACCACAAGCTGGCGAGGAGTGAAAACAGATCTTGGTGCCCGGCAAGGCATTGTGGAGCGGGATGCCTACGGAATGAGCTGCTTTCCCACTGCACCAGGGAGAGACGTGATGCCGCCAGAGTAGGACTGCTGCATTGGGGTTCCCACTCTTACCAAGACACCCCCACACCAGGGCCCTTATTATGAGTGTGGCAGTCTTAAGAACGACACACCCACGGTGGAAGTCTTACCACATTACAGGTAGGATATTTGGACGAAGCCAAACCGCCACAACGCCGCCCGGCCCGCCGATGTGGTCCCACTGATGCGGCCGGTGGTGATCTCCTCGGGCCGGTGGCAGTCCTTATCCAGCCAGCCGTATTAGGAAGCAGCATAATGTCAGGCTTTTCACAGTGGTTGCTCCGCCATGAAAAGCCTGGGCTAACACCCCTGGTGACAGGAATTACCCATTCTTGTCGCTGGCAGACATACACTCACACGTACACACACATGCATACATCCCCTCACCCATCCGCACACTTCCAAACATCCCCCACCCACCTGCACACATCCATACTACCCCCACATCTGCACACTTCCATAAAAGCACCCCCACATCCGCACACTTCAATACAAACACCCCCACATCTGCACACTCCCATAAAAACACCCCACTTGACTGCTCACATACATACAAACAACCCCACTCACTCGCAGACTTGTACACATACACCCCAACTCACATGCATTCCAATACACACACCTACCCACTCACACCCCGACACCACCCTCCCCTCTGCATACATGCAGAAACACACACCGTCCTTGCACACATACATACACACACACACTCACGTACACCCATTTCGCTACACATACACACACACATCACAAACATGCACCCAACACCCCCCCTTTTGGACAGGTCCACTTACATTTCAGTGATGTGGTTGTCCAGGAGGGAATGAGTCCTGGTGTCTGCCACTGCCAGCACCGCACTGTCATACAGGACACCGCCGCACAGTATTACACATCGTAATACGGTGGGGTGAGTCCTGTTGGTGTGACGGTGCTGGAGGTGGAACTGCCTCTCTTCTTTCGTCGGCCAGGCCGGCGGGTTCAGATTTCCAACTGTAAATGGGTGGAAATCCTAACCAACTCCAAATGTGGCAATCTTCAGACCACCAACACTGGCAGTCTGTTGGTGGCAGCAGCTTCGGCAGCCTTGCAAAAGGACAGCCGAAGTCAGAATGAGTGCCCAGGTTGGATTAATGTATAGTAATGAAAATTACTATACGTTAAAAAAAAAAAAAATTCACTGAAAAAAAACAAAGGCTACAGGGACGTTATAGTTAGGAAATAGAATTAAAAAGAACCATAGAAATTCACTGAACAAAACAAAGGTTACAGGGATATTATAGTTAGGCTTACGTTTTAAACATAAAACCTTAGAAATTCACCAGTTCTAGTTAGAGTTATCTCAACTAACTATAACTCGTGACCTAAGGTAACTATACCTTGCTACCTCAGCATGCACTACTAATTACTCCACAAATTACTTCACTCATGATACCTTTGATAACATCATTGATAATATCAATGTAATATTTGCAGTAAAATGTTTGACAAAGAAACTATGCATGGTGGGGGCGTGAGTTATAGTTGCCTTAGGGCAAGAATTATGGTTAGTTGAGATAACTCTAACATGTTAATTTCTATGATTTTGTACGTTTAAAATGTGAGCCTAACTATAATGTCCCATTAACCTTTGTTTTTTTCAGTGACTACATATATATGTGTGTGTGTGTGTGTATATATATATATATATATATATATATATATATGTCTTTTGAAACAGACCCTTTATCCTACGAAACAATAGATCTCCTGGGGGGCCTTCCTATTTTTTTTTTTATCCTAGGCAACTTTTAAAATGTGGTAATAGTATGAAATGTCGTCCTGAGGTAAAAATATTTCTCATCTTTCAAAGTTGCCTCATTTCTCCAATTTTCAGGTTTCTTAATATATTCAGTTATCAAAAGGGTATGCTTGGTTATAGCTGCTTTCACTTATCAGTAAGAGTCACTTAATTGTGACATAGCTTCAACATACTTGTTTTTCCCTAGATCACTGTATTTCCACTTTTATCTGAAGGTTTAATAATAATGTTAGGCTCTTCTCCTACCCTTCTAAGTCACTGATATTTGAACAAGGACATATTCTTTTTGAGATACTTAAAGTGCCTCCTCGCAAGGTGCTTGAGATCTTCAATCATAGGTTTATGAAAAATCTATAATGTCTGGTGGCATGGTAGGAATATATATCTAAACCACTTTTAACATGGGCATTTGTGATAAAGTCCATTTCATTCAATATTTGTACAATGGTACCCACTTTTTTTCCTTCTGTCTGATCAAAGATTTCCAGATAAATTGTATTTATTTATTTACTTGTAAAAAGCTGAAATTCTTTATTGGTTATTGGTAAAGAAGTGTACGGTGGTGATGGAGCTTCCTTGGACACCTTGAGATATATATATATCTCACTTTTTGTGCATTGTCCTTTTTCACTCTCAATGAATTCATGGTTTTAAAGTATTTTTATGGTTTATATTATGTTAACTGTGAACAAGACTTTGATGTTGAAATATGTCAGTCTTCTCTAGATGGATTAAGAATGAAAAATAAAACATAAGTGCATCTAAAGCTTTCCGCAAGAAGTGCAATTTTTTGCAGAGAGTTAAGGCTGTGGTGCAGAGATTTTCAGGCTCCTGACCAAGTAATGCCATCCACCATGATGGGCATGAGTCAGATGGCGTGACAGGAATTGTTGCGGCCACCACTAGACAGTTATTGTTAGGATTGCTTTTCCACAGGAAAAGTATTGTGTGCTGCTAGAAACAATTGTATCATTTGATGAATTTCTATGAAACTTTCCAAAAAGATGCTACTTTTTGAACAGTTTGTGCATGGAAAGTTTTGTAATGAATCCACAAGTATGGACCAAGAAAAAGAGGGGGTTCCTCAACGCAAAATTCCCATGCATTTTCCTTAGACTTCTTTAAGACGGTGTGCTGCAAAAACTACTGAACAGAGGGCCAGATGTAGCAAAGGGTTTTACCCATTCTGTGTCAATGGAAAAATGTGTTCGTACATATGGCCCAGAATTACACCAAATCTGACAGGTAGCTAGATGGTGGTCCAAGGATTGTACTTTTGTGATTTTTCTGTTAATCTGTTCTGTAGTTTTTGAAATATTAATGGTCAAGAATTATATACCAGAACCGTTGGCTCTGTGAGAGGTTTGAGGGACTCTTGTGTGAGCACCAATTTAAAAATGGAGCATTCTGATTTGCCTAGGGAGCTCTTTTTCCTTGTGCCATCTCACTCCTGGGGGAATCAGGCTCCCCCAAGAGCAAGCACTCTGACTGCCTGCCAATAATATGAGAAAAAGGCTGCAGGCAGCCAATACTGGACTTGGGACTTATTCTGTTGTCCTGAAGTGAAAAAAGAAAAATAGGTAAAGGGGAAGGGAGGTATACCCTGAGCCACTAGGAACAATGAGGGGGACACAGAGGGACCCCCCTGTGGACAAAAACAAAATATATTAGCAAAAAATGCCATGATCCTGTGGGACTCACAAGGATCAAAAGAAAAACATACTAAATGGCAGCCAGACTGCATTTATTAAGTTTATGCCCCTGGGAGGCCACTCCTCGGACTGTATTAAAAAAGGTGAGGGGGGCTGCATGGCTCACCTCCCTAGGCCATTAAAGCCCCCAATGGGCCCACCACTGGGGCTATAAGAATGAAAAAATGGGAGGGGGCTATGCAGCCTCGGTCCCTGAGCTATTAAAGATTCCAGAGGCTGAAATGTGCATGTAGGGAAGGGGGACCACGCAGCTACATCCCGAGACATCTACCAGAATTAGTGTATAATAGGAGAGGGTCACACAGCCCCCCTCTCTGAGCTTCCAGAGGACCGCAAGTAGCCTACCCCAAGGCCAAAATGTTTCCAAATAGCGAAGGAGCTGTGTCATTCCCCTCCCTAAGTCTCTAAAGGTCCCGGGAGACCACCCCCATTTCTTTTTTTGCCAAATTAACATTTTAAACTAAAATAAACAATGAAATTCACCAGCTGTTCCATGTCAGGCGATGACGTGACTGTGGAGGCGGTGAAGCTGATAGCATTCTTGTGGATGAGAGCAATTCCACTTTGGGGCTTGTGAATTCTGTCTTGCGATGTGATATTGTAGCCTGGGAGAAGGTTGTGGTGGTGTCACAAGGGGCTGAGGGTTCAGTCAGGTTTCAGTAATAAAAAGTAGGTCGGGCATTGTCATGGAGCAAGTTCTATCTTTGACCTGCTTGGTAAGTGAGCAGGTGTTGAGGAGCTTGCTTGGAGTTCAGAGTGTTATGTTGGTGGTTGCAGGACTATGTGAGTGTTAGAGAGTGGGGGTATTGGGTGCTATTGGTGTGGTGAGTGTTGGGAGTGGGCATGTGCATGAAAACTTGTACGAAGCACAGGAGAATTCTCACTCAGTGTTGTGTGGTGCGGTGAAGTAGCAGCGTGGGGAGTAGTGGCCAGACCTGAGGGCAAGGAGGGTCACAACAGGGTAGTGGAAGGACCAGGATTTCGTGTGCTGGGTGTGATATAGGCACAAAATGTTTTGCCTTCAGTGCACCAGCGGCACATCCAATGTGTGCATCTGATTCACATCTGTGCCTCGGTCGCCATTAGGTAGGTCCTGGGAAAATGATGTCACTTCCTGTGCAGATAGAGGATTCGAAGTTTAGTGATGGCACCTCCTGTGAAAGCGGATGATGGAAATGAGTCTCTCTTGCTTGGTTTCTTCTTGTAAATATAGCTTAGTTGAGAAACCAGTGATATCACTTTCAGTGCAGGTGCATGGTGGGAAATTCAGGAAATCTGGTGATGTCACTTCCTGTGCAGGTGGATGATGGGAAAATATATTCTGTGCTCTACTGTTGTGCTTGGTCAATGGCCATACGTGGCTTAGCCACATGTGACAGGGCCAAGCTGCAGGCCAGTCCCTGTTACCAACCTAAACTGTGAATGGCCAAAGGCCATGTGTGGTGTAGGTTAGCCCCCCTCATTACCTTGAGTGTGAGGCCTCGCCTGCAATCAAACCCAGTGACTCAAAACTGAAGGCCATGCAGAAGGGATGCACCCACAACACATTGAGAGGGAAGGCCCTGTGTCCAACCCCAATTGTAGAAGGCAAAGGCCTGAAGGCAATCTTGGCTACACACACCCAAAATCTGTGTACAGCAGGGCTTGGCTACCTGGATGGATTAGAGAATAGAGACCAGATCCTGCAATTAACCCCTGCTGTGAAAGGCCAGGTCTTGTGTCTAACTCCTGCTGTGAGCAATCAGGCCCTGCAGCCAACCACCCCACATATGGCTGATCTCTATCCATTTTCGGGGTTGGCCGCTACAGAGGATGGGATGAAGAATTAACACCCACTGCACATCACTTTTGAGGTACTATGGTACTGAACTTGAGTTTGACCTTTACAGTGTTAATGTGTGAATGTTCATTTATTAGTGGATTTACTCTAAATCACGCACTTTTGGGTCGTGTTTACTTTTACTGGTGTGTGTGTGTGTGTATTTAAATAATACATTTTAGTGTTCTTATGGCACAAAACATAGCGGGATAAAACCTCTCACAGTGAACTGTGAAACTTGGAAAATATTTCATGGTTGAAATATGGATTTCATGATCATAATGACAAACTCCGAGCCACTGTGGAATGCTTTAACATTGTCAGGACTACTAGGATTATCGGCATGGAGAACCAATTTATGTGGCAGGGTTAACCTCATTATGTAGCACAAAATGTAAACTATGCACACATTCTTTCTCAATATTATGTTTAGTAATTTGAGATAGAAAAAACAGTTTTAGTAAAATCTTCAAATGTTATAAATTATGTCGCAAATCTTAGTAAATTCATAATTATGTAATAAATGCTGCAGCCATGGAATTGCCTAAATACACTGACCCTCACCATTGTTTTACAAATAGTGTATTCAAGAAAGGTATAAGAGCACCGGTAGTGCCCAAAGGTCTGCTGAAAAAAGGTTAGATTTTTTAGCTGTTTATGAATCTGTTTATAGTCTGGAGGGCCAGTCTTTCTACTGGCTCTTTAGATAATAAAACAAACATTGCCTGCAGCAATCTAAAATCCATACATTCCTAAACCTTGCAAAACATTTATATAGCCTGAATTTACAAGTACGAGAAACTGTCTAAACTTGCAAACATGGGTCACTTCTTCAGCAACCTACTTTAATGATAAGGGCCCACTTTTATTTTGATGCCCAGTCCTATTTTGGGTTCCAGACCAACCCTGACAAATCCTAAAAATTCTAATTCCAATCAGTGTGTACTGCTAGCTGCACTTTGAAGAAGATTTTTCAAGCTAACTGACCCAAAGTAAATCTATTACATAAAAAATATATAAAGGTAGTAATGTATCATGTGGTCCTTGTTAGACCTGGCAACCTTGGTATGGTTTCCTCTATCTTTTTGCCCTCTGACTCCATATTTTGCTGATATTGATTTTGCTATCTTTAGGACTCTGGGCATGTTACCTCTGCTAACTAGTGCTAAGGTACAGGTGCTCTCTCCTTAAAACATGGTAACACTGGCTTATCCACACTTAGCATATTTAATTTACTTCTAAGTCCCTGTTAAAGTCCTTTACCTCTGCCCAGGGCTTTAAATTACGTTCTATTGGTGGGCATGAAGCACTGACTGTGCCACTGACTACAGTAGTCCTTTGAACATGACCCAGGCATGCCATTGCAGAACCTGTGGGTGCAGTTTCTATACTGCCATGTTGATCTGGCAAGTTAACCCTCTTGCCAGGCCCAAATATTCCTTTTAAATACATATAGGTAACCCCTAATGTGGACCAGGACAGCCCCAAGGGTAGGGTGCAGTGTATTCAAAAAGTTGGACACTCATAAGTTTCACATGTCCAGGTACTGAAAAGCTCCTAAATTCATTTTTATTACTGCGAGCCCCATCTCTCCTATACCTCATCATTGGGATTTTCTTATTACATTTTATAAGTGTAATTTCCAATTGGGAAAAGATTGAACCCCTCTGGAATCACAACTGAAAATCACAACTGATGGTGAAGTTAAATTTTAAATTGTAATTCTGAAAATGCCACTTTTAGAAAGTTGTCATTTTTACATGAAATCATCTCGTGCCTTCTACCTGTCAGGGACTCTGGGCCTTCAAAGGTCTCTCTTTGAAGTCTCACCCACTTCAAAGGTCACTCTTAGTATATGAATTGTCTTTCTGACCCTACCAAATCTATACACTTCTGGACCTTTGGACATTCTGCCAGGAAGAAGGACTGCTGTGCTTGTGAAGGGAGTGTCACTCTGCTGGACTCGGCTGGACTCCTGTTCTGCTGTGCCTGCCCTGCTGCCTGCTGCCCTCCTTGCCTGGGAGTGAGAAGATCTGGACCTGCATTTCTACATCCCCATATCTAAAGTGACTCCAATGACATGCTGGCTTGCCTACTGTTCTGAAGTCTCAGGTACATCAAAGTCTTCACCTAAACCTGCAACAGCACCTGGACTTTGCTTGCTGCATGTCATGCCTGCCTAGTAGTGCCAGTCCAATCCTGGGCCCTTGGAAGTGGGTATAAAGTGCTGCAACTGCAAAATCCATGCATTACAGCTGACGTGCCAGTCTGAAGCAACACATCGCCCCTCCATACTGCTGCATCACCACTGCTGCTGAGGACAAAGACATCACTTCCCCGGTTATGTGGCTCAAGGATGACACCGCTAAGGAACCACTGATGACACATCTCGGCTTGTGCTGCATGGAACCGACACATCGCCTACATCCAGTGGGACCTACGCATTGCATTGCCTTCCCTGCTCCACAACTGGGCCCCGTTAGGGTCTTTTTTCACCAATTGCAGTCAGCCTGACATTTTAGATTTCACCTGCTCTAGCGAAACCAGATAGCTCTGGTTGGTACTTTATGGTTTTAGGCACTATATTGCATTTTATTCTTTAAAAATTCATATCTCAAGTTTCACTTATTTAATTTTTGCAGTTTTGGTATTGATTGCTTATTATATTAAGCTCTATTTTTCTAACCATGTGTGATATTTTTTGTGTGGTGTTTTCACTGGTTTACTGTTGTAAGTGTTTCACAAAACCTTTACACATTGTCTTCTAAATTAAACCTGCCTCCTCTGTATCATGGTACCAGAGGGTGAGTGCAGGTTAATTGATGGTTCATATCTGAGTTATCAATGTCTAACAGTCCGATATTTCCACCTTGGATTCTTGTAACATTTACATATGATGTCAACAGAACCCTCAACAATTACTCATAACAGGAATTAATTGTTCTGAGTTTCATTTTTTTTTAAACTTGTTTCTACTGAGTATCATTAAGCCTAATTTGTCATTGCAGCAACATGGTCTGTACTAATTCATGCATCTTAGTTCAAATAATGCATTTTGATCCCGACGTCGACTTTGTGTAATCTGTCATGTCTTTCCCCATAAACATTTTCCCTTCTGCACATATCGGTGCATTAGACGAAGTTTGAAAGTTTCAGAACAAAAGTAACGACTCCTTGTCCCCGAGCCGTTAATTGTGAAAAAATAAACGGCTGCGATGTTAGTTTTACCAAAAAAAAAACTGATGTGGCGTCCTAATATATCTCCTAGCAAATAAACCTGCATATTTTATGCACATTCTCATCTAAATGCGGCATGAACTGTTACAACCTTCCCTAGCAACCACCCTCAGAATTGCCACTAATTGGCATAGCTGCTAGCAGTCACAGCCAAGGTCGATGATTAAATGCATATGTAAGACGAGCTTCTCTGGCACTCACTTGAACTGGTCTCTCCGGAGTGGGGTGGTGGCAGAGGAGGCAAACCTGTTTTACTGCAGTCCTTCTGTTACACTTTTGTGCATAAATAGGCCACTAGGATTGCAGTTAATTTAATGGGCGCAAACTGGTAGAATGAAAAGAAAGACACCAAACATGTATAATCTACTAAATACTTCACAGGCTGTGCTGTTGTCACTAATAGAGCCTGTCTCCTTTCCATGCTGCTAACAGAAATATTTTTCATTATTGACAGCTACTTAGATTGCTGAATATCATGATACAAAAATGACACTATATGCTGAGATCTTAATTTACATCACTGTGCCATGAGCACAAGCACAAAGAAAAGGTGGCAGAATTGTAACAATAGTTTCTAGAGCGTAGGTCGTAATAATAATGCATTCAGCTTTCGACATCACATTTTGTTCAAAACAAAAACAATGACACTGTAACAAGGAGATCCATAATACAATAAGGCAAACACCAATGCATTATCGTACATTGTACCTTCAAAGTACAGATGCTACTCTGCAAAGTCATATTTTACGTGTTCAAACTGTTTTGCTAACACAAATTTCTTAGCCCTGTGCCTGATCTCATGCTGAAGAAATACAGGTCGCAAAACCTTGCAAGCCTGATTACTACTCAGTCTGTAAATTTAGTCGTCATTGCAAACTGAATTTTGTGCAAGGACCGAAATTATGGGAGTTGAAATAATTATCTTACCCTCTTAGTTTTCGACCTTAAATTCTTTGTCAGGTAAAACATAGAAACTCTTAACAGGTAGAGTTAGGGCAATGGTATTTTGTGACTTGGGTACAATCTCCTTCACACAAGTCACAATCAGACCAAAAGCCACAGATGAACCATAGGCTCAAAATAGTGTACTCACGTCAATCAATAAGGAATTGGTTGAGTTTTCTGTCATTATCAGCCTATATTTGCATATATTGTGCCTTAATTCCCTGTTTAAGAAACACTCCCTTACCATACGTGCTATTAAAGCATTTCTACTTGTGTGTATTGTTACCAATGGGGAAATTATAACGCTTATCGTTCTTCCCCTAGCTCAGACCCCTTCATTGTGGGTAAAACTTTAGCTAATGCAGAGAATTTAAGGAAACTCAGTCTGTGCTTGATTGTTGGAGTTTTCACTGAGCTACATACCGTAAAACTGTGACATCATAAGAGAGACTTTTCAATTGGGCCACATCCTCCGTATTAATGCTCTGCAAATAGGATATTTCTAATATGAACGTTTTAGCTACGATGAGGACGACTGGATTATTTTCACCACTTTCTGTTCGATGATAGCTGTGCCATCAATCAGCCAAACGTTAAAAAGTTTGTTAGATAAGTTACTTACCTGATGATATATACAAGTCATAAAATACTGGTATGCGAATGTAATTTAGCATGTTGGATAAATAGATGTTCATTTTTTTCTGTGGAATACATTTCATATAATTTGATAAAACCTTTAAAATTAGAAAATCTTAATTGTAAGACTTCATAGTTGATAAAAAAAAAGAATAGCCACTAGTAGACGCCACATTGAAAACCGCTAATGTTACAGCGGGGAAGAAACGTTATTCTGTGCAGTAAGTAATTAAGTAGCAGGTTGCCCGTGAGTGGATTGGTTAAAAGAGGAGAATAACTGATTGTTAAGCAGAGCAAATGAGCTGGTATCATGTAAAAAAAGAATTACCACCTAAGCTTTAAAGTGTTAAAATGTTGCACAACTAACAAAGGTAGAGATTTGTTTAATATAGAGATTGTTGTGTTTCATCTCTAGTAAACGTCATGATAAAACAGAAAAATAATTATCATCAGATTTGATGATTTGCCAAAATATACTTCTTTCTTGGTGGGCATAGACCATCAGAGACTGGAAAACAAACAATGGGAGGAAACATATTATCACATCCATGGCATTTAAGAAGCTTACGATTAGAAACGTTTGATTATCAAAGAGCAAAATCACGCACTGTTCCATCTCTATCGAAAATAACAAAGTAGATGTCAGTCAACAGTCCATTCACCTCTAGCAGCCACCAGCTTAATCTGTTCTCTTCTTCTTCAGCTTCTTTTGAATTTGATACGAGTGGTCTTTTACAGCATAACATCTAGGTCAAAGATAATGTAAGGTACTCAATGGATCCAAACACAGTTTCCGTCATTTAGCTTCCCAGTTTGAATTGAATCGGGTTGTCTTTATAATGATATTATTCTCCTGTGGAGTAATGCCCCCGTGCTCAACCTGCTACCAAAATCTTAGCTGCTGCCTAACATGATAAAAAAGTTACCTTCGCCTTGAGATGTAGAATGACACTTAGGGCCTGATTTAAGGAAAGTGGCACTGCACCCCGTGCAGCGGCACTTTCTTTGCACCCCCTAGCGCCCCCCAACTGCAACCATATTTGTACCGTATTTAAAATACAGTGCACCATGGCTCAGGGTAGGAGGCAATAGTGTCAGAATTCCTGACGCTATTGATGTACTCTGCAGGAGTAGCCCCAGAATTTTAGTGCTGCTACTGTAGAGTACTTAGGGGCCCATTGTATTTAATACCGTGCCCCTTTAACGCCTGCTCTGAACAGGTGTTAAAAGTGCCCCAAAAATTTGGCACTAGGAAACCTCTTAGATTTCCTTGTGTCATTTTTTTGTCCCCTTTAAAGGGAGAACGCACCCTTTGCATACATTATGCCTGGCGCAGGCATAATGTAGCACAAAAGGTTACAAAGTGGTGCAATGCATGCATTGTGCCACTTATATGGCGTGGCTATTTTGGCCATCTAACGCCACATTAGCGTAAAAAGAAATTACTCTGGTATGTTGTTAGGGTCTTAAATCACCCACTAATGTGACCAAGTAAGTTGGTTTAAAGAATGTTCCTGTCCCTCCAAGCCTTCCTATATGGTGAAACTGATATCTACCAGGAGAGTACCAGAAGAATCAAGTGTAGCACCTAATTCAAAGATGATATATATGCGCAGTGCTTACTTAAATGGCAGGATGATCAATATGGAAAATATCTCCGCATTTTCAGTGAACAATCTCCCTCACACCTACGCACAGCCTTGTGAATCACAGCTTTCTCTTTTAAAGTTTGTAAAGACTTCACAAAATACTTTCACTTATAAAAGACAATGCATGCCCAGACTTCCTGCAAAAACCTTCAATGTAATTCTGTCAGTCAGCAGCCATCCAACAATGCATGAGTAGTCGGTAGAGGCTTGTGGTTTATCCCAGTTAAAGGCTTTACCTTTGTACCTCTATAGATTTCTGGAAGCTGAATAACGTCATGAGAACCAGGATGTTAGATTTTTCTGGAATGGGTTCCACTAGGTCTCATACATCTGCTGAGTGTTTTGTATGCAACATTGCATCAAGATAGAAAACTGCAAAGATAAAGCAACAATGATTTTGTTTTCTATATGTTTGACACCTTGTTGTAAGCTCTGCTTTTAATTTAATAAATGTCCAAAAACTCCGGTTTTGTTATCTAAAAACATTTCGTTCTCTTCAAAGAGGCTTGTCAGACTCCAGTTCATTAACTTCAGTTGCTTGAGTATTCTCAACAACAGGGTGTTAGACTTTTCATCCTTGGAGTGGTCTCCCTTAACTTTTTTTCTCTGTTTCCCAGGTTGTTGATGTGTACTGGACTCTGATTTTGCTGTTTTTGTTACTATGGGCACTTTACCATTGCTAACCAGTGCTAAAGTGCAAGTGCTCCTTTGCAAAATGTGTATGTAATTGGCTTATCCATGATTGGCATATTTTATTTATTAGTAAGTCCCTAGTACTGTGCACTAGAGGTGCCCAGGGCCTGTAAATCAAATGGAACTAGTGGGCCTGCAAGGTTGGTTGTGCCACCCACATAAGTGTGTGCAGTTTTTAGCTGCAAATTCGACTTGGCAAGTGTGCCCACTTGCCAGGCCTAAACCTTCCCTTTTCTTACATGTAAGGCACCCCTAAGGTAGGCCCTAGGTAGCCCCAAGGGCAGGGTGCAGTCTATGGTTAAGGTAGGACATATAGTAATGTGTTTTATATGTCCTGACAGTGAAATACTGCTAAATTAGTTTTTCACTGTTGCAAGGCCTGTCCCTCTCATAGGTTAACATGGGGTCTACCTTTAACTATGATTAACGTGTAAATTCCCTTTGGGAGTGGATGGAGTTTGAGTCTCTGAGCTCACAAATACATTGTTTAGTAAAGTTGATTTTAAGATTGTGTTTTTGAAAATGCCACTTTTAGAAAGTGAGCATTGTCTTGCTTATACTATTTATGTGACTCCGCCTGTTTGTGGATTCCCTGTCTGGGGCAGTTTGACAGTTTGGCTGTTTGCTCCTCATACTAGACAGTGACACAAAGGGAGCTGGGGTGTAGTCCGCATTTCCTGATGAGCCATCTGTGCTAGGAGGGAGGGGAGGGGTGGTCATTTACACCTGAAAGGGCTGTGCCTGCTCTCCCACAATACAATCTCCAACGCCCTGGGGAGTGTCTGGGGCCTGGCCTGGACAAGGCTGGATTTCACACTCAAGGGAGACTTTGCTTTGAAGTAGGCCTACTTCAAAGTTAAAAATGGGTATAAGAAGGGCACCCAAAACCACAGACTTTAGAACACTTCTGGAAACCAAGGAACCTCTGCCTGGAGAGGAGCTGAAGTGCTGAGGAAGAAGAGCTGCCCTGCCTGTGACTGTGCTTTGTGGAGCTATTCTGCAGTTGCTGCTTCTGCCAGAGTAAGAGGACGAAGGACTGGACTTTGTGTTGCCTTCCTTCTTGTGAAGATCTCTCCAAGGGCTTGATTTAGAGCTTGCCTCCTGTTGTTTGAAGTCTCAGGGACAGCAAAGACTTCTCTCTGCCAGCACCTAGAGTCTCTGAAGAGACTCCTACTCTGCCAAGTGGTGCCCATCCAGTTCCTGGGACCCTGTAAGGAGAAGCTGGCAGCCTAGGAGGAAGAAATCCACGCACAGAATGCTGTGCTGGGAAAAGATCGACACAACTCCGATCTGCAGCTGGAAAATTGACGCACCAGCGGCTTCGCAGCTGAAAATCAATGCTCGCTTGCAACACGACTCAAAGATCGACGCCGGGAGCTGGAGAAACAATGCACAGCTGGTGAGATCGCAAGCTGGGCTGCGTGGTTTTTGGATCATCCGGATTTCCAACGCAACCACTTCTGGGCGTGTAAAAACAATGCAAGGCCTGCCTGGCCCCGAGAGTGCTGACCGGATCGATGCATCATTCTCCTGCGGAGAGAAGGAACAACGCGCCCGACCCGACGAAAGGAGAAATGATGCAAGGTCTCGTGAGTGAGTGAAAATTGACGCATCACAAGCACTTTTTGACGCACACTCGCCCGAGCGGGGTTAATATTGACACGCCCAAGGTACATTTTCACGCTAACAGTGTTACTGTGTGTTTAAAACTAATTTTTAATTTATAATTTGACTTGTGTATTGTGGATTTTTGTCATTATGGTCTTGTTTTGTTTAGATAAATATTTCCTATTTTTCTAAACCTGTGTTGTGTCATTTTGTAGAGTTTTCATTAAGTTACTGTGTGTGTTTGTACAAATACTTTACACCTAGCACTCTGAAGTTAAGCCTACTGCTCGTGCCAAGCTACCAAGGGGGTAAGCAGGGGTTATCTGAGGGTGATTCTCTTTTACCCTGACTGGAGTGAGGGTCCTTGCATGGAAAGGGGGTAACCTGACTGCCAACCAAAGACCCCATTTCTAACACAGGGCATATGTCAAATTTTAAATTATTTATATATGTGAGAAAACTGGGCTGATTGTAGGGCCCCCTAAATTTTAGCACCCACTTGTCACTTTTTGCTGGTGTTTTCCTGACTCTGCGGGTGCCCTGGGCACTGCTCAACAGTCCCAGGTCCTGTGCTCTGATTAAAATGAGTATGCAGTTTAGGTTAATTACAATTGGCAGTTTCAACCTACCTACAAGTCCCTAGTATATGGTAGGACACATACGTTTAGGGACCCCAGCATAGGAGGTGCACCCATAAGTGCACTGCTGAGATGCCCAGTGTCATTTTTAAGACAGGCCTTCTATGCTGGTGCTTATGAATTAAAGTTACCTCCAAATTCGATTTTGGAATTAAAAGTTCTTCTGAAGTCTTAAACTTCCTTATTTTTACATATGAGTCACCACTAAGGTGTGCCCTAGGTGCCCCAGGGTTGGATGCAGTGTTATTATAAGCAGGGACCTTGTAAAAGATGTTTTATAAGCTCTGGTGAGGAAAAATTGCCAAATTCGTTTTCACTCATTGCAGGCTTCATAGGCTTACATGGGGAGACTTTATTTTATTTAATAAGGTCCCAGAAGGAGCTAGATATTTCAAGTTTGTATTAAAATGGTTGTTATAATAAATCCAACAACTTGCCATTTTTGAATTTAACATAACTAGTTCAGGGAAAGAGTTTTAAAACTCTACTTGAAAGTTGTCAACTTCAGCTCTGGAAAGTCCTTCTCTGATTGTCCAGCCTCTGGCAGCCTCGTCAGGCTGCCTTGATGAGGTGTGAAATGGCCCTGGCTCAAGACAATGGAAGTGCTTGGGGGAGGAGATCTGCCTCAGTAGATGGTGAAACAAGATGGGAGTAGAGCAGCCAAACTGGTCTTCAAAGGAGGGAATGATATGTGGAGCAGGTCAATACCTCCCCCATTTCCTGCAGTCCCAGACAACCAGGTGCCCACCTGATTAGATCAGGAGAGGGCTGGAAAGGGGTGTGTCAAGGAAACTTATCCACACCAGTGGGTGGACTCTACAGTTTTAAAGACTGTAGATCCCTGGGAATGATTTTTGCCACACTTCCTAGAAAGTGGTCATCCAAGAGGGTGGTGGTCTGGCTGTCATTAGACAGTCACCCCCCTGCTTTCCAGGCCAGGAGCAAGGATACGTATGGCAGAGCTGCATCCACACCTCAGATCCCTACAAGGACCAAGGCAAAGAAGAAGGACTGCCCTGCCGGACCCCTGACCTGCACCTGTATACTGCCCTCTGTAGAACTTCACCAGCTGCACACTTGGGCTTCACCACGAAAAGGACTTTGCCTGTCTTCAACTGCTTCAAGAAGAGACTCCCTGTAAGTTACAGGTACAAAGGAGCTGCCTAGAGTCCCCTGTATCAAGTCCTGCAAGAAGAGCCCAGCTCACCAGCATACAGTGGCTTTTTGAACATTTATTGAGTCCTAACTGCTCCTAGTGGGGGTTAGTGGCCTATTGCTGAGTGTAGGTACTTACCTACCCTTACCAATAATCCACATTCCAACAATATATCATTCACGAATGCCACATATTGGAAAATTAGGTAAATACTCAGGCCCATATTTATGGGAAAATGACAGAGTGCGACGCTGCGCCAAAATTGGCAGCGCCGCGCTCCATCATTTTCACAATGCAGGGATGACCCGTATTCAAGGGAGCACGGTGCACCCTGTGTTGTGCCCTGCGCTGCTGATAAATTTAGCTGCCAGCACCAGTGCAGGCATCCTTGCACTTTCGTGCAAGGATGTCTGCGTTGAGGGGTATGAGAGGTGTCCCTTCCCGCACATCAACAATCACTAATGGCACTTTGGGACTTCTGTGTGCTGCAGAATGCAGCAAACATAGAAGTGCTAAAGCATTATTTTGAAATGATTGTTTAGGTGCAGGAAGGGATACTTTCTCGCACATAAACAATCATTTCTGGCATTTTGCTCTTTCTATGTGTGCTGCAGAGTGCAGCATGCATAGAAAGGCAAAAAACAAGAGGAATAAAAGTATTCCTCCTCGTTGTGCCCTGCTAACGCCACCCCTGGGGGTGTGTTAGATTTTAGCGCTGCCTCAGGTTTATGAAATCCTGAGGCAGCATCAAAATGCAATGGGTGTTGCTGTGGCACGCCCACAGCAACACCCATTGCACGTCCCTCTGACGCAGAAAACTGCGTCAGAGGGGCCCATATATACAAGGAGGTGTCATACCACAAAAAGTGGTGTTACCCCTCCTTGTAAACATGGAGCAGAGGTTAGTGCCACTGGAGTAAAATGATGCTCCAGTGGCCCTAGGGCCTCATAAATATGCCCCTCAGCATTTCACATTCTACAATTTTGCACAATTTTCTGCTATTGGTGGAACGTTTTGCGCAGAAAGAAATTCTCTAATGCTATCTAACATGACTCTTTTATGCAAGGTATGAACTCATCATAATATTTTTTGGATGTGTGATACGGGAAAAAAACATTTTAAGTTACTTTTGTAATTGTCCCAAATTTTTGTAAAAAAGATAAATAATCCTGAACATGCTTAGCTACAACTCTATTTCAGGTCCATAGTAAAATGGCCTTTCTGATTTGTTTGTAGCAGTACCATTTTCCTTAGGACGCCTGTCTGTTAGAGCTGACTTCTATGGCATGGCACTCCCAAAACTCTTTGCTTTAACCCCCCGTGTATTGCTGAACTCATTTTTGTTGGCGTTATCATTCTGTGCACTTTACCACTGCTAATCAGTGCTGGAGCTCTCTCCTTCAAACATGGTGAAGTCGGCTTACACCTAATTCGGCCATTTGATTTACTTGAAATTGTACTACATGTGCCCTGTGACCTGTAGATTATATGCTACTAGGGGTTTGCAGCACTCATTGTGCCACCCAGTGAAGTAGCCTTTCAAACATGTCTTAGGCCTGCCAAAATGACCTGCAGTGAACGTGTCATTTCAACCTTGGAAATAAACCTTTTGTCAGGCATAAACCTTTCGTTTTTATGCATAAAACTCACCTCTAAGGTATGCCCCAAAGGCTCACATGGCAGAGTTCATTACATTTAAAAATGAGGACATGCATTTTCATGTCCTGACAGTGAGAAACTCACAAAGTCATGTTTTTACAGTTGCAAGGCCTACTACTCCCATTAACTAACACGGAGTCACTTTATTAAATCTATTAAGTGATAACTTTAAATTAATAACAGATAGAAACATTCAGTTCATGCTCAAATGGACTGCAATTCCGAATCCCCTCTATTGGTAAAGTCATATTTGAAGACTCAGTTCTGAAAATACTACTTTAAGAAAGTTGGCTTTTTCTTGTCCTAACCATGTATGCCTTATGCCAGTGCTCTGGGTCACATGACTGTAAATGATTCTGCTTTTGGGGCTTGTGTATTCCTTCCAGGCAGAGAGACAGAGGAAGCTTAGCTGTGGACAGCAGGGGCTATCCTGGCTGAATGACTCGTAGGAGCTTTACCCAGCCCTACTTGCACTTCAAAGGACTCTGCTTCATACGCACACAAAGGAATCTAACAGCAGGCCTGTCATGCCTTTTGTCACCCCAGACATATTGGAGCTTGACAGAGGAAATAAAGAACTTTCTGGAAACAGATGTGAGGGTGATAAACAGAATTCTCCCACTTGAAAAGCTGGCACCAGGTACAACGCCTGGAACTGCAGACATTGCATTAGAAGGACTGTCTTGCCACCCAGAGGACTGACCTCCTGCTAGTAGAGGATTTTAATGCTGTTTGAAAATCACCTTGATCTTTGAGAAGGAAGACTGAACCTGCTCCGTTTATCACAGGCTAACCAGAGTGACACCAATGGTCTTCCGGCAAACCTTTTACCATTGCCCTCAACTATTTCCAGAGAGGTTTATGACTCTGTGCACTTTACCACTGCTAGTTAGTGCTAAAGTGCTGAAGCTTTCTCCCTTAAGCATGGGAAATTTGGTTTACACCTGATTGGCATATTTAGTTTATGTATAAGTCCCTTTTAGAGGGGTATACTATGTACCTGTGGCCTGGAAATGCAATGCTACTAGTGGGTCTGCAGCACCTACTATGCCACCTACTTAAGTAGCCCCTTAAACATGTCCCAGGCCTGTCTTTGTAGCCTAAATGCAGTTTTAAACTGCCAATTCGACTTGACAATATAACCCCCTTGCAAAGCCTTAAATTCCCTTTTATTGCATGTGCCACCCCTATGGTAAGCCCCAGACAGCCTATAGGGCATTGTAAATAAAAGGTTGGGTAACATTTACATGTCCTGGTAGTGAAAAACTCCTAAATTCATTCTTCACCACTGTAAGGCCTATAGAATAACATTGAGTTGCATTTTTACATTTAATGAGTAGTAACCTCTGATTGGGAACAGGAAAAAAAATGTCTGTGAAATTGTCATTACAACTCTTTTTTAATGGTCAAGTAGGATTTCAATTTATCATTTTGGAAATGCCACTTTTAGAACACTGGCATTCTCCTGGCCTCACCATTAAGTGCCTGCAGCCTGTCCTAGGTCACATGACTGGGTGTAGTTGGCAGTTTGACTTTGTTAATTCCTTTTAAATAACACACAAAAGAGGGATTAGGTGTGCCTGGTTGGCCACCAACTGGCAGGGTCGGGGGCAGGGCATAGGCGGGCACAGCCCCACTTGCAACTGAATAGCCTATGCTCTGCCGTCACACAAGGGACTTGTTGCCCCTGCATTGTTCATGCAGCCAGCTTGGAGTCAGGGCAGCGGAGTGAGGAAGCGTCAAGCACTTCAATGGAAATTCAATAGAAACCTCTCCTGCTTCAAACCCACTCTTCAGTTCACTTTCTGGCCTGCAGCTGCAGCCTGCTGTGTGCTCCATAATGCTACTTTGCTGCACCTGGAAATGACTTGAACTAGGTGTGGGTGGAAAAATTCACTCTGTTTAAGGAGTTGACAGTATTGGGGAACTCCATGCTATGCGTGTAACGTGGAGTTCCCACTAAATTCCGCCATCCGGCACATGGTGGAATTTTTTTTACATTGTTGTTTTGGTACTCGTCGGTGAGTTAGCGAGTGTGTGTGTGTGATTGGTGACCACTAGCGCAGCTTATGGCTGCAGCGAAGCCTTTCGGCACCTTTTTCATGATGCTAACAAATGTGAGCAGCCACGGTGGCACCTCGGTCAGGTTCTCAACTCTACTGAAAATGTACTGAAAATACATTTTTGAGTTGCTATTCTACTTCAACGGACCGTTCAAATTGTTTTTTAGCGCTAGAACCCTTTTTTTGATTTTACTTTTGTTTCAGCGGGAAAGAAATGCCCCAGAGACTCCAACTCCCTGTTCCTGTCGAGCAAGCTACTCCCACTTCTTTGTCCACCTCCTGGTCACTTTTCACTTGGATTTCCAGGTGGAAGGATCACACCCTTTGTCTATTATATACTATTTGATTTAGGGACTTTTTGTGATATCACAAGTAAGTTCAAAAACTCTTGATTAAGAGTGTTGTTTCTTTGATAGAGGGAATGCACCAGTATTTATTTATTTGTACTTTTATTTGACTTTTCAATTTCATTGTGATTGTTGTGGGTGGCCCGGAGTTTCAGAAGGGACCTCATTAGGGTCGAGCCTGCGTTTCATGCGCTCGCGCATGCGTATCGCAGCGAGACGCTATTGTATTTAGAAAAGGGCTCGGAGCTCTGTCAACTTCTCGTCAGTGTTTTTTATTGGTTCGTGGGCTTCCCTAATAAAATCTGTTTGCTTTCATTAGTCGAAGGAACGCATATGTCATGCCTTTTCCAGTGGCTAGCCCTCCTCCAGCGCAGCGACCAAGTACAGAAAACATGCGAGGCTCACTGTTTTCCATCGGGCTCGTGGACTTCTTTTTAGGGTCGAGCCTGCGTTGCCTGCGCTCGCGCATGCGTATCGCAGCGAGACGCTATTGTATTTAGAAAAGGGCTCGGAGCCCTGTCAACTTCACGTCAGTGTTTTTTATTGGTTTGTGGGCTTCCATAAATAAAATCTGCTTACTTTCATTAGTCGAAGGCACGCATATGTCATGCCTTTTCTGGTGGCTAGCCCTCCTCCAGCGCAGCGACCAAGTACAGAAAACATGCTAGGCTCGCTGTTTTCCATCGGGCTCGTGGACTTCTTTTTCTCTAATTTAGGAGCGTGATCTCGCTTGGCAGAAGTCGAGTGTTTTACATAGTTAATTTCACTTTCTCGGGTTATGTACATAAATGCACTTTTGCCTGAAAGGTGAAAAGTCGGGTTAGGAGTTTACAACGCGATCAGCTCTAACATGAGCAAACGCGAGACCCGTTGGCCATACAAAACCAGGTCGGCCTTTTAGGGCGTCGGGGACTACGCTTGTAACCTGCACTTGAATGTAACTTTCTTACGGTGGTTTGTCTCTATGAGCTGTAAAGCCTCCTTTATACTTCTCTGCTTCATTGACTTATTTACTGTGATCTTTTCATCTCTCGTCTCTTGATGTTCGATCCTGTTTTTGAGAGTAAAGTGCAGGATCACAAGCATGGCGTCATGGATATTCACACTAGAACGTGCAAGTCTGTCTCGACAAGTGTGATCGTCTCTTACATTGTTTGCAGGGTGATTGGTTTGGAACCATTTTGCGTTTCATTGCAGTTTGCCATTGAATGGCATTATTGTTTGTTGACTGCGTCCGCCGTAAAGGGCACCACCTGGCAGTTACCTGTGTACCAGTGGCGACATAAAGCAGCACCCTGGCATCTCTGGTAAATGCTGCTCCCTCTTAAGCGGAACCCGCACTACGTGGAAGACCTCTGCCCGGAGGGCAAAGCAATATTTTGTTTCTTTATGTGCTCATTAGACCGGGTGACAAACGAAAGATGTTCTGGGGAAAATACACTGAAATTAAGCCACGGAGCGCCAAAAGGAAAATATTGCCTCTCTTTCAGTACACACAATCAGTTGCTATGCCGTTCTCTGCAAGCAGGGCTTTGTGCTTTTAATGCTCCCGCAGATGGCTTTTCAAATGCACATACTTTAGTTACCCATGACTTTATAGTGTCTGCAACGGTTTGCGCTCTATCCACAGATATGGCATGTGTATTGTTTCACTGCCACCGCCAGTGCTGTAACATGAAAAGGTGCGGTCCCCTTGCAGAACGTGAAGAGGGGCCCCTCAGCCCCCGACTTCTGACACACATTCATTGACCTTGGTCTGAATGGGGGCCCCGGCAAAAGGTGGGGGGGGCACTAAATGCAATTAGTTCCTTTTCTGCTAGCGGGGCTACGCCTGTCTGATACTAAGAATGAATACACAGTTTTTATTTAGATTTGCGAGTACAGCGCCATTTGATGAGAATATTAGGGCACATCGGCCAGTTTGCACTTAGTAGGTCTTGCAATTTACAGTTCTGTAGGCACATCCAGATAGTGAATATATTTTTAATAGAAAGAGCACTGCATCGAGAAAAGCCATTTGCATAAATGTTTGTCTGTTTTTCAGTTGTAAAATGCAACAGTTAGGAGTTTACGACACCAATAGCTGTAACTGAAGCAAATGCGAACCCCATTGCATTGCAAATGCTTGTTTTTATTTTGCATTTCATTTAATTTTTTTGTAAAGGAACTGTTCTGCACAGTTCCACATGTTTGTTACATGTGCAATATTTTACTATGTAGCCTAGTCTGCCAACTGCCATATTTTACTATGTAGCCAGAAAGCCCAGTACTAGTCATCAGTGCATGAAAAACCTGTTTCAGTGGTATATGTTTTTTGCATAAAGTGTATAGGTGGGGTAATATTTAATGCCTTGGGAGAATTTGTGTTGTGGTAAAATTTGTATAGCTCATTTAATTTTCATTTTGAGCATTGCTGATTCAATGACAGTGTTTTCTTCAGTGTTACAGTGTCTCCTTTTTCTGGCCAGTGTGTTTACCATAGGCCACCATTTGTCTTTGTTCTCCATGCCATGTGGCCAGGGGGCATTCTGTGTAGCTAGTGTTCAAAGGCCTAAATATGTTATTTATTTTCCATGCCTCCTATCTTGTTATTAGACCAAGTGACTGGTGAATTTTTTTTGTAGCCAGCCAGTGTGCTTTTGCATTAGGCCTGCATGTGTTCTTAGTTGTGGCCATGCTTTCTTGCTTGCTGCTGTTTTTTGACTATGTGGCCAACACAGCCATTTTGCGCAGGCAGTCAGTGTGCTTTGCCACAGGCTTGCATGTGTTCTTTGCTCCCCATGCCTCCTTGCTTTATTCTTGGTTGACCCTGTGGCAAGGCCAGATGGGCTCTTTGTGCTGCTACCCTTTTTTCAATTTTTCAAAGCCCTTTTTTTTTTACTTTTCTCAAATATCAGTTTAATATGATTATGAGCAGTGTTATATAGTTTGCATTTTTCACCTGCACCTCCTTGCCTCCAAATGGGCTTCTTATAGTCCTCAAGTAAACCATTTTTGTTTATTTATTATTTGTTTGTTGTATTTTATTTTTACATTTTTTATTTTATTTTATTTGTTTATTTCCTCTTCTTCCATCCACTCCCTGCCTACCACAGAGCTGCACAACACTATTAATTTTTTAAGTATTATTATATTTTCGCCTGGACCGTTTGCCTGCCATAGTAGCAACACACACATCAGCATCATTCATTTTTCGAGGCCCATTCCTTTTCCCCCGGACCCTCTTGCCTGCAATAGGCACACGCACCAGGCATCCTTTTTTAAGAGTTATTCCATTGTCACATGCACCTCTCTGACTGCCACAGCTGTCTTTCTTAGATGCACATAAAGTAAACAGTTACATCTGTATGTTGTTATCCAGATTAGAAATTAAATATTATGTTATGGTGCTGTGGTATGACTTTGGATGTTGTTAATTATATAGGATAATAACTTAAATAACCAACCACACTAGATTATATTTGTCTGTACTAATTCAAACTACGACAATGCCACATTTCACTAAATGTTTTTCATGCTTGTTTGCTTATAGGTGCACAAGGGACATCACCCACAGTAGTGCCAGAAAGTGACGTGACCACACAACACATGATGTGAGTCCTCCAATCTCTTCTGTTTTTGCGGGTAAGTGCCACTGTCAATTAACACCTTTAAGACGGACCCAAAGAAAGGTGCTACCAAGAAAGATGCCAGCGAGAAGAAGCAGCTTTCCACCACTGGCGTGTCGGCTACAACATTTTTCTGGAAAGTTGTGCCTGCTGCATGGTCCTCGGGGAGCAAGCTGGGAGCAGCCTTTCTGCATCAATGGCACCACCCTAACCTAAGCCCAAGCCCAGGTCTGTCAGCAAGGCACCCACTGCAATCGTGGCGATGCTGGCTAACAGTGACATTGAATTGGATTTGCCTCTTTTGCAAAGTTCCCAATCAGTGCAAGAAACTAAGCAAAGTGGACAGCAGCACCAGCCAACATTAGTAGATCTTCCTGAAGTATGAGCAGAACAGGAGGTTGAACTTCCTGCTGAGCAAGAACCAACTCTTTTAGAGTCATTACCTTCCAGATCTCCAGCAATAACAAGGAAGGTTAATCCACCATCTTCCCCAAGGCCCCCTTCTGATGATCTGGATATGGATTGGACTTCAGCAGAGTCAGAGGCATGCCAGGAGAGGCAAGGTAAAATGGAAGTTCCTGAAAGCCTTAGAATCATGTAAGGGGATGTGGATGATGACAAGCCAGTCATTGTTATGGAAGCTGACCTCGTGGGGACCATTACCTCTCCTATTCAACCTCCTCCGAGGGATGTGACACTGATACCACCACGTGTACCAGCTCCCATATTTGTAAGGCCTCCACTGAGGCCTGCATCCACCCATATCTCAGTATAAGTATGCACTGCAGAGAAGCAATTGTTGACACACACATCTACCTAAAGTTCTTCCCCAGGCATTGGTACTGGCACACTAAGAAAGTTCTCCTCCCCAGTTTGTGATTTCTTTCTGATTAGCAAACAGGAGGTTAACATTACAATCAGCGACATTTTTCATGCATCGAGGTAAGCCTGGTTCACATTATGGTACCGGAAGTCAAGCTAACCATTTGAAAACAAAACATGCAATGCGATCGGAGGACGACCTTGATAAAATTGCTGCAAGTGGTGGTGTTGATGAGAAAGGAGAATCTGCACTAATCATGTAGGGAGGTGAAGGTGATGAGGAAGAAGTGGGTGACATCTTTATGCAAAGCAGCCCTGTCCCCTGCAGTGAGCCAGTATCACCTGCCTCACCAATCTCAAAATGGCACAAGAGTTAGATGGAGACACCAGAGTTATAGTGACTGTCCCATGACAAACATTGAGCCTACCACCTACTAGTTTTCAGAAGTCGCCTGTGTCAATGGCACCACAAAAAAAAAATCCAGGCTAATATTATGGGCATGGTTAGGCAAAAGGGGCCCTACAAATGCAGCCACTCAACCACACCTATGTAAAATGGGAAATTGTCTAAGATGTTAGCTCTGGACCTCCTCCCTTTGTTCCTTGTGGAAGGAGTGGAATTTGTGTCAGCCATCTGCCCAAAATGGAAAGTTCCCAGTTGGACCAAATTTGCCAGAGTTGCTGTTCCAGCGATCCATCACGATGTGCTGAAATTGGCCCTTGCGTTTCTTGAATGCTTAACCTTGTCCACTCCTGACTTGAGGATTTCATAAGTTTGGTTTTAATGAATACTAGCTCCCCAATACCTTTTGCTAGTTTTTGTGATAATATCATGTTTTTGGCAGTCTGGTCTCAGACAGTCTTTGTAAAGTTGTGATATGAATAAATAACCCACTAACTGTGTTTTCTTTCAGTCTAGTTGCCTATGATGAATAATCCTTCAGATTAACCTTACAGTTGGAGTTCACATAGGTGGGATTGAGATTTCGTTGGTGATGTCTTCCTTGATAGCGCAATAGCCTGCTACTACTACCACCACCATTAACAGGGCACATTGGGAAACAGGGCAGCAAGCTTTTTGAAGATTGAAAGAAGTGACAGACATTGCTTCCTCTGTGCAGGTAAGAGAACTATGGAGTGCAGTGAACTAGTTTAGTTTGCAACTAACTTGTTCTCATGAAGATTATCGTTTATCTAGGTTGTTGTAGGAAATTTAGGCATAGGCAAAGGTATGCCCCTCTATTGGTCAATAAAGTTACAGAGGGTAATAAGACAAGGGTATAATAAAACTAACTAGTATACACTTTGATGAGGGGTTAAAAACAGGCTGTGCTAAAAGACAATAGAGCAAACTAAACAATTTCAAGCATAAAGTAAAAGAATAATTCCTCTTTATTTTTTTATAACAATAAAAGTAGAACCACCCTATTCACCCACAACAATCCCACCCTGCTTTACAAATAACCTGTCCCCATCCAATGTCCAAAAATGACCAAAATGGCCAAACAAAACTAGAAAAGTACAACAATCCCTTCCCAATTACCATCCTCTCCATCCACAATAAAGTCCCTCCATTAAATCAAATCCATTAAAAAAGGTATCAGAGGGCTTCTAAATGCAGGATTGAAGGATTCTCACCTCCTGGTGAAGGCTTGACACCACATGGAATAGCAGCACCAGCTGCTGAAGCATATGGCGTTGGAAGCCATCTGGTTAGGAGGGAAGGGCAGAAGTGGTGGTTTGGTAGCAGAGCTGGCAATTTTGCTGCCATGATGGTGGCACTGGTGGATGCTGGAAGTACTGGGCCCTGGGTAATGGCACCTACCTCCATGCTTTCCTCAGCCACCAGCCTGCTATATTCAGTCCAGATGGCCTCCATCCATTGCTGCCAAAGCTAGGCTGCTGTCTCCTGCAAGACGGTGGACCAGCAGGAGTGGCTATAACAAAACAGGATTAAAAAAAATGATAATACAAATTGTAAATAATTTGCATTGCAAACACTTGTTTATATATAGAGGCACAGGAGCAATACATCACTGGTATGCTGAAGCCATTAGAATTTTTGGTGGTCACTGGGGCAGGGTGAAGTTTTCCCCACGTTACTCACATAAAAAAAACACGGACTGGCTGCAAGGAATTAAGCCAGATGACACCATATTAGAATTAAGTAAAGTTTTATTTTAAAGGATTTTGGGGAAACAAATTGAAACAGATACTTTGTGGGTAAAAGGAAAAATAAATTACCTCTCATTAATGAGTAAGACATTATGCACTATGCAGCACAAGCATTCTTGTTGTGCTAAATTAATGGAGGCATGCTAGTGCATCTGGTACTTTGCTACTCACTCAGCAGTAATGGGCAGTTTATTGTCTTTAAATCCAATAATCCTTCTCTTCTCTGACTGCCTTACAATACTACTATGGCCGATTAATAATAATAATAATAATAATAATAATAATAATAATAATAATAATAATAATAATACTATGTCACACATGTCACATATAAAATGTGGATATCCTGCTTGTAAGTAGTCATGGGGACAAATAATGCACTGCAGGCACATAGTCCCACTTTACTCTCTGGCCTTGCACTCCACCACAAATTATTTTCAATAACTACCTGTCACTTTGCAGTAAGGAAACTTACTCTACTGCAGGGTAACTTAGAGGAATTAAGGTAGGTAGAGGTTTTGCTAAGGAATAGAGGGTTGTCACTGATCATCATCATGGTAAGCTTTGGCTTAGTCAGTCACTGTAGTTGGAAAATGACGATAGTAACAAATGTGAACAGGCGTAAATCCATTATGGAAGCCATGAATTAAATATATATATATATATATATATATATATATATATATATATATATATATATATACTGGAAGATGCAGGATCACAAGAAAACAACAGCCAGCCAGGGCAAAAATCTGGATCCCAAAGGATACAAAGAGCCACCAAAAAATTTATTATCCAAGAAAGAAGTGACTCAAACAGATGATCTCACTAAAGAAAAAAAATATATTTCTACTACAACGTTTCAGATTCCGCCTTCCTCAGGTAGTACAAGATGGTTTGCTCAGTGGCTGCACAGCTGACACTGCTGGATTTTCAAAAAGCATCATGAGTGAAGATTCCAATTGGAATGTGGAATCAATGCAGTCCTGAGAACTCTTCAGATATGCAGAAATCAAGTGGTATTGTCAGTGATGTTCAGTCCATCTGGATGCAGAGATTTTAAACGGTACATCCAGAAATTTTCTCTGATGTCCAGTAGTTCTTCCTTTAAAACATGTTCCACAGGGAAAATCTTCAAATCTGATAGTAAATGGTCCACAAGGTTAAAATGGTTGGCTACAGGCTGGTCAAGTTTCTTGTTAATTATTGCCGATTTGTGGTTCCTGAATCGTGTACGGAGGTCATTCACAGTTTGACCTACATATTGTTTTTTACAGCTTTGATGTTGGCACTGAATCACATAAATAATGCATCTAGAGCGACATGTACGATGCTGTCTTATTCCATAGGTCCTTTTTGTAACAGAGCTAGTTACTGATGATGTTTGTAAAAGGTATTCACATGTGATGCACCTTTTGGAATCACAGCAATGAACTCCTGCATTTGTTACAGCTTGCTTAAGTTCAGCTCTCACAATAAGTGATTGTAAATTGGGAGCTCTGCGGTAAGCAATGACTGGCGGTTTTGGAAAAAGCTTTTGCAATTTTTCACAAGTAGATAGTAAGGGAAAAGTTGTTTGTATTATATTTCTGTAGTTGGGAGCTGATGGATGATAGTCAACCACAAAAGGGATTCTGTCACTTTTGTTTCTTCTGTTGTTATTCCAAATAAGTGCTTCCCTGGGTAACTGCAAAGACTTGTCAATTTGTTGCAGAATGATATGCAGAGGATAGCCTCGCTTTTTAAATAATCTAACAAGCTCCTGCAGATGGCCTTTACAAGTGTCTTCATTGCTGCAGATGCATCTTATTCTGAGTGATTGGCTGTAGATGATGCTGAGTTTAGTGTGGCGTGGGTGACATGAAGTCCAGTTTAGATATAAATGAGCATCTGTAGGCTTGTGGTACAGATCAGTTATAATTTTTTGTTCATGAATGGTGAGTAACACATCCAGAAAAGGGAGGTGACTCTTCTGTGTAGTATTGCTGCCAGTGAATTTGATGGTAGGATGGATACAGTTGATAAAAGCTGTAAATTGCTCAAGTGTTCTGCTTCCTGCATTCCATATTATAAATATGTCATCAATGTATCGTAGCCATACCAGTGGTTTGATGTTAGAACTCGCAAGTATATAGTCCTCCAGTTTTCCCATGAAGATATTTGCATAGGAAGGAGCCATCTGAGTGCCCATTGATGTCCCTTGTATCTGCAAATAGTGTTTACCATTGAAGGTAAAATTGTTGGATTTAAGGATAACTCTTGCAAAGTTGGTAAGCACATTTGTTGATGGTTTTTTCACGGCTCTTTTAATAAGAACTATATATACACACACACAAACACACACACACACACACACGTGGCACATCAAAGAATGGACTTTTCAATGTTGTGGGTAGGCTGGGACAGAACTTAGGACAGAGATTAAAGGAGTGAGATACAAAGAGGTGACTGAGTAGGCCCTGGGAAACACAGATATTCCCAGTTAATTAATTGGAAACATCATAAATGATGCATTAACTGAAACTGACACACATTGCACAGTCAACACTGCAAAGCTGAATTAAACCATGCTGCAGTTGTGTCACATGTGGCAAAATGCCATGGTTAGGGAGGTAATGACTGATGATGGGTGGGATATCTGCCTTGCTTAACAAGCACAGTGTATATACTAAACAATAACATGCAATGTGACTTACCAACCATCCTTTCCAACACTGGGACACCCTCTCCAGCTACCCCTTCTGTCGCTTCTGCCACACTGGTGCTGGCCCCAGCACTTTTGGTTGGTGCAGCTAGAAAAAGTAAACCTTTACACATTTTAGTTGCCAGAAATTCCTCCCCTTATTTTCTTTAACAAACTACAACCACAACACATTACTACAGTTTGGTTAGCAATATCTTCTATCAAAAATATCATTTTGGGCAAGGTTGACTGTGTTAGAAAAGCCAGGTAATCAAGCCATCCAAAACCCTTTTGTAATGAAGGGCCAGAGCTATGATTAATATGAGTCACTGAAGCCGAATGAAGGGGTGGAATAATTGGTCAATGGAGGGCATGTGGTTGGCAAATGAAAAGGGACCATCCTCATACTACTTTCCAGCCAGACTGCACTGTCATCAAAACGTCTGGCATACTACTGTATATATGAATGATAATATATACAACATTGAGGGGTCCACCATGGCCACTCTCTCTTTTTACTGTTTGAGCATGAGCAAGAAAAATAAATCCATCTCAACAAGCATGCATAGACTAGCTTACTTGGGCATGCAATCTTCATAGTAGAGTACCTGTCCTTAAATCTATTCTCTTAGTATTACAGTACCTGTGCACAAGATATAAGGAGAGAGGGAAAGCTTACTAGCAAAGCAGAAGAAAGCTACAGATAAGTACAGGAAGGAGGAAGTGAGATACAGAAACTGGAAATAGAGAAAAAACTAAACAATGCAAGGATAACAGGAATTTCAATTTAACAAACATTAGGTAGGAAAAGGAGGAATTGGGAAAAAGAGGACAGGCACAGTAAAAAAAATATATATTCTAAATGGTAAGAGGTAAAAAGCAGGGAAATAAAATAATATTAACAGGATGACTTACTAGCATTGTAGAACATAAGAAAGAAATATGAATTACTCCCGAGCCCTGCAACCTCATGGATCAGCAGGTCTGTCAGGTCCTGATCTCTTTTGAGGATATTGGCCCAGTGAAGCAAATACTGCTATTGGGTGCACTGGACCAGAGTATTCCAACGCAAAGACTGGTATACCCTCCCACGCAACAGCTGATGCTACCGCAGTGTGTAACCCCTCCCAGGCCTGCCACCTGTTGCTAGCATGGAGAAGAGGGTACATTGCACACAGAAAACAAGGGCGGCCACAGCCATCTTGAAAAAAATGGGGCAGCAGTGACGACATCTTATGCAGTTAGCAGCCACAACACCACTCACTGTCTCACTCAGCTCTCCCATGGTGTTGGTTGGAAAAACCAAAGAAGAAATATTAAAAGGAAAGAAGAAAATGAAAGGAAGAGCTAAGGAGGTAAAGGAAAAACCAAAGAAAGAGTACCTAAACATCAAGGAAAAAGAACGGAAGAGGTAACAAATTTAAATACACAGACACAAAACACACAATAATAAATTAAGGTACATCAAGGGTGTATGAGTAGGATAGGAGGAGGATTGAAAAGATGTTAGTTTGATTACAAAGTAAAGCCCAGCGCTATGCAGAACAGGAAAGCAGGTAAATCAAAATTGTGACCCAATGTGAACCACGTGGTGCCATTCTCACTACCTTTTCAGCACGGAAGTACAGATCACGCTACTTGCCTGAAAATAACAGCACATACATGCGGATGAGCACTTCCACTCTCTTGCGGAGTCCCACGTAATCTTGCAGATGTTTTTTGGTACTTTGAGGAAACTTTGCAAGGTCCGGCCAGGCCTACTTTGAACCTTCAGAGGTCTGCCCTACTGCTTGATCCCTTTTCTGCTGCTTGAATCCAGGGCTACAAGAATGACTATACGGGCTAGTTGGCTGGCCTCCTGATCAGATCTTGAGGAACAGGAAAGGCTCCAACCATCTTTAACCTGCACTTGGACCCACCCTCTGTGAGTACTAAACCCTCAAGTGATGTGCCTTTAGCATTGAACTCTTGGTTGTTGTGTTTAAGGTGCCCAGAAAGCCAAAATCCAAAACTTGGTACTTTATGGCTAAAAACTGTTCTGACAACTGAGAGAAAACTAAGACCAACCTGCATGTCCATCCTCCTAAGGTGCATCGCTGATCAGTCTGACTTTGCTGCAGCTCCTCTCTGCAGCAGGAAATTCTGTTCATTGGTCCATCAGCAAAAAGGTATCTGGCTTCTTGGAACACTCAATGGCTACAGCCTTTCAGGCACTTGGCACTTGGCTCCTACATGTGCCCCTAGCATCATATTTTATTAGGTAACGTTAATCAGCTATTGGTGAGGATGATCTATTTGTAATTCAAACTAACATTTTCTCTATCAGTGAAAATAAGATTTTTGTACTACATTGTATGCGATCTGTTGATTAATAGGTATCTCTTTCTTATCAAACATGATTGAAGTAAAGTTTGAAACCATTTTTCATCATCTGGGAGAATTCAGCAACCAGCTGCAGAAAATCGGTACCCATATGTACAAGTGAATTCAGCATTTCCTAATGGTCCAAAACACTATTTTCGGCCATTAAGAAATAATAAATTGACCTTCAGTATGCATGAAAGGCATATGCAGCATCACAAAATTCAATTTCTACTCAGTAGAAATCACATTTTGCACATTAGGAAATCGCAAATAGGGATTTTGTAGTTTTGATTTCCTAACTGCATGCACGTAGCATTTGCTAAATGTGACTAGTCGCAAAATGGACATTTAGGAAGTGCAATTAGCATTGATTCTGAACAAGTGGTGACCAGATGCAAACTATAAAAAGGCACCCAAAATGCATCAGGCTCTTTTAGGCTTTGTGCATTCTAGCAAGGAGTGTGAGGATTTTAGTGGAGTGGCAGAGAGGAGATTAGTGAGAGGCAAAGACTCAGTAGTCAGATAATACTTGATATAATTGCTTAGTTACAACCTCAGCTACAGGACCCAAAATTTAGAAGCAATGCAATTCCACCACATGTGCGGGTATTGGGTTGCCTACACCTCATGGGTTCATAGCAGTGGTGGGAGGGCGTCACAACTAGCCCTGTCCAGGTTCTTTTGCAGCGTCCTGGACATCATAGTGAGCAAAATCAACCATTATTTATTTCCCAATACCTGCAAATCATTGTAAGAAAAAAATATATATGTTCTACAGGGTAGCGCAGTTCCCCAATATTATAGGTTGTGTTGATGGCAAATATTGCCATATGTTTCCCTCAGCTAAATAATTAATTTGCAGGAACAGGAAAAGCTCACTCACTCAATATGCAGGTAGTGTGTCATGCTTCCTGTATTATAACAGACCATGTGGCAAGACTCCCAGACAGTACACATGACTCATTCATGTTCTACCACAGTAGAATACATTCCTGACTGGCACAGGGTGAATTTGGAGATGGCTTATATTAGGTAAGAGAATCGCAGACACAATGCATACAATGACTAGGACGGTGTTTGTAATGTAACCTAATAGTGTACCTTTTCATGCCCTTAAGGTGACAGTGTACATGCCTTTCCTCCCTGGATCCTTACAACGTACCTAACGCCACATACAAGAAGCAAAAGATGAAGACTTACCACCACTAAAGCTGCTGCAGGAGGATACACGTGCAGCCTACGGATGTGCATGATGCGCAGATATAAAAAACCTCTAATTCTGAGGTAAGGATTACATAACAGCATAGAAATGAAACATCACACATGAGGGTAGTGCTTGGTGCACAACTAAGTGACCACCATTTCATCCACTGGCTACAACATAATAGCAAACAAGGATTAACTTCATGCTTGTGTTTGGTAAATTGTTAACTGAAGAAAAACAAAGTAAGTAATGTGAATGTGAAACAGAGCCAAGTCATCCAACTGAGTGTTTAGGGATTCACTTCTTACGGCCCTTTGGGTTTGGTGCTTGATCAGCAGCACTAAGTTGTGAGATTGGTGGCAAATCTGTGCCAGAAAGATTGCAGCATGAACGCCTGGTAGTGGATGACTCAGGGACGGATAATCCACTGACGCTGGAGCCCTCCTTGCTTTCAGGTAGGACAGGTATGTTGGGGATGCACAGATTGTGGGTCTGGATGTTCTCAGTGGTGACCGAAACAAGCCTACACATGACATCCTAGCAGCAGTGTGCCATGTCTGTCTGGATACTGACAGTCTGCATTGCCAGGGTCGATGTTGTGGGTGCCAGCTGGTTGATGAACCGGGTGAATGTGTCAAACCGGGCCAGGTACTGTCTGTGCTTCTGACGAGGTATGTGGTGCTCCCTTTCCATTGCTGTGAGCCACTGTTTCTGTCCTTTCTCAATGTTTTGCAGGGACTTCTCTATGTGTTGCAGCTGCCTATTCACTGTTCAAATGTTCTTTGTCTGCAGGCGCCGTGTGTTGTGGACCAACCTCTCCAGGCCACCATACATGGGATGGGCATCCAACAGGTCCGACACAGTCTTTGGATAGGCTTCTGTGGTTCGGCCTCTGCACATTTGCAATGTTCTCGGCTTAGATGTTGTGGGGCCCCATAACTGTACTCAAACGTGGGCAGTGGAGAGATGATTGCACTTCTGCCACTTTGATTTGGGGTGATGGGCTGAGGGGATGATAGTGTTGTGGGCTCAAGGGCAACCTCGACACCAGTAGCCCCTTCAGCTTCCAGGGGTCCTGAAACATCATGGCTGTGATCTGTTGAAATGCATGTATATAGTCTGTGTAATTAAGTGGTTTTTTTTTTAAACAATATTGTTGTGGTTCTGCTGCATGTGTCCGGACGTATTTGTGTAGTACAGATATGTTTAGTGTGGTCATCAGCAGTCAGCACTGCATGCTAATGCTGTGTACTACAACTCCCATCATGGATTGTCTGGGTGGGCCAAGCACTTAAATGGAGTAATGTATGCTGTGATGTTTGGATTGCCTAACATTATGTTACATATGGTATATAAAGGGAGGATGGCTTGCCCTGCCTGGTACCTGCTGGAATGGAGGTGTCAATATCAGCAACTCTTGAAATACTCTCAGGTTCAAGGATCCCCTCATAGAGCATCTCCTTTAGAGTTTGAAGGGGGTGTTGTGAGGGTCCTCTACCAGTCTGACGTCCCTCTGCCATCCTGCTGGCCAGCGTCTCCTTAGTACAGGACCACGGGTCACACCACCTCTTGTAGATCTCCAGGATTGTCCTCTTTGTTACTCCTAGAGAGTTTACTTTCTCAAGGATTCCATTCCAGATCCACATTTTCTGTGCCTCAGGGACTGAGAAATGAGCCTTTCCCAACAGTTGGTCCATGTTGGATGCGCATTCCTTCGTCAGGACCTCAAGCTCCTTCTTGGTGAACTTTATCTTTCTTTTCCTACTGCTCCCAGTGTTCTTGTTCTCCTCTTTAGCAGCAAAGTTGTTCACTGGAGATGGTGTGTTAAACAGGCAGCAATGCAGGAGGGACATTCCTTCCTTCCAGTACCTGTTTAGGACTCTGGCTGTAGCCACACCCTGTAATCATCTTCCATCTGAGCTCTGACACAATCCTCTTGCTGTTGGAAACCTTCATTTCCAAAACTGTAATTTCCTGTTAAGAAAATTGAATTGTGTGATATCCTAATCTGCGATTTCCTAATAATGACTGGAATCCGTAGGAATCACTACTGTATTAAGAAACTACGGGTTATGTACATTCCAATTTGCAATTCATAAATAACAATTTCTATGGATTTGCTATTTGGATATCGCAGATTGGGAATTTCATACGCCTGAATGTCTTCAATCGTATACCTCTTACATTTTTGAAAATATTGACATACTTAATTTATCAAAGTGACAACTATACTTTGTAAGAAAGTGGATTATTATTTGAGGTGGATGTGAGTCCACCACAGGGCTTAAGGCAATAAACGTGTCAGGGGAAAACACAGTTGCCATAATCTTAATCTGGGCCCATCTCCCTGGCAACTATAGCATGGAGCGGACATGTGTAAAGTATTTAGCTGTAACAAAACCTGGTCATAGGTGCCAAAAAAGTAAACTGCCAAGCAGTAGTCACTGTTTGCCCTTGGTGTAAACTGCCATGCAGTAGTCACTGTCTGCCCTTGATTGGGACTCAAGACCTTTTCAGGCCAGCCACAATGGAGTGTAGTTTGGACATTCCACTAGGGTTCATCTCAGTTAAAGTTTTAACTTTCCAATTTAGGGCCCGATTTAGATTTTGGCAGACAAGTTACTCCGTCACAAAGGATATCCTGTATGCTGAAATATAAATACCATGGGAAAAAATGGGATTACATTTCGGTGGACTGGATATTTGTCAATAATGAGGTGGAGTAACCCGTCCACCGAGCTCTAAATCAGGCCCGAAGTCTCTGAAATGGAAATCAAAATTCTCCAGTGGGGGGCAAGGTTGCAGGTAGCATTTGCCAAAGTCCTCTCAAAGCTAGATAGCCTCTGGTTGCGGTCCTGCTGAAGATGTTGGGTTTGGAAGGAAAAGTTCAGAGCAGGAGGAAGTCAAATTTCACATCCTTGAAGTCCTTGTGTCTGGCAGCCTTTCTGCCATTGAATGTCGCATGTGTGCCCATCAGAGATGTGTTTTGGGAAACTGCAGTCTTCTTCTACTCAGCTACACCAAACGTCTCCTGAGACCACTTCCTCTGCCTGTTGCCTGGTGTCAAATTGGCTACAGATAGCCCTGGGGTCAAAAGGCTTCCCTTCCCCAGGCCTCTAGCACTTCCTAATTGTGAATGTGCAGGGTTCGCCCTGGTCCCTTTCAAGCTAATTATCTTCCTGATCTCTCCCCTGATGGCCTTCCTGGTCTTGTATATTGCCAAAAGGAACAGACCATTATTTGATCTCTGGGGACAGTTTTCACATCTTATTAGAGAAGCATAGAGCTGGCAAGGTCATCTGCTAGAAGGCTAATGCTAATTAGACTAGTAGAGTTTCAGACAAACAGAGGGCCTGATTTAGAGTTTGACAGACAGGTCACCTAGTCACAACTGTGATGGATATCCTGTGTGTCATATTAGAAGTGGGATACAGCCAAAGTCACTTGTAATATGGCAGACAAGATATCCAGCACAGTTGAGAAGGAGTAACCAATTCGCATTACTCTAAATCAGGCCCAAAATCTACCTTTTCAAAGTTACTTTTCCTAAATAGTTTTTAAATATTCAACTTTCTTACTGAATTGTTTTTTAATAAGCATTTAGAATAGCATCAAAATTATTCCTAGAGTGTGTCCCAAACTAGAGTTAGCAGAGTTAATTTTTTATTCTAAACTTTAGATTTTTCATAGCAAATAGCTCTTTGAAATATTAAATAGCTTTTAGGGGCTAGTCACTATAAGTACATGCTAACAATATATTCTTGCATGCCCCACTTTTAAATTCTAGTCACCATACATTGTGGGCTTCAAGGCGTACTTAATGGTAAGTTATTCAATATTTAGTAGTTATTCAATATAGTTATTTCCTGTCAAAAGGGCCTGTTTTGACAAGTTCACCACGACCTCGGTACCCTGTATACAGTTCCTTTCGCAGGAATTCAGGGAATTAACTTGCCCTGCGTACCTACGCATACTTTGCCTCACGCACTCAGACCACAATTTTGACTAAGACCTCTTGAAATAGATTCCAGATACACTTCTAAGGTACAGCTTAGGCATCATGACTGCTTCACTTATTGGAGGCTGCTGACAACTCTGTTGGTCTGCCAACATTCCCTCCCCTTTCCTTAGTGTGTTCCCCCCCTTTTCTGCTGCTACCTTTCCTTTCCAGCTCTCTCTCCCATTCTATTTATTGTTCCTCACTGGCCAGCGGATGTAGGTAAGATGTTATTGTAATGTTCTTTTTCAAAGAAAGGCCTGAAACCATGTTTTCTTCTGTCACTACAGGGAATGCAACAACTAGAGCTTTGGTCCAACGGTAAAATGTTACTTTCTATGCCACTGGATTATTTTTCTGCACCATATATTGTACCTTGCTGTGAGAAAAATATGTCAATTGAGCATTGTAGGAAAGGGAATTAATAATTGGGGTGATGGAAGTGCACTGCAAGTAATTAATTCACCAGCATGTTAGGTCTAGTCTATGGGTTTGGTCATTTAAACCTGAGCTCAACCCCTGGCAGCTATGGCAGAGAAAAGACAGTTTTAATTTAAAGAACATGTATAACGCTGTTGATATATCAAAATATTTAAAAAAAAACTCCAGCAATTAGAAAGGTAGAGCAAAATGTATTAAAGTGACACCAAAACGACAAGAGGTGACGTTTAAAGGAAAAACAGGGCATAGAAGCACAAAAGAGCAATTAGAGTCTATGGTTGCATTTGACCATATAACAAACGTGATATCTTAAATGAAAAAAAAAAAACGGACTTGAGATTTTCCAGTGATCGGCTGCTGCTGATGTGTACCCAAAATCTGAAACGGAAGATAAAGCAGAGGTTAACAGAAGACAGACGAACAAAAATGGGGGACTTATTTTTTTCAGGATATAAAGAAGGGAGGAGACATCAAGGAAGGATGAGAGGATAAGGAAGAGGACAAGTTATTTGGAGATAAAGAAGAATTAAACGGAGAGTTACACGTATTAGGGGAGGAGAGTTGAGTGAGATGTGAGGAGTAGCTGAGGTGTGATGGAAGCAACAGAGACTCTGAAGCAACGGAGAAGACACCCCTTCAAATCCTGTGAGGCGAAGAAGTAGACCCGTGTTTGGTGGAAAGCCTGGTCACAGTGAAGATGCTGAGCTATGCTGCAGGGCAGTCACGCAACAAGGCCCCCTCAGGAGCCGAGTTCCCAGAGAATCATCAATGCAGGATCCGCAAAAGGGGCCCTCAGACCTGCCATCCTCCAGGAAAAGCGTGGCTTCACCTGTTGCGTGTGAATGTACGGGGTGGAGGGCAGAAAGGGGAAAAGCTGCAACAACATCGGGAGTATTAAAGCAAGACACATATCCTTTAAACATAAAGACATTTTGTTTTGTTATTTTTTTTTAAAGTGGCATAATAGAAAAGCCAGCTAAACAGAAGGGGTTGACAGCAGGGTAATAGTAGGCCAAGTTTTTTTTTTTCTTTCAATTTTTTCTCATTTTTCCCTGTCTCTATTATTTCTTCCTCTGTCCCCTTGTTATACTCTGAGACTTTCAGAGAAAATACATCCATAGAGAGATAAACACTTGGGGTAGAGCGAACTCTAAGGAGATGCTGGAAAGGTAATAGCACACCTTTCTATATTTTATCTTAGACCTAAAATTGTCAGAAAGTGAAATTTATAAAGTAAAAAAGAATCAAAGTAAGAAAAGACAGAAGAATAACATGAACTTTTCTTTTATAAAGGCTCCGGAAGAGAATACAGCATACCATCTAACAGGAAAAGAAACACCAAGAAGACACCTTCAACAATGTAACCCCCAAGAATGATATTCACTTAAGACAACCTCTAGGGAATGCAACATCGAAAGAGATTTCAAACAGTAATGAAATTCCTTCTTTGCACAAAGAATAAACAGGGACAGAGCCCATAACAATATTCTTTTTTTTTTTTTTAAGAATTGGTACAAAGTAACGGACCAGGATCCAGGTGAGATTTCAGACTGATTATGATGGATCACAGGTCGGATACACAAACCATTTGCATTCTGGTCAGAGGCTTCCCTTTGCATTTAGTATCTCAAAGGAAAGTCAAAAACCTCAGATGGGCAAGGTTGAAGGCTGTATCTGACGATGTACTTTCAAAATTGGATAGCCATTGGACACAATCCTGCTAAAGTTGTTGGTTTTGGTGGGTGAAGTTCTCAGCAGAAAAAATAAAATTCCACATCAGTCAGGTTCTCTCAGCTGAATAATTGTGGTCCCTTCCCCTTGTCCAGATTTCTACATTTTGATTTCGGCCATGATTTATTGCTTGGCGAAGGGGTTACTCCATCGCAACTTGGCAGATATCCCGGCCTGCTGAAAGATAAATCCCAATATATCCTATGGGATTTATATTTTGGCAGATGGGATATCCATCACAGTTGTGACTGAGCAAACCCTCGGCCAAACTCTAAATCAGCCCCTTAGACTCTTTTTCAGAATCCTCAAGTGGTATAAGCTTGCAAGCTGTATCCATCAGTTAGTTACATGAGGTTGAATACCTGCTCACTGAGGATTCACTGAACTAGATTTGATACTCCAAGCATTAGAATCCTGTATCCTTAGAACAGGGAAGTTGCATCCTGGGCAAATTGGCTTGAGTGGTTGGTCCCACTCCTTCAGAGGTTTAGAAGGATCAATGCTTTAGTTTTGTTAGGAGACATCCAGTTCGACACAGTCAAGTGACCCAGGACTTCAGGAACAGGAGTCCACGTCTTAGTTCTGGGTAGTCGTGGGAGCAGGTCCAGTCCTTTAGGTCTCTTCACAGATCTCAAACAGAAGGTGCAGTTTCTCTTTTGTTCCTCCACAGGTCCTGACAGTTTTCTGAGGAAGGTGCCTTGGAGTGCCATATTTATAGTTGCCATCATCTTTTGGGTGGTGGTGACTCCTAGCTCCTCAACATCCAATGGGGCATACGTTCCCAGGGGCAGCCTTACCCCCTTTTGCAGCAGTTCCTATTTGCTGTACCTTAAACAATCTTAAATTGCACTTTACTAGCAAAGTCCAGAATGGGGAACCCTTATTTCCTGGTGCAGAGTATGTTTAAAGACTCAGAGCTGTCGCTAAGGAAATAAGATGTCCCTCCTCGGTGGCCACTCAAAAGCAGTACTGAGGGTAGTTCCCATCTCACTGTGTTTGGTGACAGCCTGGCTGGATGAAAAAAGGATTGCCTAGTGCAGGTATCACATTACAATTAAGTGTGAGGTTGCATGCCTCTGGTTGGACCTTACCCTTTCTATAGGGTTATTCCCACACTTTTTCCCTTCTTCCTCCTATTTTGTTTCTAACCAGTTCTGTTGGCTTTAGGACTCTGGACACTTTACCACTGCTAGACAGTGCTAAAGTACATATGCTTTCTGTCTAAAATGTATTGGCAATTGGTTTATCCATGATCTGAATATTTGATTTACTAGTAAGTTCCTATGAAAGTGTACTATGTATGCCCAGGGCCTGTAAATCAAATGCTACTAGTGAACCTGTAGTAATGATTGTGTCACCCCCATGAGAAGCCCTGCAAACATGTTTCAGACTCACCACTGCAGTGTCTGTGTTGCAGTTTTAAACTCCCATTTCACCTGGCAAGTGCACCCAAGGACTATCTCTCCCATAGGGTAACATAGGGATTGCCTTGAAATATCGTTCAAGTGCAATTTCCCACTGGGAGCAGATAGAGGTAGGATGTCTGGGGTCTCTGAACTCACAATTTAAAAATACAACTTCTGGTGAAGTTGATTTTTGAATTGTAAGTTTGAAAATGCCACTTTTAGAAAGTGGATATTTTCTTGCTCAACTATTCTGTGACTCTGCCTGGCTGTACAATACACGTCTGGGTCAGGATGACAGATGGCCTGTTTGTGCATTCCCTCAAGACAGTCGCACAAAGGGAGCGGGGGGGTGCCCTGCATATCCTGATGACTCATCACCAGGTCTTCCTGAAGTAGAGTGGTGGGAAGAGCTGACAGTTGCACCTGAATAAGGCTCTGCCTTTCCTCACACAAAGAAGTCTCCAGCCCCCTAGAGATTGTCTAGGGTCAGGGCAGGGTAGGCAGGGCCCTGTGTACTACAATGACTTTTAGGAGTTTGCCTACTTCAAAGACAAAAAGGGGTATAAGTACCAGACCGCTGACCCCACTTGTTAGAACACTTCTAGTCTGAGAATATTCTGCCAGGAAGAATAGCTGGATGCTGTAGGAGGGACTGCCACTCTGCCTCTTACTTTGTTGTGCCGGCCTACTGCTTGCTACTTCTGGCCTGGGAGTGACAGGACTGGACTTTGCTTTCTACATCTTGCTTTCCAAGGTTCCCAAGGGCTTGAGTTGAGCTAGCTTCCTGTTAAGAAGTCTCAGGGACATCAAAGACTTCATCTGCCAGCACCTCAAATCCTCTTCTGAGAGCTCTGTCCTCCCAGTTGGTGCCAAATCCAGCCTGGGCCTTTAAAGAAGGTTGTTGATGCTACAAGAGAGCATCCATGCACTGATTACGCTTGATGCAACAACCACTCATTTCCATGGAGGCCTCAGCTTTCCATCACAGTGCATTAGAAGAACCACTGCTGCGTGAGTGTCGAGCACTACATCACTTGATTCATTGATACAATGCTCTGACTCCGATGCAGCACCTACTCCATCGTTGTGAGATCGACGCATTGTGGCTTGACTTCCGATGCATCACTGACACATCATTACTGTGTGCCTTTTTTTTCATCAACACTGCACCGTATCAGGGAACCAATGCCTCATGCAGCAAATGACGCATCAACTCCCCTGTCTCAGTAAGGAATCGACGCGTCACCTCCCCTGCCTAGCAGTAGAGAATTGACGCATCATCTCCCTTCAACAGGAAGGAACAAACAAATCTCTGACTCTTTTAATGAATCACCCTCCTGCAGCCCCCACCGTCTTTGTTTTTGATGCATCTCAGGTACGTACTTTGCCTCAGTCAAGTGCCTCTTTGATTTCTATGAACTACAATTGCATTTAATGTTTTTAAAGTTGTATCTTTGTATGTTTATGTTTGATTTTTATCATTTTGGTCTTGTTTTACTCAGATAAATATTGGCTATTTTTCTAAAATGGTGTGGAGTACCTTTGTTGCATTTTCACTGTGTTACTGCGTGTGTGTGTACAAATACTATCCATATTGCCTCTGAGATAAGCCTGACTGCTTGAGCCAATTTACTAAGGGGGTGAACAGGAGTTAGTTTAGCTGTGTGACTTATTTGCCCTGGCTAGAGTGGGGGTCCCTACTTTGACAGGGTATAAATCACTGCCAGTTAGGGACCCCTTTTCTAACACCCCATTACAAGTTAATCAATTTGCTGGATACTTTTCAATTGATCTTACTGCAAGAAGAAGAAAAATACTTCCCCACATCCAGTCCATTGTTCCTTCACTGGGACCAGCTTCCATACCTCATTAATGTTATGCATTGGCTGGAGAGCTGATGGAGAGCTAATGCATATTAATCTCCAGATATCACTGAAAGGGAAAAGATACATTTCTAAAAGTTACCTTTTATAAACATTTATTAAATATCCACCCTCACTGTTAAATGCTGCTTTTAATAAATATTCAAAATATTGGTTTAACTCTTTATTCTATATGGTACCAATCCTGAGATAACATAACAGATATTTTAACCGGTTCTGTGCCTTGGACGAGGTCACCTCGTCCAAGGCACAGGAACTGGGGGGAGCGCTAGCGCTCCCCCACTGTGCAATACACCCACCCCCCAAGGCGGGGATGGGAGGGGAAGCCCTTCCCCTTCCAGCCCGACCCCCCCGGCAATCTGATTACGTCAGCGCGCGCACAGCGCGCCAACATCATCAAGTGTTGCCTGGACGCGCTGGAAGACATTTGCTTCCAGCGCGTCAAGGGGAGAGGCCTTCCCAAGGTGAGTCCTTCCCTTTTTGGGGGTTTTGGGGGGGGGGGGGAAACAGACACGGGGAAAGGAAAGGGTTTTTCCTTTCCCCTGTGCCTTTTTTCACTAGATTCCTGCTCCACGATCGTGGGCAGGGCCCGCGATCGTGGAGCAGGAATCTCCACTAGACACCAGGGATTTTTGGGGGTATGTTTCTTTTGGGGGTAACCACTTAGGCAAGGGTCACCCCCCTGGGGGGCTATTTTTTTTTTGTATTTCGCCCCCCCCCCCCCCCGGGGGCAGATCACCGATTTTTTGGCCGGTCTGCCACCGAGGGGGGGGGCGAAATCCACTAGACACCAGGGATTTCTTTATAAATAAAAGTTTATTTTGGTCGCCCCCCCTGGGGGTCTATTTTATTTAGTATTTCCCCCCCCCCCGGGGGCAGATTGCCGATTTTACGGACGATCTTCCCCCGGGGGGGGCGAAATCCACTAGACACCAGGGATTTACTTTTATATGTTTATTTTGGGGGCGACCCCTTGGGCACGGGTCGCTCCCCTGGGGTGCTATTTTTTTTCAGTTTCCGCCCCCCCGAGGGCAGACAGACATGTTTTTGGATGATCTGGCCCCCGGGGGGGGATTGAAGCACACTACGTGCCAGGGATTGTGTGGTGTGTGTTTGTCTTTTTAGTGGGATATCATTGGTGATTGTTGTGTCTGTGCAGAGTAGTTGCTTGGTGAGTAGCTTTTTCAGGCAAGTGAGTGGTATAGTTTTTTTAGTACATAACTCTTTGTGATAAAGCTACACTTTGTTTATTACTTATTTTAGTGCTAGTTGTTGTTGGCAATCCATTTGTTGTTAGTGAGGATCATGGCTAGCCTCAGAGTGACCGCTCAGCAGGTTGTTGGCATGCTCTTTGAGTCGTCTTCAGACCATGATTACGAGACTGACTCTGCATCTGAGGCAGAGGAGGAAGTGGGAGATTCTGGAAGTGAGTTTTCTGTCTGAGAGTATTCTCCTGATGAGGAAGCTACTCTCAGTGCAGATGAAGGGCCTGTTGTAGAGGAGGACATTGATGTGCCAAGAGTGCAGCAGCCTGAGGCTGAAGGGTTTCCCATTAGAAGACCTGACACCTGGATTGCCCCAAACATGGAGCAGCTCAGTTACCTGCATTTACTGGTCTCCCAGGGTGTAGTATAATACGGAAAACTTTTTGCCTGTCCATTTCTTTCACTTGTTTATGGACAATGTATTTTTGGAAGAGATTGTGGAGCAGACTAATTTGTATGCAGAGCAATAATTGTGGGACAACGCTGCCAGACTTAAGCCTCAGTCTAGAGCTACTCAGTGGGTTCCCACATATCTGGAAGAGATGAAAAAGTTTTTAGGTTTGACTTTTTTGATGGGATTGATCAGGAAGCCGTCACTGGCTTCTTATTGGTCTACAAGTACCTTGATGGCAACGGCTAGATTTCCTGCAACTATGACACGTAATCGGTATTTGCTTCTTCTTCGTATGCTGTATTTTGTAGACAATGCTTTAGCCTTGCCACAAGATTACCCTGATTGTGACCGTCTTTTTAAGATTAGGCCTGTCCTTGATCATTTTGTAGATCGGTTTTCAGAGGTCTATGTTGTGGACGAGTCTTTGGTCCTTTTCAAGGGGCGTTTAGTTTTTAAGCAGTACATTCCTAGTAAGAGGGCACGGTATGGGATTAAATTGTATATGCTGTCAGAAAGCAGTACAGGATATGTGTATAATTTCCGGGTCTACACTGGTAGGGATTCCAGTATTGACCCTCCTGGTTGTCTGGCCACTTTTGGAGTTAGCGAAATAAATTGTGTGGGAACTTGGTAGACGGCTGTTTAACAAAGGTCACCATTTGTACGTAGATAATTTCTACACTGGATTGCAGTTGTTCAAGGAGTTATTTAGAGTGGACACTGTTGCTTGTGGCACAATCCGTTCTAACCGGAAAGGCTATCCAAGGGAGCTTGTCTGTAAAAAACTTGAGAGGGGACAGTGCAGTGCCTTGCGGAATAATGAGCTGCTAGCTCTGAAATTTTCAGACAGGAGGGATGTGTACATGCTGTCTACCATCCATGATGAGAGTACTTCCCCTGTGACTGTTTGGGGTCAGGTTGCGGAAGTACGCAAACCTGCGTGCATTTTGGACTACAATAGGCACATAGGTGGTGTTGATAGAGTAGATCAGAGGTTGGAACCTTACACTGCTCTTCGTAAGTCTTACGTGTGGTATAAAAAGTTGGCCCTACATTTATTTCATTTGGCAACTTTTAATGCCTTTATTGTATTCAAGGATTGTTCACCTGAGTCAAGGATGACATTTGTTAAATTTCAGGAGTCGGTGATAGAAATGTATAAAAAAGTACACAGTTCCAATATATATAAAAAAAAATTTTTTATATATATATATCACTCAGAATATATGCAGGGTGGACAGAGTCAGCAATATCAGGAGAGCCCTCAACCATCCATTCGGATGTCAAGTTTCATCACTGGGCAATCTCCTCGTCAGACCGGTGCTGCAATGTCTGGCGGACCACACCGAAATCGGTAGTGGTACTCAACCGAAAATTAATGTTTAGCACAGTGGGGTCTGAAATGGAAACTGACTGTGAAAAAGCAGAAGGAGAGGAAAGTGGATTAAAATTGGCTTTGAACCTCTAACATCACAATTTTAATAGGTCAGAAGAAAGGTTCAAGTCAAGATTAAAAAAATATAGGGAGTTAGATACGGGGGATAATGTTCCACTACACTCCGTAAAAAGGAAAAGGAAGTGTACCTAGTCCTAACGTATTCTGGACAACATGTTTCGCGCCTTAACGGTCATAGAAATGATCCAACGGCGCTTCATCAGGACCCTAAAACTACTTCTCCTATTTAATAGTATGTCATAAGTGCTGGGAGGTCACTTACTGTATGAAGACTAGTTGTCAACGTCGATTTGGTCAATCAGTCACCCATCCCATAGTGAAGGATAAACATCATAGGAACGTGCAAGCCTCAAAACCACAGAAGAATTATTGGTCTCCTGCCGCTCCTGTGTTTGAACCTGCCCCGAGGAGCATGCCTGAAGACTAGTTGTCAATGTCGATTTGGTCAATCAATCACCCATCCCATAGTGAAGGAGAAACATCATAGGAACAAGCAAGCCTCAAAACCACAGAAGAATTATTGGTCTCCTGCCGGTCCTGCGTTTGAACCTGCCCCGAGGAGCACGCCTGAAAGACCTGCCTACCTGTAGATTTTGGCCTCTAGCTCAGCCGGTACCTAGGCAAACCTACCAAACCTGTCTATTTTTACCAACTAGAGACCTAGAGGAATCCAAGATGGGGTGACTTGTGGGGCTCTGACCAGGTTCTGTTACCCAGAATCCTTGGCTAACCTCAAATTTGGATAAAAAAAACACATTTTGCTCACATTTTGGTGACAGTCCCGGAATCAGAGAGGAGCCACAAATTTCCTTCCACCCAGCGTACCCCCAATTCTCCCGATAAAAATGATACCTCACTTGTGTGGGTAGGCCTAGCGCCTGCGACAGGAAATGCCCCAAAACGCAACGTGGACACATCACATTTTTTGAAAGAAAACAGAGGTGTTTTTTGCAAAGTGCTTACCTGTAGTTTTTGGCCTCTAGCTCAGCCGGCAGCTAGGGAAACCTACCAAACCTGTGCATTTTTTTAAACTAGAGACCTAGGGGAATCCAAGATGGGGTGACTTGTGTGGCTCTGACCAGGTTCTGTTACCCAGAATCCTTTGCAAACCTCAAAATTTGGCTAAAAAAACAAGTTTTCCTCACATTTCGGTGACAGAAAGTTCTGGAATCTCAGAGGAGCCACAAATGTCCTTCCACCCAGCATTCCCCCAAGTCTCCCGATAAAAATGATACCTCACTTGTGTGGGTAGGCCTAGCACCCGTGACAGGAAATGGCCCAAAACACAACGTGGACACATCACATTTTTTTTAAGAAAACAGAGGTGTTTTTTGCAAGGTGCCTACCTGTAGATTTTGGCCTCTAGCTCAGCCGGCACCTAGGGAAACCTAGCAAACCAGTGCATTTTTGAAAGCTAGAAACCCAGGGGAATCCAAGATAGGGTGACTTGTGGGGCTCTGACCAGGTTCTGTTACCCAGAATCCTTTGCAAACCTCAAAATTTGGCAAAAAAACATGTTTTCCTCATATTTCAGTGACAGAAAGTTCTGGAATCTGAGAGGAGCCATAAACTTCCTTCCACTCCAGCGTTCCCCCAAGTCTCCCAATAAAAATGATACCTCACTTGTGTGGGTAGGCCTAGCGCCCGTGACAGGAAACGCCCCAAATCACAACGTGGACACATCAAATTTTTTTTAAAGAAAACAGAGGTGTTTTTTGCAAAGTGCCTACCTGTAGATTTTGGCCTCTAGCTCAGCCGGCACCTAGGGAAGCCTACCAAACCTGTGCATTTTTGAAAACTAGAGACCTAGGGGAATCCAAGATGGGGTGACTTGTGTAGCTCTGACCAGGTTCTGTTACCCAGAATCCTTTGCAAACCTCAAAATGTGGCTAAAAAAACACGTTTTCCTCACATTTCGGTGACAGAAAGTTCTGGAATCTGAGAGGAGCCACAAATGTCCTTCCACCCAGCACTCCCCCAAGTCTCCCGATAAAAATGATACCTCACTTGTGTGGGTAGGCCTAGCACCCGTGACAGGAAATGCCCCAAAACACAACGTGGACACATCACATTTTTTTAAAGAAAACAGAGGTGTTTTTTGCAAAGTGCCTACCTGTAGATTTTGGCCTCTAGCTCAGCCGGCACCTAGGGAAACCTAGAAAACCAGCACATTTTTGAAAAATAGAAACCCAGGGAAATCCAAGATGGGGTGACTTGTGGGGCTCTGACCAGGTTCTGTTACCCAGAATCCTTTGCAAACCTCAAACTTTGGCTAAAAAATACGTTTTCCTCATATTTCGGTGACAGAAAATTCTGGAATCTGAGAGGAGCCACAAATTTCCTTCCACCCAGCGTTCCCCCAAGTCTCCCGATAAAAATTATACCTCACTTGTGTGGGTAGGCCTAGCGCCCGCGACAGGAACTGGCCCAAAACACAACGTGGACACATCACATTTTTTCATAGAAAACAGTGCCTACCTGTGTATTTTGGCCTCTAGCTCAGCTGGCACCTGTGGAAACCTAGGAAACCAGTGCATTTTTGAAAACTAGAAACCCAGGGGAATCCAAGATGGGGTGACTTGTGGGGCTCTAACCAGGTTCTGTTACCCAGAATCCTTTGCAAACCTCATAATTTGGCTAAAAAAACACATTTTCCTCATATTTCAGTGACAGAAAGTTCTGGAATCTGAGAGGAGCCACAAATTTCCTTCCACCCAGCGTTCCCCCAAGTCTCCCGATAAAAATGATACCTCACTTGTGTGGGTAGGCCTAGCGCCCGCGACAGGAAATGGCCCAAAACACAACGTGGACGCATCACATTTTTTCATAGAAAACAGTGCCTACCTGTGGATTTTGGCCTCTAGCTCAGCTGGTCCCAGGGGGGGCAGAAATGGCCTAAAATAAATTTGTCCCCCATACCCCCAAAACCCCCCTCCGGGAGCGACCCTTGTCTACGGGATTGCTCCCCCTGCGTGAAATTGGTCCCAAAAAAAAAATCCAGTGCCTAATGGTTTCTGCTCCCTTGGGGGCAGATTGACCTAAAATCGGCCAATCTGCCCCCAAGGGGGACAGAAATGGTCTAAATACAATTTGCCCCCCAGGGGAGCGACCCTTGCCTAATGGGTCGCTCCCCATCTCTAAAAAAACAAACAAACAAAAACAAAAACACAAAAAAAACAATTTGCCCTGGCGCCTAGAGGCTTCTGCCCCCCCTGGGGGCAGATCGGCCTAATACCAATAGGCCGATCTGCCCCCGGGGAGGCAGAAATGGCCTAAAATAAATTTGCCCCCCCACGGCCCCCGGGGAGCGACCCTTGCCTACAAGGTCGCTCCCCTTGCGTGACGACGCAAAAAAAAGATCCCTCGTGCCTAGTTGTTTCTGCCCTCCTTGGGGGCAGATTGACCTAAAATCGGCTAATCTGCCCCCAAAGCGGGCAGAAATGGCCTAAATACAATTTGCCCCTCCAAGGTAGCGACCCTTGCCTAAGGGGACGCTCCCCACCTCTGAAAAAACAAACAGACAAAAAAAAAATGCCCTGGTGCCTAGAGGTTTCTACCGCCCTGGGGGCAGATCGGCCTAATAACAATAGGCCGATCTGCCCCCAGGTGGGAAGAAATGGCCTAAAATAAATTTGACCCCCCCCCCCCCCGGGGAGCGACCCTTGCCTACAAGGTCGCTCCCCTTGCGTGACGGTGCAAAAAAAAGATCCCTGGTGCCTAGTGGTTTCTGCCCCCCTTTGGGCAGATTGACCTAAAATCGGCCGATTTGCCCCCAAAGCGGGCAGAAATGGCCTAAATACAATTTGCCCCTCCAGGGGAGCGACCCTTGTCCAAGGGGTCGCTCCCCATCTGTAAAACAAAAAAAACAAAAAAAACAAAAAATCCCTGGTGCTTAGTGGTTTCTGCCCCCCTTGGGGGAAGATCAGCCTAATCAAAATAGGCTGATCTACCCCCCAGGGGGGCAGAAATGGCCTAAAATAATTCCCCCCCCCCGGGAGCGACCCTTGCCTAAGGGGTCGCTCCCCTTGCGTGAAATTCACGTAAAAAAGTCTAGTCAAAATGCATCCCATCAAAATAGGCCAATCTGCCCCCAAGGGGGGCAGAAATGGCCTAAATATAATTTGCCCCCTAGGGGAGCGACCCTTGCCTAAAGGGTCGCTCCCCACCTAAAAAAAGAACGAAAACAAAACAAAAAGAAACAAATATATATATCCCTGGTGCCTAGAGGTTTCTGCCCCCCTGGGGGCAGATCGGCCTAATAATAGGCCGATCTGCCCCCAGGGGGGGGCAGAAAAGGCCTTCCCCAAAAAATGCCCCCCATGGGAGCGACCCTTGCCCAAGGGGTCGCTCCATTATGTCTATTTAAAAATAGAAAATAAAATAATCCCTGGTGTCTAGTGGGGTTTCAAAAGCCGGATTGCAAGCAATCCGGTTTTTGAAACCCTGGGAGAGACTTCAAAGGGAAGGAAATACATTTCCTTCCCTTTGAAGCCTCTCTGGGCCTCCCCCACGTGATTGAAAGAGAAATGCTGAGCATTTCTCTTTCAATCGCGCTGGAAGCAGTGCTTCCAGCGCGATGGGGGAGACCCTGTGACAAATCAGGCTTCCCCTTCCATCCCTGACTTGGGGGGGGTGGGGAGGAACCCCTAGCGCTCCCTCTGGGCTCTGTGACCAGGACGTAATGGTTACGTCCTGGGCACAGAACCGGTTAATTAGATGTGAGAATGTATTTTTGTTGGCTTATTCTGAGCATTTCCTCGTTCAATATGTTTAAGAAGTTGAACACTATAAACCATTTTCTTAGATTTCAAAAATTCTTGGTACTTTTTTACCCTCATACAGAGTGTCCCTTACAGGAGCCTAATCCATCGTTAATGAATTAACTACTTTAATCAATGAGCTAGTGTCATTAATAGTACAATTATGAACTGCATGTTTTCCTGATTTCTTTGTTACAATGGGGGTACACTAGACCGCCTTTCACCTTTCTTTCTCACGTCAGAAGCTAATATCAATGGATCAAACGTCAGTTGAACAACCCAAACACTAAAAATCTGAGTAAATACTCTGGACAGTTCTAAAACACAAATAAAACAGCCAGTGATCTGCTAAAATAAGGGCACTGAGGCTTTACATGCATCTTTTGGCAAATTAGTTTCTCTTTCAAATGTTATCCCTTTTCCAGGACAATCGTCCAACTACAAGGAAAGTTGATGACCTTTGGAAAGGGAACAAATCTAAATGTTGAAATGCTTGAAGAAAACCTGGGAGCAGATCATTACAACAATCTGTAAAATGCAAAAAAGTAGCTTCCACTTGGTGGAGTCTTGCATGTGATTAAAAGGAAGCAAAAAAGTCAGAAACAAGGGGTAAGGTCCTACTCTACCTCATCTGGGCTTTGGCAGGTGAAGACGAGCTTGGCCTTTGCCAGGGCATGGCCCTTACATGTCACACACAGTGGGACCAGTAGCAGTATTTTATCATGATGGTCATTGCAATGAGAGGGGATTCTCCTACCTTCTTACTGCACCTGGGATTGTGGAATAGATAGTTTCATGCAGCAACGAGTGTCAACTTTCTTTCTTCTGTGGTGCATGACTTGTAGAGGTGCTTCATAGCACTAGTCAAGCAGAGGGAGGGGCTCCTTCTCCTTTCCTTCTTCACTTCTCCGGGCTTTAGGGGCTAGTAGTCTCTTGTAGGAAGGTGTGACAGTCTTCTTTGTACCACACAGGAGAACCAGTAGCAGCACTTTACAGTGCTAGTCCCAGCAGCAGATGGGACTTTTCCTCCCCTTCCTTACTGCACCAGGGATTCAGGGAGAGGTAGTCCATTGTAGCAAGGAGTGACAATCTTCCTTAATTTGTGCAGGGGGACCAGTTTTGGTGCCTTATGTCTCTAGTCTCAACCACATGAGGGGCTCTTCCTTCCCTGCCTTACTCCACCAGGGCTTCTGGAACTTGTAGTCTTTTCCAGAAAGGAGAAGTGAAGCAACACTCCTTAAGGATTTGAAGTTGTTTATTCAAGAGCTTAACAAGGAGATAAAACAGGACCCCATAACTACCTTCTCTTTTCCAAGTCACCAGTACCGCCTCCTCATCAAAGCATAACATTCCATACCATTACGCCCCTCTTACATTCTACCCTTAAAGGGGATCATTATTTGTAGTGGTTACAACACATCTCCGCCCTCAACACTTTACAAATATGACTATGCTATATACATGCAAACAACTTTAAATTTAGTAATGAACTTTAAAAAAAAAAGCTTACTATGCTATATACATGCAGAAACAGTTAAATTAAAAATGGACATGATTATTGAGTACAGGAATCTTTCATCCATCCATAACATTTCCTTTCTCTTGTCAATATACCTTCTTTCCCTCTTCCACTGCACGTTTTGGCATTAGCATCATCATTGGCACCTTTGTCACTGCTTCCTTCTCATCTATAATCATGAACTGGTCTTCTTTCATTCCAGTTCTCACCACATTCCAATCCCAGAGTGTTAGCACACAATTTGTTGATTCTCCTAGAATCAGAAAGCTTAGATTCAATTTTTGTATGTTTCCACTCAGCTTTGCTCACATCAAATCTCCAACATCGAATCTGCATGCACCTCTTTTCAAATTACTATTATGTCTTTGTTCATAAATAATCTGCTTATCTCTCACCTTCACTTACTGCTTCAGCATTACCTCTCCTCATCTTCTCATCCACCAAGGACAGGCAATTGTTGTAGACTTCGAACCTAACAGAAGCATGAAGGCTGATTCATTAGGAACCGAATGGGGGGGGTAGATCTATAATTCCTACTATGGGAAACATGTACAAACGTTTGGAATTGCGATTTCCTAATTGCGATTCCATGCAAATTCAAATTAGGAAATAGCAATTCCAAATGTATGAAACTCCTATGAGTTTCTTTAGTGATTCCCAGTGGGTCCTCACTAGTCCTACCTCATTAATATTAATAAGAAAGGTTGCAATTTGCCTCCCACAGGAAATAGCAAAAATCACAGGGATCATGGCCTGCTGGAGTCAGCGGACCATCATGTCTGTCATTGCTTTTGAATAAAGAATTCTCTTTTTTTTTTAAAACACAGCCCGGTCTCCTTAAAGGAAAATGGGCTAAAAAGCAAAAATAAAACGCTTCAGTTAAATTTTATAAGAGTAGTCAGTGGTCCGTGGGACCACTGCCTGCTCTTACAAAAACATTTTCACTACAATTCCCTAAAGGGAAAGGGTCCCTTGAGGATCCCTTCCCATTTTTGAATGGGTTAACACCAATTTAAAATTGGTGTTTACTGCAGTTGTTTTGCGACTGTGTTAACGGTCACAAAACAATAAAACATACCACTGCGACTCGCAATTGGCAAGAGAAGCCTAAGAACTCCCATTATTATTGCGACTGGCAATCCTATTTTGAGATTCTGTAAATTGTTTACCAACTCACAAATTAGCATTTGTACATACCAACATGTTTTTTTTCTGTATGCAAACAGCCTGATTTTTTTAATTGGGCCATTTGCACACAGAAAAAAAGCTTTGTACATCTGGCCCATAGTTTCTTAGTTCTTGTTTCCAGCCCAGTCTACTTTAAACAGCCAAACACTCAACCAACACCCTGTTAAACCTTACAACCAAAATATTTTCTGTAGAATGATGAAACATGGTCCTATGATTTTGTAGTGTGTATAGTTTGAAAAACTCAGACATATTTCTGAAACAAATGGAGGGCCATTATCAGCAACTCTCCCCTGAGGAATGTCTTCCCTTGAGAATATGTCTATGCATAAACGTATGATACATTATTTGTTTTTACTTCATTCACTATCTGATCTTCTGCCCATTTTGATAAATAGACGACCATGACCAAAGCAAACTTCCCTTGTAAATCATTATGGTTAAACAGACCGAACATATCTATTACCAGTTTCTTCCATGGCAATCCGGATATTTAATTGATGCAATTGGAGATTCCCTCACAACACAAGGTTTGTCACTAGAAATACAATTAAAGAAATGTCTTACACAACTCTATATCTTCAAACATAAAATCACCAAATATTCATACAAGCTTTGTTTTTCATGTCTGACATTCCATCATGCTCTTCATGCAACAACCCAATCATTTTTCCATGAATGGGAAATTCCACCACCATTCTTTCTCCTCTCTACAAGATTTCATCTACCACATATTGTTCTGTCAGACCAATTTGAATTTTACCCATAACTCATTATTAGACCATTCCATTTTCCATCCTTCTGCCATGTTTTGTTTTATAAGCAAAAACCTGTCATCCTGATTAAAAGCGCGTATCACCCGAACAACCATTTTCTACGCAAAACGTTTCCTCTGCCCTTTTGTAGTAAAGACATCCACTGATGGTTTGTGATCCATTTTCAATTCATATCTCATTCCCAACAAATACATTTTGAAATATTATACTCCCCACAAACACACCTTCTTGGTCACAGAATAACTACTTTCAGCACCTTCCAATTTCCTTAATGTGAATACAATGATCCATTCTTTCAACTCCATGCAAAACTGCATCAAGCCCATATGCAGTTGCATCAGTCATCAGAACTGTTTTGTATGCTGGATTGTACAATTTTAATATGGATGATCTAGCTATACTTTCTTTGAAAAAAAAGCTTTCTTCCACTTTTAACTCCAAACAAATGTTGCCCCATTCCTCAACAATAATCTCATTGGTTTAGTAATACCAGCAAACTTACTTTCACATTTTGTGTAGTACTCCACTATTTCCAGCAAAGATTTTAATTGTTTCTTACTGATTGGATCTATGAGCACACTCAATAACTTCTAACAATTTAAGTTTAAGGCTCAATACACTCTGCTCCGATAATAAGTCACAAATTCGCAATTTTAGATAAAGAATATTTACATTTATCCACTCCAATCGGTAATCCAGTATTTTGAAATCTTTCAAAAAATAGTCTCAGAATCATATCATGATCCAGCTTATTCTTGCCATAAATCAGTTTATCATCCTGAAATATTGTAACAACTTGTATACCAGATAAAACGTTCTGAAAAAACTGAAGAGGCTGATGCCAACCAAAGGAGCATCCTTAAATATCTGAAAACTCCTTGTGGTCTTACAAATGACATTAGAAATCTACTGTCTGGGTGTAATAATATTTGGTGGTACACCTTTGACAAATCTAAAATTGAAAAATATTTCTCTTCCCTACAAGTACTTAACATGTGATTCATGCTTGGTAATGAATACTGGGCCATCCAAATGCTATTGTTTCAATCAAGCAAAATGACACTCATGCATACATCTACATTTTGTTTATGTTCAAGAACAATTGTATTAAGCCACTCCAGTGCTTCTGTGGGTTCAATTATACCTTCAACTCAATGTTTATGCAACTCATTCCTCCTTTTCAGTTCTTTACAAGCTAACAGCAGTCTTGCTCTTTCCTCTAAATACATTTTTCCTACAGCGAAAGCATCAAAAGCCCCTTGTAAAGGTAGTTTCACACCACAATAAACTATGGGACAAACTTTAGTACATTACAGTATCACAACTGACAATTTCATATATGTACATTTTGAAATTAAAATTTACGTTGTTAGAAATGGGGTTTTTGGTTGACAGTCAGGTTACCCCCTGTTCAAGCAAGGGCCCTCATTCTAGTCAGGGTAAAGGACAATCACCCTAAGCTAACCCCTGCTTACCCCCTTGGTAGCTTGGTCGAGCAGTAGGCTTAACTTCAGAGTGCTAGGTGTAAAGTATTTGTACCAACACACAGTAACTTAATGAAAATTCTACAAAATGACACCACAGGTTTAGAAAAATAGGAAATATTTCTCTAAACAAAACAAAACCAAAATGACAGAAATCCACCCTACACATGTCAAGTTATCAATAAAAATGAAAAAGAGTCTTTAAGTAGTTTTAAACACACACTAACACTGTTAACATGAAAAAGTACCTTGGATGCGTCAAAAATAACCCTGCAAGGGTGAGTGCGCATCAGAAAGGGCTTGCAATGCGTTGATTCCACTCACGAGCAGGACCTTGCGTCATTTCTCCTTTTGCCGGGTAAGGGCGCATAGTTTCATCTCCCCGCAGGAGAGCGATGTGTCGATCTGGTCAGCACTCTCGGGTCCTGGCAGGCTGTGCGTTGTTTTTACACACCCAGCGGTACTTGACTCAGAAATCCAGCCGCACGACGATCCAAAAACCCACTGCACGGGTTATGATCTCCCAGCCTCCATCAGTGATTGCGCGTGTCGTTTCTCCTGCTCTGTGCGTCGATTCTTTGGTCGCATTTCTGGCGAGCGTTGATTTTCAGTGAAGAGCCGGCGGCGCGTTGTTTCTTCTTTGCTGTCCCTGAGACTTCAAACAACAGGAGGCAAGCTCTAAATCAAGCCCTTGGAGATTTCTTCACAAGATGGAAGGCACATAAAGTCCAGTCTTTGTCCTCTTACTCTGGCAGAAGCAGCAACTTCAGGATAGCACCACAAAGCACAGTCACAGGCAGGGCAGCTCTTCTTCCTAAGCTCTTCTCCAGGCAGAGGAGCCTCTTGTTTTCAGAAGGGTTTCTTAAAGTCTGTGGTTTTGGGTGCCCGTCTTATACCCAATGTCTCCTTTGAAGTAGGCCTACTTCAAAGTAAGGTCTTTTTTGAATGTGAAATCCTGCCAGGCCCCAGACACTCACCAGGGGGTTAGAGACTGCATTGTGGAAGGGCAGGCACATCTCTTTCAGGTGTGAGTGAACACTCCTCTCCTCCCTCCTAGCAGAGATTGCTCATCAGGATATGCAGGCTACACCCCATCTCCCTTTGTGTCACTGTTCAGTGTGAGGTACAACCAGCCCAACTGTCAAACTGACCCAGACAGGGAATTCACAAACAGGCAGAATCACAGAAATGGTATAAGCAAGAAAATGCTCACTTTCTAAAAGTGGCATTTTCAAATACACAATCTTAAAATCAACTTTACTAAAAGATGTATTTTTAAATTGTGAGCTCAGAGACCCCAACCTCCACATGTCCATCCGCTCCCACAGGGAGTCTACAGTTTAATCATATTTAAAGGTAGCCCCCATGTTAACCTATGGGAGGGACAGGCCTCGCAACAGTGAAAAAACACATTTAGCAATATTTCACTGTCAGGACATATAAAACACATTACTATATGTCCTACCTTAACCCTACACTGCACTCTGCCCTTGGGGATACCTAGGGACTAACTTATGGGTGTCTGACGTATAAGAAAAGGGAAGGTTTAGGCCTGGCAAGTGGGTACACTTGCCAATGAGAATTTACAGTGAAAACTGCACACACAGACACTGCAGTGGCAGGTCTGAGACATGATTCCAGAGCTACATATGTTGGTGGCACAACCATTGCTGCAGACCCACTAGTAGCATTTGATTTACAGGCCCTGGAGCCTCTAGTGCACTTTATTAGGGACTTACTAGTAAACCAAATATGCCAATCGTGGATAAGCCAATTACATACATATTTTGTAAAGGAGCACTTGCCATTTAGCACTGGTTAGCAGTAGTAAAGTTTCCAGAGTAACAAAAACAGCAAAATCAGAGTCCAGCACACATCAACAACCTGGGAAACAGAGGAAAAAAGTTAAGGGAGACCACGCGAAGGATGAAAAGTCTAACAACGGTGAACACAAGTCCACCCACATGTCAACATCCATTGCTGCTATTTTTGCTACACAATTGAGAGGATTATACAACTCATTAATGTATAAAATACGGTCATCAGCAATATCAACTTTTGATTTGAATTAGACTCAGTTTCCATCAATTTAGATTCACCCACTATTAATACTTCAACATCTTCTGAACAATCCTCCTCAATGATTGTACAGTTGTAATTTTTTTGCCAAATTTCTTTTTCTCCTCATTGGCAATGGATTTTCACACTTTTGAAAAATGTCTCAGTTTTTTATATTGATAACATCTAACCCTTAAAGCAGGACAAGTAGTTGATGAAGCAAAATCTTTAAAACTACCACAACTAAATCATTGACTTTAACTTCTTTCTTCTGATCCTTCAAATTTCTTTTCCTTACACAAACTCTTCTTTATTGCATTTACCTCTTGTGGTTTAGATAGATCACCAGCAATTTTTGATGGAGACAATTTATCTTTATTAGTAATCAGAACATGTAAATAAGTAGACGTGCTTTATATTTTCTTTGCAATAGCAATGTCTTTATCTAATGTTAGTTCACCAGCACACATTTTCTTGAATCTTTAAATTACTAGCATGATTGAATAATTGATCCCTTGCAATTTCATCTCATCAATCCTTAAACTTGCAAGTTGCAGCTAAAAACACATAGACAACCCACATACTGCTCTATAGTTTAATCTGGTAACTTTTGAATGGAAAATGAAGAATGCCTTTTCACCACCACATTTAGGGTCATATTTATGAGTTGGTTTGCATTGTTTATGCATCACACAATCTGATACATGTGCACAAGCCTTACATGTGATTTGTGAAGCCATGCAAGGCCACTTTGTGTGGCCATAAGTGTCTCAGTAAATCTGGAGTAAAGAAATGCAGCACAAATCACTGCATTTTCTTACCCTGTCCCTAGAAGTTGTTGCATGGGTGTTCCCATGCACAACTCTTGGTTTTTGTGATGCATTTCCATATTTACCAGAAGTGGTAGACCTGGGAATGCACCAAAAAGATATGCCTTCTCAGGTGAGGAATAACAGGAGAAAATATATTTATTTATCCTCATTACTTCATCTTTCTATATGTGATGCATTCTGGAGACAGGAGGCAGGACCTCAAGCCCCAAAGTGTATTGCGGGGAAGGACAGCGGTGAGAGTTCAATGTAGTGCCAGTCAGTCACCTTAAGGGTTCTGCTTCCCTCATGTAGCATGTGACATGCTCCTGCTTGGTGGTGACCAGGGGGCAGGACCCCAAGCCCCTGAGTGCATTGCAGGAAAAGAAGGAGTGCACCACAGCATCAATCGGGTGCCTTAAGTGCACCACTTTCTACCCATAGTGAAGGACACGCTCTTGCTTGGCGGAGACTGTGGACAGGACCTCAAACCCCAGACCGCATTGTGAGCAAAGGAAGAAGATTGGAGTGCACTGCACCAACAGTTGGCATCTTAAGAGTTCTGCTACCCTCCTGCAGTATGGGATTTGCACATGTCACGCCTGCATGTGTGCCTGGGTGAATACCAGGCCCATAGCGTGCCTGTTTTCGCCCATCATCACCCGGAAGAGGCTGGGACAGGCCACCTATCCTGGGCCTTGATTTTGGACTTACCTAGAGGTGAATGCACTTTATACTGTTTACACAGATGTTGAGCTGAGCCTGCTCCTACGTTGAAATGCTGTGCCTACATTTTGGAATCATGCTAGGAGATGATAGTGTGCTTTTTCAACTTGTCTTGATATTGACAACATGCTCTTTAATGCTCCTCACTTTTCACAATGCCTGTCTTCACTGATATTTGGCTAGCCTAGGCACCCCTCTCGTTCTTTAACTCCCTCTGTGGGTTTAAGGCACTCTTGACATGTCCTGTAGTTACATTCTCCTTAGTTGCCTTTGTGGGGAGTTTCTTCTCTGGCTTCTCTCCAGCACCAATTTAACAGAAAATGGGGAAAAGAATGGTGGCCTCCTCAAAGCTCTTGTCTCCTCATGTGACCCCAGGCACCTCTATTATTGATGTTTTTGGCACGTGCTTTGGGGGGAAGTGTCTACAGAAATTAAGCTTGTGGAGAGACGATTGTCTCTGACTGGGAATGGCCCCTTGCCAGTCCTTGAATATTCCACATGCTGGTCTGGGGACTTCACCCCTTGCACTTTATATAATTTAGAGGCAGAGTGTTTGACTGAGCAATCTCTGCATGCAGCTTCAGCACCTACCACATCCTCCACATGGCCAAACAGGGTGGGCTCCTTACTGTCTCTAACCATTGAATCTATGCAAACTTTTTTTAGCCCTGAGACAAAATGGAGAAAACATGGCCGAGAGTGAGAGCCACTGTGCCAATATGGGCACACAAATGGAGAGCTCAGAGCTATTTTTTCTCCCAGAGTGTACCCTGTCTGACTCCTCATTGAAGGGGCTTACTGAGGCCTTCAATTATATCATGGCCCCAACTCTTAGGAGGTAAATGCTTACTGAAGCAAAACTGTCTCAGATAGTAGAACTTATTAATGGGGGGGTTGTCTCTTGAGTCTAGTGCATTAAACCTTTGTGTTTCCAACAGTGCAATTTGACCCATCCTAACAGCTGGTGCGGAGCTAGTTTGGACCCCTTCACTGATACACACATTTTACCAGCGTGGCAAACTCTGACACTTGTGTGTCTGGTCCCCCTTCAGTCCCTCTACCTGGTCCTTGTCATACTAATGTGGCCGTCCGACCACATCCTACTACAGGGACTGTAATTCATTTGCCACCTGTAGCCACCCCAAATATAGTGATCCTGGGGAATGTTCCCACTTTGACTAGCCCTTTTCAGAACTCAGAACTCAAAAACAAGGTAATGCACTGAATAAATAGTCATTCTAACTTAAGGATGCAGATATATGATTCTATCAATATGGTGAGAAGAGTGAGCTGGGTGGGGCAAGACATGAAGAGGTGGGATGGGGACTGTGTGGTAAATAATTTTAATAGGCCCATTGTTGCGGCCCATGTCCTGGCAACCATAGGCTCTTGTAGATCAACCAAACCAACTAATATTCAGGCCTTCCATCTTTTTTTTTTTACAAGCTGGAAATTGGTTCTCATAAACAAATAGAAACAGGGCCTCCCAGGGTTGGCCCATCATGGCAGATGCTTACCTATATCCCCAGCTTATCCAGTATGGAGGACCCCAAACAGATTTGCCCCCTAAGTAACCTGGACTCTTGTGACTGATTCACCCAGTCCACTTCTTTCTGGTCTGCTTTGACCCCCTGGCCTGCAGTTGTCCCTACCAATATTTCAGCTAAGAAACGTCATCAGCTCCATTTCTTAGTGTGGAGCATTGCATGTTTGGCAGCCAAATTTATTGACTTCAACTGGGTTTCGTTTTGTTAGGCAATGCCATCTGATCTGCCTCCAGGAAACGTCAGAAGAGTCAAATCACTATTTTCTGAAGGGGTATAAAACCACTTGCAGGGTAGCAGTGGCCACAGAGGCAGGGTTAGCCAAAGGCTGTCATTGGAATTCACCGTTATGACAAGGTTGAAACTACCTGCCAGGGCTCTATATCCTTTGCTATTATCCGTTTTTACAATGCTAAAACCTGGGCAGAGGAGCCATCCAAATTTAGGACCTGATTTAGATCATGGCGAACTTACCACCCATCCACTTTGGCTGAAAAGAAAGTCAAAGCGACAGTCTTCCATCTGCTGTATTTAGATGTATTGTGACTGAGCCACCGACCACCACTGCAGAGTACTGTTCAGAGCAGACAGGCTGGTGGGTTACCACTGCCCGTACTTAGATGATACAGTCCTGCAAGCGGTGTACTGGTGGCAGTTTGCTGATAGAGGGAGGACATCTCTGGACCTAATGGACATCAGACAATGGCAGTGTCTGTGGATTAGAGGTAAGTCACCACACACACTCTCAACCCTTGCCATATCCATCTCCTTACATCACAGTTGATGCAACACACCACAAACACACCAATATTCAGTGGCATTCCAACACAAACGAACATGTACATGCCGCAAACACAAATACACATACATCCATGTCACAACATACACACACTAGTAACACCACACCCACATATGACACAATCAGCACAGCTACACACTCATCTACACAAACCCATGCACATACAAGCACAACTACGCACATCATGACAGCAACCGCCCCACAACAACATGCACCTGAAACCTGAATGCAGCAACAAAACAGACAACAACATCCATGCCATATGCTAGTGGCACACATACTGACACAACAACATTACCCACTACACCTCCCTGTACCTCACACTGCCAATCGCATTGAACGGATACAAACATGTACTGACTCACACACACACAACTCAAAGTACAACATGACAGGTACAGGTCCACTTGCAATGTGGACATATCGGCACAGTTCTCAATTGTGAATGTATCATCAATGTGGTGCTGGCATTCATTTGGCAATGAATACTGATGCCATAATGGCATTTGTGTATGTGTTTGATGTGTGTTGTGTACCACTGTGTTCTTACCCATGTCCTTGACATATGCATGTCACAGTAATATTATTAAATTACTGTGACATGTATATGTCTGCAGTGGTCCAGTGCCCATGTGCAGTGACTCCCCAGTGAACACAATCAATGCAGCTTCTCTACCTTTGTGTACAGCTATGGGGGGAGTTGTGCTTTCTGAGAGGTTCAGTAGCAGCAGCAACAGTGGGCCCTGTCCAGTCATGTCCAGCTGGAAGCAGAAGTAAAACACGAAGAAAAGATGACTTTTCACACCCTTGGCCCCCAATCCACCATATCAGAAGTGGAGGTTCGGGCCACCACTTTTTGCTTCATGGTATGGCACATCCAAATCTGCTCGGTGGTAAGGGTAGCTGGAGTCCCACTGTCAACCACACTTTCCTATGACGCCAACGTGGTGGATGGGAATCTTTGGCAGAGTTGGCGGACAGGTTAAAGTCTATAGGGCTGTACACATCTAAATTGGGTGGGCATACCTCCAAGGCTGCAGGTGGGTTTTCTGTCAGAAAACAAATTGCAGGACAGTTACCATCAACATCTAAATCAGGCCCTTAGAATCTAAGCTCAGCTAATGATACCCTGTCAGGCAGGAGGTATGGGGTGGACAGCGTAATCCTTGTAGAAAATTTTAATTGCCACATTTGTGTAAATCCTCTGGACCCTATTCATATCAGTTCCAAGTGCTTGTTGACAGAGGAAATACACATACTGGGGAAGGTTCTCAGTTAAATACCATTTGAAACAATTACAATCTGGTCTTTTCTCTGGAAAAACCACTGACCCCTGCATTTTACCCACCTTTAGGGGCAGGGGGTGTGATTCTACAAATTATTTTATTTTTGTGTCAGCCTCCTTGTTTCTTTTTATTGCCATCTTCATTATTGTGTATGTGCATTAAGTGCCACAATCCACTTTTGCTAGTGCTTAATGGGATATGCAGGTGTCCTAGGAACATACACGTGATTCAAAGTGTGTTGTCCCTTAAAGATCAGGGAAGGCATGTAAGATGGTCGCAAGTGGAGCCCATCAGGTTCTGACGTGTTTGGATTTAAGTGCCCCGAGTTGGTAAATTTTAACAACCTTTGATGGTATATCACAGAAGGCATCCACATAATTGGTGGTATCCCAGAGGCAGGACAGGCACTGTGTACCCAAACAGCTTGATAGCAAATACACCAAGTCTTTATTGAAGTTGAAGGAAGCTCTAAAGTAGGTTCCCAGAAATTAGAACTCTGTTATTGCCTGCGATAGGGCCTATAAAATGGAACATGCAAACTGCAAGGTAGGTTAAGAGAGAATGCCTGGGATGATTTAGCCCAAGCTTGTAAAATTGAGGAAACCACCCAGTCTTGCCAGTGATAATGGTCCTGCCTTATGCCATCATATATCTCAGGGCCAGTGAGTGGCACATTTTGAAGGGATCTACAATGGCAAGCTGGTGGGACAAAATGCTGTTTTGGAAGTGCCCTTCGGAGGAAGGCTAAATCATTTACACTTTTTACATTTGACGAGTTGAGCAAGGGTATTCAGGCCATATCACGTAACAAGACTCTAAGACCCAAAGGGATCCCCCAAATCTGTTCCTAGAAGATATCGAGCTCTGGTGCCCAGTCTTTTCAAGAAGGGGCAAAGATAACACTCAATGTTATCGGACTCTATCCCTGATTGATGCAGTGGCAAAGGTCATAGGCAGGGTGGTTCTTGATAGGTTGATGAGGGTGAGTGGACAAGCACAATATAATCTCTGATGTCTAAAACGTTTTCAGGCAGTGGAGATCAACATCGGACCAATGCCTTAATCTACATCTGGTAGTCAACAAGTACATTGATGCCAGATCTGAATCAATCAACCTTGCCTTCATGGATTTAACGTTTCTGTTTGACAGGGTCAATTGGGGAAATTGTGGTTCTTACTTATTGCTTTAAAGGAGGGCCCTAATATTGTCCATTTGTTGAGTGATCTACATGCCCACACAACAGAATCAGTTTGATATTTTCAGGGATCGGCTTGCACTTGGCCATTTGGCAGTAGCAGAGGGTTGCATCAGGAATGTATTCTTGCCCTGTTTCTGTTCACACTATATGTTAATGGGCTGCAGAAAGCCCTCCTGTCTGTGGTGTCTGGCTGCCCAAAAGGCTGGGTCGAAACTGCTATGGGTTTTACTGTACGCCGATGATGCAGACCTCATGATGAGGATCGCCTTGGGTCTACAGTTGCTACTGGACAAGTTTGTTTATTTAATGTCAGTTAATTTAACTACATCTTATGTAATTGTCCTGGGTTCGAGAACCACCAGATCGAAAACATTTAGCAGGGCTCGCACAGATTAGCCAGGGTCCCTGTATTTTGGTACCTCTGGGTTCTGTTTGATTGTAATAGAAATGGGAAGCCCCTGCTTAACAACACAAAAATGGATCTCATCAAGGCAAATGCCACTATTTTAGATTTGCTTTGAAACTGACATCCTGCCCACCCGGAACCTTAATCAAGATGTATCAGGCCAAGCTTGCCTCCAAAGTCCTATATGACAGTGAGGCGTGGGGGTGTTCACAGCATCCAGTCCGTGGAAAATTTATTTTTAAGGCGGTTGTTGCAGGTTCCCCAAAGCACGCAGGCACTATCTGTGCATGACAAACAAGGAGTCCAGTTCGTAGGTGACTTTATTGCTCTTAGGTTACTGATATGAGGAAGAGAGAGGAACCCCAGCTGAATAGGGTGGGTCTTAATGACTGTCTATCCATGGATCATGTCACTAGAATTCCATGGATTGCATACTCCAAGGGTGTTTTACTAGCCTGGGTAGGGAGGATCTATTTTGTAGCCCTCAATCCTTGAGCATTGCAGAGGGAAAATGGGTAAAAATGCATTTGTAGCATGCAGGTGACCACATAGAGAGCAGACAGAACTGTTGAAACCCATGGTTAGGGGGCATATACTGCTAAAATCCATTCAGACTATAGAACTGAACGTGTTTAATTTGAAGAGTGATATTGACAGATTCTTACTGACTAGAATTGGATTCAATATGATACATCATCTTATGGCCTCCCTGAGGGGCTGGAGTTCTCCTGGTTCTTTGGGTTCCTAAGGCTGAAACAACCAGTCATCACAGTTGTATGATAGAACCACGCATGTGGCAAACACTCATGCCTGAACAACGTGGTCGGTAAGACGACTGCATTGTTTCCACGCATGCCTTTACCACACATGGCTTTACAATGATTTTTCATTGTAAAGACATGCCTAGTAAAGGTATGTGTGGAAACGGCAAGCGTGGTTGTCGCATGCCATCCCCACCCTAAAAACAAAAGTACCCCGGAACCCCCACCCTTAAAAACTACCCTGAAACCCCCCACCAACCCTGAGCCCTAAAACCGACCCCCACACCCAGAAATAAAACAACCCAACCCCTAAAAACAAAATAACCCTGACCCCCCACCTCCCTTAAAAACAGAAGTACCCCTACCCCACCTTTAAAAACTACCCAATACATCCCACCTACACTGAGCCCTAAAACCGACCCACAGCCCCCAAAATAAATTTACTCAACCCCTTAATACAAAATTACCCCAACCCCACACCTAAAACCTGACCCCCGCCTGCCCTGAATACAAAATTATTCCCAACCCCACCCCCTGAAAACCTGACCATCCCACCAACCCTAAATACAAAATTACCCTGACCGACCACCTGTAAAACCCACCCCTACCCTAAATACAAAGTTACCCTGACCACTCCACCCCCACCCCTAATAACCTGCCCCCACCTGCCCTGAATTCACAACTACCCCCACCTCGATCCTGCCCCTAATAACCCGACCCCCCATCAACTAGAAATACAAAATTACCCTGACCCCCACCCTTTGAAACCCACACCTGCCCTAGATAAAAAATGACCCCAACCACCCACCTCCACCCTTACTAACCCACCCCCCACCTGACCTAAATAAAAAAATTACTCCGACCCACCACCCCACCCATAATAACCCACCCGGCCTAAATACTAAATTACCCCAACTCCTCATCCCCTAAAAACCTGACTCCGCCACCTGACCTGAATACAAAATTCCTCTAACCCCTACCCCGCCCCTAGTAACCCGACCCTCCACCCAACCTAAATACAAAATTACCCCAACCCCACCCCTAAGAGCCCACCCTAAATAAATAAAATACCGACCCCCACCTCTAATAACCCATCCCCACCTGCCCTAAATACAAAATTACCCCAACTCCCCACCCCCGTAAAAACCTGACTCCCCCACCTGCCCTAAATACAAATTACCCTGACCCCGCCCCTAAAATCCTGAGCCCCCCGCCTGCCCTAAATTCAAAATTACCCCAACCCCCACCGCTAAAAACTCGACCCCCACCCCTAAAAACAAAATAATCCTGTCCCCCATCCATGCCCTTAAAAATATAGTACAGACCCTCCACCCCTTCATTTTATGAAAATAAAATAACCTAACCACCCAAACCCCTTCACCCCCCACCCCCACCACTAAAAAATACCCCCAACCCTGCCCCAGCCCCACTTACCTGTCCTCGTCCTCTCCTGATGGAGCTTCCTTTTTCTCTGCCTTATCCATGCATGTGCAAATCCGCTTCGCTGATCTGGCCCTTGCAACCGTCCCACGCATCCGCAGAACTACAACCGGCCGCAGATCATTCTCGCACCTCACCGCTAAGATGTGGAACACTCTTCCCACCCACCTGCGTCAGACCAAAGACTTCCTTACCTTCAGGAGGCTTCTCAAGACCTGGCTGTTCTAGCAGTAGCATCAGCCCCCCACCTCAGTGCCTTGTGACCCTCACAGGTGAGTAGTGTGCTTTACAAATTCCTTGACTGATTGACTGCTCAGCACATGCGTGGTTAAGGCACAGACAAAGGCCTGCATTGTTCAGGCAAGCATTGTTCCACTTGCAAGAACAATGCAGGCGTAGTTCTGGGTGCGTTGTTCCGGATCTTCCTGTCTCCACAGGGTACCATTCACTTTATAAGGGTATGTAATTACTTTACTGGTCCTAGGAAAATGTTTGTCAAGCCTTTACTAAGACCCTACACTTTAGGCAAATCCAAACGGCTCTGATGTTTCTTCAGTTACTATCCGATGATGACATTACTTTTAAAGTGTCTTGCTTTTTAAGACCTGTAATGAGAGTGAGGGATTCCATGCTTGATTAATCATGTGGTTGTTGCTTACTCTCTTATCCTTTGTAATCTCTGGGATGTCTTCCATAGGATTTTATCAGAGGATCTTCTTTATTTTTGTAGTGTATATTTTAATTGCTTTGTACATTGTATATTTATGAAATTTTTACAGTGGATTGTATGTGCTTTTATGGTTATAGTATAACCAAATAAAGACTATTTGAATTTAATTGTATTGTTTTAATAACTACAGTTTCCCTTCTGGAACAAAAGCATCACCTCCAGTAGCTTTCATTAAGTTTCAAAAGCATCCTTCCAATCCTTCCATGGCACGGACGATTGTCCTTGAGGCAGTAGAAACATTGGTGGTGCTGTTATCAATCCCATGCTGTATTCACAATATCAAACATAAAATATTAAGTTAAAACAAGAAACGAAGCCACGCTTGTCAGAGAAATAATAACAAATTATTAATATAAAAAATGTATTCACCTTTGTGTATGTGCAAGTACTGTTATGAATATGATGTTGTTGAAAATTGCACCCTATTTCAGTCCTATTTCTATTTCCACACACCTGGGTCATATGTTCCTGAAGAAAAGAAGAAAATAAAACTACTTCATTCTTCATAATTGCTCGACAAAGACCACTGGAAAGTTCATCTACTGTACAGGTCATATATGCTCATCTTTGTTTTTTCCAATCCTTCTTCTAGCCGCAATAAACAGAAGTGAGACCCCCCCAATTGGATACACGTCTCGTCCTTGCTCTTATTGCTCTCATCTCAATAATGTTGCAACTGTATTTCTCATTGGAAGTGTGCCCGATCCTTTGCTCGTGCTGCTTTCCACATTCAACTGATTGCGCCTCAGGAACCGCCCGCACCACTGCCCGCGCTTCATGAACATCCAACTTTGCGACTGCCGCCACTTGAATAGTTAATTTTAACACTTCTTAAAATTTTCTTTTCTTTTCTTTTTTGTGGCCTTGCTTCAATGAAGCTTAATTTAACAAAATCTTATCGCGAAACATACACATTCACAGGCCATTTGCCCTTCATGCCCTTGAACTGCCTGGCTGACATTCACCAGATGCCCGGCTATAACATAAATCACTGTGCTGACCTACCGGTATAATAACATAGTGGCTTAAAGAAACACAAACCACTGCAACTTACTGCTTCTATCACGACATTAAAGCCTCCACTCCAAATCTCCTCTCTTTTATGCTACTTGTAAAGGGGATTACTATTTACATCGGATTCGCCAAGCAGCAATCTTCTTTCTAATGTGCTGTTGGGCTAAAAGCTGTGCTTAATAGCGCTAGACCCAGCAGCAGGCTGGGCTCCTCCTTCTCCCCCCCTTCTTTACTCCACCACAGAGTCTCGTAGCAAGAGGTAGCAGTTTTTTTTCTCCCACAATGAGGGACCAGTAGCAGATCTACATAGTGGTACTCCCGAAGCGGGAGAGGCTCCTCCCCTTCGTTACTCCACCACAGATTCTGGGACAAGTAGTCCATTGCAGCAAGAAGTGGCGATTATTTTTCTCCTTCACAGTCGCACCAGTAGCAGTGCTTCATAGCGCTAGTCCTAGCCACAGAAAGGGATCCTTTTTCTGCCCTGCCTTACCCCACCAGGGATTTAAGGACCGATATTTCCTTGTAGCAAGGAGTGAACTCTTCTGTCTCATGTGCTCTGGAACCAGTAGCTGCGCTCCCAGTTCCATAATTCACCAGGGATACTGGGACAGGTGGTCCCCTGCAGCAAGGATTCATGATTTCCTTTCTCCCACAAAGTAGGACGAGGTGAAGTGCTTTGTAGCACTAGTCCCAGGAGCACAAAGGGCTTCCCTTCCTTACTTCAACAGGGTTTCTGAGACAAGTAATTCCTTGTACCAAGGAGTGACAACATTCTTTCTCCCACACAGCAGGACTGGCCGTGGCGTTTTATGGAACTGGTCCCAGCTGGAGGGGCTCCTCTCCTTCCTTACTGCATCAGAGATTCTGGGGAAGGTAGTCCTTTGCAGCAAAGAGTGGCGATCTACTTGAAAATTGAGATTTTTCCCCATCAAAAAAGATTGTTTTGACAATCCAGACTGCAGTATTAAAAAGTAGCAGTCATGCTAACATGGTAGACCCGAAGCCATGTTTAGCTGCATCACACTAGTGGATGGCACAATAAAGCTCCAGTCCTTAGGGGGAAATAAACTACCAATGCCATGAGCGTAGTGTTTACTCCACATACCCATTACCTGGGTGGCCCATCTGCTTTCCTCACCAGTATGCACCCAAATACTGACATCCAGCTATATTGGAAAACTTTCCTGCCCTTAAACTGACAGCTTCGGTGCACTTGGGAAAGCTTTAAAGGCTCAAGGGCACAGCTGTGCGCCTGTTTCTATGCATTGTACCGTGATTTCACTCTCTAAAGTGATCGCATGTAACTAAAGTACCCTATCAGCTAGCCCCCGAGCCACAGATAGCACAGTTCGGATGCAGGGCGTGACAAACGCTGCTCGTTGTTTTGGAGATGCATTGCCTCAGACAAATTCTGAATAAAATGTATGTGCGTAAGACTGTATGACCTTATAAAAACAGATGCACAGGTGTGTTCTGCATGAGCAAATGTGTCATAATCTGATCATAAGAGTGGAAATTACAGTCTCATGTTTCACTAACCCGCCTTGGACCCTTCGATTCTGCCACACATCTGGCACACCCCTAGACCAGTAATCCAGCCCACTGAGGTTGAACACTTTCCTTGAGGTCTGTGACTTCCATGAATGGTGCATATCCTTGGCCAGACACTCAATCTCTGTCATGCAAGAGTCTATCTCGTATAGAGCTTCTCTCGCCCGTCGAGAAAAGAGAGCAGCTAGGACCCCTCGGTCAGAAATGGCAAGTAAAGGCTCAGATTCAATAGCCTCTCCTGCTAAAAAAGGTAATTCGGAGTCCACTGTCTCACGAGCACATATTGTACTTGCCTCATATCCCTTACTCTACTCTTGTGTTTCTGTACAGTAAGCTCTGGGTCATCACCTGTAAAATACACTCGACCAGTGAATTTCATGCTTATACTTATAGATTTCAACTTTGAATATTATATTGCACCTGATTTCTAATGATGAATTGGGACAGATATAATTCTGTTCTATGCAATGTTCCCTGCTTCAGGATACCCAGTGCCAAGGATGAGACATACCTAGGGTTGTGGAAAATTGATTGACTAAGCTAGAATCCTTTCCAGTTCCATTGCCACAGATATTCTGCAGTGAGATGACAAAGTCTATCTACGGAGCCTTCTGAAGTTTATCCTCGCTGTTTGCAGAGTTCCTGAATTGACCTCAGTGGCCAACTACATTTCACAGTCCAAGGCACAGGACAGGGATGAAAAGCATTATGAGGTGGTGCTGCTTGCACTAATTTTCTATGTGTCTAAGTCAGAGGACAGAATAAGGTGATTTGATGATTCTGCTACAACTGCCCGGTCCTCAGCACAGAGCTGGGATGAAGCATTATGAAGAGGAGGTGAGTGGCATGCACTTTAACACATGGAGTGGTAACTTCAAGGTCAGCAGCATAGCATTTTCTACTACAGCTGATGAGATGCCTTGTTGTGGTTGTCAAGACATTCTAATCTTCCCCACGCAAATGCCTGTCGAGCAGGCAGTTCTTGACTGTTGTGCTTCACGCACAATTTTTGACACTGGTGCAATGCTTCCAAAAGGTTGATGTATGTGCCACACTGACAAATCTCAGAAAATTAGTCAGTGTATGTGTGCGTGTGTAAGAACCAGGAGAGAAATTGTGAGCTTTAAACTTTACTAACAGTAAAATGCCTTGAACTGATGCCAAATGTAACAAACAGTCCATTGAGTCAATGCTGTAAAACGGTTCACCCAAATAAGCCAACGTCATAAGAGTGCTGAACCAAATCTCTTTTCTGAATCAATTGAGCGTTTTCCGTGCCTGTTGTTCGCTGTGCATGTTGTGTAGCGAAAATATGTCCTACTATTCAGCTAAATACAGATCGTAAACGTTTTACTTGGTTTTATAACTAATCATCATATTTGTTCCTTAATAGTCACATTTTGTGGTAATCGATTTTATACCTGCTGTCCTTCCATAATTTGTGAAATATAGCCTGAGTGGAGTAAAGAAGCCATAATTATCAATTTGCGTTTGAGTATTGTTAGAAATGGGGTTTTTGGTTGGCAGTCAGATTACCCTATGTCCAAGCAAGAACCCTCACTCTAGTCAGGGTAAGTCACACACAATCCATATTATCCTGTGCCCACCCTCTGGTAGCTTGGCACGAGCAGTCAGGCTTAACTTAGAAGTCAATGTGTAAAGCATTTGTGCAATAAATCATACAATAACATAATATAGCACCACAAAAATACACCACACAGTGTTTAGAAAAATATATAATATTTATCTGGGAATTTGCAGGTCAAAACGATCAAAGATGCAATATGAATTTGTAAAGATATCACTAAAGAGTGATATGAAGTGTCTTAAGTCTTTAAAAAGTAACAAAGTCTCTTTCAAGCACAAAGTACCTGGTTTGGAGTGGAAAATCCTTGCAGAGGGCCGCAGAAGAGGAGATGCGCGGAAAAATGGTGTGTACGTCTGTTACGCCCCTTCACACATGGACTTGCATTGTTATTTTTCACGCGGGGAAACATGCGTCGTTCTACGGGAGGAAAAATGGTGTGTGCGTCGGTTGAGCCCCTTCACACACGTACTTGCGTCATTCATTTTCACTCGGGGAAGATGTGCGTCGTTTTCCGGCACGCGGACCGTCTCCTTCTATGGATCGCGGGATTACCAGATGTCCCAGGGTCTGTGCGTGGATTCTTCGGCTTGTTTTCCGGCTGCGCGTCGTTCTGTGAGGCTGTGCGTGGAATTTTCTATCTCACGGCAGGCGTCACGTCGATTTCCCCTCTGGAAGTCAGGCGGCGTTGTCCATGCGATGCCGTGCGTCGAAGTTCCGGTCGCCCTGTAGGCGTCGCCTTGAGCAGCGTCGGTGTGCGGCGATTTTCTCATCGCGGAGCAAGCTGTGCATCGACATTTTCGGTGCAAATGAAAAAGAGAAGTCTTTTTGGTCCTGAGACTTCAGGGAACAGGAGGCAAGCTCTATCCAAGCCCTTGGAGAGCACTTTTACAGCCAGACAAGAGTTCAGCAAGGCAGCAGGCCAACAGCAAGGCAGCAGTCCTTTGTAGAAAGCAGACAGGTGAGTCCTTTGAGCAGTCAGGCAGTTCTTCTTGGCAGGATGGAGATTCTGGTTCATGTTTCTTCTCCAGCAAGTGTCTGATGAGGTAGGGCAGAGGCCCTGTTTTATACTAAATTGTACCTTTGAAGTGGGGGTGACTTCAAAGAGTGGCTAAGAAATACACTAGGTCCCCTTTCAGTTCAATCCTGTCTGCCAGGGTCCCAGTAGGGGGTGTGGCAGTCCTTTGTGTGAGGGCAGGCCCTCCACCCTCCCAGCGCAGGAAGACCCATTCAAAATGCAGATGTATGCAAGTGAGGCTCAGTACCCTGTGTTTGGGGTGTGTCTGAGTGAATGCACAAGGAGCTGTCAACTAAACCTAGCCAGATGTGGATTGAAAGACACAGAAAGGTTTAAGTGCAAGAAATGCTCACTTTCTAAAAGTGGCATTTCTAGAATAGTAATATTAAATCCGACTTCACCAGTCAGCAGGATTTTGTATTACCATTCTGGCCATACTAAATATTACCTTCCTGCTCCTTTCAGATCAGGAGCTGCCACTTCAACAATGTATGAGGGCAGCCCCAATGTTAGCCTATGAAGGGAGCAGGCCTCACAGTAGTTTAAAAACGAATTTAGGAGTGATGACGCAGAAAAAGAGGGTCCAACATATACTCATGCATATCACGTAATCAAAATCATATAGTGTAGTGTGATTTTAGTAAAGAAAATAACGTACGAGGGAAATTGTGCCCTCGGGGTAGTTCGCCATCATTGTAAACGAGCTTTATTAATCATGAAGTATTGAAAATGTAGTAATCCGTCATAATTGCAAATGTATGCCATGATTTCTTGTTTGAAACTGTTTTGCTTAGCTTAAATGTAGTAGAGGCTTTGGCCTAGTTGCCTGGTCTCAAATTCTAACTGCGTGGCTTTTCCTTGAACTAATGAAACATATATTCTTGCTTGAAGTTGTATTTTTTCCAGCAGAGATGACTAATAACATTATCTCCAAGGTTTCGTACTAGGCCAGTTTCATCCCCTTTGATACAAGGTCAGTCTCTGCAGGTGCGGACAATGAAGGTACAGATACCAAAAATAATTGGCAAACCATGTTACAACTTGTGTTCCAAGGCTCCAAGGCCAATGTATGCATAAATGAGTTCTAGAAAAGGACAATTTTCATTGGACAATTTTGAAGCCAACCTATGAACCCTCCAATGGAAGACCCTACAGAATTTGGAATGGTTCTTACTTAAACCCACTGGACAAAGAGAAGTCAGCCATTTTCCTTGATGCCAATTTGAAGCCAAATGCCAGACTCCATTTTGGACGACACCCTGATGCCCTTTTCTCTATTCGAGAGAAAGAGACTTTGAGAATTCTCACCCTCGAGACTTTAACTTTGATTTGCCCCGTCTTGCCCATGCAGTAACTTTGCCCCATTCTCCTTGCCGCTGCAAGGAAGCTTGCCCTTAACTTTGCCCCTTTGAAATCTGCCCCATGCTGGTCGAACCGGTACCTGAGGGACGAAGACTTTCTTGAATGCTGATTGTATTTGGTAAATATGAAAGGATAAATGTATTATGCATTGTGTTTTTTCCCTTTTAGGTACCAACTGCTATTTTGATAGGGTCCTAGCTAGAAGTTTTCCAAATTTGTGTTGACTAAATTCGTTTTGCATGAGGTCCCACATGCCAATGCTAATTAGAGGTTAGTCGAGGGATTAATTCGATGCACCATGTTAATTTGAAATCTTGTTATGCTGACCAATGTATGAAATTAGTCAAATACAGTTAGTCATATTAGTGATTTGCATTGCGATAACTGAGTGTATCATTATTCAGATTTTGCGTAGATTGCGTTTCTTCCGCCGTTATGGGGAACTAGTAATGTTCATATACATATATCATTTGGTTTTGAGACTTATATACATCGTGCTAGCTTTGTTAATATAGGGAAATACATTCACTAACTTTTAATAAACTGATGTGGTTATTCATGACTGAAAGGTCATGGTGCGCCGAAATACCAACTGTTATTGATTTTGATGTGCTATATTGATCTATTAATTGAGTATTGATTACCGATTGCAATAGTCATTGATTATTGAACAGAATGACCCGACTATTCTAGGATGAGGAGAGCCCGACTCGGCTAAAAGATTTACCGACCTCCAACGTGTCCAGGTGCAGGTAATTTATAAGGGCTGGACGCGTTATCAGTAGATGGTAGCAGAGATTGATGGTTTAGCCCTTTGGGACCCCATCCGAACAATAGACAGAGTCAAGTTAGAATTTTCTTTGATAAAACAAGTTGGAGGGATGATGATGCCCTAAGTCCCCAATGACTTTCCAGGGATCTCGGAGCTTGCGAATGGAGGTCATGGAGGTGTGAGAATGTTTTCGGTGTTTCTAGTGACGGTATGAGTGAAGTTAGGGTTTTGCGCTTGCACAGCTTATTGCCGCAGATTAATTGAGAAATTTGTGAGGATTTTAGGGGATTAAAAGATATTAGAGGAGTGTTACTCTAAAAGTGTGAGAGTATTGAAGTCGTCGAACTTCACATGTGTGTAGCGCTTTGTGTAGAAAAAATTGTCCACGTGGTTTTTGATGTTGAGACGGGCCCTGCGAGGTCAAGAGACTCCGGAGTATGTTGAAAAGTGTATGAGACACTTGTTTGATGTTGTGATCTGGTCGTTTAATAGGTTGATCGGGCGTGGTCAACAAGTCGGTATGAATGTTGCGGAGTGAAAGAAAACTTTGACTTTGAGATTTGACGAATTCTAAAGTGCACTAGAATAGTTCATTGATCAGTTGAGAGTAAAGTTTGCAGGCCAAATTTTGCTTGCGAAAGCGGGAAACCGAGAAAGATGGATTAACTGCAGAGGCTAGTGAAAAATCCCTAAGGTTTCTGAAGCGATTGTATTACCCTTCCTGTAGTAAACTGACAGATTTGTTTTATTCTTTTGGTTAGTGCTCGCGTTATATTGCAGAAATTAGTTTGTGAGTGAAGACGAATGAAAGAGGAGAAGCCGCAGGACTTTGTCAGCCGCAGTGTGTGAGTGTGACGTCACTGGGAGGCGCGCTGGGATAGGTTGGTTGATGAGAAGGGTCGCGCACGGATTGGACACAGTCCGCGAAGCGCAACTGGTAGGGGAAAGGCAAGCGAAGAGTATTCCGGGAATTAAAGTCACTTATTGATTACACATTTTAAGAAAAATAAGAGACGGAAAGATTACATTTTTCAAAGCATTTAAGAGTGCCATGAGGGGAGATGTTTACATTAAAGCAAATGTAGGAGAAGAAACACCGCCTGAGGGTACACCAGCTTACATTGTCATTGAAGAAAAGGGTGTAGCACCATGTCTATGGCTAAAGCAATGGTGCAAATTAACAGAGAAGCATGGAAGTGTAGCGTTCCCTATTCATGGGTCGTTTAACCTAAGGGTTTTAGAGAACCTAAGATTTGCGCTATATGACATGAAAATACCTCCAAGACCAGCACAGTTTGAGGCACTAGCAATTTGGGAGCTAATAGCTAGAAACCAACAACAAAAGAAGTTCGAGACCAGAATAAGAAAAGTAGAAAAGACACTAGCGGATGCTAGGTGGGACAGTACACAAAAGGTTTGGAGATTAGACGTATTGCAAGGGATTAAATTGTTTCCAGCAATTACCGATGAAGCGGAGACGGAAGGAAGGAAAGCCACCTATAAGACAGACAGGAGTCAGTCCAGAGATAGAGAGAACAATAGAAACTCGAAAAGGGGAGACGAGTCAGACGATGAGGAGTTCATTATACAATTGCTGAATGATCGCCCTCCACCATATGTGGAGAGCGAAAAAGGCTCAAGCATTAGTACTGCCCCTCCAGAACCAGTACAGGGTAATGTAACACCAAATTTGAGAATATCTCAGAGGCTGAACAGTTCCGATATAACTTTCTCACCGCAAATACCACAGGTTCGGAGAATATACCCAGACGTGCCTACATTGAAACCTGCTGATAACTATCAGCCACAGGTTCAAAGGCACTGCTGTGATGAGCATAACATGGGAACAACTTCTGATTCAATGTCACAGGGAGGACAGAGTTGTCAAAGACCAACATTGATTCAAGCTGAATCAACACAGTTCTTGATGCCTCAAAAGCAGACACAAGAAGTGCCAAAGCATACTCGAGTAATAGAAAGCCAGTTAGGTATGCCAGCAATGATGAACCACAATGTGGGGATTAACATGCCACAGAATTCGGGGAACAGACAGAATCCAGACGCGATATCTTTGCCTATTACTGTAGGTCCACCAGTACCACTGTACATACAGGCAAATTCAAGCACAGGCGACCAAGGGTTAATAATACAGAGTGGGACAGGGAGAAGATGCATAGAAACAACTCCAATAGCGGCACTGCCAAATGGATCTGGTTCCTTGTCTGAATTTAGTCCAATTCCAATTTGTGCCCTGTTAACCGTGGTAAGGTCACATCCGCCACTATTAGTACCATTAACTTCAGAGACTGAAACATTACAGAAACCATCAGTAGCAGTTGATGTAACTGCTACACTGATGGGACTGAACGCGCAACAGTTAACACAATGGTTCAACAGCCTGAACTCCCCACAGAGTACATCCAGCGGGAAGGGAGAAGAATATCTGATTAAAATAAGATTGGGTATGGAGGCAGATGAATTGGTAGAGGGAACAATGGGTCTGAACAGATTAGAATCATACACAGAAGAAGAGCTGAGATACATTTGCCCTAGGATTACAAGAGAAGTAAGCAGCATACATAAGAAGTTACAAGAGATTGCAGACAGAAAGGAGATCGATACAAGCAAGACTAAACACCTGAGCAGAAGTTACAGGTTAGATTTCGAGACAAAAGACTTCGAACACATGAGATCCGCAGGGATGAAGACACACCTTAAAGAGAAACTGCAGAGCACACAGGTTTGGAGATGTTTAGATAAGCGGGAAAGCAGATCGGTTAAGAAAAAGGATAAAAAGAAAGAAAATACCCCAGAACGGAATGAGAAAGCACAACAGAATGACGACCTGATAACCATGTTACCAATGAGAGAGACAGCAGGGGGAAAACTTGTACATGTACCATGGCACAGATGTGATATTCAATCCTTTACGGATAACTTTCCCAAATTGAGAGAGAAGCCAATCGAGTGGTATCAACAGACAGATAGATTTGTGAAACTCGCGAAATGTCTCTGGGAAGACCTGAATACTTTATTTGAAATTGTGGTTCCGGCCGATTTGTGGGAAGATTGTAAAAGGGCTGTAGGTTGGCCGACGAGTGAGCCAGAGAGAGATAGGGACACAGGTGCGCCATCACCCACGGTAATGAGTTTGTACCATAAGGTGATCGAGCACTTGAAAACGAAGGTTGAGTCGAAAAATGTGGATTGGCAGAGGATTGACAGGACAGCCCAAGAGGTTAAAGAATCTATACATACGTACTATGAGAGATTGTTGAAAGCGTTTAAGAATTATAGTGGCACGGAGACGATTGAGGCAAAGGACATGCTCCATTTTGTGTTCAGGTTTGTGGAAGGGTTGAGACCCGAAATCAGCCAGATGATTAAAACTCATTTGATTTGTTGGCAGTCAAAGTCGATCGATGGAGTGTTGAATTATGCCAAATACTGCAGTGATGAGATTGAGACAAAGCAGAAAAGATTGAAAGAAAAGGTGATGGTGATGCAGCTTAGAGCAGCTCAGACAGGTTTGCAAGGTTTACAAGTTTTCCAACAACAGATGCCGCAGCAGCAGCAACAGGGAAATGCTGTGTTTCAGCCGCAGATGAGAGGCAGAGGCCGAGGAGGTTTTGTGAATAATGCTCTTGACTTGAATACCATTATGATTCCAAATGGTATACAGGCAATAAAGAAGGTGATGCCATGTCACACGTGCGGAATCGTCGGGCATTGGAAACGGGAGTGCCCAATGATGGTGCAGGAGAGTGTAGGTCAGCAAAACAATGATGTCAATGCATTCCAGACTTTGAGAGGACCGAAACTGAGAGGTCCAAATCCAAATTTCCAAAACAATATAAACCAGCTGCAGGGTTTACAACCCATGCAACCGCAACAGGTGCAAATGCCCCGTGTGCAAATGGCACAATTGCAGCCAATGCAACAGCAGTTTCCCATGGTACCTAATCAGCAAATGCAAATACCCTTAGCACCAATGAATCAGCAGCAAGCAATGCTTCCTCAATAGGTCACGGGTCAAGGAATGAATCAAAATGACACAGTACACCAGTTCCCATTACACAGTGAGAATGGAATAAACGATGCATGGGAGAGTGAAAGTTCAGATGAGGAAGGAAATTGTATGCTTGCAGCATCTTTGGAAGTTGATCAAAAGGGTCCGTATGTGGAGGGAAGAGTTATGGGTCATCGCGTTTCATTCTTGGTTGACACAGGAGCTACACGTTCCACTGTTAGGAGCATTGAAGTACCAAATTTGCCACTTTCAGGGAGAACAGTACAGGTAGTGGGAGTAGCAAATAGGTACCTGACAAACCCAATCACAGATCCAGTTCAAGTCAGAATTGGCAACTACCAAGGGTCACATAAATTCGTGGTGTGTGACTCAAGCCCGATATTACTGTTAGGGAGAGACCTATTGTGCAAATTGGGATGTTCGATTATGTGTTCAAACGATGGAATTAAAATTCAGACAAGCAGTGATGGGGAAGAAGAGGACAGTGTAGGAGGGGATGAGGTGGAAACTGTTGATGAAGAGTATCCCCTGATTACCCTTTATCCGATGATCACTGAAGCAGATATTCCTGCTGAGTTACAGGAAACAGTCGGAAAAGAAGTGTGGGATATGACAGGGAAAGAGGTGGGATTGGTGAAAGGAGTGGAGCCAGTGAAAGTGACTGTAAAACCCAATGTAACTTTTCCCCAGACCCCACAGTACTATATGGCACAAGACACCCTCATGAAGGTCGCCCAACTCATTGATGAGTTTGTAAAACAGGGAGTACTGAAAGAAGTGTTAAGCAGTCCATGTAATTTGCCAATCATGGGACTAATAAAACCAAGTGGAAAGGTCCGAATTGTTCAGGATTTGAGAAAGATAAATGACATAATAATCAAATGTTGCCCCGTAGTACCAAATCCAGCTGTGATAATGTTTCAAGTTCCCTGTGATGCTGAATGGTTCTCAGTCATCGACTTGTCACAAGCGTTCTTTTCTGTGCCTCTTCATGAGGACAGCCAATTTCTCTTTTGTTTCAAATTCCTAGACAGAGTCTATAGTTGGTGTCGAATTCCTCAAGGGTTTTCGGAGTCACCATCAATTTTCAATCAGATTCTAAAGAAAGATTTGGAAGCGTTGGAGTTGCCATTCGAGTCGACCCTAGTACAGTACATTGACGATTTGCTGATCGCATCCAAAACAGAAAGTGACTGTACAGCTGACACTATTGCCCTATTGAACCATTTGGGAAGAAACGGACACAAAGTGTCTCCTTCAAAATTACAGTTCTGTCAGAAGAAAGTGAAATATTTGGGTCACCAAATAGAGAAAGGGTCACGGAGAATCATGAAGGAAAGAATAACAAGTGTACTTCAAATGAGTCCCCCAAAGACGAGGAGGGAGGTGAGGAAGTTTTTGGGAATGGTGAGCTACTGTCGCCAATGGATTCCCAACTTCTCAACTCTAGCAAAACCTTTACTAAAACTGACCCAGAAAGATGCACTGGATGAAATTGAGCTGAAAGGAGATGAGATGGATGCTTTTATTGAAGTGAAAGAATGCATGTGCAGGGCTCCAGCTTTAGGTATGCCTGACTACACAAAGCCTTTCACATTGTTTTGTCATGAACGTGATGCATGTTCCTTGTCTGTCTTGACCCAAGCTCATGGTGGCGTAAACAGACCAGTAGCATATTTTTCAGCTACTTTGGATCTGGTCGCAGCAGCACTGCCAGGGTGCTTGCGTGCCGTAGCCGCAGTTGGTATCAGCCTCACTCAGAGTGAAGGAATAGTGATGGGACACCCTTTAACAGTCATGGTCCCTCACTCAGTCGAGATACTTTTGACACGTTCCCGAACACAACACATGACTGGTGCTAGGCTCACAAGGTATGAAACAATAATTCTGGGATCACCTAATGTGCAGCTGAAAAGGTGCACTACGTTGAACCCAGCAACCTTGTTTCCCAGTGAAAATGCCGAAATTGAGAACACTGAAGACATCGAGCACGACTGTCTTCAGGTGACTGAATTTTGCACCAAACCAAGACCTGATATCAAAGATACCCGATTGGAAGAAAATGATCAAGTCATTTTTGTTGATGGTTCATGTTTGAGAGATGCCCTGGGAATATTGAAAGCAGGATATGCTGTATGCACGGTAACAGGTGTTCTGGAAGCATCTTGGCTTCAAGGAGTTTACTCTGCACAAGTAGCAGAATTGGTAGCCCTTACTAGAGCTTGCCAACTCGCTGCATTAATGAAGGTTACCATTTACACTGACAGTCAGTACGGATTTGGAATAGTACATGACTTTGGGCAATTGTGGTCACAGAGAGGCTTCATGACCTCTTCAGGATCACCAGTGAAAAATGGTGAAAGAATAAGAGAATTGTTACATGCCATCCAATTACCAGGAGAAGTAGCAGTGGTAAAATGCAGTGCACACTCGAAGGGACCAGACTATGTTTCTCTGGGAAATGGATATGCGGATCAAGTCGCAAGGTTTTGCGCATTGAACTGTATATTGCTCAGGGATGAATGGAACTTGATAAATGAGCCAGAACTTGAACCAAGTGAAATCTTTGCCCTAAAGGTTGTAGACACAATGGATGAATTGAAGACCTTACAGAATGATGTCAGTGAGGATGAGAAACTCTCATGGACCAAATCGCAATGTGTAAAGAGACTAGATGAATTATGGGTTTCAAGTGAAGGGAAATTCGTTCTGCCAAACAGTCTTTTGACACAGTTAGCCAGATTCTATCATGGACAAGCTCATCTTGGGAGGGATGCCATGATTAGACTATTTAAAACTGATTGGTTTAACCTAAAATTCCGTCAAGTTGCTGAAGCAGTTTGCCATTGTTGCGTCATTTGCCAACAGATGAACACAGGGAAGGGAACCGTATTAAATTTGAGCCACATTGGAAGAGCAGGGGGTCCCTTCAGCAGGATGCAAATGGACTTCATTGAGATGCCTGTGCATGGAGGTTTGAAGTATGTGTTGGTGGTTGTGTGCATTTTTAGTCATTGGATTGAAGCATACCCTACACGCAGAAATGACAGTCTCACAGTTGCAAAACTACTCTTGAGAGAGCTAATGCCACGTTTCGGATTCCCGATCTCTTTAGAATCAGATAGGGGAAGTCACTTCAATAACGAAGTAATAAAATTACTTTGTGCAGCGCTGAACATTGAGCAAAAGTTGCATTGTAGCTACCGCCCTGAAGCATCAGGATTAGTGGAGCAAATGAATGGCACATTGAAATCGAGGATGGCGAAAATATGTGCATCAACAAACTTAAAATGGCCTGACGCATTGCCCTTGGTGCTAATTTCAATGAGAAACACCCCTGACAGAAAGATTGGATTGTCCCCGCACGAGATCCTCATGGGCAGAGCTATGAGACTTCCAGCAGTTCCTGCAAATGCTCTTTTGAATATTACAGATGATATGGTGTTAGACTACTGCAAAGGTCTAGCTGATGTGGTACGCTCTTTTTCTCCCCAGGTGGAGGCAACCACCTTGCCACCGATCCAAGGTCCAGGACACGCCCTGAAAGCAGATGACTGGGTCGTGATAAAGAAGCATGTGAGGAAGTTGTGTCTGGAACCCCGTTGGAAAGGACCTTTCCAAGTGATTCTGACAACTACTACCGCTGTGAAGTGTGCAGGAGTTCCCAACTGGATTCACGCCAGTCACACGAAAAGGGTGACATGCCCCACAGAAGAGGAAGTTGAAGCACTGAAATCACCAGTGACTGACAAGAGAGCCCCAGGCACCGAGACAGGTCAAAAGGAACCAGGAGGCGAACAAGCAGAAATAGAGGAAGGGGAGATATTTTCTGAGGAAGAAACAACTGATTCATTTGAGGAGGACCGAGGAGAAGCCTCAGGAAGTGACAAAGATCCTGAAGGTGATAAAGAGCCTGAGACAGGTGAAGGAGCAGGAGAGCCCGATCAGAGGAGGGCTTTCCCAGAAGCAGACTATACAGGAAAAGAAAATGAAAACCTGATTGACCTCCTAGGGGGAGAAGACAAGACAGGACAGGGTCAAACTGTTCATACTTTTCCAGGACCAGTTGCAGGTCCATCGGGTGAAAACAGTGCGAAACGGAGACAAAGCATATCGCCAGTGAAATTAAGAACTAGGGAAATATTAAACGAAAGTGAAGGGCCAAAGTTGAAAGAGAAAAGAAAAGAAGTGTCTGCCGCAATAACAACACCAAGTGAAGTGAAAGACCCGGCCAAGGATGAAAGTACCAGCGAGAGAGAATCAAAAGGAGATGCAAAATTGAAAAGGAAAAGAATACCGAGCAGAAGATATTCTGGTCCGGAGTGGGCACACATAGCCACTAACGATTGGTCAGACAAATTCCTATCTCTCAGTCTTGAGAACGAAGAAGCAGAACGTCACTTTGGCACTTGAGAAGTGAAATTTCATGAACATTACTGTTAGAAATGGGGTTTCTGGTTGGCTAGGGTATGCACCTCAGTCAGGCAGAACTTACCCACTCTAGTCAGGGCAAGGGAGTTAAACGTCCAAGATAACCCCTGCTCACCCCCTTGGTAGCTTGGCACGAGCAGTCAGGCTTAACCCGGAGGCAATGTGTAAAGCGTTTGTACAACACACACACCTGTGACGCAATATCCCCACCACAAAGGAAACACAACACCAGATTATATGAAAATATACCGTATTGTACACAACGTAATTATCAGACCAACATCACATAATAGTACTATCCTGCTACCTTAGCAGTTGTCAGAACGTTACACATTAGTTACTCTGCAAACTAGCAGTAGTCACACATAACACACAGGTTACTCAGTATTCTGCAACATAAGCAGTAGTCAGGAAACACGTAATCACATTAGAACACTTGTCATAAGAATATCATAAAACGCCCATAGTAGGAACATTAGAAAACCTATGGCAAGTTAGGGAAACATATTAGCAAGTCACGCCCATAAAAGGAACATGTGCACACATATGTAAAAGCATCATAGAACAGGTAGGCAATATATCATAATAGCAAAGTCTGTAGAAAGAACTTTAGATTAGGAACATATTGGTCCATTTAAAAGTACCTGTCTTGATGGGGAGGCACTTCCAGTGCCTAAAACAACTAATTGGGGCCCCCGGCGCTCCTCTGCGCAAAAACGGGGGCCTCCCTCAACATGGCAGACCGAGAGGGGCGGCACGCACCCTCTCTGAATTTTTGACGGGCCCCTTCTGGGACCCGTGATCACTGGGGGGCCCCCGGGCCTCCACCGGCCCTCTCCAAGGGGGGCCCAAGTCAGGGAACTCCTTTAAAGGGGGAGGGGGGTGCCTCGCGCTCCCTCCTGGCAAAGATGTAAAAGATTGTTGCAGGGGTCAGGGGCCACAGCACCCTGCCCCTGGGAACAAATAAACAAGAAGGAGCACAGGGCTGGTGGGCCCAGCTACAGGCCAGCACAAGGGGTGCAGATGGTGGCAGTTCCTCCTAGTGACCAGGCAGGTCACAGGTCAGCACAGCAGCAGCAGTCCATGGCGGTTTCCTGGTGAGTCCATTCATCAGCGTTCTGTGTCCAGTTTAGGGAGAGGAGGTTCCAGCCAGTTACAACTGGTTCTGGGAGTGCCCCCTCTCTCCTTTCAGCACAGGCTCCAAACATCAGTGGGGGGTTAACGACCCTATTGTGTGAGGCCAGGGCACAGTCTTTACAAATGCAGGTGTGCCCCGCCTCTCCCTTCTCTCAGCCCAGGAAGACTATTCAGTATGCAGATGCACCTCGGTGACACCTCCACCCTCCCTGTGTACAGGCTGTCTGAAAAGTATGCACAAAGCCCCAACTGTCACTCTGCCCAGACGTGGATTGGAGTCAAGCTGCAAAACACCAGAATTATAAGCACAGATAAATGCGCACTTTCTAGAAGTGGCATTTCTGTGATAGTAATAAAAAATACACCCACACCAGTAAGCAGTATTTATTATCACCATCACAACCATACCAAACACGCCTACGCTACCCCTCATAAATCAGACAATACCCCTTACACATAAGGCAGGGCATTTCTAATCCTATGAGAAGGCAGCACTCACAGCAGTGAGACACCAAGTTAGGCTGTTTGTCACTACCAGGACAGGCCATGCAATATGGCACATGTCCTGCCTTTCTACATACATGGCACCCTGCCCATAGGGCTAGCTAGGGCGTACTTTAGGGGTGACTTACATGTAGTAAAAGGGGAGTTCTGGGCCTGGCAAGTAAATTTAGATGCCAGGTCCCTGTGGCAGAAAACTGCGCACACAGGCCTTGCTCTAGCAGGCCTGAGACAGGTTTGAAAGTCTACGTCAGTGGGTGGCGCAAGCAGCGCTGCAGGCCCACTAGTAGTATTTAATTTACAGGCCCTGGGTATAGAGATACCACTGTACAAGGGACTTATAGGTAAATTAAATATGCCAATTAGGTATAAGCCAATCATACCAACTTTAGATGGGAGAGCACCTGCACTTTAGCACTGGTCAGCAGTGATAAAGTGCTCAGAGTCCTAGAGCCAACAGCGAGAGGTCAGAAAAACCAGGAGGAAGGAGGCAAAAAGACTAGGGATGACCATGCGTATGGCCAAAAGTCCAACACAACCCCTACCAGCCTAAAGCCAGGGGAGAACAATCAATATCAGAATGAGGGCCTATGTTTCTTTGGGAAATGGGTATGCAGATCAAGTCGCAAGGTTTTGCGCATTGAACTGTATATTGCTCAGAGACGAATGGAACTTGATAAATGAACTCGAACTTGAACCGAGTGAAGCCTTTGCTCTAAAGGTTGTAGATACAATCGAAGAATTGAAATCCCTACAGAATGATGTCAGTGAAGATGAGAAACTCTCATGGAGCAGGTTGCAGTGCGTAAAGAAACCAGATGATTTGTGGGTTTCAAGTGAAGGGAGATTGGTTCTGCCAGACAGTCTTTTGACACAGTTAGCCAGACTGTATCACGGACAAGCCCACCTTGGGAGGGATGCCATGATTAGATTATTTAAAATCGATTGGTTTAATCCCAAATTCCGTCAAGTTGCTGAAGAGGTTTGCCATTGTTGCGTCATTTGCCAACAAATGAACGCAGGGAAGGGAACATTAGTGAATTTGAGCCACATTGGAAGAGCAGGTGGTCCATTCAGCAGGATGCAAATGGATTTTATTGAGATGCCTGTGCATGGAGGCTTGAAGTATGTGTTGGTGATTGTGTGTATTTTTAGTCACTGGATTGAAGCATACCCCACACTTAGAAATGACAGCCTTACAGTTGCAAAACTACTCCTGAGAGAATTAATACCACGTTTCGGATTCCCGATCTCCTTAGAATCAGATAGGGGAAGTCACTTCAATAACGAAGTAATAAAATTACTTTGTGCAGCGCTGAACATTGAGCAAAAATTGCATTGTAGCTACTGCCCTGAAGCATCAGGACTAGTGGAGCAAATGAATGGCACATTGAAATCGAGGATGGCGTAAATATGTGCATCAACAAACTTGAAATGGCCTGACGCATTGCGCTTGGTGTTAATGTCAATGAGAAACACCCCAGATAGAAAGACTGGACTGTCGCCGCATGAGATCCTCATGGGCAGAGCCATGAGGCTTCCAGCAGTTCCCGCAAATGCTCTTTTGAATATTACAGATGATATGGTGTTGGACTACTGCAAAGGTCTAGCTGATGTGGTACGCTCTTTCTCTCACCAGGTGGAGGCAACCACCTTGCCACCGATCCAAGGTCCAGGACACGCCCTGAAAGCAGGTGACTGGGTCGTGATAAAGAAACACGTGAGGAAGTCGTGTTTGGAACCCCTTTGGAAAGGACCTTTTCAAGTGATTCTGACGACTACCACCGCTGTGAAGTGTGCGGGAGTTCCCAACTGGATTCACGCCAGTCACACAAAGAGGGTATTGTGTCCCACAGACGAGGAAGTTGAAGCGCTGAAATCACCAGTGTCTGATAACAAAGTGCCAAGCGCCGAGACAGAGCGAAAGGGAACTAGAAGCAAACAGGTAGAAATAGAGGAGGGAGAAATATTCTCTGAGGACGAAGCAACTGATTCATTTGGGGAAGACCAAGGAGGAGCCTCAGAGAGTGACAAAGGTCCGGAAGGTGACAAAGAGCCTGAAACAGCTGAAAGTGACAAAGAGCCTGAAGAAAGTAACGGTGACAAAGGGCTCGAAACAGGTGAAGAAGCAGGAGAGCCTGATCAGAGGAGGGCTTTCCCAGAAGCAGATGATACAGGAAAAGAAAAGGAAAACCTGATTGACTCCCCAGAAGGAGGGGACAAGGCAGAACAGAACGAAACTGGTCAAACTCCTTCAGAAGAGATTGCAGGTCCACCAAGTGGACACAGTGCAAAAAGGAGACAAAGCATATCGCCAGTAAAATTAAGAATTAGAGAAACGTTGAACGACAGTGAAGGGCCAAAAGTGAAAGAGAAAAGAAAGGAAGTGTCTGTTGCAATACCAGCACCAAGTGAAGAAAAGGACTTGGCCAAAGAAGAAAGTACTAGCGAGAGAGAATCAAAGAGAGATGCAAAATTGAAAAGAAAAAGAATACCGAGCAAAAGATATTCTGGCCCGGAGTGGGCATACTTAGCCACTAACGATTGGTCAGACGAATTCGTATCCCTCAGTCTCGAGAACGAAGAGGCAGAACTTCATTTTGGCACATGAGAAATAAAACTTCATGAACTTTACCGAATAGAGACATTGATAACCTGATTGACTTTTCAACCGGCTAAGACATTGCTAACTTGATTGACTTTGAAACCGATGTTGAGACAACGCTGCTAAACCGATAAGAGACTAAGCTGCTAAAAGAAAACTGTGTGAACATTGAACTCGTTCAGCTTTGTAAATATCTGCAAATCCGCTTTGATAAAGTGTTTTCAACTTTCTGATTCTATACAGATCATGACTAGCTTCACTACACAGGGGCGAAAAATGAAGTGCCGTAAATACATGTGTATAGGTCTAATAACCGCATGCGTACTAATCATTGTAGCAATAGTTCTTGGAATGCCTGGTAAGAATGAGAGTGAGACGAATGATGCTTCTACTTCTAAACCTACTATTATTACTGAACTAACAGCTCTGAAGAGACTCGAACAAGACGAGAGACATTTGCATGATAAAAAGGAACTTTCATCTAACGTTTTCTATCGCTTGTTGAGTGAGTATGTTGAGACAATGGATGCGAAAGATTGTTATGTGTGTACACAAATACCTACCTCAGTAGTGGAAGGGGTGACATATCCCAGCATGCCTCTTACTTACGGAATTACATGTAGTATAATAACTTCCAGATTTTATGGTCAACAGTATATTCATTACTTTTACTCTAACTATGATGTTACATTTGCATATGTCCCCATAATCGAGTACCTGAGTAAAATAGCTAGAGATTATTATTTCAAATTAATGAGAGAATTCTTTGAGCCGTTGTCACCTTTTCACACAGCACACGCACATAGAGAGAACCTTACATGCTTGCTTTCACCAGTAGAGATAAACTTCTTAGACCGCACTGATGATAGGAGGAAAGAAATGAAGGAGGAATTAGAAAGGGAATTACACAAAAGGGCATCCGTAGATGACTATGCTTTTGCCGCAATAAAGACACAGGGGAAAATAGCTTTAGATACATTGCACGTAGGGAGATTTTGTATACATAGACATAAATCATATTATGACACAGTTTTTGTGGGAACGAGTGAATGTAAACATACGTTTTTGTTTCAACCTAAGTGGACGTTCATGCTGAATGGACAAGACCCAGTTATTCCTGGAATATATTACATTTGTGGACTTAACGCCTATTATTGTCTTCCTAAAGGATGGTATGGGAGATATTATTTGGGAATAGTGTTCCCAAAGATTTATCAACTGGACGACTTAAAGAAATTTCCGAAGCTGTCTGAATCACATCACGTTCAGAAAAGGGAGACAGCTTCTGGTGTGGTAGGAGACATATTTGGAGCACTGATTCCTTCAGTAAGAGTCATATTGAATTCAATCAAAATACGAAAGTTGTCTACTATTGTGGATAACATGCTGACAAAGTTTTCAGGAGCTTTAATCCTGATGGATGCTGAACTTGCTGCAAAAAGAGCTATGACTCTTCAAAATCGGCTTGCCTTAGACATTCTTTTAGCAAAGGATGGCGGCGTTTGCAAAATGCTTGGTACACGTCACTGTTGTACATATATACCAGACAGCAGTGGAAAAATTAGAACAATGCTTACAAATTTAACTAAAGAAAGTGTAGATTTGAAGGAATTGAAAGAACCCGGAGTCTGGGAGAAAGTTGGAAAAGGATTTGCTTCAGTGGGAAATTGGCTCAGCAACGTTTGGAACTTATTGTTACTAAAAATAGTGAAGGGAATATTGATAATATTAATTTGTTTATTAGGCTCCTGGGGAATATGGAAAGCTATCAAAATATGGAAAATAAGGCGTGAAAGGAAAAGAGAAGAAAAAGAACAAGCCAAAATGGTAGAAATATATAGAGAAAAATCTAAAGGGATTAAAAGAAAAAGGGAATTGACTGAAGTGCCAAATTACTATACAGAATTTTAATGGAATAAAATTTGTGGGTAGATTTGATGTGATGACATAATTAGTCATCAGAGGAGGGATTGATGACGCAGAAAAAGAGGGTCCAACATATACTCATGCATATCACGTAATCAAAAGCATATATTGTAGTGTGATTTTAGTAAAAAAAATAAGGTACGAGGGAAATTGTGCCCTCGGGGTAGTTCGCCATCATTGTAAACGAGCTTTATTAATCATGAAGTATTGAAAATGTAGTAATCCGTCATAATTGCAAATGTATGCCATGATTTCTTGTTTGAAACTGTTTTGCTTAGCTTAAATTTAGTAGAGGCTTTGGCCTAGTTGCCTGGTCTCAAATTCTAACTGCGTGGCTTTTCCTTGAACTAATGAAACATATATTCTTGCTTGAAGTTGTATTTTTTCCAGCAGAGATGACTAATACACTTATCTCCAAGGTTTCGTACTAGGCCGGTATCATCCCCTTTGATACAAGGTCAGTCTCTGCAGGTGCGGACAATGAAGGTACAGATACCAAAAATAATTGGCAAACCATGTTACAACTTGTGTTCCAAGGCTTCAAGGCCAATGTATGCATAAATGAGTTCTAGAAAAGGACAATTTTCATTGGACAATTTTGAAGCCAACCTATGAACCCTCCAATGGAAGACCCTACAGAATTTGGAATGGTTCTTACTTAAACCCACTGGACAAAGAGAAGTCAGCCATTTTCCTTGATGCCAATTTGAAGCCAGATGCCAGACTCCATTTTGGACGACACCCTGATGCCCTTTTCTCTATTCGAGAGAAAGAGACTTTGAGAATTCTCACCCTAGAGACTTTAAGTTGATTTGCCCCGTCTTGCCCATGCAGTAACTTTGCCCCATTCTCCTTGCCGCTGCAAGGAAGCTTGCCCTTACCTTTGCCCCTTTGAAATCTGCCCCATGCTGGTCGAACCGGTACCTGAGGGACGAAGACTTTCTTGAATGCTGATTGTATTTGGTAAATATGAAAGGATAAATGTATTATGCATTGTGTTTTTTCCCTTTTAGGTACCAACTGCTATTTTGATAGGGTCCTAGCTAGAAGTTTTCCAAATTTGTGTTGACTTAATTCGTTGTGCATGAGGTCCCACATGCCAATGCTAATTAGAGGTTAGTCGAGGGATTCATTCGATGCACCTTGTTAATTTGAAATCTTGTTATGCTGACCAATGTATGAAATTAGTCAAATATAGTTAGTCATATTAGTGATTTGCATTGCGATAACTGAGTGTATCATTATTCAGATTTTGCGTAGATTGCGTTTCTTCCGCCGTTATGGGCAACTAGTAATGTTCATATACAAATATCATTTGGTTTAGAGACTTATATACATCGTGCTAGCTTTGTTAATATAGGTAAATAAATTCACTAACTTTTAATAAACTGGTGTGGTTATTCATGACTGAAAGGTCATGGTGTGCCGAAATACCAACTGTTATTGATTTTGATGTGCTATATTGATCTATTAATTGAGTATTGATTACCGATTGCAATAGTCATTGATTATTGAACAGAATGACCCGACTATTCTAGGATGAGGAGAGCCCGACTCGGCTAAAAGATTCACGACCTCCAACGTGTCCAGGTGCAGGTAATTTATAAGGGCTGGACGCGTTATCAGGAGCTTTACACTACCAGGACATGTAAACTACACAGGTACATGTCCTGCCTTTTACACACACAGCACCCTGCTCTAGGGGTTACCTAGGGCACACATTAGGGGTGACTTATATGTAGAAAAAGGGGAGTTCTAGGCTTGGCAAGTACTTTTAAATGCCAAGTCGAAGTGGCAGTGAAACTGCACACACAGGCCTTGCAATGGCAGGCCTGAGACAAGGTTAAGGGGCTACTGAAGTGGGTGGCACAACCAGTGCTGCAGGCCCACTAGTAGCATTTAATCTACAGGCCCTAGGCACATATAGTGCACTCTACTAGGGACTTACAAGTAAATTAAATAGCCAATCATGGATAAACCAATCAATAGTACAATTTACACAGAGAGCATATGCACTTTAGCACTGGTTAGCAGTGGTAAAGTGCCCAGAGTTCAAAAGCCAACAACAACAGGTCAGAAAAAATAGGAGGAAGGAGGCAAAAAGTTTGGGGATGACCCTGTCAAAAAGCCAGGTCCAACAAGTATTAAACCCGATTTGACAAGCGTTCTGGTTCCAGTACCATCCAACCCATTATACATTCTCCCGATTAATAAAGATCTAAAACAAGACACTGTGAGATGTGGACGGAAAAACACAATATAATTTCTATAAGCACACACTTTTTTGAAATTTTAAGGTTTCATTCAACATTTACATTACATTCCCAATCAATAAATGAGGCAATGTTGGCTTAAGAACAACTCGTTTTGATTATAATTTAGAATATGTATTTCATGCTGGTCTGCAAAAAAAGAACATAATATGTCATGCTTGCCCTAAAACACTGGCTCTGTATACTTTTAGCGCCATCCTTTCATTGCGAGTTATTGTCTAAAACGTTACTCTCTTTTTCCAAGAATAAAAAAAAGTGATAGCATTATTTTATCTTAAATACCTGTGTCTCTGAAATTGTAAATTTTAAGCACGTTGGATTATGCTTATATTCCAGCTTTATTAGAACTCAAGGTATGCATTTTTCTGAGTGAAAATCCCATTTAGCAACGAATTACTACGTGTAATTGTGGCCAACGTCGCAGGTTGTGTGCCTGTGATGAACTGATTTGTAACTAGAGGCAAATGCCAGTGTCTTTCAGATGCAAATCGTACAATTCATGCGGTGCCTGTGAGCTCGAGGTCCCTGTCAGTACAGCTTATTTCGGGGTTTGTAAAGTACCACAGACTGTTAAATAATTTACCAAGTAGAACTGCTTTAAAATGATCCACATTAACTTTAAAAAAGTGCATTTGCTTTAAAAGGATGCTCGGCCTTTTGAAACGCGTTTAAATGAAAGTAGTTACCGCTATATTTTTTTTTTGGGATGTAAAACTGTAGCAATCCTACACGGAGAAGAAAATTATCCTGGCAGATGGGAAAAAAGCAGAGTACTACAACCACTTTAAGAGTCGCTTGCCAAATACACCCTGCTTTCTCAATCTCATCATTAGCACACAAAGCAAATGCCTCCGAGTTTTTCATATGAATGCAAGAGACATGATGTCAATAACATGTTAGTATTTTTATCTCCCTCCTACCAGGATAATTTGCGATTGGATTTGTTTGGTGCCTGGTCAACATTTCAAATTTCAGGAGTCATACAATAAGTTTTTTATGAGTGGAGAAAAGTTTTTAAAACACTGTACAGAAACATCACCAAAGTGTGCTTTTTAGAGTAATTGTATTTATTTGAGGAAAATCAGATGTGTTTTTTTCAATTCAGTGATACTTGCTCTCTCATATTATGAGACTTAGAAGTAGTGTTTAGCAGCATCGCGGCTCAGTGAAGTTTCAAGTGAGCCTTGTATCCTAATGTGGGTAAAAAAATGTTCCTTTTCTGCTATAGCTCAATAGTAAAAGGCAATCACAATTACAGACTTCATGAGGCACATTTACAAAAAAATACTGCAACACAGCGCAGCAACCAAATGTACAGTCTCGCGTTCCTCTAGGGGGAGTGAGCAGCAAAGAGCGACTTTTAACTAAACATGTGATGCTGCTGCCCTGTTCTCCTGCACTGACGCTGTTAAAGGCTGTGTAGTACCCCTCAACCCCCCACACACACCTTTGCAACAGGGTGCAAAAGTGTGTACTCCCTGTCTGGCATAGGTTTTGCACTAAACGTATACCCTTCCAGTAAAAAATCCAATGCCTAGACACGTTTAAAACATTTTCCACATTGAATGTGTGCTGCATTGCAGCACACAGGCAGTGCTAAAAATGTAAGGAGAAATTTCTCTTACCTGGCGCCTGCCTTAAGGAGGCGTTATTTTTTTACACTCAGGCCCAGATTCTCAAACGTTTAGCGGCGGCTTAGTGTTGCTTTTGTAACTCTGAACCAATGCTATACTTTCTTGGACATTCACAAACCAAACCAAATAGGTATTTGCGTTGGTTTGTGTTGAAAAGTAAAGCAAAGCAGCAAACACTGCTTTGCATTACTTTTCTTCAAAGAGGCATTACATGAATGGTACATGAGCGTACCCATGCAACCACCCATGCTTTTTGATGCAAACCCTATTCTGAAACATCAGAAGAAAGGGGTTAGCACCAACAATTAACACCTTTTAAAAGCAGGCTCTAAACAGAGAAATGTTTTTATTGCTCCCTGCTTTTCTGACTTTGCATGTGTGCTGCACTGTGCAGCACACATGCAAAGGAGGAAAAGCATTTCCACTTCTCTAGGAATAGTATTTTGGAAAGGAAGGGTACCCTTTGTAGGAGGCTGGCCTGGTTTGTAGTGGGTACCTTGGATACTTACACCTTATACCAGGTCCTGTTATCCCTTATTAGTGAGGTAGTAGTGTTCTAGCAGATTAGGCTGATAAAGGTAGCTATAGCAGAGCAGCTTAGGCTGAACTAGGAGACATGCAAATCTCATGCAATACTACTTATAGTTACACAGTACTTATACACAAGTGAAGACAATACTCAGTGTTACCAAAAATAAAGGTAGGTTATTTGGGTGACACAGTACCAAAAATATCTTAGAGGCGATACTCCTTCTGGAGGTAAGTATTATACACAATATATACACTAGACACAAAAATAAGGCACGCAATTAGGCATAGGATAGTGAAAACAATAGGAAATGCTATGGAATGCAATGGGAGAAAATAAGTCTAGGGGCAACACAAACCATATGCTAAGAAAGTGGAATGTGAATCACAAATTCTCCCCTAGACAAGTGTAGTGTGTGCAGAATCGCTGGGAGAGTAAGAATACAGTAAAGGTAAGTAAATTACCCCACCCCAGAGCCCAGAAAAGCAGGAATAAAATACTGCAAGTTCCTTAGGACATGCTGCACTCGTGATTGGAAGTATTGCAATAACCAACCAATTCTGCAAACAACAACTGCTGGATTCCTGGACCTGAAGACCTGCAAAAGAAGGGGACCAAGTCCAATAGTCAAAAAAGGTTCCAGGAAGGATAGGAGCCCCTGCCAACCCAGAAGAGGGTGCAAAAGAGGAATCCCCGGTTGGCCGAAGACTGCAGAAATGCACCCTAGGAAGATGTCAGTGGGTTCCTACATATTGCAATGGATGTCCCACGACGTGAAGATGGATGTAGATGTGATTTCTTGTAGGAAGTCTCCAACAAACCTTGGTTACAACAAAGTTGCATTTTGCATCAAAATGGCGCTGGCTGGACCCAGGAGGGACCTCGGGGCTTTAACTCTGTGTGAAGAGGAAGAAGAGGCTCTCAGCACTTTACAGAGCCCTCAGGACACCAGACAGCACCCACAGGTTTCCCAGGACATGGGGACAAAGGAGATGAAAAACATAGTTGGTGCAGCACTGTAAAGAAGATGTCCCACACCGCCGGAGGTCAAATCAACGAGTTGAGCGTCACAGGATAGAGTGTTGGGGACCTGGGCCAGGCTGTGCATGAAGGAATTTTGCAAATAGTGCACAGAGGCCTCAGGAGGTGAAGAAGACACAGTGCACAGGGGTACTGTTGCTCTAAGGGAAGGCAAGGTCTTACCTTCCACCAAATTGCGTCAGCAGGATGTCAGGACAGTCTGTTTCGATGGGGTCCACCCTCCGTGTTCCAAGGAGCATGCTTGTCACTGTGAGAGTCCAAGAGAACCGGTCATCGACTTAGAAGGTGTCTGCGTGAGCAGGGGAGTGACTCTGTCACCCCACAGGAGATTTCTTTGGTCCTTCTGGTGCAGGATGAAGACAGGGAGTCCTCAGAGTGCGCACACTGTGGAAACTGTTGCAGTTGGTGGCTGGAGCTGAAGTTGCAGAAGAAAAGTATCCCTTGTGGCTACTTTGTTGCTGTTACAGCTGTTCCTGGAGCAGGCTGCGGTTGATCCGAGGTCAGAGGATCAAGTAGGTGTTGCAGACGATTCCTGCTGGAAACTTCCAAGTAGAATCTGAAGAGAACCCACAGAAGAAACCCTAAATAGCCCCACTCAGAGTCCTCCAGACTGCTCCCCCACACCTTGCAAAGCAAGATGGCTGAAGTCTGGGACACACTGGAGGAGCTCTGGGCACTACCCCTAGTGTGGTGATGGACAGGGGAGTGGTGACTCCCCTTTCCTTTGTCAAGATTTGTGCCAAAGCAGGGGACAAGAGGTCCCTGAACTGGTGTAGACTGGTTTATGCAAGGAGGGACCATCTGTGCCGTTCAAAGCAGTTCCAGGGGCTGGTGGAGGGTACACCTCCCCAGCCAGTAACACCCATTTCCAAAGGGAGAGGGTGTCACGTAGGCTCTCATTATTGTAATGAGACTCCTGGATTTTTGAGTGGCAGAATCGCCCGCGGTGTGGGAGACTGAGTCCAACCCACTGCCCACCTGTCGCTCCAATCTGGGTTTTGCTCCAACTAACTAGCAGTGCCTCATCTCTACCAAAGGATAGTGATTTTTGGGCAGCCGAGCGCATTATATACTAGGCTTCTCAGGGAAGTAGTGGTCACTCAGGTCGCATCCGGGTCTCTCGTTTACAATTTAGTCTCATATATAAATGACAAACAAAGGCAGTATATGTTTCAATAATGAGTTTAAGAAAACAACTGCATCTTAGATAGCAAAGCGTGATCTGCAATAACCAGGACGACACAACATGACAGTATTAAAATTGTGACGAGAAGAGTGAAGCATAAAAACAACGCTATCATATTATCACTATGATTGATGGACTATTTCCTATCCAAAATGTAATTTGAGCACAGCATGTTAAACTCTAATTCTGCCTTTCAGGCTCCCCTGGGAAGACTTCAACCCCCATACCTGAGCAAAGGCCTGAGGTCGGCGTTAGCATCTGTAGTGAAGCATTCATCAATCAGCATACAGTCGTGGTTCCCTGGCTGAAATCTCCCTCTAACGTGTAAAGGACAAGGAAGTGTTTATATAATAACACAGCTGATATTCTGAGAAAATGTCCCTACATAAGGATGTGTATTTTCTATGAATGTTAGAGACCAAACTTCTACTACGTTCACCGGCAATGTACCGAGCTGTATCCTTGAAGGAAGCACAGAGTGATCAAGAATGTCGTATTTGAGAACAGAGTGCTAGCTTAGGCAAAAACAGTTAGATAGATGAAAATGAAACAAGACCGTAAAACTGGTTGTTGTAATAATAATTAGACAAAGCCAATAAAATACATCTAGGTTAGAGTACACAGTGGCCTAGTGTGTTAAAGTAACGTGCATAGAGCTATAACTAAAATGGCTACACAACAAGGGTGTAACACCATGCTTCCAAAGGAAATGGTTTGTTCTGCCTTCCTGCTGCTCAGACCCCAGGAGGGCAGAACCCTGTCAGTGAGGTGGCAGCAGCTGTAGCTGCAGTGCAAGCCTCAGAGAGCTGGTTTGGCAGTACTGGGGGTCCATAGTGGAGCCCCCAGGATGCATGGAATTGGCTCCCCAATACCAGATTTGGAATGTGGGAAAATGCCATGTTCTTAGCACCGTATGTGGCATATTCGGAGTTACCATTGTGAAGTTATATATAGGTATTGACCTATATATAGTGCACGCGTGTAATGGTGTCCCCGCACTCACAAAGTCCGGGAAATGGCCCTGAACTAAGGGGGGGCACTGTTGCTAGTGCAAGTGTGCCCTCACACTTAGAAACTTTGCACCTAAACTTAAGCAAGTGAAGGTTAGACATATAGGTGACTTATAAGTTACTTAAGTAAAGCGAAAATGGCTGTGAAGTAACTATGCGTTATTTCATGAAGGCTGCAGTAGCAGTCCTGTGAAAGGGTTTGTCTGAGCTCCTTATGGGTGGCAAAATAAATACTGCAGCCCATAAGGATCTCCTGGAACCCCTTTGCCCTGGGTACCTAGGTACCATATACTAGGGACTTATAAGGGGGGGTCCAATGTGCCAATCGAAATTGGTAAATGAAGTCACTAACCTACAGTGCCAAGTTTGAAAGCAGATAGAGCATAAGCACTGAGGTTCTGATTAACAGAGCCTCCGTGACACAGTTAAGCACTATACAGCCACACATATTAGGCCATAAACTATGAGCACTGCAGTCCTGACCAGCAGAATCCCAGTGGGACACGCAAAAACATACTGACATACAGGTAAAAATGGGGGTAATATGCCAAGAAAGATGGTACTTTCCTACACAACCTCCCCCAAACGAGGGACAATAAGGCTAACCTTGCCTAGATGAGCCTTCATTGTCTAAGTGGAGATATCTGGAGAGTCCATCTGCATTGGAGTGGGTACTCCCAGTTCTATGTTTCACTGTAAAGTCTATAACCTGTAGGGAAATGAACCACCTCAACAATTTAGGCTTTTCACCTTTCATTAGTTTAAGCCATAATAGAGGTTTGTGGTCTGTCTGAACAATGAAGTGAGTCTCAAACAAGTAGAGTCTCAACTTCTTCAGGGCCCAGACCACAGCAAAGGGCTCCCTCTCTATGGCAGACCAACACTTTTCTCTAGGGGTCAAACTCCTGTTGATAAAAGCAACAGGTTGATCCTGGCCCTCTTAGTTAAGTTGTGATAGTATAGCCCCTACCCCTAATTCAGAAGCATCTGTTTGGACAATTAATTTTTTGGGCTCTTCAAGACAGATGCAGAGCACATGGCCTGCTTAAGCGCCTCAAAAGCTTTGTAACAGCTAGTTGTCCACAATACCCTTCCCCTTTTAGGCATTTTCTTACTGGTGAGATCATTAAGAAGGGCAACAATGGAGCCAGTGTTCTTAATGAACCTCCTGTAATATCCAGTGAGACCTAAGAAGACTCTGACCTGGGTCTGAGTAGTAGGGGGAGCCCACTCCACAATGGTCTGAATCGTTGTTTGTAGTGGTTCAATCTGTTCCCCACCTACCAGGTGGCCCAGATAAACCACTGTTTCCTGCCCTATCTGGCACTTTGAAGCCTTGATATTTAGGCCTGACTTTTGCAGGGCCTCCAAAACATTCCAGAGGTGGACCAGGTGTTCATCCCAGGTGGAGATAAAGACAGCAGTAATCTCTATGTATGCTGCACTGAAAGCTTCCAAACCATGGCGGACTGTGTTCACCAGTCTCTGAAAGGTGTCAGGTGCATTTTTCAAACCAAAGGGCATAACTTTGAATGGATAATGTCCTCCTATGGTAGAAAATCCCGTTTTAGGTTTAGCATCCTCTGCCAATTTGATCTGCCAATACCCTGCAGTCAAATCAAAGGTGCTTAGATACTTGGCAGATGCCAGTGTATCTATTAGCTCATCTGCCCTGGGTATAGGGTGAACATCTGTTTTGGTTACTGTATTAAGACCCCTTTAGTCCACACAAAACAGCTTTTCTCTCTTTCCATCTTTACTATGCGGTTTGGGGACAAGCACCACTGGGCTGGCCCAGGGGAATTCAGAAGCCTCAATAACTGCAAGGTCTAACATATTCTAAACTTCTGTTTTCATGCAATCTCATACATGGTCAGCCTGTAAATTTGACTTTTGACAGGTAAACTGTCTCCAGTGTCAATTTTTTGTTCACACCAAGTAGTTGTACCAGGTGTGAGTGAGACGAGTTCAGAAAACTGACCAAGGAGATTTTTACAGTCTTCCTTCTGCTCAGCAGTAAGGCAATCTGCAAGAACCACTCCATCAACTAAGCCATCAGCTTCAGTGTTGGAGAAGAGATCAGGGAGAAGGTCACTCTCTTCTTCCTGTCCCTCATCTGTAGCCATGAGCAGGGTTAAGTCAGCCCTGTCATAGTAATGCTTTAGGTGATTGACATGAAACACCCTAAGGGGGCTTCTGTCAGTGTCCAGGTCCACCAGGCAGGTGATCTCACCATTCTTTTCTACAATTGGATGGGGTCCACTCCATTTGTCCTGGAGTGCTCTTGAGGCCACAGGCTCCAATACCCACAACTTCTGTCCTGGGTGGTACTCTGTCAGGACAGCCTTCTGGTCAAACCATTGCTTTTGGAGCTTTTGGAGCTCTTGGCTGTCCTGAAGGTTTTTAATGGCCTTTTTCATGTACTCAGCCATTCTGGATCTTAGGCCAAGCACATAGTCCACAATGTCTTGCTTTGGAGCTTTTAAAGGTTCTTCCCAACCCTCATTAACAAGAGCATGGGGACGCCTAACAGGGTGAGCAAATAGGAGTTCAAAGGGACTGTAGCCCACTCCTTTCTGGGGTACCTCCCTGTAGGCAAAATGGAGGCATGGCAAGCGGACATTCCATCTTCGTCTAAGTTTTTCAGAGAATCCCATTATCATGCCTTTGAGAGTTGTATTAAACCTCTCAACCAATCCATTATTTTTTGGATGATAAGGGGTGGTGAACTCGTAGGTAACACCACACTCCTTCCACATAGCTTTGAGGTATGCAGACTTGAAGTTACTACTACCTCTGTCTGACACCACTTCCTTAGGGAAACCCAAACTGGAAGAGATTCCCAAGAGGGCATTTGCCACTGCAGGTGCTGTAGTGGTCCTTAAGGGGATAGCTTCTGGATCCCTTGTGGCATGGTCTACCACCACAAGGATGAATCTATTTCCAGAAGCTTTTGGAGGGTCAAGTGGGGCAACAGTATCAACCCCTACCCTTTCAAAGGGTACCCCAACCACTGGCAGTGGGATTAAAGGGGCCTTTGGGGTGTCAGCAGTCTTGCCACTGGCTTGGCAGGTGACAGAGGAGCAACACAACTCCTTTGTGTCCTCTGACATATGGGGCCAGTGAAAATGTGGAGCAAGTCTGTGCCATGTTTTACTCTGGCTTAAATGCCCAACCAAGGGAATGTCATGAGCGGGAGTTATAAGGAATTCCCTGTACTGAAGGGGGATGACCAGTCTCCTGATGGCACCAGGTTTAGGATCCCTTGATTCAGTATAGAGGAGATTATTCTCCCTGTAAACTCTGTGGCTGTCATTGAAATCCACATTTTGCTGATTGGCAGCTTGTTGCCTGAGGCCCTCCAATGCGAGACAGGTCTGCTGTGCCACACCCAGTTCTTCCCTGGCAGGCCCCCCTGAACCCAAAAGCTCATCTGTATCAGCTTCCAGATCCTCTGATATAAGTTCTGCACAGGGAAAGAATTCCTCTTCCTCAAAAGGGGAATCATCTGTGGAGGGAGGGATAGTGGACAAGGGTTTGCCCTTACTGTCTCTAGTTTTTGGGAGCACTTGGTCTATTGTTCCAGGATCCAGGTTTCCCTGTCCTCTTTGCTTCTTGGCCTGAGCCCTGGTAAGAGCAAATATATGCCCTGGAATGCCCAGCATTGCTGCTTGGGCCTCCAACTCCACTTCAGCCCAAGCTGAAGTCTCCAAATCATTGCCTAGCAAATATTATACAGGTAAATCAGTGGCTACCACAACTTTCTTTGGACCATTAACCCCTTCCCCAACCAGTTGAGATTTACAACAGCCATGGGGTGGCTAATAGTGTTGCTATGGGCGTCTGTCACTTGGTACTGGTGACCAAGTTGGTGCTGCTTAGGTCCAACCAGTTTTTCCATTACCATTGTGACACTGGCACCTGTGTCCCTGTAGGCCTCAACCTGAACACCATTTATCCGGGCTAGCTGAATGTACTTATCCATATTAACTAAAGTGGCTAGGTCAATGCCACCATCGGTGACTAAAACAGCCTCAGTGAGCTCCCTAACTAGACCAGCCCCAACTACATTACCAATGGTGATCCCAGCTGCACCCTTTGATTGGGTATTAGTAGTGCTCTTTCCACCACCACTGCTATGACTAGAGGGACTAGTGTTTGCAGCTGGAGATGTGGTGGTGGGAGGTTTGGTGTATCTTTTTGGACAATGAGGATCAGTTGCCCAATGGCCTTTGGCTTTACAAAAGAAAACACCAAGGTATCTTATCTTTGTGAGAAGAGGATTTGGACCCATCACCCCCAGAGGATTTATGTGGGCCTGATGAAGACTCTGATGATTTTTATCTTTGTCCCTACCCTTCTCATGTGACTTACCATCCTTCTTCTTGCTGTCCTTGTCACCGCCTGTATGAGCTTTTCTGCTCAGACTTATTCTGACCCATTTGTCTGCCTTCTTTTCCAATTCTTGGGGAACGGTCACATCTGAGTCCACAAGATACTGATGCAACAAGTCAGATACACAGTTATTTAAAATATGCTTTCTCAGAATCAAGTTATATAGGCTTTTGTAGTCAGTCACCTTACTGCCATTTACCCAACTTTCTAAAGCCTTCACAGAATAGTCTGCAAAGTCTGTCCAGTCCTGTGATGACTCCTTTCTGGTCTCTCTGAACTTAATCCTGTATTGCTCAGTGGTTAAGCTCAGACCATCCAAGAGTGCACTTTTAAATATTTGGTAATTATCTGCATCATCCTCTCTGCCAATAAGGAGTCTGTCTCTCCCCTTACCAGAGAAGGATAACCAAAGGATAGCAGCCCACTGTACATAAGCGACCCTCTGAACTTTACAGGCCCTCTCAAGTGCAGCAAACCACTTGTAGATGTCATCACCATCCTTGTAAGGAGGGTCAACTTTTTGCAGATTCCTAGAGTCAAATGAAGGTTACCTAACACTTGAATTACTGAAACTGCGCCTGCCACCATGGGGAACTAACCCCAAACCCTGCCTTTCCTTATCCACAGCCAGGGGTTTCCTGTCTAAGGCCAACTGTTACTGCATTAGTCCTCAGTCTGGCCTCCTCTAACCTCAGCTTTCTGAGTTCCCTATTTAGGGCCTGGTCCCTAGGGTTAGATGTGTGGGATGCCTCTGAAACAGAAGTAACGTGGGAATGTGCAGAATAAGATCTATCTCTAACTGGGGTCCCTCTAGTGTCCTGGCCTCTAGGGGTGAACTCTTCCTACTACGAGTTGTACTAAGGGGCTTGTTAACAGATAAATCAGTGGAAGTACCCTCCCAAGGATTGTCAGTATGCTCCTCTGAGCCTTCCTGGTTGGAATCATCCTCTACCTCTTCCCCTGTCTGATCTGGACCAGTGCCGAGTCCCTGGACATCTTGGAGGAGAAGATTTAAGAGGAACTCCTTATTGGGGTTCTTCCCAATCCCTAAACTTCTTTCAATACAGAGACCCCTTCAAACTTTTAAAGTTAAGATTCTCATAGGTAGTCTTGACAAATCTAGGGGTAGCTTCTAAAGAAGACATATTGAAAGAGAAAAAGTTTATGAAAGTGAGTAAAAAGTTAGTAGAATAACAAAGCTAACCCTTTAGAGAAAAGAAGAAAACTTTTCAGAACTTTGTAAAAAAATTTGAAAAGTTCAAGGAACTTTTGAGAAAGTTAGAAAATTACTCCTATGTATGTACTATGTATGCTCTAAGTATTGGAGCAAGTTTGTTTTGTGAAAAGCAACAGTAACAAAGTGGTAAAGCAATTGCAAGTACTTATCCCACCGGTGTACCACCAATGTAAGAGGCTGGCCTGGTTTGTAGTGAGGATGAAGTAGTAGTTGCAGTGGATTCCTGCTGGAAACTTGCAAGTAGAATCTGAAGAGTACCCACAGGAGAGACCCTAAATAGCCCTGATTGGGGGATTAGCTACCTTATCAGGTAAGGACCTATCAGGAGGGGCCTCTGATGTCACCTGCTGGCACTGGCTACTCAGAGTCCTCCAGAGTTCCCCCACACCTTGCAAAGCAAGATGGCTGAAGACACACTGGAGGAGCTCTGGGAACCGCCCCTAGTGTGGTGATGGACAGGAGAGGGGTCACTCCCTTTATCTTTGTCCAGTTTCGCACCAGAGCATGGGACAAGGGGTTCCCGAACCAGTGTAGACTGTCTTATGCAGGAAAGGCACCATCTGTGCCCTTCAAAGCATTTACGGGGGGAGGCTACCCCTCCCCAGCCTGTAACACCTATTTCCAAAGGGAAAGGCTGTAACACCCTCCTCCCCAAGGAAATGCTTTGTTCTGCCTTCCTGGGACTGAGCTGCTCAGACCCCAGGAGGGCAGAACCCTGTCTGTGAGGTGGCAGCAGCTGTAGCTGCAGTGCAAGCCTCAGAGAGCTGGTTTGGCAGTACTCGGGGTCCATAGTGGAGCCCCCAGGATGCATGGAATTGGCTCCCCAATACCAGATTTGGAATGGGGGGGCAATTCCACGATCTTGGACACCTTACATGGCCATATTCAGACTTACCATTGTGGAGCTACATATAGGTATTGACCTATATGTAGTGCATGTATGTAATGGTGTCCCCGCACTCACAAAGTCCCAGGAAATGTCTCTGAAATATGTAGAGCGCTTTTGCTAGTGCAAGGGTGCCCTCACACTTAGTAACTTTGCACCTAAGCTTCAGCAAGTGAAGGTTAGACATGTAGGTGACATATAGGATACTTAAGTGTAGTGAAAATGGCTGTGAAATAACGTTTGCGTTATTTCACGCAGGCTGCAGTGGAAGTCCTGTGAAAGGGTTTGTCTGAGCTCCTTATGGGTGGCAAAAGAAATGCTGCAGCCCATAAGGATCTCCTGGAACCCCTATGCCCTGGGTAACTAGGTACCATATACTAGGGACTTATAAGAGGGGTCCAGTGTGCCAATTGAAAGTGGTAAATGAAGTCACTAGCCTACACTGACAAGTTTAATAGAAGAGAGAGCATAAGCACTGAGGTTTTGATTAGCAGAGCATCAGTGACACAGTTAAGCACTACACAGACAAACACATTAGGACATACACTATGAACACTGGGGTCCTGACTAGCAGGATCCCAGTGAGACAGGAAAAAACATACTGACATACAGGTAAAAATGGGGGTAATATGTCAAGAAAGATGGTACTTTCCTACACCCTTCCTGTACAAAATCTTTGCTAGACTATCGCACACACCCTAGCTTATTGGGGCTGGGCTGTGTGTGTGGCGCATGGGTCCTAAAATCAGCACCGGTGCTAGGGAGAGGGAAGGAGACTTCCATTTCTTTGGGAATTTGGTGCTCTCCTGCTCTCTCCTTGTCATGCAGTACAGCATAGCATTTTTGGCTGCTGCGCTGCCTGACATGTTTCAGAATCTGGGCCAATATCTGTTCTAATAATTTTATCAGATGTAGCTTTGCATCAAACACTCACTTGATGCAAAGTAACGCAATGTGCTCTTGCGTTACAAAAAAGCCACTTTTGAAAAAGCAAGGCAGTTTGCATAGGAAAATAAATTTTGACGCTTTGTGTCATGTTTAACAAATTTGTGATGGTGCAAGTCATAATAAGTCTTCCACTTTGTGTTTCTGATGCTGTGCTGCAGTATTCCTAACCAACTTCAGCTCTTTAAATGCCCTGTTTATTGATGCAGAGCTGGTTTGCAAAGCTTTCACGATATAGACGACCTAAGACTTGAAATCTGCTGTGTTAAATAATAAGAAAAAAGGGGAGCCTAAAATATTGTATAAAATGGTTGAAAACAAGTCTGGTTTGTTGATCCATGTTCTTTTCTAATAAGCAGCTCACTGAGTCAAATTACCCTTCTTGCATGGCTTCGAAATATTACAACATTAAACCAAATCACATAAAGTAACACAACAAACCATTACCAGCTCCATTTAGATGGTGCTAGAAGTGACAAAGATGTATGATATTGACCTTCCCATATATTTTTGTACAAACACAGAGCCCCAGATTTACAAGACCATTGTGTTGCAACTGCATTATGCATGGTGGTGCAAGGGTGGTCCCACACATTCACCAAAGATTTTTGGTGCATTCCCAAATTTAATAACACTAGTAAACCTGGGAAAGAGTCAAAATGCTATTCCATTCCCAGATGAGGCATAACAAGGAGGAATTTGTTTTTTTTCCCCCTAAGTTTTGACTCTTTCTACCATTGCTCCATTCTACAGCACACATACAAAAAGGAAAAGGCCTCAGAGGGTTGTTTTCAAGCAAGGAGGTGTCCCTTTCTCCAGAAACACAATCCTGCCTGCAATGCAGGCAACATTTTACCATGGCATCTGCATTAGTGCTAGGCAGTACTTAGGTCCTGATTTATACTTTTTGGTGCAGATCTGCACTGTTAGAAATGGGGTCTTTGGTTGGCAGTCAGGTTACCCCCTTGTGCAAGCAAGGACCCTCACTCTAGTCAGGGTAAAAGAGAATCACCCTCAGCTAACCCCCGCTCACCCCCTTGGTAGCTTGGCACGAGCAGGCAGGCTTAACTTCAGAGTGCTAGGTGTAAAGTATTTGTACCAACACACACAGTAACTTAATGAAAACACTACAAAATGACACAACACAGGTTTAGAAAAATAGAGAATATTTATCTAAACAAAACAAGACCAAAACAACAAAAATCCAGCATACATGAGTCAAGTTATTAATTAAAATGCAAAAAGAGTCTTCCTGTTCTTTTTAAACACAACTCCAACACTGTTAGCATGAAAATGTACCTGGGTCGCATCACAATAACCCACATGGACAAGTGTGCATCGAAAAAGGGAAGCAATGTGTTGATTTCTCACCCGTAAGTGAGGTCGTGCGTAATTTCTCCTTCTCCTTTCCGTTCGGCTTGCGTTGTTTCTTTCCCCACAGGAGATAGATGCATTGATCCGGACAAAACACCTTGGCTCCGGACGGGCTTGCGTTGTTTTTCCACGCCCAGTGATGTTGCATTGTTGCAGCCTCCATCAGCGATGACGAGTGTTGTTTCTCCAGCCAAGTTCGTCGATTTCCCAGCTGCGCTGCAAGAGCTGCAAGCCATGCATTGATTTCAGCCATGGGGCCGGCGGCACATCGTTTCTTCAGCCGCTCTCGGAGCTTGCATCGGAAATTTCCCTGCACGGCGATCTGGGCGTGGATTTTCAACCTTGGTCCACCAGCTTCACCTGTCAAGGCCCCTGGAACTGGATATGGTACCACTTGACAGGGCAGGAGTCTGAACAGAGGCTCCAGGTGCTGGCAGAGAGAAGTCTTTGCCGCCCCTGAGACTTCAACAACAGGAGACAAGCTCAGTTTCAAGCCCTTGGAGAGTTCTTCACAAACAGGAAGGCACACAAAGTCCAGTATTTGTCCTCTTGCACAGGCAGAAGCAGCAACTGCAGGATAGCTCCACAAAGCACAGTCACAGGCAGGGCAGCTCTTCTTCCTCAGCTCTTCAGCTCTTCTCCAGGCAGAGATTCATCTTGGTTTCCAGAAGTGATCCAAAATCTGTGGTTTTGGGTGCCCTTTTTATACCTAAGTAGACTTACTTCAAAGAAAAGTCTCTCTTGTTTGTGAAATCCTGCCTTGTCCAGGCTAGGCCCCAGACACACACCAGGGGGTTGGATACGGCATTGTGTGAGGGCAGACACAGCCCTTTCATGTGTGAGTGACAACTCCTCCCCTCCCTCCTAGCACAGATAGCTCATCAGGATATGCAGGCTACACCCCAGCTCCCTTTGTGTCACTGTCTAGAGAGAGGTGCAAACAGCCCAACTGTCAAACTGACCCAGACAGGGAATCCACAGACAGGCAGAGCCACAGAATGGTTTAAGCAAGAAAATGCTCGCTTTCTAAAGGTGACATTTTCAAACACACAATCTTAAAATCAACTTTACTAAAAGATGCATTTTTAAAATGTGATCTCAGGGACCCTAACTCTACATGTCTATCCACTCCCAAAGGGAATCTACATGTTAATCATTTGTAAAGGTAGCCCCCATGTTAACCTATGAGAGGGATAGGCCTTGTAACAGTGAAAACCATATTTAGCAGTATTTCACTGTTAGGACATATAAAACATATTAGTGTATGTCCTACCTTAAACATACTCTGCAACCTGCCCATGGGGCTACCTAGGGCCTACCTAAGGGGTGCCTCACATGTTAGAAAAGGGAAGTTTAGGCCTGGCAAGTGGGTACACTTGCCAAGTCGAATTGGTGGTTTAAAACTGCACACACAGACACTGCAGTGGCAGGTCTGAGTCATGTTTACAGAGCTACTATTGTGGGTGGCATAACCTGTGCTGTAGGCTCATTAGTAGCATTTCATTTACAGGCCTTTGGCACCTCTAGTGCACTGTACTATGGACTTACCAGTAAATCAAATATGCAAATTAAGGATGAAAAATTACATATACTTTTTTATTAGGAGCACTTGCACTCTAGTGCTGGTTAGCAGTAGTAAAGTGCCCAGAGTAACAAAAAGAGCAAAAATAGAGTCCAGCACACATCAACAACCTGGGAAACAGAGGCAAAAAGTTAAGGGAGACCACGCTAAGGATGAAACATCTCACGTGCACTTTTGAAGTTTTGCACCAAAACGTTTAGCGCCGGCTTGCACCATTTCTTTGCACCAACCAGGCACCATGTTTATGGAATGGTGCAAGCCGGTGCACAGGGTAGACTAGTGTATAAAAAAAAAAAATTACATTAGTCGGGTCCGGTTGGCAGTATGGAAGAATGGGGTTTAGCACCAAATGATGATGGAAGGTTAGAATAAGAAGGTAAAATGACTCTAACCTGCCTATAGTCATTTTCTGACTCAAAACCAATCATACCACATGACTCCTGTCTTAGAAAAGACAGGAGTCATGCCCACCACCCCAATGGCCAGCACAGGGGACCGGGGTCCCCTGGGCATGGCCATTGCACCTAGTGCCATGTAGAGGGCCCATTTCAGGGCCCGCAAAGGCACTTTAAGAAAATTACTTACCTGTACTTAGCTATACTTACCTGGGATGGGGTCCTCCATCCTCTGCTGTCCCTCTGGTGTGGGTGAGGAGGGCACCTGTGGGCTTATTCCATGGTGTTCCCCCATCGAAATAGGCCCACAGGTCCCCTAACGCCTGCTCTGACCCAGGCGTTAAGTTAAAAAATGACTCCTCCTCCCCCATGTGTGATTTTTGCACAGGAGCATAAATAAGGCGTCAGGCCTTTAGAGTAATTTTTTGCCCGGGAACGCCTACCTTTCATCTCATTGATACAACATAGTTTTACGCAGGCAAAAAATGACTTTAACTCCTATATTTGGGTGCTAGACATGCCTAGCGGCAAAATATAAATCTGGAGTTAAGTTTGTGCTGGATATGCGTAAAAAAAAAATATGCAAATCCGGTGCAGAGTATAAACATGCCTCCTAGTGTGCCAGACAAGGGAGAGAGCAGGAATGCATCATATCTTAGTAGAAACATTTTCAACAATACACAGATGGGAAAGGGTCTAAGGATGACCCATTCCTTTCTGAAAATGAGGTTCTATCCCAACTGGGGTGTTTTTAAGTTTTCAAAGGTTTGCAACTGGAATTCTGGTTGCAGACCAGTGATTCAAAGGGTACAGATTTTGTTTTTGGAAGGGATGCCCAAGACACACCCGTCTCAAATTCCAAGTCACTTTCAATTTTAGGAGTTTGTAAAAATATACTGCTTCCTCAAAGAGGATTGATAAATAGCAATTCCATTTTATGCTGTTGCAAGTTCCCATTCTGGTTGGTTGAGAGTCTGAAGATACCGCAGCTTATTTTCTATTTGTTTCCCACTCACACTTAGGCTCACAAATTGAGAGGGCCTGTCGCAACTTAAGCGCCACCTTAGCTTAATTTTTTTGTGCTAAGGCGTCACAACGGTGGCCTTTTCCCAGCACCAAATTTTCAAAGAAGCACAATGCATGCATTGCGCCGCTTTGTAACACTTTGCACTACATCATGCATGTGCCATGCACAATTAATGTAAAGGAGGTGTTCCCCCGTAAGGGAGGTGAAAAATGACTCAAAGAAATTGTCATTGTTTTCAGCACTTTTAATGCCTGGCCAGAGCAGGCATAAAAAGGGGGCCAACCATTGTTTACAATGGGCCCCTATGCACTGTTCAGGGTTAACGCCAACATTTTGGAGCTAACCCAGGACTGTACAGCAATAGCGTCAAAGATGTTGATGCTATTGCCCCTACCCTGTGCCATGGTGTGCGGTTAGATACGGCGCACACCTGGTGGTGGTAGAGGGTGCTAATGGGTGCAAGGAAAGTGACACTGCACTGGGTGCTGCGCCACTTTCCTTAAATCTGCCCCTAAATCTGGAGCTAATACAGTGTGAGAATACTACCTAATTAATCATTTGCATTATTACTTGCTAACTATAATTCAGGCAATAACTAATCAAAAAGAAAATCCGAAAATGTACACACTCTTATTAAAGCATCATCAAGTGTGCTCATATATCTCAAATTACTTTTAAACACCCAACAAACTTTCAACTATTCATTGCTACTTCTAATATAGAAATGAAAGAAGCAAATCGTTTCAAGTGAAGGAAGCATGACTGTATGCAACTTTCCTCTTTACAAATCAATGCAGTACAAAGGTCAATTGATGGCGCCCATCTCCCATACAAAGCGCAGTGCTGGTGTTAAGAGGGCGACCTGTCATCACATGAATCCACTGAAAGGATTTCTCTGAAGTGAAAGCCTGGAGACAATCGATGTTTGGAATTTTCTCTCGAGCAATTCAATTGAGTATTGAATCTATTCTATGGATAATCAAGTCCACTATTTTGTGTAGACGTCAATGAAATTTAATCAGAATCCACATATCTATTTTACAAAAGCATGATTACAAGGTACCACCGTGCCTGTAAAGAAGTGGTGCTTTGTAGATTTCAGATCATGAAAATCATCACCTGCATTTATTTAGGTATCTCTATGAATACAAATATTTCCATAAATGCAGAGTTCTAATTTTCACTTTACAAACAATGGTTAGGCCAATACTCTTGGCAACAATGGCTCACGTGCCCGGGAATCGGGAAAAGGGAAACGGCCTTTTCTACGTGGCAAGAGCAATGCGTAGCGAAGCCATTTAAGAGTTACCACACTTGCCTGAACCACGCATAGGCCTGAAACACACAAATGCGTGATTAAGGCACCATGCATATGTGTGGTTCAGGCACAGAGCAGAAACAGCCGGGAGAGGAACGCAGCGGCCAGATAAGTGGGGCTAGGGCAGGTGGGTGATTTTTAACCCCTTCGCTGCCAGGCCTTTTTCCCCCTCAGGTACCAGGCCTTTTTTTTGGCTACTTGGGGCAGTTCGCACTTAGACCTTCATAATTTTTGGTCCACATAAGCTACCCACGCCAAATTTGTGTCCTTTTTCCCAACGTCCTAGGGATTCCAGAGGTACTCAGAGTTTGTGGGTTTCCCTGTAGGAGACCAAGAGATTGGCCAAAATACAGCAAAAATGTCATTTTTTTTAAAAAATGCGGAAAAAGGCTGCAGATGGAGGCTTGTAATTTTCTCCCTGAAAATGGCATCAACAAAAGGTTTGCAGTGCTAAAATCACTATCTTCCCAGCTTTCAGGAACAGGCAGACTTTAATCAGAAAACCTCATTTTGCAATACAGTTTTGGCATTTTTCTGGGACATATCCCATTTTTACAAATTTTTGTGCTTTAAGCCTCCTTCCAGTTAGTGACCGAAATGGGTGTGAAACCAATGCTGGATCCCGGAATGCTAAACGTTTCTGAAAAGTAAACAAAATTCCTAATTCAGATAGGGGTCATTTGTGTAGCTCCTACATGGTTTTCCTACAGAAAATAACAGCTGAAATAAAACTATATTGAAATTGAGGCAAAAAAACAGCAATTTTCTTCACCTTTTAATCACTTTTTCCTGCAATGTCAGATTTTTTTATTTTAAAGCAATTTACAATTACTTCTGCTTGACTCTTCTGGTTGTGGGGATATATAGGGTTGTAGGTTCATCAAGAACCCTAGGTACCCAGTGCCAATAAATGAACTGCACCTTGCAATGGATTCTCATTCTATACCGGGTATACAGCAATTCATTTGCTGAGGTATAAAGAGTGAAAAATAGGTATCAAGAAAACCTTTGTATTTCCAAAATGGGCACAAGATAAGGGGTTAGAAGCAGTGGTTATTTGCACATCTCTGAATTCCAGGGTCCCCATACTAGCATGTGAATTACAGTGCATTTCTCAAATAGACGTCTTTTTAAAACACATTTGGAAGGAAACAATGTAGAGAAAGAAAAGGGACAATAACACTTGTTCTTCTATTCTGTGTTCCCCCAAGTCTCCCGAGAAAAATGGTACCTCACTTGCGGTAGGCCTAATGCCCGCGACACGAAAAGCAACATGACACTTCACATTTTTACATTGAAATCTGATTTTTTTTTTTGCAAAGTGCCTAGCTGTGGATTTTCTCCTTTAGCTCAGCCAGAACCTAGGGAAACCTACCAAACCTGTTGCATGTTTTAAAAACTAGACACCTAGGGGAATCCATGATGGGGTGACTTGTGGGGCTCTCACCAGGTTCTGCTACGCAGAAACCTTTACAAACCTTAATATTTGGCAAAATAAACACAGTTTTTCCTCATATTTTGGAAAAAGAAAGTTATGGAATCTAAGAGGAGCCTTCCACCCTGCACTCTCCCAAGTCCCCCAATAAAAATGGTACCTCACTTGTGTGGGTAGGCCTAATGCCCACAAAAGTAAATGCCCCAAAACACTTTGGGGACATTTCAAAATTATCAATTACAAAACTACCTGTTTTTGAGGGGGAGGGCACCTGTGTTTCTGGTCCTGGGCTCAGCAGCCATATAGGGAAAACTACCAAACCCAAACATTTCTGAAAACTAGACACCTGAGGAAGTCCAGGGAGGTGTGACTTGGATGGATCCCCCAGTGTTTTCTTACCCAGAATCCTCAGCAAACTAAAATTTAGCTAAAAAATCTCATTTTTCCCACATTCCTGTGTGGGATCACCGCACTGGGACAAACTTCCTACCACCCAACATTACCCTCAGTCTCCCAATAAAAATGATACCTCACTTGTGTAGGTGGGCCAAGTGCCTGTGACAGGGAAGAGACAAAAACATGTTGAAATTGAGTGTGAACCAAAGCGGGTCCAAAAGGGCAGTTTGAAAAAAAAAAATTTTAGGCTGACAAGTGCGGCAGAATTTCTATTGGTATAGATGAGACAATGCTGGTGGTAGGAATTTTGTGGATTCCGGAAGGTTCCATCACAAAAATGTGAGAAAAATGTGTGATTTCCAGCAAAGTTGGAGGTTTGCAAGGCATCATGGGTAAGAAAATGGTTTGGGGTGCATGTGAAGCACACCACCCTGGACTCTTCCAGATGGTTAGTTTTCAGATGTGTCTAGGTCTTGTGGATTTTTCTACATGGCAGAGCCCCAAAATCCAAAAAGTGCAGCACTCACCAATCCATACGGGACGATTTTGAAAGTTAGACGAGCTCTCATGGCCCAAATCTAAAAGCAAAATCCAAAATAATCAAATGTCCTCTTGCTGATAAGATGTCTTAGTGTGCAAGGGGAAGCTGAAAGACTGTTACCCCCTTCAGTTGGGGTGGAGGCATAACCATGCCCATACTGGTTGGTAGACACTACCCCACCATTTTTTATATTTTTTAATTCTCTGGCATCTAGTAGGTTTTTCGCCCCCGGGGAGTGAATTTGGGCTATTTGCCCTATCCGCCCACTGGTGGGCAGAACAACTTTGGCCCCATTTATTTGGGGTGGGAGTATGACCATACCTCCACCCTCTTTTTTTGAAAAAGAAAATCTTCCCTGGTCTCTGGTGGGCTTTCTGCTCCCCCCCTAGGGGGCAGATGGACCTTCCAAAAATAGGCCAACTGTAGGGAGCGACCCAAACAAAACACACACATACAGACACAAATCCCTGGTGTCTAAGTGGTTCCTGCCCCCCCCCCCCGGGGGCAGATCAGCATAATAGAAATAGGCCGTTCTGGCCCCAAGGGGAGCAGAAATAGCCTAAAATAAATTTGACCCCCCCCAGGGGAGTGCCTCTTGTCTAAGGGGTAACTCCCTTTGCTTGAAATTGGCGGGAAAAAAAATACGGGGCCTAATGGTTTCTGCCCCCCTTGGGGGCAGATCGGCCTAATTAAAATAGGCTTATCTGCCCCAAGGGGGGCAGAAATGCCCTAAAATAAACTTGCTCCCCTCCAGGGGAACAGCCCTTGCCTAGGGGGTCTCTCCCCTTGCATGAAATTGACGCAAATAAAAATAAAAATCCCTGGTGTCTAGTGGTTGCTGCCCCCCCCTTTGGGGGAAGATTCGCCTAATAAAAATAGGCCGAAATGGCCTAAAGACAATTTACCCCCAGGGGGAGCGACCCTTGCCTAAGAGGTTGCTCCCCAAATATATAAAAAAATAAAATATACAAAAAAAAATAGAACCCTGGTGTCTAGGGGTTTCTGCTCCCCCTGTGGCCAGATCGGCCTAATTGTAATAAGCCAATCTGCCCCCAGGGGAGCAGGAATGGCCTTAAATTAATTTGCCCCCCAAGAGGCCGTTCCCCTTATTGAATTAACTAAAACAAAAAAAAAATACTTAGGGGGTCATTCTGACCCTGGCGGTCGGTGATAAAGCGGCGGCCAACCCGCCAACAGGCCGGCGGACAAAAAAATGCAATTCTGACCCTGGCGGGAACCGCCAACACAGCCCGCCGCATTAACACTCCGACCGCCACGGCGGAACAAACAAACAGCGCGGCGGTCACCGCCAACAGCCAGACGGCAGACAATGTACCGCCCACCCTATCACGACCCACCAATCCGCCACCTTTTCCGGGGCGGGAGCCCCGCCGATAAAAACACAGCGGAAACAGACATTTCCAATGGAAAACGCTCACCTCGAGACACTCCACGCGGAATCCGGACAGCATGGAACCCGAATTGAACATCATACCTGCTCTCGTCTACCTGCTCATCTACCACGAGTACGAACTCCGGCGCAGACATCAACGGTGAGTACTGCACCTACGACACACGGGAGGGGGGAGGAAGAAAGGTTATGGGCATACACATATGCGACCCCCCCACCCCCCCAATATGTACACACCAATGCAGAGCAGGAAGTCACAGTGACACCTCACAAAGACCCTTTAAAAATACAATGACACAACCAAATTTTGAATAAATTTTCATGTACAAAAAAAGCACCTGGAAATAATTGAGCAACCGTGAAAAATATTTACAAAAACCAAAAAGATATACACATCAGTGTATCACTGAAGTAACAAGTCCTGCACATCCTACGAATCTAACATGTCCGTGGGCCAAGGTTCTGCGAAACAAGGGCAAAGCCCACACACGAGACCTGAGTCCTTTGGAGAGAACACTGCAGGGGCATCTGATGTCAAAACTACAGGCACCTCAGGGGGAAGGGAAGGGGGGGCCACCACAGCCACATGAGTCCACGACGCCAGATCCATGAGGAGCCACCATGCCCACTGTACCATCCTGGGGAGTGCAAAGCCACAGTCTCTCAAGTCTCTGCAGTGGGTGGGTTGCCCACTGTACCATCCTAGGGAGTGCAAAGCCACAGTGTCTCAATGTCTCTATAGTGGGTGGGTTGCCCACTGTACCATCCTGGGGAGTGCAAAGCCACAGTCTCTCAATGTCTCTACAGTGGGTGGGTTGCCCACTGTACCATCCTGGGGAGTGCAAAGCCACAGTCTCTCAATGTCTCTACAGTGGGTGGGTTGCCCACTGTACCATCCGGGGAGTGCAAAGCCACAGTCTCTCAATGTCTCTACAGTGGGTGGATTGCCCACTGGACCATCCTGGGGAGTGCAAAGCCACAGTCTCTCAAGTCTCTACAGTGGGTGGATTCCCCACTGTGCCATCCTGGGGAGTGCAAAGCCACAGTCTCTCAAGTCTCTACAGTGGGTGGATTGCCCACTGTGCCATCCTGGGGAGTGCAAAGCCACAGTCTCTCAGGTGGATTACAGAGTCCACTGGTCAAGGAGGAGGCATGGTGGGCACAGTGAACCATAAACAGTGCCTGAGACGGCGGGACCCAGCGCAGCGGTGCATGACATGGCGATGTCCAGCGGAGCGGTGCTTGACAGGAAGGGTCCAGCGGAGCGGTGCTTGACAGGAAGGGCCCAGCGGAGCGGTGCTTGACAGGAAGGGCCCAGCGGAGCGGTGCTTGAGACGGCGGGGCCCTGTTCAGCGGTACCTGTCTTCACGGCGGGGCCCTGTTCAGCGGTACCTGACTTCACGGCGGGGCCCTGTTCAGCGGTACCTGTCTTCACGGCGGGGCCCTGTTCAGCGGTGCTCTTCTGCACGGCGGGGCCCTGTTCAGCGGTACCTGTCTTCACGGCGGGGCCCTGTTCAGCGGTACCTGTCTTCACGGCGGAGCCCTGTTCAGCGGTACCTGTCTTCACGGCGGGGCCCTGTTCAGCGGTGCTCTTCTGCACGGCGGGGCCCTGTTCAGCGGTACCTGTCTTCACGGCGGGGCCCTGTTCAGCGGTGCTCTTCTGCACGGCGGGGCCCTGTTCAGCGGTACCTGTCTTCACGGGGGGCCCTGTTCAGCGGTACCTGTCTTCACGGCGGGGCCCTGTTCAGCGGTACCTGTCTTCACGGCGGGGCCCTGTTCAGCGGTGCTCTTCTGCACGGCGGGGCCCTGTTCAGCGGTACCTGTCTTCACGGCGGGGCCCTGTTCAGCGGTACCTGTCTTCACGGCGGGGCCCTGTTCAGCGGTACCTGTCTTCACGGTGGGGCCCTGTTCAGCGGTGCTCTTCTGCACGGCGGGGCCCTGTTCAGCGGTACCTGTCTTCACGGCGGGGCCCTGTTCAGCGGTGCTCTTGCAGTATGTTAAGGGAATCATACCTGGCCTGGACACCCTGCTCAGTCGCCCTACGACCGTGCTGTGTCAGGCCCCTTCGGGGAGTGAGTAATGGGCCCTTTGGTGTCGTCCCTTGCAGCCGGGATGGGGCTTGTGGGGCCCTCCTGCTCCGCGCTCCTGGTGGTTGTCCTCTCTGCCCTGCTGTCCTTCCGCTCCTTAGATGGGGCTCTCGGGCCCTTGCCTCCCCTGGCTGCTGTGGCCGGTGAAGTGGCCCGAGTCACCTCCTTGGGGGCAGCCGTCTCTGTCCACTCACGGCGGCCCTTCAATTTCCAGGTCCTCTTGCCTGGGGGGGGGGCTGGCTGTCCCCTTGCTGCTCACCGAAGTGTTACTGCCGCCAAAGGGTGGACTCCACATGCCATGCACCACTTGCACTGTAGAAGTTGGGCTGGTGGTGGCTGAGGTGCCCTTGGGACTTTTCCCAGTTGGAGGGGGTGGGTCGGGGGAGGGAAAGAGGTCAAAACTGGAGAGGTAATTTTTCTTGGGACCAAGGTAAGGGGTAGGAGTAGTGGTGAGAGAAGTGGAGGAAGAGGATGTGGTTGTATGAGAGCCAGGTGTGCTGTCCTTGGGTGCAGGTGACTGGGACGTAGGCTGTGGTGAGGTGGTTGGCTGTTGTTTGGGTGTCTGCCTGCGTTTATGTGTCTTGGAAGAGGGGGTGACAGACACAGTGGGAGAGGACACAGGGGACGTGTAAATGCCAGTGGGGGTGGTGACTGCAGGTGTGCGGACTGTAGTGGAGGGTTTGCTGGTGGTGGAAGAACTGGCTGATGTTGGGGTGCATGCAGGTGTGAGTGTAGACGTCACAGGGAGGGAGGAGGGAGACGAGGAGGACGGGGACACAGAGGTGGTAGTGACTGTTGATATGTCTGCATCTGTGTGTTGCTTGGGTGAATGCTTGTGTTTTCTGTGGTGCTTATGTTTGGATGAGCTGGCCTTGGGTGTTGAGGTGTGTGCAGGCTGGTCTGATGGTGTGGATGGGATAGGTTGAGGTACAGGAGACAGAGAAAGGGTGGAGGCATATACAAAAGGGAGACTGGAGACAGGGACAATGGCTGCCGTCAGTGCTGAGGCCAGAGCAGTGAACGCTCGTTGATGGGCAGCCTGACCCGAATGAATGCCCACCAGGTAGGCATTGCTCCGATGCACCTCCCTTTCCACCCCCTGGATGGCATTCAGAAGGGTAGTCTGCCCAACAATGACCGTCCTCACCAGGTCAATGAGCTCCGCACTGAGGGCAGCAGGGGTAACAGAGGCAGGGGCTGAGGTGCCTGGGGCGAAGGAGACGCGCGCCTTCCTGGCCGAGCGGCCACGGAGCGAAGACTGAGGGGCTGCTGGGAGGGCGGTGCTGGTGCGCTGGGTGGCGGCTGTACCTGTTGTTGCGGGGGGCACAGATGGTGCCGCCACCACTAGGGAGCTCCCAAACGAGGACGTGTCCGTGTCGCTGGTGTCTCCACCGGCCCCCGTTGTGGTGCTCCCCTCGCCCTCCGGATCACTGGTGCCCTTGGTGTCTGTGTCAGTGCCCACCGGGGCCTGGTGACCTGCAGCTCCCTCCTGCTCCGACGCCAAATCTCCTCCGCCTGATGATGCTAAAACACAAGAAGACAAAGATTTAGGGTGGGGGGAGAAATGAAACAAAGTTGAGTGCATGCCTTAGCAATAGCCTTTGCGGAGAGGACAGACACAGGTGCCTCGTGCACTAAGTCGCGAACTTGGGGTACACTACTCAGTACTTCTGACTAGGCAAACAGGTCTAGGGACAACACACGCGCACATGTGTGATGCTGGAGCATGGGTAGCTGCACTTGGCACCCTACAGAGGTGGGGGGCGGGGGCACAGGGCCATGCCTAAGGGAGCGGACTACACTACAGAGAGCGCCCTGGCCTAATGTCACCCACAGCCCTCCTCCCCCACCCAGACGCCTCCAATGCGCATACAGATAGGAGAATGTGCGGATACTCACCCCCTTGTGTCTGCTGTGCTGTCCTCAAGCGCCCATCCAAATTAGGGTAGGCCACCGCCAGGATCCGGGACATCAGGGGGGTCATGGTGCGACTGGCACCCCTCCTAGGTCGGGAGGCCATCCCCAGCAGTGTTTCTGCGGTCTTCCTCGTTCCGCGGCGGATGTCCTCCCACCTCTTGCGGCAGTGGGTGCCCCGTCTGTTGTGGACCCCCAAGTTCCGGACTTCCTCGGCGATGGCACGCCAAATATCGATTTTCTGGTGGGCGCTCACCTGTTTGACATGTACAGGGTGGGAAAGAGAAACCGTCACATATCTGCATGTTTGGAGTACATGCCCCCCCCTCCCCAACCTTGTCATGGTTCCCATTCTCTCATCTGTCGTGCGTTGCACTCCTCATTCCCTCCACACCCCACCAACTTACACCCCCCCCCTCCACACAGGCATAACCATTCAATGTGCACTGAGTGTACTCACCTGTTGGTCTGGAGGACCGTAGAGTAGCGCATACTGGGGGAGGACCCCGTCCACGAGCTTCTCCAACTCTTCTGAACTGAAGGCGGGGGCCCTTTCACCAGTAGCAGCAGCCATTCTCACTTCCAGATCGAGTTCACAGCAGCACTTGCAGTATAGGTCCTGTCCTGTGGATGATCAGGTCTCGAATGATTGAGCAGATAGAAAATGGCGGTCACGCCCGCGGCGGTGCGTACCGCGGCGGTGCGTCCCGCGACCGCCGGCGCACATCGTCATTGGCTCCTGAAACCCATAGGCTTCAATGTTAACCAATGCGTCTTCGCACAGCGGTCTTCGACCGCCTACCGCCACGGTGTGCCCCGCCAGCGCAGTGACCTCACATCCCATTGTCCCACTTCACAGGTCAGGCATCGGCCATTTCAAGGGCCCACATGGCTTAATTTCTAATGCGTCACACAGGCCTAGGCCTTGCAATGGCACACATACAAACATATCAAACCATACATTTACCTGTACTGTGCAAGCTGTGTTGTACGTACCTGTGAGTGGATTGACTCTGTACTCCATATTCTCCTTCCTAGGCACCGTCCGCTGGGACTAGCGATGAGAAGGAGGAATCCTCGCGTGTACCGCCCGCTGGTGGACCTGTCCACAATGGAAGAACGCAACATAATACTACGATACCGACTTGACCGAGCCTCCATCCATGAACTGTGTGCCCAGCAGGAGCCAGCCCTGATGTCCCCCATCCGCCAACCCACAGGAATTCCCCCTCTAGTGCAGGTTCTGTCTGTCCTCCATTTCTTTGCAACTGGCTCATTCCAGACAACAGTGGCCATGTCATCTGGGATGTCTCAGCCTATGTTTTCCAAGATCTTATCCAGAGTGTTGTCTGCCCTGATGAAACTCATGCGGAGCTGCATCATTTTCCCAGAGGAGGGTGATTTGCCTACAGTGAAAGCTGATTTCTATGCCCTTGGACACATCCCCAACATCATTGGTGCAATTGATGGGACCCATGTGGCTTTAGTCCCCCCAAATGACGATGAACAGGTGTACAGGAACAGGAAGAATTACCATTCAATGAATATCCAGGTGGTCTGTTTGGCTGACCAGTACATCTCCCATGTAAATGCCAAGTTCCCAGGGTCAGTGCATGACGCATATGTTATGCGAAATAGCAGCATTCCCTATGTGATGGAACAGCTACAGAGACAGCGTGTGTGGCTAATAGGTGACTCTGGTTACCCCAACCTGCCGTGGCTATTGACCCCAGTGAGGAATCCCAGGACCAGGGCAGAGGAACGGTACAATGAGGCCCATGGGCTTACTAGGAGGGTGATTCAGCGAACCTTTGGGCTCCTGAAGGCCAGGTTTAGGTGCCTGCATATGACAGGTGGATCCCTAATGTACTCACCAAAGAAGGTGTGCCATATCATCGTGGCGTGCTGTATGCTCCACAACCTGGCTTTGCGACGCCAGGTGCCTTTCCTGCAGGAGGATGGTCCAGATGGTGGTGTTGTAGAAGCCGTGGAGCCTGTGGAGAGTGAAGAGGAGGAAGACTCTGAGGATGACACAGACAATAGGGACAGAGTGATACAACAGTATTTCCAGTAACACACAAGTAAGAATCACCCACGCCATTTCACAATTGCTTATAGCCTCCTGCATCTGTATTTTCTGTAGTTCCCCACAGATGTTTTTCATTAATTTTTGCCTTTCCCTTCCCTTCTCAGTGCTGTCTGACTCAGTACCTGACTTCTGCTTGGTTCGCCCATGAAATACAGCGTATTGACATTGGTATGTTGTCATGACTAATTGACAGAACAGAAATTGAACAGTAATATGTAATACATTTGTTAATAATACAGCATGACTCAAAACAGATTTGTGTGCAAAATGTGATTTATTTACAGTGCTAGATATCGGTACATGTGATTCTAAGGGTGATGGGTGGGGGTGGAGGAATATCCATGGGAGAGTCCAGTTCTCAGTCTCACAGGTGCATTGTCCTTTTGCCTGTGGAAGGATGGAGCATAGGCAGTTCATGGTTGGACAGGGTGGCAATGTGGGACAGTGGGAAGACTTGAGGGGGTATGTCCTGCTGGCGGGGGTCTTGACATCCTACTCTGTCTTTTTTTTTGGTCTCAGGCTCCTCTTACGGGGTGGTTGTTCTTCAGCAGGAGGTGGGGTTCTGGGGGGCTGTCGAGGTGTTGGGACCTCCTGTCCACTAGCGCCGGCGGAGGTGGTAGGCTGTTCCTGGTCCGGGCTAGTGACAGGGGCCCTGTGTGGTGCACCATGGTCCTGCAACGCGTCCTCTATCCTGTGGAGGGCCAGGACGATGGTCCCCATTGCGGTCCCAATGATTCTCAGCTCCTCCCTGAACCCCATGTAGCGTTCCTCCTGCTGTGCCTGGATCTCAGTGAACCTGGCCAGTACCGTCGCCATCGTTTCTTGGGAGTGGTGGTAGGCCCCCATGATGGTGGTGAGGGCCTCTTGGAGAGTGGGTTCCCTGGGCCTCTCCTCCCCCCCCTGTCGCACAGCAGCCCTCCGAGCTGCCCGGTTTCCCCCGGCCTCTGTCCCCTGGACGGTGTGCCCGCTACCACTGCCCCCAGGTCCCTGTTGTTGTTGGGGTGTTGGGTTAGTCTGGGTGCCCTGTAGTGGCAGACACACCGCTGATTGAGCTGTCCTAGAGACAGAGGCATGGGCCCGCTGGGTGGGAGCTGTGCTGGTGTTGGCAGAGGGGGTCGGGTCTGGTGTGGCCTGTGGCTGCCTGAGGGGAACCGACTGCCCAGAGGTCCCCGATGGTCCGGGCTGGTCATCAGGTTCACTGTCGACAGAGCTGCTATCCTCAGTGTGGGCCTGTTCCGGTGGTGGGATGGACACTTCTGGACCCTCCTGGCTGGTGTGTTGTCGTTCGGGTCCTGCATGGGGTAAGAGAGTTTGGTTATTGTTTCTGTGTGTGCAATAGCGTGCGTGTTATGGGTGCCCTTGTCCCCCAGTGCAGGCATTCCCTTGAGGGAGGTGTTGTGAGGGTAGTTAGTGGGGGGGGGGTTAGTGCAGTGGTCATGCTTAGGTGATGGGTGCCCATGATTTGTGTTGGCATGCAGGAGTTGGTGTTGGGATGGGTGGGTTGTGCTGGTGAGACATTGTCAGGGAGGATGTGTGCTGGGGGGTTGGGGGTGAGGGTGGGGGTGTGGGTTGGCATGCTGGTGGGGTGGGGGGGATATAGTAGTTGAGATTGGACTTACCAGAGTCCATTCCTCCGGCTACTCCTGCGAGGCCCTGAGGATGCAGGATGTTCAAGACCTCTTGCTCCCACGATGTGAATTCGGGAGGGGTGGGTGGGGGTCCGCCGCCAGTCTTCTGGACTGCGATGTTGTGCCTGGAGACCATCGATCGGACCTTCCCCCGTAGGTCGTTCCATCTTTTGCGGATGTCCTCCCTATTCCTGGGATGCTGTCCCACCGCGTTGACCCTGTCCACGATCCGCTGCCATAGCTCCGCCTTCCTAGCTATACTGGTGTGCTGCACCTGCGAGCCGAAGAGCTGGGGTTCCACTCTTAGGATTTCCTCCACCATGACCCGGAGTTCTTGGTCCGAAAAGCGTGGGTGCCTTTGGGGTGCCATGGGGTGGTGTGGGTGAGGTGTGGGGTGGTGTATGTGATGATAAGTATGTTGGTGAGTGGTGCTTTGTGCTACTATGTGGTGTGTGTGATGGTGTAGTGTGCCTCAGTGTGTCTTGCTATGGATTGTCTGCTGTGTCTCTCTCTCCTTCTCTCAGTATTTATGGTCGCAGGGGTTTGTGGGTGATGTGGGTGTGTGTTTTATAGTTGGTTGATTGTGTGGGAGTGGTGTGTGTATGTGTATCAGGTGTGTGTATTTCAAATTGTCCAATGTGGCTGTGTTTTGGTGCTGTGTGTGTATTCTGACCGCGGCGGTGTGTAGCGCCAATGGAATACCGCGTTTGAATGACCGCCATGTGGATTCGTGGGTCGTAATGGCATGGGCGTATTTCTGTTGGCGTGACTGTGGAGGTTTGGTCATCTCCAGTTTCTCGCTGCCCGCTGATGTGGCGGGCTGCAGTGGAGGACGGATTTTTGGAGGTTTGGCCGTTGTGGGTCAGAATGACCGTGGCGGTTAACCGCGGCCGCGGCGGTGTTATGGCGGTCTTCTGACCGGCGGTAAGGGCCTTTTACCGCCGAGGTCAGAATGACCCCCTTAGTGTCTAGTGGGCATTTCTGCTGCCCCATTGCACCACACTCAGGCAGCAGAAATGCTGAGAGATACATCAAAGGAAAGGAAAGGCCTTTCCTTTCCTTTGATGCCTCTCTCGCCCCTCCACGTGATCGAAGGAGAAATGCTACTGCATTTCTCTTCTGATCCGTGCTGGAAGCTGAGCTTCCTGTGTGGAGGGGGCAGCCTCTGATGACGCCAGCGCACGATCATCTTCAGACACCACGGGGGGCCAGGGAGGGTTAGGGATGTAAGGAGAAGCGATTCCCCTTCCCTCCCTGCCCATGGGCACCTCCCCTGAGGACCAGAACAAGGAAATAATGGTTACGTCCGTGGCACCTCATCGCTGCGCCACCAGATATAACCATCACGTTCTTGGCGCCCAAGGGGTTGAGGACAGACTGGGTAGGTTTTAGAGTTCAGGGCGTGGTTGGGGGATCAGGGTAGTTTTTAGGACAGGGTGAGGTAGGGTTTAGGACAGTGTGGGGTAGGTTTTATGGTTTAGGTTGGGGGGTCATTATACTTTTTATGGAGGGTAGGTTTTAAGGTTTAGGGCAGGGTTGGGGTCGGGGTAGTTCTTAGGACAGGGCGGGGTAATTTTTAGGACAGGGTAGTTTTTAGGGTGTTGGGATTGGGGTAGTTTTTAGGATAGGGTGGGGATGTTTTTAGGACAGGAAAGTTTTAGGGTTTAGGGTGCGGGGTCAGGGTAATTTTTAGGACAGGGTGGGTTAGTTTTTAGGGTTTAGGCAGGGTATGGGTAGTTCTTAGAACAGGTCATTTTTAGGACAGGGTAAGTTTTAAGTTTAGGGCGGGAGGTCGAGGTAGTTTTTAGGACATGAGGGGTAGGTTTTATGGTTCAGGGTGAGGGCATGGGGTTGGGTGGTATTTAGGACAGGGTGGGGTAGTTTTTAGTACAGGTTAGGTGCTAGGGTTTAGGGCATGGGCGTAGTTCAAAGCAGTTTTTAGGACAGAACACAATAGGTTTTAGGATTCAGGGCAGGTGGATGTGATACCTCTAAACAGGATGGTATAGATTTTAGACTGGTTAGGTTTTGGGGTTCAGGCGGGAGCAGGGGTTGGGTAGTTTTTAGGAGAAGGCAGGGTAGTTTTTAGGACAGGGTAGGCTTTCGGGTTCAGGGTGGGGGTCTAGGTAGTTTTAGGACAGGGCGGGGTAGTTCTTAGGACCGGGAAGTTTTAGGGTATATGGTGCGGGGTCAAGGTAATTTTTAGGACAGGGTGGGGTCGTTTTTAGGGTTCAGGCAGGGGTTGGGTAGTTTTAAGAACAGGTTCAGGTAGTTTTTAGGACAGGGTAGGTTTTCAGGGTAGGGCGGGAGGTCGAGGTAGTTTTTAGGACAGACGGGGTAGGTTTTATGGTTCAGGGTGAGGGCATGGGGTTGGGGTGGTATTTAGGACAGGGTGGGGTCGTTTTTAGGACAGGGTAGGTTTTAGGGTTTAGGGAGGGATTTCGGGTAGTTTTTAGGAGAGGGTGGGGAAGTTTTTAGGACAGGGTAGGTGTTAGGGTTTAGGGTAGGGGTGCGGGACAAAGCGGTTTTTAGGACAGGGCAGGGTAGGTTTTAGGATTTGGGGCAGGTGGATGTGGTACTTCTAAACAGGATGGAATAGATTTTAGACAGGATGGTTTTAGGGTTCAGGGCGGGGGCAGGGGTCGGGCTTGTTTTTAGGAGAAGTCAGGGTCGTTTTTAGGACAGGGTAGGCTTTCGGGTTCAGGGTGGGGGTCTGGGTAGTTTTAGGAGAGGGCAGAGTAGGTTTTAGGGTTCAGGGTAAGGGTGTTGGGTTATGGTAGGTTTTAGGATAGGGTGGGGTAGTTTTTACAAAAGGGTGGGGTAGATTTTAGGGTTTAAGGTGGGAAGGGGTCAGGGGAGTGTTTAGGACATGGCAGGTTAGGTTCTAGGGGTAAGGATAGGGTTGGGGGTCGGGTACTTTTCAGGACAGGTTGGGGTTGTTTTTAGTACAGGGTGGGGTAATATTTAGGACAGAGTAGGTTTTAGGGTTTAAGGTGGGGTGGGTGTCAGGATAGTTTTTAGGACAGGGCAGGGTAGGTTTTAGAGTTTAGGGTGGGACCGGGGGTCTTGGTAGTTTTTAGTTCAGGGTGGTGTAGTTTTTGGGAAGGATAGGTTTTAGAGTTTATCGTGGGGACAAGAGGGTCAGGATGGTGGTTTTATCACACAACCAACCGTGCATGGCGCTATCAAATACACCTTTACTAAGCATGCTTTTACAACAAAATTTGTTGTAAAGGCATGCATGGTACATGTGCCCTAATCACCTTGTGTGTGTTCCTGGAAAAGCTAGGCCTTACTAAAAGACATAAGGCCTGATTTAGATCTTGGAAGCAAGAAATACTCTGTCATAAACGTAACTAATATCCCGTCTGCCATATTACAATCCCATAATATTTTACCGAGATCATAATATGATAGACGTGTTATCCATAACGTTTGTGACGGAGTAATCCCACCACTAAGATCTAAATCAGGCCTATAGACTTGGAGAATGTAACTGGAATCCACTTAAAAGTAGAGCATCCAGTTAATTTCTAAGGGTGCACATCAAGATAGGCAATATATTTCTTGAAAGAATTATTATTATTATTATTGTTAATAATAACAGTAGTAGAATTAGTGTTATGTATATATTGAACAAGCATAAGCCAAGTGTGTGAAATTGCTTTACAATTGAAAAACAGAGTTGCATGAATAAAATGAAAATGCAATAGTATGTATAAACATGGGGCCATATTTATGTGATTATGCTATAGTGCAGCAAGTCACCTTGCTGTGCTGTGCTGCATCACAGGGAAAGGGCAGGAAGGCACCATATTCAAAAGAATATATTGCATTCTTACATTTCTTTCTGAGCTGGCACTAAGTGGACAGCCTAGCGCCAATGCATGCATCCTTGCATCATGGTGCAAGGATGTCGGCGTTCTAAGGAAGATTGTTTTTGTGCAGGAAGGGGCACCTTCCTGCACAAAAACAATCCCCTGAGGCATATTCTTTTTTTTATGTGTGCTGCAAAATGCACACACATAGAAAGAGGAAATAACGAGGAGAAATACAAATATTTCTCCTTGTTATGCTTCACTTGGGAAGGCACAGCATTTTGGGCATTCCCAGGTCTACTACTTCTGGTTAATCTGGGACTGTGTCCAAATCCTTGAATGATGTGGGGAAAAACCCATGCAGAACCCATTGAATGCCTCCCTGGGGCACAGAAATGCAACGTGAAGATTTGTGGTGCATTGCTTTAATCCAGATTTATGAAGCCAGTCTGAGCCACCAAGGTGGCCTTGCTTGGCTTCAGAAGTCTCATTTTTTAGTTACGTTGTCCATGCACCATTTTCCATGGTGCAAGTGCCACGTAGCAGTGATCATAAATATGGCGCACGATGTCGATTTCAGATACATTAGTGTAATTACAAAATAGTGTAGGCGATGTAGGCCTGTGCGTCATTTCTTAGGGGCAGGAGAAACTTTTCTTTCTAATTGGCAAAGGTTGTACGGGCGGAAGTAAGGAGGGGTGTGGCAGAGAAGAGAGTGCTGTGTGAAGTCGACAGTCATAATACAGTTCTGCTCCTCTAAAAATTTGTGCTAACTTTCCTCATTTCATTTGACTTGTCAAGTCTTGCTCTTTGTACTACCTCCACATTCTGTCAGTTACGAAACTGCAAGAAAGATTTTTTAGGTCAGAATTACTTAAGAAAGCATCACTTGAAGGGGCAATCCACGGACAAACACAAAAGTGGGGAGCTAAGTAGCAGAAGAAACACTTTAAAAAATGTTTTACACCTGGTACTTGCAGTCAGATATGCGCCCTCCCCAGGCATTCTTTGTGTGGCCCACAAGTGACACTGATTGATGACATGACATCATTGTCACCCTCATTCTGCCTTTGCCTGGTAAATAGTATGCCACAAACACTCATGTGATGCGCCTGTCTGTCCCAGTAGAATGTACAAGGGATAGACCCCTTAACCTTCAAAATATTTTTCTATTACTCATAGAATTCCAGAATGATTCTGTTGGGGAAAACAATTCCTGACAGAATCATTCTGGAATTTTGTGTGTCCGACAGTTTCTCCAAGGGAGGCGAAGGGCCAGGCACCCTCTGAATTAACTCCCTAATGGTCTCCATCAGTTCAGTTTCATGTCAGTTGGAGTGCTTGGAGTCAGAACAGGCAGACTCAGCATTCCTTGCTGCAGTGCTGCTGGCCTTACCACCCACTCGGCCTGCTGAAAGCCTGCAGCATCACCCCATCCCAAGCTATGAGTTGTGTGATTAGTCAATGAAGCAGACCGACCATAGTCTAAGTGTGGAATTCATTTTTTTATACATGGTTGACATGTTCTAGGATTGCCACCTTTCACACAGTAAAAACAACAGTAATCTGTTGATGTTTTGAGATTCTAGAAAGGACGGATGTTGGCACTTACACAAAATGTGTGTAAAAATCACTGTATTATTTTTTAGCATGACAATGTTGCCTCTGTTTATTGTAATTAATCGTTCAATCAAGCAGCTTTAGACAAGAATGAGAACATGTACAAGGACAGGAACGAGAATTGTAAAACATAAAAAAGTTTGCCCTGATGTTTTTGCAGACTAGAGTGAAGGAAAAGAAGTTTTGAAGTCACATTTACATGAGTAACTTTCAGACAGTATACCTTTCAGCAACTTTAAGTGAAATTTGGCATTTTTTTTTTTTTACAAATTATGCACTGCAGAGACTACACGAGTTTGATCACATATTTTTCACGTCTGCTGCACAATTTTGCAGTTGTGCAGCCACTTTTGTAGTATTATGGGAAATTATCATTTAATTTTGCACCATTTTTTAAATGTCATATGCACTGCCTAAGGCAAAGAGTATTATTTTGCAGTGACGAGTATGTGAAATTTTCAGTTTTGTACTATTACCTGGGCAAATTGTATTAAAAATAACACAGTATGCAAACTTTGGCCCATATTTATGAAAAATGGTGCATAATTTTTTTAACAGGTGCTAACGTCATTCCCTAGGGCAATGTGTGCACCATATTTTACAAATGATGCACAATAGCGCTAAGGAATGGTTAGCGTTAAAAAATTATGCTAATCATTGCAACATGCCGGAAAGAAAAATGACGCTAATTCTGCAAACGTTTCTCTAGACTATTTTGCGGCATATGTCGCAAAATTGGTTAGAGCCATTTTTTACCACATTAGCGTCAAAATAAAACACACAAGCAAGAAAAAATGAATTTGAAACACAAGATGGAGATTGCAGGCCAGGAGAGAGCCCAGGGAGACCCCCAACCATTGAAGTACCAGCCAAGAGGGCCCAGAAAAGTCCCAGGAGAAGGAGAAGAGGAAGCACAAGTGTCTCTTTATTGAGGAGGAGCATGTCATCCTGGTCAGATTGGTGACAGAGCACCAACACCAGCTTTTTGTCACCTCCAAATTGTCAGTCAGTAGAAGAGACGCAATGTGTCAGGCAATAGTAGACAAAGTCAACAGCATGACAGAGGTGAAGAGGACTGTCACTAAGTGTAAGAAGCACTTTCACGATTGCAAGCACAGGCCTAAGGAGAAACTGTCCAGGAACTGAAAGGCAGCACTGTAGATTGGAGGTGGAAGTCCCGCACCAACGGAGGACCTGTAGGAGCTGGAGGAGATGGTCACACCGGTCATACTGGAGGAGATGGTGATTGGAATTGCAGGACAGGACAGCGCAGACTACTAAGAACCACCACAAATGCAGGCTACTTTGTGGGGGAATATCTGGAATTCCACATTTGGCAGAGGGGACGCACATAGGACACACTCAATGCATGCTAAGTGGTTGCATCAGGACACATAGGCCCTGAATCAAGACGCACCATCCTCGCCCAAGCCACACATGTGCTGATGCTTTGGTTGTGCAATGCAAACAACATTGACATAAGTCACTCACTACGTCTATACTCCTCCATGTAAATATGCAGCCCATTACCTGGAAGGAACGTGCAAATAGTGTGGCTGTGGCTGTGCCGCAACATAAACCATTGCTTATTGTCAAAGCCCCTGTACCTACACAACTTAGACACTAGAGACTAGGGCTGAAGTCAATTCCACCCAAGGGGTGGTTTCAGGATGGTGTAACTGGCCAAAATGCCTTTCTTCCTCCTTGACTCATTGCCCTACTTATGAAATACCATATTAACAAGAATAGCTGATACTTGTGCAGGAAGGGACAACTCCCTGGACATAAACAAACTATCCACTCAAGAACAGGCAACCCTTCATCATGCTGCAACAATGCCTGTGTTGGTGCGGGGAGACCAAATCTGTTGAGGCGCATGGGGGAATTGCAGGGGTTTTTCCCTTCTGCCAGTAAACATGGCACATTCCTGCATGTCTGAACTGGTGCAGTGTCATGCAACACATATAGCTGCTGCACTGAGCTGTGCCACTTGAGAAAACATGAGCCCTAAAGCATGCGACCTGTGGAACACAACCCACATAAGGTGAACCCACAACAGCTCACACACAATTCAATGCACCATATGGGAATAGTCACAAAAGAAAACACATACAACACATGGAGCATGTCTGTGAACACCATGTGTTCAGCTGTACAAGTAGCTGCAATCTCACCATCTGACAGGATAGAGTGTCTTGTGAGAAAGGATGGTCTACTATGCAATGCAATGGCACATTCAACATGTGTGATAACTGGCACAAGTGGCATCAATATTGCACTACCGGCACAATGTCACTAGTCTGTAATGCAACTATATTATCATTCAAATAATAGCCTATGTGGAACGAAGCTGCACATTCCCCAGTGCCACATATACAAAGTCACAAAATCCATGCAATGTTCCCCATTCAACATCCTTACACCAACACATGCCTGTTGCTGATATCTTGTGTGGAAGAAAATTACGGAGGGGCAATATAATGGGGCAGACAATCCATAATAATTGCACTATCACCTCCAATTAGCACATGTGGGGCCTGCTTCAGGCAATTGAGAATGTAACAAAAACTTTGTATGAACTGGATCTACCTTTGTTATGCTGCACTAGTCCCATCGCTCATGGTGCCAATGCATCATTGCACCAAAAGAGGGACAGCACACATTACACTACAGTGACAATGTCCACCATGGTGAATAGGAAGGCTAATTACATGCCACCATTGTGCCAGTATCAGGGACAAGGAGCCTGCAAGGAATTAGGTGGTGTCGGATAAAAACACAAAGGCCCAGATGTCATAGGAAATTATGGTGTTCCACACTACCCCTAATGTGGCAGCGTTGCACACCATCATTTGCAAAATGCACTGATGGCCAGTAGTCACTAGAATACGGGGCACCCCTGTGTCGCTCCCTGTAATGGGGCTAAATTAGCTGATGTAGACCAACGCAGCAAGCATTGCACCATATTGCAAGGGTGTCTGCGTTCAGGGGATAGATTGTTTATGTGCAGGAAGGTATCTCTTCCTGCACGTACACAATTGTCCATGGCATTTTGCTTCTTCTATGTGTGCTGCAGAATGCAGCACACATAGAAAAAGCAAAAAACAAGGAGATAAAAGCATTCCTCCTCATTTTTCCATGATAACTCCACCCCTGGAGTGGGGTTAGTTTTTGGCACTGCCTCATGTTTTCAGCAACTTGTAAATCTGAGGCTGCATCAAAATCAACATCCTCCACAACACCCATTGCAGGCCCCTCTGATGTAGAAAACTGCGTGAGAGGGTCCCATATTTACAAGGAGGCATAACCCCACAAAAAAGTGCAGTTATACCGCCTTGTAAATATGGAGAATTGCTTAGCTCCACCGGAGCGTCATGAAAAGTGATACTTAGGTAGCCATAGGGGCACCTAAATATACCCCAAAATACCTTGTGAGCTTGATCCATGTGTGATGTACAATGCTACACATAATGTAAAACTACAACCTTGGGTCAGTAACATGTCACTGAGCCTCCAGTAGCACATAAATGATGTGCCATGTCAACAGCCACAACAACCTAAGATTGACTTTACACTATCTCTTTGCAGAGAATGATAGCTTATCTCCTGCCAACCTGCCTGTCCTGGATTTTTACAGATGACATGGATGACCAGCTGATGACCATCAATGAAGAGACTCTCCAGGAGGTCCTAGGATCCCTCCAGGCACCACCACCAGTTGCAGGGAGGACACACAGAGTTGTGAGGTCTCCACATGATCCACTCAGCTACCAACACACACTACCAGCCAGTACCAGCACCGCCCTGAACTCCGAGGACCCTAGGATCACCTTTTTAGCCAAGCAGGTGCAGATGGGGATGGAGACCATGTCAGTCAGTCTAGAGGGAGTGCAGAGGTGCCTCAGTACAGTTAAGCACAACTCAGCTGCCATCAGCTCCCCACTACATGGACTCCAGCAGCCCCTGGCTGACATAGCTGCTGTCATGAGGCAGAGGCTACAATATTTCACCTCCCAAACTGGCAGCAGCATGACAGACAACAGGCTGAGTGCTATGCAGTATACCCTGGAGTCCATACAGCAGGAAGGGGCCTCCCTCAGGGAAAACATGGCTGCCTACCAGCGTGATGTAGATGCAGTGTTGAAAAATCAGCAGTACCTCCTTTCTGCATTGATGCCTTATGCGTTTCCACAAATGGCAACTGCTGGGACCTTTGACTCCACATCTCTATCCTGTGATGTGTGTGTGGCCCCCTCTACCTGTACAACAGCACCATCCATGGCACAGGAGGCACCACACTCATCAAAGAATGAAGATGTGGAAGGAATGACATTCACCCAGTAGCATCAGTTTGTGCCACATGGACAGTATCTCCTTAGTTCTGGACTTAAGATCATGCCAGTTTTGTGACAGTAGGAAATGTGCTCTCTTTACGCAGCCACTGTTGACTAGACTGCTATGCACTGTAATTGTCTCCATTCTTATCAACTGGCAATTCTAAACCTCCTCACTAATGCACACTTCTTATAACCATGTCTCATGACATGTCCCTCACCCCTGGACTCTGATTGTGCCACATATGGCTATGGTTCACTCATGGGGTCTGCGAACTGGACATTGTATAGCATTTGAAAATACACTTGCACCTGTAAATAAAGCAACTTGTATACATGTAGCATTTCTGTGTTTACTGTGACCCATCTACTCAGCCAAAAGATTGCATTGTGTGAATTCATGTCAATGAGCACAGAACATCATTACATGAGTGCATTACTGTCTGACACAAAGCCACAGACTAGGATCCCAACATGAGAAAGGTGAATGATGGTGTTGTTGGCTACAACCAACTTATTGAGTATTCTGTACAAATATTGAACATATATCCTTGGAAGTTGACATATGGCATGTATGGCTAAGAACCAATTCAATGGTAATTTACCCAGATGGTAGTACCAGTGCGGCTAATTTGGGTGGTAAAGAAGAGGCTAACCTTATCAGTGATGGGCACCTCTCAGTGTTGCAGGATACAGTTCAAAATGTGTCTGTTGTCATATGGGCCACACTTGCCAACAAAGAAACTGGAAGACCCCTCCTATGACAGTTGAATTCAATTCTTACACGTCCAAGGTAAAGTATACATGGACAATGTGAATGGCTGGAACAGTGAATGGCAAATGTATAGACTAGTTGATGTTATATAACAGCCAATCTGACAGCTCCTTGGTCACAGCGGATGCACATGGTAATCCATGGAATTCAAGACAGTAAGCATAACCTAGACCAATCCTCCAACTTGGCCAGTGCACACATGAGAACTCCCAGGCACTCAATCAACATGGAACAAAAATTAGTCTTTTACAAACAGGATTTATTGTAAATGATTTACAACTACATAACTAAAACTATCCTAAAAACTACGCTGCAATAAACTAACCTAAACTAAATTAACTTAACTTACAACTACACCTATCTAACCTATTCTAAACTACTCTTACACATGTAATGTCTCACTCTAAACATTGTCTCCCCCACCCCTCTTAAGAGGCAAGATAAAAGTACGACAACATAAACTATGACTAAACGTGTACTAACTTAACCTACTGCCTAAGCAAATATATACTTTTTTGGAGGTTTTGTTTTTTTATTTTTTATTTTTTTATGCAAATGACCACCAATCAACCCCCAAATAAAATAAATAAGTACTGAAACCCACCCCAAACTCCACTTAATCTGATCTATGCATACTCTATACTACTACACTAACCTAACACTACTCATCTAAAACCCAAACTAAAACAATTTACAACAGAAAAAGGGAGAGGGAAGGAACTGGGAGGTAGTGTCTGTGCCACATCACAATTTTTAACACTTTCCTCCTGTAACCTGTCCAATCTAGCCATCATGGCAGCCACGTCCCTTCTCATGTCTCTTTCAAAGTTTGCACTCAAACCTGCAGCAGGTGGCTGCACAGGTGCCTGGCTCGTAACAGGGGCAGCAGATGTGAATGGGGCTGGACCCACAGAGGCCCTCTAGACTCCTGATGGTGTTGGCAATGTTGGCTGCTTATGTAATGGCTGCTGCGGAGCACACATGCCATGCCCCTATGGCCTTTTCCTTCTGTTACCTCCTTGCCATCCGCTTGTACACAGCATTGACCTCCATAGTGTGGCGTACCTATCTGCCCTTTTGTGGAAAGCATGGCATTCCTCAGGTGTCATATTGGCAGCTGAACAATGAGGAGAATCAAGCTTTAACTAAAGCACTGGGTAGAGGTAGAACAGATGTATAATGTACACTGCATCCACAAATGCCACATGCAGTCCACCAAACATATCTCAACAATTACTTACTCCTAATCTGAGACTACTTCCTACCAGCCACCTATGGTATCATGTACATGTCACTGGGATGAAGGCTATCCATTGTTGACAATCAGGCCCCAGAGGTAAGTGGACCAATGCGCCCTTGCTCAACATATGTATTAACAAACGTGTCAGGGTCACGTGGCTCTACAACTCTAGATTTCCTGAGTCCTTGTCAATATGGGGGGGGCTCTGTATACAATTCACCTCCTTCACACCCCTGGTGCTACATGAGGGCTTGCCCAGGCATCATGCATGCAAGGTGGGGTCATCAGATATGGGTTCTGGAAAGTTTTCACTGGCTAAAGAAAGGTTTTGCAAAGCTTTGTTCATGTGTTCTTGTTTAAGACCTGGTCTGATCATATGTTTCAAGGGGGCACACCATTGCTCATGATGTGCCCACATGTACAAATTATGCTATGTCCCCGTTATGTTTAGCCAAAGCATTACCAGCACATCAATGTTGTCTACAGTTTAAGTAACGTATGCCCCCTTACCCTGTGCTATGTAGTGTGCAATCTGTAAAGTGGCACACACACACGGTGGCTGCATGTTTGCCCTAAGGGCCACAGTGAGTTTGGGGCTGCTACAGTATTTTTTAATTTATTGAACAACATATGCAATTGCATGTCAGACATCATCAAAGTACCAGGTACGCACTCAGCACTCACCTCATATGCATATGTGATGTGACCAGATCACTCACAAATATCATGGTGGCAGGACCATGTTGGTAATTCTACTGAGATCTAGCTTGGAACAATCCATAGACTTTTCCTAAAACCATCTGGAGCTGAGTTGTCTACTAATTGTGAACACTACTGGCTGTATTCCAGCACAATTTGGCTCCCTGCAGTGCTGTGGCTTCAATTTATATCTGAAGGGTACTGAGGCACCTGTGGAGCAAGAGCCTTCTACATAAGCCCCCTAGAGACCTCTATACATATCCTTCATCTGCATAGTTTTGTGCGTACGTGTAATCCAAACGTGGCACACAGTGCTGTGAATAGTGCTGTAACAAAGTTGTTGTCAACAGGCATGCTAATTACATAAACAGCTGCTCTGACACCTATCATGATAGACACCAATGAATATGTGGCCATGTATTCAATTTCCTAATACCCATGATTCCAAATCAGCACACATTGCCACTTGTGCTACAATCAAGCCATTCACAATGCTCCACATTCTAACAGACGTGATGTCACCATCCTAACTCCAAATATATCATAGCATTGGTCAGGCAAAACTATTATTTGTAGCATTGCACACATCAGACTGACTCACACCAAACCCTGGATTGGCACACATGACGCACAAGGTGACACTTACTGGCTGCAATGGGATCTTCAAATCTGACGACCTCTCCAATTGTGTAGGGTGGAGGTCCACCTGCAATACATGAAAGGAACACATAGCTTTGTGATATTTGGACATTGTTTGAGATCAACTTGATAGGCTGAGTAAGCAATTCAACCTATTGGTAGATCAGACCAACTGTCAAACATCTATGGTCAGTCAATTACACATAGGCCCTCATTACAACCCTGACGGATGGTGTTAAAGCGGCGGTAAGACAGCCAATAGGCCGGCGGTAAAAAATTTGCAATTACGACCGTGGCAGAAACCGCCAACAAAGACAGCCACTTTAACACTCAGACCGCCACGGTGGTACAAACAAACAGCGCAGCAGTCACCGCCAACAGACAGGCGGGAGACAATGTACCGCCCACACTATTATGACAGGCCAATCAGCCACCTTTTCCGGGGCGGATTGACCGCGGATAAAAACACGGCGGAAACAGGAATTTCGAAAGGAAAACGCTCACCTCATCACATTCCATGAGGAATGAGGACACCATGGACCCGGAACTCCAAATTCTACCAGCGATAGTCTTCCTGCTCCTGTACCAGGAGCACGAACGCCGGCGGTGAAGACCACAGTGAGTACTGCACCTACAACACAGGGGAGGGGGGAGGGAAAAAACAGGGACACACACATGCAACACCCCACCCTCACCCACTACAACACACACACACACTAATACATGTTGAAACATAACAGTTACACCCCCCAAGCTCCCCGGAAGAATGCAAAGACAAAAGGAAATGATTGTAACCATTGTAATCTATTAAAATTCAGTACTCCAAAATATATATACACTATAAACAAATATATACACCAATAATACAAGTCCAGGTATTGCACCATTTATAGTCCGTGGACCACTGGGCCCACACTCGATACCAGATCAAAACATGGAGAACACTGCAGGGGCATCAGATAGAAATTCAACAGGCACCTCAGAGGGAAGGGAAGGGGGGCACCTCAGCCGGATGAGTGCACAACGCCAGATCCACGAGGGGGTTCAATGCCCACTGTTCAATCCTGGGGAGTGCAAAGCCACAGTCTCTCAAGTCTCTACAGTGGGTGGTTTGCCCACTGTTCAATCCTGGGGAGTGCAAAGCCACAGTCTCTCAAGTCTCTACAGTGGGTGGTTTGCCCACTGTTCAATCCTGGGGAGTGCAAAGCCACAGTCTCTCAAGTCTCTACAGTGGGTGGGTTGCCCACTGTTCAATCCTTAGGAGTGCAAAGCCACAGTCTCTACAGTGGGTGGGTTGCCCACTGTTCAATCCTGGGGAGTGCAAAGCCACAGTCTCTCAAGTCTCTCCAGTGGGTGGTTTGCCCACTGTTCAATCCTGGGGAGTGCAAAGCCACAGTCTCTCAAGTGGATAACAGTTTCCACTGGTTCTGGAGGGGGACTGGTGCCCAGAGTGCTTCATCCCGTGAAGGACAGAGGTAGTGGATGGATCTCGCCACTGGTTCTGGAGTGTGCTGGTGCCCAGAGTGCATCATTCACCCCGTGACGGACCCAGTTGCGTCAGTGCCCCTGACGCTCATGGGCTAGCGGTGCTTGAGTTGGTGGTGCCCTGTTCAGCAGTGCTTGAGTTGGCGGTGCCCTGTTCAGCGGTGCTTGAGTTGGCGGTGCCCTGTTCAGCAGTGCTTGATTTGGCGGTGCCCTGTTCAGCGGTGCTTGATTTGGGAGTGCCCTGTTCAGCGGTGCTTGAGTTGGCGGTGCCCTGTTCAGCGGTGCTTGATTTGGTGGTGCCCTGTTCAGCGGTGCTTGTGCTGGCGGTCCTTCATGGCCCAGCGGTGCTTGTGCTGGTGGTCCTTCATGGCCCAGCGGGGCTTGAGTTGGCGGTGCCCTGTTCAGCTTTGCTTATGTTGGTGGTCCTTCATGGCCCAGCGGGGCTTGTGCTGGCGGTCTTTCATGGGCCAGCCGGGCTTGATTTGGCATTGCCCTGTTCAGCGGTGCTTGATTTGGCGGTGCCCTGTTCAGCGGTGCTTGAGTTGGCGGTGCCCTGTTCAGCGGGGCTTGTGCTGGTGGTCCTTCATGGCCCAGCAGGGCTTGTGCTGGCGGTGGCCTCCTGGGCAGGTGGGCCGGGGCTGGCGGGGCCCTCCTGGGCAGCTGGGCTGGGGCTGGTGGGGCCCTCCTGGGCAGCTGGGCTGGGGCTGGTGGGGCCCTCCTGGGCAGCTGGGCTGGGGCTGGTGGGGCCCTCCTGGGCAGCTGGGATGGGGCTGGCAGTGGCCTCCTGGGCAGCTGGGATGGGGCTGGTGGGGGCCTCCTGGGCAGCGGTCATGGTGGCGTCTTCTCCGCCGTGCTGCTCTTCCCAGACTTGCCGGGTTTCTTGTGCCCCTTCCCCACCTTGGGAGGTGTATCTGCTGACTCCACACTCCCAACGGGACCCCTGGGAGCGGCTTTGGTGGCTGGAGTCTTCCCCCTCTCACGCTGGGCACTGGCCAACTTCTGATGCTTCACAGGGGGGGACTGGCTGTGCTGTGGCTCCGTGCAACACTGGCTGTCCTGGTAGCCGGTGCACTCCACATACCTGTGACTACAGGCACCACTGGTCCCTGAGATGTTGTGGCTGAGGTGCTACTTCGGGACCTATGAGATGGACGGGGTGGGGGAGGTGTGGGAAAAAGGTCAAGGCTGGACAGGAAAATTCTTTTGGACACACTGGGACGGGTAGCTGGAGGGGGTTTGGGAGTGGAGGAAGAGGTGGTGGTAGTAGGAGGTGTACGTTTGGTGACTTTGGGTGCAGGTGCATGCGCTGGAAGCTGTCATGAGGCAGATGGCTGTTGGGTGGGTGTGAGCGGGCTGTGCTGGTGGGTGTGCTGGTGAGGGACGTAGTGGCTGTAGAGGTAGTGCATGCTGGTGTGTGTGTAGACGAGACTGGGAGGGAGGAGGGAGACGAGGAGGAGGGGGACACAGTGGAGGCAGTGGATGTTGGTGTGTCTGCATTTGTGTGATGCTTGCGTGAGTGCCTGTGGGATGTGTGGTGCTTATGTTTGCCTGAGCTTCCCTTGTGTGGTGAGGTGTGTGCAGGCTGCTCTGATGGTGTGCTTGGGATAGGCAGAGGTACAGAGGATTGAGTCTGGGTGGAGGAAGTTGGAGGGGGTAGGCTAGACACAGGGACAATGGCTGCCATCAGTGCTGAGGCCAGAGTTTGAAAAGCTCGGTGAAGGGCCGCCTGACCAGAATGAATGCCCTCCAGGAATGCATTAGTTTCTGACAACTGCCTTTCTACACCATGGATGGCATTTAAAATGGTAGACTGCACAACAGTGAGTGACCTGAGGAGGTCAATGGCCTCCTCACTGAGGGCAGCAGGGGTGACTAGTGCAGGGCCTGAGGTGCCTGCGGCGAAGGTGATGCCCATCCTCCTGGGTGAGTGGGCACGGGGCAAAGGTTGAGGGGCAGCTGGGAGGGCGGTGCTGGTAGGGGGGGTGGCGGCTATACCTGTAGATGGGGGGGCACAGATGTTGCCACCACCACAAGGGAGCTCCCATCAGAGGACAAGTCCGTGTCGCTGGTCTCAGATCCTGTCCCCGCTGTGGAGCTCCCATCGCCCTCCGTCCCACTGGTGAATTCAGAGTCCGTAGTGTGGCCCTCCATGGCCATGTGGAATGCAGCTCTCTCGTGCTCCGGTGCCACTGCTCCTCCGCCTGATGATGCTAATGCACACAAGAACAGGTAGACCACAAAAAAGGGGTGGAGACAGAATAAAGACATGTTGAGTGCATGGATTACCGCTACCGTTGGCGGACAAGACAGACACAGAAGCCCCCTGCATACGCCGCGCTCTTGGGCTCTACAGTGCAATTCCTGGGAAATGGCCTACAAGGCTATGGACGACATCTGCACACACAGATGACACAGGGGCATGAATAGCCGTACTTGTCACTCTACAGAGGTGGGGTGGGGGGCCACAGGGCCATGCCTTATGGAGGGGCCTAGCCTACGGAATTCGCCCTGGCCTAGGGAAACCCACAGCCCTCCTCCCCCACCCAGACAACTCCACTGCGCGCAAAGTCAGCTGAATGAGAGTGTACTCACCCCCTTGTGTCTGCTGTGATGCCCTCAAGCGCCCATCCAACTCCGGGTAGGCCACCGCCAGGATCCTAAACATCAGGGGGGTCATGGTTCGACAGGCACCCCTCCCACGTTGGGAGGCCATCCCCAGCTGAGCCTCCGCCGTCTTCTTGCTCCAGCGGTGAATGTCCTCCCATCTTTTCCGGCAGTGGGTGCTCCATCTGTGGTAGACCCCCAGGGTCCAGATGTCCTTGGCGATGGCACGCCAAATATTTTTCTTCGGGTGGGCGCTGACCTACATGAAATGTACAGGAGAAGAAGAGAAGTCATTACCAACTGCACCGTCAAAGTGAGTGGCCCCCATCCCTACCCTTGCCATGTGGCACATGCACTCACCGTCTTTCATGCATGCAGCACTCTGCCCGCTTCCTTCTTACATCCAGCCCTCTCCACACAGGCATAGCCCATACAACATGCTCCCTGTCTACTTACCTGTTTGTCTGGAGGACCGTATTGTAGCGGGTACTGGGGGAGGACCCCATCAACAAGCTTCTCCAGCTCCTCCGATGTGAAGGCAGGGCCCTTTCCCCAGACGCACAAGCCATTGTCTCTTCCAGACTGAGGTTACAACAGCACTTGCAGTGTAGGTCCTCTCCTGTCGAAGATCAGGTATCGAGTGATTGAACAGATAGAAAATGGCGGTCGCGTCTGTGGCGGTTACGTCCGCAGCGGTGCGTACCATCACCGCCGGCGTACATCGTCATTGGCTCCTGGGACCCATAGGGTCCAATCTTAACCAATGCAGCATTGCGCCGCGGTCTCCGACCACCTACCGCGACGGTGTACAACGCCAGCGCAGTTACCTCACATCCCATCGTCCCACTTTAGAGGTCAGGCAGCCGCCATTTCAGGGGCCCACTTGGCCTCATTTTACACTGCGTCACACATACCTACGCCTAGTCTCAACACACATACAGGCCAACGTTTGTGTATGATTGGTGTTCTGTGTAAACTGTGGGTACGTACCTCTGAGTTGTTTGACTCTGTGGTTGCTGTTGTCCTTCATAGGCACCATCCGCTGGGACATGTGAGGAGATGGCGCATCCTCCGGTGTACTGACCGTTGGTAGACCTGTTGGCAATGGAGGGGCGACATTTGCTAATCACCTACAGGTTTGACCGTGCCATATTCCAGGAACTGTGTACCCAGTTGGAGCCAGACCTGATGTCAGCAATCCATCATCCCACAAGAATCCCCACTCAAGTGCAGGTGCTGTCAGTGCTCCATTTACTTGTAAGTGGGTCTTTTCAAACAACTGTGGCCATGGTATCAGGGATGTCCCAGCTATGTTTTCCAACGTACTGTCTGCCCTTCTGAAACAAATGTGGAGCTACATCGTTTTCCCTCAGGTTGAGGATTTGCCTACAGTGAAAGGTGATTTCTATGCCCTGGGACATATCCCCAACATCATAGGTGCCATTGATGGGACCCATGTGGCTTTGGTCCCCCCCCCACAGGAGTGAACAGGTGTTCAGAAACCAGAGGAGTTATCATTCTATGAATGCACAGATGGTATGTTTGGGAGACCAGTACATCTCCCATGTGAATGCCATGTTCCCTGGCTCAGTGCATGACTCCTACATCCTGCGGAATAGCAGCATCCCTTATGTGATGGGTCGACTCCAGAGGCACCGTGTGTGGCTATTAGGTGAGCCCCTGGAAGCAAGACAGTGGGAATGGTTGTCTGGGGTTATCCCCACAGGTTAGTGTGTGTCTAACAGTTGTCCCTAGCCATTTGCAGGTGACTCTGGGTACCCCAACCTGTCATGGCTACTGACCCCAGTGAGGAATCCCCAGACCAGGGCAGAGGAACGCTACTATGAGGCCCATGGGCAAACTAGGAGGGTGATCGAGCGGACCTTCGGCCTCCTGAAGGCCAGGTTCAGGTGCCTGCATATGACAGGTGGATCCTTATTCTACTCACCAAAGAAGGTGTGCCAGATCATCGTGGCCTGCTGTATGCTTCACAACTTGGCTTTGCGACAACAGATGCCTTTTCTGCAGGAGGATGGTGCAGATGGCAGTGTTGTGGCAGCTGTGGAGCCTGTGGACAGTGATGAGGATGAAGCAGAGGAAGAAGACATGCAGAACAGGGACTCAGTGATCCAGCAATATTTCCAGTGAAACACAGGTGAGAATACATTCCTGCCTACTCCATGTACTTTTACACTACTACCGCTCTACTGTCTGTCGTTTTCACCCAGTGTATGGTCACTGAGTTGTCACTTTCCCTTACTGTTTCACAGATGTGGGTCCCAACGTGTGTCATCTGCTTACATTCCTCATGGACTAGAGCTGTGTGATATAGGTATGTTGACATTACTATTTCAAGAACATTTCGTCACTGTAATTGCAAATACACTATTTCGAAATCACAGACAGACTCCAGATCATTTTGTGCTTTAGGTGTGTTTATTTTAAATGCAAATTATTGGAGGGGGAAGTTAAATGGTCAGGGGTGATGGCGGAGGAGTGTCCATGGCAGAGTCCAGTCTATTAGTCTCACAGGTGCATTGCCCATATGGGCATAGGAAGTGGAGCTGGGGCAGTTTAATTATGGACATGGTGACAAAGTGGGACAGTGGGATGACAATCAGGGTGGTCTAATTTCTTGGCGGGGGTCTTGGCATCGTGATCTGTCTTGTTCCTGGATCTCAGGGACCGTTGGCGGGGTGGTTCTCCCTCTGCAGGGGGTGGGGTACTGGTGTGGTGGTCCTGTGGCGGGGCGTCATGTCCACTAGCGCCGGCGGAGGTGGTGGGCAGTTCATCGTCCATGCTAGTATCAGGGGCCCCTTGGAGTGCCACAGTGTCCCTCCTGGTGATGAGTACTTCCTACAGCACCCCTACGATGGCGCCCAGGGTGGAGCTGATGGTTCTGAGTTCCTCCCTGAAGCCCATATACTGTTCCTCCTGCATGCGCTGGGTCTCCTGAAACGTGGCCAGTACCGTTGCCATCATCTCCTGGGAGTGGTGGTATGCTCCCATGATGGAGGAGAGGGCCTTGTGGAGAGTGGGTTCCCTTGGCCTGTCCGCCCCGTCGCACGGCAGCCCACCCAGTTCCCCTGTGTTCCTGGGCCTCCGTCCCCTGGACCGTGTGCCCACTGCCACTACCCCCAGGTCCCTGTTGTTGTTGGGATGGTGGGTTATCCTGGGTTCCCTGTAGTGGTGGACACACAGCTGATTGACGTGTCCTGGGGACGAAGGTATGGGCCCGCTAGGTGGGTGCTGTGCTGGTGTTTCCAGAGGGGGGAAGCTCTGTGGTGGCCTGTGCCTGTGTGAGGGGAACCAACTGTCCCGAGGCCCCTAATGGGCCGGGCTGGTCATCTAGATCCAGTTGGACAGAGGTGCTGTCATCACTGTGGGCCTCTTCTGTGGGTGGAGTGGACATGTCTGGACCTTCCTGTCTGGTGACGTTGGGTAAGGGTCCTGCAGGGGTGGAAAGGCATGATTATTGCATCTGTGTGTGGCATGGTGTGCAATGGGTGGGTGACCGTGTACCCCAGTGCTGGCATTCCTGTGTGGGACTTTGTGTGATGATGGTTTAGGGGGGTGTATGGCTATGTGCACTGTGCATGCTTTGGTGATGGGTGTCCATGCAGGGCTTGGTGTTGGGATGGCTGGTTTATGATATTGGTACATTTGTGAGGAGTTGGAGTGATATGAGTGAGGGCGAGGGTGGGGGTATGTGATAGCATGCAGGTAGGGTGGGGGATGTAATAGTTAAGATTTGACTTACCAGAGTCCATTCCTCCACCTACTCCTGCGAGGCCCTCAGGATGCAGAATCGCCAAGACCTGCTGCTCCCATGTTGTTAGTTGTGTGTGAGGAGGTGGGGGTCTGCCGCCAGTCCGCTGAACCGCCAGGTGGTGTCTTGAGACCACGGAACGCACCTTCCCCCGTAGGTCGTTCCACCTTTTCCTGATGTCCTCCAAATTTCTTGGGTGCTGTCCCACTGCGTTGACCCTGTCCACTATTCTTCGCCATAGCTCCATCTTCCTTGCAATTAAGGTGTGCTGCAACTGTGATCCAAATAGCTGTGGCTCTACCCGGACGATTTCCTCCACCATGACCCTGAGTTCCTCCTCCGAGAACCTGGAGTGTCTTTGCCGTGCCATGGGGTGGTGTAGGTGATGTGTGGTGTGGTGTGTGTGGTGATAAGTGTGGTGATAAGTAGTGGTGTGTTGTGTGAGGTGCGTGGAAGTTGTGTGGGTGATGGTGTTATGTGCCTGTGGATGCTGTTGTACTTGCTGGTGGTGTCTCTCTCTGTGCTTAGTTCTCAATTTTTGTCATAGGGGTTTGTGGGTGGTGTGGGTGTGTGTTTTAGATTGTATTGGGAGTGTGGGAGTGGTGTGTGTATATTTCTCAGGTGTGTGTATTTCGAATTGTCCAATGCGGTTGTGTTTTGTAAATGTGTGTGAACTTTGAGTGCGGCGGTGTGTACCACCAATTGAATACTGTGGTTGAAAGACCGCAGCGTGGATTTGTGTGTCGTGATAGTGTGGGCGTATTTCTGTTGGCGTGATGGTGGAGGTTTTGTTTTCGCCAGTTTATCACTGACCTTTGGTGTGGCGGACTTGTGTGGGTGTCTGAATTTTGGCAGGTTCCGAGATGTGGGTCATAATAGCTGTGGCAGAATTCCGCAGCCGCGGCAGTGTGTTGGCGGTCTTCTGCACGGTAGTAAGCGGCTTTTACCGCCAATGTTGTAATGACCCCCATAGTAATTGTTGGATAAGACCCTGGCGTCTACAAACCATTACTTTCCTAGACACTCCTGTGGTGCTTGACACTGCACCAAGTATACATGTCATTGTTATGCAGGTGTTTTTTAGCTTTACACCTCCATGACCATATAGGACTGCACAACACTGTATACTGCATCTGAGGGGCATGCAATGGTTGTTGCTGTGGCCATCCAATTTTGACACCCATAGCTTTTGAGCCCGCCCAGATGTTGAAGACATCTACCTCATTGTCACCGCAAACTGACAAAGAACTGCCCAGGGGTTTTGTGAGTATTCCAAAGTGTTGAGGAATGCTTTGTTTGTTTGTAGTTACTAATATGTGTGTGCCAATCCAAGGTACACACACAAGCACTAATGCAATGGGAGTTTACTTATGTTCATTTAGTTGCACCTACCTGCACTTTGACTGATTGAAATTATGGATGTATTTCCAATACTGTGTTGCCAGCCACTGTTGGTATAGTATTCCATTGTTTGTCCAGGAAGGGATTAGAACATGCGCATAGACATATGCCTCCACACAGACACACTTGTGCTCCGGTCTAAGGATGCATGTGTTGGTGCAGGTTTCGGAGTAATGTGCCAGTGATGGTCCCAATGCAGGACAGCCCTATACTGTCAGTAAGATGTGAAAGGCCTGTGGTACTAAGTGGACCAAGTGCAAAGCCAAGCTCCCTTACATGGCTTTGGCCAATGACACATAGTTGCAGATTGAAGTGGTGCTGCACCAAGTTCATCAGCACAGTCCTTGTGGCCCTTAATGCACCCCTTTCCCCTGCCATGTACGTGCCTAATGAGAAATAAGACACAGCATGATGGAGGTAGGGTCCAACTGCATATATTTATATTGAAGAAAATGATGTAATTAGAAAAAAAATATAAAATCGCGACTTCTATTGAGTACAGAGGGGCCCATCATATACATTTATATGTCCCCTGTTAGACCTGACAGTGTTAGAGTGGTCATCCCCCAACATTTTGCCTGCCTATCTCCCTCCACTTTTCTGACACTGTTTTTGCTGATTTTATGTCTTGGCGCACTTTACCACTACTAACCGGTGCTAAAGTGCATATGCTCTCTCCCTTAAACATGACAACATTGGTTTATTCCCAATTGGCATATTTGATTTAGATATAGGTCCCTAGTAAAGTGCACTACATGTGCCCAGGGCATTTAAATTAAATGCTACTAGTGGGCTTGGAGCACTGATTGTGCCACCCACATAAGTAGCCCCATAACCATTTCTCGGGCTGCCATTGCAAGGCCTGCGTGTGCAGTTTCACCACCTCCACTTCGACTTGCCATTTAAAATGTAAAAGTACTTGCCAAGCCTTAAACTCCACTTTTTCTACATATAAGTCACCCCTAAGGTAGGTCTTAGGTAACCCATAGGACAGGGTTCAATATAGGTAAAAGGCAGGACATGTAAATATGTGTTTTATATGTCTTGGTAGTGAAAAACTTGTTTTCCACTGCTGTGAGGCCTAGACTAGCATTAGGACTACTCTCATATAATTTTTGAATGGTAGATTCTGATCTGAAGGGGGTAATCAGGTCATATGTAATATGGCAAGAATGGTAATAGAATATCCTGATTACTGGTTAGGGTGGATTTTATATTACTATTTTAGAAATGCCACTTTTAGAAAGTGAGCATTTCTCTGCACTCAAACCATCTGTGCACTACAGCCTGACTCCAATCAACGTCTGGGCTGGTTGACAGCTATCTTGTGTATTTCACCCAAACAACCACAAACACAGGACACTCAGGCCCTCATTATGAACACGGTGGTAAACACCATTGACTGCTGTGGTGACAACAAACAGAAGACTGCCATTAGCAGTGAACAGAAACCCGCCATATAATGAAACAAAAATCTGAATCTGACAAAAATCACCCTTCCACCAGTCACTGCCAGGACCTTGTCGGCGGAAATGTTGGACCTCCCACCCCCCACTGCCGAGCACACCAACACCCTGCCCTCCAAATAATGATGCACAGATCACCACAGCGGTCAGTGGAAGGCGAATGACAATTGACGGTGCAGACCGCCACTGGCGGCAAGTGGACCCAACAGTAAAAAGTGCACAAATTGGATAAGTTAGAAACCCACACACCTGACACATATCCACAGCACTATAAAACACTCACAGACACACCCCACAATCCTTTGCAACACAAGGAAGCCAACGAAGACTGAAAACACCAGAAGCAGACACCGAATGCCACAATCCACAATACTTTTACCCAACCACACAAAAGCACCTTCACCTAGATCCACACAAGACACCATTCACAACACTCACCATGGCACCCCACAAACACCCACGCTTCACAGAAAGGGAGCTAAGGACCCTGGTGGATGAGATCCTGAAGGTTGAGCCACAACTATTCGGGGCACAGGTGCAGCACACACCCATCGCCAGGAAGATAGAGCTATGGCAGACAATAGTCAACAGGGTCAATGCAGTGGGACACCATCCACCCACCAGGGACGACATCCGCAACAGATGGAACGACCTGCGGAAGAAAGTCATGGCCATTGCATCTAGGCACCACATTGCGGTCCAGTAAACTGGGGGAGGATCCCCACCAACACCACCAGATTACACTGACTGGGAGGAAAAGGTACTGGTCATCCTGCACCCTGAGGGCCTCACTGGACTCACTGGAGGAATGGACTCAGGTAAGTCGTCTACAATTACCCCGTATCCGTCACACCTGTAATGCATGCACCACCCCACCCCTCTAACACCCACCAGGACCACTACCCCACCCAGCCCACAAGCACTTAATCCTCTCCCCCTGCATGGCCACAAACCCACTAACAGGGCCACATCCCTCCCCCTGTGCACAGCCACCCACCCCTGCAAGGAAACACAATGGTCTATAACACCAACAATGCACCTCCACTTCCTAAGCTAAAAGTATTGCTAACCTCACCAAAGCATCCTGCATGGCTCCAAAGTGTGTAAGCTGCACAAACCCACCCAGGCCTCTGAACCCCATCCGACCATGCCAATGTAACAGACATGTCCATTTCCCCCAACAGGCACCACCACCCATGCCACCCTGATGGGCAGTGCCCCACATGGAGACAGAGGCACTGCACAGGACACTGGGTATGGAACCCTGGACACTGATGATCAGGCTGGCCCCTCAAACAGTCCTGGACTGTTATCATCCAGCAGCCCCACCCAAAATACCACTGACACCCCTACCACCCAGCCAATAACATCAGCCCAGGGCAAATGTCCCCACACCTGTGTATCCAGGCCACAGACTGGTGGAAGACAAGTACAGAGGCCACAGTCACCCCCTACCAACAGGCAGGAGGACGATGGCCCCAGTACAAGTAGTACCATCAGACCTGTGCAGGGGACAAAGGCACAGGGGGCTAGGCCCAGTGGGGGGGCATCAGTGGCCCAGGGGGGAGGCCACAGGATGGATGATGCAGCCCAGGACTTGATTTCAAAGGTCCTGGGAGCCTACCACCATACCCAGGACAGATTGGCCCAGATAGTATCCACCCTGAAGCAGAGTCAAAGGATGCAGCAAGCACACTACCAAGAGGCCATGGAGCAGTGGAAACTGCACAATGCCACAATGGCCAGCATAGCAGGTGCGCTACTGCAGCTTGTCCAAACACAGCCTGAGGCCCACACAGACCAGGAAGACCCCACTACAGCACAGGATACAGACCAGACAACAAGAGCATCAGCAACAACTTCACATGTACTACCCTCTGAGGACACACAAGGGACATCCATCTCAACCCCTACACGCCAACAACAGGTGCCCAAACGGACCCTCAGACCAAGATATGGCACAGGAACACCTGCCAAGAACAAGGCCCCCTCTAAGAAGTGACTCTGCAAAATACTGTCCACCAAGAGTCCCACTCAATCAACCACCAAACAGTGCCAAAAATAATACAAACTCATGTAAGCATGGATGGACCTACCATTACTGCCAACAATGCTGCCACCATGGTGCCATTTTGGATAACCACCATTAGCCCATTCCCTTCACTGTAATCTGCACGATTTGATCCCTGCACAAAATAAAACACATTTTCACTGTTCCCTGCCATTAGATTTGAACAAAGTGAAGTATGGATGCACTAGTTGATAACTCCTTTATTTGTATCTGAGTAGTATGAAAAGCACCACACCCCTTACATGTTGTTGGGCCTAAATATTTGTTAAAATAATAGACTGAGTTGTAATCTGTCCTATGCAGACCTGGTCACAGTGGCAATTAGCATTGACCCAACACCCCCCTAGATGACAAGGCACACTGACAGTATGATGCACAGACACCAATCCCATCCAATTGTCCCACATAGTTACTGGAAGTAGAGTTGTATCAGTTGGGTCCTGGAATTTACATCTTCCCCTTCCTCGTCATCACCATCACTCTCATCCCCTCCCTGAGGAAGCTGGTCTGGATATACAGCACCCTCCTCCTCCAAGAGGGGGATAGAATTTTTCACAGCCAAGTTGTGCAGCACGTAGCAGGCCATCACTATTCTACACACCTTTACAGGCCCATAGGCCAGGGAGCTGCCAGAGATATGTAGACAACAAAATCTAGCCTTCAGGAGACCTATTGTGTGCTCTATCATGCTCCTAGTACGTCCATGGGCCTCATTGTAATTCCTTTCTGCATCTGTTCCAGGATTCCTCACTGGTGTCAAGAGCCAACGCAAGTTGGGATAGCCAGAATCACCTAGAAAAAGGTGCACAACACAACTTTAAATGATAAGCCTCAGAGGCAGACAGCTTGGCTGTCTGCAAGGTGGCAATAAGTGACAAAAACACCTACCTATGATCCACCCTCTGTCCTCTTGTAGTTGTTCCATCTTGTGTGGCACACTACCGTTCCTCAGCACAAATGAATCATGGACTGAACCAGGGAACATGGCATTCACGTGTGATGTACTGATCTGCAGTACACACCAATTGAATGTTCATGGAATGAAAGTTCTTCCTGTTTCTGTACACCTGTTCACTGACTCTTGGGGGGATGACAGCTATGTGGGTGCCATCGATGGCACCTATCACATGGGGTATGTTGTCAAAGGCATCGAAGTCCGACTTGATGGCAGGGAGGTCAGCAATTTGGGGAAACCTCACATAGGACTGCAGGTGTCATACAAATACATTCAGGAATCTGGACAGTATAATGCTAAACATTGGCTGTGAAAAACCTGCACCCATGCCCACTGTCACTTGAAATGAGCCCGTGGCCAGGAAATGGAGTTCTGAGAGCACCTGCACTTCAGTAGGGATGACATGCTCCTTACGATTTGCCGGAGTCAGTGCAGGATCCAGTAATGCACAAATTTCAAGAATAGTTGCATGAGTGAGTCTGTAATTGATAATGATGTGACGCTCCATCATGGTCCGCAAATCCACAAGTGGCCTCTACACCGATGGGGCCCTTCCTCGCCAGAAGGGTCTGTGCCTAGGAGGAGTAGAAAACACGTGTGAGGAACACACATACATCGGAACACACTGCTAGTCATTCAGCACTGCTGGCATGATTGTCGTCAACACTAATGCATAGTGTGTGTGACATAACAGCAACTAGACCACAATGATAGATCAGGGCTGGTCAGGTGAGGTAATGTTAAATGTCACATGCCTATGGGTGTTTGGGGAACAATGGAGCCTACATTGTGCAGATCGGAGTTTTAAAAATGCATAGTTTTAGCCAAAATGTCTGCCCCATGAAATCCTGAACTGTCGTTGTGGAAGTGACCTCCTGATGCTAGCAGGTGATGCAACAGCGTAAGGCGGTGTTTACCGCTGTGCGCAAATTAATTGGTTTACATGGATGTCAGTGGGGAATCCTAGCGTATCATGATCGCCATCGGCGGTGGCGGTGCACACTGCTGCGGTGCGTACGCAAACTCGTCACCCCAACTTTACTTGACTCCCTGATCTCGTGCAAGCAGGTACTCCACTGAGTGTACTGCTGTGTCCTGCCTCTGGTCATGGAAGTGGCACGTGTTGCAGGGGAAAAGGCCCAGGCCTTCACCCAAAAGGAATTGGAGAGGCTCGTGGACAGGGTCCTGCCCATGTACGCCAAGATCTACGGACCGCCAGAGGTACAGGTGAGTAGAAGAATTGGGGGCCATGAATGTGTGTAATGGTTGGTGTTGGCTGCATACATGTGTGCACCTCTGACACTGGATGAGTCAGGGTTCCTGAAATGCTGCATGTGTATGTGCTGTTAGTCGGTTTGTACTGTTCGTCCCGTAGTGGACGTATAGCCAGCTGTATATGATTGCCCAGTACCTTACCTCTGTGTTACATTTCTGTGTGTCCCTTTTAGGTAAGCGCCCACCAGAAGAGCGGGCTTTGGCATGCCATCGCCATGGAGGTGCAGACCCTGGCGGTTTACAACCGGCTGAGCACCCACTGCAGGAAGAGGTGGGAGGACCTGCGGCCCTGGGCGCTAAAGATCTGCGAGGCCCAGCTGGGGAAGTCCTCCCAATGGGGAAGGGGTGTCCATAGGGCACTGACCCCCTTTAAGCAATGCATCCTGGCGGTTGCATACCCGGACCGGGATGGGCGCTTGAAGGCTGCACAGCAGTCACAATGAGGTGAGTACACATACCATATTTTGGACCCTTCATGCATGTGTGTGTGTGCGTGCATTTGTATTTATGCTGCCTAGTTGCAGGGACTATGACTGATGTCCATCTACATTATGGCCCCCGTGGGGAGTAGGGGTGTTTTGGTCAGGTCTACTACCCATCAGGTCCTTAAGTTATTTGGGGAATGGCTGTAGAGCAGGGTTCTGGGCACTAGTCAGGGGCATAGCCATGGGTATAGCGGTAGGTGCTGCCTGTTGGAAGGGCTTCTGGATGGGTGTATGTGAGAACCACTATTGTACCTCCATTCAGCTATTTACAAGTGTCTCTCCTGTTTTGTCTCCCCATCCCTGTTCTCTTGTGTTGTCTGTGTACATCAACATCATCTGGCGAGGGAGCTGAGGCACTGGCGAGTGGGGATTCAGCGGCCCACAGATCCTCAGAGGCAGAGTTGTCTGATGCAAAGGGGACCAGTGGGTTGGAGGGCAAGGGAAGCACCACGGGGGAGGCAACTACCACTGGAGGTAGTGACTCCGATACCTCCTCCGATGGGAGCTCCCTGGCAGTGGCGGACCCTAGTGGCCCACACCTACTGTGTCATCTTCTGCCACCACCCACACCATCACCGCCCTCCTATTTGCTCCCCACTGAGTTGCCCATGCCCACTCACCCAGAAGGGTGGGCATCTCCTTCACCCCAGGCACTTCTTCCCCTGCCCCAGCCAGCCCTGCTGCCCTCACGGAGGAGGCTATTGACCTCCTGAGAACCATCTCTGTAGGGCAGACAACCATCGTCAATGCCATCCAGGAGCTAGCATCAGAGATTCAGCAGACCAATGCCTATCGGGATTGCATTCACAGTGCTGTGTCTGGCCTACAGAGATCTTTTCAGGCTCTGGCCTCCTCTTGGACGGCAGCCAGTGTCCCTGGTCATTTTGTCCCCCCTCCAACCTCCTCTACCTCTCCCAGCACCCCACTCCCTTCACCTGTCCACAACACACATTCTGACATGCAGGCACACACCTCAACACACAAGAAGCACACTTCAAAACACAAGCACCACACCTCCCATGACAAGCATACACACAGCCAACATACACATGCACACACAACATCCACTTCCCTCATGTCCCCACCTCTTCCACCTCCCTGTCTGTCCCGTCTACATGCACACCCCCAGGCACTGCACCTTCATTCACTGTTGCTGAGCCTATTCCTGCAGTCACCACAATAGCACACATCCATACAAGCACCCCAGACACCACACCTGCACTCACCACAACTCTACACCGATGGGGCCCTTCCTCACCAGAAGGGTCTGTGCCTAGGAGGAGTAGAAAACACGTGTGAGGAACACACATACATCGGAACACACTTCTAGTCATTCAGCACTGCTGGCATGATTGTCGTCAACACTAATGCATAGTGTGTGTGACATAACAACAACTAGACCACAATGATAGATCAGGGCTGCTCAGGTGAGGTAATGTTAAATGTCACATGCCTATGGGTGTTTGGGGAACAATAGAGCCTACATTGTGCAGATGGGAGTTTTAAAAATGCATAGTTTTAGCCAAAATGTCTGCCCCATGAAATCCTGAACTGTCGTTGTGGAAGTGACCTCATGATACTAGCAGGTGATGCAACAGTGTAAGGCGGTGTTTACCCCTGTGCGCAAATTCATTGGTTCACATGGATGTCAATGGGGAATCCTAGCGTATCATGATCGCCGCCGGCGGTGGCGGTGCACACTGCTGCGGTGCGTACGCAAACTCGTCACCCCAACTTACTTGACTCCCTGATCTCGTGCAAGCAGGTACTCCACTGAGTGTACTGCTGTGTCCTGCCTCTGGTCATGGCAGTGGCATGTGTTGCAGGGGATAGGGCCCAGGCCTTCGCCCAAGAGGAATTAGAGAGGCTCGTGGACAGGGTCCTGCCCATGTACGCCAAGATCTACGGACCGCCAGAGGTACAGGTGAGTAGAAGAATTGGGGGCCATGAATGTGTGTGATGGTTGGTGTTGGCTGCATACATATGTGCACCTCTGACACTGGATGAGTCAGGGTTCCTGAAATGCTGCGTGTGTATGTGCTGTTAGTCAGTTTGTACTGTTCGTCCCGTAGTGGATGTATAGCCAGCTGTATATGATTGCCCAGTACCTTACCTCTGTGTTACATTTCTGTGTGTCCCTTTTAGGTAAGCGCCCACCAGAAGAGCGGGCTTTGGCATGCCATCGCCATGGAGGTGCAGACCCTGGCGGTTTACAACCGGCTGAGCACCCACTGCAGGAAGAGGTGGGAGGACCTGCGGCCCTGGGCGCTAAAGATCTGCGAGGCCCAGCTGGGGAAGTCCTCCCAATGGGGAAGGGGTGTCCATAGGGCACTGACCCCCTTTAAGCAATTCATACTGGTGGTTGCATACCCAGACCGGGATGGGCGCTTGAAGGCTGCACAGCAGTCACAATGGAGTGTGTACACATACCATATTTTTGACCCTTCATGCATGTGTGTGTGCGTGCATTTGTATTTTTGCTGCCTAGTTGTAGGGACTATGACTGATTTCCATCTACATTATGACCCCCGTGGGGAGTAGGGGTGTTTTGGTCAGGTCTACTACACAACAGGTCCTTAAGTTATTTGGGGAATGGCTGTAGAGCAGGGTTCTGGGCACTAGTCAGGGGCATAGCCATGGGTATAACGGTAGGTGCTGCCTGTTGGAAGGTCTTCTGGATGGGTGTATGTGTGAACCACTATTGTACCTCCATTCAGCTATTTACAAGTGTCTCTCCTGTTTTGTCTCCCCATCCCTGTTCTCTTGTGTTGTCTGTGTACATCAACATCATCTGGCGAGGGAGCTGAGGCACTGGCGAGTGGGGATGCAGCGGCCCACAGATCCTCAGAGGCAGAGTTGTCTGATGCCAAGGGGACCAGTGGGTTGGAGGGCAAGGGAAGTACCACGGGGGAGGCAACTACCACTGGAGGTAGTGACTCTGATACCTCCTCCGATGGGAGCTCCCTGGCAGTGGCGGACCCTAGTGGCCCACACCTACTGTGTCATCTTCTGGCGCCACCCATACCATCACTGCCCTCCCATTTGCTCCCCACTGAGTTGCCCATGCCCGCTCACCCAGAAGGGTGGGCATCTCCTTCACCCCAGGCACCTCTTCCCCTGCCCCAGCCAGCCCTGCTGCCCTCAAGGAGGAGGCTATTGACCTCCTGAGAACCATCTCTGTAGGGCAGACAACCATCGTCAATGCCATCCAGGAGCTAGCATCAGAGATTCTGCAGACCAATGCCTATCTGGATTGCATTCACGGTGCTGTGTCTGGCCTACAGAGATCTTTTCAGGCTCTGGCCTCCTCTTGGACAGCAGCCAGTGTCCCTGGTCATTTTGTCCCCCCTCCAACCTCCTCTACCCCACCCAGCACCCCACTCCCTTCACCTGTCCACAACACACATTCTGACATGCAGGCACACACCTCAACACACAAGAAGCACAATTCAAAACACAAGCACCACACCTCCCATGACAAGCATACACACAGCCAACATACAGATGCACACACAACAACATCCACTTCCCTCATGTCCCCACCTCTTCCACCTCCCTGTCTGTCCCCTCTACATGCACACCCCCAGGCACCTTCATTCACTGTTGCTGAGCCTATTCCTGCAGTCACCACAATAGCACACATCCATACAAGCACCCCAGACACCACACCTGCACTCACCACAACTACTTTAGTTGACACATGCAGCACACTCACCAGACTTGCAGAAACCCAAACAACATACATTCACACTGGCAGCCTGTCTTGTCCCACTGTGTTCACCCCCCTCCCAAGACACTCAAAAGCACCAAAACACCCACCCATCACACCACACCTCAAAATACTGCCCAGTCACCTGCACCCACATCACACACACCTACACCACTTACGACCACTCCCTCTACCTCCACTCCCACGCCCTCCTCCAAGTCCAACCCAATTGCACCAAATAAACTTTTCCTCTCCCATGGTGACCTCTTCCAACCCACTTTTCCACCCCATCTTGTCCCTAAACGTGCACACCTCCTTGCCCTGTCCACTCCTTCCACGTTACAGTCCGCCCCTGTCCACCCTTCACATTCCCGTACCCCTTCCCCAGAGAGGAAGAATCCCTGTGCTGAGCCTGTTCTATCTGCTTCCACCAGGTCCAAGCACACTCCCTCACCTTCCAAGGTCAAACCCAAAACCCTTCCACCTTCCGAATGAACATCTAAGCCCCACCCCAATCGTAAATCCCCAACCCCACCACCACCTGCCCCTGTTCCCTGAGTTGCCTGGATGCCCCATTGTTGCCCATATAAGGTGGAGTAACGTAGCACTTGTGGGAGTCAGGTTGGGCCTATTGTGGTCCATCGGACTTCTTTTATAAAGGGCTGGCCACTGGCCTTACATGCAGTTTGGTTTCTCAGTGAGCATAATAAAGGTTAATGTGTGGCGTGTGTTGTTGGAGGTACACTCTGGATCCGTGGTCTCTTGTTTCATTGTTTGCAGGTGTGAGGCACATGTATGTACTTTGGACAGGTTGGATTTGCCTTGTGTTGGGTAAGTACCTCTTGGTGTGGGGTGTATGGCTTGTGCTGCTGTGAAGGGTTGTGGGAGCGTTGCAGGGTGGGTGGAGTGGGTGGCTATGTAACTGTGCCCTTTCTTGCCTTGTTTAGTAGGTTGCGGTACTTACTATTGTCGTCTTCATTGGCGGTCTCGGTCTTGGAGGTATATGGCAAGGAGCAGGGCTGGCAAGATCTGCAACTCTCTATCCATGTCTGCTTCAGCGTGTTGTGTGAGCCTCCAGTGAGTGTTTCCTTATATTTGGTTCATTCCGTCTGGCTTTGCGTGGCGGTGGTTCCCGCCCCGGAACTGACGGTGGTCTGGTGGTTCATTATTTGATGGGTGGGTAGGGCCTTTCCGTCGGCCTGTGGGCAGGCTCTGTTCGTTGTTGGCACTCCTCTGCTGTCATTGACTGGTTTTAAGGATGCCTGTGTTTCAGGTGGTTAATTATTTGGCGGTCCGCACCACACATATGTTGGCGGTTTTTACCGCTGCCGCTGGTGGTGCAGTGTTTACCGCCGTGTTCATAATGAGGGCCTCAGTCACACCTCCACTCATCTGAATATTGAATGGGATATCCTGGGTTGGAAGGGTAGAGGGTCTAACACTTACATTTCAAAGGCCAGTGGCCTGCCCTCTCACAATGGACTGCCAAATCACCTACTGCCACCTTAGCAGACAGGATTGAACTTAAAAAGGAACTTGTGCACTTAAAAACCACTCTTTGAAGTCCCCCCATTTCAAAGGCATTTTTGGGCATAAGACTGGGTTTCTCTGCCCAACAAAATAGACACTTCTGGACCTACACCTGCATCCTATCAAGAGGAATTGCCTGGCTGCCCAAAGGACTCATCTGGACTGCTTTGCTGAGAAGAAATGCTGCCATGCTGTTTCCCTGCTACCCATCGGCCTCTGGCTTTGCTGAGAAGGACTCTGCCTTCCCCAAAAGTGCTCTCCAAGGGCTTGGATTGTGATTGCCCCCGAGCCAAAAATACTTAGGGGGTCATTATAACCCCGGCAGTGAGTGATAATGTGGCGGTAGTACCATCAACAGGCTAGCGGTACATACTGCCACATTATGAGAATGGCAGGTTGACTGCAGCCAACCCGCCACTTCTCCACTCAGACCGCCATGATGGTAGCAGACGCTGGGCCTGAGATGTCAATCTCCAGCCCGGCAGCTGCTATAGTACCGCCGGTGGCATTTTGAGCCAGCCTACCACCATGGTTTTCGTGGCGTTAGCAATGCCATTAAAACCATGGTGGTAAGCCCTACCAGTGACAGGGAATTCCTTCCCTGTCACTGGTAGGCATCTCAAGATGCTCCCCACACCCCCTCCATCCACACTCCCCCCTTCTGATACTCTTACCCCCATATACACACACGCCCACAGATACGCACCACACATACACCGAATCACTCACACTGGCGTACATGCATTCATGCACACATACATCCAGTCATGCACACACACATTCACACTGACATGCAGACATACACTCACATTACCATTCTTCCAAGCATTCACACACATGCATATACCCACACAAACAACACTTCACACACAGACGCATTCACGCACAAACTCACACATTCATGCACTCAACCCCACACACACACATACAACACCGGCATCCACCTCCCCTGTTGGAAGCCCAACTTACCTTCTTCCAGGTGGTCTTCTGGTAGGGAACGGGAAGGGATAGTGCTATCGCCAGCAGTGCCAGCCAGCAGAACACTGCCAAGCCATATCACAGGTCATGATACGGCTGGCAGCATTCTACTAGTGAGTCGGTGCTGGTGGTAGCAGCACCACCTTACTGCCATCTGCCAGTATGATCACCCCTGGATTTCCACCCTTCTTGTGGCGGAAGTCTGGCAGTGATCATAGTATGGCGGACGGAAGGTAGCTGCGGTGACAGTCTTTTAGCGACCGTCACCGCGGTAGGCAGTTTTTATAACTAATGACATAATGTTGGCCTTAATCTCTTCAGGAAACTGCATGTGCATCAAAAATGTAAGCACTTCCTACCAAAATCGACACATCGCCTGCATTGCAACCAAGAAATCTCTGCAAAGCCAACCAGAACTACGCAGCCTGAATTCCCGAGTGGATGCAATGCAGCACCTGTCTTTGCAACAGAAAATTTGACGCATCATGTACCGGACCAACACAGTGCCTCTGCCTTCTTCCAGCATGTCAAGGATTTCCCCTGCATCTATCCTGGGTGTCAAAATATCCCTAAATTACAGTGAGGACCCCAGATTGTGCGCTAAAAACTACGCAAGCCCCTTGCAGTGTGAAAAGAAACAACACACTGGGGGTCATTCTGACCCCGGCGGTCTCAGACCGCCGGGGCCAGGGTCGGCGGGAGCACCGCCGACAGACCGGCGGTGCCCCACAGGGCATTCTGACCGCGGCGCTTTGGCCGCGGTCAGTGCAGGAAAACCGGCGGTCTTCCGCCGGTTTTCCGCTGCCCGTCAGAATCCTCCAAGGCGGCGCAGCATGCTGCGCCGCCTTGGGGATTCTGACACCCCCTACCGCCATCCTGTTCCTGGCGGGCGGGATGGCGGTAGGGGGTGTCGCGGGGCCCCTGGGGGCCCCTGCAGTGCCCATGCCAATGGCATGGGCACTGCAGGGGCCCCCGTAAGAGGGCCCGCTTGTATTTCACTGTCTGCATAGCAGACAGTGAAATACGCGACGGGTGCAGTAGCACCCGTCGCACCTTCCCACTCCGCCGGCTCGATTACGAGCAGGCTTCATGGTGGGAAGGTCGTTTTCCCCTGGGCTGGCGGGCGGCCTTTTGGAGGCCGCCCGCCAGCCCAGGGGAAAACTCAAAATACCCGCCGCGGTCTTCCGACCGCGGTACGGTATTTTGGCGGCTCCCGCCGGGCGCGCGGTGACCGCGCCCGGCGGGAGTCAGAATGACCCCCAATGTCTGCCACGTCTGAAAATCCGATGCACACCTTATTTTTCTATGCATCTCCTCCTCTGCGGTCTCCATGAACCGTTATTTTTTATGCATACCAGGTACTGTGTGTAACAAAGAGACAACTGTTTATTTCTAAGGATTAAGACTCCTTTAAAACTTTCTAAAGTGATATTTCAACTTGTACTTCTTGGATCTTTGTTGTTTTGATCTTATTTTATTCAGATAAATATTATCTATTTTTCTAAAGCTGTGTGGTGTATTTTTATGTTGTTTTAATTGTGTTACTGTATGATTTACTGCACAAATACTCTACACATTGCTTCTAAGTTAAGCCTGACTACTCAGTATCAAGCTACCAGAGGGTGGGCAGAAAGAAATTTGGATTGTGTGTGACTTACCCTTACTAGGATTGTGGTCCCTACATGCACAAGGGTGTATATCTCTGCCACCTAGAGACCCCATTTCTAACATTGGTGATCAGCGGTGAGGATAGGACTTGGGTTTGTGCAGTACTACACAATAGCTACGTGTACACTACCTGCCCACAGTTAAAGGTCAATATGGTCTGTTCTCTTTTTTTGCTGCAATTTCTCTGCTTGACATTCTTTAATCAGTATTCTATACAACATGTCTCTGGCTTGGTCAAAGTGTGACCTATCCAAGCTGGAGGCATACACTGTCAGGCAGCTGGAAGGGTTCTGCAAGGGGACGGGAGTACCTACTTGGGGAGCCTCCAAGAAGGAGGACTACTGAAAAGGCACTGATGGCCTGGGCAGAAACCTGTTCACAAGAGCATGTTGAGTTGGGAGAGTAAGTGGATGGCTCTCCTGACGATTTGCCAACAATAATGGGGGGGCCAAACCCCTGAATTTGAACCCAATGCTAAACCAAGGAGCAGTGTCTCAAGTCACAGCCTAACTGCAGTGGAAAGGAGAGAGAAGAGAAAAGTCAGGCTCCAGTTGGCGAGATTAAACATGAAGGCAGAAGAGAGGAAAGCTGAGAGAGGAGCCAAACAAGCTGAGGCTGAAAGGGCCCTGGCTGAAAAGAAACTCATCTTGGCTCAGGAACTGAGTCTGAAAGAGCTAGAACTGAAGTCTAGGCAGTCTGTGTCCAGCAGTGACGGTGGAGGACACATACAGGATCTGCTGGAGACAAAATGGTTCATATACCCAAGGATGTGGTGCCAAGTTTTGTGGTGGGAGATGACATTGATAAATGGTTTACTTTATATGAAGTTGCACTAAGGGCTCATGGGGTTCCTGAAGAGCAATGAGGGGCGGGCTTGTGGAAACATGTGCCAATACTTAGGAGGGACACACTTCTTACACCAGAAGTTGGGGATCTGAACAAGTATGTCCCTATGAAAACCATTTTGATTGCCAAATTTGGATTGACACCTGAAAAGTATTGCAAGCTCCTCAACCAAACCTGGGTAGACTTTATTGATTTTTCTTGTAAGACATTGAATTGCTATGTACAGGGCATTCAAGTAAATGATTACATGGGTTTCTACAATTTGATCCTGAGAGAGCATATGCTCAGCATTTGTTTTACAGAGTAGCGCCAGCTCCTAGTTGACAGTAAGCTGACTGATCCCAGGAAGCTTGCTGAGGAGGCAGACCTCTGGGCTAGCACTAGAGTGTTCGAAAAGGTATCTGGTGGGAACACCCACCAAGGTGGTCAGAGTCCTCAACAGAAGAAAGAGGGGGTAGAAAAACTTAAAACAAAGGAGTTCTCAAAAGGCCCACAAAATTATTCTCAAGGGAATAGTGGTAACCAGTCCCAGTCTGAGTCTTAAAAGAAAGGTTTTTTGACAGTAGAACAGGGAGGTTTGTACCCCAATACAGAGTGTGCACTAAATATAGCCACTCTAAGGGTGACTCCAAAAGAGGGCACAGCCCCCCACTGGAGGGCAGACACCTGTGTTGGCTATTGTAGCACTCAGGGAGGAGGTAGTCCCAGCTAGTTTTGGGGTGCAGACAGAGGTAACCCTAGTGTCCCTGGTGGATGCAGAAATGGTGTCAAAAGCTGACATGCCTGCTAATACTTCTGAGTATAGGTTACCATTAATTGGCAACGGGTGTAGGCTCTGCGTGACACAGGCGCTAGCATGACTACTGTCAGGGGTCAGCTAGTGTCAGTAGAGCAAGTCCTACCAAACACATTCCACCAAGTAATAGTCACTGATAATTGTGAGAGCCACCTTCTGGCAGCTCTGGTTCGCTTTGACTGGGGGGTTCTCTGGTACAGTAGCTGTGAGTCCTGCCATGCCTGTAGATTTTCTGTTAAGCAATGACCTTGAGCACACTACCTGGAAGGAGGTAGAGCTAAGGTCTGACTTGCAGATGTTGGGATTGCCTTAGCAGGTTTGCATGACCACAAGGGATATGGCTGCCCAGGAGGGGAGTAAAGGGTGTCTGGAGCCTGGAAGAATGACGCAGACAGCTGCTAAGAAGAGGGGCAAGGGTGCAGAAAACTGGTCCCAGAAGTTCCCGTGGTGGTTGATGTCTTCCCTAAGAAGGAAGGCCACGAGTCAACCGGGGAGGACATTGCTGCTGTGAGTGACCTACCTGAGCTTGTTGGCTGGCAATTTAAGGATGGAGCAAGCAGGGAAGAATTCTGCAAGGCAACAGGCCTAAGCCCAAGTAGCAGGTGAAGCCTCTGGTGATCACCTTATCTATTGGGAGAATGATCTCCTTTACAGTGAGCCTAAGCTACCGGAGGCCGGGAAAGCATGTGTTCTGGTGGTCCCCCAGTGTTACCAGGCCTTCCTACTGGACCTGGCTCACAACATTTCCTGGCAAGACATTTAGGGCAAACCATGACTGTTAGACCTGGCAGCTTTTTGTCGTGTCTCTCCTGTCGTTTTGCTGTCTGACCTGTTTTTATGATTTACTGGGCTCTGTTTCTGATGGTTTATTGTCTCTGCACACTTTACCACTGCTAATCAGTGCTAAAGTGCATGTGCTCTCTATATAAATGGTATTGGTGATTGGTTGATTCATAATTGGTATATTTGATGTACTGGTAAGTCCCTAGTGAAGTGCACCAGGGGTGCCCAGGACCTGTAAATCAATTCTACTAGTGAGCCTGCAGCACTGATTGTGCCACCCAAATGAGCAGCCTTGTGAACACGTCTCAGACATGCCACTGCAGTGTCTGTGTGTGCAGTTTTAATCTACCAATTCAACCTGGCAAGTATACCCACTTGCCAGGCCCAAACCTTCCCTTTGTATACATGTGAGATACCCAGAGGTTAGGCCCTAGGTAGCCCCATGGGCAGGGTGCAAAGTATGTTAAAGGCAGGACATGTACTAATACTATTTACATGTCCAAACAGTGAAAAACTGCCAATTTCAGGTTTCACCTCTGCAATGCCCATCTTTCTCACAGATTAACACGTGGGCTGCCTTTAAATATTCTTAAAGTGCAGTTTCCCTTTGAGAGCACATGAAAATTTAGAGTTTGGGGTCTCTGAACTCACAATTAAAAAATACACCTTTTGATAAAGTTGTTTTTCAGATTGTCAGTTTCTAGGTGCCACTTTTAGAAAGTGGGCATTTTCTTGCCTGAAACATTCTTTGCCTCTGCCAGCTTGTGTATTCCACATCTGGGTCAGTTGGGCAGCCTTGTGAACACGTCTCAGACATGCCACTGCAGTGTCTGTGTGTGCAGTTTTAATCTACCAATTCAACCTGGCAAGTATACCCACTTGCCAGGCCCAAACCTTCCCTTTGTATACATGTGAGATACCCAGAGGTTAGGCCCTAGGTAGCCCCATGGGCAGGGTGCAAAGTATGTTAAAGGCAGGACATGTACTAATACTATTTACATGTCCAAACAGTGAAAAACTGCCAATTTCAGGTTTCACCTCTGCAATGCCCATCTTTCTCACAGATTAACACGTGGGCTGCCTTTAAATATTCTTAAAGTGCAGTTTCCCTTTGAGAGCACATGAAAATTTAGAGTTTGGGGTCTCTGAACTCACAATTTAAAAATACACCTTTTGATAAAGTTGTTTTTCAGATTGTCAGTTTCTAGGTGCCACTTTTAGAAAGTGGGCATTTTCTTGCCTGAAACATTCTTTGCCTCTGCCAGCTTGTGTATTCCACATCTGGGTCAGTTGGGCTGTTGTGAATTCCCTCTAGACAGTGACACAAATGGAGGTGGGGTGTAGCCTGCATAGCCCAATGGGCCACCTGGGCTAGAGTGGAGGGAGGACTGGTCACTCACACCTGAAAGGACTGTGCCTGCCCTGACGCAATGCAGTCTCCAACCCCCTGATTGGTGTGTGTCTGGGGTCAGGCCTGGACAAGGCAGGATCTTATCAACAACAGAGACTTTCCTTTGAAGTTTGCCTAGTTCAAAGGCAGAAAAGGGTATAAGTAGTGGACCCAAAACCCCAGACTTTTAGAATCTTTCTGGAGCAATAGGAACCTCTGTCAAGGAGAAGAGTTGAAGGGCTGGAGGAGGAGTACTGCCCATTTGCTGTGTTGCTTTTCTGGGTTGGGCTGCAGTTGCTGCTTCTGCTTTAAAAGAGAGCAAAGGGTGATCTTTGCTTTGTATTCTGTTTGAGAGAGTTCTCCAAGGACTTGGAGTAGAGCTTGCCACCTGTTGAAAGTCTCAGGGATATCAAAGACTACAGTTTCATCTGCCTACAGCACTAGGAACTGTGTGTTTTGTGCTGCAACAGAAAAACACCACTGCAACGCTGTCAATGATGCCGTTGACTGCACATTGACCTGCTGATGCCACACGGAGCTGCACTGTCCCTCTTGGCACCATAACCCTGGTCTCACTGATGCTGCAATCTGACACCGCCTCAGAGCAGCTGCTTGCACCGTGACCTATGGGCCTCTCACTCCGGCATCGCCTTGTTCGCAAGGCAGCCTGTGCATCCCTGACTACGTCGCTCCTATTGATGCTGCAGCGTGCACCGTGGCCTACGGACACCACTCGTTAGGTGCACGAAGCACCTTCCCATCCCGCACCGCAACCACGGCCCACCGGTGCCAGCACCATTGACTCTAGTGTTGTCAGTAGACATCCATGTCTGCACCATGATCCGTGGACACAGCACAGTCCCATCTCGCACCACATTGCCGACTTGGGCCTACCGATGACAGTGCTTCAGCATGATGATGCCGCTGCCTGCACCGTGACCTAGTGACACCTCTCGTCCCACCACCCCACTTCACACTGCAGCCCTGGTCTCACCAATGCCGCTGCACACCGTCACAAGCAGCTGCCTACACCGTGACCTGTGGGCATTGCACATCACATTGTCCTGCTTCGCACTACAGCCCCAAAGCCATCCAGGCCAGCATTCCTGACTTCATCAGCTCGGAGCTCGAGCTGCACTGTGTGTGACTTCAAGTGCCCGACGACCCCAACACAACTACAGAACCGACGCAGAGACACCAGTGACGCTGCTCTCCGGATCTCATTGTGAGGATCACGAAACCCTGCATTTCCATGGTACTGTTTGAATGTCTTCCCAGCACCATAGCTGGCCCACAACGCCACAGCCGGTCTGAACTGTTGGTTTTGTTGTTCACGATGCCGTGATAGCCCCAGACGGAGCTACTGATTTCAAGCAACTGTATTTTTAAGTTAATTGTTGCAAAATTCATATCTTTATTATTGCATGTTGGATATTTCTGGTTTTGGTCTTGTTTTACACAGATAAATGTTGGCTATTTTTAAAAACTGGTGTGATGTCCTTTTGTAGAGTTTTCACTGTATTACTGGGTTTTATGAGCACATACTGTACACATTGCTTCTGAGATATGCCTGACTGCTTGTTCCAAGATACCAAGGTAGTAAACAGGGGTTTTCTGAGCTGGGTATCTCCCTTATCCTGACTAGAGTGAGGGTCCCTACTTGGACAGGGTGCAAATCGGCTGCCAACTAGAGACCCCATTTCTAACAAAAACCTTTGCCAGGCTTGTCACCCACTTCTGTTAGCCCCAAATGTGGATGGCCTCAGAAGCATTCGTTAGGTCCTGAGCTACCTGCCAGGCCAGTGTGAAGACAGGGTAAAGGCTCAAGCCCCCCCTGATCCCACTCCCTGTCATTGGCATCCCCTTTGAATGGGTGGGCATCAACATCATTGGTCCATTGGACTCCAAAACAGCATATAGGCAACAGGTTTAACCTGTTTTTGGAGGACCATGCCAAAGACAATCTCTCTGAGGATGGTGACTGCACCGATGGTAACCAGATTTATGATGGGGATTTTTACCCGTGTGGGATTCCCAAAGGAGATTGTGTCTGACAGAGGCACAAACTTCCTGTCTGCATACACAAAGTACATGTGGGATGCTTGTGGGGTGACCTACAAGTTCACCCCACCCCACCCTATGATCCTCCAATCTAAAGGTCTTTTGGAGAGTTTCAACATGACCTTAAAGGGCATGATCACAGGCCTCCCTGAGGATATGAGTCGTAAGTGGGATGTCCTCTTGCCATGCCTTCTTTTTGCTTATAGTGAGGTACTCTAGAAGGGGGCAGGGTTCAGTCTCTATGGCTAAACTGTCAGGGGACCCCTAAGCATTGTGAAAAAGGGGTGGGAGAAAGCTTCCAAGAAACACCCCCAGGGTGTGGTTAGCTGCTTGCTGGCCCTCCGCAGCCAATGCACTACTTCTGGAAGAAGGCCAAGAGCAACCTCGAGGCCAGTAAAGAGGTTATTAAATGCTGGTGCCGCAAGAAGTTCACCCTGGTTGAGTTTCAGCCTGGAGACACAGTTTGGGTGATGGAGCCAGTAGAGCCTAGAGCTCTCCAGGACTGCTGGAGTGGAGCATTTGAGCTAAAGGAGCGTAAAGGGGAGGCCACTTACTTAGTAAACCTCCAGTCCCTTAGGACCTCTCTAAGGGTGGTCCATGTGAATAGACTGAAGCCTGCACGGATTGAAGTCAACATGCTTCTGGTGACAGATGAGGGTGTGGAGGAGGAGAGTGAACCTCTCCCCTACCCCCTCTCTGCCCAAGAATGTAATGGGTCAGTGGAGGGTGTCAAATTATCTGACTCCCTGAACCTGGACAAGTGAGGGGAAGGCTATCAGCTACTGGAGCAGTATTCCTCCCTGTTTTCTCTCACCCCTGGACTCACACATGTGTTCATAATATTGACACAGGAGACAGTCCCCCTATAATAATACAATATATAGGTTGTCAGACAGGGTGAAGGCCAGCATCAAGGTTGAAATTGCCAAGATGCTGGATCTAGGGATAATTGAGAAATCCAGCATTCCCTGATACAGCCCTGTGGTGCTGGTACCAGAGGCAGCCACACCCGGTGCCAAGCCAGAACTTAGGTTCTGCGTGGACTACCAGGTTCTCAATTCTGTCACTAAAACTGATGCTCACCTCAACCCCCGAGCTGATAAGCTCATAGACAGGATAGATGCTGCCAAATTCCTAATTACCTTTGATCTCACATCAGGGTACTGGCAGATCGCCTTGACTGAGGTGGCCAAAGAGAAACAAGCTTTTTCAACTGCTGAGAGACATTATCAGTTCAGAGTGATGCCCTTTGGTTTAAAAGCTGCCCCTGCTACCTTCCAGTGGTTGGTTAACAAGGTCCTGGCTGGTAAGCATGCGTTCTGTGAGAACAGAGGTGGAGTGCCATTGAAAGAGAAGGATTTGCTGTGGTCTGAACACTGAAGAAGCTGAGACCCTACCTGTTTGGGACTCACTTCCGGGTTCAGACAGACCACAGGCTCCTCAAATGGCTCATGCAGATGAGGAGTAAAAATCCTAAACTCTTGAGGTGGTCCATTTCCCTACAGAGGATGGACTTTACAGTGGAGCATCTCCCGGGGACTGATCACACCAATGCTGATGATCTCTCCAGATACTTCCGCCTTAGCAGGGGGTTGGGTAGCTCTCCCCACTTTCAGCTGGGGGGACACATGTTAGACCTGACAGCCTTAGAGTGGTCATCACACAACTTTTTGCCTGCCTCCCCTCCACTTTTTTAACAACAAAAAGAATTGGGGAAGCCCTATTAACCCCGCTATAATCGAGCTAGTAAACTGTGATAAAACAGAAATAGTGTATAGTAGGGAAAGATACCCGTAAATTACGCATTGCAGTGAAAACCTTAATTATTCACTGGAAAAATGTTTTAATTCAAAACCATGTTCTTTGTATAAATCTATATTATTGTCTCCTTCTGTCTCACCCTTCTACATAAACCATGGCATATATAATGAATAATCAAATAAACATCACTATTACAAAATATAACATATATATCACACCACAAAATACATAAAGAAATATATATACACAATGAAAAAATACATATACAAACAGGTACTATGTGCAAAGCAAATTAGCACTAAAAGCTTCCAAATGAATTCACTTTTAGGGGCTGCCAAATGACTTTTTCAAAGCAGTTCTCCAATTGAGCTAGTGATGATTACTGCAGTCTATGATGGAAAATTACTCATCACACTCCTCCAGTTCTTAGTTGATGTGTTTTGGCCCTTTAATTCTTGGCCTCATCAGGACGTAGGAAGCGGTATCTATATGTGATTATAAGATGTAAATCTTCATTATCATAATCATAGATAATCTCTAACACCAACAGGGTCACAGTACACCCTGTTATAATATAAAACTGTGCATATTATTAAGTGTTTAACATTCATCTACATCTCGTACAGCAGCAGAATCAAGCAACCAAAAATGAAAAAGAAAAAATAATAAGGAAAAGTAGGTGCTTAGAAGAAACCCAACTATTTCTCGTTGCAAAGTCGGGTTGCGTCTTTTGAGTCCTGTGTGTGGTGAATTTTTTACCGCAATGCGTGCTGTGTGTCGTTTTTAGCAGGCTGTGCGTCTAATTTTCGCCGCCCAAGGAGTCCAGTTGCAGGAGTGAAGTCTTTTTGGTCCTGGGACTTCAGAGAACAGGAGGTAAGCTCTATCCAAGCCCTTGGAGAGCACTTCTCAGCACAGCCAGAGAGCAGCAAGGCAGCAGGGCAACAGCAAGGCAGCAGTCCTTCACAGAAAGCAGTCCAGATGAGTCCTTTGGACAGCCAGGCAGTTCCTCTTGGCAGGTCTGGGTCAGGGATTCTTCAACAGCAGGTTTCTTGTCCAGAAGTGTCCGTGAGGTAGAGTGTCTACCCCAAGAAGTGTCTAAAGTCTGTGGTTTTGGGTGCTCTTCTTATACCCATTTTGGCCATTCAAGTAGGTTTACTTCAAAGGAAAGTCTCACTTGTTTGTGAAACCCTGCCTTGACGAGGCAAGGCATCAGACGCACACCAGAGGGTTGGAGACTGCTTTGTGTGAGGGCAGGCACAGCCCTTTCAGATGTGAGTGACCACTCCTCTCCTCCCTCCTAGCACAGATTGTTCTTCAGGATATGCAGGCTGCAGCCCAGCCCCCTTTGTGTCACTGACTAGAGAGAGGTGCAAACAGCCCAACTGTCAAACTAACCTAGACAGGGAATCCACAAACACCCAGAGTCACAGAATGGTCTAAGCAAGAAAATGCCACACAATCTTGAAACCAACTTTACTAAAAGATGTATTTTAAAATTGTGAGTTCAGAGATCCCAAACTCCACAAGCCTATGTGCTCCCAAAGGGAATCTATGCTTTGATCATGTTTAAAGGCAGACCCCAGGTTAACCTATGAGAGGGATAGGCCTTGCAACAGTGAAAACCAAATTTGGCAGTATTCCAGTGTCAGGACATATAAAATACATTAGTACATTTCCTACCTTAACTCTGCCCATGGGGCTACCTAGGGCCTACCTTAGGCGTGTCTTACATGTAGGAAAAGGGAAGTGTTAGGCCTGGAAAGTGGGTACACTTGCCAAGTCAAATTTACAGTTTAAAACTGCACACACAGACACTGCAGTGGCAGGTCTGAGATATGATTACAGTGTGTAGCATTTGATTTATAGGCCATGGGTACCTCAGGTACACTTTACCTGGGACTTACTAGTAAATCAAATATGCCAATCATGGATAAACCAATCAACAGTACAATTTACACAGAGAGCTTATGTACTTTAGCACTGGTTAGCAGTGGTAAAGTGCCCAGAGCCCTAAAGCCAACAAAAACAGGTCAGGAAAAATATGAGAAAGGAGGAACAAAAGGTTGGGGATGACCTTGCACAAAGAACCAGGTCCAGCACACCCCCAGTCACAGATCTGGTTTTAATCCATCATTTCTTTTGCTCACCATGCCACCCCAGTTTGGACCCAGCCATATGCAAATCAGTCTTGACCCTGTTCCCCATGGGAACAGTCCAGCCCAAACTGCAAGGCTAGGTCCTCCCTGGACCTGAAACAAGAATCCTGGGACTGGCTTCAGGGTATCACCTTTCATCAGGCAGGCCAGCTTAAATCCAGTGGCTGCCCAAAGGACTCACCTGGATTGCTTTGCTGAGAAAGAATGCTGCCCTGCTTGCATCTCTCATTGCCTTCCCCAAAAGTGCCCTCCAAGGGCTTGGATTGAGCTTATCTACTGCTTTCTGAAGTCTCAGGGCCAAATAAACTTAATCTCTTCAGGAAACTGCTTTGGTGTCTAAAATCGATTCACCACCTACCGAAGTCGATGCAAAGCCTGCATTGCGACCAAGAAATTGCAGCACAGACCTGTGCCTTCTTCCAGCGCATCAAGGATTTTCCCTGCATCATCCCTGGACATTAAAATATCCCCGCATCGCAGTGAGGATCCAAGAATGTGTGCCGAAAAATGATGCAAGTCCATTGCAACGTGGAAAGAAATGACACACACCTTATTTTTGCACGCATCTCCTCCTCTGCAGTCTCCGAGCGTTGTTATTTTTGACGCATACCATGTACCGTGCGTAACAAGAAGACAACTGTTTATGTCTAAGGATTAAGACTCTTTTAAATCTTTAAAAGTGATATTTCAACCTCTACTTATTGGATCTTTGTTGTCATGACGTTATTGTAATCAGATAAATATTGCATATTTTTCTAAACCTGTGTGGTGTATTTTTGTTCTGTTCTCATTGTGTTACTGTATAATTTATAGCACAAATCCTTTACACATTGTCTTCTAAGTTATGCCCGGCTGCTCAGTGACAAGCAACCAGAGGGTGGGCACAGGATAATTTGGATTTTGTGTGGCTTACTCTGAATAGGATTGTAGTCACTACTTGGACAAGGGTACTTACCTCTGCCAACTAGAGACCCCATTTCTAATACCTCCTGATAACACCTGCTCTCAGCAGCTGTTGAAAGTGCATAACAAATGTCATTAAGTTATTTCTCACATTTTCCAGAGGCTTGTACATTTTCCCCCAAGCGGGTTATGGGCCCCTTTCCCATACATGATTGTGCTGCTCAAAACAGAGTTGTGCTATGCATATCACAACACTTTGTTATGGTTGTGCAAGGAAGATGGCACTTCTACCCTGCCTCTGCTTCATAAATGTACATTACAATGGCAACCCTAAGGAGGTGCTGGGGCTCATAATACAGGCAGCATATGACCTCCACAGATCCTTTGACACAACATGCTGCACTCAACCGTATCAGCACCTGTCATGCACATGCAAATAATGGTGTTGGTATGGAAATGGGATACTTACCAACTGCTCCCCCAATCTCAATCCCCAGGAAATCCAGTAGATCTGGCGCCCTTGCGATAAGGTCAGACCAACGTGTTTTAGTTGGTGACCATTGTGTCCAGTGCCAAATACTCAGGCCAGTTGGTGGAGCACCTTGCCCAACTGCAGCATCCTGGCCTGTGTGGGTTAGCCCTGGATTACGCAGCCACCCAGTACAAGCATCAATGGGAGGTAATGCTGGACAAGCCAAATGAACCCCCCCTGCTTATTTGCCAATATCTAGGCCATCCTCCCTCATCCTGACATCATACAGTGTAAAATAACTGCAAATGCAGTTGCAGGAAAAAAAAATCCTAAAACTACCCCAACTACCTAAAAAACAATCCTACCCCTAGGCAAACACTCAACAATACAGTGACAAATTCAAACAAATACAATGCCAAAGACAAAAAATACTCAACAGCAACAGGACACAGCACAAAAACACTCCAATAACTCCAATTCACCAACAACACCAGCTCCACACACCCTCACACAGTCACAGACAATACGACTGTGAAGTGAAAGTGAATTCACTGTACCGTGCATGCAGGCAGGATGTCCTGTTTCATCACTTCCTGCCTGTGCGCCACGTTTTCAGTCATGCATCATTTTTTTTTTAATGCATGACAGTCATGCGTCATATTTTTCCCATTGTGTATGAAAAGGACTGTGGACATGCTATAGACACTCAGGGGCCAGGCGTCTTTTTGCTGAATTGAAAAGTATGAAGTGTAGGCGTTAGCATTAAAGTTTTTCACACATGACCGTCATGTTTCAATTTTATCCCACTGTGCGTGAAAAGGCTTGTGGACTTGCGATAGATGCTCAGGGGTGAGGCACCATTTTTCTGGCATTGCAGAGTATAGAACTGAGTTGTTTGTATCATAAATTTGGACGCATGACAGGAATCCATGGAAATTTGCTATGAAGGCCATGAGTGCACTCAGATTTACATACCATGTCACATGGACTATGCATTAATGTTGTCATTATGGTATGGCTACATGTGTGTGACTATCTGGTCATATCTTTATGGTGACATTGGTATGTTCAATCTATATCTTTGTTTATGTGTCTGTTGATTTTGATGACTTGTGCATATGTGCCTGTGTAGCTACACTGTGTCCACATACATGTTAGCACACGTGTACTATGAGTGTACATATGTGTTTCAACACTTGTTTGTGGGTGTACTACATTGTCATGTGTGGTGTACAAATGTACACATACCAACATCTCAATAGATAAGATGGCCTATGTCCAAAACCTGGTAAGGCATGTGACAGCCATGACAATTTATACTCAGATGATGCAGTGGACCATGACTGGGTTGACATCATGTTACCCCTGGCAATTTGCATGTGCATGTGTGTGCACTCCTTGGTGTGTTGTTGATTTAGCTTTCATGATGCTCTGCTACGCAAGTAACATATAGTTTTCCCATGCATCTTAGTTGCAGGAGATGGTATAAACACATGTCAGTGAAGGTTGCTACATGCCGTGTGTGTAATGATATATGTAGTGGTATTTCTATAACATATGACCAGAGTGGTGTGTTCATGGTATATAATACCTCACTTATGTATCTTCCTGCATGAACACATGTTGAACTTTGACAAATGCCTGTGTAGTCACATTAGTGTCACCTATGTTTCCGTATATAGGAACACATGTGAAGGTCTTTATTTCTGTCAATGATCTTGTGATACATATGCACTTACATTTGTGGTGTGTTGCCTTTAGCTCAGACTCTAATACACTTTGCTATTCCTGAGCCATTTCAGTGGTGCATGTGTGCTGAGATATCTGGTATATGTGTGCATACCACCAACTAGGCACTCGCATTCATCCACATCATTTTATTATGACTGTCACATACAATGGCATACCACTGTATAGTAGTGTTGCAGTCTGGCATAGATGGCAGCCTACTCTTCATCACTACTGAGAGATTTTTTTATGCCAACACAAACCCATGGTTGCATATGAAGGGGCAGGTTTACAGAGCTCCAGATTATTCAGTCCATGGTGCACATGCATCAGGCACCTGACAATGTCATATGTTTATGTAGCCAGAGCAGTGGTGTTAGGGTGTTTTGAGTAGGGATCTACCCTCTTCATGATTGCTAATCAGCAGAGCAATGCAAAGTCTCCTGCAGGCAAATGCACAATTGTGATTCAACAGACTTATTATTTTTTCCTTTGTGATACTTGATGTCAGCCTTCCCCTATCATGTACGAAGGACTGGCTACTTGCACATGTTGGACATGTCTCATCATTTGAAGTCCTTAGTAATTTCCATGGGCAGCTTGGTTAGGGGTTGTATCTGTGTTGTAGCTTCTCTTTTGGGAATGTGCCAGGGGACAGATGGCGTTATCTGTCTCTGCCTCCTGTCATGTTGGCATGCAATGGGCAACTACCAGCTTAAGGTAGTTGCAAACATGACAGGGTTATGTACTGACCTAGCCACCCTCTCTGTTCATATGTTGGGAGTTCACATGTAGACAATAATGTTTTGCACAGTCAGTATTGGTCTATGTGTGTTTCTTCTCCTCGTTTTACCACATTACTTGTAAGTTATATTTTGTGTCCTACATTGCGGTCATTCTTTAGGCTGCTTACACTTTGTAGACATCTACACATCTTCTACCGCAAAATTGTCTTGTCCTACATGAACAGGATGCAACTTGTGACTTGTTTAAATTGTAGATCAACACATCTTCTACTACTGGCTATGATTGTTACTATCCCATCGCCAGTACTTGTGAGGTGTAATGTGTGCACAATCATATGACATTACCCCAGCCACAGCACTTGTGTCGTCTCAAAGTAACCTCCCATGTTGAATTTCAAAGTATCTGTGGGTATCTCTCAGCTGTCCATCCACATCCTCCGTTGAACATGTCTATGCATTTATTCCTGCATGCCGCAACCTATGTAACTAATGCTACCATGACTAAATGATGTTGATGCTGCTTTTTTTCATTAGCCAAATGCAACATATATGACTACTTCTAATGCCATTCATTTTTTGGATGGGTCTATGACATTTTTGACCATTGCTGGACATAGTTGCACATCCCACCCCTGATTGCCAGGTTGGAGCCCAAAATATGTTTGAATTATTTTGTAACTGTTGGTACCTTGCTCTTGGTCTGGCATGTGAGTGACAAAAAGTGGTGTGTATTGCCATGTGCTGTGTGATTTTGTTAAACAGAGCATACTGGGTAACCATGCTGACACATGTCAACAATTGTTGGTACTAGCAAACCCTTTGTTACCTAGGACATACATCTGCACATCAGTCTTCAAAAGTGTATCTGGAATTTCTGTTGGCATGTGCATCTTATGTACATAGGGAGTGCAACACACTCTGTCTACATTCCACCCAGACAATAATTTGGGGTTGCATTGTCACATTTTATTCTTTGATCCTGACAATGTACCATACGTTTGGATAGTGAATCAGCAACCATTGGTGCTTCATTTGCCTGGGAACTCCTAGTGCTCTTCTCAGACAATGTGGGTGTGTCATTAGTGAGGTACAGCCCAGCATGTGTCAGGGTTGTGCCTAAAGGCAGTACCAGGACATTATCCCATGGACACACAGTGCAGGCTCTGCCTCTGACATTGGTTACAAATCCTGTACAGTTACTGAAGGTCCATAGTTATCAATGATGTTACCCCCTTGTCACACATGCACAATGTAGGCAAAGCAGCAATCCCCCTGAGATGTGACAGTGTTCAGTTCCCACATTACTAAAACACCATTTGAACACAGCTCCTACCTTATCTATGCCCCCCTTGCATACATCCTCACAGGTGTGGTAATGATGTGGGGATAGAGCTAGGAATTAAACACTGCCCACTTGACTACACATTATATGTTAAGGTGCATGGATCTAGGCTTTCAAGAGTCACATGCCTGGGAATTGGGTGTCACTCATATGTAAAATGGAGGCAGTAGATCCTTCTACACCACAAACAATGTTGCTATCATACTTGTAGCTATTGTGTTTCTTTCTTGTTCTCTGAGTTTTGAGTTACATTCCAATAGTATATGTGGTGGAGAATGAGTAGACCAAGGAGATTCATGTGCAAGGTATTTTATTGGTGCTATTTACAATGTGATGATGATTGTACAGTGTTAGAAATGGGGTCTCTAGTTGGCAGAGGTATACACCCTTGTCCAAGCAGGGACCACAATCCTATTCAGGTTGAGTCACACACAATCTAAATTATCCTCTGCCCACCCTCTGGTAGCTTGGCACTGAGCAGTCAGGATTAACCTAAAAGGCAATGTGTAAAGTATTTTTGCAATAAATCATGCAATAACCCAGTGAAAACACCACAAAAATACACCAGAAAGGCTTAGAAAAATATAAGATGTTTATCTGAGTAAATTAATGTCAAAACAATCAAGATTTCATAAGCACAAGTCAAAATATCACTTTTGTAATAATAATAAGAGTCTTAAGTATTTAAGAATCGCCAAGTGTCTCTTGTGTGCACAAAGTACCTGGTATGCATCACAATTACAAACATGAAGACCGCAGAGGAGGAGATGCATGAAAAAGGGAAGGTGTGCGACGGTTTACCTGATGCACACAGACGATGCGTTGATTCTTCCCATACTGCAAGGGCTTTGCATACATTCCTGGCTCGCAGTCTTGGATCCTCACTGCAATGCGAGGTCTTTTGATGCCGAAGGGCAAAGTGTGGAAATCCTCGATGTGCAGGACAAAGTCTTAGGTTCTGCATCAATCCGGTGTGGTGATGCGTTGGAGTTTCTGTCGCTCTGCAGGTGTTGCATCGATTCCTCATGCAAGATGTCAGGCTACGTCGTTCTGGCTTAGCAATGAGTCAATCTGGTATGGCTGTGCATCAAAGTTTGGGTCGCAACGCAGGTGCTGTGTCAATCTCCACTCTGGGAGCTGGGCTGCATCATTCCGGTTCGGCGATGTGGTGATTTTTTCATTGGTGGGCAGACTGCGTTGATTCCGGGCGGCTGTGAGTCGATTTTTACCACACAAAGAGTTTCCTTGAAGAGTAGATATCTTTTTTCCCTGAGACATCAGGAACAGGAGGCAAGCTCAATCCAAGGTCTTGGAGATCACTTCTCAGCAGAGCCAGAGGCCAGCAAAACAGCAGGGCAACAGCAAGGCAGCAGTCCTTCACATCAAAGCAGTCCAGGTGAGTTCTTTGAGCAGCCAGGCAGCTCCTCTTGGCAGGTTCCAGGATCTGATTCAGAGTGTTTGTCCCAGGAATTGTCTGAGAGGGTGGGGTCAGGGACCCAGTTTATATTTCCAAAAGTGTCTTTGAAGTGGGGGAGACTTCAAAGAGTGGTTTTGAAGTGCACAAGGTCCACTTTCAGTACTGGTCTGTCTGCCAGGGTCCCAGGATGGGGTTTGGCACTCTATTGTGTGATGCCAGGCCACTAGCCTCTGAAATGTAAGTGTCAGGCCCTCCACTCTTCCAGCCCAGGAAGACCCATTAAGTATGCAGATGAGTGCAGGTGTGACTGAGTATCCTGTATTTGTGGTTGTCTGGGTGAAATGCACAGGGGAGCTGTCAACCAGCCCAGCCGTGGATTTTGGAGGCAGGCTGTAAGGCACAGATGGATTTTAAGTGCAGAGAAATGCTCACTTTCTAAAAGTGGCATTTCCATAATAGTAATATAAAATACAACCTCACCAATAAGCAGGATTTTGTATTACCATTCTGGCCATACTAACCATGACCTATTTACCACTTTCTGATCAAACGCTATCACTCAAACAGTATCTGAGGGTAGCCCTAATGTTAGCCTATGAACCACAGTAGTGGAACATGAATTTAGGAGTTTTACACTACCAGGACATATAAAACACACATGTATATGTCCTGCCTTTTACCTACATGGCACCCTGCCCTATGGGTTACCTAGGGCCTACTTTCGGGGTGACTTAAATGTTGAAAAATGGGGCTTTAAGGCTTGGCAAGTACTTTTAAATGTCAAGTCTAAGTGGCAGTGAAACTGCACACACAGGGCTTGCAATGGCAGGCCTGAGACATGGTTAAGGGGCTACTTATGTGGGTGGCTCAACCAGTGTTGCAGGCTCACTAGTGGCATTCAATCTAAAGGCCTTAGGCACATGTAGTGCACTTTACTAGGGACTTACAAGTAGATCAAATATGCCAGTTGGGTATGAATCAATGTTACCATGTTTTGAGGGAGCAAGCATATGCACTTTAGCACTGGGTAGCAGTGGTAAAGTGCTCAGATTCCTAAATCCCGCAAAAACAGTGTCAGAAAACTGGAGGGAGGCAGGCAAAACATTGTGGGATGACCACCCTAAGGCTGTAAGGTATAGCATACAGTCCCTATGTGAAAATGATTTATACTATGTGGAGTCTCCTGTGAACTCTTGCAGCATTTTTAAGTAGTTTCCCCTCCAAATGTGCTGTACCATTGTCATTCTCCACCTCTTTGGGGACATCAACCAGTTCATCCAAGGGAACATTTGTCCATATACATGTATTATGCAGGATTGCACATGCCAGTGTTGTCTTACCTACCAGTGGTGGAGCATACAGCAGGGTTCTTCCTGTCAGGGACAGGCACTTGAACCTTGACTTCAAAAGCCCAAATATTCTCTCCACCACATTGATTCTTCTTCTCTGCCCTTCATTATATGCACTGTCTTCCACCATTGTGGGATTGGCAAATGGAGTCATGACCCACAGCTGTATGCAGTATGTATGATCAGCTGCAAAGAAATGAGAGAAGATGTGTTGGTAAAGCTCGATAGTGGTTTGGAATATACCATGGCAGTTATTAGTTGCAGGTGGAATGGTGACTCAGACTTGGTTCTGGTATAGCGTATGTTCCTGTTTTGTGAAATGTGTTAATAGGTCTGTGTTGCTGGACATGATAATCTTGGGTTGTGGCTCAGGCACCTGGGAATTGTCAAATTAAATCCACACTGTTGGCTAAACCATTGCAAAGATGTGAAGTGCTGTCCGTATTTGAGGCAGTGTCCTATTGTGGGATGAAATCTACTACCTCCTTGCACCACAGTAGTGCCATATGTAGAGACACTATGGTAGCCCTACAAAGCCAAACTGTGGCTTCCATGTTGCCATGTGGCACTACGCATGCAGTGTGACCCTTTGTGACCCTTTGTGGCAGATGATGGTTGTGCCATTCATCAAGTGTATGAGAGTGTGAATCACACATTTCTGGGATGATCAAATTTGGTGCAATGGAATCTCCTAGTTTCCAATACATGATTTATCACAGACACTTTCCGGCACGTGCACAGTGAAAGCTTTGAGAGGGTAAACACCATTTTTTACATGGGTCCCTATGTAAGGTGCCTGACAGGTGAGGTATGTTCTCTATACTCCTACAAAGTCCTATTATATCCTCAATTATCTTTACAGATTTGCACAGACTCTGCACCATGGTAGACTGTTTTTGGATATGGAACACACATGGTGGTGTTAGGGGGTGTGTGGTATGGAATGATTGCAGTGTAGTGTGCCATGCTGCAGGTATGTTATTGTCTGCACATATGTGTTTCCCTGCCCATGTGTATTTAGTGTGGAGTATGTCTTGTTTTTCCTGCAAGGTTGGTGTGTTGTCTGTGTGATGGTTGGTATGATGGCTTACCTGAGAGTAGCCCATTGCCATATTGCCCATCGTGGCTCCGCTCATTGATAGTGGAATGGCAGAATATGTAGGCATCATGGACGCTGCTGGGGTATTTGGCCAGGATTTTAGTGAAGAGCCCACGGTGGTCCACAGTGATCTGCAGATTGATCGAATGGGTGTGCTTGCGGTTCATGTATAGATGTTCGATTGCTGAAGGTGCCACCAGTTGGACAAGGGTGCAGTCCATTGCACCCAGCACATGCGGGATCCCAGCAATTAAGTAGAAACCTTGCTTGGTCTCCTGCTGTGGTTGCTGGGTGTTTGAAAAGCAGATGTGGTGGGGTGTGAGGCATATGATTGCGTCCAGGACCTTAGGACGGAATGCTGAGAAGAATGGCTGGGAGATACCACCCACTTGTGCGTCCGTTGCATGAAAAGATCCAGACACCAGCATATTGAGGAAAGCAATGAGTTTGTTCCTTGGTGGAATAGTTGCTGGTGTTTCCACGCTTGCAGCGATGTCTGGCGCAATGTGGTGCAGCAGGCATACAATAAACTCCTCGTTCAGTCAGTACTTTCTGATCACATCTTGTTTTCTGATCCCAAGGATGGTTGTATACTGTCTGAAGATCCTCTCTCACCTTCTGAGCTGCCTTTGGGGCTGCTGTGGTGGTGTTTGGGGTTGCTGTGGTGGTGGTGGAGGGACCTGCTGTCTTCGCTGACATCTGCGGCATGTGCAAAGCTGGAGCAGTAACACTTCCATGTTGTCCTGGAGGTTGCAAATGTTCCTTCTGTGTGTGGTGGTGTATGGTCCTCTTTTTAATGCCTGGTCTGATCAGGCATTTAAATTTGATGCAAATCAGGCTTTGCGTCATTTTTTGGGTTCACTTCCTTAGTGTGCATCATTTTTGCATTGGGAGGTAAATATGGCGCTAGAAGGCTAGCGTCATTTCTTGGAAGGGTGACAGCTACATTGCATATCATTGTCACAAATCGATGCAAGGTGGGTTGGGGTGTCCGGAAAATGACGCTAACTTAGATATTTTGAAGCTACATGTGACTTTCATCAACATATGAATATGAAGTTAAGTTAGTGCCGCATTTGCATTAAAAAAATTACTCAAAGGCAGAACAAAATTTCCATAAATATGGGCCTTTCTTTCTTAAGTGTAATTTATATGATAAGACCATGCAGCCTGACATGCCTGTCTGCCAATTCAACCTGAGCTTCTTCCTAGCTTACATCACTTTTAATTATTATATTATGGCACCTGTTTTTAAGCTTTCACATCATAGATGAAGGGCAAGAAGTACAACGGAACAATTTATTCATTGACCAAAATGAGGATGTTTAACTTTGTTTAAAGAATAGGCCGGCTCATATAAAGAATAAACAATTCTAGCTGCTCAGAAAACGCTGGCTCATTTACTGTCCAATTACCGTTAGCAGGCGGCAACACTGGGGCTTGTTTAAAAAAAAATAAAAGAAAAAAAACTTAATGATGTTCTACCGCAACATGGCATTCTAAGTGTTTTCTGTGGTATTGTGTACTTTAATTAACACAACCCGCGCTATAATTAAATACAAAAGTGAGGAAATTAGAAAAAAAGGCACACACATTCATAGACGTTCCTTGGTACATATTGTCCTTTTTGCTAAACAAACATTTAATTCCAACATAATGGCAGAACGGGTGTCTAATTAGCGCAGAGTTTGAACGCTTACACCTACATTGGAAGTAGCAGCGTGAATTTCAAAGACAGATTCAAACTGGTAAAAGTAGTGTTTGAAGGCAGGTTCTTACATGATTGTGTGAAACTTGTCACTATTTTATCTTTTGGAGATTCATATGTAAGGGCCGTGAGCATAGTTTCTGCGATACTAGTGCCATGCTCGGTGCACTGTGAGATTAAAAGAGGCAACTGGATCTCGTCTGTAAGCGACGCCTTAGCTTCAAGGCATTCAATGCTAAAATTACACATTGTGGCACCACTGCTTTCGGTGTGGTGCTCTTGGATCCTGGACACAGCCTCCGGGTGAACACAAATCTTTAAACACAACTTTCTAAATCTTCTTACCGTATTTTCCGGCGTATAAAACGACTGGGCGTATAAGACGACCCCCTACTTTTCCTGTTAAAATATAGGGTTTGGGCTATACTCACTGTATAAGACTACCCCTCTTCCAACGCACACCAAATAAAAATTTAAAAACATCAGATTTGATTTTAACATGGTAATTTTAATTCAAATGCTTATGACATGCAGGTACTTAGTAGGGAAACTGTCACTTATAAACAGAAGGCTGTTTGTCATCAAACATGTAAACATAAAACAGTGCAAGTGGAATAGCCTGGAGCACATGCAGGAATACGTGCCTGTCCAGACAACTGCCAGCGAGGATTGCGGCACACGGTAAGGACAGCTCAACTCACGGTTGACCAATCAGCTCTGTGTCCACAAGTAGCTGAATCTTGTGGTATGCGGAACCCATCATACGCTTGGAATCGATTTCCAAATGCAACGCACGGTGGCTCAGCTACAGGGCGCCTGTCCCTGAAGTTTCAGCACACCGTATACCGGCGTATAAGACGACCCCCGACTTTTGAGGAGATTTTCAGGGGTTAAAAAGTAATCTTATACGCCGGAAAATACGGTATTTCAAATGCTGATGACATACTTCACTCTTACATTAAAACTAAGAAATTTAGGGCCAGATGTACGAAATTTTGGGCTTGCGACTCGCAAATTGCGAGTCTGAGCCACTCGCAATTTGCGAGTCGCAAACCCGGATGCAGAATGGTGTTCCTGACACCATCTGCGAATCACAAGGGGGTTGCAAAGATCCACCTCAGTAATATTAATGAGGTGGGTCGCAATTTGCGACCCCCTTGCGATTCGCAGCACTCACAGGGATGGTGGCCTGCTGGAGCCAGCAGACCACCATGTCCGTGACTGCTTTTAAATAAAGCAGTTTTTTTTTTGTATTGCAGCCCCTTTTCCTTAAAGGAAAAGGAGTTGCAAAACAAATGAAAACATTTTACGTTTGTGTTTCGTTTTTTTCAGAGCAGGCAGTGGTCCACAGGACCACTGCCTGCTCTGAAAAAATGTTTTCAGGGCCATTCCCAAAGGGAAGGGTTCCCTTGGGGACCCCTTCCCCTTGCGAATGGGTTACCACCAGTGTGACACTGGTGGTAACTGCGAATTGCTTTGTGACCGCGTTCGCAGTCACAAAGCCATTCTACATCGTGATGCGAATCGCAAATAGAAAGGGGAACACCCCTTCCTATTTGCGAGTCGCATTTCCATTTTGCAAGTCGGTAACCAGGATACCGACTCGCAAAATGGGAATGAGCATCGCGATGTGCTTTTTGCATGGCGCAAACAGCGAAATTTGCTGTTTGCGCCATGCAAAAAGCTTGCTACATCTGGCCCAAAGAACATTAATTGTGAACATTAGTAACTCATAAATAGCTTTTCTACTTGCATGAACTCACGGATTACAGCTAAAGTCTGTTGACTTATCCACCACTAGAAAAAGGAGGAAATGCTTCCGTTTCCGTAGAGCACATGACTAACCCAATAACCAACAAATTAACAACTCAGTGGCAGCACTTTTCAATTAAATTAAGTTCCACGCAGACAGTGATAGATTTCAAGAAGCAGCAGTACGAGATAGCAGTGGGTCAGCAATATTTCAATAAGCTGGGACTGCAGAAGAAAGCATAGGAAATGTTGGGGATGAAGAACATGTGAAGACGGAAGAAATATTTAGCGCGTATTTTGAACTTTAGTGTGTCTATCTAAAAATAAAAGCGTATGGCACAGCTCTACAATTAGGGGCATATTTATACTCGGCTTGCGCCGGATTTGCGTAATTTTTTTTACGCAAATTCGCCGCAAACCTAACACCATATTTATACTTTGACACCCGACCCCGCGAAAGTCAACATTTCTCAGTGTGCGGCATTTTCTGGATGCGTGAACCCGCCTTGCGTTAATGACATGCCCCACACAACATATAACCTGTGACAAAGCTGCTAGCTGTACTGCACATGCTGGCAAGTGGCTGATTTCGAGCAACGGGTGCCCTGGTTTTTGGTGTGTCACAGCCGTCATTCTCTGCATTCCTGCCAAAGGTGTTACACGCATAATCTCTCTGACACTCCACCACATCAGCTTCCCCAACACCCAGCAAAAGCAGCAGGAGATTAAAGAGAGGTTCTTCCAATTTCATGGCTTCCCACGTGCTTGGTGCAATTGACTGCACCCATGTCCGACTTGTACCACCTGCAGCAACTGAGCACATATACCTCAATTGCAAGCACACGCATTCCATCAAAGTACAGGCCATAGTGGACCACCAGGGACTATTCACAAACATTTTGGCCAGGTATCCTGGGAGTGTGCATGACGCCTACATATTCCAACACAGCAGGATCAATGAACACTTCCAGGATGGACAAAATGGAAATGGCCTACTTGTGGGTACGTTAACAAACCTAACAATATACAAATAACACACCAACCCTGTAGAACACACAAGACATACACCACTACAAAATACATGGCCATGGTAACACAAATGTGCAGCTATGTTTTCTCTGTTAACGTCTGTATTTGACGATAATGTGGGTAAAAATGGTGCATTTCCATTTTGCAATGGTTACGTGTCGCAAAACAGCTTAGAGTCATTTTTCTACAGTTAATGCAATTTTGCCTTATGACAAGGTGCACTGGTTAACGTAAAAAAAATTGACTCTAACCTATTTTTAGCACCACCCAGTGTCAGAGTATAAATATGATGCCTGGGTGGTGTTAAAAAAGGGCACTAGTCAGCGCTAAACTTTTTGATGCTAAACTACATTAGCGCAGTTTTGCGGCAAAAAGTATAAATCTGTGCCCAATTGCATCAAAAATTATAAATCTGGGCCCAAACGTCTTTGGAAAATGTGCCCACCTGAGTGGCTGCCATTACGTGTACGACATTAATAAAGAAATTACTTTCATTATTAAAATAGTGTGCACAATCAAATAAAATGTATAAGTAGATCATATTAACATATAATTGATACGTATTTGCTTAAAATTATTATGCGTAGATTCATTGAGAAATTTAGGGCCCATTCGACAAAAGACTCATGGTAGTTTTCATGGCATTAATAAATGTTCATAAATATTTTTTTCTGAAGCAAGTAGAGAAGCTTTGTTGTTCATCGTTCTTTCTATACAGAGAGTTGACCAAACAGTTTGTAATGTTGCAGGGGTAAAATAGAAGATGTCTTAACTCTTTTGTGAGAATTGCCTGTTGTAATGCAATTTACCCTTTACAGATACAAATATATCATTGGTGCGTGAGAAGCAAATGTTCCCAGGACTTGACAATGGCTTCACTGATGAGAGTGAATTGCAACTAAAACTTACCTAACGGAAACTGGTGACAGGAACGGGAGATGAGGGGCAAATCACTGACGTGTGAAATACTGTCTAACTATATCACAGATGGGAGAGTTATTAATTATTGGTTCCTTTGAAAACAGCCAATATTTTGACCAATAACAATGTGAGAAAATACTTTATGGATTTTCAATATACCCCAACTGCACTTGGCAGGAGAGTTCCTTTTGAAGGACAGTTAGTTTCAGTTAGTTTGAGTTCCAGAGCTAGTTCAAGAGATGTTCCAGGTGAGATCCAGAGCAGACTTTGATGTCCTTTATTAAATGCATTACTTAGCTATTGATTCTTAAACAAATGCCCTTCTAATTTGGTTTGGCTAACTTAAAGCCCACCGTGGCTGAGTCATTCACTTCCCCACTGTGAATGCTGACAAGATGGATGTCCAGGTGATGAAGAAGTCTCTGCTTGTTGATCCATTCCAGGAGAGGTATAAAGAGATGAAATTATATTTGGTTGCAGGTTTTTGTCTTTCTTTTCTAGGTACCAGCTGCTACCTTTTTGCTAGAGCCATAGCTAGATGTTTTCCGAATTAACTTTTTGTCTAACTTTTCCTTTTGCATTAAAGCCAATCATGCCATTCGAATTAGAGGGTTAGTTAGCATGTCCATGTTCAACAATTATTATTAACCAAGGATTGATTTTGTTCAACTGTCAATGTCTAAATGTATGCCATATCATTAGTTCAGTTGTTGCTAGTATTAATTTGTATGGTAGTTCTTGAATGTTCAATGTTAAATGCATTGGTGAAATTGAGGTACTTCCGCCAATTTGGTCAACCTGTGTTGCTTATATATGTCTATCAGCTGATATTGAGATTGCTTTATGTGACATTAGCACTGTTAATATAGGGAAATAAATATTCAATTTTTTTTTTAAAGGTGTGGTTATTCATGGTCACATGGGCCATGATGCATGAATTTCACTGACTCAAATTTTTATAAATGTTTATTGTATTCCTATGTGTTATTGTTAATAGAGTTAAGAGTAAGGTTTGTGCCCAAGCTGGATCACTCTTAAGTGAGTCAAAAAGTCCATCGAACCTCTAACGCATCCCCTTATGAATACATTTTACAAAGACAAATAGGCCAGACGTGCTCACAAGTTCAAACAGAGAAATTCCAGATAGTGTGTCATCAGAGGTCTATAATTGTTATGTTGTTGACTATCATCCGAGTGGAAGACACCATTAATATATTTGACACAGCATTTATTTAGCAGGACAGAGGTAAAGATGGCAGTGCCGGCACGATGGTCAGTGATCCTGTTGGCATTTTAGAGTAGCTGATGATAAAATGGCCTTTCTAGATGCATCCCATTTACAGGTGCATTTAATGAGCCTGAGAATAGCAATGAACTGGGAAGCAGGCTCCATGATTCCTTTTTAAAAATGATTACTTCTTGTAGATGATGGTGAGTGAGCTACTTTTTTACAAAGAAATATAGGCCCTCATTACAACATTGGTGGTAAATCCCGCTTACCGCCGTGCAGAAGACCGCCAACACACCACCGCAGAATTCCGCGACAGCTATTATGACCCACAGCTCTGAATCCGCCAAAATCGAGACACCAACACAAGTCCGCCACACCAAAGGTCAGTGATAAACTGGCGATAACAAAACCGGCACTGCCACCCCAACAGGAGTACGCCCACACTATCACGACCCACGAATCCATGCAGCAGTCTTTCAACCGTGGTATTCCCTTAGCGGTACACACCGCCGCGCTCATAATACACACACATTTACAAAATACTACCATATTGGACAAATCAAAATACACACACCTGATACACATACACGCACCACTCCCACACACCCAATACAATATAAAACACCCGCCCACATCACCCACAAACCCTTACTACCAAAAATGTTGACGAAGGCTAGAGAGACGGCACAGCAAAGACAACACCAGCATACAGAGGCATACAACACCATCACACATACACATCCTCGCACAAAACACCACACACCCCTAAACATCGCCCCACACATCACAACACACACTACCTCACACATCACCCACACTACCCGATGGCACCACAAAGACACCCCAGGTTTTCTGAGGATGAGATCAGGGTCATTGTGGAAGAAATCATCCGGGTAGACCCACAGCTATTCGGATCACAGGTGCAGCACACCACCATAGCTAGGAAGATGGAGCTATGGTGCAGAATCGTAGACAAGGTCAACGCAGTGGGACAGCACCAAAGAACACGGGATGACATCAGGAAGAGGTGGAACGACCTACGGGGAAAGGTGCGTTCCGTGGTCTCAAGACACCACATCGCGGTTCAGAGGACTGGCAGCGGACCTCCACCTTCTCCCCCACAACTAACAACATGGGAGGAGCAGATCTTGGCCATATTGCATCCTGAGGGCCTCACAGGAGTAGCAGGAGGAATGAACTCTTGTAAGTCAAATCCTAAGTATTACATCCCCCACCCTACCTGCATGCTATCACATACCCCCACCCTCGCCCTCACCCCATCACTCCAACTCCTCACATATGTCCCACTACCACAAACCACACATCCCAACACCAAGCCCTGCATGCAACAACAAAGCATGGACACCCATCACCAATACATGTCCACTACACATACCCACACAGACCTCTAAACAATTAGCACACAAGGTCCTACACAGGAATGGAAGCACTGGGGTACAGGGCTACCCACCCATTGCACACCATGGCACACACAGATGCAATAATCATGCCTTTACACCCCTGCAGGACCCCTACCCAACGTCACCGGACAGGAGGTTCCAGACATGTCCACTCCAGCCACAGAAGAGGCCCACAGTGATGACAGCATCTCTGTCCAACTGGATCTAGATGACCAGCCCGGCCCTTCTGGGACCTTGGGACAGTTGGTTCCCCTCACACTGGCACAAGCTACCACAGAGCCTCCCCCTCAGGAAACACCAGCACAGCACCCACCCATTGGGCCCATACCTCTGTCCCCAGGCCACGTCAAGCAGCAGTGTGTCCACCACTACAGGGAACCCAGGCTAACGCACCACTCCAAGAACAGCAGGGACCTGGGGGCAGTGGTAGTGGGTACACGGTTCAGGGGACAGAGGCCCAGGAACACAGGGGAACTAGGAGGGCTGCTGTGTGACAGGGCCAGGCCAGGCCCAGGGAACCCACTCTCCACGAGGCCCTCTCCAACATCATGGGAGCCTACCATCATTCCCAGGAGACGATGGCAACAGTACTGGCCAAGGAGGAACAGTATTTGAGGTTCAGGGAGGAACTCAAATCCATCAATACCACCCTGGGCACCATTGTAGGGGTGTTGAAGGAACTCGTGAACACCAGGAGGGACACTGTGGCACAACAAGGGGCCCCTGACACTAGCCTGGACGGTGAACTGCCCACTACCTCTGCCAGCGCTAGTGGACAAGAGGCACCACCACAGGACCATGACACCAGCACCCCACCCCGTGCAGATTGAGAACCACCCCGCAAGCGGTCCCTGAGATCCAGGACAAAGACAGAGAACAATGCCAATAGCCCTGTCAAGAAATGAGACCACCCTGATTGTCATCCTTCTGCCCCACTTTGCCACCCTGTCCATCCTTAAACTGCCCTAGCTCCACTTCCAATGCCCCTTTGGACAATGCACCTGTGAGACTAATAGACTGGACTCTGCGATGGACATTCCTCCACCATCACCCCTGACCATTTTACAACACCCCCACTATTTTGCCCTTAAGTAAACACCCTTAAATCACAAAACAATCTGGAGTCAGTCTGTGCTTTCACAAATGTGTATTTGCAATAACTGAGGGAAATAGCAATGTCCATTGTATTGTCAACATACCTATGTCACACAACTCTAGTCCATAAGGAAACATAGAGGAGTTCACACAGTGGGACCCACATGTGTGAAATCGAAAGGGAAAGTGACAAATCAGGGTCCATACACTGGGTGAAAGTGACAGACAGATGAGAGGTAGCACAAGTGTATCAGATGTAGGAGGCAGTGTTGTCTTCTTACCTGTGTCTCACTTTAAGTATTGATGAATCACGGTGTTTCTATGTCATCTTCTTCTGCCTCCTCTTCTTCACTGTCCACAGGCTCCAAAGCTGCCACAACACCTCCTTCAGGACATCCTCCTGCAGAAAAGGCACCTGTCGTCGCAAAGCCAAGTTGTGCAGCATACAGCAGGCAACGATGATCTGGCACACCTTCTTTGGTGAGTAGAATAGGGAAACACCTGTCATATGGAGGCACCTGAACCTGGCCTTCAGGAGGCTGAAGGTCCTCTCTATAACCCTCCTAGTTCACCCATGTTCCTCATTGTAGCGTTCCTCTGCCCTTGTCCTGGGATTCCTCATTGGGGTCAGTAGCCATGACAGGTTGGGGTAGCCAGAGTCACCTGCAAATGTTGAGGGACAACTGTTAGACCCACACTAACCCTTAGGGACAACCCCAGACCCAGACAAATATTTACACTGTATAGGGTCCATGTCCTCACCTAATAGCCACACACAGTGCCTCTGGAGTTGCCCCATCACATAAGGGATGCTGCTATTCCTCAGAATGTAAGCGTCATGCACAGAGCCAGGAAACTTGGCATTCACATGGGAGATGTACTGGTCGGCCAAACACACCATCTGCACATTCATAGAATGGTACATCTTGCGGTTTCTGTACACCTGTTCACTCCTGCGTGGGGGACCAAGGCCACATGTGTCCCATAAATGACACCTATGATGTTGGGGATATGTCCCAAAGCATAGAAGTCACCTTTCACTGTAAGCAAATCCTCCACCTGAAGGAAAATGATGTAGCTGTGCATGTGTTTCAGCAGGGCAGACAACACTCTGGACAACACGTTGGAGAACACAGGCAGGGCCATCCCTGATGCTATGGCCACTGTAGTTTTAAAAGACCCACTTGCAAGGAAATGGAGTACTGACAGGACCTGCACTAGAGGGGGGATACCTGTGGGATGGCGGATAGCTGACATCAGGTCTGGCTCCAACTGGGCACACAGTTCATGGCTTGTGGCACGATCAAGTCTGTAGGTGACAATTACATGTCGCTCTTCTACTGTCGACAGGTCCACCAGCGGTCTGTACACCGGAGGATACTGCCATCTCCTCACCTGCCCCAGCGGACGTGCTCTATGGATGAGAACAGCGAGCAGAGGGTCAGCCAACACTGAGGTACGAAAACACAACTTTATTCCACACATTTGTCAGTCCGCTATGTGCCTGTCTTAGTGTGTATGCAAGGCCTAGATATGTGTGACGCATTTAAAATTAATGCCATGTGGCTCCCTGAAATGGCGGCTGCCTGTCCTGTAAGGTGGGACAATGGGATATGAGGTAACTGCGCTGGCGTTGTACACCGTTGCGGTAGGCGGTCGAAGACTGCGGCGCAATCCTGCATTGGTTAACATTGGACCATATGGGTCCCAGGAGCCAATGACGATGTACGCCGGCGGTGACGGTATGCACCGCCATGGACATGACCACCATTTTCTGTCTGTTCACTCACTTGATACCTGATCTTCGACAGGAGAGGACCTACACTGCAAGTGCTGCTGTGACCTCAGTCTGGAAGCGACATTGGCTACAGTGTCTGGGGAAAGGGCCCCTGCCTTCACTTCGGAGGAGTTGGACAAACTAGTGGATGGGGTCCTCCCCCAGTACACACTACTCTACGGTCCTCCAGACAAATATGTGAGTACACTGTGAGCATGCTGTATGGGCAATGCCTGTTTGGAGTGGTGTGGATGGGAGATGGGGGGGATGAGGCATTCATGAAACTACGGTGAGTGTATGTGCGTCAGGGCAAGGGTGGAAATGTGGGCCAATGACTATGACGGCCCGGATGGTTATATTTTCTCCTTTACCCCTATACCATTCCTCTAGGTCAGTGCCCACCAGAAGAAGGATATTTGGCGTGCCGTCGCCAAGGAAGTCCGGACCCTGGGGGTCCACCACAGACGGAGCACCCACTGCCATAAATGATGGGAGGACATTCACCGCTGGAGCAAGGAGACGGTGGAGGCCCAGCTGGGGATGGTAGTGCATAGGGCTGCTGTGTGTGTAGTGTCCGCCAACGGAAGTGGTATTGCATGCACTGAACATGTCTTTCTACTTTCTTTCCCCCCCTTTTTGTGGTCTCCCTGTTCTTGTGTGCATTAGCATCATCAGGCGGAGGAGCAGTGTCACCGGAGCAGGAGGGAGCGGCATCCCACATGGCCCTGGAGGTCGAGACTACGGACTCGGAATTCACCAGTGGGACGCAGGGCGAGGGGAGCTCCACAGCGGGGACAGGAGCTGAGACCAACGACACCAACTCCTCCTCTGATGGTAGCTCCCTTGCGGTGGCGGGCCCCACTGAGCCCACCGCATCAACAGGTACAGCCGCCACCCCCTCCAACAGCACCGCCCTCCCAGCAGCCCTTCAGCATGTGTCCCCTGGCCGCTCACCCAGGAGGGTGTGCATCTCCTTTGCCCCAGGCACCTCAGCCCCAGCCCCAGTCAGCCCTGCTGCCCTCAGTGAGGAGGCCATTGACCTCCTCAGATCCCTCACAGTTGGGCAGCCTACCATTCAGAATGTCATCCAGGGTGTAGAGAAGCAGTTACAACAGACAAATGCATACCTGGAGGGCATTCATTCTGGTCAGGAAGCCCAAAAGCGAGCTTTTCAGACTCTGGCCTCAGCACTGATGGCAGCCATTGTCCCTGTGTCCATCCTCCCCCCTCCAACTTCCTCCACCCAGACCCAATCCCCAGGACCTCAGCCTATCCCAAGCACACCATCAGATCTGCAGCACACACCTCAACACACAAGGGTAGGTCTGGCAAACATAAGCACCACACATCCCACAGGCACTCAAGCATCATACCCATGCACACATGCCAACATCCACTGCCTCCACGGTGTCGCCCTCCTCCAAGTCTCCCTCCTCCCTCCCTGGCACATCTCCACTCACAACTGCATGCACTACATCTTTAGCCACTACGTCCATCACCAGCAAGCCCATCACCACACACCGCTCACGTGGACTCACCACCCCCACTACCATTCACACATCCCCTGTGTTGGAAATGGCCCTTCTGCAGGGTTATCCCCAGACGTTTTGCCTTCCTCCTTCTCTTTTTCTGACCTAATTATTGCTGGTTTTTAGACCCTGCACACTTTACCACTGCTAACCATTGCTAAAGTGCATATGCTCTCTCCCTTTAAACATGGTAACATTGGATCATACCCAACTGGACTATTTAATGTACTTATGAGGCCCTAGTAATGTGCACTGTATGCGCTTAGGGCCTGTAGATTAAATGCTACTAGTGGGCCTGCAGCACTGGTTGTGCCACCCACTTAAGTAGCCCCTTAACCTTGTCTCAGGCCTGCCAATGCAAGGCCTGTGTGTGCAGTTTCACTGTCACCTCGACTTGGCATTTAAAAGTACTTGCCAAGGCTATAGCTCCCCTTTTTCTACACATAAGTCACCTCTAATGTGTGCCCTAGGTAACCCCTAGAGCAGGGTGCTGTGTGGGTAAAAGGCAGGACATGTACCTGTGTAGTTTACATGTTCTGGGAGTGTAAAACTCCTAAATTCGTTTTTACACTAATGTGAGTCCTGCTCCCTTCATAGGCTAACATTGGGGCTGCCCTCATACATTGTTGAAGTGGCAGCTGCTGATCTGAAAGGAGTAGGAAGGTCATATTTAGCATGGCCGGAATGGTAATACAAAATCATGCTGAGTGGTAAAGTTGGATTTAATATTACTATTCTAGAAATGCCACTTTTAGAAAGTGAGCATTTCTTTGCACTTAAATCTTTCTGTGCCTTACAATCCACGTCTGGCTGGGTTTAGTTGACAGCTCCTTGTGCATTCACTCAGACACACCCCAAACACAGGGTACTCAGCCTCACTTGCATAAATCTGCATTTTGAATGGGTCTTCCTGGGCTGGGAGGGTGGAGGGCCTGCTCTCACACAAAGGACAGCCACACCCCCTACTGGGACTGAAAGGGGACCTGGTGCACTTCTAAGCCACTCTTTGAAGTCTCCACCACTTCAAAGGCACATTTGGGTTTAAAACAGGGCCTCTGCCCTACCACCTCAGACACTTGCTGGAGAAGAAACCTGAACCAGAACCTGCATCCTGCCAAGAAGAACTGCCTGGCTGCCCAAAGGACTCACCTGACTGCTTTCTATAGAGGACTGCTGCCTTGCTGTTACCCTGCCTTGCTGCAGAAGTGCTCTCCAAGGGCTTGGATAGAGCTTGCCTCCTGTTCCCTGAAGTCTCAGGACCAAAAAGACTTCTTTCTTTCAACTGGACTCCTTGTGTGGTGCAAAATTGGACGCACAGCTTGCTCCGCGGTGTAAAATTCACTTCACGGTGACCCGGGACAATGCCGCTCGACTTCGCAAGGAAAAGATTGATGCGGTGCCTGCGGTGCGACCGGAACTTCGACACAAGGCCCGCCTGGACAACGCCGCCCAACTTCCAGAGAGGAAATTGACGCGACGCCTGCCGCGAGGGAGAAAATTCCACGCACAGCCCACCGAAACGACGTGCAGCCGGACAACAAGCCCAGGATTCCACTCAGACCCAGGGCGTCTGAAAACCCCGTGACCCACTGTCCACGCACCAGAAATCGATGCAACGTCTTCCCCGCGTGAAAAATAACAATGCAAGTCTGTGTGTGAAGGGGCAAAACCGACGCTCACACCATTTTCCACGCATCTCCTCCTCTGCGGCCCTCTGCGGAGATTTTTCACTCCTAACCAGGTACTTTGTGCTTGAAAGAGACTTTGGGGGTGATTCTGACCCCGGCGGTCTTAGACCACCAGGGCCAGGGTCGGCGGGAGCACCGCCGACAGGCCGGCGGTGCCCCGCAGGGCATTCTGACCCCCCCTACCGCCATCCAGTTCCCGGCGGTCCGCCCGCCGGGTACCGGATGGCGGTAGGGGGGGTCGCGGGGCCCCTGGGGCCCCTGGGGCCCCGTAAGAGGGCCCCTACAAGTATTTCACTGTCTGCTTGGCAGACAGTGAAATACGCGACGGGTGCAACAGCACCCGTCGCACCTTCCCACTCCGCCGGCTCGATTACGAGCCGGCATCCTTGTGGGAAGGGAGTTTTTCCCTGGGCTGGCGGGCGGTCTTTTGGCGACCGCCCGCCAGCCCAGGGAAAAACTTAGAATACCCTCTGCGGTCTTTCGACCGCGGAGCGGTATTTCGGAGGGGGAAGTCTGGCGGGCGGCCTCCGCCGCCCGCCAGACTTAGAATGACCCCCTTTGTTTGCTTTTTAAAGACTTAAGGCACTTCATATCACTTTTCAGTGATATCTTTACAATTTCTTATTGCATCTTTTATCGTTTTGACCTGCAAATATCCAGATAAACATTATATATTTTTCTAAACACAGTGTGGTGTATTTTTGTGGTGCTATATTGTGTTGTTGTATGATTTATTGCACAAATACTTTACACATTGCCTTCTAAGTTAAGACTGACTGCTCAGTGCCAAGCTACCAGAGGGTGGGCACAGGATAATTTGGATTGTGTGTGACTTACCCTGACTAGAGTGAGGGTCCTTGCTAGGACAGGGGGTAACCTGACTGCCAACCAAATGCCCCATTTCTAACACCCTGTGTCCTCTACCAGTGTGTCTGTGAGCCCTCCTCCCAAAGTACGCAGTCACACACCCACCCAACAGCCATCCACCTCACAACAGCCTCCAGCCCATGCACCTTCACCCAAAGTCAACAAACGTATACCTCCTACAACCACTACCTCTTCCTCTACTCCCAAACCCCCTCCATCTACCCGTCCCAGTGTGTTTAAAAAACTTTTCCTGTCAAACCTTGACCTCTTCCCTACACCTCCCCCACCCCTTCCTTCCCCTAGGGCCCACCTGTACAGGTCCCAACCCAGCACCTCTGCCACCACATCACCGGGAAAAGTCGTGCCAGCAGTAACCGGCTTTTGGAGTGCGCCAAGCAGCAGGGCAGCCAGTGTGCCAAGGAGCCAGGCCAAGGACATTCCCACACCTCAAAAACTAAAGAAGTTGGCCACAGCCCAGAGGGAGAAGGCCAAAACACCTGCCACCAAGGGCTCTCCCAGGACTACAGTTGTGAGTGAGCGCCATCATCCAAGGTGGGGAAGGGCCAGAGGAAGAAAGAGAAGTCGCCGCCAACCTGCATGGCAGACAATACCGCCACCAGCACCGCCGCAATGGGCACCGCTGCCCAGGACACCGCTGCCAGCAGCACGCTCACTGAGCCACCCACCGGCACCGCCGCCCAGGACACCGCCACCAGCAGCACGCTCACTGAGCCACCCACCAACACCGCTGCCCAGGACACCGCCGCCAGCAGCACGCTCACTGAGCCACCCAACAGCACGCTCACTGAGCCACCCAACAGCACCGCTGCCCAATGAGCACCGCAAGCACCGCCGCCACTGAGGCCGCCGCCACCACCGCCAGCAGCCACACCACATCCTGTGCATGGCTGGTGGTCAGTTCCAGGGGCCTGTACAGCTTCCATGTTGGCCCACCATCAGTGGAGAATGACATCCACTACCTCAGTCCTTGGCAGGATGAAGCACTCTGGGCACAAAGCCCCCTCCAGAACCAGTGGAGACTGGCATCCACTTGAGAGACTGTGGCTTTGCACTCCCCAGGATAAAGCAGTGGGCAAACCACCCACTGGAGAGACTTGAGAGACTGTGGCTTTGCACTCCCCAGGATAAAGCAGTGGGCAACCCACCCACTGGAGAGACTTGAGAGACTGTGGCTTTGCACTCCCCAGGATACCTCAATGGGCATGGAGCCCCCTTGTGGAGCTGGCATCGTGCACTCATCCGGCTGAGGTGCCCCCCCTCCTTTCCCACTGAGGTGCCTGTTTTTTTTCGATCTGATGCCCCAGCAGTGTTCTCTCCTTTTGGATCGGGTATCTTGTGTGGGCCTTGCCCATGCATTTTGGGCCCAGTGGTCCACGGACTATGTAGGTGCAGTACATGGACTTGAAATCTTGGTGTACATATTTGTTAATAGTGTATAAATATATTTTGACTAATGTATTTTTACTCATTACAATCGTTCAAATCATTTCCTTTTGTCGTTGCGTTCTTCCAGGGAGGGTAGAGGAGTGTAAATGTAATGTTTCAACATGTATTTGTGTGTCTGGTGTTGTGGGTGAGGGTGGGGGTGGGGGTGTTGCGTGTTGCGTGTGTGTGTCACTCTCTTTTCCCTCCCCCCTCCCCTGTGTCATAGGTGAAGTACTCACTGTGGTGGTCGCCGCCGTCGGTCATGCTCCTGGTAGAGGAGCAGGAAGAGAATGGCAGGTAGAATTCGGAGTTCCGGCTCCATGGTGTATTGGTTCCTCGTGGGGTGTGTAGAGGTGAGCGTTTTCCCTTCCAAGTCCTGTTTCCGCCGTGTTTTTGTTTGCGTTGAATCTGTCCCGGAAAAGGAGGTGGATTGGCCTCTTATAATGGCATGGGGGCTACATTGTCTTCCACCTGTCTGTTGGCGGTGGCCGCCATGCTGTTTGTTTCTACCGCTGTGGCAGTAAGAGTGTTAAAGTGGCAGTCCATATTGGCGTTTTCCGCCACGGTCATAATTCCTTTTCTTTTACCACTGGCCTGTTGGCGGTCTTACCGCCGCTTTAACATCGACCGCCAGGGTTGTAATGAGGGCCATAGTTCTTCTATAAAGGCCCCACAAATATGCAAAATTCTCAACATGCCCTATTATTATGCTAAATGTTGGAATTGTTGTGATCACAGGGGTTTTCCTTAGTTCATCAGAAGGGAGTCAATGGTATTTCGTTTGGTGTTGTGATGTCAGCCGTCAGGAGCATGTTTTCATAATTTTGTTGGAGGATCTTCAAGCATTTGTCCTGACTGCTAGAGTGTGCTTAAACTGGGGGAAATGTACATTCTTTCTGTTTAGAACCTATGGTAGATGAGATGCAACTGAAAGATAAAGGTTTCAAACTGTTTAAAAAATGTAGGTATTTAGGTACATAGTCAACAGTAGACTTTTAAGGACATAAGTGGTCATTATGACATTGGCAGTGACTGTTAAAGTAGTGGTAATACCACCAACAGGCTGGCGGTAATTACCACCAAATTATGACCATGGCGGTGATAACTCCCATAGACAGCCAATGTACCACACCATCCACCAGGGTGATAACACCACTCACCACGGCGGTAGCCATCAACAGACAGGCAGAAGACAAGGTACTGCCTACCATATTATGACACAGCACACCGCCACGATTTCCGGGGTGGTACCAACGCCATCAAAACCCTGGAGGAAACATAACACAGAAGACCAAAAACTCACCATGAGAGACACAGAGAAGATCAACACCACCATGGAACCGGAACTGCAGGTCCTCCCGATGCTTTTCTATGCCATGCCCTACCCAGAACACCAATGTTGATGAAGATGATGACGGTGAGTACATCTGTCTAGTACACAAGGGAGGGAGGTAAGAAAAGGAGAGTGAAACACACACGCACAACACACACCATTCACACACACACCAAAAACACAACCAGCTGCAGGCGAAAAACAATGCCATAGGACACACCTCATAATAAACAAGGACAACAGTAAGACAGAATTGAAAATGTGTTTGCATGCCAACATCCCCCATAAATGCCGAAGTGACAGATATTATACATGAACTATTGTACAGAAAGGGCCAATGCCCAATCCAAAGTACAAAAGTCCCACATTGCCACAGGGCACAGTCCAAGCTCCAACTGGATCGTGACTTTCTCTGCACCAAACTATGCAGGGGCAACATATTGGAAGTAGGCATGCACCTCAGAGGGAAGGGGTGTGGGGGCACCTCAACTGAAGTGGGGAACTTGCCCACAGATTCTTGAGGGCCCATTTCCCAATGCTGGTGATTGCATGGTCATAGTCTCTGAGGTGGGGAACATGCCCAATGCTTCTGGAGGGGGCTCCTTGTACAACAGTCCCTGGAAGATGGCCTACATGCCATCTTTTGGCGGTGAGGGCTGCATTGTCTCTGCTGGGGGAGGTGTGCCCTGGGCAGCCTCTTCTGGAGGTGAGGGTTGCTGTGTCTCAGCTGGAGGTGAGGGCTGGTGTGTCTTAGCTGTAGGTGTGGGCTTCTTGCCTTTGGTGGTTGAGTGGGAACCATTCCTGTCACTGGTGGTTGAGTGGGAACCTCTCCTCTCATTAGTGATTGAGTGGGAACTGGTGCTGTCATTGGTGGTTGAGTGGGAACCTTTCCCTTCCTGGCTGGTGGAGTGGGATCCTACCCTATCAGGGCTGGTTCAGTGGGATCCTTCCCTTTACTGGCTGGTAGAGTGGGATCCTTCCCTTTCCTGGCTGGTGGAGTGGGATCCTTTCTCTTTCCCGGCAGGTAGAGAGGGATCTTTCACTTTCCTGGCAGGTGAAGTGGGATCCTTCACTTTCTTGCCTCCACAACTAGGAGGTGCCTCAACTGTCCCCGTGGAATGTTTGGCTAAGATGGCTGGGTCGTTTGGACCCTGCTCTTACTGGCAGGATGGGGGGGTGGAGGGTGAGGGAAGAGGTCAAGTTGGGCAAGGAAAAGCGTCTTAGGGACGGTGGGGCGGGATGAGGGAGGAGGGATAGGAGTGGAGTCTGAGGGAGTGCTTGTTGGAGGAGTACGTCTGCTGATTTTGGGTCAGTGGCATAGGTAGTGTGCTGATGTGAGATAGATGGCTGTTGGGTGTCTGGGTGCCTGCGTTTGTGTCACTTAGGAGGGGGGGACAGACAGGGTGGGAGAGGCCACAGGGGAACGCGTGGATGGATGTTGTGGAGGTGTCTACTAGTGAGGTGTGTGTGCTGCTTGGTGTGGTGATGGTAGCGCTGGCTGTTGCAGCAGTGCATGCAGGTGTGAGTGCAGATGTGACTGTGAGGGAGGAGGAGGGGGAGACAGTGGAGGCAGTGGATGTTGTTATGTGTGCAACTGTCTGTTGTTTGTGTGAGTGCTTGTGGCCTGAAGTGTGCTGCCTGTGTTTGACTGTGCTACTCTTGTCTGATGTTTTGTGTGTATGCTTATCTGGATGTGTGCATGGGATGGGCTGGGGTTGAGGGAACGAGGACTGGGAAGTGGTAGTTGGAGGGTGGACTGTAACAACAGGGACAATGGCTGCCATCACATAGGAGACCAGACCCTGGAACAATCTCTGTTGGGCTGCCAATCCACCGTGGATGCCCTACAGGAATGCATTGCAATGCTGCATCTAGGATGCCAAGCCCTGGATGGCATTCACTATGCTTGACTGACCTACAGAGATGGTTCTCAGGAGGTCAGTACCCTCCTCCCTCACGGCAGCAGGGCTCACTGGAGATGGGCCTGAGGTGCCTGGGGCAAAGGAAATGCCCACCATAATGGGTGAGCGTGCACAGGCAGCTCTATGACGGGCTACTGGGAGGGTCGTGCTGGTACAGAGGGTGGCGCCTATACCTGGTGCTGGGGAGGTCCCAGAGGTGTCCACCACCACCAGCGAGCTCCCATCAGAGAAGGAATCAGAGTCAGTGTTGTCACCTCCTGTCTCTGCCGTGGTGCTCCCCTGACCCTCCGTCCCACTGGTTCCCTTGGTGTTGGTCGACTTTGCCTCCTGGGTCCTATGGGATGCAGCTTCTTCAGTCACCGGTGCCCCTGCTCCTCCGCCAGATGATGCTAATGCACACATGGGCAGGATGACAGAAGAAGAAGGGGGAGAGAGAGAAAGAGAACACTGGGTCAATTCCAGCACCAACACCACAGTTGGCATATACATTATCATCACACACAGGTTACAGGATTGAGCACTATGGCAACCAATTGGCTAGGTGACACGGCAAGATGAGGGCCAAACACCGCCAACTGCAGCCCTCCTGGAACCCACTAAGCCCTGTCTGACATGGAATACAACCTGGCTAGCTTTCCAGAATTTGCTATACACCCACTACTCTTGAGCTGTGTCATGCTGCAATGTCTGACCTGGCATTAAGGGGCACCCACTGACTCACAACTACCACTCGGATCCCATGCCACCTACTAATGATTGTAGTTACGCCCTCTGTACTCACCTCCTTGTGGCTGTTGTGATGCCCTCAAGCACCCATCCAGCTCTGTGTAGGCTACCACCAGTATGGGGGCCATCAGGGGGATCAGGTTCTGAAGGGCACCCCTTCCACGTTGGGAGGTCACTCCTAGCTGGGCCTCCGTGGTCTTCTATGCCCAGCATCTCAGGTCCTCCCACCTTTTCCTACAGTGGGTGCTCTGCCTGCTGTAGATCCCCCAGGTCCGCACATCCTTGGTGGTGGCATGACACAATCCCTTCTTCTGATGCGCGCTGACTTGCAGAGGCAATACAGACAAGAGGACACCATTATACATACAATTCAGCCCGTCACACATATGGCACACAAATCCCATTTCCAGCTCCATTGGCACACACATCACCTGGCACCCACCATGTACACTAGCAACAGACATACCACCACCCCAAATGACACAATGCTTGCACACAAATCTCCATGCAACCTTTCCACATGCATCGTGCCCATGGTGTGCTCACCTGTTGGTCTGGAGGCCCATACAGTAGTCTATACTGGGGTAGGACCCCCTCCACAAAAAGCTCCAACTCCTCCGAAGTGAAGGCAGAGGCTTTTTCCCCGGTCACACGGGCCATGGTAGGCTCCTGACACAGGTCACAGCAGCACAAATAGCGTAGGTGTTGTCCTATGGAAAGTAAGGAATCAAGTGAGGATTTAGATAGATAATGGTAGTAATGTCCACAGCGGTGTATAGCATCACCACTGCCACTGATCCCCATTGGCCACTGTGCTCCATAGAGCCCCATATTAGCTAATGAGGTATTGCACGGTGGTGCAAGACTGCCTTCCACCACAATGCCCAATGCAGGTGCAGTTTTCTCACTTCCACCTATCCTAGATACAGGATAGGCTGTCACCATTTAATGGTGGTGGACATCATTCAGATAATCCATAACTGCATCATTGCTGATGATTGCAAGTACATTTGCATTTCCACTGTCCCATCATATTAATGCTCCATGTACACTGAGGTGGTGATTACATTGTTCAAATTGTGACAGCCTACTCACTCTTGTGTCCCTTAGATACCTACCACTGCAGAAGAATAGGAGGAGGAGACAAGCCACCGTGTACAGACCCCCTGTGGACTTGGCTACACTGGAGGACAGACACATAATACTCACCTAAAGACAACAGGGCCACAATCACAGAGCTGTGTTACCAATTGAAGCCGGATCTGATATCAGCTATCCATCATCTTACTGGGATCACCCCTCTTGGGCAAGTCCTATCATTGCTCCATTTCCTGGCAACTGGTTCTTTCCAAGTGACAGTAGGCTTGGCAGCAGGAATGTCACAGCCAATGTTCTCATTCTTGCTGGCAAGGGTTCTGTCTGCCTTGGTCAAACACATGTGCAGCTACATTGCTTTCCCCCCATGTGGATGATTTGGCCACTGTGAAGGCAGGATTCTATGAAATGGGACATATTGTGTTTGTCCCCCCTGCCAGAATGAACTGGTGTTCAGGATTCAGAAGAGTTTCCACTCACTCAATGTGCAAATGATGTGCCTGGCAGACCAGTACATCTCCCACGTCACTGCCAAGTATCCTGGGTCGGTGCATAATGCCTTTGTTCTTAGGAATAGCAGCATCCTACAGCTTAGGGCACAACTACAGAGGCACAGAATGTGTCTAAATGGTGAACCTGAGTGCCCACCCAATGTATGTCAGTGTATGCCTTCTGGTGTTAACCCCATACCATTGTGTGAGGGTAATGTTTGTCCCTCAGTACTTGCAGGTGACTCAGGCTACCCTAACCTATTGTGGCTCCTGACCTCTGTGAGGATTGCCAGGACATGGGCGGAGAATCATTACAATGATGCACATGGGTGAATCAGGAGAGTTATCAAAAGGACCTTCAGCCTCCTGAAGGCCAAGTTCAGATGCCTGTATCTGACCGGTGGATCCCTGTGCTACTCACACAAGAAGGTCTGAAAGACAGTAGTGCCATGCTGCATGTTGCACAACCTGGCCCTCAGACGACATGCGCCTTATCTGCAGGAGGAGGAGACTGGAAATTCCCCTGTGCCAGCAGTGGAACCTGAGGGCAGTGAGGATGAGGAGGATGTGGACAACAGAATATCAGTTATACGTCAATACTTCCAATGACACACAAATGAAACAGTGTAACCGAGCATTCCTCTAACTATTGTTTTATCTGTGTGGCTGTAGCAGGATGCCATTCACTTTCTTTGCATATCAACGTACTGTCACCAATGGCTTCTAATTTTGCAGATGTTGGTGGTATTACAACAGTGTACTGATGTGATGACTACAGTCAGCTACAGGTCATTAACTGTATGCTATCACAGTTTTCAGATCATTTTCACATGATGTGACTGTTTCCATAAATGTAAATTTTCATCACATATAACACTATGGCCCATATTTATACTCTGTTTGCTCCGAATGTGCATAAAGAATTTTGACGAACATTCGGTGCAAACCGTGCACCATAACGCCCAAGCCCGCGAACACCAAAAGTCAGCTGTGTGCGTCATTTTCTGGATGCAGGAAACCACCTTGCGATAATGACATGCGAGGTAGGCGTTCCCGTTCAAAAAATTATTCAAACACCCGTGCGCCATATTTATGCTACCATGCAAAAATCCCGCACGGCCGGGAGGCGGAGTCAGAAAATGATGCGCAGCCCGCTTTGCGTAAAAAAATAATGCCTGGGTCAGGACAGGCGTTAAAATGGGGCAAACACACCGCTACTTAAGGAAAACACACAGAAGCAACAGCAGAGCTCCAAAAGGAAGACATGGAGGTGCTTTTCATCCAGCATGCACGCCGACGCAGAGCACAGGACCAACAACAGCAGCTTCTACAACACCAGCAGGGAGCCCAAAGGCAACGCAGAAGGCAGGAGAGGATATTCCGCACCAGGACAACCCTTCTGGGACTCCGACAACAAGACATCATCCAGAGGTGCACACTCAACTGGCAAGCCATTGAGCAGCTGCTGCGCAATATTGAGCCACAGTTGGCACCCAGCTTGCAGACACCCCACATCATTCCACCAGATACCAAGCTGCTAGCTGTACTCCAGATGTTGGCAAGTGGCTCCTTTAAAACCACTGGTGTTCTGGTTGCAGGGATCTCACAGCCCTCATTCTCTGCCTTCCTACCCAAGATATTGGATGCCATCATCTCCCTCACACCCCTCAACATCAGCTTCCCCAAAACACAGCAGAAGCAGCAGGAGACCAAACAGGGCTTCTACCAAATCAACGGTTTCCCACACATGCTTGGTGCCATTCACTGCACACATGTACGCATTGTGCCACCCCCTGCAACTGAACATCTATACCGCAACAGGAAGCACACACACTCCATCAATGTGCAGGCCATTGTCGATCACTGGGGATTGATCACCAACATCGTGACAAAGTATCCTGAGAGTGTACATGATTCATTCATCTTCCGTCACTGCACCATCAATCAACACTTCCAGGATGGACGATATGGAAATGGCCTTCTTGTTGGTAAGTACAGAAACCTAGTTATATACACACTGCACAGCAACCCTGTAGGACACACAACACATACACCACTACATTGACATTTGGCCAGGAAGACACTGAGGTTGTGACACTGCTAGGCATGTGTGATATCCTGACCCATTTGGATACACACCTGAGGACAAATGACAGATACAAATAACAACAGATGCCACTCCACGGACACAAGAGAACGATTTAAAACAACACAATGACAATGACATGGCCTTAACTGGCAGTACAACTTGGAAGATTAATCTTTCAATGTCAGATCAATAACGCTCAGTCAAGCACCCTTCCAACCAATAAGTACTGTGTAAGGGGTGTGTAATGTGTTCCATGAGACACCTAGCATGATGATGATGATTCTAATGAAGGTGACAAGGAATCATTGAGGCAGTACCAAAATCTCACACCACTCCTGGGGTGACATTGCCCACTACCAATAAGCAAGTGGACTGTGCTAAGAACAAATATTGATGTGACAATATTGAAAGTGCACATACGGTTTGAGACAATTACACATATGCACAAGAGATGTACATGCATATGGACCCTCTGACACTGTAAATGACAAACTCACAACCAATCTAGCCAGCGGAACTGGAACAGGTTCAGTAGTATAGGTACAAGTTTGAACCTGAGTCGACTCTGCAAGGGAAGAGAAATAGGTCTGCAGAGAAATTGTCACACATGGGATATTTGTACATAGTCAATTGTCAACACGTCAGTGCTGACAACTTATGGAGATGTTTTGTACATTGCCACCTTGCCAAATCTAAGCGCCCCATTGATGTTTAACTAATTCTATTGCATATGTTAAATTGTACAGGATGTCCAGGCCATATGGATGCAACCGTGTTACCACCACTGTGGAACTGATTCTGTGTATGGAAGTATCATGTCACCCACAGTTAAGACACATGGACACCTCTTTCACATGACATAATGCAAGGGAGTACACAATGTACTGCAACTCTACAAAAATACCGTTGACATCTGGTCAATCAGCCAAACACCAGTTCAGATAATGAAACAACCCAATGCTGATGGTACATCCTAGAAGCCTAGGATTCCACACAATAACACAAACACCGATGAGTCACAGACAACACAAGAGAACATCTGCCATGCAAAGTGATAATCATGGTGCAAGCAACATCAACATGTTCTCACTCATTTTCTCTTTCAGCTGATCAGGGGTATGGGATCCAGCCATGGATCATGACCCCATTTGCAAACCCAAGCACAGCATCAGAGCGTGCCTATAATGAGGCACATCGGAGGACACGTACCATTGTTGAGAGGACCTTTGGTATCCTGAAGTCAAGATTCAGGTGCCTCGACATCACCGGAGGCAGCCTACTCTACTCACCAGAAATGGTCTGCAAGATCATTTTCACCTGTGCCATCCTGCACAACATATGTGTAAGAAGGAACATTCCCCTATATGAACCCGACCCACAAATGTCTGAAGAGGAGGAAAAGGAGGACGTTGTCCATCAACATGAGGGGGACCATCCAAACACAGCTGCAGGATTGCGTCAGAGACAACACATTGTTCACAATTGATTTTAACTCTACTCACCATCACCACTGTCTTACCATATGTCAATGAACACCTATTATAATCACTATATCATGGTCTGGTTAATCATTTTTGCATCACATTATCCCTAAGAATCATAATCAGAGTGTAGTCTCATGGAGCGTTGCAGACATACATATTAGGATACTTAAAAATCCACATCACATTTGATGGTTATGAATGCACACCCAGCTTCACACACACACACTGTAAATGACATATATCATGTCCATTTCACATTTGAAGGGCAATAGCAGAGGGCCACAGCTATTTCACACATACATGTTGGCAACATGGTTCATTGCAGCATATGGCACACAACTAAGACACCATCATTCACTAAGGAAAACAATGCCTCATGCATGAGGCAGTGGATGTGCTATAGCATTGGTAACAAGAAGGGATGACCAGATCCTTGACAGCAGTAAGTGTGACATCAGCTATCTTTGCAAGGAGTATGTGTGACAGGAAATCCATGTAAGCAGCAAATGGATAGCACGAGTGCCCCAAGTATGACTAGCATTGCTCACAAGACATCCCCTGCACATGCCATCCCAGGTCATAAGTCCTGTCACTGCCATGTTCTCAGTCTCACCCCACCCTTATTCAGGGGGCCCTGGAAATGGAATATTTGTACCCAGATAATCCCTCATCTACACACACCCAGACTCTCATTCTGAATTCAGGCCCATATTTATACTTTTTGACGCAAAACTGCGCCAACGCAGTTTTGCGTCAAAAAAATTAGCGCCGGCTAACGCCATTCTGAAGCGCCATGCGGGCGCCGTACTTATTGAATGACGTTAGCCGGCGTTAGCCGCCGGCGCTGTCTGGTGTGCGTTAAAAAAAACGACGTACACCAGGCAGCGCCGGCGTAGGGGGAAAATGGCGTATGGGCGTCCACAAATGGTGCAAGTCAGGCTGAGGCAAAAAATTCGCCACAACCCGATTTGCGCCATTTTTTTACGACGCCCATCCCCCATTGAGATGACTCCTGTCTTAGCAAAGACAGGAGTCATGCCCCCTTGCCCAATGGCCATGCCCAGGGGACTTCTGTCCCCTGGGCATGGTCATTGGGCATAGTGGCATGTAGGGGGGCACAAATCAGGCCCCCCATGCCACAAAAAATAAAATACTTACCTTGACTTACCTTAATGCCCCTGGGGTGGGTCCCTCCATCCTTGGGTGTCCTCCGGGGTGGGCAAGGGTGGCAGGGGGTGTCCCTGGGGGCTTGGGAGGGCACCTCTGGGCTCATTCTGAGCCACAGGTCCCTTAACGCCTGCCCTGACCCAGGCGCTAAAATCCGGCGCAAATGCAGGTTTTTTAGTCCCGCCCACTCCCGGGCGTCATTTTTGCCAGGGAGTATAAATACGACGCATATGCATCGCAGTCATTTTTTAAGACGGGAACGCCTACCTTGCATATCATTAACGCAAGGAAGGTGTTCACGCAAAAAAATGACGCTAACTCCATGAACTTTGGCGCTAGACGCGTCTAATGCCAAAGTATAAATATGGAGTTAGTTTTGCGTCGAATTTGCGTAAAAAAAAACGACGCAAATTCGGCGCAAACGGTGTATAAATATGCCCCTTTGTGTGCTTCCCTCTTTAGTATGGTATGCCATAGTCATTGTTCTGTCTGCATGGACGTCTGGTCAAATAATGCACTGACTTGTAGTCTGTAGGACCTGTAATCACCTGTCCATTGCTTCCCATGTGAAAGGTACTGTTGGCCCTTTGAAATTGATTCTCACCTACAGGACTTGTGAGAGACTGAAGCTGCACATACCTGTGTGCACCTCCATGCAGGCCAGCCATTTGAACATGAGAGCACGTGAACGTGTGAGGCCTTGCACTGGCTATGGTTGTTCTGTTGGCAGTAGCACCACACTTCACAATCTGGAACTGAACCAGTCTCAGATATTTCACATCCAGCTATATGTTGCTGAGACCTAGCATATACTATGCATAGTATTGGCATGGCACACTACATATGTCATCATTGGCAGTGTGTAATGTTGATGTTGGGGAATGTGTGCTACATTGGATTGCACTGATTGTCCTAGCAGTATTCCATTTCCTCTTCTGACTGTGAGGGTGAATTTCACTAGCCGGTGACATATGTCCTCCCCCCTCAATACTGTTGTCTGAGCAGTATGACATTTGGGATGCTGCATGGTGTCATTGGAGCTATTGTTACCCAGGCACAGGGTGGACCCTGACACATGCAGCATGGGTATGACATTAGTGCTGTGTACCTCATAATGTTTATGACAATGGCTACTATTTGTAGCAACTATGGACAATCACATTTGACAGGATTGGAGCATTTTTATTGATTACAGGGGATTGATAAAGTTGTCATCCTGAACCCTCTAATTTGGGTGTGTTTGATCCATGGGGACGTTACTGCCATTTGCTACTTGACCTGCACACACAGCAGAGGTGGTAGTGGCAACTGTTGTCAATGTTAAATTCCACTTGCAGATATGGCCTGAGACTGTTAATTGAGCCCTAGTTAATATAAGGAGAATTCCAGCTGATGTGTGACATCAGGCAAGTTTAGCGTTGTACCCTACCCTCCTGGACTGGCTTTACCTTTCCAACATCCTTGGCATGGCAGCATACCCCCATGCAAAGGTTGTTGGTGTAGTGTGGTACTATGCCCCAGGTTTCCTCTGAACAGACCATGCCCCCTTGCTGTGCCCCTTTACCCATTTCACTTCCTGAATATCATGACTTACATGCATTGTGTAGTAGGTATGTCCCTCCCTTCTGCTTGCAGTTAACATTTGTGCATTTTAATTCCCCATGCGACTTACCCTGCATGTGTGTTGTCTCCTGGTAGTCTGCGCTGTCCTGTCCTTGAATCCCTGTAACGAACTCCTCAGGGATGGCGGCTGCCACTGTCGCATCAGCTGTCATTATCCTAAATGAGACTACTGGATTTCTAGGTAGCAGGATCGTTCACGATGTGGGGGACTGGGTCTGACCCACTTGGAAGGACCTCTGTCACCCTAAATCCAGTTTTGCTCTGGCTAACTAGCAGTGCCTCATCTCTCAAGGGGAAGGGATGATTGGGCAGCCGAGCGCATAACATCTTTGGAACTTCTCAGGGAAGTCGTGGTCACTCAGATCCAAACCAGCTCTCTCATTTACAGTATGTTTTCATATACAAATGACAAAGGCAGTTTAAGTTTTATATATTGTTTTAATAAAACGACTGCATTTTAGATATTAAGGCGTGAGCCACAATAACCAGAACCATACAACACAGTAGGATTGAAATAGTCACGAGGAGAGTGAAACATAAGAATTACGCTATCATGGTGTTAACAATTTCTACTCTCTCTTAGCTAGTTCTATTTCGAGCACAGCATGTTAAGCTTCTAACTTGCCTTTCAGATTCCCTGGGAAGACATCAACCCTCATACCTGAGCAAAGGCCTGTGATCTTGTTCAGCATCTGCAACGAGGCAGTCAGCGTCTAGTTGTGGTTCCCTGGTCGGAATCTCCCTCTTCCATATATTGGGACAAGGAAGTTTTTTTATAACTAACGTATCAGCGTGATCACAAAATGCCTTTACGCAAGAACGTCAAAGACTAAACTCCTACCACGTCTATCGGTCATGTACCAGACTGTGTCCTTGACTGAAGCACAGAGTGAACAGGAATGTGTTATTGAGAACTCCAGTGCTGAAGTAGGCTAAACAGTGTGATATAAAAATAAAACAAGACCGTAGAACTGGTTATTTGAAAAATAACAGTACGAAGTCGAATAAAAAGCATGTAGAGCAAAGTGCACAAAAGCTGTAAGCTGCGAGCAAAGGAATAAAATACATCCAGGGCAAAGTGCACAAAGGCCTAAAGCCTGAAGCTAATGCGCAAAGGATACATAAAACTGACCACACTACACTCTCTCCTTGTTGGTAGCAAGTGGTTCTAACAATATAAAAATATGCCCCAGATACAAAAACACATCAAATATATTTTGACAAGATCAGAGGACAACAAAGCAGAAAACAAATTTAAATTGGGAAGCATGTGACGGTAAAGCCGAATTCGATATAATGTCAATTTAACAACAAAAAAAATCCAATTATTAGACAGAAGCCACAGAAAGCAGGAGATCCTCCACTTCGACAGATGTCAACATCGGAAAATCCACTCCAAAAGTTATCATGGAGCAGGTGTGTTCCAAAGCCCCAGAACCATCCGGGGCGGCACCCCATGCAGGGCCTATGAATGAGACAATACTATCTTCCTCCAGAAAGGGAATCTCATAAACCGCCTCACGAAGCAAACGCAACCGCAGTGCACAAGTCTGGGAATGAGCCCTAATCGGGAACATCAACAGATCAGTATCGACCACTGGGGGGCGTTGCAGTGAGAGACAGAGAGCCAGTGCATGTTCAAATGAGAACCAAAGGCACCGAAACACGGATTGCACACAATCCAAAACCGGTCGGAATGATAGAGACCAGTCACACTCCAAATGTCCCAGGAGTGTTGCCCCGAAATGCTGCATCATGCGTTCACGACACAGCTGCGCTGACGGGAGCACTAATATGGGATCTCGTCGCAGTGGTACAGCCATTGTGGATGAACAGCAGCAACAGCAAAACCGAAGCCAACAAAGCCAAAGTAATCGGGAATCCCCCAAAAATGCTTCCGAAAATAGAGTGAATAGCCGAAGGTATTAAACCGAATATGGAAGAGAAGGTATGAACAAAACCAACACCAACGGCTTTGAAAAAATTTGCAATTCCAGCAGTGCTGGACGCATTAAATATATGTCCCACGAATTCACCAAAGTGACTCAGAAAGTCAGTATTCACAAGGGACTGTATATCCGGATGACCTCGTCACCTGAAGTGCGTAGGTCTCGCTAGCAGATCTAAGGGCCAAATGCTTTTGAAACAATAGAGCTTCAGTCGACTCAACTTGTCGAAATTCACCTTGGAAGTAGCAATATGAGGCCAGATGTCTGCTACCTCCCTAATTTGAGTGAGGGGAAACAACACATTCCCGCAGCACGTAACGGCCTTGGTGACAATAACTACGTAAACTATTCCGGCACGCATGCCACAACAGGGTTCACTGTTAAGAAGGATGTAACTGCCGTTTGAAAGCACCTGGAAAGTGATTTTAATTACCGTGACTGGAACTCCCTTTAGATAACAAACTAAGGGGGTCATTCCGGGGAATGGCGGTGCTCCTCAGGACATTCTGACCGCGGCGGTTCAGCCGCGGTCAGAACAGGAAAACCGGCGGTCTCCCGCCGGTTTTCCGCTGTCCTGCAGAATCCTCCATGGCGGCGCAGCTTGCTGCGCCGCCATGGGGATTCTGACACCCCATACCGACATCCTGTTCCTGGCGGGTCGCCCGCCAGGAACAGGATGGCGGTATGGGGTGTTGTGGGGCCCCTGGGGGCCCCTGCAGTACCCATGCCAATGGCATGGGCACTGCAGGGGCCCCCGTAAGAGGGCCCCACTTTGTATTTCAGTGTCTGCTTTGCAGACACTGAAATACGCGACGGGTGCCACTGCACCCGTCGCACATACCCACTCCGCCGGCTCCATTCGGAGCCAGCTTCCTCGTGGGGAGGGGTTTCCAGCTGGGCTGGCGGACGGCCTTCTGGCGGTCGCCCGCCAGCCCAGCGGGAAAGCCAGAATGGCCTCCGCGGTCTTTCGACCGCGGAGCGGCCATATGGCGGCTCCCTCCAGGTGGGCGGCTCCCGCCGCCCGCGGGGGTCAGAACCCCCTAAGTTAGCAATCGAGGCATTACACGCCCCGTGCAAAGACAGCTGTTTACAAACCATTGAATGGCTGACAGAAGTTTTGCATTCGCTACCGCTAAGAAAAACCTCCCTCAAACCATTAATACATCTGTAGAGAAAGGGAAGCTCCCACACCTTGTGTATGTAACTGTCTCCCAACCGTTCATATCTACCCACCGGAATGTGTTTTAAACAAGAAGTAAATTGCAGAGTGGAGATAGGCAAATTAATAACCCCGTGAATCAACCACTCACCTGATTGGATCTCAGCCACAGTAAAAGGCAATTTCTCCAACTTTTCAATATCTAACATAACATAAGTCGCTTCCTTCTTGGCCATCAGTTGTTGTTGACGAGTGAAATTAAAGGAAATAAATATCTCCCTGGCACGAATGTGCTGCCACGGAATGCGACCAGCCTTTAATGTCTGTAGAGTCCAAACCAACTGCATGACTGACCGCGTTTGACTCTGCCCATAATATAAAGAAGACATATCAGATTTAATAATGTCTATAGCAGAGGAAACAATATTATCAATCGTATATACACAGTCGGATAGGGTATGCATTCCATTATCCACAACAGACAAAGCCTGTATCAAATTTTCCTGATCAATTTGCCTCAACTGGGCCGCTGCCTCTTGTTGTGAAAGCTTCCAAATCTCATTATATACTTCATACAAAAAACGTTTCTTCGGCGGCATTCTTGGTCCTGACAAAAAATCTTGCAAGTCAGTATCATTAGACAGTAACGTGAGATGTGTCTTAACTGCATCCAGCGTGGATGACTTCAACCATTGTTGACAAAGTTTCCCCACGCTGTATGTAGTAATGATATCAGCATGTTCTGGTGATATGTAGCGAGGGTCTGCCCTACTAGTCCTGAACCCCCCTGAAGAGGTGAGAAAACGCTGATGACACCCATTACTGTCTATGGGCCACAATAACCACCCGCCCGGACGTATCAATGAAGTGTTAAGCATACCATTCTGGACCCAGTCTGTAAGCTCACTAAATGTGGCATTAATATATTGCTGCCAATTGTTCAATTTGGAAGGGACAAGTATGCTAGGCAAATTCAAATTTCTAAACGTTGCTAAGCCCAAACAACTAGTCTGTTGTACAGTGACATTTAGGAAAATCATTTGGACAGGAATAATACACACCCTAAACAATGTGTCCCTGCCCCGCATTTGCCAATTTTTCGTTCCCCAGACACTTTTCAAATCAACAGTTTTGGACCGGTATTCATACCCCTCAATCGAAAGTTTGGATACAAACAAATTTGAATACAGTAATTTAGTATCAGTCAATAACATTTGCTTATTAGCATGCGGAGTAACTTTAAAATAGTAAGACTTAGCACTCTGTTGATTGTGCCCAGAAAAATATGCAAGTTTGTCAGAATACGTTTTAGAGTTCTCCTGTGGAGGAGTCGGGCAATGTTCCCATTGCATGTATTCAAATATCGATTTAGGGCTACTAGCTTTATGAATAAAGTGGTGTCCATAATAATTGTAGCAAAACATGTCACCATAATTATCTCTAAATAGGTAAGCATCTTCATTTTCATACACAGTATAATATTGCAATTCCGTCAACATAGAATCTACTGTCTTTACATCCCAATCCTCAGATACAATGCCTGAGATAACGATATCATTCATTCATAATTTGAGAACATACGGTATTTGAATTATTTCTGTGGGACCATATATATCAAACATCACTCTATCCCACACAATCCCATCCGGAATCGGCACTGCAGAAATGTTCACAAAGGACAAGTCTCTTCGAACCATATGAGACGAAAAATGTGGTTTCAACACCATCTCCACGTACTCAATGTCAGATCTTTCAGGAAGAAAATGACCATGTATTACCAGAAAAAAGGTAACTACAAACCCCAGCCACAAGAAAAGAGTCATTACAGTCATAAAAAGCCACAGATAGTTCCAAGGAACAACAAAATATGTGTGTTTAAGCCAACACAGCAGCTTACGTGGACCCAGGGCTGGTGTTGAAGAGGACGAGGAGTCCGACACGGTATCATCAGTTGTATTGAAGCAGCCGGAGGCAGTTCTCGCAGAAGGTGCAATCGTAAACAAAGAAACAGATGGTGGCTCTCGTCTTGGCACGCTATAAACCACATGTTCAGCAATATCAGAAGAACGTACAGCAACTTGATCAAAAGATTCCAAATCATTCGCCGTCTGTGGAACAATCGCAAGATCAGCTTCCACCCTCCTCAAGCTCACAGGGACAGGCACCCGATAAGAAGGACCAAATTATTTTTTCACTGTGACCTTTTCACGCACAAGATCCTCAATCCTGGGAATCCAACCAGTAGGCGTTACTGATTCATCCGTAATTCCTGTGGAGGCAGCATTTGCAGAAGAGTTATCTTCACGGAATTGTTGTAAATCCTGCAAAACAGTGACACGATCATTTATATCAAAGGGCTTATCTACCGTCTCCACACCAGGACCATCTAGATCAGGAACATACATTCGTGTTCCAAACAGGCACTCATATGAAGTACGACCCCCCAGGGACCTTCTAGGCAAGTTATTAAGTGCTCTCTGTACTCCATACAGGTGGGCTAGCCAACTACGACCCGTACCTATAATTCTGGCCGTTAAGGATTGCTTTAAATCACGATTTAAATGCTCCACGACAGAATTTCCCTCGGGATGAAATGGAGAAGAGAATTGGAGCTGGACCCCCAACGAAGCCATGGTGTCCCTGAATGCCTTAGAGGCAAAGGCAGGGCCCTGGTCCGAATGAAAAGCCGCAACTGCAAAAGTATCGACAAAGATGTGCAAATCTTTAATAACAGTTCGAGCGTCAGCCGAGCGCTGTGGCCAGCCCCACACAAATCTGGAGCACAAATCTACATTAACCAATACATATTTGTATGCACTATCTGGCGTCAGCTGACCACAATGATCCAAGTACACACACTGTAAAGGTTTATTTGATATGAGAAGGGACGTCTGCTGCGGGCGTCTAGCCGTGGAAACTTTAATTTGTTGGCAGACATCACAACAAAGGACATACTGCTTTGTCTCCTTATAGAGAACAGGCCACCAATAACAAGACTGTAAGAGTGAAATGGTGCAGCCACGCCTGCATGTGCAGAAGCCGCCCCCTCATGTGTTGCAGTTATTAATCGAGGTCGCTCAATTTTATTGGGCATTTCACGTACACCAACGCCTGCGATTTTAACTACAGCGTTTAGCATACCACACATACAGTAATTATATTTAGAAGGGAATCGTTTAGGAAATGGCGTGCCATCAGTCGTAGCTTTTATGGCAGCCAAATCCTCTGTGTCTGGTTTGGAACTCAAACGAGTTACTGCGGCCACAGTGGCAACTGCCACTGCCGATTTTGCGGCTTCATCAGCCAAAGTATTCCCAGCAACGTGTATTCCAACGTGGTGGTGTCCAAGTGTATGCACAACATGGACTTTAGGGAGCGTTTCCTTCAGATCGGCAACCTTTCCCCACAGCAATTTGTGTTTATTGGTGTTACCTTTGGAATCTCTGAACCCATTCAACCTCCAGTAGTGCAAATATCCATTGAAAGACTGAACACAGTAATAGGAGTCACAAACCAACAAAGTATGTATCGCTGGATCCACGTGTTCCAAGGCTAACAAGAGAGCTTTCAGCTCAGCCAACTGTGCCGTACAATCTCCCAAGGTCTGTGTATAAGTATGTTGGGGGCAGAACACTTCCCCCTCCATATAGCCGCTCACCACCGCACATGCAGCAGAATACTGTTGCTTAGTCCCAACCGCTGGTTGCGCAGAGCCATCAGTATACATGACCACCTGATATTGGTCAATAGGCAATGTGCCAGCGGGAACTAGGTACTCCATTTTATATTGAAGAAATTCTTGAGTCTGCAGTTTAGGGTCAAATATGTAATCTACATCAGTGGCTGTCAAAGACGATGCCCATTGTTTCCATCGCGGGTGTAAAGCTTTCGAATTAGGAACACTCGCTTTCGTAACAGCCTCTAAGGCTGGAATCGGGGAAACGACAATGATGCGTTGGCCCTGGACAAGAGGTCGTTCTCTAATCACAGCCATCTGCACAGCGGTGAGAATTTTCTCAGTTTGTGCAAAACGTTATTCTGCAGCTGAATACAAGTGCGGCTTCTATTCTATCAGGACTGTCTCACCCTCATTAAAGGTGACATATGTAAACCCAACAGCACCAGGTATAACCCTGATGACCAGATGCATTTTATTGTCCCGAGTGTGTAAATGTTTTACTGCTAAGAGATCAGATTGCAAATCTCGAAAAATATGTGTATGCTCATTCGTCCAAAATTTACTCAAAAAATTTGGGCAAATCAACTCGTATAATGGTTTTATACGTGTAGCGTAATCAGGAATGTAAGTTATGCCAACATTTTGAAACCCCAACAATGACTGGAGTTTCCGAACCGTATTAGGAGGTTGCAACTGAGCAAATTTTTCCAAAAAGTGTGGCGCTAAGCTCTTGCCCTCATTCGACAACTCATACCCCAGGAAAATGACACTGAGGAAGGCAATCTTTGATTTTTTTAAATTAAACTTGTAGCCAATTTCAGCAAATCCCACAACAATGCGCGCTACTCGCCTTAAATGTTGCAGTAACTCATCGTCCGTCAGATATATATCATCAACATATGATAAAGCTTCAGGGTCCAACCCGTGGAGAATTTCAGTCACACGAGCCGAAAATGGTCCTGGGCTATTCTTATACCCCTGAGGCAGACGACAAAACTTTTTTTGAGAGCCAAACGCACTAAAGCTTGTATAGTCCCTACTTTCGGGTGCTATATTTTGGCAGAAGAAACCATTCGAGATATCTAATGTTGTTTTGTAATTTTTACGCACAATATTATTCATGAGCGCTGCGCTGTGTGAATTTTGTATTGCATATGTGTGTGTATGTCCATTTAAATGTCTGCAATCCACCACTATCCTATAAGAATGGTCCGGTTTAGCTGCTGGAAATAAGGGATTATTCATCGGCGAGACACAGGGTTCAATTACTCCCTGGTACTCCAATTGTGTAAGAATTTTCCTTACCGATGCCCTCGCTTCAAATTTTATAGGATATTGCGGTTTCGGCTGTGGTTCACCCTTTATCGGAATTACATGATAAGGTGAATTTCTATCCCACCCCACAGTATTTCTATATAGGGCGGGAGCCTGTGCAAGAGCCCATGTCTTACTATAGGACTCTGCTAGTTCTACCAGAACAGGTGGTGAGAATGAAGGTGTAATAACCTCATCCCCAACTGGACAGTCACGAACAAAGTCAGACGGCCAATCCTGTTCGGCAAGCAGAACCTCATACAATTTGACCACACGGTCCCAAAATATGGCATTTATAGTGCGCTCAAAATCCCCTTCTAATTGTAAAGTTACTGTATAAACTCTATCGGGATCAGAGACACGCATATCTGCTGTTTCGACCTGTATGAAGTCATCTGTTGCTTTCACCTCCAGATGCTCTAGAAGACTCCGGTGAGCTATTGTGACCTCTGCCGTGCTGTCTAACAGTGCTAACGCCCATGTCTTGTTCTTCAAGAGAACTCTCTTCTTGAGTGGCATGTCTAACTGAGACCACCGCCACTTTCTTAAATTGCTGCTTTTGTTGGATCGGTTTCTCTTCTTGTTTGACTGAAACCTCCGATGAGCGTTGTGACTCCTGTCTCGGTTTCACGTACTCTGTTCTCCGCTCTGACCGCCCACCTCTCTCATTTCTCTTTTCCGAGGAGTCCTGAAAGGAACGAGATTGGCATGTATCAGTATATTGATATCTATCAGGCGTCTTCAAATTATCCCTATTCCTGATATTATACCTATTCTGCGGGGTCTGCGGTTGCAGAGATTGTCCCCTATCTTTTTTAGGTGTCTGTTGTTTTTTCTCCCAGCGCTTTTTAGTACCCTCAGGTTGCTGTTGTTTAGTAGCATCTTTACTATTCTTACCCTGTAACTGGGGTTTTTGTGGTCTAGCCCCAAGGCTATCACGACCAATACTTGAATATGTTTCTGCTATTATTCTCGGCAGTTCCCGCTCCTGGTTACCTTGCGGGACGTCTCGAAGACGCATACGCACCGCTAGTACCACTGCCTCCCCTTTGAGATTACTCAAAATAATAGAAGAAACTGCAGCAAAATTGCCCATCAGCTGCATCCCTAAATCTAAGGCTGGGGCAGCCCCATATTCATCCTGAATTTGTTTCAGCACTTCCGGTAGATTAGCCAATGTTGGTGTACCGTGTGCTGTAGTGTAGAGCGCGGCAAACACTGTGCACCAAGTATTACAATGGTCCACAGTAGGAACCATTCCATACGGCAAACACATCGTCAATATTCTATGTTTATCCTGAGGTCCCGTATGGGGAAATACTGCTTCCAGCGTATACATTTTTTGCGCCAGACAAAATGGAGTTCCCTCTCGTTTTGCCGGGACTTTACCCATAACTGAGTGTACAGTGGCCGGATTGACACCCGGAACCACTGCATGTGGTTGCGCCGGAGCAGCACGCGCTGGGTTTGTGTTAAGTGTCTGCATCACAAATTGAACTAAACGTCTATATGTAGCCGTTAATTCCGTATATAAGCGGCGAACTTCAGCCACTGCCAATTGAGCAACCGCAGGATGTGGTGTATATGTAGCCAATAAAGGCCAGGTAGGACCATCATTACTCAGTGAACCTAATCTAACAGGTGCTATGGTGTGGGGTAGGGCGCCATCAAGCCAATTATTATGTTCTTGATAAGATAGAGGTATTTCTAAATATGCATATGCCCTCTATTGTCCAGGGACATTAGCAAGAGTGTATTCGTGAAAAGTGTTTGTACCCCCATCAACTGCTGGAAATACAACCCAAGAATAAAAAAGCTCTGTTCTATAAGCTGCATGGGCATCCACCACAAACGTGACCGGACCCCCTTGGTTCGTTAGACCCTGTGCTAACAGATGTCCTGTGAGCGGGTGTCGCATATTAAGTGCGATGTTTACTAGCTGGGGATTCGCCACTACGAAAACAGCGGTAGTTCAGAGAAGGCACACCAATATCAGGGTTTTCCTTTGAAAGTTCAAGCTTGAACAACCGACCACTAAGTAATAGGATGTACCAATCTCGTGGTGGCGGAAATCCTCAGCTCCACGGACGTCTCCGTTAACGGAACCGAGGAGTCAATATATATATGAGACCGAGAGAGTCAGTCGGACCCGAAAATTAGAGCCAGACCAATCGTTGGCGGTGCCATGTCGCGTGGGCTCTCATTATCCTAAATGAGACTACTGGATTTCTAGGTAGCAGGATCGTTCACGATGTGGGGGACTGAGTCTCACCCACTTGGAAGGACCTCTGTCACCCAAAATCCGGTTTTGCTCCGGCTAACTAGCAGTGCCTCATCTCTCCCAAGGGCAAGGGATGATTGGGCAGCCGAGCGCATGACATCTTTGGAACTTCTCAGGGAAGTCGTGGTCACTCAGATCCAAACCAGCTCTCTCATTTACAGTATGATCTCATATACAAATGACAAAGGTAGTTTAAGTTTTATATATTGTTTTAATAAAACAACTGCATTTTAGATAGTAAGGCGTGAGCCGCAAAACCAGAACCATACAACACAGTAGGATTGAAATAGTCACGAGGAGAGTGAAACATAAGAATAACGCTATCATGGTGTTAACAATTTCTACTCTCTCTCAGCTAGTTCTATTTCGAGCACAGCATGTTAAGCTTCTAACTTGCCTTTCAGATTCCCTGGGAAGACATAAACCCTCATACCTGAGCAAAGGCCTGTGATCTTGTTCAGCATCTGCAACAAGGTAGTCAGCGTCTAGTTGTGGTTCCCTGGTCGGAATCTCCCTCTTCCATGTATTGGGACAAGGAAGTGTTTTTATAACTAACATGTCAGCGTGATCACAAAATGCCTTTACACAAGAACGCCAAAGACTAAACTCCTACCACGTCTATCGGCAATGTACCAGACTGTGCGGGTCATTCCGACCCTGGCGGTCGGTGGCCGCCAGGGCCACCGACCACGGGAGCACCGCCAACAGGCTGGCGGTGCTCCTACGAGCATTCTGACCGCGGCGGTTTAGCCGCGGTCAGACGCGGAAAGCCAGCGGTCTCCCGCTGACTTTCCGCCGCTCGTAGGAATCCTCCATGGCTGCGGAGCGCGCTCCGCAGCCATGGAGGATTCCGACTCCCCCTCCCGCCATCCAGTTCAAGGCGGTTCTCCCGTCATGTCCTTAATAATTGTAGCAAAACATGTCACCATAATTATCTCTAAATAGGTAAGCATCTTCATTTTCATAGACAGTATAATATTGCAATTCCGTCAACATAGAATCTACTGTCTTTACATCCCAATCATCAGATACAATGCCTGGGATAACAATATCATTCATTGATAATTTGAGAACATAAGGTATTTGAATTATTTCTGTGGGACCATATATATCAAACATCACTCTATCCCACACAATCCCATCCGGAATCGGGACTGCAGAAATGTTCACAAAGGACAAGTCTCTTCGAACCATATGAGACGAAAAATGTGGTTTCAACACCGTCTCCACGTGCTCAATGTCAGATCTTTCAGGAAGAAAATGACCATGTATTACCAGAAAAAAGGTAACTACAAACCCCAGCCACAAGAAAAGAGTCATTACAGTCATAAAAAGCCATAGATAGTTCAAAGGAACAACAAAATATGTGTGTTTAAGCCAACACAGCAGATTACGTGGACCCAGGGCTGTTGTTGAAGAGGACGAGGAGTCCGACACGGTATCATCAGTTGTATTGAAGCAGCTGGAGGCAGTTCTCGCAAAAGGTGCAATCGTAAACAAAGAAGCAGATGGTGGCTCTCTCCTTGGCAGGCTATAAACCACATGTTCAGCAATATCAGTAGAACATACAGCAAGTTGATCAAAAGATTCCAAATCATTCGCCGTCTGTGGAACAATCGCAAGATCAGCTTCCACCCTCCCCAAGCTCGAAGAGGAAATAGCATCAGTGCAAATCACCTGCAGCGGAACTTCTTCCCCAGTAGTGAGAGGGATTCCGGAAATTAATGGGTGTCCTTCTTGGTCTGCTGTGCAGAATCGGCCACATGTTGTAACTTGACATTATCAATGGAAACAAAGCGATTTCCTTTGCCCCATGCAACAGTGGTAAAATTACAGTTCTTGTGCCGCTGATCCCTATCACAGGGACAGGCACCCGATAAGAAGGACCAAATTCTTTTTTCACTGTGACCTTTTCACGCACAAGATCCCCAATCCTGGGAATCCAACCAGTAGGCGTTACTGGTTCATCCTTAATTCCTGTGGAGGCAGCATTTGCAGAAGAGTTATCTTCACGGAATTGTTGTAAATCCTGCAAAACAGTGACACAATCATTTATATCAAAGGGCGTATCTGCCGTCTCCACACCAGGACCATCTAGATCAGGAACATACATTCGTGTTCCAAACAGGCACTCATATGAAGTACGACCCCCCAGTACCTTCTAGGCAAGTTATTAAGTGCTCTCTGTACTCCATACAGGTGGGCTAGCCAACTACGACCCGTACCTATATCTCTGGCTGTTAAGGATTGCTTTAAATTGCGATTTAAATGCTCCACATCAGAATTTCCCTCAGGATGAAATGGAGACGAGAACTGGAGCTGGACCCCCAACGAAGCCATGTTGTCCCTGAATGCCTTAGAGGCAAAGGCAGGGCCCTGGTCCGAATGAAAAGCCGCAACTGCAAATGTATCGACAAAGATGCGCAAATCTTTAATAACAGTTCGAGCGTCAGCCGAGCGCTGTGGCCAGACCCACACAAATCTGGAGCACGAATCTACAGCAACCAATATATATTTGTATGCACTATCTGGGGTCAGCAGACCACAATGATCCAAGTACACACACTATAAAAGTTCATTTGATATGAGAAGGGGCGTCTGCTGCGGGCGTCTAGCCGTGGAAACTTTAATTTGTTGACAGACATCACATCAAAGGACATACTGCTTTGTCTCCTTATAGAGACCAGTCCACCAATAACGAGCCTGTAAGAGTGAAATGGTGGCAGCCACGCCTGCATGTGCAGAAGCCGCCCCCTCATGTGTTGCAGGTATTAATCGAGGTCGCTCAATTTTATTGGGCATTTCACGTACACCAACACCTGGGATTTTAACTACAGCGTTTAGCATTCCACCCATACAGTAACTATATTTAGAAGGGAATCGTTTAGGAAATGGCATGCCATCAGTCATAGCTTTTATGGCAGCCAAAATCTCTGTGTCTGGTTTGGAACTCGAACGAGTTACTGCGGCCACAGTGGCAACTGCCACTGCCGATTTTGCAGCTTCATCAGCCAAAGTATTCCCAGCAACGTGTATTCCAAGGCGCTGGTGTCCAAGTGTATCCACAACATGGACTTTAGGGAGCGTTTTCTTCAGATCTGCAACCTTTCCCCACAGTAATTTGTGTTTAATGGTGTTACCTTTGGAATCTCTGAACCCATTCAACCTCCAGTAGTGCAAATATTCATTGAAAGACTGAACACAGTAATAGGAGTCACAAACCAGCAAACTATGTATCGCTGGATCCACGTGTTCCAAGGCTAACAAGAGAGCTTTCAGCTCAGCCAACTGTGCCGTACAATCTCCCAAGGTCTGTGTATAAGTGTGTTGGGGGCAGAACACTTCCCCCTCCATATAGCCGCTCACCACCGCACATGCAGCAGAATACTGTTGCTTAGTCCCAACCGCTGGTTGGGCAGAGCCATCAGTATACATGACCACCTGATATTGGTCAATAGGCAATGTGCCAGCGGGAACTGGGTACTCCATTTCATATTGAAGAAATTCTTGAGTCTGCAGTTTAGGGTCAAATATGTAATCTACATCAGTGGCTGTCAAAGACGTTGCCCATTGTATCCATCACGGCTGTAAAGCTTTCGAATTAGGAACACTCGCTTTCGTAACAGCCTCTAAGGCTGGAATCGGGGAAACGACAATGATGCGTTGGCCCTGGGCAAGAGGTCGTTCTTTAATCACAGCCATCTGCACAGCGGTGAGAATTTTCTCAGTTTGTGCAAAATGTTATTCTGCAGCTGAATACAAGTGCGACTTCTATGCTATCATGACTGTCTCACCCTCATTAAAGGTGACATATGTAAACCCAACGGCACCAGGTATAACCCTGATGACCAGATGCGTTTTATTGTCCTGAGTGTGTAAATGTTTTACTGCTAAGAGATCAGATTGCAAATCTCGAATAATATGTGTATGCTCATTTGTCCAAAATTTACTCAAAAAATTTGGGCGAATCAACTCGTATAATGGTTTTATACGTGTAGCGTAATCAGGAATGTAAGTTCTGCCAAAATTTAGAAACCCCAACAATGACTGGAGTTTCCGAACCATATTAGGAGGTTGCAACTGAGCACATTTTTCCAAAAAGTGTGGCACTAAGCTCTTGCCCTCATTCGACAACTCATACCCCAGGAAAATGACGCTGAGGAAGGCAATCTTTGATTATTTAAAATTAAACTTGTAGCCAATTTCAGCAAATCCCACAACAATGTCTTGTTCTTCAAGAGAACTCTCTTCTTGAGTGGCATGTCTAACTGAGACCGCCGCCACTTTCTTCGTTTTAAATTGTTGCTTTTGTTGGATCGGTTTCTCTTCTTGTTTGACTGAAACTTCCGATGAGCGTTGTGACTCCTGTCTCGGTTTCACGTACTCTGTTCTCCGCTCTGACCGCCCACCTCTCTCATTTCTCTTTTCCGAGGAGTCTTGAAAGGAACGAGATTGACGTGTATCAGTATATTGATATCTATCAGGTGTCTTCAAATTATCCCTATTCCTGAGATTATATCTATTCTGCGGGGTCTCCGGTTGCGGAGATTGTCCCCTATCTTTTTTAGGTGTCTGTTGTTTTTTCTCCCAGCGCTTTTTAGTACCCTCAGGTTGCTGTTGTTTAGTAGTATCTTTACTATTCTTACCCTGTAACTGGGGTTTTTGTGGTCTAGCCCCAAAGCTATCACGACCAATACTTGAATATGTTTCTGGTATTATTCTTGGCAGTTCCCGCTCCTGGTTACCTTGCGGGACGTCTCGAAGACGCATACGCACCGCTAGTACCACTGCCTCCCCTTTGAGATTATAGAATAATATTATGAATAATAGAAGAAACTGCAGCAAAATTGCCCATCAGCTGCATCCCTAAATCTAAGGCTGGGGCAGCCCCATATTCATCCTGAATTTGTTTCAACACTTCCGGTGGATTAGCCAATGTTGGTGTACCGTGTGCTGTAGTGTAGAGCGCGGCAAACACCATGCCCCAAGTATTACAATGGTCCACAGTAGGAACCATTCCATACGGCAAACACATCGTCAATATTCTATGTTTATCCTGAGGTCCCGTATATGGAAATACTGCTTCCAGCGAATAAATTTTTTGCGCCAGCCAAATGGAGTTCCCTCTCGTTTTGCCGGGACTTTACCCATAACTGAGTGTACAGTGGCCGGATTGACACCTGGAACCACTGAATGTGGTTGCGCCGGAGCAGCACGCGCTGGGTTTGTGTTAAGTGTCTGCATCACAAATTGAACTAAACGTCTATATGTAGCCGTTAATTCCGTATATAAGCGACGAACTTCAGCCACTGCCAATTGAGCAACCGCAGGATGTGGTGTATATGTAGCTAATAAAGGCCAGGTAGGACCATCATTACTCAGTGGACCTAACCTAACAGGTGCTATGGTGTGGGGTAGGGCGCCATCAAGCCAATTATTATGTTCTTGATTAGATAGAGGTATTTCTAAATATGCATATGCCCTCTATTGTCCAGGGACATTAGCAAGAGTGTATCCGTGAAAAGTGTTTGTACCTCCATCAACTGCTGGAAATACAACCCAAGAATCAAAAAGATCTGTTCTAAAAGCTGCATGGGCATCCACCACAAACGTGACCGGACCCCCTTGGTTCGTTAGACCATGTGCTAACAGATGTCCTGTGAGTGGGTGTCGCATATTAAGTGCGATGTTTACTAGCTGGGGATTCGCCATTACGAAAACAGCAGTAGTTCAGAGAAGGCACACCAATATCGTGGTTTTCCTTTCAAAGTTCAAGCTTGAACAACCGACCACTAAGTAATAGGATGTACCTATCTCGTGGTGGCGGAAATCCTCAGCCCCACGGATGTCTCCGTTAACGGAACCGAGGAGTCAATATATATATGAGACCCAGAGAGTCAGTCGGACCTGAAAATTAGAGCCAGACCAATCGTTGACGGCGCCATGTCGCGTGGGCTCTCATTATCCTAAATGAGACTTCTGGATGTCTAGGTAGCAGGAGCGTTCACAATGTGGGGGACTGAGTCTGACCCACTTAGAAGGACCTCTGTCACCCTAAATCCGGTTTTGCTCCGGCTAACTAGCAGTGCCTCATCTCTCCCAAGAGGAAGGGATGACTGGGCAGCCGAGCGCATGACATCTTTGGAACTTCTCAGGGAAGTCGTGGTCACTCAGATCCTAACCACGCTACACCACCATCTCCTCCATGTAGTCCAGGGCCTCCTGCGGTGCAGGACTCCCACCTCCAGTCTCCAGTGCTGCCTGCCTGTTCCTTGCCATCTTTGCCTTGGTCCTGCGGTTGCAGTCATGCTAGAGTTTAATGCACTTGGTGACTGTTCTCCACACTTCTGTCACACTGTTTATCTTGTCAACAATTTTTTGCCATATTGCCTCTCTCCTACTGATTTTTGAGGTGACAAACAGTTGGTGCTGGTGTTCCATCACCTCTTTCACCAGAATTTCCTGTTCCTCTGCACTGAAACAACACTTTCTTTTCTTCTTCTCCCTGCTCTGGGTCTTCTGTGGGTCCTCCTGGCTGGTTCATGGTCTGTTGACATCTTCCTGGGGTCTGTGCAAGCATCTGGGATCCATTTTGGCTCTCCTTAGCACATTTTGCTGTGTTTGTGCTGCTTTTTGACGCCCGAGGACATTAGTGCGTGCCTCCTGGAGAGTCAGTTCCCTGGGCCAGTCCTCCCCCTGGTGCACAGCAGTCCTCCCGGTGTCCCTTTACCCCTGTGCCTCAGTCCCCTGAACGGTGTGCCCACTGGCACTGACCCCAGGACCCTGATTGTCTTGGGTGTGAGGTGTAGACTGGTGTCTCAGTACAGGTGGCCACACTACTGATTGACCTGTCCTGGGGACAGAGGTGCGTGGATGTTGGGTGAATGCTGTGTTTTTGGATACTAATGGGGGAGGCTCTGTGGTGGGATGTGAGTGGGCTGGGATGGCCAACGGACCAGTAGTCCCTGACGTGCCAGGAAGTTCATCCAGATCCTGAAGTCCTGAGTTACTGTCATCACTGGGGACATCTTCTTTTGGGGGACTGGTTAGACGTGGCAGCTCCTCTCCGCTGAGATTGGCTGGGGCACCTGTGGGGGTGTAAATGATGTATTATGCCTCATGTCTGTGACAAATTGTACATCCCTGGCTTCCCTTCTATCGTTGCTGTTGCCCTGCCACCTTTGAGTGTGTATGATGATGTATTGTGTGCTTGTTAGTTCTCCATGCTCTGCATACTTTTGTGGTAGGGGTCCATGCAGCGCTGGGAGGGCTGTCCATGCATTGGTATAGCATGCAGGGCTAGGCATTGGGTTAGTAATGTGTAGGTGCAGTGTGTGGGATGGAATGGAGTGATGGGAATGAGGGTGATGGGGTGTGATGGCATGCACGTATGGGGGTGATAAGTAGTAAATACTGACTCACCAGTGTCCATTCCTCTGGCAACCCCAGTGAGTCCCTCAGGATGCAGTTTTACCAAGACTTGCTCCTCCCATTCTGTGAGCTGTGGGGGAGGAGGTCAGGGTCCACCACCAGTTCTCTGTATGGCGAGGTGGTGCCTTGCTTCCACGGAATTACCTTCCCATATAGGTCGTTCCACCTCTTCCTGATGCCATCCCTTGTTCTTTGATGCTTTCCCATGGCGTTCACCCTGTCCATGCTTCTCCGACATAGTTCCATCTTCCTGGCAATGGATATTTGCTGTACCTGTGCTCCAAACAGCTATAGCTCTACCATGACTATTTCCTCCACCATGACCCGCAACTCCTCATCAGTGAAACGGGGGTCCCTCAGTGGGGATATAGATGTTGTGTGGTGTGTTTTGGTGTGGTGAGAGGGTGTTGAGTAATGTGGTGGGGTGTGGGATGTGGGGTGCTTGATGTATTTGTGAGTCGTTGTGATGTGTTGTCTAGTTGTCTCAGTGGTCTTGGTTTCAATCTGGTGGCAAAAATTGGTGTTAGTAAAGGGATGTGGGTAACGTGGGTATGTGTTTTATAGTGCTGACTGTGGGTGGGTGTGGTGTATGTATCAGTGTCAGGTGTGTGATTTCAGTTTTGGCCAAAGTTGTGTTGTTTTGTATTTGGGTGTCCATTCTGATCGTGCCGGTGTGTACCGCCGATGGTTTAGCGCCATTGAATGTCACCAAAGTGATTTGTTGGGGTGGGCGTTGTTTTGTTGGGGTAACGGTATGGGTGTTAGTACCAACACTTTACCACTGAGCTTTGGGCTGGCGGATTTGTGTATGTGGATGTATTCTGTTGGATTGGTATGTGTGTGTCATAATTTGGCGAATGGATATCTGCCCCCACAGCGGTATGTTGGCAGCTGTCACCGCAGTGGTAAGCAGGATTTACCGCTAGTGTCAGAATGAGGGCCATATTGTCATAGAAGAAGCACAGGGGATTGATAGATCACAGGAGTTTGTATTTATAGATGGAACACCCATCTATAAAATGTGTGTACAATCAATACCTTTGCCTGTATTTCAGTCATTGCTGTCTTCCCCCCATGAAATCTGTGGGCCTGATTCACAAAGGTAAACTTAGACGCTTGTCTAAACTTATCTCTACCCTGAGTGTGGACCTAAGCATACTACTCGTAAATGCCCTTCAAGAATTCCCAAAGTCATAAACTCAGACATTTGGTCGAAGTTTAGACCAAACACCTGAGCTTACCTTTGTGAATTGGGCATCTAGATGGTATTCAAGGATCTAATATTGTGCTTTTCTAAATTACTTTTGGAAGCTTCACAGCTAGAATATCCTTACTAGCTAAAAACCTTCTGGATGATAAACAGAAATTGAGTACCCCTGATTTAGTTCATTAGGATAGTGCTGCATTGTTATAGTATTTAGAAGACTATCTGATGGAAGAAACAACAATAGTGAATAGGCACAATTGCTCAGATAGAAGTGGGATGCATCATCTTCCCATCTGAAAAAAGGGTCCATGAGATTTCTGGCTAACCTCCCAGATACGACAGTGACAGTTACACAAGTGTCACAGAGTCTGAAAAGAAGTGCTTGACTAGATGTGCCATGCAACCCAACATATTATATTGTCCAAAATTGTGTAAAACTCCCAGATTTCATAACAAGACTGTCATCTGGATGTTGAAGAGACACCACAATGAAGAATATTTGTTTGAGAAGGGGGTTCATCTAGATTTCGAAGGACTGAAAGGAAATTATGGGTTCCCATTGTGACAATATATGACATGTATTGAAATATGTGCATCATGACAGAGAAAATGGCTAATTGTACCAAAACAGCCCCCACCATATACTGTACTAGGGGTCTGGTGGATGTTTAGGGACCTATTTATGGGATAGTGGCACAATGCAGTGCAGCAAGTCACCTTGTTGCACTTCATCATTGGAAAAGGACAAGAAGGTGCAGTATTTCAGACATACAGCACATTCCTGCCTTTCCCCCCTACACTGGTGCCTTTTTGGCAACCTAGTGCCAACAGAGGAACCCTTGCATTGTGGTACAAGGCTGCTTGTGTTGCATAAAGGATTGTTTTGTGCAGCAAGGGACACCTTGCTGCACAAAATCAAACTGAGAGGCATACTCCTGTATCTGTGTGTGCTGCAGAATGCAGCACACATAGAAGGAGGAAGTAACACGGAGAAGTAACAAGGAGAAATAAATGTATTTCTCCTAGTTACACCTCATATGAGAGGCATATCTTTTTGGTGCATTCCCATGTGTACATGTTCTTGTAAATCTCTGAATGCATCAAAAACCGCAGAAGTTCCCATGCAATGACTGAGGAACACCTTCCCAGGGCAGATTTAGGCAACACAGCGATTTCCGCTCCTTCGCTTTACTCTTTTGAGCTTTCGTAGCTTATAAGAAATCAGACTTATAGGTTTGCATCACGCATGTACCACATTGAGTGGAGCAAATGTGATGCAACCCTTTCATAAATATGCCACTTTGTTTCCTCCATGACAGAATTGTAGCCTTCTGCGTAGCCCAGACCATATCCAGAGTGTGTGAGAGATTTTCAGATACCTGAACTGAGACATAAAAAGATGTTTAAAACTGATCCTTGGTTAGCATAGCATGGCTTCACTCTTTCTGCTGCATTTGACACAGTGTCCAAGGCAATTTTGATATCTCTGTTGCATGGGACAGGTTTCTATGGCAATATTTTAAGTTTGATCTCTTTTCTGAATGAACATAGCTAACTTGTCATCATGCCTTCTTATCAGACTAATTCGAACCAGGCGGCATATGGTCAGCCGTGAGTGATAACATAGATGTAGACTTTTATTTTAATAAATGGGCATGTCAGTAGTTTGAGATGAAATGGTGGGTTATTGCTATTTACGAGAATGTTTTTTTGATAGATTGCTACAGCATAACCTACTGATTTGCCCTGGAGACTGTAACCATATTTACATAAAGATAACAATATTATCAGATTCCTGTCATTGGTTAAACTATTAAGCCTAAGAGCTTCTTGACCCTTGGGTTGGTGTTGTGTACCACTGAGGACCCAAAGAAGGACTTCTGGAAGAAGATCCTGAAGTGTGGGGAAGATTGGAGAACATTTGGAAAAAGGTTACATAAGGTGACCAATCTGTCAACGAAAGTCAAGCTGCCAACATCATATCCCGACCAGGCCTGATATTCAGGTTTGTCCCCCTGAAGGTCTAGAGCTTTTACCCATTGACAAGACTTCCAGGAGTTGATCTAGCGCTCAAACCGAGCCAAGATGATGACGTTGCATCAGATCCCAGCCTGACAAGGAGCCTCACCTGACTAAGAAAAATAACCGAAGCTAAAACTTTGAATGAGATTTCCCGCTCAATGTATCCTGTCCGTCTCAAATTGTGACTCGGTCCTAGTCAAGCATGACTAGATGTCTGTGGTTGGCACTATTGGTTTTCAAGCAGTAGGAAGCACATGTTTTGATTTATTCTTTAAAAATTTTATAACTCCAGTTCTACATCAGATTTTTGTCCTTTTACTGTCGTTTTAAAGATAAAAATATTTCCTTATATGCTTATAAATTGGTGTTAGACTTTTATTGCATGTTGTGGCTTACTTATTTAATGTATGCTGTTTTTAAATGTTTAGTCTGCTTGCTTGTGCCCAGCTAACAGGGGCTGAGCAAGGGATTAAATTACAGCGATTTTGACTGAACCTTTTATTGTGATTGTGGTCTTATTAATAGTAATAGATACCTCCTTCCAACTACTAATAAACCACTTTTCAACACCTGGCCTATCAAGGCTGGGAAAAGAGGAGAAAGTCTTACGGCCAGATTTAAAAAAAATGGCGCTGCGTGGTGCTGCGCCAAAAATGGCAGCACCACGTCACTTTAGAAACGCAGGGATGCGCTGTATTTAACCCCTTCGCTGTCAGGCTTTTTCCTCTCAGGTGCCGGGCCTTTTTTGGTTATTTGGGGTAGTTCACACTTAGGCCCTCATAACTTTTGTCCACATAAGCTATCCACGCCAAATTTGCATCCTTTTTTTCCAACATCCTAGGGATTCTAGAGGTACCCAGAGTTTGTGGGTTCCCCTGAAGGAGACCAAGAAATTAGCAAAAATACAGCAAAAAGTTAGTTTTTTTTTTTTTTAAAAGGGAAAAAAGGGCTGCAGAAGAAGGCTTTTTTTTTTTTTTTCTCTGACAATGGCATCAACAAATATTTTGAGGTGCTAAAATCAACGTCTTCCCAGCTTTTAGGAACAGGCAGACTTGAATCAGAAAACCCACTTTTTCAACACAATTTTGTCATTTTACTGGGACATATCCCATTTTTACTGTTTTAGCTTTCAGCCTCCTTTGAGTTAGTGATAGAAATGGGTAATGAAACTAATGCTGGATCCCATAAAGCTAAACATTTCTGAAAAGTAGACAAAATTGTGAATTCAACAAGGGATAATTTATGTAGATCCTACAAGGGTTTCCTACAGAAAATAATGGCTGTAATGAAAAAATGTTGAAATTGAGGTGAAAAAAAACAGCCATTTTTCTCCATGTTTTACTCTGTAACTTTTTCCTGCGATGTCAGATTTTTGAAAGCAATATAGCTTACGTCTGCTGCACTCTTCTGGTTGGGGGGATATATAGGGCTTGTAGGTTCATCAAGAACCCTAGGTACCCAGAGCCAATAAATGAGCTGCTCCTTGCAATGGGTTTTCATTCTATACCAGGTATACAGCAATTCATTTGCTGAAATATAAAGAGTGAAAAATAGCTAACAAGAAAACCTTTGTATTTCCAAAATGGGCACAAGATAAGGTGTTGAGAAGCAGTGGTTATTTGCACATCTCTGAATTCCAGGATGACCATACTAGCATGTGAAATGCAGGGCATTTCTCAAACAGACGTCTTTTTCACACACTGTCTTACGTTTGGAAGGACAAAATATAGAGAAAGACAAGGGGCAATAACACTTGTTTTGCTCATCTGTGTTCCTCCAAGTCTCCCAATAACAATTGTACCTCACTTGCGTGGGTAGGCCTAATGCTTGCGACAGGAAACGCAACATGGACTCATCATATTTTTCCATTGAAATCTGACAGGTTTTTTGCACAGTGCCTACCTGTAGATTTTGGCCTCTAACTCAGCTGACACCTAGAGAAAAATAACAAACCTGCTCATTTTTCAAAACTAGACACCTACGGGAATCAAAAATGGGGTGACTTGTGGGTCTCTCCAGGTTATGTTACCCAGAATCCTTAGCAAATCTCAAAATTTGGCCCAAAAAACAATTTTTCCTCACATTTTGGTGACAGAAAGTTCTAAAATCTGAGAGGGGGCTCAAATTTCCTTCCACCCAGCATTCCGCTGAGTCTCCCGATAAAAATGGTACCTTACCTGTGTAGGTAGGACTAGCGCCCGCGACAGGAAATGCCCCAGAACACAACGTGGACACATCACATCTTCCAAAAGAAAACAGAGCTTTTTTTTGCATAGTGCCTAGCAGTGGATGTTGGTGTCTAGCTCAGACGGCACATAGGGAAACCTACCAAACCTGTGCATTTTTTAAAACTAGATTCCTAGGGGAATCCAAGATGGGGTGACTTGTGCAGCTCTCATCAGGTTCTGTTCCCCATAATCCTCTGCAAACCTCAAAATTTGGCCAAAGAACACTTTTTCCTCACATTTTGGTGACAAAAAGCTCTGGAATCTGAGAGGAGCCATACATTTCATTCCACCCAGTGCTTCCCCAAGTCTTCCCGATACAAATGGTACCTCACTTGTGTGGATAGGCCTAGCACCCATGACAGGAAATGCCCCAAATCATAATGTGAACACATCACAGTTTCTGAAACAAAACAGAGCTGTTTTTTGCAAAGTGACTAGCTGTGGATGTTGGCCTCTAGCTCAGCCAGCAGCTAGGGAAACCTATCAAACCTGTGCATTTTTTAAAACTAGACACCTAGGGGAATCCAAGATGGGGTGACTTATGGGGCTCTCACCAAGTTCTGTTCCTCAGAAACCTTTGCAAACCTAAAAAGTTGGCCAACAAAACACTTTTTCCTCTTATTTCGGTGACAGAAAGTTCTGGAATCTGAGAGGAGCCACAAATTTCCTTCCACCCAGCATTCCTCCAAGTCTCTCGGTACAAATGGTACCTCACTTGTGTGGGTAGGCCTAGCGCCCCAACAGGAAATGCCCCAAAACACTACGTGGAAACATCACATTTTCCCGAAGAAAACAAATCTGTTTTTAGCAAATTGCCTAGCTGTGGATTTTGGCCTCTAGCTCATCCGGCACCTGGCGAAACCTACCAAACCTGCACATTTTTTAAAACTAGACACCAAGGGAAATCCAAGATGGGGTGACTTGTGGGGCTCTCACCAGGTTCTGTTACCCAGAATCCTTTTCAAACTTCAAAATGTGGCACAAAAAACACTTTTCCCTCACATTTTGGTGACAAAAAGCTCTTGAATCTGAGAGGAGCTACAAATTTCCTTCCACCCAGCGTTCCCCCTAGTCTCCCGATAAAAATGGTACCTCACTTGTGTGGGAGGCCTAGTGCTCCTGACAGGAAATGCCCCAAAACACTATCTGGACACATCAAAATGATCAAATACAAAACTACCTGTTTTTGCAGTGGGGAGGCACCTGCGTTTCTGGTCCTGGTCCTGGGCTCAGCAGCCATCTAGGGAAACCTACCAAACCCAGACATTTCTGAAAACTAGACACCTGAGGGATTCCAGGGAGGTGTGACTTGCGTGGATTCCCCAATGTTTTCTTACCCAGAATCCTCAGCAAACGTCAAATTTAGCTAAAAAAAATCTGTGTGGGATCACCACACCGGGACAAATTTCCGACCACCCAATGTTCCCTCAGCCTCCCAGTAAAAATGATACCTCACTTGTGTAGGTGGGCCAAGTGCCTGTGACAGGGAAAAGACAAAAACATCTAGAAACTGAGGGGGAACCAAAGCGGGTCCAAAAGGGCAGTTTGAAAAACATTTTTAGGCTGACAATTTCTATCGGTATAGATGAGACAATGCTGGTGGTAGGATTTTTGTGGACTCCTGCAGATTCTGGAAGGTTCCATCACAAAAATTTGGAAATGTGTGATTTCCAGCAAAGTTGGAGGTTTGCAGGGCATTGTTGTAAGAAAACGGTGCAGGTGCATGTGAAGCACACCACCCTAGAATCAACCAGATGTTTAGTTTCCAGATGTGTCTACGACTTGTGGATTTTTCTACATGGCAGCGTCCCAAAGTCAAAAAAGTGCAGCCCTCACCATTCCAAGTGGGACAATTTTGAGAGTTACCAAGCTCTCATGGACCAAATGTTAAACCAATACCCAAAATAATCAAATGTCTTCTTGCTTGCCTCGGGATAAGATGTTTTAGTGTGCAGGGGAGGGCTTAAAGACTGTTACTACCTTGAGTTGGGGTGGGGACATAACCAGGCCCATACTGGTTGGTAGCCACCACCCCACAATTTATTGTTTTTTTTAAATTCCCTGGCATCTAATAGACTTTCTGTCCTCCCCCGGGGTGTGGATTTATTTGGGGTGGGGGGTATGGCCCCACCCTCATATTTTGAAAAAATACACACGGGCCTTCCAAAAATAGACTGATCTTCCCCCAAGTGGGGCAGATGTGCCCCCTTGAGGAGCGACCATTCGGGGCAGATTGGCCTAACAAAATTAGGCCGGGGGTCAGAAATGGCCTAAATACAATTTGCCCCCCAGGGGAGTGACCCTTGTCTAAGGGGTCGCTCCCCATACATAAAAACATAAAGTGAATAAAAATATATATATATCCCCGGTGTCAAGAGGTTTTTGCCCCTCCTCGGGGTAGATTGGCCTAATTGTATTAGGCAGATCTGCACCCAGGGAGGGCAGAAAAAGCCTAAAAATATTTTGCCCCCCTGTTGAGTGGCCCTTGCACAAGGAGCTGCTCCTCTTATGCATAAGCATAAAAAAATAATTCCCTGTTGTGTACTGGTTTCTGCCCCCCCTCAGGGCAGAAATAGCCTAAAAATAAATAAGAGCGGGACGCTCCCCATGTAAAAAAAATAATAATAATAAACATAAAAAATTCATCCCTGGTGTCTATGGGTTTTCTGCCCCGGGGTGGGGGAGAAATGGCCTAACAATATTTTGCCCCCGTTTGGGAGCAGCCCTTGCCCAAGGGTCCGCTTGCTCCCCTTATGCGTAAGTATATAAAAATAAAAAAAATCCCTGTTGTCTAGTGGTTTCTGTCCCCCCTAGGGGAGGCAGAAATGGCCTAATAATTATTTGGCCCCCTGGGAAGCGTCCCTTGCCCAAGGGATCACTCCCCACACATAAAAAACTAAAAATAAACCAAAGAAAATTCATCCCTGGTGTCTAGGGGTTTTCTGCCCCCCCAGGGGCAGATCGGACTAATTATATTAGGCCAATCTGCTCCCAGAGAGGGCAGAAAAGGCCTAAAATGATTTGTCCCCATAGGGAGGGGCCCTTGCCCAAGGGGCCGCTCCCCTTATTGAAATCTACCTAAAACAAATCTCCGGTGTCTAGTGGGCTTCTCTGCTGCCCGATCGCATGGCGATCGGACAGCAGAAATGCTTCGAGAGACATGAAAGGAAAGGTCTTTCCTTTCCTTTAATGCCTCTCCTGCCCCACCTCCCGGACTGAAGAGAAATGCTTCTAGCGCGATCCGAGGTGACCTCTCATGAGGTCAGCACGCAAATCGCGCACTGATGTCATCAGACGTCACTGGGCAGTTGGGGGGGTCAGGGTGGAAGGGGAAGCGATTCCCTTTCCAGTCCTACCCGGGGGTAGGGTGGTAGGCCCTGCAGTGGAGCGCCAGCGCTTCCCCCGAGGGCTGGGTGCAGGACGTAACGGTTACGTACTGGGCACACGAGCGGTGTTGCCCAGGACATAACCGTTACGTCCCAGGCACCATAGGGGTTAAGGGAATACAGCCCATCCATGCATTTCCCTTGGCACAGGTGCAAAATTTTGCTACCAGCTTCAACGTACCATCGTGCAAGGATGTTTGTGTTGAGCAGTGTGATTGTTTATGTGCGGGAAGGTGTCTCTTCCTGCACATAAACAATCACTAATGGCGGTTTGGCACTTCTGTGTGTGCTGCACAATGCAGCTCACAGAGAAGTGCCAAAGAGTCATTTTCAAATTATTGTTTATGTGCAGGGTGGGACAACTTCCCACACATAAACAATAATTTCTGACATTTTGCTTTTTCTATGCGTGCGGCAGAAGGCAGCACACATAGAAAAAGCAAAAAACAAGAAGGATTGCTCCCCGTTGCTCCCTACTAACACCACCCTTGAGGGTGGCGTTAGATTTTATCGCTGCCCCAGGTTTACGAGAGTTCATAAATGTGAAGCAGCGTCAAAATGCAATGGGTGTTGCTGTGGCATGCCCACAGCATCACCCATTGCACTCCCCTTCCACACACAGTGCTGTGTGGGAAGGGGCCATATTGACAAGGTGGCGTTAAGCCACAAAAAGTGGCTTAATGCCACCTTGTAAATACAGCACTGTGCTTAGTGCCATAGGACCGTCACTAAAAGTGATGCTCCTGTGGCTCTAGGGGCCTATAAATATAGCCCTTGAGACGGAAAGTCTTTTTATACTTGATCTGGTAATATAAACAGACAGAGTGATGTCCTTGTTTTTTGCTTTTACTTCTTTTTATAAGATAACATCTTGATTTAGCTGTTGAGGGTTATGTGCATTTAAGTTTAAAGTTTAAAATGCCTTGGTGAACATCACATTTTTTACAAGGCTTCAAGTCTGTTATTGCCTCTGATTCACAAATGAGTAATAAAGGTGGTAGATTTGTGTACATCTAGAATTTATGGCTCTTTTCACGATTGGCTCAGTTTATTACTATTTGCATGGATACTTATTACACACTTAAAGCTGGTGATATTTACCTGTGTACCTACTTCACTAATGAAGGCTGAAAACGACCAGAGGGGCCAACAATTCGGAGTAGTTATTAGCCAACTATTTTAAAGTCTAAGGGGGTATGGTGAACCTGTTGGTATTTCCCCTGCTTTTGTAAGTGTCCAGTCATGCAGGTAACTTGGGAAAATAACAGGATTTTACAATATGGCAGGTGGCATTAGAACAAGGGAACTACCTGAAATCGCTAGCATTGCAAACCATAATGTTCAGTAAACAATCTGTGTGTGCCAGCACAGCATTGGAAAATGGCCCTTTCTGCAAGGTGGGTGGTCATTCCCCAACTTTTTGTCTTCCTCCCTCCACTTTTCTGTCAGTTTTCTGGTTTTAGGTCTCTGCACACTTTACCACTGCTAACCAGTGATAAAGTGTATATGCTCGCTCCCTTAAATATGGTAAAATTTTCATACCCAATTGGCATATTTGATTTACTTATAACTCCCTGGTAAAGTGTGCTACATGTGCCTGGGCCTGTAAATTAAATGCTACCAGTGGGCCTGCAGCACTGATTGTGGCCCCACATAATTTGGCCCATAACCACATCCCAGGTCTGCCATTGCAAGGCATGTGTGTATAGTTTCACTACCACTTTGACTTGGCATCTAAAAGTACTTGCAACCCTTAAACTCCCCTTTTTCTACATTTAAGTCACCGCAGAGGTAGGACTCTAAGTAACCCAAAGGGGAGGGTGCAATGTAGGCAAAAGGTAGGACATAAACATAAGGCCCATATTTATAATTTTTTATGCAAACCAGCGCTGGTGCTGGTTTGCGTAAAACTTTTTAATGCCGGCTAACGCCATTCCTACGCACCATGCGTGCACCTTATTTAAGAATGACGTTAGCCGGTGCTGCGGAGTGGTCTGAGTAAAAAAAAAATTACTCAAACCAGGCAGCGCCAGTGTAGGGGAAAATGGGGGTTGTGCATCAAAAAATGGTGCAAGTCAGGTCTGAGGCAAAAATCATGCCTCAAACCGGACTTGCGCCATTTTTTGACGCACAACCCCCATTGAAATGACTCCTGTCTTAGCAAAGACAGGAGTCATGCCCCCTTGCCCAATGGCCATGCCCAGGGGACTCCTGGCATGTAGGGGGGCCCAAATTAGGAGCCCCTATGCCACTTAAAAAAAAAAAAAATACTTACCTCAACTTACCTGTACTGACCTGGGACGGTCCCCCCATCCATGGGTGTCCTCCAGGGGTGGGCGAGGGTGGCAGGGGGTGTCCCTGGGGGCAGGGAAGGGCACCTCTGGACTGCTTCCGAGCCCACAGGTCCCTTAACGCCTGCCCTGACCCAGGCGTTAAAAAACAGCACACATCAGGCTGTGTGCCATTTTTTAAGGCTCACCCCCTCCTGTGCGTCAAAATTACGCTGGAGTATAAATAAGGCGCACATGCCTTAAAGTCATTTTTTGGGCGTGAACGCCTACCTTGCATATCATTAACTCAAGGCAGTTTCCCGCCTCCAAAAAATGACGCACACAGTGGAATTTTGACGTCCGCGGGGCGGGCGTCAGAGTTTAAATATGGGGCAAGTTTTGTGCTGAATGTGCGTCAACATTTTTGGCGCAAACAGAGTATAAATATACCCCTTAGTGTTTTATATGGCCTGGTAGTGAAACACTCATTAAGACGGGCCTCATATACTTTTTGAGTGATAGAACCTGAATCTGAAAGAGGTAACCAGGTCATATTTAGTATGGCCAGAATGGTAGTAGAAAATCCTGCTTATTGTTGATGTTGTATTTTACATTACTATTATAGAAATACCACTTTTAGAAAGTGAGCATTTCTCCGCACTCAAAAACGTCTGTGCCTCACAGCCAGTCTCCAATCAACGTCATTTCTCTCAGACAACCACAAACACTGGACACTCAGTCGCACCTGCACTCATCTGCATATTGAATGGATCTTCCTGGACTGGAAGGGTGGAGGGCCTGCCCTCACACAATGGACTTCCAAACCCCATACTGGGACCCTTGCAGACAAGACTGAACTGAAAGGGGAACTTGTGCACTTCAAATCCACTCTTTGAAGTCTCCCCCACTTCAATGGCATATTTGGGTATATAAACTGAGGCCCATATTTATACTCTGTTTGTGCCAGATTTGCATAATTTTTTTTACGCAAATTCAGTGCAAACTTAACTCCATATTTTTACTTTGGCGCTAGCCCCGTCTAGCACCAAAATTATGGAGCTTGAGTCATTTTTTGTACGTGAAAACGTACCTTGCGCTAATGACAGGGTAGGCATTCCCGTGCAAAAAATTACTCTAAAGCATGTGTGCCTTATTTATCCTCCTCCGTCTAAATGAAGCACAGGAGGAGGCGGGCCTTAAAACATCGAGCCCAGCTGGATCTGCACAGTTTTTGAACACCTGGGTCAGGGCAGGCGTTAAGGGACCTGTGGGCTTATTTCCATGGTGGGAGACCATGGAAGAAGTCCACAGGTGCCCATCCATGGTGAGTGCAGGTAAGTGCAGGTAAGTATGTATTTTTTTTTAAAGTGGCATAGGGGGGCCTGACTTGGTCCCCCTTACATGCCACTGTGCCCGGACAGAAGTCCCCTGGGCATGGCCATTGGGCAGGGGGGTAGGACTCCTGTCTTTGCTAAGACAGGAGTCATTTCCATGGGGGTTGTGCATCAAACAATGGCGCGTCAGGTTACAGCCAATATTTTTTACTCTAACCTGACTTGCACCATTCTTTGGTGCACAACCCCCACTCTTCCCTTCACCTCTGCTGCCCGGTTACCATCATTTATTTTGACGCTAACCAGGCCCCAGCGCCCACTACTGTCATTCCATAAATAAGGTGCCCGGCTGGCACGTTGAAATGGCATTAGCCGGCGGTAAACTTTTTGATGCAAATCTGCCCAAGCGCTGATTTGCGTCAAAAAACAGAAGTACTTTCTATACTGTTCCTCAACCTTAGCATTTGAGCCTTGAAAAAGTCAATGAGGACGAAACAAGTGTTGGCTGTTTCTGAACTTTCACATGCCTTCGTATGGATATGAAATATCTTTGAGCTGTATTTCGTCTTCTCTAACACAAGGGATTAAAATATTTTATGCAACTGTACGCATCTTGGACTTACTATTTTTGGAGTGCCCTGGTTGCTCTTTTGTTATTATACTTTTCAGGTTTGATGTCTCTGGAATCACAATTTAAAATCCAAACTTATGATGAAGTTGGATTTTAATTTGCATTTCTGAAAATGACACATTTAGAAAGTTGGTATTTGTTTACTTTAGCCATTTGGTGCCTGTTTCTTGTATCTGATCACATGTCTGGCGTCCATGACATCTGAACTTTGTGTATTACCCCTAAACAGCCACACACTTGATGGACCATCCTGGCAGTATGGGAGGGGGCAGCTGGGCCCACCCTCACTTCCACCTGAATAGGCTGCATCCTGTCCACGCACAAAGGGCTGCATACCCCCCCTAGAGAGTCCGGAGTCAGGGCAGAAAAAGCAGAACCTCTGTGCACTTCCATGGCCTGCCTTCAAAGTGTTCCCCACTTCAAAGGTACAACTGGGTATAAGAATTGGACTTCAGACACCACCACTTCAGTAGACCTCTGGACCTGTGCATACTCTGCCGGGAGAAGGACTGTTCTGCTGCTGAAAGGACTGCCACTCTGCTAGACTGCCACTCTGAAGGAGCTGCTTCCTTGGTGTGCTAACCTGCTGCGCTCTAGCATGAAGAGGAAGAACTTGACCTGGAACCCATTTTGACTCCGGAGTGACTCATAGGGTTGGTCTGCTGGCTTCCTGATCTGAGCCTTCTAGATATTACAGGCTCCCCACAGCTCCCAAACACATCTTGACCAAGCTCTTGACCGCCAGCAGGTGCATCTCAGGCCCTGGGCCCTTGGAGGTGTTTTATAAGCTTTTTTAATTCAAGCATTTGAGTTATTTGAGAATGGAAACAGGCCTATTTGCTCTAGAACCAGCCTGGTTCTCACACCCGGTAACCATCAACAGTGATGCTCTCCTTACTCCTGGCAAATGTCCCTGTGAATGGGACTCTTGGCACAATTCTCAAAAAGGTAAAATTTCAGTGGTACTGATCTGGGAATTTATCTTACCTGCATTCCATCATGGTCAGCTTGAACTTTGACCTCGCCAAGTGCAATGAATTAGCCATGGTTTGCACTTTATGCTTTTAGGTGCTATAATGCACCTTATTCTTTAAATAAAACATAACTGCAGTTCTCCTGTTACATTTTTGTTGTTTCCATCTTGTTTTATTGATTAAATTGTGCTCTCTTTTTCTAACTTTGGTGTGGAATCTTTTTGTGTTGTGTTTTTACAGTTTTACTCTTTGAAGTGTTACTCAAATACTTTACACACTTCCTCTAAGTTAATCCTCACTGCTCTGTTCCAAGCTACCAGGGGTGTGAGTTCAGGTTAATTTAGGATTTTTCTAACACTTACCCTGACAAGAGTTGTGGTTGATCTGTGACCGGTGCTCATACCCCAGTCAACATGTAACCCTGTTTCTAACACACATATTGAAATGTGTCCAAACCTTAAAGTACAATTATTCACTGGTATACTTGGTTTTTCATAACACTTGCCTTATATTGTCAAGAACAGTTTCAGATTTGAACAAAGTTGTTTGTATGGTGGAAGTCTAGCACATTTCTTAATAGGCATGTGCAGAAATATGACTTTACATTCATTTTTACAGATATTGATAACATTAATTCAACATGCATATTTTGCATTCAAAGAAATTCTAGATACATATAAGGTGACTGATGTGAGGAAAATGTCACAGGCAAGACAGATTAGTCTATTGTGAGGCAATTTCTCATTGAGCAGAAAATAAACATTACAATATTTTTCAACTATGAAATATCGTGGAGTTTTGTGCATTTTGTGTAATACACAAACTTATAAATTTCATGTATGTCTCTTGTGTAATTCCATTTTTTCACCACCCCCTGTTTGTAATACGTTCCTCATTTGGAGAGAAATTACTGCTTTTGTGCCATACAAATGATATGTGCACTTCACCAAATCAAGCACATATCAAAGAGGGGCCTGGATACAGCATCTTTGATGTCCATGTTTACTTTTGTCCCTAGAAAATATTGCCAATGCCACTAATTAAAAGACATACACCTGCTGCCATCTTGGTATCATCCTTACACTGTCTGATGCACATGAGCTCAAGGAAAGGAAAGAGACAGTCATTGTCCTAACCTGTTTATAATAATTAGAGGTCTGGTAATCTCTAACTGGTCTATGTAGATATCTAAGCATTGAAATGTGAGTATTGGGGCCTAGATTTATTAAGCTTTCACACAATGCAACACAGTAAGACATCTTGCTGCGCTGTATGGAAGTAAGAGGGCAGTAATGCACCATATTTAACATAATATGGCATATTCCTGTCCTCTCCTTGCGCTGGTACACAATGTGTAAGGGAGCCTGCTTTTTAGGCAAGATTGTTTTTTGTGTAGGAAGCAAAACCTTTTTCCACAAATGCAATCCTCTTAGGCTTTTTCATCTTTCTATGTGTGCTGCACAACACAGCACACATAAAAAGAGGACAAACGAAGGAGAAATAAGCATACTTTTTCTCGTTTCCCCTCCTCTGGATAGGCATAGCATTTTGATGCATTCCCAGGTTTACCACTCAGGGTAAATTTGGGAATGTGCCAAAATCTACTTGTGGATGAATAGGAACACACACGTTCCACCCATGGAATGGCTACATGGTGCAGAGTAACAAAAGGCAGTGACCTTCTCTGCCTTGCATTACTCTAGATTTACCAAGCATCGAAGGGCCCCCAAGGTGGTCTTGCGTTGCTTGGTGAATCTGACTTTAATGTCTCGTTGACCTTGCATAATCTTGTGTGATACAAGCGCAATGCAACACTATGATGAATCTTCCCTTATGTATCTACATTTCTTTAGCCTTCAGGGCATTTTAACAATGGGGGTAGAGTTAAATACAGTGAAACGAAGACTCTGCTGTATAAAATATAAGATATATTCTACTAAGTTTTAATATGTTGGAGCTATTTAAAGATCAGTTAAGTTGAGAATAAATTATTCAGTCACAATGGATACAAAAGGGTCTAAACAGATGCTTCACATTCCAGACCATTTGCTCTATGCATGGATAAACTATTTAGTGGCCTAAGTTTAAAGGCAACATTTGACAACAGATGAGGTAAGAACTGTACATTGACATTCTGTTGCATATGATTTGCATAATTCTTCAGCTAGCAATTTAAAACCCAATGTCATCATTAAAGAGCCACTTAGTAGTGAAGTGATTATATTCTCCAATAGATGCACGCTGAAAAAGTCATTGAAAAACTTAACAGGTGTTTTTTTCAACTTAACTCTACATGAAGCTATACCTTAGCACCAGAAACTACTGTTGCTCTATCATATTAATTTTATTTTCCTAACAGACAAATATTAGACAGCAACTAAAACAATTACAGGAAGTATGTACTTTAAGGATTTTATTATTTATAAAATATTTATACTAGAGCAGCACTATTTTACCAGGTTGTAAATGGGAACTATATTTTGCCACAATTCAGTTCCATCTGTAAGATAAATGGGTAGTCGATTAGATCAGACCTCCAGCCCGATTTAATAATTGGTGGATGGAGTAGTCACTGTTGGTCTAGCAGAAGATGTTATGTCTTCCAGGCTGAGACTACTCTGCCCCCAAATTTATATATGACCTCCTAACAGGGACAAGGCCTCACTCCAGGTGTCCTGCAGCTTTGGATGCACCTCTAGCAGCAGAGGAGGTCATACAACTGACACTAGCAGTCAAAGTCTTAGTCCTGGTTATAAGTGGAACAAGAAGGAGGACATTTGCACCTAAGTACTCCACACAGGAAAAAGCAGGTCCACTTCTCATCAGTTCTTCCTTTGGTTAAGCTGTGTTTTGATGTGCTAGGGGTGAGGTGCCACTTTTGTAGAATCACATCCCTTGTGGATGGAGGTAATGACTAGACACTTCCTGGCCAAAGGGTAAAAAGTTCTCAAGGGCAAAACTTTCCTCTTTTTCAGCACATCCTGTTTATGTTAATATCAACTAACGTTGGTGAAGTCCAACATGGCCTCTGGTAGAAGCTTCAGACAGAGACAGGAGTGTGTATGGGGAAATGAACTGCTCACCTCCTCCGCCACACCACACTGGTTTTGTGAGCAGCACACCTCCCACTAGGATGTTACCAAGATGGCTGCACTTCACCCTAGGATCAAAAAGTGTTTCTTTCCTAGGTCTCACCTTTCTCTTAATTGTGAAGAAGCAAGCCTAACTCTGGTCCATTTCAAGATAAGCTCCTGACCTCTACCCTAGTGCCCACCTGAGAGAGGAAGAATCACATTCCTCACAACCAAGTCTTCCTGCCAAATAACAAGCCATTAGGAAAAGTTTTACCTCCTCTTCAAGGGTAAAGTACTAATATGGTGGCCTGTTGCTGACAGGCTAATGCTAATTTGCTGCTGAGCTTTAGGCAAGCAATGTCCAACTTTCTAAATGTTACTTTTCCTGTATATTTATAAAATATCCATCTTCATAAGTGAATGAGTTCTTAATATATATTAAAAAAGAACAGTTGAATGGTTTCCGCAGCAGTTACCAAACAAAATTTAGCAAGTGTACTTTAGTTTTTCTCACAGGAACAGATGCAACAATATACAGTGAAAAAAATGTTTGGGAACTAGTTACAATAGGAACATGCCAACATGAAAGCCTTACATGTTCCACTTTTAAGTATTCGTCTCTCAACCTTGTTAGCTAAAAGACGCATGTAGGGGTGACTTACCTAATAATTAAAGTAGGGTACTTTCCTGTTAAAAGGGTTCATTTAGCTCGTTTAACTGCAGATGTAAGAGATGCAGTAATCAGGCTACACAGATCGGCCTGAAGCCACAGTTTTCTTGTCAGCCTAGTAATGTGCTGTAGTCAGAGGTGACATTTAACTTTCCATGCCTTTGATGTATTTCCCTCAAGAATATTCCATGATCTTATTTTGGAGTTAAATATATCAATTGGGGGTTAGTCAACTTTAACAAGTTCAAGGAGTCAGAGTACAGTCACTGTGGATTGCACCGCAGGACCCAAGAGGGCAGAGCTAAAAAACAGCCATAGCATCAGCAAAATATAAGGATCGCCACACTAAAAAAGAGAGGGATTTCCTCACTGAAAATGAAAGAGCTAGATTACTGAGATGACGAATGAAAAATGTAACTACAATTTTGATGAAAGAAAGTGGTTATGAAAACATATGAAGTGTTTCTTTCTGAGTAACATTGCTACCCTCACGCCTCTTGAAACCCCCTTAAATGGATGAAAATCTAATTTGGGCACCATGAACAAAATGGTGTAGCAAGGAATATTCCTCTTCTTTAATTTCATTCACCTTTCACCATTCACCATTCACCTTTCACAACTCTGTGACCATCAGTGTGTTAAGTGTCAGCTCATAGCACCTTGGTCTACCTTGAGTATTTCTTTAAAATGTTTTTCTTAATTCTCATGATAGAATCTTTATGTTGTTTATGGTGCGGAGGTCTGGGGCTTCTCTGATAGTAACAGGCTAACTACTGGAGAGAATAACTTTGCAAGGGCTCTATGTGCGTGCCCTCCCAGCACTCCGCTGATTCCATTGTTTTTAGATCTGGGCCTGAAAAGGATAGCCAACCTAATTATTTTAAGACCACTTCTATACTGGGTAAGGCTATGGACTGTCCCAGAACTGGATGTTTACAAGACCTCAATTTTAGATCTGCTAAAGTGTTCCAACTCAGCTTCTGTCCCCTGGGTCAAACATGTATCTAGTTGGTTCAGTAACTTGGGCCTAGGAGACTTTTGGGAGAAACACCACAATCTCGAGAAAGTCCACACCAAAGTGTTGAAGCGTGTACACTGGTCCTATGTATGGAACTACTATATTAGTCGCAGATCTCATGGTAGCCTAACAAATCTTTTCATTGACATTAAATGGTACCCGCAGTTTGAATCATATTTAGACATCATACCTGACATTTTAGACAAAAGTCTATATGCTAGATTGCGCTTTGGGACCCTGACCCTGACGTTGATGACTTTGATGTGTAGATGGGGTGTAAAAACAATAACTGATATCTGTCCCGTGTGTGGTACAACTTCTGAAACAGTTGAACATTTTATGTTTTTCTGTCCTGCATACTCTTCTTCTAGGTCCAAGTGGATCCGTAACATCTGCCGGGAAATGGGAATAAGGGAATGTGCCTTTGCCCTGAGGATTTTAAAAAGTCACTGTTCTAAAGTTTTAATATATGCTGTTATTAAGTATTTACTGGCAGCATGGCGTATACAAAATTCTTTTATCAGCAATGTGTCTTAATCATGTTTGGATGAGATTCCTTTAAATGGTGAAGGGGGGGGGGGGTTCTCCCTTGTTAATGTCAATATGGGTATAACTTGGAACTGTATTTTATATTTGGATTTTATTATTTATTGTGTATCTGCTTTGATGATCTATTGGTCGAATAAAGCTTGTGTTATTGAATCTTCATGTGCTCTTTCTCATATCCTTAGACTCTCTTCATATTTTATTAGCCCAGAGAATATCTCCTATGTCTATTGTTGAAATATAATGATGAATTGCATTTTGTTGAATTCCAGTTTTACTGTAGGAATAACGATAACATAGATGAACATCCCTTCTGATCCAATTCGTAACACATGGTGGCACCGCCACATTATCTCGCAAGGACATAATGACGCCATGAAAAAATAATAATAAAAAGGGAATTGTTTGCAGGTTATTATCAGCATATATACCATTTAAAACTTTGTTCATAAAGTAATACATTTCTTAAATATAGGTAGGGTAAATCTAAAAGTAGTGCAGAAACTATAAATGTTACTCTAGCACAAGAAGTGTACTTTTTATCAGAAGAACAATACCACTCCAATTCAGAGTTACATTCTCCTTTTTCCTCAGCCCCTACTGCTGCAAGCGCCATGTAATTTCCTAGTAGAAAACAGACATAATACGTTAGCATGTTTTCTTTCAATAAAATGTAGGACAGAAAATATCACTCAAAACAATACATAGCTTATTATTTGCCTCATTCGTCAAAAATATTGTTTGTTTCTGAAATTATTGATTATGCTACAAGAAGAACACTTTCTCGTCAGGTACTTGGATACATTCTCACTGGTAACTTTCTTTCAAAAATGTTCATCTCTTAAGAAAACAGCTTATTGACAGACAACCAGTAGAGCACACACTGTTGAACTATGCAGACAGCGAGTTTCTGCAGTGTTGACACTATCCCTGAGGTGCACAATGCGGGGAGTCTGGCTACTCTGCAACAGCTAGTTGTGTAAGAAAGAACTGGCGATCATCTATCTTATAGGACACCTCATTAAACAGTCTCACTTTGAGACCAGTTACCAAGCGGGTTTTGTAAAGAAGCCAATGCCAGAAACAGCAGCTTGCACTAATGTGCGCTATTGCTAACAGTGAAACTAATGATTTAGAAGTCCTGTTCTTTCAGACCTCCGCAGGAACACACTCTTCAAACCAGATAGTGGAAAGATAATTACACTTAAAAGACGCATGCACACTGTAGAAATTAAACAATGAACACTATTATGGAACCGAAAATCTCTTAACGCAGTCTGATTGCGCTCTATTGTTTTCTAACTAAACAGTGTTAGTTCATTCTTATTGCAATTTTTTTATGTATGAAAATTCACAGAGATTTATATTCTTCGGTACGTTTTACAGAACAATGTAGACAGAGTGGTATTTTTCCACCTGTGTCTCTGAAGGAGGTGTGACGTTCTTTTTAATTCACTGCTTTGAGCCATGCACCCGTCTGATTGACACTTCAAAAGAGGAGTTGTCACTCAAAATATCTCTTTCTACTGTTTACTTTTTGGAGTAATACCAAAGTGCTAGAACTATGGGCCAGATTTACTAAAAATTGTTGCAGCGCAGAGCTGAGCCAAAATTTACAGCACCGCACCACCTTAGAAACGCAGGGATGCCCACATTTACTAATGTATAGCATACCCCTGTGTTTCCCCCTGTGCCGGTTGTAAATTTAGCCGCCAGCACCAATGCAGGCATCCTTGCACCATAGTGCCTGGGTGCATGTGTTGACAGTATTGATTTGTAATGTGCAGGAAGGAGTCCCTTCCTGCACATAAACAATTATTCGTGGTATTTTTCTCTTTCTATGTGTGCTGATGAATGCAGCACACAGGGAAAAAGCAAAAACAAGAAAGAATAAAGGTATTTCTCCTTGTTGTGCATGCTAACGCTAACCCTTGGGTGGCATTAGTTTTTTGCTCTGCCACAGTTTTCAAACTTGTTTTAGAGCCTCTCGTCCTACCTTATTAGGATGTTTCCGACATGCTGGGAGTAGGAACATCCACAGCTGCATTGGTTTTGGCTCCTCATGGAGCTGAGGCTACTGCAGCTGCACACGGGGCCTTGTAGGCCCCATGTAATGCGCATTGTCTGCTCACGCAGACAGCGCACATTCCTTGGGTCCTGCATGGGTGCCCCTAAAGTGTCCATGACATGATTATGGACTGTGCAGGGCCCCCCAAGTGGGCCCCTTTTTGGTTTTGTGCCAGCCCTCCCATAGCAGGAAAGCAGCCACAAAAAGGCTGGTGGAAAACCATTTCCTAATCAGCATGGTGGTGCTGAATTCAGCACCGTTGTAGCTGAATAGGAAATGGGTCCGCTACCAGCCAATCATCACCTCTGCTCCTGGCAGTGGCAGCAGACCTCTGACATGATAATGTGGCGGTCGGAATGTCAGCTGCGTGGCGGTCCGGCCTCTGCCATGGCCATGGCTTTATTACCACAGCATACGCAGAAAAAGGTAGACATTGGGTGTACTAAATATGACCCTCATGCTTACTTGTAGAGGTCACAGAAGGTACATAGGTCGTCTAGTGGTCACTGAAGGTAGGCCCAGTCACATAATATACAGAGGCTGGTTAGCCCATGCCCACACATGGACAAAAAGTATGGAATTATGGATATTTTGTTATTAGCAGTGAATAACAGGGTCCTAGGAGGTTCTGATACTCCAGGATTGTTTTGTTTCAGTGTTTTGAAAACCACACTCTAGAAGAGTAAGTAAGAGTCTGTTAATAGGCCTCAAATGGCCGCTGGAAGACTGGGGAGGGAACTGAATACTGCTAGTAAGAATGAAACAGAAGTCAAAACAACATCCGCAATTAGTGACATGTGGCCAGCTCCCTTTTTCTGACTGTTTAGGACTATAAAGTCCAGAGGGTTTTACAGGGCAGTTTCCATGGGCTGGTGCCAATAACATTGAGGTGTCAGTGCAATGTGTGTTTAATGAGTGCAGCAGCAGGTACCGAATCATGGCATGGGACAAAGGCTTCAAATTAGAGCTCAGGGCGGAATATTAAATTTACTCAACATTCCTTTGCCAGCATACCTTTACTCCACGATTTTTACTCCATATGCCTTCACTTTCCATGTACGTTTACTTCTATGCAGATGTACCTTACAATGCGAGAATTTAGTCCATGTATGTAATTGTCACCCACATTTTTTATAAATGTTATAAATCTTGTACTGTAAATCAATTAATAAAAATGCTCAAAATTAATTTTTTAGAGACATATATGATTTGTCATCATATGTTTTAAAACAATGTATATTCCTGGGGTTTCTTTAAAATGAAAGTATAACCTTTAAAATATATAAAACAGAACAGTGATTGTTCTGTGACCACTGGAGTGTCTGTCTTTGACACAGATCAACAGATACTGCCATCTGCCTAGTATGCTCTTGCAAAAACTAACAAATACATATTTTGCTATTTTAACCCCTTCGCTGCCAGGCCTTTTCCCCCTCCTGTGCCGGGCCTTTTTTTGCCTATTTGGGGGAGTTCGCGCTTAGGCCCTCATAACTTTTTGTCCACATAAGCTAACCAAGCCAAATTTGCGTCCTTTTTTTCCAACATCATAGGGATTCTAGAGGTACCCAGACTTTGTGGGTTCCCTTGAAGGAGGCCAAGAAATTGGCCAAAATACAGTGAAAATTTCGTTTTTTTCAAAAAAATTGGAAAAAGTGGCTGCAGAAAAAGGCTTGTGGTTTTTCCCCTGAAAATGGCATCAACCAAGGGTTTGCGGTGCTAAACTCAGCAGCTTCCCAGCTTTCAGGAACAGGCAGACTTGAATCAGAAAACCCAATTTTTCAACACAATTTTGGCATTTTACTGGGCCATACCCCATTTTTGCAGTTTTTTGTGCTTTCAGCCTCCTTCCAGTCAGTGACAGAAATGGGCATGAAACCAATGCTGGATCCCAGAAACCTAAACATTTCTGAAAAGTAGACAAAATTCTGAATTCAGCAAGGGGTCATTTGTGTAGATCCTACAAGGGTTTCCTACAGAAAATAACAACTGAAAAAGAAAAATATTGAAATTGAGGTGAAAAAAACATAAATGTTTCTCTACGTTTTACTCTGTAACTTTTCCCTGCAATGTCAGATTATCGAAAGCAATATACCGTTACGTCTGCTGGACTCCTATGGTTGCGGGGATATATAGGGCTTGTAGGTTCATCAAGAACCCAAGAAACCCAGAGCCAATAAATGAGCTGCACCCTGACGTGCGTTTTCAATCTATACCGGGTATAAAGCAATTCATTTGCTGAAATATAAAGAGTAAAAAATTGCTATCAAGAAAACCTTTGTATTTCCAAAAAGGGCACAAGATAAGGTGTTGAGGAGCAGTGGTTATTTGCACATATCTGAATTCCGGGGTGACCAAACTAGCATGTGAATTACAGGGCATTTCTCAAATAGATGTCTTTTTTACACACTCTCCTATATTTGGAAGGAAAAAATGTAGAGAAAGACAAGGGGCAATAACACTTGTTTTGCTAATCTATGTTCCCCCAAGTCTCCCGATAAAAAAGATACCTCACTTGTTTGGGTAGGCCTAGCGCCCGCGACAGGAAACGCCCCAAAGCGCAACGTGGACACATCCACATTTTTGGAAGAAAACAGAGGTGTTTTTTGCGAAGTGCCTACCTGTAGATTTTGGCCTCTAGCTCAGCCGGCACCTATGGAAACCTACCAAACCTGTGCATTTCTGAAAACTAGAGACCTAGGGGAATACAAGGAGGGGTGACTTGCGGGGCTTGGACCAGGTTCTGTTACCCAGAATCCTTTGCAAACCTCAAAATTTGGCTAAAAAAACACATGTTCCTCACATTTCTGTGGCAGAAAGTTCTGGAATCTGAGAGGAGCTACAAATTTCCTTCCGCCCAGCGTTCCCCCAAGTCTCCCGATAAAAATGATACCTCACTTGCGTGGGTAGGCCTAGCGCCGGCGACAGGAAACACCCCAAACCGCAACGTGGACACATCCTAAATTTTGGGAAAAAACAGAGGTGTTTTTTGCGAAGTGCCTACCTGTAGATTTTGGCCTCTAGCTCAGCCGGCACCTAGGGAAACCTACCAAACCTGTGCATTTCTGAAAACTAGAGACCTAGGGGAATCTAAGGAGGGGTGACTTGCGGGGCTCGGACCAGGTTCTGTTACCCAGAATCCTTTGCAAACCTCAAAATTTGGCTAAAAAAACACATGTCCCTCACATTTCTGTGGCAGAAAGTTCTGGAATCTGAGAGGAGCTACAAATTTCCTTCCACCCAGCGTTCCCCCAAGTCTCCCGATAAAAATGACACCTCACTTGCATGGGTAGGCCTAGCGCCGGCGACAGGAAACACCCCAAAGCGCAACGTGGACACATCCTAAATTTTGGTAAAAAACAGAGGTGTTTTTTGCGAAGTGCCTACCTGTAGATTTTGGCCTCTAGCTCAGCCGGCACCTAGGGAAACCTACCAAACCTGTGCATTTCTGAAAACTAGAGATCTAGGGGAATCCAAGGAGGGGTGACTTGCGGGGCTCGGACCAGGTTCTGTTACCCAGAATCCTTTGCAAACCTCAAAATTTGGCTAAAAAAACACATGTCCCTCACATTTCTGTGGCAGAAAGTTCTGGAATCTGAGAGGAGCTACAAATTTCCTTCCACCCAGCGTTCCCCCAAGTCTCCCGATAAAAATGATACCTCACTTGCGTGGGTAGGCCTAGCGCCGGCGACAGGAAACACCCCAAAGCGCAATGTGGACACATCCTAAATTTTGGAAAAAAACAGAGGTGTTTTTTGCGAAGTGCCTACCTGTAGATTTTGGCCTCTAGCTCAGCCGGCACCTAGGGAAACCTACCAAACCTGTGCATTTCTGAAAACTAGAGACCTAGGGGAATCCAAGGAGGGGTGACTTGCGGGGCTCGGACCAGGTTCTATTACCCAGAATCCTTTGCAAACCTCAAAATTTGGCTAAAAAAACACATGTCCCTCACATTTTTGTGGCAGAAAGTTCTGGAATCTGAGAGGAGCTACAAATTTCCTTCCACCCAGCGTTCCCCCAGTCTCCCGATAAAAATGATACCTCACTTGCGTGGGTAGGCCTAGCGCCGTAGACAGGAAACACCCCAAAGCGCAACGTGGACACATCCTAAATTTTGGAAAAAAACAGAGGTGTTTTTTGCGAAGTGCCTACCTGTAGATTTTGGCCTCTAGCTCAGCCGGCACCTAGGGAAACCTACCAAACCTGTGTATTTCTGAAAACTAGAGACCTAGGGGAATCCAAGGAGGGGTGACTTGCGGGGCTCGGACCAGGTTCTGTTACCCAGAATCCTTTGCAAACCTCAAAATTTGGCTAAAAAAACACATGTCCCTCACATTTCTGTGGCAGAAAGTTCTGGAATCTGAGAGGAGCTACAAATTTCCTTCCACCCAGCGTTCCCCCAAGTCTCCCGATAAAAATGATACCTCACTTGCGTGGGTAGGCCTAGCGCCGGCGACAGGAAACACCCCAAAGCGCAACGTGGACACATCCTAAATTTTGGGAAAAAACAGAGGTGTTTTTTGCGAAGTGCCTACCTGTAGATTTTGGCCTCTAGCTCAGCCGGCACCTAGGGAAACCTAGCAAACCTGTGCATTTCTGAACACTAGAGACCTAGGGGAATCCAAGGAGGGGTGACTTGCGGGGCTCGGACCAGGTTCTGTTACCCAGAATCCTTTGCAAACCTCAAAATTTGGCTAAAAAAACACATGTCCCTCACATTTCTGTGGCAGAAAGTTCTGGAATCTGAGAGGAGCTACAAATTTCCTTCCACCCAGCGTTCCCCCATGTCTCCCGATAAAAATGATACCTCACTTGCGTGGGTAGGCCTAGCGCCGGCGACAGGAAACACCCCAAAGCGCAACGTGGACACATCCTAAATTTTGGAAAAAAACAGAGGTGTTTTTTGCGAAGTGCCTACCTGTAGATTTTGGTCTCTAGCTCAGCCGGCACCTAGGGAAACCTACCAAACCTGTGCATTTCTGAAAACTAGAGACCTAGGGGAATCCAAGGAGGAGTGACTTGCGGGGCTCGGACCAGGTTCTGTTACCCAGAATCCTTTGCAAACCTCAAAATTTGGCTAAAAAAACACATGTCCCTCACATTTCTGTGGCAGAAAGTTCTGGAATCTGAGAGGAGCTACAAATTTCCTTCCACCCAGCGTTCCCCCAAGTCTCCCGATAAAAATGACACCTCACTTGCGTGGGTAGGCCTAGCGCCGGCGACAGGAAACACCCCAAAGCGCAACGTGGACACATCCTAAATTTTGGAAAAAAAACAGAGGTGTTTTTTGCGAAGTGCCTACCTGTAGATTTTGGCCTCTAGCTCAGCCGGCACCTAGGGAAACCTACCAAACCTGTGCATTTCTGAAAACTAGAGACCTAGGGGAATCCAAGGAGGGGTGACTTGCGGGGCTCGGACCAGGTTCTGTTACCCAGAATCCTTTGCAAACCTCAAAATTTGGCTAAAAAAACACATGTCCCTCACATTTTTGTGGCAGAAAGTTCTGGAATCTGAGAGGAGCCACAAATTTCCTTCCACCCAGCGTTCCCCTAAGTCTCTCCATAAAAATGGTACCTCACTTGTGTGGGTAGGCCTAGCGCCCACAAAAGGAAATGGCCCAAAACACAACATATTTTTTCACAGAAAACAGAGGTGTTTTTTGCAAAGTGCCTACCTGTGGATTTTGGCCTCTAGCTCAGCCGATAAAAATGATACCTCACTTGTGTGGGTAGGCCTAGCGCTCGCGACAGGAAATGGCCCAAAACACAACGTGGACACATCACATTTTTTCATAGAAAACAGTGCCTACGTGTGGATTTTGGCCTCTAGCTCAGCCGGCACCTGGGGAAACCTAGCAAACCAGCGCATTTTTGAAAACTAGAGACCTAGGGGAATCCAAGATGGGGTGATTTGCGGGGCTCTGACCAGGTTCTGTTACCCAGAATTCTTTGCAAACATCAAAATCTGGCTAAAAAAACACTTTTTCCTCTCATTTCGGTGACAGAAAGTTCTGGAATCTGAGAGGAGCCACAAATTTCCTTCCACCCAGCGTTCCCCTAAGTCTCTCCATAAAAATGGTACCTCACTTGTGTGGGTAGGCCTAGCGCCCACAAAAGGAAATGGCCCAAAACACAACATATTTTTTCACAGAAAACAGAGGTGTTTTTTGCAAAGTGCCTACCTGTGGATTTTGGCCTCTAGCTCAGCCGGCCCCGGGGGGGGGGGGAAATGCCCTAAAATAAATTTGACCCCCCACCCCCCCCAAACCCCCCCCTGCCCAGGTGCGACCCTTGCCTACGGGGTCGCTACCCCTGCGTGACATTGGCGCCAAAAAACAAATTCCCGGTGCCTAGTGGTTTCTGCCCTAAAATCGACCAATCTGCCCCAAGGGGGGCAGAAATGGTCTAAACACAGTTTGCCCCCCAGGGGAGCGACCCTTGCCTGATGGGTCACTCCCCATCTCTAAAAAAACAAACATACAAAAAAAAAAAAACACACAAAAAAAATTTGCCCTGGCGCCTAGAGGTTTCTGCCCCCCCCTGGTGGCAGATCGGCCTAATAATAGGCCGATCTGCCCCCAGGGGGGGCAGAAATGGCCTAAAATAAATTTGCCCCCCGAACATCCACCCCCCGCCCCCGGAGCGACCCTTGCCTATGGGGTCGCTCCCCCTGCGTGACATTGGCGCCAAAAAACAAATCCCCGGTGCCTAGTGGTTTCTGCCCCCTTGGGGCAGATTGACCTAAAATCTACCAATCTGCCCCCAAGGGGGGCAGAAATGGTCTAAACACAATTTGCCCCCCAGGGGAGCGACCCTTGCCTGATGGGTCGCTCCCCATCTCTAAAAAAAACCAAACAAACCAAAAAAAAAAACACACAAAAAAAATTTGCCCTGGCAACAAGAGGTTTCTGCCCCCCTGGGGGCTGATCGGCCTAATAATAGGCCGATCTGCCCCCAGGGGGGGCAGAAATGGCCTAAAATAAATTTGCCCCCTGAACACCCACTCCCCCCTCCCCCCCCCGGAGGGACCCTTGCCTACGGGGGTCGCTCCCCCTGCGTGACATTGGCGCCAAAAAACAAATCCCCGGTGCCTAGTGGTTTCTGCCCCCTTGGGGCAGATTGACCTAAAATCTACCAATCTTCCCCCAAGGGGGGCAGAAATGGTCTAAACACAATTTGCCCCCCAGGGGAGCGACCCTTGCCTGATGGGTCGCTCCCCATCTCTAAAAAAAAAACAAAAAAACAAAAAAAAAACACAAATTTTTTTTTTGCCCTGGCAACAAGAGGTTTCTGCCCCCCTGGGGGCAGAAATGGCCTAAAATAAATTTGCCCCCCGAACACCCACTCCCCCCCCCCCGAGGGACCCTTGCCTACAGGGTCGCTCCCCCTGCGTGACATTGGCGCCAATAAACAAATCCCCGGTGCCTAGTGGTTTCTGCCCCCTTGGGGCAGATTGACCTCAAATCGACCAATCTGCCCCCAAGTGGGGCAGAAATGGTCTAAACACAATTTGCCCCCCAGGGGAGCGACCCTTGCCTGATGGGTCGCTCCCCATCTCTAAAAAAAACCAAACAAACAAAAAAAAAAACACAAAAAAAAAATTTGCCCTGGCAACAAGAGGTTTCTGCCCCCCCTGGGGGCAGATCGGCCTAATAATAGGCCGATCTGCCCCCAGGGGGGGCAGAAATGGCCTAAAATAAATTTGCCCCCGAACACCCATCCCTCCCCCCCCCCCCCCCCCGGAGCGACCCTTGCCTACGGGGTCGCTCCCCCTGCGTGACATTGGCGCCAAAAAACAAATCCCCGGTGCCTAGTGGTTTCTGCCCCCTTGGGGCAGATTGACCTAAAATCGACCAATCTGCCCCCAAGGGGGGCAGAAATGGTCTAAACACAATTTGCCCCCCAGGGGAGCGACCCTTGCCTTATGGGTCGCTCCCCATCTCTAAAAAAAAAAAAAACAAACAAAAAAAAAAACACAAATTTTTTTTTTGCCCTGGCAACAAGAGGTTTCTGCCTCCCCTGGGGGCAGATCGGCCTAATAATAGGCCGATCTGCCCCCAGGGGGGGCAGAAATGGCCTAAAATAAATTTGCCCCCTGAACCCCCACCCCCCCCCCCGGAGCGACCATTGACTACGGGGTCGCTCCCCCTGCGTGACATTGGCGCCAAAAAACAAATCCCCGGTGCCTAGTGGTTTCTGCCCCCTTGGGGCAGATTGACCTAATATCGACCAATCTGCCCCCAAGGGGGGCAGAAATGGGCTAAACACAATTTGCCCCACAGGGGAGCGACCCTTGCCTGATGGGTCGCTCCCCTTCTCTAAAAAAAACACCAAACCAATAAAAAAAACACTAAAAAAAAATTTGCCCTGGCGCCTAGAGGTTTCTGCCCCCCCTGGGGGTAGACCGGCCTAATACCAACAGGCCGATCTGCCCCCAGGGGGGGCAGAGATGGCCTAAAATAATTTTGCCCCCCCCACCCCTACCCCCCCCGGGGAGCGACCCTTGACTACAAGGTTGCTCCCCTTGTGTGACGGCGCAAAAAAAAGATCCCTGGTGCCTAGTGGTTTCTGCCCCCCTTGGGGGCAGATTGACCTAAAATCGGCCGATCTGCCCCCAAAGCGGGCAGAAATGGCCTAAATACATTTTGCCCCTCCAGGGGAGCGACCCTTGTCCAAGGGGGTCGCTCCCCATCTGTAAAACAGAAAAACAAAAAAATCCCTGGTGCCTAGTGGTTTCTGCCCCCCTTGGGGGCAGATCAACCGAATCAAAATAGGCTGATCTACCCCCCCCAGGGGGGCAGAAATGGCCTAAAATAATCCCCCCCCACCCCCTCCCCAGGGAGCGACCCTTGCCTAAGGGGTCGCTCCCCTTGCGTGAAATTCACGCAAAAAAAAAAAACTCCCTGGTGTCTAATGGTTTCTGTCCCCCTTGGGGGCAGATTGGCCTCATCAAAATAGGCCAATCTGCCCCCAAGGGGGGCAGAAATGGCCTAAATATAATTTGCCCCCTAGGGGAGCGACCCTTGCCTAAGGGGTCGCTCCCCTTGCGTGAAATTCACGCAAAAAAAAAAAACCTCCCTGGTGTCTAATGGTTTCTGCCCCCCTTGGGGGCAGATTGGCCTCATCAAAATAGGCCAATCTGCCCCCAAGGGGGGCAGAAATGGCCTAAATATAATTTGCCCCCTCGGGGAGCGACCCTTGCCTAAGGGGTCGCTCCCCACCTAAAAAAAAAAGAAAACATAACAAAAAAAAAAAAAAAAAAAAAAAGATCCCTGGTGCCTAGAGGTTTCTGCCCCCCCTGGGGGCAGATCGGCCTAATAATAGGCCGATCTGTCCCCAGGGGGGGCAGAAAAGGCCTTCCCAAAAAATTGCCCCCCCTGGGAGCGACCCTTGCCAAAGGGGTCGCTTTGTTGCGTGACATACGCGCGCAAAAACAAACTCCCTGGTGTCTAATGGTTTCTGCCCCCCTTGGGGGCAGATTGGCCTTATCAAAATAGGCCAATCTGCCCCCAAGGGGGGCAGAAATGGCCTAAATATATATTGCCCCGTAGGGGAGCGACCCTTGCCTAAGGGATCGCTCCCCACCTAAAAAAAAAGAAATCATCACAAAAAAAAAAAAAAAAAAAAAAAGGTCCCTGGTGCCTAGAGGTTTCTGCCCCCAGGGGGGGCAGAAAAGGCCTTCCTAAAAAAATGCCCCCCTGGGAGCGACCCTTGCCCAAGGGGTCGCTCCCTTTTGCCAATTTCAAGGGAAAAAAAAAAAAATCCCTGGTGTCTAGTGGGGTTTCAAAAGCCGGATTGCAAGCAATCCGGCTTTTGAAACCTGTGAGAGACTTCAAAGGGAAGGAAATACATTTCCTTCCCTTTGAAGCCTCTCGGGGCCTCCCCCATGGGATTGAAAAAGAAATGCAAAAGCATTTCTTTTTCAATCGCGCTGGAAGCTCTGCTTCCAGCGCGATGGGGGAGACCCTGTGACTAATCAGCGCGCGCTCGCGCGCTGACGTCACAGGGGGGGTTGGGGGGGGGTCGGGGGTGGGAGGGGAAGGGCTTCCCCTTCCATCCCTGACTTGGGGGGGGTGGGGGGGAACCCCACAGAGGGAGCGAGAGCGCTCCCTCTGGGCTCTGTGCACAGGACGTAATGGTTACGTCCTGGGCACAGCAGCACTGTGCCTCAGGACGTAACCATTACGTCCTGGGCACAGAAGGGGTTAAGTAGTATTTTACCAAACCTCAATATTTTCTGTCAGGGATTTGTTTATTTCTAATTTTGACCATGCAAATGTTGGAAGTTCTCACCAGTGAATAAAAGGAATAAGCTTTACTTATCTTTCAGTACATTCCTTTTGAATTACCTTTTATCATCTATCCAAGGCATGTCGATAATTCTAATGATACAGATGGTTCAAATAAATCACAATTGTATTAGAAATAATTGTCAAATTGAGAAATCAGTATTCCTTTTTACAAGCTAAAAAAAATAAAAACAAAACTTATTTAAAAACTCAAAAAACAACTATACCTAAAACACCAGAATAGGAGACAACCTAAACCATAATATACGAGGTAAAGTTCAACATTAACCCCTTGGCAGCCAAGGACGTAACTGTTACGTCCTTGGCTGTGGTGCTGAGACACCAAAGACATAATCGTTACATCCTTGGACTGGCTCATGGGGGGGAGCACTAGCCTCGCCTCGGTGCCCCACTACAGGGATGGAAGGTGAATCGCTTCCCCTTCCACCCCCGCACCTGTACCCCCATGGTATCTGGTGACATCAGCGCGTGATCGCTCGCTCACCTCATCAGAGGCCTGCCCCTCCAATGCGGATCAGAGGAGAAATGTGTTTGCATTTCTCCTCCGATCACGTGGACAGGCCCAGAAAGGCATCAAAGGAAAGTCCTTTCCTTTCCTTTCCTTTGATGTCTTTCTCAGCATTTCTGTTGCCCGATCATGATGCGATTGGGCAGAAGAAATGCCCACTAGACACCAGGGATGTTGTTTTTTTGCAGGTTGTTGTCATGAGGGGAATGGCACCTTGGGCACGGTTTGCTCCCCAGGGGGCCAAATTATTTTAGGCCATATCTGCCCCCCCTGGGAGCAGATTGGTGTAATATAATTAGCCCGATCTGCCCCTGTAGGGGCAGAAACCCCCCAGACACTAGGGATACATTTTTTTAATGTTTTTTTTAATATATATATGGGAGTGACAACTTAGACAAGGGTCGCTCCCCAGAGAGCAAAATTACTTTTATGCCATTTCTGCACCCCTTGGGGGTAGATCGGCCTACTTTTATTAGGGAAATCTGCCCCCAAACCACTAGACGCCAGGGATTTAAAAAAAATATATATTAGTGAATGAGGGAAGCGGCTCCTTGGACAAGTGTCGCTCCCCAGGGAAGCAAAATATTTTTAGACCTTTTCTTCCCCCCGGAGGCAGATAGACCTAATATAATTAGGCCGATCTGCCCTCGGGGGGCAGAAACCCCTAGGTACCAGGGATTTTTTTTCTGCCAATTTCACGCAAGGGGAACGACCCCTTAGGCAAGGGTTGCTCCCCTGGGGGGGGGGGACACATTTACTTTAGGCCATTTCTGCTCCCCTTGGGGGCAGATTGGCCTATTTCTATTAGGCCGATCTGCCACTGGGACCAGAAACCACTTAGGCACCAGGGATTGGTGTGTGTGTGTTTTGTTTGGGGGGCAGCCCCTTGGGCAATGGGCGCTCCCCATGGGGGCACATTACTGTTGGCCATATCTGCCCTGCAGATCTGGCTATTTTCTGAAGACCCATCTGCCCCAAGGGGGGGCTGAAAGCCCACCAGAGACCAGGAAAGATTTTTTTCCAAAATAAGAGGGTGAGGGTATGGCCATACCCCCACCCCAAATAAATGAGGCCAAAGTTTTTCGGCCCATTAGTGGGCAGATGGGACAATTACCCTTGATCCGCACCCCAGGGGGGCAGAATGTCTACAAGATGACAGGGAATTTAAAAATAAAAAAAAATGTGGGGTGGTGGCTACCAACCAGTATGGGCCTAGTTATGCCCGTACTCCAACTGAAGGGAGCAACAGTCTTTCAGCTCTTCCCCGCACACTAAAACATCTCATCCCACGGAAAGCAAGAGGACATTTGGTTATTTTGGGTTTTGGTTTTACATATGAGGCACGAAAGCTTGGCTAACTGTCAAAATCGTCCCACTTGGAATGGGGAGGGCTGCACTTTTTGGACTTTGGGACGCTGCCATGTAGAAAAATCCACAACACCTAAACACATCTTAAAGCTAAGCATCTGTGTGATTTCAGGGTAGTGTGCTTCATATGACCCCCACCATTTTCTTACCCACAATGCCCTGCAAACCTCCAACTTTACTGGAAATCACACATTTTCCCCACATTTTTGTGATGGAACCTCCCGGAATCTGCAGGAATCCACAACATTCCTACAACCCAGCATTGTCTCATCTATACCGATAACCGTCTGCATCACTAGTCAGCCTAAAAATGTTTTTCTTTCAAACTGCTCTCTTGGACCTGCTTTGGTTCCCCCTCAATTTCAACATGTTTTTGGCACTTCCCTGTCATAAGCACTTGGCCCACCTATATAAGTGAGGAATCATTTTTACCAGGAGACTGTGGGGAACGTTAGATGGTAGGAAATTAGTCCCGGTGCGGTGATCTCACACAGAAATGTGGGTAAATTATGATTTTTTAGCTAAATATGAGGTTTGCTGAGGATTCTGGGTAAGAAACCATTGGGGTATCCATGCAAGTCACACCTCCCTGGGCTCCCTTGGGTGTCTAGTTTTCAGAAATGTCTGTGTTTGGTAGGTTTCCCTAGATGGCTGCTGAACACAGGACCAAAAACGCAGGTGCCCCTGCAAAAATCGGTTGTTTGTATTTGATAATTTTCATGTTTCCAGATAGAGTTTTGGGGCCTTCCTTTTGCGGGCACTATGCCTACCCCCACAAGTGAGGTACCATTTGTATGGGAGACTTGGGGGAATGCTGGGTGGAAGGACATTTGTGGCTCCTCTCAGATTCCAGAACTTTCTGTCACCTAAATGTGAGGAAAAAGTGTTTCTTTGGCCACATTTTGAGGTTTGCAAAGGATTATGGGTGACAGAACCTGGTGAGAGCCCCCCAAGTCACCCCATCTTGGATTCCCCTAGGTGTCTAGTTTTTAAAAATGCCCAGGTTTGGTAAGTTTCCCTAGGTTCCGGCTGAGCTAGAGGCCAAAATCTAGAGCTAGGCACTTTGCAAAAAACATATCAGATTTCAATGTAAAAATGTGATGTGTCCATGTTGGGTTTCCTGTTGTGAGCTTTAAGCCTACCCACACAAGTGAGGTACCATTTTTATCAGGAGATACAGGGAAATGCTGGGTGGAAGGAAATATGTGGTTCCTCTCAGATTCCAGAAGTTTCTGTCACCGAAATGTGAGGGAAAAGTGTTTTTTGGCCAAATTTTGAGGTTTGCAAAGGATTCTGGTGTTCTAATTTAGTAGCGATTAGGTTAAGCATTAGCAGAAGACATCTTGTATTTAGCAACTATTGCGAACATTTCACAGAATCCATTTTGTATACATGGCTGCCATTATCTCTGCCACATGCTGCCATGTGCTCGCCATGTGCTCTGTCCTACCTTCCTGTCAACTAATCTTGAAAATCTGTCTAGTGACAAGTTATATTTAGCATCTCCCACTTTGCACATGCCCAGTAACGTCTGCAGCTGTTAGTAATCAGTAACCAACAGTAATGTATCTATTAGTTCTTGAAAACTGTTAGCCCCTCCTACCTGTCGACTGTGCATTTCCATATGACCTTATATGTATATAAGTCTTGCTTCTATAATTGTACCACCTTCTTTTAGCCCCTGCGTGGGTATAAAAGAACCATGCTCTCTTAGTTCAGTGTGCTACTTCAAACATTTCCGAAGGGTGCTGTTTGAACTGTGGTACCACTTCATGAGGTTTAATAAACTTTGTCTTTTATTTCAGTTTCTGTGCCAACTTCTTCCTATATGGTCTGAGGAGTTTGTGCAGAGAAGGGTGAAACCCTTGCACTAGTAGGCCATCCTGAGGCTTACTTCGACACTGGGTAACAGAACCTAGTGAAAGCCCCACAAGTCACCCCATCTTGGATTCCCCTAGGTGTCTAGTTTTAAAAAATGCACAGGTTTGGTAGGTTTCCCTTAGTGCCGGCTGAGCTAAAGGCCAAAATCCACAGCTTGGCACTTTGCAAAAAACAGGTTTGTTTTCTTTGGGAAAATGTGATGTGTCCACTTTGTGTTTTGGGGCATTTCCTTTTGCGGGCGCTAGGCTTACCCACACAGGTGAGGTACCATTTTTATTTGAAGACTTGGGGGAAAACTGGGTGGAAGGACATTTGTGGCTCCTCTCAGACTCCAGAACTTTCTGTCACCTAAATGTGAGGAAAAACTTTTTTTGGCCAGATTTTGAGGTTTGCAAAGGATTATGGGTAACAGAACCTGGTGAGAGCCCGCCAAGTCACCCCATCTTGGATTCCCGTAGGTGTTTAGTTTTAAAAAATATGCAGGTTTGGTAGGTTTCCTTAGGTGCCGCCTGAGCTGGAGGCCAAAATCCACAGCTAGGCACTTTGCAAAAAACATGTCTGTTTTCTTTGGGAGAATGTGGTGTCTACTTTGTGTTTTAGAGCATTTCCTGTCACGAGCATTAGGCCTACCCACACAAGTCAGGTACCATTTTTATCAGGAGACAAGGGGAAATGCTGGGTGGAAGGATATATGAGGTTCCTCTCAGATTCCAGAAGTTTCTGTCACCAAAATGTGAGAAAAAGTGTTTTTTTGGCCATATTTTGAGGTTTGCAAAGGATTCTGGGTAACAGAACCTGGTGAGAGCCCCACAAGTCACCCCATCTTGGATTCCCCTAGGTGTCTAGTTTTAAAAAGTAGACAGGTTTGGTAGGTTTCCTTAGGTGCCGGCTGAGCTAGAGGCCAAAATCCACAGCTAGGCACTTTCCAAAAAAGAGCTCTGTTTTCTTTCGGAAAATGTGATGAGTCCACGTTGTGTATTGGGGCACTTCCTGTCGCGGGCACTCGGCCTAGCCACACAGGTGAGGAACCATTTTTTTTGGAAGACTTGAGGGAACGCTGGGTGGAAGGACATTTGTGGCTCCTGTCAGATTCCAGAACTTTCTGTCACCTAAATGTGAGGAAAAAGTGTTTTTTTTGGCCACATTTTGAGGTTTGCAAAGGATTATGGGTGACAGAACCTGGTGAGAGCCCCCCCAAGGCACCCCATATTTGATTCCCTTAGGTGTCTAGTTTTAAAAAATATGCAGATTTGGTACGTTTCCCTAGGTGCCGGCTCAGCTACAGGCCAAAATCTACAGCTAGGCCCTTTGCAAAGAACACATCAGATTTCAAGGTAAAAATGTGATGTGTCTATGTTGCGTTTCCTGTCGCAAGCATTAGGCCTACCCTTGCAAGTGAGGTACCATTTTTATCGGGAGACTTGGGGGGACACATAATAGCAAAATAAGTGTTATTGCCCCTTGTCTTTCTCTACATTTTATCCTTCCAAATGTAAGACAGTCTAAAAAAGGCGTATATTTGAGAAATGCCCTGTAATCAACATGCTAGTATTGACACCCCGGAATTCAGGGATGTGCAAATAACCACTGCTTCTCAACACCTTATCTTGTGCCCATTTTGGAACTAGAAAGGGTTTCTTGATATCTATTTTTCATTCTTTATATTTCAGCAAATGAATTGCTGTATACCCGGTATAGAATAAAATCCCATTGCAAAGTGCAGGTCATTTATTGGCTCTGGGTACCTACGTTCTTGATGAACCTACAAGCCCTATATATCCCTGAAACCAGAAGTGTCCTGCAGACATAACAGTATATTGCTTTAAAAAATCTGACATCGCAGGGATAAGTTACAGAGTAAAACATGGAAACAAACGGCTGTTTTTTTACCTCAATTTCAATATTTTTTTATTTCAGCTGTTATTTTCTGTAGGAAACCCTTGTAGGATCTATACAAATTACCCCTTGCTGAATTCATAATTTTGTCTACTTTTCAGAAATGTTTAGCTGTCTGGGATCCAGCATTGGTTACACATCCATTTCTGTCACTAACTGGAAGGAGGCTGAAAGCACAAAAAAGAGTAAAAATGGGGTATGTCCGGTAAAATGCCAAACTTTTGTTGAAAAATTCGATTTTCTGATTCAAGTCTACCTATCCCTGAAAGCTGGAAGATGGTGATTTTAGCACCGCAAACCATTTGCTGATGCCATTTTCAGGGAAAAAACCACAAGCCTTCTTCTGCAGCCCTTTTTTCCCATTTAAAAACAAAATGAAATTTTCACTGTATTTTGGCTAATTTCTTGGTCTCCTTCAGGGGAAACCACAAAGTCTGGGTATGTCTAGAATCCCTAGGATGTTGGAAAAAAAGGACACAGATTTTGCATGGGTAGCTTGTGTGGCCAAAAAGTTATGAGGGCCTAAGCGCAAACTGCCCCAAACAGCCAAAAAAAGGAGTGGCACACGAGGGGGAAAAGACCTTAGAGTGAAGGGGTTAATCAAAATGGTTATATAATTTTATGTTATTTTTTTAACTTTTCTATTCACATTTTGGAATCAAGAACTGAAAATAATTAGAGCAACTAAGACTACGTAGGTCTGTAAAAAACAGAAACTAACAATATAGCAACATTTCTTGGAATTATTTCGCTTTTGATGCAAATCTCCCACTATAAGATTATCTAAAAATTTGTCTGCATTGTAGATAAAAAAAACATTGAATAAATTAGTTTTCTTTTTACACAGAACAATAATTGTAACAGAAGGGGGCATTATGGGAGCTCTGAGTGGGAAACATGCGAGGAAAAGTGTAAAAATTACCTCATACACCTCAGTCTACTCAAGTGTAACTGGATAAGGCTAAAGGGAGCCAGGGAGATGGTAAAAGACTAATACAATTAATGTCCTGGAATATCAATGGCCTGCAGGGTAAGGGAGGGCTAGAAAATGTTTGCAGTTTCTTTTGGACTCCCCAGCTCATATACTAATCATCCTGCAAAAAACTCATTTAACTAAGGAGGAAAGCATTACCCTGTTCAAAAAGGGGTTGCAATTCTAGTTAAACAGCAGTTAAATGCAACACTGTCAGAGGTGATAGCGGATAGATTAGGCAGATGGATTATAGCTAGACTGCAGCTGGGTGGTGGGAAATTTTTATGATCCAAATTGCGGTGACATTGAACCCCTCAGAAAGGCCTTTTCCCACCACTTGGAGTTTTCAGATCCAGTTTTATGGCTGGGGACTTTAATGTGGTTCTAGATAATAAACTAGATAGGTCAGTAAAATGTAGGTCGATGGGTACTCCAAAGTCCCAACAATATCTCAAATTGATGATGAAAGATTTTCAGACTCTGTTATTGGAGGAGGAAGTCATTGGTTACCTTCGTAAGGAGGCTGAGGAGAATTTTCAGAATTAATCAGGGGTCTGCTTCTACAATTGTAGTTTGGGATACCTTAAAGGCTGCGATGAAGGGACAGAATATAAGTCTTGTTAGTTATAGAAACAAGCATTATAATGAGGAACTGAATGGTATAAAGCAGGAAATCCTGTTACGTAACACTCAGTATACGAAGGGGAGATAAGAAGCGTTTGAACAATAGGATAAGTCAGTTGAGGCAGCAGATGGAATCCGTTTTGCAGGCGAGGATTGCAAAAAGATGGGAGGCAAGCAAGCAAGCTGAATTAGAATATGGAGAAAGCATGGGAAGATTATTAGCTTGGAAGATCAAGAGGGATCAATCACGGAACAGTGTAAAGGGGTTAGTGGACAGTCAGTCGGAGGTTAGGCTTATATCCCCTGATAGTATAGAAGTGGCCTTCCAAAAGTTCTTCTCACAACCCTATACAGAGGAGAGGGAAGTGCGGAATGACGCAGTTGGTGATTGGTTGGATATGGACATGCTCCCTCGTCTTACACAGGGTAATCAGACTCAGCTGACTAGATTTATTACTAGGGGGAGGAAATAAGAGCAGTTTTGAAAGAGAGCAAGAGGGGGAAAGCAGTTGGACCAGATGGCATACCTGCTGAATTTTACAAAGCTTTGGATGATTCTATAGTTCCATTAATCCTTCAATTATTTTCAGAAATCTTTGAAGAAGGAGTCCCACTGCCTGCTTCCTGATGTGAGGCAACTATCTTTTATTTTAAAACCAGGGAAACCTCCAGTGAGATGCAAATCCTACAGACCAATATCTTTGTTAAATAGCGATTATAAGTTATTGGCTAAAATATTAACAAATAGGTTAAGTGGGGTGATAAGTGACTTAATTCACCCGGACCAGAAAGGTTTCATTCAGAGTAGATTCCTGTATGAACAAAGGTTTAATTTAATTGGTGCTATTAATTTAGCTACTACATACCAAGAACACTTGGCTGTTATTGCCCTAGATGCGATGAAAGCTTTTGACAGAGTCAATTGGAATTATTTAAATATGTTCCTTGAACAAAACAGCTTGGGTACTAAGTTCTGCAAGTCAATTTGATTTATTTATCATGCGTCAGAGGCTAGGATTCTGGCAAATGGGAAGCTAACTGACTCCTTCAGGATCACTTGGGGTACTAGACAAGGTTGCCCCCTTTCTCCCCTGTTGTAAGATTTGTACATAGAGCCTTTGGCTAGAAGGATTAGGCAAAATTCTAGAATTTCTCTCTTTAGTAGCAAGGGGTGGGTGAAGAAAGTTGCTCTATTTGCCGATGACCTCTTAGTTTATAGCTCTAACTTATCTACAGCCTTACCTACTTTATTGAATACAACAGATGAATTTGGAAAGATCTCGGGTTATCATATTAACCCTGATAAAACAGAGATAATAGCATGGAACTTTAAGGGTGATAACTGGCATATTATTAATTCAATGAGGTATTTAGGGCTATCAGTTGTGCAGGATTTGGAACAAATAACGGCAGTTAACATCAAGACAGTGGTAACAGAGTGTAGTAAACCAATGTTAGGATGGGTACACCTTCGTCTTACAATTATTGGAAGGGTCAATTTGGTCAAAATGATAATTTTACCTAAGCTCAATTTCATTTGTAATTATATCCCCTTACAAATGGATAAAAAAAACACTGGTCACACGTCAACTGAAAATAAACTCTTTTATCTGGGCACAGAAAGGCCCCAGGAGTTTATGGAACAAATTGCGCAGAAGAGTGGTGCCTTACACCTCCTGATTTACATTACTATGCATTTGCATTTCACCTTAAGAATGTTAGAAAGCTATTCTGCTCCCCAGACCTTTTCAGCAGTTGGAGAAATGTTCACATTTATGGTAGCCACGGAAAAAGCCCCCGAGTGCTTAACAGATGTATTGGCTTTGTCCCTCAAGAATGTGGGAGTAAAATTTTGGGGGGACCTAGTTAGGGATGGTTCTCTACTAGAGCGGACGAGAGGAAATCTCTCTTGGTTGAAGTACATTCAATTAAGGAATTGAATACAGAGGGTTATAGTTAGTCTGGGGTCTGTAAATTAGTTAGAGGATGATTTAATTAAAATTCATTGGTGGTTGAAGAAGGTTTCAAGTTGGTATTGGGGTATGTTGTATACATTGGATGGTGACTTTAAGCTACCTGGCTCCCTTTGGGGGGTAGTGATGCCCTCGGGTCAAGTACAAGTATGGTGAGAAACATGTACACTATTTAAGGTAGTTAAGCCTGCCTCATTGAGGATGAATCATCTTTTTAACCTGCACAAGGCTTTCCTCTCCCCCATAATCTTTCTAAGATGAGAGGGGGATAAGCAGTTAAATGCAAAATGTGGCATACTGAGTGCATCTGATATTCATATGTTTTTGGAATGTCCAGCAGTGTACTGCTGTTGTGAAAAGGTATGCAAAATGGTCTCAAGCATTGTGAAGCTAAATATTTCAGTGATTCTTCCTTTAGTTATTTTTAGCACACCGGTAGAAGGAGAAGAAAGTATCAGAGCGACGAAGACAGTATTGTTCTATACAATACTCTTTACTAGGAGAAAACTTGTCGGAAATGGACATCTGAGTCTTCCCCTTCAAAGAAAGACTGGCTCGACTCCCTTATCAGCCGTTGAAACATGGACATGTAGGCAAACAATTTAAATAAAGAAACTAAAGTAAAAACATGGTAATCGCTGCTGGAATGGAGGGATACAGGAGAGTAATACACGACTGGGGTTCACTATCATGTTTGCGTCATATGATTGGGGGCCAGATTACTCTATTTCCTTGGAGGCAGTTTACTGCGCTAAGGCTAAAGTCAGAGAGATCCTGGCTCTCTGGCTTAATTTGTTATAGCCCTGGGAGATGGAAAGACTTTTCATACTTGATCTGATAATAAAAACAGACAGAGTGATGTCATTGTTTTTTATCCTTACTTCTTTTTTAAGGTAACAAAATGATTTAGCTGTTGAGACAGATTTTAGGGTCATGTGCATTTAAGGTTAAACATTTTTGGTGTACATCAAATCTGTGCAAGGCTTTAGGTCTGTTATTGCCTTTGATTCACAAATGAGTGATAAAAGTGGATAGTTTTGTGAACATTTAGAATTTATGTCTCTTTGCACAACTGGCTCAGTTTATTACTATTTGCATGGATACCTATTACAAGCTCAAAGGTGGTGATATTTACCTGTGTAAAAATTAAAGTATTCACAGTTTTTAGCCATTCCCCATCTGGGCCTACATTAGTATGTGTGCAACTAAAATTGTCCTTTTCAATGAGTGCCCATGTGTACCTACATCACAAATGAAGGCTGAAAACGACCAGTGGGCCAACTATTTGGAAAAGTTATTAGCCAACTATGGGGGGTATGGTGAACTTGTTGGTATTTCCAAACTTGTTGCTTCTGTAAGTGTCCAGAAGTGTAGGGTAACTTGGAAAAATAACAAGATTTTACAATTTGGCAGGTGGCTTTAGTACATAGGAACTACCTGAAATAGCTAGCATTGCAAACCATAATGTTCAGTATAGTTTTTGTGTGTGCTAACACAGCATTGGAAAATGTCCCTTTCTGCTAGGTGATTGTTAGACCTGACAGCCTTTGGGTGGTCATCCCCCAACTTTTTGCCTGCCTCCCTCCACTTTTCTGACACAGTATTTTCTGGATTTAGGACTCTGCCCACTTTATCACTGCTAACAAGTGCTAAAGTGCCCATGCTCTCTCCCTTAAACATGGTAAAATTAGTTTGTACCCAATTAGCATATTTGTTTTACTTATAAGTCTCTAGTAAAGTGCACTACATGTTCCCAGGGCTTTGTAAATTAATGCTACTGGTGGGCTCGCAGCACTGATTGTGCCACCCACATAAGTAGCCCCTTAACCATGTCTCAGGCCTGCCATTGCAAGGCCTGTGTGTGCAGTTTCACAGCCACTTCGTCTTGGCATTTAAAATTGCTTGCCAAACTTTAAACTCCTCTTTTTCTACATATAAGTAACCCATAGAGCAGGGTGAAATGTAGGTAAAAGGCAGGACATGTACATATGTGTTTTATATGTCTTGATAGTGAAAAACTCCTAAATTTGGTTTCCACTCCTTTGAGGCCTGCTCATTTCATAGGCTAGCATTAGGACTGCCCTCATATAATTTGTGGGTGGTAGAGTCTGATCTGAAAGGGATAACCATGTCATATTTAGTATGGCTAGAATGGTAATAGAAAATCCTGCTCATTGGTGAAGTTGGATTTTATATTACTATTTTAGAAATACCACGTTTAGAAAGTGAGCTTTTTTCTACACTCAAAACCATCTGTGGCTTATAGCCTGTCTCCTATCACTGTCTGGGCTGGGCTGGTTGACAGCTCTACCTGGGCCGTTTACCCAGACAACCACAAACACAGGACACTCAGTCACTCCTGCACTCATCTGCATATCGAATGGGTCTTTCTGGGCTGGGCGGGTGAAGGGCCCAACACTTACATTTCAAAGGCCAGTGGCCTGCCCTCACACAATGTACTGTCAAACCCAACACTGGAACCCCAGCAGACAGGCCTGAACTGAAAGGGGAATTTGTGCACTTCAAAACCATTCTTTGAAGTCTCCCCCGCTTCAAAGGTCTATTTGGATATATTAACTGGGTCTCTGACCACACCAACTCCGACACTTCTGGACCTACACCTGCACCATGTCAAGAGGAAATGCCTAGCTGCCCAAAGGACTAATTTGGACAGCTTTGCTGAGAAGAACTGGTGCCCTGCTGTTGCTGTGCTGCCCTGCTGGCCTCTGACTGTGCTGAGAAAGACTCTGCCTGCCCCAAATGTGCTCTCCAAGGGCGAGGAGTGAGCTTGCCTTCTGTTTTCTGAAGTCTCAGGATCAAAAGGACTTAGGCCTCAACTATGACATTGGCTGTAAATTCTGCTTGCCGCCACGCTGATGGCCACCAACATATCGCCACGGTGGCGAATATCCGTTTGCCATATTATGACACTCACACACCAATCTGACTGAATACAGCCACATACACAAATCCGCCAACCCAAAGGTCAGTGCAAAAGTGGCGGTCCCAACACCCATACTGTTATGCCAACAAAACAACGCCCATCAAAATATGACCCACGAATCACCATGGTGGACATTCAACGGTGGTAAACCATTGGCGATACATTCCGCTGCGCTCATAAAGGACATCCACATACAAAACAACACCACATTGGCCAATACTAAAGACACACATCTGACACTCATACACACACCCACACCACTATAAAACACACACCCACATTACCCACAACCCTTTACAATTACAAATCATTACCACCAGACTGACACCAAAACCACTGCGACACCTAGATGCCCACCACTTACACCCATACAACCCTCACGCATCCCACATCACACACCCCAATACATTCCTCAACACACTCTTACCAACACACACCACACAACACCCATGTCCCCACAAAGGCACCCCCATTTCACTGATGAGGAGTTAAGGGTCATGGTGGAGGAAATTGTCAGGGTGGAGCCACAGCTGTTTGGAGCACAAGTACATCAGATATCCATTGCAAGGAAGATGGAGCTATGGTGGAGAATCATGGACAGGCTGAACACCATGGGACAGCATCCAAGAACAAGGGACGACATCAGGAAGAAACGGAACAACCTACGGGGGAAGGTATGTTCCATAGTAGCAAGGCACTAGCTCACCATACAGAGGGCTGGCAGTGGACCCCTGCCTCCTCACCCACAGCTCACAGCATGGGAGGAGCAAGTTTTGGCAATACTGCATCCTGAGGGACACACTGGAGTAGCCGGAGGACTGGACACTGGTAAATCTACATTTACTACTTATCACCCCCCATACCTGCATGCTATCACATCCCCTCACCCTCACTCCCATTACTCCACTCCATCCCACATACTGCACCTACACATATGACTAACCCCATGCCAGGTCCTGCATGCTATACCAATGCATGGACAGCCCTCCCAGCCCTGCATGACCACTCATCACAAAAGCATGCACAGCATACGGAAACTAACAATCCCACAATACATCACCATACACAAGCAAGAGATGGCATGGCAACACCAAAAATAGAGGTGAAGCGAGGGATGTACAATATGTCATAGACATGAGCATAATACATCACTTACATCCCCACAGGTACCCCAGCAAATGTCAGTGGAGAGGAGGTGCAATACTATTCAGTCCCCCAACAGAAGATGTCCCCAGTGATGACAGTAACTCTGGACTTCTAGATCTGGATGACCTACCTGGCCCATCAGGGACCACTGGGCAGCTGGTCACCCAAGCCCACTCACAGACCACCACAGAGCCTCCTCCTTCAGTATCCCACACCACAGTACCCACCCAGCATACCCACATCTCTGTCCACAGGACACATCAATCAGCAGTGTGCCCACCTGTACAGGGACCCCAGGCCACACCTCACCCCAAGACAATCAGGGACCTGGGGTCAGTGGCAATGGGCACATCGTTCAGGGGACAGAGGCACAGGACAACATGGACACTGGGAGGACTGCTCTGCACCATGGGGAGGACAGGACCGGGGAACCAACTCTCCGAGATCCTGGGAGCCTACCAACATTCCCAGGGAACGATGGGCCAGATCATTGACAAGGTGCAGGAGAACAGGCGGCTGTAGGAGGAACAGAATAAGGGGAGCAGGGAGGACTTGCAGGCCATTAACACAATCCATATCTCCATAGCAGGGGTGCTGGCCGACAGGGGCAACATCATGAGGGAGGCAACAACACACCAGTGGGGACCTACCACTAGCCAGTCCATTGACCAGCCCTCTACTTCCATTACCACTAGTGGGCAGGAGGCCCCACAACACGACCCACAGGCCCCCAGCATCCCACCCCCTGCAGAAGGTGAACCATCCAGCAAATGTTCCCTGCAACCCAGACAAAAGCCAGAAACACTTGCCAAAACCCCCGCCAGGAAATGAGACTCTCCTGAGTGTCCCTCTTGTGTCCCATTCAGTCACCTTTTCCACTTTGAACTGCAGTTGTTCCCCTTCCAATGGCCCCATGGACACTACGCCTGTGCTACAAACAGACTGGAACAATACCCTGGACATTCCTCCATCATCACCCCATTCCATTGCACCTAAACCTCAATTTCTTAGCACTACAATAAACACCCTTCAACACAGCTTCACTACTAGTATTATATGTGTTGAAAATGTGTATTTATGTAAACAGTCACATCCATCGCAAATAAACTGACTGTACACTATGAGAGCATAGAAATAATGACCTGTAGCTGGCTGTAGTCAGCACATCAGTACTCAGTTGTTATATCACCAACATCTGTAAAATGACAAACCATAGGTGAAAGTAAGTACAGTGAAAAGGAAGTTAATGACATCAGGCTACAGCCACATGGAATACACCAATAGTCATAGAAATGTGTAGTTGCACTGTCTCACCTGTGTGTCATTGGAAGTACTGACAGAAAACTGATGTTATGTTGTCCTCATCCTCAGCCTCTTCATCCTCTCTGTCATCAGGGCCTACTGCTGCCACAGGGGCATCTCCTGTAGAAAGGATACATGGCATCTGTGTGCCAGGTTGTGCAACATGCAGCATGCCACTACTATCTGGCAGACCTTCTCGGGTGAGTAGCACTGGGATCCACCTGTCAGATGGAGGCACCTGAACCTGGCCTTTAGGAGGCCGAAGATCCTCTCGATGAACCATCTAGTTTGTCCATGTACCTCATTATAACGTTCCTCTGCCCCTTTTCTGGCATTCCTCACAGGGGTTAGCAGCCACAATAGGTTTAAGTAGCCAGAGTCACCTGCAAGAATTGAGGGAGCACATTTAGCTTCACACAATCCTATGAGGTTAACACCAGAGGCATACTCTAACATACAGTGGGTGGGGACCAAGGCTTACCTACTAGCCACACCCTGTGCCTCTGTAGTTGGGCCATCACAATTGGGATGCTGCAATTCCTCAGAACAAAGGCATAATGCACCGACCCACGATACTTGGCATTGATGTGGGACATGTACTGGTCTGCCAGGCACACCATCGGCACATTCATTGAGTGGAAATTCTTATGCTTCATGAACACCTGTTCATTCTGCCATGGGGGCAAACGCAATATGTGTACCGTCAGTCACCCCAATAATATCGGGGATATATCCCATTGCATAGAATTCGGCCTTCACTATGGCCAAAATCTTCCACCTGGTGTAAAGCAATGTAACTGCACATGTGATTTACCAGTGCAGACAACACTCTTGCAAGCACAATTGAGAACATTGGCTGTGACATTCCTGCTGCCAAGCCCACTGTCACTTGGAAGAACCTGTTGCCAGGAAATGGAGCACTGATAGACGAAAGGATGAGATCGATTCAGGCTCCAATTGAGCACACAGCTCTGTGATTGTGGCTCTGTCCAGTCTATAGGTAAGGACAATGTGCCTGTCCTATAGTGTAGCTCAGTCCACCAGGGGTCTGTACACGGGGGTATGTCTCCACCTCCTCTTCATCCACAGCAGTAGGTATCCAAAGGACACAAGAGTGAGTAGGCTTTCACAATTGGAACAATGAAACCACAACAGCAGTCCACATGGTGTACTTTTGTATTGGGACAGTGTTAATGGCGAGGTATGTGCCAATCTAATCTGTGATGCAGTTATTGTCGATATGACTTTTTACCCCCCCTTGAAATGGCAACCACCTGTCCTGTATGTAGGGAGAGGTGGAAGTGAGGTAATTCCGCCGACGTTGGGCGTCGTGGCGGAAGGCAGTCTTGCACCGCCGTCCAATTTCTCTTTGGATAATTTGGGGCTCTATGGAGTACAGTGGCCAATGGGGATCTATGCCGGCAGTGGCAGTGTACACTGCCGCAGACGTGACCGCCATTTTCTATCTGATTCCTCACTTGTTTCCTGACCTTCAACAGGAGAAGACCTACACTGTGTGTGCTGCTATGACCTGTGTCTGGAACCTGCCATGTCCCGTATGACCGGGGAAAAGGCCCCAGCCTTCACTTCAGAGGAGCTGGAGCAGCTGGTGGATGGGGTTCTACCCCAGTACAGACAGCTGTATGGGCCTCCAGACCACCAGGTGAGTACACTTTGGGCATGATGCATGTAGGAAGGATGCATGGAGATGTGTGTGCAAGCATCATGTAAGGGGGTTGTGGTGGGGGAATGTCTTGTGGTGGTGTACATGGTGTGCGCTGGGCTATGTGTGTGCCAATGGTGATGTAAACGGGCATGGTGGGCCATTTGTGTGACATGCTGGACTGTTTGTTTAATGGTGTTTGCCTGTTTGTATTGCCTCTGCAGGTCAACGCCCATCAAAAGAAGGGAATATGGCATGCCAATGCAAAGGACGTGTGCACTCTGGGGGTCTATGGCAGGTGGAGCACCCACTGACGGAAATGGTGGGAGGACCTGAGACACTGGGCACGGAATACCACAGAGGCCTAGCTGGGGTTGGCCACCCAATGAAGAAGTGGAGCCAGTCAGACCGTGATCCCCTGCTGCCCTGCATACTGGCGGTGGCCTACGCTGAGCTGAATGGGCACTTGAGGGAATCACAGCAGCCACAAGGGGATGAGTACAGTGGGTATCATTACATCATTTGGCTGCTGGGGTGGTATCCGGGTGGTGGATATGTGTTAGTGGGTGCCCCTAACGCCAGGCCAGACATTGCAGCATGGGTCATCTGAAGAGTAATGGGTGTATGGCAAATACAGGTAACCTAGGTTGTTAGTAGTTAATTTCAGGCTGGGTATCGTGGGTCCCAGGACTGATGATATTGGCAGTGTGTGGTCCTTATCTTGCTTAGTAACTAGCCATATCACTGGTAGTGCAATGCATAGTGCTTAAGCCTGTTCTCTATGTGTGACGGTGATGTGTCTTTCAATAGTGGTGTTGGTGCAGTCACTGACCCAGTGTATCCTTTGTCTCTCTATCCCCCTTTCTTGTTTTGTCATCCTCTCCTTGTGTGCATTAGCATAATCTGACGGAGGAGCTGGGGCACTGGTGACAGAGGGAGCTGCATCCCACAGGACCCAGGAGGCAGAGTCCACCGAAACCGAGGGAACCAGTGGGATGGAGAGTGAGGGGAGCATCACTGCGGAGACTGGAGGAGACAACACAGACTCAGATACTTCCTCCGATGGGAGCTCCCTGGTGGTGGCGGAGACTTCTATGACCACCCCAGCTGCAGTTACCGCTGCCACCCCTGTACCGGCACTGCCCTCCCAGCAGCCCCTCAGCAAGTTGCCTGTGCTCACTTACAAAGGAGGGTGGGCATCTCTTTCACCCCAGGCACCTCAGGCCCCGCCCCAGTGTGCCCTGATGCCCTAAGTGTGGAGGGTATTGACCTCCTGGATCCATCTCTGTAGGGCAGTCAACCATTGTGAATGCCATCCAGGGTCTAGCATCCCAGATGCAGCAATGCAATGCATTCCTAGAGGGCATTTACTGTGGATTGACGGCCCAGATTCAGGCTCTGGCCTCCTCTCTGATGGCAGCCATTGTCCCTGTTTCTTCCATTCCCCCTCCAATTACCACTTCCCAGTCCCATTCTCCTCAACCCCAACCCATCCCAGGCACACATACAGACAAGCATGCACACAAGACAACACCCAAGAGTGGCACAGGCAAACACAAGCACCACACTTCATCACACAAGCACTACATAAACACCATACAGTTGCAGACACAACAGCATCCACTGCCTCCACTGTTTCCCCTTCCTCCTCCACCTCCCTCCCAGTCATGTCCACACTCACACCTGCATGCACTGCATCAACATCCACCACCAGCATCACCACACCAAGCAGCACACACACCTCACTAGCAGACACCTCCACAACAGCCATGCACGTGTCCCCTCTGTCCTCTCCCACCCTGTCTGTCCCTCCTCCTAAAGGACACAAACTCAAACACTCACACACCCAACAGCCATCCACCTCACATCAGCAGACAGCCAATGCAACTGCACCCAAATCCAGCAGACATACACCTCCTACAAGCACTCCCTCCAGCTCCACTCCCATCACTCCTACCTCCTCCTGCCCCACTGTCCCTAAAAAGCTTTTCCTTGTCCAGCTTGACCTCTTCCCTCCCCCTCACCCCCGTCCTGCCCACATGAACAGGGTACCAAAGACCCAGCCCTGCACCTCACCCAAATAGTCCACAAGGACAGTGGAGGCACCACCTTTTTCATGGTGGTAAGAATACCACACCTCCATCGAAGAAGGGGAAGGAGCCTGCACCTCCATCGAAGAAGAGGAAGGAGCCTGAACCTCCATCAAAGAAGGGGAAGGAGCCTGCACCTCCATTGAAGAAGGGGAAGGAGACTGCACCTCCATGCAAGAAGGGGATGGAGTGTGCACCTCCATCCAAGAAGGGGAAGAAGCCATCCACCTCTGCCAGGAAGGGTAAGGAATCCACGCCCCATGTAAAGGAGGAGATGAAGCCCTCTACTCCAGCGGAGGTTGTCAGGGTGACACTTCCACCACAACCAGCTATCACGGGGCCCCTACCACAAGCTGAGGGAGTGCATCCCAGGAGGCACCTCCATCCACCACCACACTGCAGCCATCAGCAACTGCAGAGGCTGCCCAGGAGGCACCTCCATCCACCACTACACTGCAGCCATCAGCAACTGCAGAGGCTGCCCAGGAGGCACCTCCATCCACCACCACACGGCAGCCATCAGCAACTGCAGAGGCTGCCCAGGAGGCACCTCCATCCACCACCACACTGCAGCCATCAGCACCTGCAGAGGCTGCCCAGGAGGCACCTCCAACCGCCAACCCACTGCAGCCGTCACCGTCAGTGGACGCCATGTAGGTCACCCTCCAGGTGCTGCTGTATGAGGGGCCCCCTCCAGAATCAGTGCCCACCTGAGCAATGGGCTGTTGCCCCATCCAGAAGCAGTGGGAAGTCACCCACCTGAGAGTCTGTGGCCTTGCACTCCCCAGGTCAGAGCAACGGGAATGTTGCCCCACTCAAAAGCAATGGGAAAGTCACTCACCTGAGAGTCTGTGGCCTTGCACTCCCCAGGACAGAGCAATGGGCAAGTTGCCCCATCCGGAACCAGTGGGAAAGTCACCAACCTGAGAGACTGTGGCCTTGCACTCCCCAGGACAGAGCAATAGGCATGTTGCCCCATCCAGAAGCAGTGGGAAAGTCACCAACCGGAGAGACTCTGGTCTTGCACTCCCCAGGACAGAGAAATGGGCATGTTGCCCCATCCAGAACCAGTGGGGAAGACACCCACCTGAGAGACTGTGGCCTTGCACTCCCCAGGACAGAGCAATGGGCATGTTGCCCCATCCAGAACCAGTGGGCTTTTCCCACATCCAGCTGAGGTGTCCCCCCTCCCCCTGAGGTACCTGCCCACTTGCAAATTGATGTCCCTGCAGAGTTCTAACCAGATGAAGTCAGGATTCAAATTGGGCCTTAGACTATGCCCTGTGGCCATGTGGGCCCTTTGAACATTGGACTAGGCAGCGTCCCTTTGTGTATATATGTACATCTCTGTTTCACTGACAAATTGATAAATTTTTTAGATGTTGATTTGAATACAATCACTTTCATCCATTCCTGTTGTCCTTGCATTATTTTGCTGTGTATCGGGTGCAATTGTTTTTCATGTGCAGCTGCTTGTGTGTATGGTGTGTGTCTATCGGGTGCGTGTTGTGCATGTGTGTGTCACTCGTTTTCCTCACTACCTCCCTTGTGTGCTAGGCAGCTGTACTCCCCTTAATCGTCGTCATCGTGGGCGTTGGTGTTCCAGGTGGAGCATGATGTAGATCATTGGGAAAACTTGCAGTTCGGGTTCCATGGCTGTGTTCTTCTTCCCTGTGTCTCCGATGGTGCGTCCTTTCTCTTTTGTGATGCATTTCTGCCAGGCTTTTGATGGCGTTGGTACCACCCCAGAAAATGGAGCGGTTTGCAAAGTCTTAATATGGTGGGCAGTACTTTGTCTCCCACCTGGCTGTTGCCGGCTACCGCAGTGGTGAGTTTTGTTTCCGCCCTGGCGGTTGGTGTTGTACATTTGCTGCCTATGGGAGTTCTCACCTCCATGGTCATAATTTGCCAGTAATTACCGCCAGCCTGTTGGCGATATTACTGCCACTTTATCACTCAGAGACAGGGTCGAAATGAGGGCCTTAATCTCTTCAGGAAACTCGTGCATCGAAAAACAATGCACCTCCTCCTGAAATTTATCTAAAGCCTGCCTTGCGAACGAGAAATCTCCACACAGCTGACCAGAACGACGCAGCCCAGACTGGAAATTCAACACAGTGCCTGACTTGCGATGGAAAATTTGACGCAGCGCCTTCCAGTTTGGCACAGTGCCCGTGCCTTCTTCCAGCTTGACAAGGATTTTCACTGCATCTTCCCTGAGCATCAAAATATCCCAGCACTGCAGTGAGGAACCAAGACTGTGTGGCGAAAAACAATGCAAGTCCTTTTCAGCATGGGAAAACTATGGGGTGTGAATGTAGGGGAGAACACACTCTCAAGGAGGGCGCTCAAGGAGTGAGTGAGGCACAGTATGTAGAAAAGGTGCACTCTCAGGGGGCACCACCCAATCCCCTAACAAGTTTACCAAGTAAACAAAAAGAGCAAAAACATGTGTAAGGCACTCATCCACAAATGAATGCACTATTAGACAAAGACAATTTTATTGTTATTATTTAAGCATACCAGGTACTGTGTGTAACAAAGAGACAACTGTTTTTTTAGGGATAAAAACTCTTTCAAACTTTTTAATAGTGATATTTCAACTTGTGCTTATTGGATCTTTGTCAGTTTTACCTTATTTTTAACCTGTCTGGTGTATTTTTATGGTGTTTTCACTGTGTTACTGTATGATTTTTCAAACAAATACTTTACACATTGCCTTCAAAGATTAGCCTCTTTTCTCAGTGCCAAGCTACCAGAGAGTGGGCACAGGATATTTTAGATTGTCTTTGACTTACCCTGACTAGGATTGGGTTATACCTAGACAAGGGTGTATACCTATGCCAACTAGAGACCCCATTTCTAACAGTGATCCTCAAACATTTTTGCCTTCCTCCTTTTATTTTTACTGGATTTGTTTTTGTTGGCCTTAGGATTCTGTGCACTTTACTGCTGCTAACCAGTGGTGACGTGTTTGTGCTCTCTGCTCTAAACATTGTAGATTTGGCAAATCCCCAATGGGCATATTTAATTTACTCATACATCTCTCATTAAAAGTGCAATCCATTTGGCCAGGGCCTGTAAATTAAATGCTACTTGTGGGCCTGCAACACTGATTGTGCCACCCACTTAAGTAGCCCTTTAATCTTGTCTCTGGTCTGCCATTGTAGAGCATGTGGGTACAGTTCTAAACTGCCAACTCAACCTGGCAAAATAACCCTTTTGCCAGGCCCAAACCTTCCTTTTTAATACGTATAAGATACCTTAGGTTACTAGGTCCAAGGTTAGGCCTTGGACAGTCCAGAGGACATGGTGCAATGTGCTTAAAAAGCAGGACATGTACTTTTGAGTTTTACATGTCCTGAAAGTGAAAAACTGTTAAAGTCATTTTTCACTACCACAAGGCCTATCTCTCACATAGGATAACATTGGGATTACCTTAATATATTTTATAAGTGTAATTCCCATTTGTGAAGAGATATACTTTTCATGTTTGTTGTCTCTGTAACCACAATTTAAAATCAAAACTTATGATGAAGTTGGATTTAAAATTGCAATTCTGAAAATTACACTTTTAACAAGTTGGTATTTGTTTACTTTAGCCATTTGGTGCCTGTTGCCTATCTCTGATCACATGTATTGCATGCATGACATCTGTGCTTTGTGTATTACCCGTAAACAGCCACACACTTGATGGGCCATCCTAGCAGGATGGGAGGGAGCAGCGGGACCCAGCCTCACTCCCACCTGAATAGGCTGTGTCCTGTCCATGCACAAAGGGTTGCATAACCCCTTTAGTGAGTCTGGAGCCAGGGCAGGAAAGGCAGGACCTCTGTGCACTTCAAAGACCTGCCAACAAAGTATTCCCCACTTCAAAGGCACCACTGGGTATAGGAATTGAACCTCAGACATCACCTCTTCAGTAGACCTCAGGACCTGTGGATAGTCTGCCAGGAAGTAGGACTTTTCTGCTCTTGAAGGGACTGCCACTCTGCTAGACTGACACTTTGAAGGAGTTTCTGTCTTGATGTGCTAACCTGCTGCCTGGTGACCTCTTTCCTGAAGAGGAAGAAGTGGACCTGGAACCCATTTTGACCTCAGAGTGACTCATAGGGCTGGTCTGCTTGCATTCTGATCTGAGCCTTTCAGACATAACAGGCTCCCCATAGCTCCTGGAAACATCTTCAACAAGCTCCTGACCCCCAAGAGGTGCCTCTCAGGCCCAGGGCCCATGGAAGTGTTTTATAAGCTTTTTTAAATTAAGCATTTTGGATTTTTGAGAATGGAAACAGGTCCATATGCTCTGGATCCTCATCAGAAATGCTGAATGAGTTGCCACAGGTAGGTCTCTTTGCACAGCAAGCCTCCTCCACCTGCGTGGATTGACAATGTGAGACTGCAGCTTGTCCATCTGTGATGTCCAGCCTGGTTCTCACACCCCGCCAACCATCTCCAGTGATGCTCTCCTTATTCCTGGAGAACTTTCCTGTGAATGGGACAATTGGCACAATTCCCAAAAAGGAAACATTTCAAGAGTACTAATCTGGGACTTCATCTGACCTGCAGTCCATCATGGTCAGCTTGAACTTTTGACTTTGATCCAGTCCAGTGCAATGAACTAGCCATGGTTCGCACTTTATGCTTTTAGGTGCTATAATGCACCTTATTCTTTAAAAAAAACCTCATAACTCCAGTTCTACAGTTACATTTTTGTTGTTTTGATCTTGTTTTATTGATTAAATTGTGTTCTCTCTTGCAAACTTGGTGTGGAATCTTTTTGTGTGGTGTTTTTACTCTTTGAAGTGTTGCTCAAATACTTCACACACTGCATCAAAGTTAATCCTTACTGCTCTGTACCAAGCTAGCAGGGGTGTGAGTAAAGGTTAATTTAGGATTTTTCTAACTCTTACCCTGACAAGAGTTGTGGTTGCTGTGTGACCATGCCTCATTTCCCAGTCAACAAGTAACCCCATTTCTAACACACATATTGAAATGTGTCCAAACCTTAAAGTATGTGATTCACTGGTAGACTTGGTTTTTCATAACAGTTGCCTTATATTGTCAAGAACAGTTTCAGATTTGTACAAATTTGTTTCTTTGGTGGAAGTCTGGCACGTTCTTATTATGCATGTGCAGACAAATGAATTTTATCATTAAATTTTACAAAAGAAAAGTCAACATGCATATTTTGCAATCAAAATCATTCCAGGTACATTTAAGGTGACGGATGTGGAGAAAATTCCACGGGCAGGACAGATTAATCTATTGTGAGACAATGTCTTCTTGAGCAGAAAATAAACATTACAATGTATGGAATTTGGAGAATTGCATACATTCTGTATAATATAGAAATTGACATATTTCACACATTTCTCTGGTGTAATTACATTTTTCACCTCCCCTGTCTGTAATACATTCCTCATTTAGAGAGAAATGACTGTTTTTGTGTCTCATAAATGATACCTGCAATTAGCCAAATCAAGCACATCAAATAGGGGTCTGGATACAGCATATCTGGTGTTCATGTTTACTTTTGTCCTATGCAAATATTGCCCATACTATTAATCAAAAGACATACACCTGCTGCCACCTTGGTATTACTCTTACACTGTCTGATGCACATGATCCAGAGGAAAGGAAAGAGACAGTTATTGTCTTAACCTATTTATACTAATTGGAGGTCTGGTAATCTCAACAGGTCTATGTAGATATCTAATCATAGAGCTGTGAGTATTGGTGCCTAGATTTATCAAGCTTTCACACAACGCAACACAGTAAGACACCTTGGCCTTCATTACATCCCTGGCGGTCGCCAACAGGCCAGCGGTAAAAAAAATGGGACCCCAACATAGACAGCCACTTTAACACTCCGAGCGCCACAGCGGTAGCAACAAACACCGCCAACAGACAGGTGGAAGACAATGTACCCCCCACGCTATTACAAGGCACCAATCCGCCAGCTTTTTTGAGGCGGTACCAACGACATCAGGTCGAAAACACACAGGCTCCTCAAGGGAAAGAGGGGGCACCTCAGCCGGAAGATGGTACTACGCCACTGCTCCTGGAGGGGGCAACATGCCCACAGCGATGTCCTGGGGAGTGCAAAGCCACAGTCTCTCAAGTGGGTGGTTTGCCCACTGCTTCCTCCTGGGGAGTGCAAAGCCACAGACTCTCAAGTGGATGGTTTACCCACTGCTTGCTCCTGGGGAGTGCAAAGCCACAATCTCTCAAGTGGGTGGTTTGCCCACTACTTGCATCTGGGGAGTGCAATGCCACCGTCTCTCAAGTCTCTGAAGTGGGTGGTTTGTCCACTGCTTGCTCCTGGGGAATGCAAAGCCACAGTCTCAGAAGTGTGTGACATGTTGCACTGGCTCTGGAGGGGGCCTTGTGCCCAGTCTGCTTCATCCTGCCAAGAATAGGGTGAGTGGATGCATAATTCTACTGGTTCTGGAGGGGGCCTTGTGCCCAGTCTGCTTCATCCTGCCAAGGATAGGGTGAGTTGATGCATATCTCCACTGGTTCTGGAGGGGGCCTTGTGCCCAGTCTGCTTCATCCTGCCAAGGATAGGGGGAGTGGATACATATCTCCAATGGTTCTGGAGGGGGCCTTGTGTCCAGTGATTCTGCACCTGGGGTGTGGCAGTTCACATTCCCTCACCTGGGTGTCTGAGGCACGAGATGTGCAGGGAACAGGTAGCAGGATACTCCATGGAGGCAGAGCCAGACTCCATCCTGAGGCGGCTTAGGCTGTAAACTGCTGGTAGTGCCAGAGCTGGTGGTGGTGCTTCAAGTGGTGGGTGCAGGGTCCAGGCCGTCTCCTGCAGCCTCGGACGGCTGCCCACTGGGGATGCTGCTGATGACAGATGTAGTGGCACCGGCTGGGCATGTGGCGGTGCATATTGAGGTGCAGGTGGTGGTGCCTGTGTCGGTGTCTGCGGCGGAGATGCTGTCTGTGGTGGGCATGGTGCAGGTGCTGGTAGTAGTGGAGGGAGACACCAGGCCGTCTCAAGCAGCCTTGGACGGCTGTCCATTGGGGATGATGCTGCTGACTGTTGTTGTGGCAGCAGCAGTGCAGGTGGCAGTGCTTGCAGCTGTCATTTCCGTGGCACAGGTTGCTGGGCTGTCAGGACTAATGGTGGTCACCAGTCCCTCACCTGGAGGCTCTGAGCCCTGAAGTGCCTTGCCTTTGTTTTTTTTGCCCTTTCCCACCTAGACAGACGCTGCTGGGACCTTGGCATTGTCTCCTTAAGTTTTTTATGAGACCTTGCCGGATGGGTCATGTGTCTTGTCCATGCTACATGCTGACCCTTGGCAGGTGGCGGAATCAGTTGGTCCTTTGCATTGTTCGGTGGCACACTGCCAGCCCTGACGGGTCCCCCTTTGATCCTTTGGGACTTGCAGGTACCACAGCGGATGCCGAGTTGGTGGCTGAGGTGCTAGCCTGGGATCTTGACACCCTAGCCCTAGGGGAAGGACGGGGGGAGGCATAGGAAAGAGGTCAGTGTTAGCCAGGAAATGTTTTTTGGACACACTGGGATAGGAAGATGGAGGGGGTTTGGGAGTGGAGTAAGAGGGAGTGGTTGTAGGAGGTGTATGTCTGCTGAGTTCGGGTGAAGGTGCATGGGCTATATACTTTTATGAGGTGGATGGCTGTTAATGGGTGTGTTCCTGCATTTGTGTACTGTGGGAGGAGGGCTCACAGACACACTGGGAGTGGACACAGGGGACGTGTGCATGGTTGTGGGGGTGGTGACTGGCCGTGAGGGGTGTGTATTGATGGGCGTGCTGGTGATGAAGGTAGTGGCTGATGATGTAGTGCATGCAGGTGTGAGTGGAGACACTACTGGTAGGGGGTAAGGAGGGGGACACAGTGGAGGAAGTGGATGTTGGTATGTTTGCATGGTTATGGTGCTTGTGTGAGTGCCTGTGAGATGATGTGTGGTGCTTATGTTTTTCTGAGCCACTTTTGTGTGTTGATTTGTGTGCATGCTGGTCTGAAGGTGTGCTTGGGATAGGGTGAGGTAGAGGGGATTGGGTCTGGGTAGTGGAAGTTGGAGGGGGGAGGAGGGAGGCTGGACACAGGGGCAATGGCTGCCATCAGTGCTGAGGCCAGAGCCTGAAATGCTCTCTGTTGGGCTGCAACACCAGAATGAATGCCCTCCATGTATGCATTTGTTTGTTGCAAATGCCTCTCGACACCCTGGATGGCATTCAGAATGGTTGACTGCCCAACAGAGAGGGATCTCAGGAGGTCACTAGCCTCCTCACTGAGGGCAGCAGGTCTGACTGGGGCAGGTCCTGAGATGCCTGGGGCAAAGGAGATGCCCACCCTCCTGGGTGAGCGGGCACAGGAAACACGCTGAGGGGCTGCTGGGAGGGCAGTGCTCGCAGGGGGGGTGGCGGCTGTGTCCACCACTGCCAGGGATCTTCCATTGGAGGAGGAATCGCTGTCACTGGTCTCCCATCCTGTCGCTGTCGTGGAGCTCCCCTCGCCCTCCGTCCCACTGGTGCCTTCACCCTTGGTGGATTCAGCCTCCAGGTCCATGTGGGATGCAGCTCCCTCCATCGCCGGTGCCTCTGCTCCTCCACCAGATGATGCTAATGCACACAAGGACAGGGTGACAAAACAAAAAGGGGGGGAGAGAGACAGAGGATACACTTGGTCAATGCCAGCAACAACACTACCATTGGTGGACACAACACACAGGGAGCATCCCTATGCACTAGGTCAAGCCCAAAAAGTCACTAAGGTAGTTACCAGCCCATGGGGGACAATACCTAATGCCAGCCTCTGCACACCTGACACCCACAGGACCCTTCCCAGTAATAGTTGGCCACCTGTACCATTGGGGTAGGAGTGCTTAAGAGCCTGCACACAAGGTACCTACCCTGCCATGATCGCCCTGGCCTATGGGCACCCACCGCCCCATCCCCCACCCTGCTAGCTCCTAAAGCACACAGAGTCAGCTTTCTGAATCTGTACTCGCCCCCTTGTGGCTGCTGTGATGCCCTCAAGCGCCCATCCAACTCCGGATAGGCCACTGCCAGGATGCGGAATATTGGGGGGGGGTCATGGTGCGACAGGCACCCCTTCCACATTGGGAGGCCAGTCCCAGCTGGGCCTCCACCATTTTCTTCGTCCAGCGGCACAGGTCCTCCCATCTCTTGCTGCAGTGGGTGCTCCACCTGTGATAGACCCCCAGGCTCCTAACCTCTTTGGCAATGGAATGCCAAATACCCTTTTTCTGGTGGGTGCTAACCAAGAGGAAAAACAAAGCGGAAAATGTAATTACTCATCCGTCCAGACCGTCATACTCATTGTCCACTAGTTCCCACCCATGCCCTGATGCACATACACTGACCACATCTCATGCAGCACTCAGGCCAGGAGGCCTGATCACCCCCCAATATGTGGCATACATCCACACCACTCAAAACAGGCATTGCCCACACATCATGCTCACAGTGTACTCACCTGTTTGTCTGGAGGACTGTAGAGTAACATCTACTGGGGTAGAACCCCATCCAGCAGTTTCTCCAACACCTCCGTAGTGAAGGCAGGGGCCCTTTCCCCAGACACACTAGCCATTGTCGCTTCCAGACTCAGATCACAGCAGCACTTGCAGTGTAGGTCCTCTCCTGTTGCTGGTCAGGTAGCAAGTGAGTGAATAGCTAGAAAATGGTGGTGACGTCCACGATGGTGCGTGCTGTCACCGCCGGCGTACATTGACATTGGCTCCTGGGACCCATAGGGCCCAATGATAACCAATGCAAAGTTGTGCGGTGGTCATCGACCGCCTACCGCGACGCAGCACAACTCCAGCACACTTACCTCATTTCCCCTTGTCCCTCCTCACAGGTCAGGCAGTCACCATTTCAGGGGGGCACATGGCATGGCACCTAACTGCATCACAGCACAAATTGGCACATCTACTGACTCTCGAATTCACACACCGCTTTTGTGACATAAATTCAAAAACAGTTGTGCCATCTGTGTGGAAAATAACCTTCTGCTCCATGCTCACTGTTCTCCTCTATAGGCTACAACCGCTGAGGCAGATAATGAGATGGCAGCATCCTCCGGTGTACAGACCCCTGGTGGACCGGTCAACAATGGAGGACAGACACATTATCATCACATACAGACTTGATCGAGCCACAATCCAAGAACTGTGTGCCCAAATGGAGCCAGACCTGATGTCAGCTATCCGTCAGCCCACAGGATTACCCCCTCTAGTACAGGTTCTTTTTATTGCTCCATTTCCTGGCAAGTGGTTCCTTTCAAACTACAGTGGCCATGGCATCAGGGATGTCTTAGCCAATGTTCTCCAATGTGTTGACCAGAGTGTTGTCTGCCCTGCGCAGCTATATCATTTTCCCCCAGATGGGTGATTTGGCCACAGTGAAAGCTGACTTCTATGCCCTGAGACATATCCCCAACATCATTGGTGCCATTGATGGTACACATGTGGCATTTGTCCCCCCCTACAGAAATGAACAGGTCTACAGCAATAGAAAAAGCTATCACTCGATGAATTTGCAAATGGTGTGTTTGGTGGACCAGTACATCTCCCATATGAATGCCAAATAACCTGGCTCCGTTCATGACACCTATATCTTGAGGAATAGCAGCATCCCTTATGTGATGGGGCAACTCCAGAGGTACCAGGTGTGGCTAATAGGTGAGCCCAAGGTCCCCACACAGTAAAAGTTGGGGTCTGAGTATGGGGTTGTCCCTAAGGGGTAGGGTATGTCCCTCGATATTTGCAGGTGACTCTGGTTGCCCCAACCTCTCATGGCTACTGACCCCAGTGAGGAATCCCAGGACAAGGGCAGAGGAATGTTACAATGAGGCACATGGGCGTACAAGGAGGATAATTGAGAGAACCTTCGGCCTCCTGAAGGCCAGGTTGCTGTGCCTCCATCTGACAGGTGGATCCCTGTACTACTCACCCAAGAAGGTGTGCCAGATTATCGTGGTATGCTGTATGTTGCACAACCTGGCCTTGAGACGCCAGGTGCCTTTTCTGCAGGAGCCTGTGGACAGTGAGAAAGAGGAGGCAGATGAAGAAGATGTGGACAACAGAACAAACATTATACAGCAGTACTTCCAGTGACACACAGGTAAGCGACTGTAACTCAAATTTACATTACATTACATTTTTCGGCATTGTACATGGCAGCCTCTTACCCTCTGTCTATGGACACTGACTGTTCCCTTTGGATTCTCTATTTTCAGATCTTTGTACCCCATTCTGGCTACTGCTATATGCACTGCTGCCCACCAAAGGTCATCCTGTGGTATATTTCACTGAACATAGACGTTTCAATGCTTTGATAATGTTGTAATAATACATCTTTCTAATCATTACACTGACTCCAGTATGGTTTCTGTTTCAAGGGTGCTTATTTTTTGTGTGCAAATTAGTATGGGGGTAAGTGCAAGGGGCTAGGGTGATGGTGGAGGAATGTCCAGTTAGAGTCCAGTCTATATTGGTATCACAGGTGTATTGTCCAATGGGGCATTGGAAGGGGAGCAATGGCAGTTCAAGGGTGAAAAAGGTGACAGAGTGGGACAGAAGGGTGACAATAAGGAGAGTCTTATTTCCTGTTAGGGGTCTTCACAATGTTCTCTGTCTTCTGCCTGGATCGCAGGGACCATTTGAGGGGTGGTTCTCCTTCTGCAGGGGTTGGGGTGCTGGTGGCCAGTTGGTTCTGTGGCAGTGCCTCCTGTCCACTAGCACCGGCGGAGGTAGAAGGCTGTTCCTTGGTTTGGCCAGTGTCAGGGGCCCTTTATTGTGCCACTGCATCCCTCGTGGTGTTGCCCATGTCAGCCAGCACCCCTGCATTGGTGACCAGGATGGTGTATATTTCAGTTAGGTCCTCCCTGATCCCCAGATACTATCACTCCTGAAGCCACTGAGTCTCCAGTAGCTTGGCCAGTACCTGGCCCATGGTCTCCTGGGAATGGTGGTATGCTCCCATAATGTTTGAGAGTGTCTCATGGAGAGTGGGTTCCCTGGGCCTGTCCTCCCCCTGTCGCACAGCAGTCCTACCAGCTTCCTTGTTGTCCTGTGCCTCTGTCCCCTGAACCGTGTGCCCACTGCCACTGACCCCCGGTCCCTGATCGTCCTGGGTTTGTGGGGTTGCCTGGGGTACCTGCAGTGGTGGACACACTACTGATTGACGTGTCCTGGGAACAGAGATATGGGCCCGCTGGGTTGGTGTTGTGGTGGAGTTTCCTGAGGGGGGAGGCTCTGTGGTGGTTTGGGAGTGTGGCAGGGTAACCGACTGTCCAGATGTCTCTGATGGGCCAGGTTGGTCATCGTGATCTAGGCGTGCAGAGCTGCTGTCATCACTGTGGGCCTCTTCTGGGGGTGGGCTGGATGTAGTTGGTGCCTCCTCTCTGGTGACGTTGGGTAGGGTTCCTTTTGGGATGCAAATGCATTGTTAGTATATCTGTGTGTGCCATCTTGTGCAATGGGTGTGTTTCCCTGTATGATTGTGCTTTCCCGGTCGGCTTGGCCTTATGTGAGTGGTGATTTTGTGGGCTAGGTGAGTCTCTCTATTGGGCATGCTGGGGTGATGGGTGTCCATGCAGGTCTGTGATGGGGTCCGTGCATTGTTGTTGCATGCTGGGTTTGGTATCAGGATAGGTGGGTTGTGATAGTGGGATATATGTCAGTTGGTGGAGTGATGGGAGTGAGGGAAAGGGTGGGAGTATCTGATGGTATGCAGGCATGGTTGGGGATATAGTAGTAAAGATTTGACTTACCAGAGTCCAGTCCTCCTGCTACTCCTGTGAGGCCCTCAGGATGTATTATTGCCAAGACTTGCTCCTCCTATGTTGTTAGTTGTGGGGGAGGGGTGGGGATCCACCGTCAGTCCTCTGTACAGCAATCTGGTGTCTTGAAACCACGGGACATACCTTCCCCCGTAGGTCGTTCCACCTCTTCCTGATGTCATCCCTTGTTCTCGGGTGCTGTCCCATGGCATTGACCCCGTCCACGATTCTCCACCGTAGCTCCATCTTCTTTGCAATGGACGTCTGCTGCACCTGTGATCCGAATAGCTATGGTTCTACCTGGATGATTTCCTCCACCATGACCCTTAGCTCCTCCTCTGAAAACCTGCAAACCCTTTTTGCACAAATCCCATCTTCTCAGGCGTTTTCATCTTTCCACACATAGAGAGAGGACAAAAGGAGGAGAAATAATCATACTTATTGTTTCGCCTCCTATGGGTAGGCTTAGCATTTTGATGCATTCTCAGGTTTACCACTCATGGTAAATTTGGGAATGTGCCAAAATCCATTGGTAGATGAATATGAACATGCACACTCCACCTATAGAATGGCTTCATGGTGCAGAGTAACACAAGACAGTGACCTGCTCTACCTTGCAATACTCTAGATTTACCAAGCACCACAGGGCCACACAAGGTGGCCTTGCGTTGTTTGGTGAATCTGACTTTAGTTTTGCTTTGCCCTTGCATTACCTTGTGTGATACAAGGGCAATGCAACACACAACAACTACCCTTATTTATCTACATTTCTTTTGCTTTGAGGGCATTTAACTATGGATGTACAGTTAAAGACAGTGTAATGAAGACTCTGCTGTATACAATATAAGATATGTTCTACTAAGTTTTAATATGTTGGAGCTATATAAAGAACAGTTAACTTGACAATAACTTATTCAGTCATGAAGGATACAAAAGGGTCTAAACAGATGTTTCACATTCCACACCATTTGCTCTATGCATGGTAAAACTATTTAGTGGCCGAAGTTTAAAGGGAACATTTGACAACAGATGAGGTAAGCACACTGTAATTTGACATTATGTTGCACATGATTTGCTTAATTCTTCAGCTAGCAATTTGAAACCCAATGTCAGCATTAATAAGCCACTTAGTAGCAAAGTCATTATATTCTCTTGTCGATGCACCCCGAAAAATTATTTTAAAACTTACCAAGTGTTTTTTTCAACTTAAATCTACATGAAGCTGTACCTTTGCACCAGAAACTACTGTTGCTTTATCATTTTCAGTTTATTTTCCTAACAGAAAAAGATTAGACAGCAACTAAAAACATTACAGGAAGTATGTACTTTAAAGATGTTTTTGTTTATAATATATTTATAATTAGATGAGCACTATTTTACTAGGTTGTAAAAGGGAACTATCTTTTGCCACATTTCTTTTCCATTGGTAAGGGGAATGGGTAGTTGATCAGATCAGACTTACAGCCTGATTTATTAATTGGTGGATGGAGTTGTCTCCATTGGCCTAGCAGAGGATGTTATGTCTGTGAGGCTGAGACTACTCTGCCCGCCAAATTTATATATGACCACCTAGCAGGGGCGAGGGCTCACTGTAGGCCTCCTGTAGCTTTTGATGCACCTAGAGCCACAGAGGAGGTCATACAACTGACACTTGCAGTCCAACAAGTGGGACAAGAAGGAGGACGTTTGCCCCTAAGTTCTCCACACAGGAAAAGGCAGGCCCAGCTCACATCTGTTCTTTCCCTGGTTCAGCTGTGTGTTTATGAGCTAGGGGGGCAGTGTCACTTTTGTGGAATCACATTCCAAGTGGATGGAGGTGATGATTAGATACTCCGTAACCAAAGGGTAAAATGTTCTCAAGGCCAAACCTTTCCTCTTTTTCAGCACATCCTGTTTACATTGCTACTAACTAACCTTGATGGAGTGCAACATGGCAGAACCATTATCCCTCTGGTAGAAGCTTCCAACAGAGACAGGACTGTGTATGGTGAATTGAACCTTCTCCTCCGCCACACCAAATTGGTGTTGGGACCAGCTCCACCTCCCACTGGGATGGTACCAAAATGGCTGCACCTAGGATCAAAAGGTGTTTATTCCCCAGGTCTCACTTTTCTCTTAATTATGAAGAAGCAAATTTCATTCCAGTCCATTTCAAGTTAAATTCCTGACCTCTCCCCTATTGCCCACCTGAGAGAGGAAGAATCACATTCCTCACAACCTGGTCTTCCTGTCAAAAAACAAGCCATTTATTCAGCTGTAGGAAACGTTTTAACTCCTCTTCAAGGGGAAAGTACTAATATGGTGGCAGTTGCTGACAGGCTAATGCTAATTTCCGCTGAGCTTTAGGAAAACAAAGTCTAACTTTCTAAATGTTACTTTTACTGTATATTAATAAAGTATCCATCTTCACAAGTGAATGGGTTCTTGATATATATATATATATTAAAGAAAGAGCAGCTGAATGCTTTCACAGCATTTACCAAACAAAAGTTAGCAAATTATTTTTGTAAGTGCACTTTACTCACAGGAAGAGCTGCAGCAATATACAGTGAAGAAAACATTCAGGAACTTGTTACAGTAGGAACATGCCAAAATGAAAGTCTTGCATGTTCCACTTTTAAATATTAGTCTCTCTATCTTGTTGGGTAGAAGGCGTACGCAGGGGTGACTTACTTAATAATTAACGTAGGTTACCTTCCTGTTAATAGGGTTGTTTAGCTCACTTGACTGCAGATGTATGAGATGCAGTAGTCAGGCTACACAGATCGGCCTGAAGCCACAGTTTTCTTGTCAGCCTTGTGGACGACAAATCATGTGCTGTAGCCAGAGGTGACATTTAACTTTCCATGCCTTTGATGTAGTTCCCTGAAGCACATTCCAGGGCCTTACTTTAGAGTTAAATATACCAATTGGGGGGTAGCCAATTTTAACAAGTTCTAGTGGTTCAGAGTAAATGCACTGGGAATTTCATAGCAGGACCCTAGTGGGTAGAACTAAAAAAACAGCAATAGCATCAGCAAAACATAAGGATGACCACACAAAAAAAGAGAGGGATTTTCTCACTGAATGTGAAAGAGCTATACTACAGAGATGACGGATGAAAAATGTAACTACAATTTTGTTGGAAAGAAAATGGTTATGAAAACAAAAGTAATTGTTTCTTTCTGAGAAGAATTACCACCCTCACGCCTCTGGAAACATCCCCTTAAATGCATGAAAATCTAATTTGGGCACCATGAACAAATTGGTGCAGCAAGAACTATTCCTCTTCTTTCATTTTCATTCACCTTTTATCCGAGAATACTTTTGTAAATGATAGGTTTTTACATGGCATCTCTAACACACATGTAATTTCTGGGCACTGTCACTGTTGCCCAGTTTAGTTGCCTGTAGCATATAGGCCTCTAAGGGACAGAGGGCTGAATCAGCCTAGTTAGTTATGAAACTTGTAATCAGATGATCATCATAATTGCCTTGTTCACCTATTTCCTATCATCTCTGTGATCATCAGTGTGTTAAGTGTTAGCTCATAGCACATCGGTCTACCTTGAGTATTACTTTAAAATGTTTTTCTTAATTTTCATGATAGAATCTTTATGTGCTCTTTCTCAAATCCTTAGACTGTCTTCCTATTGTATTAGTCCAGAGATTATCTCGGATGTCTATCGTTGATGATAAATGATAAATTGCATTTTGTTGAATTCTAGTTTTCCTGTAAGAATAACAATAAAATATACGAACATCACTTCTGATCCAATTGCTAACGCCTGGTGGCACCGCCACATGATCTCGCAAGGACATAATGACGGCATGAAAAAATTATAATAAAAAGGAAATTGTTTGCAGGTTATTATCAGCATATATACCATTTAAAACTCTGTTCATAAAGTGATAATTTCTTAAATATAGGTAGGGTAAATCTAAAATATAGTGCAGAAACTATAAATGTTACTCTAGCACAAGATGTGTACTTTTTTATCAGAAGAACAATACCACTCCAATTCATTACTGAGTTACATTCTCCTTTTTCCTCAGCCCCTACTGCTGCAAGCGCCATGTAATTTCCTAGTAGAAAACAGACATATGGGGTCATTCCGACCAAACACCGCCCCGCGGTCAGATGACCGTGGGGGACATTCCGACTTTCCCGCTGGGCCGGTGGGCGATCTGCAGAGGATCGCCCGCCGGCCCAGCGGGAAAGCCCAGGCAAAGATGAAGCCGGCTCCGAATGGAGCCGGCGGATTTGCTGCGGTGCGACGGGTGCAGTGGCACCCGTCGCGATTTTCAGTGTCTGCTAAGCAGACACTGAAAATCTTTATGGGGCCCTGTTAGGGGGCCCCTGCACTGCCCATGCCAGTGGCATGGGCAGTGCAGGGGCCCCCAAATAATCCGTTAGCATGGTTTCTTTCAATAAAATGTAGGACAGAAAATATCACGCAAAACAATACATAGCTTATTATTTGCCTCATTCGTCAAAAATCTCGTTTGTTTCTGAAATTATTGTTTATGCTACAAGAAGAACACTTTCTCATCAGGTACTTGGATACATTCTCACTGGTAATTTTCTATCAAAAATGTTAATCTCTTGCAAACAGCAGTTTAAGGAAACAGCTTATTGACCGACAACCAGTAGGGCACACACTGTTGAACTAGGCAGACAGGGATTTTCTGCAGTTTTGACACTATCCCTGAGGTGCACAATGCAGGGAGTCTGGCTACACTGCAACAGCTAGTTGTGTAAGAAAGAACTGGAGATAATCTATCTTGTAGGACACTTCATTCCACAGTCTCACTTTGAGACCAGTTACCAAGCAGGGTTTCTAAAGAAGCCAATACCATAAACAGCAGCTTGCACTATTGTGCGCTATTGCTAACAGTGAGACTAATGATTTAGGAGTCCTGTTTTTTCAGACCTCCGCAGGAACACACTCTTCAAACCAGATAGCGGAAAGATAATTGCACTTAAAAGACGCATACACACTGCAGAAATTAAACATTGAACACTATTTTGGAACCGAAAATCTCCTAACGCAGCCTGACTGTGCTCTATATTTCCATCTAAACAGTGTTAGTTCATTCTTATTGCAATTTTGTATGTCTAACAATTCACAGGGATTTATATTCTGGGGTATTTTTTGCAAAACTCTGTAGACAGAGTGGCTTTTTTATTTCACTGCTTTGAGCCATGCAACCATCGGATTGTCACTTAAAAAGAGGGGTTGTCAGTCAAAATATGTCTTTCGACTGTTTACTTTTTGGAGTAATACGATGGTGCTAGAACTCTGGGCCGGATTTACTAAAACTTGTTGCAGCATGGAGCTGAGCTAAGATTTACAGCACTGCACCACCTTAGAAACGCAGGGATGTCAACATTTACTAATGTATAGCACACCCCTGTGTTTCCCCCGTGCCAGTGCTAAATTTAGCTGCCAGCACCGTAGTGCAAAGGTGCATGTGTTGATGGTATTGATTCTTTATGTGCGGGAATGTGTCCCTTCCTGCACATAAACAATCATTCATGGCCTTTTCTCTTTCTACGTGTGCTGCAGAATGCAGCACACATGGAAAAAGCAAAAACAATCAAGAATAAAAGTATTCCTCCTTGTTGCGCATGCTGACGCCGACCCTTGGGTCACATTTGTTTTTGGCACTGCCACAGATTTCAAACTTGTTGTAGAGCCTCTTCTCCCACCCTATTAGGATGTTTCTGACATTTAGTAAGTGGAAACATCCACGACTACCTTGGTCTTGCCTCCTCATAGAGCTGAGGCCACTGCAGCTGCACACAGGGCCTGGTAGGTCCCATGGAATGCACATTGTCTGCTCACGTAGACAGTGCACATTCTTTGGATCCTGCATGGGGGCCCCTGACATGTCCATGACTTGGTCATGAACTGTGCAGGGCCCCCCAAGTGGCCCCCTTTTAGGTTTTCTGCCAGCCTTCCCATAGAGGGGATAGCAGCCATGAAAAGGTTGGTGGAAAACCATTTCCTAATCAGCGTGGTGGTGCTAAATTCAACACTAATGTGGCTGAATAGAAAATGGGTCTGGCGCCATCCCACCATCACCTCTGGTCCTGGGCGTAGCAGCAGACATCAGATATGATAATGTGGCATGGGAACATCAGCTGCGTGGCAGTCCGGTCTCTTACACGGGACTGGCAGCAGTGGCCAGACCGTCTCCATCATAATCAGGCCCTTAATTTGTTTCCTATAATTTTGCAATGTTGCCTCTGCAGTGATCTCATGCAAATTACTAGAATTGCATTGCTTGCGAGCATGGCTTTATCACCACAAGATAAGCAGAAAAAGGTAGAAATGAGGTGTAGTAAATATTACTCTCATGCTTACTTGATGAGGTCACAGAAGGTCCATGGGTTGTCTAGTGGTCACTGAAAGTAGGCCCAGTCACAGAATATACAGAGGCAGGTTACCCCATGCCCACACATGGACAAAAATGATGGATATTTTGTGAATAGCAGTGAATAACAGGGTCCTAGGAGGTTCTGATACTCCAAGAGTGTATTGTTTCAGTGTTTTGAAAACCTCACTCTAGAAGAGTAAGCTAATAGGCCTCAAAGGGCCCTGAGAAGGAAACTGAATACTGCTAGTAAGAATGAAACTGAAGTCAAAACAACATCTGCAATTAGTGACATGTGCTCAGCACCCTTTACATGAGTGTTTAGGATTATACAGCCCAGAGGGTTTTGCAGGGCAGTTTCCTTGGGCTGGTGCCAGTAACACTGAGGTGTCAGTGCTTTATGAGCAATGTACATTCCTGGTGTTTCTTTAAAGTGAAAGTATAACCTTCAAAATATATAAAACAGAACAGTGATTGATCTATGAACAGTGGAGTGTCTGTCTTTGACACGGATCAACAGATACTGCCCTCTGCTTGTAGGCTCTTGAAAAAGACAATCAAAAACATATTTTGCTATTTTAACTATTAGTTTACCAAACCTCAATATTTTCTTTTCAGGGATTTGTTTATTTCTAATTTTGATCATGAAAATGACGTAAATTCTCACCAGTGAATAAAAGGAATAGGCTGTACTTATCTTTCGGTACATTCCTGTTGACTTTCCTTTTTATTATTTATCAAAGGCAGGTTGATTATCCTAATAATACAGAAGGTTCAAATAAATCACAATTGAATTAGAAATAATTTTCAAAGCTAGGAAAATTAAAACAAAAAGTTATTTAAAAACTCAAAAAACAATAAAACCTACAACTATACCTAAAACACCAAAAAATGAATCAACATAAACCATAACATACAAGGAAAATTTGAACATTAATCAAAATGGTTATATTGTTTTATGTTATTTTTTTAACTTTTCTATTCACATTTTGGAATCAAAAACTGAAAATACTTAAAACAAATAAGACTAAGTAGGTCTGTAAAAACAGAAACTAACCATATAACAACATTACTCAGGAATTATTTTAGCTTTTGATACACATTCCCTATTATAAGATTATCTAAATATTTGTAGATAAAAAAGAACATTGAATAAATGATTTTTTTTAAAACAGAAGAATAATTGAAACAGAGGTGGATGTGAGGAACATTGTCCAGCAAAACTTTAACTGTCATTTCCAATGGGCACTTTGGTTCAGCGCTAATGGACATTGCAACTAACATTCCCACACATTTAATTGAGACCCACCATTCCAAACTTAAACAGAGTATGAAGTAGTAGAAAAGGGAAGTCAAGTAAATGTCTTTCTACCCAACGCAAAGCATTTAGCTGCATACTAATACCACATGAACTAAAACATACTTACACTCGTGAACCCTTCCTAATTTATGAAAATGACGACAGTCAGGAGGTCCGTGACTGCTTAGAAAATGGCAGGAAGGTGTCATATTCAAGGGATACAGCCCATGCCTGCCTTTTTCCCCTGTACTGGTTCCTTTTTGGGAGCCTAGAGCCAACACAGGCACCCTTGCATGCTGGTGCAAGGCCGCCTGTGTTGCATAAAGGATTGCTTTTGTGCAGGAAGGGACACTTTATTGCACATAATCAATCCTGAAATTGCATACTCCTCTATCTGTGTGTGATGCAAAGTGCAGCACACATAGAAGGAGGACGTAACAAGGATATTTCTCCTTGTTACACCTCTTCTAGAGTGGTATGTCTTTTTTGGAGCATTCCCAAGTTTTCATGTTATTATAAATCTGTGGATGCATAAAAAAAACACAGAAGTTCCCATGCAATGGCTATGGAACGCCTTCCCAGGGCAGATTAAGGCAACACAATGATTTCCGCTGCATTGCTTTACTCCAGATATTTGGAGCCTGTGTGGGTTAAAAAAAAATCTGAATTATACGTTTGCATCACGCATTTACCACATTGAGTGTTGCAAATTTGATGCAAACCCTTCATAAATATACCACTTTGTTTCCTTCATGACAGAATAATAGCCTTCTGCATAACTGGGACCATATCCAGAGTCTGTGAGGGATTTGCAGAGACCTAAACTGAGACTTAAAAAATTAACATGTGTTTAAAACTGATCCTTGGTTAGCATAGCACAGCTTCAATATTATCTCTGCTGCATTTGAAGCAGTGTCTAATGCAGTTTTAATATCTCTGTTGCATATGCCAGGTTTCTGTGGCAAAATATTAGATTCTATCTCCTATTTCTGAATGAACGTAGCTAACTTGTCATCACACCTTCTTACCAGACCAGTGCTAACCAAGTGGCATATGGTCAGCCAAGAGTGTTAACATAGATGCAGACTTTTATTTTAAAATATGGGTACGTCAGTAATTTGAGATGAGATGGTGGGTATTGCTATGTGCAAGAATGATTTTTTAATCGATTGCTACTGTATAACCTACTGATTTGCCCCAGGAGTTTGTCACCATATTTGCATAAAGATAACAATATTATCAGATTCCTGTCACTGGATAAACTATTCTGCCTAAGAGCTTCTAGACCCTTGGATTGATGTTATTGACCACTGAAAAACCGAAGGAGGACTTCTGGAATGAGATCTAGACATTTGCGGATGATTGGAGAACTTTTGGAATTTTTTTACATAAGGTGACCGACCTGTCAATGAGAGTCAAGCCACGGATATCAAACCCCGACCCGGAGTGAAATTCAGGTTTGTCCTGCTGAAGGTCTAGTGCTTTTCCCATTGACAAGACTTCCATGACGTTGCATTGGATCCAAGCCTGATAAGGAGCCTCACCACAAAAAGAGTGCCAGAAAAATGATCGAAGGGTGAAACTTTGTCCAAGGTCTCAATGTATTTGATCAGGGTTTCATTGCGGTAGGCCTCAAATTGTGACTTGGTGCTACTCAAGCAAAACCACATGTCTGTGGTTGGTGCTATTGGTTTTTAAGCAGTAAAAAGCACATGTTTTGATTTATTCTTTAAAATTTCAAATCTCCAGTTTCCTACATCAGATCTCTGAGGTTTTAGTGTTATTTTAAAGATAAAAATATTTCCTATGTTTATAAATTGGTGTAAGATTTTTATTGCATGTTGTGTATTACTAATTTAATGCCTTGATAACATAGTGATTTAGCTGTTGAGGCAGATTTCAGGGTCATGTGCATTTAAGTTTGAAATGCATTGGTGTACATAACATTTGTGCAAGGCTTCAGGTCTGTTATTGCCTCTGATTCACAAATGAGTGTTAAAAGTGGATAGTTTTGTGAACATCTAGAATTTATGCCTTTTTGCACCATTAGCTCAGTTTATTACTTATTTCAAGCTCAAAGCTGGTGATAATTGCCTGTGTAAAAATTACAGTATTCACAGTTTTCGGCTATCCCCCATCTGGCGCTACATTATTATGTGTGCAACTAAAATTGTCAGTTCCAATGAGTGCCCATGTGTACCTCCTTCACTAATGAAGGCTGAAAAAGACCAGAGGGGCCAACTATTTGGAGTAGTTATTAGACAACTATTTTAAAGTCTAAGGGGGTATGGTGAACTTGTTGGTATTTCTCCAGCTTCTGTAATTGTCCAGAAGTGTAGGGTAACTTGGAAAAATAACAAGATTGTACAATTTGGCAGGTGGCATTAGAACATGGGAACTACCTGAAATAGCGAGCATTGCAAACCATAATGTTCAGTAAACAATCTCTGTGTGGTAGCACAGCACTGGAAAATGGCCCGTTCTGCTAGGTGATTGTTAAACTTGACAGCCTTAGGGTGGTCATCCCCAACGTTTTACCTGCCTCTCTCCACTTTTCTGACACTTTTTGTTTCTGGTTTTAGGACTCTGCACACTTTACCACTACTAACCAGTGCTAAAGTGCATATGCTCTCTCCCTTAAACATGGTAGCATTGGTTCATACCCAATTTCCATATTTCATTTACTTATAATTCCCTAGAAAAGTACACTACATGACAAGTGCCCAGGGCTGTAAATTAAATGCTACTAGTGGGCCTGCAGCACTGATTGTGCCACCCACATAAGTATCTCCTTAACCATGTCCGAGGCCTGCCATTGCAAGGCCTGTGTGTGCAGTTTCACAGCCACTTTGACTTGGCATTTACAAGTTCTTGCCAAGCCTTAAACCCCTCCTTTTTCAACATATGTCACCCCTAAGGTAGGCCCTCAGTAACCCATAGGGCAGGGTGCAATATAGATAAAAGGCTGGACATGTACATATGTGTTTTATATGTTGTGACAAAGAAAACCTCCTAAATTTGTTTTGCACTACTGTGAGGCCTGCTCATTTCATAGGCTAGCATTAGGACTGCTCTCATATACTTTTTGATTGGTAGAGTCTGATCTGAAAAGGGTAACCAGGTCATATTTAGTATGGCTAGAATGGTAATACAAAATCCTGCTTATTCATGAGTTTGGATTTTTTATTACTATTTTAGAAATACCACTTTTAGAAAGTGAGCTTTTCTCTGCACTCAAAACCATCTGTGCCTTTCAGCCCGTCTCCAGTCAACATCTGGGCTGGGCTGGTTGACAGCTCCCCTGTGCATTTCACCCAGACAACCACAAACACAGGACACTCAGTCACACCTGCACTCATCTGCATATTGAATGGGTCTTCCTTTGCTGGAAGGGTGGCGGGACTGACACTTACATTTCAAAGGCCAGTGGTCTGCCCTCGCACAATGGACTGTCAAACCCCCTACTGGGACCCTGGCCAGACAGGACTGAACTAAAATGTGAACAGACAATTCTGGACCTACACCTGCACCGTGTCAAGAGGAACTGCCTGGCTTCCCAAAGGACTCATCTGGACAGCTGTGCTGAGAAGGACTGCTTCCCTGCTGTTGACGTTTTGCCCTGCTGGCCTCGACTGTGCTGAGAAGGACTCTGCCTTCCCCAAAAGTGCTCTCCAAGGGCTAGGATTGAGCTTGTCCCCTGTTTTCTGAAGTCTTGGGACCCAAAATACTTTTTCTCTTCAGGAAACTCGTGTGTCAAAAAACAATGCCCCGCCTGCCGAAATTGAAGCAAAGCCTGCCTTGCGACTTAGAAATCCCCACACAGCCGAACAGAACGATGCAGCCCTGACTGGAAATTTGACACAGCGCCTGCCTTATGTTGGAAAATTCGATGCAGCACCTACTGGATTAATGCAGTGCCCGTGCCTTCTTCCATCCTGTCAAGGATTTTCCCTGTATCATCCCAGGGTGTCAAAATATTCCAGCACCGCAGTGAGGAACCAAGACTGCGTGTGCCGAAAAATCATGCAAGCCCTTGGCAGCATGGATAGAAAGAACGCCTTGTCTGTGCTGCATCAGAAAAATTCAACACACAACCTATTTTTCCATGCATCTCCTCTTCATCATTATTTTTGAAACATACCAGGTACTGTGTGTAACAAAGAGACAACTGTTTATTTTTAAGAATTAAGGGCCATATGTACTAAAGCATTTTCCCATAGACACAGAATGGGCAAAACCCTTTGATACATCTGGCCCTAAGACTCTTTTAAACCTTTTAAAAGTGATATTTCAACTTGTGCTTATTGGATCCTTGTCATTTTTACCTTATTTTATTCAGCTAAATAGTATCTATTTTTCTAAACCTGTGTGGTGTATTTTTGTGTTGATTTCACTGTGTTACTGTATGATTCATTGCACAAATACTTTACACATTGCCTTCTAAGTTTAGCCTGACTTCTCAGAGCCAAGCTACCAGAGGGTGGGCACAGGATAATTTTGATTGTGTGTGACTTACCCTGACTAGGGTTGTGGTTATACTTAGACAAGGGTGTATACCTCTGCCAACTAGAGACCCCATTTCTAACAGTGATCCTCAAACATATTTCCCTTCCTCCTCTTATTTTTACTGGATTTGTTTTTGTTGGCCTTATGATTTTGTGCACTTTACTGCTGCTAACCAGTGCTAACGTGCTTGTGCTCTCTGCTCTAAACATGCTAGTATTGGCTTATCCCCAATGGGCATATTTAATTTACTCATAGGTCTCTCATAAACTGCAGCACATTTGCCCAGGGCCTGTAAATTAAATGCTACTTTTGGGCCTGCAACACTGATTGCCTACTTAAGTAGCCCTTCAACCTTGTCTCCTGTCTGCCATTGCAGAGCTTGTGGGTGCAGTTCTAAACTGCCATCTCGACTTGCAAAATAACCCTTTGGCCAGGCCCAAACCTTCCTTTTCAATACATATACAATACCTTAGGATACTAGGTCCAAGGTTAGGCCTTGGACACTCCAGAGGACATGGTGCAATGTGTTTAAAAAGCAGGACATACACTTTTGAGTTTTACATGTCCTGGGTCTGAAAAACTGTTAATGTTATTTTTCACTACCACAAGGCCTATCTCTCACATAGGATAACATTGGGATTACCTTACTATATTTTATAAGTGTAATTCCCATTTGTGAAGAGATATTTGGTGTCTCTGAAATCCCAATTTAAAATCCAAACGTATGATGAAGTTGAATTTTAAATTGAATTCTGAAAATGAAACTTTTAGATAATTGGTATTTGTTTACTTTAGACATTTGGGCCCATATTTATACTTTTTTAGTGCCGCCTTTGCGCCACTTTTTGACGCAAAAACAGCGCAAACGTACAAAATACAATTGTATTTTGCAAGTTTGCGCCGTTTCTGCGTCAAAAAATGATGCAAATGCGGCGCTAAAAAGGTATAAATATGGGCCTTGGTGCCTGTTGCCCGTCTCTGATCACATGTCTGGTGTATTACCCCTAGACAGCCACACACTTGATGGGCCATCCTGGAAGGATGGGAGGGAGCAGCTGGATCCAGTCACACTTCCACCTGAATATGCTGTGTCTTGTCCACGCACAAAGGGTTGCATGGGACACTTGACACAATTCTCAAAAATGTAAAATTTCAGCAGTACTAATCTGGGACTTTATCCGACCTGCGTTCCATCGTGGTCAGCTTGAACTTTTGACTTTAATCCAGTCCAGTGCAGTGAAATAGCCATGGTTTGCGGTTTAAGCTTTTAGGTGCTATAATGCACCTCATTCTTCAAAAGATCATAACTTCATTTCTACTGTCTTTCTGTTGTTTTGATCTTGTTTTATTGATTCTATTGTGCTTTATTTTTCTAACTTGGTGTGGAATCTTTTTGTGTGGTGTTTTTACTGTTTTACTCTTTGAGCTGTTGGTCAAATACTTCACACACTGCCTCTAATTAAGCCTCACTGCTCTGTGCCAAACTACCTGGGGTGTGAGTACAGGTTAATTTAGGATTTTTCTAACACGTACCCTGACAAGAGTTGTGGTTGCTGTGTGACCATGCCTCATACCCAATTTCTGACACACATATTGAAATGTGTCCAGACCTTAAAGTATGTGATTCACTGGCAGGCTTGGTTTTTCATAACAGTTGCCGTATATTGTCAAGAACAGTTTCAGGTCAGAAGAAATTAGTTTGTATGGTGGAAGTCTGGCACATTTCTTATTATGTGTGTGCAGAAAAATGAATTTTATCATCAAATTGTACACAAGAAAATTCAACATGCATATTTTGCATTAAAAAATATACTAGGTACATATAAGGTGACTGATGTGGAGAAAATGCCACTGGCAAGACAATTAGTCTATTGTGAGCCAATGTCTCCTTGAGCAGAAAATAAATATTACAATATTTTTCAACTATGAGATTTGGAGAAATGTATGCATTTTGCATAATATACAAATTAACAAATTTCACATACTTCTCTGGTGTAGTTACGTTTTTCATCACCCCCTATGTGTAATATATTCCTCATTAAGAGAGAAATGTCTGCTTGTGTACCTCACAAATGATATCTGCAATTCATCAAATAAAGCACATATCAAATAGGGGTCTGGATCCAGCATCTTTGGTGTCCATGTTTACTTTTGTCCTTTGCAAATATTGCCCGTACCATAAATTAAAAGACATACACCTGCTGCCATCTTGGTATCACCCTTACAGTGTCTGATACACATGACCCCGAGGAAAGGAATGAGACAGGTTTTGTCCTAACCTGTTTATACTAATTAGATGTCTGGTAATCTCAACAGGTCTTTGCAGATATCTAAGCATAGAGCTGTGATCATTGGTGCCTAGGTATGCCAAGTTTCCACACAACGCTACACAGTAAGACATCTTGCTGCACTGTGGGAAAGGGAGAGGGCAGTAATGCACCATGTTTAACAATATTTGGCATATTCCTGTCCTCTTCTTGCACTGGTACACAATGTGCAAGAGTGCCTGAGTTGTAGGCAAGATTGCTTTTGTGCAGGAAGCAAAACCTTTTGGACAAATACAATCCTCTTAGGCTTTTTCATCTTTAAAGAAAGAAGACAAAAGGAGGAAAAATAAGCTTACTCCTCCTTGTTTTGCATCCTCTGGGTAGGCACAGCATTTTGATGCATTCAGAGGTTCACCACTCATGGTAAATTTGGGAATGTGCCAAAATCCATTGGTGGATGAATAGGAACATGCATTCTCCACCCACAGAATGGCTCCATGGTGCAGAGTAACAAAAGGCAGTGACCTGCTCTGCCTTGCATTACTCTAGATTTACCAAGCACAGCAGGGCCACACAAGGTGTCCTTGCGTTGCTTGGTGAATCTGACTTCAGTGTTGTGTTGCCCTTGCAAAACCTTGTGTGATACAAGGGCAATGCAACACTATGATAAATCTACCCTTACGTATCTACATTTATTCAGCCTTCAGAGCATTTGAACAATGGAGGTAGAGTTAAAGACAGTGAAACGAAGACTCTGCTGTATAAAATATAAGATACATTCTTGTAAGTCTTATTATGTTGGATCAATATAAAGAACAGTTAAGTCTGACAATAAATTATTCAGTCATGAAGGATACAGAAGTGTCTAAACAGATGTTTCACATTCCAGACCATTTGCTCTATGCATGGAAAAACTAGTTAGTGGCCTAAGTTTAAAGACAACGTTTGACAACAGACGAGGTAAGAACATTGTAGTTTGACATTCTGATGCATATGATTGGTATAATTCTTCAGCTAGCAATTTGAAACCCACTATCAGCATTAATAAGCCTCTTAGTAGTGAAGTAATTATATTTTCTAGTAGATGCACACCAAAAAGAGTTATTAAAAAAGTTTTTTTTTCAACTTAAATCACATGAAGCTGTACCTTTACACCAGAAACTACTGTTGGTTTGTCATATTGAGTTAATTTTCCTAACAGACAAAGATTAGACAGCAACTAAAAACAGCAAAGGAAGTATGTACTTTAAAGACTTTTTTGTTTATAAAGTATTTATAATTAGAGCAGCACTATTTTACTAGGTTGTAAATAAGAACTGTATTTTGCCACATTTCTGTTCCATTGGTAAGCGGCATGGGTAGTTGATCAGATCAGACTTACAGCTGAGTTAATAATTCGTGGATGAGTAGTCACTGTTAGCCTAGAAGAGAATGTTATATCTTCCACGCCGAGACTACTCTGCCGCTGGTAGAAGCTTCTGACAGAAACAGAAATGTGTATGTGGAAATGAACCTTCCCCCTCCTATTCCGCCACACCAAACTGGTGTTGGGACCAGCTCCACCTCCCACTGGGATGGTACCAAGATGGTTGCACTGTGCCCTAGGATCAAAAGGTGTTTCTTCCCTAGGTCTCACTTTTCTGTTAATTATGAAGAAGCAAGTCTCACTCCAGTTCATTTCAAGTTAAGTTCTTGACCTCTCCCCTGCCACCCACCTGAGAGAGGAGGAATCACATTCCTCACAACCTGATCTTCCTGCCAAAAAAACAAGCCATTTATTCTGCTCTAAGAAACGTTTTACCTCTTCTTCAAGGGGAAAGCATTAATATGGTGGCAGTTGCTGACAGGCTAATGCTAATTTGCCAATGAGCTTCAGGAAAACAGTCTAACTTTCTAAATGTACTTTTCTGTTATAAAATATCCATCTTCACAAGTGAATGAGTTCTTGATATATATTAAAATAGCGCAGCTGAATGGCTTCCAAAGCCCCGCAGGACCCTAGTGGGCAGAGCTAAAAAACAGCAATAGCACCAGCAAAATATAAGGATCACCACACAAAAAAAGAAAGGGATTTTGTCACTGAAAGTGAAAGGGCTAGATGACAGAGATAATAGATGGGACAGTTAACTGCAATTTCCTTGGAAAGAAAGTGGTTATGAAAACATATGAAATTGTTTCTTTCTGAGTAGCATTGCCCCCCTCATGCCTCTGGAAACATTCCCTTAAATGGATGGAACTCTAATTTGGGCACCATAAACAAATTGGTGCAGCAAGGACTATTCCTCTTCTTTCATTTTCATTCACCTTTCATCTGAGAATACATATGTAAATGATAGGTTTTTACATGGCATCTCTAACACACATGTCATTTTTTAGCACTGTCACTGTCGCCCAGTTTAGTTGCCTGTAGCATATAGGCCTCTAAAGGACAGAGGGCTGAATCAGCCTAGTTAGTTATTAAATTTGTAATCAGCTGATCATCATGATTGCCTTGTTCACCTATTTCCCATCATCTCTATGACCATCAGTGTGTTAAGTGTTAGCTCATAGCACATCGGTCTACCATGAGAATTTCTTTAAAATGTTTTTTCTTAATATTCATGATAGAATCTTTATGTGCTCTTTCTCAAATCCTTAGACTGCCTTTGTATTTTATTAGCCCAGAGAATATCTCCAATATCTATTGTTGAATTATAATGATACATTTCATTTTGTTGAATTCTAGTTTTACTGTAGGAATAACAATAAAATATATGAACATCCTTCTGATCCAATTGCTAACACATGGTGGCACCGCCACATTATCTCGCAAGGACATAATGATGGCATGAAAAAATAATAATAAAAAGGAAATTGTTTGCAGGTTAATATCAGCAGATATACCATTTACAACTTTGTTCATAAAGTAATACATTTCTTAAAGATAGGTAGGGTAAAACTAAAAGTAGTGCAGAAACTATAAATGCTACTCTAGCACAAGATGTGTACTTTTTTATCAGAAGAACAATACCACTCCAATTCATTACTGAGTTACATTCTCCTTTTTCCTCAGCTCCTACTGCTGCAAGCGCCATGTAATTTCCTAGTAGAAAACAGACATAGGCCCTCATTACAACCCTGGCGGTCGGTATTAAAGCAGTGGTAATACCGCCAACAGCCCGGCGAAAAAAAAAAAATGGAATCATGACCATGGCAGAAACTGCAAACATAGACAGCCACTTTAACACTCTGACTGCCACGGCAGTAGAAACAAACACCACGGCCGTAACCACCAACAGACAGGGGGAGGACAAAGTACCGCCCACACTATTACAAGAGGCCTATCCGCCACCTTTTCCGGGGTGGTACCTACGCTATCAAAAGCACAGCGGAAACAGGAATTGGAACGGAAACCACTCACCAGGACACCATGGAGCCCGAAATACAGGTCCTGCCCATGCTGGTCTTCCTCCTCTTGTATCAGGAGCAGGAAAGACGCCATCGACGACCATGGTGAGTACTGCACCTACAACACAGGGTAGGGTGGGAGGGAAAAGAGAGTGACACACACACACAACACACAATACCCCACCCCACCCTCACCCACAACACCATACACACAAATACATGCAGCAACATTACATATACACCCCCTCACCCTCTGGAAGAATGCAAGGACAAAAGGAAATTATTGAAACAATTGTAATCAAGAAAAATCAGTGCAATTTCAAAAATCAGTATATACAAATATGTACACCAACTACAGAAGTCCAGATATTAATCAAACATCTTTGTGGATCAGTGTCCCAAAATGCATGGGCAAAGCCCACACAAGATACCTGACTTGAAACGTAGGGAACACTGCAGGGGAATCAGATCGAAATGAAATAGGCACCTAAGGGGGAAGGGGAGGGGGGGCACCTCAGCAGGATGAACGTACAATGCCACTGCTCCATGAGGGGGTCCATGCCCACTGATTTGTCCTGGGGAGTGCAAAGCCACAGTCTCACAAGTTTTTCCAGTGGGTGGTTTGCCCACTGCTCTATCCTGGGGAGTGCAAAGCCACAGTCTCACAAGTGGATGTCAGTATCCACTGGTTCTGGAGGGGACTTTGTGCCCAGATTGCTTCATCCTGTCAAGGACTGAGGAAGTAGATGTATCTCTTCAATGGTTCTGGAGGGGGCTTTGTGCCCAGAGTGCTTCACATGCAGTGTGGTAGGTCCCATCCCTCACCTGGGTGTGTGTGCCAAGAGATTGCCTAGGAACAGGTAGCATGATACGCCATGGAGGCAGAGACACACTCCACCCTGCTGCGACTTCACCTGTCACCTGCAGGTACAAACAGTGCTGAGAGTTATGCCTCATGGACGCTGGGCAGGGTCCAGGACACCTCCTGCAGCCTCGGACGGCTGCCCACTGGGGATGAAAGCCATGTCAGCTGCGGTGGAACTGTCTGAGCACTTCACAGGGCTGGTGGTGGTGGTTGCGGCGGTGTTTGTGGCGGAGGTGCTGGCGGTGGTGGATGTGTCTGCACCTGTTTAGGGACTGAGGGACACAGCAGGACGTCTCCTGCAGCCTCAGACAGCTTCCCACTGGGGATGATGCTGGGGACTGTTGCAGAGGCAGCAGATGTGCAGGTGGTGGTGCTGGTGGCGGTGCTGGTGGCGGTGCTGGTGGCGGGGCAGGTGGCGGTGCAGGTGGCGGTGTCCACCGCCGTACAGGTTGGTGTACTGGTTGACAGAAGGGGTGACTCTGGTCCCTCAGCCGGAGCCACCGTGCCCTGTCCTGACCTGCTCTTCACCTTGTGTCCCTTCCCCACCTTTGGTGTTGCTGCTGGTGTCTTGCCAGTGTCCCCCTTTGCTTGCTGGTAGGTGCGGCTTCTCTCTCCGGCATGTCGGCACCTTCTTCACCTTGACAGGTGGCGGAATGGCATGCTCCTTGGCCTCGCTAGGTGGCACACTGGCAGCCCTGATGTGTGGCGGCCGCGATGAGACCGGAGTTGCTGTCACCACTGTGCTTGGGGATTTGGTGGCTGAGGTGCTGGGCTGGGACCTGGACAGCCTGGCCCTAGGAGAAGGAAGGGAGGGAGGTGTAGGGAAGAGGTCAATGTTAGCCAGGAAAAGTTTCTTAGACACACTAGGATGGGAAGATGAAGGGGGTTTGGGAGTGGAGGAAGAGGTAGTGGTTGTAGGAGCTGTACATTTGCTGAATTTGGGTGAAGGTGCATGGGCGTAGGCTGTTGTGAGGTGGATGGCTGTTGGGTGGGTGTGAGCCTTTGTTTGTGTACTTTGGGAGGAGGGCTCACAGGCACATTGGGAGAGGACACAGGGGATGTGTGAATGGTAGTGGGGGCGGTGATTTCACGTGCACTGTGTGTGGTGATGGGCGTGCTGGTGATGGAGGTAGTGGTTGAGGATGTAGTGCATGCTGGTGTGAGTGGAGACAAGACAGGGAGAGAGGAGGAGGATGTGCAGGAGGGGGACACAGTGGAGACAGTGGATGTTGGTGTGTCTGCATGCGGATGGTGCTTGTGTGAGTGCCTGTGGGATGTGTGGTGCTTATGTTTGCCATGTCCACTCTTGTGTGTTGAGTGTGCATGCCGGTCTGATGTGTGCTTGGGATAGGCTGATGTAGAGGGGATTGGGTCTGGGTAGTAGAAGTTGGAGGGGGAGGCTGGACACAGGGACAATGGCTGCCATCAGTGCTGAGGCCAGAGCCTGAAATGCTCTCTGTTGGGCCACCTGCCCAGAATGAGTGCCTTCCAGGTATGCATTTGTTTGCTGCAAATGCCTCTCAACACCCTGGATGGCATTCAAAATGGTAGATTGCCCAACAGTGAGAGATCTCAGGAGGTCAATAGCCTCCTCACTGAGGGCAGCAGGGCTGACTGAGGCAGGGCCTGAGGTGCCTGGGGTGAAGGAGATGCCCACCCTCCTGGGTGAGTGGGCATGGGACACACGCTGAGGGGCTGCTGGGAGGGCAGTGCTGGTGGGGGGGGTGGCTGTACCTATTGATGCAGTGGGCACAGAGGTGCCCACCACCGCAAGGGAGCTACCATCAGAGGAGGAGTCGCTGTGGCTGGTGTATGCTCCTGTCCCCGTCGTGGAGTTCCCCTCGCCCTCCATCCCACTGATGCCTTCAGACTCTGTTACTTCACCCTCCAGGGCCATGTGGGATGCAGCTCCCTCCTGCTCCAGTGCCACTGCTCCTCCGCCAGATGATGCTAATGCACGCAAGAACAGAGTGACAAAACAAAAAGGGGGGGAAGACAGAAGATACACATGGTCAGTGCATGCAACACCACTACCGTTGGCGGACACAACACACAGGGTGCAGCCCTATGCACTAAGCCATGCACTAACAGTGCAGGAGAAAAGCATATGCCCAAGGGGGACTCTGTCTAGACCCATTTCATGCACAGCTGGCTCCCATGGGAGCCTGACTAGGTGTAGAAGACAAATACCACCTTTGGAGTTAGACTGGGAATGAGGCCGCAAAATAATGGATCTACCATTGCATGTCACAGTGTACTCACCTGTTTGTCTGGAGGAACGTACAGTTGCATGTACTGGGGGAAGGCCCCATCCACTAGTTTCTCCAACTCCTCCAAAGTGGAGGCATGGGCCCTTTCCCCAGACACTGTAGCCATTGTCGCTTCCAGACACAGGTCACAGCAGCACTTGCAGTGTAGGTTCTCTCCTGTTGAAGGTCAGGTATCAAGTGAGGGAATAGTTAGAAAATGGCGGGCACATCCGCGGGGGGGCGTACCATCACCGCCGGCATACATCGTCATAGGCTCCTGGAACCCACAGGGCCCATTGTTAACCAATGCTGAATTACGCCAGTGCAGTTACCTCATTTCCCCATGTCCCACCTTACAGGTCAGGCAGCCGCCATTTCAGGGGGCCACATGGCAGGCCAAATAACTGGGTCACACCTAATTAGGCCAGGAATACAGACAGACAAAGACACATAAAGAAATGTTTACATTTTTGGAAAACAGCATTGTGATACCTAAGTGTTGTATGATCCTCTGCTCACCGTTCTTATCCACAGGGCACGTCCGCAGGGCAGGTGATGAGATGGTGGCATCCTCCGGTGTACAGACACCTGGTGGACCTGTCGACAATGGAAGAGAGACACATAATTTTCACTTACAGACTTGATTGTGCAACAATCCAGGAACTGTGTGCCCAGTTGGAGCCAGACCTGATTTCAGCTATCCGCCATCCCGCAGGAGTACCCCCTCTAGTGCAGGTCCTGTCTGTACTCCATTTCCTGGCCAGTGGGACTTTTCAAACGACAGTGGCCATGGCATCAGGGATGTCACAGCCAATGTTCTCTAACGTGTTGTCCAGAGTGTTGTCTGCCCTGCTGAAACACATGCGAAGCTACATTGTTTTCCCTCAAGTGGAGGATTTGTCCACAGTGAAAGGTGACTTCTATGCCCTGGGACATATCCCCAACATCATCAGCGCCATTGATGGTACACAAGCGGCATTTGCCCCCCCCCCCACAGGAATGAACAGGTGTACAGAAACCGGAAAAGCTATCATTCAATGAATGTGCAGATGGTATGTTTGGCAGAACAGTACATCTCCCATGTGAATGCCAAGTATCCTGGCTCAGTGCATGACGCTTACATTTTTAGAACTAGCATCATCCATTATGTGATGGGCCAACTCCAGAGACACTTTGTGTGGCTAATAGGTGAGCCTAAAGTCCCCACACAGTTTCATTTACTGTCTGGGTATGGGAGATTCCCTAATGTTTGGAGGATGTCTTACAGTTGTCCCTCGATTTTGCAGGTGACTCTGGTTACCCCAACCTGTCATGGCTACTGACCGCAGTGAGGAATCCCAGGAAAAGGGCAGAGGAATGCTACAATGAGGCACATGGGCGAACTAGGAGGATAATAGAGTGCACCTTCGGCCTCATGAAGGCCAGATTCCGATGCCTCCATCTGACTACTCATCGAAGAAGGTGTGCCAAATCATTGTCGCCTGCTGTATGTTGCACAACCTGGCTTTGCAACGCCAGGTGCCTTTTCTGCAGGAGGATGGGCCTGACGGTGGTCTTGTGGCAGCTGTGGAGCCTGTGGACAGTGAAGAAGAGGAGGCAGAAGAAGAAGATGTAGACAACCGAAACAACAAAATCATCATGCAATACTTCCAGTGAGACACAGGTAAGAAGACGGAACTGCTTCCCACATCTCATACTATTGGAGGACCTAGCGTAAGTCTGCCTTTTTACCTCTGTGTATGGACCCTGACTTGTCACTTTGGCTTTTCATTTCACAGATCTGGGTCCCAATTTGTGCCCTCTGCTATGTTTACTCCTGGCCTACAGCTGTGTAACATTGGTTTGTGAACAAGTACATTGACATTGCTATATTCCAGAGATTTTGCAATTACTAATTTGTGAAAGCACAGACTGACTCCAGATTGATTTGTGATTCAAGGGTGTTTATTTCTGTGCAAATAAGTGGAGGTGTGTGTGAAATGGGCTGAGGTGATGGTAGAGGAATGTCCATGGCAAAGTCCAGTCTCTTGGTCTCACAGGTGCATTGTCCAATGGGGCATAGGAAGTGGAGCTATGGCACATTAAGGTGGACAGGGTGACAAAGTGGGACAAAAGGGTGACATTCAGGAGGGTCTTATTTCCTGGCGGGGGTCTTGGCAATGTTCTCTGTCTTGTTCCTGGATCTCAGGGACTGTTTGCGGGCTGGTTCTCCTTCTGCAGTGGGCGGGGTACTGGTGGCCTATTGGTCCGGTGGCGGGGCCTCCTGTCCACTAGCGCCGGCGGAGTTGGAGGGCTGTTCATCGTCCAGGCTAGTGTCTGCCAGCACCCCTGCAATGGTGACCAGGGTGGTGTTAATGGACCTCAAGTCCTCCCTGATCCCTAGGTAGTGTTCCACCTTCAGCCGCTGGGTCTCCTGAAACTTGGCCAGTACTGTGCCCTTGGACTCTTGGGAATGGTAGTAAGCTCCCATGATGTTGGAGAGGGCCTCGTGGAGTGTTGGTTCCCTGGGCCTGTCCTCCCCCTGTCGCACAGCAGTCCTCCCAGCTTCCCTGTTATCCTGCGCCTCTGTCCCCTGAACTTTGTGCCCACTGCCACTGATCCCGGGTCACTGATTGTCTTGGGTTGGTGGGCTTGCCTGTGGTCCCTGTAGTGGTGGACACACTGCTGCTTGACGTGTCCTGGGGACAGAGGGATGGGCCGCTGGGTGGGTGCTGTGGCGGTGTTTCCTGAGGGGGGGGGCTCTGTGGCCATTTGGGAGTGTGTCAGAGGAACCGCCTGTCCAGAGGTCTCTGATGGTCCAGGCTGGTCATCTTAATCCAGGTGTGCAGAGCTGCTGTCCTCACTGTGGGCCTCTTCTGTGGGGGGACTGGATATGTCTGCCACCTCCTGTCTGGTGACATTGGGTATGGGTCCTGTTGGGGTGTAAATGCATAGTTTTAGTATCTGTGTATGCCATCTTGTGCATTGGGTGAGGTACCCTCTACTCCTGTGCTTGAGTCATTGTGTTAGCCCTTTTGTGATAGTTGGTTTGGGGTCTGTGTGGGTTTCTGTACTGGACATGCTTTGGTGACGGTAGTCCATGCATAGGTGTTGCATGCAGGGCCTTGGTATTGAGATGTGTGGGGTGTGATAGTGGGACATATGGAGATGATGGTGTGATGGGGGTGAGGGTAAGAGTGGGCGTATGTGATGGCATGCAGGTGGGGTGGGGGAGATGAAGTAGTTAAGATATGACTTACCAGAGTCCAGTCCTCCTGCTACTCCTGCGAGGCCCTCAGGATGCATTATTGCCAAGACTTGCTCCACCCATGTTGTTAGTTGTAGGGGAGGAGTTAGGGTTCCACCTCCAGTCCTCTGTACAGCAATCTGGTGTCTTGATACCATGGAACGTACCTTCCCCCATAGGTCATTCCACCTCTTCCTGATGTCATCCCATGTTCTTGGATGCTGTCCCACTGCGTTGACCCTGTCGACCATTCTCTACCGTAGCTCCATCTTTCTTGCAGTGGATGTCTGAGGCACCTGTGATCCGAATATCTGTGGCTCTACCCGGATGATTTCCTCCACCATGACCCTGAGCTCCAACCTCTGAAAACCTTTGGTACCTTTGATGTGCCATCATGTGGTGTGGGTGATGTGTGAGGTGCTGTCTGTTGTGATGTGTGGGGGGGATGTGTTGGTGTGTGTTGTTTGAGGTACGTGGATGTTGTATAAGTGATGGTGTTGTGTGTCTGTGGGTGCTGGTGTTGTGTTAGCTAATCTCTCTCTCTGGCCTTCTTTGAAATTTTTGGTTGTAAGGTTTTGTGGGTAATGTGGGTGTGTGTTTTATAGTGTTGTGGGTGTGGTGTGTGTATGTGTATCAGGTTTGTGTATTTCGAATTGTCCAATGTAGTTGTGTTTTGTAAATGTGTGTGTATTTTAAGCACGTTGATTCGTGAGTGCGTATTCATGTTGGCGTGACGGCGTAGGTTTTGGTATCGCCAGTTTATCACTGACCTTTGGTGTGGCAGATTCCGAGCTGTAGGTCGTAATACCTGTAGCGGAATTCCGCTGCCGCAACGGTATTTTGGCGGTCTTCAGCACGGCGGAAAGCGGGATTTACCGCCAGGGTTGTTATGAGGGCCATAATCCATTAGCATGGTTTCTTTCAATAAAATGTAGAAAAAGAAAATATCACTCAAAACAATACATAGATTATTTTTTGCCTCATTCGTCAAAAATAGTGTTTGTTTCTGAAAGTATTGTTTATACTACAAGAAGAAAACTTTCTCGTCAGGTATTTGGATACTTTCTCACTGGTAACTTTCTACCAAAAATGTTCATCTCTTAAGGAAACAGCTTATTGACAGACAACCAGTAGGGCACACACTGTTGAACTAGGCAGACAGGGATTTTCTGCAGTGTTGACACTATCTCTGAGGTGCACAAAGCGGGGAGTCTGGCTACACTGCAACAGCTAGTTGTGTAAGAAAGAACTGGCGATCATCTATCTTGTAGGACACCTCATTACACAGTCTCACTTTGAGACCAGTTACCAAGCAGGGTTTCTAAAGAAGCCAATACCATAAACAGCAGCTTGCACTATTGTGCGCTATTGCTAACAGTGAGACTAATGATTTAGGAGTCCTGTTCTTTCAGACCTCCACAGGAACACACTCTTCAATCCAGATAGTGGAAAGATAATTACACTTAAAAAGAGGCATACACACTGTAGAAAAGAAACAATGAACACTATTTTGGAACCGAAAATCTCAACACAGCCTGATTGTGCTCTATTTTTCAAACTAAACAGTGTTAGTTCATTCTTATTGCAATTTTTTAATTTATGAAAATTCACAGGGATTTATATTCTTGGATATGTTTTACAAAACACTGTAGACAGAGTGGCATGTTTTTCCACCTATGTCTCTGATGGAGTTGTGATGGTTTTTTTATTTCACTGCTTTGAGCCATGCAACCGTCGGATTGACACTTCAAAAGAGGGGTTGTCACTCAAAATATCAACTGTTTACTTTTTGGAGTAATACGATGGTGCTAGAACTATGGCCAGATTTATTAAAAAGTCATGCAGCGCAGTGCTGGGCCAAAATTTGCAGCGCTGCACCACTTTAGAAATGCAGGAATGTGCCACATTTACTAACATATAGCAAACCCCTGTGCTTCCCGCCGTGCCCGTACTAAATTTAACTGCCAGCGCTAAAGCAGGTATCCTTGAGGGTATTGATTCTTAAAGAGCAAAGCCATGAAGGAGAGGCTGCAGCCACGATGCACCTCGCCTATTAGGATTTTCCTGACATGCTGGGAGAGGGAACATCCAAGGCTGCATCGGTCTTGGCTCCTCATGGAGCTGAGGCCAATGCAGCTGCAAACTGGGTCTGGCAGGACCCATGGAATGTGCATTGTCTGCTCATGCAGACAGTCTGCATTACTTCAGCCAGTCATGGGGGCCCCCTGCAGTGTACACGACATGGCCGTGGACTGAGCAGGACCCCCACCCAAGTGGCTCCCTTTTAGGTTGTCTGCCAGCCTTCCCATAGCAGAAAACCAGCCATGGAAAGGCTTGTGGTAAAGCATTTCCTAATCAGCATGGCGGTGCTGAATTCAGCACTGCTGTGGCTGAATAAGAAATGGTTCTGCCACCAGGCCATCAGCACTTATGGTCCTGGTGGTGGCGGCAGACCTCTGATATGATAATGTGGCAGTCAGAACATCAGCTGGGTGTCAGTCCAGCCTCTGCCATGGCGTTGGCAGCAGACAACGGTGGCCAGACCGTCTCCATCATACTCAGCCCCTTAATTTGTTTCTTATGATTTTATAATGTTGGCGCTGCAGTGATCTCAGGCAAATTGCTAGAATTCCGTTGCTTGCGGGCATGGCTTTATTACCACAGCATCCGCAGTAAAAGGTAGATATGGGTTGTACTAAATATTAACCTCATGCTTACTTGAAGAGGTCACAGAAGGTCTATTGGTCATCTAGTGGTCATTGAAGTTAGGCACAGTCACAGAATATAAAGAGGCTGGTTAGACCATGGCCTCACATGGACAAAATTATGGGTATTTTGTTAACAGTGAATAACAGGGCCCTAGGAGGTTCTGAAACTCCAAGAGTGTATATTGTCAGTGTTTTGAAGACCCCATTCTAGAAAAGTAAGCTAATAGGCCTCAAAGGGCTCCTGGAATACTGAGGAGAGAACTGAATACTGCTAGTAAGAATGAAACAGAAGTCAAAACAACATCCGCAATTAGTGACATGTGGCCAGCTCCCTTTTTCTGACTGTTTAGGACTATAAAACCCAGAGGGTTTTGCAGGGCAGCTTCTATGGCCTGGTGCCAATAACATTGAGGTTTCAGTGCAATGTGTGTTTTATGAGTGCAGCAGCAGGTACCGGATCTTGGCATGGGACAAAGGCATTTAAAGTAATAAGAGCTCAGGGTGGAATATAAATGTCACTCCCCATTCCTTTGCATGCATACCTTTACTCCACGATTTCTACTCCATATGCCTTCACTTTGCAAATATAGTTACTTCTATGCAAATGTACTTTACAATGCGATAATTTAGTCAATGTATGTAATCGTCAACCACATTTTTTATATATTTTCTAAATCTTGTGCTGTAAATCAATTACTAAAAATGCTCAAAATTATTTTATATATATATATATATATATATATATAATTAGTCATGATATGTTTTAAAATAATGTACATTCCTTGGATTTCTTTAAAGTGAAAGTATAACTTTCAAAATATATAAAACAGGACAGCGACTGTTCTGTGAACACTGGAGTGTCTGTCTTTGACACGGATCAACATTTACTGCCATAAAAAAGACAAACATAAACATATTTTGCTGTTTTAAGTAGTATGGTACCAAACCTCAATATTTTCTAACTCAGGGATTTATTTATTTCTAAATTTGATCCTGAAAATGTCAGAAGTTCCCACCACTGAATAAGAAAAACAGGCTTTATTTATCTTTCAGTGCATTCCTTTTGACTTACCTTTTATTATTTATCGAAGGCAGGTCTATTATCCTAATAATACAGAAGTTTCAAATAAATCACAATTGAATTGGAAATAATTTTGAATTTGAGAAATCAGTATTCATTTTTTACAAGGTAGGAAAAATAAAAATAAAAATTATTTAAAAACGAAGTCTAAATAATTCAGATGAGAACAAAAAGCAATAAAACCTACAATATATCTAAAACACCGGAAATGGAATCAACAAAAACGTAACATACAAGGTAAATTTGAACATTAATAAAAATTATTATATTGTTTTTTTTTATGTTATTTTTTAACATTTCCATTCACATTTTGGAATGAAAAACTCAAAATAATTAAAGCAAATAAGACTAAGTAGATCTGAAAAATCTGAAACTAACCATATAACAAAATTTCTCGTAAATTATTTAGCTTTTGATACAAATCTACTATTATAAAATAATCCAAAACATTTGTCTACATTGTAAATAAAAAAGAGCATAGAATAAATTCCTTTTTTTTTTTAAACAGAACAATAATAGCAACAGAGGTAGATGTAAGGGACACTGTCCAGCAAAATTTACCTTTAACTGTCATTTCCAATGGGCCATTTGGTTCAGTGCTAAAAGAAATAGCAACTAACATCCCTGCACATGTAATTGGAGACCCACCATTCCAAATTTAAAAATAGTATGTAGTAGTAGAAAGGGGAAGTCAAGTAAATCTCAGTCTACCAAACCTAAGCATTTAACGACATACTAATACCACATGAACTAAAAGAAACACAAACATGAACCCTTCCTAATTTATGATAATGATGACTGTCAGGGGGTCCGAGACTGCTTAGAAAATGAAATAATAGATGAAAAAAGTATACATAGATAAAAAAGTAGTATAAATGGTTCTGTAAATGTGAAGACATTTTAAATTGGAGCCTAAAAATTAAGGACCTGATTACAAGTTTGGCTGTCATAGTGTCAGCAACAGTCCGACCGTCATTGGGTTGGCTTTCGGACCACTGTATTACAATGCATATGGTTCCATAGCCGAAAGACTGCCAGGGTCCTGCCGGCACTGACAGGCAGCGCAGACTGCTGCGGCCGCAAGAGAGGCCAATGAGGCTGTTGGAGCTACTGTTTCTGCTGGACAGATTATGAAGTTGCCTTCTTCCGATGTGACTGTGGCAGTCCAACCACCATGTCCCAGCTGGCAGAAATGGAGGCGTGAAAGGTAGGAACTCACCTGTAGGCAGCGTCACACATCCTGTGCTGCCATGTAGCCAATCCCTCACATCATGCCACTGCTCCTGCTGATAGATGGAACACAAAATCAATGCCACTATGGACACAACGACAATAAGACAAAACAACTACCTATGTCCGCAAAACACCACAACAAATCAACGCAACGCCATCAACCAGCTAGCGGGGCTGTGCTCCATGAACCACACATATTCTTGTGTGTCCAGGTCAGAGATGTTCACAATGTATGACCCAATCACTTCCCCATGGTGCCCTCCTTGGGCTGGCTACTTACACTGCACCCCCACACTCAACAAAACACACATGTCTGCACATCCCGGTTTCAGGAACAGTGAAATGTATGTAACATTGTGTCATACAACAGCAACACAACATCAACATTACACCTAGTAAATGACCTGACACCCTCACATTGCTCACATGCAATGGCTTTTTGTGATAATGAAGACACATGGTAAGTATCTGTCATTTAACCCAAACACCCCCTTCCATGCAACATCCTTGTAATGGTCCCTCACATCCCACCCACATTGAAAGAAGGAGAGTAAATTGGATGCACAATATTTCTAGAAACAAATATACAGAGAACACAATGTAAACAATACCTGCAGAATAGGGATGGTGGCATCTGGAGGGCCCCAGGAAAGATTTAGCCCTGGGACACATTTCACTTTGCACATACACCTAAAACGCTATTTGGACAAGAACTGGGCCTTCATGTAATTCTGGATCAACCGAAAGTAAAACCAAGTGACATCCTTATCTGACAAATGTGTAAGTGCAAGTCAAGAAATCAAATACAATAGCAACAGCTTGTGCCACACATGAAGATGATGTAGCTGAAGGTACACACATGAGAATGGACACATGGGCAGTCAAATGTAGAGGAAAGTACCACAATTGAACACCCTCCATCTGTAGACAAACAAAATTCAAGTTTACACACATGATCAGAATGTTCAATCTACATTAGGGGGACAAATCGAATCCAATACATGTTATAATTGGCCAAACCGAGATAAGATACTTCCCATATCAAAGAACATACAATGCAATGATACCCATAGTGGATTACCACCCACATATCCATCCATTCAACATCTCCCTTTGTGCTGGGTGACACCAGCACTGCTCCCAAAGTTGGATCTTGTGAACCACAAAAAATAAATCATCAGCCACGGTGAATCAAACACAACTGTAGACATACATCACAAATTACTCAGGACCAGCAAAAATAGAAAAGTAATGGAAGGACAAATGTGTAGCCAAAACAACAGCTTGGGTTTGTTAACAGAACTTTAAATATGTGTTAAGGCCAATAGCCTGTCTGCAAATAGAAGTCCATGTGCACTGCTGCACCACAACTTGACTCACTGTCCACTGGCAAAGGAATTTCCACAAGAAGAGGCATCAAGTGGGCATGACAGGCACCTCAATGATCCCATTGGGTGGGATGGGGTTGCATTTAGGATGGGTGAGTTTGGTTTTGGGATGGGTGGGCTTAACTTTGGGTGGGGTGACCTTAACTTTGGGAGGGGTAGGCTTCTTCTTGAGGTCCAGAGGGGTATAGGTTTCACGGTGAGCTGGGACAGTTGTGACAGGGGAGGACTTAGACATGTTTTATATATCTAAGATGAGAATGGAACACACATTGGCAAAGTACATGAATTGTCAGTTCTAGTCGTGGATCCTTGTATTTGGAGACTTTGAGCAACACATGTAAATGGAACAAACTGTGGCATCAATATAACAAGTAATAGCTGCAAAAGAATATATTATTTCATTAGCAAATATAGGCCCTCATTCTGACCCTGGCGGTCGGTGATAAAGCGGCGGCCAAGCCGCCAACAGGCCGGCATTCTAAAATATGCAATTCTGACCCTGGCGGGAACCGCCAACACAGCCCGCCGTATTAACACTCCGCCCGCCACGGCGGTACAAACAAACAGCGCGGCGGTCCCCGCCAACAGCCAGGCGGCAGACAATGTACCGCCCACCCTATCACGACCCACCAATCCGCCACCTTTTCCGGGGCGGGAGCACCGCCGATAAGAACACAGCGGAAACAGACTACGAACGGGAAAACGCTCACCTCTACGCACTCCACGCGAGATTCCGGCAGTATGGAACCAGAGTTGCAGGTCATCCCCGCACTCCTATACCTGCTCATATACCAGGAGCACGCCCGGCGGCGCGGAAGACATCGGTGAGTACTGCACCTACGACACAGGGGAGGGAAAAGATTACCGGCACACACCCACCCACCCCCACCCACTACAACACACACATCAATGCATTCCCACAGATCACTGTCACAACCCACAAACCCCCCCCACCGAAATAATGCAAAGACCAAAAGAAGAGATCATAAACGGGCAGATATATTGAAATATGTACACCAGTAATCCCAATAAATAAATAAACTATGCACAAAATATACACAGCTACTAAATGTAGTCCAACCACTGTCCGTGGATCACAGGGGTCCTGTGCAAAGGGGCAAGGCCCAGTCCCACGACAAGAACTCCACGGAGAGAACACTGCAGGGGCATCAGAAAGAAAATAGGACAGGCACCTCAGGGGGAAGGGAAGGGGGGGCACCTCAGCCACTTGAGTACACGACGCCAGATCCACGAGGGGACTCCATGACCACTGGGCCATCCTGGGGAGTGCTAAGCCACAGTCCAAACAGTCCATACAGTGGGTGGCCTGCCCACTGGGCCATCCTGGGGAGTGCAAAGCCACAGTCCATACAGTCCATACAGTGGGTGGCCTGCCCACTGGGCCATTCTGGGGAGTGCAAAGCCACAGTCCATACAGTGGGTGGCCTGCCCACTGGGCCATCCTGGGGAGTGCAAAGCCACTGTCTATACAGTCCATACAGTGGGTGGCCTGCCCACTGGGCCATCCTGGGGAGTGCAAAGCCACTGTCCATACAGTCCATACAGTGGGTGGCCTGCCCACTGGGCCATCCTGGGGAGTGCAAAGCCACTGTCCATACAGTCCATACAGTGGGTGGCCTGCCCACTGGGCCATCCTGGGGAGTGCAAAGCCACAGTCCATACAGTCCATACAGTGGGTGGCCTGCCCACTGGGCCATCCTGGGGAGTGCAAAGCCACGGTCCATACAGTCCATAACAGACCCCACTGCCACTGGAGGAGGCAAGTTGGCCAGAGGACATCCTGCAGCCCTGCCCGAGATAGATCCTGCCCTGCCACGTCTGCCAAAGGGCCAGCGGTTCTTGCCTTGAAGGGCCCAGTTCAGCGGTTCTTGAGACGGCGGGGCCCAGTTCAGCGGTGCTTGAGACGGCGGGGCCCAGCGGAGCGGTGCTTGAGACGGCGGGGCCCAGTTCAGCGGTTCTTGAGACGGCGGGGCCCAGCGGAGCGGTGCTTGAGACGGCGGGGCCCAGTTCAGCGGTTCTTGAGACGGCGGGGCCCAGTTCAGCGGTTCTTGAGACGGCGGGGCCCAGTTCAGCGGTGCTTGAGACGGCGGCCGGTCTATGGCCAACTGCTCATTGCCTGGTGGTGCCCTCCTGGGCAGCGGGGATGGTGCTCCTTCAATGCCCACCTGGGCTGTGGGTGGTGGAGCCCTCCTGGCCAGCTGGGCTGGGTCCTCCCTGGGCAGCGGCTATGGGGGTGGTGGGCTCTCCCGGGGCAGCTGTGCCGGTTCCTCCCGGGGCAGCGGCTATGGGGGTTGTGGGCTCCTCCTGGGCAGCAGGCCTGCTGCCTGACCTCTCCGACTTGCTGCCCTTGCCCTCCTTAGTCGTGGGCCTGTGGCCCTTTCCTCCCTTTGGAGCTGTGGCTGGTGACTGTCTCTGGGTGGTGTCCGGGGGGGATGTAGAAGGCGGGCTCCTGCGGCGCCCCTTCTGCCTTCTGCTCCTCTTCCCAGGGGGTGGGCTGGCTGTCCCCTTGCTGCTGGGCGAAGATCCAGACATGCGGGCTGGCTGGCTCCAATACCCCTGCACCCTTGTCAAGGGGGCTGCAGGGCTGGTGGTGGCTGAGGTGCTCTTCTTACCCCGACGAGAAGGAGGGGGGGGCTCAGGGTCAGGAAAGAAGTTAGTAGTGGCGAGGAAGAGTTTCTTGGGACAATGGAGAGTGGTAGGTACAGTGGGAATGGGAGTGGAGGGAGAGGATGTGGTTGTAGGTGAGTCACGTTTGCTGTCTTTGAGTGCAGGTGCAGGAGGGATAGGCTGTCGTGAGGTGGATGGCTGTTGGGTGGGTGGGTGGCTGCGTTTGTGTGGTGTGGAAGAGGGGGTGACAGACACAGTGGGAGAGGACACAGGGGACGTGTAAATGGCAGTGGGGGTGGTGACTGCACATGTGCGGACTGGAGTGGAGGGTGTGCTGGTGATGGAAACACTGGCTGATGGTGAGGTGAATGGAGGTGTGAGTGTAGACGTCACAGGGAGGGAGGAGGGAGACGAGGAGGTGGGGGTCACAGAGGTGGCAGTGACTGTTGGCATGTCTGCATCGGAATGTTGCGTGTGTGAATGTCTGCGTGATCTGTGGTGCTTATGTTTGGATGAGCTTCTCTTGGGTGTTGAGGTGTGTGCAGGCTGGTCTGATGGTGTGGGTGGGACAGGCAGAGGAACAGGAGACTGGGAGGAGGGAGTTAGTAGAGGGAGGCAGGAGACAGGGACAATGGCTGCCGTCAGTGCTGAGGCCAGAGCCTGGAACGATCGCTGATGGGCAGCCTGACCCGAATGAATGCCCTCCAGGTACGCATTGCTGCGATGAACCTCCCTCTCCACCCCCTGGATGGCATTCAAAAGGGTAGTCTGCCCAACAATGAGCGTTCGGAGGAGGTCAATGACCTCCTCACTGAGGGCAGCGGGGGTAACAGGGGCAGGGCCTGAGGTGCCTGGGGCGAAGGAGATGCCCGGCTTCCTGGCAGAGCGGGCACGGGGCGAACGCTGAGGGGCTGCTGGGAGGGCGGAGATGGTGCGCTGGGTGGCGGCTGTACCTGTAATGGCGGGGGGCATGGATGGTGCCACCCCCGCAAGGGAGCCCCCTTCCGAGGACGTGTCCGTGTCGCTGCAGGGTCCAGTTGTCCCCGTCGTGGAGCTCCCCTCGCCCTCCGTCTCACTGGTCCAGTCTGACTCTGTGGCATGGCCCTCCTGGGCCATGTGAGATGCAGCTCCCTCCTGCCCCGATGCCACTTCTCCTCCGCCTGATGATGCTGATGCACACAAGCACAGAAAGACAAACAAAAAGGGGGGGGAGAGAGAAATTAAGGGATATTGAGTAGATGGATCTCCGGTACAGTTAGCGGACATGACAGACACAGATGCCCCCTGCACTAAGTTGCGCACTTGTGGTCCGCTACGCATTCTTTGGAACATGCCCTACACGCCTAGATTTGACAACTGCACCCATGGATGACATGCCCAGGGATGGCTGTACTGACAAACTACTGAGGGTGGTGGCTGGGGACACAGGGGCTTACGGGGGTGCCCAGCCTACAGATATCGCCCTGGCCTAGGGGGACCCCCAGCCCTCCTCCCCCACCCAGACACCTCCACTGCGCGACAACAGAGTAGATAATGCTTGTACTCACCCCCTTGTGTCTGCTGTGCTGCCCTCACGCGCCCATCCAAATCAGGGTAGGCCACCGCCAGGATCCGGAACATCAGGGGGCTCAGTTGACGGCAGGCACCCCGCCTACGTTGGGAGGCCATCCCCAGCAGAGACTCGGCGGTCTTCTTGGTCCCGCGGCGGATGTCCTCCCACCTCTTGCGGCAGTGGGTGCCCCGTCGATGGTGGACCCCCAGGGTCCGGACTTCCTTGGCGATGGCACGCCAAATCCCGATCTTCTCATGGGCGCGGACCTATGTGACACGTACAGGGAGGGAGAAATACCACGTTCAAGTTTGTCAGCATTTTCCTTGCCAGTGGCCCAACGCCCCCCATCCCCGCCAGGCCCCCCGCCATGCCCCCCGCCAGGCCCAACATGCCCCCCATCCCCGCCATGCCCCCCGCCATGCCCCCCGCCAGGCCCAACATGCCCCCCATCCCCGCCATGCCCCCCGCCAGCCCCAACATGCCCCCCATCCCCGCCAGGCCCCCCGCCAGGCCCCCAAGCCAGCCAGTGGCCCCAAATCCAGATTGAATTAAACTCACTTGTTGGTCTGGAGGACCGTAGAGTAGCGCATACTGGGGGAGGACCCCATCCACAAGTTTCTCCAACTCCTCTCCAGTGAAGGCAGGGGCCCTTTCCCCAGGCGCAGCAGCCATTGTCCCTTCCAGACCGAGGTCACAGCAACACTTGCAGTATAGGTCCTCTCCTGTGAAAGTTCAAGTCGCAAGTGGATAAGTAGATAGAAAATGGCGGTCACGTCCGCGGCGGTGCGTACCGCGGCGGTGCGTCCCGCCACCGCCCTTCGCCATTGGCTCCTGAAACCCATAGGCTTCAATGTTAACCAATGCGGCTTCGCGCCGCGGTCTTCGCCCGCCGCCCGCCGCGGTGTGCCACGCCAGCGCATTGACCTCACATCCCATTGTCACACTTCACAGGTCAGGCAGCCGCCATTTCCAGGGCCCACATGGCTCAATTTCAACTGCGTCACACAGGCCTAGGCCTTGCATAGCCACTCAGACACGCCATTCACTGCATAGAGAATTGTTTACTGTGCTAGCTGTGAGTACGTACCTGTGGGTTGCTTGACTGTGTGCTCCATGTTGTCCTTCCTAGGCACCGTCCGCTGGGTTGGGCGAGGAGACGGATGAATCCTCCCGTGTACCGACCGCTGGTGGACCTGTCGACAATGGAAGAACGCCACATTATCCTGACCTACCGTCTTAACCGTGCCACTATCCATGAACTGTGTGCCCAGCTGGAGCCCGACCTGATGTCCCCCATCCGCCAACCCACAGGGATTCCCCCTCTGGTGCAGGTCATGTCAGTACTCCATTTCTTGGCAAGTGGGTCATTTCAGACAACAGTGGGAATTGCTTCTGGGATGTCTCAGCCCATGTTTTCGAAGGTGTTATCCAGAGTGTTGTCTGCCCTGATGAAATCCGTGAGGAGCTACATCATTTTCCCTGAGGTGGGCGAATTGGCTACAGTGAAGGGTGATTTCTACACCCTTGGACATATTCCCAACGTCATTGGTGCCATTGATGGGACCCATGTGGCTTTGGTTCCCCCAAGAGACAGGGAGCAGGTGTACAGGAACAGAAAAAGTTACCATTCAATGAACATCCAGGTGGTGTGTTTGGCTGACCAGTACATCTCGCATGTAAATGCCAAATTCCCAGGGTCAGTGCATGACGCCTACATCCTAAGGAATAGCAGCATCCCTTACGTGATGGACCAGCTACAGAGACACCGTGTATGGCTAGTGGGGGACTCTGGGTACCCCAACCTGTCGTGGCTACTGACCCCAGTAAGGAATCCCCGGACCAGGGCAGAGGAACGGTACAATGAGGCCCATGGGCGTACTAGGAGGGTGATCGAACGCACCTTTGGCCTCCTAATGGCCAGGTTTCGGTGCCTGCATATGACAGGTGGATCCCTAATGTACTCACCTAAGAAGGTGTGTCACATCATCGTGGCCTGCTGCATGCTTCACAACCTGGCTTTGCGCCGCCAGGTGCCTTTCCTGCAGGAGGATGGTCCAGACGGTGGTGTTGTGGCAGCTGTGGAACCTGAGGAGAGTGACGAGGAGGAAGACGACGGGGCTGAAACAGACAACAGGGACAGAATCATTGAACAGTACTTCCAATAGGACACAGGTAACATTTCAAAGATGATTTAGTAAATGTGAACTACTCTCCTGCATCTCTGCTGCCTGTCTATTTGCCCCAGTGTATGATGACTGAGTTGTGGCTTTTCCCTCCCTATTTCAGATCTGGGGTCCCCACTACGAGTCCTGTGCTTCGTTTCCCCATGGACTACAGCTTTGTGGCAGCTGTTTGTTGACTTCACCATGTACAAGGACATATTTGCACTGTCATGTCAATTACAATATATTGAAATCACAGCCAGACTCCAGATAGTTTTGTGCAAAATAGGTGTTTATTTAAGTGCTCAAAATGGGATGGGTGGTTTCAAGTGGGTGGGGGCTATGGTGAAGGAATGTCCATGGCAGAGTCCAGAGTAACAGTCACACAGGTGCATTGTCCAGAGGCCTGTGGAGAGATGGAGCATGGGCAGTTCAAGGATGGACAGGGTGACAATGTGGGACAGTGGGATGACATCAGGTGGTATCCATTGCTGGCGGGGGTCTTGACATCCTACTCTGTCTTCTTGCGAGATCTCAGGGCCCTCTTGCGGGGTGGTTCTTCTCCTGCAGGAGGTGGGGGTCTGGTGGGCTGCTGCTGTGCGGGGGCCTCCTGTCCACTAGCGCCGGCGGAGGTGGTTGGCTGTTCTTGGTCCAGGCTAGTGGCAGGGGCCCTTGGGTGTTGTTGAGTGTCCGCCCTGGTGTTGACGAGGTCCTGCAGCAGCCCTACCATGGTAACCAGGGTGGTGTTGATGGCTCTGATGTCCTCCCTGTACCCCCGATAGTGTTCCTCCTGCAGTACCTGGATCTCCTGGAACCGGGCCAGTACCGTCGCCATCGTCTCCTGGGAGCGGTTGTATGCTCCCATGATGGTGGTGAGGACCTCGTGGAGAGTGGGTTCCCTGGGCCCGCCCCCCCCCTGTCGCACAGCTGCCCTCCGAGTTGCCCTGTTTCCCTGGGCCTCTGCCCCCTGGCCGGTGTGCCCACTACCACTGCCCCCAGGTCCCTGTTGTTGTTGGGGTGGTGGGTTATCCTGGGTGCCCTGTAGTGGTAGACACACCGCAGATTGACGCGCCCTGGAGACAGAGGCATGGGCCCGCTGGGTGGGAGCTGTGCTGGTGTTCCCAGAGGGGTTTGGGTCTGTAGTGGCCTGGGCCTGTGTGAGGGGAACCGACTGTCCAGAGGTCCCCGATGGTCCGGGCTGGTCATCGGTGTCCAGGTCGACAGAGCTGCTGTCATCGCTGACGGCCTCTTGGGTGGGGGGTGTGGAGAATTCTGGCCCCTCCGCCGCGGTGTGTTGACGGTCGGGTCCTGCAGGGGTATAGAGGTATGGTTATAGTTTCAATGTGTGGCATATGGGTGTATCTATGGGTTCTCGTGTCCCCAAGTGCTGGCATTCGTGTGTGGGGGCTTTGGTGAGGGTGGCTTGTGGGGGGGGATGTGTATATGCATTGGGCATGCTTTGGTGATGGGTGTCCATGCTTAGTGGACGCATGCAGGCCTAGGTTTTGGGATGTGTGGGTTGTGATGGTGAGACATTTGCGGGGAATAGGTGTGCTGGGGGTGGGGGTGAGGATGGTGGTGGGGGTGAGGATGGTGGTGGGGGTGAGGGTGGGGTGAGGATGGGGGTGGGGGTGAGGGTGGGGTTCGAGGATGGGGGTGAGGGTTGGGGTATGATTTGGCATGCAGGTGGGGGGGAAGCAGTAGTGAAGCTTCAACTTACCAGTATCCATTCCTCCGCCGACTCCTGCGAGGCCGTCAGGATGCAGGATGTTCAAGACTTCCTCCTCCCATGATGTGAATTATGGGGGTTGAGGTGGGGGTCCTCCGCCAGTCTTCTGCACGGCGATGTTGTGCCTGGATACCATGGAACGCACCTTCCCCCGTAGGTCGTTCCATCGCTTCCTGATGTCTTCCCGATTTCTGGGGTGCTGTCCCACAGCGTTGACCCTGTCGACAATCCTCTGCCATAGCTCCGTCCTCCGGGCAATGCTGGTGTATTGTATCTGTGTGCCGAACAGCTGGGGCTCTACCCGAACGATTTCCTCCACCATGACCCTGAGTTCTTCGTCTGTGAAGCGGGGTTGTCTTTGGGGTGCCATGGGGTGGTGTGTATGATGTGTGGGGTGGAGTATGTGTAGTTAAGTGTGTTGAGTGTGGTGGTGTGTGTTGTTTTGTGTGTGGATAGTGTGTGGGTGATGGTGTTGAGTGGCTGTGGCTGCTAGTTTGTGGATGCTGGTGTCTCGCTCTGGCCTTCTTTCAGAATTTTGTGGCGTAGGGGTTTGTGGGTGATATGGGTGTGTGTTTTATATTGTATTGTGTGTGTGGGAGTGGTGTGTGTATGTGTATCAGGTGTGTGGGATTCAAATCGTCCAATGTGGCTGAGTTTTGTTCGTTTGTGTGTATTCTGACCGCGGCGGTGTGTCCCGCCAATGGAATACCGCGTTTGAATGACCGCCGCGTGGATTCGTGGGTCGTAACGGCATGGGCGTATTTCTGTTGGCGTGGCGGTGGAGGTTTTGTCACCTCCACCTTTCCGCCGACCGCTGGTCTGGCGGTCGGTTGTGGCTGTCGGATTTTCGGAGGTTTGCCTTCTGCGGGTCAGAATGACCGTGGCGGGTTTCCGCGGCCGCGGCGGTGTTATGGCGGTCTTCTGACCGGCGGTAAGTGCATTTTACCGCCGGGGTCAGAATGACCACCATAATGTCCAAAATATAAATATAGCACAATTTCATGAAGTAATATACAAATAGTTGTGATGAGGCTTAAACCCAATTCAGTCCGTAAGATGTTTCATCTTGTTCCTTTCCATCCAAATAAGAAAATTGATCTTGAAATTCAATCAAATTCAGCCGACATGTGTTTCGTCCTCTGAAGGACTTTATCAAGGCTGACAAGACAAACAGTAAGTCACTTGTTACACCCCGGTATACCAGTGGTTGTTCAACTTCATTATTAGCAAAACATTCCATAAATAACTCAATACAACAGCATCATAGTGACACTACAAGTGTCATTCTACAGAATAACAATATATGATGATTGATTAAAATGTACCATAATGCCACAACTATTACCAAATTAAAATTACAATTTAAAAGACAAACAATAACCATCCTTCCAGGTGACCCCAATCAATATTGGTACTATCGCAAACCAAATATAAAACCGGAAGTGACACACCGATGAACCGAAAAAAACATCATGCCCTCATGCAAATTGGTAGCAGTCATTTTCGAAATGAGAAAATTGTGAGTAGTGCAATAAAAGACCAGAATTAAGAATAGTCAGTAGTTATCATGCATAACAGAAACCCAAGTTGTCATGCTGACATAAAAGATTTATTAAAACTATATGTACCTTATTTTTGGGGGTTTACTAAAGTCAATTCCAAAATGGGATTTCCAAATTTCTTACGAAACCACAACAAGTCTGTAAGACAAAACCATCAAAGTCCCATATCTACTAATCCAATTAAAACCTAAGCTAATTAGTCAATCCAATCATCCACCAACCTGTGCTTATTAGCCCTCAATAAAGTGAATAATAGGACTATTGATAAGTATTAGTAATCATAAAAGCAACCTGTGTTGTCAAGAAGTAGTCATAGGTCCGAAATGTATAGTATCTGTAACAAATCAAGCAAAAATAAAAAGTATTTTAGTAAAATTCAATTTAAGAGGTGAGTTCAATGGACTCTCCTCATATGGTATAAATTGACCAAATAAAACAAGTTTGAGAAATAGTTTGAAAAGTATAGACTTGTTAAATCTATATGTTATGGTCTCCCTAAATGTATGTATTACCTTAGTAATTTTTCATCATCGTTCCATCATATGGTCTAGCCCTGGAGTACCGGCGTCAAACAGCCGAACAATTCCGAAATCCATCTATATGTAGTCAGTGAGAATAGAAAAAGGACTAATCCTTTTCTCTCTCCATTGTAAATCCCAAGCGATGATTGCGGAAACATCCGCCATCTTAGAATTCCAGATCGGCATCTCAGTAAATATGCCGACCTGGAAGAAAGGAAGGACATGAGAGAGCATTTTACCCTTGTAGGGGCCAAATCAGATGAAAGTATTATATTTACTCAGATCGGGTGCTCGAGTGTCGGCACCAGAATCCAACGAGTCAGAATTGCGAATGAGTAGCGCGTCATGGCAACACTAAAGGGCACCTCCCGAGAGACCATAGACGTCCTAGAATTGTGGGACCAAATATCTATGTCCCACAAAAAATATTTCAAGTTGAAATCCTATTCGAGATTGTGTTTCGGACGGGCCACATTCATAAACATAAACGAACAGAGAAAAGAAGTCCACCAAATTGTGCCGCCATCTTTAAATGGTCACGTCTATATTTATTGGGCCAAAAACCATTAAACCCCCCATTCAGAGGGTCTAAAGAAGAACCCCCTAACCAAACAAAAATCATACAAGATCATTAAGGGATCTATTAAGATATCCCCTCCATATAATGGTACCCTTACTAAGTGAGGAGTATACAGATATAATGCCCATATACAATAAAGATGTTTTCGGTCCAGGTAATAGCCAAAAGTATCCAATGTACATTACAAATAATCTGTGAATTAGTGCAACCGCTTAGTACAAGGAGAACATTAGTACATCCACACGTCCACATCCAGGTGCATAAGTATTGATAAGTATGTAATGTTAATTCGTTATATATACTTACTATCCATTAAAAGTCTTTAGTGTATTCCATATGTGTAAAGTAAAATAGAATAAGATTGTAGGGTGGTACATCATGCAAGCAGTTGTTAAACATGCCTAAAGGTGTGAATGTCTTCAGTATAAGCAATTCGATACAAGTTGTTCACATATATTATATTAGAGTAGTATAGTCTACCTAATGAGACAAGTTTATAGAGTCATGTGCATTCATAGGAAATAATGCATTTCATGGTCTAAGTTCATGCCTGATTTTATACTCCTCAACCTGAGTATCCATTTTGCCTCATTCATTCTAAGTTCAAGTTCCGATTCCCTCCTCTGGGATTTATCTGTGTCTGGCTAATGCCCATATACTTGAGCCTGGGGATTTCCAATGTAGGATGTTCCTTGCTGACATGACGTACTATAGGTGATGATGGATTGTTATTCCTCAAGGCACGTACATGTTCTTGAATCCTCTCCTTAAGGGGTCTGATGGTGCTCCCAACATAAATCTTACCACATTCACATATCAATACATATACTACATATCTAGTATTGCAGTTTATGCAGTCATAGATCTTGTATGTTTTACTACCATTGAAATTAAAGGTAAAGGTCTTATGTAGAGCTAAATTGCATACATTACATCTACTGCAATTGAAAAAGCCACTGGGCTTCTTCGATAACCATTGTGTCAATGTATCCTTAGAGGGTGGTAAGAACCTTTTACATGTTAAATCACTAATGGTAGTACCTTTCTTATGGATCATAGTAGGATTGGCCGATGTAACATGTTTTAAGGTGTTGTCAGTATGTAGGACGTCCCAATGTTTGAAGAGGATTTTATAAATGTTCTGACTATTTTGACTGTATGGGGTGCAAAATCACATTAGATGTGAGTTTCTTTTTATTACAATTTCCCAAGAGGGATGTTCTCGGCAACTTATTGAGCTTTTTTCTGGCATTGTTTATAGTTAATCTAGGATAACCTCTCTGGACAAATCTGTTCTCTAAACTTGTTGAGTTTTAATTCACAAAGTTTGTTGTTACTACAGTTTATTTTTACTCGAATCATTTCTCCAAGAGGGATGGCATTTATTTGTGTGGTAGGATGAGAGCTCTCCGCATGTAACAACGCATTGCAAGCAGTGGATTTGCGATATAAGTTTGAGTGTACACAGTTGTTTTCTACAAATATTTCCAGATCCAAAAAATGAATCCAGTCCTTGTTGTATTCATGTGTCAACTTGATATTGAAGTCATTATTGTTAATATAATCTACAAATTCCACCAAAAGTTGTTCTTCACCAGTCCAGATCATAAGTATAACATCAATATACCTTCTCCAAAAGAAAATATGGTCTGTCATTGGACATGGAAGGGATGGGTTGGGATGTGGGCGAAATCCATTTAGTTTTGGGAGTAGGGGTTTCACAGGGCTATGAGCAGGGTCAAACAGGAAACTTTCTTTGGGAAAATGGGTAGGGTCTGCTGAAAGGATTAGGGGTTGAGAGGTTGAGGATGTGGTTGTCTTGGCTGTGGGTGTTTTTGCTGGTGGTATGTATGTCTGAGGTATGCTTGGGTGCTGTCTGTTCCATGTGTGAGTGTGGGCCTTTACATTTCTTTGGGGGCTGTGTGGTGGAGGGAATGGTGGAGGTGGGAGTGGTAGCTGTGTCTGTCGGTGTTTGGGTGGTGTCTGGGGGCATGGTGCGTGTGTTGTGTGGGTAAGTGGGTTTTTTGTGGTGGTGTCTAGGGGCATTGTGTGTGTGGTGTGTGGGTCTGTTTGTGTTGAGGTGGTGTCTAAGGGTATAGTGTGTGTGTCTTTAGGTATTGGGGTGTTGAGGTGGTGTCTGTGGGTCTGATGGGTGTGTGTCAGTGGGTGTGGTATCTATGGGAATGGTGGATATGATGGTCTGTGTGAGTGCTTGGATGCCAGTGTATCTTGTTGTGCCTGTGCTTATGTGTTCTGCTTGTGTGTGTTGAGGTTGGTGCATGCAGATACGTGTGTGTGATTTGGACAGGTAGGGGAAGAGGGATGTTGGACGGGGAAGAGATAGGTCGTAGGATTGTGGGGGTGGAAGACTGCCATCAGTGAGGAGGCCAGAGCCTGAAGAGATCTCTGTAGGCCAGACCTGGCAGTAGGAATGTCTTCAAGGTACGCAACCATCTGCTGAAGATGGGTGACCTGCACCTGGATGGCATTCAGAATGGCAGTCTGACCCACAGAGATACTCTCCAGGAGGCAACAGCCTTCTCACTCAGGGCAGCAGGGGTAACGGGGGCAGGTGCCTGGTACGAAGGAGATGCCCACCCTCTTGAGGGAGTGGGCACAGCCAACTAGGTGGGGAGCAAAAGGGAAGGTGGAAATGGAACTGGGGGTGGCAGACAAGGATTGAACAGGTACAGGTCCTGTTTCGTCCACCACCACTAGGGAGTTGCCACTGGACAAAGAATCCAAAGATGAATATGTTGATCTTGTGTCTACCATGTGTCCATTTTCATGTGTGTACCTTCCAGCTACATCCGTGTCTGATGTTTCTTGACTGGAGGTACCGTGGCCAGCTGCTTCCTCACTGGTTTTAGCTCTGTTTCGTCCACTTGCCTGTGCTGATGCTGAAATTACAAAGACAAATAGGATCATTACATGTGTCTGAACACACTTGAACAACTGCTTTGATTACCAAACATTACCAGAAAGTACAGTAGCCCCCAGCTTCAGCACAGTGGCTCCAAAATTTGAAACACTTTATGCATGCAGGCTACATGAACTGTGAACAGTTGCCCACAGGAAAATCAGAATCACAGACAACTTCAGTTGCATGGGTGAGGTTGTGCAATCACAATACCCTTAGAACAAGTAGGAAACCTTATCACCTTGAATGCTTTGGAGGATCCCTCATTAACATGTTGTCACAAAATAGAATGGCAATGCCAGATTCAATCTCACAGATCCCACACAAGATCATGCATCTAGTTAATCTTCATATACCAAATCAACACCACACCACACCATGATGAAATGATGGCAAAATATTCAAGCCATGTTGCAACAAAAAGTACAGTAGTTGGAAAAAGGTAACAGGAAACACCTATGTCACAATGTTAAATATCCCCAGTGGTAACTTTACAATATCTACATTGTCTAAAAAGACTAATGGAAGTTATACCAATGTTGTGCTGATGGCTGTGATGTACAACCCATCTTGCACATAAACTGGGGACAATTTGGTCAAAATGACTGTGAGATCTGTCTACAAATATCCACACCACAATGAATCAGCTAGCCCCAAGGAAATCATCTGTCTTGATTGCTACTGTAGGGGATACCCTACTCAGATTGCATAAGTAAAGGCCAATAGTCCATTGAAGGTTGTAGAGGCTCAGGGATTATCCAGTACCTGCAGAAGTCACTTCATATCTTGCTCAATAGGTAAGCACATCACTGTCCTTGTTTGGCATGCAAACACAGATTCCTGTGGATGAACCGGGTGTATACAACCACATATGATTGCCAGATTCCTGCAAGTCATTCAATGATGCATGTCAACAGTTGGGTAATGATCCTTCATCATTTAACATGTACTTAGCACTTTGACAAATGATTCTACATCAATGGCATGGAAATGCACATTGTGAGTCAAAACAGAAGTCCTGCTTGTGACTTCTGTTATTGCTTCTGCAATTGTACAATTCCAAATTACATGGAGTGATGGGTGTGGGTATGTGTGAGCCACCAAGCAAAAGTGAAACACTTCTGTCTGTGGCACCACATGAACTGTAGGCCCATCACATATGTTCAAATCCTAACACATTTGAGCATGCACAAATATGTGAAGGAATCATACTTCATCCCATGAAGACAGGTAGACCATGAATGAAAAAGTAGTAAGAGAGATATGGCAAAAGTGAAAGATATGCATGCTAACACGTAGGCAGAAGGAATGATGGCAAAAGTGACTGGACCCAAAATCCTAGTCAGGGTAAGTCACAAACAATCCAAATTATCCTGTGCCCACCCTCTGGTGGCTTGGCACTGAGCAGTCAGGCTTAACTTAGAAGGCGATGTGTAAAGTTCTTGTGCAATAAATCATGCAATAACACAGTGAAAACACCACAAAAATACACCACACAGTTTTAGAAAAATATGAGATATTTATCTGAATAACGTAAGGTCACAATGATCAATATTTGATAATCAAAAGTTGAAATGTTATTTTTGTAATGATAAGAAGAATGTTTAGTCTTTAAAAAGCAACAAGTGTCACTTGTAAGAACAAAGTACCTGGTATGCGTCACAATTACATACAAGGAGACCGTAGAGGAAGATATGCGAAGAAAACAAAGGGTGTGCGTCGGATTTCCAGGTGCACACTGACGATGCACCAATTATTTTCCATGCGCCAAGCATTTGCATCTAATTCCGGCGTGCAGGCTTAAATCCTCTTTGCGATGCGGGATCTTTTGACACCCAGGGACGATGCGTGGAAATCCTGGGCATGAATCCTGTAGGATGAAGTCATAGATGCTGCGTCGATCCGATGGGCAATGCATCAGAGTTTGTGTTGCACGGCAGGCACTGCTTCGATTCCTCCCATAGGAAGTCAGACTGTGTTGATCCAGTTCGGCGATGCGTTGATCCAGTGGGTTGTGTTTCAAAGTTCGGGTCGCAATGCTGATGATGCTTCGATCTCCACTCAGGGAGAAGGGCTGCGTTGTTCAGGTTCGGCGATGCAGTGATTCTTTCATTGCCTAGCAGGCTGTTCGTCGATTTCAGTAGGCGGTGTGTCGATTTTCACCACACAAGGAGGTCGTTTGCAGAGATTCCGGGGCATATTTATACTCCGTTTGCACCGAATTTGCGTCGTTTTTTTCGACGCAAATTCGGCGCAAAACTAACGCCATATTTATACTTTGGCGTTAGACGCGTCTAGCGCCAACCTATGAGTAAAGAGCGTCATTTTTTTGCGTGAACGCCTTCCTTGCGTTAATGAGATGCAAGGTAGGCGTTCCCGTCTAAAAAAATGACTGCGCCGCAAATGCGTCGTATTTATACTCCCGGGCAAAAATAACATCCGGGAGTCGGCGGGGCAAAAAACCCCGCATTTGCGCCGGATTTTAGCGCCTGGGTCAGGGCAGGCGTTAAGGGACCTGTGGGCTCAAAATGAGCCCACAGCTGTCCTCCCATGCCCCCAGGGACCCCCCTGCCACCCTTGCCCACCCCAGGAGGACACCCAAGGCTGGAGGGACCCACCCCAGGGACATTCAGGTAAGTTCAGGTAAGTATAATTGTAATTTTTTTAAAATATTTTTTTTTGGCATAGGGGGGCCTGATTTGTGCCCCCCTACATGCCACAATGCCCAATGACCATGCCCAGGGGCATGTAAATGGCGTCTGGGCGTCGTTAAAAATGGCGCAAATCGGGTGGAGGCGATTTTTTGCGTCAACCTGACTTGCACCATTTTTAAGATGCCCTAGCGCCATTTTTCCCAACGCCGGCGCTGCCTGGTGTACGTGGTTTTTTTCCACGCACACCAGGCAGCGCCGGTCTGCTTGCGCCGGCTAACGCCATTCAATAAATACGGCGCCCGCATGGTGCTTCAGAATGGCGTTAGCCGGCGCAAAAATTTTTGACGCTAAACTGCGTTAGCGCAGTTTAGCGTCAAAAAGTATAAATACGGGCCTAAGTCTTTTTAGTCCTGAGACTTCAGGAAACAGGAGGCAAGCTCAATCCAAGCCCTTGGAGAGCACTTCTCAGCAGAGCCAGAGGCCAGCAAGGCAGCAGAGCAACAGCAAGGCAGCAGTCCTTCACAGAAAAGCAGTTCAGGTGAGTCCTTTGGACAGTCAGTCAGCTCCTCTTGACAGGTTGCAGGATCTTGTTCAAACTGTCTTTCCCAGGAAGTGTCTAAGTTGGTAGGGTCAGATACACAGTTTATATACCCAAAAGTGCCTTTGAAGTGGGGGAGACTTCAAAGAGTAGTTTTAAAGTGCACAAGGTCCCCTTTCAGTACAACCCTGTCTGCAAGGGTCCCAGTAGGGGATTTGGAAGTCCATTGTGTGAGGGCAGACCACTGTCCTTTGAAATGTAAGTGTCAGGCCCTCCACCCTTCCAACCAGGAAGACCCATTAAGTATGCAGATGTGTGCAAGTGTGACTGACCATCCTGTGTTTGTGGTTGTCTGGGTGAAATGCACAAAGGAGCTGTCAACCAGCCCAGCCCAGATGTGGATTGGAGACAGGCTGTAAGGCACAGAAGGAATTAAATGCAGAGAAACTTTCTAAAAGTGGCATTTTTAAAATAGTAATATAAACTTCAACCTCACCACTCAGCAGGATTTTGTATTACCATTCTGGCTATACTAAATGAGAACCTGTCTGCTGCTTTCTGATCAGAATCTACCACACAAACAGTATATGTGTGTGGCCCTAATGTTAGCCTGTGAAAGGAGCAGGCCTCACAGCAGTGGAAAACATATTTAGGAGTTTTCCACTACCAGGACATATAAAACACATAGGTATATGTCCAGCCTTTTATCTACACAGCACCCTACCCTATGGGTTACCTAAGGCCTACCTTAGGGGTGACGTATATGTAGAAAAAGGGGAGTTTAAGGCTTGGCAAGTACTTTTAAATGCCAAGTAAAATTGGCAGTAAAACACAGGGTCCGCACCTTCTGTGCGATGGCTCTCTAAGTCCCTTTCTTCTGATGGGCACTGAACTGTATGGATGCAATAGGTGAATGAAAAGGTTACAATTTCAGTTTGTGGCCAACTGGTTGTGTCACATATATTTCAGAAACACCAAGCACAAAAAATGTGTAATTGTCAACACACCACAAGTGTAAAGCACACATGCTGATGAATACAGGGACATAAATCCATACTTTTGGAGTCATCTGCAGACTATCCCACTACCCTGCTCATGGACTATACTGACTTAGCAAGCCTATTGACATAAGGTAGCCCAATGCTCAAGCAACCCACAGTGACCCACAATGAAAGACAACACACCATTGTAACCTTCTGAAGAGTCAACTCCTTGGGCCTGACTGGACAAACACATTTACATCCAAACACATCGACTCACTGCATACTGTCCCTACGGAGAACTACCACAGTACAGACCATACTGTATGATTTAAGTGACAATGACAGGGCTGCGATGGGTGGCACGTAAAGTCTCTTCCCTGTGCATGTGTGGACATGTGAGCTATCCAATGTAATCTCATACCACTTCAGAGTGGGTTTGTGTGGTATGTACTTGAAGCACAGAACACACCTTTTATCTTATGTGGAAATCATACAGAGATGCAATCCAGAAAACTAAGGTATGCTAGGTTGACTGGTTGCATGTAACCAAGCTAATGATCATATGTCATGTCCACATCCACTTGTATACTTGTACTGTACAAATATGACTTATGGAAAGGTGGCAACAGAGCTTTGGGATTAAGGGACCTGTCATAAGTCAATGACACACATTGACAATGAGGCTCAACGCAAATATGTTCTAGGTCAGGGAGTTACGTCAGGACCCATTTCAAATGTAGTCAATGTACAAAGGCCTTCAGGCCCTGTTTTGCCACTGAAGACTCATTTTGCCCACATCCGATGATCTGCAGGTATACAGGGAGTGAGCACGGTGCCACAGATCCATGGCCACAGTAACTCTACCCCAGCCTGGTCTATGTCCCATACTATGAGAAACATTTGACAGGCCCTGGTCTTTGCAGGCTGAGCATACAGAACCTACATGACACTCACATTTTCATCTCCTCCATGCAGGACAGTACATCCTATGTCCATCCTCTATGTGAGTTCAGAGTTGTATGGCACTCTGAAGGGCACATTGATTTTTACATGGTTTTCATACAACTGTTTGGCAAGGCCAGATGTGGGCTGATTAATCTGTGGGACTATACACATTGCTAATCTGATCCTCAAGTGACTAAAACAGTATGCATGCACAGCTCATGCTGAAATGTCCATACATGTGGTTTTACCTTTACAAACATCATATTCAAAAATAAGTCTTAGTATGGTTATAAACTCTCCTTGCCTAGATATATTAATGCAACAGAAGGAAGATGTAGGGCTTATCACACAGCACAATGGTAAATAGCACAGCACAATGGTAATGTGAAATACATAGAGTACTTGTCTCCACTACCAGCACTATCTACATCCCATGTATGGAATACGAACTGTGACAGAGGGCACTCAGAGGCACATTGTACCCTATGAGGAAGGAAAGGATGGGGTTGAACAGAGTCAAATATGCCTTTGAGGTTCTTCTCCGCTCCTCAAGATTGCCATACAGTTGACCATACAAGGGAAGGGCCTCCTCAACGAGCCTCTCCAGTTCCTCAGGAGAGAAGGCAGGGGTCCTATCACCTACTTGGCGTAGCATGATTGCTCCCAGAGGCAGCACACAGCAGCTGAAGTGGTGGAGCTGCTTATGAGAGCAGTGTCAGGAGTCAAGTGAGTGATTTAGCAAAACATGGCATACATGTATGTCACGTATGTGGTCATCACTGATGACAGCCACAACCATTGGCCCCCAAATGTCACAGTCACCATCATTAGCCTATGGCTATGTCTGCAATGGTTGAGACCACTCACAGCACGGTCAATGTCTGCTAGCGGTCACAGGCTGTACCTAATGTTCAGTGAACTAGGTCGGGCATCCTGGCAGTTGTAAATACAGTATTGGGCCCTGTTAAATGTGTTACAACATCAACATATGTTTCTGATCATCACAAACAATCTAAAGCAGCCTTGTTGTATAGATTATCCTACAAAATCAAGAGTGTAGTGTGTTGTTGGTCAGAGATGGCATATTATGGAAGTGCACAGTCCACCGACGGTGACATTATTTTTGGCGGTCGGAGCAGACTGTTATATTTTGAGGGATGAGAAGGTGCAATGGGTATAATGTATTTACAGTCAGTAATGCTTTCTCAAATAATTTTGGTCCTATTCATCATGTATGTTGGTGTGGACACAGTGACCAATCCTCCAATTCACTTAGGGCCAGATGTAGCAAAGGGTTTTTCCCATTCTATGTCTATGGGAAAATGCATTTGTACATATGGCCCTTATAGTTCCACAAATAGGTACCCTGGGAGAGGGAGGAGGTGACAAGCTCCAGTATAGCGTCAATTGCCAGACCTTCAAAGAATGTCACATCATCAAACAGTTCCGTATTAATAGGCAAACTATTGTGAATTTATTTCATCAGTTGGAGCCAGATCTGATTCATGAAAACACCAATCCAACATACATGCCACCAATTGTTAAAGTCATAGGAGAATTTCACTTCTTGGTCACAGGTTCCTTACAATATACTGTGGGCATCTCTGGTGGATATTTCACAACCCGTGTTCAGTGGTGTGTTAAGAGACTTGCTATCGGCAATGATGAAACACATTGACAGCTAAATCATGTTCCCCAGAGGTGAGGATTTAGCCAATGTGAAGCCAATGTGAAGGCTGACTTCTATGGTTTTGGTCAACTCCCACATGTGATGGGATCCATCGATGGCATCCATATTGCACTTGTGCCACTGCAGGCCAGTGAACAAGTCTAATGCAACTGGAAGCACTTCAATTCTATCAGCGTGCAAGATGTCAGCTGTCAGATTTCTACATCTCAAATGTCTGTATCAGGTTTCCATGTTCAGCCCATGATTTTTTTGTAGTGCAGAACAGCACCATACCCCAGCTGATGTCACATCTCCAGCCTGATAGGGCCTGGCTGATTGGTATGTCACATCTATCCTAATTTTGTGTGTGGAATGCCAGGTGCTATAATCATGAAGTGAGTGATTCATTGTGGCACTTATGTTTCATTCTAAAACAGGAGACATAGCAAATTCCAACCATCCTTGGTTGTTGACAAGGCTGAAGAATCCAACTACGCCAGGGAAAGTCTGCTTCATTGAGGTCCATGGAAGAACACAGCATGAGAGGGAGTGGGCTTTTGGTCTCCTGAAGGCCAGATTTTGCTAACTGGATAAGAATGGGTATCCCTTACATCACAGGGGAGGGAGTCCTGCAGAGCCACTGGGTGAGAATCCTGAAATGCTAAATGAAGATGATCTTCTCATGAGTGCAAGTATGTAATGAGATGTCATTACTTCAACTGTACAATAGACTGTAGTTGTGATAATGTGTGGAGTATATTTTTTTAAATAGGGAGCTCAGACAAAATCTGCCAAAGGGTGCTTGATGAGGAAGCTTTTGACACATTCACATTTTGATGATATGGCTTTGTGTCAATGGACTTTGTTCTCCAGACGGTTGCTATGTGACTTATGTCATATGCATGGTTTCATAACTATACTTCTTGTTTTGTTCTTTGTTCAGGTACCTTCACCAAGAGATCTTCATTTGCACATTTCAGAGTAAAGACATTGGCAGGTATATTTTGCTGCTGGGACATAGAAAGTGGACGTACATTGTTCCTGGGAATGTATTTCACAGACCTTGGATGTAGAAGACCTATTTCAAGACAACTTGCACAGTGATAGGATGGAAGTGCAGAAGTCTCAGTTGGACTTGTTTATTGTGTGGCCAGATGCTTCATGTTTGTCATCATGTGGTAATTAAAAATTTTGTTGGCCAAAATCATGTCAGTTTCCCTGCACATTGGCTAAACACTATTTTGGTCTGAACTGTTTGCAGCTATTAATGTGTTTCATCATTGTAGGCCAAAGTAGCTTTGCATTATAATGACCCTGTGTTAAGGGACAGTTGTACTGCCATCTATCTGGGTGTTGCATTATATGAGATGGGCTTCCTTTTGAGAGCTATGTGATGACATCAATCATATTCATTTTGGCCTATTTAACAGATCAATGTCTAATACGTCCATTCCTACAATGTTCTGGGAGTTTGTACTAGTATGTCTAGCATCCAACACAGTCTGATATGGTGATATCTTAATTTCTATGTTTCTGACACCTTTACAATCTATGTGCTTAACAATGTAATAACACATCTTGTGAAACAAGAGATTTGTAGGTATATGGTGGTGTAAAATAGTTGTAATCCTGAGCTGGTAACACTGTACATGTAACATATCCCTGCTTACATCAGTAGCATGTATGTTCGTTATATGGTTCACATGGTCTTACATTTCTACATAGATAAATGTGAATTTTAAGACAGCAAACAATGCGTTTGTGCCTGGTGAGTTTATTAAAATGCTAATACAGAAAAGTAATTGGGGACAGAAAGAAACAAAACTGTACAGTGAAGGGGTCAGTCATGGTAAATGAAATCATTGGAGTAGATGCCATACTTTTGGAAGTCCAAAGTCCAGAGTACTCCTCCCATTGGAACAAGATTGTGTTCAGGATCGGTCTACTGTGTGTAGGTGTGATACATAAAGGAGGACATTAAGGAAGAGATTTCTTGCTGGCAGTAGTGGGTGTCTTGCATTCAGCACCTCCTGTATTCTTGCATGGACGTCTCCACTCACAAGGGGGGGATCCGCTGCTGCATAGGCAGGGGTGTCCGAGGGTGGTTGTATCTCTAGCAGGCCCTCCCTTCCTGTGGCTGCTACAAGTGTACTTGGCCTTGAGTTATATGGCCCACTGGAACATGTGGATGGTGGTTAAAAAGTACTGCTCAGGGTTTTGTGGATGTCCCTCAGCACCCCTGTTAGGGTGCCTATGTTTGAATTGTGGCCATCCATTTTTTGGATCATTTCCCTTTGCAGCTGCTTTATTTACCAGAGTTGAGTTAACACCTGGCCCATCACGGTTTGGGACTCCTGATAGGCCCCCAAGAAGTGGCTGATGTTTTCCTGGTCAACAGCAGCCCCAGTGGCCTCCCTTTGCTGGAACACGCCTCCCTCCTACATGTCCTACCCACACGAGACTGTGCCCTTGGCACAGGGTGCCCTCTTCAACTGGGTCATGGATCCTCAGTAACAGGAGTGTTGGGTTGCACCTCAGGATCCAGGCCTGAGGGGCACAAGATGGTTGAAATGGTGATAGGTACACAGTTTGGGGGAACGTTGCTGCCTGTGATGTTGACACAACAGGGCTGGATGTTATTGTTGTGGGCACAGTGAGACTCACTGTTGACATGTGACCAAGTTGTCCAGATGTGCCAAGACCGTCCTACATGTCCACGAGTCCAAGAGTGTTGTCATCATTGAGGTATTCATCCTGGGGTGGAGTGTGAGTCCGGTCGGTGAATGAGGTCTACCCAGGGGCTTTGCCAGCTCAACCTGTTGAGTGAGAAGGTACATTGTTATTTGTTGAAGTATGACTTCAGCCTCCAAAGGTTTTGTAATACAGAAATTAGAGACATGGGACATTTTTAAGTGGTAGGTTAGCTTATTGTGCCATGTTACCATGGTTTAGGAGTGTCTATCGTGACATATGAAGCTTGCCTAAACTATTCGACTCAAGCAACTCATTAGATGTGCTGATCAGTTGCACATTGGATGAGGGAATGAAAATGACATCGCACCAACAGTGAAGCCAAAACAGTGGAGCTGCAACATGTGCATTTGCCCATTCAGAGGCCTAGTTGAGTGTGATACAGGCAAACATAAAACTTTTTTGTATCTGTATCTGCAGTCATCATGTGTGCAGTGCTGTGTCATTGGGTTTGCTGCTGCTACCAATCTGCTGATGCAGCTTATGGCCTAAGGAATACTTGGTATACCAACTTGGTAAGGTGTGATCCCTGCTCTCAATGGCTCCATCTTACAATACCAGGTCAAAATTGAGCTAGGTAGACAGACACGTCTCTAAGTCAAGCATGATCTATATATTGCTCAATTCCAGGTGAGCAAACTTCATATTAGAGTTCACCAACAGATATATTCCGTCAAATGAACACTGGGCTGGTGTTTGGAATTAGGGAAAGAGGGCCTATTGTGCTTTGCACTCTGGTCACTCCCTCTACTTCCCAACACTTGACAAATGGTATACTCCCAGGCAAGTGAAGAGCATTAGAGAGATTACAAATAGGTGTATTTGGACAGGTGAACACTGGGCTGGTGGTTGGAGTCCAAAAACACCCCCACCTGGGAGTTGCCATCCGGTCACTCCCTCTACTTCCCAACACTTGACAAATGGTGTACTCCCAGGCGAGTGTAAAGCATTAGAGAGATTGCAAACAGATCTACCTGGGCAAGTGAACACTGGGCTGGTGTTTGAAGAAAGAGGGTCTATTTTGCTTTGCAGTCAGGTCACCGCCTCTACTTCCCAACACTTGACAAATGGTATACTGTCAGGTGAGTAAACTTCATTTTAGAGTTTATAGATATGCCAGCAAGTGTATGAAAGTGCCCCTTTTCTTGTCTGATGTCAGTGTGCTTGACTGTGTTTTTTGGGATCATGCTAACCAGGACCCCAGTGATTATGCTCTCTCCCAATCTCTGTATTTCATCCACAATTGGCACACTGGTGCCCCATTATAAGTCCTTAGTATATGGACCTAGGTACCTAGGGCATTGAGGTTCCAGGGGATCCCTATGGGCTACAGCATATATTTTTGCCACCCATAGGGAACCCATGCCAATGCTGTTGCAGGACTGCTATTGCAGCCTGTGTGAAAAGGTGCAATCACCCTTTCACTGCCACTTTTCACTGCACCAGATCACTTATAAGTCACCCCTATGGTGGGTCTTCCAGCCCAGAGGGCAGGGTGCAAAGTACCAGTGTGAGGGTACCCCTTCACTAGCAGAGGTGCCCCACAAAATTCAGGCCCATTTTCCCTGACTTCGTGAATGCAGGGACGCCATAGGTCACTACCTATGTCCAGCTACAGAATGGTAGCTCTAAACATAGGCATGTTTAGTATCAACCATGTTGGAATTATACCCCAAGGCTTTTACAAGCATTGGTTGTATGATTCCATACACTCTAGTACACTCTGGGGGCTCCTTAGATTTCCCCCAGTATTGCCATTTCAGCCTTTTGAGGGTTTCCAGGCAGTCCAAGCTGCTGCCACCTTTCAGACCGGTTTCTGCCCTCCTGTTACTTGAAATGTTCGAACCCAGGAAGGCAGAACAAAGGATTTCCTTTGGGAGAGGAGAGTTACACCCTCTCCCACTGGAAATAGGTGTTACAGGCTGAGGAGGGGTAGCCTCCACAAGCCACTGGTCATTGATTTGAAGGGCACATTTAGTTCCCTCCTTGCATAAACCAGTCTACACGAGTTCAGGCACCCCCAGTCCTTGCTCTGGCACGAAACTGGACAAAGTAGAGGTGAGTGACCACTCCATTGTCCATCACCACCCCAGGGGTGGTGCTCAGAGTGCCTCCAGAGCTTTCCTGCCGTCTTGGATTCAAGGTTGGCAGGGAACTTTGGGAGCATCTGAGTGGCCAGTGCCAGCAGTTGACATCAGAGCCCTCCCCTATTAGGTACTTACCTGGTTAGTTGACCAATTCCCCTTACAGGGCTATTTAGGGTCTCTGCTTTGGGTGTTCCCTCAGATTCAGATTGCAGGACTCCAACAGAATCCTCTGCATCCCCTACTTCGACGTCTGACCAAAGATACTACATATGGACTCTTCAGGACCCTACAAGCTGCAACAAAGAAGCAAGACACCTCCTGCAACAATGTATCTCTGGCTCCTTCTAGTAACTGCAACATTTCCCCAGTTCTGCATCCTCTGAGGACAGCCCGTCTTCAGCCTGTATCAGAAGGAAGAAGGAATCTCCCTTGGGGTGAAGGAGTCACTCTCCTGCTTCTGCAGGCACGAACGGCAGTGATGACCGACTACGTGGATCCCCTCTCTGGCTGAGCTGCATGGATCCTGCATCACGGGTGGTGGACTGAAGTGGTCCCGATGGTCCTTTCTTCTGGCTGTCCCATTTTGGTGGAGGTAAGAGCTTGCCCCCCACACAAGACAGTATCTCCCTGCACTGCGTCTTTTACAGCTGCCAAGGCTTATTGGCATTCTTTCTCCACGATCTTCATGCATCTTGAAGCTCCGGCCCTCAGCACTCTATCCTGTGACGCACAGCTTCCTGAGTGTTTCTCTGGCGGCGTGGGAGCTTTTGTCGTAGTGCTGCATGGAGCTTTTCTGCAATGTTCTTATCCCCATCCTGTGGGACTCCTGTGTGAGCTGCCTGGTATTCTGTTGGCTCTCTGTGTTGCTGAGGGCCCCCTCTGACTCCCTCTCCTGGGTAGAGTCCTCCTGGTCATCCTGGTCCTCAGCAGCACCATTTTCCGCTTAACACAAGCTTTTTGTGTGCCAAGGCTTGTTGGCAGACTCTGACAACGTAAATCCGACTGCAATCCTCCATCTGGCGTGGGACATCACTTGAACCCTCCAGGAACCTGACTTTGCCTTCCTGGGTGCAGTACTGACTTTTCTTCTCCACCGGTGGTTCTCCTTTTGCACCTTCTTCCGGGTCAGGAGGGGCTCCTGCTCTTCCTGGACTCTTCTGTGCTTCTTGGTCCCATTTTTCCACAGGTCTTTTAGTCCAGGAATCCACTATTGGTGTCTTGCACTCTCTTCTGGGTTTTACATAATTTTTCTTCTTGTTTCTGTGTGTGATCTGGGAAATTTACTGTCATTTACTCTTGTTTTCCTAGTCACTGGGTTGGGTTGTGATACTTACCTTTGGGCTTTTCTAGTACTCTCAGCTCCCCTCTACACAATACACTTGCCTAGGTGGGGGACCGACTTTCGCATTCTACTTTCTTACTATGTGGTTTGTGCTCCTCCAGCCCATTTCTAACTATTGTGGTTTTCACTAATTGCACTAACTGTTTTTATACCTATTTCTGCATAGTAGTGGATATAATTTGTGTATTACTTTCCTCCTAAGGGAGAATATAATCTCTATGGTATTTTTGGTGTTTGGTATTTGTGTCTCCAAAATGAAGTACCTTTATTTTTGTAACACTAAGGCCCATATTTATACTCTGGATTTGCATCATTTTTTAATGCAAATTGGGCGCAAAACTCCATATTTATACTTTGGCGCTATACCCGTCCAGCACCAAAATTATGGAGTTTGAGTAATTTTTGGGATGTGAAAACCTATCATGCGCTAATGACATGCAAGGTAGGCATTCCTGTGCAAAAATTACTCTAAGGCTTGTGTGCCTTATTTATCCTTCCACGTCATTTTGATGCACAGGAGGAGGTGGGCCTTAAAAAATGGTGCCCTGACGGATTTGCACCGTTTTTTAACACCTGGGTCAGGCCAGGCGTTAAGGGACCTGTGGGCTCATTTCTATGGTGGGAGACCATGGAAGCAGTTCACAGGTGCCCTTCCCTGCCCCCAGGGACACCCCCTGCCACCCTCGCCCACCCCTGGAGGACACCCATGGATGGGGGGACCCATCTACGGTAAATAGAGGTAAGCAGTTTTTTTTTTTTTATGTGGCATAGGGGGGCCTAACTTGGGCCCCCCTACATGCCACTGAGCCCAATGGCCATGCCCAGTGGACAGCGGTCCCCTGGGCATGGCCATTGGGCAGGGGGGGCATGACTCCTGTCTTTGTAAAGACAGGAGTAATTTACATGGGGATGGTGCGTCAAAAAATGATGCTAGTCTGGTTAGTCATTTTTTTTTTTACTCTGACCTGACTTGCCCCATTCTTTGACGCACAACCCCCAGTCTTCCCTACGCCTCCGTTGCCCGGTTAGAGTAATTTATTTTGACGCCAACCAGGCCTCAGCACCGGCTATCATCATTCCTTGAATATGACGCCCGGATGGCACGTTGGAATGGGGGTAGCTGGCGTTAAACTTTTTGACGCAAACCTGTGCTGCTGCAGGTTTGAGTCAAATAGTATAAATATGGGCCTGAGTGTTTTCTTTAATGTGTGTGAGTACTGTGTGACTACAGTGGTATTGCATGAACTTTGCTTGTCTCCTAGGTAAGCCTTGGCAGCTCATCCACAGCTACCTCTAGGGAGCCTAGCTTCTAGACACTGCTGACACTGCACTAATAATGGATAACTGGACCTTGTATAAGGTGTAAGTACCATAGGTACCCACTACACACAAGGCCAGCCTCCTACAGCAAGTGCAGTATGGGCTGGTGATTGGAGTTACAGAAACTGGAAGTCACTCCCTCTACTTACCAACACTAGACGAATGTTGGGTATTACATATCGGTTGCCAGACTGTATTTAGGTTAGAGCATACATGTACTTGTTGAGACATGCCATGTCGTGGGATTAATTTTTGTAATTGAAACACTTACAGGCATCATTCCAGCTTATAGCATGTGATGGATCTTTGTAGTTGTGATGGTAGGTCCATCAATACACAGTGACAGTCTTACATCTCAGATACTCTGGGTATTGAATGTTGTTAGAGTGAATGAACGACTCAGTAGCAAAACTGAGCTGTGAGCATGCATGATACTGCAATTTAGTGACAGTTTTTGTGTTGTAACTTACCAGATTCGGTTTCCCCAGGCATTCCTGTCAAACCCTCAGGATGCAGGATGTCCAAGACCTTCTCCTCCCAGGGAAAGTGCTATAATGGGGGCACTGAGAGGGCAACGGCCAGTCTTGTTGGTCTCCATCTGTTGCCTGGAGGCCAGGGAATGCACCTTGCCCCTCAGGTTATTCCACCTCTTCCAACTATCTTCCTTTGTGTGCAGGGTTGTGTGTACAGCATTCACCCTGTTGACAATCCTTTGTCACACTTCCATTCATCCACCTTGACTCTCAACTCATCCTCTGAAAAACAGGGATTTGTGAGACATGACATGGTGGGGAACAAAAGGAAAGTGATATGGGGAGTAAATAGGGAACTGTGCATGAAAGGTATAGTGAAAAAAATGGGTGCCTTATCTCTCTGGTCCGCAATTAACTCTGGGTTGCAGGGGAATGCAAAGGATCATAAACTGTGAAGGGGTGTGATTTATAGGGTGCTTTGCAGGTGTGTCCACTGGGCCCATGATTGTCAGCTGTGTCTGTTGCTTTGCTCAATGTGTACCAAAGAGGTTGCATGCCGTTTGCTAACCACCACATGGACACTGCCACATTGACTGTGTTTGGCTCGGCAGTTTGCCACAGCACTGGTGGCACCAGAGTACAGACCGCCAAGATAGCAGAGTGCTGCTCTGCTGACAGTCACCACTTTGGCTTGGTGGGTGGCAGTACTGCCTGTCTACATATACTACAGCGGTCTGGGACCTCCAGTGCAGCGGTCTTTTTGGAACTCCCAACATGGCGGTCTGGAGGTCTGACCACCAAAAATAGGGCACTAAGGGCCAGATGTAGCAAAATCCATTTTTGCGACTTGCAAATTGCGAGTCTGAGCGACTCGCAATTTGCAAGTCGCAAAAACGGATTAGGAATGGTGTCTCAGACACCTTCTGCGACTTGCTATGGGGTCGCAAAGACCCACCTCATCAATATTCATGAGGTGGGTCGCATTTTGCGACCCCATAGCGTGTCCTTGCACTCACAGGGATGGTGGCCACTGTAGTCAGCAGACCTCAATGTCTGTGACTGCTTTTTAAATAAAGCAGTTTTTTTTTTCATTTTGCACCCAGTTTTCCTTAAAGGAAAACAAGTTGCAAAATGAAAAAAAATCAGAAAACATTTGGTTTCGTTTATTTCAGAGTAGGCAGTGGTCCATAGGACCACTGCCTGCTCTGAAAAAATATTTATGTCGACATTCACAAAGGGGAAGGGGTCCCATGGGGACCTCTTCCGTTTTGCGAATGTGTTACCACCAGTGTGACACTGGTGGTAACTGCGAGTTGGTTTGCAACCGCATTCGCGGTCACAAAGCAACTCTGAATTGCGATGCGAGTCGCAAATAGGAAGGAAACACCCCTTCCTATTTGCGAGTCGCATTCCCAAATTGCGAGTCGATACCGACTCGCAATTTGGGAATGTGCATCACGTGAGGTCGTTTGCATGGCGCAAACTGCGTTTTTCACAGTTTGCGCCATGCATACGGCATGCTATATCTGGCCCTAAGTTATTTACTATCATCCATTTGATATGTGTGAGCAGTGCAACTGCAATAAGCAGAATAAAGTATGAATGATGAATGGCATCTATTGAATTTTAAAAAGCTTCCACCTTCCCAATAACATTTTAATTTTTCAATGATTTCATATTTGTTTATGAATTTAATGCATTATTTCATCATTTGTATATTTGTTTGATGAGTGTTTGTTTCTCTATTTTTTTTATTTTGCAGCTCAAATCATTGAAAATGCTTTGGCTGGAGCCCATGCTTTTGAGTTATTATTCAATGGGCTCCACAGGTTAAAATAATGATGGGGATGGGGGGTCCCTATGTTCCACTAACAATGAAGTAGGGGTCCATGGTAGATAAATGGGTAAGAACCACTAGCCTAATACACACATTCAAGGAGTGTTTCTCCATTTTTAGGGTAAATTTAACAAAAATACATAAAACATCCTTAGCATGAGATTATGGCCCTCATTACAACCCTGCCAACAGGCCGGCGGTAAAGAAAATTGGATCACGACCACGCGGAAACCGCCAACATAGACAACCACTTTAACACTCCGACCGCCAGGGCGGTAGCAACAAACACCATGGCAGTCACCGCCAACAGACAGGCGGAAGACTATGTACCGCCCACAGTATTATGACAGGCCAATCCGCCACCTTTTCCAGCACAGTACCAATGACATCAAAAGCACGGCAGAAACAGTACACTGAAGGGGAACCACTCACCTTTCAACGAAGAACCAGGATGCCATGAAGCCCGAGCTGCAGGTCCTGCCCAGGTCCTGCCCATGCTGGTCTACCTCCTCATCTACCAGGAACACTGCCAGGAACACCAAAGAAGGTGGCAACGATGACGGTGAGTACTGCACCTAGCACACAGAGGAGGGGGGGAGGTCAAAGAGGGTGACACACACATGTGACACGCAATACCTCCACGCCCCACCCTCACCCACAACACCATACACACAAACACATGCATCAACATTACAGATACAACCCGTAACCCCTGGAAGAATGCAAGGACAAAAGGAATTGAGTTCAGTCAGTGATATTTTGGAATAGGCAGATATAGCAAACGAGTATAAAACAATTAGTATATACAAATATTTACATTATGTACAGAAGGCCGTACACTGTCCCTTTTAAATGTCTGTGGAACAGTGGGAAAAAACATCATGGGCGAAGCCCACACTTGACTCATGTCTCAAAACAGAGAGAACACTGCAGCGGCATCAGGTCTAAAACACACAGTCACCTCAGGGGGAAGGAAAGGAGGGACACCTCCGCCGGAAGATGGTACTACGCCACTTCTCCTCGAGGGGGCAACATGCCCACAGCGATGTCCTGGGGAGTGCAAAGCCAAAGTCTCTCAAGTCTCTCAAGTGGGTGGTTTGCCTACTGCTTGGTCCTGGGGAGTGCAAAGCCACAGTCTCACAAGTTTCTCAAGTAGATGGTTTGCCCACTGCTTGGTCCTGGGGAGTGCAAAGCCACAGTCTCTCAAGTCTCTCAAGTCTCTCAAGTGGGTGGTTTGCCCACTGCTTAGTCCTGGGGAGTGCAAAGTCACAGTCTTTCAAGTCTCTCAAGTGGCTGGTTTGCCCACTGCTTGGTCCTGGAGGGTGCAAAGCCACAGTCTCTCAAATTAATGCCTTTCTCCACTGGTTCTGGAGGGGGCTTTGTGCCCAGTGTGCTTCATCCTGCCAAGGATTGAGTGAGTGGATGCAGTTCTCCACTGGTTCTGGAGGGGGCATGGTGCCCAGAGTGCTTCATCCTGCCAGTGATTGGGTGAGTGGATGCCTTTCTCCACTGGTTCTGGAGGGGGCATGGTGTCCAGTATGCTTCATCCTGCCAGGGATTGGGTGAGTGGATGCATATCCCCACTGGTTCTGGAGGGGGCATGGTGCCCAGTGTGCTTCATCCTGCAAAGGGTTGTGTCAGTGGATGCAGTTCTCCACTGGTTCTGGAGGGCGCATGGTGCCCAGTGTGCTTCATCCTGCCAAGGATTGGGTGAGTGGATGCAGTTCTCTACTGGTTCTGGAGGGGGCATGGTGCCCAGTGTGCTTCATCCTGCCAAGGATTGGGTGAGTGGATGCCTTTCTCCACTGGTTCTGGAGGGGGCATGGTGCCCAGTGTGCTTCATCCTGCCAAGGATTGGGTGAGTGGATGTAGTTCTTCACTGGTTCTAGAGGGGGCTTTGTGGCCAGTGATGCCGCACCTGGGGTGTGGCAGTTCCCATTCCCTCACCTGAGTGTCTGAGGCATGAGATTTTCAGGGAACAGGTAGCATGATACTCCATGGAGGCAGAGCCACACTCCGCCCTGCGGCGACTTAGGCTGCAAACTGCTGGTAGTGCCAGTGCTGGTGGTGGTGCCTCATGTAGTGTGTGCAGGTTCCAGGATGTCTCCTGCAACCTCGTACGGCTGCCCACTGGGGATGTTGCTGATGTCCGCTGTAGTGGCACTGGCTGGGCATGTGGTGGTGCAAATGGCAGTGCAGGTGGCAGTGGCTGCAGCGGTGTCCGTGGCAGAGATGCTGGCGGTGCTGCCCATAGTGCAGGTGTCTGTAGTAGTGGAGGGAGACACCAGGCCGTCTCCAGCAGCATCAGACAGCTGCCCACTGTGGAGGATGCTGGTGACTGTAGTTGTGGCAGCTGCAGTGCATGGGGCGGTGCAGATGGCGGGGCAGGTGGCGGTGCAGGTGGCGGTGCAGGTGGTGGTGCAGGTGGCGGTCGTTGCGAAGGTGCTTACCGTGGTACAGGCAGCTGGCCTGTCATGAGAAATGGGGGTCACCAGTCCCTCACCAGGAGGCTCCGTGCCCTGAGGTGACTTTGCCTTGCTTTTGTGTCCCTTCCCCAATTTGGGAGTCGATGCTGGGACCTTGGCACTGTCCTCTATGGTTCTAGATGAGGCCTTGCTGGGTGGGTGGTGCGTCTTTTCCCTTCTGCATGCCTGCCCCTTCTTTACCTTGGCAGGTGGCGGAATCAGGTGGTCCTTAGCTTTGGTAGGTGGCACACTGGCAGCCCTGACGGGTGCCCCCTTTATTCCTCCTGGACATGCAGGGACCACAGCACATGCCGATTTGGTGGCTGAGGTGCTGGCCTGTAATCTAGACATCCTGGCTTTAGGGGAAGGACGGGGGGAAGTTGTAGGGAAGAGGTCAATGTTAGCCAGGAAAAGTTTCTTTGACACACTTGGGATGGAAAGATGGAGGGGGGGTGGGAGTGGAGGAAGAGGTAGTGGTTGTAGGAGGTGTACATCTGCTAAGTTTGGGTGAAGGTGCATTGGCTGGAGGCTGTTGTGAGGTAGATGGCTGTTGGGTGGGTGTGTGCCTTCTTTGTGTACTTTGGGAGGAGGGCTCACAGGCACTGGGAGAGGACACAGGGGATGTGTGCATAGTTGTGGGGGTGGTGATTGCTTGTGATGGGTGTGCTGTGATAGGCATGCAGTAACTGATGATGTAGTGCATGGAGGTGTGAGTGGAGACGCTACTGGAAGGGAGGTGGATGAAGAGGAGGAAGGGGACACAGTGGAGGAAGTGGATGTTGGTATGTGTGCATGGGTATGGTGCTTGTGTGAGTGCCTGTGTGAAGGTGTGTGGTGCTTATGTTTTCCTGAGCCACTTTTGTGTGTTGATGTGTGTGCATGCTGGTCTGAAGGTATGCTTGGGATAGGCTGAGGTAGAGGGGATTGGGTCTGGGTAGTGGAAGTTGGAGGGGGAGGCTCAACACAGGGACAACGGCTGCCATGCCAGAATGAATGCCCTCCAGGTATGCATTTGTTTCTTGCAAATGCCTCTCGACACCCTTGATGGCATTCAGAATGGTTGACTGCCCAACAGTGAGGGATCTCAGGAGGTCAATAGCCTCCTCACTGAGGGCAGCAGGGCTGACTGGGGCAGGGCATGAGGTGCCTGGTGCGAAGGAGATGCCCACCCTCCTGGGTGAGCGGGCATGGGAAACATGCTGAAAGGCTGCTGGGAGGGTGGTGCTCGTGGGGGGGATGACTATACCTGTTGTTGGGGTGGGCACAGAGTTGTCCGCCACCACCAGGAAGCTTCCTTCAGAGGAGGAGTCGCTGTCACTTGTATCCCCTCCTGTCCCCGTTGTGGAGCTACCCTCGTCCTCCGTCCCACTGGTGCTTTCACCCTAAGTGGATTCACCCTCATGGGCCATGTGGGATGCAGCTCCCTCCGTCGCAGGTGCCCTGCTCCTCTACCAGATTATGCTAATGCACACAAGGACAGGGTGACAAAACAAGAAAGAGGGAGAGACACAGAGAATACACATGGTCAATGCCAGCAACACCACTACTGTTGGCGTACACAACACACACTGAGCTGCCCTATGCGCTAGGCCATGCCCAACCACTCACTAGAGTAGTCACCAACCCATGGGGTACAATGCCTAATGCCAGCACCTGCACAACTGACACCCACAGGAGCCTGCCCAGTAGTAGTTGGCCACTTGTACCATTGGGGTAGGTGTGCTTCAGAGCCTGCAGACAAGGGACCCACCCTGGCATGGTTGCCCTGGCCTAGGGACACCCACAGCCCACACCTCCCACCCAACTAGTTCCCAAAGGGCGCAAAGTCAGCTTTCTGAAACGGTACCAACCACCTTGTGGCTGCTGTGATGCCCTTAGGCGCCCAGCCAACTGCCAGGATGCAGAACATCAGGGGGGTTATGGTGCAACGGGCACCCCTTCCGTGTTGGGAGGCCAGCCCCAGCTAGGCCTCCGCGGTCTTCTTGGTCCAGCGGCGCAGGTCCTCCCATCTCTTGCGGCAGTGGGTGCTCCGCCTGTGATGGACTCCCAGGGTCTGCACTTCCTTGGCAATGGCACACCACATACCCTTCTTCTGGTGGGTGCTGACCTAGAGGGAAAAGACAGCAGAAAAAGTTTTTACTCACCTGTCCGAACCTCGCCTACTCATTGCCCACCAGTTCCCACCCATGCCCTGACGCACATACACTGACCAGCTCTCATGCAACATTCAGGCCAGGACGCCTCAGCCCCCCCTACATGTAGCTTACATACACAGCACTGCCTACATTCATGACCCACGCATCATGCTCACAGTGTACTCACCTGTTTATCTGGAGGACAGTAGAGTAACGTGTACTGGGGAGGACCCCATCCACCAGTCTCTCCAACTCCTCCGCAGGGAAGGCAGGGGCCCTTTCCCCAGACAATCTAGCCATTGTCGCTTCCAGACTCAGGTCACAGCAGAACTTGCAGTGTAGGTCCTCTCCTATTGATGATCAGGTAGCAAGTGAGTAAATAGCTAGAAAATGGCGGTGACGTCCGCGGTGGTGCGTACTGTCACCGCCGGCGTACATCACCATTGGCTCCTGGAACCCATGGGGCCCAATGATAGCCAATGCGGAGTTGCGTGTCGGTCTTTGACCACCTACCACGTCGCTTCACAATGCCAGCGCAGTTACCCCATTTCCCCTTGTCCCTCCTCACAGGTCAGGAAGACACCATTTCATGGGGGCACATGGCATGGCACCTAACTGCGTCACAGCACAAATTAGCACATATACTGACTCTAGTTCACACACACTGCTGCTGTGACATTAATACATACACAGTTGTGCTGCCTCTGTGGGAAATTAACTTCTGCTCACTGTTCTCTTCCATAGGCTACAACCGTTGAGGCAGATGATGAGATGGTGGCATCCTCCGGTATACAGACCCCTGGTGGACCTGTCAACAATGGAGGACAGACACATTATAAGCACATACAGACTTGATCGTGCCACAATCCAAGAACTGTGTGCCCAATGGGAGCCAGACCTGATGTCAGCTATCCGCCACCCTAACAGAATACCCCCTCTGGTGCAGGACCTGTAAGTCCTCCATTTCCGGGCAAGTAGCTCCTTTCAAACTACAGTGGCCATGGCATCAGGAATGTCTCGGTCAATGTTCTCTAATGTGTTGACCAGAGTGTTTTTCAGCCCTGCTGAAACAGATGCGTAGCTACATCATGTTCCCCCAGGTGGATGATTTGGCCTCAGTGAAAGGTGACTTCTATGCCCTGGGACATATCCCCAACATCATTGGTGCCATTGATGATACGCATGAGGCATTTGTCCCCCCAGCAGAAATTAACAGGCCTACAGGAACAGAAAAAGCTATAATTCGATGAATGTGCAAATGGTGTGTTTGGTGGACCAGTACATCTCCCATGTGAATGCCAAATATCCTGGCTCTGTGCATGACACCTATATCTTGAGAAATAGCAGCATCCCTTATGTGATAGCACAACTCCAGAGATGCCGGTTGTGGCTAATGGGTGAGGCCAAGGTCCCCACACAGTATATGTTGATGTCTGGGTATGGGGTTGTCCCTAAGGGTTAGTGTGTGTCTCACAATTGTCCCTCAATATTTACAGGTGACTCTGGTTACCCCAACCTGACTACTAACCCCCGGGGAGGAATCCCAGGACAAGGGCAGAGGAACGTTACAATGAGGCACATGGGTGAACAAGGAGGATAATTGAGTGGACATTTGGCCTCCTGAAAGCCAGGTTCCGGTGCCTCCATCTAACAGGTGGATCCCTGTACTACTCACCCAGGAAGGTGTGCCAGATAATCGTGGCATGCTGTATGTTGCACAACCTGGCATTGAGAAGCCAGGTGCCTTTCCTGCTGGAGGATGAACCTGTTAATGGTCTTGTACCAGTGGTGGAGCATGTGGACAGTGAGGAAGAGGAGGCAGATGAAGAAGATGTGGACAACAGAACAAACATTATCTAGCAGTACTTCCAGTGACACACAGGTAAGAGACTGTAACTCCTCTTCACATGTCAGTATCCTTTAGGACATAGTACATGGCATGTTCTTACTCTCTATGTATGGCTACTGACTGGTGGCCTTTGGGTTTCCTTTTTTCAGATCTCTTTACCCCAATCTGGCTTCTGCTATGTTTACTGCTGCCCACCAACTTTCATACATTGCTATGATTCAATGAACATTGACGTTGCAATGTTTTGAGAATGTTGTAAGAATACAACTTTCCAGTCATTACACTAACTCCAGTATGGTTTATATTTCAGTGGTGTTTATTTTCTGTGCTAAATAGTATGGGGTACGGGCAAGGGGCTGTGGTGATGATGAAGGAAGGTCCATGGTAAAGTCCAGTCTCTTGGTATCACAGGTGCATTGTCCAATGGGGCATAGGAAGGGTCGTAATGGCAATTAAGGGTGGACAGGGGAACAGAGTGGAACAGAGTGGAACAGAAGGGTGACTATCAGGAGAGTCTTATTTCCTGGCGTGGGTCTTGCCAATGTTCTGTCTTCTGCCTGGATCGCATGGAGCATTTGCGGGGTGGTTCTCCTTCTGCAGGGGGTGGGCTGCTAGTGGCCTGTTGGTCCTGTGGCGGGGCCTCCTGTCCACTAGCGCCTGCGGAGGTGGAAGGCTGTTCCTTGGTTTGGCTAGTGTCAGGAGCCCTTTGTTGCTCCACTGCCTCCCTCATGGTCTTGCCCATGTCAGCCAGCACCCCTGGTATGTTGACCAGGATGATGTAGATGTTTTTAGGCCATCCCTCATCCCCAGGTACTGTCACTCCTGCAGCCGCTGGGTCTCCTGCAACTTGGCCAGTACTGTGCCCATGGTCTCCTGGGAGTGGTGGTATGCTCCCATGATGTTTGAGAGTGCCTCATGTAGTGTTGGTTCCCTTTACCTGTCCTCCCCCTGTCGCACAGCAGTCCTCCCAGCTTTCCTGTTGTTCTGTGCCTCTGTCCCCTGAACCGTGTGTCCACTGCCACTGACCCCAGGTCCCTGATCGCCCTGGGTCTGTGGGGTTGCCTGGGGTCCCTGTAGTGGTGGGGACACACTGCTGATTTACGTATCCTAGGGACAGTGGCATGGGCCTGCTGGGTGGGCGCTGTGCTGGTGTTTCCTGAGGGGGAGCCTCTGTGGTGGGTTGGGACTGCGGCAGGGAAACCGACTGTCCAGAGGTCCCTGATGGGTCAGGTTGGTCATCATGATCCAGGTGTGCAGAGCTCCTGTCATCACTGTGGGCCTCTTCTGGGGGGGACTGGAGGTAGCTGGCACCTCCTCTCCGGTGACGTTGGGTAGGAGTCCTGTTGGAATGCAAATGCATTGTTATTGTACCTGTGTGTGCCATCTTTTGTGATGGGTGTGTTTCTCTCATATAATAGAAGTTTCCCTGTCACATTGGCCTTGTGTGATTGCTGATTGTGTGGGCTGGGTGAGTCTCTCTACCTGCATGCTGGGGTGATGGGTGTCCATGCATTGGTTTTGCATGCAGAGCTTGGTATTGGGATGTGTGGGTTGTGATGGTAGGGCAGACATGAGGTGATGGAGTCATGGGAGTGAGGGTGAGGGTGGGGATATGTGATGGCATGCAGTTAGGGGGGATAAAGTAGTTAAGGCTTGACTTACCTAAATCCAGTCCTCCTGCTACTACTGCGAGGCCCTCAGGATGCATGATCACTAAGACTTGCTCCTGCCATGTTGTTAGTTGTGGGGGAGGAGAAGGGGGTCCACCGCCAGTCCTCTGTACTGCTATCTGGTGTCTTGATACCACGGAACGCACCTTCCCCCATAGGTCGTTCCACCTCTTCCTGATGTCATCCCTGGACCTTTGATGCTGTCCCACGGCGTTGACCCTGTTGATGATTCTCCGCCATAACTCCATCTTCCTTGCAATGGACGTCTGCTGCACCTGTGATCCAAATAGCTGTGGCTCTACCCAGATGATTTCCTCCACCATGTCCCTTAGCTCCTCCTCAGAAAACCCGGGGTGTCTTTGAAGTGCCATGGATGTGCTGTGAGTGATATGTGTGAGGTGATGTGTGTGGTGCTGTGTATACTGTGATGTGCGTGGATGGTGTATGTGTGATGGTGTTCTGTGCCTCTGAGTGAGTGTGTGCTCTTTGTTTGTCTCTCTGTGCTTGCTCTCTTGTTTTCATTGTAAGGGGTTGTGGGTAATGTGGGTGTGTGTTTCATAGTGGTATGAGTGTGAGGATGTGGTGTGTGTATGTGTGTCAGGTGTGTGTAGATTGAATTGTCCAATGTGGTGTAGTTTTGTAAGTGTGTGTGTATTTTGTGCGTGGCAGTGTGTACCGCCAATGGTTTACTTCGGTTGAAAGACCGCCACATTGATTTGTGGGATGTGATACTGTGGGCGTATTCCTGTTGGCATAATAGTGTGGGTTTTGGTACCGCCAGTTTATCACTGAACTTTGGTGTGGGTGTCTGTATTGTGGCGGTGTTCTCTGTATGGGTCATAATACCCATGGCAGATTACCGCAACAGTCATGGTATGTTGGTGGCCGTCAGCGCGGCGGTAAGCGGGATTTACTGCCAGGGTTGTAATGAGGGCCTATATGTGCAAATTTAGTGGGCACTTCAATGGAAATGTTCTTTCTACAAATGACAGTACACTACCACACAATTCTTTAGCTAATTTAAAAAATCCACCACCTCATGTCCTTTAATGCTAGCTGGCTCACAAGAAATTGTCATCAAACAAACTGGGATGTGGTTCTAAAAGGTTTGGAAAGCACTGCCATAGAAGAGAAGCATAACACTTTCTCTTGTATAATGTATGAAGGTTTTCCACCTTTCTATCAATTCCTGGACATTTTAAGATAAGAGAAAAGCTGCCAGGAAATGAGATAAAGACAATGGGGGTTATTCCAACTTTGGAGGAGGTGTTAATCCGTCCCAAAAGTGACGGATATACCACCAGCCGTATTACGAGTTCCATAGGATATAATGGACTCGTAATACGGCTGGTGGTAAATCCGTCACTTTTCCGTCACTTTTGGGACAGATTAACACCTCCTCCAAAGTTGGAATAACCCCCAATGTGTCATATTTACAAGCCCCTAGTGCCTCCTTGCACCACATTAGCATCATTTTTTTAATGCTAATGTGGAGTTAGGGATGCATTTTTGCAGCACCGGATTTACAAGATTGTGCATTATAAAAATGTGTATAGCTAGAACAAAATGTAGGTACACCAATAAAAAAGCTTACCAATACCTAACATGTTTAGTAAATTCAATGTGGGGTAAATGAATGCTATGTAAAGGCATGTGAATTAAAGGTAATTCTGGACTAAAATCTGCAGGAACCTGCAAAGGTGGGCAAACACCCTGAGGGGAGGTATAATACCCTTAGATCATGTGTAGGGTAGACGGATTTGGTGCAGCAGTGGATAGTACTGCAGGACTTCACTGTGCCACTGACTGCAATCTGATACTGCAACACAGGCCCCATGGCAGGAGGATTTCTCTATTGCCTCAGCCACAATGGTCTAACTGACTTCTAAAGCAAACAATGCAAGCCATCTTCTGTGGCATTACTATATTTAACATCTCTGTATGTAAGGTTGATTAGTATTTTATAGTTTTTTTAAATGTGTTGCTCCATCTGAAATTGTTTTTTCTAGTGAGTCATGGATAACAGAAATGTTAGCATGTAAAGGAAATGAGAATCTCGCCCTTAATTATACTTTCCATAGAGAACTACACAGATCCTTTTTAAAATCATGTAGTTTTTTTTCTCAGAATATTGAACAGAATGTATAAATCTATACTTGAATTAAAGAAAAACAGCTATGGACAAGGCAATCGCAAATATTCGTGAAATTAAAGATAAAAATTAATTTTTAATGTTGCACAATATGCAATAATAAACCTTTGATAAAATGTGCACCAGAGATGTAAAAGCCTCTTTGCTTGCGAAATGCAAAGTTATCCAGAATTTCTTAGAGGTTTCTAAAATGTAAAAAAGATTTAAAAAAATACTTTTAAAAAAAAGTTTAGGTTCTTGATATATGTTAAAGTGACATGTATTGTGTGATTTACAAGAAGGGTCTTTCAGTGGCTCGGATCTGGCTTTGGCTCTTATGGCTTAATTCACCCCTTGTTCAGCTCTGGCTTATCTCTTCCCATAATCATAGCTTTTTGCGTGTGTTAGACCTGGCATCCTTGGCATAGGCTCCCCCATCTTTTTGCCTCTGCTTCCTGTAGTTTTGACTGTGTGCTGGTTTTGGGACTCTGGGCACTTTTACCACTGCTGACCAGTGCCAGTGCTAAGGTGCAAGGGCTCTCTGTGTAAATTATATTGGTTTTTCCTTGATTGGCATATTTGGTTTACTAGTAAGTCCCTAGTAAAGTGCACTAGAGGTTCCTAGGGACTGTAAATCAAATGCTGCTAGTGGACCTGCAGCACTGATTGTGCCACCCACATGAGTAGCCCTGTAAAAATGGCAAAATGGCTCAGACCTGCCACTGCAGTGGCTGTGTGTGCAGTTTTAAACTGACAATTCATCCTGGCAAGTGTACCTACTTGTCAGGCCCAAACCTTCCCTTTTTGTACATGCATCACCCCTAAGGTATGCCCTAAGTAGCCCCAATGGCAGGACATAGTGTATTTCAAAGGTAGGACATATACTGATGTGTTTTACATTTCCTAATAGTGAAATATTGCCAAATTTGTTTTTTCACTATTGCAACACCTATCTCTCCCATAGGTTAGCATGGGGACTGCCTTTAAATATATTTTAAGTGCGGATTCTCATCGGGAGAAGATGGAGATGTGGAGTCTGGGGTGTGTGAACTCACAATTTAAAAATACATCTTTGGTAAAGTTGGTTTTTAGATTCTCAGTTTGAAAATACCACTTGTGAGAAAACAGGGCTGATTCCAGAAACCTACTGACTTTTTGCCCCCATTTTTCACTTTTTGCAGGTGTTTTCCTTACTCTGATGGTGCCCTAGGCACTGTTAACCAATCCCAGGGCCTGTGCTCTGTGTAAAATGAGTATGCATATTAGGCAAATTATAATTGGTGGAGTCAACCTCCCTATAAGTCCCTAGTATACGGAAGGACATGAAGGTTTAGGAACCCCAGCATTGGTGGTAGACCCATAGGTGCACTGCTGAGGTGCCCAGTTTAAAGGCAGGCCTACCTTGCTGGCTGCTTGTAAATTAAAGGTACATGCAAATTCGAATTTGGAATTAGAAGTAGTTCAAAAGCCTTAAACTACCTTATTTTCACATATAAGTCACCCTATGTGTCCCTACGGTTGGGTGCCATGTAACTATAAGCAGGGACCTTACAAAAAACGATTTATAAGACCTGGTGAGGTAAAACAGCCAAATCAGTTTTTCCCTCACTGTAGTGAATGGCCTCCTTAGGCTAGAATGGGGATATTTTATTTGAATTTATAAAGCCCTCATAAGTGCAAGTTTGGCATCAAATGAATTGTTATAATAAATCCCCCAGCTCAATTGTTGGATTTAATATATCTTGTTCAGGTAAAGAGTTTAAAACTATACCTATAAAGGTTGCCAACTTCAGCCCTGTAGTGCTCTGCTGTGATTGCCACCCTCTAGCAGTCTGGCCAGGCTGCCTTGGTGAGGTGTGAAGTAGCCTGGTCTGAACAATACTAGGAATGTGCCTGTGGGAGGAGATCTTCCCTCATCAGATGAGAAGCAAGAAGGGGGAGGGCTTCCAAACTGGTCTTCAAAGGCAGGGAAGGACATTTGGGGCAACCCAGCACCTCCCCTCACATCCTGCAAACCCAAACCATTAGGTGCCCCCCTGATTGGATTAGGAGAGGGCAGGAGAAGAGTTTAAGATTATTAGCCACACCAGTGAATGAATGAATAATCTTTATTGTACAGTTAATAAAAACCATTACAAAGGTGTGCCGCCCGTTGCCAGCATAAAGTCAAGATTTGTTACATATAAAATGCATAAATATTACAATTCTTAATAAAAATACAGTTTAAAAAGGAAACATTTGGCCATAACCTCAGTCTTTGTTGGTCTCCCTCCTGTCACATCTTTCTATTCACTTTGTTCCTAAAAATTTCTTCTCAGCCTTCATTAAAATTTTGACCATACGTGAGTTCAGGATTGGGTCGCCTGGTATTAGGCATGCTGTTGCTGCTTGTCTGCATGTCCTTATACCCCATTGATTAAAAAGCAATTTTAGCAAGCTTTTTCTCTCTTGCTTTAAGGCTGTGCACAGACATAAAAGGTGAATCATATTCCTCTTCCCCTTATACATAACCTACAAATCTTGTTCGATCTCTCCTTCCCACCTGAATAGTCCTTATTATCAACAGGTACCTTCCCCTAGTCGAAAATACAGAAATTCAATTCTTAGAACAGAGGACCAACCTTCTTCGATATAGAGCTGCTGTCGTAGGCATTTATAATTGTTTAGTACCCCCCAGGCATGTGATCTTTTCAATAATATTCCCTTATCATTCAATAGAGATAGCATCTTAATTTTGTTGTTTGCTATTCTTTTGAAACCTGCTACAGATAGGTTACTTTCCCAGCTTTCGTTCAGCCCTAAATCATTTATTGCTTTGTCCAAATAGAGCGCAGCCGGATGCTCACTATTTCTTTGGAGTTCTTGCCACAAAACCTGACACAGGGCATTCCACTTATTTGTTTTTATTCTATCATAAGTTTTCATGTAGGCCCCTTTAATAGCTATTGTATGGTTTATTAGCTCAAACTACAAGCGTATCTGTGCTGGCGATTCATTTGGAGGTAGGCGAAATAACTGTCTATATGTTCTTATTATGCTTGTGTTTAGACATAGTGCATCGTGCCCTCGCAATGCAACACTGCCAAACGTTAAGCTAGGAGCCAGTTTGGCTGACATCATCCTTAACAATGGTAAAATACTAGGACCATTCAAAGTTCTTTTTAGGGTTGAGAGTGCTATCCGCAGTATTAGACCTTTCCTTTTTAACTCCTCCCTATGTTGGGTAAAGCAGCCCCATTCATCAAACTGTCCTCTCAGGTAGTGATAGAATTGGACTAACTCCACCTGTTCTATGTTCATGAACGATCTATACTTGTTGGTCTTTTCAAAATTTACTGTCAGACCATTTTGCTTTGAGTAGTTTGCTATCCATCCCCGTAGTCTTTGAATCCTGACCTGTGTTTGGCTTATCAGAACAACATTTTCTGCATACAGCAGATTAGATATAGTTATCCGGCCTAATCTTGGTGCATGTGCGTTTACTACTTTTAGTTCCTGTGATAAGTCTGCTAAAAACAAATTAAAAAGATAGGGTGCCAGGACACAGCCTTGCTTTAGTCCTTGAAAGGTATCTATTTTTCTTGACAAGACAGACCAATCCCTTGTGCGTATCCTCACCCAAGTATTAGTATACAGCTTCCTCCATAGTAAATTTCAATTTACAGAATCAAAGGCTCATTTAAAGTCAACAAAGTAAAGGTACATTGCTAACTTCTTTAGAGTCTGTTTATCCATTAACAAGGATAATGCTAATTTATTAGTTTCTGTTCCTACTGAATCCAGTTTGACTTAGTGGGACAATCTTTCTATCCATTGCCCATTCTCATACTTCACTTAATAGTGGGCTAGCAAAATACTTTGCTTCTATATCTTGTAACATAAGTAACCGATAATTTTCAGGTGTATCTCTGTTACCTTTCTTATATATGGTGTTTATTATAGAACCCCGCCATGAATCTGGTACTATCTGCTGTTGTAGCACACAGTTATAAACTGTGGCTAGTACTGGTATCCATAAGTCTGTATTTGACAAATACAAATATTGGGGGAGCCCATACATCCTGGAATGTAATACTATTTTCCTTATTTGATTCTCCGTAAAGCTTTCTATAATGCTGTCTTTGGTTTCTATGCCCTCCTTCCTGATGCTTTGACTTATAGGCTTTTCCTCTCGAGGCCTAATTGCTTTCGGTTTAAATATTGTGTTTAAAAATTGGACCCATGTCTGTTCTGCTATATTGAAATTGACTACTGGTCTTTGAGACCGGTGTATTCGAGTAACTGCTTTACAGAACTGCCTTGCCTTTTTTTTTCATCAGAAACAGCATCTTTGCCCAGAACTTCTTGTTTCTTCCCCTTTTTTCTTCCCAGACCAGTCTTTGCAAACTCTTATTTACTTTACGGAAGATATGCTGTAGATCTCTATTTTGTTGATCTTTCCTAATTTTGCTTTGCAGTTTGTTCCTTTGTTTTCTTAACTTCTGAGCAGATATAGATGGGTTTATTTTTCCCTGGTTTCCCTCCACTAGTCTTCCTCGAGGGCCCTTATGGGGCTTCTTTGCCACTCCCTTTACTATTATTCTGTTAAGAAAAATTCCCCACCGTTTGACTTTATTGCTATATCCACTTACTACGGTTTCTTTTACTAAAATTTCTGCTATCTCCTTTACTTGAGCATTCACTTCCATAGACCATATTAGCCTTTGGTAGTTTATTGTTGTGTCTTCCCCGGCCAACATAGGTATCTGTTGGTTATACTGCATTTGTGCTGAAAGCACAATTCTTTGTTGTCCATGCTCCCGGCTTGGAGTTTTGTTTATACTAAAGGATTTTATCCTTTACCAGAGATTTAGCATTGCTATTGTGTAATCTACTATGCAACAAGCAATGGGTGAGAAATAGGTCCACTCCGGTAGGGTGTCCGATTGAAATCTCCCATTTAGAGTTCTCATACCTGTGGACTCCAAATCCTTTATTAAGGAGTTCGCCTTTTTATTGTATGTTCTTCTCAAGTGGTCCCTGTTCCTTTGGGGGGGAATTGACCATACAAAATCTTGCTGGATTACTTGTTCTTTGTGTTCCAAAATGTGCATCAAATCCACATTGAAATCCCCTGTTGTTATTGTGTCTGGTAAATTTGGTTCCTGCAACACACCCATTATAACCTCACGTAGTTCATTTGCTATAGTAGACTTTATTTTTTAATTTGGGGGAAAATACACATTCATTATTTATAAAGGAGTGTTTGTATCTTCTATCCAATTATTCAGTTTTATTACCAGAATATTATTATTTACTATGGGTACATGGATTGTTTCTGAGCGCTATTTCTATAAAAATTGCTAAGCCTCCTTTTGGGCTGCCCTGCTTTTTTGTTTTTGTTGCCAGTCTGTAATGTCCTGCATACCCTACTATATCAAAAGCTTCAGTCGCCCATGTTTCCTGGAGGCATATTATTTGTCTTCCTTTTAGGAACAAGGCTATATCTTTCTTCTGGGACTTGGTTTGGACTCCATTAATGTTCCATGAGCTAATAGCTAAACCTTCATGCCCTCTATTTGCCTCTTTATACCCATTATTTCTTGTCCTACACTTTCTGTGTAGAGCCCCGGTTATCCAACCTACGTTTACTATTGTAGGTCTTTCCTTTTCCTCTATGCTGTATGATTCTTGGCTCTCCTCATGCTTTTCCATCCTTCCTCTCACGTCTCTAAGAACTGAATATAATTGACCACCCCTTTCTTGGGTTTTTGTATCACAAACGGTTCTGGATATATGTCTTTTGGGAGTAATGATAATTGTATCCCCCAGGCTGCAAAAATAGCTTTTTCTCTCATCACTGCTTGAGCCAGTAAGCTATTTTGAAAAGAAGCCATGGTGGCGTCTTGCACACTCCCCTTTGAATGGATCAGAAATTCAATTGACGCTATATCATATGAAGTAATTTTTTACAGTGATGGAATTGCATGCAGTAAGTTTAATATGTTACCCCTGTTTAAAATGTCATGTGCGCCTCTAGACTTATATTTGGGTGTAAAAATGAGTTTATCTGAAAAATTCAGGCTTTCTATGTCAGTGTTCCTGTCTTCCCTTTCCATTGAACTTCTCCCTGGACCATCTTTCCCAACTCCTTTTTCCAGTTTCCTGCTTCCTTCCTCTTCATAATCCAGTACTCGGCACATCATATCTTTTCCAATTACACTTTGTACTTTTGATTTGTAGTCATTTGTACGCGCCAGTTGCATATTTCTGTCCTTATTCTTACCCTCAATGTTTATCTGCTGATGTTGGTAGTTGTTTCCTTTGTTTCCTGTGATTCCCCTGCTTCATCTTGCTGCTGTTTTTGAGGGCTCTGTTTAGAGATTATGTTATCCCCGTCGCTTTAAGGAATTGTAATAACAGAGTGTTCTGCTTTCATTGTATTCTTTGCAAGACTAGTTCCCTTTGTTGATTTTACATCGACTATCTTTCCGGTATTATCCTTATTACTCTTCTTGTGCCTTTGAAAATTGCAAAGGATTTTATTCATTCTCTCTCCTGTGTAACTTTTCCCAAGTTTGCCTTATGAATGCTTTCCATCTTTTGCCTCCCATTTAGGCGTTCTAATTTTGCAGAACTTATTTGTTGCTTCGTTCTGGCTTTTTGATTTTGTTCTCCGTTTTGTTGTTATTCTCCATTCTAGTGCATCATTTGTTTCTTGCCTCTTAAATACTGTGAGTTTTCCCTGATTTTCTGCTTTGTCATTACATTTGTTGATCTCACTGATTATTGTATTGTTTTGATTAGTTCCTGTATTGATATTCCCACGGCAATCATCCTTATCATCTCTTGTTACTCCGCTTTTATTTCATAATCTTTCCTCTGCTGATTACAACACATATTCCTTTAGTTTTCTGTTTTCCCATGCCCTGCAAGATCATTAGTTTTTATATCATCTATAACAGTGCTTGACACTTCAGGGATTTCTTTCAATTTGTCCACTACTGGGGCACATGCAAATTCTATATTTGTGGTTTTTGCCAGGGTTTTTGCTTGAATACTCAGTTTCTTTAGATCCAGCAATTTCTGATCAATACCTGATATCGAGGTTGCTATTATATTTAATAGATCTATTTGGACATCCATTGTATTCAATTTTATTTGATTGATATGTCAGTGCCTCAAGTGTCAGTTGTGATGTTTTAAAGACCACTTCCCACAAGTCTACTGTGTTAGCTGTAGGCCCTTTCTTTTGTTGTTTGTCTGTTGATTTTTCCTGGCTATCGTTGTCCCTTTGTTTCCCCTGTCTTGCTCCTAGTCAGTTCCACAATCATTTCTATTGGTGCTGGCTGTCCATTTCTTAAAAGGGTAGTTTTATTATCCCTTTTGTTGCTTTGCTGGAATGGTGACTCTGGCAAAATTGATAAAAGATGTGTGTCTCTTATTGACCCCCACCCTAGCATTCCACTATCTTCAGTTGTCTCCTTATTTTCGTGTTCTTGCTTGTTTGGAGAAGTTTTTTGCTCACTTTGTTGCGAGTTCTCTCTTGCATTGCCCTTTTGATCCTTCAACTTCACTGGGCTAGATTTTTTTTGGTGTGATTGGGGCAGTAAGTAGGCTTGTGTCCTTTGGGGTAGAGAAGATTATTCCTACTGGGTCCTTCAGGAAATAAAAAATTCATGGGATTTCCTATACCTTATTAGGCATTCTTGCGATGGATGATATTAAAGCTGTATATTCTCTTGTTGCATTTGCCTTTACTATTTTTGATGTTTGTGCCGTCTGTATCCCTTTCCTTTTGTATACTCTTGTAGTAACTTGCCTTTCACACCCTGATCTCATTTTGCGGGCTGAGCTACTACTTTAACGACTCTAAATGATGTTGATCCACTCTTCCGTGAGGTCCCGACCCTGGGCAGATCACACTACTAGCACACTTTGAAAACACCACATTAAGCGCCTGCAAGCTGCGCCCAGACGTTCTCTGTGCTACTTCTGCAGTACACTGTTCTGCTGCCTATCCCACTCTGTTGGATAGATGGCAGGTTTGTGTGGTTTATGTGGTCTATGATGCACTGACTCTATTGAGTATATGTATGTCACCATGCAGGGGTGCAGCTGGAGTGGCTGGGTGGGCTGGAATGAGGCGAGGGTGAATTAGGTCAGTCAGTCCGTATCTGTACCCCTAGTCAACCCCCCACCTGCCTCTATTCTCCTTCCCCCTTCCTCCACACCTCCTTGTCCTTTTCAGTGCTGCTGCAGTCTTCCTTGCTTCTCTTTGCTCCTTGCAGTGTAGTGGCAGTGTGATAGCGGTTGCAAGAGCAGGAGCAGTTTTGGTAGCGGCACTGCTGTTACACTGTTGTTGCACACCTTACTTGTCACTCTGCTTATGTCCTTGGCTGATTTTGCATGTTTGCCTTGGTCTTGGTCTAGTCTGGCTTTTTTTATTATTTTCATGCACTACAGTGCACTACAGTGTGTCAAACGACTGTGGTGCTCCTTCTCCTGCTCTCCTGCCCTCCATACGTTTGCTGTGGGGGCTTTGGGGGCTGTGGGCTATTGGGGGGACACAGGCAAATGTAATGGGCACCAAAGCCCCAGATACACCCAGATCTCCCTTCTTCTGCCCTCCTGCCCTCCAAAGATCCGTATGGCAGAGGGGGCTTTGGGTTGTGTGCTGTGGGGGACACCTGTGCTGCGTTGCTGCATTGTGCTATGCTCCGTCCATCCGTCGCGCTCCGTCTGCTTCCTGCTTCCTGGTTGAAGCATAAGTTAACTGGCATCCACCAGTGGGTAGGCTCAGCCAGCTGTAACCTCCAAAAATCAGTTTCTGCCATGATGATTTTTTGAGGAATGTTTCTCCCTGGGATTATTTTTTGCCACACTTCCCAGGAAGTGCTCATCACAGAGGGAATGACCCTCCACCTGATTGGAGAACCAGGCCCCCTCTCTTTTTCACCTATGATGAAGGATAAATATGGCAGAGCTGCACCCACCCCACAGTACACCACCAGATTCCAACAAGGAAAAACAGCAGAAGAAGAAGGACTGCCCTGCTGGACCCCTGACCTGCACTTGGACACTGCACTCTAAAGGACTGCACCATCTGCACACTTGGGCTTCACCACTAAAAGGCCTTTGCCTGTCTTCTACTGTTTCAAGAAGGGACTCCCTGTTTGCTGCAGGTACAAAGGAGCTTCCCAGAGTCCCATGCATTAAGTCCTGCAAGCAGAGCCCAGCTGACCAACATCCAGTGGCCATTTGAGGATTCTGACAAGGTGCATTCTGGGAATTGTTGTCCCAACTCCAAAGGAGAAACTCAGAGCTTCTGGAACCTTGGATCAAGTAGTGGACACTTCAAGGACGCAAAAGGACCTCTGGAAGAAGATCCAGAAGTTTAGAGATGTTTGGAGCAACTCCATAAGTTGAGGAGGTGCATTGTAGGAGGTGTAGTCACAGACCCCAAGAGGCAAACTAGAGCCTCTGAACCCTTGGCTGGTTCTGTGGACCACTTTCCTGAATCAAGAAACACTTCTAAAAGTAAGTTTGACAGTGTTACCTCATGGGTGGCCTGAACTCCTATGTGCTAGAAAACATGAATTCTTAAAAAAATCATATCTCCGGTTCCCTTTATCTGATTCTAATAATTTTGGTGTCATTTCAAAGATAAAAACATAATCTATATGTATAAAGTATGTTGGATTTTTATTGTGTTTTGTGTTTCACTTATTTTCTGTTGTGTGATTTTTAAATGCTTTACACATGTCTCCTAAGTTAAGCCTGGTCGCTTGTTGCCAAGCTACAAAGGGTTAAGCTGGGTTTAATTTTTTTAGACCTAACTGGACCTAAGTGTAGGTTAATGGCCTATTGCTAAGTGTAGGTACTTACCTGCTCTTACCAATAATCCATTTTCCATACCACTTTTAGAACGTGGGCATTTTCTTGCTAAACCATTCTGTGCCTCTGCCTGTCTGTTGAATCCATGTCTGGGTCAGACTGACAGTTGGGCTGAATTCCCTCTACACAGTCAGACAAAGGGAGCCAGGGAGCGTCCTGTATATCCTGATGAGTCTCCTGGGCTAGAGTGGGGAGGAAGGAGCTGACACCTGCACCTGAAAGGGCCCTGTCTGTCCTCACACAATGCAGTCTACGGCCCCCTGGTGTGTCTGGGGCCAGGCCTGGGCAAAGTAGGATCTTGTCAACAACAGAGACTTTCCTTTGAAGTTTGCCTACTTTAAAGGCAGAAATGGGTATAAGTAGCGAACCTAAAAGCCCTAACTTTTAGAACACCCTTAATCAAGAGGAACCTCTGTCAAGGAGAAGAGTTGGAGGAGGAGAACTGTCCCTTTTCTGTGTATACTTTGCTGTGCTGGGTTGCAGTTGCTGCTTCTGCCTTAGAAAGGACAAAGACTGGATTTTGCTGTGTATCCTGCTTGTGAAGTTTCTCGAAGGGCTTGGACTGAGCTTCCCTCCTGTTAAGAAGTCTCCGTGACAGCAAACACTTCACCTACCAGCCTCCGGGTTCACTTGCTGTGGACCCTAACTCACCAGGTGGAACCTATTCCAGTTTCTGGGGCCTTGGAAGTGAAAGCTGGTTGAAAATCAAGAAATTCCATGTGCACCGAAGCCGGACGATGCCCAGAGTGACGCCGCTACCTGACCCTGCAACGCTGCATGCAACCAAAGCTGTGGTCCCCCTGGAGTGCGACGACCCCTACAGACTTTGTGAGTACAGAGTACCATGTCAAAACATCAATGACAACTGACTCTGCTGCAGTGCCTGCAGCCCTGTGGTGTGACCATGACCCCGTGAGGTTGCCCCACCGCGTCTGGACCTTCCATGCATCGACCCCACCAGAGGGTAAGGAACCAATGCTTTGCACCAAGGCCAACTCATCTCCACTGCTCCGCAGCAGGTACTCGACACTTCGCACCGACACCTCCACTCCACTGCTCCGCAGTACCGGAACCATCACCACATTGGATCTAAAGAGGCTGCCAACTTTATGCCCAGCATTAGTGTCTGGATGCAAGTAACACCAGAGTCCTCCCTCACCAATAGGGAAAATGTTTCCCTGTGTTACCCTACGCACATTTTCAGCAGTTCCTGTGTACCCAACTGCAAATAATCCTAAAGTGGCTGTCTCTACCTAAATACAAGATGGTGAAATCCTTTTCCCCTTGTATAGTGCCTTTGTGCCCATCTCAGAAGTGTGGCAAGGGAAATGAGCAATCACTTAATTGTGGTCACTTCCAACCAGTTCTGGGATTGGCTTTCTCCCTTCTGTGACAGCAGCCTGCCTCACTGAGGGAACAAAGGAAGGGCCTGCCCTGGTGTCCACTGGAAATGGAGCGGCATCTGTGAAGTTAATCAAATTCCCTTGCACTGTTCAAATGGCATTTCTGCCAGGGGAAGAGAACCACCTCCCACACCCAAGCCTTTGTCGTCTGCTCTGGGAGCAGTTTTCAAATCTCACTCATGGCCAAGTAGTCAGAGGGCTGCAGCTGGATGCTAATCCATATTAGCCTCCAGAGGCTTTAAGCAAATGTCACTTTTTAAAAAGACATTTTCCTTAATATTCATTATAAATCTGACTTCACAAGTAAATTGGGGCTTTAATTCATATTTTAATAAGAGTGCAAGAATGACATGTCTAGCTATTTCCTTTCCAAACATAGCAATATTAAATGCAATTATGCATTCCAATGTTTTCCAACTAGCCTTGCTAAAGAGACATTTCTTTAGGCCTTTCTGCCTGTAAGGACATGTGTAGCTTTACATTTTTCCATGTTTGTCTTCAAAATACCATGAACCTTGCCCTGTGGGAAGAAGGGCCTACTTAGAGGTGACTGGATATATTTTAACAGGTTGAATTGCAGTATTTAAACTACCACAGTCAGGCTGCAATGGAAGGCCTAAAGCCATGTATACACTGTCACAATTGTGACACAATAGGTTCTGCAGTTCACTAGTGACATTTAGGCCCGTATTTATACTTTTTTTAGCGCCGCATTTGCGCCGCTTTTTGACGCAAAACGGCGCAAACCTACAAAACACAATGGTATTTTGCAAGTTTGCGCCGTTTTTGCGTCAAAAAACGACGCAAATGCGGCGCTAAAAAAGTATAAATACGGGCCTTAATTTACAGGCTGTAGGTACATTTGGAACCATATACTAAAGACTAAGAAGTAAGGTAAGGAGGCCAAATATGACAATAGCCAATTTCTACATCTTTCAGGAGTGTGAACCCATGCTCTAGGGCCTGGGTAGCTGAGCCCTAGTGCACAGAGTAAACAAAGCAGCAGCATCAGTCAACAACCAACGGGTGTAATCCCACAAAAAGAGGCATATCAGTACAGTTTCAAGGATATGTCCCGCGCTATTCAAAGCGACGGGGTGAGGTAATTGTATTTTATGGTTACTCTTGGAAGAATAGTTGCAGTTTGGGTCTGCCCCACTGTTATAGAGAACGTGTGGGAACCCCTTAAGTGTTTGCATGCTGGCCTGCAGACTGTTCACGTATTAGTCCATATATGTGCACTACATACTCATCAGCACGTTTTTGACTTACAGAGTACACAGAGGGGACCATGGAATGTATTTCATAAGTGACACAAAGACCAAGTCTGCCTGTGATGCTCCCAGATCAGATGCCCCCATGTGCAACCTTCTAAATGCAGACAGAATCAAATATAATTATTAGAAAATAATACAACAATTGTAACCTAATATTTAATATCTAATTTCTGAAAGATCCAGACGAGACTGTGTTGATTGCTAAAATATTGCTCTAATTTCCTTTGTTGTTCTTCTACGAGAAGAGTGTTAAATCAAAAATGAAATTCGGATTTGACTCATTATTGTTTAAATATTTGGTCAGAGAACGTGACAAGCCATACATTATATATAATACAGATCATTTTTATGCAGATTATTAATAACTTCCCTCTGGCATGCATGTTTTATTTGGCGCTGATATTAAAATTGATGAATGCTCTGAAGGACAGTGTATCTATCATTGGAAAGTGACAGTACCATACAAGGACCATCCTAGTGCAATACGGTGTTAGAAATCCACTGCAATGAATGTCGATGTTTAAATGCCCGACTGAGTAAGAATGTTCTTTAATGTTCATTTTACAAAACAAGTTTAAGTTCATAGGTTATGATGTAGAAATTAACACATGCTATGTGCATTTTAATGACCATAAAGTAATGCCAAGAAAACCCTCAAATGACAGTTTTTTATTTCAAAATATTGACCAGGTACTTTGCAAGTCTGCATCCTGCAAATCAAAGACCAATTTACAGGACAAGTTTAAGTCGTACCTTTTTTAGCAAATTTGTTAGAACTCTGCTTGAAGTAAATAACATAATTTATAGAAAGAACAAGTCCCTCAGTCGTATAATTCGAAAATAAAAATGTGTTATTTTTCACAAGCATGAACTTTTTATGACAGAAGAAACACTTTACTCAGAAACAAGTAATGCATGTGGAACTTCCCCATAAATATAGGGATTGTCATGAAGGTGAAGGTTCAATTGCAAGTGACAAGTTCAGCCTCGGCAAATTAAGGCCCATATTTAACAGAAAATGGTGGAGCACAGTGCTATGCCAAAATTGGCACATTTTGGTGCTGCCTCAGGTTAACGAAAACTTGTAAATCTGAGGTAGCTTCAAAATGCAATGGGTGTTTCTGTGGCACACCCACAGCAACACCCATTGCAAGCCACATCCACACAAAGGGCTGCGTGTGAAGGGGTGGAATTTACAAGGTGGAGTTAAGCCACAAAAAGTGGTATAATGCCACCTTGTAAATACGGCGCAGGGCATTGCGTCACGGGAGCCCCACGAAAAGCGATGTTCCGGTGGCACTCGGGGCTCATAAATATGCCCTTAAGGTCCATATTTAACAGAAAATGACAGAGCACAATACTGCACCAATATTTGCAATACCGCTCTCTGTCCTTTTCACAATGCAGGGATGCGCCATATTTAATAGAATATGGCACACACCTGTGTTGTCCCCTGCGCCGGCATTAAATTTGCAGCCGAGCGCCAACGCAGCCACGCTTGCGCCATGGTGCAAGGATGGCTGCGTTGAGGGAGAGATTGTTTTTGTGCAGGAAGGGACAGAGGCCGCTCTGGGTCCTGACCTTGGATTGGGGGCGCTGACCTCAGAGGGGAAGCTGCGTTTAGCAATAACTTATGAAACTTGTGAATTAAAAGCACCTACTGAAAAGTTCCTTGTGCATCCAGCCTTCAAGAAGCATTAAAATGTCAATATACTTCTTGTGATTACTGTTCCTGCTAGGGATGCATGGAAACAAAGGGGTGTGCGTCGATTTCTCAGGCCGCACATGGCGATGCCTCGTTTAGTTTTCAGGCAGGGACGACTGTGCATCGATTTCCGTCACTCGGTCGTGGGTCCTCTTTGGTCTGCGGAGTTTTCAGATGCCTTTGGGACAGTGCGTGGATTTTCTGCGCTGGCAGGATGAAGTCACAGGAGTTGTGCCTATTCGGTGGGCGTTGCGTTGAATTTTCTACTGCATGGCAGGCGCTGCATCAATTCCTTTCTGGAAGTCCGGCTCCGTCATTCCGGCTGGGCGGTGCGTAGATCCGGTGGGCCATGCGTCGAAGTTTCAGATGCTACGCTGGCGCTGCTTCGATCTTCTCATTGCGAAGTCAGACTGTGTCATTCCAGTTCAGCGTGCAGTGAAATTTCCACTGCGGTGCAGGTTGTGCAGCGTTTCTGGAAGGCTGTGCATTGGTTTTCACAGCACAAGGAGCCCTTCTTGAAGAGATGAAGTATTTTTTGGTCCTGAGACTTCAGGGAACAGGAGGCAAGCTCTATTCAAGCCCTTTGAGAGCACTTCTTCACCACAGCCAGAGAGCAGCAAGGCAGCAGGGCAACACCAAGGCAGCAGTCCTTTACAGAAAGCAGACAGGTGAGTCCTTTGGGCAGCCAAGCAGTTCTTCTTGGCAGGATGCAGGTTCTGGTTCCAGTTTTCTTCTCCAGGAAGTGGCTGAGTTGGTAGGGGCAGAGGCCCTGTTTATATGCCCAAATGTGCCTTTGAACTGGGGGAGACTTCAAAGAGTGGCTTAGAAGTGCACCAGGTCCCCTTTCAGTTCACTCCTGTCTGCCATGGTCCCAGTAAGGGGTGTGGCAGTCCTCTGTGTGAGACCTCCATCCCCCCAGCCCAGGAAGACCAATTCAAAATGCAGATGTATGCAAGTGAGGCTGAGTATCCTGTGTCTGGGGTGTGTCTGAGTGAATGCACAAGGAGCTGTCAACTAAACACAGTCAGATGTGGATTGTAAGGCACAGAAAGATTTAAGTGCTGAGAAATGCTCACTTCCTAAAAGTGGCATTTCTAAAATAGTGATATTAAATCCAACTTCACCAGTCAGCAGGATTTTATATCACCATTCTGGCCATACTAAATATGACCTTCCCACTCCTTTCAGATTAGTAGTCACTAATGTAATGTATGAGGGCAGCCCCAATGTTAGCCTATGAAGGGAGCAGGCCTCCAGCAGTGAAAAATGAATTCAGGAGTTTTACGCTTGCAGGACATGTAAACTACATAGGTACATGTCCTGCCTTTTGCCTATACAGCAACCTGCCCTATGGGTTACCTTGGGCATACCTTAGGGGTGTCTTCTATGTAGAAAAAGGGGAGTTGTAGGGTTAGCAAGTCATTTTAAATGCCAAGTCAAATTGGCAGTGAAACTGCACACACAGGCCTTGCAATGGCAGGCCTAAGTCAAGGTTAAGGGGCTATTTAAGTGGGGAGCACAATCAGTGATGCAGGCCCATTAGTAGCATTTATGCTACAGGCCTTGGGCACATACAGTGCACTCTACTAGGGACTTATAAGTAAATTAAATAGTCCAATTGAGTATGATCCAATGTTACCATGTTTAAAGGGAGAGAGCATATGCACTTTAGCACTGGTTAGCAGTGGTAAAATGTGCAGAGTCTTAAAACCAGCAAAAATAGTATCTAGAAAGTGGAGGGAGGCAGGCACAAAGTGAGGGGTGACCACCCTAAGGCTGTCAGGTCTAACATGTGTCCCCCCCAGCTGGAAGTGGGGAGAACTACCCAACCTCCTGGGAGCTCTCATCGCTAAGGCCGAAGTGTCTGGAAAGACCACCACCGTTGGCGTGGTCAATCTCTGGGCAATGCTCCACCATAAAGTCCATCCCCTGTAGGGAAATGGACCACCGCAAGAGTTTAGGATTCTCACCCCTCATTTGCATGAGCCATCTGAGAGGCCTGTGGTCTGTCTGTACCTGGAAGTGAGTCCCAAACAAGTATGGTCTCAGTTTCTTCAGTGCCCAGACCACAGCAAATGCATCTCTCTCAATAGCACTCCACCTCTGTTCCCGTGGTAATAGTCTTCGGCTAATAAAGACTACTGGTTGGTCTGAGCCATCCTCATTTAGTTGTGCTAGAACAGCCCCTATGCCATGCTCTTTAGCGTCTGTCTGCACAATAAATTCCTGGGAGTAGTCAGGAGCCTTGAGCATGGGGGCCTTCAGAGAATCAAAGGCTTTCTGACAAGCCTCTGTCCAATTCACCAACCTAGGTTGCTTTTTGGAGGTAAGTTCTGTCAAGGGTGACACAATGGTACCATAGCCCTTGACAAACCTATGGTAGTATCCAGTGAGGCCTAAGAAGGCTCTCACTTTGGTCTGTGTTCTAGGTGGCCTTGATAGTTTCAATCTTGGCCTGTAGTGGCTGTACCTTGTCACCCATACTAGGTGTCCCAACTACACCACGGAACCCTGCCCAATCTGGCACTTACTAACCTTGATGGTCAGACCTGCCTGTTGCAGAGCCTGAAGCACCTTTTTGAGGTGGAGCAGCTATTCCTCCCAGCTGGAACTATAGACAGCTATCACATCTAGGTAGTCTGCTCAGTAGGCCTGCTTGCCAGCTAGGACCCCGATAACCAACCGTTGGAAGGTAGTGGGGGCATTCTTCAACATAAAAAGGGCATCACCCGGAACTGGTAATGGCCATCAGGTGTAGAAAAGGCAGATATCTCTTTAGCCCCCTCTGTCAAGGTGATCTGCCAGTACCCTGATGTAAGATCAAAAGTACTCAGGAACTTGGCAGCACCTAGCCTGTCAACAAGCTCATCAGCTAGGGGATGGTCTAAACGTCAGTCCGTGTGGCTGAGTTGAAACCCCAGTAGTCCACCCAGAACCGGAGTTCTGACTTTGCACCGGGGGCAGCCGCCTTAGGCACCATCACCACGGGGCTGGCCCAGGGACTGCTGGACTTCTCAATAACACCTAGGTTTATCATCTTGGAGACCTCCTCCTTGATGCTGGCCTTCACCTTATCCGACAACCAGTAAATTTTGTTCTTCACGGGGGGCTGTCTCCCGTGTCAATGTCATGGATACACAGATGGGTAAGTCAAGGAATAAGAGAAAACAGGAAAGAGAACTGCTCTAACAACTCATAGCAGTCTCCTCTCTGATCTAGAGTCAGGGAGTCAGAGAGAATGACACCCTCCACTGACCCATCACCTTCTTTGGCAGAGAGGAGGTTGGGGAGAGGTTCACTCTCTTCTTCCATGCCCTCATCTGTGACTAGGAGCATTCTGACCTCAGACCTCTCAAAGTGAGGTTTGAGTCTGTTATGATGGAGAACCCTTAGGGGGTGCCTAGGGTTCTTGAGATCCGATAGGTAAGTGGCCTCCCCCTTCCGCTCCTTCAAGTGCGCCAGGCCAGCGGTCCTGGAGAGCCCTAGGCTCTACTGGCTCCATCATCCAAACCTTGTCTCCAGGTGAAAACTCAACCAGAGTTGCCTTCCGGTCATACCACTCCTTCATCACCTCTTGACTGGCCTCAAGGTTACTTTTGGCCTGCTTCCAGAAGCATTGGGTTTGGTTCTGGAGGGCCAGCATGTAGCTGACCACATCCTGGGGAGGTGTCTTGTGAGCTTTCTCCCAGCCCTCTTTAACTATGATTAGTGGTCCCCTGACAGGGAGACCATAGAGAAGTTCAAAGGGGCTGAACCCCACACCTTTCTGGGGCACCTCCCTATAAGCAAACAGCAGGCATGGCAAGAGAATGTCCCACTTATGCCTCATGGCTTCAGTTAGGCCATTGATCATGCCTTTAACGGTCTTACAGAACCTCTCAACAAGCCCATTGGATTGAGGGTGATCAGGAGTGGTAAACTGGTAGTTCACCCCACACTCATCCTACATGGACTTCATGTATGCAGACATGAAGTTTGTGCCTCTGTCAGACACAACCTCCTTAGGGAATCCCAGATGGGTAAATATTCCCAGCAGGGCTCTGGTCACCACCGGTGCAGTCACTGTTCTCAGAGGGATTGCCTCTGGATAGCAGGTGGCATGGTCCACCAAAACCAGGATAAACCTGTTGCCCAAGGCAGTTTTAGGGTCCAAGAGACCAACAATGTCGATGCCCACCCTTTCAAAGGGGGTGCCAATGACGGTGAGTGGGATCAGGGGGGCTTTAAGCTTTTTCCCTGTCTTCCCACTAGCCTGGCAGGTGGGGCAGGCTCTGCAGAAATTATCAGAGGCTACCCTTATTCTAGGCCAATGGAAGTAGTTGACAAGCATGTCAAAAGTCTTGTCTTGGTCCAGTTGTCCTGCCAGGGGAATGTCGTGAGCCAGACCAAGTATCAAGGCTTTGTAACACTGGCGGACCACCAGTACGCGTGCTGCCGCAGGGCCCGGAACCTTAGGCTCACGGTAAAGGAGATCATTCTCCCAGTAGATATGGTGAGTGCCAGAGGCTTCACCAGCTCCTTTTGCTGTGGCCTGTCGCCTCAGACCCTCAAGGGCGGGGCATTCTTTCTGCACCTTGGAGAATTCTGCCCTGATTGGCCCACCCTGTACTTGCCAGCCAGCAAGTTCGTGCAGGTTGCCTATGTCAGCTATGTCCTCTCCAGTTGGCTCAGGGTCCTCCTCCTCCTCAGGGGCTCCATCCACCACGTAGGAACATCTGAGGCGGGTTTCCCTCACCTCTTGCCCTTCCCCTTTGCAGCTTTCTGGGCCATTGTTCCAGGCTCTAGACGCCCTTGACTCCCTTCCCGGGCAGCCATGGACCTTGTGGTCATGCAGACTCATGCAGGCAAACCTAACATCTCTAGGTGGGATCTGAGATCTCCCCTTCCAGGCAGTATGCTCAAGATCATTGCCTAACAGACAATCTACAGACATGGCAGGACTCACAGATACTTTTAGAATACCAGAGACCCCCCCCCACTCAAAGGGAACCAGAGCAACCAGTAGGTGACTCTCACGATTGTCAGCAACTATGACCTGGTGGAATATATTAGGGACTATCTTCTCTGCTGACACCAGTTGATTCTTTACAGTAGTCATTCCGGCTCCTGTGTCACGCAGAGCCTCCACCCTTTGCCCATCAATGGTGACCCACTGCCCATACTTTGAAGTATTTGCAGTTATGTTGGATTTAGGCACCATCTCTTTATCTCCCAGGGACACTAGGGAAACCTCTGTCTGCCCCCAAAGCTAACTGTGACTGTCTCCCCCCGAGCGCTACACTAGCCAACCCAGGTGCCTGTCCAGTGGTAGACTGTGCTCTTTTGGAACACTGGAAGTCGCCCTTAGAGTGTCCATGCTGGTAGCACTCTAAGCATTTGGGGATGAACTTCCCTAACTTTCTGTCAAAGAACCCTGGTTTCTTCCCAAATCTAGAAGTGGAATGGTTATGCCCCCCCCCGCCCTTTAGAAACTGTTTTGGGGGCCTTTTGAAAACTCCTTATCTTTAAGTTTTTGTCCCCCCTCGTTCTTCTGTTGGGAACCCTGACCACCTTTGTGGGTGTCCCCCCAGATGCCTTCTTGGACATTCTGGTGCTAACCCAGAGGTCCGCCTCCTCTGCAAGCTTCCTGGGATCAGTCAGCTTACTATCTACTAAGTGCTTGTACAACTCTGTAAAAGAAATACTGAGCATTTTCTCTTTCAGAATCAAGTCATATAACCCTTTGAAATCATCGATTTTGCTGCCCCGCACCCATCCATCCAGTGCTTTATGGGAGAACTCATAACAATCTACCCAAGATTGTGTGGAAAGTGTGGTGCTTTCCTTAAACCTCTGACAGTATTTCTCAGGGGTCAGCCCAAACTTGGCCAGTAAAGTGGTTTTCATGTGTGCATACAAGTTCCTTTCCTGTGGAGTTAGTGTAAGAAGTGTGCCCCTCCCCACTGCTGGTACATAAAGCCACAAGGCCGCCCCCAGTGCTCCTTAGAGGTCCCATGGGCCCCTAGTGCAACTTCATAGGCAGCCAGCCACTTGTCAATGTCATCTCCCACCACAAAACTTGGCACTACATTCTTGGGTATACAAACCTTTTTCTCCCCAACAGGTCCTGCATGTATGCTGCCACCATTACTGCTGGACTCAGACTGTCTCGCCTTGATCTCAAGCTCCTTGAGACTCAGTTAATGAGCCAACAAAAGTTTTTTCTCAGCCAATGCTCTCTCAGCTGCAGCTTCAGGTTTCTCAGCTTCAATCTGTTTGGCTGCTCTTTCAGCCTCAGCTTGCTTGGCTTCTCTCTTTGTTCTCCTTTCTTCCTTCTGAGCCTCAATTTTCAACCTTGCCATCTGCAATTGAAACTCTCTCTCCTCTCTCTCCTTTCTTCCACGGTCGGGCCTTGATTAGAGACACTGCTCCCTGGTTTGGCAGGGGGCACAATTGCAGTGGTAACATCATCCACTTCACCTGCCCAGGCCCTCAGTGCCACTTGAAATTCCTCCTTTGTGGAGGCACTTTGGGTGGGTACTCCATATCCCTGCAGAACCCTTTCAGCTGTTTGACAGTATATGTCTCCAACAGGGCCAGGTCAAAATCTCTATCTCCTGCTTGAGACCTAGCTAGAGACATGTTGAATAAGGATTCCAGTCAAAAATTGTCAGGAAAAATCGAAATTACAAAAAGAGATAAAAATCAAGATGACCTTCAACTGTGGGTAGGTAGTGAAATACTTAGCTAATGTATGTCACTGCACAAATACAAGTCCTATCCTCACCGCTGATCACCAGTGTTAGAAATGAGGTATTTGGTTGGCAGTCAGGTTACCCCCCTGTCCAAGCAAGGAACCTCAGTCTAGTCAGGGTAAGTCCCACACAATCCAAATCATCCTGTGCCCACCCTCTGGTAGCTTGACACTGAGCAGTCAGGCTTAACTTAGAAGGCAATGTGTAAAGTATTTGTGCAATAAATCACACAATAATATCAAAGAGCACCACAAAAGGACACCACACAGTGTTTAGAAAAATATATAATATGTATCTGATAAGATGCAGGTCAAAACGATTAAAATGCAATAAGTAAATGTTGAGACATCACTGAAAAGTGATATAAGGTGTCTTAAGTTTTTGAAAATCAAACAAAGTCTCTTTCAAGCACAAAGTACCTGGTTTGCGTGAAAAATCTCTGCAAAGAACCGCAGAGGAGGAGAAGCCTGGAAACAAAGAGGTGTGCGTTGATTTCTTGGGCAGCAGACGGCGATGCATTGTTTAGTTTTCACGCAGGCACGGCTGTGAAATCAATTTCCAGTGCTCGGTCGTGGGTCCTCTTCGGGTTGTGGGGTTTTCAGATGCCTCGGGACGGTGCATGGATTTGCTACACTGGCCGGACGAAGTCACAGGAGCTGCATTGATCCGGAGGGCATTGCGTTGAATTTTCTACCACACAGTGGGTGCTGCATCGCTTCCTATCTGGAAGTCGGGCTGTGTCGTTCTGGCTCAGCTGTGCGTCCATCCGGTGGGCCGTGCATCTTTGTTCCGGTCGCTATGCTGGCACTGCATCAATCTTCTTGTTGCGAAGTCAAGATGCGTCGTTCAGGTTCGGCGTGCTGTGACATATTTTGACCTAACAAATGCGAACCTGCTCCTTGACAGGCACAAGTACAACCATCTGCACATTCCAGGTATTGATACCTACCATAGAGAAACCAATAGCCAAGACCAGCCATAGTCTACAAAGACCAGACACAATTCTGCACAACTCTGACCACCCTTGCAAGTAATCCTTCCCAGGCATTCTAAGAATACCTCCTATCTGTCCAACCCTGAATTGCAATGGGTGGAGGGAACAGGAACTAAAAATGAACTGACCCCACAAACAAAACAGGAAAAACACAAATATCTGGTGGCAAACCCCAGGCTAAAGTCCTTGTTGATCAGTTTTAGTGGGTCTCAGTTTCAAACTCAGCAGACAAGGTTCTTAGGCCACGTCCCAAGGGTGGTCAAAATATGTTATATCTACTTATATACTGATAAGATTACTTGAATAAGAAAGCATTGTTTGGGTGGTCAGATAGGTTTTGGAACCTAATTTGGTTTGGAATCTTGATCTTTCCCTTGTACTTCATGCTGCTAAATCCTCCTCACTCCATCAGGCAATACGTTTGAGAAGATCATCCTTTTAACTCTTTAATCCTGAATTCTTTGGAGCATGACTCCTACTAAAATGTGCTTCTGGTCCTCCTGTGCTAGAGCTTCACAGTTTTCCTATCTATAATTGCACAGATATACCCATCTCTTCTTCTTTGGCCATGATGGTTCCTGCGCTTCTGATTCTATTACCTTTAGCTTAGTCTCTGCTGTCGAACCCCAATGGCTGGGAACCTTCATACCTACTATGCTGCCTTAGCTGTTGGATGGTTCTCTCCCTTCATTCTGGGATTAGTGCCTGTTGTTCGGTGTTCTTCCTCCATCCTCATGGTTCATATAACTCATGTCTGAGTCCATTCTTGTGGCTATTTGTGCGGGCACTTTGATGACAAGCCTTCCTTAACACCTCATGACACCAACCAATAGATGAGTGAGATGAGGAGTGATGTATCAGCAGAAGGCAGGAATATTGTGCTCTACCGCCAGGCAGGTTAGTTCTGCAAGTCTGGTTTCGTTAATCTGAGCACACCACAGTTGAAGGAAGGGCAAACAGTGATGGTATGTTGATGGTTAATTACTGTTTTTTACTACTGCCATGGCGCTAGCCAGGTGGTTGCTATAGGATTTGTGTATTGCGCCCTCTCACATTTGAAATCTGCACAACTTAAACTACTTCTTTTTACTCTATTTGCCTTTGATAACAACAGTATTTTTCCTTGCAAACTTTCACATGCTAGTCTAACCATACTCTTAGAACAAAACATAACACATGCACCCATCACTGGACAGAAATGTTTGAGATAGCTAATGGTAAGAGGAACCAACGAGTAGATGGGGATATGTATGGGAAAAGAAATAACAGGGTTTGGTCAAAATTATTAATAAGTAAGAGGAAAAGGTAACCAGTCGTTTGTTGACTGAACACATACTGGCTTTTCTTTATTTCTTATTTTGTTTGGTCGAGAGACCTCAACTCAGGGCACATTTAAGGAAACAAACAGGCTCCAGATTGGTCCCTGTTTCCAGCAGCTCACTTTGCCGAGAACATTTTGTATTTTCTTTCACTTATTAGTCTGCAATCTAATGGTGTGCTTGTTGTGGCAAGAACCACCAGGCATGGTGAACTTGTCTCCAAGATAAGTATCTGTGCTGGTCGTGATGCCTTTTCAATTGATGGTAGTTTAGAAGATAGTTTGGGCCGGCAAGGGGAAGCAATGGATTTTCATGGGGATGGGGTTCATGTGATCATATTTCTAAAAGCCCTGGATGAGCATGCTCCAGAACGTAGGATGCACTTAATGGGTGCCTGTTTGAAGACTGGGGCTTGAGCAGTAATTCAGAAAGTGTTGTTTGCAAGAAACATTTTCACTTTATCTGAAAGTCACAGCTGGTCTCAGGCTGTCTTTTTTTTTTGCAACGTGTTCCTTGGGGGTTAGATTGTTGTTCACAGTGAATATAAGTGGCTTGGCGTTTAGTGAAAGTTAGATCTCTGTGAAAACCCCAAATGTTCCGATACCAGCTGGTACATATTTATTGTGATTTTAATAACATTGAACTTATTGTTTAATTTTCCAGTGTTTCATTTTTTTTACTTCAGTGATATCACTTCCTGTGATGTCATCAAGGGCCAAATGTCATGTGACCTCTTCCTGCTCTGTATCCACGGCCTAGGTATGTGATGACACTTCCTGTGATGTCATAGGGGCTGGGGATAGGGTTAAAGAGTGTGTGATGTAACTTCTACTACCCCTGGCATTTTGCTGAATTGAGGACCATGCAATGCCCTTTCTGTCATTGACATATTATTGCACCAGAACATGGATGAACCTACACCAGTTAGGTATTGTATACCATGATATCGTACAATTACACAGGAGTAACTCACTTGCAAAAGATAGGAACAGAATGTTGCAGAGCATTCTTAGCCTTCTGGATTTGTGCACAACTAGAAACTGTAAGTTTGTGAACAGTCACACAGTAATCCTCCGCCCTTTCCCACCCTACGTTGGAGATTTGCACTCGTGAAGTCCGGGAGTCATTTCTTATTCAAGGTGGTGTAAAATAAAAGCCTACAATGTAATGAGGGTGAAAGGGGAGAAGTTTCCTAAATGTGCCTTTCCCATTCAGAACTGTGACAGTCATAAAATTTTGCATTGCGGAAATGCACACACACAGAAAAACTACATTGCTTTCCCTGGAGTTTGAATAGCAACATGTGATGGGAACAGTTGTAAATGGTAATCCCGGAAAAGATGTATTAACATCAAAATTCGTAAATATATATTGAGATCGGAGGGAAAAAAAATCTCCAAATCTACTTTATCTTTTTGTGAAGTGGGCCTTGTAGAAATAATCAGACTACAAATCAGATGGAAGGTACAATTAAGGAAAGATCACTTTGAGAATGGCAAACAATTTCCACAAACACTGGAGAATAGGATTGTGGCATTATTTGTTTCACCTACATTAAATAAAAGAAGGACGTTTTCCTAATGCACCAGTTGAAAAAAAGGTTTCCATTTTCAAATCAAATCTAAACATCTTTGTTTACTTTCTAACTCTTTCAATGAATCACTCTTTCATTTTCTGAAACCTAACGATTTTGTGAGCAAGTTCTTATAGCTATGGCCTCCAGTAGATTGAATTAAGGTACCACTGTCCAAGAGGCAGAATGGTGAGATTGGGCCTGTCGAAGTAAGTATTTATAAAAATGGGACTCATGAAGCTCAAAGTTTGATTGAAGGTCTTGAAAGGATTCCATATGTTTAGCCTTCCATACCTCCTCCCTCTCCAAGATCTCAGTTAGATCCCATTTACTTAAACCTTTGAGTCATGCACAATGGTTGACCACTCTCCACCCATAGTGCTGACTCCAAAGTTATCAAGGAGTCCCATTCCATCCAACATAGGACTGAGCTCCAGGCCAGTAGCATGGCCCTGGTAACGTCTGGGAATGAAAAGGGAATAAGGGAAACAGTGATCAACCCTATTATATTATCTTGGCCGTCTATAGTCACTTCAGTTCCAAACACAGGATTCTCCTACCCTCCATTTAACCAATCATGTGTTTCTAATAGCTGTGAAGCCCAGTTGTACAGGTACAGGACATTCATCCTCATTCTGCTGTCATAGATAGATTTCATGCATTTATTGAGGGCTATACTTAGGGATAGATTTGCCCATATGAACACTTGTATCTTGGCCTATAAATGTATAAACCAAGTCTGAGGGAGCAACAATGGAACGTTGTGTCAGACATATAAGAATCTCAGCAGAACTCTCATCTGAAACAGTGCTATCCTACCAAGGATGAAGAATGTCAGTTTCAGCCATCTGTCCAAATCAGTCTTCTTTCTGTCCACCAATGGTTACACATTGAGAATGCAGGTAAGGCCAAGTTCCAGGGCAATGTGAATTCCCAGGTAACAAAATGTAAGTTTGCAGATTGGGGGGCAGGATTGCCAATCTAAGCACTACCCTATGTCCCCTAAATAAAACCAGGAGAGACTTGGCCGAATTAATTTTGAGACTGGAGGATTTTTCATGAAAGCCCTGCATTTGAATGATGAGCTGGGAGCCCATAATAAAAGCGTGGCACATGAAAAGAAAGAAGCTATCTGTGTATAAGCCAATCCAGACCGACCGTCATTCCCCCTCCTCAATTAAAAACCCATATCCAGGCATCTCACCTTATTCATGCTACAAGTGGCTCAACTGTCAGAGCGAGGAGTAAGACTGATTAAAGGCAACATTGTCTGGTGCCTCTGGGAAATGGAGGGTAAAGTATTCCATTTACTCAACCTGAATTTGGGCCAGGGCATAGACCGTGTATGCCAAATCCAATTTGTTTTTGTAGCTTATGGCTGAAACTTCAAGCTAAAATCAAACGCTTTCTAAAAATTAAGGGTCTTACAGCCATTTAGGTGGCTCAGTAGGGCTAAGGCAATGTCTCATTAATTTTACACTTTGTTTAACCCTCTAGTAGCTTGGCACAAAAGCAGTCAGGCTTATCTTAGAGGCCATATGTAAATTATTTATGCAGCACTCAACGGTAATGAAGTGAAAACACAGTTAAAGAAAACTCCCACACCGATCTAGAAAAATAGAGTAACTTTTAAAATAAAATGAGACCAAAACAACAAAAATTTTAAAATGTATATAGCAGAAATAGAGATATTTTATTTCAAAGATCTAAGATAAGCATAGCACAGCAAACAAAATCACAAAGCCCCACTCACGTCTATCTGGTTGTGTGAGACCGGGTGAAAGTCACAAGGTCAAGCCGACCACAATGTAGCAAGGGGCCGATATAGGGACCAGGTTAGAACCACTGAAAAATGTCCCTTCCCAAAGTCCAGTGTGAAGAGTCCAGTTTGCTGTGGAGAAGGCTACGAGGAGCAGGGAAAGCATTGCAGATGGTCGTCGGTGTAGCACAAAGAACAGGCTAGGTGTTTTGGACAGTCGTCACTGTAGCACAATGATCCTGCTAGGTATTGCGGATAGTTGTTGCTGAAGATTCATGCTGGCAGTCACTGTGGGCTGCCATTGCTGATCTTGCATTACTGGTCATTGTTGGCATTCACTGTAGCTTGAAGAGTCTGGTTTGCCAAAGCTTTGTGTTGGCATTTGTCACAATTGGCAAGATCTTTGGGCAAGGAGGCCCATTCACATTTGCAAAGAGCCCAAAACTTAAGGATTTCTCACTTTCTTTCAGGAGGAGCTCAACCCATGCCACACCAAAAGTCCTGGACCTGGCAGGCACCTTTGGGGTTCAGGAATTCACTCTAGTAGTGGCCAGCAGGGCTCAGGCAGATTCAATTAAAGGTCCAGGCAGCTTCAGTGTAGCAGGTCGGCTGGGCAGTTGGAGGTAGGCCTGTGGAGCTTGTTGTGTCTCCTAGCTCAGAACAGGAGGCCAGCAAATTAGTCCTTGGGGTCACTCAAGAAGTCTGGAATGAAGAGAGCAGGTTCAGTTTTCATTCTCAGCCAGCAGGACAGGCCTCAAGCAGCAGCGAAGTCCATTTTCAGTAGCATGCACAGGTCCAAAATTTACTGATGAGTGTGCCTGAGGGTCCTAATTTTAAACCTGATGCCAGCTTTAAAGTAGAAGAAGCTTCTGGAAACATCCTCCCACAGATGTGTCTGGAATTTCCTGCCTCCATGCTGTGCGCCTATGATTTCTGGAGTCATAAAAGTCTGGTGTGAAATTCTTGTGTGTGACCTGAGGCACTACCTTTAAAGTGCAAGTGTGACAGGTAACAGCTCTGCCCCTCCCATCGAACCAGGATGGCATAATCCTGTCAACACCTAGTCCCCTTTTGTGAAACTGTTTTGGAGAAATGCACAAATCCAGTGCCTTGACATCCTAGCGGGTGAGTAGCGCGCTTAACAAATTACTGATTGATTGATTGATTGATTGAAAGGTCATTCGTTAAATACACCTAGTCTTGACAGATTTGTAACTTAACATCCAACTTTACCATTAAAGAGGCTTTTAAATTACAATTTCCTAAACATGAAACATGAAATTTCTTCCTGCTCCAAAACAAAAATTAATAAGGTAACTAAATGTTATCCTATGGAGAGGTAAATCTCAAATTAGTGAAAAGTGAATGTCACTACCAGGATACGTAAAACATAAAGGTATATGTCTAACTTTTTAAAAACAAGGTACCCTGACTTTTTCGGCCTACCCTAGGGGTGACATTGTTACGTACTGCGCTGGACTTCTCACCTCTGTATACCGGGTTGTCGAATACACCAAGGGGGTCATTCCGACCACGGTGGGCGGCGGGCACCGCCCGCCGGGCGGAAACCGCCCAAACACCGCCCCGCGGTCAAATGACCGCGGGGACCATTCTAACTTTCCCGCTGGGCCGGCGGGTGGTCTTCAAAAGATCGCCCGCCGGCCCAGCAGGAAAGCCCCAGCAAAGATAAAGCCGGCTCCGAATGGAGCCGGCGGATTTGCTGGGGTGCGACGGGTGCAGTTGCACCGGTCGCGATTTTCAGTGTCTGCCAAGCAGACACTGAAAATCTGAATGGGGCCCTGTTAGGGGGCCCCTGCACTGCCCATGCCAGTGGCATGGGCAGTGCAGGGGCCCCCAGGGGCCCCACGACACCTGTTCCCGCCAGCCTCTTCCTGGCGGTGTAAACCGCCAGGAACAGGCTGGCGGGAAGGGGGGCGGAATCCCCATGGCGGCGCTGCATGCAGCGCCGCCATGGAGGATTCCCCCAGCCGGGTGAAATCCGGCGGGAAACCGCCGGACCCGGCTGGGCGACCGCGGCTTCACAGCCGCGGTCGGAATACCTAATGTAGCACCGCCAGCCTGTTGGCGGTGCTACCTCCGGCCTCCACCCTGGCGGTCTATGACCGCCAGGGTCGTAATGAGGCCCCAAGTCTTCTATAGGTTCTGGATACTCCCAGATAATGGCGACCCCTTCTAGTAGACATGGAGCCGCTTGACAGGCTACGCCAAAGCAGACCGTACCCTCCAGAAGGAGTCCCAGATGGAAAAAAACCCAACACTGAGGAAAAAACCTCAAACAGGAACTCCTGAAGAGAAACAAGAAAAAACAGGACTAAACAACAGGAAACAAAAATATGCAAAAATCTCCCAAGGTAAAAAGCAGGAACAAAGAACAGGCAAAAATCTCCCAAGGCAAAAAGCAGGAACAAAGAACAGGCAAAAATCTCCCGAGGCAAAAAGCAGGAACAAAGAACAGGAGCGAACAGCACAACCAGAAGGAAGTGTTTGCAACGCAAGGTGGAACAAGACTGACTGACTTATATACTGAGAAAAGGGAAGTGACATCACAGGAAAAGGAAAGAACACCATCTTGAATTGGGAAGAGCCCATAGACCAGTATAGCAAAAAGGAAGTAGTATAAAAGAAAAACAGAGCATGCTGGGACAAATACACGAAGAAGACAAGATGGAAACGACATGGACAGAGACAGGTAAAAAGACCAGACAAACCCACCAACAACAAAAAATAAGAAAAAAGGGCCACAGGTAAGTGTAGCACGACCGGGAGCAAAATATATGCTTCCCAGAATGTGTAGTCAAAAAACGCGTGGAATGGCGCACCGAGTATCGATAGCGCATTCCATCCGCAAGGACAGAAAGAGACGCCGCATCTGAGCGCGGCATTACAGTAGGTCCCCTCCCCGAGGCACCAGGTTTGTCAGGATGACTGTCAAAAAACAGGCGGACCAAACGGGGAGCATGGACGGAGGAAACATCCTCCCAAGAACAGTCACTGAGAGGGTATCCTTTCCAGTGGACCAAAAACTGTAGTTTGCGTCGAAAACTTCTGGAGTCACAGATTTCCTGGACTTCATACTCAAGCTGTCCGTTAATAGAAAGAGGAGGTGGACGCTGGAACTGGCAATGGTATGGATCAGGAACAAAGAGTATTAACTGGGACACATGGAAAACAGGATGAACCCTCCAGGTATGAGGTAAGCGGAGACGCACAACTACAGGATTCAGGATTTGCGAAATCCGAAAAGGTCCATAAAAACGTGGCTTGAACTTATTGGTGGAAAACTGGGAAGGTAGGAATCTGGAAGAAAGCCACACCTTGTGGCCCACTTGATACAAAGGTGCGGCTTGTCGATAACGATCTGCCTTTCATTTCATTGCCTGTTTCGAAGCTAGGAGAGTTGTGTGAAGTAGGCCCTGGATTCAACGGATCTGTCGTGAAAAAGAAGTGACAGCAGGCACAGAAGAGGATGTTCGGGAAACAGTAGTGAAAGTCCTCGGATGAAATCCATAGGTACAATAAAAGGGTGTGGTCTTCGTCGCACTATGTATTGTGTTGTTATAGGAGAACTCGGCAAGAGCAAGATACTCCGACCAATTGCTTTGTGTGGCATTGCAGTAACATCTCAGATACTGCTGAAGTTCTTGATTCACTCTTTCAGTTTGCCCATTAGTTTGTGGATGGAAACCAGAAGATAAAGAAATCTCAATGTTAAATAAGGCACAAAAGGCCCTCCAGAAACGTGATACATATTGAGGCCCTCTGTCTGAAATGACCTCTTGTGGAAGACCATGGAGGCGAAAAATATCCCGCAAAAAATGCGACTCATTTCTGGGGCCATCGGTAGTTTCTTCAAGGCTGAGAAATGGGCCATCTTGGTGAATGAATCTACGGTCACCATGATTACTTGGTTACCAGAGGAGGTAGGTAGAGAGCATATGAAATCCATGGATAGAGTACACCAAGGAGCGGAAGGAACCGGTAAAGGTCTTAATAAACCTGCCACCTTAGTTCGGGGTGGCTTAGTGTGAGCACAGACTGGGCATGCTGACACATAGGTTTCAGTGTCTGTCTTAAGCGAAGGCCACCAAAAAGATCGCTGAAGCAGCTCCTGGGTCTTCCTGATACCTCGATGACCGGTTATAGGAGAATCATGGCACATTTGTAGAGCTTCTGTCTGCAATTTCTTGGTAGGTAGAAAAAGAGCATGTTGATGATAGAAGTAGTTGTCCTTCTTCTGCAAAAAAGGAGTCACTCTATCCCATTCTGAAGCAGACAGAAACTGGTACTCGGATTGAACGCGTTATTGAAAAGATTGAGTGGCTCCGATGATTCTGCTAGACTAAATAAGAGTTGGAGAGGAGTTTTGGTCTATATCAGGATATCTGTGGGATAAGGCATCTGCCACTGAATTCTGGGAACCAGGCATGTACATGATCACGAAATCGTACTGCCTAAATCGTACATCGAGCCTGACGACTATTGCGACACTGAAAACTCTGAAGACATTGGAGATTACGATGATCAGTCCTGGCTTCAAAAGGCTCTCTGGAACCCATCAAGAAATGCCTCCATTCTTTACAAGCTACTTTGAGCGCGAGTAGTTCTCGTTCCAGTACAGAATAATTGCGTTCAGCCTCTGATAGGATATGAGACAGATAAAAGATAGGATGTTCCAGTCCATCGTTGTCTTGTTTTTGTAGCAGAACTGCCCCAATAGCTCTGTCTGAGGCATCAGTCACAACGATAAATGTCTTGGTATTGTCAGGATGGCGCAACATGGGTGCTTGGGTAAAGGCTGTCTTCAATTCTTGAAACGTGCGTTCAGCATCCTTGGTCCAAACGAAACCCTTCTTCAGGTTCTCTTTCTTAATTGTTTGTGTTATGAAACTTTGTAGGTGGGCAAAGTTCTGAATAAATTGACGATAAAAGTTTGATAACCAAAGGAAACATTGCGTTTCCTTAATGGACGTTGGAGAAGGCCAATCTAATATGGCACTGACCTTGTCAGGATCCATGGATATTCCGTGTTGATTAATACAGAACCCCAAATACTTTACTTCAGATTTATGGAACTCACACTTCTCGGGTTTACAAAACAATTGGTTTTTCTTGAGTCTTTCCAGGACTTGCAGGACATGATTTATCTGTTGCTCAGGATCACAGGAATATATCAAGATATCATCCAAATAAATGACTACATATTGGTTGAGTACATCAGAGAACACCGAATCTGGAAATCCCTGGATCATATTGATAGAGTTAGAGTTATCCTTAGTTGACTGACAGGACCTTTTGGGAGTTCAATAAGAAGTAGTGGAATAACAATTCTGTTGACAAAATGAAGACGTTAGGGATATAGTTCTTGTTTCCCAGTTGATATAGGGGTTGTGTTGGGCTAACCAGGGTATTCCCAAAATCATGATGTGATTTGGTAAGGCTATGAGATCAAAGGCAACATGTTCTTGATGCCCCCCAAATGTCAAACAAAGAGTAGGAGTTGAGGCCACCACAGGTCCTGAGGTTAAAAGAGAACCATCCACCGTGTGAACCTGCTCAGGAGTCTCTTTGAGAATGCGGGAAATTCCTCTACTCGTAGCCCAGGTCTCATCCAGATAGAGTCCACTGGCGCCACAATTAAGGAGAGCCAGAAGGTGTTCTTCTTGATCTTGTGAACTTTGTAACTTGACTGAGAGGATAAACAGGGTGGACATGCTTTCTTTGGAGGAACATATTGACGGTACTTCAGCTCCTCCTGTCTCCTTCCTCCTTACAGGATATAGGAGCTGGCGTTTCCTGCAGGTCTTGAGGGACGTACCGGACAACTACGGATCAGGTGGCCAGCCTTACCACAGTACAGACAAAGTCCCTTTCGTCGTCGTTCCTCCCTTTCTGACTCCGTCAATGGCCCCCGAACCAGATCTATCTGCATGAGTTCTTCAGGGGGAGTTGGAGGGGCTTCGGATGGAATATCTTCTGTTCGCCGACTGCTAGCACGAAAGGTACCAGATTGGTATGGAGCTCACGTTCTACGTCTCTCCATCTTGCGCTCTCGAAGTCTATATTTGAGGTTCATAGATTGATTTAATAATTCCTTCAAAGAACAAGCTGGAGAAGAATGTATAAGCTCATCTTTAATTTCTTCATGCAGGCCTCGGCGGAAAAGGGTTATGAAGGTCCGTTCCACCCAGGAGGTTTCAGCTGCCAGCTGTTTAAAGCGGGTTATCTACTGCAGAACATCCTGATTACCCTGCTGAATGTCACATAAGGCTTCTTCAGCTGCTGCTTCTACCCCAGGTCTCTCAAACATTTGTTTGAAAAGAGTCAGGAAAGCAGAATAGTTAGCCAGGACTGGGTCTTCTGCAGAAACCACAGGAGTCGCCCAAGCAAGCGCAGGACCAGACAAGGCGCTGATCAGATAGCCCACCTTAGCTTTATCCGAAGAAAACTGGAGTGGACGAAAGGCAAAGAAAACCGTCAGGGCGTCCAAAAATTCCTTCATCTTTAGAGGATCTCCAGAATATCGAGGAGTAGTGGCAGATACGGGTGGTATGTCCATTGATCGGGAAGACAAGACCTGTCGTAGCGCAGTGTTCTCTGCCCGTAACTGTTGTAACTCTTGGGCTTGTTGTTGGACAGTCTGCAACATGGCTTGAGCATTTTCCGATGCCTCTCCCTGTGGATCTTCCATGGCGATCTCGCAACGCAGAGTCTTTTGGCGTTGCAATCTGTTACGCACTGCGCTGGACTTCTCACCTCTGGATACCGGGTTGTTGAATACACCAAGTCTTCTATAGGTTCTGGATACTCACAGATAAGGGCGACCCCTTCTAGTAGACATGGAGCCGCTTGACAGGCTACGCCAAAGCAGACCGTACCCTCCAGAAGGAGTCCCAGATGGAAAAAACCCCAACACTGAGGAAAAAACCTCAAACAGGAACTCCTGAAGAGAAACAAGAAAAAACAGGACTAAACAACAGGAAACAAAAATATGCAAAAATCTCCCAAGGTAAAAAGCAGGAACAAAGAACAGGCAAAAATCTCCCAAGGCAAAAAGCAGGAACAAAGAACAGGCAAAAATCTCCCGAGGCAAAAAGCAGGAACAAAGAACAGGAGCGAACAGCACCAGAAGGAAGTGTTTGCAACGCAAGGTGGAACAAGACTGACTGACTTATATACTGAGAAAAGGGAAGTGACATCACAGGAAAAGGAAAGTCACCATCTTGAATTGGGAAGAGCCCATAGACCAGTGTGGACACAAACACGAAGAAGACAAGATGGAGACAACATGGACAGAGACAGGTAAAAAGACCAGACAAACCCACCAACAACAAAAAAGAAGAAAAATATATGCTTCCCAGAATGTGTAGTCAAAAAACACGGGGAATGGCGCACTGAGTATCGGTAGCGTTCCATCCACGAGGACAGAAAGAGACGCCGCGTCTGAGCGCGGCATTACAGACATATGTATTAAAAAGGAAGGGTTAGGCCTGGCATAAGGTTTACATTGCCAGATCGTGATGGCATTTCAAAACTACAGTGGCTGACCTGAAACGTTTAAAAAGGCTACTTAAGTAGATGATAGAATATGTGCTGCAGGCCTACTAGTAACATTTAATTCACAGTCTGGGGTATACATATATAGTACCACTTTACTAGGGATGTGTAGGTAAATAAATGAGCCAATTGGGTGTAAGCCAATCTTACCATGTTTAGGGGTAAGAGCATAGGCACTTTAGCACAGGATAGTAGTGGTAAAGTACAAAGAGTCCTACAAATCACCAAAAAATTAGTTTAAAAGATATAAGAAGTGAAGGCAAAAGGTTTGGGGGACTGCGATCCATTCCATGGGTATGAGGTCAAACAGAGATTATGATGAAAACCAAAAGGCTAAATAATCTTTTCCCAGTAGAATTGATCATTACCTTAGACATCTTAAAGAGATAACAACCACACTCACATCTACCTATAGCATGGCACTTTCCTCCTTAAACTGTCTTCATCAATCAACTGCTAAATAAAATCTAGAAACTGTATATGGGTCCTTATTAATAACTATTATTATTAGAAGATGCATGGGGGCACATTTATAGAAAAGACACGCTGTGCAGTGCAGCAAGTCACTTTGCTAAGCTGCAAGGTGTGACAAGGAAAGGACATGAATGCGCCATATTTCATCCAACACAGTGCATTCCTGCCTTTTCCCCTGCTCTGACACCCTTGTTGCTGCCGAACGCCAATGCAGGCACCCTTTTGAAAGGGTTCCTCGTTGCATACAGGAATGAATTTGTGCAGAGAGGGGGACCTTCCTGCACCAAAACAATCCACACAGGCTTTTTCCTCTCTCTATGTGTGATGCAGTACACATAGAAAGAGGAAAAAACAAGAAGCAATAAATATATTTCTCCTTGTTAAGCCTCACTTTTAGAAGAGTAGTTTTTGGTACATTCCCAGGTTTACCACTTCTGGTAAAACTGTGAATGTGTCAAAATACATGACTGTTGCATGGGAACACGCATGCAACTCCCATGGAAACATGTCCCTAGTGAAGACTAATGCAACACAGTGATTTGTGCTGCATTGCATCACTTGTGATTTATGAAGCTACTCAGGGCCACGCAAGGTGGCCTTGCTTGAGTTTATAAATCTTATTTTTCAGTTGCCTTACCCTTCACAGTGCATGTCACAAGAGCAACACAAAGGGCCTCATAAATATGCCCCCAAATCTGGGTTTGCTGTACCCCTTGCAAAATATAAATCAATAGTGTACCCAGAAGCTGGGAGGAACGGGGTATGTGTTCACCTCACATCATGAGGCAATGTATTTGAGTGAGCAGGTTCAAATAGGATTTTAAAATATTGTCACTTAGAAAAGAACTGACTCAAAAAGTGACTTCTCGGGTGGAATTTAGCATGTTAGGTTTATTACAAAATGTAAAGGTACACTAGAGAAATAGTAAAATGCAGTTCCAACTTACATTTCATTTAAAATGCATAGTCATTGCCATGAAGGCTCTCAATGAATGGAACAATGAAGAATAATAGGCAAAAATCAGAAACTGACTAATCCTAAAATTTATGGGCTTTGTGGCGCAAGGCAGCACAGCAAGTCGCATTGCTGTACTGCCATGCATCACAGGGAAAGAGCAGAAATGCCTTTTTTTTCCAATACGGCTCTCCTTGCCCCCGCTCTGGTGCACTTTTGGCCACCTAGTGTCAGGAATAAGGCCAAAATTCTGCTGTGCAACTCTGCGGCACTTTATGCGCACCACTGGTCATCCCCGCTTGTTCCAAGAATGACCATCAGCGTTGTCTGCCCTGTGGTAAAGCTCACAAAGCTGCAGGTTCAGGGCATTGGTGGACAAGATGCACTTATCAGTGTTATCCTATGAAGGGACTACATTTCCCATGTTTTTAGAGGCAGCGGCCATCTTGGGGTGTGGCAAGCCTTTAAAGCCCAGCGACACCCAAGCACGCTGCTCACTATTTTGAAGACTTCGATGGAGCTAGACCTCGTGGAGGTTTCTCTGGAAAACTCCAGAGTTTCTGAATGGCATAGTATCGTCTAACCAAAGTCCATGGTGCATCCAAAAATGAGTAGGTCGTACTCGTAGCAGATCTCTCTCCCTGCTGTTCCCTTCCCTAAATTCCCTTCCCTCGACTGGCTTCACCATAGCTCTGTGCTATAATAGCTTTCTGAGTTGGTGACACCGGGAGGTGGACCTTTTGGTCAGCAACGTGCAGATCCCGAGGAAAGGATCCCGTGACAGAATATTGAGCCCACATGGTTTATACTTTCCTCTTAGTCTGTACGGGGGCTGCGCAAAATGGACACTTTAGATACCCTTATGCAAGTAGTAACTCAGGTGCAAAGGGATTTGACAGACTCTAAAAATGTTACAGCTGATTTAGTGAATAAAGTAACTCAGTTACAGTGTAAAGTAGATGGTTCTGAATCTGAGTCTCGTCCTACGCCTCCCGCATCTACTAACATAGCTGTGAATGTGCCGACACAGATTCCTTTAGCTGATCCAGAGAGGTTTTCTGGGAACTCCAATAAGGTTCAAATTTTTTGGACACAGATGGAATTACATTTTACATGTCGGCCTAGTGCTTTTCTGGATGCACAATCTAGAATTGCATTTCTTATATCATACCTGAATGGTGATGCAGCTACTTGGGCAGTGCCATTACTCTGATTAGACAGTCCTCTTTTGTACAACTGGCATCACTTTGTAGAAGAACTCATAAAGGTTTTTGACAGACGCGCAATCACTATGACTGCAGACAAAGAGTTATTAGAATTACGTCAAGGAAATAAAGAATTGATAATGTATTTGTCCCACTTCAACCGGTAAGTGGTGGAAACTGCTTGGCCCGAGGAAAAATTGTCAGCAGTATTTCATCAGGGGCTAAAAGACAAACTAAAAGATGTATTGGCTTAAGTTGAACCACAACCAGAAACTTGAACTGCTTTAATTAATCTAACCCCATGGATAGATCACAGACTTTTGGAAAGAAAAGGTGCAAGAAAAAAATGGGAAAAAAACAAATTGGCGGATGGAAAGGTCTAGACACTTTCAATTATCTTCAGATTCTATGACTGAACCGATGGATATCAGAACTGTTCGCCCACCACTGACCAAAGAGGAGAAAGACTTGCGCCGAAAAAATGGTCAGTGTTTGTGTTGTGGAAAAAATTGTCATTTTATAAGAGAGTGCCAAAAGAACCCCAAAAGAAAGATTGATCCAACAGTTGTGACAAAGAAAAAGATAGCAGTTGCTTCAGAAACTTCACAGGAAAACTAAAGTGCCCAAGAAAAAAAGAAGGGGACCACTAGGGCAAATTGACAACCCCTTCAGTGTGCTCTTGCACAAAGTGTTATGTCAGACATTTCCGAATCTTAGTACAAATGACTGTGCTGGGAAAAAGACATGATGTTCAAGTTCTAATTGATTCACGGGCAACAGGAAATTTTGTGGACCAACAGACTGCTCTAGACCTGCATATACCTAGCGTCAAGACAAAGGTTCCAGAAGTCGTGTAGGCAGTTGATGGAAGTGAGTTTGCAGGAGGCCCCGTTACTAACCAAACCTCACGAATACAAATGGTTTGTAAAGATGAGAAGAATCAGAGTCACTATGAGATAATTTGTTTTGATATAATCCAAGCACGTCAATATGGTTTCATCCTAGGAATGTTGTGGTTAATATTACATAATCCATGCATAGACTTGCGCTACCAGGTTTTGCATTTTTCCTCTTCTTGTGCCAAGAAATGTTTTCAATCAAAATGAAACAAAGAAGGAAATCTTCAACACTCCATAGCTACTGCAGTTGAGAAGGAAATCGGGTTACCATCACAGTATGCTGAATACTCCAACATTTTCACTGAAAAGAAAGCAACCTCATTACCACCTCACAGGCCATACGATTGTCAGATCGATCTTGTACCTGACGCCAATATACCAAATTGTAGGATCTATGCTCTATCAGAGAAAGAAAATCAAGTCCTACGAGAATACCTTGATCAATGTTTAGCCAACAAGCTAATCCGGCCATCGCGATCTCCAGCGGGTTCACCACTATTTTTCGTACCAGAAGCAAATGGCGATCTGAGACCTTGTATTTACTTTAGAGCAATTAATAAGATCACTATTAAGAATAAATATCCACTACCTCTCCATACCGGTCTTGCTAGATCAGGTAAAATCCGCCATCATCTATACTAAACTTGACTTATGAGGTGCTTATCACTTAGTTCGAATTCGAGAGGGAGGTGAGTGGAAAACGACTTTTAAGACTCGATATGGCCTTTTTGAGTATTTAGTGATGCAGTTTGGTCTGTGCAATGCCCCAGCAGCCTTTCAATATTTCTTAAAAGATGTTCTAAGAGAATATCTAGACATCTTTGTCATCGTTTACATTGATGATATTCTGATTTATTCAAACTCTGAAGAAATACATGAAGAACATGTTAAAAAAGTGTTAAAAACTCTACAAAATCATAATTTGTTTTGTAAACTAAGTAAATGTGTATTCCATACCAAAGAAGTTGAATTTCTAGGAGTCATTCTAACACCTGATGGCTTGCAAATGACTGAAAGAAAAATTCAAGCTGTTTCCGAATGGCCCGCACCAAAATCAGTGCGTGATATTCAATGTTTTTTGGGTTTTGCGATTTTTTATCGACATTTCATCCATCACTTCTCTCAAAAGGTGGCCCCAACCACCAAGTTGTTAAGAAAAAAGGATGTCTTCAACTGGTCCCAAGAGACAGAAAAAGCATTTCGAGATTTAAAAAAGAGCTTTACTACCACTCCCATTTGAGCTCACCCTAATGTGGAAGAACTATTCATTGTGGAAGCCGATGCATCTGATGTTGCCGTTGGGGCCTTCCTGTCTCAACGTCATCGAGAAACTGGACAATTGCACCCCGTAGCATATGCATCAAGAAAATTGAATGAAGCAGAACAAAATTACACCATAGCAGAAAAAGAATTACTAGCTATTCGTAGTGCTTTTAAAGAATGGAGACATTATCTGTTGGGAGCAAAACACACCATAACTGTATATTCTGATCATAGAAATTTACAATTTATGAGTTCTGCCAGGCTACTAACTCCAAGACAACTAAGATGGATGCTCTTCTTTGCAGAATTTGATTTCATAGTGACTTTCAGGCCAGGAATAGATAATGATATGGCCGATGCATTATCTAGACAAGATTCTTGAATCACAACTACTGAACAAAAACCAATGCCTATTATAACACCCACAAAAGTGTTGTGTTTAATAGCTGCCGAGAATTCATAATCATTTTCACATCACTAAGTGGCAAGAGTGGTTACAACAGGACACCAAGAGGTCTATTCAACAAGGCTTACCTCTACATGAATCTCGAGTATTTCTGCCTACTGAAGAGTTAAGAGAGACAGCTTTTTATTGGTTACACAAGCATCCTCTGGCAGGTCACCCAGGTCCTCAAAAAACAATAGAACTCATGAAAAGGTATTTTTGGTGGCCTATATTCGTTGACGACCTTAAGCAAATGCTACAATCATGTGAAGTATGTGCAAGATGCAAAAGCGGACATAGTAAGCCCAAAGGTCTATTGATACCTCTATCCGTTCCTAATCATACATGGGAACATATCTCTATGGATTTTATCACTGATCTTACGCAGATAAAACAATTTACAACTATTCTAGTGGTAATAGACAGTCTTACCAAATATGCACATTTCATTGCCTGTTACTGACTCCCAACTTCCGACACCTTAGTGACTATCATCTTAAAAAATATAGTTTGGCTTCACGGACTTCCCAGATTTGTCCTCTCTGCTATAGGAACACAATTTTTTGGAAACAATGGTGCAAGGCTCTAGAAATTGATTCAACTTGATCTACTAGTTATCATCCACAAACGGATGGACAAACAGAGAGACTAAACCATATTCTGAAACAATATTTACGATGTTATGCATCAAAGTCTCTGACAACATGGCTGGATCTTTTATGGCTTGCAGAATTGGCTTACAATAACTCTCACCACTCGTCAATAAATTCAACTCCTTTCTATGGTTTATATGGACGTCATCCGCATATTTTGCCAGTTATGTTACCTACATCTACTCAAATCACTCCAGCATTCAAGGACATCCTAACACACATGCAAAAGATACATGCACAACTACAAAAAAATCTTTGTCAAGCAAAGAAAAAATACAAAATGAAATATGACAAAAAACACAAGCCTGGTCCTCAGTATACAACCAAAGACAGAGTTTGGTTGTCCACAAAAAACTTTGTATTAAAAAACAAAAATAAGTTTCATCCAAAATTCATAGGGCCCTATAAAGTAATACAAGTGAACCCAGTAACATATAAGCTAAAATTACGGTCGTCTTTGAAAATTTATCCAGTGTTTCACACTTCGCTTCTTAAACCAGCTTCTCCCTCAAGCATCACGCAACCTGCTCCTCTATTAGTTCAGGGTCATTGGGAGTGTGAGGTGCGAGCTATTCTAGACTTTAAATTTAGGCGTTCTTCCCTTCGGTACTTGGTGTCCTGGAAAGGATACGGACCGGAAAATGACTCTTGGGAACCTGCAAGACATGTCCATGGATCACGCTTGGTGCGACAATTTCACCTCCTCCATCCCACTAAACCAGGGTACTGGACTGCTCTTGAGAGAGGGGTGTAAAGTAAAGAATAAGGCCAGGCGCGGTCCGGGTCTCACCCAAAATTCCGCTGTGCAACTCTGCGGCGCTTTATGCCCACCACTGGTCATCCTCGCTTGTTCCAAGAATGGCCATCAGCGTCATCTGCCCAGTGGTAAAGCTCACGAAGCTGCAGGTTCAGGGCATTGGTGGACAAGATGCACTTAGCAATGTTATCCTATGAAGGGACTACATTTCCCATGTTTTTAGAGGCAGCGGCCATCTTGGAGTGTGGCAGGCCTATAAAGCCCAGCCACACACAAGCATGTTGCCCACTATTTTGAACACTTTGATGCAGCCAGACCTCGTGGAGGTTTCTCTCGAAAACTCCAGAGTTTCTGAATGGCAGAGTATCGTCTAACCAAAGTCCATGGTGCATCCAAAAATGAGTAGGTCATACTCATAGCGGTAAGGCCTTGCTGAATCCAAGTTTAGAGGAAGTTAATACTTCCAAGAGGTAACGCGCTTTGTGCGCACATGATTCATGGTGTTTCCGTTCATAGATGTAAAGCGCTCTTTTGGCTCAGTGAATTCAAAGCGTTTCAGTTCACAGAGATAACGTGCATAGTGTACATGTAATTCATGGTGTTTCCATTCACAGATGTGAAGCGCTCTTTTGGCTCAGTGATTCAAAGCGTTTCAGTTCACAGAGATAACGCACTCAGTGCACATGTAATTCATGGTGTTTTCGTTCACAGATGTAAAGCGCTCTTTTGGCTCAAGTGATTCAAAGCGTTTCAGTTCCCAGAGATAACACGCTTAGTGCACATGTAATTCATGGTGTTTCCGTTCAAAGGTGTAAAGTGCTCTTTTGACTCAGTGATTCAAAGCGTTTCAGTTCACAAAGATAACACACTTTGTGCACATGTAATTCATGGTGTTTTTCCGTTCACAGATGTTAAACGCTCTTTTGGCTTAGTAATTGAAAGCGTTTCAGTTCACAGAGAAAACAAGTTATGTGCACAAGTAATTCAAGGTGTTTTAGTTCCCAGATATAAAGCGCTTCAATTCACAGAAGGAAAAGGTTCTTGGCACAATGATCTAATTGATTTAGATTACTTAAGTAAAAGCGCTTCCTGGTGTTATTAAGTAAGGCGCTTTAGGTTTTAATTAGTAAAAATCTTTTAGACATTTGTTATTATGAATGTGAAAGGATTTTGGAGATAAAACTAATAAAAGTTTTCATTGTTCTTTGAATAACAAGATATGAAAAAACATTTATGTCTTTGAGATTTTCTAAGTCATGATCAAAGGTTTATGATGTGAATACATAAATGTTACAGGGTTGATATTCTGTGTAAAATCATAGTTCAACGTTCTTGACATCTCTTGAATCTGAGGTTGTGTTTTCACAAGGGGCTTCACCCGCATTTTAGAAGAGGTCTCCACCTGATATCTCGGAGACACATTTAGTAAAGAGTCTATAAACAATTTACGTTTTCTACGAATGAGTAAATGCATATTGTTCTAACCTTTCCTTTTCAGATCTCGCTCCCTGCTGTTCCCTTCCCTAAATTCCCTTCCACCGACTGGCTTTACCATAACTCTGTGCTATAATAGCTTTCTGAGTTGGTGACGCCGGGAGGTGGCCCTTTTGTTCAGCAACGTGCAGATCCCGAGGAAAGGACCTTGTGACACCTAGTGCCAAAACAGGCATCCCTTGTAATATTGTGCAAGGGTTTCTGCATTGCATGGAGGATTGTTTTTGTGCAGGAAGGGCACTTTCCTGCATAAATATAATCCCGAGAGGCTTTTTCCTCTTTCTATGTGTGCTTCAGAACACAGCACAGATAACAAGATGAAAAACAATGAGAAATAAAGATACGTCTCCTGGTTCTGCCTCACATGGGGCGGCGTAGGATTTTGCCACATTTCCAGGCTTAGCAGGGATGGTAAATCTGGGAATGCATCAAAAACCATGGGAGTTGCATGGAAACACCCACACAATGCCCATGGAACCCCTGCCTAGTTCAGAGTAAACCAATTAGCACTGCATTGCCGTATTCCATATTTTTGAAGCCATTAAAAAGCCACACAAAGTGGTTTTGCGCAGCTTCAAAAATATTATTTAGTGCTTTGTGCCACAAATGTACCACGTTGCACAGCGCAAGCATAATGCAACCCCCACATAAATATGCCCCTCAGTCTCTGATGTGCAGGAAAATCAGTTGGTAATCGGGCAACATCTTGAGCAGAGACCAGTGTCCTAAACAAAATGTAAAGGTTTCTATACTGTTTTCTTGCATAAGAAAGTATAGATGATCAAAGGGCCTGATTTAGATCTTGGCAGTAATGGTCCCGCCATCACCTTTTCGACTGGAAACCCATCCGCCACCATGAGGGTTCACGCACCATATGTTGGCAGTCCCATAGATGAAAGCCTGCATTCGAACCGCTATCTCTGTCAAGAAATACCACCTGTGCCGTTGGCAGGAGAGGAAAAAGGGGATGCTGGTGAGAATCTAAACACCCTTCTCACTGTGCACAGTTGGATAGTGCCTTACAGCCATGACAAAAGTGGCAGTCTGATCTCCATATCTGAATTGGCAAATTGGGTGGAAAAGAGATGAAAACTCACCTTTTTCCCCATTCCAACCCTTCTTCAACTAGACACAACTGGACAAACCCTGTCGTCTCTGACCCATTGAGAAAACATTAACCCCCTCCCCCCTGTCGCTGGACTCTGAGGTAGGAATACTACATTGCCAGGGTATATTGGGTAGGCACTGCATGGGAGGTCAGGACCACTGCAGTCATATAAATGTCACTATATTGTTTTATAAATTACTGTGACATGGATATGTCAGGGACACGAGTGGGTCAGACATGGATGGGAAAACACTGGTGCACAACACGTTTTGCACACATACACAACTGTCATTATGGTGCCAGTATTCATTGGTAAATGAATGCTGGCACCACATTGACGGTACATTCACACTTGTTAACTGTGTCCATGTGTGCACATTGTAAAGGGACCTGTACCTGTTATGTTGTGCTGCAAGTTGTGTGTGTGAGTCAGTACGTGTATGTGAGTATGTGATGTGATTGACTGGTTGATGGGAAGGAAGCTTGAGTGGATGATGTGTTTATGTCTGTATGAGTGTCACTTGCATGTGAGACCGATGTTGTTGTGTATGTTGTGTTGCCATGTGAAACATTCAGGTGAAAGTGGTTGTTGAGTGGCTCACATTGCCATGATGTGTGTAGTTCATGTGTGTGAGTGTGTTTGTGTCTTTGAGTGTGTAGTGGGGTTCTTTGTTGTGGTTGTGACAAGTGTGGGTGCAGTGTCAATGGTGTGTGAATGTTGTGTCATAGATGTATGCCAATGTGTGGTTTTGGCATGTATGGGTTGTTTTGTGTGGCAATGGCAATAGGTTATTGTATGAAGGTGGTATTTTGTGTAGTGTGTAGTGCAGGGGTACACATGTGGCTAAGGTAGAGTATATGTGTGTCACATACCTCTTCACAGCCCTTGCCATTTTACAAAGTCCATTGGGTCCAGTCATGTTCTCCCTCCATCAGAAATCAGTCACCAGCCAATCCACTTGCAGAGCTGTAACATCTAAATATGGCAGGTGGAAGACTGTCAACATGTTCCACAGCTGACGTGGCTTGGCAGTGAGACCACCAAAATCTAAATCAGGCCCAAAGTCAGCATGATATGAACAGTGCTTCAACAGGGCACAGTTTTACTTTCAAAAAGTTACATAACCCTATCATCTTAGCAGTAATCCACTAGAGAAGTATTGATTCAGTTCTTCTGACCTTATGTCTTCTGGAGGTGTCAGAATAAACTAGTAACATAAACAACAGTGAGCCATTATGAATGAATGCAATGCCGCTTCCAAGCAGAATGAAAAATATGAGAAAAGTGTCCATTTGCAGGCCCTATTTGAGAACATAGTCACTCAGAAATAAACAATCCACATCTTGCTGCAATTAGTGTCAGGCAGAAATACAAACAGTGAATGAGCCTTCATTTTGGACAAGATGACAGGATGGCTAACTAAGGCCTAGTTAGCCCATAGCTGAATAACACACTTTCCATGTAGTAGCAAATTTGTTTCAATCCAAGTTAGTCTATATGTTAATTGAACTGTACGCAATTATCGCACATTTTGATTTAACCATACAAAAAGTCTAACACTAGCTAAATGATTCTTCCCAGCCAGTGAAGTATCTTCTAAATGCCAAGGATGACAGATAGTAAGCCTTGTCCAGGAAATAACTAGGTAGGGTGGCAAGCATTCACTGAAACTTAATTCAATAGAAATATGAACAATTTTTCGCCTTCCAATGTCTGTCAGTGGAAATCAAAACTGCAGACATAAATCATAAGTAATTGTACATCTTACATTACCGAACATCTCTCTAAAGAATGCCCTTCCTAACCACGCTTTATTAGTCTTAAGAGCCATAAGCTTTTATAGAGAATCCTGGTCCCCCTTAATTGGCATCTACGTCAAGACAGAAAATTTTTATGGCAGCCATTGTACTTTGTAAAATTCTATACCGTGGAACTCTTGTGACTCACAAGCACCGTTTTCCCTTGGCAGACTTTCATAAGTCCTGATGTAGAGGAAAGGAGGCCTCCGTACTTGATGCTCCTTGGGTAAGCAAAGCAGTGAAACCAATTCAACATGTGAATTGGTTTTAATCTGATTATACCCCATGTTAGGTAAATATCTTGCAATGGTTTCCTTTAATCGAAAGATAAAGTACAATAGTATATGGAATAATATAAGAAAATTAAACAGGAGTACATCAAAAGACCAAACAGGAGTGGCTTCCAGGTCATTTTACTTGCTCTTAGTATTACTACATAAGATATTGCGCTCGAAAGAGCAATGATGCAAACACCTACAATGAGGATTACAGATAACTTTTCAAGGTAGAACACATTCTTGCCCCTGTCATGCACAAGATGTTAGGATTATTTGTACTTCTTTGTACTTTACAGAAGTAAGTATTTCTTTGTTTGGTGGGGATGTGATAATATTCTTGTGCATCAAGAAAGAACATTTCTCCAAAATCATTTGGAAACCCGCTCGGGGTGGGGCATTTAGCAAGCTGATGATCACTCTGATGGGGACTGCAGGGGAGTTTCAAGGACCCTGTGATCCAAGTCAGGATTGTTCCTGCACGTACGGAGCTGCTAAATATGCATACATATGCATAAATATATATATATATATATATATATATATATATATATATATATTTTTTTTTTTTTTTTTTTTTCAATGAAAAAAAGAAAGGTTGGAGGGTTAGGTTGATGTTTTACTCACACAAACCCATAGAAATTCAACTGTCATATACCACTGATAATAAACTATAACTCATGACATAGTTATTTCATGGCACAAGTTGTAGTTTAGTCAGATAAATATATATGTATAAATATAACTGCTGAATCTTTGTGGTTATGTGAGAGTAAAATGTCAAGCCTGTAACCTTTGCTTTTTTCAATGAATTTCTATGTTTTAAAAAAAATGGAAAGTAATACATAATTACTGTAGTTTAATAGAACCACTGCTGCACATCACCTACTGCTGTGGACAGTGGGGGTTGTCTGCAAGTTGTCTTCAGGGCCTGACCTGTGGCCTGGCCTTGTGGCCAACCCACTCTCATGCACCTAACCACATGCTGAGCACAGCCTTCAGCCATGGGGGACAGTGTATGGTGTGTGTGTGGATGAGTTTTTTTCCCCATTGGGCTTCAGATCTGCAGATCCACTATGAATTTACACTGTGGGTCACGCTATTTGATGTGGTGGTTCCACAGCTCTGTGGATCGGCCTCTAAAATATTGGACAATTTTTTGCCCATGCTGGGTCCCTCGGAGACTCCTCCATGTGTCCTCTATCCTGACCCTTATGTGTGTTTTTATTTATGTTTTTTCCTGAGTGCCCAATCAGGAAACAGGATGGTGGCTGCAACTTTCCTTCAGGTTGCGGTCAGCCAATCAGGGCCTTGGTTTTTGCCCAAATTTCCGGGTACCCACTGATCCTTGAAGGATCAGAGTCTCTAGATATGTATATTTTTTCCCTTCAATAACTCTGAAATTACTGAATAGATCTACACCACATTACTAAAAGGGCTCCTTCTAGATCAAGAACTAACTTTCTGAAAACTGTGAACTGTACTATATTCAATAGTCAGAAACCACACAGTCTCCATAACAATAACATCAAGGATCAGTAGACATTCCCTCTGCAGGTGTCAGAACAACAAACATATCAAAGAGAAACCCCTTTAGTTTCCTGCAGAGGTAAAGCTCCTTTTCGATGACTTCAAGGAACGCTCCCCATATATTATTTATTATATGTTGCTAGATTGTCATTGAAAATGTAAGTAACCCTTATATGCAGGAAAATCCTATGGAAGCTCTAACATCCATTCGTTCATTTTAGGGTGTCAGGTTACCTTCAGTTTTGTAATATACACATTTTTGCTGTCTGTTTGCTAAATTTGTTGGCTTTAGGACTCTGTCTTTACCACTGCCAAGAAGTGTTAAGGTGCTTTTACTCCCTCCTTCTAAAATAGTAAAACTGGGATACAGCTAATTGGAGTATTACATTTAATTTTACGTCCCTAGTAGATGGGACTACATGTACTAAAGACAAGTACATTATATGCTACTACCGAGTGTGCCACCCACTAAAGTAGCCCTTTAAAACATGTCTATGACATGCCACTGGGTTACATTATTACATTTAATAAGTGATAACTTTGAAATTGAAGCAGATATATGCTGTTTACATTCAAATTCATTGTAATCCAAAACCCTCATTAATGGTAAAGTCGGACTTTAAGTCACAGTTCTAAAAATTATACTTTTAAAGTGTTGGTATTTTCATTTCCTAACCATTTGTGACTTCTGTCAGTGTCCTGGATCACATGACTGCGTAGGGTTCTGCTGCTGAGGTGTGTATATTCCTTCCAGACAGCAACAGGCAGGGTGTCCAGTATCCAGCCACACTTATATTTCAAACAGCTTTTCTTCCTGCAGACACAAAGGAATTTGAAACCAGGCCTTCCCCATCTTTTGTCAACCTCAGGCAGTTTAGAGACTTGACAGGGGAAGGGAAAGAACTTTCCAGAACCGGATGTGGGTTCTGCTTGCCTTCATCTCAGGCTAATCCAAGTGACTCTAAAGGTCAGTTGACCTGGTTGAGATACAGGGACACAACAAACTTTACAGGGTTCCCTGCAACTGCCCATCTGGGCTACTGCACTGGATCTGTCAGGAGCTGCAACCTGACGTGCCTGAGCTGTGTTGCTGACCTTTGCTTGGAGTAAGTCCTGTTCCAAAGTCGGTGCTCTCCCATGGGTCTAGACTCTTGATCAGCATCAGAGCGTAATCATTCCTGCCTAGCTCTGGGCTCCATCAATTTGATGCATGACACAACCTGATGCAGAATCTCGCATTGCAGCACCTCGCAGCTCTTGATTGGTTGTCTCATCGGAACTGATTTAGTGGATGCAACTGCAGGACCTTCCACTGCAGCCTGTGCAGCTCCTCATCTGAACCGATACAGCATGATGCAACTCGACACAGGACCTCGCATCCCAGCCATCCTAGCTCCAGATCAGAAACAATGTAATGTGATACAACTCGACACAGGACATCACATTGAGCCCCACACAGCACTGATCAGAACCAATACTGAGTGACATGAAGCCTTGTGTTAAGGACATGATATACAACTTCCATTGGAACTAACCTGGTCCTGGTATCTGGCCAGTGCTCCATCTTGGTTGGCTTCAACTTGTTACTTTTTCCTGCTCCAGTGGGACCTGATAGCCATAGTTGGTGATTTGGTACTTTGGGGTTCTTATTTTATTTTTCACTTAAAACTTTACAATTCAATATATCCAGTTCTACTGATTGAAATTTTGTTGTCCCGGTATCATTGTATTTATTCACTCTGTTTTCCAAATGGTGCAGCATTTCTCAAGCACTGTGTTTTAACTTAATTATTAGGCTGTATAAATACTTTATACATTGCCTCTAAGTTAAGCCTGACTAGTATATGCAAAGCTGCTAGGGGGTTAAGCACAGGTTCATTTAATGATTTTGTGGTTCACTCTGACAAGGATTGTGGTTGTTGCCTGGCCAGGGCTCCCACCCCCCTCCAACCAATAACCTAATTTCTTACAAAATATGTGTACAAAGACAATAAATTACTATAGATGGGCCAGTGTTGTTCTACTTGTGATCGAAGTTTAGTTATAGTGCAGTTCACAAATGTGCTTAATGTTTAACTTTCTGCCCTTGTCTTTTAATTTGTGTTTTTCCTGTTAAAACAATGAGTGACATACTTTCTAAAAATGTACAGAGTATTTAGCTTCTTAATTTTCACTACTAAAATGCTTTTTATGGGCTTATTTTACTATTCAATTAAAAAAATTGCATACTTTGTAATGTTTAAAGATGTTTGCCAAGATCCTCTCAAATCTTCATGTAACGTGTGCAGAATCAAAGCCCTCTCCCTCATTAGGAAAGATGTCTTGCAAGTCACAATGGGAGATTGGATGTTTACATTTTGGGATTGAACGTGATACATCCAAAACCAACTCTGGATCTGTCAGATTCAACATACATTTTGAGTATCCTACAGGCCTTTTATGACATCAGCAGTTCATGGTATTTAAAAAAAAATCTTTTTATCATTTTTGAACTTACATAATTGAAGCAAATACAAGCCAGTGCACCAAATGTGCCATCCATGAGTTGCATAGTTTTGAGAGACAAAAGTTGCCCCTTTAGTCACAATGTCTATTTCAACACATCCTTAGTGTACTGCACAGTCGCACCTCCATTACCTACCATCGATACTTCTATTCAGTTCCTCTATAAGATTTCCAGTGGGCCCATATGGTTTTCCACTTTCTTAGCAAACTCTCCCCTCATACACATATGTTTCAGCCAAAGTGTCACAGTCTACATCTTTTTTCTACCTTTCAAAGTCCCACTCCTCTGCTGCTCCTCCTTGTCAGGCCACAATTCTCCTTTGCACTACACATCCCAAGTGGACAAAGAGCTTTGGGTGTTTCTGCAGTGTCACATCTCCCCACATATCCAGTGCATATAATTTAGGATTGGGGGGTGCCTTAAGACTAGTCAGGCAAGAAAGATATTTTCCTAACACCTGTCAAAAGGGCACTAGCAGCCGCCACACACAGATGGTGTGGATAAAGCTACCTATTACACCACACCCCAAAGAAAAGTCTCCCAGTCCATGGGCCCAGTCTAAGAACAGTGATCCAGTCCAAGAGCCAGTTGATCCTTAGTAACATAAGCTCTACATAGGATCTTTATTTGCTCCTGTCTGAATCTCTTTCTGATTGAATCCTCCAGGAGCCATTAAATGACTTCTCCCATTTTTCCTCCAGAAATGGTTCTATGTTGGTTTCTAACCTCAATTTTTTCTGACTAGGATATCTGCTGAGTTATTTATTATTTTGTTAATTTTATTTATGAGTGATATAGCTTTTTAAAGAAGTGGTACCTTCAGGATGACATCTTCCAATGGATCGGAGTCGGCAGTTTGAATACTACTAGGTAAATGGCCTGCCAGGAGATGTTTCTCTCCCACCCCCAGGCATCTCCCAGTTTGCTGATTCCAATCATATCCCATTTCTGGTACCACTGCAGCATTAGGGCACTGTCCCATATGGGCATTTTTTGTAGGGATCCAGTACCACTTAAGACTCTGATAGTCACACCCCAGGCCATCGAGTCTGACACATTGTGATTCTAACCATGATCTTCCATTATTTGTAACATAGACAGCCACCTCATAGCCTTTTCGGCTTCATTCTATTCCTGGTTATCCTTAAAGAGGGCTCATCTCACAGCCAGAAGGCCCATTCATTTAATTTCTATCTGTGAGGCCCAATAATATTTCTCTATGTCAGGTAATACAATGATGCTCCCGGTTGATTTTGTAAGGGGTATTAATTGTGGATGCCCACCCTCAAGGAGTAATCACAGCTCTGCCTCTATCTTGTTGAATACACTGTCAGGATCCCCATTTGGCGTGTTTTGAAGCACATATTTAGAACAAACATCCTGCACATAGTGCACAACCCAGGAGTGACAACAGCAAGACACCGGAAATCATCTGCTATAATTTGTTTTATTTCTCAAGTACTTTGTGTGACATAAATGCTTCCCAATTCTGGGTTATGTGGATTCCTAAATATGGGAATCCTTCTCGTGCTATGTAGTGCAGGCCCTGAAGTGACCCATCGGGCAACCATCTCAACAGTGGGTAAAACAATGATTTCCCCCAGTTGATTGTGTAAACAGAATGCTATAAACATGTTAATATTTGTAACAGTCACTCTATTCTCATTTCCGCGTCCACCGCATAAAGCAGAATATCATCCATACTTAATGCAATGCGCTCCTCCTACATCATTTCATAGCACAGGCCTCTGACTAGTGCATCTTTATGCACCCAACACACCAATAGTTCCAATGCCTAGGCATATTAAATTGAAGAGAGAAGACAACCCTGTCTCGTCCTTCACTCAGAGGAAATGTTCTTGATAGCGTCCCATTGACCATCACTCTGGCGTGAGGGTTACTATGGAACAGTTGTGCCCATGCTAGTTACTTAGGGCCAAATATCATCAATTTTCAAAACTTCAAATCTGTATGCCCCAGTCTAGAATAGCAACTCCTTTAGTGGCATAGTGAGACACCACTGATGTGAGCTTTTGTACCCCTTCATTGTACGCTAAACATCCAAATATGCACCTCAGGTTCAGGAGGGTGCTTTTATGAGGTAAAAACCCCAACTGTTCTGGGTGAAATATTGTTTTTATTAGTATACATAGCCTGGTGGATTGTATTTTGAGTGCTTTTTTTTACTTCTACACTAAGCAGTGATATTGGGCTGTTAGCTTCATAATCGCATTTTGGCTTCCCTTGCTCATCTATCACCTCTGTTGTCACCATGTGAAGGTCAAAAGATATGGCATGGTGCCTCGACCAATTAGATAACCCTAATTTCTTCTCTAATTTCAGACTCTTTGAGATCAGCCTCAAATTTTCTTGCCTCCTCCCTAGATTGTTTGGGTGGGTTCATATTTTTCAGGAAGTCTTTTGTTTCCTGTTGCTCCATCCAGGTGTCATTTTTATAAATATCCTGATAGAAGCTGGCAAAGGCCTCTGCTGTGGACTCATACCCCTCAACAGAGCTTGAATCTTCCCATTTTGACTCTTGAACTGATCTGTGCCCCTGATCTTGTTTTGGGAGTCAGGCCAGCAGTGTATTGACCTTCTCAACGGTATCGTATAGCCTTTGCTGAAGGGCTAGGTGCTGGTTTTGGGCAGTCTTTGTGACAGTATTTTTGTATTCTTTGGGCTTGATTTACAAAAGGCCTCCACAGTTACTGCAGACGGTTCACAGTCATGGCGGGGGTCCCGCATTCATGGTGGGACCTCTGTACTGCAGTTTCCCATTGCAGACTTAGGGGGTCATTCTGACCCTGGCGGTCATCGACCGCCAGGGTTGACGACCACGGAAGCACCGCCAACAGGCTGGCGGTGCTTCCTTTTGTATTCCGACCGCGGCTGTGAAGCCGCGGTCGCACAGCCGGGTCCAGCGGTTTCCCGCCGGATTACCCCCGGCTGGGAGAATCCTCCATGGTGGCGCTGCTTGCAGCGCCGCCATGGGGATTCCGACCCCCTTCCCGCCAGCCTGTTTCTGGCGGTTTTCACCGCCAGAACCAGGATGGCGGGAACGGGTGTCGTGGGGCCCCTGGGGGCCCCTGCACTGCCCATGCCAATGGCATGGGCAGTGCAGGGGCCCCCTAACAGGGCCCCAGAAAGATTTTCACTGTCTGCATTGCAGACAGTGAAAATCGCGACGGGTGCAACTGCACCCGTCGCACCCCTGCAACTCCGCCGGCTCCATTCGGAGCTGGCTTCATTGTTGCAGGGCCTTTCCCGCTGGGCCTGCGGGCGCTCCTTTGGCGGGCGCCCGCCGGCCCAGCGGGAAAGCCAGAATGGCCTCCGCGGTCTTTTTACCGCGGAGCGGCCAAGTGGCGGTTCCCGTTTGGCTGGCGGCTACCGCCGCCAGCCAAACTCGGAATGAGGGCCTAAATCTGAAGTGTGAGAACCCCCTCCGCAACTGCAGGGCCACTGCAGCAACTGAGGAGGCCCTTTGTGAATCAGGACCTAGATGTTTTAGCTTGAGTAAGTGCCCACTGTGTTCACCCTCTTCCGCTACATGCCTAGCTTCCAGCCTCGAAATCTTTTGCTTCAGGCACTCTACCTCCTTTCTTTTTTTGTGTTTTGTGCTGCTATCAGCAAAAACACCTGTCCTCTAATGACCGTTTTATACGCTTTCGAAATTGTTACAATGGAGCGCATGGTTGTTTTCCTATAAATATAAATGAGTGTTCTCTTTTTATTCTGCATCAGTTTCCTGTCCTTTAGGACACGGGCACCTAATTTCTATCCCTCCCTATATCCTAATGCGCCCTGTTTAGTTCTACTTTGAGTGTCAAGTGATCTGAAATACCCCTCGCCAGGTAGTGAGATGTAAAGAACGTGTTCACGTAGTAGCATTTTGTTAAAATATAGTCTATGTACAAAAAGGACTAGTGTGCCCCTGAGTAAAATAAATATTGCTCTGACAGTGGGTGGTATTCCCTCCTAATGTCCACCAAGTCAAAAGCGTCTAGGAACCTTCTCAGATAGTTGTTTGGCAGACCAGCAGTTCATGACTGATTCGATTATCCGAAAAACAGGTTTTTTTTCTAATTGTTATTATATTAATTTATGAAAGCTACTATGCACAGTTATTTCTTCCTCATCCCCTAGCTTTCTAATTGCAATCTTACCGTACGAATATACTGTTTAATCCGCTAAAACATCCTACTTCCCTGGGCACTGTGTAGGATTTATCAGGGCCCTTCTTATTATTCACCCAAATAATATGTTTGCATACATAGAATGTGTTATTTTCGTGGCCTTCAATATTGAACCTTTGAATGCAAGCATTACTCTACACAAATTAATATAGAAAAAATTGATTCCGTGAGCGAATGAGGAAAATATATTTTTTTTAAACCATCACTTTTCATTCCCTCTTTACATTGGCCTTATTTATGGAGAATCAGTTATTTACCTTTTGTTTCGTGAAGCAAGTTTGGCAGCAGTAACTAATGTATGCATAGTTTCAAAGGTAATTCTGAGTCATAAAAGTATAACTTGCATAAATAGCTTCACATATTCATACAGTTGAGGAAGAAATTAAACAATTGTTTGAGATTGGTGATTTTTCAGTCAGTATCACGGAGTCGTTTCCACTAATTAAATGAATATTGTTTCTAATCAAACGCGAAAAAATGAAGAATATGACTGTGAGAAAAACAATGTATGAAAGGCAATAACTCCTATAACAAACGCTTCTAGGATGGCCCACAGTGATTAATTGAATAATTATGAATACGATTATGACTAACTAACACCATAATTCCATGATAATACAATAATAATGGCACACAAATGCAGCTCATGAATTTTAACTACATATGTATTTCACACTTCCAGACACCTAATCTCAGATATCTTAGTTAAAGACTAATCAAAGCCTCCTTGCTGCCCAAGGCAAACTGTTCATAACAAAAATAGATACCAGTTATGTTATCTTGAGTACCATAAAATAAGAATATTTTAATTAGTAAGTCAATTATTTTACTATAGGGGGTGATTGGGCGTTTGATAAAGTAGAACCGGAAACTTCAACAAATGAAAACGTTAAAATCTCTATTATCAGAAGATCATTGAATTGTAAAACCGTCCACTCAGGAATTCATACTCTTTGGATTTGTTGAAGTCTTTTTGAACCTATTTTAAATTGTTTGTATTTACTCATAGTGGAACGATACAAATTTAGATAAATGATTTCATGTGTAATTTTACATATCAAAATGTGAGGACATGCACATAGCCAGGGAAGAACAATTAAGCATTGCATTTCATCCCGATTAGTTATGTTGCAGAACTGTGGAACGTTTAGACTTTTGGGGACAGATATATTAAAAAGCAGTACAAAGAAGCACAGCAACTAAAATTACGGCAGTATGTTGCGCTGAGGGGAGAGACCATAGCAGGACCATACTATGGTATGGGCTTTATAACCGTGTAGATGGAATGGAGGATGTTAATGTGTGAATTTTGATTCAGGATTGGAATGAAGATGGGCAGTGTTAGTATGAAAGGGTTTAAGTGGTGAGAGTCAGTTGAGTGCGGCGAGTGTTGATTGTTGGTCACTAAACGAGTCGCTCCTACATCAACACACATCTACTAAGATTGGTAGCTGGTGCTCAAACAGGCTGCCTAAGATCATGCACACACCTTTGCCCCAAAGCGCAAGGGTCATGTGTAATAAATAACATAGGTTTGAACTGGAAGACAATCCTTCCAGTACAAAACCCTATACTTATATTAGCTGTTATACTAAGTTTAAATCTTTTCACACATTGGATTTGTGAAAAGTTAGTAGAAATTAAAACATTTCTCATCGTTAATGCCTGCCTCAAGTAGACATTATGGCCCATATTTATACTCTGTTTGCGCTGGTTTGTGTCATTTTTTTTTCTGAAAATCCAGCGCAAACTTACCTCCATTTTGCGTCATTCCAAGGATGCGTGAAACCACCTTGCGTCAATGAAACGCAAGGTAGGCGTTCCAGTCCAAAAAATGACTCAAACACCCTAGCTCCATATTTATCCACCTGGGCAAAAATGATGCACGGTTGGGAGGCAGACATAAAAAATTATGCAAAGCCCGATTTGCGTCAAATTTTAACACCTGGGTCAGGGCAAAAACACCACTTCTTAAGGAAAAAACACATAAGCAACATCATAGCTCAACAGGACAACATGGAGGTGCTACTGCTGCAGCATGATAGATGACGCAGAGCACAGGACCAACAGCAGCAGCCACCACCACCCCAACATGGCCCCCAAAGGCAATGCATAAGGCAGGAGAGGGTCTTCAGAACCAGGACAACCCTCCAGGGCCTCAGGGAACAGGACATCATCCGGAGGTATAGACTCAAATGGAAAGCCATCCAGCAGCTGCTGCGCCAAAGTGAGCCACATATAACAGCCAGCCCGCATCCACCACACAATATACCAACGGTGACCAAGCTGTTAGCTGCCCTGCATATGTTGGCAAGTGGCTCCTTCCAAACAACGGGTGCCCTGGACGCTGGGGTATCACAGCCCTCATTCTCCACCTTCCTTCCCAATGTCCTATATGCCATCATATCCCTCACACCCTGCCACATCAGCTTCCCCAACACCCAGCAGAAGCAGCAGGGGATCAAACAGGTGTTTTATCAAATACAAGGCTTCCCGCATGTGCTTGGTGAAATTGACTGCACCCATGTCCGGACTGTACAACCTGCAGCAACAGAGCATCTAAACCGGAACAGAAAGCACACCATTCCATAAATGTGCAAGCCATAGTCGACCACCAGGGATTGTTTACCAACATCTTGGCCAAGTATGCTGGGATTGTACATGATTTCTTCATCTTCCGCCACAGCACCATCAATCAGCACTTCCAGGATGGACGATATGGCAATGGCCTTCTTGTTGGTAAGTCCATAAACCTAGCAATATACATACGGCACAGCAACCCTGCAGGACACACAATACATACACCATTGATTGACACATGGGCAGGAAGACACTGAGGTGTGACACAGGTAGTTAAGTTGTTCACCCTGACACAAACGGATACACACCTATCAACAAATGACGGCTGCCAAAAAAATTTGCTGCACCTCTAGAACTACAAGGGACCAATGTCAAAGCACACAGTGACAAAGACTTGGCCTGCACTGGAAGTCCAACTTGGAAGGTGAACCATTTACTATTACATTAGGCCACATAGTCAATCCGACACCCTCCCAAGCAGAATGTAACGTGGAAGGGTTGTGCAATGTGTGTTGCTGCAGGTCTAACACCATGAGACACATAGCATGATGATGCATACTCACATGTAGGTGACACAGTAATACTGAAGCAGTCCTAACATCATACACCACTCCTGGGGTGCCGTTGCCAGGTAGCAATAAGGAAGTGGACTGTGCTATGAACACATATTGATGTGCCACTAATGCAAACTGCACACTGATGCACACACTGAAAGAGCCAATTGTCCATCAAAATAGCAGATGTACAGGGAGACGGCCCTTCCTGCATAGATACATCCACCTCCACAAGGCAGTTAGCCAGGACCTGGAGCAAATTTGGTAGTGTAGGTGCACGATTGCACATGAGCCATTGGCACTATCAGAGGGAACTACAAAGATTTGCATAGAACCAAGTCACACATGGGACAATTGTGCATTGTCAATACTGAACACCTCAGTGCTGCCAACTTATGGAGCTGTGTAGTGCATTGTCACCAAGCCAAATCAAAGGGCCTCACTGTTGCATTTCAGCTGCAATTACATATGTCTAATTGGATGGGATGCCCAGGCCATGTAGTGCAACCATGTAACCAACCTATCAGAATCTATTGTTTGTGTTGAAGTATCATGTCCCCTCCAGTGAATGCACGCTAAAACATGTTGCTCACTACACAACGCATGGTACATACATACTGACCAGCAGTTTAGAAACAAAATAATAGATACCAGTCAGAGACCAAACACAAGTTTTCAAGTCAAACAACCTGCTGCAGAAAAAAACTCACAGAAGCCCAGGATCTCACACAATACAACAAACACATATGAGTCACAGATGACACAAGATATCAGCTGCCATGCTACATGACATTCCTGTTGAAAGCACTAACAAAATACTCACTCCTATTTTTTTTCAGCTGATTAGGGTTACGTGATCCAGCCATGGATCATGACTCCATTCCCCAAACCAAGCACAACAGCAGAGTGTGCCCATAATGAGGCACATCGGAGGATACACACCATTGTAGAAAGGACCTTTGGCAACCTGAAGTCCAGATTCAGGTGCCTGGACATCACAGGAGGCAGCCTCTTAAATGCCCCACATATCGTGTGTAAAATAATCCTTATATGTGATATCCTGCACAACATTTGTGTGAGGAGGAACATCACCCTATATGAGCCCGAGCAAGAACTGCCTGAGGAGGAGGAGGAGCATGGTGCCAGGCAAAATGAGGGGGAACATCAAAACACAGCTGAAGGAATGCGCCACAGACAGCAGAATGTTCAAAACTTTTTCAACAATAGTCACTCTAAACACCTTGTTAGGATATGTAATTAAACACCTTACTTTATCACAAATTCCTGCTCTGGTTACTTATTTCTCCATCACATGTTCTTTAGGAATGTGAGTATTACCTCAGGGAGCATGTCACATAGACAAATCTGGCTATTTCTGATGCAACATCACATGTGATGCATATGATTGTACAGCAAACATCACACACTTCTAAAAAAAACTAATTTTTTGAATTTCGCATATGAAGGACAAAATCATAGGACTACAGCATATGACACACATCCACGTTTCCAACATGGTCTACTGTAGCAAATGACACACAACTATGACATCTCCAATCATAAGGTAAATAAGCGAACAATACATGAGGCAGTGGATGTGAAATGTCAGTGTTAAAAGGAATGTATGAACAGACCCCTGACATTAGTAAGTGTGACATTTGCTATCTCTGCAAGGAGTTTGTGTGACAAGAGATGCATCATTACTGAAAATGGATAGCATGAGTGTCCCAGGTATGACAAGCAATGTTCACAACACATGCCCTGCGCAGTTCATCCCTTGAAATAAGTCCTGCCACTGTCATGTGTGAGGGCCTTAAATAACTAGGGGTCGCTGTAACTGGACTATCTGTCCCCTGGGAATCATCATTAACACTCACCCAGACACCCTTTCTGACTCCTGTTTGCTTCCTTTTTCCATATGGCATACTATAGAAGAACTAGGTTAGTCTGCATGGAATTAAGGTCCCATAATGCACTGCCTGGTAGTCTGTAAGACCTGTAATCTTAAGTCAATTGCTTCCTATGGGAAAAGTCCGGTTGTCCCTTTATACTGGATTCTCTCCTCCAGGACTTGTGAGAGACTGAAGCTGCACACACCTGTGACCTCTCTCGTGCAGCCCAGCCATGTGACTCTGCCCTGGCCTTGTTGCTACCTGGAACTGCTTAGCAGCTGCCATTCCTTGAAGCTCCTCGTAATGCATTGGAGTAATATTCCTTTGTGTTCCAGACCCCTTGTTAGATTGTGTTACAGTCCTGATTCTGCCTGCACCTGCTCTCTGTTTACCCAGTGTTGTTCCTGCTTGTTCCAGTCAGACCCTGCTCCCTGTTTCTCAGCCTTGTTCATGTTTGTTTCTGCCAAAGCTTTCTTTCTGTAACCCAGACCAATTCCAGCCTTTGCGTCAACCAGAGCCTGTTCCATGTGCCTGGCTTTGCCTCCTAGTTGGTTCCCTTGCTTTCTGTTTCCTATTGGGGTATCGTGTTTGGTAAGTGTACTATCAGTCCTCACCTGTCTAGAAGTGTTTTACTATGTATTTGGTCTGGCACCTGGTTTCCAGGAGGCTAATCCATCCCCCCTCCTTTGTTTAGAGTTGCATGTAGTCATTAGTGCCTAACATTGACAGTGTGCTATGTCTGTATTCCAGGAATTGTTACTGTGTCTCTAGCCCGACCAACAAGGGCTAGTCTAGTGTTTGTAAGAACAGTCCTTGTTTGTGCCCTAAGGGTCCAGACACAGATTCACTTCTGCTGCCACCTTTCTATGGGTCTTGCGTGGTGACTAGCTGTGAGATTAATCTGCACAGAGGCACTGACGTTCCCTGTTGGTGTGGGAAGTTCAGAGCCCAACCCTGTGTACGTAGGGTAGCATGGGCCCGTAGTGTTAATTCTACCAGTGCACCCCACGCATTCGGATATACATTAAAATAGAAGTTTCCTGTTAATGCCTGGTACTTTGCCACACATGTTGGTTATGCGTTGAAAATATTCACACAAACATCGTATGCATCAAAAAATTACACCCAAGATGGAAAACGGGCCACAAAGGGCACAGGAAGTGATGTAGTAGGAACAACTGTTTACAGACATGGAACTATGGGTGTACTTTCACTTTCACTATACAGTCTTTGATTGTCCTGACTGTATGGCTGTGTCTTGGTGTTGCTTGTGTCTGGATTGCATTTCTTGTATCTTGTGTGTCTCTCTTGTGTCCTTTTGTGTATTCTATTTGTATATTGTACCTGTTTAAGTATTTTTGTGTAGTTTACTGGTTTTTGTATTGTATTTGTACTGTCAGGTGTCTGTTTGGGGGTTACATTAGTTGGGTTAGTTGGGGTTTGTAGTTTGGGTTGTAAGTTTCATTTTTCCCATTTATTTTCTTTCCTTTTTCCCTTATTCTGTTTAAATTGTTGTGCACGACATGTCGGGAAGGGCGAGGCTGACCCGCATGGTTGATGGGTAGCTTGGGGCCTTTGTGTGGAGGGTGTGCCACGTTCTGCTGTTGATGCTGGAGATGGCTTGGCATGTGATACAGGGGTATCACACAGAAGCAAGGCGCCTGCAGTGGGGCAAGGTGCTCTACCACCTCAAACGTGTATTCAACACAACAAGGAATGAGCATCAGCTGAAGCATCACTAGGCTGACCTGGTGGTCCGAGAACAGGACCTCCTTGACCACCTGGGAGTGGTGATTGGTGGCCCTGTTGGAGAGTATCACATTGATAAATGTGTACAGTTGAATGCTCCTGAGTGTCAGTAGCAGATGTCTTGACGTGCTGCATGCAATGTCTGTGGCCATGTTGAATGTAAGTAGAACAGACTGTTAGTGTCCAAGTACTGAGATGTATTCCACATGTCTATACATGTTAACAATGCAGTCCTGAGCTTTGTTGAGTCATGTCTGACTATTACTGAGGGCCACATGTACCAAGCTATTTTTAACTCTCACAAACAACCTAGTTTTCAGATTTATTGTGTTTACGTCAGGAAAAATGTTCATTCAAATGCACCCCTCCAATTTTGCCATTCTGCTGTCACATTGCCCAATCACAAAACAGGGTTTGCTAGTGGCATTTAGGAAGGGCCTTTCTTATTATCGAGTCACAGGCCGCTGATTGATTCTTTGTTGACCACAAATGCTGGCACTAAACAATTGCAGTTACCCTCTGTTTCAAGTTAGTGCTAACCCATCTGCAAAATGGGAGGGGTCCCCATGGGATCCCTTCACTGTAGTGAATGCAAGCTAAAAAGTTGTCCCACGGACCACCGACTGCTTCAAAAAATTATTTGAGTCATAATATTGATTTTTGAAATGCTTTTCAGTTTAACCCTGATGAAATAAGGCTGCATTCAAATCTAAAAATATGCATCTCTATTTGAAAGCAGTCACAGACATGGTGGTCTGCTGAGCCCAGCAGGCCAGCATCCCTGTGAGTGCTGCCATTCCAAAGGGGTTCGCAAAAAGAGGCCTACCTCATCAAAATTCATGAGGTAGATCATTTGCTACCCCATTTGTGATTTGCAGACAATTTCATTGAGTGTTGTACCTCAGATAATCCTGCTTGCAAATTGCGAGTTGCTAAGTCTCGCAATGTGTGACTCACAAAACATGATCATGGTACATGTGGCTGTGAGTAACACATTTCAGGTGCAATGACAACACCTGTGCCAATGCATTCTGTCAATGATGATCAGGTAAGACACTGTCAGCATACCACATTTCACTGTATTGGGACAGCAAAGTGGGCTATCCATGTTTAGCGCTACATTGTCATCATTACACACACATGATCTCTGCCATCATGTTGGCAAAGGGGGCATATACGGGTTAGGGGACACTGCCAATAGGGCATTTGTTACCTACATACAACTGTGCTACATCTGTTATGGACCACTGAATGCATGATAATTGCTGACTGAAAATGGAGCCACATGTCAATCACACAGTAACTCAGGGCCATATTTATACTTTTTGACGCAAAACTGCGCTAACGCAGTTTTGCATCAAAAAAATTAGCGCTGGCTAACGCCATTCTGAAGCGCCATGCGGGCGCCGTATTTAATCAATGACGTTAGCCGGCGTTAGCCGCCGGCGCTGCCTGGTGTGCGTGAAAAAAAACGACGTACACCAGGCAGCGCCGGCGTAGGGGGATATGGAGCTTGGGTGCCAAAAAATGGGGCAATTCAGGCTGAGGCAAATTTTTCGCCTCAACCTGATTTGCGCCATTTGTTTTGACTCCCTACCCCCATAGAAATGACTCCTGTCTTAGCAAAGACAGGAGTCATGTCCCCTTGCCCAATGGCCATGCCCAGGGGACTTCTCTCCCCTGGACATGGTCATTGGGCATAGTGGCATGTAGGGGGGCACAAATCAGGCCCCCCTATGCCACCAAAAAATTTTACAAAAACACTTACCGGAACTTACCTTAATGTCCCTGGGATGGGTCCCTCCAGCCTTGGGTGTCCTCCTGGGGTGGGCAAGGGTGACAGGGGGTGTCCCTGGGGGCATGGGAGGGCACCTCTGGGGTCCTTCCGAGCCCACAGGTCCCTTAACGCCTGCCTTGTCCAGGCGCTAAAAAACGGCGCAAAAGTGGCCGTACGTCATTTTTTTTGACCCGCCCACTCCCGGGCGTGAATTTTGCCCGGGAGTGTAAATACGGCGCACATGCCTCAGAGTCAATTTTTTAGACGGGAACGCCTACCTTGCATCTCATTAATGCAAAGTAGGTGTCCACGCTAAAAAATGACGCAAACTCCATGGACTTTGGCGCTAGACGCGTCTAACGCCAAAGTATAAATATGGAGTTAGTTTTGCGTCGGAATTGCGTCAAAAAAAACAACGCAATTCCGGCAGAAACAGAGTATAAATATGCCCCTCAGTGTCCCTTGATGCACAAGCCACAATACCTGAGTCACTTGTATTGCATTGCACCAGGGAAGTGCCATTGAAATTGTCACCCAATTACAAATCATGACATGGAGTACCATCTGAAATGGATTAACCACAAATGTTTGTAGTCAGGTTTAGCACCACATGATTGTTAGGCCCAGTGCCTGTGTGCAGATGTGTGTCTATCACTCTCTGGAGTGTCAGTGTCAATGTGAGCTTGCAGTGGATATATTGGAGTGTCCACTGGCAGGATTAGCAGCTCACTCATATAAAATGTTACACACTGAGATATGTTCTCCACACATTTGTACAGTGATCTGACACTGAGCATATATTTCCTTTCCCTGTCTTAAAGGTGGACCAGCCCCCTATACCATCGGGGAAGTGGCTCGATTTCAAGACCCAGACGTATCCAGGAAGTGTGATAATGTCTGTCCTTTTTAGTGATTCCAGCTACTGTGAGAGTGACTCTTGTGTGTTGCACTCATTGCAAGATATGATGAGCTGACATGTGATCTGATATAATACTTGACTGGATGTTGACATAGTGTTCCATGCAAGGGTTAGACATTCACGAGCAGCGATTCATATTTTGGGAGTCTTATGCTGCGCAATAGGCAGCATCATGTGAACAAGGTGATTATTAGCCACATGTAGGCCCACATGTGACTTGGAAGTGCTCCAGTGTGAGAATTTTGTCACTGAGTTACACCCTCATTTTCACAAGACAGTGATGCATCAGTTTTCCACACACAATTATACATCCCTGTATTGTAATGTACATGTAGGACTGTATGGGTAACTGTTCCCCAGCATCTAGACCCATAAGTTTTACTCCATTTAGGTGAAACTTATGTGGTATGTAGTAGGCGTGCAGGCAGGTCAAGGCCAGACATGTGCTGGCATCAATGTGGGTGATTTTGGAATTGTGTCGCCAGATCAGGTGTTGATGGTTGTTCACAACTGGACACATGAATGTAGATGTGAATGACCTATGGATCCCTCATTCCTGGGTGGCAGCCCTCCTCACATGTGTGCCACTCACAAAATCCATGTCCATGTGGACATGGCTTTGTGGTTGTCCTTGACAGTTGTGATGATGTATTGTATGCCCATATATGTAGGTAGATGTGATGGTCACAGTGTAGATGACAGTCATCTCATTCAAGCATGCATGTGTCCCAAACAACACTGACCTCTTATGATGAGCAACTGCATACCATCCTGCCAATTACATCTACAAATCACTGGCCTTGGGTGCTCTGAAGTTGGCTCAGATGATAAAGATTAGTCGGCCTGACCCATGTGAAGTACTTGCTGCATTTGCATTGTGACACATTGCACTACATCAATGCACAGATCACTTTATTTGGTATACTTCTTGTTGTGCTTTGCTGTTAAATACTTGATGGGTAGGCAGTGTTGCATTATATACTCTGTACTGTGATTTAGACTGCATGTACAACTTGAGGGAGAGTGTTAGATTATCATCTGTACATGCATCACACAATGATCACACTGATGGTTGCTGTCTCATTTTTACAGCTGCCAACATGAATGTAGCGGAGATCATGGATTTCCAGAAGCAGGCAGTGAGGTACAAACACTTCTTGGATGTCAAGTCTGGGTACTAGAGGATGCCATGATGCTATCAGAGAGAGAGAGCCACAGGAGAATGGCGGGCTTTCAGCCAAGGGGGACTGGCATTGGCCACAATGGTTGGAGCCATCACCACAACTGCACCCAGTAGCACAGCGGCCACCATGACATCAGCCCCACCAGCTGCACTGTCAACCTCGGGACCAACAACCACCACACCTGCTGCACCTTCCACTTCAGCACCACCGACCACCACACCTGCAGGAGCAACAACCTCTGCAACACAGACCACCACATCTGCTGCATTGGACATGGCCGCCATTTCCCAGCTCCAGAGGGACATGAGAAAAGTTTTGAAAAAGCTTGACACTACAGCGGGACGTCGACAAAAATACCCAGAGGCTCAAATCTATCAAAAAGACTCAGAGGAGGGCAAACCCCTGAACTCCTGCCTCCCCTCGGCCCTAATTCCGTCCCCTCCCTCCTCATTCCTTATCCAGCTTTTTAGTGGGTTTAGGGGGTTTAGTGATAGGTTAGAGTAGCGTACTAGTTTAGATAGGATAAGTAGGTGGGAGAGTTTCATATTATTACATTTTAGTTTGTGGGTTGGTGGGGGTTAATGTTGAGGCTTGTGTGTATTTTATTAAAAAAATATATACATAACATTAAAAAAAATAAAAAAATATATATATTTGTTTAGTATTAGATAGTATCTATTTAGATTAGTATATGTTGTCCTACATGTGCCTCATCATATAAGTGGGGTGGGGGTCAAATGTTTAGAGTGTGTTGTTAAATGTGGTAAGTAAGTTTAGCATTGGGTAGTTAGGGCTAGTTGTGGGTATTCTATAGTTAGGATAGATTGGGTTAGTATAGGTGTGTTACATAGTTTTAAGTCCTGTTTGTACATAGTTATTAAAGATTTTGGTAGTCCCTTACTGCATGTGTCATATGCTTGGGGCTCTGGGTCTTTGCATGAGTGTAAAGTGCCAATTGTCTGTTGGCCTGTGTATTTCTTTTCGCATCCACATCCCTCTCTTGACATGTTAATTCCCACTTCCAACTGAGCTGTCACATTGGCAGCTACAACAAATCTAAATCTCTATGCATCTGCAATCCATTGTATCCACCACTCAACATGACTATGGTTCCCATGTATTGGACAGGTATGTGTGGTTTTAAAACTGTCATCGTTTGGGTCATGTGTCAGAATGTTGGACACTGTGGGATGTCTGCCTGCACCCTGATGTTCATGTGAACACTGCTAAACTGAGTAGTGTCAATTTCAGATGAGGTCAGGTATACAAATTTCAGGCATATGTGTTTTAATTGTACTCCCAGCTATCATTATTTGTCAAACACTCTTACACAACCATTCCTGCTGTATGTTGTGGGTGAGGCATGTATGTTTTAAAGCAAATGTCATATACACAATGACTTTGTTGTAGGGAATGTTGCCAGCATTGAGTTTCATCTTGTATATACCTTGGGTAAGAAATATAGTACTATTGCACTGCATTTGCCTCATTTTTTGAAGAAAAAGCAGCATAAACTTACAAAATACAATGATATTTTGTAAGTTTGTGCTGCTTTTGATTAAAAAATTATGCAAATGCAGCACTGAAGAATAATAAATCATGGCCCTTGTGCATAAATATCTGCCCACATTATTTCTGCACTCTGATATTGACACTCTGTGACCATGGAAATGTTACATGCATCACAAATCTCCAGCAAAGTAGATGTGTCACATTACACAGAGAAAAAGTGGCTGTGTAGGTGCAGTTCATTTTAAAGTGCTGTAATGCAATATTTACATGGTCCAGGTTTGTGACCCCATTAGTGTAAAGCATTCTATTGTGATGCAACACAAGTGCAATGTTGAGGACATGCTGAGATGAAGTGTCATTCAGTGCAGAGGAACAGGAATTGCAATTGAGTAGTGAGAGGCAATTGCAGCAGTCCATAGTGGTAAGGTTAACAGTGTGTCGGTGAAAAGTGCATGTCACCAACTGTAGTAACACTGGCATGTTGTTAAGCACAGGACAAATGAAAATCAGTGCCCATGTGGCATGGGCTGGTGCTCGGGTACTCCTTCGGGTGAATATGATCTGTTCCACATCTTCATCCTCTGATCTGCGTGTCGTCTCCTCTGCCCTTGATGGTGCGTGGTGATGGGTTTGAGGGGGCAACACACACTTCAGTGGTTGGAGAAGTGGACTCCAAATTCCCAGCAGCTGCCATCTGTGGAACTACATATGGCATAACTGCAGCAAGGAGGAGCTGCTGATTATTGAGTATGGCAGCAACATCCCTGTGGTAGGCAGCCATGTCTGTCTTGAGGCAGTCCAGCTTGTTGTCATGAATGCAGCTGCAAGATTGGGAGGGCAGAGGTTGTGGAAACTCCCTCACAGCAGTAGTGAGGTCCTTCACACAATGTTGGAATCCTTGCAGTGGGGATTGTGTGACTTGTATGGCTGCTGACTGTTCTGCAGATTCATCATGCACATGTGCATCCCCTCAAGGTTGGCTGCCATAGTTTGCTTCCCCACCGGCACCTCCTTGGCCAGTTCCCGCTGTACTCCCACTACTGTCCTCTCAAAGGTGGTCCCTGTGTCATCAGAGTCCTCAACTGTGTTTGAGATGGCAGTTCGTACTATTGGGGTGGAGGGTGGGTCCTCTGGGATGGCTGCTACATGTGTGCTTCTCCTTGCGACTGGAGGTGGTGTCTGGAGTGTTCCCAGGACATCTTGGAGGGTTTCCTGGCTGATAGTTGCCAGCTGGTCATCCAGGTCATCAGGGTAGTCCAGGACAGACAGATCCACAGGAGAGCCATCATCCTCTGCAATGCGATACTGTACAATTGGTGTGTCTGTGTTGTGGCAGTTGTAATGTGAGGTCACTGACTTCTTATTGGTTATACATTGTTATCTTGGTTCCCATGCATTGTTCCTGTCATTAATGTTTGCAGTCTCTCAGCCCTATGTCCCACCTGCATATCACATGTAGTGTGGGCAGTTTGGGGAATGTTCTAGCTATGGGTTCTGTCCAAATTGTGGCTTGCCACCTTCTTGTCCTAATCAACCCTCCATCTGCTTCCATTAGCTTGGAGAGGCCTTGCAATGATTGTTGGTGTGCTGATGCCACTTCCACCACACATAACAATATGGCCCTCTCCCAGTCTTTCATTTTTCACATACACCTACACGGTGCTGAGACCTAGCACCATACCATGTATTGCGTTTCCATGAAGTGATACAGGGATCACCATTGGTAGTTTCTCATGTTGATGTTTGCGAATGTGTGATTCATTCATTGCACTGATGGGCCTGGCTGAGTTCCATTTCCTCTTATGACTGTGCGGGTGTGTTTGCCTACCTACACACATATGTCCTCCCCTTCAATGCGGTTGTCTTAGCACTATGACACCATAGATGATGGATGGTGGCACTGCAGCTATTGTGACACAGGAACAGGGGTAAACCCTGGAATGGGCAGCATGGGTATGAGATCACTATGTGAGAGTGCCTGTAGGTTATTGAGTCTATGGACATAAGCAGGAGTTGCACTTGGATAGGGATTGATGGGGATTGATCACATAGTCGTAGAGAAAACCTCATTTTTAGTGTGTTTGCGTCAATGGTAAATGCCGCTTGAGCCAACGGCTTGAGAGTGTGCATTGTCCTCTAGTTTACATTCTGACAATACCAGCTGTCCTGTGACAGCAGACCAGTTTTATGTTCTACCCTACTCACCTGGTGTGCTTCAGCATTTCTAGCAGCCTTGACATGGCGGTATACCCCCATGCAAACGTTGTTGGTGTTGTGTTGTGCTGTGCCCCTGGATGTCCCTGCACAGCCCATGCACCTGGCATGGCCAGTGCAGGGAGTCCCGTGCCATGTACCTTTGCCCTTTCCACTACCTGATTTTCAGGGCTGACATGCATTGTATGGTAGGGATGTGCCTCCCTCTTCTTGCACTTGACATTTAGGCATTTTTGTCCCCCATGCAACTTACCTTGCATATGTGTTGTTTCATGGTAGTCCGTGCTGTCCTGTCCTGCCATACCAGTGACGATTTCCTTCAGGATGATGGCTGCAACTATCTTCTCCATCTCGTCCATGTCTTCTTGCGGTGCTGGACTCCCACCTCCGGTCTGCAGTGCTGCCTTCCTGTTCGTTGCCATTTTCTCCTTTGTCCTGAGCTTGCAGTCATGCCAGTGTTTCTTGCACTCAGTCACAGTTCTCCTGACCTCTGCCAGACTGTTAATCTTGTCCACAATCTGTTGCCAAATTGCCTCTCTCCTCCCAATTGGCAATTTAGAGGTGATGAAGAGTTGATGCTGGTGCTCCGTCACTTCTCTGACCAGGATTTCATGCTCCTCTGCGCTGAAATGACACTTCCTCTTCTTCTTATCTCTCCCCTGGGTCTTGTCTGTATCCTCTTATGGGTTTCTGGTTGTGTGGGGTCTCCCTGCGCTCTCTCCTGGCTTCTGGGATCCATTTTGGGGCTCCTTAGCACTGTTTGCTGAATTTCTCTTTTTTACACCATTGCGGTGAAAAATGGCACATATCTGTTTTGCAACATTTTTCCATGTTGCAACCTGGCTTAGAGCCATTTTTTCCTGAGTTAACGTAATTTTGCCTTACAATAAGGCACAATGGTTAGCGTCAGGAAAAATTTCTCCAACCTCTTCTTAGCACCACCCAGCATCAAAGTATAAATTTGACGCCCGGGTGGCGTTAAGAAATTACGCTAGCCAGGGCTAAAATTTGTGACTCAAAACTGCGTTAGTGCAGTTGTGCATCAAAAAGTATAAATCTGGCCCTACATTTGGTGCAAAGCTCTGTCTACCAATATTAGATAGGGTTTTGCGTCAAAAACTGTAGGTGGTGCCCCAAGGTCACCTATGTACCACCCATCAGACATCCCATACCACAAAGTAATGCAAAGCTCTATTTGAATTACTTTTAGGGCTACTTTTCAGCAGATAAAGGTTTTGTGCCGGAAAGTAAATACTTTAACAACTCTTTTGCCGGTTTGTGTTACTTTGCACAATGTTTTGTTGGCATAAAGTATTAATAAATCTGTCCCTTAGAGTACTCTCATCTGCTATGAACACTTGTTAATTTGAAAAAGTTCATAATTTTATCTTTTAGTTCATCCACACATGAACCATTTCTTAGTTCATCCACACATCAAACAAACATATTGTGTTTCACTCTTTTCTTAAAGAGTAAGTAGCAATAGGGAGAGGCAAGAAGCCTGGAAAGATATGCAAAGTTCATAAACACTATATGTTAGAATATTTTAGAAGTCATATGGCTTATAGAAGAAGCTTTAATAATTCAACTGCATGAATAATGCTTGGCAAATTTAGATATATTTAAATATTTCTAAAATGGTGATAATACACACAAAAAGAAGGTAATTTTACTGAAATGTTACTCAACGCTGTGCAGTAACTTTGACTGCCTCAAAGGGAGATTAAGAAACTGCACTATTTTTTCTAACCTATGGCACTGTTTTTCTCTCCCCCAGCCTTGGCATACTTTAGGCTGCCATGCACCATTGCACTCACCCTTTCAACATGGTACAAGAGTGTGTTTTCTATCAAGCATAGTATTTGTGCTAGAAAATAATCTTCCAGTACAAAATTGCAACTCCATATGTGTGCTGTATAATGCAATGCATATGCAAAGCTTGCAAAGTATGGAGAAATTAAAACTTTTCTCTTCGATTATGCCTGCATCAAGTAGGGGTAAGATTTTGTTGCAAATCCCGGTACCTAGCGGTTAGTAGATAGGGGTTTGTGTTGCAAGCTGCAAATGTTTGTATGGGAATGCCCATGTACCACACATGGAATTGCCACTCAACTGTATTAATATGTGCCATAAATAGTTCGTATTCTGTGTTTTCCTCTGGAAAGTAAGGAATTGCATGCACATCAGGCCCATTTTTCAGAACTGTCACACAATGTGTGCAACACCCAAAGTTGCTGCACTGCACTGTATTGCATGAAAGGAAGAGAGCAGAAAAGTGCTATGGATTCTAAAATATGGCACTATCCTGCTCTAGTGCTGGTGAACAATTAGGCTGCCAAGATTCACACAAGTAACTTTGCACCACAGTGCAAAGGCGTCTGTGTGAGTCTAGCATATGTTTTGTACTAGAAGAACACTCCTCTTGGGCAAAATACTATGCTTATACTAATTTTTTTACTTTTCATACGTACAGTGCAGCCCACATGGAAAATGGAAAAAGGTATGAGAAATAAAAGTATTTCTCCTTTTAAATACCTGCTTTCAAGTGGTGTTATTGTTAATGCAAAATAATGCCTTCTATTGTTAGCATATGAGGTTTTGTGTCACAAACCATGAGTGGCTCCAAGGGAATGTCCATTTACCCTCCATGGAATGGTCCCTTAATGCAGAGTAATGTAAAACAGTACTTTGTATTTCTTTGTGCTACTTTCAGGCATCTTTCAAGCACTTTTGTGATGTATACCAAGCGCACAACAATTGTAAATATGGCTCTAGTGTTTTCCACACTATATTCCATATTTGTTGGAATTTAAAAACATTTTCACAAGTACATTCCAGCAGGTTTGGCCTGCTAGTGATACACTGGAATTGCGAACACTGTTCCCTGTAATTAACATTTCGGTTTATTTTATGGTAGAAACAAATTGCAAGATCTAACCATCTCTAACAGAAGCAGTTAGCCAAAAAGACATATGCTCTGGATTTCAGACAACTGGGGAATAGGTTTCTGTGTCATTGATGATTTACAGCAAAATTGATTTTCTGTATATTATCTGTATTTCTAGACAATGATCCAAAACTCTGCATCTAGAAACACACACTACTATAAAGATCCTAAAAAAGCATATGTTATCTACTATGTAAGAACATAAACATGCACTCATATCAAGAAGATGGTCATGAATAATCAAAGCATCACTCAATACCGGCCCAGACATAAATCCATATTTTTGCTTATGGTGGCCTTTGTTACCAGTATTGGAGAAGTGGAGAATTGCTAAACTATCCAAATACTCACTCTATCGAAAGGTAACATTGGCTCACTGTGCATCCTTCAACATCATGTATGTAATGCTGTGAATTATTAAATATTGATCATTTAGTGTACAGGGGATTTTGATAATCTTCTGCTGGTTTCTGAGAGAATTTCAAAGAAAAAAAAAAACATTTATCCTCAATACGTAATTTACTCACACTAAGAAGTCTCAGTAACAACGAATGAATGACAGTGCTATATGGTCATTCAATACAGAATTGTTGGTGATGGGCCAGGATTGAAAATATCTTACAGTCCGCTATGATATTGAATGTATCAGTAAGTGGCATAAGTTTTGTGGGACATTTGTATGACAGGTATTTCAATAAGTTTTGGTGCTGAAACTGATTGTTTTTTTTTGTTTTTTTTTTGCTAAATAAGAGACATCTAGATTACGCCCAGGTAGTAAACTCCACTTCTGGAATTTTTGGATTTCAGGCACTTTGCGGAGTAGAGAAGAGTTCACGAAATCTGCCATCCGGTGCAAAGCTAAGTTTTTTGTTTCAGTTTGTGAGTGCAAGATATTAATTCAGTACTTGCTTGCTTGTGCGCACCACTATATTCTCAAGCTGCTACTGCATGTGTAAGATTTTTTGCCCACTTACATGGCTTATGGCCACAATGACGCCAATTTAGTGCTACACATGAGTGCACTTTGAGTAGATTTTCTACTCGAGAAGAATATAAATCTACTCAAAAACACGTTTTCAAGTGGATTTTCTTCTGCAACAGGCTGTACATGTTGTTTTTTAGTGTGAGAAACTCCAACCGGAGGAAAGTGCCCCAGAGACTCTACCATTGTGTTTCTGTCCAGTAAGATGCTCCCAGTGCTTTGTCCATCTCCTGGTCACTTTTCACTTCGATTTCGAGGTGGAAGGATCACTCTCTTTGCTGGATAAATAACTTTGGATTTGAGGACCTTGGTTTTGTGAAATCACACAATGAAGTTAAAAAACTATTGTATAAGGGTTCTGTTTGTTTGATAGGGCAAGTTTTTATTGTATTTCATTTTTTACCTTTCATAAAGGAAACATTTTCTCCATATTTGTTACATTTGCTTTTTTTAAATTAATATTATTTTTTTATTTGGAAAAGAAAGAGAGATAATTACATTCATACATTACTTTACCCATAACATACGAAATCTAAAATGATTACATAATCCAATTAACCTAAAGAAATAAAGTTTCCATTTTGTCAGATGGGCAAAGCTTTGAATTAGTCATGCATTAATGGGCCAGGATCCAATCCTGAAGTTGTCCCCATATCACTTTCCCTTTTTTCCTAGCCAAAAAACCCCTTACGTTCTTACAATGCAGCTTCCAAATGATATACAGACAATAACTTGCCCAGCTGCCATTGCTGCCATGATGGTGGTTCTGGGTTCAGCCATGCAGAAGAGATGCATAATCGATAAACCGCCATGGCAAGAAAGATAAACGCTCTATGGCATCCCCTTGTTTCCTCAGCGACCCCCAAGACCATGATCTCAGGGGTAAGGTCCAGATCATATTCCACTACCCATCAGTTCCCAGCAGGTGGCAAACATATGAACGATTTCTGCTCCGTAAGCCCCACATCTTGGACAGTTTGTCCCTAGTGTACCCACCATTTGAAGAGATGAGCTGGTGTATGGTACAAGTCAAAACTGTCTTATAATGTTGTGCTTGCAAAGAGGAAGAAAGTAACATGGTATGTCCCAGTTCTAATGATTTGAGAAAGTTAATGCTTCCATCGGCCAGCTTATCCTTCCACCTCTCACTATACTTCTCCAAATCATCAGGTTGCTCTGCCATCAGTAATGAGTAGATTAACTCAATTGTTATATTAGATTTTTCCAAGATAACCTTAAACAACAGATTACTTCTGAATCCCTGAGCCCCCCGTTATTTTACCCAAAAAGTCTTGTATCTGTAGATATTTGAAGAAATCCCTTTGCTCTAGACCATACTGTTCTTGAAGACTCTTAAACACCTTAACCCCGAAATCATCAAAAAAGTCTCCTAGCCTTTCTATGCCTAGAGAAGCCCATTTTACCATATAATTATCCTTAAATATTTCAGGGAGCGACGGGTTGCTAAAAGCTATAGGCAATTTCCATTTATCCATCTGCTTATTCCGCCAACAGCCCTCATCATCCAATTCTCCTTCTTCAGACCATTGCTCACGTTCTCTCACAGAAGCAGATTTCTGTATATCTAATATGTCTTGTCTAGCATTATGCCAACGTTCAGCTTGTGACTTCACTACATACATAGAAGTAGTACTTCGCTGCATCGCAGTCTCACGTGCTACGCGGTCCGCAAGGACATTACCTTACCCTATCTTATCGGTCACTTTCTTGTGTGCACTACATTTCACAATAGCTTGTTTCTTTGGATATGTCAATGCAGTCAAGAGGTTATGCACTAATTCTCTGTGCATTATCTGCATCCCGTGGGATGTGAGAAAGCCTCTGTCCTTCCAAAACAAACCAAAATCATGAGCCACCCTAAAGCATAGCGGCTGTCTGTATAAATGTTCACACATAAGTCAGTACTAAGCTCACATGCTCATGTCAAAGCTATTAGTTCAGCTGCTTGAGCTGACTTCTGTGGTATACGAGCTGTCTCCACTACTGTGTGTATTGTGGTGATTGCATATGCAGCTGAGGTCATACCGTCTGGCAACTTCAAACAAGACCCATCAACCCACAATTCCCCGTCTACATCTGGAAGGGGTGTATCTTGTAAATCAATACAACCCTTCGTCTGTTCTTCGGTAAGGAATATACAATCATGTGTTTCTTGTGACTGAGGCTGAGTCACCGGATATGGCAACAAAGTGGCTGGATTTAGTGTTGCACCTCTCTTCAGTGTAATGTGAGGAGCCAGCAATGTCAATTCATATCCTGTCAGGCAAGCGCTAGTTAAATGTTGTGTCTTTGTTTGATTTAAAAGAGCATCAACCGCATGGGGTACTAACACCAACAGCTTATGTGACAAAACTATCCCTTCACTCTGACGTATTGACACAGCTGTTGCGGCAACTGAACGAAAACACCCAGGCAACGCTCGAGCGACAGGATCAAGTACTGCTAAAAAATATGCACAGGAACGCTGCTTATCGCCATGTGTCTGTACTAAAACTGACAATGCACATCCATCTTTCTCATGTACGTAAAGTGCAAAAGGCTTCGTGTAATCTGGAGTACCTTACACTGGTGGTGAACAAAGGGCTTGTCGTAGCTGCCGGAAAGCAGTCTCACATTCATCTGTCCATGGGAGGGGCATTGGAGTATCTTTAGTCAAAAGTGCTAGCAAAGGTTTGACAATGTGAAAACCCTAATATCCATTGCCTACAAAAAGAAGTAAGACCAAGGAATGCACGAACATCTTTCTGATTAGAGGGTACTGGTGTGTCTAAAATTGCTTGAATACGATCTGATGTAAGTGCACGGGCCTCCTTAGACAAAAGGTGACCTAAATAGGTTACCTTTGGTCTACAATATTGCAATTTCTTTCGTGACACTTTATGATGGTGTGAAGCAAGAAAAGAAAGTAAGGACATAGTGATCTTTTCACATTGCTCAGGGGTATCAGCTGCCAACAAAATATCATCAACATATTATATGAGAGCCACAACTTCAGGCAAAACAAAAGAATCAATTTGTCATTTTAACGCTTGACTATAAATACTAGGACTCTCAGTATAGCCTTGAGGAACTCTGCAAAATCTATAAGATTGTTTATTCAAAGTAAAACCAAACAAATATCGGCTGTCAGGATGAATAGGGATCAAAAAGAAAGCATTCAATTCAATTCAATTCAAAGGAGCTTTATTGAGGCTACAAGAGCCAAAAAAGCGCAAGCAGTAATAAATACAAATAAATACATATAATGATAATTACAAGTAGATATATAATGATAAAAGGGAGTAAAAGATAAGAGAAAATGGAAAAAAGTGGAATAAAAATGGAAAATGGAATAAAAAGGAATAAAAATGTGCTGCACAGGACGATGGGACAGTCTTATTTGGAGTCTTTATCCAGAAGGGTTTTCCTTCTAACAAGCCAACTGGCTCCGAGGAATATGGCGACGGCGATCACAAGCGTTGGCCTGGTGTCTGATCTGAGGATTCGCAGGGCAGAGTACGCGGGGCAGAAAGCATTCTTCAAGTCTATTACAGAGACCGTAGTTGCTGTCGGGAGAACCAAAGTAAGAAGTGTTGTGATGTCAGATACCACAGGATATTGTGGTACCACAATCTTATTGACTTCTCGTAAATCAATAATGAATCAGTAAATCCTAGTATCAGTATCCTTTTTCAGAATAGGAAGAATCAGACTGTTACAAACATTATACGGAACTTCCTCAACAACTCCAACTGCAATAAGATCATGCACAATTCGTGTGAGTGCTTCTTCGCCCTCCTGTGAAATTTTGTATTGAGGCAAACGTGGCAATACAGCTCCCTCCTTGACACTAATATGTACCGGTGGAATAATCATTTGTTCCACATCAGTATCTGAAGTAGCCCACAAGGTACTAGTGAAGCTAATGCAATATCCTCTTATCATTCAAAATAACACACACCCCTTCAGGAGAGCATCCTATTGTAGCCCCGAAATACTTGAGCATATCAAGACCCACAATATTGTCTGGTGTATTTGGAGAAAGCAAAAATGGACATGGACCAGCAAATTTATCAACATGGAATGCAAGTGGTTGTGACAATGGGCTAGGGGAAGGTGTTCCATCGAAACCTATCGATGTAATGGTTAAGCCAGACAGGGGAGCCCTTGGAATCAATTGTTTAGACAAGGCGCTACGAGTAGCTCCTGTATCAACCAGAAACTGATCAGTAGAACCCAAAACATGTGCTGTAACATAGGGACCCCTCTGATCTACTAGAACTTCAACTGATTCCTTACCCCATCCTAGGCAATCCTATGCATAAGCAGAATCTTGGAAATCAGGCTGCACATAGTTAGACATCTGGTATTGGTTCCGTCTATCAAAAGTGTAAAACCCATCCTGCCCTCGTACATTAGTATCAACCCTAGCATGATCATTTGTGCTTCTTCTGGGTCCTGAATATCCTGAACGATTTCTCATTTGTCCCCGACCACGTGAACACTGCTGAACACGTAGTGCTGGACAATCGGCAGCCCAATGCCCAAATTTCTACACACACTGATCAACAGACAAATTTAAACTAGTGTAAGAAGAACCATAAGATCCAGGTCCACCTCTATAACTACCTCTTAAAGGCGGACCATAAGCTTGAGCCAACATAATTCTTTAATCTATTTATCCTTGCTACCTTGTGCTTCTAATTCCTGACGTTCATAATACTGAGCCACAGTCAAAAGAGTAACCAGAGTAGAGGTAGTCCATGAACTTTCACTAGCTTTTCGATGACTAGCTATTCCTGGTAACAGATTTGCAACATATTTATAGACAAACAAATGTCTGCCCGTATCATCTGACAATAACTGGACGCTAAAGTCATTAAATGCTTCTTCACAGTGTGTAAAGAAATCAGAGACCGATTCATCTGCCTTTTGCTTACAAGACGCTAAAACAGTCCAATCTATCTTATTAGGGGGAATAATCATTTTTAAGCTAACTAATATGGCTGCGGGAAGATCTAGAATCAACTGATATGGCTTTTTCGCAGGTTCCCTATCCCTGTCCATCTGTTCTAATTCTTTCCATGACGCCCCAAAAACTACACGATCATCAACTTTACGAACAGTTCACCACATATCTGGCGGTAATATCAATCCGAAAAATAAATCAATGTCAGCCAAAGTCATAGTACAAGAACTAATTGCTCCCTCAACTTCCTCATAAAAGGCGGCTGGATTTTTCAGCGGGTCAGGTAATGCTGTTTTAAGTGCCATTACATCTGCCCTATTCCAAGGAGTATACACCCAATTATAAATAAAATAACCCTTAGCATCAACAGAAGTTTTATCATCACTTGTACCCAATCATTTAGGAAGAACATACAAAGGCGTGGCCTCCCTCATTGGTTTTGCGTGAACTATCATAGTCTTAACTGTTCCGAAGATGGAAGCTTGCACTCCACTGGTCTGAGATGTCCGTGCAACTACGTCCACGGCCCTTTTCTCCTCTTGCAAACGGACTGCCACAACACATAATTTCACCAAACGCCTGATTGCATCAGCCACCTGGGAGAAAACAAAAAGACCATCACGCATTTGCTTATGATTAGCTGCTACATCATCGGGCTCTAACTCATCAGAATATTTCCGATATAGTTCAATAACTTCTGTGCCAAATGCCTCAGTAAAATATAGCTGCTCCTTTTCCTTCCACCCTTCCATGTTGTCTAAAATTTCAGAAGCAGAGACAACGCTAAGAATTGTTTTACGAGCAATAGATCTAAGCTCAGACGCACGGTCAGCAGGCAACATAGAGCGACTGTCTCGTATCTTCTGTTGCTCTGAACCGGAGACCTCAGCTAACTCATGAGGGGCAGAAGGAACGACATACTGAGGTGGAGGGCGATCTAGTAACAAAAAATCATTGTGTGGTTTATTAAGGATAGGATAGAGAGTTTGCCTAACAGTGTATTGGCCAGTTACCTGTAATTTACGTTCTTTCTCTTCTAGCTCCTTTAAGTCATTTTTTTCTTTTTTTTTCTCATTTCCAATGCGTTCACATATACATTCTTCTGCTGCTCTTTCTCAAGCAAGGCTTGCTCACACTTCACTCGTCCACGAAACTTCTTTCTCCCACATTCTTACACAGTCAAACATATCTTGCCTAGACCTTCGCTTACACATACATTGTTCCACATACTCAATCTTTCGCAAATCAAATGACCCATGCATAGGCCAACGTAACTCAGGATCCGCACAAGTGTATTTATTCCATAATGTGCTGTACATTATAGAAGAAAGACCATGTTTAACATACATATCTCTATTGGGCGTCCCCTCTGGGGTTGCCGGATGCGATTCTTCCAGTCTCAAATTGGTACCATTACAAAAGCAACACATCCTACGAAGTGCGCTAAAAACAGGCATGAGAAAAAATAGTGCAGAATATGAAATATTATAATCAAAGTAGCACTTAAGGTGCCGTTCAAATCAAAATAAAATTGTAGAAAATTCTCCTTATTACATGCCTATATAAATTGCAATTTATATATCAATTCAAAGGACACAAATTGACTAGTCACCCAAAACACGAGAGCCACAGTAAATGGTGCAAAACTTCATTACCAAACAAAGGCATCAAAACCCACAGCAAGTGCCGTAAAACGGCTCTTACCAATCACAGGGCGTCCAGGTTCCAACTGCCAACTTCTAAAATCGACCAAATGGTCACTGCATGACGAATGAACAAAAAGGATCTCAGTCGAGGACCGGCGCCATCTGGATGGTCAAATCAGAAAGAAGGGAAAAACGCTGTGGTTGCCAAGACTCGGGTCTCCTCAGGCATTGATCGTCTGCAGCGAGATCCCAATCCTTCGTCGCGACCAATCCGTCGGGCGTCCGAATTGCCAATGAGTCCCTGTTCGGGCGCCAATTTGTCAAAGTAAGCCTCAGCAAGGCCTACTAGTGCAAGGGGTTCGCCCTTCTCTCCACAAAGTCCTCATACCATATAGGAAGAAGTTGGCACAGAAACTGAAATAATAGACAAAGTTTATTAAACCTCATGAGGTGGTACCACAGTTCAAACAGCACCCTTCGGTAATGTTTGAAGTAGCACACTGAATGGTCCTTTTATACCCACGCAGGGGCTAAAAAAAGGTGTTACAATTATAGAAGCAAGACTTACATACATATAAGGTCAGATGGAAATGCACAGTCGACAGGTAGGAGGGGCTAACGGTTTCAAGGACTTGTTGACACATTACTGTCTGTTACTGATTGCTAACAGCTGCAGATCTTACAGGGCATGTGCGAAAGTGGGAGATGCTAAATATAACTTGTCACTAGACAGATTTTCAAGAGTAGTTAACAGAAAGGTAGGACAGAGCACATGGCGAGCACATGGCAGAGAAAATGGCTGCCATGAATACAAAATGGATTCCACAAAATGTTCACAATAGTTGCTAAATACAAGATGTCTTTTGCTAATGCTTAATCTAATCACCATTAAATTACAACAACCGACCTCCAGGGTTGTAATGAGGGCCTTTGTCACAAGAAAACACAATACTCAGAGTTACTAAAAATAAAGGTACTTTATTTTATTGACAATATGCCAAAGTATCTCAGAGGATATACTCCCTTAGGAGGTAAGTAATATACACAAAATATACACACAAACCAAAATCAGGTAAGTAAAAAACTTAGAAAAGTAGAGGAAACATTGTAGAACACAATAGAATGCAATAGGAGACAATAGGCCTAGGGGCAACACAAACCATATACTCAAAAGGTAGAATGCGAACCACGAATGGACCCCAGGCCTAGTGTAGGGTGTAGAGGGTTTCTAGGAGTGTAAGAAAACACTAAGGGTGTCCAAGATACTCCACCCCAAGACCCTGAAAAGTAGGAGTAATGTTACCCTACTAACCCAAAAAGACAGTAAAATCGAGATAGGGGATTCTGCAAAGGCAAAGCAAAGCACTGAAGACAGATTCCTGGACCTGAGGATCTGCAAAGGAAGGGGACGAAGTCCAAGAGTCACGCAAGCCTCCAGGGGGGGCAGGAGCCCACTAAACCCCAGATGAAGGTGCAGAAGGGCTGACTCTGGGTGGATGAAGCCAAAGATTCTGCAACAACGGAAGGTGCCAGGAACTTCTCCTTTGGTCAGGAGATGTCCCCTGGCGTGCTGGAGGATGCAGATTTGTTTCCACGCAGAAAGAAAGCAAACAAGCCTTGCCAGCTGCAAGAGATGCAGTTAAAGATAATGGGTGCTGTCCAGGCCCAGGAAGGACCAGGAGGTCGCCCCTTGGAGGAGGCAACAGAGGGCTTGGTCAGCAATAGAGAGAGCCCATGCAGAAGCAGGCAGCACCCGGTGAAGCAATTGAACAGGCATTCAAGAAATCTGAGCATGGTAGTCATCTCAACACAACAAAAGAGGGTCCCACGAAGCTGGTGTTCAACTCAGCGAGTTGAGCAATGCAGAATGGAGTGCTGGGGACCTTGGCTGTGCTATGCACAAAGGAATCCTTGCAAAAGAGCACAGAAGCCGTAGCAGCTGCAGATCACACAGTACACAGGAATACTGTCTGGCATGAGGAGGCAAGGACTTACCTCCACCAAATTTGGACAAAAGGACCAATGGACTGTCGGGGTTACTTGGATCCAGCTCCTGCATTCCAGGGACCACGCTCGTCAATATGAGAGTGGACCCAGAGGACCGGTGATGCAGAAGTTTGGTGCCGGCTTTAGCAGGGGGAAGATTCAGTCGACCCACTGGAGATTTCTTCTTGGCTTCCAGTGCAGGGTGAAGGCAGACAGCCCTCAGAGCATGCACCACCAGGAAACAGTCGAGAAAGCTGTCAGGATTAGCTGCTACAATGTTGCTGGTAGGCGTCTTGCTACTTTGTTGCAGATTTGCAAGTGTCCTGGAGCAGTCAGCGGTCGTTCCTAGGCAGAAGTTGAAGAGAGAAGTGCAGAGGAACTCTGGTGAGCTCTTGCATTCGTTATCTGAAGAGAAAACCACAGGAGAGACCCTAAATAGCCCTCAGAGGAGGATTGGCTACCTAACCGGGTAAGAACGTATCAGGAGGGTCTCTGACATCACCCGCTGGCACTGGCCACTCAGAGTTCTCCATTGTGCCCTCACACCTCTGCATTCAAGATGGCAGCGATCTGGGACACACTGGAGGAGCTCTGGGCACCATCCCTTGGGTGGTGATGAACAGTGGAGTGGAATTCCTCTTTCCTTTGTCCAGTTTTGCACCAGAGCAGTGTGAGAAGGTAGCCTCTTTCTAGCCTTGTTACCCCCACTTTTGGCCTGTTTGTGAGTGTATGTCAGGGTGTTTGTCACTGTTTTCACTGTCTCACTGGGATCCTGATAGCCAGGCCTCAGTGCTCATAGTGAAAACACCATGTTTTCAGTATGGTTGTTATGTGTCACTGGGATCCTGCTGGTCAGGACCCCAGTGCTCATAGGTTTGTGGCCTATATGTATGTGTCACTGGGACCCTGTCACACAGGGCCCCAGTGCTTATAGGTGTGCATGTGTATGTTCCCTGTGTGGTGCCTAACTGTCTCACTGTGGCTCTGCTAACCAGAACCTCAGTGGTTATGCTCTCTCATTACTTTCAAATTGTCACTGACAGGCTAGTGACCATTTTTACCAATTTACATTGGCTTACTGGAACACCCTTATAATTCCCTAGTATATGGTACTGAGGTACCCAGGGTATTGGGGTTCCAGGAGATCCCTATGGGCTGCAGCATTTCTTTTGCCACCCATAGGGAGCTCTGACAATTCTTACACAGGCCTGCCACTGCAGCCTGAGTGAAATAACGTCCACGTTATTTCACAGCCATTTTTCACTGCACTTAAGTAACTTATAAGTCACCTATATGTCTAACCTTTACCTGGTAAAGGTTAGGTGCAAAGTTACTTAGTGTGAGGGCACCCTGGCACTAGCCAAGGTGCCCCCACATTGTTCAGAGCCAATTCACTGAACTTTGTGAGTGCGGGGACACCATTACACGCGTGAACTACATATAGGTCACTACCTATATGTAGCTTCACAATGGTAACTCCGAATATGGCCATGTAACATGTCTATGATCATGGAATTGCCCCCTCTATGCCATCCTGGCATTGTTGGTACAATTCCATGATCCCAGTGGTCTGTAGCACAGACCCTGGTACTGCCAGACTGCCCTTCCTGGGGTTTCACTGCAGCTGCTGCTGCTGCCAACCCCTCAGACAGGCAGCTGCCCTCCTGGGGTCCAGCCAGGCCTGGCCCAGGATGGCAGAACAAAGAACTTCCTCTGAGAGAGGGTGTGACACCCTCTCCCTTTGGAAAATGGTGTGAAGGCAGGGGAGGAGTAGCCTCCCCCAGCCTCTGGAAATGCTTTGTTGGGCACAGATGTGCCCAATTCTGCATAAGCCAGTCTACACCGGTTCAGGGACCCCTTAGCCCCTGCTCTGGCGCGAAACTGGACAAAGGAAAGGGGAGTGACCACTCCCCTGACCTGCACCTCCCCTGGGAGGTGTCCAGAGCTCCTCCAGTGTGCTCCAGACCTCTGCCATCTTGGAAACAGAGGTGCTGCTGGCACACTGGACTGCTCTGAGTGGCCAGTGCCACCAGGTGACGTCAGAGACTCCTGCTGATAGGCTCCTTCAGGTGTTAGTAGCCTTTCCTCTCTCCTAGGTAGCCAAACCCTCTTTTCTGGCTATTTAGGGTCTCTGTCTCTGGGGAAACTTTAGATAACGAATGCATGAGCTCAGCCGAGTTCCTCTGCATCTCTCTCTTCACCTTCTGATAAGGAAACGACCGCTGACCGCGCTGGAAGCCTGCAAACCTGCAACATAGTAGCAAAGACGACTACTGCAACTCTGTAATGCTGATCCTGCCGCCTTCTCGACTGTTTTCCTGCTTGTGCATGCTGTGGGGGTAGCCTGCCTCCTCTCTTCACCAGAAGCTCCGAAGAAATCTCCCGTGGGTCGACGGAATCTTCCCCCTGCAACCGCAGGCACCAAAAAGCTGCATCACTGGTCCCTTGGGTCTCCTCTCAGCACGACGAGCGAGGTCCCTCGAATCCAGCGACTCTGTCCAAGTGACCCCCACAGTCCAGTGACTCTTCAGCCCAAGTTTGGTGGAGGTAAGTCCTTGCCTCACCTCGCTGGGCTGCATTGCTGGGAACCGCGACTTTGCAGCTACTCCGGCCCCTGTGCACTTCCGGCGGAAATCCTTCGTGCACAGCCAAGCCTGGGTCCACGGCACTCTAACCTGCATTGCACGACTTTCTAAGTTGGTCTCCGGCGACGTGGGACTCCTTTGTGCAACTTCGGCGAGCACCGTTTCACGCATCCTCGTAGTGCCTGTTTCTGGCACTTCTCCGGGTGCTACCTGCTTCAGTGAGGACTCTTTCTCTTGCTCGACGTCCCCTCTCTCTTCAGGTCCAATTTGCGACCTCCTGGTCCCACCTGGGCCCCAGCAGCGTCCAAAAACGCCAAACGCATGATTTGCGTGTAGCAAGGCTTGTTGGCGTCCATCCGGCGGGAAAACACATCTGCACGACTCTCCAAGGCGTGAGGGATCCATCCTCCAAAGGGGAAGTCTCTAGCCCTTGTCGTTCCTGCAGTATTCACAGCTCTTCAGCCTAGTAAGAGCTTCTTTGCACCAACCGCTGGCATTTCGTGGGCATCTGCCCATCTCCGAGTGGCTTGTGACTTTTGGACTTGGTCCCCTTGTTCCACAGGTACCCTCAGTCAGGAATCCATCGTTGTTGCATTACTGATTTGTGTTTTCCTTGCATTTTCCCTCTAACACGACTATTTTGTCCTTAGGGGAACTTTAGTGCACTTTGCACTCACTTTTCAGGGTCTTGGGGAGGGTTATTTTGCTAACTCTCACTATTTTCTAATAGTCCCAGCGACCCTCTACAAGGTCACATAGGTCTGGGGTCCATTTGTGGTTCGCATTCCACTTCTGGAGTATATGGTTTGTGTTGCCCCTATCCCTATGTTTCCCCATTGCATCCTATTGTAACTATACATTGTTTGCACTGTTTTCTAAGACTATACTGCATATTTTTGCTATTGTGTATATATATCTTGTGTATATTTCCTATCCTCTCACTGAGGGTACACTCTAAAATACTTTGGCATATTGTCATAAAAATAAAGTACCTTTATTTTTAGTATAACTGTGTATTCTGTTTTCTTATGATATTGTGCATATGACACTGAGTGGTACTGTAGTAGCTTCACACGTCTCCTAGTTCAGCCTAAGCTGCTCTGCTAAGCTACCATTATCTATCAGCCTAAGCTGCTAGACACCCTATACACTAATAAGGGATAACTGGGCCTGGTGCAAGGTGCAAGTACCCCTTGGTACTCACTACAAGCCAGTCCAGCCTCCTACATTGGTTGTGCAGTGGTGGGATAAGTGCTTGAGACTACTTACCACTCTTGTCATTGTACTTTTCATAAGAGAAAAATATACAAAACAAGGTCAGTGTATATACACATAGCCAAAAAGATTTGCATTTCCTCTTTGCACTCTTTTCTAAGTGCTGAAAAGTACTTCTAAAACTTTCAAAAAGTTCTTAAAAGTTTAAAAAGTTTTTTCTGTCTTTCCAAAAAGTTCTGAAAACTTTTTTCTCTTTTTCTATCACTTAAACTCTCTCTAAAAAATGTCTGGCACAGGAAAAAATGTTGAACTGTCCAAACTTGCATATGATCACCTTAGCTGGAAAGGAGCAAGGAGTCTCTGCATAGAGAGAGGTTTGAGTGTAGGGAAGAATCCTTCCTTAGAACTGTTAATTAATATGCTTAGAGTACAGGATAAGGCCATAAGTGCCCAATCTGGTGAAAAAGTAGCTAATGGTTCTCAATCTGATCCAGGGACTCCCCCAGGAAAAGGTTCAGGAAAGAAACTTCTCAGCCTGCCCATTACTAGACAGTCTAGCATAGTTGGTACAGAGGTTGAATCACACCATACTGATGGTGTGCTCTCACATTATACTGGTAGCCAAGCTGTTAGGGTGCCCTCTGTAAGGGACAGGTCTCCTTCTGTTTATTCCCATCATACCTCTGTATCTAGAAATGTCCCTCCCACCCACCCTGATGACAGATTGTTAGAAAGGGAGCTCAATAGATTGAGAGTGGAACAAACCAGACTGAAGCTCAAGAAGCAACAGCTGGATTTGGATAGACAGTCTTTAGAATTAGAGAAGGAAAGACAGAAGTTGGGTTTAGATACCCATGGTGGCAGCAGCAGTATTCCCCATAGTCATCCTGCAAAATAGCATGATTCCAGGAATCTGCACAAGATAGTTCCCCCTTATAAGGAAGGGGATGACATTAACAAGTGGTTTGCTGCACTTGAGAGGGCCTGTGTTGTACAGGATGTCCCTCAAAGGCAGTGGGCTGCTATCCTATGGCTATCATTTAGTGGAAAGGGTAGGGATAGACTCCTTACTGTGAAAGAAAGTGATGCCAATAATTTTACAGTTCTTAAGAATGCACTCCTGGATGGTTATGGCTTAGCCACTGAACAGTACAGGATAAAGTTCAGAGAGACCAAAAAGGAGTCTTCACAAGACTGGGTTGATTTCATTGACCATTCAGTGAAGGCCTTGGAGGGGTGGTTACATGGCAGTAAAGTTATTGATTATGAAAACCTGTATAACACAATCCTGAGAGAGCATATACTTAATAATTGTGTGTCTGATTTGTTGCACCAGTACCTGGTAGACTCTGATCTGACCTCTCCCCAAGAATTGGGAAAGAAGGCAGACAAATGGGTCAGAACAAGGGTGAACAGAAAAGTTCATACAGGGGGTGACAAAGATGGCAATAAGAAGAAAGATGGTGAAAAATCTCAAGATAAGCATGGGGATAAGGGTAACACCAAAGATCCCACTTCAAATCTTAAACACTCTTCAGAGGGTGGGGATAAAACAAATTCTTCCTCTTCTTCCCAACCTGCACACATTAAAAAGCCTTGGTGCTTTGTGTGTAAAAACAGAGGCCATAGGCCAGGGGATAAGTCCTGTCCAGGTAAACCCCCTGAGCCTACCACCACTAATACATCAAGCTCTAGTGCCCCTAGCAGTAGTGGTACTAGTGGTGGGACTGCTGGCAACAGTCAAGCAAAGGGTGTAGTTGGGTTCACTTATGGGTCCATAGTGGAAACTGATGTAATCAGTCCCAAGACAGTTTCTGTCACACCTAGTGGCATTGGCCTTGCCACACTGGCTGCTTGTCCCCTTACAATGGATAAGTACAGGCAGACAGTTTCAATAAATGGTGTTGAGGCCTTGGCCTACAGGGACACAGGTGCCAGTTTCACTTTGGTGACTGAAAACCTAGTGCACCCTGATCAACACATCATTGGACAACAGTATAAGATTATTGATGTCCATAACTCCACTAAGTTTCTTCCCTTAGCTATAATTCAGTTTAGTTGGGGTGGAGTTACTGGCCCTAAGCAGGTGGTGGTATCACCTAGCTTACCTGTAGACTGTCTCTTAGGTAATGACCTAGAGGCCTCAGGTTGGGCTGATGTAGAGTTTTATGCCCATGCAGCCATGCTGGGCATCCCTGAGGAATTGTTCCCTCTCATTTCAAGTGAAATGAAAAAGCAAAGGAGAGAAGGCCTGAAAACTCAGGATCCCTCTCCATCAACAGGTAAAAAGGGTATCACAGTATCCCCTAACCACCCTACCATTCAGGATACTATTCCTGTGGTGGGAGAAACCTCTCCTGGGGTGGCACCTGTTCCAAGGGAATCATCAGCTGGCAAAGCTGGACTCCCTGAGGTGGAAGTACCTCTCTGTGGGATAACTAACATTGGTGAGAAAAACAGCACCATTTTAGTTAACATGGAGCATCCTTCCAACCCTCCCAGAGAAACTTTAGTGCAGAAACCCTGCACTACCTCACAACACTTAGGACAGCATCCCTGCCCTAGTGTGGAGCTCATAGGACAGCATCCCTGCCCTGCTCCAACTCAAGAGAAACAGCATCCCTGTTCTCTCTTCCAGCCAGATGGACAAAGTTTTTGCCCAGCTATGGCTTTTCTGAGACAGCATCCCTGTCTGGCATTTCCATCACTACAAATAGGTTCAGTGGACAATTCCCACTGCTCTAAACTAAAACTTACTGATAGAAACTCTGAAAATACATCTTCACATTGTTGCTTAGCTAAAAAACTTCAAACAGGGTGGTTTACATCCCCACAGGGAAGTAACCATATAGTGGATGATAAAGGGAGTAACCAGTCTATTGCAGAGCTACTCTCTACTTATCACCACTTAGACAATAAAGTCTCAACTGGCCAAGGTTAGCCTTATTGTCCTTCGTTTGGGGGGGGGTTGTGTGAGAAGGTACCCTCTTTCTAGCCTTGTTACCCCCACTTTTGGCCTGTTTGTGAGTGTATGTCAGGGTGTTTGTCACTGTTGTCACTGTCTCACTGGGATCCTGATAGCCAGGCCTCAGTGCTCATAGTGAAAACACCATGTTTTCAGTATGGTTGTTATGTGTCACTGGGATCCTGCTGGTCAGGACCCCAGTGCTCATAGGTTTGTGGCCTATATGTATGTGTCACTGGGACCCTGTCACACAGGGCCCCAGTGCTTATAGGTGTGCATGTGTATGTTCCCTGTGTGGTGCCTAACTGTCTCACTGAGGCTCTGCTAACCAGAACCTCAGTGGTTATGCTCTCTCATTACTTTCAAATTGTCACTGACAGGCTAGTGACCATTTTTACCAATTTACATTGGCTTACTGGAACACCCTTATAATTCCCTAGTATATGGTACTGAGGTACCCAGGGTATTGGGGTTCCAGGAGATCCCTATGGGCTGCAGCATTTCTTTTGCCACCCATAGGGAGCTCTGACAATTCTTACACAGGCCTGCCACTGCAGCCTGAGTGAAATAACGTCCACGTTATTTCACAGCCATTTTTCACTGCACTTAAGTAACTTATAAGTCACCTATATGTCTAACCTTTACCTGGTAAAGGTTAGGTGCAAAGTTACTTAGTGTGAGGGCACCCTGGCACTAGCCAAGGTGCCCCCACATTGTTCAGAGCCAATTCACTGAACTTTGTGAGTGCGGGGACACCATTACACGCGTGCACTACATATAGGTCACTACCTATATGTAGCTTCACCATGGTAACTCCGAATATGGCCATGTAACATGTCTATGATCATGGAATTGCCCCCTCTATGCCATCCTGGCATTGTTGGTACAATTCCATGATCCCAGTGGTCTGTAGCACAGACCCTGGTACTGCCAGACTGCCCTTCCTGGGGTTTCACTGCAGCTGCTGCTGCTGCCAACCCCTCAGACAGGCAGCTGCCCTCCTGGGGTCCAGCCAGGCCTGGCCCAGGATGGCAGAACAAAGAACTTCCTCTGAGAGAGGGTGTGACACCCTCTCCCTTTGGAAAATGGTGTGAAGGCAGGGGAGGAGTAGCCTCCCCCAGCCTCTGGAAATGCTTTGTTGGGCACAGATGTGCCCAATTCTGCATAAGCCAGTCTACACCGGTTCAGGGACCCCTTAGCCCCTGCTCTGGCGCGAAACTGGACAAAGGAAAGGGGAGTGACCACTCCCCTGACCTGCACCTCCCCTGGGAGGTGTCCAGAGCTCCTCCAGTGTGCTCCAGACCTCTGCCATCTTGGAAACAGAGGTGCTGCTGGCACACTGGACTGCTCTGAGTGGCCAGTGCCACCAGGTGACGTCAGAGACTCCTGCTGATAGGCTCCTTCAGGTGTTAGTAGCCTTTCCTCTCTCCTAGGTAGCCAAACCCTCTTTTCTGGCTATTTAGGGTCTCTGTCTCTGGGGAAACTTTAGATAACGAATGCATGAGCTCAGCCGAGTTCCTCTGCATCTCTCTCTTCACCTTCTGATAAGGAAACGACCGCTGACCGCGCTGGAAGCCTGCAAACCTGCAACATAGTAGCAAAGACGACTACTGCAACTCTGTAATGCTGATCCTGCCGCCTTCTCGACTGTTTTCCTGCTTGTGCATGCTGTGGGGGTAGCCTGCCTCCTCTCTGCACCAGAAGCTCCGAAGAAATCTCCCGTGGGTCGACGGAATCTTCCTCCTGCAACCGCAGGCACCAAAAAGCTGCATCACCGGTCCCTTGGGTCTCCTCTCAGCACGACGAGCGAGGTCCCTCGAATCCAGCGACTCTGTCCAAGTGACCCCCACAGTCCAGTGACTCTTCAGCCCAAGTTTGGTGGAGGTAAGTCCTTGCCTCACCTTGCTGGGCTGCATTGCTGGGAACCGCAACTTTGCAGCTACTCCGGCCCCTGTGCACTTCCGGCGGAAATCCTTCGTGCACAGCCAAGCCTGGGTCCACGGCACTCTAACCTGCATTGCACGACTTTCTAAGTTGGTCTCCGGCGACGTGGGACTCCTTTGTGCAACTTCGGCGAGCACCGTTTCACGCATCCTCGTAGTGCCTGTTTCTGGCACTTCTCCGGGTGCTACCTGCTTCAGTGAGGGCTCTTTCTCTTGCTCGACGTCCCCTCTATCTTCAGGTCCAATTTGCGACCTCCTGGTCCCTCCTGGGCCCCAGCAGTGTCAAAAAACGCCAAACGCACAATTTGCATGTAGCAAGGCTTGTTGGCGTCCGTCCGGCGGGAAAACACTTCTGCACGACTCTCCAAGGCGTGGGGGATCCATCCTCCAAAGGGGAAGTCTCTAGCCCTTGTCGTTCCTGCAGTATTCACAGCTCTTCATCCTAGTAAGAGCTTCTTTGCACCAACCGCTGGCATTTCGTGGGCATCTGCCCATCTCCGAGTGGCTTGTGACTTTTGGACTTGGTCCCCTTGTTCCACAGGTACCCTCAGTCAGGAATCCATCGTTGTTGCATTACTGATTTGTGTTTTCCTTGCATTTTCCCTCTAACACGACTATTTTGTCCTTAGGGGAACTTTAGTGCACTTTGCACTCACTTTTCAGGGTCTTGGGGAGGGTTATTTTGCTAACTCTCACTATTTTCTAATAGTCCCAGCGACCCTCTACAAGGTCACATAGGTCTGGGGTCCATTCGTGGTTCGCATTCCACTTCTGGAGTATATGGTTTGTGTTGCCCCTATCCCTATGTTTCCCCATTGCATCCTATTGTAACTATACATTGTTTGCACTGTTTTCTAAGACTATACTGCATATTTTTTCTATTGTGTATATATATCTTGTGTATATTTCCTATCCTCTCACTGAGGGTACACTCTAAGATACTTTGGCATATTGTCATAAAAATAAAGTACCTTTATTTTTAGTATAACTGTGTATTGTGTTTTCTTATGATATTGTGCATATGACACTGAGTGGTACTGTAGTAGCTTCACACGTCTCCTAGTTCAGCCTAAGCTGCTCTGCTAAGCTACCATTATCTATCAGCCTAAGCTGCTAGACACCCTATACACTAATAAGGGATAACTGGGCCTGGTGCAAGGTGCAAGTACCCCTTGGTACTCACTACAAGCCAGTCCAGCCTCCTACAAGCAGGGGCTGGGGGATCCCTGAACTGGTGTAGACTGTCTTATACAAGGAGGGCACCATCTGTGTCCTTCATAGCATTTCCAGAGGCTGGGGGAGGCTACTCGTCTCCAGCCCTGAACACCTATTTCCAAAGGGAGAAGGTGTAACATCCTCTCTCAGAGGAAATCTTTTGTTCTGCCTTCCTGGGACTGGGCTGCCCAGACTCCAGGAGGGCAGAAACCTGTCTGAGGGTTGGCAGCAGCGGTACCTGCAGAGAAAACCCCAGAGAGCTAGTTTAGCAGTACCCGGGGTCCATGCTGGAGCACCGGAGATCCATGGGATTTGCACCCCAATACCAGATTTGGCATGGTGGACAATTCCATGATCCTAGACATGTTACATGGCCATGTTCGGAGTTACCATTGTGAAGCTACATATAGGTATTGACCTATATGTAGTTCACCCGTGTAATGGTGTCCCGCACTCACAAAGTCCGGGGAAATTGCCCTGAACAATGTGGGGCACCTTGACTAGTGCCAGGGTGCCCTCACACTTAGTAACTTTGCACCTAACCTTCACCAAGTGAGGGCTAGACATATTGATGACTTATATGTTACTTAAGTGCAGTGTAAAATGGCTGTGAAATAACGTGGACGTTATTTCACTCAGGCTGCAGTGGCAATCCTGTGTAAGAATTGTCTGAGTTCCCTATGGGTGGCAAAAGAAATGCTGCAGCCCATAGGGATCTCCTGGGTATCAAGGTACCATATACTAGGGAATTATAACGGTTTTCCAGTGTGCCAATCAGAATTGGTGAAAATGGTCACTAGCCTGCAGTGACAACTTTAAGTGCAGAGAGAGCATAAACACTGAGGTTCTGGTTAGCAGAACCTCAGTGATACAGTTAGGCACCACACAGGGAACACATATAGGCCACAAACTATGAGCACTGGGGTCCTGGCTAGCAGGATCCCAGTGACACAGGCCACAACAAACTGACACACAAAAAAAAATGGGGGTAACATACCAGGCAAGATGGTACTTTCCTACACTCTACCCTGATGATTTCCTCCACCATGACCCTTATCTCCTCCGCTGTGAAATGGTGGTGTCTTTGTGGTGCCATGGGTGTTGTGTGAGATGTGGAGGTAAGGGTGTGTTGGGTAATGTGTTGGAGTGTGATGAGGGGTGCGTGAGTGGTGTATAGTGTGTGGCTCTGGTTATGTCTGTGGTCTTGATGTCTCTCTGCTGGCAATGGTTTGGAATGGTAAAGGGTTGTGGGTAATGTGTGTGTGTGTTTTATAGTGGTGTGTGTGTGTTGGTGTGGTGTGTGTATGAGTGTTGGTTGTGTGTTGTTTGAATTGTCCCATGTGGTGTTGTTTTGTGTGTGTCCATTTTGAGCGTGCCTGTGTATACTGCCAATGGTTTACCCCCGTTGAATGTCCGCTGTGGTGACTCGAGGGTCATAATGTGGTGGGCATTGTTCTGTTGGCGTAATGGTGTGAGTTTGGATACTGCCAGTTTATCACTGAGCGGTGAACAGATATCTGCCGCGGCAGTGGTACGTTGGCCGCAGTCAGCGTGGCGGTAGGTGGGATTTACCGCCAATGTCACAATGAGGGCCTCAGAGTTACTAAAAATAAAGGTACTTTGGCCCTCATTTCAATCTTGGTGGTCGGAGCTGAACCGCCAGTTGGCCGCCCATGCGGCCGGAAACCCGCCGACCGTATTTGGACCTCTCCGCTGGGCCAGCGGGCAGAAACAGAGTTTCCGCCCGCCGACCCAGCGGGGATGTCGGCTGTAACATTGCAGCCAGCTCCTAATGGAGCCAGCGGCAATGTGGCAGTGTGGCGTGTGCAGCAGCACCTGTCGTGCTTTTCAATGTCTGCCAGGCAGACAGTGAAAATCGCGACGGGCTGCGCCTGGGGGCCCCTGCACTGTCCATGCCAGGGTCCCCGCGACTCCCCTTACCGCCAGCCTGTCCATGGCGGTGTCTACCGCCATGGACAGGCTGGCAGTAAGGGGAGTGAAAATCCCCAGGGCAGCCCTGCAAGCAGAACTTCCCTGGCGTATTCTGACCGCCGGGACATCCATGGCGGTAAACCGCAAACCGCCGGTCCCGGCGGTGTGACTGCGACGCTGCCACCGTGGTCATAATATGGCGATTCATACTACCAGCCTGTTGGCGGTACAAACGCCACTTTAACCCTGGCGGTCGCTGACCGCCAGGGTTGTAATGAGGCTCTTTATTTTAGTGACACAAGGTAAATAGTCATAGGATAGTGCAAACAATAGAAAATACCATAGAATGCAATAGGAAGAAATAGGCCTAGGGGCAACCCAAACCATATACTAAGAAAGTGGAATGCAAATCATGAATTTCCCCCCTAGGCAAGTGTAATGTGTAGAGGGTCACTGGGAGTGTACGAAAACCACAAAGGTGAGTAAAATAGAGCACAGGAAAATGGGAGTAAAGTACTCCAAGTTTCCTCAGGACACACTTCAAGTTGTGACTAGAGTTATTGCAAGAACCAAGCAAGTCTGCACTCAACAAATCGTGGATTCCTGGCCCTGAAGACCTGTAAAGAGAGCAGACCTAGTCCAGAAGTCACAGAAGGTTCCAGGAAGGACAGGAGCCCCTGCCAACCTAGAAGGTGGTGCAAAAGAGGATTCTCCGGTTGGAAGAAGCCTACAGAAAAGCACCAAAGAAATGGCTGCGGGTTCCTGCATGATGCAAAGAATGTCCCATATGGAGATACTGGATTCAGGTGAGTTGCAGTGCTGGATTAATCCAAAAAGCCTTGGTTCAAGCAATGTTGCGGATTGCATCAAAATGGCACTGCCTGGAACCAGGAGGGAGCTGGGGGCAACAATTCAGACTGAGGAGGCAGAGGGGGTTTCCAACACTGTAGGGAACCCACAGATGACCAGGCAGCACCCTAGAGGGCCCCAGGCACGGGGACAAAGAAGGTGCAAATTGCAGTTGCTGCAGCTCTACAAAAGAAGGTTCTACCGCTGGAGAACAACTCAGCAAGTTGAGCATCACAGGATAGAGTGCTGGGGACCTGGGCCAGGGTGTGCATGAAGGATTCTTGCAAATAGTGAACAGAGCCCTCAGGAGGCGAAGATGACGTGGTGCCCAGTGGTACTGTTCCAAACAGGGAAGGCAAGCTCTTTCCTCCTCCAAATTTGGACAGCTGGACCTTAGGACAGTCTGTGTCGAAGGGGTCCACCACCTGTGTTCCAAGGAGCACGCTCGTCGTCAGGAGAGGAGTCCCAGAGAACCGGTTGTCATTTTAAAAGGTGTCTGCTGGAGCAGGGAAGTGACTCCGTCACTCCACAGAACATTTCTTCGGTTCTTCTGGTGCAGGGTGAAAACAGGGAGTCCCCAGAGCATGCACACCATGGATGCTGTTGCAGTTGCTGGCTGGAGCTGAAGTTGCTGAGGAAAAGTAGCCCTTCTGGATACTTTGTTGCTGTTACAGTGGTTCCTGGAGCAATCTGTGGGTGATCCGAGGTCAGAGGATATAGTAGTTGTTGCAGTGGATTAGTGCTGGAAATTTGCAAGTAGAATCTTCAGAGAAACCCACAGGAGAGACCCTAAATAGCCCTGAGAGGGGGATTGGCTACCTTATCAGGTATGGACCTATCAGGAGGGGTCTCTGATGTCACCTGCTGGCACTGGCCACTCAGAGTCTTCCAGAGTGTCCTCCCACCTTGGAAAACAACATGGCTGAGATCTGGGACACACTGGAGGAGCTCTGGGCACCACCCCTGGGGTGGTGATGAGCAGGGGAGTGGTCCTTTAGTCCTTTACACCTGCTTTTCTGGGGTCTGGGGTGGAGTAATTTACTTACCTTTAGTGTATTCTTACTCTTCCAGTGATTCTGCACACACTACACTTGTCTAGGGGGAATTTGTGATTTGCATTCCACTTTCTTAGTATATGGTTTGTGACACCCCCTAGACCTATTTCCTCCAATTGCATTCTATAGCATTTCCTATTATTTGTACTATCCCATGTCTAATTACTTAACTTATGTTGGTGTCTAGTGTATATATTGTGCATAATACTTACCTCTAGAAGGAGTATTTCCTCTAAGATATTTTTGGCCTTGTGTCACCCAAATAAACTACCTTTATTTTTGGTACCATTGAGTATTGTCTTTACTTGTCTCTAAGTACTGTGTAACTATAAGTGGTATTGCAGGAACTTTGCATGTCTCCTAGTTCAGCCTAAGCTGCTCTGCTACAGCTACCTCTATCAGCCTAAGCTGCTGGAACACTACTACATTTCACTAATAAGGGATAGCTGGACCTGGTATAAGGTGTAAGTACCCAAGGTATCCTCTACAAACCAGGCCCGTCTCCTACACACACTATCTCTGTGGGGACTTGAACATCGCGGCAATCAAATAATATCTTTGTGTCAACTAAGACATGATTACATTCACACACCATCTGTGTGAAGGCTTGAAGGTGCCTATAGTCATACTTTATTTCTGTGGGGGCTTGAATATAATTCTCTTCCCACTTTACCTCTGTGGATACTTTCATCACAGCTATAAACACCATCTCTAAATAGATTGTGGTGGTACTGTGATCACATAGCTCTTCTGTGGGCATTTTCACTTACCATGCCTGTGCAGAGATCACATATAACCTCTGAAGGTATTATCACACGCCATCACTATGTAGACAAGAGCACTATTTGCTATTCCAGAGGGATGTGGTCCAATAGCTACTTTGGCAAAAGTGTAAGTAACTAATCAAACTATGAGTTCCACTTCACCACATTACTTGATTCCCTTGTTAATTTCTCTATGACTCAGTTCCCTTTCTCCTAAGATTTGGAGCACTAAGCAGTAGGTTAAATCCAGTTATACATGTTTTTTTCTAATCATGATACATTATATTTTCTGACATTTTATAAACATCATTAATATGTTGTGTATCATAAGGGCATGTTTTTTATTTGCCCAGGACGTCATGGTTACGTCCTGAGGCACAGTGCTTCTGTGCCCAGGACGTAACCATTACGTCCTGGTCACAGAGCCCAGAGGGAGCGCTAGCGCTCCCTCTGATGGGTTCCCCCGACCGCCCCAAGTCAGGGATAGAAGGGGAAGCCCTTCCCCTTCCACCCCCGACCCCCCCAACCCCCTGTGACGTCAGCGCGCAATCGCCCGCTGAATGTCACAGAGCCTCCACCATCGCGCTGGAAGCTCAGCTTTGCATTTCTCTTTCGATCAGGAGGGGGAGGCCCGGAGAGGCTTCAAAGGGAAGGAAACTTATTTCCTTCCCTTTGAAGTCTCTCCAAGCGCCCACTAGACACCAGGGATTTATTAATTTTTTTGAAATTGTCATAAGGGAGTGACCCCTTGGGCAAGGGTCGCTCCCAGGGGGGGCATTCTTTGTGAAGGCCCCCCCTTGGGGGCAGATTGGCCGATTTTAGGTCAATCTGCCCCCAAGGGGGCAGAAACCACTAGGCGCCAGGGCAATTTTTTTGGGGGTGTTTATTTTTTATTTGTTATTTTTTTTCAGAGATGGGGAGCGACCCATTAGGCAAGGGTCGCTCACCTGGGGGGCAAATTGTATTTAGACCATTTATGCCCCCCTTGGGGGCAGATTGGCCGATCCTAGGTTAATATGGCCTATTGTTATTAGGCCAATCTGCCCCCGGGGGGGCAGAAACCTCTAGGCGCCAGGGCAATTTTTTGGGGGGTGTTTTTTTTTTTTTTTTTTTTTCAGAGATGGGGAGGGACCCATTAGGCAAGGGTCGCTCACCTGGGGGGCAAATTGTATTTAGACCATTTCTGCCCCCCTTGGGCGCAGATTGGCCGATTTTAGGTCAATCTGCCCCCAAAGGGGCAGAAATCACTAGGCACCGGGGATTTTTTTTTTGCGCCAATGTCATGCAGGGGGAGCGACCTCATAGGCAAGGGTCGCTCCCGGGGGGTTGGGGGGTGGGGAAATTTATTTTAGGGCATTTCTGCCCCCCTGGGGCAGATTAGCCTATTGTTATTAGGCCGATCTGACCCCAGGGGGGGCAGAAACTTCTAGGCGCCAGGGCAAAAAAAAGTTTTGTGTTTTTTTTTTTTGTTTGTTTTTTTAGAGATGGGGAGCGACCCATTAAGCAAGGGTCGCTCACCTGGGGGGCAAATTGTATTTAGACCATTTCTGCCACCCTTGGGGGCAGATTGGCCGATTTTAGGTCAATCTGCCCCCAAGGGGGCAGAAACCACTAGGCACAGGGGATTTTTTATTTTGGCGCCAATGTCATGCAGGGGGAGCGACCCCGTAGGCAAGGGTCGCTCCCGGGGGGGGGTTGGGGAGGTGGGGGACAAATTTGTTTTAGGCCATTTCTGCCCCCCCTGGGGCCGGCTGAGCTAGAGGCCAAAATCCACAGGTAGGCACTGTTTTCTACGAAAAAATGTGATGTGTCCACGTTGTGTTTTGGGCCATTTTCTGTCGCGGGCGCTAGGCCTACCCACACAAGTGAGGTATCATTTTTATCGGGAGACTTGGGGGAACGCTGGGTGGAAGGAAATTTGTGGCTCCTCTCAGATTCCAGAACTTTCTGTCACCGAAATGTGAGGAAAACGTGTTTTTTTAGGCAAATTTTGAGGTTTGCAAAGGATTCTGGGTAACAGAACCTGGTCAGAGCCCCACAAGACACCCCATCTTGGATTCCCTAGGGTTTCTAGTTTTAAAAAATGCGCTGGTTTGCTCGGTTTCCCCAGGTGCCGGCTGAGCTAGAGGCCAAAATCCACAGGTAGGCACTGTTTTCTATGAAAAAATGTGATGTGTCCACGTTGTGTTTTGGGCTATTTCCTGTCATGGGCGCTAGGCCTACCCACACAAGTGAGGTATCATTTTTATCGGGAGACTTGGGGGAACGCTGGGTGGAAGGAAATTTGTGGCTCCTCTCAGATTCCAGAACTTTCTGTCACCGAAATGTGAGGAAAACGTGTTTTTTTAGCCAAATTTTTAAGTTTGCAAAGGATTCTGGGTAACAGAACCTGGTCAGAGCCCCACAAATCACCCCATCATGGATTCCCCTAGGTCTCTAGTTTTCAAAAATGCACAGCTTTGGGAGGTTTCCCTAGGTGCCGGCTGAGCTAGAGGCCAAAATCTACAGGTAGGCACTTTGCAAAAAACACCTCTGTTTTCTTTAAAAAAATATGATGTGTCCATGTTGCGTTTTGGCGCATTTTCTGTCGCGGGCGCTAGGCCTACCCACACAAGTGAGGTATCATTTTTATCGGGAGACTTGGAGGAACGCTGGGTGGAAGGAAATTCGTGGCTCCTCTCTGATTCCAGAACTTTCCGTCGCCAAAGTGTGAGGAAAACGTGTTTTTTAGCCAAATGTTGAGGTTTGCAAAGGATTCTGGGTAACAGAACCTGGTCAGAGCCCCACAAGTCACCCCATCTTGGACTCCCGTAGGTCTCTAGTTTTAAAAAATGCACATGTTTGGTGGGTTTCCCTAGGTGCCGGCTGAGCTAGAGGCCAAAATCTTCAGGTAGGCAGTTTGCAAAAAACACCTCTGTTTACTTTCAAAGAATGTGATGTGTCCATGTTGTGTTTTGGAGCATTTCCTGTCACGGGCGCTAGGCCTACCCACACAAGTGAGGTATCGTTTTTATCGGGAGACTTGGGGGAACACTGGGTGGAAGGAAATTTGTGGTTCCTCTCAGATTCCAGAACTTTCTGTCACCGAAATGTGAGGAAAACGTGTTTTTTTTAGCCAAATTTTGAGGTTTGCAAAGGATTCTGGGTAACAGAACCTGGTCAGAGCCCCACAAGACACCCCATCTTGGACTCCCGTAGGTCTCTAGTTTAAAAAAATGCACATGTTTGGTAGGTTTCCCTAGGTGCCGGCTGAGCTGGAGGCCAAAATCTACAGGTAGGCACTTTGCAAAAAACACCTCTGTTTTCTTTAAAAAAATGTGATGTGTCCATGTTGCGTTTTGGAGCATTTCCTGTTGCGGGCGCTAGGCCTACCCACACAAGTGAGGTATCATTTTTATCGGGAGACTTGGGGGAACGTTGGGTGGAAGGAAATTCGTGGCTCCTCTCAGATTCCAGAACTTTCTGTCACCAAAATGTGAGGAAAACGTGGTTTTTAGCCAAATGTTGAGGTTTGCAAAGGATTCTGGGTAACAGAACCTGGTCAGAGCCCCACAAGTCACCCCATCTTGGACTCCCGTAGGTCTCTAGTTTAAAAAAATGCACATGTTTGGTAGGTTTCCCTAGGTGCCGGCTGAGCTAGAGGCCAAAATCTACAGGTAGGCAGTTTGCAAAAAACACCTCTGTTTTCTTTCAAAGAATGTGATGTGTCCACGTTGTGTTTTGGAGCATTTCCTGTCACGGGCGCTAGGCCTACCCACACAAGTGAGGTATCATTTTTATCGGGAGACTTGGGGGAACGCTGGGTGGAGGGAAATTTGTGGCTCCTCTCAGATTCCAGAACTTTCTGTCACCGAAATGTGAGGAAAACGTGTTTTTTTAGCCACATTTTGAGGTTTGTAAAGGATTCTGGGTAACAGAACCTGGTCAGAGGCCTACAAGTCACCCCATCATGGATTCCCTTAGGTCTCTAGTTTTCAAAAATGCACAGGTTTGGTAGGTTTCCCTAGGTGCCGGCTGAGCTAGAGGCCAAAATCTACAAGTAGGCACTTTGCAAAAAATACCTCTGTTTTCTTTAAAAAAATGTGATGTGTCCACGTTGCGTTTTGGGGCGTTTCCTTTTGCGGGTGCTAGGCCTACCCACACAAGTGAGGTATAATTTTTATCGGGAGACGTGGGGGAACATAGATTAGCAAAACAAGTGTTATTGCCCCTTGTCTTTCTCTAAATTTTTTCCTTCCAAATATAAGAGAGTGTGTAAAAAAGACATCTATTTGAGAAATGCCCTGTAATTCACCTGCTAGTATGGTCACGCCGGAATTCAGAGATGTGCATATAACCACTGCTCCTCAACACCTTATCTTGTGCCCTTTTTGGAAATACAAAGGTTTTCTTGATAGCTATTTTTCACTCTTTATATTTCAGCAAATGAATTGCTGTATACCCGGTATAGAATGAAAACGCAATGCAGGGTGCAGCTCATTTATTGTCTCTGGGTACCTAGGGTTCTTGATGAACCTACAAGCCCTATATATCCCCGCAACCAGAGGAGTCCAGCAGACGTAACGGTATATTGCTTTCGAAAATCTGACATTGCAGGAAAAAGTTACAGTTACAGAGTAAAACGTAGAGAAACATTGATGTTTTTTTACGTCAATTTCAATATTTTTCTTTTTCAGTTGTTATTTTCTGTAGGAAACCCTTGTAGGATCTACACAAATGACCCGTTGGAGAATTCAGAATTTTGTCTACTTTTCAGAAATGTTTAGATTTCTGGGATCCAGCATTGGTTTCACGCCCATTTCTGTCACTGACTGGAAGGAGGCTGAAAGCACAAAAAATTGACAAAATGGGGTATGTCCCAGTTAAATGCCAAATTTGGGTTGAAAAATTGGGTTTTCTGATTCAAGTCTGCCTGTTCCTGAAAGCTGGGATGCTGGTGATTTTATCACTGCAAACCCTTTGTTGATGCCAAAACCACAAGCCTTCTTCTGCAGCCACTTTTTCCCATTTTTTTTTTAAAAACAACATTTTTACTGTATTTTGGCTAATTTCTTGGCCTCCTTCAGGGGAACCCACAATGTCTGGGTACCTCTAGAATCCCTAGGATGTTGGAAAAAAGGACGCAAATTTGGCTTGGCTAGCTTATGTGGAAAAAAAGTTATGAGGGCCTAAGTGCGAACTGCCCCAAATAGCCAAAAAAGGGCTCGGCACTGGAGGGGGGAAAGGCCTGGCAGCGAAGGGGTTAAAATAGGGAAAGATTGTAATGTTATTTGTGTGTATTGCCACTAAAATAATATTTAGACATGTGTCTTCAACTGTAATCAATCACCATTGTTCATTATGGATTAAGTCCTCACAAGGATAATAGCACCTGATCAAGCCCTCACAAGGATGGTTCTGTGTGTGTAATTAAATAACAATATTTTTTAAAATTGGAGGCAGGACATTTTAGTATATTTTAACAATATTGGGAAAGGTTAGTCCCCACAAGGCAGGTATCTACATATAGGGCCTCATTATGACCTTGGTGTCCGGCGGTAAGCTGGAGGTAACACTGCCAACAGACTGGCAGTGTTCGGCCAGCTATTATGACCGTGGCTCAATAACCACTGCCATACCGCCGGCCCCTCCACTATACAGCCAGGCTTCCGCTACCCTGGGGATTATGAGTCCCGACCACCAGCTTGGCCACGGCGGTAAACACCGCCATGGAAAGGCTGGCAGTAAGGGGGACTTAGGGTGCCCCTTGGGGCCCCTGCATTGCCCATGCACTTGGCATGGGCAGTGTAGGGGCCCCCAGGCATAATCCCGTCACGCATTTCACTACCCGAATTTTGGGCAGTGAAATGCACAACGGGTGCTACTGCACCCGCTGCACATCAGCATTGCTGCTGGGTCTATTACGAGCTGGCAGCAATGTTGATGTGACTTTTTCGCTGGTCCAGCAGAAAAGTCGTAATAGGGAGCCAGCACTGGTGGTATTCTGGCTCCCGCTGCCTCGGCAGTCTTTTGAAAGGTTTTGAGGTTGTAATGAGGACCATAGACCCCACAAGCATCGTAACACATTTTAGCCCTTCTTTAAAAAGTTGTTGGACCTGGCCCTTTTTGCAGGGTTATCTCCAACTTTTTGCTTTTTCCTCCTATTTTTTCTGACCTTTTTTTGTTGACTTTAGGACTCTGGTCACTTTAGCACTGCTAACCAGTGCTAAAGTGCATATGCTTTCTGTCTATAATTATTTGATTGGTTTATCCTTGATTGGTATATTTGAATACCAGTAAGTCCCTAGTATAGTGCACCCTGTGTGCTCAGAGCCTGAAAGTCAATGCTACTAGTCAGCCTGTAGCACTGATCACACCACCCGCATGAGTAGCCTGTAAACATGTCTCAGGCCTGCCACTTCAGAGTCTGTGTGTGTAGTTTTAAACTGCTGTTTTGACCTGGTAAGTGCACCCACTTGCCATGCCCAAATATTCCCTTTTACTACATGTTTAGGGTGAAGTGTATTTAAAAAGTAGGTCATGTACTGATGTGTGCCAAATGTCCTGATAGTGAAATACTGCTAAGCAAGGACTATCTCTCTGATAGGGTAACATGGGGATTGGCTTGAAGTATCTTCTAAGTGTAGTTTCCCATCCGGAGCAAATAGAGATGTGGATCTTGGGGTTTCTGAACTCACATTTTAAAAATACAACTTTTGCTTAAGTTGTTTTTTGAATTGTAAGTTTGAAAATGCCACTTTTAGAAAGTGTGCATTTTCTTGCTTAACCATTCTGTGCCTCTGCCTGTCTGTGGAATACACATATGGGTCAGGATGACAGTTGGGCTGTTTGTGTATTCACTCTAGAGAGTCATAAAAAGGGAGCTGAGGAGTGCACTGCATATCCTGATGGCCCATCACCAGGCTGACAGGTCTTACTGAACTAGAGTGGTGGGAGGACTGACACTTGCACCTCAATAGGGCTGTACCTATCCTCACACAAAGCAGTCTCCAACCCCCCGGAGTGTGTCTGGGCCTAGGGCAGGGAAAGGCAGGGTTTTGTGCACTACAAAGACTTCTCTTTGAAGTTTGCCTACTTCAAAGGCAGAAATTGGTATAAATACTAGACCTCTGACACCAAGGAGTTAGGATCCTTTTGGACTGAGGTCATTCTGTCAGGAAGAAGAGCTGAATGCTGCAGCAGGTGTAGGAGGCTGGCCTGGCTTTTAGTGGGTACCTGATGGTACTTACACCTTGTGCCAGGTCCAGTTATCCCTTATTAGTAGATTAGTAGTGTTCTAGCAGCTTAGGCTGATAGAGGTAGCTGTAGCAGAGCAGCTTAGGTTGAACTAGGAGACATGTAAAGCTCCTACTGTACCACTTATATCATATAGCACTATATTATAAGAATCACAATACTCAGAGTTACTAACAATAAAGGTAATTTATTTTAGTGACAATGTGCCAAAAATATCTCAGAGGATATACTCCCTTAGGAGGTAAGTAAAATACACAAAATATACACACAAACCAAAATCAGGTAAGTAAACAGTTAGAAAAGTAGTGCAAACACTGCAGATACAATAGGATGCAGTAGGCCTAGGGGCAACACAAACCATATTCTAAGAAAGTGGAATGTGAACCACTTAGGGACCCCATGCCTAGTGTAGTGTGTAGAGGGTCACTGGGAGTGTAAGCAAACACTAAGGGTGTCCAAGATACCCCACCACAAGACCCTGAAAAGTGAGAGTAAAGTCACCCTACTTCCCCAGAAACACACTAAAGTTGTGACAGGAGATTCTGCAAAGACCACAACAGACTGCAAAGCACTGAAGACGGATTATTGGACCTGAGGACCTGTAAAGGAACTGAACCAAGTCCAAGAGTCACGAAAGTGTTCAGGGGTTGGCAGGAGCCCACTAAACCCCAGATGAAGGTGCAAAAGGGCTGCCTCTGGGTGGAAGAAGCTGAAGATTCTGCAACAACAGAAGATGCCAGGAACTTCTCATGTGCGCAGAAGATGTCCCACGATGTGCTGGAGGATAAAGAGTTATTTCCATGCAGAAAGACTGCAAACAAGCCTTGCTAGCTGCAAAGGTTGTTTCTGAAGAAAATGGGTGCTGCCCGGGTCCAGGAAGGACCAGAAGGTTGTCCCTTGGAGGAGGAGACAGAGGGAGCGCTCAGCAAGATAGAGAGCCCATGTAGAAGCAGGCAGCACCCATAGAAGCACTTGAACATGGGCTTAAGAAAACTGAGCACAGTGGTCATCTCAACACTACAAAGGAGGGTCCCACAAAGCCGGTGGTCAACTCAGCGAGTTGAGCAATGCAGGACGCGGTGCTTGGGACATGAGCTGTGCTGTGCATGAAGAATTCCTTGCAACAGTGCACAGAAGCCCTAGCAGCTGCAGTTCACGCATTACACAGGATTACTGCCTGGCGTAGGGAGGCAAGGACTTACCAAATTTGGACAGATGGACCACTGGACTGTCGGGGTCACTTTGATCTAGCTCATGTGTTCCAGGGACTACGCTCGTCACAATGAGATGGGACCCAGAGGACTGGTGAGGCAGAAGTTTGGTGCCTGCCTTAACAGGGGGAAGATTCCGTCAACCCATGGGAGATTTCTTCTTGACTTCCAGTGCAGGGTGAAGGCTGACAGCCCCCAGAGCATGTACCACCAGGAAACAGTTGAGAAAGCCGGCAGCATTAGGCACTAAAATGTCTCTGGTAGTCTTCTTGCTACTTTGTTGCAGTTTTGCAGGCGTCCTGGAGCAGTCAGCAGTCAATCCTTGGCAGAAGTCGAAGAGGGAGATGCAGAGGAACTCTGGGGAGCTCTTGCATTCATTATCTGCCTTTGTTCTGCCTTCCTGGGACTGGGCTGCCCAGACCCCAGGAGGGCAGAAGCATGTCTGTGGGTTGGCAGCAGCGGTAGCTGCAGTGAAAACCCCAAAGAGCTGGATTGGCAGTACCCGGGGTTCATCCTGGAGCCCCGGGGATGCATGGGATTGGCACCCCAATACCAGATTTGGCATGGGCGGACAATTCCATGATCTTAGACGTGTTACATGGCCATATTCAGAGTTACCATTGTGAAGCTACATATAGGTATTGACCTATATGTAGTGCACATGTGTAATGGTGTCCCCACGCTCACAAAGTCCGGGGAAATTGCCCTGAACTATGTGGGGGCACCTTGGCTAGGGCAAGGGTGCCCTCACACTTAGTAACTTTGCACCTAACCTTCACTAGGTGAGGGTTAGGCATATAGGTGACTTATATGTTACTTAAGTGCAGTGTAAAATGGCTGTGAAATAACGTGGACGTTATTTCACTCTGGCTGCAGTGGCAGTACTGTGTAAGAATGGTCTGAGCTCCCTATGTGTGGCAAAAGAAATGCTGCAGCCCATTGGGATCTCCTGGAACCCCAATGCCTTGGGTACCTAGGTACCATATACTAGGGAATTATAAGGGTGTTCCACTGTGCCAATCAGAATTGGTAAAAATGGTCACTAGCCTCAGTCTCAGTGACACAGTTAGGCATCACACAGGGAACACATTCAGCCCACAAATATGAGCACTGGGGTCCTGGCTAGCAGGATCCCAGTGTGACAGGCAAAAACAAACTGACACACAAGTAAAAAATGGGGGTAACATACCAGACAGAATGGTACTTTCCTACAGCAGGGACGGCATCTCTCCCTCTCGCTGAGGCTTTATTGTGCTAGTCTGTGGCTTGCTGCGCCTGTCCTGGGAGTGAAAGGACTGGACTTTGCTTTATACACCCTGCATTTCTACATAGCGATGACAAGTCTTTAAGTGATTGACTAATGACTGCCTTTACAAAAGCTTAAGGCAGCCATGCTGTTTTAAGTACACTTTGGCTGTGTTCTGTGTTATGCCTTCAGATACGGATAAGTATTAGGTTTGATATTTCCTCTTAAATATTACTACTTTACTAAGACTATGGTGGTCATTATGACATTGGCAGTGATAGTTAAAGTGGCGGTAATACCGCCAACAGGCTGGCGGTAATTACTGCAAAATTAAGGCTGTGAGAACTCCCATAGACAGCCAATGTACCACACCATCTGCCAGGGTGTTAACACCACACACCACGGCGGTGGCCACCAACAGCCAGGAGGAAGAAAAGGTACCACCCACCATATCATGACACTGCAATCTGCCACAATTTCTGGGGCGGTATCAATGCCATCAAAAGCCTGGCGGAAACACTGCACAGAAGACGAAAGACTCACATCAGAGACACAGAGAAGACCAACTCCACCACGGAACTGGAACTGCAAGTCTTCCGATGCTCTCCTATGCCATGTTCCACCTGGAACACCAAATCCGATGAAGACGATGATGGTGAGTACAGCCGCCTAGCATACAAGTGAGGGAGGGAGGAAAAGGAGAGTGACACATACAAACACAACACACACCAGACACCCACACACCATACACACAACCAGCTGCAGATGAAAAACAATGGCACAGGATACACATCATAGTAATGCAAGGACTACAGTAAGGCATTACTGAGAATGTATTGAATGAGAACAGCCACCAAATGAACCAATTGGATAACAAAGAGAGATGTACAATTGTCCAGAAAGGGCCAATACCCACTCCAAAGTACAAAGGGCCCACATGGCCAAGGGGCACAGTCCTAGGCCCAACTTGTTTCCTGATGACATCCGCACAGAACTGTGCAGGGGCATCATTTTAGAAGTGGGCAGGCACCTCAGGGGTAAAGGGTGTGGGGGGCACTTCAGCTGCAGCCGGGAACTTGCCCACTGCTTCCGGAGGGGGCTCAACGCCCATTACTAATTGATGGGGAGTGCATTTCACAGTCTCTCAGGTGAGGTACATGCCCACTGGTTCTGAAGGGGACTCCATGCCCATTACACATTGCTGGGGAGTGCAACGTCAGAGTTTCTCAGGTGGGTACTTTCCCACTGGTTGTGGAGGAGGCTCCATGCCCATTACTCATTGCCGGGGAATGCAATGTCACAGTCCCTCAGGTGGGATACTTACCCACTGGTTCTGGAGGGGGCTCCATGCTCATTATGTGCAAGGTCAAGGTGTTTAAGGTGGGGTACTTGCCCACTGGTTCTGGTGGGGGATCCTTGTACAGCAGTCCCTGGAGGGTGGCCTACATGCCCTCTGCTGGAGGTGAGAACTGCATTGTCTCAGCTGGAGGTGACGGCTCCATGACCACTGGTGGTGGTGGTGTTGGTACCCGGCCAGCCTCTACTGGAGGTGAGGGCTGCTGTTTCTCAGCTGGGGAAGGTGCCTCCTGGGCAGCCTTTGCTGGAGGTGAGGGCTGCTATGTCTCAGCAGGGGATGAGGGCCCTGTGCCCACTGGTGGTGGTGATACCCTGCCAGCCTCCTCAGGAGGTGAGGGCTGCTGTGTCTCAGCAGGGGATGAGGGCCCTGTGCCCACTAGTGGTGGTGGTGAGGTATCCTGCCAGCCTTTGCAGGAGGTGAGGGCTGCTGTGTCTCAGCAGGAGGTGAGGGCTTCTCCCCTTTCCTAGCAGGAGGTGAAGGCTTCTTCCCCTCCCTGGCTGGAGAAGTGGGATCCTTCCCCTTCCTGGCTGGTGGTGTATGATCCTTCACTGCCTTGCCTCCACAACTAGGAGGTGCCTTCACTTTCCCTGTGGATTGTTTAGTGGAGGTGCTGGGCTGGGTCGTTATGACCCTGCTCTTACAGGCAGGACAGGGGAGGGGGAGGGAAGAGGTCAAGTTGGGCAAGGCAAAGCTTCTTCAGGACGGTGGGGCCGGATGAGGGAGGAAGGATGGAAGTGGAGGTTGAGGAGTGGTTGTTGGAAGTGTATATCTGAAGGACTTGGGTGCAGGTGCATGGGCAGTGTGCTGATGTGAGGTTAGTGGCTGTTGGGTGTCTGGGTGCCTGCGTTTCTGTCCTTTAAGGGGGGGGCAGACAGGGTGGGAGAGGACACAGGGGACGCGTGCAGGGATGTTGTGGAGGTGTCTGCTAGTGAGGTGTGTGTGCTGCTTGGTGTCATAATGCTGGTGGTGGATGTTGAAGCAGTGCATGCAGGTGTGAGTGTGGACGTGACTGTGAGGGAGGTGGAGGAGGAGGAGGGGGAGACAGTGGAGGCAGTGGATGTTGTTGTTTCTGCAGCTGCCTAGTGTTTGCTGGAGTGCTTTTGGACTGAAGTGTGGTGCCTGTGTTTGACTGTGCCACTCCTGAGTGATGTCTTGTGTGCATGCTCATCTGTGTGTGTGCATTGGATGGGTTGGGGTTGAGGAGACTGGGACTGGGAAGCGGTAGTTGGAGGGGGGACGGTAGGAACAGGGACAAAGGATGCCATCAGAGAGGAGGCCAGAGCCTGAATCAATCTCTGTTGGGCGGCTAATCCACTGTGGATGCCCTCCAGGAATGCATTGCATTGCTGCATCTGGGATGCCAGCCCCTGGATGGCATTCACAATGGTTGAATGCGCTACAGAGATGGATCTCAGGAGGTCAATAGCCTCCTCACTCAGGGCAGCAGGGCTCACTGGGGCAGGGCCTGAGGTGCCTGGGCTGAAGTAGATGTCCACTCTCCTGGGTGAGCGGGCACTGACAACTCACTTAGGGGCTACTGGGAGGGTGGTGCTGGAACTGGGGGTGGCAGGTGTCCCTGATGCTGGGGTGGTCACAGAGGTGTCCTCCACCACCAGGGAGCTTTCATTGGAGGCGGAATCAGAGTCTGTGTTTTCACCTCCTGTCTCTGCTGTGGTGCTCTTCTCACCTTCCGTCCTACTGGTTCCGTTGGGGTTGGTGGACTCTGCCCACTGTTCTCACCCCCTTGTGGTTGCTGTGATGCCCTCAAGCGCCCATCCAGATCTGGGTAGGCAACTGCCCTGTTGGGAGGCCATCCCCAGCTGGGCCTCCGCGGTCTTCTGTGCCCAGCATTTCAGGTCCTCCCACCTTTTCCGACAGTGGGTGCTCCACCTGCTGTAGATCCCCAGGGTCCACACATCCTTGGCCATGGCACTCCACAATCCCTTCTTTTGATGGGCACTGACCTGCAGAGGTGATACAGACGGAGGACACCTTTACACATACAATCCAGCCTGTCACACATATGGCCTAACAATCCTGTTTCCATCTCCATTGGCACACACATCCCCTGGCGCCCACCATGTACAATACCACCAGACATTCCCCCCATGACACGATGCTTGCACACAATGCTTGCACACACATCTCCATGAATCTTTCCCACATGCATCATGCCCAAGGCATACTCACCTGTTAGTCTGGTGGCCCATACAGCAGTCTATACTGGGGTAGGACCCCATCCACCAGTCACTCCAGCTCCCCCGAAGTGAAGGCAGGGGCCCTTTCCCCGGTCACACGGGCCATGGTAGATTCCAGACACTGGTCACATCAGCACACGCAGTGTAGGACGTGACCGCCATTTTCTATCTAAATCCTCACTTGTTTCCTGACTTTCCACAGGACAACACCTACACTGTCCTGTGCAAAGTCATGAAACAAGTGAGGATTTAGATAGAAAATGACGGTCACATTGGCTACTGTGTACACCGTCACCCCTGGCGCTAATGCCCATTGGCCACTGTACTCCATAGAGCCCCATATTAGCCAATGAAGAATTGCACAGCGGTGCATGACCGCCTTCCGCCACAATGTCCAACATGAGCGGAGTTACCTCACTTCCACCTCTCCCACGATACACGACAGGCCATCTCCATATCATGGAGGTGGACAACGATCAGATTATCCATAACTATGTCACTGCCTAGAATTGCACATACATTGCCATTCCCAATGTCCCATCACACTGATGCTGTATGTGCACTGAGGTGGTGGTTCCATTGTTCAAATTGTGACATCCTACTCACTCTTGTGTCCCCTAGATACCTACCACTGCGGATGAATAAGAGGAGGAGACAACCCCTGTGTACAGACCCCTTGTGGACATGGCTACACTGGAAGACAGGCACATTATACTCACCTATAGATTGGACAGGGCCACCATCACAGAGGTGTGTGCCTAATTGAAGCCTGACCTGATATCAGCAATCCATCATTGAATTGGGATTACCTCTCTTGTGCAAGTGCTATCAGTGCTCCATTCCCTGGCAACTGGTTCTTTCTAAGTGACAATGGGCTTGGCAGCAGGAATGTCACAGCCAATGTTCTCAGTCATGCTCGCAAGGTTATTTTCTGCTTTTGTGCAACACATGTGCAGCTACATTGTTTTCCCCCAGGTGGAAGATTTGGCCACTCTGAAGGCAGGATTCTATGCAATGGGGCATATCCCCAATATTACTGGGGCAATTGACTGTACACATATTGCATTTGTGCTCCCCCCACCAGAATGAACAGGTATTCAGGAATCGGAAGAGTTTCCACTCAATGAATGTGCAAATGGTGTGCCTGGCGCACCAGTACATCTCCCATGTCACTGCTAAATATCCTGCATCGTGCATAATGCCTTTGTCCTGAGGAATAGCAGCATCCCAAATGTGATGGTCCAACTACAGAGGCACAGGGTGTGGCTAATAGATGAGCCAGAGTCCCCACAGACTGTCTGTCACTGTATGCCTACATGTATCATCCCCATAGCATTGTGTTAGGCTAATGTTTGTCCCTCAATACTTGGAGGTGACTCTGGTTACCCAAACCTATTGTGACTCCTGACCCCTGTGAGGAATCCCAGGACAGGGGCTGAGAACCGTTATAACAAGGCACATGGGTGAACCAGAAGAATAATCGAAAGGACCTTTGGCCTCCTGAAGGCCAGGTTCCGGTGCCTCCATATGACAGGTGGATTCCTGTGCTACTCACCCGGGAAGGTCAGCCAGGTAGTAGTGGCATGCTGCATGTTGCACAACCGGGCCCTCAGACGACATGTGCCTTTTCTGCAGGAGGAGGAGACTGGAGATGCCTCTGTGGCAGCAGTGGACCCTGAGGAAAGTGAGGATGAGGAGGCACAGGATAAGGATGTAGACAACAGGACATCAGTACACGTCAATACTTTCAATGACACACAGGTGAGACAGTGGAACTGATCATTGCGCTGACTATTGATTTCATCTGTGTGACTGTAGCACAATGGTATTCACTTCCTTTGCATATCAACTTTGTTTCACATATGGCTTGTCATTTTACAGATGTTTGTGATATGACAACAATGTCCTGATGTGATTACTACAGACAGTTACTGGTCATTCATTGTATGCTATCACAGTGTTCAAATCATTCGCACTAGATGTGACTGTTCCCCTAAATGCAAGCATTCTCAACAACATCAAATACTATCAGTCAGGTTGTGTCCAAGGGTGTTTATTGTAGTGTTATAAAATTGAGGGAAAAGTGCAGTGGAATGGGGTGATGGTAGAGGAAAGTCCAGGGTATTGTTCTAGTCTGTTTATAGCAGAGGTCCAGCGTCCAAGGGGCCATGGGAAGGGGAGCAAAAGCAATAAAAAATGGAAAAGGTGACAAGGTGGGACACAAGGGGGACAATGAGGAGAGTCTCCTTTCCTGGTGGTGGTTTTGGTCTTGGCAAGTGTCTGTGGCTTCTGTCTGGATCGAAGGGAGCGTTTACAAGGCGGTTCACCTTCTACATGGAGAGGGGTTCTGGTGTCCTGTGGGTCCTGTGGCGGGGCCTCCCGCTTATTAGGTGCAGCAGAAGTGGAGGGCTGGTCAATAGACTGGCTAATGGTAGGGGCCCGCTGCTGTGCTGTTGATTCACTCATGATGTTGGCCATGTCTGCCAGGACCCCTGCTATGGAGATCATGGTGGTGTTGCAGGTCTGCAAGTCCTCCCTGATCTCCTGATGGTGTTCCTCCGGCCGCCGCTTGTTCTCCTGCATGTTGTCAAGGAACTGGCTGATCGTGTCCTGGGATTGTTGGTAGGTCCCCAGGATCTTGGTGAGTGCCTCCTGGATAGTCGGTTCCCTGGACCTGTTCTCCCCCTGTCACGCAGCGGTCCTCCCAGTGTCCCTGGTGCCCTGTGCCTGTGTCCCCTGAATGGTGTGCCCACTGCCACTGACCCCAGGTACCTGATTTTCTTGGGTGTGAGGTGTGGACTGGGGTCCTTATACAGGTGGGCACACTGCTGATTGATGTCTCCTAGGGACAGAGGTGTGAGGACGTTGGGTGGGTGCTGTGGTGTTGGATACTGATCGGGCAGGCTCTGTGGTGGACTGGGAGTGGGCTGTGGTGACTGACTGTGTGATGTATTATGCTTCATGCCTGTGACATATTGTACATCCCTAGCTTCCCCTCTATCGTTGCTGTTGCCTTGCCACCTTTGATTGTGTATGGTGATGTATTGTGGGATTGTTATTTCCCCTATGCTGTGCATGCTTTGGTGATGGGTGTCCGTGCAGGGCTGGGAGGGCTGTCCATACATTGGTATAACATTCAGCGCTTGGCATTGGGGTTAGTCATATGTGTAGGTGCAGTGTGTGGGTTGGAGTGAAATGATGAGAGTGAGGGTGAGGGTGTGAGATGGCATGCAGGTATGGGGTTGATAAGTAGTAGTAAATGTTGACTCACCGGTGTCCAGTCCTCCGGCAACTCCAGTGAGTCCCTCAGGATGAAGTAATTCCAAGACTTGCTCCTCACATGCTGTGAGCTGTGGGGGAGGACCTGGGGGTCCACCACCAGTCCTCTGTATGGCGAGCAGGTACCTTGCTGCTATGGGATATACCTTCCCCCGTAGGTTGTTCCACCACCTCCTGATATTGTCCCTTTTTCTTGGATGCTGTCCCACGGCATTCACCTTGTCCACGATTCTCTGCCATAGCTCTATCTTCCTGACAATGGAAATTTTCAGTACCTGTGCTCCAAACAGCTGAGGTTCTACCCTGACTATTTCCCCCACCATGGCCGCAACTCCTCATCTGTGATACGGGGGTGCCTTTGTGGGGACATGGGTGTTGTGAGGTGGTTGTAAGTGTGTGTGTTGGTGTTAGAAATGGGGTTTTTGGTTGGCAGTCAGGTTACCCCCTGTCCAAGCAAAAGCCCTAACTCTAGTCAGGATAAGTCACACACAATCCAAGATTATCCTGTGCCCACCCTCTGGTAGCTTGGCACGACTAGTCAGGCTTAACTTAGAAGGCAATATGTAAAGTATTTGTGCAATAAATCATACAATACCACCATATAGCACCACAAAAATACACCACACAGTGTTTAGAAAAATATATAATATTTATCAGGATAATTGTAGGTCAAAAAGAATAAAGTTGCAATGGGAAATTGTAGAGATATCACTGAAAAGTGATACAAAGTGTCTTAAGTCTTTAGAATATAAACAAAGTCTCTTTCAAGCACAAGTACCTGGTTTAGAGTGGAAAAATCTCCTCAGAGGGCCACAGAGGAAGAGGTGCGTGGAAAAAGGATGTGTGCGTCGATTTCTCCCCAGCACACACGGACTTGCGTTGTTATTTTCCACGCGGGGAAGTCGTGCGTCGTTTTTCCGGCGCGCGGACAGTCTCTTTCTGTGGATCGCGGGGATTACCAGATGTCCCGGGTCTGTGCGTGGATTTTCCTGCTTGTTCTCCGGCTGCCCGTCGGTCTGCGGGGCTGCGCGTCGAAATTACGATCTCACGGCAGGCGTCGCGTCGATTTCTCCTCTAGAGGTCGGTCTGCGGGGCTGCGCGTTGAAAATTACGATCTCACGGCAGGCGTTGCGTCGATTTCTCCTCTAAAGGTAATGCGGCGTTGTCCTTGCGAAGCCGTGCGTCGGATTCTCAGTCGTCCCAAGAGCGTCGCATCGATCAGCGTCGGTGTGCGGCGTTTTTCTCGCCGCGGAACAAGCTGTGAGTCGAAATTTTTGGCGCACGGAGCATCCAAGTGAAAAAGAGAAGTCTTTTTGGTCCTGAGACTTCAGGGAACAGGAGGCAAGCTCTATCCTTGGAGAGCACTTTCATAGCCAGACAAGAGTTCAGCAAGGCAGCAGGGCAACAGCAAGGCAGCAGTCCTTTGTAGAAAGCAGACAGGTGAGTCCTTTGAGCAGCCAGGCAGTTCTTCTTGGCAGGATATAGCTTCTGGTTCAGGTTTCTTCTCCAGCAAGTGTCTGATGAGGTAGGGCAGAGGCCCTGTTTTATACCCAAATGTGCCTTTGAAGTGGGGGAGACTTCAAAGAGTGGCTAAGAAGTGCACCATGTCCCCTTTCAGTTCAATCCTGTCTGCCAGGGTCCCAGTAGGGGGTGTGGCAGTCCTTTGTGTGAGAGCAGGCCCTCCACCCTCCCAGCCCAGGAAGACCCATTCAAAATGCAGATGTATGCAAGTGAGGCTGAGTACCCTCTGTTTGGGGTGTGTCTGAGTGAATGCACAAGGAGCTGTCAACCAAGCCCAGCCAGACGTGGATTGTAAGGCACAGAAAGATTTAAGTGCAAAGAAATGCTCACTTTCTAAAAGTGGCATTTCTAGAATAGTAATATTAAATCCGACTTCACCAGTCAGCAGGATTTTGTATTACCATTCTGGCCATACTAAATATGACCTTCCTGCTCCTTTCTGATCAGCAGCTGCCACTTCAACAGTGTATGAGGGCAGCCCCAATGTTAGCCTATGAAGGGAGCAGGCCTCACAGTAGTGTAAAAACGAATTTAGGAGTTTTACACTACCAGGACATATAACTACACAGGTACATGTCCTGCCTTTTACCTACACAGCACCCTGCCCTAAGGGTTACCTAGGGCCCACATTAAGGGTGACTTATATGTAGAAAAAGGGGAGTTCTAGGCTTGGCAAGTACTTTTAAATGCCAAGTCGAGGTGGCAGTGAAACTGCACACACAGGCCTTGCAATGGCAAGCCTGAGACAAGGTTAAGGGGGCTACTTAAGTGGGTGGCACCACCAGTGCTGCAGGTCCACTAGTAGCATTTAATCTACAGGCCCTAGGCACATGTAGTGCACATTACTAGGGACTTATAAGTAGATTAAATAGTCCAATCAGGTATGAGCCAGAGTTACCATGTTTAAAAAGGAAGAGAGCATATGCACTTTAGCACTGGTTAGCAGTGGTAAAGTGCGCAGAGTCTAAAAGCCAGCAAAACAGGGTCCAAAAAGTGGAGGGAGGCAGGCAAAAAGTTAGGGGTGACCACCCTAAGGCATGTCAGGTCTAACAGTTGGGTACTGTGGTTGGGGGCGGGTAGTGGTGTGCATGAGGGATATATTAATTTGTATGGCTAGTTGTCTCAGTGGTCTTGATATCAGTCTTGTGGCAATAATTTGCATTCGTAAAGGTTTGTGGGTAATGTGGGTGTGTGATTTATAGTGGTGTGGGTGGGTGGGTGTGGTGTGTGTATGAGTATCAGGGGTGTGTTTTTGGTATTGGCCAATGTTGTGTGGTTTAGTATTTGGGTGTCCATTCTGAGTGCGCTGTTGTGTACCGCCAATGGTTTACCACCATTGAATGTCTGCCATGGTGATTCGTGGGTCATGATGTAGTGGGCGTTGTTTTGTTGGTGTAACGGTATGGGTGTTGGTACCAACAGTTTAACACTGACCTTTGGGCTGGCTGATTTGTGTATGTGGCAGTCTTCTGTCGGATTGGTGTATGTGTGTAATAGTATGGGGAATGGATATTCACCACCGTGGTGGTATGTTGGTGGGCGTTACCATGGCGGTAAGGGGGGTTTACCGCCAATGTCATGATGAGGGCCTATATATTTAAAAAAATCACATGGAGTACCATGGTACTACCTCTGGACTACTGAGGTACTTAAACTACATTTTAAAAAGAATGTTACAAAATTAAAAATACACTGCCGCCAACATACCGCCGGCACGGCTACACACACATAGCAATACGACACTATACAGACACGCACATAAGTCGGCCAGCCCAAAGATCAGTGATAAACTGGCAATAGCAAAACCCACACCGTTACGACAACAGAACTATGCCCACAGCATTATGACCCAAGAATCACCGTGGTGGATATTCAACCATGGTAAACCATTGGCGGTACATACTGCCGCGCTCAAAATACACACACACATACAAAAGAACACTACATTGGACAATTCAAACTACACACACCTGACACATAAACACACACCACACACCCACACCACTATAAAACACACACACACATTACCCACAACCCTTTACAACTAACATAATTTGACAGCTGAGAGAGAGACACACCAAGAGCACCCACAGAAACAGACCCACAGAACACCATCACCCATACACCATCCACGCACCTCACAGCACACACACCAACACATCACCCAACACACCTTCACCCACACCACTCACACTACACCCATGACACCACAAAGACACCCCAGGTTCTCAGAGGAGGAGCTAAGGGTCATAGTGGAGGAAATTATCCTGGTAGAGCCACACTATTCGGATCACAGGTGCAGCAGACATCCATTGCTAGGAAGATGGAGCTATGGTGGAGAATCGTGGACACTGTAAACGCCATGGGACAGCACACCAGAACAATGGATGACATCAGGAAAAGGTGGAACGACCTACGGGGAAGGTGCGTTCTGTGGTTTCAAGACAACAGATAGCTGTACAGAGGACTGGCGGTGGACCCCCAACCTCCTCACCCACAACTAACAACATGGGAGGAGGAAGTCTTGGCAATACCGCATCCTGAGGGCCTGGCAGGAGTAGCAGGGGGACTGGACTCTGGTAATTCAACTCTTTACTACTCTCACCCCCCTACCCGCATGCCATCACATACCCCCACCCCTACCCTCACCCCATCATTCCACCACCTCACATATAACCCACCATCACAACCCACTCATCCCAAGTCCAAGCCCTGCATGCAACACCAAAGCATGGACACCCCTCACAGACCTGCATGGACACCCATCACTAAAGCATGCACATTAGAGAGAATCACCTAGCCCACATAATCACCACTCAAACAAGGCAAAGCTGCAGAGCAATCACAACCATACAGGGCAACGCACCCATGCACAAGATGTCATATACAGAAACTATAACACTGCATTTACATCTCCACAGGTCCCCCCCCCAACGTCACTGGAGAGGAGGTGCCAGCAACATCCATTCCCCCCACAGAAGAGGCCCACAGTGATGACAGCAGCTCTGCTCACCTGGATCAGGATGACCAATCTGGCCCATCAGGGATCTCTGGACAGTCGGTGACTCAGGCACAGTCCCATACCATCACAGAGCCTCCCCCTCAGTAAGCATCACCACAGCACCCACCCAGCAGACCCATACCTCTGCATCCAGGACATGTCAATAACAGTTTGTCCACGAATACAGGGACCCCATGGCACCCCACAACCACGGGACGATCAGGGACCTGTGGTCAATGGCAGTTGGCACACAGTTCAGGGGACAGAGGCACAAGACAACAGGGACGCTGGGAGGACTGCTGTGCTACAGGGGGAGGAGAAACCCAGGGAACTGACTCTCCACGAGGCACTCACCAACATCCTGGGAGCATACCACCATTCCCAGGAGACAATGGGCCAGATACTGGAAAGGTTGCAGGAGGGACAGTACCTGGGGATCAGGGAGGACCTAAAGAAGATCCACACCACCTTGGTCACCATTGTAGGGGTGGTGGCAGACAAGGTCAACACCATGAGTGAGGCAGTGGCACACCATCGGGCCCCTGATACTAGCCACACCGATAACCAGCCCTCCACCTCCGCTGCCGCTACTGTAGAGGAGGCCCGGCCACAGGAACTACAGGCCACCAGCACCCCTCCCCTGCAGAAGGAGAACCACCCCGCCAACGGTCCCTGTGATTCAGGCAGAAGCCAGAGAACATTGCTAAGACCCCCACCTGTAAATAAGACTCTCCTGATTGTCACCCTTGTGTCCCACTCTGTCCACCTTGAACTGCCATTGCTCCACTTCCTATGCCCCCTTGGACAATGCACCTGTGATACAAATAGACTGGACTCTATCCTGGACTTACCTCCATCATCCCCCCAGCCCATTGCACATCCCCCTATACCTCTTAGCACTTAAATAAACACCCTTAGAGAAAATACAAGTATGGAGTATGTCAAATGATTTAACTATGTATTCGTTTGACAAGGTTTAAACATTACAATACAACTGAACAGTAATGTACACAGAGGAATGACCTGTAGTTGGCTGCAGTCAACACACCAGGTGCCAGAGTGGCCCACAGATATCTGAAAATAGAGATGCCAAAGGGTACAGTAAGTGACCATAGAATTGGGAGAATCTGCCTGCCATGTACAATGTCAAATACAAAACTGTCAAAGCAAAGTGAAGTTATAGTGTCTTACCTGTGTGTCACTGGAAGTACTGTTGTATAATAGCTTTTCTGTTGTCCTCATCCTCATCCTCTGCCTCTTCATCTTCACTGTCCACAGGGTCCACTGCTGCCACACGGCCATCTCCAGCCTCATACTCCTGCAGAAAATGCACCTGGCGTCTCAAGGTAAGGTTATGCAACATGCAGCATGCCACGATTATCTTGCACACCTTCTTGGGTGAGTAGCACAGGGATCCACCTGTTAGATGCAGGCACCGAAACCTGGCTTTCAGGAGGCCCAATGTCCTCTCTATTTATTGTCCTTGTTCACCCATGTGCCTTATTGTAACGTTCCTCTGCCCTTGTCCTGGCATTCCTCACTGGGGTCCGTAGCCATGAGAGGTTGGGGTAACCAGAGTCACCTGCAAATATCGAGGGACAACTGTTAGACACACACTAACTCTTAGGTCCCACACCATAGCCATACACCGCGATCCACTAGCTGGGAACCAGGGCTCAACTATTACCCACACCCAGTGCCTCTGGAATTGTGCCATCACATATGGGATGCTGCTATTCTTCAGGAACTAGGCATCATTCACAGAGCCAGGATACTTTGCATTGACCTGGGAGATGTACTGGTCAGCCAGGCACACAATCTGCAAATTTATCGAGTGAAAGTTCTTTCGATTTCTGATGTGTACAATGAATTACCCCAATAATGTTGGGGATATGTCCCATTGCATGGAAGTCAGCTTTCACTGTGGCCAAATCCTCCAACTGGGGGAAAATGATGTAAGTGCACATGTGTTTAATAAGGGCATACAACACTCTGGTTAGCACCATAGAGAACATTGGCTGTGACATTCCTGCTGCCAAGCCCACTGTTACTTGGAAGGAGCCAGTTGCCAAGAAATGGAGTACAAATAGGACTTGCATAAGAGGGGGGATCCTGGTGGGGTGACGGATGGCAGATATCAGGTCAGTCTCCAATTGGGCACACAGCTATGTGATAGTGGCCCTGTCCAGTCTATAGGTGAGGATAATGTGCCTGCCCTCCATTGTTGAGAAGTCCACCAGCAGTCTGTAAATGGGGGGATGGCTCCATCTCCTATTCATCCGCAGCGGTTGTAATCTAGGGGGGAAACGGGGAGCAGCTGGTCAGTATTCCACATTTCCAAACACTACACTGCATTGCATGTTGTGACAGTAACAGTATGTTGTTGGATAGGCCCAAATGGTGCCTATGTGTACTGTGATGCAGTTAGGTGCCATGGCCTGCCCCCCCAAGAAATGGCATACACCTGTCAAGTTTGGAGGGACAGGTGGAAATGAGGTAATTCCGCTGACGTTGTGCGCCATTGCGGGAGGCGGTTGAAAACTGCTGTGCAACTTCTCATTGGTTATCATTGTGCCCTATGGGTTACAGTGGCCAATGGTGATGTATGCCGCTGGTGACGGTACGCACTGCCACAGACATGACCGCCATTTCCTATCTGTTCACTCACTTGCTACCTGACCTTCGACAGGAGAGGACCTACACTGCAAGTGCTGCTGTGACCTGTGTCTGGAATCAACCATGGCTCGTGTCACTGGGGAAAGGGCCCATGCCTTCACCACTGTGGATTGGGAGCGACTAGTGGATTGGGTCCTACCTCAGTACCGAATGCTGTATGGGCCTCCAGTTTAACAGGTGAGTATACTGTGAGCACGATGCATGGGGCATGAATGTATAGAGTGCTGTGTGGGAGAGCCTCTTGTGGGGGGAGGGGTTGGTGGAAGGGTTCTGGGCAGCGTGCTGGATTTATGGTGGGCAATGTCTGAGCATTAGGGGATGGAAGGGCTATGGTGGGCCATGAGTGTAACAGGCCAGGCGGTACGGCTAATACCTTTTTTTATGTATCTTTTTCTGCAGGTCAGTGCCCATCAGAAAAATGTTATATGGCATGCCATCGCCAAGGACGTGCGGACCCTGGGGGTCTATGGCAGGTGGAGCACCCACTGTCGCAAACAGTGGGAGTATCTGAGATGCTAGGCAAGGAAGACGGTGGAGGCCCGACTGGGGATGGCCTCCCAATGAGGAAGGGGTGCCTTTCGAACCCTGACCCCACTGATGGCCAGCATAATGGCGGTGGCCTATCCGGACCTAGATGAGCACTTGAGGGGGTGAGTACAGTTTCACAATATACTACTTGCGCATGGTGGGGTGTTCTCCAGGTGGGGGATGTAGGCCTGTGGGTGCCCCTAGGCCAGGCAGAATATTTCAGGGTAGGTTCCATGTTGGGCAGGGGCTGATTAACACCACCTCCTAACAAGCTAGTAGGCATCCACTATTGGGCAGGGGTCTGTGACTGTCAGGTATGCTGCTATTGGTGTTAGGTATGCCTATCCATGGCCTGGTGACTAGAATTGTGACTGGTGGTGCATTGCCTAGTGCGTAGGGCTGTTCACTGTGTGTGTGTGTGTCGTGTACACCAACGGTGGTGCTGTTGCTGCCATTTACAAAGTGTATCCTTTGTCTATCCCCCCCTTCTTGTTTTGTCATCCTGTCCTTACGTTCATTAGCATCATCTGGCAGAGGAGCAGAGGCACTGGCAAAGGAGGGAGCAGAATCCCACATGGCTATGGAGGCCGAATCCACCGACGATGAGGGAAACCAGTGGGATGGAGGGCGAGTGAAGCACCACGGCGGAGACTGGAGGGGACTGTTCTGACAGTGATACCTCCTCCGATGGAAGCTCCCTGGTGGTGGTGGGCACCTCTGTGGCCACCCCAAATACAGGTACATGCACCACCTCCATACCACCACTGCCCTCTCAGCAGCCTCTCAGCGTGTTTCCCGTGCCCTCTCACCCAGGAGAGTGGGCATCTCCTTCACCCCGGGGACCTCAGGTCCTGCCCCAGTTAGACCTGCTGCCCTGAGTGAGGAGGCAATTGACCTCCTTCGATTTATCTCTGTTGGGCAGTCAACCATAGTGAATGCCATCCAGGGGCTGGCAGGCCATTTGCAACAAACAAATGCATACCTGGAGGGCATTCACTCTGGCATGGCGGCCCAACAGAGATCAATCCAGGCTCTGGCCTCCTCCCTGATGGAAGCCATTGTCTCTTACTCTAGCCTCCCCCCTCCAACTTCCTCTATCCAGTCCCATTCCCCTCAACCCTAACCTATCCCAAGCATACAGTCAGACCAGCATGCACCCAAGACAACACACAGGAGTGGCTCAGGCAAACACAAGCACCACACATCATCCCACAGACACTCACACAAACACCATCCAGGTGCAGACATACCGACATCCACTGCCTCCACTGTGTCCCCATCCTCCTCCTTGTCCACCACCCTCCCAGTAGCGTCTCCACTAACACCTGCATGCACTACATCCTCATCCACTACCCCCATCACCATCACACCTATCACTACACACCCCTCACTGGCAGTCACAACCCCCCTTCCATGCACACGTCCCCTGTGTCCTCTCCCACTGTGTCTGCGCCCCCCTCCTCCCAAAGTACACAAACGCAAGCACTCAGACACCCAACAGCCATCCACCTCACAATAGCATCCAGCCCATGCACCTGCACCCAAACACAGCAGACAGACACTTCCAACAACCAGTCCCTCTTCCTCTACTCCTAAACCTTCAAACTTTTCCCGCCCCAGTGTCCCTAAGAAGCTTTTCCTCTCTGCAGTTGACCTCTTCCCCCCTCACCCCCTGTCCTTCATGTCAGGCCAGGAATGTCAGAACCCAGGCTAGCACCTCAGCCACCCGGTCCACGGCCACAGTAGTGTCAGCAGCTACTGCAGGTGGGAGAGGCATCAGGGAACCAACCATCAGCACTGACAGTGTGCCTGCACCAGCTGCCAAGTGGAAGGACAATGGGGCACCACCAGCTGCCAAGGGGAAGTGCAAGGGGGCACCACCAGCTGCCAAGGGGAAGGGCAATGAGGCACAACCAGCTGCCAAGGGGAAGGGCAAGGAGGCACCACCAGCTGCCAAGGGGAATGGCAAGGAGGCACCACCAGCTGCCAAGGAGAAGGGGAAGGGGGCACCACCAGCTGCCAAGGGGAAGGGCAATGAGGCACAACCAGCTGCCAAGGGGAAGGGCAAGGAGGCACCACCAGCTGCCAAGGGAAAGGGCAATGGACCTCACCTGCATGCAGGAAGGACAGGAGGCCTGGTGCTGGGACTGATTCTGAGCCCCCACCACCAACCATGGCAGTTCAGTCGTCCAAGGCTACAGGGGAAGGGCTGGAGCCTCCCCCACCACTGGCATCCCCGACACCAGCACCGCCACCGGCACTACTGCCAGCAGCAGCAGCCCCAGTGGGCAGCCTTCCGAGGCTGCAGGGGATGGACTGGAGCCTCCCCCTACTACTGCTAGCACCGCCACCAGCACCACTGCCAGCAGCAGCAGCCCCAGTGGACAGCCGTCCGATGCTGCAGGGGAAGGGCTGGAGCCTCCCCCCACCACTGCCAGCACCACCACTAGCACTGCCACAAGCACCAGCACCAGTGCCAGCAGCAGCAGCCCCAGTGGGCAGCCGTCTGAGGATGTAGGGGAAGACCTGGAGCCTCCCCCCACCACTGCCAGCACCGCCACCAGCACCGCCACCAACACCACCACAAGCACCGCAACCAGTACCACTGCCAGCAGCAGCCGCCCAAGTGGGCAGCTGTCCGAGGCTGCAGGGGATGGGCTGAAGCCTCCCCCCACCACTGCCGGCCCCGACACCAGCACCGCCACTGCCACCACTGAGCAGCCATCACCGCCGGTGGGCAGTGTGAAGTTGTGCCTCAATGGGCAGTTGTGCTTCCTGGAGCCTGCAAATCCTATAGGTGTGACACCCAGGTGAGTGACTGTGACCTTGCACTCACCAAGTGGCAGTGGAAGAAGTCATCCTTTCACCCCCTCCTTCCTAGGATGAAGCACACTGGGCACAATGCCCCCTCTAGAACCAGTGGAAGAAGCCCTCCACTCACCACCTCCTTGCCAGGATGAAGCACACTGGGCACAATGCCCCCTCCAGAACCAGTGGGCAAACCACCCACTAGAGAGACTGTGGCCTTGCACTCCCTAGGATCAAACAGTGAGCAAACAACCCATTTCTGAGACTGTGGCTTTGCACTCCCCAGGACCAAGCAGTGGGCAAACCACCCACTTGAGAGACTATGGGGGTCATTCCGACCCTGGCGGTAAAAACCGCCAGGGCCGAGAACGACGGAAAGCACCGCCAACAGGCTGGCGGTGCTTCCTGGGCCATTCCGACCGCGGCTTTCCCGCCGGATTAACCCCGGCTGGCCGAATCCTCCATGGCGGCGCTGCAAGCAGCGCCGCCATGGGGATTCTGACCCCCTTCCCGCCAGCCTGTTCCTGGCGGTTTTTACCGCCAGGAACAGGCTGGCGGGAACGGGTGTCCTGGGGCCCCTGGGGGCCCCTGCACTGCCCATGCCACTGGCATGGGCAGTGCAGGGGCCCCCTAACAGGGCCCCAGTATGCTTTTCACTGTCTGCCTAGCAGATAGTGAAAAGCGCGACGGGTGCAACTGCACCCGTCGCACACCTGCAACACCGCCGGCTCCATTCTGAGCCGGCTTCAGTGTTGCAGGCCGCTTTCCCGCTGGGCCGGCGGGCGCTATATTGGCTAGCGTCCGCCGGCCCAGTGGGAAAGTCAGAATGGCCCTAGCGGTCATCCGACCGTGGAACGGCCATCTGGCGATTCCAGCCAGGCGGGCGGCGACCGCCGCCCGCCTCAAATGGAATGAGGCCCTATATGTAGTGCACGCGTGTAATGGTGTCTCAGCAATCACAAAGTCTGGGGAAATTACCCTGAACAATGTGGAGGCACCTTGGCTAGTGCCAGGGTGCCCACACACTAAGTAACTTTGCACCTAACCTTCACTTAGTGAGGGTTAGACATATAGGTGTCTTATAAGTTACTTAAGTGCAGTGTAAAATGGCTGTGAAATAACGTGGATGTTATTTCACTCAGGCTGCAGTGGCAGTCCTGTGTAAGAATAGTCTGAGCTCCATATGGGTGGCAAAAGAAATGCTGCAGCTCATAGGGATCTCCTGGAATCCCAATATCCTGGGTAACTAGGTGCCATATACTAGGGAATCATAATGGTGTTCGAGTGTGCCAATTAGAATTGGTAAAAATGGTCACTAGGCTGCAGTGACAATTTTAAAGGCAGAGAGAGCATAAACACTGAGTACACCGTGGGGATGATGCATGCTACAAGGTGTGGGGTATGTCTGGTGGTAGAGTACATTCAGGGCTCCGGGTGATGTGTGTGCCAATGGAGATGAAAATGTAATTTGTGGGCCATATGTGTGACAGGCAGGGTTGTATGATTAATGGTGTCCTCCTATGTATTATCTCAGCAGGTCAGCGCCCATCAGAAGAAGGGATTGTGGTGTGCCATCGCCAAGGAGGTACAGACCCTGGGGGTCTATAGCAGGTGGTGCATCCACTGCAGGAAAAGGTGGGAGGACGCTGGGCCCAGGAGACCGCAGAGGCCCAGCTGGGGATGGCCTCCCAGTGAGGGTGGGGTGCCCTTCTGATACTAACCCCCTGATGGCCCGTATAATGGCAGTGGCCTACCCAGAGCTGGATGGGTGCTTGAGGGCAGCACAATAGCCACAGCTGAGTGAGTCCTTGAGCGTGACAACCATTTTTGTTGGCTGGCATGGGATCCTTGTGATGGGTTTCAGTTAGTGGGTACCCCTTAATTCCAGCCCAGACATTGCTGCGTGGTCCAGCTCAAGGTAACTGGGTTTGTAGCAAAATCTTGTAATCCAGCTAGGTGGCAATGCAGGTCAGACAGGGCTTACTGGGTCCCAAGAGGGGTGCAGTTGGTGGTGGTTGGCCCTCATCCTGCTGTGGCACCTAGCCAATGGAATGCCAGTGGGATGCAAAGTGCTCAATCCTGATCCCTGTGTGGGATGGTAATGTGTAGGTCATCTGTGGTGTTGGTGCTGTAATTGACCCAGTGCTCCCTTTCTCTCTCCCCCCTTATTTTCTTCCGTCATCCTGTCCATGTGTGCTTTAGCATCATCTGGCAGTGGAGCAGGAGCACTGGCAACTGAGGGAGCTGCATCCCACAGGAGGCAGAGTCCACCGACGCCGAGGGGACCAGTATGACGGAGGCTGGGGGAGCACTATGGCAGAAACAGGAAATGACAACACTGACTCTGATTCCTCCTTTGATGGATCTTCCTAGTGGTGGTGGACACCTCTGGAACCACTCTAGCTACAGGTACAGCCCCCCTCCCCCTGTACAAGCACCGCCCTCCCAGTAGCCCCACACCGAGTTGCCCCTGCCTGCTCACCCTGGATAGTGGCCATCTCCTTCACCCCAGGCACCTCAGGCCCTGCCCAGTGAGCCCTGCTGACCTCAGTGAGGAGGGTATTGACCTCCTGAGATCCATCTCTGTAGGGCAGTCGACCATAGTGAATGCCATCCAGGGGCTGGCGTCCCAGATGTTGCAATGCAGTGTATACCTGGAGGGCATCCACAGTGGGTTGGTGGCCCTACAAAGATCGTTCCAGACTCCGGCCTCCTCTCTGATGGCAGCCAGTATCCATGTTCCTACCGTCCCCCTCCAACTTCCACTTCCCAGTCCCAGTCTCCTCAACACCAACCCATCCCATGCACACATACTGGCAAGCATGCACACAAAACATCAGACAAGAGTAGCACAGTCAAACACAGGCAGAACACTTCAGAGCACAAGCACTCACACAAACAACATACAGTTGCATGGCAACCATGAACACCATCCACTCAGGCTCCCCCACGGACCCATGCCCTCATCATGTGTTCAACACAGCCAACGCCACCATCGCCCCCAAACTCCGCAAGATCATCAACCTCTCCTTCACTTCCGCCACCTTCCCGGACAGCTGGAAACACGCTGAAATCCAACCCCTCCTCAAGAAACCCAAGGCCGACCCCAAGGATCTCAAAAACTTCCGCCCGATCTCTCTCCTCCCTTTTCCAGCAAAAGTCATCGAGAAGATCGTCAACACACAACTCACCCACTTCCTCGAAGACAACTCCATCCTGGACCCCTCACAATCCGGATTCAGACGAAACCACAGCACGGAGACTGCTCTCCTCGCCGCCACAGATGACATCAGACATCAAATGGACAACGGCGAAACCTCGGCCCTCATCCTCCTCGACCTATCAGCCGCTTTTGACACAGTCTGCCACCGCACCCTACTGACCTGCCTCCAGGAAGCCGGCATCCAAGACAAAGCCCTCCACTGGATCTCATCCTTTCTCTCCGACAGAACTCAGAGAGTCCGACTCTCCCCCTTTCGCTCCAAAGCCACCAACCTCATCTGCGGCGTCCCCCAAGGATACTCCCTCAGCCCTACTTTGTTCAACGTCTACATGGCCCCCCTCGCAAAACTGGCCCGCCAGCATCACCTCAGCATCATCTCCTACGCCGACGACACCCAGCTCGTCCTCTCCCTGACCAAAGACCCACTCACCGCCAAAACAAACCTCCACGAAGGACTAAAATCCATCGCCGAATGGATGAACAACAGTCGCCTGAAACTCAACTCCGACAAGACGGAAATCCTCATCCTCAGGCGCTCTCCTTCGGCCTGGAACGACTCATGGTGGCCCGCCGACCTCGGACCCCCACCCACCCCTGCCAGCCACGCAAGAAACCTCGGCTTCATCCTGAACTCTGCACTCACCATGTCCAAACAGGTCAGCACCGTCTCCTCCTCCTGTTTCAACACCCTCCGCATGCTCCGCAGAATCTTCAAGTGGATTCCAACAGAGACCAGAAAGATGGTGACCCAAGCCCTCGTCAGCAGCAGACTTGACTACGGCAACGCACTCTACACAGGCATCCCAACCAAAGACATCAAACGACTCCAGCGTATCCAAAATGCCTCCGCCCGACTGATCCTCGACATACCCCGCCGATGTCACATCTCCCCTCACCTGAGGGAACTCCACTGGCTCCCGGTGGAGAAGAGGATCACCTTTAAACTCCTCACCCACAAGGCACTTCACAACGCCGGACCCTCCTACCTCAACTCCAGACTCAATTTCTACGCTCCAACACGTCAACTTCGATCCGCCAACCTCGCCCTCGCCGTCGTCCCCCGAATCCAGCGCAAGACCTGCAGCGGCAGATCATTCTCCTTCCTCGCCGCCAAGTCCTGGAACTCTCTCCCCACATCTCTACGCCAGACCCAGGACCTCCTCGCCTTTAGGAGACTCCTCAAAACCTGGTTCTTCGACCGCTAACTGCAGCACACCTCCACCCCCCCCCCCTTCCCCCCAGCGCCTCGAAACCCTGACGGGTACATAGCGCGCTTTATAAATATCGTGATTGATTGATTGATTGATTGATTGATTGCACACACAACATCATCCACTACCGCCACTGTCTCTCTCCCCTCCCGCTTCTCCCTCACAGTCACATCGGCACTCACACTTGCATGCACTTCATTAACAGCCACAGCCACCATCACCATGCAGCACACCCACCTCACTTGCAGACACCTCCAGAACATCAATCCACCCATCCCCTTTGTCCTCTCCCACCCTGTCTGCCCCCTTCCTAAGAGACACAAACACACGCACTCAGACTCCCAACAGCCATCCACCTCACACACACACACACACTGTCCATGCACCTACACTCAAATCCAGCAGACGTACACCTCTGACAACCACTCCTCAACCTCCAGTCCCATCCCTCCTCCCACATCCCGCCCCAAAGTCCCCAAGAAGCTTTTCCTTGCCCAGCTTGACCTCTTCCCGCCCCTCCACCTATTGTCATGCCCGTAAGAGCAGAGTCCCAATGAGCCAGCACAGCACTGCAGCCAAACAGTCTACGACTGCTCCCATCAAATCAACAGCTCCTGGCAGAAAGGGGCCCCAGAGTGTAATGGCTGCCACTCCTTCTATGAGCACACCTCTTTCTCAGAAAAGGAGGACGACTTGGGCGGTGAAAACCAAGGCACCTAAGAAGGGGACAGTCGAGGCACCTCCTGGTCCTGGAGGAAAGAAATGGAAGGTTCCCACTCCACCACCCAAGAAAGGGAAGGATCCCACTCCACCACCCAAGAAAGGGAAGGATCCTTCTCCACTACCCAAGTAAGGGAAGGTTCCCACTCCACCACCAAAGAGAGGAAAGAGGCCACCTCCACCAACAGTGGGCAAGGAGCCCTCACCTCCAGCAGAGGCAGCCAGGGTTACATCTCCACCAGCAGAGTGCACTGAGACTCCACCTCCAGCAGAGGCATCCAGGGTAACACCTCCACCAGCAGTGGGCAAGGAGCCCTCACCTCCAGCAGAGGTAGCCAAGGTTACACCTCCACCAGCAGAGGGCAAGGAGACCCCACCTCCAGCAGTGGTAGCCAGGGTAACACATCGACCAGCATTGGACAAGGATCCCTCATCTCCAGCAGAGGCACAGCAGCCTCACCTCCAGCAGAGGCACAGCCGCCCTCACCTCCAACAGAAGGCATTTAGGCCACCTACCAGAGACAATTGGACAAGGAACCCCCCTCCAGAACCAGTAGGCATGTTCCCCACTGGAGAAAATTGGGCAGGGAGCCCCCTCCAGAACCAGTGGGCATGTTCCCACTTCAGAGACTGTGGCCTTACACTCCCCACAATGGACAAATGGGCAAGGAGCCCCCTCCAGAACCAGTGGGCATGTTCCCCACTTCAGAGACTGTGGCCTTACACTCTCCACCAGAGACAATTGGGCAAGGAGCCCCCTTCAGAACCAGTGGGCATGTTCCCCACTTCAGAGACTGTGACCTTACACTCCTCACCAGGGACAATTGGGCAAGGAGCCCCCTTCAGAACCAGTGGGCATGTTCCTCACTTCAGCTGAGGTGCCCCCCACCCCAGGTGCCTGCTTATTTCCAACATGATGCCCCTGCACAGTGGAGTCTGGATAATGTCAGGAGTCAAGTTGGGCCTTGGACTGTTCCCTGTGGCCATGTGAGCCTTTTGTACTTTGGACTGGCCATTGGCCCTTTCTCGACATTGACGCCTGCTTTAGTTTTCACATGGACAATATGATCGGTGTTGGCATCAAATTACAGTGTCACTTAAACCTCAATGTAGTCCTTGTTTAATGAGACCTGGGCCCTGTGACATTGGTTTTACTCAGCAGTTGGATGTGTGTATGTGTGAATTGTGTGTGTTGTGCATGTGTGCGTCACTCTGCTTTTCCTCCCTACCTCCCTTGTGTGCTAGGCGGCTGTACTCACCGTCATCGTCTTCGTCGGTGTTGGTGTTCCAGGAGGACCATGACGTAGAAGAGCATCAGGAAAACTTGAAGTTCCGGTTCTATGGCAGTGGCAGTCTCCTCTGTGTCTCTGATGGTGAGTCTTTCATTTTCTATGCGGTGTTTCCCCCAGGCTTTTGATGGCGTTGGTACCGGAAACTGTGGCGCTTTGCTATGTCATAATATGGTGGGCGGTACCTTGTCTTCAACCTGGCTGTTGATGGCTACCGTCATGGTCAGTAATGTTAACGCCCTGATGGTTGGTGTGGGACATTGGCTGTCTATGGGAGGTATCACCGCCATGGTCATAATTTGGCAGTAATTATCACTAGCCTGTTGGTGGTATTACTGCCACTTCAACAGTCACCACCAATGTTATAATGAGGGCCTAAGTCCGAAGGAAAACTTTTGACGAAGGCCTCTCGCTTGCTGTAGTCTAGCAGGGCTCCATCGTAGTTGGCATTAAACTTTGACATTGATCCAGTTGCGGTGCTACCAGATGACCACATTGGCGTTTTTAGTTTCTAATAGCTAAAAAACATTAAGGCCCTCATTAAAACCCTGGTGGTAAATGCCACCTCCCACCGTTCTGACGGCCGCCAACATTAGGTGAGCACAGCGGGAATCCACCACGGGAATTATGACCCACACATAGAAATCCGCCACTATACAGACACCCACACAAGTCGGCCAGACCAAAGGTCAGTGATAAACCATCAATAGCAAAACCCACACCATTACGCCAACAGGCATACACCCACAGTATCACAACCCACGAATCACTGCAGTGGTCTTTCAACCGCGGTAAACCATTGGTGGTACACACCGCCACACTCAAAAAACACACACACTTGCAAAACTACACCACATTGGACAATTCAAAATACACACACATGAAACACATACACACACCACACCCACACACCCAAACCAATATAAAACACACACCCACACTATGCACAACCCCTTACAATGAAAAAAGGGAGCAAGCACAGAGAGACAAGCAAGGAGCACCCACTCAATCAGATGCACAGAACACCATCACCCATACGCCATTCACGCACATCACAGCATACACCACAACACATCACCCCACACATCACCCCACACATCACCCCACACATCCTCACACATATCTCTCACACCACATCCATGGCACCCCAAAGACACCCCAGGTTTTCTGAGGAGGAGCTAAGGGTTAATGTGGAGGAAATCATCCTGGTAGAGCCACAGCTATTCGGATCACAGGTGCAGCACACGTCCATTGAAAGGAAGTTGAAGCTATGGTGGAGGATTGTGGGCTGGGTCAACGCCGTGGGACAGCACCCAAGAACCAGGGATGACATCAGGAAGAGGTGGAACGACCTATGGGGGAAGGTGCATTCCGTGGTTTCAAGACACCAGATTGCTGTACAGAGGACTGGCGGTGGACACCACCTCCTCCCCCACAACTAACAACATGGGAGGAGCAAGTCTTGGCGATCATGCATCCTGAGGGCCTGGCAAGACTAGCAGGAGGACTGGACTCTGGTAAGTCAAATCTTTACTACTATCCACCTCACCCTACCTGCATGCCATCACAAACTCCTACCCCTACCCTCACCCCATCACCCCACCACCTCACATATACCCCACTATCACAACCCACCCATCCCAAAACTAAGCCCTGCATGCAACACCAATGCATGGACACCCATCACAGACCTGCATGGACACCCATCACAACAGCATGCCCAGTAGCGAGTCACCCAGCCCACAAAATCACCACTCACCTAAGGCCAAGGTGACAGGGAAATCACATTCATAGATGGAAACACACCCAGTCACAATCTGGCCCACGCAGATAAATTAATAATGCATTTGCATCTCAACAGGACCCCTACTCAATGTCACCGGAGAGGAGGTGGCAGCTACATCCAGTCCCACCCTGAAGAGGCCCACAGTGACGACAGCAGCTCTGCATTCCTGGATCAGGATGACCAACCTGGCCCATCAGGGGCCTCTGGACAGTCGGTTCCCCTGCCACAGTCCCAACCCATCACAGAGCCTCTGCCCTCAGGAAACACCACCACAGTACCCAACCAGCAGGCCCATGCCACTGTCCCCAGGACACATCAATCAGCAGTGTGTCCACCACTACAGGGACCCCAGGCATCCCACAAACCCAGGACGATCAGGGACCTGGGGTCAGTGGCAGTGGGCACACGGTTCAGGGGACAGAGGCACAGGACAACAGGGAAGCTGGGAGGACTGCTGCACGACAGGGGGAGTACAGGCCCATGGAACCCACTCTCCACGTGGCACTCTCCAACATCCTGGGAGCATACCACCATTCCCAGGAGACCATGGACCAGATACTGGCCAAGTTGCAGGAGACCGAGCGGCTGCAGAAGGGACAGTACCTGGGGATCAGGGATGACCTCACAAAAATCCACACCATCCTGGTCACCATTGCAAGGGTGCTGGCTGACATGGGTAATATCATGTGGGAGGCAGTGGCACAACAAAGGGCACCTGACACTAGCCAAACCGAGGAACAGCTTCCACCTCCGCCGGCGCTAGTGTACAGGAGGCCCTGCGGCAGGACCAACAGGCCACCAGCACCCCACCCCCTGCAGAAGGAGAACCACACAGCAAATGGTCCCTGTGAACCAGGCAGAAGCCAGAGAACATTGCCAAGACTCCCGCCAGGAAATAGGACTCTCCTGATAGTCACCCTTCTGTACAACTCTGTTACCCTGTCCACCTTGAATTGCCATTGCTCCCCTTCCTATGCCCCCTTGGACAATGCACCTGTGATACCAAGAGACTGGACTGTACCATGGAATTTTCTCCACCATCACCGCAGCCCCTTGCACATACCCCTATACTTATTGGCACCTCAATAAACACCCTTGAAACAAATACCAATCTGGAGTAGGTCTAATGATCCACTAATGTATTAGTACAACATTATCAAAGCATTACTACGTATATGTAGTGAAATATGCTACAGGATGAGCTTTGGTGGGCAGCAGTACATATAGCATGAGCCAGAATGGGGCACACAGATCTGAAAATAGAGAATTCAAAGGGAACAGTCAGTGGCATAGACATAGGGTAAGAGGCTGCCTTGTACAATGCCTAACAGATTACTGAAATGTTAAGTGGAGTTACAGTCTCTTACCTGTATGTCATTGGAAGTACTGTTATATTATGTTTGTTCTGTTGTCCACATTTTCTTCCTCTGCCTCCTCTTCATCACTGTCCACAGGCTCCACCGCTGCCACAAGACTATCTCCAGGCACATCCTTCTGCAGAAAAGGCACATGGCATCTCAAGGCCAGGTTCTGAAACATACAGCATGCCACGATGATCTGGCACACCTTCTTCGGTGAGTCGTAAAGGGATCCACCTGTCAGACGGAGGCACCGGAACCTGGCCTTCAGGAGGCTGAAGGTTCTCTCAATAATCCTCCTTGTATGCCCATTTGCCTCATTGTAACTTTCCTCAGCCCTTGTCCTGGGTTTCCTCATTGGGGTCAGTAGCCATGAGAGGATGGGGTAACCAGAGTCACCTGTAAATATAGGGTGACAACTGTTAGACACACACTAACCCTTAGGGGCAATCCCATACCTACACATCAACACATACTCGGTGGGGACCTTTGGCTCACCTTTTAGCCACACCCGGTGACTCTGGAGTTGCCCCATCACATATGGGATGCTGCTATTCCCCAATGTAAAGGCGTCATGCACAGAGCCAGGATATTTGGCATTCACATGGGAGATGTACTGGTCCGCCAAACACACCATCTGCACATTCATAGAGTGATAGCTTTTTCTATTCTTGTAAACCTGTTCATTTCTCCGGAGGGGGGCAAATGCTACATGTGTACCATCAATGGCACCAATAATGTTAGGGATATGTCCCAGGGCATGAAAGCCAGCCTTCACTGTAGCCAAATCCTCCTCCTGGGGGAAAATGATGTAGCTGCGCATGTGTTTCAGCAGGGCAGACAACACTCAGGTCAACACATTGGAGAACATTGGCTGAGACATCCCTGATGCCATGGCCACTGTTGCTTGGAAGGAACCACTTGCCAGGAAATGGAGCACTTACAGGACCTGCACTACAGGGGGTATTCCTGTGGGCTGGCGGATAGCTGACATCAGGTCTAGCTCCAATTGGGCACACAGTTCTAGGATTGTGGCACAATCAAGTCTGCATGTGATGATACTGTGTCTCTCCTCCATTGTCGCAAGGTCCACCAGGGGTCTGTACACCGGAGGATGCCACCATCTCATATTCTGCCTCAGCATTTGAAGCCTATGGAAGAGAACGGTGAGCAGATGGTCATATTTCAACATCTATTGCACTAATGTTGATTAATTTCCTTTTCGGAATCAGTATGTGAACTCGAGAGTGAGTTGATGTGCCAATGTCTGCTGTGATGCAGTTAGGTGCCATGCCCTGTGCCCCCATGAAATGGCGGCTGCCTGACCTGTGAGGAGGGACAAGTGGAAATGAGGTAATAGAACTGGAATTGTGCGCCGTCGCGGGAGGCGATCGATGACCGCTGCGCAACTTCGCATTGGTTATCATTGGGCCCTATGGTTTCCAGGAGCCAATGGTGTTGTACGCCAGCGGTGACGGTACACACCGCAGCGGATGTGACTGACATTTTCTATCTATTTACTCACTTGCTACCTGACCTTCAACAGGAGAGGACCTACACTGCAAGTGCTGCTGTGAACTGTGTCTTGAAGTGACAATGGCTCATGTGTCTGGGGAAAGGGCCCCTGCCTTCACTGCTGAGGAGTTGGAGAAACTGGTGGATGGGGTCCTACCCCAGTACAAATGACTCTACAGTCCTCCACACAAACAGGTGAGTACACTGTGAGTCTGATGCGTGGGCCATGAATGTTTGAAGTGCTGTGGATGTAAGCCACATGTTGGGGGGTGCTGAGGTATCCTGGCCAGAGTGCAGCATGTAAGGTGGTCAGTGTATGTGCATCAGGGCATGGATGGAAACTGGTGGGCCATGAGTATGACGGTCCGGATGGATGAGTAATTTCCTTTCCTGCTTCCTTTTTCCTCCAGGTTAGTGCCCACCAGAAGAAGGGTATTTGGCGTGCCATCACCAAGGAGGTGTGGACCCTGGGGGTCTTTCATAGGCGGAGCATCCACTGCCGCAAGAGATGGAAGGACCTGCTCCGCTGGTCAAAGAAGACGGTGGAGGCCCAGCTGGAGCTGGCCTCCCAACGTGGAAGGGGTGCCCGTCGCACCATGACCCCCCTGATGTCCTGCATCCTGGTGGTGGCCCATCTGGAGTTGGATGGTGCTTAAGGGCATCCCAGCAGCAACAAGGGGAGATGAGTACAGATTCTGAAAGCTGACTGTGCATGCGTTAGGAGGTAGCTGGGTGGGGGAATGTGGGCTGTTGGTGCCCCTAGGCCAGGGCGGTCATGGCAGGGTAGGTCCCTTGTTGGGCACGCTCTTGAGCACTCCTACCCCAATGGTGTAAGTGGCCATCTACCACTGGGCAGGGTCCTGTGGGTATCTGGTGTGCAGATGCTGGCGTTAGGCATTGTACCCCGTGGGCTGGTGACTGTCTCAGTAAATGGTTGGGCATGGCCTAGTGCATAGGGCTGATCGGTGTGTGTAGTGTAGGCCAATGGTGGTGTTGTTGCTGGTATTGACCAGGTGTATCCTCTGTCTCTTCCTCTCCCTTTTTGTTTTGTCACCCTGTCCTTGGGTGCATTAGCGTCATCTGGCGGAGGAGCAGAGGCACCGGCGGCGGAGGGAGCAGCATCCCACATGGCTTTGGAGGCCAAATCCACCAAGGGTAAAGGCACCAGTTGGACGGAGGTCGAGGGAGCACAATGACGGGGACAGGAGGGGAGAGCACAGATAGCGACTACTTCTCCTATGGAAGCTCCCTGGTGTTGGCGGACACCTCTGTGTCCACCCCAACAACAGGTACAGCCGTCACCCTCCCTACCAGCACCACCCTCCCAGCAGCCCCTCAACATGTTTCCCGTGCCCGCTTACCCAGGAGGATGGGCATCTCCTTCGCCCCAGGCACCTCAGACCCTGCCCCAGTCAGCCCTGCTGCCCTCAGTGAGGAGGCTATTGTCCTCCTGAGATCGCTCACTGTTGGGCAGTCAACCATTCTGAATGCCATCCAGGGTGTCGAGAGGCATTTGCAACAAACAAATGCATACCTGGAGGGCATTCACTCTGGCGTGGTGCCCCAACAGAGAGCATTTCAGGCTCTGGACTCAGCACTGATGGCAGCCTTTGTCCCTTTGTCAAGCCTCCCCCCTCCAACTTCCTCTACCCAGACCCACTCCCCTCAACCTCAGCCTATCCCAAGCACACCTTCATGTCAGCATTCACCCAAATCACCACACAAAAGTGACTCAGGCAAACATAAGCACCACACTTCCTCTCACAGGCACTCCCACAAGCACCATGCCCAGGCAAACACACCAACATCCACTGCCTCCGCTGTGTCCCCCTCCTCCTCATCGTCCTCCTCCATCCCAGTAGCGTCTACACTCACACCTGCATGCACTACATCTTTATCCACTACATCCATCACCAGCACGCCCATCACAACACAGCCCTCACGAGCAGTCACCACTCCCACAACCATGCACATATCTCCTGTGTCTTCTCCCAGTGTGTCTGTGACCTCTCCTCCCAAAGTGCACAAATGCAAGCACCCACCCACCCAACAGCAATCCACCTCACAACAGCATCCAGCCCATGCACCTTCACCCAAACTCAGCAGACAGACACCTCCTACTATCACTTCCTCTGCCTTTGTCCAAAAAACTGTTTCTGGCTAACATTGACCTCTTCCCTATGCCTCCCCCGTCATTCCCCTCAGGCAAGGGTGCCCAGATCCCAGGCCAGCACCTCAGCCACCAAGACGGTGGATGCTGTGGTACCTGCAACTCCCATAGGATCAAAGGGGGCACCCGTCAGGCCAGTCAGTGTGCCACTGACCCCTGCAAAGGATCAACCCATTCCTCAACCTGCCAAGGTGAAGAAGGGGCCAGCATGCAGCACGGCCAAGGACAGGAGCATGACCCACCCAGCAAAGGCCTCCTCCAAAACTCCAGCTGTCAGTGCCAAGGTCCCAGCAGCATCTGCCAAGGTGAGAAAGGGGCAGAAAAGCCAAAGCACTTCAGGCCTCGGAGGCTCCAGGTGAGTGAGTGGTGCTCACCATCAGAACTGACAGCCCCGCCACCTGAACCGCGACAAGCACTGCCACAAGCAGCGCCACAAGCTCCAACAACTGTCCGCAGCAGCATCCCCAGTGGGCAGATGTCCTAGGCTGCAGGAGACGGGCTGGTGCCTCCCTCCACCACTACCAGGACCTTCACCACGGCCAGCACCACCGGCATCCCCGCCGCTGGCACCGCCGTGAGCTCCGCCACCTGCACTGCCACCTGCCTCGCCGCTGCCACAACAACTGTCAGCAGTATCCCCAGTGGGCAGCCGTCCGAGGCTGCAGTAGATGGCCTGGAGCCTTCCTCCACTACTACCAGCACCCCAACCAGCATCGGCACTAACATCAGTTTGCAGCCTTAATCGTAGCAGGATGGAGTTTGGCCCTTACTCCATGGAGTATCATACAACCTGTTCCCTGCAAATCTCGTGCCTTAGACACCCAGGTGGGGGAATGTGAACTGCCACACCCCAGGTGCTGCATCACTGGGCAAAAAGCCCCCTCCAGAATCAGTGGAGAAGTGCATCCACTCACCCAATCCATGGCAGGATGAAGCACACTGGGCACAATGCCCCCTCCAGAACCAGTGGAGAAATGCATCCACTCTTCCAATTCTTGGCAGGATGAAGCACACTGGGCTCAATGCCCCCTCCAGAACCAGTGGAGAAATGCATCCACTCACCCAATCCTTGGCAGGATGAAGAACACTGGGCACAATGCTCCCTCCAGAACCAGTGGAAGAAGCCATCCACTCACCCTATCTTTGGCAGGATGAAGCACACTAGGCACAAAGCCCCCTCCAGAACCAGTGGAGAAATGCATCCACTCACCCCATCCTTGCCAGGATAAAGCACACTGGGCACAAAACCCCCTCCATAACCAGTAGAGAAGCCACCCAGTAGAGAGACTGTGGCCTTGCACTCCCCAGGACCAAGCAGTGGGCAAACCACCCACTAGAGACACTGTAGCCTTGATATTCCCAGGATCAAGCAGTGGGCAAAGCACCCACTTGAGAGACTGGCCTTGCACTCCCCAGGACCATGCAATGGGCAAAGCACCCACTTGAGAGACTGTGGACTTGCACTCCCCAGGAACAAGCAGTGGGCAAACCATCCACTAGAGGGACTGTGGCTTTGCCCTCCCCAGGACATTTCTCTGGCCATGGAGCCCCTTCAAGGAGCAGTGGCATTGCTGAGGTACCCCCCTTCCCCGGCCCCCTGAGATGCCTGTGTGTTTGCGAACTGATGCGCCTGCAGTGTTCTCTCCGTATTGATGTAGGAGTCAAGTGTGGGCTTGGCCCATGATTTTTGGCCCAGTGGCCCATGGACATTTGCAAATGACAGTGTTCGGCCTTCTGTACATATTGTAAATATTTGTATATACTGTTTTTCGATATTCATTAAGTATATCTGCATATTTCAAAATATCACTGATTTAAATCAATTGCTTTTGTCCTTGCGTTCTTCCAGGGGGTAACGGGGTGTAAATGTACTGTTGTTGCATGTGTGTATAGTGTTGTGGGTGAGGTTGGGGGTGTTGCATGTTGCGTGTGTGTGTGTCACTCTCTTTTTCCTCCCCGTCCCCTGTGTGCTAGATGCAGTACTCAGCGTGGTCATCGCCCTGGCCTTTCATATTCGTCGTTTGTGAGGAGGTAGACCAGCATCGGCCCTGACCTGCAGCTCCAGCTCCATGGCGTCCTGGTTCTACGTCGATTGTCAAGAGGTGAGTGATTTCCCTTCCAAAGACTGTTTCTGCCGTGCTTTTGATGTCATTGGTAAAGCCCCGGAAAAGCTGGCAGATTGGCGGGTTGTATTAGGGTTGGCTGTACATTGTCTTCTGCCTCTCTGTTGGCGGTGACCGCCGCGGTGTTTGTTGCTACCACCGTGGCGGTCGGTGTGTTAAAGTGGCTGTACATTTTGGCGGTTTCCACTGTGGTGGTGATCCCATTTTTTTTACAGTCGGCCTTTTGGAGGTATTACCGCTGCTTTAACACCGACCAATAGGGTTGGAATGAGGGCCTAATTCTTTAGAGATTCAAATCTCTGGTTTCCTTTATCTTATTTTATTTGTTTTGGTGTCAAATTAAGGGTAAAAATATTTCCTATTTTTATAAATTGGTTTTGGATTTTTAAACTGTTCACTGTGTTTTTATTTTATTACTGTTTTGTGATACTTGAATGCTTTCACACTTTGGGCCTCATTATAAGTTTGGAGGGTACCCTCTCTTTGGGTCAGGAGACCGCCAGTTTGTTTTTAGCCCACTGGCCCTATTATGAGTTTCCCGCTGGCCCAGCAGGAGACTACTCACAACATTGACGCCAGCTCGTAATTGAGACAGTGGCTATTTTGTGGTGCGTCGGGTGCTGTCGCTATTCACTGCTTGTAATTCAGGCAGTGAAAATCGCAACGAGGCTGCCCATGGGGTCCCCTGCACTGCTCATGCCAAGTGCATGGGCAGTGTAGGGGCCCCATGGCCCTCCCAGCACCCGTCTCCACCAGCCTTTGCACGGTGGTGAAATCGCCATGCAAAAGCTGGTGGACACGGGAATCGTAATCCCCAGGGCAGCGCTGTTTGCAACGCTGCCCTGGCGGATTAAGACCGCTGGCACCACCAGTGCTTCAGCCAGCGAAAAAGTGGTGGTGCCGGATGTAGGAAAGTACCATCTTGCCTGGCATGTTACCCCCATTTTTCACTGTATATATGTTGTTTTAGTTGTATGTGTCACTGGGACCCTGCCAGCCAGGGCCCCAGTGCTCATAAGTGTGCCTGAATGTGTTCTGACTTTCCCGCTGCGCCCAGCGGGAAAGCCCCAGCAACGATGAAGCCGGCTCCGAATGGAGCCGGCAGAGTTGCTGGTGTGAGACGGGTGCAGTGGCACCCGTCGCGATTTTCAGTGTCAGGCCCCACGACACCCGTTCCCGCCAGCCTACACCGCCAGGAACAGGCTGGCGGGAAGGGGTCGGAATCCCCATGGCGGCGCTGCTTGCAGCGCCGCCGTGGAGGATTCCCTGTGGCAGGGGAAAACCGGCGGGAAACCGCCGGTTCCCCTTTTCTGACCGCGGCTTTACCGCTGCGGTCAGAATTGCCCCAGAAGCACTTCCAGCCTGTTGGCGGTGCTTCCTCCGTCCCCGGCCCTGGCGGTCCATGACCGCCAGGGTCGGAATGAGGCCCTGTCTCACTGAGGCTCTGCTAATCAGAACCTCAGTGGTTATGCTCTCTCATTCCTTTCAAATTGTCACTAACAGGCTAGTGACCAATTTTACCAATTTACATTGGCATACTGGAACACCCTTATAATTCCCTAGTATATGGTACTGAGGTACCCAGGGTATTGGGGTTCCAGGAGATCCCTATGGGCTGCAGCATTTCTTTTGCCACCCATAGGGAGCTCTGACAATTCTTACACAGGCCTGCCACTGCAGCCTGAGTGAAATAACGTCCACGTTATTTCACAGCCATTTTACACTGCACTTAAGTAACTTATAAGTCACCTATATGTCTAACCTTTACCTGGTAAAAGTTGGGTGCTAAGTTACTTAGTGTGTGGGCACCCTGGCACTAGCCAAGGTGCCCCCACATTGTTCAGGGCCAATTCCCCGGACTTTGTGAGTGCGGGGACATCATTACACGCGTGCACTACATATAGGTCACTACCTATATGTAGCTTCACAATGGTAACTCTGAATATGGCCATGTAACATGTCTATGATCATGGAATTGCCCCCTCTATACCATCCTGGCATAGTTGGCACAATCCCATGATCCCACGAGTCTCTAGCACAGACCCTGGCACTGCCAAACTGCCTTTCCCAGGGTTTCACTGCAGCTGCTGCTGCTGCCAACCCCTCAGACAGGTGTCTGCCCTCCTGGGGTCCAGCCAGGCCTGGCCCAGGAAGGCAGAACAAAGGACTTCCTCAGAGAGAGGGTGTTACACCCTCTCCCTTTGGAAAATGGTGTTAGGGCTGGGGAGGAGTAGCCTCCCCCAGCCTCTGGAAATGCTTTCATGGGCACAGATGGTGCCCATTTCTGCATAAGCCAGTCTACACCAGTTCAGGGACCCCCTCAGCCCTTCTCTGGCGCAAAACTGGACAAAGGAAAGGGGAGTGACCACTCCCCTGACCTGCACCTCCAATGTGCTCCAGACCGCTGCCATCTTGGAAACAGAGGTGCTGCTGGCACACTGGACTGCTCTGAGTGGCCAGTGCCAGCAGGTGACGTCAGAGAGACTCCTTCTGATAGGCTCCTTCAGGTGTTGCTAGCCTATCCTCTCTCCTAAGTAGCCAAACCCTCTTTTCTGGCTATTTAGGGTCTCTGTCTTTGGGAATTCCTTAGATAACGAATGCAAAAGCTCATCCGAGTTCCTCTGCATCTCTCTCTTCACTTTCTGCCAAGGAATCGACTGCTGACCGTGCTGGAAGCCTGCAAAACTGCAACAAAGTAGCGAAGACGACTACTGCAACTCTGTAACGCTGATCCTGCTTCCTTCTCGACTGTTTTGCTGGTGGTGCATGCTGTGGGGGTAGTCTGCCTCCTCTCTGTACTAGAAGCTCCGAAGAAATCTCCCGTGGGTCAACGGAATCGTCCCCCTGCAGCCGCAGGCACCAAAGAACTGCATCACCGGTACCCTGGGTCTCCTCTCAGCACGACGAGCGAGGTCCCTGGAATCCAGCAACTCTGTCCAAGTGACTCCCACCGTCCAGTGACTCTTCAGTCCAAGTTTGGTGGAGGTAAGTCCTTGCCTCCCCACGCCAGACTGCATTGCTGGGAACCGCGACTTTTGCAGCTACTCCAGCCTCTGTGCACTTCCGGTGGAAATCCTTTGTGCACATCCAAGCCTGGGTCCACAGCACTCTAACCTGCATTGCACAACCTTCTAAGTTGTCCTCCGGCGACGTGGGACTCCTTTGTGTGACTTCGGGTGAGCACCATTTCACTCCACATCGTAGTGCCTGTTCCAGCACTTCTGAGGGAGCTGCCTGCTTCTGAGAGGGCTCCTTGTCTTGCTCGACGCCCCCTCTGTCCCCAGACGCAATTGGCAACATCCTGGTCCCTCCTGGGCCAGAGCAGAATCCAAAAACCCTAACCGCATGACTTGCAGCTAGCAAGGCTTGTTTGCGGTCTTTCTTCAGGAAAATACTTCTGCACGACTCTCCACGGCGTGAGTCATCTATCCTCTAAAGGGGAAGTCTCTAGCCCTTGTCGTTCCTGCAGAATCTTCAGCTTCTACTGTCCAGTAGCAGCTTCTTTGCACCCACAGCTGGCATTTCCTGGGCATCTGCCCATCTCCGACTTGCTTGTGACTTTTGGACTTGGTCCCCTTGTTCCACAGGTACCCTCGTTTGGAAATCCATCATTGTTGCATTGCTGATTTGTGTCTTTCCTGCAGAATTCCCCTATCACGACTTCTGTGCTCTTTGGGGAACTTTAGTGCACTTTGCACTCACTTTTCAGGGTCTTGGGGTGGGCTATTTTTCTAACCATAACTGTTTTCTTACAGTCCCAGCGACCCTCTACAAGGTCACATAGGTTTGGGGTCCATTCGTGGTTCGCATTCCACTTTTGAAGTATATAGTTTGTGTTGCCCCTATCCCTATGTATCCCCATTGCATCCTATTGTAACTATACATTGTTTGCACTGTTTTCTAATACTATACTGCATATTTTTGGTATTGTGTACATATATCTTGTGTATATTTGCTATCCTCATACTGAGGGTACTCACTGAGATACTTTTGGCATATTGTCATAAAAATAAAGTACCTTTATTTTAGTATATCTGTGTATTGTGTTTTCTTATGATATTGTGCATATGACACTAGTGGTACTATAGGAGCTTCACTCGTCTCCTAGTTCAGCCTAAGCTGCTCTGCTAAGCTACCATTATCTATCAGCCTAAGCTGCTAGACACCCTATACACTAATAAGGGATAACTGGGCCTGGTGCAAGGTGTAAGTACCCCTTGGTACTCACTACAAGCCAGTCCAGCCTCCTACATTGGTTGTGCAGTGGTGGGATAAGTGCTCTGTAACTACTTACCACTTTTGTCATTGTACTTTTCATAAGAGAAAAATATACAAAACAAGTTCAGTGTATGTACACCTAACCAAAAAGGTTTTGCATTTCTTTTTTCACTTCTTTTTTAAAGTGCTGAAAAGTACCTCTAACTTTCTAAAAAGTTCTTAAAAAGTTTAAAAAGTTTTTTTTTCTGTCTTTCTAAAAGTTCTGAAAAACTTTTTTCTTCCTTTTTCTATCACTTAAACACTTTCTAAAATGTCTGGCACAGGCCAAACTGTTGATCTGTCCAAACTTGCTTATGATCACCTTAGCTGGAAAGGAGCAAGGAGTCTCTGCATAGAAAGAGGTTTAAGTGTAGGGAAGAATCCCCCTAGAAAACTGTTGGTGAATATGCTTGTTGAACAGGATAAGGCCAGAGCTGGCACAACTGTTGAAAAGTTAGCTGATGGTTCCCACTCTGATTCTGGGGCACCCCTAGCAAAAGAGGTGGGAGGGAAACTTCCAAGCCTGCCCCCTAGCAAACCACCTAGCATAGCTGGTACAGATGTAGAGTCACACCATACTGATAGTGTTGTCTCACATCACAGTAAGAGTATCCCTTCTCATCATAGTAGAAGTGCTGTTTCTGTTAGCCAAGTTGTTAAGGTGCCATCTGTTAGGGCCAGGTCTCCTTCTGTTTTATCTCAGCATACTTCTGTCTCTAGACATGCCTCACCCACCCACCCTGATGACAGAGTGTTAGAAAGGGAGCTCAATAGATTGAGAGTGGAAGAAACCAGACTGAAGCTCAAGAAGCAACAGCTGGATTTGGATAGGCAGTCCCTAGAGGTGGAAAGGGAAAGACAGAAATTGGGTTTAGAAACCCATGGTGGCAGCAGCAGTATTCCCCATAGTCATCCTGCAAAGGAGCATGATTCCAGGAATCTGCACAAGATAGTTCCCCCTTATAAGGAGGGGGATGACATTAACAAGTGGTTTGCTGCACTTGAGAGGGCCTGTGTTGTACAGGATGTCCCTCAAAGGCAGTTGGCTGCTATCCTATGGCTATCATTTAGTGGAAAGGGTAGGGATAGGCTCCTTACTGTAAAAGAAAGTGATGCCAATAAGTTTGCAGTTCTTAAGAATGCACTCCTAGATGGTTATGGCTTAACCACTGAACAGTACAGGATGAAGTTCAGAGAGACCAAAATGGAGTCTTCACAAGACTGGGTTGATTTTGTTGACCATTCAGTGAAGGCCTTGGAGGGGTGGTTACATGGCAGTAAAGTTACTGATTATGAAAGCCTGTATAACTTAATCCTGAGAGAGCATATACTTAATAACTGTGTGTCTGATTTGTTGCACCAGTACCTGGTGGACTCTGATCTGACCTCTCCCCAAGAATTGGGAAAGAAGGCAGACAAATGGGTCAGAACAAGGGTGAACAGAAAAGTTCATACAGGGGGTGACAAAGATGGCAACAAGAAGAAGGATGGTAAGTCTTCTGACAAGGGTGGGGACAAATCTAAAAATGAGTCTTCATCAGGCCCACAAAAACACTCTGGTGAGGGTGGTGGGACCAAATCCTCTTCTAATCAAAACAAAGAAAAGAAACCATGGTTCTATTTATGTAAAATAAAAGGCCATTGGGCAACAGATCCCAGTTGTCCAAAGAAAAGCACCAAGCCTCCTACCACTACAACCCCTACTGCTACACCTAGTGTCCCTACTAATAGCAGTGGTGGTGGGAGCAAACATACTAATAGCCAATCCAAGGGAGTAGCTGGGCTCACTTTTGGTAACTTAGTTGGGGTTGGTCTTGTTAGGGAGACCACAGAGGCTGTGTTAGTCTCTGAGGGGGCTATTGATTTAGCCACCTTAGTTGCTTGTCCCCTTAATATGGATAAGTACAAGCAACTACCCCTAATAAATGGTGTTGAGGTTCAGCCCTACAGGGACACTGGTGCCAGTGTTACAATGGTAATAGAGAAACTGGTCCACCCTGAACAACACCCACTTGGTCACCAGTACCAAGTAACCGATGCTCACAACAACACACTTAGCCACCCCATGGCTGTTGTAAATCTCAACTGGGGGGGGGGTTACTGGTCCAAAGAAAGTTGTGGTTGCCTCAGATTTACCTGTAGACTGTCTACTTGGAAATGATTTAGAGACATCAGCTTGGTCAGATGTGGAGTTGGAGGCCCATGCAGCAATGCTGGGCATTCCTGGGCATATTTTTGCTTTGACAAGGGCTCAGGCCAAAAAGCAAAAAGGACAGGGTGACTTGGATCCTGGAACAATGGACAAGTGCACCCTAAAGCTAGGGCTAGTAGAAGTAAAGCACTACCTACTATCCCTCCCTCTACAGTAGATTCTACTTCTGAGGAAGAAGAATTTCCACCCTGTGCAGAACCTACACCAGAGGAGCCGGAAGCAGACACTGCTGAGCTTTTGGGTGAAGGGGGGCCTGCCAGGGAGGAGCTGAGTGTGGCACAGCAAACCTGTCCCACACTAGAGGGTCTAAGACAGCAAGCTGTCAAACAAGCAAATGGGGATGTCAGTGACTCTCACAGAGTTTACTGGGAGGACAACCTCTTGTACACTGAAGCAAGGGATCCTAAACCTGGAACTGCCAGGATGTTAGTGATTCCTCAGGAGTACAGAAAGTTCCTCCTAACTCTAGCCCACGACATTCCCCTAGCTGGACATTTGGGGCAAATGAAAACTTGGGACAGACTTGTTCCCTTGTTTCATTGGCCTAGAATGTCACAGGACACAAAGGAATTTTTTAAGTCCTGTGAAACCTGTCAAGCCAGTGGCAAGACAGGTGGCACTCCAAAGGCACCCCTTATTCCACTGCCTGTGGTTGGGGTTCCCTTTGAAAGGGTAGGGGTTGACATAGTTGGCCCCCTTGACCCTCCTACTGCTTCAGGCAATAGGTTTATCTTGGTGGTAGTGGACCATGCCACCAGATATCCTGAAGCAATTCCTCTAAGGACCACTACAGCCCCTGCAGTGGCAAAGGCCCTCCTGGGAATCTTTTCCAGGATGGGCTTCCCAAAAGAGGTGGTATCAGACAGAGGAAGCAATTTCATGTCTGCTTACTTAAAGGCCATGTGGAAGGAGTGTGGTGTGACATACAAGTTCACTACACCCTATCATCCACAAACAAATGGACTGGTGGAGAGATTTAACAAAACTCTCAAAGGCATGATTATGGGACTCCCTGAAAAACTCCGCAGGAGATGGGATATCCTTTTACCATGCCTCCTTTTTGCTTACAGGGAGGTACCCCAGAAAGGAGTGGGCTTCAGCCCCTTTGAACTCCTATTTGGACACCCTGTGAGAGGTCCTCTAACACTTGTTAAGGAGAGTTGGGAACAACCTTTAAAAGCTCCAAAGCAAGACATAGTGGACTATGTACTTGGCCTCAGATCAAGGATGGCTGAGTACATGAAAAAGGCCAGTAAAAACCTTCAGGCCAGCCAAGAGCTCCAAAAGCAATGGCATGACCAGAAGGCTGTTTTGGTTCAGTACCAACCAGGGCAGAAAGTGTGGGTCTTGGAGCCTGTGGCCCCAAGAGCACTACAAGATAAATGGAGTGGACCCCACACAATTGTTGAGAAAAAGGGTGAAGTCACCTACTTAGTTGACTTAGGCATTGCCAGGAGTCCCCTTAGGGTGCTCCATGTCAATCGCCTGAAACCCAACTATGACAGGGCTGATCTCACCCTGATCATGGCAACATATGAGGGACAGGAAGAAGAGAGTGACTCTCTCCCTGATCTCTTCTCTTCCACAGAACAAGATACTCTGGTGGAAGGGGTTGTACTGGCAGATTGTCTGACTGCTGAGCAGAAAGACCATTGCATAAATCTCCTGGGTCAGTTTTCTGAACTCTTCTCTACTGTGCCAGGCACCACTTCTTGGTGTGAGCACACTATAGATACTGGAGACAGCTTGCCTGTCAAAAGTAAGATCTATAGGCAGCCTGACCATGTCAGAGACTGCATAAAACAAGAAGTGCAGAAAATGTTAGAACTGGGAGTGGTTGAGCACTCTGAAAGTCCATGGGCCTCTCCTGTGGTACTTGTACCAAAACCTCATTCCAAGGATGGAATGAAGGAAATGCGGTTTTGTGTAGACTATAGAGGTCTCAACCAAGTAACCAAAACTGATGCTCACCCTATACCCAGGGCAGATGAGCTCATAGATACACTGGCATCTGCCAAGTATCTAAGCACTTTTGACTTGACTGCAGGGTATTGGCAGATCAAATTATCAGAAGATGCAAAAGCAAAAACTGCATTTTCAACCATTGGAGGCCATTAACAATTCACAGTAATGCCTTTTGGATTGAAAAATGCACCTGCCACTTTTCAGAGGTTGGTGAATACAGTCCTGCAAGGGCTGGAAGCTTTTAGTGCAGCATATCTGGACGATATAGCTGTCTTTAGCTCCAGTTGGGATGATCACCTGGTCCACCTATGGAAAGTTTTAGAGGCCCTGCAAAATGCAGGCCTCACTATCAAGGCTTCAAAGTGCCAGATAGGGCAGGGGAAGGTGGTTTATCTGGGACACCTGGTTGGTGGAGAACAGATTGCACCACTTCAGGGGAAAATCCAAACTATTATAGATTGGTTTCCCCCTACAACTCAGACCCAGGTGAGAGCCTTCTTAGGCCTCACTGGGTATTAGAGGAGGTTCATTAAGAACTATGGCTCCATTGCAGCCCCTCTTAATGACCTCACATCCAAGAAAATGCCTAAAAAGGTATTGTGGACAGCTAGCTGTCAGAAAGCTTTTGAGGAGCTGAAGCAGGCCATGTGCTCTGCACCTGTCCTAAAAAGCCCCTGTTACTCCAAGAAATTCATTGTCCAAACTGATGCATCTGAATTAGGGGTAGGGGCAGTCCTTTCACAACTTAATTCTGAGGGCCAGGATCAACCTGTTGCTTTTATTAGTAGAAGGTTGACCCCTAGAGAAAAGCGTTGGTCTGCCATAGAGAGGGAGGCCTTTGCTGTGGTCTGGGCACTGAAGAAGTTGAGGCCATACCTGTTTGGCACTCACTTCATTGTTCAGACAGACCACAAACCTCTACTTTGGCTAAAACAAATGAAAGGTGAAAATCCTAAATTGTTGAGGTGGTCTATATCCCTACAGGGAATGGACTATACAGTGGAACATAGACCTGGGAGTACCCACTCCAATGCAGATGGACTCTCCAGATATTTCCACTTAGACAATGAAGACTTATCAGGTCATGGCTAGTCTTATTGTCCTTCGTTTGGGGGGGGGGGTTGTGTAGGAAAGTACCATCTTGCCTGGCATGTTACCCCTATTTTACACTGTATATATGTTGTTTTAGTTGTATGTGTCACTGGGACCCTGCCAGCCAGGGCCCCAGTGCTCATAAGTGTGCCTGAATGTGTTACCTGTGTTATGACTAACTGTCTCACTGAGGCTCTGCTAATCAGAACCTCAGTGGTTATGCTCTCTCATTCCTTTCAAATTGTCACTAACAGGCTAGTGACCAATTTTACCAATTTACATTGGCATACTGGAACACCCTTATAATTCCCTAGTATATGGTACTGAGGTACCCAGGGTATTGGGGTTCCAGGAGATCCCTATGGGCTGCAGCATTTCTTTTGCCACCCATAGGGAGCTCTGACAATTCTTACACAGGCCTGCCACTTCAGCATGAGTGAAATAACATTCACGTTATTTCACAGCCATTTTACACTGCACTTAAGTAACTTATAAGTCACCTATATGTCTAACCTTTACCTGGTAAAGGTTGGGTGCTAAGTTACTTAGTGTGTGGGCACCCTGGCACTAGCCAAGGTGCCCCCACATTGTTCAGGGCCAATTCCCCGGACTTTGTGAGTGCGGGGACACCATTACACGCGTGCACTACGTATAGGTCGCTACCTATATGTAGCTTCACAATGGTAACTCCGAATATGGCCATGTAACATGTCTATGATCATGGAATTGCCCCCTCTATACCATCCTGGCATAGTTGGCACAATCCCATGATCCCACGGGTCTCTAGCACAGACCCTGGCACTGCCAAACTGCCTTTCCCGGGGTTTCACTGCAGCTGCTGCTGCTGCCAACCCCTCAGACAGGTGTCTGCCCTCCTGGGGTCCAGCCAGGCCTGGCCCAGGAAGGCAGAACAAAGGACTTCCTCAGAGAGAGGGTGTTACACCCTCTACCTTTGGAAAATGGTGTTAGGGCTGGGGAGGAGTAGCCTCCCCCAGCCTCTGGAAATGCTTTCATGGGCACAGATGGTGCCCATTTCTGCATAAGCCAGTCTACACCGGTTCAGGAACCCCTCAGCCCTGCTCTGGCGCGAAACTGGACAAAGGAAAGGGGAGTGACCACTCCCTTGACCTGCACCTCCCCTGGGAGGTGCCCAGAGCTCCTCCAGTGTGCTCCAGACCTCTGCCATCTTGGAAACAGAGGTGCTGCTGGCACACTGGACTGCTCTTAGTGGCCAGTGCCAGCAGGTGACGTCAGAGACTCCTTCTGATAGGCTCCTTCAGGTGTTGCTAGCCTATCCTCTCTCCTAAGTAGTCAAACCCTATTTTCTGGCTATTTAGGGTCTCTGTCTTTGGGGATTCCTTAGATAACGAATGCAAGAGCTCATCCGAGTTCCTCTGCATCTCTCTCTTCACCTTCTGCCAAGGAATCGACTGCTGACCGTGCTGGAAGCCTGCAAAACTGCAACAAAGTAGCGAAGACGACTACTGCAACTCTGTAACGCTGATCCTGCCACCTTCTCGACTGTTTTCCTGGTGGAGAATGCTGTGGGGGTAGTCTGCCTCCTCTCTGCACTAGAAGCTCCAAAGAAATCTCCCGTGGGTCGACGGAATCGTCCCCGTGCGACCGCAGGCACCAAAGAACTGCATCACCGTTACCCTGGGTCTCCTCTCAGCACGACGAGCGAGGTCCCTGGAATCCAGCAACTCTGTCCAAGTGACTCCCACAGTCCAGTGACTCTTCAGTCCAAGTTTGGTGGAGGTAAGTCCTTGCCTCACCACGCCAGACTGCATTGCTGGGAACCACGACTTTTGCAGCTACTCCGGCCTCTGTGCACTTCAAGTGGAAATCCTTTGTGCACAGCCAAGCCTGGGTCCACGGCACTCTAACCTGCATTGCACGACCTTCTAAGTTGTCGTCCGGCGACGTGGGACTCCTTTGTGCGACTTCGGGTGAGCTCTGTTTCACTCCACTTTGTAGGGCCTGTTCCGGCACTTCTGTGGGTGCTGCCTGCTTCTGAGAGGACTTCTTGTCTTGCTCGACGCCCCCTCTGTCCTCAGACGCAATTGGCAACATCCTGGTCCCTCCTGGGCCACAGCAGCATCCAAAAACCCTAAGCACATGACTTGCAGCTAGCAAGGCTTGTTTGCGGTCTTTCTTCAGGAAAACACTTCTGCACGACTCTCCACGGCGTGTGGCATCCATCCTGTAAAGGGGAAGTCTCTAGCCCTTGTTGTTCTTGCAGAATCTTCAGCTTCTACTGTCCAGTAGCAGCTTCTTTAAACACACAGCTGGCATTTCCTGGGCATCTGCCCATCTCCGACTTGCTTGTGACTTTTGGACTTGGTCCCCTTGTTCCACAGGTACCCTTGTTTGGAAATCCATTGTTGTTGTATTGCTGATTTGTGTCTTTCCTGCAGAATTCCCCTATCACGACTTCTGTGCTCTTTGGGGAACTTTAGTGCACTTTGCACTCACTTTTCAGGGTCTTGGGGTGGGCTATTTTTCTAACCCTGTTTTCTTACAGTCCCAGCGACCCTCTACAAGGTCACATAGGTTTGGGGTCCATTCGTGGTTCGCATTCCACTTTTGGAGTATATGGTTTGTGTTACCCGTATCCCTATGTGTCCCCATTGCATCCTATTGTAACTATACATTGTTTGCACTGTTTTCTAATACTATACTGCATATTTTTGGTATTGTGTACATATATCTTGTGTATATTTGCTATCCTCATACTGAGGGTACTCACTGAGATACTTTTGGCATATTCGCATAAAAATAAAGTACCTTTATTTTTAGTATATCTGGGTATTGTGTTTTCTTATGATATTGTGCATATGACACTAGTGGTACTGTAGGAGCTTCACTCGTCTCCTAGTTCAGCCTAAGCTGCTCTGGTAAGCTACCATTATCTATCAGCCTAAGCTGCTAGACACCCTATATACTAGTAAGGGATAACTGGGCCTGGTGCAAGGTGTAAGTACCCCTTGGTACTCACTACAAGCCAGTCCAGCCTCCTACACCGGAGGTAGGACATACTGTGGCTGTTGGACTGCCTAGGACGTCCAGACTCATAATTAGGGCCTTTGGCTCCTAGGTTAAGCCTTATTGCTCTTTGCCAAGGTACCAAGGCTTGAACTGGGTGTTTAATTTATTGAGACATAACTGAACCTAGTGGGGGTTAGTGGCCTATTGTTAAGTGTAGGTACTTACCTGCCCTTATCAATAATCCACTTTCCAACACACCTGAACTTCTCTGGCTTGTCCACAGGACATGACCTCGACCTGGAAACAAAAGGTGACACTTTTGAGAACATTGTCTGACTTTATATGTCATTTTAAAGTTGTCTTCCATTTATTCCTATAGTGCGTAATTCCACACAGAAACATAACTTTTTTTAAACTTAAAAAAATCATAACTTAAGAAGTACTTACCCGATTTGGATGATCTTGGTCTTCAATCTTTTATAAAAATCTGAAGTATTTTTTGTAAATTTGTCTCCAGTTATTCTTTTGAGTTTGTGTCCACATTTATTGATACTGTGAGTACAAGAAATGCATAGCACATCTTCTGGATTAGCCTAACTGCTCAACCAATCTACAACAAATTAGCTCATTAGGTGATCTATTTTGCTTCTGGACACACAGGTGTGGTTGCCCAGAATCTCTGTACAGTGTACATTGTTATTACATACAATTTAGAGATCCGCCTCTACCAATGGCACACACATTAGCAGGAATAACATAATCAGCAAACAATTAGAAACAATCCAAAAATAAGGCCAGGAAAAAGGTACTGTCAAACTAAATATTTATAATGAAAATGAGATAAATATCTCAAAATGTTGGTTTAATGTAAAGGGTACAAGAAAGAGTCACCCAAATGTCTAAAGGTTGGGTTGCTTGTCCAGTACTTGCCTCCTATTCATACTGTCAGTACTAACCTCCTACGGAAGGGACATCAATGGGGACGAGAGAATAGGAACCTCCATTATTTTACTTCTGGGGGGCGGTCCATGGGATTGGGTTAAGTAGAGGTGGGTTTGGTTTCAGAAGAGGTGGTTTTGGATTTGGGAGAGATGAGTTTGGAAGTGGAAGGCATGGATTGGGGTATGGAAGTGGTGGAAGACGTTTGGGAGGGGTAGATTCACATTTGGGAGAGGTAGTTTGAGATATGGAAGGGGTGGGTTGGTATGTGAAATGGGTGGAAAGATGTTTGGAGGGGATAGTTAGTGATGTAGAAGGGGTCAGGAGAAGGGCACAAAGAGGGTCTTCTTTAGGAAAATGGGTAGGGTGGTTGGCAGTTTGCTTTGGAAGGTAGAGGTAGTGGTAGTGCCTGATGTGTCTGTTGATGTTGCTGGTGCCTGTGGTTCTGCTTTATGTGGTGTACATGCTAGTTTATGTTTCTTACTGGGTGTCTGTTATATGGATGACAGTGGGTGTTCAGTGTGTGTAACATGCAACGTATGTATGTGTGGATAGGTGTGCTGTAGGGGCTCTGTTTGTGGATGTGGTGGCTGTGGATGTACTGGTACATGTGAGTATAGCTGTGGGTGTGGATGTCTGTGTCGCAGAAGAGTGTTGTGTTTGCAGGTGTGGTGGTGGTGGATGTGGATGTTTGTGTTGTTGTAGGTATGCTTGTTGTAGTGGTGCAGATGAGGTGTCTGTGTGTGGTCTGTGTTTCTTGCTGTGTTTGTATTGGATGTGCTATTTGTGTTTGTTTGAGTGGTTGCAATACAAATGTGTGAGTGTGCTTTGGATAGGGTTGGGAAGGGGAATTTGGGATGGAGAAGGGGTGGGAGTTGGGGCAGGAGGTTGGGATGGGTGGGAGGCTGCAGTCAGTGAGGAGGTCAGACCCTGGAGTAAACTCTATAGGCCAGACATTGCACTGTGAATGCCATCCAGGTAAGCTAGCATCTGTGTCATCTGACCATTAAGCCCCTTGATGGCATACAATACTGCAGTCTGGCCTACAGAGATAGTCCACAATAGGTCAATAGCCTCCTCAATGAGCTCAGCCTGGGAGACAGGGCCAGGGTTGGAGGTGTTTGCAGCAAAGGTGATGCCACCACTTTTAGGGCCAGATGTACCAAAAAAACAAATTGCGACTTGCAATTTGTGAGTCTGTGCGACTCGCAAATTGCAACTCGCAATTTGGTATGCAGAAAGGTGTCTCAGACACCTTCTGCAACTCGCAATGGGGTCGCAAAACCCACCTCATTAATATTAATGAGTCGGGTCGCAGTTTGCGACCCCATTGCTAGTATGGGCACTCACGGGGATGGTGGCCTGCTGGAGACAGCAGACCACTATGTCCATGACTACTTTTTAATAAAGCAGTTTTTTTTTGTTTCTACCTGCAGCCCGTTTTCCTTAAACGAAAACGAGCTGCACTTAGAAAAAAAAACGAAACCTTTTGTTTCTGTATTTTTCAGGGCAGGTAGTGGTCCATTGGACCACTGCCTGCTCTGAAAAATTATTTTGTTTTCCAGAAACAAAAGGGAAGGGGTCCCATGGGGACCCCTTCCCGTTTGCGACTGGGTTACCATCCACTTCAAGTGCATGGTATCTGCGCTTTCATTTGCGACCGCCTTCGCGGTCGCAAATGAAAATGAATAGCATTGCGAGTCGCAAATAGGAAGGGAACACCCCTTCCTATTAGCGAGTTGGAAATGCATTTTGCGAGTCGGATCCGACTCGCAAAATGCATTTCTGCATACCGGAGAGGCTTTTGCGCCTCGCAAATGGCATTTTTCGCTATTTGCGAGGCGCAAAACTCTTTCTACATCTGGCCCTTAGGGTATTAGATATGGCTAACTGGAGAGTAGTAAGAGGGAGGTTGGAGATGGGAACATAGGTAGTGGACAGCAATGCAGGTAGACTTGTTGCACAGGGTCCACTACCAGTGGGGCTAATGTTCTGTGGAAGCCTTCCAAGATGATGTTGAGACACTGGTGAACTCCATGCTAGCCCCCTCACCCTCTATGGAACTGGGTCCCTCAGTGTTGGTGATGTCTGCACTGGTACCACAGTGCCCAGCTTCTTCTTTGCCGAAGTGGCTGCTGCCACCTTCGCCTTAGATACAATAGTCTGAGTGTATGTGTGTAATTAGAATGGAACATGAACTTTGCTCACAAAACACTTGCCAAATCGACATATTAAACCAGATGCACGGCTCTCAAACCTGGCTTCTTTATCATCAGAGTCTCATACATGTAGGAAAGAATTCCACAAACCATTTGCTCACAGTTTAGAAATTCCGCATGGTAGCTTCCATATCATGTCTGTCTTTTGTTTCTCATCCATTTTTATTTCTATGTGTGACAAATGGCATCGAAGTATGAGTACATACATAGGCCTGGTCACATTCCTTGTTCACTTTTGTACAAAGCAAAAACATTTCCACATTTCCAAAAGATTCATGTTTTGGGCCTGATATTGATTTATCCAGATGGGAAAATCTAACATCTGTGTGATGTAAACTTCCATCTGCAATTGTCCTTTTAAGTATCACTTTCTCACCATCTTTGATTTCTCATCTGAGCACAAATAAGGACACTTGAATGTCATTTGGGGTTCATGTAATTTGCATCAAAACATTTTGGCATAAGAATTCATGTTGGTTCATACAGACTGGCTAACATGCACATTTCACATTTGTGAAGGACTAAAGGTTCATGACAATCTACTACTGTCTGCATGAACTGACTTGAATAATCTTTTGGAGCATATTTCTAGCTTACTTCAGATACAAAATGAATTGTACACATATTTCCAGTCCTTTTGGAGCAGATGCTCATGATCATATTCTCATTGTACCAACTTATGAATGTAAAATCTAAAACATTAACAGTATCATAATAGAATACTATGCCATGTCAGCAATAATAAGGCCTAAATTACCTTGTGCTGGAGCATCACATGTGACCCAGTCCTCAAATGGGACATGTGTGGTACACATGTCCCTTATAACATTGAGAAAATGCAGGTACCCCTTTTCTCATGCAGACATGTGTCAGGTTTAAACAGTATTTGGCTTGTGATGAGGAAACTAGTGAAAACCTTTAGCATAAAATAATCCACCAAACACAGAATAGGGCACATCATAAAAACTTACACCTCCAAAAATCATCTTCTGCATTCGATGTGTGTCCACCTTCAAGTTAATGTCAAACAGCATTGCTTAAAATTATAAAAGTTCAACAGGAATTGTTACATACAATATATTACCCCCTTGAGGCTGCTGTTGGGCCTTCAGCTGTCCATCAAGCTCTGGGTAGGCCACCAAAATGGTGTTGGCCATCGGGGGGCAGGGTGCGGTGCATGCACTTGCCTTTTTGGGAGGTCCAGCCAAGCTGGACCTGGACTGAATTTCTGGTCCAGTGTCAGAGTTCATCCTACCTCTTTCTGCAAGGCAGACTGTGCAGCTTATGGACCTTCACAGTCCACACCTTTTTTTTATTTTTGTTCATTGAGATCCAAATTTACAATAAAAACATTGCAATATAGCATTAATACTCTGAAAATAATATGAAAATACATTACATTAATAAGTCATATTTTATTACCTCAACAAAGCAGCAATAAAATATGAGATTACATAATATCAGCAAAAATAACTAGATAAGACAGTTTCCCGACATCCCTACCAGCTTCCTTAATATCTTAAAGTGTTTTCCTTAAACGTCCCCTGATTTGTTCAAATCTCTTTCCTCTTTACATTGCAACTTGTGAAGTAGCTCCTTATTTCTTACTTTCCTACTTTTTATCAACCATTCCACTACAGTGGGGATTGACTAAGTTTGCCACCTTTGAAGTAATAAAGATTTGACCATTGCAACTTATAGTAGCTCTATGAATCTGGGAGCTAATTTACTTGTGGGATTGTATCCCAATACTATCCACCAGATACTAGGAGCTACTTTGATCCGCCAGGCTTTCTCTAGGTGCTTGAATATTGTTTCTCAAAATTCTTGAATAGGGGCACACAGGCCCATAACATCTGTCCAATTTGCAACAGCCCCTGCAATACATCGAAAACAGTGCCCAGACCATTTAGAATTATCCAGAGCTAAAAATTGTGTGGGTTCTATAAAGAAGCCGTTTACCAAAATATAGCATTTTGCACCAATTTATTCCTCTTAGAACATTTAAATTCAACCTATTAATCCTCTCACATCTTTTTTGTTAATTCTAACCATTCATACGTTTCCCATTTTTTGATGGCTTTCAAATAAAGGTCCGGATCCTTCAGACATGCAAGCAGCCTTTTCCATTCTCCAGTTCACTTGTAGTCTGGGGGTTCCACCAATACCAATTCTACTACCACTTTTTGACTATCCCGAATCTGTTCACAATTAATGTTACTATGTATGGTGAACATTGCTCTTTAAGAGCGAAGGAACAGGAAATCACCTTGTAGTACTTCCCCAATTTCCAACAAACTCTTTCAACTATTGTCAGACAAAAAGTCTGCAACCTTCCTAAATCCGACACTCTCCCATTTTCTTACTACATCGGGATCTAGCCGAATGCTGGACTCGCACACCAATTCTGACAGAGAAGTGGAAGCGTTGATGTAAGGAACTGTGCATCTCTGGTAGAGATTGACATGCTTCCTGAAAAAACACCTTAGACTCTTAAAGCTAGCTTTCTTTGGTGATGTTGTTTGTCTTACCACATCACATATGCCATGCACCTTAGAAATCAACTTCAAGAAATCCTGCTAAAAAATTATATTGTATCATAATAGTCTTTGAGATTGGGAAGTGCGAAACTGCACTTCTCCAATTCCTCATGTAAAGTGCTTAGTGCTAGTCGGGCAGTTTTATTTTGCCAGATAAAAGATGTAAACATAGATTCCACTTTCCTAAAAAAGGATGTGGTTGAAACACATGGGGTATCTTAGAACAAAAAGTTAGATAATGGCAGAATAGACATTTTGAACAAAGCAACTCTTCCTAAAATAGTTAAAGAAAGTGATCTCCACTGTGCGAGAATAGCCTGTACTTTAAAAAGCAAAATAACAAAATTAAGATCATATAAATCCTAAACTTTTTAGGAATATCTAATACCCAAATATCTTTTGGGCTGAGCTTTTACACAAGGCACAATTTCAGGGAGTAATCTATCCAAGCTGCATCCGCAAAGAATCATTTTTCATGTTTTATTATTGATTTAATAACCCCCCACTTGCTCAAATTGCGAGAATGTCTCAAAGGCTTTTACCTGTGAGCTTTTGTTGCTGTAGCGAATCAACATAATATAATCGGCATATAATTTTCCCAATATAAGCTTCCCAATCTGCAAAATGGGAGGTCGAATCTCAGTATTCTGCCTTACTGTAATTGCTGATAGCTCAAAGAAAAAGCAAACAAAATTGGTAAGATTGGGCAGCCCTGCAGAGTCCCTCAACAAACGTCTAATTTACCCACCACTGTGGTGTTTATTATAATATTGGCTTCAGCATGCTCATAGAGCCTGTCGACCAACCCTGTGATCTGGGAAGGCACCCCAAAATTTGCTAAGATGTCAAATAGTGTTTCCCAGATCACGAAGTCAAATGCTTTTTCTGCATCCAGTAAAAGTACTGCAGCAGGAGTGATTTTGACAGAAAAATAGTCCAGTGCTTCGGCTAGATAATGTGTATTTGTTGCAAACTGGCGACTGGCAATAAAAATGATTCGGGTCACGATGGATTCATTTGACTGCTATCAAATTAAATCGATTGGCAAGAAGCTTCATGATTATTTTTTTTTTAGAGTTTAATAAAGTAATTGAGCGGTACGAGTTATGATCTTCCCATCTGTACCTTTCTTAATGAAGCTGAGCACATTCCCTGCACGGAACAATATCCAAATAGTGCCCCCTTCAGCATTTTGTTGGCTACCAATAAAAAGTAATCTGCCAATACATCAAGGAAGGATTTTAAATATTCAGCTGGGAGGACATCAGGGCCCCACATCTTAAGATTTGGGAGGCTTTTAACCACCTCCACCTGTTCATTCTTGGTTAAAGGATGGTCAATAATTTCCATATCTTAAGTAAAGTAGGAATAGTGAGTCCTATTAAATATTTCTCCAATGCTTCTGCATCTAGATTCGGACTATATATTAATCTATAATGCTCTAACATAATTTCCCACTCTTTCCTTTGTTCCATACACCTTACCTCAGAGGCTGGGCATTTCCAAACATGAATCGTATTGCTAGCAGCCTGCTCATGTGCCTGCCATGCTAAGAATCTCCTCATAAAATTATTTTAGTCACCACATTTCTGCATGTAGGCAGGATTCACCAACTCACACCTAGTATAGTATAGCTCACTTAATGCCTAGTTTGCCTGGTCTAGCTCTTTCTAAATCCGTATCTAAACTATCAAGTCCGCTTTTGTTGTTTTATGCTCCTAATATTAGCAGCAACCTTTGCTATCATGATCCTCCTTATGTATGATTTTAGAGCATCCCACACTACACTAGGAGGGGCTGACCCACGATTCCTGCTTAGAAACTATCTAATCTCCTCTTAACATATCTGAAATCATCCTTCTTCCTGTAGGTACTGCTTGTTAAAGATCCACCTCCTAGCTTGGTCATACCTCTCTCCACCAATACCTCCAAAGCAAGTATTGCTTGGTCCGAAAAGCCATTATGAAGCATCCGCTGGCCCCTAAAAACCAGGGTTTTTGAAAGTAAAGAGAAATCAATCTGAGACAAGCTATGAGATTGACTAGACAAACAAGTATATTCTATCGTAGTCGGAAAAGACGCCCTCCATGAATAAATGAGTGCCAAAGTTTTTTGATAGTTCCGCAAACTTTCAGAACTCTAGGTTTTAGCTGTTTTTTTCTTTTTATTGAGGAGTCTATACTGGGGTCCTGGAGAAAGTTGAAGTACCCTCCCATAATAATTTCACCTGGAACTCTTAATAATGACTTAAAAATGCTCCTCGGAAGACCCCTGGTTACCTTCTACGGGGGCATAAAAGCATTCACCCAGCACTAACTTCCATTTATATCACTAGCAAAATCCAGCACTTCAGCTCTTAGCTTTGTGGCCAGAAAAATTGCAGTGCCACGATGCGCCCCTTGAGCAGTAGAGAACCCTCTATAATCTGACCAATTTTTAAACATAGAAAATTCCAAAAGCTTCTTGGCTGAAATATGAGTCTCTTGCAATAAAACGACTGAATAACTCTCAGCTGTAACCCACGCTTCTGTTGCACACCTTTTTATTATTATTTAGGCTGTTGGCATTCAAAGAGACCACCTTCAATATGCCACTACACATTTACATCAGACAATAAGGCATTGCATTTAATCATTGCCCTTACTTTCGCCTCTCAGAGGAGCAAAAATGGTACAAAGAAAGTGCAATCATGCTTGTAAGTGCCTAATGTGCATAAAGTGGCCATAAAACAAAAGTGCAAACCTATGGCCCACACTTGACTAATATTTAAAGTGCAATTGTTAATTGCCTAAGCTGTCCATTGCCCTAGAACTCCATTTCCCCATACAACATAAAGTGCATAAATGCTGAACCTGCCCTATGGCTGACGAGATGTTAAAGTGCATAGAGTGTCCCACACCCATCTACATCCTACAGCTTATACCTTTTCTGCCCATGACTTATCCCACACGCAATCAACTTACCGCCCAACATTGGAGTTCAATCAATAAAGGTATTCCCGCTTCCCAGCCTTCAGTACAAGTGCATATGTCCCACTTTTGAAGGGCTTTGACCTGTATGGATGAGAAAAAAACAAAAACAGAAGTGATTGTGAGTTATTTTATTTTTCTGAAGAGGTGTGATACAATTTTGTTGCATCTCTCACATGCATTCACAAAACAGTCAGTACAGATTTATTTTCAAACATTTGAAATTTCCTAGGAAATACTAATTGGCAGTGAGCTGTGAGTAACCTCAGCACTTTCTATCTCCTTCCAACCAGGTAACAAACCATCATCTAGGTCTAGGCTAGGAAACCTTTCCTATAGTGAGAGCCAATCCTTATTAGTCCAAATCATTGTGAGACAAAGCAGACAGTGAACATCTTCATGGGGCCCTGTTAGGGGGCCCCTGCACTGCCCATGCCAGTGGCATGGGCAGTGCAGGGGCCCCCAGGGGCCCCACGTCACCCGTTCCCGCCATCCTGGTTCTGGCGGTGTAAACCGCCAGAAACAGGCTGGCGGCAAGGGGGTCAGAATCCCCATGGCGGCGTTGCAAGCAGCGCCGCCATGGAGGATTCCCTGGGCCAGGGGGGGAAACCGCCGGTTCCCCTTTTCTGACCCCGGCTTTACCGCCGCGGTCAGAATGGCCCTGGAAGCACCGCCAGCCTGTTGGCGGTGCTTCCGTGGTCCCCGGCATGACCGCCAGGGTCGGAATGACCCCCTAAAAGTCAAACAACCTGAACACTATTTGCAGATACCCCATGCACAGTCACATTGTCTTCATGCCTAATCTTCTAAGAGGACAGATGTTATGGTCTGCACCACATATAGGGGGTCATTACAACCCTGGCGGACGGTGTTAAAGCTACGGAAATACTGCAAACAGGCCGGCGCAAAAAAAAAAAGAATTACGACCCTGGCGGTAACCGGCAACAAAGACAGCCACTTTAACACACCGCCGCCACGGCGATACAGACAAACAGCCTGGCGGTCACCGCCAACAGACAGGCGGAAGACAATGTACCGCCCACAGTATCATAACCTACCAATCCGCCACCTTTTCCGGGGCGGACTCTCCGTGGATACAAACACGGCGGAAACAGCTTTTGCTATGGGAAAACGCTCACCTTAACACACTCCACGAGGAACGACGACTCCATGGAGCCGGAACTCCAAATCCTACTTGCCCTTGTCTTTCTGCTCCTCTACGAACAACAGCGACTTAGGCGCAGAACATACCGGTGAGTACTGCATCTATGACACGGGGGAGGCAAAAGTTAGGGGGACACCCACTAAACACCCCCACCCTCGCATATCACAACATACACAAAAAAGCAGTCAAAAATATCACATGAACAACCAACAATTGCCCCGGAAGAATGCAAAGACAAAGCGAATTGCGGTCAAACACTTTAATGTGCCAATATACATGTCAAATAAAAATATACAGAATAATATCTCGAAATCTGTCATAATTATATATACAATACAAGAAGTAGTGCAGATATGTACACAACAATGTCCGTGCAACAACAGTCCAAAAATGCATGGGCGAGGCCCACAATAGATACCTGACCAAAATCCGAGAGAACACTGCCAGGGCATCAGATAGAAACACTACAGGCACCTCAGGGGGAAGGGAAGGGGGGGCACCTCAGCCGGATGAATGCAAAGCCAGATCCACGATGTGGCTCCATGCCCATTGATGTATCCTGGGGAGTGCAAAGCCACAGTCTCTCAAGTCCATACAGTGGGTGGTTTGCCCACTGTACCATCCTGGGGAGTGCAAAGCCACAGTCTCAAAAGTCTCTACAATGGGTGGGTTGCCCACTGTACCATCCTGGGGAGTGCAAAGCCACAGTCTCAAAAGTCTTTACAGTGGGTGGTTTGCCCACTGTACATCCTGGGGAGTGCAAAGCCACATTATCGCAAGTAGATGCAGTTCTCAACTGGTACTGGGTGGGACTGGTGCCCAGACTGGATGAGTCTCCCCGTGAAAGTTCATGTCCTGTCACTGTCCCAGCTGCACATGGGATAAGGATGCCTGATGTGGCGGCCTATTCATACCCACACGGTGTTAACCCTGTTCAGCGATCTTCACCATGGCAGTCTTTGCCCTGTTCAGCGGTGCTTAGCCATGGCAGTCTTTGCCCTGTTCAGCGGTCTTCACCATGGCGGTCTTGGCCTTGTTCAGCGGTGCTTTGACATGGTAGTCTTTGCCCTGTTCAGCGGTGCTTAGCCATGGCAGTCTTTGCCCTGTTCAGCGGTCTTCACAATGGCGGTCTTTGCCCTGTTCAGCGGTCTTCACCATGGCGGTCTTTGCCCTGTTCAGCGGTGCTTAGCCATGGCAGTCTTTGCCCTGTTCAGAGGTCTTCACCATGGCGGTCTTGGCCTTGTTCAGCGGTGCTTTGACATGGCAGTCTTTGCCCTGTTCAGCGGTGCTTAGCCATGGCAGTCTTTGCCCTGTTCAGCGGTCTTCACCATGGCGGTCTTTGCCCTGTTCAGCGGTCTTTACCATGGCGGTCTTGGCCTTGTTCAGCGGTGCTTTGACATGGCGGTCTTTGCCCTGTTCAGCGGTGCTTAGCCATGGCAGTCTTTGCCCTGTTCAGCGGTCTTCACCATGGCGGTCTTTGCCCTATTCAGCGGTCTTCACCATAGCGGTCTTGGCCTTGTTCAGCGGTGCTTTGACATGGCGGTCTATGGACTGTTCAGCGATGCTCTGACATGGCGGTTCGGATACTGACATTGGTGTGTGGCATGACGAACTCCACACTGGACATTGGTGTGTAGCATGACGAACTCCACACTGGACATTGGTGTGTGGCATGACAAACTCCATACTGGACATTGGTGTGTGGCATTACGAACTCCACACTGGACATTGGTGTGTGGCATGACGTTCCATCATCGCCCAGCGGGGCTGTGGGATCCTGGTCCCTCCTGTGCACTGACTCCGGCGGTGGTCTCTGGACCAGTAACGATACTTGGGCCCTCCTGGGCACTGACTCTGGCGGTGGTCTCCTGACCAGTAATGATGCTTGGGCCCTCCTGGGCACTGACTCTGGCTGTGGTCTCCTGACCAGTAACGATACTTGGGCCCTCCTGGGCACTGACTCTGGCGGTGGTCTCCTGACCAGTAACGATACTTGGGCCCTCCTGGGCAATGACTCCGGCGGTGGTCTCCGGACCAGTAACGACGGTGCTGGCGGTTGTGTCTGGACCGCCGGAAATGATGGCGCACTTCTCCGCCGTGACACTCACAACAGGCTGGGCAGACTTCCTCGGGGCCTTCCCCACCTTCTTTGGAGTTACAGCTGACTCACCAATCGCCTTCGATCCCATTTCAGTTGTTGTCCCACCAGGAGTCTTGACACGGTCCCGTCGTCCACTCTCCAATTTCGGAACCTTTACAGGGGGTGGGCTGCCAGTGCCTTGGCTCCAGGTCCTACTGCCTGCCCTGGTGGACGGTGCACTCCAAAAACCTGGAACACGCACCACTGGCACTGGAGGCTTTTTGGATGAGGCGCTACAACAGGACTGATGAACTGGAGGTGGGGGGGAGTGGGGGCAAACAGGTCAATTTGACAGAGGGACAGTTTCTGATGGACACTGGGATAGGTAGCTGGAGGGGCTCTGGGAGTGGAGGTAGAGGAGGTGGTTGTAGGAGGTGTCACTTTAGCTGTTTTGGGTGCAGGTGCAGGTACTGGAGGCTGTCGTTAGGTGGATGGATGTTGGGTGAGTGATTGGCGGTGTTTGGGTACTTTGGGAGGGGGCGTCACAGACACACTGGGAGAGGACACAGGGGATGTGTAAATGGCAGTGGAGGTGGTGAGTGCAGGTGAGCGGCTTGTGGTGCTGGGTGTTCTGGTGCGAGTCCTAGTGCCTGTAGATGTGGTGCATGCAGGTGTGTGTGTAGACGACACTGGGAGGGAGGAGGGAAAGAGGAGGAGGGGGACACAGTGGAGACAGTGGATGTTGCTGTGTCTGTATGGGTGTGATGCTTGTGTGAGTGCCTGTGGTGTGTGTGGTACCTATGTTTGCTTGAGCTACTTTTGGGTCTTGACTTGTGTGCCTGCTGGTCTGTGCTTGGGATGGGCTGGGGTACAGGGGATTGGGTCTGGGTGGAGGAAGTTGGAGGGGGGAGGCTGGACACAGGGACAATGGCTGCCATCAGTGCTGAGGCCAGAGATTGCAGGGTTCGCTGAAGGACAGCCTGACCAGAATGAATGCCTTCCAGGAATGCATTACCATGTTGCAACGCCATTTCTACACCCTGGATGGCATTCACAATGGTAGACTGCCCAACAGTGAGTGACCTGAGGAGGTCAATGTCCTCCTCACTGAGGGCAGCAGGGGTGACTGGGGCAGGGCCTGAGGTGCCTGGGGCGAAGGTGATGCCCACCCTCCTGGGTGAGCGGGCACAGGGTGAACGCTGAGGGGCTGCTGGGAGGGCGGGGCTGGTAGGGGAGGTGGCGGCTGTACCTGTAGAAGTGGGGCGCACAGATGGTGCCACCACCACAGGGGAGCTCACATCGGCGGACGAGTCCATGTCGCTGGTTGGTGATCCTGTGGCCGATGTGAAGCTCCCCTCGCCCTCCGTCCCACTGGTGCATTCAGAGTCTGTGGTGTGGCCCTCCATGGCCATGTGGGATGCAGCTCCCTCGTGCTCCGGTGCCACTATACCTCCGCCTGATGATGCTGATGTACAAAAGGACAGGGAGAGCAGGAAAAGGGGGGGAGACAGAAGAAAGAGAGTTTTAGTGCATGGCATACCGCTACCGTTGGCGGACAAGACAGACGCAGCAGCCCCATGCATTACGCCATGCTCCTGCCCTCTGCACATGCAATTTCTGGGATATGGTCTACATGGCAATGGTAGAAATCAGCTCACATGGATGGCAAAGGGGCAACTATACATCAATTTGCCTCTGTTATGATCTGGGGTAGAGTCCCACATGGCCTACATTACGGAGGGGCTTTGCCTACCTAACTCGCCCTGGCCGAGGGACACCCACAGCCCACCTCCCCCACCCAGACACCTCCACTGCACGCAAAGTCCACAGAATGAGGTTGTACTCACCCCCTTGTGTCTGCTGTGATGTCCTTAAGCACCCATCCAACTCCGGGTAGGCCACCGCCAGGATCCGGAACATCAGGGGGGTCATGGTGCGATGGGCACCCCTCCCACGTTGGGAGGCCATCCCCAGCTGAGCCTCCGCCGTCTTCTTGCTGCAGCGGTGAATGTCCTCCCATCTCTTACATCAGTGGGTGCCCCGTCTCTGGTGGGCCCCCAGGGTCCGGACTTCCTTGGCGATGGCACGCCAAATGTCCCTCTTCTGGTGGGCGCTGACCTACATGACATGCACAAGGAAAGAGGAACAGTCATTACCTACTACACCGTCAATGTGAGTGGCCCCCTCCCAACTCTGTCCATGTGGCCCATTCATCCCCATGCATAACTGTTCTATGTACTCTGCCCCCTTCCCTCTTCCACCCAGCCCTCTCCACCCAGGCCTAGCCCATACAACGTGCTCCCTCAGTACTAACCTGTTGGTCTGGAGGACCGTAGAGTAGCGTGTACTGGGGGAGGACCCCATCCACAAGTTTCTCCAACTCCTGTGCAGTGAAGGCAGGGGCCCTTTCCCCAGATGCAGCAGCCATCGTCGCTTCCAGACCGAGGTCACAGCAGCACTAGCAGTGTAGGTCCTCTCCTGTCGAAGGTCAGGTATCTAGTGATTCAACAGATAGAAAATGGTGGTGACGTCCGCGGCGGTGACGTCCGCGGCGGGGCGCATCATCACCGCCAGCGCACCTGTTCATTGGCTCCTGGGACCCATAGGGTCCAATGTTAACCAATGCAGCATTGCGCCGCGCTCTACGACCCACTACCGCAACGGTGTCCAACGCCAGCGCAGTTACCCCACAATTCCATTGTCCCAGTTTAGAGGTCAGGCAGCCGCCATTTCAGGGGCCCACATGGCTTCATTTACTACTGCGTCACACATACCGAGGCCTACACTCCAAACAGTTCCCGGATGGGTTAATTGTCTGTCGTAGTCTTGTGTGTGACTGTGGGTACATACCTGGAGGAATGCTGACAGTTTCTTCGCTGTTGTCCTTCTTAGGCACCGACATTTGGGACATATTGGAAGATGGCGGAATCCGCCGGTGTACCGACCGCTGGTGGACCTGTTGACAATGGAAGAGAGACATTTGATCGTGACCTACCGGTTCGACCGTGCCACAATCCAGGAATTATGTACCCACCTGGAGCCAGACCTGATGTCACCAATCCGCCATCCGACTGGAATCCCCCCTGATGTGCAGGTGCTGTCAGTGCTCCATTTCCTTGCAAGTGGCTCTTTTCAGACAACAGTGGCCATGGCATCAGGGATGTCCCAGCCTATGTTTTCCAACGTCTTGTCCAGAGTGTTGTCTGCCCTGCTGAAACACGTAAGGAGATACATCATATTCCCTCAGGTGGAGGATTTGCCTACAGTGAAAGGTGACTTCTATGCCCTTGGACATATCCCCAACGTCATAGGTGCCATTGATGGGACCCATGTAGCTCTGGTCCCCCCGCAGGAGTGAACAGGTGTACAGGAACAGGAAGAGTTATCATTCCATGAATGTACAGATGGTAGGTTTGGCAGACCAGTACATCTCGCAGGTAAATGCAATGTTCCCTGGCTGAGTGCATGACACCTACATCCTGCGGAATAGCAGCATCCCTGATATGATGGGTCAACTCCAGAGGCACCGTGTATGGCTATTGGGGGACTCTTGTTACCCCAACCTGTCCTGGCTATTGACCCCAGTGAGGAATCCCAGGACCAGGGCAGAGGAACGGTACAATGAGGCCCATGGGCGGACTAGGAGGGTGATCGAACGCACCTTCGGCCTCCTGAAGGCGAGGTTCAGGTGCCTCCATATGACAGGTGGCTCCCTATTCTACTCACCGAAGAAGGTGTGCGACATCATCATCGCCTGCTCCATAATTTGGCATTAAGACGCCAGGTGCCTTTTCTGCAGGAGGATGATCCAGATGACGGTGTTGTAGCAGCTGTGGAGCCTGTGGACAGTGATGAGGATGAAGCTGATGAAGAAGAAAACAACAACAGGGAGTCAGTCATACGCAATATTTTCAGTGAGACACAGGTGAGTACATTTTCATGTTTAACATAATATTAACTTTCACACGTCTACCTCTATCCTGGACCTACATTTCACTCACTATTTGTTAACTGAGTTGTCCCCTTCCATTTCAGTTTCACTAATGTGGTAACCTATGTGTCAACAGCTTGCACCCTTGAAAGGCTTGTGATGTGTGACATTGGTATTTTGGCCTTCCAATGGGTAACCATTTTTGACACTGTAATTGACAATACAAACTTCAAAATCATTGACTGACTCAAGTTTTATTAGTGTTTCAAGGGTGTTTATTTAAGTGCATAACAATAAAGGGGGGTTGTGAAATGGGGATGGGTTATGGTGGAAGAATGTCCATGGCAGAGTCCAGTCTATTAGTCTCACAGGTACATTTCACATCTGCCCATTGGAAGTGGAGCTGGGGCAGTTCCAATTTGGACAGGGTAACAAAGTGGTACAGTGGGGAGACAATCAGGGTGGTCTTATTTCCTGGCGGGGGTCTTGCCATCTTGCTCTGTCCTGTTCCTGGATCTCAGGGCCCGCTTGCGTGGTGGTTGTCCGTCTGCAGGGGGTGTGGTGCTGGTGTGTTGGTCCTGTGGCGGGGCGTCCTGTCCACTAGCGCCGGCGGAGGTGGTGGGCATTTCATCGTCCGGGCTAGTGTCAGGGGCCCCTTGGAGTGCCACGGTGTCCCTCAAGGTCTTTTGAATGTCCGTCAGCACCCCTACAATGGTGCCCAGGGCGGAGCCGATGGTCCTGAGCTCCTCCCTGAACCCCAAATACTGCTCCTCCTGCAGACGCAGGGTCTCCTGCAACTTGCCCAGTTCCGTTGCCATCGTCTCCTGGGAGTGGTGGTATGCTTCCATGATGGAGGAGAGGGCCTTGTGGAGAGTAGGTTCCCTTGGCCTGTCCTCCCCCTGTCGCACAGCAGCCCTCCCAGTTCCCCTGTGTTCCTGTGCCTCCATCCCCTGGACCGTGTGCCCACTACCACTGCCCCCAGGTCCCTGTTGTTGTTGGGGTGTTGGGTTAGCCTGGGTGCCCTGTAGTGGTGGACACACGGCTGATTGACCTGTCCTGGGTAGGGAGGTATGGGCCCCCTGGGTGGGTGCTGTTCTGGTGTTACCAGAGGGTGGAAGTTCAGTGTTGGGCTGTGGCTGGGCAAGGGGAACCGACTGTCCTGAGGCCCACGATGGTCCGGGCTGGTCATCAAGATCCAGTAGGGCAGGGCTGCTGTCGTCACTGTGGGCCTCTTCTGGGGGTGGAGTGGTGTTGTCTGGACCCTCTGGTGTGGTGACGTTCCTTCGGGTTCCTGCGGGGGTATGAGTACATGATTATTGCATGTGTGTGTTTCATGGTGTGCAATGGTTGGGTGTGCGTGTACACCAGTGCAGCCATTCCTGTGTGGGGGCTTGTGTGCTGCTGTTTGGGGGGTGTTGTGGGTCTGTGAGTGGGCATGCTTTAGTGATGGGTATCCATGCTTAGTTATGTCATGCAGGTCTTGGGGTTGGGATGGGTGGTTGGTGTCATGGGTAGATTAGTGAGGATTTGGGGTGATAGGGGAGGGTGTGAGGGTGGGGGGGGTGTGATAGCATGCAGGTAAGGTGGGGGATATGATAGCTAAGATTTGACTTACCAGTGTCCGTTCCTCCAACGACTCCTGCGAGGCCCTCAGGATGCAAGATGGACAAGACTTGCTCCTCCCATGTTGTTAGCTGTGGGGGAGGAGGTGGAGGTCCGCCACCAGTCCGCTGAATCGCGATGTGGTGCCTGGATACCGTGGAACGCACCTTCCCCCGTAGGTCGTTCCACCTCTTCCTGATGTCCTCCCTATTTCTTGGGTGCTGTCCCACTGCGTTGACCCTGTCGACTATTCTTTGCCATAGCTCCATCTTCCTGGCTATGGATGTGTGCTGTACCTGTGAGCCAAATAGCTGTGGCTCTACCTGGATGATTTCCTCCACCATGACCCTGAGCTCCTCCTCGGAGAAGCGGGGATTTCTTTGGCGTGCCATGGGGTGGTGTGTTTGAGGTGTGAGGTGGTGTATGTATGTGGTGATGAGTGTGGTGATTGTAGTGGTATGTGGTGTTTTGTGCATGGATGTTGTGTGGGTGATGGTGTAGTGTGCCCCTGTGTGATGGGGTTCCCTATTCTGTGCTGTCTCTCTCTGGCCTTCTCTCAGAAATTCTGGTCTTGGGGGTTTGTGGGTGATGTGGGTGTGTGTTTTATATTGTGTTGGGTGTGTGGAAGTGGTGTTTGTATGTGTATCAGGTGTGTGTATTTGGAAGTGTCCAATGTGGCGGTGTTTTGGAGGTGTGTGTGTATTTTGAGCGTGGCGGTGTGTACCGCCAATGGAATACCGCGGTTGAAAGACCGCCGCGTGGATTCGTGGGTCGTAATAGCATGGGCGTGTTTCTGTTGGCGTGGAGGATTTGTTTTCGCATGTTTGTCGCTGACCTTTGGTGTGTCGGAGTTGTGTGGGTGTCTGAATTTCGGCGGATTCCGTGATGTGGGTCATAATAGCTGTGGCGGAACTCCGCGGCCGCTGCGGTGTGTTGGCCGTCTTCTGCACGGCGGTAAGCACCTCATACCGCCAATGTTGTAATGACCCCCATAGTGACTAAGGGCAGTATGGAAGGGCTGCCATGTGTCAGTGAGAACATTGTGTTTGGTGATGTATGAACAAGTGCATGTAGTAATTTGACATACTAGTATAGATGATTGAGAGCTAGTGTAATTTAGACTTGCAGTATAGGAAATATCTTTCACCAATATGTGGCACCATTGCATGTTTGAAACATACGGATACTCTAAGATTTCTAACTATGGGATGTAATTTCACTTGAACAGCATCACACATCTCCACACCTTTAAAGATTGTTCTTGCACTTTACATTTCATACAACATGTGTTATATGTTTTCACTTATACTACTGGTGCAGTGTCTACTGGTCACTGAAAGTAAGGAGACTGCAGTTTGTCTAATTAAATCTGGAATTGTGACTAACATGAACTGAAAATTTAGCTTATTTCTTCAGGTGATGTAATTTCAATGTACAGAAATTCCTGCCATTGTCAAACAACATTCTGTTCCCAGCAAAATCATTCTGTTTACTACACTCCAATAACAACACTTTACTTATGAACAAAAGGGGACAAATTAGACTGTGTAGAAAGGAGGAACAAATGACATTGTCAAGCATTTCCCACTCAAACATGTACCTGTTCCTTTGGGCTCCCATATGTCTGGCTTGACAGAAACAGGAACAATAACCCCCTGGTGGGGATTTCCAACTCCTCAGGGGAGACGGCAGGAACCTTCTTTCCTGCTTTGCCTAGCATCCTTGGTCCCAGAGGACGGTTACAGCAGCAAAGGGCGAGGAGATTTTGTTGGCTACAGTGGTAGGAGGCAAGTGAGCTTTTTTCCTGATGCTGGATACAAGTACATGGGGTAAACGCTTTGTGGCAGAGACGGACAGAGCCATTGGCTTTTGTGCATAGCCATCACACACATTAGCCTAAGGCAGTGTCTGTCGCAGAGTGTTCCCCCTACTACACTGTCAACTTACACCTACATCTGTTGTATAGCCAATGTCCTGACGACAAAGTCAGGCACCTGCCATTTTAGAACATGAAGCTATATATTTTTCAAATATTTGTGTGTCACCAGCACTCAAATTGGTGGTTACTTTGTATACAAATCTCACATATGTACAACACCGTTTTGCAAAAATATGACACATAAAACAGCAAACTGTTACTGCATTTTACATTGATAGTGCTGCAGTGTATGTTATATTTCCTTTGATAGTAATTGTAAAAATATAAATAAATAATAACGTGAAAATATATTTCAAATATACTATTCATGCATTATTTGTAAAACAAAAGTCAGACGTAGCAAAAATATTTCAAAATTATGGGAACATATATGACACAATAAGATCACTAATCTACCCAAGACATAAGATATGTGTTGGTTGTGAAATTCATGTGTGACAATCTTAATTGATAGTTTGTTGTCCTTATATACAGACATATGAACCCAGGGACGGATAGAAGAAGGCATCCTCAAGTCTTCAGACCATTTCCAGACCTTGCCACCATGGAGGAAAGGAACATAATAAAAAGGGTCAGAACCTGACTGGTCAGTGGCAAGGTCGTCCTCATATGGTGGTCTGCAGTGGAATGGAAAAGGATCATAGTCTGAGATGGAGTGTGTCTTTATAGTATATTTTACAGGTGTTCTCAGTGGTCCAATATATATCTGGTGTGGGCTGTTAACACCCATCCAATAGCCACAGCCATAGTACAATGCTGCACGAGTCTTGAGACGGTACACCACCAGCTCAACTATGTTATCTAAATATGTTCGGCGCAATGCTGCCATCCCGATGGAGTGCTACTTGCCAGCACTGGTGGTATGTTGCAGGATATAGCTAGTGCAATGGAGGAGACTCTGTTGACGCTGTTGGCAGTTGAACCTCAATGAAGCTAAATATGGCAGTGTGAACACCATCAGCTTGATGGAGTATTATGGACTGCTGTCATGGGTGATTGGTGGTCATATCCCCAAGATCTATATCAGGCCCTAACTCCCTGAATCCTTCACTGGTTTCCAGCAACATTAGAAACATGCTGCTGGCAGCTTATCAAAGCACTTGCTCCTGCTGGAGTCTAACTTCCACTGGATGGTGTTCTATTTTTGAAATGGCACTCCTGCAAGGCTCTAGCGGGAGTTCCTCGAACCCAACCATCCAAATATGCAAATACTTTGTAACTTATTCTGTCAAAAACTACTGAACAGATTTATTCAAAATCATAAAAAGTGCAACTTGAAGGCTAAGATCTGACTTCCTGCTAAATTTGGTGGAATTTCGTTCAGCAGTTTTTGCAGTAATGCTGCCAGAGGAAGACAATAGAAAAATAATAGGGATTTTTGCTATTTGGGGTCCCCTTTTTTCTCAGCCCCCCACTTGTTGGATCACCCCAAAACTTCCCATAAACAAACTAAGCATAAAAGAACACGTTTTAAGAAAGCTTTGTGGAGATTGTTTAAACGATGCCAAAGTTATTGGCAAAACAAGAAATTAATTTGCTATGGAAACGCTGTCCTAATGAAAACTTCCCATAGATATGGTTTTAATTATCGTAAATTTACTTGCAATGCAAGGTAAAGGCATGCATGGTAAATTCATGTATGATTGTGTGATAAAGGCATCTGTGTGGTGAATGTATTTGTGGCAAAGACTATGGGGGTCATTCTTACTTTGGCGGGCGGCGGAGGCCGCCCGCCAAAGTAACCCCGTCAGAACACCGCACCGCGGTCGAAAGACCGCTGCGGTGATTCTGAGATTTGCCCTGGGCTGGCGGGCGGCCGCCAAAAGGCCGCCCGCCAGCCCAGGGCAAATCAACCTTCCCACGAGGACGACGGCTCAGAATTGAGCCGGCGTAGTGGGAAGGTACGAAGGGTGCAGTGGCACCCGTCGTGTATTTCAGTGTCTGCATATATGCCATTGGCATTGGCATGGGCCCCCAGGGGCCCCGCGGCACCCCCTACCACCATCCTGTTCATGGCGGGTGTCTGAATCCCCATGGCGGCAGAGCGCGCTCCGCCGCCATGGAGGATTCAGAAGGGCAGCGGTAAACCGGCAGGTGACCGCCGGTTTACCCTTTCTGACCGCGGCTGAACCGCCGCGGTCAGAATGCCCTTCGGAGCACCGCCAGCCGGTCACCGGCCGCCAGGGTCAGAATGAGGCCCTATGTTGTAAAGTTATGCATGGAAAAGGCGTGTGGTAAGGTGATACATCCAGTTAAGACATAATTGCAATAAATAATTGCTTTTTTTTTTTTTTTTTAAACATTTGCCTATGCAACACAGTGCAAGCAAGTGCGTTGATGGATAAAAGTTTAATTCATTTTCTGTCATATGTCTAGGACTTCTGTAAAACACAAAATAATTTGTGAACCAGATGTGCCGAATATAATGAATTAAATAACAAATTTGAATGTTTTTAAAGGCATCTGAATGGTGGAGTTGAGGCACATGACAAAGTGTATGCCAGGGTGGAGGAGCAATGAAAAAAGGCATTTGATCTACTCTCTACTAATGAAGAGCGGGAAGCCACTGAGTCCTCTTCTGGAGAGGTCTTACTTAATACACCACGTGCTGTAAGCAAAGCCAAAGTATTGCTTTGTAAGCATGCCACAATCAACTCCTACAGACTTTCATGTTGAGCCTTATTGGTTTGTATTGTCTACTGTTTCTAGGGCCTAGGCAATATGGTTGAAATCAGGTATTTAAACATCTGTGTGTTAATCAATAATTTTCTCATCAGTGCAATGTGAACTGAAACATTGTTTTTTAAAACTTTTTTATTTAACATTTACAATTAACAAGAACATCAGCATCTGAGATCCTGTGCAATAGACAAAGATGAGGGGTAGGCCATTGACAACAGGAGTTGGTAAATACTAACAATGTTATAAGTGCATGGTGGCGATATCACATGGGAAGAATTGATGTGGTCGCTAGGGAAATAGTGGCTGTGAGATAAATGGATAGAAAGTAGGTTAAGGCCTGAGAAATTTTGGGGGTCTGGCTTAGACTGGTAGGGGAAGGACGGCAAGCTGAGACTAGGGTGAAGCATAATGTAGTACGTAGGCGTGCACTCAGGGCACAAACTGAAACATTGTTTTAATTGGCACAGCATCTCTGCTTGCAAAATTGTGTGGCTGAGGAGATGTACCTCTGGCACTCTCCTTGCAGGGTCCTCATCCACAAGTGATGCTGTGAAGTTGCATACAGCTTCCTGATAAACTTGGTAAATAATGTCCTCTTAATTGGTCTCCTGGGAAGATTTTGTCTACTCCTCTGTGGATTTACTCTACAATTGTGTAGTTGACACAACTGGTGGAGGGCGTACTATGGTATAAACATCAAATTCAGTTTCACATTTTCTATGCTTTCTTAGAGGGGTCTGTGTCCCACATAATGTGTGTCCCATTGTATCCTACATCCACACCGGTTGCAGGTTCTGTGTCAGTGTCTTCTATATTGTTTCCTGTTGAGGAGCAGATGCAAAAGTAAATTAAAACTTTCTATTGTCATTGCACTTTGCCCTTCACTATGGTCATTGTTTTGAAATCTTGACATACTACAATTAGTACATATAGGTTAAGCACTTGAGAAATTGAAGGAAACAATACTGTGCATGTACATCATTAAAAAACTGCTAAGACTGTTCTCATGCATAACACCTGTGTAAACTTTTTTTTTTTTTTATTGAGCATTTTTCGTTATAAAAAATACAACAAACAAACTTGCCAATTATCATCTTTAGTGTGTTACATATAGTATGCATTTAGGTGTCCTACAAAAAGGAACATATTACAGTAGTCATCATGTCCATATCAATAGAGATTACAAGCACCTAGACTGGGCACAGGGGCTCAGAAGGGTCACAACATTCTGCCTTGGTGTTTAGAGAGGGCAGCCGCGGGAGAAAAACAGGGGTAGCGATCAGGGTCATGCTAGTATTAAAGGCATATCCTCCCTGATGTGAGAGGCGAGGAGTGCGATGTATCCCCACCGCCACCCCCCTCCCAGGGATCATTCACTTAGGGTATCTCCCTCTGATTCCCGGCTCTGATGTTCCCGAGCCCAGCTCACAAACGGATCCCAAATGTCACTGGGTCTAGATGCAGCCGGCATTAACTCCCAGAACGTGGTTAGCTGCGTGTCGCCCGTACATCCGCCAGCCAATCCCTCACCGCGGGCACCCTCTGCCTACCCCAGTGTATCGCCACCCGTCGCTTAGCAAACAGTAAAAGTAATGCATGCAGCCTGCGCACTGCTGGCGGAGTGTCTCTGACATAACCTAGTAGCCCAATCAGAGGGGAAGGGACGTCAGAGCGGCCCACTATCTGGTTTACCGATACAAAAACCTGAGACCAATAACCCTTCAACCTCGGGCAGGACCAAGCTATATGTAGAAAAGAGGCCAAGGCCGACCCACAACGCCAACATTCATCCGTCTCCCTAAGCCCCATTCTTTTCAGGCTGATGGGGGTTCTGTAGAACCTATGCAGGTATTTAAAATGTATTAAACGCAGCTTGTAATTTGGCGAAAGCTCAGCAAGCTGCCCACAGCAGAACTCCCACTGTTCCTCAGAAATCTCAGGCTGGAGCTCCTCGTTCCAATACAGCATAGATTTAGGCGCTACCACTGGTGTCATGTTTTGCATATGGCGATAAATACGAGTTACTAGCTTTCGGGGAGAAGGGGAGCCCACCACCGCCTCCAAAGCTGTAAAGACCGGCGGCGCATCAGGGAACCCCCCGAATAGTGTCCGGCACGCCTCACGTAGTTTATGGTACAGAAATAATTCGGAAAAGGGCACCGTACCTCCCTCCTCCGGCGCCGGGGGCGGCATAAACTTGCCATTGGGAAAAAGGTCAGCAAAGGTGCGGAGATTCATCCTGTCAATCAGGTGACCAGCTATTCAATCAGCCACACAGGGCAGCATCGGGTTATGCAACAGAGGGAGCGATGGAGCACACAACAGTGGGACCCCGGCCCTCCTGCGCAACTCCTCCCATACCCACTGCAGCATCCTAGCCGTATCTACATCTTCTCTAGGACGCCTTGCCTTAGCGCATATCGCCACTCCAAGTGGAAGGGGGGCCACCACATCTCCTTCCACTGCCACGTGAGGTTGAAAAGGGACAGGGTGGGTCCAAAAATGCAGGAACTGAGCCTGAGCGCAGAGGGCATACAGTTTTATATCTGGGGCACCCAAACCTCCCTGTCGCAGTGGCAGCGCCAGCGTGTCCCACGCTATCCTGGCTTGTCCACCCGCCCACACCAGCTCAACCAGGCATGACCTCAAAGTGGTGAAGAAGTGTGCTGTAAGCGGTATAGGTATATTGACGAATAGATAAAGGAATTTGGGTAACACTATCATTTTTGTCAACGCGATCCGCCCAGTTAGTGATAGGGGCAGGGAAGCCCATAATTTCACTTTCTCGCTCAGCCACATCATAGCCCTGCCAAAGTTAAGGCCCCAAATTTCCTGAAGGTCATGACTTATCCAAATCCCCAGATATTTGTATTTTTCCGCCTCCCAGCGCAGGGGGTACTCAGAGCACACCTCCGCAGTGCCGTCCGTGAGGGGAAAGATTACCGATTTAGACCAGTTGATGGAGATGCCCACAAAACCCTCAAAGTGGACAAATTCCCGCAGGATGGGGTCCAAGTTGTCCGCAGGATTGGTAAGATAAAGGGTCACATCGTCCGTGTATAGTGATATTAGAAGATTTCTAGAACTGAATCCTATACCTCTTGCAGTATGATGTTGCCTAATCCTCGCAGCAAGCGGCTCCATAGCTATGGCAAATAGCAGCGGGGAGAGAGGACAACCCTGCCTGGTACCACGCAATACAGGGAACGGCTCCGACACCAGACCATTCACCCGCACTCTGGCTGTAGGTAAAGTGTAAAGCAGGCGAATTTTTCTAATCAGCAGCGTACTGAAACCCATCCTTTTTAATATATGGAAGAAATATGGCCATTCAATTGTATCAAAGGCCTTAGTGGCATCTAAAAACACCATGGCAGCTCTAACCTCGGGGTGTAGGTAATGTAATGCAGCGAAGATCGTTCGCAGGTTGTGGGAGGTCGCCCTACCTGGTATGAAACCGGACTGGTCGGGTAGTGCGACCATCGACAGCATTGGTTGCACCCGGTTCGCGAGCAGTTTGGCTAAACTTTTCACATCTACATTAATCAGAGATAAGGGCCTGTATGAGTTTAGATCGTCAGCAGGTTTATCCGGATTCAGCAGCGTGAAAATCAGCGCTTCGCGCATAGTGGCAGGCAACACCCCTTTCTCCAGGGCCTCCTCGTACACTGCCAGCAACAGGGGCGACAGCTCGTCTACGTATGCCTTATAGAAAGCTGTTGTGAGACCATCAGGTCCCGGTGCCTTATCAGGCGGCAGGCTCCTGATAACTTGTGCCACTTCTCCGGCGTCTATTGGAAGGTCCATATATTCTCTGTGGTTATTATTGAGCCATACCAATGCAATGGAATCTAGATAGGATATAAGCTCTTCTGGGCATTCATCTTGAGTGTTGGTATATAAACGAGAATAAAACTTGGAGAATGCTCCTACAATGTTCTCCTTGTCATGAAGCAGTTCGCCATCAGTTGTGCGCAGTTCATGGATATATGTCGCGGGACGCGGCGGTCTAATCATATTTGCTAGGACCTTCCCCGGTCTCCCTCCTTCGCCGTAGCACTTCGCCGTAGCATATTTCCCCAGGAACTTGACCTCCCTCAACGCCTCCTCTTCATATTCCAATAATTTGGTTTTCAATAGCCCTGCCACTTCTGACTCCCCAGCCTCTAAGAAAGTGCTTTTGAGTCGTTTTATATCGGCTTCAAGTGCTACCAGAGTGCTCCGTATCGCCTTCAATACACCCGCCTGCCGGGCTATACATTGGCCTCTAATGACGACCTTGAAGGCCTCCCACAGAGTCTCCTCTGTGTCCACCGACCCCGCATTACGCTCAAAATAGTCAGTAATATCAGTCCGTATCTCCTCCCTGAATGCAACATCAAGTAGTGCCTGGGGTGGGAGTCGCCATGAGAATGCCTGAGAAGGACCCCCAGGGAGTAGTAACCTCAGCATACAGGGCGCATGGTCGGACAGTGTATGGGGCATGTGCTCTACCTGTGACGTCCACAGTGCAACATCTCGCGACACAAGCCAAAAGTCAAGACGAGACCACGCGCCGCTATAGGTCGATATACAGGTGCCTTCCCTCAGGTCCCCATGTCTACCTCGCCATACATCAACCAACACGCCATCCAGCATTATTTCCCGTAGTGCGGAACCTGCCAACGGATTCAATGTGCGAGCTGCCCCCTTCCTATCTACTGTGTCATCAAGTACTGCATTGAAATCACCATCCCATACAATTGTATCGCATCCAGTGGCTTTCACCTGCCCCCAAAGCTTATGGAAGAAACCTGGAGAGTCTACATTAGGCCCATACACAGCCACGAATACTACCGAAACACCGCACACAATGCCCTGTACCCAAACATATCTCCCCTCTGGGTCACATTGAACAGCGCCCTCCCGCCAGTCCAACCTGCGTCTTAACAGTATCGCCACCCCTCGGGCATAGTTGGAGTAAATAGCTGAATAAACATGGCCCCATCTAGTGTGACGCAGTCTTTGGGCAGGGGCAGTGTTCAAATACGTTTCCTGCAATAGGCAGACATCCACACCATGCCGCACCAAATAAGCATGTACCAACCTAGCCTTCCTGTGGTCGTTGAGCCCCCTAACATTCCAGGTGAGACAGTTCAAGGTTTTATCCACTTTTGGCATTTCTCTCACACATCCTGTAAAGTGCAGTAAGACATGTTGACAATGACCAGGCTATACGTTCAAGACACCACATAGGTAGCATACAATAGATGTTGGCAGTAAACAACAAGATAACAAACCCAACCCACCTCCCCCCAACCGGGTCATAGATTAACCTTCCCCATATTATCCCCAAAGAGACATTTTAATAAGCAAGGGAACATTCCCAAGGGGGTATGGCGATGCCGGCTACTTCCCCGTGTGAAACGGGGTGGCCGGAAGATCTGCAGGGGATCCTCGCCGCACAAAATCTAATAATTAGATCTATCTAGAATAGCAGGTGACAAGATTGAACAACAGGCATCACAAGTGCTTCTCCCCCTCCAGCGGGTAGAAGTCACTTTTAACTAGGAGCAATTCCCCACAGGGTATATTAGATTGGATCCACGTTTACTCATTGTCACAGAGCCTGCTATCCCCTGTCTCCACAGCATCCCTGGAACGTTGTGCGGATTTGCGTCCCACGTGTTTAGCGAACTTCATCGCCTCCTTGGCATCAGTGAATATGTGGGCACACCCCTCGAAGGACACCTTTAATTTAGCCGGGTAGAGGAGGGAGTACGGGATCTGCGCCTGCAGAAGAAGTTGTTTTGCAGGCAGGAACTTACGGCGGGCGGCCTGGACAGCCGGGGTGAAGTCAGGGTAAAAGGAGATGTTATTTCCCTTGTGCGTGATGGATCCTCTCCCCCTCGCCAGTTTAAGGATCAAGTCTCTGTCTTGGTAGTTCAGGATTTTCGCAATTATAGGTCGGGGCGGCGCACCCACAGAGGGCCTCTGGCCCAGCGATCTGTGCGCCCTCTCCACCACAAACACCGCCGAGAGGTTGGGGTCAAACAGTTCGTGTAGGACTTCAGTGATATATGTTTCCATCTTAGTTATGGCAGTGGTCTCCGGGATACCTGTGATGCGTAGATTATTGCGCCGGGACCGTGCTTCCAAGTCCTCATTCTTTGCATGGATTATTCCCAATAATTTGTCCATGTGCAGGAGTTGGTCCCTTGTTTCCACTTGATACTCATGACATTCAGACTGGCGAGCCTCAAGCGTGTCCAACCTCGTCTCGTGTGTGGCCACCTGGGTTTTCACAGAGTCTAACTGACTGGTGAGATTGTCCAGTTTAGTATCAATATTACGGAGGTTGGAGCGCATCTCAAGCATCAACGTGCGCAAATCTTCGCCCTGGTCATCTGCGGCCAGGTCGCGCCCCTCCGCCGCCCGGGGCCCTTGCTCCAACTCTCCCTGCCGCGTGGAGCGCTTATGATCAAAGTTCAGTTTTGGCTGCTTAGCATCATGCTTCCCCATGGCAGAGAGAGATCCACCCGGTCCTGCCGCGAGCTACCAGCCAAGTCCCAGAGCCACCTCCGCTCCCGCGTAGCCACAGCTGGGCACCCCTATCTTCACGGCGCTCTCGCTGACTGATTCCGCTCTAACAAGCCCCGTTGTCGCCGCCAGCACCACCACTGTGTTCCCTTAGATTGACTCTCCGCATTTGTCTAATACAGTTGCCAGGGTGTAAGCCAATGACCACTCTGCCATCCACTAGCTCAGGTCGGCGAGGGGGGGGGAGGGCCTTCCGTTCACCCCCCCGCACTCACGAGGCAACCGGACAGGTCATAGCAGCTCCTGTCCCTACTATCCACAATCCGCCTTCTGCCCAGCTGTGTTTGCTCACAGGCCCCCAGGCGCCTCACCTCTGCATCTTCGGAGCACGCCACTCGCGGTGCCGGGCAGATCAGACACTTCCACCTTCTCAAGAGCTCTAGTTTCCTCCACAGGGCGCCTTCGGCATCCGCGAGATTCCGCGCCGGTGCTCAGCCTCTCTACAGTCCACGTGCCACCTTACTCTGTCATCGGTAGTTTTGGCCCCAAAATGGCGGCCGCCGCCTTTGAAATCTGTTACTCCGACTCCCGCCTCAGGCTCAGCATTGATGTTCAGCGGGCTGCCTCTGTCCGTCGGAGTGCAGCTCAAATGTCACCCGTATAGTTTTTATTGGGGGTCCCGCATCTTTCCGGCTTCGTCCGCGCCCCGGCGCTGCCCCAGCTCAGGCCCTGCCGCCAGCACAAGCCCCCGGCCTGAGTCGCGGCTCCTCCACCAGTGAGCTCCGTCAGACGCCAACGCCAGTTCCGCCCTCAGGCTGCGCCGTCCCCCAGCTCCTCACAGGCAATCAAAAATACGATTCTCCTGCCTCCACCTGCGTCGCACCGTCATCCGCACATTTTTAGTAGGTTTTGGCAGTTTGTGCTCGCCCCGATGTGCAGGATTATTGAAGGATTTCAATCCGGCCGGCGGAGCTCACTCAAAGAGCGGCCATCTCGCTGCTCAGCTGGGCACGCCCCTCCACACCTGTGTAATCTTCACAAATGTCCTTGTCCTAATGACTGTGATATTGAGATTGATTGGGGAGCTACCAAATATTTCAATACGTATAATGTCACATCCAATATCTTCTTCTTATCCCTTTTAGAATGTTTAATGTACACAGCACTACCACAACAGTGCAAGGGACATAAACTGTTTGTCCACCACAGAAGAAAAATATTTTTGATGCAACCTGAAGAAATATTTTCTATCTGGTAAAACTACTTTGGAATATTAAGGATGAGATTCACTCATGCCCTAAAGTACTTTTTAGGGTGTCAATTAGTCTGACGAGCAAGCTGATATCACGAGAGCTTAAAGCAGTTGGTGCCTACTGCTTTAGGTGTCAATGAGCCAAGCAGGAATGTGACAAAGTACCACTGGGACAATGTCTCCTTTCCAGTGGAACATCTCTCTAGTGTATCTCTGTTTGAGGATCCCCCAGGAGGTATTTGATGGGGGAAGGGCCACCACGGCATAGACAGAAAGCTCACTATCGCCAGGGATATCATTTAACTAAAAATAAGAGATATGGGCTGATGCATTAGCCCTCTCAAGAATGGGCCCAACAGTCTTTCTGCCTGTGTTGAGGGGGCAGGTTGGGAAATCTCACCCACCCTCCCAAAGGAACACCTGTATGTACCAAGGATATTATATTATAAAATAAGAAGTGCTAGCTGCAACTTTCCCAGTCATCAGGCCATGCCTCCAGCCTATTACTCTTCCAGCAGTCCTTCTGCTCCCAGGTTGAGTGGAAAGGATTCATCCCCCATTACTCCTTGGGGGGGCAGAAAGCCCACTAGACATCAGGGAAATTAGTCATAAAAAATAGTGAGGGTAGCCCTCCTACTTTTCATGCCATGCACGAAATACATAAAGGCCCCACAGTTTTTCAGGCACTGCAGAGGAATACAGATAAAAAGTTTGTATCCAATCTGCCACAATGGGGCAGAAAGCCCACCAGACACCAGGCAAAATGTGTTAAGAAAGGGTTGCCTGCACAAGCCATGGGTTGTGACCCTACTCACTAACAGCCCTAGCAGTATTCCTCATGGAGGGCAGGTTGTGGGGGTTTACCAATAATTTGCCCCTCAGGGGTTGGAGGCTCAACACACACCAGAGAAAATTTGTTGAAAAAATGGGTGAGGGCTGTCCACACAGACAACGATCTCTGCCCCATCAAGTAGAGTCACAGATATTCTTTCTATCCCTCAATGAATGGCAGATTGGAGTATTTAACCCAGTCTCCCAACTTGGAGGGGAGGGCAGAAAGCCCACTATACGCCTAGAAAGTCTGCTAAAAAAAGAATGGGCAGGACGATGGCCCGACCCCATATAAGGCTCAGCATTTTGTGAAGATTTGAGAAATCTACCCCCACCTTCCTCCTAAGGGCAGAAATCCCACGGGACGCCAGTAATAATTTTTTAAGAAAAATGCCCACCCAGGCATCGGGCCTTCCGTACACCACTAAAGAGTTCCACACTTTTTCGCCCCTCAAGGGGTTACATAGTTTACACAAACCTATGCTATGAGGTAGGTTTTACCCTTCCAGGCCTCATGCTGTACCGTACCCATAATGAACCAACATCGTTTTTCTCACCTGGAGTCAGATAGGGAATGTTATTCTAAATTGACACCCCATGGGGGTCACTGCACCCACAGGATATTTTTTAAACAAGAATGGGATGGGTGCTGACCCACAGTGAGCTTTCATCCTCAGCTTCGAAGCCCCAACATTTTTTATCCCACTTGCTGGGAGATAGTAGATTTAACCCAATCTGCCCTTAGGGGCTGAAAGCCCACTGGATTCAAGGTTTCATTTTTAAACAAAAGCCCTCAAAGTCCCAACAGACTTTCTGCCCCTCGAGAATTAGACCATTCCTATCCCTATTACAAGTAATGCCATGGTGATAGAATGCATGATTGGAGCTGTGGGTCAACTAGCAGCAAAGAGACCAAATGAATTCAGTGAATTTCTGAAACTTAGAGAACCGGGCAAATCTAGGATAGTGTAACTTGTGTGGATCCCAATGTTTACTTACCTTAATAGCCCTGCAAAGGCCAAGCTTTGGCTATGATCATGCATTCTCCTCCCATTACTGAGGAAAGATTCTAAAATCAGCAGGGATCCACTAAATTTCTTCCATCTTGTCGAAGTAAGCCTCAGCGAGGCCTACTAGTGCAAGGGGTTTGCCCTTCTCTGGACAAAGTCCTCAGACCATATAGGAAGAAGTTGGCACAGAAACTGAAATAAAAGACAAAGTTTATTAAACCTCATGAGGTGGTACTACAGTTCAAACAGCACCCTTCGGTAATGTTTGAAGTAGAACACTGAACTAAGAGAGCATGGTCCTTTTATACCCACGCAAGGGCTAAAAGAAGGTGGTACAATTATAGAAGCAAGACTTACATACATATAAGGTCATATGGAAATGCACAGTCGACAGGTAGGAGGGGCTAACAGTTTTCAAGGACTAGTTGACACATTACTGTCTTTTACTGATTACTAACAGCTGCAGATCTTACTGGGCATGTGCGAAAGTGGGATATGCTAAATATAACTTGTCACTAGACAGATTTTCAAGAGTAGTTAACAGAAAGGTAGGACAGAGCACATGGCGAGCACATGGCAGCATGTGGCAGAGAAAATGGCTGCCATGAATACAAAATGGATTCCGCAAAATGTTCACAATATTTGCTAAATACAAGATGTCTTCTGCTAATGCTTAATCTAATCGCTACTGATTTACAATTCCAAGCCCGTTACAGACCTACCCAGTGACCATGGCCCTGAAGCACAAAGCTGATTCCTTTGATGTTGCCCCTTCACCTTCTGTAGCACTACCAAAACAATATACACATTTTATCCTCATTCTAGGCTTTAAGGATCAGTTCTTACACTGGCCATGGCACACCATTTCATGATGCCACTTAAAAAATTAAATAAAAATTTAAGTGCCCTCTGGGGTGTTTCTTATTTTTTAGAGGATGTGACATTTTGCTTGGAGGAAATACAGTATTCCAAGCTCACATGGCCCTGCTATCCCCAATACCCACAGCACACTTTATATAGCCAACTGGAAGAGTCAGCTGTTATTTCTCTCTTTCCTGTCCATATGCCCTGCCTAACCTTGCTGCGGGTTAAAGGATGGCTGTTAGAAATTATGTCTTTGGTTGGCAGTCAGGTTAAGCCCAGTCCAAGCAAGGACCCTCACTCCAGTCAGGGCAAAGGAGAAACACACCTGGTTAACCTCCACTCACCCCCTTGGTAGCTTGGCAAGAGCAGGAAAGCTTATCCCAGAAGCAGTGTGTAAGATATTTGTACCAACACACAAAATAATACAGTAAAAACACTACAAAAAGGACACCACAACAGTTTAGAAAAATAGACAATATGTATCTAAATCCAACAAGACCAAAATGCCAAAAATCCAACATACACAAGTCAAGATATGAATTTTCAAAAGAATAAGAGCCCTACTCCATAGAAAACAATGGAAACTTTGATTTTACACAAAGTACCTAGTTTGCGTCAAAAATAAAGCCGTGCGGGTGAGCGTGTGTCGGTAAAGGTTGTGATGCATCGATTCCTTACTCGCAAGTGAGTCGTTTTTTCTCCAGTTAGGTCGATGATGAGTTGTTTTTCTCCCTCGCAAGAGACTGATGCGTTGATTTCCGTAAAGGGCATCTTGGATCTGCACAGGTTCACAATGACTGTGTCCAGGGACGATGCACGTGAAGATTCTTCTCAAACAGGAAAGCACAACAAAGTCCAGCCTTTGTGCCCTTTCACAGGCGGAAGCAGAAACTGCAGGATAGCCCAACAAAGCACAGGCACAGGCAGGGGCAGCACTTCTCCTCAGGTCTTCAGCTCTTCTCCTTGACCGAGGTTCCTCTTTGTTCCAGAAATTATCTAAAAGTCTGGGGTTTGGGGCCCACTACTTATACTCCTTTCTGCATTTGAAGAAGGTAAACTTCAAAGGAAAATTTCTGTTGTTTACAGGATCCTGCCTTGCCCAGGCCAGGCCCCAGACACACACCAGTGGGTTGGAGACTGCATTGTGTGAGGGTAGGCACAGCCCAGTCAAGTGTAAGTGACCCCTCTTCCCTCCATTCCAGCTCAGATGGCTCAGCAGGCTATGAAGGCTACTCCCCAGATTCCTTTGTTTCACTGTCGAGAGGAGATTCACAAACAGCCCAACTGTCAGTCTGACCCAGACAGGGAATCCACAAACCGGCAGAGTCGCAGAACGGTTAAAGGAAGAAAATGCCTCCTTTTTGAAGGTGGATTTTTCAGATTAACAATCTAAAAACCAACTTCCCTAACAGATGTTTTTTTTTAAATTGTGAGTTCCGGGGCCCAAAACTCCAGATTTCTATCTGCTCTCAAAGAGAAACTGCACTTTAAGGATGTTTAAAGGCATCCCCCATATTAACCTATGAGAGAGATAAGCCTTGCATCAGTGAAAGCCAAATTTGGCAGTATTTTACTGTTAGGACATGTAAAACACATTAGTACATGTCCCACCTTTAACATACATTGCACCCTGCCCATGGGGCTACCTAGGGCCTAGCTTAGGGGTGCCTTACATGTATAAAAAGGGAAGGTTTAGGCCTGGCAAGTGGGTGCACTTAACTAGTCAAATTGACAGTTTAAAACTGTACACACAGACACTGCACTGTCAGGTCTGAGACATGTTTACAGGGCTACTAATGTTGGTGGCACAACCAGTGCTTCAGTCCCACTGGTAGGATTTGATTTACAGGCCCTAGGCACCTCTAGTGCACATTACTAGGGACTTTCTAGAAAATCAAATGTGTCAATCAGGAAAAGCCAACTACACATACCCTCTAAACAGGAGCACTTGCACTTTAGTAGTGGTCAGCAGGGGTAAAATGCCCAGAGTAACAAAAAACAGCAAAAACGGAGTCCAGCACACAGTCAAAACATGGGAAGCAGAGGCAGAAAAAGACAGGGGAGACCATGCCAATGATGCTAGGTCTAACAATGGCATTGCACTTGGTTCTCTGTGAACCCACAGACGGGCATGGGTGTCCAGGAAAAAGAGGCATCCCAGGTTCCCACTGTCTCTTCCTGATGCAACAGTCTGTTAAGGCACTGTGACGCTCAGCCTTGTTGGGTCCTCCGCAGGTCACTGGCTGTCCTTGGTGTTACTGATGAATGTTGTGTCAGGGGAGCTCACTCCTTCAGTCAGGTCCTCCCCAGGCCCACCACACAATTTGTGAAACACAGAGACTCATGATTGACTTAATAAGCCAGTGAACTCTGAGACCTGCTGGGCAAATTTCTCATGAGTGTAGGAATAAAAGTGGTTTTCTGTAGCGTAGTTGAGCCATTTTTTATGGTGTTCTTTTCCTTTTGTTCCTGGTGAAATGCTATGGCTATGAAGAATTTAGGTTTAAAGCCTCCTAACCTCGAAACATTTAGGCCCTCATTACAATCCTTGGGGTGAATGCAGTCTACCGCTGTGCTGACGGCCGCCAACATACCATGACCACGGCGGTAATCCGCCATGGGTATCATGACCCACACATAGAATACTGCCACAATACAGACACCCACACAAGTCCGCCACACCAAAGGTTAGTGATAAACTGGCGATAGCAAAACCTACACCGTTACACCAACAGGAATACACCCACAGTATCACGACCCACGAATCAATGCTGTGGTCTTTCAACCGCTGTAAACCATTTACGGTACACACCGCCGCGCTCAAAATACACACAAACATACAAAACTATACCATATTGGACAATTCAAAATACACACACCTGACACACATACACACACCACACCCTCACACCCACACCACTATAGAACACACACCCACATTACCCACAAACCCTTACAATGAAAAAAGATAGCTAACCGAGAGAGATAAGCCAAGAGCACCCACTCAATCAGAGGCACAGAACACCATCACCCATACACCATTCACGCACATCACATCATACACAACAACACATCACCCCACATATCACCCCACACATCCTCACATATATCACTCACACCACATCCATGGCACCCCAAAGACACCCCAGGTTTTCAGAGGAGGAGCTAAGGTTCATGGTGGAGGAAATCATCTGGGTAAGGCCACAGCTATTCGGATCACATGTGCAGCAGACCTCCATTGCAAGGAAGATGGAGCTGTGGTGGAGGATCGTGGACAGGGTCAACGCCGTGGGACAGCACCCCAGAACAAGCAATGACTTCAGGAAGAGGTGGAATGACCTACAGGAGAAGGTGCGTTCCCCAGCAGCAAGACACCAGATAGCAATACAGAGGACTGGCGGTGGACCCCCACCTCCTCCCCCACGACTTACAACATGAGAGGAGCAAGTCTTGGCAATCATGCATCCTGAGGGCCTGGCAGCAGTAGCAGGAGGCCTGGACTCTGGTAAGTCAACTCTTTACTACTTTCACCACCCCTACTTGCATGCCATCACATACCCCCACCCCTACCTTCTTCTCCATCATTCCACCACCTCACATACACCCCACCATCACAACCCACCTATCCCAATACCAAGCCATGCACGCACCACCAATGCATGGACATCCCTCAAACCCCTGCATGGGCACCCATCACTAAAGCATGCCCAATAGAGAGACTCACCCAGCCAACAAAATCACTACTCACACAAGGCAAAGCTGACAGGGCAATCACAATCATAGAGGGCAACACACCCATGCACAAGATGGCACACGCAGATACATTAACAATGCATTTGCATCCCAACAGGACCCCTACCCAACGTCACCGGAGACGAGGTCCCCGCTACATCCAGCCCCCCCAAAAGAGGCCCACAGTGATGGCAACAGCTTTGCACACCTGGATCACGATGACCAACCTGGCCCATCAGGGACCTCTGGGGAGTCAGTTCCCCTGCCACAGTCCCAACCCACCGCATGGCCTCCCCCCTCAGGAAACATTAGCACAACACCCACTGAGCGGGCCCATGCCACTGTCCCCAGGACAAGTCAATCAGCAGTGTGTCCACCACTACAGGGACACCAGGCAACCCCACAAACACAGGACGATCAGGGACCTGGGGGCAGTGGGCACACGGTTCAGGGGACAGAGGCACAGGACAACAGGGAAGCTGGGAGGACTGCTGTGCGACAGGGGGATGACAGGCCCATGGAACCTACTCTCAATGATGCACTCTCAAACATCGTGGGAGCATACCACCATTCCGAGGAGACCATGGGCCAGGTACTGGCCAAGTTACAGGAGACCCAGCGGGTGCAGGAGGGACAGTTTCCTGGGGATCAGGGAGGACCTAACAAAAATATACACCATCCTGGTCACCATTGCAGGGGTGATGGCTGACATGGGCAAGACCATGCAGGAGGCAGTGGGACAACAAAGGGTGCCTGACACTAGCCAAACTGAGGAACAGCCTTCCACCTCCGCCGGCGCTAGTGGACAGGAGAACCTGCCACAGGACCTGTTATATAGAAAGGTACACTGTTCCAAAGAAACAATTAATAGATGCAGGGACGGAGAGTGTCAGGGATATCTATGATATCAGGAGAGCCCTCAAGCACCCAGAGGGTGACAAGTATCATCACTGGGCTATCTCCACGTCAGACTGGTGCTGCAATGTCTGGCGGACCACCCCGGCAATGGGGATGGTGCTGAACTGGAGGCAATTTGCCAGGAAGAGGTCTGAAACGAATACTGACTCAGAGGATAGAAAAGGAGTAAGTGTGTAGGAGAGAGTGAAAATGTTAAAATTAGCTCTGTGCCTCAAACATCACTTTAATGAATCAGGGAAAAGACGCAAGCTAAGATTAAAAATAGTCCAGAGTGTTGGTGGGAATAATGTCCCACTGAACTCTATGAGGAAGAAAAGGTAGTGTGCCTAATCCTGCTAATTTGTGGTCAACATGTTTCGCGTCTTTTATGGGTCAATAAGTGATCCCGTGACGCTTCGTCAGGACCCGGAAAACTACTTCTATTTAAATCAGAAAATACTACTAGAATGTCACTTACAAACTGCAGACAAGTTGTCAATGTCAGTTGGTCAATTAGTCACCCTGCATACAAGTGAAAGACAAATAAATATTAGTGCAAAGGTGCAAATAAGCTCAGAATTCAGTGTAATCACAGCAACAACAGCAAGAAACAGCAACCCCAAAAGTGCCACACATTAAAATGATAAAGTGGCTTACCATCCCACATTTGAGATTGAGCTTCCTAGGACCGCGCTAGCCACAATCAAGGAGGTATTACTAGGTATAGAAATAACATGGTAACAAACACATGTACACAATAGTGGGTCACAAAGGAAGTGTCACAGCCATCGCTCAAAAATGGTCAAGTCACACATGTAATAATAGTTTACAATGTTGGAATGTCAAACATCAATTAGAGGGAACTAAACCCTTCCTGCAAGGTCTAGCATTTGTATGAATACAAAACCAAAAGTGAATAAAAAGGTCGAAGGCCCCAAGTGTGAACTGAAGGTCCTATGTGTATCTGAGGGTATACTCCTAAAAAGTGCAGGTAGCAATTAAAAACTAAGGTACAGAGGGTTTTAAAAAATCTGGGAATATCAGGTTACAAGTGAGGCATGTAACAACATCCGTGCGAGTGCCTGTACACACCGATGTCTAATCACTGAATACCAATTATTAAAGATAACGGGCAGCATCACACACCCTGTGTCAAGATCCGGCCGGTAACTATGGGTAATAGAGATAGAAAACGGACAGTTGTTAGTACGGTGGCCATCTTGGGAGAGGCTGTTTAATCGACTGCCAAAATGTTTTGAAAAACGCAATGCTGTGATAGAGAGCTTCATCTGATTCAGCCTCAAGTGGATCCCAAAGGTTGAACCAAACAGAAAATCGAATGTCATTTAGAATATATTCGTCAAAGAACAGTATCCTCGTTTACTGGTATAGCAAAGGAAGCTATATTTCAGTCATGGGCATGAAAATGGGCGTAGGACAACAAATGTGTAAAGGGGCGGCCATTTTACTAGTGGTAATGCAACCTACAGTTAAATCAACTGCTTTTCCCAAGGTAAAAACCACTAAGGCACCTTGCCAAGCTAAGTAATCTGCATATATGATCAGTCCACAAGCGGAGGATCCGAAAACATACATGAGGACCAATTAGCCCGGATTCTGAAAAATAGGACCCCACCATGGACAGAATTTGTAAATGTTATTGGTCTAGTCAAATTATGTGGACGGATCAGAAAATCGTCTTCGGTAATCTGGGAATTAAAACTTATCGACGTCAGTATACAAAAGTTGAATATGCACTGAACTAGCATACTATGATGTCAAAGAATTCCAGGGGATCTCATCATTTAGACCTTGAATATGGGTCTTGAGTCTAAACACCCATCTTTGTTCAACTTTAAATAAAAAGTTGGGATTGTTGCTGTTATATCTTGGTACCTGTAATACAATCCACCACATATCGTCAGGACCATGATTGGCTTCAAGAAAGTGTGAACTCAATTTAGTTGTGATACGGGAGCATCTAATATTGCTCCGATGTTCATTGATTCTCTGTTTTACCGGACGGGTTGTCATACCGATATATTTCAAGTCACAAGGACAGGAGATCAGGTAAATACACTGTTGTGTGTTACAGTTGGTATGTTTATTCAAATGCCAGGTCCCGAAATGGTCAAGGACCACTCTGTCAGTACGTTTGGTAAGCGGGAAAACATTACAGGAACCACACGGGTAATGACCGGTGACCGGAGGCAAACTCCATAGAGTGGTTTGTTTGACTGAGTCAGTTTGTGTGCGAGGACGTGTGTGTACAATTAAATCTCGTATGTTGTGAGATCTTTTAAAAGCAAATAAGGGCCTCGGGATCTGGATGCTACCACTCTGTAGAATATTCCAACGTCTATGAATGAGTTTCTTTACAGAGTTGGACAGCGGGGTGTATGTGGAAACACATGTCAGTTGATTCTCCAGTTCCCTAAGCACCGGTGCCAGAAGAGCATCTCTATGATTATTCCGAGCCCTCTTGTAATCAGGATTAATAATCTTTTTGGGATAATGTCGGTTGATGAGTTTCTGTTTGAGGTCAAGGGACTGAGTGTCAAAGGCTTGGACGGAACTACAATTGCGACGTAACCTAAGGAATTGTCCAACAGGTAGATTGTCGCGTAGTGCCTGAGGATGATGACTCTCATACAGAAGTAAACTATTACGGTCAGTGTTTTTGTGAAAAGTGTTAGTTATGAGTTTGCCATTTTCGATCTTAATCTCCAGATCCAGGAAGGATACTTGTGTCGATGAAAAATGAGCTGTAAATCTCAAAAATGGGTCCAGGGTGTTGACCCATTGGATAAAGTTGTCTATTTCCTCATGTGACTCTTGCCAAATGATGAGAATGTCATCAATTTACCTCCGCCACAAGGTGAGAGTTCATGAAAAGAGTTAGATGGTGGTAGTATGAACGATCTCTCAAAGTTGTACATATACAAACAGGCCAAACTTGGTGCAAACGTGCTACCCATAGAAGTCACTTGTATCTGATGGAACAGGGAATCTTCAAATTGAAAAAAGTTTTTCTTCATAGCTAATGTCGCACATTGCATCACAAAGTGGACCAGAGTTGGAGATGACCATGGACTGGCCAAAAGTGCTGACTCAACAACTTGTAAAGTAGCCTCTTGAGGGATGTTGGTAAATAAAGCCTCTACATCTAAGGTGATGAGAGCTTACACGTCAGTGTTGGAATTGATGTAGTCAATCAGGTTCAGGACATGGGTAGTGTCCTTAAGGAAAGTGCTTGTTTCTCTCACAAGAGGTTGGAGAAAAAAATCACAAAAATAGACAGGGGTTCTAACACTGAACCAATGCCTGATACAATGGGGCGGCCTGGAGGAGGGAAGGTACCTTTGTGTATCTTTGGCAAGCAATAGAAGTAAGGAGTGCGAGAGTGTGAAGTGTCGAGGAACTCTGCCTCCTTGGGAGAGATCCACGAATTGCTACGCGCCTCTTCAATCATACTTCTAATTTGAATTTTAAGATCACGTGTAGGGTCATGAGTAAGGGGAGCATAATGAGTCGTGTCACTCAGGAGACGAAGGCACTCATGTCTGTAATCGGAAGTATTCATGATTACAATCGCACCTCCCTTATCTGCTGCCACAGGACCAACAGGCCACCAGCACCCCACCCCCTGCAAAAGGAGAACCACCACGCAAACGGTCTCCTAATTCCATGCAGAATATAGAGAACATTGCCAAGACCCCCACCAGGAAATAGGACTCTCCTGATAGTAACCCTTCTGTCCCACTCTGTTACCCTGTCCACCTTGAACTGCCATTGCTCCCCTTCCTATGCCATATTGGACAATGCACCTGTGATACCAAGAGACTGGACTCTAACTGGACATTCCTCCACCATCACCCCAGCCCCTTGCTAATACCCCCATACGTATTGGCACAAAAATAAACACCCTTTAAACAAATACCATGTAAAACATTATCAAAGCATTGCAACGTATATGTTCATAGAAATATACTCCAGGATAGGCATTGTTGGACAGCAGTACATATAGCAGGAGCAAGAATGGGGCACACAGATCTGAAAATAGAGAATCCAAAGGGAACAGTCAGTGGCCATAAACAGAGGGTAAGAGACTGCCATGTACAATGTCCAAAAGATTGCTGAAATGTTAAGTTGAGTTACAGTCTCTCACCTGTGTGTCACTGGAAGTACTGCTATATTATGTTTGTTCTGGTGTCCACATCTTCTTCCTTTGCTTCCTCTTCGTCACTGTCCACAGGCTCCACCGCTGCAACAAGACCATCTCCAGCCTCATCCTCCTGCAGAAAAGGCACCTGATGTCTCAAGGCCAGGTTGTGCAACATACAGCATGCCAAGATGATCTGGCACACCTTCTTAGGTGAGTAGTACAGGGATCCACCTGTCAGATGGAGGCACCGGAACCTGGCCTTCAGGAGGCCATAATCCATAATCCTCCTTGTACGCCCATGTGCCTCATTGTAATGTTCCTCTGCCCTTGTCCGGGCATTCCTCACTGGGGTCAGTAGCCATGAGAGGTTGGGGTAACCAGAGTCACCTGCAAATATTGAGGGACACCTGTTAGACACACACTAACCCTTAGGGACAACCCCGTACCCAGACACCTACTTATACTGTGTGGGGACCTTGGGCTCACCTATTAGCCACAGCCGGTGCCTCTGGAGTTGGCCCATCACATATGGGATGCTGCTATTCCTCAAGATATAGGTTGCATGCATAGAGCCAGGATATTTGGCATTCACATGGGAGATGTACTGGTCCGCCAAACACACCATCTGCACATTCATTGAGTGATAGCTTTTTCTATTCCTGTCAACCTGTTAATTTCTCCGGGGGGCCGGGGACAAATGCCACATGTGTACCATTAATGGCATCAGTGATGTTGGAGATATGTCCCAGGGCATAAAAGTCAGCTTTCAATGTGGCCAAATCATCCACTTGGGGGAACACAATGTAGCTGCGCATGTGTTTCAGCAAGGCAGACAACACTCTGGACAACACGTTGGAGAACATTGGCTGAGACATCCATGATGACATGGCCACTGTAGTTTGAAAGGAACCTCTTGCCAGGAAATGGAGAACTGACAGGACCCACAATAGAGGGGGAATTCCTGTGGGCTGGCGGATAGCTGACATCAGGTGTGGCTACAATTGGGCACACAGTTCTTGGATTGTGGCATGATCAAGTCTGTATGTGATGATAATGTGTCTTTCCTCCATTGTCGACAGGTCCACCAAGGGTCTGTACACTGGAGGATGCCGCCATCTCATCATCTGCCTCAGTGGTTGTAGCCTATGAAGGAGAACTGTAAGCAGAAGGTCATATTTTCACATAGATTGCACTACTGTTGCTGAATTTACGTCACAGAAGCAGTATTTGAAGTCGAGAGTCAGTTGGATGGGCCAATGTCAGATGTGACACAGTTAGGTGCCAACCCATGTGCCCCCCTGAAATGGCGCTTGCCTGACCAGTGAGTAGGGACAAATGGTAATGAGGTAAGTGCGCTGGCGTTGTGCGCCGTCACGGTAGGCGGTCAATGACCACCGCGCAACTGCGCATTGGTCATCATTGGGCCCTATGGGTTCCAGGAGCCAATAGCGATGTACGCCGGCGGTAACAGTACGCACCGCCGCGGACATGACCGCCATTTTGTAACTACTCACTCACTTGCTACCTGACCGTCAACAGGAGAGGACCTACATTGCAAGTGCTGCTGGTACCTGAGTCTGGAAGTGACAATGCTAGAGTGTCTGGGGAAAGGGCCCCTGCCTTCACTGCGAAGGAGTTGGAGAAACTGGTGGATGGGGTCCTACCCCAGTACACATTACTCTACGGTCCTCCAGACAAACAGGTGAGTACACTGTGAGCATGATGTGTGGGCTATGCATGTTTGGAGTGGTGTGGATGTAAGCCACATGTTGGTGGGTGCTGAGGGTTCCTGGCCTGAGTGCTGCATGAGAGGTGGTCAGTGTATGTGCGTCAAGGCATGGATGGGAACTGGTGGGCAATCAGTATGCCGGTCCAGACGGGGGAGTAATTTATTTTTCTTTTCCCTTCAGGTCAGCACCCACCAGAAAAAGGGTATTTGGGGTGCCATCACCAAGGAGGTGCGGCCCCTGGGGGTCTATAACAGGCAGAGCTCCCACTGCCACAAGAGATGGGAGAACCTGCTCCGCTTGACCAAGAAAATGGCAGAAGCCCAGCTGGGGCTGGCCTCCCAAAATGAAGGGGGTGCCTGTCGCACCATGACCCCCCTGACGTCCTGCATCCTGGCAGCAGCCTATCCGGAGTTGGATGGGCACTTGAGGGCATCACAGCAGCCACAATGGGGTGAGTACAGATTCAGAAAGCTGACTTTGCGTGCTTTAGGAGCTAGCTGGGTGGGGGATGTGGGCTGTGGGTGCCCCTCAGCCAGGGCGATCATGGCAGGGCAGGTACCTTGTGTGCAGGCTCTGAAGCACTCCTACCTCAATGGTGCAAGCAGCCAGCTACTACTGGGCAGGGTCCTGTGGGTGTCAGGTGTTCACTTGCTGGCATTAGGCATTGTACCCATGGGCTGGTGACTACCTTAGTGACTGGTTGGGCATGGCCTAGTGCATAGGACAGCTCCCTGTGTGTTGAGTACACCAATGGTACTGTTGTTGCTGGCACTGACTAAGTGTATCCTCTGTCTCCCCCCCTTTTTGTTTTGTCACCTTGTCCTTGTGTGCATTAGCATCATCTGGCGGAGGAACAGAGGCAGCGGCGATGGAGGGAGCTGCATCCCACTTGGGCCTGGAGGCCAAATCTACAGAGGGTGAAGGCACCAATGGGACGGAGGGCGAGGGGAGGTTCACAACGGGGACAGGAGGGGAGACCACTGACAGCGACTCCTCCTCCAAAGGAAGTTCGCTGGTGGTGGCGGAGACCTCTGTGCTCACCCCAACAACAGGTACAGCTGCCACCTCCCCTACCAGCACCGCCCTCCCAGAAGCCCCTCAGCGTGGTTCCGACGCCCGCTCGCCCTTGAGGGTGGGCATCTCCTTCGCCCCAGGCACCTCAGGCCCTGCGCCAGTCAGCCCTGCTGCCCTCAGTGAGGAGGCAAATAACCTCCTGAGATCCCTCACTGTTGGGCAGTGAACCATACTGAATGCCATCCAGGGTGTCGAAAGGCATTTGCAATAAACAAATGCATACCTGGAGGGCATTCACTCTGGTGTGGCGGCCCGACAGAGGCCATTTCGGGCTCCAGCCTCAGCACTGATGGCAGCCATTGTCCCTGTGTCCAGCCTTCCCCCTCCAACTTCCACTACCCAGACCCAATCCTCTCTACCTCAGGCTATCCCAAGCACACCTTCAGACCAGCATGCAAGCAAATCAACACACAAAAGTGTCTCAGGCAAGTATAAGCACCACACTTCATCTCACAGGCACTCACACAAGCACCATACCCATGCAAACACAGCAACATCCACTGCATCCACTGTGTCCCCCTCCTCCTCGTCGTCCACCCCCTCCCAGTAGCACCTCTACTCACAGCTGCATGCACTACATCTTCATCCATTACCTCCATCACCAGCACGCCCATCACTACACGCCCCTCACTGGCAGTCACAACTCCCACAACCATGCACACATCCTCTGTGTCTTCTCCCAGTGTATCTGTGACCCCTCCTCACAAAGTACACAAACATAAGCCCCCACCCACCCAACAGCCATCCACCTCACAACAGCATCCAGCCCATGCACCTTCACCCAAACTCAGCTGACGTTCGCCTCCTACAACCACTCCCTCTTCCTTCACTCCCAAACCCTCTCCATTTTCCCATCACAGTGTGTCTAAAAAACCTTTACTGGCAAACATTGACCTCTTCCCTATGCTTCCACCCCCGTCCTTCCCCTCGGGCCAGGGTGTCAAGATCCCAGGCCAGCACCTCAGCCACCAAGTCGGCATTTGCTGTGGTACTTGCAAGTCCCAGGGGACCAAGGGGGGCACCCGTCATGGATCCAGTGTGTCACTGACCCCTGCAAAGGACCAACCCATTCCGCGACCTGCCAAGGTGAAGAAGGGGCCAGCATGCAGCACAGCCAAGAAGCACGACCTACCCAGCAAGTCCTCCTCTAAATCTCAAGCTGCCAGTGCCAAGGTCCCAGCAGCATCTGCCAAGGTGGGGAAGGGGAAGAAAACCCAAGGCAAGGCACTTCAGGCCTCGAAGGCTCCAGGTGAAGTACTAGTGCCCACCATTAGTATCGACAGCCCTGCAACCTGTACCACGGAGAGCACCGCCACAGGCACCGCCACCTGCACCGCCATCTGCCCACCACCTGCACCACCCCCTGCACCGCCACCTGCACCACTGCTGCCACAACAACTGTCAGCAGCTTCATCCCCAGTGGGCAGCCGGCCGAGGCTGCAGGAGACAGCCTGGTGTCTCCCTCCAACACTATCAGCACCTGCACCACGGCCAACACCAGCAGCACCCACGCCGCAGACACCACCGCAAGCACCGCCAACTGCACCATCATCTGCACTGCCACATGCCCAGTCGGTGCCACTACATCTGTCAGCAGCAGCATCCCCAGTGGGCACCCATCCGGGGATGCAGGCGGCCACCTAGACACTCCCCCCACCAATTGAAGCACCACCACCAGCATCAGCACTACCAGCAGTTTGCAGCCTTAGTCACCACAGGATGGAGTCTGGCTCTGCCTCCATGGAGTATCATGTTACCTGTTCCCTGCACATTTCGTGCCTCAGACACCCAGGTGAGGGAATGTGAAGTGCCACACCCCAGGTGCAGCATCACTGGGCACAAGGCCCTCTCCAGAACCAGTGGAGAAATGCATACACTACCACTTTCCTTGGCAGGATGAAGCAGCCTGGGCACAAGGCCCCCTCCAGAACCAGTGGAGATATGCATCCATTATCACTTTCCTTGGCAGGAGGAAGCAGACTCGGCACAAGGCCCCCTCTAGAACCAGTGGAGATATGCATCCACTATCACTTTCCTTTCCTTGGCAGGATGAAGCAGACTGGGCACAAGGCCCCCTCCAGAACCAGTGGGCAAACCACCCACTTGAGAGACTGTGGCTTTGCACTCCCAAGGACCAAGCAGTGGGCAAACCACCCACTTGAGAGACTGTGGCTTTGCAATCCCCAGGACCAAGCAGTGGGCAAACCACCCACTTGAGAGACTGTGGATTTCAACTTCCCAGGACCAAGCAGTGGGCAAATTACCCACTTGAGAGACTGTGGCTTTCAACTCCCCAGGACCAAGCAGTGGGCAAACCACCCACTTGAGAGACTGCGGCTTTGCACTCCCTAGGACATCGTTGTGGGCATGTTGCCCCTCCAGGAGTAGTGGCATAGTACCATCTTCTGGCTGAGGGGCCTCCCTTCCCCTTCCCCATGAGGTGCCTGTGTGTTTTCGACCTGATGCCCCTGCAGTGTTCTCTCCATTTTGAGGCAGGAGTCAAGTGTGGGCTTCGCCCATGATATTTTTGCCCACTGGGTAACAAAAATTTGCAAAGGACAGTGTACGGCCTTCTGTACATATTGTAAATATTTGTATATACTGTTTTTTCGAATCGTTACCTTTATCTGCATATTTCTAATATATCACTGATTTCACTCAATTCCTTTTGTCCTTGCGTTCTTCCGGGGGTTTACAGGGTGTAAATGTACTGTTGCTGCATGTGTTTGTGTGTATGATGTTGTGGGTGAGGGTGGGGGTGGGTGTGGGGGTGTTGCGTGTTGCGTGTGTGTGTCACTCTCTTTTTCCTCCCCTGTGTGCTAAGTGCAGTACTCACAGTGGTCATTGCCGTCGCCTTTGGTGTTCCTGGTGTATTAGCAGATACACCAGCATTGGGAAGACCAGTAGTTCGGGCTCCATGGCATCCTGATTCTTCGTTGAGTGTTGAGAGGTGAGAGGTTTCCCTTCAAAGTCCTGTTTTCGCTGAGCTTTTGATGGCGTTGGTACTGCCCCGGAAAAGCTGGCGGATTGACGGGTTGTAATAGGGTGGGTGGTACATCGTCTTCCGCCTGTCTGTTGGCGGTGACTGCCGCAGTGTTTGTTGCTACCACCGTGGTGGTCGGAGTGTTAAAGTGGCTGTCTGTGTTGGCGGTTTCCACCATGGTCGTGATCCCATTTTTTTTACCGCCGGCCTGTTGACGGTATTACCTCCGCTTTAACACCATCCACCAGGGTTGTAATGAGGGCCTTAATGTGCCTTGGAAGGTATTTATAAACAACTCCCCCTCCGGTAAAGAAGAGTTTGAAGACCTGTCCACCTGTGCCTTCTGCCCTTGGTAGCATGATTTTCAGGCCTGTTGACAACTTCATAACACTACTTGCTCCATCCAGCAGCAGAACTCTGTGAAGTACCCATCACTTCCACTCCATTCTGGAATGCTTGTAATTGCTTTAGCTGAGGGTCACCCTTCAGCATGCTCTCTGGCCCTCCAGGTAGGTTACATTGCAAAGCCCCTATGTGTCTAGCAGGAGTTTCAGTGTCCCCTTTGAGAGATACCCACCACATGATCTGTTTACAGAGGTTCCGGGGCAATCCCTCTCCATCAGTGTCCCCAGTAAGTCAACCTCTACTGTCCACAGAGGGACACTGGTCCTGTAGACAAACATCCAACACAATCCAAGAAACTACAACTCTAGAATTTCCTTCCCCTCCCAGACCAGACCAGGGTCTGTAACCCTTCAGTTTCTTTTGCAACTTCCTTTTCGTCTCAGAGGCTTTCCCTTGTGCAAAGATTTAAAATTCAAGGTGAAGAGTTCTAGAAGGTGAATGTCTCTGCCTAATACAGAAATGCCACATCATTCCCCTACACCTAACATATACTCCTGGATATTCTATCCCGTTGCACAGCAAGATTCTTTTAAAGATGTCAGGATCAGCCCTTTCCTGTCAACAGCTCTCTTTTGTATTCTATGCTGTCCCCTAACTAACACTCAAATCTGGTTTGTGCCTTCCAAGACCTCAAAAGTGTTGCCATGGTGTGATTGGTATGTGTAGTTTGTCTGTCCCCTTGTCTGTGTGTAGGACATTTGCATATTTGAAAGTAAGGTGACAGTTAATCAGCCTATGCAGATTTCTCCTTTAATCTTTCTCCTTCCTCTACTATGAGAAAGATTAAACTTCTACATAGTTTCTATGCATAGTGTCAGGGGAGGGTTTGAGAGTAAGGCCAGCAAAGTAGATAACCTTGCATGACAGATGAGTTCAAAAAGGCATTTTGTTAAGGTTTGATTCCAGGAAATACTCAGAAGTACCCAAAGAAATGCAATTAAAGAACATGTATATTCCTTTCACACTCAGGACCTCTACAAACACAGGGAAAATTATTTAATGTCAACTTTAAATGTTGATCAATGTTAGAAATGGGATCACTGGTTGGCAGTCAGTTTACACTCTGTCCAAGCAGGGACCCTCACTCTAGCCAGGGCATTAGAGGTACACACTCAGAGAACCCCTACTCACTCCCTTGGTAGCTTGGCACAAGCAGTCAGGCTTACCTCAAAGGCAATGTGTAAAGTATTTGTACTGACACACACACAAAATAATACCGGAAAACCACTACTATTTGGACACCACACGCAATATTTATCTTAATCCACGGAAAAAGATTTTTTTAAATAAAAAGTTTCTTACTCAAACGGAAAACCATGAAAACATTGTTTTCATATAAAGTACCAGGTTTGCATAAAAAATGAAACCACATGGTTAAGGGTGCAGCGGAAAAGTAAACGATGCATCAATTCCTTGCTCACAAGTGAGGCCGTGCATCGTTTCTTCTCCGTTGGTATAGGCGATGCATCGTTTTTCTCTCCTGGAAAAGAGCAATGCTTTGATTTCTAGACAGGCACCTCGGATCCACGCAGGTTCATGGTGATTTTGACGCCCAGTGACAATGCTTGAGACATCCAGCCGCATGGTGATGAAAAACCACACTGTATGAGGTTTGCGTTGTTTTCAGCAGCCAAAAGCACATGTTGCACCATTTCTCCATCCACCATGCAGGTGATGCATCAATTTCCCAGCCACGATGCAGGTGGTGTGACGATTTTAACTTTGAAGCAGGTGGTACATCAAAATGTTCCCTGCACGGCTCCCTGTGTGTGGATCTGTGCCCTCGTTCTACCAGTTTCATTTCAAGGGCCAAGGAACTGGACTGGGCACCACTTTGCAGGGTAGCAGTCTCAGCAGAGAGACCAAAGGCATCAAAACAGGAGGCAAGCTCAGTCCAAGCCCTTGGAGACACTTCACAATCAGGAATATACCTCAAATCTCAGTCTTTGTCCTTTTTCAGGCAGAAGCAGCACCTGTAGGCCAAACCAGCAAAGCACAGTCACAAGCAAGGGAACAGTACTCCTTCTCCAGATCTTCCCTTTGATAGTGGTCCCTCTTGGTTTAGAAGTAATCTGCTCAACTGAAGCAGTTTTGTAAGGATCTGCTCCACCAGGAAGGAGGAGCTGCAAACGGCATTTAGGGTCTGGGTGGCAGCTAAGGAGGCTGAGGGGCACACAGAAGAGGAGGATGTGGGTGGGGAGGTGCAGAGTTATCAGGGTGGTGTGGTGGATGTACCTGTTCTGCCTGGGGGGAGGGTCTCCAGGGCAGGTAGTAGTGTGTCATCCAAAGGACTGACTGCTGAGGTGTTCCAAGGCAGACAGGGAGAAAGGGTGCACCAGTTTGAATTAGAGAAACTTAAGGTGGGGCTGGAACAGAGGAGGTTGGCCACAGAGGAGAAAAAGATGCTCTTTGCTCATGAGCTCAGTTTAAGGGAGCTGGGTAAAAGAAGACAGTCTAGCAGAGATGGTGGTAGCCGTACCTCAGTACAGCCTGAGAAGAGGGTACATATTCCTAAAGACCTGGTGAAGGACTACAAGAGGGAGGATGACATCTATCTGTGGATCAAGGGGTATGAGTCTGTTCTCCAAATGAACATGGTTCCTTAAGCACATTGGGGGTCGGGTCTATGGAAGCTCTTTGAGGTAGAGGGGAGGGACACTCTGACATCTTTAGGGGATCATCAGGGACTCACTTACTCTATAATGAAGGATGCCCTACTCAAAAGATATATCCTCACCCCTGAGCAGTACAAGGACAAGTTTAGGTCCTACAAAAAGAAGGAATCCCAAACCTGGTTAGAATATGTGGACTATTTTTGCAGGTCACTGGATGGCTGGGTGAAGGGCAGTAAGGTGACAACTTATGAGTGAATGTACAACTTGACAGTATGGAGCACTTGTATAGTCTTTGTTTTCCAGAGCTGCATCAGCAGCTAATTGACAGAAAGCTGACTGACCCCAGGAAGCTTGCTCAGGAAAAAGACCGGTGGAAAAGCACCAGGGTCCAGAAGAGGAATGGAGGATGGTGGGTCACATGAGGGGGGGTCCCAAATGTCCCAAGAGGACATAGGCACCCACTGGTGCTCAGTCACAGGGTTTGGTCAGTGTAGCTCTTATGGATGAGTTGGTTACAGGTGGGTGGGAGCCATCTGAGATGAGCCTTGTCTCCCCTGTGGACAGTAAGATGATCAGGAGGACCCTCATGCCTCAGAACACTAAGAAGTGCAGGCAGTGGGTGACCGTCAATGGGCAGAGGGTAGAGGGTTCGAGAGACATAAGAGCCAGTGTGACTACAGTGAGAAGTCACCTGGTGTCAGAAGAGTAATAGTTCCCCATGCACTTCACAGGTAGTTGTGGTAGAAAACTCAGAGTTCTTGTGCAGAGTGGTGCTGGTTCCCTTTGAATGTGGGGGTCTCCGGTGCTTTGGGAGTAGCTGTGAGTACAACCATGTCTGTAGATAGTCTGCTTGGTAATGACCTGGAGGATTCCCCTTGGAGGGAGACGGAACATAGGTGTCACTTGGAGATGCTGGGTCTGCTGTGGAGGGTGTGTGTGCCCACCCAGTCAATGGCAGCCTGTCGTGGTAATCAGGAGGCCCTGGAGCCTGAAAGAGTGGCCCAGGTGTCTGCCAGAAGGAGAAAGGGCAAGGGGCATGGGAATCCCACGGTCCACGAGGAGGCTGAACCTAAGGGGACACCCCAGAGCCTACAGGGAAAAAGGTGGCTGAACAGGGGGAGGTACCCAAGGTGACTCAGAGGCAGCAGGAAGGGAGACCCACCTGGGAAGCATTCTGTGAGGCACAGAAAACGTGCCCTATTCAGGAGGGTTTGTGGCAGCAATCTGCAGACCAGGCATCTGGCAAGGAATCTGTTTCACACTTGATTTATTGGGGGGATGACCTCCTGTATAGGGAGCCTAGGGTTGCTGACCCTAAGGCAGCCTGTGTTCTTGTGTACCCCAGTTCTTCAGAGCCTTCCTACTGGGTCTGGCTCATGATGTGCCTTTAGCAGGACATTTGGGGCAGGAAAAGACCTTTGAATGGCTTGTCACCCACTTTTACTTGCCCCAATTGCACTGGCAAAGTGATGCACATTGTAGGTCTTGCCAGACTTGTCACGCAAGGTGACAAGAGTAGTGGGAAATGTAAGACTCCCCTCCAACCTTTTCCTGTAGTCAGCACCCTGTTTGAAAGTGTTGGTATTGACATTGTGGGGCTTCTGGATCCCAATACAGCCGTGGGCAACATGTTTATCCAGGTCTTGGTGGACCATTCCACCCAGTACCCAGAAGCCATACCTCTGAGGTCAATCACAGCCCCTGTGGTGGGACGTGCATTGATGGGGATTTGTTACCTGCATTGGGTTTCCGCAGGAGGTGGTATCTGACAGGGGTACCGACTTCATATCCACATACATGAAGTCTCTGTGGATGGAGTGTGGGTGACCTACAAGTTCACCACTCCTTACTGTGAGAAGGTAGCCTCTTTCTAGCCTTGTTACCCCCACTTTTGGCCTGTTTGTGAGTGTATGTCAGGGTGTTTGTCACTGTTTTCACTGTCTCACTGGGATCCTGATAGCCAGGCCTCAGTGCTCATAGTGAAAACACTATGTTTTCAGTATGGTTGTTATGTGTCACTGGGATCCTGCTGGTCAGGACCCCAGTGCTCATAGGTTTGTGGCCTATATGTATGTGTCACTGGGACCCTGTCACACAGGGCCCCAGTGCTCATAGGTGTGCATGTATATGTTCCCTGTGTGGTGCCTAACTGTCTCACTGAGGCTCTGCTAATCAGAACCTCAGTGGTTATGCTCTCTCATTTCTTTCCAAATTGTCACTAACAGGCTAGTGACCATTTTTACCAATTTACATTGGCTTACTGGAACACCCTTATAATTCCCTAGTATATGGTACTGAGGTACCCAGGGTATTGGGGTTCCAGGAGATCCCTATGGGCTGCAGCATTTCTTTTGCCACCCATAGGGAGCTCTGACAATTCTTACACAGGCCTGCCACTGCAGCCTGAGTGAAATAACGTCCACGTTATTTCACAGCCATTTTACACTGCACTTAAGTAACTTATAAGTCACCTATATGTCTAACCTTTACCTGGTAAAGGTTAGGTGCAAAGTTACTTAGTGTGAGGGCACCCTGGCACTAGCCAAGGTGCCCCCACATTGTTCAGAGCCAATTCCCTGAACTTTGTGAGTGCGGTGACACCATTACACGCGTGCACTACATATAGGTCACTACCTATATGTAGCTTCACCATGGTAACTCCGAATATGGCCATGTAACATGTCTATGATCATGGAATTGCCCCCTCTATGCCATCCTGGCATAGTTGGCACAATCCCATGATCCCAGTGGTCTGTAGCACAGACCCTGGTACTGCCAAACTGCCCTTCCTGGGGTTTCACTGCAGCTGCTGCTGCTGCCAACCCCTAAGACAGGCAGCTGCCCTCCTGGGGTCCAGCCAGGCCTGGCCCAGGATGGCAGAACAAAGAACTTCCTCTGAGAGAGGGTGTGACACCCTCTCCCTTTGGAAAATGGTGTGAAGGCAGGGGAGGAGTAGCCTCACCCAGCCACTGGAATTGCTTTGTTGGGCACAGATGTGCCCAATTCTGCATAAGCCAGTCTACACCGGTTCAGGGACCCCTTAGCCCCTGCTCTGGCGCGAAACTGGACAAAGGAAAGGGGAGTGACCACTCCCCTGACCTGCACCTCCCCTGGGAGGTGTCCAGAGCTCCTCCAGTGTGCTCCAGACCTCTGCCATCTTGGAAACAGAGGTGCTGCTGGCACACTGGACTGCTCTGAGTGGCCAGTGCCACCAGGTGACGTCAGAAACTCCTGCTGATAGGCTCCTTCAGGTGTTAGTAGCCTATCCTCTCTCCTAGGTAGCCAAACGCTCTTTTCTGGCTATTTAGGGTCTCTGTCTCTGGGGAAACTTTAGATAACGAATGCAAGAGCTCATCCGAGTTCCTCTGCATCTCTCTCTTCACCTTCTGATAAGGAAACGACCGCTGACCGCGCTGGAAGCCTGCAAACCTGCAACATAGTAGCAAAGACGACTACTGCAACTCTGTAACGCTGATCCTGCCGCCTTCTCGACTGTTTTCCTGCTTGTGCATGATGTGGGGGTAGCCTGCCTCCTCTCTGCACCAGAAGCTCTGAAGAAATCTCCCGTGGGTCGACGGAATCTTCCCCCTGCAACCGCAGGCACCAAAAAGCTGCATTACCGGTCCCTTGGGTCTCCTCTCAGCACGACGAGCGAGGTCCCTCGAATCCAGCGACTCTGTCCAAGTGACCCCCACAGTCCAGTGACTCTTCAGCCCAAGTTTGGTGGAGGTAAGTCCTTGCCTCACCTCGCTGGGCTGCATTGCTGGGAACCGCAACTTTGCAGCTACTCCGGCCCCTGTGCACTTCCGGCGGATTCCCTTTGTGCACAGCCAAGCCTGGGTCCACGGCACTCTAACCTGCATTGCACGACTTTCTAAGTTGGTCTCCGGCGACGTGGGACTCCTTTGTGCAACTTCGGCGAGCACTGTTTCACGCATCATCGTAGTGCCTGTTTCTGGCACTTCTCCGGGTGCTACCTGCTTCAGTGAGGGCTCTTTGTCTTGCTCGATGTCCCCTCTCTCTTCAGGTCCAATTTGCGACCTCCTGGTCCCACCTGGGCCCCAGCAGCGTCCAAAAACGCCAAATGCACAATTTGCGTGTAGCAAGGCTTGTTGGCGTCCTTCTGGCGGGAAAACACTTCTGCACGACTCTCCAAAGCGAGAGGGATCCGTCCACTAAAGGGGAAGTCTCTAGCCCTTTTCGTTCTTGCAGAAACCTCAGCTTCTTCTGTCCAGTCGAAGCTTCTTTGCACCCGCAGCTGGCATTTCCTGGGCATCTGCCCATCTCCGACTTGCTTGTGACTTTTGGACTTGGTCCCCTTGTTCCACAGGTACCCTAGATTGGAAATCCACAGTTGTTGCATTGCTGGTTTGTGTCTTTCCTGCATTATTCCTCTAACACGACTATTTTGTCCTTAGGGGAACTTTAGTGCACTTTGCACTCACTTTTCAGGGTCTTGGGGAGGGTTATTTTTCTAACTCTCACTATTTTCTAATAGTCCCAGCGACCCTCTACAAGGTCACATAGGTTTGGGGTCCATTCGTGGTTCGCATTCCACTTTTGGAGTATATGGTTTGTGTTGCCCCTATCCCTATGTTTCCCCATTGCATCCTATTGTAACTATACATTGTTTGCACTGTTTTCTAAGACTATACTGCATATTTTTGCTATTGTGTATATATATCTTGTGTATATTTCCTATCCTCTCACTGAGGGTACACTCTAAGATACTTTGGCATATTGTCATAAAAATAAAGTACCTTTATTTTTAGTATAACTGTGTATTGTGTTTTCTTATGATATTGTGCATGTGACACTAAGTGGTACTGTAGTAGCTTCACACGTCTCCTAGTTCAGCCTAAGCTGCTCTGCTAAGCTACCATTATCTATCAGCCTAAGCTGCTAGACACCCTATACACTAATAAGGGATAACTGGGCCTGGTGCAAGGTGCAAGTACCCCTTGGTACTCACTACAAGCCAGTCCAGCCTCCTACACTTACCACACCAGAGGAAATGGTCTGGTTGAGAGATTCAACCACACCTTGAAAGGCAAGATTATGGGCCTGTCAGAGCACTCCTGGTGTAAGTGAGACTTCTTCTTGCCATGCCTTCTGTTTGCTTATAGGGAGGTGTCACGAAAACGACTAGGTTTTAGCCCCTTTGAATTGTTGTATGGACACTGTTAGGGATGGGGTACGCACCTAAGCCAGGCAGAACCCACTCACTCTAGTCAGGGCGAGGGAGCTACACACCCAAGATGACCCCTGCTCACACCGTTGGATGCTTCGCTTGAACAGTCAGGCCTATCCTAGAAGCAATGTGTAAAGCATTTGCACAACACAAACAAAACACAAGTGACACACTATACCCACCACAAAGGAAACACAACACCAAGTTATATAGAAATAAACTGTATTGTACACAACATCATTAGACCAAACACAGCATGTCAATAATATCCTGCTACCCAAGCAATTGTCAGAACGTTACACTGTACTGTTACCCTGCAGAAATCAGCAATAGTCACACATAACAAACAGGTACTCACTATTCAGAAATAAGCAGCAATCAGGAAAACATTACAACAATAATGCATGTCACAAGATCCTCATAAATGCTCATACAAGGAACATTAAGAAACAACTGGAAAGTCAGAGAAAAAGGGTAGCATAACTGTGAGAAGGTAGCCTCTTTCTAGCCTTGTTACCACCACTTTTGGCCTGTTTGTGAGTGTATGTCAGGGTGTTTGTCACTGTTTTCACTGTCACTGTGATCCTGATAGCCAGGCCTCAGTGCTCATAGTGAAAACACTATGTTTTCAGTATGTTTGTTATGTGTCACTGGGATCCTGCTGGTCAGGACCCCAGTGCTCATAGGTTTGTGGCCTATATGTATGTGTCACTGGGACCCTGTCACACAGGGCCCCAGTGCTCATAGGTGTGCATGTATATGTTCCCTGTGTGGTGCCTAACTGTCTCACTGAGGCTCTGCTAACCAGAACCTCAGTGGTTATGCTCTCTCATTACTTTCAAATTGTCACTAACAGGCTAGTGACCAATTTTACCAATTTACATTGGCTTACTGGAACACCCTTATAATTCCCTAGTATATGGTACTGAGGTACCCAGGGTATTGGGGTTCCAGGAGATCCCTATGGGCTGCAGCATTTCTTTTGCCACCCATAGGGAGCTCTGACAATTCTTACACAGGCCTGCCACTGCAGCCTGAGTGAAATAACGTCCACGTTATTTCACAGCCATTTTACACTGCACTTAAGTAACTTATAAGTCACCTATATGTCTAACCTTTACCTGGTAAAGGTTAGGTGCAAAGTTACTTAGTGTGAGGGCACCCTGGCACTAGCCAAGGTGCCCCCACATTGTTCAGAGCCAATTCCCTGAACTTTGTGAGTGCGGTGACACCATTACACGCGTGCACTACATATAGGTCACTACCTATATGTAGCTTCACCATGGTAACTCCGAATATGGCCATGTAACATGTCTATGATCATGGAATTGCCCCCTCTATGCCATCCTGGCATAGTTGGCACAATCCCATGATCCCAGTGGTCTGTAGCACAGACCCTGGTACTGCCAAACTGCCCTTCCTGGGGTTTCACTGCAGCTGCTGCTGCTGCCAACCCCTCAGACAGGCAGCTGCCCTCCTGGGGTCCAGCCAGGCCTGGCCCAGGATGGCAGAACAAAGAACTTCCTCTGAGAGAGGGTGTGACACCCTCTCCCTTTGGAAAATGGTGTGAAGGCAGGGGAGGAGTAGCCTCCCCCAGCCTCTGGAAATGCTTTGTTGGGCACAGATGTGCCCAATTCTGCATAAGCCAGTCTACACCGGTTCAGGGACCCCTTAGCCCCTGCTCTGGCGCGAAACTGGACAAAGGAAAGGGGAGTGACCACTCCCCTGACCTGCACCTCCCCTGGGAGGTGTCCAGAGCTCCTCCAGTGTGCTCCAGACCTCTGCCATCTTGGAAACAGAGGTGCTGCTGGCACACTGGACTGCTCTGAGTGGCCAGTGCCACCAGGTGACGTCAGAGACTCCTGCTGATAGGCTCCTTCAGGTGTTAGTAGCCTATCCTCTCTCCTAGGTAGCCAAACCCTCTTTTCTGGCTATTTAGGGTCTCTGTCTCTGGGGAAACTTCAGATTACGAATGCATGAGCTCAGCCGAGTTCCTCTGCATCTCTCTCTTCACCTTCTGATAAGGAAACGACCGCTGACCGCGCTGGAAGCCTGCAAACCTGCAACATAGTAACAAAGACGACTACTGCAACTCTGTAACGCTGATCCTGCCGCCTTCTCGACTGTTTTCCTGCTTGTGCATGCTGTGGGGGTAGTCTGCCTCCTCTCTGCACCAGAAGCTCCGAAGAAATCTCCCGTGGGTCGACGGAATCTTCCCCCTGCAACCGCAGGCACCAAAAAGCTGCATTACCAGTCCCTTGGGTCTCCTCTCAGCACGACGAGCGAGGTCCCTCGAATCCAGCGACGCTGTCCAAGTGACCCACACAGTCCAGTGACTCTTCAGCCCAAGTTTGGTGGAGGTAAGTCCTTGCCTCACCTCGCTGGGCTGCATTGCTGGGAACCGCGACTTTGCAGCTACTCCGGCCTCTGTGCACTTCCGGTGGAAATCCTTTGTGCACAGCCAAGCCTGGGTCCACGGCACTCTAACCTGCATTGCACGACTTTCTAAGTTGGTCTCCGGCGACGTGGGACTCCTTTGTGCAACTTCGGCAAGCACCGTTTCACGCATCCTCTTAGTGCCTGTTTCTGGCACTTCTCTGGGTGCTACCTGCTTCAGTGAGGGCTCTTTGTCTTGCTCGACGTCCCCTCTCTCTTCAGGTCCAATTTGCGACCTCCTGGTCCCTCCTGGGCCCCAGCAGCGTCCAAAAACGCCAAACGCACAATTTGCGTGTAGCAAGGCTTGTTGGCGTCCTTCCGGCGGGAAAACACTTCTGCACGACTCTCCAAGGCGAGTGGGATCCGTCCACTAAAGGGGAAGTCTCTAGCCCTTTTCGTTCTTGCAGAAACCTCAGCTTCTTCTGTCCAGTCGAAGCTTCTTTGCACCCGCAGCTGGCATTTCCTGGGCATCTGCCCATCTCCGACTTGCTTGTGACTTTTGGACTTGGTCCCCTTGTTCCACAGGTACCCTAGATTGGAAATCCACAGTTGTTGCATTGCTGGTTTGTGTCTTTCCTGCATTATTCCTCTAACACGACTATTTTGTCCTTAGGGGAACTTTAGTGCACTTTGCACTCACTTTTCAGGGTCTTGGGGAGGGTTATTTTTCTAACTCTCACTATTTTCTAATAGTCCCAGCGACCCTCTACAAGGTCACATAGGTTTGGGGTCCATTCGTGGTTCGCATTCCACTTTTGGAGTATATGGTTTGTGTTGCCCCTATCCCTATGTTTCCCCATTGCATCCTATTGTAACTATACATTGTTTGCACTGTTTTCTAAGACTATACTGCATATTTTTGCTATTGTGTATATATATCTTGTGTATATTTCCTATCCTCTCACTGAGGGTACACTCTAAGATACTTTGGCATATTGTCATAAAAATAAAGTACCTTTATTTTTAGTATAACTGTGTATTGTGTTTTCTTATGATATTGTGCATGTGACACTAAGTGGTACTGTAGTAGCTTCACACGTCTCCTAGTTCAGCCTAAGCTGCTCTGCTAAGCTACCATTATCTATCAGCCTAAGCTGCTAGACACCCTATACACTAATAAGGGATAACTGGGCCTGGTGCAAGGTGCAAGTACCCCTTGGTACTCACTACAAGCCAGTCCAGCCTCCTACACTTACCACACCAGAGGAAATGGTCTGGTTGAGAGATTCAACCACACCTTGAAAGGCAAGATTATGGGCCTGTCAGAGCACTCCTGGTGTAAGTGAGACTTCTTCTTGCCATGCCTTCTGTTTGCTTATAGGGAGGTGTCACGAAAACGACTAGGTTTTAGCCCCTTTGAATTGTTGTATGGACACTGTTAGGGATGGGGTACGCACCTAAGCCAGGCAGAACCCACTCACTCTAGTCAGGGCGAGGGAGCTACACACCCAAGATGACCCCTGCTCACACCGTTGGATGCTTCGCTTGAACAGTCAGGCCTATCCTAGAAGCAATGTGTAAAGCATTTGCACAACACAAACAAAACACAAGTGACACACTATACCCACCACAAAGGAAACACAACACCAAGTTATATAGAAATAAACTGTATTGTACACAACATCATTAGACCAAACACAGCATGTCAATAATATCCTGCTACCCAAGCAATTGTCAGAACGTTACACTGTACGGTTACCCTGCAGAAATCACCAATAGTCACACATAACAAACAGGTACTCACTATTCAGAAATAAGCAGCAATCAGGAAAACATTACAACAATAATGCATGTCACAAGATCCTCATAAATGCTCATACCAGGAACATTAAGAAACAACTGGAAAGTCAGAAAAAAAGGGTAGCATAACTGTGAGAAGGTAGCCTCTTTCTAGCCTTGTTACCACCACTTTTGGCCTGTTTGTGAGTGTATGTCAGGGTGTTTGTCACTGTTTTCACTGTCACTGGGATCCTGATAGCCAGGCCTCAGTGCTCATAGTGAAAACACTATGTTTTCAGTATGTTTGTTATGTGTCACTGGGATCCTGCTGGTCAGGACCCCAGTGCTCATAGGTTTGTGGCCTATATGTATGTGTCACTGGGACCCTGTCACACAGGGCCCCAGTGCTCATAGGTGTGCATGTATATGTTCCCTGTGTGGTGCCTAACTGTCTCACTGAGGCTCTGCTAACCAGAACCTCAGTGGTTATGCTCTCTCATTACTTTCAAATTGTCACTAACAGGCTAGTGACCAATTTTACCAATTTACATTGGCTTACTGGAACACCCTTATAATTCCCTAGTATATGGTACTGAGGTACCCAGGGTATTGGGGTTCCAGGAGATCCCTATGGGCTGCAGCATTTCTTTTGCCACCCATAGGGAGCTCTGACAATTCTTACACAGGCCTGCCACTGCAGCCTGAGTGAAATAACGTCCACGTTATTTCACAGCCATTTTTACACTGCACTTAAGTAACTTATAAGTCACCTATATGTCTAACCTTTACCTGGTAAAGGTTAGGTGCAAAGTTACTTAGTGTGAGGGCACCCTGGCACTAGCCAAGGTGCCCCCACATTGTTCAGAGCCAATTCCCTGAACTTTGTGAGTGCGGGGACACCATTACACGCGTGCACTACATATAGGTCACTACCTATATGTAGCTTCACAATGGTAACTCCGAATATGGCCATGTAACATGTCTATGATCATGGAATTGCCCCCTCTATGCCATCCTGGCATAGTTGGCACAATCCCATGATCCCAGTGGTCTGTAGCACAGACCCTGGTACTGCCAAACTGCCCTTCCTGGGGTTTCACTGCAGCTGCTGCTGCTGCCAACCCCTCAGACAGGCATCTGCCCTCCTGGGGTCCAGCCAGGCCTGGCCCAGGATGGCAGAACAAAGAACTTCCTCTGAGAGAGGGTGTGACACCCTCTCCCTTTGGAAAATGGTGTGAAGGCAGGGGAGGAGTAGCCTCCCCCAGCCTCTGGAAATGCTTTCTTGGGCACAGATGTGCCCAATTCTGCATAAGCCAGTCTACACCGGTTCAGGGACCCCTTAGCCCCTGCTCTGGCGCGAAACTGGACAAAGGAAAGGGGAGTGACCACTCCCCTGACCTGCACCTCCCCTGGGAGGTGTCCAGAGCTCCTCCAGTGTGCTCCAGACCTCTGCCATCTTGGAAACAGAGGTGCTGCTGGCACACTGGGCTGCTCTGAGTGGCCAGTGCCACCAGGTGACGTCAGAGACTCCTGCTGATAGGCTCCTTCAGGTGTTAGTAGCCTATCCTCTCTCCTAGGTAGCCAAACCCTCTTTTCTGGCTATTTAGGGTCTCTGTCTCTGGGGAAACTTCAGATTGCGAATGCATGAGCTCAGCCGAGTTCCTCTGCATCTCTCTCTTCACCTTCTGATAAGGAAACGACCGCTGACCGCGCTGGAAGCCTGCAAACCTGCAACATAGTAACAAAGACGACTACTGCAACTCTGTAACGCTGATCCTGCCGCCTTCTCGACTGTTTTCCTGCTTGTGCATGTTGTGGGGGTAGCCTGCCTCCTCTCTGCACCAGAAGCTCCGAAGAAATCTCCCGTGGGTCGACGGAATCTTCCCCCTGCAACCGCAGGCACCAAAAAGCTGCATCACCGGTCCCTTGGGTCTCCTCTCAGCATGACGAGCGAGGTCCCTCGAATCCAGCGACGCTGTCCAAGTGACCCCCACAGTCCAGTGACTCTTCAGCCCAAGTTTGGTGGAGGTAAGTCCTTGCCTCACCTCGCTGGGCTGCATAGCTGGGAACCGCGACTTTGCAGCTACTCCGGCCCCTGTGCACTTCCGGCGGAAATCCTTTCTGCACAGCCAAGCCTGCGTCCACGGCACTCTAACCTGCATTGCACGACTTTCTAAGTTGGTCTCCGGCGACGTGGGACTCCTTTGTGCAACTTCGGCAAGCACCGTTTCACGCATCCTCGTAGTGCCTGTTTCTGGCACTTTTCTGGGTGCTACCTGCTTCAGTGAGGGCTCTTTGGCTTGCTCGACATCCCCTCTCTCTGCAGGTCCAATTTGCGACCTTCTGGTCCCTCCTGGGCCCCAGCAGCGTCCAAAAACGCCAAACGCACGATTTGCGTGTAGCAAGGCTTGTTGGTGTCCTTCCGGCGGGAAAACATTTCTGAACGACTCTCCAAGGCGAGAGGGATCCGTCCACTAAAGGGGAAGTCTCTAGCCCTTTTCGTTCCTGCAGAAACCTCAGCTTCTTCTGTCCAGTCGAAGCTTCTTTGCACCCGCAGCTGGCATTTCCTGGGCATCTGCCCATCTCCGACTTGCTTGTGACTTTTGGACTTGGTCCCCTTGTTCCACAGGTACCCTAGATTGGAAATCCACAGTTGTTGCATTGCTGGTTTCTGTCTTTCCTGCATTATTCCTCTAACACGACTCTTTTGTCCTTAGGGGAACTTTAGTGCACTTTGCACTCACTTTTCAGGGTCTTGGGGAGGGTTATTTTTCTAACTCTCACTATTTTCTAATAGTCCCAGCGACCCTCTACAAGGTCACATAGGTTTGGGGTCCATTCGTGGTTCGCATTCCACTTTTGGAGTATATGGTTTGTGTTGCCCCTATCCCTATGTTTCCCCATTGCATCCTATTGTGACTATACATTGTTTGCACTGTTTTCTAAGACTATACTGCATATTTTTGCTATTGTGTATATATATCTTGTGTATATTTCCTATCCTCTCACTGAGGGTACACTCTAAGATACTTTGGCATATTGTCATAAAAATAAAGTACCTTTATTTTTAGTATTACTGTGTATTGTGTTTTCTTATGATATTGTGCATATGACACTAAGTGGTACTGTAGTAGCTTCACACGTCTCCTAGTTCAGCCTAAGCTGCTCTGCTAAGCTACCATTATCTATCAGCCTAAGCTGCTAGACACCCTATACACTAATAAGGGATCACTGGGCCTGGTGCAAGGTGCAAGTACCCCTTGGTACTCACTACAAGCCAGTCCAGCCTCCTACATTGGTTGTGCAGTGGTGGGATAAGTGCTTGAGACTACTTACCACTCTTGTCATTGTACTTTTCATAAGAGAAAAATATACAAAACAAGGTCAGTGTATATACACATAGACAAAAAGTTTTGCATTTCCTCTTTTCACTCTTTTCTAAGTGCTGAAAAGTACTTCTAAACTTTCAAAAAGTTCTTAAAAGTTTAAAAAGTTTTTTTCTGTCTTTCCAAAAAGTTCTGAAAACTTTTGTCTCTTTCTCTATCACTTTAACTCTCTCTAAAAAATGTCTGGCACAGGCCAAAGTGTTGATCTGTCCAAACTTGCATATGACAACCTTAGCTGGAAAAGAGCAAGGAGTCTCTGTATAGAGAGAGGTTTGAGTGTAGGGAAGTATCCTGCCTTAGAACTATTAATTAATATGCTTAGAGAACAGGATAAGGCCATAGGTGCCCCATCTGTTGAAAAAGTACCTAATAGTTCCCAATCAGATTCAGGGACTCCCCCAGGAAAAGATTCAGGAAAGAAACTTCCTAGCCTGCCCATTACTAGACAATCTAGCATAGATGGTAATGATGATGAGCCACATCATAGCAAAAGCATTTATTCTCACCATACTGGTAGTAATGTTTCTGTAAACCAAGCTGTTAGGGTGGCTTCTGTAAGGGACAGGCCTCCTTCTGTTCATTCCCATCATAGCTCTGTTTCTAGAAATGTCCCTCCCACCAACCCTGATGACAGAATGTTAGAGAGGGAACTCAATAAGTTGAGGGTGGAACAAACCAGACTGAAGCTTAAAAAGCAACAGCTGGATTTGGATAGACAGTCTTTTGAATTAGAGAAGGAAAGACAGAAGTTGGGTTTAGATACCCATGGTGGCAGCAGCAGTATTCCCCATAGTCATCCTGCAAAAGAGCATGATTCCAGGAATCTGCACAAGATAGTTCCCCCTTATAAGGAGGGGGATGACATTAACAAGTGGTTTGCTGCACTTGAGAGGGCCTGTGTTGTACAGGATGTCCCTCAAAGGCAGTGGGCTGCTATCCTATGGCTATCATTTAGTGGAAAAGGTAGGGATATGCTCCTTACTGTAAAAGAAAATGATGCTAATAATTTTACAGTTCTTAAGAATGCACTCCTGGATGGTTATGGCTTAACCACTGAACAGTACAGGATAAAGTTCAGAGAGACCAAAAAGGAGTCTTCTCAAGACTGGGTTGATTTCATTGACCATTCAGTGAAGGCCTTGGAGGGGTGGTTACATGGCAGTAAAGTTACTGATTATGAAAGCCTGTATAACACAATCCTGAGAGAGCATATACTTAATAATTGTGTGTCTGATTTGTTGCACCAGTACATGGTAGACTCTGATCTGACCTCTCCCCAAGAATTGGGAAAGAAGGCAGACAAATGGGTCAGAACAAGGGTGAACAGAAAAGTTCATACAGGGGGTGACAAAGATGGCAATAAGAAGAAAGATGGTGAAAAATCTCAAGATAAGCATGGGGATAAGGGTAAAACCAAAGATCCCACTTCAAATCTTAAACACTCTTCAGAGGGTGGGGATAAAACAAATTCTTCCTCTTCTTCTCAACCTGCACACATTAAAAAGCCTTGGTGCTTTGTGTGTAAAAACAGAGGCCATAGGCCAGGGGATAAGTCCTGTCCAGGTAAACCCCCTGAGCCTACCACCACTAATACATCAAGCTCTAGTGCCCCTAGCAGTAGTGGTACTAGTGGTGGGACTGCTGGCAACAGTCAAGCAAAGGGTGTAGTTGGGTTCACTTATGGGTCCATCATAGAAACTGGGGTAGTCAGTCCCAAGACAGTTTCTGTCACACCTAGTGGCACTGGCCTTGCCACACTGGCTGCTTGTCCCCTTACAATGGATAAGTACAGGCAGACAGTTTCAATAAATGGTGTTGAGGCCTTGGCCTACAGGGACACAGGTGCCAGTTTCACTTTGGTGACTGAAAACCTAGTGCCTCCTGAACAACACATCATTGGACAACAGTATAAGATTATTGATGTCTATAACTCCACTAAGTTTCTTCCTTTAGCTATAATTCAGTTTAGTTGGGGTGGAGTTACTGGCCCTAAGCAGGTGGTGGTATCACCTAGCTTACCTGTAGACTGTCTCTTAGGTAATGACCTAGAGGCCTCAGGTTGGGCTGATGTAGAGTTTTATGCCCATGCAGCCATGCTGGGCATCCCTGAGGAATTGTTCCCTCTCATTTCAAGTGAAATGAAAAAGCAAAGGAGAGAAGGCCTGAAAACTCAGGATCCCTCTCCATCAACAGGTAAAAAGGGTATCACAGTATACCCTAACCACCCTACCATTCAGGATACTATTCCTGTGGTGGGAGAAACCTCTCCTGGGGTGGCACCTGTTCCAAGGGAATCATCAGCTGGCAAAGCTGGACTCCCTGAGGTGGAAGTACCTCTCTGTGGGATAACTAACATTGGTGAGAAAAACAGCACCATTTTAGTTAACATGGAGCATCCCTCCAACCCTCCCAGAGAAACTTTAGTGCAGAAACCCTGCACTACCTCACAACACTTAGGACAGCATCCCTGCCCTAGTGTGGAGCTCATAGGACAGCATCCCTGCCCTGCTCCAACTCAAGAGAAACAGCATCCCTGTTCTCTCTTCCAGCCAGATGGACAAAGTTTTTGCCCAGCTATGGCTTTTCTGAGACAGCATCCCTGTCTGGCATTGCCATCACTACAAATAGGTTCAGTGGACAATTCCCACTGCTCTAAACTAAAACTTACTGATAGAAACTCTGAAAATACATCTTCACATTGTTGCTTAGCTAAAAAACTTCAAACAGGGTGGTTTACATCCCCACAGGGAAGTAACCATATAGTGGATGATAAAGGGAGTAACCAGTCTATTGCAGAGCTACTCTCTACTTATCACCACTTAGACAATAAAGTCTCAACTGGCCAAGGTTAGCCTTATTGTCCTTCGTTTGGGGGGGGGGTTGTGTGAGAAGGTAGCCTCTTTCTAGCCTTGTTACCCCCACTTTTGGCCTGTTTGTGAGTGTATGTCAGGGTGTTTGTCACTGTTTTCACTGTCACTGGGATCCTGATAGCCAGGCCTCAGTGCTCATAGTGAAAACACTATGTTTTCAGTATGTTTGTTATGTGTCACTGGGATCCTGCTGGTCAGGACCCCAGTGCTCATAGGTTTGTGGCCTATATGTATGTGTCACTGGGACCCTGTCACACAGGGCCCCAGTGCTCATAGGTGTGCATGTATATGTTCCCTGTGTGGTGCCTAACTGTCTCACTGAGGCTCTGCTAACCAGAACCTCAGTGGTTATGCTCTCTCATTACTTTCAAATTGTCACTAACAGGCTAGTGACCAATTTTACCAATTTACATTGGCTTACTGGAACACCCTTATAATTCCCTAGTATATGGTGCTGAGGTACCCAGGGTATTGGGGTTCCAGGAGATCCCTATGGGCTGCAGCATTTCTTTTGCCACCCATAGGGAGCTCTGACAATTCTTACACAGGCCTGCCACTGCAGCCTGAGTGAAATAACGTCCACGTTATTTCACAGCCATTTTTACACTGCACTTAAGTAACTTATAAGTCACCTATATGTCTAACCTTTACCTGGTAAAGGTTAGGTGCAAAGTTACTTAGTGTGAGGGCACCCTGGCACTAGCCAGGGTGCCCCCACATTGTTCAGAGCCAATTCCCTGAACTTTGTGAGTGCGGGGACACCATTACACGCGTGCACTACATATAGGTCACTACCTATATGTAGCTTCACAATGGTAACTCCGAATATGGCCATGTAACATGTCTATGATCATGGAATTGCCCCCTCTATGCCATCCTGGCATAGTTGGCACAATCCCATGATCCCAGTGGTCTGTAGCACAGACCCTGGTACTGCCAAACTGCCCTTCCTGGGGTTTCACTGCAGCTGCTGCTGCTGCCAACCCCTCAGACAGGCATCTGCCCTCCTGGGGTCCAGCCAGGCCTGGCCCAGGATGGCAGAACAAAGAACTTCCTCTGAGAGAGGGTGTGACACCCTCTCCCTTTGGAAAATGGTGTGAAGGCAGGGGAGGAGTAGCCTCCCCCAGCCTCTGGAAATGCTTTCTTGGGCACAGATGTGCCCAATTCTGCATAAGCCAGTCTACACTGGTTCAGGGACCCCTTAGCCCCTGCTCTGGCGCGAAACTGGACAAAGGAAAGGGGAGTGACCACTCCCCTGACCTGCACCTCCCCTGGGAGGTGTCCAGAGCTCCTCCAGTGTGCTCCAGACCTCTGCCATCTTGGAAACAGAGGTGCTGCTGGCACACTGGACTGCTCTGAGTGGCCAGTGCCACCAGGTGACGTCAGAGACTCTTGCTGATAGGCTCCTTCAGGTGTTAGTAGCCTATCCTCTCTCCTAGGTAGCCAAACCCTCTTTTCTGGCTATTTAGGGTCTCTGTCTCTGGGGAAACTTCAGATTACGAATGCATGAGCTCAGCCGAGTTCCTCTGCATCTCTCTCTTCACCTTCTGATAAGGAAACGACCGCTGACCGCGCTGGAAGCCTGCAAACCTGCAACATAGTAACAAAGACGACTACTGCAACTCTGTAACGCTGATCCTGCCGCCTTCTCGACTGTTTTCCTGCTTGTGCATGCTGTGGGGGTAGCCTGCCTCCTCTCTGCACCAGAAGCTCCGAAGAAATCTCCCGTGGGTCGACGGAATCTTCCCCCTGCAACCGCAGGCACCAAAAAGCTGCATCACCGGTCCCTTGGGTCTCCTCTCAGCACGATGAGCGAGGTCCCTCGAATCCAGCGACGCTGTCCAAGTGACCCCCACAGTCCAGTGACTCTTCAGCCCAAGTTTGGTGGAGGTAAGTCCTTGCCTCACCTCGCTGGGCTGCATTGCTGGGAACCGCGACTTTGCAGCTACTCCGGCCCCTGTGCACTCTCGGTGGAAATCCTTTGTGCACAGCCAAGCCTGGGTCCACGGCACTCTAACCTGCATTGCACGACTTTCTAAGTTGGTCTCCGGCGACGTGGGACTCCTTTTTGCAACTTCGGCGAGCACCGTTTCACGCATCCTTGTAGTGCCTGTTTCTGGCACTTCTCCGGGTGCTACCTGCTTCAGTGAGGGCTCTTTGTCTTGCTCGACGTCCCCTCTCTCTGCAGGTCCAATTTGCGACCTCCTGGTCCCTTCTGGGCCCCAGCAGCGTCCAAAAACGCCAAACGCACGATTTGCGTGTAGCAAGGCTTGTTGGCGTCCTTCCGGCGGGAAATCACTTCTGCACGACTCTCCAAGGCAAGAGGGATCCGTCCACCAAAGGGGAAGTCTCTAGCCCTTTTCGTTCCTGCAGAAACCTCAGCTTCTTCTGTCCAGTCGAAGCTTCTTTGCACCCGCAGCTGGCATTTCCTGGGCATCTGCCCATCTCCGACTTGCTTGTGACTTTTGGACTTGGTCCCCTTGTTCCACAGGTACCCTAGATTGGAAATCCACAGTTGTTGCATTGCTGGTTTGTGTCTTTCCTGCATTATTCCTCTAACACGACTCTTTTGTCCTTAGGGGAACTTTAGTGCACTTTGCACTCACTTTTCAGGGTCTTGGGGAGGGTTATTTTTCTAACTCTCACTATTTTCTAATAGTCCCAGCGACCCTCTACAAGGTCACATAGGTTTGGGGTCCATTCGTGGTTCGCATTCCACTTTTGGAGTATATGGTTTGTGTTGCCCCTATCCCTATGTTTCCCCATTGCATCCTATTGTGACTATACATTGTTTGCACTGTTTTCTAAGACTATACTGCATATTTTTGCTATTGTGTATATATATCTTGTGTATATTTCCTATCCTCTCACTGAGGGTACACTCTAAGATACTTTGGCATATTGTCATAAAAATAAAGTACCTTTATTTTTAGTATAACTGTGTATTGTGTTTTCTTATGATATTGTGCATATGACACTAAGTGGTACTGTAGTAGCTTCACACGTCTCCTAGTTCAGCCTAAGCTGCTCTGCTAAGCTACCATTATCTATCAGCCTAAGCTGCTAGACACCCTATACACTAATAAGGGATAACTGGGCCTGGTGCAAGGTGCAAGTACCCCTTGGTACTCACTACAAGCCAGTCCAGCCTCCTACAATAACTTTTCCAGAATGCCCATAGAAGGAGCATCAGAAAAATACATGGCCAGTCATGACCAGAAAACATATCAGCCTAAATGCCCCAAATGAACATTTTGCCACCAAAAGTACCTGTCTTAATGATGAAGGCACCTCGAGTGCCAAGAAGGAAAGGGGGCCCTTAGCGCTCCTCCGTGCTAAAACGGAGGCTGCTTGGCTATTGGGGGAGGCAGCACGCACCCCCTCTATTCTGGTATCAGTGCTCCTCCTGGGGACCACACCGAAACCAGGCACTTGCACTATTTGTGGCCCCCCCAGGCCATGACCAGCCCTCCTAGGGGGGGACAGAGCCCAAACGGTGAGATGGGTCAAGTGTCGTGAGGGCCTCCGATGAGGCTTCCTCCCCACCAGCGACCTCCAACAAAAATAGGGCCCCAGTGAAGGGGGCCTCCGATGAGGCTTCCTCCCCGTTTGTCCTTCCACAAAGATAGAGGGCCCTGCGGAGCGGGGAGCCTCTGGTGAGACTTCCTCCCAGCCCGCCCGGAGCACAAGGATTAGAGTCTGGTGGGGCAGGTACACTCCGATGAGGCTTCCTCTCTATCCTTTTTTTAACACGGACTTGCCAACTTACCAACCCCCGATCTGGTGCGCCAGTCATCTGCAGCCCTCTTGGGCTGCAGAGGTGATCAGGCCGACGTCAGGGCCTGTTGGTGGCCCGGGGGTGCTCCTCGGAGCGTGCTTTGCTCCAGGGGCACCGCTAGGGGCGCGTTCTCCCCATTCTTCAATATTAGTTGCCCCAGGGGCACAGAACACTGCAGGATTTTGGGCACACTCTGGCTATCCACACACCCAATTCGCGGCAGTGATTTCAGCAATCATGTTAAGCACTCTCTAGGCAATGAAGATAATATAACAAAATGCTTTCAAGGCAAGGTGGCCCTACAAAACCCTGCGTTCTCAAGGTGCCCAGGCAGCCAGTAGAGTGCTTTTCTCGGCGCTTACATGCAGATGAAAGCGCTTCTCAAGGTGTTCTTTAATATTAATGAAGTGCTCCTCATGCACTATGGTAGGTGATGGCAGGGGGTCAGAGGCCACAGCACCCAGCCCTTGGGGGACACACAGACGAAGCACAGGGTGGCTGGGCCCAGGAGCAGACCAGTACAAAGGTTTGCAGTCAGTGGCAGTTCCTCCAAGTGACCAAGCAGGTCACAGGTCAGCACAGCAGCAGCAGTCCAAGGCAGGTCCTGGTGAGTCCCCCCAGTAGCATTCTGTGTCCAGTTACAAGCATGTTCAAGTGTCCAGAGTGTCTTATTTTCATGGGAAAAAAACCCTGCACTTATACTCTCAATTTTTCAAAGCAATAAATAAGAGGGAGAAATGAGGTTCCAACCAGTTACAACTAGTTGTAGGAGTGTCCCCTCTCTCCTCCAGCACAGGCTTAGGCAGTAAACGAGCCCTTTGTGTGAGGCCAGTGCACACCCTTTACAGATGAAAGTGTGCCCCGCCTCCCGTTCTCAAAGCCCAGGAAGCCCATTCAATATGCAGGTGCACCTCTGTGACAGTTCCACCCTCGTGCGTACAGGCTGTCTGAAAAGTATGCACAAAGCCCAAATGTCGCTCTGCCCCAGACGTGGATTGGAGTCAAGCTGCAAAACACCAGAGTCATAAGCACAGAGAAATGCTCGCTTTCTAGAAGTGGCTTTTCTATATTGGTAATAAAAAATCCACCTACACCAGTAAGCAGCATTTCCCACTACCTATAAAAGCATACCAAAAATGCCTATGCTACACCTCATAAATCAGACAATACCCCCTAATCATAAGGCAGGGCATTTCCAATGCAATCCTATGGGCAACGCAGCTCTCACAGAAGTGAGAAACCAAATAGACGGTTTGTCACTACCAGGACAGGCCATAGAACCAGGCACATGTCCTGTCTTCTACATACATAGCACCCTGCCCATAGGGCAAGGTAGGGCCTACCTTAGGAGTGACTTACATGTAGTAAAAGGGAAGTTATAGGCCTGGCAAGTAAATTTAGATGCCAGGTCCCTGTGGTAGTAAAGTGCACATGCAGGCCCTGCGCCAGCAAACCTGAGAAAGACTGAAAAGCTACTTCAGTTGGTGGTGCAAGTAGCACTGCAGGCCCACTAGTACCATTTAATTTACAGGCCCTGGGCATAGATATACAAATGTCCAAGGGACTTACCGGTAAATTAAATGTGCCAATTAGGTGTAAGCCAATCATGCCAACTTTAGTGTGGAGAGCACCTGTGTAGGAGGCTTGCCTGGTTTGTAGTGGGTACCAAAGGAAGTTACTCCCTAAACCAGGTACAGTTATCCCTTATTGGTAATATGTAGGCAGTGTCTAGAAGCCAGACTGTCTAGTGGTAGCTGTAGCCGAGCAGGCAAGGCTTATCTAGTAGACATGCAAAGCTCATGCAATACCACTGAGGTCACACAGTACTTACACACATGAAAGAAAATACTCATGTTACAAAAATAGAGGTCCTTTTTTTGGTGACACAAATGCCATACTATACTCCTTTATGAGGAACGCAATATACACAGTACATACACTAGAATGCAGTAATAGATGTAAAAACAGTAAGAAAACAGTGCAAATAGTGAAAATCAAAATAGATAGCAAAGGGCCTAGGGGGAACACAAACCATATACTAAAATAGTGCAATGCGAAGGTCGGTTTCCCACCAAGGCAAGTGTAGTGTGTAGAGGGGCACAGGGAGTGTAAGAAAACACCTAAGGTAAGTAATAGAACCCACCCCGGAGCCCATGAAAGAAGAAGTAAATCACAGTAAGTTTCACAGAACACACCAGAACATGTGATAGAAGATTTTGCAAGATCCAGAGGAGATTGCAAGACACCAACAATGGATTCTTGGACCTGAAGACCTGCGGAAGAAGGGGACCAAGTCCAAGAAGCACTGAAGAGCCCAGGGAGAACAGGAGCCCATGTGAATCCGGATGAAGGTGCAAAAGAAGAACCATTGGTGAAGAAGAACAGTCAGTACTGCACCCAAGAAGACGGATGTGGGTTCCTGGTTGGTGCAGATGATGTCCCATGCTAGATGGAAGATTGCAGTCTGGTTTGCGTCACTGGATTCTGCCAACAAGCCTTGGCACAGGCAAAGCTCGCTGTTAGTGGAAAATGGCACTGCCCGGGACCAGGAGAGACCTGGTGGCCTCTATCTAGAAGGGGGAGACAGAGGGGGCTCTCAGCAACTCACAGAACCCTCAGAAGACCAGGTAGCACACACAGCACAGGGGCAGGAAAGGTGCAAATGGAGGGCCACACAGCACAACACAAATGGATCCCACGCCACTGGAGAACCACTCAGGAAGCTGTGCATCACAGGAAGGAGTGCTAGGGGCCGGTGCTGTGCTGTGCACAAAGAAATCCAAGGAAGGTAGCACACAAGCCTTGGCAACTGCAAAATGCATGGTGCACAGGGGTACTGTCTTGCGTGGGAAGGCAAGCTGTTACTTTCACCAAAGTTGCACAGCTGGACCTTAGGACCATCATGGCCACTTCATTCCTCCACCCACATTGCTGGATCAATGCACTTCATCAGGAGAGGGGACCCACACCACTGGTTGTCACTGCAGAGGCGAGCCTGCAGAAACAGAGAGGTGAGTCCTTCACTTCAAGGGAGATTCCTTAATTTTTCTGGTGCAGGCTGAAGACAGGGTGTTCTCGGAGGATGCATGACCTGGAAACAGTTGAAGTTGCTGGCAGGAGCTGAAGATACAATGTTGCAGAAGGCGTCTTTGCTTCTTTGTTGCAGTTGGTAGAGTTCCTGGAGGGTCCAGATGCAGTTTTTTCAGTAGAATGTGAAGTAAAGGATGCTGAAGATTCCTGCTGGAGTCTTTCTAACCGAATTTGAGGAAACACCCAGGAGAGAGACCCTAAATAGCCCTGAAAGGGGGATTGGTCCGCTACACCCGTAAGCACCTATCATGGGAGGGCTCTGACATCACCTGCTGGAACTGGCCACTCAGTTTCTCCCAGAGTGCCCCACCAAATTCAAGCTGACAAAACCCAGGGCCACTGTGGAGGACCTCTGGGCACCACCCCTGGGGTGGAGATGGATAGGGGAGTGGTCACTCCCCTTTCCTTTGTCCATTTTTGTGCCAGAGCAGTGACTCGGGGACCCTGAACTGGTCTAGACTAGATTATGTAAGAAGGGCACCATCAGTGCCCTTTAAAGCATTTCCAGAGGCTCTGGGAGGATACCCCTCCCATGCCTGTAACACCTATTTCCAAAGGGAGAGGGTGTAACACCCCTCTCCCAAGGTAAATATTTTGTTCTGCCTTCCTGGGATGGAGCTGTTTGAGTACCAGGAGGGCAGAAACCTGTCTGTGAGGTGACAGCAGCTGGCGCTGCCTGGAAAACCTCAGAAGGCTGGTATGGAAATACTGGAGGTCCACTGTGGAGCCCTCAGAGTTCATGGAATTGTACAACCAATGCTATAATCAGTATAGGAGTACAACTTCAAGATGTTAGACACCTTCAATGGCCTTATTCGGAGTTACCATTGTGAAGCTGGACATAAGTTTTGACCTATGTCCTGTGCACAAGTATGATGGCGTCCCCACACTCACAAAGTCCGGGAAAATGGCCCTGAAAGACCTGGGGGCACCTCTGCTAGTGCAGGGATGCCCCAACACACAGGTACTTTGCACCTAGCCTTCAGGGTTGGAAGACCTGAGATATAGGTGACTTATAAGTGACCTTGTGCAGTGTAAATGGCAGTTAAAGGGAGCATGCACTATTTCACGCAGGTTGCAATGGCAGTCCTGCAGAAGCCTTTGCATGGGCTCCCAAAGGGTGGCAAAAGTAATGCTGCAGCCCATAGGGATCCCCTGAAAACCAAATGCCCTGGCTAAGTACCATATACTAGGGACTTATAAGGGGTGACCAGTATGCCAATGTGGGATGAAATACTGGATTACCAATTTGCAGTGACAAAATTGAAAGGAGAGGGAGCATACGCACTAGGGTCCTGGTTAGCAGAGTCCCAGTGACACAGTCTAACACACGGACATCATACAGAAATTGGGGGTAATATGCCAAAAAGAGGGTACTTTCCTACAAGCTGCACTTTAGAACTGATCAGCAGTGATAAAGTGATCGGAGTCCTAGAACCAACAACAAGAGGTTGAGGAAAATAGGAGGAAGGAGGCAAAAAGATGAACCCGCAAAAAGGGCCAGGTCCAACAAGCTATTTTGGAATCTCCTCTAGACAGTGACACAAAGGGAGCTGGGGTGTAGCCTGCATATCCTGATAAGCCATCCAGGCTATAGTGGAGGGAGGAGTGGTCACTCACACCTGAAAGGGCTGTGCCTGCCCTCACAAAATACAGTCTCCAACCCCCTGCTGTGTGTCTGGATACCTGGGCTGGGCAAGGCAGATCTTGTGAACAACAGAGGCTTTCCGTTTATGTTTGCCTACTTCAAAAGCAGGAAGGGGTATAAGTAGTGGACCCAGAACCCCAAACTTTAGATCACTTCTGGAATCAAGAGAAACCTCTTCCAAGGAGAAGAGGTGAGGAGCTGAAGAACTGAGGTGCTGCCCCTGCCTTTGACTGTGCTTTGTTGGCCTATCCTGCAGTTGTTGTTTCTGCTGGGAAAAGAGGCAAATAATGGCCTTTGTTGTGCATTCCTGCTTGCGAGGTATCTCCAAGGGCTTGGAGTAGAGCTTGCCTCCTGTTTTGAAGACTCAGGGACAGAAAAGACTTTACCATTCAGTTTTGAGTCTACATGCTGTCACTGTCAACCCTGAGCTTGAGGGAAGGTGGCATTCCAGTTCCTGGGCCCTGGAAGTGAATTCCTCTTGAAATCCTGTGAAACAACACCAGAAGATGCTGTTTGACTTTGCTAAGGTCGTCTCTGCAAAGAACCCTCGAAGCGGTCTTAAACTGAAACCGTGGATCTTGCAGAAGCAACACGACCCCAGCGACTCCACATGCCTTGAATCACCTCAGCCGCTCAATCCTGCATGACTTTGCTGAGATCAGAGTGTTGTAACACTGACGTTCGTGATACGCACTCCGTTGTAGTGCCTGTGACCCCATGACATGAGCTCAACCGTGAGGTTACCCCACATTATTGTGACTTCGCCGGACTTTGTCTCTACAGGAAGTACCAAGGGACCGACAACTCGCAACCAACGCCGCCTCACCTCCACCGCTCTGCAGTAAGGACCCAACGCCTCTTCGCAATGCCTCTGCTCCTCTACCCCGCCAGCACTGGAACCAACACCACCTTGGATCCAGCATCGCATTGCTTCCTGACTCCATGCACCAGCCTGTTTTCCTCACTTTTTTCCAAGGCACTGTACATGGAGTCCATGTGACTCCGTAAATTACACCAGTGGCGTTGCATTGTGAGAAACGACTCCGTCACAACACTGCTTAACATTAAATTGCAGTATTGGTGCTTCTAGGCACTATTTTTGTGTTTTTAATTACTAAAGTCTTATTTTGAACTGTGTATTGTGGATTTTTATCATATTTGGTCTTGTGTATTTAGATAAAATATTTGCTGTTTTTCTAAACCTGTGTGGTGTTAATTTTGTAGTGTTCCACTGTATTACTGTGTGTGTTGGTACAAATATTTTACACATTGATTCTGGGTTAAGCCTTTTTTGCTCATGCCAAGCTACCAAGAGGGTGAGCGGGGAGATTAACCAGTTGTGTTTTGCCTTTGCCATGACTAGAGTAGGGGTCCTTGCTTGGACGGGTGTAACCTGACTGCCAACCAAAGACCCCATTTCTAACAGCAGAGTTTCCTCTTGGTTCCAGAAGTGATCTAAAGTCTGGGATTTTGTGTCCACTACATATACCCCTTTCTGCCTTTGAAGTAGGCAAACTTCAAAGGAAATCTGTTGTTTACATGATCCTACCTTGCCAGGCCAGGCCACAGACACACTCCAGGGGGTTAGAGACTGCATTGTGTGAGGGCAGGCACAGCCCATTCAGGTGTAAGTGACCACTACTCCGTCGACTCCAACCCAGAAGGCTCATCAGGATATGCAGGCTACACCACAGCTCCCTTTGTGTCACTGTCTAGAGAAGGTTAAAAAACAGCCCAACTGTCATTATGACCCGTACAGGTAATCCACAAATAGGCAGAGTCATGGTTAAAGCAAGAAAATGCATACTTTTTAAAAGAGGCATTTTCAAACTAACAATCTAAAAACCAACTTCACTAACAGATGTATTTTATTAAATTGTGAGATCAGAAACCCCACACTCCAAATTTGTATCTGCTCTCAAAGAGAAACTGCACTTTACAGATATTTAAAGGTAGCCCCCATGTTAACCTATGAGAAAGATAGGCCTTGCAACAGTGACAACCGAATTTAGCCGTATTTCACTGTTAGATCATGAAAAACACATTAGTACATGTCCTACCTTTAACATACACTGCACCCTGCCCATGGGGCTACCTAGGGCCTGCCTTAGGGGTACCTTACATGTATAAAAAGGGAAGGTTTGGGCCTGGTAAGTGGGTACACTTGCCAAGTCGAATTGGCATTGATAAATCTGCACACATAGACACTGCAGTGGCAGGTCTGAGCCATGTTTACAGGGCTACTCATGTGAGTGGCAAAATCAGTGCTGCAGGCTGACTAGAAGCATTTGATTTACAGGCCCTTGGCACCTCTAGTGCACTTTACTAGGGACTTAATAGTGAATCAAATATGCCAATCATGGAAAAGACAATTACACATACATTTTAACATAGGGAGCGTTTGCACTTTAGCACCGGCCAGCAGTGGTAAAGTGCCAAGAGTAACAAAAACAGCAAAAATAGAGTCCAGCACATAGCAAAAATCCTGGGAAGTAGAGGCAAAAAGTGAGGGGAGACCACGCTAAGGATGCCAGGTCTAACAACTATAGTTATCTGAATTAACTATAACTTGTGCATGAAATTGTCTTTAGGCAAGAAGCTATAGGTTCTTAACATAACTAAAACTATAAGTATAACCACAACTGTTGAAATCCTATGGTCTTGTATGGATGAAACATCAACTTAAATATAATGTCCCTGTAACCTTTCTTTTCTGGTGAATATACTATATATATTCACTCAAAAACCAAAGGTTACAGGGAGATTATAGTTACGTTCAGATTTTACACACATAAACCATAGAAATTCAGCAGCTATAGAGTTATTCAAGTGACTATAACTTGTGCCCTAAGGTAACTATAAGGTGCACCCTTGTCCTATGTGTAGGAAAGTACCATCTTCTTTGTCATGTTACCCCCATTTTTACCTGTATGTCAGTATGTTTTTGCCTATCTCACTGGGATCCTACTAGTCAGGACCCCAGTGCTCATAGTTTATGGCCTAATATGTGTGTCTGTATAGTGCTTGACTGTGTCCCTGAGGCTCTGCTAACCAGATCCTCATTGGCATGCTCTCTTTGCTTTCAAATATGTCACTGTAGGCTAGTCCCTTCATTTACCAATTTCAATAGGCACACTGGACCCCCCCGCATAAGTCCCTCGTATATGGTATCTAGGTACCCAGGGCATTGGGGTTCCAGGAGATCCATATGGGCTGCAGCATTTCTTTTGCCACCCATAGGGAGCTCAGACAAACCCTTGCACAGGCCTGCCATTGCAGCCTGGGTAAAATAAGACACACGTTATTTCACAGCCATTTTCACTGCACTTAAGTAACTTATAAGTCACCTATATGTCTAGCCTTCACTTGCTGAAGGTTAGGTGCAACGTTACTAAGTGTGAGGGCACCCTTGCACTAGCAAAGGTGCCCCCACATAGTTCAGGGCCATTTCCTGGGACTTTGTGAGTGCGGGGTTGCCATTACACGTGTGCAAAGCATATAGTTCAATGCTTATATGGAGTATAACTCCGAATATGGCCATGTAACATGTCTAAGATCATGGAATTGTCCCCCCATTCCAAATCTGGCATTGGGGAGCCAATTCCATGCATCCTTGGGGCTCCACCATGGACTACAGGTACTGCCAAACCAGCTCTCTGAGGCTTGCACTGCAGCTACAGCTGCTGCCACCTCACAGGCAGGGTTCTGCCCTCCTTGTTTCTGGGTAGCCCAGTCCATGGAAGGCAGAACCCAGAATTTCCTCTGAGAGCAGGGTGTTACACCCTCTCTCTTTGGCAATAGGTGTTACAGGCTGGGAAGGGGTAGCCTCCCCCAGACTCTGGAAATGCTTTGAAGGGCACAGATGGTGTCCTCCTTGCATAAGCCATTCTACACTGGTTCAGGGCACACAACTGGACAAGCGAAAGGGGAGTGACTACTCCCCTGTCCATCACCACCCTAGGGGTGGTGCCCAAAGCTCCTCCAGTGTGTCCCAGACTTCAGCCATCTTGCTTTGTAAGGTGTGGGGGCACTCTGGAGGGCTCTGAGTGGCCGGTGCCAGCAGGTGATGTCAGAGACCCCTCCTAATAGGTCCATACCTGATAAGGTAGCCAATCCCCCTCTCAGGGCTATTTAGGGTCACTCCTGTGGGTTTTCTTCACATTCTGCTTGCAAGATTCCATCAGGAATTCTCTGCAACTACTTCATCATCCTCTGAACTCGGATCAACCGCAGCCTGCTCCAGGAACCCGCTGTAACAGCAACAAAGTATCCACAAAGGATACTTTTCTTCTGCATCCTCAGCTCCAAGTCAGCAACTGCAACAGTTTCCACAGTGTGCACGCTCTGGGGACTCCCCATCTTCATCCTGCACCAGAAGGACCAAAGAAATCTCCAGTGGGATGACGGAGTCACTCCCTTGCTCAAGCAGGCACCTTCCAAGATGATGACCGGTACCCTTGACTCCTCTCATAGCAACGAGCTTGCTCCTAAGGACACAGAGGGTGGACATTATCAACATAGACTGTCCTGAGGTCATGCTGATGCAATTTGGAGGAGGTAAGACCTTGCCTTCCCAGAGACCGACGGTAATCCTGCGTCTTCTTCACCTCCTGCAGCTTCTGTGCACTATTTGGTAAATTCCTTTGTGCACAGCATGGCCCAGATCCATAGCACTCCATCATGTGATGCTCAACTTGCTGAGTTGTTCTCTGGCGGCGTGGGACCTTCCTTTGTTGTGCTGCACGAACTGTGTTTTGCACCTCCTTTGTCCCCGTGTCCTAGGACTTCCTGGGTTGCTGGCTGGTATCCTGAAGTGCTGAGAGCCCCTTCTTCCTCCTCACACAGAGTTGAGGCCCCCAGGTCCCTCCTGGGTCCATCCAGCACTATTTGGACACAAAATGCACTTTTGTCGTAGCCAAGGCTTGTTGGTGACTTCCAACATGAAATCATATCTGCAACGATCTTCACGTGGTGGGACATCCTTTGCATTATGCAGGAACCCAGCTGGCATCTTCCTAGGGTGCTATCCTGCAGTCTTTGAATAACCAGGGACTCATTATTTAACCCTCTTCTGGGTTGGCATAGGGCTCCTGTCCTTCCTGGAACTTCTTTTGACTTTTGGGCTTGGTCCCCTTCCTTTGCAGGTCTTCAGATCCAGGAATCCAGCAGTTGTTGTTTGCAGACTTGGTTGGTTACTGCAAAATCCCAATCACGGGTGTAGTGTGTCTGAAGGAAACTTGCAGTACTTTACTCCTGCTTTTCTGGGCTCTTGGGTGGGGTAATTTAAGTATCTTAAATGTATTCTTACTCTCCCAGCGATTCTGCACACACTACACTTGTCTAGTGGGGAATTCGCGATTCGCATTCCACTTTCATAGTATATGGTTTGTGTTGCCCCTAGACCTATTTTCTCCCTTTGCATTCTATAGAATTTCCTTTTGTTTGCATTGTTCTGTGACTATTCACTTGTCTAATTTTGGTGTCTAGTGTATATATTGTGTATAATACTTACCTCCAAAGGAGTATTGTCTCTAAGATATTTTTGGTACCGTGTCACCCAAATAAATACCTTTATTTTTGGTAACACTGAGAATTGTCTTTACTTGTGTAACTGCAAGTGGTATTACATGAGCTTTGCATTTCTCCTGGTTCAGCCTAAGCTGCTCTGCTATAGCTACCCTATCAGCCTAAGCTGCTAGAACACTACTTCACTAATAAGGGATAACTGGATCTAGTATAAGGTGTCCAAGGTACCCATTAAAAACCAGGCCAGCCTCCTCCACTATGAGCTCTTCCAACAACAAATAAAAACACCAGCAGCAAGATTAGATTTATCACGACTTACAGCAATGGCAATAGAAGAATCTATAACAGCGTACATAAACATTGGGATGTTTTAACCTTGGATCCTGATCTCAAAAGCCTGTTACCAGCACAACCTAAAATAGCGTAAAGAAAGGCACACACATTACTTAGCCCTTGTGACACTATTAATTACAACCCTAGGAGTACTAAAACAAGCTGGCTTCTGTGGCTACCTAAAGGGTCCTTCAAATGTGTGAACTGGATATGTTGTAAACATGTATCTGATGGAAAGATATTTTTAGATGTAACCGGAGTGTATCAATTCTGTATTGCTTCACTCATCTGTTGGAACACTTCCAACAGTATCTATATAATGTTTGTGTTTGTGGTAAACAATACACTAGATCCACCATATGCAAATTGAAAACTAGATGGAAGGAGCATCTCAGGGCCATTAAGAATTTGGACAAGCACCCAATGATGATACATTTCAGGACATCACGTTCATATGCTAAACTAGAGGATATCAAATTAATTGGTTTGAAGGAAGTAAAAAAACACAGGAGTGGTGTAGATTTAGAAAAGAAAAAAGCCAGGAAACATATTTGTCAACAAATTTAAAATGTTTTAACCCGTTCTGTGCCCAGGACGTAATGGTTTCGACCTGAGGCACAGTGCTGCTGTGCCCAGGATGTAACCATTACGTCCTGGTCACAGAGCCCAGAGGGAGCGCTCTCGCTCCCTCTGTGTGCTTCCCCCCACCCCCCCAAAGTCAGGGATGGAAGGGGAAGGCCTTCCCCTTCCACCCGACCCCGCCAACCCCCCCTGTGACATCAGCGCGCGAGCACACGCTGATTAGTCACAGGGTCTCCCCCATCGCGCTGAAACAGATTGAAAGAGAAATGCTTTGCATTTCTCTTTCAATCCCATGGGGGAGGCCCGGAGAGGCTTCAAAGGGAAGGAATTGTATTTCCTTCCCTTTGAAGTCTCTCCCAGGGTTTCAAAAACCGGATTGCTTGCAATCCGGCTTTTGAAACCCTACTAGACACCAGGGATTTTTAATTTTTTTCAGAAACTGACAAAAGGGAGCGACCCCTTGGGCAAGGGTCGCTCCCAGGGGGGGGCATTTTTTTGGGAAGGCCTTTTCTGCCCCCCCTGGGGATAGATTGGCATATTTTTAGTCCGATCTGCCCCCGGGGGGGCAGAAACCTCTAGGCACCAGGGATCATTTTTTTTCTTTTTTTTCTTTTTTTATTATGTTTTTTTTTTTTTTTAGGCGGGGAGCGACCCCTTAGGCAAGGGTCGCTCCCCTAGGGGGAAAATTATGTTTAGGCCATTTCTGCCTCCCTTGGGGGCAGATTGGCCTATTTTGATGAGGCCAATCTGCCACCAAGGGGGGGCAGAAACCACTAGGCACTAGGGCAATTTTTTTGGGGGGGTTTGTTTGTTTTTTAAGAGATGGGGAGCGACCCCTTAGGCAAGGGTCGCTCCCCTGGAGGGGTGAATTGTATTTAGGCCATTTCTGCCCGCTTTGGGGGCAGATCGGCCGATTTTAGGTCAATCTGCCCCCAAGGGGGGCAGAAACCACTAGGCACCAGGGATCTTTTTTTTGCGCCGTCACGCAAGGGGAGCGACCTTGTAGACAAGGGTCGCTCCCCGGGGGGGGGGGGGGGATTTATTTTAGGCCATTTCTGCCTATTGTTATTAGGCCGATCTGCCCCCGGGGGGGGCAGAAACCTCTAGGCGCCAGGGCAAATTGTTTTTTTTTTTATTTGTTTGTTTTTTTTTAGATGGGGACCGACCCATTAGGCAAGGGTCGCTCCCCTGGGGGCAAATTGTATTTGGACCATTTCTGCCCCCCTTGGGGGCAGATTGGCCGATTTTAGGTCAATCTGCCCCCCTTGGGTGCAGAAACCACTAGGCACCGGGATTATTTTTTTGGCGCCAATGTCACGCAGGGGGAGAGACCCCGTAGGCAAGGGTTGCTCCCGGGGCGGGTTGGGGGGGGATTGGGGGGGTAATTTATTTTAGGCCATTTCTGCCCCCCGGGGGCAGATCGGTCTATTGTTATTAGGCCGATCTGCCCCCGGGGGGGGGCAGAAACCTCCAGGCGCCAGGGCAAATTTTTTTTTGTGTTTTTTTTTTATTTGTTTGTTTTTTTAGAGATGGGGAGCGACCCATTAGGCTAGGGTCGCTCCCCTGGGGGGCAAATTGTATTTAGACCATGTCTGCCCCCCTTGGGGGCAGATCGGCCAATTTTAGGTCAATCTGCCCCCAAGGGGCAGAAACCACTAGGCACCGGGGATTTTTTTTTTGGCTCCAATGTCACGCAGGGGGAGTGACCCAGTAGGCAAGGGTCGCTCCCAGTGGAGGGGTGGTTGGGGGACAAATTTATTTTAGGCCATTTCTGCCACCCCTGGGGCCGGCTGAGCTAGAGGCCAAAATCCACAGGTAGGCACTGTTTTCTATGAAAAAATGTGATGTGTCCACGTTGTGTTTTGGGCCATTTCCTGTCACGGGCGCTAGGCCTAACCACACAAGTGAGGTATCATTTTTATCAGGAGACTTTGGGGAGCGCTGGGTCGAAGGAAATTTGTGGCTCCTCTCAGATTCCAGAACTTTCTGTCACCGAAATATGAGAAAAACGTGTTTTTTTAGCCAAATCTTGAGGTTTGCTAAGGATTCTGGGTAACAGAACCTGGTCGGAGCCACACAAGTCACCCCATCTTGGATTCCCCTGGGTTTCTAGTTTTCAAAAATGTGCTGGTTTGCTAGGTTTCTCCAGGTGCCGGCTGAGCTAGAGGCCAAAATCCACAGGTAGGCACTGTTTTCTATGAAAAAATGTGATGTGTCCACGTTGTGTTTTGGGCCATTTCCTGTCACGGGCGCTAGGCCTAACCACACAAGTGAGGTATCATTTTTATCAGGAGACTTTGGGGAGCGCTGGGTTGAAGGAAATGTGTGGCTACTCTCAGATTCCAGAACTTTCTGTCACCGAAATGTGAGGAAAATGTGTTTTTTTAGCCAAATTTTGAGGTTTGCAAAGGATTCTGGGTAACAGAACCTGGTCAGAGGCCCACAAGTCACCCCATCATGGATTCCCCTAGGTCTCTAGTTTTCAAAAATGCACAGGTTTGGTAGGTTTCCCTACGTGCCGGCTGAGCTAGAGGCCAAAATCTACAGGTAGGCACTTTGCAAAAAACAGCTCTGTTTTCTGTGATGTGTCCACGTTGTGTTTTGGGGCATATCCTGTCGCGGGCGCTAGGCCTACCCACACAAGTGAGGTACCATTGTTATCGGGAGACTTGGGGGAACGCTGGGTGGAAGGAAATTTGTGGCTCCTCTCAGATTCCAGAACTTTCTGTCACCGAAATGTGAGGAAAATATGTTTTTATAAGCCAAATTTGAGGTTTGCAAATGATTCTGGGTAACAGAACCTGGTCAGAGCCCCACAAGTCACCCCATCTTGGATTCCCCTAGGTCTCTAGTTTTCAAAAATGCACAGGTTTGGTAGGTTTCCCTAGGTGCCGGCTGAGCTAGAGGCCAAAATCTACAGGTAGGCACTTTGCAAAAAACAGTTCTGTTTTCTGTGATGTGTCCATGTTGTGTTTTGGGGCATATCCTGTCACAACCGCTAAGCCTACCCAAACAAGTGAGGTACCATTTTTATCGGGAGACTTGGGGGAACGCTGGGTGGAAGGAAATTTGTGTCTCCTCTCAGATTCCAGAACTTTCTGTCACTGAAATGTGAGGAAAATATGTTTTTTTAGCCAAATTTTGAGGTTTGCAAAGGATTCTGGGTAACAGGACCTGGCCAGAGCCCCACAAGTCCACCCATCTTGGATTCCCCTAGGTCTCTAGTTTTAAAAAATGCACAGGTTTGGTAGGTTTCCCTAGGTGCCGGCTGAGCTAGTGGCCAAAATCTACAGGTAGGCACTTTGCAAAAAACTGCTCTGTTTTCTGTCAAAAAATGGGATGTGCCCACTTTGTGTTTTGGGACATTTCCTGTCGCGGGCACTAGGACTACCCACACAAGTGAGGTATCATTTTTATCGGGAGACTTGGGGGACCGCTGGGTGGAAGGAAATTTGTGGCTCCTCTCAGATTCCAGAACTTTCTGTCTCCGAAATGTGAGGAAAATATGTTTTTTAGCCAAATTTTGAGGTTTGCAAAGGACTCTGGGTAACAGAACCTGGTCAGAGCCCCACAAGTCACCCCATCTTGGATTCCCCTAGGTCTCTAGTTTTCAAAAATGCACAGGTTTGGTAGGTTTCCCTAGGTGCCGGCTGAGCTAGAGGCCAAAATCTACAGGTAGGCACTTTGCAAAAAACAGTTCTGTTTTCTGTGATGTGTCCATGTTGTGTTTTGGGGCATATCCTGTCACAACCGCTAGGCCTACCCAAACAAGTGAGGTACCATTTTTATCGGGAGACTTGGGGGAACGCTGGGTGGAAGGAAATTTGTGTCTCCTCTCAGATTCCAGAACTTTCTGTCACTGAAATGTGAGGAAAATATGTTTTTTTAGCCAAATTTTGAGGTTTGCAAAGGATTCTGGGTAACAGAACCTGGCCAGAGCCCCACAAGTCCCGCCATCTTGGATTCCCCTAGGTCTCTAGTTTTCAAAAATGCACAGGTTTGGTAGGTTTCCCTAGGTGCCGGCTGAGCTAGTGGCCAAAATCTACAGGTAGGCACTTTGCAAAAAACAGCTCTGTTTTCTGTCAAAAAATGGGATTTGCCCACTTTGTGTTTTGGGACATTTCCTGTCGCAGGCGCTAGGACTACCCACACAAATGAGGTAACATTTTTATCGGGTGACTTGGGGGAACGCTGGGTGGAAGGAAACTTGTGGCTCCTCTCAGATTCCAGAACTTTCTGTCACCGAAATGTGAGGAAAATATGTTTTTTTAGCCAAATTTTGAGGTTTGCAAAGGATTCTGCGTAACAGAACCTGGTCAGAGCCCCACAAGTCACCCCATCTTGGATTCCCCTAGGTCTCTAGTTTTCAAAAATGCACAGGTTTGGTAGGTTTCCCTAGGTGCCAGCTGAGCTAGAGGCCAAAATCTACAGGTAGGCACTTTGCAAAAAACAGTTCTGTTTTCTGTGATGTGTGCATGTTGTGTTTTGGGGCATATCCTGTCACAACCGCTAGGCCTACCCAAACAAGTGAGGTACCATTTTTATCGGGAGACTTGGGGGAACGCTGGGTGGAAGGAAATTTGTGTCTCCTGTCAGATTCCAGAACTTTCTGTCACTGAAATGTGAGGAAAATATGTTTTTTTAGCCAAATTTTGAGGTTTGCAAAGGATTCTGGGTAACAGAACCTGGCCAGAGCCCCACAAGTCCCCCCATCTTGGATTCCCCTAGGTCTCTAGTTTCCAAAAATGCACAGGTTTGGTAGGTTTTCCTAGGTGCCGGCTGAGCTAGTGGCCAAAATCTACAGGTAGGCACTTTGCAAAAAACAGCTCTGTTTTCTGTCAAAAAATGGGATGTGCCCACTTTGTGTTTTGGGACATTTCCTGTCGCAGGCGCTAGGACTACCCACACAAGTGAGGTAACATTTTTATCGGGTGACTTGGGGGAACGCTGGGTGGAAGGAAACTTGTGGCTCCTCTCAGATTCCAGAACTTTCTGTCACCGAAATGTGAGGAAAATATGTTTTTTTTAGCCAAATGTTGAGGTTTGCAAAGGATTCTGCGTAACAGAACCTGGTCAGAGCCCCACAAGTCACCCCATCTTGGATTCCCCTAGGTCTCTAGTTTTCAAAAATGTACAGGTTTGGTAGGTTTCCCTAGGTGCCGGCTGAGCTAGAGGCCAAAATCTACAGGTAGGCACTTTGCAAAAAACAGCTCTGTTTTCTGTCAAAAAATGGGATGTGCCCACTTTGTGTTTTGGGACATTTCCTGTTGCGGGCGCTAAGACTACCCACACAAATGAGGTATCATTTTTATCGGGAGACTTGGGGGACCGCTGGGTGGAAGGAAATTTGTGGCTCCTCTCAGATTCCAGAACTTTCTGTCACCGAAATGTGAGGAAAATATGTTTTTTAGCCAAATTTTGAGGTTTGCAAAGGACTCTGGGTAACAGAACCTGGTCAGAGCCCCACAAGTCACCCCATCTTGGATTCCCCTAGGTCTCTAGTTTTGAAAAATGCACAGGTTTGGTAGGTTTCCCTAGGTGCCGGCTGAGCTAGAGGCCAAAATCTACAGGTAGGCACTTTGCAAAAAACAGCTCTGTTTTCTGTGATGTGTCCACGTTGTGTTTTGGGGCATATCCTGTCGAGGGCGCTAGGCCTACCCACACAAGTGAGGTACCATTTATATCGGGAGACTTGGGGGAACATAGAATAGCAAAACAAGTGTTATTGCCCCTTGTCTTTCTCTACATTTTTCCCTTCCAAATGTAAGACAGTGTGTAAAAAAGACGTCTATTTGAGAAATGCCCTGTAATTCACATGCTAGTATGGGCACCCCGGAATTCAGAGATGTGCAAATAACCACTGCTTCTCAACACCTTATCTTGTGCCCATTTTGGAAATACAAAGGTTTTCTTGATAGCTATTTTTTACTCTTTATATTTCAGCAAATTAATTGCTGTACACCTGGTATAGAATGAAAACTCACTGCAGGGTGCAGGTCATTTATTGGCTCTGGGTACCTAGAGTTCTTGATGAACCTACAAGCCCTATATATCCCCGCAACCAGAAGAGTCCAGCAGACGTATTGGTATATTGCTTTCGAAAATCTGACATTGCAGGAAAATGTTACAGAGTAAACCGTAGAGAAAAATTTATGTTTTTTTCGCCTCAATTTCAATATTTTTCTTTTTCAGTTGTTATTTTCTGTAGGAAACCCTTGTAGGATCTCCACAAATTACCCCTTGCTGAATTCAGAATTTTGTCTACTTTTCTGAAATGTTGTGGTTTCTGGGATCCAGCATTGGTTTCATGCCCATTTCTGTCACTGACTGGAAGGAGGCTGAAAGCACAAAAAATCGTAAAAATGGGGTATGTCCCAGTAAAATGCCAAAATTGTGTTGAAAAATTGGGTTTTCTGATTCAAGTCTGCCTGTTCCTGAAAGCTGGGAAGCTGGTGAATTCAGCACTGCAACCCCTTTGTTGATGCCCTTTTTAGGGAAAAAAACACAAACCTTCTTCTGCAGCCCCTTTTTCCAATTTTTTTGAAAAAAACGAATTTATCACTGTATTTTGGCTAATTTCTTTGCCTCCTTCTGGGGAACCCACAAAGTCTGGGTACCTCTAGAATCCATAGGATGTTGGAAAAAAAGGACGCAAATTTGGCGTGGGTAGCTTATGTGAACAAAAAGTTATGAGGGCCTAAGCGCGAACTGCCCCAAATAGCTAAAAAAAGGCTTGGCACAGGAGGGGGAAAAGGCCTGGCAGCGAAGGGGTTAATTAAGTTTTTGTTCTGAAAAGTAGATGAAAGCCCATATAGAATAGGCACAACTTTCTATGAGTAGTAATGGACTAAGCTTGTGGTTGGAGACTTGCTTGGGCTATTTAGAATGATTGTTCTTTCTGACTGTTAGTGTTAAAGGGTTCATGTACTTAAAACTGCTGAGTAATGTTTCTTGGGTTAGCTTTCAATTTTAATGAAGGTCTTTCTTCCAAAGGACAGATATGAAGCAATATGGGGTAGATGCACCTTCATGTGACTAGTTACAGCTCAAGCTTTGAGTCTAGTTCACGCCATATCGGCTTTTTTCCTTCTTAATTAGCATTTCTTTTTTGCCAGCTATCCCATTTTTAGTACTCTTTTTTTATTTATTGTATCGTTTCCCACACTTTGTGTTTTGTTTTCGATTGATAGTAGTAGTTGGGGATTCATGAATGCCGTTTATAAATTTGCTCGAAAGTCTTTTCTCCTTCTCTATAGGTGGCCATGCTCCCTCTCACAGGTGCAATTCATTAACTAAGGTATATATATCAGGTGCTTATCAGCACACGTTTCTTGCTGATTTAAGCTGCGAGTCTTTCTTGAAGTAACTTAATAATATATATTTGTAGATGGCAGGTCTTTAAATAGATGTATAGTTAGGTACCACTTTTCCTGTTCTATGTCATTGATATCTTTGATTGGTAAATATATTGTTTTGGACACATTGCTTGGACGACTGTACCGTTTTTAATGTGGTGGTTATTTTATTTTTCTGTACGAGCTTAATTCTAGAGCGTATTTAACTCCTTCAGGGTCAGGGAAATGTCGCGTTAATAGGTATTTTACTGCATGAGTGCCTGCGAGACTGTAACGATGATCTGAAAGTTGTGTACAGTTGGCTTGTGACGGACACATATGGAATGTATCTGTGTTTGATATTTCCTTATATTTTGTTCTTTAAACTTATTTCTCCCAGGAAGAGTGTGATCCCTTATCTTTAATGCTATACTACCTCTCAACCCTTTTTTGTGCTGTATGATGAAGGAGCTAGTGGGGATGTTAACACAGCAACTGCTTTTTTTGAATGTCCGACTTGGCTTCTTGATTGCATTTGTCTCCCTTTGAAACTTCACCTCAACAACCTCCTGTGCGTGATTCATAACTTAATTGAAAAAAAAAAAAAAAAAAAACTCACGACCGGGACCGGTAGGGGTACGATCCTGATAGGCATTACACTGTATAAATTCTCATTTTGAATTGTAGTAAACATGTTATTTACTGTGAAATTAATCTTTGGGCTTAAGCTTTGATGGGAAGTATTGTTCGATCAGATCTTTAATTAAAGTGTAAGATACCAAAATAGACAAGTAAGATTGTTTTTCCCCTCACCATGAGTGTGCTGCTGCCTGAGATCAGACCTTTGTTTAGTCGAGTGTTCCTATTTTTCAGCAATTCTATCTGTTATAGAGAGTATTGTTCTAGATACAAGAGTGAAATAGGTACTGTTACAATGTAATTACAATTGAACTGCTCAATGGCGTAACCAAACTTGAGACCCCCCCACCCCCCTGCACAGTAGAGGAAGCTCCCCCTCCACCCCCCCATCCCCTGGACTCCAGCAGGAGTTCTTAGGCCAGAGCACTGTGGTGAGGGGGCACCCTGCAGCCCCTCCCCTGCACCACAGGGGCCTTTGTTACACTAGGACTGCTATTATACAACCTCTATTCATTATGTTTGCAATTTGCATAAGAACAGTTATTTTATCTGTGGTTGTTTTTATTCACTATGAAATGTTAAATGCTTTGTATTGAATATTTGTGCACCCAGTGTCTATAAATTTTTTTTTGGGTTAAACAGTCCCAGTAGAGACTCTGTTAAAACACATGTTGACCGTTCCATTGACCTCCCACACTGAAGAAAATAAAGAGGATTTTGAAACATGTATGAGATGGAATTCATTTTCAGACCAATAATAAAAATAGATGCACATACACGTCATCGTTGTGGGTACCTGCCTTTTGGGGACTAATCTTTCCCTATGGTGTTAAAATATAATTACAGAAATGCCAAGAAAAAATAGATATGGGATCCTGATTCAAATTTACAAATAAAAGCTTCATTATCACATATGTACAGAACCATTCTTATGGGAACTTGAACATGGGTTACTAAGCTTAACTAACCTTGTGAGGACTTACTCCAAACGTTTAATTTGTGATTGAATACAGTCCTGGACAAATTGCTAAATGCTATGCTTCAGTGCTATACCTAAGTTACATCAGTTCGTTCCTATAGGAACACCATGTGTCGAAGGAACACACAAATTGAATTTTAATGATTATGCATTTTTCAGGAGGAAACTATAGCATATTGAATACCCTACTGCTAAGTGCTCACACCTTAAGGAATAGGGAAATAAAACAAGGTTAAGTTAGATGCCAAAGATCCTACAGTGTGGTCATATAGTAAAGCCAAGGTGAGATTACCTGGTTCTTTTTCATTGCCTTCACCGCTAGGCAGCTTCTTTGTCATGACTGCAATACTAGTTCTCAAATATATGCCATGTGATAATGTTCTAGATCTGACAGTGTGTGATATGATAGTAATACTTCAGTCCCACTGAGCTAGTGATTATACTGATGCCCAGGTCCCCACAGAGATGGTGTCCATATATTTATGCTAAGTTCCATGCAGACATTACACTAATGCTGAATGCCACACAAATATAGCATTCAACTATACTTACTCTCAAGTCCCATTAGAGGTAGTGTTGGTTGATATTCATGATGAAGTCCTCCCTCAGAGGTAGTATGTGATTATAGTTATGTTCAATTACCCACAGAGATGGTGTGACTGAAGGCACATTCAAGACCATACATAATGTTGTTCTACTCATGTCCTTGTATGAACTGTATTTTAATATTCATGCAAATGGTCTCTGCAGAGATGCTATGTTTTAGAGTGAAGGCCAGATCCCTGAACATATAGGTGGTCATTCTGACCGCGGCGGTCGCCGCCCGCCAAGTGGTTCCCGCCGAAAGACCGCTGCGGCCATTCCGGCTTTCCCGCTGGGCCGGCGGGCGACCGCCAGAAGACCGCCGGCCGGCCCAGCGGGAAAGCCCCTTCAACAATGAAGCCGGCTCGGAATGGAGCCGGCGGTGTTGCAGGGGAGCGACGGGTGCAGTGGCACCTGTCGCGATTTTCACTGTCTGCAAAGCAGACAGTGAAAATCTTTGTGGGGCCCTGTTAGGGGGCCCCTGCACTGCCTATGCCAGTGGCATGGGCAGTGCAGGGGCCCCCAGGGGCCCCACAGCACCCATTCCCGCCATCCTGGTTCTGGTGGTGGACACTGCCAGAAACAGGCTGGCGGGAAGGCAGTCGTAATCCCCATGGCTGCGCTGCAAGCAGCGCCGCCATGGCGGATTCCTTGGGCCAGCGGGAAACCGGCGGGAAACCGGCGGCTCCCCGTTTCTGACCGTGGCTTTACCGCCGCGGTCAGAATCGCCCAGGAAGCACCGCCAGCCTGTTGGCGGTGCTTCCGCCGCCCTCCGCCATGGCGGTCATGGACCGCCAGTGTCAGAATGACCCCCATAGTGTGCCTTTTATTGATGCTTAGGTCCATTAGAGAGATTGTGTGATAGTGAAGCCCGGTCCCCACAGTGTGGATTATAGGGATGACACATCCTCCTAGAGCTAGTTATTATAGACGGGTAGAGAAACTGACTGTCAAAATCATAAGATAGTGCTGTGATGAGTCAAGTCCAAGTCATCCCAAAGATAGTGTGGCTATACAGATGCCTGGGCCCCACATTGATAGTGATTATATAAATGTTTAAGTCTCCAAAGACATAGTGTGGTTAAAGTCACGTTCATCTCTCCAGTTAGTGTGTGAACATATGGGTATCAAGGTCCTCATAGAAATGGTGTATGATTATAGTGTTACCTTGGTACCCAATGAGATGTTTCATCTTTATAGTCTCATTCAAGACCCCATTGAGAGAGTGCATGGTTACGGTGATGCTCAAGACTCCACAGTGATAGTTTGTGATTGATTACAATGACGCCTGGTCTCACCAGAATGTGATTACTGGGATGCCCAGGCCCCACAGAGTGATTGTGTTACCCAGGTCCCCAGAGATAGTATGTTTTTATAGTCATGCTCAAGTTTTCAGTGTGTGGATTATAGGGATGCCACATCCTCAGAGCTAGTAATTATAGACCTGTGGAGAAACTGTATGATGGCTGTCAAAATCAAGTCCATGTTTGTATAATAGATATATGGACGTCCTTGAGGAAGGAGTGCATGATAGGTCATGCTCATGTTCCTACAAAGATACTGTGGTTATATTGATGCTCAGGTCCCACAGAGTACTTGATTATAGTAATGTTCCAAATAGCTACTTTGTGATTACAGGGTTATCAAGGTCCTTGAAGAAATGGTGTATGATTATAGTGTTGACTGAGATATCCAATGAGAGAGCACCTGTATAATGTTGAAGTCCCCCCAGCAATAGTGTGGGATTGCATTGATGTTCAAGCCCCCCATGGTGATAGTCTGCGTTTGATCATATTGATGCCCAGATCCCCACAGATAGTGATTATAATGGTTGTCCGGGTACCACAGTGTGATTATAGGGATGCCAGGTCCCCACAGATATAGTTTGGGATTAATGGGATGCTAAAGCAACCAAATGTATAGTGTTTGTTTTTGTTTCCCAGGTCTCACAGAGATCGTCTGCTTGTATAGTCATGTTCAAGTCTCCATAGTGATAATATGTGATGATGATCATATTCAAGTCTCCACAACAATGTCTGCAATGATGGATATATTGAAGACCCCAAACAGATGGTATTAGTCTGTCTCAGTAAACCGTTTTCACCTGACGGATCTGTATTTGACCTTCTACTGACATGTTTGAATCCCGGTGCTTTTACTCAGCCTTTCATCCTATCAGGGTTGATAAAATGTGTTCAATTGTGTTGGGTAACAATACACGTCTATTCACTACCAGGATATCCTCAGGCATGAAAGTGCACTTGATAAATACACGTGAGAATGCAGTGTGACCCTACAAAGGAGTTAGATTTGAATTATTTTATTAATCTAATAATCCCATATAAAATGCAGCATTAACCGATGTAAACTGTGATCATGCAGGAAGGTCCACACTTACTTTAATATCTGAGTTCTCATTTTCTTTTCTAGCCACCACCTTATGAACTAGTCTCTATTATATTTAAAAAAATGTATTGCAACAAACTTCCCATGCTGTTTCTTTCAGTCTATTAATAGAGAATTTGGAAAAATACTTTACTTTAAGTGTCTACTTAAAAGGCAGCAATGTTCAGCAGTATTGGACTGCTGACCCCACAATTTTAGAACACTTCTGGATCAAGAGGAACCTCTACCACAGAGAAGAGCTGTGAGGACTACTGCACCTTTGCTGTGTGTGCTTTGTTGGGTTGGCCTGCAGTTGCAGTTTCTGCCACAGAGAAGACCGACTGGACTTTGCTCTGTATCCTGATGGTAAAGTTTCTCCAAGGGCTTGGACTGAGCTTGCCTTCTGTTAAGAAATCTCAGGTACATCGAATACTTTATCTGCCAGCACCTGGGCTCCCTTGCTGAAACCCCCAACTTGCCAAATCAGTGGCACTACAGTCCTTGGGCTCTGGGAAGAGGAAGCTGGTGAAACCTGACTGAATATATGCACCGGAGCCAAGTGGCAGAGAAAGTGACACAGCACCCACCTTGTGGCTGTAAAATCGATGCAGTGTCTGCCTTGTGGCTGCAAAAATAAGCACATGACCAGCTCAGTGTGACTTCATAATTAGTGTCTGGAATTTCCACATCGTCCCTGGGTGTCAAAACCTCAACACCACTGCAAAGACCTAAGGCTACCTGCCTGGGAATAGATTCATCCCTTCCCTGTGAGGAAAGAATTTATGCATTTCTTACCTGGTCGAGAAAGAATCGAAAAATGATTTTCCTTATGAATAAGGAATTGACACATCACTTGGTTTTCTGAGGGACTTTTTTTTATGCATACCAGGTACTTTTATACTAAAGCAAACATCGATTGATTCTTTGATTAAGATTCTTTACTTAATATTTGGTATCTTAATTGTATATGTTGGATTTTTTCTGCTTTTTTGTCGTGTATGTTTTAGATAAATAATAGTTATTTTTCTAAACTGATGTGGAATACTTTTGTTTTTCATGGTGTTACTGTATGTTTGTGTAAATACTTAACACATTGTCTCTGAGATGAGCCTGCTTGAGCCAAGATACCAAGGGGAGAGCAGATATCTGAGCTGTGTATTTACCTTGCCCAGGCTAGAGTGAGGGTCCATACTTGGACAAGGTGTAAACTGATTGTCAACTAGAAACCCCATTTCTAACATGTAATTCATTGTAGGAGGATTTAGATAGGTTTGAAAACCTGTATCCTAGTCTCATTCCTGTTGGACATAGTTGTGGAAAACAGCAAGTCTCTAAACCTTCCTCCTACACACTCAATGGAGTTCCTTTCACATGTTTCAACTGATGCTGATCAATAGCATCTCATCATCTATCCCCCCAAATCCCCATACAGACATAGTTGTGGAAAACAGCAAGCCTCTGAACCTTTATCCCACACTCACTGGAGTACCTCATGTTTCATCTGATGCAGATATCTCCCCATCTTCCCCCAGTTAGGCAGGGCTGTAGGAGTGAATGAACATATATTCCATACACTGATCAGAGTTACTTACTCACATTATCTGATGTAGACATTTCCCCCAGTTACACGTGGTTGTAGGAGTTGATGAGCCTTTATCCCACATAAACTCATCAGTTACTTAATCATGTTTTATGTGATGCAGATGTCTCCCTGTCTCCACATCTCATTCCAGATAAACATGATTGTAGGACTTGATGAGCCTTTATCCCATGCACACCCACCAGAGTTACTCATGCGTTATCTGATGCAGAAATCTCCCCATATCATTCCAGTTTCATGTGGTTGTAGGAGTTGATGAGCCTTTATCCCACACACATAATCATCAGTTACTTAATCATGTGTTGCCCCCATCTCCCCACAACCAGTTAGATGTGGTTGTAAAAATCTTTGAGTCTTCATCCCACCCACACACACTCATCAGTTAATCATGTGTTGTCATCTGGTCTCCCCCCTCCCCATCTCCTTCCAGTTAGATGTGGTTTTAAAAGTAGAGCCTACACACACACACTCTCTCTCTCTCATCAGAGATACTTAATCATGTGTTATCTGATGCAGACATCTCCCCATCCTCTCTCCCCAGGTTGTAGGAGTTGATGAGCCTTCATCCCACACACTCATCAGTTACTTAATCATGTGTTGTCTCCCCATCTCCTTCCAGTTAGACATGGTTGTAAGAGCTAGCGAACATTCATCCCGAAAACACACTCACTCACTGGCGGAATCTCCCCATCTCTTTCTAGTTGGACACAGTTGTAGGAGCTAGTGTATGTTCACCCCACAATCACACACTCTCTCATGGGATTACTATCTTCCCATCTAATTTCAGTGAGACAGTTTTAGGAGCTAGACTACATACATCCCACAAACACACTCACCAGCTCATGGGATCCCCATCTCATTCCAGTTATAGTTGTAGGAGCTAGTGTACGTTCCTACCACAGACACACCCACTCACTTGCTCATGGGATCCCCATTTCCTCATCTCATTCTAGTTGGGCATAGTTGTAGGAGCTAGTGTACGTTCATCCCACAATCACACTCACGCGCTCATGGGATCCCCATCTCCCCATCTCATTCAAGTTAGACATAGTTGTAGGAGCTAGTGTACATTCATCCCACACAGTCCCACTCACCCGCTCATGGGATCCCCATCTATCCCCTATCTCCCCCATCGCTCCATTTTCCCCTCCGTCTCCCCCAGTTAGACATAGTTGTAGGAGCCAGTGTACGTTCATCCCACAGACACTCACTCGCTCATGGGACCCCCATCTACCCATCTCATTCCAGTTGGACAAGGTTGTAGGAGTTAGTGTACAGTAATCACACACACACTTGCTCGCTCATGGGATCCCCTTCTCCCCAAGACCAGATTGCAGGAGCTAGTGTACATTCATCCCACATACTCCCTCACTTGCTCATGGGATCCCATCGCCCCAGCTCCCCATCTCTCCAACTCATTCTAGTTAGACAAGGTTGTAGGAGCTAGTGTACCTTCATCCCACAGACACTCACTCACTCATGGGATACCCACATCCCCATCTCCCCAAGACAAGGTTGTAGGAGCTAGTGTACGTTTATCCCACAAACAGACACACTCGCTCATGGGATCCCAATCTACCTGTCTCCCCATCTCATTCCAGTTAGACATAGTTGTAGGAGCTAGTGTATGTTCATCCCACAAACACACACTCACCCGCTTATGGGCTCCCCATTGCCACATCCTGCTCCAAACATACACTCTCCCAACCCTCACACTCTCCCCATCTCCCAGCCTCCCCCAAACAGACGCAGTCCCCAGCCTCCCCCAGACGCCCTCCCATCCTCCCCACTCTCCCTCCCTCATTCCAGCTAGACAAGAGTAGGAGCTAGTGTATGTTCATCCCAGAAACGGACACACTCACCCGCTCACGGGATCCCCATCTATCCCCTTCCTCCCCATCTCTCCATTTGCCCCCGGCTCCACCAGTTACACATAGTTGTAGGAGCTAGTGTATGATCATCCCACAGACACTCACTCGCTCATGGGACACCCATCTACCCAGCTCATTCCAGTAGGACAAGGTTGTAGGAGCTAGTGTACGGTAATCCTACAGACACACTTGCTCGCTCATGGGATCCCATTGCCCCATCTCCCCAACGCATTCCAGTGAGACAGGAGTGTAGGAGCTGGTGTACATATATCCCACAGACAGGCAGGATCACACGCTCGGGGGGGGGGTCCCCCTTCTCATTCCAGTTAGACAGGAGTGTAGGAGCTGGTGCACGTTTATCCCAAAGACAGGCTCACACACTTGGGGCGGGTCCCCATCTCCTCATATCATTCCAGTTTGACAGGAGTGTAGGAGCATGTTCATCCCACAAACAGACAGGCTCACATGCTCAGGGGGTTGGGGGTCCCCATCTCCCCACAGGTGTATAGGAGCTGGTATACGTACATCCCTCAAACAGACAGGCTCACATGCTCAGGGGGTGGGGGGGGGTCCCCATGTCATTCCAGTTAGATGGGAGTGTAGGTTCTGGTGTACATATATCCCACAGACAGGCAGGCTCACACGCTCGGGGGGGGGGTCCCCCTTCCCATTGCAGTTAGACAGGAGTGTAGGAGCTGGTGTACGTTCGTCCCACAAACAGGCTCACACACTTGAGGGTCCCCATCTCCCCACCAACTGACAGGATCACAGGCTTGGGAGGGGTCCCCACAAACTGACAGGCTCACAAGCTTGGGTGGGTCCCCATGTCCCCCCAGTTAGACAGAAGTGTATTAGCTGGTGTATGTTCCTCCCACAAACAGACAGGCTCACACACTCTGGGGAGGAGGGGGTCCCCATCTCATTCCAGTTAGACAGGAGTGTAGGAGCTGGTGTACGTACATCCCACAAACAGACAGGCTCACATGCTCCGGGGGTGGGAGGGTCCCCATGTCATTCCAGTTAGATGGGCGTGTAGGTTCTGGTGTACATATATCCCACAGGCAGGCTCACACGTTGGGGGGAGGGTCCCCCTTCTCATTCCAGTTAGACAGGAGTGTAGGAGCTGGTGTACGTTCATCCCACAAACACAGGCTCCCATACTCGGGGTCCCCCATCTCATTCGTTAGACAGGAGTGTAGAAGCTCATGTAAATTCATCCCACAGACAGGCTCACACGCTCAGGGGGGGTCCCCATCTCCCCACACATTGAAAGGCTCACACCCTCGGGTGGGTCCCCATGTCCCCCCAGTTAGACACGAGTGTATTAGCTGGTGTATGTTCATCCCACAAACAGACAGGCTCACACACTCGCGGGGGGTCCCCATCTCCCCATCTCATTCCAGTTTGACAGGAGTGTAGGAGCTGGTGTATGTTCATCCCACAAACAGACAGGCTCACATGCTCAGGGGGTTGGGAGTCCCCATCTCCCCACAGGTGTACAGGAGCTGGTATACATACATCCCTCAAACACAGGCTCACACGCTCAGGGGGCTCCCTGTCTCCTTCCAGTTAGACAGTAGTGTAGGAGCTGGTGTACGTACATCCCACAAACAGACAGGGTCATATGCTCAGGGGGTGGGGGGGTCCCCATCTCCCCACAAACTGACAGGCTCACATGCTCAGAGGGGTCCCCATTGCCCCACCTCCCCACAAACTGACAGGCTCACACACTCAGGGTTTGGGGGGGTCCCCATCTCATTCCAGTTAGACAGGAGTGTAGGTGCTGGTGTACGTACATCCCACAAACAGACAGGCTCACATGCTCAGGGGGGTCCCCACCTCCCCACAAACTGACAGGCTCTCTCACTCAGGGGGTGGGAGGGTCCCCATCTCCCTACATCCCCACAAACTGACAGGCTCACACACTCAGTGGGGTTCCCGTCTCCTTATCTCATTTCAGTTAGACAGGAGTGTAGGAGCTGGTGTACGTCCATCCCACAAACAGGCACACACACTCAGGGGGTGGGGGGGGTCCCCATCTCCCCACAGGAGTGTAGGTGCTGGTGTATGTACATCCCACAGACAGGCTCACATGCTTGGGGGTTGGGTCCCCATGTCCCAACAGGAATGTAGGAGCTGGTGTACGTACATCCCACAAACAGACAGTCTCACATGCTCGGGGGGGGGTCTCCCCGTCTCCCCCCAGTTAGACAGGAGTGTAGGAGCTGGTGTATGTTCATCCCACAAACAGACAGTCTCACATGCTCGGGGGGGTCTCCCCATCTCCCCATCCAGTTAGGAGTGTAGGAGCTGGTGTACGTTCATCCCACAGACCGTCTCCCCGTCTCCCCCCAGTTAGACAGGAGTGTAGGAGCTGGTGTATGTATGTTCATCCGGCAAACAGACAGCCTCACATGCTCGGGGGGCATCTCCCCATCTCCCCGTCTCCTTCCAGTTAGACAGGAGTGTAGGAGCTGGTGTATGTACGTTCATCCCACAAACAGACAGGCTCACATGCTCGGGGGGCTCCCCATCTCCCTCCAGTTAGACAGGAGTGTAGGAGCTGGTGTACGTTCATCCCACAGACAGGCTCTCTCACTCAGGGGGTGGGAGGGTCCCCATCTCCCTACATCCCCACAAACTGACAGGCTCACACACTCAGTGGGGTTCCCGTCTCCTTATCTCATTTCAGTTAGACAGGAGTGTAGGAGCTGGTGTACGTCCATCCCACAAACAGGCACACACACTCAGGGGGTGGGGGGGGTCCCCATCTCCCCACAGGAGTGTAGGTGCTGGTGTATGTACATCCCACAGACAGGCTCACATGCTTGGGGGTTGGGTCCCCATGTCCCAACAGGAATGTAGGAGCTGGTGTACGTACATCCCACAAACAGGCTTACACGCTCAGAGGGGTGGGGGGGTCCCCATCTCATTCCAGTTAGACAGGAGTGTAGGAGCTGGTGTACGTTCATCCCACAAACAGACAGGCTCACATGCTCGGGGGGCTCCCCATCTCCCTCCAGTTAGACAGGAGTGTAGGAGCTGGTGTACGTTCATCCCACAGACAGGCTCACATGCTCAGGGGGGCTCCCCGTATCCCCATCTCATTCCAGTTAGAAAGGAGTGTAGGAGCTGGTGTACGTTCATCCCACAGACAGGCTCACATGCTTGGGGGGGGGGGGCTCCCCATCTCCTCATCTCATTCCAGTTAGACAGAATTGTAGGAGCTGGTGTACATTCATCCCACAAACAGACAGGCTCACATGCTCGGCGGGCTCCCCATCTCATTCCAGTTAGACAGGAGTGTAGGAGCTGGTGTAGGTTCATCCCACAAACAGACAGGCTCACATACTCGGGGGGGGGGGGGGCTCCCCATCTCCCCAGGAGTGTAGGAGCTGGTGTACGTTCATCCCACAAACAGACAGGCTCACATGCTCGGGGGGTCTCCCCGTCTCCCCATCTCATTCCAGTTAGACAGGAGTGTAGGAGCTGGTGTACTTTCATCCCACAGACAGGCTCACATGCTCAGGGGGGCTCCCCGTATCCCCATCTCATTCCAGTTAGACAGGAGTGTAGGAGCTGGTGTACGTCCATCCCACAAACAGGCACACACACTCAGGGGGTGGGGGGGGTCCCCATCTCCCCACAGGAGTGTAGGTGCTGGTGTATGTACATCCCACAGACCGGCTCACATGCTTGGGGGTTGGGTCCCCATGTCCCAACAGGAATGTAGGAGCTGGTGTACGTACATCCCACAAACAGGCTCACACGCTCAGAGGGGTGGGGGGGTCCCCATCTCATTCCAGTTAGACAGGAGTGTAGGAGCTGGTGTACGTTCATCCCACAAACAGACAGGCTCACATGCTCGGGGGGCTCCCCATCTCCCTCCAGTTAGACAGGAGTGTAGGAGCTGGTGTACGTTCATCCCACAGACAGGCTCACATGCTCAGGGGGGCTCCCCGTATCCCCATCTCATTCCAGTTAGAAAGGAGTGTAGGAGCTGGTGTACGTTCATCCCACAGACAGGCTCACATGCTTGGGGGGGGGGGGGCTCCCCATCTCCTCATCTCATTCCAGTTAGACAGAATTGTAGGAGCTGGTGTACATTTATCCCACAAACAGACAGGCTCACATGCTCGGCGGGCTCCCCATCTCATTCCAGTTAGACAGGAGTGTAGGAGCTGGTGTAGGTTCATCCCACAGACAGGCTCACATACTCGGGGGGGGGGGCTCCCCATCTCCCCAGGAGTGTAGGAGCTGGTGTACGTTCATCCCACAAACACAGCCTCACATGCTCGGGGGGTCTCCCCGTCTCCCCATCTCATTCCAGTTAGACAGGAGTGTAGGAGCTGGTGTACTTTCATCCCACAGACAGGCTCACATGCTCAGGGGGGCTCCCCGTATCCCCATCTCATTCCAGTTAGACAGGAGTGTAGGAGCTGGTGTACTTTCATCCCACAAACAGACAGGCTCACATGCTCGGGGGGGCTCCACATCTCCCCATCTCATTCCAGTTAGACAGGAGTGTAGGAGCTGGTGTACGTTCATCCCACAAACAGACAGGCTCACATGCTCGGGGAGGGGTCTCCCCATCTCATTCCAGTTACACAGGAGTGTAGGAGCTGGTGTACGTTCATCCCACAAACAGACAGGCTCACATGCTCGGGGGGCTCCCCATCTCCCCAGGAGTGTAGGAGCTGGTGTACGTTCATCCCACAGACCGGCTCACATGCTCGGGGGGGGCTCCCCATTTCCCCATCTCCCCAGGAGTGTAGGAGCTGGTGTACATTCATCCCACAAACAGACAGGCTCTCATGCTCAGGGCTCTCCCCATCTCATTCCAGTTAGACAGGATTGAAGGAGCTGGTGTACGTTCATCCCACAAACACTGACTCACATGCTCGGGGGTCTCCCCTTCTCCCCCCCCAGCTAGACAGCAGTGTAGGAGCTAGTGTATGTTCATCCCACAAACAGACAGGCTCACATGCTCGGGGTGGTCCCTGTCTCCCCATCTCATTCCAGTTAGACAGGAGTGTAGGAGCTGGTGTACGTTCATCCCACAAACAGACAGGCTCACATGCTCGGGGGGGCTCCCCATCTCCCTCCAGCTAGACAGGAGTGTAGGAGCTGGTGTACGTTCATCCCACAAACGGACAGGCTCACATGCTCGGGGGGCTCCCCATCTCCCCAGGAGTGTAGGAGCTGGTGTACATTCATCCCACACACAGGCTCACATGCTCGGGGGTCTCCCCGTCTCCCCATCTCATTCCAGTAAGACAGGAGTGTAGGAGCTGGTGTACATTCATCCCACACACAGGCTCACATGCTCTGGTCTCCCCGTCTCCCCATCTCATTCCAGTAAGACAGGAGTGTAGGAGCTGGTGTACGTTCATCCCACAAACAGGCTCACATGCTCGGGGGCTCCCCATATCCCCATCTCCCCAGGAGTGTAGGAGCTGGTGTACGTTCATCCCACAAACAGGCAGGCTCACATGCTCGGGGGGCTCCCCATCTCCCCAGGAGTGTAGGAGCTGGTGTACGTTCATCCCACAGACAGGCTCACATGTTCGGGGGGGTCTCCCCATCTCATTCCAGTTAGACAGGAGTGTAGGAGCTGGTGTATGTTCATCCCACAAACAGACAGGCTCACATGCTCTGGGGTCTCCATCTCCTCATTCCAGTTAGACAGGAGTGTAGGAGCTGGTGTATGTTCATCCCACAAACAGACAGGCTCACATGCTCGGGGGTCTCCATCTCCTCATTCCAGTTAGACAGGAGTGTAGGAGCTGGTGTACGTTCATCGTACAAACAGACAGGCTCACATGCTTTGGGGAGGGGTCTCCCCGTCTCCCCATCTCCCCATCTCATTCCAGTTACACAGGAGTGTAGGAGCTGGTGTACGTTCATCCCACAGACGGGCTCACATGCTCGGGGGGACTCCCCATCTCATTCCAGTTAGACAGGAGTGTAGGAGCTGGTGTACGTTCATCCCACAAACACACAGGCTCACATGCTCGGGGGGCTCCCCCCTCTCCACCCTCTCCCCCCCCCCCTCCCTCCTCTCCCTCTCCCCCTCTCCCCCCTGCTATACAGGAGTGTAGGAGCTGGTGTATGTTCATCCCACAAACAGACAGCCTCACATACTCGGGGGGCCTCCCCATCTTATTCCAGTTAGACAGGAGTGTAGGAGCTGGCATATGTTCATCCCACAAACAGACAGCCTCACATGCTCTGGGGGCCTCCACAGCTCATTCCAGTTAGACAGGAGTGTAGGAGCTGACGTATGTTCTTCCCACAAACAGACAGCCTCACATGCTCGGGGGGCCTCCCCATCTCATTCCAGTTAGACAGGAGTGGAGGAGCTGGTGTACATTCATCCCACAAACACAGCCTCACATGCTCGGGGGCTCCCCGTCTCCCCATCTCATTCCAGTTAGACAGGAGTGTAGGAGCTGGTGTACGTTCATCCCACAAACACACAGGCTCACATGCTCGGGGGGCTCCCCCCTCTCCACCCTCTCCCCCCCCCCCTCTCCCTCCTCTCCCTCTCCCCCTCTCCTCCCAGTTAGACAGGAGTGTAGGAGCTGGCATATGTTCATCCCACAAACAGACAGCCTCACATGCTCGGGGGGCCTCCCCATCTCATTCCAGTTAGACAGGAGTGTAGGAGCTGGTGTATGTTCATCCTACAGACAGCCTCACATGCTCGGGGGGCCTCCCAATCTCCCCATCTCATTCCAGTTAGACAGGAGTGTAGGAGCTGGTGTATGTTCATCCCACAAACAGACAGCCTCACATGCTCGGTGGGTCTGCCCATCTCATTCCAGTTAGACAGGAGTGTAGGAGCTGGTGTATGTTCATCCCACAAACAGTCTCACATGCTCGGGGGGGGTCTCCCCATCTCCCCATCTCATTCCAGTTAGACAGGAGTGTAGGAGCTGGTGTATGTTCATCCCACAAACAGACAGTCTCACATGCTCGGGGGGGGTCTCCCCGTCTCCCCCCAGTTAGACAGGAGTGTAGGAGCTGGTGTATGTTCATCCCACAAACAGACAGTCTCACATGCTCGGGGGGGGTCTCCCCATCTCCCCATCCAGTTAGGAGTGTAGGAGCTGGTGTACGTTCATCCCACAGACCGTCTCCCCGTCTCCTTCCAGTTAGACAGGAGTGTAGGAGCTGGTGTATGTATGTTCATCCGGCAAACAGACAGCCTCACATGCTCGGGGGGCATCTCCCCATCTCCCCATCTCCCCGTCTCCTTCCAGTTAGACAGGAGTGTAGGAGCTGGTGTATGTATGTTCATCCCACAAACAGGCTCACATGCTCGGGGGCTCCCCATATCCCCATCTCCCCAGGAGTGTAGGAGCTGGTGTACGTTCATCCCACAAACAGGCAGGCTCACATGCTCGGGGGGCTCCCCATCTCCCCAGGAGTGTAGGAGCTGGTGTATGTTCATCCCACAGACAGGCTCACATGTTCGGGGGGGTCTCCCCATCTCATTCCAGTTAGACAGGAGTGTAGGAGCTGGTGTATGTTCATCCCACAAACAGACAGGCTCACATGCTCGGGGGTCTCCATCTCCTCATTCCAGTTAGACAGGAGTGTAGGAGCTGGTGTATGTTCATCCCACAAACAGACAGGCTCACATGCTCGGGGGTCTCCATCTCCTCATTCCAGTTAGACAGGAGTGTAGGAGCTGGTGTACGTTCATCGTACAAACAGACAGGCTCACATGCTTTGGGGAGGGGTCTCCCCGTCTCCCCATCTCCCCATCTCATTCCAGTTACACAGGAGTGTAGGAGCTGGTGTACGTTCATCCCACAGACGGGCTCACATGCTCGGGGGGACTCCCCATCTCATTCCAGTTAGACAGGAGTGTAGGAGCTGGTGTACGTTCATCCCACAAACACACAGGCTCACATGCTCGGGGGGCTCCCCCCTCTCCACCCTCTCCCCCCCCCTCCCTCCTCTCCCTCTCCCCCTCTCCCCCCTGCTATACAGGAGTGTAGGAGCTGGTGTATGTTCATCCCACAAACAGACAGCCTCACATACTCGGGGGGCCTCCCCATCTTATTCCAGTTAGACAGGAGTGTAGGAGCTGGCATATGTTCATCCCACAAACAGACAGCCTCACATGCTCTGGGGGCCTCCACAGCTCATTCCAGTTAGACAGGAGTGTAGGAGCTGACGTATGTTCTTCCCACAAACAGACAGCCTCACATGCTCGGGGGGCCTCCCCATCTCATTCCAGTTAGACAGGAGTGGAGGAGCTGGTGTACATTCATCCCACAAACACAGCCTCACATGCTCGGGGGCTCCCCGTCTCCCCATCTCATTCCAGTTAGACAGGAGTGTAGGAGCTGGTGTACGTTCATCCCACAAACACACAGGCTCACATGCTCGGGGGGCTCCCCCCTCTCCACCCTCTCCCCCCCCCCCTCTCCCTCCTCTCCCTCTCCCCCTCTCCTCCCAGTTAGACAGGAGTGTAGGAGCTGGCATATGTTCATCCCACAAACAGACAGCCTCACATGCTCGGGGGGCCTCCCCATCTCATTCCAGTTAGACAGGAGTGTAGGAGCTGGTGTATGTTCATCCTACAGACAGCCTCACATGCTCGGGGGGCCTCCCAATCTCCCCATCTCATTCCAGTTAGACAGGAGTGTAGGAGCTGGTGTATGTTCATCCCACAAACAGACAGCCTCACATGCTCGGTGGGTCTGCCCATCTCATTCCAGTTAGACAGGAGTGTAGGAGCTGGTGTATGTTCATCCCACAAACAGACAGCCTCACATGCTAAGGGGGCCTCCCCATCTCCCTATCCAGTTAGGAGTGTAGGAGCTGGTGTATGTTCATCCCACAAACAGTCTCACATGCTCGGGGGGGGTCTCCCCATCTCCCCATCTCATTCCAGTTAGACAGGAGTGTAGGAGCTGGTGTATGTTCATCCCACAAACAGACAGTCTCACATGCTCGGGGGGGGTCTCCCCGTCTCCCCCCAGTTAGACAGGAGTGTAGGAGCTGGTGTATGTTCATCCCACAAACAGACAGTCTCACATGCTCGGGGGGGTCTCCCCATCTCCCCATCCAGTTAGGAGTGTAGGAGCTGGTGTACGTTCATCCCACAGACCGTCTCCCCGTCTCCTTCCAGTTAGACAGGAGTGTAGGAGCTGGTGTATGTATGTTCATCCGGCAAACAGACAGCCTCACATGCTCGGGGGGCATCTCCCCATCTCCCCGTCTCCTTCCAGTTAGACAGGAGTGTAGGAGCTGGTGTATGTATGTTCATCCCGCAAACAGACAGCCTCACATGCTCGGGGGCATCTCCCCATCTCCCCGTCTCATTCCAGTTAGACAGGAGTGTAGGAGCTGTGTATGTATGTTCATCCCGCAAACAGACAGCCTCACATGCTCGGGGGGCATCTCCCCATCTCCCCATCTCCCCGTCTCATTCCAGTTAGACAGGAGTGTAGGAGCTGGTGTATGTATGTTCATCCCGCAAACAGACAGCCTCACATGCTCGGGGGGCAAGGGTCGCTCCCCGGGGGGGGCGGGGGGGGGATTTATTGCCTTAAATTTATTTTAGGCCATTTCTGCCTATTGTTATTAGGCCGATCTGCCCCCGGGGGGGCAGAAACCTCTAGGCGCCAGGGCAAATTGTTTTTTTTTTTATTTGTTTGTTTTTTTTTAGATGGGGACCGACCCATTAGGCAAGGGTCGCTCCCCTGGGGGCAAATTGTATTTGGACCATTTCTGCCCCCCTTGGGGGCAGATTGGCCGATTTTAGGTCAATCTGCCCCCCTTGGGTGCAGAAACCACTAGGCACCGGGGATTTTTTTTTTGGCGCCAATGTCACGCAGGGGGAGAGACCCCGTAGGCAAGGGTTGCTCCCGGGGCGGGTTGGGGGGGGGATTGGGGGGGTAATTTATTTTAGGCCATTTCTGCCCCCGGGGGGAGGCAGAAACCTCTAGGCGCCAGGGCAATTTTTTTTTTGTGTTTTGTTTTTATTTGTTTGTTTTTTTAGAGATGGGGAGCGACCCATTAGGCTAGGGTCGCTCCCCTGGGGGGCAAATTGTATTTAGACCATGTCTGCCCCCCTTGGGGGCAGATCGGCCAATTTTAGGTCAATCTGCCCCCCTTGGGTGCAGAAACCACTAGGCACCGGGGATTTTTTTTTTGGCGCCAATGTCACGCAGGGGGAGAGACCCCGTAGGCAAGGGTTGCTCCCGGGGCGGGTTGGGGGGGGGATTGGGGGGGTAATTTATTTTAGGCCATTTCTGCCCCCGGGGGGAGGCAGAAACCTCTAGGCGCCAGGGCAATTTTTTTTTTGTGTTTTGTTTTTATTTGTTTGTTTTTTTAGAGATGGGGAGCGACCCATTAGGCTAGGGTCGCTCCCCTGGGGGGCAAATTGTATTTAGACCATGTCTGCCCCCCTTGGGGGCAGATCGGCCAATTTTAGGTCAATCTGCCCCCAAGGGGGCAGAAACCACTAGGCACCGGGGATTTTATTTTTGGCTCCAATGTCACGCAGGGGGAGTGACCCAGTAGGCAAGGGTCGCTCCCAGTGGGGGGGTGGTTGGGGGACAAATTTATTTTAGGCCATTTCTGCCACCCCTGGGGCCGGCTGAGCTAGAGGCCAAAATCCACAGGTAGGCACTGTTTTCTATGAAAAAATGTGATGTGTCCACGTTGTGTTTTGGGCCATTTCCTGTCACGGGCGCTAGGCCTAACCACACAAGTGAGGTATCATTTTTATCAGGAGACTTTGGGGAGCGCTAGGTCGAAGGAAATTTGTGGCTCCTCTCAGATTCCAGAACTTTCTGTCACCGAAATATGAGAAAAACGTGTTTTTTTAGCCAAATCTTGAGGTTTGCTAAGGATTCTGGGTAACAGAACCTGGTCGAAGCCACACAAGTCACCCCATCTTGGATTCCCCTGGGTTTCTAGTTTTCAAAAATGTGCTGGTTTGCTAGGTTTCTCCAGGTGCCGGCTGAGCTAGAGGCCAAAATCCACAGGTAGGCACTGTTTTCTATGAAAAAATGTGATGTGTCCACGTTGTGTTTTGGGCCATTTCCTGTCACGGGCGCTAGGCCTAACCACACAAGTGAGGTATCATTTTTATCAGGAGACTTTGGGGAGCGCTGGGTTCAAGGAAATGTGTGGCTCCTCTCAGATTCCAGAACTTTCTGTCACCGAAATGTGAGGAAAATGTGTTTTTTTAGCCAAATTTTGAGGTTTGCAAAGGATTCTGGGTAACAGAACCTGGTCAGAGGCCCACAAGTCACCCCATCATGGATTCCCCTAGGTCTCTAGTTTTCAAAAATGCACAGGTTTGGTAGGTTTCCCTAGGTGCTGGCTGAGCTAGAGGCCAAAATCTACAGGTAGGCACTTTGCATAAAACAGTTCTGTTTTCTGTGATGTGTGCATGTTGTGTTTTGGGGCATATCCTGTCACAACCGCTAGGCTTACCCAAACAAGTGAGGTACCATTTTTATCGGGAGACTTGGGGGAACGCTGGGTGGAAGGAAATTTGTGTCTCCTCTCAGATTCCAGAACTTTCTGTCACCGAAATGTGAGGAAAATATGTTTTTTTAGCCAAATTTTGAGGTTTGCAAAGGATTCTGCGTAACAGAACCTGGTCAGAGCCCCACAAGTCACCCCATCTTGGATTCCCCTAGGTCTCTAGTTTTCAAAAATGTACAGGTTTGGTAGGTTTCCCTAGGTGCCGGCTGAGCTAGAGGCCAAAATCTACAGGTAGGCACTTTGCAAAAAACAGCTCTGTTTTCTGTCAAAAAATGGGATGTGCCCACTTTGTGTTTTGGGACATTTCCTGTTGCGGGCGCTAAGACTACCCACACAAATGAGGTATCATTTTTATCGGGAGACTTGGGGGACCGCTGGGTGGAAGGAAATTTGTGGCTCCTCTCAGATTCCAGAACTTTCTGTCACCGAAATGTGAGGAAAATATGTTTTTTAGCCAAATTTTGAGGTTTGCAAAGGACTCTGGGTAACAGAACCTGGTCAGAGGCCCACAAGTCACCCCATCTTGGATTCCCCTAGGTCTCTAGTTTTCAAAAATGCACAGGTTTGGTAGGTTTCCCTAGGTGCCGGCTGAGCTAGAGGCCAAAATCTACAGGTAGGCACTTTGCAAAAAACAGCTCTGTTTTCTGTGATGTGTCCATGTTGTGTTTTGGGGCATATCCTGTCGAGGGCGCTAGGCCTACCCACACAAGTGAGGTACCATTTATATCGGGAGACTTGGGGGAACATAGAATAGCAAAACAAGTGTTATTGCCCCTTGTCTTTCTCTACATTTTTCCCTTCCAAATGTAAGACAGTGTGTAAAAAAGACGTCTATTTGAGAAATGCCCTGTAATTCACATGCTAGTATGGGCACCCCGGAATTCAGAGATGTGCAAATAACCACTGCTTCTCAACACCTTATCTTGTGCCCATTTTGGAAATACAAAGGTTTTCTTGATAGCTATTTTTTACTCTTTATATTTCAGCAAATTAATTGCTGTACACCTGGTATAGAATGAAAACTCACTGCAGGGTGTAGGTCATTTATTGGCTCTGGGTACCTAGAGTTCTTGATGAACCTACAAGCCCTATATATCCCCGCAACCAGAAGAGTCCAGCAGACGTATTGGTATATTGCTTTCGAAAATCTGACATTGCAGGAAAATGTTACAGAGTAAACCGTAGAGAAAAATTTATGTTTTTTTCGCCTCAATTTCAATATTTTTCTTTTTCAGTTGTTATTTTCTGTAGGAAACCCTTGTAGGATCTCCACAAATTACCCCTTGCTGAATTCAGAATTTTGTCTACTTTTCTGAAATGTTGTGGTTTCTGGGATCCAGCATTGGTTTCATGCCCATTTCTGTCACTGACTGGAAGGAGGCTGAAAGCACAAAAAATCGTAAAAATGGGGTATGTCCCAGTAAAATGCCAAAATTGTGTTGAAAAATTGGGTTTTCTGATTCAAGTCTGCCTGTTCCTGAAAGCTGGGAAGCTGGTGAATTCAGCACTGCAACCCCTTTGTTGATGCCCTTTTTAGGGAAAAAAACACAAACCTTCTTCTGCAGCCCCTTTTTCCAATTTTTTTGAAAACGAATTTATCACTGTATTTTGGCTAATTTCTTTGCCTCCTTCTGGGGAACCCACAAAGTCTGGGTACCTCTAGAATCCATAGGATGTTGGAAAAAAAGGACGCAAATTTGGCGTGGGTAGCTTATGTGAACAAAAAGTTATGAGGGCCTAAGCGCGAACTGCCCCAAATAGCTAAAAAAAGGCTTGGCACAGGAGGGGGAAAAGGCCTGGCAGCGAAGGGGTTAATTAAGTTTTTGTTCTGAAAAGTAGATGAAAGCCCATATAGAATAGGCACAACTTTCTATGAGTAGTAATGGACTAAGCTTGTGGTTGGAGACTTGCTTGGGCTATTTAGAATGATTGTTCTTTCTGACTGTTAGTGTTAAAGGGTTCATGTACTTAAAACTGCTGAGTAATGTTTCTTGGGTTAGCTTTCAATTTTAATGAAGGTCTTTCTTCCAAAGGACAGATATGAAGCAATATGGGGTAGATGCACCTTCATGTGACTAGTTACAGCTCAAGCTTTGAGTCTAGTTCACGCCATATCGGCTTTTTTCCTTCTTAATTAGCATTTCTTTTTTGCCAGCTATCCCATTTTTAGTACTCTTTTTTTATTTATTGTATCGTTTCCCACACTTTGTGTTTTGTTTTCGATTGATAGTAGTAGTTGGGGATTCATGAATGCCGTTTAGAAATTTGCTCGAAAGTCTTTTCTCCTTCTCTATAGGTGGCCATGCTCCCTCTCACAGGTGCAATTCATTAACTAAGGTATATATATCAGGTGCTTACCAGCACACGTTTCTTGCTGATTTAAGCTGCGAGTCTTTCTTGAAGTAACTTAATAATATATATTTGTAGATGGCAGGTCTTTAAATAGATGTATAGTTAGGTACCACTTTTCCTGTTCTATGTCATTGATATCTTTGATTGGTTAATATATTGTTTTGGACACATTGCTTGGACGACTGTACCGTTTTTAATGTGGTGGTTATTTTATTTTTCTGTACGAGCTTAATTCTAGAGCGTATTTAACTCCTTCAGGGTCAGGGAAATGTCGCGTTAATAGGTATTTTACTGCATGAGTGCCTGCGAGACTGTAACGATGATCTGAAAGTTGTAACTGATAGGCACAGTGGGTTCGTTCGGCCTCGTGTACAGTTGGCTTGTGACGGACACATATGGAATGTATCTGTGTTTGATATTTCCTTATATTTTGTTCTTTAAACTTATTTCTCCCAGGAAGAGTGTGATCCCTTATCTTTAATGCTATACTACCTCTCAACCCTTTTTTGTGCTGTATGATGAAGGAGCTAGTGGGGATGTTAACACAGCAACTGCTTTTTTTGAATGTCCGACTTGGCTTCTTGATTGCATTTGTCTCCCTTTGAAACTTCACCTCAACAACCTCCTGTGCGTGATTCATAACTTAATTGAAAAAAAAAAAAAAAAAAAACTCACGACCGGGACCTGTAGGGGTACGATCCTGATAGGCATTACACTGTATAAATTCTCATTTTGAATTGTAGTAAACATGTTATTTACTGTGAAATTAATCTTTGGGCTTAAGCTTTGATGGGAAGTATTGTTCGATCAGATCTTTAATTAAAGTGTAAGATACCAAAATAGACAAGTAAGATTGTTTTTCCCCTCACCATGAGTGTGCTGCTGCCTGAGATCAGACCTTTGTTTAGTCGAGTGTTCCTATTTTTCAGCAATTCTATCTGTTATAGAGAGTATTGTTCTAGATACAAGAGTGAAATAGGTACTGTTACAATGTAATTACAATTGAACTGCTCAATGGCGTAACCAAACTTGAGACCCCCCCCCCCCCCCCTGCACAGTAGAGGAAGCTCCCCCTCCACCCCCCCATCCCCTGGACTCCAGCAGGAGTTCTTAGGCCAGAGCACTGTGGTGAGGGGGCACCCTGCAGCCCCTCCCCTGCACCACAGGGGCCTTTGTTACACTAGGACTGCTATTATACAACCTCTATTGTTTGCAATTTGCATGAGAACAGTTATTTTATCTGTGGTTGTTTTTATTCACTATGAAATGTTAAATGCTTTGTATTGAATATTTGTGCACCCAGTGTCTATAAAAATTTTTTTTTGTTAAACAGTCCCAGTAGAGACTCTGTTAAAACACATGTTGACCTTTCCATTGACCTCCCACACTGAAGAAAATAAAGAGGATTTTGAAACATGTATGAGATGGAATTCATTTTCAGACCAATAATAAAAATAGATGCACATACACGTCATCGTTGTGGGTACCTGCCTTGTGGGGACTAATCTTTCCCAATGGTGTTAAAATATAATTACAGAAATGCCCAGAAAAAATAGATATGGGATCCTGATTCAAATTTACAAATAAAAGCTTCATTATCACATATGTACAGAACCATTCTTATGGGAACTTGAACATGGGTTACTAAGCTTAACTAACCTTGTGAGGACTTACTCCAAACGTTTAATTTGTGATTGAATACAGTCCTGGACAAATTGCTAAATGCTATGCTTCAGTGCTATACCTAAGTTACATCAGTTCGTTCCTATAGGAACACCATGTGTCGAAGGAACACACAAATTGAATTTTAATGATTATGCATTTTTCAGGAGGAAACTATAGCATATTGAATACCCTACTGCTAAGTGCTCACACCTTAAGGAATAGGGAAATAAAACATGGTTAAGTTAGATGCCAAAGATCCTACAGTGTGGTCATATAGTAAAGCCAAGGTGAGATTACCTGGTTCTTTTTCATTGCCTTCACCGCTAGGCAGCTTCTTTGTCATGACTGCAATACTAGTTCTCAAATATATGCCATGTGATAATGTTCTAGATCTGACAGTGTGTGATATGATAGTAATACTTCAGTCCCACTGAGCTAGTGATTATACTGATGCCCAGGTCCCCACAGAGATGGTGTCCATATATTTATGCTAAGTTCCATGCAGACATTACACTAATGCTGAATGCCACACAAATATAGCATTCAACTATACTTACTCTCAAGTCCCATTAGAGGTAGTGTTGGTTGATATTCATGATGAAGTCCTCCCTCAGAGGTAGTATGTGATTATAGTTATGTTCAATTACCCACAGAGATGGTGTGACTGAAGGCACATTCAAGACCATACATAATGTTGTTCTACTCATGTCCTTGTATGAACTGTATTTTAATATTCATGCAAATGGTCTCTGCAGAGATGCTATGTTTTAGAGTGAAGGCCAGATCCCTGAACATATAGGTGGTCATTCTGACCGCGGCGGTCGCCGCCCGCCAAGTGGTTCCCGCCGAAAGACCGCTGCGGCCATTCCGGCTTTCCCGCTGGGCCGGCGGGCGACCGCCAGAAGACCGCCGGCCGGCCCAGCAGGAAAGCCCCTTCAACAATGAAGCCGGCTCGGAATGGAGCCGGCGGTGTTGCAGGGGAGCGACGGGTGCAGTAGCACCTGTCGCGATTTTCACTGTCTGCAAAGCAGACAGTGAAAATCTTTGTGGGGCCCTGTTAGGGGGCCCCTGCACTGCCTATGCCAGTGGCATGGGCAGTGCAGGGGCCCCCAGGGGCCCCACAGCACCCATTCCCGCCATCCTGGTTCTGGTGGTGGACACTGCCAGAAACAGGCTGGCGGGAAGGCAGTCGTAATCCCCATGGCTGCGCTGCAAGCAGCGCCGCCATGGCGGATTCCTTGGGCCAGCGGGAAACCGGCGGGAAACCGGCGTGAAACCGGCGGCTCCCCGTTTCTGACCGTGGCTTTACCGCCGCGGTCAGAATCGCCCAGGAAGCACCGCCAGCCTGTTGGCGGTGCTTCCGCCGCCCTCCGCCATGGCGGTCATGGACCGCCAGTGTCGGAATGACCCCCATAGTGTGCCTTTTATTGATGCTTAGGTCCATTAGAGAGATTGTGTGATAGTGAAGCCCGGTCCCCACAGTGTGGATTATAGGGATGACACATCCTCCTAGAGCTAGTTATTATAGACGGGTAGAGAAACTGACTGTCAAAATCATAAGATAGTGCTGTGATGAGTCAAGTCCAAGTCATCCCAAAGATAGTGTGGCTATACAGATGCCTGGGCCCCACATTGATAGTGATTATATAAATGTTTAAGTCTCCAAAGACATAGTGTGGTTAAAGTCACGTTCATCTCTCCAGTTAGTGTGTGAACATATGGGTATCAAGGTCCTCATAGAAATGGTGTATGATTATAGTGTTACCTTGGTACCCAATGAGATGTTTCATCTTTATAGTCTCATTCAAGACCCCATTGAGAGAGTGCATGGTTACGGTGATGCTCAAGACTCCACAGTGATAGTTTGTGATTGATTACAATGACGCCTGGTCTCACCAGAATGTGATTACTGGGATGCCCAGGCCCCACAGAGTGATTGTGTTACCCAGGTCCCCAGAGATAGTATGTTTTTATAGTCATGCTCAAGTTTTCAGTGTGTGGATTATAGGGATGCCACATCCTCAGAGCTAGTAATTATAGACCTGTGGAGAAACTGTATGATGGCTGTCAAAATCAAGTCCATGTTTGTATAATAGATATATGGACGTCCTTGAGGAAGGAGTGCATGATAGGTCATGCTCATGTTCCTACAAAGATACTGTGGTTATATTGATGCTCAGGTCCCACAGAGTACTTGATTATAGTAATGTTCCAAATAGCTACTTTGTGATTACAGGGTTATCAAGGTCCTTGAAGAAATGGTGTATGAATATAGTGTTGACTGAGATATCCAATGAGAGAGCACCTGTATAATGTTGAAGTCCCCCCAGCAATAGTGTGGGATTGCATTGATGTTCAAGCCCCCCATGGTGATAGTCTGCGTTTGATCATATTGATGCCCAGATCCCCACAGATAGTGATTATAATGGTTGTCCGGGTACCACAGTGTGATTATAGGGATGCCAGGTCCCCACAGATATAGTTTGGGATTAATGGGATGCTAAAGCAACCAAATGTATAGTGTTTGTTTTTGTTTCCCAGGTCTCACAGAGATCGTCTGCTTGTATAGTCATGTTCAAGTCTCCATAGTGATAATATGTGATGATGATCATATTCAAGTCTCCACAACAATGTCTGCAATGATGGATATATTGAAGACCCCAAACAGATGGTATTAGTCTGTCTCAGTAAACCGTTTTCACCTGACGGATCTGTATTTGACCTTCTACTGACATGTTTGAATCCCGGTGCTTTTACTCAGCCTTTCATCCTATCAGGGTTGATAAAATGTGTTCAATTGTGTTGGGTAACAATACACGTCTATTCACTACCAGGATATCCTCAGGCATGAAAGTGCACTTGATAAATACACGTGAGAATGCAGTGTGACCCTACAAAGGAGTTAGATTTGAATTATTTTATTAATCTAATAATCCCATATAAAATGCAGCATTAACCGATGTAAACTGTGATCATGCAGGAAGGTCCACACTTACTTTAATATCTGAGTTCTCATTTTCTTTTCTAGCCACCACCTTATGAACTAGTCTCTATTATATTTAAAAAAATGTATTGCAACAAACTTCCCATGCTGTTTCTTTCAGTCTATTAATAGAGAATTTGGAAAAATACTTTACTTTAAGTGTCTACTTAAAAGGCAGCAATGTTCAGCAGTATTGGACTGCTGACCCCACAATTTTAGAACACTTCTGGATCAAGAGGAACCTCTACCACAGAGAAGAGCTGTGAGGACTACTGCACCTTTGCTGTGTGTGCTTTGTTGGGTTGGCCTGCAGTTGCAGTTTCTGCCACAGAGAAGACCGACTGGACTTTGCTCTGTATCCTGATGGTAAAGTTTCTCCAAGGGCTTGGACTGAGCTTGCCTTCTGTTAAGAAATCTCAGGTACATCGAATACTTTATCTGCCAGCACCTGGGCTCCCTTGCTGAAACCCCCAACTTGCCAAATCAGTGGCACTACAGTCCTTGGGCTCTGGGAAGAGGAAGCTGGTGAAACCTGACTGAATATATGCACCGGAGCCAAGTGGCAGAGAAAGTGACACAGCACCCACCTTGTGGCTGTAAAATCGATGCAGTGTCTGCCTTGTGGCTGCAAAAATAAGCACATGACCAGCTCAGTGTGACTTCATAATTAGTGTCTGGAATTTCCACATCGTCCCTGGGTGTCAAAACCTCAACACCACTGCAAAGACCTAAGGCTACCTGCCTGGGAATAGATTTATCCCTTCCCTGTGAGGAAAGAATTTATGCATTTCTTACCTGGTCGAGAAAGAATCGAAAAATGATTTTCCTTATGAATAAGGAATTGACACATCACTTGGTTTTCTGAGGGACTTTTTTTTATGCATACCAGGTACTTTTATACTAAAGCAAACATCGATTGATTCTTTGATTAAGATTCTTTACTTAATATTTGGTATCTTAATTGTATATGTTGGATTTTTTCTGCTTTTTTGTCGTGTATGTTTTAGATAAATAATAGTTATTTTTCTAAACTGATGTGGAATACTTTTGTTTTTCATGGTGTTACTGTATGTTTGTGTAAATACTTAACACATTGTCTCTGAGATGAGCCTGCTTGAGCCAAGATACCAAGGGGAGAGCAGATATCTGAGCTGTGTATTTACCTTGCCCAGGCTAGAGTGAGGGTCCATACTTGGACAAGGTGTAAACTGATTGTCAACTAGAAACCCCATTTCTAACATGTAATTCATTGTAGGAGGATTTAGATAGGTTTGAAAACCTGTATCCTAGTCTCATTCCTGTTGGACATAGTTGTGGAAAACAGCAAGTCTCTAAACCTTCCTCCTACACACTCAATGGAGTTCCTTTCACATGTTTCAACTGATGCTGATCAATAGCATCTCATCATATATCCCCCCAAATCCCCATACAGACATAGTTGTGGAAAACAGCAAGCCTCTGAACCTTTATCCCACACTCACTGGAGTACCTCATGTTTCATCTGATGCAGATATCTCCCCATCTTCCCCCAGTTAGGCAGGGCTGTAGGAGTGAATGAACATATATTCCATACACTGATCAGAGTTACTTACTCACGTTATCTGATGTAGACATTTCCCCCAGTTACACGTGGTTGTAGGAGTTGATGAGCCTTTATCCCACATAAACTCATCAGTTACTTAATCATGTTTTATGTGATGCAGATGTCTCCCTGTCTCCACATCTCATTCCAGATAAACATGATTGTAGGACTTGATGAGCCTTTATCCCATGCACACCCACCAGAGTTACTCATGCGTTATCTGATGCAGAAATCTCCCCATATCATTCCAGTTTCATGTGGTTGTAGGAGTTGATGAGCCTTTATCCCACACACATAATCATCAGTTACTTAATCATGTGTTGCCCCCATCTCCCCACAACCAGTTAGATGTGGTTGTAAAAATCTTTGAGTCTTCATCCCACCCACACACACTCATCAGTTAATCATGTGTTGTCATCTGGTCTCCCCCCTCCCCATCTCCTTCCAGTTAGATGTGGTTTTAAAAGTAGAGCCTACACACACACACTCTCTCTCTCTCATCAGAGATACTTAATCATGTGTTATCTGATGCAGACATCTCCCCATCCTCTCTCCCCAGGTTGTAGGAGTTGATGAGCCTTCATCCCACACACTCATCAGTTACTTAATCATGTGTTGTCTCCCCATCTCCTTCCAGTTAGACATGGTTGTAAGAGCTAGCGAACATTCATCCCGAAAACACACTCACTCACTGGCGGAATCTCCCCATCTCTTTCTAGTTGGACACAGTTGTAGGAGCTAGTGTATGTTCACCCCACAATCACACACTCTCTCATGGGATTACTATCTTCCCATCTAATTTCAGTGAGACAGTTTTAGGAGCTAGACTACATACATCCCACAAACACACTCACCAGCTCATGGGATCCCCATCTCATTCCAGTTATAGTTGTAGGAGCTAGTGTACGTTCCTACCACAGACACACCCACTCACTCATGGGATCCCAATTTCCTCATCTCATTCTAGTTGGGCATAGTTGTAGGAGCTAGTGTACGTTCATCCCACAATCACACTCACGCGCTCATGGGATCCCCATCTCCCCATCTCATTCAAGTTAGACATAGTTGTAGGAGCTAGTGTACATTCATCCCACACAGTCCCACTCACCCGCTCATGGGATCCCCATCTATCCCCTATCTCCCCCATCGCTCCATTTTCCCCTCCGTCTCCCCCAGTTAGACATAGTTGTAGGAGCCAGTGTACGTTCATCCCACAGACACTCACTCGCTCATGGGACCCCCATCTACCCATCTCATTCCAGTTGGACAAGGTTGTAGGAGTTAGTGTACAGTAATCACACACACACTTGCTCGCTCATGGGATCCCCTTCTCCCCAAGACCAGATTGCAGGAGCTAGTGTACATTCATCCCACATACTCCCTCACTTGCTCATGGGATCCCATCGCCCCAGCTCCCCATCTCTCCAACTCATTCTAGTTAGACAAGGTTGTAGGAGCTAGTGTACCTTCATCCCACAAACAGACACACTCGCTCATGGGATCCCAATCTACCTGTCTCCCCATCTCATTCCAGTTAGACATAGTTGTAGGAGCTAGTGTATGTTCATCCCACAAACACACACTCACCCGCTTATGGGCTCCCCATTGCCACATCCTGCTCCAAACATACACTCTCCCAACCCTCACACTCTCCCCATCTCCCAGCCTCCCCCAAACAGACGCAGTCCCCAGCCTCCCCCAGACGCCCTCCCATCCTCCCCACTCTCCCTCCCTCATTCCAGCTAGACAAGAGTAGGAGCTAGTGTATGTTCATCCCAGAAACGGACATACTCACCCGCTCACGGGATCCCCATCTATCCCCTGCCTCCCCATCTCTCCATTTGCCCCCGGCTCCACCAGTTAGACATAGTTGTAGGAGCCAGTGTACGTTCATCCCACAGACACTCACTCGCTGATGGGACACCCATCTACCCAGCTCATTCCAGTAGGACAAGGTTGTAGGAGCTAGTGTACGGTAATCCTACAGACACACTTGCTCGCTCATGGGATCCCATTGCCCCATCTCCCCACGCATTCCAGTGAGACAGGAGTGTAGGAGCTGGTGTACATATATCCCACAGACAGGCAGGATCACACGCTCGGGGGGGGGGGGGTCCCCCTTCTCATTCCAGTTAGACAGGAGTGTAGGAGCTGGTGCACGTTTATCCCAAAGACAGGCTCACACACTTGGGGCGGGTCCCCATCTCCTCATATCATTCCAGTTTGACAGGAGTGTAGGAGCTAGTGTACGATCATCCCACAAACAGACAGGCTCACACGCTTGCGGGGGGGTCCCCGTCTCCCCGTCTCTTTCCAGTTAGAAAGGAGTGTAGGAGCTGGTGTATGTTCATCCCACAAACAGACAGGCTCACACGCTTGCGGGGGGGTCCCCGTCTCTTTCCAGTTAGAAAGGAGTGTAGGAGCAGGTGTACGTTCATCCCACAGACAGGCTCACATGCTCAGGGGGTGGGGGAGTCCATCTCCCCACAGGTGTATAGGAGCTGGTGTACGTACATCCCACAAACAGGCTCACACACTCAGGGGGTGGGGGGGGGGGGTCCCCATCTCCCCACAGGAGTGTAGGAGCTGGTGTACGTACATCCCACAAACAGGCTCACACGCTCAGGTGGTGGGGGGTCCCCGTCTCCCCATCTCATTCCAGTTAGACAGGAGTGTAGGAGCTGGTGTAGGTTCATCCCACAAACAGACAGGCTCACATGCTCGGGGGGGGCTCCCCATCTTCCCAGGAGTGTAGGAGCTGGTGTACGTTCATCGCACACAGACAGGCTCACATGCTTGGGGCTCCCCATCTCCTTCCAGTTAGACAGGAGTGTAGGAGCTGGTGTACGTTCATCCCACAGACAGGCTCACATGCTCAGGGGGTGGGGGAGTCCATCTCCCCACAGGTGTATAGGAGCTGGTGTACGTACATCCCACAAACGGGCTCACACACTCAGGGGGTGGGGGGGTCCCCATCTCCCCACAGGAGTGTAGGAGCTGGTGTACGTACATCCCACAAACAGGCTCACACACTCAGGGGGTGGGGGGGGGGGTCCCCATCTCCCCACAGGAGTGTAGGAGCTGGTGTATGTACATCCCACAGACAGGCTCACACGCTCAGGTGTTGGGGGGTCCCCGTCTCCCCATCCAGTTAGACAGGAGTGTAGGAGCTGGTGTAGGTTCATCCCACAAACAGACAGGCTCACATGCTCGGGGGGCTCCCCATCTCCCCAGGAGTGTAGGAGCTGGTGTACGTTCATCGCACACAGACAGGCTCACATGCTTGGGGCTCCCCATCTCCTTCCAGTTAGACAGGAGTGTAGGAGCTGGTGTACGTTCATCCCACAAACAGACAGGCTCACATGCTCGGGGGGCTCCCCATCTCCCTCCAGTTAGACAGGAGTGTAGGAGCTGGTGTACGTTCATCCCACAAACAGACAGGCTCACATGCTTGGGGGGGGGGCTCCCCATCTCCTCATCTCATTCCAGTTAGACAGAATTGTAGGAGCTGGTGTACGTTCATCCCACAAACAGACAGGCTCACATGCTCGGCGGGCTCCCCATCTCCCCATCTCATTCTAGTTAGACAGGAGTGTAGGAGCTGGTGTAGGTTCATCCCACAAACAGACAGGCTCACATGCTCGGGGGGGGGCTCCCCATCTCCCCAGGAGTGTAGGAGCTGGTGTACGTTCATCCCACAAACAGACAGGCTCACATGCTCGGGGGGTCTCCCCGTCTCCCCATCTCATTCCAGTTAGACAGGAGTGTAGGAGCTGGTGTACTTTCATCCCACAGACAGGCTCACATGCTCAGGGGGGCTCCCTGTATCCCCATCTCATTCCAGTTAGACAGGAGTGTAGGAGCTGGTGTACTTTCATCCCACAAACAGACAGGCTCACATGCTCGGGGGAGGGGTCTCCCCGTCTCCCCATCTCATTCCAGTTACACAGGAGTGTAGGAGCTGGTGTACGTTCATCCCACAAACAGACAGGCTCACATGCTCGGGGGGCTCCCCATCTCCCCAGGAGTGTAGGAGCTGGTGTACGTTCATCCCACAGACCGGCTCACATGCTCGGGGGGGGGGGGCTCCCCATTTCCCCATCTCCCCAGGAGTGTAGGAGCTGGTGTACATTCATCCCACAAACAGACAGGCTCTCATGCTCAGGGCTCTCCCCATCTCATTCCAGTTACACAGGAGTGTAGGAGCTGGTGTACGTTCATCCCACAAACGGACAGGCTCACATGCTCGGGGGGCTCCCCATCTCCCCATGAGTGTAGGAGCTGGTGTACATTCATCCCACACACAGGCTCACATGCTCGGGGGTCTCCCCGTCTCCCCATCTCATTCCAGTAAGACAGGAGTGTAGGAGCTGGTGTACGTTCATCCCACACACAGGCTCACATGCTCGGGGGGCTCCCCATATCCCCATCTCCCCAGGAGTGTAGGAGCTGGTGTACGTTCATCCCACAAACAGGCAGGCTCACATGCTCTGGGGGCTCCCCATCTCCCCAGGAGTGTAGGAGCTGGTGTACGTTCATCCCACAGACAGGCTCACATGTTCGGGGGGGTCTCCCCATCTCATTCCAGTTAGACAGGAGTGTAGGAGCTGGTGTATGTTCATCCCACAAACAGACAGGCTCACATGCTCGGGGGTCTCCATCTCCTCATTCCAGTTAGACAGGAGTGTAGGAGCTGGTGTACGTTCATCGTACAGACAGGCTCACATGCTTTGGCGAGGGGTCTCCCCGTCTCCCCATCTCCCCATCTCATTCCAGTTACACAGGAGTGTAGGAGCTGGTGTACGTTCATCCCACAGACGGGCTCACATGCTCGGGGGGACTCCCCATCTCATTCCAGTTAGACAGGAGTGTAGGAGCTGGTGTACGTTCATCCCACAAACAGACAGGCTCACATGCTCAGGGGAGGGGTCTCCCCGTCTCCCCATCTCATTCCAGTTACACAGAAGTGTAGGAGCTGGTGTACATTCATCCCACAAACACAGCCTCACATGCTCGGGGGCTCCCCGTCTCCCCATCTCATTCCAGTTAGACAGGAGTGTAGGAGCTGGTGTACGTTCATCCCACAAACACACAGGCTCACATGCTCGGGGGGCTCCCCCCTCTCTCCCTCCTCTCCCTCCTCTCCCTCCTCTCCCTCCTCTCCCTCCTCTCCCTCCTCTCCCTCCTCTCCCTCCTCTCCCTCCTCTCCCTCCTCTCCCCCTCTCCTCCCAGTTAGACAGGAGGGTAGGAGCTGGTGTATGTTGATCCCACAAACAGACTGGCTCACATGCTCGGGGGGCTCCCCATCTCCCCCCTGCTATACAGGAGTGTAGGAGCTGGTGTATGTTCATCCCACAAACAGACAGCCTCACATACTCGGGGGGCCTCCCCATCTTATTCCAGTTAGACAGGAGTGTAGGAGCTGGTGTGTGTTCATCCCACAAACAGACAGTCTCACATGCTCGGGGGGGTCTCCCCATCTCCCCGTCTCCCCCCAGTTAGACAGGAGTGTAGGAGCTTGTGTATGTTCATCCCACAAACAGACAGCCTCACAGGCTCGGGGGCCTCCCCCATCTCCCCATCTCATTCCAGTTAGACAGGAGTGTAGGAGCTGGTGTATGTTCATCCCACAGACCGTCTCCCCGTCTCCTTCCAGTTAGACAGGAGTGTAGGAGCTGGTGTATGTATGTTCATCCGGCAAACAGACAGCCTCACATGCTCGGGGGGCGTCTCCCCGTCTCCCCGTCGGAGCTGGTGTATGTATGTTCATCCCGCAAACTGACAGCCTCACATGCTCAGGGGGCATCTCCCCATCTCCCCATCTCCCCGTCGGAGCTGGTGTATGTATGTTCATCCCGCAAACTGACAGCCTCACATGCTCGGGGGGCATCTCCCCATCTCCCCGTAGGAGCTGGTGTATGTATGTTCATCCCGCAAACTGACAGCCTCACATGCTCGGGGGGCATCTCCCCATCTCCCCATCTCCCCGTAGGAGCTGGTGTATGTATGTTCATCCCGCAAACTGACAGCCTCACATGCTCGGGGGGCATCTCCCCATCTCCCCATCTCCCCATAGGAGCTGGTGTATGTATGTTCATCCCGCAAACTGACAGCCTCACATGCTCGGGGGGCATCTCCCCGTCTCCCCGTCTCCCCGGAGTGTAGGAGCTGGTGTATGTATGTTCATCCCGCAAACTGACAGCCTCACATGCTCGGGGGGGCATCTCCCCATCTCCCCGTCTCCCCGTCTCCCCGTCTCCCCGGAGTGTAGGAGCTGGTGTATGTATGTTCATCCCGCAAACTGACAGCCTCACATGCTCGGGGGGGCATCTCCCCGTCTCCCCGTCTCCCCGTCTCCCCGGAGTGTAGGAGCTGGTGTATGTATGTTCATCCCGCAAACTGACAGCCTCACATGCTCGGGGGGGCATCTCCCCATCTCCCCGTCTCCCCGTCTCCCCGGAGTGTAGGAGCTGGTGTTTGTATGTTCATCCCGCAAACTGACAGCCTCACATGCTCGGGGGGGGCATCTCCCCGTCTCCCCGGAGTGTAGGAGCTGGTGTATGTATGTTCATCCCGCAAACTGACAGCCTCACATGCTCGGGGGGGGGCCATCTCCCAGTCTCCCCGGAGTGTAGGAGCTGGTGTATGTATGTTCATCCCGCAAACTGACAGCCTCACATGCTCGGGGGGGGCATCTCCCCGTCTCCCCGGAGTGTAGGAGCTGGTGTATGTATGTTCATCCCGCAAACTGACAGCCTCACATGCTCGGGGGGGGCATCTCCCCGTCTCCCCGGAGTGTAGGAGCTAGTGTATGTATGTTCATCCCGCAAACTGACAGCCTCACATGCTCGGGGGGGGCATCTCCCCGTCTCCCCGGAGTGTAGGAGCTGGTGTATGTATGTTCATCCCGCAAACTGACAGCCTCACATGCTCGGGGGGGGCATCTCCCCGTCTCCCCGGAGTGTAGGAGCTGGTGTATGTATGTTCATCCCGCAAACTGACAGCCTCACATGCTCGGGGGGGGCATCTCCCCGTCTCCCCGGAGTGTAGGAGCTGGTGTATGTATGTTCATCCCGCAAACTGACAGCCTCACATGCTCGGGGGGGGCATCTCCCCGTCTCCCCGGAGTGTAGGAGCTGGTGTATGTATGTTCATCCCGCAAACTGACAGCCTCACATGCTCGGGGGGGGCATCTCCCCGTCTCCCCGGAGTGTAGGAGCTGGTTTATGTATGTTCATCCCGCAAACTGACAGCCTCACATGCTCGGGGGGGGCATCTCCCCGTCTCCCCGGAGTGTAGGAGCTGGTGTATGTATGTTCATCCCGCAAACTGACAGCCTCACATGCTCGGGGGGGGCATCTCCCCGTCTCCCCGGAGTGTAGGAGCTGGTGTATGTATGTTCATCCCGCAAACTGACAGCCTCACATGCTCGGGGGGGGCATCTCCCCGTCTCCCCGGAGTGTAGGAGCTGGTGTATGTATGTTCATCCCGCAAACTGACAGCCTCACATGCTCGGGGGGGGCATCTCCCCATCTCCCCGTCTCCCAGGAGTGTAGGAGCTGGTGTATGTATGTTCATCCCGCAAACTGACAGCCTCACATGCTCGGGGGGGGCATCTCCCCATCTCCCCGTCTCCCCGTCTCCCCATCGTGTAGGAGCTGGTGTATGTATGTTCATCCCGCAAACTGACAGCCTCACATGCTCGGGGGGGGGCATCTCCCCGTCTCCCCGTCTCCCCATCGTGTAGGAGCTGGTGTATGTATGTTCATCCCGCAAACTGACAGCCTCACATGCTCGGGGGGGCATCTCCCCATCTCCCCATCTCCCCATCTCCCCATCTCCCCGTCTCCCCATCGTGTAGGAGCTGGTGTATGTATGTTCATCCCGCAAACTGACAGCCTCACATGCTCGGGGGGGGCATCTCCCCATCTCCCCGTCTCCCCATCGTGTAGGAGCTGGTGTATGTATGTTCATCCCGCAAACTGACAGCCTCACATGCTCGGGGGGGGCATCTCCCCATCTCCCCATCTCCCCGTCTCCCCATCGTGTAGGAGCTGGTGTATGTATGTTCATCCCGCAAACTGACAGCCTCACATGCTCGGGGGGGGCATCTCCCCATCTCCCCATCTCCCCATCTCCCCATCGTGTAGGAGCTGGTGTATGTATGTTCATCCCGCAAACTGACAGCCTCACATGCTCGGGGGGGGCATCTCCCCGTCTCCCCGGAGTGTAGGAGCTGGTGTATGTATGTTCATCCCTCAAACTGACAGCCTCACATGCTCGGGGGGGGCATCTCCCCATCTCCCCATCTCCCCATCTCCCCATCTCCCCATCTCCCCATCTCCCCATCTCCCCATCTCCCCATCTCCCCGTCTGACAGGAGTGTAGGAGCTGGTGTATGTATGTTCATCCCGCAAACTGACAGCCTCACATGCTCGGGGGGGGCGTCTCCCCGTCTCCCCGTCTCCCCGTCGTGTAGGAGCTGGTGTATGTATGTTCATCCCGCAAACTGACAGCCTCACATGCTCGGGGGGGGCATCTCCCCATCTCCCCGTCTCCCCGTCTCCCCGTCGTGTAGGAGCTGGTGTATGTATGTTCATCCCGCAAACTGACAGCCTCACATGCTCGGGGGGGGCATCTCCCCATCTCCCCGTCTCCCCGTCTCCCCGTCGTGTAGGAGCTGGTGTATGTATGTTCATCCCGCAAACTGACAGCCTCACATGCTCGGGGGGGGCATCTCCCCATCTCCCCGTCTGACAGGAGTGTAGGAGCTGGTGTATGTATGTTCATCCCGCAAACTGACAGCCTCACATGCTCGGGGGGGGCATCTCCCCGTCTCCCCGTCTCCCCGTCTCCCCGTCTCCCCATCTCCCCATCTCCCCATCTCCCCGTCTGACAGGAGTGTAGGAGCTGGTGTATGTATGTTCATCCCGCAAACTGACAGCCTCACATGCTCGGGGGGGGCGTCTCCCCGTCTCCCCGTCTCCCCGTCTTCCCCGTCTCCCCGTCTCCCCGTCTCCCCGTCTCCCCGTCTCCCCATCTCCCCATCTCCCCATCTCCCCATCTCCCCATCTCCCCGTCTGACAGGAGTGTAGGAGCTGGTGTATGTATGTTCATCCCGCAAACTGACAGCCTCACATGCTCGGGGGGGGGGCATCTCCCCGTCTCCCCGTCTCCCCGTCTTCCCCGTCTCCCCGTCTCCCCGTCTCCCCGTCTCCCCGTCTCCCCGTCTCCCCATCTCCCCATCTCCCCATCTCCCCATCTCCCCATCTCCCCGTCTGACAGGAGTGTAGGAGCTGGTGTATGTATGTTCATCCCGCAAACTGACAGCCTCACATGCTCGGGGGGGGCATCTCCCCGTCTCCCCGTCTCCCCATCTCCCCATCTCCCCATCTCCTCGTCAGACAGGAGTGTAGGAGCTGGTGTATGTATGTTCATCCCGCAAACTGACAGCCTCACATGCTCGGGGGGGCATCTCCCCATCTCCCCATCTCCCAGCCTCACATGCTCGGGGGGGCATCTCCCCATCTCCCCGCCTCCCCATCTCCCCATCTCCCAGCCTCCCCATGCTCGGGGGGGCATCTCCCCATCTCCCCGCCTCCCCATCTCCCAGCCTCCACATGCTCGGGGGGGCATCTCCCCATCTCCCCATCTCCCCATCTCCCCATCTCCCCATCTCCCCATCTCCCCATCTCCCCATCTCCCCATCTCCCCATCTCCCCATCTCCCCATCTCCCCATCTCCCAGCCTCCACATGCTCGGGGGGGCATCTCCCCATCTCCCCATCTCCCCATCTCCCCATCTCCCCATCTCCCCGCCTCCCCGCCTCCCCGCCTCCCCGCCTCACATGCTCGGGGGGCATCTCCCCGCCTCCCCGCCTCACATGCTCGGGGGGGCATCTCCCCATCTCCCCGCCTCCCCGCCTCACATGCTCGGGGGGGCATCTCCCCATCTCCCCGCCTCCCCGCCTCACATGCTCGGGGGGGCATCTCCCCATCTCCCCATCTCCCCATCTCCCCGCCTCACATGCTCGGGGGGGCATCTCCCCATCTCCCCATCTCCCCATCTCCCCATCTCACATGCTCGGGGGGGCATCTCCCCATCTCCCCGCCTCCCCGCCTCCCCGCCTCCCCGCCTCCCATGCTCGGGGGGGCATCTCCCCATCTCCCCATCTCCCCGCCTCCCCGCCTCCCCGCCTCCCCGCCTCCCATGCTCGGGGGGGCATCTCCCCATCTCCCCGCCTCACATGCTCGGGGGGGCATCTCCCCGCCTCCCCGCCTCCCCATCTCCCATGCTCGGGGGGGCATCTCCCCATCTCCCCATCTCCCCATCTCCCCATCTCCCCATCTCCCCGCCTCACATGCTCGGGGGGCATCTCCCCATCTCCCCATCTCCCCGCCTCACATGCTAGGGGGGGCATCTCCCCATCTCCCCATCTCCCCGCCTCACATGCTCGGGGGGGCATCTCCCCATCTCCCCATCTCCCCGCCTCACATGCTCGGGGGGGCATCTCCCCATCTCCCCATCTCCCCATCTCCCCATCTCCCCATCTCCCCGCCTCACATGCTCGGGGGGGCATCTCCCCATCTCCCCATCTCCCCATCTCCCCATCTCCCCATCTCCCCATCTCCCCATCTCCCCATCTCCCCATCTCCCCATCTCCCCGCCTCACATGCTCGGGGGGGCATCTCCCCATCTCCCCATCTCCCCGCCTCACATGCTCGGGGGGGCATCTCCCCATCTCCCCATCTCCCCATCTCCCCATCTCCCCATCTCCCCATCTCCCCATCTCCCCGCCTCACATGCTCGGGGGGGCATCTCCCCATCTCCCCATCTCCCCGCCTCACATGCTCGGGGGGGCATCTCCCCATCTCCCCATCTCCCCGCCTCACATGCTCGGGGGGGCATCTCCCCATCTCCCCATCTCCCCATCTCCCCATCTCCCCATCTCCCCATCTGACAGCCTCACATGCTCGGGGGGCATCTCCCCATCTCCCCATCTCCCCATCTCCCCATCTCCCCATCTCCCCATCTCCCCATCTCCCCATCTCCCCATCTCCCCATCTCCCCATCTCCCCATCTCCCCATCTCCCCATCTCCCCATCTCCCCATCTCCCCATCTGACAGCCTCACATGCTCGGGGGGGCATCTCCCCATCTCCCCATCTCCCCATCTCCCCATCTCCCCATCTCCCCATCTCCCCATCTCCCCATCTCCCCATCTGACAGCCTCACATGCTCGGGGGGGCATCTCCCCATCTCCCCATCTCCCCATCTCCCCATCTCCCCATCTCCCCATCTCCCCATCTCCCCATCTCCCCATCTCCCCATCTCCCCATCTCCCCATCTGACAGCCTCACATGCTCGGGGGGGCATCTCCCCATCTCCCCATCTCCCCATCTGACAGCCTCACATGCTCGGGGGGGCATCTCCCCATCTCCCCATCTCCCCATCTCCCCATCTCCCCATCTGACAGCCTCACATGCTCGGGGTGGCATCTCCCCATCTCCCCATCTCCCCATCTCCCCATCTCCCCATCTCCCCATCTCCCCATCTCCCCATCTCCCCATCTCCCCATCTCCCCATCTCCCCATCTCCCCATCTCCCCATCTCCCCATCTGACAGCCTCACATGCTCGGGGGGGCATCTCCCCATCTCCCCATCTCCCCATCTGACAGCCTCACATGCTCGGGGGGGCATCTCCCCATCTCCCCATCTCCCCATCTCCCCATCTCCCCATCTCCCCATCTCCCCATCTCCCCATCTCCCCATCTCCCCATCTCCCCATCTCCCCATCTCCCCATCTCCCCATCTCCCCATCTGACAGCCTCACATGCTCGGGGGGGCATCTCCCCATCTCCCCATCTCCCCATCTCCCCATCTCCCCATCTCCCCATCTGACAGCCTCACATGCTCGGGGGGGCATCTCCCCATCTCCCCATCTCCCCATCTCCCCATCTCCCCATCTCCCCATCTCCCCATCTCCCCATCTCCCCATCTCCCCATCTGACAGCCTCACATGCTCGGGGGGGCATCTCCCCATCTCCCCATCTCCCCATCTGACAGCCTCACATGCTCGGGGGGGCATCTCCCCATCTCCCCATCTCCCCATCTCCCCATCTCCCCATCTCCCCATCTCCCCATCTCCCCATCTGACAGCCTCACATGCTCGGGGGGGCATCTCCCCATCTCCCCATCTGACAGCCTCACATGCTCGGGGGGGCATCTCCCCATCTCCCCATCTCCCCATCTCCCCATCTCCCCATCTGACAGCCTCACATGCTCGGGGGGGCATCTCCCCATCTCCCCATCTGACAGCCTCACATGCTCGGGGGGGCATCTCCCCATCTCCCCATCTGACAGCCTCACATGCTCGGGGGGGCATCTCCCCATCTCCCCATCTGACAGCCTCACATGCTCGGGGGGGCATCTCCCCATCTCCCCATCTCCCCATCTCCCCATCTCCCCATCTCCCCATCTCCCCATCTCCCCGCCTCACATGCTCGGGGGGGCATCTCCCCATCTCCCCATCTCCCCATCTCCCCATCTGACAGCCTCACATGCTCGGGGGGGCATCTCCCCATCTCCCCATCTCCCCATCTCCCCATCTCCCCATCTGACAGCCTCACATGCTCGGGGGGGCATCTCCCCATCTCCCCATCTCCCCATCTCCCCATCTCCCCATCTCCCCATCTCCCCATCTCCCCATCTCCCCATCTCCCCATCTGACAGCCTCACATGCTCGGGGGGGCATCTCCCCATCTCCCCATCTCCCCATCTGACAGCCTCACATGCTCGGGGGGGCATCTCCCCATCTCCCCATCTGACAGCCTCACATGCTCGGGGGGGCATCTCCCCATCTCCCCATCTGACAGCCTCACATGCTCGGGGGGGCATCTCCCCATCTCCCCATCTGACAGCCTCACATGCTCGGGGGGGCATCTCCCCATCTCCCCATCTCCCCATCTCCCCATCTCCCCATCTCCCCATCTCCCCATCTCCCCATCTCCCCATCTCCCCATCTCCCCATCTCCCCATCTCCCCATCTGACAGCCTCACATGCTCGGGGGGGCATCTCCCCATCTCCCCATCTCCCCATCTCCCCATCTGACAGCCTCACATGCTCGGGGGGGCATCTCCCCATCTCCCCATCTGACAGCCTCACATGCTCGGGGGGGCATCTCCCCATCTCCCCATCTCCCCATCTCCCCATCTCCCCATCTCCCCATCTCCCCATCTCCCCATCTCCCCATCTCCCCATCTCCCCATCTCCCCATCTCCCCATCTGACAGCCTCACATGCTCGGGGGGGCATCTCCCCATCTCCCCATCTCCCCATCTCCCCATCTCCCCATCTCCCCATCTCCCCATCTCCCCATCTCCCCATCTCCCCATCTGACAGCCTCACATGCTCGGGGGGGCATCTCCCCATCTCCCCATCTCCCCATCTGACAGCCTCACATGCTCGGGGGGGCATCTCCCCATCTGACAGCCTCAAATGCTCGGGGGGGCATCTCCCCATCTCCCCATCTCCCCATCTCCCCATCTCCCCATCTCCCCATCTCCCCATCTCCCCATCTGACAGCCTCACATGCTCGGGGGGGCATCTCCCCATCTCCCCATCTCCCCATCTCCCCATCTCCCCATCTCCCCATCTCCCCATCTCCCCATCTCCCCATCTCCCCATCTCCCCATCTCCCCATCTCCCCATCTCCCCATCTCCCCATCTCCCCATCTCCCCATCTCCCCATCTCCCCATCTGACAGCCTCACATGCTCGGGGGGCATCTCCCCATCTCCCCATCTCCCCATCTCCCCATCTCCCCATCTCCCCATCTGACAGCCTCACATGCTCGGGGGGGCATCTCCCCATCTCCCCATCTCCCCATCTCCCCATCTGACAGCCTCACATGCTCGGGGGGGCATCTCCCCATCTCCCCATCTCCCCATCTCCCCATCTCCCCATCTCCCCATCTCCCCATCTCCCCATCTCCCCATCTCCCCATCTGACAGCCTCACATGCTCGGGGGGGCATCTCCCCATCTCCCCATCTCCCCATCTCCCCATCTCCCCATCTCCCCATCTCCCCATCTCCCCATCTCCCCATCTCCCCATCTCCCCATCTCCCCATCTCCCCATCTCCCCATCTCCCCATCTCCCCATCTCCCCATCTCCCCATCTGACAGCCTCACATGCTCGGGGGGGCATCTCCCCATCTCCCCATCTCCCCATCTCCCCATCTCCCCATCTGACAGCCTCACATGCTCGGGGGGGCATCTCCCCATCTCCCCATCTCCCCATCTCCCCATCTGACAGCCTCACATGCTCGGGGGGGCATCTCCCCATCTCCCCATCTCCCCATCTCCCCATCTCCCCATCTCCCCATCTCCCCATCTCCCCATCTCCCCATCTCCCCATCTCCCCATCTCCCCATCTCCCCATCTCCCCATCTGACAGCCTCACATGCTCGGGGGGGCATCTCCCCATCTCCCCATCTCCCCATCTGACAGCCTCACATGCTCGGGGGGGCATCTCCCCATCTCCCCATCTCCCCATCTCCCCATCTCCCCATCTCCCCATCTCCCCATCTCCCCATCTCCCCATCTCCCCATCTCCCCATCTCCCCATCTCCCCATCTCCCCATCTGACAGCCTCACATGCTCGGGGGGGCATCTCCCCATCTCCCCATCTCCCCATCTCCCCATCTCCCCATCTCCCCATCTCCCCATCTCCCCATCTCCCCATCTCCCCATCTGACAGCCTCACATGCTCGGGGGGGCATCTCCCCATCTCCCCATCTCCCCATCTCCCCATCTCCCCATCTCCCCATCTCCCCATCTCCCCATCTCCCCATCTCCCCATCTCCCCATCTCCCCATCTCCCCATCTCCCCAGCCTCACATGCTCGGGGGGGCATCTCCCCATCTCCCCATCTCCCCATGCTCGGGGGGGCATCTCCCCATCTCCCCATGCTCGGGGGGGCATCTCCCCATCTCCCCATCTCCCCGTCTCCCCGTCTCCCCGTCTCCCCGTCTCACATGCTTGGGGGGGCATCTCCCCATCTCCCCATCTCCCCGCCTCACATGCTCGGGGGGGCATCTCCCCATCTCCCCATCTCCCCGCCTCACATGCTCGGGGGGGCATCTCCCCATCTCCCCATCTCCCCGCCTCACATGCTCGGGGGGGCATCTCCCCATCTCCCCATCTCCCCATCTCCCCGCCTCACATGCTCGGGGGGGCATCTCCCCATCTCCCCATCTCCCCGCCTCACATGCTCGGGGGGGCATCTCCCCGCCTCACATGCTCGGGGGGGCATCTCCCCGCCTCACATGCTCGGGGGGGCATCTCCCCATCTCCCCATCTCCCCGCCTCACATGCTCGGGGGGGCATCTCCCCGCCTCACATGCTCGGGGGGGCATCTCCCCATCTCCCCATCTCCCCATCTCCCCATCTCCCCGCCTCACATGCTCGGGGGGGCATCTCCCCATCTCCCCATCTCCCCATCTCCCCATCTCCCCATCTCCCCATCTCCCCATCTCCCCATCTCCCCATCTCCCCATCTCCCCATCTCCCCATCTCCCCATCTCCCCGCCTCACATGCTCGGGGGGGCATCTCCCCATCTCCCCATCTCCCCATCTCCCCATCTCCCCATCTCCCCATCTCCCCGCCTCACATGCTCGGGGGGGCATCTCCCCATCTCCCCATCTCCCCATCTCCCCATCTGACAGCCTCACATGCTCGGGGGGGCATCTCCCCATCTCCCCATCTCCCCATCTGACAGCCTCACATGCTCGGGGGGGCATCTCCCCATCTCCCCATCTCCCCATCTCCCCATCTCCCCATCTCCCCATCTCCCCATCTCCCCATCTCCCCATCTCCCCATCTGACAGCCTCACATGCTCGGGGGGCATCTCCCCATCTCCCCATCTCCCCATCTCCCCATCTGACAGCCTCACATGCTCGGGGGGGCATCTCCCCATCTCCCCATCTCCCCATCTCCCCATCTCCCCATCTCCCCATCTCCCCATCTCCCCATCTCCCCATCTCCCCATCTCCCCATCTGACAGCCTCACATGCTCGGGGGGGCATCTCCCCATCTCCCCATCTCCCCATCTCCCCATCTCCCCATCTGACAGCCTCACATGCTCGGGGGGGCATCTCCCCATCTCCCCATCTCCCCATCTCCCCATCTCCCCATCTGACAGCCTCACATGCTCGGGGGGGCATCTCCCCATCTCCCCATCTCCCCATCTCCCCATCTCCCCATCTCCCCATCTCCCCATCTGACAGCCTCACATGCTCGGGGGGGCATCTCCCCATCTCCCCATCTCCCCATCTCCCCATCTCCCCATCTCCCCATCTCCCCATCTCCCCATCTGACAGCCTCACATGCTCGGGGGGGCATCTCCCCATCTCCCCATCTCCCCATCTCCCCATCTGACAGCCTCACATGCTCGGGGGGGCATCTCCCCATCTCCCCATCTCCCCATCTGACAGCCTCACATGCTCGGGGGGGCATCTCCCCATCTCCCCATCTCCCCATCTCCCCATCTCCCCATCTCCCCATCTCCCCATCTCCCCATCTCCCCATCTCCCCATCTCCCCATCTCCCCATCTCCCCATCTCCCAGCCTCACATGCTCGGGGGGGCATCTCCCCATCTCCCCATCTCCCCATCTGACAGCCTCACATGCTCGGGGGGGCATCTCCCCATCTCCCCATCTCCCCATCTGACAGCCTCACATGCTCGGGGGGGCATCTCCCCATCTCCCCATCTCCCCATCTCCCCATCTGACAGCCTCACATGCTCGGGGGGGCATCTCCCCATCTCCCCATCTGACAGCCTCACATGCTCGGGGGGGCATCTCCCCATCTCCCCATCTCCCCATCTCCCCATCTCCCCATCTCCCCATCTCCCCATCTCCCCATCTCCCCATCTCCCCATCTCCCCATCTGACAGCCTCACATGCTCGGGGGGGCATCTCCCCATCTCCCCATCTCCCCATCTCCCCATCTCCCCATCTCCCCATCTCCCCATCTCCCCATCTCCCCATCTCCCCATCTGACAGCCTCACATGCTCGGGGGGGCATCTCCCCATCTCCCCATCTCCCCATCTCCCCATCTCCCCATCTCCCCATCTCCCCATCTCCCCATCTCCCCATCTCCCCATCTGACAGCCTCACATGCTCGGGGGGGCATCTCCCCATCTCCCCATCTCCCCATCTCCCCATCTCCCCATCTCCCCATCTCCCCATCTCCCCATCTCCCCATCTCCCCATCTCCCCATCTCCCCATCTCACAGCCTCACATGCTCGGGGGGGGCATCTCCCCATCTCCCCATCTCCCCATCTCCCCATCTCCCCATCTCCCCATCTCCCCATCTCCCCATCTCCCCATCTCCCCATCTCCCCATCTCCCCATCTCCCCATCTCCCCATCTCCCCGCCTCACATGCTCGGGGGGGCATCTCCCCATCTCCCCATCTCCCCATCTCCCCATCTCCCCATCTCCCCATCTCCCCATCTCCCCATCTCCCCATCTGACAGCCTCACATGCTCGGGGGGCATCTCCCCATCTCCCCATCTCCCCATCTCCCCATCTGACAGCCTCACATGCTCGGGGGGCATCTCCCCATCTCCCCATCTGACAGCCTCACATGCTCGGGGGGGCATCTCCCCATCTCCCCATCTGACAGCCTCACATGCTCGGGGGGGCATCTCCCCATCTCCCCATCTCCCCATCTCCCCATCTCCCCATCTCCCCATCTCCCCATCTCCCCATCTCCCCATCTCCCCATCTCCCCATCTGACAGCCTCACATGCTCGGGGGGGCATCTCCCCATCTCCCCATCTCCCCATCTGACAGCCTCACATGCTCGGGGGGGCATCTCCCCATCTCCCCATCTCCCCATCTCCCCATCTCCCCATCTCCCCATCTCCCCATCTCCCCATCTCCCCATCTCCCCATCTCCCCATCTGACAGCCTCACATGCTCGGGGGGGCATCTCCCCATCTCCCCATCTCCCCATCTCCCCATCTCCCCATCTCCCCATCTCCCCATCTGACAGCCTCACATGCTCGGGGGGGCATCTCCCAATCTCCCCATCTCCCCATCTCCCCATCTCCCCATCTGACAGCCTCACATGCTCGGGGGGGCATCTCCCCATCTCCCCATCTCCCCATCTGACAGCCTCACATGCTCGGGGGGGCATCTCCCCATCTCCCAGCCTCACATGCTCGGGGGGGCATCTCCCCATCTCCCCATCTGACAGCCTCACATGCTCGGGGGGGCATCTCCCCATCTCCCCATCTCCCCATCTCCCCATCTCCCCATCTCCCCATCTCCCCATCTCCCCATCTCCCCATCTCCCCATCTCCCCATCTCCCCATCTCCCCATCTCCCCATCTCCCCATCTCCCCATCTCCCCATCTCCCCATCTCCCCATCTCCCCATCTCCCCATCTCCCCATCTCCCCATCTCCCCATCTCCCCATCTCCCCATCTCCCCATCTCCCCATCTCCCCATCTGACAGCCTCACATGCTCGGGGGGGCATCTCCCCATCTCCCCATCTCCCCATCTCCCCATCTCCCCATCTCCCCATCTCCCCATCTCCCCATCTCCCCATCTCCCCATCTGACAGCCTCACATGCTCGGGGGGGCATCTCCCCATCTCCCCATCTCCCCATCTCCCCATCTCCCCATCTCCCCATCTCCCCATCTCCCCATCTCCCCATCTCCCCATCTCCCCATCTCCCCATCTCCCCATCTCCCCATCTCCCCATCTCCCCATCTCCCCATCTCCCCATCTCCCCATCTCCCCATCTCCCCATCTCCCCATCTGACAGCCTCACATGCTCGGGGGGGCATCTCCCCAGCTCCCCATCTCCCCATCTCCCCATCTGACAGCCTCACATGCTCGGGGGGGCATCTCCCCAGCTCCCCATCTCCCCATCTCCCCATCTGACAGCCTCACATGCTCGGGGGGGCATCTCCCCATCTCCCCATCTCCCCATCTCCCCATCTGACAGCCTCACATGCTCGGGGGGGCATCTCCCCATCTCCCCATCTCCCCATCTGACAGCCTCACATGCTCGGGGGGGCATCTCCCCATCTCCCCATCTCCCCATCTGACAGCCTCACATGCTCGGGGGGGCATCTCCCCATCTCCCCATCTCCCCATCTCCCCATCTGACAGCCTCACATGCTCGGGGGGGCATCTCCCCATCTCCCCATCTCCCCATCTCCCCATCTCCCCATCTCCCCATCTCCCCATCTCCCCATCTCCCCATCTCCCCATCTCCCCATCTCCCCATCTGACAGCCTCACATGCTCGGGGGGGCATCTCCCCATCTCCCCATCTCCCCATCTGACAGCCTCACATGCTCGGGGGGGCATCTCCCCATCTCCCCATCTGACAGCCTCACATGCTCGGGGGGGCATCTCCCCATCTCCCCATCTCCCCATCTCCCCATCTCCCCATCTCCCCATCTCCCCATCTCCCCATCTGACAGCCTCACATGCTCGGGGGGGCATCTCCCCATCTCCCCATCTCCCCATCTGACAGCCTCACATGCTCGGGGGGGCATCTCCCCATCTCCCCATCTGACAGCCTCACATGCTCGGGGGGGCATCTCCCCATCTCCCCATCTGACAGCCTCACATGCTCGGGGGGGCATCTCCCCATCTCCCCATCTCCCCATCTCCCCATCTCCCCATCTCCCCATCTCCCCATCTCCCCATCTCCCCATCTCCCCATCTCCCCATCTCCCCATCTCCCCATCTGACAGCCTCACATGCTCGGGGGGGCATCTCCCCATCTCCCCATCTCCCCATCTGACAGCCTCACATGCTCGGGGGGGCATCTCCCCATCTCCCCATCTGACAGCCTCACATGCTCGGGGGGGCATCTCCCCATCTCCCCATCTCCCCATCTCCCCATCTCCCCATCTCCCCATCTCCCCATCTCCCCATCTGACAGCCTCACATGCTCGGGGGGGCATCTCCCCATCTCCCCATCTCCCCATCTGACAGCCTCACATGCTCGGGGGGGCATCTCCCCATCTCCCCATCTCCCCATCTCCCCATCTGACAGCCTCACATGCTCGGGGGGGCATCTCCCCATCTCCCCATCTCCCCATCTCCCCATCTCCCCATCTCCCCATCTCCCCATCTCCCCATCTCCCCATCTCCCCATCTCCCCATCTCCCCATCTCCCCATCTCCCCATCTCCCCATCTCCCCATCTCCCCATCTCCCCATCTCCCCATCTGACAGCCTCACATGCTCGGGGGGGCATCTCCCCATCTCCCCATCTCCCCATCTCCCCATCTGACAGCCTCACATGCTCGGGGGGGCATCTCCCCATCTGACAGCCTCACATGCTCGGGGGGGCATCTCCCCATCTCCCCATCTCCCCATCTGACAGCCTCACATGCTCGGGGGGGCATCTCCCCATCTCCCCATCTCCCCATCTCCCCATCTCCCCATCTCCCCATCTCCCCATCTCCCCATCTCCCCATCTCCCCATCTCCCCATCTCCCCATCTCCCCATCTCCCCATCTCCCCATCTGACAGCCTCACATGCTCGGGGGGGCATCTCCCCATCTCCCCATCTCCCCATCTCCCCATCTCCCCATCTCCCCATCTCCCCATCTCCCCATCTGACAGCCTCACATGCTCGGGGGGGCATCTCCCCATCTCCCCATCTCCCCATCTCCCCATCTCCCCATCTCCCCATCTCCCATGCTCGGGGGGCATCTCCCCATCTCCCCATCTCCCCATCTCCCCATCTCCCCATCTCCCCATCTCCCCATCTCCCCATCTCCCCATCTCCCCATCTCCCCATCTCCCCATCTCCCCATCTGACAGCCTCACATGCTCCGGGGGGCATCTCCCCATCTCCCCATCTCCCCATCTCCCCATCTCCCCATCTGACAGCCTCACATGCTCGGGGGGGCATCTCCCCATCTCCCCATCTCCCCATCTCCCCATCTCCCCATCTGACAGCCTCACATGCTCGGGGGGGCATCTCCCCATCTCCCCATCTCCCCATCTCCCCATCTGACAGCCTCACATGCTCGGGGGGGCATCTACCCTTCTCCCCATCTCCCCATCTCCCCATCTGACAGCCTCACATGCTCGGGGGGGCATCTCCCCATCTCCCCATCTCCCCATCTCCCCATCTCCCCATCTCCCCATCTCCCCATCTCCCCATCTCCCCATCTCCCCATCTCCCCATCTGACAGCCTCACATGCTCGGGGGGGCATCTCCCCATCTCCCCATCTCCCCATCTCCCCATCTCCCCATCTCCCCATCTCCCCATCTCCCCATCTCCCCATCTCCCCATCTCCCCATCTCCCCATCTCCCCATCTCCCCATCTCCCCATCTCCCCATCTCCCCATCTCCCCATCTCCCCATCTCCCCATCTCCCCATCTCCCCATCTCCCCATCTCCCCATCTCCCCATCTCCCCATCTCCCCATCTCCCCATCTCCCCATCTCCCCATCTCCCCATCTCCCCATCTCCCCATCTCCCCATCTCCCCATCTCCCCATCTCCCCATCTCCCCATCTCCCCATCTCCCCATCTCCCCATCTCCCCATCTCCCAGCCTCACATGCTCGGGGGGGCATCTCCCCATCTCCCCATCTGACAGCCTCACATGCTCGGGGGGGGCATCTCCCCATCTCCCCATCTGACAGCCTCACATGCTCGGGGGGGGCATCTCCCCATCTCCCCATCTCCCCATCTCCCCATCTCCCCATCTCCCCATCTCCCCATCTCCCCATCTCCCCATCTCCCCATCTCCCCATCTGACAGCCTCACATGCTCGGGGGGGCATCTCCCCATCTCCCCATCTCCCCATCTCCCCATCTCCCCATCTCCCCATCTCCCCATCTCCCCATCTCCCCATCTCCCCATCTCCCCATCTCCCCATCTCCCCATCTGACAGCCTCACATGCTCGGGGGGGCATCTCCCCATCTCCCCATCTCCCCATCTGACAGCCTCACATGCTCGGGGGGGCATCTCCCCATCTCCCCATCTCCCCATCTCCCCATCTCCCCATCTCCCCATCTCCCCATCTCCCCATCTCCCCATCTCCCCATCTCCCCATCTGACAGCCTCACATGCTCGGGGGGGCATCTCCCCATCTCCCCATCTCCCCATCTGACAGCCTCACATGCTCGGGGGGGCATCTCCCCATCTCCCCATCTGACAGCCTCACATGCTCGGGGGGGCATCTCCCCATCTCCCCATCTGACAGCCTCACATGCTCGGGGGGGCATCTCCCCATCTCCCCATCTCCCCATCTCCCCATCTCCCCATCTCCCCATCTCCCCATCTCCCCATCTCCCCATCTCCCCATCTGACAGCCTCACATGCTCGGGGGGGCATCTCCCCATCTCCCCATCTCCCCATCTGACAGCCTCACATGCTCGGGGGGGCATCTCCCCATCTCCCCATCTCCCCATCTCCCCATCTGACAGCCTCACATGCTCGGGGGGGCATCTCCCCATCTCCCCATCTGACAGCCTCACATGCTCGGGGGGGCATCTCCCCATCTCCCCATCTCCCCATCTCCCCATCTCCCCATCTCCCCATCTCCCCATCTCCCCATCTCCCCATCTCCCCGCCTCACATGCTCGGGGGGGCATCTCCCCATCTCCCCATCTCCCCATCTGACAGCCTCACATGCTCGGGGGGGCATCTCCCCATCTCCCCATCTCCCCATCTCCCCATCTCCCCATCTCCCCATCTCCCCATCTCCCCGCCTCACATGCTCGGGGGGGCATCTCCCCATCTCCCCATCTCCCCATCTCCCCATCTCCCCATCTCCCCATCTCCCCATCTCCCCATCTCCCCATCTCCCCGCCTCACATGCTCGGGGGGGCATCTCCCCATCTCCCCATCTCCCCATCTGACAGCCTCACATGCTCGGGGGGGCATCTCCCCATCTCCCCATCTCCCCATCTCCCCATCTCCCCATCTCCCCATCTCCCCATCTCCCCATCTCCCCATCTCCCCATCTGACAGCCTCACATGCTCGGGGGGGCATCTCCCCATCTCCCCATCTCCCCATCTCCCCATCTCCCCATCTCCCCATCTCCCCATCTCCCCATCTCCCCATCTCCCCATCTCCCCATCTCCCCATCTCCCCATCTGACAGCCTCACATGCTCGGGGGGCATCTCCCCATCTCCCCATCTCCCCATCTCCCCATCTCCCCATCTCCCCATCTCCCCATCTCCCCATCTCCCCATCTCCCCATCTCCCCATCTCCCCATCTCCCCATCTCCCCATCTCCCCATCTCCCCATCTGTCAGCCTCACATGCTCGGGGGGGCATCTCCCCATCTCCCCATCTGTCAGCCTCACATGCTCGGGGGGGCATCTCCCCATCTCCCCATCTGACAGCCTCACATGCTCGGGGGGGCATCTCCCCATCTCCCCATCTCCCCATCTCCCCATCTCCCCATCTCCCCATCTCCCCATCTCCCCATCTGACAGCCTCACATGCTCGGGGGGGCATCTCCCCATCTCCCCATCTCCCCATCTCCCCATCTCCCCATCTCCCCATCTCCCCATCTCCCCATCTCCCCATCTCCCCATCTCCCCATCTGACAGCCTCACATGCTCGGGGGGGCATCTCCCCATCTCCCCATCTGACAGCCTCACATGCTCGGGGGGGCATCTCCCCATCTCCCCATCTCCCCATCTCCCCATCTCCCCATCTCCCCATCTCCCCATCTCCCCATCTCCCCATCTCCCCATCTCCCCATCTCCCCATCTCCCCATCTCCCCATCTCCCCATCTGACAGCCTCACATGCTCGGGGGGGCATCTCCCCATCTCCCCATCTCCCCATCTCCCCATCTGACAGCCTCACATGCTCGGGGGGGCATCTCCCCATCTCCCCATCTCCCCATCTGACAGCCTCACATGCTCGGGGGGCATCTCCCCATCTCCCCATCTCCCCATCTCCCCATCTGACAGCCTCACATGCTCGGGGGGGCATCTCCCCATCTCCCCATCTCCCCATCTCCCCATCTCCCCATCTCCCCATCTCCCCATCTCCCCATCTGACAGCCTCACATGCTCGGGGGGGCATCTCCCCATCTCCCCATCTCCCCATCTCCCCATCTCCCCATCTCCCCATCTCCCCATCTCCCCATCTCCCCATCTCCCCATCTCCCCATCTGACAGCCTCACATGCTCGGGGGGGCATCTCCCCATCTCCCCATCTGACAGCCTCACATGCTCGGGGGGGCATCTCCCCATCTCCCCATCTCCCCATCTGACAGCCTCACATGCTCGGGGGGGGCATCTCCCCATCTCCCCATCTCCCCATCTCCCCATCTCCCCATCTCCCCATCTCCCCATCTGACAGCCTCACATGCTTGGGGGGGCATCTCCCCATCTCCCCATCTCCCCATCTCCCCATCTCCCCATCTCCCCATCTCCCCATCTCCCCATCTCCCCATCTCCCCATCTCCCCATCTCCCCATCTGACAGCCTCACATGCTCGGGGGGGCATCTCCCCATCTCCCCATCTCCCCATCTCCCCATCTCCCCATCTCCCCATCTCCCCATCTCCCCATCTCCCCATCTCCCCATCTCCCCATCTCCCCATCTCCCCATCTCCCCATCTCCCCGCCTCACATGCTCGGGGGGGCATCTCCCCATCTCCCCATCTCCCCATCTCCCCATCTCCCCATCTCCCCATCTCCCCATCTCCCCATCTCCCCATCTCCCCATCTCCCCATCTCCCCATCTCCCCATCTCCCCATCTCCCCATCTGACAGCCTCACATGCTCGGGGGGGCATCTCCCCATCTCCCCATCTCCCCATCTCCCCATCTCCCCATCTCCCCATCTCCCCATCTCCCCATCTCCCCATCTCCCCATCTCCCCATCTCCCCATCTCCCCATCTCCCCATCTCCCCATCTGACAGCCTCACATGCTCGGGGGGGCATCTCCCCATCTCCCCATCTCCCCATCTCCCCATCTCCCCATCTCCCCATCTCCCCATCTCCCCATCTCCCCATCTCCCCATCTCCCCATCTGACAGCCTCACATGCTCGGGGGGGCATCTCCCCATCTCCCCATCTCCCCATCTCCCCATCTGACAGCCTCACATGCTCGGGGGGGCATCTCCCCATCTCCCCATCTCCCCATCTCCCCATCTCCCCATCTCCCCATCTCCCCATCTCCCCATCTGACAGCCTCACATGCTCGGGGGGGCATCTACCCTTCTCCCCATCTCCCCATCTGACAGCCTCACATGCTCGGGGGGGCATCTCCCCATCTCCCCATCTCCCCATCTCCCCATCTCCCCATCTCCCCATCTCCCCATCTCCCCATCTCCCCATCTCCCCATCTCCCCATCTCCCCATCTCCCCATCTCCCCATCTCCCCATCTCCCCATCTCCCCATCTCCCCATCTCCCCATCTCCCCATCTCCCCATCTCCCCATCTCCCCGCCTCACATGCTCGGGGGGGCATCTCCCCATCTCCCCATCTCCCCATCTCCCCATCTCCCCATCTCCCCGCCTCACATGCTCGGGGGGGCATCTCCCCATCTCCCCATCTCCCCATCTCCCCATCTCCCCATCTCCCCATCTCCCCATCTCCCCGCCTCACATGCTCGGGGGGGCATCTCCCCATCTCCCCATCTCCCCATCTCCCCATCTCCCCATCTCCCCGCCTCACATGCTCGGGGGGGCATCTCCCCATCTCCCCATCTCCCCATCTCCCCATCTCCCCATCTCCCCGCCTCACATGCTCGGGGGGGCATCTCCCCATCTCCCCATCTCCCCATCTCCCCATCTCCCCATCTCCCCGCCTCACATGCTCGGGGGGGCATCTCCCCATCTCCCCATCTCCCCATCTCCCCATCTCCCCGCCTCACATGCTCGGGGGGGCATCTCCCCATCTCCCCATCTCCCCATCTCCCAGCCTCACATGCTCGGGGGGGCATCTCCCCATCTCCCCATCTCCCCATCTCCCCATCTCCCCATCTGACAGCCTCACATGCTCGGGGGGGCATCTCCCCATCTCCCCATCTCCCCATCTGACAGCCTCACATGCTCGGGGGGGCATCTCCCCATCTCCCCATCTCCCCATCTCCCCATCTCCCCATCTCCCCATCTCCCCATCTCCCCATCTCCCCATCTCCCCATCTCCCCATCTCCCCATCTCCCCATCTCCCCATCTCCCCATCTGACAGCCTCACATGCTCGGGGGGCATCTCCCCATCTCCCCATCTCCCCATCTCCCCATCTCCCCATCTCCCCATCTCCCCATCTCCCCATCTCCCCATCTCCCCATCTCCCCATCTGACAGCCTCACATGCTCGGGGGGGCATCTCCCCATCTCCCCATCTCCCCATCTCCCCATCTGACAGCCTCACATGCTCGGGGGGGCATCTCCCCATCTCCCCATCTGACAGCCTCACATGCTCGGGGGGGCATCTCCCCATCTCCCCATCTCCCCATCTCCCCATCTCCCCATCTCCCCATCTCCCCATCTCCCCATCTCCCCATCTCCCCATCTCCCCATCTCCCCATCTCCCCATCTCCCCATCTCCCCATCTCCCCATCTCCCCATCTCCCCATCTCCCCATCTCCCCATCTCCCCATCTCCCCATCTGACAGCCTCACATGCTCGGGGGGGCATCTACCCTTCTCCCAATCTCCCCATCTGACAGCCTCACATGCTCGGGGGGGCATCTCCCCATCTCCCCATCTCCCCATCTCCCCATCTCCCCATCTCCCCATCTGACAGCCTCACATGCTCGGGGGGGCATCTCCCCATCTCCCCATCTCCCCATCTCCCCATCTGACAGCCTCACATGCTCGGGGGGGCATCTCCCCATCTCCCCATCTGACAGCCTCACATGCTCGGGGGGGCATCTCCCCATCTCCCCATCTCCCCATCTCCCCATCTCCCCATCTCCCCATCTCCCCATCTCCCCATCTCCCCATCTCCCCATCTCCCCATCTCCCCATCTCCCCATCTCCCCATCTCCCCGCCTCACATGCTCGGGGGGGCATCTCACTATCTCCCCATCTCCCCATCTCCCCATCTGACAGCCTCACATGCTCGGGGGGGCATCTCCCCATCTCCCCATCTCCCCATCTCCCCATCTCCCCATCTCCCCATCTCCCCATCTCCCCATCTCCCCATCTCCCCATCTCCCCATCTGACAGCCTCACATGCTCGGGGGGGCATCTCCCCATCTCCCCATCTGACAGCCTCACATGCTCGGGGGGGCATCTCCCCATCTCCCCATCTCCCCATCTCCCCATCTCACAGCCTCACATGCTCGGGGGGGCATCTCCCCATCTCCCCATCTCCCCATCTCCCCATCTCACAGCCTCACATGCTCGGGGGGGCATCTCCCCATCTCCCCATCTCCCCATCTGACAGCCTCACATGCTCGGGGGGGCATCTCCCCATCTCCCCATCTCCCCATCTCCCCATCTCCCCATCTCCCCATCTCCCCATCTCCCCATCTCCCCATCTGACAGCCTCACATGCTCGGGGGGCATCTCCCCATCTCCCCATCTGACAGCCTCACATGCTCGGGGGGGCATCTCCCCATCTCCCCATCTCCCCATCTGACAGCCTCACATGCTCGGGGGGGCATCTCCCCATCTCCCCATCTGACAGCCTCACATGCTCGGGGGGGCATCTCCCCATCTCCCCATCTCCCCATCTGACAGCCTCACATGCTCGGGGGGGCATCTCCCCATCTCCCCATCTCCCCATCTCCCCATCTCCCCATCTCCCCATCTCCCCATCTCCCCATCTGACAGCCTCACATGCTCGGGGGGGCATCTCCCCATCTCCCCATCTCCCCATCTCCCCATCTCCCCATCTCCCCATCTCCCCATCTCCCCATCTCCCCATCTCCCCATCTCCCCATCTCCCCATCTGACAGCCTCACATGCTCGGGGGGGCATCTCCCCGTCTCCCCGTCTCCCCGTCTCCCCGTCTCCCCGTCTCCCCGTCTCCCCGTCTCCCCGTCTCCCCGTCTCCCCGTCTCCCCAGCCTCACATGCTCGGGGGGCGTCTCCCCGTCTCCCCATCTCCCCGTCTCCCCAGCCTCACATGCTCGGGGGGGCGTCTCCCCGTCTCCCCGTCTCCCCATCTCCCCATCTCCCCATCTCCCCAGCCTCACATGCTCGGGGGGGCGTCTCCCCGTCTCCCCGTCTCCCCATCTCCCCATCTCCCCAGCCTCACATGCTCGGGGGGGCGTCTCCCCGTCTCCCCGTCTCCCCGTCTCCCCGTCTCCCCGTCTCCCCGTCTCCCCATCTCCCCATCTCCCCAGCCTCACATGCTCGGGGGGGCGTCTCCCCGTCTCCCCGTCTCCCCATCTCCCCATCTCCCCATCTCCCCATCTCCCCAGCCTCACATTCTCGGGGGGGCGTCTCCCCGTCTCCCCGTCTCCCCGTCTCCCCATCTCCCCATCTCCCCATCTCCCCAGCCTCACATGCTCGGGGGGGCGTCTCCCCGTCTCCCCATCTCCCCATCTCCCCATCTCCCCAGCCTCACATGCTCGGGGGGGCGTCTCCCCGTCTCCCCATCTCCCCATCTCCCCATCTCCCCATCTCCCCAGCCTCACATGCTCGGGGGGCGTCTCCCCATCTCCCCATCTCCCCATCTCCCCATCTCCCCATCTCCCCATCTCCCCATCTCCCCATCTCCCCATCTCCCCAGCCTCACATGCTCGGGGGGGCGTCTCCCCGTCTCCCCGTCTCCCCATCTCCCCATCTCCCCAGCCTCACATGCTCGGGGGGGCGTCTCCCCGTCTCCCCGTCTCCCCGTCTCCCCATCTCCCCATCTCCCCATCTCCCCATCTCCCCATCTCCCCAGCCTCACATGCTCGGGGGGGCGTCTCCCCGTCTCCCCATCTCCCCATCTCCCCAGCCTCACATGCTCGGGGGGGCGTCTCCCCGTCTCCCCGTCTCCCCATCTCCCCATCTCCCCATCTCCCCAGCCTCACATGCTCGGGGGGGCGTCTCCCCGTCTCCCCGTCTCCCCATCTCCCCATCTCCCCATCTCCCCATCTCCCCAGCCTCACATGCTCGGGGGGGCGTCTCCCCGTCTCCCCGTCTCCCCGTCTCCCCGTCTCCCCGTCTCCCCGTCTCCCCATCTCCCCATCTCCCCATCTCCCCATCTCCCCATCTCCCCAGCCTCACATGCTCGGGGGGGCGTCTCCCCGTCTCCCCATCTCCCCATCTCCCCATCTCCCCAGCCTCACATGCTCGGGGGGGCGTCTCCCCGTCTCCCCATCTCCCCAGCCTCACATGCTCGGGGGGGCGTCTCCCCGTCTCCCCGTCTCCCCATCTCCCCAGCCTCACATGCTCGGGGGGGCGTCTCCCCGTCTCCCCGTCTCCCCATCTCCCCAGCCTCACATGCTCGGGGGGGCGTCTCCCCGTCTCCCCGTCTCCCCATCTCCCCATCTCCCCAGCCTCACATGCTCGGGGGGGCGTCTCCCCGTCTCCCCGTCTCCCCATCTCCCCGCCTCACATGCTCGGGGGGGCATCTCCCCATCTCCCCATCTCCCCATCTCCCCATCTCCCCATCTCCCCATCTCCCCGCCTCACATGCTCGGGGGGGCATCTCCCCATCTCCCCATCTCCCCATCTCCCCATCTCCCCATCTCCCCATCTCCCCATCTCCCCATCTCCCCATCTCCCCATCTCCCCATCTCCCCATCTCCCCATCTCCCCGCCTCACATGCTCGGGGGGGCATCTCCCCATCTCCCCATCTCCCCGCCTCACATGCTCGGGGGGGCATCTCCCCATCTCCCCATCTGACAGCCTCACATGCTCGGGGGGGGCATCTCCCCATCTCCCCATCTGACAGCCTCACATGCTCGGGGGGGGCATCTCCCCATCTCCCCATCTGACAGCCTCACATGCTCGGGGGGGGCATCTCCCCATCTCCCCATCTGACAGCCTCACATGCTCGGGGGGCATCTCCCCATCTCCCCATCTGACAGCCTCACATGCTCGGGGGGGCATCTCCCCATCTCCCCATCTCCCCATCTCCCCATCTCCCCATCTCCCCATCTGACAGCCTCACATGCTCGGGGGGGCATCTCCCCATCTCCCCATCTCCCCATCTCCCCATCTCCCCATCTCCCCATCTCCCCATCTCCCCATCTCCCCATCCTCACATGCTCGGGGGGGCATCTCCCCATCTCCCCATCTCCCCATCTCCCCATCTCCCCATCTCCCCATCTCCCCATCTCCCCATCTCCCCATCTCCCCATCTCCCCATCTGACAGCCTCACATGCTCGGGGGGGCATCTCCCCATCTCCCCATCTCCCCATCTCCCCATCTCCCCATCTCCCCATCTCCCCATCTCCCCATCTCCCCATCTCCCCATCTCCCCATCTGACAGCCTCACATGCTCGGGGGGGCATCTCCCCATCTCCCCATCTCCCCATCTCCCCATCTCCCCATCTCCCCATCTCCCCATCTGACAGCCTCACATGCTCGGGGGGGCATCTCCCCATCTCCCCATCTCCCCATCTGACAGCCTCACATGCTCGGGGGGGCATCTCCCCATCTCCCCATCTCCCCATCTCCCCATCTCCCCATCTCCCCATGGGGGCATCTCCCCATCTCCCCATCTCCCCATCTGACAGCCTCACATGCTCGGGGGGGCATCTCCCCATCTCCCCATCTCCCCATCTGACAGCCTCACATGCTCGGGGGGGCATCTCCCCATCTCCCCATCTCCCCATCTCCCCATCTCCCCATCTCCCCATCTCCCCATCTGACAGCCTCACATGCTCGGGGGGGCATCTCCCCATCTCCCCATCTCCCCATCTCCCCATATGACAGCCTCACATGCTCGGGGGGGCATCTCCCCATCTCCCCATCTCCCCATCTCCCCATCTCCCCATCTCCCCATCTCCCCATCTCCCCATCTCCCCATCTCCCCATCTCCCCATCTCCCCATCTCCCCATCTGACAGCCTCACATGCTCGGGGGGGCATCTCCCCATCTCCCCATCTGACAGCCTCACATGCTCGGGGGGGCATCTCCCCATCTCCCCATCTGACAGCCTCACATGCTCGGGGGGGCATCTCCCCATCTCCCCATCTCCCCATCTCCCCATCTCCCCATCTCCCCATCTCCCCATCTCCCCATCTCCCCATCTCCCCATCTCCCCATCTGACAGCCTCACATGCTCGGGGGGGCATCTCCCCATCTCCCCATCTCCCCATCTCCCCATCTCCCCATCTCCCCATCTCCCCATCTCCCCATCTCCCCATCTCCCCATCTCCCCATCTCCCCATCTCCCCATCTGACAGCCTCACATGCTCGGGGGGGCATCTCCCCATCTCCCCATCTCCCCATCTCCCCATCTCCCCATCTCCCCATCTCCCCATCTCCCCATCTCCCCATCTCCCCATCTCCCCATCTCCCCATCTCCCCATCTCCCCATCTGACAGCCTCACATGCTCGGGGGGGCGTCTCCCCGTCTCCCCGTCTCCCCGTCTCCCATGCTCGGGGGGCGTCTCCCCGTCTCCCCGTCTCCCCGCCTCCCATGCTCGGGGGGGCGTCTCCCCGTCTCCCCGCCTCCCATGCTCGGGGGGGCGTCTCCCCGTCTCCCCGCCTCACATGCTCGGGGGGGCGTCTCCCCGTCTCCCCGTCTCCCCGTCTCCCCGCCTCACATGCTCGGGGGGGCATCTCCCCATCTCCCCATCTCCCCGTCTCCCCGTCTCCCCGTCTCCCCGTCTCCCCGTCTCCCCGCCTCACATGCTCGGGGGGGCATCTCCCCGTCTCCCCGTCTCCCCGTCTCCCCGTCTCCCCGTCTCCCCGTCTCCCCGCCTCACATGCTCGGGGGGGCATCTCCCCATCTCCCCGTCTCCCCGTCTCCCCGCCTCACATGCTCGGGGGGGCATCTCCCCGTCTCCCCGTCTCCCCGTCTCCCCGTCTCCCCGTCTCCCCGTCTCCCCGCCTCACATGCTCGGGGGGGCATCTCCCCATCTCCCCATCTCCCCATCTCCCCGTCTCCCCGTCTCCCCGTCTCCCCGCCTCACATGCTCGGGGGGGCATCTCCCCGTCTCCCCGTCTCCCCGTCTCCCCGTCTCACATGCTCGGGGGGGCATCTCCCCGCCTCCCCGTCTCCCCGCCTCCCCGTCTCCCCATCTCCCCGTCTCCCCATCTCCCCGCCTCACATGCTCGGGGGGGCATCTCCCCATCTCCCCATCTCCCCGCCTCACATGCTCGGGGGGGCATCTCCCCATCTCCCCATCTCCCCGCCTCACATGCTCGGGGGGGCATCTCCCCGTCTCCCCGTCTCCCCGTCTCCCCGTCTCCCCATCTCCCCATCTCCCCGCCTCACATGCTCGGGGGGGCATCTCCCCGTCTCCCCGTCTCCCCGTCTCCCCGTCTCCCCATCTCCCCATCTCCCCGCCTCACATGCTCGGGGGGGCATCTCCCCATCTCCCCATCTCCCCATCTCCCCATCTCCCCGCCTCACATGCTCGGGGGGGCATCTCCCCATCTCCCCATCTCCCCATCTCCCCGCCTCCCCATCTCCCCGCCTCCCCATCTCCCCATCTCCCCATCTCCCCATCTCCCCATCTCCCCGCCTCACATGCTCGGGGGGGCATCTCCCCATCTCCCCATCTCCCCATCTCCCCATCTCCCCATCTCCCCGCCTCACATGCTCGGGGGGGCATCTCCCCATCTCCCCATCTCCCCATCTCCCCATCTCCCCATCTCCCCATCTCCCCGCCTCACATGCTCGGGGGGGCATCTCCCCATCTCCCCATCTCCCCGCCTCACATGCTCGGGGGGGCATCTCCCCATCTCCCCATCTCCCCATCTCCCCGCCTCACATGCTCGGGGGGGCATCTCCCCATCTCCCCATCTCCCCATCTCCCCGCCTCACATGCTCGGGGGGGCATCTCCCCATCTCCCCATCTCCCCATCTCCCCATCTCCCCATCTCCCCATCTCCCCATCTCCCCATCTCCCCATCTCCCCGCCTCACATGCTCGGGGGGGCATCTCCCCATCTCCCCATCTCCCCGCCTCACATGCTCGGGGGGGCATCTCCCCATCTCCCCATCTCCCCATCTCCCCGCCTCACATGCTCGGGGGGGCATCTCCCCATCTCCCCATCTCCCCATCTCCCCATCTCCCCGCCTCACATGCTCGGGGGGGCATCTCCCCATCTCCCCATCTCCCCATCTCCCCGCCTCACATGCTCGGGGGGGCATCTCCCCATCTCCCCATCTCCCCATCTCCCATGCTCGGGGGGGCATCTCCCCATCTCCCCGCCTCACATGCTCGGGGGGGCATCTCCCCATCTCCCCATCTCCCCATCTCCCCATCTCCCCATCTCCCCATCTCCCCATCTCCCCATCTCCCCATCTCCCCGCCTCACATGCTCGGGGGGGCATCTCCCCATCTCCCCATCTCCCCATCTCCCCATCTCCCCATCTCCCCATCTCCCCATCTCCCCATCTCCCCATCTCCCCATCTCCCCATCTCCCCATCTCCCCATCTCCCCATCTCCCCATCTCCCCATCTCCCCATCTCCCCATCTCCCCATCTCCCCGCCTCACATGCTCGGGGGGGCATCTCCCCATCTCCCCATCTCCCCATCTCCCCATCTCCCCATCTCCCCATCTCCCCATCTCCCCATCTCCCCATCTCCCCATCTCCCCATCTCCCCATCTCCCCATCTCCCCATCTCCCCATCTCCCCATCTCCCCATCTCCCCATCTCCCCATCTCCCCATCTCCCCATCTCCCCGCCTCACATGCTCGGGGGGGCATCTCCCCATCTCCCCATCTCCCCATCTCCCCATCTCCCCATCTCCCCATCTCCCCATCTCCCCATCTCCCCATCTCCCCATCTCCCCATCTCCCCATCTCCCCATCTCCCCATCTCCCCATCTCCCAGCCTCACATGCTCGGGGGGGCATCTCCCCATCTCCCCATCTCCCCATCTCCCCATCTCCCCATCTCCCCATCTCCCCATCTCCCCATCTCCCCATCTCCCCATCTCCCCATCTCCCCATCTCCCCATCTCCCCATCTCCCCATCTCCCCATCTCCCCATCTCCCCATCTCCCCATCTCCCCATCTCCCCATCTCCCCATCCTCACATGCTCGGGGGGGCATCTCCCCATCTCCCCATCTCCCCATCTCCCCATCTCCCCATCTCCCCATCTCCCCATCTCCCCATCTCCCCATCTCCCCATCTCCCCATCTCCCCATCTCCCCATCTCCCCATCTCCCCATCTCCCCGCCTCACATGCTCGGGGGGGCATCTCCCCATCTCCCCATCTCCCCATCTCCCCATCTCCCCATCTCCCCATCTCCCCATCTCCCCATCTCCCCATCTCCCCATCTCCCCATCTCCCCATCTCCCCATCTCCCCATCTCCCCATCTCCCCATCTCCCCATCTCCCCATCTCCCCATCTCCCCATCTCCCCATCTCCCCATCTCCCCATCTCCCCATCTCCCCATCTCCCCATCTCCCCATCTCCCCATCTCCCCATCTCCCAGCCTCACATGCTCGGGGGGGCATCTCCCCATCTCCCCATCTCCCCATCTCCCAGCCTCACATGCTCGGGGGGGCATCTCCCCATCTCCCCATCTCCCCATCTCCCCATCTCCCCATCTCCCCATCTCCCCATCTCCCCATCTCCCCATCTCCCCATCTCCCCATCTCCCCATCTCCCCATCTCCCCATCTCCCCATCTCCCCATCTCCCCATCTCACATGCTCGGGGGGGCATCTCCCCATCTCCCCATCTCCCCATCTCCCCATCTCCCCATCTCCCCATGCTCGGGGGGGCATCTCCCCATCTCCCCATCTCCCCATCTCCCCATCTCCCAGCCTCACATGCTCGGGGGGGCATCTCCCCATCTCCCCATCTCCCCATCTCCCCATCTCCCCATCTCCCCATCTCCCCATCTCCCCATCTCCCCGCCTCACATGCTCGGGGGGGCATCTCCCCATCTCCCCATCTCCCCATCTCCCCATCTCCCCATCTCCCCATCTCCCCATCTCCCCATCTCCCCATCTCCCCATCTCCCCATCTCCCCATCTCCCCATCTCCCCATCTCCCCATCTCCCCGCCTCACATGCTCGGGGGGGCATCTCCCCATCTCCCCATGCTCGGGGGGGCATCTCCCCATCTCCCCATGCTCGGGGGGCATCTCCCCATCTCCCCATCTCCCCGCCTCACATGCTCGGGGGGGCATCTCCCCATCTCCCCATGCTCGGGGGGGCATCTCCCCATCTCCCCATGCTCGGGGGGGCATCTCCCCATCTCCCCATCTCCCCATCTCACATGCTCGGGGGGGCATCTCCCCATCTCCCCATCTCCCAGCCTCACATGCTCGGGGGGGCATCTCCCCATCTCCCCATCTCCCAGCCTCACATGCTCGGGGGGGCATCTCCCCATCTCCCCATCTCCCCATCTCCCCATCTCCCCATCTCCCCATCTCCCCATCTCCCCATCTCCCCATCTCCCCATCTCCCCATCTCCCCATCTCCCCATCTCCCCATCTCCCCATCTCCCCATCTCCCCATCTCCCAGCCTCACATGCTCGGGGGGCATCTCCCCATCTCCCCATCTCCCCATCTCCCCATCTCCCCATCTCCCAGCCTCACATGCTCGGGGGGCATCTCCCCATCTCCCCATCTCCCAGCCTCACATGCTCGGGGGGCATCTCCCCATCTCCCCATCTCCCCATCTCCCCATCTCCCCGCCTCCCCGCCTCCCCGCCTCCCCGCCTCCCCGCCTCCCCGCCTCCCCGCCTCACATGCTCGGGGGGGCATCTCCCCATCTCCCCATCTCCCCATCTCCCCGCCTCCCCGCCTCACATGCTCGGGGGGGCATCTCCCCATCTCCCCATGCTCGGGGGGGCATCTCCCCATCTCCCCATCTCCCCATCTCCCCGCCTCACATGCTCGGGGGGGCATCTCCCCATCTCCCCATCTCCCCATCTCCCCATCTCCCCATGCTCGGGGGGGCATCTCCCCATCTCCCCATCTCCCCATGCTCGGGGGGGCATCTCCCCATCTCCCCATCTCCCCATCTCCCCATCTCCCCGCCTCCCCGCCTCACATGCTCGGGGGGGCATCTCCCCATCTCCCCATGCTCGGGGGGGCATCTCCCCATCTCCCCATCTCCCCATCTCCCCATCTCCCCGCCTCACATGCTCGGGGGGGCATCTCCCCATCTCCCCATCTCCCCATCTCCCCATCTCCCCATCTCCCCATCTCCCCATCTCCCCATGCTCGGGGGGGCATCTCCCCATCTCCCCATCTCCCCATGCTCGGGGGGGCATCTCCCCATCTCCCCATCTCCCCATGCTCGGGGGGGCATCTCCCCATCTCCCCATCTCCCCATGCTCGGGGGGGCATCTCCCCATCTCCCCATCTCCCCATGCTCGGGGGGGCATCTCCCCATCTCCCCATCTCCCCATCTCCCCATCTCCCCATCTCCCCATCTCCCCATCTCCCCATCTCCCCATCTCCCCATCTCCCCATCTCCCCATCTCCCCATCTCCCCATCTCCCCATCTCCCCATCTCCCCATCTCACATGCTCGGGGGGGCATCTCCCCATCTCCCCATCTCCACATGCTCGGGGGGGCATCTCCCCATCTCCCCATCTCCCCATCTCCCCATCTCCCCATCTCCCCATCTCCCCATCTCCCCATCTCCCCATCTCCCCATCTCCCCATCTCCCCATCTCCCCATCTCCCCATCTCCCCATCTCCCCATCTCCCCATCTCCCCATCTCCCCATCTCACAGCCTCACATGCTCGGGGGGGCATCTCCCCATCTCCCCATCTCCCCATCTCCCCATCTCCCCATCTCCCCATCTCCCCATCTCCCCATCTCCCCATCTCCCCATCTCCCCATCTCCCCATCTCCCCATCTCCCCATCTCCCCATCTCACAGCCTCACATGCTCGGGGGGGCATCTCCCCATCTCCCCATCTCCCCATCTCCCCATCTCCCCATCTCCCCATCTCCCCATCTCCCCATCTCCCCATCTCCCCATCTCCCCATCTCCCCATCTCCCCATCTCCCCATCTCCCCATCTCCCCATCTCCCCATCTCCCCATCTCCCCATCTCCCCATCTCCCCATCTCCCCATCTCCCCATCTCACAGCCTCACATGCTCGGGGGGGCATCTCCCCATCTCCCCATCTCCCCATCTCCCCATCTCCCCATCTCCCCATCTCCCCGCCTCACATGCTCGGGGGGGCATCTCCCCATCTCCCCATCTCCCCATCTCCCCATCTCCCCATCTCCCCGCCTCACATGCTCGGGGGGGCATCTCCCCATCTCCCCATGCTCGGGGGGGCATCTCCCCATCTCCCCATGCTCGGGGGGCATCTCCCCATCTCCCCATCTCCCCATCTCCCCGCCTCACATGCTCGGGGGGGCATCTCCCCATCTCCCCATGCTCGGGGGGGCATCTCCCCATCTCCCCATCTCCCCATCTCCCCATCTCCCCATCTCCCCATCTCCCCATCTCCCCATCTCCCCATCTCCCCATCTCCCCATCTCCCCATCTCACATGCTCGGGGGGGCATCTCCCCATCTCCCCATCTCCCCATCTCCCCATCTCCCCATCTCCCCGCCTCACATGCTCGGGGGGGCATCTCCCCATCTCCCCATCTCCCCATCTCCCCGCCTCACATGCTCGGGGGGGCATCTCCCCATCTCCCCATCTCCCCATCTCACAGCCTCACATGCTCGGGGGGGCATCTCCCCATCTCCCCATCTCCCCATCTCCCCATCTCCCCATCTCCCCATCTCCCCATCTCCCCATCTCCCCATCTCCCCATCTCCCCATCTCCCCGCCTCACATGCTCGGGGGGGCATCTCCCCATCTCCCCATCTCCCCGCCTCACATGCTCGGGGGGGCATCTCCCCATCTCCCCATCTCCCCATGCTCGGGGGGGCATCTCCCCATCTCCCCATCTCCCCATGCTCGGGGGGGCATCTCCCCATCTCCCCATCTCCCCATCTCCCCATCTCCCCATCTCCCCATCTCCCCATCTCACAGCCTCACATGCTCGGGGGGGCATCTCCCCATCTCCCCATCTCCCCATCTCCCCATCTCCCCATCTCCCCATCTCCCCATCTCCCCATCTCCCCATCTCCCCATCTCCCCATCTCCCCATCTCCCCATCTCCCCATCTCCCCATCTCCCCATCTCCCCATCTCACAGCCTCACATGCTCGGGGGGGCATCTCCCCATCTCCCCATCTCCCCATCTCCCCATCTCCCCATCTCCCCATCTCCCCATCTCCCCATCTCCCCATCTCCCCATCTCCCCATCTCCCCATCTCCCCATCTCCCCATCTCACATGCTCGGGGGGGCATCTCCCCATCTCCCCATCTCCCCATCTCCCCATCTCCCCATCTCCCCATCTCCCCATCTCCCCATCTCCCCATCTCCCCATCTCCCCATCTCCCCATCTCCCCATCTCCCCATCTCCCCATCTCCCCATCTCCCCATCTCCCCATCTCCCCATCTCCCCATCTCCCCATCTCCCAGCCTCACATGCTCGGGGGGGCATCTCCCCATCTCCCCATCTCCCCATCTCCCCATCTCCCCATCTCCCCATCTCCCCATCTCCCATGCTCGGGGGGGCATCTCCCCATCTCCCCATCTCCCCATCTCCCCATCTCCCCATCTCCCCATCTCCCCATCTCACATGCTCGGGGGGGCATCTCCCCATCTCCCCATCTCCCCATCTCCCCATCTCCCCATCTCCCCATCTCCCCATCTCACATGCTCGGGGGGGCATCTCCCCATCTCCCCATCTCCCCATCTCCCCATCTCCCCATCTCCCCATCTCCCCATCTCCCCATCTCACATGCTCGGGGGGGCATCTCCCCATCTCCCCATCTCCCCATCTCCCCATCTGACAGCCTCACATGCTCGGGGGGGCATCTCCCCATCTCCCCATCTGACAGCCTCACATGCTCGGGGGGGCATCTCCCCATCTCCCCATCTGACAGCCTCACATGCTCGGGGGGGCATCTCCCCATCTCCCCATCTCCCCATCTCCCCATCTCCCCATCTCCCCATCTCCCCATCTCCCCATCTCCCCATCTCCCCATCTCCCCATCTCCCCAGCCTCACATGCTCGGGGGGGCATCTCCCCATCTCCCCATCTCCCCATCTCCCCATCTCCCCATCTCCCCATCTCCCCATCTCCCCATCTCCCCATCTCCCCATCTCCCCATCTCCCCATCTCCCCATCTCCCCATCTCCCCATCTCCCCATCTCCCCATCTCCCCAGCCTCACATGCTCGGGGGGGCATCTCCCCATCTCCCCATCTCCCCATCTCCCCAGCCTCACATGCTCGGGGGGGCATCTCCCCATCTCCCCATCTCCCCATCTCCCCATCTCCCCATCTCCCCATCTCCCCATCTCCCCATCTCCCCATCTCCCCATCTCCCCATCTCCCCATCTCCCCATCTCCCCATCTCCCCATCTCCCCATCTCCCCAGCCTCACATGCTCGGGGGGGCATCTCCCCATCTCCCCATCTCCCCATCTCCCCAGCCTCACATGCTCGGGGGGGCATCTCCCCATCTCCCCATCTCCCCATCTCCCCATCTCCCCATCTCCCCATCTCCCCATCTCCCCATCTCCCCGTCTCCCCGTCTCCCCGTCTCCCCGTCTCCCCGTCTCCCCGTCTCCCCGTCTCCCCGTCTCCCCGTCTCCCCGTCTCCCCGTCTCCCCGTCTCCCCGTCTCCCCGTCTCCCCGTCTCCCCGTCTCCCCATCTGACAGCCTCACATGCTCGGGGGGGCATCTCCCCATCTCCCCATCTCCCCATCTCCCCATCTGACAGCCTCACATGCTCGGGGGGGCATCTCCCCATCTCCCCATCTCCCCATCTCCCCATCTCCCCATCTGACAGCCTCACATGCTCGGGGGGGCATCTCCCCATCTCCCCATCTCCCCATCTCCCCATCTCCCCATCTCCCCATCTCCCCATCTGACAGCCTCACATGCTCGGGGGGGCATCTCCCCATCTCCCCATCTCCCCATCTCCCCATCTCCCCATCTGACAGCCTCACATGCTCGGGGGGGCATCTCCCCATCTCCCCATCTCCCCATCTCCCCATCTCCCCATCTGACAGCCTCACATGCTCGGGGGGGCATCTCCCCATCTCCCCATCTCCCCATCTCCCCATCTGACAGCCTCACATGCTCGGGGGGGCATCTCCCCATCTGACAGCCTCACATGCTCGGGGGGGCATCTCCCCATCTCCCCATCTCCCCATCTCCCCATCTCCCCATCTCCCCATCTCCCCATCTCCCCATCTCCCCATCTCCCCATCTCCCCATCTGACAGCCTCACATGCTCGGGGGGGCATCTCCCCATCTCCCCATCTCCCCATCTCCCCATCTGACAGCCTCACATGCTCGGGGGGGCATCTCCCCATCTCCCCATCTGACAGCCTCACATGCTCGGGGGGGCATCTCCCCATCTCCCCATCTGACAGCCTCACATGCTCGGGGGGGCATCTCCCCATCTCCCCATCTCCCCATCTGACAGCCTCACATGCTCGGGGGGGCATCTCCCCATCTCCCCATCTGACAGCCTCACATGCTCGGGGGGGCATCTCCCCATCTCCCCATCTCCCCATCTCCCCATCTGACAGCCTCACATGCTCGGGGGGGCATCTCCCCATCTCCCCATCTCCCCATCTCCCCATCTCCCCATCTCCCCATCTCCCCATCTCCCCATCTCCCCATCTCCCCATCTCCCCATCTGACAGCCTCACATGCTCGGGGGGGCATCTCCCCATCTCCCCATCTCCCCATCTCCCCATCTCCCCATCTCCCCATCTCCCCATCTCCCCATCTGACAGCCTCACATGCTCGGGGGGGCATCTCCCCATCTCCCCATCTCCCCATCTCCCCATCTCCCCATCTCCCCATCTGACAGCCTCACATGCTCGGGGGGGCATCTCCCCATCTCCCCATCTCCCCATCTCCCCATCTGACAGCCTCACATGCTCGGGGGGGCATCTCCCCATCTCCCCATCTCCCCATCTCCCCATCTGACAGCCTCACATGCTCGGGGGGGCATCTCCCCATCTCCCCATCTCCCCATCTCCCCATCTCCCCATCTCCCCATCTCCCCATCTCCCCATCTCCCCATCTCCCCATCTCCCCATCTCCCCATCTCCCCATCTCCCCATCTCCCCATCTGACAGCCTCACATGCTCGGGGGGGCATCTCCCCATCTCCCCATCTCCCCATCTCCCCATCTCCCCATCTCCCCATCTCCCCATCTGACAGCCTCACATGCTCGGGGGGGCATCTCCCCATCTCCCCATCTCCCCATCTCCCCATCTCCCCATCTCCCCATCTCCCCATCTCCCCATCTCCCCATCTCCCCATCTGACAGCCTCACATGCTCGGGGGGGCATCTCCCCATCTCCCCATCTCCCCATCTCCCCATCTCCCCATCTCCCCATCTCCCCATCTCCCCATCTGACAGCCTCACATGCTCGGGGGGGCATCTCCCCATCTCCCCATCTCCCCATCTGACAGCCTCACATGCTCGGGGGGGCATCTCCCCATCTCCCCATCTCCCCATCTCCCCATCTCCCCATCTCCCCATCTCCCCATCTCCCCATCTCCCCATCTCCCCATCTCCCCATCTCCCCATCTCCCCATCTCCCCATCTCCCCATCTCCCCATCTCCCCATCTCCCCATCTCCCCATCTGACAGCCTCACATGCTCGGGGGGGCATCTCCCCATCTCCCCATCTCCCCATCTCCCCATCTGACAGCCTCACATGCTCGGGGGGGCATCTCCCCATCTCCCCATCTGACAGCCTCACATGCTCGGGGGGGCATCTCCCCATCTCCCCATCTCCCCATCTCCCCATCTCCCCATCTCCCCATCTCCCCATCTCCCCATCTCCCCATCTCCCCATCTGACAGCCTCACATGCTCGGGGGGGCATCTCCCCATCTCCCCATCTCCCCATCTGACAGCCTCACATGCTCGGGGGGGCATCTCCCCATCTCCCCATCTCCCCATCTGACAGCCTCACATGCTCGGGGGGGCATCTCCCCATCTCCCCATCTCCCCATCTCCCCATCTCCCCATCTCCCCATCTGACAGCCTCACATGCTCGGGGGGGCATCTCCCCATCTCCCCATCTGACAGCCTCACATGCTCGGGGGGGCATCTCCCCATCTCCCCATCTCCCCATCTCCCCATCTCCCCATCTCCCCATCTCCCCATCTCCCCATCTCCCCATCTCCCCATCTGACAGCCTCACATGCTCGGGGGGGCATCTCCCCATCTCCCCATCTCCCCATCTCCCCATCTCCCCATCTGACAGCCTCACATGCTCGGGGGGGCATCTCCCCATCTCCCCATCTCCCCATCTCCCCATCTCCCCATCTCCCCATCTCCCCATCTCCCCATCTCCCCATCTCCCCATCTCCCCATCTCCCCATCTCCCCATCTCCCCATCTCCCCATCTGACAGCCTCACATGCTCGGGGGGGCATCTCCCCATCTCCCCATCTCCCCATCTCCCCATCTCCCCATCTGACAGCCTCACATGCTCGGGGGGGCATCTCCCCATCTCCCCATCTCCCCATCTGACAGCCTCACATGCTCGGGGGGGCATCTCCCCATCTCCCCATCTCCCCATCTCCCCATCTCCCCATCTCCCCATCTGACAGCCTCACATGCTCGGGGGGGCATCTCCCCATCTCCCCATCTCCCCATCTGACAGCCTCACATGCTCGGGGGGGCATCTCCCCATCTCCCCATCTCCCCATCTCCCCATCTCCCCATCTCCCCATCTCCCCATCTCCCCATCTCCCCATCTCCCCATCTCCCCATCTCCCCATCTCCCCATCTCCCCATCTCCCCATCTCCCCATCTCCCCATCTCCCCATCTCCCCATCTCCCCATCTCCCCATCTCCCCATCTCCCCATCTGACAGCCTCACATGCTCGGGGGGGCATCTCCCCATCTCCCCATCTCCCCATCTGACAGCCTCACATGCTCGGGGGGGCATCTCCCCATCTCCCCATCTCCCCATCTGACAGCCTCACATGCTCGGGGGGGCATCTCCCCATCTCCCCATCTCCCCATCTCCCCATCTCCCCATCTCCCCATCTCCCCATCTCCCCATCTCCCCGTCTCCCCGTCTCCCCGTCTCCCCGTCTCCCCGTCTCCCCGTCTCCCCGTCTCCCCGTCTCCCCGTCTCCCCGTCTCCCCGCCTCCCATGCTCGGGGGGGCATCTCCCCATCTCCCCATCTCCCCGCCTCCCATGCTCGGGGGGGCATCTCCCCATCTCCCCATCTCCCCGCCTCACATGCTCGGGGGGGCATCTCCCCATCTCCCCATCTCCCCATCTCCCCGCCTCACATGCTCGGGGGGGCATCTCCCCATCTCCCCATCTCCCCATCTCCCCGCCTCACATGCTCGGGGGGGCATCTCCCCATCTCCCCATCTCCCCATCTCCCAGCCTCACATGCTCGGGGGGGCATCTCCCCATCTCCCCATCTCCCCATCTCCCAGCCTCACATGCTCGGGGGGGCATCTCCCCATCTCCCAGCCTCACATGCTCGGGGGGGCATCTCCCCATCTCCCCATCTCCCCATCTCCCAGCCTCACATGCTCGGGGGGGCATCTCCCCATCTCCCCATCTCCCCATCTCCCCATCTCCCCATCTCCCCATCTCCCCATCTCCCCATCTCCCCATCTCCCCATCTCCCCATCTCCCCATCTGACAGCCTCACATGCTCGGGGGGGCATCTCCCCATCTCCCCATCTCCCCATCTCCCCATCTCCCCATCTCCCCATCTCCCCATCTCCCCATCTCCCCATCTCCCCATCTCCCCATCTCCCCATCTCCCCATCTCCCCATCTCCCCATCTCCCCATCTCCCCATCTCCCCATCTCCCCATCTCCCCATCTCCCCATCTCCCCATCTCCCCATCTGACAGCCTCACATGCTCGGGGGGGCATCTCCCCATCTCCCCATCTCCCCATCTCCCCATCTCCCCATCTCCCCATCTCCCCATCTCCCCATCTCCCCATCTCCCCATCTCCCCATCTCCCCATCTCCCCATCTCCCCATCTCCCCATCTCCCCATCTCCCCATGCTCGGGGGGGCATCTCCCCATCTCCCCATCTCCCCATCTCCCCATCTCCCCATCTCCCCATCTCCCCATCTCCCCATCTCCCCATCTCCCCATCTCCCCATCTGACAGCCTCACATGCTCGGGGGGGCATCTCCCCATCTCCCCATCTCCCCATCTGACAGCCTCACATGCTCGGGGGGGCATCTCCCCATCTCCCCATCTCCCCATCTCCCCATCTCCCCATCTCCCCATCTCCCCATCTCCCCATCTCCCCATCTGACAGCCTCACATGCTCGGGGGGGCATCTCCCCATCTCCCCATCTCCCCATCTCCCCATCTCCCCATCTCCCCATCTCCCCATCTCCCCATCTCCCCATCTCCCCATCTCCCCATCTCCCCATCTCCCCATCTCCCCATCTCCCCATCTCCCCATCTGACAGCCTCACATGCTCGGGGGGGCATCTCCCCATCTCCCCATCTCCCCATCTGACAGCCTCACATGCTCGGGGGGGCATCTCCCCATCTCCCCATCTCCCCATCTCCCCATCTCCCCATCTCCCCATCTCCCCATCTGACAGCCTCACATGCTCGGGGGGGCATCTCCCCATCTCCCCATCTCCCCATCTCCCCATCTCCCCATCTCCCCATCTCCCCATCTCCCCATCTCCCCATCTCCCCATCTCCCCATCTCCCCATGCTCGGGGGGGCATCTCCCCATCTCCCCATCTCCCCATCTCCCCATCTCCCCATCTCCCCATCTCCCCATCTCCCCATCTCCCCATCTCCCCATCTCCCCATCTGACAGCCTCACATGCTCGGGGGGGCATCTCCCCATCTCCCCATCTCCCCATCTGACAGCCTCACATGCTCGGGGGGGCATCTCCCCATCTCCCCATCTCCCCATCTCCCCATCTCCCCATCTGACAGCCTCACATGCTCGGGGGGGCATCTCCCCATCTCCCCATCTCCCCATCTCCCCATCTCCCCATCTCCCCATCTCCCCATCTCCCCATCTCCCCATCTCCCCATCTCCCCATCTCCCCATCTCCCCATCTCCCCATCTCCCCATCTCCCCATCTCCCCATCTGACAGCCTCACATGCTCGGGGGGGCATCTCCCCATCTCCCCATCTCCCCATCTGACAGCCTCACATGCTCGGGGGGGCATCTCCCCATCTCCCCATCTCCCCATCTCCCCATCTCCCCATCTCCCCATCTCCCCATCTCCCCATCTCCCCATCTCCCCATCTGACAGCCTCACATGCTCGGGGGGGCATCTCCCCATCTCCCCATCTCCCCATCTCCCCATCTCCCCATCTCCCCATCTCCCCATCTCCCCATCTCCCCATCTCCCCATCTCCCCATCTCCCCATCTCCCCATCTCCCCATCTCCCCATCTGACAGCCTCACATGCTCGGGGGGGCATCTCCCCATCTCCCCATCTCCCCATCTCCCCATCTGACAGCCTCACATGCTCGGGGGGGCATCTCCCCATCTCCCCATCTCCCCATGCTCGGGGGGGCATCTCCCCATCTCCCCATCTCCCCATCTCCCCATCTCCCCATCTCCCCATCTCCCCATCTCCCCATCTCCCCATCTGACAGCCTCACATGCTCGGGGGGGCATCTCCCCATCTCCCCATCTCCCCATGCTCGGGGGGGCATCTCCCCATCTCCCCATCTCCCCATCTCCCCATCTCCCCATCTCCCCATCTCCCCATCTGACAGCCTCACATGCTCGGGGGGGCATCTCCCCATCTCCCCATCTCCCCATCTCCCCATGCTCGGGGGGGCATCTCCCCATCTCCCCATCTCCCCATCTCCCCATGCTCGGGGGGGCATCTCCCCATCTCCCCATCTCCCCATCTCCCCATCTCCCCATCTCCCCATCTCCCCATCTGACAGCCTCACATGCTCGGGGGGGCATCTCCCCATCTCCCCATCTCCCCATCTCCCCATCTCCCCATCTCCCCATCTCCCCATCTCCCCATGCTCGGGGGGGCATCTCCCCATCTCCCCATCTCCCCATCTCCCCATGCTCGGGGGGGCATCTCCCCATCTCCCCATCTCCCCATCTCCCCATCTCCCCATGCTCGGGGGGGCATCTCCCCATCTCCCCATCTCCCCATCTCCACATGCTCGGGGGGGCATCTCCCCATCTCCCCATCTCCCCATCTCCCCATCTCCCCATCTCCCCATCTCCACATGCTCGGGGGGGCATCTCCCCATCTCCCCATCTCCACATGCTCGGGGGGGCATCTCCCCATCTCCCCATCTCCCCATCTCCCCATCTCCCCATCTCCCCATGCTCGGGGGGGCATCTCCCCATCTCCCCATCTCCCCATCTCCCCATCTCCCCATCTCCCCATGCTCGGGGGGGCATCTCCCCATCTCCCCATCTCCCCATCTCCCCATCTCCCCATCTCCCCATCTCCCCATCTCCCCATCTCCCCATCTCCCCATCTCCCCATCTCCCCATCTCCCCATCTCCCCATCTCCCCAGCCTCACATGCTCGGGGGGGCATCTCCCCATCTCCCCATCTCCCCATCTCCCCATCTCCCCATCTCCCCATCTCCCCATCTCCCCATCTCCCCATCTCCCCATCTCCCCATCTCCCCAGCCTCACATGCTCGGGGGGGCATCTCCCCATCTCCCCATCTCCCCATCTCCCCATCTCCCCATCTCCCCATCTCCCCATCTCCCCATCTCCCCATCTCCCCATCTCCCCAGCCTCACATGCTCGGGGGGGCATCTCCCCATCTCCCCATCCTCACATGCTCGGGGGGGCATCTCCCCATCTCCCCATCTCCCCATCTCCCCATCTCCCCATCTCCCCATCTCCCCAGCCTCACATGCTCGGGGGGGCATCTCCCCATCTCCCCATCTCCCCATCTCCCCATCTCCCCATCTCCCCATCTCCCCATCTCCCCATCTCCCCATCTCCCCATCTCCCCATCTCCCCATCTCCCCATCTCCCCAGCCTCACATGCTCGGGGGGGCATCTCCCCATCTCCCCATCCTCACATGCTCGGGGGGGCATCTCCCCATCTCCCCATCCTCACATGCTCGGGGGGGCATCTCCCCATCTCCCCATCTCCCCATCTCCCCATCTCCCCATGCTCGGGGGGGCATCTCCCCATCTCCCCATCTCCCCATCTCCCCAGCCTCACATGCTCGGGGGGGCATCTCCCCATCTCCCCATCTCCCCATCTCCCCATCCTCGGGGGGGCATCTCCCCATCTCCCCATCCTCACATGCTCGGGGGGGCATCTCCCCATCTCCCCATCCTCACATGCTCGGGGGGGCATCTCCCCATCTCCCCATCCTCACATGCTCGGGGGGGCATCTCCCCATCTCCCCATCTCCCCATCCTCACATGCTCGGGGGGGCATCTCCCCATCTCCCCATCTCCCCATCTCCCCATCTCCCCATCTCCCCATCTCCCCATCTCCCCATCTCCCCATCTCCCCATCTCCCCATCTCCCCATCTCCCCATCTCCCCATCTCCCCATCTCCCCAGCCTCACATGCTCGGGGGGGCATCTCCCCATCTCCCCATCTCCCCATCTCCCCATCTCCCCATCTCCCCATCTCCCCAGCCTCACATGCTCGGGGGGGCATCTCCCCATCTCCCCATCTCCCCAGCCTCACATGCTCGGGGGGGCATCTCCCCATCTCCCCATCTCCCCAGCCTCACATGCTCGGGGGGGCATCTCCCCATCTCCCCATCTCCCCAGCCTCACATGCTCGGGGGGGCATCTCCCCATCTCCCCATCTCCCCAGCCTCACATGCTCGGGGGGGCATCTCCCCATCTCCCCAGCCTCACATGCTCGGGGGGGCATCTCCCCATCTCCCCAGCCTCACATGCTCGGGGGGGCATCTCCCCATCTCCCCATCTCCCCAGCCTCACATGCTCGGTGGGGCATCTCCCCATCTCCCCATCTCCCCATCTCCCCATCTCCCCATCTCCCCATCTCCCCATCTCCCCATCTCCCCATCTCCCCATCTCCCCAGCCTCACATGCTCGGGGGGGCATCTCCCCATCTCCCCATCTCCCCATCTCCCCATCTCCCCAGCCTCACATGCTCGGGGGGGCATCTCCCCATCTCCCCATCTCCCCATCTCCCCATCTCCCCAGCCTCACATGCTCGGGGGGGCATCTCCCCATCTCCCCATCTCCCCATCTCCCCATCTCCCCAGCCTCACATGCTCGGGGGGGCATCTCCCCATCTCCCCATCTCCCCATCTCCCCATCTGACAGCCTCACATGCTCGGGGGGGCATCTCCCCATCTCCCCATCTCCCCATCTCCCCATCTCCCCATCTCCCCATCTGACAGCCTCACATGCTCGGGGGGGCATCTCCCCATCTCCCCATCTCCCCATCTGACAGCCTCACATGCTCGGGGGGGCATCTCCCCATCTCCCCATCTCCCCATCTGACAGCCTCACATGCTCGGGGGGGCATCTCCCCATCTCCCCATCTCCCCATCTCCCCATCTCCCCATCTGACAGCCTCACATGCTCGGGGGGGCATCTCCCCATCTCCCCATCTCCCCATCTCCCCATCTCCCCATCTCCCCATCTCCCCATCTCCCCATCTCCCCATCTCCCCATCTGACAGCCTCACATGCTCGGGGGGGCATCTCCCCATCTCCCCATCTCCCCATCTCCCCATCTCCCCATCTCCCCATCTCCCCATCTCCCCATCTGACAGCCTCACATGCTCGGGGGGGCATCTCCCCATCTCCCCATCTCCCCATCTCCCCATCTGACAGCCTCACATGCTCGGGGGGGCATCTCCCCATCTCCCCATCTCCCCATCTGACAGCCTCACATGCTCGGGGGGGCATCTCCCCATCTCCCCATCTCCCCATCTGACAGCCTCACATGCTCGGGGGGCATCTCCCCATCTCCCCATCTCCCCATCTCCCCATCTCCCCATCTCCCCATCTGACAGCCTCACATGCTCGGGGGGGCATCTCCCCATCTCCCCATCTCCCCATCTCCCCATCTCCCCATCTCCCCATCTCCCCATCTCCCCATCTCCCCATCTGACAGCCTCACATGCTCGGGGGGGCATCTCCCCATCTCCCCATCTCCCCATCTCCCCATCTCCCCATCTCCCCATCTCCCCATCTCCCCATCTCCCCATCTGACAGCCTCACATGCTCGGGGGGGCATCTCCCCATCTCCCCATCTCCCCATCTCCCCATCTCCCCATCTGACAGCCTCACATGCTCGGGGGGGCATCTCCCCATCTGACAGCCTCACATGCTCGGGGGGGCATCTCCCCATCTGACAGCCTCACATGCTCGGGGGGGCATCTCCCCATCTCCCCATCTCCCCATCTCCCCATCTCCCCATCTCCCCATCTCCCCATCTCCCCATCTCCCCATCTCCCCATCTCCCCATCTGACAGCCTCACATGCTCGGGGGGGCATCTCCCCATCTCCCCATCTCCCCATCTCCCCATCTCCCCATCTCCCCATCTCCCCATCTCCCCATCTCCCCATCTCCCCATCTGACAGCCTCACATGCTCGGGGGGGCATCTCCCCATCTCCCCATCTCCCCATCTCCCCATCTCCCCATCTCCCCATCTCCCCATCTCCCCATCTCCCCATCTCCCCATCTCCCCATCTCCCCATCTCCCCATCTCCCCATCTCCCCATCTCCCCATCTCCCCATCTCCCCATCTCCCCATCTCCCCATCTGACAGCCTCACATGCTCGGGGGGGCATCTCCCCATCTGACAGCCTCACATGCTCGGGGGGGCATCTCCCCATCTCCCCATCTCCCCATCTCCCCATCTCCCCATCTCCCCATCTCCCCATCTCCCCATCTCCCCATCTCCCCATCTCCCCATCTCCCCATCTCCCCATCTCCCCATCTCCCCATCTCCCCATCTCCCCATCTCCCCATCTCCCCATCTCCCCATCTCCCCATCTCCCCATCTCCCCATCTCCCCATCTCCCCATCTCCCCATCTCCCCATCTCCCCATCTCCCCATCTCCCCATCTCCCCATCTCCCCATCTCCCCATCTCCCCATCTCCCCATCTCCCCATCTCCCCATCTCCCCATCTCCCCATCTCCCCATCTCCCCATCTCCCCATCTCCCCATCTCCCCATCTCCCCATCTCCCCATCTCCCCATCTCCCCATCTCCCCATCTCCCCATCTCCCCATCTCCCCATCTCCCCATCTCCCCATCTCCCCATCTCCCCATCTGACAGCCTCACATGCTCGGGGGGGCATCTCCCCATCTGACAGCCTCACATGCTCGGGGGGGCATCTCCCCATCTGACAGCCTCACATGCTCGGGGGGGCATCTCCCCATCTGACAGCCTCACATGCTCGGGGGGGCATCTCCCCATCTCCCCATCTCCCCATCTCCCCATCTCCCCATCTCCCCATCTCCCCATCTCACAGCCTCACATGCTCGGGGGGGCATCTCCCCATCTGACAGCCTCACATGCTCGGGGGGGCATCTCCCCATCTCCCCATCTCCCCATCTCCCCATCTCCCCATCTGACAGCCTCACATGCTCGGGGGGGCATCTCCCCATCTCCCCATCTCCCCATCTCCCCATCTCCCCATCTCCCCATCTCCCCATCTCCCCATCTCCCCATCTCCCCATCTCCCCATCTCCCCATCTCCCCATCTCCCCATCTCCCCATCTGACAGCCTCACATGCTCGGGGGGCATCTCCCCATCTGACAGCCTCACATGCTCGGGGGGGCATCTCCCCATCTGACAGCCTCACATGCTCGGGGGGGCATCTCCCCATCTGACAGCCTCACATGCTCGGGGGGGCATCTCCCCATCTCCCCATCTCCCCATCTCCCCATCTCCCCATCTCCCCATCTCCCCATCTCCCCATCTCCCCATCTCCCCATCTCCCCATCTCCCCATCTCCCCATCTCCCCATCTCCCCATCTCCCCATCTCCCCATCTCCCCATCTCCCCATCTGACAGCCTCACATGCTCGGGGGGGCATCTCCCCATCTCCCCATCTCCCCATCTCCCCATCTGACAGCCTCACATGCTCGGGGGGGCATCTCCCCATCTCCCCATCTCCCCATCTCCCCATCTCCCCATCTCCCCATCTCCCCATCTCCCCATCTCCCCATCTCCCCATCTCCCCATCTCCCCATCTCCCCATCTCCCCATCTCCCCATCTCCCCATCTCCCCATCTCCCCATCTCCCCATCTGACAGCCTCACATGCTCGGGGGGGCATCTCCCCATCTCCCCATCTCCCCATCTGACATCCTCACATGCTCGGGGGGGCATCTCCCCATCTGACAGCCTCACATGCTCGGGGGGGCATCTCCCCATCTCCCCATCTCCCCATCTCCCCATCTCCCCATCTGACAGCCTCACATGCTCGGGGGGGCATCTCCCCATCTGACAGCCTCACATGCTCGGGGGGCATCTCCCCATCTGACAGCCTCACATGCTCGGGGGGGCATCTCCCCATCTCCCCATCTCCCCATCTCCCCATCTCCCCATCTCCCCATCTGACAGCCTCACATGCTCGGGGGGGCATCTCCCCATCTCCCCATCTCCCCATCTCCCCATCTCCCCATCTCCCCATCTCCCCATCTCCCCATCTCCCCATCTCCCCATCTCCCCATCTCCCCATCTCCCCATCTCCCCATCTCCCCATCTCCCCATCTCCCCATCTCCCCATCTCCCCATCTCCCCATCTGACAGCCTCACATGCTCGGGGGGGCATCTCCCCATCTCCCCATCTGACAGCCTCACATGCTCGGGGGGGCATCTCCCCATCTCCCCATCTCCCCATCTCCCCATCTCCCCATCTCCCCATCTCCCCATCTCCCCATCTCCCCATCTCCCCATCTCCCCATCTCCCCATCTCCCCATCTCCCCATCTGACAGCCTCACATGCTCGGGGGGCATCTCCCCATCTCCCCATCTCCCCATCTCCCCATCTGACAGCCTCACATGCTCGGGGGGGCATCTCCCCATCTCCCCATCTGACAGCCTCACATGCTCGGGGGGGCATCTCCCCATCTCCCCATCTCCCCATCTCCCCATCTCCCCATCTCCCCATCTCCCCATCTCCCCATCTCCCCATCTCCCCATCTCCCCATCTCCCCATCTCCCCATCTCCCCATCTGACAGCCTCACATGCTCGGGGGGGCATCTCCCCATCTCCCCATCTGACAGCCTCACATGCTCGGGGGGGCATCTCCCCATCTCCCCATCTGACAGCCTCACATGCTCGGGGGGGCATCTCCCCATCTGACAGCCTCACATGCTCGGGGGGGCATCTCCCCATCTGACAGCCTCACATGCTCGGGGGGGCATCTCCCCATCTGACAGCCTCACATGCTCGGGGGGGCATCTCCCCATCTGACAGCCTCACATGCTCGGGGGGGCATCTCCCCATCTGACAGCCTCACATGCTCGGGGGGGCATCTCCCCATCTGACAGCCTCACATGCTCGGGGGGGCATCTCCCCATCTGACAGCCTCACATGCTCGGGGGGGCATCTCCCCATCTGACAGCCTCACATGCTCGGGGGGGCATCTCCCCATCTCCCCATCTCCCCATCTCCCCATCTCCCCATCTCCCCATCTCCCCATCTCCCCATCTCCCCATCTCCCCATCTCCCCATCTCCCCATCTCCCCATCTGACAGCCTCACATGCTCGGGGGGGCATCTCCCCATCTGAGAGCCTCACATGCTCGGGGGGGCATCTCCCCATCTGAGAGCCTCACATGCTCGGGGGGGCATCTCCCCATCTGACAGCCTCACATGCTCGGGGGGGCATCTCCCCATCTGACAGCCTCACATGCTCGGGGGGGCATCTCCCCATCTGTCAGCCTCACATGCTCGGGGGGGCATCTCCCCATCTGTCAGCCTCACATGCTCGGGGGGGCATCTCCCCATCTGACAGCCTCACATGCTCGGGGGGGCATCTCCCCATCTGACAGCCTCACATGCTCGGGGGGGCATCTCCCCATCTCCCCATCTCCCCATCTCCCCATCTGACAGCCTCACATGCTCGGGGGGGCATCTCCCCATCTGACAGCCTCACATGCTCGGGGGGGCATCTCCCCATCTGACAGCCTCACATGCTCGGGGGGGCATCTCCCCATCTGACAGCCTCACATGCTCGGGGGGGGCATCTCCCCATCTCCCCATCTCCCCATCTCCCCATCTGACAGCCTCACATGCTCGGGGGGGCATCTCCCCATCTCCCCATCTCCCCATCTGACAGCCTCACATGCTCGGGGGGGCATCTCCCCATCTGACAGCCTCACATGCTCGGGGGGGCATCTCCCCATCTGACAGCCTCACATGCTCGGGGGGGCATCTCCCCATCTCCCCATCTCCCCATCTCCCCATCTCCCCATCTCCCCATCTCCCCATCTCCCCATCTCCCCATCTCCCCATCTCCCCATCTCCCCATCTCCCCATCTCCCCATCTCCCCATCTCCCCATCTCCCCATCTCCCCATCTCCCCATCTGACAGCCTCACATGCTCGGGGGGGCATCTCCCCATCTCCCCATCTCCCCATCTGACAGCCTCACATGCTCGGGGGGGCATCTCCCCATCTCCCCATCTCCCCATCTGACAGCCTCACATGCTCGGGGGGGCATCTCCCCATCTCCCCATCTCCCCATCTCCCCATCTCCCCATCTCCCCATCTCCCCATCTCCCCATCTCCCCATCTCCCCATCTCCCCATCTCCCCATCTCCCCATCTCCCCATCTCCCCATCTGACAGCCTCACATGCTCGGGGGGGGCATCTCCCCATCTCCCCATCTCCCCATCTCCCCATCTCCCCATCTCCCCATCTCCCCATCTCCCCATCTCCCCATCTCCCCGCCTCCCCGCCTCCCCGCCTCCCCGCCTCACATGCTCGGGGGGGCATCTCCCCGCCTCCCCGCCTCACATGCTCGGGGGGGCATCTCCCCGCCTCCCCGCCTCACATGCTCGGGGGGGCATCTCCCCGCCTCCCCGCCTCACATGCTCGGGGGGGCATCTCCCCGCCTCCCCGCCTCACATGCTCGGGGGGGCATCTCCCCGCCTCCCCGCCTCCCCGCCTCCCCGCCTCCCCGCCTCCCCGCCTCCCCGCCTCACATGCTGGGGGGGGCATCTCCCCATCTCCCCATCTCCCCATCTCCCCATCTCCCCATCTCCCCATCTCCCCATCTCCCCGCCTCCCCGCCTCCCCGCCTCCCCGCCTCCCCGCCTCCCCATCTCCCCGCCTCACATGCTCGGGGGGGCATCTCCCCATCTCCCCATCTCCCCATCTCCCCATCTCCCCATCTCCCCATCTCCCCATCTCCCCATCTCCCCATCTCCCCATCTCCCCGCCTCACATGCTCGGGGGGGCATCTCCCCATCTCCCCATCTCCCCATCTCCCCGCCTCACATGCTCGGGGGGGCATCTCCCCATCTCCCCATCTCCCCATCTCCCCATCTCCCCATCTCCCCATCTCCCCATCTCCCCATCTCCCCATCTCCCCATCTCCCCATCTCCCCATCTCCCCATCTCCCCATCTCCCCATCTGACAGCCTCACATGCTCGGGGGGGCATCTCCCCATCTCCCCATCTCCCCATCTCCCCATCTCCCCATCTCCCCATCTCCCCATCTCCCCATCTCCCCATCTCCCCATCTCCCCATCTCCCCATCTGACAGCCTCACATGCTCGGGGGGGCATCTCCCCATCTCCCCATCTCCCCATCTCCCCATCTCCCCATCTCCCCATCTCCCCATCTCCCCATCTCCCCATCTCCCCATCTCCCCATCTCCCCATCTCCCCATCTCCCCGCCTCACATGCTCGGGGGGGCATCTCCCCATCTCCCCGCCTCCCCGCCTCCCCGCCTCCCCGCCTCCCCGCCTCCCCGCCTCCCCATCTCCCCATCTCCCCGCCTCCCCGCCTCACATGCTCGGGGGGGCATCTCCCCATCTCCCCATCTCCCCATCTCCCCATCTCCCCATCTCCCCATCTCCCCATCTCCCCATCTCCCCGCCTCCCCGCCTCCCCATCTCCCCGCCTCCCCGCCTCCCCGCCTCCCCGCCTCCCCGCCTCCCCGCCTCCCCGCCTCCCCGCCTCCCCGCCTCCCCGCCTCCCCGCCTCCCCGCCTCCCCGCCTCCCCGCCTCCCCGCCTCCCCGCCTCCCCGCCTCCCCGCCTCCCCGCCTCCCCGCCTCCCCGCCTCCCCGCCTCCCCGCCTCCCCGCCTCCCCGCCTCCCCGCCTCCCCGCCTCCCCATCTCCCCATCTCCCCATCTCCCCATCTCCCCGCCTCACATGCTCGGGGGGGCATCTCCCCATCTCCCCATCTCCCCATCTCCCCATCTCCCCATCTCCCCATCTCCCCATCTCCCCATCTCCCCATCTCCCCATCTCCCCATCTCCCCATCTCCCCATCTCCCCGCCTCACATGCTCGGGGGGCATCTCCCCATCTCCCCATCTCCCCATCTCCCCATCTCCCCATCTCCCCATCTCCCCATCTCCCCATCTCCCCATCTCCCCATCTCCCCATCTCCCCGCCTCACATGCTCGGGGGGGCATCTCCCCATCTCCCCATCTCCCCATCTCCCCATCTCCCCATCTCCCCATCTCCCCATCTCCCCATCTCCCCGCCTCACATGCTCGGGGGGGCATCTCCCCATCTCCCCATCTCCCCATCTCCCCATCTCCCCATCTCCCCATCTCCCCATCTCCCCATCTCCCCATCTCCCCATCTCCCCATCTCCCCATCTCCCCATCTCCCCGCCTCACATGCTCGGGGGGGCATCTCCCCATCTCCCCATCTCCCCATCTCCCCATCTCCCCATCTCCCCATCTCCCCATCTCCCCATCTCCCCATCTCCCCATCTCCCCGCCTCACATGCTCGGGGGGGCATCTCCCCATCTCCCCATCTCCCCATCTCCCCATCTCCCCATCTCCCCATCTCCCCATCTCCCCATCTCCCCATCTCCCCATCTCCCCGCCTCACATGCTCGGGGGGGCATCTCCCCATCTCCCCATCTCCCCATCTCCCCATCTCCCCGCCTCACATGCTCGGGGGGGCATCTCCCCATCTCCCCATCTCCCCATCTCCCCGGGGGGGCATCTCCCCATGGGGGCATCTCCCCGGGGGGGCATCTCCCCATGGGGGCATCTCCCCATCTCCCCATCTCCCCATCTCCCCGTGGGGGCATCTCCCCATGGGGGCATCTCCCCATCTCCCCGTGGGGGCATCTCCCCATGGGGGCATCTCCCCATCTCCCCGGGGGGGCATCTCCCCATCTCCCCATATGCTCGGGGGGGCATCTCCCCATCTCCCCATATGCTCGGGGGGGCATCTCCCCATCTCCCCATATGCTCGGGGGGGCATCTCCCCATCTCCCCATATGCTCGGGGGGGCATCTCCCCATCTCCCCATCTCCCCATATGCTCGGGGGGGCATCTCCCCATCTCCCCATCTCCCCATCTCCCCATATGCTCGGGGGGGCATCTCCCCATCTCCCCATATGCTCGGGGGGGCATCTCCCCATCTCCCCATCTCCCCATCTCCCCATCTCCCCATATGCTCGGGGGGGCATCTCCCCATCTCCCCATATGCTCGGGGGGGCATCTCCCCATCTCCCCATATGCTCGGGGGGGCATCTCCCCATCTCCCCATATGCTCGGGGGGGCATCTCCCCATCTCCCCATATGCTCGGGGGGGCATCTCCCCATCTCCCCATATGCTCGGGGGGGCATCTCCCCATCTCCCCATCTCCCCATCTCCCCATCTCCCCATCTCCCCATATGCTCGGGGGGGCATCTCCCCATCTCCCCATATGCTCGGGGGGGCATCTCCCCATCTCCCCATATGCTCGGGGGGGCATCTCCCCATCTCCCCATCTCCCCATCTCCCCATCTCCCCATCTCCCCATCTCCCCATATGCTCGGGGGGGCATCTCCCCATCTCCCCATATGCTCGGGGGGGGCATCTCCCCATCTCCCCATATGCTCGGGGGGGCATCTCCCCATCTCCCCATCTCCCCATCTCCCCATCTCCCCATCTCCCCATATGCTCGGGGGGGCATCTCCCCATCTCCCCATATGCTCGGGGGGGCATCTCCCCATCTCCCCATCTCCCCATCTCCCCATCTCCCCATCTCCCCATCTCCCCATCTCCCCATCTCCTCGGGGGGGCATCTCCCCATCTCCCCATCTCCCCATCTCCCCATCTCCCCATATGCTCGGGGGGGCATCTCCCCATCTCCCCATATGCTCGGGGGGGCATCTCCCCATCTCCCCATCTCCCCATCTCCCCATCTCCCCATCTCCCCATCTCCCCATATGCTCGGGGGGGCATCTCCCCATCTCCCCATATGCTCGGGGGGGCATCTCCCCATCTCCCCATATGCTCGGGGGGGCATCTCCCCATCTCCCCATCTCCCCATCTCCCCATCTCCCCATCTCCCCATATGCTCGGGGGGGCATCTCCCCATCTCCCCATATGCTCGGGGGGGCATCTCCCCATCTCCCCATCTCCCCATCTCCCCATCTCCCCATCTCCCCATCTCCCCATCTCCTCGGGGGGGCATCTCCCCATCTCCCCATCTCCCCATCTCCCCATCTCCCCATCTCCCCATCTCCCCATATGCTCGGGGGGGCATCTCCCCATCTCCCCATCTCCCCATCTCCCCATCTCCCCATATGCTCGGGGGGGCATCTCCCCATCTCCCCATCTCCCCATCTCCCCATATGCTCGGGGGGGCATCTCCCCATCTCCCCATCTCCCCATCTCCCCATCTCCCCATCTCCCCATATGCTCGGGGGGGCATCTCCCCATCTCCCCATCTCCCCATCTCCCCATCTCCCCATCTCCCCATCTGCTCGGGGGGGCATCTCCCCATCTCCCCATCTCCCCATCTCCCCATCTCCCCATCTGCTCGGGGGGGCATCTCCCCATCTCCCCATCTCCCCATCTCCCCATCTCCCCATCTGCTCGGGGGGGCATCTCCCCATCTCCCCATCTCCCCATCTCCCCATCTCCCCATCTCCCCATCTGCTCGGGGGGGCATCTCCCCATCTCCCCATCTCCCCATCTCCCCATCTCCCCATCTCCCCATCTCCCCATCTGCTCGGGGGGGCATCTCCCCATCTCCCCATCTCCCCATCTCCCCATCTCCCCATCTGCTCGGGGGGGCATCTCCCCATCTCCCCATCTCCCCATCTCCCCATCTCCCCATATGCTCGGGGGGGCATCTCCCCATCTCCCCATCTCCCCATCTCCCCATCTCCCCATATGCTCGGGGGGGCATCTCCCCATCTCCCCATCTCCCCATCTCCCCATCTCCCCATATGCTCGGGGGGGCATCTCCCCATCTCCCCATCTCCCCATCTCCCCATCTGCTCGGGGGGGCATCTCCCCATCTCCCCATCTCCCCATCTCCCCATCTCCCCATCTCCCCATCTCCCCATATGCTCGGGGGGGCATCTCCCCATCTCCCCATCTCCCCATCTCCCCATCTCCCCATATGCTCGGGGGGGCATCTCCCCATCTCCCCATCTCCCCATCTCCCCATCTCCCCATCTCCCCGCCTCACATGCTCGGGGGGGCATCTCCCCATCTCCCCATCTCCCCATCTCCCCATCTCCCCATCTCCCCATCTCCCCATCTCCCCATCTCCCCGCCTCACATGCTCGGGGGGGCATCTCCCCATCTCCCCGCCTCACATGCTCGGGGGGGCATCTCCCCATCTCCCCATCTCCCCATCTCCCCATCTCCCCGCCTCACATGCTCGGGGGGGCATCTCCCCATCTCCCCGCCTCACATGCTCGGGGGGGCATCTCCCCATCTCCCCGCCTCACATGCTCGGGGGGGCATCTCCCCATCTCCCCATCTCCCCATCTCCCCATCTCCCCATCTCCCCATCTCCCCGCCTCACATGCTCGGGGGGGCATCTCCCCATCTCCCCATCTCCCCATCTCCCCATCTCCCCATCTCCCCATCTCCCCATCTCCCCATCTCCCCGCCTCACATGCTCGGGGGGGCATCTCCCCATCTCCCCGCCTCACATGCTCGGGGGGGCATCTCCCCATCTCCCCATCTCCCCATCTCCCCATCTCCCCGCCTCACATGCTCGGGGGGGCATCTCCCCATCTCCCCGCCTCACATGCTCGGGGGGGCATCTCCCCATCTCCCCATCTCCCCATCTCCCCATCTCCCCGCCTCACATGCTCGGGGGGGCATCTCCCCATCTCCCCATCTCCCCATCTCCCCATCTCCCCATCTCCCCGCCTCACATGCTCGGGGGGGCATCTCCCCATCTCCCCATCTCCCCATCTCCCCATCTCCCCATCTCCCCGCCTCACATGCTCGGGGGGGCATCTCCCCATCTCCCCGCCTCACATGCTCGGGGGGGCATCTCCCCATCTCCCCGCCTCACATGCTCGGGGGGGCATCTCCCCATCTCCCCATCTCCCCATCTCCCCATCTCCCCATCTCCCCATCTCCCCGCCTCACATGCTCGGGGGGGCATCTCCCCATCTCCCCGCCTCACATGCTCGGGGGGGCATCTCCCCATCTCCCCGCCTCACATGCTCGGGGGGGCATCTCCCCATCTCCCCATCTCCCCATCTCCCCGCCTCACATGCTCGGGGGGGCATCTCCCCATCTCCCCATCTCCCCATCTCCCCATCTCCCCGCCTCACATGCTCGGGGGGGCATCTCCCCATCTCCCCATCTCCCCATCTCCCCATCTCCCCGCCTCACATGCTCGGGGGGGCATCTCCCCATCTCCCCATCTCCCCATCTCCCCATCTCCCCGCCTCACATGCTCGGGGGGGCATCTCCCCATCTCCCCATCTCCCCATCTCCCCATCTCCCCATCTCCCCATCTCCCCATCTCCCCATCTCCCCATCTCCCCGCCTCACATGCTCGGGGGGGCATCTCCCCATCTCCCCATCTCCCCATCTCCCCATCTCCCCGCCTCACATGCTCGGGGGGGCATCTCCCCATCTCCCCATCTCCCCATCTCCCCGCCTCACATGCTCGGGGGGGCATCTCCCCATCTCCCCATCTCCCCATCTCCCCGCCTCACATGCTCGGGGGGGCATCTCCCCATCTCCCCATCTCCCCATCTCCCCATCTCCCCGCCTCACATGCTCGGGGGGGCATCTCCCCATCTCCCCATCTCCCCATCTCCCCATCTCCCCATCTCCCCATCTCCCCATCTCCCCATCTCCCCATCTCCCCATCTCCCCATCTCCCCATCTCCCCATCTCCCCATCTCCCCATCTCCCCGCCTCACATGCTCGGGGGGGCATCTCCCCATCTCCCCATCTCCCCATCTCCCCATCTCCCCATCTCCCCATCTCCCCATCTCCCCATCTCCCCATCTCCCCATCTCCCCATCTCCCCATCTCCCCATCTCCCCATCTCCCCATCTCCCCATCTCCCCATCTCCCCATCTCCCCATCTCCCCATCTCCCCGCCTCCCCATCTCCCCGCCTCCCCGCCTCCCCGTCTCCCCGCCTCCCCGCCTCCCCGCCTCCCCGCCTCCCCGCCTCCCCGCCTCCCCGCCTCCCCGCCTCCCCGCCTCCCCGCCTCCCCGCCTCCCCGCCTCCCCGCCTCCCCGCCTCCCCGCCTCCCCGCCTCCCCGCCTCCCCGCCTCCCCGCCTCCCCGCCTCCCCGCCTCCCCGCCTCCCCGCCTCCCCGCCTCCCCGCCTCCCCGCCTCCCCGCCTCCCCGCCTCCCCGCCTCCCCGCCTCCCCGCCTCCCCGCCTCCCCGCCTCCCCGCCTCCCCGCCTCCCCGCCTCCCCGCCTCCCCGCCTCCCCGCCTCCCCGCCTCCCCGCCTCCCCGCCTCCCCGCCTCCCCGCCTCCCCGCCTCCCCGCCTCCCCGCCTCCCCGCCTCCCCGCCTCCCCGCCTCCCCGCCTCCCCGCCTCCCCGCCTCCCCGCCTCCCCGCCTCCCCATCTCCCCATCTCCCCATCTCCCCATCTCCCCATCTCCCCATCTCCCCATCTCCCCATCTCCCCGCCTCACATGCTCGGGGGGGGCATCTCCCCATCTCCCCATCTCCCCATCTCCCCATCTCCCCATCTCCCCGCCTCACATGCTCGGGGGGGGCATCTCCCCATCTCCCCATCTCCCCGCCTCCCCGCCTCCCCGCCTCCCCATCTCCCCATCTCCCCATCTCCCCATCTCCCCATCTCCCCATCTCCCCGCCTCACATGCTCGGGGGGGGCATCTCCCCATCTCCCCATCTCCCCATCTCCCCATCTCCCCATCTCCCCGCCTCACATGCTCGGGGGGGGCATCTCCCCATCTCCCCATCTCCCCATCTCCCCATCTCCCCATCTCCCCGCCTCACATGCTCGGGGGGGGCATCTCCCCATCTCCCCATCTCCCCATCTCCCCATCTCCCCATCTCCCCATCTCCCCGCCTCACATGCTCGGGGGGGGCATCTCCCCATCTCCCCATCTCCCCATCTCCCAGCCTCACATGCTCGGGGGGGGCATCTCCCCATCTCCCCATCTCCCCATCTCCCCATCTCCCCATCTCCCCATCTCCCCATCTCCCAGCCTCACATGCTCGGGGGGGGCATCTCCCCATCTCCCCATCTCCCCATCTCCCCATCTCCCCATCTCCCCATCTCCCCATCTCCCCATCTCCCAGCCTCACATGCTCGGGGGGGGCATCTCCCCATCTCCCCATCTCCCCATCTCCCCATCTCCCCATCTCCCAGCCTCACATGCTCGGGGGGGGCATCTCCCCATCTCCCCATCTCCCCGCCTCACATGCTCGGGGGGGGCATCTCCCCATCTCCCCATCTCCCCATCTCCCCATCTCCCCATCTCCCCATCTCCCCATCTCCCCATCTCCCCATCTCCCAGCCTCACATGCTCGGGGGGGGCATCTCCCCATCTCCCCATCTCCCCATCTCCCAGCCTCACATGCTCGGGGGGGGCATCTCCCCATCTCCCCATCTCCCCATCTCCCCATCTCCCCATCTCCCCATCTCCCCATCTCCCCATCTCCCAGCCTCACATGCTCGGGGGGGGCATCTCCCCATCTCCCCATCTCCCCATCTCCCCATCTCCCCATCTCCCCATCTCCCCATCTCCCCATCTCCCAGCCTCACATGCTCGGGGGGGGCATCTCCCCATCTCCCCATCTCCCCATCTCCCCATCTCCCCATCTCCCCATCTCCCCATCTCCCCATCTCCCCATCTCCCCATCTCCCCATCTCCCCATCTCCCCATCTCCCCATCTCCCCATCTCCCCATCTCCCCATCTCCCAGCCTCACATGCTCGGGGGGGGCATCTCCCCATCTCCCCATCTCCCCATCTCCCCATCTCCCCATCTCCCCATCTCCCCATCTCCCAGCCTCACATGCTCGGGGGGGGCATCTCCCCATCTCCCCATCTCCCCATCTCCCCATCTCCCCATCTCCCAGCCTCACATGCTCGGGGGGGGCATCTCCCCATCTCCCCATCTCCCCATCTCCCCATCTCCCCATCTCCCCATCTCCCCATCTCCCAGCCTCACATGCTCGGGGGGGGCATCTCCCCATCTCCCCATCTCCCAGCCTCACATGCTCGGGGGGGGCATCTCCCCATCTCCCCATCTCCCCATCTCCCCATCTCCCCATCTCCCCATCTCCCCATCTCCCCATCTCCCCGCCTCACATGCTCGGGGGGGGCATCTCCCCATCTCCCCATCTCCCCATCTCCCCATCTCCCCATCTCCCCATCTCCCCATCTCCCCATCTCCCCATCTCCCCATCTCCCAGCCTCACATGCTCGGGGGGGGCATCTCCCCATCTCCCCATCTCCCCATCTCCCCATCTCCCCATCTCCCCATCTCCCCATCTCCCAGCCTCACATGCTCGGGGGGGGCATCTCCCCATCTCCCCATCTCCCCATCTCCCCATCTCCCCATCTCCCCATCTCCCCATCTCCCCATCTCCCAGCCTCACATGCTCGGGGGGGGCATCTCCCCATCTCCCCATCTCCCCATCTCCCCATCTCCCCATCTCCCCATCTCCCCATCTCCCAGCCTCACATGCTCGGGGGGGGCATCTCCCCATCTCCCCATCTCCCCATCTCCCCATCTCCCCATCTCCCCATCTCCCCATCTCCCAGCCTCACATGCTCGGGGGGGGCATCTCCCCATCTCCCCATCTCCCCATCTCCCCATCTCCCCATCTCCCCATCTCCCCATCTCCCCATCTCCCCATCTCCCAGCCTCACATGCTCGGGGGGGGCATCTCCCCATCTCCCCATCTCCCCATCTCCCCATCTCCCCATCTCCCCATCTCCCCATCTCCCCATCTCCCCATCTCCCAGCCTCACATGCTCGGGGGGGGCATCTCCCCATCTCCCCATCTCCCCATCTCCCCATCTCCCCATCTCCCCATCTCCCCATCTCCCCATCTCCCAGCCTCACATGCTCGGGGGGGGCATCTCCCCATCTCCCCATCTCCCCATCTCCCCATCTCCCCATCTCCCCATCTCCCCATCTCCCCATCTCCCAGCCTCACATGCTCGGGGGGGGCATCTCCCCATCTCCCCATCTCCCCATCTCCCCATCTCCCCATCTCCCCATCTCCCCATCTCCCCATCTCCCCATCTCCCAGCCTCACATGCTCGGGGGGGGCATCTCCCCATCTCCCCATCTCCCCATCTCCCCATCTCCCCATCTCCCCATCTCCCCATCTCCCCATCTCCCCATCTCCCAGCCTCACATGCTCGGGGGGGGCATCTCCCCATCTCCCCATCTCCCCATCTCCCCATCTCCCCATCTCCCCATCTCCCCATCTCCCCATCTCCCCATCTCCCAGCCTCACATGCTCGGGGGGGGCATCTCCCCATCTCCCCATCTCCCCATCTCCCCATCTCCCCATCTCCCCATCTCCCCATCTCCCCATCTCCCAGCCTCACATGCTCGGGGGGGGCATCTCCCCATCTCCCCATCTCCCCATCTCCCCATCTCCCAGCCTCACATGCTCGGGGGGGGCATCTCCCCATCTCCCCATCTCCCCATCTCCCCATCTCCCAGCCTCACATGCTCGGGGGGGGCATCTCCCCATCTCCCCATCTCCCCATCTCCCCATCTCCCCATCTCCCCATCTCCCCATCTCCCCATCTCCCCATCTCCCCATCTCCCAGCCTCACATGCTCGGGGGGGGCATCTCCCCATCTCCCCATCTCCCCATCTCCCCATCTCCCCATCTCCCCATCTCCCAGCCTCACATGCTCGGGGGGGGCATCTCCCCATCTCCCCATCTCCCAGCCTCACATGCTCGGGGGGGGCATCTCCCCATCTCCCCATCTCCCCATCTCCCCATCTCCCCATCTCCCAGCCTCACATGCTCGGGGGGGGCATCTCCCCATCTCCCCATCTCCCCATCTCCCCATCTCCCCATCTCCCCATCTCCCCATCTCCCAGCCTCACATGCTCGGGGGGGGCATCTCCCCATCTCCCCATCTCCCCATCTCCCCATCTCCCAGCCTCACATGCTCGGGGGGGGCATCTCCCCATCTCCCCATCTCCCCATCTCCCCATCTCCCAGCCTCACATGCTCGGGGGGGGCATCTCCCCATCTCCCCATCTCCCCATCTCCCCATCTCCCAGCCTCACATGCTCGGGGGGGGCATCTCCCCATCTCCCCATCTCCCCATCTCCCCATCTCCCAGCCTCACATGCTCGGGGGGGGCATCTCCCCATCTCCCCATCTCCCCATCTCCCAGCCTCACATGCTCGGGGGGGGCATCTCCCCATCTCCCCATCTCCCCATCTCCCCATCTCCCCATCTCCCCATCTCCCCATCTCCCCATCTCCCCATCTCCCCATCTCCCCATCTCCCCATCTCCCAGCCTCACATGCTCGGGGGGGGCATCTCCCCATCTCCCCATCTCCCCATCTCCCCATCTCCCAGCCTCACATGCTCGGGGGGGGCATCTCCCCATCTCCCCATCTCCCCATCTCCCCATCTCCCAGCCTCACATGCTCGGGGGGGGCATCTCCCCATCTCCCCATCTCCCCATCTCCCCATCTCCCAGCCTCACATGCTCGGGGGGGGCATCTCCCCATCTCCCCATCTCCCCATCTCCCCATCTCCCAGCCTCACATGCTCGGGGGGGGCATCTCCCCATCTCCCCATCTCCCCATCTCCCCATCTCCCAGCCTCACATGCTCGGGGGGGGCATCTCCCCATCTCCCCATCTCCCCATCTCCCCATCTCCCAGCCTCACATGCTCGGGGGGGGCATCTCCCCATCTCCCCATCTCCCCATCTCCCAGCCTCACATGCTCGGGGGGGGCATCTCCCCATCTCCCCATCTCCCCATCTCCCCATCTCCCCATCTCCCCATCTCCCCATCTCCCCATCTCCCCATCTCCCCATCTCCCCATCTCCCAGCCTCACATGCTCGGGGGGGGCATCTCCCCATCTCCCCATCTCCCCATCTCCCCATCTCCCCATCTCCCCATCTCCCCATCTCCCCATCTCCCCATCTCCCCATCTCCCCATCTCCCCATCTCCCAGCCTCACATGCTCGGGGGGGGCATCTCCCCATCTCCCCATCTCCCAGCCTCACATGCTCGGGGGGGGCATCTCCCCATCTCCCCATCTCCCCATCTCCCCATCTCCCCATCTCCCAGCCTCACATGCTCGGGGGGGGCATCTCCCCATCTCCCCATCTCCCCATCTCCCCATCTCCCCATCTCCCCATCTCCCAGCCTCACATGCTCGGGGGGGGCATCTCCCCATCTCCCCATCTCCCCATCTCCCCATCTCCCCATCTCCCCATCTCCCAGCCTCACATGCTCGGGGGGGGCATCTCCCCATCTCCCCATCTCCCCATCTCCCCATCTCCCCATCTCCCAGCCTCACATGCTCGGGGGGGGCATCTCCCCATCTCCCCATCTCCCAGCCTCACATGCTCGGGGGGGGCATCTCCCCATCTCCCCATCTCCCAGCCTCACATGCTCGGGGGGGGCATCTCCCCATCTCCCCATCTCCCCATCTCCCCATCTCCCCATCTCCCCATCTCCCCATCTCCCCATCTCCCCATCTCCCCATCTCCCCATCTCCCCATCTCCCAGCCTCACATGCTCGGGGGGGGCATCTCCCCATCTCCCCATCTCCCCATCTCCCCATCTCCCCATCTCCCCATCTCCCCATCTCCCAGCCTCACATGCTCGGGGGGGGCATCTCCCCATCTCCCCATCTCCCCATCTCCCCATCTCCCCATCTCCCCATCTCCCCATCTCCCAGCCTCACATGCTCGGGGGGGGCATCTCCCCATCTCCCCATCTCCCCATCTCCCCATCTCCCCATCTCCCCATCTCCCCATCTCCCCATCTCCCCATCTCCCAGCCTCACATGCTCGGGGGGGGCATCTCCCCATCTCCCCATCTCCCCATCTCCCCATCTCCCCATCTCCCCATCTCCCCATCTCCCCATCTCCCAGCCTCACATGCTCGGGGGGGGCATCTCCCCATCTCCCCATCTCCCCATCTCCCCATCTCCCAGCCTCACATGCTCGGGGGGGGCATCTCCCCATCTCCCCATCTCCCCATCTCCCCATCTCCCAGCCTCACATGCTCGGGGGGGGCATCTCCCCATCTCCCCATCTCCCCATCTCCCCATCTCCCCATCTCCCCATCTCCCCATCTCCCCATCTCCCCATCTCCCCATCTCCCCATCTCCCAGCCTCACATGCTCGGGGGGGGCATCTCCCCATCTCCCCATCTCCCCATCTCCCCATCTCCCAGCCTCACATGCTCGGGGGGGGCATCTCCCCATCTCCCCATCTCCCCATCTCCCCATCTCCCCATCTCCCCATCTCCCCATCTCCCCATCTCCCCATCTCCCCATCTCCCCATCTCCCCATCTCCCCATCTCCCCATCTCCCCATCTCCCCATCTCCCCATCTCCCAGCCTCACATGCTCGGGGGGGGCATCTCCCCATCTCCCCATCTCCCCATCTCCCCATCTCCCCATCTCCCCATCTCCCCATCTCCCCATCTCCCCATCTCCCCATCTCCCCATCTCCCAGCCTCACATGCTCGGGGGGGGCATCTCCCCATCTCCCCATCTCCCCATCTCCCCATCTCCCCATCTCCCCATCTCCCCATCTCCCCATCTCCCCATCTCCCCATCTCCCCATCTCCCCATCTCCCCATCTCCCCATCTCCCCATCTCCCCATCTCCCCATCTCCCCATCTCCCCATCTCCCCATCTCCCAGCCTCACATGCTCGGGGGGGGCATCTCCCCATCTCCCCATCTCCCCATCTCCCCATCTCCCCATCTCCCAGCCTCACATGCTCGGGGGGGGCATCTCCCCATCTCCCCATCTCCCCATCTCCCCATCTCCCCATCTCCCCATCTCCCCATCTCCCCATCTCCCCATCTCCCCATCTCCCCATCTCCCCATCTCCCCATCTCCCCATCTCCCCATCTCCCCATCTCCCCATCTCCCCATCTGACAGCCTCACATGCTCGGGGGGGGCATCTCCCCATCTCCCCATCTCCCCATCTCCCCATCTCCCCATCTCCCCATCTCCCCATCTCCCCATCTCCCCATCTCCCCATCTCCCCATCTCCCCATCTCCCCATCTGACAGCCTCACATGCTCGGGGGGGGCATCTCCCCATCTCCCCATCTCCCCATCTCCCCATCTCCCCATCTCCCCATCTCCCCATCTCCCCATCTCCCCATCTCCCCATCTCCCCATCTCCCCATCTCCCCATCTCCCCATCTCCCCATCTCCCCATCTGACAGCCTCACATGCTCGGGGGGGGCATCTCCCCATCTCCCCATCTCCCCATCTCCCCATCTCCCCATCTCCCCATCTCCCCATCTCCCCATCTCCCCATCTCCCCATCTGACAGCCTCACATGCTCGGGGGGGGCATCTCCCCATCTCCCCATCTCCCCATCTCCCCATCTCCCCATCTCCCCATCTCCCCATCTCCCCATCTCCCCATCTCCCCATCTGACAGCCTCACATGCTCGGGGGGGGCATCTCCCCATCTCCCCATCTCCCCATCTCCCCATCTCCCCATCTGACAGCCTCACATGCTCGGGGGGGGCATCTCCCCATCTCCCCATCTCCCCATCTCCCCATCTGACAGCCTCACATGCTCGGGGGGGGCATCTCCCCATCTCCCCATCTCCCCATCTCCCCATCTCCCCATCTCCCCATCTCCCCATCTCCCCATCTCCCCATCTCCCCATCTCCCCATCTCCCCATCTCCCCATCTCCCCATCTCCCCATCTCCCCATCTCCCCATCTCCCCAGCCTCACATGCTCGGGGGGGCATCTCCCCATCTCCCCATCTCCCCATCTCCCCATCTCCCCAGCCTCACATGCTCGGGGGGGCATCTCCCCATCTCCCCATCTCCCCATCTCCCCATCTCCCCAGCCTCACATGCTCGGGGGGGCATCTCCCCATCTCCCCATCTCCCCATCTCCCCATCTCCCCATCTCCCCATCTCCCCATCTCCCCATCTCCCCATCTCCCCATCTCCCCATCTCCCCATCTCCCCATCTCCCCATCTCCCCATCTCCCCATCTCCCCATCTCCCCATCTCCCCATCTCCCCATCTCCCCATCTGACAGCCTCACATGCTCGGGGGGGGCATCTCCCCATCTCCCCATCTCCCCATCTCCCCATCTCCCCATCTGACAGCCTCACATGCTCGGGGGGGGCATCTCCCCATCTCCCCATCTCCCCATCTCCCCATCTGACAGCCTCACATGCTCGGGGGGGGCATCTCCCCATCTCCCCATCTCCCCATCTCCCCATCTCCCCATCTCCCCATCTGACAGCCTCACATGCTCGGGGGGGGCATCTCCCCATCTCCCCATCTCCCCATCTCCCCATCTCCCCATCTCCCCATCTCCCCATCTCCCCATCTCCCCATCTCCCCATCTCCCCATCTCCCCATCTGACAGCCTCACATGCTCGGGGGGGGCATCTCCCCATCTCCCCATCTCCCCATCTCCCCATCTCCCCATCTCCCCATCTCCCCATCTCCCCATCTCCCCATCTCCCCATCTCCCCATCTCCCCATCTGACAGCCTCACATGCTCGGGGGGGGCATCTCCCCATCTCCCCATCTCCCCATCTCCCCATCTGACAGCCTCACATGCTCGGGGGGGGCATCTCCCCATCTCCCCATCTCCCCATCTCCCCATCTCCCCATCTCCCCATCTCCCCATCTCCCCATCTCCCCATCTCCCCATCTCCCCATCTGACAGCCTCACATGCTCGGGGGGGGCATCTCCCCATCTCCCCATCTCCCCATCTCCCCATCTGACAGCCTCACATGCTCGGGGGGGCATCTCCCCATCTCCCCATCTCCCCATCTCCCCATCTCCCCATCTCCCCATCTCCCCATCTCCCCATCTCCCCATCTCCCAGCCTCACATGCTCGGGGGGGCATCTCCCCATCTCCCCATCTCCCCATCTCCCCATCTCCCAGCCTCACATGCTCGGGGGGGCATCTCCCCATCTCCCCATCTCCCCATCTCCCCATCTCCCAGCCTCACATGCTCGGGGGGGCATCTCCCCATCTCCCCATCTCCCCATCTCCCCATCTCCCCATCTCCCCATCTCCCCATCTCCCCATCTCCCCATCTCCCCATCTCCCCATCTCCCCATCTCCCCATCTCCCCATGCTCGGGGGGGCATCTCCCCATCTCCCCATCTCCCCATCTCCCCATCTCCCCATCTCCCCATCTCCCCATCTGACAGCCTCACATGCTCGGGGGGGCATCTCCCCATCTCCCCATCTCCCCATCTGACAGCCTCACATGCTCGGGGGGGCATCTCCCCATCTCCCCATCTCCCCATCTCCCCATCTCCCCATCTCCCCATCTCCCCATCTCCCCATCTCCCCATCTCCCCATCTGACAGCCTCACATGCTCGGGGGGGGCATCTCCCCATCTCCCCATCTCCCCATCTCCCCATCTCCCCATCTCCCCATCTCCCCATCTCCCCATCTCCCCATCTCCCCATCTCCCCATCTGACAGCCTCACATGCTCGGGGGGGCATCTCCCCATCTCCCCATCTCCCCATCTCCCCATCTCCCCATCTCCCCATCTCCCCATCTCCCCATCTGACAGCCTCACATGCTCGGGGGGCATCTCCCCATCTCCCCATCTCCCCATCTCCCCATCTCCCCATCTCCCCATCTCCCCATCTCCCCATCTGACAGCCTCACATGCTCGGGGGGGCATCTCCCCATCTCCCCATCTCCCCATCTCCCCATCTCCCAGCCTCACATGCTCGGGGGGGCATCTCCCCATCTCCCCATCTCCCCATCTCCCCATCTCCCCATCTCCCCATCTCCCCATCTCCCCAGCCTCACATGCTCGGGGGGGCATCTCCCCATCTCCCCATCTCCCCATCTCCCCATCTCCCCAGCCTCACATGCTCGGGGGGGCATCTCCCCATCTCCCCATCTCCCCATCTCCCCATCTCCCAGCCTCACATGCTCGGGGGGGCATCTCCCCATCTCCCCATCTCCCCATCTCCCCATCTCCCAGCCTCACATGCTCGGGGGGGCATCTCCCCATCTCCCCATCTCCCCATCTCCCCATCTCCCCATCTCCCCATCTCCCAGCCTCACATGCTCGGGGGGGCATCTCCCCATCTCCCCATCTCCCCATCTCCCCATCTCCCAGCCTCACATGCTCGGGGGGGCATCTCCCCATCTCCCCATCTCCCCATCTCCCCATCTCCCCATCTCCCCATCTCCCCATCTGACAGCCTCACATGCTCGGGGGGGCATCTCCCCATCTCCCCATCTCCCCATCTGACAGCCTCACATGCTCGGGGGGTCATCTCCCCATCTCCCCATCTCCCCATCTGACAGCCTCACATGCTCGGGGGGGCATCTCCCCATCTCCCCATCTCCCCATCTGACAGCCTCACATGCTCGGGGGGGCATCTCCCCATCTCCCCATCTCCCCATCTCCCCATCTCCCCATCTCCCCATCTCCCCATCTCCCCATCTCCCCATCTCCCCAGCCTCACATGCTCGGGGGGGCATCTCCCCATCTCCCCATCTCCCCATCTCCCCATCTCCCCAGCCTCACATGCTCGGGGGGGCATCTCCCCATCTCCCCATCTCCCCATCTCCCCATCTCCCAGCCTCACATGCTCGGGGGGGCATCTCCCCATCTCCCCATCTCCCCATCTCCCCATCTCCCAGCCTCACATGCTCGGGGGGGCATCTCCCCATCTCCCCATCTCCCCATCTCCCCATCTCCCCATCTCCCCATCTCCCCATCTGACAGCCTCACATGCTCGGGGGGGCATCTCCCCATCTCCCCATCTCCCCATCTCCCCATCTCCCCATCTCCCCATCTCCCCATCTCCCCATCTCCCCATCTCCCCATCTGACAGCCTCACATGCTCGGGGCCATCTCCCCATCTCCCCATCTCCCCATCTGACAGCCTCACATGCTCGGGGGGGCATCTCCCCATCTCCCCATCTCCCCATCTCCCCATCTGACAGCCTCACATGCTCGGGGGGGCATCTCCCCATCTCCCCATCTGACAGCCTCACATGCTCGGGGGGGCATCTCCCCATCTCCCCATCTCCCCATCTCCCCATCTCCCCATCTCCCCATCTCCCCATCTCCCCATCTCCCCATCTCCCCATCTCCCCATCTCCCCATCTGACAGCCTCACATGCTCGGGGGGGCATCTCCCCATCTCCCCATCTCCCCATCTCCCCATCTCCCCATCTCCCCATCTCCCCATCTCCCCATCTCCCCATCTCCCCATCTCCCCATCTCCCCATCTCCCCATCTCCCCATCTCCCCATCTCCCCATCTCCCCATCTGACAGCCTCACATGCTCGGGGGGGCATCTCCCCATCTCCCCATCTCCCCATCTCCCCATCTCCCCATCTCCCCATCTCCCCATCTCCCCATCTCCCCATCTGACAGCCTCACATGCTCGGGGGGGCATCTCCCCATCTCCCCATCTCCCCATCTCCCCATCTCCCCATCTCCCCATCTCCCCATCTGACAGCCTCACATGCTCGGGGGGGCATCTCCCCATCTCCCCATCTCCCCATCTCCCCATCTGACAGCCTCACATGCTCGGGGGGGCATCTCCCCATCTCCCCATCTCCCCATCTCCCCATCTCCCCATCTCCCCATCTCCCCATCTCCCCATCTCCCCATCTCCCCATCTGACAGCCTCACATGCTCGGGGGGGCATCTCCCCATCTCCCCATCTCCCCATCTCCCCATCTCCCCATCTCCCCATCTCCCCATCTCCCCATCTGACAGCCTCACATGCTCGGGGGGGCATCTCCCCATCTCCCCATCTCCCCATCTGACAGCCTCACATGCTCGGGGGGGCATCTCCCCATCTCCCCATCTCCCCATCTCCCCATCTCCCCATCTCCCCATCTCCCCATCTCCCCATCTCCCCATCTCCCCATCTCCCCATCTGACAGCCTCACATGCTCGGGGGGGCATCTCCCCATCTCCCCATCTCCCCATCTCCCCATCTCCCCATCTCCCCATCTCCCCATCTCCCCATCTCCCCATCTCCCCATCTCCCCATCTCCCCATCTCCCCATCTGACAGCCTCACATGCTCGGGGGGGCATCTCCCCATCTCCCCATCTCCCCATCTCCCCATCTCCCCATCTCCCCATCTCCCCATCTCCCCATCTGACAGCCTCACATGCTCGGGGGGGCATCTCCCCATCTCCCCATCTCCCCATCTCCCCATCTCCCCATCTCCCCATCTCCCCATCTCCCCATCTCCCCATCTCCCCATCTCCCCATCTGACAGCCTCACATGCTCGGGGGGGCATCTCCCCATCTCCCCATCTCCCCATCTCCCCATCTCCCCATCTCCCCATCTCCCCATCTCCCCATCTCCCCATCTCCCCATCTCCCCATCTCCCCATCTGACAGCCTCACATGCTCGGGGGGGCATCTCCCCATCTCCCCATCTCCCCATCTCCCCATCTCCCCATCTCCCCATCTCCCCATCTCCCCATCTCCCCATCTCCCCATCTCCCCATCTCCCCATCTCCCCATCTCCCCATCTCCCCATCTGACAGCCTCACATGCTCGGGGGGGGCATCTCCCCATCTCCCCATCTCCCCATCTCCCCATCTCCCCATCTCCCCATCTCCCCATCTCCCCATCTGACAGCCTCACATGCTCGGGGGGCATCTCCCCATCTCCCCATCTCCCCATCTCCCCATCTCCCCATCTCCCCATCTCCCCATCTGACAGCCTCACATGCTCGGGGGGGCATCTCCCCATCTCCCCATCTCCCCATCTGACAGCCTCACATGCTCGGGGGGGCATCTCCCCATCTCCCCATCTCCCCATCTGACAGCCTCACATGCTCGGGGGGGCATCTCCCCATCTCCCCATCTCCCCATCTCCCCATCTCCCCATCTCCCCATCTCCCCATCTCCCCATCTCCCCATCTCCCCATCTGACAGCCTCACATGCTCGGGGGGGCATCTCCCCATCTCCCCATCTCCCCATCTCCCCATCTCCCCATCTCCCCATCTGACAGCCTCACATGCTCGGGGGGGCATCTCCCCATCTCCCCATCTCCCCATCTCCCCATCTCCCCATCTGACAGCCTCACATGCTCGGGGGGGCATCTCCCCATCTCCCCATCTCCCCATCTGACAGCCTCACATGCTCGGGGGGGCATCTCCCCATCTCCCCATCTCCCCATCTCCCCATCTGACAGCCTCACATGCTCGGGGGGGCATCTCCCCATCTCCCCATCTCCCCATCTCCCCATCTCCCCATCTCCCCATCTCCCCATCTCCCCATCTCCCCATCTCCCCATCTCCCCATCTCCCCATCTCCCCATCTCCCCATCTGACAGCCTCACATGCTCGGGGGGGCATCTCCCCATCTCCCCATCTCCCCATCTGACAGCCTCACATGCTCGGGGGGGCATCTCCCCATCTCCCCATCTCCCCATCTCCCCATCTCCCCATCTGACAGCCTCACATGCTCGGGGGGGCATCTCCCCATCTCCCCATCTCCCCATCTCCCCATCTCCCCATCTCCCCATCTCCCCATCTGACAGCCTCACATGCTCGGGGGGGCATCTCCCCATCTCCCCATCTCCCCATCTCCCCATCTCCCCATCTGACAGCCTCACATGCTCGGGGGGGCATCTCCCCATCTCCCCATCTCCCCATCTCCCCATCTCCCCATCTCCCCATCTCCCCATCTCCCCATCTCCCCATCTCCCCATCTCCCCATCTCCCCATCTGACAGCCTCACATGCTCGGGGGGGCATCTCCCCATCTCCCCATCTCCCCATCTCCCCATCTCCCCATCTCCCCATCTGACAGCCTCACATGCTCGGGGGGGCATCTCCCCATCTCCCCATCTCCCCATCTCCCCATCTCCCCATCTGACAGCCTCACATGCTCGGGGGGGCATCTCCCCATCTCCCCATCTCCCCATCTCCCCATCTCCCCATCTCCCCATCTGACAGCCTCACATGCTCGGGGGGGCATCTCCCCATCTCCCCATCTCCCCATCTCCCCATCTCCCCATCTCCCCATCTCCCCATCTCCCCATCTCCCCATCTCCCCATCTCCCCATCTCCCCATCTGACAGCCTCACATGCTCGGGGGGGCATCTCCCCATCTCCCCATCTCCCCATCTCCCCATCTCCCCATCTCCCCATCTCCCCATCTCCCCATCTGACAGCCTCACATGCTCGGGGGGGCATCTCCCCATCTCCCCATCTCCCCATCTCCCCATCTCCCCATCTGACAGCCTCACATGCTCGGGGGGGCATCTCCCCATCTCCCCATCTCCCCATCTCCCCATCTCCCCATCTCCCCATCTCCCCATCTCCCCATCTGACAGCCTCACATGCTCGGGGGGGCATCTCCCCATCTCCCCATCTCCCCATCTCCCCATCTCCCCATCTGACAGCCTCACATGCTCGGGGGGGCATCTCCCCATCTCCCCATCTGACAGCCTCACATGCTCGGGGGGGCATCTCCCCATCTCCCCATCTCCCCATCTGACAGCCTCACATGCTCGGGGGGGCATCTCCCCATCTCCCCATCTCCCCATCTCCCCATCTCCCCATCTCCCCATCTCCCCATCTCCCCATCTCCCCATCTCCCCATCTCCCCATCTCCCCATCTCCCCATCTGACAGCCTCACATGCTCGGGGGGGCATCTCCCCATCTCCCCATCTCCCCATCTCCCCATCTGACAGCCTCACATGCTCGGGGGGGCATCTCCCCATCTCCCCATCTCCCCATCTCCCCATCTCCCCATCTCCCCATCTGACAGCCTCACATGCTCGGGGGGGCATCTCCCCATCTCCCCATCTCCCCATCTCCCCATCTCCCCATCTCCCCATCTGACAGCCTCACATGCTCGGGGGGGCATCTCCCCATCTCCCCATCTCCCCATCTCCCCATCTCCCCATCTCCCCATCTGACAGCCTCACATGCTCGGGGGGGCATCTCCCCATCTCCCCATCTCCCCATCTCCCCATCTCCCCATCTCCCCATCTCCCCATCTCCCCATCTCCCCATCTCCCCATCTCCCCATCTCCCCATCTCCCCATCTGACAGCCTCACATGCTCGGGGGGGCATCTCCCCATCTCCCCATCTCCCCATCTCCCCATCTGACAGCCTCACATGCTCGGGGGGGCATCTCCCCATCTCCCCATCTCCCCATCTCCCCATCTCCCCATCTCCCCATCTCCCCATCTCCCCATCTCCCCATCTCCCCATCTCCCCATCTGACAGCCTCACATGCTCGGGGGGGCATCTCCCCATCTCCCCATCTCCCCATCTGACAGCCTCACATGCTCGGGGGGGCATCTCCCCATCTCCCCATCTCCCCATCTCCCCATCTCCCCATCTCCCCATCTCCCCATCTCCCCATCTCCCCATCTCCCCATCTGACAGCCTCACATGCTCGGGGGGGCATCTCCCCATCTCCCCATCTCCCCATCTCCCCATCTGACAGCCTCACATGCTCGGGGGGGCATCTCCCCATCTCCCCATCTCCCCATCTGACAGCCTCACATGCTCGGGGGGGCATCTCCCCATCTCCCCATCTCCCCATCTCCCCATCTCCCCATCTCCCCATCTCCCCATCTGACAGCCTCACATGCTCGGGGGGGCATCTCCCCATCTCCCCATCTCCCCATCTCCCCATCTCCCCATCTCCCCATCTCCCCATCTGACAGCCTCACATGCTCGGGGGGGCATCTCCCCATCTCCCCATCTCCCCATCTCCCCATCTCCCCATCTCCCCATCTCCCCATCTCCCCATCTCCCCATCTCCCCATCTCCCCATCTCCCCATCTGACAGCCTCACATGCTCGGGGGGGCATCTCCCCATCTCCCCATCTCCCCATCTCCCCATCTCCCCATCTCCCCATCTGACAGCCTCACATGCTCGGGGGGGCATCTCCCCATCTCCCCATCTCCCCATCTGACAGCCTCACATGCTCGGGGGGGCATCTCCCCATCTCCCCATCTCCCCATCTCCCCATCTCCCCATCTGACAGCCTCACATGCTCGGGGGGGCATCTCCCCATCTCCCCATCTCCCCATCTGACAGCCTCACATGCTCGGGGGGGCATCTCCCCATCTCCCCATCTCCCCATCTCCCCATCTCCCCATCTCCCCATCTCCCCATCTGACAGCCTCACATGCTCGGGGGGGCATCTCCCCATCTCCCCATCTCCCCATCTCCCCATCTCCCCATCTCCCCATCTGACAGCCTCACATGCTCGGGGGGGCATCTCCCCATCTCCCCATCTCCCCATCTCCCCATCTCCCCATCTCCCCATCTCCCCATCTGACAGCCTCACATGCTCGGGGGGGCATCTCCCCATCTCCCCATCTCCCCATCTCCCCATCTCCCCATCTCCCCATCTCCCCATCTCCCCATCTCCCCATCTCCCCATCTCCCCATCTCCCCATCTCCCCATCTCCCCATCTCCCCATCTGACAGCCTCACATGCTCGGGGGGGCATCTCCCCATCTCCCCATCTCCCCATCTCCCCATCTCCCCATCTCCCCATCTGACAGCCTCACATGCTCGGGGGGGCATCTCCCCATCTCCCCATCTCCCCATCTCCCCATCTCCCCATCTCCCCATCTCCCCATCTCCCCATCTCCCCATCTCCCCATCTCCCCATCTCCCCATCTGACAGCCTCACATGCTCGGGGGGGCATCTCCCCATCTCCCCATCTCCCCATCTCCCCATCTCCCCATCTCCCCATCTCCCCATCTGACAGCCTCACATGCTCGGGGGGGCATCTCCCCATCTCCCCATCTCCCCATCTCCCCATCTCCCCATCTCCCCATCTCCCCATCTCCCCATCTCCCCATCTCCCCATCTGACAGCCTCACATGCTCGGGGGGGCATCTCCCCATCTCCCCATCTCCCCATCTCCCCATCTCCCCATCTCCCCATCTCCCCATCTGACAGCCTCACATGCTCGGGGGGGCATCTCCCCATCTCCCCATCTCCCCATCTCCCCATCTCCCCATCTCCCCATCTCCCCATCTCCCCATCTCCCCATCTCCCCATCTCCCCATCTCCCCATCTCCCCATCTCCCCATCTCCCCATCTGACAGCCTCACATGCTCGGGGGGGCATCTCCCCATCTCCCCATCTCCCCATCTCCCCATCTGACAGCCTCACATGCTCGGGGGGGCATCTCCCCATCTCCCCATCTCCCCATCTGACAGCCTCACATGCTCGGGGGGGCATCTCCCCATCTCCCCATCTCCCCATCTCCCCATCTCCCCATCTCCCCATCTCCCCATCTCCCCATCTCCCCATCTGACAGCCTCACATGCTCGGGGGGGCATCTCCCCATCTCCCCATCTCCCCATCTCCCCATCTCCCCATCTGACAGCCTCACATGCTCGGGGGGGGCATCTCCCCATCTCCCCATCTCCCCATCTCCCCATCTCCCCATCTGACAGCCTCACATGCTCGGGGGGGGCATCTCCCCATCTCCCCATCTCCCCATCTGACAGCCTCACATGCTCGGGGGGGCATCTCCCCATCTCCCCATCTCCCCATCTGACAGCCTCACATGCTCGGGGGGGCATCTCCCCATCTGACAGCCTCACATGCTCGGGGGGGCATCTCCCCATCTCCCCATCTGACAGCCTCACATGCTCGGGGGGGCATCTCCCCATCTCCCCATCTGACAGCCTCACATGCTCGGGGGGGCATCTCCCCATCTCCCCATCTGACAGCCTCACATGCTCGGGGGGGCATCTCCCCATCTGACAGCCTCACATGCTCGGGGGGGCATCTCCCCATCTGACAGCCTCACATGCTCGGGGGGGCATCTCCCCATCTCCCCATCTGACAGCCTCACATGCTCGGGGGGGCATCTCCCCATCTCCCCATCTGACAGCCTCACATGCTCGGGGGGGCATCTCCCCATCTCCCCATCTGACAGCCTCACATGCTCGGGGGGGCATCTCCCCATCTGACAGCCTCACATGCTCGGGGGGGCATCTCCCCATCTGACAGCCTCACATGCTCGGGGGGGCATCTCCCCATCTGACAGCCTCACATGCTCGGGGGGGCATCTCCCCATCTCCCCATCTCCCCATCTCCCCATCTCCCCATCTCCCCATCTCCCCATCTCCCCATCTCCCCATCTCCCCATCTCCCCATCTCCCCATCTCCCCATCTGACAGCCTCACATGCTCGGGGGGGCATCTCCCCATCTCCCCATCTGACAGCCTCACATGCTCGGGGGGGCATCTCCCCATCTCCCCATCTCCCCATCTCCCCATCTCCCCATCTGACAGCCTCACATGCTCGGGGGGGCATCTCCCCATCTCCCCATCTCCCCATCTCCCCATCTCCCCATCTCCCCATCTCCCCATCTCCCCATCTCCCCATCTCCCCATCTCCCCATCTCCCCATCTCCCCATCTCCCCATCTCCCCATCTCCCCATCTCCCCATCTCCCCATCTCCCCATCTGACAGCCTCACATGCTCGGGGGGGCATCTCCCCATCTCCCCATCTCCCCATCTCCCCATCTCCCCATCTCCCCATCTCCCCATCTCCCCATCTCCCCATCTCCCCATCTCCCCATCTCCCCATCTCCCCATCTCCCCATCTCCCCATCTGACAGCCTCACATGCTCGGGGGGGCATCTCCCCATCTCCCCATCTGACAGCCTCACATGCTCGGGGGGGGCATCTCCCCATCTCCCCATCTGACAGCCTCACATGCTCGGGGGGGCATCTCCCCATCTCCCCATCTGACAGCCTCACATGCTCGGGGGGGCATCTCCCCATCTCCCCATCTGACAGCCTCACATGCTCGGGGGGGCATCTCCCCATCTGACAGCCTCACATGCTCGGGGGGGCATCTCCCCATCTCCCCATCTCCCCATCTCCCCATCTGACAGCCTCACATGCTCGGGGGGGCATCTCCCCATCTCCCCATCTCCCCATCTCCCCATCTCCCCATCTCCCCATCTCCCCATCTCCCCATCTCCCCATCTCCCCATCTCCCCATCTCCCCATCTGACAGCCTCACATGCTCGGGGGGGCATCTCCCCATCTCCCCATCTCCCCATCTCCCCATCTCCCCATCTCCCCATCTCCCCATCTCCCCATCTCCCCATCTCCCCATCTCCCCATCTCCCCATCTCCCCATCTCCCCATCTCCCCATCTCCCCATCTGACAGCCTCACATGCTCGGGGGGGCATCTCCCCATCTCCCCATCTCCCCATCTCCCCATCTGACAGCCTCACATGCTCGGGGGGGCATCTCCCCATCTCCCCATCTCCCCATCTCCCCATCTGACAGCCTCACATGCTCGGGGGGGCATCTCCCCATCTCCCCATCTCCCCATCTCCCCATCTGACAGCCTCACATGCTCGGGGGGGCATCTCCCCATCTCCCCATCTCCCCATCTCCCCATCTCCCCATCTCCCCATCTCCCCATCTCCCCATCTGACAGCCTCACATGCTCGGGGGGGCATCTCCCCATCTCCCCATCTCCCCATCTCCCCATCTCCCCATCTCCCCATCTCCCCATCTCCCCATCTCCCCATCTCCCCATCTGACAGCCTCACATGCTCGGGGGGGCATCTCCCCATCTCCCCATCTCCCCATCTCCCCATCTGACAGCCTCACATGCTCGGGGGGGCATCTCCCCATCTCCCCATCTCCCCATCTCCCCATCTGACAGCCTCACATGCTCGGGGGGGCATCTCCCCATCTCCCCATCTCCCCATCTCCCCATCTCCCCATCTCCCCATCTCCCCATCTCCCCATCTCCCCATCTGACAGCCTCACATGCTCGGGGGGGCATCTCCCCATCTCCCCATCTCCCCATCTCCCCATCTCCCCATCTCCCCATCTCCCCATCTCCCCATCTCCCCATCTCCCCATCTCCCCATCTCCCCATCTGACAGCCTCACATGCTCGGGGGGGCATCTCCCCATCTCCCCATCTCCCCATCTGACAGCCTCACATGCTCGGGGGGGCATCTCCCCATCTCCCCATCTCCCCATCTGACAGCCTCACATGCTCGGGGGGGCATCTCCCCATCTCCCCATCTCCCCATCTCCCCATCTCCCCATCTCCCCATCTCCCCATCTGACAGCCTCACATGCTCGGGGGGGCATCTCCCCATCTCCCCATCTCCCCATCTGACAGCCTCACATGCTCGGGGGGGCATCTCCCCATCTCCCCATCTCCCCATCTCCCCATCTCCCCATCTCCCCATCTGACAGCCTCACATGCTCGGGGGGGCATCTCCCCATCTGACAGCCTCACATGCTCGGGGGGCATCTCCCCATCTGACAGCCTCACATGCTCGGGGGGGCATCTCCCCATCTCCCCATCTCCCCGCCTCACATGCTCGGGGGGGCATCTCCCCATCTCCCCATCTCCCCGCCTCACATGCTCGGGGGGGCATCTCCCCATCTCCCCATCTCCCCGCCTCACATGCTCGGGGGGGCATCTCCCCATCTCCCCATCTCCCCATCTGACAGCCTCACATGCTCGGGGGGGCATCTCCCCATCTCCCCATCTCCCCATCTCCCCATCTCCCCATCTCCCCATCTCCCCATCTCCCCATCTCCCCATCTCCCCATCTCCCCATCTCCCCATCTCCCCATCTCCCCATCTGACAGCCTCACATGCTCGGGGGGGCATCTCCCCATCTCCCCATCTCCCCATCTCCCCATCTCCCCATCTCCCCATCTCCCCATCTGACAGCCTCACATGCTCGGGGGGGCATCTCCCCATCTCCCCATCTCCCCATCTCCCCATCTCCCCATCTCCCCATCTCCCCATCTCCCCATCTCCCCATCTCCCCATCTCCCCATCTCCCCATCTCCCCATCTCCCCATCTGACAGCCTCACATGCTCGGGGGGGCATCTCCCCATCTCCCCATCTCCCCATCTCCCCATCTCCCCATCTCCCCATCTGACAGCCTCACATGCTCGGGGGGGCATCTCCCCATCTCCCCATCTCCCCATCTCCCCATCTGACAGCCTCACATGCTCGGGGGGGCATCTCCCCATCTCCCCATCTCCCCATCTCCCCATCTCCCCATCTCCCCATCTCCCCATCTCCCCATCTCCCCATCTCCCCATCTGACAGCCTCACATGCTCGGGGGGGCATCTCCCCATCTCCCCATCTCCCCATCTGACAGCCTCACATGCTCGGGGGGGCATCTCCCCATCTCCCCATCTCCCCATCTCCCCATCTCCCCATCTCCCCATCTCCCCATCTCCCCATCTCCCCATCTCCCCATCTCCCCATCTCCCCATCTCCCCATCTCCCCATCTGACAGCCTCACATGCTCGGGGGGGCATCTCCCCATCTCCCCGCCTCCCCGCCTCCCCGCCTCCCCGCCTCCCCGCCTCCCCGCCTCCCCGCCTCCCCGCCTCCCCGCCTCCCCATCTCCCCATCTGACAGCCTCACATGCTCGGGGGGGCATCTCCCCATCTCCCCATCTCCCCATCTCCCCATCTCCCCATCTGACAGCCTCACATGCTCGGGGGGGCATCTCCCCATCTCCCCATCTCCCCATCTGACAGCCTCACATGCTCGGGGGGGCATCTCCCCATCTCCCCATCTCCCCATCTCCCCATCTGACAGCCTCACATGCTCGGGGGGGCATCTCCCCATCTCCCCATCTCCCCATCTCCCCATCTGACAGCCTCACATGCTCGGGGGGGCATCTCCCCATCTCCCCATCTCCCCATCTCCCCATCTGACAGCCTCACATGCTCGGGGGGGCATCTCCCCATCTCCCCATCTCCCCATCTCCCCATCTCCCCATCTCCCCATCTCCCCATCTCCCCATCTCCCCATCTCCCCATCTCCCCATCTCCCCATCTCCCCATCTCCCCATCTCCCCATCTCCCCATCTCCCCATCTCCCCATCTCCCCATCTCCCCATCTCCCCATCTCCCCATCTGACAGCCTCACATGCTCGGGGGGGCATCTCCCCATCTCCCCATCTGACAGCCTCACATGCTCGGGGGGGCATCTCCCCATCTCCCCATCTCCCCATCTCCCCATCTCCCCATCTCCCCATCTCCCCATCTCCCCATCTCCCCATCTCCCCATCTCCCCATCTCCCCATCTCCCCATCTGACAGCCTCACATGCTCGGGGGGGCATCTCCCCATCTCCCCATCTCCCCATCTCCCCATCTCCCCATCTCCCCATCTCCCCATCTCCCCATCTCCCCATCTCCCCATCTCCCCATCTGACAGCCTCACATGCTCGGGGGGGCATCTCCCCATCTCCCCATCTCCCCATCTGACAGCCTCACATGCTCGGGGGGGCATCTCCCCATCTCCCCATCTCCCCATCTCCCCATCTGACAGCCTCACATGCTCGGGGGGGCATCTCCCCATCTCCCCATCTCCCCATCTGACAGCCTCACATGCTCGGGGGGGCATCTCCCCATCTCCCCATCTCCCCATCTGACAGCCTCACATGCTCGGGGGGGCATCTCCCCATCTCCCCATCTCCCCATCTCCCCATCTCCCCATCTCCCCATCTCCCCATCTCCCCATCTCCCCATCTCCCCATCTCCCCATCTCCCCATCTCCCCATCTGACAGCCTCACATGCTCGGGGGGGCATCTCCCCATCTCCCCATCTCCCCATCTCCCCATCTCCCCATCTCCCCATCTCCCCATCTGACAGCCTCACATGCTCGGGGGGGCATCTCCCCATCTCCCCATCTCCCCATCTCCCCATCTCCCCATCTCCCCATCTCCCCATCTCCCCATCTCCCCATCTCCCCATCTCCCCATCTCCCCATCTCCCCATCTCCCCATCTCCCCATCTCCCCATCTCCCCATCTCCCAGCCTCACATGCTCGGGGGGGCATCTCCCCATCTCCCCATCTCCCCATCTCCCCATCTGACAGCCTCACATGCTCGGGGGGGCATCTCCCCATCTCCCCATCTCCCCATCTCCCCATCTCCCCATCTCCCCATCTCCCCATCTGACAGCCTCACATGCTCGGGGGGGCATCTCCCCATCTCCCCATCTCCCCATCTCCCCATCTCCCCATCTCCCCATCTCCCCATCTCCCCATCTCCCCATCTCCCCATCTCCCCATCTCCCCATCTCCCCATCTCCCCATCTCCCCATCTCCCCATCTGACAGCCTCACATGCTCGGGGGGGCATCTCCCCATCTCCCCATCTCCCCATCTCCCCATCTGACAGCCTCACATGCTCGGGGGGGCATCTCCCCATCTCCCCATCTCCCCATCTCCCCATCTCCCCATCTCCCCATCTCCCCATCTCCCCATCTCCCCATCTCCCCATCTCCCCATCTCCCCATCTCCCCATCTCCCCATCTCCCCATCTGACAGCCTCACATGCTCGGGGGGGCATCTCCCCATCTCCCCATCTCCCCATCTCCCCATCTCCCCATCTCCCCATCTCCCCATCTCCCCATCTCCCCATCTCCCCATCTCCCCATCTCCCCATCTCCCCATCTCCCCATCTCCCCATCTCCCCATCTCCCCATCTCCCCATCTCCCCATCTCCCCATCTCCCCATCTCCCCATCTGACAGCCTCACATGCTCGGGGGGGCATCTCCCCATCTCCCCATCTCCCCATCTCCCCATCTCCCCATCTCCCCATCTCCCCATCTCCCCATCTCCCCATCTCCCCATCTCCCCATCTGACAGCCTCACATGCTCGGGGGGGCATCTCCCCATCTCCCCATCTCCCCATCTCCCCATCTCCCCATCTCCCCATCTGACAGCCTCACATGCTCGGGGGGGCATCTCCCCATCTCCCCATCTCCCCATCTCCCCATCTCCCCATCTCCCCATCTCCCCATCTCCCCATCTCCCCATCTCCCCATCTCCCCATCTCCCCATCTCCCCATCTCCCCATCTCCCCATCTCCCCATCTCCCCATCTCCCCATCTGACAGCCTCACATGCTCGGGGGGGCATCTCCCCATCTCCCCATCTCCCCATCTGACAGCCTCACATGCTCGGGGGGGCATCTCCCCATCTCCCCATCTCCCCATCTCCCCATCTCCCCATCTCCCCATCTCCCCATCTCCCCATCTCCCCATCTCCCCATCTCCCCATCTCCCCATCTCCCCATCTCCCCATCTCCCCATCTCCCCATCTCCCCATCTGACAGCCTCACATGCTCGGGGGGGCATCTCCCCATCTCCCCATCTCCCCATCTGACAGCCTCACATGCTCGGGGGGGCATCTCCCCATCTCCCCATCTCCCCATCTCCCCATCTCCCCATCTCCCCATCTCCCCATCTCCCCATCTCCCCATCTCCCCATCTCCCCATCTGACAGCCTCACATGCTCGGGGGGGCATCTCCCCATCTCCCCATCTCCCCATCTCCCCATCTCCCCATCTCCCCATCTCCCCATCTCCCCATCTCCCCATCTCCCCATCTCCCCATCTGACAGCCTCACATGCTCGGGGGGGCATCTCCCCATCTCCCCATCTCCCCATCTCCCCATCTCCCCATCTCCCCATCTCCCCATCTGACAGCCTCACATGCTCGGGGGGGCATCTCCCCATCTCCCCATCTGACAGCCTCACATGCTCGGGGGGGCATCTCCCCATCTCCCCATCTCCCCATCTCCCCATCTCCCCATCTCCCCATCTCCCCATCTCCCCATCTCCCCATCTGACAGCCTCACATGCTCGGGGGGGCATCTCCCCATCTCCCCATCTGACAGCCTCACATGCTCGGGGGGGCATCTCCCCATCTCCCCATCTCCCCATCTCCCCATCTGACAGCCTCACATGCTCGGGGGGGCATCTCCCCATCTCCCCATCTCCCCATCTCCCCATCTGACAGCCTCACATGCTCGGGGGGGCATCTCCCCATCTCCCCATCTCCCCATCTGACAGCCTCACATGCTCGGGGGGGCATCTCCCCATCTCCCCATCTCCCCATCTCCCCATCTCCCCATCTCCCCATCTCCCCATCTCCCCATCTCCCCATCTCCCCATCTCCCCATCTCCCCATCTCCCCATCTGACAGCCTCACATGCTCGGGGGGGCATCTCCCCATCTCCCCATCTCCCCATCTCCCCATCTCCCCATCTGACAGCCTCACATGCTCGGGGGGGCATCTCCCCATCTCCCCATCTGACAGCCTCACATGCTCGGGGGGGCATCTCCCCATCTCCCCATCTCCCCATCTCCCCATCTCCCCATCTCCCCATCTGACAGCCTCACATGCTCGGGGGGGCATCTCCCCATCTCCCCATCTCCCCATCTGACAGCCTCACATGCTCGGGGGGGCATCTCCCCATCTCCCCATCTCCCCATCTCCCCATCTGACAGCCTCACATGCTCGGGGGGGCATCTCCCCATCTCCCCATCTCCCCATCTCCCCATCTCCCCATCTCCCCATCTCCCCATCTGACAGCCTCACATGCTCGGGGGGGCATCTCCCCATCTCCCCATCTGACAGCCTCACATGCTCGGGGGGGCATCTCCCCATCTCCCCATCTGACAGCCTCACATGCTCGGGGGGGCATCTCCCCATCTCCCCATCTGACAGCCTCACATGCTCGGGGGGGCATCTCCCCATCTCCCCATCTGACAGCCTCACATGCTCGGGGGGGCATCTCCCCATCTCCCCATCTCCCCATCTCCCCATCTCCCCATCTCCCCATCTGACAGCCTCACATGCTCGGGGGGGCATCTCCCCATCTCCCCATCTCCCCATCTGACAGCCTCACATGCTCGGGGGGGCATCTCCCCATCTCCCCATCTCCCCATCTGACAGCCTCACATGCTCGGGGGGGCATCTCCCCATCTCCCCATCTCCCCATCTGACAGCCTCACATGCTCGGGGGGGCATCTCCCCATCTCCCCATCTCCCCATCTGACAGCCTCACATGCTCGGGGGGGCATCTCCCCATCTCCCCATCTCCCCATCTGACAGCCTCACATGCTCGGGGGGGCATCTCCCCATCTCCCCATCTGACAGCCTCACATGCTCGGGGGGGCATCTCCCCATCTCCCCATCTCCCCATCTGACAGCCTCACATGCTCGGGGGGGCATCTCCCCATCTCCCCATCTCCCCATCTCCCCATCTCCCCATCTCCCCATCTCCCCATCTCCCCATCTGACAGCCTCACATGCTCGGGGGGGCATCTCCCCATCTCCCCATCTCCCCATCTCCCCATCTCCCCATCTGACAGCCTCACATGCTCGGGGGGGCATCTCCCCATCTCCCCATCTCCCCATCTCCCCATCTGACAGCCTCACATGCTCGGGGGGGCATCTCCCCATCTCCCCATCTCCCCATCTCCCCATCTCCCCATCTCCCCATCTCCCCATCTGACAGCCTCACATGCTCGGGGGGGCATCTCCCCATCTCCCCATCTCCCCATCTCCCCATCTCCCCATCTCCCCATCTCCCCATCTCCCCATCTCCCCATCTGACAGCCTCACATGCTCGGGGGGGCATCTCCCCATCTCCCCATCTCCCCATCTCCCCATCTCCCCATCTCCCCATCTCCCCATCTCCCCATCTCCCCATCTCCCCATCTCCCCATCTCCCCATCTCCCCATCTCCCCATCTCCCCATCTCCCCATCTCCCCATCTCCCCATCTCCCCATCTCCCCATCTGACAGCCTCACATGCTCGGGGGGGCATCTCCCCATCTCCCCATCTCCCCATCTCCCCATCTCCCCATCTCCCCATCTGACAGCCTCACATGCTCGGGGGGGCATCTCCCCATCTCCCCATCTCCCCATCTGACAGCCTCACATGCTCGGGGGGGCATCTCCCCATCTCCCCATCTCCCCATCTCCCCATCTCCCCATCTCCCCATCTCCCCATCTCCCCGTCTCCCCGTCTCCCCGTCTCCCCGTCTCCCCGTCTCCCCGTCTCCCCGTCTCCCCGTCTCCCCGTCTCCCCACATGCTCGGGGGGGCATCTCCCCATCTCCCCATCTCCCCACATGCTCGGGGGGGCATCTCCCCATCTCCCCATCTCCCCACATGCTCGGGGGGGCATCTCCCCATCTCCCCATCTCCCCGCCTCCCCATCTCCCCACATGCTCGGGGGGGCATCTCCCCGCCTCCCCATCTCCCCACATGCTCGGGGGGGCATCTCCCCATCTCCCCATCTCCCCGCCTCCCCATCTCCCCGCCTCCCCATCTCCCCACATGCTCGGGGGGGCATCTCCCCATCTCCCCGCCTCCCCATCTCCCCACATGCTCGGGGGGGCATCTCCCCATCTCCCCATCTCCCCACATGCTCGGGGGGGCATCTCCCCATCTCCCCATCTCCCCGCCTCCCCATCTCCCCACATGCTCGGGGGGGCATCTCCCCATCTCCCCATCTCCCCGCCTCCCCATCTCCCCATCTCCCCGCCTCCCCATCTCCCCATCTGACAGCCTCACATGCTCGGGGGGGCATCTCCCCATCTCCCCATCTCCCCATCTCCCCATCTCCCCATCTCCCCATCTCCCCATCTCCCCGCCTCCCCATCTCCCCATCTCCCCATCTCCCCGCCTCACATGCTCGGGGGGGCATCTCCCCATCTCCCCATCTCCCCATCTCCCCATCTCCCCGCCTCCCCATCTCCCCGCCTCCCCATCTCCCCATCTCCCCATCTCCCCGCCTCCCCATCTCCCCATCTCCCCATCTCCCCGCCTCCCCATCTCCCCATCTCCCCGCCTCCCCATCTCCCCACATGCTCGGGGGGGCATCTCCCCATCTCCCCATCTCCCCGCCTCCCCATCTCCCCATCTCCCCGCCTCCCCATCTCCCCACATGCTCGGGGGGGCATCTCCCCATCTCCCCATCTCCCCGCCTCCCCATCTCCCCACATGCTCGGGGGGGCATCTCCCCATCTCCCCATCTCCCCGCCTCCCCATCTCCCCACATGCTCGGGGGGGCATCTCCCCATCTCCCCATCTCCCCGCCTCCCCATCTCCCCACATGCTCGGGGGGGCATCTCCCCATCTCCCCATCTCCCCATCTCCCCGCCTCCCCATCTCCCCACATGCTCGGGGGGGCATCTCCCCATCTCCCCATCTCCCCATCTCCCCGCCTCCCCATCTCCCCACATGCTCGGGGGGGCATCTCCCCATCTCCCCATCTCCCCATCTCCCCGCCTCCCCATCTCCCCACATGCTCGGGGGGGCATCTCCCCATCTCCCCATCTCCCCGCCTCCCCATCTCCCCACATGCTCGGGGGGGCATCTCCCCATCTCCCCATCTCCCCGCCTCCCCATCTCCCCACATGCTCGGGGGGGCATCTCCCCATCTCCCCATCTCCCCGCCTCCCCATCTCCCCACATGCTCGGGGGGGCATCTCCCCATCTCCCCATCTCCCCATCTCCCCACATGCTCGGGGGGGCATCTCCCCATCTCCCCATCTCCCCGCCTCCCCATCTCCCCATCTCCCCATCTCCCCATCTCCCCATCTCCCCACATGCTCGGGGGGGCATCTCCCCATCTCCCCATCTCCCCATCTCCCCATCTCCCCATCTCCCCATCTCCCCATCTCCCCACATGCTCGGGGGGGCATCTCCCCATCTCCCCATCTCCCCATCTCCCCATCTCCCCATCTCCCCACATGCTCGGGGGGGCATCTCCCCATCTCCCCATCTCCCCATCTCCCCATCTCCCCATCTCCCCATCTCCCCATCTCCCCACATGCTCGGGGGGGCATCTCCCCATCTCCCCATCTCCCCATCTCCCCATCTCCCCATCTCCCCACATGCTCGGGGGGGCATCTCCCCATCTCCCCATCTCCCCATCTCCCCATCTCCCCATCTCCCCACATGCTCGGGGGGGCATCTCCCCATCTCCCCATCTCCCCGCCTCCCCATCTCCCCACATGCTCGGGGGGGCATCTCCCCATCTCCCCATCTCCCCGCCTCCCCATCTCCCCACATGCTCGGGGGGGCATCTCCCCATCTCCCCATCTCCCCGCCTCCCCATCTCCCCACATGCTCGGGGGGGCATCTCCCCATCTCCCCATCTCCCCGCCTCCCCATCTCCCCACATGCTCGGGGGGGCATCTCCCCATCTCCCCATCTCCCCATCTCCCCATCTCCCCATCTCCCCATCTCCCCATCTCCCCATCTCCCCATCTCCCCGCCTCCCCATCTCCCCGCCTCCCCGCCTCCCCATCTCCCCATCTCCCCGCCTCCCCATCTCCCCACATGCTCGGGGGGGCATCTCCCCATCTCCCCATCTCCCCGCCTCCCCATCTCCCCACATGCTCGGGGGGGCATCTCCCCATCTCCCCATCTCCCCGCCTCCCCATCTCCCCACATGCTCGGGGGGGCATCTCCCCATCTCCCCATCTCCCCGCCTCCCCATCTCCCCACATGCTCGGGGGGGCATCTCCCCATCTCCCCATCTCCCCGCCTCCCCATCTCCCCACATGCTCGGGGGGGCATCTCCCCATCTCCCCATCTCCCCGCCTCCCCATCTCCCCACATGCTCGGGGGGGCATCTCCCCATCTCCCCATCTCCCCGCCTCCCCATCTCCCCACATGCTCGGGGGGGCATCTCCCCGCCTCCCCATCTCCCCGCCTCCCCGCCTCCCCATCTCCCCATCTCCCCATCTCCCCATCTCCCCATCTCCCCATCTCCCCACATGCTCGGGGGGGCATCTCCCCATCTCCCCATCTCCCCATCTCCCCATCTCCCCATCTCCCCATCTCCCCATCTCCCCATCTCCCCATCTCCCCATCTCCCCGCCTCCCCATCTCCCCGCCTCCCCATCTCCCCACATGCTCGGGGGGGCATCTCCCCATCTCCCCATCTCCCCGCCTCCCCATCTCCCCACATGCTCGGGGGGGCATCTCCCCATCTCCCCATCTCCCCGCCTCCCCATCTCCCCACATGCTCGGGGGGGCATCTCCCCATCTCCCCATCTCCCCGCCTCCCCATCTCCCCACATGCTCGGGGGGGCATCTCCCCATCTCCCCATCTCCCCGCCTCCCCATCTCCCCACATGCTCGGGGGGGCATCTCCCCATCTCCCCATCTCCCCGCCTCCCCATCTCCCCACATGCTCGGGGGGGCATCTCCCCATCTCCCCATCTCCCCGCCTCCCCATCTCCCCACATGCTCGGGGGGGCATCTCCCCATCTCCCCATCTCCCCATCTCCCCATCTCCCCATCTCCCCATCTCCCCATCTCCCCATCTCCCCATCTCCCCATCTCCCCATCTCCCCATCTCCCCACATGCTCGGGGGGGCATCTCCCCATCTCCCCATCTCCCCATCTCCCCATCTCCCCATCTCCCCATCTCCCCATCTCCCCATCTCCCCATCTCCCCATCTCCCCATCTCCCCATCTCCCCATCTCCCCGCCTCACATGCTCGGGGGGGCATCTCCCCATCTCCCCATCTCCCCATCTCCCCATCTCCCCATCTCCCCATCTCCCCATCTCCCCATCTCCCCATCTCCCCATCTCCCCGCCTCACATGCTCGGGGGGGCATCTCCCCATCTCCCCATCTCCCCATCTCCCCATCTCCCCATCTCCCCATCTCCCCATCTCCCCGCCTCACATGCTCGGGGGGGCATCTCCCCATCTCCCCATCTCCCCATCTCCCCATCTCCCCATCTCCCCATCTCCCCATCTCCCCATCTCCCCATCTCCCCATCTCCCCATCTCCCCATCTCCCCATCTCCCCATCTCCCCGCCTCACATGCTCGGGGGGGCATCTCCCCATCTCCCCATCTCCCCATCTCCCCATCTCCCCATCTCCCCATCTCCCCATCTCCCCATCTCCCCATCTCCCCATCTCCCCATCTCCCCATCTCCCCATCTCCCCATCTGACAGCCTCACATGCTCGGGGGGGCATCTCCCCATCTCCCCATCTCCCCATCTCCCCATCTGACAGCCTCACATGCTCGGGGGGGCATCTCCCCATCTCCCCATCTCCCCATCTCCCCATCTCCCCATCTCCCCATCTCCCCATCTCCCCATCTCCCCATCTCCCCATCTCCCCATCTCCCCATCTCCCCATCTCCCCATCTGACAGCCTCACATGCTCGGGGGGGCATCTCCCCATCTCCCCATCTCCCCATCTCCCCATCTCCCCATCTCCCCATCTCCCCATCTCCCCATCTCCCCATCTCCCCATCTGACAGCCTCACATGCTCGGGGGGGCATCTCCCCATCTCCCCATCTCCCCATCTCCCCATCTCCCCATCTCCCCATCTCCCCATCTGACAGCCTCACATGCTCGGGGGGGCATCTCCCCATCTCCCCATCTCCCCATCTCCCCATCTCCCCATCTCCCCATCTCCCCATCTCCCCATCTCCCCATCTCCCCATCTCCCCATCTCCCCGCCTCCCCATCTCCCCACATGCTCGGGGGGGCATCTCCCCATCTCCCCATCTCCCCGCCTCCCCATCTCCCCACATGCTCGGGGGGGCATCTCCCCATCTCCCCATCTCCCCGCCTCCCCATCTCCCCACATGCTCGGGGGGGCATCTCCCCATCTCCCCATCTCCCCGCCTCCCCATCTCCCCACATGCTCGGGGGGGCATCTCCCCATCTCCCCATCTCCCCGCCTCCCCATCTCCCCACATGCTCGGGGGGGCATCTCCCCATCTCCCCATCTCCCCGCCTCCCCATCTCCCCACATGCTCGGGGGGGCATCTCCCCATCTCCCCATCTCCCCGCCTCCCCATCTCCCCACATGCTCGGGGGGGCATCTCCCCATCTCCCCATCTCCCCGCCTCCCCATCTCCCCACATGCTCGGGGGGGCATCTCCCCATCTCCCCATCTCCCCGCCTCCCCATCTCCCCACATGCTCGGGGGGGCATCTCCCCATCTCCCCATCTCCCCATCTCCCCATCTCCCCATCTCCCCATCTCCCCATCTCCCCATCTCCCCATCTCCCCATCTCCCCATCTCCCCATCTCCCCATCTCCCCATCTCCCCATCTCCCCATCTCCCCATCTCCCCATCTCCCCATCTCCCCATCTCCCCATCTCCCCATCTCCCCATCTCCCCATCTCCCCATCTCCCCATCTCCCCATCTCCCCATCTCCCCATCTCCCCGCCTCACATGCTCGGGGGGGCATCTCCCCATCTCCCCATCTCCCCATCTCCCCATCTCCCCATCTCCCCGCCTCACATGCTCGGGGGGGCATCTCCCCATCTCCCCATCTCCCCATCTCCCCATCTCCCCATCTCCCCATCTCCCCATCTCCCCATCTCCCCATCTCCCCATCTCCCCATCTCCCCGCCTCACATGCTCGGGGGGGCATCTCCCCATCTCCCCATCTCCCCATCTCCCCATCTCCCCATCTCCCCATCTCCCCATCTGACAGCCTCACATGCTCGGGGGGGCATCTCCCCATCTCCCCATCTCCCCATCTCCCCATCTGACAGCCTCACATGCTCGGGGGGGCATCTCCCCATCTCCCCATCTCCCCATCTCCCCATCTCCCCATCTCCCCATCTCCCCATCTCCCCATCTCCCCATCTCCCCATCTGACAGCCTCACATGCTCGGGGGGGCATCTCCCCATCTCCCCATCTCCCCATCTCCCCATCTCCCCATCTCCCCATCTCCCCATCTCCCCATCTCCCCATCTCCCCATCTCCCCATCTGACAGCCTCACATGCTCGGGGGGGCATCTCCCCATCTCCCCATCTCCCCATCTCCCCATCTCCCCATCTCCCCATCTCCCCATCTGACAGCCTCACATGCTCGGGGGGGCATCTCCCCATCTCCCCATCTCCCCATCTCCCCATCTCCCCATCTCCCCATCTCCCCATCTCCCCATCTCCCCATCTCCCCATCTCCCCATCTCCCCATCTCCCCATCTCCCCATCTGACAGCCTCACATGCTCGGGGGGGCATCTCCCCATCTCCCCATCTCCCCATCTCCCCATCTCCCCATCTCCCCATCTCCCCATCTGACAGCCTCACATGCTCGGGGGGGCATCTCCCCATCTCCCCATCTCCCCATCTCCCCATCTCCCCATCTCCCCATCTCCCCATCTGACAGCCTCACATGCTCGGGGGGGCATCTCCCCATCTCCCCATCTCCCCATCTCCCCATCTCCCCATCTGACAGCCTCACATGCTCGGGGGGGCATCTCCCCATCTCCCCATCTCCCCATCTCCCCATCTCCCCATCTCCCCATCTCCCCATCTCCCCATCTGACAGCCTCACATGCTCGGGGGGGCATCTCCCCATCTCCCCATCTCCCCATCTCCCCATCTCCCCATCTGACAGCCTCACATGCTCGGGGGGGCATCTCCCCATCTCCCCATCTCCCCATCTCCCCATCTCCCCATCTCCCCATCTCCCCATCTCCCCATCTCCCCATCTCCCCATCTCCCCATCTCCCCATCTCCCCATCTCCCCATCTCCCCATCTCCCCATCTCCCCATCTCCCCATCTCCCCATCTGACAGCCTCACATGCTCGGGGGGGGCATCTCCCCATCTCCCCATCTCCCCATCTCCCCATCTGACAGCCTCACATGCTCGGGGGGGGCATCTCCCCATCTCCCCATCTCCCCATCTCCCCATCTCCCCATCTCCCCATCTCCCCATCTCCCCATCTCCCCATCTCCCCATCTCCCCATCTCCCCATCTCCCCATCTCCCCATCTCCCCATCTCCCCATCTCCCCATCTCCCCATCTCCCCATCTCCCCATCTCCCCATCTGACAGCCTCACATGCTCGGGGGGGGCATCTCCCCATCTCCCCATCTCCCCATCTCCCCATCTCCCCATCTGACAGCCTCACATGCTCGGGGGGGGCATCTCCCCATCTCCCCATCTCCCCATCTCCCCATCTCCCCATCTCCCCATCTCCCCATCTCCCCATCTCCCCATCTGACAGCCTCACATGCTCGGGGGGGGCATCTCCCCATCTCCCCATCTCCCCATCTCCCCATCTCCCCATCTCCCCATCTCCCCATCTCCCCATCTCCCCATCTGACAGCCTCACATGCTCGGGGGGGGCATCTCCCCATCTCCCCATCTCCCCATCTCCCCATCTCCCCATCTCCCCATCTGACAGCCTCACATGCTCGGGGGGGGCATCTCCCCATCTCCCCATCTCCCCATCTCCCCATCTCCCCATCTGACAGCCTCACATGCTCGGGGGGGGCATCTCCCCATCTCCCCATCTCCCCATCTCCCCATCTCCCCATCTGACAGCCTCACATGCTCGGGGGGGGCATCTCCCCATCTCCCCATCTCCCCATCTCCCCATCTCCCCATCTCCCCATCTCCCCATCTCCCCATCTCCCCATCTCCCCATCTCCCCATCTCCCCATCTCCCCATCTCCCCATCTCCCCATCTCCCCATCTCCCCATCTCCCCATCTGACAGCCTCACATGCTCGGGGGGGGCATCTCCCCATCTCCCCATCTCCCCATCTCCCCATCTCCCCATCTGACAGCCTCACATGCTCGGGGGGGGCATCTCCCCATCTCCCCATCTCCCCATCTCCCCATCTCCCCATCTCCCCATCTCCCCATCTCCCCATCTCCCCATCTCCCCATCTCCCCATCTCCCCATCTCCCCATCTCCCCATCTCCCCATCTCCCCATCTGACAGCCTCACATGCTCGGGGGGGGCATCTCCCCATCTCCCCATCTCCCCATCTCCCCATCTCCCCATCTCCCCATCTCCCCATCTCCCCATCTCCCCATCTCCCCATCTCCCCATCTCCCCATCTCCCCATCTCCCCATCTCCCCATCTCCCCATCTCCCCATCTCCCCATCTCCCCATCTCCCCATCTCCCCATCTCCCCATCTCCCCATCTCCCCATCTCCCCATCTCCCCATCTCCCCATCTCCCCATCTCCCCATCTCCCCATCTCCCCATCTCCCCATCTCCCCATCTCCCCATCTCCCCATCTCCCCATCTGACAGCCTCACATGCTCGGGGGGGGCATCTCCCCATCTCCCCATCTCCCCATCTCCCCATCTCCCCATCTCCCCATCTCCCCATCTCCCCATCTCCCCATCTCCCCATCTGACAGCCTCACATGCTCGGGGGGGGCATCTCCCCATCTCCCCATCTCCCCATCTCCCCATCTCCCCATCTCCCCATCTCCCCATCTCCCCATCTCCCCATCTCCCCATCTGACAGCCTCACATGCTCGGGGGGGGCATCTCCCCATCTCCCCATCTCCCCATCTCCCCATCTCCCCATCTGACAGCCTCACATGCTCGGGGGGGGCATCTCCCCATCTCCCCATCTCCCCATCTCCCCATCTGACAGCCTCACATGCTCGGGGGGGGCATCTCCCCATCTCCCCATCTGACAGCCTCACATGCTCGGGGGGGGCATCTCCCCATCTCCCCATCTCCCCATCTCCCCATCTCCCCATCTCCCCATCTCCCCATCTCCCCATCTCCCCATCTCCCCATCTCCCCATCTCCCCATCTCCCCATCTGACAGCCTCACATGCTCGGGGGGGGCATCTCCCCATCTCCCCATCTGACAGCCTCACATGCTCGGGGGGGGCATCTCCCCATCTCCCCATCTGACAGCCTCACATGCTCGGGGGGGGCATCTCCCCATCTCCCCATCTCCCCATCTCCCCATCTCCCCATCTCCCCATCTCCCCATCTGACAGCCTCACATGCTCGGGGGGGGCATCTCCCCATCTCCCCATCTGACAGCCTCACATGCTCGGGGGGGGCATCTCCCCATCTCCCCATCTGACAGCCTCACATGCTCGGGGGGGGCATCTCCCCATCTCCCCATCTCCCCATCTGACAGCCTCACATGCTCGGGGGGGGCATCTCCCCATCTCCCCATCTGACAGCCTCACATGCTCGGGGGGGGCATCTCCCCATCTCCCCATCTCCCCATCTCCCCATCTCCCCATCTGACAGCCTCACATGCTCGGGGGGGGCATCTCCCCATCTCCCCATCTGACAGCCTCACATGCTCGGGGGGGGCATCTCCCCATCTCCCCATCTCCCCATCTCCCCATCTCCCCATCTCCCCATCTCCCCATCTCCCCATCTCCCCATCTCCCCATCTCCCCATCTCCCCATCTCCCCATCTCCCCATCTCCCCATCTCCCCATCTCCCCATCTGACAGCCTCACATGCTCGGGGGGGGCATCTCCCCATCTCCCCATCTCCCCATCTCCCCATCTCCCCATCTCCCCATCTCCCCATCTCCCCATCTGACAGCCTCACATGCTCGGGGGGGGCATCTCCCCATCTCCCCATCTCCCCATCTCCCCATCTCCCCATCTCCCCATCTCCCCATCTCCCCATCTCCCCATCTCCCCATCTCCCCATCTCCCCATCTCCCCATCTCCCCATCTCCCCATCTCCCCATCTCCCCATCTCCCCATCTCCCCATCTCCCCATCTCCCCATCTCCCCATCTGACAGCCTCACATGCTCGGGGGGGGCATCTCCCCATCTCCCCATCTCCCCATCTCCCCATCTCCCCATCTCCCCATCTCCCCATCTCCCCATCTCCCCATCTCCCCATCTCCCCATCTCCCCATCTCCCCATCTCCCCATCTCCCCATCTCCCCATCTCCCCATCTCCCCATCTCCCCATCTCCCCATCTCCCCATCTCCCCATCTCCCCATCTCCCCATCTCCCCATCTGACAGCCTCACATGCTCGGGGGGGGCATCTCCCCATCTCCCCATCTCCCCATCTCCCCATCTCCCCATCTCCCCATCTCCCCATCTCCCCATCTGACAGCCTCACATGCTCGGGGGGGGCATCTCCCCATCTCCCCATCTCCCCATCTCCCCATCTCCCCATCTCCCCATCTCCCCATCTCCCCATCTCCCCATCTCCCCATCTCCCCATCTCCCCATCTCCCCATCTCCCCATCTCCCCATCTCCCCATCTGACAGCCTCACATGCTCGGGGGGGGCATCTCCCCATCTCCCCATCTCCCCATCTCCCCATCTGACAGCCTCACATGCTCGGGGGGGGCATCTCCCCATCTCCCCATCTCCCCATCTCCCCATCTCCCCATCTCCCCATCTCCCCATCTCCCCATCTCCCCATCTCCCCATCTCCCCATCTCCCCATCTCCCCATCTCCCCATCTCCCCATCTCCCCATCTCCCCATCTCCCCATCTCCCCATCTCCCCATCTCCCCATCTCCCCATCTCCCCATCTCCCCATCTCCCCATCTCCCCATCTCCCCATCTCCCCATCTCCCCATCTCCCCATCTCCCCATCTGACAGCCTCACATGCTCGGGGGGGGCATCTCCCCATCTCCCCATCTCCCCATCTCCCCATCTCCCCATCTCCCCATCTCCCCATCTCCCCATCTCCCCATCTCCCCATCTCCCCATCTCCCCATCTCCCCATCTCCCCATCTCCCCATCTCCCCATCTCCCCATCTCCCCATCTCCCCATCTCCCCATCTGACAGCCTCACATGCTCGGGGGGGGCATCTCCCCATCTCCCCATCTCCCCATCTCCCCATCTCCCCATCTCCCCATCTCCCCATCTGACAGCCTCACATGCTCGGGGGGGGCATCTCCCCATCTCCCCATCTCCCCATCTGACAGCCTCACATGCTCGGGGGGGGCATCTCCCCATCTCCCCATCTCCCCATCTCCCCATCTCCCCATCTCCCCATCTCCCCATCTCCCCATCTCCCCATCTCCCCATCTCCCCATCTCCCCATCTCCCCATCTCCCCATCTCCCCATCTCCCCATCTCCCCATCTGACAGCCTCACATGCTCGGGGGGGGCATCTCCCCATCTCCCCATCTCCCCATCTGACAGCCTCACATGCTCGGGGGGGGCATCTCCCCATCTCCCCATCTCCCCATCTGACAGCCTCACATGCTCGGGGGGGGCATCTCCCCATCTCCCCATCTCCCCATCTGACAGCCTCACATGCTCGGGGGGGGCATCTCCCCATCTCCCCATCTCCCCATCTCCCCATCTCCCCATCTCCCCATCTCCCCATCTCCCCATCTCCCCATCTCCCCATCTCCCCATCTCCCCATCTCCCCATCTCCCCATCTCCCCATCTCCCCATCTCCCCATCTCCCCATCTCCCCGCCTCACATGCTCGGGGGGGGCATCTCCCCATCTCCCCATCTCCCCATCTCCCCATCTCCCCATCTCCCCATCTCCCCATCTCCCCATCTCCCCATCTCCCAAACTGACAGCCTCACATGCTCGGGGGGGGCATCTCCCCATCTCCCCATCTCCCCATCTCCCCATCTCCCCATCTCCCCATCTCCCCATCTCCCCATCTCCCCATCTCCCCATCTCCCCATCTCCCCATCTCCCCATCTCCCCATCTCCCCATCTCCCAAACTGACAGCCTCACATGCTCGGGGGGGGCATCTCCCCATCTCCCCATCTGACAGCCTCACATGCTCGGGGGGGGCATCTCCCCATCTCCCCATCTCCCCATCTCCCCATCTCCCCATCTCCCCATCTCCCCATCTCCCCATCTCCCCATCTCCCCATCTCCCCATCTCCCCAACTGACAGCCTCACATGCTCGGGGGGGGCATCTCCCCATCTCCCCATCTCCCCATCTCCCCATCTCCCCATCTCCCCATCTCCCCATCTCCCCATCTCCCCATCTCCCCATCTCCCCATCTCCCCATCTCCCCATCTCCCCATCTCCCCATCTCCCCATCTCCCCATCTCCCCATCTCCCCATCTCCCAAACTGACAGCCTCACATGCTCGGGGGGGGCATCTCCCCATCTCCCCATCTCCCCATCTCCCCATCTCCCCATCTCCCCATCTCCCCATCTCCCCATCTCCCCAACTGACAGCCTCACATGCTCGGGGGGGGCATCTCCCCATCTCCCCATCTCCCCATCTCCCCATCTCCCCATCTCCCCATCTCCCCATCTCCCCATCTCCCCATCTCCCCATCTCCCCATCTCCCCATCTCCCAAACTGACAGCCTCACATGCTCGGGGGGGGCATCTCCCCATCTCCCCATCTCCCCATCTCCCCATCTCCCAAACTGACAGCCTCACATGCTCGGGGGGGGCATCTCCCCATCTCCCCATCTCCCCATCTCCCCATCTCCCCATCTCCCCGCCTCCCCGCCTCCCCGCCTCCCCGCCTCCCCGCCTCCCCGCCTCCCCGCCTCCCCGCCTCCCCGCCTCCCCGCCTCCCCGCCTCCCCGCCTCCCCGCCTCCCCGCCTCCCCGCCTCCCCGCCTCCCCGCCTCCCCGCCTCCCCGCCTCCCCGCCTCTCCCCGCCTCCCCGCCTCCCCGCCTCCCCGCCTCCCCGCCTCCCCGCCTCCCCGCCTCCCCGCCTCCCCATCTCCCCGCCTCCCCATCTCCCCGCCTCCCCATCTCCCCGCCTCACATGCTCGGGGGGGGCATCTCCCCATCTCCCCGCCTCCCCATCTCCCCGCCTCCCCATCTCCCCGCCTCCCCGCCTCCCCGCCTCCCCATCTCCCCGCCTCCCCATCTCCCCGCCTCCCCATCTCCCCGCCTCCCCATCTCCCCGCCTCCCCATCTCCCCGCCTCCCCATCTCCCCGCCTCCCCATCTCCCCGCCTCACATGCTCGGGGGGGGCATCTCCCCATCTCCCCATCTCCCCATCTCCCCGCCTCACATGCTCGGGGGGGGGCATCTCCCCATCTCCCCATCTCCCCATCTCCCCATCTCCCCATCTCCCCATCTCCCCATCTCCCCATCTCCCCATCTCCCCATCTCCCCATCTCCCCATCTCCCCGCCTCACATGCTCGGGGGGGGCATCTCCCCATCTCCCCATCTCCCCATCTCCCCATCTCCCAGCCTCACATGCTCGGGGGGGGCATCTCCCCATCTCCCCATCTCCCCATCTCCCATGTTCATCCCGCAAACTGACAGCCTCACATGCTCGGGGGGGCATCTCCCCATCTCCCCATCTCCCCATCTCCCCATCTCCCATGTTCATCCCGCAAACTGACAGCCTCACATGCTCGGGGGGGCATCTCCCCATCTCCCCATCTCCCCATCTCCCCATCTCCCATGTTCATCCCGCAAACTGACAGCCTCACATGCTCGGGGGGGCATCTCCCCATCTCCCCATCTCCCCATCTCCCCATCTCCCAGCCTCACATGCTCGGGGGGGGCATCTCCCCATCTCCCCATCTCCCCATCTCCCCATCTCCCCATCTCCCCATCTCCCCATCTCCCCATCTCCCCATCTCCCCATCTCCCCATCTCCCCATCTCCCCATCTCCCCATCTCCCCATCTCCCCATCTCCCCATCTCCCCATCTCCCCATCTCCCCATCTCCCATGTTCATCCCGCAAACTGACAGCCTCACATGCTCGGGGGGGCATCTCCCCATCTCCCCATCTCCCCATCTCCCCATCTCCCATGTTCATCCCGCAAACTGACAGCCTCACATGCTCGGGGGGGCATCTCCCCATCTCCCCATCTCCCCATCTCCCATGTTCATCCCGCAAACTGACAGCCTCACATGCTCGGGGGGGCATCTCCCCATCTCCCCATCTCCCCATCTCCCCATCTCCCAGCCTCACATGCTCGGGGGGGGCATCTCCCCATCTCCCCATCTCCCCATCTCCCCATCTCCCAGCCTCACATGCTCGGGGGGGGCATCTCCCCATCTCCCCATCTCCCCATCTCCCCATCTCCCAGCCTCACATGCTCGGGGGGGGCATCTCCCCATCTCCCCATCTCCCCATCTCCCAGCCTCACATGCTCGGGGGGGGCATCTCCCCATCTCCCCATCTCCCCATCTCCCCATCTCCCAGCCTCACATGCTCGGGGGGGGCATCTCCCCATCTCCCCATCTCCCCATCTCCCAAACTGACAGCCTCACATGCTCGGGGGGGGCATCTCCCCATCTCCCCATCTCCCCATCTCCCCATCTCCCCATCTCCCCATCTCCCCATCTCCCCATCTCCCCATCTCCCCATCTCCCCATCTCCCCATCTCCCCATCTCCCCATCTCCCCGCCTCACATGCTCGGGGGGGGCATCTCCCCATCTCCCCATCTCCCCATCTCCCCATCTCCCCATCTCCCCATCTCCCCATCTCCCCATCTCCCCATCTCCCCATCTCCCCATCTCCCCATCTCCCCACATGCTCGGGGGGGGCATCTCCCCATCTCCCCACATGCTCGGGGGGGGCATCTCCCCATCTCCCCATCTCCCTCCCGCAAACTGACAGCCTCACATGTTCATCCCGCAAACTGACAGCCTCACATGTTCATCCCGCAAACTGACAGCCTCACATGTTCATCCCGCAAACTGACAGCCTCACATGTTCATCCCGCAAACTGACAGCCTCACATGTTCATCCCGCAAACTGACAGCCTCACATGTTCATCCCGCAAACTGACAGCCTCACATGTTCATCCCGCAAACTGACAGCCTCACATGTTCATCCCGCAAACTGACAGCCTCACATGTTCATCCCGCAAACTGACAGCCTCACATGTTCATCCCGCAAACTGACAGCCTCACATGTTCATCCCGCAAACTGACAGCCTCACATGCTCGGGGGGGCATCTCCCCATCTCCCCATCTCCCCATCTCCCAGCCTCACATGCTCGGGGGGGGCATCTCCCCATCTCCCCATCTCCCCATCTCCCCATCTCCCCATCTCCCATGTTCATCCCGCAAACTGACAGCCTCACATGCTCGGGGGGGGCATCTCCCCATCTCCCCATCTCCCCATCTCCCATGTTCATCCCGCAAACTGACAGCCTCACATGCTCGGGGGGGGCATCTCCCCATCTCCCCATCTCCCCATCTCCCCATCTCCCATGTTCATCCCGCAAACTGACAGCCTCACATGCTCGGGGGGGGCATCTCCCCATCTCCCCATCTCCCCATCTCCCCATCTCCCATGTTCATCCCGCAAACTGACAGCCTCACATGCTCGGGGGGGGCATCTCCCCATCTCCCCATCTCCCCATCTCCCCATCTCCCATGTTCATCCCGCAAACTGACAGCCTCACATGCTCGGGGGGGGCATCTCCCCATCTCCCCATCTCCCCATCTCCCCATCTCCCATGTTCATCCCGCAAACTGACAGCCTCACATGCTCGGGGGGGGCATCTCCCCATCTCCCCATCTCCCCATCTCCCCATCTCCCATGTTCATCCCGCAAACTGACAGCCTCACATGCTCGGGGGGGGCATCTCCCCATCTCCCCATCTCCCCATCTCCCCATCTCCCATGTTCATCCCACAAACTGACAGCCTCACATGCTCGGGGGGGGCATCTCCCCATCTCCCCATCTCCCCATCTCCCCATCTCCCATGTTCATCCCGCAAACTGACAGCCTCACATGCTCGGGGGGGGCATCTCCCCATCTCCCCATCTCCCCATCTCCCCATCATGTATGTTCATCCCGCAAACTGACAGCCTCACATGCTCGGGGGGGCATCTCCCCATCTCCCCATCTCCGGTGTATGTATGTTCATCCCGCAAACTGACAGCCTCACATGCTCGGGGGGGCATCTCCCCATCTCCCCATCTCCGGTGTATGTATGTTCATCCCGCAAACTGACAGCCTCACATGCTCGGGGGGGCATCTCCCCATCTCCCCATCTCCCCATCTCCCCATCTCGTAGGAGCTGGTGTATGTATGTTCATCCCGCAAACTGACAGCCTCACATGCTCGGGGGGGCATCTCCCCATCTCCCCATCTCCGGTGTATGTATGTTCATCCCGCAAACTGACAGCCTCACATGCTCGGGGGGGCATCTCCCCATCTCCCCATCTCCGGTGTATGTATGTTCATCCCGCAAACTGACAGCCTCACATGCTCGGGGGGGCATCTCCCCATCTCCCCATCTCCCCATCTCCGGTGTATGTATGTTCATCCCGCAAACTGACAGCCTCACATGCTCGGGGGGCATCTCCCCATCTCCCCATCTCCCCATCTCCGGTGTATGTATGTTCATCCCGCAAACTGACAGCCTCACATGCTCGGGGGGGCATCTCCCCATCTCCCCATCTCCCCATCTCTGGTGTATGTATGTTCATCTGCAAACTGACAGCCTCACATGCTCGGGGGGGCATCTCCCCATCTCCCCATCTCCCCATCTCCCCATCTCTGGTGTATGTATGTTCATCCCGCAAACTGACAGCCTCACATGCTCGGGGGGGCATCTCCCCATCTCCCCATCTCCCCATCTCGTAGGAGCTGGTGTATGTATGTTCATCCCGCAAACTGACAGCCTCACATGCTCGGGGGGGCATCTCCCATCTCCCATCTCCCCATCTCCCCATCTCCATCCCGCAAACTGACAGCCTCACATGCTCGGGGGGGGCATCTCCCCATCTCCCCATCTCCATCCCGCAAACTGACAGCCTCACATGCTCGGGGGGCATCTCCCCATCTCCCCATCTCCCATGTTCATCCCGCAAACTGACAGCCTCACATGCTCGGGGGGGCATCTCCCCATCTCCCCATCTCCCCATCTCCCATGTTCATCCCGCAAACTGACAGCCTCACATGCTCGGGGGGGCATCTCCCCATCTCCCCATCTCCCCATCTCCCCATCTCCCATGTTCATCCCGCAAACTGACAGCCTCACATGCTCGGGGGGGCATCTCCCCATCTCCCCATCTCCCATGTTCATCCCGCAAACTGACAGCCTCACATGCTCGGGGGGGGCATCTCCCCATCTCCCCATCTCGTATGTTCATCCCGCAAACTGACAGCCTCACATGCTCGGGGGGGCATCTCCCCATCTCCCCATCTCCCCATCTCGTATGTTCATCCCGCAAACTGACAGCCTCACATGCTCGGGGGGGGCATCTCCCCATCTCCCCATCTCCCCATCTCCCCATCATTGTATGTTCATCCCGCAAACTGACAGCCTCACATGCTCGGGGGGGCATCTCCCCATCTCCCCATCTCCCCATCTCCCCTGTATGTATGTTCATCCCGCAAACTGACAGCCTCACATGCTCGGGGGGGCATCTCCCCATCTCCCCATCTCCCCATCTCCCCATCTCCCGTGTATGTATGTTCATCCCGCAAACTGACAGCCTCACATGCTCGGGGGGGCATCTCCCCATCTCCCCATCTCCCGTGTATGTATGTTCATCCCGCAAACTGACAGCCTCACATGCTCGGGGGGGCATCTCCCCATCTCCCCATCTCCCGTGTATGTATGTTCATCCCGCAAACTGACAGCCTCACATGCTCGGGGGGGCATCTCCCCATCTCCCCATCTCCCCATCTCCCCATCTCCCCATCTCCCCATCTCCGGTGTATGTATGTTCATCCCGCAAACTGACAGCCTCACATGCTCGGGGGGGCATCTCCCCATCTCCCCATCTCCGGTGTATGTATGTTCATCCCGCAAACTGACAGCCTCACATGCTCGGGGGGGCATCTCCCCATCTCCCCATCTCCCCATCTCCGGTGTATGTATGTTCATCCCGCAAACTGACAGCCTCACATGCTCGGGGGGCATCTCCCCATCTCCCCATCTCCCCATCTCTGGTGTATGTATGTTCATCCCGCAAACTGACAGCCTCACATGCTCGGGGGGGCATCTCCCCATCTCCCCATCTCCCCATCTCTGGTGTATGTATGTTCATCCCGCAAACTGACAGCCTCACATGCTCGGGGGGGCATCTCCCCATCTCCCCATCTCCCCATCTCCCCATCTCCCCATCTCGTAGGAGCTGGTGTATGAATGTTCATCCCGCAAACTGACAGCCTCACATGCTCGGGGGGGCATCTCCCCATCTCCCCATCTCCCCATCTCCCCATCTCGTAGGAGCTGGTGTATGTATGTTCATCCCGCAAACTGACAGCCTCACATGCTCGGGGGGGCATCTCCCCATCTCCCCATCTCCCCATCTCCCCATCTCCCCATCTCCCCATCTCCCCATCTCGTAGGAGCTGGTGTATGTATGTTCATCCCGCAAACTGACAGCCTCACATGCTCGGGGGGGCATCTCCCCATCTCCCCATCTCCCCATCTCCCCATCTCGTAGGAGCTGGTGTATGTATGTTCATCCCGCAAACTGACAGCCTCACATGCTCGGGGGGGCATCTCCCCATCTCCCCATCTCCCCATCTCCCCATCTCCCCATCTCCCCATCTCCCCATCTCCCCATCTCCCCATCTCCCCATCTCCCCATCTCCCCATCTCCCCATCTCCCCATCTCCCCATCTCCCCATCTCCCCATCTCCCCATCTCCCCATCTCCCCATCTCCCCATCTCCCCATCTCCCCATCTCCCAGGAGCTGGTGTATGTATGTTCATCCCGCAAACTGACAGCCTCACATGCTCGGGGGGGCATCTCCCCATCTCCCCATCTCCCCATCTCCCCATCTCCCCATCTCCCCATCTCCCCATCTCCCCATCTCCCCATCTCCCCATCTCCCCATCTCCCCATCTCCCCATCTCCCCATCTCGTAGGAGCTGGTGTATGTATGTTCATCCCGCAAACTGACAGCCTCACATGCTCGGGGGGGCATCTCCCCATCTCCCCATCTCCCCATCTCCCCATCTCCCCATCTCCCCATCTCGTAGGAGCTGGTGTATGTATGTTCATCCCGCAAACTGACGGCCTCACATGCTCGGGGGGGCATCTCCCCATCTCCCCATCTCCCCATCTCCCCATCTCCCCGGAGCTGGTGTATGTATGTTCATCCCGCAAACTGACAGCCTCACATGCTCGGGGGGGGCATCTCCCCATCTCCCCATCTCCCCATCTCCCCATCTCCCCATCTCCCCATCTCCCCATCTCCCCATCTCCCCATCTCCCCATCTCCCCATCTCCCCATCTCCCCATCTCCCCATCTCCCCATCTCCCCATCTCCCCATCTCCCCATCTCGTAGGAGCTGGTGTATGTATGTTCATCCCGCAAACTGACAGCCTCACATGCTCGGGGGGGCATCTCCCCATCTCCCCATCTCCCCATCTCCCCATCTCGTAGGAGCTGGTGTATGTATGTTCATCCCGCAAACTGACAGCCTCACATGCTCGGGGGGGCATCTCCCCATCTCCCCATCTCCCCATCTCCCCATCTCCCCATCTCCCCATCTCGTAGGAGCTGGTGTATGTATGTTCATCCCGCAAACTGACAGCCTCACATGCTCGGGGGGGGCATCTCCCCATCTCCCCATCTCCCCATCTCCCCATCTCCCCATCTCCCCATCTCGTAGGAGCTGGTGTATGTATGTTCATCCCGCAAACTGACAGCCTCACATGCTCGGGGGGGCATCTCCCCATCTCCCCATCTCCCCATCTCCCCATCTCCCCATCTCCCCATCTCGTAGGAGCTGGTGTATGTATGTTCATCCCGCAAACTGACAGCCTCACATGCTCGGGGGGGCATCTCCCCATCTCCCCATCTCCCCATCTCGTAGGAGCTGGTGTATGTATGTTCATCCCGCAAACTGACAGCCTCACATGCTCGGGGGGGCATCTCCCCATCTCCCCATCTCCCCATCTCCCCATCTCCCCATCTCCCCATCTCGTAGGAGCTGGTGTATGTATGTTCATCCCGCAAACTGACAGCCTCACATGCTCGGGGGGGCATCTCCCCATCTCCCCATCTCCCCATCTCCCCATCTCCCCATCTCCCCATCTCCCCATCTCCCCATCTCCCCATCTCCCCATCTCCCCATCTCCCCATCTCCCCATCTCCCCATCTCCCCATCTCCCCATCTCGTAGGAGCTGGTGTATGTATGTTCATCCCGCAAACTGACAGCCTCACATGCTCGGGGGGGCATCTCCCCATCTCCCCATCTCCCCATCTCCCCATCTCCCCATTTCCCCATCTCGTAGGAGCTGGTGTATGTATGTTCATCCCGCAAACTGACAGCCTCACATGCTCGGGGGGGCATCTCCCCATCTCCCCATCTCCCCATCTCCCCATCTCCCCATCTCCCCATCTCCCCATCTCCCCATCTCCCCATCTCCCCATCTCCCCATCTCCCCATCTCCCCATCTCCCCATCTCGTAGGAGCTGGTGTATGTATGTTCATCCCGCAAACTGACAGCCTCACATGCTCGGGGGGGCATCTCCCCATCTCCCCATCTCCCCATCTCCCCATCTCCCCATCTCCCCATCTCCCCATCTCCCCATCTCCCCATCTCCCCATCTCCCCATCTCCCCATCTCCCCATCTCCCCATCTCCCCATCTCCCCATCTCCCCATCTCCCCATCTCGTAGGAGCTGGTGTATGTATGTTCATCCCGCAAACTGACAGCCTCACATGCTCGGGGGGGCATCTCCCCATCTCCCCATCTCCCCATCTCCCCATCTCGTAGGAGCTGGTGTATGTATGTTCATCCCGCAAACTGACAGCCTCACATGCTCGGGGGGGCATCTCCCCATCTCCCCATCTCCCCATCTCCCCATCTCCCCATCTCCCCATCTCCCCATCTCCCCATCTCCCCATCTCCCCATCTCCCCATCTCCCCATCTCCCCATCTCGTAGGAGCTGGTGTATGTATGTTCATCCCGCAAACTGACAGCCTCACATGCTCGGGGGGGCATCTCCCCATCTCCCCATCTCCCCATCTCCCCATCTCCCCATCTCCCCATCTCCCCATCTCCCCATCTCCCCATCTCGTAGGAGCTGGTGTATGTATGTTCATCCTGCAAACTGACAGCCTCACATGCTCGGGGGGGGCATCTCCCCATCTCCCCATCTCCTTCCAGTTAGACAGGAGTGTAGGAGCTGGTGTGTGTATGTTCATCCCGCAAACTGACAGCTTCACATGCTCCGGGGGCATCTCCCCATCTCCCCCCAGTTAGACAGGAGTGTAGGAGCTGGTGTATGTATGTTCATCCCGCAAACTGACAGCCTCACATGCTCGGGGGGGCATCTCCCCATCTCCCCATCTCCCCATCTCCCCATCTCCCCATCTCGTAGGAGCTGGTGTATGTATGTTCATCCCGCAAACTGACAGCCTCACATGCTCGGGGGGGGGCATCTCCCCATCTCCCCATCTCCCCATCTCGTAGGAGCTGGTGTATGTATGTTCATCCCGCAAACTGACAGCCTCACATGCTCGGGGGGGCATCTCCCCATCTCCCCATCTCCCCATCTCCCCATCTCCCCATCTCCCCATCTCCCCATCTCCCCATCTCGTAGAAGCTGGTGTATGTATGTTCATCCCGCAAACTGACAGCCTCACATGCTCGGGGGGGGCATCTCCCCATCTCCCCATCTCCCCATCTCCCCATCTCCCCATCTCCCCATCTCCCCATCTCCCCATCTCCCCATCTCCCCATCTCGTAGGAGCTGGTGTATGTATGTTCATCCCGCAAACTGACAGCCTCACATGCTCGGGGGGGCATCTCCCCATCTCCCCATCTCCCCATCTCCCCATCTCCCCATCTCCCCATCTCCCCATCTCCCCATCTCCCCATCTCCCCATCTCCCCATCTCCCCATCTCCCCATCTCGTAGGAGCTGGTGTATGTATGTTCATCCCGCAAACTGACAGCCTCACATGCTCGGGGGGGCATCTCCCCATCTCCCCATCTCCCCATCTCCCCATCTCCCCATCTCGTAGGAGCTGGTGTATGTATGTTCATCCCGCAAACTGACAGCCTCACATGCTCGGGGGGGCATCTCCCCATCTCCCCATCTCCCCATCTCCCCATCTCGTAGGAGCTGGTGTATGTATGTTCATCCCGCAAACTGACAGCCTCACATGCTCGGGGGGGCATCTCCCCATCTCCCCATCTCCCCATCTCCCCATCTCCCCATCTCCCCATCTCCCCATCTCCCCATCTCCCCATCTCCCCATCTCGTAGGAGCTGGTGTATGTATGTTCATCCCGCAAACTGACAGCCTCACATGCTCGGGGGGGCATCTCCCCATCTCCCCATCTCGTAGGAGCTGGTGTATGTATGTTCATCCCGCAAACTGACAGCCTCACATGCTCGGGGGGGCATCTCCCCATCTCCCCATCTCCCCATCTCCCCATCTCCCCATCTCCCCATCTCGTAGGAGCTGGTGTATGTATGTTCATCCCGCAAACTGACAGCCTCACATGCTCGGGGGGGCATCTCCCCATCTCCCCATCTCCCCATCTCCCCATCTCCCCAGAGTGTAGGAGCTGGTGTATGTATGTTCATCCCGCAAACTGACAGCCTCACATGCTCGGGGGGGCATCTCCCCATCTCCCCATCTCCCCATCTCCCCATCTCCCCATCTCCCCATCTCCCCATCGTGTAGGAGCTGGTGTATGTATGTTCATCCCGCAAACTGACAGCCTCACATGCTCGGGGGGGCATCTCCCCATCTCCCCATCTCCCCATCTCCCCATCTCCCCAGAGTGTAGGAGCTGGTGTATGTATGTTCATCCTGCAAACTGACAGCCTCACATGCTCGGGGGGGCATCTCCCCATCTCCCCATCTCCCCATCTCCCCATCTCCCCAGAGTGTAGGAGCTGGTGTATGTATGTTCATCCCGCAAACTGACAGCCTCACATGCTCGGGGGGGCATCTCCCCATCTCCCCATCTCCCCATCTCCCCATCTCCCCAGAGTGTAGGAGCTGGTGTATGTATGTTCATCCCGCAAACTGACAGCCTCACATGCTCGGGGGGCCATCTCCCCATCTCCCCATCTCCCCATCTCCCCATCTCCCCATCTCCCCATCTCCCCATCTCCCCATCTCCCCATCTCCCCAGAGTGTAGGAGCTGGTGTATGTATGTTCATCCCGCAAACTGACAGCCTCACATGCTCGGGGGGCATCTCCCCATCTCCCCATCTCCCCATCTCCCCATCTCCCCATCTCCCCATCTCCCCATCTCCCCATCTCATTCCAGTTAGACAGGAGTGTAGGAGCTGGTGTATGTATGTTCATCCCGCAAACTGACAGCTTCACATGCTCGGGGGGGCATCTCCCCATCTCCCCATCTCCCCATCTCCCCATCTCCCCATCTCCCCATCTCCCCATCTCCCCATCTCATTCCAGTTAGACAGGAGTGTAGGAGCTGGTGTATGTATGTTCATCCCGCAAACTGACAGCCTCACATGCTCGGGGGGGCATCTCCCCATCTCCCCATCTCCCCATCTCCCCCCAGTTAGACAGGAGTGTAGGAGCTGGTGTATGTATGTTCATCCCGCAAACTGACAGCTTCACATGCTCGGGGGGCATCTCCCCATCTCCCCATCTCCCCACAGTTAGACAGGAGTGTAGGAGCTGGTGTATGTATGTTCATCCCGCAAACTGACAGCTTCACATGCTCGGGGCATCTCCCCATCTCCCCATCTCCTTCCAGTTAGACAGGAGTGTAGGAGCTGGTGTGTGTATGTTCATCCCGCAAACTGACAGCTTCACATGCTCGGGGGGCATCTCCCCATCTCCCCATCTCATTCCAGTTAGACAGGAGTGTAGGAGCTGGTGTATGTATGTTCATCCCGCAAACTGACAGCTTCACATGCTCGGGGGTCATCTCCCCATCTCCCCATCTCCCCATCTCATTCCAGTTAGACAGGAGTGTAGGAGCTGGTGTATGTATGTTCATCCCGCAAACTGACAGCTTCACATGCTCGGGGGGCATCTCCCCATCTCCCCATCTCCCCTTCTCATTCCAGTTAGACAGGAGTGTAGGAGCTGGTGTATGTATGTTCATCCCGCAAACTGACAGCCTCACATGCTCGAGGGGCATCTCCCCATCTCCCCTTCTCATTCCAGTTAGACAGGAGTGTAGGAGCTGGTGTATGTATGTTCATCCCGCAAACTGACAGCTTCACATGCTCGGGGGGCATCTCCCCATCTCCCCATCTCATTCCAGTTAGACAGGAGTGTAGGAGCTGGTGTATGTATGTTCATCCCGCAAACTGACAGCTTCACATGCTCGGGGGGGATCTCCCCATCTCATTCCAGTTAGACAGGAGTGTAGGAGCTGGTGTATGTATGTTCATCCCGCAAACTGACAGCTTCACATGCTCGGGGGGCATCTCCCCATCTCCCCATCTCCCCTTCTCATTCCAGTTAGACAGGAGTGTAGGAGCTGGTGTATGTATGTTCATCCCGCAAACTGACAGCTTCACATGCTCGGGGGGCATCTCCCCATCTCCCCATCTCCCCATCTCCCCATCTCCCCATCTCCCCATCTCCCCATCTCCCCATCTCCCCATCTCCCCATCTCCCCATCTCCCCATCTCCCCATCTCCCCATCTCCCCATCTCCCCATCTCATTCCAGTTAGACAGGAGTGTAGGAGCTGGTGTATGTATGTTCATCCCGCAAACTGACAGCTTCACATGCTCGGGGGGCATCTCCCCATCTCCCCATCTCATTCCAGTTAGACAGGAGTGTAGGAGCTGGTGTATGTATGTTCATCCCGCAAACTGACAGCTTCACATGCTCGGGGGTCATCTCCCCATCTCCCCATCTCCCCATCTCATTCCAGTTAGACAGGAGTGTAGGAGCTGGTGTATGTATGTTCATCCCGCAAACTGACAGCTTCACATGCTCGGGGGGCATCTCCCCATCTCCCCATCTCATTCCAGTTAGACAGGAGTGTAGGAGCTGGTGTATGTATGTTCATCCCGCAAACTGACAGCTTCACATGCTCGGGGGGCATCTCCCCATCTCCCCATCTCATTCCAGTTAGACAGGAGTGTAGGAGCTGGTGTATGTATGTTCATCCCGCAAACTGACAGCTTCACATGCTCGGGGGGCATCTCCCCATCTCCCCATCTCATTCCAGTTAGACAGGAGTGTAGGAGCTGGTGTATGTATGTTCATCCCGCAAACTGACAGCTTCACATGCTCGGGGGGCATCTCCCCATCTCCCCATCTCCCCATCTCATTCCAGTTAGACAGGAGTGTAGGAGCTGGTGTATGTATGTTCATCCCGCAAACTGACAGCTTCACATGCTCGGGGGGCATCTCCCCATCTCCCCATCTCCCCATCTCCCCATCTCCCCATCTCCCCATCTCCCCATCTCCCCATCTCCCCATCTCCCCATCTCCCCATCTCCCCATCTCCCCATCTCCCCATCTCCCCATCTCCCCATCTCCCCATCTCCCCATCTCATTCCAGTTAGACAGGAGTGTAGGAGCTGGTGTATGTATGTTCATCCCGCAAACTGACAGCTTCACATGCCCGGGGGGCATCTCCCCATCTCCCCATCTCCCCATCTCATTCCAGTTAGACAGGAGTGTAGGAGCTGGTGTATGTATGTTCATCCCGCAAACTGACAGCTTCACATGCTCGGGGGGCATCTCCCCATCTCCCCATCTCATTCCAGTTAGACAGGAGTGTAGGAGCTGGTGTATGTATGTTCATCCCGCAAACTGACAGCTTCACATGCTCGGGGGGCATCTCCCCATCTCCCCATCTCATTCCAGTTAGACAGGAGTGTAGGAGCTGGTGTATGTATGTTCATCCCACAAACTGACAGCTTCACATGCTCGGGGGGCATCTCCCCATCTCCCCATCTCCCCATCTCATTCCAGTTAGACAGGAGTGTAGGAGCTGGTGTATGTATGTTCATCCCACAAACTGACAGCTTCACATGCTCGGGGGGCATCTCCCCATCTCCCCATCTCATTCCAGTTAGACAGGAGTGTAGGAGCTGGTGTATGTATGTTCATCCCGCAAACTGACAGCTTCACATGCTCGGGGGGGCATCTCCCCATCTCCCCATCTCCCCATCTCCCCATCTCCCCATCTCCCCATCTCCCCATCTCCCCATCTCATTCCAGTTAGACAGGAGTGTAGGAGCTGGTGTATGTATGTTCATCCCGCAAACTGACAGCTTCACATGCACGGGGGGCATCTCCCCATCTCCCCATCTCCCCATCTCCCCATCTCCCCATCTCCCCATCTCCCCATCTCATTCCAGTTAGACAGGAGTGTAGGAGCTGGTGTATGTATGTTCATCCCGCAAACTGACAGCTTCACATGCTTGGGGGGCATCTCCCCATCTCCCCATCTTCCCATCTCCCCATCTCATTCCAGTTAGACAGGAGTGTAGGAGCTGGTGTATGTATGTTCATCCCGCAAACTGACAGCTTCACATGCTCGGGGGGCATCTCCCCATCTCCCCATCTCCCCATCTCCCCATCTCATTCCAGTTAGACAGGAGTGTAGGAGCTGGTGTATGTATGTTCATCCCGCAAACTGACAGCTTCACATGCTCGGGGGGCATCTCCCCATCTCCCCCCAGTTAGACAGGAGTGTAGGAGCTGGTGTATGTATGTTCATCCCGCAAACTGACAGCTTCACATGCTCGGGGGCATCTCCCCATCTCCCCATCTCATTCCAGTTAGACAGGAGTGTAGGAGCTGGTGTATGTATGTTCATCCCGCAAACTGACAGCTTCACATGCTCGGGGGGCATCTCCCCATCTGCCCATCTCCCCATCTCATTCCAGTTAGACAGGAGTGTAGGAGCTGGTGTATGTATGTTCATCCCGCAAACTGACAGCTTCACATGCTCGGGGGGCATCTCCCCATCTCCCCATCTCCCCATCTCCCCATCTCCCCATCTCCCCATCTCATTCCAGTTAGACAGGAGTGTAGGAGCTGGTGTATGTATGTTCATCCCGCAAACTGACAGCTTCACATGCTCGGGAGGCATCTCCCCATCTCATTCCAGTTAGACAGGAGTGTAGGAGCTGGTGTATGTATGTTCATCCCGCAAACTGACAGCTTCACATGCTCGGGGGGCATCTCCCCATCTCCCCATCTCATTCCAGTTAGACAGGAGTGTAGGAGCTGGTGTATGTATGTTCATCCCGCAAACTGACAGCTTCACATGCTCGGGGGGCATCTCCCCATCTCCCCATCTCCCCATCTCCCCATCTCCCCATCTCCCCATCTCCCCATCTCCCCATCTCCCCATCTCCCCATCTCATTCCAGTTAGACAGGAGTGTAGGAGCTGGTGTATGTATGTTCATCCCGCAAACTGACAGCTTCACATGCTCGGGGGGCATCTCCATCTCCCCATCTCATTCCAGTTAGACAGGAGTGTAGGAGCTGGTGTATGTATGTTCATCACGCAAACTGACAGTTTCACATGCTCGGGGGGCATCTCCCCATCTCCCCATCTCCCCATCTCATTCCAGTTAGACAGGAGTGTAGGAGCTGGTGTATGTATGTTCATCCCGCAAATCTGACAGCTTCACATGCTCGGGGGGCATCTCCCCATCTCCCCAGCTCCCCATCTCATTCCAGTTAGACAGGAGTGTAGGAGCTGGTGTATGTATGTTCATCCCGCAAACTGACAGCTTCACATGCTCGGGGGGCATCTCCCCATCTCCCCATCTCCCCATCTCATTCCAGTTAGACAGGAGTGTAGGAGCTGGTGTATGTATGTTCATCCCGCAAACTGACAGCTTCACATGCTCGGGGGGCATCTCCCCATCTCCCCATCTCCCCATCTCCCCATCTCCCCATCTCATTCCAGTTAGACAGGAGTGTAGGAGCTGGTGTATGTATGTTCATCCCGCAAACTGACAGCTTCACATGCTCGGGGGGCATCTCCCCATCTCCCCATCTCATTCCAGTTAGACAGGAGTGTAGGAGCTGGTGTATGTATGTTCATCCCGCAAACTGACAGCTTCACATGCTCGGGGGGCATCTCCCCATCTCCCCATCTCATTCCAGTTAGACAGGAGTGTAGGAGCTGGTGTATGTATGTTCATCCCGCAAACTGACAGCTTCACATGCTCGGGGGGCATCTCCCCATCTCCCCATCTCATTCCAGTTAGACAGGAGTGTAGGAGCTGGTGTATGTATGTTCATCCCGCAAACTGACAGCTTCACATGCTCGGGGGGCATCTCCCCATCTCCCCATCTCATTCCAGTTAGACAGGAGTGTAGGAGCTGGTGTATGTATGTTCATCCCTCAAACTGACAGCTTCACATGCTCGGGGGGCATCTCCCCATCTCCCCATCTCCCCATCTCATTCAAGTTAGACAGGAGTGTAGGAGCTGGTGTATGTATGTTCATCCCACAAACTGACAGCTTCACATGCTTGGGGGGCATCTCCCCATCTCCCCATCTCCCCATCTCATTCCAGTTAGACAGGAGTGTAGGAGCTGGTGTATGTATGTTCATCCCGCAAACTGACAGCTTCACATGCTCGGGGGGCATCTCCCCATCTCCCCATCTCCCCATCTCCCCATCTCCCCATCTCATTCCAGTTAGACAGGAGTGTAGGAGCTGGTGTATGTATGTTCATCCCACAAACTGACAGCTTCACATGCTCGGGGGGGCATCTCCCCATCTCCCCATCTCCCCATCTCATTCCAGTTAGACAGGAGTGTAGGAGCTGGTGTATGTATGTTCATCCCGCAAACTGACAGCTTCACATGCTCGGGGGGCATCTCCCCATCTCCCCATCTCCCCATCTCATTCCAGTTAGACAGGAGTGTAGGAGCTGGTGTATGTATGCTCATCCCGCAAACTGACAGCTTCACATGCTCGGGGGGCATCTCCCCATCTCCCCATCTCATTCCAGTTAGACAGGAGTGTAGGAGCTGGTGTATGTATGTTCATCCCGCAAACTGACAGCTTCACATGCTCGGGGGGCATCTCCCCATCTCCCCATCTCCCCATCTCATTCCAGTTAGACAGGAGTGTAGGAGCTGGTGTATGTATGTTCATCCCGCAAACTGACAGCTTCACATGCTCGGGGGGCATCTCCCCATCTCCCCGTCTCCCCGTCTCCCCGTCTCATTCCAGTTAGACAGGAGTGTAGGAGCTGGTGTATGTATGTTCATCCCGCAAACTGACAGCTTCACATGCTCGGGGGGAATCTCCCCATCTCCCCATCTCATTCCAGTTAGACAGGAGTGTAGGAGCTGGTGTATGTATGTTCATCCCGCAAACTGACAGCTTCACATGCTCGGGGGGCATCTCCCCATCTCCCCATCTCATTCCAGTTAGACAGGAGTGTAGGAGCTGGTGTATGTATGTTCATCCCGCAAACTGACAGCTTCACATGCTCGGGGGGCATCTCCCCATCTCCCCATCTCCCCATCTCATTCCAGTTAGACAGGAGTGTAGGAGCTGGTGTATGTATGTTCATCCCGCAAACTGACAGCTTCACATGCTCGGGGGGCATCTCCCCATCTCCCCATCTCCCCATCTCCCCATCTCCCCATCTCCCCATCTCCCCATCTCCCCATCTCCCCATCTCATTCCAGTTAGACAGGAGTGTAGGAGCTGGTGTATGTATGTTCATCCCGCAAACTGACAGCTTCACATGCTCGGGGGGCATCTCCCCATCTCCCCATCTCCCCATCTCCCCATCTCCCCATCTCCCCATCTCATTCCAGTTAGACAGGAGTGTAGGAGCTGGTGTATGTATGTTCATCCCGCAAACTGACAGCTTCACATGCTCGGGGGGCATCTCCCCATCTCCCCATCTCCCCATCTCCCCATCTCCCCATCTCCCCATCTCCCCATCTCCCCATCTCCCCATCTCCCCATCTCCCCATCTCCCCATCTCCCCATCTCATTCCAGTTAGACAGGAGTGTAGGAGCTGGTGTATGTATGTTCATCCCGCAAACTGACAGCTTCACATGCTCGGGGGGCATCTCCCCATCTCCCCATCTCCCCATCTCCCCATCTCCCCATCTCATTCCAGTTAGACAGGAGTGTAGGAGCTGGTGTATGTATGTTCATCCCGCAAACTGACAGCTTCACATGCTCGGGGGGCATCTCCCCATCTCCCCATCTCATTCCAGTTAGACATGAGTGTAGGAGCTGGTGTATGTATGTTCATCCCGCAAACTGACAGCTTCACATGCTCGGGGGGCATCTCCCCATCTCCCCATCTCCCCATCTCCCCATCTCCCCATCTCCCCATCTCCCCATCTCCCCATCTCCCCATCTCCCCATCTCCCCATCTCCCCATCTCCCCATCTCCCCATCTCCCCATCTCCCCATCTCATTCCAGTTAGACAGGAGTGTAGGAGCTGGTGTATGTATGTTCATCCCGCAAACTGACAGCTTCACATGCTCGGGGGGCATCTCCCCATCTCCCCATCTCATTCCAGTTAGACAGGAGTGTAGGAGCTGGTGTATGTATGTTCATCCCTCAAACTGACAGCTTCACATGCTCGGGGGGCATCTCCCCATCTCATTCCAGTTAGACAGGAGTGTAGGAGCTGGTGTATGTATGTTCATCCCGCAAACTGACAGCTTCACATGCTCGGGGGGCATCTCCCCATCTCCCCACAGGAGTGTAGGAGCTGGTGTATGTATGTTCATCCCGCAAACTGACAGCTTCACATGCTCGGGGGGCATCTCCCCATCTCCCCATCTCATTCCAGTTAGACAGGAGTGTAGGAGCTGGTGTATGTATGTTCATCCCGCAAACTGACAGCCTCACATGCTCGGGGGGCATCTCCCCATCTCCCCATCTCATTCCAGTTAGACAGGAGTGTAGGAGCTGGTGTATGTATGTTCATCCCGCAAACTGACAGCTTCACATGCTCGGGGGGCATCTCCCCATCTCCCCATCTCATTCCAGTTAGACAGGAGTGTAGGAGCTGGTGTATGTATGTTCATCCCGCAAACTGACAGCTTCACATGCTCGGGGGGCATCTCCCCATCTCCCCATCTCATTCCAGTTACACAGGAGTGTAGGAGCTGGTGTATGTTCATCCCACAAACAGACAGCCTCACATGCTCGGGGGGCATCTCCCCATCTCATTCCAGTTAGACAGGAGTGTAGGAGCTGGTGTATGTATGTTCATCCCGCAAACTGACAGCCTCACATGCTCGGGGGGCATCTCCCCATCTCCCCATCTCATTCCAGTTAGACAGGAGTGTAGGAGCTGGTGTATGTTCATCCCACAAACAGACAGCCTCACATGCTCGGGGGGCATCTCCCCATCTCCCCATCTCATTCCAGTTAGACAGGAGTGTAGGAGCTGGTGTATGTTCATCCCACAAACAGACAGCCTCACATGCTCGGGGGGCATCTCCCCATCTCATTCCAGTTAGACAGGAGTGTAGGAGCTGGTGTATGTTCATCCCACAAACAGACAGCCTCACATGCTCGGGGGGCATCTCCCCATCTCCCCATCTCATTCCAGTTAGACAGGAGTGTAGGAGCTGGTGTATGTTCATCCCACAAACAGACAGCCTCACATGCTCGGGGGGCATCTCCCCATCTCTCCATCTCCCCATCTCATTCCAGTTAGACAGGAGTGTAGGAGCTGGTGTATGTTCATCCCACAAACAGACAGCCTCACATGCTCGGGGGGGGGGGTCTCCCCATCTCATTCCAGTTAGACAGGATTGTAGGAGCTGGTGTATGTTCATTCCACAAACAGAAAGCCTCACATGCTCGGGGGGGGGTCTCCCCATCTCCGCATCTCCCCATCTCCCCATCTCATTCCAGTTAGACAGGAGTGTAGGAGCTGGTGTATGTTCATCCCACAAACAGACAGCCTCACATGCTCGGGGGGGGGGTCTCCCCATTTCCCCATCTCATTCCAGTTAGACAGGATTGTAGGAGCTGGTGTATGTTCATTCCACAAACAGAAAGCCTCACATGCTCGGGGGGGGGTCTCCCCATCTCCGCATCTCCCCATCTCCCCATCTCATTCCAGTTAGACAGGAGTGTAGGAGCTGGTGTATGTTCATCCCACAAACAGACAGCCTCACATGCTCGGGGGGGGGGTCTCCCCATTTCCCCATCTCATTCCAGTTAGACAGGAGTGTAGGAGCTGGTGTATGTTCATCCCACAAACAGAAAGCCTCACATGCTCGGGGGGGGGGTCTCCCCATCTCATTCCATTTAGACAGGAGTGTAGCAGCTGGTGTATGTTCATCCCACAAACAGACAGCTTCACATGCTCGGGGGGGGGTCTCCCCATCTCATTCCAATTAGACAGGAGTGTAGGAGCTGGTGTATGTTCATCCCACAAAGAGACAGCCTCACATGCTCGGGGGGCCTCCCCATCTCCCCATTTCCCCATCTCATTCCAGTTAGACAGGAGTGTAGGAGCTGGTGTATGTTCATCCCACAAACAGACAGCCTCACATGCTCGGGGGGCCTCCCCATCTCCCTATCTCATTCCAGTTAGACAGGAGTGTAGGAGCTGGTGTATGTTCATCCCACAAACAGACAGCCTCACATGCTCGGGGGCCTCCCCATCTCATTCCAGTTAGACAGGAGTGTAGGAGCTGGTGTACATTCATCCCACAAACAGACATGCTCACATGCTCGGGGGGCTCCCCATCTCATTCCAGTTAGACAGGAGTGTAGGAGCTGATGTATGTTCAGCCCACAGACCTACTCATGGGGTCCCAATCGCATTCCAGTTAGACAATAGTGTAGGAGCTAGTGTAAGTTCATCCCACAAACAGACACACTCACTTATGGGATCCCCCATTCCCTCGGCATGAGGGGGGACTTTCTGAAGTCTCACAAATGGCAGAAGGGGGAGGCACATAGGACACACTCAATGCATGCTAAAGGGTTAGAACGGGACACATAGGCTCTGTATTAAAATGCCCTATCCGCACCAAAACCACACTTGTAGTGACACTCTGGTTGCAGAGTGCACTCCGACATATACACAACTTTGCGATCAGCCACTTACAATGCTTTACACCACCATGTAAATATGTAGCACATTGCCTGGAAGACCATGCAATTAGTGTGGCTATGCCACAACCACACCCATTGCATATTGTAATTGCCCCAGATCCAAAACAACATATTCATCAGACTGGGACTGAAGTCAATATCACCCCAGGGGTGGTGTCAGGATGGGGTAACAATTCAAAATGCTTTCCTCCATCCTCATGTCATTTCCCTTCTCATGTGTGCTGCATCCTGCAGCACACATTGAAATGCCACTTTATCATAATAGCTTGTAAATGTGTAGGAAGGGATACTTCCACGCACATAAACGATCTATCCCCTAAGTTCAGGCACCCCTTCATTAAGGTGCAATGATGCCTGCGTTGGTGCAGGGAGAACAAATCTGTGCAGGTTGATTTGCAGGGGTTTGCCATATTCCAGCACTGAGCTCTGCCACTTCAGAAAAAATCAGGCCTTAAGTGTGCAATCTGTGGAAAGCAAACTACACAGGGTGAACCAAGAACAACTCTCGCACACCTCCATGCACCATTTGGGAATGGCCACAAAAGTAAACTCATACAACTCCTGGGGCTTGTCTGTGAACATCATTTGTGAAGCTGTAGAAGTAGCTGCAACCTCACCATCTAATAAGCTTGAATGTGTTGTGTGAACGGTTGGTGTACTGCTTAATGGGACATACAACATGTGTAACAACTGGCACAAGTGGCATCAAAGTTGGCTGCCAGCACAATGTCACTAGCCCGTAATGCAACTGTCCCATCATACATATAGATGCCCATGTGGGTCCAAGCTGCATATTCCCCTTGTGCCACTTAACAAATTCTCAAAATACATGCATTGATCCACATTCTACATCCTTCCACCAACATATGCCTGTAGCAGATATGCTGTATTGAAGGAAATGGCCCAGATTTAGGAAGGTATAAACTATTGGGGAAGACAATCCATAATGGTTGCACTGTCCCTTCCTATTAGCACATGTTTGCGGCCTGCTACAGGCAGATGAGAATGTAACGCAAGTATAGTACGCAATGGACCTACCTTTGCTATGCTGCACTAGTGCCATCATTCATGCAATGCATTATAGCACCAAAAGAATGATAGCACACATTACACTGCCGTGGGAATGTCCACCATGGTGAAAAATAAGACAAATTATGTGCCACCATGGTGTCAGTGGCAGGGACAAGGAGCCTGCAAGGAAGTAGGTGGTGTGGGACCAAAGCACAAAATACCTTGTAATGTTGTCCCATGTTTGATGCACAATGCTACACATACTATGCACCTACTAGCTAAGGTCCGTAACATGTCATTGAGCCTCCATTAGCAAGTAAATGATGTGCCATGTCAACAGCCACCACTATCAAAGGTTGACATATCATTATCTCATTGCAGAGGTTGATGTCCTACCTCCTGCCGACCTGCCTGTCCTGGATTTTACAGATGACATAGATGACCAGCTGTTGACCATCAATAAAGAGACTCTCCAGGATGCCCTAGGTTCCCTCCAGACACCACCTCCAGTCGTAGGGAGGACACCCAGCATTGTGGGGTCTCCAGATGAACCACCCAGCTACCAAACACAGCACCAGCCAGTCCTGACACAGCCCTGAACTTCGAGGAGCCAGACATCACCTTTCAGAGTACAGTGGTAGCTGTTTGGCCAGCTCCCGCTGGACTCCTGTGGGTGGGGATGGAGACCATGGCAGGCAGCCTAGGAGTGCAGCAGTGCCATAGTCCAATTAAGGACAACTCCTCTGCCATTACAGGTAAACATTCCCAGCTACGTGGACTCCAGGAGTCCCTCGGCAACATAGCTGCTGTCATGAGGCAGAGACTTCAAGAATTGCCCTCCCAAAGTAGCAGCAGCATGATATACAAAAGGCTTGGGGCTATACAGAATACCCTGGAGTCCATACAGCTGTAGGTGGCCTCCCTCAGGGAAAACATGGCTGCCTACCACCATGATGCTGCTGCAGTATTGAGAAATCAGCAGTTCCTCCTTGCTGCAGCGATGCCTTATGTGTTCCCACAAATGACAGCTGCCGGGACCTTTGACTCCACATCTCTATCCCCCAATGTGTGTGTGGCCCCTCAACCTCAAAAACAGCACCACCCATGGTATAAGAGACACCACACACATCAGAGGATGAAGATGTGGAAAGAACAACATTCACACAGAAAACCACCCGGTAGCACCCGTCTGTGCTACATGGACAGTATCTCCTTAGTTCTGGGCTTAACATCATGCCAGTGTTGTGACAGGAGACAATGTGCCCTCTTCACTCAGTCACTGTTGACTTGTCTGCTATGTACCGTGCCTTGTCTAAAATCTTATCTATTGGCAATTTGGACTCCTCACTAATGGGCACTTCTAACCATGTCTCATGACATGTCCCTCACCCCTGGACTCTGACTGTACAACAAATGGCTTAGGATCTCTCATGGGGTCTGTGAACGGAACATTGTATAGCATTGGAAAATATACTTGCACCTGCAAATAAATCACCTTCTTCACCTGTAACATTTCAACGTTTACTGTGATCCATCAACTCAGCTAAATGTATGCATTGTGTGAAACCATGTCAATGAGGACAGAACATGTGTTAATTTCTGTCAGATACAAAGCCACACACTAGGACCATAACATGAAAAAGGTGAATGAAGGTGTCGAGGGCTACAACCAAATTACAGTCTTACACATCTGTATCAAACAGATATCCATAGAAGTTGAAATGTGGCATGCATGGGTCTGAATCAAGTCTATGGTAATTTACCCAGATTAGAGCACCAGTACAACTAATGTGTGGCTCAGAAGAGGTCTAATCAGTGACAGGCAGCTGTCAGAGTGGCAGGATACAGACTCAAATATGGCTGTCATATGTGCCACACTTTCCAACAATTATACTGCCAGACCCCAGCAATGACAAGATATTGCACACATATACAATGTGAATGGCTGGAACTGTGGATGTTAAATGTTTTGACTAGCTGATCTCATTTAGCAGCCAATCTGGCAGTTCCTTGGTCAACGGGGATGCACGTGGTCACCCATGGAAATAAAGACAAAGCATACCCTTAGCCATTCCTCCTACTTGGAAAGTGCACACATGAGAACACCCACACATTCTGGCAATTCTCTTCATGTTGATTAATACTAACAGGAGCCTGATAGACCAAGGGGGTCATTACAACCCTGGCGGACGGTGTTAAAGATGCGGTAATACCGCAAACAGTCAGACGGACAAAAAAAGGGAATTATGACCCTGGCGGAAACCGCCAACAAAGACAGCCACTTTAACACACCGCCCGCCACGGTGGTACAGACAAGCAGCCCGGTGGTCACCGCCAACAGTCAGGCGGAAGACAATGTACCGCCCACAGTATCACAACAGGCCAATCCGCCACCTTTTCCGGGGCGGATTCACTGTGGATAAAAACACGGCGGAAACAGCTTTTGCTATGGGAAAACACTCACCTTCTACACATCCCACGAGGAACGACGACTCCATGGACCCGGAACTGCAAATACTACATGCCCTTGTCTTTCTGCTCCTTCACGACCAACAGCGACGTAGGCGCAGAAGATACCCGTGAGTACTGCTCCTACGACACGGGGGAGGGAGGAGGCAAAAGTTAGGGGGACACCCACCAAACACCCCACCCCCACCCTCGCATATTACAACATACACACCAATGCAGTCACAAACATAACAGTAACAACCCACAATCCCCCCGGAAGAATGCAAAGACAATGCGAATTTCGGGCAAACTTTGTAATGTGCCACTATGCATGTCATACAAAAATATACAAATATATGTATTCCAAAATCACTCATATTTACATATACAATCCGAGAAGTATTGCAGATATGTACACAACAATGTCCATGCACAAACAGTCCAAATATGCATGGACGAGGCCCACAATAGATACCAGACCAAAATCGGAGAGAACACTGCCGGGGCATCAGATAGTAACACTACAAGCACCTCAGGGGGAAGGGAAGGGGGGGGGGCACCTCAGCCAGATGAATGCAAAGCCAGATCCACGACGGGGCTCCATGCCCATTGATGTATCCTGGGGAGTGCAAAGCCACAGTCTCTCAAGTCTCTACAGTGGGTGGGTTGCCCACTGTTCAATCCTGGGGAGTGCAAAGCCACAGTCTCTCGTTGATGCAGGTCCATACTGGTACTGGGGGGTGACTGGTGCCCAGACTGGATGAGTCTCCCCGTGAAAGGTAGTGTCCTGTCACTGTCCCAGCTGCACATGGGATAAGGATGCCTGATGTGGTGGGCCATTCATTCCTACCCGGTGCATTGCCCTGTTCAGCGGTGCTTTGCCATTGTGGTCTTTGCCCTGTTCAGCTGTGCTTTGCCATGGTGGTCTTTGCCCTGTTCAGCGGTGCTTTGCCATGGTGGTCTTTGCCCTGTTCAGCGGTGCTTTGGCATGGCGGTCTTTACCCTGTTCAGCGGTGCTTTCACATGGCGGTTCTGGACTGTTCAGCAGTGCTTTCACATGGGGGTTCTGATACGGACATTGGTGTGTGGCATGACGATTTCCACACTGGACATTGGTGTGTGGCATGACGATTTCCATACTGGACATTGGTGTGTGGCATGACGTTCCATCATTGCCCAGCGGGGCTGTGGCAACCTGGCCCCGCCTTGGCTGTGTCTTGTGCGGTGGTCTCAGGACCAGTTATGATACTTGGCCCCCCTGGGCACTGACTCTGGCGGTGGTCTCTGGAACAGTTACGATACTTAGGCCCTCCTGGGCACGGACTCTGGCGGTGGTCTCTGGACCAGTGACAACGGTGCTGGCGGTTGTGTCTAGACCACCAGAAATGATGGCGCACTTCTCCGCCGTGACACTCACAACAGGCTGGGCAGACTTCCTCTGGACCTTCACCACCTTTTTTGGGGTTACAGCTGACTCACCAATCGCCTTCGATCCCATTTCACTTGTTGTCTCACCAGGAGTCTTGACACGGTCCCGTCGTCCACTCTCCAATTTCGGAGCCTTTACAGGGGGTGGGCTGCCAGTGCCTTGGCTCCGGGTCCTACTGCCTGCCCTGGTGGACGATGCACTCCAAAAACCTGGAACACGCACCACTGGTACTGGAGGCTTTTTGTCTGAGGCGCTACGACGGGACTGATGAATTGGAGGGGGGGGTGGGGGCAAAAAGGTCAATTTGACAGAGGGACAGTTTCTGATGAACACTGGGATGGGTAGATGGAGGGGGTTTGGGAGTGGAGTAAGAGGAGGTGGTTGTAGGAGGTGTCACTTTAGCTGTTTTTGGTGCAGGTGCAGGTACTGGAGGCTGTCGTGAGGTGGATGGATGTTGGGTGAGTGATTGCCGGCGTGTGGGTACTTTGGGAGGGAGCATCACAGACACACTGGGAGAGGACACCGGGGACGTGTAAATGGCAGTGGAGGTGGTGAGTGCTGGTGAGCGGCGTGTGGTGCTGGGTGTCCTGGTACGAGTCCTAGTGCCTGTAGATGTGGTGCATGCAGGTGTGTGTAGACGACACTGGGAGGGAGGAGGGAGAAGAGGAGGAGGGGGACACAGTGGAGACAGTGGATGTTGCTGTGTCTGTATGGATTTGATGCTTGTGTGAGTGCCTGTGGGATGTGTGGTGCCTATGTTTGCCTGAGCTACTTTTGTGTGTTGACTTGTGTGCATGCTGGTCTGTAGGTGTGCTTGGGATGGGCTGTGGTATAGGGGATTGGGTCTGGGTGGAGGAAGTTGGAGGGGGGAGGCTGGACTCGGGGACAATGGCTGCCATCAGTGCTGAGGCCAGAGATTGCAGGGTTCGCTGAAGGACAGTCTGACCAGAATGAATGCCCTCCAGGAATGCATTACCGTGTTGCAACGCCCTTTCTACACTCTGTTGGGCAGTCTACCATTGTGAATGCCATCCAGTGAGTGACCTGAGGAGGTGAATGGCCTCCTCACTGAGGGCAGCAGGGGTGACTGGGGCAGGGCCTGAGGTGCCTGGGGCGAAGGTGATGCCCACCCTCCTGGGTGAGCGGGCACGGGCGAACGCTGAGGGGCTGCTGGGAGGGCGGTGCTGGTAGGGGGGGGTGGCGACTGTACCTGTAGAAGTGGGGCGCACAGATGGTGCCGCCACCACAGGGAAGCTCACATCGGCGGACGAGTCTGTCGCTGGTTGGTGATCTGGTGGCCGACGTGAAGCTCCCCTCACCCTCCGTCCCACTGGTGTATTCATAGTCTGTGGTGTGGCCCTCCATGGCCATGTGGGATGCAGCTCCCTTGTGCTCCGGTGCCACTGTACCTCCGCCTGTTGATGCTGATGTACAAAAGGACAGGGAGAGCAGGAAAAGTGGGGGAGACAGAACAAAGAGTTTTAGTGCATGGCATACCACTACCGTTGGCGGACAAGACAGACGCAGCAGCCCCATGCACAACGCCGTGCTCCTGCCCTCTGCACATGCAATTTCTGGGATATGGCCTACACGGCAATGGTGGAAATCTGCGCACATGGATATACCTCAACTTGCTAATTTACGGAGGTGGGGTAGAGTGCCACATGCCCTACATTATGGAGGGGCCTTGCCTACCTAACTCGCCCTGGCCTAGGGACACCCACAGCCCACCCAGACACCTCCACTGCACGCAAAGTCCGCAGAATGAGGTTTTACTCACCCCCTTGTGTCTGCTGTGATGTCCTGAAGTGCCCATCCAACTCTGGGTAGGCCACCGCCAGGATCCGGAACATCAGGGGGGTCATGGTACGACGGGAACCCCTCCCACGTTGGGAGGTCATCCCCAGCTGAGCCTCTGCCGTCTTCTTGCTGCAGCGGCAAATGTCCTCCCATCTCTTCCAGCAGTGGGTGCCCCGTCTCTGGTGGGCCCCCAGGGTCCGGACCTCCTTGGCAATGGCATGCCAAATGTCCCTCTTCTGGTGGGCACTGACCTACATGACATGCACAAGGGAAGAGGACCAGTCATTACCAATTGCACCATCAATGTGTGTGGCCCCCTCCATACTCTGACCATGTGGCCCATTTATTCCCATGCTTTACTGTAGTATGACTTCTGCCCCCTTCCCTCTTCCACCCAGCCCTGTCCACCCAGGCCTAGCCCCTACAACGTGCTCCCTGTGTACTAACCTGTTGGTCTGGTGGACCGTAGAGTAGCATGTACTGGGGGAGGACCCCATCCACAAGTTTCTCCAACTCCTGTTCAGTGAAGGCAGGGGCCCTTTCCGCAGATGCAGCAGCCAATGTTGCTTCCAGACCGAGGTCACAGCAGCACTAGCAGTGTAGGTCCTCTCCTGTCGAAGGTCAGGTATCTAGTGATTGAACAGATAGAAAATGGTGGTGACGTCCGCGGCGGGGCGCATCATCACCGCCGGCGCACCTGTTCATTGGCTCCTGGGACCCATAGGGTCCAATGTTAACCAATGCAGCATTGTGCCGCGCTCTACGACCGTCTACCGCGACGGTGTGCAACGCCACCGCTGTTACCCCACAATCCCATTGTCGCAGTTTAGAGGTCAGGCAGCTGCCATTTCAAGGGCCCACATGGATTCATTTTCAACTGCGTCACACATACTGAGGCCTACACTCAACACACATACAGGAAGGGTTTTGTGTCTGGTGTAGTCTTGTGTGTAACTGTGGGTACATACCTGGAAGAATAGTGACTGTTTCTTCGCTGTTGTCCTTCGCAGGCACCGTCAGCTGGGACATATGAGAAGATGGCAGAATCCTCCGGTGTACCGACCGCTGGTGGACCTGTTGACAATGGAAGAGAGACATTTAATCGTGACCTACTGGTTTGACCGTGCTACAATCCAGGAACTATGTACCCAGTTGGAGCCAGAGCTGATGTCACCAATCCGCCATCCGACTTGAATCCCCCCTGACGTGCAGGTGCTGTCAGTGCTCCATTTCCTTGCAAGTGGGTCTTTTCAAACAACAGTGGCCATGGCATCAGGGATGTCCCAGCCTATGTTTTCTGCCGTCTTGCCCAGAGTGTTGTCTGCCCTGCTGAAACATGTAAGGAGACACATCATTTTCTCTGAGGTGGAGGATTTGCCTACAGTGAAAGGTGACTTCTATGCCCTTGGACATATCCCCAACGTAATAGGTGCCATTGATGGGACCCATGTAGCTCTGGTCCCCCCCCACAGGAGTGAACAGGTGTACAGGAACAAGAGTTATCATTTAATAAATGTCCAGATGGTCTGTTTGGCAGACCAATAAATTTCGCAGGCAAATGCTATCTTCCCTGGCTCTGTGCATGACGCCTACATCCTGCGGAATAGCAGCATCCCTGATATGATGGCTCAACTCCAGAGGCACCGTGTATGGCTATTGGGGGACTCTGGTTACCCAAACCTTTCCTGGCTATTGACCCCAGTGAGGAATCCCAGGACCAGGGCAAAGGAACGCTACAATGAGGCCCATGGGCGGACTAGGAGGGTTATCGAGCGCACCTTCGGCCTCCTGAAGGCCAGGTTCAGGTGCCTCCATATGACAGGTGGATCCCTATTCTACTCACCGAAGAAGGTGTGCGACATCATCATCGCCTGCTCCATGCTCCATAACTTGGCATTGCAACGACAGGTGCCTTTTCTGCAGGAGGATGATCCAGATGACGGTGTTGTGGCAGCTGTGGAGCCTGTGGACAGTGATGAGGATGAAGCTGAGGTAGACAAACAACAACAGGGAGTCAGTCATACAGCAATTTTTCCAGTGACACACAGGTGAGAACATTTTCATTTTTACCATTACATTAACTTTCACACATCTACCTCTGTCCTGTGCCGACATTTCACTCACTATTTGTTAACTGAGTTGTCCCCTTCCATTTCAGTTTCACAAATGTGGTAACCTACGTGTCCACTGTTTGCATCCTTGAAGGGCTTGTGATGTGTGACATAGGTTTGTTAGCCTTCCAATGGGTAACCCATTACGAAGGTGTAATTGATAATACAGATTTACAAATCATAGACTGACTCCAGATTGTTTTGTGTTTCAAGGGTGTTTATTTAAGTGCTCAAAAAATGAAGGGGGGTTGTAAAATGGTGATGGGTGAGGGTGGAGGAATGTCCATGGCAGAGTCCAGTCTATTAGTCTCACAGGTACATTGCACATCTGGCAATTGGAAGTGGAGCTAGGTCAGTTCCGATTTGGGCAGGGTAACAAAGTGGGACAGTGGGGGGACAAACAGGGTGGTCTTATTTCCTGGTGGGGGTCTTGCCATCTTGCTCTGTCCTGTTCCTGGATCTCAGGGCCCGCTTGTGTGGTGGTTGTCCGTCTGCAGGGGATGGGGTGCTGGTGTGGTGGTCCTGTGGTGGGGCGTCCTGTCCACTAGCGCCGGCGGAGGTGGTGGGCATTTCATCGTCGTGGCTAGTGTCAGGGGCCCCTTGGAGTGCCACGGTGTCCCTCAAGGTCTTTTGAATGTCCGTCAGCACCTCTACGATGGTGCCCAAGGCGGAGCCGATGGTCCTGAGCTCCTCCCTGAACCCCAAATATTGTTCCTCCTGCAGACGCAGGGTCTCCTGCAACTTGTCCAGGACCATGGCCATCGTCTCCTGGGAGTGGTGGTATGCTCCCATGATGGAGGAGAGGGCCTCGTTGAGAGTTGGTTCCCTTGGCCTGTCCTCCCTCTGTCGCACAGCAGCCCTCCCAGTTCCCCTGTGTTCCTGTGCCTCCGTCCCCTGGACCGTGTGCCCACTACCACTGCCCCCAGGTCCCTGTTGTTGGGGTGGTGGGTTAGCCTGGGTGCCCTGTAGTGGTGGACACACCGCTGATTGGGAGGTTTGGGCCCGCTGGTTGGGTGCTGTGCGGTTGTTACCAGAGGGTGGAAGGTCTGTGGTGGCCTGTGACTGGGTGTGGGAAACCGACTGTCCTGAGGCCCACGATGGTCTGGGCTGGTCATCAAGATCCAGTGGGCAGAGCTGCTGTCGTCACTGTGGGCCTCTTCTGGGAGTGGTGTTGTCTGGACCCTCTGGTGTGGTGACGTTCCTTCGGGTTCCTGCGGGGGTATAAGTACATGAATATTGCATGTGTGTGTTTCATGGTGTGCAATGGTTGGGTGTTCGTGAACCCCAGTGCAGGCATTCCTGTGTGGGGGCTTGTGTGCTGATGGTTGGGGGGTGTTGTGGGTCTGTGCAGTGGGCATGCTTTGGTGATGGGTGTCCATGCTTAGTTATGTCATGCAGGTCTTGGGTTTGGGATGGGTGGTTGGTGTCATGGGTAGATAGGTGAGGATTTGGGGTGATAGGGGAGGGTGTGAGGGTGGCGGTGTGTGATAGCATGCAGGTATGGTGGGGGATATGATAGTGAAGATTTGACTTAACAGTGTCCATTTCTCCAACGACTCCTCCGAGGCCCTCAGGATGCAAGATGGACAAGACTTGCTCCTCCCATGTTAATTGAGGGGGAGGAGGTGGGGGTCCGCCGCCAGTCCGCTGTACCACGATGTGGTGTCTGGATACCGTGGAACGCACCTTCCCTCGTATGTCGTTCCACCTCTTCCTGATGTCCTCCCTGTTTCTTGGGTGCTGTCCCACAGCGTTGACCCTGTCCACTATTCTTTTCCATAGCTCCATCTTCCTGGCCATGGATGTGTGCTGTACCTGTGAGCCAAATAGCTGTGGCTCTACCCGGATGATTTCATCCACCATGACCCTGAGTTCCTCCTCGGAGAAGCGGGGGTGTCTTTGGCGTGACATGGGGCGGTGTGTGTGATGTGTGGGGTGGTGTATGTGTTGATGAGTGTGGTGAGTGTAGTGGTATGTGGTGTTTTGTGCTTGGATGTTGCGTGGGTGATGGTGTTGTGTGCCTCTGTGTGATGGGGTTGTCTGTTCTGTGCTATCTCTCTGGCCTTCGTTCGTGAATTGTGGTCGTAGGGGTTTGTGGGTGTGTGTTTTATATAGTATTGGGTGTGTGGAAGTGGTGTGTGTATGTGTATCAGGTGTGTGTATTTGGAACTGTCCAATGTGGCGGTGTTTTGGAGATGTGTGTGTATTTTGAGTGCGGCGGTGTGTACCGCCAATGGAATACCGCGGTTGAAAGACTGCCACGTTGATTCGTGGGCCGTAATGGCATGGGCGTGTTTCTGTTGGCGTGGAGGATGTGTTTCTGCCAGTTTATCGCTGACCTTTGGTGTGGCGGTGTTGTGTGGGTGTCTGAATTTCGGCAGATTCTGTGATGTGTGTCATAATAGCTGTGGCGGTCTGCCGCGGCGGTGTATTGGCGGTCTTCTGCACGGCGGTAAGCGCCTTATACCGGCAATGTTGTAATGACCCCCCAAATGTTTAATACATCCTAAGGAAGGTTTTTAAAATTCTTCCATTTATTGCCAAAAGATTATTAAAGCTCTCTTCCTCTCTTGTTTGGAATATGGCAACACATTGTATCTTGGTGCCCCAAAATATGTGAAAAAAGTTGCAGGTGGTGCAGAACACTTCTGTCCATCTCCTTTTTTGATATACCAATGCATGAATCTGCCAAATCAGCCATTTCCTCTCTACATTGACTCCCATTAGAACAACGCATAAAGTTTAAAACGGTGTGTCCACAGGTCATTACACAATAAAGGTCCCCCTCTTCTAAGGACTCTTGCTTCTTTCCATAAGCCAAGCAGACAGCTTAGGTCCTCTTCAGCCGCGTTAGCCTTAATCCCTAGAGTACAAAAATCTAAATGGGGTGGAAGTTCTATGGCTTATCTCGGAGCCAAATTGTGGAATTCTATTCCGCTTGGTCTTCACCTAACTAGCCATGAACTTACCTTCCGGCGAGCACTCAAAACTTGGCTGTTTTAAAGCTGATCCCTCAGACTGTGTCTCCTTGGTCTGTGACTAGCGCTGGGAGGCCTATGGGTAGCCATGCGCTATACAAGAAACCATAACATAACATATCCTATACACTACACTAAACTAACATAAAGTAACTTAACTTACACCTATCTATCCTATTCTAAACTAATCTTACACATGTAACGCCACATTATAAACATTGACCCCGCCTTAAGAGACAAGACACCAGTAGGACAACATAAACTAAGGCTACATGTGTACGAACCTAAATTATTACCAAAACATATATATATTTATCTGTACTTTTTTTTAATTTATTTTTTATTATAAACCTAGAAACTTCACTATAACCCCCACCCTAACCCCCTAAAATTCAAAAAGTACTAAAATCCAAACCCAGCTATACTTACACTAACCTACACATGAACTACACTATTTTACTATCCTAAACCTACCCATCTAAAACCCACTTAATAATTTTGCATCAGTAAAAGGGAGAGGAATGAACTCAGATGCTGTGTCTCAAATTCTTTTACAACTTCTTTTTTTTTTTTTTTTTGCAGTACTCGGTACACACTCTGTATTCACTTTCTTACAGGGGAAGGCTCCCTTCCTATACATGATGCCTGGAGCAGCCATCATGTTGTGAAGGCTTAACAAAGGGGTGCTATATGCATGCATTGCACCACTTTGTTAATATGGCGCCGGGAAAATGGCTCTTCAGCCCTGGCTTAGCGCTGCCACTGTGAAATTCACAAATGATGCTAAGGTGGTGTTAGAGGCTCCTAAATGTAGCCCACCACACCCTGTCCTGAGCCTTGAAAAAACATGCTGCACTGAACCTTATGTCTGCCTATCATGTTCATGCATTAAGGATGTAGCAATGCAAATGGGTACTTATCAACTGGTCCACCAATCTGTATCCCCAGGTGATCCAGTAGATCCTGCTCCTGTGTTATCTGGTCAGCCAAGCGATGCTTTAACTGGGGTTCGGTGCACAGCACTCCTTGCCCCACCGCAGCTTCCGTACCCCACCGCAGCTTCCGTGCCTCTGTGGAGTATCCCTGGATTATGTGGCCACCCATAACTAGTATCATCGGAAGGTAATGCTGCACCAACCAAATGAACCCTCCCAGTTCATCAGCTGCCAACTTGTTTGCCCTCCCTTTCCCTGATATTTTGCAGTATGTACAAACTGCAAATGTACCTAACCAAAGAAAAACATTAACAAACTATCCCATCTAACCCAAACTACCCCAACAAACTATGAAATCCCTGGACAACCACCCCAAAATACACTAACAAAACAGGACCAAAACACTGCAACAGACAAAATGCACACAACAGCAACAGGACACAGCACACAACTCTCCAATAACAGCAATCCTCCACCGGCACCAACTTCACACACACTCTCAGTCACAGGAAAAAAAGACTTTGAAGCAAAAGAATGCACTGTATCATGTAAGCAGCCAGTCCTTTTTCATCACTCCCTGGGCCTGTGCATCACGTTTTTTGCTATGTGTTGTGTTTTTTTACTCATGATGTTCAAGCGTTGATTTTCCCCAATTGAGGCTGACAAGGGCTCGAGACTTGCAATTGACGCGCAGAGGCCAGGTGTCATTTTTCCTTAGCAAAGTTAGTAGTGTTTGCGTTTGCATTGATATTTTTGATGCATGATGGTCATGTGTGGTATTCCTTCCCAAGAAGCCTGACAAGGCCTGTTGACTTGTGATTGACGCGCAGGGGACAGGCGTCATATTTTTTGTATAGCGGAGTAATGATTATTGCCATTTGCATCAAATTTTTACACATGACGGGAATGCATGGATTTTGTTGGAAAGCCTGACAGGGCTCCCAGGTATACATACCATGTCACAATGGCTATTCATGTAAGTATTAAGTTTGGTATGGCTACCTGTGTGTGCATGTTCATACAGATCTTAACAGTAACATCCGTATGTGTTACCATTGTGTTTGTATGTGTGTGTGATGCATGTGATGACTGATACCGCTTGCATATGTGCCTGTGTTTCCAGACTTTGTACACATACGTTACCACATGTGTACTAGGAGTGTACATTTGTGATCTAACACATATATGTGGATCTACCACATTGTAATGTCTGATTTCCAAATGAAAAAACAACAAGTGATGGACGGAATGCTGAACATTGTCAAACACTCACCCCCAGTCATAGATCTGGGTTTAATCCATCGTTCTTTTGCTCACCATGCCACCCCAGTTTGGACCCAGCCATATGCAAATCAGTCTTGACCCTGTTCCTCATGGGAACAGTCCAGACCGAACTGCCAAGCCAGGTCCTCACTGGACCGGAAACAAGCATCCTGGGACCGGTTTCGGGGTTTCACCCCTCATCAGCCAGGCTAGCTTGAATCCAGTGGCATGGGAAGCACGGGACCCACGTCTGGGCATACCCTTCCCACTTAGGGCGACAAAGCAAAAACAACAAGTGATGGACGGAATGCTGAACATTGTCAAACACTCACCCCCAGTCATAGATCTGGGTTTAATCCATCGTTCTTTTGCTCACCATGCCACCCCAGTTTGGACCCAGCCATATGCAAATCAGTCTTGACCCTGTTCCTCATGGGAACAGTCCAGACCGAACTGCCAAGCCAGGTCCTCACTGGACCGGAAACAAGCATCCTGGGACCGGTTTCGGGGTTTCACCCCTCATCAGCCAGGCTAGCTTGAATCCAGTGGCATGGGAAGCACGGGACCCACGTCTGGGCATACCCTTCCCACTTAGGGCGACAAAGCAAAAACAACAAGTGATGGACGGAATGCTGAACATTGTCAAACACTCACCCCCAGTCATAGATCTGGGTTTAATCCATCGTTCTTTTGCTCACCATGCCACCCCAGTTTGGACCCAGCCATATGCAAATCAGTCTTGACCCTGTTCCTCATGGGAACAGTCCAGACCGAACTGCCAAGCCAGGTCCTCACTGGACCGGAAACAAGCATCCTGGGACCGGTTTCGGGGTTTCACCCCTCATCAGCCAGGCTAGCTTGAATCCAGTGGCATGGGAAGCACGGGTCCCACGTCTGGGCATACCCTTCCCACTTAGGGCGACAAAGCAAAAACAACAAGTGATGGACGGAATGCTGAACATTGTCAAACACTCACCCCCAGTCATAGATCTGGGTTTAATCCATCGTTCTTTTGCTCACCATGCCACCCCAGTTTGGACCCAGCCATATGCAAATCAGTCTTGACCCTGTTCCTCATGGGAACAGTCCAGACCGAACTGCCAAGCCAGGTCCTCACTGGACCGGAAACAAGCATCCTGGGACCGGTTTCGGGGTTTCACCCCTCATCAGCCAGGCTAGCTTGAATCCAGTGGCATGGGAAGTACGGGACCCACGTCTGGGCATACCCTTCCCACTTAGGGCGACAAAGCAAAAACAACAAGTGATGGACGGAATGCTGAACATTGTCAAACACTCACCCCCAGTCATAGATCTGGGTTTAATCCATCGTTCTTTTGCTCACCATGCCACCCCAGTTTGGACCCAGCCATATGCAAATCAGTCTTGACCCTGTTCCTCATAGGAACAGTCCAGACCGAACTGCCAAGCCAGGTCCTCACTGGACCGGAAACAAGCATCCTGGGACCGGTTTCGGGGTTTCACCCCTCATCAGCCAGGCTAGCTTGAATCCAGTGGCATGGGAAGCACGGGACCCACGTCTGGGCATACCCTTCCCACTTAGGGCGACAAAGCAAAAACAACAAGTGATGGACGGAATGCTGAACATTGTCAAACACTCACCCCCAGTCATAGATCTGGGTTTAATCCATCGTTCTTTTGCTCACCATGAATGTTTGACAATGTTCAGCATTCCGTCCATCACTTGTTGTTTTTGCTTTGTCGCCCTAATTGGGAAGGGTATGCCCAGACGTGGGTCCCGTGCTTCCCATGCCACTGGATTCAAGCTAGCCTGGCTGATGAGGGGTGAAACCCCGAAACCGGTCCCAGGATGCTTGTTTCCAGTCCAGGGAAGACCTGGCCTAGCAGTTCGGGCTGGACTGTTCCCATGGGGAACAGGGTCAAGACTGATTTGCATATGGCTGGGTCCAAACTGGAATGGCATGGGCAGCAAAAAAACGATGGATTTAGGCCCAGATCACTGTACTGGGGGTGAATGTTTGACAATGTTCAGCATTCCGTCCATCACTTGTTGTTTTTGCTTTGTCGCCCTAAGTGGGAAGGGTATGCCCAGACGTGGGTCCCGTGCTTCCCATGCCACTGGATTCAAGCTAGCCTGGCTGATGAGGGGTGAAACCCCGAAACCGGTCCCAGGATGCTTGTTTCCAGTCCAGGGAAGACCTGGCCTAGCAGTTCGGGCTGGACTGTTCCCATGGGGAACAGGGTCAAGACTGATTTGCATATGGCTGGGTCCAAACTGGAATGGCATGGGCAGCAAAAAAACGATGAATTTAGGCCCAGATCACTGTACTGGGGGTGAATGTTTGACAATGTTCAGCATTCCGTCCATCACTTGTTGTTTTTGCTTTGTCGCCCTAAGTGGGAAGGGTATGCCCAGACGTGGGTCCCGTGCTTCCCATGCCACTGGATTCAAGCTAGCCTGGCTGATGAGGGGTGAAACCCCGAAACCGGTCCCAGGATGCTTGTTTCCAGTCCAGGGAAGACCTGGCCTAGCAGTTCGGGCCGGACTGTTCCCATGGGGAACAGGGTCAAGACTGATTTGCATATGGCTGGGTCCAAACTGGAATGGCATGGGCAGCAAAAAAACGATGGATTTAGGCCCAGATCACTGTACTGGGGGTGAATGTTTGACAATGTTCAGCATTCCGTCCATCACTTGTTGTTTTTGCTTTGTCGCCCTAAGTGGGAAGGGAATGCCCAGACGTGGGTCCTGTGCTTCCCATGCCACTGGATTCAAGCTAGCCTGGCTGATGAGGGGTGAAACCCCGAAACCGGTCCCAGGATGCTTGTTTCCAGTCCAGGGAAGACCTGGCCTAGCAGTTCGGGCTGGACTGTTCCCATGGGGAACAGGGTCAAGACTGATTTGCATATGGCTGGGTCCAAACTGGAATGGCATGGGCAGCAAAAAAACGATGGATTTAGGCCCAGATCACTGTACTGGGGGTGAATGTTTGACAATGTTCAGCATTCCGTCCATCACTTGTTGTTTTTGCTTTGTCGCCCTAAGTGGGAAGGGTATGCCCAGACATGGGTCCCGTGCTTCCCATGCCACTGGATTCAAGCTAGCCTGGCTGATGAGGGGTGAAACCCCGAAACCGGTCCCAGGATGCTTGTTTCCAGTCCAGGGAAGACCTGGCCTAGCAGTTCGGGCTGGACTGTTCCCATGGGGAACAGGGTCAAGACTGATTTGCATATGGCTGGGTCCAAACTGGAATGGCATGGGCAGCAAAAAAACGATGGATTTAGGCCCAGATCACTGTACTGGGGGTGAATGTTTGACAATGTTCAGCATTCCGTCCATCACTTGTTGTTTTTGATTTCCAAATGTACATATGAATACAACACAGTAGATATGATGGGCTATGTCCAATACATGATGCATGTGATACCCATGACAAATCGTACTCTGATGGTGCAGTGCAAAGCTGCTGGGTTGATTTCATATTACACCTGGCAATGTGAGTGCATGTGTGTCCACAATGAGGTGTGTTCTTAGGTTCAGGCTCCATGATGCTCTTCTGTACGTATGACATATAGGTGGTCATTACAACCCTGGCAGTCGGTGTTAAAGTGGCCGTAAGACCGCCAACAGGCCGGCGGTAAAAAAAAAATTGAATTAGGACCGTGGCGGAAACCGCCAACATAGACAGCCACTTTAACACTCCGACCGCCATGGCGGTACAAACAAACACAGCGGCGGTCACCGCCAACACAGGCGGGGGACAATGTACCGCCCACAGAATTACAACCCACCAATCCGCCACCTTTTCCGGGGCGGACTCACCACGAACAAAAACACGGTAGAAACAGTACTTCGAAGGGAAAACGCTCACCTCTGCACACCCCACGAGGAACCAGGACGCCATGGAACCAGAGCTCCAGATTTTGTCAGCCTTTATCTTCCTGCTCCTCTACCAGGAGCACGAATGCCGGCAGCGAAGACCACAGTGAGTACTGCACCTACGACACAGGGGAGGGAAAAAACAGTGACACACACACGCAACACCCCCACCCTCACCCACTACAACACACATGCTAATACATCATGATACATCAGTTACACCCCCCAAACACCCCCCCCCCCCCGGACGAATGCAAGGACAAAAGGAAATGAGTCAAAATTGTGTTATATTCAATTACATACATCCAAAATATTTACAAATATATACATTTATACTATATACAATTAAATACACCAAGAACACAAGTCCAAGGGAGTCCACCATCATAGTCCGTGGATCACTGGGCCCAAAAGGCATGGGCGAGGACCACACAAGATACCCGAACAAGACGGAGAGAGCACTGCAGGGGCATCAGATAGAAATAAAACAGGCACCTCAGGGGAAGGGAAAGGTTGGGCACCTCAGCCGGTTGAGTGCACAACGCCAAATCCACGAGGGTGTCCCATGCCCACTGTTCAATCCTGGGGAGTGCAAAGCCACAGTCTCAAGTCTCTACAGTGGGTGGGTTGCCCACTGCTTTATCCTGGGGAGTGCAAAGCCACAGTCTCTCAAGTGGATGTCAATCTCCACTGGTTCTGGAGGGGTCTATGTGCCCAGAGTGCTTCATCCTGCCAAGGACTGAGGTAGAGGATGTCAAACTCCACTGGTTCTGGAGGGGGCTTTGTGCCCAGAGTGCATCATCCTGCTTGTGGTGCCCTCAGTAGCGTCATGGGCCTGCAGTGCTTGTGGCGGCGGTGTCCTTGGCAGCGGTGCTTGTGGCGGCGGTGTCCTTGGCAGCGGTGCTTGTGGTGGCGGTGTCCTTGGCAGCAGTGCTTGTGGCGGCGGTGTCCTTGCCAGCGGTGCTTGTGGCGGGGGTGTCCTTGGCAGCGGTGCTTGTGGCGGCGGTGTCCTTGGCAGCGGTGCTTGTGGCGGCGGTGTCTTTGGTGGCGGTGGTGTCTTTGGCAGCAGTGCTTGTGGCGGCGGTGTCTTTGGCAGCGGTTCAGCTGGTGGTGGTCCTGTCTGTGGCAGTGGGGCTGCTGGCGGTCGCCTCCTGGGCAATGGGGCTGCTGCTGGCGGTCCTGTCTGGGGCAGTGGGGCTGCTGGCGGTTGCCTCCTGGGCAGCGGGGCTGCTGCTGCTGGTCCTGTCTGGGGCAGTGTGGCTGCTGGCGGTCACCTCCTAGGCAACGGGGCTGCTGCTGGCGGTCCTGTCTGGGGTAGTGAGGCTGCTGGCGGTTGCCTCTTGGGTAATGGGCTGCTGCTGTCTGTCCTGTCTGGGGCAGTGGGGCTGCTGGCTGTCACCTCCGGGGCAGCGGGGCTGACGGCGGTCTTCTCCGCCGTGCTGATCTTCCCAGACTTGCCGGTTTTCTTGTGCCCCTTCCCCACCTTGGAAGGCGTCGCAGCTGACTCCACAATCCCAACTGTAACCCTGTGAGCGGCTTTGGTGGCTGGTGTCTTCCCCCTCTCCCGCCGGGCACTGGCCAACTTTTGATGCTTGACAGGTGGGGGACTGTCCGTGCTGTGGCTCCTTGCCACACTTCCTGCCCTGCTGCCTGGTGCAGTCCATAATCCGGTGACTACTGGCACCACTGGTCCCGCCGATGTTGTGGCTGCGGTGCTAGGTTGAAACTCGGAGAGTCGAACCCTAGGAGACTTACGGGGTGGGGGAGGTGAGGGAAAGAGGTCAAGGGTGGACAAGAAAAGTTTCTTAGGAACACTGGGACGGGTAGATGGAGCGGGTTTGGGAGTGGAGGAAGAGGTAGTTGTCGTAGGAGGTGTACGTTTGCTGGCTTTGGGTAAATGTGCATGGGCTGGAGGCTGTCGTGAGGTGGATGGCTGTTGGGTGGGTGTGTGGCTGCGTTTGTGTATCTTTGGAGATGGCCTCCCAGACACACTGGGAGAGGACACAGGGGATGTGTGAATGGTAGTGGGGGTTGGTGACTGCACGTGAACGGGGTGTAGTGGTGGGTGTGCTGGTGATGGATGTAGTGGCTGAAGATGTAGTGCATGCAGGTGTGAGTGGAGAGGAGACAGGGAGGAGGGAGACGAGTAGGAGGGGGACACAGTGGAGGCAGTGGATGTTGGTATGTCTGCATGTGTCTGATGCTTGCGTGAGTGCCTGTGGGATGTGTGGTGCTTATGTTTGCCTGAGCTTCCTCTGTGTGTTGAGATGTGTGCATGCTGGTCAGATGGTGTGCTTGGGAAAGGCTGAGGTACAGGGGTGTGGGTCTGGGTGGAGGAAGTTGGAGGGGGAGGATAGACACAGGTACAATGGCTGCCATTAGTGCTGAGGCCAGAGTCTGAAAAGCTTGCTGAAGGGCTGCCTGACCAGAATGAATGCCCTCCAGGAATGCATTGGTTTGTTGCAACTGCCTCTCTACATCCTGGATGGCATTCAAAATGGTAGACTGCCTAACAGTGAGGGACCTGAGGAGGTCAATGGCATCCTCACTGAGGGCAGCAGGGGTGACAGAGGCAGGGGCTGAGGTGCCTGGGGCGAAGGTGATTCCCACCCTCCTGGGTGAGCGGGCACGAGGCAAAGGCTGAGGGGCTGCTGGAAATGCGGTGCTGGAGGGGGGATGGAGGCTGTACCTGTTGATGCGGGGGGCACAGATGGGCCTGTCACCGCAAGGGAGCTCCCATCAGAAGAGGAGTACGCATCGCTGGTGTCGGCTCTTGTCCCCGCTGTGAAGCTCCCCTAGCCCTCTGTCCCACTGATCAATTTGGAGTCCGTAGTCTCGCCCTCCAGGGCCATGTGGGATGCAGCTCCCTCCTGCTCCGGTGGCACTACTCCTCTGCCTGATGATGCTAATGCACACAAGTACAGGGAGACCACAAAAAGTGGGGGGGAGGGAGACAGAAGAAAGACATGTTGAGTGCATGCAATACCGCTACCGTTGGCGGACACGACAGACACAGAAGCACCCTGCACTATGCCGCGCACTCGGGTCCACTATTCAATCCCTGGGATATGGCTTACAAAGCTATGGACGATTTCTGCACAAATGGATGTCACAGGAGCCTGACTAGGTGTAGTTGGCACTGTACCCAGGTGGGGTGCCACAGGGTCTGCCTGAAAAAGGGGACTTAACTAGCAAACTCGCCCTGGCCTAGGGGATCCCACAGCCCACCTCCCCCACCCAGACACCTACAATGCACGCTGAATCAGCTCCTTGTTGCTGCTGGGATGCCCTCAAGCGCCCATCCAACTCCAGGTACACCACCGCCAGGATCCTGAACATCAGGGGGGTCATGGTGCGACGGGCACCCCTCCCACGTTGGGAGGCCATCACCAGCTGGGCCTCCACCGTCTCCTTGCTCCAGCGGCGAATGTCCTCCCATCTCTTACGGCAGTGGGTGCTCCGTCTGTGGTAGACCCCCAGGGTCCGGACATCCTTGGCGATGGCACGCCAAATATCCTTCTGGTGGGCGCCAACCTACAGGAATTGTACAGGGGGGAAAAGAAGTTATTACCAACTGCACTGTCAGTCCTTGGCCCACATCCCTACCCATGCACTCACCGTTGTTTCATGCATGCCTCATTCTCGCCCCCTTATCTTTCATCCACACCACTCCACACAGGCATTGCCCATACAGCATGCTTCCATTGTACTTACCTGTTTGTCTGGAGGACCGTAGAGTAGCGTGTACTGGGGGAGGACCCCATCCACGAGTTTCTCCAACTCCTCCATGCTGCAGGCAGGGGCCCTTTCTCCAGACGCACGAGCCAATGTCTCTTCCAAACTAAGGTCACAGCAGCATTTGCAGTGTAGATCCTCTCCTGTTGAAGATCAGGTATCGAGTGATTGAACAGATAGAAAATGGCGGTCACGTCCGTGGCATGCCTACCATCACCACCGGTGTACATCCTCATTGGCTCCTGGGACCCATAGGGTCCAATGTTAACCAATGCAGAATTGCACCGTGGTGTTCGACCGCCTACCGCAACGGTGTACAATGCCAGCGCAGTTACCTCATATCCCAGTGTCCCAGTTTACAGGTCAGGCAGCCGCCGTTTCAGGGGCCCACATGGCTTTATTTTTAACTGCGTCACACATACCTAGGCCTTGGCTCAACACTCATACAGGCAAATTTTGTTTTATTAATAGTTTTCTGAGTAAGCTGTGTTTACGTACCGCAGAGTTGGTTGACTCTGTGCTCACTGTTGTCCTTCATAGGCACCGTCTGCTGGGGCATGTGAGGAGATGGGAGCATCCTCCAGTGTACAGACCGCTGGTGGACCTGTCGACAATGGAGGAAAGGCATGTGATCATCACCTACAGGCTTGATTGTGCCACAATCCTGGAACTGTGTGCCCAGTTGGAGCCAGACCTTATGTCAGCTATCCGCCATCCCACAGGAATCCCCCCTCTACTGCAGGTGCTGTCAGTACTCCATTTCCTTGCAAGTGGGTCATTTCAAACAGTGGCCATAGCATCAGGGATGTCCCAGCCTATGTTCTCCAATGTGTTGTCCAGAGTGTTGTCTGCCCTGCTGAAACACTTGCGGAGCTACATCGTTTTCCCTCAGATGGAGGATTTGCCTACAGTGAAAGGTGACTTCTATGCCCTGGGACATATCCCCAACATCATAGGCACTATTGATGGGACACATGTAGCCTTGGTCCACCCCGCAGGAGTGAACAGGTGTACAGAAACCGGAGGAGTTACCATTTGATGAATGTGCAGATGGTGTGTTTGGCAGACCAGTATATCACCAATGTTAATGCCAGATTCCCTGGCTCAGTGCATGGCGGTTACATCCTGCGGAATAGCAGCATCCCTTATGTGATGGGGCAACTCCAGAGGCACCGTGTGTGGCTATTAGGTGAGCACCTGGAACCAAATCAGTGGGAATAGTTGTCTGGGTCTGGGGATATCCCTAAGAGTTGGTGTGTGTCTAACAGTTGTCCCTCGCCATTTGCAGGTGTGACTGGTTACCCCAACCTGTCATGGCTACTGACCCCAGTGAGGAATCCCAGGACAAGGGCAGGGGAACGCTACAATGAGGCCCATGGGCGAACTAGGAGGATTAAAGAGCGGACCTTCGGCCTCCTGAAGGCCAGGTTCAGGTGGCTACATATGACAGGTGGTTACCTATTCTACTCACCAAAGACGGTGTGCCAGATCATCGTGGCCTGCTGAATGCTTCACAACTTTGCTTTGCGACAACAGGTGCCTTTTCTGCAGGAGGATGGTCCAGATGGCGGTGGTGTGGCAGCTGTGGACAGTGAAGACGAGGAAGCAGAAGAAAAGGACATCAACAACAGGAATTTGGTGATCCTGCAATACTTCCAGTGAGACACAGGTAAGAAGACAAACCTGCCTGCTACATGTACTTTAACACTACTACCTCTCTACTGTCTGTCCTTTTTACCCAGTGTATGGTCACTGAGTTTTCACTTTCCCTTACGATTTCACAGATGTGGGTCCCACTGTCTGACATCTGCTTTGTTTCCTCATGGACTAGAGCTGTGTGACATAGGTATGTTGACATTACAATTGAAAGAGCATTTTGTCACTGTAATTGCTAATACACTAATTCGAAATCACAGACAGACTCCAGATTGTTTTGTGTTTTAAGGGTGTTTATTTAAGTGCTCAATATTGGAGGGGATTGTGAAATGGTGAGGGTTGATGGTGGAGGAATGTCCATGCTATTAGTCTCACAGGTGTATTGTCCAAAGGGGCATAGGAAGTGGAGCTGGGGCAGTTTGAGGATGGACAGGGTGACAAGGTGGGACAAAAGGATGACAATCAGGGTGGTCTCATTTCTTGGCGGGGGTCTTGGCATCGTTCTCTGTCTTTGTCCTGGATCTCAGGGACAGTTTGAGGGGGGGATTCTCCATCTGCAGGGGGTGGGGTGCTGGTGTGGTGGTCCTGTGGCGGTGCCTCCTGTCCACTAGCGGAGGTGGAGGGCAGTTCATCGTCCTGGCGAGTGTCAGGGGCCCCTTGTTGTGCCACAGTGTCCCTCCTGGTGCTGAAGGCTTCCTTCAGCACCCCTACGATGGTGCCCAGGGTGGAATTGATGGATCTGAGTTCCTCCCTGAAGCCCAAATACTGTTCCTCCTGTAGCCGCTGGGTCTCCTGAAACTTGGCCAGTACCGTCGCCGTCGTCTCCTGGGAATGATGGTAGGCTCCCATGATGTTGGAGAGGGCCTCGTGGAGAGTGGGTTCCCTGGGCCTGTCCTCCGCCTGTCGCACAGCAGCCCTCCCAGTTCCCCTGTTTCCCTGTGCCTCTGTCCCCTGAACCGTGTGCCCACTGCCCCCAGGTCCCTGTTCATGGGGTTGTGGGTTAGCCTGGGTTCCCTGTATTGTTGGACACACTGCTGCTTGACGTGTCCTGGGGACAGAGGTATGGGCCTGCTAGGTGGGTGCCTTGCTGGTGTTTCTGGAGGGGGGAAGCTCTGTGGTGGCCTGTGACTGTCCTGAGGTCCCAGGTGGGCCGGGCTGGTCATCTAGATCCAGTTGGACAGAGGTGCTGTCATCACTGTGGGCCTCTTCTGTTGGTAGTGTGGACATGTCTGGACCATCCTTTCTGGTGACATTGGGTAGGGGTCCTGCAGGGGTGTAAAAGCACTATTATTGCATATGTGTGTGCCATGGTGTGCAATGGGTGGGTAACCATGTACCCCAGTGCTTTCTTGCCTGTGTGGGACCTTGTGTGGTGATGGTTTAGGGGGGTGTATGGGTTTGTGCAGTGGCCATGCTTTGGTGATGGGTGTCCATGCTTTGTTGTTGCATGCAGGGCTTGGTGTTGGGATGGGTGGTTTGTGATATTGGGACATTTGTGAGGAGTTGGAGTGATAGGGGGTGAGGGCGAGGGTGGGGGTATGTAATGGCATGCAGGTAGGGTGGGGGATGTAATAGTAAAGATTTGACTTACCAAAGTCCCTTCCTCCAGCTAATCCTGCGAGGCCCTCAGGATGTAGAATAGCCAAAACTTGCTCCTCCCTTTTTGTTAGTTGTGGGTGAGGTGGTGATGGTCCGCCGCCAGTCCGCTGAACCGCAAGGTGGTGTCTTGAGACCACAGAACGCACCTTCCCCCCGTAGGTCATTCCACCTCTTCCTGATGTCATCCCTATTTCTTGGGTGCTGTCCCACTGCGTTGACCCTGTCCACGATTCTTCGCCATAGCTCCATCTTCCTAGCTATGGAGGTGTGTTGCACCTGTGCTCCGAATAGCTGTGGCTCTACCGGATGATTTCCTCCACCATGACCCTGAGCTCCTCCTCAGAAAACCTGGGGTGTCTTTGCCGTGCCATGGGTTGGTGTGGGTTGTTGTGCGTTGTGATGTGTGGGGTGATATTTAGTGGTGTGTTTGAGGTGCATGGATGTTATGTGGGTGATGGTATTGAGTGCCTGTGGATGCTTGTTTGTAGATTGTGGTGTCTCTCTTTGGCCTTCTTTTGGAATTTGTGGTAGCAGGGGTTTGTGGGTGTGTGTTTTATATTGTATTGGGTGTGTGGGAGTGGTGTGTGTATGCTTATCCGGTGTGTATATTTCGAATTGTCCAATGTGGTAGTGTTTTGTAAATGTGTGTATTTTGAGCACGGCGGTGTGTACCGCCAATGGAATACTGCGGTTGAAAGACCGCTGTGTGGATTCGTGGGTCGTGATAGTGTGGGCGTATTCCTGTTGACGTGACAGTGGAGGTTTTGTTTTTGGCAGTTTATCACTGACCTTTGGTGTGGCAGACTTGTGTGGGTGTCTAAATTTTGGCGGATTCCGAGCTGTGGGTCATAATGACCATGGTGGAATTACGCGGTGTGTTGGCGGTCTTCTGCACGGCGGTAAGCGGCTTTTACCGCCAATGTTGTAATGGCCCCCATAGTTCCCGTGCATCTATGATGCACAAGATGGTGTTCTCATATGTGTCAATGAAGGTTGGCATGTGTTGTGTGGGTTGGAAGACGTGTAGTGTCATATGTGCACACTTTCCCACAGCAGTGTGTTTTTGGGATATGGAACATCACATATCTACCTTTCTGCATGGACACATGTTTGACTTTGTTATATGGCTGTGTAGTCATATCAGTCCCACCTATTTCTGTATGTTTTAACACATCTAATGTCATTTAAGTATGTCAATGACCATGTGATGCAAATTCATTTAAATTAGTGAAAATTGACTTTTGTGAAGGACTCCAAAACACAATCCCATGCCTGTGCCATTTAAGTGGTACATGTGTGCTGAGATATAAAACATGTGTGCATGCCACAAACTAGATATTTTCAATCAACCACAACATGTTTTTTTATGACTGTCAGAGACAATGGCATACATCTGCGTAGCAGTGTTGCAGTCAGGCAGTGATGGCGGCCTAGTGATCTTTTATACTGTGTGACTATTTCAGCCGATACAGACACATGGTTGCATGTTTTGGTGCAGCTTTACAGTGTTCCACTCCTTTCTACTCGGCCCACTGTGCATATGCATCAGGCCCCTGACTGTGTCAATGGTCAATGTAGCCTCCGCATTGGGCTTAGCGGGTGATGGGTGGGGATCTAGCCTACTCATGATAGCTCTTCAGTAGAGCAATATGCAGGCCCCTGCAGACTGACACATGCACATTTGTGATCAAGTGGCCTGGGATTTTCTTTGTCCTTGATGTCAGAATTGCTCTATCATGTACAGAGGACTGGGTACTTGTACGTTTAGGACATGTCTCATCATCCGACTGACATGGTAATACATTCTTAGTAATTTCCATTTGCAGTTTGGTTAGGGCCAGTATCTCTAGAGTAACCAGTAAGTTTTGTTTGACTCAGGGCATAGATGATGTCATCTGCCACTGCCTTCTGTCAGAATAGTAAGCGATGGGCAACTACAACATTGTTGTTGTAGCAAACATGAGTGGGTTATGAACTGACCTAGCCATCCTCTCTGAACATATGTTGGGTGATCAAATGGCGACATTGTTGTGTTGCACAGTTAGTATTGGTCTATATGTGTACCTTCTCCATTTATGGCATATCTTGTTTGGAATAGATTACCTCTGCCAACTAGAGACCCTATTTCTAACAACCAACAATGCAGGACCTATTCACCTTAGTCCAAATAGTGACCACAATCCTAGTCAGGGTAAGTCACACACAATCCAAAATGTCCTGTGCTCACCCTCTGGTAGCTTGGCACTGAGCAGTCAGGCTTAACTTAGAAGGCAATGTGTTAAGTATTTGTGCAATAAATCCAATAGTAACAAAATGAGAACATCAGAAAAATACACCACACAGGTTTAGGAAAATATAGGATATTTATCTGGTTCAATTAATGTCAAAACGATAAAGATTCAATAAGCACAAGATGAGATCACTTTTGCAATATTAAATAGTCTTAAATCTTAAAATTCAACAGTTGTCTTGTTTGCACAAAGTACCTGGTTTGCATCAAAAATAACACACACGGAGACTGCAGAGGAGGAGATGTGTGGAAAAACAGGGTGTGCATTGTAATTTCCGGCGCAGCACAGACGATTTCATTTCTTTCCATGCTGCAAGGGGCTAAGCATCGATTTCCGGTGTGCAGTCTCGGTTCTTCACTGTGATGCGGGGATCCTTTTTGACACCCAGGGACAATGCCGGGAGAATCCTGGGCATGTGGGAAGAAGTCAGACATTTTATCAATCTGGTAGGCGGTGCACCAAATTTTCTGTTGTATGGCAGGTGCGTTGATTCTTCACTCAGTCAGGCTGTGCCATTCTTGTTCAGCTGTGCATTGATCCGGTAGGCTGTGCATTGAATTTCCAGCCGCAAGGCAGGTGCTGCGTCAAATCGGGAAGTCGGACTGCGTAATTCTGGTTCGGCTGTGAGGACATTGTTTTGTCGTAAGGCAGGCTGTGCATCGTTTCCGGCAGGCTGAGAGTCAATTTTCGGTGCACAAGAGGTTTCCTCAAGAGATGAAGGCCCTCATTCTGACCTTGGCGGGCGGCGGAGGCCGCCCGCCAAAGTCCCGCCGTCAGGTTACCGTTCCGCGGTCGAAAGACCGCGGCGGTAATTCTGACTTTCCCGCTGGGCTGGCGGGCGGTCGCCTTCAGACCACCAGCCAGCCCAGCGGGAAAGAGGCTTCCACGATGAAGCCGGCTCGGAATCGAGCCGGCGGAGTGGAAGCTGTACGACGGGTGCAGTTGCACCCGTCGCGTATTTCACTGTCTGCGCAGCAGACAGTGAAATACATGTAGGGGCCCTGTTACGGGGGCCCCTGCAATGCCCATGCCAGTGGCATGGGCACTGCAGGGGCCCCCAGGGGCCCCACGACCACCCCTACCGCCATCCGGATCTCGGCGGTCCGACCGCCGGGATCTGGATGGCGGTAGGGGGGGTCGGAATCCCCGCGGCGGTGCAGCAAGCTGCGCCGCCGCGGAGGATTCAATGGGGCCGCGGTACACTGGCGGGACCCCGCCAGTGGTGCCGGTCCGACCGCGGCTTTACCGCCGCGGTCGGAATCCCCATTGGAGCACCGCCGGCCTGTCGGCGGTGCTCCCGCGGTCCTCCGCCCTGGCGGTCAAAGACCGCCAGGGTCAGAATGACCACCGAAGTCTTTTTGGACCTCAGACCTCAAAACAGGAGGCAAGCTCAATCCAAGACCTTAGAGCACTTCTCAACAAAGTCAGAGGGCTTCAAGACAGCAGGGCAGCCATCCTTCTCAGCAAAAAGTCCCGATGAGCCATTTGGGCAGCCAGGCAGTTCCTCTTGACAGGTTTCGGGTTCAGGTCCAGAAGTGCCTGAGTTGGTGGGGGTCAGATACGCAGTTTATGTACCCGAAAATGCCTCTGAAGTGGGAGAGACTACAAAGAGTGGTTTTGAAGTGCACAAGTTCCCATTTCAGTACAGATCTGTCTGCCAGGGTCCTGTAGAGGGTTTGGCAGTCCTTGTGTGAGGGCAGGCCACTACCCTTTCAGTCCAGGAAGACCCATTCAGTATGCAGATGAGTGCAGGTGTGACTGAGTATCCTGTGTTTGTAGTTGTCTGGGTGAAATGCACAAGAAGCTGTCAACCAGCACAGCCCAGATGTGGATTGGAGACAGGATTTAAGGCACAGATGGATTTAAGTGTAGCAAAATGCCCACTTTCTAAAAGTGGTAATTCTAAAATAGTAATATTAAATCCAACCTCACCAATAAGCAGGAATTTCTATTACCATTCTGGCCAATACAAATGAGACCTGGTTACCCATTTCTGATCAGAATCTACCACTCAAGCAGTATATGAGGGCAGACCTAATGCTAGCCTATGAAAGGAGCTGGCCTCATAGTAGTGGACAACAAATTTAGGAGTTTTCCTGTACCAGGACATATAAAACAAACATGTACATGTCCTTGCCTTTACCTACATAGCACTCTGCCATATGGATTACCTAGGGCCTACCTTAGGGCTGACTTATATGTAGAAAAAGGGAAGTTTAAGGCTTGGCAAGTACTTTTAAATGACAAGTCGAAGAGGCAGGGAAACTGCACACACAGGCCTTGCAATGGCAGGCCTGAGACATGGTTAAGGGGCTACTTATGTGGGTGGTACAATCAGTGCTTCAGGCCCACCACTAGCATTCGATTTACAGGCCTTAGACACATGTAATGCACTTTTCCAGGGACATACAAGTAAATTAAATATGCCAATTGGGTATGAACCAATGTTACCATGTTTTTAGGGAGAGAGCACATGTACTTTAGCAATGGTTAGCAGTAGTAAATTATTCAGAGTCCTAAAGCCATCTAACTTGAGGTTAGAAAAAGAAGGCAAACAGATTGGGGGTGACCCTACATAGAGGTCATTTCCAACACTGGCATTCCTTAGGCTGCTTACATTTTGTACACATCTTCCACTGCAACATTGTCCAGTCATACATGGACAGAATGCAACATGTGACTAGTGTAATTTGGAGATGTTCACATCTTCTACTGGCTACTTGATAGTTTCCCTCCCATTTCCAGGCTTTGTGAGATTCCATGACATCCACACACATGACAGTAAACCTGTCCCATGTGGCGTCCCCATGTTGTATCTTTATATTTCTGTGGGATACTCTCAGCTGTCCTTCCACATCCTTTAATGTACATGGGTTTGAACTAAATTCAGCATTTCCCAACCTATGTCAGTGTCACCATGAGTGTATCTAGATAGTGATTGAAAGCATCTGTGTGCTGTATTTTTTTGGGCCACATGCAACTAATCCGTCTCCTTCTTTTGCCATTCATTTTAGGATGGGACTGTGACATGTTTGGACATTGCTAGATATACTTGCACATCCCACACCTCAGGGGCATGTTGGAGACCTAGACATTTCAGGGAATTGTGACACTGTTGGTAACTCTCTCTTGGTCAGGCATGTGAGTGTCAATGAGAGGTGTGTTTTCATATGTGCTGTGAGATGGTGTCATACAGACTATACTGGGTAAACTTGCTGACAAATGTCAACCATTGTAGATAATTGCAAACCCTTTACTACCTAGACCATAAACCTGTACATCAGTCTTCATGTGTATATCCGGATTAGCTGCATGCATGTGTCAAGACAGCAGGTTTGTGCGACAAGTATGTTAGAATGTATAGGGGGAGAGGGACAGACTTTGCCTACATTCCACCCAGACATTATTTGGTGGTGCATTCTCACAATTTATAGGTAAGTACTGGCTATGGACCATATGTATACAAAGTGGATCAGAACTCATTGCTGCTTCATTTGACTAGAAACCCTTAGCCCACTCCACAGCCAACATGTGTGTGCTATATATGAGGTACAACATACCATGTGGCAGGGTTCAGTCTAATGGAGGTGCCGGAATGTAACGCCATTGATATACGGTGCCAGCTTAGGCTCAAACTTTGGTTCCTAACACTGAAGAGTTAAGGAAAAGTCCATTGATACCAATGGTCTCTCCCCTTGTCACACGTACTCAGTGCTGGCATAGCAGCTATTCGCCTGAGATGTGACTCAGTTCAGTACCTATTTTTCTAATGCACCATTTGGAAACAGACCCTCCTGTATGTACGCCTCTCTTGCATACATCTTGCCAGGCGTGGGGATGGTGTGGGATAGATGTAGGAATTTGCACAATGGCCACTTAATGACACATTTATTGTGGTGCGTGGATCTAGGTATACAAGAGACACATGACACTGTGTAGCATGGAGGCGCTATCCCCTCTTAAACCACAACCTATGTTCCAACCATCTTTTTTAACTGTTGTGTTTCTTTCCTGCTCTCTGAGGTATGAGCAACATTCCAATGATATATTTAGTGGCGAATGAGTAGACCATAGACATTCTGGTACTCCATGGTTTATTGATGAGAATTACACAGTGATATTATTTTTACAGTGTCTAGGTGTAGAAGTTCTGTACAATTTGTTGTCTACTGTGAATTCCAGCAGGAGTCTTTTGTTGTTCCTCCTCCACCTGTGCTGCACCATCATCATCATCATCCTCCTCCTCCTCCTCATTAAGGACATCTATCAGTTCATCCCAGGGAACATTGGTCCATATACATATGTTATGCAAGATTCCACATACAAGTCTCATCTTGCATACCAGCGGTGGTGTATACATCAGACTTCCTCCTGTCAGGGACTGACACCTGTACCTTGACTTCAGGAGCTCAAATGTCCTCCATCACATTTCATGTCCTTATGTGCACTTCATTGTAAGCACACTCTTCCACTGTTGTTGGGTTGCCAAAAGGAGTCACCACATTTGGCTGCATGCTGTAACCTTGTTTGGCTGCAAAGGAATGAGCGAACATGTGTTGGTAAAAGATGTGTTGGTAATGAATATTTGTGGTTTTGTATGTTCCATGGCAGATGTTAGTTTTAGGTGGAGTAGTGACCCCAACTTGCTTCTGGTATTGTGTGTGTTCCTATTTTGTAGTATGGTTTGTGTTGATGGACATTACTATCATGGGTTGTAGCTCAGGGACCTGGTGATTGTCAAACTAATCCAAGCTGACAGTTCAACCATGCCAAAACCATGCCAAACATGTGTTGTGTTGTCCATATTTGAAGCTGTGTCCTATTGTTAGTGTGACCTACCACCTCCTTGCATCACAATAGTGCCACTTGTATTGACACCATGGTAGCCCTACAAAGTCAAACTCAGGCCTCCATGTTACCATGTGGCCCTATGCATGCATTGCAACACTGTGACCCTTTGTGGCATATGGTGGCTGTGCCAGCCACCATGTATACAAGGGTGTGATTCACTCAATTGGAAAAATAGTAAAATAAGTGCAGTGGAATCTCCAAGGTTCCTATGCGTTATTTCTCACACACTTTCCACACATGCACATGTACAGTGCAGGCATTGGGAGGGGGAAACACACTACTTTTGAATGGGTCCCAAAGTATGGCTCATTAAAGGTCAGGTATATTTACAATACTCCTACAGAGTCCATCTATGGAATCCATTATCTTTACAGTATTACACCTACTGTGTGCCATGGTGGCCCGTTACTTGTATACGGTGCACACATGGTGGCATTACAGGGCACTAAGGGGCATATATGAAGTTGCACTGGACTAGGTGCAACACCACTTCTCATTTATCTGCCCCATGGTCTTTCATGGCTGGTGATGTTGTATTCCTATGTCTGCGGCACAATGCAGCAGACAGGTAAGGGTGTTCACTACAGTTATGTCAGGTATGTGTAGGTGATATGGGGTTGGTCATAGCAACACTTGTTTAACATTTGATATTAGTGCCACCAGAGGCATGTACACCATGACAAATGTGGGCTGTGCCTATGTGTGACTTTCTTTACGTTAACATGGCCTATGCCATTCACTTGGTTGAGCTATTCATTGCTTGGTGTAATGTGTGTGGGATCTGTATTTAGTTGTCAACCTTTGGACACTTGTAGTGGTTTGGGTCCAGCTTCTGTTTGCAAAGGCGACATAGCTGCACCTGTTCATGTGGTGTGCCAGTCAGGTTGTAGTTGCATTATGTGCATGTGTGTGTGATCTGCAATGAATCTGGTACAGTGTGGCATATGTGGTGTTGTCTGTACATCTGTGTGCCCCTCCCAGGTGTGTTTATTGTGGTGTAATTCTTGTTTGTCCTACAAGGTTGATGTTTGTGTACTGGTTGATATGGTGGCTTACCTACGAGTAGGCCATTTCCAATTTGCCCATCCTGGAACTACTCATTGATTGTGTAATGGTGGAGTATGTAGGCATCATTGCTGGAATATTTGGCTAGGATGTTTGTGAAGATCCCATGGTGGTCCACAGTGGCCTGCATCTTTATGGAATGGGTGTGTTTGCAGTTCGTGGAGAGGTGTTCAGTTTTGGAAGATGACATGAGTGGGACATGGGTGCAGTCCATTGCACCCAGCACATGCAGGAACCGAGCAAATAGGTAGAAACCTTGCTTGGTCTCCTGCTGCAGTTGCTAGGTGTTGGGAAAGCAGATGTGGTTGGGTGTGAGGCAGCTGATTGCATTCAGAATCTTTGGTAGGAAGGCCGAGAAAGATGGATTTTGAGATAACAGCCACTTGTGTGCCCGTTGTCTGTCATGATCCTGATGGAGGGGAGCTAGGAGATTGGTTGTGGGTGATATTAGTTTGAGTTTCCACCCTTGCAGTGATGTCTGGCGCTATGTGTTGTAGCAGGCAAACAATGGACTCATGCTTCAGACCATAGGTTCAGATGACATCTTGTTCCCTGACCCCAAGGATGGTTGTGCGTTGTCGGAATATTCTCTCCCCCCTTCTGCACTGTCTTTGTGGCTGCTGTGGTGGTGTTTGGGGTTGCTGCAGTGGTGCTAGAGGGATCTGTTATCAATGTTGTCTGCAGTGGGTGCCAAGCTGGAGAATTAACAGTTCCATGTTGTCCAGGAGGTTGCCAATGCTCCTTCCTGTGTTTTCCCTGAGTAGTGGTGTGTGGGCCTCCTTTTTGTAGGCCAGGCTTTAGGTCATTTTCTGGATTCGATTCCTTCCTGTGTCATTTTAGTGTCTGGCAGTAAATATGGCGGCAGAGAAATTTTTTGGGAGGGAACGCCTACCTCGCATATCATTGTTGCAATACCATGCAAGGTGGGTTGGCACTCCCAAAAAATGATGCTAACTCAGATATTGACGTTAGACGGGTTTAGTGTCAAAATATAAAAATGGCCGTAGATTTGCACCACTTTTACGTAACAAATTATGCAAAAGTGGTGCAAACTTTTCATCAAGATGGGCCCATGTTATTAAGTGTCTATATTCTGTTGGACAGAGTATTCAAGCCATTGTTGACAACAGCTTAAGCCTTTTTCATATTTTCTTTATCATATGTCTCAAAAGTGCAGCCACTTCCATTTGAGAACACTTCCATATTTCATTTAATATGGAACCATTTAGAGCGTGGCTTTCTTGAACCTAGCAAGAAATCTTGCAAGTCTGCACCCTACAATAGGAGATTAAGATGTTGCTTGACTGCTGCTAAGGTGTTGGTCTAGAACCATTGTTGGCATAGTTTACCCACACTGATTGTGGTAACTATACACAAGTATTGACCCAAGACTTAGCAAGGGTCTGGTTGACTAATCTTGACACCGTCTGAGGGATTCAGAAAATGCGCCTGTGTCTTTTGGTCACAATAACTACCTGCCGGGACTTGAAAGTGTGGAATTATTGGTACCATCTTGAATTCAATCATTTAGTTCCTTCTCTGTGACATTGAGGAATGATTGCCAATTGGGGAATTTGGCTTGTGAGTGCATTCATTTCCTTAATTTTTGCTAGCCTTACGCAGGATGTCTGTTGAAACGTGTCATTTAAAAATATAATTTGAACAAGGCATGTTCTAAACAAAGATTCCCTAACTTGAATTTGCCAATCTTGTGTACCTTATACACTTTTTACATCAATAGTGTTCTTCCACTATTCGTATCCTTTAACTGCAAGCCCGGAAAAAAGGAATGTCCAATATCCACAGATAATTCCATGGATAAACAAAATAGTTATTTTTAAGCCATATATACATCTTGAGTGTCTTTGAAACAGTTTCAGGTGCAGATTAAGTTGAAGAAAAGTCATCATGGTTGATGAATTAATCAATCAGAAGCAGTCTCTGCAAACACAGGAGCTTGTGCATTACTGGTGGGTGGATTCACTCTGCGTGGAGCTTCGTAGTAGACAGTTTCATCAGTTTGTGTTGCATGGAGTAGAAAACAGCCACATTTTGGACAGTTCTCGTCGATGAAGTGGTAACAGGAATCGGCAGAAGCTCATTCTCTGCCCTCCCCATGGTACAGTAGGCATTTGTAGCATTGCTGTACATGCTGGTGTAATCAGAAGAGTTGTTGTTTCTTTGTTTGAAGAGGTATGTCCTCTTAGGTAGTGAGAGGGAACCGGGGTCCACCCAAGAGACCTCTGGGTCTATTGTGCAGGATCGGCCACATGTTGCAGTTTGATATTGTCGATGGAGACAGATCTGTTCCATTTGGATCTTGGCAGCGGTGGTAGTATGACAGTTCTGGTGCACTGGTGCTCTGCACGATGGGCCAGATTCCTTCTTCACAGCAATCTTTTCACGAACCAGATCCCCAACTTTAGGAATCCAGTCAGTAGAAGTTATTGGCAAATGTTATTTCTAAATTAGCAGCACTGGTGGATGAATTATCATCATTAAATTGCTGAAGCTCCTGTAAGACAGTGAGATGTTTGTTTATGTCAAAAGGTGTCTGCTGTCTCCATACCAGGGCCGTCTAAATCTGGTACATACATCATACCAAGGGCTGTCTTAGCAGATAATTCAGTGCTCTCTGGATTCCACATAGCTGCTGCTCGCTGCACTCTAAAGGGGTATTTAAAAAAATAAAAAAACGTACAAATAAAAACTTGCCTGTTCCGCCGCAGCACCACACCACTCCTCTTTCCCTTGTCACTGCAGGCACAGGCTCCCAGCCTGCCCTGTGGCTAACCCCGATGCTGCTCAGAGCAGCATTAGGATTGGCTGGGAGCGCCCAGGCGGGGTTCTCCCAGGCAGACAAAGAGCCTGTGCCTACTCTCTCCAGCCCGGCAACACAGTGCCAGGCTGGAGTGAGCACAGTGCCCTTCTGTGTTTGGCTGGCCCGAGACGGTGGGTCAAACACACATGCACACTGAGGGGAGAGCACAATGCACTCTTCTCACCCCTTTAACAATGAAAGGATAATAAACTAAGTTTGTTATCCTTTCATTGTTAAAGGATATACAGCAGCTGCTGCCTGCGGGAGGCGGGGATGCTCCTCCGCCATAGCAGAGGAGCTGCAGCTGATTACGCCAACTGCGGTCTGAACCTAATACTATAGCTGTTAAGGACCACTTTAGATCTTGATTCCTCCATTCCATTACCAAATTACCCTCAGGATGGTAGGGTGAGGAGTAATGGGGTCTTGTGGTGTCCCTTAATGCCTTAGGGGCAAAGGCAGGGCCCTGGTCCCAGTGGAATGCTGCAACTGCCTTTGTATGGATAAAGATCAGAAACTCTTTTAAAACAGATCGAGAATCAACCGACCACTGTGGCCATATCCACAGGAATCTAGAACAAGAATCTACAGCGATTAAGATGTATTTAAATGCACAATCAGGTTGTAAGGGACCACAATGGTCCAGGTACACACACTGTAGTGGCCTGTTGGACACTAAGTGGAATTACTGCGTTGGCAATTTGATGTTTGAGCCCTTTATCTGCTGGCAAATGTCACAGAAAAGAACATGTTGCTTGGTCTGTTGTATAGACCTGGCCTCCAGAAGCGTTTCTGTGAGAGTGTGGCTGCAACACCAGCATGAGCAAATGCGCCACCCTCAGGCACTACTTTGATAAGATCTAATCTATGGACTTGGTTGGGGATCACTCGATCTCCAACTCCAGGAATTGTCACAAAGGCAACATTCTGTGCACTGATATGGTATGCCTTCTTGGTGGGTTAAGCTTTTGGTAGAGGTTTGGCTTTAGCCGAAGCTTTCACTGCGGCCAGAAATTCATTATCCAATCTCATCTGAGAATGAGTCACTGCAGCAACAGAGGCCGTAGCTACAGCAGATTTGGCCTCTTCATCAGCCAAGGTATTTCCAATAATCTGTATTCCTACAAAATTGATGTTCCAATGTATGTTCTACATGAGCCTCAGGTAGCTTATCCTTAACCCCTTCTGTGCCCAGGACATAATGGTTACGTCCTGAGGCACAGTGCCGCTGTGCCCAGGACGTAACCATTACGTCCTGTGCACAGAGCCCAGAGGGAGCGCTAGCGCTCCCTCTGTGGGGTTCCCCCCACCCCCCCAAGTCAGGGATGGAAGGGGAAGCCCTTCCCCTCCCACCCCCGACCCCCTCAACCACCCCTGTGACGTCAGCGCGCGAGCCCCTAGGTCTCTAGTTTTCAGAAATGCACAGGTTTGGTAGGTTTCCCTAGGTGGCGGCTGAGCTAGAGGCCAAAATCTACAGGTAGGCACTTTGCTAAAAACACCTCTGTTTTCTGTGATGTGTCCACGTTGTGTTTTGGGGCATATCCTGTCGCGGGCGCTAGGCCTACCCACACAAGTGAGGTATCATTTTTATCGGGAGACTTGGGGGAACATAGAATAGCAAAACAAGTGTTATTGCCCCTTGTCTTTCTCTACATTTTTCCCTTCCAAATGTAAGACAGTGTGTAAAAAAGACGTCTATTTGAGAAATGCCCTGTAATTCACATGCTAGTATGGGCACCCCGGAATTCAGAGATGTGCAAATAACCACTGCTTCTCAACACCTTATCTTGTGCCCATTTTGGAAATACAAAGGTTTTCTTGATAGCTATTTTTTACTCTTTATATTTCAGCAAATGAATTGCTGTATACCCGGCATAGAATGAAAACCCACTGCAGGGTGAAGGTCATTTATTGGCTCTGGGTACCTAGAGTTCTTGATGAACCTACAAGCCCTATATATCCCCGCAACCAGAAGAGTCCAGCAGACGTAACGGTATATTGCTTTCAAAAATCTGACATTGCAGGTAAAAGTTACAGAGTAAAACGTAGAGAAAAAGTGATGTTTTTTTCCACCTCAATTTCAATATTTTTCTTTTTCAGTTGTTATTTTCTGTAGGAAACCCTTTTAGGATCTACACAAATTACCCCTTGCTGAATTCAGAATTTTGTCTACTTTTCAGAAATGTTGCGGTTTCTGGGATCCAGCTTTGGTTTCATGCCCATTTCTGTCACTGACTGGAAGGAGGCTGAAAGCACAAAAAATCGTAAAAATGGGGTATGTCCCAGTAAAATGCCAAAATTGTGTTGAAAATTTGGGTTTTCTGATTCAAGTCTGCCTGTTCCTGAAAGCTGGGAAGCTGGTGATTTTAGCACCGCAAACCCTTTGTTGATGCCCTTTTTGGGGGAAATACCACAAGCCTTCTTCTGCAGCCCATTTTTCAATTTTTTTTGAAAAAAACGAAATTTTCACTGTTTTTTGGCTAATTTCTTGGCCTCCTTCTGGGGAACCCACAAAGTCTGAGTACCTCTAGAATCCCTAGGATGTTGGAAAAAAAGGACGCAAATTTGGCGTGGGTAGCTTATGTGAACAAAAAGTTATGAGGGCCTAAGCGCGAACTGCTCCAAATAGCCAAAAAAAGGCTCGGCACAGGAGGGGGAAAAGGCCTGGCAGCGAAGGGGTTAAGATCAGCCACCCTCCCCCACAGAGTTCTTTTTTTTAAGGTGTTCCCTCTTGAGTCTCTGAACCCGTTCAATTTTCCAATGATTAAGATAATCATTAGAGGAATGGACAAAGTAGTACAAGTCACATGCAATCATAGTGAGATGACCTGGATCCATATGTTCCAGAGCCAAAATAAGAGCTTCAAACTGAGCTAACTGCAGTCCCCTAGGTTCTGCATGCAGATATTGTGAGGATGGAATACACCCTCCTTCATTACTCTGCTCATGACAGTGCAAGCAACTAAGTATTGATGTTTTGTAACTACAGCTGGTTGTGCTGAACCATTAGTATAAATGACAGTGCGGGACCTTTCAAGTAGCAAAGAAAGATGTTAAGAGGTGCGGGGTACTCCAGTTCTTATTAGAGAAATTCTTGTGTTTGAAGTTTTGTTTCGAAGATGTAATCAACATCCGTAGCAGTCATGGATGTTGCCCATTGAATTCAATGAGAAAGCAAAGATTTTGCATTAGGAAGTCTTGCTTTGGTGACTGCCTCCAAGGCTGGCATGAGGGAAACAACAATGCGTTTCCCTTGGGCAAGTGGCCTCATCTTAATGATGGCCATTATTCTCTTGACAATTTGTTTTGTTTTCACATGTGTGTAATTGTTTTGCTTATAGCCTGTCTTGGTGCAATCCTCTGAGGATGTATGTGTGTTCAATTGTCCAGTGTCTGCTTGAAATCTGAGTGTAATAAATCGTAAAGTAGTTTTATGCGTTGTGCATATTCAGGAATATAAGTTCTGCAGAAGTTAAAGAAAGCAAGTAAAGGCTGCAGTTTCTTGATAGTGTTTGGTGGTTGGAGTTGAGCACATTTTTCTAAAAAGTGAAGGGTCAGGCTCTTGCCCTCTTTTGATAGCCTGTATCCCAAGAACAATACATTTTCAAAAGCTATTTTAGATTTCCTAAAATTTAATTAGTAGTAAATGTATGAGGCTGGCCTGGTTTTTAGTGCGTACCTTGGGTACTTATACCAGGTCCAGTTATCCCTTATTAGTGAAGTAGTAGTGTTCTAACAGCTTAGGCTGATAGAGGTAGCTATAGCAGAGCAGCTTAGGCTGAACTAGGAGACATGCAAAGCTCATGCAATACCACTTATAGTTACACAGTACTTATACACAAGTAAAGACAATACTCAGTGTTACTAAAATTAAAGGTATTTATTTGGGTGACACAGTACCAGAAATATCTTGGAGGCAATACTCCTTCTGAAGGTCAGTATTATACAAAATATATACACTAGACACCAAAATTAGGCAAGTAAATAGCCATAGAACAATGCAAACAATAGGAAATGCGATAGAAGCAAAGGCGAAAAAATGGATCTCGGGGCAACACAAACCATATACTAAGAGTAGAATGTGAATCACAAATACCCCCCCCCACCTTAGACAAGTGTATTTTGTGCAGAATCGCTGGGAGAGCAAGAATACAGTAAAGGTAAGTAAATTATCCCACTCCAGAGCCTAGAAAAGCAGTAAGTAAAGTACTGCAAGTTTCCTTAGGACACACTACACCTCGTTTTTGGGATTTTGCAGCAGCCAACCAAGTCTGCACCGAACAATTGCTGGATTATTGGACCTGAAGACCTGCAAAATGAAGGGGACCAAGTCCAGAAGTCGAAAGAAGTTCCCGTAAGGACAGGAGCCCCTGCCAACCCATAGGAGTGCAAAAGAAGCGTCTACGGTTAGTCAAAGATTGCAGAATTGCACCCTAGGAAGATGCCAGCGGGTTTTCCGGGGCGAACATTGTTGCAGGTGAGATTTCTTGTTGGAAGTCACCAACAAGCCTTGGCTATGCCAAGTGTGTGTTGCATCAAAATGGTGCTGGAAGGACCCAGGAGGGACCTCAGGGCCTCCACTCTAAAGTGCTGAGAGCTCCCTCTTCCTCCTCACACAGAGCCCTCCGGATACCAGCCAGCACCCCCAGGAGTCACAGCATCTGGGTTCAAAGGAGGTGCAAAATGCAGTTGATGCAAAAAAAGAAGGTCCCACACCACCGGAGAACAACTCAGCGAGTTATGCATCACAGGATAGAGTGCTGGGGACCTGGGCCAGGCTGTGTACAAAGGAATTTTGCAAAGAGTGCACAGAGGCCTCAGGAGGCAAAGAAGACGCAGTACACAGGGGTACCATCGTTCTTGAGGAAGGCAAGGTTTTACCTCCTCCAAATTGCATCAGCAGGACCTCAGGACAGTCTTTGCTGATGATGTGCACCGTCTGTGTCCTTAGGAGCATGCTTGTCACTGTGAGAGGAGTCCCAGTGTACCAGTTGTGGTCTTGGAAGGTGCCTGCTTGGAGTAGGAGAGTGACTCCATCACTCCACAGTCGATTTCTTCAGTCCTACTGGTGCAGAATGAAGACAGGAAGTACCCAGAGCGTGCACACCATGTACACTGTTGCAGTTGCTGAGTTGGAGCTGAGGTTGCTAAAGAAAAGTGTCTCTTGTAGACACTTTGTTGTAGTTACAGGGTTTCTTGGAGCAGGCTGCGGTTGAGCCAAGGTCAGAAGAGTCTGAAGTTGTTGCAGAGGATTCCTGAAGGAAACTTGCAAGCAGAATCTGAAGTGAACCCACAGGAGAGACCCTAAATACCCCTGAGAGGGGGATTGGCAACCTTATCAGGTATGGACCTATTAGGAGGGGTCTCTGACATCACCTGCTGGCACTGGCCACTCACATCCCTCCAGAGTGCCTCCACAACTTGCAAAGCAAGATGGCTGAAGTGTGGGACACACTGGAGGAGCTCTGGGCACCACCCCTGGGGTGGTGATGGACAGGGGAGCGGTCACTCCCCTTTCCTTTGTCCTAGTTTTCCACCAGAGCAGGGGAGAAGGGGGTCCCTGAACTGGTGTAGACTGGTTTATGCAAGGAGAGCACCATCTGTGCCCTTCAAATAATTTCCAGAGGCTGGGGGAGGCTACCCTTCCTCAGCCTGTAACACCTATTTCCAAAGGGAGAGGGTGTAACACCCTACTCTCAGAGGAAATGCTTTGTTCTGACTTCCTTGGACTGGGCTGCCCAGACCACAGGAGGGCAGAACCCTGTCTGTGAGGTGGCAGCAGCTCTAGCTGCAGTGCAAGCCTCAGAGCTGGTTTGGCAGCACCGGGGTCCATGGTGGAGCCCCCAGGATTCATGGAATTGGCTACCCAATACCAAATATGGAATGGCTGGACAATTCCATGATTTTAGACATGTTACATGGCCATATTCGAAGTTACCATTGTGAAGCTACATACTTGTATTGACCTATATGTAGTACACGCATGTAATAGTGTCCCCGCACTCACAAATTCCAGGGAAATGGCCCTGAACTATGTGGTGGCACCTTTGCTAGTGCAAGGGTGCCCTCACACTTAGTTACTTACCACCTAACCTTCAGCAAGTGAAGGTTAGACATATAGGTGATTTATATGTTAAGTGCAGTGAAAATTGCTGTGAAATAAGGTGTGCGTTATTTCATGCAGGCTGGAATGGCATGCCTGTGTAAGGGTTTGGCTGAGCTCCCTATGGGTGGCAAAAGAAATGCTGCAGCCCATATGGATCTCCTGGAAACCCCAATGCCATGGGTACCTAGGTACCATATACTAGGGACTTATAAAGGGGGTCACGTATGCCAATTGAAATTGGTAAATGAAGTCACTGGCCTACAGTGACAAATGTAAAAGCAGGGAGAGCATAAGCACTGAGGTTCTGGTTAGCAGAACCTCAGTGATAGTTAGGCACTACACAGGCATACACATTAGGCCATAAATTATGAGCACTGGGGTCCTGACCAGCAGGATCCCAGTGATACAGGCAAAACACACTGACATATAGGTTTTTATCTATGTGCACTGAGGTCCTGGCTAGCAGGATCCCAGTGACTTAGTAAAAACACACTGACACACACTCACAAACATGCCAATAGGGGGGTAACCTTGTTAGAAAGAGGCTACTTTCTCACAATAGGTACTTGAAAAAATTCCAACAAAATCTGTAGAATTTCTCAATTTTTGTGCATATATATGTATATCTATATATATATTTGTATATGTATATATATTCTCCATCTCTTGCCTCTTTGAAGTATAGCATGTAAATATAGAAAATCTTTTGATTATCATTGGTACAGGAATGTTGCTATATATTGGTTAATGGAACAATGAGGAACAAACAGCGAACTAAAAAGGATGTTTTAAATAGTGATAGACCAGTGTTCCTTTCTTAAAACAATTAGAATGGCTATGTCCACAAGCACACTTTAAAGGACAGTTTGTTTTCACAGCTCTATGGCCCAGTTGAAGACTTTGCCAAAACGCATAACCCATGTTCTATACTGTGAGAGGACTTCGAAATAAGCACAGATATTTGAAAAAAGTACACAGACTGCTATGCCACCTTTTTTTCTTTCTCTTCCCTTCTGGAAGGGGACGCTAATGCTGGATCCATGAGAGAATTGTGGAATTGCACAGTTGGAGTTAGAACTTCTTCAGTGTGGTCCTAGGATGCTTGTTTCCAGTCCAGGGAGGACCTGGCTTGGCAATTCGGGCTTGACTGTTCCCATGAGGAACAGGGTCAAGACTGATTTGCATATGGCTGGGTTCAAACTGGGGTGGCATGGTGAACAAATGAATGATGGATTAAACCCAGATCTGTGACTGGGGGTGAGTGTTTGCATTGTTCAGCACTCCGTCCATCATCCTTTTGTCATCCTTTTGTGTTGCTAAAGGTAAATGAATCAAACTTCTGCTCCCAGCTGGCTGGAGCATTTCTAAATGTCCTGCCTACTGGTAGCAGACTTTGCATTTGCTCCCACATAATGGGAGATTCAATGAGAGCACCCACCTTTAATTAATGCAAGCCATGGGGGGATGGGGTCCCTGAGGCCTAAAATGCCTTGGGTAGGGGGGGCCACATGGCCCCCACTCCTGTTTAACAAAAGTAGTGGCTCTGGGGGATGGGTCCCCAGTGCCTTCTAAAGGCTCAGAAAGGGGCACACTCAGCACCCCCTTTAGGAAAAAAAACAGCTTAGGGGAATGGGGTCCCCATACCCTAATAAGGCTCTCGGAGAGGTCTATACAGCCTGCCTCTCCTTTAATGTAAGACACTGGGGGATGGAGTCCTCACAGTTTAATAAGGGTTGGGAGTGAAGCCACACTACCCCACTCCTCTTTAAAAAAAAAAAAAAAAAAAAAAAAAACTATGGGTCCCCAGGGCCGTATTAGGTTCTATAAAAAATGGCCCAGGAGAATGGGGTCCTCTAGGGTCTAAAGAGGCTCTGAGGGTTCAAGTGGCCATCCTCACCTTACAATAAATATCACCATGGGGGCGGGGGATCCCCAGGCCCATTATAGGCTCAGGGATGGGGGTTGTGTGCGCTGCCTTCCTGTGGAATCGGGTTCTCAGGGCTTAAGGCTCAAAGAGGACACCACATGGCCTCCTCCCCTTTAAAAAGCATACAGCCCCGGCTGTGGGTCCCCAGGGCTTAATTAGGCTTAGGGAGGGAGGACACATAACCCCGCTCCTTTTATATTGGTATCTCCCAGGTCAATGAGATCTCTGGGACCTAACAATGCTCAGGGAGTGGGGGCATGAGGTACCTTCCCCTTTTTCTTGCTTTAAATCCCAGGTGGGGCTCCTAGGACCCAAAGGCCAACCTTAAGCTGCACATGGCAAAGGCTTCCTGTGGCCAAATACCTGCCCTTCACAGCCAAAGGCCACGCATAATTGGGGGTTGGCTTTCAGTATTGGAATAAAATATTACTTTATGGAAAACAAAGCCGTAGAATTTCACTGAGAAAGCCAAGGGGGAAAGTAACATTATAGTTAGGTGACTATGTCAGTGACATTAACATTTTGAACAAAAAACACAAATTCACCATTTAAAGTTAGCAGGGCTAACTATAAATTGCACCCAACTCTACACTGCTTATAGCCTCACACATTAAATCACTCATGACATGCTCTGTGACATCACTTACAACATCACTGAAGACATCATTGAAGCTTCTTTTGTACACATTACTCTATGAACCGGTATGGCATTAGAGACCTAAAAGTAAGTACAAAATAGCTCAGACTTATATGTATGCCACTCCCAAAGCCATTTGGCTGGGTTTCCATCCTACTCATTATGAGGAGGGGGGCACAGCCCTCCTCCCCATTCTGTGTTCAGACCAGAGGGCCCTATCCCCTGGGGCCCAGTTAAATTAATATCGAATGGAGGGCTGTGTCCCTCCCCGACCCATATTCAGCCCTGTAACCCCATACCCTGGTGCCCAATTCATTTAAGAAGGCGAGAAGGCCACATAAGCTCCCTCGCCAAGCCTTAAAAAGGCCTGAGGTGCCCCATCCCCAAAGGCCATTACTTTAAAGGCTCAGGGAGGGGGTCCACACCCATTCCCCTTCTTTGAAGGCACCGGGGACTTGTACGGCCATGGAAACATGCATTTGCTCCCATTTGGCCAGATCATTTTCAAATATTCCACCAAAGGGGAGAAAACACAAAGGACCCCAGTGATGGGGTATCCGGGACCTTTGAAGCCTCAGGGAAAGGAGCACATGGCTCTCCTACCCATTTATCAAATTTGGGCAAGAAGAGTCTGGGAGGGGAGTTGCACCACAATCTCTTTTTTTTTTTTTTTTAATTGGCTTTGACCCCTCTGGTTGGGGCCCTCTGGCCTGATAATGTTTGAGGAGAGGGGCAACACTCCCCCTCTCTCCCTACATTTTAGCCCTAGGGCTGGGGTCTCTGAGGCCTAAGAAGACTTGGGGAGGAGGGGCTGTGTGGCACCCCTCCCCTTTTTTATAATATTTGGCCCCAAGGGATCTGGTCCCCTAAACCTGTTAAGGATTGGGGTGGGAGGGATTCATGTCCTCCTCTCCTGTTCAATTGTATTTTTCACTGGGGACAGGGCACCTGGGGCATTTTAAGACTTGGGGAGGGGGGACACATAACCTGTCCCATTTTTCTTTTAGAACTTGCCCAAGTGGATGTGTTCCCTGGTGCCAATTCAGGATTGGGAAAGGGCTTAACCCATAATCCCCCTTGCATATATTTGTTTTGGCTCCAGGGGATGTGGTTCCCGGGGTCTGAAGGCCAACCTTATGCTATGCACACCAAAGACTGTTGCGGTATGTGTTTGGCAGCATGGTGTTGGCTGACTCTAGATGGCTACCTGCAGAGAGTTGGAAACTGGTCCTGACTGCAAGCCATGCCCTGGGGCCAACCCAATGCCACACACTGTGAAAGGCTGTACGCAGTGTGGAGTTGGCTGCCTGCATGGGGTTGGCTGTCTCCAGATGGGTTGGCCACAGGGCAACAGCACAGCGGGGATAGGCTTTACATATAACATTAACATTTTACTTCATCACAAAATAACTCTAGAAATTCACAGAATAATCCAAAGGTTAAAGTAGCATTATAGTTAGGTGTAATAAAATCAGTTTGTGTTTAACAGAAAAAGAAAACTTAGAAATTCATTGAAGACACCAAAGGTTAAAATCACACTATACTTAGTTGAGTATGTCAGTAACAACATTAGTGTTTTGAACTAAAAAAACAGCAAATCACCAGTTATAGTTAGATTAGCTATACCTTGTGCCCCCGCCATGCATTGCTTATTACATCACATGATATATTACTCATGGCATGTTCCTTGACATCAGTTATGACATCATTGATGACATCTCAAATGACATTATTTAGACACCAGGGAAAATATAGGCCCAGAAAATAAGAGGTGGTCGAGTGGCTCATCCAGATATTGGACTTTGTCCCCACCTCAGATTAGGTACATCAGTCTTGGGGACCACCAGTGGTGGATTGAGGGCTTTTACCAAAAACCTGCCCAAATGAGACAGAAGACCATTAAACATCAGGGAATGATAGACACCTAATAATAATAAAAGATACAAAAAATGAAAAAGAGGATGTTTTGGCTAACATAAAAAATGACTTTTTGCCCACCTGGTAGCAGATTCAGCGTAAAGTCCTATCTGCCTTCGGGGGGAAGAGGCAGGAAGGCTGTTTGAGAGGGTGGGTGTTTGACCTAATGTCTGCGTGCGCCGTCCCCACCATTTGCAGCAAAAACAATGATATCACTGGTCTAGTGGGCTTTCTGCCTCAAGAAGGGCAGATTAAAAGTAAAGTCCTCCTATCTGATCCCAGGGGGACAGAACGATTGTTTGAGTGATTTAGGAGTGGGGGCTCAGCCTGATAAATAGGCAGGATACCCCACCCATTTCATTTAGAATAAATACCTCCTTGGTGCCCAGCAGAGTTTCTGTTCCCTTCCCCAGGGGGCAGATTCGATGTAGAGACCTGCACAGACAACCTTGCTCCACTCAAAGCTAACAAAGCAATAAGGACAAGAGCACAAGCTAGCCGGTACAAAGAAGAGCTCAGTCTCACCAAAGACCATTGGAGGCAGCCTAAGCATAGATGGAGTCAAAGTCAAAACAACACCAACAAGAACATCTACAAATTTGCTCCTAGATGCTACCATTAGCATATCAGAGCCACCAAACACTCCATATTCACAGACCACCTTGAAAGCAGCACCATCTGTGCCAAGGAAATCTCTGCAATAGTGACAGGGAGCTCCACCACTGTGTAAATCCCTATTTGAGTTCCCACTAGACCTTTCTACCCTCACAGCCCTCCTGCCTATCTCTACTAATACCCAGAGGATAACCATGACCACCTGGCCCACCATTACCACACAAGGAACCACCAAAACCTTGCATTCCATACACTCCAAAGCTCATCCAACCTCTGTTTTCATGTCAAAACCAGATTATCACTGCAGTACAATTCCACTAACCATGACCTTCAAACCCAGCAGGAGTGGTGCATGACGTTAGTCCATCCACCCCCCACTAAGTTCCACAGAAGGAGCTTGTACAGCTCACTGCCAAGATCCACAGAAGGGTATGGGGAAGGGACAAAATAATCAAGGACCAACCAATGACCACCTTGTTACGCTTGGGTTTCATCTGCTTCAAATTCTTGGAGTTGTTGCACACGCCCTTGTAATCTGTTGGGATAAGGTGCACAGAATTAGTAAATCTGCCTTTTTTATACATCCTTCGGGCCCCCACACTACCCCACACCACACACACGCACTCCAACGTCAATTACCTGGTGGTATATTTGGCCAGGCCATACTGAGGTATAAATGAGGAGTGTTCTCTCCAAATTATACCACGGTGGTGTACATTGAGATCCAGATATGGAAATCTCTAGGCCGAGTCCCATACACTATGATAACTGGTTTCAGACCAAGCCGGGTTTCAGGTTGCGGAATCTCAGGTTGTCTAGCACCTCGAGCCTGATCACTGCCCTGCATTTCTTGGAAATCTGTAACAACAAACAATTACTTATGAACAGAAATCAGTCTCTACAGCCCTCCTGGGAAATGACTGTGTTGAACCTGCAGAGTGCCATGAGTCACTAACACTCCATTGCACACTGGACTGTTGTAGTTTGACACACCTTTTTTGGGCTTATACTCACAGTTCTAACAATCTAAAACAGATCATGACTCCTTGGTTTTCCACTGCAAAAGTCTTGTGTGCCATGGATAAAAGTGCTGCCACAGGTTCCTTTTCAGAGCACCTTGCAGCCCTCGCAGGATGTTCATGGTTGCTTTATTGCTGCAGCAGCAGCACTGTAGGCAGGTTCATCTATGCTGGCGGGTTCGTCTATGCTGTCAGAGCCGCATTGCTAGCCAGTTTCTCCTACAGCTGCTCAGCCAAGGTCAGTAGCTTCAGGATCACCTTCAACAACTTCCTTCTTGTTAGACCGAGTCAACTACTGCTTAGCAATGAATGTGAATATGGGCATGGCTTATACAGACTTAAAATAGCCACCAAGGCATCAAGGGTTTACGGAACCACCTAGAACTGAACTTTCTAGAACAGTCTAGAATTACAGGGTGTGGCAATATGTACAATCAGTCTGAACTGTGCCTACTCCTGAATGTCAAAGTCAATAAAGCCCATGTGGTCATGTAGAAAGTACTCAGACATGTAATGGAGAGCATGCAAATTGTGTGTTCACTCTAGACACATGTTCTGCAGCATTCAGACACTCTTACCGGGCACACACAGTGCTCTGCATCTCACTTCATGGACCTTCTGGGTCCACTGAAAGGGAAGGTGTTGGGTGACCAAAACACTTCAGCACATCTTCGTCAAAGGACTAGACTCTAACGGTGCAGCCTGCACCCCAATCATGAGTGACTCCATCATCACAGGCACCTAACTGGATGCCTGAAAATATGCAGCAGTACTCCCCCTTCTCAAGAAACCCTCAGCAGACCTGAAGATAGTAACCATCTACCAGCCTATCTTTGTGCTGCCTTACCCAGCAAAAGTCATGGGAAGGATGATAATCAAATGCCAAGCCATCTTCCTCACTGACTACCACCTCACCAGCACTACTCAAACCAGATTCAGGTCCAATCACAGTACAAAAACTATTCTCACTGCCACCACCGAAGACATCTCAATGATCATGTACCGAGGTGACACCATGGTACTCATTCTACTGGATCTTATAGCAGTCTTCAGGACCGTATCTCTTCTCATCCTTATCCAACAACTGAATGAAACTTGCATCCAAGATCCCACCTTCTCTGGATCTGCTTTGTCCTGATAGGCTGCACCAAGATGGTAGGCCAACTCCCTTCAGCTCCGACAAATCAACCTCATCTGTGGAATTTCCATGACTATCTGCACTTACTATACACTGTTCAGTATCTACAAGATTCCACTTTTCAGAATCATCCACTCCCATGTAATCAATATCATAGCCTATGCTGATGACACCAAGTTCATATTCTCCCTCTCTGATAGTGAAAACATGTAAAACATATGGACCAATTTCTCCACATTCATGGACAAAGTCATCAGATTGTTGTATTTGAGGTGATTGTTTTATCAAAGACAAGACAGAAGTAGTAATCTTCTGTAAAGATACCTCGCACGAGAACTTTTCCTAGTGGCTTGCTGAACTCAGACCTACACTTTTCCTGGCAAAGAACCTCGGAATGTTAATCGACAACCATCTCACCATGAAAGGCCATGTTACTCCAGTCTCTGTCTCCTGATTCCACATGCTCAAGATGATTAAAAAAATCTACAAATGATTCCCCACCAACACCTGCAGAGCTGTCAGGCTAGCCCTCATCACTACAAAGCTGGACTACTGAAACATACTCTATGCTCAAGTCAACTGACCAGAAAACTCCAGATCATACAAGAGCTGCAGTCCGGCTCACCCTCCCATCCCATACTCATATCATCACACCTCATTCCATACCTCAATGAGCTCCTCTGACTCACAATCAACAAATGAGCACCTTTCAAACTCCTCACACATACACACAAAGTCTTATACAACATTGGCCCCACGGACCTCAGCAACTGCATACATTTCCTTAATCCTACCCGACACAGATGCTGATCTAAACTCCTACTTGCACACACCCTCTGAATACATAGAACCAGATCTGCAGGTCATACCTTCTCCTGAAGTCTTGAAAGACCTTCCCCAGCACAACCGATCCTCCTCCTCAGTTCTTGACATCCACAGCTAAAGATCTGGCTCTCCAACAAACAATGACCCTGGATCAGCCAAACAGATCTTGCTTCAGTGACATGATACTCTCCCCAGTAAGTTGTGCACAGTCGAATAACAGAACATAACATAACGGGGCTCGATTCACAAAGGTAAGCTAGACCAAAATTATAACTTTACTACTTTCCCTATTCACAAAGGAACTTATGAGTAGTATCTCTACGACTGTGGAGTTTCTGCACTCTGGGAGGAGAGTCTGCACTTGGATAAGAGATTCCGCACTTGGGGAAGAATCCTCAGTGTGAGGACCGCATAAGTGTAATGTCATAGACCAGCAGACAATTAACTTCACCTGCAACCCATACACTCTAAACCACATAAGCAGCACACACCGAAGCCTCTGGTTTTTCCACACCCACACTTCACCCGCCTGTACTGTACCTCGCCTTGTGTTCAGCTTGCTACATGTTAGGAGGAAAAAGAATTACACTGTGGAGGAGACCAGTATGATTGTAAGATTTGTAGTGAGGCACTACAAAAAACTAACTATGTGGTCTGTATCCATACCGCAGTAGGGCCACACAGAAGGCAGCCCTATGGCAGCAGGTGGCTACTGCAGTCAGTGCATTGAGGGAGGATGTCTGGTCCATCACAAGCATCAAATAGAAGTGACAGGATGAGAAGAAGCAGGTGAAGGCGAAGTTCACCAGGTTAGAGGTGCCAGAGCTCTCCTTGTCTCGCCCCACTTGAGCAGGATGTTCGCTCCACCAAGCACCTCCTGCATGGCCTCCCTCTGAATGATGACCTTAATATGGAGCTAGTTAATATGTGATTATTTTAACAATGACCTAAAATGATAAATATGTACAATACACTGCAAATGTGAATATAGAAGCCACTTCAAGTTTGTGCAAATATGTAAGTTAGAATCTCATGTGTCTCATTTTGTCTATTGCACTGCAAGTTCCCGGATTCTTTGTGATGGAAATGTTAACTTCCAATTTCTCATTCATAAACAGTGGCCCATCACTGCTGGTGATTACATTTGATACTGGAACATGGCACTAGAAAATGTGAATGCAATTGAGTAAATATGTGAAAAGTTGTACATAATCATCATGTGTTGGTTTTATTGAACTTTTTTTATTGCCACATTCAGCCATGGTAGATTCACCCACTGGAGGAGAGGTCCCTGCACTTGCAGGGAGACAACTTCATTGGTGTCAACATCAGGACAGTGCACGCTCCACGGGCGACATAATGCAAAAAGCCAATCCGTAGATAATGTAATCATTCATGCTTTATGTGTTAATGCAGTATGTTAACCTTTTGCATTGCAGAGATTCATATTGAAACATCATTAATGCTGTTTTGCTCATTTTCAAGACTTTGCTGCAGGATTACAGGGTGTGGTTAGGGTGTGGTCCCTATTCTAAGCCTTTCTAGAAACCTTGCCTGCAGCCTGGTTGGGTGTGGCACGTGGGCAGGGCCTGGCTCTATTTAAGGGAGTCAGCCCAGCTCCACGTGCTCACTATTCAGAGGTCCTGGTGCAGAGCAGCAGCATTTTCCTGAGCTCCTGTCCCGGAGGCCTACCTAGGATTTCCAGGCCCTGTCCTCATTTTCCTTGGTGATCTTCAAGCAGGGCAGTAAGGTGGAGGTTGGGTTAGGCCCCCGACTTTGTTTTCAGAAATACAAAGTCGGGGCCTTTTGGTTAAATCACGTGTGCAATGGTTTTCTTGGCATTTAACTCTTGCAGTTCGGATCGGCAGTGTGCGTGATCGTATCTTGGCATTTAAATCTTGATGGTTGAATCGCCAGCAAAGTGCACAATTCATTCTTGGCCTGTAACTCTTACAGTTCGGATCGGCAGTGTGTGCGATCGTATCTTGGCATTTAAATCTTGATGGTTGAATCAGTAGCAGTGTGCACAATTCATTGTTGGCATTTAACTCTTGTAGTTCAGATCAGCAGTGTGCGCGATCATTTCCTGGCATTTAAACCTTTGATGGTTGAATCGACAGCAGTGTGCGTGATTCACTCTTGGAAATTAAAACTTGCAACTCAGATCGGCAGAGTGCGCAATCATATTTTGGCATTTAAATCCTGATGGTTGAATCAATGGCTGAGTGCGTGAGGCATTCTTGGCATTTAACCCTGGTGTTTCAGATTGGCAGATTGCGTGATCATTTCTAGACATTGAAATCTTGATGCACAGTTTGATATTCAAAGTGTATAATAATTCCTAAGCAATTGAATCTTGAAAGTCTAGACAGTGTATCCCTGCAGCATCATTCATGAGCTTGTCACAGTTTATTCCTGAAAAACAATGTGTTCATTGATTACTGTTATAGTGTGTCCTTGCAGTGTCATTCATGAGTCTAGTTTTCAGGAATAAACTGCGTTAGACTCATGAATGACACTGCAAGGACACACTATAACAGTAATCAATTAACACATTGGTTTTCAGGAATAAACTGCGTTAATGTGTTTGATTACTGTTATTAAGTAGTTTCTATTCAAAGAAATAACTTGAGTCAGTTCTAGGTTCAGAACATAAGATTGTATGCTACAAAAATCTATTATATGAAATCTTGCATAATCCTTATTTATTTTCCAGGTACTCAGAGCTAATGAGGTCATGATATAAGAAAGCTCTTGATCATTCCTGTTATCAGTATATGGATATTATGAACCAAGTTTATGAAAGTCAATGTGAATAATCTGGCTATTGTGCTAACTTTTACTTCCAGGTCTCCTTCCCCGCTGTTCCCAACCTAAAGCCCCATCCCCCACTTGGCCATTCTTTAACTCTGTGCTATAATGGCTAGTAGAGTTTGGAGCTGCCAAGAGGTAGACATATTGGGAACAGGCGCAAACCCCGAGGATCCGGACTCCCTGACAATGGGGCACACAAACCCATACCAGCAGCACAAATGGGTCCAATTTACTACATTGTGATCAGACAACCCATAGATACTTTACATAGAATCCATCAATAGTCTCAAAGCTGTGAACTGAACTAGAATATGTTGCATGTGTCAACTGGAATGTAACTAAACAAACTCATATCATTTTATGCCCTGTGAGTTTGACCAGAAAAACATACTACAGTGAACTCTGCATCACATAAGTGTGTGACATATGATGAGGAACCATACATTTGGATGATGGTAGACCCCGGTACGTACCTATTAAAATTACTTTATTAAAGCCTCATAATCTTAAATATTGAATGATATGCAAGCTGTATGTGTTGTGTGTCTAATGTCCCTGTTGGCACTTAACTCCATATGCTCCGGTATAACTCGTAAGAGTATACTACTTCAAAAAATAATGAAAGGATGACTCTACATGTATTTTTAATAAACAATGGGGCATATTTATACTCTGTTTGCACCAAATTAGAGTACTTTTTTGTTTTACTCTAATTCGGTGCAAAACGAATTCCATATTTATACTTTGGTGCTAGACCCATCTAGCGCCAAATTTATGGAGCTAATGTCATTTTTTTAAAGTGAAGACCTACCTTGCCTTAATGAGATACAAGGTAGGCATTCCCGTGCAAAAAATGACTCCCATGTTGGAGGCTGCGGGCCATTTGATACAGGGGTATCACACGGAGGCAAGACTGCTGCGCTGGTCAAATGTGCTGTTCCACCTGAGAAGGATATTCAACACTGCCCAGAATGAGCACCAGCTTAAGCATCGCTGGGCTGACCTGTTGGCCAGAGAGCAGGACCTGCTGGACCACCTGGCTGTGGTGTTTGGTGGCCCTGTTGGTGAGTATCACATTGACAAATGTGTACAGTTCAATGCTCCTGAGTGACAGTAGCAGATGTCGTGACATGCCTGCATGCAATGTTTGTGGCCATGTGGAATGCAAGTTGAACAAACTGTAAGTGTACCAGTACACATATTAATACATGGTAACAATGCAGTCCACAGTTTTGTTGAGCCATGTCCGAACAGTATTCAAGGATATATGTACCAAGCTCTGTATAAACTTCACTAATACCTAAGTTCACTGAATTCTTGTGTTTACGTCAGGACAAATATTCATTCGCATGGACAAACCCAAATGGCCCATTCTGCTATCACATTGCACAATCACAAAACAGGGTCTTCTAGTGGCATTTAGGATTAGGCGTTCAAATCCTATCATTGATTAGTAGGCGCCTATTACATTTTTTCTTGGGCACAATTGCCAGGGCTGAGCTATTACAGTTACCATCTGTTTCAAATTGGTGCCAACCCATTTTCAAAAGGGAAAGGGTCAGCATGGGATCCCTTCTCTTTGTGAATGCATGGACACAAAGGCCCATATTTATACTTTTTGACGCTAAACTGCGCTAACGCAGTTTAGCGTCAAAAAATGTAGCGCCGTCTAACGCCATTCTGAAGCGCCATGCGGGCGCCGTATTTATGGAATGGCGTTAGCCGGCGCAAGCAGACCGGCGCTGCCTGGTGTGCGTGGAAAAAAACCACGTAGACCAGGCAGCGCCGGCGTTGGGCAAAAATGACGTTAGGGCGTCTTAAAATGGGGCAAGTCAGGTTGAGGCAAAAAAATCGCCTCAACCCGATTTGCGCCATCTTTTTACGACGCCCAGACGCCATTTCATGACTCCTGTCTTAGTAAAGACAGGAGTCATGCCCCCTTGCCCAATGGCCATGCCCAGGGGACTTGTGTCCCCTGGGCATGGTCATTGGGCATAGTGGCATGTAGGGGGGCACAAATAAGGCCCCCCTATGCCACCCAAAAAAAATTAAAAAATATAAAAAATTATACTTACCTGAACTTACCTGAATGTCCCTGGGGTGGGTCCCTCCATCCTTGGGTGTCCTCCTGGGGTGGGCAGGGGTGGCAGGGGGGGTCCCTGGGGGCAGGGGAGGGCACCTGTGGGCTCATTTTGAGCCCACAGGCCCCTTAACGCCTACCCTGACCCAGGCGTTAAATAGTGGCGCAAATGCGGGGTTTTTTGACCCGCCAACTCCCGGGCGTGATTTTTGCCCGGGAGTATAAATACGACGCATTTGCGTCGCCGTCATTTTTTTAGACGGGAACGCCTTCCTTGCATCTCATTAACGCAAGGAAGGCGTTCACGCAAAAAAATGACGCTATTTGCCAATACTTTGGCGCTAGACGCGTCTAACGCCAAAGTATAAATATGGCGTTCGTTTGCGCCGAATTAGCGTCGTTTTTTTCGACGCAAATTCGGCGCAAAACTGAGTATAAATACGGGCCAAACTATTTCTGAGCATGAAGTTGTGCAAGAGATCACTGGCTGCTTCCAAAAATCTATTTTAGGAATTAAATAGATTGGTAAAATACTTTCTGTACACACCTGCTGAAATATTGCTGCATTTCAACAAATGTTAACATCTCAATATGAAAGCAGTCACAGACATGGTGGTCTGCTGAGCTCAGCAGGCCAGCATTCTTGTGAGTGCCACCATTCCCAAGGGGTTTGCAAAATGGGAACTACCTCATCATGATTGCAGAAGTAGGACATTTGCTACCCGTTTGCAAATAAACAAACAGTGTAGTTTTGAGTGTTCTACCTCTCATCCAACTTGCTAATTTCTAGTTGCTGAGTCTTGCAATGTATGATTTGCAATACCTTATATAGGTCACATGGCCCTGAGTGACACATTTCAGGTGCAATTACTACACCTGTGCCCATGCATTCTGTCAACGATAACAGCTAAGACACCATCATACATTCTTTCGCAGTTTTGGAACAGCAAAGTGGGCAATCCATTTTTAGCGCTACATTGTCATCATTTCACACACAGGATCCCTGCTATCATGTTGTCATAGGGGGCATATACTGCTTAGGGGACACTGCCAATGAGGCATATGTTACCTACACACAACCGTGCCGCACCTAATATGGACCACTGAAAGCACAATATTTCCTAAATGCAAATCAACCCACATGTCCATTAGTTATTCATTGTCCCTTGATGCACAAGCCACAATACCTGAGTCACTGGTATTGCAATGCACCAAGAAAGTGCCATTGCAATATTCACCTGATAACAAATGATGAAATGGAGTACCATCTGAAATGGATAAGCCACAAGTATGTAGTCAGGTTTAGCACCACTTGATTGTTAGGGCCAGTGCATCTGTGCATATGTGTGTCTATCACTCACTGGAGTGACAGTGTCAACGCAGGTTTGCAGTGGTATGTCTGTTGGAGTGTCTACATGCCTGATGTGCAGCTCTATCATATAAATGTCACAAACTGTGATATGTTGTTCCCACATTTGTACAGTGATCAGACATGATTCACAGGTGGACCGGCCCCCTATACCATTGGGAAAGTGGCTCGATTTTAGGACCCAGACATATCCAGTAATTGTGAAAATGTCTGTCCTGTGTTGATTGCGGCTGTTGTGTGAATAACTCCTGTGTTGGACTCATTTCAAGATATGATGAGCTGGCACGTGATCTGATATGTGACTAGACTGGAGGTTGACATAGTGTTCCATGGAAGAGTTAGACATTCACTGGCAGAGAGTCAGATCTTGGGAGTCTAGTGCTGCGCAATAGGCAGGGGCAGGTGAACAAGGTGATTTGTAGCCACAGGTAGGCTCACATTTGATTTGGAGGTGGTCCAGTGTCATAATTTAGTCAGCAAGTCATACCCTAATTCACACAAAACAGTGATGCATCAGTTTAACAAACAAACTTGCCCATCCCTGTAATGTAATGGACATGTAGGACTGTATGGGTGACTGTGCCCCAGCATCTAGCCCCATATGTTGTACTCCATTTACGTGGAACTTAAGTTTTATGTTATAGGTGTGCATGCAGAACAAGGCCAGATGTGTGCTTGCATCAATGTGGATGATTTAGGAAATGTGTTAGTGAGATCTGATATTGATGGTTGTCCACAAATGGAAACATGAATGTAGATGTGATTGACCAATGGTTGACTCACTCCTAGTTGCCAGGCCTCCTTACATGTGTTCTACTCACTAAATCCATTTACAGATGGACACAGCTTGGTGGTTGTCCTTGATGGTTGAAAATATGTAATGCATGCCTATCTCCCCTGAGGCACAGGGTTAGGGGGAGAAAATATATGCAGCTAGGTGTGATGGTCAGTGTAGATGAGAGACATGTAATTCAAGCATACATGTGTGCCACACTACAGTGACCCCTCATGATTACCAACTGCATACCTCCCTGTCATTTCCATATACAAATCACAGGTCTTGTGTGCCTTGAAGGTGATCCAGATGATAGGGATTAGTTGCCCTGGCACATGTTGAGTACTTGCTGCATTTGCAATGTGACACATTGCACTACATAAATGCACAGATCAGTTAATTTGGTACATACCTTGTTGTGCTTTGCTGTGTTGTCAGATAGTTGATGGGTAGGCTGCGTTGGCATGCCGTTCCTCAGGGACAATCTGTCATCTTTACTGTGATTTGGACTGCATGTGAAATTTGTGAGGAAGTCATAGATTATCATCAGTACATGCTTCACACAATGATGACACTCATGTTTACCTGTCTCTTTTTTTTATAGCTGCCAACATGGATGCCGAAGAAATCCAACAGTTTCAGAGGCGGGCAGTGCGATACAGGCACATCCTCGATGTGGAGGCTGGGTATAGAATGATGGCAAGATGCTATCATCGTGAAAGCCACAGAAGCATGGTGTGGGGCCTAGCATTGGCCACAACAGGTGCTGTCACCAACACGACTGCAGGCACAGTTGACACCGGTATCTCAGCCACACCTACTGCACCTTCAACATCTGGAACACAAGGCAAAACAACTGCTGCACCGTCTATGCCACCACCCCTACCCACGGCACCTGCAGTTGGTACGTCAGCGACACCAACCACCACAGCAGCTGGTATGGACATGGCCGCATTCCGACAGCTTCAGCAGGACATGCGTAGGGTCCTAAGGAGAATGGACAGTCTCCAGCAGGAGGTAGCCCACAACAGCTGAAGATTTGAATCAATTAAAAAAACTCTGAGGAGGGCAAACCTCTAAGTCCTGCATTGCCTCACCCCTGATTACGTACCCTCCCTCCCTCTTTCCTAATACTGTTTTTTTTGTGGGTTTATGGGATTTAGAGTAGGCTATTAGTTTAGCTAGGATAAGTAGGGTGGGGGGGGTTATATTACATGTTAGTTTGGGGATGGGTGGGTGGGGGTTGATGGGGTTTGTGTATTCTTGAAAAAAAAAAATACAAAAAATATTTATTTGTTTAGTATTAGTATCTGTTTAGGTTAGTATATGTTGTCTTACATGTGTCCCACCATATAAGGGGGGCTGGGGAGTTGATGTTTAGAGTGTTTAGTTACATGTGGGAAGTAATGTTAGCATAGGGCAGTTAGGGCCAGTTGTGGGTAATGTATAGTTAGGATAGTTAGGATAGGTTAGGTTAGTATAGGTGTGTGACATATTTTATATTTTCTTTCATACATATTTAATAAAGTTTTAAGTACTCCTTTACGGTATGTGACGAATGCTTGGTGATTTGGGCCTTTGCATGAGTGTACAGTGGCAAATTTGTGTTTGCCTGTTCATTCCGTCCTGCATCCACATCCCATTCTTGACATGTTTATTCCCACTTCCAAATGAGCTGTCACATTGGCAGATACAACAAAGCTACTTCTCTATGCATTTGCCATCCATTGTACCCAACACTTAAGGTGACTATGGTTCCCATGTATTGGACAGGTAGGTGTGCTTTTCAAAGCTGTCATCGTTTGGGTCCTGTGTTTGAATCTTGGATACTGTGGGACATCTGCCTGCAGCCTGATGTTCATGTGAACCCTGATAAACTGAGAGGTGTCAAAATCTTCTGAGGTTCAGTATTCAAAATTCACACCTATGAGTTTTTTCATTGTACTCCCAGGTGACATTAAACATAAATCCCACAACCGTAACATACCGCAGGAATGGATGTGTAATAGTCATATGTCACACACACAATGATTGTCTTGTAATGGATGTGGCCTGCATTTAGTTTAATCTTGTAGATACCTTGGGCCTGACATACAAGTTTTACACAGCATTTGACTGTTTGTGGTGCTTTTCATTCAGAAATGAGCCACAAGCAGCACAGATGTTTGTAAAATCGAGATCCTTGTGCATAGATATCAGCCCACATTCTTTCTACGCTCTTGTATTGACATTCTGTGGCCATTGACATGTTACATGCATCACAAATCTCCCGCACAGTAGATGTGTCACATTACACAGAGGCAAAGTGGTTGTGTAGGTGCTGTTTATTTTAAAGTGCTGTAGTGCAATATTTACATACTCCAGGTTTGTAAGTCCATTGGTGTGATGCATTCTATTGTGACACAACATAAGTGCAATGCTGAGGGACATGTCATTGGACATGCTGAGATGGAGTGTCATTCAGTGCAGAGGAACATGAATTGCCAATTGGGTAGTGAGAGACAATTGCAGTCCATAGTGGTAAGGTAAACAGTCGGCGGGAGAACAGTGCATGTTACCAACTGTAGCAAGACTGGACAAAGGAAAATCAGTGTCCATGTGGCATTGGCTGGTGCTACCGTGTACTCCTACGGGTGAAGGTGATTTGGTCCACGTCTTCATCTTCTGATGTGTGTCATCTCCTCTGCCCTTGGTGGTGGTGGGTTTGAGGGGACAACACGCACTTCAGTGTTTGGAGAAGTGGACTCTGAATTCCCATTAGTTGCCAACTGTGGAACTATTGAGGACATAACTGCAGCAAGGAGGAGCTGCTGGTTATTGACTATTGGCAGCAAGATCCCTGTGGTAGGCAGCCAGGTCGGCCCTGAGGGAGTCCTGCATGCAGTGAAAAGTTTGGGAGGCCAGGTGTTGTGGCAACTCCCTCACTGCAGTGGTGAGGTCACTCACACACTGTTGTGGTCCTTGCAGTAGTGATTGTTGGACTTTCATGGCTGCTGACTGTTCTGCAAATGTCATCATGCACAAACGCATCCCCTCAAGGCTGGCTGCCATATTTTGCATCCCCACCTGCACCTCCTTGGCCAGCTCCCACTGTACTCACACAACTATCCTCTCAAAGGTGGTCCTAGTGTCATAGAAGTCCTCAGATGTGTTGGAGCTGGCAGGTCGTAATACTGGGGTGGTGGGTGGTTCCTCTGGGATGGCTGCTATATCTGTGCTCCTTCTTGCGACTGGAGATGGGGTCTGGAGGGTTCCCAGGACATCTTGGAGGCTTTCCTGGCTAATGGTTGTCAGCTCGTCATCCATGTCATCAGGGTAGTCCAGGACAGGCAGACCACAGGAGAGCCATCGTCCTCTGCAATGGGAAATTGTACAATTAGTGTGCCTTTGTTGTGGCAGTTGTAATGTGATGTTACGGACTTCCTATTAGTGGAACATTGTACTCTGGGTTCCCATTCATTGTTCCTGTCATTAATATTGGCATTCTCACAGGCCTGTGCCCCACCTGCATGTCACATGTAGTGTGGGCAGTTTGGGGAATTGTCTGTGTCACATCCTCTAGTTGTAGGTTCTGTCCAAATTGTGTCTTGCCACCTTCTTGCCCTACTCAACCCTTCCTCTACTACCATTAGCATTGTGAGGCCTTGCAATGCCTGTTGGTGTTCTGATGCCACATGCGCCACACATACCAAAATGGCCCTGACCCAGTCTACGATATTTCACATACACCTATACATTGCTGAGACCTAGCACATACCATGTATTGCATTGGCATGACACAATACAGGTGTCAGCATTAGTAGTTTGTCATGTTGATGTTTGCATATGTGTGCTACACTGCATTGCACTAATGGGCCTGACAGAGTTCCATTTCCTCTTATGACTGCAGGTGTGTTCCACTAGCTACACACGTCCTCCCCCTCAATGCTGTTGTCTTAGCAGTATGACAGTTACAATAGCTGCAATGCCACCTTGCAACATTTCAACACAGGCACAGGTAGACCCTGGAATGGGTGGCATGGGTTTGACATAACTGCTGTGTACTTCATAATGTAAGTGACAGTGCCTGATGTTTATTGATCCTATGGACATGAGCATTTGACAGGAGTTGCACTTGGATAGAAATTGAAGGAGATTGATCACTTAGTCATCCTGAACCCTCATTTTGAGTGTGTTTGTGCCATGGGCACTTAACTGCCATTTCCTAATTGACCAGCACACACAGCACAGGTCGTAGTGTCAAATGTTGTCAATGGGAAATGCAGATTGAGGCAATGGCCTGAGACTGAGCATCGTCCCCTAGTTCACAATCTGACAATACCAGCTATCCTGTGACAGCAGCCCAGTTTTACATTCTAGCCTACCCTCTTGGACTGGCTTTGCCTTTCCAGCAGCCTTGACATGGCAGTGTACCCCCATGCAAAGGTTGTTGGTGTTGTGTTGTGCTACGCCCCTGGATGCCCCTGCCCAGCCCATGCACCTGTGCCGTGCCCCTTTGCACTGCCTGATTTCCATTGCTGACATGTATTATGTAGTAGGTATGTACCTCCCCCTTCTTGCACTTGATATTTAGGCATTTTCGTCCCCCATGCAACTTACCCTGCATATGTGTTGTTTCCTGAAAGTCTGTGTCCTGTCCTGCAATTCCTGTGGCGATCTCCTCCGGGATGACGGCTGCAACCATCTCATCCATCTCGTCCAGGGCCTCCTGTGGTGCTGGACTCCTACCTCCAGTGCTGCCTTCCTGTTTCTTGCCATTTTCTCATTTATCCTGCACTTGAGGTCATGCCAGCATTTCTTGCACTCAGTGACAGTTCTCCTGACCGCTGCCACACTGTTTATATTGTCGACAAATTGCCTCTCTCCCTCCAATTGGCAATTTAGAGGTGAGGAAAGGTTGATGTTGGTGCTCTGTCACCTCTCTGACCAGTATTTCATGCTGCTCCTGCGCTGAAACAACACTCCCTATTCTTCTTGTCTCTCCCCTGGGTCTTTTCTGTGTCCTGGCTGGTTCCTGGTAGAATGAGGTCTCCCTGGGGTCTCTTCTGGCTTCTGGGATCCATTTTGGAGCTTCGTAGCACTGTTTGCTGCGTTTGCGTCGCTTTTTTACACTATTGTGGTGGAAAATGGTGCATATCCAGTTTGCGACGTTTTCTGTGTCTCAAACCGGATTAGAATAATTTTTCCTGCGTTAATGTCATTTTGCTTTATGACGCAGCGCAATGGTTAGCGTAAAAAAAATGACTCTAATCAGTTCCTAGCGCTACCGTGCGTCAAAGTATAAATTTGACTCTCAGGAGGTGCTAAGAAATTGCATTAGTCCGCGTAAGTTCTTTTGCCGCAAAACGTTTCGCAGTTTTGCGTCAAAGTATAAATATGGGCCTTAGTGCACTCTATATACTTTTCGTAAACTATGTATTATTGTGAACAGGTTGGAATCTGTCGATTTGTTGCAGCACAATATTGTCATCCTCAGATGCTCATGTTTAATATTATCAAATTTTGTTTAAAAAAAAAAAAAATATTTCCCAACTATAAGAAAATGCCATAAAAATAAAATCATAAACTGGATGACCTCCAACAAAATTCAAGTGATAGCCAGTCTTTCATATGATAATTTTTCAGATTGAAGCTCCGTCTCCTTGTGTGGTTTAAAAGATGGTATTCTGCATTCGGCAAATGTTTAACTTGTTTTTGTTTTCTTGTGTTGGTTTCATTATTACTGAGACAAAAGTGTTTGGCGTGCTATCACTATCAGCAGTTTCTAATTCAAATAGGGATATCAGTATTCTACATGTTAGTTAAAATGTCTGGACAGTTTAATGAAGGCTGGGTAATGCATTAAAGTGCTAATAGGAATCCAGAGTATTTAAGGCTGAAAAGGTTTAGAACGGCTCTCCTAGGATGTACACAAGGGCATGAGTTAAAGGGACGCCATCAATCACCGGTTACAAGGAATGTTCAGGGGTTTAGCACACTGTTAGCTAGTAGTATATCCAATTACAGTTGTGTGTATGGTCCATATATTATGCAGATTCGTGCGCCTTGGAGTCACACCTGAATCTCAACTTTTACGAAATATGCAAATATGAAACCTACATCTTAATTGCTGTTGTCAACATTCTGATAACAGACAGATTGTTAATGAATTCAGAAGCTTTCACTAACAGATGTAAACAAGGTCCAGTGCATTCAAATCCTAAAACGAAATACTTGGAATGTTGAAAAGTCATAGGTTTGTTTGACAGTGAATTCATTTATTTATCAAGATGAAACACTTTAAATTGCATACAAATATGTATATACTTTCAGTAGTTTCAAATATTAAGAATGCCTTAACTATAGTTCAGACACATAGGAAATTGTAACCAGGGCTTTATAGCATTTCTCGGCCTGACGTTAGTCAATACTTTTTGTTTGTTTGTTTGTTTGTTAATAATACATACATATATAGAAAAATAGATAGCTGGGATTCAGTTGGTTCTATTCATCTTTTGGTGAGTTGCAGTGCCCTTACATGTTGCTTTTGGCCACCAGAGTATACAACTTGGGCTAATAAGTCAACCAAATTTAACCATTGTTTGTTTTCAGAGTCAAGGACATCATTTTGCACTTGCACAAGTGCACTGAAGGCTAAACAAAATTCCACTATAGTGCATAGGGTTGCTGGGCTACTGCTTCCATTAGTTTTTCTTTCTGAACACCATGGGCCCAATTCACAAAGGTAAACTTAGACATTCGGTCTAAACCTAGTCCAAACGTCTATGTTGATGACTTTGGGTAATCACAAAGGGCATTTATGAGTACTATCATTAGGTCCCCACTCAGAGCCCAATTCACAAAGATGAACTGACTTTTGGTCTAAACTTAGAGCAAACGTCTAAGTTTATGACTTTAGAAACTCACAAAGGGCATTTACGAGCAGTATCTTTAGGTCCGTACTCGGGGCAGATCTCTGCCCCAATACGTTTGGCATACACGGGGTTTCAGATGTATGTATCTATTCCACAAACTTTCCAAATGGGAATGTTATATTTATCCATATTCACAGTTCCTTAAATGAGCTGTCCCTGAACAGTAGTGCTTCGCTGACCCACCCCAAGAGATCTCATCCCCTCCAGGTAACATGTGGCATTGCAATAGTGAACCTGATTGTCACAGTGCCACAGAAGTTAAAAACTAGAAACAGTGCCCCCAACTCCCTTCCACCCATGCCATCCCTGAGCAAACACAAAAAAAATATTCTGACAGTGTGTCTATCCAATTCCTCCCCTCACTAAGCCCACGGCCTACAACTCAAGCCTCCACTGAACATGCAGAACACTTAAACTACTATACTTTAGTAGGCGGAGTAAGGCCACTCTTCTACCCCTCAAGAGAAGGTGTGGTTGAGGCGTCAAGGATGAGGCCCACCCCAGCTTCCCTAAATGGCTTCCAATAATCGCCCCTTCAGTCATATTTTTACAGTTAAGTGCATTCCTGCTCTAAGTTATTTCACCATACTCAAAATAATGAATGCAGTCATCAGAGCTGCCACCGCCAGACGAGATTTCATTGTGCACCCCCGGCATCACATGTGTAGCTCCGTTCATCCCTTGGGTGGCAAGTGGGGTTTCAGAAGCCATCTGTTTATGTGATCCATCATCAGATCAATCTCCTGCCGACATCTCCACCTCCTCGCACCACTGTATGTGGTGTCTGCTTGTGCTTCTTATCCCATGGTTCTAACAGAGCCTGGGGTCCATGTCGATGGCCATTCATCTGTTCACCACTGGGGTGTGATCCACAGGCTCCCCTTTCCTCCCCGGCACTGAGCCTTGAGCTCCAGGTAGGACCACACATCCTCTGGCCACTCAAAGACATTAGTTTTACTGTGTGCCACCACCTGCAGCCTTGCTGGGAGCAACTGCACATATTGAAGGCCAAAGGTTCTGAGCTTCCGTTTAACATCAAGAATGGTCTTCTTCTGGCCTGAAGTTTGCTGGTGTAATCAGGATATATGATAATCTTGTGGTTGTCACAGTAAGCATTGCTGTTTTCCAAGTCAGCCGTGAGGATGATGTGCTGATCCTTACAATTAGAAATCCTGGCCATTAGCGCCCTAGGTGGGGCACCTGGCTGCAGCCTCAACGCTAGTGCCCTATGTGCTCTCTCTATAGCAAACACTGAAGACAGCCCCTGTGGTTTAAGATTTTGCAAGACCCATTGCTCCAGAAGCGCTCCAGTGTCACATATTCCACCCCCTTTGGGTGTAGGGCCTGCAAAAACCCCAATAATGCAAGTCTGCAAGACAGTTCAAAACTAACTCCGGCTAGCATGGAAATACCAGAAGTCCCAAGGTGTAAGTATTTAGGTATTCCATCAGATTGGGATTCATTCACAAGGAAGCAGCCCTGCACATTGCCATCCAGCTGTGGGAGACATGCAGGAAATTGTGCTTGAATTCACTTGAGAATAATTAAATCTCACAAAACCAAGCAGCCATCTTGGATGCTGCTGCTATATGAGCTGTGTCCTTGTTCTGGAACATTGCTTGCTGTTGGGAATCCTACCTGGAGGAGGTCATGCCTGCTGCTCCATGGCATCAAAGTCCTCTCAACCTTCATGTTGCACCTCCTCTGCACCCAAACTTCTCCACTTTGCACAATCACCTGAAAAGAAGAGGAAAAGAAACATATTAATGGCATAAGGAGCAAGTGTTAAACATGATTAGAACACATAGAAGGTTAACTTCAACCAATGCTTACTGATCAGCGCAGCAGCACCAATTTGATCTCTGAAAGGCAGAGACACAATATTTTAGTGAATAATTGTTGTGAGATAATTGTAAAAAGTTAGAACATTACCAACAAATATACGGTTACAAATACATTTTTGGAGATCTGTGTGTATATTTTTGAGAGCACATATTAGGAAACAGAAAATTGTTGCAAGGAGACAGTATCCCTCAGAATACCATCTTGCTTGGCCACATCCCGTCATTCAAGGTCATTTCTTTATTCAGCCATTACAACTTTTTATAAACTGGTAGTGACAGTGGCCACTCATAGCACTTACTGATTGAACTCATTGCTATTCCGAGTGATATTGAAACATTCAGCTCTATGCCTGGAGTAATACCCAGGGCCACTGGAATTGTTTTATTATGTGGCCATGGCAATATTCGCATAATTATAGAGTTGCTGTATTTGCCACATAATCCTTAATCTGCCACATAATCTGCAGATTTTAACCAAAAAGAATGTGTTTCTAGCCTAAAAGATTTAAAAGTTACAGAAAATGCAGTAACACATTTTGCCGCACAGTGGAGGGCTCTTTGTAAAAACTCGACTGGTCACCTTTCAATCTCTTCTTACTAAATTTGGACGTTAAACTGATATTAAACCAGCACAAACATTGCCCAGGCAGTGCTACCAAATTAAAAAAAAAAAAAAGTGATATAATGAAGTAATACTATTTCAAAATGTGCCACATTATGCCACATAATTTGGCCTTGTCCTGCCACTTAATTCCAGTGGCCCTGGTAATAACTAATGCAGGAAGACACAGAATCAGCAAACAGTGAAACCTAGGGGCACATTTATCAAAGAGATGTCACTCTTGCGCCATGCAAAATGGTGCAAGAGGGACGCAACTTGTAAGATAGATTTATCAAGCTAAGCAAGGCCACCTTGAGTGGCTTTGACTGGCTTGATAAATTTAGAGTAACGCAATGCAGTGTAAAGCACTGCCTTGCATTACTCTGCCCTGAGAAAGGTGTTCCATGGGTGGAGCTTGGGTGTTCCCATGCTTCCACCCATGAATTTTGGCACAATCCTAGATTTACCATTTCTGATAGACCTGGGAATGTGTCAAGGACCTATGCCTCCCCAGGTGAGGCAAAAGAAGGAAAAATATCTTTATTTCTCCTCATTACATCCTCTTTTTATGTGTGCTACATTCAGGCTTGTTTATTGCGATAGGGAAAGGGCAAGAATGCACGTACTCAACATTGCAGGGACACCTTCCTGCACAAAAACAATCCTGCTTACAACACAGGCACCCTTGTACCATGGTGCAAGGGTGCCTGCGATGGGGCTAGACAGCACATTGTGTGCCAGCACTGGGAAAACCAGGAATGTTTCTTACAATATTAAGTACGCAGCATTCCTGCCCTTTCCCTATCACACAGTGCAGAAAGATGACTTGCTGTGCTGCATGATTTAATGACAAGTTTGCCCCAGATAAGAAATCAATCATATCACATACTTTGAATAAATAGTACATACCCAGATTAGAAATACAATTGCACAATTATTAATTGCGCCCACCTATCATTTCAATACTTTCGTAATGCAATAATTTAATCACTTTAATGAAAAGTGTGTTTTACAGAAAATGTTCACACCATTGTTAAAATAAACCGAATGATAGAGGAGCCAGTGAATCCTTGTAGCTACGTATCCCCTCTGGCAAGCATTATACATAGAGGAACACCATTTAACAAATAGTACACAATCATATTATTATATGATACATGGGAGCTTGCAATACTGTATAAATATGTGCTTCTAATTCTCTTATAGACTACTTTGATGATTTAGTTGCATGTAATAAAGAAATGACGAAGTGACTCAGATATGATAAGTTATTAGAGTTGAGTTCTGAATCCACAAGGGCTGCTGCCAGAGCCCTCCGGCAGCAGCCATAGTCAAAGGCTGGTTACACCACTGAGTTTGAAACAAGTGAAACAGTAACTGACTTTCCTAATATTTATTCCTAAAAGAAAACATTATCAGCAGAAATAAGATATTTATGGCAACATGTTTATTTTTCCAAGCTATGACATTAGAGGAAAGATAGAATCTCTGAATCTTTCTAAACACTCTCGGAAAAAAGCATTTTGTTTCATCTTTTTCTGTTTTGAGAAAGTGGATTATTAGTTAGGATGGATGGTAATTGTGAGAAATCGGGTTGCAGTTTGAGAGGGTTGAAGCCTTACTCAAGCAACAGCCACAATCTTTGTCAGGGTGAACCACAACATGTGACTAGGTTAACCTGTGCTTCACCCTCTGATAGCTTGGCAGAAAAGCAGTTAGATTTCTTATATAGGCAATGTGTAAAGTATTTATGCAGCATACAGTAACATAGTGAAAACACAACACAAGAAAAAGTTTGCTGAAAGTTACCTTCTAGAGTCTAGCATGAAGAGTTCTGTTCATGGTGGAAGAGGAAGCGAGGAGCAGGGATAGCATTGCGGTGGTTGTGGTTGTAGTTCAAAGAGCAAGCTAGGCATCACAGAGGGTAATCACTGTTGCTGTAAGATCCAGTAAGGTGCTGCAGGTGTTCATTGCTGGAGATTCGCATTGGCAGCTATTGTAGGCTGTTGGTGCTAAAGTGTGAAGTGCAGCTCTTGAGTGAGAGGTTGTCACTGGTGGTCACTGTAGCGCAAAGAGGGGGGGTTCACAGGAGCTTTGCATTGGTAGTCAGCATGGGTGACAAGATCTTGGAGCAAGTGGGCCTGTTTTCAGTCACAGTCAGCCCAAAACTTCAGGATTTAATTGTATCTTTTAGGAAAGTTCAACTGATGCCACACCAAGGGTCCAGAACCTGGTAGGCACCTCTTGGGGATCTTGAAATTACTCCAGCAGAGCAAAGCAAAACATAAACGCTGTGGGAAAGCGTAACTGGATGGACGGAATGCGGAACCAATCAAAGATTCACCCCCCAGTCACAGATCTGGGTTTAATCCATCCATTATTTTGCTCACCATGCCACCCCAGTTTGAACTCAGCCATATGCAAATCAGTCTTGACCCTGTTCCTCATGGGAACAGTCCAGCCCGAACTGCCAGGCCAGTTTCTCCCTGGACCGGAAACAAGCATCCTTGGACCGGTTTTGGGGTTTCACCCCTCATCAGCCAGGCTAGCTTGAATCCAGTGGCAAAGTGAGCCGGCAGAGGCCAGCAGGGCTGTCATGTCCAGTTGCAGCAGGTTAGCTGGGCAGTTGCAGAGAGACCTCTGGAGGTGTTTATATCCTTGTATATCAGAACAGTAGGACAATCAGCTGAACCTTTGAGTCATTTCAGTCTCAGAAGGGTGAAGGTCCAGTCTTCTTCTCAGCAAGCAGGGAGGGCTTCAAGCTGCAGGGCAGCAAGGCATCCTTCTTTTGTAGTAGCCACAGCTCCAGAATGTACTGGAGGGTGAGTTTGAAGGTCCCATTTTTATGCCTGGTGCCCACATTGAAGTAGGAGAAATGTCCGGACCTTTCCCCAGCAGAAATGTCTGGATTGTCCTGCCTTTCTGCCCTGGTCTCAGTCTGTGTGGGTGCATAAGAGGCTAGTGTGAAGTCCTTTGTGTGCACTCTGAGCCGGTGCCATTGAAGTGCAAGTGTGATAGATGAGCCCTATCAAATCAGGAATGGCCCATCCTGCCAACACCTAGACCTTTCTTTTTGATACTGTCTGGGAGGAATACACAAAAGTCAACTGCCAACTGCCCCTAGTCATGTGACTCAGGAAACAGTCTGAAGGCACCAAACGGTTAGGACAAGAAAATTCTAGTTTCCTGAAAGTGGCATTTTCAGAGTTGTGACTTAAAATCCAATTTTACCAATAAAGAGGTGTTTAAATTACAATTCCTCTGACAGCAAACATGACTTTTCCACCTTTTCCTAATCAAAAGTTATCATGTAATCAATGTAATAAATTAAGCCTATGCTATCCGATAGGGGCTGTAGACCTTGCAATTATGAAAAAATAATTTGAGAGTTATGCACACCAGGACATATCAGAATTCAACTTCAATATAAATACAATGCATCCTGCCCATTGGTATTAAGGGCCTACCCTTGGGATGGCATATGTATTAAAAAGAAAGCTTTAGGCCTAGTGAAAGGTCTATTTTGCCATGTAGAAATACAAGTTTAGACCTGAACACATGTGCTGAAATGGCAAGCCTTAGAAATGTTTTAAAGGACTAGTCAAGCGGGTGACACAAAGTGCTGCAGACCCACTAGTAGCATTTACTTTACAGGCCCTTGGTACATGTAGCAATACTTGTCTAGAGACATACAAGCAAATTAAATGTGTCAGTTGGGTGCGTGCCAAGTTAACCATGTTTTAGGGAATGAGCACAAGCTTTTTTGCACTGGTTAGCAGTGGTAAAGCCAATAAAACATATGCAGAAAACAGAATGTGTGTAGCCAAAAAATGTAAGGGTGACTCTTCAGAGATGGCCAGGTCCAACAGTAACCCAACACAAGTAATGATGTTGGGAATCCGTCTGAGGACACACCTAAAGATAGTACTCGTAAACACCCTTTGTGAAATCCCAAAGTCTTAAACTTAGACCAAACTTCTATGTTTACCATTGTAAATCAGCCCCTATATGTGTGTGTAATTATAGTTAAACACTCTTTTGTTTGATTCACAAAATGGCTGCTACATTGGGCAGGCAGGGCTAAGTGATTAGTTTAAAAAATCGGTTCGGGTAATACTAGGAAATGATGTCAGCTGCAGATTCCCGGCGAATACTATACAAGCAGACAGGTCTTCAAATCAGGTTTGCATCACTTTTCTCGTAGCACATCATGAAACAGAAAACTAGGTAAACGTGTGTAGGAGGCTGGACTGGCTTGTAGTGGGTACCAAGGGGTACTTGCACCTTGCACCAGGCCCAGTTATCCCTTATTAGGGTATAGGGTGTCTAGCAGCTTAGGCTGATAGATAATGGTAGCTTAGCAGAGCAGCTTAGGCTGAACTAGGAGACGTGTGAAGCTACTACAGTACCACTTAGTGTCATATGCACAATGTCATAAGAAAACACAATACACAGTTATACTAAAAATAAAGGTACTTTATTTTTATGACAATATGACAAAGTATCTTAGAGTGTACCCTCAGTGAGAGGATAGGAAATATACACAAGATATATATACACAATAGCAAAAATATGCAGTATAGTCTTAGAAAACAGTGCAAACAATGTATAGTTACAATAGGATGCAATGGGGAAACATAGAGATAGGGGCAACACAAACCATATACTCCAAAAGTGGAATGCGAACCACGAATGGACCCCAAACCTATGTGACCTTGTAGAGGGTCGCTGGGACTATCAGAAAATAGTGAGAGTTAGAAAAATAACCCTCCCCAAGACCCTGAAAAGTGAGTGCAAAGTGCACTAAAGTTCCCCTAAGGACAAAATAGTCGTGTTAGAGGAATAATGCAGGAAAGACACAAACCAGCAATGCAACAACTGTGGATTTCCAATCTAGGGTACCTGTGGAACAAGGGGACCAAGTCCAAAAGTCACAAGCAAGTCGGAGATAGGCAGATGCCCAGGAAATGCCAGCTGCGGGTGCAAAGAAGCTTCGACTGGACAGAAGAAGCTGAGGTTTCTGCAGGAACGAAAAGGGCTAGAGACTTCCCCTTTGGTGGACGGATCCCTCTCGCCTTGGAGAGTCGTGCAGAAGTGTTTTCCCGCCGGAAGGACGCCAACAAGCCTTGCTACATGCAAATCGTGCGTTTGGCGTTTTTGGAAGCTGCTGGGGCCCAGGAGGGACCAGGAGGTCGCAAATTGGACCTGAAGAGAGAGGGGACGTGGAGCAAGACAAAGAGTCCTCACTGAAGCAGGTAGCACCCTGAGAAGTGCCAGAAACAGGCACTACAAGGATGCGTGAAACGGTGCTCGCCGAAGTTGCACAAAGGAGTCCCACGTCGCCGGAGACCAACTTAGAAAGTCGTGCAATACAGGTTAGAGTGCCGTGGACCCAGGCTTGGCTGTGCATGAAGGATTTCTGCCGGAAGTGCACAGGGGCCGGAGTAGCTGCAAAGTCGCGGTTCCCAGCAATGCAGCCCAGCGAGGTGAGGCAAGGACTTACCTCCACCAAACTTGGGCTGAAGAGTCACTGGACCGTGGCGGTCACTTGGACAGCATCGCTGGATTCGAGGGACCTCGCTCGTCGTGCTGAGAGGAGACCCAAGGGACCGGTAATGCAGCTTTTTGATGCCTGCGGTTGCAGGGGGAAGATTCCGTCGACCCACGGGAGATTTCTTCGGAGCTTCTGGTGCAGAGAGGAGGCAGGCTACCCCCACAGCATGCACAAGCAGGAAAACAGTCGAGAAGGCGGCGGGATCAGCGTTACAGAGTTGCAGTAGTCGTCTTTGCTACTATGTTGCAGGTTTGCTGGCTTCCAGCGCGGTCAGCGGTCGATTCCTTATCAGAAGGTGAAGAGAGAGATGCAGAGGAACTCGGCTGAGCTCATGCATTCGTTATCTAAAGTTTCCCCAGAGACAGAGACCCTAATAGCCAGAAAAGAGGGTTTGGCTACCTAGGAGAGAGGAAAGGCTACTAACACCTGAAGGAGCCTATCAGCAGGAGTCTCTGACGTCACCTGGTGGCACTGGCCACTCAGAGCAGTCCAGTGTGCCAGCAGCACCTCTGTTTCCAAGATGGCAGAGGTCTGGAGCACACTGGAGGAGCTCTGGACACCTCCCAGGGGAGGTGCAGGTCAGGGGAGTGGTCACTCCCCTTTCCTTTGTCCAGTTTCGCGCCAGAGCAGGGGCTAAGGGGTCCCTGAACCGGTGTAGACTGGCTTATGCAGAATTGGGCACATCTGTGCCCAACAAAGCATTTCCAGAGGCTGGGGGAGGCTACTCCTCCCCTGCCTTCACACCATTTTCCAAAGGGAGAGGGTGTCACACCCTCTCTCAGAGGAAGTTCTTTGTTCTGCCATCCTGGGCCAGGCCTGGCTGGACCCCAGGAGGGCAGCTGCCTGTCTGAGGGGTTGGCAGCAGCAGCAGCAGCTGCAGAGAAACCCCAGGAAGGGCAGTCTGGCAGTACCAGGGTCTGTGCTACAGACCACTGGGATCATGGAATTGTACCAACAATGCCAGGATGGCATAGAGGGGGCAATTCCATGATCATAGACATGTTACATGGCCATATTCGGAGTTACCATGGTGAAGCTACATATAGGTAGTGACCTATATGTAGTGCACGCGTGTAATGGTGTCCCCGCACTCACAAAGTTCAGTGAATTGGCTCTGAACAATGTGGGGGCACCTTGGCTAGTGCCAGGGTGCCCTCACACTAAGTAACTTTGCACCTAACCTTTACCAGGTAAAGGTTAGACATATAGGTGACTTATAAGTTACTTAAGTGCAGTGTAAAATGGCTGTGAAATAACGTGGACGTTATTTCACTCAGGCTGCAGTGGCAGGCCTGTGTAAGATTTGTCAGAGCTCCCTATGGGTGGCAAAAGAAATGCTGCAGCCCATAGGGATCTCCTGGAACCCCAATACCCTGGGTACCTCAGTACCATATACTAGGGAATTATAAGGGTGTTCCAGTAAGCCAATGTAAATTGGTAAAAATGGTCACTAGCCTGTCAGTGACAATTTGGAAAGAAATGAGAGAGCATAACCACTGAGGTTCTGATTAGCAGAGCCTCAGTGAGACAGTTAGTCACTACACAGGTAACACATTCAGGCACACTTATGAGCACTGGGGCCCTGGGTTATCAGGGTCCCAGTGACACATACAACTAAAACAACATATATACAGTGAAAAATGGGGGTAACATGCCAGGCAAGATGGTACTTTCCTACACAACCCCCCCCCAAACGAAGGACAATAAGACTAGCCATTACCTGATGAGTCTTCATTGTCTAAGTGGAAATATCTGGAGAGTCCATCTGCATTGGAGTGGCTACTCCCAGGTCTATGTTCCACTGTATAGTCCATTCCCTGTAGGGATATGGACCACCTCAACAATTTAGGATTTTCACCTTTCATTTGTTTTAGCCAAAGTAGAGGTTTGTGGTCTGTCTGAACAATGAAGTGAGTGCAAAACAGGTATGGCCTCAACTTCTTCAGAGCCCAGACCACAGCAAAGGCCTCCCTCTCAATGGCAGACCAACGCTTTTCTCTAGGGGTCAACCTTCTACTAATAAAAGCAACAGGTTGATCCTGGCCCTCAGAATTAAGTTGTGATAGGACTGCCCCTACTCCTAATTCAGATGCATCAGTTTGGACATAGAATTTTTTAGAGTAACAAGGGCTTTTCAGGACAGGTGCAGAGCACATGGCCTGCTTCAGCTCCTCAAAAGCTTTCTGACAGCTTGCTGTCCATAATACCTTTTTAGGCATTTTCTTGGATGTGAGGTCATTAAGAGGGGCTGCAATGGAGCCATAGTTCTTAATGAACCTCCTGTAATACCCAGTGAGGCCTAGGAAGGCTCTCACCTGAGTCTGAGTGGTAGGGGGAACCCAATCAATAATAGTTTAGATTTTCCCCTGAAGTGGTGCAATCTGTTCCCCACCAACAAGGTGTCCCAGATAAACCATCTTACCCTGCCCTATCTGGCACTTTGAAGCCTTGATAGTGAGGCCTGCCTTTTGCAGGGCCTCCAAAACTTTCCATAGGTGGACCAGGTGATCATCCCAGCTGGAGCTAAAGACAGCTATATCGTCCAAATATGCTGCACTGAAAGCTTCCAGCCCTTGCTGGACTGTGTTCACCAACCTCTGAAAAGTGGCAGGTGCATTTTTCAACCCAAAAGGCATTACAGTAAACTGGTAATGTCCTCCAATGGTAGAAAATGCAGTCTTAGGTTTAGCATCTTCTGACAATTTGATCTGCCAATACCCTGCAGTCAAATCAAAAGTGCTTAGATACTTAGCAGATGCCAGTGTATCTATAAGCTCATCTGCCCTGGGTATAGGGTGAGCATCAGTTTTGGTTACCAAGTTGAGACCTCTATAGTCTACACAAAACCTCATTTCCTTCTTTCCATCTTTAGAATTGGGTTTTGGTACCAGTACCACAGGAGAAGCCCATGGACTGTCAGAGTGCTCAACCACTCCTAGTTCCAACATTTTCTGAACTTCTTGCTTTATGCAGTCCCTGACATGGTCAGGCTGCCTATAGATCTTACTTTTGACAGGTAAACTGTCTCCAGTATCTATAGTGTGCTCACACCAAGAAGTGGTGCCTGGCACAGTAGAGAAGAGTTCTGAAAATTGTCCTAGGAGATTTATGCAATTATCTTTCTGCTCAGCAGTAAGACAATCAGCCAAAACTACACCTTCCACAAGAGCATCTTGTTCTGTGGAAGAGAAGAGATCAGGTAGAGGATCACTGTCTTCTTCCTGTCTTCTTCCTGTCCCTCATCTGTTGCCATGAGCAGGGTGAGATCAGCCCTGTCATAGTAGGGTTTCAGGCGGTTGACATGGAGCACCGTAAGGGGACTCCTGGCAGTGCCTAAGTCAACCAAGTAGGTGACTTCACCCTTCTTTTCAACAATTGTGTGGGGTCCACTCCATTTATCTTGGAGTGCTCTTGGGGCCACAGGCTCCAAGACCCACACTTTCTGCCCTGGTTGGTACTGAACCAAAACAGCCTTCTGATCATGCCATTGCTTCTGGAGCTCTTGGCTGGCCTGAAGGTTTTTACTGGCCTTTTTCATGTACTCAGCCATCCTTGATCTGAGGCCAAGTACATAGTCCACAATATCCTGCTTAGGAGCTTTTAAAGGTTGTTCCCAACCCTCCTTTACAAGTGTGAGTGGACCCCTAACAGGGTGTCCAAAAAGAAGTTCAAAGGGGCTGAAGCCCACTCCTTTCTGGGGTACCTCCCTGTAGGCAAAAAGGAGGCATGGTAGAAGGATATCCCATCTCCTGCGGAGTTTTTCAGGGAGTCCCATAATCATGCCTTTGAGAGTTTTATTAAATCTCTCCACCAGTCCATTTGTTTGTGGATGATAGGGTGTTGTGAACTTGTAAGTTACACCACACTCCTTCCACATGGCCTTTAAGTATGCAGACATGAAATTGCTTCCTCTGTCTGATACTACTTCCTTTGGGAAGCCCACCCTGGAAAATATTCCCAGGAGGGCCTTTGCCACTGCAGGAGCTGTAGTGGTCCTTAAAGGAATAGCTTCAGGATATCTTGTGGCATGGTCCACTACCACCAAGATAAACCTATTGCCTGAAGCAGTAGGAGGGTCAAGGGGGCCAACTACCCTTTCAAAGGGAACCCCAACCACAGGCAGTGGGATAAGGGGTGCCTTTGGAGTGCCACCTGTCTTGCCACTGGCTTGACAGGTTTCACAGGACTTACAAAATTCCTTTGTGTCCTCAGACATCCTAGGCCAATGAAACAATGGTACCAATCTGTCCCAAGTTTTCATTTGACCCAGGTGCCCAGCTAAGGGAATGTCATGTGCCAGTGTTAGGAGGAACTTTCTGTACTCCTGAGGAATCACTAATCTCCTGGCAGCTCCAGGTTTAGGATCCCTATGCTCAGTGTACAAGAGGTTGTCCTCCCAGTAAACTCTGTGAGAGTCACTGACATCCCCATTAGCCTGTTTGACAGCTTGCTGTCTGAGACCCTCTAATGTGGGACAGGTTTGCTGTGCCACACTCAGCTCCTCCCTGGCAGGCCCCCCTTCACCCAAAAGCTCAGCAGTGTCTGCTTCCAGCTCCTCTGGTGTAGGTTCTGCACAGGGAGGGAATTCTTCTTCCTCAGAAGTTGAATCCACTGTAGAGGGAGGGATAGTAGGAAGTGGTTTGCTTCTACTAGCCCTAGCTTTAGGGAGCACTTGGTCCATTGTTCCAGGATCCAAGCTTCCCTGTCCTTTTTGCTTTTTGGCCTGAGCCCTTGTCAAAGCAAAAATATGCCCTGGGATGCCCAGCATTGCTGCATGGGCCTCCAACTCCACATCTGACCAAGCTGATGTCTCCAAATCATTCCCTAATAGACAGTCTACAGGTAAATCTGAAGCTACCACAACTTTCTTTGGACCAGTTACCCCCCCCCCAGTTGAGATTTACAACAGCCATGGGGTGGCTTTGTGTTATGTTGTGAGCATCGGTTACTTGGTACTGGTGTCCAAGTATGTGTTGTTCAGGGTGCACCAGTTTCTCAATCACCATTGTGACACTGGCACCTGTGTCCCTGTAGGCCTGGACCTCAACACCATTTATTAGGGTTAGTTGCTTGTACTTCTCCAAGTTATGGGGGCAAGCAACCAAAGTGGCTAAATCAATAGCCCCTTCAGAGACTAAAGTAGCCTCTGTGGTCTCCCTAATCAGACCAACCCCAACTAAATTACCAAAAGTGAGCCCAGCTACTCCCTTGGATTGGCTATTAGTAGGTTTGCTCCCACCACCACTGCTATTAGTAGGGACACTAGGTGTAGCAGTAGGGGTTGTAGCGGTAGGAGCTGTGGTGCCTTTCTTTGGACAACTGGGATCTGTTGTCCAATGGCCTTTTATTTTACATAAATAGCACCATGGTTTCTTTTCCTTGTTCTGATTAAAGGAGGATTTGGACCCACCACCCCCACCACAGTGTTTTAGTGGGCCTGATGAAGACTCATTTTTAGATTTGTCCCCACCCTTGTCAGAAGACTTACCATCCTTCTTTTTTTTGCCATCTTTGTCACCCCCTGTATGATCTTTTCTGTTCACTCTTGTTCTGACCCATTTGTCTGCCTTCTTTCCCAATTCTTGGGGAGAGGTCAGATCAGAGTCCACCAAGTACTGGTGCAACAAATCAGACACACAATTATTAAGAATATGCTCTCTCAGGATCAAGTTATACAGGCTGTCATAATCAGTAACTTTACTGCCATGTAACCACCCCTCCAAGGCCTTCACTGCCTGGTCAATGAAATCAACCCAGTCTTGTGAAGACTCCTTTTTGGTCTCTCTGAACTTTATCCTGTACTGTTCAGTGGTTAAGCCATAACCATCCAGGAGTGCATTCTTAAGAACTTGGAAATTATTAGCATCATTTTCTTTTACAGTAAGGAGCCTATCCCTACCTTTTCCAGTAAATGATAGCCATAGGATAGCAGCCCACTGCTTTTGAGGGACATCCTGTACAGCACAGGCCCTCTCAAGTGCAGCAAACCACTTGTTAATGTCATCCCCCTCCTTATAAGGGGGAACTATCTTGTGCAGATTCCTGGAATCATGCTCTTTTGCAGGATGACTATGGGGAATACTGCTGCTGCCACCATGGGTATCTAAACCCAACTTCTGTCTTTCCTTCTCTATTTCTAAAGACTGTCTATCCAAATCCAGCTGTTGCTTCTTGAGCTTCAGTCTGGTTTGTTCCACTCTCAATCTATTGAGCTCCCTTTCTAACAATCTGTCATCAGGGTGGGTGGGAGGGACATTTCTAGATACAGAGGTATGATGGGAATGAACAGAAGGAGACCTGTCCCTTACAGAGGGCACCCTAACAGCTTGGCTACCAGCATAATGCGAGAGCACACCATCAGTATGGTGTGATTCAACCTCTGTACCAACTATGCTAGACTGTCTAGTAATGGGCAGGCTGAGAAGTTTCTTTCCTGAATCTTTTCCTGGGGGAGTCCCTGGATCAGATTGAGAACCATTAGCTACTTTTTCCACAGATTGGGCACTTATGGCCTTATCCTGTACTCTAAGCATGTTAATTAACAGTTCTAAGGAAGGATTCTTCCCTACACTCAAACCTCTCTCTATGCAGAGACTCCTTGCTCCTTTCCAGCTAAGGTGATCATATGCAAGTTTGGACAGTTCAACATTTTTTCCTGTGCCAGACATTTTTTAGAGAGAGTTAAAGTGATAGAAAAAGAGAAAAAAGTTTTCAGAACTTTTTGGAAAGACAGAAAAAAACTTTTTAAACTTTTAAGAACTTTTTGAAAGTTTAGAAGTACTTTTCAGCACTTAGAAAAGAGTGAAAAGAGGAAATGCAAAACTTTTTGGCTATGTGTATATACACTGACCTTGTTTTGTATATTTTTCTCTTATGAAAAGTACAATGACAAGAGTGGTAAGTAGTCTCAAGCACTTATCCCACCACTGCACAACCAATGTAGGAGGCTGGACTGGCTTGTAGTGGGTACCAAGGGGTACTTGCACCTTGCACCAGGCCCAGTTATCCCTTATTAGGGTATAGGGTGTCTAGCAGCTTAGGCTGATAGATAATGGTAGCTTAGCAGAGCAGCTTAGGCTGAACTAGGAGACGTGTGAAGCTACTACAGTACCACTTAGTGTCATATGCACAATGTCATAAGAAAACACAATACACAGTTATACTAAAAATAAAGGTACTTTATTTTTATGACAATATGCCAAAGTATCTTAGAGTGTACCCTCAGTGAGAGGATAGGAAATATACACAAGATATATATACACAATAGCAAAAATATGCAGTATAGTCTTAGAAAACAGTGCAAACAATGTATAGTTACAATAGGATGCAATGGGGAAACATAGAGATAGGGGCAACACAAACCATATACTCCAAAAGTGGAATGCGAACCACGAATGGACCCCAAACCTATGTGACCTTGTAGAGGGTCGCTGGGACTATCAGAAAATAGTGAGAGTTAGAAAAATAACCCTCCCCAAGACCCTGAAAAGTGAGTGCAAAGTGCACTAAAGTTCCCCTAAGGACAAAATAGTCGTGTTAGAGGAATAATGCAGGAAAGACACAAACCAGCAATGCAACAACTGTGGATTTCCAATCTAGGGTACCTGTGGAACAAGGGGACCAAGTCCAAAAGTCACAAGCAAGTCGGAGATAGGCAGATGCCCAGGAAATGCCAGCTGCGGGTGCAAAGAAGCTTCGACTGGACAGAAGAAGCTGAGGTTTCTGCAGGAACGAAAAGGGCTAGAGACTTCCCCTTTGGTGGACGGATCCCACTCGCCTTGGTGAGTTGTCCAGACGTGTTTTCCCGCCGGAAGAACCCCAACAAGCCTTGCTACACGCAAATCGTGCGTTTGGCGTTTTTGGACGCTGCTGGGGCCCAGGAGGGACCAGGAGGTCGCAAATTGGACCTGAAGAGAGAGGGGACGTCGAGCAAGACAATGAGTCCTCACTGAAGCAGGTAGCACCCGGAGAAGTGCCAGAAACAGGCACTACGAGGATGTGTGAAATGGTGCTCGCCGAAGTTGCACAAAGGAGTCCCACGTCGCCGGAGACCAACTTAGAAAGTCGTGCAATACAGGTTAGAGTGCCGTGGACCCAGGCTTGGCTGTGCATGAAGGATTTCCGCCGGAAGTGCACAGAGGCCGGAGTAGCTGCAAAGTCGCGGTTCCCAGCAATGCAGCCCAGCGAGGTGAGGCAAGGACTTACCTCCACCAAACTTGGGCTGAAGAGTCACTGGACCGTGGGGGTCACTTGGACAGCGTCGCTGGATTCGAGGGACCTCGCTCGTCGTGCTGAGAGGAGACCCAAGGGACCGGTAATGCAGCTTTTTGGTGCCTGCGGTTGCAGGGGGAAGATTCCGTCGACCCACGGGAGATTTCTTCGGAGCTTCTGGTGCAGAGAGGAGGCAGGCTACCCCCACTGCATGCACAAGCAGGAAAACAGTCGAGAAGGTGGCGGGATCAGCGTTACAGAGTTGCAGTAGTTGTCTTTGCTACTATGTTGCCGGTTTGCAGGCTTCCAGCGTGGTCAGCGGTCGATTCCTTATCAGAAGGTGAAGAGAGAGATGCAGAGGAACTCTGCTGAGCTCATGCATTCGTTATCTAAAGTTTCCCCAGAGACAGAGACCCTAAATAGCCAGAAAAGAGGGTTTGGCTACCTAGGAGAGAGGAAAGGCTACTAACACCTGAAGGAGCCTATCAGCAGGAGTCTCTGACGTCACCTGGTGGCACTGGCCACTCAGAGCAGTCCAGTGTGCCAGCAGCACCTCTGTTTCCAAGATGGCAGAGGTCTGGAGCACACTGGAGGAGCTCTGGACACCTCCCAGGGGAGGTGCAGGTCAGGGGAGTGGTCACTCCCCTTTCCTTTGTCCAGTTTCGCGCCAGAGCAGGGGCTAAGGGGTCCCTGAACCGGTGTAGACTGGCTTATGCAGAATTGGGCACATCTGTGCCCAACAAAGCATTTCCAGAGGCTGGGGGAGGCTACTCCTCCCCTGCCTTCACACCATTTTCCAAAGGGAGAGGGTGTCACACCCTCTCTCAGAGGAAGTTCTTTGTTCTGCCATCCTGGGCCAGGCCTGGCTGGACCCCAGGAGGGCAGCTGCCTGTCTGAGGGGTTGGCAGCAGCAGCAGCTGCAGAGAAACCCCAGGAAGGGCAGTCTGGCAGTACCAGGGTCTGTGCTACAGACCACTGGGATCATGGAATTGTACCAACAATGCCAGGATGGCATAGAGGGGGCAATTCCATGATCATAGACATGTTACATGGCCATATTCGGAGTTACCATGGTGAAGCTACATATAGGTAGTGACCTATATGTAGTGCACGCGTGTAATGGTGTCCCCGCACTCACAAAGTTCAGTGAATTGGCTCTGAACAATGTGGGGGCACCTTGGCTAGTGCCAGGGTGCCCTCACACTAAGTAACTTTGCACCTAACCTTTACCAGGTAAAGGTTAGACATATAGGTGACTTATAAGTTACTTAAGTGCAGTGTAAAATGGCTGTGAAATAACGTGGACGTTATTTCACTCAGGCTGCAGTGGCAGGCCTGTGTAAGATTTGTCAGAGCTCCCTATGGGTGGCAAAAGAAATGCTGCAGCCCATAGGGATCTCCTGGAACCCCAATACCCTGGGTACCTCAGTACCATATACTAGGGAATTATAAGGGTGTTCCAGTAAGCCAATGTAAATTGGTAAAAATGGTCACTAGCCTGTCAGTGACAATTTGGAAAGAAATGAGAGAGCATAACCACTGAGGTTCTGATTAGCAGAGCCTCAGTGAGACAGTTAGTCACTACACAGGTAACACATTCAGGCACACTTATGAGCATTGGGGCCCTGGGTTATCAGGGTCCCAGTGACACATACAACTAAAACAACATATATACAGTGAAAAATGGGGGTAACATGCCAGGCAAGATGGTACTTTCCTACAACGTGTTGATAGCATAAATGCTTTTTCCTTCTATTTGATGTGATATTCTGATGGCGAGGCTTACATGAGTCTCGTTATGACTTTATTGTTGTTTTAGTTATTAAGGATGATGGATTCTGAGAAGTAACGTGCAAATTATCAAATGTTAATGCTTGATTTTAGTTTGGTTTCTGAGAGAATCTGGAACGATGCACAGTCCTCTGGGGAAGAATTATAATGAATAGGTAGGAGGGAATTTAGCAGTTTGGAGGTTAGAAATATTAATCCCAGAGTTGAGTTTGGAGATTACTGCTTTTCTCTGTTGCTTGACTTTGTACATGTTTTTCAGTTTTACTGTGATGAGCTGTCATCCGTTATATTGCAGATTATATGCTATTAATCCTATGTTGCTTCACCACACACAGTTATCATATCCACCCTTGTCAGAGGTTTAGAAATTATGTGCAGCGAAAGATGTTTCTCTAGGTAAGCTGATAACTTTCTGTTCATTTCTCCTCTTCTGCTAATGCTATTTGAGGAGACGTCTTTCTTTGGGTTTATGTTTAAATCTACATATGTACAAAACGATTGTGTTAGTGCATAGCGTTGTGAAGACATTACCTTTCATGTGAATATATTTTTTGGACTCTTTTGATCTCTCGATTTTTACTATTATGATGCTTATCAAAATAATGTGTTTTATAAATTAAGAGTAATAGATGTGCGCAACTTAAGTAGTAAATCTGTTATTTTTACAGACCTGAAGAAGCATAGATGTTATCACTAGACATGTGCTGGCTGTTCATGTTCTGTTTGCTTTTGGATATTTCATATATTTTCTATGAATTATAGATTTCACTACTAAGACTGTCTGTAAAGACAAATGGAATCTGGAACTTTGAAAAATAATTGTCATCATTACCTAATGAGGGCTTTTATCGAGCTGATGATTTTTTGGTGTGTAACTTTTTTTAATTGATTAAACATTGATGAATGTTAGAAATGGGGTCTTTGGTTGGCAGTCAGGTTAACCCTGTCCAAGCAAGGACCCTCACTCTAGTCATGGTAAAGGAGAATATTCCTTTGTTTACCCCCGCTCAGGCCCCTTGGTAGCTTGACATGAGCAGGCAGGCCTAACTTCAGAAGCAAGGTGTAAAGTATTTGTACCAACACACACTAACTCGGTGAAAACACTACAAAATGACACCACACAGGTTTAGAAAATTAGGTAATATGTATCTAAACAAAACAGGACCAAAATGACAAAAATCTAACATACAAGTTATGAATTTTCAAAAGAACAAGAGTCTTAATCCTTATAAAACAGTGAGAATGTTATTTCACAAAAGTACCTGGGTAGAGACAAAATAAAGCAGCACAGGTGAATGTGTGTCAAAAAAGCCAGCGATGTGTCGATTTCTCACTCGCAAGCGAGAACGTGTGTCATTCCTCCTTGGTAGGGTTGGTGTGCATCATTTCTTCTATCCCACAAGAGAGCAATGCGTCAAACTAGACGGGCACCTCTGGTCCGGGCAGGCTGTGCGTTTTTATGTGGCCAGAGGTGTTGCATCCAAATCCGGTTGCGTGGTGTCAGGAAACCGCACAGCCCGGGGGCTTGCGTAGTTAACAGCAGCCACTGCGGGTGTTGCCTGTCGTTTCTCCAGCCATGTTGCGTCAATCTCCTAGCCATGATGCAGGTCGCGTGCCGATTTTGGACACCAGGCTGACGGTGTGTCGTTTTTCAGCCGCAAGGCGGGCAGTGCGTCAAACATTTCGCCACCCGGCGGTCTTTGTGTGGATTTCTGTCCTTTTCCACCAGCTGCACCTTTCTAGGGCCCAGAGACAGGTTAGGGCACCACTTAGCAGGCAGGACTTTCAGCAGAAAGCCCAAGTGCTGGCAGAGGGAAGTCTTTGTTGTCCCTGAGACTTCAACAACAGGAGGCGAGCTCAGTCAAAAACCTTGGAGATTCTTCACCAGTGGGAAGTCACACAAACGTCAGTCTTTATCTTCTCTCAGGTAGAAGCAGCTCCTGCAGGCCAACCCAGTAAAGCACACTCACAGGCAAAGGGGCAGTACTCCTCCTCCAGCTTCAAGCTGTTCTCCTTGGCAGAGGTTCCTCTTGGTTCCAGAAGTAATATGATTTTTGGGGGGTTTGGGTGCTCTTCTTATACCCCTTTCTGCCTTTGAAGTAGGTCTACTTAAAAGAGAAGTCTCTCTTGTTTTCAAGATCCTGCCTTGCCCAGGCCAGGCCCCAGACACACACCAGGGGGTTGGAGACTACATTGTGTGAGGGCAGGCACAGCCCTTTCAGGTGTAAGTGACCACTCCTCCCCCTCAGCCCAGATGGCTCATCAGGATATGCAGGATACACTCCAGCTCCCTTTGTGTCACTGTCTAGAAGAGAGATGCAAACAGCCCAACTGTTAAACTGAACCAGGCAGGGAATCCACAAACAAGCAGCGTCACAGAATGGTTTAAGCAAGAAAATGCCTACTTCCTAAAAGTGGCATTTTCAAACACACAATCTAAAAACCAACTTTACTAAAAGATGTATTTTTAAATTGTGAGTTCAGAGACTCCAAACACCACATATCTATTTGCTCCCAAAGGGAATCTACATGTTAATCATATTTAAAGGCAGCCCCCATGTTAATCTACGAGACGGATAGGCCTTGCTAAGGGAAAACCGAATTTGGCAGTATTTCACTGTCGGGGCATGTGAAACCCTTAAGTATATGTCCCCTCTTTTAATATACACTGCACCCTGCCCATGAGGCTACCTAGAGCCTACCTTAGGGGTGTCTTACATGTATAAGAAGGGAAGGTCTAGGCGTGACAAGTGGAAACACTTACCAAGTTGACAGTGCAGTTAAAACTGCACTCAGACACTGCAGTTTCAGGTCTGAGCCATGTTTACAGGGTTACTAATGTATGTGGCACAATCAGTGCTGCAGGCCCACTAGTAGCATTTCATTTACAGGGACTAACTAGTAAATCAAACAAGCCAATCATGGATAAGCCAATGTTTGTATACAATTTATACAGGGGACACTTACTCTTTAGCACTGGTCAGCAGGGGTAAAGTGTCCAGAGCAAACAAAACAGCAAAAACAGAGTCCAGCACCCAGAAACAACCTGAGAAGTAGAGGCAAAAAATTAGGGGAGACCATGCCAATGATGCCAAGTCTAACAATTAATAAATATATTGTTATGCTACAAGAAATGTATTGTTGGTTGTGCAAAATTTGGGATTAATCCCCACGTTCTATTATTAATAGTTATAAACACATGTTCCTTCATCACTGTAGGAAAGTACCATCTTGCCTGGCATGTTACCCCCATTTTTCACTGTATATATGTTGTTTTAGTTGTATGTGTCACTGGGACCCTGGTAACCCAGGGCCCCAGTGCTCATAAGTGTGCCTGAATGTGTTACCTGTGTAGTGACTAACTGTCTCACTGAGGCTCTGCTAATCAGAACCTCAGTGGTTATCCTCTCTCATTTCTTTCCAAATTGTCACTAACAGGCTAGTGACCATTTTTACCAATTTACATTGGCTTACTGGAACACCCTTATAATTCCCTAGTATATGGTACTGAGGTACCCAGGGTATTGGGGTTCCAGGAGATCCCTATGGGCTGCAGCATTTCTTTTGCCACCCATAGGGAGCTCTGACAATTCTTACACAGGCCTGCCACTGCAGCCTGAGTGAAATAACGTCCACGTTATTTCACAGCCATTTTACACTGCACTTAAGTAACTTATAAGTCACCTATATGTCTAACCTTTACCTGGTAAAGGTTGGGTGCAAAGTTACTTAGTGTGAGGGCACCCTGGCACTAGCCAAGGTGCCCCCACATTGTTCAGAGCCAATTCCCTGAACTTTGTGAGTGCGGGGACACCATTACACGCGTGCACTACATATAGGTCACTACCTATATGTAGCTTCACCATGGTAACTCCGAATATGGCCATGTAACATGTCTATGATCATGGAATTGCCCCCTCTATGCCATCCTGGCATTGTTGGTACAATTCCATGATCCCAGTGGTCTGTAGCACAGACCCTGGTACTGCCAGACTGCCCTCCCTGGGGTTTCTCTGCAGCTGCTGCTGCTGCCAACCCCTCAGACAGGCAGCTGCCCTCCTGGGGTCCAGCCAGGCCTGGCCCAGGATGGCAGAACAAAGAACTTCCTCTGAGAGAGGGTGTGACACCCTCTCCCTTTGAAAAATGGTGTGAAGGCAGGGGAGGAGTAGCCTCCCCCAGCCTCTGGAAATGCTTTGTTGGGCACAGATGTGCCCAATTCTGCATAAGCCAGTCTACACCGGTTCAGGGACCCCTTAGCCCCTGCTCTGGCGCGAAACTGGACAAAGGAAAGGGGAGTGACCACTCCCCTGACCTGCACCTCCCCTGGGAGGTGTCCAGAGCTCCTCCAGTGTGCTCCAGACCTCTGCCATCTTGGAAACAGAGGTGCTGCTGGCACACTGGACTGCTCTGAGTGGCCAGTGCCACCAGGTGACGTCAGAGACTCCTGCTGATAGGCTCCTTCAGGTGTTAGTAGCCTTTCCTCTCTCCTAGGTAGCCAAACCCTCTTTTCTGGCTATTTAGGGTCTCTGTCTCTGGGGAAACTTTAGATAACGAATGCATGAGCTCAGCCGAGTTCCTCTGCATCTCTCTCTTCACCTTCTGATAAGGAATCGACCGCTGACCGCGCTGGAAGCCTGCAAACCTGCAACATAGTAGCAAAGACGACTACTGCAACTCTGTAACGCTGATCCTGCCGCCTTCTCGACTGTTTTCCTGCTTGTGCATGCTGTGGGGGTAGTCTGCCTCCTCTCTGCACCAGAAGCTCCGAAGAAATCTCCCGTGGGTCGACTGAATCTTCCCCCTGCAACCGCAGGCACCAAAAAGCTGCATTACCGGTCCCTTGGGTCTCCTCTCAGAACAACGAGCGAGGTCCCTCAAATCCAGCGACACTGTCCAAGTGACCCCCACGGTCCAGTGACTCTTCAGCCCAAGTTTGGTGGAGGTAAGTCCTTGCCTCACCTCGCTGGGCTGCATTGCTGGGAACCGCGACTTTGCAGCTACTCCGGTCCCTGTGCACTTCTGGCAGAAATCCTTTGTGCACAGCCAAGCCTGGGTCCACGGCACTCTAACCTGCATTGCACGACTTTCTAAGTTGGTCTCCGGCGACGTGGGACTCCTTTGTGCAACTTCGGCGAGCACCGTTTCACGCATCCTCGTAGTGCCTGTTTCTGGCACTTCTCCGGGTGCTACCCGCTTCAGTGAGGGCTCTTTGTATTGCGCGACGTCCCCTCTCTCTTCAGGTCCAATTTGCGACCTCCTGGTCCCTCCTGGGCCCCAGTAGCGTCCAAAAACGCCAAACGCACGATTTGCGTGTAGCAAGGCTTGTTGGCGTCCTTCCGGCGGGAGAACACATCTGCACGACTCACCAAGGCAAGAGGGATCCGTCCACCAAAGGGAAAGTCTCTAGCCCTTTTTGTTCCTGCAGAAAACTCAGCTTCTTCTGTCCAGTCAAAGCTTCTTTGCACCCGCAGCTGGCATTTTCTGGGCATCTGCCCATCTCCGACTTGCTTGTGACTTTTGGACTTGGTCCCCTTGTTCCACAGGTACCCTAGATTGGAAATCCACAGTTGTTGCATTGCTGGTTTGTGTCTTTCCTGCATTATTCCTCTAACACGACTCTTTTGTCCTTAGGGGAACTTTAGTGCACTTTGAACTCACTTTTCAGGGTCTTGGGGAGGGTTATTTTTCTAACTCTCACTATTTTCTAATAGTCCCAGCGACCCTCTACGAGGTCACATAGGTTTGGGGTCCATTCGTGGTTCGCATTCCACTTTTGGAGTATATGGTTTGTGTTGCCCCTATCCCTATGTTTCCCCATTGCATCCTATTGTGACTATACATTGTTTGCACTGTTTTCTAAGACTATACTGCATATTTTTTCTATTGTGTATATATATCTTGTGTATATTTCCAATCCTCTCACTGAGGGTACACTCTAAGATACTTTGGCATATTGTCATAAAAATAAAGTACCTTTATTTTTAGTATAACTGTGTATTGTGTTTTCTTATGATATTGTGCATATGACACTAAGTGGTACTGTAGTAGCTTCACACATCTCCTAGTTCAGCCTAAGCTGCTCTGCTAAGCTACCATTATCTATCAGCCTAAGCTGCTAGACACCCTATACACTAATAAGGGATAACTGGGCCTGGTGCAAGGTGTAAGTACCCCTTGGTACTCACAACAAGCCAGTCCAGCCTCCTACATTGGTTGTGCAGTGGTGGGATAAGTGCTTGAGACTACTTACCACTCTTGTCATTGTACTTTTCATAAGAGAAAAATATACAAAACAAGGTCAGTGTATATACACATAGCCAGAAAGTTTTGCATTTCCTCTTTTCACTCTGTTCTAAGTGCTGAAAAGTACTTCTAAAACTTTCAAAAAGTTCTTAAAAGTTTAACAAGTTTTTTCTGTCTTTCCAAAAAGTTCTGAAAACTTTTTTCTTTTTTTCTATCACTTTAACTCTCTCTAAAAATGTCTGGCACAGGAAAAAAAGTTGAACTGTCCAAACTTGCATATGATCACCTTAGCTGGAAAGGAGCAAGGAGTCTCTGCATAGAGAGAGGTTTGAGTGTAGGGAAGAATCCTTCCTTAGAACTGTTAATTAACATGCTTAGAGTACAGGATAAGGCCATAAGTGCCCAATCTGTGGAAAAAGTAGCTAATGGTTCTCAATCTGATCCAGGGACTCCCCCAGGAAAAGATTCAGGAAAGAAACTTCTCAGCCTGCCCATTACTAGACAGTCTAGCATAGTTGGTACAGAGGTTGAATCACACCATACTGATGGTGTGCTCTCACATTATGCTGGTAGCCAAGCTGTTAGGGTGCCCTCTGTAAGGGACAGGTCTCCTTCTGTTCATTCCCATCATACCTCTGTATCTAGAAATGTCCCTCCCACCCACCCTGATGACAGATTGTTAGAAAGGGAGCTCAATAGATTGAGAGTGGAACAAACCAGACTGAAGCTCAAGAAGCAACAGCTGGATTTGGATAGACAGTCTTTAGAAATAGAGAAGGAAAGACAGAAGTTGGGTTTAGATACCCATGGTGGCAGCAGCAGTATTCCCCATAGTCATCCTGCCAAAGAGCATGATTCCAGGAATCTGCACAAGATAGTTCCCCCTTATAAGGAGGGGGATGACATTAACAAGTGGTTTGCTGCACTTGAGAGGGCCTGTGCTGTACAGGATGTCCCTCAAAAGCAGTGGGCTGCTATCCTATGGCTATCATTTACTGGAAAAGGTAGGGATAGGCTCCTTACTGTAAAAGAAAATGATGCTAATAATTTCCAAGTTCTTAAGAATGCACTCCTGGATGGTTATGGCTTAACCACTGAACAGTACAGGATAAAGTTCAGAGAGACCAAAAAGGAGTCTTCACAAGACTGGGTTGATTTCATTGACCAGGCAGTGAAGGCCTTGGAGGGGTGGTTACATGGCAGTAAAGTTACTGATTATGACAGCCTGTATAACTTAATCCTGAGAGAGCATATTCTTAATAATTGTGTGTCAGATTTGTTGCACCAGTACTTGGTGGACTCTGATCTGACCTCTCCCCAAGAATTGGGAAAGAAGGCAGACAAATGGGTCAGAACAAGAGTGAACAGAAAAGTTCATACAGGGGGTGACAAAGATGGCAACAAAAAGAAGGATGGTAAGTCTTCTGACAAGGGTGGGGACAAATCTAAAAATGAGTCTTCATCAGGCCCACAAAAACACTCTGGTGGGGGTGGTGGGTCCAAATCCTCCTTTAATCAGAACAAGGAAAAGAAACCATGGTGCTATTTACGTAAAATAAAAGGCCATTGGACAACAGATCCCAGTTGTCCAAAGAAAGGCACCACAGCTCCTACCACTACAACCCCTACTGCTACACCTAGTGTCCCTACTAATAGCAGTGGTGGTGGGAGCAAACCTACTAATAGCCAATCCAAGGGAGTAGCTGGGCTCACTTTTGGTAATTTAGTTGGGGTTGGTCTGATTAGGGAGACCACAGAGGCTACTTTAGTCTCTGAAGGGGCTATTGATTTAGCCACTTTGGTTGCTTGCCCCCATAACTTGGAGAAGTACAAGCAACTAACCCTAATAAATGGTGTTGAGGTCCAGGCCTACAGGGACACAGGTGCCAGTGTCACAATGGTGATTGAGAAACTGGTGCACCCTGAACAACACATACTTGGACACCAGTACCAAGTAACCGATGCTCACAACATAACACAAAGCCACCCCATGGCTGTTGTAAATCTCAACTGGGGGGGGGGGTATCTGGTCCAAAGAAAGTTGTGGTAGCTTCAGATTTACCTGTAGACTGTCTATTAGGGAACGATTTGGAGACATCAGCTTGGTCAGATGTGGAGTTGGAGGCCCATGCAGCAATGCTGGGCATCCCAGGGCATATTTTTGCTTTGACAAGGGCTCAGGCCAAAAAGCAAAAAGGACAGGGAAGCTTGGATCCTGGAACAATGGACCAAGTGCTCCCTAAAGCTAGGGCTAGTAGAAGCAAACCACTTCCTACTATCCCTCCCTCTACAGTGGATTCTACTTCTGAGGAAGAAGAATTCCCTCCCTGTGCAGAATCTACACCAGAGGAGCTGGAAGCAGACACTGCTGAGCTTTTGGGTGAAGGGGGGCCTGCCAGAGAGGAGCTGAGTGTGGCACAGCAAACCTGTCCCACATTAGAGGGTCTCAGACAGCAAGCTGTCAAACAGGCTAATGGGGATGTCAGTGACTCACACAGAGTTTACTGGGAGGACAACCTCTTGTACACTGAGCATAGGGATCCTAAACCTGGAGCTGCCAGGAGATTAGTGATTCCTCAGGAGTACAGAAAGTTCCTCCTAACACTGGCACATGACATTCCCTTAGCTGGGCACCTGGGTCAAATGAAAACTTGGGACAGATTGGTACCATTGTTTCATTGGCCTAGGATGTCTGAGGACACAAAGGAATTTTGCAAGTCCTGTGAAACCTGTCAAGCCAGTGGCAAGACAGGTGGCACTCCAAAGGCACCCCTTATCCCACTGCCTGTGGTTGGGGTTCCCTTTGAAAGGGTAGGGGTTGACATAGTTGGCCCCCTTGACCCTCCTACTGCTTCAGGCAATAGGTTTATCTTGGTGGTAGTGGACCATGCCACAAGATATCCTGAAGCTATTCCTTTAAGGACCACTACAGCTCCTGCAGTGGCAAAGGCCCTCCTGGGAATATTTTCCAGAGTGGGCTTCCCAAAGGAAGTAGTATCAGACAGGGGAAGCAATTTCATGTCTGCATACTTAAAGGCCATGTGGAAGGAGTGTGGTGTAACTTACAAGTTCACAACACCCTATCATCCACAAACAAATGGACTGGTGGAGAGATTTAATAAAACTCTCAAAGGCATGATTATGGGACTCCCTGAAAAACTCCGCAGGAGATGGGATATCCTTCTACCATGCCTCCTTTTTGCCTACAGGGAGGTACCCCAGAAAGGAGTGGGCTTCAGCCCCTTTGAACTTCTTTTTGGACACCCTGTTAGGGGTCCACTCACACTTGTAAAGGAGGGTTGGGAACAACCTTTAAAAGCTCCTAAGCAGGATATTGTGGATTATGTACTTGGCCTCAGATCAAGGATGGCTGAGTACATGAAAAAGGCCAGTAAAAACCTTCAGGCCAGCCAAGAGCTCCAGAAGCAATGGCATGATCAGAAGGCTGTTTTGGTTCAGTACCAACCAGGGCAGAAAGTGTGGGTCTTGGAGCCTGTGGCCCCAAGAGCACTCCAAGATAAATGGAGTGGATCCCACACAATTGTTGAAAAGAAGGGTGAAGTCACCTACTTGGTAGACTTAGGCACTGCCAGGAGTCCCCTTAGGGTGCTCCATGTCAACCGCCTGAAACCCTACTATGACAGGGCTGATCTCACCCTGCTCATGGCAACAGATGAGGGACAGGAAGAAGACAGTGATCCTCTACCTGATCTCTTCTCTTCCACAGAACAAGATGCTCTTGTGGAAGGTGTAGTTTTGGCTGATTGTCTTACTGCTGAGCAGAAAGATAATTGCATAAATCTCCTAGGACAATTTTCGGAACTCTTCTCCATTGTGCCAGGCACCACTTCTTGGTGTGAGCACACTATAGATACTGGAGACAGTTTACCTGTCAAAAGTAAGATCTATAGGCAGCCTGACCATGTCACGGACTGCATAAAGCAAGAAGTTCAGAAAATGTTGGAACTAGGAGTGGTTGAGCACTCTGACAGTCCATGGGCTTCTCCTGTGGTACTGGTACCAAAACCCAATTCTAAAGATGGAAAGAAGGAAATGAGGTTTTGTGTAGACTATAGAGGTCTCAACTTGGTAACCAAAACTGATGCTCACCCTATACCCAGGGCAGATGAGCTAATAGATACACTGGCATCTGCCAAGTATCTAAGCACTTTTGATTTGACTGCAGGGTATTGGCAGATCAAATTGTCAGAAGATGCTAAATCTAAGACTGCATTTTCTACCATTGGAGGACATTACCAGTTTACTGTAATGCCTTTTGGTTTGAAAAATGCACCTGCCACTTTTCAGAGGTTGGTGAACACAGTCCTGCAAGGGCTGGAAGCTTTCAGTGCAGCATATTTGGATGATATAGCTGTATTTAGCTCCAGCTGGGATGATCACCTGGTCCACCTATGGAAAGTTTTGGAGGCCCTGCAAAAGGCAGGCCTCACTATCAAGGCTTCAAAGTGCCAGATAGGGCAGGGTAAGGTGGTTTATCTGGGACACCTTGTTGGTGGGGAACAGATTGCACCACTTCAGGGGAAAATCCAAACTATTATTGATTGGGTTCCCCCTACCACTCAGACTCAGGTGAGAGCCTTCCTAGGCCTCACTGGGTATTACAGGAGGTTCATTAAGAACTATGGCTCCATTGCAGCCCCTCTTAATGACCTCACATCCAAGAAAATGCCTAAAAAGGTATTATGGACAGCAAACTGTCAGAAAGCTTTTGAGGAGCTGAAGCAGGCCATGTGCTCTGCACCTGTCCTGAAAAGCCCTTGTTACTCTAAAAAATTCTATGTCCAAACTGATGCATCTGAATTAGGAGTAGGGGCAGTCCTATCACAACTTAATTCTGAGGGCCAGGATCAACCTGTTGCTTTTATTAGTAGATGGTTGACCCCTAGAGAAAAGCGTTGGTCTGCCATTGAGAGGAAGGCCTTTGCTGTGGTCTGGGCTCTGAAGAAGTTGAGGCCATACCTGTTTGGCACTCACTTCATTGTTCAGACAGACCACAAACCTCTACTTTGGCTAAAACAAATGAAAGGTGAAAATCCTAAATTGTTGAGGTGGTCCATATCCCTACAGGGAATGGACTATACAGTGGAACATAGACCTGGGAGTAGCCACTCCAATGCAGATGGACTCTCCAGATATTTCCACTTAGACAATGAAGACTCATCAGGTAATGGCTAGTCTTATTGTCCTTCGTTTGGGGGGGGGGTTGTGTAGGAAAGTACCATCTTGCCTGGCATGTTACCCCCATCTTTTCACTGTATATATGTTGTTTTAGTTGTATGTGTCACTGGGACCCTGGTAACCCAGGGCCCCAGTGCTCATAAGTGTGCCTGAATGTGTTACATGTGTAGTGACTAACTGTCTCACTGAGGCTCTGCTAATCAGAACCTCAGTGGTTATGCTCTCTCATTTCTTTCCAAATTGTCACTGACAGGCTAGTGACCATTTTTACCAATTTACATTGGCTTACTGGAACACCCTTATAATTCCCTAGTATATGGTACTGAGGTACCCAGGGTATTGGGGTTCCAGGAGATCCCTATGGGCTGCAGCATTTCTTTTGCCACCCATAGGGAGCTCTGACAAATCTTACACAGGCCTGCCACTGCAGCCTGAGTGAAATAACGTCCACGTTATTTCACAGCCATTTTACACTGCACTTAAGTAACTTATAAGTCACCTATATGTCTAACCTTTACCTGGTAAAGGTTAGGTGCAAAGTTACTTAGTGTGAGGGCACCCTGGCACTAGCCAAGGTGCCCCCACATTGTTCAGAGCCAATTCACTGAACTTTGTGAGTGCAGGGACACCATTACACGCGTGCACTACATATAGGTCACTGCTGATAGGCTCCTTCAGGTGTTAGTAGCCTTTCCTCTCTCCTAGGTAGCCAAACCCTCTTTTCTGGCTATTTAGGGTCTCTGTCTCTGGGGAAACTTTAGATAACGAATGCATGAGCTCAGCCGAGTTCCTCTGCTGTGGGTCGACGGAATCTTCCCCCTGCAACCGCAGGCACCAAAAAGCTGCATTACCGGTCCCTTGGGTCTCCTCTCAGCACGACGAGCGAGGTCCCTCGAATCCAGCGACACCGTCCAAGTGACCCCCACAGTCCAGTGACTCTTCAGCCCAAGTTTGGTGGAGGTAAGTCCTTGCCTCACCTCGCTGGGCTGCATTGCTGGAAACCGCGACTTTGCAAACTACTCCGGCCCCTGTGCACTTCCGGCGGAAATCCTTCGTGCACAGCCAAGCCGGGGTCCACGGCACTCTAACCTGCATTGCACGACTTTCTAAGTTGGTCTCCGGCGACGTGGGACTCCTTTGTGCAACTTCGGCGAGCACCGTTTCACGCATCCTCGTAGTGCCTGTTTCTGGCACTTCTCCGGGTGCTACCTGCTTCTGTGAGGGCTCTTTATCTTGCTCGACATCTCCTCTCTCTGCAGGTCCAATTTGCGACCTTCTGGTCCCTCCTGGGCCCCAGCAGCGTCCAAAAACGCCAAACGCATGATTTGCGTGTAGCAAGGCTTGTTGGCGTCCATCCGGCGGGAAAACACTTCTGCACGACTCTCCAAGGCGTGGGGGATCCATCCTCCAAAGGGGAAGTCTCTAGCCCTTGTCGTTCCTGCAGTATTCACAGTTCTTCAGCCTAGTAAGAGCTTCTTTGCACCAACCGCTGGCATTTCTTGGGCATCTGCCCATCTCCGAGCTGCTTGTGACTTTTGGACTTGGTCCCCTTGTTCCACAGGTACCCTCAGTCAGGAATCCATCGTTGTTGCATTGCTGATTTGTGTTTTCCTTGCATTTTCCCTCTAACACAACTATTTTGTCCTTAGGGGAACTTTAGTGCACTTTGCACTCACTTTTCAGGGTCTTGGGGAGGGTTATTTTTCTAACTCTCACTATTTTCTAATAGTCCCAGCGACCCTCTACAAGGTCACATAGGTTTGGGGTCCATTTGTGGTTCGCATTCCACTTCTGGAGTATATGGTTTGTGTTGCCCCTATCCCTATGTTTCCCCACTGCATCCTATTGTAACTATACATTGTTTGCACTGTTTTCTAAGACTATACTGCATATTTTTGCTATTGTGTATATATATCTTGTGTATATTTCCTATCCTCTCACTGAGGGTACACTCTAAGATACTTTGGCATATTGTCATAAAAATAAAGTACCTTTATTTTTAGTATAACTGTGTATTGTGTTTTCTTATGATATTGTGCATATGACACTAAGTGGTACTGTAGTAGCTTCACACGTCTCCTAGTTCAGCCTAAGCTGCTCTGCTAAGCTACCATTATCTATCAGCCTAAGCTGCTAGACACCCTATACACTAATAAGGGATAACTGGGCCTGGTGCAAGGTGCAAGTACCCCTTGGTACTCACTACAAGCCAGTCCAGCCTCCTACAGAGCCATATCCCTGCAAACGTGTGCAGTCACTCACTGCACCCACCCACAGGGGGGATCTGTCTTTTGATTAAATAAGCCACTCAGTACTATACTGAATGCACTGCCGCCAGTGCAACCCCGAGTAGAGGCTGTGCTGAGGGCAGTATATTCATTGTAATCCTGTGCACTGTTCATGTTTGCACCCAGCATACCTGCTTAAAGGTATGGCATGGCGCAATCATTAACAGTGCACCTGATTTATAATACAGGCCCAGGAAGCAAGAGGCCTAATTATACAGAGTGGCTCAGTGTGCAACGGGTATTTTTGCCTGCTTTTTAAACCCTTGGGGCATTAATGTTTTCTACAGAAGGGACAGAGATGCTTTCTGTGATCTCTTCTGTGGCAAAAGTTGCACTAGTACAAAGACAAAGGATCTTTCCCTCATTTTCAAGACTCCATGGTCTCATGCAAATGAGAACCTTTGCCTTTGCATCTGTACTAGAGAAACAGGAGCAGAGGCAGGACATCTGTCAAGAGTGGCACTGACTGGACACCACATATAAAGTGGCTAACAGTCAGTGCAACCACTAAGGGTTTCTGTTGGATGCCCTTTACGCTTCTCCTGTGACGGGTGCAATCACATACTGTACCTGCTTATTGGGGATAAGTGGTTTCTGCTGCAGTAAAAGGCAGACTGGCATCTTAAGAATGTGTCTCCATTTAACTAATGCGCTAGACCAAGTGCAGCACTTTAGTTAAGTGTTCGTGTCTGCATTGAGAACAGTGCATCCCTTGTAATAGGGCACACTGTCTTGGTCTGCATCTGAGGCATCTGTTTAAGTGTGTGCTGTAGTGTCAACCAGAGAAATGTTTCCTATGTACAATATGGACTCAGAAGTCTTCAGACAAAGGTCGTAGTTCCAGGCAACTTTGCTAACTTTTTGAATATCTGAGACACACTAGAATCCAGAAGTGGGGGTCATCATAGAGGGAGTCACAAACACTAACTTGGAAGTAACAAACAATTTAGGTACAGAAAAAACGTAAGGACTCCAATTTGTGATTGCCATCATAAAGGACTAGAAACTACTTCTGAACAGAATAATGAAGAAATTATTTAAATTACACATGGCTTTTTGAGAATATGTCCCAAGTACATCATGGTCGCTTGCACAGCATTACAACCACTTCTGAAACACCAAAACACGTCTTTGTGGTGACCAAACTCCTGGTGTGCAGACCCCTGGAATTCCAAATGCAACATGAGCAGTAAGAGAATGTTGTTAGGCTTTCACAACCGCTGAGTGTAGGACCGTAGAATGCTTAAGAGCTGTGGCATGTAATGGTGTACCTCTCAATCACCAGGAGTCATGAGCAATGAGGAATAGTGAGTCTGAAATCACCAGCAATGTCCCTGCTTCCCATAACACCTAGTGCAAACATGACACAACAGGGAATGGTAGGTCAGCTCCTTGGGAACCTTGACAAATAACACCCTTTTAGAACACAACCTTCCAGAAAACCTGTCAATTTTTGCTTTATCCAGATTCCTAAAAGTAGGGTAAGGGGGCCTGGCCAAGATGGTGGTGAACTAAGGTGAGATTTCGGGGCTCTCTGCTGCCACGGCAGAGATTTGCAGTGATTGGCGGTATCTGGGGCCCCTACTCTTACCCCATCCACAACAGGTTGGACTGCATGGCAGGGCACCTGCACGGGCGTTAAGCCCTATCACAGTAGCTTGGATCACTGCAGAGGGTGACGTATTATTGGGCCTACTCTGCTTTAGAGTGGGTCACTGGCAGACTAGATTTTAACAGAAACCAGAACTGGGGAAATGCTTGCTACTTCTTAGACCGTGGCCTCTTCAAAACACAAAAAAGAACTATCAGTCTAGGAGATGCTGACTAGATCCACACCAGTGCAACACAAACCTACAGACAACATACCCCAGTACCAACTGAAGACACTGAAGAGGCCAGACGGGACCTGGGTATGCCGGAGAATCCCTCTGATTCTGAAGCCAGAGCCTCTGGGGAAACTTCCCCAGGGGAGCAGCCTGCTGGAAACGCACGGCCCGGTGACGAAAGTATAATAGACCATCTACCAAAGAAAGCGAATAGGAGCAACAAGCGGTTTTGGACAGGATCGTTGCCAGCACTAGTAAATAGATGCCGACAGTGGATGCTCACATTGTGGCTATACCCTGCCTTTGTCTGTTCGGCTTTCAGGTGGCTATGCCATAATGCCGGGGCCTGAGGTAGCAGAGACCTCCCGCAGATTAGGTAACAACATCAGACATCCCTGGGCCAAGGTGGACGCCCTCCCTATGGGCTCACCCAACCAAGGGACTGCTTTATATGGTTGGTTAGGCACATGTTGTACCACTCTGTTTGTTACATCATCCCCCTCCTCTCTACAGAGAACGAAGCCAAGCCCCTTTGTGTTCCAAACCTCATACAACAACACTCTGCATCACACACAGTACATCCCCCCTGTAACATACAGGTGGCATAAGCCTTCCCCCCCCCAACAACACACCTCACAACAACATTTCTGAACCTTAACGATAGAGACCTCAACAACCCCGCTAAATGTTTGGCAGTACTCTCCCTACTTCAGTGCTCTGAGAGTCATATCTTTTTAGTACAGGAAACTCAGGTCCTCTATCAAACATGCTCCAAACTGTTCCCTCAACAGTACTGGTCCTCAGACAAACGAAACATGGAGGGGTGGTGATCCTGGTGTCTATATCTTTCCCAGGGGAATTACTCACTAAGGTAGCTGAGATAAAGGGTAGATTCCTCACATATAGAGTATAGCTAGGCAACTTTCACTTCCTACTCGCCTTAATTTACGCCCCTAACGTGAAACCGAAGGCATTCATCATGGAAGCCTTCATCCCAACACTTACCACACCCGATGCAGCACTTTTTAGAGGGGGTGACTTCACCTAGTTATGGACAATGACCTGGACAGGTCGGGCCACCGACATGGCCAGACTGGTGCCTTCTCCCCCTATAGGGCTTCAGTAGCTTAGGGACTGCAGATTGGTAGATACATGGCAAGAAGCAAATGCAAACACCCACAACTAAACCTTTTGTTAGGCGCTGATGAAAACATATACCCATATAGACTATTTCTTAGACTCCCCAGATTTTCTAGCCCACATTAGAGATACCACAATAGAACCCTCCCTATCATACCATGCCCCACTTTTATTAGCAGCCCAATTTGATTCCACTCACTTCCACTCTCCTAGTTGGAGATTTCAAGACTCCATATTCTAGACACATAGTTCGGGGAAGGCCATACGTCGGACCATAAAAGACTCTTAGCAGCAACGACAATGAGATCTCATCCCTCATGTCCATTTGAGAAGTCCTTAAGTCAGTGATACGGGGAGATGAAACCTCTATCTCTGCCACAGAGAATAAAGCTCAGTGAGAGCTGGGCTGGAACTTCAGCAGAGGGTGGCGGAGTGGGAGCGAATCCACAAACACACATGGGGGCACCTACAGTTAGGAGAGAATTGGAAAAGGCCGCCTCCAACTGAAGCGTCTGGATTTAGACCGAGCTGAATACGCCATAGTAAGACTAAAGCACAAATTCTAATAGGGGGGAAACCACTGTGGACAATTATTGGCCCATAAAATTCAGGCATGTTCCCAGGCTGCTGCTATTAAAATAGTACGGCCTGTTCTTACTCGGGGACACAAACAGATCCTCAAATCGCAGATGCATTCCATGAATTTTACCAAACTATGATTCTGGCGCAGCTATAAACTCTGACCCTTCCTCTTACTTATATGGGTGTACCATTACACCACTTCCCCATGCTGAAACTGACTCCCTTGACCAACCAATACATGTAGATAAAGTTATTTCAGCTATCTCGCTACTGTAACCACGGAAGTCACCAAGTCTGGATGGTTTCAACCCCCCTCTTCTATAAAACCTTCTACCTAGAATTAGCACTACTACTCACAAGACTAATTAACTTGTTTGCCGATACGGCTCGCTTCCTGATAGCATTCTTGATGCGACTATTACTGTGATCTCGAAACAGGGCAAGGACCCAGAGTAGTGCGGGTCCTACTGGCCATTTCACTACTTAACAAAGACACCAGGTTGTTAACAGGCATCCTAGCATATTGCTTCAGCCATTTCATGCCCAGGCTGGTGGATCCTGATCAAGCAGTCTTCATTCTGCACAGGCAATGTAGAGACAATATGAAACGTCTCCTGCGTCTTATTATTACAACACAACATTCGCAGCGGGAGGCATTGTTGTCATCCATTGAAACTGAGAAAGCATTCAACAGGGTCCACTGGCCTTACCTCTTTGAGGTACTAGCTCACTTTGATTTTGATCCTAAACTAATGAGCTGAATAAAAACCATCTTTAGTGCACCTAGGGCCTCTGTCTGGGTGAACAGCATATACTAATAGTCTTTTCTGATTAGACAAGGGACGAGAGAGGGATGTCTCTCCCCCCCCCCCCCAATTCTTTTCACCCTCTATTTGGAAACCCTGGCCCACCGCCTATGTATGAATACCATCATAACTGGTATCAAATTTGGTGGTGACCACCACCGTATTAGTCTGTACGCGGACAAAGTGATGTTAGCCTTATTTGACCCCCTGGTCTCACTTCGGCCCAAGCTGCATCACTGCATGAGTTGGGACTATTTCTGCACTTTGAGTGAAAATGCAAAAATCCCCAGTCCTGAACCTCACAGTCCCCCCTGCCCATGGAGCATAGATCCGCTCCCATTCTCCTTCTTTTGGTCTTCCTCCAATATCCCACACCTAGGCATCAAACTAGATGACTCTTCTGCAAGAACTGCCCATAGAAATTATGCTGCCCTTTCTAAACTTGTGCTGGCAGAGCTAGAGGCGTGTCGCAAGTATCAACTGTCATGGCTTGGTCGGTAGCAGCGATTAAAATGATGATCCTTCCTCGTGTCTTGTATATTTTTCAAACGATTCTCCTTTCTCCTCCGCCTTAGACATTAAATGCAACACACTCTGCAATCCTCAAATTAATCTGGGGCAGCAAGCCTCCACATCTGTCTAGGCAGATCCTTTTCCACCCTGAGAGAGATAGGGGACTGGTGGTCTCATACCTTGTGAGATACTTTCAGGCTGCTCAATTGTGTTTCATTATTTAACCCCTACTGTTCCCAGGACGAGGTAATCTCGTCCAGGGCACCGGTTGCCGGGTGACTTGGACGAGATCACCTCGTCCTGCACCCGGGAACTGGGGGGAGCGCTAGCGCTCCCCCCCTGTGCTCGAAAGGCAGGGATGGAAGGGGAAGCCCTTCCCCCCCCCCCCCTGACCACCCCAACCCCTCCCCGTGACATCAGCGCGCTGATTTGTCACAGGGCCTCCTCCCACCGCGCTGGAAGCTCAGCTTCCAGTGCGATCGAAAGAGAAATGCTTTGCATTTCTCTTTTGATCACGTGGGGGAGGCCCAGAGAGGCTTCAAAGGGAAGGAAATGTATTTCCTTCCCTTTGAAGTCTCTCTGAGCGTTTCAAAAGTCGGATTGCAAGCAATCCGGCTTTTGAAACGCTCAATAGACACCAGGGATCTTATTTTTTGGTGAAACTGGCATGTTGGGAGCGACCCCTTAGGCAAGGGTCGCTCCCCTAGGCGGTAAATTATATTTAGGGCATTTCAGCCTATTTTTATGAGGCCAATCAGCCCCCAAGGGGGACAGAAACCACTAGACACCAGGGAGTTTTTTTTTTTTTTTTTACGTGAATTTCACGCAAGGGGAGCGACCCCTTAGGCAAGGGTCGCTCCCCTGGGGGGGGATTTTATTTGAGGCCATTTCTGCCACTCTTGGGGGCAGATCAGCCTATTTTGATTAGGCCGATCTGCCCCCAAGGGGGGCAGAAACCACTAGGCACCGGGGATTTTTTATTTATTTTTTGCGCCAATGTCACGCAGGAGGAGGGACCAAGTAGGCAGGGGTAGCTCCCGGGGGTGGGAGGGCGTTGGGGGGATAATTTATTTTAGGCCATTTCTGCCCCCAGGAGGTGCAGAAATCTCTAGACGCCAGGGCAAATTTATTTTGTGGGTTTTTTTTTGTTTGTTTGTTTGTTTGTTTGTGTTTTTTAGATCTGGGGAGCGATCCATTAGGCAAGGGTCGCTCCCCTGGGTGGAAAATTGTATTTAGATCATTTCTGCCCCACTTGGTGGAAGATTGGCCGATTTTCGCAGAAACCACTAGGCACCGGAGATTTTTTTTGTGCCAATGTCACGCAGGGGGAGCGACCCCACAGGCAAGGGTCGTTCCCGGGGGAGGTTTTGGGGGGTGGGGGTGCACATTTACTTTAGGCCATTTCTGCCCCCCCTGGGGCCGGCTGAGCTAGAGGCCAAAATCCACAGGTAGGCACTTTGCAAAAAACACCTCTGTTTTCTGTGAAAAAATGTGATGTGTCCACATTGTGTTTTGGGCCATTTCCTTTCGTGGGCGCTAGGCCTATCCACACAAGTGAGGTACCATTTTTATTGGGAGACTTGGGGGAACACTGGGTGGAAGGAAATTTGCAGCTCCTCTCAGATTCCAGAACTTTCTGTCACCGAAATGAGAGGAAAAAGTGTTTTTTTTTGGCCAAATTTTGATGTTTGCAAAGGATTCTGGGTAACAGAACCTGGTCAGAGCCCCACAAGTCACCCCATCTTGGATTCCCCTGGGTTTATAGTTTTCAAAAATGTGCTGGTTTGCTAGGTTTCCCCAGGTGCCGGCTGAGTTACAGGCCAAAATCCACAGGTAGGCACTGTTTTCTATGAAAAATATGTGATGTGTCCACGTTATCTTTTGGGCCATTTCCTGTCACGGGCGCTAGGCCTGCCCACACAAGTGAGGCATAATTTTTATCTGGAGACTTTGGGAAACATAGAATAGCAAAACAAGTGTTATTGCCCCTTGTCTTTCCCTACCTTTTTTAGTTCCAAATATAAGAGAGTGTGTCCAATAGACGTCTATTTGAGAAATGCCCTGTAATTCACATGCTAGTATGGTCACCCCAGAATTCAAAGATGTGCAAATAACCACTGCTCCTCAACACCTTATCTTGTTCCCATTTTGTAAATACAAAGGTTTTCTTGATAGCTATTTTTCACTCTTTATATTTCAGCAAATGAATTGCTGTATACTCGGTATAGAATGAAAACGCAATGCAGGGTGCAGCTCATTTATTGGCTCTGGGTACCTAGGGTTCTTGATGATCCTACAAGCCCTATATATCCCCGCAACCAGAAGAGTCCAGCAGGCGTAACGATATATTGCTTGAAAAAATCTGACATTGCAGGAAAAAGTTACAGAGTAAAACGTAGAGAAAGTGCCATTTTTTTCACCTCAATTTCAATATTTTTCTTTTTCAGTTGTTGTTTTCTGTAGGAAACCCTTGTAGGATCTACACAAAAGACCCCTTGCTGAATTCAGAATTTTGTCTACCTTTCAGAAATGTTTAGGTTTCTCGGATCCAGCATTGGTTTCATGCCCATTTCTGTCACTGACTGGAAGGAGGCTGAAAGCACAAACAAATCATAAAAATGGGGTATGTCCCAGTAAAATGCCAAATTTGTGTTGCAAAATTGGGTTTTCTGATTCAAGTCTTCCTGTTCCTGAAAGCTGGGAAGCTGGGGATTTTAGCACTGCAAACCCTTTTTTGATTCAATTTTCAGGGGAAAAAAACACAAGCTTTCTTCTGCAGCAACTTTTTCCCTTTTAAAAAAAAAAAAAAAAACGACATTTTCACTGTATTTTGGCTAATTTCTTGGCCTCCTTCAGGGGAACCCACAAAGTCTGGGTACCTCTAGAATCCCTAGGATGTTGGAAAAAAAGGACACAAATGTGGCTTGGCTAGCTTATGTGGACAAAACGTTATGAGGGCCTAAGCGCAAACTGCCCCAAATAGCAAAAAAAAAGGCCTGGCACAGGAGGGGGAAAAGGCCTGGCAGCGAAGGGGTTAATGGAGCCGCCCATACACTGAAAAACACTAGTGTTTCATGGACTAGGCTGTCGCAGTGTACCAGATATGGAAGGAACGCTGGCTTCCACTCAAACACCGGTCTAAAAGACTCTATTCTCCCTCCCCCTCACTAGCATGTCGTTCCAGGTCTGGAACACAGTCACCATGAAAGTTGGGCTAACTTTTTTTCCCATCGCCTCTGACTCAAATTTGTGCCAAACTAGACTTCACCCCTGGCATGAACCCAGATTGCTTCCGCAGATAGAATTCTGTAGGGTGTAAGAGAATAGGAAGCTTATTTGATATGGACAGCATCATCCCTTTTGACTGTCTAAAGGAAGAATACAGGTTAACTGAGGTGGACAGGTTGATGTACCTGCAGGGTAGGGTATTTGAGAAATTGGTAACTCTCAAGCAAGACGACAAACAACTGATACCGGATATTATATGCACCTAACCTTAAGACACACCTGCCCAAAATTCCAGGGCAGCGTAGATGGGAGTCTGAGATAGGGAGAGAGTTATTTGCAGAGTGGGGAGACATTCACTATAGGGCCCACCACACTGGATAGAGTGCAGTGGGCACGGAGACGGCTTACAAGATTGCCGCTTACTGGGATCATACCCCAGCCCAAATCCACTCCTGGAATTGCTGTAAACCGGCCACTTGCTGGAGAGGCTGGGTAACGCAGGCACATTACTACATCTGCTGTGACATTGCCCCAAGTTGCAATGATATTAAAGTGACATTTTAGATGCAATAGACAAGGCCTTCAAAACAGAGATTCCTAGACTGCCGACATATAATGTTCTCTGCCTTTCAAACCCACTAACATTCCTGCTTAATTCTATGAAAGAACGACAGATGGCTTTGGCCATCAGTAAATTCCTTCAAACTGTCTTATCACTTTGGGGCATGGACAGAATTGCCAATCAAACATCCTGGCTTCACAGACTCTGGTATCTGCTGGGGTTGGAGAAGCTTTCACTCGCAGTGGAACATCGATCCACAGACTTTACTACTCTATGGGCACCCTTCATCCAAATTCTGTCTTCCGAATTCAATGAAATCACATACTGTACATACTTAAAAGTCTTACGTCTCCCAAGTTAGGGCAACGGAACAGTATCCCACTCCCAAGGCCACACTGCTCTCCGTTGGGTGGCCAGGTGGAGCCCACACATCCCTCCACTAACATTTCTTGGGTTCAGAAGGTTGGGATGAGATGGGGTGGGTACAAAGAGGGAGGGGGACCTGTCCTTGTTTGTGTTATTGTTTTTGTTGTTTCATTTCTTTTTACTGTTCACAGTGCAACTAATTACTCTGCCTGCCCCTGGGTTGTGCCATCCAAGCTGTGTTATACAGTTCACGAATTGCTACTGCTGATGCTGGGCCGAAGGGTTGTAGGCATACAACTGGGTTTCTCCTGTTTAGAATTCATAATGAATAGAATTGATCAAACAAATTAGGGCAAGGCTTTCCTGTTTAGAGATACTGCATTTATTTTAACTTTTTTGAAAAATCACGACCATTTTATTATTTTAATAACATTCTGGTTCACCTTTCAATATTTAGCATGTTAATAAATAATTAATTAGATATTTGTACCAATAAATACTGCAATATGGGCCAGATGTGTCAAAGGGTTTTGCATTTGCAAACAGTGCGAATCAGTAAAATCCACTGTTTACGTATGCAAAATCGCCTTCCACGATGTATGAATGGCATTCGCAGTGCAAATTTAAGGAATCGGTAAAATAGCGATTCCTCAAAATTGCTAGTAGATAATGAGAATCGCACACTGCAGTTCGAAAATTTCGAATCACAATTCAATGTATAGAGCATTCGCAAATTGCGAATAGTTAAATAGGTTTTTGCATGTGCAATTTACCACAAATTGAAATCAGTTGGTTAACAGGTGTAACCTATATAAAGACGCCCAGAATGCATCAGCCCTTTTCCACAATAGCTGCACTCTACATCATGATGATGAGGAGGATAAAGATCTTGGCAGGTCAGAGGAAAGGGAGGAGGAGACAGGAGTGCATTTTTAGAGTGCACATTACCCTATTTAAACAAACAGAGGAGGAGATTTACAGGTTAAGCTCAGCCATAATACTTGATTTCATAGCTGATTTACAACCCCTACAGCAGCGAAACACACACAGAACCAATGCCATACCCACTTGTGTGCAGGTATTATGCTCCCTGCACCTCTTAGCCTCAGAAAACTATCAAGGGGTCATAGCAGCAGCTGGAGGTGTCTCCCGAAGTGTGCTTTCACGCTTCTTTAATGCATTCCTAAATGCCATGCTAACCAAATTCCATCTGCACATAAAATTCCCCAACACCCCCCCAGGATTTTCAGAAAACAAAATTTGATTTCTACCAGGAAGCCCAGTTTCCACATCATTGGCTGCATTGATGGGACACTTAGCTATCTGTCCACCATCTGCCACAGAGTATGTTTATCGGAACAGAAAGAGTACACATTCCATGAACATACAAGTCATATGCAATGCTTCCAACGTAATAACAGATTTTGTGGCCAGATACCCAGGTAGCACACATGATTCCTACTTCTTTAGGCACAGTAGGACACACACAAGACTTTTTTCTGGGAGTTTTGGCAAAGGATACCTACTTGGTAGTGTAACAGTGAACAATGTTGCATAACTTCTATGTGATGTCACAGATAACAATAACTCATTTTACTCTCCTGTCATTCTAGGAGACCGTGCAGATGCAGTGCGGTCCCTCATCTTAACACCCTATTTAAATCCTGCCACATCAAGTGAAAGGAGGTACAATGCAGCACACAGGAGGACAAGTAGCGTGAGAGAGGACCTTTGGCCTGCTGAAGAGTCATTTCAGATGCCTCCGCAAGAATGGGGGTGCAATGCAATACAGTCTGGAAAACACCTGCAAATTCGTGGCCGCATGTGCTATGTTGCACAACATCGCAACAATGAGAGGCATACCACTGGAACCCATAGAGCCTGACTCCGATGAGGATGACGATCCCTTGCCACCCCTTCACCCGTAGCAAACAGAACCAGTGCAATAGAGGGCAGACAAAGACGAGCTGAGATCACGCACAACTATTTCTGATGTTAATGACAACAACACGTCTACTTTCATTTATTGCTGTAGATAGCACATTTATTGATATAAATGAAAGGTACACTGTTCCAAACTATACTAACATTCTAGGAGACCTGATGTCTCAGGAGCAAAAACCCTCAAGCATCACATTGGATGACTGGCATCATCATAGGGAATGCTCCACGCCAGGCCGGTGCTGCAACACCTGCCGGGCTCCCTGAACGGGGGCTCTTAACCATATTAAATTTGATTTAGCTAATTGGTTTTAGTTATGAAGACACAAGTGCCTGCATTCAGGCACCAGCACTGGTGGAGAGAAACAAAACTATAAAACTAAAATTTGTTATTCATCACAATAAATCCATCAAAATTTTAATTAGTTCAATCAGGGAATGAAGACCAAGATTAAAAAACGCCCATGAAAGTCACAAATTGAGTGTGATGCTCAATTACTTTCAAAGAGCAAAAACCACAGAGGACTACGACAATTGAGGTACCTCTAAACATGTCAACATGTTTCGCGTCTTCCGGTCCAACAGGATCCATTGATGCTTCATCAGGACCAAACAACAATACTTTTTCTCCAATAAGTACAAAAATACAATCAAAATAAAGCAAAAACCCACATTTTAGGCGTACAGATCAGTCACTTACATCAAGGAAATTGGTTGAGTCAAAACAAGATCACCCTAGAAGAAAGAAAATTTACAACACCAGAGGTACACAAATAGTGATTGCCAAGGTGCATATGTGAAAATAACTCTGTGATGAATCATAGCTTAAATACATAAGGTCAGGCTTACCACCCTTAATTCGAGATCGGGCCCCTTGGGGGAAACATGCTAAGGACTCCAAAAGACACTATTCATAATAAAACAGATAACCATGGGTTATATATAAGCAAAAACATTTTTTGGGGTATATGAATTGGTAAATAGGTCACAAAATGTATTGCAAGTCCATAAAGAAGTGGAAACTAATCATAGTTAAGGTTAAATGCATTACAAAGTTTCCGTAGTGACTGCTATTATGTCAAAATATGCACGGTCCGCTCTCCAGGACCTAAAAACGAACTATCGGTAGTGGAAAATGACAGTTTAAATAGTGCGGGCGTAAAGGACAAAAATCACACCATCGAACATTGAGGGTACTCACAATTATGTTGGAGGTTCTTTTGTGTGGACCTAACCTCTGGCCAGTGTTCCCGCAACAACCTGGAACGGGCGCTGTCAGAGTCTATTAATAGACGCCGTGCGATGCAGAAAAACAATGTCTTCCGGCTCGTGCGAGTCAGCAAGTGCTGACACAAAGAAAGAACTATAAACTCAGCCGGGTGAGGCCCAGGGCCACAAAAATAAAAGAAGGGCAACCCCTCCAAAGGAATAATGGAGGGGGGAACCTTCTGAAGTCAGTAATACTAGAAAAAATAATCTGGTCCAAAATTAACCAAATGTATAAACCAATTCAAAAACCCGTCAAAGAAAGCACTATTTGAAATATTTGTCAAATTAGAAAAAAACTCAAATGATGTGTATGTCAACGGGTCTATGGCTATGGGGCAAATAAAACCATTCCAAAGACAGCCAAATGAGACCGAGAGTAACACAAATGAAGGACAACCCTTCCAAATGACTAATGGAAACGAGAACTGTCCGTGGCGAGCCGTACTGTCAAAAGTTGATTAATCTAAAGATTGTTGCAAACTCACAGACATATAAAGCCAATGCAGAAAAGGCGCAATTACAGAGGTAATATGAAACAGTGCTGTTTTATGTTAAAGTCAGGAAATTAGTGGGTGAAAGAGGACATGTATCTTATAGGATAAATCAAGTTCACACCTACTTAGGAAAGGTAGAGTGTCAGAAGGCAATTCGCCAGAATCCTGGTAAATGGATCATGATTGTAATCAAGAGAGAGAGGTCCAGGGGATATCATCATTCGGGCCCCGTTTATTGGTCCCTAATTTGAACACCCATCTTTGTTCTGTCCTAAAGAGGGAACCAGTGTCCTATGGTTGAATTCGGGGTCCTTCTAAAATTACCCACCAAAGGTCATCTGGAGTATGTGGGTGTTCCAAAAAGTGCGTGCAAAGTTAAGTAGTAACTCTTTTGCATCTGATGCTACTTCTATGTTCGTTGATGCAGGTCTTTACTGGTCGTGTAGTCATGCCAATGTAACGTAAATTTCACAGACACGTTATCATGTAGATGCAATTTTTTGTGTCACAATAGGTGTGTTTCTTAAGACGCCAGGTCCCAATAGGATCTAGATCCAATGTCGTCAAATGTCTAGTCAGCGGACAAACACTACAACTACCACAGGGATGATGACCCTCCACTGGGGGTAGGTCCCATAAAGTTATTTGAGAGGGACAGTCCTGTGGGAGACGAGGAGTGTGGACGACTATATCCTTAATGTTGGCTGTCCGTTTAAAAGCAAAAGGGGTCTTGGAACAGTCAGCCCTCCACTCGTTAAAATTGGCCATCTCTTACTAATCAGCTTCTTGATTGTATTAGATAAGGGAGTGTAGGTGGACACACATGTTAGTCTAGTCTGGCGGGCCTTATCGACAGTGGTTAGAAGGGCGTCCCTATTATTGTTCCTGGCTCTTTTGCGTGCCTGGTTGACTATTCTAGGGGGAAAGTGACGCTCATGAAGTTTCTCTTGGAGGGCATCCGCCTGATGACCAAATTCTTGAGGTGAGCTACAATTGCGTCTTAGTCGTAAAAACTGGCCGACGGGTAAGTTATCCCGCAGGGATTTAGGATGGTGACTCTCGTATAACAGGAGTGAATTATGATCCGTTGGCTTGTGGTAAATACTGGTAAGTAACTTAACATTATTGATGGAGATCAAGAGATCTAAGAAAGGTAACTGGGTAGAAGACACAGTAGCTGTAAATTTCAAAAAGGGGTCAAGAGTGTTAACCCACCTTATGAAATGATCAGCAGTAGTTAGTGGGCCCTGCCATATAATTAAGATGTCGTCAATATAATGCCACCATAATCTAATTAAATTCTGAAAAGGATTACATAGGTGTAAAATGTGTTTCTTTTCGAAATCCTACATATATAGGCAGGCTAACCTGGATGCAAATGTGCGTCCCTCGAATCTGATGAAAAAATTGATCCTCAAAGAGGAAGAAATTCTCTGTCAGAGCAAGCGTAGCACATTGCATAATGAAAGGCACAGGAGTGGATAGATCGGTGGGAGCGTCATAGAGGGCCGTTTCAATTACCCGTAAAGTGGCGTCTTGTGGAATATTAGTATATAAGGCTTCCACATCCAAAGTGATAATTCCTTGTACATCACAAATGACTGTAAAGTGGTCACAAAACATTGACAAAGGTTCTAGGATAGAACCTAAACCTGAGACAATTGGACGTCCGGGGGGGGGGGGGGTGATTATGCCTTTGCGACTCTTGTGTAAACAATAAAAGTATGGAGAATGAGGATGCAGTGTATCAAGAAATTCTGACTCCTTAGGAGAAATCCAAGAATTATTCTTGGCTTCTTCGATGAGACATCTGATTTGGGTCTGTAACCTCCCAGTGGGGTCACTTGTTATCCTCGCATAGTGCGTGGAGTCACTCAAGAGACGTAAACATTCACGTCTATAATCAATAGAATCCATGATCACAATGGCACCGCCTTTGTCCGCCTGCTTAATGGTGATATTGGGGTCCGAGGCTAAGGATAGTAGAGCCCTCTTCTCTTTCGTTGGTACGTTGACATACGTATGTTTTAGGTGCAATTGGTTGAGATCAGCTAATACTGCTTTTTCAAAAGTTAAAACCTCACTAGGCAGAGTCACTGGTGGTGGAACAAAGAGTGAAGATTTCTTTAAACCAGAATCTGTCATTTGTAGTCCCATAGGTTTGTCAGTGAAGAAAAAATGCAATTGAATTTTGCGAAAGAATTGAGCAAGTTCAATATGTAGGCGGAAGAAATCCTCCTCAGGGGTGGGAACAAAACCCAGGCCCTTATTGAGCACCTCATTTTCATCCTCTGTAAGTAATCTGGTTGACAAGTTAACAACTAGGTTCTCCTCGGGGGAATTTTTACTTGGCTCCTGGTAACCATCTGTGGTTCCTCTCTGGACCACTGGATGTGTCTGCCTCTTCCTCTCCTTCTGCCTCTGCCTCTGCCGCGGCCTAAAAAAGGCACGAAAGGCCTCATGGGACGAGGTTGAAAGAAGGGGTAAGGTGGTTGCCAGGGCATAGGTTGATGAACAGGATATGGAGCATAATTAAAAAATGGCACATTTTTTGCCTTGACTTCAGGTAATATATGTGTGAATAGGACATGGGTATACAGTATACACAATCATGTCCCAGTTATTAACATCATAGTACAACTGCTACATAAAATGCAAGTCCCATGTACTTCTCCACATTACTTTTTACATCCACGCACTCCACTTGAACGCTCAGTGGTCTCCGTGGCACCTCTTGTTGTGGGTTCAGAGACAGTACTGCATCTAGAGAGTTCCTCACCATCCCCACCACCCAGTTCGCTGTTTGTAGCACTCCGAGCTGTTTACATTGTCTCCAATAAATTGGTGATTTGCACCAATCCTTGTGCAATGTCCCAACTGCAATGTGTCATCTCCACTTGGATGCCCACAGCACGTGGTGACACCAAAACAGTTGTGGTCGTGAGCCGATTTACAGATCTGCTGAACCCATCCCATCTGCCCATCAATTGGTGATGGTGCCTATGGTGGGTGACATGCTCCTGCTGCATTACAGTGCAGAGTTCCCTAATGGCATTTGTCATCTCCCTTATGTGTTCTGCTGCAGCATGCTGTCCCTCATGCAGCTTGCACATGTTGTTATTGAGAGACTCCAACTGCCTATGCATTGATCCCGTGTTGTCGTTGCTAGAGCCCAACTGCCTATGCATTGATACCATGTTGTGATCAATTGATACCAACTGCCTGTGTTTAGATCTCATGTGTTTACATTTCAGGCACTACACGTTTAGCATGGATGCCTCAAACACTGATGTGCACTCACCTTCCTCTGTGCATTGTCTGCCTTCTTCACGACACCTCCTGAGGGGAGTAGACTGACACTGGAACCAGGACTGCTCTCTGTCAGTGCTTCTAACCTCTGGACGTGATGTGGGTACTTCTTACGGCAACTCATCGGAGTCCAGGTTAAATTCAGGTAGGGGTAGCACGCTTGCCCTGTGTCTAGATGGCGCTTGTGTGATAGATTCACTGGTGCTTACATCGGACATGCGGCCAATGGCATGGGCACTGCAGGGGCCCCCGTAAGAGGGTCCCACTTTGTATTTCAGTGTCTGCATTGCAGACACTGAAATATGCGACGGGTGCCACTGCACCCGTCGCACATCCTCCACTCCGCCGGCTCCATTTGGAGCCGGCATCCTCATGGAGGGCTGTTTCCCACTGGGCTGGCGGGCGGCCTTTTGGCGGTCGCCCGCCAGCCCAGTGGGAAACCCAGAATGACCGCCATGGTCTTTTGACCGCGGTACGGTCTTCTGGCGGTTCCCTCCAGGCGGGCGGCTCCCGCCGCCCGCCGGGGTCAGAATGACCCCCTTTGTGTTGGGCAAAGAGGAGAAGAGAAGATGATAAAGGAGAAAGCGAAAGAAAAAAGAGGGAAACATATCCCAATTAAGATATATACTTGTAAGTGTATAAAACATAATCACACTCCTTAATATCAAGAGTAAAATATAGTAAATAAAACTGTTAGACCTCGCAGCTCTTGGTCTGGTTTCCCCTGAAGTTTTGGCTACTGTCCTCCTGTTTTTGAGCCTGTGCTGAGTTTCGTTTTTGCTGACTTTACGTCTCTGGGGCCCATATTTATACTTTTTTGCGTCACATCTTGAGGCAAAAGCGGCGCAAACTTACAAAATACAATTATATTTTGTTAGTTTGTGCTGCTTTTGCGTCAAACAATGACGCAAATGCGGCGCAAAAAAAGTATAAATATGGGCCTGAGTACTTTACCACTGCTGACCAGTGCAAACGTGCAAGTGCTCTTTCTAAATGGTATTGGTGACGTGTTTATCCATGATTAGCATATTTGATTTACAAGTAACTCCCCATATATAGTGCCCCATGTGTGCCCAGGACCTGTAAATCGAATGCTACCAGTGAGCCTGCAGCACTGATTGTGCCACCCATATGAATAGCCCTGTAAACATAACTCAGAATTGCCACTGCAGTGTCTGTGTGTGCAATTTTATTTTACTGCCAGGTTGACCTGACAAGAGTACCCGCTTGCCAGGCAGAAACATTTCCTTTTACTACATTTACATCATCCCTAAGGTAGGCCCAAGCCAGACCCATGGCCAGGGTGCTGTGTATTTAAAAGGTAGGACGTGTGCTGGTGAGGTTTACATGTCCTGATGGTGAAATACTGCTAAATTTGTTTTTCACTATTGCAATGACTACCTCTTCCATTGGGTAACATGGGGATTGCCTTGCAATTTCTTTCAAGTATTATTTCCCACTGGGGGCAGATAGAGATATGGAGCTTCGGGTCTCTGAACTCACAATTTAAAAATACATCCTTTGGTAAAGTTGGTTTTTAAATTGTAAGTTTGCAATGCCATATTTAGAAAGTGGGCATTTTATTGCTTAACCATTCTGTGCCTCTGACTGTCTGTTGAATACACGTCTGGGTCAGGATGACAGTTGGGCTGTTTTTGAATTCACTCTAGACAGTCACACAAAGGGAGCTCAGGTGTGCCCTCCATATCCTAATGGGTCTTCTTGAGCTAGAGTGATGGGAGGAGCTGACACTTGCACCTGAAAAGGGCTGTGTCTGTCCTTACACAAAGCAGTCTCCAACTCCCTGGAGTGTAGTTTGCCTACTTCAAAGGCAGCAATGAGTATACGTTCTCAACCCCTGAGACCACAACTTTAGAATCCTTCAGGACTGAGGAAATTCTGCCATGAAGAAGAGCTAGATGTTGTTTGAGGGACTGCGGCATTGCCTGTTGCTTTGCTGTGCAGGCCTGCTGCTTCTGTCCTGGGAGTGAAGGGACTGGACTCTACATCCTGCATCCAAAGGTTCTGCAAAGGCTTGGACTGAGATTGCCAGCGAGTAGAAGTCTCAGCTACATCAAATACTTCGTCAGCCAGCACCTGGGCTTTCTTGCTGAGAGTCCTGACTTGCCAAGTGGTGCCAAATCCAGGCCTTGGGACCTTGGGAGTGAGTTCTGGTGTAAACAAGAAGAAACCAGGTTGTCCTTACTGAGTGCAGCAACTGATGCTGCAAACCCAATGCCACTGCAGCACGTCTGAATTCCCGCCAAAGCTTAAATCCTGTGTGCTGTGTCGCCGACATCTGGGACACACAACTCCACCTACTCCACAGCACCTTTGGCCCCATACTGTAATTGCAACACCGCAAAGTTGGCGCCTCATGTCTTAACATGCTGGATTCATAGAGCCTGCCAGATGATAAGGAACTTATGTCTTGCCTTGCCATGCTTGATGACAGCTCATCATCTCCCCTGCAACTGTAAGGAACCAACACCTCACCTCCCCTTCCTAAAAGTAAGGAACCGACTCCTCATCTCCCTGACGTAGCACTGGCTCCAGCGATACCTCGCCTTGCCAACTCCATGCAATGTCTTTATTTCCTCATTTTCCAAAAGGACTGTTACTGGGGTCCGTGCGACTCCATGACCGGTCCACACTGCATCACAAGTGACTGTGGACTGTTGGGAACAACTCTGTCAAGATGTCTTGAAAGCCTCATTTGGAGCTATTGTGTTTCTAAGCTTTACAGAGATGTAATCCTTAAAAATGTGTAGCTTTACCTGTGTATGCTGGATTTTTGTCATTTTGGTCTTGTGTTACTCAGATAAATATTTGCTATTTTTCTAAACTGGTGTGGAGTACATTTGTGGTGTTTTCAGTGTGCTACTGTGTGTGTGTGTGTGTGTGTGTACAAATACTTTACACATTGCCTCTGAGCTAAGCCTGACTGTTTGTGCCCAGCTACCAAGTGGGTGAGCAGTTATCCTAACTGTGTGGCTCCCTTTACCCTGACTAGAGCGAGGGCCCCTGGTTGGACAGGGTGCAAACCACTGCCAAATAGGGACCCCATTTCTAACAAAAACCATCTAAACTTCATGGAGGGTCATAGTTAATGATTTGAACTGAAGGCGTAAGTTACTATGGCCCTCATAATGACTTTGGCAGTCTCAAACCAAGACTGCCAAAGCCATGGGCATCAGAAGACAGCCAGGTCTGGTGGTCTTTTGCCCACCAAAATATGGATATTGACTGATTTCCACCACAGTTAAGGCAGAAATTCGTCAGTAGCCTTGCTGGCGGATGAGACACCTGGGCAGTGCTACCACCTGCACCGCACTGTCAGTAGGACCCCGCCAGATGTAGTTTGACTGAACAGACCACCTGGCGGTGTCCTGCTGGCGATAGCAGAGCCCCTTCCCCTACCCTGCCGGACAGCCTTTTTGACGGACAAGGTAAGTCGGGTGTCTGTCAGGGAAGGGGGTGGCGGGTGCTGTGATTCTATGAGGGTTTGGGGGTTGGGGGGCAGTGTAATTCTAGGGGTGGCGGGGTGGGGGGTTGAGGGGGCGATGTGATTCTAGGGGGTGGGGATGGGAGATGGGGTGGTTAGGTGATTGCTGTGGCGGAGCCTTCTACTGGTGCCAGGGAAGGAATTCCCTGTCACTGACAGCCCTACCGGCATAGTTTTTTTGCCAGTGATACTACCGCGAAAACAATGTGGTAGGCTGGCTCATTATATTGCTGCTGGTCAAGAGGGGACCTCTGGGTCAGAGATGCAGATCTCCAGCCCAGCAGTTCATACCGCTATGGCAGTATGAGTGGTGATGTGGCTGGTCAACCACACTCATAATGTGGCGGTATACACCGCCAGACTGTTGGAGGTGATACCGCCTCATTAACCCTGGCAGTAAAAAGACCGCCAGGTTCAAAATGAGGGCCTATGTCTTTTTCTCAGGGAGCCTGGTGCTCCAATTTTTTTTTTTTTTTCCTTTTTTTCTTTTACGTTCTTTAGTAGAGTGCAGAAATGAAGAGCAACGCGTTTATCTGCACAGCTGTTACGGTATGTTGCAGCTACAGCGGGGCGAATTTCCAAGGGACGCACACATAGGCCTCTTGCCACATTGTTTCACATCATATACGTCGAACACAGTGCCCTTCTCATAGCCCCAAGGAAGTTTGGAGTATACCGTAGGCGTACAGCACACTATTTAGAAGCAGCCGTTCATTTGACATAACAAGCGTGGTGATCTATTATGCATCAAGGTGCTGTGCCTCTCTGCTCGCCTGCTTTCTCACACCATGCATGCCCAAAAGTTGCTTCTGTGCACTTAATTAGGTCAATGTAATTCGAGTTCAGTCCACAAGAAATATATATAAATATGCAATATTTTCGATATACTACCACAATAAATTCAGGTATCCAAGTGCTGGTCTCGTGATGCAATTACGTTGTCATCACAAGCCTCAAGTCAAAGGTTCCATTAAAGAAAGAAAATAGAAAGGCCTCAGCTGAGTCCCTGAACATAGAAAGTAAATTGTATTCCATTATACATGACACCATCGTTGAGTCCTGACCTTCAAGCTATAATTTACTACTTTGAAAGAGACTTGGTTTTAATCTATTTGCTTTCGATTGTTGCCTTCAAATCTTTGTTCTAAGCCGCACATTACTAGGTTTGATTGGGAAGCATGCCTTGTGCATCAGTGATTGATTCTCGTGGATGCAACCTGAGCATCTTTGTAACCTTAACTTTTGTATACAAATAAGCAAAGGCCAAGCTTTATTCGTGCACATTCATTGCAACATTGCTATTTTGTCCAGAGTCCTGGCCCTCTAATGGGAAAAGACTCCGATATATTAGTGTGTGTCTTACGGTACTTTTTTTCGAGTAAACCAAAATGTGCTACCCTCAAAAATATAACAGCTAGAAACTAAACGGCATACTAGAAAGAGAAGGGAGCCATACGCAGTGGAACAACTAATTTCCCATTTACTGATTTTCTGCTCACTCTGTGATACACTCAGAAGTATGTAGTAAAAGCAATTATTGCAAACTAATGATCCAGTACTTTTAAAAGTAATTGTTGTCTCTCAAAGCAGGTAAGATGGTTCTTAGAGTAAATAAACCCACTACAAATAGGGCAGACGGGACGAGGCAGTGGTGTACCTGTTCTTCAGTGTTCATGTGTATGATGTGGGTGTGACTGTGCATTCACATGTGTCCCCAATGGCTCACTGGTATTAGTCACAACAGGACACTTCACTGTTTGAGGAAGATACAATGAGATCAGTTGAGGTGGCTCTTAATAATCATGTTAGAAATGGGGTTTCTGGTTCGTTAGGGTCTGCACCTCAGCCAGGCAGAATGCACCACTCTAGTCAGGACAAAGGAGCTACACACCCCTGCTCACCCCCTGGGTAGCTTGGCAGGAGCAGTCAGGCTTATCCCTAAGGCAATGCTTAAAGCATTTGCACAACATGTGACACAATAAATACACCACAGCGGAAACACAACAACAAGTTATAGAAAAATAAACTGTATTGTATAACACATCATTAGACCAAACAAGACATCATCATGAATGCCCATACCAAGGAACAACTCCACCTGCCCCAAAAACATCATAGAAGAGATATTGCGCAATTCAGAGTGTTCCCTAAAACAACATTCTGTGCCCCAGTCTGCATAAAGCAAGACCTATATCAGCTTTGAGACATAGACATGCACTATGTCATAAAAGAAAATATTACCCCCCACCCGCGTACAAGGTAGGTCCTGGAAGTATGTGGTCACCCCTAACATGGCAAGCACGACATATCACACAAGTCAGGTCATAATGCAGAAACAATAAGGGCAGAATTATTGTGGTGAACGGCAACGTCTAGAAGCATCCCCAACAACCACCTTCTACACGAAGCTTGTAGTGCTTCTGCGCTCGCATTGGAGGATATATGGTAAGGGCAGATTCCTACTGTCGGGCACAGGAGCTCCTGCACTCCTACACCAGTAAATATGGTAAACTGTCCTCAGTTGGAAGGGGCTCCGTTGAGGTCTCCGTCCCGTCCTGCAAGGTAAAAGTAAATCAAGGCCCCCGAGCATAGGTAGGCCCCACCGAGTCAACAAGGGGAGGCGGCCCAAAAATTCAGTTGTCTTCTGCGCTGCAGCAGGTAACTTTTGCAGCTTCCTCTTGAGCCTCCTTGTCAGTGATAACGTGTCCGGAGCCCTCCATGGCTCACCTGATCACTCTCTCGGTCCTCCAGAAAGTCTGATCCTGGGATGAAGGAGAGCACAACATCCAGCCAATGGGGGGCACTGGGCTTCCAGGCCCAAGTAAGCAGGTCAGAACAAAGGTTCCAAGTAGGTCACAGATCACCACAACAGCAGAGCGGTTCCAAGGTGGTTCCTGGCTTGTCCTTCAAGGAGCATTCCAGTGCCCAGTTCATTAGACAATTAGGGCCAGATGTAGGTAGGCTTTTGCACCTCGCAAACGGCGAAAAACGCCGTTTGCGAGGTGCAAAAGCCCTCAAGCGATGCAGAAACACATTTTGCGAGTCGGAACCGACTCGCAAAATGTGTTTCCGACTCGCAAATAGGAAGGGGTGTTCCCTTCCTATTTGCGACTCGCACCGCGATTTAAGTTGATTTGTGACCGCGAAAGCGGTCGCAAATCAACTCGCAGTTACCATCCACTTGAAGTGGATGGTAACTCATTCGCAAAGGGGAAGGGGTCCCCAAGGGACCCCTTCCCCTTTGTGAATGCTCACAAAATTATTTTTTCAGAGCAGGCAGTGGTCCTATGGACCACTGCCTACTCTGAAAAAAACCGAAACAAAAGGTTTGGGTATTTTTTTCTATTTGCAGCTCGTTTTCCTTTAAGGAAAACGGGCTGCAAAGAGAAAAAAAAACTGCTTTATTTAAAAGCAGTTACGAACATGGAGGTCTGCTGACTACAGCAGGCCTCCATGTTTGCGAGTGCCTATACTTGCTATGGGGCCGGATTTGGCGACCCACCTCATGAATATTCATGAGGTGGGTCATTGCGACCCCATAGCGAGTTGCAGTCGGTGTCTGAGACACCGTACTGCATACCAATTTGCGAGGTTCAAATTGCGAGTCGCATGGACTCGCACTTTGCACCTCGCAAATTGGCGTTTTGCTACATCTGGCCCTTAGTGTCTAAAATTGTTGGGAACAGCCCCCTTTATTTATACAAATTTTGCGTAGCTTCCACAAAAGAGGAAGAGGGGGTTCTAACCAGCAGTAACCGGTTCCAGAAATGTCCCTCTTCTCCTCCAGCACAGGCTCCAGACATCAGTAGGGGGTAAACAAGGCCTTTGTGTGAAGCCAGGGCACAACGTTTACAAATGCAGGTGTGCCCCGCCTCCACCTCTCCCAGCCCAGGAAGAGCATTCACTATGCAGATGCACTCTTGTGACACCTCCCCCCTTCCTGTGTACAGGTTGTCTGAGAAGTATGCACAAAGCCCAGCTGCACTATTCCCCAGACATGGATTGGAGTCAAGCTGCTAAACCCGAGTCATGAGCACGAAGAAATGCTCACTTTTTAAAAGTGGTAATAACAAATTCACCTACACCAGTAAGCAGCATTTCTCACTACCATTCCAACCATACCAAACAGGCCAACTCAATCCCTCATAGATCAGACAATACCACTCAGACATATGTTAGGGTATTTCCACTGCAATCCTATGAGATGAGCAATGCTCACAGTAGTGAGAAACTACATGGGTTGTTTGTCACTACTAAGACATGTAGTACATAAGATATAAGTCCTACCTTTTACATACATGGCACCCTGCATGTAGGGATAGCTAGGGGCTACCTTAGTGGTGACTTATATGTACTAAAAGGGGCGTTCCAGGCCTGGAAAGTAAACTGAGATATCAAGTTCCTGTGGAAGTGCACGCAGGCCCTGTGATGGCAGGCCTCAGGCAGGTTTGAAAGGCTAGTTCTGTGGGTGGCTCAAGTTGCGCTGCAGGCCCACTAGTAGCATTTAATTTACAAGCCCTGGGTATAGGGGATACCAGTGTACAAGGTTCTTACAGGTAAATTAAATGTGCCAATTAGGTGTAAGCCAATCATACCAAGTTTAGAAGGGAGAGAATTTGCACTTTGGCACTGATCAGCAGTGGTAAAGTGCTCAGAGTCCTAAAGCCAACTAAAAGCGGTCAGAAAAATAGGAGGAGGAAGACAGAAAGGTTGGGGATGACCCTGCAAAAAGAGCCAGATCCAACAAATAACCTCTCTAAATCCTTGCTAGCCTGTGTTTTCAGAAACAATGCCATTTTAGATGTCATCACTGATGTTAGCAATACTGTCATAGAACATGTCATGAGGTCAAAAGCAGTGCCTGGTGAGAGTGAGAGCTGTAGTTGCTGGCATCACTACGCTTCCCCCTATGCTTTCATTTCTGGATAATGGGACTGAGGGCCATATTTATACTTTTTGATGCAAAACTGCGGCGACTCAGTTTTGCGTCAAAAAGTTTAACGCCGGCAAATGCAATTTCTTTGCGCCACCCAGGCACCAAATTTATACTTTGACGCTCGGCGACGCAAACCACGGGTTAGAGTCATTTTTTTTTTTTTTTTACTCAAACCAATGCGCCACATCGTAAAGAAAATTACGTTAATGCAGCGAAAATGACTTTCATCCGGTTTAAGACGTCGCAAACCGGATATACGCCTTTTTGTGACGCAATAGTGTTAAAAAGCGGCGCAAACACAGCAAAATGTGTAAAGGACCCCCCAAATGGATTCCAGAAGCCATGAGAGCCCAGGAAGATGGCAACCGACAAAGAACCAGCCAGGAGGACCCACAGAAGACCCAGGAGAGGGAGAAGAAGAAAAGGAAGTGTCGGCTCAGGGTAGAGGAGCATGAAATCCTGGTGAAAGAGGTGACGGAACACCAGCATCAACTTTTTGTCACCTCTAAATTGCCAATTGGGAGGAGAGAGGCAATTTGGCAACAAATTGTGGATAAGATCAACAGTGTGGCATAAGTATCGATAACAGTCACTGAGTGCAAGAAACATTGACATGACTGTAAGCGCAGGACCAAGGAAAAGATGGCAAGGAACAGGAAGGCGGCACTGCAGGCTGGAGGTGGAAGTCCACCACCGCAGGAGGCCCTGGACCACATGGAGAAGATGGTGGCAGCCATCATCCCAGAGGAGATCGTCACAGGGTTTCAAGGACAGGACAGCCCATACTACCAGGATACAACACAAATGCAGGGTAAGTGGCTTGGGGAACAAAAATGCCTAATTGTTAACTGCACGCAGGGGAGGGGGACATGTCTACTACACAATGCATGTCAGCCATGACAATCAGGTAGTGGAAAGAGCAAAGGGTCACAGCATGGGTGCATTGGCTGTGCAGGGGAAACCAGGGGCACAGCACAACACTACACCAACAACCTTTGCATGGGGGTACACTGCCATGCCAAGGATGTTGGAAAGGCAAGGGTACAACGTAAAACTGGCCTGCTGTCACACGATAGCTGGTACTGTCTCTACATGAACTAGGACTCAATTTCCAGTCCCAGGCCATATCCGCAAATGGCATTTACCATTGACAACAGTTTTCACTACCACCTGTGCTGTGTGTGCAGGTCAAGTGGCTAATGGCAGTTATGTGCCCATGGATCAAACACACCCAAAATAGAGGGTTCAGGATGGCAACGTTATCAATCCCCTGTAATTTTTAAAAATGTGCAAATCCTGTCAAATGCTCATGTCTATAGGCGCCACAAACATCAGGTATTGTAATTAACATTACGAGGTGCACAGCAGTAATGTCATACCCATCCTGCACATGTCCGGGTCTACCCTGTGCCTGTGTTACAATAGCTGCAATGCAACCATGCAACATCTCAAGTGTCATAGTGCTAAGACAACAGCATTGAGGGGGAGGACATATGTTTCTAGCTAGTGAAACACACCCCACAGTCATAAGAGGAAATGGAACACTGCTAGGACCATCAGTGTAATCCAATGCAGCACATATTCCCCAACATCAGCAGTACACACTACCAATGCTGACACCCATATCGTGCCATGCCAATGCTATACACAGTATATACTAGGTCTCAGCAACATAGCGGTGGATGTGAAATATCAGAGACTGGGTCAGTTCAAGATTGTTAAGTGTGGTGCAAGTACCATTAGAACACCCACAGTAAGTGCAAGGCCATACCATGATAATGGAAGTAGACAGAGGGTTGAGTAGTACAATAAGGTGGCAACCTACAATTTGGGCAGAACCTACACCTAGAGGATGTAACGCAGACATTTCCCCAAACTGCCCACGCTACATGTGACATGCAGGTGGGGCATAGGCCTGGGAGAAAGCTAATATTAATGACAGTAACAATTAACAGGAACCAAGATCACAATGTGCCACTAATAGGAAGTCAGGAACAAATGCCACAACACATACACACTGATTGCACAATATCTCATTGCAGAGGACGAAGGCTCTCCTGGGGATATTCCTGTCCTGGACTTCCCTGATCACATCGATGACAAGCTGACAAACATTGAAAGATTGTGGGCTGATAACTATGCAGTGGGGTCTGGATTGTATCTTCATCTGCACTTCCTGAGACTTATTTCTAAAGTTAATTGAAAACTAACAGTATAATGCTGTGTTGGACTGAAAAAGTCCACTTGCAGGTATGTTTAAGCTGAAAATCATTATGTTCAAAAGTCCCTTCAGGACAATCTTTATGTATGTCATCTGACTATAAACTTTCATCATACACCATACAGCTTGAATGGATGTGTACTAGTGTATGGACATTTATGTAACCTGGGAGTACAATGTAAGAATTGATAGGTGTGAGTTATGTATACAATACTACATAAGATTAAAACATCATTCAGATTATCAGGGTTCACATGAACAGCAGGCTGCAGGCAGATGTACCACAGTGGCCAAGATTCCAAATCAGGTCTCAAACAATGACAGATTTAAAACACACATCCAAACTTTACAAGACATTGGGAACCATAGTAACCTTGAGTGGTGGGTGCAATGGGTGGCAGATGCATTGAGAAGTAGCTGTGGTGTAGCTGCCAATGTGACTGCACATTAGGAATTGTGAATAACCATGTCAATAATGGGATTAAGATGCAGGATGGTACACAAAGGCAAATACAAAATTGACACTGTTCACCCCATACCATGGCCCTGATCCCCAAGCATATGACACTTACTGTAAAGAAGTACCTAAACATTTATTTAACAGTAAAAAAGGATAATAAAACTAGGAGAAACACCTTAACTAACCTATCCTAACTACACATTACCCACAACTGGCCCTAACTACCCTAAGCTAAACTTACCTATCACATTTAACTAATCACACTATACATTAACCACCACTCCCCTTATACGACGGGACACATGTAGGACAACATATATTAACCTAAACACATACTATCTTATCCTAAAGAAATATGTATTTTTTTGGTATATATATATATATATATATATATATATTTTATATACACATAAACCCAAACATCCTACTCCACCCACCCACCCACAAAAAAATAATGTAATATAACCTCCTCCACCCCCAACCCACTTATACTAACTAAACTAACAGCCTACTCTAACCTAACACTAAGCCCCCTAAACCAACTAAATATAAGAACCAGGAAAGAGGAGGGAGGGGAGGGAATCATGGCTGAGGGTCACAAATTTGCACTCCGCTGGATCTTCTTTATTCCATGCAGTCTCCTGCTATTGCAGGACACATCCTGCTGCAGCCTGTCCATCCTGCGCAACATCCATTGCATGTCACGTCTCATTTGTTGGAATTCTGCATTGTCTATCATTGCAGCTGGGGTTGTCTGTGTGCCACTACTGCATTGTAGTGTTGGTGCCGGTGCTGTGCTTGGAGGGGGAGGTGCAGGAGCTGCTGTCTGTGGGCTTGGAGCTGATGAGGTAGAGGGACCTGCAACAGTGAGTGTCATCCTTTGTGCGACTGTGGTCGTGCTGGTGGAGGTGGCTGTTGTGGGCAAGGATGGTCCCCTTTGGACAAATGCCCTCCAGACCCCTGTGGCTCTCTCATGGCGATAATGCCATGCCATATTGCGGAACCCAGACTCCACACCTAGTATATGGTGGTAACACATCGCCCGCCTCTGGAATTCCCTGATCTGATTGGCTTTCTCTATTTTTACAGCTGCCAACATGAATGCCCAACATTAGTGACATTATTGTGTGATACCTGTACTGATGATATTCTAACACTTCCTCAAAATTAGCTCAAACAGTCCAAATCACAGAACAGATCATAGATTGTCCCTGAGGAAGGACATGCCAACAGAGCATACACATCTCCTATCTAACAGCACAGCAATGATCAAAAAGGTGTGTACCTACTTAAATGATCTGTGCATCATTGTTCTGACATTAGTCACATAACAAATGCTGCAAGTGCTCCACATGTGATAAGCCAAATAATGAATATCTTCTGGATGACAATCAAGCCAACAAGATCTGTGATTTGTAAATGGAATTGCCTGGACAGCATGCAGTTGCTAATCATGAGGAGGTATCCAAGTTGGAACAAATGAATGTTGGAAATACATGTTGGTCTTCTACACTGGGATCCTCACACCTAGCTACACCTATTTCATACCCCTAACCCTGTGCCTCAGGGGGGCATGGACATGCAACTCATACTTTCAAACATCAAGGACAGCCAGGAGGCTTTGGACAGCTCTCCATGGTTTAGTCAGTCCACCACAGGTAATGAGGGCTGCCAACTAGGATAGACTCATACAATGAACAATCACATCCACATTTATGTTCCTAAATGCAGACAATTGTCAACATCATTTGATCTTACTAATACCTATCCAAAAACAAGCACATAGATGCAAGCAGCCATCTGGGCTTGAGCTGCATGCACACCTATGACATTCTACTCAGGTGCCACATAAATGTAGCACCACATGTGGAGGCAGATGCTGCTGGGAAGTCAAACATACAGTCCTACATGTTCATTAGTTAACAGGGACGCTCACGTCTGTGGGTAATACTTCGGCATCACTGGTCTGTGTGCATCAGGGTATGACTTGCTGACTAAATCATGAACATGGCCACCTCCAAATTTATCATTGGCATGAATGTAGCAACAAATATCACCCTTTTCACCTTCCCAAGCCTATAGCGCAACACTAGAATCCAACATTTGACTCTCCGCCACTGAGTGTCCAACTCAAACATGGAACAAAATGTCAAACTCCAGGCAAGTCACATATCAGATCATGTGCCAGCACATCATACCTTGCAATGTGTCCATCACACAGGAGTCAATCACGCAACAGCTGCAAACACAACACAGAACTAACATATCAGCACTTACTGGATATGTTTGGGTCGGCAAATTGAGCCACTTCTCCAATTGTGTAGGGGGTTGGTCCACCTGTAAAACATGGAAGGGTGAAATGTGCTCAATGTCTGCTCACTGTACAATACTTGGAACAAAAAAATCACTGTGTGTGACATTTTAGATGTTAGAGGAGCACCTCAGGCATGGAGACACCCCAACAGACATACTACTGCAAACATGTATTGACCCTGTCACTCCAGTGATTGATAGACACACATATGCAGACATGCACTGGCCCTAACAATCATGTGGTGACAAACATGATTACTCAATTTTGTGCAGAATTCTTTCTAGAGGGTACTCCATTTCTTCATTTGTTGTTATGAGAGACACGCAAAGCCAAATTCCTGGTGCAGTGCAATACCAGTCACTCAGGTATTGTGCCTTGTGCAAGAAGAAACAATCAGTTACTGTGTGATGCTCATGTGGGTTGAGTTTAGTTCATAAAATATTGTGCTTTGTATGGTCCATTATATGTGGGCCTGTGTTGTCTGTAGGTTACATATATCACATTGCCAGTGTATCCAGAGCAGTATATGCTCCCTAAGACACCATGATGGCAGGGATCCTGTGTGTTACTTGATGACAATGTTACGCTAAACATGGATTGACCATTTATCTAAATCAAAACGACAAAGAAATATATGCTGACAGTGTCTAATTTTACCATCCGGGACAGAATGCATGGGCACAGGTGTAGTCATTGCACCTGAAATGTTTACTCAGGGCCCTGTGTACTTATATCAGTTATTGTAGATCACAGTTAGCCACATTCATCACCTTACATTTGCCAAGTTGGGTGATCTGTGGTTATACAACAAACTGACACTGTCCCCTAATTGAAACATGGTTTAGCAAATGTCCTACTGTTGCAATCTAAATGAGGTAGGTCTCAATTTGTATGCACCTTGGGAATGGCAGCAGTCCCAGGAATGCTGGTCTGCTGATCTGAGCATACACCCATGTCTGTGATGGCCTTCATACTGAGAAGTTAACAATTGTACATATGCTGCACTAAATCAGCAGGGGTGTACCAAACATAAACTAGCAAACTATTGTGTAACTTTAAATGTGTGGTGGAAGCAGTCAGGGGTCCCTTGCACAACATCATGCAAATACATAATTTGTGACCATGCATTCAGCAAGTTCAGGGATCCCATGATGACCCATTAACTTATGAAAATTGCTTGGCTATAAAGTGACACAGATGGCAAATGCATCAGCTCTGCACCAGAAATTTTGCCCAAGGCAAATTAAAACACACAGGAACAATGAACATAGGGCCAGATATTCTTTTTATTATAAATGTGTAGCATGTGCTTCATGTTTTTACAGTACACCTATGGAAAGTAGCACAAAATATGTAGATATTATCCAGTGTGCATTATTTTGGCATCGATTATTAATTTAAATGCTGCACAAACCAAGTCAAAATATCAGCCTTAGATATTGCCAGAGGTTAGGAATATCTTTGTATGTATGGCCATGAATACAGTTCAGACACATATTCCAAATTATTTGGGACTACATTCATTCCTTGCTTTAGCATGTGAAATACATCTCATTCCTGGTACACTCACAGACCTTGAATAAAACATTTGTTTGTGCCACATTACCATCATCTATTAACATCAAAGCAGCATTAATTTACAAGATCAAGTTGTGTTTTGTAAGTTTGTGCAGCTTTTGCGTCAACAAATGACAGTAATGCATAGCAAATATTGTATAAATCAGGGCCTCTGTATGTTCAACTTGCATTACAGATGTCCACAAGCATTGCAGGCAGCATGTCACCAAATCTGCTACTGTCACTACAGAGCATTTGACTGTACACATTAGTCTGATTTGTACTCACCAACAGGGCCACCAATCACCACACCCAGGTGGTCTAGCAGGTCTTGCTCTCTGGCCACAAGGTCAGCCCAGCCATGTTTGAGTTGGTGGTCGTTGCGCTGGCTGTTGAATACTCCCTTTAGGTGGAACAGCACCTTGGACCACCTGAGCCTCCTCGCCTCAGTGTGATACCCCGTATCACCCTGCCACCATCCTCTAACATCAGAGGGAGGAAGTGGCACACCAGCCAAATGAAAGCCCCCAGCTCCTCCTCACCCATTCTCCCCCGGCCGTGGCCTGCCCAACATCACAAAAAATAATAGGGACAGGAAAGGGAAAAGAGGGAACTACACGGAAAGGAGGTAGGAAAATGAAAGTAAAGTAACCCAAAAACAGCCCAACAATACCCCAACTCACAATACCCACTACACACTCCCAACAGCACAAAGACAAAATTAGACACACAAAATTACAAAAACACACTTATACTGAATTACTGAGACAATTACAAAAACAAATATCAGTATATTTTTCATGGATAGCCAATTTCATGGGGTGCATTGTTGGAATTAACGCTAGGGACCAATCGATGTATAATGGCTGTGAGCGTCATTTTTTAACGCATATGCAGCATATTTTGAGGCATGTGCTTATTTTTTTATGCATTTGCGTCAAAATATCTGTCTTTAACTGTGTTTGTGTCATTTTTCAATTTTTTTTACGTATTTGAAAGCTATAACTATACAAAGATAAGCTGTTAGGGCCTGCTGTGTGAGTTCCGGTGTTTGGGCACATGTGGCAGATCATACTACTGCGGACCATAATACTCATGTTATTGTGCTGAATTAGCACTCTTAACTGACGCAACAGCATCCCAAACATTTGGAATTGAAATTCTTATTTCCTAGTTTGAGCAGGTGGTGCGTCAATAGAGGATAGCAAGTCTCCACAACTTAAAAAATTTAATTCATGGCCTATGTGTTTGTCTGTGAATTGGCTATTTCAATTGTTCTTGTGCCCCTGTGTGAACGTCACAAGACATGTTTTGCATAATGTGCTTGTATGCATGTGTTGTAATTGTGGATAACCATCATATCCTGACTGATGTACCTCAATGAATGGCATCTGTGTTTGTCATACCCGTAGCATCTTATGCTGTGTGAACTTCCCTGACTTTGGGGACAAAACATCTCCCATAACAAACTATACACAGGATAGATAGAGGACGGTTGATAATGGCAATGTTGCAAAGGTAAGCCATCACATGTACTGGAATATTGGATACCACTTCATGGTCCCTTGTGTGTATATTACCCATAAGTCAGGCATTTGAACATGCTAGGTAGGTGCAGTGTTTGTGACAGAGTCCCAACTCCAATCCAAAAATGTTGTGGTGCACCATAGTTTGAGTAATGTAAATGACCTATGTTTCTCCTGTGGCTGTGGAGGACCAGCAGACCATGCTGCATATGTTCACATACTTCCAGTGGTTCATTGCACAAAGGTGTCCAATTCAAGTGTGTGGCCATGTGTACCCTGTGACAGTGTTGGCCTCCATGTTGTCACAGTTACGTGCAGGTCTAGTCATGAGCCTGTGAAGACATTCCCTGCATTAACAGAGTATCCTTCAAACCAGATTTGACCTAAAGCCAAAGAACAACTAACAATACACATGGGGATAGTCCTGCTATGGCACTGCAGACCTTTAATAAGGCAGATGACAGGGCAACCTTGCTGTGCTTAAAAACATTTAGGATCAGTAATTGGAAGCAGGCAGGTTTCATCACAACATTTGAACACAGGGTGGCCTCTACAATTTCCACTGCAACAGGGAACATCAATGCCTCTGTGCTGATTAATGTCCTAGCTAGTCATCACACAAGCCCCATCAAAATGTGGCGGCAGAAATGAAGCTGTGTGTGGACCGTCAGGGCACAAACATGTTTTGTCTTTACATACTTATTGGAAACCCTTGTCTGTTGTGCTGGAGGCATCATACCGAATTCATGCATACAGCCATGGCACACTGTCACTGTTTGGCACTAATGAATACATGCAAAACCAGACAAGGGATGGGGGCTAGATTAAGCTACATGAATACATGTTCCAGAACAGAATACTATAAGGAAACTGACTAAACTATACTATATATTTGAGGATTCATCGTAGACCTACCAGACACAATACCCCATGAGCAAAGAGAGGGCATGGAAAGCATCTGTGCGACAGATGTAGCCACAGGGAACCTCTATGGTTAATGCAAAGTCAGGAACCAGTCAGGCTAACAGGATGCAGGCTCTGTCAGTAAGAAACATGAAAAAAGCAAATACACAGTGAGCAGACTCTGACTGGGAAAAGCTGGAACAACACTGTGGGAACTAAAAACTGTATTTGTGCTGTGATCTGCAACATTACACAATCCCCCAAGGGCTCTGTTACACAAGTGATTTGTACGCCAATGCACAACAAGGAGAACCAGAAAATGGCAGCTTCTAAGCAGTTCCAGGCAGCAGCAATGGCAGGGCAGGTTCAAATGGCTGGTCTGCATGGAAGTGCTCACAGGTGTGTGCAGCTTCAGTCTCTCACAAGTCCTGTAGTTGAGAATCAAGTTCAAAGGGCCAACTGGACCTTCCACATGGGAAGCAATGGACAGCTGATTACAGGTTCTACCGACTACCAGGCAGTGCATTATCGGACCTGAAGTCCATGCAGACTGATGAACTATAACTATGGCATGGCATGCCATACTGTAGAGGGAAGCACACATGAGTCAGAATGGGAGTCTGGGTGTGTGTAGATGAAGGTTATCAGGGTACAGATAGACCATTTACAGGGCCCCCTAGAGAAGGGTGGGCAAAGACTGAAAACATGGCAGTGGCAGGACTTATTACCTGGGATGGACTGCGCAGGGCATGTCTTGTGAGCAATGCTTTTCATACCTCGGTCACTCGTGCTATCCATTTTCAGCTTAGATGGATCCCTTGTGACACATGCTCGTTGAAAAGATAGCTGATGTCACACTTACTGCTGTCAAGGGTCTGGTCATACATTCCTGTTACCAATGCAATAGCACATCCAATGCCTCATGCATGAAACACTTTTTTACCTTATGATTGATGGTGTCTTAGTTGTGTGTCATGTGCTGCAATGAACAATGTTGGAAACATGTATGTGTGTCATAGCTGTGGTCCTCTGATGTTGCCCTTCACATGTGAAATAGACAGGACATATGTCATTTACACTGTGTGTGATGTTGGCTGTACATTTATACCCATCAAATGTGATGTGGCTTTTTCAGTATCCTAATCTATATTTCTGCAATGCTCCATGAGGCTAAACTCTGATTATGATTCATAGGGATCATGTGATGCATAAATATTACCCAGAGCATGATTGAGTGATGAAGAAAGGTGTTTAATGACATATGCTAACAAAGTGGTGATTGTGATTATAGTTAGAAGTAGTTTTGTACAATGTGTTGTGTCCGACCAATCCTGCTGCAGTGTTTGGATGGTCCCCCTCATGTTCACGAACAGCATCCTCTTCTTCCTCCTCTTCAGGCATTTGTGGGTCTGGTTCATAGAAGGAAATGTTCCTCCTTACACAAATGTTTTGCAGGATGGCACAGGTCAAAATGATCTTGCAGACCATTTCAGGTGAATATAAGAGGCTTCCTCCGGTGATGTCAAGGCACCGGAATCTGGACTTCAGGATGCCAAAAGTCCTCTCTACTATGGTGCGTGTCCTCCGATGTCCCTCATTATATGCACATTCTGATGCTGTGCTTGGGTTGGCAAATAGGATCATGATCCATGGCTGGATCCCATAACCCTGATCAGCTGTAAGAGAAAATGAGTGTAAAAATGTGAATGTTGTTTGCATGACAATTGTTATCTTGTGTTGTCTGTGACTCATCTGTGTTTGTGTTATTGTGTGAGATCCTAGGATTCTAGGATGTTCTTCCAGCATTAGGTTGTTTAATTATCAAAACTGGTGTTTGGCTGATTGACCAGATATCAGCGGTATATTTGTAAACTTGCAGCTCATTGTGTATCTCCCATGCATTATGTCATGTAAAAGAAGTGTCCATGTGCCTTCACTGGAGGTGACATGATATTTCCACACACAGAATTGACTCCACTGTTGTGGTAACACGGTTATACTATATGGCCTGAACATCCCATCCAATTCAACATATGTAATAGCATGTGAAAAACAACAGTAATGCTCTTTGATTTGGCTAGGTGACAATGTACAACACATCTCCATAAGTTGGCAGCACCGAAGTGTTCACATTTGACAATGCACAAATATCCCATGTGTGACAAGTTCCATGCAAACCTATATTTTGTGCCCTCACCGAGTTGGCTCATGTGCAAACATGTACCTACACTACTGAACCTCCTCCAGGTAAGCTGGCTAACTTGGTTTTGGGGGTGAAGGATTGAGTGTCAGAAGGTCCATGTGCCTGTGAATTTGTTATGTATATGGGGAATTGTCTCAATCTGTATGTGTAGCAGTGTGCACTCTACATTAGTGTCATATCAATATGTGTTCATAGCACAGTCCACTTCCTTATTGCTAGCGAGCAATGTCACCCCAGGAGTGATGTGAGATGTTGGTACTGCCTCAATGATTCCATGTCACCTTCATTAGAGTCAGCATCATCATGCTATGTGTCTCATGGTGTTTGACCTGCAGCAAAACACATTACACACCCCTTACACAGTGCGTATTGGTTGGAAGGGTGTGTGATTGAGTGTTATTGATGTGATATTGGAAGATTCATCTTCCAAGTTGCACTGCTGTTAAGGCCATGTCATTGTCACTGTGTGGTTTTAAATTGGTCCCTTGTGGCTCTGGAGTGGCATCTGTTATTTGCTTCTGTCATTTGTCCATAGGTTTGTATCCCATTGGGTTATCAAACATGACTGCCAGTGTCACAACCTCAGTGTCCTCCTGGCCACGTGTCAATGTAGTGGTGTATGTGTTGTGTGTCCTACAGGGTTGCTGTCCTATGTGTATATAACTAGGTTTCTATACTTACCAACAAGTAGGCCATTTCCATATCGTCCATCCTGGAAGTGTTGATTAATGGTGCTGTTGTGGAAGATGAATGAATCATGTACACTCACAGGATACTTTGCCATAATGTTGGTGATCAGTCCCCGGTGATCCACAATGGCCTGCACATTGATGGAGTGTGTGTGCTTCCTGTTGTGGTATAGATGCTAAGTTGCAGCAGGTGGCATAATCCGTACATGTGTGCAGTCAGTGGCACCCAGCACGTGTGGGAAGCCATTAATTTGATAAAACCCCTGTTTGGTCTCCTGCAGCTTCTGTTGTGTGTTGGGGAAGCTGATGTGGCAGGGTGTGAGGGAGATGATGGTATCCAGTACTTTGGGTAGGAAGGCAGAGAATGAGTTTGAAAAGAGCCGCTTGCCAACATGTGCTGGACAGCTAGGAGCTTGATCTCTGGTGGAATGATATGGGGTGTCTGAAAGCTGGGTGCCAACAGTGGCTCAATGTGGTGCAGCAGCTGCTGTATGGCTTGCCAGTTGAGGCTGTACCTCTAAATGATGTCATGTTCCCTTAGGCCCTGAAGGGTTGTCCTGATCCGGAATATCCTCTCCTGCCTTCGGCGTTGCCTTTGGGGTCCCTGTTGGTGTGGTGGAAGCTGCTGTTGTTGTTCCTGTGCTCTGTATCTTCGTGCATGCTGGATGAATAGTACCTCCATGTCTTCCTTTTGGAGCTCTGATGTTGCTTCTGTGGGTTTTCCTTATGTACTATTGTGTTTGCCCCATTTCAATGCCTGCTCTGACCCAGGCGTTAATTTATGACCTAAATTGGTATGTGCGCCATTTTCCGACTCCGCCTCCCAGCCGCGCGTCATTTTTGTGCAGTTGGATAAATATGGCGCACGGGTGTTTAAGTCATTTTTTGGACTGGAACGTCTACCTTGCATGTCATTAACGCAAGATGGTTTCACGCATCCAGAAATGACGCACACTGAGATATTTTGACGTTAGTGGGGTCTAGCATCAAAGTATAAATATGGTGTTGGTTTTGCACCACATTTGCGTTAAAAAAAAATGACACAAATCCGGCGCAAGCAGAGTATAAATATGGGCCTGAGTCCTAAAATGGCTGTGAAACATCTTTGTTGATATGAGTCAACCAATCAGATCTTATCTTTTGATGTGCCAGTTTCGCAATACTCCTGCATCTCTAATTATACATTGCTTTTGAACCTTAATTTCTACAATGTTACTGAACAGAAACATTTATAAAATGTATGTAAATATACCAATGTGGTAGTTTGGGGTACTTTTGCGGTATACTGTGGTACTTTAGGCCCAAAATACACAATCAAGTTAGCTGGTGCAATACTCCATTGGTACTACTGCAGAACACATGCCCTGATTGGCTGGAAACAACATGAAGAAAAAGCTGCTGCCTCCATTCTATACACGCAAAAACAACAGTTGATGGACGGAATGCAGAACAAATCAAACATTCACCCCCAGTCACAGATCTGGGTTTAATCCATCAGTTTTTTTGCTCACCATGCCATTCCAGTTTGGACCCAGCCATATGCAAATCAGTCTTGACCCTGTTCCCTATGGGAACAGTACAGCCCGAACTGCCAGACCAGGCCCTCCCTGGACCAGAAACAAGCATCCTGGGACTGGTTTCGGGGTTTCACCCCTCTTCAGCCAGGCTAGCTTGAATCTGGTGGCATAGTGAGCACGGGACCCACGTCTGGGCATACCCTTCCCACTTGGGGCAACAAACGGAAAAACAGTTGACGGACGGAATGCAGAACAAATCAAACATTCACCCCCAGTCACAGATCTGGGTTTAATCCATCAGTTTTTTTGTTCACCATGCCATTCCAGTTTGGACCCAGCCATTTGCAAATCAGTCTTGACCCTGTTCCCTATGGGAACAGTCCAGCCCGAACTGCCAGACCAGGTCCTCCCTGGACCAGAAACAAGCATCCTGGGACTGGTTTCGGGGTTTCACCCCTCTTCAGCCAGGCTAGCTTGAATCTGGTGGCATAGTGAGCACGGGACACACGTCTGGGCATACCCTTCCCACTTGGGGCAATAAATGCAAAAACAACAGTTCCCATGAGGAACAGTGTCAAGACTGATTTGCATATGGTTGGGTCCAAACTGGGGTGGCATGGTGAGCAAAAGAACGATGGATTAAACCCAGATCTGTGACTGGGGGTGAGTGTTTGCATTGTCAGCACTCCGTCCATCATCTTATTGTGTTGCTAAAGTTGCCCTAAGTGGGAAGGTTATGCCCAGACGTGGGTCCCTTGCTCACTGTGCCTCTGGAATCAAACTAGCCTGGCTGAAGAATGGTGATACCCTGAAACCGGTCCCAGGATGCTTGTTTCCGGTCCAGGGAGGACCTGGCCTGGTAGTTCGGGCTGGACTGTTCCCATGAGGAACAGTGTCAAGACTGATTTGCATATTGGTGGGTCCAAACTGTGGTGGCATGGTGAGCAAAAGAACTATGGATTAAACCCAGATCTGTGACTGGGGGTGAGTGTTTGCATTGTCAGCACTCCGTCGATCATCCTTTTGTGTTGCTAAAGTTGCCTCCATTCTATGACTTGGGGACTCAGTCCCCCCATTATAAAAAAACAAATAAAAATAACTAATAAGGGGCTATGGTAGGAGTAACCTGACCCACTGGCCCTTGTGGGTCAAATAAACACAGTTTCATTCTTTTTTGCAGTATAGAGGTACCGCAATACTACTACCTTACTCAGCGAAGCCCAGTGTAACGTTAGTACTGTGGTATCACAGAACTGTGAAAAAATGACCGGGGCAGGGCCTTGGAGCACTGCAAGACTAAGGGTTGACCAGCAATGAGGCAACCCTGTCTCCGCACAAAGAAAAGTAGTATGTAGCCCTTAGATGAGTTTGTGGGTCTGGGTGCAGGGCCTGGCCAAACACTCACTGCACAAAGCCAAAAGCTGTGCGTGGCAGGGAGGACTGACACCCACAGGCTGTTGGGTACATGTTCTGGCCTCAGGTCAGGACCTGCCATCAAAGCCTCACTGTGCACAGCCAAAGGCCATGAACAGCGGTGAGGGTGGCCTAGTTTGGTATTATAATACAATATGTCTTTACATAAAAAATCACTGAAATTCACTGAAAAACAGAGGTTAAAGTGATTAAATAGTTGTGTTAGTGAGGTATGGGTAAAATATCTATCTTTACATTTAAAAAAAAATCCTAATACTTCACTTAGAAACCAAAGATTAAAGTAGTGTTATTGTTATTAGATAATGTAATTTATAATAATGTAATGTTTTATTCACTAGGCATAGTTAACTGAAGTATATAAAACCTGCGCCCTTGTCATGCAATCATTACAACCTCACTGTTGGAAAAAGGGTTATTGGTAAGGGCAGGTAGGTACCTACACTTAGCAATAGGCCACTAACCTCCACTAAGGTCCAGTTAGGTCTCAGTAAATTAAACCCAGCTCAACCCTTGGTAGCTTGGCAACGAGTGTCAAGGCTTAACTTAGGAGACAGAGTGTAAAGCATTCAAATATCACAAAACAGTAATTAAATAAAACACAGGAAACCGTTTAAAAATCCCAAACCAATTTATAACAATAGATTATATTGTTATCTTTAAAATGATACCAAAACGAATAAAATCAGATAAGGGGAACCGGAGATATGAATTTGTAAAGATTTTTTTTTTTCTTAGCGCCTAGAAACAAAAAGCGCCAATCGGGTCATCTGGTTGCACCTCGACCGGGGCAAAGTCAAAGTTTGAGGCCGACCGCGATGGAGCCCTGCTCGGCTACAGGCCGCGGGAGGCCTCGGTTAAAAGTTTACCTTCACACTTAGGGGGTGATTCCGAGACCGGCGGGCGGCGGAGGCCGCCCGCCAGTCTACCCCCGACAAAATACCGCTCCGCGGTCGCAAGACCGCCAAGGGTATTTTGAGATTTGCCCTGGGCTGGCGGGCGGCCGCCAAAAGGCCGCCCGCCAGCCCAGGGCAAATCTACCTTCCCACGAGGACGCCGGCTCCGAATGGAGCCGGCGTAGTGGGAAGGTGCGACGGGTGCTGTTGCACCCGTCCCGTATTTCAGTGTCTGCTTTGCAGACACTGAAATACTTTGTGGGGCCCTCTTACGGGGGCCCCTGCAGTGCCCATGCCATTGGCATGGGCACTGCAGGGGCCCCCAGGGGCCCCGCGGCACCCCCTACCGCCATCCTGTTCCTGGCGGGAGACCCGCCAGGAACAGGATGGCGGTAGGGGGTGTCAGAATCCCCATGGCTGCGGAGCGCGCTCCGCAGCCATGGAGGATTCACCCGAGCAGCGGAAAGTCGGCGGGACTGAACCGCCGCGGTCAGAATGCTCGAGGGAGCACCGCCAGCCTGTTGGCGGTGCTCCCGTGGTCGGTGACCCTGGCGGTCACCGGCCGCCAGGGTCAGAATGACCCCCTTAGTCTTTTTTTTCAAAGATTTTCTTCAGCGGGACGAACCTGCCAGTCCAATCCGACTTCCTGGAGCCCTTCTCCGGATACGCGATGCTGGAATCCTCGTGGAGATTTTTACCTTCGGACTTAGTCGTTTTTTCGAGGTGAAAATCCTTGGACCGGGGTAAACCTGGATCTTGATCCGACGTCCATGGAGCCCTCCTCGGATACGCTGGCTGGGAGGTCCTGGTCAACTTTTTACTTTCGGACTATGGGCCAGATGTAGCAAATTTGGAAATTGCGACTTGCAATTTGCGAGTCGGAGTGACTCGCAAATTGCAAGTCGCAATTTCCAATGCAGAACGGTGTCTCAGACACCGTCTGCAACTCGCTATGGGGTTGCAATGACCCACCTCATTAATATTAATGAGATGGGTCGCAAATTGCGGCCCCATAGCGAGTCTAGGCACTCGCAAACATGGAGGCCTGCTGTCGTCAGCAGACCTCCATGTTCGTGACTGCTTTATCAATAAAGCATTTTTTTTTTTTTAAGTGTAGCCCGTTTTCCTTAAACCTTTAGTTTCGGTATTTTTTCAGGGCACGTAGTGGTCCCTTGGACCACTACCTGCCCTGAAAAAATAAATTTGGGTCCATTCACAAAGTGGAAGGGGTCCCCATGAGACCCCTTCCAATTTGCGAGTGGGTTACCATCCACTTGAAGTGGATGGTAACTGCAATACCCTTTGCGACCGCATATGCGGTCGCAAATGGTATTGCATTCCACTCCGAATCGCAAATAGGAAAGGAACACCCCTTCCTATTTGCGATTCTGAAATGCATATTGCGAGTCGGTCCCGACTCGCAATATGCATTTCTGCATAGGGAAATGCGTTTAGCGAGTTGCAAACGGCAATTTTTGCCGTTTGCGACTTGCTAAACGTTTCCTGCATCTGGCCCTTAGTCTCTTTTTCGGAGATTTTCTTTACCGGGACAACCAGCAAATCAGGCCGGGTTGCGGTTGAGGCAAGCCGGCTAGAGTTGCCACGGCGGGTCAGTCCCTCTATGGAGCTTTTTTACAAAAGTTGTCCAAACTTCTCCAAACTTCTGGGGCTTCTCCCAGATGTCCTTTTAAGGTTCTTTTGGGGTCTACAGCTCACCCCAAGGGTCCAGAAGTTCTGGGATGGTCCTTGGGGGGGTGCGGACTACAACTCCCAGAATGCACCTGGCGCAAACTCCTTTTTGGCCACTGGACAGTGGTCAGCTGGTCGCTTTCTTCAGGAGTTGGTGCAGGGGACTCTGGATAGCAATTTTTCACCTGTAGCAAACAGGGAGTCCCTCCTTGAACCAGTTGAAGCCAGGCAAAGTCATTCTTGTGGTGAAGCCCAAGTGTGCAGCTGATGCAATCCTTCTGAGTGCAGGTTCCAGATGCAGGCCAGGGGTCCAGCAGGGCAGTCCTTCTTCTTCTGTTGTTCTTCCTTGTTGGATGTGGTAGGGAACTGAGGTTTGGGTGCAGGTCTGCCAGTTTTATCCTTGATCCTGGGTGAAAAGCAGGGGGGTCCTGGTTCTCCAATCAGGTGCAGGGTCATTCCCCCTGTTATGACCACTTCCTGGGAAGTTTGGCAAACATCAGTCCCAGGAGGCAACATTCTCTAAAAAACCATCATGGCTGAATCTGATTTTTGGAGGTTACATCTGGCTGAGCCCACCCACTGTTGTGGCTAAAAATCATAAACACACCCCTCTCCTGCCCTCTCCTAATCTAATCAAGGGGGCACCTAGTTGTCTGGGGTTGCAGGATGTGGGGGTGCTGCTGGTTGCTCCAAATGTCCTTCTCTGCCTTTGAAGACCAGTTTGGCAGCCCTCCCCCGTCCTGCCTCACCATCTGCTGAGGGGAGATTCCCTCCCACAGGCACATTCCTTTGTGTGAAGCCAGGCCACTTCACACCTCATCAAGGCAGCTTGGCCAAGCTACTAGAGCTGGCAAATCAGAGCACAGCAGAAAAAACAATGCAGGGCTGAAATGGGCAACTTTTCAGGTAAAGTTTAAAACTCTTTACCTGAACAAGTTATATTAAATCCAACAACTGGAAGTTGTGGGATTTATTACAACAATTAATTTGATGCCAAATTCTTGGTATGCATCATTTAAGGAGACTTTAAAAATTAAAATAAAGTCTCCCCATTCTAGCCTATGAAGGCCATTTACTACAATGAGGGAAAAACGAATTTGGCTGTTTTTACCTCACCAGGGCTTATAAAACTATTTTTATAAAGTCCCTGCTTATAGTTACATGGCACCCAGCCCTAGGGGCACATAGGGCACATCTTAGGGGTGACTTATATGTAAAAATAAGGCAGTTTGAGACTTTGGAACTACTTTTAATTCCAAAGTCGAATTTGCATATAACTTTAATTTAAAAGCAGCCAGTAAGGCAGGCCTGCTTTTAAAATGACACTGGGCTCTTCAGCAGTGCACTACCTGTGCTGTGGTCCCTAAACCTACATGCCCTACCATATACTAGGGACTTATAGGTAGGTTAACTTAGCCAATTATATTTAGCCTAATTTGCATATCCATTTTACACAGAGCACAGGCCCTGGGACTGGTTAGCAGTACCCAGGGCACCATCAGAGTCAGGAAAACACCAGCAAAAAGTGGAAAATGGGGGCAAAAAGTTAGGGGGCCTCTGCAATCAGCCCTGTTTTCTCACACAAGCCCCCCCCAGCCCACACGCCCTGGAGACTCAGCCCAAACCTGGGAGAGTCTTCCTGGCTTGTTAGGCGAGGAAGACAGTGAAGAAAACTGGCTGTCCCATTGCAGGGCCTACTCTGCCTTACATCCTCCTGTCATGGTCATGCCCTCTGGGTAGTGAAACCATCCCAACAGTGAAAGGACCCATCTCAAACTGAAACTTCCCTCTAGGGGGGTCTTCCTCCTCTCTCTCTGCCAACTTGGGTAGTGAGGTGCCCACCTCCCCTACTCCTAACTTTGCTAGGGCAACACCTAGCTTACCCAAAGAGGTCACCCAACACATGAGCAACCCCACCATGACCAACAGGGTCAGGGGGCCTACTTTGCTATTGGCCCTGGGGTCTGCCTCCCAGGCCAAGTGCAGTGCTGCCAGGAAGGCTAGCACCCAGCAAAGGCTACTGACAGCTGTCAGTACCCAGAACCACACCCTAAGCTCTCCACTGACAGGTGGCTGAGCTGCTTTAGGGGCAACTGTGGGGTCCTGGCACCCCTCTTGCTCTCTAGAGTGGGGGGCTATCACCCCCTGTGGAAGACACCCTCCTTCCACTCTCCCTTCTGTCAGTGCAGGGGCAACACCCTGCATCTGGACAGCTGCCTGACTACTCAGGACTTACTTGGGGTCAGGTGAGGCCTCACCAGTGCCAACTCTGGGCTCCCCCCCTACTGGGGCAGAAGGCCTTTGGCTCCCTGGAACTCTCTTTAAGAGAGGCCTACCCTACCCTTCCTTTTCTTCTTTTCTTTTCTTGGGGCCCTGTGTCTCCTAACTGTAGGGACTGAATCCCCAGTACTTTGGGTTGGGGGGGGGCGCCCTGGGCGACCGCCCCATCTGGGATCAGACTCACCTCTGGGAGGTCATTGCCCAGGATACAATCTAGGGGGAGGTCAGCACTGACTACCACCCTAAACCAGTCCAGGATACCCTCCCTCTCTAGGGGCACTATGGCTACTGGTTTGGAGGTGACCTCCCCTGTGGCTATCCTGACTTTCCTTGTCTCTCCTGGGACATACATGTCTGGGGTCACTAACCGGTCACTCACTATAGTGTGACTGGCACAGGTGTCTCTCAGGCCAGTGGTAGGGATCCCATTCACTTGAATGGGGTGGAAGTGCCTACTCCCACCCTCAGGGATCACCAGCTTACCATCTGGTCCTGTCTCCCAGCTCAATGCTAGCAGGACTTCATCATCTGAGGAGTCCTCCTCTATGGCTACACTGGACAGCCCAGTGCTAACCACCTTCTTTGGACAGGCTGCATCTCCTCTGAAGTGACCTGTCTGCTGACAGTCGAAGCACGCCTTACTGTCCAAGAGCTTTTTTAACCCTGGGTCTCCTTGTCTCTGCTTGTCAGAGTGGGAGTGGCATTTACTCTCCTCCTTCTTAGGGTTCTGGGGTACAGAGGGAGTCTCTGTGGTGGGCTTACCACCTCCCTCCTTAGGTTTTTGGGGACCTGACCCCCCCTTCTTGGAGTCTCCCCCCCTGGGACTTGACAACCACCCTGGTTCTCAACCACTCATCAACTGCCTCCCCTAGCTCTCTAGGGTTGGTCAGCTTAGAGTCCACTAGATGCTGGCGTAACCTTTCTTGGGTACAATTGGTCAAGATGTGCTCTCTCATGATCAGATTGTATAACCCCTCATAAGTATTTACTTTGTTACCAATAATCCAGCCCTCTAGTGCCTTAAGTGAGGTGTCTACAAAGTCAACCCAAGTCTGGGTACTGACCTTCTGGGTGTCCCTGAACTTCATTCTATACTGCTCTGGGGTCAGACCAAACTTCTTGGTTAAGCACCTCTTCATACTAGAGTACGAATCTGCCTCCTCCCCCCTTAAGGTCAGAAGCCTATCCCTCCCTGAGTTGGGGACCACCTCCCACAAAAGGGAACCCCAGTATTGAGGCCTAACCCTTCTCATTTGGAGTGCCCTCTCAAAGGCCTCCAACCACTTGTCTATATCATCCCCCTCTACATAAGCAGGAACCACCCCCTTGGGTAATCTGGGGCAAACCACCCCACCCATGGACACCTCAACTTCTCTGTCGCTGCCACCATCTCTTTTCTCTCTGTTTGCCCACTTTTTCTTTTCTAGGGCCAGCTTCTCTGCTTCCAAAGCTAGAAATGCTAGCTGGGCCTCCAGCTCTCTTTCTCTGAGGGACAGGTTCTCTCCTCCTGAAGGGACCCCCTTCCCCCAACTAGCTTTGGGTCTGCCCCTAGTGACTGTATGTAATGAGGACCGGTCTTCCTCATCCTCACTTAGGCTCAGATGCCCTCCCTCCCCTGAGTGGTTAGAGCTAGCATCCTCCACTACTTCTCCCTCCTCTGGAGCTTCCTCTGGGTCTACCTCTTGGGCCTCAGCCCATGCTGTCAGGGATTTGATCAGGACATGCTTCCTGAGGTCAGTGGTTGCAGGCAACCCTCTTTCAGTACACAACCCCCTAAGCTGGACTACTGTCAGTGTGTGTAGGCTAGCCAGATCAAGCTCCATGGTTCCCTAGTTTTGTGTCAACAAAAACTTTTTGCAAAAATTGGAAACAAGAATTTAGAAAAATCACAAAAATTCAATAATTGAAATTAATCCAAATTAAAAATTTAAAACAATTTTTGCACTAGGACAATTTAAAGGATTTTTAAATTATTTTACTTAAAACTGTAACGTGATACTGAACACAAGTACAGGATCCCACCACTGCTCACCAAAAATTTGGGAAAATGGGTTATTGGTAAGGGCAGGTAGGTACCTACACTTAGCAATAGGCCACTAACCTCCACTAAGGTCCAGTTAGGTCTCAGTAAATTAAACCCAGCTAAACCCTTGGTAGCTTGGCAACGAGCGTCAAGGCTTAACTTAGGAGACAGAGTGTAAAGCATTCAAATATCACAAAACAGTAATTAAATAAAACACAGGAAACCGTTTAAAAATCCAAAACCAATTTATAAAAATAGATTATATTTTTATCTTTAAAATGACACCAAAACGAATAAAATCAGATAAGGGGAACCGGTGATATGAATTTTTAAAGAATTATTATTTTTTTAGCGCCTAGAAACAAAAAGCGCCAATCGGGTCATCTGGTTGCACCTCAAACGGGGCAAAGTCAAAGTTTCAGGCCGACCGCGATGGAGCCCTGCTCGGCTACAGGCAGTGGGAGGCCTCCGTTAAAAGTTTACCTTCACACTTAGTCTTTTTTTTCAAAGATTTTCTTCAGCGGGACGAACCTGCCACTCCAATCCGACCTCCTGGAGCTCTTCTCTGGATACGCGATGCTGGAATCCTCTGTGGAGATTTTTACCTTCGGACTTAGTCGTTTTTTCGAGATGAAAATCCTTCGACCGGGGTAAACCTGGATCTTGATCCGACGTCCATGGAGCCCTCCTCGGATACGCTGGCTGGGAGGTCCCGGTCAACTTTTTATCTTCGGACTTAGTCTCTTTTTCGGAGATTTTCTTTACCGGGACGAACCAGCAAATCAGGCCGGGTCGCGGTTGAGGCAAGCCGGCTAGAGTTGCCGGGGCTGGTCGGTCCCTCTATGGAGCTTTTTTACAAAAGTTGTGCAAACTTCTCCAAACTTCTGGGGCTTCTCCCAGATGTCCTTTTAAGGTTCTTTTGGGGTCCACAGCTCACCCCAAGGGTCCAGAAGTTCTGAGATGGTCCTTGGGGGGTGCAGACTACAACTCCCAGAATGCACCTGGCGCAAACTCCTTTTTGGCCACTGGACAGTGGTCAGCTGGTCGCTTTCTTCAGTAGTTGGTGCAGGGGACTTTGGATAGCAATTTTTCACCTGTAGCAAACAGGGAGTCCCTCCTTGAACCAGTTGAAGCCAGGCAAAGTCCTTCTTGTGGTGAAGCCCAAGTGTGCAGCTGGTGCAGTCCTTCTGAGTGCAGGTTCCAGATGCAGGCCAGGGGTCCAGCAGGGCAGTCCTTCTTCTTCTGGTGTTCTTCCTTGTTGGATGTGGTAGGGAACTGAGGTGTGGGTGCAGGTCTGCCAGTTTTATCCTTGCTCCTGGATGAAAAGCAGGGGGGTCCTGGTTCTCCAATCAGGTGCAGGGTCATTCCCCCTGTGATGACCACTTCCTGGGAAATGTGGCAAAAATCAATCCCAGGAGGCAACATTCTCTAAAAATCCATCATGGCTGAATCTGATTTTTGGAGGTTACATCTGGCTGAGCCCACCCACTGGTGTGGCTAAAAATCATAAACACACCCCTCTCCTGCCCTCTCCTAATCTAATCAAGGGGGCACCTAGTTGTCTGGGGTTGCAGGATGTGGAGGTGTTGCTGGTTGCTCCTAATGTCCTTCTCTGCCTTTGAAGACCAGTTTGGCAGCCCTCCCCCGTCCTGCCTCACCATCTGCTGAGGGGAGATTCCCTCCCACAGGCACATTCCTTTGTGTGAAGCCAGGCCACTTCACACCTCATCAAGGCAGCTTGGCCAAGCTACTAGAGCTGTCCAATCAGAGCACAGCAGAAAAAACAATGCAGGCCTGAAATGGGCAACTTTTCAGGTAAAGTTTAAAACTCTTTACCTGAACAAGTTATATTAAATCCCACAACTGGAAGTTGTGGGATTTATTACAACAATTAATTTGATACCAAATTCTTGGTATGCATCATTTAAGGAGACTTTAAAAATTAAAATAAAGTCTCCCCATTCTAGCCTATGAAGGCCATTTACTACAATGAGGGAAAAACGAATTTGGCTGTTTTTACCTCACCAGGGCTTATAAAACTATTTTTATAAAGTCCCTGCTTATAGTTACATGGCACCCAGCCCTAGGGGCACATAGGGCACATCTTAGGGTTGACTTATATGTAAAAATAAGGCAGTTTGAGACTTTGGAACTACTTTTAATTCCAAAGTCGAATTTGCATATAACTTTAATTTAAAAGCAGCCAGCAAGGCAGGCCTGCCTTTAAAATGACACTGGGCACCTCAGCAGTGCACCTATGGGTGCACTACCTGTGCTGTGGTCCCTAAACCTACATGCCCTACCATATACTAGGGACTTATAGGTAGGTTAACTTAGCCAATTATAATTAGCCTAATTTGCATATCCATTTTACACAGAGCACAGGCCCTGGGACTGCTTAGCAGTACCCAGGGCACCATCAGAGTCAGGAAAACACCAGCAAAAAGTGGAAAATGGGGGAAAAAAGTTAGGGGGCCTCTGCAATCAGCCCTGTTTTCTTACACTCACATATTACATTGCTACGACATGTTGTATGACATAATTGATAACAATATTGCAACATATGAAATTAGTTAGTCACTGGACCCCCACTGAGGGACCTCAGCTTAAGCATGTTCAATGATTTGAACAGCAAAAGAATCCACAAAAAATACAGAAATAAGCATTTATCGAACAAATACAGAAATGATAAAATATTTTATTTATTAATAAGCAAAAATAAAAAATCCAACTTTTAATTTCAATTTGTAAGGATTCAACTTTTCTAACTGCACTTGAGGATACTCCTTCAGTACTATTCTTTTTGTTACATTTGCACTTCACCAATTAATCAATCTGGGATACTAACTAAGTGTTTGCCTCCAATTTCCTTTCCCTACTACATCACATTTGCAAAACATTTCAAAATGTTATAATTTTTATTCTGCTATTATTAAGTTTCCTAAGAAGACTCAGACCCCCTGAGTAGGTATCACGGGTCCCCTGGGTTTCTCAGACCACAAGTTTAGAACTGCTTTGGTGGCAGGGCCACGGATATTAAACCCACAAGTATGTACATTCATTATTTTGAAAAGGATGCACAATGAGCAGAGCAAAGATTTTTGCCACCACAAGTAATATGTATATTTGTTTATAGTTTTCCCTCTGCCTCCAGCAAAATCACAGCTGTAAAATTATGCTTTTTGTTACCTTATACCCATTTTGTCTTAATCTACAAATAAAGGAACGTATGATGGAACCACGCATGCTGGAACCACGCATGCCTTAACAACACGGTCAGAACAACTACCTCGTTGTTACAATGCATGCCTTTACCATGCATGCCCTACAACCATTTTTCATTGTAAAAGCATGCCTAGTAACGGCATGTGTGGGAACACCATGTGTGGTTCTATCATATCAAGAGGCCCAAAAGTACCCTACCCCTAAAACCTAAAAAATAGCTCAACCCCCACCCCAAAATACCAAACCCCGCCCCAAAACAAATTAGCCCAAAATCCCTTAATCCACCCCACCCCTAAAACTGAAAAAAAATAGCAGAACCTCCTACTTAAAATATCCCAAAAGCCCTTAATCTACCCCACCCCTAAAACCTAGGAAAAAAACACCCCATCCCTTAAAATTAAAAAACAAAAATAGCTTGAGCCCCCCCACCCTAAACCGTATCCTAAAACAAATAATTCCCAAACCCCCATGCCCTCAAAGCCCTTAATCCACCCTCCATCCCTAAAAACTACCTCCCAACCCTGCCCCAGCCCCACTTACCTCACTGTGTCCTCTGCGGATCTACTCTGCCCTTTTCTGTGTCCTAATCATGCTGTCACAGATTAATGTGTACCAGAAACCCTCTTATTAATTTGTCAGTTACCAGGACAGTCAGACCCTACTCATAAGGATCTTTACTTCTAAATGACAAAGACCCTTAATTCTGAGATGAAATAATTCATTATGAGGCTTCTCTCCACTGTGGTGATAATTAGCTACACATGGTGAGCCCTTCCTGGAGCCCTTTTGAGAGGGATAATGAAGGTGTGCCTAGAAGTCAAAGGGGACTAAGCAACACAGTGAAAAATGTGTAGTGGAGCAGAATTATCCAGGTAAACCTGACTGATCCCTTTCTATCACATGATTATAAAAAATGTGATCAGACACTATTACAGCATTTCAACATGTTTCTGCCCCATTTGATGGTTTTCACAGGGCTGGGGCATTCACCAGGGTAGCTCAGCAGGGGGAGCCAACTGTAACAACTGGCTAGCATCATGATAAGGCGGACCTGATGATGAAGCATGTTACCTTAGTGAGTGAGGGCATATTCTCTTTAATCCCATAGGTGCGGGCCGACACCTGCACACCCTTCCTCGTGTGGGTCACAACCAGTGGCCGATCCCAGGAAGGTTTTTTTTTCATTTAGAATGCCCCCAGGAGACACCAAAGAGCTTCTGTGTCTCCCCGCCCCGTTCCTGCCTCTCTGTGATGTCACCGTTTTCCCCATGGGAGCAGAAAGAAGCAGTTAAGGCTGCTTTCTGCTCCAGTGGGGGAAACGGGCATGAAAGGGCCTCCCCACCATTTGGTAAGGCTTGTTTGAAAGGGGAGATTCTCCACTTTCAAACAAGGCCTTCCTGAAATGGTTTCCTGGCTGTGGATCGCAGCCATACTGCGATCTGCGGCCAAGAAACCCCACTAGACACCAGGGATTACACTTGGGGGGTCGGCCCCCTCTGAAAATGGGCCATTCCCAAAACCCCACCCACGGGCGCATATTTAAAAAAGAAATGTTAGTTTACCCCTGGGGGGGTGATTGAGACTCCCTAGAGGTTAAAAAATAATAAAAAATAGTTTTTTTAAAAATGAAACAAAATAAAACTTACACGAGGTCGCCAGTGATTAGCGCTGACCTCCTGTGGGTGCAATTTTTTTATTAGCCGTATGGTTTCCATGGGGACCACGACCATCCCCACTGGGAAGTCATACAGCTATATATATATATATATATATATATATATATATATATGTAGAGAGAGAGAGAGAGATATGTGTATCAATATATTTATATATATATATATATATATATATATATATATATATAATCATAAAATCCCGACTTATCGAGGCTCAATCATGGCGGTCTTGATGTGGGATCGGGAATCCCATTAATATGCACTACGTAGCTCACCCAATAAGACAGAAAAATCAAGACTCAAAACGGACAGCTGCAAAATATATTAGCAAGAACAAAATGATCTTCCTCCCAACGCATTTCAGACGTAGCCTTGTTCATGGATGGGGGAATAATACATACACCAAGTATAAATACAAATATATAAACACAAAGAAAGGACTTACTCCCCAGTACATGCATATATCAGATTGAAACGGTGGGCGCCATCTTGTAAAGCTTATATAGAGCATAATACATTCAGAAGGATACTCATGAGTACATATATATTTGTTTCAAGATGGCGCCCACTGTTTCAATCTGATATATGCATGTACTGTGGAGTATTTGCAACTGTCCGTTTTGAGTCTTGATTTTTCTCTCTTATTGGGTGAGAAAAATACATGGTGCATATATATATATATATATATATATATATATATATATATCACTCTTGTCAATGTGTGTGTGGTTTCCCTGCCCTGGGGGCTGCTATCGGCCCCTAGGGAAACCACACCCACATATAAAAGTGATCTCTTTACATTATATATGTATTCGCCACCAATTGTTTCGCAGCTCGCATCTTCAAAGCAATGCACATACCCTAACTGACACGTTTCAACTGTAGCTTTTAGGCAGCAATAAAAAAGTCAAGCTAAGAAAGATGAGGAAACACTCAGTGGTAGGAATTTTGTGGATCCCAGCATATACCTGTAGTTTGTGAGACAGAAATTCAAGACAAAATAGAGTTTTTTTTATTCAACACTACACCACTTGAGTGTCTGTACCTAGTGGCTGCATCAGGGATGGATCACCCCAGGGTCAACATTTGCTCTCATTTAAGGACTAACATTGACCATTGTGTGACCAATTCCTGACAAGGCCACTAGGCCTACCCACACAAGTGAGGTACCATTTTTTATTGGGAGACTTGAGAGAATGCTGGGTAGAAAAAGGTTTGTGGCTCCCCTCAGATTCCAGAACTCTTAATTGCCAAGATTTGCAGTGTTTGTAGTCAAATTTCGAGGTTTGCAAAGGATTCTGAGTGACAGAATCCAGTGAGAGTGCCCCACAAGTCACCCCGTTATGGATTCCCCTAGGTGTCTACTTTCCATAAATGTATAGGTTTGGTAGGTTTCCCTAGATGCCGGCTGAGCTAGAGACCAAAATCCACAGCTAGGCACGTTCCCAAAAAAAACCTCAGTTTCCATTAGAAAAATTTGATGTGTCCACGTTGTGTTTAGGGGCATTTCCTGTCACAGGCAATAGCCCTACCCACATAAGTGAGGTAACATTTTTATTGGGAGACTTGGGGGAATAGAGAATAGAAGAACACATTTTATTGCCAGTTGTTTTTCTCTAAATTTTTGCCTTCCAAATGTAAGGCAGTGTGTAAGAAAGAAGTCATTTTGAGAAATGTCCTGTAATTCACATGCTAGTATGGGCACCCCCAAATTCAGATATGTGCAAATTACCACTGTTTCCCATTTTGGAAATACTAAGATTTACTTTATACCTATTTTTCAATCTTTATGTTTTACCAAATCAATTGCTGAGTCCCCAGTATCCAATGAAAACGCATTTCAAGGTGCAGCTCATTTATTGGCTCAGGGTACCTGGGGTTCTTGATGAACATACAAGCCCTATATATCCCCGCAACCAGAAGAGTCGGTGTGACATAACCATGTATTGCTTTAAAACATCTCCCATAGCTTTCTGTAAAAGTTACAGAAGAAAACATGGAAAGAAATGGCTGTTTCTTTTCAACTCAATTTCAATATTTTTTTAATTCAGCTGTTATTTTCTGTAGAAAAACCTTAAAGGATCTACAAAAATGAACCCTTGCTGAATTCAGAATTGTCTACTTTTCAGAAATATTTAGCTTTGCGGGATCCAGCATTGGTTTTATACCCATTTCTGTCACTAACTGCAAGGAGGATGAAAGCAAAAAAAATAGTAAAACGTATGTCCCAGTAAAATGCTAAAACTGTTTTGAAAAATGTGGTTTTCTGATTGATTCAAGTCTGCCTGCTCCTGAAAACTGGGAAAATGATGATTTTAGCACCATAAACCCTTTGTTGATGCCATTGCAGGGGGAAAAAAAAACAGATGCTTTCTTCTGCAGCACTTTTTTACCATAAAAAAAAAACAACACATTTTAGCTGTATTTTGTCTAATTTCTTCATCTCCTCCAGTGGTAGCCACAAACTCTGGGTACATTTACAATCCTGAGAATGTTGGAAAAAGAGGACGCAAATTTGGCCTAGATAGCTTATGTGCACAAAACGTTATGGGCCTAAACGCAAACTAGCCCAAATAGCCAAAAAAGTGCTCAGTGCGGGGGGTTGCGGGGTTGAGGTCCAGCAGCTTAGGGGTTAATGGGAGAAACCCTTAGAATTGGTCCTAACTATTCTGATATATGAACCCTCAATAAGAGCGGTCCCTCTACCCATTAATTCCTCTCATTTTCCAATTGAACAGAACTTGTGAATGGGGATATTTGTGAGGTTTGCAATCAACTCTATTGACATAAATACCTGAATATTTTATACGCATCCATTAGTTTAATTGTTTTTGTTTACATGCCACTGAGTTTCAGATTTGCTACCTGTTAAATAAAAATAAAGTTTTTGCAAGTTCAGGAATGTAGAGGCCAGCAGCTGAGCTTAGGCATGTCTCGTGACAGGCAGCTGGCCAGTTACAGGAAAGCCTCTCAAACCTTGCTGTGTTCCTGAAGCCTAAAGCAACTGACACTTTGGGGCATATTTATACTCCGTCTGCGCCGAATGTGCGTCAAACATTTTGACGCACATTCAATGCAAACGTTGCCCCGTATTTAAACCGTGATGCCCGAGGCTGCGGATGACAAAATTCTGCCGTGTGCATCATTTTTTGGATGCGGCAACCCGCCTTGCGTTAATGATATGCAAGGGAGGCATTCCCGTCCAAAAAATTACTTAAACAGCCGTGTGTCGTATTTCTGCTTTCGGGCAAAAATGACGCTCGGCCGGGAGGCGGACCCGGAAAATGACACACATCCCGATTTGCGTCAAAATGTAATGCCTCGGTCAGGGCAGGCGTTAAAATGGGGCAAACACACCTGTATTTAATCAGAACACACAGAAGCAACAGCAGCACAGCAAAAGGGAGACATGTAGGTGATTCTGATCCAGCGTGCACGCAGACGCAGAGCCCAGCAGCTACAACAGCAGCTACAACAACACCAGCAGGGACCCCAAAGGCAGCTCAGAAGGCAGGAGAGGATATTCCACCCCAGAACAACCCTTCATGGCCTCAGGAAACACAACATCATCCAGAGGTACAGGTTTAACTGGCAGGCCATTCAGCAGCTGCTGCGAAACATTGAACCGCAGTTGGCACCCACTTTGCTGACACCCCGCACCATCCCAACAGAAACCAAGCTGCTTGCCGTACTTCACATGCTGGCAAGTGGCTCTTTTCAAACAACTGGTGCCCTGGTTGCCGGAATATCACAACCATAATTCTCTGCCTTTTTGCCCAAAGTACTGAATGCCATCATTGGACTGAAACCCCGCCACATTTGCTTCCCTAACACACTGCAGAAGCAGAAGGAAACAAAACAGGGGTTCTACCTCATTAGTGGCTTCCCACATGTCCTTGGTGCAATCGACTGCACACATTTATGCCTTGTGCCACCTGCTGCAACTGAACACCTCTACCGCAACAGGAAGCACACACATTCCATCAATGTGCAGGCCATAGTCGATCACCAAGGATTGATCACCAACATTGTGGCTAAATATCCTGGGAGGGTCCATGACTCCTTCATCTTCCGTCACTGAACCATCAATGAACACTTCCAGGATGGACGGGATGGCAATGGACTACTTGTTGGTAAGTACAAAAACCTACTTATATACCCACTGCACAGCAACCCTCTAGGACACACAACACATACACTATAACAGCAACATGTGAACAGGAACACACTGAGGTCGTGACATCGCTAACCATGTTTCTTAGTTCACCATTGAACTTGTCACACATCGGAAATTAGTGTACAGTCTAATGTTAAGACATCAAAGATCACAACGTGTGGAGTGGGCTGCCTAAATGTCACCTTGCAAATTGTAAGTGTCCCAATGACGTTTACATTAATCCATTGCATAAGTCTTAAGGAATGGGATGTCAAGGGTACATTGATATGAACGTGTTAACAACACTTTCAAAATGAATATGTGTATGGAACTATCATCTCACCCCCAGTGAAGACACATGGACACCTGTATCACAAGTCACAATGCTGGGGAGGGCACACTGTACTGCAAATCCCAAAACATACTGCTGACAAACGGTCAACAGCCAAACACTCGTTCAGCCAAGGAAACAACACGATGCAGATGGTACACCCTACAAGCCTAGGATGCGACATAATAACACAAGAGTCACAGACAACACATACAACTACTGCCATAAAAGGTAATTTCAATGGGGCTAGCTACATCAACATGATCCCATTCATTTTCTCTTGCAGCTGATCAGGGGTATGGCATCCAGCCATAGATAATGACACCTATTGACAACCCGAGTACTGCAGCAGAGTGTGCCTACAACGACGCATATAGGAGGACATGCACCATAGTCGAGAGGACCTTCGGCATCCTCAAGTCAAGGTTCCGGTGCCTCGACATCACTGGTGGTAGCCTCCTATATTCCCCAGAGATGGTCTGTAAGATCATCCTAACATGTGCAATATTGCACAACATTTGCATCAAAAGGAACATTCCCCTCCTGGAACCAGAGCCACACATGCCGGAAGAGGAGGAAGAGGAGGATGCTGGCCTGCAACATGAGGGGGAACTACAGAACACGGCCGCTGGTATACGCAGGCGGCAATATATCGTGAAAAATGTATTTTAAATATAATCACCATCATCACTTTAATGAACTAATTCAAGTAAACACCTATAATAATCACCATACCATGGTCTGGCTAATCATTTTTGCACCCCTTCATCTCTTACTATCAGAATAAGAGTGTTGCCTCATGGAGCATTGCTGATATACTGATTAGGACACTGAAAATCCCAGAGCTAATGTGATGCAAAAAAAAAAAAACTGTAAACTTCGTACTTGTATAGCGCACTACTCACCTGTTAGGTTCTCAATGCGCTGTACGCATACCGCTGTGGAACCCCTCCTGACTTTTCCCTGTGAGGTGCCCACTCCTGGGCAACCTCCAAGGTGAAGCCAGGCATCCCAACGCTGTTGGGGCCGTTGTGGAGATTAAGCAAGCTATTGCCCAGAGTTAGAGTGGGACCCATGAATTAGATTAGGCACCGATGCGAAAATTGTGAGGTCCAAGGAAATTGAGTCCAAGACCCGCCAAGGCGGGAAAGTTGATATGTCACATTACCTAGAGACAGATTTTTTGTGTAAGTGCTATTTATTGAAAAGTGCTGTAGTGCTATCTGTACATTGTCCATGATTGTGAGTCCATTAGAGTGACATCTTACATTGTGATCTTACACAAGGGGTTACGGAAATGCTTTTGACATGCTGGGGTGATGTTTCAGACAGTGCAGAGGGACAGGATTTGCCAATGAGTAGGAGAGGGACAATCACTGGGCAGGCTGACAAGATGTACAGTGGTAAGCAGAACAGTCATTAAGTAGAGTTGTTGCAAGACTGGCATGTTACAAAGCGCAGGACCTTGGTAATAGTTGGCCATGTGGCAGGGACTAGTGCTTCCGGGTACTTTTCCGTGTGAAGGTGATCTGTTCCATGTCTTCTTCTTCTGATGTGTGTGTTGCCTCCTCTATTCTTGGTGGTGGTGGTTGTGAAGGGGCAATACACAACTCAGTGTTAGAACACGTGGAGTCAGACATCGCTGTCGCTGCTACCTGTGAAGATCTTAAGGGCAGTCCTGCAGCAAGTAGGATCTGCTGATTCTTAGGAATAGTAGCCATATCACGATGGTAGGCAGTCAGGTCGGCCCTGAGGGGTTCAATGTTGCATTTGTGCACACGTTGACAAGATTGCTGTTGTAGGTGTTGGGTCAACTGTATTAGAGCTGTGCTGATTTCCCCTCAAGGCTGGCTGCCATAGTTTGCATCCCTACCCGCATCTCCTTGGCCAGCTCCCGCTGTGCCCCAACTACAGTTCTCTCAAAGCTGGTGCGGGTGTCGTCTGAGTCTTCAGTTGTATTGGAGCTGGCAGGTCTTACAATTGGGGTGGTGGGTGGATCCTCTGCAATGGCTGCTTGTTCTGTGCTCCTCCTTGTGACTGAAGGTGGGGTCTGGAGTGTTTCAAGGACCTTTTGGATAGTCTCCTGGGGAATGTTTATCAGCTCGTCATCTATATCATCAAGGTAATCTGGGACAGGCATTTCCGTAGGAGATCCATCTTCCTCTGCAATGAAACGGGGTACAATTAGTGTGTCTGTGTTGTGGCATGAGTGATGTGACATGCCTGCCTTGTGATGAATGCACATTGTGATCTTGTTTCGTGTTCATTGCTCCAGTCCTTTAGATGGGCATTCTCCCAGGCCTATGGCCCACCTGCATGTCACATGTATGGTATTAAGTTATTAGAATTGTCAGCATCATCTCTTCTAGGTGTTGGTTTTGGCCAAATAGTGAATTGCCACCTTCTTGTCCTACTCAACCCTCCGTCTACATCCATTCTCATGGTGAGACCTTTCAGTGGCTGTGGGTGTTCTGATGGCACTGGCAGTACACTTAACAATCTGGACCTGCCCCAATCTCTGATCTTTCACATCTACTTAAATGTATTTGACATGTAGCATATCCTATGCATAGCAATGTTATGACATGATATGGATGTTGGCACTGGTAATGTGTACTGCTGATGTTGGGGAATGTGTGGTACATTGGATTGCCCTGATTGTCGTAGCAGTGTCCTCTTTCCTCCTCTGACTGTGCAGGTGTATGTCAGTGACCAGTTACATGTGCCCCTCCCCTCAATGCTGTTGTCTGAGCAGTATGACATTTGGGATGTTACATTGTGACCCAGGCACAGGATGGACCCTGACATATGCAGCATGGGTATGTCCTTAGTGCTGTGTCGCTCCTATTGTTGTTGAAATTGGCTGATGTTTGCAACAACTATGGGCATTGACATTTGACAGTACTGGGGCCTTTGTCTTTTTTCAGGGGATTATTGAAGTTGTCATCCTCAACCCCCTAATTTAGGTGTGTATGATCCATGGGGAGGTTACTGCCATTGGCTACTTGAGCTGCACACAGAGCGGAAGTGGTAGTGGCAACTGTTGTTGCAGTTACATTCCAGTTGTCGGTATGGCTAGAGGTTGTTAAGAGGGCCCTAGTTAATGTAGGGGGTATGGTGGCTGACGTGTGCCGGGATGTCAGTTTGACGTTGTGGCTTCCCTCCTGGCGTGGATTTCCCTTTGCTCCATCGTTGGCATGACCGCATGCCCCCATGGGACTGTTGTTGGTGTAGTGTAATGGTGTGCCCCAGCTTCTGTCTGTGCAGGCCATGCCCCCATGCTGTGCCCCTTTACCGATGCCACTCCATGTATATGATGACTTACATGCAATGTGTAGTAGGTATTCCCCCCCGTCCCGGTTGCAGTTGACATTAGTGCATTTCAATTCCCCATGCGTCTTACCCTGCATGTGCATTGTCTCCTGGTAGTCTGCGCTGTCCTGTCCTTGAATCCCTGTGACGATCTCTTCAGGTATGACGGCTGCGACCATCTCCTCCATGTGGTCCAGGGCCTCCTGGTGTGCTGGACTCCCACCTCCAGTCAGCAGTGCTGCCTTCCTGTTCCTGGCCATCTTTTCCTTGGTCCTGCGCTTGCAGTCACGCCAGCGTTTCTTGCACTCAATGACTGTTCTGCGTACTTCTGCCACACTGTTAATCTTGTCAACAATTTGTTGCCATATTGCCTCTCTCCTACTGATTGGCAACTTTGAGGTGACAAACAGTTGGTGGTGGTGTTCAGTCACCTCTTTAACCAGAATTTCCTGCTCCTCTGCACTGAAGCGACACTTTTTTTTTCTTCTTATAAGTGTCCTGGTTCTTGTGTGGGTCCTCCTGGCTGGTTCCTGGTCTGTTGTCATCTTCCTGGGGTCTGTAGTGGCATCTGGGATCCATTTTGGCTGTCCTCTGGTGAAATGGCAGTGTTAGCGTTTTTTTTTTACGCTATTGCGTCAAAAAATGGCGCATATCTGGTTTGCAGGGTCGTAAATCGACCAACAGTCATTTCTGCCATGTTTACGTTGTTTTGCTTTACGACTTGATGCTGCGGTGTGCGTCAAAATAAATGACTCCCACCTGTGGTTTGCGCCGCCATGCGTCAAAGTATAAATTTGATGCCCGCATGGTGCACCAAAATGGCGTTAGCCGGCGGTAATATTTTGGGCGCAAAACTGCGCTGGCGCAGTTTTGCTTCAAAAAGTATAAATATGGCCCTTGCAGTCTCTTCTGGGAACCCTGTGTACAGGGCAAGCATGTCCAGTCTTCCTTCTATAGACAACAGGACAGTCCATCTTATAAAACATCCACAGGTCCAGGAGTGGTCTCTTTGTCTTCCCTCACCCTTTCCTGGATAAAGCTCCTACCTGTCTAGGGTAACAAAGGACAGGCAGGCCTAGATGTGAGCTGTATTTACAGTGGCAGGACAGGCAGGCCTTACAAGTCAGGAAGGGGATGAGCAAGCCCTTAATGTATCATTTGAAGCTCAGCAAGGCTGAATAGAACATCCAAGACATCATGCCCAGGAGATTAACATCCTTCCCCACACCGAATGCCACTTAGTCTCCACATCTGGTAGAAATACACTAAACACCCCAGGAGAGCTATTTCCAGTCAAATGACCCCAGACATTTGCTTTAAGTAGAACAATTTCAAGTTTCTAAACGTGGCATTTTTAAATAGAAACTTAAAATGTGACTTTACCACTGCTGAGGATTTTAAATTACAATTCAAATGAGTGGAAGACAAATAAACCTATTTGTTTTGCAACTGAAGTTCTGACTTATTAAGGGTAATAAGGTAACCCAGTGTTAGTCTACGGGAGAGAAGGCCTTACAACAGTGAAAATAGATTTTAGGAGTTTTTCTGTCAGGACATGTGAAACTTAAGAACACATGTCCTACTTTTTAAATATCATGTAACCTGCCCTGTGTGCCTTTAGGGTTGACTTCTAAGTATTAAAAAGGAAGATTTAGGCCTGACAAAAGGGATATTTTGCCAGGTCAAAATGTCAGTTTTAAAACTGCATTAAAGGCTGCAGTGGGAGGTCTGAGACATGTTTTACAGCATTACTTTTAGTGGATGCCTCAGAGATTGACGTAGCCAACAACTCGGATTTGATTTACATGGCCTGGGTACATGTAATAATATTTATTAGTAAATTAAGTCCCAATTAGATGTTAGCCCATTTGACCATGTTTAAGGGGGGACGCACATGCACTTTACCCCTGGTTAGGAGGTGCAAAGTGCACAGAGTCTTAATGCCAACAAAAAAGAGTTTAGAAAACAGGGGAACCAAGGCAACATATCTGGGAGATTAGCTTTCCATAGATGTCCAATTTAACAGTTCCAACATTTTGCTTTCCTGGACTTAATGCCATATCTTCATTGTGGACACTGGGAAGCTGCAAAATGGACCCTGGGCATGTGCTGTGAATCCTAAAGCCTAGTGAATTGCTGGACAACTTTGTGCAGATTGCCTCAGTAGAATCAAAGTTAAGTGTCAGCTGTGAGCCATGGTGTGACTTGTACCATCCACATGAGTGACTTTAAAAACATAATATTAAGCCTGCTACTGCATTCATTAACCACTGTAGGTCAATGCTGCAGCAGTAACATAAATATGGGAAAATGTCTTTTTTTTATTTTTTACATTTGCTGAGATGTGCAGACCATCATGGGTAGGAAATGACCTGGGCATTATGCAAGTCACAATATGCGGGATGGCACTATGGCTCAAGTTTGCTGACATGTGCAGTCTTGGTAAGGTTTGGTGTGTGTTGATTGGCCACAACCTCAAAAGCTGCAGTCCGCTTTCATGGAAAGAAATAGGAAGCTGGGTATTTTTAGGCATATTTCTGATGACCTCTAGGCATTATGAATTAAATGTATTCATGCACAACATTTCATATCAGATTTATTTCAGTTTCTAGTTTTCAAAAATATCAAAGGTTGGTAGGGTTCTTGAATCAGGTAATCAGAGGCTGTGGAAATATAAAAACAGTAGTCTTTATTTGCGGTGAGAAGCTCCCATTAACATCCACTCTTTGGAACCTCCTCACAAAAATAACCGACAAATGCTCCTGTACGCTGTTTAAAGAATTGAGCATCAATCTTCTATAAACAGAAGATTCCTAGACAACACAGGGCTGAGGGAACAGTTAAGGCCAGAAACAACCAACAACCATTGAAGGGGGGCGAACAATTAAAATTATACTATAAATTACAATAGAGATAGAAGAAATATGTGGCTCGTTGTGAGGTTAGGCGTTAGGCACATACTCACACTTATTTGACCTATTTTAGCTTCTTTGAGGCCCATGACCCTTTACTGAGTCCCTTGGCATTTTATTGCTTTTATTATTTTAGTGAGCCATTATTGTAGTGGTGATGCTTTATTATTCTTATCTCTTGTCCTTCTCTGCAGAACTTTGTTACTCATCGCTTTGCACAACATTTCATTCCGTGCTCATAGTTAGGCTTCATATGATAGGTTCCAGGGTATTGCCGGCTCAGAGTACAGTGTCTTCCTTACAAAGAAAGGGATGTGTTGTCACATCAGGGCAGTTCCTAGAATAACACAATGCATAATATAAAACATCAGGCTGATTTAGCATTGTTAGAGGGGACATACCAGTCATATTGCCATCTACCCATTACATTTGCAGTTACAGTAAAAAACTTGGTGCTTCCTCTTCTGTCACAGTGGAGGATTTCCAGCAGACTAACATACCTCTCCTTTAGCCTCAGAATATGTATGGGGATTGTGCTACACTCCCAGGACTAGATGGGTGGATATCGGTAATGCTATTATGACAAATATGGTGAGACTGTTTCTATGTTTCACTATCTTGATCACCGTTGAAATAGTGTTTGGTTTTATCATTCTTAAAATTGCACTTCATGCCTTTTCATGTAGAATGCATTTGCTTCAGTAAATCCTATTAAACCCAAATTTGCTTCTGCAGGAGAGTTGTGTGACTAAGAAGTGGGGCACGATCTATTTCCACCATGACTTCTGATGGAGCGTGATTAAAATCTAATAATTAACATGAGAAGCTTGCAAAATAATGCTTAGTGAAATCGCACAGAAAATGTAAACGTTAACGCATGTGTATGAAATGTGCCCACGGGGAGTGGCCACTAACGTATACGATGATAATTGAAACTGACTAATAATTAAATATAAATGTACTAATGTGTGATTTGTATTAGTATTAAGAGTTATATGTTAAGTTTTGCTAATTAACCACTAGGCCTTAGTTAGCATGAGTCGGGCCAAGCTGTCCGGTCTCACATTAGCTGCGTTTTCTAACGTGCAATGTAATGTTTCTTGAAGGACGTGAAGCTGTACTTTTCCAGGAGTTAGAGATGTGTGTGTTACCGTAGTAAATTTTGTTTGTCAATTTTGATATAATCGTAGGACACAAGGAGAAATCAGCCAATATTTGCCATTCCTTTGCCATAGCCATTACGTGCCTTTGCTATTGCCTAGACACTTTGCCACTCTGTCTTAAAGACTTTGCGGTTAAATTCTTCGAACCATCCTTATTCTGCCTTGCCCGATTCATACTTTCCTCCTTATGAGGGAAAAGTCCCTTATTGCCCGTCTTGCTGAACTTTGCTATGTTTCTTGGCTGATGGCGAATCAACTGATGTCCTGAGGACGAAGACTGACTCTGTATGCTGACTCATTATGGAGGGTAACTATATGATGATGAAATTGTAATTGTCTGTTTGCCTTTTCTTTCTAGGTACCAACTGCTTCTTTTGATAGAGACCATAGTTAAATGTTTTCTAAATTTGTGTAGCTAAATTGTTTTACATGAAGCCCAACATGCTAATGCTGATTCGAGGTTAGTTAAGGAGTTCACTAAACAGACGCAAATAGACAAATGACTGAATCTATGCTTTGTTGAATAATGCGCCATTGAAACTCCCCTAAGATTAACCCATGTTGACGTTGTGCTTTGTTCTAATGTTTATGATTTTTACTTTGATGAAATCTTATTCGAGTTGCCATATTAATACCGCGTTGAGGTGTTTTCCGAGTATTGAGACTAAACTTGCTAGTAGAGTGTAATCACTAGGGAATAAATATCATAAATCTTACAAAATATTGTGTGGTTATTTCATGACAGAGATCTTTGTGTGTTTTGATTCTTACTTATACCATTATCCAATTTGAATCGATTTGCTATAGTGAATATTGATAACATTATTGATCTATTGATTTGCTATGTTGATTAATTGTCTCTTCCTAAGGTGTCTTGAATCAGGGTCAAAAGATTCATTGGCCTAAAACAAGTCCCAGACTAATTAATTATTTAAGACAGGACGTGTTATCACTTCCCAGAGTAGTCTAAGAGTGTCATGTAATGGGCTGCCACAAGTCATTTTTACTTATGGTGTCTGTGAGGTGCTTTTAACTAGCCAAACGGGTTAGGCCAACAGCCACCAAATGGTTTGGGATTTGACTCAGTCCCCCATACTCAGTTGGTGGTGCTGCTACCCACAACTCAGCATCCTCATTATTTTGGTGAGAGTCATAACCTCCATGATGGTTTTCTGACCCAAGCCGCACACTTGACACTATCCACTATACAGCTATGATTGACCATTGACCATGGTGTAGAAAGGTTCAACTGCACTGTTTGTAGCATGTTTAGGGACATTATATGTTGTGCTGCAGGAAACTCCAATAGAAATATCAGTATCATAAGAACATAGTCTATCTCCTTCTGCTTCATTCTGTTCAAAGCTCATGAAGAAGGTACAGTCTGAAGTTCTTTCAATGTCCTTCTACGTGTACAAATGAGAAAGATGACAGTGCATTGATATGGCTTCACATGACAAAGCCACTTTGGGGAACTGGCACTTTGTTTCAGTACCCCCCAGAAACACATTTTGCCTGGTTTCTGGATGCAAATTGGACTGGAGTGCACTGGGATCCTGCTAACCAGGTTCCCAATGTCAGTGCTTTTTCCCTAAAAATTGTAAAGGGGATTGGCAACACCTTTAACTGCCACTATGCGTCCCTAGTAAATGGTACTTAGGTACCAAGGGCATTGGCTACTAAGGATAGGCCCCTGAGGGCAGCAGCACCAATCGTGCCACCCTCTAGGGCCATGCATCCAGGTACACCCAGGACTGCAATGACAGGCTGAGTGTCATGTTGCAATCCTAAAATGCAACCGCGGCATTGCACATTGTCTGTGTGCCCTGTTCACTACACATTGCATAAAATATAGATAAGTCACCCCTCTGGCAGGCCTTCCAACCCTAAGGCAGGGTGCACTATATTGTATGGTATGTTATAGGGGCATTAGCAATATGCCCCCAATATCCCTTCCCAAACCTGAGACATAGTGAGTGAACCGAGCAGCCATTATAAATGCATGTGCTGGACAGTGGTAAGTACGAGTTTCACAGCTACATGTTGGACATTTTGACCCTTGGTTTGTTTGGTATCAAAAACTCAGAATGATAATTCCAAACTAGTACCCTTGTTGAATTTATCGTAAAATGTACCCAGAAGCCACCTTAGAGGTGCCCCCTGCAAAATCTAATTACACTGGCATAGTTGATGGCCGGTCCCAGCCAGCCTGCCACCACCAGACAGGATTTTGGATCCCTGGGGAGAGAGCCATTTCTCTCTGGGACAAAAGTACAAAGCCCTTCCTGGGAAGCGGTGCTACCCCAAATACCCCAGGATGTGCACAGCCCTGCCTAAGAGCTTCAAAGGGCTTACCGCCCTTGAAACTCAACCCCAAGGTGCTACTAGCAGCAGATGACCACCCCGTTGCAAACCCCCACTTTTGGTGGTAGCAATGGCTGGAAACTACACAAAGGAGTTGCCTGCGAGCTAGACACTCCATTTCATTTTCCTACATCTGGAATGGAAGGAAAATAACCAATTAGGAGTAGGGAAGTGACCTCTTCCACAGGCTCCTTAGATAGCCCTCTCAAACCAACATTGACATATTTGTGATGCAGTATATCTACCTCTAAGAAAAGAAAAAGGCTGATACCATTGGTGGCATAGGGGCATATTCTACATGCCCATACACTCTCTTATTTTGTTGACCAATGGGCATAGGTGCGTGCAGCCAATTTTACACTATCACTTAAGTAGCAGTTGAAGCATTCAAATTGACCATTACATTGCAGGTCATACACTGCAAGAGTAATGTGATTAATATTGTAAGATTTGAGGAAAACCTTTGTTTTATCAGAAACAATTTGCACATCATTGTTAGTCTCTAAATAATCACTGAATCCCTGCATGCTAAACACTTAGGTTAGGACATTAATGATAGATAACATTGTAGGGCTTTCCACCAATTGGACCTCAGGCCAATATGTGTACTAGTCATTTAAGACAAAAAAAAATTCATGTGGGTGGGCAAACTTTTGAAAGGTACAAAAAGGTCAAAGACCAACCTTTGCAAGACATTGTTGGGCCATTGAATAGGGTGCATTGTAAAGAACGGGGAGGAAGCTACTTGGGGGCAGATTTATGGAAAGTGGCGCTGCACTGAGTGCAGTGCCACTTTCCCTGCGCCCCTTAGTACCCCCTTACCGCCACAGTGTGCACCATATTTAAAATATGGCACCCCATGGTGCAGGGTAGGAGGCAATGAAGTCATTTTCATGATGCTTTTGATGTATTGGCGCTACTCCTGCAGAGTAAATGGGGCCCCATTCTAAAGAATGGAAGGCCTAACAGTGGCGTAAGAAAATGGTGTAAGGAAATCTTATAGATTTCCTTACGCCATTTTTCCGGCTTCCCTAATGGGGGAACGCCCCTTTGCATCAATTATGCCTGGCGCAGGCATAATGTAGAGCAAAGGGTTACAGAGTGGGTCAATGCATGCATTGTGCCACCCTGTAAATAAGGGGTGGAGATTTCAGCCTTGTTGGGCCACATTAACATCAAAAACAATTACGTTAATGTGGCGCACTGTGGTGTTAGGCCACTATAAATATGCCCCTGGATATTTATGATGCACACATCACATTGCCTACCCAAGCATCAGCTTCAATGTCCATATTGGTTCACCACAAAGGCCTCTTAAACAGACATTTTTATGCAAACATGCATATTTGCCATTGACACCTGTTTTTAAGAATAATAGGTTTCATACCATTTGGTGAAATGCACTTAACTCTTGGATCATGGGGAACAGACAGGCAATATGGTTATTTGCTGCTAAACCACCTCCTGAAGATAGAATATACCCTAGAGGTTTGTGATAAGCCTGAATTTCCATACATACTACTTAAAGTGGCTCACAGGTCAGGCACCCACAATCAATTATTTTTTCTATATAAGCATAGCAGTGTTCTGTATTAGACAAGGTTCTTGATAAAAATGCTGAATTTAATGTTCTTCACATTTTAAAGAACAGCTTCTAAGACATAAGAGCTAGCATAGGGGGAGTGATAGTAGCTTATTTTCCCTCCTTTAATTGTTTTAAATGTGGGGATACATAATTGCTTCTTTAATGGAATCAAAAGCATTCTGTTGATGCTCACCCGAAAAAGGGGCATTTATCTACCAAAATGTATCTATACTTGAATTTGCTAAAAGTAAATTTCATCTTAGACATTTGAGCAGCTTTACTACTTTTAGCTCTTAACCATTTATGAGTGTAACATTAATTGAAAGTATATACTTAAATGTCCTGAAGTAGGGTCTAGACCTTAGTTAATCCATCCAAGATGATATTAAAGCTACTATTATTAGTGGTTACAATCATGTTTGACTTTCTACACACTTGGCCAAGACAGCAATTGAGGCCCAGACTTCCATATGATAAAGTATAGTGAAAAGTTTAAAAGTTTGTTTATGTTTTGAAAAGATTAGGAAAATATTTATCGTAATTATTTAGGTTAATGTTTTTTATGTTTAGTTTACATGTAGAAAAATGTAATCAAGTGTTACTGCACTATCTGCTTCATATTAAAGGAAACATTTAGTTAGAAATATTGCAAAAAATACAATTTTGTGTCAAACGTTTAAACTAAGAAAAAAATCCTACTGAAAGTAAAACATAGTATGTGATAAGTATTAAAGGTTTTGTATAAAAATAATTAAACTCAATTTAAGTATTTTAATTTAAATTAATATTACAATAATGTATAACCTTAAATGGCTATTAAAGTTAAATACAATGTATATGATTTATTTATGGATAATTTTTATTATTAGATTAAACTTATTTTTATAGAGTTTGAATAATTTAATGCATTTTAACATTAGCCCCGCTAAGGATCTATTTTATGTCTCCACCACTATGTTCTTCTATGGTAGGGTATTGCAGTAAAGGAGGTTGGGCATGTGTGGTGCTGAACTCACTCCAGCTCTGAAATGGAGTACATTTCCAATATTGCGGGTCTGTTCTGGCTGTAATAAAAATAGAAGTGTGTTTTTGAATAGTAATTGGCTTACTCATCGTGTGCGGGTGCATGCACAGAGGCGTAGCTTTAGAGGGTGTTTTTGGAGTTTGACATCCCCCACATAAATGCTTTTGTGGCTTAGTAGTTGTGTCTGGGAGCCCTGAGTCAGATCTGCTATGCCTGTGTCATTTCTTTCTGCCAAGAGTGAGCATTTAATGTAAACCAGGAGAAAGAGAGATAGATAGAGAGAGAGAGAGACAGAAATAATCATTGGGGGCACATTTATCAAGTAGTTGTGTCAACCCTGTGCCACACAAGGGGGTGCAAGGGTGACAAACTACTAAGTTAGATTTATCAAACCATGCAAGGCCACTTTGCGTGGCTTGATACATCTAGAGTAATGCAACACAGCACAAATCACTGCGTTTCACTACTCTGCCCCAGGGAGCATTCCATGGGTGGAGCGTGGGTGTTCCCATGCAACCACTCATGGATTCTTACCCATTCCCAGATTTACCATTATTGGTAGACCTGGGAATGCATCGAAATGCCATGCCTCCCCAGTTGTGGCATAGCGAAGACAAATGTATTTATTTCTCCTCCTTCTATGTGTACTGCATTCTGTAGCACAGCTAGAAATAGGAAAGTGCCTCACAGGATTCTTTTTGTGCAGGAAGATGCCCCTTCCTGTGCAAAAATAATCCTGTCTGCAACACAGGCACCCTTGCATCACCTCACAAGGTTGCCTACATTGGAACTAGGCAGGCAAAATGGCATCAGCACTAGGAAAGGCCATACAGAGCATCCCTGCTCTTTTCCTTTCACATGGTGCAGTGCAGCAAGATTACTTGCCGCAGTGCATGAAATATTAATAAATGTGCTCCTTAGTGGCTGAATTAAAACATGAAACCAATAATGGCATAGTCATGGGGTGACAAACCATTAATGTTTCCAAGTAAATGTCTGCCTTTGCAGTGATATAATCTGATGTACTGAGATGAAATGCTTCTGCATTTTAAAGAAATACATTTCTCTTTTTAATTTTGGAGAAAGTAGGTCATATTTTTCATTATTTATTTTCTTATTTTTTTGCACTATATACATGCCAAATGTTTTCATGGCTTCGGTCTTGCTTGTAATACTAGAGCCAAACCAGACCTTTGGCTCAGCTCTAACTCACCCTATTAATTTCATGGAGCACTTACCTCTATTTGCAGCCTGGGCTTAGTACATAGGGCCTCAGTCACACGATAAAATGATTTGTAATAGGTGAGGGCGGAAATATGGAACCCTGCCTACAGAAATCAATTTGACACTTCTACCATCAAGGCTTCTCATAGCAAAGGCAAAAATGAGTGAATGCAGGGAAAATACATTTAAAATAAGTGATCCAAAGGCAGGAATTTCTCACCATTGTATTGTATGTGACCGTAGTCATGGGTTACTGGGGAAAACTACTTGGCCCATGTAGGATGGGCATAAGCACATGTTCAGAGAGGTGTTTGAGGTGTGTGCATAGATGCAGGCAGGGAAACAGAGGAAAAACTGATGCTCATGTTCAGCATGTTTTAGAAGGCTGGGTCCTGGGGGATCAGGTCCCAGGGGGCACAATCATCTGTGAGAGGGTGACTATGCAGACCTGTAGCCAACTTCCCCTGCACAAGGCCAGAAGCTGTGTGAAGCATGTGGTTAGGTGGTTAGGGGGGTTGGCCACAGGAACGGACGATAGGCCAGGCCCTACGTCCAACCCCACTGTGCACAGCTCAAGGCCATCGGCAATGGAAGTTTGATTGTTTATAGGGGGTTGGCTGCAGCTCTGCAGCCATCCTCTGCTGCACATTGACAAAGGCGGTGAATGGGGGTGGTAGGATTCAAGTATAGTTATGAAAATTACTTAACATTAAAAAAACATAGAAATTCACTGAAAAAACAAAGTTTGCAGGGATGTTATGGTTAGGAGATACAAATAAAACACATAGACATTCAACTAAAAAAACAAAGGTTACAGGGACATTATAGTTAGGCTCACATTTTAAACATTCAAAACCATATAAATTCACCTGTTATAGTTAGTGCATGAGTTACTGTTACTTGAGATAACTCTATGATAACTAGAAACTCACGCCCTTGCCATACACTGCTAATTACTCCACAAATGTTGGCACTTCTTTAACATCATTGATAATATTAATGCAATGTTTTCAGCACAATTTTTGATGTAAATACTGTTAATGGCTGGGGCACAATATGTAGTTACCTTAGGGTATGAGTTATAATTACTTGAGATAACTTTATCTATAACAGGTGAATTTCTATGGTTTTGTATGTTTAACTGTGAGCTGATTGGCTGCCAAACACTTCAACAAGGAATTGTTGGCAGCCATCATGGGACTCGGCTTCAGAGCAGTCCCTGAAAAACAGATTTAACAAAAAAAAGGGCCAGGGTAGGGACTCCCTGATTCCTTGGATATGGTACTGGGAAAAAATAAGTTTTTAGTTCTCTGATAGTCGTGTGGATCTGTGAATCTGAAAATTAAACAGAAAAAAAGCACAGGGTCCTGCACTTGTTTTGGAAAAAGACCCCAGGTAGGCCAGGTTCAGGGGGCATTATTTGAAAGAAGGAGAGGGGCACAAGGGGTCCCCTCCTGAGGCTCACGGAGCCCCAGGTACCACCACTTCCCTGGAGCTAAATGTTTGTAATGGGGGGCCACCCAGAAACCTCTGAGACCAGGGGACCACCACCTCCCCAGGGCTAAATGACAGTAAGGGGGAACCACACAGACCCCCGGGCCCTGGGGACCACCATCTGCTGGGGCTAAATGTTTGTACTGGGGGTCCACCTTGACCCCCGTCCCCCAAGACCACCACCTCCATGGGGCTATATGATAGTAATAGGGGGGGTCACATGGACCCCCCATTCCCGGGGACCACCACATCCCCAATGCCAAAATACATTTTGAAAGAGGGAGGGGGCTGCAAAGCTCCTCTCCGGGTCCATAGACGATCCTGGGGACCACCACTGGCACATGCTCAGAGAAAGAGGGGTTTGCACAGCCCCCTTCCTGGAGGCAATAATGGTCTCATCATCCCATTCCATTGCACTTTCCCCTCTATATTTTACCACTACATTAAACACCCTTGGATACAACTCGACTACTTGTATTTCATGTAGTGCAAATTTGTATTGATTGAAACAGCTACAATCATTGCAAATTAACTGTACATAGAATGAGCATGGAATTAATGACCTGTAGCTGGCTGTTGTGATCACATCAGGAGAATGTTGTCATATCACCAACATCTGCAAAATGAATATCCAGAGGTAACTATAAATAGGGCAAAGAAGTGGGTATTTTCAGCATGGCAATGCCACACAGAATATACCAATAGTCATAGAAATATGAAGTTGCACTGTCTCACCTGTGTGTCATTGAAGTACTGGAATATCACAGATGTTCTGTTGTCCACATCCTCATGCTCTGCCTCCTCATCCTCACTGTCCTCAGGGTCCACTGCTGTCACAAGGGCATCTCCAGTCTCCTCCTCCTGTAGAAAAGGTACATGTCGTCTGAGGGCCAGGTTGTGCAACATGCAGCATGCCACAACTATTTGCTACTCATCCGAGAAGGTCTGCCAAAGGGATCCACCTATCGGATGGAGGCACCTGAACCTTGCCTTCAAGAGGCCAAAGGTCCTTTCAATGATCCTTCTGGTTCACCCATGTGCCTCATAACATTCTTGTGCCCTTGTCCTGGCATTCCGCACAGGGTTCAGCAGCCATGATTGGTTTGGCTAACCAGAGTCACCTGCAAATATTTAGGGACAACATTTATCCACACACTATCCTATATGGCCATCACTATAGGCATACACCATCATATACTGGGTGGGAACCAGGGCTCAGCTATTAGCCACACACTGTGCCTCTGTAGTTGGGACATCACATTTGGGATGCTGCTATTCCACAGGACAGAGGCATCATGCACGGACCCAGGATACTTAGCATTGACGTGGGAGATGTTCTGGTCTGCCAAGCATACCATCTGCACATTCATGGAGTGGAAACATTTATGATTCCTGAACACCTGTTCATTCTGGCGGGGGGATAGAAATGTAATATGTGTTCTGTCAGTCGCACCAATTATATTGGGGATATGTCCCATTGCACAGATTCTGGCCTTCACAGTGACCAAATGGTCAACCTGGGGGAAAGCAATGTAGCTGCACCTGTGTTTTATCAAGGCAGACAACACTCCTGTTAGCACGTTTGAGAACATTGGCTGTGACATTTCTATTGCCAAGCCCACTGTCAATTGAAAAGAACCATTTGTCAAGAAATGGAGCACTGATAGCACTTGCACAAGAGGGGGGATCCTAGTGGAGTGACAGATAGCATATATCAGGTCAGGCTCCAATTGGGCACACAACTCTCTGATTGTGGGCCTGTCCAGTCTATAGGTGAGTATTATGTGTATGTCCTCCAGGGTAGCAAAGTCCACCAGGGGTCTGTACATGGGGGTATGTCTCCATCTTCTATTCATCCCAGCAGTAGGTATTTAAGGGACACAAGAGTGAGTAGGCTGTCACAATTGGAACAACAAAACCAGTCCGCAATGTGCAAACATGTTATGGCACAGTGTAATAATTGAAGTATGTGCCTATTTATCCTGTGACCCAGCAATATTCAAAAGGCCTGTTCACCCCCCTGAAATGGCGACCTCCCGTCCTGTTTGTAGGGACAGGTGGAAGTGAGGTAATGCCACTGACGTTGGGTGCCGTGGCGGTAGGCAGTCGTGAACCGCCATGCAATTCCTCATTGGTTAATATTGTGCCCTACGGGGTATAGTGGCCAATAGTGACCTACTCCAGTGGTGACGGTATGCACCGCCTTGGACATGATCGCCATTTTCTATCTGATTTCTTAATTGTTTCCTGAACTTCCGTAAGAGACGACCTACATTGCATGGGCTGATGTGACCTGTGTCTGGAACCTACCATGGCCTGTGTGACCGGGGAAAGGGCCCCAGCCTTCACTTCTGAGGAGTTGGAGCGACTGGTGGATGGGGTCCTACCTCAGTACGGACTGCTGTATGAACCTCCAGACCAACAGGTGAGTACACCTTGTGCACGATGCATGTGGCATGAATGCATGGAGTTCTGTGTGTAGGCTTTGTTTAAGGGGGGTGTGTGGATGTCCTCTTGGTGGTGTACATGTTGTGGGCCTTGCTATATGTGTGCCAATGGTGATGCAAAGGGGTATGGTGGGCCATCTGTGTGACAGGCTGGTCTGTTTGTCTAATGGTGTTCTCCTGTCTGTATTGCCTCTGCAAGTCAGCGACAATCAAAAGAAGGGAATATGGCGTGCCATCACCAAGGAGGTTTGGACTCTGGGGGTCTATGGCAGGTGGACCACCCACTTTTGGAAACGGTGGGAGAACCTGAAACACTGGGCACGAAAGACAGCAAAGGCCCAGCTGGGGATGGCCTCCCAAGGAGGAAGGGGTGCCATCGGACCCTGACCCCCCTGATTGCCCACATACTGGTGGTGGCCTACCTTGAGCTGGATGGGTGCTTGAGGGCATGACAGCAGCCACAAGGGGGTGAGTAAAGTGGCTATCATTACAACTTATGGCTGGTGGGGTGGTATCCGGGTGGTGGTTGTGTGTCAGCGGGTGCCCCTAGGCCAGGCCAGACATAGCAGCATAGGTTCTTTGTTGGCTAAGGATTTGAATGTGAAATACTGCTTACCTAGCTTGCTAGTATTCACTTCTAGGCAGGGCTGCGTGGGTCCCTGGTGTGCTGCAGTTGGTGGTGTGTGCCCCTCCTCATTCCTTGGTGACTAGCCATTTCACTGGTAGTGCCATGCATAGTGCGTAGGCCTGTTCCCTGTGTGTGAGGGTGCTGTGTACGCCAACGGTGGTGGTGCAGTCATTGACCCAGTGTATCCTTTGTCTCTCTCCCCCCTTTCTTGTTTTGTCATCCTGTCCTTATGTGCATTAGCATCATCTGGTGGAGGAGCAGAGGCACCGGCGAGAGAGGGAGCTGCAGCCCACATAACCCTGGAGGTAGAGTCCTCTGACGCTGAGGGCACCAGTGTGATGGAGGGAGAGGGGAGCACCACGGCAGAGACTGGAGTGGACCATACAGACTCGGATACCTCCTCTGATGGGAGCTCCCTGGTGGTGGCAGATACCTTTGTGACCACCCCAGGTGCAGGTAGAGCCACCATCCCCCATACCAGCGCCACCCTCCCAGTAGCCCCTCAGTGAGTTGCCCGTGCCCGTTCACACAGGAGGGTGGGCATCCCCTTTGCCCTAGGCACATCAGGCCTTTCCCCAGTGAGCCCTGCTTCCCTGAGTGAGGAGGCTATTGACCTCCTGAGATCCTTCTCTGTAGGGGAAACAACAATTGTAAATTTCATCCAGGGGCTGGCAGCCCAGGTGCAGCAATCAAATGCATTCCTGGAGGGCATTCACAGTGGATTGGTGGCCCAATAGAGATCGATTCAGGCTCTGGCTTCCTCTCTGATGGCAGTCATTGTCCCTGTTTCAACCATGCCCCCCTCCAACTTCCACTTCTAAGTCCCAACCCCCATCCAAGCACACAGCCAGACTGTTGAAGCCTCAGCAAGGCCTACTAGTGCAAGGGGTTCACCTTTCTCTGCACAAAGTCCTTAGACCATGTAGGAAGAAGTTGGCACAGGAATTGAAATAAAAGACAAAGTTTATTAACCTCATGAGGTGGTACTACAGTTCATACAGCACCCTTAGGTAATGCTTGAAGTAGCACACTGAACTGAGAGAGCATGGTCCTTTTATACCCACGCAGGGGCTAAAAGGAGGTGGTACAATTATAGAAGCAAGACTTGTATACATGTAAGGTCATGTGGAAAATGCACAGTCGACAGGTAGGAGGAGATAACAGTTTTCAAGGACTAACAGCTGCAGACCTTACTGAGCATGCGCGAAAGTGGGAGATGCTAAATATAACTTGTCACTAGGCAGATTTCAAGAGTAGTTAACAGAAAGGTAGGACAGAGCACATGGTGAGCACATGGCAGCATGTGGCAGAGAAAATGGCTGCCATGAATACAAAATGGATTCCGCGAAATGTTCACAATAGTTACTAAATACAGATGTCTTCTGCTAATGCTTAATCTAATTGCTGCTAAACTACAACAGACGACCCTTTCAGCATTAGCTGAAGACATTCGTCTTTCTGGGATAATCTATATATTCATCTTGTATATTTATGCTCATCATTTCAGCTATTTCCTTATCTAACATATGTTGTGCTTTCATTTCTGTAATATTTCTTTTGGTAGGCATACAAGCAGTAATACACATGGAGCAGAACATTGGACCACACTGAATACAGATACAGCATGTGAAAAATATTGCAATCATTACACACAGGATAGTCTGTAGTTTCCAGCCCCAGGCGTAAACAAGAGCCCAAAACCATCCAGAAAAAGTCCAAGTACCAGTCTCTGTGTGGATTTCTGCAGCAATTTTATGCAATTTAGATATTGCATCATATACTGAAGGTGAGTGATCGGGAATGAAAACACAGCAACTACTACCGATGATGCGACATGCACCACCTCGGTCACCTAATATCACATCTAGTACCATACGATTTTTGGAGCGCTACAATCCTCGCAATTTGGAGCGCCTCAGTAATATTCCCAAGTGCCAGAGCTGCCTGATTGGTAACAGCTTCCACAACCCTAGTCAATCGTCTCACTTTCCTACTGTTTAACGCAGCACCCACTAAGGGGAACAATCCTAACTTAAAATCAACATATTGTTGCAGGCTAGTATCCGTTTGGTCTACCTCATTTGTACTTATTTCCCTTTTATATCTATTGTTAATGATGTCATTGAACAGTTTAAAAAAGTTTAAAAAAAGAAAAAGGAAGAGGAATGAAAGGTGTTCCTCCTTTCTTTTGATCTGCAGGTATCATTCCACATACCCAACAGTTAGTAGTATTTGTCGCATTATGAGTATGATGCAACATCTGAATGAAAGTATTATTGAAGTACGATTGACAGTGCTTCTGCTCCTGATAGGGAAGCGTAAAGTAATAGTGATCCTCTGGTACTGGAGTAGTGGCAACAAAAAACTCATGAGCAGGAGCCTTCTTTTCAACAAACCAGGTGATTGTTGCTGTAACCACCAAAACAACAACAAACCCCATAGTACTAATGATCAGTTTGTTATTCATTTTAGCAACAGTGATAATCGACCCTTTCAGAAATGGATTAAAAACAATTGTTGGAGCTCTTATCCCTGGGCAGCCGCTGATTTCTTCACCACGGGCCAAGACAGGTGTCACTACTCTAATGCATGGCTGATTCCCCCCCCTTGCCACATTGGCTTTCCGTTTCACTAACCCAGGGCGTTAGCTCAACCAGTTTGTTTAAAAAAAACTTCTGATTCTTTCCTCGGTCTCAAATTATATCGGGACACTCCAGAAGTCGTATGGTCCGGGAAGACCTCTGCAGATTCGTCAGGTGACATAGCACAGCCTTTCTCCGTAGTCAAAATCTCTCAATGATCGGTCAACACAGCAGGTTCCACCAAGGTAGGTAGCACTCTCTTGCAGTGAGTACTATGGACCCAATTATTTCGGTTCGTCACTCGAACTGCTGTCCTTGTCGCAAGGAGCACCTGTTCTGGGCCTCGCCACCTTGGTTCCAAGCTGCTTGATCTTTCGAAGGACTTAATCATCACCTGGTCACCAGGTCGGAGTTCATGGCCTTCACCTGTAGATCTGTCAGGAAGTGCTTCTTGAACCTGTTGATGAATAGAAACCAAATTGTCGGTTAACTGTGCCAAATAATCATTTATCAGGACACAAGGTACATCATATACAGATTTTGGCTTAGGAACTCCCCAAATATTCATTGGCCTTTCGAATACTATTTCGTATGGGCTAAGGCCGAGTCGAGAGTGTGGCACTGACCTAATAGACAATAATGCCAACGGTAATGCATCCGGCCAAGTTGAGGATGTGGAAGCCTGTATCTTCGCTAACTTCAGCTTCAAAGTAGCATTATACCTTTCCACCAACCCTGCTGATTGTGGATGGAAAACCGCATGGAACTTCTGTTTGATCCCTAATCCTTTCAGGACATACTTAATAACTTCCCCAACAAAATGAGGTCCGTTATCATTCCATAAAAGTCTGCAAACACCAAACCTAGGGAAAAATTATTTCAAAAGCACCTTCGCTGTGGTAATGGCAGTATTATCCTTTGTGGGGTACGCCTCTATCCATTTACTGAAGGCACAAACCACCACCAAGACATACTTTAAATTGTTGCAGCATTCAAGCTGAATATAATCCATTTGTAGAACTTCAAAAGGTGCAGTTGGTGTAGCAAATCCTCCCGCAGGAGTACGTGTCCCTTTTCCAGGATTGTATTGTAAACAGATCAAACAAAACTGTACTACTCTCTTAGCTGTACTGGAAATTTCTGGATGCTCCCAAACTTGCGTAAGCAACTTCGTTATTGTTGAAGTCAAATGACCCATGCACAGGCCAACGTAACTCAGGATCCGCACGAGTGTATTTATTCCATAATGTGCTGTACGTTATAGAAGAAAGACCTTGTTTAACATACATATCTCTATTTGGCGTCCCCTCTGGGGGTGCCGGTTGCGATTCTTCCAGTCTCAAACTGGTACCATTACAAAAGCAACACATCCTACGAAGTGCGCTAAAAACAGGCATGCCAAAAATAGTGCAAAATATGCAATATTATAATCAAAGTAGCACTTAAGGTGCCGTTCAAATCAAAATTAAATTGGAGAAAATTCTCCTCATTACCTGCCTATATAAATTGCAATTTATATATCAATTCAAAAGACACAAATTGACTAGTCTCCCAAAACACGAGAGCCACAGTAAGTAGTGCTACACTGCATTACCAAACAAAGGCATCAAAACCCACTGCAAGTGCCGTAAAACGGCTTTTACCAATGACAGGGTGTCCAGGTTCCAACTGCCAAGTTCTAAAATCGACCAAATGGTCACTGCATGACGAATGAACAAAAAGGATCTCAGTCGAGGACCGGCGCCACCTGGATGGTCAAATCAGAAAGAAGGGAAAAACGCCGAGGTTGCAAAGACTCGGGTCTCCTCAGGCATTGATCGTCGGCAGCGAGATCCCAATCTTTCGTCGCGACCAATCCGTTGGGCATCCGAGTCACCGATGAGTCCCTGTTCGGGCACCAATTTGTTGAAGTAAGCCTCAGCAAGGCCTACTAGTGCAATGGGTTCACTTTTCTCTGCACAAAGTCCTTAGACCATGTAGGAAGAAGTTGGCACAGGAACTGAAATAAAAGACAAAGGCGGTCATTCTGACCCTGGCGGTCAAAGACCGCCAGGGCGGAGGACCGCGGGAGCACCGCCGACAGGCCGGCGGTGCTCCAATGGGGATTCCGACCGCGGCGGTAAAGCCGCGGTCGGACCGGCAACACTGGCGGTCTCCCGCCAGTGTACCGCCGCCCCATTGAATCCTCCAAGGCGGCGCAGCTTGCTGCGCCGCCGAGGGGATTCCGACCCCCCCTACCGCCATCCAGATCCCGGCGGTCCGACCGCCGGGAACCGGATGGCGGTAGGGGGGGTCGCGGGGCCCCTGGGGGCCCCTGCAGTGCCCATGCCACTGGCATGGGCATTGCAGGGGCCCCCGTAAGAGGGCCCCTACAAGTATTTCACTGTCTGCTTGGCAGACAGTGAAATACGCGACGGGTGCAACTGCACCCGTCGCACAGCTTCCACTCCGCCGGCTCGATTCCGAGCCGGCTTCATTGTGGAAGCCTCTTTCCCGCTGGGCTGGCGGGCGGCCTGAAGGCGGCCGCCCGCCAGCCCAGCGGGAATGTCAGAATTACCGCCGCGGTCTTTCGACTGCGGAACGGTAACCTGACGGCGGGACTTTGGCGGGCGGCCTCCGCCGCCCGCCAAGGTCAGAATGAGGGCCAAAGTTTATTAACCTCATGAGGTGGTACTACAGTTCAAACAGCACCCTTAGGTAATGCTTGAAGTAGCACACTGAACTGAGAGAGTATGGTCCTTTTTTACCCACGCAGGGGCTAAAAGGAGGTGGTACAATTATAGAAGCAAGACTTGTATACATGTAAGGTCATGTGGAAAATGCACAGTCGACAGGTAGGAGGAGCTAACAGTTTTCAAGAACTAACAGCTGCAGACCTTACTGAGCATGTGCAAAAGTGGGAGATGCTAAATATAACTTGTCACTAGGCAGATTTCAAGAGTAGTTAACAGAAAGGTAGGACAGAGCACATGGTGAGCACATGGCCGCATGTGGCAGAGAAAATGGCTGCCATGAATACAAAATAGATTCTGCGAAATGTTAACAATAGTTACTAAATACAGATGTCTTCTGCTAATGCTTAATCTAATCACTGCTAAACTACAACAAGACGAGAATGCACACAAGACAACACACGATTGGCACAAGCAAACACAAGCACCAAAGCATCACACTTCATCCCACAGGCACTCACACAAACACCATTCAGTTGCAGACACGACAACATCCACTATCTCCACAGTCTCCCCCTCCTCCACCTCCCACCCAGTTACATCTACACTCACACCTGCATGCATTACATCAATATCCACTACCAGCATCATCACCACACCAAGCAGAACACACACCTCAGTGGCAGACACCTCCACAACATCCATGCACGTGTCCCTGTGTCCTGTCCCACTGTGTCTGTCCCCCCCAAAGGACACACATGCAAGCACTCAGACACCCACCAGTCATCTACCTCACAACAGCATACATCCCATGCACCTGCATCCAAATCCAGCAGACAGACACCTCCAACAACCACTCCCTCATCCTCCAATCCCATTACTCTTCCCTCTTCCTGCCCCAACGTCCCTAAAAAGCTTTCCTTTCCATGATTGACCTCTTCCCTACCCTCTACCCCCGTCCTGCACGTATGGGCAGGGTAGCAAGGAGCCAGCCCAGCACCTCAGCCAAACAATCCATGGGCCCAGTGGCAGCACCATCTACTTGTGATGGTAGGGATTCCAGACCAACAGGGGAAGGAGCCTGTACTAGCTGCAAAGGAGGGGAAGGAGCCTGCACCAGCTGCAAAGAAGGGGAAGGAGCCTGCACCAGCTGCAAAGAAGGGGAAGGAGCCTACACCAGCTGAAAAGAAGGGGAAGGAGCCTGTACCAGCAGGCAGAGGGGGGAGAATCCATCCACCCCTGCCAGGAAGGGTAAGGGATTGCCAACCCATGACCATGAGGAGAGGAGGCAATCTATGCCTGCGAAAGCTGCTAGCCAAACACTGCAACCACCAGCAGCTGTCACAGGGCCCCCACTGCCAGCCAGGGTTGTGCAGCCATCAGAAGGTGCAGGGGCTGAGCAGGAGTCTTCCACAACCACCACAACAGTGCAGCCATCAGAGGGTGCAGGGGCTCAGCAGGAGCCTCCCACAACCACCACATCAGTTCAGCTATCAGAGAGTGCAGGGGATGAGCAGGAGCCTCCCACAACCACCGCCACAGTGCAGCCATCAGAGGGTGCAGGGGCTGAGCAGGAGCCTCCCGCAACCAACACCACAGTGCAGCCATCACCGCCGAAAGCTGCCATATAGTCCAGCCTCCAAGGGCTGCTGTGTGGCCTGCCCCCACCAGAACCAGTGGGGTATTCACCCACTCGAGTCTGTGGCCTTGCACTCCCCAAGACAAAGAGCAATGGGCATGTTGCCCCCTCCAGATTCAGTGGGAAAGACACCCACTCCAGAGACTGTGGCCTTGCAGTCCCCAGGACAAAGAGCAATGGGCATGTTCCCCTCCCCAGAACCAGTGGGCTTGTTCCCGCATCCGGCTGAGGTGCCTCCTCTCCCCCTGAGGTGCCTGCCTATTTGACAGCTGATGCCCTTGCAGTGTTCTATCTGGATTGGTGCAGGATTCGAGTGGTGTCTTGGGCTGTGCCCTGTCCCCATGTGGGCCCTTTGAACTATGAACTGGCCAGTGTCCCTTTTTTATACAGGTGTACATATCTGTTTTATGGCCAATTGCTGCTTTAATTGTTGGACAGATTACAATCACTTTCGTCAATTCCTGTTCTCCTTTCATTATTCTGCTGATTTTCGTGGTCATATTGTTTTTGTAATTCGTATGGTTGTGTGTATGGCGTGTGTATGTCAGGTGTATGTGATTCATGTGTGTGTATCACTCTCCTTTTCTTCCCACCCTCCCTTATGTGCTAGGCGTCTGTACTCACCGTTGTCCTTTTCACCGGCATTGGTGTTCCAGGTTGAGCATAACGTAGAAGATCATCAGAAAGACTTGCAGTTCGGGTTCCATGGCGGTGTGGTTCTTCCCAGTGTCTCCAGTAGTGAGTCCTTTGACTTTTGAGCTCTGTTTCCACCAGGGTTTTGATGGCGTTGGTACCACCCCGTAAAAGGTGGTGGATTTGTGTGTCAAAATATGGTGGGTGATACTTTGTCTTCCCCCTGGCTGTAGGCGGCTACCGCCGTGGTGACTGCTTCCTCCCTTGCGGTCGGAGTGGTATGTTGGCTGCCTATCGGGGAGATCATCGTCATGGTCATAATTTGGTGGTAATTACCGCCATCCTGTTGGCGGTTTTACCGCCACTTTATCACCCACCGCCAGGGTCATAATGAGGGCCATAGTCTTTTTCTGTGTAAATACACACCATTGGAACAAAAGGGAAAAACTTGGAAAATGCATAGAAAATCAGGCAAGTGTCACCTCACATTTTTAGGTTGAGGTCGTCATGATGTTCTGTGGGCCAGCCAGTGAGGTTCTGGCGGTTGCCGGTTTAAGTGTGAGCAGAGGCTTGGAGATGGTGCAGAACGAAGAAGGGGACCAATTGGAAACACACTGCTCAGATGGACTTAAATCGTTGGGTCCCCTTGGAGTGAAGAGGTTGTAATGCATTGGGGAACCCTAGAGTACAGTTGCTTGTCTGATGCAGGGGCCAGGGAGGCAGGGTGGAGTGCAGATAGATCAGCTAAGAGTTGTACGAATGGGAGGCCTTGGAGCCAGGTGCATGTCACCTGGAGGGTAGATTGCAGGTCAACAGGGCCACTCTAGGGGATGGTTCTTCGATATCTTGAAGTCCCTCAATTGGTGCATGCTTCTGGTCCTTGGAGAGTCTGGAGTGGACTTTGCTTCTGGGTGTTCGACGTTAGGGGTCCAGTACCACGAGCAATGGAATGTCCCAGGCCGTGAGAATCGCAGTGCCACCAAGCTTTGTCCTTTTGGTCTGCATTGTGGATTTTGGTCAGCCTGCTGGGTCTGGTTCATTGGTCAGCAGCTGGTCAGTGACCTGAACTTCACTGGTTTCTTTCTTGCAGGTTGCAGGAGAGTGATACCTTCACTCTAAGGGAGATTCTTGGCAATTTGCAGAAGGTTGGTGGTGCTTTAGGATTTTTTTGAGTTCTTCAGTTTATCAGGTGACACATCAGCAGTGATTGTTGAGTCCTAGGAGCAGCAGGCAGTTTTTGGCACCTTTTTCTTCATGGAGCAGGAATTCTGTTATCATGCCTCAGGTCTTCTTTGTTTCTGGTCTTCTTGTGTCCACTAAATCTGATGCATGCTAAATTCTGCATTTAGTGGGTGTTAGGGGGAGTACCTTGTGGTCATCAAGGGCCACCTACCTTAGGCTACCGCAGGCCACACCTACTGTGTGCCCACTTCCTGTGGGGAGGGGTCGCATCCCTAACCCTGATTACCTATTTTCATACCACCCAAGATGGAGGAAAATCAACTGGAGTAGTCACCTAACCTGCATAACTAAGGGTTGGTGCAGGCTGAGGGTGGCCACTCCTATTCTGGCTACGTTTTCCTACTGGTTTGGCTGCTCAAAGTGGGGGATAAACAATTGGACACCCATCTGGTGATAACATCGAAGTCAGGGTCAGATTCAAAGGCAGTAAAGCCTTTGAGGCTGACTGCTGATGCAGCATGCCTGCCTGGGGGAGGAGGTGTAGCACCTCCACCCAGGAAAGGTTTTATTTCCTGGCTCTTGAGAGCAGAAGCTCTCACCCCAGGAGTCCAGACTTCTATATGTTGGTGGCAGGCTGGAATAAAAGTGTCAGCGACCAAGCCAGGTGTGTTTTACAGGGGGTATCTCTAACATGGCCCTCTGGGTTCATTTCATAAAAAATCCAACGCTGGCATCGGTGTAGGTTTATTTTTCTGAGTTGTTTGATACCAAACAACCCACTACTCAGAGATTGCATCATGTAGTTGAGTAACTCGTAATGACCAGTGTCCAGCGCATGTATTTGCTATGGCTTACCTGTAAGCTTACTATGGCCCTCATTTTGTACCTGACGGGATAGCCCGCCGCCAACCATGCTGATGGTCAACAGAGCACTGCCAGTGGTGGAGGCAGGCATCCTGCCACATAATGACACCTGGAGCTTCACCGCCATTGATGGTGGTGAGGGCCACCAGGCACTGTGCTGGCGGTCGGAGGCAGCAGTGGATGCTGCTCTACCCTCACCGCCACGTCAGTCCAGACACCACCACGCCTATAATGATGTAGTCATAGGCATGGCAGTGTATGGAGACACAGCAATGCTGGTGGAGCAGCATCCTAGGAGCCCGTTCCCTCCCAGAGCAACACCACAGAATAGGTAAGTGCAGCCTGAGAGGGAAGGTGGGGAGGGGAGTATGGGGGTGTGTGTTTAGTGAATGAGTGCATGCATGTGTGTGTGTGTGTTTGTGAAGAGGGATGTGTGTCTGTGTGTATGAATACATGTGTGTATGTCGGTATATAGGTGAATGCATATGTGGGGGTTGGAGATTGGGGGGACCTGAATGGAGGTGTGGTGGGTGGGTATGGTGAGGGGGGGATGTGGAGGGCCAATAGTGAGATCGGTGGGAGGAGGGATGGTGGTCGATATTTGGGGTTCAGGGGATGGGGGGGTTGGGGTGGGTCTACGGGCTCGGGGGTGGATGGGGTTGTGGCAAGGGGTGGCCTGGCATGTGACATATAGGTTACCATATGCTTTCTACCAGGGATCACCTAGTGGGGTATCATGCCAGGAAATCCCTGATGGAAATGGGAAAATTATCCCACTGCCGGTCTGGCCTCAACTGCCGGGTCAAAAGTGGCTACCGCCAGCCCAGTGGTTGAATCTGGCCTGGCGGTGGGTAGTAGTGAACTGGCTGCTTTCATCCCTGTTATCAACTTCATAATCTTGGAGCATAGGAACCAACCCTGCGCTGATGAAGATGTAGTCAATTGTAGGAATATATTACATTTGGTGGCCGGAAGATGAAAATCATAGTAGCCGGCTAGTGATATGAGATCATTGGCCCATGTCTCCTGGAAGCACAGTATGTCCACGCTGCATAGATAGGGGAGGGCTGACTCATTCTCCAATAGTTTTTTGAGGCCTGCCACATTCAAGGAAACAATGAGCTGTTGACTAAAGCCTTACGCACTGCCTATCCCCCTAACCGACTGGATGTTAGAAGTAATGCCTGTAGGGGCTATGGCCTGCAGTGAAAGGTGCATATGGTGTCCATGTGGATGCAACCCCTTGAATGCTGGTGCTTGTAATCCTAAGGGCCAGGGAGGCCATATGGCTCACACAGTAAGGTCTAACGCTGTTGTTGCTCTGGTCAGTGCTACACAGGATTGACACTGCCCCATTCCTGCATAAAGGGGGGCCAAGGACATGTGGATATTTCTCTGTGCATGGCGGCTTAACTTCAATCCCCCAGTCTGCCAGTTGAAGCGATTCCTTAAGTATAGCAATTTGGTGGCAGAAGCCCACCTTAGTGAATTCACCATGGGTATCTCCAGGCAAATTTGGAAATCTAACCCACTCCAAATTCTCCGATTGTGTATGAGTTAAAGATGATGTGTGTATTCAAATAGCCATAGGATGTTGTGCCTGTTTAGCATATTGTGTGAGCCTTGAATGAGCTATCTGGGGGTGAGCACAACCTCATAGATTCTGAAACCTTTTTTTTTTATCTGCTGCTTCAGGCAGCTCTACTGATTTACTTGAAGTTTTTGAGCTGGATTAGAAAGGCCCTGGCCAGTTGGGGTGGACTTTGGGCATCTTTGTATTTAATAGCTGGCACCACCACATCAATGGGTTGCCTATTGGGCTGGAAAAATGAGAATTGCTGGGGCAGAATGGCCTCTGTTAGAGGCATGGGGGAAGCAGTGCTTAGTTTATGTATCTGAATTACTGGGTTAATGGGCGTTGGACTTAATTTAGTTGATACTTGAGCACAACTCGACTCATAAGGAGAACTTGCCTCATGGGATGCTGATCTGGTTTCGGCTCTGAATTCAGCTGATGGGTGACCCTGCTTGCAGGCGGCCATCTTCCTATGTATTTTGTTATATTCCTGTTCATTTATGGACTCAGAGGAGAGTTTGTGAGTACCTACAATGTGAAAATCCTGTATGTTCTTTCGTGAAGAAGGAGATTTAGAGGATTGAGAGTCACCTGCACTGATAGGGTATTTATTGCCTCCCAGTGTTGAACTGAAAATCGGTAATATCCCGGTTGTCGTTCAGGGGAGGTGAAGTTGTTGCTGCCCTGTACTTCTTGCTTTTGCCTTTTTCTGCTGCTTCCTCCAGTTTTTGCTGGCCCACCTTGATGTCAAAGCCCCTTGAAATGCAGGTCTGGATTATGTTTCTACTTTGTTGTTCCGCTTGTTCTCAGCCTCACTGGTGGGGCCGGTGCAAGGTTGATGGACTGTTGTATGAATGACTACAACAGAAGCTGTTGGGTGTTGGTGTTGCACGGAGTTGTCCATCTTATTTGAGCTGGTGGATTTCCCCTTTTAATTTTTACGGATGAAGATGTGATGGCAATGGGGCCCCGGGCTGGTGGCTGCAGAGAGGCAGTCTTTACCTCTGAGTGCAGTGACGATTGAGCCCATCATCACAGGCAGCATTGCCAGTTTGCCTATTAGAGCAGCACAGACACAGGAAAACGGTCTAGAAGCCAATATGTTGTGTATTTTCTCTTCAATGGAGACAATTTGGTGTCTAAATTCACCAGGCACTTTGCTATCGACTGAATTGGTCTACTTGTAGCTCCATTTTAGGGATGTGACCCCTTCCCATAGGAAGGGGTCACTTAGTGGTGTAGTCACCTTAAGATACGCTGCCCATTGGCCACTACCATACACTCCCCCTAATGCCTCCTACATGCAGTATTTAGGAGGAATCCCTAAATCAAGAAATCGGATTCAATGGACACGAGAATACCAGGAACAAAGAAGACCCAAGGCCCAAAAATGTAAGTCCTGCTGCACAGAGATAAAGGCACCCAACCCTGCCTGCTGCTCCAAGGACTCGACCATCACAGCTGAGGTGTCGTCTGAAAACCTGAAGTACTCTATAAAACCCCAGAGCACCTCCAGCCTTCCAAAAATTACCAAGAACCTCCCTCTGCGTGAAGGCATCACTCCCTGCAGGCAAGGAACCCTCTAAGTACAGTTAAGTAACCAGTTGCTGATCAATGACCCGGACCCAGCAGCTCAGCCAAATTCTGTACAACAGCCCTTAAGGACAAGACCTGCCACCATGCCAAGTGTGGTGGCACTGCAACTCTCCAGGGCTCTGGAGTACTACTACCTAAGGTACTGGACAACCAACATTGGACATACAAAAGCAAAGTCCACTCTAGACTTCCAAAAGCCCATATGCAAGCACCAGTCAACAGAAATCAGGAAAGCCAAGAACCACCCCCAGATTGGCCCGCTGACCTGTAATCTACCCTCAAAATTTCCTGCTCCTGGCTCTCAGGACCCTAAGACACACAACTCAGGGCTGACCTGCCTGCGCTGCACCCGGCATCCCTGGCCCCTACATCCACAAACCAGCTGAGTTGTAGGGCTTCTAACACCTTATGACCTCCGCCCTCCAAGGGGACCCACCAGATTTAACTTTAAGTCCAACTTTGCAATGTTTTTCCAAGTGGTCTCCTTCTCCTTTTAGAACCATCTGCAAGACCTTCAGCTGCTGCTCTAGCTTGAACCAGGAACACACCTGACGTTCTGTGGCTGGCCCACCGGGAACTTCAATGACCTTGACCTAAAAAAAGAAAGGCATAATTTGTAAGAGCATTGTCTGATTCTTTATGCATTTTTAAAGTTTTTCCCATTGATACCTAGGGTGCGTAGTTGCGCACAAGTACAGATCACTTTGTAAACTTTGAAAAATCATAACAAAAAAAGTACTTACCGTATAATGCTGATCTTGGTCTTAAACATGTTTAAAAAATCTGACTTTTTTTGTAAATTGGTCTCGAGTTATTAGCTGGACTATTTGTACATCTGGATACAAAGTTGGGGTTACTTGGATTTTCTTCACAGTGCAGGTCATATTCGTACACTATATAGAGAGTCAGCCTCCTACATGCACCCACCAACAGACCCACTCAGAACCTCATGCACACAGTTACAGACTCACTCAGACCCTCAGCATCCCGCTCACTGACCCACTTGGACTCTCACACATCCATTCATAGACCCACTCAGGCCCTCATGCACCCACTCACAACCCCACACAGGTACTCATGCACCCACCACAGACCCACTCTGACACTTGTCTACCCATTCACAGACCCACTCAGACACTCGTGCACCCAGTCACAGATACACTCAGACACATACGCACCCACTCTCAGACACACTCAGACGTATGCACCCACACACAGACCCACACATGCACCGACTCACAGACCCACTCAGGTGCTCTTGCACCCACTCAGACCCACTCAGACACTCATGCACTACTTACAGACCCACTCAGACTCAGGATTATTGGTAAGGGCAGGTAAGTACCTACACTTAGCAATAGGCCATAAACCCCACTAGGTCCAGTTAAGGTCTCATTAAGTTAGTCCTAGCTCAACCCTTATTAGCTTGGCCATGAGCAGTTAGACTTAACTTAGGAGACAGGTGTGTAAAGCATATAATATCAATAAAACAGTAAATAAGTAGAACACAAAACACAATAAAAATCGAACACTAATTTATAAAAATAGATTATATTTTTTTTCTTTATGATCCCAAAATGACACAAATTCATTAAAGGGAACCTGAGATATGTATTTTGAAAGACAAAGGGCCTCATTACGACTTTGGCTGGTATTTCAGAAGACCTCCGCAGTGGCGGCCGCCAAAAGATCGCCATGTTAGTAGTAATCCGACCGTATTAAGAGTCACACAGGAAGACCACCAATAAACAGCCACAAATCCGACACAGCCAGGGCACAGGAGGATGGGAAAGAGGCCGTTCCACCACCAGCACTGCCAGCCTGACAATTTTCCACCCACCAGATTACAAGCCACAAATCACCACAGTGGTTCTTCCATGGCAGAAAATCATTGGCAATGTGAACCGCTGCACTCAAAAACTCACTTCGCACAGAACACAACTCCTCATTGGGCAGTTCAAATACCCCACTCCAGACACACATACACACACCAGACATACCTACTCACTGCACTATTTAACACACCCCCACAACCCACAATCCTTTGCTATCAAAACAACATTCACAGACAGCGGGGACTCAAACACTAACGATTTAGCACTTCTATACCATAGACACATATACACTTCACACACCACACAACTGCATGAACACCACAATACACACATAAAGACTACACAGAAACACCACAAGCGACCATCACAAACAACAAAATACCCCCACCCCACCAAGCACCCCACACTGCACCCTTACACCCACCCCCATCCACAACACAACCACCACCATGTCCTGACAAAAGCACCCATGCTTCACAGGGGATGAGTTGAGGGTCGTGGTCAATGAAATTGTCAGGGTAGAGCCACAACTGTATGGAGCACAGGTCAGGCAAACCTCCAATGCCAAGAAAATGGAGTTATGGCAGAGAATTGTCGACACGGCGAACTCAGTGGGCAACCATCCATGCACAAGGGAGGACATCAGGAAGAGGTGGAACGACCTACGGGGGAAGGTGTGTTCCATGGCATCACGTCATAAATTTGCTGTGCAGAAGACTGGAGGTAGGCCTCTACCTCCTCCCCCAGAGTTCACATTGTGGGTGGAGAAGGTCATGGGTATCCTGCATCCAGAAGGCCTGACTGAAATACTCAGAGGACTGGACTCCGATAAGAAACTACGACTCACCTGGCACACATTCGTCCTGTCCAGCATGCTTCCACACCACCCAGACACTCCCCAATTCATTCTATCTCCCACTACATCTCCCACTTAATCACCTAATGCCCCTCTCCTGCAAGCCACACTACCACCCAGCCCCTACACCCACACAGTCCGTGGCAAGTGCACGGATAGCAGTGCAAATAGCAATCACTACGTCTCCCACAATGCACTAGCCCATCTGTATCAAAACCTGCAATGTGTACTTGTAAGGGGCAGCCTGGTTTGTAGTGGGTACCTTTGGTACTTACACCTTATACCAGGTCCAGTTATCCCTTATTAGTGAAATGTAGTAGTGTTCTAGCAGCTTAGGCTGAAAGAGGTAGCTATAGCAGAGCAGCTTAGGCTGAACTAGTAGACATGCAAAGCTCATGCTAAAACCACTTATAGTTGTACAGTACTTATACACAAGTAAAGACAATACTCAGTGTTACCAAAAATAAAGGTAGTTTATTTGGGTGACACAGTACCAAAAATATCTTAGAGGCAATACTCCTTCTGGAGGTAAGTATTATACACAATATATACACTAGACACAAAAATAAGTTAAGTAATTAGACATAGGATAGTGCAAACAATAGGAAATGCTATAGAATGCATTGGGAGAAAATAGGTCTGGGGCAACACAAACCATATATTAAGAAGATGGAATGTGAATCACGAATTCACCCCTAGACAAGTGTAGTGTGTGTAGAATCGCTGGGAGAGTAACACTACAGTGAAGGTAAGTAAATTACCCCACCCCAGAGCCCAGAAAAGCAGGAGTAAACTACTGCAAGTTTCCTTAGGACACACTACACCTTGTGATTGGAATTATTGCAGGAACCAACCAAGTCTGCAAACAACAAACAGTGGATTCCTGGACCTGAAGACCTGCAAAAGAAGGAGACCAAGTCCAGAAGTCGAAAGAAATTCCAGGAAGGACAGGAGTCCCTGCCAACCCAAAGAGGGTACAAAAGAAGAGTCCCCGTTTGGACGAAGACTGCAGAAATGCACCCTAGGAAGATGCCAGCGGGTTCCTGCATAATGCAAAGGATGTCCCACATCGTGAAGTGTGATGCAGGTGAGTTTTGGCGCTGGATTCCTCCAACAAGCCTTGGTTCCAGAAAAGTCGAATTTTGTGTCAACTAGGCACTATCTGGATCCAGGAGGAACCTGGGGGCCTCAACTCTGTGTGAGGAGGAATAGGGGTCTCTCAGCACTTTAGAGAGCACTCAGAGCACCAGATAGCACCCACAGGAGTCCCAGGACACGGGGACAAAGGAGGTGCAAAATGTTATTGGTGCACCACTACACAGGAAGGTCCCATGCCGCTAGAGATCAACTCGGCGAGTTGAGCATTGCAGGATAGAGTGCTGGGGACCTGAGTCAGGCTGTTCACAAAATAATTTAGCAAATAGTGCACAGAGGCCTCAGGAGGTGAAGAAGATGTGGTGCACAGGGGTACTGTCATTCTGGGGGAAGGCAAGGTCTTACCTCCTCCAAATTGCGACAGCAGGACATCAGGACAGGCTGTGTCGATGAGGTCTACCCTCTGTGTTCCAAGGAGCATGCTCGTTGTTGTGAGAGGAGTCCAAGAGAACTGGCTGTTGACTTAGAAGGTACCTGCATGAGCAGGCGAGTGACTCCATCACCCCACAGAAGATTTCTTCGGTCCTTCTTGTGCAGGGTCAAGACAGGAAGTCCTCAGAGCATGCACATGATGGAAACTGTTCCAGTTGCTGGCTGGAGCTGAAGTTGCAGAGGAAAGGTATCCCTTATGGATACTTTGTTGCTGTTACAGCAGTCCCTGGGGCAGGCTGCTGTTGATCTGAGGTAAGAGGATGAAGTAGTAGTTGCAGAGGATTCCTGCTGGAAACTTGCAAGTTGAATCTGAAGAGAACCCAGAGGAGAGACCCTAAATAGCCCTGAGAGGGCGATTGACTACCTTATCAGGTAAGGCCCTATCAGGAGGGGTCTCTGGCATCACCTACTGTCACTGGCCACTCACAGCCCTCCAGAGGGCCCCCACACCAAGATGGCTGAAGTCTGGGACACACTGGAGGAGCTCTGGGCACCACCCCTAGGGTGGTGATGGACAGGGTAGTGGTCACTCCCCTTTCCTTTGTCCAGTTTCGTGTCAGAGCAGGGGACAAGGGATCCCTGAACCATTGTAGATGGGCTTATTCAAGGAGGGCACCATCTGTGCCCTTCAAAGCATTTCGAGAGGCTGGGGGAGGCTACCCCTCCCCAGCCTGTAACACCTATCTCCAAAGGGAGAGGGTGTAACACCCTGCTGCTCCCAAAGGAAATGCTTTGTTATGCCTTCCTGGGACTGAGCTGCTCAGACCCCAGGAGAGCAGAACCCTGTCTGAGAGGTGGCAGTAGCTGTAGCTGCAGTGCAATCCTCAGTGAGCTGGTTTGGCAGTACTGGGGGTCCATAGTGGAGCCCCCAGGATGCATGGAATTGGCTTCCCGTTACCAGATTTAGAATGGGGGACAATTCCATAGACACCTTACATGGCCATATTCGGAGTTACCATTGTGAAGCTACATATAGGTATTGACCTATATGTAGTGCATGCGTATAATGGTGTCCTTGCACTCACAACGTCCCGGGAAATGGTCCTGAACTATGTGGGGGCACCTTTGCTAGTGAAAGAAGGGTGCCCTCACACTTAATAACTTTGCACCTAACCCTCAGTAAATAAGATTAGACACACAGGTGACTTATGAGTTACTTAAGTGTCATGGAAATGGCATTGAAATAGTGTGTGCACTCTTTCACGCAGGCTGCAATGGCAGTCCTGTGGAAGGGTTTGTCTGGGCTCCTTATGGGTGGCAAAAGAAATGCTGCAGCCCATAAGGATCTCCTGGAACCCCAATGCCCTTGGTACCTAGGTACCATATACTAGGGACTTATAAGGGGGGGGGGGTCCAGTGTGCCAATTGAAATTGGTAAATTAAGTCACTAGCCTATAGTGACAAAGTTAAAAGCAGAGAGAGCATAAACACTGAGGTTCTGATTAGCAGAGCCTTAGTGTCCCAGTCAAGCACTACTGATAACACACACATTATGAGCACTGGGGGTCCTGGCTAGCAGGATCCCAGTGACACAGTAAAAACACACTGACACACACTCAAACAGGCTAAAAGTGGGGGTAACCATGCTAGAAAGAGGCTACTTATTCACAGTACTTCACATCACATCCCATGCATGTATGACTATTGCACCAGCTACACCAACTAGATGCTTAGATTGAGGACTGCGACATGGCAATGAAATCAATTTGACACAATGTCAAACCAAACCAAACACAATGCTGTCACCAAACCTAATGGCCACTTATCCAGATCAACAACCCTGGAATGGACTGGTCATGGGCGTGAAATTAAGAAGGTTTACCTCCATGCACAACATGCACAGACAGGACAAGGAACCTTGAATACACATATACCCTCCTGCCACTTGGACACCATGCTGCAATGTACAGCCCTTCACACTCACATCTAGCAAGCCTCATTTGCCACGAGCTAACAGGGGACACCTGTCATGTGAACTATCACACTGAACCCACCCACCAAGCAAAAGTTACCTAGCCTGATTGACACCAACAACAATGGACCATGGTACACATGTCACAATCCACTATCCACGAAGAGTGTTTGCAGTGCTGCATCTGCCATTGCCATTGCTGGGGGTAATTTCAAGCCACTGTATGCATCAGACAAAGAGATAATCAATCACAGGTCCACCATTTAACTCTCTACAACTCCATACGCAGGTATTCCTGCCAGTGCCACCATGAAGAGGATACCAGAGACTCCCAGTCCTCCTCAGGATGAAGGCCCCAATGAGGACAATGCCTCTGGATGTCTGGACATTGATGACCTACCTGGCCAGTCTGGGACACCTGGTCAGGCCTCCACTCCCTACATCACCCTGCCCACATCAAACCTCCCCCCACCCTGTGGCATCAAATCACAGCCAACCCTTTGTCCTCAAACCTGTGTTTCAAGGACAGTTCAATAAATTGTGTTCCCCACTGTACAGGGACCTGAGTTACTCTTCACACCCAAGACAAGGAAAGTCCTGGTGACACTTGGAGTGGGCACACTGTGCAGGTGCACAGGCACATGGAGTAGACCACACCAAGGATGCCAAGTGTAACAATCTCCAAGCAAGTGCGGACCCTGGGGGTTTTACAGCCGGTGAAACACCCATTGCAGAAAACAGTCAGAGGACCTGAGATGCTGGGCTCAGAAGACTGCGTAGTCCCATCTGGGGATGTCCTCCTAATGAGGGAGGGGTGACCGTCAGACCCTGACCCCTGTAATGGCCTGGATTTTGGTGGTGGCCTACCCTGAGGTGAATGGGTTTTTGAGGGCAGAACAGCAGTCAAAAGGGGATAAGTACTGACTGTATCCTATTACTTGGCTGAGCTTAAATGTGATGAGGTGCCTCACTGCAGACAATGTGACATTGTAGTAAAAGCATCCGTTTTTTTCATCTGTTGTAAATGGGTATTATGCACCATAGCTGAGTATAATTAGTAGATGTGTTGCTATGGTTACTCTCAGTGGATGTACATCTCCCATTTCTAGACCTTTCCATGTCTGGAATGTGGATGGTCTAATGACATAGGCACATGTGTGATTCCATCCTGCCTATACAATGGATGTGAGTATTTGTATCACACTAAGCATTGAATATGACCAGCTTCATCCATCTTCATTTGTGGCTCTAAGGTGTCAGTCGACTCCCATCTGTGTAGCATACCTGGATATACTACTATGTGACTCTCATTTTATCACAGGGACTGTATACGTCATGTATTGATAGTGGTATTTACTGAATGTGGGGCTGCCATTACAGTACCCCCACAAATATGGCCTTCATGGGAGAGGATTATTGGCTTGATAGTTGCCTAACCATTTATAGGTAATCTACTGACTCTAGGGTATGTGAAGGTAGTCAAACTGGGATACTGATACATGTTCAATTGATGAGGTCTGGTTGCAGACATCATGCATTGCTAGGTGCAAGACTTGTGGGATGTAACCGTTGAACCAATGGGATGATAATAGAGATGGTAAGTGCCTTATCAGATCTCGTATTTGTCACCATGGATTGTATATGGCATGTATGACAATCCCCAAGCAATTGCTATGATACATACTTAGTTACTGCCTACATTATATCCTAATGGTTAGTGGGGGGGCACATTTTATGGGCTGGGACTATTTCTGCTTGCCTTGGCCAAGCTGAAGTAGCAGATTAGGAGAGGATGAGCTATTGCATGACACATGGTATGTTGATGTGATTCAAATTCAAATGTTGCATTTAGTCTCCCCAGGCTGCCTCATGTAGTACTGGGATGTGCAATTGGTGCACAGGCAGTGGTGCTGTCTGGGCTCTGTGACAGGTATTGTCATTTCTGGACTAGTGTTTGAGGGTAGAGTTGTCATGTTGCACAGTCAAACTGGTGTAACATGTGTGTTGGCATTGTAAGTGGACCATGATGTAATATGTGTATTCCTGAAGTACATCTGTTGTGACACTGCACTCAGTTATTGAGTATTGATGTGTTATATGTGCTATACAGGCCATTGAAGATGCATTTAGCAGTATGGTAAGTTGTGATACATGTGTTTGATGTCTGTTGATCAGGCTCTGTGATTGGGTCAGACTATTCACATGGCTATACCATAGACTCATATTGCACACTTCAGATGTAACCTCTTTGGTTGTCTGACTTGGAATGGCTAAATTAGAGTTGATCTCTATATTGGCAGAGTGTTTGGTCTGCCATGTAATGTGACAGGGGGGTAATATGTGATCTGTGAGTGGAGTTGTCTTCATTGTAATGGATATATTAAAGTGCATGGACTAAGCAGGTGTTGTAACTGTAGAGGCCTGAAGTATTTTGTTCAGTCAGCTACACAGCCAATGGGTGATAGGGGTATGGAGAGGTATAATGTGTGATCAGGCATTCAAGTGACAGTGCATCCAGAGCATGCTGTGCCAGCAAAAATGGCATTTGTTGTCATCATGTGGATAACTCCAGTTGTGCTGTCCTACTTAGATATTGATGTAGGTGTGAGGGTTGGCACACAGGTGTAGGTAGTAATGACATGTTGTGGCATGATGTAGGTAATGTGTATTGGCACCTCCGGTGGCCTAGCCAGGATATGTATTGTCACAGATGTGCATGTTTATTAGTGTGTATGAGAGCTACATGTTAACTCATTTTTGCCCCATCTCTCACTCCCTCTCTCTCTATTTGTGTGCATCAGCATCGTTAAGCAAAGGAGAAGGGGCACAGGTGAGTGGGGAAGCAGCAGCCAACAGGACACAGGAAGCTGCAACCAATGAGAGCGAGGGATCCACTGGGACAGAGGGCGAGGGGAGTGCCATTGGGGAGACCAGATCTACCACCTCTTCTTCGGAATCCTCCTCCAGTGGACAATTTCTGGAAGTGGCAGACTCATCTGGGACCACCCCAGCACCATCTTTGTCTGCAACCTCACTTGCCAGCACCGCCCTCCCTGTAGCCCCCACACAGTTGCCCGTGCCCACTCACTCAGGATGGTGGTCATCTCCTTCACCACAGGCACCTCTGCCCCTGCCCCAGTTAGCCCTGCTGCCCACAGTGAGGAGGCTGGTGACCTCCTGAAGTCTATCTCTGTGGGTCAGTCCACCATTGTGAATGTCATCCAGGCACTGGCAGCTCAAGTCCAACAGAGTAAAGGGTTCCTAAGGGCATTCAAGGTGCCCTGGCTGGCCTCCAGAGATCCTTTCAGGCTCTGGCCTCCACACTGACAGCAGCCAGTCTTCCTTTGTCCACCATCCCCCTCCACCTACCTCTTCCCAATCCCAAACCTAGCCAAAGCACATACACACAGACATCTACCTCAACAGACAAGGGTACCACTGACAAACACAAGCACCACAAGACCCACCAACAGTATGCACACAAACAACACCCACCTGCATACACACCAACATCCACTACTTACACTGACTCTCCCAGGACCCTCTCCTTCACAGACACTACACCAGACACACCTGCAGCCACCACACCATCATTAACAGATCTAGCCGCAATACCTGTCTTACCCACAGTCAGCACAATTTCAGGCATGTAGACATCCACCCCCGGTCACCACATCCACACCCACCGCAACCACCAACACCCCACATGCAACATAACCACTATACCTGCTGACACCACCCTAAAAGACAATCACCCATCCAGCATGGCATCTCCCTCCACTTCCTCCCCCCTCCTCCCAAAACACCTAAATGCCCACAATCACCCACCCACAAGCATTCCACGCATGCACTTGCACCAAGACATCACACTGACACATCTTACAACCACTCCCTCTCCCTCCACTCCCAAACCCTTTTGCCATGACTGCCCGATGTCTAAGAAGCAATTCCATGGAGTCTTCCTTGTTCCCTACTCCTCTCCCAACCCATGATACCCCCAAACTCTCTTTGTACCTCCCCAAGCCCGGCCCTTCCACCTCTAAGATCTCCCTTGCTGCCCTGCTAGTGCGTATGCCCTTCCCCTGCCAAGAAGTCTGCCTCTCCCAAGCCCAAGCCCTAAGGCCCCCTCCCAAAACCAAGCCCTGGCCCAAGGAACATCCTCCCAAACCCAAGCCCAAAGCACCCACTGCACCTCCACCAATCCCTGAGGTACCTGCCTGCCCCCCTTGATGCCCGTACCCTGTGGAGGTCATATTGGAGTCAAGTAGGGGCACACTGAGGTTCCATTTGTGCCTTTGGAACTTTGGACTGGCCAATTGCCTTTCAATTGTAAATATGTTTGTTTTATATCATATTGCTATTTATAATACATCTGGCCCAAACTGTTGTGGAAACCAGTGGTAACATACGCATCCTGCCTTTCTTTCTACATGGCTGTTTAGTGTTTGTGGGCTTTGGTTTGTGCCTGTGTGACGCGTGTGTGTTGGTTGTGCTAGCTTTTGTGCCTGAGCTGCATGTGTGGGTGTGGCCCTGCCATTTGTACCGCTGTCATTGCTGTGTAATGTGTGTAGGATATGTTTGTGTTTGTTACATGCATGCATGTTGATAATTTGTGTATTGTTTGTGTTGACATGTGTAATGGTGGTGTTGTTTGCACTTTTGTGATTGCTGTGTGTGTGTCGGTGTGTGGAGATGGCTATGTCATATGCGTTGTGCATGATGTGACAAATGCTTCATAGTATGGCAGTGTGATTGTGTTTATTTGTTGTCTGTTGTTGTTACGTGTTGTTTTTAGTATGTGTTGTCATGTCGAGGTGTACTTTGACATTGCTTGGCAAACTGTTTGTGTAGTTGCGGCTGTGATGTTGTTGTATGAATCAGTGCTTTTCTGGATGGCTGTCCTAAACAGTGCTGTTGCTGTGTGTGTGTTGGGACAGTGTGTGTATGGCACATCTGTGTTTAGTACGGGTGTGCTTGTGTGTAGTATGGGTATGTGTGTGTATGTAGGTGTGTGTGTGTGTGTGTGTGTGTGCATATGTGCGTATGGATGTGTGGTTATGACCCCCCAAATATTTTCTAGTGCTTAGAAATCAAAAGCTCCAATCTGGACAGCTGGTCATACTCGGCTGCGTCAAAGTCAAAAGTTGAGGCCGACTCCAATGGAGTTCTGCTCGGCTACACTGAGAGGGAGGCCTCAGTTAAAGTTTTCTTGAGAATTTCAAGTTGAGGCTGACCTCTCTGGAGCCCTCTTCAGATACACTGCACAGGAGGCTTCAGACAAGTTTTCAACGTTCAAACTTAGAAACTTTATCAGGACAGAATCCTTCATCCGGGACCAAGTCGAAAGTTGAGGCTGACCACGATGGAGCTATCCTCAGATACGCTGCGCTGGAGGCCTAGGTCAAACGTTTATCTTCTGACTTAGAGACATTTTGGGAGCTTTTCTTCACCGACATTGGCCGATCCTCCTCACCAAGCTGATTTTGATGCAACATCGTCGGATTGACTTTCCATGAGCCCCTGGTCAAATCCTGGAAGTCTGGGCCAGGTCGACTCTCGCAGTCGGGTCAATCCACTTATCGAGTTCTTTTCCGAAGTTGCTCCAAACGTCTCCAAGCTTCTGGATCTTCTTCCTGGGGTACTTTTAAGGTCCTTCAGGTGTCCATAACTCTCCCAAGCTTTCAGAAGCTCTGAGTTGCTCCCTGGGGGTTACTACTTCAATTGGATGGGAGAAATGTCTACTCTTGCTGCTCTAGGGGTAGCCTTGTTACTCACCCCAAGACCCTCAATGTCCAAAATGCTGCAGGGGTGCCCTGGGTAGGCACCAGGGCACCTCAGTTCATATTTAAAAACAAATAACAGAAAAAAAACCAGAACAAAAAATACATAGGTGGTTCCTGCTTTTCAGGAAGGGGTGGGGGGGGCACAAAGCATTTTGTTAATGGTGTGGGGGCTGCCAGAAATTCAGAAGCACCCCAGAAACTCTAAAAAGTATGTCACCTGGGTCATTAAATGCATGACCTCAAGGGGGGCTTAACATATTTTTGGAAGCACTCCGAGCTGGAGCTCAATGCTGTTCAGCTAAAGTGCAGGACCCCCTTGTAGTTGTTTTTATGGCTTACTTTGTGACCTGAAAAATACTAAAAGAATGACTCAAAGACATTTTGATTTGTTTTAGTAATATGACTTTAATGAGGCAGAGCTTGGTCTTGAGAATGATAAAAGACCCTTGACTTGCTTTGCCCATGCCTCATGCCTATTCCCTAAAACTCTTTCTTTCAGCACTATTGGGGGGCCCAAATACTCTCTGTGTAGTCCTCCCAGCACACAGTCAATGAAGGATTGGTGGTGGATGAGGCAAGGAGTAAAGGAATCAGTTGGAGCTGAACTGAGTTGCAGTGCGTGCAGAGACTGGAAAAGAGGTAGTGTAGGCCACAGTTGATTTGGGATGTATGGCTCCACTAGTAGCTCCCAAACAATTAGCCCAAGGGAGAAGAGCCTGAAGGTGCTGGTGCTGCTGCACTGCAGAAGACTGCCTCCTAAAGTGGGTTTGGCAAAGGTTAGTCAAGTGTGTTTTCACTTTGGTTCCATACTGGAAAATGATCTGAAATCCTTTGTGGAGGTTACTGCATCATTGAGCTAGGTGACTGTGACCAGTGGGTTCTGTGCTGTCCTGTCCTGGTGAGAGCAGAGTACATAGTTCTCTCTTTAAATTGCTAGGAGTATTCAAGTATGAAAATCACTTGGATTCTTCCCTATTTGGCCCTATCCATCTTCCTGCCTTTTGCCAGGATGATGGAAATCTAAATAAGTGGCCTCCCCAGTGTATTACCCACTGATTTGGTGACGAGTTCTTGATGCCGAGGAATACGAGGACATCCCCAAAAACAGTCACTTCATATAGTGAAGAGGAGGGGCCCTTGTTTGGTGGATATTTATGTCTTTGTAGTCTCATTGTCTTACCTATAGATGGATTCATGTTATCACATATTTCTGGATAAAGATTCTCCAGGAACAATCATATTGCCAAAATGCACACAAGGTTACTGGTGACATATCCTAGTGCTCAATTACTCAGCTGTAGTGTATAATACATACTGTACATTTTCCCAAGAAGGCAGAAAGAACTCCACTTGGGTAGATTTTTTGTGCAAAACTGTGGACAATAAATTTGGTATATTGCCCAGACTATAGAGTTCGTGCTTTTCTTCCTTTTTTCCAAAAGAGGACTGTTGTTGCATATTTATATATATATTTATATATATTCATGTTTGTATACATATCACTTGCATCTACAAAATATATGGTCAACTGTTAACATTATGGTACCTGTAATACAAAAACCTCTATAAATATTGCACACAATACAGAATACTTTGCAAAAACTCTAGCCCATTTGGGCAATCTTACCAAGTCTGATAACATTAAACTTTTATATGATCAACATAATTATCACTTTGAGGTAGTCTATCAAGAAAAAAAACAATGTTGCTGAAAGGAAGAAAAAGAGGTAGGGATTACCGTAAGATTTCAAGTAGAATAATTTTTAAAATCTATCTTGTGAAGGCTCATGATATAATATATCCTTTGGACCAAAAAATATGCAGATATCTGTTAACATTATAGTACATATAATACAAAAGCCTATATGGGGAGAAAAGTACAACATTTGGAAGATTATATAAAATAGATATCTTTGGGTGTTCACAGTATATACAGTAGAAGGAGACATTCTGTGCCCACTCCCCTTTGCCTTTATTGGTATACTGTTGATCCAAAGAGAAAGTTACGAGGTTTCAGTCACCATTTAGTTTATCTGCAAAATACCTCTCTACTGGATAATGTAGATCTACATTCTTTTTTATTCCACATATGCTATAATACTTGCTTTTGAAGTGATGTATCTGTGTAGCTTTTCTTCCATGGACACTTTAGTATGCAGACTACAAATTTGGTATCATATGTGATCATTTTGTTTATCATTCTGTTGACTTTTGATTCAACTGTACATTAAAGTAAAAGGTTACCATAGAGGCCTTACCTTGAAATTAAAATGTACTTGTGTTCAGATTGGAACATAATTTGTCTCATGTGGTAACTACTTTTCTGAAACATTGCTCCATGCTGGAATGTAATTATATTGTGGATAACGTAATCAGTGTGGAGAAACACCCATTGTTCTTGTATGGTCTGTTTGACTTCACCAGCTATGTTGCTATAACTACTAATAAATCTTACCTGGTCTTTTTTAGCTTTTTGTGACTAAGTGGTTTGAAGGTCATCCCTCTTTACCAAGCTGACTCACTGCACAACAGTATTGAGTGTAGATACAGGGTAACAATGGTCCTGGATCCTTTGATTATAATCTGTTGAACCTGTGGATATCCCTTTTCAGTATTGCAGTTTCTATGAGCCATCAGAGGTTCTCTATATTTAATATTTGTAACTTGATTTTGGGGGTGAGTGGTCTTTTATTGGAGTAGATTGTTGCCAGCAGTTACTTGCCCAAAAAGACCTCAAGATAATTTGTCTCCATCTACAAAGATAGTTGTGTCTAAGAATTCAATCATAGTACTACTGATGGTGCTGGCAAAGTGAACATTCATCTCATTTATATTACATTTTTTAATAGACATTTTAGTACCACATTTATAACCTTTGCATACAAGAAACACATCATCTATAAATCTAGTCTACAAAATAACTTTAACAAAGTCTTCCATCCCTCTGAGAACATGCTCCTCCCGCTAGCCAATATTCCATTATTCTTCCTTAACTATGAATACCCAAAGATATCTATTTCATATTATATTTTGAAGATACATAAAGACCCAACAAATTCAGCTGGACAACCTATTGTGTCATCTATAGGAAACCTGATAGAAAATACCTCCAGATATCGTTTCTTGCCTCTTTACCATCATACATCTATGACTCTGAATTCTGTTTTCACAAACTTCTGGTGAAATATGTGAATCTTTTTACTTATCACCCTTCATGTTGTGAGTCCTCACACTAGCATCCTGCATGTTTTCGGTATATTTTCTTGTAGGCACTTTCTGAGAGCACAATCACTATCAGATCTATTGCATAGTGAAATTCTAATAAATGTGATAGAAAACTGTTTACCTAATAATTATTTTCTTTTTAATAACAAGATCTGTTACAGTGTAGGATGGCTTCACCCAAGCTTTCCTATAAATGATTTGTGCTACTTGTCCACTACATTATTTATCTTTGCTTCGTCAGACATATTGCCATCAAAGATGAACAATCATGGAATGTGATACATGGGTCAGAGTCTGTGGCCTGATCAATAGAAAGGACCAACCCATTTATCTTCACGATTGCAGAAGGCTTGACTGACAATAGTATTTTTGTTTTCAGAATCATTTGAAAGTTTTTGCACTGAAGCAAACAATTCTTTCAGTGAGTTTTTACAAGGCTCGATTTTACAGATGCAGAAGCATGTTTTCTCCTTGAAAATCATATCTTTGTAGACTGCTAAGGATATGCTTGAAAGATTCTCCTTCTGTGGGGCCATACCTGTGCCTCCATTTTCTTTCCAGTCTCTGACATGTCTGCTTCTGGAGTCAGAGACTCTCAGTGAACCGTGGTTCAAAGGGCCAGGATGCATTTCTAAGACTCCTTTGTTTTTTGACAGTTCTATGTGATTAAGAGTGGATTCAATCCAGTGATGATAGGTGTTAGCAGCCACCTCGATCCTTCTGAAGTGTGGAGGAATTTTGATCTAAAGATGATTTAAGAGAATCAGATGTGATGGTATCCTAGAGGGAGAGTATATAGAGGACTTTGGCCATATAGGGGTGGATACGTCCGTGTACCAATCAACCAATCAATAATAAATTTATTTCAGCTAAAAGCCATAAAAGTATCCCGTAACAACATACCATAATCATACAATAAAACAATTGAAGGATAAAACAAGAAGTGCCACATAATACATTAAAAAGCCTTAAAAAATTCCTTCATAATAAGTTATTAAAAACACACAGTATAAAAACAATACAAGACGGACAACACGTTTTAGAACCCTGTAAACCTTTGCATCTTGGTTCCACTCAGTAGTCTACTGCAGCCAAGAGTAATTTTAATCTAAGATAAATTGTTAAAACACACAGTTATGACAGTTCTCTAGTTCTCATAGCCTGAGCAGTTTGTAAGTACCTTGCGACTGCAAAAACTACCTTGTCACTCGTATCACTTGCCAGAATGCGTAAGGATGTGTTGCATTTCCTTATCCCCATTGATCTGCATAAAGGGATAATCCACTTATTCCTAGATGTCAAATATCTGGGACAAAAGAACATAAAGTGAGCGAGTGACTCTGGTTGCTCGTGACAAAAATGGCAAAAACTCAGATTGTAATCCTCCTTACTCCACCTCGCAGTGAATGTCTTGAGTCACAGTATCCCTAACCTAAATTTGATAAAAAGAGTTTTAGTGTGTGTGGGGGGGGTGTTATATTATCCATATAGGCCTCAAACCTAGGACTGCATTTATGATCTAAAAACTGTGATGTCCTGCTGCCTTTTTGGACCAAGTATGCACCAGAATAGTCTCCCAGTAGCACTTCCTTATACGTACTTTTGATTCCTTGGTGAAATTACAAGGATATCTCCATACAGCCTCCATCTTGAGGAATGTACTCATGTCTCCAATATATTTAAACCAAGGAATTTTTAATACACCACCGTTCATTAGAAGCTCAGGTGTTGCTGTTTGTTAGGTGGACAGGTGTTTGGAAGTCCAAAGGTGGACCCAGTACAAAGAAGGTCTTAGGGCAGTTTCAATATGGATCTCGTTTAAAGCTAAATCAAATCTAAGGGGTATAATAGGGGTACTCATCGGCAGCCGCAAGAAGTTACGAATAAAACAGTTTTCTATCGTCGTCAGGCTTCTGGAATTACAGTACCCCCATAGCTCAGCACCATAAGTTGAAGCAGCCACTACTGCTGCTTTATATACTGTGATAGCAGGTGAAATTTCCCCTTCCGAGATGTTAGCAATTTTCCTCCCTATTACTACTGACCTCTGCTGAAGGACAGACAAACTCTTCCCGATCTGTGCCGACCACTGTTGGTTGTCTGCTAGTCTGATCCCTAGATAGTCAAACTGACTAACTCTCTCTACCAGTTGTCCTGCTATAGACATTTTCCCCCTAAATGACTTATGCGGATTAGAGGCCATAAACTTTGTCTTCGTTGGATTTGTTTCAAGGCCCCTCATGGTTCAAAAATTAGTAAAAAACATCAAGTTCATTTTGTAAACCCATTGGGGTTCTTGAAATCAATAAGGTGTCGTCCACAAACATTAAAATGGGGACGGGGACTCCTGCTAGCTTTGGGACATCATGATTGCAGTACATCAGCTGATCTACCACACCGTTGGTAAAGAGGTTAAACAGAGTGGTAGCCAAAACACACCCCTGTCTGACCCCCTATCAACAGGTATGGCTTCTGTCAGATCTCCACCTTGAGACCAGCGTACCTGGGCATAGGTGCCCTCATGAAGGTACCTAATCAATCTCAGCAATTCTTTGTCAAGTTGGTAGGTCTCCAGGACATTCCACAATAAGTCCAGAGAGACCATGTTAAAAGCAGCTTTTAGGTCGATAAAGGCAGCATACAAGTGGCTCTTGCTAAGTGTCAGGTATTTCCAACAAAGGAGATTGAACCTGAACGCCTGGTCTACTGTGCTCACTCCTTTCCTAAATCCTGCCTGAAAATTGGAAAGGATATCTGAGTCCTCTAGCCATGTCTGCAGTCTAGTCAGGACCTGCTTACAAAATATTTTTTGCCTAACATCAATTAAACTTATTGGTCTGTAGTTAGTTGGAACTTCCCTTGACCCCTTTTTAAAAACAGGGACTATGATTGCTCCTTGCCATGTGTGGGGAAGCCCACCACCCCTCAGTATCTCGTTGCAAGCGCATTTAAGTATAAAGACCAAGTTCTGGTCCGAGACAAGTACAAATCACTTAGAATACCATCTAGCACAGGGGCCTTCCCTTTGCGTATTGTTTGAGCTGAGGTTGTTTCTTTTAGACAAAAGGAGTCCAGGTCAAATTTAGATGATATGGCTGCCCGGTAGCTGGTGTATAAGAAGTGAGGAGGCCCTGGGATTTTGGTAGAAAAACAGTAATAGTGCTAATTTGAGGCGCTCTATATAGATTCCGAAATGTGACACCCAGATTTCTGGCTGGATTGCTGGGTAGTTCTCCACGATTTGAGAGTGACCTTTCCCTGCCACTAATTTCCAAAACAGTTTAAAATCCTTCTCATGGAGAGCATCTACCAAACCGTTCCAATATTTAGATTCCCACTCTTTTTTTTGGCATTTTTCAATACTATTTTGTAGCAGTCCTGGTTGCTCTTATCGCTCGGCAATTACCTGCCTTCAGTGCTCTCAATAGCTGTGTTTTTGCCTGCCGGCAGGGGCTGGAGAAAAATCTTAATGGTTTATCCCCAGCCTCTACCCGCCTCCTTACTACCTGGAAGTATGGTCTTACCCAATTGATCAAGATACTATGCAAATTAATCAGGTTAATCAGTACAGAATCAATGTACTTCAAGGGCAGAAGTGCCGATATGACTGCTTTATAGATTGATATCTGGAAGCTTACATCTTCGTTAACCAATTCCCATATCACGTTTTTATAATTGTTTGTCACGGTTAAGGCATTACCCTTCACCCACTTAGTCATTGTGTTACAATTAAATGTGGAAGTTGAGAAGGATATACAAAGAGCTTGATGGTCACTATTATCTCATGGAAAAACAACCATGTCAATAAGAGAATTCCAAAGTGTGTCGTCTACTAGGACATAGTCGAGGCAGCTTGAATATAGACCTTTTCTGTATGTAGGCATCTCCGGGGTATCTGACTACGTGTTCCATTTACAATTCGTAGCCCCTTTACTTTTATTAAATCTTCTAATGAATCTAATGCTCCCCCTGTTTTCTTTGTTGCAACCCGAACCGGCCCTGATCTCTCCCATGGATCTACAAACTGTGTTCCTTTTTGCTGGGAGTCATCCTTACAGCTCAGTTGCATATTATAGTCTCCTGCAACGATGAAGCCCTGACCCCTAGTAATTGGTTCAAAAGATCTGCAAGTAAATTTAGCAGAGCAATCTGGGTCCTTTGTAGGCCAGGTCTGATATATATATTTACAATTAGTATGCAAACAGGCCCCCTTAGGCTGCTAAATGTGACCTCCACATCTTGTATATCCCTGGTGGGAGTAAACAGCTCCTTTGTCTTTGGAAACAGATCGTGCTTTGGCCAAGTTATCAAACCCCCTGATGCCCTACCAGATGGTGATGGGAGCGCAACCTTCTGGAAGGTCCAATAACCTGCTCTATAGGTCGCTGAAGGGGCCCTTGTCTCCTGCAATAAGATAATATGATGTTGATCTATAAAACTACACAACTCTGGGTTGGTTGTTTTTGGTAACACACCTGCCACATTCCAAGATAAAAATGTAATTAATGGATAATTTCCGTCCCCAATATTTTGCAGCCGCTCTTTAATCTTACTAAAGAGGGTGTAGCTCTGCAATCCCTCCCTGCTACTTGAGCACTGAAATATATTCCTGCCTCTACTCCCACAATACCCAATGACAGGTTGCTTAAGGTACAGGAGTCCATAGCCTTTTTACTGAGTATATCATGTCTCCCTACTTCCACTGTGGGGCTTTGCATCAGTCAACAATTAAAATTGGGCTGCTCCTACAACCCCCTCTCAAAGTACATATACTGGGAAGCATTTGATTGTTAGAGCTCCCTCTAAAAAGCAAATTAGCCTTTGATTGGGGGATCGTTTGGGTAAGAGTCACTTGGGATGCGGTACCAGGTCTCGATCTTTGATCAAGCGCTAGAAGACCCTTTAATAATCTCTGGCTATTCAATTTCAGCCCTATAAGGTCTGTTTCTAAGCTATTGCTTGAATATCTCTGGACAGTTACTATATCATCCCTTATGACAGACCTACATTTCCTTACACCCCTTATCCAGTGGATTACTTTGTTTTTAAGTGAATCCCCTTGTTCTTTTGATCCATGATTGAACTTAGGAATGTTCGTCATATATACATCATACTGGCAATGCTTAGTCTGGCTTGATAAAGTACTTTGTGGGGGTCTTTATTACTGTTAACTAAAGGCTTGCTTCTGCACATCTCGTGGTTTGCCCCGCTTGTCAGATTTGTGTCACATTTATTTATTTCGACCACTTCAGGGGGTGAACATTCCTTCCGTTGGCAGTCTTGAGTTACCAATCTAGCCCTCTTTCCCCTATGTGTTCCAGCAATAAACATTTGAGTTTGTTGAATTTGCCTAGGTAGAGAATTTAACACAGGTTTAAAAGAGGATTTCATTATGTCCCCAATTACGGCAGTTATGCTGTCCAACTTCTCGCATATCGTGTGACTAAAGGATATAAAATGCTCTCTTAAACTAACCATTTCAGCTCTGATTTGTACTAACTGTGCCTCAACAGGGAGTTCCCCCTCCATTTCTAAGCGTATTAATGGCTCCTCATTTTCCCTTGATACATTCCTATCTATACTGGAGGTAGCCAGGGAGACAAGAGGTAAAAAACTATTAGAACATTTGATAGGAGGAGATACACAACCCTGCTGGTTTAACACACTCAGTTTTGGGCTCTCTATTAAATTGGCCGCGGCATGTCAAGGTATTTTCTTTGCCCCTCCCTGCCCATTAGAATTACCGCTGGCTTTCCTTTTCCCCATCCTGAGCAAGTTAATAAAATTCCTCAAAATTATGTATAGCACGAGGAGAAGGCCAAGGGAGTACGATGACAAATTTATGAGGGCTAGGGCCCGTCTCCAACAGCCTCAGACAGGATCCGATGCTTTCTGTGTAGCAGGAGCGCAAAGTCAGATTTATAGGGGCTTAGTCCCACCCCCAACAGCACAGACAGAATCCTACTCTTTAGTTTGTTTTGCATGTAAACAGCAATGGGAATAAAAGCATCCTTTCCAAATTAAAGAAAAGTACCTTCTGGCAACCACACGCTTATACTTCCCAGGATCAAGTGTGTAATGAAGATATCAGAGGGGGGCCTTGCCCTGCCTCTTCCTGGTGATGACGGGTGAAGGACGGGCCCGCCCTTGGCCTGGGCTTCGCCCGGGCACCACCCACGCGCGCGTCCCACGAGCGGGAGCACGATAGTTCAAATTTAAAGGGGCCTCCTTGGCCTGACCCTCCTCCTGCTGGACGCTGCCAATAAACGCGCTACCCGCGAAGCGGGAGCGCAATAGTTCAAATTTAAAGGAGCCTCCCTCCTGCTGGACGCTGCCAATAAACACGCTACCGTGTTAAGTTTGAGAAAAGCGCTGTGTGATCTCTGGAGGCGGGGCAGGAGCCCTTTAAAACTCGTTCGCGCTCCCGCCGTCGCAGGAAGCGCTGTGTGATCTCTGGAGGCGGGGCAGGAGCCCTTTAAAACTCGTTTGCGCTCCCGCCGTCGCGGGAAGCGCTGTGTGATCTCTGGAGGCGGGGCAGGAGCCCTTTAAAACTCGTTCGCGCTCCCGCCGTCGCAGGAAGCGCTGTGTGATCTCTGGAGGCGGGGCAGGAGCCCTTTAAAACTTCTGCGCCCGTCAGCGGCTGACAGAGGCTGGGCTGGGCCACCCCCCTAACATCTATCTCCCAAGAAGGCCATATTGTACTCAGTCCCTTTTGCTAGTTCCTACTCTGTCTCCCCAGTCAGCTGCTCCATTTAATCTGACACCTTATCATTTAACCCTGCACCTACACTAACACCAGATGGGCAAAAGGAAAGCAATAGAGGCAGGGGCCGGGGCAGTACTAAAAGCCAAGCGAAAAAGACATAAGCATGCTGCTAGCAATTGCGTTATGGATAGAATCGACTCTCTCCTGGGCGAATGCAACGGAATACTAACTAGCCCCCAGGGAAACATTTCTATTGCAACTGGGGAGGGGCCCACTTCAACTAGCAGGAAGGAAGGTTCCATGAAAATCGCTGAGATTTTCATGAAACGTGGGCAACAAGTTACTGACACTACAGGGGCGGGTGAAAGTAGGAACGTTATCACCCATGCGGCCCCCTCCCTAGCAGAAGACCTACCACTTGCCATCAACGATTCCATCCAGCTCAGTAACCGCTTCAATCCCCTAACCAACCTCCCTGAATCACGCGACGACATCAACCCAGACACCCTGGCAGATGGGCCAGCAGCAACCAACACGCACTCTCCTCATGTAACCCCACAGCATATCGAATACATACAAGCTCTAAGGAAGGAAGTCACAGAACTCAAGCATATGGTTAACTCATTACTTGCAATAGTAAAACAGCTAACCCACGCAAATAACACGACCACCAGTAACCTTGCCCAAAATCCAATCCTATCAGGCATCACAACAAACTCGCCCAACTCCTCTGCTTCTAGCCACGCTGGCCCTCACCCTACCAAAGAAAAGACCATGAACTCCCACCAGTCTCCCCTCTTCCACAATTTAGGCATAGGAAATTCACTAGACATCTATCATAATACCCTCAAACCCATGAGCAACACCGCCTCAAAATACTCTACGCAACCTGCCACTGACCAGTCCCATTAGGTAATATAGTTCTAATGGTTAACCACATTGGCGCGCAAGGAAGGGGTAGACTCTATCAAAAACAAGGCAATCCACTGGATTCGCCATGTTAGAGGCTGCCGATCCATAATACGTGAGGACCTAATTACCGTAGTACGACGGCCAGACCCGGGAACTCACTTTGATATCCTAAAACTGACACTCAAGAACAGGACCATGGCGAACAATCTGGTGGCCCTAGACGCAAGAACAAGCCCACCTGCACACTCACGCATCCAGTTTAAACAGCCCAGGTCACCCACGCTCCACGAGGAACGCCCGAGTTACCACCCGGCAGAAAACCTATCCCCTCTAGGTAAACATGATTGAATCACAGCCCCACCTAAAATCTATGCAGGCAAACCTTGCAACCTTCCAACATCCATCACCCCCAGATCCTCCTTTTACCCCACCACTGTCTGTCCATGTATTCACCCCCCTACCCATGATACCGCGACCATTTCCGGCTCACCGAGCAATCATGACAACGATGCTCCACCCATCTTGCAGGCACATTGCCCACCAAACCTAGAGCTGCTGTCTAGGCCCGCAAGCATCTCCTTGATCAGGACCAGGCCTGTTCCAACAGAGGAACATCACCAACCACCACAAACCCCACGGGCAAACATTGGCATCAACCCATCCCTGCTCCCCCAGCCACATCTGCCAAACCAACCCCTGACAGCCAACCTCAAAAACCCCGGGCATTTAGGTAGGACAACTCAGTCACAATCTGGGGTACGACTTGTCTCATGGAACGTGGCAGGTCTGAAATCTATTCTTCCCCTTCCATCCTTCTCCTCATTTATTGACGAACATGACATATGTCTCCTACAGGAAACATGGTCACTCGACCCACTCTTCCGAACAGGCTACTCAAATTTCCACATCCCCGCTGTGGCCAGCACGAGAGGCAGGCCCTCAGGGGGTCTGACCATCTGGATCAAAACATCACTTAGCTGCCATATATCACAGCTACCTACCGCCTCTCCCGACCTGTTAGGCCTTCGTCTATCCTTTGGGCCTGACTCTGTGGTGAACATCTTTAATATCTACGCTCGAGGGGTCAGGGGGGGTCAAGTCTCCAAAACCCTCTGCGCCCTCGTAGCCCTCTTACAAAATGATCCCCGCCATCATAAAACCATTGTGGCTGGGGACTTCAACGTCACATTCGAACCCCTTGACTGGGACGATCTCAGGTCCACCCGCGAGGAAGATCAAGTCTGGTCTATCCCCGCCCTGTCCATTGCACCCATCAAAAGGTGGACGTCGGTTGCGATTCAGGTAAAATCATTGACCATGGAGTTTGGACTCAGGGCGCTAAATGGCAGAACTAATTCAGACACCAACGGTAGTCACACATACAACAAAACGAACCACACCAGCAGAATCGATTATTGCCTATTCGATATAAGATTATGGCCTCTAGTCATCGATATGACAATCATCGAAAGGACCGAAAGTGATCACAACCCTCTTTCTGTCCACACATTAGCCCTAGGTAACCTCCCAGCCACGTCTAACCCCGCAGCAGTAGCACCCGAGGGTATTAACCTGGCCAACAACAAAAGACACCTAAAATGGGTCAATATTGTGGCCCGGCCCGCACTCATCAATGCTGCCAACAACACCCTAAAATCCACACTAAGGGACCTAGAGGCAGGTTCTGCAACACCCCACCAGGAAATTAGCTCAATCCACACCTCCTGCTTTAGGGATATCGCAACCCACTTCTTAGCACCCCCAGCCCACGACGACAAACGACCCAAAGCCAGGCACCGCTGGTTCAACAAAACGTGCCGGTCCCTAAACAAGCGCCTAGTTCAAGCCATTAAATCCAAGGACCCCATCGCCATCCGCGTAGCTAGGAAGTCCTATAAATCTGCAATATGCATAGCCAAGCGTGATCAAGATAGCAAATGGTGGACATCACTCAGCGACGCTGTGCGCGAGAGAAATTATAGTCTGTTCTGGTCCCTGGCAGCGCGAGGCCCAGAAACCAGTGGTTTGGACATCACAACCAATATTGCCCCAAGAGACTGGATAGCCCACTTTAGTAGTCTGTACTCCCCTGATCATGATAGCCCCACCTCTGTTGGTACGGGCCCCCTCCTATTTCACTCGTTAGCACCAACCACCGCAGCACCCCTGTTGTTCTCCCAAAGTGATATAACTTACTCTCTAAGCACTCTAAAACGCGGCAGGGCCCCTGGTTCAGACTGCGTCCCAGCAGACCTATTCTCAACAGACCTAGCATCCTGGTCAAGATATCTCACCATTCTAGCTAACGCAATAGCATCTGGGGCGCCAATTCCCGACTCTTGGAAAGCGGCCATTGTTATTCCAATCTTTAAAAAGGGCGACAGATCTCTTCCCTGTAACTATAGACCCATTAGTCTAATTGACTGTGTCCAAAAAGTCTTCTGCCACTGCCTCCTAGGGAAGATAGAAGAATGGATAATTGACCACGATATCCTTAGCCCCCTCCAAGCCGGTTTCCGAAAGAAGATTTCCACCACTGATCAAGCCCTCAGATTCCTATTATTATATTGGAAAACAGTGTTCATCGGTAAAGGCAGCCTTTATGTAGCTTTCGTGGATCTCAAATCTGCTTTTGACCTAGTACCTCGCAACAAACTGTGGGTCACCCTCTCTCGGATGGGAATCCCGGAACACATCCTTGCCATTTTGATACGACTCCACGAGGACAACTACGCACAAGTCAGGTGGGGCAACAAGGGCCAACTTACCGATAGAATCCACGTCTCTAGGGGTGTGCGGCAAGGTTGCGTACTTGCCCCGACCCTCTTTTCCCTGTACATCAACAAAATTGTCCCCTCCCTCCTCAGACTGCAGGCTGACGCACCTTCACTTGGCACACAAAAAATCCCAGTCTTACTCTTTGCCGATGACACTCTCTTGATATCTAAGACCCCTAGTGGTCTAAGGAAACTCCTTGCGTGCTTCGAGCATTTCTGTTCATCCCAGGGACTCGAAATCAACGCAACGAAAACCAAACTAATGACCCTTAATCCCCACAGATCTTTCAAAGGGAAATTTACTCTAGAGGGCTCCTCACTCGAGAAGGTGGGCATTTTCAGCTACCTGGGCATAACACTCACTGACAACATGTCCTGGAAGCCACACATAGGAAAACAAGCCCTTAAATTAAGACAAACAACTGGGGCTCTACTAAAAAACTTCCACCTCTCACACACAAAACCAATTCGCCCAGCATTACAATTATACGAAGCCCAGGCAGTTTCCTCAGCGCTCTACGGGGCTGAACTTTGGGGTTATACCAATACCCAAGACCTAACCACCGCTGAAAACAACTTCTTAAGAAACCTTGTGTCCCTTCCGCTAAGCACCCCACTGTTCCCTCTTTTCAAGGACCTCGGCACCAAACGCATTGGTCACAAAGCCCGCCTGCGACCTCTGCTGTACTGGCGGCGTCTCTGGACCACTCCGGAACTTGTCATCTTCACCGAAGCTCTACAGGTCATCCTAAAAGCCGACCACCTGCACAGAATCCCCTGGCTACGATCCATCAAGGATTTACTCCACTCTATCGGGCTCGATGATCTCTGGAACTCACCAGCCACGTCAGTCTTTCCCTCGAAAAGCGAACTAAAGAAACTTTACTGGCAAAGGGCCAACAACGAAGACACTCGGGCTGCACTCCACACTACATTATCTTGTGACTTTGCCAACCTAAAAGAGTCATGCAAGTACGAAACTTTTTGGGACCTAATCACGGCCCCAAGGGAAAGGAAACTGTACTTCCAGCTCCGCATTGGAACACTCCCATTAAGACTTTTCACCAGCAGCTGGTCACACAACGAATCTACCGCATGCCCTGCTTGCAAAGCCCCCGTGGAGAATCTCCCTCACCTCCTTTTTGCATGCCCCGCGTATACTGCCCCCCGTAGGAAATGGCTGGCCCCGGCATGCAGACTACTGGGAGCACGCTGCTCTGCGCTAGCTCTGCGAATCCTTAGATCAGACACCAGACCAACGCTAGTGATCGCTATCGCCAAATTCCTCGGAGCTAGTTGGCTTATTAGAGGGAAAACTCTCCTGGACAAAGACTCCAAATAAGACTGTCCCAACATCCTGCAGAGTGCATTTCACTTCATTTCATTTTTTCTAATTTCATTCCATTTTATTCTATCTCATTTTTATTCCATTTTAATTTTTATTTATATTTCATTCCCTTTTATCACCATATTTACCTGCAATTTTATTTTATCATGTGCATTTATTTGTATTTATTACTGCTCGCGCTTTTTTGGCTCTTGTAGCCGCAATAAAGCTTCTTTGAATTGAATTGAATTGAGAAAAACCATGACTACCAAGTGGTCGGACCATACCAAAGGCAGGGAGGGGAGACTTTTAAGATGAGGGTTGTCTGAAACATTTCCACCTAGCAAATGGCCAGCTGAATTTGTGGCTCCCTTAACATGTTGCACTAGGCCCATACTATCCATTATGTCTATGAACTGGGCATTGTCATTGTCATATGCATTTTCTAGCTGTAGATTGAAAAAGCAGAGGCTGACAGTGAGTCGACTTTGATACCTAAGAGTTGACCAAGAGTGTGGGTAGAGGTGACCCAGGGGCCAGGAAGTTGATAGATAAGAAGACCATCAAAGGAGTAGTGATTGGTAAGTCCTTTGAGCTTCTGGGAACTGTGGTGGCCTACAAAGGAGGTTTGCAGCAGGCTGTGGACAATTCTTGGCTGGAGGACACATGTGCCTAGGATTCTGTCATGAAAGCAATATCTAAAGACAGAAATTGAAGGAAATTGGCAAATTTGATGGCATGTCTAATGAGGGAGCAAACATTGATCAGAGTATCGTGGGAGGTCCCTCCTAAATGGGGGACTTAGGAGTGGTGTCCTCCATAAAAGTAAGGTCCCTGATTTTAATATTGTACAGGGTGATCCTACAGCTGGGGCATGTGAGAGTATCATTAATACTAGATGGACATAGAGTGGGACTATAGCATCCCATACATGGAGAAATTAAGATCAACAACTTGTCCCTAGAGTAATGTATGAAGGCTCTAGGCTGTGAAGTGAAACCAGCAGAGTGGTTGGCACTAAGTGCGGTCCAAACTAGGCAGGCACAGACTGGCTTACCTTAGGTGCACCAGCAGCACACCTGTTGCATGGATGAACTGTTGTGGTGAATTTCAAGGTTGACATGAAGGGGGGGGGGGGCTTGTCAGGGGGCACTTAAAAACACAGTGAAGGGTAAAATTAAAATCTAAACTGAGGTCCAGCAACCCCACGTTCTCGCCCACTAGCTTCCTTATAGGCAGACACTACTGGGGACTGTAAAACAAACAACAATAAAAATGATAAAAACTAAGCAAAGCATAAACTGAGGATAACAACATCGGATTCAAGGCCCTTAGAAACTGGCACTGCTAAAGAACAACCAGAGCCAGCCAACTCCAAAACTTCACTCTAGAGCATGCAAAGAAAGGAAAATCAATTGCAGCTCCCTACTGGGATTCAGCGTGGACGCGCTGTGGTGGTGAATTTCAAGGTTGTCATCAAAGGGGGCATGTCTGGGAGTTGTGGTGACACAGGGCTTTGCAACACTGCTAAAAACAGTGAAGAGCAAAATTACATTCCAAACTCGGGTCCAGCAACCCCATGTGTTCTGCCGCAAGCTCCCTTGCAGGCAGACACTGCCGGCAAAAGTGAAATAAACTAATATAAAAAGGATTCAAACTAAGCAAAGCATAAACTAAGGATAACAACATTGGGCTCAAAGTCTTTGGAAAACAGTGCTGTTAAAAGGCAACCGGAACCTAGAAATTCCAAAATCACACTGTAGTGCATAGAAGGAAAGCAAAATTGATTGCAGCTACCTACTGTGAGGCAGTGTGGCTGCACTGTGGTATTGAATTTCAGGATAAGCATCAAAGGGGGTAGGGGCTGGGTGGGTGATGACCCGTCACTTTGCAGCACTGCTAAAAACAGTGAAGGGCAAAATTAAAATCCAAACCGGGGTCCTGCAACCCTGTGTGTTCTTTCAGGCAGACACTACTGGAAAAAGTAAAACAAAATAATATTTAAAGGATTAGAACTAAGCAAAGCATAACCTGAGGATAACAACATCAGACTCAAGACCCTTTGCAGATGGCACTACTAAAGTGCAACCAGAGCCAGGCAACTCCAAAACCACACTCTAGTGTGTACAAGGAAAGGAAAATTATCCTACTGCAATGTAGCTTGGACGTACTGTGGTTGTGAATTTCGAAGTTGGCATCAAAGGGGGGATGTCTGGGGGTGTGGTGGCACAGTGCTTTGCACCTCTTCTAAAAACAGTGAAGGACAAAATTTAAATCCAAGCTGTGGTCCAGTCACCCCACGTGTTGTGCTGCAAACTATTTCAGGCAGACCCTACTGGTGAAAGTAAAAAAAAACTTTAAAAAAAGGATTAAAACTAAGCAAATCATAAACTGAGGACAACAACATTGGACTCAAAGCCCTTTGAAGATGGTGCTGCTGAAGCACAACTGGAGCCAGGGAACTCCAAAACCACACTCTAGTGTATACAAGGAAAGGAAAATCAGTTAAAGCTACCTACTTTGAGGCCTACTGCAAGGAAAGGATGACCCAGGAACTCTTCCCCCATTGGTTAAGGAATACCAACTGTGCCAACTCCACCCAATTGCTATTGACACCCATAAATGCTTCAGACCTAGGAACCCTCCTCACAACACCTCCTAGACATGTAGAAGATCAGAAAAGGACTGGATCTGCTGTTGTGATCATAGAGGGGTCCTAAAGGACTGCATCTCGCCCTTCTGGTACCAAGGACAGATAAGCTGACTCCAGTGGTCAGGTGGCTAACACGCTCTGTGTCTTCAGAGACACAACAAGCTGCAAGAGAGTTTTTCCTGAATTGCTCAGTTCAAAAGTGCCAATTAGACATTGACTGGACCATATTGGATGCCTCTACTATAATGAGTCCTGGCAACTAAGTGTTGTCCCTGAGACGCTAGGAGGCCTGGATGTGACGCAGAGGTGCAGCACCAGAAGCCCCAAAAAGTTGGGTCATAAAAAATCTTTGGCGTTCAATGACCTCCAGAGCTGTCAGAGGACTCTTGCAGAAAAAACGTGTCTGATTTCAATGTACCTTAATTGACTACAAATTCAGGCTTGCCTTCATGGATAATTCAGATGGTAAACTCTATGACCGGACAAACCCCTTTTATGTATTTGGCCATGCTTCATTGCCATCACCCTATATCGGGTGGGGCTGTTTTGACACAGTCGTCTTTTTTTGCAGCCCATGGAGAGGACATATTTGTTAGTTGTGTATTTAATTTCTCCTAAGCTTAGTTGGGGATTGTTAAAAATTGGGTCTCTAGTTGGCAGAGATATGTACCCTATCCATGTAGGGACCACAATCCTACACAGGATAAGTCAAAGACACACTTTAAAGTAACCTGTGGTCAACCTCTGGTAGCTTGAAACAGAGCAGGCAGGCTTAACTTAAGAGGCAATGTGTAAAGTATTTGTGCGACACACACAAAGTAACATAATGAAACACCACAAAAAAACTCCATACAGGTTTAGAAAATAGAGATTATTTACCTGACCAATAGAAGACCAAAATGACAAAAATCCACTCAGCAGAAGTTGAGATATGAATTTTTAAAGATTAAATCAAAAATAGGGCTTAGAAGTCACTAACAGTCAAAGGTTTATGTAAGGTCGCAAGGGACTGCTGAAAATCCAAAGTTCAGGCTGACTGCGATGGAGGGTAGGCTGGCTACAGAACCGACACAAGGTCTGCTGAAACAGTCCCTTTGATGGAGCAAAGTGTTGATGTCAAGAGCTTGATGCAGTGATATTTTTCCACGCAGTTGAGTCACTGCATCATCGTCAGGCTCTACTGAAGTGAATGCGATGCATCGTCGGCGAGCCACACAGTGTCGGCATCAGGCTGTGCAGACTGTGAATCCGCTGTCATTGAACAGCCTCTGCATCAGTGTCAAAGAAGCAATGCAGCAGAATTTCTCATTCACTTGAAGTTATTTGTCAGTTTTTTCAGAAATCAGCTGAAATCCCCACTTCTGAGGCCCATGTCTGGAGGGGGCACCACAGACAGGGTAGGACTCACAGATGGCAGAGTCCAGCAGCACAAGGAGAGTTGCAGTCCCTGAGACTGCAGAAGAATCAGGGGCAAGCACTTGGAGTCACTCTGGGTTCTGCAGGATGGGTCCAGTCCTTGTCATCAGCAGGATAGTGAGGAGCAGGCAGCAGGGCAGCTCAGCAAAGCAGAGAAGCAGTTCCTCGGAACAGTCAGTTCATACTGGACAGCAGTCTTTACTAAAGCAAAGTTCTTCTCAAGCCCAGAAGTGTACTGATTTGGTAGGGTCAGAGCCCCAGCACCAAATGTGCCTTTGTAGTGGGGGACACTTGAAAGGATGAAGGTAAAAAACACATAAATTATGCGTTGGACTTTCTTTGAGCTTTTTTCTTGGAAATTGGAAGATGTAATCTTATCACTTGTATAATGTTAGCAATAAACATTCACTAATACATACACTTTCTCATTTTTATTATGTGATTAAAAATGATTTATACTGATTCTTAACCTTATGATTTGTAATTTGTGTTGAAAAAATGGTATATGTATGAACAGCAGTTGTCTTTTTGTTTATGTGTTTCTTCATCTGAAAGTTTGGTGTCTTTTATGTCTGGTATTAGTGCAACATGATTTCAATTATTACAAGCTTTTCCTCATTCTCACTGATTGATTAATGACACTAATGTGAGATAGGATATGTTCATAGGCTAGTGGTTTCTACTACTATTCACTGTCAGTGTGCCAACAGAAGGATGCACAGGTTACAAGAGTTGTACAGATGTGTGATAATCCCCTAAATATGTTTAGTTGGGTCACGGTAAATATCATAGATTGTTCTTGGGCTCTTCACAAACTCATTTTCTGACAAGAATGAATATAACAGTACCATAGAATAATTGTAAAAATTAAATTATCCTATGGGATAGTATACAGTGGCAGGTGGCCTGACAGTACAATTGCCTCCTTTTTCTCCACTCCCTGTCTGCCTGCCTGGCTTGATGTTGTGCAGGGTGGCCTGTTGTTTTGGCCCACTGGACATTTCAAACATTCATTTTTGTTCCTGAAAAATAAAAAAAACAATGACCCACTTGCAAAGGGAGTTTTATTCTTGTGTATGGGGCCTGTAGTGTCATTAAGCTACTCCAAGTCACACTTTCTAGTTTACCCTTGATCATCAAGCAAAGCAGATATACCAACATACCAGTCAGAATGGGGAACGTGGAAGAATTCACCAGGAAAGGATCCATTTTCTGAGCAGACAACAGCTGACAGAGGCAGCGGGTATAATTTTCCCTACAATCTTTCTTCAGAGTGTGCACATGCACTAGAAGACTGGACTAGAAGTATTATAGGCTGTTATGGCTGGCCCACATAAAGCTCACTGCAGCTGTTTACAAACAGGGATGCGAGAAAGCAGCAGACCTTTCCCAAACCTGTAACTAATTGTTGTAATAGAAAGATATTGGGTAAAATATAGAAGACATTAGGGTAAGACTTAGGGGGTCATTCCGACCCCGACTCCAACAGGCTGGCGGTGCCCCGCAGGGCATTCTGACCGCGGCGGTTTGGCCGCGGTCAGAAGAGGAAAACCGGCGGTCTCCCGCCGGTTTTCCGCTGCCCTGGGAATCCCCCATGGCGGCGCAGCTTGCTGCGCTGCCATGGGGGATTCCGACCCCCTCACCACCATCCTGTTCCTGGCGGCTCCGGCCGCCAGGAACAGGATGGCAGTGAGGGGTGTCGTGGGGCCCCTGGGGCACTGCAGGGGCCCCCGTAAGAGGGCCCCACTTTGTATTTCAGTGTCTGCTTTGCAGACACTGAAATACGCGACGGGTGCCACTGCACCCGTCGCACATACCCACTCCGCCGGCTCCATTCGAAGCCGGCTTCCTCGTGGGGAGGGGTTTCCCGCTGGGCTGGCGGGCGGCCTTCTGGCGGTCGCCCGCCAGCCCAGCGGGAAAGCCAGAATGGCCTCCGCGGTCTTTCGACCGCGGAGCGGCCATATGGCGGCTCCCTCCATGCGGGCGGCGACCGCTGCCCGCGGGGGTCAGAATGACCCCCTTAATTTGAAGAGACACCATATAAAACTCCTCTTATTTTCAGGCCTACCTGATTCCTCACTCTTGCTACATTTTCAGTTTTCACTGCAGTAGCCACTAAGACCATCAGTCAGTTTTGATGGGGACCCTTGAACTAGATTCTGGGATAATTTGGATTGAAAATAAACGTGTGAATAATCTCCTGAAATTTAAACACTGAAAGTCAGTGTCAGCCATTACAGTGGCAATCTCTATTCTACATAACATTTCTAATTGGCAGTAATGGGGAGGTAAAGATCAAATTATCTGTATTTTTATACATTGTTGATATTCTTATAGAACTCTCCAGATCACCGACTGAGCTTTAATCTTTTCTGCTGCCCTTTACACTGTGATTTGTATCATATAGCTAAAATGCCAAGATTTCAGATACACCAAAGCCACAGTCCAGCTCAGAAGTGTAAGGTTTTGATTTAGGTCTTGATGCTAAATGAAATTTCATCAAAAATGTCAGCAGCACCACCAGCAAGCCTCTGTGTTCTCCTACTCTATGCCAGGGGTCAACAAAAGGTAGCTCACTCCAGGATGAGGGCACCATCGTCTCCATCATTCCCAATGTAACAATACGATGATGTTGCCACCGGAAAAGGCAATGGGCTGTTCTTAAGCATGTTGGTATTCATCAACATTGTGAAAGATAACCCAATAAAGCATGACGTTCTTTCATTAAAAAAAAAAAAAAGAAAATGCCTCAGGTTTACTAAGACAGAATTGGCAGCATACCAGGGACCCTTTCACCGTCTAAATGTGTCCTTGGTTTGGGAATAAATTCCCAGGGCCTGCTTCAAGTGAGAGGAATTCCACTATGCTACTAAGTCATAGTGAAAATATTGACAAAGATGTCTTCCTCCAGGTCGCACTTTCCATTTCAGAGGCAATGCCATGGCTGAAACAGCTATGCCTTCATGATGGAAATCTTTAAACATGGTAGATCTTACTGTACTAGCGCAACTGAGATGTTTCCTCAATATGTTGGCAGACTGGACATCTGTCAGCTAGACTCTAAGGGGCATATTTATACTCTGTTCGCACTGAATTAGAGTATTTTTTTTTTACACTGATTCAGCGCAAACTTAACTCCATATTTATATTTTGGGGCAGGGCATGTCTAGCGCCAAAATATTGGAGTTAAAGTAATTTTTTGCCAGTGGATGACTACCTTGTGTTGATGAGATGCAAGGTAGGCGTTCCGGGGCAAAAAATGACGCAAAGGCTCTGGCGCCTTATTTATCCTCTCATGCAAAAGTGATACAAGGGAGGGAGTCGGGCCTAAATAATGGCGCTAAGATTGCTGAGCACCATTATTTACCGCCTGGGTCAGGGCAGGCGTTAGGGGACCTGCCCATTTCCATGGTGGAACACCATGGAATAATCCCACAGGTGCTCTCCCCATGCCCCAGGGACACCCCCACCTACACCAAAGTGACAGCGGGGGATGGGGGACCCCATCCCAGGTACGTACAGGTAAGTAAATGTAAGTATTTACCTTTTTTTCTTAAAGTGCCATGGGGGGACCAGAAATGGCCCCCCATACATAGCATTGGGCGCAATGGCCATGCCCAGGGGACCCTTGTTCCCTGTACTGGCCATTGGGGCGGTGGGCATGACTCCTGTCTTTTATAAGTGTGGTGTGGTCGGTTTAGAGTCAATAATGATGCTAAGCTGGTTAGAGTCATCTTTCTTTACACTAACTTAATTTTTTAATGCTAAACCCACTACTCCATTACCGCCACCCCCACCCGGCTAAAGTCGTTCTCCATGACGTTAGCCCACCCTTTTACACCGGATTGCGCCATTCCATAAATAAGACGGCCAGCATGCATCTAGGAATGGTGCTAGCCGGTGGTATACTTTTTGCCGCTAAACAGTGTTAAAACAGATTAGCGTCAAAAAGTATAAATCAGGGCCCAAGTTGTCCGTAAGTCTCTCAGTGGACAAGAAGCTTACTTTGGAGTGCTTCATTTCTATTAACAGAGATACCTTTCCATACTCAGCATACACATTCAGAGTCAATGAATGTGGTCTAATTTCAATTTTCGATGAACGTTTATGGTACCAAGAATAATGAAGTTTTGAAAAAGTTAAAGCACGCTAAGGTCCTATCCTCCTTTTTGACATCCCTATACTTTTCCCAAGGAGAACGACGTTCCACCCTGAGAAATACGACACTTTTTCTTAAACTGCCCATCTTTAAACATTCATTTAAAGGTTAATTGCTTACTGAGAAATCTAATTAATATTAATACCATGATAATCATACATCTATCAAATAAAATGAAAAATGACCACCGTAACAGTTCGTAATACTCATGCATACTTTCTAATAAAGAAATACTTTGCATTTGAGTGGGTAGCTTACAAGAGCATCTAATTAATGTCATTTGTTCTCAAATTAAAATTAGTTTTCTCTCTTTAGCTCTTTATTATGAAGAGCGCATTTCATTTCAGCAAATCCTCAAATATGAGAACAATTAACGTTAGGTTAAAATCATTATGTATTTTTTCAAATGTTTTTATTGATTATTTAATTGTGTTAAAAAAATTAATACAATTCCATGAACTCTCGCTCTAGCGTGTAGATTTCGAATTTAGTTCATTTTCAATCTTAGGCTCATATCATCTCTATATATTTTACAATATTGCAGAACAATATTACATGTAAAAAGAATAGAAGATTGATTGTCTTCTAAACTCTCAAATCTAGCATGAGAAGTATGTGTTGCGTTGATAGGCATCTCTCCATCATTTGGCAATGAGCTTCGTAATACAGAAAATATTTTATTATATGCTTTCTTTCATATGGTCTCGGTAGAAAAATGTGATTTAATATATAAGTTGCGCATTAAATATCTAGGAAGTGATCCGTCATGAAATTTAACTTATCTTTCAAATGATTAAGACAGGTACATTAAATCTAAATCAAATAGCTCAACAAAAAATTCTTATAGGTATTCTAGTGGTGAGCTTTATTGACTCCAATACTTACACTAAATCACTGTAGAAGAAAGAGTCTTTATGCAGAAAAACACATTTCTCTTATTGAAAGGTCTTTCAATTTTCGATTGTCGCTTTCTGGTAATTTATATGGAAATATATAATTGAACTGTTTAGAAGTGGCGCAAGAGATCATTTTACTAAGTGACATGTATTGTTCAAAATACCACACAAACGCTAGAGTGCATACACGTAACACTAAATTTAGCTCACTTATACCAAGATACCATGATTAAGATTTGAGAAAGACAAGGGTAATGGAAGACATGAGAGTCACAAGTTTTTACTTGCACCACTAGGGCCTTTAGAATATTGTTCTGAGCTTGGTTAGTGAAGAACAGAACTGCTTTTTTTACTCACCTGCAATATGAAAGGTAAATTAATGTAACCCGATATTTCTCAGAGTAAGGGCCTGATTTTTAGATAGTACAGCATGGTTTGCCTCTTTCTGTTTCTGAGCTGTGTCTAGAATGATGCACTAACAAGTTGAATATTCACTATAAACACTGCAGTCACATAAAAGGAAGCTCTCTGTGCTGAGCTGAGTCAGTGAAGCCCATCATGGTAAGACACCTAGGTCCAGATGTACTAAGATTTAAATACCGATTTCTAAATTGCAGTTGTATCAAATCGCTATTAGGAAATAGGTATTCAAAATCACCTTTCCGAATTTTGTGAATCATTATGATTCGAATTTGCTAATGAAAAACGACTAAATAGTTATTTAATTAATTATTGGATAACTATTTCGGAAGCAGCTTGATGGCCTCACACTGAGGAGGTGAGCTCTCACATGCTCTATTAAGGTCACAGATTCACAGAGAAAGGCAGGCTGTATGAGCTCTGTAGCTTTCCTAGCGTTTGGAGGCTCTTGGGTACTTTTGTGTTCAGCATTTCCCAAGACAAAATTAAGAGGGTGCAAGAGATTGCTAAAGGAAGCTGAAGTTTAACTGGATGGAGCTTGGGTTGCTCACAGAAGAGGGTGTGGCACATCCGGATGAGCTCTTTGCATCATTCCAGCTACCAGAGAGCTGGAAAATAAAACTCTCGAAGGACATCAAGGAGAAGATAAATGCTGTTGGAGTGACCCAGTGCACAATAAAAGAAATGAGAAAGCGCCCGTACCAAAGAAAAGCTGGCAACCAGTCTTGCAGAAGTCTGGGGAACCATTCTCTCAGCCACCTCCGCCACCTATTGAAAACTTGATAGAGAATACATTTCTTGTGGGGCTCAGACATTGATATCTCTGCCCCACCCAGTACATTAAAAGGTAAGAGTCATTTTCTAACGTGCATTCCTATTTTGTGCATTAATTATAGTTGGTAATGTTTTTAAACACCATTGTTAAAAATAAAAAAAGATCTATCAATAAATCTACCTTACTGATTCATTGTGGGAACCGTAGTCACAACTGTAAATAGTGGCTAAAGAATTGATTTGTATAATTGTTTTTTTCATTATTTACTACCCACCATTTAGTGTTATTAAATAAGTAGAGACAAATGTGTTAGGAAATAAACATTTTATTTGTTATAAAGAAAATAGAATAAAATACGTTAATATTCAGTAAGCTCAAGTACCTCTCATACATCTCATAGATATACCATCAACAATAGTCGAGGAAATATAGAGTGAGAAACCCAGGACACTCTCTCACATATGAAGGAAGATAACAATATGACGCCAACACCTATAACACCTGTGCCACCCAGACATAAAACAGCAGTCTCTCCACTGACTGATTGTGATGATGAAATAGAAAACTAAACACTAGACATGGCTACAACTCATTTTGGTACCGGACAAATGCATCAGTCCCTTCCTCAACTCAGATACAATGCAAGTAGAAGGTGAGTTGTAGGTGTTCGAAAGCAATACATGGAGGTGCAGTACTGCTACTTTTGTGGTTTAGAGCCATCAGTGTTATTTAGTTAGTGCTTACAATGCATTAACGCGGAGAAAACAGTAAGGGGGTTATTACAACTTTGGAGGCGGTGTTAATCCGTCCCAAATGTGACGGATATACCACCAGCCGTATTATGACTTCCATTGGATATAATGGACTCGTAATACGGCTGGTGGAATATCCGTCACTTTTGGGACGGTTTAACACCTCCTCCAAAGTTGTAATAACCCCCTTAGTGTCCATGAATGAAAATATTGTGGAAAACAATGGTGACCTATAAAGGCTAATAATACTATTGAGGGGAGTTAAAAAGTGTTTTTTAATCATTTCAGACAATTCACAGATGGAATGACAAGCGTATGCACAGTAATGAAAGTGAATAACATTATCAGCTGATGTGCAGAGTAGATGGTCTGTTCATTGGCTCACACAGCAACATTGACAAGGCGCACATTGAACATGGAGCAGGAGATGGGTCATTACAGTGGTGACACAGTGTTTAGGGAAACATCCAAACAGCTCTACAACTTGTGAATTTGGTAGATGTGAAAGTGAGGAGTTATCAAGCCTAAGTATCATTTAAGTCCAGAAGCAAAGACTTTGGGGGTCATTTCGACCCTGGCGGTCCATGACCGCCAGGGCCGGGGACCGCGGAAGCACTGCCAACAGGCTGGCGGTGCTTCCTGGGCCATTCTGACCGCGGCGGTAAAGCCGCGGTCAGAAAAGGACAACCGGAGGTTTCCCGCCAGTTTACCCCTGGCCCAGGGAATCCTCCATGGCGGCGCTGCTTGAAGCGCCGCCATGGGGATTCCGACCCCCTTCCCGCCATCCTGTTCCTGGCGGTTTTTACCGCCAGGAACAGGATGGCGGGAACGGGTGTCGTGGGGCCCCTGGGGGCCCCTGCACTGCCCATGCCAAAGAATGACCGCCTTTGTGCCACCTTTGCATGCAAAGTGTAGCGTCGGGTGTCTTGAAAACACATCAAGGGCGAGTGGAGTGAGAGGCAGGGTGAAGCATTAAAGAAAATTGGTTAGAAATATGTTTATGTTATTTAGATTTACTTAACATTTATATCGTCAAAAATGACATACATGATTTATCAAATTTTATGCAGTTTATTTTGTTTGGTTACCGACTTGGGGAAAAAAGCCTGCAAGAAAGCATTGGTAACTGTTATTTTTATAGGTTAAAAGTGTTCCATACTTCATAATTAATCTCTGGTAAATTAACGTCTCCTACACTTAATCCACTTGTTGGTTGGTATTTTGGTGTTTGTCAGTTCTTATCATCAGAGTCATGATGGGGGAGGGTGCTAGATAATCCCCTGAATGTGGGATGTTGTGCAAAATAGCATTTGTTGCTACTGTTTGCAGCTGGTGTCTGGTATATATTGCGTGACCCCTCCACTCATATGAAGACATTGAAAGTGACTGTCGAGGAGTCTGAAAGTCCTCTCAATTACATTTCTTGTCGATTCATGTGCAGCATTGTTGCTGCACTCCTTTGGTGAAGCAGGGTTCTGATAAGGGGTTGAAATCCAGGACTGCAAAGCATACACGCTGTCTTCTACAATGTAAAAATACAAATTTATTAAGTGACAACCAGGAACTACATTTTGCCTATATACTTAGGTTAATATAGAAATAATCCCCAAGTAAATATTCTTCAGTGAAATCGCCTCTAAGAAGACGTTGGTAAATCCCACTGTGCTAAAATATGAAGGAATCATCCACTTTGCTAGAATCTGGCCTCTATATCAGTAATTATAATTGAGGCATTGCACACAACTTGAATATTTAATGAATTACTATTTTTATGATTTCTAATAATAAACTCATTTTCTGATGGAGGGCATGTTTGAACATGAATTCGTTCAATGCAGCCTATGACATGAGGGAGTTCAGCTAGCTGATAAAAATGTAACTTTGTTGACTGCAATTCCAGTTGTGTAGTAGGAAATTTAAATTGATCATTGGTTGTACATGATATTGCATCTAGAAATGTTCTGAAAAAACATCAGTGCACTTTGGGAAACACCAACAGCTGGAACTATCACACCCTGACAGCTTGCAAATGCTAAGATTTGCAGTGTACATCGTACCAGCATATGGGGGAGATTAAATTGCTTCTGTGAGTGTTTCACTCTAGATATTTAGTGCATCACACCATTTGCAAACACTAGGGGCCTCATTACGAGTTTGGCGGCCTTTTGGCTAGACTGCCACAGTGGGGGCCACCAGAAGACTGCCTTGTCAGTGGTAATCCAACTGCGATATTATGACTCACACTTTGAAGACCGCCAAAAAACAACCAAAAATCAGAAACCACCAGAACACTGGAGGATGGAAAATAGGTGGTCACAGCAACAGCACCGCCAGCCCAACAAAAATCCACCCATCAGAATACAAACCACAAATCACCACAGGGGTTCTTCCATGGCGGAAAACCATTAGTGGTGTGAACTGCAGCGGTCACATCTCACTTCAGTCAGAACACCACATCACATTGGATAGTTGAAATACCACACACATGACACACATCCACAAACCCGACACACCTACTCACTGCACTATATAACACAACCCATATTCACATCCAGAATGCCATTCAGATACCCAGAGAAGCCGAAAATATAAATTTAGCTCTTTAACACTATAGGCACACATACACATCTCACTGAGCACACACCCCATATCAGCACAGCTATCACAATACACACATCACTAGCACACACAATCCGCAACAACCGTCTCCAACTCACATCACAGTAGCCACACCTCACCAGTTACCTAACACTGCCCACTTGCACTCACAACACCCTCACACACCATCTACATAACCACTACCTTGTCCCCACAAAAACACCCACGTTTCACTGATGACGAGTTGAGGGTCATGGGGGATGAAATTGTCAGGGTAGAGCCACCCAGTTTGGAGCACAGGTCCAACAATCATTTATTGCCAGGAAAATGGAGTAGTGGTAACTGATAGTCGACAGGGTCAATTCTGTAGGCAGTCTTCCACTCACAAGGGACGACATCTGGAAGAGGTGGTACGACCTACGGGGGAAGGTCCATTCCATGGCACCTGGGGACCAGATAGTTGTTCAGAAGACTGGCAGTGGGCCCCACCTCCTCCCACTAAGTTCACATCTTGGGAGTAGATGGTATTGGACATCCTGCATCCTGAGGGCCTGACAGTAATACCTGGGGTATTGGAGTCTGGTAAGTACCCACAACATTAATGTCACACAACTAGTCCTGCATGCTTCTTCACCACCCAAATCCTCCCAATTTAACTATTTTAGCCACTATACCTCTCATCTAATCACCTAAAGCCCCTTTCAAACATACCACCTCTCCACTCAGCCCAACTGCCCTCAAAGCCCTTGAAAATGGCAAGCTATTTACACGCTGATCAGTTCACTATGAGTCCCAGAGTGCATTATCCTTTCATTGTGAAAACGTGGATTGTGCACATTTCATCATATCATATGTTATGCATGTATAACTAAAGAACTAGCAACACCATCTAGATTGTTCTAGTGAGGACCAGTACATGGCAATGACAAACTCAAAATAGCAACCAAAGCAAAACACAGCTACAGCTGAGTGACCATTCTCAATGGCAGCAGATCAGAGATCCCAAACCAAAAATAGATTGACCTGGGTTGGAAATTAAGATGGCAGAGTTGATGCACATACACAGCATCTAGCTACAGGACAATTTCCCCTGCATACGCACTTACTTTGTTCCCATGAGGACACCATGGTGGATTGTGCAGCTTTAATCTGTGACATCTAGCAAGCCTGACTATTCACTAGGTAACAGAGCTGAACAGTAATGTCATATATCAGTCATAATCTGATTGCATCTGCACTCTATTCTGTACCCAATGAGTATGTCAGCTCCCAACATGGAGTAAGGAAAATAAGTCACAGAGTTGTATGTACAACTATGTTATGCTGTGCAGCAGCTTTCAATGTCATTGCAAGAAATCATGTTAAGCCACTGTATGCACCTCACAAAAAAGAAACCAAACACACATTCTAACCGGAACTCTGTATCTCACTCCCTCCACAGGTAACTTTGCCATTGCCACTATGGAGAGGATACCTGAGTCTGTCAGTCCCCCTCAGGACCCAGTGAGGGCAACACGCTTGGATGACTGGACACTGATGAACATCCTGGCCCATCTGGGATACCTGATCAGTCAGCAACTCTCAGCCTCATCCTGTCCACATCAATTCCTCCTAACACTAATGCATGTACATTACAGGCAACCATTCTCCGCCAAACCTGTGTCCCAAAGACCGTTCAATCTATTGTGTGGCCCACAGTATATGGACCTGAGTCTAACCTGACAACCCGACAATGATGGAACTGCAAACACTGGGGGTGTACACACTGTGCCAGGGAGCGATGCTGTGGGCCAGAGGATGGGGCCTCAAATGGACACAATTGACCAGGAAACCAACTCCCAAGTCTTATCAAAGTTCCCAAGACAGGATGGGCCAAATCATCACCATGTTGGGGAAAATCAAAGGCCGCAAAGGGAACTCCCCCATGAAGTCATGCAGCAGTGGCAGGCACAAAATGCCCACATGGCTACCATTGCAGGGGTGCTGAGGGATATCAATACCACCCTGATTAGTTTCTCTACACAACATCAGGCCCCTTCCACTGGCAATGCTATATCTGCCCCTTATACATCTGTGGCATCTAGTGAAATGGAGGCCCTGTCAGGGCAAGGACATGCCTCAGACACTACACCCTCTGTAGCTGAAGAACTCTCCCCCCCCGCAAACGTCGACATCCACCCAGACATCCAGCTGGAGCAGATGACAAGACCAAACCCACAACCTCCCCTGATTTGTCACCCTTGTGTGCCACCCTTTTGACTGTTCTGAAACCTTACTCCATTTTCTCTCGTGGTACACGGACACAGGACTTGTGTAACCAACTGGTGTATCAGCTACCCTGATGAATACATCAACCATGAATTCACTCATCACTTTTATTTTCAATGATGCACTTTAATCCTAACTGATAGTATTTTGTTATGTACAATAAATCACACTTCAACACAGCTACTGTGAATGTGTCCTTTATAATACATGCACAATACTCATGCTTGATAACTGTGGTCTGGTCCCACCCCCCTGTATTGAACAGCCAGTGTAATGGTCATCAGATTGAGGCTCCCTCAGCAGGAGACACAATACAACATAAATGTCACAGGACAGATGTCACAGAAGTTGCAATCCATGTGAACACAATTGTATAGTCAGTATTCCAATCTGCAAATAGATATGAGAAAGAATACCATCAGGATTTAAGCCATGGTCTCATACAATGCACATACACAGGTTATAGAAGACAGGCTCACGTTAATATACGTACAAAGCAGGGGCACACAGATAGGTCCTCTATATCACCAGTTACAGGCTTGTCACATACCCATACCATAGCTACAAAATCACATATCCCATGGAACACACAAAGAACACGACAGAGGAACCCAGTACTGAAAACATACACTAACATTGGCCCCAAACCTGTAATATTGTCACTTAACAATGTCAGTGTACAGTTACAAGCCCCTTGTACAGCAAAGTTAGAACACAAATACAGCTAGGTCCCATTGCCATCACAAAGTACTCCACCCATTGTGTAGTGAGAGGCAATGATCCAACCTTGACACATCTGCCAGAAACTTCACCTGACATGTTATACACCATTTTACTTCCTCCTCAACCACACAGGTAAAAGAAAAGGACTAAGGCCCTCATTCTGACCCTGGCGGTCTTTGACCGCCAGGGCGGAGGACCGCGGGAGCACCGCCGACAAGCCGGCGGTGCTCCAATGGGGATTCCGATCGCGGCGGTAAAGCCGCGGTCGGACCGGCACCACTGGCGGGGTCCCGCCAGTGTACCGCGGCCCCATTGAATCCTCCGCGGCGGCGCAGCTTGCTGCACCGCCGCGGGGATTCCGACCCCCTCTACCGCCATCCAGATCCCGGCGGTCGGACCGCCGAGATCCGGATGGCGGTAGGGGGGGTCGCGGGGCCCCTGGGGGCCCCTGCAGTGCCCATGCCACTGGCATGGGCATTGCAGGGGCCCCCGTAAGAGGGCCCCTACATGTATTTCACTGTCTGCTGCGCAGACAGTGAAATACGCGACGGGTGCAACTGCACCCGTCGCACAGCTTCCACTCCGCCGGCTCGATTCCGAGCCGGCTTCATCGTGGAAGCCTCTTTCCCGCTGGGCTGGCTGGCGGTCTGAAGGAGACCGCCCGCCAGCCCAGCGGGAAAGTCAGAATTACCGCCGCGGTCTTTCGACCGCGGAACGGTAACCTGACGGCGGGACTTTGGCGGGCGGCCTCCGCCGCCCGCCAAGGTCAGAATGAGGGCCTAAGTATTTACCAACCCACTTTTGTGAATGATAAATTATCAAGGTACCACCCCACTAAAAATAATCTCATTTCACCAGGTATCTGTCAGGTACACCTCTCATGTCTGTCAGCAATTAGCATTGGCTACTGACACAAGATACCTCAAGCCTAAGTTACAGAGCCAAGCCAGATCTAGCTAAATCAGCGAGTGGAAGGAAAAGTCCTACCAGACGTGTATGTTAGCATCTGCTGTAACAATACATGAAAAAGGAGAACATTCTGCCCTGTACACATTACAATCTATCAATCTGCATCCGCAACTCACACATAGGCATTGGCGCTCATTACACCCCCACTGATGAAGTAAGAAAAGAGATGTAATGGCAGCCATCTATTTCAAGTTGTGCCCATTTATCACAATAAAAAGTTCACTTCACATACTTGTATGTCAGTTGAAGTAGTGATTGATGGGATCTGCCCTAGAGTCACCTGCTCCTTCTTCCTCTGGCTCTTCATCACTTGCCATATCAGCATTTCCAGTTATCGGTCCAGCCACAGCCCCCTCATCTGCTATCAATGGTATCTGACGCCTCAGGGCAGGATTGTGGAGCATGCTGCAGGCAACAATTATTTGGCATACCTTGTGGGACAGGTAGAGGAGGGCTCCTCCAGATGCATCCAGGGACCTAAATTGTGCATTCAGGAGCCCAAATGTTCGCCCTATTACATGCCTTGTCCTCCCATGGGCCTCATTGTAACGGAGTTCCCCTGTCGTGTTTGGGTACCTCACTGGTGTCAACAGCCAAGGACGGATTGGATAGCCTGAGTCACCTGTGGACACAATGGTTGAACAATACAAAAATGTATGCGGGCTTGCTATATTGTGAGAAAATGAGACATGACTCACAAATGACCATTACAATAGAAACTTACCAATCAGCCAGGCCCTCTCTGTTTGGAGTTCTGCCATTAGCTGTGGGATGTTGCTGTTCTGTATGATGTAGGAATCATGCACAGATCCTCGATACTTGACTGTGATTTGTGAGATGTACTGGTCTGCCAGACAAACCAACTGAACGTTGATTGAGTGGTAGTTCTTCCTGTTCCTATACACTTGTTCATTGGCACTGGGAGGGACCAAGACTACATGGGTGCCATAAATGGCTCCTACCACGTGAGGTATGTGTCCCATCTCATAAAAGTTTGCCTTCACATAGGCCAAATCCACTCGGTGGGGAAACCTGATGCAGCTGTCCAGGTGTCTCAACAATACACAGAGTACATCCTTCAAAACCAGACTGAAAATGGACTGGAACATCCCTGCTGTTAAAGCCACTGTAATCTGAAAGGAGCCTGCGGCCAGGAAGTATAGCACTGACAAGGCTTGAAAGATGGGAAGGATGCCATAGGAACGATGGGAAGTATGCCATAGGAATTGCAGGCATAAGATCTGGCTCCAAGTACAAAGATCAATGATGGTATGACGATTAAGACAATACGTCTGGATGACATTTCTTTCCTCCATGGTGTCCTGGTCTACTAGTGGACAATACACTGGTGGTTGTCTCACTCTCCTCATGGCAGGGTAACTAGAGACAAGTGAAAACACTATGAGTTATGTAGTATGCACACATCATGTACACTTTGTTTATTACCTCACACCTAACATCTGTAGAGGATGCCTAGCACATCTGACATATGCAGTACAGCCCATAGACATGCACTGATTTCACCCTCCTTGGTGCACATTTGCAACTATGTCAATGGGATTCTACATAAGATACTACTGTTAGAGTATATGTGTGTAATACTTAGCTGTCCTGCACTAATCACGCATATGTTTTGGAATCGATCTACATCTTTCCATGGGCTAAGAACCTCTGAGTAGATGTACATAGTTATCACCATATTTATTCACTCAACACCGCTTTTACTTCACAATTGCACAATATGTTGCACAAACATTATGGCACTACATACAGATATACAGCACTTTAGGGGAGGAAGTGAATGATACTGATTAGTAAACACCTCCATCTATGAAACGTGCCCAATATGGCAGGCGTCTGACCTACTGGACTGGACAGGTAGAAGTGACCTAAGTCTGCTGGTGGAAGTCGTCATGGCAGTAGGCAGTCTCAACCACCTTGTAACTTGCCATTGGAAAACATTGATGCCTTTGGCGGACTTGGCCCAATGGCGATGTCCGCCGGCGGTGACAGTCATGTATGTGGCAGCCGTGACCGCAATCTTCAGCACTATTGCTCACTTGACTCCTGACACTGTTGCCAGAAAGACCTCCATGACATGAGCTGCTGTGTACTGCCTTTGGGAGCCATCATGCCGTGTCCTGCAGGTGATAGGGCCCCTGCCTTCACCCCAGAGGAGCTTGAGAGAGTAGTTGAAAGGTACAACCCCTCTATGAACAGCTATATGGGGCACCAGTGAAGCAGGTGAGTCCAATGTCCTGGCTATGAGTGATAGGTGTTCTGTGTGATGTTGCACCAGGCATGTGAATTTGTGAGGGTGTACATGCATGCAGATGGCATAATGTGAAGGCATGTGTGCAGAGACGATGGGTATGTGGGCCTACTTGCTGTGACTGATTTGTACTCACTACTCCTATTGGTATGGTGCATGTTTACATAACTTTCTCCTTTTGTCTGAGTCATCCATGCAGATCAACCCCCATCAGAAGTAGAAGATTTGGTGTGCCATTGCCAAGCAAGTGCAGACCCTGGGGGTCCACAGCTAGCAGAACACTTATTGGAGAAAGCAGTGGGATGACCTGAGACGTTAGGCTCTGAAGACCGCTGAGGCCCAGCTGGGGATGTTCTCCCATTGAGGGAGGGGTGCCCATCAGGCCCTACCCCCCAATGGCCCATATTTTGCAGATGACCTACCCTGAGATAGATGGGCGATTGAGGGCAGAAGAGCAGCCACAAGGGAGTAAGTACTGACTGACTCCATGTACATTCCTCTGGCAGTTAGGTGTTTTCTGTCACACTTTAGCAGCTGTGACACTGTAGTAGGTGCTACATGTATGTTGACTACTGGGAATACATAGTACTCAAGTTGCCTGACTGAAATATGGAGATCTGGCCTTAGGGCTGTGCATGTGGATGTTTAGATAACCTGTTTCAAGGAATATCTGTGACTTCATGTGGAGATGCACATTTGACAGTGGCACATGTGTGACTCTACCCAGCCATATATATGTTTGTAAGCTGCTGTATCATCATAACCATCTAGTATTTCCAGGTCCATTAATCTGAATATATAATTATAGCTCTATTGTGTCAGACTACTCCCATCTGTAAGGATCAGCTGTACATGCAACATAGGGCATGACATATTTGGTACAGGGCCTACTTAATTTGTGTCCTTGTACAGGTATTGACTCCATGGTGAGGCTGGCGCCTCATTCAGTCAATAGGTATGGCCGGTATTGTACTGTTCATCTGGATTTGTTGAGGTTTCCCCATTGTCCATTCATATTCATCTTATGGGGTATGTGAAGTTTGTAACGGAAGGACATCCAACTTTGGGTGTCTGATTTTGGCTATTTGCCCTTAGCATACATTTCCATGCCATTGACATGTGGGTAAATCACTTTTATCCCAATGCCTTTGTTGTAGAAGAGGTAATTGTCTAGGCTGTCCTATACTTTGACAATGTGAATGTCCATGCTATATGTGCCAATGCCCTACCAATAAGAGTGGAACATATGATATTAGCTGCTTACATCATGTCTCAATGGTTATTTGGGAGCAGATTTTGTAGGGTGAGACAATCATTGCTACTCTTAGCCTGGCTGACCTGGGCAGTTTGGACAGGAATTAGTATTTGCTCAGCTCATATTTCAAGATATAATGGTTTAGCTTTACTACTATTTCTCATACATGTGCTGTTGTTGTGGGACATGTTGTCAGTGTGATGGCAGTCTTGTAGGTCCATGTGAACATCATGTTTATTGCTTTTCAGTGGGATGTGTGTGTTGTCTGAACTTAGCTACTGGAAATCACATATCAGGAATGGTGTGAGTGATGTTGGAGTACTCATTTTGTCACGTCGTAGCTCTGTATCTGCATGCCAGGTGGAATGTAATTTGCCCTCCTAGAAATTAGTAATCTGTCCTTTGTTTAGTAGTTGTAACTATGCTCTCTGTGATTGTCAGTGGATGTCTCATGTGCACTAGGTAGTGCACTGTAGCTGTACATGCATTTATGGTGTGATATGGAATAGCTATGAATAGTGACTGCAGCTATTCCTCCAAGATTTGGTACATGTAGTGACAAAGCTGATCTCCAGACATAGAATTTAAAAATGTGATGCCAACTGTATGGGACTTCCATATGTTGTATCTTCATCAGAGTTTTTTGCCATTGTCTCATATATGTACAGAGGGATGTGCTAGACATGTGACTAGAATGGCAGGTGCTGTGTCATTTGTGAAGAGAATTGTCTGTACTTGCATGGAACATGACTTATGGTCATGGACTGGTCAGGTGTAGAATTGTAATAGGCATGATATGGTGGTATATGTCAACTGCATTTCCTTAAAGAGATACGATTATGGAAAGTTATGACCTGGATTAGGACAATATACCAGCTTTAGGCAGGGCATGATGAGCATGCTGACTTAAATATACATGTGATTTGACAGGCTGCTTCAGTTGTGCTCCCTTACATGGATTATGATGTTGGTGAGAGAGATAACAAATGGAGTAGATATAAGTAGCATGTTTTGGCATGATGTAGGATCTGTGGGTTTCAGTATGGGATTACCTTGCTAGGAGATGTATATCTACGGTTGTGCATGTTGTAATGTGAGTATGTGGAGAATGTGATGACCCTCTTGCTCCCTCTCTATTTCCCCCTCCCTCTCTCTCTGTTTGAGTGCATCAGCATTGGCAACTGAAGGAGATGGGGCACAGGCAAGTGGGGACGTTGCTGGCCATGGGACCCAGAGTGCTGATTCCACCGACAATGAGGGACCCAGTAGCCCGGAGGGTGAGGAGAGTGCCATAGGGGAGAATAGATACAGCACATCATCTTCAGAATACTCATCCAGTGGACACTCCCTGGCTATGGTGGACCCATCTGGGACCACCCCAGCATCATCTTTGTCCACCACCAACCTTTCTACCACTGCCCTCCCTGTATCTCCCCACCCAGTTGTCCGTGCCGCCTCATCCAAGAGGGAGGACATCTCCTTTGCCACAGGCACCCCTGCCAGCCCTGCTGCCCTCAGTGAGGAGGCTTTTGACCTTCCTAGGTCTATCTCTGTGGGTCAGTCGACCATCATGAATGCCATCCAGGGACTGGCAACTAAGATACAACAGAGTAATGCGTTCCTGGAGGGCATTCACAGTGCACTGGTTGGCCTACAGAGATCCTTTCAGGCTCTGGCCTCCACACTGATGGCAGCCAGTCACCCTTTGTCTTCCGTCCCCCCTTCCACCTTCCTCTTCCCAAACCCAAAACCTTCTTCCCTGTCCCAGCTACAGCACACAAACAGACAGGCATGTATCTACCTCAACACCCAAGGGTAGCACTGACAACCACAAGCACCACAAGACCCACCAGAGGCATGCACACAAGAAACATCCACCTGCAGACACATCAACAGTCATTACCTGCCCTGATATAACCAGCACCCTCAGCATCACATGCACAACACCTGACACACCTGTAGTCACCACACCAACATTCACTGATACAGCCACAACACCTATCCTACCCACAGCACTATAGCATACCCTCAGACATCTACCTCAGACACCTCATCTGCAGGCACCACAACCACAGACATGCCTACATGCATCACATCCACCATGCCTGTAGTCACCATCCCATTAGACACTCACCCATCCATCATGGCATCTCCCGGCACCTCGACCCCACTTCCCAAGACACATAAACGCCCACACTTACCCACCCAACAGTCACCCAGTACCCACAAGTATGCCTCACATACACCTGCACCCAAGACATCCACCAAAACACCTCAGACAACAACTCCCTCGCCCTCCACACCCAAACACTTTTGCCATGAAAGTCCCAGTGTGTCAAAGAAAGCTTTCCTCTCTGAGTAAAACATTTTCCCTACTCCTCTCCCACCCGTTTGACCCCAAAATGCTCTGTGTCCCTCCCAAGTCCAGTCCCTCCACCACCTCCCCTACCCCCTGAAAGTACCCATGCCCCTCCCCCACCAAGAAGTCCACCCTTCCCAAGAGTTCTCAACCCTCCACTAAGCCTCGACCTAAGCACCCCTCCCAAACCAAACCCAAAGATCCTCCTCCCAGCACTAAGCCCAAACCCCCTTACAAGCCCCCCAATCCCTGAGGTGCCTGCCACCCCCTTGATGCCCCTACTTGTGGGGGTTGCATGGCAGTCAGGAGTCAAGTTAGGGGCACCTACAAGTACATTATATGCAAGTTCCACTTGTCGAATTTGGACCGGCCTATGGCCTTCATATCTATCTATCTATCTATCTATCTATCTATCTATCTATCTATCTATCTATCTATCTATCTATCTATCTATCTCTCTCTCTCTCTAAATATAAATATATATATATATTTATATATATGCAACCAAAAGAACTGCACCGCACTCCGTGAAGACTTGTGTTCCAATATTATTTATTATTCTTGACAGTGCAACAAACTAACGCGTTTCGACCAAGGCGGACCTTCAAAGGGATGTACATGAAGGTGGGGAGCAACAGAAGTGTTTCCTAATAACACATTGGCGAATTGGGGAAATATGGGATAGTTCGGACTGTCTGATTCAGCGTAAATACAGTCAGGGCTGACACAGAGAGGGATTTATGTCAGGGAGGATGCTGGTGTGGTTGCTAAAAAGGGAATGCCTATTCCCACTAATCCTCTCACTGAAACGCAGGGACGGCATCATGACTGGAATGAAGGTGTGTGGTGCGGTTACTATTATTAAAAAGGACTCAGTGTTTAGGATGGCAAAACTTCAGAATGTGGGGGACTGCGTCCTTCCACACCATCAGAAACTGTCAGCCTGGTACCTGGCTAGCTCGCAGTGCCTCATCTGAACCCAGGGCCGGCTTTAGTGCTGGCGGTGCCCTGTGCATCAATTTTTGTTTGGTGCCTCCCACCCCATGACCACCTCCTCGTATTCCCTCACTACCACCCGGCAAATGTGGCCCTCATCTTTACATAGACCCCCTTTTTACACACATTCATTTATTTTAGAATGCTTTTAAAGGCTGACTTTACTAATCCACTCAGCTATCCATATAAAATATAGTTCTGTTCTTTTCATCAGGCATATTAATCCTCTACGCTACTTTATGGTGAGTCAAAACTGCCACTAGACAAAATTCTGATTTCTCTCCCTAGCAGGAACGTTAATCACCTGAGGTAACGGCTGGAGTTAAAGTATTTTAAAGATGATCAAACTTTGACCTTTTATCAGCGATGAAGCGTGGGGCTCTGGGGCAGAGCAGAATGTATTTAATTTAGTTACTAAGAAGGGGATATGCTTGGAGCCCCATCCTTGTCTTCAGTTTCATCTCTGGGGTCCCCATGTCACCAGGGGGTGATGCAACAGTACTGGAAGTGTGCCACTGTGTTTCCTCTTGGCGGTGGCCCGTCCCAGGTCCCTGTACCTGCGCCTGGGGGAAGTAGGTGGCCACTGCAAAAGATAGCAACCTACCTGCAGGATTGGGCAGATAAAAAAGAAGCTGCTGACTGTAGAAGGAGGAGTGAGCCACATAGGAGCTGATGGGGCTGTAAGGGGTGGGGCCCCCAGCTGCCCCCAACATGTGGGGGTATGAGGATGCCCCGGTGGGTTCAGACATCCCACAGCACAAAGCTGCATGGTTCAGAAAATGCAGCAGCTCTCCCCGACACAGCCAGAGAGTTGCTCACGCATTATTCACTGCTCTCGGAGAAGTACCCCATAATGCTCTGCATGGCTTTGTCAGCTCATTTTCCTTCTTTCATGGTGGCCCCATGATGGCAGAGGAACCACCAACATATGAAGAGGAGCATGGGTGGGGGCAGCAAGACTGCATTAGCTCCCCCATAAGTTTTTTTTTTTTTTTTTAAACCAAGAACTGACCCTATGTTTGCAGGATCATAGATCAAGGACCCCTGCAAGGTTTTCTCAATTCTTTTCAAATGCTCCCAAGGCTAGAGCTTTTGCTCTACACCTAGGATCGTATGATTACAACTATTGTTGCCTGAAACTGTACAAAATAGGTATATGTATTGAAGCTTCCTCTCTGGGGGCCAATTCTATGTTCGCACATAAGGCATTTAAATGTAATGCACTCTAGGGGTTGCTTTTATAAATACACTTTTATGGTTGAAAAGTTTATAAAGAAACATGCAAACATGTTTTTCTCTTCTAAAATGCTTTATTGGTTTCCATTTTAAATGAATGTTTGATGTAATAATGTTGCCAATGATTTTTGATCAAAGTGAAAATATATTATTAACATTAATATGTGCATTTACAAATTATTATTATTATTGATGATTGAATTTAAGTAAAAAATGATGATTTTAACAAGTGGTTTGCTTCTCTTGATCCTTGACAAAACCAATAGACTTACTTGATATGCGTGTATGAGCACTTTTGTGGGATCAGTGGTGATTATGAGATGTCATCTATGGTATTTTCCATCTGCTAATGTACATATTTGTAAATTACTGCATAGTATATAGTAGTGTGTAAAGAAAATATTTCTCCTTTTTCAAAGAAAGACTACTGGCTGGGCCATCATTTATGAATTGTTATTATTGCATGCCATAGAATGGTGCTTTCTTGTTCACACTCCCACTGAGTAGACCTTGGACTGCTCTGCTTTACTACTCTGAGACACTCTAGTGCTAGAAAGGGGTGCTTAGTTCCCAATAAATGGAATTGTGGACCTTTTACTTGTGCAGGCCACACAACTAATAGCCCAGTTTCCTATGCAGGGCAAAATAGCTTACTATCCAGAAACCCGGGGAAAATAATTGCAGTTTGCAGCAATCAGTCATGGCATCAGACTCAGTAGATCTCAAGGCACCTCTCTCTGCACAGCGCTCATGGATAGCAGTCCAGGATAATCTGGGAAAGCAGAGTGCGTTGAGCTTGTTCAATAAATGTGATAGCAGTAGAGTCGCTAGCCTCAACACAAGCGAGGCTACACTACAAATACTAATAGCTCAGGAGTCTCAAGGGGAACACTCGGTTCTTAACACATTGCAGATGTCTTTGCAGGTTCCAGTGCCTGCTCAGCCTCCATCTGCACCATCTTCTAAGTCCTCATATCCACTCTTTACATCACTAGCAAGGGCAGCTTCTTTAAAAAAAACAGCAGTATAGCCGGACAAGAACAGCATAGATGGCAGTTTCCCAAATGAGGAAATACCACCCAGTGCACCGAGAAGTGATCCAATATCCCAGGACGACCTTAGAGAGTTTATTAGTCCAGGAGGTAACCAGTTTGAAAATCTGCAAGCTCTAATCTGCAATCACTCCTCCCCCAATGGGCAATGTGGGAGCATGTAATGCTGCAGATTAAGGACTTTTATGTGGATCCATCTGCTTCCCAGCTGTTCTTTCTATTGATAGTATCTGCACTTCATCTAATTTTGTGAGAAATTCAAGAGATCAAACCAAAACAAAGCCCACAAGGAACTGAGGCCCATATTTATACTTTTTGACGCAAAACTGCGCCAACGCAGTTTTGCGTCAAAAAAATTAGCGCCGGCTAACGCCATTCCGAAGCGCCATGCGGGCGCCGTATTTATTGAATGACGTTAGCCGGCGTTAGCCGCCGGCGCTGTCTGGTGTGCGTTAAAAAAAAACACGTACACCAGGCAGCGCCGGCGTAGGGGGAAAATGGCATATGGGCGTCCAGAAATGGTGCAAGTCAGGCTGAGGCAAAAAAATCGCCACAACCCGATTTGCGCCATTTTTTTACGACGCCCATCCCCCATTGAAATGACTCCTGTCTTAGCAAAGACAGGAGTCATGCCCCCTTGCCCAATGGCCATGCCCAGGGGACTTCTGTCCCCTGGGCATGGTCATTGGGCATAGTGGCATGTAGTGGGGCACAAATCAGGCCCCCCTATGCCACAAAAAATAAATTAAAAAAAACTTACCTGGACTTACCTTAAAGTCCCTGGGGTGGGTCCCTCCATCCTTGGGTGTCCTCCTGGGGTGGGCAAGGGTGGCAGGGGGTGTCCCTGGGGGCAGGGGAGGGCACCTCTGGGCTCATTCTGAGCCCACAGGTCCCTTAACGCCTGCCCTGACCCAGGCGCTAAAATCCGGCGCAAATGCGGGTTTTTTAGTCCCGCCCACTCCCGGGCGTCATTTTTGCCCGGGAGTATAAATACGACGCATATGCATCGCAGTCATTTTTTAAGACGTGAACGCCTACCTTGCATATCATTAACGCAAGGAAGGTGTTCACGCAAAAAAATGACACTAACTCCATGAACTTTGGCGCTAGACGGGTCTAACGCCAAAGTATAAATATGGAGTTAGTTTTGCGTCGAATTTGCGTCGACGCAAATTCGACGCAAACGGAGTATAAATATGCCCTTTTATTTTAGTGACAATGTGCCAAAACTATCTCTGATGATATACTTCCTTAGGAGGTAAGTAAAATACACAAAATATACACACAGAACAAAATCAGGTAAGTAAAAGAGTCAGAAAGTAATGCAAACACTGTAGAATACAATAGGATGCAATAGGTCTAGGGGCAAACCATATACTAAGAAAGTGGAATGTGAACCACAAATAGACCCCTAGGCTAGTGTAGTGTGTAGAGGGTCACTGGGAGTGTAAGAAAACACAAAGGGTGTCCAAGATACCCCACCCCAAGACCCTGGAAAGTAGGAGTAAAGTACTACTATTTCCACAGAAACACTCTAAACTTGTGATAGAGGATTTTGCAAAGACCACAACAGACTGCATAGCACTGAAGATGGATTCCTGGACCTGAGGACCTGCAAAGGAAGGGGACCAAGTCCAAGAGTTGTGAAAGTGTCAGGGGGAGCAGGAGCCCACTAAACCCCGGATGAAGGTGCAAAATGGCTGCCTCCAGGTGGAAGAAGCTGAAGATTCTGCAACAACAAAAGGTGCTACGAACTTCTTCTTTCTTCAGAAGATGTCCCACGGAGTTCTGGAGGATGGAGAGTTGTTTTTTTGGCAAAGGACTGCAAACAAGCCTTGCTAGCTGCAAATGTTGCAATAAAAGAAAAAGGGTGCTGCCTGGGTCCAGGAAGGACCAGGATGTCGCCACTTGGGAGAGAAGACAGAGGGGGCCCTCAGCATGTAGCAAGCCCATGCACAAGAAGGTAGCATCTGCAGAAGTCCTTGAACATGGGTTCAAGAAGACTGAGCATGGCGGTCATCTCAACACTACAAAAGAGGGTCCCACGAAGCCGGAGGTCAACTCAGGGAGTTGAGCAATGCAGGACAGAGTGCTGTGGACCTGGGCTTGCCTGTGCATGAAGGATTTCTTGGAAATGTGCACAGAAGCCCTAGCAGCTGCAGTGCACCTGGTGCACAGGATTACTGTCTGGAGAGGGGAGGCAAGGATTTACCTTTTCCAAATTTGGACAATTGGACCACTGGAAAGTCTGGGTCACGTAGGTCCACCACCTGTGTTCCAGGGGCCACTCTCGTCAGGATGAGAGGGGTCCCAGAGTACCGGTGACGCTGAAGTTTGTTGCCTGCTGGAGCAGGGTGAAGATTAAGTCAACCAACGGGAAATTTCTTCGTGGCTTCCAGTGCAGGATGAAGGCAGGCAGCCCCCAAAGCATGTACCACCAGGTAACAGTCGAGAAAGCCAGCAGGATTAGGTGCCACAATGTCGCTGGTAGTCTTCTTGCTACTTTGTTGCAGTTTTGCAGGCGTCCTGGAGCAGTCAGCGGTCGATCCTTGGCAGAAGTTGAAGAGAGAGATACAGAGGAACTCTGGTGAATTCTTGCAAGTCGTAATCTGAGTAAAAGCCCCCTGAAGATACCCTAAATAGCCCTTAGAGGAGGATTGGCCACCTAGTCAGGTAAGCACCTATCAGGAGGTGTCTCTGACGTCACCTGCTGGCACTGGCCACTCAGAGGCCTCCAGTGTGCCCTTACACCTCTGGACCCAAGATGGAAGAGGTCTGAGACACCCTGGAGGAGCTCTGGGGTGGTGATTGACAAGGTAGTAGTCACTCCCCTTTCCTTTGTCCAGTTACGTGCCAGAGCAGGGACTGGGGGTTCCCTGAACCGGTGTAGACTGGCTTATGCAAGGAGGGCTCCATCTGTGCCCTTCAAAGCATTTCCAGAGGCCGGGGGAGGCTACTCCTCCCCAGCCTTTAACACCTATTTCCAAAGGGAGAGGGTGTAACACCCTCTCTCAGAGGAAATTCTTTGTTCTGCCTTCCTGGTACTGGGCTGCCCAGACCCCAGGAGGGCCGAACCCTGTCTGTGAGGTGGCAGCAGTGGAAGCTGCAGAGAAAACCCCAGAGTGCTGGTTTGGCAGTACCCGGGGTCCATAGTGGAGCCCCGGGGATGCATGGGATTGGCAACCCAATACCGGGTTCAGCATGGGGGGGACAATTCCATGATCTTAGACATGTTACATGGCCATATTCGAAGTTACCATTGTGAAGCTACATATAGGTATTGAGCTATATGTAGTGCATGCATGTAATGGCGTCTCCACACTCACAAAGTCCAGGGAAATGGCCCTGAACTATGTGGGGGCACCTTTGCTAGTGCAAGGGTGCCCTCACAGTTAGTAACTTTGCACCTAACCTTCAGCAAGTGAAGGTTAGACATATAGGTGAATTATAAGTTACTTAAGTGCAGTGAAAGTGTGCGTTATTTCACTTAGGCTGCAGTGGCAGTCCTGTGTAAGATTTGTCCGAGCTCTCTATGGGTGGCAAAATAAATGCTGCAGTTCATAGGTATCTCCTGGAATCCTGATACCCTTGGTACCTATGTAGCATATACTAGAGAATTATAAGAGTGTTCCAGTGTGCTAATTACAATTGGTAAAACTGGTCACTAGCCTATAGTGACAATTTTAAAGACAGGGAGAGCATAAGCACTGAGGTTCTGGTTAGCACAACCTCAGTGACACAGTTAGGCATTGCACAGGTATACACATTCAGGATCTGGTTAGCACAGCCTCAGTGACACAGTTAGGCACTACACAGGTATACACATTCAGGACACAAACTATGAGCATTGGGGTCCTGGCTTGCAGGGTCCCAGTAAGACAGGTAATAACACACTGACAAATAGGGTTTTCACTATGAGCACTGGGGTCCTGGCTAGCAGGATCCCATTGAGACAGTAAAAACACACTGACATAAACTCACAAACAGGCCAAAAGTGGGGGTAACAATGCTAGAAAGAGGCTACCATCTCACAATGTCTTAGCATGGTAAACGTTGAGTTGAGATGCAGCCTGAGATGATAGAAATTTATAATTTCAAAATTTGTAAATGTAGCTTCTTGTAATGTCAATGGGCTTAATCATAAAATCAAATATGAAGCAATTTTAGCTTGGTTAAGAGTATCCAATGCAAATGTCATCTTTTCTCTGGAGACACAATTAGAAGTTCAGCAGGTAATAAGTAATCCAGGGGCAGGACAAACCTGAGTCAGGAGTTTTATACATCAGCAGCTGGTTAATTTCATAAGTTACTGTGGCTTTATTGAAGATTCAGCCACTGCCCTAGAGGAAATTTAGAGTATCATCATGGGATCTTCGGGTACCATTGTCTTAGGGCTATTTTGATATTATTCAAAACATTAATATCAACTGTTTTCTACTTAACAAACTGCAGAATAAACCAAACTCCATTATATTTTTGAAAAACCAATAAATGATCTAGCTTTAATAGATCTGCGGCGGGCTGTCACCTGCAGGATAAACAATCTACTTGTTTTTCAAAATGCTTGAACTCAGCTTTATAAATTGTCTTCTTAGGAATACCACATTCAGTAGGTCTGAAGAACGCGGATATCTTAGCAAATTCACTCTCATTTCACTCCGCCATTGTAGCTGTGGTGATCATAAATTAGCTTAATGTAACTCACTTTCGATGCTGCCTAGATAAGACTACTAGTTAACGAGGCTTGGATTACAAATATGTGAGTGGTATTAGAAGAATTTTTGGATGGGAATATTGGCACCGCCTCTTCTTTCTCTCTGAGGGGGGGGTTAATATCTATTATACAAAGTGAGGCAATATCCTTCAAGGCTAAGATAAGCAAGCAAAATGAGATACACTAACCCGAACCTCCATTAAACTAAATATAGCTGCAGCAAAATTAGACCGAAGCCAGGCTCTACACAACCTAAAGGATAATTTTATAGAAGCTGATATAGTCAATCAAAAAGTTGCTTTAAAAAAATCCATGTAGAGAACAAGCCTGCTGTCACTATCTAGCATGGTCAATGAAGCAAAAAAATAGCAATAGTACCATGTGTTTTTTTTTATTTTTTATACAGCCACAACTAAAGTCATGACTTGGTCGGATCTAATTTCTGAGGTTTTTTTCAGCATTATTCAAAGCATTTTCACACAACAGAAAGTCCAACGCTAGAAGCAATGAACAGCTTCATGACTATTATGAACGTACCAACTTTTTTATCTGACCAACAATCAGACCTACTTACACTCATCAATTTAACTGAGGTGGAGAATAGAAGTAAATCTTCTCCCAGTGCAAAAGCTTGTCGTACTGATGCCTTACCCTCTGAAATTTGGAAATTATTTAATCAGTAGTTAAGTACACTTCTGGTTAGTTTGTTTAATGACATTTTAGCAGGCAATAACATTCCTAGCTGAAACAGTTCTAGTTCATTTCTTGAAAAAAAGACAAGCAACCAGAAACCCCAATCCGTATCACCTGATTAGTCTACCTAATCGTGATTAGAAAATGTTCACTAAAATAATAACATGCAGATTGGGTCCATTGGCACAGATGATGATTTACCAACATCAAAATGGCTTTCTATTGACAAGACATATTAATTAACACTAAAATGTTTATATAGGCAATTATTAGTCAACCAAAAATTTTAGGACAGCTGTCATTATTTTTTGACACAGAACAAAAACATTCAATCTGGCACAGTGTGAGGTGCTGTTCGCGATTTTATGTTTCCGTCCAGGATAGTGGAAAGAGTACTTGGGCCCATATTTATACTTTTTGAGCCCCCGTATTTATACTTTTTTAGTGCCGCATTTGCTTCGTTTTTTGACGCAAAAACTTACAAAGTACAATTTAAAAAAACTAGTGGCAATGTGCCAAAACTATCTCTGATGATATACTTCCTTAGGAGGTAAGTAAAATACACAAAATATACACACAGAACAAAATCAGGTAAGTAAAAGAGTCAGAAAGTAATGCAAACACTGTAGAATACAATAGGATGCAATAGGTCTAGGGGCAAACCATATACTAAGAAAGTGGAATGTGAACCACAAATAGACCCCTAGGCTAGTGTAGTGTGTAGAGGGTCACTGGGAGTGTAAGAAAACACAAAGGGTGTCCAAGATACCCCACCCCAAGACCCTGGAAAGTAGGAGTAAAGTACTACTATTTCCACAGAAACACTCTAAACTTGTGATAGAGGATTTTGCAAAGACCACAACAGACTGCATAGCACTGAAGATGGATTCCTGGACCTGAGGACCTGCAAAGGAAGGGGACCAAGTCCAAGGGTTGTGAAAGTGTCAGGGGGAGCAGGAGCCCACTAAACCCCGGATGAAGGTGCAAAATGGCTGCCTCCTTAGCTAAAAAAGTATAAATATGGGACCTAATATGTATAGGTATGCTGAAGCAAAGATTATCAATTCCATACTAGCTGTGCAAATCATTACAAGTCGTGGGGTGCGCCAGGGTTGTCAAATGTTCCCTGTTCTTTGTGTGCTAATTATTGAGGCCTTGCCTGGGTAATTCAACAAAATATTAGCATCATACCTTCGGTTATTTTGAATGAATTCTGCTTCAACATTACACAAGGCTGTCAGATTATGAAATCAAAGAGAGTCTTCTGCTCTCATTATTATTGGCCGGGGTGAGCTAATTAAGATGGCCTTTCTTTCATTGTGGTTTTTTGTTTTTGCTAATGTTACGATCAAAGTCCATCAGTATTTTTTCGATGAATTCAATAAATTAGTTTGATTTTTATGGCAGGAAAAAACCATGCACTATTTTGTAGGATGCTACAATTAGATAAGGAGTGGGGTGGACTAGTACTTACAAGAATCAAAACTTACACAGGCCTCCTTTTATTTAATATCTATATAATATAAAATATAAAAAGAAGATAATAAGAGAATGAGGCTCTAAACCGTTTATGTTTTTAAAAATATCCAGGCTTCCAAAACGAACCAAGTATAGGTTCCCACATTTTCTATGTAACAGGTTCAATGCAATTGGGCAAGAATTTAACGTTTCTAGAGTTCATTTAGCCCTACACCTAACTGATTGTATTCCATTGGGGCTCCAGATAAATACATCTGTCATAAGTAAAGAGAAATAGTTGGGTGCCCTAAGATAAAAACATTTTTCAAGCTGTAACAGCAATATCGTGGAAGTTATTAAGTAACAACCCCACCAGAATAACCTTTAAATTATGGTTCAGCTACCTTCAAATCAGAAATTACTGTAATGCCTGCAAACAAGAGTCTAATGAATCAGCGCCATGCACTAAGAAAGCTTATTATGGGACATGCCTTCACAGTATAAGCTATTGGTGTAGCATATTGCAACAGAAATGATATGAAGACATATGCCCAGATTTAAGAGGGCCTGGCACCTCCTTCCTCCACATTAACGTAATTTTGTTTTTACTGTAATGTGTGCCAACGAAGCCAAAATCGTGGCACCTGATTTCCAAAGTGGCGCAATGCATGCATTGCACCACTTTGTAGCCCCTTGCGCCACATTATGCCTCCACAAGGCATAATGAATGCAAGGGGGAGGATTCCCTCATTTGTGGAGCCCAATAAATGGCGCAAAGAAGTCTAAAAGATTTCTTTGCACCATTTTTTGAAGCATTTTTAACGCTTCCTTGGACAAGGTGTTAAAAGGTGGCACACTATTTTTTTTATAATGGGTCCATATGTACTGTTAGGGTTAGCACCAACATTTTGGAACTTACCCAGAAAAGCACATAAATAGCATCAAATATTTTGCCCTCTACAATGTGCCATGGTGTGCTGCATTTTAAATACATGGTGGCAGAAGGGGGGCGCTAAGGTATGCAAGAAAAGTGGCACTGCACTGGGTGCAGCACCACTTTTCTTAAATCTGCCCCATTGTGTCCCCCTTTAGCCACTACAAGTGTCTTGAGACCTTTTTGTCCCCACTCTAGTTCTCCATTTTGGTTTAGTTTTACATTTTACTCGTTTTACGCTGACATTGCCTTTTAGCAATGACATTTTACATACTTTATGCTTACGCAATATTATTCTGAGAATACATTGTACATGCTGCTTGCTTTTAGATAGCCTTTCTCGACATGTAATCTGTACACTCTGTTCAAGGATAGGAATATAGAACAATGGGGTTCATTTACAAGGCCCTTGTGCTGCAGCTGCATAATATTTTTTTGAGGTAGTGGCGGTGGAGGAACATATCTTCAAAGTGATGTTAGAGGCCTCTAGCATCACTGTTATCCCCTGTGCATGATTTTTTATTTAACGTTGGATCTGGCTGCTTCAGATACTGACAATGATATGTAAGGTATGCGTCCTCCCTTTAAAAATCAAGCAGCACTGACACAGCTGTTTTACAAGCTTTTTAAAAATGACACATCAAAAAATTAACGCCTGGTCAGACCAGACTTAAAAATGACACACTGGCACAGTTATGATGAGAATATATCCAATACAGCCTGACATGCTCCAGGACACAATGGACTTACTCCCACTGCAGCTTGGAGCACCAAGAAGACAACCATCACCATCACCACCTCCTCCACCATCACCACCACAATCACTGCCACTTGCACCACAAAGGCAGCACAGGAGAAGGGGGCATATCTATTGACAGTGTACCTCACTAATTGGACTCAAGGGGGAAGAGGTAATCACCTACTACTGTCCGAGGAGGGAGTCCATTGTACAGCTGATTGCTCCAAGGCTACAGGCGGCAGTCGACAGAGTCACCAACATCCCACCAGAGACAAAGCTTATGGCTATGTTTCAAATGCTGTCCTCGGGGTCCTTCCAGCCCAAATAGCTGGAATCTCACAACCACCATTCTCATCATTCCTGCCCTCACTTCTGGATGACATCATCCGACTCACACCTCGCCAGAACCTCTTCCCCAACACTCAAAGGCCAGAAGATTTCCTGCTCTGGAGTGTGCACCACTGTGTTGCCTGCAGTCATTTTGGAAGGGAGCCCTGTCTTGCAGACTGTATTCAAAAAGTCAATTGTGTGGCAAATCGACTTTGGCAGAAACTATAATCCCAAAGTGTTATCCAACCTTATTTTTATGTATATCTTATCCCTAGTGTCTCCCCTAGGTGCCACTGTCGTGGGGTGCCATGTAACTATAAGCAGGGACTTTTTCAAAAGATGTTTGATATACCCTCATGAGGCGAACAATGCACACCTGCTGGGCAGATCAGAGAACGTGACCTCATCTACCTCGGGATAGAAGTTGGTGAATTGTTGGTAGGTGCACAGACTTTGTGAATGATTCATTTGATTGCACTTGCATATGATGTCTGGTAGCCGTAGGGCCTCCTTCACCAGGTTTGGACTCAGAGCAGGGCTGCAAGTTGTGTTGCTGCATTGGCCTGTATCCACAACAAGTGCAGCCACGTGCCTTTGTTCGATCTGACAGCCTTAGGGTGATCACCTGTAACTTTTTGCCTGCCTCCCTCCACTTTTTTGGACACTGTTTTTGCTGGTTTTAGGACTATGCGCACTTTACTGCTGCTAACCAGTGCTAAAGTGCATATGCTCTCTCCCTTATAACATGGTGACATTGGTTCATACCCAACTGGCTTATTTAATCTACTTGTAAGCCCCCGGTAAAGTGCACTACATGTGCCCAGGGCCTGTAGATTAAATGCTACTAGAGGGCCTGCAGCACTGATTGTGCCACCCTTAAGTAGCCCCTTCATCATGCCTCAGGCCTGCCATTGCAAGACCTGTGTGTGCAGTTTCGCTGCCACTTTGACTTGGCATTTAGAAGTACTTGCAAAGCCTTAAACTCCCCTTTTTCTACATATAGGTCACCCAAAAGGTAGGCCCTAGGTAACCCATAGGGCAGGGTGCTATGCAGGTAAAAGGCCAGTGTAGTTTATATGTCCTGGTAGCGTAGAACTCCTATTTACACAGCTGTGAGGCCTGCTATTTTCATAGGCTAACATTAGGGCTACCCTCATATTCTGTTTGAGTGGTAAATTCTGATCTGAAAGGAGTAACAAGGTCATATTTAGTATGGCCAGAATGATAATACAAAATCCTGCTGGCTGCTGAAGTTGGATTTGTTATTACTATTTTAGAAATGCCACATTTAGAAAGTGAGCATTTCTCTGCTCTCAAATCCTTCTGTGCCTTACAATCCACGTCTGGCTAGGTTACTTGACAGCTCCCATGTGCATTTCATTCAGACAGCCCCAAACACAGGATGCTCAGTCACACCTGCACACATCTGCATGCTGAATGGGTCTTCCTCGGCTGGGAGGGTGGAGGGCCTGACACTTACATTTGAAGTGACAGTGACCTGCCCTCACACAATGGACTTCCACACCACCTACTGGGACCCTGGCAGACAGGATTGAATAGAAAGAGGACCTTGTGCACTTCTAAGACACTCTTTGAAGTCTTCCCCACTTCATAGGCACATTTGGGTATTTAAACAGGGCCTCTGACCCTACCAACTTAGACACGTCTGGACAAGATGCCCCTGGTGAAGAAACTCTGAACCAGAACCTGCAACCTGCCAAGAGGAATTGCCTGGCTGCCCAAAGGACTCACCTGACTGCTTTTCTGAAAAGGACTGCTGTCCTGCTGTTACCCTGCTGCCTTGCTGCCCTCTGGCTCTGCTGAGAAGTGCTCTCCTAGTGCTTACATCATGCCGAACCAGAATGACACAGCCTGGCTCCCTGAGAGGGGATCGACTCAGTGCCAGCGTTGCGACCAGAACTTCGCCGCACGGCCCACTGGATCGACGCATAGCCAAGCCGGAATAATGCAGCCCGACTTCCTGCAACAGTGCCTGTCGTGTGACAGAAATTTCCCCGCACCGCCCATCGGATAAACGCAGCTCCTGTGACTTCGTCCTGCATGCCCCGGGTTTCTGCGCATCACTCCCAGGGCGCCCGAATACCCCACAACCCGAAGAGGACCCAAGTCAATATGTCGGAAATCAACCCTAAGCCTTCCTTGCATGAAATTTATTGATGTATCATCTGTGTGCACCTGGAGAAATCAACGCACAACTCCCCGTTTTCACGCATCTCCTCCTCTGCGGTCCCTTGCTGAGAATGTGAACGCAAACCAGGTACTTTGTGCTTGCAATACACACTTGTTGCTTTTTAAAGACTAAAGACTCTTTTTTTTATCATTCTCTGAAGTGATATTTCAATGTATACTTGACCTGCATTTAACCAGATAAATATTTTATTTTTTACTAAACACTGTGTGGTGTGTTTGTGTAGTGTTATACTGTGCTGGTGCATGGTTTATTGCACAAATACTTTACACATTGCCTTCTAAGTTAAGCCTGACTGCTCAGTGCCAAGCTACCAGAGAGTGGGCACAGGATAATTTGGATTGGGTGTGACTTACCCTGACTAGAGTGAGGGCCCTTGCTTGGACAGGGGGTAACCTGACTGCCAACCAAAGACACAGGCCCATATTTATACTTTTTGACGCAAAACTGCGCCAACGCAGTTTTGCGTCAAAAGAATTAGCGCCGGCTAACGCCATTCTGAAGCGCCATGCGGGCGCCGTATTTATTGAATGACGTTAGCCGGCGTTAGCCGCCGGCGCTGTCTGGTGTGCGTTAAAAAAAACGACGTACACCAGGCAGTGCCGGCGTAGGGGGAAAATGGCCTATGGGCGGCCACAAATGGTGCAAGTCAGGCTGAGGCAAAAAAATCGCCTCAACCCAATTTGCGCCATTTTTTTTCACTCCCAACCCCCATTGAAATGACTCCTGTCTTAGCAAAGACAGGAGTCATGCCCCCTTGCCCAATGGCCATGCCCAGGGGACTTCTGTCCCCTGGGCATGGTCATTGGGCATAGTGGCATGTAGGGGGGCCCAAATCAGTCCCCCCTATGCCACAATTTTAAAAAAAAAAAACACTTACCTGAACTTACCTTAATGTCCCTGGGGTGGGTCCCTCCATCCTTGGGTGTCCTCCTGGGGTGGACAAGGGTGGCAGGGGGTGTCCCTGGGGGCAGGGGAGGGCACCTCTGGGCTAATTCTGAGCCCACAGGTCCCTTAACGCCTGCCCTGACCCAGGCGTTAAAATCCGGCGCTAATGCGGGTTTTTTAGACCCGCCCACTCCCGGGCGTGATTTTTGCCCGGGAGTATAAATCCCACGCACATGCCTCGGAGTCGATTTTTTAGACGGGAACGCCTACCTTGCATATAATTAACGCAAAGTAGGTGTCCACGCAAAAAAATGACGCAAACTCCATGGACTTTGGCGCTAGACGCGTCTAACGCCAAAGTATAAATATGGAGTTAGTTTTGCGTCGAAATTGCGTCAAAAAAAACGACGCAATTTCGGCGCAAACGGAGTATGAATATGCCCCCCAATTTTCTAACTTGTCTTAACTATGACATATTGTGCATTCCTGTCCTTGTCCCCTGTGCTGGCGCACAAATTGCTGCCGAGCACCAATACAGGTACCCTTGTGTCATTGTGCAAGGGTGCATGGCTGACAGGGATGATTGTTCATGTGCAGTAAGGTTCATAAATGCCAGGGCACAAATGCCATCACACGACAAGACAGATCTTTTAATAGACAAAGCATGACACAGAGACTTCCTAGTAATAGGCTGACATGCACCCACACTGAGCAGTGACTCTAGCCTACCTGGTGGCCGCTCTCTCTGTTAGCACCATGGTGTACATGTTAACAGATGTTAACAGATGTGCTGTGTGCAACCTGAGGAAGTGTGCACATTTACAATACAGGGCGTGCTGCCAGGACATTTGCTAACTTTTGCTGCCCTGGGAAACTTGGATTAGCAGGAGCTGTCCTATTTGAAGACACTCCAGTTGATCATGTCTCGTGTAAATGATGCATGATGTATGTGACTCTGTACACAGTTATCATGTGCAGACTGCCATACATCTGAATATATCACATATTTGTGTTTGCTGATTGTAAAATATTGAGGTTTGGGGATGGACACAACATGGCTGTTCGGTGTCTATGACTATGCAGCAATGACAGATACTGATGTCTGTTAAATGGGGGTACATGGATATCCCACTAGTGATGTGTGTAGCATGAGCATGTACTTGTGATGAAAAGAGTAAGGCAGGGGTATTGTTAGTCCTGGCTGAGTGTGTTCTGTGTGTCATATAGGGGCAGAGTTCCATTAAACTCAGCTGGCCTTGCTCAATCTTGGGGTAGTGAGTCATTTGAAATGCTTCAACAATGTGCCCAAGACATATGTGTATACATTCATCATATATGTGTACATGTCAGCCTGCCCTACCAATTTATGTCATTGAGCCATTTCAAATAAGCTATTTACGTTGTTACAACCAGAAGAATTCTATGGCCATTTGCAAGCCATTTGCAAGTATAGTGTTCAATATTTGAACACAGTGCTACGCTTTCAACAATCACACTTCTATGTTTCATGTTATGGCTTGCAGGTGGACCCAGACCTTACACCACTAGAGAGGTTGAGAGCTTGAGTGACCTTGATGCTACCAGTGGGTGTCATCCTGTATGTCTAATGGGTAGTACAAGGATTGTGTGTGATGTTGTATGCTGTGGGCAATGCCATGTTCAAAGTGCTTGTATTCAAAATCAAGCTACAGATGTTATACATTTATATGGACAGTGAGGTAGCGATTGTGCCAAGGATGTGCATTTGCCTCTGACTAATGTCAAGTAGTATCTGATTGCTATCACTGAAGGACCACATGTGTGCGGGTATGACCAAAGAACAATGACCACAGTGCCAGGATCTGTGAAAATATGTGGTGGTTGGTTCATAGTAGGAAATTGCAGAGGATGTTACACATAACACATGCATTTCAGATGCACAGATAGGCTGTTGTTACTCACAGTGCAATCAATGTCTAATGTGTATGGCTAGCCCACAAGTGAGGATGAGTCACAACACATTGATGACAATAAGGACATGTGCCATAATTATAGGGTCCCAAAAGCCATGCAGGGTAGCATGTAGTTTACAAATTATGCTCCTGCTGTGTGTGCACCATTAGAACATCACCCAAAATTACATTCTTCCAGGACTGGGGGACCGGTTTGACCAAGTTGCTCAAACCGGAATTGCGCCATTTTTTGACACACAACCCCCATTGAAATGACTCATTTCTTAGCAAAGACAGGAGTCATACCTCCTTGCCCAATGGCCATGCCCAGGGGACTACTGTCCCCTGGGCATGGTCATTGGGCACAGGGGCATGTAGGGGGTTCCAAATTAGGCCCCCCTTTTCCACTTTAAATAAAAAATACTTACCTCAACTTACCTGTACTTACCTGGGATGGGTCCCCCCATCCATGGGTGTCCTCCAGGGGTGGGTGAGGGTGGCAGGGGGTGTCCCTGGGGGCAGGGAAGGGAACCTCTGGACTCCTTCCATGGTCAGAGACCATGGAAGTGAGCCCACAGGTCCCTTCATGCCTGCCCTAAGCCAGGCGTTAAAAACCGGCGCACATCAGGCTGTGTGCCATTGTTTAAGGCCCGCCCTCTCCTGTGCGTCAAAATGACGAAGGAGTATAAATAAGGCGCACAGGCCTTAAAGTCATTTTTTGGGCGGGAACGCCTACCTGTCATGTCATTAACGCAGGGCAGTTTCCCACATCCAAAAAATGACTCACACGGAGGAATTTTGACGTCCGCTGGCTTAGGCGCCAAAGTATAAATATGGGGCAAGGTTTGCGCCGAATGTGCGTCAAACAGAGTATAAATATGCCCCTAAGTAAGGTAAATGCGGACTGGTGCTGCACATCACACAATGAAGAGAGTGAGGTGATGGTTCTGGGCTGGCCTGTGAAAACTGTGGGAGATCAGTGTGCATAACATGTCTTTGCTGTTTTACCATAAGTATGCCTGTATACAACGCTTTGGCCTGCAGTCAGTGTGATTTAGTACTGGGACATAGCTGCCTGCATCTTATGTCATTGCCTAGTTGCCACATTGCCCCTTGCTGTGACTTACCTTGTGGTTCTCGTTGTTCATCCTATGGCGCAGTGTCATGTCCTGGCACTCCTGCTACCAACTCCTCAGGACGACGGCTGCCACCGTCTCCTCCAACTCATCCAGCTGCCCACGGAGCACAGGACTTCCACCTTCAGTCTGCAATGCTGCCTTGTAGTTGCTGGCCAGTTTCCCCTTTGTTCTGCATTTGCAATTGTGCCAGCACTTCTTACAGTAAATGACTGCGCTCTTCACTTCTGTCACACTGTTGAGGTTGTTCACAATGGACTGTCATATGGCCTCGTTCCTCCCTAATGGCAATTTTGAGGTGGTGAAGAGCTGGTGTTGGTGCTCTGTGACCTCAGTGATCAGGATGCTATTCTCCTCCTCACAAAACTTGCACTTCCTCTTTTCCTTCTACTGGCAGTCTGTCTGGACATCCTGGCTAGTACTGGGGTTGTTGGGACTATACTCAGGTCTTGGGTGTTTTGAGTCTCCTATTTGGTTTGTTTTTTAATGCAGATTTTTTTTACAGTTTTTTTTTAACGCTTTAGGCGCTCAAAAGTGACACTAGGATGGCCTGCGTCAAATTCCGTGCAGCAATTCAGCCTAGCATCACTTTTGCAGCAGTAGTGTCATTTTTGCTTATGACACGGTGCACAGGCTACTATTGTTTTTATCCCTGCTGAGATCCTAATGCCATGGTGCACCATTTGTAAATTTGACACAAGCATGGCATTAGGATTTGTCAAACCGTAGCGTTTGCTGGAGGCTGACTCTCTATATAGTGTACGAAAATTAAATGCACCGTGCAGAGTCCAAGCAATCCCACTTTGGTATCCAGAGGTAAAAAGCAGACCAACTACTGCTCTGTTTTTGTGGTAGTGAGGGAGAGTAGTTAGGCTAATCCAGGAGATGTGCTAAGCATTTGTTGGACTCGCAGTATCAACAAATGTAGACATACACTTGGAAGAATAACTCAAAAACAATTTACAAACATTTTTAAGACCAAGATCATCAATATATGGTAAGCACTTCTTTTCTTATGATTTTTCACAGTGTAGAAAATGTTCAGTTTTTGTGCCTATTTACGCACCATAGGAATCAATGGGAAAACTTTAAAAATATATATAAAGTCAGGCAATTCTCTCATATATGTCACCATCTATTTTTAGGCCAAGGTAGTCGGAGTGTCTAATGGGCCAGCTGGAGAACTTCAGGCAATTCCAGGTTCAAGAGGGAGCAGTGGCTGAAATTCTTGGAGCTGGCGCCCAAAGGAGAAGGGGGTCATTGGAAACACAATGCAATGTTGGATTTTAAGGTAAGTTTAGTGGGTCCCCTTGGAGGGTGGAGGTTGCAAGGGGTTAGGGACCCCTAGAACAAAGCTGGTTGGTTGATGCAAGGGCTATGGAGGCCAGGTGCAGCGTGCAGATAGGTCAGCCGGGAGTTATGCGTCTTAGGATTCTTGGAGTCAGGAGCGGTCAACTTTGAGAGTTGATTGCAGGTCAGCAGGGCCACTCTGGGTGGTGCTTCTTGAGTGTCCTGAAGTCCCTCTACTAGTGCTTGCATCGGGGCTCTTGGGGGACTGGAGTGGACTCTGCTTCTGGGTGTTCAAAGTTGGGGGCCCGGTACCCCAGGTAGTAGTATGCCACAGATTTGGAGAGTCCCAGTACCACCAAACTTGGCACGCTGTCAGATCTTGTCCTTAAAGGCTGTTTTACAGAATTTGGCCAAGCTGATGGGTCCAGGTCATTGATCAGCAGCTGGTCAATTTACCAGACTTCATGGGTTCCTTGCTTGCAGGGTACAAGGTGTGACGCATTCACTCAAGGGGAGTTTTTTGTCACTTTCTAGAAGGATTGTCGAGTCCTTAAAGTAGCAGGTAAGGTTTGGCACCTTTTCCTTTCTGCAGCAGCGCTTCAGTTCTCATGCTTTGGGTCTTCTTGGTCCTGGTCTTCTTTGTGTCCATTGAATCTGAGGTCTTAGTCTAGGGATGCCCTCTAAATATTGTATTTAGTGGGCATTAGGGGGGGTACCTGGTGGTGGCTAATGGGCCACCTACCTTACGGTAGCTACACCCACTATGCAACCACTTCCTGTTGGAAGGGCACACATCCCTAACCCTGATTGGCTATTGTCCTACCATCAAAGATGGAGGAAAATGAAATGGAGTGGTCACCTCACCTGCCACACCAGAGGGGTGGTGCAGGCTGGGGATGGACAAACCTCCTATCCTTGCTAGGTTTCCCATCAGTTTTTCCACCTAAAGTGTGGGCAAATTGGGAGGCCATCTGCTTCTAGCAGCAGAGGCAGAGGTTAGATTTTAAAGGCGGAAAAGCCTTTGAAGCTGACCGCTGGTGCAGGGTGCCTGACTGGGGGAGGAAGTGTGAAACCTCTGCTCAGGAAAGGCTTTGTGTTCAGATTCCTGAGAGCACAGGCTCTCGCTCCAGGAATCCAGAATCATGTCTGGTGGTGACAGGCTGGTAAGGACCAGTCAGCAACCATGCCAGGGCTGTTAGGTTTTTGCAGGGGGCACCTCTAAAGTACCCTCTCAGTATATTTTATAATAAATCCAACACTTGCATCAGTGTGGGTTTATTGTTTTGAGTTGTTGGATACCTAACAACCCAGGGTTCAGAAAGGCCATCATGTAGCTAGGAAACTCGTAATGACCAGTGTCCAGCAGATGCATTTGCTACTGCTTCTCTGCACACTTACTATGTCTTAAGAATTACTAAAGACACAGTAGGGGCATAATTGCTCATGCACACATATGCCCACAGGTGCATTAAAGTGCTTTAGTGCTATAAGGCCTGCCAGAGGGGTGACTTACCTATATTGCATGCAGTGTTAGTGGGCGGGGCACTCTTGTTGAGCGCCATCTCAAGTTTGCAACTTTAGATTTGCCTTGTCATGCATTTGCAATCGCAGTCTGCATGAGGATGGTGTGATGCCTCTCAAAGTGGCACTAATGGTGCTGCAGCTCTGGGGTCCCCCTTCAGTATCCATGCCCTAGGTACCAGGGGTACCATTTACTTGCCCATGCGGAGACAGCTTCTAACTTCTAGACAGATCATTGCATCATAGCTGTGTCTCTAACACAGTCTGATTTTGATTATATATTTGTGGTGCACTGCCCAGAGGGATCAGAGCAGCACTCCGGCCACTGCTGTCCTGGAATGAATACTGTGTTTGACATGCAGCTCTGCTGATGCTGAGCTTCCATCTTGCAGAGAAGCACTGCCACTCTAGACCAGCACCCAGGCTCAGCTTTCCAGGTATGTGGGGAAGTCTCAGACTATCCTCCTAGATTGGGCACAGGCCTACATGCTCTGATATTGTAGATAGTTTTAGTTATTAGGATATAGATCTAAAATTGCAATGGTTGGACTATGTTAGTAACGCTTAATATAATGCTTTGTTTCATCTGCCTAATAATCACAGCTCAATCTCTTTATGGAAGAATATGATTGTTTTAATAAATGTATTCAGTGTGTCAAAAGTCACAGGCATACCTCTTTCTGTTAACTGCACTGTGCATTTCTTTTGTGAACAACAAGTAAAGACTAAACCAAATAATATTGTTGAAACCATTATTTTTAGAAGAAAATGAAACAAATATATCGAAGTCAGTGAGATGCAATATGTTGAGTAGGGAATCAATCATCACAACAGGCTAGCTTTCAGCCATGGTTGGTTAACAGTTATTTGTTGTGGTAGAAGTTACTCTGAAAGATCTGTATGAATCCATTTTGTGGTTGTAAAGCGTATGATTTGCAAAATCACAGAGTTTGCTACTGCAAAATGGCTTTTTAAAGTTACCAATTTTCTTTTTTTGATCGGTACCATGTTACCGAATCACAAAGTGGGTTTAGAAAGTTACAACAAACCGTTACTTAGAAGAGGAGTGTTTAGGGTGTCCTATCCAATATACAAATGGGTGTTTCCTTAGGAAACTGACAGAAAAAGCAGCATTCACCCATATGTCACAATTTATAGAAGATAACTCCACACTTTCAGACTACCAAACATGATTCCACCCAGGAAGAGGCACAGAATATGCCCTCATTGCCACCTGGAATGGCCATAAAAACACAGTAAACTAGAATGTGGTCACTGCACTACATCTCTTGGACCTCTCAGCAGCCTTCAACACAGTTGACCATGAAACTCTAATACACGACTCTATGAAGCCACCATAGAAGTACTCCTCTTGACTGGATCACAGAACAATGTCATCTATACTCCTTCTTTCTCTTCCAAATCATACTTGACAAAAGCAGGGGGCTCTCAAGGCTCTATCATCTGACCCATGCTTTTCAGCATTGACAATGATCAGTGAACTTCCGCATATACACTATAACTATGCAGATGACACACAACTATTCTTTGAAAGTCCCAAAGACATTGGAAACTCAAATCTTCAGTTGTCTCAGAGCTGTTGACATGGAGCCATCTCAAATTGAATGCTTCCAAAAATTAAATACTCACATGTGGCCAATACAAAAATGGTGACCCACTCTGCATCTGGCCTAGACGATCTGGGAACACCTCCTTAAGGATCTAAGGAAGTAAGACATTTTGGAGTTACCATGGACTTCAAGTTATTCATGAATGCCTAAAATGACAAATTAGTAAGATCAAGCTTCCTTACTATTAAAACTCTGCAATGCATCTTCACCCACCTGGGATCTTCACACAAGGTCAAGACTTATATCTCTCTGCACTGTCTAATGTGACATGGTCTCTACCACAAATCATACTCATCAACTATGAAAAGAATATAAAAAAATCATAACTACTCCTATATGTAAAGCCACAAGTCATGTCTCCCCTGCCTTTTGGTCCCTAGATTTGGTACCAATTGCCAGAAGATCTACCTCTTTTCATTAGGCCTGGGCATAGAACTCTGCTCCGCCAGTGGAGTAGCACGGAGTTCCAAAACTCTGCACTCCAGAATAGTGCGTTTGTGCTCAAGAGATTGGATTAAGGTGGTCTCACTAGTGCCACAATACTCTTAGGCCGCTAGCGAGCACATGAGACCTTACTCCCACTGCTTCTGCTCATGTCAGCAGCCACAACAGTGCTGCTTGCGAGGTTGAACTCATCACTAGAGTGGATGTTCTACTTCAGATGCCACTAATTCTAGTCAAAAAAGAGATTTCTGACTAGGTTTTCATCTCCAATGGACCCTGCAATTTGTTTTTCATAGCCTTTTTTTTCAAACAGGAAGGATGTGCGTAAAATACTCCAACTTCCTGTTCCTGTTCAGCAGGCTCCTACCAGTGCTTTGTCCATCTCATGGTCACTTTACACATGAATTTCAAGGTGGAAGGATCACTCTCTTTGTCTCCTGGGTATACCTTTGGATTTAAGGACTTTGTTTTTGATAAATCACACAAGTAAGTTCAAAAACTAATGCATGAGGCTGTTGCTTGTTTGGCCATGCACCAATATTTGTTTGTACTCTAATTATATTTTTAAATTGTGTTGTGGTGGGTAGCCTGGAGTTTCAGTAGAGCCCTATTTCTTATTTATTTTGCATTTCATTGATTATTCACCTTTTGTAAAGGAGAATGTATGTACAGCTCAGTACCTTTGCTACATGTTTGTAACATTTGCAATAATATTTTAGTTTGTGGCCTAGATTTCCAAAGGGCCACCTACCCAGTAGGAGCCAGCACTAGTAGTCATCAGTGTATGAACTAAATGTTTCAGTGGTATATGTTTTTAAAACTTTATTCAGGGCATGGATGGCATTGGATTAATTAAAAATGTTGGCTATTGTTTCCATTTCATGTTTTCCTTGCAAAAAGTGTATATGTCGTTGGGTAATAATTGAAGGTATAGGAGTGTTGTTGCAAAATTTTTATAGCTCAGTTAACTTTCAAATATTTTGCATTTCCGAATTAATGTTGTTCACATTTCTCAAGAGTTACCACAACCATGCCTCCTTATGACCAGTGTGTGTGTGTGTGGGGGGGGGGGGGGGGGTTGTGTTACAATCCTTGTGGGGACTTAGATGTGATAACACACACATGTTGTCGGGACTTGATTGCACTGTGGGGACCTGAAACCAAGTCCTCACAAGGCAATGTCTTCTGAATCATAAAAAATGACTTCAGAAACATCTGTGTCAATTTTTACCACTTTTTAAAATTTGACCTTGTGGGGACCTGTGTTTCATCAAGTGTGTTTATATTCATGCGCAGCTCTGCCCCTGTAGACAGGAGGTGGTACTGTAGTCTTAAACACACCAAGGGATTCCTAACACACTTCAGTAATATGATGCCCCATATTAGAGGTTTACAGCAGTGTCATTTAAACTGCCATAGTCAACAGCGAATAGTTTTACCATAATACAACAATCTTGCATACCCCTATAACATCACTTTCTGTGTTTTGAAAAATTCTAAGTTTAGAACTATTTTGTAAAACATTACTATAAATAATTTATTTCAGTATCAATATAGATTCATTATTTGAAATCCATTAGCTGTTCGAGTTAAAGTATGTCATTGGCCACAGCAGCAGCACACCATGTGGGTACTTTAGGGGTTAGTTTAAGTACAATTAACCTCTTTAATTGTGATTTTTAGATTTTTACATTGTAAATAGGGGTGGGCATAACTCCTGTAGTAGTACAGAAAAATGATGAAAGATGACCTGAGTAGCATAACCTTGCATTTAGCGCAGTTTTCTTAGTGCAAACCATGCCCTTGAGTCCAGAATGGACCCCAGGATGTATTTTGCATTTAGAACATAGCATTAAATGGAACCAAACAGGAAAGCAGCAGCCCGTCGCGTTCTGTTTCTGTGCTGTTGTACTAGGCCTTTCTATCGCAAATTGCTTTAAATTCCTCAAGCAGGGTTGATCATGTAGTTTTCAGTAGCTTTGCATCACAAGAAAAACACAACATTACAGAAATGACCGATTACTCTTGCATAATTAAAATGTTACCTAAGCCTTACTACGATCTGCATTTTAAAAGCAGGTGATTTTATGAATAGCAGGTTTTAGAACCATAAACATGCTTAATATATCCGTAATACCTCTCTCCCGCGAGGCCTTTATAAACTGAAGGATATTCAAAAGAATGAAAACCGCATACACATTCAGACAAGAAATTGTGCATATTTCTTTGAATACATTTTGCACCACCTTTATTATGCTCATCTTTCGAAAGTTAGTGCTGGTGCTAAAAAGCACTGCAGACAAAAATAAAATAGGTTACATAATCGCTATGTATAATGTTGACTTCAAATGGGTAAAAACGCACTTCCCCCAACATAACAAGGTAAACAGTAGAGCACTGAACTCCCTGCAATGGGAGCGGCGGGTGGGAGATCGACACCCTTTCATAGTCCGAAAACGTCAATTAAGCGCTGATAAGTGGGTGCACAGAATGCTGACAGTTTATTGATATTGAAAGCTGCAGCGTAGTTTACATTAAGCGTGTCCTGTACTTTCTTCAACCTAGAAACAGCATTGTTTCCTTAAACCATTGAAACAGGTTTCAGAGCTTCGTATATTAGAATAGGTGGAACTCGAATTATAGCGATTTTGCAGTATCTCTTTGAAATTGCTGGCAAAGGAAACAACATTTGGTTACTGAATGGCATGAGGAAATATATAAAACTAGAGGTGATACAGCTTTTGTTTGGTGATGTCATGGAGATTAGACTGCATGCACTTATGTCCCAAAACGATTGACTCAGCAGCAAACTCTTGCATCTCTGTGCATTCGAATACTCTGCTTACACTGACATTGTGAACATACAGTTTTCCTCTTTTATCCATGTTAATGCAGAATGTATGGTGAAAGGAAATCTGTGTTTTTATGGCTTTAATCGCTTAACTTGCCTAATTTTGCAAATGAATACCGTGACCTTTGGGCCCATATTTATAGTCTGTCTGCGCCAAATTTGCGTAAAAAATTTTGACGCAAATTTGGCGCAAACCTTACACCATATTTATGCTTTGACTCACAAGCCTGCGAATGCCAAAATTCCGCCTTGTGCGTCATTTTCTGGATGTGAGAAACTGCCTTGCGTTACTGACATGCAAGGTAGGCGTTCCCGTCCAAAAAATAACTTAAACACCCGTGCGCCATATTTATCTTACTGCGCAAAAATGCCGCACTGCTGGGAGGCGGAGGCGGAAAATGGCGCCTGGGTCAGGGCAGGCATTAAAATGGGGCAAACACACCACTACTTAAGTAAAACACACAGAAGCAAGATCAGAGCTCCAAAAGGAAGACATGGAGGTGCTATTCATCCAGCATGCACTAAGACGCAGAGCACAGGACCAACACCAGCAGCTTCCACCACACCAGCAGGGACCCTAAAGGCAACACAGAATGCAGGAGAGGATATTCAAGACCAGGACAACCCTTCTGGGACTCAGGCAACATGACATCATCCAGACGTACAGACTAAACTGGCAAGCATTCAGCAGCTGCTGCGCTACATTGAGCCACAGTTGGCACCCAGCTTGCACACACCCAACATCAGTCCATCAGAGACCAAGCTGCTAGCTGTCCTCAACATGTTGGCAAGTGGCTCTTTTCAAACCACTGGTGCCGTGGTTGCTGGGATCTCATAGCCCTCATTCTCTGCCTTCCTACCAGAGGTATTGGATGCCATCATCTCCCTCACACCCCACCTCATCAGCTTCCCCAATACACAGCAGGAGCAGCAGGAGACCAAAACAGGGCTTCTCCCAAATCAACGGCTTCCCACACGTGCTTGGTGCCATTGACTGCACACATGTACGGATTGTGCCACATGCTGCAACCGAGCATCGATACCGCAACAGGAAGCACACACACTCTATCAATGTGCAGGCCATTGTGGTTCACCGGGGTTTGATCACCAACATTGTGGCAAAGTATCCTGGGAGAGTACATGATTCATTCATCTTCCGCCACTGCACCATCAATCAACACTTCCAGGATGGACCATATGGCAATGGCCTATTTGTTGGTAAGTACCGAAACCCAGTTATATACACACAGCACAGCAACCCTGTAGGGCACACAACACATACACCACTACATTGACACGTGGCCAGGAAGACACTGAGGTTGTGACACTGCTAGTCATGTTTGATATCCTGACCCAATGGGATAGACACCTGTGGACAAATGACAGATGCAAATAGTAACAGATGCTAGTCCACAGACACAAGGGAATAATTTAAAACCACGCAATGACAATGAGATGCCCTTAACTGCCAGTACAACTCTGAAGATGAATCTTACAATATCACATCAATAACACTCAATCACACACCATTCCAAACAATATGTACTGTGTAAGGGGTATGCAATGTGTTTTGCTGCAGGTCTAACACCATGACACACATAGCATGATGATGATGACTCCAATGAATGGGACATGGAATCATTGAGGCTGTACAAACATCTCACATTACTCCTGGTCTGACATTGCCCACTACCAATAAGCAAGTGGACTGTGCTAACAACACATATTGATGTGACAATATTTCAAAGTGCACATTCCTTCACATACGGATTGAGACAATTACACATATACACAACAGATGTACAGGCATATGGACCTTCTGACACTTAAACCTTCAACCCCACAACCAAGTTAGCCAGCTTAACTGGACCAGGTTCAGTAGTGTAGGTACATGTTTGAACATGAGTCAACTTGGTGAGGGCAGACAAATAGGTCTGCATAGAACTTGTCACACATGGGATAATTGTGCATTGTCAACACCTCAGTGCTGCCAACTTATGGAGATGTGTTGTACATTGTCACCTAGCCAAATCAAAGGGCCTCACTGATGTTTAACAAATTCCATTGCATATGTTAAATTGGATGGGTTGTCCAGGCCAAATAGATGCAACCGTGTTACCGCCACTGTGGAATTGATTCTGTGTATGGAAGTATAATGTCAACCCCAGTTAAGACACATGGACACCTCTTTCACATGACATAATGCATGGGAGTACACAATGTACTGCAAGTCTACAAAAATACCGCTGACATCCAGTCAATCAGCCAAACACCGGTTCAGATAATGAAACATCCCAATGCTGATGGTACATCCTAGAAGCCTAGGATTCCACACAATAACACAAACACAGATGAGTCACAGACAACACAAGAGAACAACTGCCATGCAAAGTGATAATCATGGTGTAAGCTCCATCAACATTTTTCACTCATTTTCTCTTTCAGCTGAAAGGTTTATGGGATCCAACCATGGATCATGACCCCATTTGCAAACCCAAGCACAGCATCAGAGCGTGCCTATATGAGGCACATCGGAGGACACATACCATAGTAGAGAGGACCTTTGGCATCCTGAAGTCAAGATTTAGGTGCCCCAACATCACCCTAGGCAGCCTCCTATACTCACCTGGAATGGTGTGCAAGATCATTTTGACCTGTGCCATCCTGCACAACATTTGTGTAAGGAGGACCATTCCCCTCTATGAACCAGACCCACAAATGCCTGAAGAGGAGGATGTTGTTCATCAACATGAGGGGGACCATCCAAACCCTGCTGCAGGATTGGGTTGGAGACAACACATTGTACAAAACTTCTTTTAACTCTACTCACCATCACCACTGTCTTACCATATGTCATTAAACACCTAATCTAATCACTAAATCATGGTCTGGGTAATTATTTATGCATCACATGATCCCTAGGAATCATAATCAGAGTTTAGCCTCATGGAGCATTGCAGATATGCAGATTAGGATACTGAAAAAAGCATATCACATTTGATGGGTATGAATGTACAGCCAACATCCCACACAATGTAAATGATATATATCATGTCCATTTCACATTTGAAGGTAAATATCAGAGGACCACAGCTATGGCACATATCCATGTTGGCAACATGGTTCATTGCAGCATATCGCACACAACTAAGACACCATCAATCATAAGGTAAAAAACTGCTTCATACATGAGGCAGTGGATGTTCTATTGCATTGGTAACAGGAATGTATGACCAGACCCTTGACAGTAGTAAGTGTGACATCAGCTATCTTGCAAGGAGTATGTGTGACAAGAAGTCCATGTAAGCTGCAAATGGATAGCACGAGTGCCCCAGGCATGACAAGCATTGCTCACCAGACATGCCCTGCGCATGCTATCCCAGGTTTTAAGTCCTGCCACTGCCATGTTTTCAGTCTCTCCCCACCCTTCTCTAGGGGGCCCTGTAAATTGACTCTTTGTACCCTGATAATCCTTCATCTACACAAACACCCAGACTCACATTCTGACTCCAGTGTGCTTCCCTCTTTAGTATGGCATGCCATAGCCATAGTTCATCTGTCTGCATGGACTTCAGGTCCGATAATGCACTGCCTGGTAGTCTGTAGGACCTGTAATCACCTGTCCATTGCTTCCCATGTGAAAGGTACTGTTGGCCTTTTGAACTTGATTCTCACCTACATGACTTGTGAGAGACTGAAGCTGCACACACCTGTGAGCACTTCCATGCAGACCAATCATTTGAACCTGCGCTGCCCTTGCTGCTGCCTGGAGCGGCTCATAAACTGACATTTTTTGGATGTCCTTGTTGTGCATTGCCATATAAATCACTTGTGTAACACAGGCTTTGGGTGATTGTGCAACGTTGCAGCCCACAGCACAAATACAGTTTTCATTTTCCACAGTGTTGTTTCAGCTTTTCCCAGTCAAAGTCTGCTCACTGTGTATTTGCCTTGTTCATGTTTGTTCCTGACAGAGCCTCCATCCTGTTAACCTGATTGGTTCCTGTCTTTGTGTTACCATAAAGGTTCCCTGTGGCAACATTTGTCTCATAGTTGCTTTCTATGCCCTCACTTTCCTCCTGGGGTATTGTGCCTGGTAGGTCTACGATGAATCCTCAAATAGATTGTATAGTGTAATCAGTTTACTTGTCGTATCATGGTCTGGGACATGTCTTCAAATAGGCTCATCCCGGTCCTATCCCTTGACTAGGTTTCATGTATGTATGAGTGACAAACAGTGACAGTGTACCATGGATGTATGCATGGATTGGGTATGGTGCCTCCAGCACAACAAACAAAGTTTGTTAATGTGCATGAAAGGACAAACCATGTTTGTGCCCTGGCGGTCCACACACAGATTCACATTGGCTGCAACCCAATGATGGTGCTGGCGTGGTGACTAGCTGTGAGATTAATCAGCACAGAGGCACTGATGTTCACTGTTGCAGTGGGAATTTTAGAGGCCACCCTGTGTACAAATGGTGGATTAAACCTGCCAGTTTTAAATTACTAATCCATAAACTTTGTGAACACACCAATGTTGCCCCATTGTCAGTCTCATAAAACTTCTGCAGTGCCATAGCTGGACTATCCCCATGTGTGTTGTCGATTCCTCTTTGGCTTTCGTTCAATTCTGCTTTGAAGGATACTCTGTTAATGCAGGGAACAGCTCCACAGACTCATGACTAGACCTGCACATAACTGTGACAACATGGAGCCCAATAATGACACAGGGTACACATGGCCACACACTTGAACTGTACACCTTTGATCAATCAACCACTGGAAATACGTGAACGCTTGCTGCTTGGTCTGCTGGTCCTCCACTGCCACAAGAGAAACATAGGTCATTTATATGACTCAAACTGTGGAGTGACATTACATTTTTGGATTGGTTTTGGGACTGTGTCACAAACACTGTACCTACATAGCATTTTCAAAAGCCTGACTCATGGGTAGTATACAAACAAGTGACCAGGAAGTGGTATCCAACATTCCTGTACATGAGATGGCTTACTCTTGTAACATTGCCATTATCAACCGTCCTCGATCTCTCCTGTGCACAGTTTGTCATGGGAGATGCTTTTGTCCCAAAAGTCAGGGAAGTTCACTCAGCATTAGTTGCTACGTGTATGACAAACACATTTCCTGACTCATTTCCACACTGAATAGCATCCGATGGTTATCCACATTTACAAAACATGCATACAAGCACATTTATGAAAGCACATCTTGTGATGTTTACACAGAGGCCCAACTAAAACTGAAACAGCCAATTCACAGACATTGACACACAGGCAATGAGTTATTGTATTAAGTTGTGTCGCTTTGATATCCTCTATTGACACACAACCTGCTCAAATTGGGTAATACTAATTTGTATTCCAAAAGTTTGGGTATCTATTGTGTCAGTGAAGAGTGCTCATCCGGTACAACAACTGGAGTATCATGGTCCGCAGTAGTGCGATCTGCCACATGTGCCCAAACACTGGAATGCACAATGCAGGTGCAAACAGTCTATCTCTGTACAGTTACAGCTGTCATGTACTATAAAAATTTGAGAAATCACCCAAAACCAGTAAAAGGCATAAATATTGACGCAAACGAGCAAAAAACGGCGCATATGCGTCAAAAATCACTGCATATGCGTAGAAAATGATGCTCACAGCCATGATACATCCTTTGGCCCGAGGGGTAATTCCTACAGTGTACCTCATGAAATTGGTTACCAATGCTAAATATTTTGAACTATGGATGCGGTGTAACTTTTAAGCATTTGAATAAAAAAAATTGACACACAGACTGTAAGCGTCATAATATTTTGACGCATCATAATAAAAACGCACAGCATTTGAGGCAGGAAGTGATGTAATAGGATATCGTTTATACAGAATTGGTACAGTGGGTGTACTTTCACTTTCACTTTGCAGTCTGTGATTTTTTTAGACTGTGTGGCTGTGCTTAGAGTTTTGTCTGTCCCAATTGTGCTTTTGTCTCCTGTGTGCCATCCTATTTTTCATCTGTTTTATTTGTCATTTTCTCAGTTGTTCATTGTACATGTTTATTTGTCATATTTGGTGTCTAATTTTGTCTTTGTACTCTCGGGAGTCTGTTGTGGGTATTGTTAGTTTGGGGATAGTTGGGCTGTTTTAGGGTTACTTTTCTTACATTTTCCTCCATCCTTTCCCTTTATTATCCTCTGTACCCTTTATTTTTCCTATTATTTCTGTCATGTTGGGTTGGCCACATTTGGGGAGAATGGGTGAGGAGGAGCTGGGGGCATTCATTTGGCTGGTGTGCCACTTTCTCCCCTTGATGATAGAAGCAGGTGGCAGGGTGATACAGGGATATCCCACAGAGGCGAGGAGGTTCTGGTGGTCAAAGGTGTTGTACCATCTGCGTCGCATCTTCAACACACCGCGCAACGACCACCAACTGAAGCACCGCTGGGCGGACCTTGTTGCCAGAGAGCAAGACCTGCTGGACCACCTGCGTATTGTGATTGATGGCCCTGTTAGTGAGTACAATTCAGAGTAATGTACACATTTAAATGCTCTGTAGTGACAGTAGCAGATTTGTTGATATGCTGGAGACAATGTTTTTGGACATGTGGAATGCAAGTTAAACATACAGTGGCCCTGAGTTATACAATAATTGCTACACATTACCGTCACTTGTTGATGCAACAGCTGCACTAACTTAAAAAACACAACTGGATATTGTAAATTAGTGATGCCTTCATGTCAATAGATGATGCTAATGCGGCTCAAACATATGTTTTATCCATGGTCTGTGAGTGTACCAGGAAAGAGATATTTTTCACAAGCTAATTCAAAGACTCAAGGTGTTCGCCAGTTATTTTGAATACATGTCTGAACTGTATTTTGGACAAAACGTAGCAATTTCTTTCTAACCTCCGGTAATATCTTAGGCTGATAGTTTAACTTGGTTGTGCAGCAATTAAACTAGGAATGGATGCCAAAGTAATGCACACAGGTTCATATCTAAATGTTTGGTGCTACTTTCCATAGCTGTAGCATATAACATGAAGCAAATGATAGAAATGGAGGGATAACAACTATCCCTGGCCCATTGTACCTGTCTGTTTTAAATTGGTCTTGGGCAAAATATCTGGAACAGAGCTAATGCTTTTCCCATCTGTGTTACTCTATAGCCATGCACTTCTCATAAGTGATGGGGTCATCATGGGCTACCTGATGTTGGCGAATGCATGGTCACAATGTATTACGCGCATGATGTAGTGCAAGGGACCCCTGACCAATTCCATCATACATATAAAGTTCCCTAGTACTTTGCTAGTTTACGTTTGGTACACCCCTGCTGATCTAGTGCAGCATATGTACAATAACTAACTTCCCAGTATGGAAGCTATCACAGACATGGGTGTATGCTAAGATCAGAAGACCAGCATTCCTGTGACTGCTGCCATGCCGAAGATACATACAAATTGAAACCTACATTATCATGATTGATACAGTGGTACATTTGCTAAACCATGTTTCAATAATGTGACAGTGTCAGTTTGCTGTATACCCGCTGATCTCCTAACTTGGCAAATGTAAGATGATGAATGTGGCTAACTGTGATTTCCTAAACCCATTATGGTACACAGGGCAATGAGTGACACATTTCAGGTGCAATGACTACACCTGTGCCAATGCATTCTGTCATGGATGACCACAATATACACTGTCAGCATATATTTCATTGTTGCATTAAACTATTAAAAATAGCCAATCCATGTTTTGCCTCAAATTGTCACCAAGTAACGCACAGGATCCCTGCCATTATGGTGTCATATGGGGCATATGTGGCTCAGGGTACACTGTTAATGTAGCATATGTAACCTACACACAACACAGGCCCTACATGTAAGGGACCATAGAAAGCATAATAAATCATGACCTTCAATCAACCCACATGAGTATCACACAGTGACTGATTGTCCCTTGATACGCAAGCCACAATACCTGAGTGGCTTGTATTGCAGTGCTCCAGGAATGTGGCTTTGCATGTCTCTCATTACTACAAATGATGAAAGGAGTAAACTCCATCAATGAGTCTGCAACCAATTAATGGATCGTGTTTGTCACCACATGATAGTTAGGGCCAGTGCATGTGTGCAGTTGTGTGTGTATCACTCACTGGAGTGACAGGGTCTATACATGTTTGCAGTGGTATGTATGTTGGAGTATCATCATGCCTGAGAGGCTGGACTTTAAAATATTCTGTCACACACAGTAATTTTATTTGAAAGTGTTGTACTGTGTACAGACACTGAGCACATTTCACCCTTCCATGCTTTACAGGTGGACCTGCACCTTACACAGTTGGCGAAGTGGCTCGATTTGCGGACCCAGATATATCCAGTAAGTGTTGATATTTCATTTCTGTGTTGTTTTTGCAGATGTTGTGTGATTGACTCCTGTGTGTTGGACACATAGCAAGGTATGATGTGCTGGCAAATGATGTGATATGTAACTTGACTGGAGTTTCACTTTTTTTCCATATTTGAGTTGGACAACCAGTAGTGTTTAGTCATATTTTGGGATTGTAGTGCAGCCCTGTAAGGATGGCCATGTGAATAGGGTGACATTTGTTGCTAAATTTCTTGTAAACAACATTTAGCAGAGGGCCATTTTCATGATTTAGTCAGCAAGCAGACCCTGAATCTCACAGAATAGGGATGCCAAAGTATTACCCCCAGACTTGAGCCTCCCTGTTCACTAATGAACATGTTTGACTGTATGTTTGACCTCCTAGCAGCATCTAGCTCCACATGTTGTGCTATGTGTGTGTGGCATTTGAGTACAATGTCATAGGTGTGCATACAGCTCATGCCCAGATGAGTGCTTGCATCTGTCTGCTTGTTGTAGGACAGGTATTTGTGGTATCAAGTGATGTTGACAATTGTCTGCAATTACAAACACAAATGTGGATAGGATTGTCCAAGGTTTGTGTCTATCCTAGTTGGACACCCTCCTTACCTGTGGCGGACTGACTATACCCATGTACAGCTGTCCAAAGCTTCCTGGGTGTCCTTGATGTTTGAAAGTATGTGTTGCTTGTCCATCCCCCCTGAGGCACAGGCTTAGGGTTATGAAATGTGTACCCAGGTGTTATGATCCAAGTGTAGTACACAGACATGTAAATCTGTAAATCACTTGTCCAAACCTAGGATAACCACTCTTGATTGGCAACTGCATACCATCCTGGCAATTCCATTTACAAATCACAGATCTCGTGGCCCTTGATTGTCATCCAGAAGATAGTCATTAGTTGGCTTGTCACATGTGGAGGACTTGAAGCATTTGTTATGTGACTAATGGCTGAACAGTAATGCTTAGATCATTTAGGTTGGCACACATCTTTTAGAGCATTGCTGTGCTGTTAGATAGGACATGTGTAGGATGCGTTGGCATGTACTTCCTCAGGGAGAATCTGTGATCTGTATGGTGATATGGCCTGTTTCAGCTACGTTAGATGTATTGTCTGATTCTCATCAGTAGCTGTGTCATACAGAGATGTACCTAACGTTTGGCTTTATCTTTTTTAACAGCAGCCAATATGGATGCCAGCCAGATCCATGATTTTCAGCGGAGGGCGATGTGTTACCGCCACATTCTGGATGTGGAGTCTGGGTTCCGCCACATGGCACAGCGTTATCGCCATGAAAGAGCCTCAGTGGTTTAGAGGGCATTTGCCCAAGGGGGCCCATCTGTGTCCACAACAACCGCCACCGCCAGCACCACCACTACGACCCAGGTGGCACCAAGGATGACAACCATCACTGCAGGACCATCAACTTCCTTAGCTCCAGGACCACTGACAGCAGCACCTGCACCTCCCCCTCCAAGCATGGCACCACCAACTGGACAATCCTTAACAACTGGCACTCAGACCACCCCTGCTACAGTCTTTGACACTAGTGATTTTCGTGCTGTGCAACATGACATGCAACGGATGTTACACAGAAGGGACAGGCTGCAGCAGGTGTCGCAAATAAATAAGAGGGTGCATACCATTAAGAGGGCCCTGCAGAGGACAATCTTGTGAATATGATACCCTCACCCATGATTCCCTCCCCTCCCTCCTCTTTCCTGGTTCCTTTAATTAGTGGGTTTAGGGGGCTTAGTGTTAGGTCAGAATAGGCTGTTAGTTTAGTTAGTAGTAGTGGGTTGGGGTGGAGGGTATGATATTTTTACATGTTTTTTTATATGTGTGGGTGGGTGGGTGTTCGATGATGTTGGGGTTTTTGTGTATTAAATAGAAACCCCCCCCAAAAAAAACAAATATATATAATATATAAATATATACATATATATATTTAAAAAAATATAAACAAATATATATTTGTTTAGTATAGGATAGTATGTGTTTAGGTTTGTATATGTTGTCCTCCATGTGTCCCATCATATAAGATGGGTGGGGGGGTTGATGTTTAGAGTGTTTAGTTTAAGTGATAAAGAAGTTTAGGTTAGGATAGTTAGGACCAGTTGTGGGTAATGTGTAGTTAGGCTAGGTTAGGTTAGTTAAGGTGTTACCCTAGTTTTAGTATCCATTTTACTGTTAAATAAATACTTAGGTACTCATTTACAGTATGTGTCATATGCGTGGGGATCAGGGCCTTGGCATGGGTGAACAGTATCAATTTAGTATTTGCATTTGTGTTACATCCTGCATCCAAATCCCAACTGATCTGTCACATTGGCAGCTACACCAAAGCTACTTCTCTATGCATCTGCCATCCATTGCACCCACCACTCAAGGTTACTATAGATCCCAATGTGTTGTTAAGTTTGGATGTATGTTTTCAATCTGACATACTTTGAGACCAGATTTGGTATTGAGGACACTGTGTTACATCTGCCTGCATCCTGCTGTTCATGTGAACCCTGAGAAGGTGAGTGGTGGTATAATCTCATGTAGTATAGCATATATTCCTCACACCTATCATTTGCTACATTGTACAGCCAGGTTACTTATTTGTATGTACACTCATACTCATCCATTCTTGCTGTATGGTGTGTGTGAGGAAAGATTTTAGTCAAATGTCACATACGTAAAGATTGTCTGGAAGAAAAATTAGAAGACAATATTTTTCTGCTTAGACATCCCTTGAAGAAGACTTATTCTGTCCAACACAGCATTATACTGTATAGTTTCTACTTACCTCAGAATTAACCCTCAGGAAGGGCAGATGATGGTACAATCCAGACCACAGTGCATAGTTATTAGCCCACATTCTTTCAGGGCAGTTGTATTGTCATTCAATGGGCATTGACATGAGGCAAACGTCACTAATCTCCCTCACGTTTGATGTGTCACATTACACAGAGACAAAGTGGTTGTGTAAGTGCTATTCATTTTAAAGTGCTGTAGTGCTATTTTAGATAGTCCAGTATTGTGAGTCCATTAGTGTGACACCTTCCATTGTGATCCTACACAAGTGCAAAAGGAAATGTCATTGGACATGATGGGGTCAAGTGTCATACAGTGCAGAGGGACATGAATTGCCAATGAGGTAGTGAGAGACAATCACAGGGCATAGTGACAAGGTAAACAGTGGACTGGAGAACAGTGCTTGTGAGCAGCTGTTGCAAGACTGGCATGTTACAAAACACAGGACCTTGGTTATAGGTGGCCATGTGGTCTAGTGCTACCGGGTACTCTTACTGGTGAAGTTGATCTGTTCCACGTCTTCATCTTCTGATGTGTGTGTTGTCTCCTCTGCCCTTGGTGGTGGTGGGTGTGAAGGGGCCAAACACCTTTCAGTGTTTGAAGACGTGGAGACAGAAATACCAGTAGCTGCCCACTGTGGCGCTATTAAGGGCAGTGCTGCAGCAAGGAGGAGCTGCTAGTTCTTAAGGAGAGCAGCTGCATCACTGTGGTATGCAGCCAGGTCGGCCCTGAGGGGGTCAATATTGCATTTGTGCACGCGTTTAAAGGTTTGTTGTTGGAGGTGTTGTGTCAACTCTCTTACTGCTGTGCTGATTTCCTTCACACTTTGTTGAAGTTCTTGCAAGATTGATGTCCGCCCTTGCATGGCTGCTGCCTGTTCTGCAGTTGACATCATGCACGAGTGCACCCCCTCTAGGCTGGCTGCCATATTTTACATCCCCACCCGCACCTCCTTGTCCAGCTCCCACTGTACTCCAACTACAGTCCTCTCAAAGCTGGTGCCAGTGTCGTCAGAATCCTCAGCTGGGTTGGAGCTGGCAGGTAGTACAATTGGGGTGGTGGGTGGCTCCTCTGTGATGGCTGCTGTATCTGTGCTCCTCCTTTCAACTGAAGGAGGGGTCTGGAGGGTTCCAAGGACGTCTTGGAGGGTCTGCTGGCTGACGTTTGTCAGCTCGTCATCCATGTCATCAGGGAAGTCCAGGCGAGGCATATCCCTAGGAGAGCCATAGTCCTCTGCAATGAGAAATAGTACAATTAGTGTGTCTGTGTTGTGGCATTTGTAATGTGGCGTGCCTGACTTCCTATTAGTAGTACATTGTGATATTGGTTCCTTTTCATTGTTCCTGTCATTATTATTTACATTCTCCCAGGTCTATGCCCCACCTGCATGTCACATGTAGTGTGGGCAATTTGTGGAAATGTCAGAGTCATATCCTCTAGGTGTAGGTTCTGCACAAATTGTATGTTGCCACCTTCTTGTCCTACTCAACACTCTCATGTTGTGGCCTTGAACTAGCTGTGGGTGTTCTGATGGCACTTGCACCACACTTAACAATGTGGAACTGCCCCAGTCTCTGATATTTCACATCCAGCTATATGTTGCTGAGACCTAGCATATACTATGTATAGCATTGGCATGGCACACTACAGATGTCAGCATTGGTAGTGTGAAATGTTGATGTTGGGAAATCTGTGCTACATTGGATTGCACTGATGGTCCTAGCAGTCCTCCCTTTTCCTCTTCTGACTGTGCAGGTTTATTTCACTGGCCAGTTACATGTGTCCTCCTCCTCAATGCTTTTGTCTGAGAAGTATAACAGTTGGGATGTTGCATGGTGTCACTGCAGCTATTGTGACCCAGGCATAGGGTTGACCCTGATATATTCAGCATGGGTATGACATTACTGCTGTGTACCTCATAATGTTTATGACAATGGCTGATGTTTGTAGCGACTATGGACATTCACATTTGACTGGTTTAGCACATTTTTATTATTTACAGGGGATTGATAACATTGTCATCCCAAACCCTCTAATTTGGGTGTGTTTGATCCATGGGCAAGTAACTGCCATCAGCTACTTGACCTGCACACACAGCAGAGGTGGTAGTGGCAACTGTTGTCAATGTTAAATTCCACTTGCGGATATTGCCTGAGACTGTTAATTGAGCCCTAGTTCATGTAGCGACAATACCAGCTGTCATGTGACAGCAGGCCAGTTTTACGTTGTACCCTACCCTCCTGGACTGGCTTTACCTTTCTGTCATCCTTGGCATGGCAGCACACCCCAATGCAAATGTTGTTGGTGTAGTGTAGTACTGTGCCCCAGGTTTCCTCTGAACAGCCCATGCACCCGTGCCATGCCCCTTTGCCCATTCCACTCCCTGAATATCATGACTTCCATGCATTTTATAATAGGTAGGTCCCCCGCTTACAGTTTACAAATAGCCATTTTAGTTTCCCATGCCACTTACCCTGGATCTATGTTGTCTCCTGGTAGTCTGCACTGTCCTGTCCTTGAATCCCTGTGATGATCTCCTCAGGGACGACGGCTGTCACCATCTCCTCCATGTGGTCCAGGGCCTCCTGCGGTGCCAGACTCCCACCTCCAGTCTGCAGTGCTGCCTTCCTGTTCCTGGCCATCTTTTCCTTGGTCCTGCGCTTGCAGTCATGCCAGTGTTTCTTGCACTCGATGACTGTTCTCCGTACTTCTGCCACACTGTTTATCTTGTCAACAATTTGTTGCCAAATTGCCTCTCTCTTACCAATTGGCAATTTAGAGGTGACAAAAAGTTGGTGCCGGTGTTCCGTCACCTCTTTCACCAGTATTTCCTGCTCCTCTGCACTGAACCAACACTTCCTTTTCTTCTTCTCCCTCTCCTGGGTCTTGTGTGGGTCTTCCTGGCTGGTTCCTGGTCGGATGTAATCTTCCTGGGGACTCTCAAGGCCTCTGGGATCCATTTTGGCTCTCCTTTGCACATTTTGCAGTGTTTGCGCCACTTTTTGACGCAATTGCAAAGTCATTTTTGCATCGTTAACGTCGTCTTTCTTTACGACGTGACGCATTGGTTTGAGTAAAAAAAAACTACTCACACCAGTGGTTTGCACCGCCGTACGTCAAAGTATAAATTTGATGCCCGAGCGGCGCTAAGACGTGGCATTAGATGGTGTTAAACGTTTTAACCTAAAACTGCGTCGGCGCAGTTTTGCGTCAACAAGTATAAATATGTCCCACAGTGTCTTGGATGGAAGTCCATTTACTGAAGCCTGCAGGTGCACTCAGAGCTTTAAAACTGACCTTAAAACGGGTCCCTACCAGGACGTATAATCGCAGACTTAACATTATAGTCCAAAACAGAGATCGATTTTTCAACACCATATCTGAACAATGAATATTAAAAGAAGTAAGTTAATTAATGCCAGTGATGCAGCTCCTATTTACATTTCACTTGTTTTACTCTATTTACATTTCAAAGCATTTTTACTTTTTCCAGCCTACTATGGTTTTTCATCCAGCATATTACACATGTGCATGGCTGTAAACTGCATTGCCTTTGGGCTTCTGTGTGAGTTATAGTTGTGGGTGGGTGTTTATAGCAGACCACAATTGTGTTCTCTGAAGCCGAGGGAGAAGGCAGTCTGAGTTTCCCACATAAAGCCTGTCAGTGAGTCATAAAGATGTTCAAAATACATGCTCGTTCAGTACAAAATAGTTGAAATTTTGACAGGACAAAATGAAATGGAAATGCAATGTTGACATGTGAATAGATTCGTTGTCTGTGCCTTGGGGATGTGGAAAAGGAGAGAGTGAAAAGAGGGTGCAGAAGAGAAAATAAGTGAAATTTGAAATATGCAGATTGATGATTTCACAAAGAAAAAGGGCATAAGTATCCAACAGACTGAAACTTAAGGGAAATGTGATGTGAAGAGGAGAGCAAGAGTGAACGACACATTCCGAAGATCACTACTCTTCCACCCACAGTAATAATGCTTAAATTCAGTCTTATGTTTCAGAGCTGAAACATTATACATTCCAATTATTCACAAGAATATCATTATTGTTACTTACTTATCTGATACTGCTAATAAGCATTGCCAATTCCAATAGGTTAGGCTTGTTTTAGCCTCGTGCTAGTTATTGTGTGATGTGTACATGTTTATGTCACAGGAAGGAACTGAAATACTAGTCAGGTGGCACACTGTGTGAAGCACTGGATTGTAGATCACGTGTTCAGTGAAAATATTGAAATATTCACTAAGGCTTTGTCACACAGCGATTCATAGAATCTTGGTGCAACTTCTGGTAGTTGAGGTTGTAATTAGACAGAAAACAACCATGAGGGTTATAAGTCTGGTAGAATCACGGACTTAAGTGAGCCATGAGTACGTAATTCTTTGTCATATATTTTTAACAGTGATACTGCACCCTAGTGCAAAGAAAAGTCCCCAAATAAACAGTTCTTATTTTCACCTCTGGTTTTCAGTGTGTACAATAACCCAGTAAAGTTACATACCATACACCTAGGGCTGGTAACTTAAACACTATTAGGGCACTTGCAGCATTTATTACGTTACCCTCCTAAGTAGCTTTGGAAAACTAGTCTCAGGCCTGCCATTTCACCCTGTGTGTGCAGTTTGGATCTGCCATTCTGACCTGTCAAAATAAATATGTTACCATGCTATACCTCTCTTTTTAATATATATAAGTCACCCCTAGGGTATTCCCTAAACAGCCCATATGGCAGGACGCCGTTTATTTTAAAAGTTGATATGCACTTTTACGTTTTACATGTTCTGGTACTGAAAAACTCCCAGATTGGCTTTTCAATTCTGTGAGGCCTACCTCTCCCATAAGATAACATTGGATAACCTTATTGTATTTAATAATTGATATTTTTTTGCAGGTAGAAATGTCATGTTGGTCTCTGAGGAATTATAATTTAAAACCCTCTTTAATGGAAAAATTGGATTGTAAGTCACAAAGCTGAAAATGCCACTTTTATAAAGGTTGCATGTTCTTGTCCATACCATTTGTTACCTGCAGTCTGTGTCTTGTGTCACATAACTAAGTTATGGCAGTTGGCCTTTGTGTATTCCTCTGAGATAGCTACGCAGTAGAGTGTCTGGGTGTTGGCCAAATGGGTCATCCCGACTTGATGGGGGTCAGGGGGAGGGAGCTGTCACTTGTCACACTTGCACTTCAAATGCTCCGCTGGAACACCCATCCTGCTCTTCTCGCTACAGTGAAAACCATTGATGATGCTCTCCCTCCTCCTTGTGGCCTCCTCCACCACAAGCTGGACTCTTGATGCTGGACTTTAGAGGGTAACTCTTTCAGCTGGACTAACCTGGTCTATGTATCTGGCCCACACTCCGTTTCAGTCAATCTGACTTGTGAGTTTCACCTGGCCTCGCAAAACCAGATAAATGCAAGTGGTACTTTGTGCTTTTATGCGCTATGCTTACCTTAAATCTTTTAAATTGCATATATCTGGTTCTAGTGATTATAATTTTGTCATTTTGGTGTCAAATAATGTATTTCATTTTACTTAATTTTTCTAAATTGGTGTTGTGTTTTCACTTTGTTACTGTTTGTGTGCTGCATAAATTCTTTACACATGGCCTCTAAATTAAACCTGACTGCTTATGTGCCAAACTATTGGAGGGTTAAGCACGGGTTAATTTAGTGAGTGACAAGAATTTTGGCTGTTGCTTGAGTAGGGTTTCACCCTCCTCAAACAACGAGCCGGTTTCTCACATTCAGCAGAGTACATTTGGGATTTTCATTAAGCTTGACTGAAATAAAAGTTATTCCAGCTGTAATTTTGGGAAATTCACATTGGGGAATTAGGCCACAAAGTGTAATTATGTACCATTCATGATAGAAATGTACTGTACATCTGTCATCCGGGTCAACAAAGGTCCTGTGAATGCAGGGGAACAACAGAATGTGAGCAGCTATTCTTTGTGGTGCTTTTATTTTTTAGCAAAAAGTGTAATTTCATTTATATTTGCCAAATTTTTGTATAATTTCACACAACCCAGCTTTTGCTTTACACAATTTTAACACAAGGACATCAATCTCCCCTAAAAGTTTACTACATTTTATAAAACCAGGCTAAATCATAATGGCACTAAAACACAGCCTGTCAAATTTTTGTTGGTATTGTAAATCAATGCATTCACCCAGTGGGCCATATCGTACCTGGGCCATCCCTACAGCATCAAACCTCGTATCATTGTTAAGATTGGTCTTTTTGTGCCCATCTCAGCTAAAGTGGACCATGATTTAGATCTATTGATCGGGACAAATTCTGTTTTGCGATTCATGAAGGTCATATGAAGTGGGGCCTTGGCTATTTGAACATATTCATTACATTGCATATATAAAAGCATTCCCTGATCTTGTTCCTGTCTCAAACCAGCATGCAGATTGGTGTGAATCTCTTCAGTGTTCACCCAATATTGTTGACAGTTGAGTAGCACCCGGTCAAATATCCTTCCACCTCCATCCAAAAGGAAAATTGGTCTATAGTGGTCTGGAATGCTTCTACTGCTGTTGTCATGCAATTGGATAATTATAGCTGGCAGCCTATAAGAAGGAATTGTTCCTAACATTAATATGGCATTACAACTTCAATTAAAACATGGTATCAGAGCTTTACTTTTCAACAGTGGAAGTCTACTGGAAATGCATCAGAATCAGGTGTTTTAATAGGCTTCTCACTAAGAACAGTACTCGCCTCCACCCGATTTGCGCCATTTTTAACGACGCCAGAAGCCATTTACATGACTCCTGTCTTAGTAAAGACAGGAGTCATGCCCCCTTGCCCAATGGCCATGCCCAGGGGACTTATGTCCCCTGGGCATGGTCATTGGGCATTGAGGCATGTAGGGGGGCACAAATCAGGCCCCCCTATGCCACAAAAAAAAAAATTATACTTACCTGAACTTACCTGAATGTCCCTGGGGTGGGTCCCTCCATCCTTGGGTGTCCTCCTGGGGTGGGCAAGGGTGGCAGGGGGGGTCCCTAGGGGCATGGGAGGGCAGCTGTGGGCTCATTTTGAGCCCACAGGTCCCTTAACGCCTGCCCTGACCCAGGCGTTAAAAAGTGGCGCAAATGCGGTGTTTTCTGCCCCGCCAAGTCCCGGGCGTGATTTTTGCCCGGGAGTATAAATACGACGCATTTGCGTTGCAGTCATTTTTTTGGACGGGAACGCCTACCTTGCATCTCATTAACGCAAGGAAGGCGTTCACGCTAAAAAATGACGCTCTTTACTCATACTTTGGCGCTAGACGCCATTTACATGACTCCTGTCTTAGTAAAGACAGGAGTCATGCCCCCTTGCCCAATGGCCATGCCCAGGGGACTTATGTCCCCTGGGCATGGTCATTGGGCATTGAGGCATGTAGGGGGGCACAAATCAGGCCCCCCTATGCCACAAAAAAAAAAAATTATACTTACCTGAACTTACCTGAATGTCCCTGGGGTGGGTCCCTCCATCCTTGGGTGTCCTCCTGGGGTGGGCAAGGGTGGCAGGGGGGGTCCCTGGGGGCATGGGAGGGCAGCTGTGGGCTCATTTTGAGCCCACAGGTCCCTTAACGCCTGCCCTGACCCAGGCGTTAAAAAGTGGCGCAAATGCGGTGTTTTCTGCCCCGCCAACTCCCGGGCGTGATTTTTGCCCGGGAGTATAAATACGACGCATTTGCGTCGCAGTCATTTTTTTGGACGGGAACGCCTACCTTGCATCTCATTAACGCAAGGAAGGCGTTCACGCTAAAAAATGACGCTCTTTACTCATACTTTGGCGCTAGACGTGTCTAGCGTCAAAGTATAAATATGGCGTTAGTTTTGCGCCGAATTTGCGTCGAAAAAAACGACGCTAATTCGCCGCAAACGGAGTATAAATATGCCCCAATGTGTCTATTCTGTAGGCGTGGCCATTCTTACATGGAGGTTCTGAGAAGTCACACTTCATTATTTGTAACCAGATCACCTTCCAAACAACCTACCGGACTGATGACTACTGATGATATCAATCAACGCATTTCATTTACACCCACATATAACTAATCATTTAATTATGATCACGCGCTTCTCCCAATATGTGACTCTACTCCAGCGCTATGCAGTAACAAGTAATGCAACCTCCCTACACAGCCCTCACCATTCTGAATTACTATATTGTGCAGCTTAACTCCTTCTCCAGAAACTCTCTAGTACTATCCAACAACATAGTTGCTGACATGTAGGCTGTGCTATTCAACATGTCTCCTTCACACATTTATGTTCCTATATGCTTTAAAGGGCGAGTTAAAAGAGTTTAGAAGTCACACTAGTGGTAGCAAAGAGCTGTATAAATGCAAAGTAACAGTAACATTGTTTAACACATCCTAACCTGCTTTTTACTTACTTAACTGAGAATGACTAAAAGGAAAACATTACAATTCTCATTTTTGACTAAGCTGTGGAAACAAAATATTTGCTGCTCACTGAAAACATGCAGGACTGATAAGCTCACTTTGACACAGGTATAAAAAATGGAACATATGTTTTTGTATTATTTTCGATGCTGCGTGCAGGAATGTAAATGGAGCATCTTGGATTTGCTGTATTTAACGTTTTGCAGCACAGCAAAATGGAGGAAACTGATTGTGATTGCCATTTGCACAACGGTTTTTACCACACAAAACCCTTTGCATCCTTGTTAAAATATGTAGTAAACTGAATTTTAACTATTTCTACAGCTTTCTTGAGAGAAATGAATTATCACTTTATAAGAAGAGTGCTGTATGGTTTTTACACGGAAATGAAGGCCTCTCACAATTACAGAAGCTCGCAGTTACATAGAAACATTCATTTGGATTTATAGCAGAAGCGCCCGTCCAAACCTACTATATGTGTCATAATAGGTAACATGAGGTTTACACTGCTGCCAAACTTAAGAAAATTATGTTGGTACTGTTTCCCCTCCCATTTGCTAGGTACCGATGCAAACAGGGTATGTTAAAGTCCACATAACATATTGCCACATTTTTTCTGCGTTTATTTAGCAAGAAACGGAGCAAAACAAGTAAATATACGTTTAAACTAGGTGATGAAACTAGGGGCCATATTTATACTTTTTGACGCTAAACTGCGCTAACGCAGTTTAGCGCAAAAAAAATTAGCGCCGTCTAACGCCATTCTGAAGCGCCATGCGGGCGCCGTATTTATAGAATGCCGTTAGCCGGCGTTAGCCGACCGGCGCTGCCTGGTGTGCGTGGAAAAAAACCACGTACACCAGGCAGCGCCGGCGTAGGGGAAAATGGCGTATGGGCGTCTCAAAATGGGGCAAGTCAGGTTGAGTCCAAAAAATCGCCTTAACCTGATTTGCGCCATTTTTTTACGACGCCCATCCCCCATTAACATGACTCCTGTCTTAGCAAAGACAGGAGTCATGCCCCCTTGCCCAATGGCCATGCCCAGGGGACTTCTGTCCCCTGGGCATGGTCATTGGGCATAGTGGCATGTAGGAGGGCACAAATCAGGCCCCCCTATGCCACAAAAAAAAATAAAAAAAATACTTACCTGAACTTACCTTAATGTCCCTGGGGTGGGTCCCTCCATCCTTGGGTGTCCTCCTGGGCTGGGCAAGGGTGGCAGGGGGTGTCCCTGGGGGCAGGGGAGGGCACCTCTGGGCTCATTCTGAGCCCACAGGTCCCTTAACACCTGCCCTGACCCAGGCGTTAAAATCCGGCGCAAATGCGAGGTTTTTTGCCCCGCCCACTCTCGGGCGTGATTTTTGCCCGGGAGTATAAATACCACTCACATGCCTGGGAGTAATTTTTTTAGACGGGAACGCCTACCTTGCATCTCATTAACGCAAGGAAGGTGTTCACGCAAAAAAATGACGCTAACTCCATGGACTTTGGCGCTAGACGCGTCTAACGCCAAAGTATAAATATGGAGTTAGTTTTGCGTCGAAATTGCGTAAAAAAAAACGACGCAATTTCGGCGCAAATGGAGTATAAATATGCCCCTAGGTTTGTGACAACAACGCATTTGTTTTAGGAGGAAGACTTTCCAATGCCCCTTTTACCACTAGAAATGACTTCCCTTACCCCGTCTCTCTAGACAGCGCCTTTATATATGTTAATTATTTTTAACACACTTCCAGGAGGAGGTGAAAGCAGTTCTAAACGCTTTGAAGGCATAGGATGCGCAAGTCACCTCACGGACAGCGCTTCACTCATGCTAATCTGTCTGGCAACCACAAACTTGACTGGAAATTGAGCTACGAAGTACTGAGAACAATGTTTTACATTTTGCAGCTAACTTATTAACAAATGGGTGGTTTCTTCTCATGTGTTCTTGTAATAAAAGTGGTGGGCAGCTTGTTTGGGAGGCACACACTTGAATGTTTTTGCGGTAGAAGAGGACTCACCTGTTTGGTGCCGGGAAGAACTTTCTACTAAATGGCTGAATTCAAAGTTGTCTGTTTTAACACGTTAGTTTTGGGCTTGTAAGTGGAAGAAGTCATTATTGAATTGTTATTGTGTTGTTATATTGTTTTATATTTCGGATGATGTGCTGTACCACATTGTGGGCAGGCAGTATGCTAAACTGTTGCATGTGCCTCATTAGCAGGGTATGACTTATAGCTCCCAGTTTATATGAGAGGGGCTTGCATGCGCGATGACCAGAGTTGTGCTCTTATGTTATATCGGTATGCAGGGCAAAGGAAACCAGTGAAAGATGGCATGCTAAAACTTTTAAGATCATGATATAGTTTGAAGGGTAGGGGCAAATATTATTGCTACTATGGGGAATGTTTTGGTACTGTATAGGTGATTGAGAGCGGATGCTTATTTTTAATGTTACGTCAATGTATAACTGCACTTAAATGTCAAGTGCATCAAAGTAGAGCAAGAGATGCCTGTGCATGTACTCATGTCTAGCATCCTCAAAGAAGATTTATTTCCAGTTTTGTGATGCAAGATCAAAGTTTAGAATGGTTCAGGATTATGGGCCTTTATATAATTCTCAGCGTTTCTCTTGGATTGCATGAATGAGCACAAAAAACATTCTTTGAGTCTTTTCATCTTTCTATTTGTGATGAAAAATTTAGCACATGTAGAAAGAGGAACAAACAAGGAGAAATATGATATTTATTTTTTGTTATGCCTCCCCTGGAAAGCATAAACAACAAGAGATGGACGGAATGCTGAACATTGTCACACACTCACCCCCAGTCATAGATCTGGGTTTAATCCATCGTTCTTTTGCTCACCATGCCACCCCAGTTTGGACCCAGCTATATGCAAATCAGTCTTGACCCTGTTCCTCATGGGAACAGTCCAGACCGAACTGCCAAGCCAGGTCCTCACTGGACCGGAAACAAGCATCCTGGGACCGGTTTCGGGGTTTCACCCCTCATCAGCCAGGCTAGCTTGAATCCAGTGGCATGGGAAGCACGGGACCCACGTCTGGGCATACCCTTCCCACTTAGGGCGACAAAGCAAAAACAACAAGAAATGGACGGAATGCTGAACATTGTCAAACACTCACCCCCAGTCATAGATCTGGGTTTAATCCATCGTTCTTTTGCTCACCATGCCACCCCAGTTTGGACCCAGCTATATGCAAATCAGTCTTGACCCTGTTCCTCATGGGAACAGTCCAGACCGAACTGCCAAGCCAGGTCCTCACTGGACCAGAAACAAGCATCCTGGGACCGGTTTCGGGGTTTCACCCCTCATCAGCCAGGCTAGCTTGAATCCAGTGGCATGGGAAGCACGGGACCCACGTCTGGGCATACCCTTCCCACTTAGGGCGACAAATGCAAAAACAACAAGTGATGGACGGAATGCTGAACATTGTCAAACATTCACCCCCAGTCACAGATCTGGGTTTAATCCATCGTTTTTTTGCTGCCCATGCCATTCCAGTTTGGACCCAGCCATATGCAAATCAGTCTTGACCCTGTTCCCCATGGGAACAGTCCAGCCCGAACTGCTAGGCCAGGTCTTCCCTGGACTGGAAACAAGCATCCTGGGACCGGTTTCGGGGTTTCACCCCTCATCAGCCAGGCTAGCTTGAATCCAGTGGCATGGGAAGCACGGGACCCACGTCTGGGCATACCCTTCCCACTTAGGGCGACAATACTAAGGGGCATATTTATACTCTGTTTGCGCCGGAATTGCGTAGTTTTTTTTGACGCAATTCCGACGCAAAACTAACTCCATATTTATACTTTGGCGTTAGACGCGTCTAGCGCCAAAGTCCATGGAGTTTGCGTAATTTTTTTGCGTGGACACCTACTTTGCGTTAATGATATGCAAGGTAGGCGTTCCCGTCTAAAAAATTGACTCCGAGGCATGTGCGCCGTATTTACACTCCCAGGCAAAATTCACGCCCGGGAGTGGGCGGGTCAAAAAAAATGACGTACGGCCGCTTTTGCGCCGTTTTTTAGCGCCTGGACAAGGCAGGCGATAAGGGACCTGTGGGCTCGGAAGGAGCCCAGAGGTGCCCTCCCATGCCCCCAGGGACACCCCCTGTCACCCTTGCCCACCCCAGGAGGACACCCAAGGCTGGAGGGACCCATCCCAGAGACATTAAGGTAAGTTCCGGTAAGTATTTTTTTAAAAACATTTTGTGGCATAGGGGGGCCTAATTTGTGCCCCCCTACATGCCACTATGTCCAATGACCATGCCCAGGGTACAGAAGTCCCCTGGGCATGGCCATTGGGCAAGGTGGCATGACTCCTGTCTTTGCTAAGACAGGAGTCATTTCTATGGGGGTTGGGAGTCGAAAAAAATGGCGCAAATCGGGTTGAGGCGAAAAATTTGCCTCAGCCTGACTTGCCCCATTTTTTGACGCCCAAGCTCCATTTTCCCCTACGCGGCGCTGCCTGGTGTACGTCGTTTTTTTCCACGCACACCAGGCAGCACCGGCGGCTAACACCGGCTAACGTCATTGATTAAATACGGCGCCCGCATAGCGCTTCAGAATGGCGTTAGCCGGCGCTCATTTTTTTGACGCAAAACTGCGTTAGCGCAGTTTTGCGTCAAAAAGTATAAATATGGCCCTTAATGTAGCACCTCTGAACTACAACACTTTCCCTGCCTTTCTTTTTGTTGGGATAGGAATTGTAAAATTCACGTCTTCGAAGTCCAGTGCTTTCCCTGCTATTGCTTTGACTGGAGTGGGAATAATAAACTTAACCCTACCTTTTCCTGCTGTTGCATTGATTGGAGTAGAAATAGTAAATCTAATCCCTCTGAAGTCCAGCACTTTGCCTACTATTGCAGTGACTAGAGCAGGAAAAGTAAACCGAACCCCTCCGAAATCCCAAACTTTCCCTACTGTGAATAAACATATTCTTAGACTCCAATAGTTTTCATAATACCGGTTAAATTGATTTTTATAGAATTAATTGTTTTGTATTTTTAACATTTCATTCTATTTATTTTTTTATTTTTAAATTGAATCTTTATAGTATTTTAAGTGAACGTGTTTGGGGTTTTAAATTTTTACTTTTTTATCTATTGTCAAAATGAATTCATAAATCTTTTGAATTGGTGATATATACAGTGTTGTTAGTTTATATAAGTATATATTTATATGTGGTATTAAATATTAATGGAATATATTTATTTTACATTTATATATTAAAATATTTAACATTTACCAATCTAAAATCTATTTATATTAATACATCAATATTTGTAAACATCAGGCAGTTTCAATAATATTTTTTTCCAATATCTTTGTAATGCCCATTGTAGGTACAGGGGCACAAAACTGTGGTAAATGATATTTTTGACACAATATTTTTGCAACAATATAGGTTACCACGATTCTGTAGCCTGGCTGCTAGTGGTGACACAAAGGGGGCTGCAGTGTAGCCCACTTATCCTGATGAGCCATCTGTGCTGGAAGAAAGGGTTGAGTGGTCACTCACACCTAGCTGGGCTGTGCCTGCCGTCTCACAAAGCAGTCTCTGACATGCTGGTGTGTGGTTGGGGCCTGGCCTGGACAAGAAAGGATCTCACAGACACTTGAATCTTTACTTTGAAGTAGGCCTACTTCAAAGGCAGAAAGGGGAATATTAAGAGCACCCCAAGTCCCGGACTTTAGATTACCTCAAGGATTCAAGAGAAACCTCTGCCTGGAGAAGAGCTGAAGAACTGAGGAGAAGTGCGGCCCTGCCTGTGACTGTGCTTTGTGGAGCTATCCTGCAGTTGCTGCTTCTGCCTGTGCAAGTGGACACAGACTGGACTTGGTTGCATTTCTGCTTGATAAGTGACTCCAAGGGCTTGGAGTCAAGCTTGCCTCCTGATTTTAAGCATCAGGGACAGCAAAGGCTTCACCAGCCAGACCTGAGTCTACTTTCTGTGGACTCTAGCTTGCCAGAGGGTGCCATTCCAGTTCCTGGTCCCCTGGGAGTGGATTCCTGGAGAAAAACAGTCTACCGATGTCGTATGACGCTGTGCGACTTCGTAATAAAAGGTGTCACCCAAACTGCTATGCCGCTTGCCCTGAGGCCGTAGGCCTCGCTGAGTGCAAATCCGATGACCCTGTGAGCTGATGCCGCTACCCCGGAACCACAACACCGCCGGCCCGAGGCCGTGGACCTCATAGGAGTTTGACGACCCTGTAGGCCTGGCATCGCTGCAATCGCTGATCCTATCCGACTTCGCTGACACCGGAGTGTCGTAAGTCCAAAATCTGTGATGATCCAATGCCATTGCAGCACCTGTGACATCATTGCGACCCCATGAAGTTACCCCAAAGCATCGTAACTTGCCGGACTTCGCATCTGCTGGAACCAAGGAACCGACTTTGCATCTGACGCCGCCTCACCTCCATCACCTTGTAGAAAGGACCCAACACCGCTGCACAACACGGCAGTCTTTCTGCCCTGTGGCACCGGAACCTATGCAGCATTGGATCCAGTAATTCGCATTGCAGGAAAGGATGCCGTTACAACAACGTGTTTCACCAACTTGCAGAGTTTTAGCCTCAAATCACTGTTTTCTTGCTTTTAAGTGCTCAATTTGTATTTTTAACTGAATATTGTGGATTTTTATCGTATTTGGTCTTGTTAATTTATATAAAATATTTAATATTTTTCTAAACCTGTGTTGTCATTTTGTAGTGGTTGACTGTATTACTGTGTGTGTTGGTATATTGCTTTACAAATTGCTTCTGAAATTAAGCCTGCTTGCTCGTGCCAAAATACCAAGGGAGTGAGCGGGGGTTAACTGAGTGTGATTCTCCTTTACTCTGACTAGACTGAGGGTCCTTGCTTGTAGAGGGGTTAACCGGACTGCCATCCAAAGACCCTATTTCTAACAGTTACACGATACAGCACAGACATAACAAAATTGGTAATGGAACGGGTGGACCCTATTTACTTCTTATATGATGGTAAAATACCTTGGGACTTACCCTGTCATGAAAACTGTAATAAAGCATTGACAAGCTACCCAGAAAGAGATAGTTTGACATCACATACAAACACAAAAGACCACACCCCTTTGGATAGTGGCTGGGTTCTTTCCATTCTCTTCGGGGCCTTGGGAAATGGGACATTATTGATATCTTGAAGCTGGGCTCTAAATGTAATGCATTATGCGTGTTCTGAGAGCTGCAAACTAATTTTGAACTAGACAAAACTCAATATGTTTGTTAGTTCTACCTGTGGCATGCACTACCACGATATCTCACCGTTTTTCTAAACTTAGCAGAATTTAAACCATTAGAGGGTAAATTATTGATTAGTGAAATGGGCCCACATAAGGTCTCATCACTCTACAAAAAACCTGTAATACATAATAATGACTCTTTTTCAAAGCAGCATGCAAATTGGGAAAAGTATAGTGCAACTCTCGAAGAAGAAGAAATGGTGGAAGCCAAGATGGCTCTCAAGTAGTGGGTAGCTTCCAATTCTGCAGCACTCAATTATGTTACTTTAATGGAACATATTCCACAGAGCATATTATACATAATATAGGCTTTGGCTGTATGGCAGAGTCTCTTCTCCTAGACGTGTGTGCTGCAAAAGGACTAAAGCAGACTTCTTTCATAAAGAGTGGGAATGCCCTTGGATTAAACAGTTTTGGGACAATGTTAGTCAGCTCCTGAAATGAGTCAGCAACTGGCAAAAGGACAAAGGGCCCGATTCACAAAGATAAACATAGACCAAAAGCCTAAGTTAAAGACTTTTGGTATTCACAAAGGTAAGTTACAAGTAGTAACTTTACGTCCACGCTCAAGAGGGAGGGCAGAATGCAGAAACTCCATCCAAAGTGGGGATGTAAATTTACTACTCGTACCTTATCTTTGTGAATACTGAAAGTTGTAAACTTAGACTTTTGGTCTAAATTTACCTTTGTAAATCGCTTCTCCAGACTCAAAACTGTCCGTACTGCATATAACGTGTGACACAGACATAAAGAGATAGAACTTTTTTTATCATTTACATAGGCTTTGTGTTGGCAAAATAAGACTTGGCCAAGTACTGGCTTAATATAGACCCACCCACCTGTGGTGCCTGAATGGGCCCAGGGAATGTAAAAGTGTATGGCCTTGAATGTCCCTAGTTATTTAGCCTCAGGATGCCTATTTGAGCACGGCAAAATATGGGGGGCCTGGATGGAATATCAAGGAATAATGTCAGGCCCTCTGGTATAATGATTCCCTGTTTAACGTTGTTCTGATTGCCTGTTTAATGCTTTCTATGCATGCAATTTCCATAACGAGCCCGTGGGGGATGCTTATGATTGCAATTTGTAATTTTCTGATGTATAATCAATAAAATTGTTTTAGAAAAAAAGTCATGAATATCATCTTATGGGCATGGTTTTTCCTCTTAGCCCCATTTCATCCCTGGCATTTTTATGCATGCACTGACTTCTAATACTTTGTTCAGGATCAGCTCTAGGCAAAAGGCACAATTGATTGCCAATAATGCACTGCAATGATGAAAAAGCTGTGGATCCTTTTTTCTTTCACTAGTTAGGAGACAGTTGGGCAGTAAAAACCATACCCAAAGTCCATAGATGCTGATAGAAAGTCAGAGAAAATAGAAAATCTAGACATCCATAGCCAATGAGGTGAATACCGACATTACAGACAAAGGACCTGGTTTAAATGTAGGTGGATGCCCATCATTCTGCCATGGTGATGGAGTAAAGTACTCTGCCTCCATGGCAGAGGGGCCACCTTCCTAATTTATGAATGACCGCCAAACAGACAGTCATTTATAAAAGCCTTGTCAAGAGGCACTGTCAAGGTGGTTCCTGTCAATGCAGTTTACTCTTTGCTACAGGCCAAGAGTCAGCATGATGCATTTCTTATTTTATTTGCAAAAAGAAAATGCACCAAGCGGTATGCACTGCACATTGTAGTGCCCACTCTGCCCCTTCACAGAATTCTGTGGAATTCCACAGAATTTTTATTTTAGTCTCTGGAACACTGCGGAATGAAACTCCCCGAATTCTGCCCAACCCTAATTGTAACACACTACCTCAGTGGGGACATGAACATCACTATAATAACACACTATCACAGTTGGGACTTGAATCACTATAATAACACGCTATCACTGTGGGGACTTGAACATCATCTTTGTTCTCCATACAGTGTGGCCAGGGGCAATTTTATGCCCATAGGTGTAATGATGTAACATGGCTCCATGCCAGAACACTGGGCATGGAACCAGCTTGTTCTGAGGTTCTGTGATGCAGGGTTCTCTGCATGACAGTTGATATGCTGGCTGTTGGTTGAGGCTGTAATAAATACCTCCTACCACATATCTTCATCTGGTGTGGATTCACATTATTACACTATTAGAATAGAAGTAACATGAGAACAAAAACACATTTGAACAGAAAGAAAAAGAGGGTAGAAAGAACTACACAAAATCACGCAAATGTAAAGTAAACCTGCGTGTTCTGACAATCCTACGAGTATGATCAGACCTTAAATCAATGTCAGAGGGAAAACGATAAGAAGTATCATCTCTCCTGTCGGCCATACCACACCCCCCAAAATGTGCTACACGACTATGATTCCAGATGCAACCATCATCCGTCTTGACAGCATTTTTAAACAGCTTAATGATAGTTTTTGGAGAGGTATATTTTGACCAATTTTGACACCCAACAGGAGCTTTGACCTTTACTTTATCTCCAACCTCAAAATTTGTAACTTTCGCATTATTCCTTTTATCAACATAAATCTTCCTTTTGCTTTGCAGAGACACTTCTTTGTCTCTACATTCCCCAATACCATTGTTTTTCAAACCCTTCCCAGCAACCATCCAGCCAGGACACAAACAAGTATTTGGAGACCTTCCCCTGAGCAGTTCAAAAGGAGTCTTCCCCGTTGATGCATGAGGAGTGTACCTGTAAGCTGTTATACGACCCTGCAGTTCTTTTCTCCAATCTAAACAGTTTACCTTTGCTAATTGTATACTCTCTTTTAAAGTCCTGTTAAATCTCTCCAAAGCACCATTCGCCTCTGGATGATATAACGCAATTTTTTTATGTACAATTCCACATTTTACAAAATACTCCTCCATCTGAGCAGAACAGAACTGCGGACCATTGTCAGAAAGAATAGAGTTAGGAAAACTCTCGCGTTTGAACACAGATTCTAAAAAACTGATCACAGATTGAGAAGTGATCTCTCTCACCAAACTCACCTCCACCCATCGTGAATACAAATCCAGCAACACCAACAGGTAAGGAGTCTGATGTTCTCCATGCAATGGCCCCACAATATCGATAGCTAATTCATCCCATGGACTTTTTGGTAAACTTCTACAAACCATAGGTGAACATCTTGGTTTGAGCACCTTATCACTAGCTTGACAAGGTGTAAACTCCCTAACAGTACGTTCCACCATCAAATCTAATCCAGGCCACCAGAAATCCTGACGGATGCGCTCTTTGGTTTTAGAAATGCCCATATGCCCTTCATGAGCCATGTTCACGATGACTTCTCTCAAACTCAATGGGGGAATCATTCTTGTGCCCCTCATTAGAATACCATCAACAACGGCTAACTCATTCGCAACTAACGACCAAGGTTTAACCAGACTTCGAGACTTATGCTGTTCCAAAAGAGACATCACAGAACACAATTCACTATCCTTTTGCAACTCATCCCTCCATTCATCTTCCTTTACAGCCCCCAGCGTAACATCACAAACTCTTATGCCACACTCAGCATCACATTGATCATTTTCATCCTGAGATTTATCATTCCCTACCACCTCCACCAATCTTGACAGACAGTCTGACGTTACATTTGTCTTTCCCGGAATGTATTCAAACATGAAGTTATACTCCTGTAAGGAAATGACCCATCTACTGATCCTCGAGGAAATTGAGTCCAAACCCTTCTTCTCAAAAATTTCTTTCAGGGGTTTATGATCAGACCTGACTACGAAAGAAGATCCCCAGACAAATTTTCTGAACTTGTTTATGGCCCAGAAAATTGCCAACGCTTCCTTCTCTATAACAGAATACCCTATCTCTGCCCCTTTCAAGCATCTTGAAGCACAAGCTATTAGCACCTCTTGGCCCTTCCTGATCTGAAAAAGAAGAGCACCCAGCCCCTTTATACTCGCATCAGTAACAATGAAAGTGGGATTCCCAGGTACAAAAGCTTGTAAGTTTGGTGCATTCCTGAGATCATTTTTTACTTGTTTAAATTCTGTACCACACTCTTCCGTCCAAACAAACTCTGCATTCTTACACATCAACTTCCTTAGATTTACTGTCTTATCTGCAAAATTTCGTATAAATTTGTTATAAAATTCTGCCATACCTAAGAATGAAGAAACCTCATCTTTTGTACACGGTTCTTTTAACATTTCGATAGTGTCCACCAAATGCTTTTTAGGACTCACCCCCTGCCGTGAAATATGATGACCCAAATAGTCCAGTTCAGTGACTCCAAATTTACATTTGCTTCGCCTAAGAGATAACCCAGCATCAAGCATCCTTTTAAGCACAGCATGCACCCTCTCATCATGTTCTCTCACGTCTCTCCCACATATTAATACATCGTCCTGGTAGCACTTTACGCCTGAAATGCCTTTAAAAAGATCTTCCATAATCCTCTGGAATACTGAGGCCGCAGAAACCAGCCCAAACGGCATACGCAAAAACTTGAAGGCCCCCATTGGCGTAATAAAAGCCGTTAATTCTTGACACTCTTTACTCAACGGAACCTGATGGTATGCTCATGCCATATCCAGAGTGGTAAAATAACAAGCACCATCCAACGATGATACTAATTCCTCAATATTGGGAAGTGGGAACTTGTCAACCACCACTTCTTTATTTAAGGCACGAAGATCCACACATAGACGGATTTCATTATTTGGTTTACGTGCCACAACAATGGGAGCTAACCACTCCGTTGCCTCTACAGGCTGTATAACACCAGTGGACAACAATTTATCTATCTCTTTTTGTACAGCGTCTTGGACACAAATGGGAATGCGTCTAACTTTTGCCACAACTGGTACTGCGCCCTGTTTCAACTTAATATGGTGATTGTACCCCTTTAAACACCCCAAGGTGTCACTGAACAATTCACCAAAAGCTCTCACAAACCTGTTTTCGTCACCCTCAATAGATTGTACCTGAACAGATGGATGTGCATTAGGATTGAGAATGACACCCAAACGTGCTTGATGACTCCAGCTCAACAAATTATCACCCCTCTCAGCAACATAAATCCTAGCATCAGTGAACCTACCATTGTACTCAATGCAGTCGTCAAAATAACCTAATAACTTAATTGGCAACCCACCATAACCCGTAGGTTTAATATTAGGTTTGAAAAATTTCTTCCTTCCTTGAAAATTCTTCATAAAAAGATCCTTTGAGAGAAACGTGATGTGAGAGCACGAATCAAATTTCATTTTGACTCTAACATCCCCCACCAAAACCCATTCAGAGGGGTGTTCCACCTCACTCACTAACTTGAAAACTGACTTCCTTTATTTCTGATCTAGAATCTCTCCTATTCCTCATCCTACAATTTTTCCCAAAATGTCCTCTTTTTCTGCAAACATTACAAGTAATCCTATTAGCAGGACACTCACTTGCATTAGCCATGTGTCCAAATCTTCCACATCTGTAGCAATTTCCTTGAAAAGGTGTTGCAAACCTACTATTCCCCAGTGTCTTTTCTGCGCTATTTTCAATTACAACACCTTTCTCACGGACACCCTCAAACTTTTTTTTCTTCTCATCTTTTTGTATGACTTGACACTCCACTTCTTGTGCTTTTACACTGACCTTGTCTTCTTTATGTGCTTTACTTAGTTCTCCAACACACTTTAACATATGCTCTACCCTTTTTGCAATACTAACAACCTCATCCAACGGTGGCTCGTCCTTTAGCCAGAGTTCTTCCCTCACTTTATCACTGCAACACCTCAGCACAAACTGATCTCTAATCCTTTCTTCTACCAACGCCCCAAATTTACAACTTGAAGCCAACTTCCGTAACGCCGTAATATATTCTTCAACACTCTCCACTTTCCCTTGCTCCCGCAAACCAAAATGGTACCTTTCCATAATAGTACTAATCTTTGGCAAGTAATGTAAATCTAGTTGTCTTGCACATATTTCATATTCATTCAACCCCCTCTGATCAGCTTGCGACAATGGAGGTAGATTTTCCAACACCTCCTGTCCTTCACCCCGTAAACAATGTAACAAAAGTGCCTGCTTCCTTTCACCACTCAAATTCGTGCCACACACCCTGGCATAATTCTCAAAAATATTTTTCCATTTCTTCCACTTAATAACCGGTTCTCCTGGATCTGACAAGAAAAACGGCGGCGCTGTAACATTCTGCATACTCACAAGAGGTGTAAAACACTTCTTCCCCACAATATATTCCAAACCCTACTAGTTGCTAAAAGTACTTAAAGTCCAAAAGGTTTCACAGTCACCGTATGTCCCAGCACGATGCTGCTATTTCAAACACGGGTCTTCAGGTGTGTTTGTCACCGCAGAGACGACCTTTTCAGTTTACTTCATTTTACAACGCCCAATACTTGTATTCCACAAGTGCAATAAAGTTTCCAAAGAAATGTATATTCCCGTGACCACAAACCAATATAGTGATCCTTATCCAGTCTCCGTCTAAGTTTCAACTTCCAATAGACCGTCGATGTTCTTCTTCGATGTCCTCCAACAATTGCGCTGTAAAAAATTTTTTTTTTTTAAAATACAAAAAATTCCTTCTTCCTCATCTAAGATGGCTGCCACGAAACATTTAGTCCGTTTTCTTCAGGCAGTTGGGCTTGCTTTCTCTTTGAGCAATCTCGGATCGTTTTCCTCACTCAAAATGGCCGCAACCAAACATCCAGTCTATTTTCTTCAGACAATCTGGCTTGTTTTTCTCCTTTCACCACACTCAAGATGGCCGCCAACAATTCCCACAGCTTACAGTCCTTTTTCAATTGCTCACTGACCTTCTGATGTCGTGAAGCATCCAGAGACCACTTTGATCCTTAGTAAATGCTCAAACAGCTTTCCACAAAGCCCCTACAACCGCAATTTCACACTTTTCTCCGCTAGAACATGCTGCAAGATGCTCGATCCTCTCCCAGCACGTCTCTGTAAGTTATCTCCGTTTTTCTCTTAAATAATCCAAGCTCTTCCTTCTTTGTTGTTGTTGAGGCTGTCCCTTCCTCTAGGTTCCTTTTTATCCCATCCTCGTCGCCAGTGTAATAATGTGAATCCACACCAGATGAAGATATGTGGTAGGAGGTATTTATTACAGCCTCAAACAACAGCCAGCATATCAACTGTCATGCAGAGAACCCTGCATCACAGAACCTCAGAACAAGCTGGTTCCATGCCCAGTGTTCTGGCATGGAGCCATGTTACATCATTACAATAGGCTTGCATGTGTTCTTTGTTTTCCATGTCTCCTTGTTTGCCATTGTTGTTAACCATGTGGCTGGTGGCCACTTTGTCCATCAAGCCAGTATCCCTTTGCCATATGCTTGCATATGTTCTCCTTTGTTTTTCTTTCTCCTTGTAGCTGTGGTATGATAATGTGATGGCAGCCATTTTGTGCATGCAACCAGTGTCCCTCTGACATAGACTTGCATGTTTTCTTTAATTGCGATGCCTCCTTGCTCCTTGTTGTTGCTGTTTGACCATGTGGTGGCTTGCAGCCATTTTGTCTATCCACCAAGTGTCCCTTGCCATAGGCTCCCCATGCAGAGTTTTCTCATTCATAATTTTACTGCAAGTGTTACAGAGACACTATCAATGATGTTATCAGATGTTGTAATATCTGGGGTAATTAGCAGTGCAAGGCAAGGGTGTGAGTTGTAGATACCTCAGTGTTGGAAAATGGGTTATTGGTAGGGCAGGTAGGTACCTACACCTAGCAACAAGCCACTAACCTCCACATAGGTACAGTTAGGTCTCAGTAAATTAATCCCAGCTCAACCCTTGGTAGCTTGGCAACGAGCGTCAAGGCTTAACTTAGGAGACAAAGTGTAAAGCATTCAAATATCACAAAACAGTAATTAAATAAAACACAGGAAACAGTTTAAAAATCCAAAACCAATTTATAAAAATAGTTTATATTTTTATCTTTTAAATGACACAAAAACGATTAAAATCGGTTCAGGGGAACCGGAGATATGAATTTTTAAAGAATTATTACTTTTCTAGCGCTTAGAAACAAAAAGCGCCAATCGGGTCATCTGGTTGCACCTCGACCGGGGCAAAGTCAAACTTTCAGGCCGACCGCGATGGAGCCCTGCTCGGCTAAAGGTCGCAGGAGGCCTCGGTTAAAAAGTTACCTTCTGACTTAGTCTTTATTATGAAGTTTTTCTTCACCGGGACGAACCTGCCAGTTGAATCCGACCTCCTGGAGCCCTTGTCCGGATACGCGATGTGGGTTTCCTCGGTCGAGACTTTTACCTTCGGACTTAGTCGTTTTTTCTAGATGAAAATCCTTCGACCGGGGTAAACCTGGATCTTGATCCGACGTCCATGGAGCCCTTCTCGGATACGATGGCTGGGAGGTCCCGGTCAACTTTTTACGTTCGGACTTAGTCTCTTTTTTGGATGTTTTTCTTTACCGGGACGAACCACGAAGTCAGGCCGGGTCGCGGTTGAGGCAAGCCGGCTAGAATTTCCGCAGCGGGTCGGTCCCTCTCTGGAGCTTTTTTCCAAAAATTCTCAAATCTTTTCCAAACTTCTGGGGCTTCACCCAGATGTTCTTTTAAGGTTCTTTTGGGGTCCACAGCTCACCCCAAGGGTCCAGAAGTTCTGTGATGGTCCTTGGGGGGTGCGGACTTCAACTCCCAGAATACACCTGGCGCAAACTCCTTTTTGGCCACTGGACAGTGGTCAGCTGGTCGCTTTCTTCAGGAGTTGGTGCAGGGGACTCTGGTTAGCAATTTTTCACCTGTAGCAAACAGGGAGTCCCTCCTTGAACCAGTTGAAGCCAGGCAAAGTCCTTCTTGTGGTGAAGCCCAAGTGTGCAGCTGGTGCAGTCCTTCTGAGTGCAGGTTCCAGGTGCAGGCCAGGGGTCCAGCAGGGCAGTCCTTCTTCTCCTTAAGTTTTTTTCTTGTTGAAATTTGGTAGGGATCTGAGGCGTGGGTGCAGGTCTGCCAGTTTTATCCTTGCTCCTGGGTGAAAAGCAGGAGGGCCCTGGTTCTCCAATCAGTGACAGGGTCGTCCCCCTGTGATGACCACTTCCTGGGAAGTGTGGCAAAAATCCATCCCAGAAGGCAACAGTCTCTAAAAATCCAACATGGATGAATCTGATTTTTGGAGGTTACATCTGGCTGAGCCCACCCACTGGTGTGACTAAAAATCATAAACACACCCCTCTCCTGCCCTCTCCTAATCTAATCAAGGGGGCACCTAATTGTCTGGGGTTGCAGGATGTGGGGGTGTTGCTGGGTGCTCCAAATGTCCTTCTCTGCCTTTGAAGACCAGTTTGGCAGCCCTCCCCCTTCCTGCCTCACCATCTGCTGAGGGGAGATTCTCTCCCCCAAGCACATTCCTTTGTGTGAAGTCTGGCCACTTCACACCTCATCAAGGCAGCCTGGCAGAAGCTGCTGCAGGCTGGCCAATCAGAGCACAGCAGCAAAAACAATGCAGAGCTGAAATTGGCAACTTTTTAGGTAAAGTCTAAACTTTTTACCTGGACAAGTTATATTAAATCCAACAACTGGAAGTTGTGGGATTTATTACAACAATCAATTTGATACGAAATTCTTGGTATGTAACATTTAAGGAGACTTTAAAATTTAAAATAAAGTCTGCCCATTCTAGCCTATGAAGGCCATTTACTTCAATGAGGGAAAAATGAATTTGGCTGTTTTTACCTCACCAGGGCTTATAAATCTATTTTTATAAAGTCCCTGCTTATAGTTACATGGCACCCAGCCCTAGGGGCACATAGGGCACACCTTAGGGGTGACTTATATGTAAAAATAAGGTAGTTTAAGACTTTGGAAGTACCTTTAATTCCAAAGTCGAATTTGCATATAACTTTAATTTAAAAGCAGCCAGCAAGGCAGGCTTGCTTTTAAAATGACACTGGGCACCTCAGCAATGCACCTAGGTGTGCACCACCTATGCTGTGGTCCCTAAACCTACATGCCCTACCATATACTAGGGACTTTTAGGTAGGTTAACTTAGCCAATTATAATTAGCCTAATTTGCATATCCATTTTACACAGAGCACAGGCCCTGGGACTGGTTAGCAGTACCCAGGGCACCTTTAAAGTCAGGAAAACACCAGCAAAAAGTGGAAAATGGGGGCAAAAAGTTATGGGGCCTCTGCAATCAGCCCTGTTTTCTCACACTCAGGGAATTACTTATAGTTACTTAGAATAACTCTAGCAGGTGAATTTCTATGGTTTTGCAGAAGGAAATTCAGAACCTAACTATATGTTTCTATGGTTCTTTTAATTCTATTTCCTAACTAAAACGCCCCTGTAACCTTTGTTTTTTTCAGTGAACTTCTATGTTTTTTTTACGCTAAGTAATTTTCATTACTATACGTTAATCCAACCACCGCCACACATGGCCATTGGCCTCATGTAATGGTGGTTGGCCGCAGGACCTCGTATGCAGGCAGGCCCTGTGGCCAACCCCCTATAAATATTCAACCTTGCGCTGCACAGGGCTGAAGGCCCTGAGCGGTGGGGTTCACCACATGGCTTTGCTTGCAGCCAGTCCCTGTAGCTAGCCCCCCTAACCACCCAACTCTGAGAGAGAGAGAGAGAAACTGAGAGATAGAGAGAGCGATTTAGGCTTTGATGAATGATATACTTAGAACAAGATATTTCCTGACAAATTGAAAACACATTTTTTTTTGTCAATTAAAAAGAGTGAGATTACCTTTCAGTATGTAACTTACATATTTATAGATGAAAATAAACTAAAACAGTAAATGATCACTGACTCACCTAGACTAGAACCCCTAACATTTTCAGTGTGTGTTTCAGAGACCTTAACCACTGGGCCACAGGTGACTCCTTAGTGGGCAGTATTCACATTTAGCTATGGCATTCAACCCACAGAGTTTGAATAGAAAAAGACATCAATGTTCTATCACTAGGAATGTTTACCAGTGAAAAAACTAGAAAATAAACAGACCCACTGCCAAGCAATACTAAGATTTGAATTTTCAGCCTACTGAGTGACAGCACAAGACGTTGACCATTAGGCCAAAGTGACTATGTTCTGCTCTGCATCCAAATGTAACTACAACACTTGTTCCAAACATCTTGCCAGTCTGACGTTAAGTGGAGAGACCATTGTAATGACAATATCTCTCTCTTCCTTCCATCCCATTATGGGATGGAAGAGATAGAGAGAGAGATTGATAGGATCACAGGGGATGCCTCAAAGCCCCCTCGGTCCTAGTTGGCTCCCTGCGTCCTGCGGGAACCGGCATTGCTCCCACAGGCAGGGAGGTGCTTGAAATAACAGTTCCATGCTTGTGGGAGCAATGTTTTCATCTGTTTCCCTGCACACATATTTGCATACAGGGAAACAGATAAAAATGTTACTTTCTGCAAGTGAGAACTGTTGACAGCTCTCACTTGTAGAAAGTGAAGTCTTTGCTCTAATTTTGTGGGAGCTGTCAAAGCTCCCACCAAGTCAGAGGAAACAGCTATTTCCTGCTGATGGGCACCATGGGACATAGCAAGAGCTGGTGCTGGGGAGGGTGGGTGGCAGTCCCCAGGGCCATCATTGGCTCCATGAGGGGGGCCTGGTGCCCCCCCTCCAACTTATATAGCCAAAGGGAGGTGATGGTCATCAAGGGTCAATAACAGACACCCTTCATTATTTAAATTGTACACCAGGAACGTGGCGGTCCCAAAGGCTGCTAAGGGGACCAGGTGCCCTCCCACATCTGTTGACAATTTGTGCCCCAAGGAGGTGGTGGTCCTCAAAGCTTCGAGGGGGGAGCAGGCAGCCCTCCTGCACTTGTTGACAATTTGTGCCCCAAGGAGGTAGTGGTCCCTGGGGCTGTTGCGAGGGGCGGACGGTTCCCCTCACATTTGTTTAAAAAGTGTGCCCTGGGCACTCATTTACTTTGAATTCCCAGTGAGGTGGCTGCCCCCAGGGCTGCAGTGGGGCTGGGCAGCCCCCTGCTCTCATTTACAATAAAGCCCTGGGGAGGTGGCAGTCCCCAGGGCTGTAGGGTGCCAGGCAGCCCCCCACATTCATTTACTTTGATGCCCTGGAGAGGTGATGGGCCTTGGGACTGCAGGGCGGCCATGCACCACCCGCATTCAATTTGTTATGAAGCCCTGGGAGGTCGCAGTCACCTGTGATTTGGGGGTGTCAGGTGGCCTCCTGCATACATAATGAGTTTAGCCCCCTGGGAGGTGGTTGTCCCAGGGGCTGTGGAGTGTCCGGGAGACTCCCCCGCATTCAAAATTTCAATGTAACTGGGGGCTTCTTAAAAATAAACATGGCAACCAGCACTTGTTTTTTTTTAAGAAAACGTTTCCGCAAATTTTAAATGTTGGTGCAAAATTTCAGAAAAAGATTTAAAAAAATAGTTTTTTAGCCCTGGAGGGGTCCCTCAGAGCTAAGGGGTCAGTGTCTACCTACACTGGCCCCTTTTCTTTTTTTTCACTTTTTTCTTGGACTCAGCTGATGCCTAGTTCCAAGATTACTCACAACATTTCCTGGTCTGAAGTGTTGGCAGCCAATCAGGACTCTGCAGCTCTGTGTACAAGCTTGTTATTATTCACAAAGTTGTTTGCGACCTTAGATATACAAATTTATTTTCACTATAATATCTCAAAATCTACTGAACGGATTCACACCAAAGAACTGAAAGCATACTCTGGATACTGGAAGCTACCTTTCTGAATCATTTTGAGTAATTCATCCAGTAGTTTGGAGTGCAGTTGTGTGGAATTATCATGGGAAACACACTTTCTTTGACCCTCCTTTATCTAGGTCCCCACTTGATGGATCACCTTGAAACTTCCTATGCGCAACAAGAATCATGGCGTACTTTTTTTAGAAAGTTTTTGGAAGATTCGCCAAATGGTGCCAAATAGACAGGCAACTCAACAAAGTTTTTTCTAAGGACAAATGATCCTAACTAGAACTACCTAGTGGCGGCTGCCACTAGGTAATATAGATATAGAGGGTCATTCTGACCCTGGCGGCCACCGGAGCACCGCCAACAGGCTGGCGGTGCTCCAACGAGCATTCTGACCGCGGCGGTTCAGCCGCAGTCAGAAGCGGAAAGTCAGCGGTCTCCCGCTGACTTTCCGCTGCTCGTGTGAATCCTCCATGGCTGCGGAGCGCGCTCCGCAGCCATGAGGATTCTGACCCCCCCTACCGCCATCCTGTTCATGGTGGGAAAGCCGCCATGAACAGGATGGCGGTAGGGGGGTCACGGGGCCCCTGGGGGCCCCTGCCGTGCCCATGCCAATGGCATGGGCACGGCAGGGGCCCCCGTAAGAGGGCCCCGCAAAGTATTTCAGTGTCTGCCTTGCAGACACTGAAATACGCGACGGGTGCCACTGCACCCGTCGCACCTTCCCACTCCGCCGGCTCGATGACGAGCCGGCATCCTCGTGGGAAGGTCGTTTTCCCCTGGGCTGGCGGGCGGTTTTTCAGCAACCGCCCGCCAGCCCAGGGGAAAACTTGTAATACCCGCCGCGGTCTTTTGACCGCGGCGCAGTATTTTGGAGGGCGGCATCCTGGCGGGCGGCCTCCGCCGCCCGCCAGGGTCATAATGAGGCCCATAGATTTTACATGTGAGTACTAGAGTAGGCCAATTAATAATTCAAATAAGATGATAAATAATTGTTGTCACATGCCATGAAGGAGATTTTACAAGAGCATTTTATAATCAACTTTGCACAATTTTTATAGCAGCTTTGTAACTAAAATTATGTATGAGTTTTGAGAAAATGTAGTTTTACTAATGAATCAGTAAATTATGAATTGCAATTTTTTGAACATGCTTGAAATGCAATTTCTGGAATTTGTATACAAACATGCATTCATTGTGATAATGTGATAAGGTAATTTAATGACAATTAACTGTTAAAGTGTGTAAGTCTGTCTTCCATGATTATAGATCAGGTGACTACCATTTAAATAAGTGCCAGTAATGTTGTGTGTATATGAACAAGGCCAGGCTTGTCTGAAATGCCTTATGGCAGACATGTTGCACTAAATGAGGAGAAAAGGAATTGGTGTCTGTGTCCGGTTATTTTGGTTGGAGAGACTAGAGTGCATATATATGTATGTACCAGGGAGTGCAGAATTATTAGGCAAGTTGTATTTTTGAGGATTAATTTTATTATTGAACAACAACCATGTTCTCAATGAACCCAAAAAACTCATTAATATCAAATCTGAATATTTTTGGAAGTAGTTTTTAGTTTGTTTTTAGTTTTAGCTATGTTAGGGGGATATCTGTGTGTGCAGGTGACTATCACTGTGCATAATTATTAGGCAACTTAACAAAAAAAAATATATACCCATTTCAATTATATATCATTACCAGTGAAACCAATATAACATCTCAACATTCACAAATATACATTTCTGACATTCAAAAACAAAACAAAAACAAATCAGTGACCAATATAGCCACCTTTCTTTGCAAGGACACTCAAAAGCCTGCCATCCATGGATTCTGTCAGTGTTTTGATCTGTTCACCATCAACATTGCGTGCAGCAGCAACCACAGCCTCCCAGACACTGTTCAGAGAGGTGTACTGTTTTCCCTCCTTGTAAATCTCACATTTGATGATGGACCACAGGTTCTCAATGGGGTTCAGATCAGGTGAACAAGGAGGCCATGTCATTAGATTTCCTTCTTTTATACCCTTTCTTGCCAGCCACGCTGTGGAGTACTTGGACGCGTGTGATGGAGCATTGTCCTGCATGAAAATCATGTTTTTCTTGAAGGATGCAGACTTCTTCCTGTACCACTGCTTGAAGAAGGTGTCTTCCAGGAACTGGCAGTAGGACTGGGAGTTGAGCTTGACTCCATCCTCAACCCGAAAAGGCCCCACAAGCTCATCTTTGATGATACCAGCCCAAACCAGTACTCCACCTCCACCTTGCTGGCGTCTGAGTCGGACTGGAGCTCTCTGCCCTTTACCAATCCAGCCACGGGCCCATCCATCTGGCCCATCAAGACTCACTCTCATTTCATCAGTCCATAAAACCTTAGAAAAATCAGTCTCGAGATATTTCTTGGCCCAGTCTTGACGTTTCAGCTTGTGTGTCTTGTTCAATGGTGGTCGTCTTTCAGCCTTTCTTGCCTTGGACATGTCTCTGAGTATTGCACACCTTGTGCTTTTGGGCACTCCAGTGATGTTGCAGCTCTGAAATATGGCCAAACTGGTGGCAAGTGGCATCGTGGCAGCTGCACGCTTGACTTTTCTCAGTTCATGGGCAGTTATTTTGCGCCTTGGTTTTTCCACACGCTTCTTGCGACCCTGTTGACTATTTTGAATGAAACGCTTGATTGTTCGATGATCACGCTTCGGAAGCTTTGCAATTTTAAGAGTGCTGCATCCCTCTGCAAGATATCTCACTATTTTTGACTTTTCTGAGCCTGTTCTTTTGACCCATTTTGCCAAAGGAAAGGAAGTTGCCTAATAATTATGCACACCTGATATAGGGTGTTGATGTCATTAGACCACACCCCTTCTCATTACAGAGATGCACATCACCTAATATGCTTAATTGGTAGTAGGCTTTCAAGCCTATACAGCTTGGAGTAAGACAACATGCAGAAAGAGGATGATGTGGTCAAAATACTAATTTGCCTAATAATTCTGCACTCCCTGTATATATATATATATATATATACATATATATATATATATATATATACATATATATATATATATATATATACATATATGCCAAAACCATCCTTAGATTCAAGGAAAGCCAGGACACCTCCAAAAGCATATAATTTATTGGAAAAACAGATCTCCCTTGAAAAAAGAGCTTTGTTTTTCTAATAAATCATATTAATTGACAGCACATTTGGAGGTGTCCTGGCTTTCCTTGAATCTAACTGTGTGATTGCTTCTGCTTTCCGGACGCTATTTTGCTATATATATATATATATATACACACACACACACACATATATATCTACATATATATATATAATATATATATATATATATATAGATATAGATATATACCACAACTCAGCGTGGTGGTCCGTGCCCGGTGCCGGTAGCCCAGTAAATAAAAACAAAACAATCTTTACTTCGGAAGTAGGCGCACGGACTCAAGGGATTCAGAAACCTTCAAGAGATTTAAAGCTTCACCAATGCGTTTCAGCCGTAGCCTTAATCACAGTTGGTGGTCTCTGATTACACACACTCTTTAGTAGATTCCATACAAACAATAGACAACGGACAAGTGTTCCATACTCAATTTGGAGCACCATCTGAAAATGTTCTTCCTTTATACACCAATAAATATCATATACCTGTCATTTGACAAATAGGCTCTGCCCTGCAAGTTGTTTTCATGATTATTATCATAAATTTACATTTTACATTCTAATTCATTAATATTTGTCCAAAATTATCTACGTTTTTACATACAGGTGAATTTCAATATATTTCAAGCAGGACAATTTATTGTCATCAAACCTCCTTCATACATATACTGTATGTCTTTTTTCAATATTTAAATACGTATTCATATTCATCATCATCAATCATATTATTAAAGGTACATATGGTGCCAAAATAAGCTATTTCCCTGTTTCATTCAAATGTCTAAATAGACATTATTTCTGGCCCAGAGGTGTGCTGGAGGATACTCTTTATAGATCTCACCCTTGTGGGTTTTACCCCTAAATTCATTCCAATCCATCTCTGCCCTATTGTTTATATAATCCACAGGAGAAATCACATTCCTACGATGGCCTTCCACTGAAAATATCTATTGCCATACTACATATACCCCCAAAAAAACACCTACACCTTTTATCAATGTATTTATTCCTCTTCACATCTAATGTGCACAAAGAGAAGGAAACAATTATTATTTTAAATGTTACATTCACTTTATCATTATGTTACACTATGTCTGCCCCTACAATAAAAGTCCTGACAAATTTATTTTATTTTAAATGTATTGCCAGTACTTCACATGAATATAAACCTCGGGGAATTAATACCTCAAAGTCTATTATATATCTTGATTTAAGAACCTGTAGTTCATGTTCTCTATCCCCTCCTCTGACATGACACTTTACATCATAAATTACCATTGTGGGCTTCTGAAAAATATCTTGCAACAGAATATTGTTTGTTACTGTATTTTACAGCCCTCAGATGTTCCAATACACTCTTTTTGGCTTTATGCATAGTGCTTTCCACATACATTTTGTCACATGGACACATCAAGCAATATACACAATAATTTGTAATGCATGTATACACATTCTGTATGTCATAGTATTTTCGTTTGGAGGAGACCCATATTTTTGTACAATCCTTGCTTTGTTTGCACGTTTACAGCAAAAAAAACTCTCCTGTTTTCTGTGTTTTTTTTCTACTTTGAGTTTGGGACATTACCAAACTGTTAATCAAGTTGTCAGTTAACAACCTACTCCTGATGAAGGTGATATTTGCTGTATTGTGTTTAGCTTTAGCTATATGTTCATCTGTCTTTAGGATACCCCAGTATTTGGTAAATATTTGGCGTATCCCAGAAGCCTGACATAAAAAATCTGTAATAAATCTGATTGTTTGTTCACTTTCCAAAGGTTGTTTGGGGTAGAGTAACAAGGTTATTTCTACAGCGTCTATTCTATTACTTGCCTGTTGTACAATATTATGATTGTATCCTCTTTTCTAAAATCTTTCAAACATAATTCCTTTTCATGATCACAGTCTGCCCTAGTGCTACAAATTCTTCTGCAGTTTGTTTTCAATGTAATCTAGTGTTGATCTTATTAGTCTCAATGTATACTTTTACATCAAAAAATTCAATTATTTGTTTACTCATCATCCCCATGAATTTCAGGTTCAGCTGATTATCATTCAACTCTGTAATAAAGATCCCAGCTGAAATTGTATCTCCTCTCCAAATGAAAAAAATGTTGTCTATGTACCATGCCCACAGAACAACATGATCTTCAAAAGCTGGGACCCTGGTGGATACCTGCTCCTCCGACCAGCCCACAAATAGATTTGAGTAGCTGGGGGCAAAGCACATGCCCATCGCTGTCACTTGCTTTGTCTATAGATTGTGTTGTCAAACAAGAAAACAATATTTGTAAGACAAAATCAAATCATGTCTGAAAGCATTTCTGTGTGTAATAGCAATCACAAAGATCTTGCCTTCAAAAAATGTCTGATCGCCTTAATACCTAGCTCATGGTGTATACTAGTGTAGAGACTGGACACATCCAAAGTTATCATAAGGAAATTATTTTCCCATATTATTCCATCCATCAATGTAAGAAAGTGAGTGATATCCTTTAGATATGCTGGTAGGGTGTTCTTGGATGTTTACATTTCAAAAAGCTATATTCTTCACATTCGAGGAGGCCCTGATCTTTCCAATTTATGAACATCTCCTCATATTGTTTCTTAGCTTGACACATTGTGGAGAAGTTACTCTGTTCATAACACATCTTATCACTAAGCTGTTTCTTTCCTTCTTTCATATATTTTTCTCTGGACCATACCACACGTTGCCCCCTTTGAGTGACTCCTTAATAACAATGCTCAAATCATTTCTTAAACTGAATAGTGCCTGTCTCTGGCCTACAGTGAGATTATGTCTATTTGGCAATTTGCCTTGATATCTCAATTTCTTTATTTCTCTTAATATACTCCTCTAAAAAATCTCACGTGTTTCACAATTTATTTGTGGTGTAAATGTTGATTTAGGTTTAAAATGGCTTCCCTCACTCATTGCCAAATCGATACCACAATCGGACAAATATCAAGATAGCTTTCTCATGTGCTGAAGAGGAGTCATCCACCAGGGCCAGGTTATGAAATGTTTCTATATCATCAATACACAAATTACTAAGTATCGGTATCTTTCCCTTAGGAGGACCCATAGAGATCTGAGTATCAAACCACTTTTTTAGTTTTAGTTTTCGCATGAACAGAAAGAGATCAATTCTAGTCTGTGTACTGGGCGAAAAGTTAGGCCCAGTGATAGAAATTAAGTTTCATCATTCAAAAGGGGACCATCTGAGAGATACACTACATTCATAGGGTTGACTGTTTGCCCCTTGTTCTTGTTCCCACAGGTGAGTCTAACTTTCTTTGGTCTGTCCTTAGCCTGTTTATTCCTCTGGCTCCTCCGCGAACAACTCTGCCTCTGCCATTCCGTTGATTTGTTTCTCCATATTTCTCTGTTCTGCCTTGGTTTAAAAGTTGGTACTGCCTCAAAAAAATAATCTTTTCTGTGTTCTTTCAGTTACAACATTCCCGATCATTCTGATGTGTTACTGTCTGATGTATCACTATCTTGCTTTTCTTGCTTTTCTTTATTATTAGTCAATGTTACCCCTTCTTTGTTTTCTCATACATGTGGTCATATTTCCTATGAAATGTTAAAATTCTTCCAGTTTGATAATCTTTTAGATCTTGTAAATATTTCCTTTGTTTCAAAGCTGTGATCTGATTTTCCATTTTCGCTAATCGTTCTTGCATAGCATTAAGAAAACATTTGAAATCCTCTTTCCACATCAGTTCCGAAACTTCTAACATGATTTTATCTATTTTATCCAACAACTTTGCCCGATCCTTAATTGCATATTTGACCAAATTGTGCATCATATTAATTGAGCAGTTTTTTAAATTATCTGCCCATTCTTGCAATATATCTGGGTCAGCATCATCATACGATGGACCTACAAAAATTTTCAAACCCCTAGGCACTCGTTCTCCTTCAATATAGTGTTGTAGTGATTCTGCCTGTCACCATTTCTCCATCTCTTTTTTATGCAATGTTTCCAGCTGTTCTAACAATTCCGGCAGTAAGTGAGAACCTCCTTTGTTGACAGTACTATGTTGTACATCCATAGTGTTTCCCCCAAAAAAATTGTCACTGTTTTTTTCCTCCTTGCTTCTATATTAGAAGCAATTGTAAAATTATCTTCTCTGATATTGAAGGAAATTCTGAATCCGTGCTGCTGTATTTATAAATGTGTAACCCAGCTACTCCGCTTTCCGTCACCTCATGTGTGAGCACAAATATTGATGTTACAGTTACACCTATCTATATGGTGTACATAAGCGCCACCTACTTCCCAGCTACGAGGAACAACACTCCGGTTCCCCCTCCTACCTATTGTGTGGCTTACAGAATGTTCTTTGTATTATGCCAATACTCTGTTTTTCGTAAATTTGCTTACGTTCATGTTAGAAATGGGGTCTTTGATTGGCAGTCTGGTTACCCCTTGTACAAGCAAGGACCCTAACACTAGTGAGGGTAAAGGAGAATCACCGTCAGCTAACCCGCGCTCATCCCCTTAGTAGCTTGGCACGAGCAGGCAGGCTTCTCTTCAGAGTTCGAAACATACACAAGTTAAGTTATTAATTTCAAAAGCAAAAGAGTTTTAAATCCTTTTGTAAATAGGTAAAACACCGTTAGCATTGAAAAGTACCTGGGTAGCATCAAAATAACACACACGGGCAAGTGTGCACCGAAAAAGGTAAGCAGTGCGTCAATTTCTCAACCACAAGCAAGACCGTGCATCGTTGCTCCTTCTACCGTTGGGTCAGCGTGCATTGGTTTTCCTCTCTGCAGAAAAGCGATGCTGCATGGTGTTAGCAAAACCGTGCTGTGTGGGTTGCGATGTCACCAGCCTCCGTTAGCGTTACAGTGTGTCGTTTCTCAAGCCACAAGCGTCAATTTTCCAGCCGCGCTGCAAGCGGTGCGTCGATTTCAGCCGCGGAGCCGGCAGCGTGTCATTTCTTCAGCCGCGTCTCTGTGGTTGTGTCAAAAATTTGCCCGCACAGCAGTCGATACGTGGATTTTCAATCTTGGTCCGCCAGCTTTACCTGTCAAGGCCCAAGGACCTGCTCTAGGGCACCACTTGGCAGGGAAGGAGTCTCAGCAGAGAGTCCAGGTGCTGGCAGGGGAAGACTTTTGATGGCCCCGAGACATCAACAACAGGAGACAAGCTCCAGATAAGCCCTTGGAGATTTCTTCACAAGCTGGAATGCACAACAAAGTCCAGTCTTTGTCCCCTTTCACCAGGCAGAAGCAGCAACTGCAGAATAGCTCCACAAAGCACAGTCACAGGCAGGGCAGCACTTCTCCTCAGCTCCTCAGCTCTTCAGCTCTTCTCCAGGCAAAGGTTCCTCTTGATGTCCAGAAATGATCTAAAGTCTGTGGTTTTGGGTGCTCTTCTTATACCTATTTTGGCCTTTCAAGTAGGCTTACTTCAAAAGATAGTCTCTCTTGTTTGTGAAATCCTGCCTTGCCCAGGCCAGGCCCCAGACACACACCAGGGGGTTGGAGACTGCATTGTGTGAGGGCAGGTACAGCCCTCTCAGGTGTGAGTGACCACTCCTCCTCTCCCTCCTGGCACAGATGGCTCATCAGGATATGCAGGCTACACCCCAGCTCCCTTTGTGTCACTGTCTAGAGAGAGGTGCAAACAGCCCAACTGTCAAACTGACCCAGACAGGGAATCCACAAATAGACAGACTCACAGAATGATTTAAACAAGAAAATTCTCACTTTCTAAAAGAGCATTTTCAAACACACAATCTTAAAATCAACTTTACTTCAAGATGTATTTTTAAATTCTGATCTCAGAGACCCCAAACTCCACATGTCTATCTGCTCCCAAAGTGAATTTACACTTTAATCATATTTAAAGGCAGTCCCCATATTAAACTATGAGAGGGATAGGCCTTGCAGCAGTGAAAAACAAATTTGGCAGTATTTCACTGTTAGGACATATAAAACACATTAGTATATGTCCTACCTTAAACATACACTGCATCCTGCCCACGGAGCTACATAGGGCCTACCCTAGGGGTGTCTTACATGTAAGAAAAGGGAAGTTTTAGGCCCTGCAGGTATGTATACTTGCCAAGTCGAATTCACAGTTCAAACCTGCACACACAGACACTGCAGTTTCAGGTCTGAGCCATGTTTACAGAGCCACTATTGTGTTTGTGGCACAACCAGTGCTGCAGGCCCCCTAGTAGCATTTGATTTACAGGCCCTGGGCACATCTAGTGCACTTTACTAGGGACTTACTATTAAATCAAATATGTCACTCATGGATAAACCAATTACATACACATTTTGTATAGGAGCACTTGCACTTTAGCACTGGATGGCAGTGGTAAAGTGCCCAGAGTAACAAAAACAGCAAAAACAGAGTCCAGCACACATCAACAACCTGGGAAACAGAGGCAAAAAGTTAGGGGTGACCACGCCAAGGATGCTAAGTCTAACAGTTCACATCCGTGTTTTCAAGACAGCACCACTCTTTTGTGCCAATTCCTTTTATCTTCAGCTTAATTCAAACATAAGGTGTCCGGTGGGCCCCTCGCCATTCCGATATATACCACAACACTCCAATTCCAGCTTTAGTAGGGGCCACTCAGCGTGGCGGTCCATGCCAAGTGCCGGTTGCCCAATATATCAAACAAAACAATCCTTACTTCGGAAGAAGGAGCATGGACTCATATATATATATATATATATATATATATATATATATATATATATATATATATATATATTTATATGTATATAGTCTTTTTTGACATGGCTATATATTTGGCGTCATTTGACAAATCAGCTTGAAATTTTCCAAAAAAGGGTCTTCATGAGTCTTGTTGTGCATGTCATGTTTCAAGGTGATCGGTCAAGCGGGGGTCAAGAAAAAAGGGTGGTCAAATAAAGTGCATTTCCCATGTTAATTCCAGTATAGTTTTTTGAAACTAGGGCAACCAGAACCGATGAACGACATTACACCAAATTTGGCAGAAAGGTAGCTCTTGTTCCAGAAATCACATTTTTTTTATTTGGTTTAAATATGTTCAGTAGTTCTGGAGATATTAAAGGAAAAATAAATTTTTGTATCTGGGCAAAGCCGAAGCAGAGATTTTGTTGTGAGATCTGATTAGCTGTCAGCACTTCAACCAGAAAGTGATGGCAGCCATCTTTGGTTTTGAAGGTCAGATAAAGGAGAAGGTCTAGAGGGTCAAAATAGATTTTAGCAACAATATAAATCATTTGTTATTAGGTGATTTTACCCTGTGAAAAAGCCTTCTGCTGGGATTTCATAAATCATGTTTCAGGGAAAACTGTTTTCTTATGATTTTCCCCTAGAGGTTATGGAAGGTGCTCTAGAAGCTAAAATGAGAGCATATTTTCTGTAAGTTCATACTATCTTTCTCAGCCATATGAGAATGAAGTCTAACATTCTCAGTAAAACGTACTTCCAACAGTCTGTGAGTTGATTCCCTTGTGTTGTACTTCAGCCTCCCAGAGTGTTGTACACAACAACTAGAGCGCTAACAGTCCTATTTATGACAAATGTGGGGCAACCTGAAGCTATCTTGATTAAATCAAACTGGCAAAACTTAACACATTGAGGACCTGATTTACGTAAATTAAGGGCCGCCATTGCATAATTTTTTGTAAGTTTGCGATGCTTTTGCGTAAAAAAAATGACGCAAAGGAGGCAACAACATTTTAGAAAGAAACAAACTTGGGGGGTTAATTTTGTCATAAAAAATTATAGTTAGTCCTTTAGAAAGAAAAAATAGGACACATTTTAAGTGAGTTCTCAAATATCTTCCTCTTCTGTTTCTTTAAAACATTCTGACATGTAGACTGAAACATGCACTTTCAGCACCAGCAGCAGATAGACAGTTAACTTTGTGGCGACCAGCAGTTTACCACAGTGTTTAAATGAACAACAAGAGTGCTAACATTATAAATTCATGCCAAAAGTGTGGCACGTCTGACCAACATCTTGATGGAATCAAACTGGAAAACTAAAAGCATTTTCTACTGAGGATACTGCAGTAAATGAGAAGATTAGTGAGCTTCATCACAAATAAGTCTCCCAAGAGGAAAAAGGGCCCTAATGTGGCACAAATATCACCCAAATGTATAACCAATTATAGCCCAGTGTCAGAAGTGTGCAAAACACTCAGGGCCTCATTTGCAAGGCCCTATCAGCACACTGCACCACCAGGGCGTCACCACACCAGGCAGCGCCGGCGTTGGGGAAAATGGCGTTAGGGCGTCTTAAAATGGTGCAAGTCAGGTTGACGCCAAAAAATCGCCTCCACCCGATTTGCGCCATTTTTAACGACGCCCAGACGCCATTTACATGACTCCTGTCTTAGTAAAGACAGGAGTCATGCCCCCTTGCCCAATGGCCATGCCAAGGGGACTTATGTCCCCTGGGCATGGTCATTGGGCATTGAGGCATGTAGGGGGGCACAAATCAGGCCCCCCTATGCCAAAAAAAAATATAAAAAAAATAAAAAATTATACTTACCTGAACTTACCTGAATGTCCCTGGGATGGGTCCCTCCATCCTTGGGTGTCCTCCTGGGGTGGGCAAGGGTGGCAGGGGGGGTCCCTGGGGGCATGGGAGGGCAGCTGTGGGCTCATTTTGAGCCCACAGGTCCCTTAACGCCTGCCCTGACCCAGGCGCTAAAATTCGGCGCAAATGCGGGGTTTTTTGCCCCGCCCACTCCCGGGCGTGATTTTTGCCCGGGAGTATAAATACGACGCATTTGCGTCACAGTCATTTTTTTTGACGGGAATGCCTACCTTGCATCTCATTAACGCAAGGAAGGCGTTCACGCAAAAAAATGACGCTCTTTCCTCATACTTTGGCGCTAGACGCGTCTAACGCCAAAGTATAAATATGGCGTTAGTTTTGCGCCGAATTTGCGTTGAAAAAACCGACGCAAATTCGTCGCAAACGGAGTATAAATATGCCCCAGAATGTTAGCAATCTAGTTGTTGATTACAATACTGCGGGAGGCAGATGTCAAGGGCACAGACTTGGATAATTGAGGGCAGGGAGGAGACTGCAGAGGCAACAAGTTTACTGCGCTAGGCAGGCGGAAGGGGCAGTAGCAACACAATGCACCATGGGGTGTAGGGGAAAGTAGGGCGGGGCAACAAACCAACAATGCAGGGCAGGCAAGAGAGTCTGTGGCAATATAACAGACTATTGAGGGCAGAAGGAAGAGGCAGTGGCATTACAACCAAACATGCCAAAAGACCAAATTCCGGCAGGAGACTCCCAATGTTTTTAGGCTAAAAAGGGCTTCATTTAATTTGTCTCCCACCTAAAATCCCCTCTTTCTCAATGTATGTCAATGGGAAAAATAAGTTCCCCAGGTTTTATTTCAAAATCTCCCTCTTACCAAGTTCAAAATATTGACAAGTATGGTACAGTGGATCACTAAGGGCAGAGGGAATGGTGTAAGGGCAGGGACTCAGATAACGAAGGGCTGGAGGGAGATGGGCAAGAGGGTCCAAACTGACCTTACAGGGCACATGTCAAGGGGTGCAACAGCACAATACACCACACAGGGCAAGCGGGACGGCAGTACAGCACAAGGCGCATGGAAAGCAATAGGTAGGGGACAGAGCCATTGACATGGACAACAGAGGGGAATGCTGCAAGAGGAGCAAGATGACCCTACCGAACAGACAGGAGGGACAGCTGCAGCATAAGGGACCATGAAGGGCAGAGGCACGCCAATGGACCAGACAAGGCAAGAGGGAAGTGATAGGGGGCTGCACATAGAAAATGATGGGCAGGGGGCAAGGGGACAGGGGTGGAGCAGTAAGCTGACCTTGGGGGGCAGGCAGGATGGGCACTGGAAGCACAACACACCATGGAGGAAAACAGTGAGACTATAAGTATGTGTATAATTGTTGAAGTAAGCCTCAGCAAGGCCTAGTAGTGCAAGGGGTTCACCTTTCTCTGCACAAAGTCCTCAGACCATGTAGGAAGAAGTTGGCACAGGAAATGAAATAAAAGACAAAGTTTATTAACCTCATGAGGTGGTACTACAGTTCAAACAGCACCCTTAGGTAATGTCTGAAGTAGCACACTGAACTGAGAGAGCATGATCCTTTTATACCCACGCAGGAGCTAAAAGGTGGTGGTACAATTATAGAAGCAAGACTTGTATACATGTAATGTCATGTGGAAAATGCACAGTCGACAGGTAGGAGGAACTAACGGTTTTCAAGGACTAACAGCTGCAGACCTTACTGAGCATGTGCGAAAGTGGGAGATGCTAAATATAACTTGTAACTAGGCAGAGTTCAAGAGTAGTTAACAGAAAGGTAGGACAGAGCACATGGTGAGCACATGGCAGCATGTGGCAGAGAAAATGGCTGCCATGAATACAAAATGGATTCTGCAAAATGTTCACAGTAGTTACAAATACAGATGTCTTCTGCTTAATCTAATCGCTGCTAAACTACAACAGACGACCCTTTCAGCATTAGCTGAAGACATTCGTCTTTCTGGGATAATCTAAATATTCATCTTGAATATTTATGCTCATCATTTCAGCATTTCTTTATCTAACATATGTTGTGCTTTCATTTCTGTAATATTTCTTTTGGTAGGCATACAAGCAGTAATACACAAGGAGCAGAACATTGGACCACACTGAATACAGATACAGCATGTGAAAAATATTGCGCTCATTACACACAGGATAGTCAGTAGTTTCCAGCCCCAGGCGGAAACAAGAGCCCAAAACCATCCAGAAAAAGTCCAAGTACCAGTCCCTGTGTAGATTTCTGCAGCAATTTTATGCAATTTAGATATTGCATCATATACTGAAGGTGAGTGATCGGGATTGAAAACACAGCAACTACTACCGATGATGCAACATGTACCACCTCGGTCAGCTAATATCACATCTAGTACCATACGATTTTGGAGCGCTACAATCCTCGCAATTTGGAGCTCCTCAGTAATATTCTCAAGTGCCAGAGCTGCCTGATTGGTAACAGCTTCCACAACCCTAGTCAATCGTCTCACTTTCCTACTGTTTAACGCAGCACCCACAAAGGGGAAAAATCCTAAATTAAAATCAACATATTGTTGCAGGCTAGTATCCGTTTGGTCTACCTCATTTGTACTTATTTCCCTTTTATATCTATTGGTAAGGATGTCATTGAACAGTTTTAAATCTCGGTGATATGATGCAGGGCCAAAAACACAGGGGGTAATGGAAAAGATACATAACACACACCTGACCACCCAACAAGTAGTTGGTAATATCCATAGTTACCACAAACAAAATATGTATTGTGTGAAGCTGTAAAACTACTATTATTTACACCCTCAATAGTTAAAATCAAGGTACAATCGCTTATCCCTACTGGAATTCGCCCAATGCTACGTATACATAAATCTGCTTTAGTTTTTGTAACAGAAATCACAAATTGTTCTTTCTTGTCAGAGTCTCTTATATTTTGTGAAGACATATGGGCGGTCATTCTGACCCTGGCGGTCAAAGACCGCCAGGGCGGAGGACCGCGGGAGCACCGCCGACAGGCCGGCGGTGCTCCAATGGGGATTCCGACCGCGGCGGTAAAGCCGCGGTCGGACCGGCACCACTGGCGGGCTCCCGCCAGTGTACCGCCGCCCCATTGAATCCTCCACGGCGGCGCAGCTTGCTGCACCGCCGCGGGGATTCCGACCCCCCCTACCGCCATCCAGATCCCGGCGGTCCGACCGCCGGGATCCGGATGGCGGTAGGGGGGGTCGCGGGGCCCCTGGGGGCCCATGCAGTGCCCATGCCACTGGCATGGGCATTGCAGGGGCCCCCGTAAGAGGGCCCCTACATGTATTTCACTGTCTGCTGCGCAGACAGTGAAATACGTGACGGGTGCAACTGCACCCGTCGCACAGCTTCCACTCCGCCGGCTCGATTCCGAGCCGGCTTCATCGTGGAAGCCTCTTTCCCGCTGGGCTGGCGGGCGGTCTGAAGGCGACCGCCCGCCAGCCCAGCGGGAAAGTCAGAATTACCGCTGCGGTCTTTCGACCGTGGAACGGTAACCTGACGGCGGGACTTTGGCGGGCGGCCTCCGCCGCCCGCCAAGGTCAGAATGAGGGCCATGGTATTGAAACATTGTCTGTTTGATACTCTTCCCATTCCCATTTAGTTCCTTTGGCTTGGGGATGTCTTGGTAGCATACTTTATTAAGGCAAAAAAGAAGTCCGCCCTCTGTACGTTTTCCAGATGCAAACAAAAGCGTGTACCAAGCTTGGCAAGAACCATTGTGTGAAAAAGGAAGAGGAATGAAAGGTGTTCCTCCTTTCTTTTGATGCGCAGGTATCATTCCACATACTCAACAGTTAGTAGTATTTGTAGCATTATGAGTATGATGCAACATCTGAATGAAAGTATTATTGAAGTACGATTGACAGTGCTTCTGCTCCTGATAGGGAAGCGTAAAGAAATAGTGATCCTCTGGTACTAGAGTAGTGGCAACAAAAAACTCACGAGCAGGAGCCTTCTTTTCAACAAATCAGGTGATTGTTGCTGTAACTACCAAAACAACAACAAACCCCATAGTACTAATAATCAGTTTGTTATTCATTTTAGCAACAGTGATAATCGACCCTTTCAGAAATTTATTAAAAACAATCGTTGGAGCTCTTATCCCTGGGCAGCCGCTGATTTTTTCACCACGGGCCAAGACGGGTGTCACTACTCTAATGCATGGCTGATCCCCCCCCCTTGCCACATTGGCTCTCCGTTTCACTAACCCAGGGCGGTAGCTCAACCAGTTTTTTCAAAACATTTTCAGATTCTTTCCTCGGTCTCAAATTATATTGCGACACTCCAGAAGTCATACGGTCCGGGAAGACGTCTGCAGATTCGTCAGGTGATATAGCTCGGCCTTTCTCCATAGTCAAAATCTCTCGATGATCGGTCAGCACAGCAGGTTCCACCAAGTTAGGTAGCACTCTCCTGCAGTGAGTACTATAGACCCAATTCTTTCGGTTCCTCACTCGAACTGCTGTCCTTGTCGCAAGGAGCACCTGTTCTGGTCCTCGCCACCTTGGTTCCAAGCTGCTTGATCTTTCAAAGGACTTAATCATTGCCTGGTCACCAGGTCGGAGTTCATGGCCTTCACGTGTAGATCTGTCAGGAAGTGCTTCTCAAACCTGTTGATGAATAGAAATCAAATTGTCGGTTAACTGTGCCAAATAATCATTCATCAGGACACAAGGTACATCATATACAGATTTTGGCTTAGGAACTCCCCAAATATTCATTGGCCTCCCGAATACCACCTCATAAGGACTAAGGCTGAGTCGGGAGTGTGGCACTGACCTAATAGACAATAATGCCAACGGTAATGCATCTGGCCAGTTTAAGGATGTGAAAACCTGTATCTTCGCTAACTTCAGCTTCAAAGTAGCATTATACCTTTCCACCAACCCTGCTGATTGTTGGTGGAAAACCGCATGGAACTTCTGTTTGATCCCTAATCCTTTCAGGACATACTTAATAACTTCCCCAACAAAATGAGGTCCGTTATCACTCCAAAAAAGTCTGAAAACACCAAACCTAGGGAAAAATTCTTTCAAAAGCATCTTCGCTGTGGTAATGGCAGTATTATCCTTTGTGGGACACGCCTCTATCCATTTACTGAAGGCACAATTCACCACCAAGACATACTTTAAATTGTTGCAGCGTTCAAGCTGAATATAATCCATTTGTAGAACTTCAAAAGGTGCAGTTGGTGTAACAAACCATCCCGCAGGAGTACGTGTCCCTTTTCCAGGTTTGTATTGTAAACAGATCAAACAAGACTGTACTACTCTCTTAGCTGTACTGGAAATTTCTGGATGCTCCCAAACTTGCGCAAGCAACTTCATTATTGTTGAAGCTCCAACATGTGCCAGCCCATGTGCCATCTGAACCATAGGTTGTACAAAAGCTATAGGCAATTTCCATTTATCCATCTGCTTATTCCGCCAACAGCCCTCATCATCCAATTCTCCATCTTCAGACCATTGCTCACGTTCTTTCACAGAAGCAGCTTTCTGTATATCTAATACGTCTTGTCTAGCATTATGCCAACGTTCAGCTTGTGACTTCACTACATACACAGAAGTAGTACTTCGCTGCATCGCAGTCTCACGTGCTGCCCGTTCTGCAAGAGCATTACCTTGCCCTATCTTATCGGTCACTTTCTTATGTGCACTACATTTCACAATAGCTAGTTTCTTTGGATATGTCAATGCAGTCAAGAGGTTATGCACTAATTCTCCGTGCATTATCTGCATCCCGTGGGATGTGAGAAAGCCTCTCTCCTTCCAAAGCAAACCAAAATCATGAGCCACTCCAAAAGCACAGCGGCTGTGTGTATAAATGTTCACACATAAGTCAGTACTAAGCTCACATGCTCGTGTCAAAGCTATTAGTTCAGCTGCTTGAGCTGCCTTCTGTGGTATACGAGCTGTCTCCACTACTGTGTGTATTGTGATGACTGCATATGCAGCTGAGGTCGTACCATCTGGCAACTTCAAACAAGACCCATCAACCCACAGTTCCCCGTCTACATCTAAAAGGGGCGTATCTTGTAAATCAATACGACCCTTTGTCTGTTCTTCAGTAAGGAATATAGAATCATGTGTTTCTTGTGACTGAGGCTGAGTCACCGGATATGGCAACAAAGTGGCTGGATTTAGTGTTGCACATCTCTTCAGTGTAATGTGCGGAGCCAGCAATGTCAACTCATATCCTGTTATACGGGCGCTAGTTAAATGTTGTGTCTTTGTTTGATTTAAAAGAGCATCAACCGCATGGGGTACTAACACCAACAGCTTATGTGACAAAACTATGCCTTCACTCTGACGCATTGACACAGCTGTTGCGGCAACCGAACGAAAACACCCAGGCAACGGTCGAGAGACAGGATCAAGTACTGCTGAAAAATATGCACAGGGTCGCTGCTTATCGCCATGTGTCTGTACTAAAACTGACAATGCACATCCATCTTTCTCATGTACGTAAAGTGCAAAAGGCTTCATGTAATCTGGAGTACCTAACACTGGTGCTGAACAAAGGGCTTGTTGTAGCTGCCGGAAAGAAGTCTCACATTCATCTGTCCATGGGAGGGGCATTGGAGTATCTTTAGTCAAAAGTGCTAGCAAAGGTTTGACAATGTGTGAAACCCCTAATATCCATTGCCTATAAAAAGAAGTAAGACCAAGGAATGCCCGAACATCTTTCTGAGTAGAGGGTACTGGTGTGTCTAAAATTGCTTGAATATGATCTGATTTAAGTGCACAGCCCTCCTTAGACAAAAGGTGACCGAAATAGGTTACATTTGGTCTACAATATTGCAATTTCTTTCGTGACACTTTATGATGGTGTGAAGCAAGAAAAGAAAGCAAGGACAAAGTGCACTTTTCACATTGCTCAGGGGTATCAGCCACCAACAAAATATCATCGACATATTGTATGAGAGCCACACCTTTAGGCAAAACAAAAGAATCAAGTTGTCATTTTAACGCTTGACTATAAATACTTGGACTCTCCGTATAGCCTTGAGGAACTCTGCAAAATCTAAATGATTGTTTATTCAAAGTAAAACCAAACAAATATCGGCTGTCAGAATGAATAGGGATCGAAAAGAAAGCATTCTTCAAGTCTAACACAGAGAACGTAGTTTCTGTCGGGGGAACCAAAGTGAGGAGTGTTGTGATGTCATCTACCACAGGATATTGTGGTATCACAATCTTATTGACTTCTCGTAAATCAATAATGAATCGGTAAATCCTAGTATCAGTATCTTTTTTCGTAATAGGGAGAATCGGACTGTTACAAACATTAATCAGAACTTCCTCAACAACTCCAACTGCAATAAGATCATGCACAATTCGTGTGAGTGCTTCTTCACCCTCCTGTGAAATTTTGTATTGAGGCAAACGTGGCAATACAGCTCCCTCCTTAACACTAATATCTACCGGTGGAATAATCATTTGTCCCTCATCAGTATCTGAAGTAGCCCACAAAGTACTAGGGAGTGAAGCTAATGCAATATCCTCTTTAACAAGACAAACTCTTTCCATCACAGGATGATTATCATTTAAAATAACATGCACCCCTTCAGGAGAGCATCGTATTGTAGCCCTGAAATACTTGAGCATATCAAGACCCACAATATTGTCTGGTGTATTTGGAGAAAGCAAAAATGGACATGGAGCAGTAAATTTATCAACATGGAATGCAAGTGGTTGTGACAATGGGCTAGGGGAAGGTGTTCCATCGAAACCTATCGATGTAATGGTTAAGCCAGACAGGGGAGCCCTTGGAATCAATTGTTTAGACAAGGTGCTACGAGTAGCTCCTGTATCAACCAGAAACTGATCCGTAGAACCCAAAACATGTGCTGTAACATAGGGACTCCTCTGATCTACTGGAACTTCAACTGATTCCTTACCCCATCCTAGGCAATCCTATGCATAAGCAGAATCTTGGAAATCAGGCTGCACATGGTTAGACATCTGGTATTGGTTCGGTCTATCAAAAGTGTTAAACCCATCCTGCCCTCGTACATTAGCATCAACCCTCGCATGATCATTCGTGCTTCTTCTAGGTCCTGAATATCCTGAGCGATTTCTCATTTGTCCCCGACCACGTGAACACTGCTGAACACGTAGTGCTGGCCCAATGCCCAAATTTCTTACAATACGCACACTGATCAACAGACAAATTCGAACGAGTGTAAGAAGAACCATAAGATCCACGTCCACCTCTATCACTACCTCTAAAAGGCGGACCATAAGCTTGAGCCAACATAACCTTCGTCTTTAATTCTTTAATCTTTTTGTCCTCGCTACCTTTTGCTTCTAATTCCTGACGTTCATAGTACTGAGCCATAGTCAAAAGAGAAACCGGAGTAGATGTAATCCATGAACTTTCACTAGCTTTTAGACGACTAGCTATTCCTGGTAACAGATTTGCGACATATTTATTGACAAACAAATGTCTGCCCATATCATCTGACAATAACTGGCCACTAAAATCATGAAATGCTTCTTCAAAGCGTGTAAAGAACTCAGAGACCGATTCATCTGCCTTTTGCTTACAAGACGCTAAAACAGTCCAATCTACCTTTTTAGGGGGAATAATCCTTTTTAACTTAACTAATATGGCTGCAGGAAGATCTAGAATCAATAGATATGGCTTTTTCGCAGGTTCCCTATCCCCGTCCATCTGTTCTAATTCTTTCCATGACGCCCCAAAAACTGCACGATCATCAATTTTACGAACAGTTCTCCACATATCTGGCGGTAATATCAATCCGAAAAATAAATCAATGTCAGCCAAAATCATAGAACAAGAACTAATTGCTCCCTCAACTTCCTCATAAAAGACGGCTGGATTTTTACGCGGGTCAGGTAATGCTGTTTTAAGTGCCGTTACATCTGCACTATTCCAAGGAGTATACACCCAATTATAAATAAAATAACCCTTAGCATCAACAGACGTTTTATCATCACTTGTACCCAATCCTTTAGGAGGAACATACAAAGGCACGGCCTCCCGCAATTGGTTTCGCATGAACTATCATAGTCTTATCTGTTCCGAAGATGGAAGCTTGCACCCCACCGGTCTGAGATGTCCGTGCAACTACGTCCACAGCCCTTTTCTCCTCTTGCAAGCGGACTGCCGTAACACATAATTTCACCAACCGCCTGATTGCATCAGCCACCTGGGAGAAAACAAAAAGACCATCACGCATTTGCTTATGATGAGCTGCTACATCCTCGGGCTCTAACTCATCAGAATATTTCCGATATAGTTCAATAACTTCTGAGCCAAATGCCTCAGTAAAATATAGCTGCTCCTTTTCCGTCCACCCTTTCATGTTGTCTAAAAGTTCAGAAGCAGCGACAACGCTACAAATTGTTTTACGAGCAATAGATCTAAGCTTTGACGCACGGTCAGCAGGCAACATAGAGCGACTGTCTCGCATCTTCTGTTGCTCCGAACTGGAAACCTTAACTAACTCATGAGGGGGAGAAGGAACAACATACGGAGGTGGAGGGTGGTCTAGTAACAATAAATCATCATGTGGTTTATTAAGGATAGGATAGAGAGGTTGCCTAACGGTGTATTGGCCAGTTACCTGTAATTTACGTTCTTTCTCTGCTAGCTCCTTTAAGTCATTTATTTCTTTCTTTCTCATTTCCAATGCTTTCACATATACATTCTTCCGCTGCTTTTTCTCAAGCAAGGCTTGCTCACGCTTCACTCGTCCACGCACTTCTTTCTCCCACATTCGTACACAGTCAAACATATCTTGCCTAGACTTTCGCTTACACATACATTGTTCCACATACTCAATCTTTCGCAAATCAAATGACCCATGCATAGGCCAACGTAACTCAGGATCCGCACGAGTGTATTTATTCCATAATGTGCTGTACATTATAGAAGAAAGACCATGTTTAACATACATATCTCTATTTGGCGTCACCTCTGGGGGTGCCGGTTGCGATACTTCCAGTCTCAAATTGGTATAATTAAAAAAGCAACACATCCTACGAAGTGCGCTAAAAACAGGCATGCCAAAAATAGTGCAAAATATGCAATATTGTAATCAAAGTAGCACTTAAGGTGCGGTTCAAATCAAAATTAAATTGGAGAAAATTCTCCTCATTACCTGCCTATATAAATGGCAATTTACATATCAATTCAAAAGACACAAATTGACTAGTCACCCAAAACACGAGAGCCAGAGTAAGTAGTGCTAAACTACATTACCAACAAAGGCATCAAAACCCACAGCAAGTGCCGTAAAACGGCTCTTACCAATCACAGGGTGTCCAAGTTCCAACTGCCAAGTTCTAAAATCGACCAAATGGTCACTGCATGACGAATGAACAAAAAGGATCTCAGTCGAGGACCGGCGCCACCTGGATGGTCAAATCAGAAAGAAGGGAAAAACGCTGTGGTTGCCAAGACTCGGGTCTCCTCAGGCATTGATCGTCCGCAGCGAGATCCCAATCCTTCATCGCGACCAATCCGTTGGGCGTCCGAGTCACCGATGAGTCCCTGTTCGAGTGCCAATTTGTTGAAGTAAGCCTCAGCAAGGCCTACTAGTGCAAGGGGTTCACCTTTCTCTGCACAAAGTCCTCAGACCATGTAGGAAGAAGTTGGCACAGGAACTGAAATAAAAGACAAAGGGGGTCATTCTGACCCTGGCGGCCGGTGGACGCCAGGGCCACCGACCACGGGAGCACCGCCAACAGGCTGGCGGTGCTCCCACGAGCATTCTGACCGCGGCGGTTCAGCCGCGGTCAGAAGCGGAAAGTCGGCGGTCTCCCGCCGACTTCGCTGCTCGGGGGAATCCTCCATGGCTGCGGAGCGCGCTCCGCAGCCATGGGGATTCTGACACCCCCTACCGCCATCCTGTTCCTGGCGGGTCTCCCGCCAGGAACAGGATGGCGGTAGGGGGTGCCGCGGGGCCCCTGGGGCCCCTGCAGTGCCATGCCCATGGCATGGGCACTGCAGGGGCCCCCATAAGAGGGCCCCGCAAAGTATTTCAGTGTCTGCCATGCAGACACTGAAATACGCGACGGGTGCAAACTGCACCCGTCGCACCCCTGCAACTACGCCGGCTCAATTCTGAGCCGGCGTCCTCGTTGCAGGGGCATTTCCTCTGGGCCGGCGGGCGCTCTTTTGGAGAGCGCCCGCCGGCCCAGAGGAAATGTTAGAATGGCCGCCGCGGTCTTGTGACCGCAGTGCGGTCATTTGGCGGCGGAACCTTGGCGGACGGCCTCTGCCGTCCGCCAAGGTTAAAATCAGGCCCAAAGTTTATTAACCTCATGAGGTGGTACTACAGTTCAAACAGCACCCTTAGGTAATGTCTGAAGTAGCACACTGAACTGAGAGAGCATGGTCCTTTTATACCCACGCAGGGGCTAAAAGGAGGTGTACAATTATAGAAGCAAGACTTGTATACATGTAAGGTCATGTGGAAAATGCACTGTCAACAGGTAGGAAGAGCTAACCGTTTTCAAGGACTAACAGCTGCAGACCTTACTGAGCATGTGCGAAAGTGGGAGATGCTAAATATAACTTGTCACTAGGCAGATTTCAAGAGTAGTTAACAGAAAGGTAGGACAGAGCACATGGTGAGCACATGGCAGCATGTGGCAGAGAAAATGGCTGCCATGAATACAAAATGGATTCCGCCAAATGTTCACAATAGTTACAAATGCTTAATCTAATCGCTGCTAAACTACAACATAATGACATACACACAGACAACAGAGGGAAGTTGGGAGGGGGTCAGGGGCAGAAAGCTGACCACACAGGGCAGGTGGGAGGATCTGTGGCAGTACAGAACGCCATGCATGGCAAGCAGGAGGGTTATTGGCAGCACAACAGCCATGGTGGGCAAGGATGAGGGGGCAGGGGAATGCACAAAGGACCATGGAGGACAGAAGGGAGGAGTGGAGCCTGAACACAGACAAAAGAGAGCAGGGGAAGGTGCTTCACAACAGACCATGCACTGCAGGCAGGGGGAGCAATTGCAGCACAACAAAGCATGGAAGGCAGAAGGGATTGGCATCAAAATGGACTGTGGAAGACAGGAGAGAGGGGTTAGGGACGTGGAACTCCAACAGGTAGGTTGGAGGTGGCAGGGACAGGCGAAAATCATCTGACCAGGCTAGGCAGTTAGGAGGGGCAGTAGCAGTGGCAGCTCAACAGAACTCTGAGAGTAGATAGGGACAGTGGCAGGTCCTCGAACATGGTGGGCAAATGGAGGGAGAAGGGGCATGCACAAAGACATCAGAGTGCAGGGATAGGAGGGTAGGGGCAGCAAGCTAAGCACAGAGGCTAAGTAGGAGGGCAGTGATGTGTCATACAATTTGGCAGTGGAGGGCAGGAGGAGTGGACAGGGATATCAAGCTAAATGGGGGGCAGTGGCAGCCGACTGGACCATGCAGGACAGGAGTGAGGTGACTGGTTCATGTACTTGAACAACAGAGGGTAGGAATGTGGTGGATGGGACAGTAAGCTAACTGTTCAGGACAGGTGAGAAGGTCAGTGGAAGAACAACGACCAAACAGGACCATAATGATGGAGCAAGGTCATAGACTTGGACAATGGATAGCAAGGAGGCTTTGGGAGCAGGGGCTGCAATCTTGGGGTGGGCATCACAATGCCAGGCCCTGCATCCAGCCCACCTCTCACCATGCATTGTGATGGGCATCTTACTTAACATTAAACAACCCTCAAAATTCACTGAAAACAACAAAGGTTACCGGGGTGTTATAGTTAGGAAATAAAAAAATAAACCTTAGAAATTCACAAAAATACAAAGTTTCCAGGAACATTATAGTTAAGTTCAGATTTTACATGCACAAAACGATTGAAAATTCAGCTCTTATAGTTAGAGTTAATTTAATTAGCTATCACTCATGCCCTAAGGTAACTATAACTCGCGCTCTCACCATGCACTGCTATTTACCCTGTATAGTACATCACTTGTGACATCATTGTTAGCTCCCATCAAGCAAAAGAAAACATTTACCTCCTGAGGGTGGGCACTTCAGGAGGGAGCACAAGCTGGCCCTGGGTTTAGCGATCCCCCGGTCCATTAATGGGTCTACGAGGGGGGCTGCTTGTCACCCCCCCCCCCCCAATGTTACTTCAGCGCCAGGGAGGTGATGGTCCCTTGGGCTGGTGGTCCATGACGGACACCCTACATTATTTCATTTGAGCCCCCAGAAGGTGGTGGTCCTCAGGGCTGTGGGGGTTTGCATGCCCTCTGCACATGATACAAACAGCTCCAATGAGGTGGTAGTAGCCATGGTACTATCTATAATATATATATACTCACATATAATACAAAGTTAACCCTACGGAGGTGTTGGTACCTGGGGCCTGGCGGTCCACAGTAATTCCCCATTCTATTAAAAAGGTATCTTTCCCTAGGAAGGTGTTAGTCCCTAGGACACAGGGGGGACACGCTGCCCCAACATACTTTTCCTCCTTAGAGCCAGGGAGGTGGTGGTTCCGAGGGCTATTATATACCTTTGGAGGGGGCACAGTGTGCCCTTCCTTTTATGAGTCCACAATGCCCCAGGACCTGGGACACCCAAGGGCAAAATACAAAAAAGAACTCAGGAGACCATACTTGTTCACTGATTTTCTGATTTTAAAAAAATGCTTTGAAGCCTGATGGAGTCCCCTGGAGATCCGTATACCAAGGCTAGGGGCCCAGGGTATCCCTCCCCTAGCCCCTTTTCTTTTTTCTATGTTTTTTGTGAGCCCTTGGCTGAAGCTGAGTTCCAAAATGACAGCCAGCAATTCTGTGTTGGCCAATCAGATATCAGCACAGGGATAGTTGGATCTGCAGATACTCTGCATCCCTAGATATCTATGGGCCACATGTAGGTAGCTTTTTGCATATCGCAAACAGCGAATTTCGCTGTTTGAGACGTGCAAGAAGCACATCGCGATGCACAAACCCAGTTTTACGATTCGGTAACCTGGTTACTGAATTGCAAAATGGGTGTGCGACTCGCAATTTGCAAGGGGTGTTCCCTTCCTAATTGCAACTCGCAGTGCAATGTAGGATTGTTTTGTGACCGTGAACGCGTTCGCAAACCAATCGCAGTTTGCACCCATTTCAAATGGGTGCTAACACATTCGCAAAAGGGAAGGGGTCCCAATGGGACCCCTTCCCCATTGTTAATGTCAAAGTAAGTGTTTTTTCAGGGCAGGCAGTGGTCCTACTGACCACTGCCTGCTCTGAAAAAATGAAACAAAAAAGTTTCATTTTTTGTTTTTGTAATGCATCTCATTTTACTTTAAGAAAAACGGGCTGCATTACCAAAAAAAACAAAAAACTGCTTATTGAAAAGCAGTCACAGACATGGTGGTCTGCGGTCCGCAGCAGGCCACCATCCCTGTGAGGGCCGCCATTTGTAAGGGGGTCGCAAATTGCGACCCAGCTCATGATTATTCATGAGGTGGGCATTTGCGACCCCCTTGTGAATTGCAGATGGTGTCTGGGACACCATCCTACATTTGGATTTGCGACTCGCAATTTGCGGGTCGCAAATCTGAACCTACCTACATGTGGCCCTAGGTTATTTAACTTCTATTATCTCAGAAACGTCTGAATGGATTAACACCAAATCACAAAAAGTATGCATTCTGAACCAAGAGCTATCTTTCTGCCAAATTTGGTGTAATTTTGTCCAGCAGTTCAGGCTGTAGTCGTGTTCAAAATCCCTATGGGAAAATGCTTGGGGAAAATGTCTTTTGGGACCCCACCCTTTCTCTTGGTCCCCGCTTAATGGATCACCACAGCAGCTGAAATGACTGTAGCATAAGTTTTGAAAATGTTATGAAGATTTGTCAAGCTGTGTCAGAGTTATTGGCACAACAAATCCCTTTTCCCATTGGAACTAGTTCCTAACTATAACTACCTACAGGCTAGTCTGGACCCACAATAGGAAGGTCAGAGACTCTGTGCACATCAATGGCCTCTCTTTGAAGTCTCCCCCACTTCAAAGGCAAAACTAGGTATAAGAACTGTTCTTCTGACCCCACCAAATCAGCACACTTCTGAACCTGAGGACATTCTGCCAGAAACAAGTACTACCCCTCTGCTGGAACTCTGCTGGACTTGGCTGGACTCCTGCTTTGCTGTGCCTGCCCTGCTCCCTGTGTCTCCCTTTCCTGGGAGTGAGAAGGACTGAATTTGCAACTCTTCATCCCCAGAACCAAGCGACTACAAGGGATAGCTTACATGCCTCCTGTTCGGCAGTCTCAGGGACATAAAAGGGGCATCTTCCTTACAGCACGTGGGCTCTGGCCCCTGTGAGTAGTATCCCGTCAAATGGTTCCAATCCAGCCCTGGGCACTTAGAAGTGGGTTCTTTGGTGTTGCAGCTTTCGACACTGACACATTGCCACTATTGCACTGATCAGAATTGCCACATCCTTCCTCGATGCCAACACATCGCTGCTGCATCTAAGGATGTGGACATCAAATTACTGATTGCATGGCTCAGGATCAATGTATCACCATCAGTCCTGGCACATTGCCTTCACATCGCCAGCTGCTCGGCTTGATCATGACGCATCACCTTCATCACAAAGGGTACGACACCGCACCTCAAGGACATCACATCGATGACTGCGCGGCTTAATGACAACACATCTCATGACTGTGCAGATTGAAACAGACGCATCGCCTTGGCATTGCCTCCTTGACATCTATACAACTGTCCATCCAAGGTACTGTTTTAGCAGGACATAGATGGTCCCTGTAGCCGGCTTACACTTCATTACGGTTGGCATGAACTTTGTATTTACCCGGGTCTAGAGCGACTAGATGGCACCTGTTGGTACTTTAAGGGGCACATTTACAAGCCGTGCGATGCAAGTGCATCACTTTTTGTGATGCACGCACCAACTGCTTATAGTGCAAACCTATATCTACAAGGCTACACAATGCCATTTTGCATGGCTCTTCATGGACTTGTAGATATGGTGTAAGGCAATGCAGCTCATGTTGCTTTGTTGTCTTACACTGCTTCAGGGAGGCTTACAATGGGTGTTGCAGTGGGTGTTCTAATGCAACACCCATGGGTTTTGACACATTCCCAGATTTACAAGAATCTGTAAACATGGGAATGTGTCAAAAATATACACCTCCCCAGGGCAGATGCAACAAAGAGAAAAATTCAGCAGCACACATAGAAATAAGAAAATACCTCTCTGGATTGTGACTCTTCCTGTACAAAAACAATCCTGCTTATAACACAGACAGCTTTGCACCATGGTGCAAGGGTGCTATGTTGGGGCTAGGCAGCAATTTGTGTGCCAGCACTGGAGAAAATACAGAAATGCACTGTATCTTGTAAATACAGGGCATTTCTGCCCTCTGCCTGTGGTGCGTAGCAACTTAGAAAAATCACTTGCTCTGCTGCCCTGGGCCCCGAGGCTTGTATATATGCCCCTAAGTTTCTAAGCACTACAATTGCAGATGCTCTTTAAAGATTCATATCTCGACTTCTACTTATTGGACTTTTGTTGTTTTGGTCTTGTTTTGTTCATTATATTAAGATCTATTTTTCTAACGTGGTCTGGATTGTTTTTGTGTTGTGTTTTTTTTACTGTTTTTCTGTTTAAGTGTTTCCCAAATACTTTACACATTGCCACCTAAGTTAACTCTGCCTGCTCTGGGCCAAGCTCCCCGAGGGTGGGCAGCGGGTAATTTAAGGTGTGCATCTGATTTACTGTAACTAGCATTGTGGTCCCTACTTGTACAGGGTGCATTCTTCTGCCAACTAGAGACCCAATTACCAACATTGGTTATCAGTGATAAAGATAGGACTTGTGTTTGTGCAGTATCTTACAGAAGTTTGGTGTAAACTACCATCCACATAAGAGCAGTTCAATTCAACTGTCTCTGGTCCATTTTTGTAATCCTTTTTCCATAACTGTCTCTGATTAGCATTTTTTATTTTTCAATTCTTCTTGATTGGCATTTTGTTTTTTGCCAAATTCATGTCTCTGACTGGATGATTTACAAATGCAAAGCTAAATGAATTTTGAGCTAGCCGAACTTGAGGAATACACTGTGCTCAGCAAAAAAAATTCTACAAGGACTTTGAGCTTCCTGTAAAGGCCTCCACTAGAAAGGTGGTGCTGTAAAAGACACTGAGGGGCATATTTATACTCCGTTTGCGCCGAATTAGCGTCGTTTTTTTCGCCGCAAATTCGGCACAAAACTAACGCCATATTTATACTTTGGCGTTAGACGCGTCTAGCGCCAAAGTATGGGCAAATAGCGTCATTTTTTTGCGTGAACGCCTTCCTTGCGTTAATGAGATGCAAGGAAGGCGTTCCCGTCTAAAAAAATGACGGCGACGCAAATGCGTCGTATTTATACTCCCGGGCAAAAATCACGCCCGGGAGTGGTCGGGTCAAAAAACCCCGCATTTGCACCACTTTTTAACGCCTGGGTCAGGGTAGGCGTTAAGGGGCCTGTGGGCTCAAAATGAGCCCACAGGTGCCCTCCCCTGCCCCCAGGGACCCCCCCTGCCACCCTTGCCCACCCCAGGAGGACACCCAAGGATGGAGGGACCCATCCCAGGGACATTCAGGTAAGTTCAGGTAAGTATAAAAAATTTTTTTTTTTTTTTTTTGGGTGGCATAGGGGGGCCTTATTTGTGCCCCCCTACATGCCACTATGCCCAATGACCATGCCCAGGGGACATAAGTCCCCTGGGCATGGCCATTGGGCAAGGGGGCATGACTCCTGTCTTTACTAAGACAGGAGTCATGTAAATGGCGTCTGGGCGTCGTTAAAAATGGCGCAAATCGGGTTAAGACGATTTTTTAGCGTCAACCTGACTTGCGCCATTTTTAAGACGCCCTAACGCCATTTTTCCCTACGCCGGCGCTGCCTGGTGTACGTGTTTTTTTTCCACGCACACCAGGCAGCGCCGGTCTGCTTGCGCCGGCTAACGCCATTCAATAAATACGGCGCCCGCATGGTGCTTCAGAATGGCGTTAGCCGGCGCAAAATTTTTTGACGCTAAACTGCGTTAGCGCAGTTTAGCGTCAAAAAGTATAAATACGGGCCTGAGAGCCTAGTCAGACACCCATGCAGCATTGAATGTGGACCTACAGGAGAACGAGGAGGAGCAGGATGTAGAGGATGGACCAGGACACAGAGGACAGCCTTGGGCTGCTACTTCAAGAGAAGGACAAAATCCTCCTAGGATTGCAGATTTAAACCCAGGCAGGGAGCAGTGTGTCATCCAGAGGCCTGACCACAGATGAGCTGGAAGACAGGAGGGAGGAGAGGAAGTTGAAATTGGAGCTGGATATGCTCAAATTGAAAATACAAAAGGTTGGTCAAGGAGGCAGAAGAGCAAAAAAGGGCCTTTGAGTTGAGGAAACTCCTTCTGGCTCATGAGCTGTTAGGGAATAGCTTGTGAAGATATATGCCTATGGTGGGGAGGGACACACCCCTGACATTAGAAGCAGAAGACCAGACACAGTACACTCCCATGAAGGCTATGCTCATCAGCAAGTTTGGGTTAACTCTAGAATATGCCACCAGCATTTCAGGAAGAGCCACAAGCTCCCCACAATAACGTGGGTGGACTTCCTTGACTATTACAGAAAGGCACTGAAGGGCTGGGTGAGAGACATCAAGATAGATGACTTTGAGGGGCTGTGCATGCTTGACGTTTGTTTTCCACAGCTGCGTCAGCACTTAGTGGATAGCAGGCTGATTGACCTATGAAGCTTTCCAAAGAGGTCGGCCTCTTGGTCAGCACCAGAGTGTCCACAAAGGCCTCTGGGGGGAACTCCCAAAGGGTGGTCAGGGTTCCCACCAGAAAGAAAGAGGGCAGAGCTAAAAAGGAGGAAAACTCTCAAGGCCCCCAAAACAGTTCTCAGGGAAGGGGCCCTATATCAAATCTGGCTACCAGAAAAAGAGCTTCCCTGACAAGAATCAGTAGAAACCTCCCAAGTGATATGAGTACTTTGAGTATGGGCATGTGAAGGGGGATCCAAAGTTCTGGAAAAAAAACATCATCCCCCACAGGAGGAAAGGCCGGAGGGGTGGCAAGTGTATTGCTTTGAGAGGAGTTTGCCCCAGCTAGTGGTGGGAGCTTAGTGGGGTTACCATAGTGTCCCTAGTGTCCCTGGGTGATGCAGAGATGGTCCCAAAGGCCCATGTTCCGTCCAATACTACCAGGTATAGGCACTGATTTGCCATCAGTGGGCAAGGTGTGGAGGCTCTGAAGAACAGAGGTGCCCGTTTGACTATGGTAAGGTATAATCTGTTGCCCCCAGACCAGATTTTACCCAATGTAATCCACGAGGCAGTGGTAGCAGACAATTGTGATGGTCACTATCCACTGGCCAATGCTCCTTTTGAGTGGGGGTGTCTCAGGTCTTCTGCAAGTAGCTGTAAGCCCTGCCATGCCTGTGGACTATTTGCTAGGGAATGACCTTGAGTACACTGCCTGTAAGAAGCTCAGGTCACACCTGGAAATGTTGGGGCTGCCTGAGTGAGCTTGTGTTACCACCAGATCCATGGCTACCAGAGAGGAAGTCAGAAAGGTCTGGAGCCTGGAACACTGACTCAGTCACCACAGGGTAAGGGGCCGGTAGAACCAGCCCTTGAATGTCTCCCAAAAGAGATGCATGGGGCACCCGAGGAGGCTACCATTGATCCCAGTGGAGAGGACAATGTCTCCCCTGGTGACCTATCAGGTCTTGCTGGATGACAGGTAGAAGGGGGACCCACCAGGAGAACATCTGCAATGCTAAGACGGAGTGCCCCGCCTTGGAAGGCATGAGGTGACTGGCCGAAACTCAGGCAGCAGGTGATGCCTATGGTAATTACTGGAGTTACTAGGAGGACAACCTTCTGTACAGTGAGCCTAAGTAACCGAGACATGGGACAAAAAGGGCCATAGATTTCCTCTAGTGCTACCAGTCTGTTCTACTAGGGCTGGCACACAAAATTTCCCTGGCAGGACATCTTGGCCAGAACAAGCTTGCCACCCATTTCTACTGGCCGCAGATGGGAAGGTCTTCAGATGCCTTCTGTATGACCTTTGTAACCTGCCAGGCCAGTGGGAAGATAGGTAAGGGAGACAGGGGAGTCTTTAGCTTCTGTCCTGTCATTGGCAGGTACATCCTGATTCTAGTGACTCACACCAAGGTACCCAGATGCCATACCTCTGAGGACTACTACTGCACCCACAGTGGCTAGGGCCCTGATGGGGAATTTTTCACTAGTGGGTTTCCCCATGGAAGTGGTATCTCACAGGGACATGAACTTCGTGTCTGCGTATAGGGAACCAATGTGGAAGTAGTGTGGAGTTACCTGTATGGTCTTCAACCCCTACCATCTACAAATGAAAGGGCTTGCTGAGATATTCAAAAAGATCCTGAAAGGCATGATCAGGAGCCTACCTGCGGTCCTGAGGTTTAAGTGGGACATCCTCCTCCAGTGCCTATTTTTTGCATACAGAGAAGTGCCACAGAAGCGGATTGGGGATAGCCCCTTTGAGCTTCCATATGGGGACCCTGTGAGAGGAGCACTCAGCCTGGGAAAGGAACAGTGGATGTAAACTCCCAAGAAACTGCCCCAGGATGTAGTGAATTATTTTGATGACCTTCTGGAGGCACATTGCCAACTTGTGGAAGCAAGCTTCAGTTAACTTAGAGGCCAGTCTGGAAGTAATAAAGCATTGGGACGACTAGACAGTGGCCCGTGTGGACATACTATCTGGATAGAAAGTATGGGTGATAAAGCCTGTGGAGTTTGGGGCTCTCCAAGACCGCTGGACTGGGCCCCATGAGATTGTTTAGTAGAAGGGGAGGCCACCAACTTGGTGGAGCTCAAGAACCTCAGACACTGCTCAAGGGATATCCACCTAACTGTCTCAAGCTACATTATGAGAGGTCTGAGGTCACCATGCTATTGGTAACAAGTGGAGTGGAGGAAGAATGTATTGGGCCTCTCCCTAGGCTTTAAGCCTCCAAAGTGATGGATGGATCAGTAGAAGATGTCAACCTTTCCTCTACCCTGACTCCTGAGGAGCAGAGGGACTGTCATCAGTTGTTGGGACAGTTCTCCTCTCTGGTTTCCCTCACTTCTGGAATTACATATTTGTGTACTCACAACATAGACATAGGAGACAGTCCCCCATCAAAAACTAAATCTAACTGCTGCCAGACCAAGTGAGGGGAAGCATTAAGGAAAAATTCTAAAATGCTGGAATTGTGGGAGCTAGATCCTTCCAGTGGCCCCTGGTCCATCCCTGTGGTGCTTGTACCAAAGGCTGCCCTAAAGGGCACTACACCAGAACTCAGGTTCTGTGTTGACTATAAGGGGGTCAATGTAGTCACCAAAACCAATGCTCATTAATACCCACAGGCAGATGAGCTGGTTGACAGATTAGAGGCTGCTCAGTTCCTGAGTACCTTTGACCTCACTTCAGGATACTGGCAGATCGCCCTAACAGATTGATCCCAGGAGAGGTCAGGCTTTTCCACGTCAGGAGCCACTACAAATTCAGAATAATGCCCATTGTGCTCAGGAACATCCCTACCACCTTCCAGTGGTTGGTAAACTAAGCACTGGCTCGGTTGAAGGCCTTCAGTACTGCATACCTGGATGACATAGCTGTCTTCAGCAGCAGCTGGAAGTACTATCTCTTCCATCTCCAAGAAGTGCTTCAGGCCCTGCTAGTTGGAGGACTGATGTTGGAAAGTTGAGTTTTTTGTAAGGGTAGGTAAGTACCTACACTTAGCAATGGGCCACTAACCACCACCAGTTAGGTCTCAATAAATTAATCCCAGCTTAGCCCTCAGCAGCTTGGCAATGAGCGACAAGGCTTAACCTAGGAGACAGGTGTGTAAAGCATTTAAAAATCACAAAACAGTAAATAAGTAAAACACAAACTCAAAAAAAATCAGCACCAATTTATAACACTAGACTATATTTGTATCTTTAAAATGACACCAAAATTATTAAAATCAGATAATGGGAACCAGAGATATGTGAAAAATTTTTATTGTATAGATATTAAAATCCATTACAATTTAAAAATAGGAACGATCAAATAGTACAGAACACAAATGAGAGCCCCAACCTACTGGTAAACATGATATTAAAATCAGACATAAAATACATGAGAAATATTTAATTGATTTCTTTATATTGAGAGCAATTTCAAAACAAACGCTTAGTAGCAGGGGATCCAGTTGAGAGAGAATGACATTGCACATAATTCTAATGAAATTTACTTCCAGGCCCACTGGCAGGCCTAATGCCCATCTAATAAATAGTGAACATAAAACCAACAATTATCAAGGCCCTTAAAGTGCTTACGTTCATTGGTTATTCAGCCAAAGGGTGACGGCCTACGGATATTAGAAGCCAAAGTGCAAAGTTGAAACTCAATGGCTATACACAATTAATTTAAAACCCAGCGGAGCAAGAGCAGAAATGATTTCAGCACATCGTTAATCCCTACTCGCAGTGCCCTGGAGAAACTTGGCCTGAGCAGCCCTATTGAATTTAATCAACAGAACGTTCAACATTGTGTTCCTAGGGTCCAAAGACATAATAACAGCCTGCCGGCGGGAGCAGGTCCCCCGTTCATTTCACTTATTCTGCAGCAGTGATCTGCACTCCTGAAGAAAGGAAGGACACAGGCAGACCACGTGTTCAAGGGATTTTTCCCCACTGCCACAGCCCCTGCACGGGACGCCCTCCAATGGGACTAACCACCAAGAGGGTAAGGGCCAGATGTATGAAAACTGTGGTCTGCGAATCGCAAAATGCGATTTTTAAGAAATCGCTCTTTACGAGTCGCAATTGGCCATGTAACAAAATTGGGATTCGTAATTAGCGATTTCTTAAAAATCGCTATTTGTGGTTTGCGAGGCCCATATACAGAATCGCAATTTGCATTCTCGCAATTTGCGATTTTTTTGCGATTCTGTAAAAAATCGCAAAATGCGAGAAAGTTCGAGAATGCACACCTGGAGGAGCCTGATGACATCACCAGCAGGAAATGAGTCATCCCAGGCAGTTTCAGGTGCCACACCCAAACCAGCATCCTGAGTGAGAGCAGCCCAGCCACATTGAGCAGCACTCTGAAGGAGCAGCATCACCTGAGCCACAATGGAGCCCCAAGGTACAGCACAGGAGAAGCAGGAGAGGAAGCGCAAACTGAAGTTCAGTGAGCAGGAGCTGGAGGTACTAACAGAAGAGGTGGTGAGGAGCCATGACCCCCTGTTTGGCAAATCATCACTCCAGGTGCCTGAGAGCGAGAAGAGAAGACTATGGCTTGAGATCCAAGGTAAAATCTGCGCTATTGGAGTGGCACAGTGCTCCATTGAGGAGATCAAGAAACGCTGGTATGACCAGCGGTCCCGGGCAAAGGAGAGGGTGGCAAGAAGACTTGCAGAGGCCAGGGGCACAGGAAGAGGACCACCAACCGAGCCACCTGCCACACCACTAGAGGACCTGGTGGAATCGATACTCCTCCCGGAAGCAGTGACAGAGGTCACAGATCTAGACACCTCCGCTCAACCGAGTACCAGCCAAGGTAAGTGCAATGTTGTCGTGTGAACCCAATATGTGCATGCATAAAAGCCCCTTAGGAATTAGCATGTAATGTGAAGTAGTGTGTGAAGTAGTCCACTCCACATCTTAGAAGAATCACAACAATGCATTATGGGAGTTGTCGTCCACAAACTAGTACAGACAGTAGCATGACAATGTAAGCAAGTATAGTGACACCCAAGGTAACACAACACACACTACACCATGTAGAGCAGTACCTGTACCTTTTATTGCCATTTCTGGACAGATGATGTAACATACAGAACTGACATGCTGCATATTGTTGTTGCTGGTGGGCCTGGCACAGCAGCCACAGAAATTCCGTGTGTAGGGGAGACGGACACACAGCAGCCCTCTGACACCAACACCAGTGGGTCCGTCAATGTCTCCGCTGTGCGCCGCAGGCCCAGGCCATTGCCACTTCCAGACCTCAGTGGTGACTCCGATGTGCAGCAGGAGGGGCCAAGCACACCATCTGCACCAGATAGGCACAGCCAGCTACCAGAGGACAGGGGTCATTCAGCACATCGCAGAAGTTCCACAGTGTCCCAGCAGCAACCGCAGGAGGCAGCTGAGGGTTCATCCTTGCTCGGGGGACTTGAGGCTGCTATGTTGCAGCAACAGCGCCTGCAAAACAGGAGAATTTTGAGTCTGGACAGGAACCACAACAGACATATGATTGGCCTGCATCGGCGAATTGACACCCTGAACAACAATATCACCCAGCTGCGTGAGGGACAGGTGCAGGCCTCTCAGGACACTAGGGAGCTTAGTGCAGTGCGTGACCTGTGTGAGGAGCTGCGCCACGAAAGGGTGAGTCGAAGCAGACATGAACACCGCTTCAGAACCATGTTTGCGAACTACTGCAGGTCCTCAAATAGGATGGCAAACTCCACCGCACTCATCACCCGTCGCGCTGTGGCGGCCCAAGTGGAGGCTGCACACACCAGCAGGGATGTGGTCCAGGGCCTTGTCCAAATCACTAATGTGATTGAACTAGTCATGGGACAGAGGTCGGCCACTCCCAGTGAGGTTGCCTTGGGGGACACTGAGGACAGTTCGAGCCTTAGTAGTGTGCAAGTACCTGCTTCAGACACCAGACGGCGCAGTGCCAGGCGCAGCACTGGCACTGAGGGTGACATTCAGGGTGCCAGTGAGTCAACTGGGCACCCCAGTGGTGTGCGTGGGAGGAGGAAGTGACTCTTGCTGCATTGACACTGGTGTTCCCACTATGATGTAATAGTGTGGGACTCAGTTCTTTTGTTTAATTTTGATTTTCTTATTCCCCTGTTTACTTCATTTTTCACAATTAATTACCTGACGTAAGGTAATACATTTCTATCACTACAGGTACAGTTGTCAGTGGATTTTTGTTATTCATACTCACGTCTGAAATGGTTGTGTGTGATGTCAGCACGCCTTTGCTGCACTGGTCCTGTCTGCTGGCTGTAGAGGTGGTATGGGATCGTCATCGTCATCTGATTCAGTGTCACTGATTTCTCTAGGTATGCCCCTGGTTGTAGCTATATTGTGCAAGATTGCACAAGTAGCCACTATTCTACATGTGGTTTCTGGACTGTACTGTAGTGCTCCTCCACTCTTGTGGAGGTAACAGAAGCGACTCTTCAGGAGGCCAAATGTGCGCTCCACCACGTTGCGGGTTGCCCTGTGTGCTGCATTGTATCTCCGTTCTGCCGGTGTTGTGGGATTGAGGTAGGGCGTCATCATGTAGGTGCGCACTGCGTAGGCACTGTCTCCTGGAAGGGACAGAAGGTTTGATGAGTACCTCAGCAATCTGACAAGGGTTTGTTATCTATGCGCCAGTGTAAAGAGTGACATTACCTAGTAGATATCCGTCACCAAACTCCCCAGCTAGCAGTCTTGTGTGTATGCCGCTGTGACGAAAGATGTATGAATCATGTGTGCTCCCTGGGTACCTGGTCACGAGATCAGTTACGATGTAGGAGGCATTGCATATCACCTGTATATTCATGGAATGTTGGTGTTTACGGTTGCGGTACACATACTCTGTGACAGATGGTAGACATATTGCCACATGTGTGCCATCTATGGCACCTAGGACGTGGGGGAACTGTGCTATCTGATAAAACTCAATTTTTGTCTGCTGTATTTCCTGTGGGGTGTGGGGGAATCTGATGTACTGTTGGAGTTTGCTTAGCATGGCGTTGATAAATGCATTGAAAAATCTGGAGAGGGTGCTCTGTGAGACCCCCCATCCGCTGCTATGGCTCTCTGAGGTGAGTAGGTGTAAGGAGCATAATACCTGCACATGGGTGGGTATGCTATGGGTCCTTAGTGTTCTGCGCTGCAGTATGGGTTGTAGCTCAGCTATCAGGTCAAGTATCATGGCTGAGTTCAACCTATACCTCTCAAATATTTCCTCCTCTGTCAGGTCAAAAAGTGTAATGCGCACTCTGAAAATGCGCTCCTGTCTCCTCCTCCCTCTCCTCAAACCTGCCAGGATCCTCATCGCAATGACGTAGAGTGCAGCCATTGTGGAACAGAGTTTGAGGCATTCTGGGCCTCTTTATATAGGTTGCACCTGGTTACCACCTGCTTTCACTTAGTGGTATTTTGCATGTGCAAAATGCCATTCTGCGAATAATCGCTAATTGCGATTTTTTGATGCATCTATTTGCGATTGGGAATTTGTGATTCGCATTTTGCACCTTGCAATTTCCTACTGGAAATACCGAATCGCAAAATGCGACTCGCAAAACAAGGTCGCAACGCAAAAAATCGATATTTTTGCGATTTCTTATTTTTGGTCTGCGATTGCCTTTCATGCATCGCAGACCACGTTTTTGCACTCGCAAACGGCCGCATTTACCGATTCGCACCATTTGCGAGTGCAAAAATATTTCATACATCTGGCCCTAAATGCTTAAAAAATGCCCAGTCACCCATCCTTAAAGCCATTAATTTGTCTTTCAAATGGATGCCATTAGAGCAGGATAGATAGCCATCTGAAGTACCTGGCTGAAATGAATTGATAACCGCCCAGGTGTGCTTACGTTTAGCAAGGGAAACTTGATCAGAGTGGTGAGACCAAAGCTGAGTACTCTTTGTAATAGCCAGTTTAAAAAGGGGTAAGAAGGATTGTTGGCCCAAAGATCGTCAGCACTCAATAGCCATTTACAATCAGTCAAAAAGTGATAGTGGGACCGTTTTGCCTCAATCGCACTAATTTCAATCCACAGGACTGACTCCAAACTATCCACCTTGGTCTGGCACAAATTATGACAAAGTTTCAGGAAAGCACCTACTGTCCGTTGGTCTAAATTACCAAATTCCAACGGAGGAGTTGCGGATGGAGGTAAATGAAAAATCCTCTTCTAAATCTTAATAATCAACCTGTTTAACAGACATGAACCTATGCCCAGCATAACATCCTGACCATACAACAGTGAGGAAGTGATCTTAGCTCTCATACCTTCCAATAATAGGAGCAGGTTAGGCCCCCTCAAAGTTTTAAGGGCCATATTTATACTTTTTGACGCAAAACTGCGCTAACTCAGTTTTGCCCCAAAAAAATTAGCGCCGGCTAACGCCATTCTGAAGCGCCATGCGGGCGCGGTATTTATTCAATGACGTTAGCCGGCGTTAGCCGCCGGCGCTGTCTGGTGTGCGTTAAAAAAAACGACGTACACCAGGCAGCGCCGGCGTAGGGGGAAAATGGCATATGGGCGTCCACAAATGGTGCAAGTCAGGCTGAGGCAAAAAAATCGCCACAACCCGATTTGCGCCATTTTTTTACGACGCCCAACCCCCATTGAAATGACTCCTGTCTTAGCAAAGACAGGAGTCATGCCCCCTTGCCCAATGGCCATGCCCAGGGGACTTATGTCCCCTGGGCATGGTCATTGGGCATAGTGGCAGGTAGGGGGGCACAAATCAGGCCCCCCTATGCCACAATTTTTTTTAAAAAAAAATACTTACCTGAACTTACCTTAATGTCCCTGGGGTGGGTCCCTCCATCCTTGGGTGTCCTCCTGGGGTGGGCAAGGGTGGCAGGGGGTGTCCCTGGGGACAGGGGAGGGCACCTCTGGGATCATTCTGAGCCCACAGGTACCTTAACGCCTGCCCTGACCCAGGCGCTAAAATCCGGCGCTAATGCAGGTTTTTTAGACCCGCCCACTCCCGGGCGTCACTTTTGCCCGGGAGTATAAATACGACGCATATGCATCGGAGTCATTTTTTAAGACGGGAACGCCTTCCTTGCATATCCTTAACGCAAGGAAGGTGTTCACGCAAAAAAATGACGCTAACTCCATGAACTTTGGCGTTAGACACGTCTAACGCCAAAGTATAAATATGGAGTTAGTTTTGCGTCAAATTTGCGTCGAAAAACACAACACAAATTCGGCGCAAACGGAGTATAAATATGCCCCAAAATACCTTAGAGAAGGCCACAGACAGAGCTATAGTTTTAACTTCAATCTCCTTCCTGTGCCTGACAAATCTACCCCTAGTGTCAAAGTGCACCCTTTAATATTTAAAAGACAAATCTGAATTATGTTTGCTGCTCTTATAGTACCAGCTTATTCCCAGCTGCCTTTTCCTGCTAAAGGATACCACTTTAGTTTTGAGCAGATTTACTTCCAAATAGTTCAAAGCTGTATAAAGTGCAAGTTAGTTGAGCAACCATTGATGGCCAACCCTGGTATAGCTAGACTGTGCCAAATCATCAGCATAGAGCAAATGGCTAAACTGAATCGATCTTGGGCGGGGGGTGAGAGTTAACGGCGTCAAGAGCATGTGACAGGTCTGCAATAAACAAATTAAAAAGCAGGGGAGCAAGCACACAGCCCTGCTTCTTACCATGGAAGGTAGGAATTTTCCTGGAAACTAAACAGCCGTCACCTAGCTTATTACGGACCCAGGTATCTGTGTGTAATTCTGTGATTGCTCCCAGGAGCACAGACGAAATTCCCCAATTATGTAATTTAACCAACAGGGAGCTCCTGGGAACCTCACCAAAAGATGCCTTAAAGTCAACAAAACAGACAGGGCTAGTAAGTTTGTGGATGTACCTGATGCAGCAAAAAAAAACATTTGGGAAATACGAATTAGGCCCTTCAACTCAGCCAAGATCAAAGATCTCCTAGCAGAAGACTGGCAGAAAACTTAGCCTCATTGTTGAGGAGAGCTATAAGCCTAAAGTTGGCTGGATCAGACCTTGAGCAACTTTTTTGTATTGGGTTAATTATGGCACCATGCCAGGACTCTGGAATCCTTGAGGACAAGGCACAATAATGAAAAAGATTTGCAAGGTGATCTTCCAGAAAAGGGATATCCTGTTTAAACAGCGTCTTTGGAAGACCATTGGGGCCCGGTGTTCCGTACTGCTCTGCCTTGGAAATAATATGATAGCGATGGGGTGGAGAAAAGATCATAGCTTCCGAGAGGGGGGGCAGAGACGCTACAGGATAAGGCTGTGTATTAGTCAAAGGTACTCTAGAAAGATGAACCCCCATACCATTTCCATCAGACACATTTACTGAAAAATGTTTGGTCAAATAGGCAGTCTAATCACCTTCCAAAATATTGGCAGTGTCAAGCCCCCACTGGGCTTTCTAAAACTTTCTTGAGTTCGAGTCCTTACTGATACTTAAAAGTTTTACCCAAAACAAATTGGAACGTCTCTGATTTTCTTCATAAACAGCCTTCCTATAACCTTTCTGCAGAACTTTAAACTTAATAATTAATACCCTAGATTCAGAACTCTTACTGATTGCCCTACCATCTTTATTGTGAGCTTTCTTTAATTTCTGGGTTTCTCTTGAGATAACAGGATGCGAAGAAGAAATAAAAGTGTGTACAGGTTGATGAAACCTTGACCATAAGAAGAAAATAAATATGTCCCATAGCTTAACTAGGGACACGCGGCCAGCCACGTCAAATTCAAAATAGTTAACGCACTCAGCCATTGCTGCGCTGCTAGAAGAGGGGCTCCATTTTATGCGTTTTAAGGATTCAAAGCATATACCACCTCCCACTGCCCAAGCCTCAGCATAATAATGAAAACTAGATTTTATAGTTACAGTCTGGGGGCGATGATCACTCTCACACTGGGAAGAAATCAAAAACTTTTCGATAAAGTGGAGAAATTCCATGTTACAAATAGTATAATCCAAATAGGAGTAAGTTCGCCCATCAGATCTTGTCCAACACGGAGGGACATCTTGGTGCATACTGCCATTCAAAACTTTGAAGCCCGTACTATTTGAATGCATTACCACATACTCTCCCAGGGCACTGTAAGGACTTACTTATCACATTTAACTAAACACTCTAATCATCAACCCCCAAACCCCTTATATGATGGGACACATGGAGGACAACATATACTAACCTAAACACATACTATCTTATACTAAACAAATATATATATATATATATATATATATATATATATATATATATTTTTTTTATATATATATATTTTTTTATTTAATACACAAAAACCCCAACATCATCCCCCACCCACCCACAAAAAAAACATGTAAAAATATCATACCCTCCATCGCCTAACCCACTAATACTAACTAAACTAACAGCCTATTCTAACCTAACACTAAACCCCCTAAGCCCACTTATTAAAAGAACCAGGAAAGAGGAGGGAGGGTAGGGAATCATGGGTGAGGGTATCAAAGTCACAAGTTCGCCCTCCGCAGGGTCCTGTCAACACCAGGACAGTGCGCGCTCTACGGGCATCTAGAATGCAAAAATCCAACACTCGAAAGATAAAGTAATTTATGCATTGTGATGATATGTTATTGTTTAACCTTTTGGTTTGCAGAATTCCTTCCAAAAGATTCATTTTTAAGGTGCTTATAAATACTGTACATTTACAATGTGTTGCTGCAGATATTCAGAGTGTGTTAGGGTGTGGTCCCTTTCCAGAGCCTTCTGGAGACTTTCCCTACAACATGCCTGGGCGTGGTTCTAGGCTGGGCCAAGACTCTATAAAAGAGAGTCAGCCCAACTTCCAGTGCTCACTATTCAGAGGTCCTGGTGCAGAGCAGCAGCTTCTTCCTGTGCTCCTGTCCCGGCGGCCTATTTGGATTTTCCAGTCTTCTGCACTCATCTCTCATTGGTGATCACTGTTTCCAGGCGGTAAGACGGTGTTTGGACATTTCCCAACACCGTAGATGAGAATCTTCATATTCTTGATTTTAATTCTTAAATGAATAACAGATTACGTGTGTGCTGCCAATTTTTGGCATTTGTATGGTGGTTTGCAATTAGGGAGGACGCGCAATTTATTCCATAAAGATTTGACTTCGTTATTACATTATCGTTCATTGCGCACTGATATTTCTTGACATTTACATGATGTTTTACGAGTTGGCAAGACTTGCAACTCGTTTCATGAGCATTTAACTTTGTTCTACATTGCGCGCTACCTTTTCTTGACATTTACATGGTGGCATTCGAATCGGTGAAACGCGCGATTCACTTCTCGTGTGTAATTCATGCTGTTCATTGTGCACTACCATTTTCTGGCATTTACATGGTGGCATTCGAATCGGCAACACGCGCGATTCTTTCCTTGAGTGTTTTTTCATGTTATTCATTGTGCGCTACCATTTCTTGGCATTTGTATGGTGTCATTTGAATTGGCAAGACGCGCAATTCCTTCCTCGTGTATAAAAAATGTAAGTTACTGTACGCTACCATTCTAAGACATTTTCTTGGTAGCATTTCAAGTTGACACGTCGCATGATTTATTCCTTGAATCAACGTTGTGTGATTTCATGGTGCACAAACCTTTATGGTGTTTAATACTCATATAAAAATCTGCAATGTGCGCAATTTACTTCCCAATGTTTTTTCTGAGATGAACACAACAATACCAGAGTTCTAGATGAAATGCTGTGTGTTCCTGATATGTATTCCTAAAAGGAGATTCATATGGTTGTTTAGAAATTGCTCAGAGTGTTTCCTGATTCTCATGCTAAAGAAAGTACTTGAATCTGAAAGTCCTATTTAACTTTTCCTGTTTCCTCCTCAGGTATTCAGTCATCTAAAGCCTAGTCAGTTTTAGGATTATTCTAGGGTTGTTCATGTTTTTCAGAAAAGACTAAGCTTAGAGTTGTAGCATGGTACTGATTTAATGAGATGTAATTTTGATGTTGTGTTTTAACCTTTTGCTTCCTACAGGTCTCCTTCCCAGCTGTTCCCGTCCTAATCCCCTTTTCCCCACTTGGACTCTCTTAGACTCTGTGACAAATCTAATCAGGGTATTGGAGCTGTCTTGTGGTGGAAGTGTTGGGAACGTGCACGGACCCGAGGATCTGGTGACTCTGACAGGTCCTTTTAATCGCACGCATTCTCTTGTTTATCTGCAACACCTCCTGCTGCAGCCTGTCCAGTCTGCGCAACATCCGTTGCATGTCACGTTGCATTGCACGAAATTCAACATTCTCAATGACTGCAGCAGGGGTGGTCTGTGTGTCAGTTGTCGATGGTTGTCCAGTTGGGGGTTCCATTCTTGGAGGGGGAGGTGCAGGGGCTGCTGTCAGTGGTCCAGGAGCTGAGGAAGTTGATGGACCTGCAGTGGTGGCTGTCATCCTTGCTGCCACCTGGGTTGTAGTGGTGGTGCTCGTGGTGGCAGTTGTTGGGGACACAGAAGGGTCCTCTTGGGCAAATGCCCTCCACACCCCTGAGGCTCTTACATGGCAATAACACCGTGCCATGTGGCGGAAGCCAGATTCTACATCCAGAATGTGACGGTAAGGCATCGCCCTCCGCTGAAATTCACGGATCTGGTTGGCATCAATTTTGTCTGCTGTTAAAAAAGATAAAGCCAAACATTAGGTACATCATTGTGTGATAAAGCTACTGATGAGAATCAGACAATACATCTAATGTAGCTGAAACAGGCCATATCACCGTACAGATCACAGGTTCTCACTGAGGAAGTAAATGCCAACGCAGCCTACACATGTCCTATCTAACAGCACAGCAATACTCAAAATGATGTGTACATACTTAATTGCTCTAAGTATCATTGTTCTGCCATTAGTCACGCAACGAATGCTGCAAGTCCTCCACTTGTAACAGGCCAACTAATGACTATTTTCTGGATGACAATCAAGGGCCACAAGATCTGTGATTTGTAAATGAAATTGCCAGGATGGTATGTAGTTGCTAATCAAGAGTGGGTATCCTAGGTTGGGACAAATGATTTACAGATTTACATGTCTGTGTACTACACTTGGATCATCACACCTAGGTGCACTTGTTTTATAACCCTGCGCCTGTGCCTCAGGGGGGATGAACAAGCAACACACACGTTCAAACATCAAGGACAGCCAGGAAGCTTTGGACAGCTGTACTTGGGATAAGTCAGTCCACCACAGGTAAGGAGGGTGTCCAACTAGGATAGACACAATCCCATGTTTGCAATTGCAGACAATTGTCAACATCATTTGATACCACCAATACCTGTCCTACAACAAGCAGTTAGATGCAAGCACCCATCTGGGCATGAGCTGCATGCACACCTGTGACATTGTACTCAAGTGCCACATACATGTAACACAACATGTGGAACTAGATGCTGCTATGAAGTCAAACATAGAGTTGAACATGTTCTTTAGTGAACAGGGAGGCCCAACTCTCTGGGTAATACTTTGGTATCCCTATTCTGTGAAATTCAGGGTATGACTTGCTGATTAAATCATGAAAATGGCCCTCTGCAAAACTACAAGAGATGTGACAACAAATATCACCCTATTCACATGGCCATGCCTACAGGGCTGCACTACAATCCCAAACTATGACTCTACACTACTGATTGTCCAACTCAAATATGGAAGAAAAAGTCAAGTTACATATCAGATAATGTGCCAGCACATCATACCTTGCTATGTATCCAAAACAAAGGAGTCACACAACAGCTTCAAAAACAACACAGAGCTGAAATATCAACACTTACTGGATATGTCTGGGTCTGCAAATTGAGCCACTTTGCCAGTTGTGTAAGGGGCAGGTCCACCTGTAAAGCATGGAAGGGTGAAATGTGCTCAATGTCTTTGCACTGTACAACACTTTCAAATACAATTACTGTGTGTTACATTATATCTGAAAGTCCAGCCCCTCAGGCATGATGATACTCCACATACATACCACTGCAAACATGTATAGACCCTGTCACTCCAGTGAATGATTCACACACATATGCACACATGCAGTGGCCCTAACTATCATGTGGTGACAAACATGATCCCTCAATTGGTTGCAGACTCATTTGTGGAGTGTACTCCATTTCATCATTTGTTGTAATGAGAGACATGCAAAGCCACATTCCTGGAGCACTGCAATACCAGTCACTCATGTATTGTAGCTTGTGCTTCAAGCGACAATCAGTTACTGTGTGATGCTCATGTGGGGTGAGTGAAGCTCATGATTTATTCTGCTTTCAATGGTCCCTTACACGTGGGCCTGTGTTGTGTGTAGGTTACATTTGCTACATTTCCATTGTGCCCTGAGCCACATATGCCCCCTATGACACCATAATGGTGGGGATCCTGTGCATTACTTGATGACAATCTGACGCTAAACATGGATTGGCCATTTATCTAAATTAATACAACAAAGAAAAATATGCTGACAGTGTATCAAGTGGTCATCCATGACAGAATGCATGGGCACAGGTGTAGTCATTGCACCTGAAATGTGTCATTCATTGCCCTGTGTACCCATATTGGGTTTTGGAATTCACAGTTAGCCACATTTGCCAAGTTGGGAGATCAGCGGGTATACAGCAAACTGACACTGTCCCATTATTGAAACATGGTTCAGCAAATGTCCTACTGTGTCAATCATGATGATGTAGGTTTCAATTTGTATGTACCTCCGGAATGGCAGCAGTCATAGGAATGCTGGTCTTCTAATCTTAGCCTACACCCATGTCTGTGATAGCATCCATACTGGGAAGTTATCTATTGTACATATGCTGCACTAGATCAGCAGGGGTGTACCAAACGTAAATTAGCAAAGTATTTGGGAACTTTATATGTATGATAGAATTGCTCAGGGTCCCTTGCACAACATCATGCAAGTAATACATTGTGACCATGCATTCCCCAACGTCAGGTATCCCATGATGGCCCAATAACTTATGAGAAGTGCATGGCTATAACTAACACAGATTGGAAATGCAACAGCTCTGTTCCAGCTATGGTGCCCAAGACCAACTTAAAACACACAGGTAAAATGAACTGAGGGCCAGGGATAGTTGTTATCCCTCATTTTGTATCATACGTTTCATGTTATACGCTACAGCTATGGAAAGTAGCACCAAACATTTAGACATGAGCCCGCGTGTGCATTACTTTGGCATCCATTCCTAATTTAATTGCGCCACAACTAAGTCAAACTATCAGCCTAAGATATTACCAGCGGTTAGGAAGAAATTTGTACATCTGGGCCAGAATACAGTGCAGACATGTATTCAAAATAATCAGGGAACACATTAATTCTTTGCTTTAGCTTGTGAAAAACATCTCTTTCCTGGAACACTCACAGACCATGGATAAAACATATTTTGGATCTGCATTACCATCATCTATTGACGTGAAGGCAGCACTAATTTACAAGATCAAGTTGTGTTTTGTAAGTTAGTGCAGCTGTTGCATCAACAGATGACGGTAATGTGTAGCACTTATTGTATAACTCAGGGCCACTGTATGTTTAACTTGCATTCCACATGCCCAGAAACATTGCCTGCAGCATATCAACAAATCTGCTACTGTCACTACAGAGCAGTTAAATGTGCACTTTACTCTGAATTTCACTCACCAACATGGCCACCAATCTCAATACCCAGGTGATCCAGCAGGTCTTGCTCTCTGGCAGCAAGTTCACCCCAGCGGTGCTTCAGTTGGTGGTCGTTGCGTGGTGTTTTGAAAATGCAACGCAGATGGTAGAACACCTTGGACCACCTGAGCCTCCTCGACTCCGTGTGATGCCCCTGTATCACCCTGCTACCTGCTTCAATCATGAGGGGGAGGAAGTGGCACACCAGCCAAATGAATGCCCCCAGCTCCTCCTCACCCATTCTCCCCAGACGTGGCCTACCCAACATGATAGAAATAATAGTAAAAATAAAGGGTACAGAGGAAAATAAAGGGAAAGGAGGGAGGAAATGTAAGAAAAGTAACCCTAAAACAGTCCAACTATCCCCAAACTAACAATACCCACTACAGATTCCCAACAGTACAAAAACTAAATTTGACACCAAATAAAACAAATACACATTTACAATGAACTACTGAGACAATTACAAATAAAGCAGATGACAAATAATATGGCACACAGGAGACAAAAGCTCAAATTTGACAGACAAAACTCTCAACACAGCCACACGGTATAGAAAAATCACAGACAGCAAAGTGAAAGTGAAAGTACACCCACTGTACCATTTCTGTAAACAGGATATCCTATTACATCACTTCCTGCGTCAAATGCGGTGCGTTTTTGTTATGATGCGTCAAAATTTTATGACGCTTACAGTCTGTGCGTCTTTTTTTTAACGCAAATGCTTAAAAATCACCCTGCACCCATAGTTCCAAATATTTTGCATTGGTAACCAATTTCATGGGGTACAGTGTAGGAATTACCGCTCAGGGCCAATGGATATATCATGGCTGTGGGCATCATTTTTCAACGCCTATGCAGTGAATTTTAATGCATATGCATTTTTTTTACATGTTTGCATCAAAATATATGTCTCCTACTGTGTTTGTGTCATTTTTCACATTTTAGAGTACATGACAGCTGTAACTGTACAGAGATAGGCTGTTTGCACCTGCATTGTTTATTCCAGTGTTTGGGCACATGTGGCAGATCACACTACTCATGTTGTTGTACTGGATGAGCACTCTTCACTGACACAATAGATACCCAAACATTATTAATAGAAATTTGTATTACCCAGATTGAGCAGGTTATGTGTCAATAGAGGATAGCAAGGCTACGCAACTTAATACATTAACTCATTGCCTGTGTGTCAATGTCTGCGAATTGGCTATTTCAATTTTTTGTCGGGCCTCTGTGTGAACGGCACAAGACGTGCTTTCATTAATGTGCTTGTATGCATGTGTTATACAGGTGGATAACCTTCACAAACTATTCAGTTTAGATATGAGTCAGGGTATGTGTTTGTCATACACATAGCATCTAAGGCTGTGTGAAATGCACTGACTTTTGGGACAATACATCTCCCATGACAATCTATGCACAGGATAGACAGAGGACGGTTTGATAATGGCAATGACATGTGCAGGAATGTTGTAAACCAAATCTTGGTCACTTGTTTGTATACTAGCCATGAATCAGTCATTTGTAAATGCTATGTAGGTACAGTGTTTGTGGCACAGAGTCAGAAAACAATCCAAAAATGTAATGTCATTCAACAGTTTGTCATATATATGACCTATGTTTCGCGTGTGGCAGTGGATGACCAGCAGACCAAGCTGCATGTGTTCACATATTTTCAATGCTTAATTGCACAAAGGTGTACAGTTCAAGTGTGTGGCCTTGTGTACCCGGTGTCATTATAGTCCTCCATGTTATCACAGTTACATGCATGTCTACTCATGAGTCTGTGGATCCATTCCCTGCATTAACAAACGTAAACTTTGCACTTGTATAGCGCACTACTCACCCGTTAGGGTCTCAAGGCGCTGTACTCATACCGCTATGGAACCCCTCCTGGCTTTTCCCTGTGAGGCACCCACTCCTGGGCACCCCCAGGGTGAACCCAGGCATCCAAGCGCTGTTGGGGCCGTTGTGGAGATTAAGCAAGCTATTGCCCAGAGTTGCAGAGTGGGACCCATTAATTAGATTAGGCACCGAGGCGAGAATTATCTGGTCCAAGGGAATTGAGCCCAAGACCTGCCGAAGCAGGACTTGAACCCTGGTCTTGTGCCAGATCTCTGCTTCAGGGTCTGCCGCTCTAACCATTGTGCACACTTCTCCTTCAAAGAATCCTTCAAAGCAGAATTGACCGAAATCCAAAGAGGAATCAACAACACACATGGGGATATTTGAGCTATGGCACTGCAGAAGTTTTATGAGGCTGACAACAGAATAACCTTGGTGTGCTCACAAACGTAATGGATCAGTAAATAGAACCCCGCAGCTTTCATCACAACATTTGTACACAGTGTGGTATTGAAAATTCCCACTGCAACAGAGAATATCAGTGCCTCTGTGCTGATTAATCTCACAGCTATTCACCACACAACTACCATCTTTGGGTTGCAGGCAATGCGAATCTACGTGTGGACCGTGAGGGCACAAACATGTTTTGTACATTCATGCACATTAGCAATTGTTGTTTTTTGTGCTGGAGGCACTATTCCCAATCCATGCATACAGCCATTGTACACTGTCACTGTTTGTCACTCATGCATACATGAAACACAGGCAAGGGGTAGTGCCGGGATTAGGCTATTTGAATACATGTCCCAGACCTTGATACCATATGTAAACTGATTAAACTATACAATATATGTGTGGATTCATCGTAGACCTACCAGACGCAATTCCCCAGGAGGAAAGTGAGGGCATGGAAAGCAACTATGAGAGGAATGTAGCCACTGGGAACCTCTATGGTAGCACAAAGACAGGTAACAATCAGGCTAACAGGATGCACGCTCTATCAGGAACTAACATGAACCAGGCAAATGCACAGTGAGCAGACTCAGACTGGGAAATGCCTGAACAACACTGTGGAAAATTAAAACTGGATTTGTGCTATCGGCTGCAATGTTACACAATAACCCAAGGGCTGTGTTACACAAGTGGTTTATACTGCAATGCACTACAAGGATATACATAAAATCGCAGCTTCTTAGCAGTTCCAGGCAGCAGCAATGGCAGTGCAGGTTCAAATGGCTGGTCTGCATGTAAGTGCTCACAGGTGTGTGCAGCTTCAGTCTCTCACAAGTCCTGTATTTGAGAATCAAGTTCAAAGGGCCAACAATGCCTTTCACATGGGAAGCAATGGACAGGTGATTATAGGTCCTACAGACTACCAGGTGGTGCATTTTGGGACCTGCAGTCCATGCAGTCAGATGAACTAGGACTATGGCATGCCATGCTAAAGAGGGAAGCACACTGGAGTCAGAATGTGAGTCTGGGTGTGTGTAGATGATTGATTATCAGGGTACAAATTGTTCTGTTACAGGGCCACCTACAGAAGGGTGGGAGAGACTGAATAAATGCCTGTGACAGAACTTATAACCTGGGATGGTATGCACAGGGCATGTCTTGTAAGCAATGCTTGTCATACTTGGGGCACTTTTTCTATCTATTTGCAACTTCTTGTCACACATGATCCTTGCAGAGATAGCTGATGTCACACTTACTGCTGTCAGGGGTTTGGTCATACATTCCTGTTACTAATGCAATTGCAAACCCACTGCCTCATGTATGAAGCAGTTTTTTTTTACATGTGATTGATGGTGTCTTAGTTGTGTGCCATATGCTGCAATGAACCATGTTGCCAACATGGATGTGTCCCATAGTTGTGCTACTATGATATTGCCCTTTAAATGTGAAATGAACACCATATATTTTATTTACACTGTGTGTGAAGTTGGGTGTACATTCATACCCAACAAATGTGATATGGATTATTCAGTATCCTAATCTGTATTACTGCACTGCTCCATGAGGCTAAACTCAGACTGTGATTCCCATGGATCATGTGATGCCTAAGTAATTGCCCAGACAATGATTTAGTGATTAGATTAGGGCCCTCATTACAACATTGGCGAGCAGCAAGCGCCGCCCGCCAAGTTATAACCGCCGTGCGGTCGCCAATGCGGCCGCACTCCCGCGGTAGCCATTACGAGATCCCCGCTGGGCCGGCGGGCTGAAACCTAGTGGCCGCAACACGGGAGCCAGCTCCAAATGGAGCCGGCGGTGTTGCGGCGGTGCAACGGGTGCAGTTGCACCCGTCGCGCTTTTCACTGTCTGCTATGCAGCTCCATGGGGCTGTGGCAGTGGGCCCCTGCAGAGGCATGGGCAGTGCAGGGGCCCTCAGGGGCACCATGAATCCCCTTTCTGCCACTCTTTTCATGGCGGTTCCTACCACCATGAAAAGGCTGGCGGGAGGAGGACTCGTTATCCCCTGGGCGGCGCTGCAAGCAGCGCTGCCCTGGGGGATTACAACTGCCGGGACCAACTTGGTGGTAAACCGCCGGTCCCGGCGGTGCAACCACAGCGCTTCCGCCGCAGTTGTAATTAGCAGGATTGCACCGTCAGCCTGTTGGTGGTGCAATCGTCAGAACAGCCCTGGCGGTATTTGACCGCTGGGGTTGTAATGAGGTCCTAGGTGTTTAATGATATATGGTAATAAAGTGGTGATGGTGACTATAGTTAAAAGAAGTTTTGTACAATATGTTGTCTTCGACGCAATCCTGCAGCAGTGTTTGGATGGTCAGCCTCATGTTGATGGACAGCATCCTCCTCTTCGTCCTCTTCAGGCAATTATGGGCCTGGTTCATAGAGGGGAATGTTCCTCCTTACACATGTATTGTGCAGGATGGCACAGGTCAGAATGATCTTGCAGACCATTTCCGGTGAATATGAGAGGCTGCCTCCGGTGATGTCGAGGCACCTGAATCTTGACTTCAGGATGCCAAAGGTCCGCTCTACTATGGTGCATGTCCTCTGATGTGCCTCATTATAGGCATGCTTCGCTGCAGTGCTTGGGTTTGCAAATGGGGTCATAATCCATGGCTGGATCTCATACCCCTGATCAGCTGAAAGAGAAAATGATTGAACATTTTTGATGTAGCTTGCACCATGATTATCACTTGGCATGGCAGTTGTTATCTTGTGTTGTATGCAGGTTCATTCCCCAGTAGCGCCACAGTAGCGCCCTCACTTCAGAACATACAGGCTTCCTTCAGCCAAGTTTGCTGCAGGACCATAGTATGGCTCATTTGACCAGCCCCCCGGCCACACAATGGACTTGCAGTCCAACTGGCAGTATTCTTCCTATGCTTCCCACGAGATTCCTAGCAGGCTTGTAATGGCAGCTCTCAAATAGAGTTTAATGAAAGGGTGCTCAACAATCAATCGCTCCTTGATCTATCTTGCCTCCAAACTGAACGTGTGGAAGGTGCTGACATTCAACTCAATTCTGAGCCTAATTCCACGGCCACCACTAGTGGCTCTGTTTGGTCTCAGTTTCTTCAAACTTTGCAATCTACTGTCTGGGCCCTGAATTATCATTGCGACAAGCTGGATGTGCAAGCCGATTTGTTGAGTACATTAGCTACCCATGTAGCGGGGATTGACCACAAATTAGAAAATGTAACTCAGCTAATCATCAGAGTGCAAATAAGTGCCAACTTAGTTCAAGCAACCTGTTGTTGTTCTACAGATACAGAAAGCTTGTTAACTCTTCCTAACTTTTTTTTAGCTCAGTATAGGCTGAAATGAAGAAGTTTTCATCCTGCTCTGTGCCCCCGGTTACGCTACTGAATCCAAGGCCCTATTCAGAAGTGGCATGGAATTTTTTTTTTACGTTGAAACACTGGATGATTATTTTAACTCGGCAAGAGTTAATCAAACATCATTTCGAGAGAACTTGCTGATATCGGGGTTCCTGAGCAACGCAACCCAGCCGGTTCAGTCCATGTGAAGACCTGTTCTCCTGGAGTCGAAACTATGGACATAGTCTCCCTTTCCCACTCTAACTCTGTGCCACAAGTTAATTCCTTAAAATGATCCCCTTCAGGGGCTGATTTGGGAGCCCAGCATCAATTTCGTAAGGGGGAAGGGCTTTGCAAACAATGGAACAAAAGGCGGAGCCCAACGTCTCTTGAGACTGCAAATAAATGCCATCCATCCTTCCAACATGACTCGCTGGACCCACAGGAGGTGACCAATTCAATCTCGTTGACTAATTCCATCATGAACAAACAGAATGGCCTCTTGCTGCCTAGTGAGTCTGTACATGATCCACAGATCATTGTCGCTATCAAAGGAGATGGAATTCCTCCTAAAGAACTATCCGGTCAGGATAAAAAAGGCAAAGCAGACAGTCTTTGCTGTTCCTACTGTTACAAGCTCGGGGGGGCATGGCATTGTGGGCATCACAGTCACATCATCAAACCCTTTGGTATCCCATGATGCCACTAGCTGTGATGTTGTGGGTCTGAGAGCCCCCTCCTCCCTTATGATGCTCCCTAAGAGTCAAGGAAGCTAGTCCCCTTTATTGTCATTTCATCATCAGGACTCTTCTACTCTTGGTGAAGGGGCATGAGATTATTTTAGGCTCCTCCAGCTCAGTGGACCAGTTTCATCCAAGGCCGCCACTATGCTCTATAAGGTCTTCATTTAACTGTATAACTTCTAAACTAATCTTCATACTAGAATATCGCTCAAGTGGTGCCCATGACATTTTGAATAGAGGGAATATTGTAAGACTTTTCAAATCCATCACAGAGCTGAGTGACATTGGATATGGTGATATCGTCTCTATTGCATTTCTCCCACTAATGGGTGCATGATAGGTGAAATGACTCTGTTTTCACTGGCTTCTGCTACTTTAGCACAGTCAATCCTCACTAGAAAAGACATATAACATTCCTGTGGCATCACAATTACTCCCCATAAAAATCCTGTTTATTCAGAATTTTCACACAGTTTAAATGCTTTCCCTGTGCTGAAGCCATTTTCAATTTTGAAAGGTGCTCAGGATAGCACCAGTACCTTCAATGGCAGAGGAGGGATTGGTGCTGGTAACCAATTGGGGGCTAACCTGGACTGGTCGCCATCTGCACTTCAATATGGGCTGATTGACCACCACAGGAGGTGCCCTCTGTGTTAAAGCCTGAGGGGCAGATTTATAATCTGTCTGCACCAAATTTGCATCAATAATTTTGATGCAAATCGGGCGCAAACCTAACACCATATTTACACTTTGACGCCCGAGCCCGCGAACGCCACATTTCTGCCGTGTGTGTCATTTTCTGGATGCGTGAAACCGCCATGTGTTAATGACATGAAAGGTAGGCATTCCTGTCCAAAAAATGACCACAGCTGGGAGGCGGAGGCGGAAAATGGTGCACACCCCGATTTGCATAAAAAATGTATGCCTGGGTCAGGGCAGGTGTTAAAATGGGGCAAACACACCAGTACTTAAGGAAAGCAAACAAGAGCAATAGCAGAGCTCCAAAAGGAAGACATGGAGGTGCTATTCATCCAGCATGCACAAAGACGCAGAGCACAGGACCAACACCAGCAGCTTCCACCACACCAGCAGGGACCCCAAAGGCAATGTGGAAGGCAGGAGAGGATATTCCAGACCAAGGCAACCCTTCAGGGCCTCAGGGAACATGACATCATCCAGAGGTACAGGCTCAATTGGCAAGCCATACAGCAGCTGCTGTGCCACATTGAGCCACAGTTGGCACCCAGCTTGCAGACATCCCACATCATTCCACCATGGACCAAGCTGCTAGCTGTGCTGCACATGTTAGCAAGTGGCTCTTTTCAAACCACTGGTGCCCTAGTTGCCGGGATCTCACAGCCATCATTCTCTGCCTTCCTTCCCAAGGTACTGGATGTCATCATCTCCCTCACACCCCGCCACATCTACTTCCCCAACACACAGCTTGACGTGGCGTCAAATGAGTGGTCACTTGGAGTAACTATTGTAGTGAACTCATGCTTCGGTGGAACCACAACCGAATTGACCACCTGTGACACAAAAGAGCTTAGATTATTATAAGAGACTAACCGATTAATGGAAGACTCCCCTGCCTCTGGGGGGCTTGCTGAACCAGAATGATCAACAAAAATGACTGGTAATACAGGCCAATGTACTAGTGCATATGTTTCCAAAGATCTGGGAGAATTTGGTAATGCCTCCATGGCACCAGAAGTCAAAGGTGAGTCCAAATCCACCTCAGGCTGAGTGGCTCTGCCGTTCACCTTTGCTGCAGCTGTTTTTTTTTGGGGGGATATGAAACCAAGCAGAGGGGACTCCATGAGCTTCAGTGAGTTTGGTTGAGACGGATTAACAACAGGATAGTGGGGTTCAGAATTGTAGTATTAAGTCATTCAGCATCACATAAAACAGTCAGGGGGGTCGCTGGCACATTATAACTGGAGAAGGAAGGATTACACCCCTCACCAACAACTGGTATCAGCTGTGCACCACACACTGCGTCACCACCATGCCAATGTTTTTGGGAGATGACAAGATCTTTTCTTGCTTTGCCAGACCTCAGAGCGGGCTCAGTTCTTGTGCCACTTTGTTAGAAATGGAGTCTCTAGTTGGCCATTGATTTGCACCCTGCCCAAGTAGGGACCCTCAGTCTAGTCAGGATAAGGAAGATACCTACTCAGATAATCCCAGCTCACCCCCTTGGTAGCTTGGCATGAGCAGTCAGGCTTATCTCAGAAGCAATGTGTAAAGCATTTGCACATAACACACGGTAATAAGTGAAAACACTACAACAGGACACCACACCAGTTTTAGAAAAATAGCCAATATTTATGTATATAAAACAAGACCAACCACGATAAAAATCCAACATACAATAAATAATGCAAATTTGGCAGGAATTACTTAAAAAGACAGTTCCTTGAAGTTGATAGCTCCACCTGGGGCTACCACTGCGTCGTGATCAACAAAACCAACAGTTCGGGCCAGCCAAGACATTGCAGGTCAGGGACGGTGTCAGGGAGACCCGCAAACAGTACCTTTGGAATTGCAGGGCATCGCCATCATCGCATTGAGATTTGGAGAGCGGCGTCTGTGGCTTCCTGATGTTGGTTCCGGAGGTTGGTGTGGGGGTCGTCGAGCCCTTGAAGTCACATGCATTGCAAATCAAACTCCACACTGATGAAGTCAGGAGCCCTGGAGTGGATGGCATCTGGGCAGTGGTGTGAAGTGGGACGATGAGACGAGCGGTGTCCACAGGCCACAGTGCATACAGCAGCGCCGGTGTCAGCAGGAGTGCCGTTGTTGGGGATGCCCAGGCTGTGGTGTGAGCAAGGCAATATCGGATTGCAGGGCCCACAGGTGAGGTGCAAGCAGTGGCTTAGTGGCAACATCAGATGGTGGCGTCGGTGAGACCAGGGTTGCGGTGTGAAGCGGGGTGGTGCGGCCACGTGCGGCATCGGCAGGTCATGGTGCAGGCCAGCAGCATCACTGGTGGTGTCGCGGTGGATGCTCTTCCTGAACAGAACAAAATGCAAAGGCCCTCATTTTAACCTCGGCTGTCTTCTTGCAAGACCGCCGAGGTACTGCCGTGCTGAAGAACGCCAGTGCAGGTGGGTTTTCCGCACAGCGTATTATGACTGCTGGCAGCCCTCCATCCTCTTTTGGAAGGAGAGCTGACCAGCAGCCATACTGGCGATCGGCGGGGAAGTGGAGGCTGCTCCACCTCCACCGCCACGTCATTGGAACACCGCCCACGAATCACGTTCCATGATTCAGTGTGGCGATGTTCTGGTGACAGGGAGCTGGCGGCGGAGCAGCACCCATGGATCCGGTTCCCTCCAGGAGGAGCACCGGACCAGGTAAGGTGATCGTCCGTTAGGGGAGCGGGGTCGGGGGGCGTTGTGTGTTGTGGGCGTGCATGGGGGTGTGTGTGTGTGAGTGTGTAGAGGGGGTGTGTGAGTGCGTGTATGCATGCGGGGAGTGTTTTGTGTTTATGGAAAATGTGTGCGTGTCTGTCTGTTTGTATGTCTGTGTGTATGTGTGCATGTATGTCTGTATGTATGTGTGCGTGTATGTCTGTATGTGTGTCTGTTGGAATGTCTGTTTGTATGTGTATGGGTATGTGTAGTTGTAGTGTATGTGTGCGTGTAGGGGAGTGTGTGTCGATGTTGAGTGGGTGGGAAGGGGGTCCTGCCACCTTTGGGGGGTAGTAGTGGGGTTAGGGGTGTGGGGGGAGGACTCAGGGGTTGGGGAGGGGGGTGGAGGAGACCCCTATCAGTGCCAAGGAAGGAATTCCCTGGCACTGATAGTGCCTACCGCCATGGATTTCGTGACGGTACAGAACACCATGAAATCCATGGTGGTATGCGGGGTCATGATATCGCCGGCGGTGTAGTGACAGCCGCTGGTCTTGAGATCGAAGTTTCCAGCCCAGCGGTCGTTACAACCCTGGCGGTCGGAGTGGAGAAGTAGCGGTTTAACATGGCAGTCACCGCCATGCTCGTAATGCCATTTTTTTCCAGCCGGCCTGTTGGCTGTATGACCACCATTTCTCCACCGACCGCCAGGGTTGTAATGAGGGCCAAAGTTCCCAGTGCTGTAGGCAGATGAAACTCAAGTCTTTGATGTCCCTGAGACTTCCAAAAGAAGGCAAGCTCTACTCCAAGCCCTTGGAGAACGTTCTCAAGCAGGATACACAGCAACGTTCACCTTTGCTCTTTTTTAATGCAGAAGCAGCAACTGCAGGCCAACCCAGCAAAGCAACACAGCAAAGGGGCAGTACTCCTCCTCCAGATTTTCAGCTTTTCTCCTTGGCAGAGGTTCCTCTTGACCTAGAAAGATTCTAAAAGTCTGGGGTTTTGGGTCCACTACTTATACCCTTTTCTGACTTTGAAAAAGGCAAACTTCAAAGCAATGTCTTCGTTGTTCACAGGCTCACACCATGGGGGTCAGAGACCTCCTTGTGTAAGGGCAGGCACAGCCCTTTCAGGTGTAAATGACTACTCATTCCTCCACTTTAGCCCAGATGGCCTATCAGGATATGCAGGCGACACCCCAGCTTCCTTTGTGTCACTGTCTAGAGGGAATTCACAACAGCCCAACTGTCAGTCAGACATGAAATACACAAGCAGGCAGAGGCACAGAATGGTTTAGGCAAGAAAATGCCCACTTTCTAAATGTGGCATAGTCAAACAAATAATTTAAAAAACAACTTTACCAAAAGATGTTTTTTTAAATTGTAAGTTCAGAGACCACAAACTCCCTATCTCTATCAGCTCTCAGAGGGAAACTGCACTTTATGGATAATTAAAGGCAGCCCCTATGTTAACCTCTGAAAGAGATAGACCTTGCAACAGTGGTAAAATGAATTTGGCAGTATTTCACTGTAAGGACATGTATAACACATCAGTGCATGTCCCACCGTTAACTTACTCTGCACCCTGCCCGTGGGACTACCTAGGGCGTACCTTAGGGGTGCCTTACATGCAGTAAAAAGGAAAGTTGGGTCCTGGTAAGTGGGTACACTTGCTAGGTCGAATTGACAGTGCAAGACTACACACAAAAACACTGCAGTAGCAGGTCTGAGTCATGTTTACAGGGCTACTTGTGTGGGTGGCACAATCAGTGCTGCAGGCCCACTAGTAGCATTTAATTTACAGGCCCTGGACACCTGTGGTGCACTTTACTCGGGTCTTACCAGTAAATCAAATATGCCAACCATGGAAAAACCAATCAACAATATAATTTACACAGAGAGCATATGCACGTTAGCACTGGTTAGGAGTGGTAAAGTGCTCAGAGTCCTAAAGCCAACAAAAACTGGTCAGAAAAAATAGGAGGAAAGAGGAAAAAAGTTTAGGGATGACCCTGCAAAAAGGGCCAGCTCCCTCTAAGTTTGCCAGTAACCTATAAGGACAATCAACGTATTGTAAATGTTCTCAGTATATTAATGACGCTGTCACAACAGTATGTTGAACTCCTTGTGGAGGGGGTGTGGCGGCTTAAAAGTATAGAAAAGATTGAAGTAGGAAAGTGGGAGTGAGGGCAGTACAGGACAGCACAGCCAGTGGAAGCTTCTTTAGCCTAAGACCAGCCACCTCTGCCTGACACTGGCAGCCTGCAGCCTAAGCTTCACCCCACCTCACAGTTCCCACATGACACCACTTGCTTGAGCTTGACTCACAACTTTCTTCAGCACCCGCTTTTTTCCACTCCACTTAGCTTTCACTCCAGTTGAATTTGTAGATGTTACTTAGCGCTGGTTGAAAAATGGACAGCAGGCCAGATTGGCGTCCTAGAGCAAAGGAAACTCCAAAGGGGCCCCCAAATTTGGCGGTCAAATTGAGGCCAAACGGCGTCCAATGGTCAAATGTCCTGGAGGCCGCAGTTCATAGTCCACTAAATGTTGATTCCTGTGGCACCTCCACAATCCTCTGTGGCCCTTTGCAGCAGACAGAGTCGAGCTAAGGCCTGCTGCACAACGAGCTCAGCCTGAGCTATGACCTCAGTTGCTCCACCCACCTCCAGCAGCCTGGTCAATATCCGAGACCCAAGCCCAGAGGCCACTTTTTGCCTATGGTTGAGGACAAGGGTGCCCCCCCCCACAGTCCCCATGTGGCAGGCAGAGTGAAGCAAGGCTGTGCCAAACACCACATGCCAAGTTACACACCAAGCTCAGCTGCGGAGCTCAGCGATTCCACCCACTACAAGCAGCTTCTCTGCTCAGCATCATCAGCTCTGTCAGAATTAGCATTCAGGGCTGCTGAGATTTTACAACTGAGATATGAATGTTTTAAGAATTAGGGCCATATTTATACTTTTTGACGGAAAACTGCGCCAATGCAGTTTTGCGTCAAAAAGTTTACCGCCAGCTAACGCTATTTCCTTGTGCCGACTGGGCATCAAATTTATACTTTGACGCTCGGCGGCGCAAACCACTGTTTAGAGTCTTTTTTTTTTTTTTTACTCAAACCAATGTGCCACGTCGTAAAGAAAAATTCTGTTAACACAGCAAAAATTACTTTAATCCGGTTTACGACGTCGCAAACCAGATGCACACCATTTTTCACTGCAATAGCGTCAAAAAGCAGCGCAAACACAGCAAAATGTGTAAAGGAGCCCCAAAATGGATCCCCGAATCAATGACAGACCTCAGGAAGATGACAGCCGACCATGAACCGGCCAGGAGGACCCACACAAGACCCAGGAGAGGGAGAAGAAGAAAAGGAAGAGTTGGTTTAGTGCAGAGGAGCATGGAATACTGGTCAAAGAGGTGACGGAACACCAGCATCAACTTTTTGTCACCTCTAAATTGCCAATTGGTAGGACAGAGGCAATTTGGCAACAAATTGTCAATAAGATCAACAGTGTGGGAGAAGTACGGAGAACAGTCACTGAGTGCAAGAAATGCTGGCATGACTGTAAGTGCAGGGCCAAGGAAAAAATGGCAAGGAACAGGAAGGCAGCACTGCAGACTGGAGGTGGGAGTCCAGCACAGCAGGAGACCCTGGACCACATGAAGGAGACTGTGGCAGCCGTCTTCCCAGAGGAGATCGTCACAGGGATTCAAGGACAGGACAGCGCAGACTATCAGGATACAACACAGATGCAAGGTAAGTGGCATGGGGAACAAAAATGCCTAATTGTTAACTGCAAGCTGGGATTGGGACATATCTACTACACAATGCATGTCAGCCATGATAATCAAGTAGTGGAGTGCAAAGGGGCATGGCACGTGGGCATGGGCTGTGCATGGCAAACTGGGGCACAGCACAACACTACACAAACAACCTTTTGCATGGGGGTACTCTGCCATGCCAAGGATGTTGGAAAAGCAAAGCCAGTCCAGGAGGGTAGGGTACAACATAAAACAGGCCTGCTGTAACACAACAGCTAGTATTGTTGCTACATAAACTAGGGTTAAAATTTCCAGTCTCAAGCCATATCCGCAAGACGTATTTACCAATTACAACAGTTGCCCGCACTTCTGCTCTGTGTGCAGGACAAGTAGCTAATGACAGTTATGTGCCCATAGATCAAACACACCCAAATTAGAGGGTTCAGGATGACAACGTTATCAATCCCCTGTAATGAATAAATATGTACAAATATAGTAAAATGCTCATGTCTATGGGTGCTAAAAACATCAGGTATTGTATGTAACATTATGAGGTACACAGCAGTAATGTCATACCCATGCTGCACATGTCAGGGTCTACCTTGTGCCTTTGTCACAATAGCTGCAATGCCACCTTGCAACATCTCAAGTGCCATAGTGCTAAGACAACAGCATTGAGGGGGAGGACATATGTTTCCAGCAAGTGAAACACACCCGCACATTCATAACAGGAAATGGAACACTGCTAGGACCATCAGTGCAATCCAATGTAGCACACATTGGCAAACATCAGCAGTACACACTATCAATGCTAACACCTGTATCGTGCCATGCTAATGCTATACATAGTATATGCTAGGTCTCAGCAATATATAGGTGGATGTGAAATATCAGAGACTGGGTCAGTTCCAGATTGTTAAGTGTGGTGCAAGCGCCATCAGAACACCCACAGCCAGTGCAAGGCCACACCAAGATAATGGAAGTAGACGGAGAGTTGAGTAGGACAAGAAGGTGGCAAGATACAATTTGGGCAGAACCTACACCTAGAGGATGTGACGCAGACATTTCCCCAAACTGCCCACACTACATGTGATATGCAGGTGGGGCATAGGCCTGGGAGAATGCCTATATTAATGACAGAAACAATGAAGAGGAACAATGAACAGGAACCAAGATCACAATGTTCAACTAATATGAAGTCAGGCACGTCACATTACAAATGCCACAACACAGACATACTGGGGGTCATTCCGACCCTGGCGGTCCATGACCGCCATGGCGGCGGAAGCACCGCCAACAGGCTGGCGGTGCTTCCTGGGCTATTCTGACCGCGGCGGTAAAGCCGCGGTCAGAAAAGGGGAACCGGCGTTTTCCCGCCGGTTTTCCCCTGGCCCAGGGAATCCTCCATGGCGGCGCTGCTTGCAGCACCGCCATGGGTATTCCGACCCCCTTCCCGCCAGCCTGTTTCTGGCGGTGTCCACCGCCAGAACCAGGATGGCGGGAACGGGTGACGTGGGGCCCCTGGGGGCCCCTGCACTGCCCATGCCACTGGCATGGGCAGTGCAGGGGCCCCCTAACAGGGCCCCACAAAGATTTTCACTGTCTGCTTTGCAGACAGGGAAAATCGTGACGGGTGCCACTGCACCCGTCGCAGCCCTGCAACTCCGCCAGCTCCATTCGGAGCCGGCTTCCTCGTTGCAGGGGCTTTCCCGCTGGGCCGGCGGACGGCCTTTTGTCGGTCGCCCGCCGGCCCAGCGGGAAAGTTGGAATGACCGCCGCGGTCTTTTGACCGCGGTGCGGTAATTCGGCGGTAACCGCATGGCGGCCGCTAAGTGTACAATATCTCCTTGCAGAGGGCGATGGCTCTCCTGGGGATATGCCTTATCTTGACTTCCCTGATGACATGGATGACGAGCTGACAAACATTAGCCAGCAGACCCTCCAAGATGTCCTTGGAACCCTCCAGACCCCACATTCAGTCACAAGGAGGAGCACAGAAGTAGCACCCATTGTACGACCTGCCAGCTCCAACCCAGCTGAGGACTCTGAGGACACTGGCACCAGCTTTGAGAGGACTGTAGTTGGAGTACAGCGGAAGCTGGCCAAGAAGGTGCGGGTGGGGATGCAAAATATGACAGCCAGCCTTTAGGGGATATGTTCGTGCATGATGTCATCTGCAGAACAGGCAGCAGCCATGCAAGCGCGAACATCTATCCTGCAAGGACTTCAACAAAGTGTAAAGAAAATCAGCACTGCAGTAAGGGAGTTGCCACAACACCTTGCACACAAAAACTTTGACTGCGAGCACAAATGCAATCATGACCCCCTCAGGGCCGTACTGGATGCCTACCACAGTGATGTAGCTGCTATACTTAAGAACCAGCAGCTCCTCCTTGCTGCAGCACTGCCCTTAATAGCCCCACAGTTAGCAGCTACCGGGATTTCCTACTCCACATCTTCAAACACTGAAGTGTGTGTTGCCCCTTCAAACCCACCACCACCAAGGGCAGAGGAGACAACACACACATCAGAAGATGAAGACCTGGAACAGATCACCTTCACTCGGAAGAGTACCCGGAAGCACAAGTCCATGCCAAATGGGCACTTATATCCTAGGTCATGCGCTTGTTAACATGCCAGTCTTACAACAGCTGCTCACATGCACTGTTCTCCAGCCCATTATTTACCTTGACACTATGCTCTGTGATTGTCTCTCACTACCTCATTGGTAATTAATGTTCCTCTGCACTGTATGACACTTCACCCCAGCAGGTCCAATGACATGTCTCATTGCACCTGTGTAGTATCACAATAGAAGGATAATAATGGACTCACAATCCTGGACTATGTATATATTGCACTACAGCACTTTAAAATAAATAGCACTTACACATCCACTTAGTCTCTGTGCAACTGCCTTGAAAGATTGTGGGCTGATAACTATGCACTGGTGTCTGATTGTATCATCATCTGCACTTCCTGAGGGTTATTTCTGAAGTAAATTGAAAACTAACAGTATAAGGCTGTGTTGGACTGAAAAAGTCCAGTTTAAGGGATGTTTAAGCAGAAAATCAATGTGTTCAAAATTCCCTTCTAGACAATCTTTATGTATGTGACATCTGACAATAACCCTTCATCACACACACACACCAGGAATGGATGTGTACGAGTGTACGTACAAATAAGTAACCTGGCTGTACAATGTAACAAATTATAGGTTTGAGTTATGTATGCTATACTGCATGAGATTATACCATCACTCACTTTATCAGGGTTCACATGAACATCATTCTGCAGGCAGACGTACCACAGTGCCCAAGATTCCAAATCTAGTCTCAAACAATGACAGATTGAATACACACATCCAAACTTAACAACACATTGGGCACAATAGTAACCTTAAGTGGTGGGTGCAATGGATGGCAGATGCATAGAGAAGTAGCTTTGGTGTAGCTGCCAATGTGACAACTCAATTGGAATTGGGAATAACCATGTCAATAATGGGATTTGGATGCAGGATGGAACACAAATGCAAATACTAAATTGACACTGTTCACTCATGCCAAGGCCCTGATCCCTAAGCATATGACACATACTGTAAAGGAGTACCTAAATATTTATTTAACAGTAAAAAAGGATACTAAAACTAGGGGAAACACCTTAACTAACCTAACCTATCCTAACTACACATTACCCACAACTGGCCGTAACTACCCTAATCTAAACTTACTTATCAGATTTAACTAAACACTCTAAACATCAACCCCCCACCCCTCTTATATGACGGGACACATGTAGGACAACATATACTAACATAAACACATACTATCTTATCCTAAACATATATATATATATATATGTATATATATATATATATATATATATATATATATAATATATAATATAATATATATTTTTTATTTTTTTTATTTTTATACACATAAACTCTAACATCATCCTCCACCCACCATCAAATAAACACATGTTAAAATATAATCCCCTCCACCCCCACCCCACTTCTACTAACTAAACTAACACCCTAGTCTAACCCAAAACTAAACTCGCTAAACCCACAAAATATAGGAACCAGGAAAGAGGAGGGAGGGAAGGGAATCATGGCTGAGGGTCACAAAGTCACAAATTTGTCCTCCACAGGATCTTATTTATCCCACGCAGTCTCCTGCTATTGCGGGACACCTCCTGCTGCAGCCTGTCCATCCTGCGCAACATCCGTTGCATCTCACGTCTCATGTTCATAAATTCGGCATTGTCTATGAATGCAGCAGGGGTTGTTTGTGTGCCACTACTGGATGGTTGTGCTGGTGCCATGCTTGGAGGGGGAGGTGTAGGAGCTGCTGTCTGTGGGCCTGGAGTTGATGGGGTAGAGGGACCTGAAACAGTGGCTGTCATCCTTTGTGTGACTGTAGTTGGAGCCGCTGTGCTGGTGGTGGTTGCTGTTGTGGTCAAGGATGGCCCCCCTTGGGCAAATGCCCTCCAGACTCATGAGGTTCTCTCATGGCGATAATGCTGTGCCATTTTGTGGAACCCAGACTCCACATCTAGAATGCGGCAGTAACGCATCGCCTGACTCTAGAATTCCCTGATCTGATTGGCATCCATGTTGGCAGCTGTCAAAATAGAGCAAGCCAAACATTTGTGACATCATTGTTTGATACATCTACTGATGATATTCTAAGACTTCCTCAAAATTAGCTTAAACAGTCCAAATCACAGTACAAATCATAGATTGTCCCCGAGGAATTACATGCCAACTCAGCCTACACATCTATCTAACAGCACAGCAATGCTCAAAAAGGTGTGTACATTCTTAAATGATCTGAGCATCATTATTCTGCCATTAGTCACATAACAAATGCTGCAAGTATTCCACATGTGACAGGCCAACTAATAACTATCTTCTGGATTACAATCAAGGCCCACAAGATCTGTGATTTGTAAATGGAATTGCCAGGACGGTATGCAGTTGCTAATCATGAGGGGGTATCCTAGGTTGGAACAAATGAATGTTGGAATTACATGTCTGTCTTCTACACTGGGATCCTCACAACAAGGTACACTTATTTCATAATCCTATTCCTGTGCCTCGAGGGGGATGGACATGCAACTCATACTTTCAAACATCAAGGACAGCCAGGAAGCTTTGGACAGCTATCCATGGGTTTAGTCAGTCCACCACAGGTAAGGAGGGCTGCCAGTTAGGATAGACTCAAACATTGGACAATCACATCCATATTTATGTTCCTAATTGCGGACAATTGTCAATATAATTTGATCTCACTAACACCTTTCCAGAAACACGCACATAGATGCAAGTAGCCATCGGGGCTTGAGCTGCATGCACACCTATGATATTCTACTCAAGTGCAACATAAACGTAGCACAGCATGTGGAGCTATGTGCTGCTAGGAAGTCAAACATACAGTCCTACATGTTCATTAATTCACATGGAGGCTCAAGTCTGAGGCTAATACTTCGGCACCACTGGTCTGTGTGAATCAGGGTATGAATTGCTGACTAAATCATGAACATGGCTACCTCCAAGTTTTTCATTTGCATAAATGTTGCAACAAATATCACCCTGTTCATCTGCCCATGCCTACAACGCAGCACTAGAATCCCTAAATATGATTCTCCGCCACTGATTGTCCAAATCAAAAATGGAACAAAATTTCAAAGTCCATTCAAGTCACATATCAGATCATGTGCCAGCACATCCTACCTTGCTATGTGTCCATCACTAAGGAGTCAATCACACAACAGTTGCAAACACAACACAGAACTAACATATCAACACTAACTGGATATGTCTGGGTCCGCAAATCCAGCCACTTCTCCAATTGTGTAGAGGGCTGGCCCACCTGTAAAACATTTAAGGGTGAAATGGGATCAATGTCTGCTCACTATACAAAACTTGAAACAACAAATCACTGTGTGTCAGACATTTTATATGATAGAGCAGTACCTCAGGCATGTACACCCCCCAAAAGACATACTACTGCAAACATCTATTGACCCTATCACTCCAGTGAGTGATAGACACACATATGCACACAGCACTGGCCCTAACAATCATGTGGTGACACACATGATTACTCAATTTTGTGCTGAATTATTTATAGATGGTACTTCATTTCTTCATTTGTTGTCAGACATGAAAAGCCACATTCCTGGTGCACTGCAGTACCAGTCACTCAGGTGTTGTGGCTTGTGCATCAAAGGACAATCAGTTACTGTGTGACGCTCATGTGGGTTGAGCTTAGCTCATGTATTATTGTGCTTTCTATTGTGCAATATATGTGGGCATGTGTTGTCTGTAGGTTACATATGCCACATTGCCAGTGTACCCAGAGCTGTATATGCTCCCTACGACACCATGATGGCATGGATCCTGTGTGTTACTTGATGACAATGTTACGCTAAACATGGATTGCCAATTATCTAAATCAAAACAAGAAAGAAAAATATGCTGACAGTGCCTAATTTGATCATCCGTGACAGAATGCATGGGCACAGGTATAGTCATTGCACCTGAAATGTGTTACTCAGGGCCCTGTGTACCTATATCAGGTATTGTAAATCACAGTTAGCCACATTCATCATCTTACATTTGCCAAGTTGGGTGATCTGTGGTTATACTGCGAACTGACACTGTCCCCTAATTGAAACATGGTTTAGCAAATGTCCTACTGTGGCAATCTTGATGAGGTAGGTTTCAATTTGTATGCACTTTGGGAATGGCAGCGGTCACAGGAATGCTGATCTTAGCATACACCCATGTCTGTGATAGCCTTCATACTGAGAAGTTAACAACTGTACATATGCTGCACTAGATCAGCAGGGGTGTACCAAACGGATACTAGCAAACTATTTCCTCAGTTTCAATGTATGAGGGAAGAAGTCAGGGGTGCCTTGCACAACATCAACAAGTTCAGAGATCCCATGATGACCCATTAACTTATGAAATTTGCTTGGCTATAAAGTGACACAGATGGCAAATGCATCAGCTCTGTACCAGCAATTATGCCCAAGGCAAATAAAAACACATAGGAACTATGAACATGGGGCCACACATTCATTTTTTTAAAAAATGTGTAGCATCTGCTTCATGTTTTTACACTACAGCTATGGAAAGTAGCACCAAACATTTAGGCCATCATTACAACCCTGGCGGTCTTGGACCACCAGGGTTGTTGTGGCAGATTTCACCACCAGCAGGCTGGCAGTGAAATCCCAAGTATTATGACCGCGGTTTCAATCCGCCGAGGGGATTACGAGTCCCCCTACCGCCAGTCTTTTCCTGGTGGTTTGAACCACCAGGAAAAGGCTGGCGGTACATGGAGTCGCGGGCCCCTGCACTGCCCATGCCACTGGCATGGGCATTGCAGGGGACCCCTGCCACGGCCCCGTGCAGCTTTTCACTGTCTTCTATGCAGACAGTGAAAAGCGCGACGGGTGCAACACTGCTGGCTCCATATGGAGCCGGCTCCTGTGTTGCGGCCAAGATCCCTGTTGGGCCGGCGGGCGGAAACCAGGTTTCCGCCCGCCGGCCCACCGGGGATCTCCTGATGGCCACGGCGGGAGTGCGACCACATTGGCAGCCGCGCTCCAAGGTCGTAATGAGGGCCTTAGATAACATCCAGTGTGCATTACTTTGGCATCCATATTTAATTTAAATGCTGCACAAACCAAGTCAAAGTATCAGCCTAAGATATTACCAGAGGTTAGGAGGAACTTTGTACGTATGGCCATGTATACAGTTCAGACATGTATTCCAAATATTTGGGGACTACTTTCATTCCTTGAGTTAGCATGTGAAATACATCTCATTCCTGTTACACTCACATGCCATGAATAAAACATATATTGACCCACATTACCATCATCTATTCACGTCGAAGCACTAATTTACAAGATCAAGTTGTGTTTTGTAATTTTGTTCAGCTTTTGCGTCAACAAATGATGGTAATGTGTAGCAAATATTGTATAAATCAGGGCCACTGTATTTTTAACTTGCATTCCACATGTCCACAAACATTACAAGCAGCATGTCAACAAATCTGCTACTGTCACTACAGAGCATTGAAATGTGCACATTAGTCTGATTTGTACTCACCAACAGGGCCACCAGTCACCACACCCAGGTCTTGCTCTCTGGCCACAAGGCCAGCCCAGCGATGTTTAAGTTGGTGGTCGTTGCGCTGGCTGTTAAATACTCTCTTTAGATGGAACAGCACCATGGATCACCTGCGCCTCCTCGCCTCGGTGTGATACCCCTGTATCACCCTGCCACCAGCCTCTAACATCAGGGGGAGGAAATGGCACACCAGCCAAATAAAAGCCCCCATCTCCTCCTCACCCATTCTCAGCAGACGTGGCCTTCCCAACATAACAAAAATAATAGGGATAGGAAAGGGAAAATAGGAAAATACAGGGAAATAAAGTAGGGAAATGAAACTTAAAGAATCCACAAACAGCCCAACAATACCCCAACTAACAATACCCAAAACACACTCTCAACAGTACAAAGACAAAATTAGACACCAAAATGACAAAAACACATTTACACTGATTTACTGAGACAATTACAAAAACAACAGATGGCAATTAGAATGCCACACAGTAGACAAAAGCACAATTTGGACAGACACAACTCTCAACACAGCCACACAGTCTAGAAGAATCACAGACTGCAAAGTGAAAGTGAAAGTACACCCACTGTACCATTTCTGTAAACAGGATATCCTATTACATCACTTCCTGTCTCAAATGCGGTGCATTTATATTATGATGTGTGAACATTTTATGACACTTATGGGCTTTGCGTCAATATTTTTTTACACATCTGCTTAAAAATTACCCTGCATTCAAAGATCAATATATTTTTCATGGATAAACAATTTCATGGGGTGCAGTGTTGGAATTACCGCTAGGGACCAATGGGTGTATAATCGCTGTGAGTGTCATTTTTCAATGCATAATGCAGCATATTTTGACGCATATGCGTCTTTTTTGTTTGCGTCAAAATATCTGTCTTTAACTGTGTTTGCGTCATTTTTCTCATTTTTAACATACATGAAAGCTGTAACTATACAGAGATAGGCTGTTAGGGCCTGCTGTGTGTTTTCCAGTGTTTGGGCACATGTGGCAGACCACACTACTGCGGACCATAATACTCATGTTGTTGTGTCGGATTAGCACTCTTAACTGACACAACAGCAACCCAAACATTTGGAATAAAAATTGGTATTCCCTAGTTTGAGCTGGTGGTGCGTCAATAGAGGAAATAAGGCTACGCAACTTAATACATTCACTCATGACCTGTGCGTTTATGTCTGTGAATTGTCTATTTCAATTGCTGTTGTGCCTCTGTGTGAACATCACAAGACGTGTTTTGCATAATGTGCTGGTATGCATGTTTTGTAAATGTGAATAACCATCAGATGCCATTCATTGAGGTACATCGGTCAGGATATGTGTTTGTCATACCTGTAGCGTCTTATGCTGTGTGAATTTCCCTGACTTTGGGGACAAAACATCTCCCATGACAACTATGCACAGGATTGATAGAGGACGGTTGATAATAGCAATGTTACAAGGGTAAGCCATCACATGTAATGGAATGTTGGGTACCACTTCCTAGTCACTTGTTTGTATACTTCCCATGAGTCAGGACTTTGACCATGCTAGGTAGGTACAGTGTTTGTGACACAGAGTCCCAATACCAATCCAAAAAAGTTATGGGACACCACAGTTTGAGTCATAGAAATGACCTATGTTTCTCCTGTGGCAGTGGAGGACCAGCAGACCATGCTGCATGTGTTCACATAATTCCATTGGTTCATTGCACAAAGGTGTCCAGTTCAAGTGTGTGGACATGTGTACCCTGTGTCAGTATTGGCCTCCATGTTGTCACAGTTACGTGCAGGTCTAATCATGAGTCTGTAGAGCCATTCCATGCATTAACAGAGTATCCTTCAAAGCAGAATTGACCTAAAGCCAAAGATAAATTGGCGACACACATGGGGATAGTCCACTATGGCACTGCAGAACTTTTATAAGGCTGACAACAGTGCAACCTTGGTGTGCTCAAAAACTTTATGGATCAGTAATAGGAAACAGGCAGGTTTCATCACAACATTTGTACATTGGGTGGCCTCTAAAATTCCCACTGCAACCGGGAACATCAGTGCCTCTGTGCTGATTAATCTCACAGCTAGTCACCACGCAAGCCCCATCAATAGGTTGGGGCCGATGTAAATCTGCGTGTGGACTGTCAGGGCACAAACATGTTTTGTCCTTTCATACACATTAGCAAACCTTGTTTGTTGTGCTGGAGGCACCGTAGCAAATCCATGCATACAGCCACAGTACACTGTCACTGTTTGGCACTCGTGAATACATGAAACCCAGAAAAGGTATGGGGGCTGGATTAGGCAATTTGAATACATGTCCAACACCATAATACGATAAATAAACTGATTAAACTATACTACACATTTGAGGAATCATCGTAGACCTACCTGACACAATACCCCAAGAGGAAAGAGAGGGAATGGAAAGCAACTATGAGACAAATATAGCCACAGGGAACCTCTATGGTTAACGCAAAGACAGGAACCAGTCAGGCTAACAGGATGCAGGCTCTGTCAGGAACAAAAATGAACATGGCAAATACACAGTGAGCAAACTCTGACTGGGAAAAGCTGAAACAATACTGTGGGAACTAAAAACTGTATTTGTGCTGTCAGCTGCAACATTACACAATCGCTCAAAGGCTCTGTTACACAAGTGATTTATACGGCAATGCACAACAAGGATATTCAGAAAATGGCAGCTTCTAAGCAGTTCCAGGCAGAAGGAATGGCAGTGCAGGTTCAAATGGCTAGTCTGCATGGAAGTGTTCACAGGTGTGTGCAGCTTTAGACTCTCACAAGTCCTGTAGTTGAGAATCAAGTTCAAAGGGCCAAGTGGATCTTTCACATGGGAAGCAATGGACAGCTGATTGCAGGTTCCACCGACTAACAGGCAGTAAATTATCGGACCTGAAGTCCACGCAGACTGCTGAATTATGACTATGGCATGCCATACTGAAGAGGAAAGCACACAGGAGTCAGAATGGGAGTCTGGGTGTGTGTAGATGAAGGTTATCAGGGTACAGATAGTCCATTTACAGGGACCCCTAGAGAAAGGTGGGCAGAGAGTGAAAACATGGAAGTGGCAGGACTTATTACCTGGGATGAACTGCACAGGGCATGTCTTGTGAGCAATGCTTGTCATACATGGGCACTCGTGCTATCCATTTTCAGTGTAGTTGGACTCCTTGTAACACATGCTCCTTGCAAAGACAGCTGATGTCACACTTACTGCTGTCAAGGGTCTGGTTATACATTCCTGTTAGCAATGCAATAGCACATCCACTGCCTCATGAATGAAACACTTTTTTACCTTATGATTGATGTTGTCTTAGTTGTGTTTCATGTGCTGCAATGAACCATGTTGGCAACATGGATGTTTGTCATAGCTGTGGTGCTCTGATTTTGCCCTTCAAATGTGAAATAGACAGCACATATGTTATTTCCACTGTGTGTAATGTTGACTGTAAATTCATACCCATCAAATGTGATGTGGCTTTTTCAGTATCCCAAACTGTATTTCTGCAATGCTCCATGAGGCTAAACTCTGATTATGATTCCTAGGGATCATGTGATGCATAAACAATTGCCCAGACCATGATTGAATGATGAAGTGAGGTGTTTACTGACATATGGTAAGAAAGTGGTGATGGTGACTAGAGTTAAAAGAAGTGTTGTACAATGTGTTGTCTCGGACGCAATCCTGCTGCAGTGTTTGGATGGTCCCCCTCATGTTGACAAAAAGCATCCTCCTCTTCAGGCATTTGAGGGTCTGGTTCATAGAGGGGAATGTTCCTCCTTACACAAATGTTGTGCAGGATGGCACAGGTCAAAATGATCTTGCAGACCATTTCAGGTGAATATAAGAGGCTGCCCCCGGTGATGTCGAGGCAACGGAATCTGGACTTCAGGATGCCAAAAGTCCTCTCTACTATGGTTTGTGTCCTCCTATCTGCCTCCTTATAGGCACGCTCTGCTGTTGTGCTTGGGTTGGCAAATGGGGTCATGATCCATGGATGGATCCCATAACCCTGGTCAGCTGAAAGAGAAAATGAGTGTAACTATTTGGATGTTGGTTGCACCTTGATTATCACTTTGCAAGGCAGTTGTTTTCTTGTGTCGTCTGTGACTCATCTGTATTTGCATTATTGTGTGGGCTCCTAGGCTTCTAGAATGTTCTTTCAGCATTGGGTTGTTTATTTATCTAAACTGGTGTGTGGCTGATTGACCGGATATCAGCGGTATATTTGTAAACTTGCAGTTGTCCCTTCCTGCACAAAAACAATCACTTATGGCACTTTGGCACTTCTGTGTGTGCTACACAATGCAACACACACAGAAGTGCCAAAGCGTCATTTTCAAATGATTGTTTATGTGCAGGAAGGGACACCTTCCCGCACATAAACAATAATTTCTGGAATTTTGCTTTTTCTGTGTGTGTGTCAGAATGCAGCACACATAGAAAAAGCAAAAAATGAGGAAGAATAAAAGTATTCCTCCTCGTTGCGCCCTGATAATGCCACCCCTGGTGGTGGCGTTAGATTTTGGCCCTTCCTCAGGTTAAGAGATTTCATAAATCTGAGGCAGCATCAAAATGCAATGGGTGTTGCTGTGGCACGTCCACAGCAACATCTATTGCACGCCCCTTCCATCTACAGTGCTGTGTGGGAAGGGGCCGTATTTACAAGGTGGCGTTAAGCCATAAAAAGTGGCTTAACTCCACCTTGTATATACAGCTCTGTGCTCAGTGCCACAGGAGCATCACTAAAAGTGATGCTCCTGTGGTACTAGCAGCCTTTAAATATAGCCCTTAGTCTTTTTTGGAGCTTTTTCTCTCTGACTTGGGACGACAATCCAGAGCAAGCCGATTTCGAGTCGATGTCGGCGGATTGCCTTTAAAGGAGCCACCAGTGAAATTCTGAAAGCCTCGGGATCCAGAGCTTTTCAGCGGGACAAACCTGCACGTCAGGCCAGGTCACAGTTGAAGTAAGCCGGCTTGACTCACAACGTCGGGTCAGTTCCTTTTGGAACTTCTCCAAACTTCTGGATCTTCTTCCAGAAGGACTTTGAAGGTTCTTCAGGAGTCCACAGCCCAACACAAGGTTCCAGAAGCTCTGAATTGCTCCTTGAGGGTTACAACTCTAATTCCCAGAAGGCACCTGGTTCAAACTCCAAAATGGCCACTGGACAGTGGTCAGCTGGTCAGTTTCTTCAGGATTTGATGCTGGGGTCTCTGGTTGGCTATTTTTCACCTGTAGCGAACAGGAAGTCCCTTCTTGATCCAGTTGGAGCCATACTAAGTCATTTTTGTGGTGAAGCCCATGTGTGCAGCTGGTGCAGGTCTTTAGAGTGCAGTGTCCAGGTGTAGGTCACAGGTCAAGGAGGGCAGTCCTTCTTCTGATGTTGTTCCTCGTAGGGATCTGAGGTGTGGATGCAGCTCTGCCATATTTATTCTTGCTCCTCGGGTGGAAAGCAAAGGGGGCGACTGTCCAATTACAGTCAGGCCCCCACCCTCTTAGATCACCACTTCATGAGAAGTGTGGTAAAAGTCAATCCCATGGAGCAAGATTCCTTAAAAATGGCAGAATCTAAATTTTGGAGGTTAGGTCTGGCTAAGTCCACTCACTGGTGTGCTAAACCTCCTTAACACATCCCTTTTCTGCCCTCTCCTAATCTAATCAATGGCACAACTGGTTGTCTGGGTTTGCAGGAAATGGGGGAGGTCCTGAGCTGCTTCAAATGTAGTTCCATCCTTTGAAAACCAGTGTGGCTGCTCTCCCTCTATCCTGTTTCACCATCTGCTGAGGCAGATCTCCTCCCCTATGAACTTCCTTTGTCTTCGGCCCAGGCCACTTCACACCTCATCAAGGCAGCCTAGCCAGGCTGCCAGAGGCTGACAATCAGAAAAGGGCACTACAGAGATGAAGTTGACAACTTTCAGGAAGAGTTCCAAAACTCTTTCCCTGAACTAATTATTTTAAATTCAACAATGGCAAGTTGTTGGATTTATTACAATAATAAGTTTGGTACCAAACTTGACATATCTAGCTCCTTTTGATACTTTATTAATTGAAAAAAAGTCTCCCTATTTTAGCCTATGGAGTCCATTCACTGCAATGAGGGAAAAACGAATCTGGTTATTTTTCCTTTTCACACCAGAGCTTATAAAACATCTTTTGTAAGGTTCTTGCTTATAGTTACACTGCACCCAATTCTGGGGGCCCCTAGTGCACACCTTAGGGGTTACTTATGTGTAAAAAAAAGGTAGTTTAAGACTTTGAAAGTACTTTTAATACCAAAGTCGAATTTGCATATAACTTTAACTTAAAAGCAGTCAGCAAGGCAGGCCTACCTTTAAAACGACACTGGGCACCTCAGCAGTGTACTTATGGGTGCACTACCTATGCTGTGGTCCCTAAACCTACATGCCCTACCATACACTAGGGACTTACTTTTAAGTAGGTTGATACTGCCAATTATAATTAGCCTAATTTGCAACGTCATTTTAATAAGAGCACAGACCCTGGGACTGTTTAGGAGTGCCCACGGCACCATCGGAGTCAGGAAAACACCAGCAAAATGTTTAAAACAGAGGGAAAATGTTAGGGCTTCTTCAATTAGCCCAGTTTTCTCACAACTGACTATCAAGTTCAGTGAGTGCCAGATAGGGCAAGGGATTTTAGTGTACTTGGCACACCTGCTGGATGGGGGTAAGGTACAACCCCCTTCAGGCTAAGATGGTGACCATCATGGCCTGAGAACCCCCAACTACTCAGAACAAGGTAAGAACCTACTTCGGCCTTACCGGGTCATAAAGGAGGCCCCTTGACTGAACTAACATCAAAGAAACAGTTCAGAAATGTGATATGGACAGAGGCATGCCAGAAAGTATTCGACTCACTGAAACAAGTCGTGTGCACAGCCCCTTTTGCTCAAGGCCCCTGACATTTCCCAGGAGTTTATAGTTCACACTGATGCCTCACAGCATGGTGTAGGGACAGTACTGTCACAGCTTCATGAGGAGGGCCTACATCAACATATAGCTTTCATCTCCAGGAGGTTGCTACCCTGGAACAGAGGTGGAGTACCATTGAGCAGGAAGCCTTTTGCTGTGGTCTGGGCACTGAAGAATTTGAGACCATACCTGTTTATGACTCGTATCCGGTGTCAGGCCGAACAAAGGCCACTCAGGTGGCTAATGGAAATGAGAGGTAAGAATCCAAAATTGTTAAGTGTCCATCCCCCTACAGGGATTGAACTTTATGGTAGAACACTGAACTTGGTCAGACCACACGAGTGCTAATGGTCTCGCTATGTTCTTCCGCCATAGTGATGGGAACTTCCAAGCGGTTAGGTAGCTCTCTGTAGTTTCAGCTGGTGGAGACTTGTGTTAGACCTGACAGCCTTGGCGTGGTCTTCCCCAAAACATTTTTCTGCTTTGCATCAATTTTTGCCGATCTGTTTTTGTTGGCCTTAAGACTCTGGGCATTTTACTGCTGCTAATCAGTGCTGAAGTGCATGTACTCACTCCACTAAATTATGGGAAAATTGGTGTATCCAGAATTGTCAAAGTTTAATTTACTTATAAGTCCCTAATAAAGTGTGCTAAATATGCTCAGGACCTGTAAAATAAATGCTATTAGTGGGCTTACAGTACTGATAATTGATACCAACTGAAGTAGTCATTTAAACATGTGTCAGGCCTGCCAGTGCAAAGCATGTATGTGCAGTTTCACTGCCATGTCGTCTTTGCATCTAAAACCTTTGGCAAGCCTTAAACTCACCTTTTATAAGACATAAGACACCTCTAAGGTAGGTCCTAGGTAGCTAATAGGGCAGGGTGCAGAGTTTTGCATGTCCTGGTAATGAACACATCCCAAATTTGTTTACACTACTGTTAGGTCTACCCCTCTCATAGGATAACATTGTGAATTGCTTAATACATCTATTAAACACTTAAGGTGTGTAATATATATATATATATATATATTCACAAAAAAATACAAAGTTTAAAGGGACATTATAGTTAGGTTCTGAATTTATTCGCACAAAACCATAGAAAACCAGCAGTTATAGCGACCGTGCTGCAGGAAGACACTAGACACCAGGGATTTTTTTTTTTGTGTTGGGTGGGGGAATTGTCATGAGGGGAGCGGCACCTTGGGCAAGGGCTGCGCCCAGGGGAGCAATTTTGTTATTATGCCTTTATGCCCTTAGGCAAGGGTCGGTCCCGGGGGGGGATTATTTTTATGCCATTTCTGCCCCCCTCGGGGGCAGATCGGCCTATTTCTATTAGGTTGACATGCCCCCAGGGGTCAGAAACCACGTAGGCACCAGGGATTGGTGTGTGTGTATGTGTGTGTTTTGTTTGGGGGGGCAGGCCCTTGGGCAAGGGTCGCTCCCCATGGGGACACATAACTGTTGGCCATATCTGTCCCCCTTGGGGGCAGATCAGCCTATTTTTACAAGGCCCATTTGTCTCCAAGGGGGGTAGAAAGCTCATCAGAGACCAGGGAAGATTTTTTTTTCAAAATAAGAGGGTGTGGGGTATGGCCATACCCCACCCCAAATAAATGGGGCCAAAGTTGTTCTGCCTACCAGTGGGCAGATGGGGCAATTACCCCCAATCCACACCCCGGGGGGGCAGGAAGTTTACTAGATGCCAAGGAATTAAAAAACAAATACTGTGGTGGTGGCTACAAACCAATATGGGCATGGTTATGCCCGCACCCCTACTGAAGGGGGTAACAGTCTTTCAGCTCTCCCCCCGCACACTAAAACATCTTATCCCATGGCAAGCAAGAGGTCATTTGATTTTTTGGAGTTTTGGTTTTACATTTGGGGCATGAGAGCTTGGCTAACTCTCAAAATCGTCCCACTTGGAATGGTGAGGGCTGCACTTTTTGGACTTTTGGACACTGCCATGTAGAAAAAGGCACAACACCTAGACACATCTGAAAACTAAGCATCTAGGTGAATCCAGGGTGGTGTGCTTCACATGCACCCCACACCATTTTCTTACCCACAATGCCCTGCAAACCTCCAACTTTGCTGGAAATCACACATTTGTTCTACATTTTGGTGATGGAATCTTCCGGAATCTGCAGTACTCCACAAAACACCCAGCATTGTGTTATCTAAACTGATAAACATTCTACCCCACTTGTCAGCCTTAAAATGTTTTTTTTCAAACTGATCTTTTGGACCTGCTTTGGTTCCCCCTACATTTCGACATGTTTTTGGCTCTTCCCTGTCACAGGCACTTGGCCCACCTACACAAGTGAGGTATAATTTTTACTGGGAGACTTGAGGAGAACATTGGGTGGTAGAAACTTTGTCCCATTATGGTGATCCCGCAAAGAAATGTGGGAACATTTTGATTTTTTTTAGCTAAATTTGAGGTTTGCTGAGGATTCTGGGTAAGAAAACACTGGGGGATCCATGCAAGTCACACCTCCCAGGTTTTCCTGTATGGCTGCTGAGCCCAGGACCAAAAACCCAGGTGCCCCCCTCCCAAAAACAAGTAGTTTTGTACTTGATAATTTTGAAGTGTCCAGCTAGTGTTTTGGGGAATTTCCTTTTGTGGGCACTAGGCCTACCCAAACAAGTGAGGTACCATTTTTATCAGGAGACTTGGAGGAGTGCTGGGTGGAAGGAAAATTGTGGCTCTTCTCACATTCCAGAACTTTCTGTCACCGAAATGTGAGGAAAAAGTGTTATTTTTGGCCAAATTTTGAGGTTTGCTAAGGATTCTGGGTAACAGAACCTGGTAAGAGCCCCACAAGTCACCCGATCTTGGATTCCCCTAAGTGCCTAGTTTTAAAAAATGCACAGATTTGGTAGGGTTCCTGGGGGCATAGCCGGGACTCGCATGGAGTAGGCAGCGAGATTCGGGAGCTCCGGGACCTGGGGCCTCTTACCCACGCATCCTGACCCATCCTGACAGTGTTAAAGCGAGGTGAGCACTGTTGATCCCCATGAGACCTTGGGAATCCCAGCAGGAGGTACCAGGGATCAAAATACCATCCGAAACTATCTATTCTGGTTTCGGCCAGCAGCACGACCAAAATGGCGGCCGCCATTCCACAGTGAAAGTCAGCAGCGATACTGTAAGGTGGAGTGCCCTAAGAGCACCAGGGGACCACCTGGCACCGAAGCCTGACAGAGGCAGAGACTTCAGACCTTCTGGAGAGGTGCATGGGGGTTCCAGAGCGAGGGTCTGGCTAAGCGGAGACTCGCGCGCATAGGTGGCTAGAGACGGCCGAGCGCAACCTACATTCCCCAACCCATCCTGAAGGAATCAAAGCGGGAATCAACTGACGATCTGCCTGGGACCTCGGAAATTCCAACAGGAGACACCAGGGCTGAAACCACGACCCGTAGGCTAATTATTTTATTTTCGGCTTGCGGCGTGCACAAAATGGCGGCCGCCACGGCAGAGTAAGAGTCAGCAGCAGCACTGAGAGGCAGAGTGCCCTGGGAAACACGGAGACCACTGGATGTCGGGACCAGATAGAAACGGAGACCACGGGGCCCCTGGGTGGCGCACACGGGCTCCAGGACACAGGCTTGGATCGCCAGAGACTCGTGCGCCAAGGAGGGCAGAGGCGGCCGAATGAGGCGACAGGCGAGAGCTGTGAGGATCGACAGACCGGAGGGGTGTTCAGCACGGAGTGCAGCTCAGTGGTCCAGGGAAACAGAGCCCCGAGTGTCCAACGAGGCTAGAATGGAGCGTCTTGAATTAAGCAGAACCCAGCAGGCAGCTAGAGACTACTGGGCGACACGGAGCACGAGAACCCAGAGAGACTTACCGGTAGGAACGGGGTGCATCAGCAGGGACTGGGGGTGCCGCAGAGTTGCATATCTTGGAGAAAACACAAACTTCTGGAGACACATAAAGCAAATGCAATCCAACTGAAAAGTCCCTCATCACAGGGGTACAATGAGACCTATATGCGAGCCAGTAGCTGAGATATCAAAACAGTGCATGAGACACTGCTGAGGACCCTCAGGGGAGGCGACGTAATACACATAAGGAGTGCTCACAGTCCTCTAAAAGTGAAGTGGCACAAACTGTTAACTAAAATCGACCATTTATCTTCTTCACAGAACTGTAAAATCAGTCCACTACACAATCCAGATTTGCGACAGGAGCACGGGCATTAGGAAATCCAACCCTGTTGTACAAATGGGCAAGACCCTCAAAAAAAGAGAATGCAACATAGGAGGACTTTTGCGCCCAAGTCCGTGCACAGGTAGTCCCAACCAGACCACACATACTGTACCTGAGGTGGAACCCATCGAGCCGACCCTCCACGATGTGCTTCAGGCCATAGGGGCATCCTGAACAGCACTGGAAGTCAAGATTGACACACTAAGCATAGACCTGGGCCTCTTGCTGGATGATCATAAGAGGCTGACAGAAAGAGTCTCCATGACAGAGCGAGACCTGTCAGAAGCAATCCTTAATCTGACACTAGCAAACAACAGGCGAAATGTAATATACAACCACCTCACAGTGTTGGAGAATAGAGCTGAAGATGCAGAAAACCGGGTGAGACGTAATAACATCAGAATCATAGGGATCCCGGAAAAGAGCGAAGGTCCTGACATGGTGAAGGTCCTGGAGAACTGGCTGCGGACGGTTGTTGCTCCGGAGGGCCTGTCCGCATTCTTCGCCCTGGAGAGAGCTCATAGAGTGCCAAGCAGGGCGCCACCTCCAGGGTCTTCACCGAGGGCAGTGATAGCGAGACTGCTCTACTTTCGCAACAGGGACCATATACTGCGCCAAGCACGACAACAGGGCACGCTGACAATCGCGAACAGCAAAATATCCATCTTCCCAGATTTCTCCCGAGAAGTGCAGCGTCAGCAAGCGGACTATACTGCAGTGAAACACAAACTCCGTGACTTGGAGATTCCTTATTCAATGCTATTCCCAGCCAGGCTCCCAGTGGTCACCCTGACTGGCACTGAGTTCTTCTCTACACCGGAGGATACATGGCCTGGTTGGAGTCTCACACAGCCTCAGACCCTAATAACACTTTGCAGCATAGCAAGAAACAGAGGTGCTCTAGATCTCAGGGATGTCAGACTATACACAGAAGCGACCCACCCACCCCAGATGAAGCACAAAAAGAAAGACGATGGGTGGTTGAGGCAGTGGCAATGCTGGCGGAAGGAAGTAGGAGATTGGAAACGGTTTCATCCTCACGCTCACAAAAAGAAGATGACCATTTGGACTCCGACAATGAGACTGCGACCTCCACCCAATCGAGTATAGTCCTACTTATGATTACACATGGAACAGCAGACAAAATAATCTGAACAGGAAACACTGATAGAGCATGCCCACACCCCCATTAAACTGAGTCATCTAAATGGAAACCCCTAAGACAAGAAGGATTGGCAGGAGGAGTGCATCTTATTTATAACTTTAATGCTGACGAATTACCTGAGTACACTCCACTTTGAATTACCAGCTACATTGATGGAAGACGGAGGGGGGCTGGCCCGGAGGAACCCCGGAGCTTCTGACTTCGGGAGACTAGGGCCCATATTTATACTTTTTTAGCACCACATTTGTGTCGTTTTTTGACGCAAAATCGGCGCAAACTTACAAAAGACAATGGTATTTTGTAAGTTTGCGCCGATTTTGCGTCAAAAAACGGCGCAAATGCGGCGCTAAAAACGTATAAATATGGCCCCAGGTGCACCACCCACACAGCCGCTATGGATCACACAGCAGAAACTATGACTCAGGCTGAACTACTATTGTTGTTTAAAAGTTTGGACGAAGACACTATGGCCGTCATTACAACCCTGGGGGTAAATCCCGCTTACCGTCGTGCTGATGGCTGTCAAGAAACCGTGGCCGCGGCGGAATTCCGCTACAGGTATTATGACCCACAGCTCGTAATCTGCCACAATACAGACACCCACACACCAACACCGTCACGCCAACAAGAATACACCCACACTATCATGACCCACGAATCAACGCAGAGGTCATTCAACCGTGGTAATCCATTGGCGGTACACACCGCCGCGCTCAAAATACACACACACTTACAAAACACAACCACATTGGACAAATCAAAATACACACACCTGATACACATACACACCACACCCACACACTCACACCACTATAAAACACTCACCCACATTACACACAACTCCTTACAACAACTTTTTTGGAAGAAGCAGAGAGAGAGAGAACAGCAAACACAACACCAGCATCCACAGGCACACAACACCATCACTCATACATCATCCATGGACCTCAATCAACACACACCAATACAGCACATCACACAGCACAACAAACATCACCTCACACGTCACCCATACCACATAATGGCATCTCAAAGACACCCCAGGTTTTCTGAGGAGGAGCTCAGGGTCATGGTGGAGGAAATCATCCGGGTAGAGGTACGGCTATTCAGATCACAGGTGCAGCAGACCTCCATTGCAAGGAAGATGAAGCTATGGTGGAGAATTGTCGACAAGGTCAACGCAGTGGGACAGCATCCAAGAACACTGGATGACATCAGGGAGAGGTGGAACAACCTATGGGGGAAGGTGCGTTCCATGGTATCAAGACACCAGGTAGCCGTACAGAGTACTGACAGTGGACCCCCACCTCCTCCCCCACAAATAACAACATGGGAGGAGCAAGTCTTTGCGATCATGCACCCTGAGGGCCTCGTAGGAGTAGCACGAGGACTGGACTATGTTAAGCCCAATCTTTACTACTATATCCCCTACCCTTCCTGCATGCCATCACAAACTCCTACCCCTACCCTCACACCCATCACCCCAACACCCCACAGATACTCCACTACCACAACCCACACATCCCAAATCCAAGCCCTGCATGTAACACCAATGAATGGACACCCATCACCAAAGCATGTCCAGTATAGAGGCTCACCCAGGACCCAAAATTCCCAATCACACAAGGGCCAAGGCAATAATGCAAGCACAGGAGTAGAGGGCTACTCACCCATTGCACAAGATGGCACACACAGATACAATGACTATGCTTTTTCACCCCAACAGGACCCCTACCCAATGTCACTGGACAGGAGGTGCCAGCCATATCCAGCCCCCCCACAGAAGAGGCCCACAGTGACGACAGCAGCTCTGCATGCCTAGATCAAGATGACCAGCCCGGCCCATCAGGGACCTCTGGACAGTCAGTTCCCCTGCCATAGTCCCAAACCAACACTGACCCTCCCCCCTTAGGAAACACCACCACAGCACCCACCCAGCGGGCCCATCCCTCTGTCCCCAGGACATGTAAATCAGCAGTGTGTCCACCAATAGAGGGACCCCAGGCAACACCACTAACCCAAGACAATTAGGGAGCTGGGGTCAGTGGCAGTGGGCACACGGTTCGGAGGCGGAGGCACAGGACAACAGGGAAACTAGGAGGGCTGCTGTGCTACAGGGGAGGACAGGCCCAGGGAACCCACTCTCCACAAGGCACTCTCCAACATCATGGGAGCATACCACCATTCCCAGGAGACCATGGGTACGGTACTGGAGACCCAGCGGCTGCAGGAGGAACAGTACCTAAGGATCAGGGAGGACTTGAAGTCCATTAAACACCACCCTGGTCACCATTGCAGGGGTTCTGGCAGACATGGCTGACACCATGAGGGAGACAGTGGCACACCAACGGGCCCCTGACACTAGCCTGAACAATGAAAAGCCCTCCACATCCGCTGGCTCTGGTGGACAGGAGGTCCCGCCACAGGAACAACAGGCCACTAGCACCCCTCCCCCTGCACGAGAACCACCCCGCAAACGGTCCCTGAGATCAGGCACAAGACAGAGAAAATTGCCAAGACCCCCGCCAGCAAATAAGACCCTCCTTACTGTCACCCTTCTGTCCCACTATGTCACCCTGACAACCTTGAACTGCCATTACTCCTATGCCCCCTTGGACAATGCACCTGTGATACAAATAGACTGGACTTCACCATGGACATTCCTCCATCATCACCCCAGCCCATTGCACTTACCACTCTACTGAATAGCACTTAAATAAACACCCTTGAATCACAAAATGATCTGGAGTCAGTCTGTACTTTCACAAGTGTGTTATTACAACCTCTCTGATAAATAGCAATGTCAAAGTTCATTTTCACATCCCAATGTTCGACAGTTGTTGAGCAGCAGTAAACATAGCAAAAGGCAGAACGTGGTACCCAGATCTGTGAAATAGAAAGCCAAAGTGAACTGTCAGGGTCCATACACAGAGGTAAAAAGGCAGAATCATGCAATGTCCAAAAGTAGTATGATATGAGAGGAGCAGTGCCAGTCTCTTACCTGTGTCTCACTGGAAATTTTGCATGATGATGTTGTTTCGGTTGTCTATATCTTCTTCTACTGCCTCCTCTTCTTCACTGTCCACAGGCTCCACAGCTGCCACAAGACCAACATCAGGCCCACCCTCCTGCAGAAAAGGCACCTGGTGTCGCAAAGCCAGGTTGTGCAACACACAGCATGCCATGATTATCTGGCATACCTTCTTCGGTGAGTAGTATAGGGAGCCACCTGCCAGATGGAGGATAGTGTGGGGACCTTGGGCTCACCTATTAGCCACACACGGTGCATCTGGAATTGGTCCATCACATAAGGGATGCTGCTGTTCCTCAAAATGTAAGAGTCATGCACTGAGCCAGGATATTTGGCATTCACATGGGAGATGTACACTTGTTCATTCCTGCGGGGTGGGACAAATGCCACATGTAACATCAATGGCACCTATGATGTTTGGGGATATGTCCCAGGGCACAGAAGTCACCTTTCACTGTTGGCGAATCCTCCACATGAGGGAAAACGAAGTAGCTGCGCATGTGTTTCAGCAGGGCAGACAACACTCTGGACAACACGTTAGAGAACATTGGCTGTGACATCTGATGCCATGGCCACTGTTGTTTGAAAGGTCCCACTGGCCTGGAAATGGAATACTGACAGGACCTGCACTAAAGAGGGGATTCCTGTGGGATGGCAGAGAGCTGACATCAGGTCTGGCTCCAATTGGGCACACAGTTCATGGATTGTAGCACAATCAAGTCTGTAGGTGATAATGATGTGTCTGTCTTCCACTATCGACAGGTCCACCAGGGGTCTGTATACCGGAGGATGACTCATCTTATCATCTGCCCCAGCAGATGTGCCTTATGGAGGAGAAGGGTGAGCAGAGGGTCAGACATCACTTAGCTTGCACAAGGGTGTTTTGAACTATTGTGATGTAATCGGTGTGTGGCACTGTCTGTCCGTATTCCTGCCCAAAAGTGCTGTGACGCAGTTAGGTGTCCTGCCATGTGGCCCCCTGAAATGGCGGCTGTCTGACCTGTAAGGAGGGACAAGGGGAAATGAGGTAACTGTGGTGGCGTTGTGCAGCGTCGTGGTAGGTGGACGAAGACCGCGGCACAATCCAGCATTGGTTATCATTGGGCCCTATGGGTTCCAGCAGCCAATGACAATGTACGCCGGCGGTGACGGTATGCACTTTTCTATCTGTTCACTCACTTGATACCTGACCTTCCACAGGAGAGGACCTACACTGCTAGTGCTGCTGTGACCTGAGTCTGGAAGCGACAGTGTCTACAGTGTCTGGGGAGAGGGCCCCTGCCTTCACGGCAGAGGAGTTGGACAACCTGGTGGCTGGGGACCTCCCCCAGTACACGCTACTCTACGGTCCTCCAGACAAACAGGTGAGAACACTGTGAGCATGATGGATGGGACATGAATGTATGGAGTTGGGTGGATGGAAGATACATGTTCGGGGGGCTGTGGCCAGCATGTGAGGATGGTCAGTGTATGTGTTTCTCGGCCAGGGTCGGAAGTTGTAGCCAATGAGTAAGAAGAACCGGACGGGGAAGTTAAATCCATTCTTACTTCACTTTTCCTCTAGGTCAGCGCCCACCAGAAGAAGGGTATCCCCAAGGAAGTGCGGACCCTGGTGGTCTACCATAGACGGAGCACCCACTGCCCCAAAAGATGGGAGGACCTGCACCGTTGGAGCAAGAAGACGGCTAAGGCCCAGCTGGGGATGGGCTCCCAACATGGAAGGGGTGCCCCTCGCACCATGAACCCCCTGATGTACCGGATCCTGGTGGTGGCATATCCTGAGTTGGATGGGTGCTTTAGGGCATCACAGCAGCCACAAGGGGGTGAGTACAGTCTTATTCAGCTTACTCGGCACGCTGTATGAGGTGTCTGGGTGGGGGAAGTGGACTGTGGGTTCCCCTAAGCCATGGCAAACTTTCTGGGTAGGTCCATTGTTAGGCAGGCTCTGTGGCACTCCATCCCCAAAAGTGGTAGTGGCCATCTACACCTAGTCAGGCTCCTGTGGGTTCCAGGTGTGCATCAAATGGGCTTAGGCACAGTCCCCCATAGGCAGGTGATTTCCCCAAGAACAGGTATTGCATGGCCTAGTGCATAGGGCTGCTCCCTGTGTGTTTTGACTGCCAACGGTGGTGTTGTTGCTGGCATTGAGCGTGTGTCTCCTCTGTCTTCCCCCCTTTTTGTTTTGTCACCCTGTCCTTGTGTTCATTAGCATCATCTGGCGGAGGAGCATTGGCATCGGAGCAGGAGGAAGCTGCAACCCACATTGCCCAGGAGGGTGAATGCACAGAGTCTGAACGCACCAGTGGGACGGAGGGGAGATCCACGACAAGGACAGGAGGAGATACCAGCAACAGCAACCCCTCCTCTGATGGGAGCTCCCTTGCGGTGGCGGGCACCTCTGTGCTCACCGCAACAACAGGTACAGCCACCACCCCACCACCAGCACCACCCTCCCAGCAGCCCCTCAGCGTGTTTCCCGTGCCCGCTCACCTAGGAGGGTGGGCATCTCCTTTGCCCCAGGCACCTCAGGCCCTGCCCCAATCAGCCCTGCTGCCCTCAGTGAGGAGGCTATTGACCTCCTGAGATCCCTCACTGTTGGGAAGTCAACCATTCTGAATGCCATCCAGGGTGTCGAGAGGCATTTGCAACAAACAAATGCATACCTGGAGGGCATTCATTCTGGTGTGGCAGCCCAACAGAGAGCATTTCAGGCTCTGGCCCTCAGCACTGATGGCAGCCATTGTCCCTATGTCCAGCCTCCACCCTCCAACTTCCACTACCCAGACCCAATCCCCTCTACCTCAGCTTATTTCAAGCACACCCTCAGACCAGCATGCACACTCATCAACACACAAAAGTGGCTCTGGCAAACATAAGCACCACACATCCCACAGGCACTCGCACAAGCACCATACCCATGAAGACACACCAACATCCACTGCATCCACTGTGTCCCCCTCCTCCACGTCCTCCACCTCCCTCCCAATCTCATCTCCACTCACACCTGCATGCACTACATCCTCAGCCACTACCTCAATTACCAGCACGCCCATCACCACACACCGCTCACGTGCACTCACCACCCCCACTGCCATGCACACGTCCCCTGTGTCCTCTCCCAGTGTGTCTGTGAGCCCTCCTCCCAAAGTGCACAAACGCAGGCACACACCCACTCAACAGCCATCCACCGCACAACAGCCTCCAGCCCATACACCTTCACCCAAATTCAGCAGACGTACACCTCCTACAAACACTACCTCTTCCTCCACTCCCAAACCCCCTCCATCTTCCCGTCCCAGTGTGTCTAAAAAACTTTTCCTAGCTAGCATTGACCTCTTCCCTACACCTCCCCCCGTCCTTCCCCTAGGGCCAGGATGTCCAGATCCCAGCCCAGCACCTCAGCCACAAAATCCTCAAGCGCAATGGTCCCTGCAAGTCCAGTAACATCCCGGGTGGCACCCATCAGGGCTGCCAGTGTGCCACCTAGTGAGGCCAAGGATCAGCCTATCCCACCACCTGCCAAGGTGAAGAAGGGGCCCACATGCCGTAGGGAAAAGCTGCACCAACCACCCAGCAAAGCCTCCTACAAGACAAAAGAGGACAGTGCTAAGTTCCCAGCAGCGACTTCCAAGGTGGGGAAGGGACACAAGGCCAAAGGGAAGTCAGCTCAGGGCATGGAGCCTCCGGGTGAGGGACTGGTGTCACCCCTTCTGCAAAACACAACAGCAACCTGTACGACGGTGGCCACCACCGCTACCACCACCACCTACACCGCTACCTGCACCGCCACCTGCATGTCTGCTGCCACTGATACAGTCCCCAGCAGTATCCCCATGTCTCCTTCGACAGGTGCTGACACCTGCACCATCGACAGCATCTCCGCCACAGACACCGCCGCAGCCAGTGCCACCTGCCTTGTGACGTGCCCAGCCGGTGCCACCACAGCGGACATCAGCATCATCCCCAGAGGGCAGCCATCTGAGTCTGCAGGAGACGTCCTGGACCCTGCACACACTACCTGAGGCACCACAACCAGCACTGGCAGTACCAGTAGTTGGCAGGCTAAGTCGCTGCAGGGTGGAGTGTGTTTCTGCCTCCATAGAGTATCATGCGACCTGTTCCCAAAAAATCTCGTGACTCAGACACCCAGGTGAGGGAATGGGAACTGCCACAGCCCAGGTGCAGCACTCTGGGCACAAAGCCCCCTCCAGAACCAATGGATAACAGCACCACTACCCCAGTCCTTGGCAGGACAAATCACTCTGGGCACGAAGCCCCCTCCAGAACCAGTGGAGAACAGCATCCACTACCCCAGCCCTTGGCAGGATGAAGCACTCTGGGCACAAAGCCCCCTCCAGAACCAGTAGAGAACTGCATCCACTCCAGAGACTGTGGCTTTCCACTCCCCAGGACCAAGCAGTGGGCAAACCACCCACTTGAGAGACTGTGGCTTTGCACTCCCCAGGACCAACCTGTGCGCATGGAGACCCCTCGTTGAGCAGTGGCGTCATCCCATCTTCCGGATAAGGTGCCCCCCTTCCCCCTCCCCCTGAGGTTCCTGTTTTTTTCGACCTGATGCCCCAGGAGTCTTCTCTCCGTTTTGAGGCAGGAGTAATGTGTGGGCTTCGCCCATGCTTTTTTGGGACCACTGGTCCACAGACATTGAATAGAACAGTATACAGACTTGTGTACCTGCTGTAAATATTTCTATGTACTGATTTTTTAAAGTTATGTTGGCCTATCTGGATTTTCGATGTTTACACTTGTTACAATCATTTCATTTGGTCCTTGCGTTCTTCCAGGGGGTTACGGGGAGTAAATGTCATGTTGCTGCATGTGTTTATGTGTGTGTTGTTGGGGGTGGGGGTGTTGCGTTTGTGTGTCACTCTCTTTTTCCTCCCCCCTTCCCTGTGTGCTAGGTGCAGTACTCACCGTGGTCTTCACCGTCGTCTTTGATGTTCCTGGTAGAAGAGGAGGTAAACCAACATGGGCTCCATGGCGTCCTGGTTCCTCGCTGGGTGTTGAGAGGTGAGTGGTTTCCCTTCCGATGCCTGTTTCCGCCATGCTTTTGATGGCATTGGTACCGCCACGGAAAGGCTGGTTGATTGGTGCCTTGTAACAGTGTGGGCGGTACATTGTCTTTCGACTGTCTGTTGGCGGTTACCGCTGCGGTGTTTGTTTCTACCGACGTGGCAGTCGGTGTATTAAAGTGGCTGTCTGTGTTGGCGGTTTCCGCCACGGTCGTAATTCCATTTTTTTAACCGCTGTTCTGTTGGCGTTCTTACCGCCGCTTTATCACTGACAGCCAGGGTTGTAATGAGGGCCTATGTCCTTTGTCCTGGGGAAGGGGAGCTAGTGAAACAGTTGCACAGTTATATTACGAAACACGCCGCATTGCCTGGGTAAGATGTAAATCTTTAAGTTAAGGGGAGCTTACTTATTGTCTGATGAGTGGTACACTGGGATTGAAATTTCTAATGTGGAATGTTAGGGGCATGCGCTCTATGGCCAAACCCCACAAGGTATTCTCCTTTCTCACTGGATGGGGAATCCACATAGTGATGCTTCAGGAGACACACTTGGATGCTAGGGAGAGTCAGGCTCTCCAAAGGCATTGGAGGGGTCGAGTCTTCTGCATCAACTACTCGGCCTTTGCTAGAGGGACGCTGATATGGATCATAGCGGGAGCCATCATTGATCCCTTGGGTCGTTTCACTGTGATCTCAGGGAAAATAGATGGTAGAGAGATAACAATGGGTAGTGTATATGGCCCCAACTCAGATCAAGGAGAATTTTTGACCTCCTTCTCATCAAAGCTGGCAGGACACCTAGGGGCATATTTATACTCTGTCTGCGCTGAATGTGCGTCAAAAATGTTGACGCACATTCAGTGCAAACCTTGCCCCATATTTAAACTTTGACGCAGAGCCCTCGGACGTCAAAATCCCGCCGTGTGCGTCATTTTTTGGCTAGCGATGTCACAACCTCAGTGTGTTCTTGTCAACATGTTGCTGTTGTGGTGTATGTGTTGTGTGTCCTAGAGGGTTGCTGTGCAGTGTGTATATAAGTAGGTTTCTGTACTTACCAACAAGTAGTCCATTGCCATACCGTCCATCCTGGAAGTGTTGATCGATGGTAGAGTGACGAAAGATGAATGAGCCATGGACATCCCAGGATATTTTGCCACGATGTTGGTGATAAATCCTTGGTGATCGACAATGGCCTGCACATTGACGGAATGTGTGCTTCCTGTTGCGGTAGAGGTGTTCAGTTGCAGCAGGTGGCACAAGGCGTACATGTGTGCAGATGATTGCACCAAAGGCGTTTGGGAAGCCACTAATGAAGTAAAACACCTATTTTGTTTCCTGCTGCTTCTGCAGTGTGTTAGGGAAGCAGATGTGGCGGGGTGTGAGTCCAATGATGGCATCCAGTACTTTGGGCAAAAAGGCAGAAAATGATGGCTGTGATATTCCGGCAACCAGGGCACCAGTTGTTTGAAAAGAGACACTTGCCAGCATGTGAAGTACAGCTAGCAGCTTGGTTTCTTTTGGGATGGTGCGAGGTGTCAGCAAGGTGGGTGCCAACTGTGGCTCTATGTTTCGCAGCAGCTGCTGAATGGCCTAATAGTTCAACCTGTACCTCTGGATGATGTCATGTTCCCTGAGGCCATGAAGGGTTGTTCTGGTGCAGAATATCCTCTCCTGCCTTCTGCGCTGCCTTTGGGGTCCCTGCTAGTGTTGTGGTAGCTGCTGTTGTTGTTGCTGGGCTGTGCGTCTACGTGCACGCTGGATGAGAAGCACCTCCATGTCTCTCTTTTGCTGCTCTGCTGCTCTGCTGTTGCTTCTGTGTGTTCTGATTAAATAGAGGTGTGTTTATCCCATTTTAACTCCTGCCCTGACCCAGATGTTAATTTTGGAAGCAAATCGGGCTGTGCGTCCTTTTCCGGCTCCGCCTCCCGGCTGTACGGCATTTTTCCCCGAAAGCATAAATACGACGCACGGGCGTTAAAGTCATTTTGTGGACAGGAACGCCTACCTTGCGTATCAGTAAAGCAAGGCATTAATCATATCCTAATGATTCCTTGTGGCTACATATGTACCACACTTGCTTTACTAAACCTCACATTCCTCAGAGGGTATTTTGTCATGTGCTTCATCAATGCATACCCAAATCCATTGTATAGCATCATCTGCCTTTTAATTGTACCATATTTGTTAAATTGTCTTTGAATACCAAAATCATATCCCATCCCTTGTCTGGGTCTCATGTATGCATGAACGACAAAGTGTGACAGTGCACCAGGGCCGTATGCAGGGATTGGGCCCGGTGCCTCCACCAGAACCAGCTACCTCTGATAATGTCCATGAAAAGTCCACACATGTTAGGACCCTGACAGTTCACACGCTGAAGCACATTGCTCACAACATATTGATGGGTCGTGCATGGGAATTTTAGAGACCAACCTGTGTACAAATGTTGTAATGACACCTGCTGGAACATGACACCTGAGACATTACCTCACTCAGCACACCAAGGTTGCCCTGTTAACAGTCTCATAACACGTCTTCAGTGACAGGTTGGGACCATCCCCATGTAGGTTCTCATGTCCTCATCAACTTTACTCACATTGATCTCCGAAGGATACTCAGTAGATACAGGAATAGCTGCCACTGACTCATTATGAGACCTGGACGTAACTGTGACAACATACACCCCTAAAAATATACAGGATCAACATTGGACCACACACATGAACAAGACACAACTGTACAATTGATCACTGTAAATATGTGGACACGTGCTGCCTTGTCTGCTGGTTCACCACTGCCACTGGAGAGTTGTGGCTCCGTCATATGACCACAACTGTGGCGTCATATTACATTTGTGGTTCACCATTGGCTGTCTGGGCCAATGACATGGTACCCACTTCGTCTATGCATGTGCCTGACTCACTGTGGGTTCACCAACAAGTGCCTAGAAAGCAGTTACCAAAATTGTAGGACATGGGATGGGCAACTTGTGGACCATTGACATGAACAAGCGTCTGCCATCTATCTGGTGCATGCTCTGTAATTTGTGGTGTCTACGTTACCCAAAATCTTGGACGTACACACAACAGATGTTGCTTCATGTATGATTAGCAAATGTTCTCTCTCATTTCCATAATGACTTGCATCTAAGGTTCACACAAGCATATTTGCAATAATGCATCTTGTGATGCACACACACTGGGTCGACTAATACATTAGTAGCCACTGCACACACATTGAGCCATAGGCATTGAGGTATTGTACTCATGTGCATCACCTTGCTATCCTCTCCTGAGGCCAAACATGCCTAAATTGTGCAATACATATATGTAGCACACACATATGGCCATCTAGTGCATCAGCCAAGCGTCAAAATCCTGTTAAGGAAGGAGCGGGTCATGGTCCGCTGCAGTATGATGTCTCACATGTGAACATACACCATCAACACCAAAGTGGGTGCAATCAGCCTACCTCAGTTGTGTCCCAAATGTAACATTAGATTGAAATGGAAAAAATACCCCAAACCAGTTCATGCCCTGAAATTTTGACGCATATGCATCAAAAAATGACGGTCATGCCCAAAAAACGACGCATAATGCCCTGAAAATTGGTTAAGTGTTAAGACTCTTTACAATTATTTGGATGTGGACTAATTTTCACTCCTGTGTGTCGAAAAATATGTGTGTCCTGTGTGCTACATTACCTGTTACTTTGTGAAATAAATATTGTTGTTGTATACTGTCTGAGTGTGTTTTGTTTACAATTGTCCGGTATTGTATTGTATTTGTTGTTTGTGGGAGTCTGTTATGGGTAGTGCTAGTTTGGGGATAGTTGGGCTCTTTTAGTTGTTAAGTTTACTTATTTTTTGTACTTCTACTTTCCCCCTTTTCTCCTTTCTTCTTCTTTATCCCCTACTTCCCTTTTCAGTGCTGAGATGTTGGGTAGGCCACGTCTTGGCAGGATGGGTGAGGAGGAGCTTGGGGGGTTTACATGGCTGGTGTGCCATTTCCTCCCACTGATGATTGAGGCAGGGGGCAGGGTGATACAGGGGTATCACACTGAGGCGCGACGAATCCGGTGGGGAAACGTGCTGCATCACTTGCAGCACCTGTATGGGAGCCAGAGGAATGACCACCAGCTGAAGCACCGCTGGGCTGACCTCATCACCAAGGAGCAAGATCTGATGGACCACCTGGGAATAGTGATTGGTGGCCCTGTTGGTGAGTACAAATCATGTAAATCTGCACAGTTAAAAGCTCTGTAGTGACATCAGATGATTTGTACAATATCTGCTGGCTAAGTTGCTGACTGTGTGGAATGCTGCGGAAACATAGAGGGTCATTGATGGACTATGTGAAGGAGCACAATTGCTAGCTGTCAGGAAGCACGTGCTCTGCAAACTTACAAAATACTTTTGCTTAATATAATTTGGTGCCACCTTTGTGTCAGACAGCAACACAAAATAGGAGCCAATCATGTCTATATAGGTCACATTTGCCAGTGAAGTATAGATTTACTAAAATATTGGCAACCTTTGTTGACGCAATAGCTAGACTGACTTTAGAAACACTACATGATGCAGAAAATGAATGTTGGCTTCACGTCAATTGATGATAGCAATGTGGCCCAGACATATGTCTCATGTGTGTATGGTGAGTGTGTAAGGAAAGCGTTTTTGGAAGTTCTATGGGGCATATTTATACTCCGTTTGCGCCGGAATTGCGTCGTTTTTTTTTACGCAATTTAGACGCAAAACTAACTCCATATTTATACTTTGGCGTTAGACGCGTCTAGCGCCAAAGTCCATGGAGTTTGCGTAATTTTTTAGCGTGGACACCTACTTTGCGTTAATGAGATGCAAGGTAGGCGTTCACGTCTAAAAAATCGACTCCGAGGCATGTGCGTCGGATTTATACTCCCTGGCAAAATTCACGCCCGGGAGTGGGCGGGTCAAAAAAAATGACGTACGGCCGCTTTTGCGCCGTTTTTTAGCACCTGCAAAAGGCAGTCGTTAAGGGACCTGTGGGCTCTGAAGGAGCCCAGAGGTGCCCTCCCATGCCCCCAGGGACACCCCCTGTCACCCTTGCCCACCCCAGGAGGACACCCAAGGCTGGAGGGACCCATCCCAGGGACATTAAGGTAAGTTCAGGTAAGTTTAAAAAAAAATTGTGGCATAGGGGGGACTAATTTGTGCCCCCCTACATGCCACTATGCCCAATGACCATGCCCAGGGGACAGAAGTCCCCTGGGCATGGCCATTGGGCAAGGGGGCATGACTCCTGTCTTTGCTAAAACAGGAGTCATTTCTATGGGGGTTGGGAGTCGAAAAAAATGGCGCAAATCGGGTTGAGGCGAAATATTTGCCTCAGCCTGACTTGCCCCATTTTTTGACGCCCAAGCTCCATTTTCCCCTACGCCGGAGCTGCCTGGTGTACGTCGTTTTTTCCACGCACACCAGGCAGCGCCGCCGGCTAACGTCATTGATTAAATACGGCGCCCGCGTGGCGCTTCAGAATGGCGTTAGCCGGCGCAAATTTTTTTGACGCCAAACTGCGTTAGCGCAGTTTTGCGTCAAAAAGTATAAATATGGCCCTTAGGGCCTCATTCTGAGGCTGGTGGGCGGCGGTAGCCGCCCGTCTGGCGGGAACCGCCATATGGCCGCTCCGCGGTCGAAAGACCGCGGAGGCCATTCTGGCTTTCCCGCTGGGCTGGCGGGCGACCGCCAGAAGGCCGCCCACCAGCCCAGCGGGAAACCCCCTTCCCACGAGGAAGCCGGCTCCGAATGGAGCCGGCGGAGTGGGAAGGTGCGACGGGTGCAGTTGCACACGTCGCGAATTTCAGTGTCTGCTAAGCAGACACTGAAATTCTTTATGGGGCCCTCTTACGGGGGCCCCACGACACCCCATACCGCCATCCTGTTCCTGGCGGGCGAACCGCCAGGAACAGGATGGCGGTATGGGGTGTTGGAATCCCCGCGCCGCCATGGAGGATTCCATAGGGCAGCGGAAAACCGGCAGGAGACCGCCGGTTTTCCTGTTCTGACCGCGGCCAAACCGCCGCAGTCAGAATGCCCTGCGGGGCACCGCCAGCCTGTTGGTGGTGCTCCTGCCGCCCCTGGCCCCAGCGGTCCTTGACCGCCGAGGTCAGAATCACCCCCTTAGTCTGCCTGTCAGACCCACATTCTCCCAGATTGGGACTTCAAAATGCTTACCCACAGACTTCTGCTTCCCTATTCACCAAAGTAATTATTAAACTGTAGGTTGAACTTCCTACCAGCATGTAGCTCCATATGTAGTGCTACAAGTATGTGGCACTTGAGTGCAATGGCCTAGGTGTGCATGCAAATCATGACCAGGGATGTTCTTGCAACTCTGTGTCTGTTGTAAGTCATGCCTTACTGGAAGTATATGGGGCCTTATTTATACTTTTTGGTGCAAAACTGCACTAAGGCAGTTTTGCCCCAAAAAGTTTTGCACCGGCTTGCACCATTTTTTAGCACCAGCTGGGCACCATATTTATCGAATGGTGCAAGCCGGTGCAAAGGGTAGGCTAGCTTAAAAAAAAAATGACATTAGGCAGTTTTGAGTCAAAATAAATGATTCTGACCAGATTATCATCATTTTTTGACGCTAAGGGGCATTTCTATACTCTGTTTGCACTGAATTAGCGTCATTTTTTTAAAACTCTAATTCAGTGCAAAACTAACTCCATATTTATACTTTGGTGCTAGACCCATCTAGCACCAAATTTATGCAGTTAAAGTCATTTTTTGGAAGTGGAAACCTACCTTGCCTTAATGAGATGCAAGGTAGGCGTTCCCGTGCAAACAAATGACTCTATGGCCTTAACACCATATTTATACTCCCATGTAAAAATGGTGCAAGGGAGGGAGGAGGGGTCAGAAAATGGGGCAAAGCTTGCTTTGCCCCATTTTTTAAGACCTGGGTCAGGGCAGGTGTTAGGGGACCTGTGGCCCTATTTCCATGGTGGAACACCATGGAATAAGCCCAGAGGTGCCCTCCCTAGGCCCTAGGGGCACCCCCACACACACTAGAGGGACTGCGAGGATGGGGGACCCTATCCCAGGTTAGTACAGGTAAGTGCATTTTATTTTTGAAAGTGCCATAGGGGGCCCTGAAATGGGCCCCCATACATGGCACCAGGTGAAATGGCCATGCCCAGGGGACCCCTGTCCTCTGTGCTGGCCACTGGGGTGGTGGGCATGACTCCTGCCTTTTCTAAGGCAGGAGTCATGTGGCATGGTAGGTTTAGCACCATAAAATGACGCTAATCTGGTTAGAGTCAATTTTTTTTACTCTAACCTGCCTAAAGCCATTTTTTGGTGCTAAACCCTCTTCTTCTATACTGCCAGCCCCACCCGACAAAAGTCATTTTTTTAAACTCTAGCCTACCCTTTGCACCAGCTTGCACCATTCCATAAATATGGTGAACAGCTGGGGCACAGAAATGGTGCAAGCCGGTGCTAAACTTTTTGGTGCAAAATTGAGTTAGTGCAGTTTTCAGCAAAAAGTATAAATAAGGGCCAATATTTTGTAAGTTTGCGCCACTTTTGTGTCATAAAATGACGTTAATGCGGTGCAAAAAAAGTATAAATCAGGGCCTTGGTGCTAGATGGGTCTAGAACCAAAGTATAAATATGGAGTTAGTTTTGCACCGAATTAGAGTAAAAAAAAAATGACATTAATTCGGTGCAAACAGAGTATAAATATGCCGCAGAGTATAAATATGCCCCTAAATATGGCATTAAGGCCATAGAGTCATTTTTTGCACGGGAACGCCTACCTTGCATCTCATTAAGGCAAAGTAGGACTCCACTTTCAAAAAATGACTTTAACTCCATAAATTTGGTGCTAGAGGGGTCTAGAACCAAAGGATAAATATGGAGTTAGTTTTGCACCGAATTAGAGTAAAAAAAAATGACACTAATTTGGTGCAAACAGAGTATAAATATGCCCCATGATGTGGACAAAGGTCTGCATTTGCTGACATGTGTGGCGCTAGGAATGGTAAAGGGTTTGCTGTCTCCTATTTGTTGATAGACCTTACCTGTGGTGTGTGTGTAGAGCCAAACACATGTCCAGCTTTCTATAGACTCCTGGGTGTCCATGTTGTTTGGAATTGTTAGTTGTTTCTCCACCCCCCACCCTCAAACACAGGCATGGGTTTGTGAATAGTGTACCTAGGACTGATGCTACCAGTATGTTACACAGACATGTAAATCAGTGAATCTTTGGTCGGAACCTAGTATACACACTCAGGTATAGCACATGAGTACTATACTACCAAGTCCATTTACAACTTGCAGATCATGTGGCTTTAGATTTCCATCCCGTACACTGACATTTGTAGCCCTGGCATTGGCGCAGGATGTGCTGCATGATTGTTAGCTGACAACTGGCAGAACTCTGATGCCGAATTAATGCCAGTTGCCACCCATCTTGTAGGGTTTGGATGTGATATGTGTGATACGACCTTTGTAGGCTGGCCTGCCATGTACTTCCTCAGGGACATTCAATGATCTGTATGATGATATGAGCTGTTACAAGTACAGTAGATGTACTGTCTGATTTACTTCTTGTGCCATTTCACACAATGCAGTTCCTAATGTAAATTGTTTGCCTTCGTCTTCACAGCTACGAACATGACACCAATCAAGGTCCGTGAGTTCCAGAGGCGGGCAATGTGTTACCAGCATATCCTGCTGGTAGAGTCGGGGTTCAGACGGATGGCCCGAAGATACCGGAACGAACGGGCCTCTGGAGCATGGAGGGCTTTCCCACAGGGTGGCCCTACTTTGCCCACAACAGCCACCACCAGCACACACACCATTTCCACCCAGGTGGCACCACCCACAGCTGGGACTGTTTTTCCCACGTCTGCAGTTGCTCCAGGCCCTGCAAAAACAACAAGTGATGGATGGAATGCTGAACATTGTCAAACATTCACCCCCAGTACAATGATCTGGGCCTAGATCCATCGTTTTTTTGCTGCCCATGCCATTCCAGTTTGGACCCAGCCATATGCAAATCAGTCTTGACCCTGTTCCCCATGGGAACAGTCCAGCCTGAACTGCTAGGCCAGGTCTTCCCTGGACTGGTAACAAGCATCCTGGGACCGGTTTCGGGGTTTCACCCCTAATCAGCCAGGCTAGCTTGAATCCAGTGGCATGGGAAGCACGGGACCCACATCTGGGCATACCCTTCCCACTAAGGGCGACAAAGCAAAAACAACAAGTGATGGACGGAATGCTGAACATTGTCAAACATTCACCCCCAGTACAATGATCTGGGCCTAGATCCATCGTTTTTTTGCTGCCCATGCCATTCCAGTTTGGACCCAGCCATATGCAAATCAGTCTTGACCCTGTTCCCCATGGGAACAGTCCAGCCTGAACTGCTAGGCCAGGTCTTCCCTGGACTGGTAACAAGCATCCTGGGACCGGTTTCGGGGTTTCACCCCTAATCAGCCAGGCTAGCTTGAATCCAGTGGCATGGGAAGCACGGGACCCACGTCTGGGCATACCCTTCCCACTAAGGGCGACAAAGCAAAAACAACAAGTGATGGACGGAATGCTGAACATTGTCAAACATTCACCCCAGTACAATGATCTGGGCCTAGATCCATAGTTTTTTTGCTGCCCATGCCATTCCAGTTTGGACCCAGCCATATGCAAATCAGTCTTGACCCTGTTCCCCATGGGAACAGTCCAGCCCGAACTGCTAGGCCAGGTCTTCCCTGGACTGGTAACAAGCATCCTGGGACCGGTTTCGGGGTTTCACCCCTCATCAGCCAGGCTAGCTTGAATCCAGTGGCATGGGAAGCACGGCACCCACGTCTGGGCATCCCCTTCCCACTAAGGGTGACAAAGCAAAAACAACAAGTGATGGACGGAATGCTGAACATTGTCAAACATTCACCCCCAGTACAATGATCTGGGCCTAGATCCATCGTTTTTTTGCTGCCCATGCCATTCCAGTTTGGACCCAGCCATATGCAAATCAGTCTTGAACCTGTTCCCCATGGGAACAGTACAGCCCGAACTGCTAGGCCAGGTCTTCCCTGGACTGGTAACAAGCATCCTGGGACCGGTTTCGGGGTTTCACCCCTCATCAGCCAGGCTAGCTTGAATCCAGTGGCATGGGAAGCACGGGACCCACGTCTGGGCATACCCTTCCCACTAAGGGCGACAAAGCAAAAACAACAAGTGATGGACGGAATGCTGAACATTGTCAAACATTCACCCCCAGTACAATGATCTGGGCCTAGATCCATCGTTTTTTTGTTGCCCATGCCATTCCAGTTTGGACCCAGCCATATGCAAATCAGTCTTGACCCTGTTCCCCATGGGAACAGTCCAGCCCGAACTGCTAGGCCAGGTCTTCCCTAGACTGGTAACAAGCATCCTGGCACCGGTTTCGGGGTTTCACCCCTCATCAGCCAGGCTAGCTTGAATCGAGTGGCATGGGAAGCACGGGACCCACGTCTGGGCATACCCTTCCCACTAAGGGCGACAAAGCAAAAACAACAAGTGATGGACGGAATGCTGAACATTGTCAAACATTCACCCCCAGTACAATGATCTGGGCCTAGATCCATCGTTTTTTTGCTGCCCATGCCATTCCAGTTTGGACCCAGCCATATGCAAACCAGTCTTGACCCTGTTCCCCATGGGAACAGTCCAGCCCAAACTGCTAGGCCAGGTCTTCTCTGGACTGGTAACAAGCATCCTGGGACCGGTTTCGGGGTTTCACCCCTCATCAGCCAGGCTAGCTTGAATCCAGTGGCATGGGAAGCACGGGACCCACGTCTGGGCATACCCTTCCCACTAAGGGCGACAAAGCAATAACAACAAGTGATGGACGGAATGCTGAACATTGTCAAACATTCACCCCCAGTACAATGATCTGGGCCTAGATTCATCGTTTTTTTTGCTGCCCATGCCATTCCAGTTTGGACCCAGCCATATGCAAATCAGTCTTGACCCTGTTCCCCATGGGAACAGTCCAGCCCGAACTGCTAGGCCAGGTCTTCCCTGGACTGGTAACAAGCATCCTGGGACCGGTTTCAGGGTTTCACCCCTCATCAGCCAGGCTAGCTTGAATCCAGTGGCATGGGAAGCACGGGACCCACGTCTGGGCATGCCCTTCCCACTAAGGGCGACAAAGCAAAAACAACAAGTGATGGACGGAATGCTGAACATTGTCAAACATTCACCCTCAGTACAATGATCTGGGCCTAGATCCATCATTTTTTTGCTGCCCATGCCATTCCAGTTTGGACCCAGCCATATGCAAATCAGTCTTGACCCTGTTCCCCATGGGAACAGTCCAGCCCGAACTGCTAGGCCAGGTCTTCCCTGGACTGGTAACAAGCATCCTGGGACCGGTTTCGGGGTTTCACCCCTCATCAGCCAGGCTAGCTTGAATCCAGTGGCATGGGAAGCACGGGACCCACGTCTGGGCATACCCTTCCCACTAAGGGCGACAAAGCAAAAACAACAAGTGATGGACGGAATGCTGAACATTATCAAACATTCACCCCCAGTACAATGATCTGGGCCTAGATCCATCGTTTTTTTGCTGCCCATGCCATTCCAGTTTGGACCCAGCCATATGCAAATCAGTCTTGACCCTGTTCCCCATGGGAACAGTCCAGCCCGAACTGATAGGCCAGGTCTTCCCTGGACTGGTAACAAGCATCCTGGGACTGGTTTCGGGGTTTCACCCCTCATCAGCCAGGCTAGCTTGAATCCAGTGGCATGGGAAGCACGGGACCCACGTCTGGGCATACCCTTCCCACTAAGGGCGACAAAGCAAAAACAACAAGTGATGGACGGAATGCTGAACATTGTCAAACATTCACCCCCAGTACAATGATCTGGGCCTAGATCCATCGTTTTTTTGCTGCCCATGCCATTCCAGTTTGGACCCAGCCATATGCAAATCAGTCTTGACCCTGTTCCCCATGGGAACAGTCCAGCCCGAACTGCTAGGCCAGGTCTTCCCTGGACTGGTAACAAGCATCCTGGGACCGGTTTCAGAGTTTCACCCCTCATCAGCCAGGCTAGCTTGAATCCAGTGGCATGGGAAGCACGGGACCCACGTCTGGGCATACCCTTCCCACTAAGGGCGACAAAGAAAAACAACAAGTGATGGACGGAATGCTGAACATTGTCAAACATTCACCCCCAGTACAATGATCTGGGCATGGATCCATCATTTTTTTGCTGCCCATGCCATTCCAGTTTGGACCCAGCCATATGCAAATCAGTCGTGACCCTGTTCCCCATGGGAACAGTCCAGCCCGAACTGCTAGGCCAGGTCTTCCCTGGACTGATAACAAGCATCCTGGGACCGGTTTCGGGGTTTCACCCCTCATCAGCCAGGCTAGCTTGAATCCAGTGGCATGGGAAGCACGGGACCCACGTCTGGGCATACCCTTCCCACTAAGGGCGACAAAGCAAAAACAACAAGTGATGGACGGAATGCTGAACATAGTCAAACATTCACCCCCAGTACAATGATCTGGGCCTAGATCCATCGTTTTTTTGCTGCCCATGCCATTCCAGTTTAGACCCTGCCATATGCAAATCAGTCTTGACCCTGTTCCCCATGGGAACAGTCCAGTCCGAACTGCTAGGCCAGGTCTTCCCTAGACTGGTAACAAGCATCCTGGGACCGGTTTCGGGGTTTCACCCCTCATCAGCTAGGCTAGCTTGAATCCAGTGGCATGGGAAGCACGGGACCCACGCCTGGGCATGCCCTTCCCACTAAGGGCGACAAAGCAAAAACAACAAGTGATGGACGGAATGCTGAACATTGTCAAACATTCACCCCCAGTAGAATGATCTGGGCCTAGATCCATCGTTTTTTTGCTGCCCATGCCATTCCAGTTTGGACCCAGCCATATGCAAATCAGTCTTGACCCTGTTCCCCATGGGAACAGTCCAGCCCGAACTGCTAGGCCAGGTCTTCCCTGGACTGGTAACAAGCATCCTGGGACCGGTTTCAGGGTTTCACCCCTCATCAGCCAGGCTAGCTTGAATCCAGTGGCATGGGAAGCACTGGACCCACGTCTGGGCATACCCTTCCCACTAAGGGCGACAAAGCAAAAACAACAAGTGATGGACGGAATGCTGAACATTGTCAAACATTCACCCCCAGTACAATGATCTGGGCCTAGATCCATCGTTTTTTTGTTGCCCATGCCATTCCAGTTTGGACCCAGCCATATGCAAATCAGTCTTGACCCTGTTCCCCATGGGAACAGTCCAGCCCGAACTGCTAGGCCAGGTCTTCCCTAGACTGGTAACAAGCATCCTGGCACCGGTTTCGGGGTTTCACCCCTCATCAGCCAGGCTAGCTTGAATCGAGTGGCATGGGAAGCACGGGACCCACGTCTGGCCATACCCTTCCCACTAAGGGCGACAAAGCAAAAAAAACAAGTGATGGACGGAATGCTGAACATTGTCAAACATTCACCCCCAGTACAATGATCTGGGCCTAGATCCATCGTTTTTTTGCTGCCCATGCCATTCCAGTTTGGACCCAGCCATATGCAAATCAGTCTTGACCCTGTTCCCCATGGGAACAGTCCAGCCCGAACTGCTAGGCCAGGTCTTCTCTGGACTGGTAACAAGCATCCTGGGACCGGTTTCGGGGTTTCACCCCTCATCAGCCAGGCTAGCTTGAATCCAGTGGCATGGGAAGCACGGGACCCACGTCTGGGCATACCCTTCCCACTAAGGGCGACAAAGCAATAACAACAAGTGATGGACGGAATGCTGAACATTGTCAAACATTCACCCCCAGTACAATGATCTGGGCCTAGATTCATCGTTTTTTTTGCTGCCCATGCCATTCCAGTTTGGACCCAGCCATATGCAAATCAGTCTTGACCCTGTTCCCCATGGGAACAGTCCAGCCCGAACTGCTAGGCCAGGTCTTCCCTGGACTGGTAACAAGCATCCTGGGACCGGTTTCGGGGTTTCACCCCTCATCAGCCAGGCTAGCTTGAATCCAGTGGCATGGGAAGCACGGGACCCACGTCTGGGCATACCCTTCCCAGTAAGGGCGACAAAGCAAAAACAACAAGTGATGGACAGAATGCTGAACATTGTCAAACATTCACCCTCAGTACAATGATCTGGGCCTAGATCCTTCATTTTTTTGCTGCCCATGCCATTCCAGTTTGGACCCAGCCATATGCAAATCAGTCTTGATCCTGTTCCCCATGGGAACAGTCCAGCCCAAACTGCTAGGCCAGGTCTTCCCTGGACTGGTAACAAGCATCCTGGGACCGGTTTCGGGGTTTCACCCCTCATCAGCCAGGCTAGCTTGAATCCAGTGGCATGGGAAGCACGGGACCCACGTCTGGGCATACCCTTCCCACTAAGGGCGACAAAGCAAAAACAACAAGTGATGGACGGAATGCTGAACATTATCAAACATTCACCCCCAGTACAATGATCTGGGCCTAGATCCATCGTTTTTTTGCTGCCCATGCCATTCCAGTTTGGACCCAGCCATATGCAAATCAGTCTTGACCCTGTTCCCCATGGGAACAGTCCAGCCCGAACTGCTAGGCCAGGTCTTCCCTGGACTGGTAACAAGCATCCTGGGACTGGTTTCGGGGTTTCACCCCTCATCAGCCAGGCTAGCTTGAATCCAGTGGCATGGGAAGCACGGGACCCACGTCTGGGCATACCCTTCCCAGTAAGGGCGACAAAGCAAAAACAACAAGTGATGGACAGAATGCTGAACATTGTCAAACATTCACCCCCAGTACAATGATCTGGTCCTAGATCCATCGTTTTTTTGCTGCCCTCACATTCCCGTTTGGACCCAGCCATATGCAAATCAGTCTTGACCCTGTTCCCCATGGGAACAGTCCAGCCCGAACTGATAGGCCAGGTCTTCCCTGGACTGGTAACAAGCATCCTGGGACCGGTTTCGGGGTTTCACCCCTCATCAGCCAGGCTAGCTTGAATCCAGTGGCATGGGAAGCACGGGACCCACGTCTGGGCATACCCTTCCCACTAAGGGCGACAAAGCAAAAACAACAAGTGATGGACGGAATGCTGAACATTGTCAAACATTCACCCCCAGTACAATGATCTGGGCCTAGATCCATCGTTTTTTTGCTGCCCATGACATTCCAGTTTGGACCCAGCCATGTGCAAATCAGTCTTGACCCTGTTCCCCATGGGAACAGTCCAGCCCGAACTGCTAGGCCAGGTCTTCCCTGGACTGGTAACAAGCATCCTGGGACCGGTTTCAGAGTTTCACCCCTCATCAGCCAGGCTAGCTTGAATCCAGTGGCATGGGAAGCACGGGACCCACGTCTGGGCATACCATTCTCACTAAGGGCGACAAAGAAAAACAACAAGTGATGGACGGAATGCTGAACATTGTCAAACATTCACCCCCAGTACAATGATCTGGGCCTAGATCCATCATTTTTTTGCTGCCCATGCCATTCCAGTTTGGACCCAGCCATATGCAAATCAGTCGTGACCCTGTTCCCCATGGGAACAGTCCAGCCCGTACTGCTAGGCCAGGTCTTCCCTGGACTGGTAACAAGCATCCTGGGACCGGTTTCGGGGTTTCACCCCTCATCAGCCAGGCTAGCTTGAATCCAGTGGCATGGGAAGCACGGGACCCACGTCTGGGCATACCCTTCCCACTAAGGGCGACAAAGCAAAAACAACAAGTGATGGACGGAATGCTGAACATAGTCAAACATTCACCCCCAGTACAATGATCTGGGCCTAGATCCATCGTTTTTTTGCTGCCCATGCCATTCCAGTTTAGACCCTGCCATATGCAAATCAGTCTTGACCCTGTTCCCCATGGGAACAGTCCAGTCCGAACTGCTAGGCCAGGTCTTCCCTAGACTGGTAACAAGCATCCTGGGACCGGTTTCGGGTTTCACCCCTCATCAGCTAGGCTAGCTTGAATCCAGTGGCATGGGAAGCACGGGACCGACGCCTGGGCATGCCCTTCCCACTAAGGGCGACAAAGCAAAAACAACAAGTGATGGACGGAATGCTGAACATTGTCAAACATTCACCCCCAGTAGAATGATCTGGGCCTAGATCCATCGTTTTTTTGCTGCCCATGCCATTCCAGTTTGGACCCAGCCATATGCAAATTAGTCTTGACCCTGTTCCCCATGGGAACAGTCCAGCCCAAACTGCTAGGCCAGGTCTTCCCTGGACTGGTAACAAGCATCCTGGGACCGGTTTCGGGGTTTCACCCCTCATCAGCCAGGCTAGCTTGAATCCAGTGGCATGGGAAGCACGGGACCCACGTCTGGGCATACCCTTCCCACTAAGGGTGACAAAGCAAAAACAACGAGTGATGGACGGAATGCTGAACATTGTCAAACATTCATCCCCAGTACCATGATCTGGGCCTAGATCCATCGTTTTTTTGCTGCCCATGCCATTCCAGTTTGGACCCAGCCATATGCAAATCAGTCTTGACCCTGTTCCCCATGGGAACAGTCCAGCCCGAACTGCTAGGCCAGGTCTTCCCTGGACTGGTAACAAGCATCCTGGGACCGGTTTCAGGGTTTCACCCCTCATCAGCCAGGCTAGCTTGAATCCAGTGGCATGGGAAACACGGGACCCACGTCTGGGCATACCCTTCCCACTAAGGGCGACAAAGCAAAAACAACAAGTGATGGACGGAATGCTGAACATTGTCAAACATTCACCCCCAGTACAATGATCTGGGCCTAGATCCATCGTTTTTTTGCTGCCCATGCCATTCCAGTTTGGACCCAGCCATATGCAAATCAGTCTTGACCCTGTTCCCCATGGGAACAGTCCAGCCCGAACTGCTAGGCCAGGTCTTCTCTGGACTGGTAACAAGCATCCTGGGACCGGTTTCGGGGTTTCACCCCTCATCAGCCAGGCTAGCTTGAATCCAGTGGCATGGGAAGCACGGGACCCACGTCTGGGCATACCCTTCCCACTAAGGGCGACAAAGCAATAACAACAAGTGATGGACGGAATGCTGAACATTGTCAAACATTCACCCCCAGTACAATGATCTGGGCCTAGATTCATCGTTTTTTTTGCTGCCCATGCCATTCCAGTTTGGACCCAGCCATATGCAAATCAGTCTTGACCCTGTTCCCCATGGGAACAGTCCAGCCCGAACTGCTAGGCCAGGTCTTCCCTGGACTGGTAACAAGCATCCTGGGACCGCTTTCGGGGTTTCACCCCTCATCAGCCAGGCTAGCTTGAATCCAGTGGCATGGGAAGCACGGGACCCACGCCTGGGCATGCCCTTCCCACTAAGGGCGACAAAGCAAAAACAACAAGTGATGGACGGAATGCTGAACATTGTCAAACATTCACCCCCAGTAGAATGATCTGGGCCTAGATCCATCGTTTTTTTGCTGCCCATGCCATTCCAGTTTGGACCCAGCCATATGCAAATCAGTCTTGACCCTGTTCCCCATGGGAACAGTCCAGCCCGAACTGCTAGGCCAGGCCCTAGCAGTGAAACACCTTCAGGGCAGCCCACCGGCATAGACTCTGCACCCCCACACACATCCTCAGCTGGTACCCAGACAGCCCCTGCTGCTACAGTTGACCCTGCAGCTTTTCAGGAAATGCAAAGAAAAATGGACCGTGTCCTACGGAAAATTAGTCACCTGCAGCGGGATGTTCGCCATATGAACAGGCGTGTGCGGTCCATAAAGCGGACCCTCCGGAGGGCCAACCTCTAGACTTTTAAAATGGACATGATTCCCTCCCCTCCCTCCTCTTTCCTTGTCATTATACTTAGTGGGCTTAGGGGTCTTAGTGTTAGGTTAGTATAGGCTGTTAGTTTAGTTAGTGTTAGTGGGTGTGGGGTCCTGATTATTTCTATTTTTTCTTTTGGAGTGTGTAGGGCTATGTTGGGGTTCTTGTGTGTTTACAAAAAAAAATGAAAAAACATAAAAAAATACAATACAATATATATTTGTTTAGTATAGGATAGTATGTATTTAGGTCTGTATCTGTTGTCCTCCATGTGTCCCGTCTCATAAGGGGGTTGGGGGGTTGAAGTTTAGAACGTTTCATTACAAGTGATAAGTAAGTTTAGCTTAGGTTAGTTAGGGACAGTTGTGGTTAATGAGTAGTTGGGGTAGATTACGGTAGGTAAGAATTTTCCCCCTCTGTTGTTGCCGTTTAATAAATACATAGTGAACCCTTTACATTATGTGTTAAATGCTTGTTGATCAGGGCCTTGGCATATGTGTACATGAATTTTGTTCTATTACATTTGTGTCCTATGCTACAAACAAATCCCACCTGAGCTGTAAGATTGGCAGCTACCCCAGAGCTACCTTGCAAAGATTCCACCATTCATTGCAACCACCAATCACAGTTAATATGGATCCCAACGTGTTTTTGAAAATAAGTATGTTTTCAAAGTCACAAACAGTGCTTCCAGATTTGGTATTGGGGGAATGGTTTTATGTCTGATTGCAGTGTGATGTTCAAGGACACCCTTATAAGGTGAGTAGTCGTAAACACTCTTGTAGTATCGTCTTCATGACTCACAGACATCATTTGTGACACTGCTCAGTATGATTACTTATTTGGATGGAAACTCAGACACCTTCATTCATGCATTTTTTTGAGTATTTGCTTAGATTTGTGGGCACTGTTATATGTGTTAGTATTGCATGGTGACAACATTTAGCTGCCACTATTTGATGACTTAGATATCCCTTGAGGAATCATTATTCTGTCCAACACAGCATGATGGTGTATGTTTTCTGTCTTCATCAGATATTACCCTCAGGAAGGGCAGAGTATGATGCAATCCTGGCCAAAGTGCAAAGTTATCTGACTACAGAATGACAGGACAGTTGTATTGACAAGCTACGTAATTTGACAGAAGGCACATTTCAGTTATCTACTGCACAGTTGATGTGTCACATTACACAGAGACAAATTTGTTGTGTAAGTGCTATTTATTGAAAAGTGCAGTAGTGCTATGTGTACATTGTCCATGATTGTGAGTCCATTATAGTGACATCTTCCATTGTGATCCAACACAAGTGGTAAAGGAAAATGCTTTTGACATGCTGGGGTGATGTGTCAGACAGTGCAGAGGGACAGGATTTGCCAATGAGTAAGTGAGAGACAATCACTTGGCAGGATGACAAGATTAACATTGGTTTGCAGAACAGTCATTGAGTACAGTTGTTGTAAGACTGGCATGTTACAAAGAGCTGGACCTTGGTAATAGGTGCCATGTGGCAGGGACTAGTGCTTCCGGGTACTTTTCTGTGTGAAGGGGATCTGTTCCATGTCTTCTTCTTCTGATGTGTGTGTTGCCTCCTCTGTTATTGGTGGTGGTGGTTGTGAAGGGGCAACACACATCTCAGTGTTAGAAGACGTGGAGTCAGACATCCCGGTCGCTGCTACCTGTGAAGGTCTTACGGGCAGTACTGCTGAAAGGAGGATCTGCTGATTCTTAAGAATAGCAACCACATCATGATGGTAGGCAGCCAGGTCGGCCCTGAGGGGTTGAATGTTGCATTCATGCTCATGTTGACAGGATTGCTGTTGTAGGTGTAGAGTCAACTGTATTACAGCTGTGCTGATTTCCTTCAACCTTTTTTTGTACTTCCTGCAAGATAGTTGTTCGCCCTTGCATAGCTGCTGCCTGATCTGCAGATGACATCATGCACGAACGCACCCCCTTCAGGCTGGCTGCCATAGTTTGCATCCCCACACGCACCTCATTGGCCAGCTCCCGCTGTACACTGACTACAGTTCTCTCAAAGCTGGTGTCTGTGTCGTCTGAGTCCTCAGCTGTATTGGAGCTGGCAGGTTTTACAATTGGGGTGGTGGTTGGATCCTCTGCGATGGCTGCTTGTTCTGTGCTCCTTTTTGTGACTGAAGGTGGGGTTTGGAGGGTTCCAAGGACATCTTGGATGGTCTTCTGGGGATAATTGTCAGCTCGTCATCCATGTCATCAGGGTATTCCTGGCCAAGCATATCCGCAGGAGATCCATCGTCCTCTGCAATTAAATAGGGTAAAATTAGTGTGTCTGTGTTGTGGCATTGGTGATGTGACATGCCTGCCTTGTGATGAATTCACATTGTGATCTTGTTTCCTGTTCATTGCTCCAGTCTTTCAGATGGGCATTCTCCAAGGCCTATGGCCCACCTGCATGTCACATGTATTGTATTAAGTTATTAGACTTGTCAGCATCATCTCCTCTAGTGTTGTTTTAGGCCAAATAATGACTTGCCACCTTCTTGTCCTGCTCAGGCCTCCGTCTACATCCATTCTCATGGTGAGACCTTTCACTGGCTGTGGGTGCTCTGATTGCACTAGCAGCACACTTAACAATCTGGACCTGCCCCAGTCTCTGATCTTTCACATCCTCTTATATGTAGTTGACATGTAGCGTATCCTAGGCATAACATTGTTATGGCACAATATGGATGTTAGCATTGGTAATGTGTACAGCTGATGTTGGGGAATGTGTGGAGACTGGATTGCCCTGATAGTTGTAGCAGTGTCCTATTTCCTCCTCTGACTGTGCAGGTGTATGTCAGTGACCAGTTACATGTGTCCTCCCCCTCAATGCTGTTGTCTGAGCATTTGGGATGTTGCATTGTGACCCAGGCACAGGATGGACCCTGACATATGCAGCATGGGTGTGTCCTTAGTGCTGTATAGCTCCTAATGTTGATGACATTGGCTGAAGTTTGCGGCAACTATGGGCATTCACAATTGACAGGAGTGGAACATTCGTCTTGTTTCAGGGTATTTTTGAAGTTGTCATCCTCATTTCTCTAACTTAGGTGTGTATTATCCATGGGGACGTTACTGCCATTGGCTACTTGAGCTGCACACAGAGTGGAGGTGGCAGTGCCCACTGTTGTCACTGTTACTTTCCAGTTGTCGGTATGGCTAGAGGTTGTTAATTGGGCCCTAGTTATTGTAGGGAGTATAGTGGCTGACGTGTGCTGGGATGTCAGTTTGAGGTTGTGACCTTCCATCCTGGCGTGGCTTTACCTTTGCTCCATTGTTGGCATGGCAGCATGCCCCCATGGACTGTTGTTGGCGTAGTGTAATGGTGTGCCCCAGCTTCTCTCTCTGCAGCCCATGCCCCCTTGCCATACCCCTTTACCCATGCCACTCCATGTATATGATGACTTCCATGCATTTTGTGGTCCGTATCCCCCGCTTACAGTTGTAATTTGTGCATTTTAATTCCCCATGTGACTTACCCTGCATCTGTGTTGTTTCCTGGTAGTCTGTGCTGTCCTGTCCTTGAATCCCTGTGACGATCTCCTCAGGGATGGCGGCTGCGACCATCTCCTCCATGTGGTCCAGAGCCTCCTGGTGTGCTGGACTCCCACCTCCAGTCTTCAGTGCTGCCTTCCTGTTCCTGGCCACCTTTTCATTGGTCCTGCGCTTCCAGTCATGCCAGAGTTTCTTGCACTTCGTACTTCTGCCACACTGTTAATCTTGTCAACAATGTGTTGCCATATTGCCTCTCTCCTACTGATTGGCAAATTTGAGGTGACAAACAGTTGGTGCTGGTGTTCCGCCACCTCTTTAACCAGAATTTCCTACTCCTCTGCACTGAAGCAACACTTTCTTTTCTTCTTCAAACTGTCCTGGGTCTTGTGTGGGTCCTCCTGACTGGTTCCTGGTATGTTGTCATCTTCCTGGGGTCTGTACAGGCATCTGGGATCCATTTTGACTCTCTTCTGCTGAAATGGCTGTGTTCGCGGGGAATTTTGACGCTATTGCGTCAAAAAATGCCACATATCCTGTGTGCGGTGTCGTAAATCGACCCACAGTCATTTCCGACGCGTTAACGTCATTTTGCTTTACGACTTGACGCTGAGGTGTGCGTAAAAAAAATGACTTACACCTGTGGTTTGCGCCGCTGTGCGTCAAAGTATAAATTTTATGCCCGACAGTGCACTGAAATGGCGTTAGCCGGCCGTAATATTTTTGACGCAAAACTGTACTGTTGCAGTTTTGCACCAAAAAGTATAAATATGGGCCCTAATGGGGGCGATAGGCCTAGGCGGAGACTACAACTTCATAGCAGATATAACAATGGATAGGTCACACCCCCCCACCTTCCTCCCCAACCATCCAAATGTCTCACTCATTCTGGACATGGCAACAAAACTGGGGACTGGTAGACACTTGGCGCGCCCAACATGCAACAGACCGAGACTTTTCATATCACACTCCCATGCACGATCTACATGTCAGGTTAGATTCCTTTCTCTCCTCACCAGAGATACGTGGGCTAGTACATACAAGTGAATACCTTACTCGCACAATCTCAGACCATAACCCACTCTTTCTTAGTCTGAATTGGTCGCAAACGTGGACACCAATACCTACTTGGCGACTTCAGCCCGCTATGTTGGAGGACAAGGTGCTTAACCACAACATTGGCCTGACACTTACTTCGAAACTAACGAGGGGTCGACTACTTCCACAATAGTAGAATGGGATGCATTCAAGGCAGTCATTAGAGGGCAATGTCTTTCTGCGGTTGCTGGAGAGAGACATGCCCTGTTGCATGACACTGAGAAAGACGAACACAACCAGAGAGAGCTGGAGCGACAATACCCCAAGACTCCAGACCTGAGAGCATCGCTCACATCACAGCAACTGATCAGTTGCGCTGTTACGACTATACAGCCTTTCTGACACAAACACATGCGTAGGGCGATCGAGTGGGCTCACTACTGGCATGGCTGGTGAACCCAGCAAAGAGAGGCTCGGTAATAGTTGGACTCACACAACCCGGAGGCAATTGTATTAACTCCAAATCGGCTATCAATGAAGAATTTCGGAAATATTATGTAGATCTCTACACTAGCAAGGTACATCCCCCACCTGAGTAAATACAGGCCTTCCTGCGCTATTTGCCACTTCCTACAGTGTCAGCCTTAGACGCAACTGCGCTGGGAGCGCCGATCACAGTGGCGGAGGTGAAAGAGGCTATAACTTCTATGGCATGCAATAAAACGCCTGGGCCAGATGGGCCCCCAATAGAATTCTACTCAACCTATGTATCCAAGCTTGGGCCTAGACAAGTGACGCTTTTTAAGGCGGCATCTGAGAGACAGACCTTCCCTATGTCTGCTTGAGAAGTCCTGATTATAGCACTCTTGAAACCGGGGAGGACTCCGATAGACGTGGCTTCTTACCGTCCACTGTCAATGCTCGCAACAGACTATAAAATACTGAGTAAAATATTAGCGCTTTGACTCATGTGCCACACGCCTCATTTGATACATACAGACCAGGCTGGATTTTTTCCAGGAAGCCAAACGGCACAGAACATACAACGCCTCCTAGCCTTGCTACGTGGAGATGGATATGAAAAAGATAGGGCGGCAGTTTTCACCATTGATTTTGAAAAAGCATTTTACAGCCTGGAGTGGCGTTACCTATATGAGGTACTCCTCAAGTTTGAGGCAGGAAATTGTTTTATAGCCTGGACAAAACTACTATACCTTAGGCCAACGGCTAGAGTCTAAATGGGCACCACCATCTCTGACAGCTATGAGGTGGCGAGGGGAACTAGACAGGGCTGTCCTCTCTCCTCCCTACCACTTACACTAGCTATCGAGCCATTGGCCTGCAGGGCTCGGGAGGGTGGAGCATACAGGGGTATCACTTTGGCAGATCAGACATATCATATAGCCTTGTACTCGGATGACATCTTACTCTTTCTGAAGGACACGGAGAGTGATCTGCCCGGCGCCCAGAAGTTGCTAAAAGACTTTGGTGATCTGTCCTGGCTGAGAGTGAACTGGCAGAAGTCCAGTCTATTTCCAACTAAGGAGGGCAGGAACCGTCCCCTAGATATAGGAGAGTTACAATGGGAGCCCAGATGCTTAAAATACTTAGGGGTCCACGTGTACCACGATGACCAGAACCTATTCTACGGTAATCTTCAGCGGGCGCTGAGGGGCATTAGAGGCTCAATGGGGTTTTGGGCTACCCTACCTATCTCGGTCGCAGGCAGACTGGCACTACTGAAGATGATTACCCTCCCCAGACTATTATATTTTTTCACAACCCTACCAGTGTGGATCCCAGAGAGTTTCGTTAAAGACCTAAATTCCATGACCACAGGATTTATATGGGGGGTGGCTAGGAGGAGGCTATCGCTTACAGTAATGCGAAGGACTACTGAAAAGGGAGGATTGGATGTCCCGGGTTTTGAGGTTTATTATTTAGCAGGCCATCTCCATTGGCTAACCAGGGGACTGTCAAACCGCATGATGTCCGGACAAAAAGCATTACCCTTTACTCCTGAATTACCCTCATTGTCCAGAGTCATCATGGGTCTCGGACCACCTGCATCCCCTAGACCCCAGGCACTGTTAGTGATCCATCAATGTTGGAGGCACCACCTACGTAAGATAAAATGCCCAAGACCTTATGCACCTGAGACACCGATGCAATGCCTATTAATACTCCCACACAACGGAAAGTGGAGTGGAATAAGGAATTGGGAGAGGGCAGGAGCCACCACCCTGGGAGCCTTATACGAGGCAGACTTCCTGCTGCCCTTCGAGGACTTTTGAAGTCGCTCCCAGATTCCAGAAGGGAATATCCTACTCCACAGAGCAATCACAAATATGATGGGCAGGCACTGGCACAATGGGAACACATAACCCCCTACCTCAGAGATAACACAATACCTAGTAAGCGCCACAGGGACACATAGAGCAGTGACCCACCTTTACAGAAAAATACGAACTACAATCACACACCCACTGACAGATCTCCAACAAAAGTGGGAAACAGATCTGGGATCCGCCAAAGAGGACAGGGACTGGGAGGAAATACTAACTTGGATCCTCAAAACTTCTAGGAACGCTCAATTTAAATTGATCAACACATATGTCTTACACAGAGCACATTCTACACTGGGCAGAATCAAGAGACAATCTGGGGCCCTGAGGACTGGTTGTCCCAGATGCCACGAAGAGGGGGCTGAATGTATTCACATGTTCTGGGTCTGCCCAACTCTATGGGAATACTGGCACAAGATAAGGAAGCTCCTTTCCGACCTCATTGGCCGAGAAGTACCTGAGGACCCTAGACATTGCTTGCTAGGTGGATATCGACATCAACCCAAACATAAATACACTAATCAATTTCAAGATTTGGCCCTAGTTTTGGCCAAAAGAGAGATAGCAATGACGTGGAAAGCAGACACAGGACCACGGGTGCAAACATGAGGATGGGAGGTCCTCAAATGGGCTAAAGCCGACGAGACGATTAGACACCAGGAGTTGCGGAGGGGCCAGGGTTCCTTGAAACGGGCTAGGGCTTAGAGCACACCGGTCGATGACTAGGAACAGCAGGGAGAGGAGGCTCTAAACTCATGATCGCTTCGAAGGGCTACTGGCCTGGTAGCGCAGGCCCCCAAAACCACTCGCTCCATAAGAAAGCAATACTACACCCAGACAGGGACACACTGACCACATATTCGAACAAGACACAGAATCTGTCACTTCATATGAGGTTACAGTCTCCCAGACACTCAGTACAACATAGCACAACTCAGACACTCAAGCGGCAACTAGGAAGGGCGGGGGGGGAGTTTGGATCCCCTCTGGGAGAGGCATACACTACAGCATCAGACAGAAGGCATTGAGCGCTATTACTCACACCAGATGATGATTAAGCATTTAACAAATAGATACACTGCTTTCAAAAACTGCTATAATTCGCCAAAAAAGAATCTAAATGCCCGCCCTGAGGGGACATGTTGTGTACTCTTTATTGCATATTCAAAACCAATAAAAAGTGTTGAAAAAAAAAAGCTTTGGTAGGTTTTCTTAGGTGCCGGCTGAGCTAGAGGCCAAAATCCACACTTAGGCACTTTCCAAAAAACAACTCTGTTTTCTTTGGGAAAATGTGATGTGTCCATGTTGTGTTTTGGGGCATTTTCTGTTGCGGGCGCTAGGCCTACCCACACAAGTGAGGTACCATTTTTATCGGGAGACTTGGGGGAACGCAGGGTGGAAGGAACTTTGTGGCTTTTCTCAGATTCCAGAATTTTCTGTCACCAAATTATGAGCAAAAAGTGTTTTTTGGGCCAAATGTTGAGGTCTGCAAGGGATTCTGGGTAACAGAACCTGGTGACAGCCCCACAAGTCACCCCAACCTGGATTCCCCTATGTGTCTAGTTTTAAATAATGCACAGGTTTGGTAGGTTTCCCTAGATGCCGGCTGAGCTAGAGGCCAAAATCTACAGCTAGGCACTTTGCAAAAAACACGTCAGATTTCAATGTAAAAATGTGATGTGTCCATGTTGCGTTTCCTGTCGTGAGCATTAGGCCTACCCACGCAAGTGAGGTACCATTTTTATCAGGAGACTAGGGGGAACACAGAATAGCAGAACAAGTTATTGCCCCTTGTCTTTCTCTACATTTGTCCTTCAAAATTTAAGACAGTGTGTAAAAAAGATGACTATTTGAGAAATGCCCTGTAATTACATGCTTGTTTGAGGAACCCGGAATTCAGAGATGTGCAAATAACCACTGCTTCTCAACACCTTATCTTCTGCCCATTTTGGAAATACAAAGGTTTTCTTGATACCTATTTTTCACTCTTTATATTTCAGCAAATGAATTGATGTATACCCGATATAGAATGAAAACCCATTGCAATGTGCAGCGCATTTATTGGCTCTGGATACCTGGGGTTCTTTCTGAACCTACAAGCCCTATATATCCCCACAACCCAAAGAGTCCAGCAGACGTAACGGTATATTGCTTTCACAACTCTGACATTGCAGAAAAAAAGTTGGAAAGAAATTGATTTTTTTTTACCTCAATTTCAATTTTTTAAAAAATTGAGGCCCGTATTTATACTCCGTTTGCGCCGAATTTGCGTCGTTTTTTTCGACGCAAATTCGACGCAGAACTAACGCCAACTAACGCCATATTTATACTCTGGCGTTAGACGCTTCGGGCGCCAAAGTGCCCGTAGTGTGCGTCATTTTTTAGCGTGAACCCCTTCCTTGCGTTAATGATATGCAAGGGAGGCGTTCCCGTCTTAAAAAATGACTCCCAGGCCTTTACGTGGTATTTATACTCCCGGGCAAAAATGACGCCCGGGAGTGGGCGTGGCCAAAAACGGCGCATTTGCGCCGCTTTTTAACGCCTGGGTCAGGGATGGCGTTAAGGGACAAGTGGGCTCAAAATGAGCCCAGAGTGCCCTCCCCTGCCCCCAGGGACCCCCCCTGCCACCCTTGCCCACCCCAGGAGGACACCCAAGGACGGAGGGACCCATCCCATGGACATTAAGGTAAGTTCAGGTAAGATTTTTTTTTTTTTTTTTGTGGCATAGGGGGGCCTGATTTGTGCCCCCCTACATGCCACTATGCCCAATGACCATGCCCAGGGGACAGAAGTCCCCTGGGCATGGCCATTGGGCAAGGGGGCATGACTCCTATCTTTACAATGATAGGAGTCATGTTGATGGGGGATGGGCGTCGAAAATAAATGGCGCAAGTCGGGTTACGATGATTTTTTCGACGTAACCTGACTTGCCCCATTTTAAGACGCCCATGCGCCATTTTCCCCCTACGCCGGCGCTGCCTGGTGTACGTGTTTTTTCTCGCGCACACCTGGCAGCGCCGGTCTGCTTGCGCCGGCTATCGCCATTCAATAAATACGGCGCCCGCATGGCGCTTCAGAATGGCGTTAGCCGGCGCAAAACTTTTTGACGCTAAACTGCGTTAGCGCAGTTTAGCGTCAAAAAGTATAAATATGGGCCTTAAGATGTTATTTTCTGTAAGAAAACCGTGTAAGATCTACACAAATGACCCTTTGCTAAATTCAGAATTTTGTCTACTTTTCAGAAATGTTTAGCATTCCGGAATCCAGCATTGGTTTCAAACCCATTTCTGTCACTAACTGGAAAGAGGCTAAAAGCACAAAATATGGTGAAAATGTGGTATGTCAGAGTAAAATGCCAAAATTGCGTTGAAAAATATAATTTGCTGATGCAAGTCTGACTGTTCCTCAAAGGCGGGAAGATGGTGATTTTAGCACTGCAAACCCTTTGTTGATGCCTTTTTCAGGGAAAAAAACACAAGCCTTCATCTGCAGCCCTTTTTTCCCATTTTTTTTTTAATGAAATGTTTGCTGTGTTTTGGCTAATTTCTTGGTCTTCTCCAGGGGAACCCACAAACTCTGGGTACCTGTAGAATCCCTAGGATGTTGGAAAAGAAGGACGCAAATTTGGTGTGGGTAGCTTATGTGGACAAAAAGTTATGAGGGCTTAGCGCGAACTGCCCCAAATAGCCAAAAAAGACTTGGGACCTGTGGGGGAAAAGGCCTGGCAGCGAAGGGGTTAACAATGGAAGCAAGAAGGGATATTGGTCAATAATAGGGAGGATTACACTGATTACCATTCTTGAAAACAGGAGCAATAACAGAGTTAGATGTTGATCAGGAAAAGTCTGCTCTGCTTGCTGAGTTCAAAACATTGGTAAGCAAAGGGCCCTAAAGATCCATGTTGCAATTATATAAATTCATAGACAAATCATCAGGACCAGTAGCTTTCCCCGAGGGACTAATCTCAAAGGCAAAAAAACCTCTGAGTATTCAAAATGAACATGTTCGGAAATGATAAACTGACACCAACAATATCAGAGTCACCATAAGTATAAATATATTTGAAATTACATTACCACTCATTTGCAGTGATAAGCTCTCCTAAATGTAGTGCTTGCACTATCTTAATATGATTAAAATTAATTTAAAGTCTCCAGAGACTCCCAAGTCATAACTTAACTTCAAAGAGCAAGTCTATGCAGGACACCACATAAGGCTATACCTTCTCTGTTTCTTGGGCTTATAGCTAAGTACTGACAACACCTTCTATGTGCTTAATAGCAAGCAAAGTCAAACCACCTGGGGGCACCAGGAGCGGTTATCCCTACAAGCTTCAGAAACAAGCTTTTAATAAAGTCACCCAGATTGATGAAGGACCTAGAAATTACATGGGGTTATGGAATAAAGCTAAACAAAGGTTCAAATGGGCAGAATTGCTCTTTAATCGATTTGACAAAACTATAATGGTTGGGGCGTCTCTATTTAGGTTTAAGGCTGTTATATTTGCTGCACATAGTGTCCCCGTGTACAAATTACACATTTTAAGTACTAGCAACCCAAAGAGGACTACAAGAGATATGATCACTTTAGTGCCTTGCTTGCATTTTACCCTCAAGTATATGGTTGCCCATATTCTTTAAAGCAAAGGTGTAATTAATAACAAAGGAGAAACCACACTCAATGAGCCTCAGCGTTAACCTGTCATACACTTTTCTAAATGCTGGGGCATTTGCCAATCCCTCTGGGTTAAATAATAATAAAGGTCACATCCAAAAGACTCTGGGGGTCATTCCAACCTTGGCGGTAAAAGGCGCTTACCGCCGTGCAGAAGACTGCCAGAACACCGCCGCAGCCGCGGTAAACCGCCACGGTCATTCTGACCCACAACAGGCAAACCACCAAAATACAGACATCCACAAAAGTCCGCCACACCAAAGGGAAGCGAGAAACTGGCGATGACCAAACCTCCACCGTCACAGCAACAGAAATACGCCCATGCCATCACGACCCACGAATCCACGCGGCGGTCTTTCAACCGCGGTATTCTATTGGCGGTACACACTGCCGCGCTCAAAATACACACACTTCTACAAAACACCGCCACATTGGACAATTACAAATACACACGCCTGATACACATACACACACCACTCCCACACACCCATTACAATATAAAACACACACCCACATCACCCACAAACCTCCACTCCAACAGAATCGTGAACACGCACAGAGAAAAGAGATCCGAGCACCCAGACGCCCATTTTACTGTCACCCAGCAATATTAACACGCACTTCACACAACACAACAATACACATCACCACACTTAGCACCACACAATCCACCCCACACATCACCCACACCACCCCATGGCACCGCAAAGACACCCAAGGTTTTCTGAGGATGAACTCAGGGTCATGGTGGAGGAAATTGTACGGGTAGAGCCACAGCTCTTCGGGACACAGGTGCAGCACACCACCATTGCCAGGAAGATGGAGCTATGGAGCAGAATAGTCGATAGGGTCAACGCTGTGGGACAGCAACCAAGAAATAGGGACGACATCAGGAAGAGATGGAACGACCTACGGGGGAAGGTGCGTTCAATGGTATCCAGGCACAACATCGCGGTGCAGCGGACTGGCGGCGCACCCCCACCTCCTCCACCAGAATTTACAACATGGGAGGAGCAGGTCTTGGCGATCCTGCATACTGAGGGCAAAGCAGGACTATCTGGAGAAATGGACTCTGGTAAGTCTCATTTTCACTACTTCATCCCCCCCACCCCACCAGCATGCCAACTCATACCCCCACCCTCACCCTCACCCCCATCACACCTACTCCTTGCAAATGTCTCACCATCACAACCTACCCATCCCAACCCCAAACCCATCATGCGACCACAAAGCATGGACACCCATCACCAAAGCATGCCCACTGCATATACCCATCCCCCCCCCAAACCACCGTCACTAAAGCCCCCACACAGGAATGCCAGCACTAGGGTACAGGGGCACCCACCCATTGCACGCTATGGCACACACAGATGCAATAACCATGTTTATACCCATGCAGGACCCGAACGCCACGTCACCGCGCAGGAGGGTCCACAAATGTCCAATCCACCCCCAGAAGAGGCCCACAGTGATGACAGCACCTCTGTCGACCTGGATCTAGATGACCAGCCGGGCCCATCGGGGACCTCGGGACAGTCGGTTCCCCATACCCAGTCACAGGCCTCCACAGACCTTCCCCCCTCTGGAAACACCAGCACAGCACCCACCCAGCTTGCCCATACCTCTGTCCCCAGGACACATCAATCAGCGGTGTGTCCACCACTACAGGGAACCCAGGCTAACCCACCACCCCAACAACAACAGGGACCTGAGGGCAGTGGTAGTGGGCACATGGTCCAGGGGACAGAGGCCCAGGGAAAAAGGGGGACTGGGAGGGCTGCTGTGCGACGGGGGGGACATGCCCAGGGAACCCATTCTCCACGAGGCCCTCTCCTCCATCATGGGAGCCTACCATCATTCCCAGGAGACGATGGCGATGGTACTGGCCAGGTTTCAGGAGATCCAGCTCCTGCAGGAGGAACAGTATTTGGGCTTCAGGGAGGAACTACGAACCATCAGTTCCGCCCTTGGCACCATCGTAGGGGCTCTGAATCAGGTAGTCACCACATTGCAGGACACTGTGGCACCACAAAGGGCCCCTCACACTAGCATGGACCAAGAACTGCCTACCACCTCTGCCGGCCCTAGTGGACAGGACCAACAGACCACCAGCACCCCACCCCCTGCAGAAGGGGAACCACCCCGCAAGCGGGCCCTGAGATCCAGGAAGAAGACAGAGTAGGATGCCAAGACCCCCGCCAGGAAAGGATACCTCCCTGATTGTCATCCCACTGTCCCGCATTGTCACCCTATCCATCCTTAAACTGCCCCTGCTCCACTTTCCACAGGCATCTGGACAATGCACCTGTGATATAAGTAGTCTGGACTCTGCCATGGACATTCCTCCACCATCAACCCTCACTGATTTGCAACCACCCACCAATATAGAGCACTATAATAAACACAGTTATTGCACAAAACAATCAGGAGTCTGGCTGTGATTTTGAACAAATGTATTAGACATGACCGTGCCAAAATGCTCATTTACATTGTGATGACAAAATACCACTGTCACACAGCTGTAGTCCATGGGGAAACAAAGCAGATGTCATGCAGTGGGGACCACAGCTCTGAAATTGGAAGGGAAAGTCACAACTCAGTGACCATACACTGGGGGAAAAGGTCAGACAGTAGAGAGGTAGTAGTCTTTAAGTAAATGTAATATGCCGGTGTGGATTCTTACCTGTGTGTCATTGAAAATACTGCTGTATCACTGTGTTCCTGTTCTCTATGTCGTCCTCTTCGGCTTCCTTGTCTTCACTCTCCACAGGCTCCACAGATGCCACAACACCACCATCTGGACCATCCTCCTGCAGAAAAGGCACCTGGCGTCGCAAAGCCAGGTTGTGAAGCATACAGCAGGCCACGATGATCTGGCACACCTTCTTTGGTGAGTAGAATAGGGATCCACCTGTCATATGGAGGCACCTGAACCTGGCCTTCAGGAGGCCAGAGGTTCGCTCGATCACCCTCCTAGTCCGCCCATGTGCCTCATTGTACTGTTCCTCTGCCCTTGTCCTGGGATTCCTCACTGGGGTCAGTAGCCATGACAGGTTGGGGTAACCAGAGTCACCAATTAGCCACACACGGTGCCTCTGGAGTTGACCCATCACGTAAGGGATGCTGCTATTCCGCATGATGTACGCGTCATGCAGTGACCCAGGGAACTTGGCATTAACATGGGAGATGTACTGGTCAACCAAACACACCATCTGTACATTCATCGAATGATAACTCTTCCTGTTCCTGTACACCTATTCCCTCCTGCTGGGGGGGACCAAAGCAACATGTGTCCCATTAATGGCACCTATGATGTTGGGGATATGTCCAAGGGCATAGAAATCACCCTTCACTGTAGGCAAATCCCACACCTCAGGGAAAACGATGTAGCTCCGCATGTGTTTCAGCAGGGCAGACAACACTCTGGACAACACCTTGGAAAACACAGGCTGGAACATCCCTGATGCTATGGCCACAGTTGTTTGAAATGACCCACTTGCCAAGAAATGGAGTACTGACAGAACCTGCACTTGAGGGGGGAATTCCTGTGGGTTGGCGAATTGGTGACATCAGGTCTGCCTCCAGCTGGGCACACAGTTCCTGAATAGTGGCTCGGTCAAGCCTGTATGTCAGTATGACATGTCTTTCCTCCATTGTCGACAGGTCCACCAGTGGTCTGTACACCGGAGGATGACTCCATCTCCTCGCAAGTCCCAGCGGACGGTGCCTATGAAGGACAACAGCGAGCACAGAGTCAATCAACACACAGGTACGTAACCACAGCTTGCACAGAACACGATTCCCAATGCATTGAATGGCTTGTATGAGTGTTGATGCAAGGCCTAGGTATGTGTAATGCAGTAGAAAGTAAGCCATGTGGGCCCTTGAAATGGCGGCTGCCTGACCTGTGAAGTGCGACAATGGGATGTGAGGTAAAAACGCTGGCGTGGCACACCGTGGCGGTAGGCGGTCGAAGACCGCGGCGCAAAGCAGTATTGGTTAATATTGAATCCTATGGGTCTCAGGAGCCAATGACGATGTGTGCCGGCGGTCGCTATCTGCTTAATCACTCGATACCTGATCTTCGACAGGAGAGGACCTACACTGCAAGTGCTGCTGTGACCTTGGTCTGGAAGAGACAATGGCTCATGCGACTGGGGAAAGGGCCCCTGACTTCACTGCTCAGGAATTGGAGAAACTTGTGGATGGGGTCCTCCCCCAGTATGCGCTACTCAACGGTCCTCCAGACCAACAGGTAAGTACACTGGGACCATGCTTTGTGGGCAATGCCTGTGTTGAGTGGGGTGGATGAAAGATGGTGGGGACAGGAGCGATTGAGGCATGCATCAAACGACGGATGAGAGCATGTGCCACATGGCAAGGGTGGGGATGGTGGGCCACTCACATCGAGCATGCAGAAGTTGATGAATATTTTTCTCCCCCTGTACATGTCACATAGGTCAGCACCCACCAGAAGATTGATATTTGGCGTGCCATCGCCAAGGACGTCCGGACCCTGGGGGTCCACCACAGATGGGGCACCCACTGCCGGAAGAGATGGGAGGACATCCGCCGCTGGAGCAGGAAGACGGCGGAAGCTCAGCTGGGGATGGCCTCCCAACGTGGGAGGGGGGCCAGTCGGACTTTGACCCCCCTGATGTCCCGGATCCTGGCAGTGGCCTACCACGATTTGGATGGGCGCGTGAGGACATCACAGCAGACACAAGGGGGTGAGTACACTCTAATCCTGGTGACTTTGCGCGCAGTGGAGGTGTCTGGGTGGGGGAGGAGGGCTGTGGGTATCCCTAGGCCAGGGCGATTTCTGTAGGCTAGGCCCCTCCGTAAGGCATGGCCCTGTGCCCCCACCCCCCACCTCTGTAGGGTGCCAAGTACAGCTATTCATGGCCCTGTGTCATCAATGTGTGCAGATGTCGCCCATAGGCTTGTAGGCCATGTCCCACGGATTGAGTAGTCGACCCCAAGTGCGCGGCGTAGTGCAGGGGGCTTCTGTGTCTGTCCTGTCCGCCAACGGTGTCACCAATGCATGCACTCAACATGTCTTTATTTCCCCCCCCCTTTTTTTGTGGTCTTCCTGTTCATGTGTGCATTAGCATCATCAGGCGGAGGAGAAGTGGCATCGGAGCACGAGGGAGCTGCATCCCACATGGCCATGGAGGGCCATGCAACGGACTCGGAATTCACCAGTGGGACGGAGGGAGAGGGGAGCTCCACAGCAGGGACTCGTGCAGATATCAGTGACAGCGACTCATCCTCTGAAGGGAGCTCCCTTGTGGTGGCAGCAACATCTGTGCCCCCCGCAACAACAGGTACAGCCGCCACCCTGCGCACCAGCACCACCCTCCCAGCAGCCCCTCAGCGTTTGCCCCGTGCCCGCTCACCCAGGAAGGTGGGCATCTCCTTCGCCCCAGGCATCTCAGGCCCTGCCCCAGTCACCCCTGCTGCCCTCAGTGAGGAGGTCATTGACCTCCTGAGGACGCTCACTGTTGGGCAGTCCACCATTTTGAATGCCATCCAGGGTGTCAAAAGAGAGGTGCACCAGAGTAATGCATACCTGGAGGGCATTCATTCTGTTCAGGCTGCCCTTCAGCGATCGTTCAACACTCTGGCCTCAGCACTGATGGCAGCCATTGTCCCTGTCTCTAGCCTCCACCCTCCAAATTCCTCCACCCATACCCTATCACCTGTACCTCTGCCTATCCCAGACACACCATCAGACCAGCCTGCACACACCTCAACACCCAACGGAAGCTCAGCCAGACATAAGTACCACACATCACACAGGCATTCACACAAGCAACATCCACATACAGACATAACAACACCCACTGCCTCCACTGTGTCCCCCTCCTCCTCGTCTCCCACCTCCCTCCCTGTCACGTCTGCACTCACACCTGCATGCACAACATCTTCAGCCACTACCTCCATCACCAGCACACACACCAGAACCCCCCGCACACATGCAGTCACCACCCCTACTATCATTTACACGTCCCCTGTGTCCTCTCCCAGTGTGTCTGTCACCCCCTCTTCCAAGATACACAAACGCAGGCAGCCACCCACCCAACAGCCATCCACCTCACAACAGCCTCCAGCCCAAGCACCTGCACCCAAAGACACCAGACTTAAAACTCCTACAACCACAACCTCTTCCTCCACTCCCATACCCACTACACCTACCCGTCCCACTGTTCCTAAAATGCTTTTCCTGTCTAAACTTAACCTATTTCCAACAACTCCCCCACCCCGTCCATGTCATAGGACTCCAGTCAGCACCTCAGCCACCACAAAACCGGGACCTGTCATGACAGTCTGCCATGGACTGTGGAGTCCCCCACCCTCAACGGCAGCCAGTTCAGTACGAAGCCAAAGCACGGCCAGCCCACCCCCGGAGAAACATCCGAAGATAGGCAGTGGCCGGCGCGAGAGGGTTAAAACACAAGGGACTAAAACCCCTACCATGGCTCCGGCAGGAAGTGTTGAGCCAGCTGGCACACCGCCCAAAGTGGTGAAGGGCCACAGGCGATCAGGGAAGGCTGGGAAGGGCAGCACGCCCGGGAGGGCCCCGCCAGCCCCATCCCAGGTGGGCAGGAGGACACCTACAGGCCCGGTACTGCAGCCCAGGAGGGCCTGGCCAGCCACACGACAGATGGGCAGGAAGGCCCCGCCAGCCACAGCTCAGGTGGCAAATGACCTCCACGCCATGGCCGGAGCCGCTGAACTGGGCCCTTCATCTCAAGCACCCCTGAACTGGGCACCGCCGTCTCAAGTACCGCTGAACTGGGCACCGCCGTCTCAAGCACTGCTGAACTGGGCCCTTCATCTCAAGTACCGCTGAACTGGGCACCGCCGTCTCAAGCACCGCTGAACTGGGCCCTTCATCTCAAGTACCGCTGAACTGGGCACCGCTGTCTCAAGCACCGCTGAACTGGGCACCACCGTCTCAAGCACCGCTGACCTGGGCACCGCCGTCTCAAGCACTGTTGAACTGGGCCCTTCATCTCAAGTACCGCTGAACTGGGCACCGCCGTCTCAAGCACCGCTGAACTGGGCACCGCCATCTCAAGCACCGCTGAACTGGGCCCTTCATCTCAAGTACCGCTGAACCGGGCACCGCCGTCTCAAGCACTGCTGAACTGGGCCCTTCATCTCAAGTACCGCTGAACTGGGCACCGCCGTCTCAAGCACCGCTGAACTGGGCACCGCCGTCTCAAGCACTGCTGAACTGGGCCCTTCATCTCAAGTACTGCTGAACTGGGCACCGCCGTCTCAAGCACCGCTGAACTGGGCACCGCCGTCTCAAGCACCGCTGAACTGGGCCCTTCATCTCAAGTACCTCTGAACTGGGCACCGCCGTCTGAAGCACAGCTGAACTGGGCACCGCCGTCTCAAGCACCGCTGAACTGTGCCCTTCATCTCAAGTACCGCTGAACTGGGCACCGCCGTCTCAAGCACCGCTGAACTGGGCCCTTCATCTCAAGTACCGCTGGCCCATTAGCGGCAGGGGCAGGCCCGCATCTGTGTGGGGCAGGGCTGCACAAAGCACTCTGGGCACCAGTCCCCCTCCAGAACCAGTGGAGACTGTTGTCCACTTGAGAGACTGTGGCTTTGCACTCCCGGGATGTAACAGTGGGCAACCCACCCACTGTTGAGACTTGTGAGACTGTGGCTTTGCACTCCCCAGGATGTAACAGTGGGCAACCCACCCACTGTAGAGACTTGTGAGACTGTGGCTTTGCACTCCCCAGGATGTAACAGTGGGCAAGCCACACACTGTAGAGACTTGTGAGACTGTGGCTTTGCACTCCCCAGGATGTAACAGTGGGCAAGCCACCCACTGTAGAGACTTGTGAGATTGTGGCTTTGCACTCCCCAGGATGGAACAGTGGGCAAGCCACCCACTGTAGAGACTTGTGAGACTGTGGCTTTACACTCCCCAGGATGGAACATTGGCCATAGAGGCCCCTCGTGGATCTGGCGTCGTGGACTCATCTGGCTGAGGTACACCCCCTTCCCTTCCCCCTGAGGTGCCTGTAGTTTTGCTATCTGATGCCCCTGGAGTGTTCTCTCCGTTGGAGTCAGGTATCCTGTGTGGGCTTTGCCCATGTGATTTGGGCCCAGTGGTCCACAGACAATGCCTGCTGCAATGATCAGACTTGTACATTTATGTATATAAAAGTATTTGATGTGTTATATATTTTTAAGCCAGTAATACAATATTTTCAAATGTTTAGAATCATTTCCTTTTGTCTTTGCATTCTTCTGGGGGGTTTGGGGGGGTAACTGTGATGTATTGCTATGCATTGATGTTTGTGTTGAAATGGCAGTTTAAGACTGCATACAGAGCCTTTGCGGTGGCAGGGTTGAGGCATGTTTGAAGGCTACTGTAGTGAGTGGCACAATCAGTGCTTCAGGCCCACTAGTAGCATTTAATTTACAGGCCATGGGCACATATAGTGCACTTTACTAGGGATTTACAAGTATATTAAATATGCCAATTGTGGACAAGCCAATTTTATGAAAAGTTTGAATACAGAGCACCTGCTCTTTAGCACTGGTCAGCAGTGATAAAGTACACAGAATCCTAAAAGCCGGAAAAAAGGAGTCAGAAATACAGGAGATCAGGGGGAAAAAGTTAGGAGAAACCACACAAGGTATGCCAGGTCTAACAGTAAGATGATGATGAGATCGAAGAAGACGACTTCTAATATACAAGGGATTCTCCAAATTGATTACAAAACAGTCACTCATATAGGGTATTGAGGAGGGATCAATCCATGCACACCTCCTAACAAATAAAAGCTAATGAATAAGAAATGCTAAAATTCAAATGTCTTATCAGCCTATGCACACGTTTCTTTTTCATCTGGGAATCTTTCTCAATTGCCTTAGATATTAAGGCCCGTATTTATACTTTTTGACGCTAAACTGCGCTAACGCAGTTTAGCGTCAAAAAGTTTAGCGCCGGCTAACGCCATTCTGAAGCGCCATGCGGGCGCCGTATTTATTGAATGGCGTTAAAATGGGGCAAGTCAGGTTGAGGCAAAAAAATCGCCTTCACCCGATTTGCGCCATTTTTAACGACGCCCAGACGCCATTTACATGACTCCTGTCTTAGTAAAGACAGGAGTCATGCCCCCTTGCCCAATGGCCATGCTCAAAAACCAGTGATTCAGAAAAATCAACTACGTGTGACAAACGAAGTAAACTGAATGTCCGCTGCAGCCATGTTTTTGATGCACTCTGGGGCTGACATTGCATTATTTGCCTGCGATACTATTAGCTACGTGTACAGGTCTTTCATGTAACCTTGCACCACACAGTGAAAGAAATAATGAATGTAGTAGGACATATATTTACCTCAAAACTTAGTAAATTGAGCATTGTATCAGCACATAATGTAAGAGCTATTTTGTGAAAAAATGCTTAGAGTTAAGAATGTTTTTGTATATGATGTGTGTACAGTAGTAAACTCACTTACATTTAAAGATATATGTATATTGCCCACCACACTTTACCTTCCAAAATACTTTCAATCCGTTGCGATAGTTATTTTTATACTTAAAATATAATTTGTAACAAGAAATAATAGATGTGACGTTAATTTCTCCAAAGGTGAAGTTTTTGAGAACAAAAGGTCATTTGCACTAGTTAATCAAATTAGACCATTGCTAACAGTGCCTTTAATTAAAAAACGTCGACACTTAATTTTTCGCTGAGAAAAAGACAAATGCCACCATTGTCTCACTGCAGCAAAATGACATGTAAAAGACAAACCTCGACCAATTTAAAATGAATTTAGGCAAGCGAGCGACTCCATATTATGTAGAGTTCAGAATTGTCTTTCAATTTTTTCTTGCTACTGCATTATTTCCTTCACAGCAAACAGGCACAAAAGCACAGCTATTACTGTGTGGGGATTATTTTAAAAAATGGAAACCTTTGCTAATTTATTTTAAACCTTGCTGTCATTCACAATTAAACCGCCTGCTTCTTTTCCTGGCTCAATCCGAGTGTTTTAAAAGACGATTTCTTTTTGCGTGTCCTTCAGTCTCATTTGGTGCGTGTATAGCCTGCAGCTGCAACCTGAGCTTCTTAGAAGGCTTTGATCCAGATTAAAGATCACAATCCTTCTTAGTGCCAAGTTATCACATAGCTAATACAAACTCAATGCAATCAGAGGGCTTAACGCCAGACATGCATGCTGCAGTTAGTAAAGCCAATAGAGATCAATGGGTAAAAAATGAGAAAACAAGGTCACCAAGGATAAAATGTCAAAGATTACAGACTCAATAGTATCAGCAGATTCCACCTGAAAATAAGTAATTCGGGAGGTACTACCACGCTGTATCTGCTGTCTTGTTAAAACGTTTCCTTTGTGTTTGTATCGTTGTATATGTGTAGGTTTAAAAAAAAAAAAACTATCTTTACTAAGGGAAATTTTGCCCTTGATTATTGACTTGGGGACACCATTCACAAAGGGCCTGATTTACAAAGGTTTTGAGAAAAACTGCAATTTTAAAATTGGAATTCTGTCTTTGAAATCCAAGATGTCCTCACAGTGGCTAAAAACCCACTAGACAGGTGGATTTTCCAACTAAGTTCATTTTGGATTGTGGGCGAGAATGCGAGCTTAGCCCAGGCAAGGTAATGGTAGCTCCGAAAAATGTAGGCAATGACCATGTTAATGGATGTTCACAAAAATTGTGCAAATGGTTTTGGACCTTCTTACACATTCCTGTTATCGGTAGGTGACATTATGGCAGAAACGGAAATATCCCTACATCATATTTCCTGGAGCTGTATGAGCTTCTCCACAGAGAAAAATGTCTTCCCTATTGAGAAAAAAATATTTTTTTTAATTACACATGGAAGCAAACTTTTAGAAAAAATCGCAGGCTAACATTGTTACTGTAGGACTTCGGGAAACTTATGGTCCTCATAGATTTCTATAACTTTTCCTCAGCTTCTTTAATTATCACCAAAAACAATAATCTAATCCACATGTAGGAGAAGATCAACAGAAGTTTATTTCTGACTTTTAAAGTCGTCCCATGTAAATCACATTTAATGTCACACACAAGCAGTTTGAATTACTCCTAACACATTATTTACAAAGACAGATATCTAAGTTAAGATAAGTAAAGTCATAATCATGGGCATTGCTGATGGATACTTTGAACACCTCTTGTGTAACTTACTTTTTAGTAGACTATTACTAAAGTTAAAGAGGTGGAAGATACAAAAAGGGGAGTGACTCAGTATTCTTCGATCATGGTGGGTAACTTAGGTCCGTGGATTAAGGCTACAGGTGCCCTTCAATGTAGTGAAACCACAGGGACGCCATCAGCACCAAATGATTGTGGGACATGACAGCTATGGTGCCTGGCTCAAAATGGAGACTGGGTTGGCTGCACTGAGCATGTTCTAAAACTAAAAATGCAATGACACCATTCCATTTGGGCCATCATTTTTTAAAATCACTTTAGAAAAATAAAGATGACAGGACGATTCAGGCTTCCTCTTCTTCTTCTCGAGCCACATCATCAGCAATGACATAAAAGTTTCCAGCAGATCAACACATGGTACTTGACAACTGTGCATGTAGGTAGGCTCTTCTGCTATGGCAAGTTCACACCCATCTCTCACCTGTGCCAATTTTGCAATTTTTCTCAAGTCCTTTTCATCTACCTCATTTCGCTAACACAAAACTGTTGTATTTGAAGATTTCTAAACAGGCCTGTTTGTGCATTCATACTGTGTCTCCTAATGCCCACCTCCTCTGGAAAAGCTCTTGAGTACCCTTGAACAGAAGAACATGAAATTATTTAATGCCAGTCCTGCAGATATTATTCACTATATTTTGCTGGTTTTAGGCAATTATTATTGTGTGCTTGTCTGAATATATCTTTAAATGTGACTTTGTTGCTACATAATTTACAATTAAAAAAGAGTCCTGTGTGGAATGCAGGAAGATCACATGAGACACAGGTTTCTTCCATTGAGAGTTTATTTAAGAAACTGGTAAAGACGACCCTACCCACCAACACCTGACAACCGTCACCTTCTCTCTCACTGCTCATGCTCTTGCTCTCACTCACCTTTTGGAACCTAGAAGAGATTCCAGAACACAAGAACACATATCTCCAGACACCACACCACCTCCCTCACTTCACCATAAACACATTGCACATTCCTTAAACATAGTGATTACTGTTACAAATGATAAAACAAGTATAACATTGCAATGAAATACAAACACAGGGAGATTTACAAACATGGAAACCATCCCCCTCATGCCTTCATGCTTTTAAGAAACATAGGGGCATATTTATACTCCGTTTGCGCCAAATTTGCGTCGTTTTTTTCGACGCAAATTCGGCGCAAAACTAACGCCATATTTATACTTTGGCGTTAGACGCGTCTAGCGCCAAAGTATGAGTAAAGAGCGTCATTTTTTTGCGTGAACGCCTTCCTTGCGTTAATGAGATGCAAGGTAGGCGTCCCCGTCCCAAAAAATGACTGCGACGCAAATGCGTCGTATTTATACTCCCGGGCAAAAATCACGCCCGGGAGTGGTCGGGGCAAAAAAACCCGCATTTGCGCCTCTTTTTAACGCCTGGGTCAGGGCAGGCGTTAAGGGACCTGTGGGCTCAAAATGAGCCCACAGCTGCCCTCCCATGCCCCCAGGGACCCCCCTGCCACCCTTGCCCACCCCAGGAGGACACCCAAGGATGGAGGGACCCACCCCAGGGACATTCAGGTAAGTTCAGGTAAGTATAAATTTGTTTTTTTTATATATTTTTTTTGGCATAGGGGGGCCTGATTTGTGCCCCCCTACATGCCACAATGCCCAATGACCATGCCCAGGGGACATAGGTCCCCTGGGCATGGCCATTGGGCAAGGGGGCATGACTCCTGTCTTTACTAAGACAGGAGTCATGTAAATGGCGTCTGGGCGTCGTTAAAAATGGCGCAAATCGGGTGGAGGCGATTTTTTAGCGTCAACGTGACTTGCACCATTTTTAAGACGCCCTAATGCCATTTTTCCCTATGCCGGCGCTGCCTGGTGTATGTGGTTTTTTTCCACGCACACCAGGCAGCGCCGGTCTGCTTGCGCCGGCTAACGCCATTCAATAAATACGGCGCCCGCATGGCGCTTCAGAATGGCGTTAGCCGGCGCAAACATTTTTGACGCTAAACTGCGTTAGTGCAGTTTAGCGTCAAAAAGTATAAATACGGGCCATAATCCTTCATAAAAGCAGGACTTTTCCTTACTCGTTGCAGTCTACTTCCTTGTACAGAATCCCCACTTGAAGTTTTCACACTCAAATTACTCTCACTCATAGGGACAAATTTTGCAATTCGGTTAAGATTCCATACTCTGTGATCATCCAACTTCACCGCATTTCTAAACAACTTAATAACCTTAAAAGGTTGACTGAACTTAGAACTACCCATTTTCCTAGGTGATTTAATCTTCACCCAATCCCCAACCTTTACCACCGTCTCTTTCACAGCTTTCCTCTGATACAAAATCTTTCCACGCTCCATTTTCTCTCTCTCTCTCTCTCTCTCTCTCTCTCTCTCTTTCTAATCACCACCTTCATCAACTTGGCTCCTTGCCATCAATCCTTTCTTCGATATCCACAACGGCAGAATTTGAGTATTAGGCTTTCTTCCCCTGAATAACTGAAAAGGAGAAATTCTAGTAGAGGAATGCGGAGTAAAACAATACTCCCTGACCTTTCTTTTAACAGCAACCTCCCAACTACCATTTGAAGAAAGAGCCAACTGCATACTTTCTTTCATGAATTTAATGAATCTCTCCACAACACCATTGCTCCCTGGGTGGTAAAGAGCAGCCCTTTTATGCTTCACACCTCTCTCCTGCAGAAACTTCTCCACCTCCCTTGAAGTAAATTGTACACCATTGTCTAGATTATCTAAAAACTCAATGATCACCCTGGACTCTACAGAACTCACAATTTCCACTTCTGGCCAACGTGAATACATATCAAGACAAACTAGTACATATCAATCAAAAGAACTAACCCTTAGAGGCCCCAAAATATCAATGGCTATGTCCGACCATGGACCACTTGCTTGCTCCCTCAAAACCATCGGTTGCTTCCTGCACATCAAACCTTTATCACACTCAGAACACTCAATACAATTCCTAACCATCCTCTCAATCTCTACATCCATAGCAGGCCACCAATATCCTTCTCTCACCCTTTCTTTTGTCTTGACTATACCCATATGACTAGCATGAGCATGTCTCATCAACACCTCCCTTATACCTACAGGAGGAATCAGCTTCGTACCCCTCATGAGTAATCCATCCATCACTGATAATTCACTTCTAACTTGCCAAAACCCTCTCAACTCTTCCTCACCCTTATTCTTCCCACACCAACCATTAAGTACCTTAGAAATGACTTGTTACAACCTCATCCCTCTTCAATTCATCTCTCCATTTTTCTTCAGACATAATCCCTTCAGAAATTTCACAAACTTTAACCTCCTCTTTTGAATCCTCCGCACCCTCGCCAATATAACCTTCCACATCCACCATCCTTGAAAGACAATCCGCTAAAACATTATCAACACCTGGAATGTAAACTACCTCAAAATTAAACTCCTGCAGTGCCACAACCCATCTTCGTATCCTGTGTGAGACCAAATGAATTCTTTTTTTTTGCAGAAGACCTCTTTAAGCGGTTTGTGATCGGTCTTAACTAGAAATTGCCTTCCCCACAAAAACTTTCTCAACTTATGTACAGACCAATACACCGCAGGAGCTTCTTTCTCCACCACCTAATAATTACACTCTGCACCCCTCAATGCACGAGACACAAACAATATCGCTCGTTCAAGCACCGCTCCCAATCCTTAAGAACTCGCATCCATCAAAACCCAGGTCTCACCCTTCGTATCAAAACTGCTAAGATTGGGAGCCATATTCAAACACTGTTTCAAAGAACGAAACTCTTCTTCACATCTCTCTGTCCACAGAAATTCCTTCCCTTTCCGTAAAAGCTCCCTCATAGCCATTGTTTTTTGCGTCATATTTGGTATGAACTTACTGCAAAATTATGCCATGCCCCAAAATTTCAACAATCCCTCCTTGCTTTGAGGAGTCTTCAGTCTGTTATTCGTATTACCAGTTCAGCTTTAGGCTGTATACCTGTTCCATTTACAACATGACCCAGATACTCAATTTCTTCTACATTGAACTTACATTTCTCTGCTTTCAACGTTAAACCTACATCCCTAAGCCTTGACAACACAGCACGCAAACAATCATCATGCTCTTTCTCATTAGACCCCACAATCAACACGTCATCCTTATACACTCTTACACCTTCCAAGCCCTCAAGAATGTGTTCCATAACTCTTTGAAAGACCGCAGCAGCCGAAGTCAAACCAAATGGCATTCTCACATATTTAAATGTACCAAAAGGTGTAACAAACGCAGTTAAATCTTGACTATCTGGATGCAGCATTATTTGATGATGCGCTGATGCTAGGTCTAAAGATGAGAAGTGTTTACATCATTAAGGGAACATAATAATTCACAAATATTGGGAAGGGGATAGTGATCCACATTCACCACTTTGTTGAGCTCTCTCAAATCTACACACAGTCTCACCCCTCCATTCACCTTTCATGCCATGACCACCGGGGACAACCACTCTGTACCCTCTACCTCCTGTATAATTCCCTCACAAGCCAATCTGTCCAATTCTATCTTCATGTTGTTCCGTACTGCCAATGGTACTCCTCTTACTTTTGCAGCTTTAGGATTAGCATTAGGCTTCAATCTTATGAGGTGAGAATAATTCTTAAGACAGCCAATTTTCTCAAAAACACTTCTGGAAATTCTCTTGTCCACTTCACATATTTTCCTAAACCAGCAACTGTACCCTCTTCACCCTGTATAGAAACAGGTCCATCACACACATTTCTAACAGAATCTTTCCTACTGCATACTGGAGGATCAGCATTCGGATCTAAATAGACATTGAGATCATGTTGGTGTATCCAGCTTATCAACGAATCACCCTTTATGGAGATATAACTTTTTCCAGGAACAAGCATGTCACCAAACTCAATGGTGCCCCAAAAGTATCCCAAAAGTCATATTGGAACACCACCATAACCCCTTAGTTTGATGTCTGGTTTAAATAGTTGCACACGTCCAGCCAAGTTCTGCTCATAAAACATTTTCAGAATAAGAGTTATCTTAGCTCCAGAGTCAAAAGGCACCTTGACGACACATCCATTCACCTTGACCAGTTCCAAAGATCCATTTGGAGAAAACCCTCTTACCTGGAAAATATAATTCTTCTCTTCCAAATCTTCTTCACTTTCACAGAAATCTATTTATTGCACCTTCTTCACACCTTTCACAGATCTGCAACACTTTGCGAAATGACCCTTTCTTCCACAAGACTTACAAATGGCTTTCTATCCAGGGCATCCTTTATTATTTGCAAAGTGTCCTTCATTGCCACATCTAAAGCACCTTCCTTGCAACGATCTTAAGTTGGCCATGTTAGAATCAATCCTTTTTTTAATAGATTTAGATAGTTGTACAATTTGTACAAAATCTCCCTTCTGACTCTCAAGACCATTAGTAGTTATAGGTGTTTCTATCTTTAAAATCTCAGTACAAGCTTTGGAATGTTCAAAGTTCTTTGCAGCAACTAACACCTCTTGTAGTGACGGATTATCCTTGTGCCATATGCCCTCCCAGGCCTTTTCAGTGGCACTTCGCTGCATTAATTGATCCCTTAGTCTTTCCTCTAAGGATGCCCCAAAATCACATGTTGAGGCCAGTTTGCGTAACTCTGTAATATACTGCTCAACTGACTCTCCTGAACGTTGCGTACGTCGTCCAAAGTGAAACCTCTCCAGCACAGTACTGACTTTCGGAAGATAATGTATATCCAGCTTCCTCATGCAAATTTTGTATTCATTCAAGTTTGTAACTTCTTGCTCTGGAAGATCTGGAAGATGTTCAAACACCTCCTGTCCTTCTGATCCCAAACAATGCATTAAAAGTGAGGTTTTCCTCTCTGCACTTAATGATGTACCACAAACCCTGGCATAATGCGAAAAACTTTCTTCCATTTCATCCAGGGGATGGGCGGATCACCCGGAGAAGACAAAAAAAATGCCAGTCCTGGTACATTCTGCATCTTGAAACAGCCCAAAAAAAAAAAAACAAGGATTAAACAAAGTATATATTGTATAAAGATGTTTCACAGCTGCAACATGGCTCTCACATTAAGGTTAAGACACTGAATATATGTCCAGTGTGCAGTGAGCAATTGAGTCCATTAAAAGTTTTTTAGAAACTCCAATATGGCCGCCAAATATCCAGGCAAGTACATACACAGTGTCCCAGCTTCCTCACAGTAAGTTAGTCCCTCCTCAATTTCTACTCGGCTACAACAATGTTCACCAAACAAAAACAAAAAAAAATGTTTACGCTGCGGAGACAGCAACGTGCTCCATCGTACACAAAGCAGCTGTTCAGCGTTCTTTGTGTTCTGCGCGTTGCTCCAGTAATCAAGTGACGTGTGCCAGCCAGCTGCCTCTCGCGCTGATGTAAGCACGTGCTTTCGTCGGCCGGATCTGGTGAAGGCTGAAAAACACGCATCAGCGTCCAAAACAAAACAGGACAGTTCACTCCATTTCCCTTTAAGTAAGGTTTTTCCTTAATCTTTTACGTTGGAAATTCAGGAATATGCACAGTTACTCACTGCTTGGTTGAGGGGCAGCAGCTTTGATATACATTTCCTGGTTTTAGGGTCTAATTTCTAGAAACAGACCCGTTTAACCATGGGTCGGTTCGGGAGTCCGATAGTCCCTCGTCACCACATGTGGAATCCAGGAAGATCACATGAGACACAGGTTTCTTCCGTCTACAGTTTATTTAAGAAAGTCGTAAAGACGACCCTAACCACCAACACCTGACAACCATCACCTTCTCTCTCTCTCTGCTCACGCTCTTGCTCTCGCTCACCTTCCGGAACCTAGAAGAGATTCCAGAACACAAGAACAGATATCTCCAGACACCATATCCTGATAATCAGTGAAATAATATTAATTAGTTAAGGCACATTCCAAACCTTTAATGGTTGTCCATTTCCTACCTTTTCTTCCCTGTTTCCCCTTGATATTGCCTTTAGCCACATCATTAAAACACAGCCTGAGTTTTAGTTTGTTGAGTGACTGTTTGCCTGGCCAAGGATATAATGAGCAATTCCTTATCATCTCTGACCCAGGCCACAAAGGAGACACAGAAGGAATTAGGTACCACAAAGGCAGAGAAGTCATAGATATGTGATAGGGTCAAACCTGTTGAGAGCCATTTGATGCTTGTGCCGTCTTCTGGAAATAATAGTCCTTTAGGCCCAGTTATGGAATTTTACTGGTTTGTGAGTGTTAGAGTACCAAGGGGCATATTTATACTCTGTTTGAGCCGAATGTGAGTCAAAAGGTTTGACACATATTCAGCGCAAACCGTGCACCATATTTAAACTTTGACACCCGAGCCCACGAATGCCAAAATTCCACTGTGTGCATAGTTTTCTGGATGCGGGAAACCGCCTTGTGTTAATGACATGCAAGGTCGGCGTTCCCGTCTAAAAAATGACTTATACACCTGTGCGCCTTATTTAGCCAATCGCACAAAAATCCTGCACGGCCGGGAGGTGGGGTCGGAAAATGACGCACAGGCGATTTGCGTAAAAAATTAACGCCTGGGTCACGGCGGGCATTAAAATGGGGCAAACACACCTGTACTTAATGAAAACACACAGAAGCAACAGCAGAGCTCCAAAAGGAAGACATGGAGGTGCTTTTCATCCAGCATGCACGCAGAGCACAGGACCAACAACAGCAGCTTCCATGACAACAGCAGGGACCCCAAAGGCAACGCAGAAGGCAGGAGAGGATATTCCACACCAGGATAAGCCTTCTAGGACTCCGCCGACAAGACATCACCCAGAGGTACAGGCTCAACTGGCAAGCCATTCAGCAGCTGCTGCGCAACATTGAGCCACATTTGACACCCAGCTTGCAGACACCCAGCACCATTCCACCAGAAACCAAGCTGCTAGCTGTACTCCACATGTTGGCAAGCGGTTCCTTTCAAACCACTGGTGCAGTCCCAATGAGGGATCTCACAGCCCTCATTGTCCGCCTTCCTACCCAAGGTACTGCATGCCATCATCTCCCTCACATCCCACCACTTCAGCTTCCCCAGCACACAGCAGAAGCAGCAGGAGACAAAACAGGGCTTCTACTAAATCAAAATAGTTGGTGCCATTGACTGCACACATGTACGCATTGTGCCACCTGCTGCAACCGAACATCTATACCTCAACAGGAAGCACACACACTCTATCAATGTGCAGGCCATTGTTGATCACCGGGGATTGATCACCAAAATTGTGGCAAAGTATTCTGGGAGTGTACATGACTCATTCATCTTCCGTCACTGCACCATCAATCAACACTTCCAGGATGGACGATATGGAAATGGCCTACTTGTTGGTAAGTACAGAAACCTACTTATATACACACAGCACAGCAATCACACCACTACATTGACACGTGGCAAGGAAGACAATGAGGTTGTGACACTGCTAGGCATGTGTGATATCCTGACCCATTTGGATATACACCTATGGACAAATGACAGAACCAAACAACAGAAGTCACTCCACAGACACAAGGGAACAATTTAAAACAACACAATGACAATGACATGGCCTCAACTGGCAGTACAACTTGGAAGATTAATCTTGCAATATCACATCAATAACACTCAATCAAACACTCTTCCAACCCATATGTACTGTGTAAGGGGTGTGTAATGTGTTATGCTGCAGGTCAAACACCATGACACACATAGCATGATGATGACTACAATGAAGGTGACATGGAATCATTGAGGCTGTACCAATATCTCACATCACTCCTGCTCTCACATTGGCCACTACCAATAAGAAAATGGACTGTGTGAAGAACACATATTGATGTGACAATATTGAAAGTGCACATTCCTACACATACAGATTGAGACAATTTCACACACACACAACAGATGTACAGGCACACGGACCTTCTGACACTCCAAATGACAACCTCACAACCAAGTTAGCCAGCTGAACTAGAACATGTTCAGTAGTATAGGTACATGTTACAACCTGAGTCGACTTGGCAAGGGCAGAGAAATAGGTCTTTGTCACACATGTGAAATTTGTGCCTAGTCAAATGTCAATACGTCAGTGGTGACAACGTACGGAGATGTGTCGTACATTGTCACCTTGCCAAATCTAAGGGTCTCACTGATGTTTAAATAATTCAATTGCATTTGTGAAATTGGATGGGATGTCGAGGGTTTATAGATTCAACCGTGTTATCACCACTGTGGAATTCATTCTGTGTATGGAAGTATCAAGTCACCCCCAGTTAAGACACATGGACACCTCTTTCACAGTACATAATGCAAGGGAGTATACAATATACAGCAACTCTACAAAAAAACTGTTGACATCCGGTCAATCAGCCAAACACCTGTTCAGATAAGGAAATAACACAATGCTGATGGTACATCCTAGAAGCCTAGGATTCCACACAATAACACAAACACATATGAGTCACAGACAACACAAGAGAACAACTGCCATGCAAAGTGATAATCATGGTGCAGGCAACATCAACATTTTCTCACTCATTTTCTCTTTCAGCTGATCAGGGATTCGGGATCCAGCCATGGATCATGACCCCATTTGCAAACCCAAGCACAGCATCAGGGCGTGCCTATAATGAGGCACATCGGAAGACACGCACCATAGTTGAGAGGACCTTTGGCATCCTGAAGTCAAGATTCAGGTGCCTCGACATCACCGGAGGCAGCCTCCTATACTCACCTGAAATGGTGTGCAAAATAATTTTGACCTGTGCCATCCATCATATCATATGTGTAAGAAGGAACATTCCCCTATATGAACCCGACCCACAAATGCCTGAAGAGGAGGAAGGGGAGGATGTTGTCCATCAACATGAGGGGGACCATCCAAACACAGCTACAGGATTGCGTCGGACACAACACATTGTCCAAAATTTATTTTAACTCTACTGATCCATCACCACTGTCTTACCATATGTCAATAAACACCTATTCAAATCACTATATCATGGCCTGGATAATCATGTATGCATAACATTATCCCTAACTATCAGAATCAAAGTGTAGCCTAATGGAGCATTGCAGAAATATAGATTAGGATACAGAAAAATCCACATCATATTTGATGCATATGAATGTACAGCCAAATTCACACACACTGTAAATGACATATATCCTGTACATTTCACCTTTGAAGAGCAATAGCAGAGGACCACAGCTATTTCACACATACATGTTGGCAACATGGTTCATCGCAGCATATGGCACACAACTAAGACACCATTAGTCAATAATGGAAAGAAATGCCTCATACATGAGGCCGTGGATGTGCTATTGCATTGGTGACATGGTGACAAGAAGGTATGACCAGACCCTTGACATCAGTAAGTCTTACATCAGCTATCTTTGCAAGGACTATGTGTGACAAGAATTCCATATAAGCAGCAAATGGATAGCACAAGTGCCCCAGGTATGACTAGCATTGCTCACAAGACATCCCCTGCACATGGCAGCCCAGGTCTTACGTCCTGCCACACCATTGTTCCCTGTCTCACCCCACCCTTCTTCAGAGGTCCCTGGAAACGGAATATGTGTACCCAGATAATCCCTCCTCTACACACACCCAGACTCACATTCTGAATCCAGTGTGCTTCCCTCTTTAGTATGGTATGCCATAGTCATTGTACTGCTGTCTGCATGGACTTCTGGTTAAATAATGCACTGCCTTGTAGTCTGTAGGACCTGTAATCACCTGTACATTGCTTCCCATGTGAAAGGTACTGTTGGCACTTGAACTTGATTCTCACCTACAGGATTTGTGAGAGCCTGAAGCTGCACACACCTGTGAACACCTCCATGCAGACCAGCCATTTGAACATGCACTGCCCTTGCAGCTGACTGGAACAGCATAAAAGCTGCCATTATATGTACAACACTGTTATGCATTGCTGTATAAATCACTTGTGTTGCTTCACCTTTGACCAGTCTCAGTCTGCTCACTGTGTATTTGCCTTGTTAAATTTTTTGATCCTGATTGACCCTGCATCCTGTTAGCCTGACTGGTTTCTGTCTTTGCGTAACCATAAAGGTGGCTACATTTGTGTCATAGTTGCTTTCTCAGTGGTCACTTTCCTCCTGGGGTATTGTGTCAGGTGGGTCTACAATGAATACTCAAATACATTGTATAGCATAATCAGTTTACTTATCATACCATGGGCTGGAACTTGTCTTCAAATAGCCTACTCATGGCCCATCCCTTGTCTGGGTTTCATGTATGCATGAGTGAAAAATAGTGACAGTGTACCATAGCTGTATGCATGGATTGGGTATGGTGCCTCAAGCACAACAAACAACGTCAGATAATGAGCATGAAATGTCAACACATGTTATGACCCTGACAGTCCACACGCTGATTCACATTGCCCCCAACATATTGATATTGTTGCTTGCGTGGTGAATAGCTGTGAGATTAATCAGCACAGAGGCACTGATGTTCCCGGATGCAGTGGGAATTTTAGAGGCCAACCTGTGTACAAATGTTGTGAGGAAACCTGCTGGTTTAAAATTCCTGATCCATTAACTTTGTCAGCACACCAAGGTTGCCCTGTTGTCAGTCTCATAACACGTCTGCAGTGCCCTAGCTGGACTAATCCCATGTGTGTTCTCAATTCCTCATTGGCTTTCCTTCAATTCAGCTGTGAAGGATACTTTGTAGATGCAGAAAATGGCCCCACAGACTAATGACTAAACCTGCACGTAACTGTGACAACATGGACCCCAATAATGATACAGGCTAAACATTGGCCCACACACTTGAACCAGGCATCTTTGTGCATTTTACCACTGGAAATATGTGAACACGTGCTGCTTGGTCTGCTGTTCCTCCACTGCCACAGGAGAGACATGGCTCATTTATATGACTCCAATTGTGGCGTGACATGACATTTGTGGATTGTATTTGGGACTCGGTGTCACAAACACCGTACCACATAGCATAATCCCATACCTGACTCATGGGTAGTAAATAAACAAGTGCCTAGGAAGTAGTATCCAACATTGCAAGACATGGGATGGCCATGATCAACCGTCTGCTATCTATCCTGTGAATGCTTTGTCATTGGTGGTGCTTATGTTCCAAAAAACCTAGGAAGTGCACACAACATTTATTGCTACGTGTATGACAAACACATTTCCTCTCTCATTTCAACACTGAATAGCATCTGATGGTTGGACACATTGACTCCACATGCATACAAGCAGATTTGCAAAAATGTGTCTTGTGATGTTCACACAGTGGGACAAGTACAATAGTAAGAGCCAAATCACACACATTGACACATAGACTTTGAGTTTCTGTATTGAGTTGCGTAGCCTTGCTATCCTCTCTTGACGCAAAACATGCCCAAACTGGGTAATACCTAATTGTATTCCACACGTTTGGCCATCTATTGTGTCGGTGAAGAGTGCAAATCCAATACAAGTAGAGGATCATGGTCCGCAGTAGTATGATCTGTCACATGTGCCCATACACCGGCATGCACAATGTTGGTGCAATCAGCCTATCTCTGTATTGTCGCACCTGCAATGTACTATTACAAATGAGAAATTACCCAAACCCAGTCAAAGACAGAAATTATGACACATATGCATCAAAAAAGATGCACATGCGTCAAAAAATGACGCATATGCTTCCAAAAATGACGCTCATTGCCATGAAAAAATCCATTGGCCCTGAGCGGTAATTCACACACTGTACCCCCTGAAATTTGCTAAGTATGAAATATATGTCAAAATATGGATGCAGGGTTATTTCTAAGCATGTGCGTAAAAAAAAAATGAGGCACAGACTGTAAGCGTTATAATATTTTGACGCATAAGATTTAAAACGCACCTCATTTGAGGCAGGAAGTGATATAATAGGATATCCTGTTTACAGAATTGGTACAGTGGGTGTACTTTCACTTTCACTTTGCAGTCTGTGATATTTCCTGACTGTGTGGCTGTGTTTTGACTAGTCTCTCTGTGCATTTTGTGAACTTGTCTCCTGTGTGGTCTTTAAATTGTCTTTTTGTGTTTCCTAAGTGTCTGTGGTATCCTGTGTTACTGTTTTTATGGTCACTTCTGGTGTCTAAATTTGTCTTTGTACTGTTGGGAGTCTGTTGTGGGTAGTGTTCGTTTGGGGGATAGTTGGGCTGTGTTCTGTTAATTTCTTTTGCATTTCCCTCTCCTACTTTCCCTCCATTCTCCTCTATACCCCTTGATTCCCTCGTTTTTGTGCAAGCATGTTGGGTAGGCCTTGTCTTGGCAGGATGGGAGAGGAGGAGCTGGGTGGCTTTATTTGGTTGGTGTGCCACTTCCTACCCTTAATGATTGAAGCAGGTGGGCATGTGATACAGGGGTATCACACAGAGGCAAGGAGGTTCCGGTGGGCAAAGGTCCTGTACCATCTAAAGCGAATCTACAACACACCGCGCAATGACCACCAGTTGAAACACCGTTGGGGTGACCTGATTGCCCGAGAGCAAGACCTGCTGGACCACCTGGGGATTGTGATTGGTGGCCCTGTTGGTGAGTACAAATAAGAGTAATGTGCACATTTAAATGCTCTATAGTGACAATAGTAGATTTGTTCATATGCTGCAGGAAATGTTTTTGGACATGTGAAATGCAAGTTAAACATACAGTTGTCTGTGAGATATACAATAATTACTACACATTACCGTCATTTGTTGACGCAACAGCTACACTAACTTACAAAACACAACAGGAGCCTGTAAATTAGTGCTGCCTTCACGTCAATAGATGATGCAAATGTGGCTCTAACATATGTTTCATGCATGGTCTGTGAGTGTACCAGGAAACACATGTTTTAAATCCAGATATTTTCAAGAAATATTGAGTCCCTCAATTTTTTCGGATACATGTCTGAACTGGATTCTGACACATGCCTTACAAGTTATAGCTGACCTCAGGTAACATCTTAGACTGATATTTGGACTTTGTAGTGTCACAATTAAATTAGGGATGGATGCCAAAAGTTATGCACACGGGTTCATATCTCTATAGTTGGTGCAACTTACCATAGCTGGGGCACATAAAATGAAGCAAATGATACAAATTGAGGGCAGCTAACAACTGTCTCTGGCCCTCTGTACATTGTACCTGTGTGTTTTAAATTGGTCTTAGTCACAATAGCTGGGTGACTGGTATTGCAGTCCTCCAGGAAAGTGACTTTGTATGTCTCTCATGGATACACATGATGAGAGGAATACACTCCATGAATTCGTCTGCTAACTAATGATGGAACACATGATAGTTAGGGCCACTGCATGTGGGCAGATATGTGTGTATCACTCACTGGAGTCCCCGGGTCTGTACATGTTTGCAGTGGTATGTCGGATGCAGTATCATCATGTCTGATAGGCTTGACTTTCTGTTTTAATATTACACATAGTATTTGTATTTGGAAGTGTTGTACAGTGCACAGACATTGAGCACATTTCTCCCTTCCATGCCGTATAGGTGAACCTGCCCCCTACACTATCGGAGAGGTGGCTCGATTTGCGGACCCAGACATTCCCTGTAAGTGTTTATTTTCTGTTCTGTGTTGGGTTTGCTGCTGTTGTGTGATTGACTCCTGTGTCTTGGACACATAGCAAGGTGTGATGCGCTGGTCAATGATCAGATATGTTCCTTGAGTGGAGTATCATTTTTTCCCCATCTTTGAGTTGGCCAATCATTAGCGTATTGTCATAAATTGGGATTGTAAGTCAGTCCTGCAGGCACGGCCCTGTGAATAGGGGTGAGTTTTGTGGTTAAAACTTAAAATAAGAAAATGTAGCGGAGGACCATATTTGTGATTTAGCCAGCAAGTCTGACCCTGATTCTCACAGAATAGGGATGCCAAAGTCTTACCCACAGAATTCAGCTTCCCTCTTCACTAATGAACATGTTTGACTGTATGTTTGACTTCCTAGGAGCATGTAGCTCCACATGGTGTGCTACAACTATGAGGCACTTGAGTACAATGGCCTAGGTGTGCATGCAGCTCATGGCCAGATGTGTGCTTGCATCTGTCTGCTTGTTGTAAGTCATGTGTTACTGGTAGGAAATTATGTTGACAATTGTCTGCATTTCCAAACATAAGTGTGGATGGGATTGTCCAAGGTTTGGCTGTATCCTAGTTGGACGACCTGTGGTGGGCTGCCCAAACCCATGTACAGCTGTCCAAAGCTTCCTGGGTGTCGTTGTTTGAAAGTATTTGTTACCTGCACCCCCAACCCCCTCAGGCACAGGCATAGGGTTGTGAAAAGTGTACCTAGGACTGATAATCCAAGTTTAGTACACAGACATGTAAATCTGTACGTGACTTGTCCCAACCTAGGATACCCACTCATGATTGGCAACTGCATTCTATCCTGGCAATTCCATTTACAACTCGCAGATCTTGTGGCCCTTGATTGTCATCAAGAAGATAGTTATTAGTTGGCCTGTCAGTGGTGGAGGACTTGCAGCATTTTGTTTTACCTGACAAATGGCTGAACAATGATGCATAAGTCATTCAAGTTGTTACCCATCTTTTAGAGTATTGCTGTGCTTTTTGATAGGACATGTGTAGGCTGCATTGGCATGTACTTCATCAGGGCCAATCAGTGATCTGTTTGATGATGTGGGCTGTTTCTGGTACATTAGATGTATTGTCTGATTTACTTCTGGAGCCATATCACACAATAAAGTACATAATGTTTGGTTTTCCATTTGTTTTAACAGCTGCCAATATGAATCCCATCCAGATTCTGGAGCTTCAGCGCAGTGCGATGCGTTACCACCACATTCTGGATGTGGAGTCAGGGTTCTGCAACATGGCAAGGCGTTATCAGAATGAAAGAGTCTCTGAAGTGTTGAGGGCATTTTCCCAAGGGGGCCCTTCCGTGTCCACCACAGCCACCACCACCACCACTACCACCCAGGTGGCACCAACCTTAGCAGGCACCTATGCTGGACTGTCAACCTCCACTGCTGCAGGACCTGTCACAGCACCACCTGCACCTCCTCCTACAGGCATGGTACTGACAAGAGCACATACTTCCTCAACTGGCACCCAGACCACCCCTGCTGAGGTCATGGACCCAGCAGCTTTTCAACAGATGCAACAGAACTTGGACCGTATGTTGCGGAAAATGACAAGGCTGCAGAAGGAGGTGGCACAAGTAAATTGGAGGGTGCGTGCCATAAAAAAGATCCTGCGGAGGGCAAACCTGTAGACAATATACCCTCAGACATGATTCCCTCCCCTCCCTCCTCTCTCCTTGTTCTTTCAATTAATGGGTTTAGAGGGCTTAGTGTAAGGTTAGTATAAGCCGTTAGTTTAGTTAGTAGTAGGGGGTGGGGGGTGGGGGTATGATACTTTTAACATCAGTTTTTTATTATGTGTGTGGGTGGGTGGACGATGATGTTGGGGTTTTGGTGTTGTATTAAAATATATATATATATATATATATATATATATATATATAAAAAAATACAAAAAAATATATATCTGTTTAGTATAAGATAGTATGTGTGTAGGTTAGTATTTGTTGTCCTCCATGTGTCCCGTCTTATAAGGGGGGGGGGTTGATGTTTACATCATTTCGTTAAATGTGATAAGTAAGTTTAGCTTAGGTTAGTTAGAGCTAGTTGTGGGTAATGTGTAGTTAGGATAGGTTAGGTTAGGTAAGGTGTTTCCCCAGGATTTAGCTGCTGTTTTTACTGTTTAATACCTATTTAGGTAACTCTTTACAGTATGTGTCACATGCTTGGGGATCAGGGCCTTGCGATGAGTGAACAGTGTCTCTTTTGTATTAGCTTTTCTGTCCCATGCTGCAACCAAATCCCAACTAAGCTGTTACATTGGCAGCTACACCAAAGCTACTTTGCTAAGACTCTGTCATCCATTGCACCCACCACTCACGGTTACTATGGATCCCAAAGTGTTGTTAATTTTTGATGTATGTTTTCAATGTCACATACTTTGCTACCAGAATTGGTATTGAGGTCACTGTGTTAAGTCTGCTGCAGCCTGATGTCCAAGCGAATCCTTATAAGGTGAGTGGTGGTATGCTCTCATGTAGTATGGTATACATAACTCACACCTATCATTTGTTACAATGTTCAGCCCAGTTACAAATTTGTATGTAAACTCATACACATCCATTCATGCAGTATGGTGTACACCCTTGCATGGCTGCTGCCTGTTCTGCAGTTGACATCATGCATGAACACACCCCCTCTAGGCTGGCTGCCATATTTTCCATCCCCACCCGCACCTCCTTGGCCAGCTCCTGCTGTACTCCAACTACATTTCTCTCAAAGCTGGTGCCGGTGTCGTCAGAGTCTTCAGCTGTGTTGGAGCTTGGAGAACGTACAATTGGGGTGGTGGGCGGGTCCTCTGTGATGGCTGCTGTTCTGTGCTCCTCCTTGTGACTGAAGGTGGGGTCTGGAGGGTTCCAAGGACATCCTGGAGGGTCTGCTGGCTGATGTTTGTCAGCTTGTCATCCATGTCATCAGGGTAGTCCTGGACAGGCATATCTGCAGGAGAGCCATCATCCTCTGCAATGAGATATGGTACAATTAGTGTGTCTGTATTGTGGGATTTGTAATGTGGTGTGCCTGCCTTCCTGTCATTTTCACATTATGATCTTGGTTCCTGTTCATTGTTCCTGTCTTTCATCTTAGCATTCTCCCAGGCCTATGCCCCACCTGCATGTCACATGTATTGTGGTCAGTTTATGGACTTGTCAGCATCACATCCTCTAGGTGTAGGTTCTGGCCAAATTGTGAAATGCCACCTTCTTGTCCTACTCAACCCTCCGTCTACTTCCATTCTCATGGTGAGGACTTTCACTGGCTGTGGGTGTTCTGATGGCACTTGCACCACACTTAACATTCTGGAACTGCCCCAGTCTCTGATATTTTACATCTACCTATATGTTGCTGAGACCTAGCATATACTGGGCCATATTTATACTTTTTGACGCAAAATTGCGCTAACGCAATTTTGCGTCAAAACAATTTGCGCCGTCTAACGCCATTTGGATGCACCATGCGGGCGTCAAATTTATACTTTGACGTACGGCGGCGCAACCAACAGGTGGGAGTCATTATTTCGTGACGCACACAGCGTCGGTCTGTCGTAAAGGAAACCAACGTAAATGCGACGCACATCACTGTGGGTCGATTTACGACAGCGCAATCGTGAAAACGCCGGTTTTTTTCACGCAATAGCGTCACATTTTTGCGCGAAAACTGCCCTTTCAGGAGAGGAGACCCAAAATGGATCCTAGATGCCCCAATAGACCCCAGGAGGATGAGAGCAGACCAGGAACCAGCCAGGAGGAAGCATACAGGACCCAGGACATTTTTTAAAAAAAAAGAAAGTGTCGCTTCAGTGCAGAGGAGCAGGAAATCCTGGTGAAAGAGGTGACGGAACACCAGCACCAACTTTTCATCTCCTCAAAATTGCCACTCAGTAGGAGAGAGGCCATCTGGAAACAAATTGTGGACAAGATTAACAGTGTGGCTGAAGAACGCCGGACAGTCACCGAGTGTAAGAAACGCTGGCATGACTGCAAACGTAGGACCAAAAAGAAAATGGCCAGGAACAGGAAGGCAGCAATGCAGACTGGAGGGGGGAGTCCAGCACAACAGGAGGCCCTGGACCACATGGAGGAGATGGTCGCAGCCGTCATCCCGGAGGAGATCGTCACAGGGATTCAAGGACTGGACAGCGCAGAATACCACGACACTACGCACATGCAGGGTAAGTCGCATGGGGAATCATAATACAATAATGGGGACTGTAAGCAGGGGGGGGATACCTACTACACAATGCATGTAAGTCAGCACATATATGAAGTGGCATGGGGAAAGGGGCACGGCAGGGGGGCATGCCCAGTACTGACCGAAGCTGGGGCACGACAAAATACAGCAACCACAACAGTCCCACGGGGACATCCTGTAATTACAACAAGAGAGCCAAGGGAAAGCAGTGACAGGTGGGAAGGACACTACCTCAAATCCACATCCAGGCACTTGTATTGCAAAATCTATTCTACATCAACTAGGTCCCTATCTGTAATGCAGTAGCAAATACAACAACTGTAACTTAACTGCAAACACAGTTGACAATAACACCTCTCATCTCTGTGCAGCTATAGTACCAAATGGCAGAAACCCCACACTGGAACATACATACCTAAATTAGGGGGTGAGGGTGACATCTGCAATTACTCCTAGAAATAAGACAAAGGTACCAGTACACTCAAATGCTGAATGTCCATAACTGACACATACATAAGCCTAAGTAAACAGCAATAGGAGCCACACAGCACTAACGATACACACATGCTGCATACGTCAGGGTCCCTCACGTGCCTGGCTAACAAGGCTACATCACTAATGTCATACTGCTCAGACAACAACATTGAGGAGGGGACACAGGCAACTGGTCACTGAAACACACCTGCAAAGTCGGACAAACAAATAGGACCTTCATACGATAAACAGGCCAATCCAATTCAAAACACATCACCCAACACCATCTCAAAACATCAAGAATGTTTACATCCATACCACATCCTAACATTGACATGCATAGGTAATGCCACGTTACATGCACAGATCATGCAATGTGATTAAAAAGTGTATGGGGCAGGGCCTGAGAGGCAAGTGTGCTGGCAGGGCAGTCACAACACCCACAGTCAGTCAAAGTGTAGTGTGGCAAGTGAAACGTATACTTTGCGCATTAGCCTCAGGCTGGAGGCCTTTGTGCATCTTACCCTGAATGTACTTATACTCATTTGCTCACATCTAAGTGCCTCAGAGCACTTTGCACTAAATGATTCTCATTGCCCTTCCTATCAGTTAATGTAGCAAATAGTCAGTCCTAAGGTGTTGTCAATTAGTCAAATCACACTGTTTTGCCTACTTCTGCAATGGAGTTTGCCAGAACATATTCACTCTGTGCCCCAGTCAAGGATACCGTCTGGTACGTTGCTGATAGATGTGGTAGGGGTCAAGGTTTGGCATTCCTGCTTATGGAAACTTTGTCATCACCATGACATATGTCTTTTACATTCACTCCCTTGTCCCAAGACACGCATGGGGGAGTTTCCAAACAGAAAATAACAACTAGATGCTGCCTGCCTTGCTGCTGATGCACAACCAGATCCTAGCCCATTCCTCTGATATGAGGGATGATGTCTCCCCTGTGATTCTGACAGGCAACCTCCAAACTTAACAAGCTGTGCTATACATAGAACATGCAGGGGGAGAGTAGAAACAGTTAGGCACCATGAAAGCTGTGTACTAATGTATTACTCTCCTGCGGACTATTTCAATTCTAACAGTGTGTATTGTTTGTGTAAATGGGGCTCACACCTAAATTCCTACAAGTCAGTTGTACAATGAAACTTCATATCAAACTAATACTGTCTATGTCATTTGTGTATGGGAACCTACCGGAAAAGATACAAATGTGTAGGACCTGAGTGACCACCACTTCCCTGAGAAGTTCCAAAGATGTCATGCGCTCGGATGTCTAAACATTCCATTGATGTGGGAGACCAGAGGCACTGCTAGTTAGTCTTAGCTAAATTGAATATCTGGGTGACAGAGTTATTTTCAAGTGGGTCAAACTTAGTCCCCCACACCATTAGCTATCCTGCTGCCTAGAAAGCCAAGAATCACATGTTGGATAATGAGAGCCCACCCTACAAAATGTCCCTCCATAACAATAGTGAAACACCGAGTGAGGAGTTGGAGAAAAAAACACCTATTCCTAAATAATTACAATGCAACACCTAGAGGCGACCTGGCAGACATGTCTGAAAGATCCATATCAAACATGTGACACACAGGTGGGCCATAGGCCTACAACAATGCCCTATGACGGACAGCAGATACCTAGACAAACACAGAGTACAATGTTAAGGCATCCAAAGGCTTGTATCTTACTGCAAAATTGTCACAACACAGACACACTAATTGTACCCTGTTTCATTGCAGAGGAACACAGATCTCCTGCTGATCTGCCTGTCCATGAGTTCCCTGATGACATGGATGACGACACCATCAACCTCCCACAAGAGACCATTGACATGGTCCTTGAAAGCCTCCAAACCCCACCTTCAGTCACAAGGAGGAGCACAGAAGAAGCAGCCACCACAGTAGAACCACCCGCCACCCCAATTGTAAGACCTGCCAGCTCCAACACAGCTGAGGACTCTGACGACACTGGCACCAGCTTCGAAAGAACTGTTGTTGGGGTCCAGCGGGAGCTGGCCAAGGAGGTGCGGGTGGGGATGCAAAATATGGCAGCCAGCCTTGAGGGGGTGCGTTCGTGCATGTTGTCAACTGCTGATCAGGCAGCTGCAATGCAAGCCAGAAATTTTCTCTTGGAGGACATTTCAAAAACACTGAAGGAAATTGGCACAGCTGTCATCCAGTTGACACAACAACTCAAACTGCAAGCCACTCAACGTGTGCACGAATGCAACATAGAACCCCTCAGGGCCGACCTGGCTGCCTACCATCGGGATGTGGCTGCCATTCTGAAAAACCAGCAGGCCCTCCTTGCTGCAGTACTGCCCTTCCTTACTCCACAGGGATCAGCCCCCGGGATGTCTGCCTCCTTGTCTTCTAACACTGAGGTGTGTGTTGCCCCTTCACAACCAACAACAACAAGGACACACCAGGCAACACACACATCAGAAGAAGAAGACATGGAACAGATAACATTCACACGCAAGAGTACCCAGAAGCCCTAGTCCCTGCACCATGCCCTACTCTGACCAAGGTCCTACGTTTTGACACATGCCAGTCTCACTACAACTAACCTCAATGACTGTTCGGCAATCCACTGTCTGACTTGTCCACCTTGCCAGTGAATGTTTCTCTCCTACCATTTGGCATTTCATGTTCCTCTGCACTGTCTGTGACATCACCCCAGCATGTCAGGAGCATCATCCACACCCCTTCTGTAGGATCACCATGTAATAATGCACCAGAAAGGAGTCAGCAAACATGGTGAATGGACATTTTGCACAACACCACTTATAAATAAATATCACTTGCACACCTATTGTGTCTCTGTGTCATTTCAAAATTCAACTGTGCAGTAGATAATTCCAAAGTGGCTGTGTGGAAACCATGTCGATTCTCTATACTACTGTCCTGATTACATGTATACTGAATCATCTGTGCAGTGGCCAGGATTGCATCATAGCTTTACTATACTGAGGAAAATAACTGATGAAGGGACTAAGCACACACAATCATGCTGTGTTGGACAGAATGATGCACCATCTATAGCTATTCTACACAACTAATGGTGGCTGAGAAATGTAGGCACCATGCAATACTAAAATTTGAAATTATGCTGTAGAATGAAAGGAATGATAAACAAATTACACTGCATCAATCACCCTTACGGCGTATACTTCCATGAAGGAAAGTCATGCTGAATCAGTACACACATGATGTAGGTCAGCAATGATAGCAACAAGACAAGAGTGTGAACAAATCATCATCTATAAAGCTCTCCCTGAACTTTACAATGCTGTCCGACCTATCTATTTACCTACAATAACAAGTCTGTAAGCACTCTTTGTGAAGTAGGATACATACCAACCCCAAACCTTGATGATCAATGCACACTACCAATGGTGGCTCTCCAACATGGTGGATACTTACCAAGTTAGCACACGGGTAGCTGGCATGTTAAACCTCATAAGCCTGGGGATAGGGAGCATGGAACACAAATGTCATACTTAACATTTCTGCTACACTGATGTCAAGGCCATGAAAAGGTAGCACCTAACGCATCAGGTAAAGGGTTAACAAAATTTTTATTTAAAAGTAGTAATAAAAGAGGCAACTAAGGGAAAGGTAAACCTACACTAATCTAACCTGACTACTACTAACCCACAACTGTCCCTAACTAACCTAAGCTAAACTTACTCTACACATGTAACGAAACGATCTAAACATCAACCCCCCACCCACCATTAAGAGACAAGACACATGCAGGACAACACTTACTAACCTACACACATACTATACTATCCTAAACAAACATATATTTTTTTGTATTTTTTATTTTTTAATTTTTTTTTATATATATATTTTTTTTATTTAACAGGAATCCCAACATTGCCCCCCACCCACCCACCCACACAAAAATATTAGATAGAAAGTATAAGGACCCCCCACCCTCTTACCTAACACTAACTAAGCTAATTACCTATACTTATCCTATAACTAACCCCCCAAACCCAACTAACAGTATGAAAAGAGGAAAGAGGGGAGAGGGGAGGGGTAAAAGTTCAGGAGGGCAAAAGAACTAAAGATTTGCCCTCTGAAGTGTGCGCCGGATGGAGCGCACCTTTTTTTTAACCTCCGCCATGTCCTCCGTCAGGTTGTCCACCTTTTGAATTAACCTGTCCAGTTTCCTAGACAATGCCTGGAAGGCTGCAGGGTCAATTGGAGGGTCACTGCTGGTCTGCGTGCCGGTGGAGGTGGAGATTGTCGCTGGAGTGGAGTGGCCACGGGACAGCCCTGCTCCCAACACACGGCTGGGTCCAGGTCTTGAGGAAGATGGCTGGTCCGTCGCTGGGTCCCCTTGGGCAGACCTGGTGGTTGTAGGTGGCACTGTTGGTGGAGCCTGTGGTGTGGCATACCACGCCCCGGAGGCCCGATCGGAATTGTATCTGCGGGCCATCCTACGATACCCACACTGCACCTGCAGGATGTGCCTGTACCTCATTGCCCTGTGCTCAAACTGGTTGCGCTCTGCGGCACTCAGGTTTGCAGCTGTGAAGAGAAAAGGGAAATATTGAGCATTGAATTTACAGTGGGTTGAATCCCACAATGGCTCATTTGTCCATTACTAGAAATATATTGTATGCAGCAATTGTTACAACATAGTTCACGGAAATGCTCAGAGGAAGTACATGTGAATCATGCATCCCTAAGGTCATATCACACCTAGCATATCCATGTCTCTACATGATGGATGACATCACCCTAAACTACTCATCCAAATCATACCTAAGGCATTTGACATTATGGCACCAGCTCTTCTGCATACTGACTTCAGTACATATGTCATTCTATGTGATTACACTCACACTCCTCACTCAATAGCATTTTTAATTAGTTGTGTGCTAAGATTGAACCCCTGGCCCAGAATCATGTGTCCACACTAGGTGTCAGATGTAGGAAATTAGGAAAATCAACTAGCAAATTGCAAAGCAGAACGGTGTCTCTGACACCGTCTGCGAGTCGCTATGGGGTCCATAAAACCCACCTCATGAACATCAATGATGTGGGTTCCAAGTTGACCCACCTTAGCAACATGGGCACTCACGGGGATGGTGGCCTGCTGGGACCAGCAGAACTCCATAGACGTGACTGTTTTTAAATTAAGCAAGTTATTTCTCCCCAAGTGTAGGCCGTTTACCGGAAAGAAAAATGAGCAGCAATTATTTTTAAATCACAACAATTGTACTTGGAAATTTTCACGGTAATTATTGGTCCCTTAGACCACTGGCTTTTTTGCGCAGGATTCTTTTAGTCCACTCACAAAGGCTGAAGCTTTACAATGAGGACCCCTTCCAGTCAGCAAGGTGGTTACCATCCACTTCAAGTGGATGATAACAACTACTCACTTTGCAACCACGTACTCGGTTGCAAATGGAATTGCCTACCACTGTGATTTGCAAGTAGGTCTGGTAAAACCCTTCATTATATCAATTTTGAAAAGCATTTTACTCATATGTACATGACCACCAAAGACATTTTGGATTAAGAAACAGACGTTTGCAAATCCCACACAGATATTTATGCCATTTGCAACGTGTAGACATTTTTCTCACTCTGGCCCAAGGTACTAACTCAAGTCACAAAAGGTGTTAAGTACGTGTAACATACTGGTTGCTACAGTCCTAGGTACCCTGTTTCACAGTAACATCCCAGTCTTTGTGGGTGGTGTGGGAAGAACAACCAACAATCCCATGTTCAATGCACACCCAGGAGTGTACAGAAAGTGCAACAATTATGTGCCTTCACACACAACACCTATGAAGGGCTAGCAACACGTTGTAGTCAGCCCAACCTTGTCACATCCCAGGTCCACACATGTCAAAATGTTATGACTTAGCCCAACATAACATACTATTAGTGAGGCATGTTTAACAACACACACAGGGGAGGTAGTACACCCATTCACATGATTCAACTGAACACCTAGGGCATTGCACTCAAGTCACACACACTTCGAGTTCACCTTGTGGAAGTACATGCCCATGGAAGATCCAACCTACAGTGTACACAGTCCATCCTCAACTAGGAAGAAGCACTTGTCATCAATGCCATGTGCCTAAGCTATCTGGGAGACTGTCAGTCTGATATGCAGACTCAGTTCATGGCAAGTCCCTGACCAAATCTAACATTGACCAGTCTATTCGAAATGAGTCATACCATTCCCAATTGCCGCCCTAATTGAATGGGCTACAGCCCCTCAATCTGAGAGATGACTACGTATTGCTTGGCAGAAACATAATTCTAATTTGATATCACACTAAAAGAACAAAGCAAATGAACGGCCAGCACATCAAATCATGAATTCTCTTGAACACACAGTAATCCATCATGCGTCATTACCAAACAATGTAAATAGCACTCAGGCGACACCCACTGTAGGTATCGGGGTCGTCAAAATGGGCCACCTCTCCCACGGTGTACGGGGCTGGTCCACCTGTAAAGCATGAAACAAAGATTATACTCAGACTGGGTGAACGGACAAAAGATTTCTGTTACAATGACACTGTGTGAAAATGACATGGTAATGATAGACTTACACACATGCTCATCCTGCATGGATCACTTTGTATTCAACATTAACATTGGATGAGTCTCCTGCTCCAGTGTCACACCCTACTACACTCATGCAGTGGTCAGGACAGTCAGGTGTCGTCCAAGTTAATCCTCCATTAGTATGCCCCAACAATAATGTTATCCATACATCTCAGCATGTGCATCCCCGAGAGACATTCCAAAACTGGTTCCATGAGGACTGCATGACCACTCACAATAAAACAGGCTATTTGGACAGGGTCAACAGACAGCAACCAGACACACATGTGACATATGTGTGAACAACATGACTGACTTCATGTGACGTGACGGCAACACACATGTATAGCATCATCATGTGTTTCCAATTTTCTGTCTAGCTATGGCGTCTGCATCTGTAGGTATGTTGTTTCTACATGACGTACTCACTGGCCATTATGACCAGTGGAGTACAAATGGAGCCGTTCACGTGTTGCATTTCTGACACAAAGGCAACACTACATTACATGCAGCTACAGGCATCTGGTATGTGTTGCAAAAATGATCCATCGGACTGGTAGCATAGGTCTTCATACACATTCTGCAACAAATACACATTAGGACACATATGTATACCTTTGTAGCGCAGCATTTGAAACATTTTGGGACGCAGAGAGGGGGCGACTTAGCATAATACAAATAGATGTTGAATTTATAAAGCTGTCATTGCGTGTACATGTGTTGCAAGAATGGGGATTAATGTGTATAACCATGGGCCTAGGTTTCCCTGGCATTACACACACTCAGCTACTTATTTTGCAGATTCGCTAACAATCATCACATGTTCACACACCGATTTCTGTCATTCCCATGTAATTGTTTTTTACTCACCAACATGGCCACCAATCTGGAGTCCCAGGTGGTCCAGCAGGTCCTGTTCCCTGGTGATCAGATCTGCCCAGCGGTGCTTGAGTTGGTGTACATTCCTGAGACTCCCATAGACCCGGACCAGGTGATGGCGCACCTTCTCCCACCGGATTTTCCTGGCCTCCGTGTGATACCCCTGTATCACACGGCCCCCAGCTTCCAGCATTAGTGGGAGGAAATGGCTTACGAGCCATATGAACCCCCCCAATTCGTCTTCCCCCATCCTGGACAGGCGAGGCCTACCTGACATATTGAGAGGGATAAGAATGTACCAACAAAATATAAAATATAAAGGGGGAAATGGGGAAAGGTAAAGGTGTGAAAGAAAAAGGAGAAGTAGAAAAATAGCCCAACTAACCCCCCAAACTATGCTACCCACAACAGACTCCCACAGACAATACAAACTATCACAGGTATAGACAAAATAACACTAAACAGACTGAGACAATGTGATACAACAATAATAGATTGACACTAAGACAAAATACAAGGCACACAGGACACTAGAGCAGTAAAACACAGGACAACACCTTTCACACAACCACACAGTCTAGAGAAATCTGAGACTGCAAAGTGAAAGGGAAAGTTACCTCCCAGTACAGATTTTGTAAACAGGATATCCTATTACAGCACTTCCTGCATAAAATGGCCGCCGTTTTTATTTTCCCGTTATGCGTCATATTTTCACGCATACACAGTTGTGCGTCAATTTTTTATGACGCATTACAGTGCACATGATGCGGAGTGAAAAAATATGAATATTAATCATTAATACTGTACATGAAATGACCAATATATTGTGCATGTAGCGTCAATTTCACCACGCATACATCATGGGCGTCGTTTTTTTAACACGTACAGTGGTGCACATGATGCGGAGTGAAAAAATATGATATGAATATTAATAATTAATACTGTACATGAAATGACCAATATATTGTGCATGTAGCTTCAATTTCACCACGCATACATCATGGGTGTCGTTTTTTTTACACGTACAGTGGTGCACATGATGCGGAGTGAAAAAATATGATATGAATATTAATAATTAATACTGTACATGAAATGACCAATATATTGTGCATGTAGCGTCAATTTCACCACGCATACATCATGGGCGTCGTTTTTTTTACACGTACAGTGGTGCACATGATGCGGAGTGAAAAAATATGATATGAATATTAATAATTAATACTGTACATGAAATGACCAACATATTGTCCATGTAGCGTCAATTTCACGACGCATACATCATGGGCGTGTTTTTTTTTACACGTACAGTAGTGCACATGATGCGGAGTCAAAAATATTGTGGATGTAAATAATAATTTGAAGGTGAAATATCAAGACACTTTTGGATACATTTGTATCTGACTCTGCATTGTGTGCACTCATGTACGTGAACAAATTATGACGGCCATGCTGTATGCGTAGAATATGGAGCAAATTTATCCAAATGTCTTCATGTGTTTAGCTTTGGAAAGGTGATTTGTCATGGTCAAACGGTGCGATGTGAGACACATTTGTGTTTGTATATGACAAATGTCCGTACTTTTATGTATAGACGGCCTTCACACTGTGATGTTTGGGATACGTTAACTAATGTATTGACCATATTTGACAACATATTTGGTGTAATTGCTGATGGCTATTTTGAAATGATGTTTTTGATACCATTATGTATTCCGTCTCCAAAATGTCCCCACCTTTATGATGGGGATGCTTTTATCTGTAGTCCTAACAGGGAGTGGGAGAGTCACTTTCAGTTTTTATGGGGCTGACCATGTCCCATTATGATTTTGTGTTTCATATTTGTGTAGGACTTGTGACATGGAGGCCACACATGTGCCTTATGCATGTGTTTAGTTCACAAGTACATGATTCTTGTATGTTTTGGGGGTGGTAGAGGTGGAGTTAGGCCCCCAGCACCCTAGGATTTGACCATCCAGAATAGCTACTGTATCCATGGAGTATTTTTATCATATCCTGGCAAACCTGCAGCAGCGGGCGAATGTAAGGCCATATGGTATGAATGACTGTTGACCATTCATTCATCTCATTAGCCCATTTGACGTTTGCAGTAATGATGATTTGGAGCTAAGTTGCATACCATTTTCATATGACTAAGGGGGTCATTCTGACCGCGGCGGTCGGCGGTCGCCGCCCGCCAAGCGGTTCCCGCCGAAAGACCGCAGCGGTCATTCTGGCTTTCCCACTGGGCTGGTGGGCGACCGCCAAAAGTCCGCCCGCCAGCCCAGCGGGAAACACCCTTCCCACGAGGACGCCGGCTCAGAATGGAGCCGGCGGAGTGGGAAGGTGCGACAGGTGCAGTTGCACCCGTCGCGAATTTCAGTGTCTGCAAAGCAGACACTGAAATTCTTTGTGGGGCTCTCTTACGGGGGCCCCTGCAGTGCCCATGCCATTGGCATGGGCACTGCAGGGGCCCCCAGGGGCCCCGTGGCACCCCCTACCGCCATCCTGTTGCTGGCGGGAGACCCGCCAGGAACAGGATGGCGGTAGGGGGTGTCAGAGTCCCCATGGCGGCGGAGCGCGCTCCGCCGCCATGGCGGATTCTCAAGGGCAGCGGGAAGTCGGCGGTACACCGCCGACTTCCCGTTTCTGGCCGCGGCTGAACCGCCGCGGTCAGAATGCCCATCGGTGCACCGCCAGCCTGTTGGCGGTGCTACCGCCGACCTCCGTCATGGCGGTAATTACCGCCAGGGTCAGAATGACCCCCTAAGTTTGCAAGACTCTCAGCGTTCACGATGTGATAATGCGAAGATTGTTTTGCTTGTCTGTGTCCCTTTCTGCATAAACTGGTTTAGTGTCATTTTACAATCTTCCTGCTAGGTTCAAACTGGGACACAACTGTGATGGTCTACTTTCAAATATTAGGTTGGTTGTATGACATATGTGTACATGTGTGTGGGAATGTGGATCCAGTATGACCTGTCTGTGTGTATGTTGTCACTGTAACTTGAAGGTCTCCTCCTGAGTTAGTGGCAGCTGATGTTGTTGCAATTGTGTATTGCTCACATCATACACTTGAGAGAAGCCATTGATGACATGTTCACGTACACATGGATGGTCCCACCCTGTCTCTGAACACGTGTGATGTGACTTTCAAATGATCTCCAATTTTGGGCTGGATGAGAGACTGTTTCAGTTGTTTGGATCCGGCATGTGTAATTGTCACATTTGTACTCTTGTTGGGCTCTGTGTATGGTAATGTAACATGTCACATCCTACCCTCTGTGCATACAGTTGTGATGTTTATTTTTGGTGTGATGAATTTTAATGGCATTCTTGATCAATGAGACGACATTCATCTTCAGCTATTTCAAACTAAAGGTGGTCAGAAATGAATAGGAAAAAGCATGATGTGGTGTTTGTTATCTGTGTTTATTTACAAGTGTGGAATACAAGTGATTATAATAACTTAAGTAAAAAAATTGTTCACAAGCTGTTGGCGCCTGCGCACTCCTGCTGCGGTGTTAGGTTGTTCCCCCTCCTGTTGCAGGCCAGCATCCTCCTCATCATCATCCTCAGGCATGTCTGGGTCCGGTTCAAGGAGGGGAATGTTCCTTTGTACACAAATATTGTGTAATATGGCACAAGTGAGTATGATTTTGCAGACCATCACTGGGGAGTAGAGTAGGCTTCCGCCATTGATGTCAAGGCAGCGGAACCTTGACTTTAGGATCCCAAAGGTCCTCTCCACAATGCTGCGGGTCCTCTTGTGGGCGTCATTGTATGCCCGCTCAGCAGCAGTATTTGGGTTCCCATATGGTGTCATTAGCCAAGGCTGGATGCCATACCCCTGATCAGCTGAAAGAGAAACACAGAATGGTATCAATTAGATGTAGGAGGCACTGTTGTACGTATCTTTGATGGCAGTAGTTGTGTTGTGTTGTCTGTGACTATTTTGTGTACTAATGTGACAACCTATGGTTGTTGGTGGAAACTTTGGCATTGTTTTTTTCCCTTGGCTGAGCAAGTGTTTGTTGTCTAACTGTTTGTCAGCAGGATGTATTGGTTTCTCAAGTACAGTGTGCCCTCCCTTGCATTGTGACTTGTGACACAGGTGTCCGTGTGTCCTCACTGGGGGTGTGATGATAGTTCCATGCAGAGTTGAAACATGAAAGGGTATTAGAAACGTTCATATGAACATAGCCAGGCCATCCCATCCCTTAAAAGTTATGCATTGTATTAGTGTACAGGTTATTGTGAGACTTCCAATTTGCAAGGTGACATTTAGGCAACCACAGTCATGAATGTCTTCACACTAAGCTGTGGAGTAAATTCAAATGTGTGAGAGGTTCAATGGTGACTTGTGACACATGGCTAGTGATGTGAGTACCTCAGTGTGTTCCTGTCTAGGTGTTGCTATTGTGGTGTATGTGTTGTTTATCCTAGAGGGTTTCTGTGCAGTGAGTATATAAGTAGATTTTTGTCCTTACCAACAAGTAGTCCATTGCCATACCGTCCATCCTGGAAGTGTTGGTTGATGGTGCAGTGACGGAAGATGAATGCGTCATGTACACTCCCAGGATATTTAGCCACAATGTTGCTGATCAGTCCTTGGTGATCGACTATGGCCTGCACGTTGATGGAATGTGTGTGCTTCCTGTTGCGGTAGAGGTGTTCACTCGCAGCAGGTGGCACAAGGCGTACGTGTGTGCAGTCGATTGCACCAAGGACGTGCGGAAAGCCACTGATGGCGTAGAACCCCTGTTTTGTTTCCTGCTGCTTCTGCACTGTGTTAGGGAAGCAGATGTGGCGGGGTGTCAGTCCAATGATGGCATCCAGTACTTTAGGCAGGAATGCGGAGAAAGATGGTTGTGAGATTCCACCAACCAGGGCACCAGTTGTCTGAAAGGAGCCACTTGCCAGCAGGTGAAGTACGGCAAGCAGCTTTGTTTCGGTTGGGATAGTGCGTGGAGTCACTAAATTGGGGGCCAATTGCTGTTCAATATTTGTCAGCAGCTGCTGAATGGCCTGCCAGTTCAACCGGTACCTCTGGATGATGTCTCGTTCCCTGAGGCCATGCAGGGTTGTTCGTGGGCGGAATATCCTCTCCTGCCTTCTGCGCTGTCTTTGGGGTCCCTGCTGTTGTTGTTGTGGCTGCTGTTGTTGCTGCAGGGCTCTGCGTCTACGTGCACGTTGAAGAAAAAGCACCTCCATGTCTCCCTGTTGCTGCTCTGCTGCTCTGCTGCTCTGTTGTTTGTTCTGTGTGTTCTGATTAAGTACAGGTGTGTTTGCCCCATTTTAACACCTGCCCTGACCCAGGCGTTAAAATTTCACGCTATTCGTGCTTTGCGCCATTTTTTTGCGCCACCTGCCGCACGGAAGTGATTTTTGCCCTGGAGCATAAATACCACGCACCGCTATGTGCGTCTGTTTTTGGACGGGAACGCCTACCCTGCATGTCATTAACGCAGGGCGGGGTGCCGCTTCCAAAAACTGGCGCACATAGCGCCATTTTCCTGGTGCGCCGGATCGGGCGTCAGGGTTTAAATATGGGGCAACGTTTGCGCTGAAAGTGCGTCAAAATTTTTGACGCACATTCGGCGCAAACGGAGTATAAATATGCCCCACTATGTATAGCATTGGAATGGCACGATACGGATGCCAGCATTGGTAGTGTGTACTGCAGATGTTGGGAAATATGTGCTACATTGGATTGCACTGATGGTCCTTGCAGTGTTCTATTTCCTCCTCTGACTGTGTGGGTGTATTTCTGTAACAAGTTACATATGTCCTCCCCCTCAGTGTCTGAGCAGTATGACATTTGGGATGTTGCATGGTGTCATTGGAGCTATTGTGAGACAGGCATAGGGTGGACCCTGACATCTGCAGCATGGGTATGAGATTATTGCTGTGTACCTCATAATGTTTATGACAATGGCTGATGTTTGTAGCAACTATGGACAATCACATTCAACAGGATTGGAACATTTGTATTGATTTCAGGGGATTGATAATGTTGTCATCCTGAACCCTCTAATTTGGGTGTGTTTGATCCATGGGGACATTACTGCTGTTAGCTACTTGACCTGCACACAGAGCAGAAGTGGTAACGGCAACTGTTGTCAATGTTAAATTCCACTTGCAGATATGGCCTGAGGTTGTTAATTGGGCCCTAGCTCATGTAGGGAGAATACTGGATGACGTGTGATAGCATGCCAGTTTTACGTTGTACCCTACCTTCTGGCCAGGCTTTACCTTTACAACATCCTTGGCATGGCAGATTACCCCCATGCAAAGGTTGTTGGTGTAGTGTTGTGCTTTGCCCCAGGTTTGCCCTGCACAGTCCATGCCCACGGGCTGTGTCCCTTTGCCCATTCCACTACCTGATTATCATGGCTGACATGCATTGTGTAGGAGGTATGTCCCAACCCCTGCTTGCAGTTAACAATTCAGCATTTTTGTTACCCATGCCACTTACCCTGCATCTGTGTTGTTTCCTGGTAGTCTGCACTGTCCTGTCCTTGAATCCCTGTGACGATCTCCTCAGGGATGACGGCTGCCACCATCTCCTCCTTGTGGTCCAGGGCCTCCTGCGGTGCTGGACTCCCACCTCCAGTCTGCAGTGCTGCCTTCCTGTTCCTGACCATCTTTTCTTTGGTCCTGCAGTCATGCCAGCGTTTCTTGCACTCGATTACTGTTCTCCGTACTTCTGCCACACTGTTGATCTTGTCAACCATTTGTTGCCATGTTGCCTCTCTCCTACTAATTGGCAACTTTGAGGTGACAAACAGTTGGTGCTGGTGTTCCGTCACCTCTTTCACAAGAATTTCCTGCTCCTCTGCACTGAAGCGACACTTTCATTTCTTCTTCCCCCTGTGCTGGGTCTTGTGTGGATCCTCTTGGCTGGTTCCTGGTCTGTTGTCATCTTCCTGGGGTCTGTGCAAGCATCTGGGATCCATTTTGGCTCTCCTTAGCACATTCTGCTGTGTTTGCGCCACTTTTTAACGCAATTGCTTAAAAAAACAGCACGTTTCCGGTTTGCGACGTCATAAACCGGCTCACAGTCATTTTCGCCATGTTAACGTTGTTTTTCTTTCCGACGTGACGCATTGGTTTGAGTAAAAAAAAAAGACTCACACCTGTGGTTTGCGCCGCCATGCGTCAAAGTATTAATTTGATGACCGCACGGCGCAAAGAAATGGCGTTAGCCGGCGGTAAAAAAGTTATGCAAAACTGCGTCGCGCAGTTTTGAGTCATAAAGTATAAATATGGCCCTAAATATTCTTCCAGGTGACTCACTTTAGCAATTTTTACTTCTGGGTCATTTTGAATTTGCATGGCATCACTTACACAATGTAGCTTGGACTTGGTAAAACGTTCATTTTGCTAATTTCACATAATAAAATTTACTGAGAATATGCCAGTACACTACATCGCATAACGAAACTCCCCTTTGAGGATAAATTATAATGTGAGATGTACCATTTAGGAAATTTGTTAGTGTGAGTGGCACTTCCTTTAAAATGAGTATACAACAAATATTTCAGGTAGACTTTTTACCTGAGCGAACAGTTTGGATATTTTTTTTAGTATGAAATAACAAATCCGAACCTGAGCAGTGGAGTTTTGAATGCTAGGACCTATAATTTATCAAAAAAATAATTGAGGGCTCGACACCATTCAATGCATTTTTGCAGCAGTGGCATTTTTATGCACTGTTCCTACAAATTTCTTTCGGATACGTGGAACATTTTCTTTATGCTGCTCTCTAAGGATGCTCCCACATGGGCCGTTGGGATGATATTTTGGCAAGATGCTTGCCTATAGATCAATCATGTATGTCTCACTTTGGAGCATTTTAAGAGAAGACAAGAAGGGGCTTATATCTTTTCCGAAGCAAGGATCACAAAAAAACTGGTGTCATATGTAACAGATTATTTGATGATATGAGACAGAAGTATACTGGATAGGCGAAGCAGCTGATGCTAAATGTTATAATGGCCCAAAATAAAAACACAGAAATGTGGTCGAAATGATATTGAGTAAATCTGTTCTAATTAATGTAGAGTTCAAATTGACCAACTCATAATGGCATATCAGATGGAAAGACAACAGGTATTTCCCACGAGGAATTTCGTTCTTCACTTTCGACTGAATCCTCATATGCCTCAAGATCTATGATTGACAAAAAAATGTAGATTGGCCCTGTTACCGGAAGCTATTGATTCAGGAGAGTGATAGAACATGGAGAGATAAATTATGAATGTGCATTGTTCAGGCTGGTCACTATGTATGCATCTATCCACACATCTTTGTAAACTTCACCACTTGGCTTGATACGTCTGAGTGTGTCATAACGATCCCTGTTAAAGATATTGTCGATTATTATGCGGAGACGAGTTTCTCTGTTAAGAATGTATCTGTGCAAACTCAGAAGCTTCCAGTCTCTCTAGGGATTAAAAATGTGCGTAACCTAACAAGATACATTTGAAAATAAAGACTAAAGTTGAATGGTGAGGGGTTTTCATAGTTCTCCTAATCCAGGAGATTCAATAATGGAAACCAATCTGATTCCTATGACCTGTTTAGCTGGTTATTTCGAAATCATATTTCACTTAATTAGCATATCAACTTTTTCCATAACTGTAAGCATCTAAAGGTTTTACCAAACATAGCTCAATGGTGCATGGGTAAGAGCTACCATAAGCTTCTCAAATACAGAACACCAGAAGCTTTCTGTTTCTGAAAAAAAATGGATGTTACAGTTGTCAAAACATCAGAGATTGTTTCTAATGAAATTATTCTTTCCCCAGCATACAAAGTACTTCCTCGCGTACTTTATGGGTAGGGAGCAGAACTGCCATCTCACAGACCATATGCTTGGAACATTTATGTAATTCTAGCTCAATCATTCCATATGTGCTAATATATGCACTTACTCACGGAAAGAAAAAATAACTACAAATGTATATTATGAAAAATCCTGCCAAAGGATCTATAGGGCGTTAGACATCACCATCAGGCCCACCCATTTTTTTTTTCCCTAACACAGCTACATCCATTTATTGACAATCCTGAGCTCAATGCAACTACTATTCAAAATAAGCATACTTCACCATTTATTTCTCTCCTGTGATACCAGCTGAAAATTGCTAAGGGATTCACCAACTTAGATTTGTGCCATGCATATAATCATGTGCCAACTAAACACAGGAACGCATGAAAACTGTATTCAATACCAAACGTGGACAATGCAAATATCTGGGTTCTTTTATGGAATCTGTCTCCTGCATTCTAAAACCTTTTTAATGATATCCTACATGTCATTTTCAATTAATATGTAGTAGTATAGCTCACGCCACCCCCCGTTTTAGACGGGACAAGAAATATCTTGGGCGATACTGTAGTGGGAAATTCAAACGTGGCTGGTATATATATGACTGAAAAGGGTATAAAACCTCCCCACGACACCCCATTTGCAAGAGAGAACCTTGTGGTTGAAGCTCCCCAAGCCAAAACAGATGGCCTAGATACCATCCTTAGTTGGAATATTGCAGGGTTGGAAAATAAAATGAACAACCCTGAATGGGGCAAATTCATAGACGAACATAAAATATGTCTTTTCCAAGAAAGGTGGGCACTGGAGCCTAAATACGGAATTGGTTATAAAAGTTACTGGGTCCCAGCAACTAAGGTGAATTCAGGGAGACCCTCAGGTGGGCTGCTTATATGGCTTAGCTGTTCCCTCAAATGCCGGGTTGAAACAATTGACTTGGGCTGCCCCGATTTGATGGGTTTATCAATACCATTCCTTAGCGAGAAACCACTTTTAATAATCAATATCTATAACAGGAGCCTGGGTAGCAAATATGAGTCCGACACATTGACTATTTTGGACAGCTTTCTCTCTTGCAAATCACCCTCCCACTTTATTCTTATTGCAGGAGATTTTAATGTCACTTTCGAACCCTATTTGCTGGCCCATGAACTATACAAAGATGAAGACGCCTACTGGGGTATCCCTCAACTGGTGTCAAGCAAAAGACCAAAAATAAATAGATTAACACATCAGGTTGTGGATATTACATTGGCACATGGCCTGCGGGCCTGCAATGGTCGCTCCCGTTCGGACCCAAATCTTCACCCTACATTTAGGCGCGGGACACAGAAGAGCCAGATAGATTATATTTTGCTTGACATCCGCTTGTGGGGCTATATGGTTGACATGAATATTGTAGAACATGAGGAAAGTGACCATGAGCCATTGATTTTATCTCTTAGGAATTTATTACCCCTACTTGAAGTCTCCTGTCACAAGACTCACGAACAACAGCTCGCACTGACCAACAATAGACGAAATGTCAGATGGGAACCCCTGAACACTAACACAGTCACCTTGGCATCTGTCTACAGGCAGTTGGTTGATCACATGGATTGCATTTCTCAGCCTTTAGAAGATAGTGGTGGGCTTATAGCAGCCCACACTCAATTTTTTAATTCTCTAAAAAATCTTTTTACTAAAGAGCCTGCAAAAGAAGTTAAAAAGAAGTGCAACGCAAGGTGGTTTAACGATGCATGCAGGGAAGCACAGCACAAACTGCTGAGAGCTTTAAGAGGAGGCCAGTCAGATCATATAAGGGAAGCTAGGAAAGATTATAAACAGGAACAAATTAGAGCCCGTAGGAGATGGGATGAATCTAGATGGGTTTCCCTCCTGGAGTCTGCTAAAATAAACGACACCTCGAAATTTTGGAAACTGGTGGCTGATGCCAGTGAAGAACCTAATCGTTCACCTGGTGCCTCAATACTCCCTGTAGAGTGGACAGATCACTTTTCCCGATTATATTCTGGGATTACCAGTGTTACTACCAGGGAATTGAGCCATATCATGATTACTGAGACCCCCAAAATTGAATTTACCCTGGCTGAAAACCGGGCTGAGATCGTTTCACTGAAATGGGGAAAGGCCCCCGGCCTTGATAAAATACCAGGCGATTTATACAAGACAAACCCGGATATATGGGCCCCATATCTGAACCTCATTTCCAATACGGTAACTGCAGGAGCACCTGTCCCGAGTTCCTGGATGGGAGCAGAGATAGTTCCCATCTTTAAGAAAGGTAACCCCTCTAACCCTGTCAACTACCGTCCAATCTCCTTACTTGACAACTTCCAAAAACTTTTTGCAAAGCAAATGTTGTCCTGTCTAGAAGAATGGATTCTGGAAACCAATGCCATTTCTGATCTACAAGCAGGGTTTAGGCCAGCAGTTAGTACCATAGATCAGGTGCTAAGATTTTTAACAATAAAATGAAAGACTGTGGAAGTAGAAGGGGGCAACCTTTTTGTAGTTTTTATTGATCTTAGAGCCGCGTTTGATCTGGTCCCCAGAAACCAGCTATGGCTGACACTAGCCAATATGGGTATCCCACACGGCCTCTTGAAACTTATCGCCCGACTACACGAGAATACTTATGCACAAATCAGGAGCGGTAAGGATGGTGATCTAACAGAAGCAGTGGCTATCGAGAGGGTAGTCAGACAGGGGTGTGTTTTGGCCCCTACTCTTTTTCTTCTATACATAAATAATTGTATCAAGTATTTAGCAAATTGCATTAATGATTCCCCAAAGCTGGCCGGAAACAAAGTTCCATGCCTACTCTATGCAGATGACACTATCCTCCTGTCTAAATCATCTATGGGAATCCAAAATCTGCTTAACCAGTTCGGGGTATTCTGCAGAGATTACAGATTAGATATAAATGTTAAGAAAACTAAACTCATGATATACAGTGCCCCGAACAAGAAGCTTAGAGCAAATATAAAGATGGACTCAATTCACCTGGAGAGGGTAATGGAATACGATTACCTGGGCATCAGACTATCTGATAAGGGCAGTTGGGATGCAGCTATAAGGAAAGGGGCATTAACCATCAGCCAAAGATGTGGAGCGATAGGATGTAAGGCTTGCACTGCAATAAGCCCCCCTCTGACACTTATCTCAGAAATTTACAAAGCCCAAATCCGTGCCGCGGCCCTATATGGAGCGGAACTTTGGGGATCTCACAGACAACTGGACACTCTTCAAATCAAAGAAAATAATTTCCTTAGACACATATCCAGACTAGGGAAGGGCTCGCCGATGCGCCCCCTAAGACTGGACCTGGGTCTAAATAGCATTAAAGATACAGCATGCTTAAGACCACTTCTGTACTGGGTCAGACTATGGAAAACTGAAGAACTCGAACCCTTCAGGTCAGCAGTTAAAGAACAATTGCCACCTTGCTACGGATGGGAAAAAGTAAGGTGGCTAAGGGAGATGAAAGCGGCTTGGGTCAAACTGAAATTATCCCATTATTGGGAGAATCCCGAGATGATTCCTGGTAACGCTAGACGCCTGATCAAAGATCGATACTGGGAAAAAATTCATGAGGAATCTCTCGGCTCAACTGGGTTAGGTCGGCTGACAGCAGAGTTTCTGCTGGTCAAACACGAACCTCTGCCTGAAAGCTTCCTGGATCTCCCTATACCAGCCCATGCCCGCTCTTTACTACTTCAGTTCAGATATGGAACATTGGCAGTCAACAGCTTTACGGCTTGCTGGTCGACCAATAGTCCTTTATCTGACAAATGCATAAACTGCCATCTATGCAAGGAAACTTCTGAGCATGTCCTATTTTTCTGTCCTTTGTACAAATGCCCTCAAGGGAAGTGGATTATTCCTCTGTGCAAAACACTGTCAACACAAAACCGAAACAGTGTATATAGAATGTGTAAATATGACACTTCCACGCTGGTAGTGAGCTCTGTTTCTAAATATTTGGCAGCAGCATGGAAAATACGCAGTAGAATCATAACAGATCTTAAATCCACTGGTTGAAGAACGGTCTAGAAGTTAGCGAATTAGCATCCTGTCATAATAGTCTGGGCGAAATCATTAGTGCGATCTATCAAGGACATAAGACTGTATCTCCGAGCATGTTGTCTAGTGGGTTACCCCAATTGAAGTGACTCATAAGCCCCTTGGCGCATATAATTTTATAAATGGCAAGATGCAATTTATCTGATCAACTTATTTAAGAGAACTGACTAACTTAGGGCACCATTTTCCACTGATTGACTTCTAACTTTTGTAAACAGGACCTATGTAGTTGTATGTAGTTTCTATGTCTTATCTTATGTACAAATCCGTCTTAGAATAGTTTATATGTTTTTAACAATTGATTCGTATTATTTTAGCATTTAGCTTCTTGTATAGGGCAAGATCCAGACACTATTTTAAGAGTCTTGTCTTAATTATTTATGAAACTTTTTATGTAGTTTTATGAACCCTTTTTTTATATAAGCAGTGTACTAATTGCTAATGTCTCTTTTTACCTGATGGTCTATGGTTTTTATCCTTCTGCATGTATGATTATTTTTTAATTTCTCAAATGGTCCAAACCTGGACCGAATAAACTATTGATTGATTGATAGTAGTATAGCATGTTGATTTAGCTTGAGACCTTTCATTGGACGTAAAATCACAAAGTTAGTGTAGAATCTTAATTAAAGAAACACAGACACTTTTCTAAGCAGTTGTATTCACGGGGAAATGCGTCTTACAATATCATGTGTTATAAGCTGTTCAGAAGAGTACATTAGTTTATCCAAGGTCATCTGACTCTGGCACACAATATACAGGCCTTCTCATCACTGAATATCACAGTCCAGAGAAAATACAAAATGGATTCCACAACCACCATCCATGTCAGTATGCGCACTCAAGAAAACTGCAGGGTCCAGTGAATTATTTTTAAATGTCTGTTTTGATGTGTGTCTGATCTGTTTTTTCTGTTATATTATATTCTGAAGTGGAATCAGTATGAATTCAGCGAAAGGTAAAATATTTCTGCAATGTGACCCATTCTTATGTGTATAAACAGTATTCAGTGACTTATTGGTTTAGTCAACTTCTAAAAGAAGTTTGTTCCTTCCTTATCACTTTGTTACCATTATAATCATTCCATTTACCAAATTCACTCAAAAAATACACTTGTTCAACGTCGTCCAGAACAAACACTGCCTTTTAAGAATTATGTCTGGTTTTACAACTGCAGGTGCTTTGAGATATACTGCACTCACAACACCATTCATTGTAGAATTAAATGCATCTCCTACAACTACTATGCATTTCTATCACAAAAATACTCCGACACAGAGATAGTGGTTGACTCCTACACTAAAATGGACAACTTTAACCCCTTATCTTTTGTGCTATGAGTACAAACTTGGGCTGGCCATTTTCACCACGAAACCCTGAGATTAGTGGGTTACAATTGTAATGATATGAGTATATTACTTTATGTCTATGTTCTTTTGAACTATTAGGAACCTTGTTGAGATTCATGCGTACAAAACCAGTTTCCGTCACAATGTCACAGTTAAAGAACAATATCTTTGTTGCTTCATCCATGTATGTTACCAGTTACAGGGCCAACATGGTCTATTCCAACTGCAGGGCTCTTGCCCAGCCCATCTACTCTATATTTTCATGGGTTCCATTTTAGCACGTTGCTAGGGCACACTTATTTTAGCTTCAGTACTGTGGCCTGCTCCCTTTTACATTGTTCATTTCATTTACTTAATTTTATTATTTTAGCCTGGCTATATATTAGTGGATATGATTATTATTTTTTATCTGCTGCCTTTCCACGCAGGCATTGTTGTTTGTTCCTTTGCATGACATTTCATCTTGTACCCATGCTCAAGGCCATATTTGATAGTTTACTGAGTATTGCCTGTCTAAAAGTGCGAAGTTAACCTCACACTGAAAGAAGCATTGTCATGTCAGGCTAGTTCTTAAAACATAGCAAGTTTTGTTTAAAAACACCACACTGGCAAAAAAAGGCTAGAGGGGACATTCCAACCAGCCATCTTACACTGTTCCATGTCATTGCAGTTCTACTGAACTTGGTCTCATCACTCCAGCCACTTGGGAGGACTGACAGCAGACCACAGGCAAAGACCCCTGCTTTATTATTCAGAATGGGGAAGGCGTGCGAACTTCCAGGGACTACTACGGGCAGAGAAGGGCTATCACTGTTATGCTCTCATGTAAATGCTAGCAGTGTAGGTATAGATTTTAAATGCACTAGTGTGACAGCACTATTGGACTTTTCATTTGCTTCACACTCATGGTCACAATAATAGCTGTATTGTGTTTCTGTCTTCCTATTAATTGCAGCTCATGCCTTTTTCAATAGAATGCAGTTGCTTCAATAAAATATGCTGATACCGGTCCTGCATTCCTCTGTCTGTCTTTCATGTATGAGACCTTGTGCAAACGTGAGAAAGAGGTAAGATCTGTTCTACCATGACTTCCCTGAGGAGTCAGAGCATAATCCATTAGGCTGCCATGAATCACATTTACTTTGCAGGTCGAGCTGAGGTGCTGCTAGCTAGCCAAAGGGGTTAGGCCAACAGTTCCAGATGATGTGGGATTGACTTAGCCACTCACACACAGCGGTGCTGCCTCCCAAAACCAGAAGCCTTTCGTCCATGGTAAGAATCCTACAACAATAAATAGCTATGTGATAATTTACTTGAACTTGCTATTTGAGTTGTGGTGGATTGTGATTGTTTTTTAACTCACACTCTTTGCTTTGTAGAGGAAAATGCAAAGTTAAGTCATGGTTTGCCTGAGCTTTCAGAAGGCTAATTCTGCCAACTCCCACTATGCAGTTGGACTAACTAAGGCATGATCGTGGTGTGAAATTCCTCTCAGGAGCAACACAGTAGGTCAGCTTGATTGACAGGTTGACATGAATGGGCAGTGATGACTCTTTTGAGCTCAGCAGAATATTCAGAGTGAGAGTTGTGGACATCCTGTTGGCACAGAGGTGTCAGGTCCTGCCTGAGATGTACGTCTGAAGCACATGTAAAAATTAGACAATTGAAAAATAGTGAACAGGAAGCCAGGGAATTCCTTGTGTATCCCATACCTAAATGCTGCAGGATCCTGCTTTTGTCCTGCCAAACATCTGTCTCCTGGTAATTTTTAGGTTCAAGGCCTGCTTTCAACTCAAGTTTAATTTTAGATGTTTGAGGACACTAATAATTTCCCCATGACACACCCACACACAACCACAGCACATAGAGCCCCCATTTAACATAACCAAAGAATATCCTCATCTTGAAAATGCCCTGGCATGAGGCTTGTGGGACCTGTGTGCAGTAAAACAAACAGGAACTACTGAAAGAATATGGTTAGAGTTATTCCTAGAAACTCATAACCTGTTGGTAGGGAGTGCCCAGGAGTCATCCCCACCCATTAACTGGTGCCAGACATAAATATGGTATTCCCAGGAACATGCTAAGAGCAATTTATGAACATGTGAACAACAGAAGAGGACAAATCCTTTTGCTTGTTACCTGAGCAGAGCTCTGAAGGACTGGTCCTGCTCCCTTTTGTACCCAGGGCACAGAAATTGACTCCCGGGGTGAGTTGGCTGACCTTCTGTGTGACCACAGCTACACAACATGCTTTGAAAGGGCTTTTCCCAAAAGTGAGTAAGTGACCAGTGGAAAGCAGAATTGCACTGGGACTTTGCTGTTGGCTCCTAACTGACATTCTTAGATTCTCTAGGTGCCTTCCCATGACGTCCTGGAGCCTAAAGGCCTAATTATGAGTTCCTCATTATATATATATATATATATATATATATATATATATATATATATATATATATCATTAACTCCTGTTCACACACGGGTTAGAATTACAAATTTTCAGGTACCTAACACATTCAATAATTATTGGATGTATTAGATAACTTAATCTTCTTTAGATTTCGGCAGGTCCAAGTCAAACCTGTTGAAATTTCACAGGGGGAAACTATATAGTATTGATCTTATTATGTCGATTTTGATTAAACCCAGGTTCAAAACTACGCTTGGTGAGTTTTCAGAATTCAGGCACTTGGTGGTAAGCAGAGTAGTATGGAGTGCCTGAATTCCGTCATCCGGCACGAAGTGGAGTTTTTTTTCATTTGCGTGCATGAGACTTGTTTTTGGCACTCCCTCATGAGCACCATGATATCCTGAGGCCACTAGTGAGCATGTGCGATATTTCGCACCTGCTCTAACGTCTTTCAGCCGCAACAGCACTGACATAGTACAGCTCACCAATGCACCTCATGTAGATTTTCTACTAAAAAAGCAGCTAAATCTACTCAAAAATAGGTTTTTGTGTGGATTCTCTTCTCCAGTGGACAGTTCAAGTTGTGTTTTAGTGTGAGAAGCCTTATTTAAAACTTGTTTTTTCCAACAGGAAGGAAGTGCCCCGGAGACTCCAACTTTCTGTCTAGCATACTCCTTCCATGCCTTGTCCTTCTCCTGGTCACTTTTCAATTGGATTTCAAGGTGGAAGGATGGCTCTATTTTTGTACCCTGGATATTTACGTTTGGATTTAAGGACTTTTGTTTTGTGAGATCACACCCCTAAGTTGAAAAAAAACTATTGTGTAAGGGTGTTGTTTGTTCAGTATGGCATTCAAAAATGTGTCTTTGTATTTTTATTTGATTCTTAAATGTCATTGTAGTGGGCGGCCTGGAATTTAAGTAGGGTCCTAGTTATTTGTTTCCATTTAATTTTTCACCTTTTGTAAAGGAAAAATGTTGTGCAGTTCAGTACCTTTTCTCCAGGCTTGTTGCATTTGCAATATTCATTTATTTTATTGTGTGGCATAGTTTTCCAGTGGGCCATCCAGCCAATAAGCCTACTACTAATCATCAGTGCATGAAAAAGAAATGTTTCCGTTGTATATGTTTTTAAAAATTCATTTAGGGCAGGTATGGCATTAGATTCAATTAAAAATGTTGGCTATTGTTTTATTTTTATTTTTTTCTGCCAGAAAAGAATATATGGGATAATATTTGATGGCATAGGAGGATGTGTATTGTTGTAAAATGTTTTATAGATCAATTAGTTTTTGTGTTTTGCATTGTTGAATTAATGTTAGTGCTTTTCTTAGTGTTACCACTATGCCTCCTTTTCTGGCCGGTGTGTGTATGATTGTCATCGGCCTCCATTTGTCTTTGTTCTCCATGCAATATGGCCAGCGGCCATTTTGTGTAGTCTATGTTGTTCTGCTTTCCTTCTTATCTCGTTTTCAGAGCTTACAGAACATATCAAGAATGCACTTCTGAGTTCAAAGAAGACTTTTATTGTTGTTAATTCTTCTAAAACCACAAGTTCGTGAGAGACGAATTAATAGATTTCAAGCACACGTTCAATGAACACAAAATATATTTGCAATGTACACAGCAGGTTATAATTATAAGATATTGAATGCAAAGCAAAACAAATACATCACTGTGTGAGAAACTATTTACAGCTTCATCTTTCTAGGGTCTGCAAGTTGATTACGCCAGTCAACTGCGAGAAAGAGATAATCTACCCAAACGGGAGACTGGCAACTGGCGCCAAGTTCCAGTCCGAAGTGAGGCAGATTCGAATCTAATTCTCTGAAGCCCGTGAGCCACCCTTAGAAAAGCGTTCCCCCTCCTCTCAGACCCGGGAAAACTACGCAAGCCTTTGGAGACTGGCCAGATCTCCTAGACTGCTCCTCTTCCCAAGCTTGAGCAGGAAGGAAAAACACCCAATGTACTCTCTCTTATCAGGTCTAGTCTAGTGTGAGAAGAAAACAGCTTGGTTCATCTTGTGGCAAAACACAGCTTGGAAAAATACAGCTTGGATTCTCAACTGCAATGTCTAACTCCATGTTAAAGGCAATAGGCAGCTAAACTAGATATCAAATGCAATGTCTAATGTCATGTCAAAGCTAATAGGCAGCTGAGCTGAATACAAAATGTAAGGTCTAATATCATGTCAAAGCCAAAAGGCAGCTGAGCTAAATACAAAATGCAATGTCTAATATCATGTCAAAGCCAATAGGCAGCTAAACTGAATACAGCATGTCAAAGCCAATAGGCAGAATACAGAATGTAATGGCTAATGCAATGTCAAAGCCAATAGGCGGCTAAACTGGATACAGAAGGTAATGGCTAATGCCCTTTCAAAGCCAATAGGCGGCTAAACTGAACAAAACATACAATGTGCTACTGGTGAACATTGAGCAACTAATATGCGCAGTGGTGAAACACAAAGTCATTGGTCAAACTTAATCAATAGCATCACATATGTTCATCGGCCTGAATGTGTTCTTTGCCCCCCATGCCTTCTTGCTCAGTGTTGTTATATGACCATGTGGCTGGTACTGCCAGGCAGCCATTTTGAGCATCCAGTCAGTGTGTTTTTGCCATAGGGGTGCATGTGTTCTTTGTTCCCCATGCCTCTTTGTTCACTGTTGTCGTTTGACAATGTGGCTAGTGGCTATTTGGATCCGGGCAAACAAGCCGGGGTAGGTGCCAGATGGAAGGACCGTCATCACTAAATAGTGACCGTTCAAGGCTTGTTCCTTCCCAAGGAGCCCTTCCTACGACTGGGGACGGGCGACCTTTTTTGTTCTTTTTGATTGACTGTATACTCTAATGTAAGTGACTGTTTGTTAATACATATCTAAATTATTTCTATGTATTTGGTAAAAATCAGTGTCTTCACTAAATATGGGTCAGGAGAAGTCCCTTTATTATGATGGTCCCGAAGAAGCGTCATAGGATCTGTATAGACCACTGGACGTGAAACATGTTGACCAGTGTTTAGGGGATAGGTGATCATTTTCCCAGCCCCATTCACCCATGAAAGTGGTTGAGCATTACTTCTCTACTTAACACTTTCCCTGTGTTTTTAATCTTGGTCTAACCCCCGCCCCCCTTTTTTTGATACAATAAACAGTGCTGGTTTTGGGGGTTTAGAACCAATTTTAACCTTTCGCTCTCCTGCCAGACATAGTGCCTCACCGTAACATTTTCTGGTGAAACTTTCCACCACTGCCGTCACTACTAAAAAGATCTCCGGCAAAGAGCCACCTAACAGGGAGCCCGTCAGACATTGCAGCGTCAGTCTGATGAGGAGCACCCCGATGATGAAGCATGACATCCGTCAGGATGTGTGAGGTCTCTTGCTCCTGAACTTGAAGGTTCCCTTAGATTTACTCTTCCCTGGAACAGTGTACACCTTTCTTGTATAATTAGTGGCTATTTTGTGCATCCAGCCAGTCTGCTTTTGTCATACACTTGCATGTGTTCTTTGTTCTCCATGCCTCCTTTTTTGCTGTTGTTGTTGAACCATGTGGCTGGCAACCATTTTGTGCATCCAGCCAGTGTGTTTTTGCCATAAGTTTGCATGTGTTCTTTGTTCCCCATGCTACCTTGCTCATGCTCGCTGTTGTTGTTTGACTATGTGGCTGGTGGCACACTGTTGTTGTTTGGTCATGTGACTGGCAGCCATTTTGTGCATCCAGCCATTGTGCTTTTGCCATAGGCTTGTATGTGTTCTTTGTTCTCTATACCTCTTTGCTCACTTTTGTTGCTTGACCATGTAGCTGGTGGCCAATTTGTGCATCCACCCAGTATGCCATTGCCATAGGCATGTATGTGTTCTTTGTTACCCATGCCTCCTTGCTTCCTGTTTTAGTTTGACCATGTGGCTGGTGGCCATTTTGGGCATCTGTCCAGTGTGCTTTTTTCATAGGCTGCATGGATGGATGTGATATCTGTTTAATAATATGTTGAAGGATCATTGCAGTTATGTATATTATGAACAGGACTTTGATGAACAGTGGTTACAAATGCCATTTGCTTTTTTGCATTTTTTATTTTGTACCTCCTTGCCTCACAATAGGTTTCTTCTCAAACTCCCATACAAACATTGGCAATTATTTATTGTTTTCTTATTTTATTTTTTAGTTATTTTTTTAACATTTTTCTTTTTCTTTATCCATTTCCCCCGAACCACATCGCCAGTCATAGGCGCATACTAGCCGATATTTTTTGTAAAGATTGTTCAAATTACTCACGCTCTTCCCTGACTGCCGTTGGTGTCTCCTTTAGGATAGATGGACATAAAGTAAAAAGCTAGATCTGTATGTTGTGTGTTATTTTTCTTACTTAATTTATTTTTTGTTTGTTTAAAGTTTTTTCAAGTTTGATTTTTTGATTTTATCACCACCCCAACCTAAACTCAAACTATATTTGTTAGTAAGGCAGCCACTGCAATTATTGCAACACAGATGAGTAGTGACACTGAATTAGATTTTTCCTTTTCGCAAAGTAATACTCAATTGTTTCAGGAAACTTAGCAAAGTGGACAGCAGATGTTGCCATCAATAGTAAGTGTTCCTGAAGTTGGAGCAGAACAGAAGATCGAGCTTACTGCTGAGCAAAAACCTCCTCTTTCAGAATCATTGGCTCCCCCATCTCCAAAAAGGAAAAGGAAGGGTACTACTCCACCATCATCTCCAAGCACCACTTCTGATGATAATGATAGGAAAATGGAATAGACCCTGGCAGAGTCCGGGAGGCACGAGGAGAGGTAAGGGGAAAGAAAAGTCCCTGAGAACCTTCGAAATGTGGAAGGGGGTGATGGACAGGATGGCAACGATGAGCCAGTCATTGTGGAAGCTGGCACAGAGGAGTCTGACATGAGCATTTAACTAGCTCCAAGGGATGTGGCACAGGTAGAACCTCCAGCTTCCATATTTGTAAATCCCCAGCTGAGACCTGTGCCAACCCCTCCCTCTGTAGAGGTGTACACTGCAGAGAGGAAATCAACCACACACCCACCTACCTCCTGTTCTTTTTCTGACTTTGGCATTGGCTCACTAAGAAAGTACTTCTTCCCAGTTTGGGACTTTTTTTGATTAGCACACAGGAGGAGATCTTTGCAATATGCTCCATTTGCAATCCAAGTGCTCATCGAGGTAAGCCTGGTTCACATTATGGTACTGGAGGCCAAATGACACAAATGAAAAAACATCATGCAATCCGGTGGCAAAAGCACCTTAAAAAAATTGCTGAACATTGTTGTGGTGGTGAAGGTGAGGACCTCTGGGAAACATCAGCTATAAGTCCATCACAGTGGGAGTTGATGATAAGGAAGTGGGTGACATGCTCACACAAAGCAGCCTGCCCTCAGCACTGCACAAGAATCTCCCACCTCAGTCATCTCACAATTGCACAAGAATACTCAGAGTCAGATGGAGACACCACAGCATACAGTGACTGCCCCACAATGCACATTGATTCTACCACCACCTACTTCTCAAAAGCTGCCTGCGTCAGTAGCCCAGAAAAGAAGGAAATCCAGGCCACTATTACGGGCATGTTTAAGCAGCAGTAGCCCTATGACCGCAACCGCCCAATTGTACGTTTGAACAATGGGAAGCTAGAAAACTTTTAGCGCTGGACCTCCTCACTTTTTCTTTTGTGGAAGGAGTGGGATTCTTAGAATTTGAGGCAGCCATTTGCCTGAAATAAAAGTTTCCAAGTCAGACCTAATTTACCAGAGTAGCTATTCCATGTGCTACAATTAGGTGGACAAGCTTTGCAGCAAAGTGTTATCCACAGAATCCACCTGAGGACAGACAAGTGTACCATTTGTCAGGTGACTGATTACATGTGCATCACTGCACACAGGATTTCTTTTGCAGGGGTAAAGCAAAAGCTATCTTTAGGTCTTGGCCCTGAAGAAACTTTTAAGCACATTCAGTGGAATGCAACAGTAGCCATGGAGAAATCACATACAACTGCAAGCATCTTGGATTAATTTAACAGCAAGGTGTTAAAATGGATGTGGCCCAAAAGGCTCTGAATTATATTTGCTGCCACAGACAATGGCAGCAACATAGTCAAGGCTATGGCAGGTGGTGGTTGTAGGAAAGTACCATCTTGCCTGGCATGTTACCCCCATTTTTCACTGTATATATGTTGTTTTAGTTGTATGTGTCACTGGGACCCTGGTAACCCAGGGCCCCAGTGCTCATAAGTGTGCCTGAATGTGTTACCTGTGTAGTGACTAACTGTCTCACTGAGGCTCTGCTAATCAGAACCTCAGTGGTTATGCTCTCTCATTTCTTTCCAAATTGTCACTAACAGGCTAGTTACCATTTTTACCAATTTACATTGGCTTACTGGAACACCCTTATAATTCCCTAGTATATGGTACTGAGGTACCCAGGGTATTGGGGTTCCAGGAGATCCCTATGGGCTGCAGCATTTCTTTTGCCACCCATAGGGAGCTCTGACAATTCTTACACAGGCCTGCCACTGCAGCCTGAGTGAAATAACGTCCACGTTATTTCACAGCCATTTTACACTGCACTTAAGTAACTTATAAGTCACCTATATGTCTAACCTTTACCTGGTAAAGGTTAGGTGCAAAGTTACTTAGTGTGAGGGCACCCTGGCACTAGCCAAGGTGCCCCCACATTGTTCAGAGCCAATTCCCTGAACTTTGTGAGTGCGGGGACACCATTACACGCGTGCACTACATATAGGTCACTACCTATATGTAGCTTCACCATGGTAACTCCGAATATGGCCATGTAACATGTCTATGATCATGGAATTGCCCCCTCTATGCCATCCTGGCATAGTTGGCACAATCCCATGATCCCAGGGGTCTGTAGCACAGACCCTGGTACTGCCAAACTGCCCTTCCTGGGGTTTCACTGCAGCTGCTGCTGCTGCCAACCCCTCAGACAGGCAGCTGCCCTCCTGGGGTCCAGCCAGGCCTGGCCCAGGATGGCAGAACAAAGAACTTCCTCTGAGAGAGGGTGTGACACCCTCTCCCTTTGGAAAATGGTGTGAAGGCAGGGGAGGAGTAGCCTCCCCCAGCCTCTGGAAATGCTTTGTTGGGCACAGATGTGCCCAATTCTGCATAAGCCAGTCTACACCGGTTCAGGGACCCCTTAGCCCCTGCTCTGGCGCGAAACTGGACAAAGGAAAGGGGAGTGACCACTCCCCTGACCTGCACCTCCCCTGGGAGGTGTCCAGAGCTCCTCCAGTGTGCTCCAGACCTCTGCCATCTTGGAAACAGAGGTGCTGCTGGCACACTGGACTGCTCTGAGTGGCCAGTGCCACCAGGTGACGTCAGAGACTCCTGCTGATAGGCTCCTTCAGGTGTTAGTAGCCTATCCTCTCTCCTAGGTAGCCAAACCCTCTTTTCTGGCTATTTAGGGTCTCTGTCTCTGGGGAAACTTTAGATAACGAATGCATGAGCTCAGCCGAGTTCCTCTGCATCTCCCTCTTCACCTTCTGATAAGGAATCGACCGCTGACCGCGCTGGAAGCCTGCAAACCTGCAACATAGTAGCAAAGACGACTACTGCAACTCTGTAACGCTGATCCTGCCGCCTTCTCGACTGTTTTCCTGCTTGTGCATGCTGTGGGGGTAGTCTGCCTCCTCTCTGCACCAGAAGCTCCGAAGAAATCTCCCGTGGGTCGACGGAATCTTCCCCCTGCAACCGCAGGCACCAAAAAGCTGCATTACCGGTCCCTTGGGTCTCCTCTCAGCACGACGAGCGAGGTCTCTCGAATCCAGTGACGCTGTCCAAGTGACCCCCACAGTCCAGTGACTCTTCAGCCCAAGTTTGGTGGAGGTAAGTCCTTGCCTCACCTCGCTGGGCTGCATTGCTGGGAACCGCGACTTTGCAGCTACTCCGGCCCCTGTACACTTCCGGCGGAAATCCTTTGTGCACAGCCAAGCCTGGGTCCACGGCACTCTAACCTGCATTGCACGACTTTCTAAGTTGGTCTCCGGCGACATGGGACTCCTTTGTGCAACTTCAGCGAGCACCGTTTCACGCATCCTTGTAGTGCCTGTTTCTGGCACTTCTCCGGGTGCTACCTGCTTCAGTGAGAGCTCTTTGTCTTGCTCGACATCACTTCTCTCTTCAGGTCCAATTTGCGACCTCCTGGTCTCTCCTGGGCCCCAGCAGCATCCAAAAACGCCAAACGCACGATTTGCGTGTAGCAAGGCTTGTTGGCATCCTTCTTGCGAGAAAATACTTCTGCACGACTCTCCAAGGCAAGAGGGATCCGTCCACCAAAGGGAAAGTCTCTAGCCCTTTTCGTTCCTGCAGAAACCTCAGCTTCTTCTGTCCAGTCGAAGCTTCTTTGCACCCGCAGCTGGCATTTCCTGGGCATCTGCCCATCTCCGACTTGCTTGTGACTTTTGGACTTGGTCCCCTTGTTCCACAGGTACCCTAGATTGGAAATCCACAGTTGTTGCATTGCTGGTTTGTGTCTTTCCTTGCATTATTCCTCTAACACGACTTCTTTGTCCTTTGGGGAACTTTAGTGCACTTTGCACTCACTTTTCAGGGTCTTGGGGAGGGTTATTTTTGTAACTCTCACTATTTTCTAATAGTCCCAGCGACCCTCTACAAGGTCACATAGGTTTGGGGTCCATTCGTGGTTCGCATTCCACTTTTGGAGTATATGGTTTGTGTTGCCCCTATCCCTATGTTTCCCCATTGCATCCTATTGTAACTATACATTGTTTGCACTGTTTTCTAAGACTATACTGCATATTTTTGCTATTGTGTATATATATCTTGTGTATATTTCCTATCCTCTCACTGAGGGTACACTCTAAGATACTTTGGCATATTGTCATAAAAAATAAAGTACCTTTATTTTTAGTATAACTGTGTATTGTGTTTTCTTATGATATTGTGCATATGACACTAAGTGGTACTGTAGTAGCTTCACACGTCTCCTAGTTCAGCCTAAGCTGCTCTGCTAAGCTACCATTATCTATCAGCCTATGCTGCTAGACACCCTATACACTAATAAGGGATAACTGGGTCTGGTGCAAGGTGCAAGTACCCCTTGGTACTCACTACAAGCCAGTCCAGCCTCCTACATTGGTTGTGCAGTGGTGGGATAAGTGCTTGAGACTACTTACCACTCTTGTCATTGTACTTTTCATAAGAGAAAAATATACAAAACAAGGTCAGTGTATATACACATAGCCAAAAAGTTTTGCATTTCCTCTTTTCACTCTTTTCTAAGTGCTGAAAAGTACTCCTAAAACTTTCAAAAAGTTCTTAAAAGTTTAAAAAGTTTTTTTCTGTCTTTCCAAAAAGTTCTGAAAACTTTTGTCTCTTTCTCTATCACTTTAACTCTCTCTAAGAAATGTCTGGCACAGGCCAAAGTGTTGATCTGTCCAAACTTGCATATGACAACCTTAACTGGAAAAGAGAAAGGAGTCTCTGTATAGAGAGAGGTTTGAGTGTAGGGAAGAATCCTGCCTTGGAACTATTACTTAACATGCTTAGAGAACAGGATAAGGCCAGAGGTGCCCCATCTGTTGAAAAAGTACCTAATAGTTCCCAATCTGATTCAGGGACTCCCCCAGGAAAAGATTCAGGAAAGAAACTTCCTAGCCTGCCCATTACTAGACAATCTAGCATAGATGGTAATGATGATGAGCCACACCAAAGAAATAGTGTTGTCTCACATCATAGCAAAAGCATTTATTCTCACCATACTGGTAGTAATGTTTCTGTAAACCAAGCTGTTAAGTTGGCTTCTGTAAGGGACAGGTCTCCTTCTGTTCATTCCCATCATAGCTCTGTTTCTAGAAATGTCCCTCCCACCAACCCTGATGACAGAATGTTAGAGAGGGAACTCAATAAGTTGAGGGTGGAACAAACCAGACTGAAGCTTAAAAAGCAACAGCTGGATTTGGATAGACAGTCTTTTGAATTAGAGAAGTAAAGACAGAAGTTGGGTTTAGATACCCATGGTGGCAGCAGCAGTATTCCCCATAGTCATCCTGCAAAAGAGCATGATTCCAGGAATCTGCACAAGATAGTTCCCCCTTATAAGGAGGGGGATGACATTAACAAGTGGTTTGCTGCACTTGAGAGGGCCTGTGTTGTACAGGATGTCCCTCAAAGGCAGTGGGCTGCTATCCTATGGCTATCATTTAGTGGAAAAGGTAGGGATAGGCTCCTTACTGTGAAAGAAAATGATGCTAATAATTTCCAAGTTCTTAAGAATGCACTTCTGGATGGTTATGGCTTAACCACTGAACAGTACAGGATAAAGTTCAGAGAGACCAAAAAGGAGTCTTCACAAGACTGGGTTGATTTCATTGACCAGGCAGTGAAGGCCTTGGAGGGGTGGTTACATGGCAGTAAAGTTACTGATTATGACAGCCTGTATAACTTGATCCTGAGAGAGCATATTCTTAATAATTGTGTGTCTGATTTGTTGCACCAGTACTTGGTGGACTCTGATCTGACCTCTCCCCAAGAATTGGGAAAGAAGGCAGACAAATGGGTCAGAACAAGAGTGAACAGAAAAGTTCATACAGGGGGTGACAAAGATGGCAACAAAAAGAAGGATGGTAAGTCTTCTGACAAGGGTGGGGACAAATCTAAAAATGAGTCTTCATCAGGCCCACAAAAACACTCTGGTGGGGGTGGTGGGTCCAAATCCTCCTTTAATCAGAACAAGGAAAAGAAACCATGGTGCTATTTATGTAAAATAAAAGGCCATTGGACAACAGATCCCAGTTGTCCAAAGAAAGGCACCACAGCTCCTACCACTACAACCCCTACTGCTACACCTAGTGTCCCTACTAATAGCAGTGGTGGTGGGAGCAAACCTACTAATAGCCAATCCAAGGGAGTAGCTGGGCTCACTTTTGGTAATTTAGTTGGGGTTGGTCTGATTAGGGAGACCACAGAGGCTACTTTAGTCTCTGAAGGGGCTATTGATTTAGCCACTTTGGTTGCTTGCCCCCATAACTTGGAGAAGTACAAGCAACTAACCCTAATAAATGGTGTTGAGGTCCAGGCCTACAGGGACACAGGTGCCAGTGTCACAATGGTGATTGAGAAACTGGTGCACCCTGAACAACACATACTTGGACACCAGTACCAAGTAACCGATGCTCACAACATAACACAAAGCCACCCCATGGCTGTTGTAAATCTCAACTGGGGGGGGGGTAACTGGTCCAAAGAAAGTTGTGGTAGCTTCAGATTTACCTGTAGACTGTCTATTAGGGAATGATTTGGAGACATCAGCTTGGTCAGATGTGGAGTTGGAGGCCCATGCAGCAATGCTGGGCATTCCAGGGCATATTTTTGCTTTGACAAGGGCTCAGGCCAAAAAGCAAAAAGGACAGGGAAGCTTGGATCCTGGAACAATGGACCAAGTGCTCCCTAAAGCTAGGGCTAGTAGAAGCAAACCACTTCCTACTATCCCTCCCTCTACAGTGGATTCTACTTCTGAGGAAGAAGAATTCCCTCCCTGTGCAGAACCTACACCAGAGGAGCTGGAAGCAGACACTGCTGAGCTTTTGGGTGAAGGGGGGCCTGCCAGAGAGGAGCTGAGTGTGGCACAGCAAACCTGTCCCACATTAGAGGGTCTCAGACAGCAAGCTGTCAAACAGGCTAATGGGGATGTCAGTGACTCTCACAGAGTTTACTGGGAGGACAACCTCTTGTACACTGAGCATAGGGATCCTAAACCTGGAGCTGCCAGGAGATTAGTGATTCCTCAGGAGTACAGAAAGTTCCTCCTAACTCTGGCACATGACATTCCCTTAGCTGGGCATCTAGGACAAATGAAAACTTGGGACAGGCTTGTTCCCCTGTTTCATTGGCCTAGGATGTCTGAGGACACAAAGGAATTTTGTAAGTCCTGTGAAACCTGTCAAGCCAGTGGCAAGACAGGTGGCACTCCAAAGGCACCCCTTATCCCACTGCCTGTGGTTGGGGTTCCCTTTGAAAGGGTAGGGGTTGACATAGTTGGCCCCCTTGACCCTCCTACTGCTTCAGGCAATAGGTTTATCTTGGTGGTAGTGGACCATGCCACAAGATATCCTGAAGCAATTCCTTTAAGGACCACTACAGCTCCTGCAGTGGCAAAGGCCCTCCTGGGAATATTTTCCAGGGTGGGCTTCCCAAAGGAAGTAGTATCAGACAGGGGAAGCAATTTCATGTCTGCATACTTAAAGGCCATGTGGAAGGAGTGTGGTGTAACTTACAAGTTCACAACACCCTATCATCCACAAACAAATGGACTGGTGGAGAGATTTAATAAAACTCTCAAAGGCATGATTATGGGTCTCCCTGAAAAACTCCGCAGGAGATGGGATATCCTTCTACCATGCCTCCTTTTTGCCTACAGGGAGTTACCCCAGAAAGGAGTGGGCTTCAGCCCCTTTGAACTTCTTTTTGGACACCCTGTTAGGGGTCCACTCACACTTGTAAAGGAGGGTTGGGAACAACCTTTAAAAGCTCCTAAGCAGGATATTGTGGATTATGTACTTGGCCTCAGATCAAGGATGGCTGAGTACATGAAAAAGGCCAGTAAAAACCTTCAGGCCATCCAAGAGCTCCAGAAGCAATGGCATGATCAGAAGGCTGTTTTGGTTCAGTACCAACCAGGGCAGAAAGTGTGGGTCTTGGAGCCTGTGGCCCCAAGAGCACTCCAAGATAAATGGAGTGGACCCCACACAATTGTTGAAAAGAAGGGTGAAGTCACCTACTTAGTTGACTTAGGCACTGCCAGGAGTCCCCTTAGGGTGCTCCATGTCAACCGCCTGAAACCCTACTATGACAGGGCTGATCTCACCCTGCTCATGGCAACTGATGAGGGACAGGAAGAAGACAGTGATCCTCTACCTGATATCTTCTCTTCCACAGAACAAGATGCTCTTGTGGAAGGTGTAGTTTTGGCTGATTGTCTTACTGCTGAGCAGAAAGACCATTGCATAAATCTCCTAGGACAATTTTCAGAACTCTTCTCTACTGTGCCAGGCACCACTTCTTGGTGTGAGCACACTATAGATACTGGAGACAGTTTACCTGTCAAAAGTAAGATCTATAGGCAGTCTGACCATGTCAGGGACTGCATAAAGCAAGAAGTTCAGAAAATGTTGGAACTAGGAGTGGTTGAGCACTCTGACAGTCCATGGGCTTCCCCTGTGGTACTGGTACCAAAACCCAATTCTAAAGATGGAAAGAAAGAAATGCGGTTTTGTGTAGATTATAGAGGTCTCAACTTGGTAACCAAAACTGATGCTCACCCTATACCCAGGGCAGATGAGCTTATAGATACACTGGCATCTGCCAAGTATCTAAGCACTTTTGACTTGACTGCAGGGTATTGGCAGATCAAATTATCAGAAGATGCTAAATCTAAGACTGCATTTTCTACCATTGGAGGACATTACCAGTTTACTGTAATGCCTTTTGGTTTGAAAAATGCACCTGCCACTTTTCAGAGGTTGGTGAACACAGTCCTGCAAGGGCTGGAAGCTTTCAGTGCAGCATATTTGGACGATATAGCTGTCTTTAGCTCCAGCTGGGATGATCACCTGGTCCACCTATGGAAAGTTTTGGAGGCCCTGCAAAAGGCAGGCCTCACTATCAAGGCTTCAAAGTGCCAGATAGGGCAGGGTAAGGTGGTTTATCTGGGACACCTTGTTGGTGGGGAACAGATTGCACCACTTCAGGGGAAAATCCAAACAATTATTGATTGGGTTCCCCCTACCACTCAGACTCAGGTGAGAGCCTTCCTAGGCCTCACTGGGTATTACAGGAGGTTCATTAAGAACTATGGCTCCATTGCAGCCCCTCTTAATGACCTCACTTCCAAGAAAATGCCTAAAAAGGTATTATGGACAGCAAACTGTCAGAAAGCTTTTGAGGAGCTGAAGCAGGCCATGTGCTCTGCACCTGTCCTGAAAAGCCCTTGTTACTCTAAAAAATTCTATGTCCAAACTGATGCATCTGAATTAGGAGTAGGGGCAGTCCTATCACAACTTAATTCTGAGGGCCAGGATCAACCTGTTGCTTTTATTAGTAGAAGGTTGACCCCTAGAGAAAAGCGTTGGTCTGCCATTGAGAGGGAGGCCTTTGCTGTGGTCTGGGCTCTGAAGAAGTTGAGGCCATACCTGTTTGGCACTCACTTCATTGTTCAGACAGACCACAAACCTCTACTTTGGCTAAAACAAATGAAAGGTGAAAATCCTAAATTGTTGAGGTGGTCCATATCCCTACAGGGAATGGACTATACAGTGGAACATAGACCTGGGAGTAGCCACTCCAATGCAGATGGACTCTCCAGATATTTCCACTTAGACAATGAAGACTCATCAGGTCATGGCTAGTCTTATTGTCCTTCGTTTGGGGGGGGGTTGTGTAGGAAAGTACCATCTTGCCTGGCATGTTACCCCCATTTTTCACTGTATATATGTTGTTTTAGTTGTATGTGTCACTGGGACCCTGGTAACCCAGGGCCCCAGTGCTCATAAGTGTGCCTGAATGTGTTACCTGTGTAGTGACTAACTGTCTCACTGAGGCTCTGCTAATCAGAACCTCAGTGGTTATGCTCTCTCATTTCTTTCCAAATTGTCACTAACAGGCTAGTGACCATTTTTACCAATTTACATTGGCTTACTGGAACACCCTTATAATTCCCTAGTATATGGTACTGAGGTACCCAGGGTATTGGGGTTCCAGGAGATCCCTATGGGCTGCAGCATTTCTTTTGCCACCCATAGGGAGCTCTGACAATTCTTACACAGGCCTGCCACTGCAGCCTGAGTGAAATAACGTCCACGTTATTTCACAGCCATTTTACACTGCACTTAAGTAACTTATAAGTCACCTATATGTCTAACCTTTACCTGGTAAAGGTTATGTGCAAAGTTACTTAGTGTGAGGGCACCCTGGCACTAGCCAAGGTGCCCCCACATTGTTCAGAGCCAATTCCCTGAACGTTGTGAGTGTGGGGACACCATTACACGCGTGCACTACATATAGGTCACTACCTATATGTAGCTTCACCATGGTAACTCCGAATATGGCCATGTAACATGTCTATGATCATGGAATTGCCCCCTCTATGCCATCCTGGCATAGTTGGCACAATCCCATGATCCCAGGGGTCTGTAGCACAGACCCTGGTACTGCCAAACTGCCCTTCCTGGGGTTTCACTGCAGCTGCTGCTGCTGCCAACCCCTCAGACAGGCAGCTGCCCTCCTGGGGTCCAGCCAGGCCTGGCCCAGGATGGCAGAACAAAGAACTTCCTCTGAGAGAGGGTGTGACACCCTCTCCCTTTTGAAAATGGTGTGAAGGCAGGGGAGGAGTAGCCTCCCCCAGCCTCTGGAAATGCTTTGTTGGGCACAGATGTGCCCAATTCTGCATAAGCCAGTCTACACCGGTTCAGGGACCCCTTAGCCCCTGCTCTGGCGCGAAACTGGACAAAGGAAAGGGGAGTGACCACTCCCCTGACCTGCACCTCCCCTGGGAGGTGTCCAGAGCTCCTCCAGTGTGCTCCAGACCTCTGCCATCTTGGAAATAGAGGTGCTGCTGGCACACTGGACTGCTCTGAGTGGCCAGTGCCACCAGGTGACGTCAGAGACTCCTGCTGATAGGCTCCTTCAGGTGTTAGTAGCCTATCCTCTCTCCTAGGTAGCCAAACCCTCTTTTCTGGCTATTTAGGGTCTCTGTCTCTGGGGAAACTTTAGATAACGAATGCATGAGCTCAGCCGCCTCTGCATCTCCCTCTTCACCTTCTGATAAGGAATCGACCGCTGACCGCGCTGGAAGCCTGCAAACCTGCAACATAGTAGCAAAGACGACTACTGCAACTCTGTAACGCTGATCCTGCCGCCTTCTCGACTGTTTTCCTGCTTGTGCATGCTGTGGGGGTAGTCTGCCTCCTCTCTGCACCAGAAGCTCCGAAGAAATCTCCCGTGGGTTGACGGAATCTTCCCCCTGCAACCGCAGGCACCAAAAAGCTGCATTACCGGTCCCTTGGGTCTCCTCTCAGCACGACGAGCGAGGTCCCTCGAATCCAGCGACGCTGTCCAAGTGACCCCCACAGTCCAGTGACTCTTCAGCCCAAGCTTGGTGGAGGTAAGTCCTTGCCTCACCTCGCTGGGCTGCATTGCTGGGAACCGCGACTTTGCAGCTACTCCGGCCCCTGTGCACTTCCGGCAGAAATCCTTTATGCACAGCCAAGCCTGGGTCCACGGCACTCTAACCTGCATTGCACGACTTTCTAAGTTGGTCTCCGGCGACGTGGGACTCCTTTGTGCAACTTCAGTGAGCACCATTTCACGCATCCTCGTAGTGCCTGTTTCTGGCACTTCTCTGGGTGCTACCTGCTTCAGTGAGGGATCTTTGTCTTGCTCGACGTCCCCTCTCTCTTCAGGTCCAATTTGCGACCTCCTGGTCCCTCCTGGGCCTCAGCAGCTTCCAAAAACGCCAAATGCACGATTTGCGTGTAGCAAGGCTTGTTGGCGTCCTTTTGGCGGGAAAACACTTCTGCACGACTCTCCAAGGCGAGTGGGATCCGTCCACCAAAGGGGAAGTCTTTAGCCCTTTTCGTTCCTGCAGAAACCTCAGCTTCTTCTGTCCAGTCGAAGCTTCTTTGCACCCGCAGCTGGCATTTCCTGGGCATCTGCCCATCTCCGACTTGCTTGTGACTTTTGGACTTGGTCCCCTTGTTCCACAGGTACCCTAGATTGGAAATCCACAGTTGTTGCATTGCTGGTTTGTGTCTTTCCTGCATTATTCCTCTAACACGACTTCTTTGTCCTTAGGGGAACTTTAGTGCACTTTGCACTCACTTTTCAGGGTCTTGGGGAGGGTTATTTTTCTAACTCTCACTATTTTCTAATAGTCCCAGCGACCCTCTACAAGGTCACATAGGTTTGGGGTCCATTCGTGGTTCGCATTCCACTTTTGAAATATATGGTTTGTGTTGCCCCTATCCCTATGTTTCCCCATTGCATCCTATTGTAACTATACATTGTTTGCACTGTTTTCTAAGACTATACTGCATATTTTTGCTATTGTGTATATATATCTTGTGTATATTTCCTATCCTCTCACTGAGGGTACACTCTAAGATACTTTGGCATATTGTCATAAAAAATAAAGTACCTTTATTTTTAGTATAACTGTGTATTGTGTTTGCTTATGATATTGTGCATATGACACTAAGTGGTACTGTAGTAGCTTCACACGTCTCCTAGTTCAGCCTAAGCTGCTCTGCTAAGCTACCATTATCTATCAGCCTATGCTGCTAGACACCCTATACACTAATAAGGGATAACTGGGTCTGGTGCAAGGTGCAAGTACCCCTTGGTACTCACTACAAGCCAGTCCAGCCTCCTACAGTGGTCATTTCAGGGTCCTGTGTTTGGCACCCACTGCATCACCCTGGATTTGAAAGACTTTCTCAAAAAAGAAGACATAGTCAGCAATATACTGACAAATCTGCACATATTTCATCGATTCTTTTAATGCCATGAAGCAGTTGCAGATTGTTCAGTGTGCTAATAGACTACCAGTTAAAGCCCTGATAGAGGAGATACCAACACTCTGGAACTTGACCTATTATATGTTGCAGCGTCTGTTTGAGCTGAAGAGACAAATCAATAACTATGGCATGCAAAGAGAAGAGTATATAATTGGGAAATCTATGACCATGGATACAAACAAATGGGCCTTAGTCAAATGCCTGACACAGATGCTACTCCCTTTTGAGGTTTTCACGTAGGAAGTTAGCAAGGAGGATAGTACAATGGGCCGAGCTCTCTGGTTGTTGCATCTGCTACAGGACCAGCTAAAGAAGGTGTGAACGAAAACACAGAAGAGCATGCCTTGGTTGAGAGCTTAGGGGCATATTTATACTCTGTTTGCACCGAATGTGCGTAAAATATTTTGACGCACATTCGGCGCAAACCGTGCACCATATTTAAACTTTGACGCCTGAGCCTGCGGACGTCAAAATTCCTCTGTGTGCGTCATTATTTGGATGCGGGAAACTGCCTTGCATTAATGACATGCAATGTAGGCGTTCCCGCCGCCCAAAAAATTACTTTAAGGCCTGTGCACCTTATTTATACTCCTGCTTCATTTTGACGCACAGGAGGGGGCAGGCCTTAAAAAATGACACTCAGCCTGATGTGCGCTGTTTTTGAACGCCTGGGTCAGAGCAGGCATTAAGGGACCTGTGGGCTCACTTCCATGGTCTCTGACCATGGAAGGAATCCGAGGTGCCCTTCCCTGCCCCCAGGGACACCCCCTGCCACCCTCGCCCACCCCTGGAGGACACCCATGGATGGGGGGAACCATCCCAGGTAAGTACAGGTAAGTTGAGGTAAGTATTTTTTTTTTAAAAATGTAAGTGGCATAGGGGGGCCTAATTTGGGCCCCCCTACATGCCACTGTACCCAATAACCATGCCCAGGGGACAGAGGTCCCCTGGGCATGGCCACTGGGCACGGGGGGCATGACTCCTGTCTTTGCTAAGACAGGAGTAATTTCAAAGGGGGTTGTGCGTCAAAAAATGGCGCAAGTCTGGTTTGAGGCATGATTTTTGCCTCAAACCTGACTTGCACCATTTTTTGACGCACAACCCCCATTTTACCCTACGCCGGCGCTGCCTGGTTTGAGTCATTTTTTTTTTACTCAGACCAGTCCGCGGTGCCGGCTAATGTAATTTCTTAAATGAGGCACCCGCATGGTGCGTAGGAGTGGCGTTGGCAGGCAGTAAAATTTTTGACGCAAACCAGCGCCGGCGCTGGTTTGCGTCATAAAGTATAAATATGGGCCATAATCTTTTGCTTGCCTTGCAATGCAAGGCACCAAAATGTTACCATCCCATCCAAAGCGTACATTGGTGCCAAAATAATTGATTCACGGTAAAGTAAAATTCTGCCCACTTTCAGTCTTTTTTCTGAAGGGGATGTTTCAAATTACAAAAGGTGGATTGTGGAGCAAGCCAGAGACCTGGAAGAAGAACAGCTGTAACTTAGAGTCCTACTCAGCAGGTCTTGGGTGGCCGCCTTTAACTTTCAGTGAGGGGTGTCTTGTCTCACAGCAGTCAACACCAGCAACAAGAACACCTGTAATGACAGCAACAAAGGCAAAGGCAAAAGGGGTCAAGCAGATGGCAGCACCAATGACCATTCAGAGGCTGTTCCAGTAGTATTTGGATGACCCAAAAGAGGTCTTTGTGGATCAAAACCCATTGGTGCATTGGTATGGGAAGATCAACCAAAGGCCAGAGCTCAACATTCTGGCAATAAAGCATCTGGCTTGTCCTGTAGCCAGTGTGTCTGCTGAGCATGTGTTCAGTGTAGCTGGCTTGGTTGCTACAGTGAGAAGGAGCAGTCTCTAGCCTCAAAACATGGAGAGATTAACCATGATCAAAATGAACCAACATTTCATACCACCTGATTACACCGTTCCCAAAATACCACGGGAAGAGGAGGATAATTGGTCAGAATCAAGTGTGTTAGCTGACCAACTTCTGGGTTAATCACCTGCGTTTGAGGATTAACTCTTCTTTCTGGACTGAGTATGCCAGTGCCACAGTAGAACATTTTAATAACTTCTTGTTGAACTTCGTTATTTGCAAGAAATAAAATGGAGCTAGTGGAACATTATGTTTGCATCAGATCTAATTTTATGCTGGCCCAACATTGTTTAGTCACATATACGGCCGGATTGGGGTTGGAGCAATCTTTGGTGCATGATGGGTGATAATTTTTCCTGGAGGTGATTGGCCTTTACAAATGTACTTATAGAGAATTTACCTGTACGGTCTACTCCTTTTTAGTGTACTTTGGGGACCAGACCAGTCACTTTAGTTAACACACACAAATCTCTACAGCAGATGGCAATTCTTTTTCTTTTCTTGTTTTTCAACTGAAATGCACTACATATCTATTTTGTAAAGGTCAGGACTGGGAAGGAGTTACTCAGAAGGAGGATGGAAGGCCTCAGAGTTGGACTACCTCACCATCAACTACTAGAAGAAGGGAGTTAACGACTTCAAAAGGAAGCCATGACTCTGAGGACTAGTACTCAGCTATGTGGAATGGAGAGGTGCATTGATTTGGGAAATACTGATGAGTGTGTATGTTTCATTGGTGGCTAAAGTGAAACTATGAGTCCTCTTGTTTTTTGCTCTGCCACTGAGTCTTCTTGGTATACTCCTCATGAAACGTACCTTCCTTTTCTCCTTCACTTGACTCTACAGTACAATTTCTGCTTTACAACCTGCAGGACTTCTTCTCTGTTGCACGAACGAAAGGCAAAAGATGAGCTCATCACTCTTGCTTACCTACCAGAATGGTTCAGACAGGCACCCAATAATGACGGACATTCCGAGGAGAATTCAGATGCACTATCCAATTTGGGAGCACATTATCATTTTTCTTTTAACAGTCCTATTTTTTAGAACTGGGTGGGTTCAATTCACTCCTCCCTAGTTAGTAGTTAATTTTTTTTAAACCAAGATGACAGAACATTTATATATCTGTAACTTGGGTCTCTGGAGTGGAAGTACTGTTTGCAATGCATTTAAAAGAACTGTGTCATACTCTTTCCTTTATTTCCTTCCACAACAGATTGATGATGATGATGTGCTGCTCATCGACATGATCAATACTGTTGTTCGGTTGTTTGTCTTTCCCCAAATTCCATTTCCTTTTGATTGATCCTATGGTTGAATGGTGAGGATGAAGAGGGGGAAGATGTCAACTGCAGGAACCAGATGATCCGCCTATACTTCCAACACAACAGTGTCCTGAGTAACTCAAAATGTACACCATGTTTGTTTCCATGGCACATGCCACCTCAGTCTTCAGGTAACAGTGTCAATGACTGCAGACACCACATCCCCAAGCAAATGAGTCAGACAAACATTATGCAGTGCAGGCAACAGCATCAGTGAACAGTACCTCAAAGTCACTGGAAGTATAGGCGGATCATCTGGTTCCTGGAGTTGACATCTTCCCCCTCTTCATACTCACCATCGCTTTCATCCCCTCTCAGGGGTTGCAGGTCTGGATGTCCAGCACCCACCTCCTCTAGCAGGGGGATACCTTTCCTCATAGCCAAGTTGTGCAGCATGCAGCAGTCCACCTCTATTCTACACACTGTTACAGGGCCAGAGCACAGGGATCCCCCAGAGTGATGGGGGCAACACAATCTAGCCTTCAGGAGACCTATATTGTGTTCAATCACCCTCCTAGTATGTCCATGGGCCTCATTATAATTCCTCTCTGCATGTGTCCTGGGATTCCTCACAGGTGTCAGGAACCATTGCAAGTTGGAGTAGCCAGAATCACCTGAACAAAATGGACAAAAGAGGACTTTAACAAACTGCCATTACTTGCATACAGTCTGGCTGTCATCTATGTACTGATCCAGTGACATACACACTCACCTATGAGCCAACATCTGTCCCCTTGTAGTTGTTCCATCATGTGTGGCACACTGCTGTTCCTCAGGACAAAGGAATCATGAACTAATCCTGGAAACCTGGCATTTACATGTGATATGTACTGGTCAGCAGTACATACCACTTGTATGTTCATTGAGTGGAAGTTCTTTCTGTTCCTATATACCTGTTCATTCACTCTTGGGGGGATGAGAGCTATGTGGGTTCCATCAATGGCATCTATCACATCGGGTATGTTAGCAAAGGCATAACATCCAGACTTGATGGCAGGGAGTTCAACTCTTTGGGGAAACTGGACATATTTCTGCATGTGTTGTACAAATGCATTCAGGAATTTGGACAGAATGAGGCTAAACATCGGCTGTGAGAACCCTGCACCCATGTCCACTGTCACTTGAAACAATACCGTAGCCAAAAAATGAATTACAGATAGCACTTGCACTTCAGTAGGGATGGCATGCTGATTCTGATTAGCCGGTCTCAGTACAGGATCCAGTAAAGCACATAGGTCCTGGGTTGTTGAATGATTGAGTCTGTTGGTGACAATGATGTTACGTTCCTCCATGGTATCCAAATCAAAAAGAGGTCTCTACACAGATGGGGCCCTCCCTCACCACATGGGGAGGAAAGAACACATATGAGGGACACACATACACATGTAAAACATGTTGTGAATGAATAACTGGTGTGCAATACGTAGGTTAAACACATGAGCAATGTATGATGTACAAGGTTAGGCACATGTATGCAGAGATACCTTTGGTCTAATGGCATGCCAGTGTGGATACATTTCATGAGATAGGTGAATGTGAGGAGCAAACACTCATGTGGGCAGGCGACTAAGGGCTGAGATTTGTAGTCCCTAAATGGGGCCCCTGACCTGGAAATATGTATGTGGTGCTAGCAAAATGGCAGCCTCCTGCCATCCAGAAACGAAGGAGTGGAAGTGAAATCATTCCGCTGGTGGTAGTTGTCATGGCGGAAGGTGTTGTTCACCGCCATGCACCCATTCATTGTTTTACATGGTAGTTTATGAGGAAACTGGGCCTATCATAATCGCGCCGGCAGTGACGGTGCACACCGCCGCGGAGCATATGCCATTTCATCACCCCAATTTCACTTGACTTCCGATACCCGTGCATGCAAGTACTCCACTGAGTGTGCTGCTGTGTCCTGACTCTGGTTACTCCAATGGGATCAGTCACAGGGGAACGGGCCCCGGCCTTCACCACAGAGGAGCTGGAGAAGCTGGTGGACGGGGTTCTACCTCTGTATGCCAAGTTATATTGGTGACCAGAGAAGCAGGTGAGTTGTTGGTTGACTTGCATGGATGTGTGTGATGGTGGCAGATGCCACCATCCCCTACCCCAGTCAGCCCTGCTGCCCTCACAGAGGAGGCTATTGTACTCCTGAGGACCATCTCTGTAGGGCAGACAACCATCGTGAATGTCATCCAGGGGGTAGCATCCCAGTGCAGCAATGCAATGCATACCTGGAAGGTATTCACAGTGCCATGTCTGGCCTACAGAGATTTTTTCAGGCTCTGGCCTCCTCTTTGATGGCAGCCAGTGTCCATTGTCTTTCCGTTCCCCCCTCCAACCACCTCTACCCCTTCCAGCACCCCACTCCCTTCACCCATCCCAAGCACACGTTCAAACAGCCAAGCACACACCACAACATACAAGAAGCACACAGAGAAACAGAAGCACCACACTGCCCACCACAGGCATACACACACCTAATATACAAAGGCACACACAACAACATCCACTTTCCCCAGTGTGTCCACCTCTCCCGCCTCCCTGTCTGTCACCTCAACATGCACACCCACGAGCACTGCACCCTAAGTTACTGCTGCTGGCCCCATTCTTGCAGGTACCACAACATCTGACATCCACTCATCCCCCCAGACACACACCTCCATTCACCACAACTACATTGACTGACAAATGCAGCACTCTCCTCAGACCTGCAGACACTCAGACAACATCCATTTACACTGGCAGCCTGTCTTGTCCCACTGTATCGAACCCCCTCCTCCCAAGACACTCAAACATTCCCAGGCACCCACTTAACACACATCCATAACACATAGGCATACTGTACAGGCACCTGCATCCACGTCCAGCACACCTACACCTGGTACAAGCACTCCCTCTACCTCCACTCCCACACCTTCCTCCATATTCACCCCAACTGCCCCTAAGAAACTTTTCCTCTCCTGTGTTGACCTGTTTGAACCCACTGGCCCACCCCATCTCGTCCCTAAACATGCCCATCTCCTTGCCCTGTCCACTCCTTCCTCGTCCAAGTCTGCCCCAGTCCGCCCATCTGTAGGAAAGTACCATCTTGCCTGGCATGTTACCCCAATTTTTACATGTTTGTTTGTTTTTGCCTGTCTCACTGGGATCCTGCTAGCCAGGACCCCAGTGCTCATAGTTTGTGGCCTGAATGTGTGTACCTGTGTAGTGACTAACTATGTCATCGAGGCTCTTCAAACCAGAACCTCAGTGCTTATGATCTCTCTGCCTTTAAAATTGTCACTATAGGCTAGTGACCATTTTTACCAATTCTAATTGGCACACTGGAACACCCTTATAATTCCTTATTATATGGTACCTAGGTACCCGGGGTATTGGGGTTCCAGGAGATCTCGATGGGCTGCAGAATTTATTTTGCCATCCATAGGGAGCTCAGACAAATCCTACATAGGACTGCCACTAAAGCCTGAGTGAAATAAGGCTCATGGTATTTCACAACCATTTTACACTACATTTAAGTAACTTAGGAGTCACCTATATGTCTACCCCTCACTTTGTGAAGGTTAGGTGCAAAGTTACTAAGTGTGCGGGCACCCTTGCACTAGCAAAAGTGCTCCCACATAGTTCAGGGCAATTTCCCCGGACTTTGTGAGTTCGGGGACACCATTACACGTGTGCACCACATATAGGTCAATACCTATGTGTAGCTTCACAATGGTAACTCTGAATATGACCATGTAACATACCTAAGATCATGGAATTGTCCCCCCATGCCAAATCTGATATTGGTGTGCCAATCCCATGCATCCTCGGGGCTCCACTGTGGACCTCGGGTACTGCCAAACCAGCTCTCTGGGTTTTTCTCTGCAGCTATCGCTGCTGCCACATCACAGACATGGTCCTGCCCTCCTGGGGTCTGGGCAGCCCAGTCCCAGGAAGGCAGATCAAAGGAATTCCTCTGAGAGAGGGTGTTTCACTCTCTCCCTTTGGAAATCGGTGTTAAGGGCAGACGAGGAGTAGCCTCCCCAGCCTCTGGAAATGCTTTGAAGGGCACAGATGGTGCCCTCCTTACATAAGCCAGTCTACACCGGTTCAGGGAACCCCCAGTCCCTGCTTTGGTGTGAAACTGGACAAAGGAAAGGGGAGTGACCCCAGGGGTGGTGCCCAGAGCTCCTCCAGTGTGTATCAGACCTCTGCCATCTCGAATCCAGAGGAGTGAGGGCACACTGGAGACCTCTGAGTGGCCAGTGCCAGCAGGTGATGTCAGAGACCCCTCCTGATAGGTGCTTACCTGACTAAGTGGCCAATCCTCCTCTGAGGGCTAGTTAGGGTCTCTCCAGTGGGAGTTTCCTAAGATAACGGCTTGCAAGAATTCACCAGAGTTCCTCTGCACCTCTCTCTTTGAGTTCTGCCAAAGATCGACCGCTGACTGCTCCAGGGCGCCTGGAAAACTGCAACAAAGTAGCAAGAAGACTACCAGCGACATTGTAGCGCCTAATCCTGCTGGCTTTCTTGACTGTTTCCTGGTGGTGTATGTTCTGAGGGCTGTCTGCCTTCACCCTGCACTGGAAGCCATGAAGAAATCTCCCGTGGGTTGACAGAATCTTCTCCCTGCTCCAGCAGGCACCAAACTTCAGCATCACCGGTACTCTGGGACCCATCTCATCCTGACGAGCATGGCCCCTGGAACACAGGAGATAGACCCAAGAGACTCAGGCTCTCCAGTGGTAGAACTGGCCAAATTTTGAGGAGGTAAGTCCCTGTCTCCCCTCTCCAGACAGTAATCCTATGCACCACATAAATTGCAGCTGCTAGGGCTTCTGTGCACTTTTGTAAGGAATCCTTCATGCACAGCCTAGCCTAGCTCCCCCGCACTCCGTCCTGCATTGCTCAATTCCCTGAGTTGACCGCCGACTTCGTGGGACCCTATTTTGTAGTGTTGAGATGACCGCTATGTTCAGTCTTCTTGAACCCATGTTCAAGGACTTCTGTGGGTGCTACTTTCTTGTGCATAGGCTCTGTCTGTTGCTGAGGGCCCCCTCTGTCTCTTCTCCCAAGTGGCGACATCCTGGTCCTTCCTGGGCCCGGGCAGCACCCTTTTTCTTTAACTGTGACTTTTGTAGCTAGCAAGGCTTGTTTGCAGTCTTTCTACAAAAAAACGATTCTGTTTCCTCTAGCACTCCGTGGGACATCTTCTACATGAAGGAGAAGTTCCTAGCATCTTTCATTGTTGCAGAATCTTCAGCTTCTTCCATCCGGAGGCAGCCATTTTGCATCTTCAACTGGGGTTTAGTGGGCTCCTGCACCCCCGGACACTTTCACGACTCATGGACTTGGTCCCCTTCCTTTGCAGGTCCTCAGGGCCAGGAATCTGTCTTCAGTGCTTTGCAGTCTGTTGTGGTCTTTGCAGAATCTTCTATCACAAGTTTAGTGTATTTCTGGGAAAATACTAGTACTTTACTCCTACTTTTCAGGGTCTTGAGATAGGGTATCTCGGACACCCTTAGTGTTTTCTTACACTCCCAGCGACCATCTACACACTACCCTAGCCTAGGGGTCCATTTGGGGTGTGCATTTCACTTTCTTAGTATATGGTTTGTGTTACCCCTAGACCTGTTGCATCCTATTGTATTCTACAGTGTTTGCACTACTTTCTGACTGTTTTACTTACCTGATTGTGGTTTGTGAGTATATTTTGTGTATGTTACTTACCTCCTAAGGAAGTATATCCTCTGAGATATTTTTGGCACATTGGGCCTGATTACAACTTTGGAGGAGGTGTTAATCCGTCCCAAATGTGACGGATATACCACCAGCCGTATTACGAGTTCCATAGGATATAATGGACTCGTAATACCTCTGGTGGTATATCCGTCACTTTACCGTCACTTTTGGGACGGATTAACACCTCCTCCAAAGTTGTAATCAGGCCCATTGTCACTAAAATAAAGTACCTTTATTTTTAGTAACTCTGAGTATTATGTTTCTTGTGATAAAGGGCCAGATGTAGAAAACAATTGAAATTCGCAAATGGCCCGATTCGCTATTTGGGACCTTGCAAAATCCGAAATGGGATGCAAAAATCCCATTTCCGAAGTGCAAATAGCGATACGAGCCATTACAGACTTGCAAAATTTGCGATCGTTTTTTGCGACCAGCAAATAGGAAGTCGCAAATTGCGAGTCGCAAACCATATGCAAAAGCCAGACGCAAATTGCGACTAGTCGCAAAAAGCCCATTTTGCACATCCAGATTGCCACTGATTCAGAGCAGGTGGTAACCAGAACCAAAGTATAAAAGGAGACCCAGAAGGCATCCGGGTTACTCAAAATGGCTGAACTGTACGTGATAGCATGGAGGAGGAGAGTCCAGGCCGTCCAGCAGAGGAGGAGGAGGAGGCAGAGACAGGAGAGGGTATACCGAACCAGGCAGACACTGTTTCAACAAACTGAGTAGGAGATTTATGACAAATATAGACTGAGCAGTGCAGCAATTTTAGAATTAATTGAACTACTTAATCCTCAGCTTGAACGACAGACAATGCACGGCAGCGCCATCCCTACACAATTGCAAGTGCTATGCTCACTGCACCTCTTGGCCTTGGGTAGCTATCAGGGGGTGATTGCCACAGCAGGTGGGGTATCCCAGAGTTCAGTCTCACGATTCTTCAGATCATTCCTAGATGCCATACTCACACACATGTCCAGATATATATACCTACCCAGGAATGAGGCAGAAATTAACAGCACCAAGTTGGACTTCTATAGAATTGTCAACTTCCACCATGTAATAGGGTGTGTGGACGGGACACATATACAAATCTGCCCTCCTGCAAATCTGGAATATGTGTTCCGCAATAGGAAATTTACCCACTCACTAAATATCCAGGTGGTATGTGACGCCCATAATGTCATTATTGACATTGTAGCTAAATTTCCAGGGAGTACACATGACTCATACATATTCAAGCACAGTGGGATACACCAATGCCTAGAACGTGGGGGGTTTGGATATCTATTAGGTATTGCTGAATACACCCTGAAGCCTTACATACAGGTCACTGTGGAAACCATTCATGTCCTGCTAAAATTGCTTATTTTTGTCAAACAGGTGACAGTGCATATGCTCTGAGACCATGGATACTTACCCCATACCTAACAGAGGCGATATAACAGTACCCATCGGCAGACCAGAACTGTCATTGAGAAGACTTTTGGCTTGTTAAAGGCAAGATTCAGGTGCCTCCACAAAAGTGGAGGTGCACTCCAGTATGCCCCAGAAACAGCATGAAAGATTGTCGCCGCCTCGGCAATCCTACACAACATTGCCACCAGACGTGGGCTACATCTCACCCCTGCAGACACAGACACAGAGGAAGAGGAGCAAGAGCTACCACACAGATAGGGGATAGAAGCATCGCAAATCAAGGCAGACAGAGACGGAACCACATTGCAACCCAATACTTTGGCAGGTACGTAGCAACTGTCACCACACTCACTGATGTCAGATACACATAGCCCAGTTGTGTACTGAAACAAACAAAACCTTTTTATTACTAAACTATATGGGAAAAGAAAAGTGCTGTCTGTCACAGTCTGTAATTGTCCAAATGTAATGAAGACACATTATAAGTCATGTGCCTCGTGTACAGTGCTGTATGGTGGCTCACACCCTCCTCCTTGAGGGGCCAGCATGGCTCATCCCTGGTGGGTCTCCTGATCCCTGCCGTGCACTACCACTCCATAGCACACAGGACTCACTGGCAGCCACGCTACTGATGGTTGACCCCTCCTCGCTGTCCTGAGGGGTCTCCCCTGTGCCCCTTGCAGCCTGCCTACTTTCCATCAGGTCCACCGCATGGCTGATGCGGCCAAGTCCTCGCACCACATCGCCAGCAAAGTGCCCAAGTTCCACCTGTAGGCTGACTGTCCATCTTGAGAGGCCTGTAGTATTGGTTGCAAGACGCCCAATAGATGCAGCCAGGTGGTCAAAACGTGCCACAGTGTGGTGCTCCCTGCTCCTTGCATGTCCTCGGTCTGCCACTAGTTCAGTCACCATATGGCGGATGGCCTGTGTCAAATCCCCCAAATGTTCATTCATCCTGGTGAACTGATTGTTCACATCCGCCAGCCCATTGGTCATGCTGTTCTGCATCCTGTTGAGGGTTCTTGTGATTGTCCTTAATTGTCTATTTTGCAGGCGCTGACCATGGATGAGGGATGCCTCCAAGCCTGCAAAGCCTGCTTCCTCTACCTCCTCTTGGGGCACCGACTGAACTCTGCGCCAACGTCTGCGCATTTGTCCAGCTGCTGGCTCTGATTGCCTCTCTGTGGGGCTGGGCCCTGGGGTTGTGTCAGCTGCCCCCATGTCCTGTGCTTGTTCCTCTATGGACCCTGGTGGTGTCCTGCTGGGCCCAGCAATTTCAGCAGCAGCCTCCTGCAGTGTCTCTGGCCCATGTTCTCGTCCCTGCCTGGTGTCTTGTGGGAGACCTGTGGGACATAGGGGATACACTGTCAGTCTCTCACATCTGTTTTATGCCTCATAATAAACATTTGCCTATATTCTGACTACTGTACTACATTTCCCATAATGCACTATTCTAGAGGTTGCTAGACTGAAATGGAGCTAGTCTGGTGGTGCCTGCTGCTGTGTACTGGGAGAGTGTGTATACTGCATTTGTGGGTGTCAAAGCATATCTCATGGTACTCACTTTTGGAAGTCCCTGGGGCTGAACTGTCCACTTCTCCCATGCCAATGATGGCCTCTGGCTCCAGGGTCTGCTCAACCATGCTTTCCATGGCTGTGGGTGGTGGGACGATGGATGGGCCTCCTCCGGTGCCCCTCATCTCCCTCAGGCTCTCTGCAACCCTCTCCTTCATCCTGGAGCGCAGGTCATACTACCATTTCCTAATTTCATCAAGGGTGCGGTGGCTCACCCCTATGGCATTTATCTTTTCCTGGATCTGCTGCCATATCATTTTCTTTTGAGTGTCTGGGACACTCATGGCTGCCTTCCCAAAAAATTCATTGTGGTGCAGGCAGCATTCTTCAGTCAGCACCTCCAGCTCTTCATCAGAAAACTTCACCTTCCTTCTCCTGCCAGCATTGCCTGTCTCCTCCATTGTTGCAGCAGCTTCTGTCTCCTGGGTGTGGCACAGCAGTTTGGAAAGGTTGTGGTCCTCCCTCCTCCCAGGTTTATTTGATGAATTCCTGCTTCTGATGTCATCACCAGGAGCCAGGAAGTGGGTTTCCAAACTGTTGTGCAGCACCTGCAGGCAATTTGCTAGTCAGTCGCAATTTGCGACACCCTTCTCGCAAATTGCAACCTCGCTAAAAGCGAAGGTCACAAATTGTGGTGCGACACCCATGCGACTCGCAAATTGGTATCGCAATTATTTCTTGACTTTGATTTTGCGAGTCGGAAATAGCGATTCGCATTGAGTCGCTATTTCCGTTTCGCAAATTTTTACCTACCTACATCTGGCCCTTAGTACAACACTTTTGCATGGCGCAAACTGCGAAATTCGCAGTTTGCGCCATGCAAAACGCACATCGCGATGCCCATTCCCATTTTGCGAGTCGGTACCGACTCCCAAAATGGGAATGCGACTCGCAAATCGGAAGGGGTGTTACCCTTCCTATTTGCGATTCACACCGCAATGCAGAATTGCTTTGAGAAACGAACGCGGTCGCAAAGCAATTTGCAGTTAGCACCCATGTGAAATGGACCACTGCCAACTCTGAAAAGATTAAACCAAATGGTTTCATTTTCCCCAGTGTATTGCAACTCATTTTCCTTTAAGGAAAACGGGCTGCAATACAAAAAATAAATAAAAAAAAACTGCTTTATTAAAAAGCAGTCACATACATGGTGGTCTGCTGTCTCCAGCAGGCCACCATCCATGTGAGTGCAGGGAATCGCAAGTGGGTCGCAAATTGCGGCCCACCTCATCAATATTAATGAGGTGGGTCTTTGCGACCCCCTTGTGATTCGCAGATGGTGTCAGGGACACCATCCTGCATATGGGATTGCGACTCGCAAATTACGAGTCGCTCCGACTTGCAATTTGCGAATCGCAATCCCATTTCTACCTACATCTGGCCCTATATGATCTAAGTGGTATTGTAGGAGCTTTTCATGTCTCCTAGTTCAGCCTAAGCTGCTCTGCTATAGCTACCTCCATCAACCTAAACTGCTAGAACACTACTACTCTACTAATAACGGATAACTGGACCTGGCACAAGGTGTAAGTACCATCAGGTACCCACTATAAACCAGGCCAGCCTCCTACACCTTCCCATTCCTGTGCCCCTTCACCAGAGAGGAAGAAGCCCCATGTTGCCCCAGGTCCCTCTGCCACTGCCAGTCCAAGCCCACTCCCCCACTTTCCAAGGGCAAGCCCAAACCCCCTCAACCTCCCAAACATAAGCCCAAGCTCCCCCTTCCAGGCGTAAGTTCCCACCCCGCCACCCCAGCCCCTGTTCCCTTAGGTTCCGGGCTGCCCCATTGATGTCCCTTTACAGTGGAGTACCCTGTGCACATGTGGGAGTCAAGTCTGGCCCATTTGGGACATTCACTGTATTTTCATGGACTGGCCAATGGCCTTATTTGGACATTACTATTTTAATGTTCTATTAAAGTTTGTGTGCCCAGTGGTGCTGTTGGCACAATATGGAGATGTGGTTCATCGTTTCATTGTGGGGGGGTGGTGTGCACTTGTGTACTTTGGTGCATGTCTTTGTTGGCTTGTGTCGGGTAAGTGCCTCTTATTCTGGTGTGTATGGCTTGAGATGGTGGGAGGGGTTGAGAGTGCGTTGCAGAGTAGGTAGGGTGGGTGGGTGTGAAAATGTGCCCTTTCTTCCCATGTGTACTAGGTTGCTGTACTTACCATTGTCGTCTTCGTCGGCGGTCACGGTGGTGGAGGTATATTGCAAAGGAGCAGGACTGGCATCATTTGCAACTCTCTCTCCATTGCTGCTTTAGTATGTTGTGTGTGCCTACGGTGAGTGTTTCCTTTTATTTGGTTTGTTTCCGCCAGGCTTCGCGTGGCTGTGGTTCCCACTCCGGAACCTACGGCGGTCTTCTGCTTCATTATTTGTTGGGTGGGTGGAGCCTTTCCGGCGGACTGTGGGCGGCCTCTTCTGTCGTTGTCAGCACTACAGTGATGACGGTGTGTGTATAGACTGCTATTTGTTTCTCATGTGCTTCTTTATTTTGCCGTCCAGACCGCCAGCCTGTTGACAGTAGTTACTGCCACCGCCGGTGGAGCGGTGATTGTCGCCATGTTCATGATGAGGGCCGAAGACTAAAAAAGCAGAGCGATTTTTTTTGGTAAAGGAATCCTAAAAACGTAAACCACACAGACACCTTGGGCCTTATTACAAGTTCAGCAGATGGTTTGGGTAGTCCGCTGAACTTCCAATGGGGAGTTTGCCGCCATAGTGGCTACCACCACTGGCTCCATTAAGAGTTTCCTGCTAGGTCAGCAGGCGGAAACCTGAGTTTCCTCCCCCTGATCTTGTGGGAAACACCCTAAAGCATTTTCTCCGGCTTGTAATCGAGCCAGCAGCAATGCTGTAGGATGCAGGGTGCACTAGCACCCTTGCAATGTTTACTGTCTGCAATGCCCCCTACACCCATTCTCCACTAGCCTTTTCATGGCAGTGCTGCCGCCATGAAATCAGTGGTGGAGAGCAAGTTTACAATCCCCAGGGCAGTGCTACTGCCCTGGTGGATTAGGACTGCCGCCAACGTCAGACCGTCTGGATCTCTGATCCTGGTGGTGGTCCGATCGTGGCACGAATGCCATGGCCATAATGTGGCGCTCAGACTGCCGGATTGGCAGTGGTCCAACCGCCACCACGAGTCTGGTGGTCAAGTGACCGCCAGACTTGTGATGACCCCCTTTATGTGGAAAAACTAAAATTTACTCTGGTTAGTGAGTGACCTGTCACCTACTGTGGGGAGCAAATTTTCTATTCTTGATGTACTAAATGACAAGAAGCCTGCTAGCTAGCGCATCGGGTACAAATTTGCTACTTTATCCAGTCTCCAGCTGGGGCAGATGCAATGGACTTAGGGCCATATTTATACTTTTTGATACAAAACTGGGCCAACACAGTTTTGCGCCAAAAAGTTTAACGCCATTTCCTTGCGCCAACCGGGCATCAAATTTATACTTTGACGCTCGGCGGTGCAAACCACTGGTAAGAGTCTTTTTTTTTTTACTCAAACCAATGCGCCAAATAATAAAGAAAAACCACGTTAACGTGGCAGAAATGACTTTAATCCGGTTTACGACGTTGCAAACCTGATACGCGCCTTTTTTGCGCAATAGCGTCAAAAAGAGGCGCAAACACAGCAAAATATGCAAAGGAGCCCCAAAATGGATCCCAGAAGCCATGAGAGACCCCAGGAAGATGAAAACTGACCAGAAACCAGCCAGGAGGACCCACACAAGACCCAGGAGAGGGAGAAGAAGAAAAGGAAGTGTTGGTTCAGTGCAGAGGAGCATGAAATACTGGTGAAAGAGATGACGGAACACCAGCATCAACTTTTTTTCACGTCTAAATTGCCAATTGGGAGGAGAGAGGCAATTTGGCAACAAATTGTCGATAAGATCAACAGTGTGGCAGAAGTAGGGAGAACAGTCACTGAGTGCAAGAAACGCTGACATGACTGCAAGCGCAGGACCAAGGAAAAATGACAAGGAATAGGAAGGCGGCCCTGTAGACTGGAGGTGGGAGTCCAGCACCACAGGAGGCCCTGGACCACATGGTGGAGATGGTGGCAGCCGTCATCCCAGAGGAGATCATCACAGGGATACAAGGACAGGGCAGTGCAGACTACCAGGATACAACACAGATGGGCATGGGGGACAAAAATGCCTAATTGTTAACTGCAAGCAGGGAGGACATACCTACTACACAATGCATGTCAGCCATGATAATAAGGTAGTGGAAAGGGCAAAGGGGCACGGCACGGTGCATGGGCTGTGGAGGGGAAACCTGGGGCACAGCACAACACTACACCAACAACCTTTGCATGGGGGTACTCTGCCATGCCAAGGATGCTGGAAAGGCAAAGCCAGTCCAGGAGGGTAGGGTACAACGTAAAACTGGCCTACTGTCACACAACAGCTGGTATTGTCGCTACATTAACTAGGGTTCAATTTCCAGTCTCAGGCCATATCCGCAAGTGATATTTACCAATGACAACAGTTGCCACTACCACCTCTGCTGTGTGTGTGTAGATCAAGTAGCCAATGGCAGTTGCCCATGGATCAAACACACCAAAAAGAGAGAGTTCAGGATGACAACGATATCAGTCCCCTGTAATTAATAAAAATGTGCAAATCTTGTCAAATGATAATGTCTATAGGCGCTACAAACATCAGGTATTGTAATTAACATTATGAGGTACACAGCAGTAATGTCATAACCATGCTGCACATGTCAGGGTCCACACAGGTCCAGTTAGTCCATAGAGCGAGTGTGCACTATCCAATGTGTTTGACTTGAGGCAATGAAGGTTCTGTCATCCAATGCAAGAAGTTAATTGCAAACTCCAAACCAGACGGATAGTGCACACTCGCTCTATGGGCTAACTGTACCTGTGTGCGCAGACTCAGAGTCTTTGGAGTTGAATTGTTTGTCATTTAATTAGATGATTTGTGTTAGATTTGTGTCATTTATACTTGTAATGTAATAGTGTTGTGATATATATGTTGTTCAGTTTCTAGTCATTTTTATGTATACATTTGTGTTACATTGTTATTTTTGGTTTTGTATTAAATTCGGGATTTCAGTAATGTAGTCTTGAAGCCATTACACAAAATTGATATTTACTTGGATTATACTACATCCATTCTTAGAAGTTTTAGTACAATTACAGAATCCATGGACTCAGCTATTACATGTAATTAACTATTCTCAGTGTGCTCCATTCTTATTCCCGCTACAGTCTGATGGTGCAAGTTCTCTTGCCCCGCAATACATGTTTGACAACAGGCATGTTTAGAATGTATTGAGCACCATCATCACACTCTATATTATAGGAAAGTGAGGCCTTGTGTTAGGGTTTTCTGTTGTCGATTATACTGGGATTTCTGACTCTGCGTCTTCAAACACTGAAGTGTGTGTTGCCCCTTCAAACCCACCACCACCAAGGGCAGAGGAGACTACACAAACATCAGAAGATGAACACCTCGAACATATTCCCTTCACCTGTAAGCGTAACCGGTAGCACAAGTCCATGCCACATGGGTACTTATATCCTAGGTCCTGTGCTTGTTAGCATGCCAGTCTTGCAACAGCTGCTCACATGCACTGTTCTCCAGCCCACTGTTTACCTTGACACTATGCTATGTGATTGTCTCTCACTACAGCATTGGCAATTCATGTTCATCTGCACTGTATGACACTTCACCCCAGCATGTCCAATGACATGTCCCATTGCACCTGTGTAGTATGTATCACAATAGAAGGCGTCACACTACTGGACTCAAAATCCTGAACTATGTAAATATTGCACTACAGCACTCTAAAATAAATAGCACTTACACGACCACTTTGTCTCTGTGTAATGTGACACATCAACTGTGTAGGAGATCAGTGATGTATATCACATTTCAATGGCCATAGAATGTCAATACAACTGTGTTGAAAGATTATGGGCTGAGAACTATGCACTGGTGTGTGGATTGTATCATCATCTTCACTTCCTGAGGGTTATTTCTGAAGTAGATAGAAAACTAACAGTATAATGCTGTGTTGGACTGAAAAAGTCTGCTTCAAGGTATGTTTAATCAGAAAATCAATGTGTTCAAAATTCCATTCAAGCCAATCTTTATGTTTGTAACAACCGACTATAAAATGTAATCACACACACACACCAGACAGCAGGAATGGATGAGTGTGTGGACAAAAATATAACCTGGGAGAACAATGTAAGAAATGATGGGTGTGAGTTATGTATACAATACTACATAAGATTATACCATCACTCACCTTAACAGGGATCACTTGAACATCAGGCTGCAGGCAGACGTACTAGACCAAGATTCCAAATCAGGACTCAAACGATGACAGATGGAAAACACACATCCAAACCTAACAACACATTGGGAACCATAGCAACCTTGAGTGGTAGGTGCAATGGATGGCAGATGCATATGCATAGAGAAGTAGCTTTGGTGTAGCTGCCAATGTGACTGCACATTAGGAATTGTGAATAACCATGTCAATAATGGGATTTGGATGCAGGATGGAACACAAATACTAAACTAACACCTTAACTAACCTAACCTATCCTAACTACACATTACCCACAACTGGCCCTAACTACCCTAATCTAAGCTTACTCATCACATTTAACTAAACACTCTAAACATCAATCCCCCCATCCCCCTTATAAGACGGGACACATGTAGGACAACATATACTAACCTAAACACATACTATATTATCCTAAACAAATATGTATTTTTCAATATTTTTTTAAATATTTTTCTTTTTTATTTTTTTTATTTTTTATACACATAAGCTCCAACATCAACACCCACACACCCACCCACAAAAAAAACATGTAATAATATAACCCCCTCCACCCCCAACCCACTTATACTAACTAAACTAACAGCCTATTCTAACCTAACTCTAAGCCCCTTAAACCCACTAAATATAAGAACCAGGAAAGAGGAGGGAGGGGAGGGAATCTTGGCTGAGGGTCACAAGGTCACAAGTTTGCCCTCCCAGGATCTTCTTTATCCCACACAGTCTCCTGCTATTGCGGAACACCTCCTGCTGCAGCCTGTCCATACTGCACAACAACTGTTGCATGTCACGTCTCATCTGTTGGAATTCTGCATTGTCTATCTCTGCAGCAGGGGTAGTCTGTGTGCCACTAGAGGATGGTTGTGCTGGTGCCGGTGCCATGCTTGAAGGGGGAGGTGCCGGAACTGCTGCCTGTGGGCCTGGAGCTGATGAGGTAAAGGGACCTGCAACAGTGGCTGCCATCCTTTGTGCGACTGTGGTTGAAGCCGTTGTGCTGGTGGTGTTGGCTTTTGTGGGCAAGGATTGCACCCCTTGGGCAAATGCTCTCCAGACCCCTGTGGCTCTCTCATGGCGATAACGCTGTGCCATGTTGCGGAACCCAGACTCCACATCTAGAATGTGGCGGTTACACATCGTCCACCTCTGGAATTCCCTGATCTGATTAGCATTCATGTTGGCAGCTGTAAAAATAGAGAAAGCCAAACATTAGTGACATCATTGTGTGATATATCTACTGATGATATTCTAACACTTCCTCAAAATTAGCTTAAAGAGTCCAAATCACAGTACTGATCATAGATTGTCCCTGAGGAATTACATGCCAACGCAGACTACACATCTCCTATCTAACAGCACAGCAATGCTCAAAAAGGTGTGTACCTACTTAAATGATCTGTGCATCCTTGTTCTGCTATTAGTCACATAACAAATGCTGCAAGTACTCCACATGTGACAGGCCAACTAATGACTATCTTCTGGATGACAATCAAGGCCCACAAGGTCTGTGATTTGTAAATGGAATTGCCAGGACGGTATGCAGTTGCTAATCATGAGGGAGTATCCTAGGTTGAAACGAAGGAATGTTGGAATTACATGCATATCTTCTACACTGTGATCCCCACACCTAGGTACACATATTTGATAATCCTAACCCTCTGCCTCAGGGGGTGATGGACATGCAGCTCATACTTTCAGACATCAAGGACAGCCAGGAAGCTTTGGACAGTTGTCCACCACAGGTAAGGAGGGCTGCCAACTAGGATTGACTCAAACATTGGACAATCACATCCACATTTATGTTCCTAATTGCGGACAATTGTCAACAACATTTGATCGCACTAATACCTTTCCAGAAACAAGCGCATAGATGATAGCAGCCATCTGGGCTTGAGTTGCAAGCACACCTATGACATTCTACTCAAGTGCCATGTAAACATAGCACAACATGTGGAGCTAGATGCTGCTAGGAAGTCAAACATACAGTCCTACATGTTCAGTAGTTAACAGGGAGGCTCAAGTCTGTGGGTAATACTTCGGCACCACTGGTCTGTGTGAATCAGGGTATGACTTGCTGACTAAATCATAAAAATGGCTACCTCCAAATTTTTAATTGCCATAAATGTAGCAATAAATATCTCCCTGTTCACCTGCCCATGCTTTCAGCGTAGCACTAGATTCCCAAAATATGACTCTCCGCCATTGATTGTGCAATCAAACATGGAACAAAATGTCAAACTCCAGTCAAGTCACATATCAGATCATGTGCCAGCACATCATACCTTGCTATGTGTCCAACACAAAGGAGTCAATCACACAACAGCTGCAAACATTACACAGAACTAACATATCAACACTTACTGAATATGTCTGGATCTGCAAATTGAGCCACTTCTCCAATTGTATAGGGGCTGGTCCACCTGTAAAACATTGAAGAGTGAAATGTGCTCACTGTCTGCTCACTTTACAAAACTTGGAACAAAAACTCACTTTATGTGACATTTTATATGATAGAGCTGCACCTCAGGCATGTAGACACCCCAACAGACATACCACAGCAAACATGTAATGACCCTGTCACTCCAGTGAGTGAGAGACACACATATGCACACATGCACTGGCCCTAACAATCATGTGGTGGCAAATATGATTACTCAAATTTGTGCAGAATTCTTTCTAGAGGGTACTCAATTTCTTCTTTTGTTGTTATGAGAGACATGCAAAGCCACATTCCTGGTGCAGTGCAATACCAGTCACTCGGGTATTGTGGCTTGTGCATCAAGGGACAATCAGTTACTGTGTGATGCTCATGTGGGTTGAGTATAGCTCATGAATTATTGTGTTTTCTATTTTCCATTATATGTGGGCCTGTGTTGTCTGTAGGTTACATATGCCACATTGCCAGTGTACCCAGAGCCGTATATGCCCCCTATGACACCATGATGGCAGGGATCCTGTGTGTTACTTGATGACAATGTTATGCTAAACATGGATTGGCCATTTATCTAAATCAAAACAACAAAGAAATATATGCTGACAGTGCCTAATTTGATCATCCGTGACAGAATGCATGGGCACAGGTGTAGTCATTGCAACTGAAATGTGTTACTCAGGGCCCTGTGTACCTATATCAGGTATTGTAAATCACAGTTAGCCACACTCATCATCTTAAATTTGCAAAGCTGGGTGATCTGTGGTTATACTACGAACTGACACTGTCCCCTAATTGAAACATGGTTTGGCAAATGTCCTACTGTGGCAATCTTGATGAGGTAGGTTTCAATTTGTATGCACCTTGGGAATGGCAGCAGTCACAGGAATGCTGGTCTGCTGATCTTAGCATACACCCATGCCTGTGATAGCCTTCATACTGAGAAGTTAACAATTGTACATATGCTGCACTAGACCAAATGGAAACTAGCAAACAATTTCCTCAGTTTCAATGTATGATGGAAGAAGTCAGGGGTGCCTTGCACAACATCATGCAAATAAATAATTTGTGACTATGCATTCACCAAGTTCAGGGATCCCATGATGACCCATTAACTTATGAAATTTGCTTGGCTATAAAGTGACACAGATGGCAAATGCATCACCTCTGTATCAGCAATTATGCCCAAGGCAAAACACATAGGAACTATGAATATGAAGCCACATATTCATTTTTTGTTAAATGTGTAGCATGTGCTTCATGTTTTTACACTACAGCTATGGAAAGTAGCACCAAACATTTAGGCCATCATTACAACCCTGGCGGTCTTGGACCGCCAGGGTTGTTGTGGCGGATTTCACCACCACCAGCAGGCTGGCGATGGAATCCCAAGTATTACGACCGCGGCGAATGCCACATTGGTCCCGGCGGGTTCAATCAGCGCTGCCCAGGGGATTACGAGTCCCCCTACCGCCAGTCTTTTCCTGGTGGTTTGAACCGTCAGGAAAAGGCTGGCGGTATGGGGAGTTGCGGCCCCGTGCAGCTTTTCACTGTCTGCTATGCAACTGCACCCACTGCATGGCCGCAACACCTGTGTTGTGGCTGGAATCCCCGCTGGACTGGCGGGTGGAAACCAGGTTTCCGCCCGCCGGCCCAGCGGCGATCTCCTGATGGCCGCGGCGGGAGTGCGGCTGCATTGGCAGCCGCCCGCCAAGGTCGTAATGAGGGCCTTAGATATTATCCAGTGTGCATTACTTTGGCATCCATATTGAATTTAAATGCTGCACAAACCAAGCCAAAGTATCAGCCTAAGATATTACCAGAGGTTAGGAGGAACTTTGTACATATGGCCATGAATACAGTTCAGACATGTATTCCAAATATTTGTGGAATACTTTCATTCCTTGATTTAGCATGTGAAATACATCTAATTCCTGGTACACTCACAGGCCATGAATAAAACATATATTGAGCCACATTACCATCATCCATTGACTTTGAAGCACTAATTTACAAGATCAAGTTGTGTTTTGTAAGTTTGTTCAGCTTTTGCGTCAACAAATGACGGCAATGTGTAGCAAATATTGTATAAATCAGGGCCACTGTATTTTTAACTTGCATTCCACATGTCTATAAACATTATGAGCAGCATGTCAACAAATCTGCTACTGTCACTACAGGGCATTGAAATGTGCACATTAGGCTGATTTGTACTCACCAACAGGGCCACCAATCACCACACCCAGGTAGTCCAGCAGGTCTTGCTCTCTGGCCACAAGGCCAGCCCAGCGATGTTTGAGTTGGTGGTCATTGCGCTGGCTGTTAAATACTCTCTTCAGATGGAACAGCACCTTGGACCACCTGAGCCTCCTCGCCTCGGTGTGATACCCCTGTATCACCCTGCCACCAGCCTCTAACATCAGGGGGAGGAAGTGGCACACCAGCCAAATGAAAGCCCCTAACTCCTTCTCACCCATCTTCAGCAGACGTGGCCTTCCCAACATTACAAAAATAATAGGGATAGGAAAGGGAAAATAGGAAAATACAGGGAAATAAGGTAGGGAAATGAAACTTAAAGAACCCACAAACAGCCCAACAGTACCCCAACTAACAATACCCAAAACACACTCCCAATAGTACAAAGACAAAATTAGACACCAAAAATGACAAAAACACAGTTACACTGATTTACTGAGACAATTACAAAAACAACAGATGACAATTAGAATGCCACACAGGAGACAAAAGCACAATTTGGACAGACACAACTCTCAACACAGCCACACAGTCTGGAAGAATCACAGACTGCAAAGTGAAAGTGAAAGTACACCCACTGTACCATTTCTGTAAAAAGGATATCCTATTACATCACTTCCTGTCTCAAATGCGGTGCATTTATATTATGATGCGTGCAAATTTTATGACACTTTCGGGCTTTGCGTCAGTATTTTTTTACACATCTGCTTAAAAATTACCCTGCATTCAAAGATCAATATATTTTTCATGGATAACCAATTTCATGGGGTGCAGTGTTGGAATTACCGCTAGGGACCAATGGGTGTATAATAGCTGTGAGTGTCATTTTTCAATACATAATGCGGCATATTTTGACGAATATGCGTCTTTTTTGACACGTTTGCGTCAAAATGTCTGTCATAACTGTGTTTGTGTCATTTTTCTCATTTTTAACATACATGAAAGCTGTAACTATACAGAGATAGGCTGTTAGGGCCTGTTGTGTGTGTTCCAGTGTTTGGGCACATGTGGCAGACCACACTACTGCGGACCATAATACTCATGTTGTTGTGTCGGATTAGCACTCTTAACTGACACAACAGCAACCCAAACATTTGGAATCAAAATTGATCTTCCCTAGTTTGAGCAGGTGGTGCGTCAATAGAGGATAGCAAGGCTATGCAACTTAATACATTCACTCATGGCCTGTGCGTTTATGTCTGTGAATTGGCTATTTCAATTGCTGTTGTGCCTCTGTGTGAACGTCACAAGACGTGTTTTGCATAATGTGCTTGTATGCATGTTTTGTAAATGTGGATAACCATCAGATGCCATTCATTGAGGTACATCAGTCAGGATATGTGTTTGTCATACCCGTGCGTCTTATGCTGTGTGAATTTCCCTGACTTTGGGGACAAAACATCTCCCATGACAAACTATGCATAGGATAGATAGAGGACGGTTGATAAAAGCAATGTTACAAGGGTAAGCCATCACATGTATTGGAATGTTGGGTACCACTTCCTAGTCACTTGTTTGTATATGACTCATGAGTCAGGCATTTGAACATGCTAGGTAGGTACAGTGTTTGTGACACAGAGTCCCAACACCAATCCAAAAAAGTTATGGTACACCACAGTTTGAGTCATATAAATGACCTATGTTTCTCCTGTGGCAGTGGAGGACCAGCAGACCATTCTGCATGTGTTCACATATTTCCATTGGTTCATTGCACAAAGGTGTCCAGTTCAAGTGTGTGGACATGTGTATCCCTGTGTCAGTATTGGCCTCCATGTTGTCACAGTTACGTGCAGGTCTAATCCTGAGTCTGTGGAGCCATTCCATGCATTAACAGAGTATCCTTCAAAGCAGAATTGACCTAAAGCCAAAGATAAATTGGCGACACACATGGGGATAGTCCACTATGGCACTGCAGAACTTTTATAAGGCTGACAACAGTGCAACCTTGGTGTGCTCAAAAACTTTATGGATCATTAATAGGAAACAGGCAGGTTTCATCTCAACATTTGTACACAGGGTGGCCTCTAAAATTTCCACTGCAACAGGGAACATCAGTGCCTCTGTGCTGATTAATCTCACAGCTAGTCACCATGCAAGCCCCATCAAAAGGTTCCGGCCGATGTGAATCTGTGTGTGGACTGTCAGGGCACAAACATGTTTTGTCCTTACCTACACATTAGCAACCCTTCTTTGTTGTGCTGGTGGCACCATACCAAATTCATGCATGTAGCCATAGTACACTGTCAGTGTTTGGCACACATAAATACATGAAACCCAGACAAGGGATGGGGGCTGGATTAGGCAATTTCAATACATGTCCCAGACCATAACACGATAAGTAAACTGATTAAACTATACTATACATTGGAGGATTCATTGTAGACCTACCAGACACAATACCCCAGGAGGAAACAGAGGGCATGGAAAGCAACTATGAGACAAATGTAGCCACAGGGAACATCTATGGTTAACGCAATGACAGGAACCAGTCAGGCTAACAGGATGCAGGCTCTGTCAGGAAAAAACATGAACAAGGCAAATACACAGTGAGTAGGCTCTGACTGTGAAAAGCTGGAACAACACTGTGGGAACTAAAAACTGTATTTGTGCTGTGGGTTGCAACGTTACACAATCCCCCAAGGGCTCTGGTACACAAGTGATTTATACAGCAATGCACAACAAGGATATTCAGAAAATGGCAGCTTCTAAGCAATTCTAGGCATCAGCAAAGGCAGGGCAGGTTTAAATGGCTGGTCTGCATGGAAGTGCTCACAGGTGTGTGCAGCTTCAGTCTCTCACAAGCCCTGTAGTTGAGAATCAAGTTCAAAGGGCCAAGTGGACCTTTCACATGGGAAGCAATGGACAGCTGATTACAGGTGCTACCGACTACCAGGCAGTGCATTATCGGACCTGAAGTCCATGCAGACTGATGAACTATGACTATGGCATGCCATACTGAAGAGGGAAGCACACAGGAGTCAGAATGTGAGTCTGGGTGTGTGTAGATGAATGTTATCAGGGTACAGATAGTCCATTTACAGGGCCCCCTAGAGAAGGGTGGGCGGAGACTGAAAACATGGCAGTGGTAGGACTTATTAACTGGGATGGAATGCACAGGGCATGTCTTGTGAGCAATGCTTGTCATACCTGGGCACTCGTGCTATCCATTTTCAGCGTAATTGGACTCCTTGTCACACATGCTCCTTGCAGAGATAGCTGATGTAACACTTACTGCTGTCAAGGTTATGGTCAGACATTCCTGTTACCAATGCAATGGCACATCCACTGTCTCATGTGTGAAACACTTTTTTACCTTATGATTGATGGTGTCTTAGTTGTGTGTCATGTGATGCAATGAACCATGTTGGCAAAATGGATGTGTGTGATAGCTGTGGTCCTCTGAATTTGCCCTTCACATGTGAAATAGACAGGACATATGTCATTTCCACTGTGTGTGATGTTGGGTGTACATTCATACCCATCAAATGTGATGTGGCTTTTTCAGTATCCTAATCTGTATTTCTGCAATGCTCCATGAGGCTAAACTTTGATTATGATTCCTAGGGATCATGTGATGCATAAATAATTACCCAGACCATGACTGAGTGATGAAGTGAGGTGTTTAATGGCATATGGTAACAAAGTGGTGATGGTGACTGTAGTTAGAAGAATTTGTGTACAATGTGTTGTCTCCGACGCAATCCTGCTGCAGTGTTTGGATGGTCCCCCTCATATTGATGAACAGCAGCCTCCTCTTCAGGCATTTGTGTGTCTGGTTCATAGAGGGGAATGTTCCTCCTTACACAAATGTTGTGAAGGATGGCACAGGTCAACATGATCTTGCAAACCATTTCAGGTGGATATAAGAGGCAGCCTCCGGTGATGTTGAGGCACCTGAATCTTGACTTCAGGATGCCAAAGGTCCTCTCTACTGGGTGTCCTCTGATGTACCTCATTATAGGCACGCTCTGATGCTGTGCTTGGGTTGGCAAGTGGGGTCATGATCCATGGCTGGATCCCATAACCCTGATCAGCTGAAAGAGAAAATTAGAGTAAATATTTGGATATTGCTTGCACCTTAATTATCTCTTTGCATTGCAGTTGTTATCTTGTGTCGTCTGTGACTCATCTGTGTTTGTGTTATTGTGTGGGATCCTAGGCTTCTTTCAGCATTGGGCTGTTTATTTATCTAAACTGGTGTTTGGCTGATTGACTGGATATCAGTGGTATATTTCTAAACTTGAAGTTCATTGTGTATCTCCCATGCATTATGTCATGTGAAAGTCTCCATGTGCCTTCACTGGAGGTGACATGATACTTCCACAAACAGAATCGATTCCACTGTGGTGATAACACTGTTGCACTATATGTCCTGGACATCCCATCCAATTCAACACATGTAATAGCATGTGAAAAACAACAGTGAGGACCTTTGATTTGGCTAGTTGACAATGTACAACACATCTCCATAGGTTTGCAGAATTTAAGTGTTCACAATTGACAATGCACAAGTATCCCATGTGTGACAAGTTCTATGCAAACTTATTTTTGTGCCCTCACCGAGTAAGATCATGTGCAAACGTCTACCTACACTACTGAACCTGGTCCAGATAAGCTGGCTAACTTAGTTGTGGGGGTGAAGGTTTAGGTGTCAGAAGGTCCATGTGCCAGTACATCTGTTGTGTATATGTGTAATTGTCTCAATCCGTATGTGTAGCAATGTGCACTTTGCAATAATGTCACATCAGTATCTACTTCCTAATTGCTAGCGGGCAATGTCACCCCAGGAATGATGTGAGATGTTGGTAGTGCATCAATGATTCCATGTCACCTTCATGAGAGTCATCATCATCATGCTATGTGTCTCATGGTGTTTGACCTGCAGCTAAACACATCACAGACCCCTTAAACAGTACGAATTGCTTGGAAGGGTGTGTGATTGAGTGTTATTGATGTGATATTGTAAGATTCATCTTCTAAGTTGTACTGCTAGTTAAGGCATTGTCATTGTCACTGTGTGGTTTTAAATTGGTCCCTTGTGGCTCTGAAGTGGCATCTGTTGTTATTTGCATCTGTCATTTGTCCATATGTATGTATCACATTGGGTCAGGATATCAAACATGACTAGCACTGTCACAACCTCAGTGTCTTCCTGGCCATGTGTCCATGTAGTGGTGTATGTGTTGTGTGTCCTACAGGGTTGCTGTGCTTTTTGTATATAACTAGGTTTCTGTACTTACCAACAAGTAAGCCATTGCCATATCGTCCATCCTGGAAGTGTTGATTGATGGTGCAGTGGCAGAAGATGAATGAATCATGTACACTCCCAGGATACTTTGCCACGATGTTGGTGATCAATCCCCGGTGATCCAAATTACCTGCACATTGATGGAGTGTGTGTGCTCCTTGTTGCGGTATAGATGCTCCGTTGCAGCAGGTGGCACACTCCATACATATGTGCAGTCAATGGCACCAAGCACATGTGGTAAGCCATTGATTTGATAGAAGCCCTCTTTGGTCTGCTGCTTCAGCTGTGTGTTGGGGAAGATGATGTGGCGGGTGTGAGGGAGATGATGGCATCCAATACCTTAGGTAGGAAGGCAGAGATTGAGGGCTGTGAGATCCCGCAAACCAGGGCACCAGTGGTTTGAAAAGAGCCACTTGCCAACATGTAGAGGACAGCTAGCAGCTTGGTCTCTGGTGGAATGATGTGGGGTGTCTGCAAGCTAGGTGACAACTGTGACTCAATGTGGTGCAGCAGCTTCAGTATGGCTTGCCAGTTTAGTCTGTACCTATGGATGATGTCATGTTCCCTGAGGCCCTGAAGGGTTGTCCTGGTCCTGAATATCCTCTCCTGCCTTCTGCATTGCTTTTGGGGTCCCTGCTGGTGTGGTGGAAGCTGCTGCTGTTGCTCCTGTGCTCTGCGTCTTCATGCATGGTGTATGAATAGCACCTCCATGTCTTACTTTTGGAGCTCTCATGTTGCGTCTGTGTGTTTTCCTTAAGTACTGGTGTGTTTGCCCCATTTTAACGCCTGCCCTGACCCAGGTGTTAATTTTTGACGCAAATCGAGATGTGCGCCATTTTTCATCTCCCAGCCACGCGGGATTTTTTCGCTGTTGAATAAATAAGGCGCACGGGTGTTTAAGTCATTTTTTGGACGGGAACCCCTACCTTGCATGTCAACAATGCAAGGCGGTTTCACACATCCAGAAAATGACGCACACTGAGATATTTTGACATTAGCGGGGTCTAGCGTCAAAGTATAAATACGGTCTTAGTTTTGCGCCGAATTTGCATTAAAAAAATGACACAAATCCAGCGCAAGCAGAGTATAAATATGCCCCTAAATATTATCTTTGATTCCATTGGCACTGCCCTTCTCCAAATGCCTTTTTTATTATACCTTAAATCCAAAGAGGCTGATGATCATTATATGTCACACGTCATGTATGTCATGAGGATAATAGATATCCCGTCTGGTGTAAGTAGGGAAAAACGATGCACTGCAGGGCAGGGAAAGGAACAGGTAATGTAGATATTATTGGGCATGTTCGTCAAAGAATATCCTATGCAAAACATGAAATCACAGACACTTACTCCCAATTTGCATCCTGGCCTGACCCTCAAACACAAATTATGCAAATACATTTGCTTGGCAGTATGGAAAGGAAAAAGAAACTTGTATTAGGGACTGATTTAGATTTAGACTATAGTATGCCAGGGGGTTAGTCTGTCACAAACGTGACAGGTATCCTGTCTGCCGTATTACAATTCATAATACAGCAGACATGATATCCATCACCTTTGTAGCGGAGTAACCCCCATTGTCAAACTTTAAATTATGCCCTTAGTCTGTTACAGCAGGGTAAAATACAGAGGAAAGTCTGGGTAAGTACAGTAGAGATTTTGGTATAGAATACTCGGGAGAAGTGGTGGACGAGAGTTTTCACTGATGATGTAGCTTAGGCTTAGTCAGTCACTGTAATGGATACTGAAAGTTGATGAATTTCAAATTTGAACAGGTGTAAATCTGTTATGGAAGTCATATGAAGTATGAACCGCTTGTCCAGAAAATAACAGTTTGCAAATGCCAAGAATGTTTTTCTTTCAATGTGGACAGAACTTGGGCACTGGTGCTGGCCCAAGGACTGGTAGTCTGTGTGGCCAGAAAAAAAACATTACACATTTTAAGTGCCACATACACTTCCCCCTTTTTCAAAAAATACAAAAGCAACACATGACTGCAGTTGAGTTTGCAGTATCTCTTCTCCCATCAAAATGATTACTTTGGGTAGTTGACAATGTTAGAAAAACCAGTAGTCAAGCAAACCGTAATGGTGGGGCAAAGACAGGATGATGACTGTGAGTCATTTGAAGTCATTTGAAGTTCAATGAAGGTCAGAATAAATTAGTCTGTGAAGGACACATGGTTTAGTTGAGGTGCAATGGGACCATTTTCATACTACTTTAGTGCCATGCTGCACTGTCATTAAAACTGTTGGATAATACAACACAGCATTGGAGAAGGGGGGATTTCATCATAACCGTGGTCACTCTCTCATCATTTGAGCATGAGTAAGAAATAGAAAGCCTTCGCAAGAAACAAACATAGAAGAGTTTGCTTGGATCTGCAAATCTGCAATTTTCATGGTAGACTACCAAATCTGGGGCCTCATCTAGAAGGAAATAGCACAGTGCTGTGCCGCAAGCAATCTTTCAGCGCCAAGCTGGGTCATTTCTAAAATGCAGGGATGCTTTGTATTTACAAGAATACGATGCATCCCTCTGTTTCCCCCCGATCCAGTGCTAAATAAGTGCCATCATACCCACCCTTGTCCCATAATGCAAGGATGGCTTTGTTGTAGGGGAGATTGTTTTTGTGCAGGAAGGGAAACCAATCTGTAATTGCAATTTGCTCCTTCTATGTGTGCTGCAGATTGCACCACATATAAAAAGGGCAAAAAACTAGGAGAAATAAAAGTATTTCTGCTTGTTGTGCCACTGTAACAATTGGTTTTTGGCACTGCCTTAGGTTTACGAATTCTTGTAAATCTGAGGAAATGTCAAAAAGCAATGGGTATTGTGTGGGTACATCTACAGCAATACGCATAGCACACCCCTTAGCAACTGAAAACTGCATTGGGTGGCCCATAGCTACAAGGCCTCGTTTAGCCAGGAAAAGTGGCTTAACACCACCTTGTAGATATGGTGCACTGTACAGCCCCATCGGAGAGTAAAAAAAAAAGAGATGCTCCGGTGATGCTAGGGCCTCATAAAAGAGGGGCCTGATTTAGAGCTCTATCACTTTATATGGAGATTGAAATACGTCAGATGGGATACCTGTCATGTTTGTGATGGAGTATTCCATCCGCCAAGATCTAAATCAGGCCCTAAGTCTTACAGTATCAGTCCACAGTGTTTAATAAAGTTAGGGGAGAGGGACAGCATAACCAAGCAGAAGAAAGATTAGTACAGAAATGGAAGGAAGTCAGCTGCAGAAACAAGAAATATATAATAAAGTTTAATGCAGGGCAGGACATCATTGAGTAGAACAAAGAGCTTTTGAAAAAAAAAAAGTCACAGCATAAGAGGAAGGAGGAAATATGAATATAACCGGGAGAGGTAAAAGAGAAATAAATATTAATAAGAACTTACTGGGCCCAAAAGCGCTGTCTGCTGTACCTGTGGAGCTGGTAGTGGCGATGGAACTTCTACCCACTGCAGCTGGTGGCGGCATCCTCATCAGCAAGGTACTCTAATGCCCTTTTCTTGCCTTTGGGTGCTGATGTAAGAAATAAAGAAGATAACAAAAAAAGATTAGTGGTACAGTTAATATCGTTGAAAATATTTGGACAGGCAAAGGCAAATGCAGTAACATATTGATGTACTTTTCTAAATCAGATTGCCTAATACCTACATGATGTACTTGACCTATTCCTAGTTTCTGATACCTTACCTATGCCCTATTTCAAATTTCCTAAACTACATTTGGAAAATGTTAGAAATGGGGTCTCTAGTTGGCAGTGGTTTGCCCCCTTTCCAAGTAGGGACCAGCATTCTAGTCAGGGTAAGTGAGTCACACACCTAAGACAGCCCCTGTGTCGAAGTAAGCCTCAGCAAGGCCTACTAGTGCAAGGGGTTCTCCCTTCTCTGCACAAAGTCCTCAGACCATATAGGAAGAAGTTGACACAGAAACTGAAATAAAAGACAAGGGGGGTCATTACGACCGTGCCGGTTTGCCGCTCAGCGTATTATGACTGTTGGCTGCTCTCCATCGTTATTCCGACAGAGAGCCGCCAACAGCCATAGTGACGGGAGGCGGGGAAGTGGAGGTTGCTCCACCTCCACCGCCACGTCAACAGAACACCGCCCACTGAATCACGTCCTGTGATTCGGCATGGTGGTGTTCTGTTGGCAGTGTGGTGTCAGCGGAGCTGCCCCCATGGCTCCCGTCCCCTCCCGGAGGATCGACGGACCAGGTAAGTAAAGGTGTTAGATGTTGTGTGCGTGCATGGGGGTGTGCGTGTGTGTCTGTAGAGGGGGTGTGTGAGTGCGTGTATGCTTGCAGGGTTGTTGTGTGTATAGGAATGAGTGCGTGTATGTCTGTGGGTATGTCTGTATGGATGTGTGCATGTATGTTTGAATGTGGGTGTGCGTGTATGACTGTGTGTGTGGATGTAGGCATGTATGTTGGGGTGGATGTGTGTGTGTGTTGGTGGTGCCTGCATGCGTGTCGGGTGTGTGTGAGTAATGTTATGTTGGGGGTCGGGGTGGGAAGGGGGGCCCTGCCACCTTTGGGAGGTGGCAGGGGTGGTGGGGTGTGTAGGGGAGGGAGTCGGGGTGGGGGTGGGGGTGGGGGGAGACCCCTATCAGTGCCAGGGAAGGAATTCCCTGGCACTGATAGTGCTTACCGCCATGGATTTCATGGCGGTTGAAACCGCTGGAAATCCACGGCAGTAAGCCGGGTCCAAATACCGCCGGCGGTATACTGACGGCCGCCGGGCTGGAGACCCAAGTCTCCAGCCCGGCGGTCGTCTCCGCCCTGGCGGGGGGAACAGAAAACCGGCGGATGACCATGGCGGTAACCGCCATGGTCATAATACACCAAAGTAAGACCGCCAGCCTGTTGGCGGTCTTACCGCCGGTTTTACGCCATCAGCCAGGGTTGTAATGACCCCCAAAGTTTATTAAACCTCATGAGGTGGTAACACAGTTCAAACAGCACCCGTTGGTAATGTTTGAAGTAGCACACTGAACTAAGAGAGCATGGTCCTTTTATACCTACGCAGGGGCTAAAAGAAGGTGGTACAATTATAGAAGCAAGACTTATATACATATAAGGTCATATGGAAATGCACAGTCGACAGGTAGGAGGGGCTAACAGTTTTCAAGTACTAGTAGACACATTACTGTCGGTTACTAATTACTAACAGCTGCAGCCCTTACTGGGCATGTGCAAAGTGGGAGATGCTAAATATAACTTGTCACTAGACAGATTTTCAAGAGTAGTTAACAGGAAGGTAGGACAGAGCACATGGCGAGCACATGGCAGCATGTGGCAGAGAAAATGGCTGCCATTAATACAAAATGGATTCCGCGAAATGTTCTCAATAGTTACTAAATACAAGATGTCCTCTGCTAATGCTTAATCAAGTCGCTACTAAATTACAACAGACGACCCTTTCAGCATTAGCTGAAGACATTCGTCTTTTTGGGATAATCTAAATAGTCATCTTGTATATTTATGCTCATCATTTCAGCTATTTCCTTATCTAACATGTGTTGTGCTTTCATTTCTGTGATATCTCTTTTGGTAGGCATACAAGCAATAATACACATGGAGCAGAACATTGGACCACACTGAATACAGATACTGCATGTGAAAAATATTGCAATCATTACACACAGGATAGTCAGTAGTTTCAAGCCCCAGGTGGAAACAAGAGCCCAAAACCATCCAGAAAAAGTCCAAGTAACAGTCTCTGTGTGAATTTTGGCAGCAATTTTATGCAATTTAGATATTACATCATATACTGAAGGTGAGTGATCTGGAATGAAAACGCAGCAACTACTACCGATGATGCGACATGCATCACCTCGATCAGCTAATATCACATCGAGTACCATACGATTTTGGAACGCTACAATCCTCGCAATTTGGAGGTCCTCAGTAATATTCCCAAGTGCCAGAGCTGCCTGACTGGTAACTGCTTCCACAACCCTAGTCAATCGCCTCACTTTCCTACTGTTTAACGCAGCACCCACAAAGGAGAACAACCCTAAATTAAAATCAACATATTGTTGCAGGCTAGTGTCCATTTGGTCTACCTCATTTGTACTTATTGTCCTTTTATATCTATTTTTAATGATGTCATTGAACTGTTTAAAATCTCTGTGATATAATGCAGGTGCCAAAAACACAGGGGGTAATAGAAAAGATACATAACGCACACCTGACCACCCAACAGGTAGTTGGTGATATACATAGTTACCACAAACAAAATATGTATTATGTGAAGCTGTAAAACTACTATTATTTACACCCTCAATAGTTAAAAATCAAGGAACAATCGCTTATCCCCACTGGAATTTGCCCAATGCTACATATACATTAATCTGCTTTAGTTTTTGTAACAGAAATCACAAATTGTTCTTTCTTGTCAGAGTCTCTTATATTTGTGAAGACATATGGTATTGAAACATTGTCCAGTTGATACTCTTCCCATTCCATTTAGTTCCTTTGGCTTGGGGATACCCATCTTTGTCTTGGTAGCATACTTTATTAAGGCGAAAAAGAAGTCCTCCCTCTGTCCGTTTTCCAGATGCAAACAAAAGCGTATACCAAGCTTGACAAGAACCATTGTGTAAAAAAGGAAGAGGAATGAAAGGCGTTCCTCCTTTCTTTTGATGCGCAGGTATCATTCCACATACCCAACAGTTAGTATTTGTAGCATTATGAGTATGATGCAACATCTGAATGAAAGTATTATTGAAGTACGATTGATGGTGCTTCTGCTCCTGATAGGGAAGCATAAAGTAATAGTGATCCTCTGGTACTGGAGTAGTGGCAACAAAAAACACACGAGCAGGAGCCATCTTTTCAACAAACCAGGTGATTATTGCTATAACCACCAAAACAACAACAAAGCCCATAGTACTAAGGATCACTTTGTTAATCATTTTGGCAACAGTGATAATCGACCCTTCCAGAAATTAATTAAAAACAATCGTTGGAGCTCTTATCCCAGGGCAGCCGCTGATTTCTTCACCACGGGCCAAGACGGGTGTCACTACTCTAATGCATGGCTGATCCCCCCCACTTGCCACATTGGCTCTCCGTTTCACTAACCCAGGGTGGTAGCTCAACCAGTTTTCTCCGGCACCGCAGATTCTTTCCTCGGTCTCAAATTATATTGCGATACTCCAGAAATCGTATGGTCCGGGAAGAACTCTGCAGATTCTTCAGGTGATATAGCACGGCCTTTCTCCGTATTCAAGATCTCTCGATGATTGGTCAGCACAGCAGGTTCCACCAAGGTAGGTAGCACTCTCTTGCAGTGAGTACTATGGACCCAATTCTTTTGGTTCGTCACTCGAACTGCTGTCCTTGTCGCAAGGAGCACCTGCTCTGGGACTCGCCACCTTGGTTCCAAGCTGCTTGATCTTTCAGAGGACTTAATCATCACTTGGTCACCAGGTCGGAGTTCACGGCCTTCACCTGTAGATCTGTCAGGAAGTGGTTCTCGAACCTGTTGATGAATAGAAACCAAATTGTTGGTTAACTGTGCCAAATAATCATTCATCAGGACACAAGGTACATCATATACAGAATTTGGCTTAGGAACTCCCCAAATATTCATTGGGCTTCCAAATACTATTTAATAGGGGGTAAGGCCTGTTCGAGAGTGTGGCACTGAACTAATAGACAATAATGCCAACGGTAATGCATCCGGCCAAGTTAAAGATGTGGAAGCCTGTATCTTTGCTAACTTCAGCTTCAAAGTAGCATTATACCTTTCCACCAAACCTGCTGATTGTGGGTGGAAAACCGCATGGAACTTCTGTTTGATCCCTAATCCTTTCAGGACATACTTAATAACTTTCCCAACAAAATGAGGTCCGTTATCATTCCATAAAAGTCTGCAAACACCAAACCTAGTGAAAAAGTATTTCAAAAGCACCTTCGCTGTGGTAATGGCAGTATTATCCTTTGTGGGGTATGCCTCTATCCATTTACTGAAGGCACATACCACCACCAAGACATACTTTAAATTGTTGCAAAGTTCAAGCTGAATATAATCCATTTGTAGAACTTCGAAAGGTGCAGTTGGTGTAGCAAACCCTCCCGCAGGAGTTTGTGTCCCTTTTCCAGGATTGTATTGTAAACAGATCAAACAAGACTGTACTACTCTCTTAGCTGTACTGGAAATTTCTGGATGCTCCCAAACTGGCGTAATCAACTTCGTTATTGTTAAAGATCCAACATGTGCCAGCCCATGTGCAATCTGAACCATAGGTTGTACAAAAGCTATAGGCAATTTCCATTTATCCATCTGCTTACTCCGCCAACAGCCCTCATCATCCAATTCTCCTTCTTCAGACCATTGCTCACGTTCTTTCACAGAAGCAGATTTCTGTATATCTAATACGTCTTGTCTAGCATTATGCCAACGTTCAGCTTGTGACTTCACTACATACATTGAAGTAGTACTTTGCTGCATCGCAGTCTCACGTGCTACACGGTCCGCAAGGGCATTACCTTGCCCTATCTTATCAGTCACTCTCTTGTGTGCACTACATTTCACAATAGCTATTTTCTTTGGATATGTCAATACAGTCAAGAGGTTATGCACTAATTCTCTGTGCATTATCCGCATCCCGTGGGATGTGAGAAAGCCTCTCTCCTTCCAAAGCAAACCAAAATCATGAGCCACTCCAAAAGCATAGCAGCTGCCTGTATAAATGTTCACACATAAGTCAGTACTAAGCTCACATGCTCGTGTCAAAGCTATTAGTTCAGCTGCTTGAGCTGACTTCTGTGCTATACGAGCTGTCTCCACTACCGTGTGTAATGTGGTGATTGCCAATGCAGCTGAGGTCGTACCGTCTGGCAACTTCAAACAAGACCCATCAACCCACAATTCCCCGTCTACATCTGGAAGGGACGTATCTTCCAAATCAATACGACCCTTTGTCTGTTCTTCGGTAAGGAATATACAATCATGTGTTTCTTGTGACTGAGGCTGAATCACCGGATATGGCAACAAAGTGGCTGGATTTAGTGTTGCACATCTCTTCAGTGTAATGTGAGGAGCCAGCAATGTCAATTCATATCCTGTCAGGCGAGCGCTAGTTAAATGTTGCGTCTTTGTTTGATTTAAAAGAGCATCAACCACATGGGGTACTAACACCAACAGCTTATGTGACAAAACTATCCCTTCACTCTGAGGTATTGACACAGCTATTGCCGCAACTGAACGAAAACACCCAGGCAATGCTTCAGCGACAAGATCAAGTACTGCTGAAAAATATGCACAGGGACGCTGCTTATCGCCATTTGTCTGTACTAAAACTGACAATGCACATCCATCTTTCTCATGTACGTAAAGTGCGAAAGGCTTTGTGTAATCTGGAGTACCTAACACTGGTGCTGAACAAAGGGCTTGTCGTAGCTGCCAGAAAGCAGTCTCACATTCATCTGTAAATGGGAGGGGCATTGGAGTATCTTTAGTCAAAAGTGCTAGCAAAGGTTTGACAATGAGTGAAAACCCTAATATCCATTGCCTACAAAAAGAATTAGGACCAAGGAATGCACGAACATCTTTCTGAGTAGAGGGTACTGGTGTGTCTAAAATTGCTTGAATACGATCAATGTAAGTGCACGGCCCTCCTTAGACAAAAGGTGACCTAAATAGGTTATCTTTGGTCTACAATATTGCAATTTATTTTGTGACACTTTATGATGGTGTGAAGCAAGAAAAGAAAGTAAGGACAAAGTGCACTTTTCACATTGCTCAGGGGTATCAGCTGCTAACAAAATATGACCGACATATTGTATGAGAGCCACACCTTCAGGCAAAACTAAAGAATCAAGTAGTCGTTTTAACGCTTGACTATAAATACTAGGACTCTCATTGTAGCCTTGAGGAACTCTGCAAAATCTATGCGATCATTTATTCAAAGTAAAACCAAACAAATATCGGCTGTCAGGATGAATAGGGATCGAAAAGAAATCATTCTTCAAGTCTATCACAGAGAACGTAGTTGCTGTCTGGGGAACCAAAGTAAGAAGTGCTGTGATGTCAGATACCACAGGATATTGTGGTACCGCAATCTTATTCACTTCTCGTAAATCAAGAATAAATCGGTAAATCCTAGTATCAGTATCCTTTTTCAGAATAGGAAGAATCGGACTGTTACAAACATTATACAGAACTTCCTCAACAACTCCAACTGCAATAAGATCATGCACAATTCGTGTGAGTGCTTCTTTGCCCTCCTGTGAAATTTTGTATTGAGGCAAACGTGTCAATACAGCTCCCTCCTTGACACTAATATGTACCGGTGGAATAATCATTTGTCCCACATCAGAATCTGAAGTAGCCCACAAAGTACTAGGGAGTGGCGCTAATGCAATATCCTCTTTAACAAGACAAACTCTTTCCATCACAGGATGATTATCATTCAAAATAACACGCACCCCTTCAGGAGAGCATTGTATTGTAGCCCTGAAATACTTGAGCATATCAAGACCCACAATATTGTCTGGTGTATTCGGAGAAAGCAAAAACGGACATGGAGCAGTAAATGTATCAACATGGAATGCAAGTGGTTGTGACAATGGGCTAGGGGAAGGTGTTCCATCGAAACCTATCGATGTAATGGTTAAGCCAGACAGGGGAGCCCTTGGAACCAATTGTTTAGACAAGGCACTACGAGTAGCTCCTGTATCAACCAGAAACTGATCAGTAGAACCCAATACATGTGATGTAACATAGGGACCCCTCTAATCTACTGGAACTTCAACTGATTCCTTACCCCATACTAGGCAATCCTATGCATAAGCAGAATCTTGGAAATCAGGCTGCACATAGACATCTTGTATTGGTTCTGTCTATCAAAAGTGTTAAACCCATCCTGCCCTCGTACATTAGCATCAAACCTAGCATGATCATTCATGCTTCTTCTAGGCCCTGAATATCCTGAGCTATTTCTCATTTGTCCCCGACCACGTGAACACTGCTGAACACGTAGTGCTGGACAATCGGCACCCCAATGCCCAAATTTCTTACAATGCACACACTGATCAACGGACAAATTAGAACGAGTGTAAGATGAACCATAAGATCCACGTCCACCTCTATCACTACCTCTAAAAGGCACACCATAAGCTTGAGCCAACATAACCTTCGTCTTTAATTCTTTAATCTTTTTATCCTCGCTACCTTTTGCTTCTAATTCCTGACGTTCATAATACTGAGCCATAGTAAAAAGTCATAGTCGGAGTAGAGGTAGTCCATGAACCTTCACTAGCTTTTAGACGATTTGCTATTCCTGGTAACAGATTTGCAACATATTTATCGACAAACAAATGTCTGCCCGTATCATCTGACAATAACTGGCCCTACTCCCGGTCCTGACGCCTTCTGCCAGCATGGAGGGGAAGTGGCACTGTACTAAAAAAATAAAGTGTGGCCACCTCCTCCTCAGTAAAAATGGCTCAAGGTTGCACCACTTTGTGGCACTGTCGCCCGCAGGGTATGCATTTTGCTGCACCCAATGCACTGGAGCCGCCTCACCCCACTATGGTCTCCCATATCTATATGGATAACAGTCTCCACTGGTTCTGGAAGGGGCTTTGTGCCCAGAGTGCTTCATCCTGCCAAGGACAGAGGTAGTGGATGTATCTCTCCACTGGTTCTAGAGGGGGATTTGTGCCCAGAGTGCTTCATCCTGCCAAGGACTGAGGTAGTGGATGTGTTACTCCACTGGTTCTGGAGGGGGCTTTGTGCCCAGAGTGCTTCATCCTGCCAAGGACAGAGGTAGTGGATGTGATACTCCACTGGTTCTGGAGGGGGCTTTGTGCCCAGAGTGCTTCATCCTGCCAAGGACTGAGGTAGAGGATGTGATACTCCACTGGTTCTGGAAGGGGATTTGTGCCCAGAGTGCTTCATCCTACCAAGGACAGAGGTAGTGGATGTATCTCTCCACTGGTTCTGGAGGGGGCTTTGTGCCCAGAGTGCTTCATCCTGCCAAGGACTGATGTAGTGGGTGCCTTTCTCCACTGAAAGTGAGGCATCATGGAAGCTGCCCAGGCTCCTGGAGCTCACCACCAGCCACGGACCACTGACCACCGGGGATGGCAGCCATGTCTGCGGTGGTGCCACTGGCTCAGGATGTAGCAGGGCCGCTGGTGGTGCTTGCAGCGGTGTCAGTCGCAGCGGTGCTTGCGGCGGTGTCAGTCGTGCGGGTGCTTGCAGTGGGCTCTGTGGCAGCGGTGCTGGTTGCCGGCTCTGTGGCGGCGGTGCTGGTGGCGGGCTCTCTGGCAGCGGTGCTGGTTGCGGGCTCTATGGTGGCGGTGCTTGAGGTGGGCTCTGTGGCAGTGGTGCTGATTGCGGGCTCTGTGGCAGCGGTGCTTGCAGCGGGCTCTGTGGCAGCAGTGCTGGTTGCTGGCTCTGTGGCGGCGGTGCTGGCGGCGGGCTCTGTGGCAGAGTGCTGGTTGCGGGCTCTGTGGTGGCGGTGCTTGCAGCGGGCTCTGTGGCAGTGGTGCTTGCGGCGGGCTCTGTGGCAGCAGTGCTGGTTGCTGGCTCTGTGGTGGCGGTGCTGGCGGCGGGCTCTGTGGCAGTGGTGCTGGTTGCGGGCTCTGTGGTGGCGGTGCTTGCAGCGGGCTCTGTGGCAGTGGTGCTGGTTGTGGGCTCTGTGGCGGCGGTTCTTGTGGCGGACTCTGTGGCAGTGGTGCAGGTGGCGGTCTTCTCCGCCGTACAGGTTGGCGTCAACGTGGAAAGAAGGTGTTACACAGGTCCCTCATTCGGTGCCACCATGCCCTCTCCTGACCTGCCCTTCAGTTTCTGGCCCTTTCCCACATTTGATGATGGCACAGCTGTCTTGTCACTATCCACTTTCGTTATCCCTGACCCCTTGGTGGCAGGTGTTTTTTGCTTCTCCCTCTCGGATGTGGGCAACCTTTTCAGCTTGGCAGGCGGCGGAATGTCCTTGCCCTCGCTCCGTGGCACACTGGCAGCCCTGATGGTTGGCGCACTCCAATAGCCCGCAGTTGCTGGCACTACTGTCCCTGGGAATGTGGTGGCTGAGGTGCTGGGTTGGGACCTGGAAAGCCTGGCCCTAGGGGACGGACGGGGGGGGGTGTAGGGAAGAGGTCAATATTAGCCAGGAAAAGTTTTTTTAGACACACTGGCACGGGTAGATGGAGGGGGTTTGGGAGTGGAGGAAGAGGTAGTGGTTGTAGGAGGTGTACGTCTGCTGAATTTGGGTGAAGGTGCATGGGCTGGAGGCTGTTGTGAGGTGGATGGCTGTTGGGTGGGTGTGTGCCTGCGTTTGTGTACTTTGGGAGGAGGGCTCACTGACACACTGGGAGAGGACACAGGGGATGTGTGAATGGTAGTGGGGGTGGTGAGTGCAAGTGAGCGGTGTGTGGTGATGGGCGTGCTGGTGATGGAGGTAGTGGCTGAAGATATAGTGCATGCAGGTGTGAGTGGAGAAAAGACTGGGAGGGAGGAGGGAGACATGGAGTAGGGGGACACAATGGAGGCAGTGGATGTTGGTGCGTTGAGGTATGTGCATGCTGGTCTGATGGTGTGCTTGGGATAGGCTGAGGTACAGGGGATTGGGTCTGGGTGGAGGAAGTTGGAGGGGGGGAGGCTGGACACAGGGACAATCGCTGCGATCAGTGCTGAGGCCAGAGCCTGAAATGCTCTCTGTTGGGCTGCCTGCCCGGAATGAATGCCCTCCAGGTATGCATTTGTTTGTTGCATCTGCCTCTCAACACCCTGGATGGCATTCACAATGGTACACTGCCAAACAGTGAGGGATCTCAGGAGGTCAATAGCCCCCTCACTGAGGGCAGCAGGGCTGACTGGGGCAGGGCTTGAGGTTTCTGGGGCGAAGGAGATGCCCACCCTCCTGAGTGAGCGGGCATGGGACACATGCTGAGAGGCTGCTGGGAGGGCGGTGCTGGTAGGGGGGTTGGCGGCTGTACCTGTTGATGCGGGGGGCAGAGAGGGACCCGCCACAGCAAGGGAGCTCCCATCAAAGGAGGAGTCGCTGTCACTGCCGTCACCTCATGTCCCCGCCGTGGAGCTCCCCTCCGTCCCACTGGTGGCTTCTGACTCCATTGTTTCGCCCTCCAGGGCCAAGTGGCATGCAGGTCCCTCCTGCTCCGGTGCCACTGCTTCTCCGCCTGATGATGCTATTGCACACCAGAACAGGGAAACCACAAAAAGGGTGGGGGGAAGACAGAAGAAAGACATGTTCAGTGCATGCAACACCACTACCATTGGTGGACACTACAGACACAGCAGCCCTCTGCACTACGCCATGCACTTATTGTTCCTAGATTATTCACATGCCCATGGGGTACAAGGCCTAATCCCGATTGCTGCACACCTGGAAGTCCCAGGAGCCTGACTAGGTGTAGATGGCACTAACCACTAGTGGGGTTGGGGTTTCACTGGACCTGCCTCTCAAGGGACCTTGCCTACAAAGCACACCCTGGCCTAGGGGAACCCACTGCCCACCTCCCCCACCCAGACACCTCGTAATGCGCGCAGAGTCAGATGAATGTGACTGTACCCACCCCCTTGTGGCTGCTGTGATGCCCTCAAGCGCCCATCCAACTCTGGATATGCCACCGAAAGGATCCGGAACATCAGGGTGGTCATGGTGCGACGGGCACCCCTCCCACATTGGAGGCCATCCCCAGCTGGTCCTCCGCCGTTTCTTGCTCCAGCGTTGAATGTCCTCCCATCTTTTCCGGCAGTGGGTGCTCCGTATGTGGTGGACCCCCAGGGTCCGGACATCCTTGGCAATGGCACGCCAAATATCCTTATTCTGGTGGGCGCTGACCTAGAGGAATAGTACAGGGGTAAAGGAAGATATTTACCCGTCCGGACAGTCATACTCATTGGCCCATGTTCCCACCCTTGCCCTGACGCACATACACTCACCGTCTGCTCATGCAGCCCTCAGTCCCCCCCATGTATCTTCCATCCACACCACTCCAAACAGGCATTTGCCATGCAGCATGGTCACAGTGTACTCACCTGTTTCTCTGGAGGACCGTACCGTTGTGTGTACTGGGAGAGGACCCCATCCACTAATTTCTCCAACTCCTCCGAAGTGAAGGCAGGGGCCCTTTCCCCAGACACATGAGCCATCATCGCTTCCAGACTGAGGTCACAGCAGCACTTGCAGTGTAGGTCCTCTTCTGTTGAAGGTCAGGTATCAAGTGAGTGAACAGACAGAAAATGGCGGTCACGTCCGCAGCAGTGCGTACCGTCACCGCCGGTGTACATCGTTATTGGCTCCTCAGACCCATAGGGTCCAATGTTAACTAATCCAGGATTGCGCTGTGGTCTTCGACCGCCTACTGCAATGGTGTAGAACGCCAGCGCAGTTACCTCATATCCCCTTGTCCCACCTTACAGGTCAGGCAGCTGCCATTTCAGGGGGCCACATGGCATTAATAATAACTGTGTCACACCTATCTAGGCCTTGCATACACACAGTAACAGGCACATTGCGGAATAATAAATGTGTGTAAATGACCTTCTGTGATACCTCAGTGTAGGCTGACTCTCTGCTCGCTGTTCTCCTCCATAGGGCATGTCCGCTGGGGCAGGTGATGAGATGGCGGCATCCTCCAGTGTACAGACCGCTGGTGGACCTGTCGACAATGGAAGAGAGACACGTAATAGTCACCTACAGACTTGATCGTGCAACAATTCATGAACTGTGTGCCCAGTTGGAGCCAGACCTGATGTCAGCTATCCACCATCCCACAGGGATACCCCCTCTAGTGCAGGTCCTGTCAGTACTCCATTTCCTGGCAAGTGGGTCTTTGCAAACAACAGTAGCCATTGCATCAGGGATGTCCCAGCCAATGTTCTCTAACGTGTGGTCCAGAGTGTTGTCTGCCCTGCAGAAACACATGCGCAGCTACATCATTTTCCCTCAGGTGGAGGATTTGCCTACAGTGAAAGGTGACTTCTATGCCCTGTGACATATCCCCAACATCATAGGTGCCATTGATTGGACACATGTGGCCTTGGTACCCCCACGCAGGAGTGAACAGGTGCACAGAAACCGGAAAAGCTATCATTCGATGAATGTGCAGATGGTGTGTTTCACCGACCAGTACATCTCCCATGTGAATGCCAAATTTCCTGGCTCAGTGCATGACGTTACATTCTGAGGAATAGCAGCATCCCTTATGTGATGGGGCAACTCCAGACACACTGTGTGTGGCTAATAGATGAGGACAAGGACCCTATACAGTGTGAATAGTTGTCTGGGTATGGGGTTGTCCCTACGGGTTAGTGTTTGTCTGACAGTTGTCCCTTGAAATTTGCAGGTCACTCTGGGTACCCCAACCTGTCATGACTACTGACCCCAGTGAGAAATCCCAGGACAAGGGCAGAGGAACACTACAATGAGACACATGGGCGAACTAGGAGGGTGATCGAATGGACCTTCGGCCTCCTGAAGGCCAGGTTCCGGTGCCTCCATATGACAGGTGGTTCTCTCTACTACTCACCAAAGAAGGTGTGCCCGATCATCATGGCCTGCTGTATGCTGCACAACCTGGCTTTGGGACGACATGTGCCTTTTCTGCAGGAGGGTGGTCCAGCTGCAGGTCTTGTGGCAGCTGTGGAGCCTGTGGACAGTGAAAAAGAGGAGGCAGAAGAAGAGGATATTGACAACAGAAACAACGTTGTCCAGCAATACTTCCAGTGAGACACAGGTAAGATGTCACTGCCTCACACATCTCATACTATTTTTTGAGCTATCAGAAGTCTGTCATTTTCACTCAGTGTATGGACCCTGACTTGTCACTTTGCCTTTCCATTTAACAGATGTGGGTCCCACTTTGTGCCCTTTGCTATATTTCCTCAAGACCTACAGCTGTGTTTCATCGGTATGTGGACAATTAAATTGACATTGCTATATTCCATAGTTATTGCAATTACACATTTGTGTTAGCACAGACTGACTACAGATTGTTTTGTGATTAATGTGTATTTATTTCTATGCAAATAAGTGGAGGGAGTTGTAAAATGGGCAGGGGTGATGGTGGAGGAATGTCCATGGCAGAGTCCAGTCTATTTGTTTCATAGGTGCATTGTCCAAATGGCATAGGAAGTGGAGCAAGGGCAGTTGATGGATGGACAGGGTGACAAAGTGGGACAGAAGGGTGACATTCAGGGGGGTCTCATTTCCTGGCGGGGGTCTTGGCAATGTTTTCTGTCTTGTTCCTGGATCTCAGGGACCGTTTGCATCTGCAGGGGGTGGGGTGCTGGTGTCGTGGTCCTGTGGTGGTGCCTCCTGTCCACTAGCACCGGCGGAGGTGGAGGGCTGTTCATCATCCAGGCTAGTGTCAGGGGCACCTTGTTGTGCCACAGTGTCCCTCCTGGTGTTCACAAGGTCCTTCAGCACCCCTACAATGGTTGCCAGGGTGGTGTTAATGGATTTCAGATCCTCCCTGATCCACAGATAGTGTTCCTCCTGCAGCCGCTGGGTCTCCTGTAACTTGGCCTGTGCCGTTGCCATCATCTCCTGGGAATGATGGTACGCTCCCATGATGTTGGAGAGGGCCTCGTGGAGAGTGGGTTCCCTGGGCCTGTCTTCCCCATGTCGCACAGCTGTCCTCCCAGTTCCCTGTTTTCCTGTTCCTCTGTCCCCTGAACCGTGTGCCCACTGCCACTGCCCCAAGGTCCCTGATTTTCTTGGGGTGGTGGGTTTGCCTGGGTTCCTTGTAGTGGAAGACACACTGCTGCTTGACATGTCCTGGGGACAGAGGGATTGGCCCGCTGGGTTGCGTGCTGTGCTGGTGTTTCCTCAGGGGGGAGGCTCTGTGGTGGCTTGTGCCAGTGTCAGGGGAACCGACTGTCCTGAGGTCCCAGATGGTCCGGGCTGGTAATCTTGATCCAGTTGTGCAGAGATGCTGTCATCACTGTGGGCCTCTTCTGTGTGGGGACTGGATATGTCTGGAACCTCCTGTCTGGTGACGTTGATTAAGGGTCCTGCAGGGGTGTAAAGGCATGATTATTGCATCTGTGTGTGCCATCATGTGCAATGGGTGAGTGACCCTGTACTCCAGTGCTTGCATTCTTGTCTAGGTCCTTGTGTGATATTTGGTTTGGGGTCTGTGTGGGTATCTGTAGTGGACATGCTTTGGTGATGGGTGTCCCTGCTTTGGTGTTGCATGCAGGGCTTGGTGTTGGGATGGGTGGGTTGTGATAGTGGGACATATGTGAGGTTTTGGAGTAATGGGGGTGAGGGTGAGGGTGGGGGTATGTGATGGCATGCAGGTAGGGTGGGGGATATAATAGTTAAGAGTTGACTTACCAGAGTCCATTCCTCCTGCTACTCCTGCGAGGCCCTCAGGATGCAGTATTGCCAAGACTTGCTCCTCCCATGTTGTTAGTTGTGGGGGAAGAGGTGGGAGTCCACCGCCAGTCCTCTGCACTGCAATCTGGTGTCTTGAGACCACGGAACACACCTTCCCCCGTAGGTCGTTCCACCTCTTCCTGATGTCATCCCTAGTTCTTGGATGCTGTCCCACTACGTTGACCCTGTCAACGATTCTGCGCCATAGCTCCATCTGCCTAGCAATGGAGGTGTGCTGCACCTTTGACCCGAGTAGCTGTGGCTATACCCGGACGATTTCCTCCACCATGACCCTGAGCTCCTCCTCAGAGAACCTGGGGTGTTGTTGTGGTGCCATGATGTGGTGTGGGTGATGTGTGAGGTGGTGTGTGTTGTGATGTGTGAGGGGATGTGTTGTGTGTTGTTTGAGGTGCATGGATGTTGTGTGAGTGATGATGTTGTGTGTCTGTGGATGCTAGTGTTGTTTCTGGTGGTGTCTCTCTCTGGCCTTCTTTCGGAATTTTTGGTAGTAAGGGTTTGTGGGTGATGTGGGTGTGTGTTTTATATTGGATTGGGTGTGTGGGAGTGGTGTGTGTATGTGTATCATGTGTGTGTATTTCGATTTGTCCAATGTGGTTGTGTTTTGTAAATGTGTGTGTATTTTGAGCGTGGCGGTATGTACCGCCAATGGAATACCGCGGTATAAAAGACCGCCCCGTGGATTCGTGGGTCATGAAAGTGTTGGCGTATTCCTGTTGGCGTGACGGTGGACGTTTTGTTATCACCAGTTTATCACTGACCTTTGGTGTGGTGGACTTGTGTGGGTGTCTGGATTATGGCGAATTCCGAGCTGTGGGTCGTGATAGCTGTAGCGGAATTCCGCCGCCGCAGCGGTGTGTTAGCAGTCTTCTGCACGGCGGTAAGCGACATTTACCGCCAATGTTGTAATGAGGGCCAATATCCATTATTATATTCATTACACATATATTCCCTTACTATGTATTGATGTATCTATTTATTATTTTTGTCCTACTGTACAAGAGGAAGAAAAGAAAAACTTGTCTCATAAACTTTACTCTGCCTCCCCGTAACCCTCTACATCAATCAATCTATCCTCTATTCCCACTCTCCGACTCATCCCAAACCCATTCTACAACTATGATCTCCAAAATCACCCTGCCTAAGCTCTTCCCTCCTCTACGCTCCGGGCTCACCCAAAATACAGTTTACTACTATGATCTTCCAAACAATACTATTAAATTCTCTCTCACTTCAGAGGACTTATACCCGACTAGGACAGGATGGGAGGCCCGGGTGGGTGCCCTGGAAGACTCAGAGTGGGAGGAAGCACTGAGAGCCCCTAGGACACTAGCCATATCGGCAAAATTGCACACCATACAGTTTTTCTACCTCCACAAAGCATACCTAACACCACTTAGACTTTACAGAGCCATATTAAGGTCGGATGGCCGATGCCCCCGTTGTGCCAGGGACCTAGCCGACTTCTTTCACATGGTATGGGACTGCCCGGTTTCGCAGACCTATTGGGAGAGGATACTAAGGCCCATATTTATACTTTTTGATGCACAACTGCGCCAACGCAGCTGTGCTGAAATTTTTTACCGCCGGCTAATGCCATTGCAACGCACCATGCGGGCACCTTATTAATGGAATGACGTTAGCCGGCGCTGCGGACTGGTGTGCATAAAAAAAAAAGACTCACACCAGGCAGCGCCGGCGTATGGGAAAATGGGGGTTGTGCGTCAAAAAATGGTGCAAGTCAGGTCTGAGGCAAAATTCAGGCCTCAAACCGGATTTGCGCCATTTTTTTTTACACCCAACCTCCATTGATATGACTCCTGTCTTAGCAAAGACAGGAGTCATGCCCCCTTGCCCAATGGCCATGCCCAGGGGACTTATGTCCCCTGGGCATTGTCATGGTCATTGGGCATAGTGGCATGTAGGGGGGCCCAAATCAGGCCCCCCTATGCCACAAAAAAAATCGGAAAAAAATACTTACTCAAACTTACCTTTACTTCCCTGGGATGGGTCCCTCCATCCTTGGATGTCCTCCTGGGGTGGGCAAGGGTGGCAGGGGGTGTCCCTGGGGGCAGGGGAGGGTACCTCTGAGCTCCTTCCGAGCCCACAGGTCCCTTAACGCCTGCCCTGACCTAGGCGTTAAAAAACGGCGCACATCAGGCTGTGCGCCGTTTTTTAAGGCCCACCCCCTCCTGTTCGTCAAAATGATGCCAGAGTATAAATAAGGGGCACAGGCCTTAAAGTCATTTTTTGGAAGGGAACGCCTACCTTGCATATCATTAACGCAAGGCTGGTTCACCCTTCCAAAAAATGAAGCACATGGTGGAATTTTGACGCCCGCGGGGTCGGGCGTCAAAGTATAAATATGGGGCAGGGGTTGCGCCGATTGTGCGTAAAAAAATTTGACGCACATTCGGCGCAAACAGAGTATAAATATGCCCTTAAATGACCTAAACAAGATATTAGTAATGGAATTGCAGCTCTCCGCGGGTATGGTACTGCTGGGAGTAATGGAAGACGTGGTGAGGCCACGGGTGAGGCGAGCCCTAGTCGGGGTTGCCCTCTTAGTGGCAAAACGAGATATCGCTGTAGCTTGGGCCTCGTCCTCTGGACCGTCCCTACAGAAATGGAGAACAGGAATGGACTGGTGTGCAAATCAGGAGAAGAAAGTGTCCGAATCGAGGGGATGCCCCCGGAAATATGATAAGATATGGGGCCCCTGGCTGGGGGCGTTGTCATAGACTGAACTGGTACAGCCGTCCCATGGAGGCGCCAAGTCAAAGTAGCAAATATTCTCCCTCACCTACTACTTGTGCAAGTGATAACAACACAAAAACTGAACTGCTGTGCTATGTCTGTACTAAATGTTTAGTATTATATCTTTATGAAAATAATAAAAATGTGTTTATAAAAAAATAGTTCTCTCTCACTTATCTCATCTTTGACTTATCCAAACGCACTTCTAGTACTATGAACCCCCTAACCCCTTTCTACAGACTCCTCCCTCCTCCTTCTCTTCTTTACTCATCCCAAGCCTCTTCCTATTACTTTAAGCTCCCAATTAACACTTCTGGAGTCTTCCCTCCTCTGTCCCTCCATTATTCTATTCAGACCTACTAACAAACTCACATATCCTCTGCTCAAATCAACTCATACTAATACTAATAACACTACTCATAAGCACTCATTCAGCTAGTACAATTATCAAAAACTACCTTATGCATGTATTATTTCTATAAAATACCTCTAACAATATATATCATTGAAATTGAGTCACTAATTACACAGTTGTAAGTCCAGTTGCCTAATCAATTCATTGAACACATTTATTATATAGTTTCATATAGTGCACGTATGTCCAAATGAAAGTCTTCTTGAGTCTTGCAGTATAGATACAGATACCAATCAATGAATATCCAACCACGTCACATCAGTAATTCAGTGTCCATTGAATTCTGTATTCCACGTGACACAAGCTGACAATTAAGTGTCCATTGATTTATCTGTTCCACGTAACAACAGCCAACACGTGTTTCGTCAGGGAAAGTCTCCCTTTCGACTTCATCAGGGCTTCATATAAATGAAATCTTCATGTCCAAGTACGAACACATATGTAAAAATAATTCTTGCTTCATGAGTAATTAGCCCCCATATCTGGGCATAGAATCTGCTCACTCTACTTCCGAACTCTTTAGCCGCGAACAATCTTCTTTCCCATTATCAAGAAGTACTTGCTGTATTCAACCAGGGTTCCGTAACTGTAGGGCCCAAATTGCACTTAGCTTCCTCAGTCTATCAGTTTCATTTTTTGCTATATGGCTCTATTTCTATTTAGAACATTATCAATTCATGTATCTAGTTCGCTTTTTTTATTTAGTGTCATTTCTCTGATTGAATTTTACTCAATTTCTCTAATTTGGTTTGGGATTGTCTTTGCTTGGTGTTTTTGACAATTTTGGTACTGCATACTTATGTCAGGTTTTCTAATATTTTACTTCATCGATACACAGCTTTTTGAGGCAGCCACGATGCAAAATGTTAGTAGAGATTTACAATGCAACACCAGGGCCGATTTGTAGTGCCTTGTGTGGCTTTGTAAAAAGTAAAAATAACACACGGCAACTTATAACACTGGCATGCATTACCCTGCATCCATGGGTGGAGCATGGGTGTTCCCTATACATCCATCCATGGATTTTTATGCAATACCAGATCTACTAAGACCAGTAAATCCTAGATTGTACCAAAATGGTGACTTTCCTAAAACTAGGTGTAACAAGGAGAAATACCTATATTTGTCCTTGTTAACTTTTTTTCTATGTGTGATACACCCCGCATTCCAATTAAGTGGAGTACCATGCAGGGTTATACCCAATATCTTTGCCTTTCACAGTAGCAATTAAGCCTTCAGTGATTTAGATGGGGAAGATGTACTAGTGCATGATTTCCCACCGGAGGGTGAAGCATAATATATGCAGATAACCTATGTTTTTTTATTAGAGACACTTTGTAGATCAGAGATAGGCTAATGTAGGTATTGGGTCTCTACATGGAGGCCTACACCCTAAAGGTTAATTAGAATATGTCCACAATATTTCCAGTATGAAACACAGACATAGCAGCATACCTATCAGCTTATATTTCACTAGATCCAATGTGATGCTGGAAGGTTAATTTTGTTCCCAACTGGTTTATCTTCAAAAGGTTATCTGATCATGGGATGCTGTTTCAATAAACATCCTTATTCAAATAGTCCTCCTTAAAATTATATTTTTACTCAAATTTTTACACATGATCCACAACTACTCTCAATTTATTCTTGAACATTTCCTCAACAAAATGTAAGCTGTGTCACAAAACGTTATCTGGGAAGTTAAATCAGCACATATATCCTGGAACAAGTGTACAATCTTAAAATAGATGTTTGAGCATAGTGGATATTTGCCAAAACTATTGGACCTCACACCTACCATTTATTAATTATTGGCATTTCAGTGATCAAGATGATCAATGAACTGAGGGTGAATTAGAACTATGTCAAGGCACAACATAAAACACTGCCTATACTGGGCAAAACTCCTTCATCAACTACTGACACTTACATTGACGTGTAGGCAGAGTGCCCTGATGTGGATATGTTGGCATATCTACCTGACTGATGGGACCTTGGTGGTCATTATGAACTTGGTGGTGTGGCCCGCCATGCCGGTGGTGGTGGGAAAACCCGCCAGCCGGCATGGCGGGCCACACCTCCACATAAAGAACACCATGAGGGCCGCCATCGGCAGCCCTCATTCACCACCAGGCTGCCTCCATCAGGCAACCTGGCGGCTGTCGGAATCATTATCCGACAGGGCAGTGGTGCCGCCCTTCGGATAATGATTCCTCAGCCTCCAGCCTTTCCTTGGCAGCATGGGCAGTGCAGGGGCCCCTGTGCAGTGCCCCATCGTGCAGGTGGCAGTGATCTGTGTGACAGGTGCAGCTGCACCTACTGCACAGAGGCATTGGCAGCGGCTCCATGTGGAGCCTCCGTCAATGTCCTGGCCAGGCATTCCTGTGGGCTGGCGGGCGGAAAAAAGTTTTCCGCCCGCCAGCCCCCAGGAATGTTAGTTATACGGCCGGCGGGGATCCGAGGAACCTGGCGCTCAGTGTTTTGGCGGCCAGCATGAACATGGCGGTTTCGACCGCCGTGTTCATAATGAGGGCCCTTATTATGGTGTGATACAATGCTCAACCAATCGATATGGCTTAAGGCGCTTTGTTAATGGAACCTCATTGGAGCTTCTAAATTAGGAAAAATTTCGGGATAGAGGCACTTAAAGAACTTTAAGGCCTTATCTGATGAATGTCCAGTACACAACTTACAATTCAATAAGTACTTAAAGCTGCATCAAGCATTAGAGCAATATTACTCAATAGTGACATCTCTCCCCGAATTCAACTCTCTCAAGGCAAAAGTAACATTAGAACAACTGGGTGGGCATGGGATCCCACATTAATACAAATCATTAACAATAAACGTTCCAGCCAATTATCTCACACTACAAGACTTATTGGAACACATATAAGCATATTTCTAAAAGTCACGCAGTGCAGCAAGTCACCTTGCTGAACTGTGCCGCATGACAGGGAAAGGGCAGGAATGAGCCATATTTGAAAGAATATGGTGCATTCCTGCCTTTTCCATGTGCTGGTGCTGTTTTGGCTGCCTCACGAAAATGCAGGCACCCTTGTACCATGGTGTAAAGTGCCTGCATTGTAAGGATGATTGTTTTTGTTCAGGAAGGGGCACCGTCTCGCACCAAAACAGTCCCTGGAGGCATTTTCTGCTTTTTATGTGTGCTGCAGATTGCAGCACACATAGAAATAGGAAAATACAAGAAGAAATAAACATAGTTTTTCTTGTTATGCCTCACCTGTGGAGGCGCAACAGTTTTGCCACATTCCTGGGTCTATCACTTTTGGCAAAATCTGGGAATGCATCAAAATCCATATGTGTTGCATAGGAACAACCACACAACACCCATGGAATGTTTCCTTGGGACAGAGTAGCTCAACACAGTTATTTGTGCTGTTTTGCTTTACTCTGGATTTATTAAGCCACTCAGGGCAATGCAAGGTGGTCTTGCGTGGCTTGATAAATCTCATTTTGGAGTTGTGCCACACATGCACCATGTTGTTTGTTGCAAGAATGATGCAGCTCTCTTGTAAATATGGCCTATAATTCCAGGCATCGAAAGAGAAGTGTGAGGAAGCTAGAGAGGCACTTCAAGAGATTGGTATTCTTGTACAGCTAAGATTGATTTAAAGGAAATAGCTTAACTGACTGATATGATTACTCATGAAAATGACTGTGCAAAATGGGAAGGTTGAGCACTCCAATTCTGGGCTGCCTGTGATGCAGGGGAACCATGGGGATGTAGTTCCACGTGGCTTGGAGGCAATTATCTCAAAATACCTAAACAGTCAAATTTTGTCTAAAATGCTTAGAGTGCATATTAAAGCCACTATAAAACAGTGCCTTCTACGGGTTGCAGGGGAATGCGATGGACCTCTTATGCTTCAATGCTGGTGGGCATAGGGAACATCATCCCCAAAAGTTATATGCTAAGATACTCAAAATCTGAATATGAAATATACCAAGAAGTACAAAGTTGCAGAAAACAATCAGACTTACCTGCTGGTACGTAAAAGGGTTTATACGAAGCCATGACATTTGGCATGAGGAGCAGCACAATTTGGGGCCCATTCTACCAAAATTTAAGAATGGACAAGAGTTGTGTGACATATAATAATTCACACTTGAATTATTACACCAAGATAAGAGTATATCTGTATGTCTGCCTCCTCCAGATGATAACTTTGATTATCATGAATAGTCTGTGGTACAAGATGCTGTCATCCCATTCCGTTTATTAAAACTCATTAACCCCTTCTCTGCTAAGATTCCCCCCTCTCCTGTGCTAAGTCTTTTTTTGACCATTTAGGATAGTTCACTCATAGGCCCCAATTAACATTTTGTCCACATAAGATACCCATGCCAAATTTAAATTCCATGTTTCCAACATTCTGGGTATTCTAAAAGTACCCAGGGTTTGTGGGTTTCCCTGGAGGAGACCAAGAAATTAGCCAATATACAGCAAAGGGGTGGTTTTGCAAATTTGAAAAAAGTGAAGCACAAGAGAGCGTCAGTGTCTTTCCCTGCAAACTTAATCAACAAAGCGTTTATAGGGCCAATTTTACCATCTTCCCAGCTTTCAGGAACAGACAGGCTTGAATTAACACAGTTTTGGCATTTTACTGGGACATAGCCCATTTCCTTATTTTTTGTGCTTTCAACCTCTTTCCAGTTTGTGGCAGAAATGGGGTTGAAACCAGTGGTGGATCCCAGAAAGCTACACATTTCTGAAAAGTAGATGCAATTTTGAATTAAACAAGGAATCATTTGTGCAGATCCTTCATGGTTTTCTTAAAGACAGTAACAGTTGAATTAAAAACAAAACCTGAAATTGAGTTGAACAAAACAGCCATTTGTGTCTATATTTTCATATGTAACTTCTTCTAACTATGGCAAATGTTCCAAAGCAATATACCGTTACATCTACTGGACCCTTCTGGTTGAGGAGATATATAGGAATTGAAGGGTTACTAAGAACCCTAGGTCACCAGAGCTTATAACTGAGCTGCAACTTGCAATGATTTTTCATTGTGTACCAGGTATACAGTAAATACTTTGGCAAAATATGAAGAGGCAAAAAGAGGTATCAATGAATCCTTTGTATTTCCCAAATGGGTTTAGAAGAAGTGGTTATTTGTATATCTCTGAATTTGGGGTGACCCATACTAGCATGTGAATGAGAGGGCATTTCTCAAAATGACTTCTTGCCTCTACAGTGTTACATTTGAAAGGCACAAATGCAGTGAGAGGCAATTGGTAATAACACTTGTTCTACTGTTCTGTGTTCCCCTAAGTCTCCTGATAAAAATGATACCTCACTTGTGTGGGTAGGCCTAGTGCCTTCGACAAAGAACGGCCCAAAATGCAACATGGATACATCAGATTTTTCCACACAAAACAGACTAATTTTTTGCAAAGTAGTATGGTTTCTGGGCCCTACTTCAGTCAGCACCTCGGAAACCTAACAAACCTGTACATTTTTTAAAACTAGATGCTTGCGGAGATCCAGGATGGTGTGACTTGTGTGACTCTCACCAGGTTCTCTTAACCAGAATCTCGTGCAAACCTCAAAAGTTCTGTAAAAACACATTTACCTCACATTTCTGTAATGCAAAGTTCTAGAATCTGAGGGGAGCCAAAAGTTTGCTACCACTTCAGCGGTCCCCTAGATATTCCGATAAAAATGACACCTCACTAGTGTGGGAGGGCCAAGGGCCCATGACAGGGAATAACACAAAAAGTATTGCGGACAAATCAAAGGGAAACATCCAAAAGCACGACTTCGGAACAATGAAGCTGTGAACAATGCAAGCCGAACAACGCTTGCGTAAACAACAACTTGTGCTGAACAATGCACATGCATGGATAAGGCATAGAAAAAGGGAGTCATCATTGGGAGAGAACATGGTCAGGTGAGCGGGGTTGGGGCAGGGGTAGCAGGTAGTTTTTAGGGGCGGGGTAGTTTGTTTTTTAGGGGCAGGGGAATGGAGTAGTTCTGGTTTTTAGGGGTGGGGTGAGGGCTTGTTTTTAGGGGACGGGTGGGGATTTGGGGAAGTTTTAGTTTTAGGAGTGGGGGTCAGGTTGTTTTAGATATAAGGGTGGGTGGGGGGTCAGGGTATTTTTCATTTTAGGGACGGGGTTGGGGTTTGGATTTGTTTTCGTTTTTATTTAGCTCAGCTCTCTTGGCTTATATGTGAAACTAAAATCCCAAATAGTTAAATGTCTTCTTGCTTGCCATTGGGATGAGATGATTTAGTCTGCGGGGGCAGAAATACTTTTGCCCCTTCAGTTGGGGTGGGGGGCATGACCATGCCATGGATGTGACCAGCTCCCACCCCTCTATTTTTTAAAACAACTGCTTCCCTGAGGTCTAGTGGACCTTCTACCCCCCCTGCCCGGGTAGCAGCTCTAAGGTAATAATCCCCAACCGCCACGGGGCAGAAAGACTGTGCCCTCTTAATTTGGGGGGCATTGCCATGCCCTTTCAGGGCAGTCCCTACCCTACACTACCAAAAAAAGACCTTAATGGGTGGCCACAATGATTCACATAGCGGCAAATCTCCTCATTGCTCCTGCTGCCCTTAAACATGCTGGGATCCTGATCATTTGGGTGGTAGTATCCAAGGAGTTTAATTGTTTCTTATTTAATTTCTATAATTCAGTAAGGGACCCTGGCTGCCAGACTGTGGTTCTATTTCAGGTTATTAGAATTCTTGAAGCTAGATTGCTCAGCTTTTTGAAGGTTTTTAATGGTATTCTGGGCAGGAACTTGAATGTTATGATGGAGCTCCCATCAAATCAATAGTAACCCTTTTTTGGGGGTGGAGACACAGTGTTGCATGCACTCCTCAGATTTTGGGGGTAAAAGACTATGGATGGCGTTGGGTAGTCCAGGGCTATATAATCAGATGTCTCCAAGGACTGATTTGTCTCCCCATTTTCCTACTTTTGTGGGTAAAGGGAAGGGTTCCACAACCGGTTATTTGTTCGCTTCCTGATCTCTTCTAGATATCGTTGGCCCAGAGCAAGTTCTCCAGTCAAGTTACAGTGGCCACAGTCCTGTCACTGCAAGGTTGGCCCTAGCCACTCGAAATAGCTCCATAGTAGTGCCTGGTCTCAGAGATTTTACCCTTCAGGATAAGGGCCTGAGGATAAAGTGGCTCAGTTTATCCATTTCAAGATTAATTAAAACAGTGGGAAGGTTACATTTAGATATCTTTCTTGATCCTTTACTTTCTCTTCATCCACCACCCAATTCAGTGCTACTTGTGTGCCAAGACCTTGGTACCTCAGCCAATGATATTATGAAAAAAATGGCTGAGGGGAGGAGACCTAAGGGTGGGGGTTAGTTTAATAAGGCTTGCAGGGAGTCAGAAAGGTAGCTACAGCAGGTACTAAACACAAACCCCGTAACCTGAAGGATATTCAGGTAGCAAGGTGGATGTACAAGATGGCTATTAGAGTCAGGAAGACAGAGTCAAAAAAGGCATCCTGGGAGAAGTTAGAAACTGCTTGCAACACGGGGAATTCAACGGGTTTTTGGTGGGTTGTCAACAGGAAACTGTTTTGTGCGGCTGTGCCAGAGGACATTAGCACCTCCTCTTTCTCCAAGTTGTGGGTGTTTCATTTACAAGAGATATATGCCATTAGTGAGGAGGAGCAGAAGAGTAAGGAAGGAGAAGGTCACACGTCATCCCTGAATATCACTTTTGAAATGGCCAAAGTGCGGGACGCCATTCTAGCCAGTTCATCAAACAGAGATCAGGGTCCTGATTGGATACCTATGGATTTGTATAAAAAAGGGAAGTTTCCCTCTGGGCTCCAGTTCTTACTAACGTCTTTGTTGCGCCTGCCCAGGTTTCAATCCCCCCTTCCTGGAAGACAGCGGCAATTGTTTCTGTTTTTAAAAACGGTGACCATCAAGATCCTAGGTTTTACAGCCTGATTTCCTTGCTAAATTCTGTGATAATGGCTCTGCGACTGTGTTAACAATATATTGAGCCAGCACAGTATCGCTTTAGTGAGGGGGAGGGCACCGTGGAGCAATGCCTAAACCTTAATCTTATAATTGGTAAATATGTGGTGGCAAACAGGGATCCTTATTTCTAGCATTTATGGCCTTTCGTTTTGCCTTCAGCAGCATAGTTAGGTCTAACTTATGGCACAACTTGGTAACTATAGGGTTGACACCTTCCCCGGTTGAGCTCCTAAGAGATCTGCATTCTGGAGCCAAGGCTTCAGTTGGATATGGAGTGTGAGGTCAATGCTCAGACTTCTTTGATCTCCCCGTGGGGTCAGGCAGGAATGTGTTTTGGCCCCCATTTTGTTCTTGGTATATATCAATGGTCTCAATCATCATCTGGCTGTAAATGGCAAGGACGTTCCTAAAGTGAAATTGTCTTTTGTCGCCTCCTTAATGTACGGGGCTGATGCTGTCTTAATGGCGCGTACTGCAAATGGCCTCAAAGTTCTGGTTGACTTCATTATAAATTATATGGAAGATTTAGGCCTTGATACCAACATCAGAAAAACCCATCATATGGTGTGTGGGAAACCGAATCGTAAAATAAGACCTATAACTATCAAGGGTAAGGCCATTAGTAAGGTAACATCCTTCCCACTATCTAGGTGTGACATTTTATCAAAGAGGGAATTGGCAGCCTCATCTCCAAATTTGATGTGCCCACTTAAACCAAGCGTGTAGCTCTTTTCTTTAAATTTGCACTTACTGTGGGGAGCAAACCAGATAGGCTGTTGCTGCAGGTTTATAAAAGGAAGTGTTTACCTGTGCTGATGTACAGTGCTGCTACATGTGGTGCTAGCAGCTGTGGAGCAATACAAAGTGAGGAGAATCACTTTTGCAGAAAATATTGGGGTGGACCCTCTAGTTCAATTTTTTTTGTTCATGAATAGCTGGGCTTAGATTGCGTGGGGGACTTAGTGAAATTAGCCCCGTTGTTATTGTGGATGTCAGTTTGGGGCAGTGACTCCACAGCCCTGAACACGGATATTATAGAGGACTACCTGGGCCTTGAGTATGGGCCCAAGATTCCATGGCTGAGGTATACCTATTCAGCCTTTAAGGAAATAGGCCACCTAGGCCTGTTTTACAACCCAGGAGGGCATACCAACAGAGACAGGAGGTTAGTTAAGGAGATTTTTCTACCTCATGCGCAGGAGGTAAGTGAGAAGTAGATATTTGTAAACCAAGTCAATCAATCTTTCCTTCTTCTCCCAATGATAGCAGGCCCTGAGCCGTATCTTACGCTTGTGTGGCATCCCTAGGATAGCGCTCTAGTGACTGCATTTAGGTTGGGCTCATTTCGTCCCTATATTTGTTTTCCTGAGGGACAATATGATCCAAAACCGTTACTGGTTTGCTCCTGCAATGGTTGTTCACCTCAGACATTAGAACACTTTGGCCCTCATTACAACTCTGGCGGTAAATGCTGCCCACTGTTGTGCGGACGGCTGCTAACATACTGTGACCACGGCAGAAATCCGCTATGGGTATTATGACCCACACAGAGAAATCCGCCACTATACAGACACCCACACAAGTCCAGCACACCAAAGGTCAGTGATAAACTAGCGGTACCAAAACCCACACCGTTACACCACCAGGAACACGCCCACAGTATCACGACCCACAAATCACTGCAGCGGTTTTTCAAACGTGGTAAAACATTGGCGGTACACACTGCAGCGCTCAAAATACACACACATTTACAAAACACCACCACATTGGACAAGTCAAACTACACACACCTGACACATATACACACACCACACCCACACACTCACACCACTATAAAACACACACCCACATTACCCACAACCCTTTATGACCCCAAGGATTTGACAACTGAGAGAGACAAGGCAGGAGCACCCGCTCAATCAGAGGCACAGAACACCATCACCCATACACCAGGCACACACCTCACACCACACACCACAACACATCACGCCACACATCACCTCACACCTACCACTCACACCACATCCATGGCACTCCAAAGACCCCCCAGGTTTTCTGAGGAGGAGCTAAGGGTCATGGTGGAGGGAATCATCTGGGTAGAGCCACAGCTATTCGGATCACAGGTGCAGCAGACGTCCTTTGCAAGTAAGATGGAGCTATGGCGGAGAGTCATGGACAGGGTCAGCATCGTGGGACAGCACCCCAGAACAAGGGCTGACATCAGGAAGAGGTGGAAAGACCTATGGGGGAAGGTGTGTTCTGTGGTTGCAAGATACCAGGTAGCAGTACAGAGGACTGGCGGTGGATCCCCACCTCCTCCCCCACAACTAACAACATGGGAGGAGCAAGTCTTGTCAATAATGCATCCTGAGGGCCTCACAGGAGTAGCAGGAGTACTGTACTCTGGTAAGTCAAATCTTTAGTACTAAATCCCCCACCCTACCTGCATGCCATCACAAACTCCTACCCCTACCCTCACTCCATCACTCCACCACCTCACAGATACCCCATCACAACCCACCCATCCCAACACCAAGACCTGCATGCAACACATATGCAAGGACACCCATCACAGACCTGCATGGACACCCATCACTACAGCATGTCCATCACAGAGATTCACCCAGGCCACAAAACCACCTCGAACACAAGGCCAAGCTGACAGGGAAATCACAATCATACAGGGAAACACACCCATACACAAGATGGCACACGCAGATACATTAACACTGCATTTGCATCCCCACAGGACCCCTACTCAATGTCTCCGGAGAGGAAGTGCGAGCTACAACCAGTCCACCCCCTGAAGAGGCCCACAGTGATGACAGCAGCTCTGCACACCTGGATCCCGATGACCAACATGGCCCATGAGGGACCTTTGGACAGTCGGTTCCCCTGCAACATTCCCAACCCAACACAGAGGCTCCCCCCTCAGGAAACACCAGCACAGCACCCACTTAGTGGGCCCATCCCTCTGTCCCTAGGACACGTCAAACAGCAGTGTGTCCACCACTACAGGGACCCCAGGCAACCCCACATACACAGGATGATCAGGGACCTGGGGTCAGTGGCAGTGGGCACACAGTTCAGGGGACAGAGGCACAGGACAACAGGGAAGCTGGGTGGACTGCTGTGCGATAGGGGGAGGACAGGCCAAGGGAACCCACTCTCCACGAGGTTCTCTCCAACATCCTGGGAGCATACCACCATTCCCAGGAGACCATGGGCCAGATACTGGCCAAGCTGCAGAAGACCCAGCGGCTGCAGGAGGAACAGTATCTAGGGATCAGGGAGGACCTAACAAACATCTACACCATCCTGGTCACCATTGCAAGGGTGCTGGGTGACATGGCCAAGACCATGAGGGAGGCAGTGGCACAACAACGGGCCCCTGACACTAGCCATACAGATGAACAGCCCTCCACCTCCGCCGGCGCTAGTGGACAGGAGGCACCACCACAGGACCAACAGGCCACCAGCACCCCACCCCCTGCAGAAGGAGAACCACCCTGCAAGTTGTCCCTGCGATCCAGGCAGAAGACAGAGAACATTGCCAAGACCCCCGCCTGGAAATAAGACTCTCCTGATTGTCACCCTTCTGTCCCACTATGTCACCCTGTCCAAATTGACCTGCCATTACTCCACTTCCTATGCCCCCTTGGACAATGCACATGTGATACCAAGAGACTGGACTCTAACTGGACTTTCCGCCACCATGAACCCTGCCCATTGCACATCCCCCTCTACTTATGAGCACTGAAATAAACACCCATGGATCAAACACAAGTAAGGAGTCTGTCAATTGATTGCAATATGTATTAGGTTAACAAGCTGTAAACATTGCAATCTATATGTCCAGCAATATATACATTGGTATGACCTGTAGTGGGCAGCAGTACACATAGCAGCAAACAGAGTGGGGCACAGGGATCTGAAAATAGACATAGCAAAGGGTAAAGTCAGTGGCCAGAAACATAGGGTAAGAGGCTGTCTTGTACAATGTCTAACAGTTAACTGAAATGTAATACAAACGTACAATGTCTTACCTGTGTGTCACTGGAAGTATTGCAGAATAATGTTGCTCCTGCTGTCAACATCTTCTTCCTCTGCCTCCTCTTCCACACTGTCCACAGGCTCCACAGCTGCCACAAGACCATCTCCAGGCTCGTCCTCCTGCAGAAAAGGCACCTGGCGTCTCAAGGCCAGGTTTGTGCAACATGCAACATGCAACGATGATCTGGCACACCTTCTTGGGTGAGTAGTACCGGGATCCACCAGTCAGATGGAGGCACCGGAATCTGGCCTTTAGGAGGCCGAAGGTCTGTTCCATAATCCTCCTTGTACGCCCTTGTGCCTCATTGTAACGTTCCTCTGCCCTTGTCCTGGCATTCCTCACTGGGGTCAGTAGCCATGAGAGGTTGGGATAACCAGTCACCTGCAAATATCAAGGGATACCTGTTAGACACACACTAACCCCTAGGGACAACTCCATACTCACACACCTACTCATACTGTGTGGGGACCTTGGACACACCTATTAGCTTTATACTTTTTGGTGCAAACTTGCACCATTTTTTAGCACCAGCTGGGCACCTGGGCTGAATTAGAGTTAAAAAAAAGGATGCTAATTCAGTGCAAACAGAGTATAAATATGCCCCTTACCGTCAAAAAATGATGCTAATCTGGTCAGAATAATTTATTTTGACTCAAACCTGCCAAATGACATTTTTTTTACTCTAGCCTACCCTTTGCACCGGCTTGCACCATTCCATAAATATGGTGCCCGGCTGGTGCACAGAAATGGTGCAAGCCGGTGCTAAACTTTTTGGTGAAAAACTGAGTTAGTGCAGTTTTGCAGCAAAAAGTATAAATAAGGGCCAATATTTCGTAAGTTTTGCGTCAAAAAATGACGTTAATGCGGCGCAAAAAAAAAAGTATAAATCAGGGCCTTGGTGCTAGACGGGTCTAGCACCAAAGTATAAATATGGAGTTAGATTTGCACCGAATTAGAGTAAAAAAAATGATGCTAATTTGGTGCAAACAGAGTGTAAATATGCCGCAGAGTATAAATATGCCCCTAAATATGGCGTTGGGGCAATAGAGTAATTTTTTGCACAGAAACGCCTACCTTGCATCTCATTAAGGCAAGGTAGGTCTCCACTTTAAAAAAATGACTTTAACTCCATAAATTTGGCGCTAGAGGGATCTAGCACCAAAGTATAAATATGGAGTTAGTTTTGCACTGAATTAGAGTAAAGAAAAATGGCACTAATTCGGGGCATTCCTATGGGAGATGTACTGGTCTGCCAAACACGCAATCTGCACATTCAGAGAGTGATAGCTTTTTCTGTTCCTGCTAACTTGCTAATTTTTCCGGGGGGTGGGGCAAATGTCACATGTGTACCATCAATGGTACCTAAGATGTTTGGGATATGTCCCAGGGCATAAAAATCAACTTTCACTGTGGTCAAATCCTCCACCTGGGGGGAACACAATGTAGCTGAGCATGTGTTTCAGCAGGGCTGACAACACACTGGTCAACACATTAGAGAACATTGGCTGAGACATCCCTGATGCCATGGCTATTGTTGTTTGGAAGGAACCACTTGCCAGGAAATGGAGCACTGACAGGACTTGAACTAGAGGGGGGATACCAGTGGGCTCCTGGATAGCTGACATCCGATATGGCTCCAATTGGGCACACAGGAGGATTCCGTCATATGCATCCTCAGTGGTTGGAGCCTATGGAAGAGAACGGTGAGCAGAGGGTCACATTCCCACATCCATTACACTAATGCTGTTTTTTTTTAACTTTACAGAGTTAAAAAATCCTAAAATCAGTTGCCGTGCCAATGTCTGCTGTGACACAGTTAGGTGCCATGCCCTGTGGCCCCCTGAAATGGCAGATGCCTGACCTGTGAGGAGGGACAAGTAGAAATGAGGTAATTGCCCTGGCATTGTGCGCCGTCGCAGTAGGCGGTGGATGACCAAAGCGCAACTTCGCATTGGTTATCATTGGGCCCTATGGGTTCCAGGAGCCAATGGTGATGTACGCCGGCGGTGACGGTACACACCGCCGGGGATGTGACCACCATTTTCTATCTATTCACTCACTTGCTACCTGACCTTCAACAGGAGAGGACCTACACTGCAAGTGCTGCTGTGACCTGTGTCTGAAAGCGACAATGGCTCATGTGTCTGGGGAAAGGGCCCCTGCCTTCACTGTGAAGGAGTTGGAGAAACTGGTGGATGGGGTCCTACCCCAGTACACATTACTCTCCGGTCCTCCAGACAAACAGGTGAGTACACTGTGAGCATGATACGTGGGCCATGAATGTATGGAGTGCTGTGGATGTAAGCCACATGTTGGGGGGTGCTGAGGCATCCTGGCCAGAGTGCAGCATGTAAGGTGGTCATTGTACATGCATCAGTGGATGGGTGGGAACTGGTGGCCAATGAGTCTGACGGTCCGGACGAGTGAATCATTCCCTTTTCTGCTGTCTTTTCCCTCCAGGTCAGCACCCATCAGAAAAAAGGTATTTGGCGTGCCATCACCAAGGAGGTGCGGACTCTGGGGGTCTTTCACAGGCGGAGCACTCACTGCTGCAAGAGATGGGAGGACCTGCGCCACTGGTCAAAGAAGATGGTAGAGGCCCAGCTAGGGCTGGCCTTCCAACGAGGAAGGGGTGCCCGTCGCACAGTGTGAGTGATGGTGTTGTGTGCCTGTGGATGCTAGTTTGTTGATGGTGGTGTCTCTCTCTGTGCTTCTTTCTCAATTTTTGTTGTAGAGGTTTGTGGGTGATGTGTGTGTGTTATATATTGGTTTGGGTGTGTGGGAGTGGTGTGTGTATGTGTATCAGGTGTGTGGATTTCGAATTGTCCAATGTGGTTGTGTTTTGTAAATGTGTGTGTGTTTTGAGCGTGGCGGTGTGTACCACCAATGGAATACCGTGGTTGAAAGACCGCCGTGTTGATTTGTGGGTCGTGATAGTGTGGGCGTATTCCTGTTGGCGTGACGGTGGAGGTTTTGTTATCGCCAGTTTATCACTGACCTTTGGTGTGGCGGACTTGTGTGGGTGTCTAGATTTTGGTGGATTTCGGCCTGTTGGTCATAATAGCTGTAGCAGATTTCCGCAGCCACAGCAGTGTGTTGGAGGTCTTCTGTACTGCGGTAAGTGGGATTTACTACCAATGTTGTAATGAGGGCCATAGTTTTTGTTTTAGCAATGTGAGGCAACATCCTTCCAGAGTTATTAATATATATATATATATATATATATATATATATATATATATATATACATACTTTTTGATTTGCGGTGTTACTGAAAGATATCTCTGCATACAAAAATGTTCAATTAACTTCAAATGTGACTTGCTGTGTTAGTGCAAAGTAGTGAGTCGAACAGTTTCAAGTTTTCATTTTGGTACCAGAGGGAAGAAGGATGTGTTTGTAGCTCAAACTAAAGCTTTTGCATGGAAGTCAAAATTTTGTTTATTTCAAAAATTAAAGCTCTTGTCATAGAGAAACATGCAAACATGCATACTCTGATAAATAACGGAGTTATATATCTCCTAAAAGCAGCTGTTGGATTATGTACATAATGTGTTACATATTTTAAGAAGTTATTAGCTATTGAAATAAACTCATCTTTCAATGAAAGACAGAGAAGCCATGCTTTCAAAATCTTTTAACCCATAGTTCAACGCCTTTTAATCAAACTGGAACAGCTTATATTTATAGTTTTTCTTAAAGAAAAAGTGCTAGCCCACTTTCTAACTGGTGTCCTTTCTTTTTGGACGTTTACTGTTACAAATGCTGACTTAAGATATTTCCACTAGAGCCAATTAGAGAAAGTCTGTACTAACAGCAATAAGCTACTGTGGGGCACATTTTCGTTAGTACACATTCATGTATAGGGAACCTGGCAGTTCATCTATCTCTATTCACATTATTTTCTGAACCGTCACTTTCTTTTCAGGTTTTTGGATTTTCTTTTTTCATTTTAAACATTCTCGAAGAAGACAGCTGTGGTGATCGTTGGTCATATTATGCGCTCTGTGAATGGAATGGAACTAAGAGTATGCAACCCAATGCTGTAGGTTTCTATCAATTCACTATATTCCCCCTGAAAGACCAATTTCAATGATTTTATGTTGAAAAAGATTAAGCCATGGAAAAACAATTGTGTTGTGAAGTGGCGTGAAAGAAATATAGGGCCTGATTACAACTTTGGCGGAGGGGGGTAATCCGTCCCAAATGTGACGGATATCCTGCCCGCCGTATTACGAATCCATTATATCCTATGGAACTCGTAATACGGTGGGCAGGATATCCGTCACATTTGGGACGGATTAACCCCCTCTGCTAAAGTTGTAATCAGGCCTAATGTGTCTTGTGTTAAGTGTGTTGGGAATCTTTCTTTGACTTGGATTTTAGAACATATTTATGGATTGCTGTATTTTGATTTAGGTAGCTGGAGGCAGTTGATGGAGAGGGATCTGTGACACACTGCTGGTGTCCTTAATACTGGTGGCAAGGAACCATAGGCAACCAGAATGTGAACACCATGCTTAGGCTAGCTTACAATGCTCTACCATGACTACACACTGAATTTTCAATTATTTATTTTTAAGTTTTTAAGTATTTAGATTTTGATATTGTTTGTCACTGCCCTGCCAGACTGTGTCTCAGCCCATCACACAGCATATATAGGGGATCGTAAAAGTATCTTACACTACAAGACAAACCTGTACACAAGAAAACAGAGAAGTTTGAATCCAGTCAGAAAAAATTAATCAGAAAAATACATTTCTCGGTAGAGGGCATACTTTAGTAGACACAGGAATATAGGTATGATTTTTTTAAATACATATTTTTATTATATTTTCCATGAAAAACATGTAAATCATAATCAATACAGTATGGTCATATAGCATACTCAGAAGTCACCAGAGCATTTTGCATATCTTCCCATAGCACCTGGAGACAACCTTGATCAGTGTATTACATCTAGGCATCATAAGTGTGAGTATCCTAACCATGTGGGGCAAGCGTGTTGTGTAGGTATCTCACTAAAAGGCTGACTGGGGGATGCAGTGTCATCACCCTTCACCAAGTCCAATCCATAATGTGCTCACCACCAGCCCCATACCCTATGAAACTTTCGGGGGCTGCCCCTGCTTCGACATGTCACCATTTCGACTGCCATGTAGCAATCCATTCTCAGTTGCCATTCTTGCTTTGTGGGCACTTCTTGGGTGCCCCAAAGCCTTGCTATGTTGGTCTTAGTCACTGCTAAAGCTAGGGAGGAGTTTAGGACACAGCACATCGACGTTGCATGGGATCCACAGCGAGGCAAACTTAGGGTGAGTAGGGAGCAGTACCCCCAATATAGTTAAGAGTTCAATATGGAATGTGGTCCAAATGGTCTTATGTGTGTGCATTACCAAATTGTATGAATGAAGGTCCTGGGGTCTGTTTCACAACATAGGCAGTGTGGTATCTCAGCTCATCCCATTTTGTGTGGCCTATGGCAGTCATAGTACACCCTATGGAGTACTTTGCATTATATCTATTGCAGTCTCAATTTAATGGCTGCTGCATGGGGTGCATTAGTGCTGCTCCCAGTCAACGTCCTCAAGCTCTCCCACATCCCTGTGCCAGCTCTCTTGCAGTGGGCCCAATGTGTCCGGCATATTATTATTGAGTGTCTTAAAGGTGGCTGACACAACTCCTGACCCCAATTCCTCTCTAAGAACACAGACTTCTAGAGGGGCAAAGTCAGGTAGGTCATCTCCTCGTATCCCTTCCATCCGCCAGGTATGCCATAGACAGGCCTAGTGGAAGAACTGTCTCTGGTCGATGTGATATTCTGTTTGAATGGAGGCAAATTACATTAAGGCCCATATTTATACCTTTTGACGCAAACCAGCGCCGGCTCTGGTTTGCGTACAAAATTATACCGCCGGCTAACACCATTCCTACGCGCCATGCGGGCGCCTTATTTAATGAATGACATTAGCCGGTGCTATGGACTGGTAGCGCCAGCGTAGGGGAAAATGGGGGTTGTGCGTCAAAAAACTGGTGCAAGTCAGGTTTGAGGGAAAAATCATGCCTCAACTGGACTTGCGCCATTTATTGGCGCACAACCCCATTGAAATGACTCCTGTCTTAGCAAAGACAGGAGTTATGCCCCCTTGCCCAATGGCCATGCCCAGGGGACCTGTGTCCCCTGGGCATGGTCATTGGGCACAGTGGCATGTAGGGGGGGCCAAATTAGGCCCCTCTATGCCACTTTAAAAAAATAAAACAAAATACTTACCTCATCTTACCTGTACTTACCTGGGATGGGTCCCTCCATCCATGGGTGTCCTCCAGGGGCAGGCGAGGGTGGCAGGGGGTGTCCCTGGGGGCAGGGAAGGGCACCTCTGGACTCCTTCCATGGTCAGAGACCATGGAAGTGAGCCCACAGGTCCCTTAACACCTGCCCTCACCCAGACGTTAAAAAACAGCGCACATCAGGCTGTGTGCCGTTTTTTAAGTCCCGCCCCCTCCTGTGAGGGAAAATGACGCAGGAGTACAAATAAGGCGCACAGGCCTTAAAGAAAATTTTCAGGTGGGAATGCCAACCTTGCATGTCATTAACGCAAAGCAGTTTCCCGCATCCCAAAAATGACCCACACGGAGGAATTTTGACATCCGCAGGCTCGGGCCTCAAAGTTTAAATATGGTGCACGGTTTGCGCCGAATGTGCGGCAATTTTTTTTACGCACCTTTGCCGCAAACAGAGTATAAATAAACCCCTAAATATCCCTGCTCCAAAATATCAGCTATTTTGGAAATACCACTGGCATCCCAATGTTCAAAACCAGTTATAGCGCATCTGAAAGACCCTAGAGTTATGGTGAAATGGAGTGGGAATAAGGGGCATACCTGCCTGGTGCTTCTGCCTATTGGGAAAGTGGTTGATAGCTTCTTATTTACTCTGACTGCCGCCACAGTTTTTTTTTTTTTTTAAGTAATGCCACCTTTCTCACGAAGTGTGGGCCAAAGCTGAATTTAAGGAGCGTCTGCTCAAGAAAAGGCCAATGCACTGTGTCAAACTCTTTTTTTGTCATCCAAAGAGAGGAAATAGTTGCTGAAAGGTGCCATTTAGCTGGTTATGTGCTTGTCTCAAGTTAAGGTACGTGGACCTACTGGGCATAAAGCCAGTCTAATCCTGATAAATCAATGGGGATATTACCTGTATCAGCCTTGTGGCCAAAACCAATGCTAACATCTTGGTCTCGATATTAATTAGCGTGACTGGGTGGTATGAACACATTAATCTTCAGGTTTCCCCTCCTTGGGAACACGTACTATTGTAGCTTTTCAGAGATCGGGTGGGGAGTTCCCCTTCATCCTAGGCCATTGTATAGAAGCCAAGGAGGTGTGGTCCTAATAAGTTGGCACACTGTTTGAGAAGTTCAGCTGGTAGCCCTTTGGGTCCCAGGGTTTTCCCCGGATGTAATTTGACAATTGCAGTTAGTATTTTGTTCAAAGTTAGCTCCTCTTCTAAAGATTCTTGTGCCATCTCATCCAGTCACAAGTGTTATGGAGTCATCGGGCCCTGTATAGCTCCTCGTAGTACTGAGTGAATTTATCCACAATGACGGTTGTCCGCTCCTTGACTTACCCATCGGGCCCCAAGACAGCCCTCACCCATTGAGCATCCCTCTTCCTCTAATCTAACCATGACAGGAGTTTCCCAGCCTTGTATCCAGCTTTGTATAGCTGGTGAAGGGTTTCTTTCATTTGTTTTTTGGCCTTGTCTTGTGGAAGATCCCAATATTTCGTCTGGAGAGGTGCAATTCAGTGGAGAGTCAGCGGATCTCGTTTTGTGCCAGGAGAACCTTCTTGCTGCAGGATTTGAGTTTCAAGTATTTCAAGTTCTGCCCTTTTTGCCTTCTTCCTGTGGGTCACTCCATTCTGGGCATTGTCACAGAATACCATTTTAAAGGTCACCATAGGACTGCCTTGGAGCCTACGGTACCTTAATTGTCCTGAAAATAAAGCTGCATGTCAGCCCTGAGACCCATTGCCACGTCTTTTTTTTTCAATTCCCAGGCAGGTAGCCTCCATTCAGTGACTTTTCTAACTTGTATGTCCCCCAGCCTGATCAGTGAGAGTGAGTGGTCAGTAACACTGCTCGCCATGGGTCCAGCCTCCCTTATTTCCCCATTTCACCTCTGAATATAAGAATGTAGCCTAGTCTGGAGTACACCCAGAGGGCTCCAGAATGGTAGAAGTATTTATTGTCTCTGGGGTGGGCTTCCCATCATAAGTCAACAATTCCCAACCTGGTCACAAACTGTGCCAAAGTCGAGATTTGCACCATCCCCTCCTCTGCCCTGGATCTATCTCAGGCTAGGTTCATCACATCATTGAAATCGCTACCTACTATGTGAACTGCAGAGGTGGAATCTAGCAGGATCTCTGTTACTTTGATCAACGTGGACGTTTGAAGTCTGCTTGAGGTATATACACATATCAATGTAATTTCTGAATGCCCTTTGTACCCTTCTACTCCGATGCATCATCCTCTAGAATCCTCCTATGTGTGGGTGACAGGAAACAGAATGTGTTTTTTGATCAATATAGCTACCCCTCTAGCATGTCAGGAAAACCCTGCGTGTGCCAGGGTGGTGTAAGCACCACGACCTTGGAATCTACAGTGAGAGCCCATCATGTGTGTTTCTTGGAGACTGACAATATTCGGGGGGAGTCTTTTAAAATATTGGACCACTGACCTTTGATTGAACTTTCTGCCCAGGCCATTGATGTTCCAGGACAGCAAGAGATTGTGGTACCTTCAGTGTGTAATAGTATGTGTGCCTCCGTGCACCTATCTCATAGATTGACCATGACTGTGTATAGTAGAAAACATTCAAAGCAGCAACCAGTGAAAATATGGACTCCCCTCCCCAATTTGGGCCCTCCACCCCACCCTACCTCTATTATACCTCCCATGCAGCCAAACATAGGAATAAGTTCCAACTTGTCCAGGACAGTGCATGAGATGTTTGCATTTTGCCTAGCAATTTTCATACTTAATTATCGCAACCTGTGGTATCAACAATGAACAATTATTCCTCTTAGAGGAGCAAGGAAGGTAGAAAGCAGTGGAGAGAAGAAAAGAGAGGGCAGGGAAGAGGGAGGAAAGAGAGGAGTGGAAAGGTGTAGATAAAGAGAAAGAGGTCAGTAGATGTTGTCTTTTTGTGTTATGAAGCTCCTGAGGTGGGCTAATCAAGGGATAGTCATGATCCCTCCATACAGGTGAGTCTGCATCATTTATCAGTCCTTGGGTTCTTCTCCATTGTTGATGTCTTTGTTCGCATTCTGTGTTTCATCTGGACAAAAATGTCCCATTCGTGAAATCTCTTTGATCAAAGGATGAGTTGCGTCTGATTCTGAGGACAGGCCCCCCTCCGTAGGATCAAGGGTTCTTCTGCTCTAGTTCAAATGGAGTTGCCATTTTCTAACCCTTGCAAGGGTATCAAATTCATTGCCGGTGGGTAATCTGGTACGTCCATTTTGATTTTCTTTGTTCCATGGGGTCCACCCAGTGTTATGTTTTGTTGCCCACGCTTTTTATGGACTGGTCAGAGAGACTGCGGCCTCGCGCCTCCCCGGGAATGAGTTTCTTTTTCCCAGAGATCCCCCTCACAGAGGTCCTGTGGGTAGGTGATCCTGTAGTATATCCCAGACCTCCTTGGGGTTTGAAAAACCTACCTGTGCCTTGCCTACAATAAAGTGTGCTTTACCTTTAGTTTGGTTAGGAACACCAGCATGTAGTCTAGCTGGAGTGCCCTCAGTTTAATTTTTACGGAGTCAGAAGTACGTTTTTGTACCTGTACCTCACAAGAATATTCAGGGAAGACCAATACTTTGGTATTTTCATGCGGCGTATTTCCTTGAGAATCATGTCCCAGTTGAATAACTTGAGGAAGTGCTCTTTTATGGGTCTTGGGCTGGCACAGGGGGAGAACTGAGCATCTGGGAGGGAGGATTTCAGCCATGTGGTCAGGAAGGTCCCAGTGTTATTGCCTTCTGGGTCCTATGGAAAGCCCGCAAATTGGAGATTGTTCCTTCAGCACAATTGTCAGGGCCCTCCTCTACTCAGTGCAAGTCTTTTCCCATTGTCCGGAGCTCTGAGACCTCTTGCCGCAGGTTAACAGTTGTATCTTCCACCACTGTTTATTCGCCCTTCTGTGGAATCCCTTCCGGTGGTGACCCATTCCGCATCCAAACATGCACCAACCAAGGAGGCCTCAATCTCATTACAAGGAGGAGGGGGTGGTGTGACAAGCCTCCTCCAATCCCCTTTGCAGCTCCCAGGGGTGGCAGAGGTGTCAACCTCAGCTAGTATCTAAGTGGCTGGGCCACAGGGAGCCTGACACAGGCAGCAGTCCTCTGCCCTCGTCGAGCCACCGTACGATCCTTCCTTCCCCAGGCCTACCTTAGGTCAGGAAGGCATCCATGGCATTCTGCTGTGCGTTGCCTGCACTGGGCTCCCGGCTCTTCATGTTAACCCCAAGCCACCCCGGGGGCACCATCATCAAGGGGGGAGTCAGCTCCCTAGCAGCCTCTCACACGTGGGTCCCTCCAGGCTGTTGCCACTATTGTGACCCCTGACCTGCTTTTGGCCAGGAGTCCACTTTGGCTCTATCAGCCTGCCTCCATGCCCCTGACCCTGTCATTTGCCTCTAGAAGGAAGTTCGAGGCCCTCCACCACCCGCAGGCACCCGCCTGCACCTCATCCCTGGTGCCTAGTGGTAGGCGTATCTAGTGTGCTTTACACTTTGTATTTTGTGTAATCTTTTGTTTTATGTAAATTGTTTTTCGTTTTCTGCACTGTTTCTGACTGTACCTGTGTCCTTTTTACATTCTGCTTGGTTTTCACCCTCTGCGTTACCGCCCGTGTCTTTCCAGCTCTTGCCAGTTCTCCCCGACCCAGCCACTGCGTCCCCTGCATCCTCACCCCCTCCCGCTCCCATTGGTCTTTCCCTCCGCCCTCCCAGCTGCTCCTCCCTCCCACCTCCCCTTCTTAATGGCACCCGCTGCGCGGAGCCCTGTGTGACCCCATACCTGCTTTTGGCCAGGAGTCCCCTTTGGCTCCCCCAGCCTGCCTCCGTGCCCCTGACCCCGCCATTTGCCGCTAGAAGGAAGTTCGAGGCCCTCCACCACCCGCAGGCACCCGCCTGCACCTCATCCCTGGTACCTAGTGGTAGCTGTATCTAGTGTGCTTTACACTTTGTATTTAATGTAATCTTTCATTTTATGTAAATCGTTTTTCATTTCATGCAGTGTTTCTGACTGTACCTGTGCCATTTTTACATTCCGCTTCGTTTTCACCCTCTGCGTTACCGCCCGTTTCTTTCCGGCACTTGGCGGTTCTCCCCAACCCGGCCGCTGCGTCCCCTGTGGCCCAACCCCCTCGCACCCCCATTAGTCTTTTCCTCCCACCTCCCAGCTGCTACTCCCTCCCACCTCCCCTTCTTAATGGCGGCCGCGCCGCTGGCGTGCCGGAGGCCCACCACAGGCAAACCCATCTGCGCCTGTCCGCACATGGACCGCGCCCAGCGTCCATCCTCCTGATCCACGCTTCTCCGACCCCCCGAAGCAGTACTAGTCCTCCACAGAACTCCATGCCCACAACTCAGGCCAGCACCCCACCTGCGCCCAGGCCAACCCCAAACACACACATGGACCATTCACATGCCACTCATGCCATTGTTCCTGCACTCACACTAACACCAGCAACACCAACACGCACTCAAATAACACCAAACCCCGCAACCACCTTAACCGTATCCTCCTTAACACCCGCTCCGTCCATAAGCACGCCATCGAGCTTTGGGACCTGCTCACAACATACTCTCCTTACATCGCCTTCCTCACGGAAACATGGATAAAACCCTCATCAGAACCCGACATAGCCATAGCCATCCCAGAAGGTTACAAAATCACCCATAGACACCGCATAAACAAACCAGGAGGAGGTATCACCATAATACACAAAACTCCATCAAAATCTCCACCAACACCACCAACGACACCCTAGACAATGCACAACACCTATACTTTCTAATACACATCAATGCCAACACCACCCTTAGAGGAACCCTCATTTACAGACCACCAGGACCCCGCCCACCATTCTGCGACGCCATCGCAGATACCATCAGCTCCCACGTCCTCACCCACTCACTCAGCGGGACACACGCTTGACGCCATCTTCACCTCCAGCAAACACATCACCTTCTCTCACACCACCGAGTTCCACTGGACTGACCACCACTGCATCCACTTCTCTTTCATGAAACCCCACACCCACCACCAACAACACACTACACCCTACCGCAAGTGGAACAAGATCTCCAAAGAACAACTGATCACCAACCTCACACGAGCTCCGCCTCCCATCACCAATGACCCCAACACCGCCGCCCACAACCTCACACGATGGCTAACAACCTGCGCAGACTCCCTCGTCCCACTGAAAACAAACAACAACACCTGCACCGTCAAGACCGCCACCTGATTCACCACAGAACTCCAGGCTTCCAAACGAGAATGCCATAAAATTGAGAAAGCCTGGCACCAAAAACTCTCAATGAGCAACTTCTCCGCCATCAAAACAGCCATGCGCAAACACCACCAACTCATCCTGACCACCAAATAGTCCTTCTACAAAGAGCACATAGGTAACAACACACACAACAGCAAGGAACTCTTTGCCATTGTCAAAGAACTCACCAAACCCAAATCCAGCACCATCGACCCTCCACACTCCCAAAAACTCTGCAACTCCCTCTCAAACTACGTTCACCTCAAAATCGCAGACATGCACAACAGCTTCACAGCATCAGCACCCACCATCACCACCACTGACACAACCAACAACACAACACCCTCCAACACCAACCAAATACACATCTGGACCCCACCAATGACGAAGAAATTGGCAAAACCATGAACTCCATCCACCCAGGCTCCCCTACAGACCCCTGCCCCCACCACATTTTCAACAAGGCCAGCCAAATCATCGCTCCACAGCTCTGTGCCGTCATCAACAGTTCCTTCGACACTGCAACCTTCCCAGACATTTGGAAGCACGCCAAAGTCAACGCTCTCCTCAAAAAACCCAAAGCAGACCCAGAAGAGCTCCCAAAGTACCGTCCCATCTCTCTTCTCCCCTTCCCTGAAAAGGTCACGGAGAAGATAGTCAACGCCCAACTGTCTCACTTCTTAGAAGAAAACAACATACTCAGGCCCGTATTTATACTTTTTGACGCTAAACTGCGCTAACGCAGTTTAGCGTCAAAAAGTTTAGCGCCGGCTAACGCCATTCTGAAGCGCCATGCGGGCGCCGTATTTATTGAATGGCGTTAGCCGGCGCTAGCAGACCGGCGCTGCCTGGTGTGCGTGGAAAAAAACCACGTACACCAGGCAGCGCCGGCGTTGGGGAAAATGGCGTTAGGGCGTCTTAAAATGGGGCAAGTCAGGTTGAGGCAAAAAAATCGCCTCCACCCGATTTGCGCCATTTTTAACGACGCCCAGACGCCATTTACATGACTCCTGTCTTAGTAAAGACAGCAGTCATGCCCCCTTGCCCAATGGCCATGCCCAGGGGACTTATGTCCCCTGGGCATGGTCATTGGGCATTGTGGCATGTAGGGGGGCACAAATCAGGCCCCCCTATGCCAAAAAAAATAATAAAAAATAAAAACAATTATACTTACCTGAACTTACCTGAATGTCCCTGGGATGGGTCCCTCCATCCTTGGGTGTCCTCCTGGTGTGGGCAAGGGTGGCAGGGGGGGTCCCTGGGGGCATGGGAGGGCAGCTGTGGGCTCATTTTGAGCCCACAGGTCCCTTAACGCCTACCCTGACCCAGGCGTTAAAAAGAGGCGCAAATGCGGGGTTTTTTGCCCCGCCCACTCCCGGGCGTGATTTTTGCCCAGGAGTATAAATACGACGCATTTGCGTCGCAGTCATTTTTTTAGACGGGAACGCCTACCTTGCATCTCATTAACGCAAGGAAGGCGTTCACGCAAAAAAATGACGCTCATTCCTCATACTTTGGCGCTAGACGCGTCTAACGCCAAAGTATAAATATGGCGTTAGTTTTGCGCCAAATTTGCGTCGAAAAAAACGACGCAAATTTGGCGCAAACGGAGTATAAATATGCCCCTCAATGCCTCCCAGTCTGGATTCCGCAAGAACCACAGCACTGAGACCGCCCTCATCGCCTGCACAAACGACATCAGGACCAGAGTGGACAAGGGCGAGACCGTCACCCTCATCCTCCTAGACCTCACCGCAGCATTCAACTCTGTATGCCACCATACCCTCCGAGCACGCCTTTTTGATGCCAGAATTTGACACAAAGCCCTGGACTGGCTCACCTCCTTCCTCGTCGAAAGAACCCAAAGAGCTCCCTCCCTTCCGGTCTCCAGCCACCAAGATCATATGCGGGGTCCCCCAAGGATCATCCCTCATCCCCACCTTCTTCAACATCTAAATGGCCCCTCTCGCCAGCATCCTCAGCCCCCACGGAATCACCATCATCTCATACGCAGACGACACCCAGCTCATCATCTCCCTCACCAGGAACTCAGCCACCGCCAAGATAAACCTGCACGCCGGACTCCTCGACATCCCCAACTGGATGACAGCAAGCCACCTCAAACTAAACTCAAACAAAACAGAAATCATCATCTTCGGCCCCAACAAGACAGCATGGAATGACTCCTGGTGGCCCAAAACCCTTTAGACCATCCCCAACACCGACCGCCCACGCATGCAACCTTGGCATCGTTCGAGACTCATCTCTCTCCATGGCCCAGCGAATCAATGCCATATCATCCTCCTGCTTCAACACCTTTTGCACTTTAAAATGGATTTCTCTAGAAACAAGAGGAACGGTCACCCACGCCCTCATCAGCAGCAGACTAGACTATGGCAACTCCCTCTACACAGGGACCACAGCCAAGCTTCAAAGAAAACTCCAGCGAATTCAAAACACAGCCGCACATCTCATCCTCAACCTCCCTTGCCACAAACACATATCCACCCACCTCAAATCCCTACACTGGCTGCCCATCAACCAAAGGATCATTTTCAAAGTCCTCGTCCATGCTCACAAAGCCCTCCACGACACTGGACCGGCCTACCTCAACGAACCAGTAAACTTCCACATACCAACTCGACAGCTCTGCTCTGCCGACCTCGTCCTCGCTACAGTCGCCTGCATCCAACCCACCACCTCCGGCGGCAGATCCTTCTCCCACCTCGCCGCCAAGACCTGGAACTCCCTCCCCACCAACCTACGCAAGACCGAGGACCTCCTACCCTTTAGAAAACACCTTCAAACATGGCTTTTTGATCAGTAACCGTCAAACCCCCCCACATAGCACTTTGAGACCCTAACGGGTGAGTAGTGCGCTTAAGAAATTATTTGATTGATTGATTGATTGATTATCCCTTCCTCTGTGTGACAATCTATCATAGCGGGATCTATGAGTCAATAGGTCTTTCTCTCTCCAGTAGATAGGCTGTGTCCACCTCCCAGCCCGGACCAGATACTGTCATTGCGGGCGGATTATCATGGGATTGCTGTTTATGTCGGTGGCCCTTGCTCAAGGAGCGCCTGCTATGTTTGTCACTATAGCCACACCCCGAATATAGGTAGGATTGGAAGGGTTGTTTAAGTAGTTCTTAAGTTTGTTGGCGACCTGTCAAAATAACCCTTTTTGACAGAGAAAAAGCACAATTTAAATGTTATTGTAACCCCACATTGACCTTGTAGCACACAAGATAGGGTGTATGGTATTTAAAAGTGGGACACATTGATATTTAATGCTATCATGTGGATGTAGTGACAAGTCTTCCAAAGCTTTTGTCATTGTGGAAGACTCTGGCTGCCTTATGAGCAAACTAGAGTATTTTCCTATCTTGAGTTTGCGACTGACTAGAAAAATAATAATTGAATGATTCTTTTTAATGTTTACAAGCCCAATTTGATGATGAAGTTGACATTGTAATAGACTTTTGGGAAAGGTAACTTTTAGAATCTTACCATTTCCTGTCTAGAGCTTGTGGGGGCCAATCAACATTAGGTCTTGAGCAGTTGTCAATGAGACCTTAATGAGATGTGACATCCCTCCCAGGAGCTACACAATAGACCATTGGCAGGTCAACCTGAATAAGCTCAGCTGGACTTTCAGGGTGGTGGCTACTGCCCCTGCAGTTGACACAACAGTGTCAAATACTGCCTGGTGGGCCTACCTGAGGCAAATGTAATGCTATTCTGCCTTTGAAATGTATTAAAGAGGATCAGACCATGATTTGTGTGTATCCCCTGCAGGTTGCTCAAGAACCCTGCTTTATGCTACCAGAAATCTGCCTCCTGTTTTGTTGTGCGTTTAGAGCTGCATCAAATTAAATTGTAGTGTTAGATGTGGTAGGACACTGATATTTTTGAAGGACCTTCTATACTCACCCCAGGTCTCAGAACCCAAGTTTAGTGTGACTGAAAACATTGGCCATTTTGGAAGTGTCCTGACATACGGCATTTTCACATACATCGGAGCAACAACAATACTGGGTAGGACTGCCCCCAGGGGCCTTTAGTCACATTTTCTATGGAGTACCCAGGAGTCACCACCACCTACTAGCTTGTGCCAGGCATAAATGTTGCACTTCAAAGCACCCCCTGAGGACAGCAACAGAAGAAGTTTAAAATGTGTGAGAAGTGCTGAAGGACTAAGCCTGCTCTTACTTGATCCCTGGAATATAAGTGGTTTCCAAGGGTCATTTGACTGCCTCCCTCTGTGGTTGCAAGAGTTCTTTTTCTTTAGGTACTCACCTGACCAGTAGTACCTGAACCTAGACTGGACCCTGCTATTGGCCTCTGCCTGACAACCTCTAAAAACTTTTTTCCAGTGCTCCAGAGCTTCAGCAGGACACCCTCAAAAAAGTACATGACCATCAATTCCATGGTGTTGGATTCAATTTCAGATTTGTCCTGCTCAAAGGTATTCACACCTGTGAAAACATGACAAAGTCCCATTATGCATTGGGTCTTTAGAAGTTTTGAGGGAGAAATGTCCAAAGCTCCTGATCACCAGTTAGACCAACATGCTTCAGACATATTGGGCTTTGGTTCCATGGCAGCAGCTACAGGTTCAGTGGCAAATTGCTCTAGGAGGATTTTTCTTCTCAAAAAGGGACAAAGTCAGTTTCTTCTGTGGAACTTAGAAGAGATTTCAGCACTTTTATTCAATACATTGACAAAGTTCCTTCCTTATCAGGGACTTAAATATTTAACTGTTTGACTTCCAGTCTTTAAATGGGGCCAATTCACTTGGTACATCTGACCCAGGCTCCATCACGGTCAGCTGGAAATTCTACCTTGGTCTTGGTCTACTGCGACTATTGAGTTGCTGTGGGAGCTTTATTATTCATGGTTCTTTTTCCACTTACATTTTTACAAATCCAGATCTCTGATTACCTATGTTTTTTTTTTTGTCATTTTGGTGTCTGTTTGCTTGTTGACTGTTTCAATGTTTTTCTAAATTACAATTGGATTTTTCTTGTTTGGAACTTTGACTTCTGAACTATTCTGATCCTCCTAAAAGCTTTACCTGTTTCCTTTACGTGAGGCCTGAGTGCTCTGTGCCATAGTTACTGGGCCTTGAACTCTGGTTTAAATTATTAGAGCCATTGATTGGACTTAACCGGTTAGTAACTTTATAACTTGTAGTAGACTAACATCCACCCCAATTTATAACTGTCTTCCTTACATCTAATGCTCCCACTTCTCTGGATGATAGGACATTAAACAGTAAATAGATGCCCTGGTTAGAACATGTCTTCTAAATCTACTAGGTGGGGATCATCTGGGCCTTCTTCATTAGCGTACATTATTTGTAACTATCCATTGCTTAATATGACTTTCTAAAGGTCTAATATCTATAACTATGAGTGACCACACTTTTCTTACTATTAAATTGCCAATGATCAAACAAGAGATCAGTCCCTGGAATTTCAGTGCTAGAACAGCTGAAATTAGAAACTCTTGTGGTCGAGACAAGTGGGATCCTAATGTCCTTTGAGCAATTAATGGCCTGCTTCCATGATTCATCAGCCAAAAGCAACAAGCAAAATATGATACAATTGAACATTGTCTCTGAGGCACAGCATCTGAAAGTGCCAAGCAGCGATCCAATAAGAGAAATAAAGAACATTCCCACAGATGAAAACAATTGTGTTTCATCTGAAGGACTGAACATGTTAATACAGACTCCATTTTTATACCCTTCATCAACCAAAGCAGTCTAAACGAAGTATCTAAAAGAGTCTAGAAGGATATATGGACTCATAATGAAACAAAAACAAGGTTATCTGCTCTGGCATGATCTGAAAGGGGCAGCTCATGAAAAAAATCTAAATTATTCTGTCAAATCTTTATGAAGAAATGCTTGAAGGAAATAAATAAACCTGTTATTTCCATCAACCGTGTGAATAAACTACATTATACAGTTTTATAAAGCCAATGATCAGCAGAGTCAAGAGGAAGAATGGTTGCAAAACATATAACTTACAGTTGAAACTGAAATCTGCTTACCCACTGGTAAACAGATTTACACACAATATTCAAAAAGCAAGATATTCCAGGATGATGGATACAGACCAGATTTCTATAGTCATTTTAAAATCTGACAGCTCATCTTTAGGTCCCCTTTTGGCCCCAGTTTTTCATTACTGTTGCAAAACCGGACACCTTTGAAACTCATGGTCTGTAAGCATAATTCTTCCTCTCTACAAAAAGTGCTCAAGAAAGGATCTGCAAAACAAGACAGTTAGCTCTATTGGATGCTGTGGAGACGATTTTCAAGAAGCAATCTTGATATCTGTTGGAAACAGCCCTTTCCACAGGGTTATTCCCAAACTTTTTGCCTTTCTCCTATTTTTCTGACCCTCTTTTTGTTGGCTTTAGGACTCTGGAAACTTTACCACTGCTAAACAGTGCTAAAGTGCATGTGCTCTCTCCTCTTAAATTTAGCATAGTTGGCCTACACCTGTTTGGGCTATTTCATTTAACTGTAAGTACCTTGTTAAGTGGTATACCATATATCCAGGGCCTGTATCCCTGAGTGCGCCACCCACAGAAGTAGTCTTTCAGACTTGTCTCAGTCACAGTTTACTGCCACACTGAAATGACAAGTCAAACTACTTGTCAAGGCCTAAATTCTATTTTCACTACACCTAAGTCACCCCTAAGTAAGGCCTTAGATAGCCCTATGGGCAGGGTGCTGTGTATGTAAAAGGTAGAGGTAGGACATACATTTTTACGTGTTACATGTCTTAGTAGTGACAAACAGCCTATATAGTATTCCACTACTGTGAGTGCTGCTTCCTTTATATGTGTCTAAGTGGCAATTTCTGATCTCGGAGGAGTACCATGTGTATGTTTGGTATGTTTGGAATGGTAGTGAGAAATCCTGCTTACCGGTGGATTGCACATTGCTATTTTAGAAATGCCACTTTAATAAAGTGGGCATTTCTCTGTGCTTATAACTATAGTGCTTTACAGCCTGACTCCAATCCACGTCTAGGGCAGAGTGCCAGCTGCACTTGGTGCATACTTTCCAGACAGCTATCACACCGGAGGGGCTGGGTGTGACAGAAGGGACATCTGCATACTGATAGTCATCCTGGGCTGGGAAGAGGCAAGGTTGTTCACACCTTACATGTTAATAGGCTGTATACTGCACACTCACAATGATTTGATTACCCCTAACTGATGTCTGGAGACAGGATTGGGTTGAGAGGGTATTGTGCTTCACTTGAAAGTGTCCCTTTGATGTTACCCCTTGAACAAAGGTAGTTTTGGTCTATTAGTACAGGAGCTCTGACCCTATGATTTTTAGGGCTCTTTTGGAACTGGGACGTGACCTCTGCCAGAAGGACTGCTGAGCTGTAAAAGGACTCAACTGGAGCTCCTCTGTTGTTGCCATGCTCCCTGGTGTCTGCTGGGTGGTACAAAGGACTCATCTGGATTGCTTTTCTGCTTGTTACCCTGCTGTCAGCAGCTCTGTGACTGCACGTAGTCGGAGGACTACTATATTGCCAGGAGTAACTTTCACTTAGACCCTGGGCTTGGTTGTGTGCTGGCCTGTTTGCAGCTCCTCAACTAGTGCCTAGTGTCTTTCATAAGGAGTTTGCTGAGTTGCTACACATGGTGCTTCAGGAATCACAGGTACCTTGCAAGATTCTCTCTGAGGGCTGTCTAGCATCTGTGACCCCTTGGCGCTTGATGAGCGCTTCCTGCTTTCACAATCCATTATTCTCCGGGGCCAACACCTAGGGAGCGGGTCCCTTCTGTCCAGTCAGCACATGGAGAGCACTTTTTTGGACCCTCTTGTGCAGTATGTGATTGGCACTGACATTCAGAGAGTGGAAAGCAACTTTTGTCAGGCCCTTAGTCAGAGGGTCAGACGTGGTGGTGGGATCAACGCTCCCTCAGTCAGCACAAAAGCCCAGCACATGCCACCTGCCCCCAAGAGCAGGAGAGGAAGCTGCTGTGCCTTTGCGGGGCCATGTTGCTGTGTCTTCACTTCAGGAGACATGAGTGAGGGCACCTGGCAGTGTGAAATCCCCCCAGTGAGACCCCCACCATGAAGGGCAAGTGAGTGGAGTCCACAACCAGAGGAAACAATGACTTGGTGCAGTCGCACCCACCTGGGGAACTAGGAAGACAGGCCCGTCCTCGAGACCTGCTTGTATTTGCACTGAGGTCTCTCCTCCCCCTTAGCAGTGCTCTGGGGAGACGAGTGCTCAAGGAAAGATTCTTCCAGGTTGAGAGCACACTGCATGCTTGCAGTGGCCCCCCCAGTTGCTGGCCACCAAAGCAGCCATTCTTTCTGCTGGGGTGCTGCTGCTTTCCCCACAATCTAATTGCGAGGGACCCCGATTGGTCTCCCTGCCTTCACATGGTTCGGGGGAACTTATTCCTTTGTTGGCCTTGCGGGCAGAAATCTCGACAAAGGATTACCACTCACTCACTCAGAGACCACCAGGAATACCATATCTGTGCATGTAGGTGAGCAGGTGCTCCTAAAGCCTATGCCCGGGGTACAAAAACACCCATTTTCAAGGAGAGTACAAAAGTTATCATATATCCCCTAGTAAGCGTATGGGGGCTCAAATGACCTATATTTACAAATGGTCATTTACATGCTTCCTAAACCAAGCTGCTTATGTTGCACTAGGGTGGTAATTTATGTTTTAACATGATGCCTATCATTTTGATTAGCTCTCATTATTAGCACATGGAGTCCAAGCACAGTGATTGCATATCAGGCATTGGATTCTCACATTGTGCACACTAATGTAATGATGTATGTAACTTTTTATTCATAACCTGATGTGGCTTATGGCTAAGGTATTCTTCTGACCCTATGAAACCTATCTCATTTATACCTTGCATTATCAGGACCCTGAGTACCATGCAACAGCTTATATAAGGGCAGGTGTACTGTGACGTAGGTGCCTAGGAGAATAATTGATTGTTCATGTACTTGTGGGATGCACATTATAGTGATTCTTATATTTTACTTTAAAGTGATTTAGGTCATTTGGATCGCTGCAAGATTTTCAAGTGACACACAACACCCTCTCAACCCAGACCTGTCTCCAGACATCAGTAGGGGGTAATTAACCCATTGTGTGAGTGCAGTACACAGCCTATTCACATGTAAGGTGTGAGTGTAGTGCACAAATGCTTTGCAGATGACATCTGGAGATATTTTTTTTTTCAATACTTACGTATAAGGGGAGTGACCCCTTAGGCAAAGGTCGCTCCCCATGGGGGGACATTACTGCTGGCCATATCTACCCCCCTTGGGAGAAGATCAGCCTATTTTTGTAAGGCATATCTACCCCCAGGGGAGCAGAAAGCCCACCAGAGACCAGGGAAAATTTGTTTTCAAAATAAGATGGTCGGGGTATGGCCATACTCTCAACCCAAATAAATGGTGCCAAAGTTGTTCTGCCCACCAGTGGGCAGATGGGGCAATTACCCCCGATCAACACCCTGGGGGGACAGAAAGTCTGCTAGATGCCAGGGAATTAAAAAATAAAAAAATAAACAAAAGTGTGGTGGTGGCTACCAACCAGTATGGGCATGGTTATGCCCCCACCCCAACTGAAGGGGGTAACAGTCTTTCAGCTCTCCCCCGCACACTAAAACATCTTATCCCACAGCAAGCAAGAGGACATTTGATTATTTTGGGTTTTGGTTTTACATTTGAGCCATGAGAGCTTGGCTACCTCTCAAAATCGCCCCACACCATTTTCTTACCCACAACACCCTGCAAACCGCTAACTTTGCTGGAAATCGCACATATTTTCTACATTTTGTGATGGAACCTTCTGTAATCTGCAGGAATCCACTAAAATCCTACCACCCAGCATTGTCTAATCTATACCAATAAAAATTTTGCCCCACTTTTCAGCCGATTTTTTTTTTTTTCAAAATGTCCTTTTGGACCAGCTTTGGTTCCCCCTCATTTTCAACATGTTTTTGGCTCGTCCATGTCACAGGCACTTGGCCCACCTACACAAGTGAAGTATCATTTTTACTGGGAGTCTGAGGGGAACGTTGGGTGGTACGAACTTTGTCAGGGTGCAGTCATCCCACACAGAAATGTGGGAAAAATGTGATTTTTTTAGCAAAATTTGAGGTTTGCTGAGGATTCTGGGTAAGAAAACATTGTGGGATCCTTGTAAGTCACACCTCCCTGGATTTCCTCGGGTATCTAGTTTTCAGAAATGTTTGGGTTTGGTAAGTTTCCCTATATGGCTGCTGAGCCAGAACCAAAAACGTAGCCCCCCCCCTCAAAAACGGATTAATATTTGATCATTTTGATGTGTCCATTTACTTTCGCAGGCACTAGGTCTACCCACACAAGTGAGGTACCATTGTTATTGGGAGATTTGGGGGAACGCTGTGTGGAAGGAAATTTGTGGCTCCTCTCAGATTCCAGAACTTTCTGTCACCGAAATGAGAGGAAAAAGTGTTTTTTGGGCCAAATTTTGAGGTTTGCAAAGGATTCTGGGTAATAGAACCTGGTGGGATCCCCACAAGTCACCCCATCTTGGATTTCCCTAGGTGTCTAGTTTTCAAAAATGTGCAGGCTTTGTAGGTTTCCCTAGGTGCCGGCTGAACTAGAGGCCAAAATCCACAGCTAGGCACTTTGCAAAAAACACATCAGATTTCAATGTAAAACTGTGATGTGTCCATGTTGCGTTTCCTGTCGCGAGCCTTGGGCCGACCCACGCAAGTGACATACCATTTTTATCAAAAGACTTCGAGGAACACAGAATAGAACAACAAGTGGTATTGCCCCCTTTCGTTCTCTATATTTTTTCCTTCCAAATGTAAGACATTGTGTAAAAAAGAAGTCTATTTGAGAAATGTCCTGTAATTCACATGCTAGTATGGACAGACAGGAATTCAGAGATGTGCAAATAACCACCGATTCTCAACACCTTATCTTGTGCCCATTTTGGAAATACAAAGGTTTTCTTGATACCTATTTTCCACTTTTTATATTTCAGCAAATGAATTGCTGTATACCCAGTATAAATTGAAAACCCATTGCAAGGTGCAGCTCATTTATTGGCTCTGGGTACTTAGGGTTCTTGATGAACCTACAAGCCCTATATATCCCCACGACCAGAAGAGTCCAGCAGATCTAACGGTTTATTGCTTTCAATTCGCAGGAAGAAGTTACCGAGTAAGATGTGGGGAAAAATGGCTTTTTTACCTCAATTCAATTTTCATTATTTCAGCTGTTATTTTCTGCAGGAAAACTTTGTAGGATCTACAAAAATGACACCTTACTGAATTCAGAATTTTGTCTACTTTTCAGAAATGTTCAGCTTTCTGGGATCCAGCACTGGTTTCATACCAATTTCTCTCACTAACTGGAAAGAGGCTAAAAGCTCAAAAAATAGTACATATTGGGGTATGTCCCAGTAAAATGCCAAAATTGTGTTGAAAAATGTGGTTTTCTGATTCAACTCTGCCTGTTCCTGAAAGCTGTGAAGCTCCTGATTTAGCACCAGAAACCCTTTGTTGATGCCATTTTCAGGGGAAAAAACACAAGGCTTCTTCTGCAGCCCTTTTTCCCCATAAAAAAAAAAAAAAACTTTTGCTGTATTTTGGCTAATTTCTTGGTCTCTTTCAAGGGAACAAACAAACTCTGGGTACCGCTAGAATCCCTAGGATGTTTGAAAAAACGGACGAAAATTTGGTGTGGGTAGCTTATGTGGACAAAAAGTTATGAGGGCCTAAGAGCGAACTGCCCCAAATAGCCAAAAAACAGCCTGGCACCTGAGGGGGGAAAAGGCCTGGCTGAGAAGGGACTGAAAAACCATTGATGGAAATGAGATCATCTGGTGTTAACAGTGAATGAGAAGCAAGATGGTGACCATGTAACACACATTAAGGGCTGCCCCTCACCAGCTACTGTCAAGCCACCATGGTCTAGTTGTAGGAGGATGTCATCTTTGGCCGTGGCGTGCACTGGGGCTGCTGGTGTCAGCTCCGAGTTCTGTGGCTGTGCCGCATCCAAAATAAGGATGGTTTGCTTGCCTAGTCAGCATTGTTGCTCATTGGGGTGGCTTCTATGGCCCGAGCCTCCTCGTGGAAGGATCAAGGAAATTACAAGAGGCTCAATTCTAATTTGCTGTTGAGAGCTGTGCCGAAAGGAGGAAGATGCCTCCAAAGGGGTCAAGAGTGGTTCACCCCCAGTTATTATTGGGAGGCCAGACCCACTAGAAAACAAACCCTAATGCTGCCCCAGGGAGAGGAGTTTTGAATAGTGCTTGTAGGAATGAGCTGCAAGGAGCTGGAGCGGGAACAGAGACTAGTAAATCTCACACTTAGGAGCATGTTTATACTCTGTTTGCACCGAATTAGCGGCATTTTTTTTTTAAACTCTAATTCAGTGCAAAACTAACTCCATATTTATACTTTGGTGCTAGATCCGTCTAGCGCCAAATGTATGGAGTTAAAGTCATTTTTGGGAAGTGGAGACCTACCTTGCCTTAATGAGATGCAAGGTAGGCGTTCCCGTGCAAAAAATGACTCTACGGCCTTAACGCCATATTTAGGGGCATATTTATACTGTGGGGCATATTTATACTCTGTTTGCACCGAATAAGCATCTTTTTTTTTTACTCTAATATATTTATAGTTTGGTGCTAGACCTGTCTAGCACCAAGGCCCTGATTTATACTTTTTTGTGCCGCATTAACGTAATTTTTTGACGCAAAAGTGGCACAAACTTACAAAATATTGGCCCTTATTTACACTTTTTGCTGTAAAACTGCACTAACTCAGTGTTGCACCAAAAAGGTTTAGCACCAGCTTGCACCATTTCTGTGCACCAGCTGGGCACCATATTTATGGAATGTTGCAAGCCGGTGCAAAGGGTAAGATAGAGTAAAATATTTTTTACTTTAGTATGTGGGGCTGGCGGTATAGAAGAAGAGGGTTTAGCACCAAAAAATTACCTTAGGCAGGTTAGAGTAAAAAAAAAAAAATGACTCTAACCAGATAAGCGTCATTTTAAGGTGCTGAACCTACCATGCCACATGACTCCTGACTTAGAAAAGGCAGGAGTCATGCCCACCACCTCAATGGCCAGCACAGAGGACAAGGGTCCCATGGGCATGGCCATTGCACCCTGTGCCATGTATGGGGGCCCATTTCAGGGTCCCCTATGGCACTTTCAAAAATAAAATGCAATCTTACCTGTACTTACCAGGGATGGGGTCTCCCCTCCTCCGCAGTCCCTCTGGTGTGGGTGGGAGTGCCACTGGGGCCTGGGGAAGGCACCTGTTGGCTTTTTCAATGGTGTTCCACCATGGAAATAGGCCCACAGGTCCCCTAACACCTGCTCTGACCCAGGCTTTAAAAAATGGGGCAAAGCAAGCTTTGCACCATTTTTTGACCCCTCCTCCCTCCCTTGCACCATTTTTGCATGGGAGTATACATATGGCGTTAAGGCCATAGAGTAATTTTTTGCATGGGAACGCCTACCTTGCATCACACTAAGCATGGAGTTAGTTTTGCACTGAATTAGAGTTAAAATGACACTAATTCAGTGCAAACAGAGTATAAATATGCCCCTTAGCATCAAGAAATGACGCTAATCTGGTTAGAGTCATTTATTTTGACTGTAACCTGCCTAACGTCATTTTTCTTTACGCTAGCCTACCTTTTGCACTGGCTTGCACCATTCCATAAATATAGTGCCCAGCTGGTGCTAAAAAATGGTGCAAGTCGTTGCAAAACTGCGTTAGTGCTGTTTTGCACCAAAAAGTATAAATAAGGCCCTCAGTTCCATATTCTCGGGAAGCCTCAAGATACATCTATTGTGGGATCCTTCCCTTCTCTTGCCTCACCTGCTCCAGCCTAGGGAGACATGGTATATGTTGGTGGTTGTACTGTGGGAGATGAACCCCAGGCCAAGGACTGTACTCAGGAAGAATCAATCAGCTCGTAGAAAGCAGATGTGGAGGATACAAACCCACACCCCACACAGATCAGCTGGTATGACATTTAAAGCCTTTAATCCCAACTCCTCGCAAAAGCCCTCAGGGTTAGAATCTTGGATTCCCTCAGAAACTACAGTGAGGCAGGATAGTGGGAAGAACATCCTAGCTGTTGGAGGACTTGTTAGGGCTGTGGTGGAGGATGGGAGGATGGGATTTTCTCTACCGGTTGATCAGGCACCACAATCTCAGGATGGGTCTGACTGTGAAGGGTCAGGACAGCTACACCATAAGCTACATATTTAACTGGCCCCTGCCATTATAGAAGAGAGAAGGGAGAGGGACCTTCAAACTGCTACTCTGTAAAATTCTGTGAAAGGAGAGGCCATATCTGCAGACCCTCTTTTAGGGTCAAAGGGGACTTGAGAGAGGCAAAAACCCAGGAGGACTTACCAGATTTTGGAGATTACTTTCCTCTCTCACAAATGGCTTGAGTTCCTCTACTTCTAGTTATCTTGGGGATTCACACTCTTCCAGATCGGAAGGCATATGCATGATTGGGTCTGACAAGTCTTGAGCCCTGACTAGGATGAGTGAGCATGACGTTGAGACGATAGAGAAGAACAAAAGACTGGTCAGTGACAGTAGAAAGGAGGAGGGAGTGAAGGCTTCTCTGTCCCTGAAATGGGATTATTTTGGTTCACAGACAGTCTATACTGATGCTCAGAGGCAGCAGCAACCCTCCTCCCTTTGGAGGATGTGCACCAGGAGGAATCATGGAGCGAAGGTCATAGGACCAGTGTGACTGCAAAAAAATCTACAAGGGGCAGTTCTGAAAATCCATAAAACGTGCTCTTGTATAAGGGAGAGGATGTCCATGGTGCAAGATCTGCAGCATTAGAATCAGAAATTGGAGGTAGTGAAGGGACAAACAGAGGCAGATGATTTGTATCTTTTGGATGTCTTGTGCAAAATTGATGACTTTGAGAACTGCCAAAGAGGAAATAATTTGAGATTTCATGGCATTGTTGAAGGGACTCAGGCCCTTATTTATACTTTTTTAGCGCTGCGTTTGCGCCGCTTTTTGATGCAAAAACAGCGCAAACTTACAAAATACAATTGTATTGTGTAAGTTTACGCTGTTTTTGCGTAAAAAACCGGCGCAAATGCGGCGCTAAAAAAGTATAAATATGGGCCTGAAGGTGGTGACATAAGGTCCCTTATGATTTCACTGCCGAGGGGGGCCTTTCCTGAACTCTCCTCTGGGAACTGGAAAACAGAGGTACAGAGAGTCTATTGCTTCTCTTTGATGTTGAACAACAGGGGAATAGTCCATCAGGATGCAACTGCTGGTCGGCTGAGGGCTGTACTAACATAACTTTAGGAATCACCTTTCTTTCAGGCAATCTTTGAAAAGGCTCAACTAGAAGCTAAGAAAACAGTTAATGGCCAAACTTTCTTTGTAGGCGTGGACATTTGTCAGGTGAGAGTGGAGAGGAGATGGAGATTGCAACAGCTGATAAAGTCCTTTCAGGACCCTGGGGGGGCAAAGTATTTTTGCTTAGTCCGGCTCAGTTGAGAGTCAACATTTGAGGCAAATCTTGCTCACTCTGAAATAGAAGCTAAAGAGTACCTGAATGAATTGTTGGTGGGTTGATGGCATAGCCTCAGTAATAGATATGGGGAGGGTCGGTTATTGCTTGAGTTTGCTGAATGATGGTGCAAGGATTTTCTTGTTACTCTACTCTAACAGATCATAATCCTTTTTTATTGATGTTATAAAATCTGAGAATTGTTCTAAGCTGTATGATTACAGTACCTGAATGATAAGACTATGAGACTTGAATTCAGGGCCTAGGGTTGGGCTGAGGGATGTATTAATTATTCTTGCTTTCTCCATCTTGGATGTCTTTTGTTTTTCTGAGTAAGATTAAGGCTATTCATCTTCATTTCATGTACTATTTCTTTTTCTTTTTTCTTGGGTGATCGTTGCTCTGCCAGCAGGTGAATGGAGGGCAGCCAGGAGGATGATCTCAGGAGTCATCACTCAGGGCTATTGAAGTCTGACTGCTTCAAGTTGGTGGGAGGGATGGAATGGGAATGGGGAAGAGAGGAAGAAAGGAAGGGACATTGGTTGTGGAGAGGAAGCGGGTGTTGTTGGGCTTTACCACAAGGGAGGAGAAAGCAGTAATTGTGTTTTGTATGTTACATCAGCAATCTATTTTTCCTTAAGCTCTCTGAAAGTTTGGGGCAACCAGTTTGCCCTTGTTCCTATGCAGGGGTGGCTAGTCTGAATATTTAGCATGGCTTGACTATGATTAGCTGCAGCAAATATTTGCAGGCTGAATGATAGTGGCAAAAGATGGAAAGTAGTTCTTGACATTAAAATTATACACACCAACATATTATGTGTGCAGGAAACTCATGCTGAGGGGACCAAGTGAAAATTACTGTAAAATCTGGGATTAGCACTAATATTGGCAATATTAACACATAAGAGCATAGGTTGTTTCAAATGCTGGCTGGCTGACTCACTTCGGCAATGAGCTATGGTGTTACATTAAGAGGGGTGTAACTCCTTTATTCTTTGCTCACTATATGGCTCAACATTAGGGAATCCTGCGATTTTCATCTTATTGAATTTGGAGCTGGCCTTGTAGCCAACCCCATTCATAATTTATGGGGATCTTAGCATTAACGTGGATGGTGCTCTTCTGGAGGGTGGGGCCTTGGGCTATGTCTGTAGGAAACCTAAAGTACATAGGCCCATATTTAACAAAAATGATGCACAACTGCGCTAGTGCAGTTGTGTGTCAAAACAATTACTGCAAGGAAGCACCAGTCCCTAGCGCCAACTGTGCACCGTATTTAGAAAACGATACACAATGGCACTAGGGAATGGTTAGCGTAGAAAAATGAAGCTAACCACTGTGACAAGCCATAAGAAAAAATTACACTAATGCTGCAAAAGTGGTGTTGGAACATTTTGAGGCACGTTTTGTGATGCAAAACGGGTTAGTCCCATACTTAGCAGCATTAGCTTAAAAAAAGTGCATGTGCAAGAACAAAAACATTTGGAAAGTCAAAATTGAGAATTCACGCCAGAAGAAACCCCAGGGAGATCCCAACCGGCCAAGTACCAGCAAGTAGAGTCCAGAAAAGTCCCATGAGAAGGAGAAGAGGAAGCAGAAGTGTTGCTTTATTGAGTAGGAGCATGACATGTTGGTTAGAGAGGTGATGGAGCAGCAACACCAGCTCTTCGTCACCTCTGAATTGCCAATAGGTAGAAGAAAGGTTCTATGGCAAAAGTCAACAGCGTGGCAGAGGTGAAGAAGACTGTCACTGATTGCAAGATGCGCTGGCACGATTGCAAGTGCAGAACTAATGAGAAATTGGCCAGGAACCGAAAGGCAGAACTGCAGACTGGAGGTGGAAGTCCCACACTCCAGGAGGACCTGGATGAGCTGGAGGAAATGGTGGCAGTGGTCATCCTGGAGGAGATAGTCACTGCAATTATAGGAAAGGACAGCACAGACTAACAAGAACCACCACAAATGCAGAGTAAGTTGCAGCGGTGGACTATCTAGAATCTCACAAATGGCAGAAGGGGGGTGTCCTATGTGCCTCCCCCTTCTGCCATTTGTGAGATTCTAGATCTTCCGCATCGGGACACATAAGGCCTGAATCAAAATGACCCATCGCCACCCAAGCCTCACTTTTAGTGATGCTCTGGTGGCACAATGCACTCCGCTATATTCACAACATGGTCTAAAGCCACTTACTATGGCTACACACCACCTTGTAAATATGCAGCACATTGCCTGGAAGGGACGTGCAATTAGTGTGGCTGTGCCACAACAACACCCATTGTATAATGTTGTTGCCCCAGATCCAAGACAACATGTTCACCAGACACTGTGACTGAAGTCAACACCACCCCAGGGGTGCTGTCAGGATGGCACTACAAAGCAAAATGCTTTCCATCCTCCTCACGTCATTGCCCTTCTCATTTGTACTACATTCTGCATCACACATAGAAATACCACCTTGCCATAATTCATTGTTTATGTGCAGGAAGGGGCCCCTTCATGCATATAAATGATCTATCCCCTCAACGCAGGTACCCCTTCACTATAGTGCAGGGAGAACAAATCTGCACAGGTGCTGGGGAAATGCAGGGGTGTGCTGTATTCTAGTAAACATGGCACATCCCTGCTTTTCAAAAGTGGTGGAGCGCCGTGCAACTAATATTGCCGCTCCACTGAGCTGTGCCACTTGATAAAAAATGAGGGCCTAAGTGTGCATCCTGTGGAAGGCAACCCACACAGTGTGGTCCAACAATAACTTTCACACATCTCCATATGCCATTTCGGAATGGGTGCAAAAGTGAACTCATACAACACATGGGGCATGTCTATGACGAACATTTGAGCTGCTGTACAAGTGGCTTCAATGTCACCTTGTAACAATGTTGTTTGTGTTGTGTGAATGGTCGGTGTTCTGCAAAAAGGGACATCTACATGCGTAAGAACTGGGACAAGTGTCATCAATGTTGCACAACTGGAACAATGTCACTAGCCCATAATGCAACTGTACCATTATACAAAGAGTTGCGCATGTGGATCCAAGCTGGCCATTCCCCTTGTGCAACATCAACAAAGTCTCAAAATGCATACATTGATCTACATTTTACATCCTTACACCAACATATGCTGTGGCAGATATGCTGTTTTCAAGGAAATGTCCCAAATGTAGAGAAGTACCAACTAATGGGGTAGAACATCCATATTGGTTGCATTGTTCCATTCAATTAGCACATATCTGGGGCCTTCTAAAGATAGATGACAAAGTAGCACAAGCATTGTAAGCAATGGACCTATCTGTGCTTTGCTGCACTAGTGCCATCATTCATGGTACCTATGCAGTAAAGAACCAAAATAGTGACTGCACACATTATACTACTGTGGGAATGTCCACCATGTTCAATAGGAAGGTAAATGATGTGCTATCGTGGTGTCAGTGGGCAAGGGGCCTGCAAGGAAGATGGTGGAGTGCAATCAATGCACAAAATACCATCAAACGTTGCACCAGATGTGAGGCACAATGCAAAACATAATTTACAACTATAACCTGGGGTCTGTAACATGTCACTGAGCCTCTACTAGCAAGGAAATGATGAGCCATGTCAACAGCCACTTTAGTCAAAGATTGGCATTTCACTATCTCATTCCAGAGGATGATTCCTTATCGCCTGCAGACCTGCCTGTCCTGGATTTTACTGATTACATGGATGACCAGCTGCCAACCACCAATGAAGAGACTCTGCAGGATGTCCTAGGCTCCCTCCAGACACCACCTTCAGTCACAGGGAGGACACACAGCATTGCGTGGTCTCCACATGAACCACCCAGCTACCAACACACAGTGCAAACCAGTCCTGCTACAGCCGTTGAATCAGAGGACCCAAACATTACCTTTCAGAGGACAGTGGTATCAGTCCAGCAGGAGCTGGCCAAGCAGGTGTGGGTGGGGATGGCCCTGGCAGGCAGCCTAGAGGGAGTGCAGGGGAGCCTCAGTCAAAATAAGGAACACTCAGCTGCCATCCGAGGCACCCACTCCCCACTACGTGGACTCCAAGATCCCTTGGCCAACATAGCTGCTGTCATGAGACAGAGGCTTCAATAATTGCCCTCCCAAAGTGGCAGCAACATGATAAACAGCAAACTGGGGGCTATACAGAATACCCTGGAGTCCATAGAGAGGGAAGTGGCCTCCCTCAAGGAAAACATGTTCCAACAATTTGCAGCTGCCGGGACCTCCACAACTCTATCCCTTGATGCATGTGTGGCCCTCTCAACTTCAACAACCACAACACACATGGCACAGGAGGCACCACACACATCAGAGAATGAAGATGTGGAAGGAACAATGTTCACACAGAAAACCACCCGATAGCCAGTCTGTGCCACATGGACAGTATCTTCTCAGTTCTGGGCTTAAGATCATGCCGGTGTTGTGACAGCTGGCTATATGCCCTCTTCAGTCAACCACTATTGACTTATTTGCCATAGACTCTCATTATCTCAATTCCTGCCTACTGTCAATTTGGACACTTCCTCAATAATGCATGCTTCTCCTACCCATGTCTCATGACATGTCCCTCACCCTTGGACTCTGAATGTACAACATATGGCTCAGGATTGCTCATGGGGTCTGTGAACTGAACATTGTATTGCATTGGAAAATACACTTGCACATGTAAATAAATCTCCATATTCACATGTATCATGTCACCTTTTACTGTGATCCATCAACTCATCTGAATGTATGCATCGTGTGAAGCTATGTCAATGAGAGCAAAGCCTAATTACATGTATGGCTTACTGTCAGAGATAAAGCCACACACTAGAACTGTAACATGAAAAAAGGTGACTGATGGTGTTGTGGCCTACAACCAACTTACATAGCCTTAAAAACATGTAGTGAACAGATATCCATGCAAGTTGACACATGGCGTGTATGAGTCAGAACCAAGGCCCATATTTATACTTTTTTTGCGCTGCATTTGCGTCACTTTTTGAAGCAAAAGTGGCACAAACTTACAAAATACAATTACATATTGTAAGTTTGCGCCGCTTTTGTGTCAAAAAATGACACAAACACAGCGCTAAAAAAGTATAAATATGGGCCCAAGTGTCTGAAATTTTCATAGATGAGAGCACCAGTACAACCAATATGTGTGCAACAGAAGAGGTCAATTTCATCAGTGAAAGGCAGATGTCAGTGCACCAGGATACATAGCCTAAATTAGCTGATGTCATATTGCAGCCAATCTGACATCTCCTTGGTCATAAGCAATACACATTGGCATACATGTAAATCAATACAGAAACCATACCCTAAGGCATTCCACTAACTTGGCCAGTGCACACATGAGAACACCCAGACACTCAATCGACATGGAGACATAATTGTCTAAAACTAACTGGATTTATTTAAACCTTAAAAGAACTCCTTATTCAAACTTAACCTAGACACTACCCTACACTAAACTAACCTCTACTAACTTATCCTAACTTACCCCTACCCTTACCTCTACCTCTAATCTAAACATATCTTAAACATTTAATGCCACACACTAAACATTTTCCCCCCACCCCTCTTAAGAGACAAGATACGAGTAGGACAACATAAACTAAGGCTACACACACACATATATATATATATATATATATATATATATATATATATACTAACTTAACCTATATCCTAAACAAATATATATATATATATACATATATATATGTTTGTTATGTACAAATATGTGTTGTGAAGTTTGTTTATAAACATAGAAACCCATACATAACTCCCCACCCCCCAAAATAAATGTACTGAAACCCACCCAACAACTATTCATATATTACAACTAACCTAATCTATATAACTAACATATCACTACCCACCTAAAGCACACAAAAAATTATAACAATATAAAATGGGAGAAGGGAAGGAGCTGGGAGGCTGTGCAACAACATGTTTACATCTTCTTTAGCTTTTTCTTGCAATACTTCAGTTACTTGTAGTTTCTGGCATTGTCCTTCTCATGTTGGTCCATGTTAGGCATTATGGTTGCCATGTCCCTCCTTATGTCTGCCTCAAAGGTTGATGATGTGGCTGCTACTGGTGGCTGTTGTGGTGCCTGAGTACAGATAGGTGATGATGAAGTGGAGGGGATTAGACAAGTGGAGCCCCCCCTGACCCCCAGATGTTGTGCCCAGTGTGGCGTGCACAGTTGTGGCCTGTAGCAGAGGTTCCCCATGTTGGAAGGCAAGCCATGCCACTGAATATTTCTAATGGCGATACTTCCTGCCCATCTTACGGTACCTGGCCTGTACCTCTGTAAAGTGGAGGAAACGTTCTGCCCTTTTTTCAAAAGCCCTCTACTGTGCTGTGGTCAAAGTAGATAAAACATGAGGAGAACATGGTATCAAATACAGCATTGGCTAGAGGTTGAATAAACATGCAATGTATACATCATCCTCAGATGATACATGCTGCACACCAGACATTCCACAACAATGTCAATCTCCAAATCCAGACTAAACTTCTTACCAGCCACCTACGGTATCATGTACATGTCACTGGGTCAACGGTTATCCACTGTTGATCATTAGGGCCCAGCGGTAAGTGGACTACTTCGTCCTTGTGCAACATTTGTGTTATCATACTAGTAAGGATCAAGTGGCCCAGCAAGTTCCAAACCCCTGTGCCAAAGTCAAACAGCAGTGCAATGTATGCAAGCCACCACTCTGACACCCTTAGAGCTACATCAAGCCTTGGTCAGACATCATGGATGCAAGGTTGGGTTCATCCGGTAGTGGAACAGGAAAATTGGCACCAGGAATTCTAAGGTGTGCCAATGCATCATTCATGTGTCCTTGGGTTAACACCTGCTCAGTGCATGTATTAGAAGGGGCCACACCATTGCTTACAATGGGCCTCCATGCACAGTTCAGGGTTAGTGCCCATATAGTTTGCCCTAAGTCTGAACAGTACATCTATATTGTGTACAGATTTTGTACCTATTGCCCCCTACCCTGTGGTGTGGTATGCAACATGTCTAATGTAGCACACACATGGTGCAGTATGGGTTCCCCAAGGGGCACAGGAAGAGTGGCACTGCACAGGGTGAAACAAATGTATTCCTTCCTATTAAACTACCTGTGTACATGCATATCTAACATCTCCTAAGTAAAAGGTATATACTCAGCATTCACATTCTATGCACACATGGGGGCATATTTATACTCCGTTTGCGCCGAATTTGCGTCGTTTATTTCGACGCAAATTCGACACAAAACTAACTCCATATTTATACTTTGGCGCTAGATGCGTCTAGCGCCAAAGTTCATGGAGTTAGCGTAATTTTTTTGCGTGAACACCTTCCTTGCGTTAAGGATATGCAAGGTAGGCGTTCCCGTCTTAAAAAATGACTCCGATGCATATGCGTCGTATTTATACTCCCGGGCAAAAATGACGCCCAGGAGTGGGCGGGACTAAAAAACCCGCATTTGCGCCGGATTTTAGCGCCTGGGTCAGGGCAGGCGTTAAGGGACCTGTGGGCTCAGAATGAGCCCAGAGGTGCCCTCCCAAGCCCCCAGGGACACCCCCTGCCACCCTTGCGCACCCCAGGAGGACACCCAAGGATGGAGGGACCCATCCCAGGGAAGAAAAGGTAAGTTGTGGTAAGTATTTGTATTAATTTTTTTTGGGGCATAGGGGGGCCTGATTTGTGCCCCCCTACATGCCACTATGCCCAATGACCATGCTCAGGGGACAGAAGTCCCCTGGGCATGGCCATTGGGCAAGGGGGCATGACTCCTGTCTTTGCTAAGACAGGAGTCATGTTAATGGCGTCTGGGCGCCCAAAAAAAATGGCGCAAATCGGGTTAAGACGATTTTTTTGCCTCAGCCTGACTTGCCCCATTTTTGGACGCCCAAACGCCATTTTTCCCTACGCCGGCGCTGCCTGGTGTACGTGTTTTTTTTTCACGCACATCAGGCAGCGCCGGTCGGCTAACGCCGGCTAACGCCATTCAATAAATACGGCGCCCGCATGGCGCTTCAGAATGGCGTTAGCCGGCGCTAATTTTTTTGGCGCAAAACTGCGTTAGCGCAGTTTTGCGTCAAAAAGTATAAATATGGGCCATGATGTGGCCAAGCTCACTCACGGATATCATGATGGGTAGATTATGTTGGTAAATCTGTACACATCTAGTTTACTACAATCCATAGACGTGTCCCACATCCATCTGGATCATAGTTGTATTCTCCTAGTGTGCTCAACTGACTGTTGCCCAGCACAATAAGGCTCCTTGCCCAGATGCTGCCTCACTTAAATTCTGAAGAGTAGTGAGGCACTGGTGGCCCAATTATCTCCTACAGAAGCCCCTTAGAGACCTCAAAACATGTACATCATCTGTACCTTTTTCTGGTTAACCAAAAGCGATGTGTGGCACACAGAGCTATAAAAGGTGTTGTGACAAACATGTTGGCAATAGGATGCTATCTCTTAGATTTCCTTGTGCCATTTTTTCAGCCCCCTAAATTGGGGAATGCCTCCCTTGCATACATCATGGCTGGCGCAGGCATAATGTGGTACAAGTGTTTACAAAGTTGTGTAATGCATGCATTGCACCACTTTGTAAATATGGGGTGGGGAAAATGCCACTTTAGCGCCACCTTAGTGTAAAAAATAATGATGCTATGGCGGTGCTAAGCGGCACTAGGGGCTCTTTAATCTTTCCCAAACCTTACTGTCCTGAACTTTGACAAAACATGCTGCAGTCAACCTTATGTCCCCCAATTGTACACATGCAAATGAGAATGTTGCAGTGCAAATGGGGTGCTTACCAACTGGTCTACCAATCAGATTCCCCAGGTGATCCAGTAGATCTTGCTCTTGTGCAATGAGGTTTGCATAACAGTGTTTCATCTGGTGGTGAGTGCGAACTACTCCAAATATCCGCCGTAGGTGCTGGAGCACCTTGCCCCACCGCAGCATCCGTGCCTCTGTTGGGTAGCCCTGTGTGACCCAGCCACCTAGAGTCAACATCACAGCCAGATGAACCCACCTAGATCATCAGCACTCAACCTTATGTGCTCTCCCTTTACCAGATATATAGCAGTTTCCCCTCACTGCAAATCATACAGCCCCCAAATCAAATAAGAAACTGATCCACCTAACCCCAAATACCCAGAAGACTAGGATACCACAAGACAAACATCCCACAATAGAATAACAATAACTGGACAGAAACACTACACAAGACTCAGGAAAATTACAAAATGCACAAGCCAGCAACAGGAAACAGCACAAACCTTTCAATAAGCAGCAGCTCCACACACCCTTTCACATTCACAGACAAAAACACTGAAAAGTAAAAGTGAAAATTGAATCACTGTAGCGTTTTTGCAGCAAGGAAGTCCTGTTTCATCATTTCCCGGGCATGTGTATCACGTTTTCTTATGTGCATTGTTTTTTTTGACGCATGACGGTCATGCGTGTTTTTATCCCATATGGGCTGACAAGTCCTGTCGACTTGTGATTAATGTGCAGGGGCCAGGCATAATTGTATGGAATAGAGTAGTATGGAGTATCGCCGGTTGCATAAACAATTTTGATACATAAAGGGAATGTGCGATATTCCTTCCCATGAAGGCTGACAAGGCCTGTCAACTTGTGGTTGATGCGCAGCAGCCAGGCTTCATTTTTTGGAATAGCGTAGTATGGAGTATTGCCGTTTGCATCAAAACTTTTGATGCATAACAGGAATGCGTGGATTTTGTTGGAAAGGCTGACACTGCACCTGGATTCACATGCCATGTCGCAGGGGCTAGGCATGTATGTAGTTGAAATGGTATGGCTACGTGTGTGTGCATTCATGTTGCAATGGTAACATCAAAATATGTTACCATATGTTTGTATGTGTGTGTGATGCATGCGATGACTGATACCGTTTGCATATGTGCATGTGCTGGTAGACTTTTTCCACATACATATTACCACAATGTACTGGAAGGGTACATATGTGATGCAACACATATTTGTGGGTATACCACATTGTCATTTCTGATTTCCAAATGTACTTGTGACAACAACACATTAGGGCCCATATTTATACTTTTTGACGCTAAACTGTGCTAACGCAGTTTAGCGCCAAAAAATTTAGCGCCGTCTAACGCCATTCTGAAGCGCCATGCGGGCGCCGTATTTATGGAATGGCGTTAGCCGGCGCTAGCAGACCGGCGCTGCCTGGTGTGCGTGGAAAAAAACCACGTAGACCAGGCAGCGCCGGCGTAGGGGGTAAATGGCGTTAGGGCGTCTTAAAATGGGGCAAGTCAGGTTGAGGCAAAAAAATCGCCTCAACCCGATTTGCGCCATTTTTTTCGACGCCCAGACGCCATTTAAATGACTCCTGTCTTAGTAAAGACAGGAGTCATGCCCCCTTGCCCAATGGCCATGCCCAGGGGACTTATGTCCCCTGGGCATGGTCATTGGGCATAGTGGCATGTAGGGGGGCACAAATAAGGCCCCCCTATGCCACCAAAAAAAATTAAAAAAAATAAAAAATTATACTTACCTGAACTTACCTGAATGTCCCTGGGATGGGTCCCTCCATCCTTGGGTGTCCTCCTGGGGTGGGCAAGGGTGGCAGGGGGGGTCCCTGGGGGCATGGGAGGGCACCTGTGGGCTCATTTTGAGCCCACAGGCCCCTTAACGCCTACCCTGACCCAGGCGTTAAAAAGTGGCGCAAATGCGGGGTTTTTTGACCCGACCACTCCCGGGCGTGATTTTTGCCCGGGAGTATAAATACGACGCATTTGCGTCGCCGTCATTTTTTTAGACGGGAACGGCTTCCTTGCATCTCATTAACGCAAGGAAGGCGTTCACGCAAAAAAATGACGCTATTTGCCCATACTTTGGCGCTAGACGCGTCTAACGCCAAAGTAGAAATATGGCGTTAGTTTTGCGCCGAATTTGCGTCGAAAAAAACGACGGTAATTCGGCGCAAACGGAGTATAAATACGGGCCTAGATGTTATGGGCTATGCCCAATACTTTGTCATGCATGTGATACCCATGAGAAATCATACTCAGAGGATTCAGTGGACTATGGCTGGTTCATTTTCACATAACCCATGGCTATGTGAGTGCATGTGTGTCCATACTGTGGTGTGGTTCTATGGTTTAGGGTTCATGATGCTATGCTACATGTGTAGCATATGGTTCCCTATGCATCTATGATGGAGGAGATGGTGTACACACATGTGTCAATGAAGTTTGGTATGCAATGTGTGTGCAAAGACATGAGTAGTGTAAAATGTGTAAAGACTGCCAAATTGGTGTGTTAATGGGCTAGGAAACCTCACAAATCGATCTTCCTGCATGGACATATGTTGGACATTGTATGATAGCTGTGTAGTCATATCCGTGCCACCTATGTTTCCATATGTGGGAACACACCTAAAGGTCATTTCAGTCTATGTATGATCATGTCTTACAAATACATTTTCATGAGTAGAAAGTAGACTTTGGGGGTCATTCCAATGTTGGCGGGCGGCGGAGGCCGCCCGCCAGAATTCCCCCCTCCGAAATACCGCGCTGCGGTCAAAAGACCGCGGCGGGTATTACAAGTTTTCCCCTGGGCTGGCGGGCGGTTGCTGAAAAACCGCCCGCCAGCCCAGGGGAAAACGACCTTCCCACGAGGATGCCGGCTCGTAATCGAGCTGGCGGAGTGGGAAGGTGCGACGGGTGCAGTGGCACCCGTCGCGTATTTCAGTGTCTGCAAGGCAGACACTGAAATACTTTGCGGGGCCCTCTTACGGGGGCCCCTGCCGTGCCCATGCCATTGGCATGGGCACGGCAGGGGCCCCCAGGGGCCCCGCGACCCCCCCTACCGCCATCCTGTTCATGGCGGCTTTCCCGCCATGAACAGGATGGCGGTAGGGGGGGTCGGAATCCTCATGGCTGCGGAGCGCGCTCCGCAGCCATGGAGGATTCACTCGAGCAGCGGAAAGTCGGCGGGAGGCCGCTGACTTTCCGCTTCTGACCGCGGCTGAACCGCCGCGGTCAGAATGCTCGTTGGAGCACCGCCAGCCTGTTGGCGGTGCTCCCGTGGTCGGTGGCCCTGGCGGCCACCGGCCGCCAGGGTCAGAATGACCCTCTTTGTCCTCAAACACAATACCAAGCCTGTACCATTGAAGTGGTACATGTGTGCAGAGAAATCTGACATATCTGTTCAAGGCACAAACTAGGTACATGCAGTCGACCACACCATGTTTGATATGACTGCTATATGTAATGGCATACAACCGTGTAACAGGGATGCAGTCAGGCAATGATGTCACCCTAGTCATCATTGCTCCTGTGGGACTTTGTGTGCCCACACAGAACCATGGTTGCATGTTTTGATGTAGGTTGACGGTGTTCCACTCAGCTCATTCCACTGTGCATATGCATCAGGTCCCTGACTGTAGCCTCAGCATGGGAACTAGGGGGCTTTGGGGGGGATATGCCCTAATGATGATAGCTCTTCAGCAGCGCAATATGCAGTCCCATGCAGACAGACACCTGCACAACTGTGATCCCATGGCCTGGGATTTTCAATTTCCTTTGTGGAACTTGATGTCAGGCTTGCCCTATCATGTACGAGGAACTGACTGCTTGTATGTGTAGGACATGTCTCATCATTGGTATGGTCTGACACAAATAGTTCTACATATGCAGCTCGGTTAGGGCATGTATCTCTACTGTAACTTGTTTATGTTTTTTCCGACTCAGGGGACAGATGATGTCATCTGTCACTGCCTTCTATCAGAATAGTATGCATTGGGCAACTACATCGTTCTTGCTGTTGCACACATGAATGAGTTATGTACTGACCTAGATATCCTCTGTAAACATATATCCGAGTGATCACTGATAACATTGTTGTGTTGCACAGTCAGTATTGGTCTATGTGTGTACCTTCTCCAACATTAATGGCATATCTTGTTTGGAATTGATTTGGTCCTACATTGTTGGCATTCTTTAGGCTGCTCAAACTTTGTGCACATCTTCTACTGCAACACTGTCTGGTCATACATGGACAGGATACTACGTGTGACTTGTGTAATTTGAAGATGTGTGCATCTTTTACTACTGGCTACGTGATAGTTTCCCTCCCATTTCCAGGCTTTGGCAGATTACATGACTTCCAAACACACATGACAGTACACCAGCCACAGCACTTGTGTAGTGTCCAAGGGACCTCCTCATGTTGTATCTCGAAGTGTCTAAGGAAGTCTCTCAGCTGTTCTTCCACATCCTTTGGTGAAAATGAGCAGGCACTTTCATCTGCATTCAACAACCTACGTCACTGTCACCATGAGTGTATCTAGTTAATGTGTAAAATCATCTTAGCTATGAATTTTTGATTTGCCACATGCAACATATCTGTCTCCTTCATCACCCATACAATTTAGGGTAGGTCTCTGTCATGTTTGGACATTGCTAAACTTACATACATATCCAAAACTGGAATGGCATGTGGGAGACCTAGACATTTTATGGAATTGATCCCAGTAGGTCACTTTCTCGTGGTCAGGGATGTGAGTGTCAATGAGAGGTGTGTTTTCATATGTGGTGTGTGATGGTATTATACAGACTATCCCGAGTTACCTTGCAGACACATATCGACTATTGTAGGTATCTGAAAACCCTTTCCTAACTAGGCCATACACCAGTACATCACTCTTCACATGTATTTCTGGATTAGCTGTTGGCATATGTCAAGACAGCACAATTGTGTGACATATGTGTTAGAACGTACATAGGAAGTGCTAAAGACTCTACCTACATTCCACCCACACATTCACGGGGAGGTGCATTCTTTCATTTTATTGATCATTCCTGTCTATGGGGCATATGCGTGGAGAGTGGATCAGCACTCATTGCTGCTTCACTTGTCTAGCAACCCATAGCACACTCCACAATCAACATGTGGCAGGGTTGGGGCCAATAGCACTCATGGTACATAATGCCATTGATATGCGGTGCAGGGTTAGGCTCAAACATTTGTCCCTAACTCTGAACAGTCCATGAAGGTCCACTGATACCAGCAGTGTTCCCCCTCGTCACACATGCTCAGTGCTGGTGTAACAGCTACCCGACTGAGATGTGGCACTGTTTATTTCCTTATTTTCAATATCACCATTTGGAAACAGCCCCTACTGTATGTACGTCCCCTTGGCCTACATCTTGCCTGGCATAGCCTTCATGTGGTGAAAAGGGGTAGGATTTTGCACTATTCCTACTAAACGCCACTCAGTTTTTCTGGTGCATGGATCTAGGCCCTGGAGAGCCATGTGAGCGTGAGTTATGTGACACTGATGTGTGGTATAGAGGCTCTAGACCCTCTTACATCACAACGTATGTTCCAACAATCTTAGGGCCATATTTATACTTAAAGACGCAAAACTGCGCAGACGCAGTTTTGTGTTAAAAACTTTAACTCGGGCTAACGGCATTTCTTTGCACCACCCGTGTGTCAAATTTATACTTTGATGCACGGTGGTGCAAACCACAGGTGTAAGTCATTTTTTTTATGCACACCGCAGCGTCACGTCGTAAAGGAAAATGACGTTAACTCGGCGGAAATGACTGTGAGCCGATTTACGACACCGCAAACCGGATATGCAGTGTTTTTTGACGCAATAGTGTCAAAAATCCCCGCAAACACAGCCATTTCAGCAGAGGAGAGCCAAAACGGATTCCAGATGCCTGTACAGACCCCAGGAAGATGGCAACAGACCAGGAACCAGCCAGGAGGACTGACACAAGACCCAGGACAGGGAGAAGAAGAAAAGAAAGTGTTACTTCCGTGCAGAGGAGCAGGAAATCCTTGTAAAAGAGGTGACAGAACACCAGCACCAACTGTTTGTCACCTCAAAGTTGCCAATCAGTAGGAGAGAGGCAATATGGCAACAAATTGTTGACAAGATTCACAGTGTGGCAGAAGTACGCATAACAGTCATCGAGTGCAAGAAATGCTGGCATGACTGCAAGTGCAGGACCAAGGAAAAGATGGCCAGGAAGAGGTAGGCAGCTCTGCAGACTGGAGGTGGGAGTCCAGCAGGCCAGGAGCCCCTGGACCAAATGGAGGAGATGGTCGCAGCCATCATCCCTGAGGAGATCGTCACAGTGATTCAAGGACAGGACAGCGCAGGCTACAAGGAGACAACGCACATGCAGGGTAAGTTGCATGGGAAACTAAAATGCACTAATGTTAACTGCAACCGGGGGGGAATACCTACTACACAATGCATGTAAGTCATCATATACATGGAGTGGCATGGGTAAAGGGGTACGGCATGGGGGCATGGCCCGTTCAGAGAAAAGCTGGGGCACACCATAACACAACACCAACAACAGTTTCGTGGGGGTATGCTACCATGCCAACGATGTATCAAAGGTAAAGCCACGCCAGAAGGGAAGGGCGCAACGTCAAACTGACATCCCGTCACACGTCAACCACCATACTCCCTACATTAACTGGGGCCCAATTAACAACCTCTAGCCATACCGACAACTGGAATAACATTGACAACAGTTGCCACTACCACCTCCGCTGTGTGTGCAGCTCAAGTAGCCAATGGCAGTAACGTCTCCATGGATCATACTCACCTAAATTAGAGGGTTTAGGATGACGTAAACAATCCACTGAAACAAGGCAAATGTTCCAGTCCTGTCAAATGTGAACGCCCATAGTTGCCGCAAACATCAGCCAATGTCTTCAACATTAGGAGCTACACAGCACTAAGGTCACATCCATGCTGCATATGTCAGGGTCCATCCTGTGCCTGGGTCACAATGCAACATCCCAAATGTCATACTGCTCAGACAACAGCATTGAGGGGGAGGACACATGTAACTGGCCACTGAAATACACCTGCACAATCAGAGGAGGAAATAGGACATTGCTACGACTGTCGGGGCAATCCAATGTACCACACATTCCCCTACATCAGCTGTACACATTACCAATGCTGACATCCATATTGTGCCATAACAATGCTATGCATAGTTTACGCTACATTTCAACTACATATAAGTGGATGTGGAAGATCAGAGACTGGGGCAGGTCCAGATTGTAAATTGTGCTGCTAGAGCCATCAGGGTACCCACAGCCAGTGAAAGGTCTCACCATGAGAATGGATGTAGACGGAGGGTTGAGTAGGACAAGAAGGTGGCAAATCACGATTTGGCCAAAAGCAACACCTAGAGGAGATGATGCTGACAAGTCTAATAACTTATCACAATACAGGTGACATGCAGGTGGGGCACAGGCCTGGGAGAATGCCCATCTGAAAGACTGGATCATGAACAGGAACCATGATCACAATGTGAACTCATCACAAGGCAGGCTTGTCACATCACTAATGCCACAACACAGACACACTAATTGTACGCTATTTCATTCCAGAAGACGATGGATCTCCTGCGGATATGCCTGTCCAGCACTACCCTGATGACATGGATGACGAGCTGACAAACATCAGCCACCAGACCGTCCAAGATGTCCTTGGAACCCTCCAGACCCCACCTTCAGTCACAAGGAGGAGCACAGAAAAAGCAGCCATCACAGAGGACCCACCCACCACCCCAATTGTAAGACCTGCCAGCTCCAATACAGCTGAGGACTCAGACGACACAGGCACCAGCTTCGAGAGAACTGTAGTCGGAGTACAGCGGGAGCTGGCCAAGCAGGTGCGGTGGGGATGCAAAATATGGCAGCCAGCCTTGAGGGGATGCGTTCGTGCATTATGTCATCTGCAGATCAGGCAGCAGCGTTGCAAGCACTAACATCCATCCTGCAAGGACTACAACAAATTGTAAAGGAATTCACCACTGCAGTAAGGGAGTTGCCACAACACCTCGCACCCCAAACCTTACACTGCATGCACAAATGCAATCATGACCCCCCCTTAGGGCCAACGTGGCTGCCTACCATCGTGATGTGGCTGCTATTCTTAAGAGCCAGCAGATCCTCCTTGCAGTAGTACTGCCTTTAAGACCCACACAGGTAGCATCTACCGGGATGTCTGACTCCATGTCTTCAAACACTGAGGTGTGTGTTGCCCCTTCACATCCACCACCACCAAGGACAGAGGAGGCAACACACACTTCAGAAGATGAAGACATGGAACAGATCACCTTCACACGTAAATGTAAAAGTACCCGGAAGCACTAGTCCCTACCACATGGCCATCTATTACCAAGGTCCTTTGCTTCGTAACATGCCAGTCTTGCAACAACTGTACTCAAGCACTGTTCTGCAAACCACTGTATATCCTGTCAGCCTGCCTTGTGATTGTCTCTCACTAACTCATTGGCAAATCCTGTCCCTCTGCACTGTCTGACACATCACCCCAGCATGTCCAATGAATTGTCCTTTAGCACTTGTGTAGGATCACAATGGAAGATGTCACTATAATAGACTCACAATCGTGGACAATGTACATATAGCACTGCAGCATTTTTCAATGAATAGAACTTACACAACCACTTTGTCTCTGTGTAATGTGTCACATCAACCGTGCAGTAGACCACTGAATTTTGCCTCCTGTCAAATTACATCGCTTGTCAATACAACTGTCCTGAAATAATGTAGTCTGATAACTATGCACAGTGGCCTGGATTCTACCATACTCTGCCCTTCCTGATGGTAATATCTGATGAATGGAGAAACTATACACCATAATGTTGTGTTGGACAGAATAATGCTTCCTCAAGGGATATCTAAGCCATAAAATAGTGCCTTCAAAATGTTGCCTCCATGCAAAACTAACACATATAACATTGCCCACAAATCTAAGCGAACAGTCACCAAACTGCATGAAAGGAGATGTCTGAGTTTACATCCAAATAAGTAATCATGCTGAACTGTGTAACAAATGATCTATGTGAGTCATGAACACTATACTACAAGAGTGCTTACTCCCTCTCACCTTATAAGGGTTTCCTTGGACATCAGACTGCAGTCAGACATAACACAGTGTCCCCAATACTAAATCTGGAAGCACTGTATGTGACATTGCAAACATACTTATTGAAAAAAACACGTTGGGATCCACAGTAACTGTGATTGGTGGTTGCAATGAATGGTCTAATTTTTGCAAGGTAGCTTTGGGGTAGCTGCCAATGTTACAGCTCATTTGGGATTTGTTTGTAGCATAGGACACAAATTGTAATACAAAAGAAATCATGTACACTCATGCCAAGGCCCTGATCTACAAGCATGTCAAACATACTGTAAAGGATTTACTACATATTTATTAAACTGTAAAAACAGAAATGAAAACTCGGGGAAAAGCTACCTACCCTAAACTACCCTAACTACTCATTACCCACAACTGTCCCTAACTAACCTAAGCTAAACTTACTTATCACATTTAATGAAACATTCTAAACATCAGCCCCCCACCCCCCTTATGAGAAGGGACACATGGAGCACAACAGATACTAACCTAAACACATACTATCCTATACTAAACAAATATATATTTTTTGTGGTTTTTTATTTTACATTTTTGTTATATATATATATATTTTTAAACACACAAGAACCCCAACATTGAACCCCACCCACCCATCAAAACACTCAAAAAGAAACAGTAGAAATAATCAGGACCCCAACACCCACTAACACTAACTACACTAACAGTCTATACTAACCTAATATTAAGCCCCGTAAACCCACAAAGTATAAGAATAAGGAAAGAGGAGGGAGGGGAGGGAATCATGTTCGTCAACAGTGCTACAGGTTTGCCCTCCGGAGGGTCCGCTTGTTTACATGTCGCACCTCCTGCTGCAGTTGACTCATTTTACGCAGGACAAGGTCCAATTTACGCTACATCAGTCCAAAAGCAGCAGGGTCAATAGCTGCAGCTTGGGTGGTCTGGGTGCCAGCTGAGGAAGTGTGGGGCCGTGTATTGTCCATGGCTGTGGGCTGCGCTGCAGGTGGTGCTGTGCTAGGGCCTGGAGCACTTGCTGAGGTGGTTGCCGCAACGGTCCCAGCTGTTGGTGGTGCCACCTAGGGGGTAGTGGTGGTGGTGCTGGTGGTGGCTGTGGTGAGCAAAGAAGGGCCGCCTTGTGGGAATGCCCTCCAGGCCCCGGAGTCCTGTTCGTGCCGGGATCTGCCGGCCATTCTTTGGTACCCAGACTCTACCTGAAGTATGTGCTGATACCTCATTGCCCACCGTTGAAATTACCGCACCTGGATGGGTGTCATATTTGCAGCTGTGAAGACAAATCAAAAAACTAACATTAGGAACTGCATTGTGTGAAATGGCACAAGAAGTGAATCAGACAATACATCTACTGTACTTGTAACACCTCATATCATCATACAGATCATTGATTGTCCCTGAGGAAGTACATGGCATGCCAGCCTACAAAGGTTCTATCACACATAGAACATCCAAACCCTACAAGATGGATAACAACTGGCATGTTTTGGCATCATAGTTCTGCCAGTTGTCAGTTAACAATCATTCAGCACATTCTCCACCAATGCCAGGGCTACAAATGTCATTGTACGGGATGGAAATCTAGGGCCACATGAACTGCAAGTTGTAAATGGACTTGCAAGTATAGTACTCATGTGGGGAAAACGAGTGTATATACTAGGTTCAGACAAAAGATCCACTGATTTTCATGTCTGTGTACCAAACTTGTATCATCAGTCCTAGGTACACTATTCACAAACCCATGTCTGTGTTTGAGGGTGGGGGGGTGGACCAACAACTAACAATCGCAAACAACATGGACAACCAGGAAGCTTAGGAAAGCTGGACATGTGTTTGGCTCTACACACACACCACAGGTAAGGTGTATCTAAAAATAGGAAACAGCAAACCCTTGACCAATCCCAGCGCCACACATGTCTAGAAATGCAGACCTTGGTCCACATCATATACTTCCAGTAAGCCATGACTGACAACAAACACAGAGATGCAAGAACACCCCTGGCCACGAGTTGCATGCACATCTAGGCCATTGCAGTCAAGTGCCACATACTCGTAGCACTACATGTGGAGCTACATGTTGCTAGGAAGTTCAACCTACAGTTTAATAAGTACATTAGTGAATTGGGAAGCAGAAGTGTGTGGGTAAGCATTTAGCAGCCCCATTCTGGGAGAATGTGGGACTGACAGGCTGACTAAATCACAGATTAGGTCCAGTGTGACTCTTGCTGATACAAGTGTTATCCACATGACTCATCCCCATTCACATTGCGGGGCCTACAGGACTGACCTAGAATCCCTAAATAAGACAATAGGATAAGGATTGGCCTACTCAAAGATGGTGATAAAATGAAAACCCACTCATGAAACAAAACAAATGATTGGCCAGCGCATCACACCTTGCTATGTGTTAAACACACAGGAGTCCAACACACATCATCAGCAAACACAACACATAACAGACATATCATCACTAACTGGCATTGTCTGGGTCCTCAAATGTATCCACCTCGCCAACAGTGTAGGGTGCGGGTCCACCTGTAAGGCATGGAAGAGAGAAATGTGCTCAAATTCTGTGCACTGTCCAACAATTCCAAAGACAAATACTATGTGTAAGATTACATAAGTGAGTAAAGGCACTCAGACATGATGATACTGCATCTGATATAGCACGGCTAACATGTACATACCATGGGTCTCCTGTGAGTTTTACACACATATCTGCACAAATGCAGTGGCCCTAACTATCATGTGGTGGCAAACATGCTCCTTCATTAGTGAGCAGACATAATAATTGAGTGTATTCATCTCATCATGTGTTTCCAAGAGAGACATCCAAAGCCACTTTCTGTGAGGACTGCATTTCCAGTCAACCAGCCATTGTGCCCATGACAAATTTATGACACACAGGTACAATGTACAGAGGGGCAGGGACAGTTGTAAGTCCTCATGTTGTTACAGTTTCTTCATTTGATGTGGCCCAGCTATGATGAGTTGCACCAACCATAAAGATATGAACCCATGTGCATACCTTTGGCTAGCCATCCGTAAACGAAAGGTGGAACAACAAACACCAAATACCAGTCTAAGATGTTAGCTGAGGGCAAATTGTTCCCTATGTCTCCAAATCCAGATCTGACATGTATCCGAAATGATGAAGGGCCACAATAATCCCTAAGATTTTTAGAATTTCCGTGATCGCTTTCCTTACACACTCACCAGACACACATGAGACATATGTTTGGGCCACATTGCTATCATCAATTGACGTGAAGCCTGCACTCATTTTCAGCTTCATGTAGTGTTTCAAAAGTCAGTCCAGCAGTTGCGTCAACAAATGTTGGTAATGATTTGGAAATTCTATACCTCACAGGCAAATGTGACCTATATCTATACAGATTTGGCTCCTGATTTGTGTTGCTGTTTGACACAAAGGCGGCACCAACTTACATTAAGCAAAAGTATTCAGTAAGATTGCAGAGCACTTGCTTCCTAACAGCTAGCAATTGTGGTCCTTAACATAGTACATAAATGACCCTGTATGTTTCCAAAGCATTCCACACACTCAACAACATTGCCTGCAGATATTGTACAAATCATATGATGTCACTACAGAGCATTTAATCATGCACATTTACATGATTTGTACTCACCAACAGGGCCACCAATCACAATGCCCAGGTGGTCCAGCAGATCTTGCTCCCTGGAGATGAGGTCAGCCCAGCCATGCTTCAGCTGGTGGTCATTCCTTGGTGTCCGATAAATGTTGTTGCAGGTGAAGCAAGACCTTTCCCCACCGGAGCCTCCATGCCTCAGTGTGATACCCCTGTATTACCCGCCCACCTGCCTCAATCATAAGGGGGAGGAAATGGCACACCAGCCATATGAAACCACCAAGCTCCTCCTCACCCATCTTGCCAAGACAAGGCCTACCCAACATCTTAGCAGAAAAAGGGAAATAGGGGATAAAGGGGAACAAAGGAGAATAGGGGGAAAGTAGAATATGAAAAACTTAACATAAACAACTAAAACAGCCCAACTAGACCCAAACTATCGCTACCCACAAAACTCTCAACACAGCCACACAGTCTAGAAGAATCACAGACTGCAAAGTGAAAGTGAAAGTCAATCCACTGTACATAATCTGTAAACAGGATATCCTATTACATCACTTCCTGCCTAAAATGGTGGCCGTTTTTATCATTATGCGTCAAAAAATGTTGACGCATACAGTTTGGGTGTCATTTTATTCAATGCACAGGAGTAGAAATGAGCCCGCATCCATATATTTGGAAATAGTCTAACACTTGACCAATTTTCTGAGGTACAGTGTGGAAGAGTCAATGGTGTTTTCAGGGCATTATGCGTCGTTTTTCAGGCACAAGCATCATTTTTTTTACGTGTCTGCGTCAAAATTTCAGGGTATTAACTGGGTTTGGGTTATTTTATTATTTTAATGTTATGTAACATTTGTGACACAACTAAGATAGGCTGATTGCACCCACTTTGGTCTTGACGGTGTATGGGTATAGGAAAGTCCTCTTTTTTGCCCTGGTCAGCCCCACACTTTTTGGACAGATACTGGTGGTTACTGACTCTTGGCTGTGCCCTGGGTACTGCTTACCAGTCCCAGGACCAGTGCTCTGTGTAAAGTGGATATGCAAATTAGGCTAATTATAATTGGCTAAGTTGACCTACCTAGAAGTCCCTAGTATATGGTAGGGCATGTAGGTTTAGGGACTGCAGCATAGGTAGTGCACCCATAGGTGCACTGCTGAGGTGTCCAGTGTCATTTTAAAGGCAGGCCTTCCTTGCTGGCTGCTTTTCAATTAAAGTTATATGCAAATTCGACTTTGGAATTAAAAGTAGTTCCAAAGTCTTAAACTACCTTATTTTTACATATAAGTCACCCCTAAGGTGTGTCCTATGTGCCCCTAGGGCTGGGTGCCATTTAACTATAAGCAGGGATCTTATAAAATGAGTTTGCTGGCTGCTTTTAAATTAAAGTTATATGCAAATTCGACTTTGGAATTAAAAGTAGTTCCAAAAGTCTTAAACTACCTTATTTTTACATATAAGTCACCCCTAAGGTGTGCCCTATGTGCCCCTAGGGCTGGGTGCCATTTAACTATAAGCAGGGATCTTATAAAAATAGTTTTATAAGCCCTGGTGAGGTAAAAACAGCCAAATGAGTGTTTCCCTCATAGTAGTGAATGGCCTCCATAGGCTAGAATGGGGAGACTTTATTTTAATTGTTAAAGTCCCCTTAAATGATGGATACCAAGAGTTTGGTATCAAATTAATTGTTATAGTAAATCCCACAACTTCCAGTTGTGGGATTTAATATAACTTGTTCAGGTAAAGAGTTTTAAACTTTACCTGAAAAGTTGCCAATTTCAGCCCTACATTGTTTTTGTTGCTGTGCTCTGATTGGCCAGCCTCTGGCAGCCTGGCCAGGCAGCCTTGATGAGGTGTGAAGTGGCCTGACTTCACACTAAGAGATGTGTCTGTGGGAGGGAATTTCCCCTCAGCAGATGGTGAGGCAGGAAGGGGGAGGGCTGCCAAACTGGTCTTTAAAGGCAGAGAAGGACATTTGGAAAAACCCAGCAACACCCCCACATCCTGCAACCCCATACAACTAGGTTAGGAGAGGGCAGGAGAGGGGTGTGTTTATGATTTTTAGCCACACCAGTGGGTGTGCTCAGCCAGATGTAACCTCCAAAAATCAGATTCAGCCATGATGGATTTTTGAAGAATGTTGCCTCTTGGGATAGATTTTTTCCACACTTCCTAGGAAGTGGTCATCACAGGGGTAAGGACCCTGCACCTGATTAGAGAATCAGGACCCCCCTGTTTTTCACCCAGGAGCAAGGATAAAACTGGCAGGCAGACCTGCACCCATACCTCAGATCCTCTGCACTCAGAAGGACTGCACCAGCTGCAAACTTGGGCTTCACCACAAGAAGGACTTTGCTTGGCTTCAACTGGTTCAAGGAGGGACTCCCTGTTTGCTACAGGTGAAAAACTGCTAACCAGAGTCTCCTGCACCAACTCCTGAAGAAATCAACCAGCTGGCCACTGCCCAGTGGCCAAAAAGGAGTTTGCGTCAGGTGCATTCTGGGATTGGTAGTCTGCACCCCCAAAGATCATCTCAGAGCTTCTGGTCCCTTGGGGTGAGCTGTGGACCCCAAAAGAACCTTAAAAGAACATCTGGGAGAAGCCCCAGAAGTTTGGAGAAGTTTGGAGAACTTTTGAAAGAAATCTCCATAGAGGGACCGACTCGCTGCAGCAACTCTAGCTGGCTTGCTCTCAACCGTGACCTGGCCTGATTTGCAGGTTTGTCCCGGTAAAGAAAATCACCAAAATAGAGACAAAGTACGTAGGTAAAAAGTTGACCGAGACCTCCCAGCCAGCGTATCCGAGGAGGGCTCCAGGAACGTCGGATCAAGATCCAGGTTTACCCCGGTCAAAGGATTTTCACCTTGAAAAAACGACTAAGTCCAATGGTAAACATATTCACAGAGGATTCCCGCGACGCGTATCCGGAGAAGGGCTCCAGGAGGTCGGATTGGACAGGCAGGTTCGTCCCGCTGAAGAAAATCTTCAGAAAAACTACTAATTGTGAAGGTAAACTTTTGACCGAGGCCTCCCGTGGCCTGTAGCCGAGCCGGGCTCCATCGCGGTCGGCCTGAAACTTTGACTTTGCCCCGGTCGAGGTGCAACCAGATGACCCGATTGGAGCTTTTTGTTTCTAGGCGCTAAAAAAAAAATATTTCTTTAGAAATTCATATCTCCGGTTCCCCTTATGCGATTTTATTCGTTTTTGTGTCATTTTAAAGATACAAATATAATCTACTTTTATAAATTGGTTTTAGATTTTTAAACTGTTTCCTGTGTTTTATTTAATCACTGTTTTGTGATATTTGAATGCTTTACACTCTGTCTCCTAAGTTAAGCCTTGACGCTCGTTGCCAGGCTACCAAGGGTTGAGCTGGGTTTAATTGACTGAGACCTAACTGGACCTTGTTGGAGGTTAGTGGCCTATTGCTAAGTGTAGGTACCTACCTGCCCTTACCAATAACCCATTTCCCAACAATGGGCAAATGTGAGACATCATACTACTGCGGATCATGATCCGCTACTTCATTAACAGGATTTTCACTCTTGGCTGATGCACTAGATGGCCATAGGTGTGGCCTACATATATGTATTGCACAAATTGGGCATGTTTGGCGTCAAGAGAGGATAGCAATGTGACGCACATAAGTACATTACCTCAATGCCTATGGCTCAATGTGTTTGCATTGGATACTAATGTAGTTGTTGACCCAGTGTGTGTGCATCACAAGATGCATTATTCCAAATATGCTTGTATGAATGTGAAGTAAATGTGTCCAAATCTCAGATGCAAGTCAGTGTGGAAATGAGAGAGGACATGTGTTAGTCATACACGTAGCAACATCTGTTGTGTGCACTTCTAAGATTTTGGGTAACGTAGACACCACAAATGTAAAAGCATGCACCTGATAGATGGCAGCCGCTTGTTCATGTCAGTGGTCCAAAAGTTGCCCATCACATGTCCTGGAAATTTGGCTACTGCTTCCTAGGCACTTGTTGATGAACCTACCATGAGTCAGGCACATGTACAGACTAAGGGCCTGATTACAACTTTGGAGGAGGTGTTAATCTGTCCCAAAAGTGACGGTAAAGTGACGGATATACCACCAGCCGTATTACGAGTCCATTATATCCAATGGAACTCGTAATACGGCTGGTGGTATATCCGTCGCATTTGGGATGGATTAACACCTTATCCAAAGTTGTAATCAGGCCCTAAGTGGGTACCATGGTATTGACACGGAAAGCCAAAGGTGACCCACAAATGCAATATCACCCCCACAGCTGTGGTCATATGACTGAGACACAACTCTCCTGTGGCAGTGGTGAACCAGCAGAAGAGGCACATGCCCACATATTTCCAGTGATAAATTGCACAGAGGTGTCTAGTTCATGTGTGTGGTCCAATGTTGATCCTGTATATTTTTAGGGGTCTATGTTGTCACAGTTACATCCAGGTCTCATCATGAGTCATTCCTGTATCTACTGAGTATCCTTCAGATATCAATGGAAGTAAAGCCAATGAGGACATGAGAACCTACATGGGGATGGTCCCATCCTGTCACTGCAGACGTGTTATGAGACTGTCAACAGGGCAACCTTGGTGTGCTGAGTGAGATCATATCTCAGGAGTCATGTTCTGGCAGGTGTCATTACAACATTTGCACACAGGTTGGCCTGTAAAGTTCCCACTGCATCTGGGAACATCATAGCCTCTGTGTTGATTAATATTGCAGCTATTCTGATTCAGCATGTGAACTGTCAGGGTCCTAACATGTGTGGAATTTTCATGCACATTATCAGAGGTTGCTGGTTCTGCTGGAGGCACCATACCCAATCCCTGCATACGGCCCTGGTACACTGTCACACTTTGTCGCTCATGCATACTTGAGACCCAGACAAGGTATTGAAGTAAGCCTCAGCAAGGCCCACTAGTGCAAGGGGTTCGCCCTTCTCTGCACAAAGTCCTCAGACCATATAGGAAGAATTTGGCACAGAAACTGAAATAAAAGACAAAGGGCCATATTTATACTTTTTGACGCAAAACTGTGCTAACGCAGTTTTGCGTCAAAAAAATTAGCGCCGGCTAATGCCATTCTGAAGCGCCATGCGGGCGCCGTATTTATTCAATGACATTAGCCGGCGTTAGCCGGCGGCACTGCCTGGTGTGCGTGAAAAAAAATGACTTACACCAGGCAGCGCCAGCGTACGGGAATATGGAGCTTGGGCGCCAAAAAATGGGGCAAGTCAGGCTGAGGCAAAATTTTCGCCTCAACCCGATTTGCACCATTTTTTTCGACTCCCAATCCCCATTGAAATGACTCCTGTCTTAGCAAAGACAGGAGTCATGCCCCCTTGCCCAATGACCATGCCCAGGGGACTTCTGTCCCCTGGGCATGGTCATTGGGCATAGTGGCATGTAGGGGGGCACAAATCAGGCCCCCCTATGCCACAATTTTTTTTTTAAATATATATACTTACCTGAACTTACCTTAATGTCCCTGGGATGGGTCCCTCCATCCTTGGGTGTCCTCCTGGGGTGGGCAAGGGTGGCGTCCCTGGGGGCATGGGAGGGCACCTCTGGGCTCCTTCCGAGCCCACAGGTCCATTAACGCCTGCCTTGTCCAGGCGCTAAAAAACGGCGCAAAAGCAGCTGGATGTCATTTTTTTTGACCCGCCCACTCCCGGGCGTGAATTTTGCCCGGGAGTGTAAATACGGCGCACATGCCTCGGAGTCAATTTTTTAGACGGGAACGCCTACCTTGCATATCATTAACGCAAAGTAGGTGTCCACGCTAAAAAATGATGCAACTCCAAGGACTTTGGCGCTAGACGCGTCTAACGCCAAAGTATAAATATGGAGTTAGTTTTACGTCAGAATTGCGTAAAAAAAAACAACGCAATTCTGGCGCAAACAGAGTATAAATATGCCCCAAAGTTTATTAAACCTCATGCACCTCATGAGGTTTAATAAACTTTGGGGCATATTTACAGTTCAAACAGCACCCTTCGGTAATGTTTGAAGTAGCACACTGAACTAAGAGAGCATGGTCCTTTTATACCCACGCAGGGGCTAAAAGAAGGTGGTACAATTATAGAAGCAAGATTTATATACATGTAAGGTCATATGGAAATGCACAGTCGACAGGTAGGAGAGTTTTCAAGGACTAGTAGACACATTACTGTTGGTTACTAATTACTAACAGCTGCAGAACTTACTGGGCATGTGCAAAGTGGGAGATGCTAAATATAACTTGTCACTAGACAGATTTTCCAGAGTAGTTAACAGGAAGGTAGGACAGAGCACATGGCGAGCACATGGCAGCATGTGGCAGAGAAAATGGCTGCCATGAATACAAATGGATTCCGCGAAATGTTCACAATAGTTGCTAAATACAAGATGTCTTCTGCTAATGCTTAATCTAATAGCTACTAAATTACAACAAAGGGATAGGCCATGATTTGGATATTTGGAGACAGGATCACAATTATGGTACAATAAAAAAGCAGATTATGCTATACAATGTATTTGAGTATGCATTGAGGAAGCACCTGACAAAATACCCCCGGAGGAATGTGAGGGTTGGCAAAGCAAGTATGCTACATATGTAGCCACAAGGAACCTTTAGAGTAACGCACAGACAGGTGCCAGTCAGGCTGACAGAATGCAGGTTCAATCAGGATCCAGCAATTTCACAAGGTACATACTCAGTGGTCTGACTAAGACTGGTCGGATGAAGAACAAGACAGTTGACATGGAAAACTGTGTTTGTCCTGTGTTTTGGAAGGTGACACATAAACCCAAGGGTTGTGTTACATGGCTTATTTTTCTAGCAATGCATAACAGTGTAATCAACAAAATGGCAGATTCTATGCTGTTCCAAGCATCTGCAAGGGCAGTGCATGTTTAAATGGGTGATCTGCATGGATGTGCTCACAGGTGTGTGCTGCATCAGTTTCTCACAAGTCCTGTAGATGAGATTTGAGTTCAAATGGCCAACAGTACCTTTCTCATGGGAAGCAATCTACAGCTGATAACAGGGCTTAGAAACTACAAGCCAGTGCATTATGTAACCAGACGTCCATGCAGTCAGATGTACTATGACTATGGCATACCATACGAAAGGGTGAAGCACACTGGATTACCACTGTTAGTCTGTGTGTGTAGAGGAGGGAATATCTGGGTACACATATTACCATTCCAGGGACCTCTTAAAACAGGTGGGGTGAGACCAGGAGCATGGGCTGACATGTACATGGAATGCCATGTGCGCAATGCTTGTCATAGTTGTGGCACTTTTACTGTCTATGTTCTGCTTATATGGAACTCTAGTCACAGGTAGTCCTTGCAAAGATAGGTGCAGTACGACTTACTGCTGTCAAGGGTCTGGTCATACATTCCTGTTACCAATGCAATAGCACATCCACTGCCTCATGTATGAGGCTTTTTTTTTCCCTTATTGACTGCCAGTGTCTTAGTTGTGTCCCTTATGCTGCGATGAACCATGTTGCCAACATGTATGTGTGAAATAGGTGTGGTCGTCTGCTATTTCCCTTCAAAGGTGAAATGTACAGGATATATGTCATTTACAGTGTGTGTGTATGTGACTGTTGTATAATACGCATCAAAATTGCTTTGGAATGTTCTGAGTCCTGATCGGTCTGTCAGCAATGCTCCATGAGGCTACACTCTTATTCTGATAGTTAGAGATAAAGGTGAGCAAAAATGATTAGCCAGACCATGATATGGTGATTATTATTGGTGTTTATTTACATATGTCGCTACAATGGTGATGATGAGTTGTTTCAATAGAAATTGTTCACAATATGTTGGCGCCTACGCAATCCAGCAGCTGTGTTTTGTTGTCCCCCCTCATGTTGCAGGCCAGCATCCTCCTCTTCCTCCTCTTCAGGCATTTGTGGCTCTGGTTCTAATAGGGGAATGTTCCTTCATACACAATTTTTGTGCAGGATGGCACATGGTAAAATTATCTTGCAGACCATTTTTGGTGTATATAGGAGGCTGCCACCAGTGATGTCAAGGCACCTGAATCTCGACTTGAGGATGCCAAAGGTCCTCTCGACTATGATGCATGTCCTTCTATGTGCCTCATTGTAGGCACGCTCTGCTGCAGTGCTTGGGTTGCCAAATGGTGTCATAATCCATGGCTGGATCCCATACCCCTGATCAGCTGAAAGAGAAAATTATTGGGATTATGTTGACGTATCTTACCCCATTCATATCACCTTGCATCGCAGCAGTTGTCTTGTGTTGTCTGTGGCTCTTTTGTTTTATTGTGTTGATTCCTAGGCTTCTAGGATGTACCATCTGCATTGGGTTGTTTCCTTGGCTGAACGAGTGTTTGCCTGCTGACCGGTTGTCAGCAGTATGTTTTGGGATTTGCAGTACAGTGTGCACTCCCTAGCATTGTGACTTGTGATACAGGTGTTCCTGTGTCTTCACTGGGGGTGAGATGATAGTTCCATACACAGATTCAATTTGACAGTGGTGGTAACATGTTAGCATCTATGTACCCTGGACATATCACACCTTTGGACATATGCAATGGATTAATTTTAACATCACCGAGATGCTTACATTTTGCAAGGTGACAATTAGCCAAACCTCTCCATGCGTTGTGATCATTGACGTCTTGACATTAGACTGTACACTAATTTCAGATGTGTGACAGGTTCACAGCAGACCTATCAAACATGCCTAGCGGTGTCACAACCTCAGTGTGTTCCTGTCCACATGTCGATGTCGTGGTGTATGTGTTATTTTTCCTAGAGAGTTGCTGTGCAGTGTGTATATAAGTAGGTTTCTGTACTTACCAACAAGTAATCCATTGCCACATCGTCCATCCTGAAAGTATTGATTGATAGTACAGTGACGGAAGATGAATGAGTCATGGACACTCCAAGGATACTTTGCCACGATATTGGTGATTAATCCTTGGTGATCCACAATGGCCTGCACATTGATGGAGTGTGTGTGCTTCCTGTTGCGGTATAGGTGTTCAGTTGCAGCAGGTGGCACAAGGCGTACATGTTTGCAGTCAATGGCACCAAGGACGTGTGTGAATCCATTAATGAGGTAAAACCCCTGTTTTGTCTCCTGCTGGTTCTGCTGTGTGTTTGGAAAGCAGATGTGGCGGGGTGTGAGTCCGATGATGGCATCCAGTACTTTGGGCAAGAAGGTGGAGAATGATGGTTGTGATATCCCAGCAACCAGGGAGCCAGTGATTTGAAAGGAGCCACTTGCCAAGATGTGTAGTACAGCTATCAGCTTGGTTTCTGTTGGGATGGTAAGGGGTCAGCAAGCTGGGTGCCAACTGTGGCTCAATGTTGCGCAGCAGCTACTGAATGGTTTGCCAGTTCAACCTGTACCTCTGGATGATGTCATGTTCCCTGAGGCCATGAAGGGTTGTCCTGGTGCGGAATATCCTCTCCTGCCTTCTGCGTTGCCTTTGGGGTCCCTGCTGGTGTTGTGGTAGCTACTGTTGTTGTTGCTGGGCTCTGCATCTGCGTGCACACTGGATGAGAAGCACCTCCATGTCTCCCTTTTGCTGCTCTGCTGTTGCTTCTGTGTGTTCTGATTAAACACAGGTGTGTATGCCCCATTTTAATGCCTGCCCTGACCCAGGTGTTAATTTTTTACGCAAATCGTGCTGTGCGTCATTTTCCGACTCCGCCTCCCGGCCGTGCAGGATTTTTGCCCGCAAGCATAAATACAACGCACAGGCGCTTAAGTCATTTTTGGGACGGGAACGCCTACCTTGCATATGATTAACTCAAGGCAGTTTCCCGCATCCAGAAAATGACGCACACGGTGGGATTTTGACGTCCTCGGGCGTCAAAGTTTAAATATGGGGCAAGGTTTGCTGATTGTGCGTCAAAATGTTTGACACACATTCAGCGCTTAGAGAGTACAAATATGCCCCTTAGTAACTTGTGTATTTTCCTGCTCTCTGAGGTATAAGCAACATTCCAATGGTATTTGTAGTGGAGAATGAGTACACCATGGACAATCTGGTGAAAAGTGATTTAATGGTGATATGTACAAGGTGATATTAGTTGTACAGTGCCTAGGTGTGAAAAGTACTGTACAATTTGTTTTCTACTGCAAACTCCAGCAGCAGTGTTTTGTTGTTCCCCCTCCACCTGTGCTACACCATCTTCATCCTCCTTCTCACTGGGGACATCTAACAGTTCATCCCAGGATACATTAGTCTGAATACATATTTTACGGAAGATTGCACATACAAGGATCATCTTGCATACCAGGGGTGTTGCATACAACAAACTTCCTCCTGTCAGGGCCAGACACCTGAACCTTGACTTCAGGAGCCCAAATGTAATTTCCACCACATTTCTTGTCCTTCTGTGCCCTTCATTGCATGTGCACACTTCCACCATTGTCGGATTGCCAAAAGAATGCCATAACCTTGGTCGGCTGCAAAGGAATGAGAGAACATGTGTCGGTCATGTATTATAGTAGTTTTGTATGTGCCATGGCAGATGTTATTTTTAGGTGGAGTGGTGACTCAGACTTGCTTCTGGTATTGTGTGTGTTCCTGTTTTGTTGAATGGTTGCACTGATGTGTGGTGGTGGACAATACTCTCCTGGGTTGTGGCTAAGGGACTTGGTGATTGCCAATTTAAATCTGGGCTAATAGTTCAACCATGCAAAATATGTGTTGCGTTGTTCATATTTGAGGCTGTGTCCTAGTGTTAGTGGAACCTACCACCTTCTTGCACAACAGTAGTGTCATTTATATTGACACAATGGTAGCACTGCAAGGCCAATCCCAGGCATCCAGGTTACCATGTGGCACTACGCATGCAGTGTGACACTTAGTGACCCTTTGTGGCAGATTATGCCTGTGCCAGCCATCATGTGTACAAGGGTGAGATTCACACAATAAGAGGAGTAGCAAAATTGGTGAAGGGGAATCTCCAAGGTTCCTAGAAATGATGCCCAGACACTTTCAACACATGCACAGAGCAGGCATTATGAGGGGGCACACCATAATTGTGAATGGGTCCCCATGTACAGTACATGAAATGGTCAGGTATGTTCTCAATACTTCTGCAGAGTCCTACTATGGCATCTATTTTCTTGACACTTGCACCTACTCTGCACCATGGTGTGCAGTTTATTGTATACGGCACATACAATGTGGTGTTAGGGGGGCGCTAAGGGGTGCAAGAAAAGTGACAATGGACTAGGTGCAGCGCCACTTTTCATAAATTTCTCCCATGGTCATTCATGGTTGGTGATGTTGTATTCCTATGTGTGAGGCACAATGCACCAGAAAGTTGAAGGTGCACACAATGGGTGATATGTAGTTGGTGATGGCAACACTTGAATGACATTTGACATTGGTGCTGCTGGAGGCTTTAACACCATGAAAAATGTGGGACTGTGCCTATATGGGACTTTCTTTACATTGACATGGTCAGTGTCATTCACATAGCTGAGCTATTCATTGTTGGGTGTTGGGTGTCTGGGATCTGTATTTAGTTGTCAACCAGTGGACACTTGTAGTGGTTTGTGCCCAGCCTCTCTATGCAAAGTGGACTTAGCAGCACCTGTCATTCAAGTGGTGTGCCAATCAGGTAGTGGCTGTGTTATGTAGATATGGACGTATGTATGTGCGATGCGCTGTCAATGCAGTGTAGTGTGGCATGTGGAATATGTGTTGTTGTCTGTACACCTGTGTTCCCCTGTCCATGGGTATTTTTGTGTGGTGTATGTATTGTTTGTCCTACAAGGTTGATGTGATGTCTGTGTAATGATTGGTTTGGTGGCTTATCTACGAGTAGCCCATTGCCATATTGCCCATCGTGGAACCGCTCATTGATCGTGGAGTGACAGAACATGTAGGCATCATGAACACTGGTGGGATATTTGGCTAGGATGTTTGTGGTGAGACTACGGTGGTCCACAATGGCCTGGACATTTATAGAATGAGTATGTTTGGGGTTCCTGTAGATGTGTTCCAATGTAGCAGGTGGCACAAGTTAGACCTGGGTGCAGTCCATTTCCCCCAGCACATGCAGAAACCCAGCAATTTGGCAGAAACCTTGCTCGGCCTCCAGCTGCAGTTGGGGTAGCAGATGTAGTGGGGTGTGAGGTGGATGATTGCAATGAGAACCTTTGGTAGTAAGGCCAAGAAGGATGGCTGGGAGATACCAGCCACTTGGGCGTCTTCTGTCTGGAATGATCTTGACACACGCAAATGGCAGACAGACAGGCATTTTATCATGGGTGAAATAGTTGTAGGAGTTTCCACCCTTGCTCTGATGTCTGACGCAATGTGGTGCAGCAGGTGTACAATGGACTCCAGCTTCAGATGGTAGTTCTGATGACATCTTGTTCCCTGAGCACAAGAATGGTTGTGCACTGTTGAAATATCCTCTCCCGCCTTCTGCACTGCCTTTGTGGCTGCTGTGGTGGTGTTTGGGGTTGCTGGAGTAGTGCTGGTGGGACATTTTGTCATCACTGTCATCTACAGCGTGTGCCAAGATGGAGCATTAACATTTCAATGTTGTCCAAGGGGTTGTCAATGCTTCTTCTGTGTGTTTTCCTTAAGTAGTAGTGTGTGGGCCTCATTTTAACGCCCAGTCTGACCAGGTGTTAAAATTTGACACTAATCGGCATCATTTGTTGGGGCCGGTTCCTTAATATGCATCGTTTTTGTATTGGGCAGTAAGGGGGTCATTCTGACCCGGGCGACCACGGGAGCACCGCCAACAGGCTGGCGGTGCTCCCTCGAGCATTCTGACCGCGGCGGTTCAGCCGCGGTCAGAAACGGAAAGTCGGCGGTCTCCCGCCGACTTTCCGCTGCTCGGGAGAATCCTCCATGGCGGCGGAGCGCGCTCCGCCGCCATGGGGATTCTGACACCCCCTACCGCCATCCTGTTCCTGGCGGGTCTCCCGCCAGGAACAGGATGGCGGTAGGGGGTGCCGCGGGGCCCCAGGGGGCCCCTGCAGTGCCCATGCCAATGGCATGGGCACTGCAGGGGCCCCCGTAAGAGGGCCCCGCAAAGTATTTCAGTGTCTGCAAAGCAGACACTGAAATACGCGACGGGTGCAACAGCACCCGTCGCACCTTCCCACTACGCCGGCTCCATTCGGAGCCGGCGTCCTCGTGGGAAGGTAGATTTGCCCTGGGCTGGCGGGCGGCCTTTTGGCGGCCGCCCGCCAGCCCAGGGCAAATCTCAAAATACCCTCTGCGGTCTTGCGACCGCGGAGCGGTATTTTGGCGGGGGTAGACTGGCGGGCGGCCTCTGCCGCCCGCCAGTCTCGGAATCACCCCCTAAATGTGGTGGGGGACGGCTAGCGTAATTTTTGGGGGGGGAATGCCTACCTTGCATATCATTGTCGCCACAACGGAAGGTGGTGTGGCGCTCCCAAAAAATTGCGCTAACGCAGAGATTTTGACGCTTTTCTTACAAACGGGCCTTAATTCTCTACTCTATCTTGGGAGGGATTATGGCCTGACTGATATATGGTATAAACAAATGGCCCCAGAACCGGGCCACACTTATTTTTCTACTTTTGCAGCTTGCTGTATCCTTGGCTTATTTCCTTTTGATCTGAGAAAAAGTCTGAGACTGTTTTGTGAGCCAACTCGAACGTAGCTGTTTTAAGAAAGTCTGATTTAAAGCCCTTCAGGCTGCAGGTAAGGTTTGGACAGCACTGCGGAAAAAACTTCGGTTGGGGAAGTTAAATAATTACACTCCCCTTCACAGAAACCCAATGCTCCCCAAAGTATTTGACGACCCCTGTGTATGAACTTAGGACAGTCAGGGACTACAGAGGCTGGGCGATTTTTATGATGGGGATTGTACTGTCTTCTACGAGGAACTGAAGGAGAAGTTTACTGGTAGGCATAAGGATTTTTTTTAAATATCTCCAGATCAGCAATTGTCTTAATAAGGAGTGGGGGGAACCACTGGTTTCATCAAAGCAGGGGTGATAGAGCTGTTGGTGGATGGAGCACAATGCTCAATCAGCAACATTTACAGCATTTGTAATACTTTTTCATATGATGATCTCGAGAGGCTGGAGAAACTCGGGAGATCTGGGAAGTGGCTGGAGAAACTCGGGTTAGATGATTGCTCCTTTCTTGAGTCTCTTGAACTAAGCCAAACTACTTTACTCTCAGTCTCTCTCCAAGCCCAACATTACAAAACAATCTGTGATTCATATCATAAATCTACAAGAATAGCGAAATGGGGGGGGCGGGGCGGTGGGCACTTGTTGTCCATGGTACCAGTCTCAGGAAGAGAAGTTAATTCAAATGTTCTTCTCCTGCCTGGAACTAGGACTGCTTAAGAAGGAAATTAGCATACGTCTGGGTAAAATACTTGGCTGTGGTATTGTACTAACCCCGCAGTTAATTCTTCTGGGAGTACAAAATGAGTTGGTCCCTGGATCATCCCACTTGTTTGTTCTTGTGGCCATAGCAGTACTCCATTTGTGTTTCGCTTCGGCCTAGTGTGACCCATTCCCCCATTCCTTTTTGCAATGGCTACCACAACTCCTAGCTTTGTTTAGCCTAGAAAGGTCATTAAATCTGTCAATGGGTCAGAGAGCCAGGAGAAAGGGGACCAGATATGGGCATCCTTGTTGGGTTGGGTAAACTTTTAAAGCAATATTTTAACTCAAAAGGGCTGTCATGGTATTGGATCTTAGTTGGTGCAGCATATTAACTGATAACAACTTCCCTCTCAGTTGACTTAAACCTGGGTGGCTATTTGTGGGCCTTTCTGATATATGCAAGGGTCACACTGTTTGGCCCACCTCTGTAGCCTGACTTCTTCGGTTTTAGCAGTATGGAAGAACACAATAATTGCAAGATCATCACTTTTACTAAGGTTTAACTATTTTGGGTATTGGGGCTGTGTTCTCTGGAATGATCGATCTATGTAATTTTGCACTGTATAATCAGCACTTTACTTGCTCCCTGTTTGAACAGACTCGAGTGGCCCATTGGGACATGACATGTTTCACACATTTTACACTTTAAACATTTTTAATTGTTATGCTCATAAAATTCCAGGATCTTTTTGTATTTTTATTGTATTGGTGAATTGTATGTGTTATTGCTTTCTCTTCTTGTTTTACTCTCTTATAAAATAAATACAAATGTATAAAAAAGGGAAATAGATTTCTCCTTATTTTTCACTTATGAATCAATCTTTTGATGATACTTCAACAATAAACATGGATAAGAAATAAATACCTTTATGTGGAAGGGTTTTGTTTATGGCTTCTAAAATTATATTTATCGGTAAGTGAATACAACTCCAAATACCCCTGGCTGCATTAGACTAAATTGATTTGTACGTCCTAGGAGTGGACCATCTATAAGTGACCCATGCTAGAAGTAAGCTGTTCAGTTTCTTCTTTTGGTTTAATTGGAAACCGTTTATTATGTGACCAGTAATCTTGATCACAAGGCTGGTACTTTATTGATATATTTGCATTTTCATTTCTTTCCAAAAATCTTTACACAAAAATTGGTGCCACTTTTTAAAACTCTCTGGCATGTTCTTGTTAAACATGTTCAAGAAAAACATCAAAACATGTTTTGTTGATTTGTACATCCTACTAGCTCAAGGAGACATTAACGATACCATTTGTTATCTCAATAATGTTCTGATCAGTATTGAATGTCACTATTTAAAAAACAGGTGGTGGTGCAAGGCTAGTGGGATTTCAAATGATGTCTTGATCTTCTGCTCTCCATTACGAAGGAGCATAACCCTTGTAGTTTGTGAATTATTTAATTGCTATACTCTATCCATGGTTGTCATTCTCTGTTATGGTAACAATATTCAGGTCAACACAAAGCACCATAAGCTCATGATCATGTACCTCCAGGTTAATGGAAAACAACAAATTACAGGAGATTGCCTGGTTATGTTACACAAGTGTGCTATTTGTAATCATAGTTCATATTGCATGGGTGCTCTATTTGTCCTATCACTTCATGGCACTGTCAGGGCCAGGTTTACAAGAAAGTGGCACATCGGTCCTGATGCGCGACTTTTGTTGCGTCACCCCTGCCCCACCTAAGAATACCATGGGTGCCGTATTTACCATATGGGGCACCATGGCGGTTGTTAGGAAAATAGAGTCAAACTTTTTGATGCCATTATGGCCCTTTGCTACACTAGCGTCAAAAATGTAGGCGTTAGTGCAGCAAAGTGCATGGAGCCCCATTGATTTCAATGGATGCATCATAGCAGGCATTGAAAATGACAGAATAAAATGGCACTGTGAAATCACTGTGCCATTTTCTAGGGCCTCCCTGTGCTGGAAGTCCCCCTTTGCATACATTATGCCTGGCTCAGGAATAATATGGCTCAAGGAGGTGCAAAGTGGAGCAATGCATGATTTGTAAATCTGGTGTTGCAAAAATGCCTTCCTAACACCACACTAGTGTAAATAAAATGACACTAATGTGGCACAGGGAGGCACTAGGGCCTTGTAAATCTGGCCCTCAGTATTTTTGCTTTGCAACAAAAGCATTGATACAAGCAAGGATTTTTTCAGCTGCAAAAGAGAACTACCCCTTTCAAAAAAAATTAGGCACAATAGCACACATTTACATTGTTAAATATTGTATGGGAGTGCTACTTTAACTCATTTTTCTTTTTGGCTAGTTTGCACTTAAAGAAAATCCATGTATTCTATCACTTCAGTTTCACTGAAATGCTTGTTAATTTATACTTCATCACAGTATATTGAGCATTGCTGTTCTATCAGTTTTAAGTAAACTGTTATTGCAAGCTATTTCCATCAATTGGTGAGCTCAATAGACTACATTTATCATTTATCATCCCTACATCTTGGACTAGTGAGAAAAAATCAGCTTTAAAGATCTTGGGGCCAGATGTAGCAAATTTAAAATTTGCGAGGTGCAAAGTGCGAGTCCATGCGACTCGCACTTTGCACCTCGCAAATTGGTATGCAGTACGGTGTCTCAGACACCGACTGCAACTCGCTATGGGGTCGCAATGACCCACCTCATGAATATTCATGAGGTGGGTCGCAAATTGCGGCCCCATAGCGAGTATAGGCCCTCGCAAACATGGAGGCCTGCTGTCGTCAGCAGACCTCCATGTTCGTGACTGCTTTTAAATAAAGCTGTTTTTTTTTTTTTAAGTGTAGCCCGTTTTCCTTACAGGAAAACGAGCTGAACTTAAAAAAATAACCGAAACCTTTAGTTTCGGTATTTTTTCAGGGCAGGGAGTGGTCCCTTGGACCACTCCCTGCCCTGAAAAAATATTTGTGGGTCCAGTCACAAACTGGAAGGGGTCCCGTGGGGACCCCTTCCAATTTGCGAGTGGGTTACCATCCACTTGAAGTGGATGGTAACTGCGATGCCATTTGCGACCGCGTACGCGGTCGCAAATGGTATTGCATACCACTCAGACTCGCAAATAAGAAGGGAACACCCCTTCCTATTTGCGAGTCGGAAATGCATATTGCGAGTCGGTACCGACTCGCAATATGCATTTCTGCATAGCAAAGAGGCATTTGCACCTCGCAAACGGCGATTTTCGCCGTTTGCGACGTGCATATACTTTGCTACATCTGGCCCTAAGCCCCAATTTAAGAGGGCCTAGCACCTCCTTGCACCATAGTAGCATAACTGTTTTACACTACTGTGGTGCAACGAGGCCAAAATCACAGCGCCATATTTACAAAGTGGTGCAGTGCATCCATTGCACCACTTTGTACCCTCTTGTGCCACATTATGCCTGCGCCAGATATAATGTAAGCAATGGGGGCATTCCCTATTAGGGGGACTGCAAAAATGGTGCAGTGTGCAGATCAGGCAGCAGAAATGCACAATAGACACAATGTATTTTTTTTATTTTTATACTTATGTATAACGGGAGCGGCCACTCCCCAGGGGGACAAAATATTGTTAGGCCTTTTCTGCCCCCCTCGGGGCAGGTCGGCTTATTATACTTAGGCCGATCAGCACCCAGGAGGGGCTGAAACCCCTAGACACCAGGGATACATATTTATTTGTTGTTTACTTATGTTGTTTACTTATGTTTGTATGTATGGGGAGCAACCCTTTAGGCAAGGGTAGCTCCCCTGAGGGACAAATTGTATTTAGGCCATTTCTGCCACCCTTTGGGGCAGTTTGGCCTATTTTTATTAGGCCACTCTGCCACCAATGGGGGCAGACAACACTAGCCACCAGGGATTTTTTTTTCTACTTGTGCACCAGGGGAGCAGCCCCTTGGGCAAGGGCCGCTCCCCAGGGGGGCAAAATATTTTTAGGCCTTTTCTGCCCTCCCTGGGGGCAGATTGGCCTATTCTAATTAGGCCGATCTGCCCCCAGGGGGGACAGAAACCCCTAGACACCAGGGATATATTTTTTAACATTTATTTTATGTTTTTATGTATGGGGAGCGACCCCCTAGGCAAGGGTCGTTTCTCTGGGGGCAAATTTATTTCAGGCCATTTCTACTGCTTTGTGTGCAGATCGGTATATTTCTATTAGGCCGATCTGCCCCCGGGGGGCAGAAACCACCTAGCACCAGGGATTTGTGTCGGTGTATGTGTGTGTTTTGTTGGGGGGCAGCCCCTTGGGCAAGGGTCGCTCCCATGGGGGCACATTACTGTTGGCCATATCTGCCCCCCTTGGAGGCAGATTGGCCTATTTTTGGAAGGCCCATCTGCCCCCAAGGTGGGACAGAAAGCCCTGCAGAGTCCAGGGTAGATTTTTTTTTCAAAGTAAGAGGTTGGGGGTATGGCCATACCCCCACACCAAATAAATGGGGCAAAGTTATTCTGCCCACCAGTGGGCAGATGGGGCAATTACCCCCGATCCACATCCTGAGGGGGCAGAAAATCTACTAGACGGCAGGAAATCTAAAACAAACAAAAACATAGTGCTGTGGTGGCTACCAACCAGTATGGGCATGGTTATGCCCTCACCCCAACTGAAGGGGGTAACAGTCTTTCAGCTCTCCCCTGCACACTAAAGCATCTTATCCCATAGCAAGCAAGAGGATTTTGGATTATTTTAGTTTCAGGTTTTACATTTGGGCCATGAGAGTTTGGCTAACTCTCAAAATTGTGCCACTTGGACTGGTGAGGGTTGCACTTTTTGGAATTTGGGACGATGCCATGTAGAAAAATCCACAAGACCTAGACACATCTGAAAACTAAAAATCTGGGTGAGTCCAGGGTGGTGTGCTTCACATGCACCCCACACCATTTTCTTACCCACAATGCCCTGCAAACCTCCAACATTGCTGGAAATCACACATTTTTCCCACATTTTTGTGATGGAGCCTTCGAGAATCTGCAGGAATCCACAAAATTCCTACTACCCAGCATTGTCTCATCTATAGCGACAAACATTCTGCCTTACATGTCAGACAAAAATTTTTTTTTTTTCAAACTGCCCTTTGCAACCCGCTTAAGTTCCCCCTCAATTTCTACATGTTTTTGGCTTTTCCCTGTCACAGGCACTTGGCCCACCCACACAAGTGAGGTATCATTTTTACCGCGAGACTGAGTGGAACGTTGTGTGGTGGGAGATTTGTCCCGGTGCTGTGATCCCACAGAGAAATGTGGGAAAAACATGATTTTTTAGCTAAATTTGAGGTTTGCTGAGGATTCTGGGTAAGAAAACATTGGGGGAACCATGCAAGTTACACCTCACTGGATTCCCTTGGGTGTCTAGTTTTCAGAAATGGTTGGGTTTGGTAGGTTTCCCTATAAGGCTACTGAGCCCAAGACCAAAAATGCAGGTCCCCACGGCAAAAACAGGTAGTTTAGTATTTGATAATTTTGATGTGTCCACATAGTGTTTTGGGGCATTTCCTTTCACGGACACTAGGCATACCCATACAAGGGAGGTACAATTTTTATCCGGAGACTTGGGGGAACGTAGGGTGGAAGGACATTTGTGGCTCCTCTCAGATTGCAGAACTTTCTGTCACCCAAATGTGACAAAAAGTGTGTTTTTGTCCAAAGTTTGAGGTTTGCAAAGGATTCTGGGTAACAGAACCTAGTGAGAGCCCCATCTTGGATTCCCCTAGGTGTCTAGTTGTCAAAAATGCACAGGTTTGGTAGGTTTCCCTAGGTGCCGGCTGAGCTACAGGCCAAAATCTACAGCTAGGCACTTTGCAAAAAACAGGTCTGTTTTCTTTGGGAAAATACGATGTGTCCACGTTGTGTTTTGGGGCATTTCCTATCACAGGCGCTAGGCCTACCTACACAAGTGAGGCACCATTTTTATTGGGAGACTTGCAGGAACACTGGGTCAATGGAAATTTGTGGCTCCTCTCAGATTTCAGAGCTTTCTGTCACCAAAATGTAAGGAAAATGTGTTTTTTTTTGCCAAATTTTGAGCTTTGCAAAGGATTCTGGGTATCAGAACCTGGTGAGAGCCCCACAAGTCACCGCATCTTGGACTCCCCTAGGTGTCTAGTTTTCAAACATGTGCAGGTTTGGTAGGTTTCCCTTAGTGCCGGCTGAGTTAGAGACAAAAATCCACAGCTTGGCACTTTGCAAAAAACAGCTCTGTTTTCTTTGGGAAAATGTGATGTGTCCACGTCGTGTTTTGTGCCATTTCCTCTCATGGGCGCTAGGCCTACCCACACAAGTGAGGTACCTTTTTTATCAGGAGACGTGGGGGAATGCTGGGTGGAAGGAAATTTGTGGATCCTCTCAGATTCCAGAACTTTCTGTCACCGAAATATGAGGAAAACATGTTTTTTTAGCTAAATGTTGATGTTTGCAAAGGATTATGGGTAACAGAACCTGGTGCAAGCCCCACAAGTCACCCCATCCTGGATTCCCCTAGGTGTCCAGGTTTCACAAATGCACAGTTTTGGTAGGATTCTCTAGGTGCGGGCTGAGCTACAGACCAAAATCCACAGCATGGCACTTTGCAAAAAACAGCTCTGTTTTCTTTGGGAAAATGTGATGTGCCCACGTCGTGTTTTGGGGCATTTCCTCTAAGGGGCGCTAGGCCTACCCACACAAGTGAGGTACCATTTTTATCTGGAGACTTAGGGGAACACTGGGTGGAAAGAAACTTGTGACTCCTCTCAGATTCCAGAACTTTCTGTCACCAAAATGTGAGGAAAAATCATTTTTTTGACCACATTTTCAGGTTTGCAAAGATTTCTGGGTAACATAACCTGGTGAGAGCCCCACAAGTCACCCCATCCTGGATTCCCCTAGGTGTCTAGTTTTCAAAAATTCACAGTTTTGTTAGGTTTCCCTAGCTGTCGGCTGAGCTAGAGGCCAAAATCTACAGCTAGGCACTTTGCAAAAAACAGGTCACAGTTAAATGTTAAAATGTAATGTGTCCATGTTGCATTTCCTGTTGCGAGCATTAGGCCTACCCACACAAGTGAGGTATCATTTTTATCGGGAGACGATGGGGGAATACAGAATAGTAAAACAAGTGTTATTGCACCTTGTCTTTCTCTACATTTTTTCCTTTCAAATGTAAGACAGTGTATAAAAAAGGCATTTAGTTGAGAAATGCCCTGTAATTCACATGCTAGTATGGGCACCACGGAATTCAGAGATGTGCAAATAACCACTGCTTCTCAACACCTTATCTTGTCCCCATTTTGGAAATACAAAGGTTTTCTTGATACCTATTTTTTTACTCTTTATATTTCAGCAAATGAATTGCTGTAGGCCCCGTATAGAAGAAATCCCATTGCAAGGTGCAGCTCATTTATTGGCTCTGGGTACGTAGGGTTCTTGACAAACCTACAAGCCCTATATATCCCCACAACCAGAAGTGTCCAGCAGATTGCTTAAAAAAATTGAAATGGCACGAAAAAGTTACAGAGTAAAACGTGGAGAATTTTTTTTCTTCTTTTTTTTTTACCTTAATTTCAATTTTTTTTTTATTTCAGCTGTTATTTTCTGCAGGAAAACCTTGTAGGATCTACACAAATTACCCCTTGATGAATTTAGAATTGTGTCTACTTTTCAGAAATGTTTAGCTTTTTCACACCCATATCTGTCACTAACTGAAAGGAGGATGAAAGCACAAAAAATTGGAAAAATGGGGTATGTCCCTGTAAAATGCCAAAATTGTGTTAAAAAATTGGGTTTTCTGATTCAAGTCTGCCTGTTACCAAAAGCTAGGAAGATGGTGATTTTAGCATTGCAAACCCTTGGTTGATGCCGTTTTCAGGGAAAAAAACACAAGCCTTCTTCTGCAGACCTTTTTTCCCAGTTTAGAAAAAAAAAAAATGTTCGTTGTATTTTGGCTAATTTCTTGGTCTCCTTCAGGGGAACCCACAAACTCTGGGTACCTCTAGAATCCCTACGATGTTATAAAACAAGGATATAAATTTGGCGTGTGTAGCTTATGAGGACAAAAAGTTATGAGAGCCTAAGCGAAAATTGCCCCAAATAGCCCCAAAAAAGGCCTGGCACCTGAGGGGGAAAAGGCCTGGCAGCAAAGGTGTTAAGGTGTTTTGGGCTGAATGGCAGTGTTGAAATAGATGAAGATCAATCCTACCCAGCTGTTAGAAATTGGGTTTCTGGTTGGCATAGGTATGCACCCTGCCCAAGCAGGAGCCACAATTCTAGTCAGGGTAAGTCAAAAACACACTCTAAATTAGCCAATGCTCACACCCTGGTAGCTCGTCACAGAGAAGTCAGGATTTACTTGAAGGGCAATGTGTTAAGTATTTTTTCAACATTTCAAACAGTAAAAAAGGGAAAGCACCACACATAAATAGACCACACTGGATTAGAAAAATAGATCTTAATGTAATGAACAAAACAATACCAAAACTCCAAATATCCAACAAGTAGAAGTTGAAATATGATTTTTTAAATAATAAACTTAGTTGTAGTGCTTACAAGCATAAAGCGGCAATCGGGTTTAACTGGTTGTGCTAGACTGGGTCTAATTTAAAACGTTCGGCTGACCACGATGTAGTGCGGGTTGGATACAGGGACCAGCCTTAGCCTGCTGAAACAGTACCTTGGTTCAGAGTTGAGTTGCAATCGAGAACAAGATTTGAGGAGCAAAGGAGGCGATGCATTGGCATCGATCCAGAGGACCGACTCTGCACCACGCAAAGTCAGGGATATGTCAGGAATGAAGATGGTATGTTGCACAGTCAGCGTTACAGTGTTCCCAATCCTCTCAGCAGTGGCGTCGCTTTAGTGTCAACAGTAATGCAGTGTTTTCGATGCTCACCTCTGTGGCAATGCATCAGTGTTGGTTGAGATTTGCCAGTTCTAAGCCGTGCAACTGTTTCGAAGTGTGGATTCTGGACTAAAGAAGCACTTTTTACCACTTCCAAGGGAACATGACAGGACTGTCACCATTTGGTAAGGCAAGACTCTCAGATGGTAGAATCCAGGTGCTGTTGGTGATGTATTTGAAACCTTTTGTGTCACTGAGACTTCAGAAGAACAGGAGGTAAGTCAGCAACCCCTTGGAGTCACTCTGGTTCTGGGTTCAAGTGACGTGGGTCCACTCCTCACCTGGCAAGGAGGGCAGCAGAAAGGAGATTAGCACAGCAGAAAAACACTTCTTCCAGAGCAGCAGTCCAGCAGAGTAGCATTCCTTGTAGCACCACAGCAGGTGCAGAACTGTACTGAGTTGGTAGGGTCAGAAGTCCCTTTCTTATCTCCAGTGGTGCCTCTGAAGTGGGGGAGATTTCCACAAAGGGCTTTAAAGTGCACAGATATCCATCCTTCCTGCCCTGACTCAACAAACGACAGGGGATTAAGCAGGACTTTAGGTGGGGTGAGGGCACACCCTATTCAGTCTTAAGTGTGAGGCTGTACCCAGCTCCTCCATCCCATCCTGCCCGGGGTGGTCCATTCCATGGGTACTAAACATGACAGGTCTACCTCCTCGCAATCAGGAATTACATCTTGTTAAATGTAATAAGGAATCCCCAATGTTAGCTTATGAGAGGGGTAGGACACACAATAGTGAAAAATGAATTAGAGAGTTTGTCACTACCAGGATGTGTAAAACTTAAACGTATATGTTCTACCTTTAATTACATCGCACCTTGCCCTCTGGGCTACCTAGAGCCTACTTTAGGGGTGACATGTGTAATAAAAGGGGAGTTTAAAGATTGATAAGGGGTTTTAAATGTCTAGTCGACTTCACAGTGTAACACTGCATTACAGCTGCTATGGCAGGCCTGAGACATGTTTTAACATGCTACCTAAGTGGGTGGCACAAGCAGTGCTGCATGCCCACAAGTAGCATTTAATGTGCAGGCCTTAGGCACATGCAGTGCACTTTACTAGAGACGTATAAGTAAATAAATATGCCAATTAGATATGCACCAATCAGACCATGTTATAAGGAGAGAGCACATGCACTTTAGCACTGGCCAGCAGTGGTAAAGTCCTCTGATTCCGAAGGCCAACAAAATGAAATCAGCAACAATTGAGGCAAGCAGGCAAAATGTTTGGGTGAAGACCATCCTAAGGCTGTCAGGTCTAACACTATTGAATAACTCATTAGATGTATCTCTCTTTACATTTTTACATATTTCTGCACACATTCTCTTATGTATCATGATGTGCTCATTTTACAGAGTTGTGGTTTTTATCCTCTAGAACAGAGCCATCACCCTTACCAACACTGTCTTCTACATGTGAACACCTGCATGGCTGAAGTGTTCTTTAGTATAGGATGGCAAATTACTTCTGGTAAAAAGGTCCTTGAAACCAGGAACCAGGGTTTAGTCTCAGCATTGGCTCACCACCCTGCAATTCTGGGCAAATCCCCTACGCCCAGATTTACTGACATTTTGTGGCATGGTCGCACCATTTTTTTTGGCACAGACACAATGCAAATGCTAGTTGAGATTCACAAAGCCATGCAAATAAGATTTGTTCAGCTTTGCATAGGACTTTTCCCGTAAAGCAATGCAAGACAGTGTAGAACACTGCCTTGTATTACTTTGCACTGGGGAGGCATTCCATTGAATGGACCGTGGGCATTCCAATTGATCCACCCATAGATTTTGATGCTATTCCAGATTTAGTAAATTGAGAAAACCTGGGATTGTGTCCAATGCTGCACCTCCCTGAACCAGGTGTAATAAGGAGAAAAATGTGTATTTCTCCTTGATATTTCCTCTTTTTGTGTCTGTTTCCTTCTGCAGCACACATAGAAAGAGACAAATGCCTCTAAGGATTATTTTTGTGAATAAGGGATACAATCCTGCCTCTAATGCAAGGACCTTTGCATCATGGTGCAAGGGTGCCTGCATTGGTGTGAGGCAGCACACAGTGCGCCTGCTCTAGTAGTGGGCCATATTGACATAGATGTGGCACATTTCTGCGTATTCCTTTTCACGCAACACAACATGCAGTAACTTTGTTTGTTGTACTGCCTTGTGTGGAAAGCTGGTCAATCTGGGGGCAAATCTCCATGTGCCTGAATAAATAAAACAATAAATATGACCTTGTGTAGCTCAATTGACCATCATGTAAAGCGCTCCAGTACTTTCGGATCGAGTTTGCGCTATCTAAATCTGCAACAAAGAAGAAAATCTACACCCATGGTATCGTGCTGGTGAGTGATCATCAGGATTTTTCATGGGTGCTATCATTACACAGGTCAGAAGGCCCAAGTGCATTGTGAAGGAGTGGGGTTGGTTCATTCAAGAGTGCCTGATTAGTAATTATGGAATCCTTTAGCCCTACAATATGTCTCTAACTAACAACTTTTTAATATTAATTTCAGTCCCTGAAGGGCTTCACTGAGGTAGATTTGCAGTCCCTAATGTGAGAACGGCATTACTATCCAGACCCCACGCATTTCGAACCGTCTTCCCCATAAGAAAGGATTATATTGTAAACCTTCCTGCCTTTAAACTGAACTACACTCTTCTGCTATTGGCTATAGGTGGACAATAACTTGAGAGCACCTCATTGTATAAGTGAATTATGTAATGCGGCTGGTAGCAGCAGGTGTTGTGGTCTCTAAGTAACATGTAATGAAATATGGACGTTTACTTCCAGAACAGTTTATGCAGCTTAAAAGTGGCTTCTTGGGGGTCGCAAATATTCAACGTTCAGCAACTTGTCGGTGTTCATTTTATCATACTTCGGAGAATGAAATATATGTTGTCTTAGGTCCCTGTTCTAACTCATGTGTCTGTCAGCAAGATGCTTTGTCATGTACCTTCTGTTTTTAAAATTTATGTATTTATGTATTTATTTATTATTTAATCGTATTCAGCAAAACATGTCGCCATGGACATTCTTCAATGCAAGGCTAGCAGCTGAAATATCAGTAATGATTTAGTGGAAGGGGGAGGAGGAAGTTTGCATGCTAACCAATGAAGGAGAAAGAAACAAAGCCTCATTTGTATATAGGTCGTGGTCCTGCCCAAAAGACGGAAGGGGAGGAGTCTTCCTGAGGTCTGATCAGGGTTGTAAGTCTTTCTGAGTAAGGTGTTTATCAAAGCTTTTCTGAAAGGTATTACGGTGATTATCGATGACGACCCAAAGAATTACGGGCTGTGCTAGCTTTAATGAGTTTTTTGCAATGTTTTTCTCTCTTGTATTTGGATGGGCAGAACAAATTGTACTGCGAGATCTGATTTCTCATACTTAACTATGGACCTTTTACTGGGAAGATTTAAACACTAGACTTAAGAAGTTGGATTTTATCTTTTGTTTCACCAATAATCAATGAAGTTCCTTTAGGCAGGAATGAGTTGTCCTGTTTCTTCAGATCATGACAGTTTTGCAACTGGGAGCCAGATTTAAAGAAAAGTGACGCAGCGCGGTACTGCGCCATTATTGGCAGCGCCGCGCTGCGTAACTTTTCTTTAAATCTGGCCCTTAGTTTTGTGTACTCAACTTTTTGTAAATAAGATTTGCAGAGCCATTGTAGACTAAATAGAAAAGGTATAGCCGAGACAGTGACAGTTCCCTTGTAAAGTGAATAGCGTGCGTTACATATAATAAATGACTCTTCTCTGTATCATGGTTATTTTTTTTTGTCACTGCTGAGACTGAATACGGACACATCAGTATCAGAGTCAAATCAAAATCCTGCATTTTTAAAGTTCTTATTTCAAATATATATGCACGCATTTCTGTCAAATTACTAAAAAAATCTACGGTTTATGGCTTATTTGTGTGAGACATAATATTATGGCAATATTAAGTTCATGATGCCCTACACATTTTTTTACTGATTTTTTACTTTTTAAGTTTAGAATTTATATATGGCCCTCAAGACAGATGCGCTGCAGAGCATACTGCTGTAGCAGTAACATTTTGTTTTAGGTTTTGCAGTCATATCTGTCAGCCTCAACATTTTGTTTTAGGTTTTGCAGTCATATCTGTCACCCTCCCATTAAATCAACAAAAGTTAGCCACATTGCGATACTTAGGTTCTCGTGCATTATTTGTGGCATATCATTTCCGATTTTGTTTCAGTTTTACACATTTCTGTTTCACTCGACCTAAGATAAGCATAATTACATATTCATACATAGAAACAACCTTTTTTTGGTCATATATGTTACATTATGGTAGTAATTTCAGTAAAGTTCAGACTATTATCTGAACTTTCTTGAATTTAATTCTTATTAAGACTAGAAAACTCACAGATATACTGAACTTCTGCGTTTTGCTGAATTGTTTTTTTTTTTCGCACTGGAAAAATATAAAATTATTTAGGAAAGGCGCTTCTAGAATCCCGCTTTGGCGTTACTTCCAGGCATTCCGAAGGTCTGAACTATCCAACAGCGACCTCTGGTGGTTAGAGGGAAAGATGTACCACGTCTGTTAAAAATGTACAACACAAGTCCAGAACCTGTCTCAAGACAGATAAGTAGCAGCTATTCTCAACATGTTCCTCGGTGATAAGCAAACTAGAGAAATGAGAAACTTTAAAATCACTGAAGCATGTAAATTGGGCCCCGGCTTAGGAGAAGCAATATGAACAAAATCATGCTACTTGTAGTTATTCTCCAATAATGTATTTATAATCGCAATATTCATGTAATTTTATTGTATTTATCATATGATTCATAACCCCTCCAAATGTCTACTTTGCTTTTCTATGTATCATTTTGCATAAATCCTATCACAGCTAAACACATCACCTTAATATATTACAATAGGATTGGCTACTAGAGGAATAATTGTTCTTAATTGGAATGGAAGAGTTCACTCTATGGTCCCAAGCCCTACCGTTTACACGACAACATTAAACGCAGGCACACAATTCATTGATATATAAAGAAATCCGCACAATATCCAAACGCTTCTGGATACCTTGGCCCATATTTATACTTTTTGACGCAAAACTGCGCTAACGCAGTCTTGCGCCAAAAAAATTAGCGCCGGCTAACGCCATTCTGAAGCGCCATGCGGGCGCCGTATTTATTGAATGGCGTTAGCCGGCGTTAGCCGACCGGCGCTGCCAGGTGTGCGTGAAAAAAAACGATGTACACCAGGCAGCGCCGGCGTAGGGAAAAATGGCGTTTGGGCGTCCCAAAATGGGGCAAGTCAGGCTGAGGCAAAAAAATCATCTTAACCCGATTTGCGCCATTTTTTTTGGGCGCCCAGACGCCATTAACATGACTCCTGTCTTAGCAAAGACAGGAGTCATGCCCCCTTGCCCAATGGCCATGCCCAGGTGACTTATGTCCCCTGGGCATGGTCATTGGGCATAGTGGCATGTAGGGGGGCACAAATCAGGCCCCCCTATGCCACAATTTTTTTTAAAAAAAATACTTACCACAACTTACCTTTTCTTCCCTGGGATGGGTCCCTCCATCCTTGGGTGTCCTCCTGGGGTGGGCAAGGGTGGCAGGGGGTGTCCCTGGGGGCAGGGGAGGGCACCTCTGGGCTCATTCTGAGCCAACAGGTCCCTTAACGCCTGCCCTGACCCAGGCGTCAAAAAGAGGCGCAAATGCGGGGTTTTTTGCCCCGCCCACTCCCGGCGTGATTTTTGCCCGGGAGTATAAATACCACGCACATGCCTGGGAGTCATTTTTTAAGACGGGAACGCCTACCTTGCATATCATTAACGCAAGGAAGGTGTTCACGCAAAAAAATGACGCTAACTCCATGAACTTTGGCGCTAGACGCATCTAACGCCAAAGTATAAATATGGAGTTAGTTTTGCGACGAAAAAAACGACGCAAATTCGGCGCAAACGGAGTATAAATATGCCCCCTTGTGATTAATCTAGATACACTGTGAGTATATGTGTATTTGTGAAGTTATTTTCAGGCTTAGTGAAATTTTGGGCCTCGTTTACGAGGTACTAGCGGCACACTGTGCCACTGAAGAGTAATATTTTGACCCACCGTTGGTGCAGTGTGTCTGCCCATATTTACAAGGCCATGCAAAGCAACGTAGCATGGCTTGTCATGGCCTTGTAAATATGGACCCCTTTCACGCATTACACTGCATGAAAGAGGTTAACAAACCCTTGAGCCACTGTTGCATCATTATTTTTGATGCAGCTATGGCGTAAAGCAGACCTGTGCAGTATGCCACATTTGGGACCATTGCGCCTGTTTCGAAAGCCTTGCACCACATTATACCTACTCCAGGTATAATGTATGTAAGGTAGGCGTTCCCTCGTTAAAAGCCACGCAAAACTGGAGCAGTGAAATTTACAAGATTTCACTGCGTCGTTCTGTACCTTCACTGTGTCAAAAATGTAATACCTGCTCATAGCAGGCATTAAACCAATGTAGGGTTTTTGTCAGTGGGAGCCTTTCTTGCATTGCTGGAGTAGCACAATTATTTTTTACAATAGTTCAGCAATGCATCAGTTCAGCGCTACAGATGCATCAGACTTTCTCACGCATCTGTGAAGAAGTGTGCCATGGAGCTCTGCATTATAAATATAGTGCATCCATGGTGTCGTTAGGGGGGTGCCGGTCAGCGCAAGAAATCTGACGCATTGGAGTCAGATTCTTTTAAATGGGGCCCCATGGGTGTCGCTTGGGGTAGTCCTATGCAACAACTTGAAGCCCAAAGGAATCTAATGCATACCCAGATTTATAAGTCTGGGAATGTGCTAGATTCCTATGCCATCTCAGGGGTGGTGTAAGAATGATGCAGCAGGTAGAAATATCTTTATTTCTCCCTGTTTTTTCCTCTTTCCATGTGTGCTGCAGAATGCAGCACACATGGAAAGAGGAAAACACCTCATGTGAATGTTTTTGTGCAGAGAGGTGTCCTTTCCTGCACAAAAACAATCATCCCCACAACAAAGATAACCTTGTACCATGGTGTAACGGTTCCAGCATTGGCGCTAGGCAGCAATTTGCGTGCCAGCGCAGAGGGAGAGGATAGAAATGTGCCATATCTTGTAGATATGGTGTATTTCTGTCCTTTCCCAGTGGTGCAGAGAGGGGCAGCAAGGTACTTGTAAATGAGGCCCTTTTTATCCACTGCATAGACCTACTTTTGACCACATGATCACAGGTTCGATCCTGGTGACCCACTCAGCCAGTTAGTCACAGTGGCTGATAAAACGAGTTGGGGGACAATACATATGTGCTACACAGAGCGTAACACAACCACCTCAGCTTGGGACAAATCCTGTTGGCCCACATACCTCAGCACCTCCCCTGCATCGACCGAGTACGCCCACAACTTAGGCATCATCCTCAACTCCTCCCTATCCATGACCCGCCAGATAAATGCTGTTGCCTCCTCCTGCTGGCACACACTCTGCAAAGTTCAGAAGCTCTTCAGATGGATCCCAGCAGACTGTTGCAAGACAGTCAGCTATGCCTCAGTCATTGGCAAGCTAAACTACAGCAACGCCCTCTACGCTGGCACCTCGACTAGGAACATCAAAAAACTTCAACTCATCCAGAACGCCGCAGCCAGACTCATTCTGGACCTCCCTCGCCAAGAACACATCTCCCAACACCTGAGGACCCTGCACTGGCTACTTGTTGAGAAGCAAATTACCTTCAAGCTTCTCACCCACACCTACAAGGCCATACACAATGTAGGACCAGCCTACCTAAACCACCACATCTCCTTCCACAACCCCGGCAGATTCCTCCATTCCACCCAGATAGCCCTGGCCACTGTCCCTTGCATCCACAAAACCACCGCTGGAGGACGATCTTTCACCTACGCTGCAGCAAAGAGCTGGATCAAACCTCTCCCTGCACCTCAGACAAAGCCTTCGCTCACCATCTTCAAGAGAACCTGAAGACGTGGCTCTTCGGATGAGACCCCTCCCCTCCAGTGCCTTGAGACCCTCACGGCGCGTAGCCACACTCTACAAATATTGATTGATTGATTGATTGAACCCAGGCTAGCAAGCACTTTATCAATACACATATTATCTTTCAAATATAAGGAAGTGTGCATGGGGCAAACAATATTTTTGCTCTTGATTCCCAAAGTTCCAAAGAATGAACTTTTTTAAATGTACTCAAATCATAGATTTGCATACTCCCTCAATTGACTGTGTGCAGTGGACATTTACAAAAGGATTTTTTTCAATTTTTTCCCCTTTCAAAACTGTTTTTCCTGGGAAGATTGGAATTGGACCAACACATTCTTGCAGCTTGGTGTCTTTCACCAACTGTTCTTTCCAAAGTGGGAAAGAGACCACACATAGTTATGAAAAGCTTCAATAAACGTTTAGTGGGAAACTGCACATGGACTCCCACTTTATGTGAATGGTCAGGAATCTATTGTAGGAGTAAATCAAGTCTGTGTCAGGAAAAGCCTACAATCCTCAGGCCAGATGTACATAGCTATTTACCAGTCACAAATGGCGAAACTTGATGTTTGCGACCGTTAAATGGCCTAATACCAAGCACCTACTCTATTTTGTGAGCCAGTAACCTATTACTGATTCACAAAATACGGTTTGAGAGTCGCTAATAGGCAGGGGCATGTCAAGGGATTCCCAATACTGAGTCTCACTGGTATGTTGGAATGTTTTGCAACCGGGAATGTGATTGCAAAACATTCACAAATTACCACCAACTTCAACTTGGTGGTAACCATTCAGAACAGGAAGGGGTCCCCAAGGGACCCTTTCCCCTTTGTTAATGAGGGTGCAAGCATTTTCTCTTAAAAAATGAGAAGAAAATCTTTCATTTTTCTTTTTGTACTGCAGCCCGTTTTCTTTTAGGGAAAAGGTCTGCATTATAAAAAAAAACTGCTTTATTAAAAAAGCAGCCACAGATATGGTGGTCTGCTAACCCCAGCAAGCCACAATCCCTATGAGTGCCGACCATTTCCAATGGGTCACAAATTGTGACCTGCCTCATGAGTATTAATGAGACACCTCCTTTGCCATCCATTTGGGAATCGCAGAGCATGTTAAACACAATATAGTACATAGCAGTGTGCGATTTCCTAATGGCAAATCACAAAAATTTGCTTTTAGGAAATTGCAAACCTAAAGCAATGCACATCTGACCTCTTATTTTTTTATCTTAATTTCTATCTGGCAATTAGTTCTCCAATGGGAACCAGGCAAAATTCTTGCAAAGCGATTGTCAGAAAAGAAACATGTTGGAAGGTAGTTGGGCTTACTTTGGACTGCCACAATTAATTTGTCAATCCAGTGAACATCTAATGTAAAGAGCTAAGGGCCAGATGTACGAACCATCGGGCCAATTGCGACTGGTAAATTGGATTTTGCCATGTACAGAAGAAGAAATGTGACTCGGTAACTTGTTACCAAATCATATTTTGCATTTGCAATTCGGTGTTAGGAAGGGGTTTGTTTAGAGTGTTCCTTTGTAATACGAAATAGCACTGGCATGTATGAATGTTTTGTGACCGGAATGTGTTTTCACAACATTCATTTATCATAGACTCCGTAGAGGAGGCAATAAACCTTTCACAAATGGGAAGGGGTCCCCTAGGACCCTTCCTCTTTGTGAATGTGAGTGAAAACATTTTCTAAGCGCAGGTAGTGAACTCATGGACCACAGCTACGCTTAAAAATATGAAAATAAAACTTTTTAGTTTTCTTTTTATAAGAAACCGTGCTGCATTATAAAAAAAAACTGCTCTATTTAAACAGCAGTCCCAGCAGGCCACTATCCCTGTGAGTGCCAGTCATTCCCATTGGTTCACAAACTGGGACCTGCCTCATGAATATTGGTGAGGCAGGTCCCTTGCAACCCATTTGGGAATCACAAATAGCGTTAAGTACACTGTAGTAAATCACAGTTTGTGATTTCCTAGTTGCAAATCGCAGAGATTCTTAATTAGGAAATAGCAAACTGGAGTTTTTATACATCTGGCCCTGTATCTCATACACATACACTGCTAATGCCCCTCCAATCAACAATTGTACTTTAAAAACTGCAATTTCTAAGTGATCTGAATGTAAGGTGTACTACTATACATCTTAATCTTGTTCACTTTTGCTGACCTTGCAAAGATGAAAAACTTTGTTGTCCTCTCCAGGATTTGAATGTGTGATCTACTGATCACTAGAAATGTTTGCAAGTGTTTTTCTCACCAGGCTCCATGGGCCCTAACAGAAGCAAGAAAAGGGATGGGCAGTAAAACCCAGCTATAAAGCCGTATTGTGTGCCACTCACACCCCTTGTTTATGGTGCCACCTGTAGAGTTACAGACGCCCACCTGAGCTTCCTACAGCAAAAGATTTCCTGGTTGTTAGAAATGGGGTTTCTAGTTGGCTAGGGTATGCACCTCAGCCACGCAGAACTTACCCACTCTAGTCAGGGCAAGGGAGTTACACGTTCAAGATAACCCCTGCTCACCCCCTTGGTAGCTTGGCACGAGCAGTCAGGCTTAACTCGGAGGCAAGGTGTAAAGCGTTTGCACAACACACACACACATGTGACGCAATATCCCCACCACAAAGGAAACACAACACCAGATTATGTGAAAATATACTGTATTGTACACAACGCAATTATCAGACCAAACATCACATATCAGTACTATCCTGCTACCTTAGCAGTTGTCAGAACATTACACATTACTTACTCTGCAAATTAGCAGTAGTCACACATAACACACAGGTTACTCAGTATTCTGCAACATAAGCAGTAGTTAGGAAACACGTTATCACATTAGAACACTTGTCATAAGAATATCATAAAACGCCCATAGTAGGAACATTAGAAAACATATGGCAAGTTATAGGAATACACATCAGCAAGTCATGCCCATAAAAGGAACATCTGCATACATATGTATAAAAGACACTTCATCAAAGTGGATATGTTAGCATAAAATTTCCACTCTGCAGACTGCCCGAGCGAAATCTCTGGGAGAGGGGAGGCTGGGACGGGCCCTCACCACTGGGCCACAAAAGGGAGACCGTGCTCCGCCTCCCCGGCATCAGGATCTACTGGCCCTCGGCTCCGTTACTAGGAGCATTACGGTACTTCTCTGGCCGAGCCTCCACGGCTCGGGAGGCACGACCAGTTAGGCCACGCCCACAGGATTCCTCCGGTGGGGCCAGACTGACGCTCCCCGAGGCCGCAGCTGCCCAGCCGGTCCCTGGCAATGCTGGCACCCTCGAGGGGGGTCACCAAAGGGCACAGAAGGTCCGCCGCCCTCCTCCCCGGATTAGAGGCCACGACACTCACCACTTGCAGCAGAGCATGGAAGCAAATGTCAGAGTGCGCCTCCCAAGACGGGGGGCCGTTACAAACAGAAGGCGCTCCTCCAGACGCTACACCCACCATCTCAAGGAATGGCTCCAGGCACCATACAGCCACAAAGGAAACACTCCTCATGTGATAGTTGCAGGGGTCAGGGGCCACAGCACCCTGCCCCCGGGGGACAACAGTGAAAAGAAAAAGGAGCACAGGTGGGAGAGCCCAGCAGCAGGTCAGCTCAAGGAGAACACAGGCAGTTCCTCAAAGTGAACCAAGCAGGTCACAGGTCAGCACAGCAGCAGTAGTCCATGGCGGTTCCTGGTGAGTCCCGCCAGCAGCATTGTGTCCAGTTCCAAAGTCTTACAAAGAGTCTCCAAATTGTGGGGAAAATTCCCCTGTACTTATAGTCAGTTCTTACAGTGTTTTACTATGGTAGGGAGAGGAGGTTCCAGCCAGTTGCAACTGGTTCTGGGAGTGCCCCCCTCTCCTTTCAGCACAGGCTCCAAACATCAGTGGGCGGTTAACGGCCCTATTGTGTGAGGCCAGGGCACAGTCTTTACAAATGCAGGTGTCTCCCGCCTCTCCCTTCTCTCAGCCCAGTACGACTATTCAGTATGCAGATGCACCTCTGTGACACCTCCACCCTCCCTGTGTACAGGCTGTCTGAAAAGTATGCACAAAGCCCCAGCTGTCACTCTGCCCAGACGTGGATTGGAGTCAAGCTTCAAAACACCAGAGTCATAAGCACAGATAAAGGCGCACTTTCTAGAAGTGGCATTTCTGTGATAGTAATAAAAAATACACCCACACCAGTAAGCAGCATTTATTATCACCATCACAACCATACCAAACACGCCTACGCTACCCCTCATAAATCAGACAATACCACTTACACATAAGGCAGGGTATTTCTAATGCAATACTATGAGAAGGCAGCACTCACAGCAGTGAGACACCAAGTGAGGCTGTTTGTCACTACCAGGACAGGCCATGCAATATGGCACATGTCCTGCCTTTCTACATACATGGCACCCTGCCCGTAGGGCTAGCTAGGGAGTACCTTAGGGGTGACTTACATGTAGTAAAAGGGGAGTTCTGGGCTTGGCAAGTAAGTTTAGATGCCGGGTCACTGTGGCAGAAAACTGTGCACACAGGCCCTGCGCTAGCAGGCCTGAGACAGGTTTGAAAGTCTATTTCAGTGGGTGGGGCAAGCAGCGCTGCAGGCCCACTAGTAGTATTTAATTTACAGCCCTGGGTATAGGGATACCACTGTACAAGGGACTTATAGGTAAATTAAATATGCCAATTAGTTATAAGCCAATCATATCAGCTTTAGATGGGAGAGCACCTGCACTTTAGCACTGGTCAGCAGTGATAAAGTGCTCAGAGTCCTAGAGCCAACAGCGAGAGGTCAGAAAAACCAGGAGGAAGGAGGCAAAAAGCCTGGGGATGACCCATCGTAAGGCCAAAAGTCCAACACTGGTTATATACACTTTGGATGGACGGTACATGATATTGTGCACAGAGTTAAGTGAGCCTACATGAAACTGTAATACTGTTTTAACTGTGTATTAATTGTGGGTGTTTTTGAGTGATGTGACATGCATTGTTTGAAGGGTTTAACGTGGCCTGTTCCCGTTTAACACACCCGCAGTGCTGAATGTTGATGGGAAAGATCAGAATACTGTTCGTTGTCGGATTCCAATGGGATATTACACAGCTGGAAATCTCATTGACTTTTCTGATCGATCCTTTCACCTCCAAAGTCACTGAAGGAGCACGGGGTGCATAAGACAGAGCATTATCCCTATCTCCCCTCGTTGTCTCCTTCGTCGATACCTACATCGGAATACTTTTCCTTTTGCCAGACACATATTTTTATACATTAAAATGTTTGTAACATAAGTGAACAGTGGAACAAAGGGAATGCTCAAGTGCATACAAAGACCAGTACCAATGTACTTTAAACAAAATGAGAACGAGGCTTGCTGATGTTTTATGGTAATTGTATTGGACATGTTTACTGCCAGTGTCTGCCTTTTAGGATCAGTAAAATGCCATGCAGCTGGGGTAAGGGACATTGGTTTAGTTACACTTGAACACGTGTGCACACCGGTGCGTGCCGAGTGTGATAGCTGAACTCAAGTAACCTGCCTGTGGCAGTTGTAAACTGCACATTCTACCTGTCACAATACCCTATAAACAGGCCTAAACATCCTTTTTAAATATGAATTCACCAATATGTAGTCCTTATTGCCCATAAAGGAATGGTGCATGATGTTGAAAAATAGAACATGTAGGAACAAATGTTAAATATGTCTTTACAGCAACATATTCTCAAATATGATTTCTCTGTAGCAAAGCTGGTGGCTGCCACAGGGAACCACTGAACTACATTGATACATTTATTAAATGCCACTTTTGGATTGGTAGAAACTAGAGAAATACTTCCTTCACTCATTTCAATTGTAGTTTAAATTTCTTTTCAGTGGTAAGATCAGATTTTAATTCAATTTTTAAAAGATACACTTTTAGAAAGTTGCCACTTTCATGTCTAAAGTTTCTGGGACCTCTCTGTGAGTGGCCAGTTGTCTGGGCTGGTGATGACTCTTGCACTGAAAAATTTGTATCAGAGCCAGACAGTCAACAAAAATGGTCTGGGTGTATGTGGAGTGGGTCTTCATGATGGGATGGCTGGGGAGTAGTTCTGCTGTGCACTAATTACACTACAAAGGAAGCTAGCACCAGAACACATCAAGGAACATGACATGATGCCTGGCCTTACCTTTGTTTTACTAGCCAGGCTGGAGACCAACCGAGGGTAAAGTCATAAACTCGGAACAAGGTTTAGGGTTAAACATATGGGTGTCCCCCACACACAGGCTGACACTGGGCATAATCTTGGCATCCTCAGAACATGAAGGAGAGCATGACCCTGGGCATGGACTACAAAGGCAGCAACACTCTGGACAGCTGGAAAGACAAGCCCCCTGATTGACTAAGGACTCTGCAGCTGACTCCTAGGAGTAGTAGGTCTTCCCATGGCCAGTGATGCTGTCCCACCTTAGACCTGATAAAAAAACCGTTGGAGAAAAACCTGGACTTCAATGCCCCAGCATGAGGAGGAAAGCACCAGGAACTAGGCAAAGGATAAAAGTGGGTGCAGGGAGCCAGTGAAAGCATTTCCCCTCAGAGTGTGCCCTTTTGAGGCCAAGACTCCTGCTGAAACTGCTTTGGGTGGCTAGCGCTTACCACCAACATCAACAGCAAAGTGATCCCAAGATCATCAATATGAGGCCTACAGGGACCGAGATATCCATGAGGATATCATTTGACCTTTGACTCCTGCTCAAGCAAAGGAGAGCATGGGACTCTGCCACAAGTTCCAAAGAAATGGAGCACCCATCCCAATCACAAATTCACCCTTCCATCTCCCCAAGGGCCAGAACATTATGGGGCATATTTATACTCTGTTTGCACCAAATTAGCGTAATTTTTTCTTACTCTAATTCGGTGCAAAACTAACTCCATATTTATACTTTGGTGCTAGACCCGTCTAGCACCAAATTTATGGAGTTAAAGTCATTTTTTGGAAGTGGAGACCTACCTTGCCTTAATGAGATTCAAGGTAGGCATTCCAGTGCAAAAATTGACTCCATGGCCTTAACGCCATATTTAGGGGCATATTTATACTCTGCGGCATATTTATACTCTGTTTGCACCGGATTAGCGTCATTTTTTTAACTCTAATTCTGTGCAAACTTTTCTCCATATTTATACATTGGTGCTAGACCCGTCTAGCACCAAGGCCCTGATTTATACTTTTTTTGCGCCGTATTAACATCATTTTGACACAAAAGTGGTGCAAACTTACAAAATATTGCCCCTTATTTATACTTTTTGCTACAAAACTGCACTAATTCAGTTTTGCACCAAAAAGTTTAGCACCGGCTTGCACCATTTCTGTGCACCAGCCGGGCACCATATTTATGGAATGGTTCAAGCCGGTGCAAAGGGTAGGCTAGAGTAAAAAAAATGACTTTAGTCAGGTGGGGCTGGTAGTGTAGAAGAAGAGGGTTTAGCACGAAAAAATTACTTTAACCAGATTAGCGTCATTTTATGGTGCTAAACCTGCCATGCCACATGACTCCTGCCTTAGAAAAGGCAGGAGTCATGCCCACCACCCCAATGGGCAGCACAGAGGACATGGGTCCCCTGGGCATTGCCATTGCACCCAGTGCCATGTATGAGGGCCCATTTCAGGGCCTCCTATGGCACTTTCAAAAATAAAATGCAATCTTACCTGTACTTACCTGGGATAGGGTCCCCCATCTTCCGCGGTCCCTCTGGTGTGGGTGGGGTGCCCCTGGGTACTGGGGATGGCATCTGTGGGCTTATTCCATGGTGTTCCACAAAGGAAATAGGCCCACAGGTCCCCTAACGCCTGCCCTTTGACCCATTTTTTGACCCCTCCTCCCTCCCTTGCACCATTTTTGCATGGGAGTATAAATATGGCCCTAAGGCCATAGAGTCATTTTTGGCACGGGAACTCATACCTTGCATCTCATTAACCGCTTCGCTGCCAGGCCTTTTCCCCCTCCTGTGCCAGGCCTTTTTTTGGCTATTTGGGGCAGTTTGCGCTTAGGCCCTCATAATTTTTTGTCCACATAAGCTAGCCAAGCCAAATTTGCGTCCTCTTTTTCCAACATCCTAGGGATTCTAGAGGTACCCAGACTTTGTGGGTTCCCCTGAAGGAGGCCAAGAAATTAGCCAAAATACAGTGAAGATTTCGTTTTTTTCAAAAAAATGGGAAAAAGGGGCTGCAGAAGAAGGCTTGTGTTTTTTTTCCCTGAAAATGGCATCAACAAACGGTTTGTGGTGCTAAAATCACCAGCTTCCCAGCTTTCAGGAACAGGCAGATTTGAATCAGAAAACCCAATTTTTCAACACAATTTTGGCATTTTACTGGGACATACCCAATTTTTATGATTTTTTGTGCTTTCAGCCTCCTTCTAGTCAGTGACAGAAATGGGCATGAAACCAATGCTGGATCCCAGAAACCTAAACATTTCTGAAAAGTAGATAAAATTCTAAATTCAGCAAGGGGTAATTTGTGTAGATCGGTCAAGGGTTTCCTACCGAAAATAACAACTGAAAAAAAAAATTTGAAATTGAGGTTAAAAAAACCCAGCAATTTTTCTCTATGTTTTACTCTGTAACTTTTTCCTGCAATGTCAGATTTTTTTAAAGCAATATACCGTTGCGTCTACTGGACTCGTCTGGTTGTGGGGATATATAGGGCATGTAGGTTCGTCAAGAACATTAGGTACCCAGAGCCAATAAATGAGCTGCACCCTGCAGTGGGTTTTCATTCTATATCAGGTATACAGCAAGTCATTTGCTAAAATATAAAGAGTGAAACATAGCTATCAAGAAAACCTCTGTATTTCCAAAATGGGCACAAGATAAGGTGTTGAGGAGCAGTGGTTATTTGCACATCTCTGAATTCCGGGATGCCCATATTAGCACGTGAATTACAGGGCATTTCTCAAATAGATGTCTTTTTTACACACTCTCTTTTATTTTGGAGGAAAAAATGTAGAGAAAGACAAGGGGCAATAAAACTTGTTTTGCTATTCTATGTTCCCCCAAGTCTCCCAATAAAAATGATACCTCACTTGTGTGGGTAGGCCTAGCGCCTGCGACAGGAGATGCCCCAAAACACAACGTGGATACATCCCATTTTTTGACAGAAAACAGAGGTGTTTTTTGCAAAGTGCCTACCCGTAGATTTTGGCCTCTAGCTTAGCCGGACACCTAGGGAAACCTACCAAAGCTGTGCATTTTTTAAAACAAGAGACCTAGGGGAATCCAAGATGGGTGACTTGTGGGGCTCTGACCAGGTTCTGTTACCCAGAATCCTTTGCAAACCTCAAAATTTGGCTAAAAAAACACATTTTCCTCACATTTCGGAGACAGAAAGTTCTGGAATCTGACAGGAACCACAAATTTCCTCCCACCCAGCGTTCCCCTGACTCTCCCGATAAAGATGATACCTCACTTGTGTGGATAGACCTAGCGCCAGCGACAGGAAATGCCGCAAAACACAACGTGAACACATCCCATTTTTTGACAGAAAACAGAGGTGTTTTTTTAAAAGGGCTTACATGTAGATTTTTGCCTTTAGCTCAGCCTGCACCTAGGGAAACCTACCAAACCTGTGCATTTTTTAAAACAAGAGACCTAGGGGAATCCAAGATGGGGTGACTTGTGGGACTCTGACCAGAATCTGTTACCCAGAATCCTTTGCAAACTTCAAAATTTGGCTAAAAAAAATATTTTCCTCACATTTCGGTGACAGAAAGATGTGGAATCTGAGAGGAGCCACAAATTTCCTCCCACCCAGCGTTCCCCCAAGTCTCCCGATAAAAATGATACCTCACTTGTGTGGGTAGGCCTAGCACCCACGACAGGAAATGCCCCAAAACACAATGTGGACACTTCCCATTTTTTGACAGAAAACAGAGGTTTTTTTTTGCAAAGTGCCTACCAGTAGATTTTGGCCTCTAGCTCAGCCGGCACCTAGGGAAACCTACCAAACCTGTGCATTTTTTAAAACTAGAGACCTCGGGGAATCCAAGATGGGGGTGGGGCTCTGACCAGGTTCTGTTACCCAGAATCCTTTGCAAACCTAAAAATTTGGCTAAAAAAACACATTTTCCTCACATTTCGGTGACAGAAAGTTCTGGAATCTGAGAGAAGCCACAAATTTCCTCCCACCCAGCGTTCCCCCAAGTCTCCCGATAAAAATGATACCTCATTTGTGTGGGTAGGCCTAGCGCCTGCGACAGGAGATGCCCCAAAACACAACGTGGACACATCCCATTTTTTGACAGAAAACAGAGGTGTTTTTTGCAAAGTGCCTACCAGTAGATTTTGGCCTCTAGCTTAGCCGGCACCTAGGGAAACCTACCAAACCTGTGCATTTTTTAAAACGAGAGACCTAGGGGAATCCAAGATGGGGTGACTTGTGGGGCTCTGACCAGGTTCTGTTACCCAGAATCCTTTGCAAACCTCCAAATTTGGCTAAAAAAACACATTTTCCTCACATTTCGGAGACAGAAAGTTCTGGAATCTGACAGGAGCCACAAATTTCCTCCCACCCAGAGTTCCCCCAAGTCTCCCGATAAAAATGATACCTCACTTGTGTGGGTAGGCCTAGCACCCGCGACAGGAAATGCCGCAAAACACAACGTGGACACATCCCATTTTTTGACAGAGAACAGAGGTGTTTTTTGGAAAGTGCCTACCTGTAGATTTTGGCCTCTAGCTCAGCCGACACCTAGGGAAACCTACCAAACCTTTGCATTTTTGAAAACTAGAGACCTAGGGGAATCCACGATGGGGTGACTTGTGGGACTCTGACCAGGATCTGTAACCCAGAATCCTTTGCAAACTTCAAATTTTGGCTAAAAAAACACCTTTTCCTCACATTTTGGTGACAGAAAGATGTGGAATCTAAGAGGAGGCGCGAATTTCCTCCCACCCAGCGTTCCCCTAAGTCTCCCGATAAAAATGATACCTCACTTGTGTGGGTAGGCTTAGCGCCCGCGACAAGAAATGCCACGAAACACAACGTGGACACATCCCATTTTTTGACAGAAAACAGAGGTGTTTTTTTCAAAGTGCTTACCTGTAGATTTTGGCCTCTAGCTCAGCCGGCACCTAGGGAAACCTACCAAACCTGTGCATTTTTGAAAACTAGAGACCTAGGGGAATCCAAGATGGGGTGACTTGTGGGACTCTGACCAGGATCTGTTACCCAGAAGCCTTTTGCAAACCTCAAAATGTGGCTAAAAAAACACATTATCCTCACAGTTTGGTGACAGAAAGTTCTGGAATCTGAGAGAAGCTACAAAGTTCCTCCCACCCAGCGTTCCCCCAAGTCTCCTTATAAAAATGATACCTCACTTGTGTGGGTAGGCCTAGCGCCCCCGACAGGAAATGCCCCAAAACACAACGTGGACACATCCCATTTTTTGACAGAGAACAGAGGTGTTTTTTGGAGAGTGCCTACCTGTAGATTTTGGCCTCTAGCTCAGCCGACACCTAGGGAAACCTACCAAACCTGTGCATTTTTGAAAACTAGAGACCTAGGGGAATCCATGATGGGGTGACTTGTGGGACTCTGACCAGGATCTGTTACCCAGAATCCTTTGCAAACTTCAAAATTTGCTAAAAAAACACATTTTCCTCACATTTTGGTGACAGAAAGATGTGGAATCTGAGAGGAGGTGCAAATTTCCTCCCACCCAGCGTTCCCCCAAGTCTCCTGATAAAAATTATACCTCACTTGTGTGGGTAGGCCTAGCGCCCGCGACAGGAAATGCCACGAAACACAACGTGGACACATCCCATTTTTTGACAGAAAACAGAGGTGTTTTTTGCAAAGTGCTTACCTGTAGATTTTGGCCTCTAGCTCAGCCGGCACCTAGGGAAACCTACCAAACCTGTGCATTTTTGAAAACTAGAGACCTAGGGGAATCCAAGATGGGGTGACTTGAAACACATTTTCCTCACATTTCGGTGACAGAAAGTTCTGGAATCTGAGAGGAGCCACAAATTTCCTCCCACCCAGCGTTCCCTGAAGTCTCCCGATAAAAATGATACTTCACTTGTGTGGGTGGGCCAGGTGCCTGCAACAGAATAAGGCCAAAAACTTGTAGAGATAGAGGGGATAGCACAGCGTGTTGATAAGGACATATTCTTCTTTTATACATCTTTAGGCTGACTCTGCTTTGGGGACCCACACAAGTGAGGTGTCATTTTACTTGGGAGACTGAGGGGAACGCTGGGGAGTAGGAATTTTGTGCTGGAGCGGTGATCGTACAAACGAAAGTCATGAAAATATGCTTTTTTAAGCAAATTATGAGGTTTGCAGAGGAGTCTGGGTAAGAAAATGTTGGGGGATCCACGCAAGCCACACCTCCCTGGACTCCTTGGGGTGTCTAGTTTAAAAAAATGTTTGGGTTTGGTAGGTTTCCCTAGATGAAGGCCACACCCAGGACCAAAAACATAGGTGCCCACTCCCCCCAAACACAGGTAATTTTGTATTATATCATTTTGATGTGTCCACATACGTCTGATGTGCCCAACACTAAAATTGTGAAAAGAAACACACTTAGGTTATGTGAAAAAGACCCCTCACCCACCAACCAAGTCAGTGGCATGCTTCATCATCGGGGTCCCCACCTGAGACACCCAGCGTGTCTCAAGTGTGCTGCGACGCCTGATTACAGCGGAGCAGGTTTTGTCATTTGTACCACACATACTGGTTGGATTTGGCACAAGGGTGAGTGATGGTTCAGTAGATCAAATTTTATTAACAAGAGATTTCACAAAAGTGAAATGTACTGGTAATAACTGAAAGGCCAAAAAACTGAACCAATGACTCACAGCTCGTAATCTGTAAAGCCACCTCAAGGCACCAACCGCTTTACAGTCCATTCAAACACCTTTCATACATGACATGCACAAGACCATTCACGCCACCAGCCAAGGGCCGAGCACATTACAACACTCGCATCGACAGACAGTGCCAGTCAAAGGCCCATCACTTTCATACGCCCACATGCTTGATACAGCAATCACACCAGCTGATGAGCGTGTGGACTGGCATTTGGCTGACACCGCTAGCCAAGCGCCACCCCACCCATAACGCCAGCCAAGCGCCACCCCAAGCACACCGCCAGCCAAGCACCACCCCAAGCACACCGCCAGCCAAGTGCCACCCCACCGATACCGCCAGCCAAGCGCCACCCCAAGCACAACACCAGCCAAGCGCCACCCCTAGCACACTGCCAGCCAAGCGCCAGCCCAAGCACACCGCCAGCCAAGCGCCACCCCACCTATACTGCCAGCCAAGCGCCACCCCAAGCACACCGCCAGCCAAGCGCCACCCCAAGCACACTGCCAGCCAAGCGCCACCCCACCCATACCACCAGCCAAGCGCCACCCCACGCACACCGCCATCACTTTTTTTGTTTAGAAACAACAAAGAAACCAGTAACTACTTATTAAATAAGTACAAAACTACAAACACAAAAGCTCTAACTAAATACATGACAGTGATGCCAACCGTAAAACCGAACATATAAAATATAAAATAGGCAGTTTACGCTCACGGTATTTCCCAAAAGTTTTTCCTTGTGTGGTAACTTCTAAAACAGCCGGGCACACACAGCCCAGGCTTTGAAGGGAATTCGGGGCAGTACCTCTGGCTCTCCATCTGGATTGATCTCCGGGCACATACTCTACATTTCTTTGTGAGCAAGTCTTGTTTGGGAGTGGGAGGAATGTGATCTGGAAAGTGGCGATCTTTCAATCTAGCCAAATCTTCCACCACTTCTACTCTAGGAACTGTTGCCCGTTCCACAACAATAAGGCTCTCTATCACTGACTCCTGAAATTTAACAAATGTCATCCTTGACTCAGGTGAACAATCCTTGAACACAATAAAAGCATTAAAAGTTGCCAAATGAAATAAATGTAGGGCCAACTTTTTATACCACACGTAAGACTTACGAAGAGCAGTGTAAGGTTCCAACCTCTGATCTACTCTATCAACACCACCCATGTGCCTATGGTAGTCCAAAATGCACACAGGTTTGCGCACTTCCACAACCTGACCCCAAACAGTCACAGGGGAAGTACTCTCATAATGGATGGTAGATAGCATGTACACATCCCTCCTGTCTGAAACTTTCAGAGCTAGCAGCTCATTATACGCAAGGCACTGTACTGTCCTCTCTCAAGTTTTTTACAGACAAGCTCCCTTGGATAGCCTTTCCGGTTAGAACGGATTGTGCCACAAGCAACAGTGTCCACTCTAAATAACTCCTTGAACCGATGCACTCCAGTGTAGAAATTATCTATGTACAAATGGTGACCTTTGTTAAACAGTCGTCTACCAAGTTCCCACACACTTTTTTTGCTAATTCCAAAAGTGGCCGGACAACCAAGAGGGTCAATACTGGAATCCCTACCAGTGTAGAGCCGGAAATTATACACATATCCTGTACTGCTTTCTGACAGCATATACAATTTAATCCCATACCGTGCCCTCTTACTAGGAATGTACTGCTTAAAAACTAAACGCCCCTTGAAAAGGACAAAAGAGTCGTCCACACTTATCTCTTTGCCTGGAACATAGACCTCTGAAAAACGATCTACAAAATGAACAAGGACAGGCCTAATCTTAAAAAGACGGTCACAATCAGGGTGATCTTGTGTCAAGGCTAAAGCATTGTCAACAAAATGCAGCATACGAAGAAGAAGCAAATACCGATTACGTGTCATAGTTGCAGGAAATATAGCCGTTGCCATCAAGGGAATAGTAGGCCAATAAGAAGCCAGTGACGGCTTCCTGATCAACCCCATCAAAAAAGTCAAACCTAAAAACATTTTCATCTCTTCCAGATATGTGGGAACCCACTGAGTAGCTCTAGACTGAGGCTTACGTTTGGCAGCTATGTCTCGCAAATATTGCTCTGCATACAAATTAGTCTGCTCCACAATCTCTTCCAAAAATACATTGTGAAAAAAATGGACAGGCAAAAAGTTTTCCGTATTGACTCTACACCCTGGTAGACCAGTAAATGCAGGTAACTGTGGCTGCTCCATGTTTGGGGCAATCCAGGTGTCAGGTCTTCTAATGGGAAACCCTTCAGCCCCAGGCTGCTGCACTCTTGGCACATCAATGTCCTCCTCTACAACAGGCCCTTCATCTGCACTGAGAGTAGCTTCCACATCAGAAGAATACTCTCGGACAGAAAACTCACTGCCAGAATCTCTCACTTCCTCCTCTGCCTCAGATGCAGAGTCAGTCTCGTAATCATGGTCTGAAGACGACTCAAAGAGCATGCCAACAACCTGCTGAGCAGTCACTCTGTGGCTAGCCATGATCCTCACTAATAACAAATGGATTGCCAACAACAACTAGCACTAAAATAAGTAATAAACAAAGTGTAGCTTTATCACAAAGAGTTATGTACTAAAAAACTACACCTCTCACTTGCCTGAAAAAGCTACTCACCAGCAACTACTTTGCACAGACACAGCAATCACCAATGATATCCCACTAAAAAGAAAAAAGAAAAAAGCAAATTAGACATATGACAACACAAATACCATTGTGCTCAAATCTAAGGACAATTTCACACACAATACTACATTTAGTACACCACCTACAAACATGTCATTCATGCATGTCAACAATACTCTTTTGGAGTAAATTGCTTTCACTTACCTAAAACATGCAACTATGCAAACCGCAGGACAACTACTGCCAAACCCGCAAGGATCCACAGCAAAGGAAGCAAAAGCTTTGAACTAGAACAAAAAGAAGAAATAAACTGTTATAATCACAAATACAAATACTTCGCCAGTTGACAAACACCCCACCACCAAGAACTTAGAAATTGTCCCTGGTGCCTAAGTGGCTTCTGCCCCAGTAGGAGGCAGATGGGCCTAAAAAAAAAATAGGCTGATCTGCCTCCAAGGTGGGCAGAAAATGGCCATCACTAATGTGCCCACTTTGGGGTAAGACCTTTGCCAAAGGTGCCGCCGCCCCCCACACAAAACACACACACACACACACACACAGGATCCCTGGTGCCTAAGTGGATTCTGCCCCCCTTGGGGGCAGATGGGCGTAAAAAAATTGGCCGATCTGCCCCCAAGGAGGGCAGAAATGGCCAACAGCTCTGTGTCCACTTTAGGGGATAACCCTTGCCAAAGGGGGTAAACGGGGGGCACTCCCAGCACTAAACAAAAAAAGGGGAACCAAAAAGAAAAAAATCCCTGCCGTATTAGTGGTTTCTGCCCTCCTTGGGGGCAGATGGGCCTACAAAAATAGTCCCCTCTGCCCCCAAGGGGGGCAGAGATAGCCAATATGAAATTTCCCCCTTGGGGGGGGCGACCCTTGCCCAAGGGGTGCCCCCAAACACACAAAACACACAAACACCTCACAATCCCTGGCGCCTAGTGGGTTTCAACCCCCCCGGGGGCCAGATCGGCCAAAAACATGGCCTATCTAGCCCCAGGGGGGGGCCGAACATATAAAAAAATTATTGCCCCGGGGCAGCGACCCTTGCCTAAGGGGTCGCTGCCCTACAACAAAGAAAATAATTTCCCTGGTGTCTAGTGGTTTTTGCCCCCCCCCCGAAAAAAGAAAAAAATGCCTCCCAATGGGAGCGACCCTTGACCAAGGGGTCGCTCTCAAACAATATGCAGAAAAAAACATCCCTGGTGTCTAGTGGTTTTTCGACCCCCCCAGGGGCAGATCGGATGAAAAATCGGCTGATCTGCCCCCGGGGGGGGGGCGAAAAAGGAAAAAAATGCCCCCCAATGGGAGCGACCCTTGCCCAAGGGGTTGCTCCCAAACAATATGCAGAAAATAAAACATCCCTGGTGTCTAGTGGTTTTTCAACCCCCTGGGGGCAGATCGGCCGAAAAATCGGCCGATCTGCCCCCAGGGGGGCGCCGAAAAAGGAAAAAAATGCCCCCCCAATGGGAGCGACCCTTGTCCAAGGGGTCGCCCCCCAAAACTACCAACAAAAGGTAATCCCTGGTGCCTAGTGGGCATTCCTGCTCCAGGATCGCGTGCCCCGCCCGCGATCCTGGAGCAGGAATCCACAGAAAACAGGCACCGGGGGAAGGGAAAAACCCTTTCCTTTCCCCCTTTGTCTGTTTTCCCCCCACCCCCAAAGAAGAAAGGACTCACCTTTTCGATCCTTTCTCCTGGACGCTCTGGAAGCAAATGGCTTCCAGCACGTCCCTCGGCAATATTTGATGACGTCGCGCGCTGTGCGCGCTGATGTCATCGGATTGCCGAGGGGGGGTTTGGGGGTGGAAGGGGAAGGGCTTCCCCTTCCATCCACGACCAGGGGTGTGGGTGGGGGGCTCATGGGAGGAGCGCTAGCGCTCCCCCCTGTTCCCGGGTGCAGGACGAGGTGATCTCGTCCAAGGCACCCGGGAACTGGTGCCTTGGACGAGATCACCTCGTCCAAGGCACCATAGGGGTTAAGGCAAGGTAGGTTTCCACTTCCAAAAAATGACTTTAACTCCATAAATTTGGTGCTAGACATTTCTAGCACCAAAATATAAATATGGAGTTAGTTCTGCACCAAATTAGAGTAAAAAAAACTGAGTATAAATATGCCCCTTAGCATCAAACAATTACGCTAATCTGGTTAGAGTCATTTATTTTGAATCTAACCTACCTAACATAATTTTTTTTTACGCTAGCCTACCCTTTGCACTGACTTGCACCAATCCATGAATATGATGCCCAGTTGGTGCTGAAAAATGGTGCAAGCGAGTGCAAAACTTTTTGGTGCAAAACTGTATTTGTGCAGTTTTGCACCAAAAAGTATAAATAAGGCCCTAGTTATTTATGGTCCGGGGACCATGGTTGCCTCTCCTCTTTTTGTCAGCATGTTTCTTGTAAGAGCACTTCGCCTTGGTCAAGTGTTCTCTAGCAGATCTGAATTAATTAGCAGCTGGGACCAATCCTCCCGACCTTCCCATGATAATGTTTGGGTGTCTACCAGAGTTCAAATAGAAAGAAGAATAACCAGTGAAGGCATGAATAGCATTGTTGTATGCAAATTCTGGCCAATCATTATCTTGGTCCAGGAGATATAAGTGTAGGTACTGCTCTATCTCCTGGTTAACTCTTTCTGTCTGTCCATCCATTTCCAGATGATAACTGGTAGAATAACGTGAGTCTATTCCAAGTTGTTTCATAAAGGCCCTCCAGAATTTTGAAACAAATTGGGGACCTCGATCTGAGATTACAACCACCGGAATGCCATGAGCTTTCACTATGTGCTGTGAAAATAAGGCCCATATTTATACTTTTTTAGCGCCACATTAGCACCGCTTTTTGATGCAACAATGGCGTAAACTCACAAAATACAATTGTATTTTGCAAGTTTGTGCCGTTTTTGCATCAGAAAATGACACAAATGCAGCGCTAAAAATGTATTAATATGGGCCTAAGTGTGCTAACTGAGAGGCTCTAGGAACCTTCTTCAGAGGGATGAAATGACTCATTTTTATAACTAGGATTGTGTCAAAACCTTGACTTGAAGGTAAATCTACAATCAAATCCATAGTAATGCTGTGCCAGGTATATGATACAATGGGTAGAGGCTGAAGCTCATCTTCAGGAGCTAATCATCTTCTCTTTCCCTGAATGCATTTATCACAGGTTTGAACGTATTGTCTTATTTGAGGGATCATGGCAGGCCACCAGAAATACCTCTTAATTAATTCTGTAGTCTTCAAAATTCCATTATGACCAGCTAAAGGATCATCATGACACTTTTAGCACTAGTTCTTGCAACACACGAGTTGGCAAATATAAAGCATTTTCAAAAAAAGGAAGATTTTCCAAAACCTTCTTCCTGCTTTTTTGTTGGCCCAATCAGAAATTTCCTGGTCAGACATGGATTCTCAAACCTTCTTTTTTATTTCGGAAAATTGTAAGGTACAAACTTGTCTGCTGGAATAATCGGAATCTTTTCAGCTTCTCTGGCCCCAGGTACATTATTCATTCTTGATAATGCATCTGTCTTGCCATTGGCAGAACCAGGTTGATAGGTAAAATTAAAATGAGCAAAGCACAAGGACCATCTGAATTGTCTTGGAGTTAATGTCTGAGCATACTTTAAAAACTGAGGGCCATATTCATACTTTTTGATGCAAAACTGCGCCAACGCAGTTTTGCGCCAAAAAGTTTAACGCTGACTAATGCCATTTCTTTGCTCCACTCGAGCATCAAATTTATACTTTGACGCTCGGTGGCGCAAACCACTGGTTAGAGTCATATTTTTCTTTACTCAAACCAATGCTCCACGTCGTAAAGAAAAACGGTCTTAGCGTGGCGAAAATGACTTTAATCCGGTTTACGATGTCGCAAACCGGATACAAGCCTTTTTTTGCTGCAATAGTGTCAAAAAGCAGAGCAAATACAGCAAAATGAGCAAAGGAGGCCCAAAATGGATCCCAGAAGCTATGAGAGACCCCAGGAAGATGACAACCAACGAGGAACCAGCCAGGAGGGCCCACACAAGACCCAGGAGAGGGAGAAGAAGAACAGAAAGTGTCGGTTCAGTGCAGAGGAGCATGAAATACTGGTGAAAGAGGTAACAGAACACCAGCACCAACTTTTTGTCACCTCTAAATTGCCAATTGGGAGAGGAGTGGCAATTTGGCAACAAATTGTCGATAAGATCAAGAGTGTGGCAGAAGTACGGAGAACAGTCACCGAGTGCAAGAAGCGCTGGCATGACTGCAAGCGCAGGACCAAGGAAAAGATGGCAAGGAACAGGAGGGCAGCACTGCAGACTGGAGGTGGGAGACCAGCACCGCAGGAGGCCCTGGACCACATGGAGGAGATGGTGGCAGCCGTCATCCCAGAGGAGATCGTCACAGGGATTCAAGGACAGGACAGGGCAGACTATCAGGATACCACACAGATGCAGGGTAAGTGGCATGGGGAACTAAAATGCCTTATTGTTAACTGCAAGCGGGGGGGGTACATACCTACTACAGAATGCATGTAAGCCATGATAATCCGGTAGTGGAAAGGGCAAAGTGGCACTGCCCGGGTATATGGGCTGTGCAGGGCAAACCTGGGGCACAGCAAAACACTACATCAACAACCTTTGCATCAGGGTATGCTGCCATGCCAAGGATGTTGGAAAAACAAAGCCAGTCCAGGAGGGTAGGGTACAACGTAAAACAGGCATGCTGTCACACAACAGCTGGTATTGTCACTACATGAACTAGGGCTCAATTAACAGTCTCAGGTCATATCCGCAATTGATATTTAACATTGACAACAGTTGCCACTGCCACCTCTGCTGTGTGTGCTGGTCAAGTAGCTAATGGCAGTTACGTGCACATGGATCAAACACACCCAAATAGGAGGGTTCAGGATGACAACGTTATCAATCACCTGTAAATAATAAAAGTGTGCTAATCCTGTCAAATGCCCATGTCCATAGTGGCTACAAACATTAGGTATTGTTATAAACATTATGAGGTGCACAGCAGTAATGTCATACCCATGCTGCACATGTCAGGGTCTACCGTGTGGCTGGGTCACAATAGCTGCAATGCCACCATGCAACATCTCAAGTGTCATAGTGCAAAGACAACAGCATTGTGGTGGAGGACGTATGTGGTGAAACACACCCACACAGTCCTAAGAGGAAATGGATCACTGCTAGGACCATCAGTGCAATCCAATGTAGCACACATTCCCCAACATCAGCAGTACACAATACCAATGCTGACACCCGTATCGTGCCATGCCAATGCTATACATAGTATATGCTAGGTCTCAGCAACATATAGGTGGATGTGAAATATCTGAGACTGGGTCAGTTCCTGAATTTTAAGTGTGGTGCAAGTGCCATCAGAACACCCACAGCCAGTGCAAGGCCACACCATGATAATGGAAGTAGTCGGAGGGTAGAGTAGGGCAAGAAGGGGGCAACATACAATTTGGACAGAACCTACACCTAGAGGATGTGACGCAGACAAGTCCCCAAACTGCCCACACTACATGTGACATGCAGGTGGGGCATAGGCCTGGTAGAATGCTAATATTAATGATAGGAACAATTAACAGGAACCAAGATCACAATGTGCAAATAATAGGAAGTCAGGCACGTCATATTACAAATGCCACAAGACAGCCACACTAATTGTACAATATCTCATTGCAGACGATGAAGGCTATCCTGGGGATAACCCTGTCCTGGAATTTTTTGATGACATGGATGACGAGCTGACAAACATCAGCCATCAGACCCTCAAAGATGTCCTTGGAGCCCTCCAGACCAAACCTTCAGTCACAAGGAGGAGCACAGAAGTAGCAGCCGACACAGAAGACCCACCCACCACCCCAATTGTACGACCTGCCAGCTCCAACCTGGCCTATAGTGGGTACCTTGTGGTACTTACACCCTGTGCCAGGTCCACTTATCCCTTATTAGTAGAATAGAGGTGTTTCTAGCAGCTTAGGCTGATAGAAGGTAGCTATGGCAAAGCAGCTTAGGCTGAACTAGGAGACATGCAAAGCTCCTACTATTCCACTTATATCATATGCACAATATCATAAGAAAACACAATACTCAGAGTTACTAAAAGTAAAGGTACTTTATTTTTATGACAATATGCTACAAGTATGTCAGTGAGTACCCTCCGTAAGAAGGTAAGTAATATACACAAGTTATATGTACACAAACCCAAAACAGGTAAGTAAGAGTCAGAAAAGTAATGCAAACAGTGTAGAATTACAATAGGTTGCAATAGGCAAACATAGGTCTAGGGGCAACACAAACCATATACTCCAAAAGTGGAATGCGAATCACGAATGGACCCCATACCTATAGAAGCTTGTAGAGGGTCGCTGGGTCTATAAGAAAACAGTCAGGGTGTCCAAGATACCCCACATCAAGACCCTGAAAAGTAGGAGTAAAGGACACCTACTACCCCAAAAGAACACAATAGTCGTGATAGGGGGATTCTGCAAGAACCACAAACAGCAGCAAAGCACTGAAGACGGATTCCTGGACCTGAGGACCTGCAAGGCAAGGGGACCAAGTCCAAGAGTCGCAATAGTGTCCAGGGGGGGCAGGAGCCCAGGAAAACCCGGATAAAGGTGCAAGGAAGCTGCCTTAAGATGGAAGAAGCTTAGGATTCTGCAACAACGAAGAGAGCTAGGAACTTCTCCTTTGGATGGAAGATGTCCCACGGTGTGCTGAAAGTTGCAGAAGTGTTCCCACGCAGCAATACCTCAAACAAGCCTTGCTAGCTGCAAGGGTAACGGCAGAGGTTTTTGGGTGCTGCTGGGACCAGGATGTCGCCCCTTGGAGGATGAGACAGAGGGGGCGCTCATCAACTCAGAGAGCCCCCACAGAAGCAGGCAACACCCGCAGAAGTACCCAAACAGGCACTTAGAAGATTTGTGAACCGGAGCTGGCTCAGAGTCACAAAGGAGGGTACCATGACGCCGGAGGCCAACTCAGAGGGTTGAGCACTGCAGGACGGAGTGCTGGGGACCCAGGCTAGTCTGTGCATGAAGGAAATCCTGGAAGAGTGCACAGGAGCTGTAGCAGCTGCAAATCACGCAGTACACAGGTTTGCAGTCTAGCGTGGGGAGGCAAGAACTTACCTCCACCAAACTTGGACTGAAGGATCACTGGACTGTGGGAGTCACTTGGATAGAGTTCCTGTGTTCCAGGGACCATGCTCGTCAGGATGAGAGGGGACCCAGAGGACTGGTGATACAGTCTTTTGGTGCCTGCGTTAGCAGGGGGAAGATTCCGTCGACCCACTGGAGATTTCTTCTTGGCTTCCAGTGCAGGGTTAAGGCAGGTGACCCCCAGAGCATGCACCACCAGGAAACAGTTGAGAAAGCCGGCAGGATGAGGCGCTACAATGTTGCTGGTAGTCGTCTTGCTACTTTGTTGCGGTTTTGCAGGCGTCCTGTAGCAGTCAGCGGTTGATCCTTGGCAGAAGTTGAAGAGGGAAGTGCAGAGGAACTCTGGTGAGCTCTTGCATTCGTTATCTTGGGAATACCCCAGCGGAGAGACCCTAAATAGCCAGAAAAGGAGGTTTGGCTACCAAGAAAGGAGGATTGGCTAGCAAGAAAGGTAAGAGCCTATCAGAGGGGGTCTCTGACGTCACCGCCTGGCACTGGCCACTCAGAGCAGTCCAGTGTGCCCCCAACACCTCTGTTTCCAAGATGGCAGAGGTCTGGGACACACTGGAGGAGCTCTGGTCACCTCCCCTGGGAGGTAATGGTCAGGGGAGTGGTCACTCCCCTTTCCTTTGTTCAGTTTCACGCCAGAGCAGGGCTGGGGGATCCCTGAACCGGTGTAGACTGGCTTATGCAGAGATGGGCACCATCTGTGCCCATCAAAGCATTTCCAGAGGCTGCGGGAGGCTACTCCTCCCAGCCCATCACACCTATTTCCAAAGGGAGAGGGTGTAACACCCTCTCTCCGAGGAAATCCTTTGTTCTACCTTTCTGGGCCAGGGCTGCCTGGACCCCAGGGGGGCAGAAACCTGTCTGAGGGGTTGGCCGCAGCAACAGCTGCAGTGCAAACCCTGAAAAGGCAGTTTGGCATCACCCCGGTTCTGTGCTAGAGACCCGGGGGATCATGGAATTGTCCCCCTAATACCAGAATGGTATTCGGGTGACAATTCCATGAGCTTAGACATGTTACATGGCCATGTTCGGAGTTACCATTGTGTCGCTATACATAGGTAGTGACCTATGTATAGTGCACGCGTGTAATGGTGTCCCCGCAGTCACAAAGTCCTGGGAATTTGCCCTGAACGATGTGGGGGCACCTTGGCTAGTGCCAGGGTGCCCACACACTAAGTAACTTGGCACCCAACCTTCACCAGGTGAAGGTTAGACATATAGGTGACTTATAAGTTACTTATGTGCAGTGAAAAATGGCTGTGAAATAATGTGGATGTTATTTCACTGAGGCTGCAGTGGCAGGCCTGTGTAAGAATTGTCTGAGCTCCCTATGGGCGGCAAAATAAATGCTGCAGCCCATAGGAATCTCCTGAAACCCCAATACCCTGGGTACCTAAGTACCATATACAAGGGAATCATATGGGTGTACCAGTGTGCCAATGAGAATTGGTAAATTTAGTCACTAGCCTGCAGTGACAAATTTAGAAAGCAGAGAGAGAATAAACACTGAGGTTCTGGTTAGCAGAGCCTCAGTGATACAGTTAGGCACCACACAGGGAACACATGCAGGGCACATACTATAAGCACTGGGGTCCTGCCTAGCAGGATCCCAGTTACACAGGGGCTAAAACATACATACATGCAGTGAACATGGGGGTATCTTGCCAGGCAAGATGGCACTTTCCTACACATGCAGGTGGGGCATAGGCCTGGTAGAATATCAATGATAGGAACAATGAACAGGAACCAAGATCACAATGTGCAAATAATAGTAAGTCAGGCATGTCATATTACAAATGCCACAACACAGACAAATTAATTGTACAATATCTCATTGCAGAGGACAAAGGCTCTCCTGGGGATAAGCCTGTCCTGGAATTTCTTGATGACATGGATGACGAGCTGACAAACATCAGCCAGCAGACCCTCCAAGATGTCCTTGGAACCCTCCAGACCCCACCTTCAGTCACAAGGAGGAGCACAGAAGTAGGAGCCGACACAGAGGACCCACCCACCACCCCAATTGTACGACCTGCCAGCTCCAACCCAGCTGAGGACTCTGACGACACTGGCACCAGCCATGAGAGGACTGTAGTTGGAGTACAGCGGGAGCTGGCCAAGGAGGTGCAGGTGGGGATGCAAAATATTGCAGACAGCCTTGAGGGGGTACGTTCGTGCATGATGTCATCTGCAGAACAGGCAGCAGCCATGCAAGGGCCAACATCATTTCTGCAAGAACTTCAACAATGTGTGAAGGAAATCAGCAGTAAGGGAGTTGCTGCAACACCTCACACCCTTAGGGCCGACCTGGCTGCCTACCACAGTGATGTAGCTGCTATACTCAAGAACTAGCAGCTCCTCCTTGCTGCAGTACTGCCCTTAATAGCCCTACAGTTGGCAGCTATCGGTATTTCTGACTCCATGTCTTCAAACACTGAAGTGTGTGTTGCCCCTTCAAACCCACCACAACCAACGGCAGAGGAGATGACACACACATCAGAAGAAGAAGATGTGGAACAGATCACCTTCACCTGTAAGAGTACCCGGTAGCACAAGTCCATGCCAAATGGGCAATTTTATCCTAGGTCCTGTGCTTGTTACCATGACAGTTTTGCAACAGCTGCTCACATGCATTGTTCTCCAGCCCACTGTTTGCTTTGACACTATGCTCTGTGAGTGTCTCTCACTACCTCATTGGAAAACCATGTTCCACTGCACTGTATGATACTTCACCCCAGCATATCCAATGACATGTCCCATTGCACCTGTGTAGTATCACAATCGAATGTATCATACTAATGGACTCACAATCCTGGACTATATAAATATTGCACTACAGCACTTTAAAATTAATAGCACTTACACAACCACTTTGTCTCTGTGTAATGTGACACATCAACCATGAGATTAGTGATGTATGTCACATGTCAATGGCCATAGAATGTCAAGACAACTGCCTTGAAAGATTGTGGGCTGAGAATTATTCACTGGGCACTGGATTGTATCATCATCTGCGCTTCCTGAGGCTTATTTCTGAAGTAAATAGAAAACTAAAAGTGTAATGCTGTGTTGGACTGAAAAAGTCTGCTTCATGGGACGTTTAAGCAGAAAATCAATGTGTTCAAAATTCCCTTCTGCACAATCTTTATGTATGTGACATCTGACTATAAACTGTCATCACACACACACTCACCATACAGCAGGAATGGATGTGTACGAGTGTAAGGACAAATATGTGACGTGGGAGTACAATATAAGATATGATAGCTGTGAGTTATGCATACAATACTACATAAGATTATAGCATCATTCACCTTATCATGGTTCACATGAACATCAGGCTGCAGGCAGACGTACCACAGTGCCCAAGATTCCAAATGAGGTCTCAAACGATGACTGAAAACACACCTCCAAACTTAAGAACACATTGGGAACCATAGTAACCTTGAGTGGTGGGTGCAATGGATGGCAGATGCATAGAGAAGTAGCTTTGGTGTAGCTGCCAATGTGACAGCTCAATTGGAAGTGGTAATAATGGGATTCGGATGCAGGATGGAACACAACTGCTAATACTAAATTGACACTGTTCACCCATGCCAAGTACCTGATCCCCAAGAATATGGCACATACTGTAAAGGAGTACCTAAATATTTATTTAACATTAAAAAACAGATACTAAAACTATGGGAAACACCTTAACCAACCTAACCTAACCTATCCTAAATACACATTACCCACAACTGGCCCCAACTACCCTAATCTAAACTTACTTATCACATTTAACTAAACACTCTGAACATCAACCCCCCATCCTGCTTATATGACAGGACACATGTAGGACAACATATACTAACCTAAACACATACCATCTTATCCTAAACAAACATATATATATATATATATATATATATATATATATATATATATATATATATTATTATAATTTTTTTTTTCATTTGTTTTATTTTTATACTCAAAAACCCCATCATCCCACACCCACCCACCCACAAATAAAACACATGTAAAAAAATAATCCCCTACACCTCCAACCCACTTATACTAACTAATTTAACTACCTATTCTAACCTAACACTAAGCCCCCTAAACCCAATAAATATAAGAACCAGGAAAGAGGAGGTAGGGGAGGGAATCATGGCTGAGGGTCCAACAGTTACAAGTTTGCCCTCCGAGGGTCTTTTTTATCCCACGCAGTCTCCTGCTGTTGCGGGACACCTCCTGCTGCAGCATGTCCATCCTGCGCAACTCCGTTGCATGTCACGTTGCATGTTCCTAAATTCCTCAATGTCAATGACTGCAGCAGGGGTGGTCTGTGTGCCACTAGTGGATGGTTGTGCAGGGGCTGGTGCCATGCTTTGAGGGGGAGGTACAGGAGCTGATGTTAGTGGTCCAGGAGCAGATGATGTTGAGGGACCTGCAACGCTGGCTGAGATCCTTGGTGCCACTTGTGTCAGAGTGGTGGTGCTGGTGGTGGCAGCTGTTGTGGACACAGATGGGCCCCCTTGGGCCAATGCCATCCAGACCCCTGTGGCTCTCCCATGTTGTGGAACCCAGACTCCACATCCAGAATGTGGCGGTAACGCAACACCCTCCTCTGGAATTCTCGGATCAGATTGGCATCTATATTGGCAACTGTAAAAAATAAGATAGCCAAACATTAGTTACATTATTGTGTGATACATCTACTGATGATATTCAAACACTTCCTCAAAATTAGCTTAAACAGCCCAAATCACAGTACAGATGATGGATTTTCCCTGAGGAATTACATTCCAACACAGCCTACACATCTCCTATCTAACAGCACAGCAATGATCAAAAATGTGTGTACCTACTTAAATGATCTGTGCATCATTGTTATGCCATTAGTCACATAACAAATGCTTCAAGTAGTCCACATGTGACAGGCCAACTAATGACTATCTTCTGGATGACAATCAAGGCCCACAAGATTTGTGATTTGTAAATGGAATTGCCAGGATGGTATGCAGTTGCTAATCATGAGGGGGTTTCCTAGGTTGGAACAAAGGAATGTTGGAATGGCATGGATGTCTTCTACACTGGTATCCTCACACCTAGGTAAACATATTTCAGAACCCTAACACTGTGCCTCAGGGGGTGATGGACATGCAACACATACTTTCAAACATCAAGGACAGCCAGAAAGCTGTGTACAGCTGTCCATGGGTTTAGTCAGTCCACCAAAGGTAAGGAGGGCTTCCAACTAGGATAGACACAAACATTGTACAATCCCATCCACGTTTATGTTCCTAATTGCAGACAATTGTCCACATCATTTTCTAACACTAATAACCTTTCCAAAAACAAGCTCATAGATCCAAGCACCCATCTGGGCTTGAGCTGCATGCACACTTATGACATTCAACTCAAGTGCCACATAAACGTAGCACAACTTGTGGAGCTAGATGCTGCTAGGAAGTCAAACATACAGTCCTACATGTTCATTAGTTAACAGGGAGACTCAAGTCTGTGGGTAATACTTTGGCATCCCTGCTGTGTGTGAATCAGGGTATGAAATGCTCACTAAATAATGAAAATGGCTACCACCAAAATTTTCATTGCCATCAATGTAGCAACTAATATCACCCTGTTCACCTGCCCATGGCTGGATCCCATACCCCTGATCAACTGAAAGAGAAAATGAGTGTAAAAATTTGGATGTTGCTTGCACCATGATTATTACTTTGCGTGTCAGCTGTTATCTTGTGTCGTCTGTAACTCATCTGTGTTTGTTTTATTGTGTGGAATCCTAGGCTTCCAGGATGTTCTATCAGCATTGGGTTGTTTATTTATCTAAACTGGTGTTTGGCTGATTGACCGGATATGAGCGGTATATTTGTAAACCTTCAGTACATTGTGTATCTCCCATGCATTATGTCATGTGAAAGAAGTGTCCATGTGTCTTCTCTGGAGGTGACACGATACTTCCACACAAAGAATCCATTCCACAGTGGTGGTAACATGGTTGCACTATGTGGCCTGAAAATCCCATCCAATTCAACATATATAATAGCATGTGAAATACAACAGGGAGGCCCTATGATTTGGCTAGGTGACAATGTACAACACATCTCCAAACGTTTGCAGCACTGAAGTGTTCACAATTGACAATGCACAAATATCCCATGTGTGACAAGTTCTATGAAAACCAATTTTTGTGCCCTCACTGAGTTGGCTCATGTGCAAACGTGTACCTACACTGCTAAACCTGGTCCAGGTAAGGTGGCTAACTTGGTTGTAGGGGTGAAGGTTTAATTGTCAGAAGGTCCATATGCCTGTACATCTGTTGTGTGTATGTGTAATTGTGTCAATCCGTATGTGTAGCAATGTGCAGTTTGCAATAATGTCACATCAATATTTGTTCTTAGCACAGTCCACTTGATAGTTGCTAGCAGCCAATGTCACCCCAGGAGTGATGTGAGATGTTGGTACTGCCTGAATGATTCCATGTTCCCTTCATTAGAGCCATCATCATCATGCTATGTCTCTTATGGTGTTTGCCCTGCAGCAAAACACATTACATACCCCTGACACTGTATGTATTACTTGGAAGGGTGTGTGATTGAGTGTTATTGATGTGATATTAGATGGTTCATCTTCCAAGTTGTACTCCCAGTTAAGGCCAGGTCATTGTCACTGTGTGGTTTTAAATTGGTCCCTTGTGGCCAGGACACGCTACAGCCCATGTAGTCACGACTACACACTGCCCATGGGTGGTGATGGCTGCTCAGTGATGGCAGTTTAGGGGTTTGCCTGAGCCACATCTGTGTGTTGATTTGGGTGCATGCTGGTCTGAAAGTGCCCAGCTTGGGATAGGCTGGGGTTGAGGGGAATGGGACTGGGTAGAGGAAGTTGGAGGTGGGAGGCTAGAGACAGGGACAATGGCTGCCATCAGTGAGTTGGCCAGAGCCTGGAATGATCTCTGTTGGGCCCCCAAGCCAGACTAAGGGGGTCATTCTGACCCTGGCGGTCAGTGTTAAAGTGGCGGCCAACCCGCCAACAGTCTGGCGGTCCAAAAAATGGAATTCTGACCCTGGCGGGAACCGCCAACACAGGCCGCCGCTTTAACACTCCGACCGCCACGGCGGCACAAACAAACAGCGCGGCGGTCACCGCCAACAGACAGGCGGCAGACAATGTACCGCCCACCCTATCACAACTCACCAATCCGCCACCTTTTCCGGGGCGGGAGCCCCGCCGATACAAACACGGGTGAAACAGACATTTCCAATGGAAAACGCTCACCTCGACACACTCCACGCGGAATCGGGACAGCATGGAACCGGAACTCCACATCCTCCCAGCCATTGCCTTCCTGCTCTTCTTCCAGGATCACGAACGTCGCCGCAGACGACAGCGGTGAGTACTGCACCTACGACACAGGGGAGGGGGGAGGAGGAAAGGTTACGGGCACACACATACGCCACACACCCACCCCCACCCTCACCCCCACCGAAATACCTACACACCAATGCAGATTGAAAAGTCAGAGTGACACCCCCAAACCCCCAAAACAAAAATGCAAAGACAAAAGGCAATGATTGTAAAAATAGAACTATATTACATCAATAATTAAGTATAGCGAACTTACCAATATATAAAGAATTAATACACATCTAGAACTATATATATACAAGTAGCAAAAGTCCGGCACAGTTTTGCAAAGTCCAAATGTCCGTGGGCCAATGTGCACCAACACATGGGCAAAGCCCACACACGAGATCGAGTCCATTGGAGAGAACACTGCTGGGGCATCACAAAAATAAAAAACTGGCACCTCAGGGGGAAGGGAAGGGGGGGCACCTCAGCCACATGAGTCCACGACGCCAGATCCACGAAGGGCCTCCATGCCCACTGTGCCATCCTGGGGAGTGCAAAGCCACAGTCTCTCAAGTCTCTACAGTGGGTGGATTGCCCACTGTGCCATCCTGGGGGGTGCAAAGCCACAGTCCATCAGGTGGATTACAGAGTCCACTGGTCATGGAGGAGGCATGGTGGGCAGAGTGCCTCGTGAAGCCCTGCCCGACACAGAACCGGGCCTGCCAATGGGCCAGCGGTGCTTGACAGGAGGGCCAAGCGGAGCGGTGCTTGACAGGAGGGCCCAGCGGAGCGGTGCTTGAGATGAGGGCCCAGCGGAGCAGTGCTTGACAGGAGGGCCCAACGGAGCGGTGCTTGAGATGAGGGCCCAGCGGAGCGGTGCTTAACAGGAGGGCCCAGCGGAGCGGTGCTTGACAGGAGGGCCCAGCGGAGCGGTGCTTGACAGGAGGGCCCAGCGGAGCGGTGCTTGACAGGAGGGCCCTGTTCAGCGGTGCCTGTCTTGGCGGGGCCCTGTTCAGCGGTGCTTCTCACGGCGGGGCCCTGTTCAGCGGTGCTCTTCACGGCGGGGCCCTGTTCACCGGTGCCTGTCTTGGCGGGGCCCTGTTCAGCGGTGCTTCTCATGGCGGGGCCCTGTTCAGCGGTGCTCCTCACGGCGGGGCCCTGTTCAGCGGTGCTCCTCACGGCGGGGCCCTGTTCAGCGGTGCTCCTCACGGCGGGGCCCTGTTCAGCGGTGCTTCTCACGGCGGGGCCCTGTTCAGCGGTGCTTCTCACGGCGGGGCCCTGTTCAGCGGTGCTCCTCACGGAGGGGCACTGTTCAGCGGTGCTTCTCACGGCGGGGCCCTGTTCAGCAGTGCCCTTCACGGCGGGGCCCTGTTCAGCGGTGCTTCTCACGGCGGGGCCCTGTTCAGCGGTGCTCCTCACGGCGGGGCCCTGTTCAGCGGTGCTCCTCACGGCGGGGCCCTGTTCAGCGGTGCTCCTCACGGCGGGGCCCTGTTCAGCGGTGCCCTTCACGGCGGGCCCTGTTCAGCGGTGCTTCTCACGGCGGGGCCCTGTTCAGCGGTGCTCCTCACGGCGGGGCCCTGTTCAGCGGTGCTTCTCACGGCGGGGCCCTGTTCAGCGGTGCCTGTCTTGGCGGGGCCCTGTACAGCGGTGCCTGTCTTGTGTTTGAAGTGAACCACACCTGGCCAATACTTCCTGCTCAGTCAGCATCGGACCTTTCCGTTGCGGGGCCCTCCTGTGATGGAGTCCTGGGGCCCTGGGTCTCCTCCGATACCCCCGGAATGGGGCTGGTGGGGCCCTCATGGCCAGGTCGGCTGCTCCCTGCCTTTTGCGCTTTGCTGCCCTTGCCCTCCTTGGCAGACTCTACATGGCCCTTGGCTCCCTTACCCGATGTGGCAGGTGACGGTGCAAGGCTACCCTCCTTGGGGGCAGGCGTATCAGGCCTGTCGCGCCTGCCCTTCAGTTTTTTGCTCCTCTTCCCAGGGGGGGGCTGGCTGTGCCTTTGCTGCTGGCCGGTGTCCCTGCACAAGGAAAGGGCGGACTCCAAAAACCAGCCACTTCTTGGGAGTTGCTGGGCTGGTGGTGGCTGAGGTGTTTTTGGAACTCTTACGAGATGGAGGGGGTGGGTCAGGTGAGGAAAAGAGGTCCAGTTTATAGAGGATTAGTTTTTTAGGAGCCATGGGAAGGGTAGCTGGAGTGGGTATGGGAGTGGAGGAAGAGGATGTGGTTGTAGGAGAGTCAAGTCTGGTGTCTTTGGGTGCAGGTGCTTGGGCTGGAGGCTGACGTGAGGTGGATGGCTGTTGGTTGGGTGCCTGCCTGCGTTTGTGTGGTTTGGAAGCGGGGGTGACAGACACACTAGAAGAGGACACAGGGGACGTGTACATGGCAGTGGGGGTGGTGACTGCACGTGTGCGGATGGTGTGGAGGGTGTGCTGGTGATGGGTGTACTGGCTGATGGTGGTGTGCATGCAGGTGTGAGTGTAGACGTCACAGGGAGGGAGGAGGGAGACGAGGAGGTGGGGGACACAGAGGAGGTAGTGGCTGTTGGCATGTCTGCATCTGTATGTTGCTTGTGTGAATGCTTGTGTGTTCTGTGGTGCTTATGTCTGGATGAGCTTCCCTTGGGTGTTTAGGTGTGTGCAGGCTGGTCTGTAGGTGTGGATGGGATAGGCAGAGGAACAGGGGAGTGGGACTGGGTGGAGGGAGTTAGAAGAGGGAGGCTGGAGACAGGGACAATCGCTGCTGTCAGTGCTGAGGCCAGAGCGTTGAACGATCGCTGATGGGCAGCCTGACCCGAATTAAGGCCCTCCAGGTATGCATTGCTTTGATGCACCTCCCTCTCCACACCCTGGATGGCATTCAAAAGGGTAGACTGCCCAACAATGATGGTCCTCAGGAGGTCAATGACCTCCTCACTGAGGGCAGCAGGGGTGACTGGGGCAGGGCCTGAGGTGCCTGGGGTGAAGGAGATGGCCGCCTTCCTGGCCGTGCGGGCACGGGCACGGGCCGAAGGCCGAGGGGCTGCTGGGAGGGCGGAGCTGGTGCGCTGGGTGGCGGCTGTACCTGTAGTATCGGTGGGCATGGATGTTGCCGCTACCGCAAGGGAGCTCCCATCCGAGGACGTGTCGGTGTCACTGACGTCTGCACGGGTCCCCGTGGTGGAGCCCCCCTCGCCCTCCGTCTCACTGGTCATGTCGGAGTCCGTTGCATGGCCCTCCGGGGCCATGTGAGATGCAGCTCCCTCTTGCGCCGATGCCACTTCTCCTCCGCCTGATGATGCTAATGCACACATTCACCGAAAAACAAAGAAAATGGGGGGGGGGATGGAGAAATAAAGACAAGTTGAGTGCATACATTGGGGACACTGTTGGCGGAGAGGACAGACACAGAAGCCCCTTGCACTACGCTGCGCACTTGGGGTACACTACTCATTCCCTGGGACATGCCCTACAAGCCTATGGGCGACAACTGCCCACACAGAATACACAGGTCCATGAATAGCATTACTAGGCACCCTACAGAGGTGGGGGGCGGGGGCACAGGACCATACCTCATGAGGGGCCTAGCCTACAGATATCGCCCTGGCCTAGGGATACCCACAGCCCTCCTCCCCCACCCAGGCACCTCCACTGCGTGCAAATTTAGCTGAATGTGCTGGTACTCACCCCCTTGTGTCTGCTGTGATGTCCTCAAACGCCCATCTAAATCGGGGTAGGCCACCGCCAGGATCGGGGACATCAGGGGGCTCAAGGTACAACTGGCACCCCTCCTAGGTTGGGAGGCCATCCCCAGCAGTGGGTGCCCCGTCTGTTGTGGACCCCAGGGCCCGGACGTCCTTGGCGATGGCACGCCAAATATCGATCTTTTGATGGGCGCTGACCTATGTGACATGTACAGGGGGGGAAAAGAAACATCATCACTTTTCTGCATGCTCGATGTGAGTGCCCCCCCTCCCAAAACTTGCCAGGTGGCACATGCTCTCATCTGTCGTGCCATGCATTCGTAATTCGCTCCCCTCCCCTCCATCGTACATCCACCCCACTCATCACAGGCATTGCCCACTATGCTTTGGCCCCCGTGTACTCACCTGTTGGTCTGGAGGACTGTAGAGTAGCGCATACTGGGGGAGGACCCCGTCCACGAGCTTCTCCAACTCTTCGGAACTGAAGGCGGGGGCCCTTTCCCCAGTCGCAGCAGCCATTATCACTTCCAGACCGAGGTCACAGCAGCACTTGCAGTATAGGTCCTCTCCTGTGGATGGTCAGGTCTCGTGTGATTAAGCAGAGAGAAAATGGCGGTCACGCCCGCGGCGGTGCGTACCGCGACCGCCGGCGCACATCGTCATTGGCTCCTGAAACCCATAGGGTTCAATGTTAACCAATGCTGCTTTGCGCCGCGGTCTTCGACCGCCTACTACCACGGCGTGCCACGCCAGCGCAATGACCTCACTTCACATTGTCACACTTCACAGGTCAGGCAGCCGCCATTTCAAGGGCCCACATGGCTTAATTCCTACTGCGTCACACATGGCTAGGCCTTGCATCGACACTCATACAAGCTATTCAATCCAGAGAGATTCGTGTACTGTGCAGGCTGTGGGAACTTACCTGTGGGTTGATTGACTCTGTGCTCCATGTTGTCCTTCCTAGGCACCGTCCGCTGGGACTTGCGAGGAGACGGAGGAATGTTCCCGTGTACAGACCGCTGGTGGACCTGTCGACAATGGAAGAACGACATGTCATACTCACCTACAGACTCAACAGTGCCACTATACAGGAACTGTGTGCCCAGCTGGAGCCAGACCTGATGTCACCCATCCGCCAACCCACAGGGATTCCGCCTCTAGTGCAGGTGCTGTCAGTACTCCATTTTTTGGCTAGTGGATCATTTCAAACTACAGTGGCCATTTCATCTGGGATGTCTCAGCCTATGTTTTCAAGGGTGTTGTCCAGAGTGTTGTCTGCCCTGATGAAATACATGCGGAGCTACATCATTTTCCCTGAGGTGGGTGACTTGCCGACGGTTAAAGGGTGATTTCTATGCCCTTGGACACATTCCCAATATCATTGGTGCCATTGATGGTACCCATGTGGCTTTGGTCCCCCCAAAAGACAATGAACAGGTGTACAGGAACCGAAAAAATTATCATTCGATGAATGTCCAGGTGGTCTGTTTGGCTGACCAGTACATCTCCCATGTAAATGCCAAGTTCCCAGGGTCAGTGCATGACGCGTACGTCATGAGAAATAGCAGCATCCCTTATGTGATGGAACAGCTACAGAGATAGCGTGTGCGCCTATGACATCCGTGGGGATCCGTGCATGGCAGGGGTCTTGACATCCTACTCTGTCTTCTTCCTCGATCTCAGGCTTTTCTTGCGGGGTGGTTCATGTTCTGCAGGGGGTGGGGTCCGGGTGGGCCGTTGCTGTTGTGTCAGGGCCTCCTGACCACTAGCGCCGGCGGAGGTGGTGGGCTGTTCTTCCTCCATGCTAGTGGCAGGGGCCCTTTGGGGGGCCACATGGTCCCGCAATGTGGTGACAATCTGGTTGAGTGCCACCACGATTGTACCCATTGCGGAACTGATGCTGCGCAGTTCTTCCCGGAACCCCATGTACTGGCCCTCCTGCATGGCCTGGATCTCCTGGAACCTGGCCAGGACCGTCGCCATCTTCTCTTGGGAGTGGTGGTACGCTCCCATGATGGTGGTGAGGGCCTCTTGGACAGTGGGTTCCCTAGGCCTGTCCTCCCTCTGTCGCACAGCAGCCCTCCCAGTTCCCCTTTGTTCCTGGGCCTCTGTCCCCTGGACGGTGTGCCCACTACCACTGCCCCCAGGTCCCTGTTGTTGTTGGGGTGGTGGGTTGCCCTGGGTGCCCTGTAGTGGTAGACACACCGCTGCTTGACCTGTCCTGGAGACAGAGGCATGGGCCCGCTGGGTGGGTGCTGTGCTGGGGTTTCCAGAGGGGGGTAGGTCTGCTGTGGCCTGTGGCTGCCTGAGGGGAACCGACTGTCTAGAGGTCCCCGATGGTCCAGGCTGGTCATGAGGTTCTAGGTCGACAGAGCTGCTGTCATCACTGGGGGCCTGTTCTGGGGGTGGGATGGACATTTCTGGACCCTCCGGGCCGGTGTCTTGGCGTTCGGGCCCTGCAGGGGTAAAAGAGTATGGTTATTGCTTCTGTGTGTGCCATGGCATGCGAATTGTGGGTGCCCTTGTCCCCCAGTGCTGGCATTCCCTTGTGGGAGGAGTTGTGAGGGTGGTTTGGGGGGGGATGGGTATGTGCAGTGGTCATGCTTAGGTGATGGGTGTCCATGGTTTGTGTTGGCATTCAGGGGTTGGTGTTGGTTTGGGTGGGTTGTGCTGGTGAGACATTATCAGGGAGGATATGTGCTGGGGGGTTGGGGGTGAGGGTGGGGGTTGGCATGCTGGTGGTTGGGGGGGGGAAGTAGTTGAGATTAGACTTACCAGAGTCCATTCCTCCGCCTACTCCAGCGAGGCCCTCAGGATGCAGGATGTTCAAGACCTCTTGCTCCCATGCTGTGAATTCGGGTGGAGTGGGTGGGGGTCCGCCGCCAGTCTTCTGCACAGCGATGTTGTGTCTTGACACCATCGCCCGCACCTTCCCCGTAGGTCGTTCCAGAGCTTTCGGATGTCTTCCCAATTTCTGGGATGCTGTCCCACAGCGTTGACCCTGTCGACGATCCTTTGCCATAGCTCCGCCTTCCTGGCTATTGTGGTGTGCTGCACCTGTGTGCCGAAGAGCTGGGGCTCTACCCTAATTATTTCCTCCACCATGACCCTGAGTTCTTGGTCCGAGAACCTGGGGTGTCTTTGGGGTGCCATGGGGTGGTGTGGATGAGGTGTGGGGTGGTGTTTGTGGTGATGAGTGTAGTGGTGTGTGGTGTTTTGTGCGTAGATGTAGTGTGGGGGATGATGTTGGGTTCCTGTGTGTGTTGTGGTTTGCGTTCCCTGTGCTCTCTCTCTGTGTATTGTGCCTTGTCTCTGAATTTCGATTTGTGGGGGTTTGTGGGTGATGTGTGTGTGTGTTTTATATCGTATTGATTGTGTGGGAGTGGTGTTTGTATGTGTATCAGGTGTGTGTATTTTGAATTATCCAATGTGGCTGTGTTTTGTAAAGGTGTGTGTATTTTGACCGCGGCGGTGTGTACCGCCAATGGGATACCGCGGTTGAAAGACCGCCGCGTGGATTGGTGGGTCGTACTGGCATGGGCGTATTTCTGTTGGCGTGACGGTGGAGGTTTGGTCATCTCCAGTTTATCGCTGACCGCTGATGTGGCGGCCTTCAGTGGAGGTCGGGTTTTTGGCGGTTTGGCAATTGTGGGTCAGAATGACCCTGGCGGGTTACCCTGGCCGCGGCGGTGTTATGGCGGTCTTCTGACCGGCGGTAACTGCCTTTTACCGCCAGGGTCAGAATGACCCCCTAAATGTCCTCCAGGAATGCATTTGTTTGTTGCAAATGCCCTTCTAGACCCTGGATGGCATTCAGTATGGTTGACTGCCCAACAGAGAGGGATCTCAGGAGGTCAATAGCCTCCTCACTGAGGGCAGTCAGGCTGACTGGGGCAGGGTCTGAGGTGCCTGGGGCAAAGGAGATGCCCACCCTCCTGGGTGACCAGTCACCAGAAACTCGCTGAGTGGTTGCTGGGAGGGTGGTGCTGGTACGGGGGTGGCATCTGTACCTGTAGTTGGGGTAGGCACAGAGGTGTCCGCCACTGCCAGGGAGCTTCCATCAGAGGAGGTGTCGCTGTCAGAACTGTCTCTGTCATAGTGCTCCCTTCACCCTCTGTCCCACTGGTGCCCTCACCGTTGGTGGATTCGGCCTCCAGGCCCATGTGGGATGCAACTCCCTCTGTCACCGGTGCCTATGCTCCTCTGCCAGGTGATGCTAATGCACACAAGGACAGGGTGAAAAAACAAAAAGGGGGGAAGAGACAAAGGATACACTTGTTCAATTCCAGCAACAACAACACCGTTGGCGTACACAATTCACAGGGAACAGCCCTATGTTCTAGGCCATGCAATACCAGTTACAATGTTAGTCACCAGGCCATGGGTACAAATGCCTAACAACATTAGCTGCACACCTGAAACCCACATCCCCCCTGCCCAGTGGTAGATGCCCACTAGCATTTTTGCGGTTGGAGTGCATCTGAGACTGCCCATCATGAAACCGACCCTGCCATGTTCGTCCTGGCCTAGGGGCACCCACAGACCCACATCCCACACCCAGGTAACACCTCAACGCGTGCACCTTCATGATTCTGAATCTGTACTCACCCCCTTGTGTCTGCTGTGATGCCTTCAAGCGCCCATCCAACTCTATATAGGCCACTGCCAGGATGCGGAACATCAGGCGGGTCAGGGTACAACAGGTACCCCTTCCTCGTAGTGTTGTAATTTAGTAGCGATTAGATTAAGCATTAGCAGAAGACATCTTGTATTTAGCAACTATTGTGCCAGGGCCGCCAGGGCTGAAATGACGGAAGCACCGCCAACAGGATGGCGGTGCTCCCCTGGGCATTACGACTGCGACGGAAGCGATAGTAATCCGCCAGGGCAGCGCTGCCCAGGGGATTACGAGTCCCCCTACCGCCAGCCTTTTCCTGGCGGTTTGAACCAAAGGCTGGTGGTGCGGGGAGTCGCGGGCCCCCTGACATGCGGCTTCTGATGAGTTAGAGCCCGATGATGTAGCAGCTGATCGTACGCAAATGCATGATGGTCTTTTAGTTTTCTCCCAGGTGGCTGATGCAATCAGGCGTTTGGTGAAATTATGTGTTGCGGCAGACCGTTTGTGAGAGGAGAAAAGGGCCGTGGACGTAGTTGCACGGACATCTCAGACCGGCGGGGTGCAAGCTTTCATCTTCGGTACAGATAAGACTATGATAAGACTATGATAGTTCACGCGAAACCAATGCGGGAGGCCCTGCCTTTGTATGTTCCTCCTAAAGGATCGGGTACAAGTGATGATAAGACTTCTGTTGATGCTAAGGGTTATTTTATTTATAATTGGGTGTATACTCCTTGGAATAGGGCAGATGTAATGGCACTTAAAACAACATTACCTGACCCGCGGAAAAATCCAGCTGCCTTTTATGAGGAAGTTGAGGGAGCAATTAGTTCTTGTACTGTGACTTTGGCTGACATTGATTTATTTTTCGGATTGATATTACCGCCAGATATTTGGAGAACTGTTTGTGTAGTTTTTGGGGCGTCATGGAAAGATTTAGAACAGATGGACAGGGATAGGAAACCTGCAAAAAAAGCTGTATCAGTTGATTCTAGATCTTCCCGCAGCCATATTAGTTAAGTTAAAAATGATAATTCCCCCTAAAAAGATAGATTGGACTGTTTTAGCATCTTGTAAGCAAAAGGCAGATGAATCGGTCTCTGATTTCTTTACACGCTTTGAAGAAGCATTTCATGATTTTAGTGGCCAGTTATTGTCAGATGATATGGGCACACATTTGTTTGTCGATAAATATGTCGCAAATCTGTTACCAGGAATAGCTAGTCGTCTAAAAGCTAGTGAAAGTTCATGGACTACCTCTACTGCGGTTTCTCTTTTGACTATGGCTCAGTATTATGAACATCAGGAATTAGAAGCAAAAGGTAGCGAGGATAAAAAGATTAATGAATTAAAGACGAAGGTTCTGTTGGCTCAAGCTTATGGTTTGCCTTTTAGAGGTAGTGATAGAGGTGGACGTGGATCTTATGGTTCTTCTTACACTCGTTCAAATTTGTCTGTTGATCAGTGTGCGTATTGTAAGAAATTTGGGCATTGGGCTGCCGATTGTCCAGCACTACGTGTTCAGCAGTGTTCACGTGGTCGGGGACAAATGAGAAATCACTCAGGATATTCAGGGCCTAGAAGAAGCACAAATGATCATGCTAGGTTTGATACTAATGTACGAAGGCAGGATGGGTTTAATACTATTGATAGACGGAACCAATACCAGATGTCTAACTATGTGCAGCCTGATTTCCAAGATTCTGCTTATGCATAGGATTGCCTAGGATGGGGTAAGGAATCATTTGAAGTTCCAGTAGATCAGAGGGGTCCATATGTTACAGCACATGTTTTGGGTTCTACTGATCAGTTTCTGGTTGATACAGGAGCTACTCGTAGCGCCTTGTCTAAACAATTGATTCCAAGGGCTCCCCTGTCTGGCTTAACCATTACATCGATAGGTTTTGATGGAACACCTTCCCCTAGCCCATTGTCATAACCACTTGCATTCCATGTTGACAAATTTACTGCTCCATGTCCCTTTTTGCTTTCTCCAAATACACCAGACAATATTGTGGGTCTTGATATGCTCAAGTATTTCAGGGCTACAATACGATGCTCTCCTGAAGGGGTGCATGTTATTTTGAATGATAATCATCCTGTGATGGAAAGAGTTTGTCTTGTTAAAGAGGATATTGCATTAACTTCACTCCCTAGTACTTTGTGGGCTACTTCAGATACTGATGTGGGACAAATGATTATTCCACATATTAGTGTCAAGGAGGGAGCTGTATTGCCACGTTTGCCTCAATACAAAATTTCACAGGAGGGCGAAGAAACACTCATACGAATTGTGCATGATCTTATTGCAGTTGGAGTTGTTGAGGAAGTTCCGTATAATGTTTGTAACATTCCGATTCTTCCTATTCTGAAAAAGTATACTGATACTAGGATTTACCGATTCATTATTGATTTACAGAAGTGAATAAGATTGTGGTACCACAATATCCTATGGTATCTGACATCACAAGACTTCTTACTTTGGTTCCCCCGACAGCTACTACGTTCTCTGTGATAGACTTGAAGAATGCTTTCTTTTCGATCCCTATTCATCCTGACAGCCGATATTTATTTGGTTTTACTTTGAATAAACGATCATATAAATTTTGCAGAGTTCCTCAAGGCTATGCCTAGAGGCCTAGGGCCGTATTTATACTCTGGTTGCGCCGAATTTGCGTCGTTTTTTTCGACGCAAATTCGACGCTAAACTAACGCCAACTAACGCCATATTTATACTATGGCGTTAGACGCTTCGGGCGCCAAAGTGCCCGGAGTGTGCGTCATTTTTTAGCGTGAACCCCTTCCTTGCGTTAATGATATGCAAGGGAGGCGTTCCCGTCTTAAAAAATGACTCCCAGGCCTTTACGTGGTATTTATACTCCCAGGCAAAAATGACGCCCGGGAGTGGGCGTGGCCAAAAACGGCGCATTTGCGCCGCTTTTTAACGCCTGGGTCAGGCATGGCGTTAAGGGACAAGTGGGCTCAAAATGAGCCCAGAGTGCCCTCCCCTGCCCCCAGGGACCCCCCCTGCCACCCTTGCCCACCCCAGGAGGACACCCAAGGACGGAGGGACCCATCCCATGGACATTAAGGTAAGTTCAGGTAAGTATTTTTTTTTTTTTTGTGGCATAGGGAGGCCTGATTTGTGCCCCCCTACATGCCACTATGCCCAATGACCATGCCCAGGGGACAGAAGTCCCCTGGGCATGGCCATTGGGCAAGGGGGCATGACTCCTATCTTTACAATGATAGGAGTCATGTTGATGGGGGATGGGCGTCGTTAAAAAATGGCGCAAGTCGGGTTAAGACGATTTTTTCGACGTAACCTGACTGGCCCCATTTTAAGACGCCCATACGCCATTTTCCCCCTACGCCGGCGCTGTCTGGTGTACGTGGTTTTTTTCCACGCACACCAGGCAGCGCCGGTCTGGTAGCGCCGGCTAACGCCATTCAATAAATACGGCGCCCGCATGGCGCTTCAGAATGGCGTTAGACGGCGCTAAATTTTTTGACGCTAAACTGCGTTAGCGCAGTTTTGCGTCAAAAAGTATAAATATGGCCCCTAGTATTTATAGTCAAGCGTTAAAATGACAACTTGATTCTTTTGTTTTGCCTGAAGTTGTGGCTCTCATACAATATGTCGATGATATATTGTTGGCAGCTGATACCCCTGAGCAATGTGAAAAGTGCACTTTGTCCTTGCTTTCTTTTCTTGCTTCACACCATCATAAATTGTCACGAAAGAAATTGCAATATTGTAGACCAAAGGTAACCTATTTAGGTCACCTTTTGTCTAAAGAGGGCCGTGCACTTACATCAGATCGTATTCAAGCAATTTTAGACACACCAGTACCCTCTACTCAGAAAGATGTTCATGCATTCCTTGGTCTTACTTCTTCTTGTAGGCAATTGATATTAGGGTTTTCACACATTGTCAAACATTTGCTAGTACTTTTGACTAAAGATACTCCAATGCCCCTTCCATGGACAGATGAATGAGAGATTGCTTTCCCACAGCTATGACAAGCCGTTTGATCATGCACCAGTGTTAGGTACTCCAGATTACACGAAGCCTTTTGCACTTTACGTACATGAGAAAGATGGATGTGCATTGACAGTTTTAGTACAGACACATGGCGTTAAGTAGCTTCCCTGTACATATTTTTCAGCACTACTTGATCCTATGGCTCGAGCGTTGCCTGGGTGTTTTCGTTCAGTTGCGGCAACAGCTGTGTCAATACGTCAGAGTGAAGGGATAGTTTTGTCACATAAGCTGTTGGTGTTAGTACCCCATGCGGTTGATGCTCTTTTAAATCAAGCAAAGGTGCAACATTTAACTAGCGCTCGCCTGACAGGATATGAGTTGACATTGCTGGCTCCTCACATTACACTGAAGAGATGTGCAACACTAAATCCAGCCACTTTGTTGCCATATCCATTGACTCAGCCTCAGTCACAAGAAACACATGATTGTATGTTCCTTACCGAAGAACAGACAAAGGGTCGTATTGATTTGCAAGATACGCCCCTTCCATATTTAGACGGGGAATTGTGGGTTGATGGGTCTTATTTGAAGTTGCCAGACGGTACGACCTCAGCTGCATATGCAATCACCACAATACACACGGTAGTGGAGACAGCTCATATACCACAGAAGTCAGCTCAAGCAGCTGAACTAATAGCTTTGACACAAGCATGTGAGCTTAGTACTGACTTATGTGTGAACATTTATACAGACAGCCGCTATGCTTTTGGAGTGGCTCATGATTTTGGTTTGCTCTGGAACAACAGAGGCTTTCTCACATCCCACGGGATGCAGATAATGCACGGAGAATTAGTGTATAACCTCTTGACTGCATTGATATAGCCAAAGAAAATTGCTATTGTTAAATGTAGTGCACACAAGAAAGTGACCGATAACATAGGGCAAGGTAATGCCCTTGCGGACTGCGTAGCACGTGAGACTGCGTTGCAGCGAAGTACTACTTCTATGTATGTGGTGAAGTCACAAGCTGAACGTTGGCATAATGCTAGACAAGACATATTAGATATACAGAAATCTGCTTCTGTGAAAGAACGTGAGCAATAGTCTGAAGAAGGAGAATTGGATGATGAGGGCTGTTGGCGGAATAAGCAGATGGATAAATGGAAATTCCCTATAGCTTTTGTACAACCTATAGTTCAGATGGCACATGGACTGTCACATGTTGGAGCTTCAACAATAACGAAGTTGTTTACGCAAGTTTGGGAGCATCCAGAAATTTCCAGTACAGCTAAGAGAGTAGTACAGTCTTGTTTGATCTGTTTACAATACAATCCTGGAAAAGGGACACAAACTCATGCAGGAGGGTTTGCTACACAAACTGCACCTTTCGAAGTTCTACAAATGGATAATATTCAGTTTGAACGCTGCAGCAATTTAAAGTATGTCTTGGTGGTGGTATGTGCCTTCAGTAAATGGATAGAAGCATTCCCCACAAAGGATAATACTGCCATTACCACAGCGAAGGTGCTTTTGAAATAATTTTTCCCTAGGTTTGGTGGTTGCAGGCTTTTATGGAATGATAACGGACCTCATTTTGTTGGGGAAGTTATAAAGTATGTCCTGAAAGGATTAGGGAAACAGAAGTTCCATGCAGTTTTCCACCCACAATCAGCAGGGTTGGTGGAAAGGCATAATGCTACTTTGAACCTGAAGTTAGCGAAGATACAGGCTTCCACATCTCTAACTTGGCCGGATGCATTACCGTTGGCATTATTGTCTATTAGGTCAGTGCCACACTCTCGAACAGGCCTTACCCCCTATGAAATAGTATTTGGAAGGCCAATGAATATTTGGGGAGTTCCTAAGCCAAATTCTGTATATGATGTACCTGGTGTCATGATGAATGATTATTTGGCACAGTTAACCAAAATTTGGTTTCTATTCACCAACAGGTTCGAGAAGCACTTCCTGACAAATCTACAGGTGAAGGCCATGAACTCCGACCTGGTGACCAGGTGATGATTAAGTCCTTTGAAAGATCAAGCAGCTTGGAATCAAGGTGGCTAGGCCCAGAGCAGGTGCTCCTTGCGACAAGGACAGCAGTTTGAGTGACGAACCGAAAGAATTGGGTCCATAGTACTCACTGCAAGAGAGTGCTACCTACCTTGGTGGAACCTGCTGTGCTGACCGATCATCAAGAGATTTTGACTATGGAGAAAGGCTGTGCTATATCACCTGACGAATATGCCAAGTTCTTCCCTGACCATATGATTTCTGGAGTGTCGCAATATAATTTGAGACCGAGGAAAGAATCTGTAGTGCTGGAAAAAACTGGTTGAGCTACCGCCCTGGGCTAGTGAAACAGAGAGCCAATGTGGCAAAGGGGGGATCAGCCATGCATTAGAGTAGTGACACGTGTCTTGGCCCGTGCTGAAGAAATCAGCGGCTGCCCAGGGATAAGAGCTCCAACGATTGTTTTTAATTAATTCCTGGAAGGGTCGATTATCGCTGTTGCTAAAATGAATAACAAAGTGATCATTAGTACTATGGGTTTGTTGTTGTTTTGGTGGTTTTGGCAGTAATCACCTGGTTTATTGAAAAGATGGCTCCTGCTCGTGAGTTTTTTGATGCCACTACTCCAGCACCATAGGATCACTATTACTTTATGCTTCCCTATCATGAGCATAAGCACCGTCAATCGTACTTCAATAATACTTTCATTCAGATGTTGCATCATACTCATAATGCTACAAATACTACTAACTGTTGGGTATGTGGAATGATACCTGCACATCAAAAGAAAGGAGGAACACCTTTCATTCCTCTTCCTTTTTCACACAATGGTTCTTGTCAAGCTTGGTATACGCTTTTGGGCGGACTTCTTTTTCGCCTTAATAAAGTACGCTACCAAGACAATGATGGGTATCCCCAAGCCAAAGGAACTAAATGGGAATGGGAAGAGTATCAACCAGACAATATTTCAATACAATATGACTTCACAAATATTAGAGACTCTGACAAGAAAGACCAATTTGTGATTTCTGTTACAAAAACGAAAGCAGATTTATGTATAGTTAGCATTGGGCGAATTCCAGTGGGGATAAGTGATTGTACCTTGATTTTAACTATTGAGGGGGTAAATAATAGTAGTTTTACAGCTTCATATAATACATATTTTGTTTGTGGTAACTATGGATATTACCAACTACCTGTTGGGTGGTCAGGTGTGTGTTATGTATCTTTTCTATTACCCCCTGTGTTTTTGGCACCTGCATCATATCACCAAGATTTTAAACTGTTCAATTACATCATTAAAAATAGATATAAAAGGACAATAAGTACAAATGAGGTAGACCAAACAGACACTAACCTGCTACAATATGTTGATTTTAATTTAGGGTTGTTCTCCTTTGTGGGTGCTGCGTTAAACAGTAGGAAAGTGAGACGATTGACTAGGGTTGTGGAAGCTGTTACCAATCAGGCAGCTTTGGCACTTGGGAATATTACAGAGGAGCTCCAATTTGCGAGGATTGTAGCGCTCCAAAATTGTATGGTACTAGATGTGATATTAGCTGATCGAGGTGGTGCATGTCGCATCATCGGTAGTAGTTGCTGCATTTTCATTCAAGATCACTCACCTTCAGTATATGATGCAATATCTAAATTGCATAAAATTGCTGCAGAAATTCACACAGAGACTGGTACTAGGACTTTTTCTGGATGGTTTTTGGCTCTTATATCCGCCTGGGGCTGGAAACTACTGACTATCCTGTGTGTAATGATTGCAATATTTTTCACATGCTGTATCTGTATTCAGTGTGGTCCAATGTTCTGCCCCATGTTTATTACTGCTTGTATGCCTACCAAAAGAAATATTACAGAAATGAAAGCACAACACATGTTAGATAAGGAAATAGCTGAAATGATGAGCATAAATATACAAGATGAATATTTAGATTATCCCAGAAAGACGAATGTCTTCAGCTAATGCTGAAAGGGTCGTCTGTTGTAATTTAGTAGCGATTAGATTCAGCATTAGCAGAAGACATCTTGTATTTAGCAACTATTGTGAACATTTCGCGGAATCCATTAGTATTCATGGCAGCCATTATCTCTGCCACATGCTGCCATGTGCTCGCCATGTGCTCTGTCCTACCTTACTGTTAACTACTCTTGAAAATCTGTCTAGTGACAAGTTATATTTAGCATCTCCCACTTTCGCACATGCCCAGTAAGATATGCAGCTGTTAGTAATTAGTAACAGAAAGTAATGTGTCTACTAGTCCTTGAAAACTGTTAGCCCCTCCTACCTGTTGACTGTGCATTTCCATATGACCTTATATGTAAATAAGTCTTGCTTCTATAATTGTACCACCTTCTTTTTAGCCCCTGCGTGGGTATAAAAGGACCATGCTCACTTAGTTCAGTATGCTACTTTAAACATTGCTGAAGGGTGCTGTTTGAACTGTAGTACCACCTCTTGAGGTTTAATAAACTTTGTCTTTTATATCAGTTTCTGTGCCAACTTCATCCTATATGGTCTGAGGACTTTGTGCAGAGAAGGGCAAACCCCTTGCACTAATAGGCCTTGCTGAGGCTTACTTCGACAGTAGGGATGCCATCCCCAGCTAGGCCTCCGCCGTCTTCCTTGTCCAGAGGCGCAGGTCCTCCCACCGTTTTTGATAGTGGGTGCTCTGCCTGTCAAAGACCGCCAGGGTACTCACCTCCTTTCTCGATGGTACGCCAAATACCCTTTTTCTGATGAGCTCTTAGCTGCAGAAAAAGATACATGAGAAAAGTTATTAGTCATACTGTCTGGACTGTTACACTTATGGCCCACCATATCCCTCCAATCCCCTTATGCACAGACATTGCCCACCAACCATGCAGAACTCTGCCCAGGACCCCTCAGCCCCCTCCCTACATGAGGCTTACACAGACAGCACTCCATTCATTCATGCCCCACGCATCGTGCTCACAATGTACTCACCTGTTTGTCTGGAGGACCATAAAGTAAAGGGTACTGGGGTAAGACCCCATCCACTAGTCTCTCCAACTCCTAGGAAGTGAAGGCAGGGGCCCTTTCCCCAGACACTAAAGCCATTGCCAGGTCCAGACTCAGGTCACAGCAGCACTTGCAGTGTAGGTCCTCTCCTGTTGACGGTCAGGTAGCAAGTGATTGAACAGATAGAAAATGGTGGTCAGGTCCGTGGCGGTGCATACCTTCACCGCCGGTGTACATCACAATTGGCCCCTGGAACCTTTAGGCCCCAATGATAACCAATGATGTGTTGCAGGGCGGTCATCGACCGCCTCCCACAACTGCGCACAACGTCAGCGGAATTACCTCATTTCCACTTGTCCCTCCTCACAGGTCAGGTGGCCCCCATTTCAGGGGTGAACAGGCCATGGAACCCAACTGCATCACAGCAGACATAGGCACATCAATGGACCTACACGTTCACATACTGTTTCTGTAAAAAAATGCAAGTCATATTAATCTGAGGATATGTTTGAATATGACCATCTGCTCACCGTTTTTCACCCTTGAGTTCAATCGGTGAGGATGAATAGGAGATGGAGACATACCCCTGTGTACAGACCCCTAGTGGACCTGGCGACAATGGAGGACAGGCACATTATCCTAACCTAAAGACTTGATAAGGCCACAATCCATGAGCTGTGTGCACAATTGGAGCCAGACCTGATCTCAGCTTTCCGCCACCCCACTGGTATCCCCCCTCTTGTCCAGGTCCAGTCAGTGCTTTATTTCTTGGCAAGTGGGTCTTTCCAAATGACAGTGGCCTTGGCAGCAGGGATGTCACAGCCTATGTTCTCAAATGTGCTGACCAGAGTGTTGTCTGCCTTGATGAAACACATGCGCAGCTACATCGTATTCTCCCAGGTGGGGGATTTGGCCACAGTGAAGTCTGACTTCTATGCAATTGGACATATCCCCAACATCATTGGTGCTATTTATGGTACATATGTTGCCTTTGTCCCCCCCAGGAGAAATGAACAGGTGTTCGGAAATCAAAATAGCTTTTACTCTCTGAATGTGCAGATAGTGTGCCTCCCATGTGAATGCAAAGTATCCTGGGTCTGTGCATGATGCCTTTATTTTGAGGAATAGAAGCATTCCATAAGTGATGTTTCAATTCCAGAGGCACAGGGTGTGGCTAATGGGTGAGCCCAGGGTCCCCACCAAGTGTCTGTTCGTATATGGGTGTGGGTTTGGCCAAAAGGGTGAGTGTCTGGCTAACAGGTATCCCTCAATATTTACAGGTGACTCTGGTTACCCCAACCTCTCATGGCTACTGACCCCAGTGAGGAATGCCAGGACAAGGGCAGAGGAATGTTACAATGAGGCACATGGGTGAACAAGGAAGATCATTGAGCACACCTTTGGCCTCCTGACGGACAGATTCCGGTGCCTCCATCTGACAGGTGGATCCCTGTGCTACTCATCTAAAAATGTGTGCCAGATCATGGTTGCATGTTGCACAACCTGGCCTTGAGATGCCAGGTGCCTTTTCTGCAGGAGGATGAGCCTGGAGATGGTCGTGTGGCAGCGGTGGAGCCTGTGGACAGTGACAAAGCGGAGGCAGAGGAAGACGATGTGGACAACAGAACAACTATAATTCAACAGTACTTCCAGTGACACACAGGTAAGCCACTGTAACTTCACCTTCCATTGCAGTTTGGGTCGGACATTGTACATGGCAGCCTGATTTTCCAAATTCTATGGCCACTTACTGTCCCCTTTGGCATCTCAATTTTCAGCTATCTGTGCCCCACTCTGGCTCCTGGTGTTTTTACTGCTGCCCAAATACAGGTCATACCTATTTATATATATAACTGTACATTTGAATTGCAACGTTTACAGCTTGTTAAACTAATACATAGTTCATTCAATTGACAGACTCCATACTTGTATTAGTCTGAAGGGTGTTTATTTATGTGATAATAAATGGAGAAGTGTAGCACATTGGTTAGAGCGGCAGACCCTGATGCAGAGATCTGGCCCCGGACCAGGGTTCAAGTCCTGCCTTGGTGGGTCTTGGGCTCAATTCCCTTGGACCAGCTAATTCTCGCCTTGGTGCATAATCTAATTAATGGGTCCCACACTGTAACTCTGGGCAATAGCTTGCTTAATCTCCACATCGTCCCTGACAGTGCTTGGATGCCTGGCTTCACCCTAAGGGTTGCCCAGGAGTGGGCACCTCACAGGGAAAAGCCAGGAGGGGTTCCACAGCGGTATGCGTACAGCGCCTTGAGACCCTAATGAGTGAGTAGTGTGCTGTACAAGTGTGAATTTTACTGTTACTGTTACTGTAGGTGTATTGCAATGGGCTGGGTTGATGAGGTATATCCAGGATAGAGTCCAGTCTATTGGTTTCACAGGTGCATTGTCCAAGGGGTCATGGGGAGTGGGGCAATGGCAGTTCAAGGTGGACAGGGCGACAGAGTGGGACACAAGGGTGACATTCAGGGGAGTCTTATTTCCTGGTGAGGTCTTGGCAATGTTCTCTGGCTTCTGCCTGGATTGCAGGGACCTTTTGCGTGGTGGTTCTCCTTCTGCAGGGGGAGGGGTGCTGGTGGCCTGTTGTTCCTGTGGTGAGGCCTCCTGTCCACTAGCATCAGCGGAGGTGGAGAGCTGTTCATCGGTGTGGCTAGTGTCAGGGGCCCCGTGGTGTGCCACTACCGCCCTCATGGTGTTGGCCATGTCTGCCAGCACCCCTTCAATGGTGACCAGGGTGGTGTCTATGTCCCTCAGGTCCTCCCTGATCCCCAGGTACTGTCCCTCCTCCAGCAGCTGGGTCTTCTGCAACTTGGCCAGTATCTGGCCCATGGTCTCCTGGGAATAGTGCTATGCTCCCAGGATGTTGGTGGTTGCCTCTTGGAGAGTGGGTTCCCTGGGCCTGTCCTCCCCCTGGTGCACAGCAGTCCTCCCAGCTTCCCCGTTGTCCTGTGCCTCTGTCCCCTGAACCTTGTGCCTACTGCCACTGACCCCAGGTCCCTGATCGTCCTGTGTTTGTGGAATTGCCTGGGGTCTATGTAGTGTTGGACACACTGCTGATTGTTGTGTCCTGGGGACAGAGGGATGGGCCTGCAGGGTGGTGTTTCCTGAGGGGAGAGACTGTGTGGTGGTATGGAGCTGTGCCTGGGCCACCAACTGTCCAGAGCTCCCTGATGGGCCAGGTTGGTCATCCTGATCCAGGCGTACAGAGCTACTGTCATCACTGTGGGCCTCTTTCGGTGGGACTGGATATTGCTGGCACTTCCTCTCCGGTGATGTTGTGGAGGGGGGGGTCCTGTGGGGATGTAAATACAGTGTTATTGTTACTGTGTGTGACATCCTGTGCATGGGTATGTTCCCCTCTATGGCTGTTATTCCCAAGGCAGCTTTGGTTTGTGTTAGTTTTGATTTGGTTGGCTGTGTGATTGTCACTGGTGTGCATGCTGTGGTGATGGGTGTCCATGCAGGTCTGTGCTGAGGGTCCATGCATTGGTGTTGCATGCAGGGCTTTGTATTGGGATGGGTGGATTGTGATGGTGGGGTATATGTGATGTGGTGGAGAGATGGGGTGATGGTAGGGGTGGGAGTTTGTGATGGCATGCAGGTGGGGGGGGTGAAAGTAGTAAAGATTTGACTTACCAGAGACCAGTCCTCCTGCTACCCCTGCCAGGCCCTCTGGATGCATGATCGCCAAGACTTGCTCCTCCCATGCTGTTAGTTGTGGGGGAGGAGGTGGGGGTCCACTGCCAGTCCTCTGTACAGCTATCTGGTGTCTTGCTACCACACCTTCACCCATAGGTCATTCCACCTCTTCCTGATGTCAGCCCTTGTTCTGGGGGGCTGTCCCACGATGTTGACCCTGTCCACGACTCTCCGCCATAGCTCCATCTTCCTTGCAATGGACGTCTGCTGCGCCTGTGATCCAAACAGCTGTGGCTCTACCCAGATGATTTCCTCCACCATGACCCTTAGCTCCTCCTCTGAGAACCTCGGGTGTCTTTGTGGTGCCATGGGTGTAGTGTGAGTGGTGTGTGTGAGTGTGTGGGGGGTGATGTGTTGGGGTGTATGCTGTGAGGTGCGTGGGTGGTGTATGGGTGATGGTGTTCTGTGGGTCTGGTTCTGTGGGTGTTCCTGGCATGTCTCTCTCTTTGTTGTAAATTGTTTGTAGTAGTAAAGGGTTGTGGGAAATGTGTGTGTTTTATAGTGTTGTGGTTGTGTGGGTGTGGTGTGTGTATGTGTGTCAGGTGTGTGTAGTTTGAATTGTCCAATGTGGTGTAGTTTTGTTTGTTGTGTGTATTTTGAGGGCCGCGGTATGTAGAGCCGATGGTTTTCCGCAAATGAATGTCCGCCACGGAGATTCGTGGGTCATAATGCTGTGGGCGTATTTCTGTTGGCGTAACGGTGTAGGTTTTGGTACCGCCAGTTTATCACTGACCTTTTGTGTGACGGAATTGTATGTGTGTCTGTATAGTGGCGGATTTCTATATGTGGGTCATAATACACGTATTAGTAAACTGCCGTGGTTGCGGTATGTTGGCGGCAGTCAGCATGGCGGTAAGCGTCTCGTACTACCAATGTAATAATGAGGGCCTTAATGTTTATCTGTTTCTCCTAAAGAAATCAAAAGATGATCTCTCAACCTATCAAGTAAGATCCTTTAAAAGAATCTACCTAGTTTTTAATCCACAGTTCATTTGAGTGAGTTCTCAGCCTGCGGGAAATCACCCAATTAGTGACAAGTCAAGTTTGTGCAGTTACCCAATCACCAATTTCTGTTAGTACAATAACACAAAGGCATTTTAATTCCATGATTTTGTGTAATCGATGATGTCTCAATATTTACACGTCTCCTTAGCAGATAAAACACTCTATTATCCCATGATCTTGAACTGCATTTTAGTCCATTAACCTCTATTCATAATGTTGGAAAGAAGAAAACATCAAGTAATTTCCACATAAGTCTATGCAACACCCTATTAATACTCACATTGGTCAAAATGTTTCTTCAATTCAGCAGCTACTACTTGAGGCCACCTCATTGCCAGCACTCCATCTGTTTACCACAGTCGTGCTTTGAGCATTAACTATTTTATGCCTATCTTTCTCCTAGTTTCTAACATCATTTTTAATTTCTTTTTATGTTGCAGCTTAATTTTCTCCCTAAGTCTCAACCATTCCCTTTGCTACCAGATTAGCTGCTGGATGCACTGCCAACTTTACTAAATACACTATTATATTTTGATTTACTAATTGTTTGTTTTTCCCTTTTATTACTTACTCTTTGTCTGGAGCCATACTGTGGATCTTTATCTGAGAATAGCTGTAAGAAATGTAATAAACAGCAAAGAATAATTTCAAAATGAAATCTAATTTAGTAAATTAGTTTTCTAGAGTCAGTAGAGAGAGTTTTAATAGTTTTTAAGTATTTATTTAAATTAATTTATATACTTTCTATCAATAAAGGATAAAGTTATAGAAACATGCATGCCATGTTGTGAATCTGTCCCTTCTCTGTTCATCTCTGTCTTACAGAATGTGGTAATTTGGAATTACTCTGTCTGAAAGCCTGAGAAAGTTAGAAAATAATATTTGGCCTGTTACATTAACTACAGTTCTCACTTTTATCTATCTCACACACTTACAGCTATCACTCTATTCTGAAACAATTTAACAACTCTCTCTCAGCCTCAGTACAAAATCTGCAGTGTAATGGATAACTCTGTTGTGTCTATTAGCTCTGAAATCAGATGGCATTTAAGAAGTTTTCCACACTCAAACCTGCTTTCTTTGGCTAATGCAGTCAGCTTAACTGTTACTCTAAAACATCATTGTGGGAAAGTACCATCTTGCCTGGCATGTTACCCCCAATTTTTTGTTGTATGTATGTTGTTTTTGCCTGTGTCACTGGGATCCTACTAGCTAGGTCCCCAGTGCTCATACAGTGCACTCTGTATGTGTTCCCTGTGTGGTGCCTAACTGTATCACTGAGGCTCTGCTAACCAGAACCTCAGTGTTTATGCTCTCTCTGCTTTTGAAATTGTCACTGCAGGCTAGTGACTAATTTTACAAATTCTCATTGGCACACTGGAGCACCCTTATAATTCCCTAGTACATGGTACCTAGGTACCCAGGGCATTGGGGTTCCAGGAGATCCCTAGGGGCTGCAGCATTTCTTTTGCCACCCATAGGGAGCACAAACAATTCTTACACAGGACTGCCACTGCAGCCTGAGTGAAATAACAACCACGTTATTTCACAGCGATTTTACACTGCACTTAAATAACTTATAAGTCACCTGTATGTCTAACCCTCACTTAGTGAAGGTTAGGTGCAAAGTTACTTAGTGTGAGGGCACCCTGGCACTTGCCAAGGTGCCCCCACATTGTTCAGGGCAAATTCTCTGGACTTTGTGCGGGGACACCATTATACGCGTGAACTACATATAGGTCAATACCTATATGTAGCGTCACAATGGTAACTCCAAACATGGCCATATAATATGTCTAGGATCATGGAATTGTCACCCCAATACCAGTCTGGTATTGGGGTGACAATTCCATGCATCCCTGGGGCTCCAGCATAGAGCCTGGGTACTGCCAAACCAACTCTCCGGGGTTTTCTCTGCAGCTACCGCTGCTGCCAACCCTCAGGCAGGTTTCTGCCCCCCTGGGGCCTGGGCAGCCAAGTCCCAGGAAGGCAGAACAAAGTATTTCCTCTGAGAGAGGGTGTTACACCCTCTCCCTTTGAAAGTAGGTGTTAAGGGCCTGAGAGGAGTAGCCTCTCCTGGCCTCTGGAAATGCTTTGAAGGGCACAGATGGTGCCCTCCTTACATAAGCCAGTCTACACCGGTTCAAGGATCCCCCAAACCCTGCTCTGACGTGAAACTGGACAAAGGAAAGGGGAGTGGCCACTCCCCTGACCAGCACCTCCCCAGGGGAGGTGCCCAGAGCTCCTCTTGTGTGTCCCAGACCTCTGCATCTTGAATGCAGAGGTGTGAGGGCACAATGGAGACCTCTGAGTGGCCAGTGCCAGCAGGTGACGTTAGAGACCCCTCCTGATAGGGCTTACATCTCTCTGTAGCCAATCCTCCTCTGAGGGCTATTTAGGGTCTCTCCTGTGGGTTTGTATTCAGATAACGAATGCAAGAGCTCACCAGAGTTCCTCTGCAATTCTCTCTTCGACTTCTGCCAAGGATTGACCGCTGACTACTCCAGGATGCCTGCAACACTGCAACAAAGTAGCAAGAAGACTACAAGCAACATTGTAGCGACTCATCCTGCCGGCTTTCTCAACTGTTTCCTGGTGGTGCATGCTCTGAGGGCTGTCTGCCTTCACCCTGCACTGGAAGCCAAGAAGAAATCTCCCGTGGGTCGACGGAATCTTCCCCCTGCCAACGCAGGCACCAAACCTCTGCATCACCGGTCCTCTGGGTCCCCTCTCATCTTGACGAGCTTGGTCCCTGGAACACAGGAGCTGGATCCAAGTGTCCCCAACAGTCCAGTGGCCCTTCTGTCCAAATTTGGTGGAGGTAAGTCCTTGCCTCCCCACACCAGGCAGTAATCCTGTGTACTGCATGAACTGCAGCTGCTAGGGCTTCTGTGGACTTTTGCAAGACTTCCTTCGTGCACAGCACAGCCCAGGTCCCCAGCACTCCGTCCTGCATTGTGCAACTCACTGAGTTGACCTCCGACTTCGTGGGACTCCCTTTTGTTGTGCTGAGACGACCGCCGTGCTCAGATCTTTTGAATGCCTGTTCAGGTGCTTCTGTGGGTGCTGCATGCTTCTGCGTGGGCTCTCTTGCTGAGCACCCCCTCAGTCTCCTCCTCTGAGTGGTGACCTCCTGATCCTTCCTGGGCCCTGGCAGCGCCCTGAACCTTCAACCCCGACTCTTACAGCTAGCAAGGCTTGTTTGTGTCTTTTTTTAATTTTTTTTTAGATCTGTTTATTAATTTTCTCAAGTACTTTACAGTGTGTTAATCATGACATCAAGTTGTTGTGACGATACATCTTACATCTGGATTAACACTACTGTCTGCATGATATCTTGGCAGTTCTCTCGATAAATATTCAATAATAATAGAAAGAAAGAATTAAGGAAAGAAAGTTAACAATAACAATAAGGCGCAATTTAAAGAAATTATCACGTGCCAACGAACCGGCACATGTCCCATATTGTATGTGGGGGGTAGGTGTTGTGGGGGCTGGAGCCTATAGAAGGGAACGGAGGGGAGAGAAGTGAACTAGGAGGGGGAGAGTGGAGTTGGGCTGCCTGTCGCTAGGGGACTCCCAACAATACAAGGAAATGATTTGTGTATATACATGCAATTGGAGTGGTATTAACTCATGGAGGTCCGGTGTCATCTTTTTGCTCCAGTTGTTCTATAAGGGAGTCCCATATGTCTGCCCCCTTGATTACCACTCCGTTATCGCACATTTTGCGTATTACTTGCGCTTCCGCCCTCGCCAATTGCAGTAGATCTGATGTCCATCGGAGTATGTCTGGTGCGCTGGGCAATTTCCATTGTATTGCTATTAACCGTTTAAATAGCATGAACGCAAGGTCGGCACACCGATGTTTCTGTCTATCCTTTCCTCGCCGTGGGCGTATCCCCAGTAGACAGGATTCTGGAGTTGGGAGTAAGGTCAGTCTCGACCAGTTAGCCGTTTGCGTCGTTACCTCTTGCAACATGCGGTGTATTGGTGGGCAACTCCATGTCATATGTAAAAAGTCAGCTTCTAGTGACCCGCATCTTGGGCAGTCTGGGGCTGACTGTGGGAACATGCATTTCATTTTAGCTGGGGTGAGGTATGTCTGGTGTAGGTAATTGAATTGAGTGTATCTGAAACGGGCATTTCTCGACACCTCACGTGTAGTTGCAAGCGCCATGTTCCATGCCGGCGTGGGTACTGAGGATAACAGAGCCCTTTCCCACCTGGTTTTCGCCTTGTGATTGTATCTCCTCTGGATAATCCTGTAGTGTCTTGTATATCCAGGAGATATCTGATTGTGTGCCTGCGCCCATCAATAGCTCGTGAAGTGTCGTTGAAGTACGTGGCTCATTATTACCGTTTCCCCATGTTTTTCACACTACCTGTTGCAATGCCCTGTGTGTGAGAAATTTGCCCCTTCCTAAGTAGTGTGCGTTTGCTAGCATCTCATACAATTGGAAGTGTCCCTCCTTGAATATTTCCCCAATAGTTTGCACACCCCTGTCGACCCAGGTAGATAATTTAAACTGTCCTTTTATTTTATTTGCGCCAGGGGTGGCAAGCAACGGGATCATGGGTGAGTATGGTGTCTTCTGTCCTTTCCTCATCACGTATCGGTGCCACACCCATTCCGCCACTCCCATCAGAATGTTACTGTGGGGCGGTGGGTTTTCTTGGCCTATGAGCCACCGAGGTACCTCTAGTTTCCCCAGCTGAGTGTGCACCATTTGTCCCTCTGAACCATTTGGCTTACGCATCCAGTGTGATTGTGCTGCTGCGTAATATAATTCTAACTGCGGCACTCCCAGTACCCCCCTTTCCAGTGACATGTGAGTCTTAGCTAGAGCCACACAGCGACGTCTTCTATTCCATATCAAATCCGTCAGTAGACTGGACAGAGGCGTAAAAAAGTTATTGGGGAGTTTCAGCGGTAAAGCTGACAAGTGATACAGGATCCTAGGTAATATGATCATTTTAGCTATTGCGACCCTTCATAAGGGTGAGAGTGGGAGTGAACACCAAAAGGGCATTGTGCCTCTTATGGATCTAATCGTCCGGCCTAGGTTTCCCTCTTTTAGGTCCAGTTCAGCATGGTATATTTGCACTCCCAAAAATTTGAAGGTGGTGTAACACCATTGTAAGTTATGTGCAGGGGAGTCTTCTCTCTGAGGGTTTGGAATCTGTTGCAACGGGGACAGGCATGATTTTGGCCAATTTACACGTAGGCCTGATATGTCCCCAAATATATATAGTAATTGTAGTAGATCCGGCAGGGATTCAGTTCAGTTGCGTAGGTATATTAATGCATCATCTGCATATAGGGAGATCATTTTGTGTTCATTTCCGTCGCGAATACCCCAGTGTGGAGCCTCACACCGTAGCCGAGCTGCAAGCGGCTCGATTGCCAATGCAAACAGGAGTGGTGATAATGGGCAACCCTGTCTGGTGCCTCTGCTGATCGAAAACCTCTCTGATATAATCCCACCTGTTTTGACTCTGGCCTTCGGGTCTGCATACAATGTTGCTACCCATCGTGTTAATGTATCTCTGAAACCCATGCATTTAAGGGCTTCCATCAGGTATGTCCAACCTAGCGTGTCAAATGCTTTTTCTACATCTAGTGAGACCGCCGTTCGTGATTGGTCCGATTCCGGGGTCTCAGCTATTAGCCTTAAGAGGCACCTGATATTAATATGGGTACTGCGGCCGGGTATAAAACCCAATTGATCTGGGTAAATTAAAGTCGGCATCAACGGGAGGAGACGATTTGCCAACACCTTCCCCAGCAATTTACAGTAAGAGTTCAGCAAAGATAAGGGCCTGTAAGACCGGACATCCAGAGGGTCGTGTCCTTTTTTGTGGAGGACTACGATGATCGCCTCCCATTGCAATTCCGGGAGGTGGCCTTTCTCATATGCCTCCTGTAGCATTTCTAGATATGGCTTTACCGTCTGTGGTGAGAAAGCCTGATAATACTCCGCCGGGAGACCGTCTCCGCCTGGGGCTTTGTTGTGGGCCATTTGCTTCAGGGCTCTTTGGATCTCATCAATTTCTATAGGTTTTTCCAAATCTAGTAGTTGCGTTTCCGTCAAGCATGTTAATTGGGATGCTTGCAGGAATTCTCTCAGCTGTTCCTCTGACGGTGGGGGGCCCGCTTTGTACAGGGTGGCATAGTATTGTTTAAAGGCCTCATTGATCTCCCTCTGCGTATTGACTATGTTGCCTGTATTTAACCGGATGGCATTTATGGGGGAGTGTTGTTGTTCACCTTTCACCAGCCATGATAATAATCTGCTGGATCGGTCCCCCTTGGCATGCAATCTTGCTGTGTAATGTTGATAGTCAAATTTCCTCAAACGGTCATCAGTCTAAGTCAATTGCGTTTTTAATTCAGCCACTTCTTTCATGTTTCCCCCTCCTCCCTCCACCCTCAGCTCCGCCTCCCTCATTCTTCCCTCAGTGCCTTGTAATTCCGCGATCAGAGTGCGTTTAACTCCACCAGACGCCGACATACATAACCCGCGTATTACCACCTTGTGCCCATCCCATTCAACTGCTCTCGATGATGTCGACCCTGTGTTTAATTTGAAATATGATTCTATACCCTCTGCTAGTTTGGCACGAAAAGAAGGGTCCCGCAGTAGGGAGGGCTGCAGGCGCCAGGTAGGGAAACGTGTAACCACTCTACCCCATCGCATTATAGTGACTAGAGGGCTGTGGTCTGATATTGTTTTAGCTAGGTATGTTGCTTTATCTATGAGTTGAGTGAGTTTGCTGGAGTGTAGTAGCAGATCTATCTGAGTGTGGAGTTGGTGTGCCGGGGAGAAGAAGGAATATTCCCTGTCTGTGGTGTATAGGTTCCTCCAAACATCGTGGAGTCTCCTCTCCGTCAGCCAAGTTTGCAGCGCCTGGGAGAGTCTTCCACTTTGAGCGCCCTCAAGCGGTGGGTGGGATCTGTCTATATTTATATCAGGAATGCAGTTGAAATCCCCCCCAAATGTTAGGTATCGACGGTTCCCATGACAAGGCTGCATAGGTGGATGACAAAAAATCTCCCTGCCTGGTGTTGGGTGCATATATTCCTGTTAAAGTCAATTGTTTCCCATCTAATTCTCCCCATAAGTTAACATACCTGCCGTCCTTGTCTATTTGTGTGCACTTAAGTGTATAGGGGACCCCAGGGGCTATCCATACCAGCACTCCTTTTGCGTATGTCGATGCTTTAGTGCCATATATTGTTCCTGGCCATTTCTTATCTATTCTGTTCAATTCGTTTGCAAGGTGTGTCTCCTGGAGTATTGCTATGTGTATTGTATGTCGCTTGAGGTAATTATATATTCTGCTGCATTTGGAGGTATTAGCCATCCCTCTTACATTCCAGATGAGAATATTATATGTAGAAATGGTGTCGGGTTCACTGTACTTCGTATTGCCCCTCCATCAGTCAAGATCCCCCCCGACCGAAGCCCTCACCCTAGTCCCTCTTCCCCTGTGTATGGTGCATATGGTGCATGTAGGAAAAGGTGTAAAGGTGTAAGAAAACTTACGATAATCAGAACATCAATAAACTGTATAACACAGCCGGTGCCAACAAATACATTACTCCAGTCTAAATCCATTCGGTAGCCCATGTGGGCGTGAGGGCGTGGTCGATTAGAATCCGAGTTGGCGATTGCTCATGGCCCACACAGATGATCGTGTCTTCCTGAGAGGCTCACCTGGTCGATCACTTGTCCATGCTTGTCCGTATTCGGCCCCCCAATGTGCTAGTTAATCCAGTTTCCTTTCCGGATTCTGGGCCGGTATCCTCGCAGCCAGAAGAGATGCAGCACATCCGAGTCGTTGTCCTCGAGCCTCCCTCTCGGCGCCAGTCCGCCAGGGCTATTTATGTCTCATAGCGTTATTTTGTGTCCCTTTGGGTTCAGAGTTCCAATGTCTCCGTATCCTTCTGTCTCTCTTTTTTTTTTTCTCTTTCCCTTCATATGTCATCAGCCGTGCGTGGTGTCAGGTCGGTGCCTTTTGTGAGTGGCGACGAAGGAGGGCTTAAGTGACCCCGTGAAGAGTTCGAGTCTGTGTCCCCATTTTCATTCCTTGATGAGGCGGGCGTGGTTACGAACCTATTTGCTTCTTTCAGGGCTTGTGCTTGTGCGTCCACTGCTTGTAGCTGCGATGGGCGTGTTTTAAGCCCAGTGTTTGTTTTTTTCTTTCACCGAGGCCGCTGTTCCAGCCATTCCCTGTACCCATCAGGCTCCTCCACTGGATCTGCCAGGCCCTTGGCATGCAGCCATGTCCATGCATCCTCCACCGATGGGAAGAAGAGAGTTCTGTCTTCATCTATCACTCTTAATCGAGCCGGTAACAAGAGGGAGTATGTGATGTTTTTGTCTCGGAGCACCTGCTTGACTTTAGTGAAAGTGGAACGTCTGCACTGAACTTCCACTGTGTAGTCCGGATATGCTGTTATCTCCGAGTTCTCTAGGCACATAGGGCCCTGTGTTCGGTAGCCCTGTATCACCAGATCTCTATCGCTGTAATTTAGGAATCTAGCAATCAGCGGTCTGGGTGGAGTGCCTGGCCGGGGCGGACCTCCTGGGACCCGGTGGGCCCGTTCCACCTCCAGCATCGGTGACACATTTGGGGTCAGCACCTTGTCAAACTGCGCCAAGTGAGTGGCCTAGCTATTCATTCTTGTTGGACCTGGCCCTTTTACAGGGTCATTCCCCAGACTTTTTGCTTTTTGCCTCCTCATTTTTCTGACCTTTGTTGGCTGACGTTTTCACTCTGAGCCCTTTTTCACAGCTAACCAGTGCTAAAGTGCATGTGCTCTCTCTTACAAATTTGGTATGATTGGATTATACCTAATTGGCATATTTAATTTACCTATAAGTCCCTTGTAAAGTGGTATCCCTATACGCAGGGCCTGTAGATTAAATGCTACTAGTGGGACTGCAGTGCTGCTTGCGCCACCCACTGAAGTAGGCTGTCAAACCTATCTCAGGCCTGCTAGCGCAGAGCCTGTGTGCGCAGTTTCCTGCCACATGGACCTGGCATCTAAATTTACTTGCCAGGCCCAGAACTCCCCTTTTATTACATGTAAGTCACCCCTAAGGTACGCCCTAGCTAGCCCTTTGGGCAGGGTGCCATGTATGTAGAAGGAAGGACATATGCCATGCTACGTGGCCTGTTCTGGTAGTGACAAACAGCCTAACCTGGTGTCTCACTGCTATGAGTGCTGCCTCCTCATAGGATTGCATTAGAAATGCCCTGCCTTATGTGTAAGGGGTATTGTCTGATTTTTGAGGGGTAGCGTAGGCATAGTCGGTATGGTTGTGATAGTGGTAAGAAATGCTGCTTACTGGTGTAGGTGTATTTTTTATCACTATCACAGAAATGCCACTTCGAGAAAGTGCACATATATCTGTGCTTATGACTTTGGGGTTTTGCAGCTTGTCTCCAGTCCACGTCTGGGCAGACTGACAGTTGGGGCTTTGTGCATACTTCTCAGACAGCCTGAACACAGGGAGGGTGGAGGTGACACAGAGGTGCATCTACATATTGTAAAGCCTTCCTGGGCTGAGAGAAGGGAGAGGTGGGGCACACCTGCATTTGTAAATGCTGTGCCCTGGCCTCACACAATAGGGCCGTTAACCCCCCACTGATGTTTGGAGCCTGTGCTAAAAGGAGAGAGGGGGCACTCCCAGAACCAGTTGTAACTGGCTGGAACCTCCTCTCACTACCATTGTAGAACACACTGTAACCCTAGTATAAGTACAGGGGAATTTTCCCCACAAGTTGAACATTCTTGAAACTGGACACAGAACGCTGATGAATGGACTCACCAGGAAATCACCTTGGACTGCTGCTGCTGTGCTTACCTGTGACCTGCCTGGTCACTTGGAGGAACTGCCACCATCTGCACCCCTTGTGCTGGCCTTTAGTTGGGCCCACCAGCCCTATGCTCCTTCTTGTCTGGCTTGCTCCCAGGGGCAGGGTGCTGTGGCCCCTGCCTCGGCAAACAACCTCTATAACTTTGACCTAAGCGCTTTCCAAAAGGCACTCTTTTTATTGCAGATGAAAAATAACTGCTGCAGCCGAGGCTGCAGATTTGGCACTAGCGCTGTGAAAAGCCCTTTATTTTTGTTCCTCGAATCACCGCCGCAGCCCGTTTTGCTGAACTTCCTTTAACGCGGGGTCCGCCCTGTCTCTAGTGCCATTGGGGCACGTGCACAAAGTAAACGGAGCAAGCGTGCTCCTCTCTGTGCCCCCGAGGCACGTCCCGCTCCTGGGAGCACCCCCGGGGCACCAGCCACCTCCGATTCTACAAGAATCACTGCGGCCGTCGAGGAACAGCTGAGGCCACTCGCGCACCACGTTGAGTGCGGGCGAGTGCGTCCGTGGGCCCCCGGAGGGGTCCGAGCCTCTAAGAGCTGCATCGCAGGACTCGGGGAAGGCACGGGGAGCACCCCTTCCCCAGCCTCTGCAGTTGGAGCGTGACGCTCCGGTTTCTCGTCCTTTTTCTGGCCTTTTAGGCAGCCGCGCCGTGGACGAGGGAGGCTGCCTACTCCCAAGCAGGACACGGGGAGAAAAGGGAATCCCCTTTTACCTTGTCACTGCGTTAGGGGCGCGATCACCCCCACTACTCGCATCTTTGGCACTTTGGGCCCCCCCCTTCAGAGAGGGCCATTAGAGGCCAGCAGGGCCCCCAAGGATCACAGGTCCCCAGAGGGGCCCGTACTTTTCATTGTAGAGGGGGTGCAGACCACCCCTCTCTACCTAGAAACCTCAGAGGCCCCTGTTTTGCACTTAGGTGCGCCGCGGGCCCCATTGTTCGTCTTTTAGGCATGAGGAGTGCCTCTACATCACAACCAGGTACTTTTTAGGGAATATGGGCTCAAGGAGCTTAGTATAGACCTTACCTGCTTTCATAATATTACATATGTGCTGATGTTTCTTTTATGAGTGTGACAAGCTGATATGTATTTTTATGACTTCTGATCTGTTTTCTAGTGTGCCCTTTATGGGTATTTAGGGGTTATTCATGACAAGTACATATAACTCTTATTGTAATTCCTGACTACTGCTTATGTTGCAGAATCCTGAGTACTTACGTGTTCTAATGTGACAACTGCGTATTCTTGCAGAGTATTAGTAACTTGTGTAACATTCTGACAACTGCTAATGTAGCAGCGTATTACTTACATGTAATGTTGGTCTAATTATGTTTTGTGCAATACAGATTATTTTTACCTAGCTCAGTGCTGTGTTTACTTTGTGGTGTACATTTTGCGTCACGTGTGTTGTGTGTGTTGTGCAAACGCTTTACACATTGCCTCTGGGATAGGCATGACTGCTCGTACCAAGCTACCAAGGGGGGGAGCAGAGGTTATCTTGGACGTGTAACTCCCTTACCCTGACTAGAGTAGGTAGGTTCTGCCTGGCTGAGGTACATACCCTAGCCAACCAGAAACCCAATTTCTAACAATTCTCATTGGGGCCTTATTACAACTTATAAGTGTAATTTACAATCTGGAAGAGATAAGTTTCTTTGCTAGTTTGGTCTCTCTGGACAATTTAAAATCACAATTTATGATGAAGTCAGATTTTAAATTGCAGTCCTGAAAATGCCACTTTTAGAAAGTTGACCTTTTCTTACTTTAACCATTTGCTGCCTACTGCCTGTCTCCAATACACATCTTGAGAGGAGTGGCAGCTCAGTCTGTTTATTTTGTCTAGATAGCTACACACAAACAGAGCATAGGTGTGAATGATTGACCCTCCACAGAGTGATGAGCCATCCAGGGCAGGATGGGAAGAAGAGGCTAAAACTTACGCCAGAATGAGCAATTTACTGCCCCACAAAAAGGGCTGCATACCTCTCTGTAGCGAGTCTGGAGCCAGGGAAGAAAGAGAGGACCTCTCTGCACTTCAAAGATTTTTCTTTGAGGTCTTCTCCAGTTCAAGGCACAGCTCTGGACCTTTGACACCACCAACTCAGTACACTTCTGAACCAGTGGATGCCAGTAAGAAAGATTGCTGTGCTGCTACAAGGACTGCCACTCTGTCGAGCTGCTACCCTGCTGGTCTCCTGTTCTGCTGTGGTGATGTGCTGCCTGGTGTCCTCCTTGCCTGGGAGTAAGAATGACTGGACCTGCATATCTTTAACTCAGAAACAAAGGGGTATATTTATACTCTGCTTGTGCTGAATTTGCATCATTTGTTTGATGCAAATTCGGTGCAAAAATAACACCATATTTATACTTTGATGCTGGACCCCTTTAACGTCAAAATATCTCAGTGTGTGTCGTTTTCTGGATGTGTGAAACCGCCTTGTGTTAATGACATGCAAGGTAGGCGTTCCCATCCAAAAAATTACTTAAACCCCTGTGCACCATATTTATCCAACCATGCAAAAATCCCGCACGGCTGGGAGGCAAAGGCGAAAAATGGCATACGTCAAAGAAGTGCGTCAAAAACTAACACCTCGGTTAGGGCAGGTGTTAAAATGGGGCAAACACACCAGTACTTAAGGAAAACACACAGAAGCAACATCAGAGCTCCAAAAGGAAGACATGGAGGTGCTATTCATCCAGCATGCACGAAGACGCAGAGCACAGGACCAACAGCAGCAGCTTTCACCACACCGGCAGGGACCCCAAATGCAACACAGAAGGCAGGAGAGGATATTCAGGACCAGGACAACCCTTCAGGGCCTCAGGGAACATGACATCATCCAGAGGTACAGACTGAACTGGCAAGCCATATAGAAGCTGTTGCGCCACATTGAGCCACGGTTGGCACCAAGCTTCCAGACACCCCACATCATTCCACCAGAGACCAAGCTGCTAGCTGTCCTCCACATGTTGGCAAGTTTTTCTTTTCAAACCACTGGTGCCCTGGTTGCAGGGATCTCACAGCCCTCGTTCTCTGCCTTCCGGCCCAAGGTACTGGATGCCATCATCTCCCTCACACCCTGCCACATCAGCTTCCCCAACACACAGCAGAAGCAGCAGGAGACCAAACAGGGCTTCTACCAAATCAATGGCTTCCCACACGTGCTTGGTGCCATTGACTGCACACATGTACGGATTGTGCTAGCATCTATACCTCAACAAGAAGCACACACACTCCATCAATGTGCAGGCCAATATGGATCACCGGGGATTGATCACCAACATCGTGGCAAAGTATACTGGGAGTGTACATGATTCATTCGTCTTCTGCCACAGCACCATCAATCAACACTTCCAGGATGGACGATATGGAAATGGCCTACTTGTTGGTAAGTAGAGAAACCTAGTTATATACACACAGCACAGCAACCCTGTAGGACATACAACACATACACCACTACATGGACACGTGGCCAGGAAGACACCGAGGTTGTGACACTGCTAGTCATGTTTGATATCCTGACCCAATGGGATACACACCTATGGACAAATGACAGATGCAAATAACAACAGATGCCACTCAAGAGCCACAAGGGACCAATTTAAAAACACACTGTGACAATGACATGGCCTTAACTGTCAGTACAACTTGGAAGATGAATCTTACAATATCACATCAATGACACTCAATTACACACCCTTCCAAGCAATACGTACTGTGTAAGAGTTGTGTAATGTGTTTCTCTGCAGGTCAAACTCCATGAGACACATAGCATGATTATGATGACTTGAATGAAGGTGACATGGAATCATTGAGATAGTACCAACATCTCACATCGCTCCTGGGGGGACATTCCCCACTAGCAATAAGGAAGTAGACTGTGCTAAGAACACATATTGATGTGACAATATTGCAAAGTGCACATTGCAACACATACGGATTGAGACAATTACACATATACACAACAGATGTACAGGCACATGGACCTTCTGACACTTAAACCTTCACCCCCCACAACCAAGTTAGCCAGCTTACCTGGACCAGGTTCAGTAGTGTAGGTACACTTTTTCACATGAGCCAACTTGGTGAGGGCACAAAAATAGGTTTGCATAGAATGTGTCACACATGGGATATTTGTGCATTGTCAATTGTGAACACTTCAGTGTTGCAAACTTATGGAGATGTGTTGTAGCCAAATCAAAGGGCCTCACTGTTGTTTTTCACATGGTAGTACATATGTTGAATTGGATGGGATGTTCAGGCCATATAGTGCAACCATGTTACCACCACAGTGGAATCAATTCTGTGTGTGTGCAAGTATCAAGTCACCTTCAGTGAAGGAACACTTCTTTCACATGACATAATGCATGGGAGATACACAATGTACTTCAAGTTTAGAAATATACCGCTGATATCCGGTCATTCAGCCAAACACCGGTTAAGATAAATAAACAACCCAATGCTGAAAGAACATCCTAGAAACCTAGGATCCCACACAATAACACAAACACAGATGAGTCACAGACGACACAAGATAACAACTGCAATGCAAAGTGATAATCAAGGTGCAAGCAACATCCAAATATTTACACTTATTTTCTCTTTCAGCTGATCAGGGTTATGGGATCCAGCCATGGATCATGACCCCATTTGCCAACCCAAGCACAGCAGCAGAGCGTGCCTACAATGAGGCATATCGGAGGACACACACCATAATAGAGAGGACCTTTGGCATCCTGAAGTCAAGATTCAGGTGCCTCGACATCACCGGAGGCAGCATCCTATATTCACCTGAAATGGTCTGAAAGATCATTTTGACCTGTGCCATCCTGCACAACATTTGTGTAAGGAGGAACATTCCCCTCTATGAACCAGCCCCACATATGCCTGAAGAGGAGGAAGAGGAGGATGCTCTTCGTCAACATGAGGGGGACCATCCAAGCACTGGAGCAGGATTGCATCGGAGACAACACATTGTACAAAACTTCTTTTAACTCTAGTCACCATCACCACTTTTTTACCATATGTCATTAAACACCTCACTTCATTACTCAATCATGGTCTGGGTAATTATGTATGCATCACATGATCCCTAGGAATCATAACCAGAGTTTAGCCTCATGGAGCATTGCAGAAATACAGATTAGGATACTGAAGAAGCCACATCACATTTGATGAGTATGAATGTACAGCCAACATCACACACAGTGGAAGTGACATATGTCCTGTCTATTTCACACGTGAAGGGCAAAATCAGAGGACCACAGCAATGACACACATCCATGTTACCAACATGGTTCATTGCAGCACATGACACACAACTAAGATACCATGGGCCATATTTATACTTTTCGACGCACAACTGCGCCAACGCAGTTGTGCGTCAAAAAATCTAACGCCGGCTAACACAATTCTGAAGCGCCATGCGGGCGCCGTATTTATTCAATGACGTTAGCCGGCGTTAGCCGGCAGAGCTGCCTGGTGTGCGTCAAAAAAAATGACGTACACCAGGCAGCGCCGGCGTAGGGGAACATGGAGCTTGGGCGTCAAAAAATGGGGCAAGTCAGGCTGAGGCAAAAGTTTTGCCTCAACCCGATTGGCGCAATTTTTTTTTACTCCCAACCCCCATTGAAATGACTCCTGTCTTAGCAAAGACAGGAGTCATGCCCCTTTGCCCAATGGCCATGCCCAGGGGACTTCTGTCCCCTGGGCATGGTCATTGGGCATAGTGGCATGTAGGGGGGCACAAATCAGGCCCCCCTATGCCACAAAATAAAAAAAATACTTACCTGAACTTACCTTAAGTTCCCTGGGATGGGTCCCTCCATCCTTGGGCGTCCTCCTGGGGTGGGCAAGGGTGACAGGGGGGGTCCCTGGGGGCATGGGAGGGCACCTCTGGGCTCCTTCCGAGCCCACAGGTCCCTTAACGCCTGCCCTGACCAGGCGCTAAAAAACGACGCAAAAGCGGCTGGACGTCATTTTTTTGGACCGGCCCACTCCCGGGCGTCATTTTTGCCCGGGAGTGTAAATACGGCGCACATGCCTCGGAGTAATTTTTTAAGACGGGAACGCCTACCTTGCATATCATTAACGCAAAGTAGGTGTCCACGCTAAAAAATGACGCAAACTTCATGAACTTTGGCGCTAGACGCGTCTAACGCCAGAGTACAAATATGGAGTTCGTTTTGCGTCTAATTTGCGTTAAAAAAAACGACGCAATTCCGGCGCAAACAGAGTATAAATATGCCCCCATAAATCATAAGGTAAAAAAGTGTTTCATACATGAGGCAGTGGATGTGCTATTGCATTGGTAACAGGAATGTATGACCAGACCCTTGACAGGAGTAAGTGTAACATCAGCTATCTTTGCAAGGAGCATGTGTGACAAGGAGTTCAACTACGCTGAACATGGATAGCACAAGTGCCCCAGGTATGACAAGCATTGCTCACAAGACATGACCTGCTCAGTCCATCCCATGTAATAAGCCCTGCCACTGCCATGTTTTCAGTCTTTGCCCACCCTTCTCTAGGGGGCCCTATAAATGGACTATCTGTACCCTGATAACCTTCATCTACACACACCAAGACTCCCATTCTGACTCCTGTGTGCTTTCCTCTTCAGTATGACATTCCGTAGTCATAGTTCATCAGTCTGTATGGACTTCTGGTCCGAGAATGCACTGCCTGGTAGTCGGTAGGACCTGTAATTAGCTTTCCATTGCTTCCCATGTGAAAGGTACAGTTGGCCCTTTGAACTCTTGATTCTCAACTACAGGACTTGTGAGAGACTGAAGCTGTACACACCTGTGAGCATTACCATGCAGACTGCTTAGAAGCTGCCATATTTTGAATATTCTTGTTGTGTATTGCCATATAAATAACTTGTGTAACAGAGCCCTTGGGGGATTGTGTAACGTTGCAGCCAACAGCACAAATACAGCATTTGCCAGTCCGAGTCTGCTCACTGTGTATTTGCCTTGTTCATGTTTGTTCCTGACAGAGCCTGCATCCTGTTAGCCTGACTGGTTCCTGTCTTTGCCTTAACCATAGAGGTTCCCTGTGGCTACATTTGTCTCATAGTTGCTTTCCATGCCCTCTTTTTCCTCCTGGGGTATTGTTTCTGGTAGGTCTACCATGAATCCTCAAATGTATTGTATAGTTTAATCAGTTTACTTATCATATTATGGTCTGGGACATGTATTCAAATTGCCTAATCCAACCCCATCCCTTGCCTAGGTTTCATGTATTCATGAGTGCCAAACAGTGACAGTGTACTATGGCTGTATGCATGGATTTGGTACAGTGCCTTCAGCACAACAAACAAGGTTTGATAATGTGTGTGAAAGGACAGAACATGTTTATGCCCTGACGGTCCACACACAGAATCACATTGGCCGCAACACAGAGGCACTGATGTTCCTTGTTGCAGTGGGGATTTTAGAGGCCACCCTGTGTACAAATGTTGTGATGAAACCTGCCTGTTTCCTATTACTGATCAATAAAGTTTTTGAGCACACCAAGGTTGCCCTGTTGTCATCCGTATAAAAGTTCTGCAGTGTCCTAGCTTGACTATCCCCATGTGTGTCATCAATTTATCTTTGGCTTTTGGTCAATTCTGCTTTGAAGGATACTCTGTTAGTGCATGAAATGGCTCCACAGACTCATGACTAGACCTGTACGTAACTGTGACAACATGGAGGCCAATACTGACACAGGGTACACATGTCCACTCAGTTGAACCGGACACCTTTGGGCAAAGAACCAATGGAAATATATGAACACATGCAGCATGGTCTGCTGGTCCTCCACTGCCACAGGAGAAACATAGGTCATTTATATGACTCAAACTGTGGTGTACCATAACTTTTTTGGATAGGTGTTGGTACTCTGTGTCACAAACACTGTACCTACCTAGCATGTTCTAGCAAATGCCTAACTCATGGGTAGTATACAAAAAAGTGACCAGGAAGTGGTATCCAACATTCCAGTACATGTGATGGCTTACCCTTGTAACATTGCCATTATCAACCATCCTCCATCTATCCTGTGCATAGTTTGTCATGGGAAATGTTTTGTCCCAAAGTCAGGGAAGTTTACACAGCATAAGATGCTACAGGTATGACAAACCCACATCCTGACTGATGTACCTCAATGAATGGCATTGGATGGTTATCCACATTTACAACACATGCATACAAGCACATTATGCAAAACATGTCTTGTAACGTTCACAAAGAGGCACAACAACAATTGAAATAGCCAATTCACAGACATAAACACACAGGCCGTGAGTGAATGTATTAAATTGCGCAGCCTTGCTATCCTCTATTGATGCACCACCTGCTCAAACTAGGGACTACCAATTTTTATTCCAAATGTTTGGGTTTCTGTTGCACCAGTTAAGAGTGCTAATCTGGCACAACAACATGAGTATTATGGTCCGTAGGAAGGTGGTCCGCCGCATGTGCCCAAACACTGGAACACACACAGCATGCCCTAACAGCCTATCTCTGTATAGCTGCAGCTTTCATGTACGTTAAAAATGAGAAAAATTACACAAACACAGTTAAAGACAGATATTTTGACGCAAAAAAAAAGACGCATATGCACCAAAATATGCTGCATATGTGTTGAAAAATGATGCTCACAGCCATTTTACATCCATTGTCCCCTAGCGGTAATTCCAACACTGCACCCCATGAAATTGGTTGTCCATGAATAATATATTGATCTTTGGATGTGGGGTAATTTTTAAGCATATGCATCAAAAAATATTGACGCAAAGCCCGCAAGCATCATAACATTTTCGCGCATCATAATATAAACGCACCGCATTTGAGACAGGATGTGATGTAATAGGATATCCTCTTTACAGAAATGGTACAGTGGGTGTACTTTCACTCCACTTTGCAGTCTGTGATTCTTCTGGACTGTGTGGCTATGCTGAGAGTTGTGTCTGTCCACATTTTGCTTTTGTCTCCTGTGTGCCATTCAAATTGTCATCTGTTGTTTTTGTAATTGTCTCAGTAAATCAGTCTAAGTGTGTTTTTGTAATTTTTTGTTTCTAATTTTGTCTTTGTACTGTTGGGAGTGTGTAGTGGTTATTATTAGTTGGGGTATTGTTGGGCTGTTTGTGGGTTCTTTAAGTTTCATTTTCCTACCTTCTTTCCCTGTATTTTCCTATTTTCCCTTTCCTATCCTTATTATTTTTGTCATGTTGGGAAGGGCACGTCTGGGAAGAATGGGTGAGGAGGAGCTGGGGGCTTTCATTTGGCTGTTGTGCCACTTCCTCCCCCTGATGTTAGATGCTGGTGGCAGCGTGATACAGGGGTATCACACCGAGGCGAGGAGGCTCAGGTGGTCCAAGGTGCTGTTCCATCTGAAGAGAGTATTCCACAGCCAGCGCAACGACCACCAAGTCAAAAATCGCTAGGCTGACCTTGTGGCCAGAGAGCAAGACCTGTTGGACAACCTGGGTGTGGTGATTGGTGGCCCTGTTCAGGAGTACAAATCAGACTAATGTGCACATTTAAATGCTCTGTAGTGACAGTAGCAGATTTGTTAACATGCTGCATGCAATGTTTGTGGACATGTGGAATGCAAGTTAAAAATACAGTGGCCCTGATTTATACAATATTTGCTACACATTACCATCATTTGTTGATGCAAAAGCTGCACAAATTCACAAAACATAACTTGATCTTGTATATTAGTGCTGCTTTGACATCAATAGATAATGGTAATGAGGCTCAAACATATGTTTTATTCATGGCCTGGGAGTGTACCAGGAATGAGATGTATTTCACATGCTAAAGCAGGGAATGAATGTAGTCCCTAATTATTTGGAATACATGTCTGAACTGTATTCATGGCCATATGTACAAAGTTCTTCCTAACCTCTGACGATATCTTAGGCTAATACTTTGACATGCGTTGTGCAGCATTTAAATTAATTATGGATGCCAAAGTAATGCACACTGGATAGTATCTAAATGTTTGGTGTTACTTTCCATAGCTGTAGGGTAAAAACATGAAGTAAATGCTACACATTTAAAATAAAAAGAATAGCTGGCCCTCTGTTGATTGTTCCTTGTGTGTTTTAATTTGCCTTGGGCACAATTGCTGGTACAGAGCTGATGCATTTGCCATCTGTGCCACTTTATAGCCAAGCAATTTTCATAAGTTAATGGGTCATCATGGGATCCCTGAATCTGGTGAATGCATGGTCACAAATTATTTATTTGCATGATTTTGTGCAAGGGACCCCTGACTGCTTCCATCATACATTTAAAGTGACTAAATAGTTTGCTAGTTTATGTTTGGTACACCCCTGCTGATCTAGTGCAGCACATGTACAATTGTTAACTTCTCAGTATGAAGGCTATCACAGACATGGGTGTATGCTAAGATCAGCAGACCAGCATTCCTGTGACTGCTGCAATTCCCAAGGTGCATTCAAATTGAGACCAACCTCATCAAGATAGCCACAGCAGGACGTTTTCTAAACCATGTTTCAATTAGGGGACAGTGTCAGTTCATTGTATAATCACAGATCACCCAAATTGGCAAATGTAAGATGATGAATGTGGCTGGGATTTACATTACTTGATATAGGTACACAGGGCCCTGAGTAACACATTTCATGTGCAATGGCCACACCTGTGCCCATGCATTCTGTCACGGATAATCAAATTAGGCACTGTCAGCATATATTTGTTTATTGTTTTGATTTAGATAAATGGCCAATCCATGTTTAGGGTAACATTGTCATCAAGTAACATCCAGGATAACTGCCATCTTGTTCCCATGGGGGCATATACGGCTCTGGGTACACTGGCAATGTGGCATATGTAACCTACAAACAACCCAGGCCCACATATAATGGACCATAGAAAGCACAATAATTCATGAGCTAAACTCAACCCACATGAGCATCACACAGTAACTGATTGTCCCTTGATGCACAAGCCACAATTCCTGCGTTACTGGTATTGCAGTGCACCAGGAATGTGGCTTTGCATGTCACTCATAATGACAAATGAAGAAATGGAGTACCATCTATAAATAATTCTGCACAAAATTGAGTAATCATGTTTGGCACCACATGATTGTTAGGGCTAGTGCATGTGTGCATATGTGTGTCTATGACTCACTGGAGTGACAGGGTCAATACATGTTTGCAGTGGTGTGCCTGTTGGGGTGTCTACATGCCTGAGGTACTGCTCTATCATATAAAATGTCACACACATGTGAGTTTTTGTTCCAAGTTTTGTACAGTGAGCAGACATTGAGCACATTTTTCCACTTTCATGTTTTACAGGTGGACCAGCCCAATTGGAGAAGTGGCTCGATTGGTGGACCCCGACATATCCAGTCAGTGTTGATATGTTAGTTCTGTTTTGTGTTTGCAGCTGTTGTGTGATTGACTCCTGTGTGTTAGACACATAGCAAGGTATGATGTGCTGGCACATGATCTGATATGTGACTTCACTGGAGTTTGACATTTTGTTCCATTTTGGAGTTGGACAATCAGTGGCGGAGAGTCATATTTTGGGAATCTAGTGCTGCGGTGTAGGCATGGGCAAGTAAACAGGGTGATATTTGTTGATACATTTATGTCAATAAAAAATTCGGAGGTAGCCATGTTCATGATTTAGTCAGCAAGTCATACCCTGATTCACACAGACCACTGGTGCCTAAGTATTACAAACAGACTTGAGCCTCCCTGTTAACTAATGAACATTCAGAACTGTATGTTTGACTTCCTAGCAGCATCTAGCTCCACATGTTGTGCTACCTTTATGTGGCACTTGAGTAGAATGTCATAGGTGTGCATGGAGCTCAAGCCCAGATGGCTGCTTGCATCTATGTGCTTGTTTTTGGAAAGGTATTAGTGAGATCAAATGATGTTGACAATTGTCCGCAATTAGGAACATAAATGTGGATGGGATTGTCCAATGTTTGAGTCTATCCTAGTTGGCAGCCCTTCTTACCTGTGGTGGACTGATTAAACCCATGGACAGCTGTCCAAAGCTTCCTGGCTGTCCTTGATGTTTGAAAGTACGAGTTGCATGTCCATCACCCCTGAGGCACAGGGTTAGGATTACAAAGTATTTGTACCTAGGTGTGAGGATCCCAGTGTAGAAGACAGACATGTAATTCCAACATTCCTTTGTTCCAACCTAGGATACCCCCTCATGATTAGCAACTGCATACCGCCCTGGCAATTCCATTTACAAATCACATATCTTGTGGGCCTTGATTGTCATCCAGAAGATAGTGATTAGTTGGCCTGTCACATGTGGAGTACTTGCAGCATTTGTTATGTGACTAATGGCAGAACAATGATGCACAGATCATTTAAGTAGGTACACACCTTTTTCAACATTGCTGTGCTGTTAGATAGGAGATGTGTAGGCTGCATTGGCATGTAATTCCTCAGGGACAATTTATGATCTGTACTGTGATTTGGACTGTATAAGCTAATTTTGAGGACGTGTTAGAATATCATCAGTAGATGTATCACACAATGATGTCACTAATGATTGGCTTTCTCTGTTTTTACAGCTGCCAACGTGAATGCCAATCAGATCAGGGAATTCCAGAGGCGGGCAATGTGTTACCGCCACATTCTAGATGTGGAGTCTGGGTTCTGCAACATGGCGCAGCGTTATCGCCATGAGAGAGCCACAGGGGTCTGGAAGGCATTTGCCCAAGGAGGGCCATCCTTGCCCACAACAGCCACCAGCACAACGACTCCAACGAAAGTCACACAAAGGATGACAGCCACTGTTGCAGGTCCCTCTACCTCATCAGCTCCAGGCCCACAGACAGCAGCTCCTGCACCACCCCCCTCCAAGCACGACACTGGCACCAGCACAACCATCCATTAGTGGCACACAGACAATCCCTGCTGCAGTGAAAGACAATGCAGAATTCCAACATATGAGCCATGACATGCAACGGATGCTGCGCCGGATGGACAGGCTGCAGCAGGAGGTGTCCCGCAATAGCAGGAGACTGCGTAGGATAAAGAAGATCCTACGGAGGGCAAACTTGTGATTTTGTGACCCTCAGCCATGATTCCCCCTGTGAGAAACTAGGGCTGATTGCAGAGGCCCCATAACTTTTTGCCCCCATTTTCCACTTTATGCTGGTGTTTTCCTGACTCTGATGGTGCCCTGGGTACTGCTAACCAGTCCCAGGGCCTGTGCTCTGTGTAAAATGGATATGCAAATTAGGCTAATTATAATTGGCTAAGTTAACCTACCTATACGTCCCTAGTATATGGTAGGGCATGTAGGTTTAGGGACCACAGCATAGGTGGTGCACACCTAGGTGCATTGCTGAGGTGCCCAGTGTCATTTTAAAAGCAAGCCTGCCTTGCTGGCTGCTTTTAAATTAAAGTTATATGCAAATTCGACTTTGGAATTAAAGGTACTTCCAAAGTCTTAAACTACCTTATGTTTACATAAAAGTCACCCCTAAGGTGTGCCCTATGTGCCCCTAGGGCTGGGTGCCATGTAACTATAAGCAGGGACTTTATAAAAATAGATTTATAAGCCCTGGTGAGGTAAAAACAGCCAAATTCGTTTTTCCCTCATTGAAGTAAATGTCCTTCATAGGCTAGAATGGGCAGACTTTATTTTAAATTTTAAAGTCTCCTTAAATGTTACATACCAAGAATTTGGTATCAAATTGATTGTTGTAATAAATCCCACAACTTCCAGTTGTTGGATTTAATATAACTTGTCCAGGTAAAAAGTTTAGACTTTACCTAAAAAGTTGCCAATTTCAGCTCTGCATTGTTTTTGCTGCTGTGCTCTGATTGGCCAGGCTGCCTTGATGAGGTGTGAAGTGGCCAGGCTTCACACAAAGGAATGTGCTTGGGGGAGAGAATCTCCCCTCAGCAGATGGTGAGGCAGGAAGGGGGAGGGCTGCCAAACTGGTCTTCAAAGGCAGAGAAGGACATTTGGAGCACCCAGCAACACCCCCACATCCTGCAACCCCAGACAATTAGGTGCCCCCTTGATTAGATTAGGAGAGGGCAGGAGAGGGGTGTGTTTATGATTTTTAGCCACACCAGTGGGTGGGCTCAGCCAGATGTAACCTCCAAAAATCAGATTCATCCATGTTGGATTTTTAGAGACTGTTGCCTTCTGGGATGGATTTTTGCCACACTTCCCAGGATGTGGTCATCACAGGGGGACGACCCTGTCCCTGATTGGAGAACCAGGGCCCCCCTGCTTTTCACCCAGGAGCAAGGATAAAACTGGCAGACCTGCACCCACACCTCAGATCCCCTCCAGAATTCAACAAGAAAGGAACTAAAGAAGAAGAAGGACTGCCCTGCTGGACCCCTGGCCTGCACCTGGACCCTGCACTCAGAAGGACTGCACCAGCTGCACACTTGGGCTTCACCACAAGAAGGACTTTGCCTGGCTTCAACTGGTTCAAGGAGGGACTCCCTGTTTGCTACAGGTGAAAAATTGCTAACCAGAGTCCCCTGCACCAACTCCTGAAGAAAGCGACCAGCTGACCACTGTCCAGTGGCCAAAAAGGAGTTTGCGCCAGGTGCATTCTGGGAGTTGAAGTCCGCACCCCCCAAGGACCATCACAGAACTTCTGGACCCTTGGGGTGAGCTGTGGACCCCAAAAGAACCTTAAAAGAACATCTGGGTGAAGCCCCAGAAGTTTGGAAAAGATTGGAGAATTTTTGAAAAAAAGCTCCATAAAGTGACCGACCCGACGCGGAAATTCTAGCCGGCTTGCCTCAACCGCGACCCGGCCAGACTTCGTGGTTCGTCCCGGTAAAGAAAAACATCCAAAAAAGAGACTAAGTCCGAACGTAAAAAGTTGACCGGGACCTCCCAGCCATCGTATCCGAGAAGGGCTCCATGGACGTCGGATCAAGATCCAGGTTTACCCCGGTCGAAGGATTTTCATCTCGAAAAAACGACTAAGTCCGAAGGTAAAAATCACCACAGAGGAAACCGACTTCGCGTATCCGGACAAGGGCTCCAGGAGGTCGGATTCAACTGGCAGGTTCGTCCCGGGGAAGAAAAACATCAAAAAAGAGACTAAGTCAGAAGGTAACTTTTTAACCGAGGCCTCCCGCGACTTATAGCCGAGCAGGGCTCCATCGCGGTCGGCCTGAAAGTTTGACTTTGCCCCGGTCCTGGTGCAACCAGATGACCCGATTGGCGCTTTTTGTTTCTAAGCGCTAGAAAATAATAATACTTTAAAAATTCATATCTCCGGTTCCCCTGAACCGATTTTAATCGTTTTTGTGTCATTTTAAAGATAAAAATATAAGCTATTTTTATAAATTGGTTTTGGATTTTTAAACTGTTTCCTGTGTTTTATTTAATTACTGTTTTGTGATATTTGAATGCTTTACACTTTGTCTCCTAAGTTAAGCCTTGACGCTCGATGCCAAGCTACCAAGGGTAGAGCTGGGATTAATTTACTGAGACCTAACTGTACCTATGTGGAGGTTAGTGGCTTGTTGCTAGGTGTAGGTACCTACCTGCCCTACCAATAACCCATTTTCCAACATAATTGGAAGCAGCGACGGGATCCTGTACTTGTGTTCAATATCACGTTACAGTTTTAGATAAAACAAATTAAAAATCCTTTAAATTGTCCTAGTGCAAAAAAATTTTTTAATTTTTAATTTACTTTTTTTTTAATTAATTTGGATTAATTTCAATTATTGAATTTTTGTAATTTTTCTAAATTCTTGTTTCCAATTTTTGCAAAAAGTTTTTGTTGACACAAAACTAGGGAACCATGGAGCTTGATCTGGCTAGCCTACCCACACTGACAGTAGTCCAGCTTCGGGGGTTGTATATTGAAAGAGGGTTGCCTGCAACCACTGATCTCAGGAAGCAAATCCTGATCACATCCCTGACAGCATGGGCTGAGGCCCAAGAGGTAGAGTCAGAAGGAGCTCCAGAGGAGGGAGAAAGAAGGGAGGATGCAAGCTCTAACCACTCAGGGGAGGGAAGGCATCTGAGCCCAAGTGAGGATGAGGAAGAACGGTCCTCAGTAAATACAGTCACTAGGGGCAGATCCAAAGCTAGTGGTGGGAAAGGGGTCCTTTCAGGAGGAGAGAACCCATCCATCAGAGAAAGAGAGCTGGAGGCCCAGCTAGCATACATAGCTTTGGAAGCAGAGAAACTGGCCCTAGAAAAGAAAAAGTGGGCATACAAAGAAAAAAGAGATGGAAGCAGCGATAAAGAAGCTGAGGTGTCCATTGGTGGGGGAGTTTGCCCCAGATTACCCAAGGGGGTAGTTCCTGCTTATGTAGAGGGGGTTGACATAGATAAGTGGCTAGGGGCCTTTGAGAGGGCACTCCAAATGAGAAGGGTTAGGCCTCAATACTGGGGTTCCCTTTTGTGGGAGTTGGTCCCCAACTCAGGGAGGGATAGGCTTCTGACCTTAAGGGGGGAGGAGGCAGATTCATACCCTAGTATGAAGAGGTGCTTAGCCAAGAAGTTTGGTCTGACCCCAGAGCAATATAGAATGAAGTTCAGGGACACCCAGAAGGTCAGTACCCAGTCTTGGGTTGACTTTGTGGACATTTCACTAAAGGCACTAGAGGGCTGGATTATTGGTAACAAAGTAGATACTTATGAGGGGTTATACAATCTGATCATGAGAGAGCACATCTTGACCAATTGTATCCAAGAAAGGTTACGCCAGCATCTAGTGGACTCTAAGCAGACCAACCCTAGAGAGCTAGGGGAGGCAGCTGATGAGTGGTTGAGAACCAGGGTGGTTGTCAAGTCCCAGGGGGGAGACTCCAAGAAGGGGGGGACAGGTCCCCAAAAACCTAAGGAGGGAGGTGGTAAGCCCACCACAGAGACTCCCTCTGTACCCCAGAACCCTAAGAAGGAGGAGAGTAAATCCCACTCCCACTCTGACAAGCAGAGACAGGGAGACCCAGGGTTAAAAAAGCTCTTGGACAGTAGGGCTTGCTTTGACTGTCAGCAGACAGGTCACTTCAGAGGAGATGCAGCCTGTCCAAAGAAGGTGGTTAGCATTGGGCTGTCCAGTGTAGCCATAGAGGAGGATTCCTCAGAAGATGAAGCCTTCCTAGCATTGTGCTGGGAGACAGGACCAGATGGTAAGCTGGTGATCCCTGAGGGTGGGAGTAGGCACTTCCACCACATTCAAGTGAATGGGATCCCTACCACTGGCCTGAGGGACACCTGTGCCAGTCACACTATAGTGAGTGACCGGTTAGTGACGCCAGACATGTATGTCCCAGGAAAGACAAAGAAAGTCAGGATAGCCACAGGGGAGGTCACCTCCAAACCTGTAGCCATAGTGCCCCTAGAGAGGGAGGGTATCCTTGACTGGATTAGGGTGGTAGTCAGTGCTGACCTCCCCCTAGATTGTATCCTGGGCAATGACCTCCCAGAGGTGAGTCTGGTCACAGATGGGGTGGTCGCCCAGGGCGCCCCCCCAACCCAAAGTCCTGGGGAGTCAGTCCCTACAGTTAGGAGACAGGGGTCCCCAAGAAAAGGAAAGAAGAAAAGGAAGGGTAGGCCACTCTTAAAGAGAGTTCCAGGGAGCCAAGGGCCCTCTCCCCCAGTAGGGGGGGAGCCCAGAGTTGGCACTGGTGAGGCCTCACCTGACCCCAAGGAAGTCCTGAGTAGTCAGGCAGCTGTCCAGATGCAAGGTGTTGCCCCTGCACTGACAGAAGGGAGAGTGGAAGGAGGGTGTCTGCCACAGGAGGTGGTAGCCCCCCACTCTAGACAGCAAGAGGGGTGCCAGGACCCCAAAGATGCCCCTAAAGCAGCTCAGCCACCTGTCAGTGGAGAGCTTAGGGTGTGGTTCTGGGTACTGACAGCTGTCAGTAGCCTCTGCTGGGTGCTAGCCTTCCTGGCAGTAATGTACTTGGCCTGGGAGGCAGACCCCAGGGCCAATAGCAAAGTAGGCCCCCTGACCCTATTGGTCATGGTGGGGTTGCTCAAGTGTTGGGTGACCTCTTTGGGTAAGCTAGGTGTTGCCCTAGCAAAGTTTGGAGTAGGGGAGGTGGGCACCTCACTACCCAAGTTGGCAGAGAGAAAGGAGGAAGACCCCCCCTAGAGGAAAGTTTCAGTTTGAGTTGGGTCCTTTTACTGTTGGGATGGCTTCACTACCCATAGGGAGTGACCCTGACAGGAGGATATAAGGCAGAGTAGGCCCTGCAAAGGGACAGCAAGTTTTCTTCACTGTCTTTCTCGCCTAACAAGCCAGGAAGACTCTCCCAGGGTTGGGCTGAGTCTCCTAGGCGTGTGGGCTGGGGGGGGGGGTTGTGTGAGAAACTAGGGCTGATTGCAGAGGCCCCATAACTTTTTGCCCCCATTTTCTACTTTATGCTGGTGTTTTCCTGACTCTGATGGTGCCCTGGGTACTGCTAACCAGTCCCAGGGCCTGTGCTCTGTGTAAAATGGATATGCAAATTAGGCTAATTATAATTGGCTAAGTTAACCTACCTATAAGTCCCTAGTATATGGTAGGGCATGTAGGTTTAGGGACCACAGCATAGGTGGTGCACACCTAGGTGCATTGCTGAGGTGCCCAGTGTCATTTTAAAAGCAAGCCTGCCTTGCTGGCTGCTTTTAAATTAAAGTTATTTGCAAATTCGACTTTGGAATTAAAGGTACTTCCAAAGTCTTAAACTACCTTATTTTTACATATAAGTCACCCCTAAGGTGTGCCCTATGTGCCCCTAGGGCTGGGTGCCATGTAACTATAAGCAGGGACTTTAGAAAAATAGATTTATACGCCCTGGTGAGGTAAAAACAGCCAAATTTGTTTTTCCCTCATTGAAGTAAATGGCCTTCATAGGCTAGAATGGGCAGACTTTATTTTAAATTTTAAAGTCTCCTTAAATGTTACATACCAAGAATTTGGTATCAAATTGATTGTTGTAATAAATCCCACAACTTCCAGTTGTGGGATTTAATATAACTTGTCCAGGTAAAAAGTTTAGACTTTACCTAAAAAGTTGCCAATTTCAGCTCTGCATTGTTTTTGCTGCTGTGCTCTGATTGGTCAGCCTGCAGCAGCTTCTGCCAGGCTGCCTTGATGAGGTGTGAAGTGGCCAGGCTTCACACAAAGGAATGTGCTTGGGGGAGAGAATCTCCCCTCAGCAGATGGTGAGGCAGGAAGGGGGAGGGCTGCCAAACTGGTCTTCAAAGGCAGAGAAGGACATTTGGAGCACCCAGCAACACCCCCACATCCTGCAACCCCAGACAATTAGGTGCCCCCTTGATTAGATTAGGAGAGGGCAGGAGAGGGGTGTGTTTATGATTTTTAGCCACACCAGTGGGTGGGCTCAGCCAGATGTAACCTCCAAAAATCAGATTCATCCATGTTGGATTTTTAGAGACTGTTGCCTTCTGGGATGGATTTTTGCCACACTTCCCAGGAAGTGGTCATCACAGGGGGACGACCCTGTCCCTGATTGGAGAACCAGGGCCCCCCCTGCTTTTCACCCAGGAGCAAGGATAAAACTGGCAGACCTGCACCCACACCTCCGATCCCCTCCAGAATTCAACAAGAAAGGAACTAAAGAAGAAGAAGGACTGCCCTGCTGGACCCCTGGCCTGCACCTGGACCCTGCACTCAGAAGGACTGCACCAGCTGCACACTTGGGCTTCACCACAAGAAGGACTTTGCCTGGCTTCAACTGGTTCAAGGAGGGACTCCCTGTTTGCTACAGGTGAAAAATTGCTAACCAGAGTCCCCTGCACCAACTCCTGAAGAAAGCGACCAGCTGACCACTGTCCAGAGGCCAAAAAGGAGTTTGCGCCAGGTGCATTCTGGGAGTTGAAGTCCGCATCACAGAACTTCTGGACCCTTGGGGTGAGCTGTGGACCCCAAAAGAACCTTAAAAGAACATCTGGGTGAAGCCCCAGAAGTTTGGAAAAGATTGGAGAATTTTTGAAAAAAAGCTCCATAAAGTGACCGACCCGACGCGGAAATTCTAGCCGGCTTGCCTCAACCGCGACCCGGCCAGACTTCGTGGTTCATCCCGGTAAAGAAAAACATCCAAAAAAGAGACTAAGTCCGAACGTAAAAAGTTGACCGGGACCTCCCAGCCATCGTATCCGAGAAGGGCTCCATGGAGGTCGGATCAAGATCCAGGTTTACCCCGGTCGAAGGATTTTCATCTCGAAAAAACGACTAAGTCCGAAGGTAAAAATCACCACCGAGGAAACCGACTTCGCGTATCCGGACAAGGGCTCCAGGAGGTCGGATTCAACTGGCAGGTTCGTCCCGGGGAAGAAAAACATCAAAAAAGAGACTAAGTCAGAAGGTAACTTTTTAACCGAGGCCTCCCGCGACTTGTAGCCGAGCAGGGCTCCATCGCGGTCGGCCTGAAAGTTTGACTTTGCCCCGGTCCTGGTGCAACCAGATGACCCGATTGGCGCTTTTTGTTTCTAAGCGCTAGAAAATAATAATACTTTAAAAATTCATATCTCCGGTTCCCCTGAACCGATTTTAATCGTTTTTGTGTCATTTTAAAGATAAAAATATAAGCTATTTTTATAAATTGGTTTTGGATTTTTAAACTGTTTCCTGTGTTTTATTTAATTACTGTTTTGTGATATTTGAATGCTTTACACTTTGGCCCTCATTCTGACCTTGGCGGGCGGCGGAGGCCGCCCGCCAAAGTCCCGCCGTCAGCTTACCGTTCCGCGGTCGAAAGACCGCGGCGGTAATTCTGACTTTCCCGCTGGGCTGGCGGGCGGTCGCCTTCAGACCGCCAGCCAGCCCAGCGGGAAAGAGGCTTCCACGATGAAGCCGGCTCGGAATCGAGCCGGCGGAGTGGAAGCTGTGCGACGGGTGCAGTTGCACCCGTCGCGTATTTCACTGTCTGCGCAGCAGACAGTGAAATACATGTAGGGGCCCTCTTACGGGGGCCCCTGCAATGCCCATGCCAGTGGCATGGGCACTGCAGGGGCCCCAAGGGGCCCCGCGTCCCCCCCTACCGCCATCCGGATCTCGGCGGTCCGACCGCCGGGATCTGGATGGCGGTAGGGGGGGTCGGAATCCCCGCGGCGGTGCAGCAAGCTGCGCCGCCGCGGAGGATTCAATGGGGCCGCGGTACACTGGCGGGACCCCGCCAGTGGTGCCGGTCCGACCGCGGCTTTACCGCCGCGGTCGGAATCCCCATTGGAGCACCGCCGGCCTGTCGGCGGTGCTCCCACGGTCCTCCGCCCTGGCGGTCAAAGACCGCCAGGGTCAGAATGACCACCTTTGTCTCCTAAGTTAAGCCTTGACGCTCGATGCCAAGCTACCAAGGGTAGAGCTGGGATTAATTTACTGAGACCTAACTGTACCTATGTGGAGGTTAGTGGCTTGTTGCTAGGTGTAGGTACCTACCTGCCCTACCAATAACCCATTTTCCAACACCCCCCCTCCCTCCTCTTTCCTGGTTCTTATATTTAGTGGGTTTAGGGGGGTTAGTGTTGGGTGAGAGTAGGCTGTTTGTTTAGTTGGTATAAGTTGGTTGGGGGATGGAGGGGGTTAAATTATTACACGTTTTTTGGGTGAGATGATGTTGGGGTATATGTGTATAAATATGTAATTAATATATATATATATATATATATATATATATATATATATATATATATATATATATATATATAAAGAAAATACATTTCCCCAAAAATGTATATTTGTTTAGGATAAGATAGTTTTGGTTAGTATATGTTGTCCTACATGTGTCCCGTCATATAAGGGGGTTGGGGGGGTTGATGTTTAGAGTGTTTAGCTAAATGTGCTAAGTAATTTAGATTAGGGTAGTTAGGGCCAAATGTGGGTAATGTGTACTTAGGATAGGTTAGGTTATTTAAGGTGTTTCCCCTAGTTTTACTATCCTTTTTGCTCTTAAATAAATATTTAGGTACTCCTATACAGTATGTTTCACATGGTGGGGGTTCAGGGCCTTGGCAAGGGTGAACAGTGTCAATTTAGTTTTTGCATTTGTGTTCTTTCCTGCATCCAAATCCCATTATTGACATGGTTATTCCCAATTCCAAATGAGATGTCACATTGGCAGCTACACTAAAGCTACTTATCTATGCATGTGCCATCCATTGCACCCACCACTCTAGGTTACTATGGTTCCCAAAGTGTTGTTAAGTTTAGATGTGTGTTTTAAATCTGTTATCATTTGAGACCTGATTTGGAATCTTGGCCACTGTGGTACGTCTGCCTGCAGCCTGATGTTCATGTGAACCCTGATAAGGTGAGTGATGGTATAATCTTATGTAGTATTGTATACATAGCTCACACCTATCATTTCTTACATTGTTCTCCCAGGTTACATATTTGTCCATACACTCGTACACATCCTTTCCTGCTGTCTGGTGTGTGTGTGTGATGAAAGTTTATAGTCAGATGTCACATACATAAAGATTGTCTTGAATGGAACTTTGAACACATTGATTTTCTACTTAAACATACCCTGAAGCAGACTTTTTTGGTCCAACACAGCATTATACTGTTAGTTTTCTATTTACTTCAGAAATAACCCTCAGGAAGCGCAGATGATGATACAATCCAGACTCCAGTGCAGAGTTATCAGCCCATAATCTTTCAAGGCAGTTGTATTGACATTCTATGGCCATTGACATTTGACATATATCACTAATCTCCTACACGGTTGATGTGTCACATTACACAGAGAGAAAGCCTTCCTGTTCCTTGCCATTTTTTCCTTCGTCCTGCATTTGCAGTCATGCCAGCGTTTCTTGCACTCAGTGACTGTTCTCCGTACTTTTGCCACACTGTTGATCTTATCAACAATTTGTTGCCAACTTGCCTCTCTCCTCCTAATTGGCAATTTAGAGGTGACAAAAAGTTGATGCTGGTGTTCCGTCACCTCTTTCACCAGTATTTCATGCTCCTCTGCACTGAACCGACACTTCCTTTTCTTCTTCTCCCTCTCCTGGGTCTTGTGTGGGTCCTATTGGCTGGTTCATGGTTGGTTGTCATCTTCCTGGGGTCTCTCATGGCTTCTGGGATCCATTTTGGGGCTCCTTTGCACATTTTGCTGTGTTTGCGCTGCTTTTTGAAGCTATTGCGGTGAAAAATGGCTTGTATCTGGTTTGCGACGTCATAAACTGGATTAAAGTAATTTTCGCCACTTTAACGTCTCTTTTCTTTATGACATGGTGCATTGGTTTGAGTAAAAAAAAATTACTCTAACCAGTGGTTTGTGCCGCTGTGAGTCAAAGTATAAATTTGATGCCCGGATAGCGCAAGGAAATGGCTTTAGTTGTGTTAAACCTTTTGACGCAAAACTGCGTCTCACAGTTTTGCGTCAAAAAAGTGTAAATATGGCCAGAAGTGACTCCCAGGGCTTGCTGGTCTGTCTTCAGTTTTCTGAAGGCCCAGGGAAAAAAAAGACTTCCAACTCACCTACTACAGCACCTAGATTCTGCCATCCGTGAGTCTGTCCTGCCAAGAGGTGCCACAACAGTCCTGGACCCTTGGATGTGGGCTTAAGGTGCTCTGCTTTCTGTGGTCCTCACTGGGACTACCATGAAGCAATGCAAAGAGCCGCAATTCCTCACTGCACAGGTGCCAGCCTCACTGGAATTCACACTAGGTGTTGCAAATCCCGGCAAAGCCTCAACACATAGCTGCTAGTCCATGAAAACCGATGTGCAGTGACACCAAGCTCTGCAAAGCCTTGCCTCACAGCTCCCTGGCATTGACACAAAGTGACGACAAGTGCTGCAAAGCCTTGTAGCACAGCTTCCTGGGACCAATGCAAAGTGATGCCAAGCCCGCAAACCCTCGCTGTACAGCTTCTTCGAATTGACATCAGATGATTAGAAGCATTGTAAAGCAACTCTTCGCAGTCTGCACACCTGGATTTAAGCTACTGTGTTCAGCGGGTCCCTGTAGCTGGCCTATTGTGCATTGCAGTGTGCCTGACCCTGTGACTTTGTCCTTGTCCAGCGTGAACAGCTGACAGTTGGAGCTCTCTGTTTCAATGCTCTATTTTTACCTAAAACGTTAGCATTTAAAATCTTAGACCCATATTTATACTATGTTTGCGCCAGGTTTGCGTCATTTGTTTTTTCGCAAATTCAGTGCAAACTTAACTCCATATTTATACTTTGGCGCTAGACCCATCTAGCACCAAAATTATGGAGTTTGAGTAATTTTTGGTACATGAAAAGCTATCTTGCGCTAATGACATGCAAGCTAGGCGTTCCCATGCAAAAAATGACTCTAAGGCATGGTACGCCTTATTTATCCTCCGGTGTCAAAATTACGCACAGGAGTAGGCGGGCCTTAAAACATGGCACCCAGGTGGATTTGCAATGTTTTTTAATGTCTGGGTCAGGCAGGCGTTAAGGGACCTGTGGACTCATTTCCATGGCGGGAGACCATGGAAGCAGACCACAGGTGCCCTTCCCTGCACCCAGGGACACCCCTTGCCACCCTCGCCCACCCCTGGAGAACACCCATGGATGGCGGGACCCATCCATGGTGAGTGCAGGTAACTGCAGGTAAGTATATATATATATTTTTTTTTAAGTGGCATGGGGGGCCTGACTTGGGCCCCCTTACATGCCACTGTGCCCAATGGCCATGCCCAGGGAACAGAAGTCCCCTGGGCATGGCCATTGCGCAGGGAGACATGACTCCTGTCTTTGCTAAGACAGGAGTCATTTCCATAGGGGTTGTGCGTAAACAAATGGAGCAAGTCAGGTTAGAGCCAATATTTTTTACTCTAACCTGACTTGCACCATTCTTTGGCGCAAAACCCCAAGTCTTCCTTTCGCTTCCGCTGCCCGGTCACCATCATTTATTTTGACGCTAACCAGGCCGCAGCGCCGGCTAATGTCATTCCATCAATAAGGCACCCGGCTGGCGCATTGGAATGGCGTTATCCGGTGGTAAACTTTTTGACGCAAATCTGCCCAAGCGCTGATTTGCGTCAAAAAGTATAAATATGGGCCTTAATGTCTACGTATTTGTTATATGTTGTTTTGGTCTTGTTTTTTTAAAAAACTAAATTAAGCTCTATTTTCCTAAACCAGAATGATATCAATTGGGTGGTGTTTTCACTGTATTACTGCTTGAAGTCTTGCACAAATACTTTACACATTGCCTCTTAGTTAAGCCTGATTGCTCTGTGTCAAGACACCAGAGGGTTATCACAGGTTAACCTAGTGTGTTTATGTTACTTACCCTGACTATGATTGTGGTTCCTATTTGGACAGGGTGCATACCTCTGCCAACCAGAAACCCAATTTCTTACAATCATCAAACTGCTTTGCAAAAAAAACAAGAAAGAAGGAAAAAAGAAATATAGAAGATTATATATATATATTGTGTATGACTTATGAAGCTGAATGTATTCTCATGCACAGAGTAGAGTTGGACCAGTGTGTCCAGCAGAAGCCTCCCCATTCGCTCAAAAAGCATGAAGACAAACAATGCCTATCATCCCTACCTTTATCTTTTTCATTCCCTAGTTGACCTGCCTCTAAAGATTATTAATTACACAAACCTGACATTGTTTGTTGCTTCCATGTGAAAAGCGAAGATACAATAGATAAATATGCACCACTCTTGTGAAAGGTACCTATTGTACTAGTGAGTGATATATTGTGTGATTGATGATTTTTGTGCAGGATGAGAGGGTGTTTTTTAACTGAGTTGTAAACTAAGAGGCATATTTATACCTTTGCATCTAGGGTCAAAATATATCAGATAGCGTCACTTAGCGTGAACCCACGTTGTGTCAATGAGATGCAAGGTAGACGTTCCCATCCAAAAAATGACTCTAAACCTGTAGCGCCATATTTATCTAAAATGACACACGGGTGGAAGGCGGACCCAAAAAATGATGTTAATCCCTTTTTGCATCATATTTTAATGCATGGGTCTGACCAGCCATTAAAATGAGGCACATACACCACTACTTAAGGAAAAATCACAAAAGGAACATTTGCATCCTCCAGGCCAACATAGAAGTCGTATTGCTCCAGCTAGGCCCACACCGCAGGTTTCCACAATGACAACTGCTCCTTCCACCTCCACAACAGCAACTCCAAAACCACTACGGCACCCAAAAAGGCAACGCAGAAGGTAGGAGAGGATATTTCTGCAGAGGACATCCCTCCTAGGCCTCAGGGAGCAAGACATCATCAGGACTTACAGTCTCAACTGTGAGTCCAGTCTTCCAGTCTACGCCTGCCGAACCAGCTTCCACCAGACATTATAGCCAGGCTGCAAACTCTCGACAACATATTATCCATCACAAAGGTCCTCACTGTTCTGCACATGTTGGCTTCTGGATCCTTTCAGACAACAGGGGCACTAGTGGCTGGTGTCTCCGAACCATCAGAATAATTTTTCCTGCCTAAGGTCCTAGAAGCCATCATCTACCACATACCCCACCACATCTGCTTTCCCAACACCCAGCAACAGCAGCATGAGACCAAGCAAGGATTCTATGTAATTGCTGGGTTTCTGCATGTGCTGGGTGCAATGGGCTGCACCCATGTACAACTGGTGCCACCTGCAGCTGTGGAACACCTATATAGTAACCGCAAGCACACCCACTTGATTACTCTGTCGGTTATTGTGGACTACTGTGGACTCTTCATGAACATCTCAGTCAAGTGTCCCGGCAGCGTCCATGATGATTGCATATTCCAACACTCCACCATCAACAAGCAGCTCCAGGATGGACAATGTGGCAATGGCCTACTTGTCGGTAAGTCAACCAACCAATCCTCACACACAAGACACACCAAACCTGTAGGACAAACAACATATATACCACAACAATGACACATGGGCATGGGACCACAGATGTACTGGCAACAACACATATGCAACATGCCGCAGTACACTGCAGTGCAGACACTCACATGTTCCTAACACAGCCACAAACTAACAGCCAGACAACATGAAGGACAGTTGAAGCTATGTCCCCTTTGCATACAGAAGACCACAAACCACTGGTTGACTACCAAATATACTTCACACACATTAGACTAAACCAACAATAGCTCTGCCATGTCAATGGCCAATGGCATGGCCATTTAAAGAAAGTCACACCTAGGCACAGCCCCCCTCAATCATGTTATGCAAGACTCAGGCACAATTTACATCAAATGCATCAATTTACATCAAATGCCATCCAAGTGGTGCCAACAACAACTACATCTCATCTACACACCCCTGACATACCAGTAGGCTTCACATCCATCTGTCAAATGCATTGTATTGGAAACATAGGAAGACTAATGTAACTGTCATTTAAGACTATGGGGAAGAATCATGAGAAAGGGTTCTACTCAACTGACACCTCACATGCCCCACTTAGTGGCCCCTAACACCATCATGCCTGTACTGTAGACTAACAATAGTTCACCATGGTGCTGATTCACTGCTAAACTGTAATGTATATGGATGCCATAGTAGGACCCTGTAGAAGTACGGAGGACATGACTGGCCATACATGCACTGTACTAAGTAAAACTTCAGAAAAATATCTATAACCCCTTCGAAAGTCTGCACTGTGCATGTGTAGTATATCTGGGTGAAAATCCAATTACTAAAAAGCTAGGACATACACCTGTACCAAATGTGATCATCATACTAATATGTGATACACACCCTTGGGCACCTGGACACTCATCATGAGTTTGTTGTCTAGCAGAGGCCACTCGGCACACTTCGACCGCCATTAGACCTCCATTGTGGCATACACTCTGCTGGCCCTATTAGGAATTCACTGCTGGGCCTGTGGGTGGAAAGCTTGCTTCCACCTGGCAGCCCAGCTGCAAAGAGGGCCAAAACATTGCATCCGGTTCATAATTGATCTGGCTGAAATGTGGAATTGGGAGGGTGCAGCAGCACCGGTTGTGCCTGTAATTCGTGCATTGGAAAGCGCTACAGGTCTGTCCATGGGGGCCCGACACTGCCAATGCCAAGTGCAAGGCCAGTGCAGGAGCCTCCAGTGGGCACCTGACACCTCCATTCAGCCAGTCCTTACATGGTGGTGGATTTTTAATGAAAGCCAAGGTGGCTGACACAACCATAATCTGCCACGAAGGCCCACTAGGTGTTGCACTGCATGTGTAATTCCACATGCCAGCATTGACGGAATAGGCGGGCTTTGTAGGGCAACTATGCTGGCTACACATCTGACACTATTGTGCTGCAAGGAGGAGGTATCCTCCATCTCATAAAAGGACCCTGCTACTAATATGGACTACACAAAACATGTTACATACATGATGAGTGTTAGAAGTGGGGTCTTTGATCGGCAGTCAGGTTACCCCCTGTCCAAGCAAGTACCCTCATTCTAGTCAGGATAAAGGAGAATAACACTTGGTTAACCCCCGCTCATCCCCTTGGTAGCTTGGCACGAGCAGGCAGGCTTAACTTCAGAAGTCATGTGTAAAGTATCTGTACTAACACACACAGTAACTAATTGGAAACACTACAAAATGACACTACGCAGGTTTAGAAAAATAGATAATATTTATCTAAACAAAACAAGACCAACAAGACCACGTTATGAATTTTTAAAAGAATAAGGCCCATATTTATACTCTGTTTGCACAGGATTTGTGTCATTTTTTATGATTCAAATTTGACGCAAAATTAACTACATATTTATACTTTGACGCTAGACCCGTCTAACTCCAAAGTTATGGAGTTTGAGTCATTTTTTTGTACGTGAAAATCTACCTTGCGCTAATGACATGCAAGGTAGGCAAAAAATGACTGTAAGGCATGTGCGCCTTATTTATACTCTGGCGGCAAAATGACACACAGGAGGAGGCGGGCCTTAAAACATGGTGCCCAGCCGGATTTGCGCCGTTTTTTAATGCCTGGGTCAGAGACCATGGAAGCAGTCCACAGGTGCCCTTCCCTGCTCTCAGGGACACCCCCTGTCACCCTCTCCCACCCCTGGAGGATACTCATAGATGGGGGACCCATCCATGGTGAGTGCAGGTAAGTGCAGGTAAGTATAAATATATATTTTTGTTTGGTGGCATGGGGGGGCTAACTTGGGCCCCCTTACATGCCACTGTGCCCAATGGCCATGCCCAGGGGACAGAAGTCCCCTGGGCATGGCCATTGCGCAGGGAGACCCGACTCCTGTCTTTGCTAAGACAGGAGTCATTTTCATGGGGTTTGTGCGTCAAAAAATGGTGCAAGTCAGGTTAGAGACAGTATTTTTGACTCTAACCTGACTTGCACCATTCTTTGGTGCACAACCTCCAGTCTCCCCTTCGCCTCTGCGGCCCGGTTACCATCATTTATTTTGATGCAATCCAGGCCGCAAGGCCGGCTAACCGCATTCCATAAAGAAGGCGTCCGGCTGGCGTGTTGGAATGGCATTAGCCTGCGGTAAACTTTTTGCGCAAATCTGCTCAAGCGCTGATTTGCCTCAAAAAGTATAAATATATATATCATACTTTTTGACGCAAAACTGCTTCAAAATATTACTGTCGGCTAACGCCATTTCTTTGCACCGTGCGGGCGTCAAATTTAAACTTTGATGCACAGCGGCGCAAAGCACAGGTGTGAGTCATTTTTTTTTTACTCAAACCAATGCGTCACGTCGTAAAGGAAAATGACGTTAACGCAGCAAAAATGACTGTGAGCCAGTTTACGATGTCGCAAACCGGATACACCACATTTTTGGACGCAATTGTGTCAAAAAGCGCTGCAAACACTGCAAAATGTGCATAGAAGAACCAAAATGGATCCCAGGTGCCTGCACAGACCCCAGGAAGATGACAACATACCAGGAACCAGCCAGGAGGACCCACACAAGAAACAAGACAGGGAGAAGAAGAAAAGAAAGTGTAGCTTCAGTGCAGAGGAGCAGGAAATTCTGGTTAAAGAGGTGACGGAACACCAGCACCAACTGTTTGTCACCTCAAAGTTGCCAATCAGTAGGAGAGAGGCAATATGGCAACAAATTGTTGACAAGATAAACAGTGTGGCAGAAATACATAGGCCCATATTTATACTTTTTGACGCAAAACTGCGCTAACGCAGTTTTGCGTCAAAAAAATTAGCGACGGCTAACGCCATTCTGAAGCGCCATGCGGGCGCCGTATTTATTGAATGACGTTAGCCGGCGTTACCCGCCGGTGCCGTCTGGTGTGCGTTAAAAAAAACGACGTACACCAGACAGCGCCGGCGTAGGGGGATATGGGGCTTGGGCGTCAAGAAATGGGGCAAGTCAGGTTGAGGCAATTTTTTCGCCTCAACCCGATTTGCGCCATTTTTTTTTCACTCCCAACCCCCATAGAAATGACTCCTGTCTTAGCAAAGACAGGAGTCATGCCCCCTTGCCCAATGGCCATGCCCAGGGGACTTCTGTCCCCTGGGCATGGTCATTGGGCATAGTGGCATGTAGGGGGGCACAAATCAGGCTCCCCTATGCCACAAAATAAATTAAAAAAAACACTTACCTGAACTTACCTTAATGTCCCTGGGATGGGTCCCTCCAGCCTTGGGTGTCCTCCTGGGGTGGGCAAGGGTGACAGGGGGCATGGGAGGGCACCTCTGGGCTCCTTCAGAGACCACAGGTCCCTTAACGCCTGCCTTTTGCAGGCGCTAAAAAACTGCGCAAAAGCGGGCGGACATCATTTTTTTGGACCCGCCCACTCCCGGGCGTGAATTTTGCCCGGGAGTATAAATCCGACGCACATGCCTCGGAGTCGATTTTTTAGACGGTAACGCCTACCTTGCATATAATTAACGCAAAGTAGGTGTCCACGCTAAAAAATGACGCTAACTCCATGGACTTTGGCGCTAGACGCATCTAACGCCACAGTATAAATATGGAGTTAGTTTTGCGTCGGAATTGCGTAAAAAAAAACGACGCAATTCCGGCGCAAACGGAGTATAAATATGCCCCATAGAACAGTCATTGAGTGCAAGAAACGCTGGCATGACTGCAAGCGCAGGACCAAGGAAAAGATGGCCAGGAACAGGAAGTCAGCACTGCAGACTGGAGGTGGGAGTCCAGCACCACAGGAGGCCCTGGACCACATGGGGGAGATGGTCACAGCTGTCATCGCTGAGGAGATCGTCACAGGGATTCAAGGACAGGACAGCACAGCCTACCACGAGACAACACACATGAAGGGTAAGTTGCATGGGGAATTAAATTACACAAATCTTAACTTTAAGCGGGGGTGGACATACCTACTACACAATGCATGTAAGTCATGATATTCAGGGAGTGGAATGGGTAAAGGGGCACGGCACGGGGGCATGGCCCGTTCTGAGGAAACCTGGGGCACACTACTTCACAACACCAACAACCTTTGCATGGGGGTATGCCGCCATGTCAAGGATGTCGCAAAGGTAAAGACAGGACAGGAGGGCAGGGTACAACGTAAAACAGGCAGCCCGTCACACGTCAGCCAGTATTCTCCCTACAGTAACTAGGGCCAAATTAACAACCTCTGTCCATACCTGCAAGTAGAATGTAACATTGACAACAGTTGTCACTACCACCTCTGCTGTGTGTACAGGTCAATTAGCTAATGGCAGTAACGTCCCCATGGATCAAACACACCCAAATTAGAGGGTTCAGGATGATGATGTTATCAATCCCCTGATATCAAGACAAATGTTCCAATCCAGTCAAATGTGATTGTCCATAGTTGCTACAAACATTAGCCATTGTCATTAACATTAGGAGGTACGCATCACTAATGCCATAGCCATGTGCCTGAGTCACAATAGCTCCAATGCTCCAAAGCTCCAATGCCACCATGCAACATCCCAAATGTCATATTGCTCAGACAACAGCATTGAAGGGGGAGGACATTTGTAACTAGTTACAAAAATACACCTGCACAGTCAGAGGAGGAAATGGAACACTACTAGGACTATCAGTGCAATCCAATGTACCACACATTCCGCAACATCAACAGTACACATTACCAATACTGACATCAATATTGTGCCATAACAAAGCTATACATAGTATATGCCAGATCTCAACTACATATAGGTGGATGTGAAAGATCAGAGAGTGGGGCAGGTTCAGATTGTTAAGTGTGGTGCTAGTGCCATCAGAGCACCCACAGCCAGTGAAAGGCCTCACCATGAGAATGGAAGTAGACAGAGGGTTGAGTAGGACAAGAAGGTAGCAATTCACAATTTGGCCTGAACCAACACCTAGAGGATGTGATGCTGACAAGTCCACAAACTGACCACAATACATATGACATGCAGGTGGGGCATAGGCCTGGGAAAATGCTAATATTATAGACATGAACAAAGAACAGTAACAAAGATCACAATTTGAAAATAATCAGAAGGCAGGCATGTCACATTACAAAGCCCACAACACAGGCACACTAATTGTACCATATCTCATTGCAGAGGATGATGGCTCTCCTGCGGTTATGCCTTCTCCAGGACTACCCTGATGACATGGATAAAGAGCTGACAAACATCAGCCAGCAGATCCTACAAGATGTCCTTGGAACCCTCCACACCCCACCTTCAGTCACAAGGAGGAGCACAGAACTAGCAGCCATCACAGAGGAACCACCCCAAGTGTACGACCTGCCAGCTCCAACACAACTGAGGACTCTGACGACCCTGGCACCAGCTTTGAGCGAACTGTAGTTGGAGTACAGCAGGAGCTGGCCAAGGAGGTGCGGGTGGGGATGCAAACTATGGCAGCCAGCCTAGAGGGGGTGCATTTGTGCATGATGTCAACTGAAGAACAGGCAGCAGCTACGCAAGGGCGAACAACAATTTTGCAGGAACTTAAAAAAAAGTTTGAATGAAATCAGCACATCTGTAATAAAGTTGACCCAACACCTACAACAACAATCCTGTCAATGCGTGCACAAATGCAATATTGAACCCCTCAGGGGCGACCTGGCTGCCTACCCCCATGATGTGGCTGCTATTCTTAAAAACCAGCAGCTTCTCCTTGCTGCAGTACTGCCCTTAAGACCCCCACAGTTAGCAGCTACCGGGATGTCTGACTCCATGTCTTCAAACACTGAGGTGTGTGTTGCCCCTTCACAACCACCACCACCAAGGGCAGAGGAGACAATACACACATCAGAAGATCAATACGTGGAACAGATCACCTTCACCCGTAAGAGTACCCAGTAGCACTAGTCCCTACCACATGGCCACCTATTTCCAAGGTCCTGTGCTTTGTAACATGCCAGTCTTGCAACCACTGTACTCAAGCACTGTTTTTCAACCCAGGAAGAATGCAAAGACAAAATGAAATGATTTGAATGTTTGTAATCAATTAAAATCCAGTACTCAAAAATATATATACACTATAAACAAATATACACACCAAGAATACAAGTCCTGGTATTGCACCATTAAAGTCCGCGGACCACTGGGCCCAAAATGCATGGGCGAGGCCCACACTCAATACCCGATCAAAACGGAGAGAACACTGCAGGGGCATCAGATAGAAATAAAACAGGCACCTCAGGGGGAAGGGACGGGGGACACCTCACTCGGATGAGTGAACAACACCAGATTCACGAGGGGCTCCATGCCTACTGCTGCAACCTGGGGAGTGCAAAGCCACACTCTCACAAGTCTTTTCAGTGGGGGGTTTGCCCACTGCTTTATCCTGAGGAGTGCAAAGCCACAGTCTCACAAGTCTCTACAGTGGGTGGTTTGCCCACTGCATTATCCTGGGGAGTGCAAAGCCACAGTCTCACAAGTCTCCCCAGTGGGTGGTTTGCCCACTGGTGTATCCTGGGGAGTGCAAAACCACAGTCTCTCAAGTGGATGACAGTCTCCACTGGTTCTGGAGGGGGCTTTGTGCCCAGAGTGCTTCATCCTGCCAAGGACCAAGGTAGTGGATGCCTTTCTCTACTGGTTCTGGAGGGGACTTTGTGCCAAGAATGCTTCATCCTTCCAAGGACTGAGGTAGTGGATGCCTTTCTCCACTGGTTCTGGAGGGGGGTTGGTGCCCAGAGTGCTTCATCTTGCCAAGGACTGAGGTAGTGGATGTATCTCTCCACTGGTTCTGGAGGGGGCTTTGTGCCCAGAGTGCTTCATCCTGCCAAGAACTGAGGTAGTGGATGCCTTTCTCCACTGGTTACGGAGTGGGCTTTGTGCCCAGAGTGCTTCATCCTGCCATGGACTGAGGTAGTGGATGCCTTTCTCCAGTGGTTCTGGAGGGGTCTTTGTGCCCAGAGTGCTTCATCCTGCCAAGGACTGAGGTAGTGTATGCCTTTCTCCAGTGGTTCTGGAGGGGGCTTTGTGACCAGAGTGCTTCATCCTGCCAAGGACTGAGGTAGTGGATGCCTTTCTCCACTGGTTCTGGAGGGGGCTTTGTGCCCAGAGTGCTTCATCCTGCCAAGGACTGAGGTAGTGGATGCCTTTCTCCACTGGCTCTGGAGGGTGCCTGGTGCCCAGAGTGCTTCATCCTGCTCGTGGCGGCCTCAGTAGCGCCGGAGCGTTCGGCGCTCTTTGGCCTAGGGTGCTTGTGGCGGCGGTGTCCTTGGCACCGGTGCTTGTGGTGGCGGTGTCCTCTGAAGCAGTGCTTGTGGTGGCGGTGTCCTTGGCAGTGGTGCTTGTGGCGGCCGTGTCCTTGGCAGTGGTGCTTTTGGCGGTGGTGTCCTCTGAAGAGGTGCTTGTGGCGGCGGTGTGCTTGGCAGCAATGCTTGTGGTGGTGGTGTCCTCTGATGCGGTGCTTGTGGCGGCGGTGTCCTTGGCAGTGGTGCTGGTGGCGGCGGTGTCCTTGACAACGGTGCTGGTGGCGGCGGTGTCCTTGGCAGCAGTGCTTGTGGTGGCGGTGTCCTCTGAAGCGGTGCTTGTGGCGGCGGTGTCCTTGGCAGCAGTGCTGGTTTGCGGCGACTTGCCTTTCTTTCTGTGCCCCTTCCCCACCTTGGATGTTGGTGCAGCTGTCTTCCCACTCCCAACTGTACTCCTGGGAGAGCCTTTGGTGACAGAGGTTTTGCCTTTCTCCCGCCGGGCAGTGGCCAACTTTTTATGCTTCTGAGGTGGGGGACTGTCCGTGGTCTGGCTCCTTGGAACACTGGCTGCCCTGCTGCTTGGCACACTCCAGAAGCTGATTACTGCTGGCACCACTGTTCTCGGTGATGTGGTGGCTGAGGTGCTGGTTTGGGACCTGGAAAGGTGGGCCCTAGGGGACTGAAGGGGCGGGGGAGGTGAGGGGAAGAGGTCAAGGTTGGACAGGAAACGTTTTTTGGACACACTGGGACAGGTAGATGGAGGGGGTTTGGGAGTGGAGGAAGAGGTGGTGGTTGTAGGAGGTTTACGTTTGCTGACTTAGGGTGAAGGTGCATGGGCTGGAGGCTGTCGTGAGGTGGATGGCTGTTGGGTGGGTGTGTGGCTGCGTTTTTGTACCTTGGGAGGTGGGCTCACAGACACCCTGGGAGAGGACACAGGGGATGTGTGAATGGTAGTGGGGGAGGTGAGTGCACGTGAGCGGGGTGTAGTGATGGGTGTGCTGGTGGTGGACGTAGTGGCTGTAGATGTAGTGCATGCAGGTGTGAGCGGAGACGAGACAGGGAGGGAGAAGGGAGAGGAGGAGGAGGGGGACACAGTGGAGGCAGTGGCTGTTGGTATATCTCAAGGGGTATGATGCTTGTGTGAGTGCTTGTGGGAAGTGTGGTGCTTATGTTTGCCAGAGCTTACCTTGTGTTGAGTTGTGTGCATTCTGGTCTGAGGGTGTGCTTGGGATAGGCTGAGGTACAGGTGTTTGTGTCTGGGTGGAGGAAGTTGGAGGGGGAGGCTGGACACAGGGACAATGGCTGCTATCAGTGCTGATGCCAGAGTCTGAAAAGCTCACTGTTGGGCTGCCTGACCAGAATGAATGCCCTCCTGGTATGCATTTGCCTTTTGCAACTGCCTCTCTACACCCTGGATGGCATTCAAAATGGTAGACTGCCCAACAGTGAGGGATCTGAGGAGGTCAATGGCCTCCTCACTGAGGGCAGCAGGGCTGACAGGGGAAGGGGCTGAGGTGCCTGGGGCGAAGGAGATGCCCACCCTCCTGGGTGAGCAGCCACTGGGCACATGGTGAGGGGTTGCTCGGAGGGCGGTGCTAGTAGGGGGAGTGGCAGCTGTACCTGTAGATGGAGGGGGCACAGAGGGGCCCGCCACCGCAAGGGAGCTCCCATCAGAGGAGGAGTGCGAGTCGCTGGTCTCAGCTCCTGTCCCCGCCGTGGAGCTCCCCTCATCCTCCGTCCCACTGGTGGCTTCAGACTCTGTTGTGTCGCCCTCCAGGGCCATGTGGGATGCAGCTCCCTCCTGCTCCGGTGCCACTGATCCTCCGCCTGATGATGCTAATGCACACAAGAACAGGGAGACCACAAAAAGGGGGTGGAGAAAAAAGGAAAGATATGTTGAGTACACGCAATACCTTCTACCGTTGGCGGACACTACAGACACAGAAGCCCCCTGCACTACGCTGTGCACTTTGAGTTACCTAATTAATCACAGGGACATGAGTTACAAGGCCTATGCCCGATTGCTGCACACATGGAAGTCACAGGAGCCTGACTAGGCGTAGTTGGCTCTGAACACAGGTGGGGTGCCACATGGCCTGCCTTACAAAGTGACCTTGCCTACTAACTCGCCCTGGCCTAGGGGTACCTACAGCCCACCTCCCCACCCAGACACCTCCAATGCAAGCAGAATCAGCTGAATGAGAGTGTATTCACCCCCTTGTGGCTGCTCTGATGCCCTCAAGTGCTCATCCAACTCTGGATACACCACCGACAGGACCCAGAACATCAGAGGGGTCATGGTGCGAGGGGCACCCCTCCCACATTGGGAGGCCACCCCCAGCTGGGCCTCCGCTGTCTTCTTGCTCCAGCGGCGAATGTCCTCCCATTTTTTACGGCAGTGGGTGCTCCGTCTGTGGTGGACCCCCAGGGTCCGGACTTCCTTGGCGATGGCACGCCAAATATCCTTCTCCTGGTTGGCGCTGACCTACAGGAATAGTACAGGGGAAAAGGAGAAGATATAACCGTCCGCACCGTCAAAGTCATTGGCCCGCATCCCTACCCTTGCCATGACGCACATGCACTCACCGTCGTTTCATGCACGCCTCATTCTCCCCCCCATCTTCCATCCACACCACTCCACACAGGCATTGCCCATTCAGCATGCTTACAGTGTACTTACCTGTTTGTCTGGAGGACCATAGAGTAGCGTGTACTGGGGGAGGACCCCATCCACTAGTTTCTCCAACTCCTCCATGGTGAAGGCAGGGGTCCTTTCCCCAGACACATGAGCCATTGTCTCTTCCAGACTGAGGTCACAGCAGCACTTGCAGTGTAGGTCCTCTCCTGTCGAAGATCAGGTATCAAGTGAGTGAACAGATAGAAAATGGCAGTCACGTCCGTGGCTGTGCGTACCGTCACCACCAGCGTACATCGTCATTGGCTCCTGGGACCCATAGGGTCCAATGTTAACCAATGCAGGATTGTGCCGCGGTCTTCGACCGCCTACCGCGACGGTGTACAACGCCAGCGCAGTTACCTCATATCCCCTTGTCCCACATTACAGGTCAGGCAGCCGCCATTTCATGGGGCCACATGGCATTTATTTTAAATGTGTCACACATATCTAGGCCTTGCATACACACTAATACAGGTACATAGCAGATTTTAAAAAATATTGAATTAAGTTTTGTTCTTGTACCTCAATGTTGGCTGACTCTCTGCTCGCTGTTCTCCTCCATAGAGCACGTCTGCTGGGGCAGGTGAGGAGATGGCGGCATCCTCCGGTTTACAGACTGCTGGTGGACCTGTTGACAGTGGAGGAGCGGCATGTAATTGTCACATACAGACGGGACTGTGCCACAATCCATGAACTGTGTACCCAGTTGGAACCAGAATTGATGTCAGCTATCCGCCATCCCACAGGAATCCCCCCTCTACTGCAGGTGTTGTCAGTACTCCATTTCCTGGCAAGTGGGTCTTTTCAAACTACAGTGGCCATAGCATCAGGGATGTCCCAGCCTATGTTCTCCAACGTATTGTCCAGAGTGTTATCTTCCCTGCTGAAATACATCCGCAGCTACATCGTTTTCCCTGAGGTGGAGGATTTGCCTACAGTGAAAGATGACTTCTATGCCCTGGGACATATCCCCAACATCATAGGTGCCATTGATGGGCCACATGTGGACTTGGTCCCTCCCCGCAGGAGTGAATAGGTGTACAGAAACCGGAAGAGTTACCATTCGATGAATGTGCAGATGGTGTGTTTGGCCGACCAGTACATCTCCCATGTGAATGCCAAGTTTCCTGGCTCTGTGCATGACGCTTACATTCTGAGGAATAGCAGCATCCCTTATGTGATGGGGCAACTCCAGAGGCACCGTGTGTGGCTATCAGGGAGGACATGGACCCTATACAATGTGACTAGGTGTCTGGGTCTGGGGATATCCCTAAGAGTTAGTGTGTGTCTAACAGTTATCCCTCGACATTTTCAGGTGACTCTGGTTACCCCAACCTGTCATGGCTACTTACCCCAGTGAAGAATCCCAGCACAAGGGCAGAAGACCGCTACAATGAGGCCCATGGGCGAACTAGGAGGGTTGTAGAGAGGACCTCCGGCCTCCTGAAGGCCAGGTTCCGGTGCCTCCATATGACAGGTGGTTCCCTATTCTACTCACCAAAGAAGGTGTGCCAGATCATCGTGGCCTGCTGTATTCTTCACAACTTGGCTTTGCGATGACAGGTGCCTTTTCTGCAGGAGGATGGTCCAGATGGAGGTGTTGTGGCAGCTGTGGAGCCTGTGGACAGTGAAGAAAAGGAGCTAGAAGAAGAGGATATCGACAACAGAAACAACGTTATCCAGCAATACTTCCAGTGAGACACAGGTAAGAAGACATCACTGCATGCTACATCTGATACCCTTGTTCTACCTCTCATCTGTCTGTCACTTTCACCCAGTGTATGGACACTGAGTTGTCAGTTTCCCTTTCCATTTCACAGATGTGGGTCCCACTGTGTGACAGCTGCTTTGTTTCCTCATGGACTAGAGCTTTGTGACATAGGTATGTTGACAATACAATGGATAAAGCAGTTTTCCACAGTTATTGCAAATACACATTTGTGAAAGCACAGACTGACTCCAGATTGTTTTGTAATTTAAGGGTGTTTTTTTAAGTGCAAAATATTGGAGGGTGTTTTAAAATGGTCAGGGGTGATGGTGGAGGAATGTCCATGGCAGAGTCCAGTCTATTTGTTTCACAGGTGCATTGTCTAAAGGGGCATAGGAAGTGGAGCTGGGGCAGTTGATGGATGGACAGGGTGACAAAGTGGGACAAAAGGATGACAATCAGGGAGGTCTCATTTCTTGGTAGGGGTCTTGGCATTGTTCTCTGTCTTTGTCCTAGATCTCAGGGACCGTTTGCGGGGTGGTTCTCCATCTGCAGGGGGTGGGGTGCTGGTGTTGTGGTCCTGTGGTGGTGCCTCCTGCCACTAGCGCTGGCATAGGTGGTGGCCAGTTCATCATCCAGGCTAGTGTCAGGGGCCCCTTGTTGTGCCACAGTGTCCCTCCTGGTGTTGCTGAGTTCCTTCAGCACCCCTACAATGGTGCCCAGGGTGGTATTAATGTTTTTGAGTTCCTCCCTGAACCCCAAATACTGTTCCTCCTGCAGCCTCTGGGTCTCCTGAAACTTGGTCTGTACCGTTGCCATCGTCTCCTGGGAATGGTGGTAGGCTCCCATGATGTTGGAGAGGGCCTCGTGGAGAGTGGGTTCCCTGGGCCTGTCCTCACCCTGTTGCACAGCAGCCCTCCCAGTTCCCTGTGTTCCTGTGCCTCTGTCCCCTGAACCGTGTGCCCACTGCCACTGCCCCCAGGTCCCTGGTGTTGTTGCGGTGGTGGGTTAGCCTGGATTCCCTGTAGTGGTGGACACACTGCTGCTTGACGTGTCCTGGGGACAGAAGTATGGGCCCGCTGGGTGGGTGCTGTGCTGGTGTTTCCAGAGGGGGGAGGCTCTGTTGTGGCTTGTGCCAGTGTGATGGGAACCGACTGTCCTGAGGTCCCAGATGGGCCGGGCTGGTCATCTAGATCCAGTTGGACAGAGCTGCTGTCATCACTGTGGGCCTCTTCTGTGGGTGGAGTGGACATGTCTGGACCCTCCTGTCCGGTGACATTGGGTAGGGGTCCTGCAGGGGTGTAAAGGCATGATTATTGTATCTGTGTGTGCCATGGTGTGCAATGGGTGGGTGACCCTGTACCCCAGTGCTTACATTCTTGTGTAGGACCTTGTGTGCTAAATGTTTAGGGGTGTGTGTGGGTATGTGCAGTGGCCATGCATTGGTGATGGGTATCCATGCTCTGTTGTTGCATGCAGGGCTTGGTGTTGAGATGTGTGGTTTGTGATGGGGGACATATGTGAGGAGTTGGAGTGATGGAGGTGAATGAGAGAGTGGGGGTATGTGATAGCATGCAGGTAGGGTGGGGGATGAAGTAGTGAAAGCTTTGCCTTACCAAAGTCCATTCCTCCAGCTACTCCTGTGAGGCCCTCAGGATGCAGTATAGCCAAGACCTGCTCCTCCCATGTTGTTAGTTGTGGGGGAGGAGGTGGGGGTCTGCCGCCAGTCCTCTGAACTGCAATCTGGTGTCTTGAGACCACGGAACATACCTTCCCCCGTAGGTAGTTCCACCTCTTCCTGATGTCATCCCGTGTTCTTGGGTGCTGTCCCACTGCGTTGACCCTGTCCATGATTCTGCACCATAGCTCCATCTTCCTAGCTATTACGGTGTGCTGCACCTGTGCTCCAAATATCTGTGGCTCTACCCGGATGATTTCCGCCACCATGACCGTGAGCTCCTCCTCAGAAAACCTGGGGTGTCTTTGCAGTGCCATGGGGTGGTGTGGGTGACATGTGGGGTGGTGTGTGTTGTGATGTGTGGGGTGATGTTTAGGGGTGTGTGGTGTTTTGTGCGTGGATGTTGTGTGAGTGATGGTGTTGAGTGCCTGTGGATGCTAGTTTGTAGATGGTGGTGTCTCGCTCTGGCCTTCAGTCGCAATTGTGGTAGTGAGTGTTTGTGGGTAATGTGGGTGTGTGTTTTATATTGTCTTGGGTGTGTGGGAGTGGTATGTGTATGTGTATCAGGTGTGTGTATTTGGAATTGTCCAATGTGGTAGTGTTTTGTAAATGTGTGTGTATTTTGAGCACAGCAGTGAGTACCGCCAATGGAATACCGCAGTTGAAAGACCGCCGCGTGGATTCGTGGGTCGTGATAGTGTTGGCGTATTCCTGTTTGTGTGACGGTGGAGGTTTTGTTATTGCCAGTTTATCACTGACCTTTGGTGTGGCGGACTTGTGTGGGTGTCTAGATTTTGGCAGATTTCGAGCTGTGGGTCGTAATAGCTGTGGCGGAATTCTGCGGCCGTGGTGGTGTGTTGGCGGTCTTCTGCACGGCGGTAATTGGCATTTACCGCCAATGTTGTAATGACCCCCATAATAAAAAACAGTTGTAAAAAGTATGATACCCCAACCCATTGGGGTTACTAACTAACTAAACTAACAGCCTATACTAACCTAACATTAAGCCCCCTAAACCCACTAATATAAAGAACCAGGAAAGAGGAGGGAGGGGAGCGAATCATGGCTGGGTATAAGCCTACAGGTTGGCCCTCGGCAGGGTCTTTTTGATGGCATGCACACTCTGAATCACTTGTGCCACCTCCTGCTGCAGTCTGGTCATTTTACGTAGGACGCGGTCCAAGTTCTGTTGCATCTGGCTAAAAGCTGCAACGTCTATGACTGCAGCAGGGGTGGTCTGGGTGCCAGTGGATGAAGAATGGGCCCTTGTCGGTGCCATGTCCGCAGGCTGAGGTGCAGGTGGTGCTGTGACATGTGCTGGAGCTGTCGATGTTGATGGTCCAGCAAAGGTCCCTGCTACTGTTGGTGCCACCTGGGTGGTAGTGGTGGTGGTGCTGGTGGTGGTGGCTGTGGTGGACACAGAAGGGCCCCCTTGGGCAAATGCCCTCCACACTCCGGAGGCTCTTTCATGGCGATATCGTCTTGCCATGTTGCGGTACCCAGACTCCACATCCAGAATGTGGCAGTAACGCATTGCTCTGCTCTGAAACTCTCGAATCTGGATGGGAGTCATATTGGCAGCTGTTAAGACAAATAGAAAACCAAACCTTAGGTACTTCATTGTGTGAAATGGCTCAAGAAGTAAATCAGACAATACATCTAATGTATCTGAAACAGCCCATATCGTCATACAGATCACAGATCGTCCCTGAGGAAGTACATGGCAAGCCAGCCTACACATGTCCTATCATCAAACAGCACATCCAAACCCTAAAAGATGGATAACAACTGGAATGACTTTGCCATCATTGTTCAGCCACTTGTCAGGTAAAAATCATGCTGCAAATCCTCCACCACTGACAGGTCAACAAATGTCTATGTTCTTGATGGCAATCTAGGGCCACAAGATCTGTGAGTTGTAAATGGAATTGCTAGTATAGAATGCAAGTGCTAATCATGAGTGGGTATCCTAGGTTTGGACAAGTGATTTACAGATTTACCTGTCTGTGTACCAAACTTGGATCATCAGTCCCAGGTACACTATTCACAACCCTACGCCTGTGCCTGGGGGGTGGGGAGGTGGACAAGCAAGTAATAATTTCTAACAACAAGGACACCCAGGAAGCTTTGGAAAGCTGTACATGGGTTTGACCAGCACACCAGAGGTAAGGAGGAAATCCAAATAGGATACACCCAAACCTTTGACAATCCCATCAACACTTATCTTTGGTAATGCAGACCATTGTCAACATCATTGCCTACCAGTAACCCATTACTTACAACAAAGAGATAGATGCAAGAACACCTCTGGCAATGAGCTGCATGCACACCTAGGCCATTGTACTCTAGTGCCTCATACTCGTAGCACAATATATGGAACTACATGCTGCTAGGAAGTTAAACATACAGTCAAACATGTTCATTAGTGAATAGGGAAGCTGAAGTCTAGTGTTAAGACTTTGGCATCCCTATTCTGGGAGAATCAGGGTCTGAGTGGCTGACTAAATCACTGGTATGGTCCACTGCTACAGTTTCTGATTTCAAGTTTTATCCACATACCTCATCCCTAGTCACACTTCTGTGCCTACAGGACTGACCTAAAATCCCAAAATATGACAATACGATAAGGATTGGCCAACTCAAAGATGGGGAAAAAATTATACTCCACTCAAGGAACAAAACCGATCATTGACTAGCGCATCATACCTTGCTATGTGTCCAACACACAGGAGTCAATCACACATCATGAGCAAACACAACACAGAACAGAAATATCAACACTAACTGGAGATGTCTGGGTCTGCAAATCGAGCTACCTCTCCGACAGTGTAGAGTGCAGGTCCACCTGTGAGGCATGGAAGGGAAAAATGAGCTCAATGTCTGTGCACTGTACAACACTTCAAAATACAAATATGTGCAATATTAACTCAGAAAGTAAAGCCTCTCAGACATGATGATAAAGCATCCTACATACCACTGCAAACATGTACAGGCCCGGGGACTCCAGTGAGTGATACACACATATCTGCACACATGCAGTGGCCCTAACTATCATGTGGTGGCAAACATGCTCCTTCATTAGTGAACAGACAAATTCATGGAGTGTATTCCTCTCATCATGTGTATCCATGAGAGACATGCAAAGCCACTTTCCGTGAGGACTGCAATACCAGTCACCCAGACATTGAGACTAAGACCAATTTTAGACACACAGGTACAATGTACAGAGGGCCAGGGACAGTTGATAGCCCTCAATTTGTATCATTTTCTTCATTTGATGTGCCACAGCTATGGTGAGTTGCACCAACCATAGAAATATGAACCTGTGTGCATACATTTTGCCAGCCATCTCTAATTGAAATGTGGTCACTAAAGGGGTGCATTAATGAGGGAAAAAGGGTGCTCAAGGACAAAAAGGCCACAATATAATTACAAGGTGCCCTCACAAGGAACCACACTCATCCCTCAAACCGTTTACCAAATAAACCAAAAAACACCTATGTGAGGCACTCAAACAATTGTAATGAAAGAATACATGCACAATATTACAATGAAGTATTCAACAGTCAAAATAAGCATCCAAGAATCAGTCCTTGATATGTAGTGACATTTTCGTGATTTATTGAAGAAAATTCTCAAGAAGCTGGAATCCCACCAAGTCCATTCACCGGAGATTTGCACAGTATTTTGAGACAAAAACAAAGCCAACACATGTTTCGTCACAGGGAAATACCCCCAACAACTTCTTCAGGGTTGAAAATTTACAAACAGATCACTTGAGTAGAGAAACAAAATACTCGAATAATGACATGGGTAGTAAATACCCATAGTTACTGTATGACAAAAAAACAAAAAATCACATAGAAATAACAAGAAAAGGAGAGGAAAGTAACAGCCAAACACATTCCTGAATGCCACACACAGGAAAAACTAACATATAAAAGCTCCCAACACGAGCTACACCAGCAAAAGTGAAAAATGAGAGGGTATTTCTGAAAAACCCTGTCCTACTCCAATGACCACTAAAATCATGCGGAACACCATACGATGGAAAACGTGACCCCCACCAATTGTAATAGAACTAAGTCAGCTAAAATTACCCCATTGAAGATTAAAAGTGCGAAGTACTGGTGAAGCCATATAGAAGAAAATAGTCAAGAAGCCATGCAGGAAACCACGTGATAAAAAACTGTGATTACACCAAATGTGATTAAATCAACACCAATCAAATTACCTCATTGAAGAAAAGAGTATAAAACACTTGTAGAGCAATATCCACGTTAATAATCTTCCAAAATCAACCGTGATTCACCCCCGACAAGGCCCGGGTCTGGCTAAATAGTAAGTACACATGTGTAAATAATGACACCAACCATCACCGGAAATGTTCAAACCTCAAAAAATTATCACAAAGTCCAAGACACCTTCACCACTAATAGATAAATAATCAGTAATACCTAATTGAAGATCCTTGTAAATGATCCAAATATCCGTACATAAATCCCGAAGTTCCTGAAAGTGCCACATGTCCTGACCCAGAAAAACTGTAAAAGGAAATAACCCCAAACAGTTCAAATTCTAAAAACAAACTCCAGGACTTATTGTAATCACGGGCACCATTAGATTAATTGAAATGTGGCACTACAAACTCAAAATATCAGTCTAAGTTGTTACCTGAGGTAAGCTATAACTTGTTACGTATGTGTCAGAATCCAGTTCAGAATCCAGTTGTATCCGAAAACAATTGAGGGACACAATATTTGTTGAAAATTTCTGGATTTCCAAGATATGTTTACTGATACACTCACAGACCACACAAAAACATATGTTTGAGCCACATTGCCATCATCAATTGACGAGAAGCCAGCACTAATTTACAGGCTCCTGTTGTGTTTTGAAAGTTAGGCTAGCTGTTGCATCAACAAATGACGGTAATATGTAGGAAAATTGTATACCTGACAGGCAACTGTGTCCCATATCTATACATATTTTGCACCTCATTTGTGTTGCTGTTTGACACAAATGTATTTTGTAAGTTTGGCCGCTCTTGCTTCAAAACAGGTTGCAATTGCGGTGCTAACAAAGTAGAAATATGGCCCTGTATGTTTCACTAGCATTCCACATGTTCAAAAACATTGCAGGCAGCATATGAACGAATCAGCTACTGTCACTACAGAGCATTTAAACATGCACATTACTCTGATTTGTACTCACCAACAGGGCCACCAATCACAATCCCCATGTGTGTCCAACAGGTCTTGCTACCTGGCAACAAGGTCAGCCCAGCGGTGCTTCAGCTGGTGGTCATTGCGCGGTGTGTTGTATATTCTCTGCAGATGGTACACCTTTGCCCACCGGAGCCTCCTTGCCTCTGTGTGATAGCCTTGGATCACACGACCACCTGCCTCTATCATTAAGGGTAGGAAGTGGCACACCAGCCAAATAAACCCACCCAGCTCCTCTTCTCCCATCCTGCCAAGACGAGGCCTTCCCAACATTATTGCACCAAAAAAAAGAGGGGCTAAAGTGGTACAAAAGAGAATAGAGAGAAAGTAGGACAGGAAAATACAAAATAACTAAGAACACAGCCCAACTATACCCACACTACCACTACCCACAACAGACTCCCAACACAACAAAGACAATTGTTGACAACACAAATGACAAAAAAAACACTCAGGCAGGATACCACAGACAGTTATTATACACAGAAAACAATTTAAAGACCACACTGGAGACAAAATCACAAAATGCAAATAGAGACAAGTCTAAACACAGCAACACAGTCAGGAAATATTACAGACTGCAAAGTGAAAGTGAAAGTGAAAGTACACCCACTGTACCAAATCTGTAAACAGGATATCCTATTACATCACTTCCTGCCTCAAATGCGGTGCATTTTTCTTGTTATGCGTCAAAATATTATGACGCTTACAGTCTGTGCCTCATTTTTTTTTACGGATATGACTAGAAATAACCCCACATCCATATTTTTAAATATGTTTCATACTTAACCAATTTCCTGGGGTACTGTGTGGGAATTACCGCACAGGGCCAATGGATGTTTCATGGCAATGTGTGTCATATTTCGACACATATGCGCAATTTTTTGGCGCATGTATGTCTTTTTTTATGCTTATGCGGCAAAATTTCTGACATTAACTGGGTTTGGGTCATTTCTCATTTGTAATGGTACATGACAGTTGTGACAATACAGAGATAGGCTGATTGCACCCACATTGGGCATTATGGTGTATGGGCACATGTGACAGATAATACTACTGCGGACCATGACCCTCTACTTGGTGTACCGGATTTTCACTCTTCACTGACGCAATGGATGGCCAAACGTGTGGGATACATTTAGGTATTACCCAGTTTGGGCATGTTTTGCGTCAAGACAGGATAGAAAGGCGACGCAACTCATTACAGTAACTCTATGCCTATGGGTCAATGTGTGTGATTTGGCTACTACTCTTGTTGTTGACCCACTGTGTGAGCATCACAAGATGCATTTTTGCAAATCTGCTTGTATGCATGTGGAATCTATGTGTCCAACCCTCAGATTCAAGTCAGTGTGGAAATGAGAGAGGACATGTGTTAGTCATACACATAGCAACAACTGCTGTGTGCACTTCCTGGGTTTTTTGGAATATAAACACCACCAATTACAAAGCATGCACTGGATAGATAGCAGAGGTTGTTCATGTCAATGTTCCAAAACTTAGCCATCACATGTCCTGGAATGTTGGATACTACTTCCTAGGCACTTGTTTGTTTACCCACCATGAGTCAGGCATGGGATCATACTAAGGGGCATCTTTATACTCTGTTTGCGCCGGAATTGCGTCGTTTTTTTTTACGCAATTCAGACGCAAAACTAACTCCATATTTATACTTTGGCGTTAGACGCGTCTAGCGCCAAAGTCCATGGAGTTTGCGTCATTTTTTTGCGTGGACACCTACTTTGCATTAATGATATGCAAGGTAGGCGTTCCCGTCTAAAAAATTGACTCCGAGGCATGTGCGATGTATTTACACTCCCGGGCAAAATTCACGCCCGGGAGTGGGCGGGTAAAAAAAAAATGATGTCCGGCCGCTTTTGCGCCATTTTTTAGCGCCTGGTCAGGGCAGGCGTTAAGGGACCTGTGGGCTCGGAAGGAGCACAGAGGTGCCCTCTCAAGCCCCCAGGGACACCCCCTGCCACCCTTGCCCACCCCAGGAGGACACCCAAGGCTGGAGGGACCCATCCCAGGGACATTAAGGTAAGTTTTTATTTTTTTGTGGCATAGGGGGGCCTGATTTGTGCCCCCCTACATGCCACTATGCCCAATGACCATGCCCAGGGGACAGAAGTCCCCTGGGCATGGCCATTGGGCAAGGGGGCATGACTCCTGTCTTTGCTAAGACAGGAGTCATTTCAATGGGGGTTGGGAGTCGAAAGAAATGGCGCAAATCGGGTTGAGGCAAAAAATTTGCCTCAGCCTGACTTGCCCCATTTTTTGGCGCCCAAGCTACATATCCCCCTACGCCGGCGCTGCCTGGTGTACGTCATTTTTTTTCACGCACACCAGGCAGCGCCGCCGGCTAACGCCGGCTAAAGTCATTGAATAAATACGGCGCCCGCATGGCGCTTCAGAATGGCGTTAGCCGGCGCTAATTGTTTTGACGCAAAACTGCGTTAGCGCAGATTTGCGGCAAAAAGTATAAATATGGCCCCAAGTGGGTACCGTGTTTGTGACACGGAGTCCCAAACTTAATACACAATTGTAACATTAGGCCACAGTTGGAGTCATATAACTGAGCCATGTCTCTCCTGTGGCAGTGGAGGACCAGCAGACCAAGCAGCACGTGTTCACATATTTCCAGTGGTAAAATGCACAGAGGTGTCTGGTTCATGTGTGTGGGCCAATGTTTAGCCTGTATAATTATTGGGATCTATGTTGTCACAGTTACGTGCAGGTCTAGTCATGAGTCTGTGGAGCCATTTCCTGTATCTACAAAGTATCCTTCGCAGATCAAAAGAAGGAAAGCCGATGGGGATTTGGGAACACACATGGGGATGGTCCAACCCTGTCACTGCAGACGTGTTATGAGACTGTCAACAGGGCAACCTTGGTATGCTGACAAAGTTAATATTTCAGGATTCTTATATCGGCAGGTGTCCTCACAACATTTGTACACAGGTTGGCCTCGAAAATTCCCACTGCATCTGGGAACATCAGTGCCTCTGTGCTGATTAATCTCACAGCTATTCACCACACAAGCCCCATCAATATGTTGGGAGCAATGTGAATCAGCGTGTGGACTGTCAGGGTCCTAACATATGTAGACATTTCATGCACGTTATCTGATGTTGTTTGTTGTGCTGGAGGCACGATACCCAATCCATGCAGACAGCCCTGGTACACTGTCACAATTTGTCACTCATGCATACATGAAACCCAGGCAAGGGTAGGCTATGATTAGGCTATTTGGAGACACGTTCCCCTCCCATAGAACGATAAATAAACTGATTATGCTATAAAATGTATTTGAGTATGCATTGTAGACCCACCTGACACAGTACCCCAGGACGAATGTGAGGGTTGGGAAAGCAACTATGATACAAATGTAGGCACAAGGAACCTTTAGGGTAACTTAAAGACAGGAGCCAGTCAGGCTAACAGGATGCAGGGTCAATCAGGATCCAAACATTTCACAAGGTAAATACACAGTGGTCAGACTGAGACTGGTCAAAGGTGGAACAAGACTGTGGAAATGGAAAACTGTGTTTGTCCTGTGTGTTGGAACGTAACACATTAACCCAAGGGCTGTGTTACACAGCTGATTTATACGGCAATGCATAACAGTGTTATATATAAAATGGCTGCTTCTATGCTGTTCCAAGCAGCTGCAAAGGCAGTGCATGTTCAAATGGCTGGTCTCCATGGAGGTGCTCACAGGTGTGTGCAGCATCAGTCTCTCACAAGTCCTGTAGGTGAGATTCAAGTTCAAAGGGCCAACAGTACCTTTCACATGGGAAGCAATGTACAGGTGATTACAGGTTCTACAGACTACAAGCCAGTGCATTATTTAACCTGACGTTCATACAGACAGAAGTACAATGACTACAGCATACCATACTAAAGAGGGAAGCTCACTGGATTTACATTGTGATTCTGGGAGTGTGTAGAGGAGGGATTATCTGGTGACACATATTCCCATTCCAGGGACCTCTGAAGAAGGGTGGGCTGAGACAGGGAACATGGGTGTGGCTGGACTTAGGGCATGGGCTGACATGTGCAGGGGATGTCATGTGAGCAATGCTAGTCATACCTTGGGCACTTGTGCTATGATTTTGCTGCTTATATGGAAATCTAGTCACACATAGTCCTTGCAAAGATAGGTGATGTAAGACGTACTGCTGTCAAGGATCTGGTCATACAATCCTGTTACCACTGCAATGGCACATCCAATGCCTCATGGATAAGGCATTTTTTCCCTTATTGACTGATGGTGTCTTAGTTGTGTGCCATATGCTGCGATGAACCATGTTGACAACATGTATGTGTGAATTAGGTGTGGTCCTCTGCAATTGCCGTTCAAATGTGAAATGTACAAGATATATGTCATTTACAATGTGAGTGAATGTGGCTGTACATTCATACGCATCAAACTAGTTTTGGAATTTTCTATGTCCTAATCAGTATTTCAGCAATGCTCCATGAGGCTACACTCTGATTCTGATAGTTAGAGATATTGTTATGCAAAAATGATTATCCAGACCATGATATAGTAATTAGTATAGGTGTTTATTTACATGTGGTAAAGCAGTGGTGATGGATGAGCAGAGTTAAAAGAAATTTTGGACAATATGTTGTCTCCGATGCAATCCTGCAGCTGTGTTTGGATGGTCCCCCTCATGTTGATGGACAGAATCCTTCTATTTCTCCTCTTCAGGCATTTGTGGATCGGGTTCATATAGGGGAATGTTCCTTCTTACGCATATGTTGTGCAGGATGGCACAGGTCAAAATTATTTTGCAAACCATTTCTGGTGAGTATAGGAGGCTACCTCCGGTGATGTCGAGGCACCTGAATCTTGACTTCAAGATGCCAAAGGTTCTCTCGACTATGGTGCGTGTCCTCCTATGTGCCTCATTATAGGCACGCTATGCTGCAGTGCTTGGGTTTGCAAATGGGGTCATGATCCATGGCTGGATCCCATACCCCTGATCAGCTGAAAGAGAAAATTAGTGAGAACATGTTGATGTACCTTGCACCATAAATATCACTTTGCATGGCAGTTGTTCTCTTGTGTTGTCTGTGACTCATCAGTGTTTGTGTTATTGTGTGGAACCCCAGGCTTCTAGTATGTACCATCAGCATTGGGTTGTTTCCTTATCTGAACAGTTGTCTGGCTGTTGACCGGATCTCAGCAGTATTTTTGTAGAGTTACAGTACAGTGTGTACTCCCTTGCATTGTGACTTGTGAAATAGGTGTCCCTGTATCTTAACTGGGGGTGACATGATACTTCCATACACTGAATCAATTCGACAGTGGTGGTAACATGGCTGCATCTATATACCCTGGACATCCCATACAATTTTACATGTGCAATAGAATTATTTAACCATCAGTGAGACCATTAGATTTTGCAAGGTGACAATGTGCAAAACATCTCCGTACGTTGTGAGCACTGACGTGTTAACATTTGACTATGCACTAATTTCACTTGTGTGACAAGTTCACTGCAGACCTATTTCTCTGCCCTTGCCAAGTCGACTCAGGTTGTAATGTGTACCTATGCTACTGAACATGTTCTAGTTCAGATGGCTAACTTTGTTGTGAGGTTGTCATTTTGAGTTTCAGAATGTCCGTATGCAAGTACAACTGTTGTGTGTGTGTTAATTTGTCGCAATGCGTATGTGTATGAATGTGCACTTTCAATATTGTCCCATCAATATGTGTTCTTCACACAGTCCCCTTGCTTCTTGGTAGTGGGCATTGTGAGAGCAGGAGTGATGTGAGATATTGGTACAGCCTCAATGATTGCACATGACCTTCATTGGAGTCATCATCATGCTATGTGTGTCATGGTGTTTGCCCTGCAGTAAAAAACGTTACACACCTCTTACACAGTACATATTGGTTTGAAGGGTGTTGGATTGAGTGTTATTGATGTGATATTGAAAGATTAATCTTCCAAAATGTACTGCCAGTTGGGGCCATGTCTTTGTCATTGTGTAGTTTTAAATTGTCCCCTTGTGTCTGTGGAGTGGCATCTGTTGTTATTTAGAGCAGTCATTTGTCCATAGGTGTGTCTCCCATTGGGTGAGGATATTAAACATGCCTAGTGGTGTCACAACCTCAGTGTGTTCCTGTCCATGTGTTGATGTGGTGGTGTATATGTTGTGTGTCCTAGAGGGTTGCTGTGCAGTGTGTATGTAACTGGGTTTCTGTACTTACCAACAAGTAGGCCATTTCCATATCGTCCATCCTGGAAGTGTTGATTGATGGTGCAGTGACAGAAGAGGAATGAATAATGTACACTCCCAGGATACTTTGCCACGATGTTGGTGATCAAACCCCGGTGATCGACAATAGCCTGCACATTGATGGAGTTTGTGTGCTTCCTGTTGCGGTATAGATGTTCGGTTGCAGCAGGTGACACTATGTGTACATGTCTCAAGTCAATGGCACTAAGGACGTGTGGGAAGCCATTCATTTGGTAAAACCCCTGTTTTGTCTCCTGCTGCTTCTGCTGTGTGTTGGGAAATCTGATGTGGCGGGTGTGAGGGAGACAATGGCATCCAGTACCTTGGGTAGGAAGGCGGCTGTGAGATCCCAGCAACCAGGGCGCCAGTGGTTTGAAAGGAGCAACTTGCCAACATGTGTAGTACAGCTAGCAGCTTGGTTTCTGGTCTGCAAGCTGGATGCCAACGGTGCGTAATTTTCCGCCTCCACCTCCTGGCCATGCGTCATTTTTGCGCTGTTGCATAAATAAGGCGCACAGAAGTTTAAGTCACTTTTTGGATGGGAACGCCTACCTTGCATGTCATTAACGCAAGGCGGCTTCCCGCATCCAGAAAATTTCGCACACACCGGAATTTTGGCGTTTGTGGGCTCGGGCGTCAAAGTATAAATATGGTGCATGGTTTGCGCTGAATGTGCTTCAAAATGTTTGACGCACATTCGGTGCAAACAGAGTATAAATATGCCCCTTAATCCTTAAAAAACTGTGAGAATGCTGTTGTGCCAAAAAGTACCTGGGTAGTGTCAAAATAAAGCTGCACAGCGAGTGTGCATTGAAAAATGCAGTGATGCGTCGATTTCTCACTCGCAAGCGAGACCACGCATCGTTCCTCCTCTGGTTGGCGCGCGTTGTTTCTTCTCTCCCGCAAGAGAGCGATGCATCGATCTGGACAGGCACGTTGGGTCCGGGCAGGCTTTGCGTGGATTTTCCGCGCCAAGTGATGTTGTCTTGAAAATCCATTCACAGGGTGGAACAAAACTGCGCTGCGTGGGGTTTGTGTCGTTATCAGCCTCCGTTAGCGGGTGTTGTGTGTTGTTTCTCCAGCTGCATTGCATCGATCATCCAGCTGTGATGTGGGTGAGTGTTGATTTCAGCAATGAATCTGGCAGTGTGTCGTTTATCAGCCGCGTCATGGAAGGTGCGTCAAACATTTCCCTGAATGCCGATCTGTGCGTGGATTTTCAGATCTTGTCTGCCAACTTCACCTTTCAAGGGTCCAGGAACTGGATAGGGCACCACTTGGCAGGTCAAGAGTCTCAGCAGAGAGTCCAGGTGCTGGCAGGTGAAGTATTTGATAGCCCTGAGACTTCAACAACAGGAGGCAAGCTCAGTTCAAGCCCTTGGAGATTCTTCTCAAGCCAGTCTGTGTCCCCTTTCACAGCCAGAAGCAGCAACTGCAGGATATCCCAACAAAGCACAGTCACATGCAGGGACAGCACTTCTCCTCTTCTCCTTGGCAGAGGTTCCTCTTGATTCCAGAAGTTATCTAATTTTTAGGGGTGCTGGTAGATCTTCTTATACCCCTTCCTGCCTTTGAAGAAGGCCTGCTTCAAAGAGAAGTCCCTGTTGTTTTCAATATCCTGCCTTGCCCAGGGAAGGCCCCAGACATACACCAGGGGGTTGGAGACTGCATTGTGTGAGGGCAGGCACTGCCCTTTCTCATGTAAGTGACCACACCCCCTCCTTCTCAGCACATACGGCTCATCAGGATATGCAGGCTACACCCCAGCTCCCTTTGTGTCACTGTCTAGAGAGAGGTGCAAACAGCCCAGCTGTCAAACTGACCCAGACAGGGAATCCACAAACAAGCAGTGTCACATAATGGTTTAAGCAAGACGATGCCTACTTTCTAAAAGAGGAATTTTCAAAATCACAATCTAAAAACCAACTTCACTAAAAGATGTATTTATAAATAGTGAGCTTAGAGACCCTAAACTCAACATTTCTATCAGCTCCCAAAGGGAATCTACACTTTGATAATATTAAAAAGGCAGCCTCCAAGTTAACCTATGAGAGAAATAGGCCTTGCAACTGTGAAAAACAAATTTGGCAGTATTTCACTGTCAGGACATGTAAAACACAAAAGTTCATGTCCCACCTTTAACTTTCACTGCACCCTGCCCATGGGGCTACCAAGGACTACCTTAGGAATGGGATGGTTTAGGCCAGGTAAGTGGGTACATTTGCCAAGTCGAATTGGCAGTTAAAATCTGCACACACAGATGCTGCAGTGGCAGGTCTATGCCATGTTCACAGGGCTACTTATGTGGGTGGCACAACCAGTGCTGCAGACCCCCTAGTAGCATTTGAGTTACTCGCCCTGGGCACCTCTAGTGCACTGTGCTAGGGACTTATTAATAAATCAAAAATGCCAATCATGAAAAGTCAGTTAAACAGACATTTTACATAGGAGCACTTGCACTTTAGCAATCGATAGCAGTGATAAAGTGCCTAGAGTAACAAAAACAGCAAAAACAGATTCCAGCATACATCAACAACCTGGGAAACAGAGGCAAAAAGTTAGGGGAGACCACCCCAAGGATGCCAAGTCTAACAAATCATTCTCCCTCTTATCTTTCAGCTGACCAAGGTTATGGCATACAGCCACGGGTCATGACCCCATTTGCAAATCCGACAACCAGTGAACAGCTTGCCTACAATGAAGCACACCGGAAAAACACACAATGTGGTTGAGAAGACCTTTGGCCTTCTCAAATCCAGGTTAAGGTGCCTGGACATGACAGGGGGAAGTCTCCTGTATGCTCCCCCGCTGGTATGCAAGATTATACCGATATGTGCTATCCTGCACAACATGTGTGTTAGAAACAATGTCCCCTGGAATGGACAAGTTGTTGTCAACAATAAGGAGGAGGAGGATGATGGGTCTGAGGACCTTGAGGGAGAACAACCAAACACAGCATCAGGAGTTCGCAGGAGACAGACCATTGTTGAGAACTTTTATACCTAGTCAACCAAAAAAGTGTTGTATAAATACCTCCAATAAATGTTGTTTAACATCATAATCCTTGGTCTACTCATTGTCCAATACATGTAACATTGGAATGTGAATCTAAGCTCAGGGAGTGTATCAGAAACACAAAAACAACAAGTATGGTACACACATCCTTGACGATGTAGGGGGTTCTACAGACTCCATCTCACATATCAGTTTTACCCAAATCCCTGGCATGTGACTTCTGAAGACCTAGATCCATGCACCACTACATATATTGTGCCATCTTGTGGGCAATGTGAAATATCATAGGCCATTCACAACCACAACACCATGCCTAAAAGGTTGTACGCAAGGGGGACACACATAAGGTAGGGGTTGTCAAGAAATGGAGATTCGGTAATGTTAGAACTGAACACTGTCACATCTCTGTGTGATTGTAGGCCTGCACCATACATGTGTGTTAAGGGTGGGGGAATCATAGGTAACAATGCTTCTTCAGTAATTGCCCAGGGAATTTAGTCAATGTTGGAAGCTGAGCCTGCACAGTATGTCCATGGGAATGTGTTCTGGCACTGCAATTGGCCACATCCCTGACACATGGAGAACTGTAAATCATGTAGGGCACATACACATTGGCTGGGGAATGGCCAATGACTTGGCAGTGACATAAAGCAGCTAGGAGTGTTGAATCCATATACAAACACATTACAGATTGTATGGGCAATGCTTTTTAATGGGAGAATGTATCAGCCAAATGATTGGCTGGAATGTAGGCGGAGTGCGTAACACACCCTATCTAGATAGAAGGCACGCCTGTCACACAAATTGACTTGATTCACACATGCCTACTGCTAATAATGAGAAATATATGAAGACAAATGTATGGGTGTCCGTCCTAGGTAGCAAAGGGTATTCCATTATCCACAGTCATTGACCTGTGTCTGCATGTCTACACAGTATGCCCTCTATAACAACAATACAAAGCACATAGCAATACAAACCACTCATTTTCACTTACATGACAGATTCATTGCATGTTACCTAATGTAAATAAATAGTTCATACATGTACTGGCCTCCAATATCACAATCAGGCATGGCATGTGCGACCATGTGCAGCAGTGTCCTATACTGTGAGAGGCCCACATCACATTGAGTGGGAACAGACACAACCATATTGTTAGCATCTGTAAAAGCATAAATGCAGCACTAAGAAGATAATACACGTCAACATCATTCAGTCATGGTAAGAGTCAGCTTGGTTGTGGCATGCTGGGAAAATTGCATTGCCATGTTCAATGGTGGATGTGGATGGACAGCTCTGAGATACCCACAAATTCTTACTGATACAACACATCCTGTCACATGAACATCACTCAAGTGTTGTGGCATGTGTAATGTCATGTGTGCCTGGCACTCATTACATCTCACTAATATTGCTAATGGGACATTAACTACTAAGTTGACAGTTGTAGAAGAAAGGTATATCTCCACATTGCACAAGTCACATGTTGTATATAGTCCTTACATCACCTGACAGTGTTGCTGTAGAAGATGTGTACAAGGTGTTAGCAGACAAAAGAGTGGGAGCAACAGAGGACACAAACATACTTCACCAGTTATGGCAGAATAAAGGGATAATGACCGGACTTACACCAAAACGGACACTGTAAGGCACCAATGTCTACATGTCAAACTTTAACTGATGTACAGAGAGGGTAAGCACTTTAGTACACGACCCAGACATGTTTGCCACTAGCATACCATGCTATTTGCCCTTCGCATGGTACCAGAACAGGAGACAGTCACACCATGTACCATGGTCATTTGTCCAACCTTTTTGTCACAACAGTTCTACAACCCCTAAGCAAGCTGAACGTCGACACAATTAATTTTGAACTGTAAAACATCCACACATATCCTTCATGTGTTAACACATGACCTCTTTACATGAGAGGGGACATGAAGTATCACATAGGAATTCATTACAACCAGGTCTGTATGACCACATTTGTGCATCTCTCCCTCTACTAGGGGGTGTGCACAGGCAGGAAATTAGCTATCTTAAATGGTAGAGATCCCAGCTCATTAAACCCATGCACCACTGCTCTGACAACATCAATGTTTGCTAAAGTAAAATGGTAGATGTCCCAGCTTAATAAACCCATGCACCACTTCTCTGACAACATCAATGTTTGCTAAAGTCAAATGGTTGATACACGTGCACAGGAGTAAAGTGGAGCACCATTAACCTGCACCTTCACATGCAACAATGTTTTTGTGTTGCCACACAATTTCACACATTGATGACGATAGGTAGGCCTGCCATCTATGCCACACTGCAACACAGTGGCACAGCATTGTATTATGACAGTAATGACTAACATGATGTTGACAAATCTGAAAATACATTTGGAGGCAGGCACACCATAATGGACCAGATATGGGAATATGAATGGATTCACTGCAAGAGCTAACCTAGCAGCACAAGAATGGCATAGGTGTCCCACAACCTGTGAGAGAAAACATTTTCTCATCATTTGTGTAGTGACATACAGAACATAGATGTCAGTGATGTGACACAGGCAATGGTAAAAGTAAAACGTCTGTCTATGCAAGAAGATGGTAATGTGAGCTTGAACATCCCCTTGACACAGCAATGTCTTGATGTATGATACAAATGACACAACACATGTCTATACAGACTCATGGTATATAGCATTGTTCAACAACACACATGTCCATAACATCTGCAACAACTAAGATGCCTGGGCAACTCCATGGCACATGTGTAGCTGACCTATAACTAGTTACATATGATAAGTAACCAGTGAGTAGACACACATGCACACTCAACTTGAGAGCGGATATGTGATGTCAATGCATTTCCAGTCCACTGCATACTGTGAGTACAAAATGTAAGGGTTGACATATGTCATAGCATGTGTTTGAGACAGGGCCTAAATACAAATATGTGTGTAGGTATGTAGACATAGATTGCCCACAGATATAACTATGTAGTTCAGCTGCTTCTCACTAGGCATACACATATCACACATGTGCCAACATACATGTGGACACAGTGTAGGACACATGCACATATGCAGAAAGTAGGAGTGAGTGCCTACAGCTGAGTCATGAATACATGTATTGGTTGCACATACCAATGACACCGTAATGACATTCATGCATAGACTTGCACATGTAGCCAAAAAATATATACCATGTAGTAGGACAGCCCATGTAACATGTACAATGAATCAGGGTGCATTCAAGGGCTACAATAGAAAAAATGATGCTATTTCACTATCTACACCACACCACTGCATGGAGAAAATGACACCTGGGCCCAGAGCAACAATTCAACGTGACCACTACTCTCAGTGCACAATGGAGAACAATCAACACATAACTCTCATGCATCAAAAAAACATGCATGATGTAAAAACGTGATACACACACCCAGGAACTGATGTACCAGGATATCCTGCCTGCAAACATGGTACAGTAAGTGTAGTTTCACTTTTACTTCACAGTCTGTTCCCCTGTGACTGTGTTTGGTTGTGTTTTGGAGGTGCTGGTATATTTGTGGTGTATTTGGAGGTCTTGTTGTGACCCTTGTTCGGTGTCTTGTGTTCTTGGTGTCTAAATTGTCTATTTACTTGTAATTTTTATTTATGGTGTACTATCTTTGTCATTGTATTTTGGGGTGTCTGTCTGGGGTCGTTTATTTGTTGGGGTAGTTTGGGGTAGGTGTTGGGCTTAAGTTTCCTTTCTTATATTCTTTTGGGTGACGTCCTTTCCCCTTTGGAAATGTCTGGGAAGGGTAGAATTGGAAGAATGTCATCAGATGAACTGGGGCGTTCTTATGATTGGTGGCTCATTACCTGCCTCTGATGCTGCAAGTGGGTTGCCAGGTGATCCTCAGCTTCCCCTAATGAGGCAAGGTGGCTGCGGTGGGGCAAGGTCATATACCATTGGGGAAGAACTTTCAAGACTGGACGCAATGAGCACCAGCTCAAGCAGTGGTAGGCAGATCTGGAGGAAAGGGAGAAGGATCTGCTGGACCATTTGGGAATTGAAATTGGCAGAACTGTTTTTAAGTCTCCCATTGCCAAACATTTGGCTGCATTTAGCATTTGACTTATGATTTCAGATAAGTCTGCGTGCTGCTAGTAATGGTTGTGGACATGTTGTATGCAACCTGTATGAAGAGTCTCTGCTCCACTTGAGGCATGAAGTTCAAATGTAGAACAATTCAGCCAATTCAGGACACATGTAAGATGAACCCTAAATAACCATCATGAAGGGGCCTATGTAAGAGCCCCTAGCGCAACCTTTGCGCTGCCATAGTGTCACATTATTGATGGTAAGGTGGCACAAACCTGCCATTTATCCCACATAATCTTTACAAAGTGGCACAATGCGCTCTTTGCACCACTTTGGAAAGTCTTGGCACACATCATGGCTGTTCCAGCCACAATGTATGCAAGGGGGGAGTTCTGGCACAAAGGGGGTGTGCAAATTAGCTCAAAGAAGTCAATGAGATTGCTGCACCCCATTTGTGGTGGACTTCTTTACGTCTGCTCTTTGCAGGCGTAAAAAAAAAAAAGCCCCCATCATGACAATGGGCCCCTCGGTGCTTAGCAGGACTAGTGATTTTTTTTTTTACATTAATCCTGCAAAGCGCCAGACTACTGCCAAACAATTTTGACCATACTCCCCCTGACTACCGCCATAGTGTACAGTCTTTGGAGATGGCGCACACTGGTATCAGGAGGGCTCTAGGGTCTGCACTTCAACAGGTGCAGCACTAGTGCTGTGCCCCTTCCATGTGTATGCCCCGAGTGTAGTAATGCATGCACAGTTACATTTTTGAATAAACAGCTAGGAATGATGCCTGTGCCATGAAACAGGCATGAAAGGCTGTGTAGAAATTAGATAGGGAGGGCAAACTCCAAACCTCAGAGTCACAACAAATTTTCTGAAGTATGAATTCCAGACACCCTGTAGGGCGGCTGAGTGAAGGTGAGACATTTGGGCATAGATATGTTTGAGAAGGGCCCCTATGTACTCAGCAGAAGTATCAATGATCTGTAGTAACTTCTGCTGAGTGCATCATTGGCATTGTATACATGATGTTGGACCTCCCTGCCACCCTGCTGTGACTTAACTATGACTACACACACACATGGATGTGAGTAAGGGGTACACTAAGGCCCACAAGGACAGTATAGATGCAAGAGGTGCTGCAATACTGTAGTCCTATAGGCCTTTTAATATAATTATGCAAGGCCATGTTAGGAAGCCTGACCATGCACTGGGTACAGACTACTGGCAGTTCCATTTGACCTGTGCATTGTGTATCAGAGTCAGCCTATATGGTCTCCATGATCACACATATGTGCTGGGTCTGTTCCACTGGCCTGCTGCTCCTTACTGACAGTATGGGTCTGTACTGCTTCAGCTCCATCACTGGCACATCACTCACTAACCTGCAGCACCAGATGCATCCTCTGACCACTAAGCAACTGTGTCTGTGTTGAGCCATTTTCCTATTCCCATGTACTCATACCTCACTGGTTCAATCATGGTATACCATGGCCACAATGGCAGGGCACACATCGTTGGCAATCAATGAGTCAATGTGCAGGTAGTTACAACTGTCTTCACTTGAGTCCACTGCCATTCCAATTTCCATAGTGTGACCGCATTGTGATGACACACACATTACACTTACTTCACTGAAGGATGTATAATGTCAATCTTCAACAACTTGGAAAGCCCATACAACCCCAGGGTAGCAGTTCATCAGTTTGCTATGATACAGATGTATCCTACATCTGATGCAGGCTGGAATACTATGGCCCATATTTATACTTTTTGACCCAAATCAGCGCATGTGCAGATTTGTGTCAAAAAGTTTACCGCTGACTAACGCCATTCAAACGCACCAGCCGGGTGCCTTATTTATGGAATGATGTTAGCCGGCGCTGCAGACTTGTTAGCATCAAAATAAATGACTCTAACCGGGCAGTGGAGGCGTAGGGAAGAATGGGGGTTGTGCGTCAAAGAATGGTGCAAGTCAGGTTAGAGTAAAAAATATTGACTCAAACCCGACTAGCGTCATTTTTTGACGCACAACCCCCATGGAAATGACTCCTGTCTTAGCAAAGACAGGAGTCATGCCCCCCTGCCCAATGGCCATGCCCAGGGGATTTCTGTCCCCTGGGCATGGCCATTGGGCACAATGCATGTAGGGGGGCCCAAGTTAAGTCCCCCATGCCACTTTAAAAAATAAATAAAAAATACTTACTCCTATTTACCTCTACTTACTGTAGATGAGTCCCCCCATCCATGGGTGTCCTCCAGGGGTGGACGAGGGTGGCAAGGGGTGTTCATGGGGCAGGGAGGGGCACCTCTGGACTGCTTCCACAGTCGGGGACCATGAAAATGAGCCCACGGGTACCTTAACGCCTGCCCTGACCCAGGCGTTAAAAAAATGACTCTAAACTGGTTTAGAGTCATTTTTTAAGGCCCTACCCCTCCCATGCACTGTTTTTTCCACGGGAGCATAAATAAGGCTCAAAGGCCTTAAAGTCATTTTTTGCCCTGGAACGCCTACCTTGCATCTCATTAACACAAGGTAGGTTTCCACTGTAAAAAAAAAGACTCAAACTCCATAAATTTGGCACTAGACGGGTCTAACACCAAAGTATAAATATGTAGTTAAGTTTGCACTGGATTTGCATAAAAAAGAATGACACAAATCTGGCACAAACAGAGTATAAATATTCCCCTATGTTTGTGATAATGGGCCAGCCACTGCAACAACCATAGCATGGCCCTCAGGTGGGATATATATGTTCAAGCTGCCCCAAATGGTAATGGAGGCTTTTGTGCTAACAGACAGCTGCATGACAATGCCATGTAGACATGGTGCTGTGAAATGCACCACAGGAGTGTCATGGACAATAACGTTTTTTAGATGTGTGGGTCCACCTCATCAGAGAGTACGTGTGATTGAGTGATCATAGTTGTCTGTCAGATTCACTGATGTCCCATTAGGATGACTCCCTCACACAGCCTAACGACTTTACACTGAACTATGTTGTCCATATACATGAACTCAGATTTACACTAAGCAATGTTCAACATTCATGTCTTACAGGTGGACCTGCCCCATACACCGTTGGAGAGGTGGCGAGATTTGAAGACCCCACTGCATCCAGTAAGTATCATATTGTGGCTCCTGTTAGCTACTCCAGGGTTTGGTGTGAGTCAATCAGAATTGTGGAATGCAATGAGTGATGTAGTTTTATGGACCAATGATCAGCTATCATAGGAGGACAGATGGTGACATCATGGGGTATGTGTAAGAAGCCCAAGCACCACTGGAGCTTCAATATTTGTGAGGTTCCGGGGATGCTATGCCCTGCACTGTATACACAAGGTGGGTTAACAAACATGCAAAACTTTGCGTGGAAGGAGCGTGCAATGGGTGTTGCTGTGGCTGTGCCACAGCAAGATCCATAGCAATTAGACTGTGTTCCAGATCAACACATTTTGTTACACTAGAGGCTGTACCAAATTCGGAGAGCACACCAAAGTGTGGCTTTAGCAGGCCACAACATACTAACATATGTTGTTGTACCCTCCATTTGTGCTCTGTGAATGGGTGCTGCATTTGGCAGCACACATCAAAAGTGCAAAGACCCTTTGATGATTTTGCTTGTGTTAGAAGGTGTCCCTCCATTCACAATGATTATCTCCCCCTCAACACAGACAGCTTTGCACCAAGGGGCAAGGGCAGCTAAGTCAAATTTTGAAAGCAAGATTAGCGCCAGCGTAGGTAACAACAGAGTGATGCGCCATCTCTAATTAAATACTGAGCTTCCCCTGCGTTGTGAATATGGTGGAGTGCTGCGCTGCCAATTGTCCAACAGCATGGTGCTCCGTCACATTCCCATCATGTATTTTGTGGGGTTGTGCAAAAAGATTGGCTTGCATGTAGGTCTAGGTGCAGCTTATACTGGCATGGCAGTGTGCTTAAAAGGAATAGTAATGGCTAACCACATTTACATGGATGTCTGGCATCATAGGTCACAGTCCAGCTGTATATGTACATAACATGCCTGTTGTAAACAACCTTGTCACAGAACCACAATCAGCAATGCAATGTGTGCCACACATAGCTCACACTTGTTGACAAGATGGCACAGATTTAGGATTCCAACTGCAGTACTCTCTAGGGGGATTCTGTAGGAGACATTCACACCACAGGTACCTCAGTACCCTCCAGAGATGATGTGATAGTGGTATACCAAGGGGCCTTAATGTGCAGTAATCAGTGAACACAATGTATGGACAACTCCACTTAAGATGTTTACGGTTAAAGGCCCTCATTACAACATTGGCGGTAAATGCTGCTGATTGCCGTGCCGACGGCCACCAACATACTGTGTCTGTGGTGGAAATCCGCTATGGGTATTATGACCCACAATGAGAAATCCTCCACAATACAGACACCCACACAAGTCCGCCACACCAAAGGTCAGTGATAAAAATACATACACACTTACAAAACACAACCATATTGCACAATTCAAAATACACACACCTGATACACATACACACACCACACCCACACACTCACACCACTATAAAACACACACTCATAATACCCACAACCCCTTACACTGAATATTTTTGAAGAAGCAGAGAGAGAGAAAAGCAAAGACCACACTAGCATCCAGAGGTACACAACACCATCACTCGTACTCCATCCATGCACAAAACACCACACACCCCAAAACATCACCCCACACATCACATCTAACATCACCTCACACATCACTCACACCACATCATGGCATCTCAAAGACACCCCAGGTTTTCTGAGGAGGAGCTCAGGGTCATGGAGGAGGAAATCATCCAGGTAGAGCCACAGCTATTCGGATCACAGGTGGAGCAGACATCCATTGCAAGGAAGATGGAGCTATGGTGGAGAATTGTCGACAGGGTCAACGCAATGGGACAGCATCCAAGAACACGGGATGACATCAGGAAGAGGTGGAATGACCTACAGGGAAGGCAGGTTCCATTGTATCCAGGCACCAGGTAGCCATACAGAGGACTGGTGGCGGACCCCCCACCTCCTCCCCCACAACTACCAACATGGGAGGAGCAAGTCTTGGCAATTATGCATCCTGAGGGCCTTGCATGAGTAGCAGGAGGACTGGACTCTGGTAAGTCACATCTTTACTATTATATTCCCCCCACCCTACCTGCATGCCATCACTAACTCCCACCCCTACCCTCACCCCATCACTACAACACCTCACATATACCCCACCATCACAACCCACACATCCCAATACCAAGCCCTGCATGCACCACCAATGCATGGACACCCATCACAGACCTGCATGGACACCCATCACCCCAGCATGTCAAAGAGAGAGACTCACCCAGGGCACACAATCACCACTCACACAAGGGTCAAGGCGATAGTGCAAGCACAGTAATAGAGTAAAACACACCCATTGCACAAGATGGCACACACATATATAATAACAATGCATTTACACCCCAACAGGACCCCTACCCAATGTCACCGGACAGTAGGTGCCAGCCATATCCAGTCCCTCCACAGAAGAGGCCCACAGTGATGACAACAGCTCTTCACACCTGGATCAAGATGACCAGCCCGGCCCATTAGGGACCTCTGGACAGTCGGTTCCCCTGCCACAGTCCCAACCCACCACAGAACCTCCCCCCTCTGGAAACACCACTACAGCACCCACCCAGCAGGCCCATGCCACTGTCCCCAGGACATGTCAATGAGCAATGTGTCCACCACTACAGGGACCCCAGGCAAACCCACTAACCCAAGACAATCAGGGACCTGGGGTCAGTGGCCACCCAGTTCAGGGGACAGAGGCACAGGACAACAGGGACGCTGGGAGGACTGCAGTGTGACAGGGGGAGGACAGGCCCAGGGAACCCACTCTCCACGAGGCACTCTCCAACATCATGGAAGCATACTACAAGGAGACTGTGGGCATGGTACTGGCCAAGTTTCAGGAGACCCAGCGGCTGCAGGAGAGACACTACATGGGGATCAGGGAGGACTTGAAGTCCGTTAACACCACCCGGGTCACCATTGCAGGGGTTCTGGCAGACATGGCCAACACCATGAGGGAGACAGTGACATACCACCGGGCCCCTGACACTAGCCCAACCAATGAACAGCTTTCCAGGTCCGCCGGCACTAGTGGACATGAGGCCCTGCTACAGGACCAATAGGCCACCAGCACCCCACCCCCTGCAGAAGGAGAACCACCCCCCAAATGGTCCCTGCGAACCAGGGAGAAGACAGAGAACATTGCCAAGACCCCAGCCAGGAAATAACACTCTCCTGAATGTCACCCTCCTGTCTCACTCTGTCACCCTGTCAATCCTTGAACTGACATTGCGCCCCTTCCTATTCCCCATTGGACAATGCACCTGTGACACCAAGAGACTGGACTCTACTATGGACCTTCCTCCACCATCACCCCAGCCCCTTCCACATACCCCTATACACATTAACCCATAAATAAACACCCTTGAACCACAAACCAATCTGGGTCCAGTCTGTTCTTCCACAAATGTATAATTACAACTTCATCCACGAATATCAATGTAAATGTTCATTTGCTCATACCATTGTATGACAGCTGTTGGGCAGCAGTAAATATAGTAGAGGCAGAATGAGGTACCCAGATCTGTGAAATGGAAAGCCAAAGTGAACTGTCAGTGTCCATACAAAGAGGTTAAGAGGCTGACTTATACATTGTCCTACAGTAGAGAGATATGAGAGGAGCAATGCCAGTCTCTTACCTGTGTGTCACTGGAAGTACTGCATGATGATGTTGTTTCGGTTCTCAATATCTTCTTCCTCTGCATCCTCTTCCTCACAGTCCACAGGCTCCACTGCTGCCACAAGACCATCATCAGGCCCATCCTCCTGCAGAAAAGACACCTGGCGTCACAATGCCAGGTTGTGCAACATGCAGCATGCCATGATTTTTTGGCACAACTTCTTCAGTGAGTAATATAGGGAGCCATCTGTTAGATGGAGGCAGCGGAATCTGGCCTTCAAGAGGCCGAACGTCCTCTCAATAATCCGCATACTTCACCCATATGCCTCATTGTAGCATTCCTCTGCCCTTGCCCTTGTCCTTGCATTCCTCACTGGGGTCAGTAGCCATGAGAAGTTGGGGTAACCACAGTCACTTGTAAATGTCGAGGGATATCTGTTAGACACACACTAACCCTTAGGGACAACCCCATACCCAGACAACTATTCAATACTGTGTGGGGACCATGAGCTCACCTATTAGCCACACCTGGTGCCTCTGGAGTTGGCCCATCACATAAGGGATACTGCTATTCCTCAAAATGTAAGCGTCATGCAAAGAGCCAGAATACTTGACATTCACATGAGAGATGTACTGGTCTGCCAAACACACCATCTGCACATTCATAGAATGGTAGCTTTTTCGAGTTCTGTACACTTTTTCATTTCTGCGGGGTGGGACAAATGCCACTTGTGTACCATCAATGCCACCTATGATGTTGGGGATATGTCCCAGGGCATAAAAGTCAGCCTTCACTGTGGGAAAATCCTCCACCTGGGGGAAAACAATGTAGCTGCGCATGTGTTTCAGCAGGGCTGACAACACTCTTGTCAACACGTTAGACAAGATTGGCTGAGACATCCCTGAAGCCATGGCCACTGTAGTTTGAAAGGAGCCACTTGCCAGGAAATGGAGCACTGACAGGACCTGCACTAGAGGGGATATTCCTGTGGGATGGCAGATAGCTGACATCAGGTCTGGCTCCAATTGTGCACACAGTTCTTGGATTGTGGAACAATCAAGTCTGTAGGTGATAATGATGTTTCTGTCTTCCATTGTCGACAGGTCCACCAGGGGTCTGTACACTGGAGGATGACGCCATCTCATCATCTGCCCCAGCGGATGTGCCCTATGGAGGAGAATGGTGAGCAGAGGGTCATGTACCACATAGTTTGCACAAGTGTGTTTTCAGTAGTGTGAGGAAATCCGTGTGTGTCGTTGTTTGTCCGTATATCTGTCAAATAGTACTGTGACGCAGTTAGGTGCCATGCCATGTGCACACAATGACACAAAATGACACAAATGGTGGCTGCCTGACCTGTAAGGATGAACAAAGAGAAATGAGGTAACTGCTCTGGCGTTGTGCAGCGTTGCGGTAAGCGGTCGAAGACCTCTGCGCAGTTTAGCATTGGTTATCATTGGGCCCTATGGGTTCCATGAGCCAATGACGATGTACACCGGACCTGACCGCCATTTTCTATCGCTTCACTCACTTGATACCTGACCTTCAACAGGAGAGGACCTACACTGCAAGTGCTGCTGTGACCTGTGTCTGAAAGCGACAATGGCATATGTGTCTGGGGAAAGGGCCCCTGCCTTCACCGCAGAGGAGTTGGACAATCTGGTGGATGGGATCCTCCCCCAGTACATGCTACTCTACGGTCCTCCAGACAAACAGGTGAGTACACTGTGAGCATGATGCATGGGCAATGCCTGTTTGGAGTGTTGTGGATGGAAGATACATGTAAGGGAGAGGCTGAGGCCTGCATGTGAGGATGGTGAGTGTATGTGCATCAGGGCATGGGTGGGAACTGGTGGGCAATGAGTATGACGGCCCGTACGAGAGAGTAATTTCCTTTCATCCTGTACCTTTCCTCTAGGTCAGTGCCCACCAGAAGAAGGGTATTTGGCGTGCCATCGCCAAGGAAGTGTGGACCCTGGGGGTCCATCATAGATGGAGTACCCACTGCCGCAAGAGATGGGAAGACCTGCGCCGCTGGAGCAAGAAGACGGCGGAGTCCGTGCAGGGGCTGGCCTCCTAACGTGGAAGGGGTGCCCGTCGCACCATGATCCCCCTGATGTTCCGGATCCTGGCGTGGCATATCCGGAGTTGGATGGGTGCTTGAGGGCATCACAGCAGCCACAAGGGGGTGAGTACAGTGCCATTCAGCTGACTCTCTGCACTTTACGAAGTGTCTGGGTGGGGGATGTGGGCTGTAGGTTCCCCTATGCCATGGCAAACTTGATAGGGCAGGTCCCTTGTTAGGGAGGCTCTGAGGCACTCTAACCCCAAAAGTGTTAGTTGGCATTTACAACTAGGCAGGCTCCTGTGGTTCCAGGTGTGCAGCAAATGGTGTTAGGCATAGTACCCCATGGGCAGGTGATTTTCCTAATAACTGCTAGTGCATTGGCTAGTGCATAGGGCTGCTCCCTGTGTGTTGTGTTGTGACAACACCAGCGACAGCGACTCCCCGTCTGGTGGGAGCTCTCTTGCAGTGGCAGGCACCTCTGTGCTCACCACAACAACAGGTACAGACACCACCCCACCACCAGCACCTCCCTCTCAGCAGCCCCTCATCGTGTTTCCTGTGCCCGCTCACCCAGGAGAGTGGGCATTTCCTTCGCCCCAGGCACCTCTGGCCCTGCCCCAGTCAGTCCTGCTGCCCTCATTGAGGAGGCTATTGACCTCCTGAGATGCCTCACTGTTGGGCAGTCAACCATTCTGAATGCCATCCAGGGTGTCGAGAGGCATTTGCAGCAAACAAATACATACCTGGAGGGCATTCATTCTGGTGTGGCGGCCCAACAGAGAGCATTTCAGGCTCTGACCTCAGCACTGATGGCAGCCATTGTCCCTGTGTCCAGCCTCCCCCCTCCAACCTCCACTACCAAGACCCAATCCCCTCTACCTCAGCCTATCCCAAGCACACCTTCCAACAAGCATGCACACACATCAACACACAAGTGACTCAGGTAAACATAAGCACAACACATCCCACAGGCATTCACACAAGCACCATACCCATGCAGACACACCAACATCCACTGCCTCCACTGTGTCCCCCTCCTCCACGTCGTCCACCTCCCTCCCTGTCTCGTCTCCACTCACACCTGCATGCACTACATCATCAGCCACTACCTCCATCACCAGCACGCCCATCACTACACACCGCTCACGTGCAGTCACCACCCCCACTACCATTAATACGTCTCCTGTGTCCTCTCCCAGTGTGTCTGTGAGCCATCCTCCCAAAGTACACAAACTTAGGCACACACCCACTCAACAGCCTTCCACCTCACAACAGGCTCCAACCCATGCACCCTTACCCAAACTCAGCAGATGTACACCTCCTACAACCACTACGTCTTCCTTCACTCCCAAACCCCCTCCATCTACCCGTCCCAGTGTGTCTAAAAAATGTTTCCTAGCTAACTTTGACCTCTCCCCTACACCTCCCCCGTCCTTCCTCTAGGCCTAGGATGTCTAGACCCCAGCCCAGCACCTCAGCCAGCAGATCTGAATCCGCTGCGATCCCTTTTACTCCAGGACGGTCTAAGGGGGCACCCGTCAGAGCTGCCAGTGTGCCACCGACAGACAAGAAGGACCACCCTATTCCACTGCCTGCAAAGGTCAAAAAGGGGCCAGCTTCCAGCAGGAGACAGTCACACCACCCACCAAGCAAGGCCTCGCCCAAACACCGAGTGGACAGTGCCAAGGTCTCTGCAGCGATTGCCAAGATGTGGAAGGGCCACAAGCCAAAGGGCACATCACCTCTTGGCACAATGTCACCTGGTGAGAGTCTGGTGACCACCAAATCATCAGGGATGGCAGCCACATGCAGTCACCACCCCCACTACCATTAATACATCCCATGTGTCCTCTCCCAGTGTGTCTGTGAGCCATCCTCCCAAAGTACACAAACGCAGGCACATACCCACTCAACAGCCTTCCACCTCACAGCAGGCTCCAACCCATGCACTTTCTCCCAAACTCAGCTGATGTACACCTCCTACAACCACTACGTCTTCCTTCACTCCCAAACCCCCTCCATCTACCCGTCCCAGTGTGTCTAAAAAATGTTTCCTAGCTAACTTTGACCTCTTCCCTACACCTCCCCACGTCCTTCCCCTAGGCCTAGGATGTCTAGATCCCAGCCCAGCACCTCAGCCAGCAAATCTGAATCAGCTGCGGTCCCTTCTACTCCAGGACGGTCTAAGGGGGCACCCGTCAGAGCTGCCAGTGTGCCACTGACAGACAAGAAGGACCACCCTATTCCACCACCTGCAAAGGTCAAAAAGGGGCCAGCTTCCAGCAGGGGACAGTCACACCACCCACCCAGCAAGGCCTCACCCAAACACCGAGTGGACAGTGCCAAGGTCTCTGCAGCGATTGTCAAGATGTGGAAGGGCCACAAGCCAAAGGGCACATCACCTCTGGGCGCAATGTCACCTGGTGAGAGGCTGGTGACCACCAAATCATCAGGGATGGCAGCCACATGCACCACAGTCACGACCGCCACCTGCACCGCCAACTGCACCGCCACCTTCACTGCCATTGCCACAACGTCAGTATGCAGCATCATCCCCAAGGATCAGCCATCTGAGTCTGTCAGAGACGGAAAGGGGTCTCCATCCGGCGCAACTGTCACTTGTACCACGGCCAGCATGGCAGCATCTCTGCCGCAGCCACCGCTGCCATCACCACCATCAGCACCGCCACGTGCATATCTGATGCCACTCTGTCGCCCGTCAGCAGCATCCCCAGTGTAAAGCCGTCAGAGCCTGCAGGTAACGTCCTGGACCCTGGACACGCCACTTGAGACACCACCTCCAGCACTGACCCGAACCAGCAATGGGCAGCCTAAGTCGCCGCAGACTGGAATGTGGGTCTGCCTCCATGGAGTATCATGCTACTTGTTCCAGCTACATCGTGTGGCTGAGACACCCAGGTGAGACGAAGTCAACTGCCACACTCCAAGTGCTGCATCACTGGGCACAAAGCCCCCTGCCAAACCAGTGGAGAAAAACATCCACTAACCCAGTCCTTGGCAGGGTGAAGCACTCTGGGCAGAAAGCCCCCTCCAGAACCAGTGGAGAAGACATACACTAGAGAGACTGTGGCTCTGCACTCCCCAGGACCAGGCAGTGTGCAACCCACCCACTTGAGAGACTTGAGAGACTGTGGCTTTGCACTCCCCAGTAGCAAGCAGTGGGCAACCCACCCACTTGAGAGACTTGAGAGACTGTGGCTTTGCAATCCCCAGGACCAAGCAGTGGGCATGGAGCCCCTTCATGGAGCAGTGGAGTCGTACCATCAACCGGCTGAGGTGCCCCCCTCCCCTTTCCCCTGAAGTGCCTGTCATTTTTTTCGACCTGATGCCCCTGCAGTGTTCTCTCCGTTTTGAGGCAGGTGTCATGTGTGGGCTTTGCCCATGATTTGTTTGGCCACTGGGCCATGGACATCTGCAAAGGACAGTGTATGGCCTTCTGTACATATTGTAAATATTTGTATATACTGGTTTTTACAATCGTTTACCTTATCTACCTATTTCTAATATATGAAAGATTTGACTCCTTTTGTCCTTGCGTTCTGCCAGGGGGTTACGGGGTGTATATGTAATGTTGTTGCATGTATTTGTGTGTATGGTGTTGGGGGTGAGGGTGGGGGCGGGGATGTTGCATTTCGCGTGTGTGCGTCACTCTCTTTTGCCTCCTCCCCTCTCCTGCCTGCTAGGTGCAGTGCTCACCGTAGTCGTCGCCGCTGTCGCCTTCTTTCCACTTCGTGGTGTATTAATAGATGCAGCAACATAGGCAGGACCTGTAACTCGGATTCCATGGCATTCTGGTTCTTTGTTGATTGTTGATAGGTGAGTGGTTTCCCTTCAGTATTCTGTTTCCGCCGTGCTTTTGATGGCATTGGTACCGCCCCGGAAAAGCTGGCAGATTAGTGCCTTGTAGTAGTATGGGCGGTACATTGCCTTCCGCCTGTCTGTTGGCGGTGACCGCCGCGGTGTTTGTTGCTACCGCCATGGCGGTCGGAGTGTAAAAGTGGCTATCTGTGTTGGTGATTTCCGCATTGTCGTTGTAGGAAAGTGCCATCTTGCCTGGCATGTTACCCCAATTTTTCACTGTATATATGTTGTTTTAGTTGTATGTGTCACTGGGACCCTGCCAGCCAGGGCCCCAGTGCTCATAAGTGTGCCCTGAATGTGTTACCTGTGTTATGACTAACTGTCTCACTGAGGCTCTGCTATCCAGAACCTCAGTGGTTATGCTCTCTCATTTCTTTCCAAATTGTCACTAACAGGCTAGTGACCAATTTCACCAATTCACATTGGCATACTGGAACACCCTTATAATTCCCTAGAATATGGTACTGAGGTACCCAGGGTATTGGGGTTCCAGGAGATCCCTATGGGCTGCAGCATTTCTTTTGCCACCCATAAGGAGCTCTGACAATTCTTACACAGGCCTGCCACTGCAGCCTGAGTGAAATAACGTCCACGTTAGTTCACAGCCATTTACCACTGCACTTAAGTAACTTATAAGTCACCTATATGTCTAACCTTTACCTGGTAAAGGTTAGGTGCAAAGTTACTTAGTGTGTGGGCACCCTGGCACTAGCCAAGGTGCCCCCACATTGTTCAGGGCAAATTCCCCGGACTTTGTAAGTGCGGGGACACCATTACACACGTGCACTACACATAGGTCAATACCTATGTGTAGCTTCACAATGGTAACTCCGAATATGGCCATGTAACATGTCTATGATCATGGAATTGCCCCCTCTATGCCATCCTGGCATTGTTGGCACAATCCCATGATCCCACGGGTCTGTAGCTCAGACCCGGGTACTGCCAAACTGCCTTTCCCGGGATTTCACTGCTGCCAACCCCTCAGACAGGTTTCTGCCCTCCTGGGGTTCAGCCAGGCTTGGCCCAGGATGGCAGAACAAAGGACTTCCTCAGAGAGAGGGTGTTACACCCTCTCCCTTTGGAAAAAGGTGTTAAGGCAGGGGAGGAGTAGCCTCCCCCAGCCTCTGGAAATGCTTTCATGGGCACAGATGGTGCCCATTTCTGCATAAGCCAGTCTACACCGTTTCAGGGACCCCTCAGCCCTGCTCAGAGCCCTGCTCTGGTGCAAAACTGGACAAAGGAAAGGGGAGTGACCACTCCCCTGACCTGCACCTCCCCTGGGTGCCCAGAGCTCCTCCAGTGTGCTCCAGACCTCTGCCATCTTGGAAACAGAGGTGCTGCTGGCACACTGGACTTCTCCAAGTGGCCAGGGCCAGCAGGGGACATCAGAGACTCTTTCTGATAGGCTCCTTCAGGTGTTGCTAGCCTATCTTCTCTCCTAAGTAGCCAAACCATCTTTTTTGGCTATTTAGGGTCTCTGCTTTTGGGATTTCCTTAGATAACGAATGCAAGAGCTCATCAGAGTTCCTCTGAATCTCTCTCTTCACCTTCTGCCAAGGAATCGACTGCTGACCGCGCTGGAAGCCTGCAAAACTGCAACAAAGTAGCGAAGACGACTACTGCAACTCTGTAACGCTGATTTTGCCGCCTTCTCGACTGTTTTCCTGGTGGTGCATGCTGTGGGGGTAGTCTGCCTCCTCTCTGCACTAGAAGCTCCGAAGAAATCTCCCGTGGGTCGACGGAATCTTCCCCCTGCTACCGCAGGCACAAAAGAACTGCATCACCGGTCCCCTGGTTCTCCTCTCAGCATGATGAACGAGGTCCCTTGAATCCAGCAACTCTGTCCAAGTGACTCCCACAGTCCAGTGACTCTTCAGTCCAAGTTTGGTGGAGGTAAGTCCTTGCCTCCCCACGCCAGACTGCATTGCTGGGAACCGCATCTTTTGCAGCTACTCCGGCCTCTGTGCACTTCCGGTGGAAATCCTTTGTGCACAGCCAAGCCTGGGTCCACGGCACTCTAACCTGCATTGCACGACCTCCTGAGTTCTCCTCCGGCGGTGTGGGACTCCTTTGTGCAACTTCAGGTGAGCACTGTTTCACTCCTCTTTGTAGTGCCTGTTCCGGCACTTCTGTGGGTGCTGCCTGCTTTTGAGAGGGCTCCTTGTCTTTTTGGGCGCCCCCTCTGTCCCCTGACGCAATTGGCGACATCCTGGTCCCTCCTGGGCCACAGCAGCATCCAAAAACCCTAACCACACAACTTACAGATAGCAAGGCTTGTTTGCAATCTTTCTTCAGGAAAACACTTCTGCACGACTTTCCACGGCGTGGGGCATCCATCCTTCAAAGAGGAAGTTCCTAGCCCTTGTCATTTCTGCAGAATCCGCAGCTTCTACTGTCCAGTAGCAGCTTCTTTGCACCCACAGCTGGCATTTCCTGGGAATTTGCCCACTCTCGATTTGATCATGACTTTTGGACTTGGTCCCCTTGTTCCACAGGTACCCTCGTCTGGAAATCCATCGTTGTTGCATTGCTGGTTTTGGTCTTTCCTGCAGAATTCCACCAATCACGACTTCCGTGCTCTTTGGAGAACTTTAGTGCATTTTGCACTCACTTTTCAGGGTCTTGGGGTGGGCTATTTTTCTAACCCCCACTGTTTTCTTACAGTCCCAGCGACCCTCTACAAGGTCACATAGGTTTGGGGTCCATTCGTGGTTCGCATTCCACTTTTGGAGTATATGGTTTGTGTCGCCCCTATCCCTATGTGTCCCCATTGCATCCTATTGTAACTATACATTGTCTGCACTGTTTTCTAATACTATACTGCATATTTTGTGGTATTGTGTACATATATCTTGTGTATATTTGCTATCCTCATACTGAGGGTACTCACTGAGATACTTTTGGCATATTGTCATAAAAATAAAGTACCTTTATTTTTAGTATATCTGTGTATTGTGTTTTCTTATGATATTGTGCATATGACACTAGTGGTACTGTAGGAGCTTCACTCGTCTCCTAGTTCAGCCTAAGCTGCTCTGCTAAGCTACCATTATCTATCAGCCTAAGCTGCTAGACACCCTATACACTAATAAGGGATACCTGGGCCTGGTGCAAGGTGTAAGTACCCCTTGGTACTCACTACAAGCCAGTCCAGCCTCCTACAGTCGTGATTCCATTTTTTTATCTGCCGGCCTGTTAGGAGTATTACCGCCACTTTAACACCAACCGCCAGGGTTGTAATGAGGGCCAAAGTGCATTAATCTCCTAACACCAGATGTCAGCAGTTTAACCAATATGGTGCAGCCACCATGTGAATTGTGGCTGATGCAGGTCACATCACAGATGCATAGGAAGGCAATGCTGTATGTGTAGCTGGTGCTGTGAGGATATATGACATGCATCTGCTAAGGATGTAAGACTCTTCTAGATATAGTTGCAGCACCCAAAACTGTGATACATTTACTGTGGCCTTAAGGGCATCCATACAGCCACGATGTGTGTGCTATTGAACACATGTAGGACTACATGTCACAGGGTAGGGGGCTTCAGAGCTGTTATGTCTTGACAACAGTGATGTGTAGCTCAGGATTTTCCAAACCCTTCTCATGGCAAGATAGCATCAGGTGTACATGTGGCTAAAGCATGGGCAATCCAGCTGGACACTAGTAAAGTAGGCTCATGCCAGGTTTTACACCAGGACACATGAATGTAGACGTACTACAACCTAAAATAACAACTTTGTAGTTAGCAGCCCCCCTTAGAAATGGCCCACCTCTTCAATTCATGATGAGTGCTCAGGTCTTGTTGTATCACAAGGTGTGTTGAGCTGATGGATAGCAAGCCCAACTCCCCTTCTGCTCAGGGAGACAGGAAATCCAAACTTGTTGATGCACGCTTTGCTAACAGTGTATATGGTAGTGATGTTGAGAAGACCATTGTTAGTTCCTATCAGCTGTGGCCCCTGTTGATTTACCATGGATTGATATCATTCCACTGACATGTACAAGATACTGGTGGTGTATGGTTTGATATAGATGCAGATGAGGAACAATTCATTTTTTGAGGAATGTGTGTAGGTCTGTCTGTGTAATCAGCTGTAGCTACAAAGTTACAAATCTATACATACTTCAGCCAATACTGATACTGATGGTTGCTTGTCCTCATTTTATAGCTGCTAACATGACTGCTGATGAGAGATGCCACTTGACCTGGAGGGCCGAACGCTAAAGATACATCCTCGAGATGCATACAGCCCCATGACATGCTGTTTTTGTACAGTAAAAGCTTCTGGGGAATGTTGAGCGTTCCCACATGGGGGACCTACGCAGCCACCCAAGACAATGCATGGAGCAAGCTCCTCAACAATGCAGGGGCTCCAAGCTGTGCCCACCTCATCCACATCTGCAGCACCAATTGCCACAGAGGCACCAGTTTTGCCACCACCAGCAGCTGGGCCATCACAGTTTGAAAAGGACCTATGTCAGGACATCAACCTCATACTCTAGCATTTGGACAAGTTGTAGGAGTCTTTGGCAGAGGACTGCAAACTCCTCAAGTACAATAAGAAGAAGGTAAAAAAGTCAAGAAATGAACTTGTGCAGTGATGGACTACCTCCCAGTTCCTTACTCTCCCTTTTAAAGTTATACCATAATTTAGTTTGGTTTTTATGTAGTTAGTGGCAGGTTAGTGTAGTGTAGCCATTAGTTTGGATAAATGTAGTTAGGGGGTGAGTTAATAGTCTTATGTTTTTACTGGTGGGTTGTTGGGTGGGGGTTCATGTTGGGGTTTATATGTGGTTCTATAAAAAACTACTTATATAAAAATATATATATATATTTGTTTAGGCCATAGGATTAGTGAGTTAAGTTTTGCATAAGTTAGATAGATTTATTTGTATGATAAGTATAGTAAGTTTAGGTTAGTTTCTGATAGGTTAGGTTTTAGTTGTTTTTAAGTATAATAAATTTCTTGTTATAATTGCATACATGTTGTGTATATAGTGTCAGTCTCAGGGTTCTGCCCATGAATGCACTGGGCAAATTGGGCAAATGGCCCAGGGAATCTGTCCTGCCTTCAAAAGGCTCATTTACCATGTGCTACGCCTATTGACAATGGAACAGTCACATTGACTGCAACATCACATCTACTAGTCCTTGTATCTGCCATCCAGTGTACCCACTGTTCATGATGATTATGTATACTTTGTATTGGACAGGTAAGTCTGGTACTTCAACTGCCAGTGTTGGGGTCCTGTGTAACAGTGTTGGGAACTGTGAAACATCTGACAACAGCCACAATTGGAACTCTATCCTGCAACACTGACCGGTGGACATCACTAATGATGTTAGCTACCTCTGTACCACACCTATGAGTTGTTCTGGTACTCCCAGCTGACGATATTGCCCTACACTTGCTTTTTACCCTTACCTGCTGTATATGATGAGGAAACCATATATGTGTCCTTCATTTGTAACATACTCAGTGAATTGCTTGTAGGAGATGAGACCAGCATACACGTATGTCATTTGAGGATCCATTTATGTAGCTTTGTGCCCCCACATTCCTGCACTCATGTACTGATGTTCTGTGACCAATGACATGGATTCACACATTACAATCATATAACTGAGTAGATGGCTCACAAAAGACATTAACATGCTAAATGTGTACATGGTCTTTATTTACAAGTGGAAGTGTGTAAGTGAGATATTTACAATGTCCAGGTCAGAGACCCCATTTGTGAAATCCAGATATTTGTGACATGATACAAGTTGAGGGTTGAGGGACATGTCAAGAGACAGGCTTCGGAGTAGTGATGATAAGTGTGGAGGAACATCAGTTACCAATAGGTAAGTGATAAACAAAGACAATCCATAGCAGACAGATCTTTAGCACAGAACTAAGGAGAAAACTGCCCATGTGGCACAGACTGGTGCTACTAGGTACTTTTCCAAGTAAAAATAATTTGTTACACATCTTCATCCTCTGATGTGTGTGGTGCCTACTGTGCCATTGTTAGTGGTGGTGGATAGGTAGAGGGGCCACACACACTTCAGGGGTTAAAGATGTGGAGTCAAAACTCTCAGCAGCTGACATTTGTGGCATGACTTATGGCATGACTTCAGCAAGGAGGAACTTCAGATCTTTCAATATAGCTGCTGCATCTCGGTGGTAGGCAGACGTCTCTTCGCTAAGGGAGGCCAATTCATCCTGAATGGAGTCCAGCTTGTTGTCTGTCATGCTGCTGCCAGTTTGGGAGGGCAGCTGTTGTGGCCTCTCCCTCATGGTAGCAGCTATGTCTGCCAAACACTGCTTGACTCCACCCAGTGGGGAATTTGTGCCTTGAATGGCAGCTGTGTGTTCATTAGCTGTCATGAGGCACGTGCACACTACCTTTAGGCTGCCTGCCACAGCCTACATCCAAACCCGCACCAGCTTGGCCAGCTCAGGCTGAACTCCTACCACTGTCCTCTTGGAAACTTGTCTCTGGGTCCTCAGAGTCCTGAGCTGTGCTAGTACTGACAGGTAATATATTTTGGTTTTCGGTGGGTCATCTGGGGAGGCCACATTGATTATACTCCTTGCAACTGGAGTTGGTGTCTGGAGGGATCCCAGGACATCCTTGAGAATCTGTTGGCTGATGGTTGTCAGCTGGTCATCCAGGTCATCGGTGAACTCCAGGGCAGGAAGATCAGCATGAGAGCCATCATCCTCTGCAATGAGAAGATGTAAAATCAATCTTTCTATGTTGTGGCATTTGACATGGCACATCATTAAATTGCTATTGGAGGCTCAGTGACATCTTACAGCCCAAACATTGTTCTTGTACATTATGGGTCCTATTTATCAGCCGTTTGCACCATCTGAGTGTCACATACAGGGAAGCTCAAGTGGCGAAATAGGCTGAGTCAAATTTACAATGTGTGATTGTTAGAAATGGGGTCTTTGGTTGACAGTCAGGTTACCCCCTGTTCAAGCAAGGACCCTCACTCTAGTTAGGATAAAAGAGAATCACCCTCAGCTAACCCCTGCTTACCCCCTTGGTAGCTTGGCAGAGCAGTAGGCTTAACCTCAGAGTGCTGGGCGCAAAGTATTTGTACCAACACACACAGTAACTTAATGAAAACACTACAAAATGACACAACACCAGTTTAGAAAAATAGGAAATATTTATCTAGACAAAACAAGACCAAAACGACAAAAATCCAACATACACAAGTCAAGTTATGATTTTTTAAAGGTTTAAAATAAAAAGAGTCTTTAGGTAGTTGTAACAACACACTAGCGCTGCTAGCGTGTAAATGTACCTGGTTTGCGTCAAAAATAACCCCGCACGGGCTGTGCGCGTCGAAAATAACCCTGCACGGTTATATGCGTCGAAAACAACTCGGCACGGCGATGCGCGTCGAAACAGCCAGCCACGCGACGGTCCGAAAGTCCCGCGGCGCAGGTTGCGATCTCTCAGCCTTCGTCAGCGATGCTGCGCGTCGTTTCTCCTGCTCCGGGCGTCGATTCTCCGGTCGCGTTTCCTGCGGCGTCGTTTCTCAGCTGCGGAGCCGGCGTCGCGTCGTTTTCTCAGCCGCGATCGGATTCGCGTCGATCTTTTCTCCGCACGGCGCTCGGTGCGTGTATTTTTGTCCTTAGGCTGCCAGCCTCTCCTTTCAGGGTCCCAGGAACTGGAAGGGCACCACAGAGCAGAGTAGGGGTCTCTCCAGAGACTCCAGGTGCTGGCAGGAAGAAGTCTTTGCTATCCCTGAGACTTCAATAACAGGAGGCAAGCTCTACATCAAGCCCTTGGAGATTTCTTCTTCAAGATGGAAGGCACACAAAGTCCAGTCTTTGCCCTCTTACTCTGGCAGAAGCAGCACTGCAGGAAAGCTCCACAAAGCACAGTCACAGGCAGGGCAGCACTTGTTCCTCAGCGATCAGCTCTTCTCCAGGCAGAGGTTCCCCTTGATTCCAGAAGTGTTTCTAAAGTTTGTAAGTTTGGGTGCCCTTCTTATACCCATTTTAGTCTTTGAAGTCACCTTCCTTCAAAGGGGACTCACACCTTCTTGTGAAATCCTGCCTTGCCCAGGCAAGGCTTCAGACACACACCAGGGGGTTGGAGACAGCATTGTCAGAGGCAGGCACAGTCCTTTCAGATGAGAGTGACCACTCCACCCCTCCCTCCTAGCAGAGATGGCTAATCAGGAATGCAGATTACACCCCAGCTCCCTTTGTGTCACTGTCTGGTGTGAGGTGAAAAACAACCCAACTGTCAAACTGACCCAGACAGGGAATCCACAAACAAGGCAGAGTCACAGAATGGTTTAAGCAAGAAAATGCTCACTTTCTAAAAGTGGCATTTTCAAACGCACAATCTCAAAATCAACTTTACTAAAAGATGCATTTTTAAATTGTGAGTTCAGGGATCCCAAACTCCACCTGTCCATCTACTCTCTAGGGGAATCTACACTTTAATCATATTTAAAGGTAGCCCCCATATTATCCTATGAGAGAGACAGACCTTGCAACAGTGAAAACGAAATTGGTAGTATTTCACTGTTAGGACATATAAACCACATTACTATATGTCCTACCTTATCCATACACTGCACCCTGCCCTTGGGGCTACCTAGGGCCTACCTTAGGGGTGCCTTACATGTAAGGAAAGGGAAGGTTTAGGCCTGGCAAGTGGGTACACTTGCCAAGTCGAATTTACAGTGTAAAAATACACACACAGACACTGCAGTGGCAGGTCTGAGACATGATTACAGAGCTACTTATGTGGGTGGCACAACCAGTGCTGCAGGCCCACTAGTAGCATTTGATTTACAGGCCCTGGCACCTCTAGTGCACTTTACTAGGGACTTACTAGTAATTCAAATATGCCAATCATGGATAAACCACTTACATACAATTTAAACAGGAGAGCATATGCACTTTAGCACTGGTTAGCAGTGGTAAAGTGCTCAGAGTTGAAAAGCCAACAGCAACATGTCAGAAAAAAATAAGAGGCAGGAGGCAAAAAAGTCTGGGGATGACCCTGCATAAGCAAAAGTCCAACACGACCCCCTACCAGCCTAAAGCCAGGGGAGAACAATCAATACCTTGATGTACTTCCCTGATTGGGGCGATAGAACAAGGACCCAGGCCCACAACAGCAGGGGCATGTTCCAGTTCTACGCCTTCCTGACTCCAGTTGGATCCCTCTGTCCATACTCTCAGGGCCCACTAAGCTAACCCATGGGGAACCCTTCTCCACATCTACAGACACCATCTGTGCAGCACCTAACTTTACTTTGCTCACAGATGAATTGCAATGGGCAGATAGTACCACCAGGGCCAACACAGTGGTGTTGCCCACTCCACCCCCGGGGTGTGACTCTCGTCCTCCCCCCCCCAGGGGCAACTCTGTCCACCAGGACAGCAAGCCACAGTGGCCCCAGACAACTGTCAGGGATGAGAGCCCGACCTCAGGCCTCTCTAACCACTGTGACTGTGGAGAGTGGGGGGTGGTAACCCCAGGTGCCTGGCACCCTTTGACCACTCTCTCTTCCACCAGGTCAGGGATGACAACCTGACCCTGGTCCTCCCCTCTGGGGCTCTGTACCCTCCCTGCAGAAGCGGCACCCCCAGAGTCAAAAACTGTCAGGGTGCTTGTAGAAGCAGTCCTGCACAATTCTTCCATCAGTGCAGGGATGTTAACCTGCAACTGATCCTCCAACCTGGGGTCTGTACCTTCAGGTTGGACCAGGGCCAGGGGTGAGGCTTCCCTCCCCCTGCCCTCTCTTCTGGGGTCCTGAACCACCCAACTAGGAGCGGCCCCCCCAGAAGACAACATGGTAGGGGCACTGTTAGCAGTAGCCCCTTCCTCCAGGTCAGGGGGGACACCCTTAACCTGGCCTCCCAATCCAGGGCCTGTACCCACAGACTGGATCATTGCCTGGCAAACCAGGACTTCTTGGGGGGCATACCTACCCCCTACCAGGTCAGAGTTTACCCTCTGAACCTGGTCATCCAACCCAGGGTCACCACCCTGCGGTTGAACCACTGCCTGGCACACCAGGACTTCCTTGGGAGCACACTTACCCCCCATCAGGTCAGAGTTTACCCCCTGAACCTGATCATTCAACCCAGAGTCACCACCCTGCGGTTGAACCATTGCCTGGCACACCAGGACTTCCAGGGGAGCACACCTACCCCCTACCAGATCAGAGCTTACCCCCTGAATCTGGCAATCCAACCCAGAGTCACTACCCTGCGGTTGAACCACTGCCTGGCGCACCAGGACTTCCTTGGGAGCACACGTACTCCCCATCAGGTCAGAGTTTACCCCCTGAACCTGATCATTCAACCCAGAGTCACCATCCTGCGGTTGAATCATTGCCTGGCGCACCAGGACTTCCTGGGGGGCACACCTACCCCCCACAAGGGAAACACTTTCCCCAAGGGCCCTACAAGAGTCTGGCTGGCGCAGGTCTCCTGACCTCTGCCCATCTGACAGAGTCTGGATTCCCCCCAGCCCAGAAATGGTCTCACCAAGGTCATTCCTGGGGGGCTCTGCACTCAGAGCTGACCCCTGACCCTCCAGGTTCTCCACTGGGGTCCGCAACCCCCTCGCAACCCTCTGTCTGGACTTCTGCACCCCCTCACTAGGAGTGGTACTGCCAGACACCAGAACTGGTGGGACGCTGGCTACAGCCGCCCCCCCAAGTTCTCCTGACACTGTGGGGTCTCCCTCAACAGATGGCCCTATGGTACAGGCTAGGCTCCCCTCCTGGTGTTCCCGCAGGGAACCCTCCAGGACCTGGGACCGGATCTTGGGCACCTTGGGCCTCAACCCATCCCCATTCCCTCTCCTCTGAGACTGGACATGGGGTCCCTCACCCATCCCACTACACTGGGACCTACCTGGGACACTACAATCCTTCCCTACCTCACCTGGTTGGGAACTACCTAGACCACTCCTCTCAGGAGCACCCCCAAATGCCTCTTCAGACTCTCTGGTACTCACCCAGAAGTCTGCCTCCATTGTAAGCTCCCTGGGGTCAGAGAACTCACACTCCACCTGGTGTTGGCATAGCTCTGGAAAATAAGGACTAGACATATGCTCTCCAGCAATTACATCACTCAGCCCCTCACATGAATTAACCAAAGTACCCTTCACCCAACCATCCAGTGACTCTGCTTTGAAAAAGCACCCCACATCACCCTCCTGAGACTGGTGAGACAGTACCTGACTGTCCCTGACATTCAACCCACACTCTTCTGGGATGTCTTCACACTCCATAACCAGGACTTCTACCTGGGGGGAACCCCTCTCCCTGTCACTCTCAACTAGAGTCAGTAGAGTGTCCCTCCCACCAGTAGGAATATGACTCCCCATGCCAGTTCCCCAATCCACCTCAGAGACCCTGTGCATCACTGGAGCTACCTCATACCCCTGAACCTCCTGGCGTGTGTTAACTCCCTCCTTCAAGTAGGGCACCACCTCTCTGGGCATGTGTACTTCTGCAGCATCACTGGATATACAATTGTTGCTGCCACCATTCCAGCTGGACTCAGCCCTCATGACTTCCAGCTCTTTCAATTTAAGCTCGTAAGCATAAATCATTTTTTTAATCTCTAAGTCCCTCCTCCTTTCTGCCAGGACTAAGGCTCTCTTCTCCTCGGCCCTCTTAAGCTCTGCCTCTAGCTCTTCCAGACTCCGGATTCGAGCTAGGAGCCTATCATCTCTTTCTGTTCCCTCCTCAGGGCCACTGCCCTCCTCTTTGGAGTAGTCCTCCTCCTCAGAGTAGTTATCCTCCTCAGACTCATTTGGTGGTGTTGCCTGACAACGTTTCAATTCATCCTGAAACAGGGCTGACTCAAGATCCTCCCTTCTGGATTCCTTGTTCACAGCCAGTCCCCTTTCCATGCAGAATGCTTTAAGCTGCCACTTTTTATACATAGATAGGTGCCAGAAATTGACTTCCATTTCTGCAAAGGCTTCACAACCAAAAACAAAGTCCAAAAATATTATCAATACTTCCAGGAGGACATCAGAGAACAAAAAGCAGAATCACAAGACAAGTAGTATGTGGTCACGTAGTGGTCTGAGATCAAAACAGTAGTGTACACTTAATTACTGTATGTCAAGCACAAATACAAGTCCAAATCCCGACCGCTGGTCACCAATGTTAGAAATGGGGTCTTTGGTTGACAGTCAGGTTACCCCCTGTTCAAGCAAGGACCCTCACTCTAGTTAGGATAAAAGAGAATCACCCTCAGCTAACCCCTGCTTACCCCCTTGGTAGCTTGGCAGAGCAGTAGGCTTAACCTCAGAGTGCTGGGCGCAAAGTATTTGTACCAACACACACAGTAACTTAATGAAAACACTACAAAATGACACAACACCAGTTTAGAAAAATAGGAAATATTTATCTAGACAAAACAAGACCAAAACGACAAAAATCCAACATACACAAGTCAAGTTATGATTTTTTAAAGGTTTAAAATAAAAAGAGTCTTTAGGTAGTTGTAACAACACACTAGCGCTGCTAGCGTGTAAATGTACCTGGTTTGCGTCAAAAATAACCCCGCACGGGCTGTGCGCGTCGAAAATAACCCTGCACGGTTATATGCGTCGAAAACAACTCGGCACGGCGATGCGCGTCGAAACAGCCAGCCACGCAACGGTCCGAAAGTCCCGCGGCGCAGGTTGCGATCTCTCAGCCTTCGTCAGCGATGCTGCGCGTCGTTTCTCCTGCTCCGGGCGTCGATTCTCCGGTCGCGTTTCCTGCGGCGTCGTTTCTCAGCTGCGGAGCCGGCGTCGCGTCGTTTTCTCAGCCGCGATCGGATTCGCGTCGATCTTTTCTCCGCACGGCGCTCGGTGCGTGTATTTTTGTCCTTAGGCTGCCAGCCTCTCCTTTCAGGGTCCCAGGAACTGGAAGGGCACCACAGAGCAGAGTAGGGGTCTCTCCAGAGACTCCAGGTGCTGGCAGGAAGAAGTCTTTGCTATCCCTGAGACTTCAATAACAGGAGGCAAGCTCTACATCAAGCCCTTGGAGATTTCTTCTTCAAGATGGAAGGCACACAAAGTCCAGTCTTTGCCCTCTTACTCTGGCAGAAGCAGCACTGCAGGAAAGCTCCACAAAGCACAGTCACAGGCAGGGCAGCACTTGTTCCTCAGCGATCAGCTCTTCTCCAGGCAGAGGTTCCCCTTGATTCCAGAAGTGTTTCTAAAGTTTGTAAGTTTGGGTGCCCTTCTTATACCCATTTTAGTCTTTGAAGTCACCTTCCTTCAAAGGGGACTCACACCTTCTTGTGAAATCCTGCCTTGCCCAGGCAAGGCTTCAGACACACACCAGGGGGTTGGAGACAGCATTGTCAGAGGCAGGCACAGTCCTTTCAGATGAGAGTGACCACTCCACCCCTCCCTCCTAGCAGAGATGGCTAATCAGGAATGCAGATTACACCCCAGCTCCCTTTGTGTCACTGTCTGGTGTGAGGTGAAAAACAACCCAACTGTCAAACTGACCCAGACAGGGAATCCACAAACAAGGCAGAGTCACAGAATGGTTTAAGCAAGAAAATGCTCACTTTCTAAAAGTGGCATTTTCAAACGCACAATCTCAAAATCAACTTTACTAAAAGATGCATTTTTAAATTGTGAGTTCAGGGATCCCAAACTCCACCTGTCCATCTACTCTCTAGGGGAATCTACACTTTAATCATATTTAAAGGTAGCCCCCATAGTATCCTATGAGAGAGACAGACCTTGCAACAGTGAAAACGAAATTGGTAGTATTTCACTGTTAGGACATATAAACCACATTACTATATGTCCTACCTTATCCATACACTGCACCCTGCCCTTGGGGCTACCTAGGGCCTACCTTAGGGGTGCCTTACATGTAAGGAAAGGGAAGGTTTAGGCCTGGCAAGTGGGTACACTTGCCAAGTCGAATTTACAGTGTAAAAATACACACACAGACACTGCAGTGGCAGGTCTGAGACATGATTACAGAGCTACTTATGTGGGTGGCACAACCAGTGCTGCAGGCCCACTAGTAGCATTTGATTTACAGGCCCTGGCACCTCTAGTGCACTTTACTAGGGACTTACTAGTAATTCAAATATGCCAATCATGGATAAACCACTTACATACAATTTAAACAGGAGAGCATATGCACTTTAGCACTGGTTAGCAGTGGTAAAGTGCTCAGAGTTGAAAAGCCAACAGCAACATGTCAGAAAAAAAATAGGAGGCAGGAGGCAAAAAAGTCTGGGGATGACCCTGCATAAGCAAAAGTCCAACAGTGATCTATTCCCTTAAAGTGGCTTGACACCACCTTGTTATTATGGCCCCTTCCCATGCATCAAGTTTGCATGGGAGGGCCCAGCAATGGCTGTTGCAGGGGTCAAGCCACACCAACACACAATCCATTTTGCCCCTCTCCTAGTTTTACGTGTTTTCATTCACCTTTGGCGGCACCAATATCTTACACCGCCCCAGAGATGGCATTAACAAGGCACAATGATGAAGTTTACTTTGATTGCTCATCACATTTAAGTTTGTGTTTTTGTGCTGCATTCCACAGCACACATGGACCTAGAATATCGCCTTTTCTGTTTCTGGTTGTGCTGGAAGGTGCTCCTCTTACACAACTATGATCTCCCCCTCAATGCAGCAAAACTTGCACTATGGTGCAGGGGATGCAGCATTGTGGCAGGGCAACTAATTTAGCACTGGGACAGGGGTGGACCCAGGGATGGCTGGCAGGGGTATCATTCATTGATGTGAACAGCATTTTGTGCATGATAGTGCCTGATGCCACTAAATTATGGACATAGCCAGTTGACTTATTTTATACTATGATTAGGGCCAGTAGCTAGTTTGATGGAGGTATTGCAGCTAGTAGTACACGTACACACATGGACCCTCATGACAAGTCTGACAGTCCTATGACCACCAGACTGCCATTGGCAATATGACCACCACCAACAGCGCATGTGGAACTGGCACATTTTGACCATGGGGAAATCCCCACCAACCAATGGCCTGGCACAAACAGGTTCCCGCCAGCTAATGGACTGGCAATGCCACATGTCTTGTGACACCAGCCCTGCATTAGGATCAGTGCTACCCTCCAGATAATGATCCCGCTTTTCCACCAGCTTTTACATGGCGGTCCAACCGCCATACACAGCCTGGCGGTAATGTGGTGTGGTGTGCCCCTAGGTGCCCCTGCACTGCTCATGCACCTGCCATGGGCACTGCTGAGGACCCCATGACAAGGCCATTTGCACTTTCCACTGCCTGATTTGCAGTGACAAGTGCAGAGTGTGCTGTCACACCCAATGCACACCAAGATTGGCGCTGGCTCTATTTGATCCAGCAACAATGTTGTGGTAACTTCCCCACAGAGCTGACATGAGGAGACAGGTTTTCACCATCATTCCAGCATGACACTCATAATGTCAACAGCAGAGGGAAGACTGCACTGGCAGTCTTTACCAACGCCAGACTTGCCTGTGCGCCATCCCCCGCCCGTCAATGTAATAATGTGCACCATGATGCTCACAGACACATACACCATATGATGTATTTGTGTGATTGTTTTCCCATTCGTATGTGGCTCATATAGTTGTATCAGAGTTGTTGTGGGTTCACCCTTTATGTGTTGTGTTCTACAGATTGCAGTCTGTAGTGCGCATTTTTCTCTAGTGGCAGAGTTCTGATCAGCATCAATATGTGTGGCTCAACACTGTGCTAGGTCAGGTACACAGCATAGGTCAATGATTATTGTGATACAGGACTATCCTGCAATTCCCCCAGCATCTGTACAGATTAGTTCTCCATGCACCCAGGCAGGCATTAATGCAGTATGATGAAGAAATGGCAGCCCTGTGGGGATGTCTTGTATATGTGCGGATTGGTGTTCCTTCCTTCGCATGTACAAATAATGTTAGCTAAGGTGGCATTTTAATCTGTGCTGTAAGATGCTGCATACATGTTTCAGCAATGGACAGGACAGTAGTGAAGTGTTTCTGCAAGAGACACCACCATGATGCAACCCTCAGGACTGGTATTGACTTTCTTCATCTTCTCTCACGTCTAAGTTGTGTAGGTAGAGTAGGTTTGACTATATGCAAGGGGTGTTATGATGACACAACCACAGGCACATAAATTAGATGTGCCCTTCATCCAATGTGCTGCATATGTACATGTTGGTGTATAGCCTTGGTGATTGATGTATGTCCAGGGTGTATGTATTGCAGTACATGGCGCAACCAAGGCATGTGTACATGTGTTGCTTATGTGTGAATTGTGCATCTTGAATTATAGGCAATGTGTCCCACTGCACTCCTTTAGCATGCTTTGAGTGTGTCCCAAGTGCCTCCCCCTTCTGGTGTTTGTAGAATTGGCAGTTATTTCCCCCATGCAATTCACCCTGCATTTGTGGTGGTTGTTGGAAGTCTATGCTGTCCTTGTATTCCTGTGACCAGCTCTTCCAGGATGACAGCTGCAACCATTTCATCCATCTCATCCAGGTCCTCCTGTGGTGTTGGACTTCCACCTCCAGTTTGCAGGGCTGCCTTTCTGTTTCTGGCCATCTTCTCCTTAGTTCTATGCTTGCAATCATGCCAGTGCTTCTATCACTCTATGACAATTCACTTCACCTCAGCCATACTGTTTATTTAGTCCACTATTTGCTTCCATATGGCCTCTCACTTACCAACTGGCAATTTGGAGGTGACAAAGAGCTGGTGTTGGCGCTCCGTCACCTCTCTGACAAGGATGTTGTGCTCCTCCTCACTGAACCAACGCTTTCTCTTTTTCTTTTCCTTCTCTTGGGACTTCTGTGTATCCTCCTGGCTGGTTCCTAGGTGTATGCGGTCACCCTGGGGTCTCTCCTGGCCTGCTGGTTCCATTTTCCCTTTGAATTGCACTCTTTCCTGCTTGTGCATCTAAAGTTGACGCAAATGTGGTGCTCAAATGGGTCAAATCCGTTGCCACATGGTTACGTGTTGCAAAACGGGTTAGAGCAATTTTTGTGCAGTTTTGTGTCAAAAAAGTATAAATATGGACCTTAATTTGTAATGTTTGGATTCCGATGGATGATTCTGTCTGAATGATTGCCTTGCTTTCACACTTCACTATAATTTTACTTACATGATCTACTCCTTTCCTGTACTTCTTTTTTCAGGTTCTTCAGAGAACGGTTAGTTTAGTTCACAAAACTACACAACACACTTGCATTATTTTGATCTTCTTGTTCATCAACAATACTTTCTCGATCTAATTTGCAGAGGTAAAATTGCACTTTTTGTCTAAGTTTACATTTGCAGTGTAACTGTATTACCTATTAGTAACTTTACAAGTTGTACCATTATGAGTATTAACTAACTAGTAGTAATAGTAACTCCTTTTAGAGTGATCAGATTTACTTGGCACTCACAAAGTTACCAGTCGTAAAATAGGCGTCCCTCTCAATTGTGCAAGAGTAAGGTAACACCTAAAGCGTAATTTAATTCATCTTTGTTAATCAGGCATTGTGTTGCTTAGAAAATCTGCCAACTTGGAATAACCTTCTCCTGAGTCCTGACTCCTGACTTTAGGTTTTTGTATGCTCAGTTTTAATTGTTTTAAAAAATTAAATAGTTACTAGATCCCAATTGCTTAGAAGTTACTACTGTTAGTTGTTAGAAATTGGGTTTCTGGTTGGCAGAGGCATGCACCATGTTCAAGCAGGAACCACAATATTAGTCAGGGTAAGTCATGTACCCACAATAAATTAACCTGTGCTCACCCTCTGATAGCTTGACACAGAGCAAGCAGGCTTACCCAGGACACGATGTGTAAAGGATTGATGGTAAAAGATGCAGGTCCAGTCCTTCTCACTTCCAGACAAGGAGGGCAACAGGATGCAGGGCAGGCACAGCAAAGCAGGAGTCCAGTAAAGGCCAACAGAGATCAAGCACAGTGACAGTCCCATCAGCAGTACAGCAGTCTTTCTTCCTGCCAGGATGTCCTCAGGTCCAGAAACATACTGATTTGGGGGCTTTGGGGTCCGGTACTTATACCCAGTTGTGCATTTGAAGTGGGGGAGACTTCAAAGAGAGAACTTTGAAGTGCACAAAGACCCTGCCCTTCCTTCCCTAGCTCCAGGTGCACTGAAGGGTTTTATGGAGCTCTTTGTGAGAGATTAGGACCTAGCCTAATCCGATGTGCCAGCTCCTCCCTCTCATCCTGGCAAGGATGGCCAAACAAGATATTAATGGCCCACCAGGAAGTGGATGACACATCAGGCACACCTATGTTCTCTGTTTGTGTGGCTGTCTAAAGGGAAAGTGCAAAAGCCCAGCTTTCACCTACCCATGCGCTTATTCAAAGACAGGCAGAGGCAGAGAATAGTAAAAGTAAGACAATGCCAACTTTCTAAAAGTGTCATTTTCAGACTTGCAACTTAAAAAACAACTTTACCCTAAGTTGTGATTTTACATTTTGAGACCAAAGACACCAAACTGGAAATATCTATCTGGTTCCAATTGGAAATTACACTTATAAAATGTAATGAGGCAATCTATGGGTGAAATAGGCCATGCAGTACTGAAAAACAAATGTAAGAGTTTTTCAGTACATGGACATGTAAAAGTTAAAAGTACATGGCCAACTTTTTACATACACTGTGGGCTGCCCTTGGTACAGTACAGGGCCTACTTTAGGGGTGACATGTATATAATAAAATGGAAGGTTAGAGCCTGGTGAAAGGGTTGACTTGCCAGGTCGACATGGCAGTTTAAAACTGCACCCACAAGCTTTGCAATGGCAGGTCAGAGCCTTGTCTGAAAGGCTACTGAGGTGGGAGGCACAATCAGTGTTGCAGCCCACCAGTAGCATCTAATTTACTAGCCCTGGGCACAGATAGTGCACTTTACTAGGGACGTATAAGTTAATTAAATATGGCAATTGTGCATAAGCCAATGTTACCACATTTTAGGGAAAGAGTGCAAGCACTTTAGTGCCCAGAATCCTAAACCCAGTAAAAATCTAGGCTCTAATTATAACATTGGTGGTAAGTGACACCTACTGCTGCAGTGTTGGGCGCCAAAAGACCGTCGCAGTGGCTCACATCTGTCCGCCATAATATGACCACAGTTGGATTTCCACCACAAGAAGGGCAGAAATCCAGCCGTGCCCATGCTGGCGGATGGTGTTAAAGTGGTGCTGCTACCACCAGCAGTGCCATGCCAGTAGACCGATGCCAGTACCCAGACATTAGGGGCCATATTTATACTTTTTGACGCAAAACTGCGACGACGCAGTTTTGCGTCAAAAAGTTTAACGCTGGCTAACGCCATTTCGTTGTGCCACCCGGGCATCAAATTTATACTTTGAAGCTCAGTTGCGCAAACCATGGGTTAGAGTCATTTTTTTTTTACTCTAACCATTGCGCCACGTCGTAAAGCAAAATGACGTTAACACAGAGAAAATTATTTTAATCCGGTTTACTATGTTGCAAACCGGATACGCACCATTATTCCCCACAATATCGTCAAAAAACAGCGCAAACACAGCAAAATGTGCTAAGGAGCCCCAAAATGGATCCTGGAAGCCAGGAGAGACCCCAGGAAGACCCCAGTCAACCAGGAACCAGCCAGGAGGACACCGACAAGACCCAGGAAAGGGAGAAGAAGAAAAGGAAGTGTTGTTTCAGTGCAGAGGAGCAGGAAATACTTGTGAAAGAGGTGACGGAACACCAGCATCAACTTTTTATCCACTCAAAATTGCCAATTGGGAGGAGAGAGGCAATTTGGCAACAAATTGGGGACAAGATAAACAGTGTGGCAGAAGTACAGAGAACAGTCACTGAGTGCAAGAAACGCTGGCATGACTGCAAATACAGGACGAAGGAAAAAATGGCAAGCAACAGGAGGGCAACACTACAGACTGGAGGTGGGAGTTCAGCACCGCAGGAGGCCCTGGACCAGATGGAGGAGATGGTGACAGCCATCATCCCAGAGGAGATCGTCACAACACAGATGCAGGGTAAGTTGCATGGGGGACAAAATTGCCTAAGTGTTACCTGCAAGCAGGGGGAAGGACATACATACTACACAATGCATGTCAGCCCTGAAAATCAGGCAGTGAAAAGGGCAAAGGGGCACAGGTGCATGGGCGTGCAGGGGAAACCAGTGGCACAGCACAACACTACACCAACAACCTTTGCATGGAGGTACTCTACCATGCCAAGGCTGTTGGAAAGGCAAAGCCAGTCCAGGAGGGTAGGGTACAACGTAAAACTGGCCTGCTGTCATACGACAGCTGGTGGTGTCACAACATGAACTAGGGCTCAATTTCCAGTCTCAGGCCATATCCGCAACTGGCATGTACCATTGACAACAGTAGCCACTACCACCTGTGCTGTGTTTGCTGGTCAAGTAGCAAAAGGGCAGTTAGGTGCCCATGGATCAAACACACCCAAAATAGACGGTTCAGGATGATGACATTATCAATCCCATATAATTCCTAACAAAGTGTAAATCCTGCCAAATGCTCATGTCTATAGGTGCAATAAACATCAGATATTCTTACTTACATTATGAAGTACACAGCAGTAATGTCATACCCATGCTGCACATTCCAGGGTCTACCCCGTGTCTGTGTTACAATAGCTACAATACCACCTTGCAACATCCCAAATGTCATACTGCTAAGACAACAGCATTGAGGGGGAGGACATGTGTGTCTAGCTAGTTAAACTAACCTGCACAATCATAAGTGGAAATGGAACACTGCCAGGCCCATCAGTGCAATCCAATGTAGCACACATTCCCCAACATCAACATGACACACTACCAATGCTGACACCTGTATCGTGTCATGCCAATGCTATACATAGTATGTGTTTGGTCTCAGCAACATATAGGTGTATGTGAAATATCATAAACCGGGCCAGTCCCATATTGTTAAGTGTGGTGAAAGTGGCATCAGAACACCCACTACCATTGAAAGGCCTCACCATGCTAATGGAAGTAGACAGAGGGTTGAGTAGGACAAGAAGGCGGCAACATGCAATTTGGACAGTACCTACACCTAGAGGATGTGATGCAAACAATTCCCCAAACTGCCCACACTACATGTGACATACAGGTGGGGCATAGGCCTGGGAGAATGCTAATATTAATTACAGGAACAATGAACAGGAACCACGATTACAATGTCTCACTAATAGGAAGTCAGTAACGTCACATTACAACTGCCACAACACAGGTACACTAATTGTACAATATCTCATTGCAGAGGACGATGGCTCTCCTGTGGATATGCCTGTCCTGGACTTCCCTGATGACATGGATGACAAGCTGACAAACATCAGCCAGCAGCCCATCCAAGATGTCCTTGTAACTCTCCAGACCCCACCTTCAGTCGCAAGGAGGAGCACAGATGCAGCAGCCATCACAGAGGACCTACCCACCACCCAAATAGTAATACCTGCCAGCTCCAACCCAGCTGAGGACTCTGAGGACACCGTTATCACCTTTGAGAGGACAGTAGTGGAAGTACAGTGGGCGCTGGCCAAGGAGGTGCGTGTGGGGATGATAAATATGGCAGCCAGCCATGAGGGGATGGGCATGTGCATGATGTCATCTGCAGAACAGGCAGCAGCCATGCAAGCGCTACCATCCCTCCTGCAAGGACTACAACAATGAGTGAGGGAATTCACCACAGCAGCTAGGGAGTTGCCACAACACATGGCATCGCAAAACTTTCACTGCATGCATGAATGCAATCATCACCCCCTCAGGGCCGACATGGCTGCCCACCACAGTGATGTAGATGCTATACTCAAGAACCAGCAGCTCTTCCTTGCTGCAGTAATGCCTTTAATGGCCTCACAGTTGGCAGCTACTGGAAATTCTGACTCCAAGTCTTCAAACACTGAAGTGTGTGCTGCCCCTTCAAACCCACCACCACCAAGGGCAGAGGAGACGACACACACATCAGAAGATGAAGACGTGGAACAGATCACCTTCACCCGTAGGAGTACCCGGTAGCACAAGTCCATGCCACATGGGCACTGATTTCCTAGGTCCTGTGCTTGTTAAAATGCCAGTCTTGCTACAGTTGGTAACATGCACTGTTATCCAGCACACTGTTTACCTTACCACTATGCACTGTAATTGTCTCTCACTACCTCATTGGCAATTCATGTTCCTCTGCACTGAATGACACTTCACCCCAGCATGTCCAATGAAATGTGCCTCATCAGTGCACTTGTGTTGCATCACAATAGAAGGCATCACACTAATGGACTAACAATCCTGGACTATGTAACTATTGCACTACAGCACCTTAAAATAAATAGCACTTACACAATCACTTTGTCTCTGTGTAAGGTGACACATCAACTGTGTAGGAGATTTGTGATGGGTGTAACATATCAATGGCCATAGAATGTCAATACAACAGTTTTGAAAGAATGTGGGCTGATAACTGGGCACTGGGGTCTGGATTTTATCATCATCTGTGCTTCCTTAGGCTTATTTCTGAAGTTAAATGAGAAAAAACAGTATAATGCTATGTAGATCTGAAAACGTTTGCTGCAAAGTATGTATAAGATGAAACTCAATGCGGCCAACATTCCCTTCAAGACAATCTTTATGTATGTGACATCTGACTATAAACAATAATCACACAAACACACCATACAGCAGGGATGGATGTGTACGAGTGTATGGACAATTATGTAACCTGGGAGTACAATGTAATAAATAATAGGTGTGAAATATGTATACAGAACATCATAAGATTACAACATCACTCAGCGTAGCAGGGTTCACATGAATATCAGGCTGCAGGCAGACATCCCACAGTTGCCAAGAATCCAATACAGGACTCAAACGATGACAGATTTAAAAACACACCAACCTTTACAACACATTAGGAACCATAGTAACCTTGAGTGGTGGGTGCAATGGATGGCAGATGCATAGAGAAGTAGCTTTGTTGTAGCTGCCAATGAGACAGCTCATGTGGAAGTAGGAATAACCATGTCAATAATGGGATTCTGATGCAGGATGGTACACCAATGCAAATACTAAATTGACGCTGTACACCCATGCCAAGGCCCTGATCCCCAAGAATATGACACATACTGTGAAGGAGTAGCTAAAACTTTATTTTACAGTAATAAAGGAAACTTAAACTAGGGGAAACACCTTAACTAACCTAACCTATCCTAACTATACATTACCCACAACTGGCCCTAACTATCCTAAGCTAAACTTACTTACCACATTTAACTAAACACTCTAAACATCAACCCCCATCCCTCTTATATGACGGGACACATGTAGGACAACATATACTAACCCAAACACATACTAACTTATCCTAAACAAATCTATATATTTTTTTATTTTGTTTTGTGCTATTTATTTTTGTTTATACACATAAAACCCAACATCATCCCGACCTACCCACCCACAAAAAAACATGTAATAAGATAACACCCTCCACCCCAACTCACTTATACTACCTAAACTAACAGTCTACTCTAACCTAACACTAAGCCCCTAAACCCACCAAAGAAAAGAACCAGGAAAGAGGAAGGAAGGGAGGGAATCATAGGTGAGGATCCAAAATTTACAAATTGGCCCTCTGCAGGATCTTTTTGATACCCCGCAGTCTCCTGCTATTGCGGGACACCTCTTGCTGCAGCCTGCCTATCCTGTGCAACATTTGTTGCATGTCATGTTTCAGTGTCTATAAATCCTGATTGTCTATCACAGCAGCTGGGGTTGTCTGGGTGCCACTTGTAGATGCCATTGCCGGTGCCGTGGTTGTAGGGGGAGGTGCAGAAGGTGCTGCTTGTGGGCCCAAAGCAGACGAAGTCGAGGGACCTGCTACAGTAGCTGTCATCCCTGGGGCCACTGTGGTCTAAGCTGTGGTAGTGGTAGCAGTTGTGGGCAATGCTGGACCCCTTGGGCAAATGCCCTCCATACCCCTGTGGCTCTCTCATGGTGATATCGATGTGCCAGATTGCGGAACCCAGCCTCCACATCGAGTATGTGGTGGTAACGCACTTCCCACCTCAGGAATTCCTGTATCTCCTGGACATTCATGTTGGCAGCTGTAAAAATAGAGAAAGTCAAACATTAGTGACATCATTGTGTGATACATCTACAGATGATATTCTAACACTTCCCCAAAAATAGCACATACTGTCCAAATCACAGTACAGACGATAGAATGTCAATGAGGAATGACATGCCAACGCAGCCTACCCATCAACTATGTAACAGCACAGCAATGCACAACAGTGTATACTTAATTAAATGATCTGTGCATCTTTGTACTGCTATTAGTCACATAACATATGCTGCAAATACTCCACATGTGCCAGGCTAACTAATAACTATCTTCTGGATGACAATCAAGGCACACAAGACATGTGATTTGTACATGGAACTGCCAGGACGGTATGCAGTTGGTAATCATGAGGGGGCATTGTAGTTTGGAACACATGAATGTTTGAATTACATGTCTGTCATCTACATTGGGATCATCACACCTAGGTACACATATTTTCTAGCCCTAACCCTGTGCCTCAGGGGGGATGGACCTGCAACACATACTTTCAAACATGAAGGACGGCCATGAACCTTTGGACAGCTGTCCATGGGTTGAGTCAGTCCACCACAGGTAAGGAGTGCTGCCAACTAGGATTTTCTCAAACATTGGAGAATCACATCAACATACATTTTTCTAATTGAGGACAATTGTCAATATCATTACATCTCACTGACACCTTTCCAAAATCAAGCACATTGATGCAAGCACCCATCAGGCCTTGACCTGCATGCAGGCCTATGACATTTCACTCAAGTGCCACGTATATGGAGTACAACATGTGGAGCTAGATGCTGCCGGAAAGTCAACCATACAGCCCTATATGTTCATTACTTAACAGGGATGCTCAAGTCTGTGGGTAAAACTTATGCATCACTGGTTTGTGTGAATCAGGGTATGACTTACCAACCAAATTATGATGCTGGCCACCTCCAAACTAATTGTTTGCATACATGTAGCAACAAATCACCCACTTAAACTGTTCAACTGCCTATGCCTATAGCACAGCACCCGACTCCCAATATATGACTCTCTGCCACAGAATGTCCAACTCAAACATGGAACAAAATATCAACCTCCAGTCAAGTCAAATATCAGAACATGTGCCAGCACATCATACCTTGCAATGAGTCCAACACACAGGACTCAATCAGGCGATAGCTGCAAACACAGCACAGGACAAACATATTAACACTTACTGGATACGTTTGGGTCCATAAATCGAGCCACTTCACCAATTGTATAGGGGGCAGGTCCACCTGTAAAACATGGAAGGGTGATATGTGCTTAATGGCTGCTCTCTGTACAAAACTTGGAACAACAAATTACTGTGTGTGACATTTTATATGATATAGCTACACATCAGGCATGTAGACACACCGCCAGACATAGGGCCTTATTACAACTTTGGAGGACGGTGTTAATCCGTCCCAAATGTGACGGATATACCACCTACCGTATTACAAGTCCATTATATCCTATGGAACTTGTAATACGGTAGGTGGTATATCTGTCACATTTGGGACGGATTAACACCGTCCTCCAAAGTTGTAATAAGGACCATAGTCATTCAAACATGCATTGACACTGTCACTCCAGTGAGTGATAGACACACATATGCACCCATGCACTGGCTCTAACAATCATGTGGTGCCAAACATGATTACTCAATTTTTTACTTAATTAATTCTAGAGGGTACTCCATTTCATCATTTGTTATTATGAGAGACATGCAATGCCACATTCCTGGTGCACTGCATTACCAGTGACTCAGGTATTGTGGCTTGTGCAACAAGGGACAATAAGTTACTGTGTGATGCTCATGTGGGTTGAGTTTCATTCAGGAATTATTGTTCTTTCAATGGTCCATTATATGTGTGCCTGTTTTATATGTAGGTTACATATGCCACATTGGCAGTGTACCCAGAGCTGTATATGCCCCCAATGACAACATGATGGCAGGGATCCTGTGTGTTACTTGATGACAATGTTACACTATACATGGATTGGCCATTTATCTGATTCAAAACATCAAAAAGATGTATGCTGACAGTGTCTAATTTGATCATCCGTTTCAGAATGAACGGGCACAGGTGTAGTCATTGTGCCTGAAATGTGTTACTCTGGGCCCTGTGTACCTATATCAGGTATTGTAAATCACACTTTGTCACATTCATTAACTTAGAATTGCCAAGTTGGGTGACCTGTGGTAATACAACCAAACTGACACTGTCCGCTAATTAAAACATGGGTTAGCAAATGTCCTTCTTCTGCGATCTTGATGAAGTAGGTCTCTATTTGAAAGCACCTTGGGAATAGCGGCACTCACAGGAATCAGCCTTCTGATCTTAGCATACCACCATGTCTGTGATAGCCTTCATACAGAGAAGTAAATAATTGTACATAGGCTGCAATATATCAGCAGGGGTGTACCAAAAGTAAAACAACAACCTATTTTGTCACTTAAAATGTATAATGGAAGCAGTCAGTGGTACCTTGCACAACATCATGCAAATAAATAGCTGTGACCATGCATTCATAAAGAGCAGGGATCCTATGATGACCCATTCACTTTACAAATTTTTTTGGCTATAAAGTGGCACAGATGGTAACTGCACCAGCTCTGTTCCAGCAATTTTGCCTAAGGCAAAAATGTTTTTGGGCCATGCTACTCAATGATAGGATTTCAACGCCTACTCTGAAAAGCCACAAGATGAACCTGTTTTGTGCTACTGCAATCTGGTTGCATCCGGGCACAATTAGGTTTGGCCATGTAAATGTTTAGCTGCCCAGACGTAAACACCCAGAAACAATGAACTTAGGGCCAGATATGTCTTTTTTGTGTAGCATTTGCTTCATTTGTTTACGCTACAGCTATGGAAAGTAGCACAAAACAATTTGATTGTAACAAGTGAGTTGGCATCTGGAAATAATGCAAATGCTGCACAAACAAAGTAGAAATATCGGCCTAAGATATTAGCAGAGGTCAGGAAGAGCTTTGTACATATGGCCATGAATACTCTTCAGACATGTTTGAAAAAAATATGGGGACTACATTGGTTCCTTGAATTAGCATGTGAAATGCATCCCATTCCTGGTACACTCACAGGCCCTGAATCATTAATTGGCTTGTGCTGCATTACAATCATCTCTTGATGCCAAAGCAGCACTAATTTACAAGATAAAGTTGGCTTTTGTAAGTTTGTGCAGCTTTCGCGTCAACAAATGATGTAATGTGTTGCAAAATTTGTAAAAATCAGGGCCACAGTTTGTTCAACTTGCGTTGCACATGTCCACAAACATTGCATGCGGCATGTCACAAAATCTGCTACTGCCACTCCAGAGCATTGAACTGTAAACATTAGTCAAATTTGTACTCACCAACAGGGCCACCAATCACCACACCCAGGTGGTCCAGCAGGTCCTGTACTCAGGCCACCAGGTCAGCCCAGCAATGTTTCAATTGGTAGTCGTTGCGCTGGCTGTTGAAGATTCTTCTTAGGTGGAACAGCACCTTTGCCCACCTGAGCATCCTTGCCTCCGTGTGATACCCCTGTATCACCCGCCCTCCAGCCTCCAACATCAGGGGGAGGACATGGTGCACCAGCCACACAAAAGCCCCTAGCTCCTACTCACCCATTCTCCCCAGACGTGGCCTTCCCAACATCTTCAAAAAAATAGGATAGGAAAGGGTAAAGGGGGAAAAACAGGGAAAGGAGGTATGAAAAGGAAACTTAACTATCCCACAGACAGCCCAACAATACCCCAAATAACAATACCCACAAACACACTCCCAACAGTACAAAGACAAATCTAATCACAATAAATGACAATAAAACATGTACACAGATTAACACAGACACAAAACAACAGAATACAATAGCAATAGCACACAGGAGACAAAAGCACAATTTTCACAGAGACAACTCAAGATACAGCCACACAGTCTAGAATAATCACAGACTGCAAAGTGAAAGAGAAAGTACACACACTGTACCATTTCTGTAAACAGGATATCCTATTACATCACTTCCTGTCTCAATTGCGGGCGTTTTTTAAATATTGTGTGTAATTTTATGATGCTTACGGGGTTTGCGTCAATATTTTTTGACGCATATGCATGAAAACTCCCCCGCATTCAAGGATCAATACAATTGTAATGGATAACTAATTTCCTGGGGTGCGGTGTTGGAATTAACTCTAGGGACCGATCGATGTATTATGGGTCTGAGCATCAATTTTTAACGCATATGGTAAAATTTTGATGCATATGCGTCTTTTTTATGCTTTTGCGTCCAAAAATCTGTCTTAAACTGTGTTTGTGTTATTTTTCATTTTTTTACATGCATGCAGCTGATAACTATACAAAGATAGGATTGTATGACCTGCAGTGTGTGGTCTAGTGTTTAGGCACATGTGGCAGACCATACCACTGTGGGCCATGATACTCATGTTATTGTGCCGGATTAGCTCTCTTAACTGACGCAACAGCAACACAAACTTTTGGAATAAAATTGGTATTTCCTAGTTTGAGCAGGTGTTGCATCAATAGAGGATAGCAAGGCTACGCAACTAAACAAATAGACTCATGGCCTGTGTGTTTATGTCTGTGAATTGGCTCTTAAAATTGTTGTTGTGCCTCTGTGGGAACCTCACAAGAAAATTTTAGCATAATGTGCATGTGTGAATGCGTTATAATTGTGTATAACCTTCAGATGCCATTTATTGAGGTAGATCAGTCATGATATGTGTTTGTTATATCTGTTGCGTCTTATGCAGTGTGTACTTCCTTGACTAGGGGACAAAACATTTCCCATGGCAAACTATACACAGGATAGATAGAGGACAGTTGATAATGGCTATGTTAGATATGTAACCCATCACATTTAATGAAATGCTGAATACCACTTCATGGTCACTTGTGTGTGTACTACCCATGAGTCAGGCATTTGAACATGCTAGCTAGGTACAGTGTTTATGACACAGAGTCTCAAATGCAATCCTAATATTATTATGTACACCACCATTTGAGTCATGTAAATGACCTATGTTTCTCATGTGGCTGTGGAGGACCAGCAGACCATGCTGCATGTGTTCACATATTTCCAGTGGTAAAATTGCTCAAAGGTGTCCAGTTCAAGTGTGTGGCAATGTGTACCCTGTGTCAGTATTGGCCTCCATATTGTCACAGTTAAGTGCAGGTCTAGTCATGAGCCTGTGGAGCCAATCCCTGAATTAACAGAGTATTCTTGAAAGCAGAATTGACCTAAAGCCAATGATCAACTAACGGCACACATGGGGATAGTCCAGCAATGGCACTGAAGAACTTTTATAAGGCTGACCACAGAGCAACCTTGGTGTGCTCAAAAACTTTATGGATCAGTAATAGGAAACAGGCAGCTTTCATCACAACATTTGTACACAGGGTGGGCTCTAAAATTCCCACTTGAATGGGGAACATCAGTGCCTTTGTGCTGATTAATCTCACAGCTAGTCACCATGCAAGCCCAGGGCAAAAGGTGGAGGCAGACGTGAATCTGTGTGTGGACCCTGAGGGCACAAACACGTTTTGTCCTTATATACACATTAGCAACCCTTGTTTGTTGTGCTAGAGGCACTGTACCGAATCCATGCATACAGCCATAGCACACTGTCACTGTTTGGCACTAATGAATACATGCAAAACCAGACAAGGGATGGGGCTGGATTAAGCCATTTGAATACATGCCCCAGAACAGAATACAATAAGTTAACTGATTAAACTAAACGATACATTTGAGGATTCATGGTAGATCTACCAGACACAATACCCACGGAGGAAAGAGAGGGCACGGAAAGCAACTATGAGGCAAATGTAGCCACAGGGACCCTCTATGGTTAACGCAAAGACTGGAACCAGTCTGGCTAACAGGATGCAGGCTCTGGCAGGAACAAACATGAACAAGGCAAATACACAGTGAGCAGACTCTGACTGGGTAAAGTAGGAACAACACTGTGGGAACTAAAAACAGTTTGTGCTGTAGTCTGCAACATTACACAATCCCCCAAGGGCTCTGGTACACAAGTGATTTGTACGCCAATTCACAACAAGGAGATTCTAAAATGGCAGCTTCTAAGCAGTTCCAGGCAGCAGCAAAGGCAGGGCATGTTCAAACAGCTGGTCTGCATGGAAGTGCTTACAGGTGTGTGCACCTTCAGTCTCTCCCAAGTCCTGGGGTTGAGAATCAAGTTCAAAGGGCCAACTAGACCTTTCACATGGAAAGCAATGGATAGCTGATTACAGGTCCTACTGACTACTAGGCAGTGCATTATCGGACCTAAAGTCAATGCAGACTGATGACCTTTGACTATGGCATGCCATACTGAAGAGGGAAGTACACAGGAGTCAGAATGGGAGTCTGGGTGTGTGTTAATGAAGATTCTCAGGGTACAGTAAGTCAATTTACAGGGCCACCTAGAGAAGGGTGGCACAGACTGAAAACATGGCAGTGGCAGGACTTATTACATGGGATGGACTGCGCAGGGCATGTCTTGTGGGCAATGCTTGTCAGACCTGGGACACTCGTGCTATCCATTTTCAGCTTAGATGGACTTCTTGTCACATATGCTCCTTGCAGAGATAGCTGATGTCACACTTACTGTTTTCAAGGGTCTGGTCATACATTTTTGTTACCAATGCAATAGCACATTCACTGCCTTATGTATGAAACACTTTTTTACCTTATGATTGATCGTGTCTTAGTTGCGTATCATATGCTGCAGTGGACCATGTTGGTAACATGGATGTGTGTCATAGCTGTGGTACTCTGATATTGCCCTTCAAATGTGAAAGAGACAGGATATATGTCATTAACACTGTGTGTGATGTTTGCTATACATTCATACCCATCAAATGTGATGTGGCTTTTTCAGTATCCTAATCTGTATTTCTGCAATGCTCCATGAGGCTAAACTCTGATTATGATTCCAGGGATCATGTGATGCATAAATAATTACCCAGAGCATGATTGAGTGATGAAGTGAGGTGTTTAATTACATATGATAACAAAGTGGTGATGGTGACTGTAGTCAGAAGACGTTTTGTACAATGTGTTGTCTCCGATGCAATCCTGCAGCTGTGTTTAGATGTTCCCCCTCATTTTCCCAGACAGCATCCTCAGCTTCCTCCTCTTCAGGCATTTGTGGATCCGTTTCATAGAGGGGAATGTTTCTCCTCACACAAATGTTGTGCAGGATGGCACAGGTCAAAATGATCTTTCTGACCATTTTAGGGGAATATTGGAGGCTGCCTCCGGTGATGTCCTGGCAGCTGAATCTGGACTTCAGGATGCCAAAAGTCCTCTCAACTATAGTAGGTGTCCTACGATGTGCCTTATAATAGGCATGCTCTGCTGCTGTGCTTGGGTTGGCAATTGTGGTCATGGCTGGATCCCGTAAACCTGACCAGCTGAAAGAGAAAATGAGGGTAAGTATTTTTTTATTGGTTGCACCGTGATTGTCAATTTGCATGGCAGTTGTTATCCTGTGTTGTCTGTGACTCATCTTGTTTGTGGTATTGTGTGGGTTCCTACGCTGCTGTGATGTTCTTTCTGCATTGGCTTCAATAACTATCAAAACTGGTGTTTGGCACTGGTATATTTAGAAACTTGCAGTTCAGTGTGTATTTCCCATGCATCATGTAATGTGAAACAAGTGTCCATGTGCCTCCACTGGAGATGACATGATACTTACACACACACAATCAATTCCCTTGTGGTGATAACACAGTTGCACTATATGGCCTGAACATCCCATCCAATATGACATACATGACATATATGATTGCAGGTGAAATGCAACAGTGAGGCCCTTTGAATTGACTAGGTAACAATGCACCACTCATCTCCATAAGTTGGCAGCACTGAAGTGTTCACAATTGACAATGCACAACTATCCCAAGTGTGACAAGTTCTATGCAAACCTAGCTGGCTAACTTGGTTGTGGGGGTAAAGGTTTAAGTGTCAGAAGGTCCATGTGCCTGTACATCTGTTGTGTATATGGGGCATTGTCTCAATCTATATGTGTAGCATTGTGCACTTTGCATTAGCGTCACATCCACATGTTTTCATAGCACAGACCACTTCCTTATTGTTAGCTGACAATGTCACCCCAGGAGTGATGTGAGATGTTGGTACTGCCTCAATGATTCCATGTCACCTTCATTAGAGTCAGCGTCATCATGCTATGTGTCTCATGGTATTTGACCTGCAGCAAAACACATTACACACCCCTTACACAGGATGTATTGCTTGGAAGGGTGTGGGATTGAGTGTTATGGATGTGATAATGAAAGGTTTATCTTCCAAGTTGTACTGCCAGTTAAGGCCATGTCATTGTCACTGTGTGGTTTTAAATTCATCCCATGTGGCTCTAGAGTGGCATCTCTTGTTATTTGCATCTGTCATTTGTCCAAGGGAGTGTATCCCATTGGGTCAGGATATCAAACATGACTACCAGTGTCACACTTCAGGTTGTTCCTGGCCACGTGTCAATGTAGTGGTGTATGACTGGTGTGTCCTACAGGGTTGATGTGCTGTGTGTAAAGAACTAGGTTTCTGTACTTACCAACAAGTAGGCCTTTGCCATATCGTCCATCCTGGAAGTGCGGATTGATGGTGCTGGGGCGGAAGATGAATAAATCATGTACACTCCCAGGATACTGTGCCATGATGTTGGTGAACAATCCACGGTGATCCACAATGGCCTGCACATTGATGGAGTATGTGTGCTTCCTGTTGCGGTATAGATGCTCCGTTGTAGCAGGTGGCACAATCAGTACATGTGTGCAATCAATGGTACCAAGCACATGCAGGAAGCCATGAATTAGATAAAACACCTGTTTGGTCTCCTGCTGCTTCTGCTGTGTGTTGGGGAAGCTGATGTGATGGGGTGTGTGGGAGATGAGGGCATCAAGTACCTTGGGAAGGAAGGCAGAGAATGAGGGCTGTGAGATTCCGGCAACCAGGGCACCAGTGGTTTGAAAAGAGGCACTTGCCAACATGTGCAGGACAGCTAGCAGCTTGGTATCCAGTGGAATGATGTGGGGTGTCTGCAAGCTGGGTGCCAACTGTGGCTCAATGTGGCACATCAGCTGCTGTATGGCTTGCCAGTTTAGTCTGTACCTCTGGATGATGTCATGTTCCCTGAGTCCATGAAGGGTTGTCCTGGTCCTGGATATCCTCTCCTGCCTTCTGTGTTGCCTTTGGGGTCCCTGTTGGTGCGGTGGTAGCTGCTGCTTTTGCTCCTGTGCTCTGCGTCTTCGTGCATGCTGGATGAATAGCACCTCCATGTCTTCCTTTTTGAGCTATGATGTTGCTTCTGTGAGTTTTCCTTAAGTAGTGGTGTGTTTGCCCCATTTTAACGCCTGCCCTGACCCAGGCATTAAAATTTGGCGCAAATCGGGATTTGCGCCATTTTACGGCTCCGCCTACCAAACGTATGCCTTTTTTGCTAATTGGATTAATATGGCGCACAGGTGTTTAAGTAATTTTTTAGACGGGAACGCCTACCTTGCATTTTATTGATGCAATGTGGTTTCACGCATCCAGAAAATTGCGCACTCTGGTATATTTTGACGTTAGACGGGTCTAGCGTCAAAGTATAAATATGTTGTTAAATTTGCCCGAATTACCGTAAAAAAATGTACGCTAATCCGGCACAAAGGGAGTATAAAAATGGGCCTTAGGGTCAGATTTATCATTCTTTCACACAGCACAATGCAGCCAGCCACCTCACTACACTGCACTGCACAAAAAGGTAGGAATGCAACATATCTGCCATTGCCACTATACAGTGCATTCCTGACCTTTCCTAAACTGGCAAGACAATCATTTGGCTGCCTAACACCAGCGCAATTGCCCTTGTGTCATGGTGCAAGGGTGCCTGTGTCGCAGGCAGGTCTGTTTATTTTGCAGGAAAGGACACCTTCCTGCACAAACACAATCCTGAAAAGCATTTTCCTTTTTCTACATGTCTGCAAAATGTAGCTCCTGTAGAAAGAAGAAAAACTCAAGAAAAATAAAGATATTTTTCCTCATTATGTCTCACCTGGGAAGGCGCAACATTATGACTCATCCTCTGGTTTACCACTAATGGTAAATCTGGGAATGCATCAAAATCCAGGGGTGGATGAGTGGGAACAGCCATACTTCTCCCATGGAATGCCTTCTTGCTGCAGAGTAATGCAAAGCAACAATTTGTTCTGGCTTGCTTTATTCTAGATTTATCAAGCCATGCAGGGCCATACAATGTGGCCTGGCTTGGCTTGCTAAACCTCACTTAAGTTTTGCTTCACCTATGCACCCCCTTGTGTGATTTAAGGGTGAAGAAAAACTTTGAGAAATCTGGCCCCCAGTACTGAAATTGTTCTTGGGAAGAAGACATATATGAGAATGAGATTTTTATGTAAATTGCTGGCTGATCGTTAGTGGTCAATAGTAACAGAGAGTAGGACAAAGGAGTAACAAACTAGTATACAGTATTATTAATGGGAGTCTGGGTGCTGCAAAAACTCATCAAGCAATAAAGTCCTACAGAATAACCAGTTTTCTGTTTCCAGCACCCCTCTGATAGCAGGGTATATTGGACTGCAGGAAGAGGTCAGTAACCTACTGAAGAACAAATACATGGCAAGCAACTTTAGGTTGGAAAAGTCTAGGGGGATATATCCTTGTACTGTATAATGTGTGCCAATATCAGAGGACAGCTTTGTGTCTCAATCTCATCTCTAAACCACAATGGTATACTAACTAGCAATGCAAAGACAGATAGTCACAAAGAAAAATACATAAATGAAACCTATCCTCTCCACCCGCAAGAGTCCCACCCCTTCTCCAAGAAAAAACCCCAAAAGTCCCTTTCACCATTTCACCAACCTCTCTTACCACCCTCTCTATTCACAACATGCCCTCCCCCCAAAAACAAAGTTCAAGAAAAAAAGGGATGTGAAGGCATCTGGTTCAGTATTTATGTCTGCCACCTCCTGAGCCAGGATGCTTTTCCCACACTTGAGCAGTGCTAGCTTATCTAGGGTGTTGTGAAGGAGCTGCTTCGATTATGAAGAGGGGCTGGTGGTTATCTGGTTGGCAGTGGACCAGGGCAGCAGGTGGTCTCTGTGTTGGCTGAGCTGGTTTGGAGGCAGGGCTGTCCAGCGGCCCAAAGAGCTGGGAGGGCTGTGTCTCTTCCTCGTCCTCCTCCAAGGCCACCAGCTGGTGATATTCAGCTGCCGCGGCCTCCAACTTTTAGCACTGCAGCTGGGTGGCTATCTCCTCATGGGATGTTTGCTGGCCAACAGCAGGAGTAGCCATATCAATAATGTTAAAAGAAAAATACAAATTGTGATGCTCAACACAAACACTGTATACTGTGTATTGTGGCACAGTAGCAGAACATTGCTGCTCCCCAGGGCCATTGCAATTAAATATGAATGTGATAATTAATCACAGGGCCAGGTTTTTCCCACACAGACATTACGTAACGCAATAGACCTCATTATAAGGAATTACACCAGTATACCAACATAATCAAAAAAAGATTTTAGTTGAAAGGATTTCATCGCAAAACTGAACAGAAACACAGAAACTTTATATGTATAATAAATTAATTCGCTGCAATTAATGAGTAGGTATGTATATGCTGAGCAATCAATACTTGACTATGCAACATTAGCAGAGATGGTGGGTCTGCTACTCTGCATCATGTTTTTGAGGCAGCAATACCATGTTATGTTATTAACTTATTGTAATTAAGTTTAATGGCCCTCATCTGCTCCAGCTCAATTTTCAATTTTACCCTGAGTCTAAACTTAGGGGCTGATCAAGCCTGGCAGATGAGGTACTCCATGACACACATGTCAGATACCATATTTTCCATAAGCCGTAGTACAATAGACATTGCTATAATATAAACAATGCACTGAAGTACAGCAAACTGGATGCATATATTATTTTTCATGTTTGTCACAGGTTATCTGATCAGCCAAGCTCTAAATGAGTCAGTTAGTCCACCATTACACCCTAGCCTCTACTGCAAAATATTTTCAACAAATACATTTACTTGGTAGTGTGGAATGTTAGTCTACAGGGAGGTAAGTTATAGGATTTGGGCTAGGTAGAGCTTTGGCTATAGAATGTGCTAGCGCGCCTAGTCCTTAGTAAGTAAACTTACAGGGGGATGCATATAGGTCGATTAATATTTTGAATCGCATGGAGTATCCTAGTCATGCAGTAATTACTAAATCAATAATCAACATCAATAGAACACGCTAAACACCTTAAGTAACTACAAGACAAAAACACCCTAATCAGAAATAACCATCACTCATGAAAAAAGTTAACAACTTTTTATTCCCTTTTGATTACAATTCTAGTCAATTGTTAATTATGTCTTTATTAATCAATCTTTATTAAATCATCAAAAAAAAACATTTTCTCCAAGGAATACGTGAGCAACAAAGCAAATCATAAGTTAATGAATATCAGCATTAATGATGCAATTCAGCAAATTAATTTGTCAGTTATTTGTCACCGTCAACATCTCCCCTGTCAGCCTACCTAACCAAGATTAGTATCAGCATGTGGGTCTTCATGCAAAAACAATTTAGTGAAAACATTATTTTGGAAAAATCTACCTAAAAGAGAGAAATTCTACAAAACAGCACAGTTGGTACCTAGAAGAAAAGGCACAAATTGTCAGTCACATTTTCATAGCTACCTATGCAGGATGGATCAGCAACAAGTCAGTCTTCGTCTTCAGGTCATCAATAATCAGCTACGGATCAGGCTCACGGAGTATAAGCCCAATGTCAGCACCTCGGACAGCGTCTCCTGACGTCATCAACTTTCTCCTCCCAGTTCTGATTTCTCACCCCTTATCATGACTTTTTATTAGGGTCTTCCAGTCCATTCCACTAATTGCTAATTGGTCAGTCTATCTAAAGTTATGACTCTAACCTATAGTTTTAGTTTACCAAGTCTTTGATTTTGCATATGTCTTGTGTCCCATAAAACTGATTGGTCCTTCTTGAGATGAGAACATCATCCGGCTTTCAGGTAACGAAAGTGTTGCATCTATCTCCTCAGTCAGTGCCTCTACTGTTCAAATCCTGGGAAAGTACATTTAGCTGACACTACACATAATTGCATCAAATTGTCTTCATCATCTCCTGTCTGTCGGTTCATTGCAGAATGCCGTCTGAACTCTGAGCGGTTCAAGTTCTCCCCTTCCAGTTACCAGTCCTTTGCGAATCAGGTGAGTTCTCCATGTTCAGAGCAAGCAAGGCCCAGTGAAACCTGGCCTTTAGTCTGGCTAATTTAAGAATATGAATTAATATAAACCATAGGTTATACATTTCGTTATGACATATTAGTACATGTTTTCTTCTTCTTTTTCATTATTTTGAATCTTTAAATTATGTCAATACATATGGTGATCACTCACCGAGGGCACATTTACGAGTGCAGACATTATTTTCTACAATTATTTTCTCTATGCATTTTTCCTATTAATAAACACACATCAGTCATTAATGATTTCTTTAATTAGCATTTCCGCTGCATCAAATGGTTAGGTATCACTGATCATGTACTATGCTTTTGCTTAGTCACATTGGAAAGAACATTTGGAAATTAAAATTCTTATTTAAATCAATAAAAGATGAATCACTTGGGCAGAAAGATGTGGCACATCCTGAGACAGAATTTGCATTCCTGGGTAGGATAGGCCGTAAAGAAAGAATTATGATGTTATGTACTAATAGATGATTGAGTGTGCACTGGAAAACACACCTTGTTCTTCATTTTGTATGCTTTGCAGACTTTTTTGTGTCACAGCAGATGCACATTTCACCACCTGCACTACAGTACCAAATGAAACCACTCTGCAGTTTTAGGTGGTGAAATTATACGGGCAGGGACTGGAGGTGATTGGCAAGGTATCTGCTTTGCTTTACAAATACAGGCCCTCATTCCAACCCTGGCGGTCTATGACCGCCAGGGTGGAGGGCAACGGAAGCACCGCCAACAGGCTGGCGGTGCTTCCAGGGCCATTCTGACCGCGGAGGTAAAGCCGCGGTCAGAAAAGGGGAACCGGCGGTTTCCCGACGGTTTTCCCCTGGCCCAGGGAATCCTCCATGGCAGCGCTGCATGGGGATTCCGACCCCCTTCCTGCCAGCCTGTTTCACCGCCAGAACCAGGATGGCGGGAACGGGTGTCGTGGGGCTTTGCAGACAGTGAAAATCACGACGGGTGCCACTGCACCCGTCGCACCCCTGCAACACCGCCGGCTCCATTCGGAGCCGGCTTCTATGTTGCAGGGGCTTTCCCGCTGGGCCGGCGGGCGGCCTTTTGGCGGTCGCCCGCCGGCCCAGCGGGAAAGCCAGAGTGGCATCCGCGGTCTCCTGACCGCGGAGCGGCCATTTGGCGGTGACCGCATGGCGGGCGGCGACCGTCGCCCGCCGCGGTCAGAATGACCGCCACAGTATTGTTAAAAGGATGGAGAGATGACTTACCACTTGTGCTTGCCGCCAATGGGACTGTCACCCCTCCCCTCAACCAACTGGGCCTTGCTCTATATACCGAGCTGGCTGGTGCTTATGGCAGCACTGTTGGTACGTGCTCCTAGTGAAAAATATAATGCACCCATTTTAGATACCAGATTAGCCACCTAAGTACTTAATAATTTTGCACAAGGTGCAACAGCAACACCTCACCACATTAAGGTAAGCTATCTATCAGTATTGTCTATTGAAAGTATCACTTTGGGGGGTCTGTTGGTTGACAACATTTTGAAAAACAATTAGTCATAGATTCAATCAAAAATATTTTTCTCATAATGGAGAAATAAGTCTATGAAAGAATGAGAGTGAAATGCAATGAAGTGTGGAGGGGAATGCAAAGGACATTTGGTTTTGTTGGTAATATATGGTATTTCATTCTTGCCATGCTGCGTTGTCATGGAAACCACTAGCATAAGAAAACATTGGGATTCATGACCATGACCAGTCTATCTTTGTACTTATACTTTTTGGCTATTTCATCAAGAAAGCCTTTTCAACAAGTATGTTTGGTTAATACTTGGACCTGCAACCAACTTTATGTTACCAAAAATTTGTTCTCTTGAGAGTACTACACAAGACATGTAAGGAAGAGCAAAATTTGGATACGGGAGTTGAAAGAAATGTAAATAGGATACACAAGTACATACGTTTACTAGTGAGAGTAGAAAGCAAGAAATATTTTTTGAAACAAAATGACTTGCTGGCGCTAGGAGAACCATCTGTTGTGGCACTTCTGGTGGTGGTGATCGTCTCACCTGCCGCAGCATTGGTGGTGGTATGGTGGTAGCTGCTTGTAAAGGTATCCTAATATCCCTGGGTGCTTACGAAATGAATAAAGATGATAAAAAGATCAATAGTTGGAAGTACTCTCTAAAGAAAAAAAAACATGTTGAAGAACACAGCATTGTCCTTTTTAAATCTGAAGCATATAATTACTAACCTAAAACTACATTTTGAACTATTCATGCATTCCAACAAATGATCTTAGCTTTTCTGCCCCCTTTTGCTGGGTCAAGTCGGTCTCCTTTTGCGTTCTGCACTTCAGGGAGATTAGGACTGTGATGAGCTACATAAAGCCACGGAGAAGAAAACTGACACTCCAGATCTATTGTACTATCATGAGAGTAAGGCACATTAGTTTACATGCCTTAAATCAGCCCAAGCAACCATCTGGTTAGCTCACACTGGAACAGAATCCTGGCAGTAATATGCACTTGACATCCACTCTACTACATTCCTACATCCTCCCTGTAAGTCTGGCTTGCACTGGAGGAAAGGGAGTGCATAAATATACACCCAAAATCTACATTCACAAATAAACTAAGGCCCATATTTATACTTTTTTAGCGCCGTATTTGCACCGCTTTTTTACGCAAGAGAGGCGTACACTTACAAAATACAATTGTATTTTGTAAGTTTGCGCCGCTTTTGCGTCAAAAAATGACGCACATGCGGCGCTAAAAAAGTTTAAATATGGGCCTAAACCTTGAAAAATGGTGCAAACACAAACATACCTAGACAATAGCTGCCATAGATTTAAATATACACATGCACACACACAATGGTGAGTAAGCAAATGGGGAAGATGGTTGAGAATAAAGGAAAATCTTTGGCTTCATGGGCCTGGACTCCCACATCCAGACCCATTCCCACCACCAACATGCAGATGCAAAAAAATAATAACCTACTCTTGGCACCAGATTCAAGGCTTCATGACAAAACCCCTAACATCTCTAGCAAAATAGTAGGGAAAATAATAGAAAAACATTGAAGAATCAATATCAGTGGCATACTGAAAAACTGGGCCCAAACAATAAAACACAACAAAATAGTCAATAATCTGAATAAAAATACAACAGAAAGAAGAAAATATATAGGTATACATAGATATATCCCAGGTCTGCAACATCACAAAATATTTAGTACCTTTACACATAGGTATTTATCCCACAATGGGCGCCCCTGCTCCCCCTAATCCAAACTTCAGGCTGTCCAATAACTAATCAGCAAAATAAAAAAAGTAAAAAAGAATGGGGCTTGCTGTCCCTCAAACATCAAACATTTTTCACAGCATTGCATGGAACTTACCTGATTCCTAAACTTAAAAATGCCAAACTTCAAAGTGAGGTTGATGTACCGGTGAAGACAAAGGATGAATATTGTTTTCCCCTCAAAGAAGCCAAATCTAGAAATCACCAAAGGCTCAACAAAAAGCAAGGAGGAGTTTTTAGGACAAGAAGAAAAAATGAGTACTATATATACAGTTGCCTCACTCAGTATGTAAAAAAATAAGTAATTAAGTTAAGGCGCATTAGCACTTAAGAAATTTAGCTGAAGGTTCCATTCAAATAATAATTTAACTCTGTAAATAAATAAGAAGCCAATCATGTTCAATTTATTTTTGTTGATCCTGTGCTCCTTTGATAAGTGTCTTAATCTCAGGCATTATGCATCTCTCTTAATGGGAAATGAGAGGAATTATACAATACTGTATTGTGGTAGAGCAGAGGAGATTTTACTCAGGTGTACTATTCTATGTTTGTTCAATGAAGTCCATTGCACTCGGAATTAACCGTGTGTCTCTTTTTGTTAGTTGTTGCTCATGTATAACATGCATGTCAGTTGAAAATAGTGCTGCTTAAATGAACATAAAAAGATAGACAGATAGGCCCGTATTTATACTTTTTGACGCTAAACTGCGCTAACGCAGTTTAGAGTCAAAAAATGTTGCGCCGGCTAACGCCATTCTGAAGCGCCATGCAGGCGCCGAATTTATTGAATGGCGTTAGCCGGTGCAAGCAGACCGGCGCTGCCTGGTGTGCGTGGAAAAAAAACACGTACACCAGGCAGCGCCGGCGTTGGGAAAAATGGCGCTAGGGCGTCTTAAAAATGGTGCAAGTCAGGTTAACGCAAAAAATCGCCTCCACCCGATTTGCGCCATTTTTAACGACGCCCAGACGCCATTTACATGACTCCTGTCTTAGTAAAGACAGGAGTCATGCCCCCTTGCCCAATGGCCATGCCCAGGGGACTTATGTCCCCTGGGCATGGTCATTGGGCATTGTGGCATGTAGGGGGGCACAAATCAGGCCCCCCTATGCCAAAAAAAAAATATACAAAAAAAAAAAATTATACTTACCTGAACTTACCTGAATGTCCCTGGGGTGGGTCCCTCCAGCCTTGGGTGTCCTCCTGGGGTGGGCAAGGGTGGCAGGGGGGGTCCCTGGGGGCATGGGAGGGCAGCTGTGGGCTCATTTTGAGCCCACAGGTCCCTTAACGCCTGCCCTGACCCAGGCGTTAAAAAGAGGCGCAAATGCTGGGTTTTTTGACCCGACCACTCCCGGGCGTGATTTTTGCCCGGGAGTATAAATACGACGCATTTGCGTCGCAGACATTTTTTTGGACGGGAACGCCTACCTTGCATCTCATTAACGCAAGGAAGGCGTTCACGCAAAAAAATTACGCTCTTTTCTCCTACTTTGGCGCTAGACGCTTCTAACTCCAAAGTATAAATATGGCGTTAGTTTTGCGCCGAATTTGCGTCGAAAAAAACGACGCTAATTCGGCGCAAACGGAGTATAAATATGCCCCATAGTTTTCTCACATAAATCAGGCTACAGTTTAGGCATCGGATAATTTGGACATAGTTAGAGTTCATCCACAGCTCTTATCGAAGCTGGGGATCTGCCATTGCGTAGCAAGCCAGTTTTCTCTAATGATCATGAAATAAATGTCCAACCCGAGTCATTAATTCCAATGTAATGGTGCAAGCGTGTAACCACAATGTAAGGCAGTTAGCACCAAAACAATTCTCTCTGTTACATTAAGTAAAGCTATTATAACATGATCCAAGGTTGCAGCAATAGCTTAGAAGTACCATTCTGAAGGTGCAGCCACATGGCCTATTCAGTGAATGACATCACAATAGGTTTCAAAACCAAGAAGAAATCATCAGACAAAGGGACATTCTGGAATGTATATTTATTATTAGTTGTTAGCAAGATAGGGCTGCAAAAGAGAGCTATTTATTTTCTCTACACTTGATGGCCCTCTCTAAAGCAGTTTTCCAGGACAGTGAGCTTCTGCAATGGAATATGAAATGGTGAATAGTCAAGATTTAACATAGGAGGAAATATTAATCCATGCAATGGGAAATCAACATGATGTCCACCCTCCTGTCGATAGACTCGATATCTGACACCAAGATTCACAGTTCTTTTTCCACTTCCCTTTGGTTTTAAAGGAAAATACAAAATCCCAAAGCACTAGATATAGGCCCCTCCTGGGCTATCAAAGGGATCAAGAATATAGCTGATCTATATCATAATACAGGATCTTTATGTAAAGAAGGATAGACCCCAAAATGTAGAATTGCAGAATTCCTTTATTTTGCTGAGGAGCACGAAAGGACACCAGCTTCACAGATGTCCTCACACCATCTGTCTCTGCCTGCAACATTCTGCATCTTAAACCCATACTTTCTATGAATGTCGGCTAACCCAACATTCCACCAGTAAAGCTCCATTTAAAACACAACACTTCTCCCTTCCATACAGAGAAAACAAAAGCAAAACAAAAAAAACACAGAAAAGCATAATCAAGTAATATACATATATAAAACAACTAAACATAACACAGTAAGAAACAGTACTGGAAGCAACAAAACTAAATTTACATACGGCTGATGATATATTCACTTAACCAACCCAGTACTTTCCTATCTCTGACCACTCTTTGTTCCAAATCAGGATCGTCCTTCGAATCTCTCGATGCACCTTGACAGACTGGCTCATCCTGCTTCCTAGTTCCATCATCTGACCAATCCATGTTACATTCTTCAAGCATGGATTTATGTGTAAGGGTTCGTTCACTAATCATCCCACCTGCACTAGATTCCTTAGTTACAGAACCTGTACTCAGTTCATTCTCTGGTTCAAAGTCCTTGATTTCATCCTGAAGCCATTCAAATTCCTTTGCTATAGTGTCAATACCATTCCTACTCACAGCAATCCTGTTTAAATCCCACACTTTCCCGTTCCTTAATTTGACAGCATTTTGGAACACTTCAACAACCTCCTCAGGATCATAAAATCAACTTTCCCTCTTACACACCATTTCAGGCTTTTTGACATAAACGGAGCCCCCCACTGCAATTTTAACAGCCTTAAAGCCATGTTTAGCATCATAATATTATTTCCATTCTGTTCCTTACTTGATCCTTTGACCATGACTCCAAACCTATGGCAAATAATCACCCTGGCTTATACTTTGATCTTGGTTTTCTCCCTCTCATTATCTCAAAAGGTGGTAGACCAGTAGCATCATTGCTCGTAACTCGATAAGTCCAAATCATTTTCCCCAGTTGTATAATCCAATCTTCTTTATTTTTAATAGCTAGCTAGATTATGTGTTTCAAAACACAGTTAAATCTTTCCACCATTCCATTCCCACTTGAATTGTACAAAGACGTTGTCCTATGTTTAATACCAAATTTCCCAAAATATGCCTTGTATTTGTTAGAAAGAAACTGTACACCATTGTCACTCACAATAGATGAGGGAATACCCTCAACCGTAAACACTTCATCTAAAAATTCTAGCACTGCATCTGTATCGGCCTTATCTACATCTTTCACCACAGGGCAACGAGAAAAACAAATCAATCAACACCAAAAGATATCTTGGTGGATTTCCAACCAGGCCCATAACCTCAATTGCCACCCTTTCCCATGGGTACTTGGGAAGGAACCCATCAGACATGGGTGGTCACAACGTTTGCAAAATGCAACACATTCTCTCACTACACTTTCAGCAGTCATGTCCATCCTAGGCCCCCAAAATAATTTCTCAAGTACAGATTTAGGGCCATATTTATACATTTTGATGCAAAACTGTGTCGACGCAGTTTTACGTCAAAAATGTTACCGCCGGTTAACGCCATTTCTTTGCGCCACGCGGGCGTCAAATTTATACTTTGACACACGGCGGCACAAACCACAGGTGGGAGTCATTTTTTTTTACTCAAACCAATGGGTCACGTCATAAAGACAAACAACGTTAATGCAGCAAAAATGCCTGGGAGCCGGTTTACAGCGTCGCAAACCGGAAACGCGCCGTTTTTTTACGAAATAGTATCAAAAGGTGGCGCAAACACAGCAAAATGTGCTAAGGAGAGGCAAAACGGATCACAGATGCTTGCACAGACCGAAGGAAGATGACAACAGACCAGGAACCAGCCAGGAGGACCCACACAAGACCCAGGACAGGGAGAAGAAGAAAACAGTCATTGAGTGCAAGAAACGCTGGCATGACTGCAAGCGCAGGACCAAAGAAAAGATGGCCAGGAACAGGAAGACAGCACTGCAGACTGGAGGTGGGAGTCCAGCACCGCAGGAGGCCCTGGACCACATGGAGGAGATCGTGGCAGCCATCATCCCTGAGGAGATCGTCACAGGGAATCAAGGACAGGGCAGCGCAGACTACCAGGAGGCAACACAGTGTACGGTAAGTCGCATGGGGAATTAAAATGCACAAATGTTAACTGTAAGCGGGGGGTGGACATACTTACTACACAATGCATGTAAGTCATGATATTCAGGGAGTGGCATGGGTATAGGGGCATGGCATGTGGTCATGGGCTGTACAGAGGAAACCTGGGGCACAGTACTACACTACACCAACAACCTTTGAATCCGGGCATGCTGCCATGCCAAGGATGTTGGAAAGCTAAAGCCAGGCCAGGAGGGTAGGGTACAACGTAAAACTGGCAGCCCATCACACGTCAGCCAGTATTCTCCCTACATGAACTAGGGCCCAATTAACAACCTCTGGCCATATCTGGAAGTGGAATTTAACATTGACAACAGGATGTTGGAAAGCTAAAGCCAGGCCAGGAGGGTAGGGTACAACATAAAACTGGCAGCCCGTCACACGTCAGCCAGTATTCTCCCTACATGAACTAGGGCCAATTAACAACCTCTGGCCATATCTGCAAGTGGAATTTAACATTGACAACAGTTGCCAATACCACCTCTGCTGTGTGTGAGGGTCAAGTAGCTAATGGCAGTAACGTCCCCATGGATCAAACACACCCAAATTAGAGGGTTCAGGATGACAACATTATCAATCCCCTGAAATCAATACAAACGTTCAAATCCTGTCAAATGTGATTGTCCATAGTTGCTACAAACATCAGCCATTGTCATAAACATTAGGAGGTACAGAGCACTAATGTCATACCCATGCTGCATATGTCAGGGTCCACCATATGCCTGGGTCACAATAGCTCCAATGACACCATGCAACATCCCAAATGTCATACTGCTCAGACAACAGCATTGAGGGGGAGGACATATTAACTGGTTACAGAAATACACCCGCACAGTCAGAAGGAGGAAATGGAACACTGCTAGGACCATCAGTGCAATCCAATGTATCACACATTTCCCAACATCAGCAGTACACATTACCAATGCTGACATACGTATCGTGCATACCAATGCTATACATAGTATATGCTAGATCTCAGCAACATATAGGTGGATGTGAAATATCAGAGACTGGTGCGGTTGCAAAATGTTAAGTGTGGTGCTAGTACCATCAGAGCACCCAGAGCCAGTGAAAGGCCTCACCATGAGAATGGAAGTAGACGGATGGTTGAGTAGGACAAGAAGGTGGCAATTCACGGTGGCCAAGGTCTCGGAGATGGCACACGCCTAAATTCCGAGCTCCGGAGGGGCCGGCGAATAATTGTGCGAAAAAGCGCCTCTGCCGGGCCGACCAAGGTCCGGACTGAGGGGTAGACTCACAGGAGGGGGCTAGGCGAGAGAGTGCCCCTCTGGTGACGGCGAAGTGTGCCCGGTGCCGAAATCGGCCTCCTGGACGGCTCGGGGGACGAGAGGCCTGGGCGCACGACTGCATCCGCGGCCTCGCGCTGGGCTGTGGCCGGGCCCGCCGGAGAGGGAAGGAGGCGACGGGACGTGAAGGTGCGGGGCCCTGGGCGTGGCCTTATCAGACGGTGAGAGAGCAGGGGGCGGCCGTGCCCGCGGGAGAAGTCGCGCCCAGTCGGGGCGTTGCAGGACGGAGTGGCTGAACGCGGGCGGCCCCGGGCGAGAGACTGCGGCCCCTACAGCGGCCCTTGAGGGTGTCGGGTGGCGGAGCTGACCGGCTGGCGTGCCCAGAAGCGGGCGGCCCCAGCGGAAGATGGCGGCACCATCCCGCGGTAGGAGCGGGCAATGCGAGGCGCGAGGGGGGATAGTATGGAGTCCCCTCCTCATAGCGGCACAGGTGCTGGAGGGGCCTGAGAGCCCATGAGCTCCCGCACCGGAACGGGTGCGGCGGGGCAGCGCCCCGGGAGGCGAGCGGCCCCGGGTGGACTCGGAGACCTGCCCGAGGCGGTGATTGAGACCCGGGTAGGGCTGCAGGCCGGGGCTGTGATCGAGCGTCTGGTCATTGGACCCCAGGGGACAACGGAGGAGTTCTCCTTCATCGCGACGGTGCAGCCGAAGAGCGCCCAGCGGCGAAGAGTTATCGGGAGGCTGTAAGAGGGGACCGGTGCAGCGAAAGGCCGGAGTGATAAGGGAACACATGGAGAGGTCACTGGAACGGAGACGGAGCCCGGGGCCCTGACATTCCCTATGGCGGCGTAACGCGCAGTAAAATCGGTCCCTTGAGGACTGCTGTGGACATTGACGAGCCTGTGCGGGACTGGTAGGCTGTTTGGGGCAAAAGTTGAAAAAGAACGATCTGGACCCGCACCAACGTGGGGCCCCTGGGGGGCTGATCTGGTCCCTGGGACGGGGGGACCCATTTGTCTGGTCTGCAATAGGGGAGCAAAGGCGCGGAGCACCCAACGGAGAGACCCAGAAACAGTGGACTCTGAAGGGTACGGGGACCCGGCTGAGGAAATGCCTGGGGCAAGGCTGCGGCTCATGGAGGGGAGGGAGCGACGTCTTGGAGAAGATAGACAGACACCGCCGAGGCTGCTGTCAGGGGTCCCTGAGGCGGGGCCTGCGGCCGCACTGATGCCCTCCAAGGCTCCCCCCAAGGCCAGAAATATGGAGTCCACGGCTCAGGCCGAGTGCGAAGAGTCGGGCGCGCAGGACCACACACAGGTCAAGGTCCAGGACACGCTAGATAAAATTCTTGGAGCGATAGAGGACACCAAAACAACGCTGCAGCGAGAGATCAGCCAGGTTGCGGTTGAGGTGAGCTTGCTGAGAGCGGAACACCACAAATTGGTAGATAGAGTCAAAGAAACAGAAACTGCCCTGGCGGACATAGCACCGAAGCAGGAAAACCTGGCAGCTGAAGTGTCCTCCCTGGTTGACAGAGTGACGCGCCTCGAAAGGAGAGTTGAAGACGCAGAGGGGAGGAACAGAAGGAATAATGTACGTGTGGTGGGTCTCCCGGAGGGGACCGAGGGTACGAACATGGTTGAATTTTTGGAGAAGTGGTTCGGTGAGACGGTGGCTCCGGGGCGCCTGACCCCCTTCTACACGTTGGAGCGGGCGCATCGGGTACCGGCGAGGCCGCTGGCCCCGGGCAGGCCCCCCCGGGCCGTGATAGCTAAACTGTTACATTATAGTGACAGGGACACCCTCCTGCAGAGGGCCAGGGAATCGGGCCCTTTTAAAGTCGGAAACGGGGAGGTGACATTATTCCCGGATTACACTCTGGAGGTACAAAACAAGCGAGCTTCGTTTCTGGCAGTCAAGAGAGCCCTAAGGGAGGAGGGAATCCAATATGCGCTACTCTACCCAGCCAGATTGAGAGTGATGCTGGAAGGGAAGACATTGTTCCTTCAGTCACCTGAGGAAGCCTGGGAATGGCTAGAGTCACACAGCTCCCGGGCAGGAGGGTCCACAGGAAGGGTCGCGCTTGGGAACGGGGCGCGCCGAGCTCTGAAGGGAAGGAAGCCCAGAAACCGCAGACGTCTGGTACCTACCCAAACACAGAAAGAGAAAGGAAGGAAGGAGGCATTGGAGGCAGCGGCACGCATGAGCGGAGAGGCGTCACCCCAGGAAGAATCTGGGAACGAGTCTGACGACACGATGGTTTCATCTGCAGGTGAAGTGGATCATTCAACCCGAGCACCGAAAGTAACCCCGCAAACAGCTGACGAACTGGCGCGTATTGAGATCGACCGGCCCCTCCGGGCAAGGCCACCCCCCCAGACCAGTACTCTGCCGTTTGACAATAATGGCGGGTACTGCTAATCAGAGACTGAACAAGTTGCACTGTTGCACAATTTGCTGGGCGACCTACAAGTTCGGAGGCGCCCTGGGGACTGGGAGTTGGGTTATACAGTTAAAAGTTAATAAGGCAATGTGGGAATTGGAATTGGAATGTGACAAAGTTATAGATAAAGGGAGAGTAGGCTCCGAGGCTTGGGAGGGCCGGGACAGAGCCACCAAACCGAAAATGGGCAATGGCAGATTACAATCTCATGACCTGGAATGTTAGAGGGATGGGCACTCCGGCTAAAAGGCACAAGATACTCTCCTATCTAAAGAGAAGGGGTGTTCAGGTGGCTCTATTGCAGGAAACTCACCTGGCGCCTGGAGAGGGAGAGAAGTTGAGACGTAGGTGGAGGGGGCAGGTTTTCGCAACGGAATACTCTGCCTACGCTAGAGGTGTATTGGTATGGATCAGGGCGGGGGTCCCCTTCACGACGATCTCTTCCAATATTGACAGGGAGGGTAGATTTGTGATACTGGAGGGGAGGCTGCATGGTGTACCGATAGTCTTGAGTTGCATCTATGCCCCTAACCGAGACCAGGTACCCTTCATGTCAGGGTTATCGAGTCACCTTACACGCCAATGCACCGGAGAGCTATTAGTAGGTGGGGATTTTAATGCGGTGCTAGACACTGAACTGGACAGGTCTACCCCTCCTATACAGGGGGCTGCGGCAATAAAAACAGCCAAAAGGGTAGGGGAGTGGTTGGACGGGTGGGGCTATCGGATGTCTGGCGAGTGCATCACCCAACTGACAGAGATTATTCTTATTACTCGGGTCTTCACCAGGTACACACAAGAATCAATAGAGTAGTATGCACTGCAGGCCTGTTAATTAACATGACACGCTCGGAATACTTGGCCCGCACCTTGTCTGACCACAATCCCTTGTTAATAACGATGAGGGTGCCGGAGGACAGACCCCCCATACTGTCTTGGAGGATGTCCCCCTCAACACTTGCGGACCAGTCATACAGAGAAGCCTTACGCTGTCATTTGACAGAATACATCGAGACAAACAACGGGTCCACCCCCACTAGGGCCCTGGAATGGGAGGCACTTAAGGTGGTGACGAGGGGCTTTTGCTTGGGGCAGTCGTCGGGGGTTAGACGTACACTTGAAAGGGAGCTAAATGCTCTGGAGAAAGACATACACGAAGGGGAGTTGGGACAGGGGAGAACTGCGCAGGAGAAGGAGGATTACAGTCGAGCCCGCAGGGAACACTCCTGCATTGAAGAGCAGCTTAGATGCCATGATAGACAAAAGTACACAGCATCCCTGCAGGCGGAGGAGGGTAGATCGGGGAGAATGTTGGCGTGGTTGGTCCGCTCTGGGGGGCAGGGTGAGCCTATCACATGTGTACTAGATGGGGAGGGTTCGCGCAAGCTCAGCCCGGCCTAAATAAACAATGCATTCAGGGAATATTATATGCAGTTGTACAGGAAACCCAGTGATCTGCGGACAGAGTCCTTCGACAAGTACCTACAGCAAATCCCGCTACCAACTCTGAGCGCAGTGGATAAAGAGGCCCTGGGGGGACCAGTGTCAGTGGAGGAAGTAAACAAAGCCATAGCACAGCTAGCGCCAGGGAAGACTCCGGGAACAGACGGGCTCCCCATGGATTTTTACTAAAAATATAGGTCACTGCTGGCTCCCCAACTGACTGAGATGTACGCGGAGGCACGGCGACAGGGTGAACTGCCACAAACGTTGCGGGAGGCTGTGGTGGTCCCTCTCCCCAAAACTAAAGACAGGGAAGCACGGGTGACGGAGTTTAGGCCTTTATCAATGCTAAACAGGGATTTCAAAATTCTTAGCACGATCATGGCTGCTCGATTGCTGCCCCATATGACCAAGCTAGTGCATACTGATCAGAATGGCTTTATTCCTGCCCGAAGCACCTCTTTGAATTTAAGACGGGTTTTCTCGGTGCTGCATATGCCCAGGGCTTTGAGACCGCCAGCTGGGGTTTTGTTGGCGCTGGACTTCGAGAAGGCCTTCGACTCAATCAGGTGGGATTACTTAAGGAAGGTGATGCTCAAAATGGGACTAGGGGAGGAATGGGTGAAGTGGGTGGACCTACTGTACGCTTCCCCCCTGGCTAGAGTTAAGGCCGGAAAGTCGATCTCTAGTGCATACCCAGTATACCGCGGAACTAGGCAGGGCTGCCCCCTATCACCGATGTTGTTTGCCCTGGCAATTGAGCCCCTGGCGGCACAGTTGCGGCGAGAAAGAGTGGGCAAGGGAATTATCTGGGGTCCGGCTGAGCATATTGTTTCTCTATATGCTGACGATATACTCCTTTACCTGAGGGACGGGGCGGGAGGTGTCGGGTGGGCGCTGGGGATACTGGAGGAATTCGGGAGTCTATCTGGACTCAGACTTAACAGGAGAAAAACATTTGTATTCCCTGTTCTGGCAGGCTGCGCTCGTCCGGACTCGTGCCCTGCGGACATAAACTGGGCCCGCGGACTTTTAAATATTTGGGCATACAAATATATCACGAACTGAGCGATCTTAGTGACGGCAATCTCGGCAGGACACTTAGATCCCTGCGCACCTCGGTGGAGTTCTGGAGGTCATTGAAACTATCAATAATGGCCAGAGTGGCGCTCTCCAAAATGGTCATGCTTCCACGCCTACTCTATTACTTTGCGAACCTGCCATTGCAGGTCCCTCCTACATGGTTCCGAGAGTTAAATGCACTGCTTAGAGAGTTGATATGGGATGTGGGTCGCAGGAGAACGGCGCTAACAACCGCCTGTAGACCGGCGCGTCTGGGGGGACTGGGTGCCCCTGACTTTGAGGCGTATTATTTGGCATCTCAGCTCCAATGGGTGGCCGGCTGGATGGCGGGCAGGGGACAGCTCGACCTGGCAACAGCGCAAGGAATAACAGACACAGCTCATATAGCGGCAAATATGGCGGGTAGGAAGGTCGCCCTCAGAGGTGACAGCATAATGTGTAACGTGGCGTTGAAATGCTGGAAGCGTTGCGTGAAAAGGACCGGGGTCGGGCCGCCATACTCTCCCGCTTTACCACTGGAGGTAGTCGCCCTAGAACTACGGGGGCGTGAACGAGGGGGGCTAGGACTGGGGCCATGGGTGGGAGCGGGGCTGGGGTCAGTGGGGGAACTATTCAATGAGGGGTTGCTGAAGAGCTTCGATGACTTAGTAGTAGGAGGGGTACCGCAAGGTCAATTCCTATTCTTCAGGAAGCTGATGCACACCCTAAAAGAGCACTGGGGTACAATTAATGCAGAACCCACAATCCATGGGGTGCTGCACCTCTTGTTGACGGCAGGAGAGGAACCTCACATGATCACAAAAATATACCGTGCCCAAATAGAGTCAGCTGTGGACCCCCTGCACTCCCTAAGAGAAAAATGGGAGAAGACAGCCGGGCGAGACCTGTCCGAGTCGGAATGGGCCAGGGCTCTAGCTTATCCTAGAACGATCTCACGCAACACGAGGCTCAGATATATTCAATACAATTACTTACACAGAACTTACCTCACCCCACATCGGCTGCACCGCATATACGGGGGGGCTCCCAAGGTATGCCCCAGATGTGAGGGCGGGGAAGCTGACTTTGACCACATGATGTGGGTATGCCCGAGAATCCAGGTGGGTTGGTTCGAGATGATGGCTAGATGAAGTTATTCGGCTTGGAGCTCCGGCCAACCCCTGATTTGTGCCTACTGGGTCTACGAACCGGGATTAGGTGGGGCAAGGTTGGGAATCGTTTCCTCGACCTGTCTCTGGCTCTATTTAAAAGACTGATCACGAAGGGATGGAAGTCCCCAACCCACCCATCACTAACAGAATGGAGGAACGATGTCACAAGGTGGTCCAGGGCAGAGCTTCAGGTCCTTAGGGCTGAGGAGGCGAGGGGGGTCCTTCAGACCCCAATCGCGGAGGAGTGGGAAAACATAGTGTCTAACTGGGAAGATTTAACAAAGAGTCCGATGGAGCCTGAGGGAGTGGGATGAGCTAATGGACACGGTCAGAAGATTCCAACATAGGGGAAGTTCACTGTAACTAAGACGGAATGACTGCTAAGAATCAGTTTGATCCGGATGCGGTATGAGTGTGAGGGGGAGAGCGGGATTGTATAATAGAAGGATAAGGGAGGGTAATGACGGAACACAGGGCAATACAACACGACAAGCAATACCCGGGCAAGCTATCTCCCTTTTAGTAATTTAGCAATTAAACAGTTCCTCCCACATAGGCCTAAAAGTTCATATACAGTTTGAAGTTGAGTTAAGTCTGTTAACAGGTCACAGAATACAACAGTAACGTAGGATAATGAAAATGTGAATGCCATTATAAAGTTTCAATTGGGCAAAGAAATAACTGCTGATAAGTTAAGTAAATGCATGGTAAAGACTAACCAAATGCGTAACGTATTGCATGGACCGCAAAGCCCGGAAATGGTATAATTAGCAGAAATGTATAATCACGACAATACGTTACTGTAAGAAGAATTACACTTGTAAAAACAGCAAGCAGTTAATAACAATAAAAACAAATTTAAAAAAAAAAAGAAGGTGGCAATTCACAATTTGGCCAGAACCAACACCTAGAGGATGTGATTCTGACAAGTCCACAAACTGACCACAAAACATGTGACATGCAGGTGGTGCATAGGCCTGGGAGAATGCTATTATAAAAGACAGGAACAATGAACCGGAACCCAGATCACAATGTGAAAATCAGAAGGGAGGCACGTCACATTACGAATCCCACAACACAGACACACTAATTGTACCATATCTCATTGCAGAGGACGATGGCTCTCCTGTGGATATGGACTACCCTGATGCCATGGATGATGATTTGACAAACATCAGCCAGCAGACCCTCCAAGATGTCCTTGGAACCCTCCAGACCCCACCTTCAGTCATAAAGGAGGAGCACAGAACTAGCAGCCATCACAGAGGACTCACCCACCACCCCAATTGTACGACCTGCCAGCTCCAACACAGCTGAGAACTCTGACGACACTGGCACCAGCTTTGAGAGAACTGTAGTTGGAGTACAGCAGGAGCTTGCCAAGGAGGTGCGGGTGGGGATGCAAAATATGCCACCCAGCCTAGAGATTGTGCCTTCGTGCATGATGAACACTGCAGAACAGGCAGCAGCCATGCAAGGGCAAACAACAATCTAGCAGGAACTTGAAGAAAGGTTGAAGGAAATCAGCACATCTGTAATAGAGTTGACCCAACACCTACAACAACAATCCTGTCAACGCATGCACAAATGCAATATTGAACTCCTCAGGGCTGACCTGGCTGCCTACCACTGTGATGTGGCTTCAATTCTTAAGAACCAGCAGCTCCTCCTTGGTGCAGTACTGCCCCACAGTTGGCAGCTACCGGGATATCTGACTCCACATCTTCAAACACTGAGGTGTGTGTTGCCCCATCACAACCACCACAACCAAGGGCATAGGAGACAGCACAGACATCAGAAGATGAAGACGTGGGACAGATCACCTTCACCCATAAGAGTACACGGTTGCACAAGTCCCTGCCACCTGGCCACCTAATGCCAAGGTCTTGTGCTTTGTAACATGTCAGTCTTGCAACAACTGTACTCAAGCACTGTTCTTCAGCCCACTGTTTATCTTGTCACCCTGCCCTGTGATTGTCTCTCACCAACTCATTGGCAAATCCTGTCCCTCTGCGCTGTCTGACACTTCACCCCAGCATGTCCTAAGACATGTCCTTTTGCACTTGTGTAGGATCACAATGGAAGATGTCACACTAATGGAATCACAATCCTGTACAATGTACATATAGCACTACAGCACTTTAAAACAAACAGCACTTACACAACAACTTTGTCTCTGTGTAATGTGACACATCAACCGTGAGGTAGATCAGTGATGTTTACCTCAGGTCAATGATTATTGATTGTCAATACACATGACCTGAACAAATGTTGGCTGATAACTATGCACAGTGGACTAGACTGTACCATCATCTGCCCTTCCTGAGGGTTATTTGAGAGGAAAATAGATACTATACACCATAATGCTGTGTAGGACAGAATAACGCTTCCTCAAGGGATGTCTAAACCAGAAAATATTGCCTTCAAATCTTTCTTCAAGCCAAAACTTACGCATATGACATTTGAACCAAATTTTGCCTAACACACCGTACTGCATAAATGGATGTGTATGAGTTTACATACAAATATGTCACCGGGCTGAACATTGTAACAAAAGATAGGTGTGAGTTCTATATACCATACTAGATGAGAGCATACTATCACTCACCTTATAAGGATTAGCTTGGACATCAGGCTGTAGGAAGACTTAACACAGTGTCCTCAATACCAAATCTGGTAGCAAAGTATGTGACATTGAAAACATACCTCAAAAATTAACCACACTTTGGGATCCATAGTAACCATGAGTGGTGGGTGCAATGGATGGCAGAATCTTAGCAAAGTAGCTTTGGTGTAGCTGCCAATGTAACAGCTCAGTTGGGATTTGGTTGCAGCATGGGACAAAAGCTAATACAAAAGAGACACTGTTCCCTCATGCCAAGGCCCTGATCTCCAAGCATGTGACACATACTGTAAAGGGTTACCTAAATATTTATTAAACAGTAAAAACAGAAGCTAAAACCAGGGGAAACACCTAACCAAACCTAACCTATTCTAACTACACATTACCCACAACTGGCCCTAACTAAACTAAGCTAAACTTACTTATAACATTTAACGAAACAAGCTAAATATCAACCCCCCACCCCCCTTATAAGACGGGACACATGGAGGACAAAATATACTAACCTAAACACATACTATCTTATACTAAACAAATATATATTTTTGGTATTTTTTTTTTCTTATATATATATATATATATATATATATATATATATATATATATATATATATATATTTATTTATTTTTAAACACCAAAACCCCAACATAATCCAACACATAATAAAAAACAGATATAAAAAGTATCATACCCCACCCCCCACCCACTACTACTAACTAAATGAACAGCCTGTACTCACCTAACACTAAGCCCCCTAAACCCACTAATTAAAAGAACCAGGAAAGATGAGGAAGGAGAGGGAATGATGGGTGAGGGTATATTGTCTACAAGTTAGCCCTCCGCGGGGTCTTTTTTATGGCACACACTCTCCGATTTACTTGTGCCACCTCCTGCTGCAGCCTGGTAATTTTCTGCAACATACGGTCCAAGTTCCGTTGCATCTGTTGAAAAGCTGCTGGGTCTATGACTGCAGCAGGGGTGGTCTGGGTGCCAGTGGAGGAAGTATGTGCCCTTGTTGGTGCCTTGTCTGTAGGAGGAGGTGCAGGTGGTGGTGTGACAGGTCCTGGAGCAGTAGAGGTTGACGGTTCAGTAAAGGAGCCTGCTAATGATGGTGCCACCTGGGTGGTAGTGGTGGTGCTTTTGGGGGTGGCTGTGGTGGGCATGGAAGGGCCCCCTTGGGCAAATGCCCTCCACACTCCGAAAGGCTCTTTCATGGTGATAACGCCTTGCCATGTTGTTGAACCCCGACTCCACATCCAAAATGTGGCGGTAACGCATCGCCCTGCGCTGAACTCCCGAATCTGGATGGGATTCATATTGCCAGCTGTTAAAACAAATGGAAAACCAAACATTAGCTACTTTATTGTGTGATATGGCTCCAGAAGTAAATCAGACAATACATCTAATGTACCAGAAACAGCCCATATCATCATAAAGATCACTGATTGCCCCTGAGGAAGTACATGCCAATGCAGCCTACCCATGTCCTATCAAACAGCGCAGCAATACTCTAAAAGTTGGGTAACAACTTGAATGACTTATGCATCATTGTTCAGCCATTTGTCAGGTTACAAAAATGCTGCACGTCCTCCACCACTGACAGGCCAACTAATTACTATGTTCTTGATGAGAATCAGGGGCCACAAGATCTGCAAGTTGTAAATTGAATTGCCAGGATAGAATTCAGTTGCTAATCATGAGTGGGTATCCTAGGTTTGGACAAGTGACTTACAGATTTACATGTCTGTGTACTAAACTTGGATCATCAGTCCTAGGTACACTTTTCACAACCCTACGCCTGTGCCTGAGGGGGTTGCAGGCAACAAATGCTTTCAAACAACAAGGACACCCAGGAAGCTTTGGACAGCTGTACATGGGTTTGGGCAGCCCACCACAGGCAAGGAGGGAGTCCAACTAGGATACACCCAAACCTTGGACAATCCCATCCACACTTATGTTTGGAAATGCAGACCATTGTCAACATCATTTCCTACCAGTAACACATGACTTATAACAAGCAGTTAGATGCAAGCACACATCTGGCCACGAGCTGCATGCACACCTAGGCCATTGTACTTAAGTGCCTCATACTCGTAGCACAACATGTGGAGCTACATGCTGCTAGGAAGTCAAACATACAGTCAAACATGTTCATTAGTGAATAGGGAAGCTGAAGTCTGTGGGGAAGACTTTGGAATCCCTATTCTGTGAGAATCAGGGTCTGACTTGCTGACTAAATCACAAATATGGTCCTCTGCTACATTTTTTGATTTTAAGTTTTATCCACAAAACTCATCCCTATTCACATGGCTGTGCCTACAGGACTGACTACAATCCCAATTATGACAATATGCTAATGATTGGCTGACTCAAAGATGGGGAAAAACTCAAGGAACATATCCGATCATTGACCAGTGCATCACACCTTGCTATGTGTCCAAGACACAGGAGTCAATCACACATCATCAGCAAACACAACACAGAACAGAAATATCAACACTTACTGGAGATGTCTGAGTCCGCAAATTGAGCCACCTCTCCTATAGTGTAGGGGGCAGGTCCACCTGTAAGGCATGGAAGGGAGAAATGTGCTCAATGTCTGTGCACAGTACAACACTTCCAAATACAAATACTATGTGTAATATTAAAACAGAAAGTCAAGCCTATCAGACATGATGATACTGCATCCGACATACCACTGCAAACATGTACAGACCTGGGGACTCCAGTGAGTGATACACATACGCACACATGCAGTGGCCCTCACTATCATGTGGATGTATTCCTCTTATCATGTGTATCCATGAGAGACATGCAAAGCCACTTTCCTGGAGGACTGCAATACCAGTCACCCAGCTATTTTGACTAAGACCAATTTAAAACACACAGATACAATGTACAGAGGGGCAGGGACAGTTATTAGCCCTCAATTTGTATCATTTTCTTCATTTTATGTGCCAAAGCTATGGTAAGTTGCACCATCCATAGAGATATGAACATGTGTGCATCCTTTTGGCATCCATCCCTAATTTAATTGTGGCACTACAAAGTCCTAATATCAGTCTAAGATGTTACCTGAGGTCAGCTAAAACTTGTTACGTATGTGTCAGAGTCCAGTTTAGACATGTATCCGAAAACATTGAGAAACACAATATTTTTTGCACAAATCTGGATTTAAAACATGTGTTTCCTGATACACTCACGGACCATGCATGAAACATATGTTAGAGCCACATTTGCATCATCAATTGACATGAAGGCAGCACTAATTTACAGGCTCCTGTTGTGTTTTGTAAGTTAGTCTCGGTGTTGCGTCAACAAATGATGGAAAATGTATAGTAATTATTGTATATCTCACAGGCAACTGTGGCCCATATTTATACTTTTTTTGCGCCGTATTTGTGCCGCTTTTTGACGCAAAAGCGGCGCTAACTTACAAAATACATCTGTATTTTGTAAGTTTGCACTGCTTTTGCTTCAAAAACTTACGCAAATGCGGTGCTAATAATGTAGAAATATGGGCATCTATGTTTAACTTGCATTCCACATGTTCAAAAAAATTGCCTGCAGCATATGAACAAATCAGCTACTGTCACTACAGAGCATTTAAATGTGCACATTACTCCTATTTGTACTCACCAACAGGGCCACCAATCACAATCCCCAGGTGGTTCAGCAGGTCTTGCTCCCAGGCAACCAGGTCAACGGTGTTTCAGCTGGTGGTAGTTGAGCGGTGTGTTGTAGATTTGCTGTAGAATGTACAGGACTTTTGCCCACCGGAGCCTCCTTGCCTCTGTGTGATAGCCCTGTATCACATGGCCACCTGCTTCAATCATTAACGGTAGGAAGAGGCACACCAGCCAAATGAAGCCACCCAGCTCCTCCTGTCCAATCCTGCCAAGACGAGGCCTACCAAACATGCTTGCACCAAACAAAGGGAATAAAGGGGTACAGAGGAGAATGGAGGGAAAGTAGGACAGGGAAATAAAACAAAATAACAGAACATAGCCCAACTATCCCCAAACTAACACTACCCACAACAGACTCCCAACAGTACAAAGACAAATGTAGACACCAGAAATGACCAAAAAAACACTAACACAGGATACCACGCACACCTAGGAAACCCAAAAAGACAATTTAAAGACCACACTGGAGACAAATTCACAAAATGCACAGAGAGACAAGTCAAAACACAGCCACAAATATCACAGACTGCAAAGTGAAAGTGAAAGTACACCCACTGTACCAATTCTTTAAACAGGATATCCTATTACATCACTTCCTGCCTCAAATGTGGTGCATTTTTAATCTTATGCGCCAAAATATTATAACACTCACAGTCATGCTTAGAAATAACCCTGCATCCATGTTTTGAAATACGTTTCATACTTAACCAATTTTAGGAGGTACAGTGTGGGAATTACCGCTCAGGGCCAATGGATGTTTCATGGCAATGAGCATCATATTTCGACGCATATGCTTCATTTTTTTAAGCATGTGCATCTTTTTTGACGCGTGTGCGTAAAAATTTCTGTCTTTGACTGGGTTTGGGTCATTTCTCATTTGTAATAGTACATGACAGGTGTAACAATAAAGAGATAGGCTGATTGCACCAACATTGTGCATTCCAGTGTATGGGCACATGTGCCAGATAATACTACTGCAGACCATGATCCTCTACTTGTTAGGTATTACCCAGTTTGAGCATGTTTTGCATCAAGAGAGGATAGCAAGGCGACGCACCTCAATACAGTAACTCAATGCCTATGGGTCAATGTGTGTGATTTGGCTCTTACTATTGGAGTTGTCCCACTGTGTGAACATCACAAGACGCATTTTTACAAATCTGCTTGTATGCATGTGGAATCAATGTGTCCAACCATCAGATGCTATTCAGTGTGGAAAAGAGAGAGAAAATGTGTTTGTCATACACTTAGCAACAACTGCTGTGTGCACTTCCTAGGTTTTATGGAACATAAGCACCACTAATGACAAAGCATGTACAGGATAGATAGCAGATGTTTGATCATGGCAATGTTCCAAAACTAAGCCATTACATGTCCTGGAATGTTGGATACTAATTCCTAGGCACTTGTTTGTTTACTCCCCATGAGTCAGGAATGGCATAATGCTATGTGGGTACAGTGTTTGTGACACAAGTCCCAAATACAACCCACAAATGTCATGTCACTCCACAGTTGGAGTCATATAAATGAGCCATGTCTCTCCTGTGGCAGTGGAGGACCAGCAGACCAAGCAGCACGTGTTCACATAGTTCCATTTGTAAAATGCACAAAGGTGTCCGGTTTAAGTGTGTGGGCCAATATTTAGGCTGTATCATTATTGGGGTCCATGTTGTCACAGTTACGTGCAGGTCTAGTCATGAGTCTGTGGAGCCATTTCCTGCATCTACAAGGTGTCCTTCATAGCTGAATTGAAGGAAAGCCAATGAGGAATTGAGAACACACATGGGGATAGTCCAGCTATGGCACTGCAGAGGTGTTATGAGACTGATAACAGGGCAACCTTGGTGTGCTGACAAAGTTAATGGATCAGGAATTTTAAACCAGCAGGTTTCCTCACAACATTTGTACACAGGTTGGCCTCTAAAATTCCCACTGCATCCGGGAACATCAGTGCCTCCGTAATGATTAGTCTCACAGCTATTCCCCACGCGAGCCCCATCAATATGTGGGGGGCAATGTGAATCAGCGTGTGGACTGTCAGGGTCCTAACATGTGTTGACAGTTCATGCATATTATCTGACGTTGTTTGTTGTGCTGGAGGCACCATACGCAATCCATGCATACAGCCATGGTACACGGTCACTATTTGTCACCCAGACAAGGGATGTGCCATGATTAGGCTATTTGGAGACAAGTTTCACCCCATGGTATGATAAGTAAACTGATTATGCTGTACAATGTATTTGAGTGTGCATTGTAGACCCACCTGACACAATACCCCAGGAGGAAAGTGAGGGCTGGGAAAGCAACTATGATACAAATGTAGCCACAGGGAACCTTTATGGTAACGCAAAGACAGGAACCTGTCAGGCTAACAGGATGCAGGGTCAATCAGGATTAATACATTTAACAAGGCAAATACACAGTGAGCAGACTGAGACTGGTCAAAGGTGGAAAGACAGTGTGGAAAATGAAAACTGTGTTTGTCCTGTGTGTTGGAACGTAACACAATAACCCAAGGGCTGTGTTACACAAGTGATTTATACGGCAATGCATAACAGCGTTATACATAAAATGGCAGCTTCTATGCTGTTCCAGGCAGCTACTTGGCAGTGCATGTTCAAATGGCTGGTCTGCATGGAGGTGCTCACAGGTGTGTGGGGCTTCAGTCTCTCACAAGTCCTGTAGGTGAGAATCAAGTTCAAAGGGCCAACAGTACCTTTCACATGGGAAGCAATGTACAGGTGATTACAGGTCCTACAGACTACAAGGCAGTGCATTGTTTAACTGGAAGTCCATGCAGACAGAAGTACAATGACTATGGCATGCCATACTAAAGAGAGAAGCACACTGAATTCACATTGTGAATCTGGGTGTGTATAGAGGAGGTATTATCTGGGTACACATATTCCCTTTCCAGGGACCTCTGAAGAAGGGTGGGGTGAGGCAGGGAACATGGGTGTGGCAGGACTTAGGACCTGGGCTGCCATGTGCAGGGGATGTCTTGTGAGCAATGCTAGTCATACCTGGGACACTTGTGCTATCAATTTGCTGCTTATATGGAAATCTTGTCACACATACTCCTTGCAAAGATAGCTGATGTAACACTTACTGCTGGCAAGGGTCTGGTCATACCTGCTTGACACCAATGCAAGAGCACATCCACTTCTCCATGTTTGAGGCATTTTTTTCTCTTATTGACTGATGGTGTCTTAGTTGTGTGCGATATGGTGCGATGAACCATGTTGCCAACATGTATGTGTGAAATAGCTGTGGTCCTCTGCTATTGCCCTTCAAATGTGAAATGTACACGATATATGTCATTTACAGTGTGTGTGAATTTGGCTGTAGATTCATACGCATCAAAATTGATGTGGATTTTTCTGTATCCTAATCTGTATTTCTGCATTGCTCCATGATGCTACACTCTAATTCTGATAGTTAGGGATACTGTTATGCAAAAATGATTATCCAGACCATGATATAGCGATTAGAATAGGTGTTTATTGACCTATGGTAAGACAGTAGTGATGGATGAGTAGAGTTATAAGAAATTTTGGACAATATATTGTCTCCGACGCAATCCTGCAGCTGTGTTTGGATGTTCCCCCTCATGTTGATGGACAGCATCCTCCTCTTCCTCCTCTTCAGGCATTTGTGGGTCAGGTTCTTATAGGGAAATGTTCCTTCTTACACATATGCTGTGCAGGATGGTACAGGTCAAAATGATTTTGCACACCATTTCTGGTGAGTATAGGAGGCTGCCTCCGGTGATGTCGAGGCACCTGAATCATGACTTCAGGATGACAAAGGTCCTCTCGACTAGGGTGCGTGTCCTCTGATGTGCCTCATTATAGGCACGCTCTGCTGCAGTGCTTGGGTTTGCAAATAGGGTCATGATCCAGGGCTGGATCCCATACCCCTGATCAGTTGAAAGAGAAAATGAGTGAGAACATGTTGATTTAGCTTGCACCATGATTATCACTTTGCATGGCAGTTGTTATCTTGTGTTGTCTGTGACTCATCTGTGTTTGTGTTATTGTGTGGAATCCTAGGCTTCTAGGATGTACCATCAGCATTGGGTTGTTTCCTTATGTGAACGGGTGTTTGGCTGATTGACCGGATGTCAGCAGTATTTTTGTAGAGTTTCAGTAAGTTGTGCACTCCCTTGCATTATGTCATGTGAAAGAGGTGTCATGTGTCTTAACTGGGGTTGAGATAATACTTCCATCCACGGAAACAATTCCACAGTGGTGGTAACACGGTTGCATCTATATACCCAGGACATCCCATCCAATTTCACATATGCAATAGAATTATTTAAACATCAGTGAGACCCTTAGATTTGGCTAGGTGACAATGTACAACACATCTCCATACGTTGTCAGCACTGACATGTTGATAATTGACTATGCACAAATTTCACATGTGTGACAAGTTTTCAGCAGACCTATTTCTCTGCCCTTGCCAAGTCGACTCAGGTGGTAAAGTGTACCTATACATCTGAACATGTTCTAGTTCAGCTGGCTAGCTTGGTTGTGAGGTTGTCATTTTGAGTGTCAGAAGGTCCGTATGCCTGTACATCTGTTGTGTGTGTGTGAAATTGTCTCAATCCGTATGTGTAGGAATGTGCCTTTAAATATTGTCACATCAATATGTGTTCATCACACAGTCCACTTGCTTATTGGTAGTGGGCAATGTGAAAGCAGGAGAGCTATTGGTACAGCCTCAATGATTCCATGTGACATTCATTGTAGTCATCATCATGCCATGTGTGTCATGGTGTTTGACCTGCAGCATAACACATTACACACCCCTTACACAGTACGTATTGGTTGGAAGGGTGTTTGATTGAGTGTTATTGATGTGATATTGAAAGATTAATCTTCCAAGTTGTACTGCCAGTTGAGGCCATGTCATTGTCACTGTGCTGTTTTAAATTGTTCCCTTGTGTCTGTGGAGTGGCTACTGTTGTTATTTGGTACTGTTATTTGTCCATAGGTGTATATACAAATGGGTCAGGATATCACACATGCCTAGCAGTGTCACAACCTCAGTGTCTTCCTGGCCACGTGTCGATGTTATGGTGTATGTGTTGTGTGTCCTAGATGGTTGCTGTGCTGTGTGTCTATAAGTAGGTTTCTGTACTTACTAGGCCATTTCCATCCTTGAAGTGCTGGTTTGCGTCACAAATGTTACCGCCGGCTAACGTCATTCCTACGCTCCATGCAGGCGCCTTATTTAAGGAATGACGTTAGCCGAAGCTGCGGACTGGTCTGCGTAAAAAAAAATGACTCAAACAAAGCAGCGCCGGCGTAGGGGAAAATGGGGGCTGTGTATCAAAAAATGGTGCAAGTCAGGTTTGAGGCAAAAATCATGCCTTAAACCGAGCTTGCGCCATTTTTTGACGCACAACCCCCATTGAAATGACTCCTGTCTTAGCAAAGACAGGAGTCATGCCCCCTTGCCAATCGCCATGCCCAGGGGACTTCTGTCCCCTTGGCATGGTCATTGGGCACAGTGGCATGTAGGGGGGGTCAAATTAGGCCCACTATGCCACTTTAATTTTTTTAAAAAAAATACTTACCTCAACTTACCTGTACTTACCTGGGATGGGTCCCCCATCCATGCGTGTCCTCCAGGGGTGGGCAAGGGTGGCAGGGGGTGTCCCTGGGGGCAGGGAAGGGCACCTCTATACTCCTTCCATGGTCAGAGACCACAGGTCCCTTAACGCCTGCCCTGACACAGGTGTTAAAAAAAGGCTCTGGAGTATAAATAAGGCGCACATGCCTTAAAGTCATTTTTTGGGTGGGGACGCCTGCCTTGCATATCATGAATGCAAGGCAGTTTCCTGCATTCAAAAAATGACACACACGGAGGAATTTTGACGTCCGCGGGCGTCAAAGTTTAAATATAATGCACGGTTTGGCCGAATGTGTATCAAACTTTTTGACGTACATTTGGCACAAACAGAGTATAAATATGCCCCAAAATCTGCATCCACTGCAGTCCCTGCTACTTTAGTATGGTCTAAGGGGGCACTCGTCAGAGCTTGCAGTGTGCCACCAACAGAAAAGAAGGACCACCCTATTCCTCCACCTGCAAAGGTAAAAAATTGGCCGGCTTCCAGCCTGGACAGTCACACCACCTACCCAGCAAGGCCTCAACCAAACACCGAGTGGACAGTGCCAAGGTCCCTGTAGCAACTGTCAAGATGGGGAAGGGCCACAAGCCAAAGGGCACATCATCTCTGGGCACGATGTCTTCTGGTGAGGGGCTGGTGACCACCATATCATCACCACAGTCACCACCGCTGCTCCGACCGCCACCTGCACCACTGCTTACACAATGTCAGTCTGCAGCATCCTCCCCAAGGATCAGCAATCCGAGGCTGCTGGAGAGAATATGGTGTCTCCATCCACCACAACCGTCACTTGCACCACGGCCAGCACTGGCAGCATCTCCGCCGAAGACAACGCCACCTGCACCACCATCAGCACCACCTTGTGCACAGCCGATGCTACGTTGTTGAATGTCAGCCCCATCCCCAGTGTGCAGCCATCAGAGTCTGCAGGTGACGTCCTGGACCCTGGAAACGCCACTTGAGACACCACCTCTAGCACTGACACGAACCAGCAATCGGCAGCCTAAGTCCCTGCAGGAAGAAGTGTGGCTCTGCCTCCATGGAGTATCATGCTACCTGTTCCAGGTACATCGCGTGGCTGAGACACCCAGGTGGGACGAAGTCAACTGACACACCACAGTACAGCATCACTGGGCACAAAGCCCCCTCCAGAACCAGTGGAGAAATGCATTCACTCACCCCTTCCTTGGAAGGATGAAACACTCTGGGCACAAAGCCCCCTCCAGAACCAGTGGAGAAATGCATCCACTCACCCCTTTCTTGGCAGGATTAAGCAGACTGGACACAAAGCCCCCTCCAGAACCAGTGGAAGAAGGCATCCACTAGAGAGACTGTGGCTTTACACTCCCCAGGAGCAAGCAGTGGGCAGTGAACCCACTTGAGAGACTTGAGAGACTGTGGCTTTGCACTCCCAAGGACCAGGCAGTGGGCAGAGACTTGAGAGACTGTGGCTTTGCACTCCCCAGGACCAAGCAGTGGGCAGTGAACCCACTTGAGAGACTTAAGAAACTGTGGCTTTGCACTCCCCAGGACCACGAAGTGGGCAGTGAACCCACTTGAGAGACTTGAGAGACTGTGGCTTTGCACTCCCCAGGAGCAAGCAGTGGGCAAGGAGCCCCCTCGAGGAGCATGGCATCGTACCATCATCCGGCTGACGTGCCCCCCCTCCCCGCCCCCCAGAGGTGCCTGTTTTTTTTTTTTTAAACCTGTTGCCCCTGCAGTGTTCTCTCCGTTTTGAGGCAGGTGTCATGTGTGGGCTTCGACCATGCTTTTTGGGACCACTGGTCCATGGACATTTCATGGGACAGTGTACGGACTTGTGTACTTGCCGTAAATATTTGTGTATACTGATTATTTGCTGTTCTCTTTGTCTATCTGATTGTTCGAATAGTACACTAGTTAAGTTCATTTCCTTTTCCCCTTGCGTTCTTCCAGGGGGTGACGGGGTGTATCTGTGATGTTTTTGGATATGTGTGTGTGTATGTTGTTGTGGGTGGGGCGTGGGGGGTGGGGGTGTTGCGTGCTGCGTGTGTGTGTCACTCTCTTTTCCCTCCTCCCCTCCCCTGTGTGCTAGGTGCAATACTCACCGTCGTCGTTGCAGCTGCCGCCTTCTTTCCACTTCGTGTTGTATTAATAGATACAGCAGCATGGGTAAGACCTGCAATTCGGGCTCCATGGCATCCTGGTTCTTCTTGGAATGTTGAGAGGTGAGTGGTTTCCCTTCAGAGTACTGTTTCTGCCGTGCTTTTGATGGCGTTGGTAAAGCCCCAGAAAAACGGGTGGATTGGTGCCTTGTAATAGTGTGGGTGGTACATTGTCTTCTGCCTGTCTGTTGGTGGTTACCGCCGCGGTGTTTGTTGCTACCTCCGTGGCGGTCTGAGTGTTAAAGTGGCTGTCTGTGTTCGCGGTTTCCGCCATGGTCGTGATCCCATTTTTTTTACCGCCGGCTTGTTGCCGGTATTACTGCCACTTTAACACCGACCGCCAGGGTTGTAATGAGGGCCTAAATTACTTGATACCTTCTTAGGCCATCCATTTTTTATATTCAATAAAACGTCCTGTAAATTGTGGTCCTTCAGGTCCTTCATTAATGGCAGGGTAACTTTGGTCATGAATTAAACCCACTTGAAAACCATTACACGTTTCATCTTCACACCGCTCCAACATGATTGGCATTCGTGACAAAAAATCTTTTTCCCTGGTGTACATACAATGTTGTAAAGAACATTTTGCATTCACATAGATATTCTGGCCAATCTAGATGAAGCAATGGATGACCCTTGTGGTTTGTGATCACAGCGGAACATGCAACCTTTTCCCCAAATAAAATATTTAAAATGTTCTAATCCCCATGCACAAGACAATGCTTCTTTTTCATTTATAGGCCACTTCTCACTCAGTGACTAAGATCTAGAAGCATATGCAATAATATGCTCCCCACCCTTACCATGTTTCTGAGATAATACAGCTCCTAACCCTTTATTACTGGCATCCATTGTAATAATACTCTCAGCTAAAGGGTCAAAGCTCCTCAAAGCTATAGCATTGCCAATTGCTGTTTTAATGACTCTGAAATCATTATCCTAATCCTTATTCCACAGAAAAACACAATCCTTTTTAAGTAGCTGAGAAATATCATGAGATTTTTCTGCAAAAAGTAGGAATGAATTTCTAACAAAATTCTGCCATACCCAAAAATGACCTTACATCCTCTTTGCCAGTAGGAATGGGTGCATCCCTTATAGCAGCAAGCAATAAAGGTTTTGGTTTGACGCCAGATTCTCTGATGACATGCCCCAAATACGTAACACTCTTACATGCAAACTTACATTTAGAATGTTCTACTGTAAGCCCCTTTTGCTGAATTATCCTTAGGACTTTCAAAAGCCTATTCTCATGCTCCTCCTTACTTGATCCAAATATCAATATATCATCTTGAAAAAAAGTTACCCCCTGATCCTTGCTAAAAAGATAAAACATTAACCGCAGAAACACTGCAGCAGCATACGCCAGTCCGAATGGCATATTTGTAAACTGGAAGCAACCGAAAGGAGTAATAAATTATGTTAATTTCATCGATTCAGGTGATAAGGAGACATGAATATAAGCAGAGGATAAATCAGTGGTCGAAAACCATTTTGCGCCCTTTAAACGTGATAATTTAATTAATTTTCGGTAAGGGAAATCTATCTATAAGAATGTTGTTATTCAAATAGCGTAAATCCACACAATCCTATTTTTTTATTGCTACGTCTTGCCATCACCACTGGAGAAATCCACTCTGACGCTTCTATAGGTTCTATCACCCGAGTGGCAACTAGTTTGTCTAACTCCTTGGAAACTTCTTCCTTCGAAAAAAATTGGTATATTGCAACATTTATGCACCTTTGAAACGGCACCATCCTTAAGTATTATTATATGCTAAAAACCTTGTGGGTTACGTAGTTTTTTTATCAAACACTGATGGAAATTGCCTTAACATTTTCTTAGCAATAGTACTGCCTTCATCCTCCCTTAAAACCTGGTCTTCACTATTTGGATTCAGTATGATATGCAACTATTTTTGATCATCCCATCCCAACACAGGTGGACCCTTCGGTGCAACATATAGTTTAGCCCTAGTTTCTCTACCTTTGAATCTAAAGGAAAACGTCTGTGTCTAGATTTTAGTAGCTGTTCACCTACTTTCTGTACAAAGGAACTTTTCCAAAGGTTCTCATTGATTATTGTACAGTCAGTGAAAATCTTTACCATCACCCCTCCAATATCCATTAAACATTCTGATTTGTTTTTGCTGACCACATCATTGATGTTAAACACTAGGTTATCCCTGACATTCAGAACAAGATCACTAACTGAACTCCCCTCATCATCATCCTCCTGTTCACTACGGTCACACACATATTTCACATTTGTCCTCTATTTCTTAGATACTTTAGTAAAATGACCTAATATTCCATAATTATTACACTTTTGTGTGGCTGCAGGACAGTTCTTGCTATAGGCTAAGTGATTTAAATTACCACACCTATAAAACTTAGTAGGTTCTCTGGTTTTACCCTTATCCAAACCATATTTTTGATTGTATTCTTATTTGTAGTAACCTTACAAACCACTTCAGGCTCTTGTGCATCCTGTGTGGGAGCCACAGCACACCTGCTAGAGATTTCTGCTTTGCACGCAATGGCAAGAACATCCTCTAAAGGTGCATCACCATTAACCCAAGGCCGCTCTTGAATGGTTGGATTGCATGTATGCATGACGACTTGATCCCTAATCAACTCCTCACATAAATTGCCACATTTGCAATCCATTGCTTTTTTTTTTAACTCAGCACATAATTATCAATTGACTCCAAATTATTCAGCTTCCTCTGGAAAAATTTAAACCTTGTAATTCCTATACATACTCAAGGTGCAAAGTAATTATCCAATTTTAGTAGAGCCAAATCACACACATTCATATCTCCAGCGATAATTACAGTAGTCATTTGGTTATACACCTTCAACCCCAATGGTCCTAAAGAATGTAGCAAAAACCTTTTTTTCTGTTCCGGAGCCATCTTCCCTGACTCATTTACAGGATAAATGAAATTAGTGAAATCTGCTTTCCATTCCAACCATTTCAATGATGTTTCTAATCCATCTCACCATAAAGGTTGAGGTGGACAAATCCTGTAATTTTGTGAAATCATTATGAATGGACTTCTCCAGTGACCACACGTAACCCAAACAGGGACTAGTTCACTGTCCAATCTTCACCATAATATCCTTAAAGGTGAATGAAAAGAAGTAAGAAACCAAAAACAGTGCAAAAATACCATTAAACTGTATAAAGCAGCTTCAATGTGGTTGCAGGAGTTGACAACAATGCAGTGCTTACAAGATATGGGTGACTGCTGCTCAACAATTTCACTGTAACAAAGATTTTATGTAAATAAATGGAATCCAAGTTGGCCACCGCACACAAGGTCACGTAGCGTGACCCTATGCGCTGATGACAACAGTGGCATACAAGGTTGTGGTGTAAGAATGATGATCCGAAGATCCCAAATGTTCCAACAATGACAGCTTTCCACAACAATGACAGCTTATGAAATCTCCTCCAGAGTGAGGTAATCCACGCTGATGGCTGATGACGGCTCCTCCAGCATGAGGTAATGTGCTCAAGTGTAAAACATAAAAATTAATTAAAGAATTAAGCCAAGAGCTGAGCTCAGTAAAAGCTTCCCAATATTGTAAAATAGCCAGCTGTGTCACGTAAACACACAACGGAGGATCGCAGGAACAAAGTAGATCCATGAAGGCAGCACTAGCCTCTTTTGCCACAAAGTCAGCAGTAGAAGTAGTGTAGGTCCAACAGCTCCTCAGGTCTCTTCAGCAGTGTAGAGAAGGATAGACTCCAAAATGTATGTAGGAGGCTGCCCTGGCTTGTAGTGGGTACCAAGGGGTACTTACACTCTGTACCAGGTCCAGTTATCCCTTATTAGTGTAGAAGAGGTGTCTAGCAGCTTAGGCTGATAGAAAAGGTAGCTTAGCAGAGCAGCTTAGGCTGAACTAGGAGACATGTGAAGCTCCTACTATACCACTGGTGTCATATGCACAATATCATAAGAAAACACAATACACAGATATACTAAAAATAAAGGTACTTTATTTTTATGACAATATGCCAAAAGTATCTCAGTGAGTACCCTTAGTATGAGGATAGCAAATATACACAAGATATATGTACACAATACCAAAATTATGCAGCAATAGCAATAGAAAGCAATGCAAGCAATGTACAGTCACAATAGATTGCAATGAGAGCACATAGGTATAGGGGCAACACAAACCATATACTCCAAAAGTGGAATGCGAATAATGTATGGACCCCAAACCTATGTGAGCTTGTAGAGGGTCGCTGGGACTGTAATAAAACAGTGAGGGTTAGAAAAATAGCCCACCCCAAGACCCTGAAAAGTAGGTGTAAAGTGCACCTAAGTTCCCAAGAGAGCACAGAAGTCGTGATAGGGGAATTCTGCAAGGAAGACCAACACCAGCAATGCAACAACAATGGATTTCCAGACGAGAGTACCTGTGGAACAAGGGGACCAAGTCCAAGAGTCACACTCAAGTCGTGAGTGGGCAGATGCCCAAGAAATGGCAGCTGAGGGTGCAAAGAAGCTGCCACCAGATGGTAGAAGCTGTGGATTCAGCAAGAACGAAGAGGACTAGGAACTTCCCCTTTGAAGAATGGATGTCCAATGTTGTGAAGAAGCTTGCAGAGGTGTTTCCGTGCAGAAATACCGCAAACAAGCCTTGCTAGCTGCAAGGGTCGCGGTTAGGGTTTTTGGATGCTGCTGTGGCCCAGGAGGGACCAGGATGTCACCAATTGCACGATGAGAAAGAGAGGGCACCCAGCAAGACAAGGAGCCCACTCAGAAGCAAGCAGCACCTGCAGAAGTGCCGGAACAGGCACTACGAAGAAGAGTGAACTGGAGCTCACCCGAAGTCACAAAAGACGGTCCCACGACGCCGGAGGACAACTCAGGAGGTCGTGCACTGCAGGTTAGAGTGTCGGGGACCCAGGCTTGGCTGTGCACAAAGGAAATCCTGGAAGAGTGCACAAGAGCCGGAGCAGCTGCAAATCACGCAGTACCAAGCAATGCAGTCTAGCGTGGGGAGGCAAGGACTTACCTCCACCAAACTTGGACTGAAGAGTCACTGGACTGTGGGAGTCACTTGGACAGAGTTGCTGAGTTCCAGGGACCACGCTCGTCGTGCTGAGAGGGGACCCAGAGGACCGGTGATGCAGTCTTTTGGTGCCTGCGGTTGCAGGGGGAAGATTCCGTCGACCCATGGGAGATTTCTTCAGAGCTTCTAGTGCAGAGAGGAGGCAAACTACCCCCACAGCATGCACCACCAGGAAAACAGTCAAGAAGGCCGCAGGATCAGCGATACAAGGTTGCAGTAGTCATCTTTGCTTCTTTGTTGCGGTTTTGCAGGCGTCCAGAGCAGTAAGCGGTCGATTCCTTGGCAGAAGGTGAAGAGAGAGATGCAGAGGAACTCTGATGAGCTCTTGCATTCGTTATCTCAAGAATTCCCCAAAGCAGAGACCCTAAATAGCCAGAAAATGAGGTTTGGCTACTTAGGAAGGAGGATAGGCTAGCAACACAGGTAAGAGCCTATCAGAAGGAGTCTCTGACGTCATCTGCTGGCCCTGGCCACTCAGAGCAGTCCAGTGTGCCAGCAGCACCTCTGTTTCCAAGATGGCAGAGGTCTGGAGCACACTGGAGGAGCTCTGGGCACCTCCCAGGGGAGGTGCAGGTCAGGGGAGTGATCACTCCCCTTTCCTTTGTCCAGTTTCACGCCAGAGCAGGGCTGGGGGATCCCTGAACCGGTATAGACTGGCTTATGCAGAGATGGGCACCATCTGTGCCCATCAAAGCATTTCCAGAGGCTGGGGGAGGCTACTCCTCCCCAGCCCTGACACCTTTTTCCAAAGGGAGAGGGTGGAACACCCTCTCTCTGAGGAAGTTCTTTGTTCTGCCTTCCTGGGCCAAGCCTGGCTGGACCACAGGAGGGCAGAAACCTGTCTGAGGGGTTGGCAGCAGCAGCAGCTGCAGTGAAACCCCGGGAAAGGTAGTTTGGCAGTACCCGGGTCTGTGCTAGAGACTCGGGGGATCATGAATTGTCTCCCCAATGCCAGAATGGCATTGGGGTGGCAATTCTATGATCTTAGACATGTTACATGGCCATGTTCGGAGTTACCATTGTGACGCTATACATATGTAGTGACATATGTATAGTGCACGCGTGTAATGGTGTCCCCGCACTCACAAAGTCTGGGGAATTTGCCCTGAACAATGTGGGGGCACCTTGGCTAGTGCCGGGGTGCCCACACACTAAGTAACATAGCACCCAACCTTTACCAGGTAAAGGTTAGACATATAGGTGACTTATAAGTTACTTAAGTGCAGTGGTAAATGGCTGTGAAATAACATGTACGTTATATCACTCAGGCTGCAGTGGCAGGCCTGTGTAAGAATTGTCAGAGCTCCCTATGGGTGGCAAAAGAAATGCTGCAGCCCATAGGGATCTCCTGGAACCCCAATACCCTGGATACCTCAGTACCATATACTAGGGAATTATAAGGGTGTTCCAGTATGCCAATGTGAATTGGTGAAATTGTTCACTAGCCTGTTAGTGACAATTTGTACAGAGAGAGAATAACCACTGAGGTTTTGGTTAGCAGAGCCTCAGTGAGACAGTTAGGCATCACACAGGGAACACATAAATATAGGTCACAAACTTATGAGCACTGGGGTCCTGGCTAGCAGGGTCCCAGTGACACATAACAAACATACTGAAAACATAGTGTCTTCACTATGAGCACTGGGCCCTGGCTAGCAGGATCCCAGTGAGACAGTGAAAACACCCTGACATACACTAACAAACAGGCCAAAAGTGGGGGTAACAAGGCTAGAAAGAGGCTACTTTCTCACACAACCCCCCCCCCCCCCCCAAACGAAGGACAATAAGGCTAACCTTGGCTAGTTGAGACTTTATTGTCTAAGTGGTGATAAGTAGAGAGTAGCTCTGCAATAGACTGGTTATTCCCTTTATCATCCACTATATGGTTACTTCCCTGTGGGGATGTAAACCACCCTGTTTGAAGTTTTTTAGCTAAGCAACAATGTGAAGATATATTTTCAAAGTTTCTATCAGTAAGTTTTAGTTTAGAGCAGTGGGAATTATCCACTGAACCTATTTCTAGTGATGAGAATGCCAGATAGGGATGCTGTCTCAGTAAAGCCATCGCTGGGCATAAACTTTGTCCATATGGCTGGAAGAGAGAACAGGGATGCTGTTTCTCTTTAGTTGGAGCAGGGCAGGGATGCTGTCCTATGAGCTCCATACTAGGGCAGGGCTGCTGTCCTAAGTGTTGTGAGGCAGTGCAGGGTTTCTGGACTAAAGTTTCTCTGGGAGGGTTGGAGGGATGCTCCATGTTAACTAAAATGGTGCTCTTTTTCTCACCAATGTTAGTTATCCCACAGAGAGGTACTTCCACCTCAGGGAGTACAGCTATGGCAGCTGATGATTCCCTTGGAACAGGTGCCACCCCAGGAGAGGTTTCTCCCACCACAGGAATGGTATCCTGATTGACAGGGTGGTCAGGGGATACTGTGATACCCTTTTTACCTGTTGTTGGAGAGGGATCCTGAGTTTTCAGGCCTCTCTCCTTTGCTTTTTCATTTCAGTAGAAATGGAAGGGAACAATTCCTCAGGGATACCCAGCATGGCTGCATGGGTATAAAACTCTACATCAGCCCAACCTGAGGCCTCTAGGTCATTACCTAAGAGACAATCTATAGGTAAGCTAGGTGATGCTACTACCTGCTTAGGGCCAGTGACTCCACCCCAACTAAGCTGAACTATAGCTAAGGGAAGAAACTTAGTGGAGTTATGGACATCAATAATCTTATACTGTTGTCCAATGATGTGTTGTTCAGGAGCCACAAGGTTTTCAGTCACCAAAGTGATACTGGCACCTGTGTCCCTGTAGGCCTGGGCCTCAACACCATTTATTGAAACTGTCTGCCTGTACTTATCCATTGTAAGGGGACAAGCAGCCAGTATGGCAAGGCCAATGCCACTAGGTGTGACAGAAACTGTCTTGGGACTGACTACCCCAGTTTCTATGATGGACCCATAAGTGAACCCAACTACACCCTTCGATTAACTGTTGCCAGAAGTCCCACCACTAGTACCACTACTGCTAGGGGCACTAGAGCTTGATGTATTAGTGGTGGTAGGCTCAGGGGTTTACCTGGACAGGACATATCCCCTGGCCTATGGCCTCTGTTTTTACACACAAAGCACCAATGCTTTTTAATGTGTGTGGGTTGAGAAGAAGAGGAAGAATTTGTTTTATCCCCACCCCCTGAAGAGTGTTTAGGATTTGAAGAAGGATCTTTGGTTTTACCCTTATCCCCATGCTTATCCTGAGATTTCTCACCATCTTTCTTCTTGCCATCCTTGTCACCACCTGTATGAACTTTTCTGTTCACTCTTGTTCTGATCCATTTGTCTGCCTTCTTTCCCAATTCTTGGGGAGAGGTCAGATCTGAGTCCACCAGATACTGGTGCAACAAATCAGACACACAATTATTAAGAATATGCTCTCTCAGGATTAAGTTATACAGGCTTTCATAGTCAGAAACTTTACTGCCATGTAACCACCCCTCCAAGGCCTTCCCTGAATGGTCAACAAAGTCTACCCAGTCTTGTGAAGGCTCCTTTTTGGTTTCTCTGAGCTTGATCCTGTACTGTTCAGTGATTAAGCCATAACCATCTAGGAGTGCATTCTTAAGAACTGTAAAATTATTGGCATCACTTTCTTTCACAGTAAGGAGCCTATCCCTACCCTTTCCACTGAAAGATAGCCATAGGATAGCAGCCCACTGCCTTTGAGGGACCCCCTGTACAACACAGGCCCTCTCAAGTGCAGCAAACCACTTGTTAATGGCATCCCTCTCCTTATAAGGGGGAACTATCTTGTGCAGATTCCTAGAATCATGCTCTTTCACAGGATTACTATCTGTAATACTGCTGCTGCCACCATGCGGTCCAAACCCCAACCTCTGCCTTTCTTTTTCTAAGTCAAATGCTTCCCTGTCTAGATCCAGCTGTTGCTTTTTAAGCTTCAGCCTGAACTCTTCCACTGTCAATCTATTGAGTTCCCTTTCTAACACTCTGTCATCAGAGTGGGTGGGTTGGGCATGCTTAGACACAGAAGAATGGTGTGAATGAACAGAGGGAGACCTGTCCCTAACAGATGGCACTCTAACAACCTGGCCTAAAGGAGTGATATTCCTACTGTGATGAGAGCTCACATTAGTACCAGCCATGCTAGGTGGCCTGCTAAGGGGCAGGTTGGGAAGATTCTCGTATAACACTTTTGCTGGGGCTACCCCAGAATCAGAGTGTAAACCATCAGCTAATCTGTCACCTGATGTGCCAGCTAAGGCCTTATCATTTTTTATGAGCATATTAACTAACAATTCTCTAGAGGGATTCTTCCCTACCCCTAAACCTCTATCAATGCAGAGACTCCTTACACCTTTCCAGTTAAGGTGGTCATAAGCTGTGCTGGCCAGATCCAGAGTTTGACCTGTACCAGACATGATAGAAAGGGGATTAAGGGACAGAAAAAGAAAGAAAAAGTTTCAGAACTTTTTAAGGAACAGAAAAAAACTTTTTCAACTTTTAAGAAACTTTTTGAAAGTTTTAGAGGTACTTTTCAGCACTTAGCAATAGAGTAAGAGAAGAAAAGCAAAACTTTTTGGTTAGGTGTACATACACTGAACTTGTTTTGTATATTTTTCTCTTATGAAAATTACAAAATGACAAAGTGGTAAGTAGTTGCAAGTACTTATCCCACCGCTGCACAACCAATGTAGGAGGCTGGCCTGGCTTGTAGTGGGTACCAAGGGGTACTTACACTCTGTACCAGGTCCAGTTATCCCTTATTAGTGTAGAAGAGGTGTCTAGCAGCTTATGCTGATAGAAAAGGTAGCTTAGCAGAGCAGCTTAGGCTGAACTAGGAGACGTGTGAAGCTCCTACTATACCACTGGTGTCATATGCACAATATCATAAGAAAACACAATACACAGATATACTAAAAATAAAGGTACTTTATTTTTATGACAATATGCCAAAAGTATCTCAGTGAGTACCCTCAGTATGAGGATAGCAAATATACACAAGATATATGTAAACAATACCAAAATTATGCAGTAATAGCAATAGAAAGCAATGCAAGCAATGTACAGTCACAATAGATTGCAATGAGAGCACATAAGTATAGGGGCAACACAAACCATATACTCCAAAAGTGGAATGCGAATAACGTATGGACCCCAAACCTATGTGAGCTTGTAGAGGGTCACTGGGACTGTAAGAAAACAGTGAGGGTTAGAAAAATAGCCCACCCCAAGACCCTGAAAAGTAGGTGTAAAGTGCACCTAAGTTCCCCAGAGAGCACAGAAGTCGTGATTGGGGAATTTTGCAAGGAAGACCAACACCAGCAATGCAACAACGATGGATTTCCAGACGAGAGTACCTGTGGAACAAGGGGACCAAGTCCAAGAGTCACACTCAAGTCGTGAGTGGGCAGATGCCCAAGAAATGCCAGCTGAGGGTGCAAAGAAGCTGCCACTGAATGGTAGAAGCTGTGGATTCTGCAAGAACGAAGAGGACTAGGAACTTCCCCTTTGGTTAATCGATGTCCCATGTCATGAAGAAGCTTGCAGAGGTGTTTCCGTGCAGAAAGACCGCAAACAAGCCTTGCTAGCTGCAAGGGTTGCGGTTAGGGTTTTTGGATGCTGCTGTGGCCCAGGAGGGACCAGGATGTCACCAATTGCTTGAGGAGACAGAGGAGGCACCCAGCAAGACAAGGAGCCCACTCAGAAGCAAGCAGCACCTGCAGAAGTGCCAGAACAGGCACTACAAAGAAGAGTGAACCGGAGCTCACCCGAAGTCACAAAAGAAGGTCCTACGACGCCGGAGGACAACTCAGGAGGTCGTGCACTGCAGGTTAGAGTGTCGGGGACCCAGGCTTGGCTGTGCACAAAGAAAATCCTGGAAGAGTGCACAGGAGCCGGAGCAGCTGCAAATCACGCAGTACCAAGCAATGCAGTCTAGCGTGGGGAGGCAAGGACTTACCTCCACCAAACTTGGACTGAAGAGTCACTGGACTGTGGGAATCACTTGGACAGAGTTGCTGAGTTCCAGGGACCACTCTGGTCGTGCTGAGAGGGGACCCAGAGGACCGGTGATGCAGTCTTTTGGTGCCTGCGGTTGCAGGGGGAAGATTCCGTCGACCCACAGGAGATTTCTTCAGAGCTTCTAGTGCAGAGAGGAGGCAGACTACCCCCACAGCATTCACCACCAGGAAAACAGTTGAGAAGGCCGCAGGATCAGCGATACAAGGTTGCAGTAGTCGTCTTTGCTACTTTGTTGCGGTTTTGCAGGCGTCCAGAGCAGTCAGCGGTCAACTCCTTGGCAGAAGGTGAAGAGAGAGATGCAGAGGAACTCTGATGAGCTCTTGCATTCGTTATCTCAAGAATTCCCCAAAGCAGAGACCCTAAATAGCCAGAAAAGGAGGTTTGGCTACTTAGGAAGGAGGATAGGCTAGCAACACAGGTAAGAGCCTATCAGAAGGAGTCTCTGACGTCATCTGCTGGCCCTGGCCACTCAGAGCAGTCCAGTGTGCCAGCAGCACCTCTGTTTCCAAGATGGCAGAGGTCTGGAGCACACTGGAGGAGCTCTGGGCACCTCCCAGGGGAGGTGCAGGTCAGGGGAGTGGTCACTCCCCTTTCCTTTGTCCAGTTTCGTACCAGAGCAGGGCTGGGGGATCCCTGAACCAGTGTAAACTGGCTTATGCAGAGATGGGCACCATCTGTGCCCATCAAAGCATTTCCAGAGGCTGGGGGAGGCTACTCCTCCCCAGCCCTGACACCTTTTTCCAAAGGGAGAGGGTGTAACACCCTCTCTCTGAGGACGTCCTTTGTTCTGCCTTCCTGGGCCAAGCCTGGCTGGACCCCAGGAGGGCAGAAACCTGTCTGAGGGGTTGGCAGCAGCTGCAGTGAAACCCCGGGAAAGGTAGTTTGGCAGTACCCGGGTCTGTGCTAGAGACTCGGGGGATCATGGAATTGTCTCCCCAATGCCAGAATGGCATTGGGGTGAAAATTCCATGTTCTTAGACATGTTAGATGGCTATGTTCGGAGTTACCATTGTGACGCTATACATATGTAGTGACATATGTATAGTGCACGCGTGTAATGGTGTCCCCGCACTCACAAAGTCCGGGGAATTTGCCCTGAACAATGTGGGGGCACCTTGGCTAGTGCCAGGGTGCCCACACACTAAGTAACTTAGCACCCAACCTTTACCAGGTAAAGGTTAGACATATAGGTGACTTATAAGTTACTTAAGTGCAGTGGTAAATGGCTGTGAAATAACGTGTACGTTATTTCACTCAGGCTGCAGTGGCAGGCCTGTGTAAGAATTGTCAGAGCTCCCTATGGGTGGCAAAAGAAATGCTGCAGCCCATAGGGATCTCCTGGAACCCCAATACCCTGGGTACCTCAGTACCATATACTAGGGAATTATAAGGGTGTTCCAGTATGCCAATGTGAATTGGTGAAATTGGTCAGTAGCCTGTTAGTGACAATTTGTACAGAGAGAGCATAACCACTGAGGTTCTGGTTAGCAGAGCCTCAGTGAGACAGTTAGGCATCACACAGGGAACACATACATATAGGTTACAAACTTATGAGCACTGGGGTCCTGGCTAGCACGGTCCCAGTGACACATAACAAACATACTGAAAACTTAGGGGGTGATTCTAAGTCTAGCGGGCGGCGGAGGCCGCCCGCCAGACTTCCCCCTCCAAAATACCGCTCCGCAGTCGGAAGACCGCTGAGGGTATTCTGGGTTTTGCACTGGGCTGGCGGGCGACCGCCAAAAGGCCGCCAGCCAGCCCAGTGCAAAACTACCTTCCCACGAGGACGCCGGCTCCGAAAGAAGCCGGCGGAGTGGGAAGGTGCGACGGGTGCAGTGGCACCCGTCGCGAATTTCACTGTCTGCAATGCAGACAGTGAAATTCCTTGTGGGGGCCCTCTTACGGGGGCCCCTGCAGTGCCCATGCCACTGGCATGGGCACTGCAGGGGCCCCCAGGGGCCCCACGACAACCCATACCACCATCCTGTTCCTGGCGGGCGAACTGCCAGGAACAGGATGGCGGTATGGGCTGTCAGAATCCCCATGGCGGCGCAGCGAGCTGCGCCGCCATGGAGGATTCAAATGGGCAGCGGAAAACCGGCGGGAGACCGCCGGTTTTCCACTTCTGACCGCGGTCAAACCGCCGCGGTCAGAATGCCCAGCGGGGCACCGCCAGCCTGTTGGCGGTGCCCCCGTCATTTTAGCCCTGGCGGTCTTGGACCGCCAGGGTTAGAATGACCCCCATAGTGTCTTCACTATGAGCACTGGGCCCTGGCTAGCAGGATCCCAGTGAGACAGTGAAAACACCCTGACATACACTCACAAACAGGCCAAAAGTGGGGGTAACAAGGCTAGAAAGAGGCTACTTTCTCACAATGTAGAATTGCAGAGTTACTTTATTTTGCTGAGGAGCATGAAATGACACCAGATTCATCGATGTCCTCACACCAACTGTTTCTGCCTGCAACATTCTGCATCTTAAACCCATACTTTCTATGAATGCCAGCTAACACAGTAATCCACCATTAAAGCTCAATTTAAAACACAACACTTTACAATTAGTTTCTCTCCAACATACATACAACCTTTCTAAGTTGGACTTTTATGCTTTTCGACAAATAAAAGCTAAAATCTCCACCAGTGGACCGATACATAGCTCACTCCTGATACCCAAACTCCAACTACTTCTCAAGAGTGGTCACATCACTTCAACAATGCATAAACTACTGACATCCAACAAGAACTTTCGTTACACACCACTCACACAAAAATGGTCCACCTTTTTTTCATCCAAGGTGCTAACCCCTCCAAAAGCGGATTTTTGATCACAAATAAGTCCTAATTTATTTAAACATAAACTGATACCACCCACCATCCAAACTAAGGGCTAGCTTTACAAGGCCCTTATGCCCCAAAACACCACATTTGCAGCAACATTTTTGCTACAAATGTGACATTAACGGGCTACTACCATAGCACTATATAAACAAGGTGGTGCAGACTACGTTTGCGCCACCTTGTAAACCTTTTGCGCCACATCATGCATGGGGCCATTCCCTCCTTAGAGGGATCGCTTCAAATGGCGCAATGGAATCTAAGAGATTCCATTGCACCATCTGTAGCCTCATTTTTAACACCAGCTTAAAGCAGACATTAACATGAGGCTCCCATTGATTTCTATTGGCCTCTTAAATCTATACTGGATTAGTGTCATATTTTTTTATGCTAATCCAGTATAAAGTTATAATAGTATCAGTAAAATAACGCTGTTGCCCCTAACATGCACCATGATATGCCGTATTGTAAACACAGTGCTACCATGGTGACGTTAGGGGCCGCAAGGATCCGCTAAAAAGTGGTGCATCACTACTGATGCGTCACTTTCTTTTAAATATGGCCCTAAATTTTCTCAACACACTTTCTATACTGGATCCCAATGAAACTATTTTGACTTAGGGTTAAAGACACTAACTTATGTTGATTGTGCGACCTTTCTAACAGTGACAATGAACATATGTGCTTTTCCTGTCCTAATTTTCTTGACTTCTAGCAAAACATAACATCACGACTTCAAAGGATTTTTAGATGGCCTTTGAACGTATCTTTCCCATATATCTTGCTAAGCCCATTCTTAGCAGTGCCTCCTATAAACTCCCCGATACTCATCTCCTGCTACTAGGCCTTCTACTCACCATTGCCATTATGGTAATCCTGAAACAGTAGAAATTCAATAAAAAGTATCATGCCATACCTGGTGGGCCTTGCACTTACCTAGATACCACCCACATTACACAAATGCAAGACAGATCACAACCAACTACATCGCAACATATTTGGAAAACACTTGACCTCTTTATGCAAAAACATCGTACCTGAGGAAATTCTTTCTCTCCACACAGTCCATACACCACACCGATGTACCTTGCTTCTCTGTGCTGATCAACATACACCTCTCTGTTTTATGACACATCTCTCTCTATTTCCCAGTTGTCTTGTTATCACTTACTCATCTCACACCAACAAAGACATGTATACTCCAACTACCTTAATCATAACCTCATTGTATCTCTACATTTATATCCGATTTTTATTATGGTATACCATGATTCTTTGTTATTTCAATGCTGTAGAGTGCTGTATTGACAGATATACCCCCTGGCTAAGATGCTTTCAATTTTATTCTTCCTCGCTCTCCCTACATTAGTTTTGCCTTAATTTGTTTTCCGTACTTTGTATTCTAAAACCTCAATAAAATAGTTAGAACCAAAAAAATAGTTTTCCACGACAGTGAGCTTCTGCAATGGAATATGAAATGCTGAGTAGTCGGATCTAACAAAGGAGGAAACAATAATTCATGCAATGGGAAATCAATTTCCTCATCACACCCAATTTCCTCCTGACACAATACTAAAGAGGACATGTTAAATAAAGGCAGTATTCTCCAGCTCCTTCGTCATATTCCAAGCCTATTTTTTCCTAACATGCCTGATAATATAGGAATCAATTTATTAAAAAATCCCCAATCTCCAGAAGAGAGGCTACTCAGGTAAAATGGATGACTTAAAAAACCGTTGAGCTGATGCTTCGCTTTAAAGAACTCTTTGCCAATTAGGGGTTTAGAGATAAAGACCTATAAAAAGGAGAATGTAAAATGTCCTGCTGTTCTAGCCATACTGCAACAACAAATCCTACACTGAAATAGTCACCACTGTGTCCTAAAATATACCAAAGGAATTATTAACACATCATGCAACATAAACAAAGTGCTCTATATCACAAAAGGTGAGGACAACCGTGGCATTGTCATGTGAGCTCCAATGCTGCAACAATGAGAGAAGAATTCTGGGGTTGCTTTCCATCAGTTCTTGTGACAGAGTAAGCCAGTACTCCAAGATACCAGTTTTAAAATTGAAACAGAGGTTTATGAATGCCACAAGTTCCATAACAATTATATAATCGAATGTAGCAGGTCTGAAAAGTGAGCTACAAAATATAAAGACAACCCCTTTTTTTGAATTATTTTTTTACTGGAAAATGTATACCCTAAAATGTAATTCACAACCGGATCGTCCATTACAGGTAATGTATCATGGCAAATACTGTAGAAGGCAATTAAAATAACAAATTGGCCACACCAATAAACACTTTGACCCTCATTGGCGGTTGGTGATAAAGTGGTGGTAATACCGCCAACAGGCTAGCGGTAAATACTGCAAAATTATGACCATTGAGCTGAGACAGAGGAGCCACTTTAACACACGGACCACCAGGGCTGAATCAACAGGCACCACAGTAGTAACCGCCTACAGCCAGGTGGAAGCCAATGTTCCGGCCACTGTATTAAGACACAGAAAACCGCCACCTTTTCTGAGTTGGTAACAATGACATCAAAAGCCTGGCGGAAACAGATCTCAGGAGTCAAAGGATTCACATGTGGAGACTCAGGGAAGAACCATAATGCCAAGAAGCCCAAGCTGCATATATTCTTAATGTTGATTTACGTCCTGCTCCACTACGAACACCAACAACGGCGAAGATGACCACGGTGAGTACAGCTGCCTAGCACATAGGGAAGGGGGTAGGAAAAAGAGAGTCACACACACACGCAACACACAACACCTCCACCTCCAACACCATACACACAAGCAGATGCAGCAACATAACATATTTACCCCGTACTGCCCAGGAACAATGCAAGGACAACTCCAATAGATAAAAGTGAGTGTAATAAGATAAAATAGTATCAATACATACATCCAAATAAAAAAGTATATACATATTTACAAATGAAGGGATACTGCCCAGTCCTCAATGTTCGTGGGCCACATGGCCACATTACAAAGTCCAAGGCCCCACTTTACTCCTGCAACAACATGGAGAGAACACTGCAGGGGCATCAGTTTGAAAATAGGCAGGCACCTCAGGGGGATGGGGAACGGAGGAGCACCTCAGCCAGAAGATGGTACAAGGCCACTGGTCCTGGAGGCGGCAACATGCCCATTGCTTTTTCCTAGGGCGTGCAAGGCCACAGTCTATCAAGTGGGTGACTTGCCCACTGGCTCTGGAGGGGGCAACATGTCCATTGCTTTGTCTTGGAGAGTGCAAGGCCACAGTCTCTCAAGTGGGTGACTTACCCACTGGCTCTGGATGGGGCAACATGCCCATTGCTTTGTCCTGGGGAGTGCAAGGCCACAGTCTCTCAAGTGGATGGCTTCTCCAGTGGTTCTGGAAGGGGCATCGTGCCCTGTGATCTTTATCCTGGGGAGGATGGGGTGAGGGGATGCCATCTCCACTGGTTCTGTAGGGAGCATTGTGCCCTGTGATCTTCATCCTGAGGAGGATGGGGTGAGTGGATGGCATCTCCACTGGCTCTGGAGGGAGCATCGTGCCCTGTGATCTTCATCCTGGGGAGGATGGGGTGAGTGGATGGCATCTCCACTGGTTCTAGAGAGGGCATTGTGGCTTGTGATGCAGATTTTGGGGAGTGCAAGGTCACAGTCTCTCAAGTGGGTGTCATACCCGCAGGATTTTCAGGGGGCAGGCGCACAACAGCCTATGGAGGCAGGACTACAGAAGAATATTCGCTGGTGGTGATGGCTGTTCAGTGGTGGCAATGATTCTGCAGTTGCTGGTAGTGGTGGTGAGGGGAAGCTCCAGCCTATCCCCTGCAACCTGGGATGGCTGCCCACTGGTGCTGCCACTGCTGGTGGTGGTGGGGGGAAGCTCTAGCCCATCGCCTGCAGCCTTGGATGGCTGTCCATTGGTGCTGCTACTGCTGGCGATTGTGGTGAGGGTAAGCTCCAGCACATCCCCTGCAGCCTCGGACAGCTGCCCACTGGTGCTGCTGCTGCTGGTGGTGATACTGGTGGCCCTGCTGCTGGCAGAGCTAGTGGTGGTGGTGGGACAGAAGTTCAAGCCCATCCCCTGCAGCCTTGGATGGATGGTGGTGTGGATTCCGATCTGAGCACCAAGCCCCGTGTCCTTACTGCCTGCTGGTGCAGGCGCCTTGCCCTTCCTGCCAGCAGCTGGGGATGGCTCCTTGCCCTTCCTTGCTGCAGCTGGGGGTGGCTCCTTGCCCTTCCTTCCTGCAGCTGGGGATGGCTCCTTGCCCTTCCTTCCCGCTGTTGGGGTGGCTTCTTGCCCTTCCTTCCTGAAGCTGGGGCTGGCTCCTTTCCCTTCCTTGCTGCAGCTGGGGGTGGCTCCTTGCCCTTCCATGCAGCAGTTGGGGTTGGCTCCTCACCCTTCCTTGCAGCAGCTGGGGGTGGCTCCTTGCCCTTCCTTGAAGCACTTGGGGAAGGCACCCTTTCCATCTGGCTAGCTGGTGGCCAGGATCCTTTCCCACCTGGAGTTGCTGGGGACAACACTGTGCCCGTGGACTGGGTGGCTGAGGTGCTTGCATGGGTTTTGACCACCCTGGCCTGATGTGAAGGATGGGGGGAGGGGTATGGAAGAGGTCAATGGTGGAGGGGAAAAGATTCTTAGGGACATTGGGGTGGGAAGAGGGAGAAGGTGTGGGAGTGGAGGAAGAGGGAGTGGTTGTAGGAGGTGTCAGTCTGCTGTGTTTGGGTATAGGTGCATGGACTGGATGCTGCTGTGAGATGGATGGGTGTAGGGTATCTGAGTGCTTGCGTTTGTGTACTTTGGTAAGAGGGGGCTAGACACAGTGGGAGAGGACACAGGGGATGTGTGCATGGATGTGGGGGTGTTGACTGCCAGTGAGGTGTGTGTTCTGATAGGTGTGCTGGTGATGGTGGTAGTGGATGAGGATGTAGTGCATGCAGATGTGAGTGGAGACGCAACTGGGAGTGAGGTGGACGAGGAGAAGGAGGAGGACACAGTTGAGGCAGTGGATGTTGGTATGTCTGCATCTGGATGGTGTTTGTGTGAGTGCCTGTGGGATGAAGGGTGGTGATTGTGTTTGCCATGTCCACTATTGTGTGTTGTCCTGTGTGCATGCTCGTCTGCCTTTGTGCTTTGGATGGGTTGGGGTTGAGGGGAATGGGATTGGGTAGAGGAAGTTGGAGGGGGGGTGGAAACAGTGACAATGGCAGCCATCAGAGAGGAGGTCAGAGCCTGGATTGATCTCTGTTGGGCTGCCATGCCAGTGTGAATGCCCTCCAGAATTGCATTTCTCTGTTGTATTTGGGCTGTGATCCCTTGGATGGCATTCACAATGGTTGACTGCCCAACAGAGATGGATCGCAGGAGGTCAATAGCCTCCTCACTCAGGACAGTAGGGCTCACTGGAACAGGGCCTGAGGTGCTTGGGGCACTGGAGATAACCACCTTCCTGGGTGAGCGGGCACAGGCAACTCGCTGAGGGGCTGCTGGGAGGGCGGTGCTGGTACGAGGGGTGGTGACTGTACCTGTAGCTGGGGTGGTCACAGAAGTGTCCGCCACCACCAGGGAGCTTCCAGAGGAGGAGGTATCTCAGTCTATATTGTCCCCTCGTGTCTCTGCCGTGGTGCTCGCCTCGCCCTCTGTCCCACTGGTGCCCTCTGCGTCAGTGGACTCTGCCTCCTGGGTCCTGTGGGAGGCAGCTCCCTCCATCACCGGTGCCTCTGCTCCTCCGCCAGATGATGCCAATGCACCTAAGGACAGGATGACAAAACAAGAAAGTGGGGGAGAGACAAAGGATACACTTGGTCAATGGCGGCACCAATACCACCGTTGGTGTACACAACACACTCACACACAGAGAACAGCCCTAAGCACTAGACAAGGCACTGCCAGTTACAATGCTAGTCACCAGACCATGGGTAGGGATAGATAACGCCAACTGCAGCATACCTGGGACCCACACACCCCTGCCCAGTAGTGGATGCCTAATAGCTGGGTTGGAGGAATTTCACATCAGAACCCTGCCCAACATGGGTCCTACTCTGCAATGTCAGGCCTGGTCTAGGGGCACCCACAGGCCCACATCCCCCACCCGGATACCATCCCACCAGGTGTAAGTAGTAATGAAGAGCATTGTACTCACCACTTGTTGCTGCTGTGATGCCCCCAAGTGCCCATCCAGCTCCAGATAGGCCACCGCCAGTATGCAGGCCATCATGGGGGTCAGGATTCGACGGGTACCCCTTCCCCATTGGGAGGCCATCCCCAGCTGGGCCTCCACCGTCTTCTGTGCCCAGAGTCTCAGGTCCTCCCACCATTTGTGACAGTGGGTGCTCCGTCGCCCATAGATCCCCAGGGTCCTCACATCCTTGGTGATGGCACGCCACATACCCTTCTTTTGATGGGCGCTGAACTGAAGAGAAAATAGACACAGGGAAAGGTATTAGTCAGACCGTCCTGCCTGTTACACTCATGGCCAACCATGCCCCTTCCCATCCCCATTAGCACAGACATGCCCCAGCATACATGCTGCACGTTACCCAGGGCCCATCCACCACCCTCCCCTACACGAGGCCTTCACACACAGCACGCCATGCATTCATGCCCCATGCATCGTACTCACAGTGTACTCACCTGTTGGTCTGGAGGCCCATACAGCAGTTGATACAGTGGTAGGACCCCTTCCACCTTTCCCTCCAACTCCACCGAGGTGAAGGCAGGGGCCCTTTCCACAGTCACATGAGCCATGGTAGGTTCCAGACACAGGTCACAGCAGCACATGCAGTGTAGGTCCTCTCCTGTTGAAGGTCAGATAGCACGGGGGTGAACAGATACAAAGTGGCAGTGACATCCGTGGCGGTGCATACCGTCACTGCCGGCGTACATCACCATAGGCCACTGTACCCCATAGGGCCTGATGATAACCAATAAGGAGTTGCACAGCGGTTTCTGACCGCCTCCCACAATGGCACACAGCGTCAGCGGAATTACCTAATTTCCACCTGTCCCTCCATACTGGAGAGGCGGATGCCATTTTAGGGGGGAGGCCATGAATCCTAACTGCGTCACAGTTCAAAATTTCACATTCTGGACATATACCACTAAACTATTGTAACATTCACAATATACATTAACTGTAGTGGTTACAATGTACAGATCATTCTTTTGCACCATAGATTGCAACTGCTGCGATGAATAGGAGATGGAGACATCCCTTGTGTACAGACCCCTGGTGGACTTGGCAACAATGAAGGACAGGCACATTATCCTCACCTACAGACTTGCCAGGGCCACAGTCACAGAGCTGTGCACCCAATTGGAGCCAGACCTGATATCTGATGTCCGTCACCCCACTGGGATCCCCGCTCTTGTGCATGTGCTATCAGTGCTCCATTTTTTGGCAACAGGTTCTTTCCAAGTGACAGTGGGCTTGGCAGCAGGAATGTCACAGCCAATGTTCTCAATAGTGCTGACCAGAGTGTTGTCTGCTCTGATTAAACACGTGCAGCTACATCGTTTTCCCCCAGGTGGAGGATTTGGCCACAGTGAAGGCTGACTTCTATGCAATGGGACATATTCCCAACATCATTGGTGCGATTGATGGGACACATACTGCATTAGTCCCACCCCCGGCAAAATGAACAGGTCTTCAGAAATCAAAAAAGTTATCATTTGATGAATGTGCAGATGGCGTGCTTGGTGGACCAGTACATATCCCATGTCAATGCTAAATATCCAGGCTGGGTGCATGATGCATTTATCCTGAGGAATAGCAGCATACCAAATGTGAAGGCCCAACTCCAGAGGCACAGGGTGTGGCTAATAGGTGAGCCCCGATTCCCACCCAGTGGACATTGGTTTATGGGTATGGTGTGGGCCATAAGGGATAGTGTGTGGCTAACTGTTGTCCCTCGATATCTGCAGGTGACTCTGGTTAGCCCAACCTATCATGGCTACTGACCCCTGTGAGAAATCCCAGGACAAGGGCTGAGGAACATTACAATGAGGCACACGGGCGAACAAGAAGAATTATCGAACGTACCTTTGGCCTCCTGAAGGCCAGGTTTCAGTGCCTCCATCTAATTTGTGGATCCCTGTGCTATTCCCCCAAGAAGGTCTGCCAGATCATCGTGGCATGCTGTATGTTGCACAACCTTGCCTTGAGACACCATGTGCCTTTTCTGCAGGAGGAGGGGCTGGAGATGGACGTGTGACAGCAGTGGACCCTGTGGACAGTGAAGATGAGGGGGCAGAGGATGAGAATGAGGACAACAGAAGTGCAGTCATTCGTCAATACTTCCAATGACACGCAGAGAGACAGTGTTATTTCACATTTCATTGACAGTTTGATGTGTGACATTGTCAGTGGCAGGCTGTGAATTCCTACTTCTATGCCCGCTCACGGTACCATTGGCATCTCTTTTTGCATATGTTGGTGCCCCACTATTGCTTCTGGTGTGTTCACTGCAGCCAACTACAGGTCTTTCCTATGTTAACATTACTGTACAGTTGAACTGCAATGTTTAAAGCTTGTTAAACAAAGACACACTTGAATAATTTGACATACTCCATACTTGTATTTTTTCAAAGTGTGTTGATTGCATTGCTTTGAAGAAAAGGTGGAAGTGCTATGGGCTGGGGTGATGATGGAGGAAAGTCCAGGTCAGAGTCCGGTCTATTGTTAACACAGGTCCATTGTCCAAGGGGGCATAGGAAGGGGAGAAATGGCAGTCCAAGGTGGACAGGGTGACAGAGTGGGACACAATGGTAACAATCAGGAGAGTCTTATTTCCTGGTGGAGGTCTTGGCAATAGTCTCTGGCTTCTGGCTGGATCGGAGGGAACGTTTGCAGGGTGGTTCTCCTTCTGCAGGGGGATGGGTGCTGGTGGCCTGTTGATCCTATGGCGGGGCCTCCTGTCCACTAGTGGCAGTAGAGGTGGAGGGTTGTTCAGTAGTCTGGCTAGTGTCAGGGGCCCATTGGTGCCACTGCCTCCCTCATACTGTTGCCTATGTCTGCCAGCACCCCTGCAATTGAGACCAGGGTGGTGTTAATGGACTTCAAGTCCTCCCTGATCCCCAGGTACTGTCCCTCCTGCAGCCGCTTGTTCTCCTGCATTTTGTCCTGAATCTGGCCCAGCGTATCCTGGGAATGTTGGTATGCTCCCAGGATCACGGTGAGTGTCTCCTGGAGAGTCGATTCCCTGGGTCTGTCCTCCCCCTGGCACACAGCAGTCCCCCCAGCTATCCTGTTGTCCTGTGCCTCTGTCCCCTGAACTGTGTGCCCACTACCATTGACCCAAGGTCCCTGATTGTCCTGGGTTTGTGGGGAGGCCTAAGGTCCCTGTAGTGGTGGACAATCTGATGATTGACGTGTCCTGGGGACAGAGGTATGGGCCCGCTGGGTGGGTGCTATGGTAGTGTTTCCTGAGGGGGGAGGCTCTGTGGTGGTGTGAGACTGTGCCTGGGTAACTGACTGTCCGGAGGTCCCTGATGGGCCAGGTTGGTCATCCGGATCCAGGCAACCAGAGCTGCTGTCATCACGGTGGGCCTCTTCTGTGGCAGGACTGGATGTTGCTGGCACCTCTTCTCCGGTGACTTTGGCTGGGGTACCTGTGGGGATGTAAATACAGTGTTATTGTTTCTGTGTGTGACATATTGTGCATGGTTGGGTTGCCCTCTATGGTTGTTATTGCCCTGGCAGCTTTGCCTTGTATGGGCTAGCTGATTCTCTCTAGTGTGCATGCTGTAGTGATAGGTGTCCATGCAGGGCTGTGAGTGGTCTCCATGCATTGGTAGAGCATGCAGTGCTTGGCATTGGGATGAGTTGGTTGTGATGGTGGGGTGTGTGGGAAGTGGTGGAGTGATGGGAGTGAGGGTAAGGGTGGGGGTATGTAATGGCATGCCAGTGGGGGAGGTGACAGTAATAGTGACTTACCAGATTCCAGTCCTCCTCCTACTCCGGCCAGGCCCTCAGGATGCATGATTGCCAAGACTTGCTCCTCCCATGTTGTTAGTTGTGGGGGAGGAAGTGTAGGTCCACCGCCAGTCCTCTGTACTGCAAGCTGGTGTCTTGCTGCAATTGAATGCACCTTCCCCCATAGGTCGTCCCACCTCTTCCTGATGTCATCCCTTGTTCTGGGGTGCTGTCCCACGGCGTTGACCCTATCCACGATTCTCTGCCATAGCTCCATCTTCCTAGCAATGGATATCTGCTGCACCTGTGCTCCAAATAGCTGTGGCTCTACCCGGATGATTTCCTCCACCATGACCCTTAGACCCTCCTCAGAGTATCCGGGGTGTTCTTGTGGTGCCATGGGTGTAGTGTGAGTGGTGTGGGTGAGGATGTGTAGGGTGATGTGTTGGGGTGTGTGATGTAAGGTACGTGGGTGGTGTATAGGTGATGGTGGTATGTGGCTCTGGCTGTGTGGGTGCCCTTGCTGTCTCTCTCTGCTGGCAATTATTGGTATTAGTAAAGGGTTGTGGGTAATGTAGGCGTGTGTTTTATATTGGTATGGGTGTGTGGGTGTGGTGTGTGTCAGGTGTGTGTAGTTTGAATTGTCCAATGTGGTGTTGTTTTGTCTGTGTGTGTGTATTGTGAGCAAAGCGGTATGTACTGCAAATGGTTTACCACCGTTGAATGTCCGCCGTGGTGATTCGTGGGTCATTATGTTGTGGGCGTTGTTCTGTTGGCTTAACGGTGTGGGTTTTGATACCGTCAGTTTATCACTAATCTGTGGGCTGGTGGATTTGTGTGTGTGGTTGTATAGTGACTAATTGGTGTGTGTGTGTCATAATATGGTTAGTGGATATCCACCGCCGCAGCGATATGTTGGCAGCAGTCAGCATGGCGGTAAGTGGGATTTACCGCCGATGTCATAATGAGGGCCTTTGTTATTACATTCACGTCAAAGTCTTCAAAATCGGCTATGGAAACATTTCATCTTTACTTAATACACTCGATATCCTTTAGTTAGAGATCCCCACAAGGGAGTAAGAAGGGGTATGAAAGACAAGTGTTCATAGTTCAAATAGTGTTAAGAAAGAGGGGTTGCTACTGGAAAAAAAGGAGAACAAATACGCTCATAAGCAGGAGTTTGGTCCAACAAACTTTAAATGATATGTTTATATGATGCTGCCGCGACCATGACATGCATACAGTCTGTGTGGAAAGACATGTTCATTGTTTCCGTGATCCATCATATGAGAATAGCTGTTGTACCCACTCCTAGTGCAGTGTCTAGATGGGCATCTCTATGACGGTCATTAAGAAAAATCAACTCTGCTGATGGCTGTAAATTAACGTTATTGCAAGTGTTCATAACACCTATGACCTGCTCCCAAAGAAGTGTAATAACATACAGGACCAAAGTAAATGCAGAACTTCACCAGTATTATTGCCACAAATACAGCAGACTGATGTGCTGGCTAGTTTGGCTGTCTGCAGTTTCTGTAGCGACAAGTGTCAATCATGCAGCAACTTGACAAAACTAAGGGCCTCATTTACTAAGTGCTGGCACAGGGCAGCACTGCAAGTCATTTTGCTGCACCGCCTTGTGTCAAAACAAAAGGGAAGTGTTAGAAATGGGGTTTTTGGTTGGCAGTCAGGTTACCTCCTGTCCAAGCAAAAGCCCTCACTCTAGTCAGGGTAAGTCACACACTATCCAAGATTATCCTGTGCCCACCCTCTGGTAGCTTGGCACGAGCAGTCAGGCTTAACTTAGAAGGCAATGTGTAAAGTATTTGTGCAATAAATCATACAATACCACCATATAGCACCACAAAACTACACCACACAGTGTTTAGAAAAATATATAATATTTATCAGGATAATTGTAGGTCAAAAAGAATAAAGTTGCAATGGAAAATTGTAGAAATATCACAGGGAAGTGATATGAAGTGTCTTAAGTCTTTAGAATGCAATACAGTGTCTTTCAAGCACAAAGTACCTGGTTTCTGGTGGAAAATCTCCTCAGAGGGCCACAGGAGAAGAGATGCGTGGAAAAAGGGGTGTGTGCGTCGATTTCTCCTCAGCACACACAGACTTGCGTCGGTCTTTTCCACGCGGGGAAGTCGGGCGTCGTTTTCCGGCGCGCAGACAGTCTCTTTTTGTGGGTCGCGGGGATTACCAGATGTCCCGGGTCTGTGCGTGGATTCTCCTGCTTGTTTTCCGGCTGCGCGCCGTTCTGCGGGGCTGCGCGTCGAAGTTTCGATCTCACGGTAGGCGTTGCGTCGATTTCTCCTTGGAAGTCGGGCGGCGTTGTCCTTGCGAGGCCGTGCGTCGAAAGTTTGGTCTCACGGCAGGCGTCGCGTCGATTTCTCCTTGGAAGTCGGGCGGCGTTGTCCTTGCGAGGCCGTGCGTCAAAGTTTCGCACTCACGGTGGGCGTCGCGTCGATTTCTCCTGGAAAGTCGAGCGGCTTTGTCCTTGCGAGGTTGTGCGTCGAAGTCTCGATCGTCCCGAGGGCGTCGCGTCGATCAGCGTCGGTGTGCGGCGTTTTTCTCGCCGCGAAACAAGCTGTGCGTCGAAATTTTCGGCGCACGGAGCGTCCAAGTGAAAGGAAGAAGTCTTTTTGGTCCTGAGACTTCAAGGAACAGGAGGCAAGCTCTATCCAAGCCCTTGGAGAGCACTTTCACAGCCAGACAAGAGTTCAGCAAGGCAGCAGGGCAACAGCAAGACAGCAGTCCTTTGTAGAAAGCAGACAGGTGAGTCCTTTGAGCAGCCAGGCAGTTCTTCTTGGCAGGATGTAGTTTCTGGTTCCGGTTTCTTCTCCAGCAAGTGTCTGATGAGGTAGGGCAGAGGCCCTGTTTTATACCCAAATGTGCCTTTGAAGTAGGGGAGACTTCAAAGAGAGGCTAAGAAGTGCACCAGGTCCCCTTTCAGTTCAATCCTGTCTGCCAGGGTCCCAGTAGGGGGTGTGGCAGTCCTTTGTGTGAGGGCAGGCCCTCCACCCTCCCAGCCCAGGAAGACCCATTCAAAATGCAGATGTATGCAAGTGAGGCTGAGTACCCTGTGTTTGGGGTGTGTCTGAGTGAATGCACAAGGAGCTGTCAACTAAACCTAGCCAGACGTGGATTGTAAGGCACAGAAGGATTTAAGTGCAAAGAAATGCTCACTTTCTAAAAGTGGCATTTCTAGAATAGTAATATTAAATCCGACTTCACCAGTCAGTAGGATTTTGTATTACCATTCTGGCCATACTAAATATGACCTCCCTGCTCCTTTCAGATCAGCAGCTGCCACTTCAACAGTGTATGAGGGCAGCCCCAATGTTAGCCTATGAAGGGAGCAGGTCTCCCAGTAGTGCAAAAACGAATTTAGGAGTTTTACACTACCAGGACATATAACTACACAGGTACATGTCCTGCCTTTTACCTACACAGCACCCTGCTCTAGGGGATACCCAGGGCACACATTAAGGGTGACTTATATGCAGAAAAAGGGGGTTCTAGGCTTGGCAAGTACTTTTAAATGCCAAGTCGAGGTGGCAGTGAAACTGCACACCCAGGCCTAGCAATGGTAGGCCTGAGACAAGGAAAAGGGGCTACTTAAGTGGGTGGCACAATCCGTGCTGCAGGTCCACTAGTAGCATTTAATCTATATGCCCTAGGCACCTGGAGTGCACATGACTGGGGACTTATAAGTAGATTAAATAGTTCAATCAGGTATGATCCAAAGTTTACCATGTTTACAGAGAGAGAGCATATACACTTTATCACTGGTTAGCAGTGGTAAAGTGCGCAGAGTCTAAAAACCAGCAAAACAGTATCCAAAACGAGGAGGGAGGCAGGCAAAAAGTTAGGGGTGACTACCCTAAGGCTGTCAGGTCTAACATGTGTCCCCCCCAGCTGAAAGTGGGGAGAGCTACCCGACCTCCTGGGAGCTCTCATCGCTAAGGCGGAAGTACCTGGAGAGACCATCAGCATTGGCGTGGTCAACCCCTGGGCGATGTTCCACCGTAAAGTCCATCCCCTGTAGGGAAATGGACCACCTCAGAAGTTTTGGATTCTCACCCCTTATCTGCATGAGCCATCTGAGGGGTCTGTGGTCTGTCTGAACTAGGAAGTGAGTCCCAAACAGGTAGGGCCTCAGCTTCTTCAGGGCCCAGACCACAGCAAAAGCTTCTCTTTCAATAGCACTCCACCTCTGTTCCCGTGGTAATAGCCTTCTGCTAATAAAGACTACCGGTTGATCTTGGCCCTCCTCATTTAGCTGTGCTAGGACTGCCCCTATGCCATGCTCTGAAGCGTCTGTCTGCACGATAAATTCCTGGGAGTAGTCAGGGGCCTTGAGCACGGGGGCCGTGCACATGGCTTCCTTTAGGGCGTCAAAGGCTTTCTGACAAGCCTCTGTCCAATTCACCAACCTAGGTTGCTTCTTGGATGTGAGTTCTGTCAAGGGGGACACAATGGTACCATAGCCCTTGACAAACCTGCGGTAGTATCCGGTGAGGCCTAAAAAGGCTCTCACCTCAGTCTGGGTTCGAGGTGGTTGCCAGGCCTTGATAGTTTCGATCTTGGCCTGGAGTGGCTGCACCTTGCCACCACCTACTAGGTGTCCCAAGTACACCACGGAACCCTGCCCAATCTGGCACTTACTAGCCTTGATGGTCAGGCCTGCCTGTTGCAGGGCCTGAAGCACCTCCTTGAGGTGGAGCAGGTGTTCCTCCCAGCTGGAACTGTAGACAGCTATGTCATCCAGGTAGGCTGCACAGAAGGCATCCTTGCCAGCCAGGACCCCGTTAACCAACCGTTGGAAGGTAGCGGGGGCATTTTTTAATCCAAACGGCATCACTCGGAACTGGTAATGGCCGTCAGGGGTGGAAAAGGCGGACCTTTCCTTAGCCCCCTCAGTCAGGGCGATCTGCCAGTACCCTGAAGTAAGATCAAACGTACTCAGGAACTTGGCAGCGCCTAGCCTGTCCACGAGCTCATCAGCTCGGGGGATGGGGTGAGCATCAGTCCGGGTGACTGAGTTGAGACCCCGGTAGTCCACACAGAACCGGAGCTCTGGCTTTGCACCTGGGGCAGTAGCCTTAGGGACCAATACCACTGGGCTGGCCCAGGGACTACTGGATTTCTCAATGACCCCTAGAGTCAACATCTTGGAGACCTCCTCCTTGATGCTGGCCTTCACCTTATCCGACAACCTGTAAATTTTGTTTTTCACAGGGAGACTGTCACCGGTGTCAATATCATGAACACAGAGGTGGGTCAGCCCAGGAGTAAGGGAGAACAGGGGGGAGAACTGCTCCAACAGCTCAAAACAGTCTCCTTTCTGATTTAGAGTCAGGGTGCCAGACAGAATGACCCCGCTTACTGACCCATCACCTTCTTGGGCAGAGAGGAGGTCGGGGAGAGGTTCACTCTCCTCTTCCGTTCCTTCATCTGTGACCAGAAGCATGTTGATCTCCGACCTCTCACAATGAGCTTTTAGTCGGTTCACATGGAGCACCCTTAGGGGATTCCTAGGGGTTTTGAGGTCCACTAGGTAAGTGGCCTCCCCTTTCCGCTCCTTTATTTCAAATGGGCCAGACCAGCGGTCCTGGAGAGCTCTGGGCTCTACTGGCTCCATTACCCACACTTTGTCTCCAGGTTGAAACTCTACCAGGGTGGCCTTCTGGTCATACCATTGTTTCATCACCTCTTGACTGGCCTCAAGGTTATCTTGGGCTTCTTTCCAGAAGCGGGTCATCTGGTTGCGGAGGGCCAACATATAGCTGACCACATCCTGAGGGGGTGCCTTTGGAGCTTTCTCCAATCCCTCCTGGACAATGCTTAAGGGTCCCCTGACAGGGTACCCATAGAGAAGTTCAAAGGGACTGAACCCTACCCCTCTCTGGGGGACCTCTCTGTAAGCAAAGAGAAGGCATGGTAAGAGGACGTCCCACTTACGCCTCATGGCCTCAGGAAGGCCACCAATCATGCCTTTCAGGGTCTTGTTGAATCTCTCCACAAGACCGTTCGTCTGGGGGTGATAGGGTGTGGTGAACTTGTAAGTTACACCACACGCATCCCACAGCGACTTCATGTATGCGGACATGAAGTTAGTGCCTCTGTCAGACACTATTTCCTTGGGGAACCCCACACGGGTAAATATCCCCATCAGGGTTCTGGCCACCACCGGTGCAGTTACTGTCCTTAGAGGGATTGCCTCTGGGTAACGGGTGGCATGGTCCACCAAAACCAGGATGAACCTGTTGCCTAAGGCAGTTTTGGGGTCCAAGGGGCCAACAATGTCGATGCCCACCCTTTCAAAGGGGGTGCCAACGACAGGAAGTGGAATCAGGGGGGTTTTAACCCTTTTTCCTGCTTTACCACTGGCCTGGCAGGTAGGACAGGATCTGCAGAACTTGTCTGAGTGGGTCCTCATTTTGGGCCAATAAAAGTGGGTGACAAGCCTGTTAAAGGTCTTGCCCTGCCCCAAATGTCCTGCCAGGGGAATGTCGTGAGCCAGACCCAGTAGGAAGGTTCGGTAACATTGGGGGACCACCAGCACACGTGCTGCCCCAAAGCCCGGAACCTTAGGCTCACTGTAAAGGAGATCATTCTCCCAATATAGGTGGTGATCGCCAGAGGCGTCGCCGGCTGCCTGGTTTGAGGCTTGTTTCCTCAAACATTCTAGAGTGGGACATTCTTTCTGCGCCTTGCAGAAGTCCTCCCTGGTGGGTCCACCCTCAACTTGCCAACAAGCAAGCTCAGGTAAGTCACCTAGGGCGGCGATGTCTTCCCCAGTTGGCTCGGAAGCCTCCTCCTCAGGAGCCCCGTCAGCCACTGTGGGAACAGCGGGGGTCGGTTTCCCGCACCCCTGGTCCCTCCTCCTGGCAGCTCTCTGGGCCATCGTTCCAGGCTCCAGATGCCCTTGACTTCCCTCTCGGTCAGCCATGGACCGTGTGGTCATGCAGACCCACTCAGGTAACCCTAACATCTCCAGGTGAGACCTGAGCTCCACTTCTTTCCAAGCAGTGTGCTCAAGGTCATTGCCTAACAGACAATCTACAGGCATGGCAGGACTCACAGCTACTTTCAGAGTACCAGAGACCCCCCCCCACTCAAAGGGAACCAGAGCCACCGGTAGGTGACTCTCGCGATTGTCAGCTACTCTGACCTGGTGGAATGTATTAGGCATTATCTGCTCTGCTGACACCAGCTGACTCTTGATAGTAGTCATACTGGCTCCTGTGTCACGCAGAGCCTCCACCCTCTGCCCATCAATGGTGACCCACTGCCGGTACTTGGAAGTATTTCTAGGCATGTGGGCCTTGGGCACCAGTTCTCCTTCTCCCAGGGACACTAGGGAAATCTCTACCTGTTCCCCAAAGCTAGTTGGGTCCATCTCCCCCCCGAGTGCTACACTAGTCAACCCAGGTGCCTGTCCGGTAGTGGACGGTGCCCTCTTGGGGCACTGAGGATCGCCTTTGTAGTGACCATATTGGTAACATTCCATGCATTTGGGGCTAGATTTTCCTGACTTGTCAAATGTCCCTGGCTTTCTCCCAAATTTGGAAAAGGAAGGGTTGCCACCCCCTCCCTGGGAATTCTTTTGGGGGCCTTTAGAGAGTTCCTTATCTGTAAGTTTATCTCCCCCCTCTTTCTTCTGTTGGGAACCCTGACCACCTTTGTGGGAGTCCCCCCCAGGTACCTTTTTGGACACTCTGGTGCTAACCCAGAGGTCCGCCTCCTCAGCAAGCTTCCTGGGATCAGTCAGCTTACTATCCACTAGGTGCTGGCGCAAATCTGTATAAGTAACATTAAGCATATGCTCTCTCAGGATCAAATCATATAAACTTTTATAATCTGCTACTTTGTTGCCCCGCACCCATCCATTCAGTGCCTTACTAGAGAAATCAAAGAAATCTACCCATGTTTGTGTGGTTTGTTTGGTGCTGTCCCTGAACCTCTGACGGTATCCCTCAGGGGTCAGCCCAAACTTGGCAAGTAAAGTGGCTTTCTGGAGTGGGTATGTGTTTTGATCCGGTGGATCCAATGTGAGAAGTGTGTCCCTCCCCAATGGCGGCACATAACCCCACATAGCTACCCCCCATTGCCCTTCAGGAACCTCATGAGCCCTTAGTGCAACTTCATAAGCAGCTAACCATTTATCTATGTCATCTCCCACCACAAAACTGGGCACCACATTTTTGGGTATACGAACCTTCTTTTCTCCAGCAGGTCCTGTCTGTATGCTGCCACCATTATTGCTGGATTCAGACTGTCTTGCCTTGATCTCCAGCTCCTTGAGACTCAGTTCATGAGCCAACAATAGTTTCTTTTCAGCCAAAGCTCTTTCAGCTTCCACTTGTTTGGCTGCTCTTTCAGCTTCTGCTTGTTTGGCTGCCCTTTCAGCTTCTGCTTGAATCTGTTTGGCTGTCCTTTCAGCTTCAATCTGTTTGGCTGCTCTTTCAGCCTCAGCTTGTTTGGCTTCTCTTTCTGCCCTCCTCTCCTCCTGTTGCGCCTCAATTTTCAGTTTTGCCATTTGCAATTGGAACTCCCTTTCCTCTCTCCTTTCCTCTGCGGTCAGGCTTTGCATGGAGACACTGCTCCCTGGTCTGGAAGGGTGCACAATTGCAGTGGTAACACCATCCATAGATAGTGGAAATCCTTCTGAGGGGCCATTTTCTGGCTCCCCTTCCTCATCATCCTCTAAATGGGCTTCTGCCCAGGCCCTCAGCGCCACTTGAAAGTCCTCCTTTCTGGAGGCCCCTTGGGTGGGTACCCTCAATGCCCTGCAGAATCCTCTTAGTTGTTTGACCGTGTATGTATCCAACTGGACTAGGTCAAAGTCCCCTGTCTGAGACCCAGTCAGAGACATGTTGAGTGAGGATTTAGTTTTTGAAAATTGTCAGGAAAAAATGGATTTTCAAAAAGAGATAAAAACCAAGTTGACCTTCAACTGTGGGTAGGTAGTGAGATACTTAGCTACTGTATGTCACTGCACAAATACAAGTCCTATCCTCACCGCTGATCACCAATGTTAGAAATGGGGTTTTTGGTTGGCAGTCAGGTTACCTCCTGTCCAAGCAAAAGCCCTCACTCTAGTCAGGGTAAGTCACACACTATCCAAGATTATCCTGTGCCCACCCTCTGGTAGCTTGGCACGAGCAGTCAGGCTTAACTTAGAAGGCAATGTGTAAAGTATTTGTGCAATAAATCATACAATACCACCATATAGCACCACAAAACTACACCACACAGTGTTTAGAAAAATATATAATATTTATCAGGATAATTGTAGGTCAAAAAGAATAAAGTTGCAATGGAAAATTGTAGAAATATCACAGGGAAGTGATATGAAGTGTCTTAAGTCTTTAGAATGCAATACAGTGTCTTTCAAGCACAAAGTACCTGGTTTCTGGTGGAAAATCTCCTCAGAGGGCCACAGGAGAAGAGATGCGTGGAAAAAGGGGTGTGTGCGTCGATTTCTCCTCAGCACACACAGACTTGCGTCGGTCTTTTCCACGCGGGGAAGTCGGGCGTCGTTTTCCGGCGCGCAGACAGTCTCTTTTTGTGGGTCGCGGGGATTACCAGATGTCCCGGGTCTGTGCGTGGATTCTCCTGCTTGTTTTCCGGCTGCGCGTCGTTCTGCGGGGCTGCGCGTCGAAGTTTCGATCTCACGGTAGGCGTCGCGTCGATTTCTCCTTGGAAGTCGGGCGGCGTTGTCCTTGCGAGGCCGTGCGTCGAAAGTTTGGTCTCACGGCAGGCGTCGCGTCGATTTCTCCTTGGAAGTCGGGCGGCGTTGTCCTTGCGAGGCCGTGCGTCAAAGTTTCGCACTCACGGTGGGCGTCGCGTCGATTTCTCTTGGAAAGTCGAGCGGCTTTGTCCTTGCGAGGTTGTGCGTCGAAGTCTCGATCGTCCCGAGGGCGTCGCGTCGATCAGCGTCGGTGTGCGGCGTTTTTCTCGCCGCGAAACAAGCTGTGCGTCGAAATTTTCGGCGCACGGAGCGTCCAAGTGAAAGGAAGAAGTCTTTTTGGTCCTGAGACTTCAAGGAACAGGAGGCAAGCTCTATCCAAGCCCTTGGAGAGCACTTTCACAGCCAGACAAGAGTTCAGCAAGGCAGCAGGGCAACAGCAAGACAGCAGTCCTTTGTAGAAAGCAGACAGGTGAGTCCTTTGAGCAGCCAGGCAGTTCTTCTTGGCAGGATGTAGTTTCTGGTTCCGGTTTCTTCTCCAGCAAGTGTCTGATGAGGTAGGGCAGAGGCCCTGTTTTATACCCAAATGTGCCTTTGAAGTGGGGGAGACTTCAAAGAGAGGCTAAGAAGTGCACCAGGTCCCCTTTCAGTTCAATCCTGTCTGCCAGGGTCCCAGTAGGGGGTGTGGCAGTCCTTTGTGTGAGGGCAGGCCCTCCACCCTCCCAGCCCAGGAAGACCCATTCAAAATGCAGATGTATGCAAGTGAGGCTGAGTACCCTGTGTTTGGGGTGTGTCTGAGTGAATGCACAAGGAGCTGTCAACTAAACCTAGCCAGACGTGGATTGTAAGGCACAGAAGGATTTAAGTGCAAAGAAATGCTCACTTTCTAAAAGTGGCATTTCTAGAATAGTAATATTAAATCCGACTTCACCAGTCAGTAGGATTTTGTATTACCATTCTGGCCATACTAAATATGACCTCCCTGCTCCTTTCAGATCAGCAGCTGCCACTTCAACAGTGTATGAGGGCAGCCCCAATGTTAGCCTATGAAGGGAGCAGGTCTCCCAGTAGTGCAAAAACGAATTTAGGAGTTTTACACTACCAGGACATATAACTACACAGGTACATGTCCTGCCTTTTACCTACACAGCACCCTGCTCTAGGGGATACCCAGGGCACACATTAAGGGTGACTTATATGCAGAAAAAGGGGGTTCTAGGCTTGGCAAGTACTTTTAAATGCCAAGTCGAGGTGGCAGTGAAACTGCACACCCAGGCCTAGCAATGGTAGGCCTGAGACAAGGAAAAGGGGCTACTTAAGTGGGTGGCACAATCCGTGCTGCAGGTCCACTAGTAGCATTTAATCTATATGCCCTAGGCACCTGGAGTGCACATGACTGGGGACTTATAAGTAGATTAAATAGTTCAATCAGGTATGATCCAAAGTTTACCATGTTTACAGAGAGAGAGCATATACACTTTATCACTGGTTAGCAGTGGTAAAGTGCGCAGAGTCTAAAAACCAGCAAAACAGTATCCAAAACGAGGAGGGAGGCAGGCAAAAAGTTAGGGGTGACTACCCTAAGGCTGTCAGGTCTAACAGGAAGGAATACACCGTATCTATAAGATATGGCACATGCCCGTCCTTGTCCCCTGTGCTGTTGCACAAATTGCTGCCTAGCGTCAATGTAGGTAAACATGGTGCAAGGGTGCCTGTGTTGCAGGGAGGATTGTTTATGTTCAGGAAGGGACACCTTCCTGCACATAAACAATCATTAATGGTGTGTATCTCTTTCTATGTGTGCTACAGAATGCAGTACTCATAGTAAGAAGAAAGATAGGGAGAAAAATTGTATTTCTCCCCATTGCGCCACTTGAACGCCACCCGTAAGATGGCCTAGGAACCTGCCACATTCCCAGACTTGTAAATCTGAGAATGCATCAGATTCAATCTGAATTAATGGGTGTTGCACACACAGCAACACCCATCGAAATCCCCTTTCATGCAGTGTTATGCATGAAAAGGTCCATATTTACAAGACCATGAAAAGCCATGCAAGGTGTCTTTGCGTGGCCTTGTAAATATGGGCCGACACACTAAGCTACCGAAGCATAAAAAAAATGGTGCTGCGGTGGTGAAGTGTGCTGCTAGGGCCTCATAAATGAAGGCCTCCATTTGAGTCTCGCTTCACGAAGGCTCCTATCAGGTGTATTCAGGATCCCAAACCAATCTGCATCAGAGTATTTTTTTCAAAGTTTTGTTTGCCACTTTTAAGGTATGTTTTAAGGGGAAGGGAGTGCAGTTCTTCCAATAGAACTTTGTATAATCCAGAGACAATTCCTGTAAAGAATCTCCATTTTCATAGCTAATCTTGTACAACTGATTCAGGTAAGGAGCTCCCAATGACAGTTTGCATTTAGCAGACATTTCCATTCTTGCTGTGCCTTTAGATGGAATTCTTGTTGCAGACTCCCAAAATACTTCAGGCTATCTTCTTGTTTTAACTGGCTCACGATACAAATACCTTAATCCTCCAGGCTTTGTAGTGCAACGTCTGTCCACTAATTTTTAAATAGACTTGTTGCTTGAGATAGGGGCTTTTTCTTGGAGGTGACCATGTACCCATAATTTCCTGTTTGTAGCTCCCCACATACAAATAGATTCTCTGAGAACAGAATTCTGCTTCATCTCATCCGTTGCAACAGTATTGTAGGGTAGCTCATAAGTGTCCATTCAAATGAGGACATGTTGCTGTACTGGCACCTATTCAGGACATTTCAGATCTTTAGAAAAGTAATAGGACAAATATACTAGATGATACATCTGCATCATGTCGAGTAGGCAGGGGCCTCCTGCTCCTGTGCCTACCTGCAACTTGGTGATTTTTAGTTGTGGCTTCTGGCCAATTCAAACATAGGGGCATATTTACTAATCGCTCTTGCAATGCAGGACAGGAAGCAATGTTGCTTCACTGCAATGCATGAACGTGATAGAGTTGAAATGCTTCATATTTACAAGGATAGGGAACATCCTGCTCTCCTTGTGCTGGTGCACTGTGTGCTGCCTTTGGGCAATGCAGGGATGTTTGCTCCACAGTGCAGGGGTGCAAGAGTTACAGGCAGAATCGTTTTGTGCAGTAATGGACACCTGCACAAAAATAATCATTAGAGGCATTTCCCTCTTTCAATGTGTACTTCAGAATATAGCACTTCAGAAGAGGAAATAAAGAGAAGAAATAAACATATTTCTACTTGTTACGCCTCACTGGTGAAGACACAACATTTTGAAGCATTTCATTAGCAAGTATATTAGCTTTTGTTAATCTGAGAATACCCCAAACTTTATGGGTCAATGCATTGGACCGTCCATGCTCCACTTCTGGAATGCCACCCACGCTGAAAAGTAATATAACGAGGCACAAGTTGCTGCACTGCATTACATTTCTTTATAAAGCTATGCAAGGAGATGCAAATCACCCCATGCATGACTTTGCAAAGATTACTGGAGCCTTTGCGTTGTCCTTGCATAACGCAAGAACAATGTAAAGGCTTAATAAATCTGGCACATACTCTCCAATAAGCTTGTTTAGTTTTTGTAGCAAGTAGGTCAAGAAACTGATAAGGACCATTCCAAAGATGTAGTTGAAGAGAGAGGTACTGTCACCTTTGTGTACAAACAGTGAAGATAGTGACAATCATCTTGGTACGAAATCCACCTGTGACCTGTGCATCAGCAAGGGGATAGCTTTTTTTCAATTGGTTGCCCAGTACCTTATCCAGAATTTTTCAGTCTGTGTTAATTAGAGACATGGGTTGGTAGCTGCCAAACTGATATAAGTCCTTATTGGGCTCTGCGATAAGGACAATGTTGGTCCTATTGAATTTGGGACATATGAAATCTGTCACAAACGTCCTTGAAAACCTTGGCCAGTGAATGTATTGCAATCTGTTCATTCATTTTATAGTATTAGATAGGAAGGTCATCTACCTCAGGCATTTTACCAGTTGTTATATCTTTTTCAGTTTACTTGATCTCATCTTCAGTTATGTCCCCTCTAGTTGGACAGACAAACCACCTTGAAGGTAGCGAAGAGGGATGTTGTAAAAAAAAAAAAGAGGTTTCTTTCAATGATAGAATGCATCAGTAGACAAATATAGATTCTAAAGGTCACAAAGGTCTCCGCAATTCGTACTGGGTTGGTAAGTAACCCCTGTGGCATACGAATGGCAAGGATGGAGCAGTGGGCCTCCCCCTGTTTCAACTGTTGGGCAATGAGTAGGCCTGCCTTTTCTTCGAATTCATAATGTCATTGTTTTATCCACCCTTGTGCTTTCTCTGCTAACGACGTGAACACCGAGTTGAGATGCATTTTGCCTGAGTAACGTGTTGAAAGTTGTCCACCAATGGGTTATGTTGGTACTGAGTTATTAGAGGGCTGATATACTGTTTAATTTGTGGTCTAGTCTCTGAGTGTTGTCTAAGGTAAAGCGTAGATTCCCTCTCGAGTTAACCACACATTAAAATATTTTCTAGCAGCCCATGGGATTTGGGGAGAGTCCACAGAGCCCTCATTCATGAATATGAATGTTTGTAGATGTTGCATTAATCTCTGCTTCGCCTCCAGATCCTGGAATTACTAGACCTGAATTCTCCACCTTTCATCTGGTGGTCTAAAGAGTCCAGCTCCAGCTCCAGCTCTAGTAGGCTAAGGGAGTGATTGGATAGGACAGTCTCTAAATCTACCAGGAAGACAAATTGAGAGATGCAATCCTTCCAATCAAACTAGGTCATTTCTAATCTCTGCATCGTATGGATGCGAATGGAATGTGAACTCTTGATATCTAGGATTCAGGAGGTGACACATATCCGTGAGAGCATGATCCTTCAGCAGATCTAAAAACGTCATGTTGTCTTTTCTCTGCTCAATCTCTGGAGGACCTGTTCCATCCAGATTGGAGTTTTATGCTATATTCCAGCTCCCCCTAGTATAACTATTGTATGGCTGAACTCTGCCTAAAGAGAAGATTATGTTTAAAAACATTAGGGACATAGATACTTCCTATTAAGAGTTGCAAGGCTTGAATTTTAAGTTTTGTGATAATGTAGCCTCCGTATGTTTGTGTCCAGGTGTGCTTCTGAGAACCATCACACATTTGTGGATCAGTATGGCAGAACCTCCAGTCTTATGCGGCAGTCCAACTTCAAAAATCACCTTTACCACTAGTTCATTTTGCAATCTGGAAGATGTATTGGCCTTTAAAGAAATGTGTTTCTTAAAGCAAGACTGCTTTTGGATTGCATGTCGTTAAGTATGTTAATATTTTTTATCATTTTATATAGCTGTTAGGCCCGCTCACAATCAATGATACAATAATTACCCTTTGGTGGGCCATTATTCATAGAGCTGCTCGAGTGAATCACATAAAAATATGCTCCAAAAATAGCAGTTTGTCTCAGAAAATAAACGCAAGTTTATGTATGTGTTCATAATGCAAGCAGATGCAACCAAAGGAAGTCAGCAAGTTGCCGCCTTTGGTCAAGGTCTAATGGCATCCTCTGGCCCAGAGAGCTGCCTAATATCTGATGTCGAGTTGAACCATAGCCAAATGTCACTTATATCGAAGTTGTGGTTTTAAAGGTGATTTTGATTCATCTTGTTCCTTTAGAAATTTACATGGGTGCCCATGTTGCTTGTGTGAGCACGTCCGACCTTATGAGTCCTTTATTTATTTTATTTATTAGGGAACTCGTTTAAGGTTTGATGGACATTTGGATTCAGTTAAGAGTGATCTATCTTGGACACAATTTCTGCACTTAACCCCCATACCAATAGCACTTATCAATTAAAATGAAACAAGTCAGTAACCTTCATGCACCATGGGCCATTTAACCACGAATAATCACACCTTTAGTAAAAGTTAACATGTTTATTTCCTTAGAATAACAATGCTAAAGGCATGTAAAGTAATCTCAAAACCAATTGATACACATAAATGAACAACAAGGGTTGACCAAAACAACAGAAAAACCTCAACTTAGCCAATGCTTTTAATACAAAACATTCAAGAAGAATCAAACAAATTAATATCAACAGTAACGGATTCAAAGAGATAGCATACACTTAGACATTCACAGATGATTAAAATCAATTGTCTGTTAATAACATTTCTGGGACATTGACTTTCTAACTAGCCCTCTAATTTAAATGGCATGATGGGCTTTCATGCAAAAGAAAATATAGACAAAAAGTTAATTTGGAAAAACCTCTAGCTATGGCTCTAAGGAAAATTATACCGGTTGTTATCTAAAAAGGAAAAGAACAAACCTATAACAAAACACATTTAATTTCATTTATACCTCTCCTGTATGGATTCAGCAAGCAGAGACTTCTTCATCAGCTGGACATCCATTTAGTCAGCATTTGCTATTGGGGACACAAAAAGGGACTGGCTCAGCCACAGTGGGCTCTAAGACAGCTGAACCAATTTAGGACATCAATATAGTGAGCAGCATACAAATCTCTCTCATTCTAATGCACACTCATCTCACATCTCTCATCTCTCCCGAACTAACTAAACATCAACTCCCTGCTCCTGTCAAGTGAAGTCGGGTAATAAACCAAAATGATACAATAATTTCTCACGTTGCCATTGGTCAGAATATCAAATGTTCACACTAGAACCAATAGTTTCTAATTACTAAATCAGTCATATAAATAGACAGTCATTCACATGTCGATGATTGTCTCCTCTGCTCCTGTTCTTGTCAACAGTTTTCTTCAAGTAACTTTTGTTGCACTTCACATCTCTTGTCAGTGCGGTATTTGTCAACTCTTGGGAACCTTCACTTCTCACGCACCAAAATTACAAAGTATCAACATCTAGTACAGGACATTACAGCAAGCAGTTCTCATGAGAAAATTAAGACATTAGCTAACTTAACATTGCGCCATTGCAACCAGTTTGATCATCCTCATGTGAACAAGGGACAATGAGCAGTGAAAACTTCTCTCCTCGCATCAGAAAAACAATTTTGAACATTTATTTAATATCATGAAACATAGCATGAGTATTAGTCGAGCAGGCCTAAAATGTTCACAATTACTCTACAATTAGTAAATGACACACATACCTACTAATTATCTGTCAATATGGTGTATTTATATATTTTATTCACTTATGCATATTATTATAACATTTAATGGTATTCATTTATTAATGTTGCATACATAATAGTGGTCACTTTGGTGGGCACGTTTCCCACATACACTTATTTTCTCTACATTAACCTAAAACATGTAAAATTCTTAATTTAATTATCAATGCAAAGTCATTATTGATTAGTTCAGCTTTCACAATCCCTCTTCTGATGACTAAATATGTCATCACACCTCACATTACATAACACAAATTTAGTTAATCTAAAATTCTGTTTCTTCATAATGTTTTACATTTCTTTTCTTTCTCCAATTTTCATCAAAGTATATATCCCTCATTCTTTCCAATTTAATGTCATCCCTCCTCTGATCATCATTTTGTATTTTCTGTCTTTTAATCACAATATACAATTGATGAACTCCCCATAGGCCAATGATACAATAATCAATATTTTCAAAATTATACCTTTCCCTAGGTTGCCCAGCCAATTTCCCACATCAGTAAAACCTTTGCCAACCTTTTCCCAAATTCCAGGTTCCATTAGGACTTTTAAGTCAGAGTTAACATTAGTCAAATTGGTAATGAAGTTTCTAATTCCTCTACTATTGTCGGGAATATATGTGCAACAATGTTGCGATTTCAGCATTTTACAGACTCCGCCCTCCTTTGCTAAAAGGATGTCTATCACAAGGCAGTTCTGAATAGCCATTGATCGTACTGCAGCCATTTCAGTGTTCATTAAGACCATGGCTCCAGAAAAAGTTGTCAGCATGTTATCCACAATAGTAGACAACTTTCGAATTGTCAGAGAATTCAGAATTACTCCCACTGAAGGAGCAGTGCCAAATGTTAGGGTAGGTTCAAAGAAACCCCTTACTAATTCTGGACCATATTTATAATTTTTTACGCAAAACTTTGTGAATACAGTTTTTCGTCAAAAAGTTCAGTGCCAGTTTGCACCATTTCTCAGCACGATCAGTATGCCATATTTATACTATGATGCACGATGGCGCTAAGAAATGGTTAAAGTAAAAAATAATGATGCAAACCCTTGCACCCTGTCGTAAGGCAAAATGACGTTAATGCTGCAAAACTGACTAACCCGTTTTGCGGTATGTAAATATGTTGCAAATGGATTTGCCCCATTTTAACACTGCATGTGCATGACCTTTAGATGCACAAGCAGGAAAGAGTGCAATTCAAGGGGAAGATGGAAGCAGCAGGCCAGGAGAGACCCCAGGATGACCCCAGACATCCTGGAACCAGCCAGGAGGATACACAGAAGTCCCAGCAGAAGGAAAAGAAAAAGATTAAGTGTTAGTTCAGTGAGGTGGAGCACAACATTTTGTCAGAGATGACGGAGCATCAACATCAGCTCTTCAACACCTCCAAGCTGCCAATTGGTAAGAGAGAGGCCATATGGCGGAAAATAGTGGACAAAATAAATAGTGTGGCAGAGGTGAAACGAACTGTCACAGAGTGCAAGAAGCGCTGACATGATTGCAGGTGTGGAACTAAGGAGAAGATGGCCAGGAACAGAAAGGCAGCCCTGCAAACTGGAGGTGGAAGTCCAGCACCACAGGAGGACCTGGATGAGATGGAGGAGATGGTTGTAGCAGGCATCCCGGAAGAGCTGGTTACGGGAATACAAGGACAGCATAGGACAGACTTCAAGCAACCACCACAAATGCAGGGTAAGTTGACTGGGAGAAATAATTGCCAATTTTACAAATGCCAGAAGGGGGAGGCACATAGGACACACTCAATGCATGTTAAAGGAGTGCAGCGGGACACATTGCCCATGATTCAAGATGCACAGTTCACATATAAGCAACACATGTACACACCCCTTGTTTGTGCCATGCACCACTACACATACACACTCTGGACATTTGTCAATCACTAGGGCTATACACCAACATGTACATATGCAGCACATTGGATGGAAGGCATGTCTAATTACTGTGCCTCTGGCTGTGTCATCACAACACCTCTTACATATAGTCAAACCTACTCTACCTACACAACTTAGACATCAGAGAAGATGAAGAAAGTCAATACCATTCTTAGGGTTACGTCATGGTGGTGTCTCTTGCAGAAATACTTCACTACTGCCATGTCCCATTGCCGAAATACATGTGTGCAGCATCTTACAGCACACATTAACCCCTTGGTCACCAAGGATGTAATGGTTATGTCCAGTAGCGCAGCGCTGAGGTGCCACTGACGTAACCATTACATCCTGGGACCGGCCATCTGGGGAAGCGCTAGTGCTCCCCGAGGGACTCTCCCCAAGGGCAGGGATGGAATGGGAATCGCTGCCTCTTCCAACCCCCAGTGACGACCGATGACGTCAGCGCACGATGATGCGCTGACCTCATCAGAAACTGCCCCACTTCCAGCACGGATCAGAGGAGAAATGCAAAGCATTTCTCTTCTGATCAGGGGCTGGGAGCAGGAAGAGACACCAAAGGCCTTTCCTTTCCTTTGATGTCTCTTTGCGCTTCACAATCGGGATGCAGAAATGCCCGCTAGACACCAAGGATTCAACGCGAACAAAAACACGGCGGAACCTGGACTTGGAAGGGAAAATGCTCACCTCAACACACCCCACGAGGAACCAGGATGCCATGGAGCCGGAACTCCAAATTCTACCTGTCCTTTTCTTCCTGCTCCTCTACCAGAAGCACGACCGACAGCGGCGACGACCACAGTGAGTCCTGCACCTACGACACAGAGGAGGGAAAAGAGAGTGACACAGACACACAACATGCAACACCCCCACCCCCACCCTCACACACAACAACACACACACCAATAAATGTCCAAACATTACATTTACACCACCCAACCCCCCCGGAAGAACGCAAGGACAAAAGGAAATGAGTTGAATGATTGTAATCCGGAAAATCCATTAGTCACAATGTATGTACACTATCAACAAATATGTACAACAAGATTCCAAGTCCATGTACTGCACCTATATAGTCCGTGGACCACTGGGCCCAAAATGCATGGGCGAGGCCCACACTCAATACCCGATCCAAACGGGGAGAAAACTGCAGGGGCATCAGATCGAAATAAAACAGGCACCTCAGCCGGATGAGTGCACGAAGCCATCTCCACGAGGGGGCTCCATGGCCATTGATGTATCCTGGGGAGTGCAAAGCCACAGTCTCTGAAGTCTTTACAGTGGGTGGTTTGCCCACTGCTGCATCCTGGGGAGTGCAAAGCCACAGTCTCTCAAGTATTTACAGTGGGTGGTTTGCCCACTGCTGAATCCTGGGGAGTGCAAAGCCACAGTCTCTCAAGTGGATAACAGTCTCCACTGGTTCTGGAGGGGGCTTTGTGCCCAGAGTGCTTCATCCTGCTAAGGACTGAGGTAGTGGATGCCTTTCTCCACTGGTTCTGGAGGGGGCTTTGTGCCCAGAGTGCTTCATCCTGTCAAGGACTGAGGTAGTGGATGAATCTCTCCACTGTTCTGGAGGGGGCTTGTGCCCAGAGTGCTTCATCCTGCCAAGGACTGAGGTAGTGGATACCTTTCTCCACTGGTTTTGGAGGGGGCTTTGTGCCCAGAGTGCTTCATCCTGCCAAGGATAGGGTGAGTGGATGTATCTCTCCACTGGTTCAGGAGAGGACTTTGTGCCCAGAGTGCCTCATCCTGCCAAGGACTGAGGTAGTAGATGTGATACTCCACTGACGGTGGGCCTACATGGAAGCTGTCCAGGCCCCTGGAACTGACCACCAGCCTCGTACGACTGACCACTGGGAATGCCAGCCATGTCTGCAGTGGTGCCACTGGCACAGGATGTGGCGTGGCCGCTGGCCTGGTGGTGCTGGCGGCGGCCTCATTAGCGGCGGTGCTTGAGGCGCTCATTGGGCAGCGGTGCTGGTGGGTGGCTCAGTGAGCGTGCTGCTGGCGGCGGTGTCCTGGGCAGCGGTGCTGGTGGGTGGCTCAGTGAGCGTGCTGCTGGCGGAGGGGTCATGAGTGGTGGTGCCCGTGGCGACAGTGCATGTGGCGTGCCAGTGGTGGTCTTGTCCGCCGTGAAGGTTGGCAGCGACTTCCCTTTCTGTCTCTGGCCCTTCCCCACCTTGGATGGTGGTGCAGCTGTCTTGCCACTCACAACTGTAGTCCTGGGAGAGCCCTTGGTGGCAGGTGTTTTGGCCTTCTCCCTCCGGGCTGTGGCCAACTTATTTTGTTTAAGAGGTGGGGGAATGTCCTTGGTCTGGGTCCTTGCCGCACTGGCTGCCCTGCTGCTTGGCGCACTCCAGAAGCTGGTGACTGCGGGCACCACTGTTCCCTGTGATGTGGTGGCTGAGGTGCTGTGTTGGGACCTGGAAAGGCTGGCCCTAGGGGACGGAATGGGTGGGGGAGGTATAGGGAAGAGGTCAATGTTTGCCAGGAAAAGTTTTTTAGACACACTGGGATGGGTAGATGGAGGGGGGTTGGGAGTGGAGGAAGAGGTAATTGTTGTAGGAGGTGTACGTTTGATGACTTTGGGTGAAGGTGCATGGGCTGGTGCTGTTGTGAGGTGAATGGTTGTTGGGTGGGTGTGTGACTGCGTTTGTGTAGTTTGGGAGGTGGGCTCCCAGACACACTGGTAGAAGACACAGGGGATGTGTGAATGGTAGTGGGGTGGTGAGTGCACGTGAGCGGTGTGTGGTGATGGGCATGCTGGTGATGGACGTAGTGGCTGAAGATGTAGTGCATGAAGGTGTGAGTGGAGACGTGACAGGGAGGGAGGAGGGAGAAGTGGAGGATGGGGACACAGTGGAGGGAGTGGCTGTTGGTATGTCTGCATGGGTATGATGCTTGTGTGAGTGCCTCTGGGATATGTGGTGCTTATGTTTGCCAGAGCTACCCTTGTGTGTTGATGTGTGTGCATGCTGGTCTGATGATGTGCTTGGGATAGGCTGAGGTACTAGGGATTGGATCTGGGTGGAGGAAGTTGGAGGGGGGAGGCTGGACACAGGAACAATGGCTGCCATCAGTGCCGAGGCCAGAGTCTGAAAAACTCGCTGTTGGGCTGCCTGACCAGAATGAATGCCCTCCAGGTATGCATTTGTCTGTTGCAACTGCCTCCCTAAACCCTGGATGGCATTCAGAATGGTAGACTGCCAAACAGTGAGGGATCTGAGGAGGTCAATGGCCTCCTCACTGAGGGCAGCAGGGCTGACAGGGGCAGGGGCTGAGGTGCCTGGGGCGAAGGAGATGCCCACTCTTCTGGGTGAGCGGCCACAGGGCACACGCTGAGGGGCTGCTGGGAGGGCGGTACTGGTAGGGGGGGTGGCAGCTGTAGCTGTAGATGCGGTGGGCACAGAGGGGCCCGCCACCGCAAGGGAGCTCCCATCAGAGGAAGAGTTCGGTGTCGCTGGTCTCAGCTCCTGTCCCCTCCTTGGAGCTCCCTTCGCCCTCCGTCCCACTGGTGAATTCGGAGTCCATAGTCTCGCCCTCCAGGGCCATGTGGGATGCAGCTCCCTCCTGCTTCGGTGGCACTGCTCCTCCGCGTGATGATGCTGATGCACACAAGAACAGGGAGACCAAAAAAAGGGGGGGAAGGAAAGTAGAAAGACATGTTGAGTGCATGCAATACCGCTACCGTTGGTGGACACTACAGATACAGCAGCCCTCTGCACTACGCCATGCACTTAGAGTTCCCTAATTAATCACAGGGCCATGGGGTACAAGGCCTATGCCCGATTGCTGCGCACATGGAAGTCACAGGAGCCTGACTAGGGGTAGATGGCTCTTAACACTGGTGGGGCAGGGTGCCACATAGGCTGCCTCACGAAGGGACCTTGCCTGCAAAACTTGCCCTGGCCTAGGGGAACCCACTGCCCACCTTCCCCACCCAGACACCTCCCATCCGTGCTGAATCAGATGAATGTGACTATACTCACCCCCTTGTGGCTGCTCTGATGCCCTCAAGCGCTCATCCAACTCCAGATACTCCACCGCCAGGATCCGGAACATCGGGGGGTCATGGTGTGACGGTCACCCCTCCCACGTTGGGAGGCCATCACCAGCTGGGCCTCTGCCGTCTTCTTGCTCCAGCGGCGAATGTCCTCTCATCTTTTACGGCAATGGGTGCTCCGTCTCTGTTGGACTTCCAGGGTCCGGACTTCCTTGGCGATGGCACGCCAAATATCCTTCTTCTGGTGGGCGCTGACCTACAGAAATAGTACAGGGGAAAAGAAGAAACTATAACCGTCCGGACCGTCACCGTCATTGGCCCACGTTCCCACCCTTGCCATGAGGCACATCCACTCACCATCGTTTCATGCACACCTCATTCCCCCCCATCTCCCATCCACACCACTCCAAACAGGCATTGCCCATACAGCATGCTCACAGTGTACTCACCTGTTTGTCTGGAGGCCATGGAGGATTCAATGGGGCAGCGGTAAACCGGCGGGAGACCCTTGGAGACCCTTGGGAGCACCGCCAGCCTGTTGGCGGTGCTCCCATGGTCGGTGACCCTGGCGGTCACCGGCCGCCAGGGTCAGAATGACCCCCATAGTGTATGTCTGTGAACTTCATGGGGCACATTATCACATTGCCGAGCAGGGGATGGTGCACAGGCAAGTCTGGAAGTGGTAAGACTGCCAGTGCTGTTTTCTTTCCGCGTTGGCAGTTCGAGTATTACGCTAGGATGGCGGGTGAAAAACATGTCTCCTCATGTCAGCTCTGTGGGGAAGTTACCATCTCATTGTTGCTAGATCAAATGGAGCCAGCACCAATATTGGGGTGCATTGGCTGCGACAGCACACACTGCACTTGTCACTGCAAATCAGGCAGTGGAAAGCGCAATGGGACTGGTCATGGGGGCCCCAGCACTGCCCATGCCAGGTGCTTGGGCTGTGCAGGGGCACCCATGGGTACACCACAAATACATTACCACCAACCTGTGCAAGGCAGTTGGCCCGCCATGTAAAGGCTGGTGGAAAAGCGGGATCGTAATCTGGAGGGTAGCGCTGATGATAATGCAGGGCTGAGGTCACAAGAGAGAGGGCATTGCCAGTCCGTTAGCTGGCAGCATCCTGCCAGTTCCAGACCATTGGCCGTGGTGCTTTCCCCATGGTCAAAATGTGCCAGTTCCACCTGCGCTGTTGGCGGTGGTCTTATAGCCAATGGCAGTCTGGTGCCAGACTTGTCATGAGGGCCCATGTATACACTTGTACTACTAGCTGCAATATCTTCATCAAACTAGCTAGAGGCCCTGAACAAAGCTTCAAATAAGTCAACTGACTTTCCATAATTTAGTGGCATCAGGCACCTTTATGTACAAAAGATATTGGTGCCGCCTCATGTGTATGAAGACATGTACAACTGGGACAGATTCAAAATGCAAAGTATGTTGGTGTGGCTTGACCCCCTCAATAGCCATTACAAGGCTGTTCTATGTCAATTGTTTCATGGGAAGGGGGCACAATAACAAGGTGGTGCCAAGCCATTAAAAGGGAATACATCACACCTTGTAAATTTGACCCAGTCTATTGCACCACCTGAGCTTCCCTTTATGTAACACTCAGGTGGGGCAAAGGGCTGATAAATAGGACCTATAATGTACAAGAACAATGTTTGGGCTATAAGTTGTCACTGAGCCTCCAATAGCAAGTTAATGATGTGCCATGTCAACTGCCACAACATAGAAAGTTTGATTTTTTATGACCTGACCTGGATGACCAGCTGACAACCATAAGACAACAGACTCTCCAGGGTGTCCTGGGATCCCTCCAGACACCGTCTCCAGTTGCAAGGAGAGTAATCAATGTTGCGGCCTCCCCAGATGACTCACCCAACACCCAAAATATACTACTTGCCAAGCCAAACACAGCTCAGGACTCAGAGGACCCAGAGACAAGCTTCCACAGGGCAGTGGTAGGAGTCCAGCAGGGGCTGGCCAAGCAGGTGTGGGTGGGGATGGAGACTGTGGCAAGCAGCCTAGAGGAACTGTGCACATGCCTCGTGACAGCTAATGAACACACAACTGCCATCCGAGGCACACACTCCCCACTGCGTGGAGTCCAGCAATGTTTGCGGGACATACCTGCTGCCTTGAGGGAGAGGCCACAACAACTGCCCTTCCAAACTGGCAGCATTATGACAGACAACAAGCTGGACACCATTAAGCATGAAGTGGCCTCCCTCAGGAAAGAGTCAGCTGCTTACCACCAGGATGTTGCAGCTATATTGAAAAATCTGCAGTTCTTCCGTGCTGCAGTGATGCCATATGTCATACCACAAATGGTAGCTGCCAGGAGTTTTGACTCCACATCTTTAACCCCTGAAGTGTGTGTGTGGCCGCTCTCCAACACCAAGGAGGCGTCACAAACATCAGAGGATAAAGCTGTGGAACAAATTACTTTTATTATGAAAAGTACCCGGTAGCACCAGTCTGTGTCACATGGGCAGTTTTCTCCTTAGTTCTGGGCTAAGGATCATGCCAGTGCTGTCACAGAAAAGATGCGCACTCTTCACCCACCCACTGTTGACCTGTCTGCTAAGGACTGTCATTGTTTCTCACTTACCAATTGGCAATTTATGTTCCTCAACACTTATGGACACTACTCCAAAGCATGTCTCATGACATGTCCCTCAACCCCGGACTTGTATTCTGTCACAAATATCTGGATTTCACAAATGGGGTCTCTGACTTGGACATTGTAAATATCTCACTTTCACACTTTTACCACACAATTACCACAACTACACATGCACTAACTAATCCTATGGCCTAAACAAATATATATATATATATATTTTATGTGTAGTTTTTTTATAGCAACACATATAAACACCAACATGAATCCCCACCCAACAACCCATCAGTAAAAACATAAGAATAGTAACTCACCCCCTATCTACATTTATTCAAACTAATGGCTACACTACACTAACCCACCAACATAAAACCCAAACTAAAATATGGTACAACTTTAAAAGGGAGAGTAAGGAACTTGGAGGTAATCCATCACTGTACAAGTTAATTTCTTGACTTTTTCACCTTCTTCTTTTTGCACTTGAGGAGTTTGCGGTCCTCTGACAAAGCCTCCTACAACTTGTCCAAATGCTAGAGTATCAGGTTGATGTCTGACATAGGTCCTGTTAAAACTGTGATGGCCCAGCGGCTGGTGGTGGAAAACTGGTGTGGCAATTGGTGTTGCAGATGTGGATGGAGTGGGTGCAGCTGGGAGCTCCTGAATGGTTGAGGAGCTTGCTCCATTCATTGTCTTGTGTGGCTGTGTGGGTCACCTGTGTAGGAATGCTCACCACTTTCCAGAAGCTTTTTCTGCACGAAAACAGAGTGCCATGCAGCGGTATCCTGTATGCACCTCCAGGATGTGGTGGTAGCGTTCGGACCTCTGAGTGAACTGGCGCCTCTCATCAGCAGTCATGTTGGCAGCTGTTAAATGAGGACAAGCAACCATCAGTATCAGCATTAGGTGGAGTACGTACAGATTTATAACTTACACTGCTACAGCTGATTACTCACACAGATCTACACACATTCCTCAAAAAAATTAATTGCTCCTCATCTGCGTCTATATCCAACCATAAATCACCAGAATCTTGTACATGTCAGTGTGATGATTTCAATCCATTGTAAATCAAGAGGGGACACGGCTGTTAGGAACAAACAATGGCCTGCTCAACATCACTCACATCTACACTGTGAGCAAAATGTGTCTCAGCAAATTTGGATTTCCTGTCTCCCTGAGCAGAAGGGGGGCTGGGCATGTTATCCATCAGCTCAACACCTCTGGTGATACACTAAGGCCAGAGCACTCATCATGTAGTGAAGGTGTGGACTGTTTCTTAGGGGGGGCTGCTAACTACATAGCTGGCATTCTATGTTGTAGTACATCTATATTTGGGAAGCCTTCGGACAGCCATGCGTGATACAAATCAATTAAAACATAACATAACATTTATGTGTCCTGGTGTAAACCCCGGTCTGAGCCTAGTTGACTAGGGTCCAGCTGCATTTCCCATAGTCTGGACACATGTACAACTGATGCTATCTTACCATGAGAAGGGTTGGGAAATCCCTGAAATGCACATCACTGCTGTCAAGACATAACAGCACTGAAGCCCCTTACCCTGTGCCATGTAGTCAATAGCACACACCTGGTGGCTGTGTGGATGCCCTTAAAGACACAGTAATTGTGTCACAGTTTTGGGTGCTGCAACTGTATCCAGAAGCTTCTTACATGCTGAGCAGATGCGTGCCTGATATCCTCGTAGCACCAGCTACACACACAGCATTGCTTTCTTATGCATTCGTGATGTGACCTACATCAGTCGCAATTCACATGGTGGCTGCTCCATATTGGTTAAACTTCTGACATCTGGTGTTAGGAGATTAATAGACTTTAACCTGAAACATCTTGAGTGGAGTTGTCCACACATTGTGTACACTGATTACTGGAGTTCTGCACATTATGGCTCCTTGCCGTACCACTACCTCATCATCTCTGGAGGGTACTGAGGCACCTGTGGTGAGTGTATGTCTCCTACAGAATGCCCCTAGAGAGTATTGCAGTTGGAACCGTACATCTGTGCCATATTGTCAACAAGTGGGAGCTATGTGTGTCACACATTGCTTAATATGGTGCTGCGACAAGGTTATTTACAACAGGCATGCTATGTACATATACAGCTGACCTGTGACCTATGATGCCAGAAATCCATGAATATGTGGTCAGCCATTACTATTCCTTTTACACACAATTCCATGCCAGCACATGATGCCCTTAGAACTACAAGCAAACTAGTCACATTGCAGAACCCCACAACATAAACAATGGGAATGTGATGGAGCACCATGCTGACGGACAATTGGCAGCACAGCACTCCGCCATATTCACAACTCAGGGATGCACTGTATTGAATTGGCAACAGCGCATCACTGTGTTGTCACCTACGCCGGAGCTAATCTTGCTTCCAGTACTTGACCCAGCCACCCTTGCTCCATGGTGCATAGCTGGCAGCTTTGAGAGGGAGATAGTCATTGTGAATGGAGGGACACCTTCCTACACAAACAAAATCTTCAAAGGGTCTTTGCACTTTTTATGTGTGCTGCCAAATCCAGCACCCATTGAAAGAGCAAAAATGGAGGGTACAACATATATGTTAGGACGGTGTGGCCTGCTAAAGCCACACCTTGGTGTGTTTTCCGAATTTGGTACAGCCTCTAGTGTTAGAAAATGTGTTGATCTGGGACACCGTCTAATTGCTATGGGTGTTGATGTGGCAGAGCCACAGCAACACCCATTGCACGCTCCCTCCACGTAAAGTTCTGCATGCGAAGGGGCCGTATTAACAAGGTAATGTGAAGCCAACAAATGTGTCTTAAGACCACCTTGTATACACAGTGCAGGGCATAGTGTCCCTGGACCCTCACAAATATTGAAGCTCCGGTGGTGCTTGGGCCTCTTACACATGCCCCATGATGTCACCATCTATCCTTCTATGATATCTGATCATTGGTCCACAAAACTACATCACTCATTGCATTCCAAACTTCTGACTGACTCACATCAAACCCTGGAGTAGCTAACAGGAGCAACCATATGACACTTACTAGATGCATCGGGATCTTCAAATCTCACCACCTCTCGATGGTGTATGGGGCAGGTCCACCTGTAAGAAATGAATGTTGAACATTGCTTATTGTAAATCATAGTTTGTGCAAATGGACAACATAGTTCAATGTAAAGTTGTTAGGCTGAGTGAGGAAGTCATCCTAATGGAAGACCAGTGAATCTGACAGACAACTATGACTACTCAATCACACGTACTCTGATGAGATAGACCCACACATACACAAACCATCTTTGTCCATGACACTCCTGTGGTGTATTTCCCAGCAGCATGTCTACAAGGCAATGTCATGCAGCTGTCTGTTAGCACAACACCTCCATTACCATTTGGGACAGCTTGAACATGTATATCCCACCTAAGGGCCATGCTATGTTTGTTGCAGTGGCTGTCCCATTATCACAAACATAGCATGTCAGCTTGCATCAGCAGTAGTATACATCTATATTATGATCATAGCAAACTGATGAACTGCTAGTGAGTAATGTGCCAGTGATGGAGTTGAAGCAGTGCAGCCCCATATTGTCAGTGAGGAGCAGCACATTTGTGTGGTCGTGGAGACTGTATAGGCTGACTCCGATATGCAATGCACAGGTCAAATGTAACTGCCAGTACCCTGGACCCAGTGCATGGTCAGGCTCCCTAACATGGCCTTGCATAATGATATCAAGAGGCCTATAGGACTACAGTATTGCAGTACCTATTGCATCTATACTGTCCTTGTGGGCCTTACTGCACCCCTTACTCACATCCATGTGTGTGCGCAGTCATAATTAAGTCACAACATGATGGCAGTGTGCTCAAACATCATGTATCCATGTGAAGGACAATGATGCACTCAGCAGGAGATGCTACAGATCACGGAAACATCTGCTGAGTACATAGGGGCCCTCCTCAAACATATATATGCCCAAATGTAACACCTTCACTAAGCAGCCCTACAAAGTGTTTGGAATTCATATTTAGGAAAATGTGTTGTGATATATATGGAAGTGACGAAGCACCTAGTGCTGCACCTGTTGAAGTGTGGGCCTTAGTGCACTCCTGATACCACCATGTGTGAGCCGTCTCAATAGACTGTGCACCATGGTGGTAGTTAGGGGGAGTAGGGTCAAAATTATTTGGCAGTAGTCTGGCACTTTGCAGGATTAGCGTTAAAAAAAGTTTCACTAGTCCTGCTAAGCACCCAGGGGCCCATTGATCATGATGGGAGCATATTTGCAACACCTGCAAAGAGCAGGCATTAAGAAATCTGCCACAAATGGGGTGCAGCAATATTATTGACTTCCTTGTGCTAATTTGGAGGCTCCCTTTGAACCAGAACTTGCATACATTGTGGCTGGCACAGCCATGATGAGTGCCAAGCCTTTCCAAAGTGGTGCAAAGCATGTAAAGAATACGTGGGGTAAATGGCAGGTTTGTGCACGCCTACCGTCAACAGTATGATACTATGGCAGCAAAAAGGTTGCTCTAGGGGCTCTTACATATGCCCCTTCATGATGGCTATGGAGGGTTCATCATACATGTGTCCTACATTGGCTGAATTGTTCAACATTTGAACTGCAGACCGCAACTGGGGCAGAGACTCTTCATACAGATTGCATACACAACATGTCCACAACCATTACAAGCAGCACTCAGACTTATCTCCGTCTACAAGTTAAATGCTAAATGCAGCCAAATGTATGGCAATGGAGACTTACCAACAATTCCTCTGAATTTGATTCCCAAATAGTCCAGCAGATCCTGCTTCCTTTCCCACCACATCTATCCACCAATGCTTTAGCTGGTACTCATTGCGTCTGGTCTTGAAAATTCATGCCAGATGATATACTACCTTGACCCACCGTAGCCGCCTTGCCTCTGTGCGGTAGCTGAGGATCACCCGGCCACTCAGCTGCAACATCAGAGGCAGGTGATGAATCCCCCCCCCAGTTACTCAGACAATATTTTCCCCATCCTGCCCTTCCCAGACATTCCCAAAGGGGAAAGGAAGTCACCCAAAAGAATACAAGAAAGGAAACTTAAGCCCAGAACCTAACCCAAACTCCCCAAACTACCCCAACAACTAAAATACCCCAGACACCCCACAATACAATGAGAAAAACAGTACACTATAAATACAAATTACAAGTAAACAGACGATTTAGACACCAAAAACACAGGACACAGCACTGTCCGGTAGGTTCTCATTAGGATAATGAGGCTACTAGATTTGGGCGGTAGGATCACCTGGGTTGTGGGTACTGGGTACACCTGTTGGCCTAATCGGGAGTTTGCGGCTAACTAGCAGTGACCCATCTCTGACCAGGAGGTTGTGGCAACCGGGCTCATGGTAGCATAGACTCCCCAGGGAATCTTGGTACATCTGATCACGTCCCTTTCTCTCAGTTACCAAGATCCCACTCAGGCAAAGACAACTGAGGCAGAATATATTTAAATAAACATTTATTATAATATCTGCATCTTAGATAAAAGCATATGCATAGCAATACCAAGAATGATAGAAAACAATAGGAGCAGGCATGTGACTAAAAATGTAAAACACAAAAACAGCCCTACCATGCTGTCTAAACAGAAGAGTGGATCTATAGCCCCTCATCTATGCTACGTATGAGCACAGCATACTAAGCCAAATGTGCCCTTTGGGTTTCCCCTTGGGAGAACACCATCTCTCATACCTGGAGAAAAGGCCTGAGGTCTGAAAAGACACCATTCTGATCAGGTGCAGGGCCTTCTAAGCAAGTAGCTGTAGCCAAGCTTGCAGCAATCAGCATCCAGTTGTGGTCATCTAAGAAATGGTCCCCACGTATGAGTATGTTTTTCTGTGAATGCTGGAGACACAGCATACCACGTTTGTCGACAACCCTATCTGACTCTAGCCTTGGAGAAAGCACAAAGTGAACTGCATGTCCTACCAAGAACACAATGCTTTCCTAGGCGAAAGGATAATAAGATAGAGAGAAAATAAAACAGCACCGCAAATTAAGCTATTGCTAGAAAAATAAAGCAATGCCGTAAAATTTGTAATAGGGTGAAAGTGCACAGCGGCAGAGTTAGTTAGCTAAAACAACATGTATAAAACATGGCTAAAATAGCTACACAACGCCCTCCCCTTACCGGTCAAAGGTGATTCAAAGCTAATGGAGAAAAAAGGCATATAAAGCCTAAACCAAAGCATCAACTAAGGCGTAAATGATGACAAGTTCAGGAAACACAAGCAGCAGAAAAGGACAATTTCAAATACCGCTACATGGCGCATGGAACCAAATTCAAAAGTCAAAGTCAATTTGGACATCGCAAGTCATATCCAACACAAATGAAGCCAGGAGGCGGTCCACTTCGGCAGGTGACAAAATATCTAAGTCATGTCCAAGGAAGACCACAGAGGACTGATGAGGCGGCAGCCTTCTGTGTCATGCCCACTGTAGAGTTAAGAGTTGCCGAATCCACAAAGGCCAACTCATAGACAGCTTCCCGTAGCAAACACACCCTTAATGTGCATGTCTGATGATGAGCCTTCAACGAGAACATCAACAGGTCAGCAGCCAAGGAAAGTAAACACTGCGTAGAAAGACAGACTTCAAGTGCACACTCACATTCAAAGAGGCACCAGAGGCATCGAAACACAGGCTGCACACAATCCAAAACTAGTCAGAATGACAAAGACCAGTCACACTCCAGCTGCTGTAGGAGAGGTGCTCCGAAATACTGCATCATGTGATCACAACACAGTTGCACTGGTGGTAGCGCTTTCAGTCCTCCTTGCTGTGAAAGGACAGCCATTGTGGAGAAAATGTAGCAACAGCAGAATGCCACCAATTAAAGCCAAAGTGATCGGGAATCCCCCGAAAACACTTGAAAAAAGTGAATGTATGGCTGAGGGTACTCAAACCAAATATAGAGGAGAAGATGTTGATGAAACCAGAACCAACAGCCTTAAAGAAGTGGGCGATTCCACTAGTACTAGACGCATTGAATATTCGTCCCACGAGTTAACCAAAGTGTCTCAGAAAATTAGTATTCAAAAGGGACTGAATCTCTGCCGATAACCTCTACACTTGAAGCGCATAGGTCTTGTGGGTTGATGTACGTGCCACATGTTTTTAGAATAATAAGGCCTTTAGTCTGCGCAACTTGTCAAAATTAACATCAGAAGTAGCAATATGGGGCAAGATGTCTGATACGCCTTTGAATTGTGTGAGGGGGAAAAAGAACATTCCCGCAACATGTAACAATTTTGGAGACTGAGATGACATAAGGTATTCCGGCTCACATTCCCCAACAGCTTTCACTATTAGGGAGCTCATAGCTGCCATTGGAGAGCACCTGGAACTCAGGTCTAATTAAGGATACCGGGACTCCCTTCAGATAACAAGCTAAATTTGCCACAGAGGCATTACATGCCTTATGCAAGGACAACTGTTTACCAACCATTGAATGGCTCACAGACGTCTTGCATTCACTGTGGCTAAGAAAGACCTCTTTCCTGCCACTGAAACATTTGTACAAAAAAGGAAGCTCCCACACCTCATTTATGTCTCCCACCTATTTCATATCTGCAAACAGATTGTGAATCGAAACGTTGAAATAGGCAGATTAATGACCCGATGTATTAACCATTCAGCAAAGGGTACCTCAGCCACAGTAAAAGGCAACTTTTCTGATTTCTCTGTTCTCAACATGATATTTATTGCTTCCTTCTTAGTCATCATTTGTTGCTGTCACGTTAAATTAAATGTTGAGAAAAATCTCCCTTGCGCTCACATGTTGCCAGGGGATGTAACCTACCTTCAGTGTTTGTAGTGTCCATCCTAACTGCATGATTGAGCGTAACTGACTTTGTCCATTTTGCAGAAACAACACATTACTCTGTACTATACCTATTGCAGATGACACAATATTATTTAGGGTCTAAAGGCGGTCAAACAGGGTGTTAATTCCATTATCTAGGACACCTAATGCTTTCTGTAAGTTTTCCTGATCTATTTGCCTTAACTGGGTAGCCGCTTCTTGTTGGGAAAGTTTCTCAATTTCATTGTATGTTTCATATATGAAGCATTTTCTGAGCTGTCTTCTGGGGCCTAACAGGAAGTCCTGTAAATCTGGGGTTATTGGACAGGAGACCAAGATGTTCTCTAACAGCATCTAGTGAGGGGTCCTTCATCCATTGCTGGCATAGTTTCCCTACACTATATGTTGTCATAATACCCAAGTGCTCTGAGGATCTATAGCGAGGGTTCAGCCTCTTAGTACTAAAATCCCCTGAGGAGTTTACAGAATGTGTATGCCATCCATTGGTGTCTACAGGCCACAATAACCACCCACCAGGATGTGATAGTGACATGTTATATATTCCATTTTGTACCCATTTATTAAGCTGGTCTTCAGATGCATTTATTTACTTTTGTCATTTGTTAAATTTTGTGGAGACGGGAATACTGGGCGCATTCAGGCCCGTATTTATACTTTTTGACGCTAAACTGCGCTAACGCAGTTTAGCGTCAAAAAGTTTTGCGCCGGCTAACGCCATTCTGAAGCGCCATGCGGGCGCCGTATTTATTGAATGGCGTTAGCCGCCGCAAGCAGACCGGCGCTGCCTGGTGTGCGTGGAAAAAAACCACGTACACCAGGCAGCGCCGGCGTTGGGAAAAATGGCGCTAGGGCGTCTTAAAAATGGTGCAAGTCAGGTTGACGCAAAAAATCGCCTCCACCCGATTTGCGCCATTTTTAACAACGCCCAGACGCCATTTACATGACTCCTGTCTTAGTAAAGACAGGAGTCATGCCCCCTTGCCCAATGGCCATGCCCAGGGGACTTATGTCCCCTGGGCATGGTCATTGGGCATTGAGGCATGTAGGGGGGCACAAATCCGGCCCCCCTATGCCAAACAAAATTATTAAAAAAAAAAAAATTATACTTACCTGAACTTACCTGAATGTCCCTGGGGTGGGTCCCTCCAGCCTTGGGTGTCCTCCTGGGGTGGGCAAGGGTGGCAGGGGGGGTCCCTGGCGGCATGGGAGGGCAGCTGTGGGCTCATTTTGAGCCCACACGTCCCTTAACGCCTGCCCTGACCCAGGCGCTAAAATCCGGCGCAAATGCAGGGTTTTTTGGCCCTCCCACTCCCGGGCGTGATTTTTGCCCGGGAGTATAAATACGACGCATTTGCGGCGCAGTCATTTTTTTAGACGGGAACGCCTACCTTGCATGTCATTAACGCAAGGAAGGCGTTCACGCAAAAAAATGTCGCTCTTTCCTCATACTTTGGCGCTAGACGCGTCTAACGCCAAAGTATAAATATGGCGTTAGTTTTGCGCCGAATTTGCGTCGAAAAAAACGACGCTAATTCGGCGCAAACGGAGTATAAATATGCCCCTCAGCTCTTTAATGTTTGCTAAGCCTAAACAGCTCGTTTGTCGTACTGTTTCATTTAGGAATATTATCTGAACTGGAATCATACAAGCTCTAAATAGAGCTTCTGTACCTCTAATTTGCCAATCTATTTTTCCCCACACACTTTTCAAATCAGTTGAATTAACCCAGCGTTCATAACCTTCTATGGCCAATCAGGAAACAAAGGTGTCAGAATATAACAATTTTGTATCAGTCAATAATACATGCAAATCTTCCATCACTGGGAATTTGAAATAATATGACTCAGCATTCTTGACATTGTGTCTAGAAAAATATGCAAAATTTTCAGTATACGTTTTTGAACTGCCTGTTGGCGGAGATGGGCAATGTTCCCATTGTGCATATTTAAAAACAGTTTTTGGGGTACTAGTTCTGTGAATGAAATGATGTCCATAATGATTATAATGGAACGTATCTCCATAATTTCCGTTAAATTGGTACACATCATCATTTTCAAAAACTATATAATACGGTAAATCAGACATCATATTATCAACCAGTTTACATCCCAATCATCAGAAATCCCTTTGGGTGTAATTACATCAGTCAATGAAAGTTTGAACACATAAGTAAGTTGAATGATCTCTGTAGGACAATATATGTTGAATAAGACTTTATCTCATACAATCCCATCGGGAATTAGCACTGCTGTAATGTTCACTAGGGACACGTCTCTGCGTATTTTATGTGAAGAAAAATGTGGTTTTAAGACTTCATCCACCAGTTTAACTGTAGAGTGATCAGGAAGATAATGACCATGGGCCAGATGTAGCAAAGTGTTTGCGCCTCGCAAACGGCGAAAATCGCCGTTTGCGAGGGCCAAAAGCCACTTTGCCATTCAGAAATGCATTTTGCGAGTCGGCTCCAACTCGCAAATAGGAAGGGGTGTTCCCTTCCTATTTGCGACTCGCAGTGGGATGCAATTCCATTTGCGACCGCATACGCGGTCACAAATGGACTCGCAGTTACCATCCACTTCAAGTGGATGGTAACCCAGTCGCAAATTGTGTGACTGGACCCCAAATAGTTTTTTCAGGGCAGGGAGTGGTCCAAGGGACCACTCCCTGCCCTGAAAAAAACCCGAAACCAAAGGTTTCGTTTTTTTTTAAGTGCAGCTCGTTTTCCTGTTAGGAAAACGGGCTACACTTCAAAAAAAAAAAACTGCTTTATTGAAAAGCAGGTCGCAAACATTGAGGTCTGCTGACGACAGCAGGCCTCCATGTTTGCGAGTGCCTATACTCGCAATGGGGCCGCAATTTGCGACCCACCTCATGAATATTCATGAGGTGGGTCATTGCGACCCCATTGCGAGTCGCAGTCGGTGTCTGAGACACCGTACTGCATAGCAAATTGCGACTTGCAAATTGCGAGTTGCAGGGACTCGCAATTTGCAAGTCGCAAATTGCCGACTTGCTACATCTGGCCCCATGTATCAGAAGAAAGAAAACAATGACAAACCCAATCCAAAGAAAAAAGGCAACAATAGTCAGCGATAACCATTAATAGTTCCAAGGACTAGTGAGGTAGTTCCCGAATCCTTCACACTAACAATGAGGATCTTTCCCTACAAGTCATTATCAACAATACTGATACCTCTCCGAGCTTGGGGAGGGTAGAAAATGAGCTTTCATCGGTTGCACTGTCGACTACTACTTAATTGATTTCTGCTGATATAGAGCAGCCTTCTACAAATTCCACACAAACAGATGTTGTAACATACTACACACCCCAAGAGAATCCTTAGCAGTTTCTCCTCTTCCGAACACACCTCCAGCATTTGTTTGCACAGATGATGGTTACTTCGTCGATGTTGACGACTTTTCTTCAGACCCATCTGCCTCAAATGTGACTGAACCGTCAAGTGAACATGTCTAAAACATGGCTAAAATAGCTACACAACAGCACAAGGGACACAACAAGACCTCCAAACACACTACAAAACTACCAGCACCTCCAAAACACAACCACACACAGTCATAGGGGAACAGACTGTGAATAGAAAGTGAAACAACACTTGTTGTACCATGCTTGCAGGCAGGATATCCTGGTATATCACTTCCTAGGCGTGTGGGTCACGTTTTTAGAATCATGCTTGGTTTTTTTACGCTTGAGAGTCATGTGTCAATATTTCTCCATGGTGCACCGAGAGTAGTGGTAACGTTGAATTGCTGCTCATGGCCGAGGCGTCATTTTCTCCACGGTGCAGTGTTAATGCATTTAGATAAAAATAAATTATGCATATCTGAGTAGAGTAATTTTTTCCTTTGAATGCACCCTGATTCACTTCAGATGTTACATGGGCTGTCCTACTATCGGATATATGTTTTTTGGCTACATTAGCAAGTCTATGCATGAATGTCATTACGGTGTCATTGGTATGTGCAACTAATACATGTATTCCTGACTCAGCTGTAGGCACTCACTCATACTTTGCACATATGTGCATGTGTCCTGCGTTGTGTCCACATGTAAGTTGGCACATTTATGCTATGTGTGTAAATATGTGTATGTCTAGTAGGTAATAAGTGGAGTACATAGTTATGTTTGTGGGCAATCTATGTCTACATACCTACAAACATATTTGTATTTAGGCCCTGTCTCAAACACATGCCAAGGCACGTGTCAACCATTACATTTTGTATTCAGAGCATGCAGTGGACTGGGACTGCAATGACATCACATAGTCCCTGTCAAGTTGAGTGTGCATGTGTGTGTACTCACTGGTTACTAATCGTATTTAACTAGTTATAGGTCAGCTACACATGTGCTATGGAGTTTCCCATGCATCTTAGTTGCTGCAGATGTGTTGGTGAACAATGCTATATGCCATGTTTCTGTACAGACATGTGTTGTGTCATTTGTGTCATACATCACAACATTGCTGTGTCAAGGGGATGTGCATGCTCACTTGGACATCTTCCTGCATAGACCGGAGTTTTATTTTTACTATTGCCTGTGTAGTTACATCACTGGCACCTATATTCTGCATGTCACTACACAATTGATGAGAACATTTTTACTCTCACAGGTTTTTTTAACACCTATGCCATTATTTTGCTGCTTGGTTAGCTTTTGTATTGAATCCATTCACATTCCCCTGGCTGGCCCATTATGGTGGTACATGTGTGCAGAGACCTTTGGGATATGTATGCCTGCCTCTAAATGTATTTTCAGATTTATCAACATCATGTTAGTCATGACTGTCACATACAATGCTGTACCACTGTGTTGCAGTGTAGCATAGATGGCAGGTCTACCCATCTTCATCAATGTGTGAGTTTGTGTGGCAACACAAACACATTGTTGCATGTGAAGGTGCAGGTTAATGCTGCTCCACTTCACTCTGGCCCATGTGCATGTGCATCAAGTATTTGCCATTATCATACATTGATGTTGTCAGAGCAGTGGTGGTGGGATTATTGAGCTGAGATCTCTACCATTTATGATAGCTAATTTCCAGCCTGTCCACACTCCCTAGTACATGGAGACATGCATAAATGTGGTCATACAAACCTGGTTGTAATTAATTCCAATGCAGTACTTGATGTCAGCATTCCCCTTTCAGGTACAGGGGTCGTATGCTTACACATGTAGGACATGTATAGATGTTTTGGGGTCCAAAGTTGTGTCCATGTTCATCCTGCTTAGGGGTTGTATAACTGTGGTGACAGAAAGATTGGACAAATTACATGGTACAGAGGGAGCTGTATGTGATTATCTGCTGTTCTGGTACCATGCTAGTGGCAAATACCATGGTATGCTAGTGGCAAACATGTCTGGGTCATGTACTAACATACCCACCATATCTGTACATCAGTTAAAGTTTGACATGTAGACATTGGTGCCTTACAGTGTCTGTTTAGGTGTATGTCTGGTCATTATCCCTTTTTTCTGCCACAACTGGTAGGGAATGTGTGTGTCCTCCATTGTTCCTAATCTTTTGTCTACTAGCGCCTTCTACACATCTTCTACGGCAACACTGTCAAGTGATATAGCGACAGGATACAACATGTGACTTGTGTAATGTCGAGATATTCCCTTCTGCTATAACTGTCAACTTAGTAGTTAATGTCCCATTGGCAATATTAGTGAGATGTAATGAGTGCCAGTAACATATGACATTACACATGCCACAGCACTTGAGTAGTCTCCAGCAAGAATTTGTGGGAATCTCAGAGCTGGCCATCCACATCCACTGTTGAACATGGCAGTGCTATTCTCCCAGCATGCCACAACCTACCTGACTCTTACCATGACTGAATGATGTTGAAATGTATTATCTTCTTAGTGCTCTATTTATCCTTTGCCAGATGCTAACAATATGTCTGTGTCTACTCCCACTCAGTGTGATGTGGGTCTCTGACAGTATTGGACAATGTTGCACATGGTCGCACATGCCACACCTGACTGTAACATTGGGGGCCAGTACATGTATGAACTATTTAGTTACATTTGGTATCATGTAATGGATCTATCATGTAAAGTAAGTGACAGTGAGTGGTTTGTATTGCTATGTGCTGTGTAATGTTGTTATATGGGGCATACTGTGTAGACATGCAAACACAGGTCAATCATTGTGGATAATGGCATACCCGTTGCTACCTAGGATGGACACCAATACATTTGTCTTCATATATTTCTCATTATTAGCAGTAGTCATGTGTGAATCAAGCCAATTTGTGGGACAGGTGTCCATCCTATGTAGATAGGGTGTATTACACACTCTGCCTACATTCCAGCCAGACTATCATTTGGCTGGTGCAATTTATTGGAAGTATTTACAAAGTACTTTGTTGGTTGACTAGGTATAAAAGTTATCAACAATGGCCTGTCTCGGCGAACTCCTGCTGCTGTGTTTGTTTGTAACCCCTCAAGGTCCTCATCCCCATCATCCTCCTCCTAATTGTGGACATCAACTTGGCCATCCCAGGGACATTGTTTCTGACACACATGTTGTGCAGGATAGCACATAAGCGTACAGTCTTGCATACCAGCATGGGAGCATACAGGAGGCTTCCTCTTGACATGTCCAGGCACCTAAACCCGGATTTGAGAATGCCAAAGGTCCTCTCCACCACATTGCATGTTTTACGGTGTGCTTCATTGTAAGCATGCTGTTCATTGATTGTTGGATTTGCAAATGGGGTCATGACCCACGGCTGTATGCCACAACCTTGGTCAGCTGCAAAGATAACAGGGAGAAATTTAGTGAAGAGTTGACAGGGATCTGGAATATTCTATGGCAGTAGTTGGTTGCAGTTTGAATGTTGAATCAGAGGTGATTGTGGTGTTGTGTATGTTCCAGGTCTTTTAATAGGGTTCAATTTGACTGTCTGGATGTACATGACATTCTTGGGTACTGACTTATGGACCTGTATGTGACCATCAGGATTCCAATACATATGCTCATCATGTATGCAACATGTTTTATGTAGTCCATATTAGTAGCAGGGTCCTTATATTAGAAGGAGGCTACCGCCTCCTTGCAGCACAATGGTGTCAAATGTGTAGCCAGCATAGTTGCCCTGCAAAGCCTTCCTCTTCCGTCAATGTTGGCATGTGGCATTACGCATGCAGTGCAACACTTAGTTGGGGTTAGTGGCAGATGATTGTTGTGTCAGCCATTGTGGCCCTCATTACAAATCTGGCGGTCTCAAAAATGCCAGACTCACAGTGGCAGTTGGACTGTCGTGGTAATGGCAGCCACATTATGATTGTGGTGGACCCACCACGGTTGGACCGCCAACATTTCCAGGTTGCTACAAGCCAGCTGCCTGGCACTCCTGGCAGTCCCAGCAGTCTTAATCTGCCAGAGCAGTGCAAGCAGCGATACCCTCCGGATTTCAACTCCCCAATCTGCCAGCCTTTGGATGACGGTTCCACCGTCATGCAAGTGCTGGCAGAATGGGGGTGTCAAGTGCCCCCTATAGGCCCCTGCACTGGCCATGCACTAGGCATGGGTAGTGCCCGGGCCCCCATGGACGGACCTGTAGCACATTCCAATGCATGAATTACATGCAGCAGAAAGCGTAGTGGGTGCTGCTGCACCCGCCCCAACATCACATTGCAGTCAGAGCAATTGCTAACCACCTGCAAATGTTTTGGCCCTCTTTCCAGCTGGGCCGGCGGGCAGTTGCCACCCACAGGCCAAGCAGTGAACTCCTAATAGGGGCCGGCAGTGTTTAGACCATAATGGTGGTCTAATGGCAGTGGAAGTTAGCTGAGCTGCCTCCACCAGACAACAAACTCATGATGAGTGTCCAGGTGTCCAACGGTGTGTATCACATATTAGTATTATGATCACATTTGGTACAGGTGCATGTCTTAGCTTCTTAGTTATTGGATTTTCAGCAATAGTTACTACACATGCACAGTGCAGACTTTGGGAGGGGGCCCAGCTATTTTTCTGAAGTGTCACTTAACTGTAACTCCTATAGGGGCCTACTATGGCATCCATGTACATTACAGTTTAGACTTGAATCTGTACCATTGTGAACTATTGATAATCTACAGTACAGGCATGATGATGTTAGGGAGTGCTAAGTGGGGTATGTGAGGTGTCAGTTGAGTAGTTGTGGCACCATTTCTCATGATTCGGCCCCATAGTCATTAATGGCAGGTACATTAGTCTTCCTGTGTGTGCAATACAATCTATTCGACAGACGTATGTGCAGCCTACAGGTATGGTAGGTATGTGTAGATGAGATGTAGTTGTTGGCACCACTTGGGTGGCATTTGATGTAGATTGTGCCAGAGTCTTGCACAATATGATTGAGGTGGGGATGTGCCTAGGTGTGACTTTCTTTACATGGCCATGCCATAGGCCACTGACACGGCAGAGCTATTGCTGGTTTGGTCTAATGTGTGTATATTAGATTTAGTAGTCAGCCAGTCAACACTTGTAGTGGCTTGTGGTCCTCTTCTGTATGCAAAAGGGACATAGTTCTACCTGTCCTTCACATGGTGTGGCTGCGTTAGGTACATCTGGGTGTCTGCGTTTGTGATATCCAATCATTGCGGTGTACTGCTGCATGTTGCAAACGTGTTGTTGTCAACACATCTGTGGTCCCATGCCCATGCGTCTTTGTTGTGGTGTATATGTTGTTTGTCCTACAGGGTTGGTGTGTTGTGTGTGTATTGATTGGTTGGTTGAATTACCGACAAGTAGGCCATTATTGTCCATCCTGGAACTGCTTGTTGATGGTGGAGTTCCTGAATAAGTAAGCATCATGGACGCTGCCAGTATACTTGGCTGAGATGTTCATGAAGAGCCCATGGTGTTCCACAATAGCCTGCACATTAATCCAGTGGGTGTGCTTGCGGTTCCTGTATAGTTGTCCCATAGCTGCAGGGGGCACCAGTTGTACATGGGTGCAGTCCATTGCACACATCACATGCAGAAACCCAACAATTAAATAGAATCCTTGCTTGTTCTCCTGCTGCGGTTGTTGTAATTTAGCAGTGATTAGATTAAGCATTAGCAGAAGACATTTTGTCTTTAGTAACTATTATGAACATTTTGCGGAATCCATTTTGTATTCATGGCAGCCATTTTCTCTGCTACATGCTGCCATGTGCTCACCATGTGCTCTGTCCTACCTTTCTGTTAACTGCTCTTGAAATCTGCCTAGTGACAAGTTATATTTAGCATCTCTTACTTTCGCACATGCTCAGTAAGGTCTGCAGCTGTTAGTCCTTGGAAACTGTTAGCTCCTCCTACCTGTCGACTGTGCATTTTCCACATGACCTTACATGTATACAAGTCTTGTTTCCATAATTGTACCATCTCCTTTTAGCCCCTGCGTGGGTATAAAAGGACCATGCTCTCTCAGTTCAGTGTGCTACTTCAGACATTACCCTAGGGTGCTGTTTGAACTGTAGTACCACCTCATGAGGTTAATAAACTTTTGTCTTTTATTCCCGTTTCTGTGCCAACTTCTTCCTACATGGTCTGAGGACTTTGTGCAGAGAAAGGTGAACCGCTTGCACTAGTAGGCCTTGCTGAGGCTTACTTCAACACAGTTGCTGGGTGTTTGGAAAGATGATGTGGTGGGTTGTGAGGTGGATGATGGAGTCTAGAACCTTAGGCAGGAAAACTGATATTGTTGGCTTGGAGTCACCAACCACTAGTGCCCCTGTTGTCTAAAAGGATCCAGAAGCCAGCATGTGCAGAATAGTGAGGAGCTTTGTGATGGGTGGTATGTTGTAGGGAGTTTGCATCCTGGCTGTAATGTCTGGTGCAATCTGGTTCAGCAGGAGAAGAATGGACTCCCGGATGAGACTGCAAGTCCTGATGATGTCTTGCTCCCTGAGGGCAAGGACAGTTGTCCTCTGCCGAAATATCCTCTCTTGTCTTCTGCGTTGCCTTTGTGGGTGCAGTAGTGGTGTTAGGTGTTGCTGTTGTGGAGGTGGAGGGAGCAGCTGTCATTGCGGATGTCTGCGGCATGTGCCTAGCTGGAGCAGTACAACTTTCATGTTGCCCTGGAGGAAGCAAATGTTCCTTCTGTGATTTTTCCTTAATTAGTGGTGTATGTGCCTCATTTTAGTGCCTGGTCAGACCCAGGCATTAAAATTTGATGCAAAAAGGGGTGAACGTCATTTTTTGGGTCTGCCTCCCACCCATTCGTCATTTTAGCATGGGGGTTAAATATGGCGCCAAGGGCTTAGATTCATTTCCTGGACGGGAATGCCTACCTTGCACCTCATTGACGCAAGGTGGGTTCACACATACGAAAAATTATGTTAACTCCTATATTTAAATACTAGACAGGTCTAGCATCAAAAGATAAATATGGAGTTAAATTTGCGCCAAATTTGCATAAATAAAATGACTCAAATTCTGTGCAAGCAAAGTATAAATATGCCCCTCTATATTTTCTGCTCTAGCTTCACTACTCAAGTACTTGATAATAGGAACAAAAGGAAATACCAAATCTTGGTTTGAAGAGGAATATTGAGTGTACTCCTGGTTGTAGAATCTTGTTAATAGCGGGCTGCAATTAAGTCCATATGTTAATGGCAAGCTGTGGTGGGTTACTCCTTCTTCCACTGATGAAGGAATTTGCGTACAAACATAGCATTTTCTTGCATTCATTGTCTCACCATATTCATACAGTAAGCAATAAAAAACATTGGAAGAAAGATCTCCTTGCGAGTTGTTTACGTGCAAATATTTCTCATCCTGCCTAAACTTTTCTAATTCAGTAAGTGTATTAACTCCTAAAGAAGTGTGATTAGTTTCAGGCTGACTAAGGAAGCTCACACTCACGATCAATAGCATACCTACTATCATTCACACAATTGCCAAGCCAATGCCTATGTATCTAAAGCCTTTACTGTTCCTAACCAGTTTGTTATGGTTATCTATGATCTGTAAAGAATCAGAAAGTAAACAAACAACTTATACAACAATTCAAATGTTCTTTGCAGCTATTTACAGCTTTCAGTTTTTTCTTCAAAGCTTGGAAAAAGAAATTGGTAATGATTGTCAAATTTGGTTAGCAGCTTGTCAAATCAGTTTATTTCAAAAGTATTTTCAGGTTAATTATTTAACGTCTCTTTTCTTTTTCACTTTCAGTTTCACAGTGTATTTTCTTCTTTCAGTTCATGAACCTAGTTCACATGCCAAAATATTGACCTGGAGCTTCACCGTCAAAACAAAATGAAAAATATTCACTTTACCACTCCTCAGTTGCTGCATATGCCCATTCAGATCCTGAATACCTTCGACTTGCTATTCTTTTCCTTCACAATTTGCAATCCCCACTTAATTCTCCATCACTCAGGTCTTCCCTTCTTGTGGAGTGAACCACATCAGCTAGACCTTTGCAGTGATCTAACACCATATCATCTATGTTCACAAGAGCATTTGCAGGAACTGCTGATAACCTCATAGCTTTCCCCATGAGGATTTCATGTGGCAACAATCCAGTTTTCTTGTCAGGTGTATTTCTCATGCTCATCAGAACTAATGGCAATGCATCTGGCCATTTCATATTCATTGAAACACATATTTTTGCAAGTCGGAACATCTGCTCTACAAGTCCTGAAGCTTCTGGGCAATAGTTACAATGCAGTTTCTGCTCAATGTTTAAGGCTGAGCACAGTAATTTAATTACTTCATTGTTGAAGTGACTTTCTCTATCTGATTCTAAAGAGACCGGAAAACCAAATCATGGTATCAGTTCCCTAAGCAGTAGTTTCGCTACGGTGAGGCTGTCCTTCCTACGTGTAGGGTATGCTTCAATCCAGTGACTAAAGATGCAAACAATCACCAACTCGTATCTCAATCCTCCCCACACAGGCATTTCAATAAAATCCATTTGCATTCTGCTAAATGGACTTCCTGCTTTTCCAATGTGGCTCATATTTACGACTGTCCTTTTCCCCACATACATTTGTTGCAGGTAAATCAACGGTGGCAAATTGCTTCGGCAACCTGTCTGCATTTCGGATTAAACTAAGACTGCTTAAAAATAGGAATCATGGCATCTCTCCCAACATGTGCTTGTCCATGATAATATCTTGCTATTTGAGTCAGTAGGCAGTTAGGAAGAAACACTTGTCCATCCCCTGACACCCAGACATCATCTTCCCATTAGACAAATTTTAATTTAACTCACGTTTTATTTTCCTCTCTGTCAGCATTTTCCTGAAGACCCTTTAATTCCTCCCAGGTGTCAATGACAGTGAGGGCATAATTTGTACGAATTTCTTCTTCAGGTAACAGTTCCCATTTGTCTTTGAAAGATATACAATACAATGTACAAAATCTTGCCACTTGATCTGCATATACATTTCCCATTGAAACGAAGTCTTGCGACCTCTGATGTGCACTGCATTTCACCACAGCAATGTTTTCAGGCATTGGCAAAGCTTGTAACAAATGATGAATTATTTCACCATTTCTAACTGATGAACCAGAAGAGGTCGTGTAGCCTCTCTACGACCACTGTTGGCCAAAGTCATGTACTAGTCGAAATCCATACTGAGTGTCTGTATAAATAGTAACTTTAAGCTGTGAAGAAAAATGGCATGCTCTAGCAAGAGCCACTAGTTCAGCCACTTGTGCAGAAAATACTCCCGAAGCCAGGAAGCTTTGAGTATGCCAGAAATTCTGAACACAGCATATCCTTCTCCTAATGTTCCCATGTTATCTCTTACAACAAAAATAATTTGATCTTTTTTTCAATTGGGTATCTTGAATGTCAGATCTACGTTTAGGGCACAGTTCAATCACTTCAAGGCAGTCATGATCAACTTCCTTCAAATTGTCAATTTCAACATTTCCTTTCGGAAGTAAGGTTGCCGGGTTAAGCACTGTACATCTCTTCAGAGTTACATTTGGTGAACCTAGAATTACACTTTCATATCGGGTCAATCTTGCATTTGTGAGGTGCTGCGTTTTTGTTCGGGTGAGAAAAATGTCAATGGAGTGAGGGACCAAAACAGTTAAGAGATGTCCCATCTTAACGCTCTCACTCTGAGTGAGGCTCAATCCAGCCGCTGCCACAGTTTGCAAACATCAAGGTAGAGCTGCTGCAACTGGGTCTAAAGTAGCTGAAAAATACACTACTGGGTGGTTTACACCACCATGTACCTGGGTCAAAACGGAGAGTGCACATGCATCACTCTCATGACAAAACAACATGAATGGGCGTGTGTAGTGAGGCATTCCCAAAGCCGGAGCTTTGCACAAACTTCCTCTCAACTCAGTAAAAGCTTTCATACGGACGTGGTCTAATTCCAAGGTATCAGTAACATCAGATCAGATCAGATCAGTAACATCTTTGTGGGTAAACTTCTTCAATGGCTTTGAAATAATCATAAAATCGGGAATCCACTGGCAACAATAGCTCACCATTCCCAAAAACATACTGAAACTGGGGATTCTCAGGATGGCAGTAACTCTCTCTCTTGAAATCTTTGTTACTCCCTTTTCAATCAAATATCCCAAATATTTCCCTTCTTTCTGACAGTATTTTAATTTTTCAAAGACCACCAAAGCCACTGCAGCCAGCAGACCACCAGTGCTGGCGGTCTGCTGACTACCATATTTGGAGTCATTCAAGGACAGTCTGACTCCAAAGAGGCAGCAAGACTCCACCTGCCATATTATGAGCCGTAATATGTCTTGGCGGAGTTTTTCTGGCGTGGTGGTACTGGTGGTGGAACACTGCCAGGACCCATCTCCTCCCGGACGACCAGCTCGCTGGAAAAGGTAAGGTGATCATCTGAAAGGGGGGTGGGGGTGATGAAGTCATAATGAGGACCTATTTGTCTGAACGGAAATCCCACTATTTGAACAGGTAATTGTACATCTCGTTTTGCATAGTCAGGGCCTCATCGTAACCCTGGCAGTCACCAGACCGCCAGGGTCACGGGTAGACCGCCGCCTAAGTCGCCATGGTCGATTTGCTGGTACCACTAGGTTGCCGCCAGTTGACAGCCTGGCGGTCTCAGTGGTTTTAATCCACCAGGGCAGCACTGCTTGCAGAGCTGCCCTGGGGATTATGAGCCCCTTTCCGCCAGCCTTTGCATGGCGGTAGCCCTACTATGCAGAGGCTGGAAGAAAGGTGGTGCCAGGGGCCCCATCGGGCCCCTGCACTGCACATGCACTTGGCACTTTCCACTGCCCGAATTACTGCTGCACCCGCTGCACCGCCACATTAACACCGGCTAGATTACAAGCTGGCATCAATGTTAAGGCCCTGTTCATCGCAGGGCTGGTGTACTCCTAATAGGGCAGGTGGTGTTCTGGCCGCACAGGCGTCCTGTTGGCGGTATGAGTTTGACTCGTAATGAGGGCCTAAGTCTTTCCCTTCACATATGTACTATTCTAGTCTACCTCTTAATGAGGCTGGCAGCTCGCATTCTTCTTCATCCAAACTCTCACTCATCAATTCATTATTTTAATCATCCTCACTGTGTAATGGGTATTGGTGTATTCTAGGGACGCGTAGCCCTCAGACAAACGGAGAATGCATTGATATCTTCCTGTTAGTCAGCCGTTAAACCTACCCGGAGACGCGTGCCTGCAGGTGGAAACCAGGCATCCTAGGGACGCGTAGCCCTTAGACAAACGGAGAATGCATTGATATCTTCCTGTCAGTCAGCCGTTAAACCTACCCGGAGACGCGTGCCTGCAGGCACGGCTGACTAACAGGAAGATATCAATGCATTCTCCGTTTGTCTGAGGGCTACGCGTCCCTAGGATGCCTGGTTTCCACCTGGGATGGGCGACCTATTGGGTGTCTGACCTTGACGACTAATGACGTACAGTAAGTGACTTTTCAGCACACACTGCACTTTCTTCTGTAGGAGAAGTGACGAACCTTGGTCCTGATGAAGCGCATGAGCGCGAAACATGTCGACCCCTTAGTGGAAGGTTAGAGCATTTCTCTTCTTTCCCCCTATGTAGGAGTGACGGTGGTCATTATTTCCTCCGAACACTCCGCCACTGATTTTAATCTTGGCCTGACAGCCATTTTTGAGTTATTAAATTTAGGCTTTGGATGTGCAGAGCCAATTTTAATCCCACATTGCACTCTCCTCCTCTTTTTTGTCAGCACGTACTGCAGATACCTATGGATCTGCGTAACCACTTTTCGGTATAGAGCCACCACCATTTGTGTGGTGACCCGTCAGATATTGCAGTGCCGGTCTGGTGAGGAGTTAGCCCAATGATGATGCTTAGCATCTTCATTGACACATGAGGGCACTCCTATCATTATACCAATATCCGGCGTCCTATCTGGATCTTCCTTCTTTTTTTGGAACAGTGTACCCTTTTGTTTTGATTAGTCTATGTTCAGGGAGAACGTACACTGGACCAGTAATCTCCCAGTCCCTCTTATTGTTTACTAACATGAGACACTCCCGCTTCCAATACCAGAGGCCACTGCAACTGTGACACGGTACCAACCTTTTCATTCCTTGTACATCACTTTTCTAAATACAGTACTCAAATCAGGTCCACGATTCACATTCAAATTTCCACTACAATCCCTACCCTTTGCCTGGTTCTGAAACCACATTTTTCCCTGCTGTTGCTGTGGAAAACTTCTTTGCATTCCTGACTTTGCCTCTTTAATCTGCATCACCATTGCCTTCTTCTTTCATCTTTGCTTGCCAACAAATCAAATGACTCTTAATCATCTTGCTAATTTCTGATCTCAGTTTTTCCACAAATCTGAACACAAAATGAATCATGTCTATCGTCTCAATGGTTTCTGTACCACTGTAATGCTTAAATGCTTGCAACAATCTCTCATAGTACGCATATATGGACTCCTTTCCCTCTTGAACCGTCCTGTCTATTTTCTGTCTGTCTGTTTGCTCGTACCAGTCCACTGGCTTCTCCCTCAGTTGCAGGTAATCATTTGTAAATGGGAGAATGTCACTTGTAATCCAAAGGACATGTACAAAATTTCCTCCTGGAATCTCTCTCATTGGTAATATTTTCACTGGATTATCAGTCTGCTGTACATTAACAATTACATTTGCAGACTCTTTTTTCTTCTTATCTTGTTTCCTTACCCATCTGCCGTCCCACTTGTCTAATGCTCCCCAGTTCTGAATATTATGAATCAATTCCTTTATGTGAATTTTCATTCCTGGTATTCTCATGTTCTCAATGTTTTTTTAGTCAAATTCTAGCCTGTAAATTCTTCTCGGGTACTTCATTTTCTCAATCTGTATGTAATATTTCTCTGCCAATTCTGATAATTGCTGGTGTACCAGTCCTGCTTTGATGGTAACTATTTTGCACAAGAAACACAATTCATGTACACTGTATGAGTCAATTCTGTTTAATTCAAGTGTTCCCTCAATTGATTCCTCTACCTCTAACTTTAAGCCTGGTCACATTTGGGGGGCTTCTTTCATTTGAATCTCCCGGTGTGCTTTTCAGCTTTTCCAGCAATTCAATTAATTGCTAGGCTGTCAAACCTTACAAAGAGATGTTGCTACTGTTCACAGTAGACACTTATTGTAACATTAGACGTGGAGTCTCTGGAGTCATCAAAAATGGGTTGGAACCTACATCTGGTCTCGCTGCAATGTTTGGTGTGGTTCTGAAATAACTTAAATAAAATTAATGGACCTGTCATGTCATATGTTGGCTTCATGGGAATCATGACCCCTGAGTTTGCTCTCAATCCTTCCATTTCTACATTTGAATTAAGAACCTTCTCCTCATTGCCTTTATTATTTCCCTGGCGAACAAGGGTATAACAAGACCAGTAGTCACAGGTACGAAACAGCATCAGTGCTTGGTCGGACATTTTGATCTCTAGAGCAGAGGTCTGCAAAGTGGCCAGATTTTTTGCATATCCACATTTAGAAAAAAGATGTTTCAGAAATCTACATTTTTCTAAATGTGGATATGTTAACAATCTGGCATGGACCCGGCTCTCCAGGACCCACATTGCAAAAACCCTGCTCTAGAGGATATAACACCTGTATCCTGGTTTGTCTAGGCAGATGTGTTTGTTTGTGATACTGTCATAGGTGTGTACCTTGGAACTGTCATCATCATAAGTCAAAGACTTTCTACATTCTGTTTTCTCAGAAGGATGTGAACGCAACTTAGTATTCTGTCTGACATCTTCCTTGCTCTCTTAATTCCCTGTAAAGTCTCACTTCTCCAAAGTTTCTGCACACTATCCCATTTCACCTCAACTAAAGTTTTCTCAGCTTTTCTCATTCTCCTCTCAAACTTCTGTTCCTGTTGTTGTCTGGCTACTAATTCCCAAACAGCTAATACTTCAAACTGTGCAGGTCTCACAGGAGGTTTTGAATCATACAGTACTCTTCTTAAGTTCTCTTACTTCTCAAATTGAATGTTCCAATAGCAGGAAACGCTAAACTTCCTTCCTTTTCTGTCTCTCTGCACAATTGTTTTAATAAAAGACATGGTGCAGCACCTTGTTCTTCAAATATGATATCTGCAGGTGTACCTTCTAGCAGCGTAACTTCTCCTACTCTAATTGGAGTAACCATATCTCCCTTTAGGGCACTCTTTAATGCTTTGAAAATTTTAATTTTTAAATTTAACTCTGCCTGCTTCAATCAAATCAGAAAGTGAATATCAATCCCAAAATCCCTTTCACTTGCCTTTCTCAACCAATAACATTTCATGGTTGTCCACAAATCCGTTTGCGGCTTTCTTCACTAACCAACCTATCCCAGTGCGGACCTAATGATGTCACACTCACACGTACAGCAACTGACAAAGCCCACCGGATTGTCTTCATCAATAAGACTAAACTAAATGCAATTATTGCGAGCACTAAAGACAAAAATCAATGCCAAACTTGTCTGTTTACTACAGGTAGGAAACACAATAGCTTTGGAAACCTTACTGAATTTTCAACTGCAGCTTTTAGCTCTGACAGATACTCCTTCAATCTCAGTTCCCCTGACTTGCAAGCAAATTTTGACCAGCACATTTTACTCTCAATTGATCATCGGGTCCTTTTGGTGTACATAGGAATCACTGAATCTCTATCAAAAAAATTTGCACTTTCTTCAACACACACACTATGAGTTTTGTCAACCATGCCTGATTGACCTACTAAACAGACAAATTATGACACAAACCCAAGTGTCCTTTACACTTACCAATACTCCAGAGTCTTAGACCATGCAGGGTCCCCATGCTAAGAACCACACATGTGAAGTTCGATGACTTCCATACATGCATACTTTGGAGTACGCAAACTCCCTAAACAACTTAATTGGAGTACACAAACTCCCTATTACTCTCAAACATCACAATTCACCTGCTATTTGCTTAAACTGTGCAAACGCAAAACTCTATTTCACTCATAAGTAACACCAAGAGCACTGATAACACCTTCAACAAGCATAACCAAAATCCAAGGATTTGGGGAAAGTCATGGTAAGCTCTTATGGAGACATAAACTGAAAAATTGAGACCATTACAACTGTGAACTTCTGAAAGCCTCCTAAAGAGACAAAAACATCCAACTCTGCTACCAGAAACTGTGAGCGCATCTGACATTATTTTTCCTCTTTTTATTTTCTTTATAATGGGACGCAATAGAGGTTCAATGGACCTTTGGACTCAGTTGAGAGTGATCTATCATGGACACAATACCTGCACATAACCTGCATAAGAATAACACTATCAATTGGATTGAAACATTTCTCAAATTAGAGTCAGCAACCTTCACACACCATGGCCCATTTAACCACGAATAAACACATCTTTATATAAGTCAAAATGTTTATTTCCCTAGATTAACAACGCTAAAGTCATGTAAAGTAATCTCAAAACCAATTGATGCACATAAATGAACAACACAGGTTGATCAAAACGAAGGCAAAACCTCAACTTAACCAATGAGTTTAATACTAAATATTCAAGTATAATCAAACAAATTAATTTGGACAGTAACTGAATCAAAGAAATAGCATACAATTAGACATTCACAGATGATTAAAATCAATCCTCTGTTAATAACATTTGTGGGACACGGACTTTCTAACAAGCCCATCATGGCATGATGGGTTTTCATGCAAAAGAAAATACAGAAAAAACTTTAGTTTGGAAAAACCTCTCGCTATGGATCTCAGCAAAACTATAGTGGTTGGCACCTAAAAAGGAAAAGAACAAAACCAATAAAAAAACACATTTCATTTATACCTCTCCTGTATTGATTTAGCAAACAGAGACTTCTCGTCAGTGGGACATCCGTCTAGTCAGCATTAACAGTTGGAGACAATAAAAGGGACTGGCACAGCCACAGTGGGCTCTAAGTCAGCTGAACCATGTTAGGGCATTAATATAGTAAACAGCATCTAAATCTCTCTCTTTCTAATGCACACTCATCTCACATCTCTCATCTCTCTCGATCTAATTAAAGACAACTCCCTGCTCCTGTCAAGTGAAGTTGGGGATAAAACAAAATTACACAATAATTTTCCACGCTGCCGTTGGTCAGAATATCAAATGTTGACACTAGAACCAATAATTTCTAATTCCTAAATCAGTGATATACTTAGACAGTCATTCACATTATCAATGATTGGCTCCTCTTCTCCTGTTCCTGTCACCGGTTTTCTTTGAGTAACTTTTGTTGCACTTCACATCTCTCATGAGTACGGTCATGGTCAACTCCTGGAACCTTTACTTCTCATGCACCAAAATTACTAAGTATCAGCATCTGGTACAGGACATTACAGCAATCATTTCTCATGAGAAAGTTAGGACATAAGCTAACTTAACATTGCAACATTACAACTGGTTTGGTGAAATCTCATGTGAACAATGGACAATGAACGGTCAAAACTTCTCTACTCGCATCAGAAAAGCAATTTTGAACATTTATTTAATATCATGAAATGTAGCATGAGTCTTAGTCAAGTAGGCCTAGAATTTTCACAGTTACTCTACATTTAGTAAATTAAGCACATACATACTGATTATATGTCAATATGGTCTATTAATAAATTGTATTCACTTATGCATAATCATATAACAGTTAATGCTATTCATTTATTAATGTCACATACTTAATGATGGCCACTTTCGTGGGTACATTTTCCATATACACTTATTTTTTCTACGTTAACCCAAAACATGTAAAATTCTTAATTCATTTCTCAATGCAAATTCATTATTCATTAGTTGAAGCATAGCCAAATGTCACTTATCTCGAAGTTGTGGTTTTAAAGGTGATTTAGATTAATCTTCATCTTTTAGAAATTGACATGGGTACCCATAGTGCTTGTCTTTGGGGTGGGTGTCTCTTGCCTTTTGTGGGTTTATTCGTTTGTGGCCCCATAGTATATTGACTGCCGACAAAGTCTTTGTGTGTTCTGCTTTACCACTGACGTGATATCCATTGTCAGTTTGGTGTGTTTTTCCAAGAAGGATTCCAGTGACCCAGGGTCAGTGAATTCACAAGTGTTGCTGTCTCCTGTAATAATCATTGTGGCTATGTACCAAAGGCCATAATATATGTCTCTCGGTTTCAGTTGTGGTCTAAGAGACAGCGACCCCTGGCGACCTCTAAATGACGTTCATGCTACAAGCGTGAATCAATACTTCACGTTTTGTGTTGTTTTCCTTGTGGGAGAGTACATTTTGAGAGGCATTTACTTAGAAGGTTTTTCTGAGAAGAAAAAATTACTCAATGCAGGGAAGCCCTAAAATTTGGCCTCAAGACACAAAACAACTTGGTAAAATCTTGAGAAACCAATGTTTTGTAAGTGACTTATACAAAGCTTTTATTATTTCTCTGATTAGAATATCTATTTAGAAAATAATGTAAAGGTTTTTTTTTCAACATTTAATGATGCAAACATTTAAGGTTTTTGAAAAATGTATTTAAAGTGTGGCACAGGAAAATTCAATTTTTGATGAAATGATCCTAATGATTCAAACATAATAAATGAATATTATTATGTTGAGTAACATGTATTGTTGTATGTCGTCATAATTAAGACGGTGAAAAGCGAACAGCAGACAATTCTGTGAGTCCAAAATCAGACTCTTTTTTGTAGCATTGTGAGCTACAGCCTTGTAGACAGTAATGCTTTACCAAAAGTTAAATTACGTCACTGACAGAACTACATATTAAAATACACTTCTCTATCTTAAACATTCATTTGTTTTTCATTGTCCATATCATACTGGAGGTGTTGGATGCAACCTGATTTTTCCAATGTAAAAAAACAGAAATGATTAACAAAGAAACACTCACAGCCTGCAATAATTAATCCTAATGATCTAAACAACTTACAAGTTAGGTAAGATCAATTTTAATGTCTGGGGTCAGACACTCCAACTTCCAAAAATTTGCAATGAAAAACTTACCAGCTGTACACTTTCTCTGGGCGATAAGTTCATGTTGAATGACTAGTCCCTTGAAATAACATTCCTCCACCTGCCAATCCTCAAAAGAGAACCTGACATTTTGCAGTGTCCAAGTTGCATTTACATCAAAAGTTACTGACATGTCTGTTTAGGTTTCAAACCTCTGCCTTTTTTGTGATTTTACACATGAGAGAAATGGTGTGGGATGTGCTCAGCAAATCTCAGTCTCGTTAGGTTTGTCTTTTAAAACAGACAGCTTGTCACAACTGATGTACATGACAGTGAGATACTCATAAACTGACCAACAGAAGAACAAAAGTTGTATGTGTTGTGAATAAGCCTACATGTCTGTAACACTTTCAGTTCTTGCCTATTGCCTATAAATAGACATAGCAAAATAGTCAAATGTATACACAAAGCTTACCCTATTGTTAATATTTGGCCCCCACAAAGAAGAGCTATAGCTTTGGCATGCTATTAAACCATTAGCCTTGATACCAGAATACAATCATCTGATGGTTGTTGATATTTATAGTATTGAGTTGTACCAGTGATTGCAACTAAAACTTGCAGCTCTGTTCGATCCAAAAAGATCGCACAGGGCACTAATCTAAGAATCAAAATAACTGTGCCCCATTCAAGAATCTGGAGAATCTGCAGTGCAATCCTAGATCCTTGAATTTCTGCTAAGGACTTCAGTTAATGAACAGTACACTTCCCCAGAAGAAGCTCTTTAAAAAGAAGACACGTATATGGCCTTCCTGAAAAAATCTTCATCTGATCCTGCTTATCCTATCAGGGTAAACCGAAAAGAAGTTAGAATCTCCCCTCTAAGAGCTTAATGCTGTTATTCATTGGATCTGAGTTTGGAATTATGAGCAGAGTGTATGAGCAGACTGGTAAAAAAAAGCTGCTGTAATTTTTCTGCTGACTGAACCAGCCTTACATTTAGCAATGTAACTTGTTTACTACTACGTTTAACCCCTTTGCTGCCAGGCATTTTCCACCCTCAGGTGGCAAGCCTTTTTTGGCTATTTGTGTCAGTTTGCGCTTTGACTCTCATAACTTTTTTGTCCACATAAGCTACCCCTGCCAAATTTGTGTCCTTTTTTTCAACATACTAGGGATTCTAGAGGTTTCCAGAGTTTGTGGGTTTACCTGGAGACACCAAGAAATGAGCCAAATCAGAGAGAAAATCTCTTTTTTTTTAAAAAAAAAGGGCTGCAGAAGAAAGTTTGTGTTTTTTCCCCTAAAACTGGCATCAACAAATGGTGTGCGGTGCTAAAATCACCATCTTCCCAGCTTTAGGGAACAGGCAGACTTGAATCAGAAAGTCACAATTTTGGCATTTTACTGGGACACACCCCATGTTTACTATTTTTTGTGCTTTCAGCCTCCTTCCAGTTAGTGACAGAATAGGTCTAAAACCAATGCTGGATCCCAGACAGTTAAACATTTCTGAAAAGTACACAAAATTCTAAATTCAGCAAGGAGTCATTTGGTAGATTCTTCAAGGTTTTCCTACAGAAAGTAACAGCTAAAATACAAAAATATTGAAATTGAGGTGAAAAAAGAGCCATTTCTGTCCATGTTTTCTTCTATAACTTTTTCCAGCTATGGCAGATTTTTAAAAGCAATATACCGTTATGTCTGCTGGACTCTTCTGGTTGTGGGGATATATAGGGCTTGTAGGTTCATCAAGAACCCTAGGTACCCAGAGCCAATAAAGGAGCTGCACCTTGCAATGGGTTTTCATTGCAAAGAGGGTAGAAAGCAATTCATTTGGTGAAATATAAAGAGTAAAAAATAGGTATTAAGGAAACCTTTCTATTTCCAAAATGGGCACAGGATTAGGTGTGGAGAAGCAGTGGTTATATGCACATTTCTAAATTCCGGGGTCCCCATACTAACATGTGATTTACAGGGCATTTCTCCAATAGTTGTCTTTTTTACACACTGTCCTACATTTGGAATGAAATGTATAGAAAGACAAGGGACAATAACATATGTTCTTCTATTATGTGTTCCCCCAAGTCTCTTGATAAAAATGGTACCTCACTTGTGTGGGTAGGCCTAATGTCCGCGACAGGAAATGCAACATGGACACATCACATTTGTACATTGAAATCTGACGTGTTTTTTAGAAACTGCCTAGCTGTGGATTTTGGCCTCTAGCTCAGCCAGCACCAAGTGAAACCTACAAAACCTGTGCATTTTTTAACACTAGACGTCTAAGAGAATCCAGGATGGGGTGACTTGTGGGGCTCTCTCTAGATTCTGTTACCCAGAATCCTTTGCAAACCTCAAAATTTGACTTTTTCACCACATTTTGGTGATAGGAAGTTCTGGAATCTAAGAGGAGGCACAAATTCCCCCCCATCCAGCATTTCCCCAAGTCTCCTGATAAAAATGGTACCTCACTTGTGTTGGTAGGCCAAGGGCCCCGACAGGAAATGCCCCAAAACGCAACATGGACACATCACATTTATACATTGACAACTGACCTGTTATTTGCAAAGTGCCTAGCTGTGGATTTTGGCCTCTAGCTCATCCGGCACCTAGGAAAACCTAGCAAACCTGGACATTTCTGAAAACTAGACACCTAGGGGAACCTAGCATGGGGTTGTGGGGCTGTCAGCATCTTCAGTTACCCATATTCCTTTGCAAACCTCAAACTTTGGCAAAAAAGTTTTCCTCACATTTCAGTGATAGAAAGTTCCCAGAATCTGAGGTGAGCTACAGACTTCCTTCTACCCAGCGTTCCCCCAGGCCTCCCAATAAAAATGGTACCTCACTTTGCAGGTAGGGTAGTGCCCGCGACAGGAAATGCCCCAACACACCAAGTGGACACATCAATATTATAAAATTCAAAACTACCTGATTTTGCGGGGGCACCTGCATTTTTGGCCCTGGGCTCAGCAGCCATATAAGGAAACCTACCAAACCCAGACATTTCTGAAAACTAGACACCCCAGAGAGTCCATGGAGGTGTGACTTGCGTGGACCCCCCAGTGTTTTCTTACCCAGAATCCTCAGCAAGCTATAAACTTAGCTACAAAAAATCACATTTCCCCACGTTTGAAGGGCATTGTGGGTAGGAAAACGGTGCAGGTGCATGTGAAGCACACCACCTTTGACCCACCTAGATGTTTAGTTTTCAGATGTGTCTAGGTCGCGTATATTTTTTTACATGGCAGTGTCCCAAAGTCCAAAAGGAGCAGCCCTCACCATTCCAAGTGGAACGATTTTGATAGTTAAACAAGCTACCATGGCCCAAATGTAAAACTAAAACACAAAATAATCAAATGTCCTCTTGCTTGCCATTAGGATAAGATCTTTTAGTGTGCAGGGTGAGCTGAAAGACTGTTAACCCCTTCATTTGGGGTGGGGGAATAACCATGCCCATACTGGTTGGAGCCAGCAGCTCACTATTTTATTACTTTTTTACATTTCCTGGCATCTAGTAGGCTTCCTGCTCCCCTCTGGGGAGTGGATCGAGGGTAATTTCCCCATCTGCCCACCGGTGGGCAGAACAACTTAGTTGCGATTTATTTGGGGTCGGGGTATGGCCATAAACCCACCTTTTAAAAAACAAATAAAATCTTCCCTGGTCTCTGGTGGGCTTTCTGCCCCCCTTGGGGGCAGGTGAGCCTTACAAAAATAGTTTGATCTGCCCCCAACAAGGGCAGAAATTGCCAAAAGTAATGTGTCCCCATGGGGAACGACCCTTGCCCAAGGGGCTGCCCCACCAAACAAAACACACACACACACCAATTCCTGGTGCCTAAGAAGTCTCTGTCCCCCCGGGGGAAGATCGGCCTAATAGAAATAGAAATGGCCTAGAATAGATTTGACCCCAGGGGATCAACCCTTGCCTAAGGGGTCACCCCCCTTATTTGAAATTGGTGTAAAAAGAAAAATCCCTGGTGTCTAGTGGTTTCTGCCCCCCTTGGGGGCAGATTGGCCAAATAAAAAGAAATGGTCTAAAATTAATTTGCCCCCCAGGGTAGCAACCCTTGCCTAAGGTTTGCTTCCCATGTGTGAAATTGGTGCAAAAAAAATCCCTTGGGTCTAAGGGTTACTGCCCTCTTTGGCGGCAACTTGGCCTAAGAAAAATAGGCCAATTTGTCCCCAAGAGGGGCAGAAATGGGCTAAAATAATATCCCCCCCCCCCCAGCGGAGCGACCCTTGCCCAAGGGGTCACTCCCCATCTGTAAAAAATAAAAAAAATCCCTGGTGCCTAGTGGTTTCTGCCCCCAAGGGAGACAGAAATGGCCTAAAATAAATTTGCCCACCAGAGGAGTGACCCTTGCCTAAGGGGTCGCTCCTCTTGCTCAAACTGACATTAAAAAAAATCCCTGATGTCTTGATTGGCCTAGGAAAAATAGGACAATCTGCCCCCCAGGGAGGCAGAAATGGCCTAAAACAATCCCCCCCAGTGGAGTGACCATTGCCTAAGGGGTCACTCCCCATGTGTAAAAAAGTTTTAAAAAAATGATCCCTGGCGTCTAGTGGCTTCTGTCACCCCCCCACCCCTGAGGGCAGATCGGCCTAATTAAATAGGCTTATCTGCCCCCCAGGGACCCAGGGAGGGCAGAAAAGGCCTAATTAAAAAATGCCCTCCTTGGGGAGGGGCCTTTGCCCAAGGGTCTGCTCCCCTTATTCATAAACATAAACAAAACAAAAATCCCTGGTATCTAGTGGGCATTTCTGCAGCCTGCTGGCTTCCTCCAAAGGCCAGTACAAGGACGTGATGGTTATGTCTGTGGCACCTCCCTGCTGCGCCATGGGACATAACCATGACGACCTTTGCGGGTAAGGAGTTAATGGCAAATCTCCAGTTACAGTCGATCACAGGCTGACCTGCCTAATGAATATTAATATGGCAGTTTGATATTTGTGGCCTCTTGTGATTGTGTACAAACACAGGAATGGGGACCTGTAAAGAAAAGGAGACCACCACTTCTACATATGTGTTCTCAAACCAGATCTCTTTTTAAAACTGTGTATGTTCCTTAACAGAATTGGTACTGCATAAAAACATTTGGGAAGGCATTCCCAACCTGTCCCTTTGAGAATCCAAGTACGTCCTGAAAATTATTTTGAGTAATCTTTCCCAAATCTCAAAATGGGTTTAATACATGCAAAAACCCACCATTTTGCAGTCCCAGAATAATTGATTTGGTGATTCGCAGCATTTTGAACATTTTTTTAAAATCTAGTCCTTGTACCTATATTTTCACAAGGTGTTAAAAATAGATATTTGGATCTATCAGGAGTACACCATGCTCTGTTCAATACATATCAGACAGGTAGAGGAGTGCATTTAGTCTGCTTGAGATACAAATGAATGGATACATCCAAAGTTACTGTCTTAATCTTGTGCAAAGTGAATTGGGAAGTGTGTGCAGACTGGTTACTTTCTGGTGTAAAAAGGTGTTTCATTCCTTCTTCATTTTTTTAAGACAACCCTTCTTCAGTCACAAATAGCCCACACTTTTCCCTAGGAGGCAGCATCATCCATAGTGACACTCAAGGCTAATTATAAAATAGGAAATTGATCCTATCTATCTTTGAGACATGGTTAGACCATAACGATTATGTCCCAACCGCAGCTCTTCACACCTCCTTTGAAGTATTCTCCTCCTTGACTCAAACCAAACACCAATATGGTAGAGTAGTCATTCTACAAAATCTCTTATTTACTTATAATCATGTCTGCTAAAATAATATCCCTTATTGAATACCACTCACATAAGCCACTACCTTCTTCAAACCCAACATTGTGACCCTGTAGGGTCTCTAAGTGCCATTGGCCCATTATGATGTTCTTGATAATCGCCTTGAAATGTATTATATTACAATGTCATTCCTCATACTCTGATATTTTAACTTAGTCATTAACAATGAAATACAGAACACCTCATTCTCTTGCTCTAATTCCTTCCGAGCCATTCACTTCTCAAAGTTCTCTCCCAATCCATCCATATTCAGGAAAAACCTTTGGATGTAGAAGTCATAAAGGACACATTAAGCTAGTCCCAATTCCCTTGTGTATAAACAATTAGTAGGCATGCTATTAATAGCCTGCAGTAATGTTAAGTTATTTGACATGTGAAGCCTCTTCAGCTGATTCAACCCCCCCCACCCCCCAGGACCTGCATGTTTTATCAACAGCCTGACCCTTTCATCTATCAAAAGTATCTAAAACATGTCACTTTCTCTACATTGCTTTGAAATCATTCTTTGTATCTAAATTACTCCTTTTTTAGAAATCTACTTAGAACTCCAAATCCACCATTCTATGCACCTTCCAAACAGCCTCACTCTGTTCTTCTCTCTGAGTTAAACACCCTGACATTGTCAGAGCTCATCCGTGTTATCAAGTTATCCAAGCCTCCATATTATCATTTCAGATTATATACCATTAAACTTCTTCCTGCTCATTTCTGTGAAGTTTTTTTGTAATGTCTTATCAGCTAATTCCTCATATCTGGCACCCACTACAGTGCTTTAAAACTCATGTAACTCTGCTCCATTTTTTCCTTAAAATGCAGGAACACCTTTTTAACTGCCTACCTCGGTATCACTCCTTCAGCAATCTCTTAATCAGTCTTCTGGATACTCCAGTCTGTTAAGTCAGCACTCTTGCATGCATCCATTTTCAGCAGAGCAGTCTATCAATATTATGTATCATTTTTCCTCACACTTCTTGTTCTAGCCTCTACATCACACACTGCTAATCATCTTAGTGTACTTTTCTTTCTTAACTGTCCAGTCATCAATATGTGCTCTCAATTAAGTCTCCTCTTCTCTTTCTCTGTTCATATTTTTTCACATGTTTTTCACTAACAGTTGGCATTCCTCCAGGCATAGTCGAGTGTCCTTTCCTCTTCCTTCTTCAACCTTTTTGCTTGGTGAGAACTCCTCTTTTGTTTTTTTGTGACATCTTGAGGCTGATGGCATCCGAATATTTGTCTCTTTCCCAATTCTCTCACTACTCTTCAAAGTCATGCACTTTGGATTGCCTCACAGCTATTCCTCACTTCAAATAATTATTCTCCTTGACTCTAAATTGTCATGGTCCTCACACATTGCAGATACATAGCTTTCAAAAGTAATTTCCTGCCTCTGATATTTTGCATTCACTATGTATACCTATAGAGTTAATTTGTTTTGACTTCATTTGCATATCTCTCTTGGTTTTGTTCATACTTAGAAACAATGTAATTTACCTTCTGTGTGTATTCTTATCTGGGTTTTGCAGTACAACTTTAGATACTATGGACCTGATTTAAGAGGGCCTAGTGCCATATATTGCTACATAAGCAGCTTTTCTTTTATGCTAATTTGGCGATAGTATGGCAAAAATGCTGCACCATAATTACAAAGTGGTGCAATGCATGCATTGTGCCATTTTGTAACCTCTTGCGCCACATTATGCCTGCACCAGGCTAAAATATGCAAGGGGGAAAACCCAGTTAGGGCACCTGCAAAAACTGTGCAATGAAATCTAAAAGATTTCTTTGCGCCATTTCTGGCAGCATTTTTAAAGCCTGAACAGAGCAGGCATTAAAAGGAGGCATGCCATTGTTTTCAATAGGCCTCAATGTGCTTTGCAGGATTAGCATCCAAGTTTTTGGCGCTAATTCTGCAAAGTGCCAAACTAGCATAAATAATGTTGATGGAGCACACATGGTGGCGTTAGGGTGGTGTTAAGGGGTGCAAGAAAAGTGTTGCTGCATTGTATGTTGTGCCACTTTTCTTAAATCTCCCCCTATGTACCTTTATTATTGTACTGGGAAAAAATGTTGTTAAAAATTGTATGCTGCTAAAGAAATAAATAAATTAAGTAGGTGAACAGAATGTGTAGGCTTCTGATCACATTTAGAAGAGGGGAGGTATCCACACAGAGTCAAACAACAGGTACAAATTTAAAAAATGGAAAGTGCTGTAGAATAAGGATTTACCATGGCCACCAAAGACTGTAAAAGTGAGGCATACAGATTAGGTTTAGGCAGCTGAAATCAATGGACTTGCAAATGTTTTAATGTGAGAAAAATTTGTTGCATGATTTTTACTTCCCATAGAGTTATTTAATGGGCAACAGTTGCATTGAAAATTATGTGCACATTGTGCATCATGACTTTTTCTTAAATGTTGAATTGTATTGTGTGTTCAATGCATTACCTGTTCTATTGAATGACCTTGACTAACTAGGCAAAGAGCTAATAGAGACATCTAAATATGAAAAAAGAGACACACTATTTCTATCCACAAGCAACTCATCCTCATTAAACAGAAGCCAGGGATATATAATAAAGAAATGGAGATAGATCTCACCTGGAACAACTTGCCAAATAGCAATTAATGGGAACAAGAAGCAGCACAGTCTCTAAATAGAATTCCAAATTATTAATAATATGTCAAGGGAAATTTAATTATGAGATGACCTCTTACTTTATTTAATCACATGATAAATAGTTTATCTTAGCAAGCATTGTGAATGCTCATTTTACTTTTAAGAAATGGGTGCTGCAGCCAAAGGAATTAAACACATTAATCAAGCAAAAACCCTTTCTGGTATGAAATCACAGCGTGTAATTGCACAATTTAATTTAATGTCAAAATTGATGAGATTATACAAAGTACCTCAAGATATAATCATCATCATTTAAGCAATGTAATTTTGGGCAATGCACTTTTAAGGAGATAGGTGCATGGCGCTGAAGGAACCAATCCTATTTAAAACTAACTCTCATTGTCAAATTTCGAAAATATATGGTACATGCACAACTTCTCTAATTAAGTTAAATTCAGTCTGTAAACCTTTGTTTCATGATTACTTGGCATCTTTAATAAACAGCATGATACATTTTAATGAGCATATTATTTTCTGTTTTGGTTTAATCTTGGGAAATGTTAGCAGGGTTTAACATTGCAAACTGGTTGTTATTCCTTCAATGCATGTCATTGTTTTTTTTGAGGTTTGATTAGTAATCAGTTTTCTTTTCCACAGTTTAGTTTGCCCCTCTCATCAGAGTAGTAGACGTTTTGCTATTTAGAATGGCATCCTGAATGTTCTCATGGCATTACATGATTTAAGCAGTTATAGCTCCTGTCAGTTGATGCATCAAGTGGGCGTTTACTGCTCAATGTGATTAGTTTAAAAAACATTGTTGGCACTGTGAGTCCGCTGTCATGCAATACAATGTGTGCTATTTAAGCTGCTACCACCAGCACTCTGCTATTGTACTCGTGTGACCCAATGAAAGGATACCACCATTGCGTGCTATACTCTTCAGTTTGCTACCCTTGCTTGTGGTGCATGATACCGCCCCACATTATTTGAAAGCCATGTGTTAGAAATGGGGTCTTTGATTGGCAGTCAGTTTACCCTCTTTCCAAGCAAGGACCCTCACTCTAGTCAAGGCAAAGGAGAAACACACCTGGTTAACCCCCACTCACCTCCTTGGTAGCTTGGCACGAGCAGCAAGGCTTAACCCAGAAGCAGTGTGTAAAGTATATGTAGCAACACACACAATTATACAATGAAAACGCTACAAAATGAACACCACACCAGTTAAGAAAAATAGGCAATATTTATCTTAATCAAAAAAGACCAAAATAGCAAAAATCCAACATACACAAGTCAAGATATGAATTTTGAAAAGAATAAGAGTCTTACTCTATAGAAAACAATGGAAATGTTGATTTTACACAAAGGGGCATATTTATACTCTGCCTGCGCCGTATTTGCATGAAAACGTTTGACGCAAATTAGGCGCAAACCCTACACCATATTTATACTTTGACGCCCGACCCCGCTAATGCCAAAATTCCACTGTGTGCGTCATTTTCTAGATGCATGAAACCACCTTGCATTAATGACATGCAAGGTAGGCGTTCCCGTCCAAAAAATTACTTAAACACCCGTGCGCCATATTTATCCTACCGCGCACAAATCCCACGCAGCTGGGAGGCGGAGTCGGAAAATGACACACAGCCTGATTTGTGTAAAAAAATAACACCTGGGTCAGGGCAGGCGTTAAAATGGGGCAAACACACCACTTCTTAAGGAAAACACAAAGAAGCAACATCAGAGCTCCAAAATGAAGACGTGGAGGTGATATTTATCCAGATGCACGAAGACACAGAGCACAGGACCAACACTAGCAGCTTCCACCACACCAGCAGGGACCCCAAAGGCAATGCAGAAGGCAGGAGAGGATATTCAGGACCAGGACAACCCTTCTGGGACTCAGTCAACAAGACATCATCCAGAGGTACAGACTCAACTTGCAAGACATTCAGCAGCTGCTGTGCCACATTGAGCCACAGTTGGCACCCAGCTTGCAGACACCCCACATCATTTCACCAGAGACCAAGCTGCTAGCTATCCTCCACATGTTGGCAAGTGGCTTGTTTCAAACCACTGATGCCCTCGTTGCCGGGATCTCACAGCCCTCATTATCTGCCTTCCTACCCAAGGTATTGGATGCCATCATCTCCCTAATACCCGCCACATCAGCTTCCCCAACATACAGCAGAAGCAGCAGGAGACCAAACAGGGGTTCTATCAAATCCACGGCTTCCCACACGTGCTTGGTGCCATTGACTGCACACATGTACAGATTGTGCCACCTGCTGCAACCGAACATCTATACCGCAACAGGAAGCACACACGCTCCATCAATGTGCAGGCCATTGTCGATCACTGAGGTTTGATCACCAACATCATGGAAAAGTATCCTGGGAGTGTAAATGATTCATTCATCTTCTGCCACTGCACCATCAATCAGCACTTCCAGGATGGACAATATGGAAATGGCCTACTTGTTGGTAAGTACAGAAACCCAGTTATATATACACAGCACAGCAACCCTGTAGGATATACAACACATACTCCACTACATTGACACGTGGCCCGGCAGACACTGAGGTTGTGACACTGTTAGTCATGTGTGATATCCTCACCCAATGGGACACACACCTAGGGACAAATGACAGATGGAAATAGCAACAGATGCCACTCCACAGACACAAGGGAACAATTTAAAACCACACAGTGACAATGACATGCCCTTAACTGCCAGTACAACTTGGAAGATGAATCTTACAATATCACAACAGTAACACTCAATCACACACACATCCAAACAATATGTACAGTGTAAGGGGTATGCAGTGTGTTTGGCTGCAGGTATAACACCATGACACACATAGCATGATGATGATGACTCTAATGAACGGGACATTGGATCACTGAGACTGTACCAACATCTCACATCACTCCTGGCCTGGGCTGACATTGCTCACTACCAATAAGCAAGTGGACTAAGAACACATATTGATGTGACAATATTGCAAAGTGCACATTCCTACACATACGGTTTAAGACAAAAACACATATACACAACAGATGTACTGGCATATGGACCTTCTGACAATGAAACCGTCAACCCCACAACCAAGTTAGCCAGCTGAACTGGACCAGGTTCAGTAATGTAGGTACACGTTTGAACATGAGTCAACTCAGAAAGGGCAGATAAATAGGTCTGCAGAGAACTTGTCACACATGGGATATTTGTGCATTGTCAATTGTCAACACATAAGTGCTGCCAACCTATGGATATGTGTTGTAAATTGTCACCTAGCCAAATCATAGGGCCTCACTGATGTTTAACTAATTCTATTGCATTTGTCAAATTGGATGGGATGTCCAGGTCATATGGATGCAACCGTGTTACCACAACTGTGGAATTGATTCTGTGTATGGAAGTATCATGTCACCCCCAGGTAACACACATGGACATCTCTTTCACATGACATAGTGCATTGTAGTAGACAATGTACTGCAAGTCTACAAAACTACAGCTGACATCCGGTCAATTAGCCAAACACCAGTTCAGATAATGAAACATCCCAATGCTGATGGTACATCCTAGAAGCATAGGATTCCACACAATAACACAAACACAGATGAGTCACAGACAACCCAAGATAACAACTGCCATGCAAAGTGATAATCATGGAACAAGCTCCATCAAAAATGTTCACTCATTTTTTCTTTCAGCTGATCAGGGGTATGGGATCCAGCCATGGATCATGACCCCATTTTCAAACCCAAGCACTGCAGCAGAGCGTGCCTATAATGAGACACATCGGAGGACATGCACCATAGTAGAGAGGACCTTTGGCATCCTGAAGTCAAGATTCAGGTGCCTCGACATTACTGGAGGCAGCCTCCTATACTCACCGGAAATGGTCTGCAAGATCATTTTGACCTTTGCCATCCTGCACAACATTTGTGTAAGGAGGAACGTTCCGCTCTATGAACCAGACCCACAATGCCTGAAGAGAAGAAAGAGGAGGATGCTGTCCATCAACATGAGGGGGACCATCCAAACACTGCAGCAGGATTGCGTCGGAGACAACACATTGTACAAAACTTCTTTTAACTCTACTCACCATCAACTCTGTCTTACCATATGTCATTAAAAACATATTCCAATCAACAAATCATGGTGTGCGTAATTATTTATGCATCACATTATCCCTAGGATTCATAATCAGAGTTTGGCCTCAGGGAGCATTGCACATATACAGATTAGGATACTGAAAAAGCCACATCACATTTGGTGGGTATGAATGTACAGCCAACTTCACACACAGTGTAAATGACATATATCCTGTCCATTTCACAATTGAAGGTCAATATCAGAGGACCACAGCTGTGGACACATTCATGTTGGCAACACGGTTCATTGCAGCATATGGGACACAACTAAGACAACATCATTCATAAGGTAATAAACTGCTTCATACATGAGGCAGTGGATGTTCAATTGCATTGGTAACAGGAATGTATGACCAGACCCTTGACAGCAGTAGGTGTGACATCAGCTATCTTTGCAAGGAGTATGTGTGACAAGAAGTCCATGTAAGCTGCAGATGGATTGCACGAGTGCCCCAGGTATGAAAAGCATTGTCCACAAGACATGCCCTGCGCAGTCCATCCCAGGTCATAAGTCCTGTCACTGCCATGTTTTCAGTCTCTCCCCACCCTTCTCTAGGAGGCCCTGGAAATGGACTATTTGTACCCAGATAATCCTTCATTTATACACACCCAGACTCACATTCAGACTCCAGTGTGCTTCCCTCTTTGCTATGGCATGCCATAGTCATAGTTCATCTGTCTGCATGGGCTTCAGGTCAGATAATACACTGCCTGGTAGTCTGCAGGACCTGTAATCACCTGTCCATTGCTTCACATGTGAAAGGTACTGTTGGCCCTTTGAACTTGATTCTCACCTACAGGACTTGTGAGAGACTGAAGCTGCAGACACCTGTGAGCACTTCCATGCAGACCAGCCATTTGAACCTGCCCTGCCCTTGCTGCTGCCTGGAATGGCTTTGGAGCTACCATTATATGTATATCCTTGTTATGCATTGCCGTATAAATCACTTGTGTAACACAGACTTTGGGTGATTGTGTAACTTTGCAGCCCACAGGACAAATACAGTTTTCATTTTCCACAGTGTTGTTGCTGCTTTTCCGAGTCAGTGTCTGCTCACTGTGTATTTGCCTTGTCCATGTTAGTTCCTGACAGAGCCTCCATCCTGTTAGCCTGATGGTTCCTGTCTTTGTGTTACCAAAATGTTCCCTGTGGCTACATTTGTCTCATAGTTGCTTACCATGCCCTCACTTTTCTCCTGGGGTATTGTGTCTGGTAGGTCTATGATGAATGCACAAATAGATTGTATAAGGTAATCAGTTTACTGATTGTATCATGGTGTGGGCATTGTCTTCAAATATCCTAATCATGGCCCTATCCCTTGTCTGGGTTTCATGTATGCATGAGTGACAAACAGTGACAGTGTACCATGGCTGTATGCATGGATTGGGTATGGTGCCTCCAGCACAACAAACAACATTTGCTAATGTGAATGAAAGGACAAAACATGTTTGCGCCCAGACGGTCTACACATATAATCACATCGCTCCCATCCTATTGATGGGCATTGCGTGGTGAATAGCTGTGGAAATTAATCAGTACAGAGGCACCGATGTTCCCGGTTGCAGTGGGAATTTTAGAGGCCACCCTGTGTACCAATGTTGTGATGAAACCTGCTGGTTTAAAATTACTGATTCAATAACTTTGTGAGCACACCAAGGTTGCCCTGTTGTCAGTCTCATAAAAGTTCTGCAGTGCCATAGCTGGACTATCCCAATGTGTGTTGTCAATTCCTCTTTGGCTTTCGGTCAATTCTGCTTTGAAGGATACTCTGTTAATGCAGGTAATGGCTCCACAGACTCATGACTAGACCTGCACGTAACTGTGACAACATGGACCCCAATAATGACACAGGGTACACATGGCCACACACTTGAACTGGACACCTTTGTGCAATTAACCAATGGAAATATGTGAACACATGCTGCTTGGTCTGCTGGTTCTCCACTACCACAAGAGAAACATAGGTCATTTATATGGTTCAAACTGTGGAGTGACATTACATTTTTGGATTGGTTTTGGGACTCTGTGTCACAAACACTGTACCCACATAGCATTGTCAAATACCTGACTCATGGGTAGTATACAAACAAGTGACCATGAAGTGGGATCCAACATTCCAATACATGTGATGGCTTACTCTTGTATCATTGCCATTATCACCCGTCCTCTATCTATTCTGTGCATAGTTTGTCATGGGAGATGTTTTTGTCCCAAAATTCAGGGAAGTACACACAGCATTTGTTGGTACATGTCGACAAACATATTTCCTGACTCTTCGCCACACTGAATTGCATCTGATGGTTATTCATATTTGCAATACATGCATACAAGCGCATTTATGAAATCACGTCTTGTGTTGTTCACACAGAGGGCCAACTAAAAATGAAATAGCCAATTCACAGACATTGACACACAGGCAATGAGTTCATATGTTAAGTTGCATAGCCTTGCTGTCCTCCCTTGATGCACAACCTGCCCAAACTGGGTAATATACATTTGTATTCCAAAAGTTGGGGTATCTATTGCGTCAGTGAAGAGTGCTAATCCGGTACAACAACTAGAGGATCATGGTCCGCAGTAGTGTGATCTGCCACATGTGCCCAAACACTGGAATGCATAGTGTAGGTGCAAACAGCCTATCTCTATATAGTTACAGCTGTCATGTACTATAAAAATGTGAGAAGTGACCCAAACCCAGTAAAAGACATAAATTTTGACGCATATGTGTCAAAAAAGACGTATATACATCAAAATTTGCCACATATGCGTAGAAAAATGACGCTCACAGCCATGATGCATCCATTGGCCCGAGCGGTAATTCCTACACTGTACCCTATGAAATTGGTTACCAGTGCTAAATATTTGGAACTATGGATGCATCATAATAAAAACGCACCACATTTGAAGCAGGAAGTGATGTAATAGGATATCCTGTTTAGAGAATTGGTACAGTGAGTGTACTTTTACTTTCACTCTGCAGTCTGTGATTTTTCTAGACTCTGTGGCTATGATTAGAGTTTTGTCTGTCCCAACTGTGATTTTAATTCCTGTATGCAATCCAAAATTGTCATCTGTGTCATTTCTAATTCTCTCAGTTGTTCATTGTAAGTGTTTTTTTGTCATTTTTGGTGTCTAATTTTGTCTTTGTACTTTTGGGAGTCTGTTGTGAGTATTGTTACTTTGGGGATAGTTGGGCTGTGTTAGGGTTACTTTTATTTCATTTTCCTCCCTCCTTTCCCTTTATTATCCTCTGTACCATTTAATTTTCATTATATTTCTGTCATGTTGGGTAGACCACGTCTGGGAAGAATGGGTGAGGGGGAGCTGGGGGGATTCATTTGGCCAGTGTGCCACTTCCTCCCCGTGATGATCGAAGCAGGTGGCAGGGTGATACAGGGGTATCACACAGAGGCGAGGAGGCTCCGGTGGTCCAAGGTCTTGTACCATCTGCGATGCATCTACAACACACCGCGCAATGACCACCAACTAAAGCACTGCTGGGCTGCCCTTGTTGCCAGAGAGCAAGACCTGCTAGACCACCTGGGTATTGTGATTGGTGACCCTGTTGGTGAGTACAATTCAGAGTAAGGTTCACATTTAAATACTCTGTAGTGACAGTAGTAAATTTGTTGATATGCTGCAGGCAATGTTTTTGGACATGTAGAATGCAAGTTAAACATACAGTGGGCCTGAGTTATACAATAATTGCTACACATTACCGTCATTTGTTGACACAACAGCTGCACTAAGTTACAAAACACAACTGGAGCTTGTAAATTAGCACAGTCTTCACATCAATAGATGATGCAAATGCGGCTCTAACATATGTTATATCCATGGTCTGTGAGTGTACCAGGAAATAGATGTTTTTCACCAGATAATTCCAAGAATTAATGTGTTCCCCAATTATTTCGAATACATGTCTGAACTGTATTCTGGCCCATAAGTACCAATTTCTTTCTAACCTCAGGTAATATCTTAGGCTGAAAGTTTGACTTGGTTGTGCCACAATTAAATTAGGAATGGATGCCAAAGTAATGCACACAGGTTCATATCTAAATGTTTGGTGCTACTTTCCATAGCTGTAGCATATAAAATGAATCAAATGATACAAATTGAGAGATAACAACTATCCATGGCCCTCTGTTCATTGTACCTGTGTGTTTTAAATTGGTCTTGGGCACAAGAGCTGGAACAGAGCTAATGCATTTCCCATCTGTGTTACTCTATAGCCATGCACTTCTCATAAGTTATGGGTTCATCATTGGATACCTGACATTGGGGAATGGCATGGTGACAATGTATTACATGCATGATGTAGTGCAAGGGACCCCTGACCAATTCCATCACACGTATAAAGTTCCCTAATACTTTGCTAGTTTTGTTTGGTACACCCCTGCTGACCTAGTGCACCATATGTACAATAACTAACTTCCCAGTATGGAGGCTATCACAGACATGGTTGTATGATAAGATCAGTAGACCAGCATTCCTGGGACTGCTCCCATACCGAAGGTAAATACAAATTGAAACATACATCATCATGATTGACACAATGGTACATTTGCTAAACCATGTTTTAATAATGTGACAGTGTCAGTTTGCTTTATACCCGCTGATCTCCCAACTTGGCAAATGTAAGATGATGAATGTGCCTAATTGTGATTTCCAAAACCCATTATGGGTACACAGGCCAATGAGTGACACATTTTAGGTGCAATGTCTACACCTGTGCCCATGCATTCTTTCATGGATGATCACAATATACACTGTCAGCACATATCTCATTGTTGTATTAAAATATTAAAAATGGCCAATCCATGTCTTGACTCAAATTGTCACCAATTAACACACAGGATCCCTGCCATTATGGTGTCCTAGGGGGCATATGTGGCTCAGGGTACACTGTTAATGTAGCATATGTAACCTACAGACAACACAGGCCCTACATGTAAGGCACCATGGAAAGCATGATAAATCATGACCTTCAACCAACCCACAGGAGCGTCACACAGTAAATGATTGTCTATTGATGCACAAGTCACAATACCTGAGTGACTGGTATTGCAGTGCTCCAGGAATGTGGCTTTGCATGTCTCTCATTATTAAAAATGATGAGAGGAGTACACTCCATAAATGAGTCTGCAACCAATTGATGGAGCATGTTTGTCACCACATGATACTTAGGTCCACTGCATGTGTGCAGATGTGTTTGTATCACTTACTGGAGTGACAGGGTCTATACATGTTTGCAGTGGTATGTATGTTGGAGTATAATCATGCCCGAAAGGTTGGACTTTTAGATCTAATGTTACACACAGTAATTTCATTTGAAAGTGCTGTACAGAGCTCAGACATTGAGCACATTTCACCCTTCCATGCTTTACAGGTGGACCTGCCCCTTACACAATCGGAGAAGTGGCTCGATTTGGGGATCCAGACATATCCAGTAAGTGTTGATGTTTCAGTTCTGTGTTGTGTTTGCAGCTGTTGTGTGATTGACTCCTGTGTGTTGGACACATAGCAAGGTATGAAGTGCTGGCACATGATCTGATATGTAACTTGACTGTAGTTTCACTTTTTTTTAAATCTTTGAGTTGGACAATCAGTAGCGTATAGTCATATTTTGGGATTGTAGTGTAGCCCTGTAGGCATGGCCATGTGAAGAGGGTGACATTTGTTTTTGAAAATTTTATAAAGAAAAATTAGCAGAGGGCCATATTCATGATTTAGTCAGCAAGTCAGACCCTGAATCTCACAGAATAGGGATGCCAAAGTCTTACCCACAGACTTGAGTCTCCCTGTTCACTAATGAACATGTTCGACTGTATGTTTGACTTCCTAGCAGCATGTAGCTCCACATGTTGTGCTACGTGTATGTGGCACTTGAGTACAATGTCATATGTGTGCATGCAACTCATGGTCAGATGTGTGCTTGCATCTATCTGCTTGTTGTAGGACAGGTATTAGTGGTATCAAATGATGTTGACAATTGTCTGCAATTACAAACATAAATGTGGATGGGATTGTCCAAGGTTTGTGTATATCCTAGTTGGATACCCTCCTTACCTGTGGTGGACTGCCTAAAGCCATGTAGAGCTGTTCAAAGCTTCCTGGGAGTCCTTGATGTTTGAAAGTATATGTTGCTTGTCCATCCCCCCCGGGGCACAGGCTTAGGGTTATGAAAAGTGTACCTAGGTATGATGATCCAAGTTTAGTACACATACATGTAAATCTGTAAATCCCTCGTCCAAACCTACGGTACCCACTCTTCATTAGCAACTACATTCCATCCTGGCAATTCCATTTACAAATCACAGAACTTGTGTCCCTTGATTGTCATCCAGAAGTTAGTCATTAGTTGGCCTGTCACATGTGGAGGACTTGCAGCATTTTTTACGTGACTAATGTCTGAACAATGATGCATAGGTCATTTAAGTTGGTACACATCTTTTAGAGCATTGTGTTAGATAGGACATGTGTAGGCTGTGTTGGCATGCACTTCCTCAGGGTGAATTTGTGATCTGTATGGTGATATGGCCTGTTTCAGCTACATTAGATGTATTGTCTGATTCTCATCAGTAGCTAAATCACACAATGAAGTACCTAATGTTTGGCTTTATCTTTTTTAACAGCAGCCAATATGGATGCCATCCAGCTCCGTGAATTTAAGCGGCGGGCGATATGTTACCGCCACATTCTGGATGTGGAGTCTGGGTTCCGCCACATGGCACGGCGTTATCGCCATAAGAGAGACCCAGTGGTATGGAGGGCATTTGCCCAAGGGGGCCCTTAGGTGTCCACAACAGCCGCCACAACCAGCACCGTCACTATGACCTAGGTGGCACCAAGGATGACAGACACCACTGACGGACCATCGACTTCCTCAGCTCCAGGACCACTGACAGCAGCACCTGCACCTCCCCCTCCAAGCATGGCACCACCAACCGGACAACCCTCAACACCTGGCACTCAGACCACCCCTGCTGCAGTCATAGACCCTGCCGATTTCCGAGCTATGCAATGTGACTTGCAACTTATGTTGCGCAGACTGGACAGACTGCTGCAGGAGGTGTCAGAAATCAATAAGAGGGTGCGTGCCATTAAGAAGACCCTGCGGAGGACAAACTTGTAAATTACATACCCTCACCCATGATTCCCTCCCCTCCCTCCTCTTTCCTGGTTCTTTCAATTAGTGGGTTTAGGGGTCTTAGTGTTAGGTTAGAATAGGCTGTTAGTTTAGTTAGTAGTAGTGGGTTGGGGGTATGATATTTTTACATGTTTTTTATGTGTGTGTTGGATGATGTTGGGGTTTTTGTGTTTTAAATAAAAAATAAAAAAAATCCAAAACAATATATATTTGTTTAGTATAAGATAGTATGTGCTTGGGTTAGTATATGTTGTCCTCCATGTGTCCCGTCATATAAGGGGGGTTGATGTTTAGAACGTTTAGTTAAATGTGAGTAAGTTTAGCTTAGGTTACTTAGGGCCAGTTATGGCTAATGTGTAGTTAGGACAGGTTAGGTTAGTTAAGGTGTTTCCCTTAGTTTTAGTATCTGTTTTTTACGGTTAAATAAATATTTAGGTACTCCTTTACAGCATGTGCCATATGCTCGGGAATCAGGGCCTCAATTTACTATTTGCATTTGTGTTCCATCCTGCATCCAAATCGCAATTGAGCTGTCACATTGGCAGCTACACCAAAGCTACTTCTCTATGCATCTGCCATCCATTGCACCCACCACTCAAGGTTACTATGAATCGCAATGTGTTGTAAATTTTGGATGTATGTTTTCAATCTGACATACTTTGAGACCAGATTTGGTATTGAGGACACTGTGTTATGTCTGCTTGCAGCCTGATGTTTATGTGATCCCTGACAAGGTGAGTGATGGTATAATCTCATATAGTAAAGCATACATAACTCACACCTATCATTTGTTACATTGTACAGCCAGGATACTTTTTTATACATACACTCATACACATCCATTCCTGCTGTATGGTGTGTGTGATGAAAGAATGGTGTCAAATGTCACATACGTAAAGATTGTCTGGGAGAAAAATTAGAAGACAATATTTTTCTGCTTAGTCATCCCTTGAAGAAAACTTATTCTGTCCAACACAGCATTATACTGTATATAGTTTCTAGTTACCTCAGAATGAACCCTCAGAAAGGGCAGATGATGGTACAATCCAGACCACAGTGCGTAGTTATCAGCCCACAATCTTTCAGGCCAGTTGTATTGACATTCTATAGGCATTGACATGAGGCAAACATCACTAATATCCCTCACGTTTGATGCATCACTTTACACAGAGACAAAGTGGTTGTGTAAGTGCTATTTATTTTAAAGCGCTGTAGCGCTATTTTACGTAGTCCAGGATTATGAGTCCATTAGTGTGACATCTTCCATTGTGATCCTACACAAGTGTAAAAGCACATGTCATTTGACATTGGGGTGAAGTGTCATTCAGTGCAGAGGGACATGAATTGCCAATGAGGTAGTGAGAGACAATCACAAGGCAGAGTGACAAGATAAACAGTGGGCTGGAGAACAGTGCCTGTGAGCAGCTATTGCAAGACTGGCATGTTACAAAGCACAGGACCTTGGTTATAAGTGGCCATGTGGCATGGACTTGTGCTACCGGGTACTCTTATGGGTAAAGGTGATCTGTTCCATGTCTTCATCTTCTGATGTGTGTGTTGTCTCCTCTGCCCTTGGTGGTGGTGGGTTTGAAGCGGCAACACACACTTCAGTGTTTTAAGACGTGGAGTCAGAAATCCTGGTAGCTGCCAACTGTGGGGCTATTAAGGGCAGTCTTGTAGCAATGGAGGAGCTGCTGGTTCTTAAGGATAGCAGCTACATCACTGTGGTAGGCAGCCAGGTCAGCCCTGAGGGGGTCAATAATGCATAAGTGCATGCGTTGAAAGGGTTGTTGTTGGAGGTGTTGTGTCAACTCCGTTAATGCTGTGCTGATTTCCTTCACACTTTGTTGCAGTTCCTGCAAGATAGATGTTCACCCTTGCATGGCTGCTGCCTGTTCTGCAGTGGTCATCATGCACAAACGCACCCTCTCTAGGCTGGCTGCCATATTTTGCATCCCCACCCGCACCTCCTTGGCCAGCTCCCGCTATACTCCAACTACAGTTCTCTCAAAGTTGGTGCCAGTGTCGTCAGAGTCTTCAGCTGGGTTGGAGCTGGCAGGTCATACAATTGGGGTGGTGGGTGGGTCCTCTGTGACGGCTGCTGTGTCTGTGCTCCTCCTTGCGACTGAAGGTGGGGTCTGGAGGGTTCCGAGGACATCTTGGAGGGTCTGCTGGCTGATGTTTGTCAGCTCGTCATCCATGTCATCAGGGAAGTCCAGGACAGGCATATCCCCAGGAGAGCCATCGTCCTCTGCAATGAGATATAGTACAATTACTGTGTCTGTGTTGTGGCATTTGTAATGTGACGTGCCTGACTTTCTAATAGTTGCACATTGTGATCTTGGTTCCTGTTCATTGTTTCTGTCATTAATATTTGCATTCTCCCAGGTCTATGCCCCACCTGCATGTCACATGTAGTGTAGGCAGTTTGGGGCAATGTCAGCGTCATATCCTCTAGGTGTAGGTTCTGCCCAAATTGTATATTGCCACCTTCTTGTCCTACTCAACCCACTGTCTATCTCCATTCTGACATTGTTGTGGCCTTGCACTGGCTGTGGTTGTTCTGATGGCACTTGCACCACACTTAACAATGTGGAACAGCCCTAGTCTCAGATATTTCACATCCAGCTACATGTTTCTGAGACCTAGCATATACTATGTACAGCACTGGCATGGCACGATACAGGTGTCAGCATTGGTAGGATGTAATGTTGATGTTGGGGAATGTGTGCTACATTGGATTGCACTGATGGTCCTAGTAGTGTTCTAGTTCCTCCTCTGACTGTGCGGGTGTATTTCACTAGCCAGTTATATATGTCCTCCCCCTCAGTGCTGTTGTCTGAGCAGTATGACAGTTGGGATGTTGCATGGTGTCATTGTAGCTATTGTGACCTGGGCACAGGGTGGACCGTGACTTATGCAGCATGGGTATGACATTACTGCTGTGTACCTCATAATGTTTATGACAATGGCTGGTGTTTGTAGCGACTATGGACATTCACATTTGACAGGTTTAGCCAATTTTTATTGATTTCAGGGGATTGATAACGTTGTCATCCTGAACCCTCTAATTTGGGTGTGTTTGTTCCATGGGCAAGTAACTGCCATTAGCTACTTGACCTGCACACACAGCAGAGGTGGTAGTGGCAACTGTTGTCAATGTTAATTTCCACTTGCGGATATGGCCTGAGACTGTTATTTGAGCCCTAGTTCATGTAGCGACAATACCACCTGTCATATGATAGCAGGGGAGGTTTTACATTGTACCCTACCCTCCTGGACTGGCTTTACCTTTCCATCATCCTTGGCATGGCAGCATACCCCAATGAAAAGGTTGTTGGTGTAGTGTAGTACTGTGCCCCAGGTTTCTTCTGAACAGCCCATGCCCTCGTGCCGTGCCCCTTTGCCCATTCCACTCCCTGAATATCATGACTTCCATGCATTGTGTAGTAAGTATGTCCCCCCTGCTTGCAGTTAACAATTAGGCATTTTAGTTCCCCATGCGACCTACCCTGCATCTGTGTTGTCTCCTGGTAGTCTGAGCTGTCCTGTCCTTGAATCCCTGTGACAATCTCCTCAGGGATGACGGCTGCCGCCATCTCCTCCATGTGGTCCAGGGCCTCCTGCGGTGCTGGACTCCCACCTCCAGTCTGCAGTGCTGCCTTCCTGTTCCTGGCCATCTTTTTCTTGGTCCTGCGCTGCAGTCATACCAGTGTTTCTTGCACTCGATGGCTGTTCTCCCTACTTCTGCCACACTGTTTATCTTGTCAACAATTTGTTGCCAAATTGCCTCTCTCCTACCAACTGGCAATGTAGAGGTGACAAAAAGTTGGTGCTGGTGTTCTGTCACCTCTCTGACCAGTATTTCCTTCTCCTCTGCACTGAACCAACACTTCCTTTTCTTCTTCTCCCTCTCCTGGGTCTTGTGTGAGTCCTTTTGGCTGGTTCCTGGTCTGTTGTCATCTCCCTGAGATCCATTTTGGCTCTCCTTTGCACATTTTGCAGTGTTTGCGCCAATTTTTGATGCAATTTCGTCAAAAAAGTTGCGTATCCGGTTTTCGATGTCGTAAACCGGCTCACAATCATTTTCGCTGCATTAACGTCATTTTTCTTTACAACGTGATGCATTGGTTTGAATAAAAAAAATGACTCACACCAGTGGTTTGCGCCGCCATGCGTCAAAGTATAAATTTGACGCCCGAGCGGCGCAAAGAAATTGCGTTAGCCGGCGTTACATTTTTTGACACAAAACTGCATTGCCGCAATTGTGTGTCAAAAAGTATAAATATGGGCCAAAGTATCTGGTTTGCGTAAAAAATAAAGCTGCACGGACGTGCGTGCATCGGAAAAGTAAGCGATGTGTTAATTCCTTTCTCGCAAGTGAGGCAATTCATTGATTTCTTCTAGGGTTGGCGAGGTGTTGTTTTTCTCCTTCGCAAGAGAGTGATAAGTCAAATTTTTTGATGGGACACCTCGGATCCGCGCAGGTTCAGGATGACTTTGACACCCAGCGGTTGCATGGTGTTAGAAAATCACACTGCAATGGGTTTTTGTTGTTATCAGCAGCCGCAAGCGGGTGTTGTGTCATTTCTCCAGCCGCAAAGCATCAATCTTCCAGCTGCAATGCAGGTGGAGCATCAGTTTTAGTCGCGTCTCAGGTGATGCATCGAAAATTTCCCAGCATGGAGTTCCGTGCGTAGATTTCAGTCCTTGTTCTGCCAACTTCACCTCTCAAGGGCCCAGGGTCTGGATAGGGCACCACTTGGCAGGGCAGGAGTCTCAGCAGAGAGAACAGGTGCTGGTAGAGGAGATCTTTGATGGTCCTGAAACTTCAAAATAGGAGGCAAGCTCAGTCCAAGCCCTTGGAGATTCTTCTTAAGCAGGAATGCACAACAAAGTCCAGTGTTTGTCCACTTTCACAGGCAGAAGCGGCAACTGCAGAATAGCCAAACCAAGCACAGTCCCAGGCAGGGGCAGCACTTCTCCTCAGCTCTTTAGCTCTTCACCTTGGCAGAGGTTCCTCTTGAATCCAGAAGTGATCTTCAAGAAATCTAAAGTCTGGGGTTTTGGGTCCACTAATTATATCCCTTTCTGCCTTTGAAGTAGGCAAACTTCAAAGGAAAGTCTCTGTTGTTTACAGGATCCTGCCTTGCCCCGGCCAGGCCCCAGACACACAACTGGGGGTTGGAGACTGCATAGTGTGAGGGCAGACACAGCCCATGCAGGTGTAAGTGACCACTCCTCCCTCCACTCTAGCTCAGATGGCTCATCAGGATATGCAGGCTACACCCCAGCTCCCTTTTTTTCACTGTATAGAAAGGATTCACACACAGCCCAACTGTCAGTATGACCCATACAGGGAATTCTCAAACAGGCAGAGTCAACTAATAGTTGAAGCAAGCAAATGCCCGCTTTCTAAAAGTGGCATTTTCAAACAACTTAAAAAACAACTTTACCAACAGATGCAATTTTAAATTGTGAGTTCAGAGACCCAAAACACTATGGCCCTCATTACAACTCATTACAAAGTTGCACGTCGTGAATACCGCACCGCGGTCGGAAGACCGCGGCGGGTATTCAGAGTTTTCCCCTGGGCTGGCGGGCGGCCGCCGAAAGGCCGCCCGCCAGCCCAGGGGAAAACGACCTTCCCACTATGAAGCCGGCTCGTAATCGAGCCGGCGGAGTGGGAAGGTGCGACGGGTGCTACTGCACCCGTCGCGTATTTCACTGTCTGCTATGCAGACAGTGAAATACATTTTGGGGCCCTCTTACGGGGGCCCCTGCAGTGCCCATGCCATTGGCATGGGCACTGCAGGGGCCTCCAGGGGCCCCGCAACTCCCCCTCCCGCCATCCGGTTCCCGGCGGGAGAACCGCCAGGAACTGGATGGCGGGAGGGGGAGTCGGAATCCCCAAGCCGGCGCAGCAAGCTGCGCCGGCTTGGAGGATTCCTTGGGGGCAGCGGGAAACCGGCGGGAGACCGCCGGTTTCCCTTCTCTGACCGCGGCTAAGCCGCCGCGGTCAGAATGCCCCGCGGGGCACCGCCGGCCTGTCGGCGGTGCTCCCGCGTGCCGCGGCCCTGGCGGTTCTATACCGCCAGGGTCGTAATGAGGGCCTATATTTCTATCTGCTCTCAAAGAGAAACTGCACTTTAAGGCTATTTAAAGGAAGACCCTATGTTAACCTATAAAAGAGGTATGCCTTGCAACAATGAAAACCAAATCTGTCAGTATTTCACTGTTAGGACATGCTAAACACATCAGTACATGTCCCACCTTTAACATACAGTAGGACATCCTGGGGCTACCTAGTGCCTACCTTAAGGGTGTCTCACATATATAAAAAGGAAAGGTTTGGGCCTGACAAGTGGATACATTACAAGGTTGCATTGGCAATTTAAAACTGGACACATATGCACTGCGTTGGCAGGTCTGAACCATGTTTACAGGGCTACTTATATGGGGGGCAGAACCAGTGCTACAGGCCAACTAGTAGCATTTGATTTAAAGGCCCTGGGCACCTCTATTGCACTTTACTAGAGATTTACTAGTACATCAATAATGCCAATCAGGGAAACGCCAATTACACATACAATTTCACATAGGGAGCACTTGCACTTTAGCACTGGTCAGCAGTAATGAAGTGCACAGAGTAAAACAAACAGCAAAAACAGAGTCCAGGATACAGTCAACAACCTGTGAAGCAGAGGCAAACAGTTAGGGGAGACCACGCTAAGGGTGCTAGGTCTAACAGCATGCATGTGCAGTGCAATACTATCTGTGCTAGGTACACATGCTTGCCAAAAAAGACTCACCATATGGATTACTACACTGGGTGGTTTGTAGCAATGTCCTGTTTGCTGTCTCAGTCTGTTTCTCCAGCATAAGACAAGACATGTTAGCAATGTTCTGATTGCTGTTGCTGCATATTTCTTTTAAATACAGTGTCACATTTATTTCTGACAAAAAATTAAGGGACACCTTTGTTTTTTACTGAGAAACTGGATAATTGACCAACTTTAAAAACAGTGGTTACTTATGAGAAAGCTATATGACTGTGCTTACCTGGTCTCACCATTTGTATCGAGATACATAAATATAGACACAGTTATGTTTATTTGCTGTACATTATTGTCCATACATATATATTCAATAGGAGGGTGCTGCTAAAAGAGATGCAGTGATTGTGAATAGTGCTGCTGTGAATAAAGGTGTGCTAGTGTTATTAACAAGAGAAAAGACCAACACTCTATTCTGGTAGGCAGTACGATTTCAGAATGACTCAAAAATGAGAGTACAATTTCCAAACACTACAATGAATGACACTCAATAGTTAAATCTGTCAATGTTTCAACCCCTAAAAAAAGATTTTGTAGGGCAAAGATAGTAGCAACCTAAAGTAATCACCACACAATTAAGGAGAGAATTAACCTGATGCACATGTCATCCCAATATGAATGATTTAGGAGCAGGTATTGCAACATTTTAGCATGAATTAGGTTTACCAGAATGGATTTCTGTCTGTAGGTCCCCCAAAATATAGGACACAGGTGCTAATCTAAGGGTACAACAGTGAAGGTTTTGCAATGTACACCCTACCATATAATTTTAGGGGTCTAAATGTCAACACATTTACTGATTGGCTGGCATTAATTGTAGTTTTCTGGAATTTTCACTCTAATTTTGAAGTCAATCTGCTAGAATTTGTAGTGCATAAGCACACTGCCTTGTATTCACCAAGTATGAATGATATAATTCAATTAGGTTGTAGTGTAAGGCATTCAGTTAGCTCTAAAGGCTGGTTGAGATGTTCACTGTACTCTAAACAACACCACAAGATGTACACTACTTGAGGGTGGAAGACAATTCATTACCTTGAATATTGAATGTTGTACTTGCCCAAAGCATATTATTTCTTTGGAAGGTAGGTACAGGCTAGTAAAGGAGAATTTTGATCTCAAATATGGCAAACGTAAATAATCATTATCTTCCAAAGACCTTAAATTGAACTCTGCCGAAAAGTGTACAATCCTAACTTTGTGAAACAAGAAGAATCTACATTTATGAAGTATTCAAAATTGTGACATGGGTAAATCTTCAGTTCTCTTAAAAAATGGTAAATGGTGGAGTGTATTGTTTCTTACAAAGCTCAAAGGGGATGCTCAAAATAAGGACTGTGATGAGGTGATATAAATCCATGAGTAATTAATCTTAACTTTGGCAGCTGTGATTTGAATGTTTTGGCAAATGTATCCATTGTTATGGTAATGACAATCTTCATCAAGGTATGTCTATGGATTTTTCACCTTTTGCAGCAACTTCTAAGATTTCACATTCTGATTCTTTGTCCTTTTGTCATTGTATTGCAAGGAAGGTGGTGTTACCTGTAAAATTTAAAGAGTTTGTAATGGGAGTGACAAATTGTTGTTCTTCCTTCATTCTCTTCTCCTAATAATAGAAGTTCTTTGAGCCATGGTTTCATCTTACAGTGAGTTCTATTTTCTATATGTACACTTATTTGTAACAATATATTTTAAGAACCATGTCAATTGGGGCAGGCTGATATAGAGTTTCTGCTACATGAGTAGATGCGAACTCAAGATGTTACTGACTTGCTGTGTGTGTGGTAATGATTATAGTAATAAAACAATGGATGCTTTAGTACTTTTAAATCAACAACATAGCTACAAGGATGTCACAGGCATACTAAAATCCCTCAAAGCTACTTTTTATGAAGATGTCTTCACCCTCGTCTTTCATTAAAGCTCTATCTGGGGATGCTCTATCAACCATGTGCTTCATAGCCAATGCATCCCTCACCTACTGCATTTTTCCAGGAGCTCTCAAGACATTCCCATTCCATAAAAATCATATACTAGACCCTGATGACCTCACCAATTACTGGTCCATTACTTGCCTACCATTTATTAGGAACAGTAATCTACATTCAAATCCAAGATCATATCAGTGCTAAAGCTCTCCTGCATGACTAACAATATGGCTACTTATAGCATTGCAGCAAGAATACTGCTACATTCCCCATCATAGGCAATGCCCACTTGGTTATAAATTAAATTGACCCCTGCCTCCTCATACGCCTGGACCAGTCAACTACCTTCTGCATAGTCGACCATCACACCCTCATAGGCTCCCTGGAGCCTCGAATGGAATTCACCAACAATGTCCTTCACTAGTTCTCCTCCTACCTTTCCAATCAAAATTAGTTTCTTCACAGGTGCACTTTCAGGTTCCATAAGAGCCTCATCATCTGAGGAGTCCCCAAAGGTTGTATTCTGTCTCCTGACATCTTCAACTTGTACATTGAGCTGCTTGGTGGTCGACTCAAAAAAACAAATGAACACACTTAGGGGCAACCCAGTATTCCCCTAAGAACTGGGTACAGACAATGTCTCACTTAAAAATATTCCTAAAGAAGTTCTAATTGGATGTGGATGGAGACACATGCTACCGTCCCATATTTAAAAGGCATGAGTAAGCTGCAATGAAGGCAGAGTTTTTCTAGAGTTTATGTTGCATAACGGTTAAGCAATTCTAATATTTTAATCTTTTTAGATTTTTTTACTTGGGCTTGTAGGTTGAAGTCCCCTGGTGTGTTGCTACAGAGCCTATTTTTGCGACCTGTTGTAAATAGCAGAATACAGCTATTCTGGTTCGGAGCCTGACACAGTGTACTTTATGGTGCACATTTGCTATGTTTTTAAAGTATTTTTAACTTTCCTTGTCATATAGGTGGTGGCTTATACTAGTATTCACACATGTATTATGGTGTTTTTTAGGGTTCAACAGGAAGTACAGATGGTGTGATTTAATAGACTGCACGTACTGTTTTTTAATTAATTTTTCTTATATGTAGGCATTATTTAACAACACTGAGTCCTGATGATGGTTTGACGGACCTCTGACTGCCACTACAGGCTGAAACATTGAAATTACCTTCTCATTTGACAAGCTGAATTGAAAGTCCATGATATTGCTTGAACTGGGACTGAAAAAACCAGGCAATTATTGTGCGGAACTGTGTCATAAGGAGGGTTATAAACCCTTCCTGGATCTGCAGTTGGGATTCAATCTTATGACCTAGAGGGGTTATATACAGTGTTGTTGTTTATGAAATGGACATTCGTTGGAATTGGTATACACTTTTTTGAACTTCCTGAATCCTATTGAGTAATATATTGGATTTTGACAGTAGGGAGTTGTCTTATTCATTAATTTAAGACTGGTTCAAATGTACGCATACTATAGCTAATAATTCCTCTACGAGCATTTTTAAGTGAGACACTACTCAAAAAAACAGCATCACCATTCCCCAGTACGCTGATCATACACAACTCAAAAGACTAGTCTGCCTCTTATATATAATGCCTTAAACTCTACCTGTACATCATCCAGACATGGACATCCAGGTCCTACCTGAAACTCAACCTAACAAAGACAGAATTCCTGTTATTTGACAAGATAAGCAAACAATAAACAGTGTAAATCTGGCTCAATGACATGAACTTTAAGAGCTACAAACTACAACTTTCACCTAAGCCAAGTAACTTGGATTCACCTAGGGCACAATCGCACCCTCAAGGAACACACTGTAAACAAGTACAGAAAGATGGCCTGGTGCCATCACGTTTCTCTTCTAAAGAAATTAAAACCATTTCTTGCAGATTGTGACTTCAGAACTGCTGTTCAAGCCTTTTTACTCTTGAATCTTGATGGTTCAGACTCCACTTTGGCACACATCATATCTCATAAATGGCCTGAAGAAAAATGATCACATCTCCCCTATTTTGATGAAAATACATGGGTTCCCCTCCACCAAACCAGCTGAATTATTTACAAAGCCATCATAACCACTTTTCATGCAGAGAAGCCCATCATTTCTGGTGGTTCTTGGCACCCCTGCAGCCAGGCTACCATCATACTGAAGACTAAGAAGTGTAAAGCATAAATAAAAGCAACATGCTTTTCGTATCGAAGCACCCAGGATCTGGGGCAACATCACTGTATCCATTTGAACAGAACCAATGCTGATCCAGTACAACAAAGGGAATTAACTGTTCACAAACCAGCTACCTCTCCTACATCATTAATTGCTTTTGTTCACCATGCCCAGTGCTCCACTGCCTTTTACTAGGTTTTGTGCTACAAAAATGCCATATACAGACATACATACAAGCACTATGGGAGGAATTGATATGAGTTGTAGACACCTTTTCAAACTCCATAAGGTTGACATTTTTCTTTACTCTATTTCTATTTTACAATGCACATATCCTTAATCTCACAAACAGCCACCCTTTCCAAAAAAGACCTTCCACTACCATCTGTCTTCTGCTAATGTTGATCTTCCCACCCTTCTCAACCATTGCTTCAACCCACTATTATAATGTAGGGTTATAATGCTACAACCCTACTCTTCTTGTCACAAAAAAACAATGACAACCCTCTTGTAACATTACCAACAACCAATAAGGCTAAATCTTCCCACTAGTCTGTCCACAACTATTGCTCCAAATCTCAGTTTACACACACTCGCATTCCACAGACACTGTCTTCCATTGCAAAATTGTCCCTCATGTCCCATAACTACCCTCACTGATATGCCTTCCAACTTCAATATATGCAAAAGAAAGCAACTGTACAAAACTCTTTATCATTTTGTATACACTTCTCTATCACACCACAGCCCTACCTTTCAGGCACAATTGTATTGGCCATTTCCTTAATTTCAACCAGTCTCACCACCACCCACACACACACAGACCCCAATGTATGTCTTCTAAAATGTTTGAAGGAAGATAACAATAAATAAAAACAATACTTTTGCTCTCCTGCAACAGTTAACAAAATGATTAATAGCAGACTACCAGTACCCTCAAAGGACCAGCCTTCATGCAGCACAACACACTACCTCCAAAAACATTCTTTATTCTCACTACTGACTATTAAAACAACAAATGCCCTATATTCAACCTAATGACAGACACAAAACCTGACTTACTTTTCATAACTGAATCGTGGCTCAGGAAAGACATGGCACCAGTATTACATAAGCAGTTCCACCAGACTATCAAATTGTGATACAAAATCACATAGGCAAAATAAATGTCAGCTTAGTCATGGTTAAGGAAAAACAAATCTCACCAAAACTGTGATGTTTCTTTACAAGGTTCTTAGGCCCTCATTGTCAGATATATTCTTACCCCAATCTTTCTCCTTGTTTACAGACCACTACCTAGCAATGGAACAATGGAATGCAATCTCTAACCTACCCACACTATATTCAAACCTATGCATCTCTGGTGACCTGAATGTATTGTTTGACAAATCTAATATGCCACACAAGCCAAAACACCAACAACCTACCACAGCTTATGTCCTATCCCACACAAGACACATTTTGGATGTCATTTTCAACAGCCCTCATCTAGTCACATTCTAAAGGATTACTCAAGCCAAATGGTCAGACCAGTGCCAGTTTGCCTTCCAACACAACAATAAAACTCCACGAGATAAGCTTATCTTAGCTGCAACTCAGTGGCAGACTTGGAAGAAGCTGAATTTAAAACTAGAAAATCAGCTTACCTTCAACACAGAAGTGGTCACAATAGTTTCTGAACAAACACTCTATGGATGACTCCATCCTGTTTAAATCTTACTGAATTAAAATCTATGTTGGTAGATTACTCCTAAATGTAAATCCACAATCACAGAGCTCCCCTGTCTGTAACCAGAAGACACTCCTTCAAGCTGCTTCATATCATCCACAAAGCAATTCAAATCAATCACTAACTACATACAACAAAGAAACATATGCTTTTAAGGCAACTTTCCCTGTGTTCTGTGTTAAGGGTTTAGGTGTAGGTAAGTATTCATTTTGATAATTTTCCCCTTACATATTCCTACTTATAGAAAGTGGTAATAAGTAGAGAAACATGATACAATGTTTCTATATGTTTTTTAAACAATGTCACAGAGTACCATGGTACTTTAAGAGAGATACGGTGGTACTTAACAAAAATGAAAATATATTTAAAAAATGAAAAAAATGAATATGTTACATTTTACAGATGTTGGCCCTCATTATGACATTGGTGGTAAATCCCGCTTACCACCAGGCTGACAGGCGCCAACTTACCGCGGTGGTGGCAGATATCCGTTCACCATATTATGACACACACACACCAATCCGACAGAATTCAGCCACATACACAAATCCGCTAGTCTAAAGGCCAGTGACAAACTGGCGGTATGAAAACCCACACCGTTACACCAACAGAACAATGCCCATCACATTATGACCCACGAATAACCACGGCGGACATTCAATGGCAGTAAACCATTGGTGGTACATACCGCCGCACTCACAACGGACATCCACATACATAACAACACCACATTGGACAATTCAAACAACACACACCAGACACCCATACACACCACACCCACACACCCACACCACTATAAAACACACACCCATATTACCCTCAACCCTTTATGAATATAAATCATTGCCACTGGAGAGACACCAAGACCACTGAGACAACTAGAGCCACACACTACTCACACCTATACACCACTCATGCACTTCACATCAAACACCCCAACACATTACACAACACACCCTCACCAACACACCTCACATAACACCCATGGCACCACAAAGACACCCCCGTTTCACAGAGGAGGAGCTAAGGGTCATGGTGGAGGAAATTGTCAGGTTAGAGCCACAGATATTTGCAGCACAGGTGCAGCAGATATCAATAGCCAGGAAGATGGAGCTATAGTGGAGAATCGTGGACAGGGTCAACACCGTGGGACAGCACCCAAAAACTAGGGATGACATCAGGAAGAGGTGGAACGACCTACAGGGAAGGTACGTTCCATAGCAGCAAGGCACCAGCTCGCTATCCAGATGACTGGTGTTGGATCCCCACCTCCTCCCCCACAAATCACAGCATGGGAGGATCAAGTCTTGGCAATACTGCATACTGAGGTCCTGGCCGGAGTCAGAGGAGGACTCTGATAAGTCAACTGTTATCACCCCCCATCTGTATGCCATCACATACCCTCACCCTAACTCCCATCACTCCACTACATCCCACCATCCCACACACTCCACCATCACATCTCACTTATCCCAATGCCAAGCCCTGCATGCTGTACCAATGCATGGACACCCCTCACAGTCCTGCATAGACACTCATCACTAAAGCATGTACAGCATAGAGAACTAACAATCCCACCATACAGTGACATACAAAAGTGAACATGTACAATATGTGATACACATCAACCATAACACATCATTTACATCCCCACAGGTACCCCAGCCAACGTCACCGGAGAGGAGGTGCCAGCATTATCCAGTCCCTCTACAGAAGAGGCCCACAGTGATGACAGTAACTCTGGTCTTCAGGATCTGGACGATCTACCTGGCCCATCAGGGACCACTGGGCAGCCGGTTACCCAAGCCCAGTCACAAACCACCACAGAGCCTCCCCATCAGGAAACAACACCATAGCACCCACCCAGCGTACCCACACCTCTTTCCCCAGGACACGTCAATCAGCAGTGTGTCCACCTCTACAGGGACCCCAGGCCACACCTCACACACAAGACAATCAGGGACCTGGAGTCAGTGGCAGTGGGCACACAGTTCAGGGGACAGAGGCACAGGCCAACAGGGAAACTGGGAGGAGTGCTGTGTGCCAGGGGGAGGACGGGCCCAGGGAACCGACTCTCCAGGAGGCATTCTCCGAGATCCTGGGAGTCTACCAACATTCCCAGGACATGATGGGCCAGATCCTGGACAACATGCAGGAGAACAGGCGGCTGCAGGAGGGACAGTACCAGGGGACGAGGGAAGACTTGCAGGTCATCAACAACACCCTGACCTCCATAGCAGGGGTGCTGGCAGACATGGCCAACATTATGATGGAGGCAGTCTCACACCAGTAGGCCCCTGCCACTAGCCCTTCCACTTCCGCTGCCCCTGCAGAAGGTGAGCCTCCCCGCTGTTGAAGTAAGCCTCAGCAAGGCCTACTAGTGCAAGGGGTTCGCCCTTCTCTGCACAAAGTCCTCAGACCATATAGGAAGAAGTTGGCACAGAAACTGAAATAAAAGACAAAGTTTATTAAACCTCATGAGGGGGTACTACAGTTCAAACAGCACCCTTCAGTAATGTTTGAAGTAGCACACTGAACTAAGAGAGCATGGTCCTTTTATACCCACACAGGGGCTAAAAAGAAGGTGGTACACTTATAGAAACAAGACTTGTATACATATAAGGTCATATGGAAATGCACAGTCAACAGGTTGGAGGGGCTAACAGTTTTCAAGGACTAGTTGACACATTACTGTATTTTACTAATTAGTAACAGCTGCAGATCTTACTGGGCATGTGCTAAAGTGGGAGATGCTAAATATAACTTGTCACTATACAGATTTTCAAGAGTAGTTAACAGGAAGGTAGGACAGAGCACATGGCGAGCACATGGCAGCATGTGGCAGAGATAATGGCTGCTATGAATACAACATGGATTCCGCGAAATGTTCACAATAGTTGCTAAATACAAGATGTCTTCTGCTAATGCTTAATCTAATTGCTACTAAATTACAACACCGCAATCGTTCCCTGTGATCCAGACAGAATCCAGAGACACATGCCAAGACCCCCACCAGGAAATGAAACTCTCCCGATTGTCCCCCTTGTGTCTCACTCAGTCACCCTGTCCACCTTGAACTGCCATTGCTCCCCTTCCTATGTCCCCTTGGACAATGCACCTGTGCTGCAAACAGACTAGAACAATACCCTGGACTTCATCACCCCATCCATTGCACTTTCCCCTATATGTTAGCACTTCAAAAAACACTGTTTGAAAAAAATCTATTTGGAGTATGTCATGCATATCCAATATGTATTTTTTGAAACAGGTACAAACATTGCAAATGAACTGTACATAGAATGAGCATAGATTATTGACCTGTAGCTGGCTGTTGTGATCACACCAGGAGTATTTGTCAAATCACCAACATCTGCAAAATGAATAGCCAGAGGGAACAGTAAGTGGGCATAGAAATGGGAAACGTCAGCATGTCATTGCCACACAGATTACAACCAAAGTCATTGAAATGTAAAGTTACACTGTCTTACCTGTGTGTCATTGGAAGTATTGACGGATCACAGATGTTCTGTTGTCCTCATCCTCATCCTCTGCCTCCTCATCCTCACTGTCCACAGGGTCTACTGCTGCCACAGGGGCATCTCCAGTCTCCTCCTCCTGCAGAAAAGGTACATGGCATCTGAGGGCCAGGTTGTCCAACATGCAGCATGCCACTACTATCTGACAGACCTTCTTGGGTGAATAGCACAGGGATCCACCTGTTAGATGGAGGAACTGAAACCTGGCCTTCAGGAGGCCAATGGTTCTCTCAATTATCCTTCTGATTCGTCCATGTGCTTCATTATAACGTTTTTCTGCCCTTGTCCTGGCATTCCTCACAGGGGTCAGCAGCCATGATAGGTTTGGGTAACCATAGTCACCTACAAATATTGAGGGGACAACATTTAGCCACACATTATCCTATATGGCCCACACCACAGGCATCCACCAACATATACTGGGTGGGAACCAGGGTTCACCTATTATCCACACCCTGTGCCTCTGAAGTTGGCCCATCACATTTGGGATGCTGCTATTCCTTAGGACAAAGGCATCATGCACCAACCCAGGATACCTAGCATTGAAGTGGGAGATGTACTGGCCCGCCAGGCATACCATCTGAACATTCATAGTGTGGAAATTCTTATGATTCCTGAACACCTGTTCATTCTGCTGGGGGGTAGGGGACAAATGCAATATGTGTACCATCAATTGCCCCAATTATATTGGGGATATGCCCCATTGCATAAAACTCGGCCTTCACTGTGGCCAAATCCTCAACCTGGGGGAAAGCAACGTAGCTGCACATGTGTTTTATCAGGGCAGACAACACTCTTGTCAGAACTATTGAGAACATTGGCTATGACATTCCTGCTCCTAAGCCCACTGTCACTTGGAAAGAACCAGTTGCCAGGAAATAGAGTACAGATAGCACTTGCACATGAGGGGGGATCCCAGTGGGGTGACGGATAGCAGATATAAGGTCACGCTCCAATTGAGCACACACCTCTGTGATTGTGGCCCTGTCCAGTCTATAGGTGAGAATTATGTGCCTGTCCTCCAGTGTAGCCAAGTCCAGCAGGGGTCTGTACACGGGGGTATGTCTCCTATTCATCCACAGTGGTAGGTATCTAAGGGGCAGAAGAGTGAGGAGGCTGTCACAAACTGAACATTGGAGCCACAACAGTAGTTTGCATTCTGTAAACATATAATGGGTCAGTGTTATTTGTCCAGTATGTGCCTATTTCTCCTGTGATGCAGCATGATTCCTTAGGGCTGCCCCCCCCCCATGAAATGGTGTCCACCTGTCCTGTGTGGAAGGACAGGTGGAAGCGAGGTAATTCCCCTGACGTTGTACGTCGTGGCGGGAAGCGAGAGGGAACCGCCGTGCAATTCCTCATTGGTTAAAATTGGGCCCTATGGGGTACAGTGGCCAATGGTGATCAACGCCAGCGGTGACGATATGCTCTGCCACGGATGTGACCGCCATTTTCTATCTGATTCCTCACTTGCTACCTGACCTTCCATAGGAGAGGACCTACACTACATATGCTGCTGTGACCTGTGTCTGGAACCTACCATGGCCCATGTGGCCGGGGAAAGAGCCCCAGCCTTAACTTCGGAGGAGTTGGAGAGACTGGTGGATGGGGTCCTACCCTAGTACAGACTGGTTTATGGGCCTCCAGACCAACAGGTGAGTACACTGTGTGCACGATGCATGTCGTATGTGTGAAGGACTCCTGTAAGGGGGGGTGGGTGGATGACCTCTTTTCAGTGTACACGTTGTGTGCTGGGCTATGTGTGTGCCAATGTTGATGGAAACGAGTATGGTGGGCCATATGTGTAACTGGTTGGACTGTTTGTCTAATGGTGTTTTCCTGTGTGTATTGCCTGTGCAGGTCAGCGCCCATCAAAAGAAGGTTATATGGTGTGCCAAGGACTTGCGGACCCTGGGGGTCTAAGGCAGGCGGAGCACCCACTGTCGCAAATGGTGGGAGGACCTGAAATGCTAGGCATGGAAGATAGTGGAGGCCCAGCTGGGGATGGCCTCCCAACGATGAAGGGGTTCCCGTTGGACCCTGGCCCCCCTGGTGGCCTGCATACTGGTGGTGGCCTATCCAGAGCTGGATGGGCGCTTGAAGGCACCACAGCAGCCATAAGGGGTGACTACACTGGCTACTATAACAACTTATGGCTGGTAGGGTGGTATCCAGGTGGGGGATGTGTGTCAGTGGGTGCCCCTAGGCCAGGCCTGACATAGCAGCGTAGGTCCTGTGGTGGCTAGGATTCTGAAGGGATAATCCTGCCTACCTAGCTTGTAAGCATCCACTACTGGTCAGGGCTGCGTGGGACCCAGGTGTGCTGCAGTTGGCGGTGTGTGCCCCTCCTCATGCCATGGTGACTAGCAATATCAGTGGTGGTGAATGCATAGTGCGTAGGCCTGTTCCCTGTGTTTGAGGGTGCTGTGTACACCAACGGTGGAGTTGGTGCAGCCATTGACCCAGTGTGTCCTTTGTCTCTGTCCACCTTTCTTGTTTTGTCATCCTGTCCTTATTTGCATTAGCATCATATGGCAGAGGAGCAGAGGCACCGGCGACAGAGGGAGCTGCATCCCACAGGACCCAGGAGGCAGAGTTCACTGATGCTGAGGGCACCAGTGGGACGGAGGGCGAGGGGAGCACTATGGCGGAGACTGGAGGGGACAATTCAAACTCAGATCCCTCCTCCGCTGGAAGCTCCCTGGTGGTGGCGGACACTTCTGTGACCACCCCAGCTACAGGTACAGCCACCACCCCTCATACCAGCACTGACCTCCCAGCAGCCCCTCAGCAAGTTGCTTGTGCCCACTCACCCAAGAGGGTGGGCATCTCCTTCGCCCCAAGCACCTCAGGCCCTGTCCCAGTGAGCCCTGCTGCCCTGAGTGAGGATGCTATTGACCTCCTGAGATCGATCTCTGTAGGGCAGTCAACCATTGTGAATGACATCTAGGGGCTAGCAGCCCACATGCAATAATCTAATGCATTCTTGGAGGGTATTCACACTGGATTGGTGGCTCAACAGAGATCGATGCTGGCTCTGGCCTCCTCTCTGACGGCAGCCATTGCCCCTGTTTCTGCTGCCCCCCTTCCAACTACCACTTCCCAGTCCCATTCACCTTCCACCATTGACCTCTTACCTACCCCTACCCCCCCATCCTGCACGTATGGCCAGAGTATCAAGAACCAAGCCAAGCACCTCAGCCACACAATCCACAGGCCCAGTTCCATTAGCACCTACTCGTGGTGGAAGGGATTCCAGCCCACATATACTGAAGGGGAAGGAGCCTGCACCAGCCAGCCAAAAGGGGAAGGAGCCTGCACCACTAGGCAAGAAGGGGAAGGAGCCTGCAATATCAGCTGTCACGAAGCCCCCACCACCAACTGTGGTTGTGCAGCCATCGCAGGGTGCAGGGGCTGTGCAGGAGCCTCCTATCACTACCACCAGCACCACCACAGTGCAGCCATCCGAGGGTGCAGAGGCTGTGCAGGAGCCTCCACCACCACCACCAACACCACCACAGTGCAGGTGTCACCGCTGGCAGATGCAATGTGATGCTACCTCCATGGGCTGCTGTGCAGCCTGTCTCCTCCAGAACCAGTGGGGAAGACAACCACTCAAGACACTATGGCCTATCACTCCCCAGGACCAAGCACAGGGCATGTTTCCCCCTCCAGAACAAGTGGGAAATTCACCAACTAGAGAGACTGTGGCCTATCACTCACCAGGACGAAGCATATGGCATGTTGCCCCGTCCAGAACCAGTGGCCTTGTTTCCGCTTCTGGCTGAGTTGCCTCCCCTCCCCCTGAGGTGCCTGCTTATTTGCCAACTGATGCCCCTGCAGTGTTCTCTCCGTATTGATGCAGGTGACAAGTGGGGCCTTGGACTTTGTCCTGTCACCATGTGGTCCACGCAAACTGAGGACGGGGCAGTGTCCCTTTTTCTATACATTTTTACATATCTGTAGCATTGGCTAAATTATTATGTATACTGCGTTGATCTTATTACTATCACTTCAGTACATTCCTGTTGTCCTTGCTTTATTCAGCCAATTAATGGGGATTAACTTGTTTTCTTGGGCAGCTGGTTGTGCGTGCGTGTGAGGTGTGTGTGGTGCGTGTGTGTGTCACTGTGGTTTTCCTCCCCCCCCTGGTGTGCTAGGTGGCTGTACTCACCGTCGTCATCTTTGCCGGCGTTGGTGTTCGTGGTGGAGCCGAACATAGAATATCATCAAAAATACTTCCAGTTCTGGTTCCATGGCAGCGAGGTTCATCCCTGTATCTCCAATGGTGAGTCCTTTCACTACTGTGCAGTGTTTTCACCAGGCTTTTGATATCGTTGGTACCGACCCGGAAAAGGTGCCGGATTGTCTGGTCATAATAAGGTGGGCAGATCTTTGACATCTTCCTGGCTGCAGGCGGCTACCGCCGTGGTGCCTGTTGTTTTCCACCCTGGTGGTCGGTGTGGTACATTGGCTGTCTTTCGGAGATATTTCCCCCATGGTCATAATTTGGTGGTAGTTACCGCAGGACTGTTGGTGGTATTACTGCCACTTTATCACCGACCGCCAGGGTCGTAATGAGGGCCATAGTGCAATGTTTTTGTTTTACACATTTCATTCTTTATTAAATAAAAGTGTACAGAGTACTGCAGAGATATCGATAATGGAGTGGTATTTTCTAGGTTCTAGAGCAGTAGTCTATGAACATTTAAAAAAATATAGAGAAAAATATAAATTAATTTCCCTATTTATTAAAACTTTATTAAAGTGATAATATGTAGGGAATACTAATACAATTGACTTCTTACCATAATTAAGGCCCTAATTCACAACACAGGTAAAGTGTATTGAAGAAGGATGCCTGCCTTTTAATTTTGTAAAGGAAGCCTTTACCCAATTAAATGTTGCTTTATCTTCAGCATGTACTGCAATATGCTGTAAACTTAACACAGTATACCGTTGCACAGTATATATGTAATGGCCAGATGTATTATTGTATTGCATTACCATTGCATCAGGCATGGTCTCATCGGCAACACAATACTTAAGTCACATTTACAAAGCAACACAAACCAAGCATGCTTGATCCTTTGATGCTGGGTAAATTTGGAGAAATGCAAGACAGTGCAAATTGTTGTCTTGCATTAATCTGCACACCATATTATACATCCCTGACAAACTTAATCTATATCCATGTGCCGCTCAATTCTATGCAAGTCCATTCTATGCCACTCCACTCTACGCCACTCCTGTCCATGACACTCTTCTGTGTGCTACTCCTCTCTACACAAATCCATACTATACAACTTCATCTACTCAAAACTCTACTCTATCCCACTGTATGCACTCCACTCTACACCACTCCACACTATGCTATTCCATTGTTTGCCACTCCAATGTACACTATTTCACATTACGCTACTCCATTCTACAATAGAAGTTAGCAAAGGCCAGGAAGCTATTAACTCCTTCACTGTTTGGGGAGACATACAGACCTTGAAAGTCTTTTTCGTATTAATTTAAATTCCTTTCCAAGAGATAATAAAGCCCATGAATTCAATCTCCTAAACATGGAATGTGTATTTTTCCAATTTTACAAACAGTTGATGTTGTCTCAGCTTACTCAAAACATTTTTAGTGTGATCAGCATGTTCTTCCAAGGAATTAGAAAAAAATAGTATATCAACAATATATACCACTCTGCTGATATCTATGCACTCTTGTAATTCTTTGTTCATTAAGTATTGGGAGACAGCAGACATGATACAAAGCCTAAAGGGCATCACCAGGTATTCATAGAGACCAAACAAAGATCCTGCTTTAACCCCTTAGCTGCCAGGACTTTTCCCCTCCTGTGCCGAGCCTTTTTTTAGCTATTTGGGGCAGTTCACGTACAAAGACTTTGTGGGTTCCCCTGAAGGAGACCAACAAATTAGCCAAAATACAGTGAAAATGTTGTTCTTTTTAAAAAAAATGGGAAAAAAGGGCTGCAGAAGGCGGTTCATGTTTTTTTCCTGAAAATGGCATCAACAAAGGGTTTGTGGTGGCAAGATCACCATCTTCCCAGCTTTCAGGAACAGAAAGACTTGAATTAGAAAACCGCATTTTCAATACAATTTTGACATTTTACTGGGACATACCACATTTTTACAAATTTTTGTGCTTTCAGCCTCCTTTCAGTTAGTGACCGAAATGGGTGAGAAGCCAATGCTGGATCCCAGAAACCTAAACAGTTCTGAAAAGTAGACAAAAATCTGAATTCAGTAATGGGTCATTTGTGTAGATCCTACAAGTGTTTCCTGCAGAAAATATTAGCTGAAATAAAAAAATATTGAATTTGAGGTAAAAAAAACAGCCATTTTTCTCCAACGTTTTACTCTGTAACTTTTTCCTGCGATGTCAGATATCTGAAAGCAATATACTGTTACGTCCGCTGGACTCTTCTGGTTGCGGGGATATATAGGGCTTGTAGTTTCATCAAGAACCCTAGGTACCTAGAGCCAATAAATGAGCTGCACCTTGAAATGGGTTTTTATTCTATACCGGGTATACAGCAATTCATTTGCTGAAATATAAAAAGTGAAAAATAGGCATCAAGAAAACCTTTGTATTTCCAAAATGGCCACAAGATAAGGTGTTGAGAAGCAGTGGTTATTTGCACATCTCTGATTCTGGGGTGCCCATACTAGCATGTGAATTACAAGGCATTTCTCAAATAGATGTATTTTTTACACACTGTCTTACATTTGGAAGGACAAAGGGGCATATTTATACTCCGTTTGCGCCGAATTTGCGTCGTTTTTTTCGACGCAAATTCGACGCAAAACTAACTCCATATTTATACTTTGGCGTTAGACGCGTCTAGCGCCAAAGTTCATGGAGTTAGCGTCATTTTTTTGCGTGAACACCTTCCTTGCGTTAATGAGATGCAAGGTAGGCGTTCCCGTCTTAAAAAATGACTCCCAGGCATGTGCGTGGTATTTATACTCCCGGGCAAAAATCACGCCCGGGAGTGGGCGGGGCAAAAAACCCCGCATTTGCGCCTCTTTTTAACGCCTGGGTCAGGGCAGGCGTTAAGGGACCTGTGGGCTCAGAATGAGCCCAGAGGTGCCCTCCCCTGCCCCCAGGGACACCCCCTGCCACCCTTGCCCACCCCAGGAGGACACCCAAGGATGGAGGGACCCATCCCAGGGAAGAAAAGGTAAGTTGTGGTAAGTATTTTTGTAAAAAAAATTTGTGGCATAGGGGGGCCTGATTTGTGCCCCCCTACATCCCACTATGCCCAATGACCATGCCCAGGGGACAGAAGTCCCCTGGGCATGGCCATTGGGCAAGGGGGCATGACTCCTGTCTTTGCTAAGACAGGAGTCATGTTAATGGGGGATGGGCGCCAAAAAAAAATGGCGCAAATCGGGTTAAGACGATTTTTTTGCCTCAGCCTGACTTGCTCCATTTTGGGACGCCCAAACGCCATTTTTCCCTACGCCGGCGCTGCCTGGTGTACGTGGTTTTTTTTCACGCACACCAGGGAGCGCCGGTTGGCTAACGCCGGCTAACGCCATTCAATAAATACGGCGCCCGCATTGCGCTTCAGAATGGCGTTAGCCAGCGCTAATTTTTTGGGCGCAAAACTGCGTTAGCGCAGTTTTGCGTCAAAAAGTATAAATATGGCCCAAAATGTAGAGGAAGACAAGGGGTAATAACACTTGTTTTGCTATTCTGTGTTCCCCCACGTCTCCCAATACAAATGGTACCTCACTTGCGTTGATAGGCCTAGCACCCGTGACAGGATATGCCCCAAATCACAACGTGGACACATCACATTTTCACAAAGAAAACAGAGCTGTTTTTTGCAAAGTGCCTATCTGTGGATTTTGTCCTCTAGGTCAGCTGGCACCTAGGGAAACCTTGCAAACCTGTGCAATTTTGTAAACTAGACACCTAGGAAAATCCAAGATGGGGTGACTTGTGGGGCTCTGACTAGGTTCTGTTACCCAGAATTCTTTGCAAACCTTAAAATTTGGCCAAAAAAACACTTTTTCCTCTCATTCCGGTGACAGAAAGTTCTGGAATCTGAGAGGAGCCACAAATTTCCTTCCACCCAGCGTCCCCCAAGTCTGCTAATAAAAATGGTACCTCACTTGTGGGGGTAGGCCTAGCGCCCGCGAAAGGAAGTTCCCCAAAACACAACGTGGACACATCAATATTTTCCACAGAAAACAGAGGGTTTTTTTACAAACTGCCTACCAGTGGATTTTGGCCTCTAGCTCAGCCGGCACCTGGGGAAACCTAGCAAACCAGCGCATTTTTGAAAACTAGACACCTAGTTGAATCCAAGATGGGGTGACTTGTGGGGCTCTGACCAGGTTCTGTTACCCAGAATCCTTTACAAACCTCAAAATTTGGCCCAAAAAAACTTTTTCCTCTCATTGCGGTGACAGAAAGTTCTGGAATCTGAGAGGAGCCACAAATTTCCTTCCACCCAGCGTTCCCCCAAGTCTCCTGATAAAAATGGTACCTCACTTGTGTGGGTAGGCCTAGCGCCTATCGCCTGTGAAAGGATGTGGCCCAAACCAGCGCATTTTTGAAAACTAGACACCTAGTTGAATCCAAGATGGGGTGACTTGTGGGGCTCTGACCAGGTTCTGTTACCCAGAATCCTTTACAAACCTCAAAATTTGGCCCAAAAAAACGTTTTCCTCTTATTGCGGTGACAGAAAGTTCTGGAATCTGAGAGGAGCCACAAATTTCCTTCCACCCAGCGTTCCCCCAAGTCTCCTGATAAAAATGGTACCTCACTTGTGTGGGTAGGCCTAGCGCCTATCGCCTGTGAAAGGATGTGGCCCAAACCAGCGCATTTTTGAAAACTAGACACCTAGTTGAATCCAAGATGGGGTGACTTGTGGGGCTCTGACCAGGTTCTGTTACCCAGAATCCTTTACAAACCTCAAAATTTGGCCCAAAAAAACTTTTTCCTCTTATTGCGGTGACAGAAAGTTCTGGAATCTGAGAGGAGCCACAAATTTCCTTCCACCCAGCGTTCCCCCAAGTCTCCTGATAAAAATGGTACCTCACTTGTGTGGGTAGGCCTAGCGCCTATCGCCTGTGAAAGGATGTGGCCCAAAACACAACGTGGACACATCACATGTTTCCACCGAAAACAGAGGTGTTTTTTACAAAGTGCCTACCTGTGGATTTTGTCCTCTGGGTCAGCTGGCACCTACGGAAACCTTGCAAACCTGTTCAATTTTGTAAACTAGACACCTAGGAAAACCCAAGATGGGGTGACTTGTGGGGCTCTGACTAGGTTCTGTTACCCAGAATTCTTTGCAAACCTTAAAATTTGGCCAAAAAAACACTTTTTCCTCTCATTCCGGTGACAGAAAGTTCTGGAATCTGAGAGGAGCCACAAATTTCCTTCCACCCAGCGTTCCCCCAAGTCTCCTAATAAAAATGGTACCTCACTTGTGGGGGTAGGCCTAGCGCCCGCGAAAGGAAATTCCCCAAAACACAACGTGGACACTTCAATATTTTCCACAGAAAACAGAGTTTTTTTTTACAAACTGCCTACCTGTGGATTTTGGCCTCTAGCTCAGCCGGCACCTGGGGAAACCTAGCAAACCAGCGCATTTTTGAAAACTAGACACCTAGGGGAATCCCAGATGGGGTGACTTGTGGGGCTCTGACCAGGTTCTGTTACCAAGAATCCTTTGCAAACCTCAAAATTTGGCCAAAAAAACACTTTTACTCTCATTGCGGTGACAGAAAGTTCTGGAATCTGAGAGGAGCCACAAATTTCCTTCCACCCAGCGTTCCCCCAAGTCTCCTAATAAAAATGGTACCTCACTTGTGGGGGTAGGCCTAGCGCCCGCGAAAGGAAATGCCCCAAAACACAACGTGGACACATCAATATTTTCCACAGAAAACAGAGTTGTTTTTTTTACAAACTGCCTACCTGTGGATTTTGGCCTCTAGCTCAGCCGGCACCTGGGGAAACCTAGCAAACCAGAGCATTTTTTAAAACTAGACACCTAGGGGAATACAAAATGGGGAGACTTGAGGGGCTCTGGCCAGGCTCTGTTACCCAGAATCCTTTGCAAACCTCAGAATTTGGCCCAAAAAATACCTTTTCCTCTCATTTCAGTGACAGAAAGTTCTGTAATCTGAGAGGAGCCACAAATATGGCCATACCCCCACCCTCTTATTTTTTAAAAAAACAACTTCCCTGGCCTCTGGTGGGATTTCTGCCCCCGCCCCTTGGGGGCAGATGGGCCTTCCAAAAATAGGCCCATCTGCCCTCAATGGGGGGCAGATATGGCCAACAGTAATGTGCCCCCATGGGGAGCGACCCTTACCCAAGGGGCTGCCCCCTAAAGAAAAGACACGCATACACACACACCAATCCCTGGTGCCTAAGTGGTTTCTGCCCCCTTGGGGGCCAATTGACCTAAAATCGGCGATCTGCCCCAAGGGGGGCAGAAATGGTCTAAATACAATTTGCCCCACAGGGGAGCGACCCTTGCCTAATGGGTCGCTCCCCATCTCTAAAAAACCAAACCAAAAAAAAAACACAAAAAAAAATTAGCCCTGGCGCCTAGAGCTTACTGCACCCCCTGGGTGCAGATCGCCCTAATAACAATAGGCCGATCTGCCCCCAGGGGGGGCAGAAATGGCCTAAAATAATTTTGCCCCTCTGCCCCCCTGTAGGCCAGGGTCGCTCCCCTTGCGTGACATTGGCACAAAAAAAAGGTCCCCGGTGCCTAGTGGTTTTTGCCCCCCTTGGGGACAGATTGACCTAAAATCAGACGATCTGCCCCAAAGGAGGCAGAAATGGCCTAAATACAATTTGCCCCTCCAGGGGAGCGACCCTTGCCTAAGGGGTCGCTCCCCTTGCGTGAAATTCACACAAAAAAACCTCCCTGTTGTCTAGTGGTTTCTGCCCCCCTTGGGGGCAGGCCTCATAAAAATAGGCCATATAATTTGCCCCCTAGGGGAGTGACCCTTGCCTAAGGGGTTGCTCCCCACCTCTAAAAAATAAAAAATAAAAACAATAAAGATCCCTGGTGCCTAGAGGTTGCTGCCCCTCCCTTGGGCAGATCGGCCTAATAATAGGCCGATCTGCCCCCATGGGGGGCAGAAAAGCCCTTCAAAAACAAAAGCCCACCCTGGGAGCGACCATTGCCCAAGGGGTCGCTCCCCTCATGCCAGTTTCCTTTAATAAAATAAATCCCTGGTGTCTAAAACGCTCAGAGAGACTTCAAAGGGAAGGAAATTCCTTTCCTTCCCTTTGAAGCCTCTCAGGCCTCCCCACGTGATCGGAAGAGAAATGCTGAGCATTTCACTTCCCATCGTGCTGGAAGCTGAGCTTCCAGTGCGATGGGAGGAGGCCTCTGTGATGGCCAGCACGCTGACGTCACAGGGGAGGTGGGGGGGGGGGGGTCAGGGGATGCTGTCGGGGGTGGAAGGGGTAGGGCTTCCACTTCCATCCCTGCTTTGGGATGCCTCTGGGCTCTGTGCCCAGGACGTAATGGTTACATTATGGGCACACGAGCACTGTGCCGCAGGATGTAACCATTACATCCGCGGCACAGAAGGGGTTAAGTCTTGGCAGAGGGAATTCTCTGTCACAAATTTAACAGCTACTCCATCCACTATATTGTCCACACATTACCGTCCCCATGGAGATAATGGGATCGTAATACGGCGGATGGGATATCTTTCATGTTTGTGATGGAGTATTCCCTCTGCCAAACCCGAAATCAGGTTCGTATGGAAGGCAGTTTTTGACTCATCACCCTCTTGAACCTGCACTCAATGATAGGCCCCCATAAGATCCAATTTAGTGAAATTGGTGGCTTTTTTACCTTGATGTAAGCTCTTGACGTAAGTGAGGCTATTATGAACACTTTTGCTGCCAAAAAAGTGATGGAAAAGTTATGGGCCCTGAAGCTCAGTCAATGAAGGGATTATGCTGGTGTAACCAAGCTTCCCTTAAAATAGCTCAAAATTCAGGAACAGTAATTTGATCAGAACAGGGTGTTGCCTTGTGTGTGCTGGAAGTGCTGGGGCAGGACTACATGTGGAAGGAGCCCCATCGTGAAAAGGAGGAGAGCAGTGCCAGTCGAGCGCTTTAAACTGCTCAAATTTGTGATGTGGGATGACTTGTGTGTGTGTCTGAAGGGCTGGGATACGACTACAAGGCCCAGGAGCCCCTTTGTGAAGAGAAGGAGAGGAGCACTGGCCGGGTGCTTTAAATTGCCTTTGTGTATGTGTTGGAATGGCTGGGGTAGCACTACATGTCCCAGGAGCCTCATCATAAAGAGCAGGAGAGCAGCACCAGTCCAAAGCTTTAAATTGCCTGCATTCTCCCCACAGTGCAGGGTGCCTTGTTTGTGTGCTTGAATGGCTGAGACAACTCTACACATCCCAGAAGCCCCATTGTGAAGAAGAGGAGAGCAGTGCCACTTGGGGGCTTTAAAATGCCCACATTTTCCCCATGACACGGGACACTTTGTGTGTGTATTGGAAAGGCATGGGCAAGACAATACGTCTCAGGACCCCCATCATACAAAGGAGGAGAGCAGTGCTGGTCGGGCTCTTTAAATTCCCTGCATGTACCCCGTGATGTGGGATGCCTTCTGTGTGTGCTGGAAGAACTGGGGCACGACTATATATCCCTGGAGCCCTGTCATGAAGAGGAGGAGAGAAGCACCAGCCAGGGGCTTTCTAATGCCTGCATTTTCCCCACCATGTAGGATTCCTTGTGTGTGCTGGAACGGCTGGGGCAGGACTACATGGCTGTGCCCCATTGTGGACAGTAGGAGAGCAGCATTGCTCAGGCACTTTGCTGGCACTATGCCCGTGGTGTGGGGTGCACCCCTGGCGCATGCCGTGTTGAAGACTGGGCCAAGTTCGAGCTTGTCTTCACTTGTCATTGGCCGGAGGAGACTGGGCTGGGCCACTCCTATTGGTGGTAGGAAGTAAGTAGTTCTTACCCTTATTACTCTGTGATACAACACTCGCTAGTACATTATTATTTTTGGCTGACTGTCTGTCTGAGACTATTAAGCTGATGGAGGTTAGACCAACTTGCAGCAAGGCGGGTCTCTAGATGGAAGGCCCACATTTTTTTCTTACATCAACAGGACAGAGTTTGAACTCAGGTGCTTTTCTGCAGGTGGGAGGCTGTGATCTTATTATATATTATTCCTTGTGTCCGGAGGCTGACTTGGGGTTGGTTTGCTTTCTGGAGGGCCCTTTGTAGTTAATTTAGACAAGTTTCTTTTCTCACATGCTTTTCTGGTCCTTTGCCATGGCGGGAGCCACAGCCTTGAGTTTAAATTTGTTCTTGGAGGCCATGATTATTTTCCTCGCACTTTTGAGATGGGAAAAATAAAAGTGGAGGTGCAAAATATGACTGATGAGCGAAGTAGAGCCAATAGTATTAAATTATCTTTTTTTAATAATGCAGTGGGTGCACTTGCCGAGGAAATGTCCTGTGTAGAAGATCAGTTGGCATTATCGCGAAAGGGCACTGCCTCAACATCAATAGGAGGGGCTTGTTCAACATTACTCCCAAGATCTACACCTGAAGTTATCACTCAGTAACCTTCCAACATTGGATGCTACCCAGATGCACAGGCTCCATAAGGATGTACAGTATGTACACGTGATGTCAACCCCCCTTAAGGCACAAGCTTAGAACACTATACCAACACTATACCAAAACAATCTGGAGGAGATGGAGGAGAGGGTGGTGCTAGGCCTAAAAGTGCAAAGGGCCTATACCATACGCACAAGATGGGAGCAAAACCATCCCAGGAGTCTGAAGAGGGGGCAAGCAGCTGCTGCATCAGAGACTTATCTTTTGAAGTATATTTTTGTTACCTTGTTAACTAGCGTTTGATAAATTTAGTCAAGTATTTAACAAAGTGGAGGAAAGAGTGGGATCCCTGTGGAATATTGCATCATTTGCCAGGGAAAAGTCAGAGAATATCATGAACAAAAATATCAATCCTGTCTAATACCAACTCTGTTCAGGACCTTTTTTTAAAGTTGATAATAATTGTTATAGCAGTTCTCATGCTTCCTTAACATTTGGAGGTGCCTCAGGGACATTCAATGTTGGTAATGTTGGAACAGCACCTTGCACCACATGCAACTATATCAATTGTGTACCTGCACCACAGTTTATTTCCCAAGCATTGGAGGGGGATACTAACCCAGTGGTTGGGGAAAGGCTCCTAGCAGGCACCTGGGCTCTAGATTTAGAGCCTGGGGGGCAAAAGTGTGCTAAGGAAGGTTTATCTGGGCTCCCCAGAGGCCCCATTCCCTCTGTTGTCTCCATCCAACTTCCTCCGGCTTGCACTCCGTACGTTGTGGTCCTAGCCAATGTCCCGCCACTAATGCATTCTGACCAAGAAACCTTCCAACAACTCAAGAATAAGGTTGTTCACTGGTTTCAGGGAGTGTCCCCACCAGAGTCAGGCAGTTGTTGTTTGAAGAAATCATCATGGCTTGGAGAGTGAGGTGGATTGACAATGCTCCCAAAATGAATGCAGGCCATTGTATAGTTGTTAACTTCTATAATGCTTGGATGGCAGGCTCTATTTTAAATACCTTTTGGTCCACCCCAGCTATTTTCAGTATAATCACAGCATTGCCACTTGGTTTCTTTTACAAGCCTACAAATTTAGGACTAAATTGGCAGGTAGGCCCTGAGCGAGGAGATAGTGGTGTGCCTGTTCATAATTATGTTCCGGTACATTGTCCCAATCTAGTCTTGACTAATCAATATTATTTGTTGAGTGGGCTTATTGATCAAGACTGATTGGGACCGTAAGATGTTAGCAATTGCCCTATGCGTGTGACAACCCCAATCAGAGAGCTTAAAGTATTTAGCTGGAATATTGCGAGAGTGCAAGAGAAATTTGGTGACCCTGTTTAGATCAAGATGCTTAATTCTTAAGCTAATTACGTTAGGGGAGCTTGACTTAGATTGTTATGCCACTTTCACTGTCAATGCAGTACAATCCTCTAGGGAGAGGAAAAGGAGAGGCCAAGTTACTTTTATCAACCTGAAGCTGATTTTTAAAATAGAAGTGGTCACAAATAATTTGCCTCATATCCTTGGGGTCCTCTTCTTATTGTCAATAATTTTAGAGTTCTGTGTACAATGCTATTTATGAGAAGGTGTCGATTGATGTGGTGGTGACCCTTAGCAAGTTCTTAAATGCTTATTATAGCATATGTCACCCAAATTATAATGCACTGATGATATTAGGAGATTTAAATTTTCTCTCCTGTAAGGAATGTTACTTGCATGCTTCGTCCTGTCGGAACGGTAAGAATGATGATCAAGTTTTCTTTAAACATATGGCACAGAGGGATGAGATGAATCATCTTGCCTTAGATTTTAACCTAGTTAACCACTTGAGCCTAAGAGCAGTAAATCAAGGAAACCGTGCAGTGACATTTAAAGGTCTCTGTACTGGATCTTATATTGATTATTTATGTTCCAGCTGTCCTATATTCTTCCCTGAATAGCTTCTCAGTGGACTGGAATATTTTTTAGTGATCACTATCTACTCTCCGCCAGTGTTTTTTAGACATGAAGCAAATGGATCTGTACTCCCTCTTTAAAACCGCAGTGAATCTCAAAGATCAGGGACGAACAATAAAGTGGCACAATGTTATTTCCAGGGCTATGGTCCATGAAGGACAGCACCATGTTTTGGAGTACTGTAAGTCATCCTTTTCTTAAAGAGAATCAGGCAAATTACCAGGTAGTCTTAGTGCTGGCCCAGGCCTTGGAGAACCAATTTTCAGCACTATACGATGATGAGGATCTTCATCCATTTATGCTTCCCACACATGAGGGGGATTGATTGGGGTTTAATTGGGGGAAAGTTAGCAATGCAATTTTGTCCCTTTCTTCAGCTAAGGGACTGGGCACAAATGGGGTCCCTGGGCACTTGTTTAAGTCTCTAGTAGATCTATAGTCCCCCATCCTTACTCTTCATGTTAATGCTGGTATCAGCAGCTCCTTCCCTGAAACATGGTGTCATTCGGTGATCGTGTGAGTGTTCAAGAAGAGAGATAGGTAAGACCCTGCATTTTATAGACCTATCTCGTTGATTGATGTTGAGGTGAAAATTATTGTGCGGGTTATACTGGAGAGACTAACTCAATGGGCAGGCAAGCATATTATCCTATTCGATCTCCAGTATGAGTTCAGATCTGGCAGGTTCACAGTGTAGCAGAATCTTTCTTAATGTACATATTTTAATAAATAACATACCAGTGCTAAGAAGGGATCAGTACATCCTGCCTACATGGACCTCAGATCTGCCCTTGATAATGTCAATAGAGATAAGCTCTGGCTTGAACTGGGGTGCATGGGGGTTGATTCAGCATTGATTGCCTTTTTAAAGGATCTCCACCATGGTTTGACGGGCTCAATCAGATTTGGGAGTAATGAGGAATGCACTAAGCACTTTAACGTAAAGATGGGAGCTTGTCAGGGCTGTATTTGGGCACCCTTTCTTTTTATCATGTATATTATTCATTTACAGAGGGTGCTCTCCATTCAAGAGTGGGGGGAGCTTGATCCCTACTCTTTTTTTATGCATATGATGTGGATTTTATTGCATGCACAGCTAGAACCCCTCCGCAGCTTTTAGATTTATTTATTGATTTTATGGACAGTTTGGACCTGTCAGTTAATTGAAAACATTTATGGTTTTGGGCCCTTAGGCCCTCATTTTGACTTCGGCAGTCTGTTTGTAAGATCGCTGAGGCCACTGCAGCCAATAAATCACCAGTGCTGGCCATATTAGGAGTCATTGGAGGACTTCCGCCCACTTATGGGCATTAAACTGCCATGTCAACAAGACTCCGCCTGCCATATTACAAGCCGTAATACGTCTTGGAAGAGTCTTGCTGGTGTGGTGGTGCTGGCAATGCAAGACTGCCAGGACCCATCCCCTCTCAGACATCCTCCTCAACGGAGAAGGTAAGTGATCGTCCGAAAAGGGTTGGGTGGTGGTGAGTGTTGGGTTTATGCGTGTGGTGTGTGCATGTATGTGTGCGTATAGGGGTGTATGAGTGCGTGTTTGTGAGATAGTGATTGGGGTGTCTGTGTGCAAGTGTGCAGAAGAGGTGGTGTGTATGTGTGAGTGCTGGTGTGCAAATGGATGTGTACGGTTGGGGGTTGTTTGTGGGTGCGAGTATGTGGTGCAGGGGGGAGGGGGTGGTGAATGTGTGCGTGTATGTGATTGAATGTGAATGTTTGTGTATGTGTATGTGAATGGGGGGTGTTTGCATGTATGTGAGTGAATCAGGGTGTGTGACTCCAAGTATTTGAGTACGTGGGGGTGTCTCTGTGAATATATGCGTATGCTGAGGGTTGTGTATGTGAATGCGTTCGTGTGTGAAGGGGTGGGGGCTTGTACATGTGTGGGTATGACAGGGGGTATCTACATGTGTGTGGACGTGTGGGGGTACGTGTGCCAGTGACAGGAATGGGGATTCCTGTTGTCGGGTGAGTTTCTGCCAGTGTTTTCGTGGCTGGATGACTGCCATGCAAAGCCTGGCGGTCTGCAGCCTTGTAATCCAGGTTGGAGGTGTTCAACGCCAGCTGAGGTGGTGTGACCACATCGGTGGGCGAGGCGCCAGACCCCACATCTTGTGATGTGGCGGTCTTTACCATCGAGTCCCCAATGGTAAGACTGCCACTGCGAGGCTGGCAGTCATCAGACTGCCAGCCTCGTAATGAGGGCCTTAGAATTCTAAAACCTCTAGGAGCTTATTTACAAGCCCCATGCGCTGTCAGTGCATCACTTTTTACATGGAAAAAGTGATGCACTGACAGCGCATGGGGCTTGTAAATGTTTTGTAAATGTTTTTTCCATGTAAAAAGTGATGCACCAGAAGTGCAAGCGGCTTGCAAATAAGCCTTCTAGTGTTTTGGTGCAGGGACAGGTTGTAAGCAAGGTGGATATTTTCACATATTTAGGGATTTTAATAGATTTGGGTCTTAACTGGCAACCTTTGATGAAAAAGAATACAGGGTAACTTAAGAGAGCTATTGGTAGTTAAGATGACTTATGTTTCTGTTTAGGAAGCAAGCAAATGAAAACCTTGTTAGAAGCCTCTACTGAAAAGTGGATTCCATAGCCACTTTTGGCTGCAAGACATGGGGGCGATGAAGCTATGGCCTTAATTCAGGTGGAGGAAAACAAATTCCTGGGGGACTTCTGGGTGTAGGACAATGCACTCCCTCAGTGTTTGTTCAGAAAGAGCTTGAAATGGGTTACATTGAAGACTTTATTTGTTTACTCCCCTTTTTCCGTGGTGTACAGTCTAGTTTAAGGAGGAGTTAACCGTCAATAGGCTAATCATCCAGGACTGCCTCGCAGTGGATAACATGTCTCATATACGCTAGCTGTATTATCTCAGCGAAAGTTTTTAAGTTCTTGGGAAACCAGAGCTGTTTTCTAATCCAGAGGGCATTGTAAAAGTAGACATTTTTTAGCTGAAGTAGGCCTTCTCTCTCGGGGTGGCGGCTGAGAGTAAGGCTTCTGCTCTAGCCAAACACATAGTGCATCAGCACATTACGACAAAGTAAGTAAGATAGAAACTTACCTTCTTTCAGAGATGTCCAATCATCATTGTCACATATTGACCTATTCCTGGCTAAGCATATTCCATCACTTGTTCTTTAAAAACTATAATTGGTAAACATAACTGCTCATTTACCTGTGATAAGGTCTCAATCTGTGACACATTGCACAGTTTTTCTAATTTATGCTAGATTTAATATGCTTCGCCACTTTTACTGTCCACTGGTCTAAGGAAGGCCAGAACTGCTTTTCCATATCTGCAACTTTTAACTACACCAAAAATGTGTTTTAATGTGTCTTGGTACCTGACAGGTTTTTTAGCTCAAAATTATAAGCCTTGTTTAGTACGTTCCCCCGCTTTAGATATTTATGATGTTATTTTACTCTCGATCTGTGAATATCTTCACACTCTTTTTATTAGAAGCTTCCGTTACTGCTATTGTACTATTTTTATGTTTTTATCAGTTGCGGTTTTTAGATGTTTATGAATTACTGATTTCACTTGTGTGTGATATGATGGAAGGTTATTGTTGTTTGTATATTTGGCATACTTGGATGATTTCAAATGAAATCGAATTGAGCTATTCAAAGTAAATCATATCAAAACAGATGGACTCCTGATGACCATTAGCCATAGTTTAAATCAGTATTGGGCCTGACAAAATCTCTCTGCCATTTTTAATACAAATATTCTCAACCTTGTCCATGAGCACAATACCCACCTCCTTGACCAAAGACAAATCCATAAAGTTACCAGTGACATCAAAATCAATCAATAAATCTAGAGCCAAAGGGTTGCTACAATTACCAGGATTAAGCAGTCCCCACCTCCATTGAGGCTGTAGACGTCATTTCAGACCTCCTTAGGTTCACGGGTTCAATCTCTAAGGAAATGTCCCAATACTTCCACAATAAATGCAGAGTTTTTTTTTTATCTCTACACCTTTGACTTTCCATGTTCGAAATAGCACCATGAAGTCCCCCAATTTGCATAAGCTTTGTTTCATTTACCGCCTTTCTCTTAGTCTTTTTCTCTTTGCAACAGAGTGAGTTTCCTCAATCAGATTTTTTTTCTACCAGTATATGGTCTAACTTGACAATCATATCAATATGGTTATTGCAGTTGTGTGACAGATCTACTACCTGAGCCAGTAAGTCCTTTGGATCATCTCATAACTCCCTATAGATCAGGCCCTGATTTATACTTTTTAGTGCAAAAGTGCACTAACGCAATTTTGCACCAAAATGTTTAGCACCGGCTTGCAATCATTTATGTGCACAAACCGGGCACCATATTTATGGAATGGTGCAAGATGGTGCAAGAGGATGCAAAGGGTAGGCAAGTGTAAAAAAAATGACGTTAGTAGGGTGGGGCTGGCGGTATGGGAGAAGGGGGTTTTGCACCAAAAAATAACGTTAGGCAGGTTAGAGTAAAAAAAAAAGACTCTAACCAGCCTAGCATCATTTTCTGATGCAAAACCATCCATACCACGACTCCTCTCTTAGAAAAGACAGGAGTCATACCCACCACCCCAATGGCCAGCACAGGGGACCAGGGTCCCCCGGGCATGGCCATTGCACCCATGCCATGTAGGGGGGCCCATTTCAGGGCCCCCAATGGCACTTTCAAAAAAATACTTACCTGTACTTACCTATACTTACCTGGGATGTGGTCCCCCATCCTCCGCTGTCCCTCTGGTGTGGGTGGGGTATCCCTGGGGCCTGTGGAGGGCACCTGTGTGCTTATTCGTGGTGTTCCACCATGGAAATAAGCCCACATGTCCCCTAACGCCTGCCCTGACCCAGGCGTTAAATAATGGTGCAAAGAAAGCTTTGCAGTATTATTTGACCCCTTCCCCCCCGTGCCTGATTTTAGCATGTTGAATAAATATAGAGCTAAGGCCATAGAGTCATTTTTTGCACGGGAACACCTACCTTGCATCTCATTAAGGCACAGTAGGTTTCTACATCCAAAAAATGACTTTAACTTCATAAATTTGGCACTAGATTGGTCTAGCATCAAAGTATAAATATGGAGTTAGTTTTGCACCGAATTTGTGTTAAAAAAAATGATGCAAATTCGGCACAAAACAAGTATAAATATCTCCCTCAGTGTATAATTATGTAACATTGGACCATCCATCTTCACCACTGGTATAGACTAAGGGGCATATTTATACTCTGTTTGCGCCAAATTTGCGTCAACATTTTTTACGCAAATTCGTGCAAACCTAACACCAAATTTATACTTTGACGCCCACGAACTTTAAAATTCTGCAGGGTGCGTCATTTTCTGGATGCAGGAAACCGCCTTGTATTAATGACATGCAAGGTAGGCGTTCCAGTCCAAAAAATGACTTTAAGGCATTGGCACCTTATTTATACTCCGGTGTCATTTTGACGCACAGGAGGGGGTGGGCCTTAAAAAATGGCGCCCAGCCTGATTTGCACCATTTTTTAACACCTGGGTGAGGGCAGGCGTTTAGGGACCTGTGGGCTCATTTCCATGGTCTCTGACCATGGAAGCAGTCTACAGATTCCCTTCCCTGCCCCAAGGGACACCCTCTGCAACTCTTGCCCACCCCTGGAGGACAGCCATTTTTTTTTTAAGTGGCGTGGGGGGACTAACTTGGGCCCCTCTACATGCCACTGTGCCCAATGACCATGCCCAGGGCACAGGAGTCCCCTGGGCATGGCCATTGGGCAGAGGGGCATGACTCCTGACTTTCCTAAGACAGGAGTAATTACAATGGTGGTTGTGCATCAAAAAATGGCACGTCTGGTTAGAGCCATGATTTTTTACTCTAACCTGACTTGCACAATTTTTTTGACGCACATCCCCCTTTCTTCTGTACGCCTGAGCTGCCCGGTAAGTGTCATTTTTTTTTACTCTAACCAGCCCGCAGCGCCGGCTAACGTCAATCCATGAATAAGGCGCCCACCTGGTGCGTTGGAATGGCGTTAGCCGGCGGTACATTTCTTGACGCCAGCACTGGTTTGCGGCAAAAAGTATAAATATGGGCTGATATTTAAGAAACGTTTGCGCTGCCTTTGCATCATTTGTTGTGATGCAAAAGCGGCACTAACCTAGAGCCTCATTTATATAACATTCAGAGTTAGCATCATTTTGTAGGAGATCCACCCCACCTTGCATTTTTTGCGACAATGATATGCAAGGTAGACGTTACCTTCCAAAAATTGATGCCAGCCCTCTGGTGCCATATTAACAGCCCAACGCTTAAACAACACACATGAAGGAACCATTCCCAAAAAATTATACAAAATCCTCTGAGCATCAAATTTTAATGCCTCGTCAGACCAGGTGTTAAAATTAGGCCCACACACTACTACATAAGGAAAACCCACAGAAGGAGCATTGGCAACCTCCTGGACAATATGGAACTGGTAATGCTGCAGTTGGCACACATCGCAGATGACAGCAGCGAAAACAGGTCCCTCCAGCACCACCGCAGCAACCCCAAACACCACCACAGGCACTACAAAGGCAGCACAGAACGTGATAGATGATATTTTGACTGTGCACAACCATCCTTGTGCTTGGGTATGTCATCAGAACCTACCGTCTGAAGAGGGAACCCATTGTATGCCTGCTGCACCACATTGTGCCAAACATCACTGCAAGGGTGGAAACACCAACAATTATTCCACCCATGAGCAAATCCCCGGCTGTCCTCCATATGTTGGTGTTAGGATCATGCCAGACAACAGGTGAAAAAGTAGCTGGTATCTCCCAGCCATCCTTCTCGGCCTTCCTACCAAAGGTTCTGGACGCAATCATCTGCTTCACATCCCACCACATCTGCTTCCCCCATACCCAGCAACTGCAGCAGGAAACCAAGCACGATTTCTACTGAATTGCTGTCTTCCCGCATGTGCTGGGTGCAATAGACTGCCCCCATGTCCAACTTGCCACCTGCTACAACAGAACACCTCTAGAGGAACAGCAAACACATCCATTTGATAAATGTGCAGGCCATTGTGGACCACCATGGGCTCTTCACAAACATTCTAACCAAATATCCCAGCAGTGTCCATGATGCCTACATACTCAGGCATGCCACCATCAACAAGCGGTTGCAGGATGGGCAATATGACATTGGGCTACTCTTAGGTAAGCCACCATACCAATCAGTACACATACAACACTCCAACCTAGTTGGACAAACAATATATAGACCACACTAAACACACATGGACAGGGGAACACAGATGTACAGAACACAACACATATGCCACATGCCATACTACACCACATACATTGCACATCACACACACATACATACATATGTACATAATACAGCCACAACCTGACTGACACACCACGTGAAGGACAGGTGGAGAATCGAGAAGCTGGCCACAAACCACTACAGGTGTCCACTGTTGACCATCAAATACAGACCCCACAAACATAAAACCTAAAAATTAATAGTTCAGCTATATTAATAGCATTGGGCATGTCAATGTAAAGAGAGTTACATATACGCACAGCCCCACATTTGTCATGGTGTCGAAGCCTCTGGCGGCACCAATATCAAATGCCATCCGAGTGTTGCCATTACCAACAACATATCACCTAAACATACCAGACCTACCCATTGTGTGCACCTTCACCTGTTTGGTACATTGTGCTGCACACATAGGAATACAACATCACCAGCCATGATAGACCATGGGGCAGATTAATGAAAAGTGATGCAGCACCTAATCATGCGCCACTTAACTTGTGTCTCTTAGCGTCCACCCTAACGCCACCATGTGTGTACTGGATAGAAGAAACGGCACACCATGGTGCAGAGTAGGTGTACCACTGACAAGATATTAGATGCCATAGTAGGATACTGTAGGAGTATTGAAAACATACCTAACCTTTTATGCACCATACATAGGGACCCATTCAAAACCATAGTGTGGCCCCTCCTAACACCTTCTCTGTGCAGGTGTTGAAAGCATCTGTGATAACTCATGCCTAGGAACCTTGGAGATTCTACTGCACCAATTTTGCAACTCTTCCAATTGTGTGAATCTCACCCTTGTACACATGATGGCTGGCACAGGATAATCTGCCACAAAGCATCACTAAGTGTCACACTGCATGCGTAGAGCCACATGGTAACATGGACTGAGTTTGTCCTTGTAGGGCTACAATGGTGTCAATACAAATCACACCATTGTGGTACAAGGAGGTGGTAGGTTCCACTTACATTAAAACACACCCTCAAATATGGACAACATAACACATATTTGGCAAGGTTGAACTGTCAGGCCAGATTTAATTTGACATTCACCAAGTCCATGAGCCACAACCCATGATAGTAATGTCCATCACCATACTCCAATGCAACCATTCCACAAATCGGGAACACACACAATACCTGAAGCAAGCCTGAGTCACCAATCGACCTAAAATTAACATCTACCATGGCACATACTAAACCACAAATATGCATGACTAACACATGTTCTCTCATTCTTTTGCAGTCGACCAAGGTTATGGCATCCAGCCATGAGTGATGACTCCTTTTTTCAAACCCAACAACGGTGGAAGAGTGGGCATACAATGAAGGGCACATAAAGACAATGAAATGTAATGAAGAGGGCATTTGCTTTTAAGGTTCAGGTGCTGAGCCCTGACAGGAGGAAGCATGTTATATGCACCACCCCTAGAATGCAATATGTATTCGGACTAATGTCCCCTGGGATGAACTGGTAGATGTCCCCAATGAGAAGGAAGATGACAATGGTGTAGCACAGGTGGAGGGGGAACAACAAAACACTGCAGCTGGAGTACTCAAAAGACAACAAATTTTACCCAACTTCTACACCTAGACACTGTACTGCTAATATCACCTTGTAAATATCACCAATAATCACTTTGCAACAGAATGTTCATGGTGTACTCATTCTCCAATACATATACCATTGGGATGTTGCTCATACATCAGAGAGTAGGAAGGAAACATAACAGTTACAAAGATGGTTGGAACATAGGTTGTGATGTAAGAGGCTCTAGCGCATCCATGCCACACATCAGCATCACATAACGCACGCTCATGTGGCTTTCAAAGGACTAGATCCACGCACCAGAAAAACTAACGTCCATACTTATACTTTTTGACGCAAACCAAAAAATTTACCGCTGGCTAACACCAATACAATGAGCCAGGCAGGCGCCTTGTTTGTGGATTGACATTAGCTGGCGCTGCGGGCTGGTCAGAGTAAAACAAATTGACTCTCACCAGGCAGCACCGGTGTAGGGGAAAATGGGGGTTGTGCGTCAAAAAACAGTGCAAGTCAGGTTGGAGTAAAAAATCATGGCTCTAACCGGACCTGCGCCATTTTTTGATGCACAACCCCCATTGAAATGACTCCTGTCTTAGCAAAGACAGGAGTCATGCCACCTTGCCCAATGGCCATGCCCAGGGGACTTCTGTCCCCTGGGCATGGCCATTGGGCACAGTGGCATGTTGGGGGGACCAAGTTAGGCCTCCATGCCACTAAAAAAGTTTTATAAAATACTTACCTCAACTTACCTGTACTTACCTGGGATGGGTCCCTCCATCCATGGGTGTCCTCCAGTGTGGGTGGGGGTGTCAGGGAGTGTCCCTGGGGGCAGGGAAGGGCACCTGTGGACTGCTTCCATGGTCAAAGACCATGGAAATGAGCCTACAGGTCCCTTAAGGCCTGCCCTCACCCAGGCATTAAAAAACTGCGCACATCAGGCTGGGCGTAATTTTTTAAGGCCCGTCCCCTCCTGTGCGTCAAAATGACGCAGGAGTATAAATAGGGCGCACAGGCCTTAAAGTCATTTTTTGGAGGGGAACACCTACCTTGCATGTCATTAATGCAAGGCGGTTTCCCGCTTCCAGAAAATTATGTACATGGAGGAATTTTGATGTTCGCGGGTCGGGCACCATAGTATAAATATGGTGTAAGGTTTGCGCTATATGTGCATCAAAAATTTTGACGCACATTTGGCGCAAACAGAGTATAAATATGCCCCTAAGTGGTGTTAAGTAGGCATAGTGCAAATTCCTACCCCTTCACCACATCATGCCCACGCCAGGCAAAATGCATGCAAGGAGGCGTACAAACAGTAGGGCCTGTTTCCAAAAGGTGTAAATGAAAATAAAGGTCTAAACTCTGTCACATCTCAGGTGGGTAGCTGTAACGTCATCACTGAGCACATGTGATAAGGGTGAACAGTATTGGTATCAATGGAACTTCATGGACTGTTCAGGGTTTGGAACAAACGTTTGAGCCTAACCCTGTACCGTATATCAAAGGCATTACCTACCGTCTCCACTATTCGCCCCAACCATGCTACATGGTGTTCTGTACCTCAAATATAGCACACACATGTTGAGTGTGGAGTATTCTAAGGGTTGCTAGACAAGTGAAGAAACAATGGGTTCACAGATCTACTCTCACAGAGATGACCTATAGCCAGGAATTAACAATACAATGGGAGAATGCACCACCACATAAATATGTGGTTGGAATGTAGGCAGAGGCTGCCGCACTTCCTATGTACATTCTAACATACATGTCCAACAATTCTGCTGACTTGACACATGCCTGCAGCTAATTTGGATATACATATGATGACTGATGTACTGGTGTATGGCCTAGGTAGGAAAGGGTTAGCAATTACTTACAATGGTTGATATGTGTTAACAAGGTCACCCAGTGTAGTCTGTATGATACCATCACACACCACATTTGAAAACACACCTCCCATTGACACTTACATGCCTCACCAAGAGAAAATCACCTACTGGGACTAAATCCCTAAAATATCTAGGTCTCAAACATGCCAATCCGGTTTGGGATGTGCATATAAGTCTAGCAATGTCCAAACATGCCACAGACCCATCCTAAAATGTATGGGTGAAGAAGGAGACAGATATGATGCATGTGGCAAATTAAAATTCCACAGCTGAGATGATTTCACACACAACAAGGTATACTCCTGGTGACAGTGACATAGGTTGTGGAATGCAAATGCAAGTGCATCCTCATCTACACCAAAGTATGTGGATGAACAGCTGAAAGACTACCACAGACACTTGGAGATACAACATGGGGAGGTCACTTGAAGATTAGACAAATGTTGTGGATGGTGTAATGTCATGTGTGTGTGGAAATCAAGTAATCTCACAAAGTCTGGAAATGGAAGGGAAACTATCACATAGCCAGTGGTAGAAGATGTGTACATCTTTAAATTACACAAAACACACATAGCATCCAGTCCATGTATGACAGGACAATGTTGCAAAGGAGATGTGTACAAAGTGTAAGCATCCTAAATAATGCCAGCAATGTAGGACCAAATCTATTCCAAACAAGATATGCTGTTAACGTTGAAGAAGGTACACACATAGACTAACACTGCCTGTGCAACATAACAATGTTACCATGTGATCACCTGACATATGTTCACAGAGTATGTCTGCATCATGACATAACCCATTCATGTTTGCTACAATAACAAAGTTGTAGTTGCCCATTACATGCTATTCTGACAGAAGGCCGCAACATATGACATCATCTGTCCCCTAGGTCATAAAGCATAAACAAATTACACTAGAGATACATGCCCTAACAAAGCAGCATATGATAGATACTAAGAATGCATAACCATTTCTGTCAGACCATACCAAATGATGAGACATGTCCTACATGTAGAAGCAGACAGTCCCCTGTACATGATAGGGCAAGCCTGGCATCAAGCACCTCAAAGGAAATGTAAAATCCCAGACCATGTGATCACATTTATGCACATGTCTGTGTGCAGGGGACAGTGCATTGCTCTGCTGAAGAGTTATTGTGATGAGGGTAGATCCCCACCCTACACCACCTAACTCCCATGCAGAGGCTACATTGACTCTTGACTCGGGCAAGGGCCTGATTTGTGTAACTAGATTGTCCCTTGTACACATATGTCTGATTTCTCAGCACACATGTACCACTTCAAAGGTACAGGCCTGATATTGTGTATTGGAGTCTGCCCAAAAGTCAACTAACCACTAATGAAAATGCATTTGTATCGCATGATCATTGATAGACTTAAATGACCTTCAGATGTGTTATCACATATGGAAACAAAGGTGGCACTGGTATGAGTACACAGCCATTTAACAATATCCAACATATCCATGCAAGAAGATAGATTTGTGAGGGTTTCATATCCCATGAACATACAGAACTGTGGCATTCTTTACACATATGTCACTGCACATGTCTTTCCACACATCACAGTCCAGCCTTTATTGACACATGTGAGTACACCATTTCCTGCATCATAGATGCATGGGGAACCATATGTTACATGTGTAGCATAGCATCATGAACCTTGAAACATACAACACACCACAGTGTGGACACAGATGAACTCACATTGCCATGGGTTACATGAAATCGACCCAGCCATAGTCCACTGCATCCTCAGAGTACGATTTGTCAAGGGTATCACATGCATGACCATGTATTGGACATAGCCCATCCTAACTATTGCGTTGTTGTCAAACGTACATTTTGAAATCAGACATGACAATGTGGTACACCCACAAATATGTGTAACATTACATATATACACTCCTGGTACACATGTTGAAACATGTATGTGGACAAAGTATACCAACATGTGCACATATGCAAATGGCATCAGTCATTGCTTGTATTACACACACATACAAACATATGGTAACACATTCCGATGTTACCATTGCAATAAGAACACAAATGCACCCACAGGTAGCCATGCTATACTGACTACATACATGCATACCCCTGTGACATGGTATGTTAATCTGGGTGCACTGTCAGCCTTTCAAACAAAATCCAGGCATTCCTGTTATGCATCAAAGATTTTGACACAAACAGCAATATTCCATACAACGCTATTCCAAAAAATGAAGCCTGGACCCTACGCGTTCACAGGCCTTCTCAGCCTTCTTAAGAAGGAATACCACACATGACCATCATGCATCATATTATTTTACGCAAACACCAATACTTCATTCTTAGCTAGTCAAAAAAATCACACCTGGCCCATGCACGTCAATCGTAAGTCCACAGGCCTTGTCAGCCTCAATGGGAAACAAATGATGCATATCCATCATGCGTAAAAAAAATTGATGCATATCAGTAAATGTGACGTACACACCCAGGAAGTGATGAAACAGGACTTCCTTGCTACATACATCGTACAGTGATTTCACTTTCACTTTACAGTCTTTTTGTCTGTGATAGTGAGAGGGTGTGTGGAGCTAGTGCTGGTCGGGGAGAGATGTTATTGTAATTGTTTTGAGGGGTGTTTGTCTTGGGGTAGCATAGTCTGTTGGGGTATTTGGGGTTAGGTGGGGTAGATATTTATAATTTTTGCAGCCTCTTTCATTTGCAGTTAAGTTAAACTGCAAAATGTCTGGGAAACTGAGAGAAACTAGGATGAGTGGAGATGAAGTTCATCAGGCTGGTGAAACATTACCTCCCGATGATATTAACTTTTAGTGGCCGGGACATACAGGTCTGTCATTTTCATTGCAACATCCTCATTTTCATGTGCACGAAGGTGGACATAAGGTTTACTGCAGCATGTTTTAGCAAGGGTCAGGACAGGAAGACTTGGGGCTGATTTAAGAGGCCCTAGCGCAAACTTAGCGCCACCATAGTGAAATAATATTTGATGCAAAGGCACCGCTTTGGTGGCAGTTTCCCCGCAATATATTTACAAAGTGGCATAATTAATGCCTGCTCCAGACATAATGTATGCAAGGGGGCATTGCCCTATTAAGGGGTGACAAAAATGGGACAGGGAAATCTTAAAGATTTCCTTGCACCATTTTTTTTGGCACTTTTAACATCTGCTCAGAGCAGGCGTTAAAAGGGTCTTACCATTAAATATAATGGGCCCCTGTGTAATCTGCAAGAGTTCCACCAATATTTTAGTGCTTCTCCTGTAGAGTACATCAAGACCAACAAAATAAAATGAGACATTGTTCCCTACCCTGCAACATGCTGCGCCGTTTTTTGAATATGGGGCACACATGGTGGGAGTAGGGGGCACTAAGAGGTGCAAGGAAAGTGAGATTGCACTAGGTGCAGTGCCACTTTTCCTGAATCTTCCCCTTTGTGTCTTTAGGCAATGGCATTTAAGGGAGCTCAGCTATGCACTGGGTCCAGACTACTTGCACATTCCTCTTTGTGCACATTGTGTATCACATTCACTGCATAAAATGTCAAATAGCAGATACACATGTGCTGATTTTGTACCACAGACCTGCCCCCTATTACTAGGAGTGCGGGGCAGGCCTGCTTCTGTGCCAGCACTGGCACATTACTCAGCAGCCTGAGCCAATGCAGGCATACTTGGACCACAGTGCAAGAGTGTCTGTGTTGACAGGTGTGTCTATGTGCAGGTTGGTATCCCTTCCTGGACAAACAGTCTACAATGGCATGAAGGAATCATACATGAATTTTATCTCTACTGTGTGTGCCTTAAAATGGCAAGAAATAAGGATGTCTCAATGCATTCCTCAAAACTTTGCTATGCTCACACCACCCCTGGGCAGGTGTTAGTCTTTTGGCACTGATCATGAGTAAGATGTCTTCAACATCTGGGGCAGCATAAAAAGCAATGGGTGTTACAATGACACTGCCACTACAACAACCATTACGTGCCCCTCTGATGCAGACTACTGTATCATGGTGGTCCATATGTACATGGAGGTGTTATGCTACAAAAAGCTGCATAACATATAGTGCAGTGAAGTGTACCACAGGAGCATCAGGGAAAGTGATGCTTTGGTGGTGCCAGGGCCTCCTTAATCTGGCCCTTTGTCTTACAGACAGAATTTTAATGTTTGGCAGTTGTTGTGTCCTACCACTAAGTTGACTTGCTTACTCAGCTTAACAAGTTGAATGTGTAATAGTTGTCCATGCATAGAAATGGTCAAAAATAACTAAGCTATGTTTCACCCTACACCATTGGAGAAGTGTCCCTATTTGAAAACCCAGATGTGGCCAGTAAGTGTCACCTTGTGCATCATATGTGTCATTCCAGGGTCTCATATGAGAGGGTATGATATGTGCAATGCAATGATTAAGCGTAATGTGTGACCAATCAGATGACATCATCTGAGTTAGGATATGGACATCATGACTGATGCTATGTTGAGGATGAAGAATGAGTTGACTTTTAGCACAAGTGCCAACATGTGCTGCTATGGAATTGTGGGTGTTGCAAAAAGGAAAGCATGCCAACATACACAGTGATGTCAGTCAAGATATGTGTCAGAGGTGCTGTTTATTTGAATAGCATGCGTGTTGCCAATATATTTGTCACAACACTTTTTACAGCACTGTGTGCCGCACTGTTAGAAATGGGATCTTTTGTTGGCAGTCAGGTTACCCCCTAAGCAAGGACACTCACTCTAGTCAGGGCAAAAGAGAAACACACCTGGTAACCCCCTTGGTAGCTTAGCACAAGCAGTCAGGCTTGTCTCCGAAGCAATTTGTAAAATATTTGTACCAACAGACACAGTAATACAGTGAAAACATTGCAAAATGGACACCACACCAGTTTAGAAAAATATGTAATATCCATCTAAATCAAACAAGACCAAAATGCCAAAAACCCAACATACACAAGTTAAAATATGAATTTTCAGAAGAATAAGTCTTACTCAATAGAAAGCAATGGAAACGTTGATTTTGCACAAAGTACCTGTTTAGTGTTAAAAAATAAAGCTGCACGGGTGAGCGTGCTTTGGAAAAGGCAGTGTTGCATCCATTCCCTCCTCGCAAGGGAGGCAGTGCGTCGTTTCTTCTCTGGTAAGGCTGACAATGAACCATTTGTCTCCCTCGTAATGTTGCGTAGGCTTTCATTATTCTAATTAAAGTACTTCATTTGAGCAGCAGAATTGCCTGCAGTGTGGGGACTGAGTCTGACCCACTACCAGTGATACCTGTTGGCCTAATCCGAGTTTTGCTTTGGCCAAATAGCAGTGCCTCATTTCTACCCAAGAGCATGGATGATTGGGCAGCTGAGGGCATGACACAATTGATTCCTCTGGGAAATCGTGGTCATTCAGATCTCATCCGTTTCTCTCAGTTACATTAGTCTCACATATACAAGGACAAGCAGAGGCAGCATATGTTTAAATAAGGTTTTAATGAAGCAACTGCATGTACTGCAATAACCAGGATAATAAAGGTTGACAGGATTAAAACTGTGACAAGGAGAGTAAAGCATAGAAATAACACTACCATATTGTCACTAGAGTCAATAGACTAATTCCCACCTAGGCTATTTTAGAGCACAGCATGTTAAGCTCTAGGTCTGCCCTTCAGGTTCCCCTGGGAAGACATCATCCCCCATACCTGAGCAAAGGCCTGAAGTCTGCATAAGCAGCTGTAGCGATGCGTTCAGCAATCAGCATACAGTCATGGTCATCTGGCTGGAATCTCCCTCTAATGTCTGTGGAACCGCTGATGTTCTGAGAAAATGCCCCTATATAAGGATGTGTATGTTTCCATGAATACCAGAGACAAAACGTTACCATGTTTACTGGCAACCTATCTTACCACAGCCTTGAGAGAAGCACAGAGTGAAAGAAATGTCTTGTTTAAGAACATAGTGCTGGTCTAGGCACAAAACAGCTAGAGAGAGAGAAATAAAACAAGACTGCAAATGTGGCTATTGTTAAAATAATAAATGAAGCTGAACAAAATATATTTAGGTTAAAGTGAAAAGCAGCAGGCCTAGTGTGCTAATATAACGTGCATGGAGCTGTAACTAAAATGGCTATACAACAGTAAAAAACTGATTCATCAATTTCTGGACGGGACACATCGGATCAGCGCAGAGTCAGGTTGACTTTGATGCCGGGCACGATGTGTGGAAAATCCTCGTGCACGGTGTTAGAAAACTGTGCTGCATGGGGTTTGCATTCTTAACAGCAGCCGCAAGCGGGTGTTGCATGCCGTTTCTCCAGCCGCAATGTGTCAAACTCCCAGCCGCGATGCAGGTGGAGCGTCAATTTTAGCCATGAAGCTGGCAGCATGTCATTTATCAGCTATGTTGCAGATGGTGCATCAAAAATTTCCCCACACAGCGCTCTGTGCATGGATTTTCAGCTCTTGTCTGCAAACTTCACCTTTCAAGGGCCCAGGGACTGGCTAGGACACCACTTGGCATGGCAGGAGTCTCAGCAGAGAGTCCAGATGTTAGCAGAATAAGGTGGTCATTACGACCCTGGCGGTCTGAGACCGCCAGGGCTAAAGTGGCATCCGTACCACCAACAGGCTGGCGGTACAGAGACCCATATTTCGACCGTGGCGCTACCACTGCGGTTACAGCTTGGCAGGCGGCGTTAGCCGCCCACCAATGTTGTAATGACCCTGAGACTTCAAAACAGGAGGCAAGCTCAACTCCAGCCCTTGAAGATTTTTCACAAGCAGGGATGCACAACAAAAGGTCCAGTCTTTGCCGAATTCACAGGCAGAAGCAGAAACTGCAGGATAGCCCAACAAAGCACAGTCACAGGCAGGGGTAGCACTTCTCTTCAGCTCTTCAGCTCTTATCCTTGGTAGAGGTTCCTTTTAATTCCAGAAGCGATCTTGAAGAAATCTAAAGTCTGGGGTTTTTGGTCCACTGCTTATACCCCTTTCTGACTTTGAAGATGGTAAGTTTCAAAGGAAATTCTCTGTTGTTCACAGGATCATGCTTTACCCAGGCAACACACATCAGTACATGTCCCACCTTCAACATACACTGCACCCTGTCCATGAGGCTAACTGGGCCTACCTCAGGGGTGCCTTACATGTATGAAAAGAGACGGTTTAGGCCTGGCCATTGGGTACACATGCCAAGTTGAATTGGCAGTTTAGAACTGTACACACAGACACTGAGGTGGCAGGTCTGAGACATGTTTACAGGGCTACTTATGTGGGTGGATGGCCCTGGGCATCTCTAGTGCACTCTACTAGGGTCTTACTAGTAAATCAGGTAAATCAAATATGTCAATCATGGACAGCCAATCAACAATACAATTTTACACAGAGAGCATGTGCACTTTAGCACTGGTTAGCAGTGAGAAAGTGTCCAGAGTCAAAAAGGCAACAGAAATAGGTCAGAAAAACTAGGAGGAAGGAGGCAAAACATTTAGGGATGACCCTGCAAAAAGGGCCATTTCCAACACACACATGCTCAGGAAATGGTACAGATGATGTACATGTGTTGAGGTCTCAAAGGGGCTTATATAGGAGACACTTGCACCACCAGTGCCTAACTCTGCTCCAGATGGATGTGAGACATGTCTATGGATTGTAACAAACTAGATGTGTGCAGATTTACCAACATGATCTACTCATCATGATAATTGTGAGTGAGCTTGGTCACATCACATGTGCACAGAATGTGAATGCTGAATATATACCTGCTACTTAGGAGCTGTTAGACATGCATGTGCACAGGTACTTCAATAAGAAGGAATACTGGGCTACATGTACGGAAGTTCGGTTTTGCGACTCACAATTTGTGAGTCGCAAAGCCTTATGTTACACAGCGTCAATAACATTATTTGCGATTCGCAAGGTGGTCACAAATGCCCTACCTCATGAATATTCATAAGGTAGGTCGCAATTTGTGACCCCCTAGGGAATGGCCACCCTCACAGGGAAGGTGGCCTGCTGGAGACAGCAGACCACCATATCTGTGACTGCTTTTAAATAAAGCAGTTTTTTTTTTTTTTTTAAATGCAGCCAGTTTTTCGAAAATGAGAGGCATTTCAAAAACAAAAAATGAAACGTTTTCGTTTCTTTTTTTCAGAGCAGGCAGTGGTCCGTAAGTTTTTACTGCCATTCGCAAATGGGAAGGGTTCCCATGGGGACCCCCTCCCATTTGAGAATGGGTTAGCACCAGTGTGACACTGGTGCTAACTACAATTGTTTTGCGACTACATTCGCAGTCACAAAACAATCATACATGGGACTGCAACTAGCAATTAGGAAGGGAACACCCCTTCCTAATTGTGACTCGCAATTCCTTTTTGCGATTCGGTAAATAGTTTACCAAATCGCAAAAATTGTGTTGAACATGCCAAACTGCATTTTGCACGTTGCAAATGGCCTGATTCGCGGATTGCGATGTGCAAAATGTTATGTACATATAGCCCACTGTTATTTAGGGCACTCATTCAGCCACCATGTGGGCACCTCATTAGACATGTTGCACACCATACTGCAGGGTAGGGGGCAATAGGTCCAAAACATGTAGACAATACAGGCTTAGGGTAAACAATATGGACACTAACCCTGAACTGTACGTCCACGCCCATTGAAAGCAATGGTGTGCCCCCTTGTAATGTGAGCTCTGAGCAATTGTTAACCCAAGGGCACATGAATGATGCATTGGCATTCCTTAGAATTCCTGGTGCCAATTTTCCTGCCCCGTACCGGATGAACCCCACCTTGCATCCATGATGCCTGGCCAAGGCTTGATGAAGCCCTAGGAGTGTCAAAGTGGTTGCTTGCATACATTGTCTGCTTTTTATGACTATGGCACATGGATTTGGGACTTGTTTGGCCACTTGATCCTCATTAGTTTGATGACACAAATGATGCACAAGGACTTAGTAGTTAACTTACCTATGGGCCCTGATGGTCAACAATGGATAGCTGTTGACCGAGTGACATGTACATGATACTGTAGATGGCTGGTAGGAGGTTTAGTCTTGATTTGGAGATTGACATTGTTGTACAATGTGTGGTGGACAGCATGTGACATCTGGGGACGTTATGTACATTGCATGTTTGTTCTACCTCCACCCAACGCTGTACTTGATGCCATGTTCTCCTCATGTTTCAGCTGCCACTATGACCACAGCACAGAAATGTGCATTTGAAAAGAGGGCTGACAGTTAACACCACATCATGGAGGTATAGGCTGGGTAACAAAGGATAGCCAAGAAGTATAAGCAAGAGAAATCTACTGGGGCATGGCTTGCATTTTCACATGGGGACCTCCGGTATAGACCACAGCTGTGCAGGACAGATCTAGCACTATATCTGGGGTCATGGGGGACTCACAGCCAACTGCAGCAGTCACATCCTCTATCTCTGAGTGGACATGAGAAGGGACATGACTGTCATGATGGCAAGACTGGACCGTTTGGAGAAGGACAATGCCAGGAACTACAGGAAGACAAAGCTAAAGAAGGTGTTTCAGACCCTCCTAGTTTCTTCCCTTCTCCTGCGTTCTATTGTTATCTCTTTTTGTGGGTTTTAGGTGGGTAGTGATTGGTTAGTTAAATAGTTTAGGTTAGTTGTAGGTTAGTGTAGGTATAGTTGAAGGGTGGCTTTTAGTATTTTTTTATTTTGGGGAGTTGGGTGGGGAGTTATGTCTGGGTTTCTATGTTCATTGAAAAAATGAAAAAAATCAATACAAGAAACAAACAAAAAAATATATGATTAGGATTTAACTTAGATTAGTATGGTCCTCATTACAACCCTGGCGGACAGTGTTAAAGCGGCGGTAAGACCGCCAAGAGGCCGGCAACATCTTTTTGGCAATTACGACCGTGGCGGAAACCGCCAACAAAGACAGCCACTTTAACACTCCGACCACCACTGCAGTACAAACAAACAGTGTGGCGGTCACCGCCAACAGACAGGCGGGAGACAATGTACCGCCCACACTATTATGACAGGCCAATCCGCCACCTTTTCCGGGGCAGATTCACTGCGGACAAAAACACCGCGGAAACAGGAATTTCGAAGGGAAAACGCTCACCTCATCACACTCCACGAGGAACGAGGACACCATGGAACCGGAACTCCAAATCCTACCTGCAATAGTTTTCCTGCTCCTGTACCAGGAGCTCGAACGCCAGCGGCGAAGACCACAGTGAGTACTGCACCTATGACACAGGGGAGGGGGGAGGCAAAAAACAGGGACACGCAACACCCCCACCCTCACCCACTACAACACACACACTAATACATATCTATACATTATAGTTACACCCCCCAAACTCCACCCCCTCCCGGAAGAATGCAAAGACATAAGGAAATTAGTGTAACCATTGTAATCTATTAAAATGCAGTAAGCAAAAATATACATATTTACACTATTAACAAAATATACACCAAAAATAGTAGCCCAGGTATTGCACCATTTATAGTCTGTGGACCACTCGGCCCAAAATGCATTGGCGAGGCCCACACCCGATACCAGATCAAAACAGAGAGAACACTGCAGGGGCATCAGATAGAAAAACAACAGGCACCTCAGGGGAAGGGAAGGGGGGGCACCTCAGCCGGATGAGTGCACGACTCCAGATCCACAAGGGGGCTCAATGCCCACTGTTCAATCCTGGGGAGTGCAAAGCCACAGTCTCTCAAGTCTCTACAGTGGGCGGGTTGACCACTGTTCCATCCTGGGGAGTGCAAAGCCCCAGTCTCTCAAGTCTCTACAGTGGGTGGTTTGCCCACTGTGTGGTCCTGGGGAGTGGAAAGCCACAGTCTCTCAAGTCTCTCCAGTGGGTGTTTTGCCCACTGCATTATCCTGGGGAGTGCAAAGCCACAGTCTCTCAAGACTCTCCAGTGGGTGGGTTGCCCACTGTTCAATCCTGGGGACTGCAAAGCCACAGTCTCTCAAGTCTCTACAGTGGGTGGTTTACCCACTGCATTATCCTGGGGAGTGCAAAGCCACAGTCTCTCAAGTCTCTCCAGTGGGTGGTTTGCCCACTGCATTATCCTGGGGAGTGCAAAGCCACAGTCTCTCAAGTCTCTCCAGTGGGTGGTTTGCCCACTGCATTATCCTGGGGAGTGCAAATCCACAGTCTCTCAAGTGGATAACAGTCTCCACTGGTTCTGGAGGAGGACAGGTGCCAAGAGTGCTTCATCCTGTGAAGGACAGAGGTAGTGGATGCATGTCTCCACTGGTTCTGGAAGGGGACTGGTGCCCAGAGTGCTTTATCCTCACCCGGTGACGGTCCCAGTTGCATCAGTGCCCCTGCCGCTCATGGGCTAGTGGTGCTTGAGTTGGCGGTGCCCTGTTCAGCGGTGCTTGAGCTGGCGGTGCCCTGTTCAGTGGTGCTTGAGTTGGCGGTGCTTGAGTTGGCGGTGCCCTGTTCAGCGGTGCTTGAGTTGGCGGTGCCCTGTTCAGCGGTGCTTGAGTTGGCAGTGCCCTGTTCAGCGGTGCTTGCCCTGTTCAGCGGTGCTTCAGTTGGTGGTCCTTCATGGCCCAGCGGGTCTTGTGCTGGCGGTCCTTCATGGGCCAGCGGGTCTTGTGCTGGCGGTCCTTCATGGCCCAGCTGGGCTGGGGCTGGTGGTCCTTCATGGCCCAGCTGGGCTGGGGCTGGCGGGTCCCTCCGGGGCAGCTGGGCTGGGGCTGGCGGGGCCCTCCTAGGCAGCTGGGATGGAGTTGGCGGGCCCTCCTCGGCAGCTGGGATGGGGCTGGCGGGGCACTCCTGGGTAGCTGGGATGGGGCTGGCGGGGCCCTCCCGGGCAGCGGGGATGATGGCGGTCTTCTCCGCCATGCTGCTCTTCCCAGACTTGCCGGGTTTCTTGTGGCCCTTCCCCACCTTGGGAGGTGTCACAGCTGAGTCCACACTCCCACCGGGACCCCTGGGAGCGGCTTGGGTGGCTGGAGTCTTCCCCCTCTCCCGCTGGGCACTGGCCAACTTCTGATGCTTCACAGGTGGGACTGGCTCTGCTGTGGCTCCGTGCCACACTGGCTGTCCTGGTGGCCGGTGCACTCCACATACCTGTGACTACAGGCACCACTGGTCCCGGAGATGTTGTGGCTGAGGTGCTACTTCGGGACCTATTAGATGGACGGGGTGGGGGAGGTGTGGGAAAAAGGTCAAGGCTGGACAGGAAAAGTTTTTTGGACACACTGGGACGGGTAGCTGGAGGGGATTTGGGAGTGGAGGAAGAGGTGGTGGTTGTAGGAGGTGCACGTTTGGTGACTTTGGGTGAAGGTGCATGAGCTGGAGGCTGTCCTGAGGTGGATGGCTGTTGGGTGGGTGTGTGCCTGCATTTTGTGTATCTTGGGAGGGGGTGTCACAGACACACTGGGAGAGGACACAGGGGACGAGTGAATGGTTGTACGGTGGTGACTGCACGTGAGAGGGGTGTGCTGGTGGGTGTGCTGGTGAGGGACGTAGTGGCTGTAGAGGTAGTGCATGCAGGTGTGTGTGTAGACAAGACTGGGAGGGAGGAGGGAGATGAGGAGGAGGGGGACACAGTGGAGGCAGTGGATGTTGGTGTGTCTGCATGTGTGTGATGCTTACGTGAGTGCCTGTGGGATGTGTGGTGCTTATGTTTGCCTGAGCTTCCCTTTTGTGGTGAGGTGTGTGCAGGCTGGTCTGATGGTGTGCTTGGGATAGGCAGAGGTACAGGGGATTGGGTCTGGGTGGAGGAAGTTGGAGGGGGGAGACTAGACACAGGGACAATGGCTGCCATCAGTGCTGAGGCCAGAGTTTGAAAGGCTCGGTGAAGGGCCGCCTGACCAGAATGAATGCCCTCCAGGAATGCATTAGTTTGTTGCAACTGCCTTTCTACACCCTGGATGGCATTCAAAATGGTAGACCGCCCAACAGTGAGGGACCTGAGGAGGTCAATGGCCTCCTCACTGAGGGCAGCAGGGGTGACTGGGGCAGGGCATGAGGTGCCTGGGGTGAAGGTGATGCCCACCCTCCTGGGTGAGTGGGCACGGGGCAAAGGCTGAGGGGCTGCTGGGAGGGCGGTGCTGGTAGGTGCGGTGGCGGCTGTACCTGTAGATGCGGGGGGCACAGATGTTGCCGCCACCACAAGGGAGCTCTCATCAGAGGACGAGTCCGTGTCGCTGGTGTCAGCTCCTGTCCCCACCGTGGAGCTCTCCTCGCCCTCCGTCCCACTGGTGAATTCAGAGTCTGTAGTGTGGCCCTCCATGGCCATGTGGGATGCAGCTCCCTCGTGCTCCGGTGCCACTGCTCCTCCGCCTGATGATGCTAATGCACACAAGAACAGGTAAACCACAAAAAGGGGGGGGGAACAGAATAAAGACATGTTGAGTGCATGGATTACCGCTACCACTGGTGGACAAGACAGACACAGAAGCCCCCTGCACTACGCCGCGCTCTTCGGCTCTACAGTACAATTCCTGGGAAATGACCTACAAGGCTATGGACGACATCTGCACACATAGATGACACAGGGGCATAAATAGCTGTACTTGGCACTCTACAGAGGTGGGCTGGGGGGCCACAGGGCCATGCCTTATGGAGGTGCCTAGCCTACGGAACTCGCCCTGGCCTAGGGAAGCTCACAGCCCTCCTCCCCCACCCAGACAACTCCACTGCACGCAAACTCAGCAGCATGGGAGTGTACTCACCCCCTTGTGTCTGCTGTGATGCCCTCAAGCGCCCATCCAACTCCGGGTACGCCACCGCCAGGATCCTGCACATCAGGGGGGTCATGGTGCGACAGGCACCCCTCCCACGTTGGGAGGCCATCCCCAGCTGAGCCTCCGCCGTCTTCTTGCTCCAGCGGCGAATGTCCTCCCATCTTTTCCGGCAGTGGGTGCTCCGTCTGTGGTAGACCCCCAGGGTCCGGACGTCCTTGGGGATGGCACGCCAAATATCTTTCTTCTGGTGGGCGCTGACCTACATGAAATGTACAGGGGAAGAAGAGAAGTCATTACCAACTGCACTGTCAAAGTGAGTGGCCCCCATCCCTACCCTTGCCATGTGGCACATGCACCCACCGTCTTTCATGCACGCAGAACTCTGCCCCCTTCCTTCTTACATCCAGCCCTCTCCACACAGGCATAGCCCATACGACATGCTCCCTGTGTACTTACCTGTTTGTCTGGAGGACCGTAGAGTAGCGTGTACTGGGGAGGACCCCATCAACAAGCTTCTCAAACTCCTCAGATGTGAAGGCAGGGGCCCTTTCCCCAGACGCACGAGCCATTGTCTCTTCCAGACCGAGGTCACAGCAGCACTTGCAGTGTAGGTCCTCTCCTGTCGAAGATCAGGTATCGAGTGATTGAACAGATAGACAATGGCGGTCACGTCCGCGGCATTCAGGTCCGCGGCGGTGCGCACCATCACCGCCGGCGTACATCGTCATTGGCTCCTGGGACCCATAGGGTCCAATGTTAACCAATGCAGCATTGCGCCGCGGTCTTCGACCGCCTACCGCGACGGTATACAACACCAGCGCAGTTACCTCACATCCCATTGTCCCACTTTAGAGGTCAGGCAGACGCCATTTCAGGGGCCCACATGGCCTAATTTCCAACTGCGTCACACATACCTAGGCCTAATCTCAACACACATACAGGCCACCTATTGTGTATGATTGGTGTTCTGGGTAAACTGTGAGTACGTACCTCTGAGTTGTTTGACTCTGTGGTCGCTGTTGTCCTTCATAGGCACCGTCCACTGGGACATGTGAGGAAATGGTGGAATCCTCCGGTGTACCGACCGCTGGTGGACCTGTCGACAATGGAGAAAAGACATTTGATAATCACATACAGGTTTGACCGTGCCACAATCCAGGAACTGTGTATCCAGTTGGAGCCAGACCTGATGTCAGCAATCCGCCATCCCACAGGAATCCCCCCTCAAGTGCAGGTGCTGTCAGTGCTCCATTTCTTTGCAAGTGGGTCTTTTCAAACAACTGTGGCCATGGCATCAGGGATGTCCCAGCCTATGTTTTCCAACGTATTGTCCAGAGTGTTGTCTGCCCTGCTGAAACACATGCGGAGCTACATCGTTTTCCCTCAGGTGGAGGATTTGCCTACAGTGAAAGGTGACTTCTATGCCCTGGGACATATCCCCAACATCATAGGTGCCATTGATGGGACCCATGTGGCTTTGGTGTACAGAAACCAGAAGAGTTATCATTCCATGAATGTACAGATGGTATGTTTGGCAGACCAGTACATCTCCAATGTGAATGCCATGTTCCCTGGCTCAGTACATGATGCTTACATCCTGCAGAATAGCAGCATCCCTTTTGTGATGGGTCAACTCCAGAGGCACCGTGTGTGGCTATTAGGTGAGCCCCTGGAAGCAAGACAGTGGGAATGGTTGTCTGGGGTTATCCCTACAGGTTAGTGTGTGTCTAACAGTTGTCCCTCGCCATTTGCAGGTGACTCTGGGTACCCCAACCTGTCATGGCTACTGAACCCAGTGAGGAATCCCAGGACAAGGGCAGAGGAAAGCTACAATGAGGCCCATGGGCGAAATAGGAGGGTGATCGAGCGGACGTTCGGCCTCCTGAACGCCAGGTTCTGGTGCCTGCATATGACAGGTGGATCCCTATTCTACTCACCAAAGAAGGTGTGCCAGATCATCATGGCCTGCTGTATGCTTCACAACTTGGCTTTGCGACGACAGGTGCCTTTTCTGCAGGAGGATGGTCCAGATGGCGGTGTTGTGGCAGCTGTGGAGCCTGTGGACAGTGATGAGGATGAAGCAGAGGAAGAAGACATGCAGAACAGGGACTCAGTGATCCAGCAATATTTCCAGTGAAATACAGGTGAGAATACATTCCTGCCTATTACATGTACTTTTCAACTACTACCTCTCTACTGTCTGTCGTTCTCACCCAGTGTATGGTCATGGAGTTGTCACTTTCCCTTACGGTTTCACAGATGTGGGTCCCAACGTTTGTCATTTGCTTAGATTCCTCATGGACTAGAGCTGTGTGACATAGGTATGTTGACATTACTATTTCAAGAACATTTTGTCACTGTAATTGCAAATAAACTATTTCGAAATCACAGACAGACTCCAGATCATTTTGTGCTTTAGGTGTGTTTATTGAAATGCAAAATATTGGAGGGGGAAGTTAAATGGTGAGAGGTGATGGCGGAGGAGTGTCCATGGCAGAGTCCAGTCTATTAGTCTCACAGGTGCATTGCCCATATGGGCATAGGAAGTGGAGCTGGGGCAGTTTAATTATGGACAGGGTGACAAAGTGGGACAGTGGATGACAATCAGGGTGGTCTCATTTCTTGGAGGGGGTCTTGGCATCATGCTCTGTCTTGTTCCTGGATCTCAGGGACTGTTTGCGGGGTGGTTCTCCCTCTGCAGGGGGTGGGGTGCTGGTGTGGTGCTCCTGTGGCGGGGCGTCCTGTCCACTAGCGCCGGCGGAGGTGGTGGGCAGTTCATCGTCCATGCTAGTGTCAGGTGCCCCTTGGAGTGCCACAGTGTCCCTCCTGGTGTTGACGAGTTCCTTCAGCACCCCTACGATGGTGCCCAGGGCGGAGCTGATGGTTCTGAGTTCCTCCCTGAAGCCCATATACTGTTCCTCCTGCATGCGCTGGGTCTCCTGAAACTTGGCCAGTACCGTTGCCATTGTCTCCTGGGAGTGGTGGTATGCTCCCATGATGGAGGAGAGGGCCTCGTTGAGAGTGGGTTCCCTTGGCCTGTCTGCCCCCTGTCGCATGGCAGCCCTCCCAGTTCCCCTGTGTTCCTGGGCCTCCGTCCCCTGGACCGTGTGCCCACTGCCACTGCCCCCAGGTCCCTGTTGTTGTTGGGGTGGTGGGTTATCCTGGGTACCCTGTAGTGGCGGACACACAGCTGATTGACGTGTCCTGGGGACGGAGGGATGGGCCCGCTGGGTGGGTGCTGTGCTAGTGTTTCCAGAGGGGGGAAGGTCTGTGGTGGCCTGTGCCTGTGTGAGGGGAACCGACTGTCCAGAGGTCCCCGATGGTCCGGGCTGGTCATCTAGATCCAGTTGGACAGAGCTGCTGTCATCACTGTGGGCCTCTTCTGTGGGTGGAGTGAGCATGTCTGGACCCTCCTGTCTTGTGACGTTGGGTAGTGGTCCTGCAGGGGTGTAAAGGCATGATTATTGTATCTGTGTGTGTCATGGTGTGCAATGGGTGGGTGACCGTGAACCCCAGTGCTAGCATTCCTGTGTGGGACCTTGTGTGATGATGGTTTAGGGGGTTGTAAGGGTATGTGCAGTGGGCATGCTTTAGTGATGGGTGTCCATGCTTTGTTGTTGCATGCAGGGCTTGGTTTTGGGATGTGTGGTTTGTGATATTGGTACATTTGTGAGGAGTTGGAGTGATAGGGGTGAGGGCGAGGGTGGGGGTATGTGATTGCATGCAGGTAGGGTGGGGGATGTAATAGTTAAGATTTGACTTACCAGAGTCCATTCCTCAACTAACTCCTGCGAGGCCCTCAGGATGCAGAATCGCCAAGACCTGCTCCTCCCATGTTGTTAGTTGTGGGGGAAGAGGTGGGGGTCCGCCACCAGTCCGCTGAACCGCCAGGTAGTGTCTTGAGACCACGGAATGCACCTTCCCCCGTAGGTCGTTCCACCTTTTCCTGATGTCCTCCCGATTTCTTGGGTGTTGTCCCACTGCGTTGACCCTGTCGACTATTCTTCGCCAGAGCTCCATCTTCCTTGCAATTGAGGTGTGCTGAACCGATGATCCAAATAGCTGTGGATCTACCCTGACGATTTCCTCCACCATGACCCTGAGCTCCTCCTCCGAGAACCTGTCTGAATTTTGGTGGATTCCAAGATGTGGGTCATAATAGCTGTGGCGTAATTCCGCAGCCGCGGCGGTGTGTTGGCGGTCTTCTGGACGGCGGTAAGCGGCTTTTACCGCCAATGTTGTAATGACCGCCTATGTGTGTAGCCTTACTTTATGTTGTCCTACTCATATCTTGTCTCTTAAAAGGAGTGGGGGTGACAATGTTTAGTATGGCATTAAGGGGGTCATTCTGACCCCGGCGGGCGGCGGGAGCCGCCCGCCTGGAGGGAACCGCCAGAAGACCGTACCGCGGTCAAAAGACCGCGGCGGTCATTCTGGGTTTCCCACTGGGCTGGCGGGCGACCGCCAAAAGGCCGCCCGCCAGCCCAGTGGGAAACAGCCCTCCATGAGGAGGCCGGCTCCGAATGGAGCCGGCGGAGTAGAGGGTGTGCGACGGGTGCAGTGGCACCCGTCGCGTATTTCAGTGTCTGCAACGCAGACACTGAAATACAAAGTGGGGCCCTCTTACGGGGGCCGGCATGGGCACTGCAGGGGCCCCCAGGGGCCCCACGACACCCCTCACCGCCATCCTGTTCCTGGCAGGCGGAACCGCCAGGAACAGGATGCCGGTGAGGGGGTCGGAATCCCCCATGGCGGCGCAGCAAGTTGCGCCGCCATGGGGGATTCCCAGGGCAGCGGAAAACCGGCGGGAGACCGCCGGTTTTCCTCTTCTGACCGCGGCCGAACCGCCGCGGTCAGAATGCCCTAGGGAGCACCGCCAGCCTGTTGGCGGTGCTCCCGCGGTCCCCGGCCCGTCGGAATGACCCACTAAATGTTTAAGATAAGTTTACATTAGGATAAATAGATGTAAGGGTAAATTAGGATTATTTAGGATAGGTTAGTATGTGTAGAGTAGTGAATAGGTTAGATTTTCATATGCTGTTCTTTTAATTTATGGATAAATCCATTTAGTTTTAGACAATTATGGGGGTCATTCCGACCCCGGTGGTCAAGGACCGCCAGGGCCGGGGTCGGCGGGAGCACCGCCAACGGTTTGGCCGCGGTCAGAACAGGAAAACCGGCGGTCTCCCGCCGGTTTTCCGCTACCCTCAGGAATCCTCCATGGCGGCGCAGGGGATTCCGACACCCCATACCGCCATCCTGTTCCTGGCGGTTCGCCTGCCAGGAACAGGATGGCGGTATGGGGTGTCGTGGGGCCCCTGGGGGTCCCTGCAGTGCCCATGCCAATGGCATGGGCACTGCAGGGGCCCCCGTAAGAGGGCCCCACAAAGAATTTCAGTGTCTGCTTAGCAGACACTGAAATTCGCGACGGGTGCAACTGCACCCGTCGCACCTTCCCACTCCGCCGGCTCCATTCGGAGCCGGCTTCCTCGTGGGAAGGGGGTTTCCCGCTGGGCTGGCGGGCGGCCTTCTGGCGGTCACCCGCCAGCCCAGCGGGAAAGCCAGAATGGCCTCCGCGGTATTTCGACCGCGGAGCGGCCATATGGCGGTTCCCGCCAGGCGGGCGGCTACCGCCGCCCGCCAGCCTCAGAATGAGGCCCCATGTCTCCATGTTGATTGAGTGTCTGGGTGTTCTCCTGTGTGCACTGGCCAAGTTAGAGGAATGCCTTAGGCTATGCTTTTTGTATTGATTTACATGTTTGACAATGGGCATCCCCTATCACCGAGGAGCTGTCAGATTGGCTGCAATATGACATCAACTACTCAAAACGTTTGTCATCCCCAGTTCCAGGCATTCACATTCTATATGTATACAGAATCTTTGACAGGTAAGTATGGAACTTCAACTGTCATTGCAGAGGTCTGTTAGAAATAATGTTGGAAAGTGTGGCACATTACATACACTAATTTAGGGTATATATTCTGGCACACTGACAGCTGCCTGTCACTGATGAAATGGATCTCTTCTGTTCCACAATTATTAGTCGTACAAGTGCTCTCATCTGGGAAAATTCCTGACACTGGTTTCTGACCCGTACATGCCATATGTTAACTTGCATGGATATCTGTTCAACACATGTTTTGAAGGCTCTGTAAGTTGGTTGGAGTCCACAACACCATTGGTCGCCTTTTTCATGTTACAGTCCTAGGGACTCATTATGACCCTGGCAGTCACCAGACATTATTACCGTGGTGGAGCCACCACGGTTCAACCGCCGACACCGCCAGGCTGCCACCAGCCTGCAGCCTGGCAGTCCCAGCAGTTGCAATCCTCCAGGGCAGCACTGCAAGCAGCACTGCCCTGGTGATTAGGAGTCCTAATCCGCCAGCCTGTCTATGGCTGTTTACAATGCCAGGGAAAGGCTGGTGGACAGTGCAGGTGCCCCCATAAATAACCCTCGTTGCACATTCCACTGCCTGAATTATGGAGCCAGTGTGAATGTTAAGGCCCTGTTCACTGCAGGGCCGGCAGATGGAAACAGCCCTGCGGTGAACTCCTAATAATCCTGGCAGGGTTCAGGCCTCTGCTGCCCGCCAAACTCAAATTGGCTAGAGGTAGGAATTGAGACAATGACAGTCCATAGCAGAAAAGACAACAGTGATTCAGTGAGGATGACACATCCTCACAACATTGGCATGATCTTAAGAACAGATCTAAGGAAATACTGTCCATGTGGCACAGACTGGTGGAACACAGGGTTTTCTGTGTGAATGTTCATCCTCTGATGTGGTTCCTCTTGTCTCATAGATGGTGCTGTTGTTGAGTTTGAGGGGGCCACACACGCATCAGGGGATACAGATGCACAGACAAAGGTCCCGGCAGATGCCATTTGTGTGAACACATAGGGCATCACTTCAGCAAGGAGAAACTGCTGATTTCTCAAACCCACAGCAACATCATGGTGGTAGGCAGTCATGTTTTCCCTGAGGTAGGCCAACCCTCACTGTATGGACTCCAGGGTATTCGTCATAGCCCTCAGCCTGTTGCCTATCATGCTGCTGCAACTTTGGAAAGGGCAAATTTTGAAGCCTCTGCCTCATGATAGCAGCTATGTCAGCCAGGGAAAGCTGGAGTCTGATTAGCGGGGAGTGGATACCTCTGATGGCAGCTAAGTTGTCCTTATTTGGACTGAGGCACCTCCGCATTTCCTCTAGGCTGTCTGCTATAGTCTCCATCTCCACCTGCACCTGCTTGGCCAGCTCCCGCTGGACTCCTACAACTGTCCACTGAAAGGTGATGTCTGAGTCCTCATAGCCCAAGGCTGTGGCAGGACTGCTTGATGCTGTGTGTTGGTAGCTGAGTGGTTCATATGGAGAACCCTCAACGCTTTGTGTCCTCGCTGTGACTGGAGGTGATGTCTGGAGGGAACCTAGGACATCCTGGAGAGTCTCTTCATTGATGGTTGCCAGCTGGTCATCCATGGCATCTGGAAAATCCAGGACAGGAAGGTGGGCAGGAAGTAAGGCATCATTCTCTGCAATGAGATAGTGAAATGTCAATCTTTGACTGTGGTAGCTGTTGACAATGCTACTGGAGGGTCATTGACATGTTACTGACCGCAGGTTGTGGTTGTAAATTATGTGTAGCTTTGTGCATCACACATAGGGTAACCTTTCAAGATATTTGGGTGCATATTTATACTTTTTGACACAAACCAGCGTTAAAAATTTTAACGCCAGCTAACACCATTTCATTGTGCCACGCAGGCGTCAAATTTATACTTTGAAGCACGGCGGCGCAAACCACTGGTGAGTGTCTTTTTCTTTTTACTCAAACCAATGCACCACGTCGTAAAGAAAAACAACGTAAACGCGGTGAAAATGACTTTGATCTGGTTTACGACATCGCAAACCGGATACGTGCCATTTGTTGATGCAATAGCGTCAAAAAGTGGTCCAAACACTGCAAAATGTGCAAAGGAGCCCCAAAATGGATTCCAGAAACTATGATAGACCCCCTGGAAGATGACAACCGAACAGGAAACCCGCCAGGAGGACCCACACAAGATCCAGGAGAGGGAAAATTATAAAAGGAATTGTTGGTTCAGTGCGAAGGAGCATGAAATACTGGTAAAAGAGGTGACATAACACCAGCACCTACTTTTTGTCAGCACAGAGAACAGTCACCGAGTGCAAGAAACACTGGCATGACTGCAAGCGCAGGACCAAGGAAAAGATGAAAAGGAACAGGAAGGCAGCACTGTAGACTGGAGGTGGGAGTCTAGCACCGCAGGAGGCCCTGGAACACATGGAGGAGATTGTGGCAGCTGTCATCCCTGAGGAGATCATCACAGGGATTCAAGGACAGGACAGCACAGACTACCAGGAAACAACACAGATGCAGGGTAAGTCACATGGGGAACTAAAATGGCTAAATGTAAATTGCAAGCAAGGGGTGGACATACCTACCACACAATGCATGTAAGCCATGATAAGCAGGTAGTGGAAAGGGCAAAGGGGGACGGCACGGGGCATGGGCTGTGCTGGGCAAACCTGGGGCACAGCACAACACTACACCAACAACCTTTGCATGGGGGTATGCTGCCATGCCAAGGATGGTGGAAAAGCAAAGCCAGTCTAGGAGGCTAGGGTACAAAGTAAAACTGGCAGCCTGTCACACAACAGCTGGTATTCTCGCTACATGAAGTAGAGAGCAATGAACAGTCTCAGGCCATATCCGCAAGTGGAATTTAACATTGACAACAGTTGCCACTACCATCTCTAGTGTGTGTGCAGGACAAGTAGCTAATGGCAGTTGCAGTTACATGCCCACGGATCAAACACACCCAAATTAGAGGGTTGAGGATGACAACATTATCAATCCCCTGTAATCAATACAAATTTGCTAATCCTGTCAAATGTTCATGACCATAGTCGATACAAACATCAGCCATTGTCATAAACATTATGAGGTACACAGCAGTAACGTCATACACATGTTGCACATGTCAGGGTCTACCCTCTGCCTGGGTCACAATAGCTGCAATGCCACCATGCAACATCCCAACTGTCACAATTCTAAGACAACAGCAATGAGGGGGAGGACATATGTTTCCGGCTAGTGAAACACACCCGCACAGTCAGAAGAGAAAATGGAACACTGCTAGGACCATCAGTGCAATTCAATCTAGCACACATTCCCCAACATCAACATTACACACTACCAATGCTGACACCTGTATTGTGCCATGCCAATGCCATACATAGTATATGCTAGGTGTCAGCAACATATAGCTGGATGTGAAATAACTGAGACTGCGTCAGTTCCAGATTGTGAAGTGTGGTGCAAGTGTCATCAGAAAACTCACAGCCAGTGCAAGGGCACACCATGTTAATGGAAGTATATGAAGGGTTGAGTTGTACAAGAAGGTGTCAACATACAATTTGGGCAGAACCTACCCCTAGAGGATTTGACGCAGACAATCCCCCAAACTGTCCATACTATATGTGACATGCAGGTGGGACATAGGCCTGGGAGAATGCAAATCTTAATGACAGGAACAATGAACGGGAACCAAGATCACAATGTGCAACTAATAGGAAGGCAGGCATGTCAGATTACAAATGCCACAACACAGACACACTAATTGTACAGTATCTCATTGCAGAGGACGAAGGCTCTCCTAGGAATATGCCTGTCCTGGACTTCCCTGATGATATGGATGACGAGCTGACAAACATCAGCCAGCAGACCCTCCAAGATGTCCTCGGAATCCTCCAGACCCCACCTTCAGTCGCAAGGAGGAGCACAGAAGTAGCAGCCATCACAGAGGACCCACCCACCATTCCAATTGTACTACCTACCAGCTCCAACCCAGCTGAAGACTCTGACGACACTTGCACCAACTTTGAGAGGACTATAGTTGAAGTACAGAGGGAGCTGGCCAAGCAGGTGCGTGTAGGGGATGTAAAATATGGCAGCCAGCCTAGAGGGGCTGCGTTCGTGCATGATGTCATCCGCTGAACAGGCAGCAGCCATGCAAAGGTGAACATCTATATTGCAAGAACTCCAACAAAGTGTGAAGGAAATCAGCACAGCAGTAAGGGAGTTGACACAACACCTGGCATCCCAAATCTTTCAATGCGTGCACAAATGCAATCTTGACCCCCTCAGGGCTGACCTGGCTGCCTACCACAGTGATGTAGCTGCTATCCTTAAGAACCAGTAGCTCCTCCTTGCTGCAGTACTGCCCCTAATAGCACCACAGTTGGCAGCTACCAGGATTTCTGACTCCACGTCTTCAAACACTGAAGTGTGGGTTGCCCCGTCAAACCCACCACCACCAAGGGCAGAGGAGACAACACACATCAGAAGATGAAGACGTGGAACAGATCACATTCACCAGTAAGAGTACCGGGTAGCACTAGTCCATGCCAAATGGCAACATATAACCAAGGTCCTGTGCTTCGTAACATGCCAGTCTTGCAACAGCTGCTTTTGTAAATATTGCACGACAGCACTTTAAAATAAATAGCACTTACACAACCACTTTTTCTCTATGTAATGTGACACATCAACCGTGAGGGAGATTAGTGATGTTTGCCTCATGTCGATGCCCATAGAATGTCAATACAACTGTCTTGAAAGATTGTGGACGGATCACGATGCACTGTGGTCTGGATTGTACCATCATCTGCCCTTCCTGAGGGTTAATTCTGAAGTAAATAGACAAATTACAGTATAATGCTGTGTTGGACAGATAATGTCTGCTCTCAAGGGATGTCTAAGCATAAAATCAATGTTTTCAAATGTTTCTAGAGAATCTTTAGGTATGTGACATTTGACTCTAAAATTTCATCACACACACATACCATACAGATGTAGCTGCTATCCTTAAGAACCAGTAGCTCCTCCTTGCTGCAGTACTGCCCCTAATAGCACCACAGTTGGCAGCTACCAGGATTTCTGACTCCACGTCTTCAAACACTGAAGTGTGGGTTGCCCCGTCAAACCCACCACCACCAAGGGCAGAGGAGACGACACACATCAGAAGATGAAGACGTGGAACAGATCATACATGGATGTGTATGAGTGTACAGACAAATAAGTAAACTGGCAGTACAATGTAAGAAATGATAGGTGTGAGTCATGTATACTATACTACATAAGATTACCCCATTAGTCACCTTATCAGGGTTCACATTACCATCAGGCTGCAGGCAGACGTACCGCAGTGTCCTTAATACAAAATCTTGTCTCAAAGTATGACAGATTTAAAACATACTTCCAAACTTAACAACGCATTGGGAACCATAGGAACCTTGAATGGTGGGTGCAATAGATGGCAGATGCATAGAGAAGTAGCTTTGGTGTAGCTGCCAATGTGACAGCTCAATTGGGATTTGGATGCAGGGTGGCACACAAATGCAAATACTAAATTGACACTGTTCACCCATGCCAGACGCTGATCCCCAAACATAGGACACATACTGTAAAGGAGTATCTAAGTATTTATTTAACTGTAAAAATAGGATGCTCAAACTAGGGGAAACACCTTAACTAACCTAACCTATCCTAACTACACATTACCCACAACTGGCTCTAACTACCCTAAGCTAAACGTACTTTTCACACTTAAATAAACACTCTAAACATCAACCCCCCCACCCTCCTTATATGACGGGATACATGGAAGACAACATATACTAGCCTAAACACATACTATCTTATCCTAAACAATTATATATATATATTTTTGTTTAGTTTTTTTAGATATTTTTTTGTTTTTTATTTTTATTGTTTTAATACACAAACACCCCAACATCATCCCCCACCCACCCACAAACAAATACACATGTAAAAATATCATACCTTCCACCCCCAACCCACTTATACTAACTAAACTAACACTAAGCCCCCTAAACCCAATAAATATAAAAACCAGGAAAGAGGAGGGAGGGGAGTGAATCATGGCTGAGGGCCACAATGTCACAAGTTTGCCCTCTGCGGGAATCTTCTTTATCCCACACACTCTCCTGTTCATCTGGGGCACCTCCTGCTGCAGCCTCTCCAGTCTGCGCAACATCCGTTGCATGTCACGTTGCATGTTACGAAATTCTTTATTGTCAATTACTGCAGAAAGGCTGGTCTGTGTGCCAGTTGTGGAGGGTTGTGCAGTTGCCGGTGCCATGCTTGGAGTGGGAAGTGTAGGGACTGCTGTCAGTGGTCCAGGAGCGGAGTATGTTGACAGACCTGGGTCGGAGTTGTGGTGCTGGTGGTGGCGGCTGTTGTGGACAGGGATGGGCCCCCTTGGGCAAATGCCCTCCACACCCCTGTGGCTCTCTCATGGCTATAATGCTGTGCCATGTGGCGGAACCCAGACTCAACATCCAGAATGTGGCGGTAACGCATCTCCCTCCCCTGGAACTCACAGATCTGGTTGGCATCCATATTGGCTGCTGTTAAAAAAGAGAAAGCCAAACATTAGTTACATCATTGTGTGATACAGATACTGATGATATTCAAAAAATACATCAATATTATCTTAAACAGGCCAAATCACAGTACAGATCACAGATTCTCCCTGAGGAAGTGCATGCCAACGCAGCCTACACATGTCCTCTCTAACAGCACAGCAATGCTCAAAAAGCTGTGTATCTACTTAAATGATCTAAGCATCATTGTTCTGCCATTAGTCACATAACAAATGCTGCAGCTCCTCCACATGTGAGAGGCCAACTAATGACTATCTTCTGGATGACAATCAAGGGCCATAAGATCTGTGATTTGTAAATGGAATTACCAGGATGGTATGCAGTTGCTAATCATGAGTGGGTATCTTAGGTTGGAACTAATTAATTTCAGATTTACATGTCTGTGTACTACACCAGGATCCTCACACCTAGGTACAAATTTTTCATAACCCTTATGTCAGGAGGTCTGAATCATCGGGGTCTGAACGATGCTACATAAGAGGCCCACCTCCTGGCAAGACCAAGTTAGATGCCGTTATGGCGCTGAACATTGGAGAGGCCCTGTTGGGGGAAGGGATAACCGGAAAGGAACAGCCAGGAGAGAGATCTGAAAAGGAGAAGGTTAATACAGAACATGCATTAATAATTATGCAACAAAGAAATATACACATTAATGGCCTTTATCACTTTTGAAATTGCTTTCAATAATCTAAAATACCAGCTAAGAACTACTACACTCAATGGCTCTTCTAAGCGTCTGTGGGCTATAAGTGAAAGTAGAGCACCAGGTTTTCACAACACATGTGCCAGAAGTTCGAGTAGCGCCAAAGGACACAGGCCACCGACAAACTTTCTCACAATGAGCATATGGCAGGAGCTCCACACTAGAACGAGAATCTCTCTCACCAAAATCCCCTCATGCCAAGAACCATAAAACATTACCAAAACAACATGCTGAAATAACACGCACTCAGAGAAAACCTGAAATTCAGTAGTCTCAATAACAAACGTCACACAACACTTGTTTCACTAAATGTGTGGGCGAAAACAACAACCACAATTATCACTGTCTTCTTAGTAAAAAATAACATTGCAGAATATAACGATACTGTTGATTCATAGTGCGTACATAGAGAGGAATAAAATAACGCGCTCACAGGGCACTGTGAAACATGTGCAAGAACAACATTGTAACCATTCAAAAGAAATGACACGAAGAACTGTTATTTTGTTCCAAGGAAGGAAGTGTTATTGTAATGAAACGAGAAGCGGCAGAGGGTACAGCCGTTGCCTATCAGCGCTCTCGGTCTTCTCAAATACCAGTAAATAACTCCAAACTCGGAGTTCACCAAGAGGACGGGGAGGCCCGTTGGAAATCTCTCACCGTCGCGAGCCGGCCGCTCGCATTAAATGGATAGGCTGGAAACAGGCCAAATCAGGAGTGAGGGAAAACACCGGCTCCTCCTAACAGCTCAGAATAGGAAGCATCGGCCGGAAGGGTGTGGCAGGTATATATAGCCTGACCACACCCAAAAGGGCCACCACCCAGGAAAGCTGGGAAACGTAGTCCTCTGCTACCTCCTCATAGGTCGTGTTGGTGTCCATGGCCCATGATGAGAGCAGTGGAGCCACCAACGGCCCAAACATCCTGACAGGTGGCTTCTACCACAAAGGGGACGTGGCTCAGAGCGGTAGGCAAATGTTGATAAGGGAAGACAGAGGCGGGGAGCATGTGGCCGAACAGAGAGAGCAACAGTGGGAAGGGTGAGAGTGTGCTCACGCCTGAGCGCCGCCGGGGTCCTGACAGTACATCCCTCCCCCAAGCGCGGGCGAGGACCCAGCTTTGCAGGGTGGAGCAAATGGAAGTGACGTATCAACCATGGAGCATGAATGTGCGATGCCGGTTCCCAAGAGTTGTCTTCAGCACCGTAACCCTTCCATGCGACCAAGTACCACAAAGAGCCACCACGAAGGCAGGAGTCTAAAACAGAATGTACCTCATATTCCTATTGACCGTGGACAAGGAGTGGGGGAGGCCATGATGTACAGCCGGCGGTAGCAGGTTTAAGGAGGGAGGTGTGAAATACTGGGTGGATTTTCAGTGACAGAGGCAATTTCAGTTTGTACGTCACTGGGTTAATACGTTGGAGGGTCTCATAAGGTCCTATGAACTTGAGGTGAAACGTGTTTTTGTCTTTGAACATGAAATTCTTCGTGGACAACCAGACAATATCCTTTGGTTTGTATTCAGGGCCGGGCTGATGTTTTTTGTTGTACTGTAGTTTATATTTAGCCTTTGCTTGACGCAGATTGTTCTGAAGCTGTGAGTGGATGTCTGACATATGAGTTAACATATTTTGGACTGCGGGCAGTTCAAGTTGGGACACTGGCAGGTTGACAGGCAAGACCTGGGGGTGTTGTCCATACAGAACGTAGAATGGGGTGGTCTTGGTCGCTAAATGACAAGAGTTGTTGTAAGCTAATTCAGCAAGCCAGAGGAGGGTGGGCCATGAAGGTGGACTGTAAGCTGCATAACAGCGAAGATACTGTTTCAGGGTCTGGTTCAATCTTTCGGTCTGTCCATCAGTCTGAGGATAGTAACTCGTGGATAGGGTAGAGTCAATTTGAAGGATTTGATACCATTGTTGCCAGAAGCGTGCGGAGAACTGAGACCCACTGTTGGAAAGGATGACTTTTGGGAGACCATGGAGACGAACGATGTTTTGAAGGATGAGATTAGCTAATGTACTGGATGTGGGAAGTCTGTTGCATGCGATAAAGTGGGCATATTTGGTGAGGCTATCTATGACTACTAGAACCGTATTCATTTGATCTACCTCAGGAATTCCAGTAATAAAATCCATGGAGATGTGCTTCCAAGGATGATTAGGAGTGGGTAGAGGTACTAATTGTCCTTTTGGTTTGGTGAGTGAGCTTTTACAACGCGCACAGAATTCACACGACATTAACTGTTGTTTGATGTCTTTAGTAAAAGAGGGCCACCAGAAGTATTGTCTCATCAGCTCTATAGTTTTTGGGGGACCAGGGTGACCAGACAACGGATGAGCATGTAGCTACTGAAACGCTGTTTGTCTTAAATCGTCAGTGAGTAAAAATACCCTGGAGTTGTAGAGAGGTAACCCCTATTGTATAGAATGACCAACGCCTCTCTGAAGCCAATTTTGCCAGTCCGTGATGTGAAAGTGAGTACGAATTAAGTCGAGAAACTCATCAGCAGCTATGAGGCATATAACTTTAGAAGGGTCAATGATGGGCATTGGCTTAGGCTCTTCGTGTACTAGAGTAGAGTCTTGTCTGGTCAAAGCATCTGCCTTTCTATTATCAACTCCCGGTCTGAAAGTTACTACAAAATCGAATTCGGCGAAGAATAGCTTCCATCGCAGCTGTCTAGGGGATAACACTCTGGCAGCACTCATGAATTGTAAGTTCCTGTGGTCAGAATAGACTATAATTCTGTGGGTTGTCCATGATAGATAGTGCCTCCATTCTTTGAATGCTTTGTGGATTGCCAGCAGTTCTTTCTCCGCGATGGTATAGTTTTGTTCTGCTGCGTTTACCTTCTTGGACATATAGGCGACAGGGTGAAGTTGCCCAGTGTTGGGGTGTCTTTGTGATAAGATAGCCCCTATTGTCACGTCTGAGGCATCCGCCTCCACGATAAAGAGTTCCGAGACTCGTGGGTGAGCCACACAGGGGCAGTGGTAAAGGCTCGTTTTAGCATCTTGAATGCCTCTTCGGTTTGTGTTCACCAACTAAAAGGGGTGTTTTTGCAGAGTAACTTAGTAATTGGGGCCACCTTTTGGGAAAACTGATCGATGAAGCGCCTGTAGAAATTGGCGAAACCCAAGAAACACTGGACATCTCAAACGGACTTAGGTGTGGGCCAATCAATGACAGCCTGGATTTTACGGTCGGTCATCTGCATACCGTTAGGTGTTAAAGTGACCCCTAAGAATTCTACTTCTTCTGTATGGAACTCATAGTTACTAAGTTTACAACATAAGCAATGTGTTCGCAGAGTCAGGAGTACCTTTTTCACATGTCCTTCATGGAGTTCTTTCATATTAGAATAGATAAGGATGTCATCGATATAAACAATGATGAACAGGTCTAGATACTCTCTCAAGACGTCATTGAGGAAATACTGGAATGCAGCGGGGCATTACAGAGGCCGAAGGGCATTACCTGATACTCAAACAAGCCATTGCGTGTTTTGAAGGCTGTTTTCCATTTGTCTCTTTCCCGTATGCGGAGCAAGTGGTATGCCCCTCGGAGGTCAAGTTTGGTGTAAATAACGGCATTCTTTACTTGATCCAACAGTACGGGAATCAATGGCAGAGGGTATTTGTTTTTTATGGTGATTTTGTTCATGGCTCTGTAGTCGATGCAGGGTCTCAATTCTCCATTGGCCTTGGCGACGAAGAACAAGGGAGAAGCTGCTGTAGAGCGTGATGGTCGAATCAGGTTGTTGGCCAAGCATTGATCTAGATATTCCCGTAGGTATTGGTTTTCTTTTTCTGAGAGAGCGTAAATTCGGCAATTAGGGATCACAGAACCTGGCAGCAATTCGAATTGGCAATCATATGGCCGATAGGGTGGTAGAGTACTTGCTGCCTGTTCACTGAATACATCTGCATACGCGGCATATTGTGAGGGTAATATTACTGCTTTTTCTGCAGCCGTAGCTACCTGTTGCTTATTTTGCTCGGTGGGTAGACAGTTCTTGGAACAATGAGATGACAGAAAGGTCAAGGTGTTTGTCTCCCAATCCATGTGTGGGTTATGTATTTTCAGCCAAGGCATGCCCAAAATGAAACCGTATTGTGGGGCTCGTATTACGTCAAACTGTAATCGTTCTAAATGCTGCTGGCCATCGGTATTACGACACGCAATTTGTATTGGTGCAGTGTTGGTGGTGATCGGATCTCCAGATAATTTGCTGCCGTCCACAGCCTGTACGCTCTCGGGTACTGTCTTCTTTTGGCATGTGAGTTGTAGTCTGTGAGTGGTTGGAGAGTCTACAAAATTTCCGGTGGCTCCTGAATCTACTAGGGCGGTAGCCTCTTGCCACTTGTCAAGAATCAAAAGGTGTATTGAAATACGGAAGTGTCTATTATGTTGGTTAGAGCAGGAACATATGGAAGGGATCGTTAGAACACCCAAGGGATTCCCTTCCCCATCTCTTGGGTTCGTTAGTTTCCCTCAACACTTTCCAGGGAAGCAACCTTTTTTTTTTTGGTTAGTGAGGGAATCTGTTTTGTTCGTGGGTTTGGCTAGACAGTCTCTCACGAAATGTCCCTTCTTCCCACAGTATAAGCACAGGCCTTTGCAATGTCTTTGCTCTTTTTCTTCTTTGGTTAAAGGTTGACGAAGTGTACCTATTTCCATAGGCTCAACAACGTTTTCCGAGGAGGTGGAAGTAGAAGGGGGTCAGTATCTGTCTTCACGCCAGGTACCACGATCTGGGCGTTTCTTGTCCCCTTTTCTCTCAGTGAGTCTATGACCAAGTCTTAAGGTTAGATTTATTAGATCTGTGCATGTTTTAGGTTGGGGGTCAATGGAGCCATAACGTCCTTTCATTCTTCCCTAAGGCCTTGATAAAACAATGCGGATTGTTTCTCCTCTGGCCAAGCTGTTTCAACCACCAAGCGATTGAATTGTGATAAGTAGGAAATAAGGTCTTTGTTGCCTTTACGTAATTCTAAAAGTTCCTTTTCTGCAGACATGGTGACAGCACGTCAGTCGAAATCCTTCTCAAATTCATCTACAAACAGATGCCAGTTGTAAAGCAAGGACTATCCTATCGTACCAGGGGGACTGCCCAAGTGGCGGCATCACCAGATCAAGAAGGCAATTCTGGACTGTGGATCTGGAAATGCAGCTGGGCGACAGGTGAAATGTAGTTCCACTTGGGTAAGGAATATCTGAACCTTGGTGATATCTCTGGAAAATCTTTCAGGAACGGCTAGAGGGATTTGGGTGGGGACAGTAACAGAAACATTGGTAGGGGTTGAGGCAGGCGTGGCAGTGGTGTACCTCCTGTGCCCTCCACCTTAGCTTGTATTTGTGTGACCTTTGTGACTAGAGCTGCGGTGGCAATTCTTGAGTCCTGTAGCTCCTTTTGCAATTGTGTTAACGCCTGCATCACTGTGTCAAGGGTGGCCATCCCGTCAGCTATCGTGCAGACCAAGAGGAAGTTCAACTTGTGGGCTTCCTCTTCTGTCAGGCGGTCCGAATCCTGGGTTTCTGCACGATGCTAGATAAGAGGCCCACATCCAGGCAACACCAAGTCAGATGCTGTTATGGTGCTGAACATTGGAGGGGCCCAGTTGGGGGAAGGGATAACCAGAAAAGAACAGCCAGGAGGGAGATCTGAAAAGGAAAAGGTTAATACAGAACATGCATTAATAATCATACAACAAAGAAATATATACATTAATGGCCTTTATCACTTTTGAAATTGCTCTCAAGAATCTAAAATACTAGCAAAGAACTACTACACTCAATGGCTCTTCTAAGCGTCTGTGGGCTATAAGCGAAAGTAGAGCGCCAGGTTCTCACAACACATGTGCCAGAAATTCGAGTAGCGCCAAAGGACACAGGCCACCGACAACCTTTCTCACAATGAGCATATGCCAGGAGCTCTACACTAGAACGAGAATCTTTCTCACCGAAATCCTCCTTTGCCAAGAACCATAAAACATTACCGAAACAACATGCTGATATAACACGCACTCAGAGAAAACCTGAAATTCAGTAGTCTCAATAACAAACGTCACACAACACTTGTTTCACTAAATGTGTGGGTGAAAACAACAACCACAATTATCACTGTCTTATTAGTCAAAAATAACATTGCAGAATATAACAATACTGTTGATTTATAGCGTGTACATAGAGAGAAATAAAATAACGCGCTCACAGGGCAATGTGAAACATGCGCAAGAACAACATTGTAACCATTCAAAGGAAATGACACAAAGAACTGGTATTTAGTTCCAAGGAAGGAAGTGTTATTGTAATGAAACAAGAAGCGGCCGAGGGAACAGCCGTTGCCTAGCAACGCTCTCGGTCTTCTCAAATACCAGTAAATATCTCCGAACTTGGAGTTCACCAAGAGGACGGGGAGGCCCGTTGGAAATCTCTCACCGCCGCGAGCCGGCCGCTCACATTAAAGGCACAGGCTGGAAACAGGCCAAACCAGGAGTGAGGGAAGACACCAGCTCCTCCGAAGAGCTCAGAATAGGAAGCATCGGCCAGAAGGGTGTGGCAGGTATATATAGCCTGATCATACCCAAAATGGCCGCCACCCAGGAAAGCTGGGAAAAATGGTCCTCTGCTACCTTCTCATAGGTCGTGTTGGTGTCCATGGTCCATGATGAGAGTACTGGAGCCACCAACGGCCCAAACGTCCTGACAGGTGGCTTCTACCGCAAGGGGGACGTGGCTCAGAGCGGTAGGCAAATGTTGATAAGGGAAGACAGAGGCGGGGAGCATGTGGCCGAACAGAGAGAGCAACAGTGAGAACGGTGAGAGTGTGCTCACTCCAGCGCGCCGCCGGGGTCCTGACACCTTAGCCTATGACTCAGGTGGGGGTGGACAAGCAACACATACTTTCAAACATCAAGGACAGCCTGGAAGCTTTGGACAGCTGTCCATAGCTTTAGTCAGTCCACCACAGGTAAGGAGGGTGTCCAACTAGGATAGACACAAACATTGTACAATCCCATCCACATCTATGCTCCTAATTGCGGACAATTGTCAACATTATTTGATACCACTAATACCTGTCCTACAACAAGCACACAGATGCAAGCACCCATCTGGGCATGAGCCGCATGCACACCTATGACATTGTACTCAGGTGCAACATAAAAGTAGCACAACATGTGGAGCTAGATGCTGCTAGGAATTCAAAAATACAGTCTAACATGTTCATCAGTGAACAGGGAGGCTAAAGTCTGTGGGTAATACTTCGGCATCCCTACTCTGTGTGAATCCAGGTATGACTTGCTGGCTAATTCATGAAAATGGCTCACTCCAAATATTTCATTACAAGAAATGTAATAACAAATGTCACCCTATTCACATGGCCATGCCTACAGGGCTGCACTACAATCCCAAAATATCACTCTACGCCACTGGTTGTCCAACTCAAATATGGCAAAACAAGTCAAACTCCAGTCAAGTCACATATCAGATCATATGCCATCACATCATACCTTGCTATGTGTCCAACACACAGGAGTCAATCACACAACACCTGCAAACACAACACAGAACTGAAATATCAACACTTACTGGATATGTCTGGGTCTGCAAATCGAGACACTTCTCCAATTGTGTAGGGGGCAGGTCCACCTGTAAAGCATGGAAGGGTGAAATGTGCTCAATGTCTGTGCACTGTACAACACTTTGAAGAACAAATTACTGTGTGTGACATTATTTCTGAAAGTCCAGCCCTCAGGCATGACGACACTCCAACAAACATACCACTGCAAGCATGTATAGACCCTGTCACTCCAGTGAATGATACACATACATATGCACACATGCAGTGGCCCTAACTATCATATGGTGACAAATATGATTCATCAATTGGTTGCAGATTCATTTATAGAGTGTACTTCATTTCTTCATTTGTTGTTATGAGAGACATGCAAAGCCACATTCCTAGTACACTGCAATACCAGTCACTCAGGTATTGTGGGTTGTGCATCAAGGGACAATCAGTTACAATGTGATGCTCATGTGGGTTGAGTATAGCTCATGAATTGTTTTGCTTTCTATGGTCCCTTACATGTGGGCCTGTGTTGTGTGTAGGTTACATATGCTACATTTACAGTGTACCCTGAGCCACATATGCCCCCTATGACACCATAATGGCAGGGATCCTGTGCGTTACTTGATGACATTCTGACGTGAAACATGGAATGGCCATTTATCAAAATTAATACAACAAATAAATATATGCTGACAGTGTATATTTTGGTCATTCATGACAGAAGGCATGGGCACAGGTGTAGTCATTGCACCTGAAATGTGTCACTCATTGCCCTGTGTACCCATATCGGGTATTGGAATTCACATTCAGCCACACTCATCATCTTACATTAGCCAAGTTGGGAGATCAGCGGGTATACAGCAAACCGACACTGTCCCATTATTGAAACATGGTTCAGCAAATGTTCTACTGTGGCAATCATGATGATGTAGGTTTGAATTTGTATGCACCTTGGAAATGGCAGCAGTCACAGGAATGCTGGTATTCTGATCTTAGCATACACGGGTGTCTATGATAGCCTTCATACTGGGAAGTTAGCTATTGTACATATGGTGCACTAGATCAGCAGGGGTGTACCTACCGTAAAGTAGCAATGTATTTGGGGACTTTATATGTATGATGGAATTGGTCAGGGGTCCCTTGCACAACATCATTCAAGTAATACATTGTGACCATGCATTCACCATCTCCAGGTATCCCATGATGACCCAATACCTTGAGAAGTGCATGGCTATAAAGTAACACAGATGTGAAAAGCATCAGCTCTGTTCCAGCTATTGTGCCCCAGGCAATTTAAAACATACAAGAACAATGAACAGAGGGCCAGGGATATTTTTTATCACTCAATTTGTAACATTTGTTTCATGTTTTACACTACAGCTATGAAAAGTAGCACCAAACATTTAGATATGAACCAGTGTGCATTACTTTGGCATCCATTTCTAAGTTAATTGTGGCACAAACCAAGTCAAACTATCAGCCTAAGATATTACCTGAGGTTAGGAAGAACTTTGTAAGTACTGCCCGGAATACAGTTCAGACATGTATTCCAAATAATTGGGGAGCACATACATTCCTTGCTTTAGCTTGTGAAGTACATGTCTTTCCTGGTACACTCACAGACCATGGATAAAACATATGTTTGAGCCACATTTCCATCATCTATTGACGTGAAAGCAGCACTAATTTACAAGATCAAGTTGTGTTTTGTAAGTTTTTGCAGCTGTTGCATCAACAAATGGCGGTAATGTGTAGCAAGTATTGTATAACTCAGGGCCACTGTATGTTAAACTTGCACTCCACATGTCCAAAAACATTGCCTGCAGCATATCAAGAAATCTACTACTGTCACTACAGAGCATTTAAATGTGCACATTACTCTGAATTGTACTCACCAATAGGGCCACCAATCACAACACCCAGGTGATCCAGCAGGTGTTCCTATCTGACAACAAGGTCAGCCCAGCAATGCTTGAGTTGGTGGTCGTTGTGCGGTGTGTTGAAAATTATTCGCAGATGGGACAGCATCTTGCACCACCTGAGCCTCCTCGCCTCCGTGTGATCCCCCTGTATCACCCTGCCACCTGCCTCAATCATCAGGGGAAGGAAGTGGCACACCAGCCAAATGAATGCCCCCAGCTCCTCCTCACCCATTCTCCCCAGACGTGGCCTACCCAACATGACCAAAATAATAGTAATAGGAAAGGCTACAGAGTAAAATACAGGGAAAGGAGGGAGGAAAATGAAAGTAAAGTAACCCACAAACAGCCCAACTATCCCCAAATTAACAATACCCATTACACACTCCGAAGAGTACAAAGACAAAATTAGACACCAAGGGGCATATTTATACTCTGTTTGCGCCGGATTTGCGTCGTTTTTTTTTAACGCAAAGCTAACTCCATATTTATACTTTGGCGTTAGACCCGTCTAGCGCCAAAGATCTTGGAGTTTGCGTCATTTTTTTGCGTGGACACCTACCTTGCGTTAATGATATGCAAGGTAGGCGTTCCCTTCTACAAAATGACTCTAAGGCATGTGCGCCTTATTTAAACTCCCGTGTAAAAATGACGCACAGGAGTGGGCGGGTAAAAAAAAATGACGTCCAGACTCTTTTGCGTCATTTTTTAACGGACCTGTGGGCTCGGAAGGAGCCCAGAGGTGCCCTCCCATGCCCCGAGGGACACCCCCTGCCACCCTTGCCCACCCAAGGAGGACGCCCAAGGATGGAGGGACCCATCCCAGGGAACTTAAGGTAAGTTCAGGTAAGTATTATTATTTTGTTTTTTTTGTGGCATAGGGGGGCCTGATTTGTGCCCCCCTACATGCCACTATGCCCAATGACCATGCCCAGGGGACATAAGTCCCCTGGGCATGGCCATTGGGCAAGGGGGCATGACTCCTGTCTGTGCTAAGACAGAAGTCATTTCAATGGGGGTTGGGAGTAAAAAATACAATGGCGCAAATCGGGTTGAGGCGAAAATTTTCCCTCAGACCTGACATGCCCCATTTTTTGACGCCCAAGCTCCATTTTCCCCTACGCCGGCGCTGCCTGGTGTGAGTCTTTTTTTTTTACGCACACCAGTCAGCTCCGCCGGCTAACGTCATTCAGTAAATAAGGCGCCCGCATGGCGCTTTGGAATGGCGTTAAAATTTTTGACGCGCAACTGCGTTGGCGCAGTTGTGCGTCAAAAAGTATAAATATGGCCCCAAATATGACCAAAACACACTTACAATGAACAACTGAACAATTACAAATAAAACAGATGACAAATAGGATGGCACACAGGAGTCAAAAGCACAATTTGGACAGACAAAACTCTCAGCACAGCACCACAGTCTAGAAAAATCACAGACTGCAAAATGAAAGTGGAAGTACACCCACTGTACCATTTCTGTAAGCAGGATATCCTATTACATCACTTCCTGCCTCAAATACAGTGCGTTTTTATTATGACGCGTCAAAGTTTCATGACGCTTAAGGGCTGTGCGTCAATTTCTTTTGACGCAAATGCTTAAAAAATTCCCCGCATTCTTAGATCCAAATATTATTAATTGGTAACCAATTTCATGGGGTACAGTGTAGGAATTACAGCTCGGGCCAATGGATGTATAATGGCTTTGAGCGTCATTTTTCAACGCATATGCGGCGAATTTCGAAGCATATGGGTCTTTCTTGACGTGTTTGCGTCAAAATTTATGCTTTTTACTGTGTTTTAGTAATTTCTCTCATTTTTAACATACATGAAAGCTGCAACTGTACAGAGAAAGGCTGTTTGCACCTGCATTATGTGTTCCAGTGTTTGGGCACATGTGGCAAACCACACTACTGCGGACCATAATACTCATGTTGTTGTACCGGATGAGCACTACATACCCAAACGTTTTGAATAAAAATTAGTATTACCCAGTTTGAGTAGGTTGTGTGTCAATAGAGGATAGCAAGGCTACACAACTTAATACATTAACTCATTGCCTGTGTGTTAATTCTGTGAATTGGCTACTTCAATTGTTGTTAGGCCTCTGTGTGAACGCCACAAGACGTGCATTCTTTATTGTGCTTGTATGCATGTGTTGTAAATGTGGATAACCATCAGATCCGATTCAGTGTAGAAATGAGCCAGGATATGTGTTTGCCATACACGTAGCATCTAATGCTGGGTGAACTGCACTGAGTTTTGGGACAATATCTCTCCCATGACAAACTATGAACAGGGTAGATAGAGGAAGGTTGATAATGGCAATGAGTAAGCCATCACATGTACGGGAATGTTGAATACCACATCCTGGTCACTTGTTTGTATACTACCCATGAGTCAGTCATTTGAAAATGCTATGTAGGTACAGTGTTTGTGACACAGAGTCGCAAAAACAATCCATAAATGTAATGTCACTCCACAGTTTGAGTCATATATATGACCTATGTTTCTCGTGTGGCAGTGGAGGACGAGCAGACCAAGCTGCACATGTTCATATATTTTCAGTAGTTACTTGTACAAGGGTGTCAAAGCAGGATTGACCGAAAGCCAAAGAGGAATCAACAACTCACATGGGGAAAGTCCAGCTATGGCACTGCAGAAGTTTTATAAGGCTGACAACAGGGCAACCTTGGTGTGCTCACAAACGTAATGGATCAGGAAATAGAACCCAGTGACTTTCATCACAACATTTGTACACCGGGTGGCGTCTAAAATTCCACTGCAACAGGGAACATCAGTGCCTCTGTGCTGATTAATCTCACAGCTAGTCACCACGCAACCACCATCATTGGGTTGCAGCCAATGTGAATCTTTGTGTGGACCGTCAGGGCACAAACAAGTTTTGTCCTTTCATGCACATTAGCAAACGTTGTTTGTTGTGCTGGAGGCACCCTACCCAATCCATGCATACAGCCATTGTACACTGTCACTGTTTGTCACTCATGCATACATGAAACCCAGGCAAGGGATGGGGCCGGGATTAGGCTATTTGAATACATATCCCAGACCTTGATACCATATGTAAAATAATTAAACTATACAATATATTTCTGGATTCATCAAAGACCTACCAGACACAATACCCCAGGAGGAAAGTGAAGGCATGGAAAGCAACTATGAGAGAAATGTAGCCACAGGGAACCTCTATGGTAACACAAAGACAGGAATCAATCAGGCTAACAAGATGCATGCTCTGTCAGGAACTAACATGAACAAGGCAAATGCACAGTGAGCAGACTCAGACTGGGAAAAGCTGGAACAACACTGTGGAAAATAAAAACTGGATTTGTGCTGTGGGCTGTAAAGTTACACAATAACCCAAGGGCTGTGTTACACAAGTGGTTGATACGGCAATGCACAACAAGGCTATACATAAAATGGCAGCTTCTAAGCTGTTCCAGGCAGCAGCAATGGCAGTGCAGGTTCCAATGGCTGGTATGCATGGAAGTGCTCATAGGTGTGTGCAGATTCAGTCTCACACAAGTCCTGTAGGTGTGAATCCAGTTCAAAGGGCCAGCTGGCTGGATCCCATGACCCTTGGTCAGCTGAAACAGAAAATGAGTGAAACATTTTTGATGTAGCTTGCACTTGATTATCACTTTACATGGCAGTTGTTATCTTGTGTTTTATGTGACTCATTTGTGTTTGTGTTATTGTGTGGAATCCTAGGCTTCTAGGATGTACAATCAGCATTGGGTTGTTTCATTATCTAAACTGGTGTTTGGCTGATTGACCGGATATCAGCGGTATTTTTGTAGACTTGCATTACAGTGTTTTCTCCGATGCATTCTGTCATGTGAAAGAGATGTCCATGTGTCTTAACTGGGGTTGACATGATACTTCCATACACAGAATCAATTCCACAGTGGTGGTAACACGGTTGCATTATATGGTCTGAACATCCCATCCAATTCAACATATGCAATAGCATGTTTTAAATAACAGTAATGGCCTTTGATTTGGCTAGGTGACAATGTACAACACATCTCCATAATTTGGCAGCACGAAAGTGTTGACAATTGACAGTGCACAAATATCCCATGTGTGACAAGTTCTATGCAAACCTATTGTTGTGCCCTCACCAAGTTGGCTCATGTTCAAACGAGTTATATAGTTACATGGCACTCAGCACTAGGGGCACATAGGCACACCTTAGGGGTGACTTATATGTACAAATAAGGTAGTTTAAGACTTTGGAACTACTTTTAATTACAAAGTCGAATTTGCATGTAACTTTAATTTAAAAGCAGCCAGCAAGGCAGGCCTGACTTTAAAATGACACTGGGCACCTCAGCAGTGCATCTATGGGTGCACTACCTATGATAGGGTCCCTAAACCTACATGCCCTACCATATACTAGGGACTTATAGGTAGGTTGACTTAGCCAATCATAATTAGCCTAATTTGTATACTGATTTTACACAGAGCACAGGCCCTGGGACTGGTTAGCAGCACCATCAGAGTCAGGGAAACACCAGCAAAAAGTGGAAAATGGGGCAAAAGGTTAGGTGGTCTCTGCAATCAGCCCTGTACTCTCACAACAACACTCTACTCCACTCCACAACACTGGACTCCATGACACAGCAGTCGATGATACTTCACCGTATGGCACTCAACTGTACCCCACCACACTGTACAAGCAGCCACTCCACTCTACAATACTACACTCCAGTAAATGACATACCGTTCAATGCCACTGTATAACGTTTTACTCCATTATACTCCATTATACACAATGACACTACTCCTCTCCACTCTATTCCACTCTACAACACTAGCTTATACGACACTGTTCTTCACTACTCTATGACAAAGTACTTAATAATACTTGAAGCCATTTATATATAGTTAAAAAGAGCACAGGTTAAAGATGAGTTTAGGAGAAAACTATTTATTCTTTCTATACAAAGCCAACTTAAACGATACAAGCTTTAGCAATTCTAAAGCTATAGAAATTCTTTAAAATTCTGATTTATTCACCACCTTCAGTTTACTACAAGTAGTGCATCTCCATACACAGCCTTGTCACCACATTTGCCACATTACATTATCTATTATTAGTGACTTATCAATGCATTCATTGTAGCCCTACATATTACATACCTTACAGTATGTGAAATTATGCTTTGAGGGAGATGGAGTCCCTGGGGCCAGACATCAGGCTCGGGATGTGGGATGTGTATCCCTCTCCTGGGTTGGCAGCCTTTGGGGGGTTGACTGCATGCAGGGGTTGGTCACAGGGCTTTGCCCTGTAGCCAACCCTCAAAAGGCAGCCAAACTAGGAGGGTAACTATTAAACACATCCTCACCATGCACTGCTACTTACCCCACACATGACATCTTCTATGACATCATTGATAATATAACTGCAACATTTGCCGTAAAATTATTGAAGGTAAAACTTCTCATGGAAGTGACACAAGTTATAGTCTCTGCAATTTAGTGCCATTAGAGCGAGTAGTGCTGAAATTCAGCATGAACAGGACCATGCATGGACATTTGAGTGGATTTTGCTGCCGCTAAAGTAGAAAATCTACTTGAACTACAGCTAATCTACTAGAATGGCAGCTCTCTGATCGCACACAAATATCAGCAACAACCCATATTACAATACCTCACCAGGGGATTCACATTAATTTGATGTGTTCACCCTCAGTGTCAGCCTTTTTAGAAGGAGGCATCTGCAATGCTGCAAGTCTAACAACACCGCCTGGATATTCATGATCTCATATCAATAGAGGTGTTTGCATGTTTGCTAGTTGTTCTTGAGAGACTAAGGCCCATATTTATACTTCCTTTGCACCGGATTAGCTTAATTTTTTTTTTACCCTAATTCAGTGCATAGCTAACACCATACTTATACTTTGACGCTAGACCTGTCTAATGTCAAAATATTCCAGTGTGCATCATTTTTTTGATGTGTGAAACAGCCTTGTGTCAATGAGATGCAAGGTAGACATTCCCGTCTAAAAAATTACTTAAACACCTGTGCGCCATATTTATCCTACCGTGCAGAAATGGTGTGCAGCTGGTAGGAGGAGCCGGAAAATGATGCAAATTGAACGCCTGGGTCAGGGCAGGTGTTAATATGGGGCAAACACACCACTACTTAAGGAAAACTCACAGAAGCAGCATCAAAGCTCAAAAAGGAAGACCTGGAGGTTCTATTCATCCAGCATGCACGAAGACGCAGAGCACAGGAACAACAGCAGCAGCTACCACCATACCAACAGGGACCCCAAAGGCAACGCAGAAGGCAGGAGAGGATATTCAGGACCAGGACAACCCTTAAGGGCCTCAGGGAACATGAAATCATCAAGAGGTACTGACTAAACTGGCAAGCCATACAGCAGCTGCTGCACTACATTGAGCCCAAGTTGGCACCCAGCTTGCAGACACCCCGCATCATTCCACCAGAGACCAAGCTGCTAGCTGTCCTCCACATGTTGGCAAGTGGCTCTTTTCAAACTACTGGTGCCCTGGTTGCCGAATTCTCACAGCCCTCATTCTCTGCTTTCCTTCCCAAGGTACTTGATGCCATCATCTCCTTCACACCCCGCACATCAGCTTCCCCAACACACAGCAGAAGCAGCAGGAGACCAAACACAGGTTTTGTCAAAAGTAATGGCTTCCCACACGGGCTTGGTGCCATTGACTGCACACATGTACATATTGTGCCACCTGCTGCAATGGAGCATCTATACTGCAACAAGAAGCACACACACTCCATCAATGTGCAGGCCATTGTGGATCACTGTGGATTGATCACTAACATCGTGGCAAAGTATCCTGGGAGTGTACATGATTCATTCATCTTCTGCCACAGCACCATCAATCAGCACTTTCAGGATGAGTGATATGGCATTGGCCTACTTGTTGGTAAGTACAGAAACCTAGGAATTTACACTCTGCACAGCAACCCTGTAGGTCACACAACACATACTCCGCTACATCGACACATGGCCAGGAAGACACTGAGGTTGTGACACTGATTGTCATGTTTGATATCCTGACCCAATGGGATACACACCTATGGACAGATGCAAATAACAACAGATGCCACTCCAGAGCCACACGGGACCAATTTAAAATCACACAGTGACAATGACATGGCCGTAACTGGCAGTACAACTTGGAAGATGAACCTTTCAATATCAGATCAATAACACTCAATCACACACCCCTCCAACCAATACGTCCTGTGTAAGGGGTGTGTAATGTGTTTTGCTGCAGGTCAAACACCATGAGACACATAGCATGATGATGCTGACTCCAATGAAGGTGACATGGAATCATTGAGGTAGTACCAACATTTCACATCACTCCTGGGGTGACATTGCCCGCTAGCAATAAGGAAGTGGATTGTGCTATGAAAACATGTGGATGTGACACTAATGCAAAGTTCATACTGCAACACATACAGATTGAGACAATTCCACATATACATAACAGATGTACAGGCACATGGACCTTCTGTCACTAAAACCTTCACCCCCCACAACCAAGTAAGCCAGCTTACCCTGAGCAAGTTCAGTAGTGTAGGTACATGTTTGCTCATGAGCCAACTCAGTGAAGGCACAAAAATAGGTTTGCATAGAACTTGTCACACATGGGATAATTGTGCATTGTCAATTGTGAACACTTCAGTGCTGCCAACTTATGGAGATGTGTTGTGCATTGTCACCTAGCCAAATCATAGGGCCTCACTGCTGCATTGCACATGCAATTACATATGTCAAATTGGATGGGATGTTCAGCCCATATAGTGCAACCGTGTTACCACTACAGTGGAATCGATTGTGTGTGTGGAAGTGTTATATCACCTCCAGTGAAGGCACACGGACACTTCTTGCACATTACATAAAGCATGGGCGATATACACTGAACAGCAAGTTTAGAAATATACCACTGATATCAGGTCAATCAGCCTAGGATGCCACACAATACCACAAACACTGAAGAGTCACAGATGACACAAGACTGCCATGCAAAGTGATAATTAAGGTGCAACCAACAACCAAATATTTACCCTAATTTTATCTTTCAGCTGATCAGGGTTATGGGATCCAGCCATGGATCATGACCCCATTTGCACCCAAGCACAGCAGCAGAGCGTGCCTGTAATGAGGGACATCCTAGGACACACTCCATAGTTGAGAGGACTTTTGGCATCCTGAAGTCCAGATTCAGGTGCCTGGACATCACCGGAGGCAGCCTCCTATATTCACCAAAATGGTCTGCAAGATAATTTTGACCTGTGCCATCCTGCACAAAATTTGTGTAAGGAGGACAATTCCCCTCTATGAACCAGACCCACAAATGCCTGGAGAGGAGGAAGAGGAGGCTGCTGTCCGTGAAAATGAGGGGGAACTTAAAAACACATCTGCAGGATTGTGTCGCAGACAACACATCGTACTAAACTTCTTTTAACTATAGTCACCATCACCACTTTGTTATCATATGTCATTAAACATCTAACTTCATCACTCAATCATGCTCTGGGTAATTATTTATGCATCACATGATCCCTAAGAATCATAATCAGAGTTTAGCCTCATGGAGCATATCAGAAATACAGATTAGGATACTGAAAAAGCCACATCACTTTTGATGGGTATGAATGTACGGCCAGCATCACACACAGTGTAAATTACATATATCCAGTCTATTTCACATGTGAAGGCCAATATCAGAGGACCACAGCTATGAGACACATCCATGTTGCCAACATGGTTCATTGTAGCAAATGACACACAACTAAGACACCATCAATCATAATGTAAAAAAGTTACTCATACATGAGGCAGTGGATGTGCTACTGCATTGGTAAGAGGAATGTATGACCAGACCCTTGGCAGCAGTAAGTGTGACATCAGCTATCTCTGCAAGGAGCATGTCTGACAAGAAGTCCATCCAAGCTGAAAATGGATAGCACGAGTGCCCCAGGTATGACAGGCATTGCTCACAAGACATGCCCTGAGCAGTCCATCCCAGGTAATAAGTCTTGCCACTGCCGTGTTTTAAGTCTCTCCCCATCCTTCTCTAGGGGGCCCTGTAAATGCACTATCTCTACCCTGAGAATCTTCATCTACACACACCCAGACTCCCATTCTGACTCCTGTGTGCTTCCCAATTCTGTATGGCATGCCATAGTCATAGTTCATCAGTCTGCATGGACTTCAGGTCAAATAATGCACTGCCTGGTAGTTTGGTAAGACCTGTAATCAGCTGTCCATTCCTTCCCATGTGAAAGGTCCACTTGGCACTTTGAACTTGATTCTAAACTCCAGGACTTGTGAGAGACTGAAACTGCACACACCTGTGAGCACTACCATGCAAACCAGCCATTTGACTCTGCCCTTGCTGCTGCCTGGAACTGCTTAGAAGCTGCCCTATTCAGAATTTCCTTGTTGTGCATTGGCCTACAAATCACCTGTGTACCAGAACCCTTGGGGGATTGTTTAACATTGCAGATCACAGCACAAACTGCTTTTAGTTCCCACAGTGTTGTTCCAGCTTTTCCCATTCAGAGTCTGCTCACTGTCAATTTGCCATGTTCATGTTTGTTCCTGACAGTGCCTGCATCCTGTTAGCCTGACTGGGGTATTGTGTCTGGTAGGTCTACGATGAATCCTCAAATAGATACTATAGTTTAATCATTTTACTCATCTTATTCAGTTCTGGGACATGTATTTAAATTGCCTAATCCAGCCCCCATCCCTTGTCTGGTTTTGCATGTATTCCTTATTGCCAAACAGTGACAGTGTGCTATGGCAGTATGCATGGATTCGGTACGGTGCCTCCAGCACAACAAACAAGGTTTGCCAATGTGTATGTGAGGACAAAACATGTCTGTGCCCTGACGGTCCATACACAGATTCACTTCTGCTGCCACCTTTTGATGGTGCTTGCCTGGTGTACACATGTTGTGATGAAAGCTGCCTGTTTCCTATTACTCATCCATAAAAAATTTAAGCACACCAAGGTTGCCCTGTCGTCAGCCTTATTAAAGTTCTGCAGTGCCATAGCTGGACTATTCCCATGTGTGTCATTGATCTTTGGCTTTAGGTCAAATCTGCTTTGAAGGATACTCTGTTAATTCAGGGAATGGCTCCACAGGCTCATGACTAGACCTGCACATAACTGTGACAACATGGAGGCCAATACTGACACAGGGTACACATGGCCACACACTTGAACTGGACACCTTTTTGCAATGAACCACTGGAAATATGTGAACACCTGCAGCATGGTCTGGTGGTCCTCCACAGCCACAAGAGAAACATAGATCATTTACATGACTCAATCAGTGATGTACATAACAATTTTTGGATAGCATTTGAGAATCTGTGTCACAAACACTGTACCTACCTAGCATGTTCAAATGCCTGACTCCTGGGTAGTATACACGCAAGTGACCATAAAGTGGTAGCCAAGATTTCATTACATCTGATGGGTTACATTTCTGACATTGCCAATATCAACGGTCCTCTATCTATCCTGTGTATAGTTTGTCATGGGAAATGTTTTGTCCCCAAAGTCAAGGAAGTACACACAGCATAAGACGCAACAGATATAACAAACACATATCATGACTGATGTACCTCAATAAATGGAATCTGATGTTTGTACACCATTACAACACATTCATACATGCACATTAATCAATACACTTCTTGTGACGTACACACAGAGGCACAACAACAATTGAAATAGGCAATTCACAGACATATTCACACAGGCCATGAATTTATTTGTTTAGTTGTGTAGCCTTGCTATCCTCTATTGATGCAACACCTGCTCAAACTAGGAAATACCAATTTTATTCCAAAAGTTTGTGTTGCTGTTGCGTCAGTTAAGAGAGCTAATCTGGCACAATAACATGAAAATTATGGTCCGCAGTGGTGTGGTCTGCCACATGTGCCCAAACAATAGAACACACACAGCAGGTCATTACATCCTATATTTGTATAGTTATAGGCTTCATGTATGTAATAAAATGAAAAATCCATTAAAAATGTATTAATCCTTGAAAGCGGGGGAATTTTTATGCATATGCATTAATAAATTTTGACACAATGCCCGTAAGTGTCATAAAATTTCACGCAATATCATAAGAACTGACCACATTTGAGACAGCAAGTGATGTAATAGGATATCCTGTTTACAGAAAAAGTACAGTGGGTGTACTTTCACTTTGCAGTCTGTGATTCTTCAAGACTGTGTGGCAGTGTATAGAGTTGTGTCTGTGAATCTTGTGCTTTTGTTTCTTGAGTGCTATTGCCATTGTAATCTGTTGTTTTTGTAAGTGTCTGTGTAAATCAGTGTAAGTGGGTTTTGTCATTTTTTGAGATTAGATTTGTCTTTGTACTGTTGTGAGTGTGTTAGTGGGTATTGTTAGTTGGAGTAGTGTTGGGCTGTTTGTGGGTTCTGTAAGTTTCCTTCCCAAACCTTCTTTCCCTATTTTGTCCTCTTTACCCTTTCCTATCCCTATTATTGTTCTTATTATTGTTGAGATGTTGGGAAGGTCACGTCCGGGGAGAATGGGTGAGGAGGAGCTGTGGGCCTTTGTGAGGCTGGTGTGCCACTTACTCCCCCTGATGTTAGAGGCTGGTGGCAGGGTGATGGAGGGGTATCACATGGAGGCTAGGAGGCTCAGGTGGGCAAAGGTGCTGTTCCACCTAAGAAGACTCTTCAATAGCCAGCGCAATAACCACAAATCAAAACATTGCTGGGATGACCCGGTGGCCCGAAAGCAGGACCTACTGGACCACCTGGGTGTGGTGATTGGTGTCCCTGTTGGTGAGTACAAATTAGACTAATGTGTACAGTAAAATGCTTTGTAGTGACAGTAGCAGATTTTGTGACATGCTGCATGCAGTATTTGTGGATATGTGGAATGCAAGTTGAACAAACAGTGGCCCTGATTTATACAAATTCTGCAACGCAGTACTGTCATTTTTTGAAGCAAAAGCTGCACAAACTTACAAAAGACAACATTATCATGTAAATTTGTGCCGTTTTGACATCAATAGATGATGGTAATGCAGCACAAACAAAAGTATTATTCAGGGCCTGTGAGTGAACCAGGAATGGGATGTATTTCACATGCTAATGCACGAAACCAATGTAGTCCCCAATTTTTTTTAACCTTGTCTGAACAGTATTCATGCCCATACGTACAAAGATCTTCCTAACCTCTGTTAATATCTTAGGTAGATATTTCAACCTTGTGCAGCATTTAAATTAATTCTGGATGCCAAAGTAATGCACACTTGATAATATCAAAATATTTTGTGCTACTTTCTATAGCTTTAGCGTAAACAAATGAAGCAAATGCTACCCATAAAAACAACTTCTGGCCCTAAGTTAATTGCTTCTGTGTGTTTACGGCTGGACAGATAATCTTTCACATGGCCAAACCTAATCGTACCCAGATTCTACCTGATTGCAGTAGCACTAAACAGGTTCATCTTGTGGCTTTTCGGAGTAAGCGTAGAAATCCTATCATTGAGTAGCATGGCCCAACAACATTTTCGCTTGGGCGCAATAGCTGGTACAGGGCCGTGCATTTGCCATCTGTGTCACTTTATAGCCAAACAATTTGCTAAAGTTAATGGGTCATCATGGGATCCCTGAACTTTGTTAACGCATGGTCACAAATTATTAATTTGCATGTTGTTGTGCAAGGGATCACTGACTGCTTCCATCATACATTTAAAGTGAAACAATAGTTTGCTATTTCACGTTTGGTACACCCCTGCTGATATAGTGCAGCATATGTACAATTGTTAACTTCTCAGTATGAAGACTATCACAGACATGGTGGTATGCTAAGATCAGCAGGCCAGCAGGCAAGCATTCCTGTGAGTACCGCCATTCCCAATGTGCTTACAAATAGAGACCTACCTCATTAAGATTGCAGAAGTAGGACACTTGCTTACCCATGTTTTAATTAGCGGACAGTGTCAGTTTGGTTGTATTACCACAGATCACCCAACTTGGCAATTCTGAGATAATGAATATGGCAAACTGTGATCTACAATACCTGATATAGGTACACAGGTCCCAGAGGAACACATTTCAGGTGCAATGACTACACCTGTGCCCATGCATTCTGTCACGGATGATCAAATTAGACACAGTCAGCATACATGTTGTTGTTGTTTTGATTTAGATAAATGGCCAATCCATGATTAGCGTAACATTGTCATCAGGTAACCCACAGGATCCCTGCCATCATGCTGTCATAGGGGGCATATACGGCTCTGGGCACACTGTCAATGTGGCATATGTAACCTACATGCAACACAGGCACACATATATTGGACCATTGTTTCCACAATAATTCCAGAACAAAACTCAACCCACATGAGCATCACACAGTAGCTCTTTGTCCCTTGATGCATAAGCCACAATACCTGAGTCACTGGTATTGCAGTGCACCATGAATGTGGCTTTGCATGTCTCTCATAATAACAAAAGATGAAATGGAGTACCCTCTAGGAATATTTAAGCACAAAACTGAGTATTCATGTTTGGCACTACATGATTGTTAGGGCCAGTGCATGTGTGCATATGTGTGTCTATCACTCACTGGAGTGACAGTGTCAATGCATGTTTGCATGACTATGTCTGTTGGTGTGTCTACATGCCTGATGTGCTGCTTTATCACATAAAATGCCATGCACATTAATTTGTTGATGCAAGTTTTGTGGAGTGGCTCAATTGGCAGACCCAACCGTTTCCAGTAAGTGTTAATATGTTTGTCCTGTGTTGTGTTTGCAGCTGTTGTGTGATTGACTCCTGTGTGTTAGACTCATTGCAAGTTATGATGTGCTGGCACATGATCTGATATGTGACTTGACTGTAGGTTGACATTTTGTTCCATGTTAGAAATGGACATTCTGTAGTGGAGAGTTATATATTGGGAGTTGAGTGCTGCGCTATAGGCATGGGCAGGTGAACAGGGTGAATTGTTGCTATATGAATGCCAATGATTAATTTGAAGGTGGCCAGTGTCATGATTTAGTCACCAAGTCATACCGTGATTCACACAGACCAGTGATGCTGAAGTCTTACCCACAGACGTGAGCATCCCTTTTAAGTAATGAACATGTAGGAGTGTGTGGTTGACTTTCCGGCAGCATCTAGCTCCACATGTTGTGCTCCGTTTATGTGGCACTTGAGTGAAATGTCATAGGCGTGCATGCAGGTCAAGGCCAGATGGGTGCTTGCATCAATCTGCTTGATTTTCGAAAGGTGTTAGTGAGATACAATGATGTAGACAATTGTCCACATTTAGAAAATAGTAAATCCTAGTTGGCAGGCCTCCTTACCTGTGGTGGACTGACTAAACCCATGGACAGTTGTCCAAAGCTTCCTGGCTGTCCTTGATGTTTGAAAGTATGTGTTGCATGTCCACCCCCTGAGGCACGGTGTTAGGGTTAGGAAATATGTGTACCTAGGTATGAGGATCCTGGTGTAGAAGACAGACATGTAATTAAAACATTCATGTGTTTGAACCTACAATGGCCCCTCATGATTACCAACTGCATACCGTCCAGCCAGTTCCATTTACAAATCACAGGTCTTGTGGGCCTGGATTGTCATCCAGAAGATAGTCATTAGTTGTCCTAGCATGTGTGGAGTACTTGCAGCATTTGTTATGTGACTAATAGCAGTACAAAGATGCACAGATCATTTAATTAGGTACACACCTTGTTGTGCATTGCTGTGCTGTTAGATAGTAGATGTGTAGGCTGCGTTGGCATGTAATTCCTCAGGGACATTCTATTGTATGTACTGTGATTTGGACTGTATGTGCTATTTTTGATGAAGTGTCAGAATATCATCTGTAGATGTATCACACAATGATGTCATTAATGTTTGGCTTTCTTTATTTTTACAGCTGCCAACATGAATGCCCATGAGATCAGGGAATTCCAGAGGTGGGCAATGCGTTACCGCCACATACTAGATGTGGAGGCTGGGTTTCACAATATGGCACTCCATTATCGCCATGAGAGAGCCACAGGGGTCTGGAGGGCATTTGCCCAAGGGGGGCCAGCCTTGCCCACAACAGCCACCAACACCACCATAGCTCAGACCACAGTGGCCCTAAGGATGACACATGCAGCACCTCCTGCACCTCCCCCTCCAACAACGGCCCCAGCAATGGCATTAAAAAGTGGAACGCCAACAACCCCAACTGCTGTGATAGACAATCAGGACATACAGACACTGAAATGTGACATGCAACGAATGTTGTGCAGGATGGACAGGCTGCAGCAGGAGGTGTCCCGCAATAGCAGGAGACTGCATGGTATCAAAAAGATCCTGCGGTGGGCCAATTGGTAAAAATGGATCCTCACCCATGATTCCCTTCCCTCCCTTCCCTCCCTCCTCTTTCCTCGTTCTTATCTTTAGTGGGTTTAGAGGGGTTAGTGTTAGTTTAGAGTAGGCTGTTAGTCTAGTTAGTATAGGTGGGTTGGGGTGGAGGGGTTATATTATTACATGTTTTTTTGTGGGTGGGTGGGGATGATATTGGGTTTATGTGTATAAAAAAATATATATATATAACAAAAATACAAAAAATAGCTATATTTGTTTGGGATAAGTTAGTATGTGTTTAGGTTAGTATATGTTGTCCTACATGTGTCCCATCATGTAAGGGGGTGGGGGGCTTGATGTTTAGAGTGTTTAGTTAAATGTGATAAGTAAGTTTAGCTGAGGGTAGTTAGGGCCAGATAGGTTAGGTTTGTTAAGGTGTTTCCCCTAGTTTAAGTTTCCTTTATTACTGTAAAATAAAGTTTTAGGTACTCCTTTACAGAATGTGTCATATGCTTGGGGATCCGGACCTTGGCATGGGTGTACAGCGTCAATTTAGTATTTGCATTTGTGTTCCATCCTGCATCAGAATCTCATTATTGACATGGTTATTCCCACTTCCACATGAGCTGTCACATTGGCAACTACAACAAAGCTACTTCTCTATGCATCTGCCATCCATTGCACCCACCAGTAAGGTTACTATGGTTCCCAATTAGTTGTAAAGGTTGGTGTGCTTTTCAATCTGTCATGGTTTGAGTCCTGAATTGGAATCTTGGACACTGTGGGATGTCTGCCTGCAGCCTGATGTTCATGTGAGCCCTGATAAGCTGAGTGAGGTTATAATCTTATGTAGGTCTGTATACATAACTCACACCTATCATTTCTTACATTGTACTCCCTGGTTACATATGTGTCCATACACTCATACACATCCATTCCTGCTGTATGGTGTTTGTGTGTGATTACAGTTTATAGTCAGCTGTCACATACATAAAGATTGTCTTAAAGGAAATGTTGGCCACATTAAGTTTTAGCTTATACATACTTTAAAGCAGACTTTTTCTGTTCTACACAGCATTATACTGTTTGTTCTCATTTAACTTCAGAAATAAGCCTAAGGAAGACCAGATGATGATAACATCCAGACCCCAGTGTACAGTTGTGAGCCCACATTATTTCTATTCTATTGTATTGACATTCTATGACCATTGACATGTTACATATCTCCTACACAGTAGATGTGTCACATTACACAGAGACAAAGTGGTTGTGTAAGTGAAATTTATTTTAAAGTGCTGTAGTGCAATATTTACATAGTCCAGGATTGTAAGTCCATTAGTGTGACACCTTCTGTTGTGATGCAACAAAAGTGCAATGGTGAGGGACATGTCATTGGACATGCTGGGGTGAAGTGTCATTCAGTGCAGAGGTATATGAATTGCCAATGAGGTGGTGAGAGACAATTGCGGTGCATAATTGTAAGGTAAACAGTATGCTGGAGAACAGTGCATGTTACCAACTGTAGCAAGACTGGCATGTCAACAAGCACAGGACCTAGGATATCAGTGCCCATGTGGCATGGACTTGTGCTAACGGGTACTCCTACGGGTGAAGGTGATGTGTTCCACGTCTTCTTCTTCTGATGTGTGTGTCGTCTCCTCTGCCCTTGGTGGTGATGGGTTTGAAGGGGCAACACACACTTCAGTGTTTGAAGACGTGGAGTCAGAATTCCCGGTAGCTGTCAACTGTAGGGCTATTAAGGGCATTACTACAGCAAGGAGGAGCTGCTGGTTTTTGAGTATAGCAGCTACATTACTATGGTAGGCAGCCAGGTTGGCCCTGAGGTGGTCATGATTGCATTTGTGCATGCAGTGAAAGGTTTGGGATGCCAGGTGTTGTGGCAACTCCCTAACTGCTGTGGTGTAATCCCTCACACATTGTTGTAGTCCTTGCAGGAGGGATAGTAGTGTTTGCATGGCTGCTGCCTGTTCTGCAGATGACATCATGCACGTGCGCATCCCCTCAAGGCTGACTGCCATATTTTGCATCCCCACCCGCATCTCCTTGGCCAGTTCCTGCTGTACTCTCACCACTGTCCTCTCAAAGGTGGTACCAGTGTCCTGAGAGTCCTCAGCTGGGTTGGAGCTGGCAGGTCATACAATTGGGGTGGTGGGTGGTTCCTCTGTGAAGGCTGCTGCATTTGTACTCCTCCTTGCGACTGAAGGTGGGGTCTGGAGGGTTCCAAGGGCATCTTGGAGTTTCTGCTGGCTAATGTTTGTCAGCTCATCATCCATGTCATCAGGGAAGACCAGGACAGGCATATCCATAGAAGAGCCATCGTCCTCTTCAATGAGATATTGTACAATTAGTGTGTCTGTGTTGTGGCAGTTGTAATGTGATGTCACTGGCTTCCTATTAGTGAGACATTGTAATCTTGGTTCCTGTTCATTGTTCCTGTCATTAATATTAGCATTCTCACAGGCCTATGCCCCACCTGCATGTCACATGTAGTGTGGGCAGTTTGGGGAATTGTCTGTGTCACATCCTCTAGGTGTAGATCCTGTCCAAATTGTATGTTGCCACCTTCTTGTCCTACTCAACCCTCCGTCTACTTCCATTAGCATGGTGAGGCCTTGCAATGGCTGTGGGTGTTCTGATGGCACTTGCACCACACTTAACAGTATGGAACTGACCCAGTCTCTGATATTTCACATACACCTATATGTTGCTGAGACCAAGCACATACTATATATAGCATTGGCAGCCTTGATAGTGTGTAATGTTAATGTTGGGGAATGTGTGCTACATTGGATTGCAATGATAGGCCTGGCAGTGTTCCATTTCCTCTTATGACTGTGCGGGTGTGTTTCACTAGCTAGGCACATATGTCCTCGCCCTCAATGCTGTTGTCTTAGCAGTATGACAGTTGGGATGTTGCAGGGTGGCATTGCAGCTATTGTAACACAGGCACAGGGTAGACCCTGGAATGGGCAGCATGGGTATGACATTACTGCTGTGTACTTCATAATGTAAGTAACACTACAGGATGTTTATTGCGCCTATAGACATGAGCATTTGACAGGCTTTACACTTTGTTAGGAATTACAGGGGATTGCTAATGTTGTCATCCTGAGCTCTCTATTTTGGGTGTGTTTGATCCATGGGCATCTAACTTCCATTAGCTACTTGATCTGCACACACAGCACAGGTGGTAGTGGCAACTGTTGTCAATGGTAAATACCACTTACGGATATGGCCTGAGACTGGAAATTGAGCCCTACTTCATGTTGTAACAATACCAGCTGTCGTGGGAGAGCAGGACAGTTTTACGTTCTACCCTACCCTCCTGGACTGGCTTTGCCTTTCCAACATCCTTGGCATGTCAGTGTACCCCCATGCAAAGGTTGTTTGTGTAGTGTTGTGCTGTGCCCCTCGTTTCCCCTGCGCAGTCCATGCACCTGTGCCGTGCCCCTTTGCCATTTCCACTGACTGATTTCCATGGCTGACATGCATTGTGTAGTAGGTATGTCCCTCCCCCTGCTTGCAGGTGACATTTAGGCATTTTTGTCCCCCATGTAACTTACCCTGCATCTGTGTTGTTTCCTGGTAGTCTGCGCTGTCCTGTCCTTGAATCCCTGAGACGATCTCCTCTGGGATGACTGCTTCCACCATCTCCTCCATCTGGTCCAGTGCCTCCTGTGGTGCTGGACTCCCACCTCCAGTCTGCAGTGCTGCCTTCTTGTTGCTTGCCATCTTTTCCTTGGTCCTGCGCTTGCAGTCATGTCAGCGTTTCTTGCACTCAGTGACTGTTCTCCGTACTTCTGCCTCACTGTTTATCTTGTCCACAATTGGTTGCCAAATTGCGTCTCTCCAGAAGTTGATGCTGGTGATCCGTCACCTCTTTCACCAGTATTTCATGCTCCTCTGCACTGAAATGACACCTCCTTTCCTTCTTCTCCCTTTCCTGGGTTTTATCTGGGTCCTCCTGGCTGATTTCTGGTCGATTGGAGTTTTCCTGGGTTCTCTCCTGGATTCTGGGATCCATTTTGGGGCTCCTTAGCACATTTTGCTGTGATTACGCCACTTTTTGACGCACTTATGGGGAAAATGACACCTATCTGGTTTGCGGCGATGTAAACCAGATTGGAGCTATTTTCGATGTGTTAACGTTGTTTTTCTTTACGACATGGTGCAATGGTTAGAGTAAAAAAAAAAAAGACTCTAACCCGTGGTTTGCGCCACGGAGCGTCAAAGTATAGATTTGATGCCCCGGTGGCGCAAACAAATGGCGTTAAACCTTTTGGCGCAAAACTGCATCGCGCAGTTTTGCATCAAAAAGTATAAATATGTCGCTAACATTGTACATATTCTGGCTTATGCACACAGGTAACATGCATAACATGCATGTGCCAGTTTTAAACTGCAAATTAGATGTGTCAAAAAAAAACCTTTTGACAGGCCTAAACCTTCCTTTTAAATAATAATGTCACCTTTAAGTAAGTTTTATTGGCCATAAAGGCAGGGTGCATGGTATTTACAAGTACAGAATAAAGAAAGTAATGTTGAGCATTATCTTTTTTCACGGTCGCAAGGCTGGCTACTTCTATAGGAAACCAATGAGCTATATTGATATTGTAAAAAGTGCTAAATTTGGATTGGTAAAAGATAGAGAAATAGTTCAAAGGCTCATTTTATAATTATCCATAATCTAATTCAATTGTAAAATGTAATTTATTTTCTCTGTTGAACAAAAGCTACTTTTAAAAGTTCCCATTTTTCTGCTTAAAGCTTGAAAAGCATTCTTCTGACACATGGCATTTGTGAAGCTCTGATGACACATGGCAATTGGATAACTCCCCTGTGGTGATGTGTGGATTTGTCCCAGACAAGGACAAGGGTCTTGGGTGTGGGCAGGTGCTGGGCTGGGCTTGGATGTGGGCTGGGGCAGATGCTGGGCTTCACTTGGCAGAATGGCCTGGAGATATGCACAATGACATATTACACTTCAAAAGGGCCTGCCCTCTCACAAGCGGATGACCTTGATACCTGGTCTAAAGCCATCCTTTGTTCCTCTAGTCAAATTTACTTCAAAAGCAATGGGATAGGGAACAGCTCTACTACCAATCTGGGGTGACCACAAGGGAAGGTTTTCCCATTATCATAGTCTCACCTCTGGAAGGGCACAGGGGAGAGAAGGAAGAATTCTGCCATATAGGATTTCTCCAAGATGCTGTGCATGAGGGTTGGGGCAGGGTGGGAGGAATGATGTAGCATTTTAGGACTGACAAGTGGTGCCTAGTATCTATAACTTTCGACCAATACTTATGATCCCCTACACAAAGCAGAGACAGAGAGCAAGACATTGAACCTAGATGGCAATAACACCAGAATCATGGACAGCTGGAAGGAGAATCAACATGATGCCCTTGATGGACTAAGAAGTTTCCCTGCAGCTGACCCGATGATTAGTTGAGGTTTTCTAGGCCCATTGGTACTGCCCCCATACACCTTGAGGTCCAGTTGGGCACTGCCCCAGGAGACCTGCAAGATGACCTGAAGGCTATGCAGTCTGAGCAGGGCAAAGGAGAGGCGAAGGCTGGCAAAGAGAGCAGGTCAAAACAATTACCAGCCAATTTTCCTCTTGTAGAGGGCTGCTGACCTACTAAAATTGGTCCTTATGGCTAGAGCTCACCGCCAAAAGCAAAATGAGCCCAAGATCAGGAACACCAGCCCAACAGGGTGAATGGTATACACATTTTAAACTGTCTACAATGAACAATGGAGTGTGTGGGGCCATGGCACTACCACTTTTTACATTATTTCTGGAAAAGACATTACCAATGGTTGGCATGGGTTGAATTATTTGTTTTGGAGAAGGAGTTTGAAGCCCATCTACCTGAGTCAGACAGCAGCCCAGGGACACTGTCCAAACACACTTAAGGAGTCCCATGGGACCCCATTCCTCAGAACAGAAGGGGCAATATGCTGCACAGAGGCCCAGATGGTACCTGCCACCCCACCCTGACCATGAGGATAGCAGTTCCAAGTGGAGTGATCTCTTCCAGGTATGCCGGGTATACCCAGACATAGGTCCCCTTCACTCTGTATCACAGGAACCAAGCTGTACCCAGCTAATGAGCCCAGAACTAGGCTGAATCCTCTCCTGGATTGTTTATGTTCCAGTTCACAGAGGACCTGGCTTGGCAGTATGGGCTGGACTGTTCCGATTGTTGCAGGGTCAAGAATGATTTACATATAGCTGAATCCAAACTGGGGTGGCATGGTGTGCAAAATAGCGATGGATTGGACTGTTGTCTGAGTGATTACTTGTGGCTGAGATAAATTCAAGCATTCCATCCATCAGTGTTTTGTACACTTATTGTGTCACCCAAGGTGGGGCTGTTATTTGCATACATGGGTTCCATACATACTGTGTCACTGGAACCAAGCTGTACCCAGCTGATGAGCCGCCCATAACTAAGGCAAATGTGGCACTTGGTTGTTTATGTTCAGGGAAGACCTTGCTTGGCAGTTCCGGCTGGAATATTCCGAATGGAGCAGGTTAAGAATGATTTGCATATAAATCTTTCCAAAGTGAGATGGTATAGTGTGCAAAATAACAATTGATTAGGATATTCCCCAAGTGATTGCCTGTGGCTGAGATTGATTCACGCATTCCATCCTTCACTGTTTTGTATACACAATTTGTCACACTAGCTGGGACTGTTGTACCCAGACAGGGGTCCTGTGCACTCTGTGTCATTGGAACCAATCTGAATCTAGGTTATGAGTCTAACACTAGGGCAAAAATGGTCCTGGGTCATTTGTATTCTGGTTCAGGGAGGATCTGGCTTGGCAGTTGAGGCTGGACTGTTCTGTTTGTAGCAGGGTCAAGAATGATTTGCAAATAGCATAGTCCAAACTGAGGTGGAATGGTGTGCAAAATAACGATGGATTGGGATGTGGTCTGAGAGATTAGTAGTAGTTGAGATTAATTCAAGCATTCCATGCATCATTGTTTTGAAAAGTTTTCATGCTGGTTAACTGCTGAGAGCAGCATTTGAAGAATGCTGACACTTGTCCAGAGCAGGGTGCAAGCATAGACACAAGGCCCTTGGGGCTCCCTCATTTGCCCCCAATGTGGACTGTGACATATGGATGTCACAGATGGTACTCGGACAGCCATAAGAAAAAGAAATAGGAGAAACACACCACGGTGCAAGGCAGCTCATAAGAAATTAACAGCTATGCAGCAGGAGACCCCCATAATGCCCAGAGAGGGACCGAAACAACAAATATCCAATATACACAAGTAGAGTTATGAATTTTTAAAATAATAGATTCTTACTCCATAGAAAACTATGGAAACGTTGCTGTTACACAAAGTACCTGGTTGGCATCAAAAATAAAGCAGCATGGGTGAGCGTGCATCGAAAAAGTCAGCAGTGCATCGTTTTCTCACCTGCAAGTGATGCTGTGCATAATTTTCTGGATGGGGCACCTTGGGTCTGCGCAGGTTCGTGTTGATTTTGACGCTCAGCTATGATGGGTGAGAAATCCGGCCTCACGGTAATAGAAAAACCGCACTGTGAGGGGTTTGCATCGTTTTCAGCAGCCACAAATGGGTGTTGCATTGTTTCTTCAGCTGTGATGCAGGTGATGCATAGATTTCCCAGCCGTGATGCAGGTGGTGTGTCGATTTCAGCTCCAAGGCATGTGTAGCATTATTTTTATACCCGCCTTGCAGGTAGTGAGTAGAAATGTTCCCTGCATGGCTTCCTGTGCATAGTTCTACCAGCTTCCTCTTTCAAAGGCCCAGGGACTGGATAGGGCACCACTTGGCAGGGCAGGACTCTTAGCAGAGAATCCAGGTACCATCAGAGGAAGGCTTTGATGGCTCTGAGACTTCAAAACAGGAGGCAAGTTCAGTCCAAGCCCCTGGAGACACTTCACAAGCAGAAATATACCACAAAGTCCAGTCCTCTTGCAGGCAGAATCAGCAACTGCAGGCAACCCAGCAAAGCACAGTCACAGGCAAAGGGGCAGTACTCCTCCTCCAGCTCTTCAGGTCTTCTCTTTGGCAGAGGTTCCTCTTTGTTCCAAAGTAATCTAAGAATAGGGGGGTTTGGGTCCACTTGAAGTAGGCATACTTCTAAGGAAAGTCTCTGTTGTTCACAAGAAAATCCTTGCCCAGGTCTGGCTCCAGACACACACCAGGGGGTTGGAGACTGCATTGTGTGAGTGCAGGCATAGCACATTCAGGTGTAAGTATCAGCTCCTCCCTCCACTCTAGCCCAGATGACCCATCAGGATATGCAGGATACACCCCAGCTCCCTTTGTGTCACTGTCCAGTGGAGGGTCACAAACAGCCCAACTGTCAGTCTGACCCAGACAGGGAATACATAAGCATGCAGAGTCACAGAATGGTTTGAGCAAGAAAATGCCCACTTTCTAAAGTGGCATTTTCAGACTGACAATCTAAAAAACAACTTTACCAAAAGATGTATTTTTAAACTGTGAGTTCAGACCCCCAAACTCCACATCTCTATCTGCTCCCAAAGGGAAACTGCACTTAAAAGATATTTAAAGGCAGCCTCCATGTTAACCTATGAGAGAGATAAGTCTTGCAATAGTGAAAACGGAATTTGGTAGTATTTTCCTGTTAGGACATATAAAACACATCAGTACATGTCCCACACATACACTGCACCCTGCCCATGGGGCTACCTAGAGCCTACCCTAGGGGTGCCTTACATGTACACTAAGGGAAGGTTTGGGCCTTGCAAGTGGGTACACTTGCAAGGTCAAATTGGCAGTTTAAATCTGCACACGCAGACACTGCAGTGGCAGGTCTGATCATGCTTACAGGGCTACTCATGTGGGTGTCAGAATCAGTGCTGCAGGCCCATTAGTAGCATTTGATTAACTGGCCCTGGCACCTCTAATGCACTTTACTAGGGACTTACTAGTAGATCAAATATGCCAATCATGGAAAAGCCAATCACCAATACAATTAATACAGTGAGCTAATGCACTTTAACACTGGTTAGCAGAGATAAAGTGCCCAGAGTCCTAAAGGCAACAAAACAGGTCAGAAAATATAGGTGGAAGGAGGCAAAACGTTTGGGATGACCCTGCAAAAGGGCCAGGTCCAATAATGCTGATTCCTAACATGTAGTTTTAGTTCTTGACAAAGCAAGTTGGTTTGCTTTATATAAAAATGTGGCAACCCCTTGACTATGCCAATAGGCCTGACATATTTTAATGTGGTATCGCCTTGCCAACACCAATACAGTTGCCCTATATGTTGTGAGACTTTGACATTGCTAATATGACTGCTTTATTTAAAATTGAATCCTTTATATACTGATGTTCCATTTGCTATAGGGGGGCAGCAGTACTGTGACCACAGTGACCCTTTAGGGTCAAATGTGATTTCAGAATATCATCAAGGTTAGTCCCATCTACCATATGCATATATATGTAAATTCATGTGTAGTTTTTAGTATAGTGTGTTTGTAAAAAATGTATTTTTTGTTTTCTGGACAATATTTATTTGAGTGCTGTTGTTGCTCCTGATTAGGCCTTGAACTACTCTGCTTTACTAACCTAAGAAAGTCAAGTGTTACAGAGGGAAACAACTATGGACCTAATAATTATGGGGACTCACAGCCTGCACAACTAATATCCCAATTTCTTATCTATACTAATTTTAATGTATATATATGTGTGCATATTACTACACATTTAAATATGTGGTATGTATAAACATGGATATAATAACATCAGTTATTTGTTAGAAAAAGCAACATTTCAACCTTCATCCTATGTCTATTCTCTCTGACTCTTCCTAAACCTTTCCGACTAGCATGAACTCTCCAACATCCATTCCAGCTTTTTCCCTTCTTTTTATCTGAGTCACCAAACTAACAGGCATGCATGTCTATTTCTCCCAATGACAACTCACAGCTTCACTTTTGTTCCATCCCTATTCAAAGATCTACTAAACACAAGACCTCAAGTGCACATACCTAGAAACCTACCACTGCTAACCACTAGGTAAAAATGAGGCACCTATCGCTAATCTACTATGCTAATCGTGGGCCTGTAGTAGTGTGATACTTGTTGCAAAGCACTTCAGTGCCTCATAAGGAGTATTAAGCACTATATAAATACAATTTACAATTACAATAGTAAACCAATGCAACTCCATTACAAAACACCAAATATGGTACCAGCTTATTATAACATTCATTAGAACATGTAATGACTCTTTGTAATTATCCAAAAAGCATTTCAAAACATTTCAATGACATTCATAAAACCATGCACTGAGTCACAATTAACTTTGTGATTCTCAATAACAAATTTTAATGACAATATTTAATCCATGGAAAGATTTACTGTTAACTTTGGCATTGTAAATGTCTTATAATTCTCGACAAAATGTCTCAATTCTACTTGTCACTTACAGCACCTCAGTCTTAGGCCTACTAAAAGGAATCCCCATACTTCAAAGCCTATCAACTAAAGTCCAACACTGCTTAAGGTATCATGAGGCTTCCCCTGGTGTCAATTATATAAGTCATGGGACACCGATAGTGACATTTGAAAAAGAGTGTAAGAACTCCTGTGGTGGCTGTTGCACTCCTTGGCAATTCATTGGTTGCACTCTACCCTCTCTGGGGCACCACAAGAGAATATAGGCACATTCTGAATGCCCCCAGAGGCTTCTGGGCACTCCTTTCGGCAGCGTGATGGGTGCTCATGGGGAATTGCTGTGCCCCTACGCTACACCCATTTCTCTGATCTTTTTTTTTTATTATAGCCTCATGTCAGTGCAATCCTAATTCTTTTTCTCCACTTGGCAAGGTTCTGAAGAGCTGACTAAAGCATTTATTCTCCTGCCTGCGGTTCATGCATGTGGAAAACAAAGCGCTTGTGAACCCCATACGTAGGCACAGCGCTGCAGCAAAAGTTAACACTATGCTTAAACATCCCAGGCACTGGAAGTACCTGGGGACTGATTCTGGAAAAATCCTCAGTGGCATTCATTTTTCTGGGTTCCAGGATAACTAGCAGCTCCCTGGGACTCTTCAATGGAGGAGAATAGCACTTTGGTACTCATTTACTTTGTGCCACTGGCAATGTCCCCAAGGAACAGTGGGCCTAGGGGTGAAATTTTGACTGGGAAGGGGGCCCCACACATGCCCCCCCAAAAGGAATTTTTCTAGTGTTGATCCTTGGTGGCCATGGCCCTGCCCGGGGATATCCTTTGAAATCCAAGGAGGATACTATATGTGTTTCAGTATAGCTTGGTCCCTCCTGGGAATCAATCTTCTCCTCATGGTTTGGTATCCCCGATGGGCTGCTTTGGACAAAGGCAAATGGTATTTTGCTCCTAGTACCTGGACTTTTGGTTTTTGGTATCCTGGAATCTAAAATGTGACTTTCCATGGAGAACTTGGTTGCGTTTTTTTACTGCTGTACTTACACAGGACCTTTCCTGTGGTGTTCTCCTCAGCTTAAAGTCGCCCTCATCTGACCCCACAGCCCTCATTGAAAAATACAGTCCATGTCTGCATGCTTCATATCACATACACCCCATGGTCACTTGAAGGGCCAGTAGGCATGCATGAAGTGCTGAAAGGCAAGAACTATTTGCCTTTCTATTGCTTGTTTAACTACTACCCAGGCACAGTAGTAAATGAAGGCAAATGGAGAAATGGTGGGAAATGGAAGGAGATTAACCAATTGCTGAATAAATGTAATCTTTATGGGTCTGCTTATCAACCTTTGCTGCATCTGCTCCTCAAAATGCCAGGCTTGCAGATAAGACCCAGTCTCTGAAAGGACAGCTGTCTCTGCATCTCCTATTCATAAGAACATTGTAATCGCCTATCTATATTGTTAGAGTTCTTACACTCATTTTTCAAGTACTGACAGTTATGTGCAATTTGTTAAGTTGCATCCTTGACATTAGTGGTTCTTAATTTTCTTCAATTGCTACTTTTGTTTTCTTTCATTGTTCTGCATATACTAGAAGAACAAATAAGGTACCATATTTAGTGAGAGAAACGAACATGACTAATCAATGTAGAGTGCATAAAGTAGTCTTGTGGTTTCATACAATTACATCTGCTAGGAGTCCAAGACCTCTTAAAATTGCAGTTGTTTTCTGCAAAGGGATGATGTTCTTTGTCATCCACCCCATTGTTGACGACCCTATACAATGCCTTAGAATCAGCTGGCACAGCTCTTGCCTCATTAATCTGCAAGTGCATTGTTTCCCATTCCCTAAGTGTGCCATATCATAGTGACCTCACACCCCAAATAAAGGCACTTCAACCAATCATAGTTGCACTGGGGTAAGAATAGTGGACCTACACACAATCCTAAATTTTGTTGGATTGGGGTTCCAACAGTAAATCTTATTCCACCCCATATTAGATGTGCTTTCCCCAATGATAGTTGGATTGGGGCTAGAATAGTACGCCTGACCTCCAAATATGTGCATTTTCCTTAGTGTAAGTTGAACTGAAGTTGAAATAGTACAGGTTATTCATAGGCAAAGTTTATTTGTTACAATTGTAGTGAATGATTTTGCATTACATATTGGTTCATGTTTACTTTGGATTTGTATGTTCCTCTCTGATTTTTGCATGCAGTTATTATTTTTTTTTTTGTTAAGACATTAATTAATTTGTAAAATATTTGTATCCCATTTATTAACATTCTGTTTCTTTAGCATATGTGTTATGCTTTTGTATTAATTTATTAAAATGTATCAAAGTTTAAATTAATTTAAAAACCTACACATTTTTATAATATTTTTAGAAATGAAATAATACTTTTTTGTGAAAATAAGCTTTGGTTTTAGTTTTAGATGCAGAGGTGTTTACAAAATATTTGTACATTTGTATGTGATCTAGCTTTTTTTAAATTATATAGTTAATATTTTTGTCTTTGAATCATTTTTTATTGTTATCTCCACAACAAAGAGTAATAGAAAGCAGGTATATAAATAAGAGATATATTTTGACTAGGATTGGTTGGAACTCATGGAGTCCCTCTAAATGGAATTCTGCAAAGTAATTAAAAAAAATCCCCAAGCACTTTGGAATTCTACCAGCAGTTGTGTGAAAGCCATCACCCGGTTCGCATGGGTGCAGCTATTTTGTTTCCCCTGTTTCCCCTGTCTCTCTGTGCATTATGCTGGACCTAACTTTTATTCCTCCCTAACTTTTATTCCTCCCTAACTATAAGTAATCTCACCTTTTTTTACTAAATTATCAACTCCTCATTTTCCTTTACTTCATCAGTGTGTGTCTTTGTGCTTGTGTATGTTTTATTGCTGTAGTTTTTTGTGTGTTCTTTGTGATTTTTTCAATACTTTATTTCATTTTGCTTTTACCTATAATTATTTATATTTTTTACTTTCTTGCTTCCTTTTATTTCTTCCCATTTCTATTTTTCCATGGCAGAGCAGGAGTGGTGGCGGTGTGGTGGCGCCAGCCATTTACCTTCTGGACGTCAGAATGGCCAAGGGGTATAGCCCTGTCCCATTTTTACCAAGGTAGAGGTGGCAGAACTTGTCTTTTTGTACAGTGCTACCTCCTCCCCATGCTGGCAGCTGGCTGCAGGCCTTGGAGCAATTAAGCCCTTTGGAAGCATCCACTGCTGTGGGGGAGGGTGCACCAGTTGGTCTATCTGCACACTGCGGTCCAGGGCACCCAGCAGAAGTTGACACTCAATCGGGCACATAAATTGGACTGTGAGCAGGACCTGCTCGAGTTGCTGGGCATTGAGGTGTAGGGGCTTGGCGATTCATTGCTATTTATTTGTTATATGTGTTCTAAATTTTTTCTAATAGCAGTACTGACTCTCAGAGGTAAGTTAAATTTATGTTATGACGAATACTATGTGACTTAGTTTGATCTAGTCAGGTGCTCAGTCAGCGTTTCCAAATTGTATTTGTCAGCTCACGTTTGGGCTGATTATTTAAGAAGCCATGCAGAATGATATTCGTCCTCTCATCAGAAGTAAGATAGTACCAGTAGTAATAAGTAATATCAGTGAGTTAGCATTCACTTCTCAGTGCCTTTCTTTATGTAGCTTGTGCAGTCCCTTCCAATCACAATTTACCTCTGAAGTGCAGTACAATATCGTCATAGTTTACATCTATGCATTAAAAAAATGGAGACTGAGTTGCCCCATCAAAGTTAGTTGAGATGCAAAGATCAGTTGTTGCAATATGCCTTGCTAGTTGTACATAGTCGTAAATGTAGTTTAGATTTAGGAAATTTTGAGTAGCACTTAGGTGTAGGGATTAGAAAAGTAAAAATAATAGGTCAACTCAAGTGAGTCCATACTAGGCAATATGATTTAGAAGAGTACATTTTACTGTGTTTGCTTCTGCCTATCCAAATATTTTCAAGAGAGTTGAGGCCCGATTACGAATATGGCGGTCTAGAAGACCTCAGTGGGTGAGGGGCTGTCTGGAGGATGATGGCGGTCCTAATCCGCCAGGGCAGCGATACAAACAGCTCTGTCCTGGTGATTATGAACTCATTTTCCACCAGCGGTTTCATGGCAGTACCCCTGCCATGAAAAGGCTGGCAGAGAACGAGTACAGGGGGCCCCAGAGGGGCCCCTGCACTGCCCATGCACTTGGCATGGCCAGTGCGGGCCCCACCCCGGGGTGACAAATGATGTGTGAGTAAATGGATAGAGGGGTGAAAGGGTGGTGAGAAGGAAGGATTCTGAATAGGTGAGTGTATGGATGGACGGGTGGATATATGGATCGTTCGAGTAGAATGATGAAAGCGTGGATGAAAGCATGTTAAGCTTAAATGGTGGATATCAAACGGTAAATAGAATAGATGACTGAAAGAATAAATGTACAATTGCTTGGATCAAGAAATACGGGAGCTGTTCTGGAGAGAGACGTATCATCTACTTGGTTTGCATGGTTATCAAAGCTTTCATTCAAAGTGGGGGTATTTTAATTTTCTGTCTACTCCCTTAACTCACTGTAGTAGTCTCACACCTGCCTCTCAATGCAGCAGGGGTGGAACACATCATATATAAAGTGGCATAGACAGACAGGATTTGCTTGTGTTCTAGTAGTTCTCTGCGTGCAGCTACCTGTTGTCGGTTTTACTTTCCTTGCTTCCAGGTTCCCTGCACGGTGCTCAGGCTCCTCTTCAGGTTCCTATCACGCAGTGCATTCTTTAATCCCCCTTGTCGGATTCTTCTCTTGGTTGCTCCCACTGTTCTATCCTGGAAAGCAAAAGAAGAAACCTGTTATATTATCAATGCTCTGCAGAGATCAAGCTGAGGGTAACATGCTCTGTGCACTCACATATTCAAAAAGTGATAACAGAACTATACTTATCTGAACTTGCATCTTTTCTGTGAATTCTGTATTACGAACTCTAGTCTCTGATGACTTACCTGAAAGGACAAAGATACTATGAATGTGATGATTTCTATGGATTGAAATAAGTTACACATTGTTTTCATATCCATGCACTTTTTAAGGCTCTTTATTTTTGCTTTTTGACTTATGACTAGAAATTAAATACAAATAGGAATGTGTGTTCTCTCTTTTTTCTTTTGTCTAAATTTCTAGCCAGTATTTTTTTTAGCCTTCTGACCTGAAGGAACAGTAAAACCTGATGTATGCTTTACTATAGGATGTACATGTTATAATTTCTCCTGTTCCCTTCTTACCATATAAACATGTACTCTCTCTCTCTTTTCCTTAGATACACACAAACCATGATTAGCTGCCATTTATCTTTTTCAACTGATGAACAGAAGAAGGGGGGGTATTGTTCAGGTATTTAGTTAAACATAGAAAATCATATGTACATTAACACTCACCAGAAGAGGCGACAACACTGACTCCCTCTTTGTCTCTATTTTTCTAATAGGAGGAGTCTTGAATAGCCTGAGGTATACATTTGCACCACAGCACAGTCTCAGTGATTCTCTTCTCTTCCATTCTCCTCTTCCCCGTCCTCCTTGGTTAGCTTTGACTATTGTTGGACTTCCTTGGTTGAGGGTGAAGTTGGGAGCCAGCATTGTGTCCTCCTGGGGAAAACAAGCTGAGATTCTGACAAGTTGTTAAGCAAGGCAGATATGCATCCTCCCACCCATCATCACACCTCCATTCACATTAGTCACCCATACTACTATGACATAGTTCAATTCGGCAGTACAATAATGTTGTCTGTGCAATGTGCATCTGCTGTAGTTAATCCAGCATTTAAAAAGTTGTCACGGCATTGTAAACCTAAAACAAAATCCCTAATAGCATGAGCCATATTTATGTAAAAGTGACATTTCATGGCTTCCGTAAAGGATTCATGCCAGTACAAATTTTACCCTTTTGACATTCGTCAACTACAGAGATGCATGTGTTGGCAGAAAAAGAGACCCTGTGACTAGTATTTAGCCACATCAAATTCCAGTGGCCCTAGAGAACCAGCAATTTACAACTACTGTGCCACTCTACTTTAAAAAGAAATGTTTGCACAGAGCACTGTTTATAATTCGTCATTATCCTTTTTCTTTCCTGCCTTGCTATAGCTTCTCCTTGTGCACTTCCTACTTGCCGGGAGCTAGCAGCCTGGCTGTGGCACCAGAGACTGGAGGCCATCTGCAATGAATATCAGAAGTTGGTGGCTCTTAAGGAGGAGAAGGATGAGGCCCAGGCAGCTGCCAACATGCCTGCTGATCTGAGCTACTCCAACCAGCCACCTGTGCGTCAAGCCTCCCAGGGTCACCATCACCACTGCCTCCAGCTGGCATCATCCCATCAACATCCCACAACTGATGCCCCACCTCATGCTCAGACAGCAATTTCCAGTTCCGCATCCTGTAAAACTTCGCCAGCCTGGACCTCCAGGAGGCACACATTGGTAAACCATGATGATCTCCAAACCAGTGTGGAAACACCCTCTTTCGAGCCTTTTTTGGATGTTTTCCTTAGGTTTATAACAAAGGCGTGGGCTTCTAGGTTTTCTTTCACACCTCTGAGTGCAAACATCACAAACACCTTCTTTAGCTGCTCCTGTAGCAAACGCAGCAATGGGATAGCTTGACCCATCATATTGTCCACCTTGCTAACTTCCCATGTGAAAACCTCAAAAGGGATCATCATATGTGTCAGGCATTTTCTAGGACCCATTTGTCCACATCCATGGTCATAGTTTCCCCACTTGCATTCCCTCCTCTTTGAATGACATAGGACGTCTTTAATTACAAGTCTGTCTGTCTTGAGACCAGCGGACTCACTGTGGCAGTCAGACTGTCACGCTCCTGGCAGTCCGACCTCTATTTTACAACCCTGGTGGTCGCATCTCCAGGGGACTTCTGCCACCATCAGGAACATGGTTTGCAACGGGGTGGTGACAGTGAGAGTTGTGGTTAGCCATGGTGTCACTGATTTGAGTCCCCTTACCTCCAGCCTTTTCATGGCGGGGTCCCGCCATGAAAAGGCTGGTGGAAAGGCAGGGCAGCAGCCCCCCTGCCCAACACCCTTGGAATGTGCACTGTTTGCTACGGAATTTTGAAGGTGCTAGGGGTGCAATGTGCGACGGCATTGTCCTTGGCTCCATGAGGATCTGAGGCCATTGCTGCCACATGGTTTCCGCTGGGTGGACTCGCTGAAACCTCATATTTCTGAGGTTTCCACTGATCAGCCCAGTGGAAACCTTTAATAGGGTTGGGGAGCCTGCTAGCTTCACAGCGGTCTCCTCCCCATCAGTCTGGTGGTCCAGGTTTCAGACCACCAGATTCATAATGAGGCCCATAGTCATTGATCTGTCTGTACTGCTCAAACAGACATTGCAACACACCATAGGTTGAGTTCCAATGTGTTGGCACCTCCCATATCAGGGCTTTAACAGTTACTCTATTATCAAGCTGAATAATCTGCACCCTCTTTGGGCTGTAAATGAATGGCTGAAATGTGTGTAGATTAATCTGCACATGGTCAGTCTGTTGATAACTATGTCTTCTTTCTTGAGAAACATTTGAACAAACAGGCTGATGGAGTGCAGACACTTTGCTAAGTTTGCATCTGTATGATTTCTCCATGGCGAACATGGCTACTGTTCCATGCCGTTGAACTCTGAAACATTTCTTCAGAGTCAAAACGTATAGATAGCTTTCAGTTTAGACTCGCAAAAGGGATCCAGTGTGCAGAGATGCACGTGTAAGAAGTGACCTGCCAGCTGGTCATTGTCTGTCATCAGGTTGAGAGTGTGGACATCACTTTGCTGCAAAGCTTGTCCAACCAATTGCAGCATATTGTGATGCAGCATTGGAACAACTGTAGCATAATGGGTCTGCTTTGGAATCTTCCAATTTTGGGCAGATGGTTGCCACAAATTCTAAGAATCCCACTCCTTCTACAAAAGGAAAAGGAAGGAGGTCCAGATCTAACATTTTGCCAGCTTCCCATCATACAAACATGCCATTTGGTGTTTGCAGTTGTACAGCCCCTCCTGCTTAAACAGGCCGGTAATAGTAGCCAGGATTTTCTTCTTTTCTGAGGACATCAACGCAGTTGACTTTCGAGAAGCAGGTGGTAGTAGACTCAATGTGCATCCTGGGGCAGTCATCATACGCCATGATATCTTCATCTGACTCTGAGTCTTCCTGTGCCATTGTGAGGTTGCTTAAGCAGGTGATTCTGGTGCACTGGGGGGGACAGGGCTGCTTTGTGTGAGGATGTCACCCTCTTCTTCCTCACCTTCCATCATGATTCAACCAGTTGTAGCTGATGTTTCCCATCTCTTCTTACCTTCACCATCATGACCACATTCAGCAATTTTTTTAAGGTGCTCCTTCCACCAGATTACATGATATTTTTTCATATGTTTCGTCTGGTCTCATAATGTGAACCAGGCTTACCTCGACTAACAAAAGCATGGCAAATAAAGCATATTGCAATATTCTTCTCTTGTTTGCTAATCATAAAAAATTCCTAAACTGGATGAGGGAGAGTTGCCTCAAGCTCACCTCAGACAAGACCGAGCTCATCATCTTCGGAAACTCCACTTTAGCCTGGGATGACTCCTGGTGACCCACATCGCTCAGCATCCCACCTACTCCGACTGACCACGCCCGCAACCTGGGAATCATCCTCAACTCTTCCCTACCAATGACCAGACAGGTAAATGCAGTCACCTCATCCTGCTGGCACACCCTCTGACAAATTGCAAAATCTTCAAATGGCTCCCGGACGACTGCCGCAAGATATATAACGCAAGCCCTAGTCACAAGCAAGCTCAAATACGGCAATGCACTCTACACCGGCACCATGACAAAGAACATCAGGAAACTACAACTCATCCAAAACACTGCTGCCAGACTCATCCTGAGTCTCCCCTGCTAGGAATACATCTCCCAACACCTGAGACTCCTACATAGGCTCCCGGTGGAGAAGCGAATCAACTTCAAACTAGTCACTCACACCTACAAGGCCCTACACAACATCGGACCCACCTACCTGAATCATCGCATCTCTTTCCATAACCCCGCCAGACCCCTCCAATCTGCCCAACAGGCATTAGCCACGATTCAACGCATCTGGAAAATCACTACCAGATGAGGATCTTTAACCTACCTCGTAGCCAAGAGTTGGAACAACCTACCCACACACCTCAGACAAAGCCCATCACTCACCATCTTCAGTAGGAACCTCAAAACATGGCTCTTTGAATGAAGCCCAGACCCACCACCAGTGCCTGGAGACCCTCACGGATGAGTAGTTGTGCTTTACAAAAACTGATTGATTGCTTGATTGTTGCAGGTTGAAATAGTACAGACAAATGCAATATTACTGCAGTTGATTACTTATGTAGTAAACATCAATTTAATCAAACATTGTCAAATCAAACCACACTACCACACCATAAAATGTATTTTCATATCAGGGAACACAACATGAAGATAAAGCTCCTTGACTTATCTCTATCTGTTTTAATGGAGGCAGCTGTGGTAGTCAGAGAAAGGTGCATGGGTAAATGGAATAATCTTTAAAAAACCTATGGCGGCAAGGTGGTCCAGGAGAAATTTAATAATCATTAAAAAATGAATAATGCTGCTGATGTATCTGCAGTGCACCACAGCCAAGATGTGCAGGACAAAAAGCAATGATTATTCAATAAAGAACACATGCAAGCCTATGCCAAGGCACATTGGCTGGATGGCCAAAATGGCCGCAAGCCACATGCTGGACAAGGATGCATGGAGAACAAAGAACACATGCAAGCCTGTGGACGTAGAATAAACAGCAAGGTCCCTGGTCACATGACATGGAGAACAAAGACAAATGGTGGATGATGACAAACACACCCAAGCTGGCCATAAGGAGGCATGGGGGTGAAACTAAAGAAAAAACTAACATTAATTCAGCAATGCAAAGCATGAACATAAACTGAGCTATAAAACGTTCACAACAACACATCCTCCTATGCCATCAGATATTACCCTACAAGATACACACTTTTCCCCCCAAAAAAATGTAATACAAATGATAACCAACATTTTCTATTTAGTCCAGTGCCATCGCTAATTCTCCAAAACTGGCATTTAGCACTCATTCCAACATATTCACAATGGTCCAAACATATCAGAAGTCATGTTCAATTCTGCGTCAGAAGAAGACTGGGAGAGATTCATAGCTGGTTTGTGGGATTCCATGCCTTCCATCCAGAGCTCCAGATCTGTCAGAGCACAAAAGTCTTTAGTGTTGTCTTTGACAGTAATGAGCGTAAGTACTTGTTCGAATAGACCAAATCTCATCCAGTTTCCTAAGCATGGGCTGTACTGGCTGAGATATATTTTGGAGAACATATGTTTCATTGGAAAAATCAGATGAAAAGGAAATCTTACTGTCCTGGAAGACGTGGGGGCATGGTTCCTGGCTTCAGAAAGGATGGCTCTCTTCTGTGGAGACCAAAGAAGGAAGTGATCAGACATGGCGTAGTTTTAGATGAAGGGGAGTGCACCATTGGTCCTGCTGGGCAACCTAGAACTCCAAGGGCAAGGAAAAGGACAGACCCATTACATTTGTTATGAAAGTTTGCAAGAAATAAGGAATGTCTCATGTTTCCTACCTATCAGGAATGCCAAAGCTCATTACATTATTTCTATAGCTTCAATCTTCAAATTCCAAATGCCTCTTTTGGCATTGCACAATTCAGTGCTCCAGGTCATGGGGCCATATGTACCAAAGCATTTTCCCATTGACACAGAATGGGTAAAACCCTTTGATACATCTGGCCTATAGTCTCTTTTACCTTGTAGGTGGTTGTCCATTCTGCGGTCTGTAACATCTAGCCTCATCCTCATTTGGGTAAGTTCAGTTCATCTGTGAAAAGCTTTGGCCTCAGTTTGTTTCTGTAGTAGACTACTCTGCTGTAGCTATTTTGTTATGAATATTTTTTAATTCTGCCATGATAGAGTCTAAAGTCACAGGAGGTGCCACCATGGCAGAGACAGTTGGGGGATCCGACCTACGCAAAAGTAAGTTGGCCAGCATTTTTTGTTGCCAAGCGGCTTTTCGTTGCCAGGTCAAAAAGTTAAACTGAAGCTCATGGGTCGTTTATCAGCACCAAACACTGGTTAGTGTAACTGTAACAGAACCCTTAGGCACGCAGTTAGGTAGGGTAGATTGTGTCCAGGTAAGCAGCAGCAACAGCAGGGGACCCATTAACACAGTAGCAGGAGGTAGAAGACAGCAGATATATTCAGAAAAGGCATTGTGAGTTGGAAGTATGAGGAAAGACAGCCAGAAGCCTACCAAATCCAAGATAGCATAATGCAGAGATCACTCCTGGGGCTCTGTGGTAAAGGTCACTGCCAGGTTCTGCAGAGAAGTAGGCCACATGTTCAATCCACAGAGTGGCAGTCATTATACAGCCATCAGATGCCGTGCTGTGATTCTGAAAGTAAGGCAGACGTAGTTGGCAGGGAGGACACATAAGTGGGAAGCACCTTGCCACCACTGATATGGGTGACAGCATCAGCACCTCCCGACAGTCAGGTGGGTCTGCAAGCCAAGGCTGAGGATTCTCCTCAAATGTGGTGTCCTTTATTTGTGCTTTAACAGAACCACCCAGGATTCAGTAGGCTATGTGTGCTGGTTCAGGATAGAGGCTACTGGTGGTGCAGGAGTAGTGCAGCAGCATCCCAGACCCCATTCTGGTTGACCGCTGAGGTCGATTCTCTTCTGCATCATCGAGGATCTTAGACCGCAGGTTTATCAGCAACGGGGAGACAAGGAACAATTAAGCTGTTCAATCCATAGCAATGTGAGAAGCTGCGGACCTGCACTAACAAGCCATCATTACCATTGCAGAGTTGCTCTGACCCCTGTGGATTGATTACTTTTTAACAAATAACCACAACATAAATTAATGTTAATTATATAAAGAATACTTTGAAAAGTATCACAATATGTTACAATTTAAAGTGGTTTTATTTAAATTCAATTACTATTCAAAATTATCTTATCCATGTTTTTATAATATAGTTTGATTTTCAATATTTTTGTTAATCCTACAATAATTTTTAAATTCGATATTATTTTTGTGTCAGATATTTTTTAGCTTTAGATGTATTTGAAAGGTAACATTTTGGAATCAATAATTTTCCTATTTAATTACAAAATGTTGGTAGCCAGCATTTTTGCTTCCATATTTAGGTAGGTCAATGTTTATGTAGCTGATATTACAAATTATAAAACCTTTTACAGTGTATATTAATATTTTTGCTAGTGAAAGTTCACATTTTAAATGTGGTGTGCTGCCACAGAGTCTTACAGGTTCTGTTTTAAACATCCTCAGAAAATCATATCAATCTCACAGTACACTATTACAATTAAAGCAAGTTATTGGAGATGGTTGGAATCAGACTTCATTCTCAGATGCTATGGTCTGCAGAGAGTGCCAGAGGGTATTACAGTTGAAACTGCTTGTTCTCCTGCATGGCTAAGAATGCTGGACACCAGGATCAGGGCTGGCTTTAGGGCGGTGCGACTGGTGCAGCTGCAACTGGAGCTGACATGAGAGGGTTGTAGTGGTTTAAAGACACATGTTGCACAGGTCCTTTTGTATCTAATAGCTTTCTTGTGAAAGAAAGGAGTTTTCTCTAGTGGCAGTTTTAACGTGTCATGAAGCAGCACAGAGGGTTAATGTGCCTGCAGCAAAAAATGTGTACCATGCAGATCACAAAACTGAGTGCATGAGGACTATGGGTAATGCTATAAAAAATTAAATCTATGTCAGAGAGAGGCTATGGAGCGCTAAGGGATAGTAGTGAAGAAATTTGTGAGAAAAAAGGTCATTGAGGGGGCACCAAGAAACTTTCTTAGTATCCTTGAATTTTTAGAGGCCCAAAAGAGAATGTGGGAAGGTTGGAAAGATATGCTGTGAAGCACACATTATTACAGTCAATAACTGTCAATTATTACTCAGAGGTTTTACTGTAAAATAAAATATACTCATATTTGAAAACAATAGTTAAAATTGTGATCACTGCTGAAAATTGTGCATCCCTTTTGGTTCGAAAGTTCAGACTGTAAACATTGTAAACAAAATAAAAAATGAAGACTGTGGCTGCCACAAATTACCAAAGTGGGTCTTGGATTCACTTAGGCCCATAATTATACTTTTTGATGTAAACCAGCGCCGGCGCTGGTTTGCGACAAAAACTTTTAACGCCAGCTAATGCCATTTCATTGCGCCAACCGGGTTTCAAATTTATACTTTGAGGCACGGCGGCGCAAACCACTGGTGAGAGTCATTTTTTTTACTCAAACCAATGCGCCACGTCGTAAAGAAAAATGACCTTAACGGGGCGAAAATGACTTTGATCCGGTTTATGACGTCGCAAACCGGATATGTGCAATATTTTGAAGCAATAGCGTCAAAAAACAGCACAAACACTGCAAAATGTGCAAAGGAGACCCAAAATGGATTTTAGAAGCTATGATGGACCCCAGGAAGATGACACCTGACCAGGAACCAGCCAGGAGGACCCACAGAAGACCCAGGAGAGGGAAAAGAAGAAAATGAAGTGTTGGTTCAGTGCAGAGGACCATGAAATACTGGTGAAAGAGGTGACAGAACACCAACACCAACTTTTTGTCACCTCTAAATTGCCAATTGGTAGGAGAGAGGCAATTTGGCAACAAATTGTCGATAAGATCCACAGTGTGGCAGAAGTACGGAGAACAGTCACCGAGTGCAAGAAACGCTGGTATGACTGCAAGCACAGGACCAAGGAAAAGATGGCAAGGAACAGGAAGGCAGCACTGCAGACTGGAGATGGGAGTCGATCACCACAGAAGGCCCTGGACCACATGGAGGAGATGGTGGCAGCCGTCATCCCTGAGGAGATCGTCACAGGGATTCAAGTACAGGACAGCGCAGACTACCAGGAAACAACACAGATGCAGGGTAAGTCGCATAGGGAGCTAAAATGCCTAATTGTTAACTGCAAGGGGGGGGGGACATACCTACTACACTATGCATGTAAGCCATGATAATGAGGTAGTGGAAAGGGCAAAGGGGCACGGCAGGGGGGCATGGGCTGTGCTGGGCAAACCTGGGGCACAGCACAACACTACACCAACAACCTTTGCATGGGGGTATGCTGCCATGCCAAGGATGTTGGAAAAGCAAAGTCAGTCCAGGAGGCTAGGGTACAATGTAAAACTGGCAGCCTGTCACACGACAGCTGGAATTCTCGCTACATGAATTACAGCACAATGAACAGTCTCAGGCCATATCCGCAAGTGAAATTTAACATTGACAACAGTTGCCACTACCACCTCTGCTGTGTGTGCAGGACAAGTAGCTAATGTCAGTTACGTGCCCATGGATCAAACACACCCAAATTAGAGGGTTCAGGATGACAACGTTATCGATCCCCTGTTATCAATAAAAAATTGCTAATCCTGTCAAATGCCCATGTCCATAGTCGCTACAAACATCAGCCATTGTCATAAACATTATGAGGTACACAGCAGTAATGTCATACACATGCTGCACATGCCAGGGTCTACCCTCTGCCTTGGTCACAATAGCTGCAATGCCACCAAGCAACATCCCAACTGTCACAGTGCTAAGACAACAGCACTGAGGGGGAGGACATATGTTTCTGTATAGTGAAACACACCCACACAGACAGAAGAGGAAATGGAACACTACTAGGACCATCAGTGCCATCCACATTCCCCAACATCAACATTACACACTACCAATGCTGACACCTGTATTGTGCCATGCCAATGCTATACATAGTATAGGCTAGGTCTCAGCAACATATAGCTGGATGTGAAATATCTGAGACTGGGTCAGTTCCAGATTGTTAAGTGTGGTGCAAGTGCCATCAGAACACCCACAGCCAGTGCAAGGACACACCATGATAATGGAAGTAGACGGAGGGTTGAGTGGTACAAGAAGGTGTCAACACACAATTTGGGCAGAACCTACACCTAGAGGATGTGACACAGACAATTCCCCAAACTGCCCACACTACTTGTGACATGCAGGTGGGGCATAGGCCTGGGGGAATAGTAATATCAATGACAGGAACAGGAACCAAGATCACAATGTGCAACCAATAGGAAGTCAGGCAAGGCACATTACAAATGCCACAACACAGACACACTAATTGTACAATATCTCATTGCAGAAGACAATGGCTCTCCTGGGGATATGCCTGTCCTGGACTTCCCTGATGGCATAGATGACGAGCTGACAAACATCAGCCAGCAGACCCTCCAAGATGTCCTCGGAACCCTCCAGATCCCACCTTCAGTTGCAAGGAGGAGCACAGAAGTAGCAGCCATCACAGAGGAACCACCCACCACCCCAATTGTATGACCTGCAAACTCCAACCCAGCTGAGGACTCTGATGACACTGGCACCAGCTTTGAGAGGACTGTAGTTGGAGTACAGCGGGAGCTGGCCAAGGAGGTGTGGGTGGGGATGCAAAATATGGCAGCCAGCCTAGATCGGGTGCGTTAGTGCATGATGTCATCTGCTGAACAGGAAGCAGCCATGCAAGGGCGAACATCTATCTTGCAAGAACTCCAACAAAGTGTGAAGGAAATCAGCACAGCAGTAAGTGAGTTGACACAACACCTGGCATCGTAAACCTTTCAACGCATGCACAAGTGCAATCTTGACCCCCTCAGGGCTGACCTGGCTGCCTACCACAGTGATGTAGCAGCTATCCTTCAGAACCAGCAGCTCCTCCTTGCTGCAGTACTGCCCCTAATAGCCCCACAGTTGGCAGCTACCGGGATTTCTGCCTCCATGTCTTCAAACACTGAAGTGTGTGTTGCCCCTTCAAACCCACCACCACCAAGGGCAGAGGAGACGGCACACACATCGGAAGATGAAAACGTGGAACAGATCACCTTTACCCATAAGAGTACCCGGTAGCACTAGTCCATGCCAAATTGGCACTTATAACCAAGGTCTTGTGCTTCGTAACATGCCAGTCTTGCAACAGCTGCTCACAAGGACTGTTCTCCAGCCCACTGTTTACCTTGACACTATGCTCTGTGATTGTCTCTAACTACCTCATTGGCAATTCATGTTCCTCTGCACTGTATGACACTTCACCCCAGCATGTCCAATAACATTTCCTTTTGCACTTGTGTAGTATCACAATAGAAGGCGTCACACTAATGGACTCACAATCCTGACTACGTGAATTTTGCACTACACCACTTTAAAATAAATATCACTTACACAACCACTTTGTCTCTGTGTAATGTGACACATCAACAGTGAGGGATATTAGTGATGTTTGCCTCATGTCAATGACCATAGAATGTCAATACAACTTCCTTGAAAGATTGAGGGCTGATAACTATGCACTGGGTTCCGGATTGTACCATCATCTACCCTTCCTGAGGGTTAATTCTGAAGTAAAAAGACAAATTACAGTATAATGCTGTGTTGGACAGAAAAAGTCAGATTCAAGGGATATCTAAGCAGAAAATCTATGGGGGTCATTACAACATTGGCGGTAAAAGCCGCTTACCGCCATGCAGAAGACCGCCAACACACCGCCTATTATGGCTCTTATGACCCACATTTCGGAATCCGACAAAATTCAGACACCCACACAAGTCCGCTACACCAAAGGTCAGTGATAAACTGGCGAAAACAAATCCTCCACCGTCACGCCAACAGAAACACGCCCATGCTATCATGACCCACAAATCCATGCGGCAGTCTTTCAAACGCGGAATTCCATTGGCGGTACACACCGCCGCGCTCAAAATACACACACATCTCCAAAACACCGCCACATTGGACAATTCGAAATACATACACCTGATACACATACACACACCACTCCCATACAATCAATACTATAAAAAACACACACCCACATCACCCACAAACCCCTACGACCAAAAATTTAGATGAAGGCCAGAGAGACAGCACAGCATAGACAACCCCACCATACAGAGGCACACAACACCATCACCCACACTACTTCCACGAACAAAACACCACATACCACTACATATCACCACACTCATCAACACATACACCACCCCACACATCACCTACACCACCCCATGGCACGGCAAAGACACCCCAGGTTCTCGGAGGAGGAGCTCAGGGTCATGATGGAGGAAATCGTACGGGTAGAGCCACAGCTATTTGGATCACAGGTGTAGCACACCTCCATAGCTAGGAAGATGGAGCTATGGCGAAGAATAGTCGACAGGGTCAACGCAGAGGGACAGCACCCAAGAAATCGGGACGACATCAGGAAGAGGTGGAATGACCTAAGGGGGAAGGCGCGTTCCGTGGTCTCCAGGCACAACATCGCGGTACAGCGGACTGGCGGCAGACCCCCACCTCCTCCCCCACAACTAACAACATGGGAGGAGCAGGTCTTGACTATTATGCATCCTGAGTGCCTCGGACTAGTCGGTGGAGGAATGGACTCTGGTAAGTCAAATCTTAACTATCATATCCCCCACCCTACCTGCATGCTATCACAGACCCCCACCCTCCCCCCCATCACTCCAACTCCTCACTAATGCACTAATAACACAAACCACACATCCCAACACCAAGCCCGGCATGACACAACAAAGCATGGACACCCATCACTAAAGCATGCCCACTGCACATACCCATAACACCCCCCTCAACCATCATCACACAAGCTCCCACACAGGAATGCTAGCACTGGGGTACACGGTCACCCACCCATTGCACACCATGACACACACAGATGCAATAATCATGCTTTTATACCCCTGTAGGACCACTACCCAACGTTACCAGACAGGAGGGTCCAGACATCTCTACCCCACCCACAGAAGAGGCCCACAGTGATGACAGCAGCTCTGTCCAACTGGATCCAGATGACCAGCCCGGACCATCGTGGTCCTCGGGACAGTCGGTTCCCCACACCCAGTTACAGGCCACCACAGACCTTCCACCCTCTGGTAACACCAGCACAGCACCCACCCAGCGGGCCCATACCTCCGTACCCAGGACACGTCAATCAGCTGTGTGTCCACCACTACAGGGAACCCAGGATAACCCACCACCCCAACAACAACAGGAACCTGGGGGCAGTGGCAGTGAGCACACGGTCTAGGGGACGGAGGCACAGGAACACAGGGGAACTGGGAGGGCTGCTGTGCGACAGGGGGCGGACAGGCCTAGAGAACCCACTCTCCACGAGGCCCTCTCCTCCATCATGGGAGCCTACCACCACTCCCAGGAGACAATGGCAACGGTACTGGCCAAGGTTCAGGAGACCCAGCGCATGCAGGAGGAACAGTATATGGGCTTCAGGGAGGAACTCAGAACCATCAGCACCGCCCTGGGCACCATCCTAGGGGTGCTGAAGGAGATACTTAACACCAGGAGGGACACCGTGGCACCCCAAAGGGCCCCTGACACTAGCATGGATGAAGAACTGCCCACCACCTCCGCCGGCGCTAGTGGACAGGAGGCACCGCCACAGGACCACCACACCAGCACCCCACCCCCTACAGATGGAGAACCACCCCGCAGACAGTCCCTGAGATCCAGGAACAGGACAGAGCACGATGCCAAGACCCCCACCAAGAAATGAGACCACCCTGATTGTCATCCCACTGTCCCACTTTGTAACCCTGTCCACATTGGAACTGCCCCAGCTCCTCTTCCTATGCCCATATGGGCAGTGCACCTGTGAGACTAATAGACTGGACTCTGCCATGGACATTCCTCCACCATCACCCATCACCAATTTCCCCCACCTCCAATATTTAGCGCTTCAATAAACACCCTTGAAGCACAAAACAATCTGGAGTCAGTCTGTTATGAAAATGTGTATTAGCAATGACAGTGAAAAAATCCGTTCTCAAATGTAATGTCAACATACCTATGTCACACATCTCAAGTCCATGAGGAATCTAAGCAGATGACACACGTTGGTAACCACACTTGTGAAACCGTAATGGAAATTTACAACTCAGTTACCATATACTGGTTGAAATCGACAGACAGGATAGAGGTAGAAGTGTGAAAGTACTTGTAGTAGGCAGGAATGTGTTCTCATCTGTGTCTCACTGGAAATATTGCTGGATAACTGAGTCCCTGTTGTCAATGTCTTCTTCCTCTGCTTCCTCCTCATCACTGTCCACAGGCTCCACAGCTGTCACAACACCGTCATCTGGACCATCCTCCTGCAGAAAAGGCACCTGTTGTCGCAAAGCCCGATTGTGAAGCATACAGCAGGCCACGATGATCTGGCACACCTTCCTTGGTGAGTAGAATAGGGAATCACCTGTCATATGGAGGCACCTGAACCTGGCCTTCAGGATGACGAAGGTGCGTTCGATCACCCTCCTAGTCTGCCCATGGGACTCATTGTAGTGTTCCTCTGCCCTGGTCCTGGGATTCCTCACTGGGGTCAGTAGCCATGACAGGTTGGGGTAACCAGAGTCCCCTAATAGCCACACCCGGTGCCTCTGGAGTTGACCCATCACATAAGGGATGCTGCTATTCCGCAGGATGTAGGTGTCATGCACAGAGCCAGGGAACATAGCATTTACCTGGGAGATGTACTGGTCTGCCAAACATACCATCTGTACATTCATAGAATGATAACTCTTCCGGTTCCTGTACACCTGTTCACTCCTGTGGGGGGGGACCAGAGCTACATTGGTCCCATCAATGGCACCTATGATGTTAGGGATATGTCCAAGGGCATAGAAGTCACCTTTAACTGTAGCCAAATCCTCCACCTGAGGGAAAACGTTGTAGCTCCACATGTGTTTCAGAAGGGCAGACAACACTCTGGACAACACGTTGGAAAACATAGGCTGGGACATCCCTGATGCCATGGCCACTGTTGTTTGAAATGACCCACTTGCAAGGAAATGGAGCACTGATAGCACCTGCACTTGAGGGGGGATCCCTGTGGGATGGGGGATTGCTGACATCAGGTCAGGCTCCAACTGGGTTCCTGGATTGTGGCACGGTCAAACCTGTAGGTGATGATTAAATGTCGCTCCTCCATTGTCAACAGGTCCACCAGCGGTCGGTACACCGGAGGATTCCGCCATCTCCTCACATGTCCCAGCGGACGGTGCCTAGGAAGGACAACAGCGACCACAGAGTCAAACAACTCAGAGGTATGTACCCACAGTCTACACAGAACGCGCCTGTATGTGTGTTGAGTCTAGGCCTAGGTATGTGTAACGCAGTTGAAAATGAAGCCATGTGGGCCTCTGAAATGGCGGCTCCCTGACCTCTAAAGTGGGACAATGGGATGTGAGGTAACTGCGCTGGCATTGTACACCGTCGCGGTAGGCGGACAAAGACCGCTGCACAATGCTGCATTGGTTAACATTGGACCCTATGGGTCCCAGGAGCCAATGACGAAGTGTGCTGGCGGTGATGATACGCACCGCCGCGGACGTCACCGAGGCGGACGTGACCGCCATTTTCTATCTGTTGAATCACTCGATACCTGATCTTCGACAGGAGAGGACTTACACTGCAAGTGCTGCTGTGACCTCGGACTGGAGGAGACAATGGCTTGTGCGTCTGGGGAAAGGGCCCCTGCCTTCACTGCACAGGAGTTGGAGAAGCTCGTGGACGGGGTCCTCCTCCAGTACACGCTACTCTACGGTCCTCCAGACCAACAGGTAAGTACACAGGGAGCACGTCGTATGGGCTATGCCTGAGTGTAGAGGGCTGGTTGTAAGAAGGAAGGGGCCACAGTTCTGCGTGCATGAAGGACTGTGAATGCATGTGCCACATGGCAAGGCTAGGGATGTGGGCCACTCACTTCGACGGTGCAGTTGCTAATGACTTCTCTTCTTCCCCTGTACATTTCATTTAGGTCAGAGCCCACCAGAAAAAGGATATTTGGCGTGCCATCGCCAAGGACGTCCGGACCCTGGGGGTCCACCACAGACGGAGCACCCACTGCTGGAAAAGATGGGAGGACATTCGACGCTGGAGCAAGAAGATGGCGGAGGCTCAGCTGGGGATAGACTCCCAACGTGGGAGGGGTGCCCGTCACACCATGACCCCCCTGATGTTACGGATCCTGGCGGTGGCCTACCCTGAGTTGGATGGGCGCTTGAGGGCATCACAGCAGACACAAGGGGGTGAGTACAACATCATTCTGCGGACTTTGCGCGCAGTGAAGGTGTCTGGGTGGGGTAGGAGGGCTGTGGGTTCCCCTAGGCCAGGGCGAGTTCCGTAGGCTAGGCCCCTCCGTAATGCAGCCCATGTGGCACTCTACCCCACCTCTGTAGAGTGCCAAGTACAGGTATACACGCCCCTGTGTCATCTATGTGTGCAGATGTCCACCATAGCCATGTAGGCCATATCCCAGGTACTGCATCAGTGGAGCCCAACAGCGCGGCATAGTGCAGGGGGCTGCTATGTCTGTATTGTCCGCCAACGGTAGCGATAAGCCATGCACTCAACCTGTCTTTCTTCTGTCTGCCCTGGTCCTGGGATTCCTCACTGGGGTCAGTAGCCATGACAGGTTGGGGTAACCAGAGTCCCCTAATAGCCACACCCGGTGCCTCTGGAGTTGACCCATCACATAAGGGATGCTGCTATTCCACAGGATGTAGGTGTCATGCACAGAGCCAGGGAACATAGCATTTACCTGGGAGATGTACTGGTCTGCCAAACATACCATCTGTACATTCATAGAATGATAACTCTTCCGGTTCCTGCACACCTGTTCACTCCTGTGGGGGGGGACCAGAGCTACATTGGTCCCATCAATGGCACCTATGATGCTAGGGATATGTCCAAGGGCATAGAAGTCACCTTTAACTGTAGCCAAATCCTCCACCTGAGGGAAAACGTTGTAGCTCCACATGTGTTTCAGAAGGGCAGACAACACTCTGGACAACACGTTGGAAAACATAGGCTGGGACATCCCCGATGCCATGGCCACTGTTGTTTGAAATGACCCACTTGCAAGGAAATGGAGCACTGATAGCACCTGCACTTGAGGGGGGATCCCTGTGGGATGGCGAATTGCTGACATCAGGTCAGGCTCCAACTGGGTACACAGTTCCTGGATTGTGGCACGGTCAAACCTGTAGGTGATGATTAAATGTCGCTCCTCCATTGTCAACAGGTCCACCAGCGGTCGGTACACCGGAGTATTCCGCCATCTCCTCACATGTCCCAGCGGACGGTGCCTATGAAGGACAACAGCGACCACAGAGTCAAACAACTCAGAGGTATGTACCCACAGTCTACACAGAACACGCCTGTATGTGTGTTGAGTCTAGGCCTAGGTATGTGTAACGCAGTTGAAAATGAAGCCATGTGGGCCCCTGAAATGGCAGCTGCCTGACCTCTAAAGTGGGACAATGGGATGTGAGGTAACTGCGCTGGCGTTGTACCCCGTTGCGGTAGGCGGACAAAGACCGCTGCACAATGCTGCATTGGTTAACATTGGACCCTATGGGTCCCAGGAGCCAATGACGAAGTGTGCCGGCGGTGATGATACGCACCACCGCGGACGTCACCGATGCGGACGTGACCGCCATTTTCTATCTGTTGAATCACTCGATACCTGATCTTCGACAGGAGAGGACTTACACTGCAAGTGCTGCTGTGACCTTGGTCTGGAAGAGACAATGTGCGTCTGGGGAAAGGGCCCCTGCCTTCACTGCACAGGAGTTGGAGAAGCTCGTGGACGGGGTCCTCCCCCAGTACACGCTACTCTACGGTCCTCCAGACCAACAGGTAAGTACACAGGGAGCACGTCGTATGGGCTATGCCTGAGTGTAGAGGGCTGGTTGTAAGAAGGAAGGGGCCACAGTTCTGCGTGCATGAAGGACTGTGAATGCATGTGCCACATGGCAAGGCTAGGGATGTGGGCCACTCACTTCAACGGTGCAGTTGCTAATGACTTCTCTTCTTCCCCTGTACATTTCATTTAGGTCAGCGCCCACCAGAAAAAGGATATTTGGCGTGCCATCGCCAAGGACGTCTGGACCCTGGGGGTTCACCACAGACGGAGCACCCACTGCTGGAAAAGATGGGAGGACATTCGCCGCTGGAGCAAGAAGACGGCGGAGGCTCAGCTGGGGATGGCCTCCCAACGTGGGAGGGGTGCCCGTCACACCATGACCCCCCTGATGTTCCGGATCCTGGCGGTGGCCTACCCTGAGTTGTATGGGCGCTTGAGGGCATCACAGCAGACACAAGGGGGTGAGTACAACATCATTCTGCGGACTTTGCGCGCAGTGAAGGTGTCTGGGTGGGGGAGGAGGGCTGTGGGTTCCCCTAGGCCAGGGCGAGTTCCGTAGGCTTGGCCCCTCCGTAATGCAGGCCATGTGGCACTCCACCCCACCTCTGTAGAGTGCCAAGTACAGGTATACATGCCCCTGTGTCATCTATGTGTGCAGATGTCCACCATAGCCATGTAGGCCATATCCCAGGTACTGCATCAGTGGAGCCCAACAGCGCGGCATAGTGCAGGGGGCTGCTATGTCTGTATTGTCCGCCAACGGTAGCGGTAAGCCATGCACTCAACCTGTCTTTCTTCTGTCGCCCCCCCCCCTTTTTTTTGGTCTCCCTGTTCTTGTGTGCATCAGCATCATCAGGCGGAGGTACAGTGGCACCGAAGCACGAGGGAGCTGCATCCCACATGGTCATGGAGGGCCACACCACGGACTCTGAATACACAAGTGGGACGGAGGGCGAGGGGAGCTTCACGGCGGTCACAGGATCTGCAACCAGCGACATGGACTCGTCCTCTGATGGAAGCTCCCTTGTGGTGGCGGCAAAATCTGTGCCCCCCACTTCTACAGGTACAGCCGCCACCCCCTCTACCAGCACCGCCCTCCCATCAGCCCCTCTGCCTTCGCCCCATGCCCGCTCACCCAGGAGAGTGGGCATCACCTTCGCCCCAGGCACCTCAGCCCCTGCCCCTGTCACCTCTGCTGCCCTCAGTGAGGAGGCCATTGACCTCCTCAGTTCCCTCACTGTTGGGCAGTCTACCATTTTGAATGCCATCCAGGGTGTAGAAAGGGAGTTGCAACACACAAATGCATTCCGGGAGGGCATTCATTCTGGTCAGGCTGCCCTTCATCAAACCCTGCAAACTCTGGCCTCAGCACTGATGGCAGCCATTGTCCCTGTCTCTAGCCTCCCCCCTCCAACTTCCTCCACCCAGACCCAATCCCCTGTGCCCCAGCCTATCCCAAGCACACCATCAGACCAGCATGTACACACGTCAATACACAACGGAAGCTCAGGCAAACATAAGCACCACACATCCCACAGGCACTCACGCCAGCATCACACACATACAGACAAATCAACATCCACTGCCTCCACTGTGTCCCCCTCCTCGTCGTCTCCCTCCTCCCTCCCAGTCTCGTCTACACTCTCACCTGCATGCACTACTACCACAGCCACTATGTCCTGCACCAGCACACCCACCACCACACCCCGCTCACGTGCAGTCACCACCCCCACTACCATTTACACGCCCCCTGTGTCCTCTCCCAGTGTGTCTGTGACGCCCCCTCCCAAAGTACACAAACGCAGGCACACACCCACCCAACATACATCCACCTCACGACAGCCTCCAGCGCATGCACCTGCACCCAAAGCCACAAAAGTTACACCTCCTACAATCACCTCCTCTTCCTCCACTCCCAGACCCCCTCCAGCTACCCGTCCCAGTGTTCCTAAGAAACTTTTCCTGACCAAGCTTGACCTCTCCCCCCCCCCTCCAATTCATAGGTCCCATACTAGCACCTCAGCCAAAAAATCTCCGTGACCAGTGGTGCCTGTTGTTAGAGGTATGTGGAGTGCACCGGGCACCAGGGCAGCCAGTGTGACACGGAGCCACAGCACAGCCAGTCCCCCCCCTGTGAAGCACCAGAAGTTGGACAGTGCCCGATGGGAGAGGGGGAAGACTCCAGCGGGCAAAGCCACTCACAATGGTCCCAGGGGGAGTGTCCACTGAGCTGTGACTCCTCCCAAGGTGGGGAAGGGGCAGAAGAAATCGCCAAAGTCTTGGAGGAGCAGCACGGCAGAGAAGACCGCCATCATTCCCGCTGCCCAGGAGGCCACCGCCAGCCCCATCGTCACTGGCCAGGATGCCACCGCCAGAGTCAGTGCCCAGGAGGTCAGAAACTGCAAACTCAAGCACCGCTGAACAGGGCAAAGACCGCCATGGCAAGCACCGCTGAACAGTGCAAGCACCGCTGAACAGGTCCGAAACTGCAAACTCAAGCACCGCTGAACAGGGCAAAGACCACCATGGCAAGCACCGCTGAACAGGGCAAAGACCGCTGAACAGGTCAGAAACTGCAAACTCAAGCACTGCTGAACAGGGCAAAGACCGCCATGGCAAGCACCGCTGAACAGGGCAAGCACCGCTGAACAGGGCAAAGACCGCTGAACAGGTCCGAAACTGCAAACTCAAGCACCGCTGAACAGGGCAAAGACCGCCATGGTAAGCACTGCTGAACAGGGCAAGCACTGCTGAACAGGGCAAGCACCGCTGAACAGGGCAAGGACCACCAACTCAGGCACCGCTAGCCCATGAGCAGCAGGGGCAGTGACGCAACTGGGACCGTCACGGGGAGAGTGATGCACTCTGGGCACCAGTCCCCCTCCAGAACAAGTGAAGACATGCATCCACTCCGTCTGTCCTTAACAGGATGAAGCACTCTGGGCACCAGTCCCCCTCCAGAATCAGTGGAGACATGCATCCACTCCGTCTATCCTTCACAGGAGGAAGCACTCTCGGCACCAGTCCCCCTCCAGAACCAGTGGAGACATGCATCCACTCCATCTGTCCTTAACAGGATGAAGCCCTCTGGGCTCCAGTCCCCCTCCAGAACCAGTGGAGACTGTTATCCACTTGAGAGACTGTGGCTTTGCACTCCCCAGGATGGTACAGTGGGCAAACCACCCACTGTAGAGACTTGAGAGACTGTGGCTTTGCACTCCCCAGGATGGTACAGTGGGCAACCCACCCACTGTAGAGACTTGAGAGACTGTGGCTTTGCACTCCCCAGGATGGTACAGTGGGCAACCCACCGACTGTAGAGACTTGAGAGAATGTGGCTTTGCACTCCCCAGGATGGTACAGTGGGCAACCCACCCACTGTATAGACTTGAGAGACTGTGGCTTTGCACTCCCCAGGATGTTACAGTGGGCAAACCACCCACTGTAGAGACTTGAGAGACTGTGGCTTTGCACTCCCCAGGATGTTACAGTGGGCAAACCACCCACTGTAGAGACTTGAGAGACTGTGGCTTTGCACTCCCCAGGATACATCAATGGGCATGGAGCCCCCTCGTGGATCTGGCGTGGTGCACTCATCCGGCCGAGGTGCCCCCCCTTCCCTTCCCCCTGAGGTGCCTGTTGTATTTCTATCTGATGCCCCGGCAGTGTTCTCTCAGTTTTAATCAGGTATCTGATGTGGGCCTCGCCCATGCATTTTGGTCCCAGTGGTCCACGGACAATGAATGGTGCATTACTTGCACTACTAATCGTGATCTCTATTTTGTTGAATGTGTAATTATATCTGTATGTATTTGGTTACTGTATTTTGATATATTACAATGGTTGAACGCATTTCCTTTTGTGTTTGCCTTCTTCCATGGGGGTTGGGGGTTGCTACTGTAATGTTTGGATATGCATTGGTGTGTGTGTTGTAGTGGGTGAGGGTCGGGGTGGGGGTATTGCATGTGTGTGTCCCTGACTTTTTGCCTCCCCCTCCCCTATGTCGTAGGTGCAGTACTCATCGTTGTCTTCGCCGCTGGCGTTGATGATGGTCGTATAGGAGCAGGAAGACTATCGCAGGAAGAATTTGGAGTTCCGGTTCCATGGTGTCGTCTTTCCTCATGGGGTGTGTAGAGGTGAGCGTTTTCCCTTTGAAATGGCTGTTTCCGCCGTGTTTTATCCGCGGGGAATCCACCCCGGAAAAGGTGGCGGATTGGTAGGTTGTGATACTGTGGGCGGTACATTGGCTACTGCCTGTCTGTTGGTGGTGACCGCCAAGCTGTTTGTCTGTACCTCCATGGCGGTCGGAGTGTTAAAGTGGCTGTCTTTGTTGGCGGTTTCCGCCACGGTCGTAATTGCAAATTTTTTACCGCCGGCCTGTTGGCGGTCTTACCGCCGCTTTAACACCGTCCGCCAGGGTTGTAAAGACCCCCTTTGTCTTCAAATTTTTCTTCTAGACAATCTTTAGGTAAGTGACATTTGACTCTAAAATTTCATCACACACACACTCTATACAGCAGGAATGGATGTGTACGACAAATAAGTAACCTGGCAGTACAATTTAAGAAATGATAGGTGTGAGTCATGTATACTATACTACATAAGATTACCCCATCACTCACCGTATCAGGGTTCACATGAACATCAGGCTGCAGGCAGACGTACCACAGTGTCCTCAATACAAAATCTTATCTCAAAGTATGACAGATTTAAAACATACATCCAAACTTAACAACACTTTGGAAACCATAGGAACCTTGAGTGGTGGGTACAATAGATGGAAGATGCATAGAGAAGTAGCTTTGGTGTAGCTGCCAATGTGACAGCTCAATAGGGATTTGGATGCAGGATGGCACAAAATACTAAAATGACACTGTTCACCCATGCCAAGGCCCTGATCCCCAAGCATATGACACATACTGTAAAGGAGTGCCTAAGTATTTATTGAACTGTAAAAATTAGGATGCTAAAATTAGGGGAACCACGTTGACTAACCTAACCTATCCTAACTACACATTACCCACAACTGGCCCTAAATACCCTAAGGTAAACTTACTTATCACATTTAACTAAACACTCTAAACATCAACCCCCCATCCTCCCTTATATGACGGGACACATGGAGGACAACATACACTAACCTAACCACATACTATCTTATCCTAAACAATTATATATTTTTAGTTTTTTATGTTTTTTATATATTTTTTTATTTTTTTAACACACAAAAACCCCAACATCATCCCCCACCCACAAAAAATACACATGTAAAAATATCATACCCTCAACCCCCCCAACCCACTTACTAACTAAACTTACAGCCTATTCTAACCTAACACAAGGTGATAACGCATCTCCCTCCTCTGGAACTAGCGGATCTGATTGGCATCCATATTGGCTGCTGTTAAAAAACATAAGGCCAAACATTAGTTGCATCATTGTGTGATACAGCTACTGATGATATTAAAAAAAATACATCAATATTATCTTAAACAGGCCAACTCACAGTACAGATCACAGATTCTCCCTGAGGAAGTACAGCCCACACATGTCCTATCTAATAGCACAGCAATGCTCAAAAAGCTGTGTACCTACTTAAATGATCTAAGCATCATTGTTCTGCCATTAGTCACATAACAAATGCTGCAAGTCCTCCACATGTGACAGGCCAACTAATGACTATCTTCTGGATGACAATCAAGGGCCACAAGATTTGTGATTTGTAAATGGAATTGCCAGGATGGTATGCAGTTGCTAATCATGAGTGGGTATCCTAGGATTTACATGTCTGTGTACTACACCTGGATCCTCACACCTAGGTACACATTTTTCATAACCCTAAGCCTGTACCTCAGGGGGGGATGGACAAGCAACATATACTTTCAAACATCAAGGACAGCCAGGAAGCTTTGGATAGCTGTCCATGGGTTTAGTCAGTCCACCACAGGTAAGGAGGGTGTCCAACTAGGATAGACACAAACATTGTACAATCCCATCCACATTTATGTTCCTAATTGCGGACAATTGTCAACATCATTTGATACTACCATAACCTGTCCTACAACAAGCACATAGATGCAAGCACCCATCTCGGCATGAGCTGCATGCACACCTATGACATTGTACTCAGGTGGCACATACATGTAGCACAACATATGGAGCTAGATGCTGCTAGGAATTCAAACATACAGTCTAACATGTTCATTAGTGAACAGGGAGGCTCAAGTCTGTGACTCTACACCACTGATTGTCCAACTCAAATATGGAAAAACAAGGCAAACTCCAGTCAAGGTACATATCAGATCATATGCCAGCACATCATACCTTGTTATGTGTCCAACATACAGGAGTCAATCACACACATCTGCAAACACAACACAGAACTGAAATATCAACACTTACTGGATATGTCTGGGTCTGCAAATCAAGCCACTTCTCCAATTGTGTAGGGGGAAGGTCCACCTGCAAAGCATGGAAGGGTGAAATGTGCTTAATGTCTGTGCACTGTACAACACTTTGAAGAAAACATTACTGTGTGTGACATTACATCTGAAAGTCCAGCCCCTCAGGCATGGTGATACTCCAGCATACAGACCCTGTCACTCCAGTAAGTGATATACACACATATGCACACATGCAGTGGCCCTAACTATCACGTGGTGACTAACAAGATTCATCAATTGGTTGCAGATTCATTTATAGAGTGTACTACATTTCTTAATTTGTTGTTATGAGATACATGCAAAGCCACACTTTACTTGTGCACTGCAATACCAGTCACTCAGGTATTGTGGCATGTGCATCAAGGGACAATCAGTTACTGTGTGATGCTCTTGTGTGTTGAGTTTAGCTCATTAATTTTTATGCTTTCTATGGTCCGTTACATGTGGGCCTGTGTTGCGTGTAGGTTACATATGCTACATTTACAGTGTACCCTGAGCCACATATGCCCTCTATGACACCATAATGGCAGGGATCCTGTGCGTTACTTGATGACAACCTGACGCTAAACATGGGTTGGCCATTTATCTAAATGGATACAACAAAGAAATATATGCTGACAGTGTATATTTTGGTCGTCCATGACAGAATGCATGGGCACAGGTGTAGTCATTGCACCTAAAATGTGTCACTCATTGGCCTGTGTACCCATTCACAGTTAGCTACATTCATCATCTTACTTTAGCCAAGTTGGGAGATCAACGGGTATACAGCAAACTGACACTGTCCCATTATTGAAACATGGTTTAGTAAATGTCCTACTGTGGCAATCATGATGATGTAGGTTTGAATTTGTATGCACCTTGGGAATGGCAGCAGTCACAGGAATGCTGGTCTTCTGATCTTAGCATACACCCATGTCTGTGATAGCCTTCATACTGGGAAGTTAGCTATTGTACATATGCTGCACTAGATAAGCAGGGGTGTACCAACCGTAAAGTAGCAAAGTATTTGGGGACTTTATATGTATGATGGAATTGGTCAGGGGTCCCTTTCACAACATCATGCAAGTCATACATTGTGACCAAGCATTCACCAACTCCAGGTATCCCATGATGACACAATAATTTATGAGAAGTGCATGGCTATAAAGTAACACAGATGGCAAATGCATCAGCTCTGTTCCCGCTATTGTGGCCAAGGCAATTTAAAACACACAGGAACAATGAACATAGGGCCAGGGATATTTTTTATTCCTCAATTGGTAGCGTTTGCTTAATTTTTTCTGCTACAGCTATGGAAAGTAGCACCAAACATTTAGATATGAACCTGTGTGCATTACTTTGGCATTCATTTCTAAGTTAACTGCGGCACAAACCAAGTCAAACTATCAGCCTAAGATATTACCTGATGTTAGGAAGAACCTTGTACGTGTGGCCCGGAATACAGTACAGACATGTATTCCAAATAATTGGGGATCACCTTAATTCCTTGCTTTAGCTTGTGAAATACATCTTTTTCCTGGTACTGCAGTCTTGCTCTCTGGCAACAAGGTCAGCCCAGCGATGCTTGAGTTGGTGGTCGTTGCGTGGTGTGTTGAAAATTCTCCACAGATGGTACAGCACCTTGGACCACCTGAGCCACCTCGCCTCCGTGTGATACCCCTGTATCACCCTGCCACCTGCCTCAATCATCAGGGGGAGGAAGTGGCACACCAGCCAAATGAATGCCCCCAGCTCCTCCTCACCCATTCTCCTCAGACGTGACCTACACAACATGACCAAAATAATAGTAATAGGAAGGGGTACAGAGTAAAATACAGGGAAAGGAGGGAAGAAAATGAATGTAAAGTAACCCACAAACAGCCCAACTATCTCCACACTAACAATACCCACTACACACTCACAACAGTACAAAGACAAAATTAGACACCAAGTATGCCCAAAACACACTTACAATAAACAACTAAGACAAATACAAATGAAACAGATGACAAATAGGATGACACTCAGAAGACAAAAGCACAATTTGGACTGACAAAATACTCAGCACAGCCAAACAGTCTAGAAGATTCCCAGACTGCAAAGTGAAAGTGAAAGTACACCCACTGTATCATTTCTGTAAACAGGATATCCTATTACATCACTTCCTGCCTCAAATGCGATGCATTTTTATTATGATGCGTCAAACATTTATGACGCTTACGGGCTGTGTGTCAATTTTTTTTTACACAAATGCTTACAATTCCCCAGCATTCATAGTTCCAAATATTCTTCATTGGTAACCAATTTCATGGGGTACAGTGTAGGAATTACAGCTCGGGGCCAATGGATGTATAATGGCTGTGAGCGTCATTTTTCAACGCATATTTGGCAAATTCTGACTATATGTGTCTTTTTTGACGCATTTGCGTCAAAATATGTCTTTTACTGTGTTTGTGTCATTTCTCTCATTTTGAACATACATGACAGCTGTAACTGTACAGAGATAGGCTGTTTGCACCTGCATTGTGTGTTCCAGTGTGTGGGCAAATGTGCCAGACCACACTACTGCGGACCATAATGCTCATGTTGTTGTACCGGATGAGCACTCTTCACTGACGCAATAGATACCCAAACTTTTTGAATAAAAATCAGCATTACCCAGTTTGAGCAGGTTGTGCATCAATAGAGGATAGCAAGGCTACGCAATTTAATACATTAACTCATTGCCTGTGTGTTTATGTCTGTGAATTGGCTATTTCAATTGTTGTTGGGCCTATGTGTGAACGCCACACGACGTGCTTTCATTAATGTGCTTGTATGCATGTGTTGTAAATGTGGATAACCATCAGATGCAATTCAGTGTAGAAATGAGTCAGGATATGTGTTTGTCATACATGTAGCGTCTAATGCTGTGTGAACTGCACTGACTTTTGGGACAATACATCTCCCATGACAAACTATGCACAGGATAGATAGAGGAAGGTTGATAATGGCAATGAGTAAGCCATGACATGTACAGGAATGTTGGATACCACATCCTGGTCACTTCTTTGTATACTACCCATGAGTCAGTCTTTTGAAAATGCTATGTAGGTACAGTGTTTGTGACACAGAGTAGCAAAAACAATCCAAAAATGGAATATCACTCTGGCCTGTGCCATCCTGCACAATATATGTGTAAGGAGGAACATTCCCGTCTATGAACCAGACCCACAAATGCCTGAAGAGGAGGAAGAGGACGATGCTGTCCATCAACATGAGGGGGACTATCGAAACACTGCAGCAGGATTGCGTCGGAGACAACACATTGTGCAAAACTTCTTTTAACTATAGTCACCATCACCACTTTCTTATCATATGTCATTTGACACCTCATTTAATCACTAAATCATGGTATGGGTAATTATTTATGCATCACATGATCCCTAGGAATCACAATCAGAGTTTAGGATCATGGATCAGTGCTGTAATACAGATTAGGATACAGAAAAAGCCACATCACATTTGATGGGTATGAATGTACACCCAACTTCATGCACAGTGTAAATGACATATATCGTGTTTATTTCACATTTGAAGGGCAATATCAGAGTAGCACAGCTATGGCACACATCCATGTTGGCAACATGGTTCATCGCAGCATATGGCACACAACTAAGACACCATCAATTACAAGTAAAAAACCTGTTCATACATGAGGTAGTGAATGTACAATTGTATTGGTAACAGGAATGCATGAAACCACCCTTGACAGCAGTAAGTGTGACATCAGATATCTCTGCAAGGATCATGTGTGACAAGAAGTCCATGTAAGCTGCAAATGGATAGCATGAGTGCCCCAGCTATGACAAGCATTGCTCACAAGACATGCCCTGTGCATGCCATCCCAGGTCATAAGTTCTGCCACAGGCATATATTCAGTCTCTCCCCACCCTTCTCTAGGTGGCCCTGTAACTGGACTAATTATACCCTGATAATCCTTCATCTACACACACCCAGACTCACATTCTGACACCAGTGTGCTTCCCTCTTTAGTATGGCATGCCATAGACCTAGTTCATCTGTCTGCATGGACTTCAGGTCTGAAAATGCTCTGTCTGGTAGTTCGTAGGACCTGTAATCACCTGTCCATTGCTTCCCAAGTGAAAGGTACTGGAATATCCTCTCCTGCCTTCTGTGTTGCCTTTGGGGTCCCTGTTGGTGTTGTGGAATCTGCTGGTGTTGGTCCTGTGCTCTGCGTCTTCGTGCATGCTGGATGAATAGCACCTCCATGTCATCCTTTTGGAGCTCTGAAGTTGCTTCTGTGGGTTTTTCTTCAGTACTGGTGTGTTTGCCCCATTTTAACGCCTGCCCTGACCCAGCCTTTTTTTTTTAATGCAAATCGGGCTGTGCGCCATTTTCCGACTCCGCCTCCCAGCCGTGCATCATTTTGGTTAGATAAATATGGCGCATGGGTGTTTAACCCCTTCGCTGCCAGGCCTTTTCCCCCTCCTGTGCCGAGCCTTTTATTGGCTATTTGGAGCACTTCGCGCTTAGGCCCTATTAACTTTTTGTTCACATAAGCTACCCACGCCAAATTTGCGTCCTTTTTTTCCAACAAAAAAATGGGAAAAAGGGGCTGCAGAAGAAGGCTTGTGGTTTTTTCCATGAAAAGGGCATCAACAAAGGGTTTGCGGTGCTAAAATCACCAGCTTCCCAGCTTTCAGGAACAGGCAGACTTGAATCAGAAAACCCAATTTTTCAACACAATTTTTGCATTTTACTGGGACATACCCCATTTTTACGATTGTTTGTGCTTTCAGCTTTCTTCCAGTCAGTGACAGAAATGGGCATGAAACCAATGCTGGATCCCAGAAACTGCAACATTTCTGAAAAGTAGACAAAATTCTGAATTCAGCAAGGGGTAATTTGTGTAGATCCTACAAGGGTTTCCTACAGAAAATAACAAATGAAAAAAATATATATTGAAATTGAGGTGAAAAAAACATCCATTTTTCTCTAAGTTTTACTCTGTAATTTTTTCCTGCAATGTCAGATTTTCGAAAGCAATATACCGTTACGTCTGCTGGACTCTTCTGGTTACGGGGATATATAGGGCTTGTAGGTTCATCAAGAACTCTAGGTACCCAGAGCCAATAAATGACCTGCACAGTGTAGTGGGTTTTGATTCTATGCCGGGTATACAGCAATTCATTTGCTGAAATATAGAGTAAAAAATAGCTATCAAGAAAACCTTTGTATTTCCAAAATGGGCACAACATAAGGTGTTGAGAAGCAGTGGTTATTTGCACATCTCTGAATTCCGGGGTGCCCATACTAGCATGTGAATTACAGGGCATTTCTCAAATAGACACCTTTTTTACACACTGTCTTCCATTTGGAAGGGAAAAATGTAGAAAAAGACAAGGGGCAATAGCACTTGTTTTGCTATTCTATGTTCCCCAAGTCTCCTGATAAAAATGATACCTCACTTGTGTGGCTAGGCCTAGCGATCGCGACAGGATATGCCCCAAAACACAACGTGGACACACACGGAAAACAGAGCTGTTTTTAGCAAAGTGCCTACCTGTAGATTTTGGCCTCTAGCTCAGCCGGCACCTAGGGAAACCTACCAAACCTGTGCATTTCAAACCTCAAAATTTGGCTAAAAAAACACATGTTCCTCACATTTCTGTGGCAGAAAGTTCTGGAATCTGAGATTAGCCACAAATTTCCTTCCACCCAGCGTTTCCCGAAGTCTCCCGATAAAAAAGATACCTCACTTGAGTGGGTAGGCCTAGCGCCCGCGACAAAAAATACCCCAAAAGCGCAACGTGGACACATCCAAATTTTTGAAAGAAAACTGAGGTGTTTTTTGCAAAGTGCCTACCTGTAGATTTTGGCCTGTAGCTCAGCCGGCACCTAGGGAAACCTACCAAACCTGTGCATTTCTGAAAACTAGAGACCATGGGGAATCCAAGATGGGGTGACTTGTGTGGCTCGGACCAGGTTCTGTTACCCAGAATCCTTTGCAAACCTCAAAATTTGGCTAAAAAAAACACATGTTCCTCAAATTTCTGTGGCAGAAAGTTCTGGAATCTGAGAGGAGCCACAAATTTCCTTCCACCCAGCGTTCCCCCACGTCTCCCGATAAAAATGATACCTCACTTGTGTGGGTAGGCCTAGCGCCCGCGACAGGAAACGCCCCAAAGCGCAACGTGGACACATCCACATTTTTTAAAGAAAACAGAGGTGTTTTTTGCAAAGTGCCTACATGTAGATTTTGGCCTCTAGCTCAGCCGCCACGTAGGGAAACCTACCAAACCTGTGCATTTCTGAAAACTAGAGACCTAGGGGAATCCAAGATGGGCTGACTTGTGTGGCTCGGACCAGGTTCTGTTACCCAGAATCCTTTGCAAACCTCAAAATTTGGGTAAAAACACACATGTTCCTCACATTTCTGTGGCAGAAAGTTCTGGAATCTGAGAGGAGCCACAAATTTACTTCCACCCAGCGTTCCCCCAAGTCTCCCGATAAAAATGATACCTCACTTGTGTGGGTAGGCCTAGCGCCCGCGACAGGAAACGCCCCAAAGTGCAACGTGGACACATCCATTTTTTTTAAAGAAAACAGAGGTGTTTTTTGCAAAGTGCCTACCTGTAGATTTTGGCCTGTAGCTCAGCCGCCACCTGGGGAAACCTACCAAACCGGTGCATTTCTGAAAACTAGAGACCTAGGGGAATCCAAGATGGGGTGACTTGTGTGGCTCGGACCAGGTTCTGTTACCCAGAATCCTTTGCAAACCTCAAAATTTGGCTAAAAAAACACATGTTCCTCACATTTCTGTGGCAGAAAGTTCTGGAATCTGAGAGGAGCCACAACTTTCCTTCCACCCAGCGTTACCCCAAGTCTCCCGAATAAAATGATACCTCACTTGTGTGGGTAGGCCTAGCACCCGCGACAGGAAACACCCCAAAGCGCAACGTGGACACATCCACATTTTTGAAAGAAAACTGAGGTGTTTTTTGCAAAGTGCCTACCTGTAGGTTATGGCCTGTAGCTCAGCCGGCACCTAGGGAAACCTACCAAACCTGTGCATTACTGAAAACTAGAGACCTAGGGGAATCCAAGATGGGGTGACTTGTGTGGCTCGGACCAGGTTCTGTTACCCAGAATCCTTTGCAAATCTCAAAATTTGGCTAAAAAAACACATGTTCCTCACATTTCTGTGGCAGAAAGTTCTGGAATCTGAGAGGAGCCACAAATTTCATTCCACCCACGGTTCCCCCACGTCTCCCGATAAAAATGAGACCTCACTTGTGTGGGTAGGCCTAGCGCCCGCGACAAGAAACGCCCCAAAGCGCAACATGGACACATCCAAATTTTTGAAAGAAAACAGGTGTTTTTTGCAAAGTGCCTACCTGTAGATTTTGGCCTCTAGCTCAGCCGCCACCTAGGGAAACATACCAAACCTGTGCATCTCTGAAAACTAGAGACCATGGGAAATCCAAGATGTGGTGACTTGTGTGGCTCGGACCAGGTTCTGTTACCCAGAATCCTTTGCAAACCTCAAAAGTTTGCTAAAAAACACATGTTCCTCACATTTCTGTGGCAGAAAGTTCTGGAATCTGAGAGGAGCCACAAATTTCCTTCCACCCAGCGTTCCCCCACGTGTCCCGATAAAAGTGATACCTCACTTGTGTGGGTAGGCCTAGCGCCCGCGACAGGAAACGCCCCAAAGCGCAACGTGGACACATCCAAATTTTTGAAAGAAAACTGAGGTGTTTTTTGCAAAGTGCCTACCTGTAGATTTTGGCATCTAGCTCAGCCGCCACCTATTGAAACCTACCAAACCTGTGCATTTCTGAAAACAAGAGACCATTGGGAATCCAAGATGGGGTGACTTGTGTGGCTCGGACCAGGTTCTGTTACCCAGAATCCTTTGCAAACCTCAAAAGTTTGCTAAAAAAACACATGTTCCTCACATTTCTGTGGCAGAAAGTTCTGGAATCTGAGAGGAGCCACAAATTTCCGTCCACCCAGCGTTCCACCACGTCTCCCGATAAAAATGATACCTCACTTGTGTGGGTAGGCGTAGCGCCCGCGACAGGAAACGCCCCAAAGCGCAACGTGGACACATCCAAATTTTTGAAAGAAAACAGAGGTGTTTTTTGCAAAGTGCCTACATGTAGATTTTGGCCTCTAGCTCAGCCGCCACGTAGGGAAACCTACCAAACCTTTGCATTTCTGAAAACTAGAGACCTAGGGGAATCCAAGATGGGGTGGCTTGTGTGGTTCGGACCAGGTTCTGTTACCCAGAATCCTTTGCAAACCTCAAAATTTGGGTAAAAACACACATGTTCCTCACATTTCTGTGGCAGAAAGTTCTGGAATCTGAGAGGAGCCACAAATTTACTTCCACCCAGCGTTCCCCCAAGTCTCCCGATAAAAATGATACCTCACTTGTGTGGGTAGGCCTAGCGCCCGCAACAGGAAACGCCCCAAAGTGCAACGTGGACACATCCATTTTTTTTAAAGAAAACAGAGGTGTTTTTTGCAAAGTGCCTACCTGTAGATTTTGGCCTGTAGCTCAGCCGACACCTAGGGAAACCTACCAAACCTGTGCATTTCTGAAAACTAGAGACCTAGGGGAATCCAAGATGGGGTGACTTGTGTGGCTCGGACCAGGTTCTGTTACCCAGAATCCTTTGCAAACCTCAAAATTTGGCTAAAAAAACACATGTTCCTCACATTTCTGTGGCAGAAAGTTCTGGAATCTGAGAGGAGCCACAACTTTCCTTCCACCCAGTGTTACCCCAAGTCTCCCGATTAAAATGATACCTCACTTGTGTGGGTAGGCCTAGCACCCGCAACAGGAAACACCCCAAAGCGCAACGTGGACACATCCAAATTTTTGAAAGAAAACTGAGGTGTTTTTTGCAAAGTGCCTACCTGTAGGTTTTGGCCTGTAGCTCAGCCGGCAACTAGGGAAACCTACCAAACCTGTGCATTACTGAAAACTAGAGACCTAGGGGAATCCAAGATGGGGTGACTTGTGTGGCTCGGACCAGGTTTTGTTACCCAGAATCCTTTGCAAATCTCAAAATTTGGCTAAAAAAACACATGTTCCTCACATTTCTGTGGCAGAAAGTTCTGGAATCTGAGAGGAGCCACAAATTTCCTTCCACCCACGGTTCCCCCACGTCTCCCGATAAAAATGAGACCTCACTTGTGTGGGTAGGCCTAGCGCCCGCGACAGGAAATGCCCCAAAGCGCAACGTGGACACATCCACATTTTTGAAAGAAAACAGGTGTTTTTTGCAAAGTGCCTACCTGTAGATTTTGGCCTCTAGCTCAGCCGCCACCTAGGGAAACCTACCAAACCTGTGCATTTCTGAAAACTAGAGACCTAGGGAAATCCAAGATGGGGTGACTTGTGTGGCTCGGACCAGGTTCTGTTACCCAGAATCCTTTGCAAACCTCAAAATTTGGCTAAAAAAACCACATGTTCCTCAAATTTCTGTGGCAGAAAGTTCTGGAATCTGAGAGGAGCCACAAATTTCCTTTCACCCAGCGTTCCCCAAGTCTCCCGATAAAAATGATACCTCACTTGTGTGGGTAGGCCTAGCGCCCGCGACAGGAAATGCCCCAAAGCGCAACGTGGACACATCCAAATTTTTGAAAGAAAACAGGTGTTTTTTGCAAAGTGCCTACCTGTAGATTATGGCCTCTAGCTCAGCTGGCACCTAGGGAAACCTAGCAAACCTGTGCATTTTTGAAAACTAGAGACCTAGGGGAATCCAAGATGGGGTGACTTGCGGGGCTCTGACCAGGTTCTGTTACCCAGAATCCTTTGCAAACCTCAAATTTTGGCTAAAAAAACGCATTTTCCACACATTTCGGTGACAGAAAGTTCTGGAATCTGAGTGGAGCCACAAATTTCCTTCCACCCAGCGTTCCCCCAAGTCTCCCGATAAAAATGATACCTCACTTGTGTGGGTGGGCCAGGTGCCTGCAACAGAATAAGGCCCAAAACTTGTAGAGATAGAGGGGATAGCACAGCGAGTTTATAAGGACATATTCTTTTATACATCTTTAGACTGACTCTGCTTTGGGGACCCACATAAGTGAGGTGTCATTTTACTTGGGAGACTAAGGGGAACACTGGGGAGTAGGAATTTTGTGCTGGAGTGGTGATCCTACGAAGAAAAGTTAGGAAAATATGCTTTTTTAAGCACATTTTGAGGTTTACTAAGGAGTCTGGGTAAGAAAATGTTGGGGGATCCACGCAAGCCACACCTCCCTGGACTCCTTGGGGTGTCTAGTTTAAAAAAATGTCTGGGTTTGGTAGGTTTCCCTAGATGAAGGCCGCACACAGGACCAAAAGCATAGGTGCCCTCTCCCCCCCAAGCACAGGTAGTTTTGTAATATATCGTTTTGATGTGTCCACATACGTCCGTGATGTGCCAAACACTAAAATTTTGAAAAGAAACACACTTAGGTTATGTGAAAAAGACCCCTCACCCACCAACCAAGTTGGTGGCATGCTTCATCATCGGGGTCCCACCTGAGGCACCTAGCGTGTCACAGGTGTGCTGCTACGCTTGATTACAGCAGAGCAGGTTTTGTCATTTTTACCACACATACTGGTTGGATTTGGCACAAGGGTAAGTGATGGTTCAGTGGATCAAATTTTACTAACAAGAGCTTTCACAAAAATGAAATGCACTGTTAATAACTGAAAGGCAAATAACTGAACCAATGTCTCACAGCTTGTGAGCTGTAAAGCCGCGACAAGGCACCAACCGCTTTACAGTCCATTCACACAACTTTCATACATGACACACACAAGACCATTCACACCGCCAGCCACGGGCCCAGCACATTACAACACTCACATCGACAGACAGCGCCACTCAAGGGCCCATCACTTACATACGCCCACATGCCTGATACAACAATCACACCAGCTGATGGGAGTGTGTGGACTGGTGTTTGGCTGGCAGTGTGTTGCAGTAGCCAACAGCAAGTCAATATGTACACTCTCAGCCAAGCCCCACTCCACACACAATGGCATCATTTTTTTTTTTTTTTTTAAACAGAGGAACCCCTAACTAAGTAGAAAGAATTACAAAACTACAAACAAAAAAGCTCTAACTAAGAACATGACAGAAATGCTAACCATGAAACTGAACACATGAAAATACAAAACAGACATGAGTTTACACTCATGGTTGTTCCCAGAAATTCTTCTGGGTGTGGTAATTCTTAAAACAACCACCGACACACAGCCCAGGCTTTGAAGGACAATCTGGGCAGTACATTCGAGTCTCCCTCCGGATACCTCTTCGAAAACACACTCTACATTTCTTAGCTGGAAAGTCTTTTTTGGGTGTGGGAGGAATGTGCTCAGCAAAGTGGCGATCTTTCAATCTAGCCACATCCTCCACCACTGCTTCTCTAGGAACTCTGGCCTGTTCCACCACAATAAGGCTCTCTATCACTGACTCCTGAAATTTCACAAATTTCATCTTTGACTCTGGAGACCTATCCCTAAACACAATAAAAGCATTGAAGGTTGCTAAGTGGACGAGGTGAAGTGCTAACTTCTTATACCAAACATAAGACTTACGAATAGCAGTATAAGGTTCCAACCTCTGGTCAACTCTATCTACACCTCCCATGTGCTTATTATAATCTAAAATGCACACAGGTTTGCGCACTTCAGCAACCTGGCCCCAAACAGTCACGGGGGAAGTACTCTCATCATGGATGGTACTTAGCATGTAGACATCCCTCTTGTCTGAAAATTTCAAAGCTAGCAGCTCCTCGTTCCGCAAGGCACAGCACTGTCCCTTCTCAAGTTTTTTACAGACAAGCTCCCTTGGATAGCCTTTCCGGTTAGAACGGATTGTGCCACAAGCAACTGTGTCCACTCTAAACAATTCCTTGAACAACTGCACACCAGTGTAGAAGTTATCTACATATAAATGGTGACCTTTGTTGAACAGTCGTCTACCAAGATCCCACACAATTTTCTCAGTAACTCCAAAAGTGGGAGGACAACCAGGGGGGTCAATATTGGAATCCCTACCAGTGTACACACGGAAACTATACACATATCCTGTCCTACTTTCAGACAGCATATACAATTTAATTCCATATTGTGCCCTTTTACTAGGAATGTACTGCCTAAAAACCAAACGACCCTTGAAGAGGACCAAAGACTCGTCCACACTGAACTCTTTGCCTGGAACATAGACCTCCGAAAACCGATCTACAAAATGATCAAGGACAGGCCTTATCTTAAAAAGACGGTCAGAATCTGGGTGATCTCGTGGCAAGGCTAATGCATTGTCAACAAAATGCAGCATCCTAAGAAGAAGCAAATACCGATTACGACTCATGGTCGCAGGAAATATAGCTGTTGCCATCAAGGGACTAGTAGACCGATAAGAAGCCAGTGACGGCTTCCTTATCAACCCCATCAAAAAAGTCAAACCCAAAAACTTTTTTATCTCCTCTAAATTTGTGGGAATCCACTGGGCAGCTCTAGAGTGTGGCCTAAGTCTAGCAGCGTTGTCCCTCAAATGCTGCTCCGCATACAAATTAGTCTGCTCAACAATCTCTTCCAAAAACATATCATCCATGAATAACTCAAAGAAATTGATAGGCAAAAAGTTCTCTGTATTGGCTTTACACCCCGGGAGACCAGTCAAGGCAGGCAACTCTGGCTGCTCCATGTTTGGAGCAACCCAGACATCAGGTCTTATAACGGGAAACCTTTCAGCCCCAGGTTGCTGCACTATTGGCACATCAATGTCCTCCTCTAAAACAGGCCCTTCATCTGCACTGAGTGTGGCTTCATCATCAGAAGATTCCCCTCCAACAGAAACATCACTGCCAGAATCTCTGACTTCCTCCTCTGCCTCAGATGCAGAGTCCGTCTCATAGTCATGATCAGACTGTGACTCAAAAAGCATACCAACCACCTGCTGAGCGGTCATCCTGCGGCTAGCCATGATCTCTCCTGCTAAAATTAACTGGACAAATTCACCACCAACAACCAGCACTGTGTAAGACAAGTAACAAAGTGTAGCTTTGTTAGTAAGAGTTATAAACTCAAAAATTATACCGCTCACTTGCCTGAAAAAGCTTGATTCACCAGCAACTACACAGCAATCACCAATGATATCCCACTAAAAAGAAAGAAAGAAAGGCAAATTAGAAATAAAACAAAACAAATATAATTGTGCACAAACCTAAGGACAATTTCACACACAATCCTGCATTTAGTACACCCCCTACAAACATGTCATTCATGCATGGCAACAATACTCCTTTGTAGTAAATTGTTTTTACTTACCTAAAACATGCAACTGTGCAAACTGCAGGTCAACCACCGCCAAAACCGCAAGGAGCCACAGCAAATAAAGCAAAAGCTTTGAGCTAGAACAAAAAGGAGGAAACCATAAAACATTTTTTTATCACAAATGCAAAGTCTTCTACAGTTGACAAACCCCCCACCATCAAACATTTAGAAATTGGCGCCTAAGTGGATTCTGCCATAGGGGCAGATGGGCCTACTAAAAAAATAGGCCTGTCTGCCCCAAGGAAGCCAGAAAATACCTTTAGTAGTGTGTCCCCATGGAGAACGACCCTTGCCAAAGGGGACAGTCCTCAAACAAAAAAAACAAAAAAACACACACAACGCTATCCCTGGTGCCTAAGTGGCTTCTGTCCCCCTTGGGGGCAGGTGGGCCTAAATAAATAGGCCCATCTGCCCCCAGGGGGTACAGAAATGGCCAACAAGTCAATGCCCCCCTTGGGGGGGCGCCCCGTGACCAAGGGGACGCCCCCCCACAAATATAAACAAATTAAAAAAATCCCTGGCGTTCTAGTGGTTTCTGCCCCCCTTGGGGTTAGATCAACCTAAAAATAATAGGCTGATCTGTTTCCAAGGGGTGCAGAAATGGCCTGGGTACATGTGCCCCCAAATTGGGGGGCGACCCTTGCCCAAGGCCCCCCCCATCCAATAACACACACACACACACTATCCCTGGTGTCTAAGTGGCTTCTGCCCCCCTTGGGGGCAGGTGGGCCTAAAAATATAGGCCCATCTGCCCCCAGGGGGGGGGCAGAAATGGCCAACAGGTCAATGCCCCCCTTGGGGGGCACCCCGTGACCAAGGGGACGCCCCCTCACAAAAATAACAAATAAAAAAAATCCCTGGAGCTCTAGTGGTTTCTGCCCCCCTTGGGGGCAGATCAGCCTAAAAATAATAGGCTGATCTGTCTCCAAGGGGTGCAAAAATGGCCTGGGTACATGTGCCCCCTAAGTGGGGGGCGACCCTTGCCCAAGGCCCCCCCCATCCAATAACACACACACACACACACTATCCCTGGTGTCTAAGTGGCTTCTGCCCCCCTTGGGGGCAGGTGGGCCTAAAAATATAGGCCCATCTGCCCCCAGGGGGGGGGCAGAAATGGCCAACAGGTCAATGCCCCCCTTGGGGGGCGCCCCGTGACCAAGGGGACGCCCCCTCACAAAAATAAGCAAATAAAAAAATCCCTGGCGTTCTAGTGGTTTCTGCCCCCCTTGGGGCAGATCAGCCTAAAAATAATAGGCTGATCTGCCCCCAAGTGGGGCAGAAAAGGCCCTAAAAGACATGACCCCCAAAGGGGAGCGACCCTTGTCCAAGGGGCCGCCCCCCCATCCACTACACACACAATCCCTGGTGCCTAAGTGGCTTCTGCCCCCCTTGGGGGCAGATGGACCTAAAAAAAAATAGGCCGATCTGCCCCCAAGGGGGGCAGAAAAGGCCAACAGTTCTCTGCCCCCTTGGGGGGGCCGCCCCTTGCCCAAGGGGGGACCCCCCCCCACATAAATAAACAAATATAAAAAAATCCCTGGTGATCTAGTGTTTTCTGCCCCCCTTGGGGGCAGATCTGCCTAAAAAGAAGGCCAATCTGCCCCCAAGGGGGGCAGAAATGGCCCTCAATAATGGCCCCACAAGGGGAGCGACCCTTGCCCAAGGGCTCCCCGCAAGTCAAAATGATTGCACAAACAAAACAAAAAAAATCCCTGGTGTCTAGTGGGCATTCCTGCTGCCCGATCGCAATGCGATCGGGCAGCAGGAATGCTCAAAGAGACACCGGGGGAAAGGAAAAGCCTTTCCTTTCCCCCGGTGCCTCTTTGGCCCAAACCCCCCACCCACCGGGAAGAGGAACTCACCTCTTCTCTGAACGCCGCACAGGAAGCAAATGGCTTCCTGTGCGGCGATATCCCCATAATGAAGTCAGCGCGCTGACGTCATTATGGGGGGGTGGGGGGAGGGGTGGGGGGGTCGGGGTGGAAGGGGAAGGTCTTCCCCTTCCATCCCTGACTTTGGGGGGTGGGGGGAAGCACACAGAGGGAGCGAGAGCGCTCCCTCTGGGCTGTGTGCCGAGGTTACGTCCTCGGCACAGCAGCACGTAACCACTACGTCCTCGGCACAGAAGGGGTTAAGTCATTTTTTGGACGGGAACGCCTACCTTGCATGTCATTAATGCAAGGCAGTTTCACGCATCCAGAAAATGACGCACACAGTGGAATTTTGGCATTCGTGGGGTCGGGCGTCAAAGTATAAATATGGTTTTAGGTTTTTTTACGCAAATTTGTCACAAACAGAGTATAAATATGCCCCTTAGTTTTCAAAACTCTCAAGCATCAGTTTTTAGATAAAAACCTACTGCTGTCTAATAATGGTGGATAACCAATGGTCCACAGTGACAAACCTGAGACTATCATACCAAGTGATGCAGTCACTTACCATTTAACACTTGGGCCCATATTTATACTTTTTGATGCAAACCAGCGACGGCGCATGTTTGCGTAAAAAAATTTACCCGGGTCTAACGCCATTCCTACGTGCCAGGCAGGCGCCTTATTTAAGGTTTGATGGTAGCTGGCTGGTCAGAGTAAAAATAAATGACTCAAACAAGGCAGCGCCAGCGTAGAGAAAAATGGGGGTTGTGCGTAAAAAAATGGTGCAAGTCAGGTTTGAGTAAAAAATCATGGCTCAAACCGGACTTGCGCCATTTTTTGACGCACAACCCCCATTGAAATGACTCCTGTCTTAGCAAAGACAGGAGTCATGCCCCCTTGCCCAATTGCCATGCCCAGGGGACTTCTGTTCCCTGGGCAATCTCCACTGGGCACAGTGGCATGTAGGGGGACCCAAGTTAGGCCCCCCCATGCCACTTTAAAAAAATAAAAAAATTGTACTTACCTGTACTTACCTGGGATGGGTCCCCCCATCCATGGGTGTCCTCCAGGGGTGGGCGAGGGTGGCAGGGGGTGTGTCTGGAGGCAGGGAAGCGCACCTCTGGGCTGCTTCCATGGTCAGAGACCATGGAAGTGGGCCCACAGGTCCTTTAACGCCTGCCCTCACCCAGACGTTAAAAAACGGCGCACATCAGACTGTGTGCCGTTTTTTAAGGCCCGCCCCCTCCTGTGCGCCAAAATGACGTGGTATAAATAAGGCGCATAGGCCTTAAAGTCATTTTTTGGATGGGAACGCCTACCTTGCATGTCATTAACGCAAGGCGGTTTCCCGCATCCAGAAAATGACGCACACAGAGGGATTTTGACGTTCGCGGGGTCGTGCAACATTGTATAAATATGGGGCAAGGTTTGCGCTGAAGGTGCGTCCAAATTTTGATGCACATTCAGCGCAGAGAGAGTATAAATATGCCTCCAAGTCCCTGATTTAACAAGGCTTTGCACTGGGGTTTCATCACTTTTATGGTGCAGCCCCAAACCAAAAATCTTTCTGCCATTTACTAAGCCAATCAAAGTGTGCTGGCCCATATTTGCAAGGCCACACAAAGCCAACTTCCGTAGCCTTTCATGTCCTTCTAAATATAAACATAAAAATGCATGAAAGGGGCTTTCCATGGGTGTTGCTGTGGGTGTCTGACGCATTCCCAGACGCATTCCCAGATTTACAAGTCAGGGAATGGGTCAGATTCCTACACCACTTCAGGGTTGGTGTTAAAGTGGTGCAACAGGGAGAAATAACATTATTTTCTCCTAGTGTTTTCCTCTTTTTATGTGTGTTGCATTCTACAGCACACATAGAAAGAGGAAAACACCATTAATGGACATCTTCCTGCACATAAACAATCATCACTGCAACAAAGGCACACTCGCACAATGGTGTAAGGGTACATGGGTTTGCTCTAGCTGACAGCAATTTGTGCATCAGCGCAGGGAACAAGGACAGGAATGTGCTGTATCTTACAGATACAGCACATTCCTGCCCTTTTGTTTTGACTCAAGGCAGCACAGCAAAAAAGCTTGCATCACTGCTTTGTGCCAAAACGTAATAAATGAAGCCCTGAGTGTTAAGTCAGCCACATGTGGCCTGGAACATCCATTGGCTCAATGTGATGCTGTCTACTGAAAGGGCAAAATGGTTGTGAATTTGTACACCTATTATTCATAGATATTTCTGTGCTATCTGTGAAATGCTGGTCTTGCTTGGAGTCTATGGCACCACCTCAATCCAGGTGTCAGGACAACAAGGCACTTAGGGGGTTATTACAACTTTGGAGGAGGTGTTAATCCGTCCCAAAAGTGACAGTAAGGTGACGGATATACCACCAGCCGTATTACGAGTCCATTATATCCTATGGAACTCGTAATACGGCTGGTGGTATATCCGTCACTTTACTGTCACTTTTGGGACGGATTAACACCTCCTCCAAAGTTGTAATAACCCCATTAATCTCATTACTGTGTGTTAATTGTGCACTAGTATAGTGCAATTATGAGTAAAACCCCATAGAATTGTGCTTAATTCACCCTTCCATCATATGCTCCCTCAACCTTAGTCTAAACAAACCAGAAAATTCTGGTGCCATTGGGTGCTTCTAGTTTCTGAAATCTCGTGGGAAACATTAGGAAGCTTTAAGATCATTTCAAAATTGGCAACCATGTTAAAGTTTTCTTTTGTGACTGTGTCCCAAATGTCATGAGATGCAATTTGACTACATCTTTTGAGCCCAGGGAACCTTAAACATCAATGAGTTCAAGAAAGTGTTTGTGAATCCTTGATAAGGGCTTCAATCCCACGCCAGGCAGAAGTCATAGGGGCACAAAAAATGTTATGGCATACACTTGCAGCAAACATATGTGGTCAACATCAGAGGAGGCTCTCATTCATATTCTAGTTGACATTCTGTTTTACCTAAATGTGAGGAGTAGTTGCTGTTCACAAATTCTATGTTACAAAGGCAGAAGGACATGAAGATCAGATCACTGTGCAGGCAGGTGGTTTTCAAGCTTGTTCTCAGCTGAAATTATCTACAACATGCAGCTCCAATTTCCATGAGCAACACTTCAGGTCTGTGCAGATATTCAGGCTGTAGCTCATTATATATTGTCAGAAGAAATCAACAATTTTGTTCAGTGATATGCTGTCAGAACCCCTTTCAGAGGGTCCCAGGCATGCAGAGGCTACTGGGTCTACCCGTGGTGGTTGAGGAATTTTGCTCCTGATTCCCTAGGCCTGATCTACTATGAATCTGGCTCAGCTGGACCAGATACCCCTTCTGCACTTGACTCTTAATGGTAGCTGTGATCGAACTGTCAAGGCTCCCTCGGGGGGGGCAGGTAGTGTAGTTAAAGGTCAGGGAACATGAATCATAACTCAAAGTGCAGACAGAACAAACAATAAATAAATGTCCAGCTAAACACTTACTTTTATAAGGAAGAGTCGTTTTTCATTTATACCTATACACACGTAAAGGAAAATGACATTCATAAGCAACAACACAATCCCCCTTGAGGTTGGGGCTCTACTACTTCTCAGCAAATCCCTCTGTCACCATCCGTCATGTAGCGTGTTTAAGGTTATTTCCCATTCACTGGTGGCCTTGCTAGGGAATTCAAACGACTAGGTCGTATTCAAGAGTTTTCTTTTGACTTTTCAAGGTTTCAGTCAAAAGTGCCTTTGGTGCCACCGGATGTTTAGCAGTGAGTTCCTCAGGGTCCAAAATGCCCGGTTTCAGTCTTACCCACCTAGGCAGTGAGGCAGTGTTCAGCAATGCTACAAATGCCCTCTTCTCTGGGGCTCCCAAGTCTGGATCCTGTACTGTGAAGTCAGGCTGCTCATGATGGACATGGCAGCATCCAGCAGTGCAGACTCTTCCTTTCGAGCAGTGCTCCCAGTTGGTTTTCAGGGATCGGAGCTGTTCGCACTCATGATACACAAAATTTAAGTTGCTCTTCCTCTAACGAAGGGTGGGATTCTCTGGCTTGTGACTGAAGCTCCAGTGAGGGTCTGACATCCTCAGTGCCATCCTTTGATCCTCAGGTAAACATACAGGTGCAGTTGGCCGGCTACTAATCACAACAGTAATACTGTTATCCGGGCCACAACCCAAACTGTTGGCCACAGCAATATCAACAGCTCCTTCTGGCATATGAGATTGCCACATTGCTCACTATCGGTTTCAGACTGTTCGGTATGATCACCCTGAACATGGGGGACAAAAGTCTCACACTCTAGGCCGATTAAGTTCACTGTTGGCCCCTTCTGACATATGGGGTCACCTCAGCGGTGCAGGCATGGTGCTTCTTGCATGGTGCACTTTATACGACTGAGATCATGGCAACCCCCTCCCGCCATATGGGGGTCTCCGCACTGTTTCTGCAGACAGACAATGACCCCTTCAGTGCATAGCCACTCTCCTCACACCTCGCTCAGGGATTTCTCTCTGCAGGGCTCTAAACTTGACCTCATTCACACCCCCTATCTACTCTTCCTCACATAGCACGTTGGTCTTGAAAAGCAGGCAGGCGATGATGCTCCAGTGGGTGATCTTGTTTCCCTAGGTGATGCCTCCTCACTCAGCAGGGAGGCTAGCAGGCCTTGGTCCACAGTCCTGGTCACAAGCAGAAGTCCTATAAAGCTTCCCTTCCTCACACAGCCCTTCTGGCTGCTTGGTAGATAACACATTTTTGGGGACTCACCTCCCCTTCCTATAGCCCTTTACCAGACACCAAATGTGATTAAGGGTCTGGGTTTTTGAATTTTTATGTTGGAGCTAAGCCTATTTTGAAATGGGCAGGTCTCCTTTTTATCTTCCTTCACGAGAGAGGTCTTCCATAGAATGCATGACTCTGAAGCTGATTATCCACAACACAATACAGAGGAGTGACCATAATTCACACTTGGATGTCAGCCACAGTGATATGTGCATCAAAAGGTTATTCACATACCCCTAGCCGTACAATTTATGATTCTATTATTATTTTTTTTATTATTTTTTTGAGTTTCAAAAGTTTTATTAAGAATATATAAGGCGGTACATACAGCATATAAACAAACTGTTTAGCTTTCAAAACATTGTTTTTGTTCTTTTACCACAATTATTTCCATTGTGAGCATATATGCATGTACTGTCAGGCAAGTAAAAATTCCCAGTTGCATAGTTGAGTTTTGTACCCTTATTTTGAAGAAAAAAGGAAAAACAGGTGGGGGGGGTGGTAAGGGGAGGAGGAGCGAGGATAGGGTTGTGTGGGGGGGGTTGATCTTGGTATAGGGGAGAGACGAAATAGTCATATGAAATGGGGAGGGGGAGAGAAGGGGAAGAAAGAGGAAGAAAGAGGAAGGGTAATCGCGGGGGATGTAAGATGAAGAGACTCGGGGTAGGCAGGGGGTCTTTGTATCCTGAGACTAGCTTGTTCAGGCCGAAGAGTAAATCGTTCTGTACTTCTCCGTCCGTAGCAAGTTATTATCTAGGGGTAGGTTGTATGTATGTTAGATATGGTGAGGTCGGTTAGAGAGTGTCTACGTCTTATATGAGTTGATTTCTCCGTCCTTGTTTGTGTTAGCAAGCGACTTGTATTACTATGTTAGGTAGTTCAGGGTCTTGGGCATATGTCAAAATTAGAGGCCTGTGGATTGATAGAGAGAGAGAAAAAAGAGAGAGAGGAGAGAGAAGAGCGTAGCTAGGGAGAGAGAGAAGGGACAGTAGGAGATTAAATGTGTTTCCGGGGTCTAGGATTCTCAGAGGGTGATTGGTAATTGATATTCCCTAATCATTGATCATTGAACATTGGTCATCCGTTGGTCATCCACCAGCCGCTTCATGGTCTCTTCAAGAATGGGCGCCAGACCTCCGCAAATTGTTCTGCTTGGTCCTGTAGGTTATAAATCACTCGTTCATGGGTAGCCGTTTGATACATGCCCGTCATCCATTCTATGGGTGTGAGGGCAATGCTAGATCTCCAGTGCCGGAGTATGCATATTTTGGCCGTGGCAAGCGCTGTGTGGATTAATTGTTTATGTGTCCGCGATAGGGAGGGATACGGGCGAATGTCATGTAGAATGATAAATGCTGGTGGGTTCGGTTTTGGTATCTGTATGAAGTCCGATAAGGCGAGGCGTACTGCGTCCCATAGTGACTGTCCCGTTGGGCAGTGGCATAGAATATGGAGTTGGTCACAATATGGCTCTGTGCATCTCCAACAGTTTGTGTGCGGTATCAACCCTGCCCTGAAGAGTTTAACGGGGGTCCAGTACCACCCCTGAAGGATTTTAAATAGGCAAAATTTCAGGCGTGCTTCAAGTACGCCCCTGTCGAGGGCTTCTAGTATGTCTGGCCATTCTTCGTCCGTGTAGGTTATCTCTAGTATATCCAGCCACTTTAAGCGTAGTCGTTCAAGTGAAGGCTGAGAGTAAAGGTGGTTAGTTAATTCGGCATAGAGGCCAGCCAAGACGCCTTTTTGTCGGCCCCATTTCTGAAGATAGGTGACGATGGGTGAGGTTTTGAGCATCCACGGGGGGGTTCCTAATGTTCTCCGCATACAGTGTTTGAACTGTAGATATCGCCACTCCTGGTTACTTTGGATATCGAATTCTTCCTGGAGGGAGGCGAATGTGCGGAAGCTATCTCCATCTATTATGTGAGATATATTGTGGATACCTGCCTCGGACCATTGGGGCCATCTGAGAATATTCCCTCCTATTTTAATGCTTTTATTCCCTGCTATGGGAGCCTGAGTATGCAGGGAGGGGTGTACTCCTAGTAGTCGATGGGCTCTGCACCACGCTGTGTTTGTAGCCTTGAGGATGGGGTTAGCTAAGGGAACATGGTCAGCGTATGTTCCTCCCATCTCCGTATACTGTCCATATAGGAGTTTCTCTGTGATCACCCATTGCGGTGGATCGGCTATATACGGAAGTGTATATATTAGCTGTGAGAGTTGTAGGGCCAGAGAGTATTGTTCTACAGAGGGTAGTCCTAATCCTCCATAGGGCCGTCGTGCCAGTATTGTTGCAGGTTTCAGTCTTGGGCGTGAGGAGCCCCAGACGAAGGCCCTTATGGATGCGTCTATTAATCGGAGTGAGGAAAGAGGTATCTGTAGGGGGAGCATGCCTAGCACGTATGTGAAGCGTGGTAAGGTGACCATTCTGACCACCTGTGTCCTGCCCCACATGGACAGGCCTAGTAGGGACCATTTGGCAAAGTCTTGTTTCATTTTAGAATAAGGGGGTCTATGTTGTCCCTGACCATATGTTCTAGAACTCGGTTAATGAACGTTCCTAAATATTTAAGGCGGGTCGTGGTCCATTTGAATTGGAGGCCATGTATCGCTGCCCTCGTCGTTATGCGGGATAATGGTAGTGCCTCACTTTTATCCCAGTTTACCCGATATCCGGATAGGGATGCAAAGTCTTCTATAGTGGAAAGTAGTGCTGGGAGCGAGGTTTCTAGATCGGACATTGTTAACAGAATGTCGTCTGCGTAGAGATAGATTTTGGATATGCCCCCGGTGATATGGATCCCTTTTATTTGGTGAGAATTTCGTATGGTGACAGCTAGTGGTTCCATGGCCAATAGAAATAGAAGTGGCGACAAGGGGCATCCCTGGCGTGTGCCCCTTCCAATAGGGAATGGGTCTGACATGATGCCCCCACAGTTAACCTGTGCTGTGGGGTGGTCATATAATAAACATACTTTAGAGATATATTGTTCCCCCAGGGCAAAATGCTTCATGGTTGTGAATAGGTAGGACCACTCAATGCGGTCGAATGCTTTCTCCGCGTCTAGGGACAGGGCTATGGCTTTGTCACGTAATTGTATGGATTCTAACAGTGTATGACAAAGAGTTCGCATATGATTTCTGGAGGTACGGCCTGGTACGAATCCTACTTGGGTATTGTGAATCAATGATGGTATCACCTTGCGGAGCCGCGCTGCTAGAACACTGGCTAGGAGTTTGACATCCCCATTCAAAAGGGAGATAGGACGGTAACTGCCGCAGAGAAGGGGGTCTCTCCCTGGCTTAGGCAAGATGACAATTGTGGCTTTATTGGATAGAGCGCCCAGGGAGCCTTCTTGACATGCTTCCGTCAGTGCTTCATGTACTGCGGTTATTGCCTCCTCCCGAGCCCATTTATAGAATTCCGCAGGGAATCCGTCCTCTCCTGGAGATTTATGGTAGGGGAGGCTTGTTATAACTTGGGTTATCTCTTCTTTGCTTATGTTACCGTCCAAGAGGGCCCTGCCTGCCTCAGACAGACGGGGTAGATTGGCCGCGGTAAGGAATATCTCCATTTGTGTTTGATCTGTCGTTGTTTCAGGAGTGTACAAATGTCGGTAGTACTTGGCGAACTCGTTTACAATGTCTTGTGGGCGAGTTAGCACTGCTCCTGAAGAAGATGTTATGGCCGCAATGGCAGAGGCTGCCTCTCTTTGTCGGAGCTGCGCCGCTAGGAGGCGACCTGCTTTTTCCCCTTGTTCGTAATGGCGGCCTCGCAATTTTTGCAGTGCGTATTCCGCCTGAGATGTATAGAGTTCGTTGTGTGCCATGCGGGCCTGTTCTAAGGCGTGTCGCAGCCTAGGGGATGGTTGGGCGGTATATTGTTTAGTGAGGTCCTGTATCGTGGTCTCTAAGGTGGTTTGGCGGGCTATTCTGTCTTTGTTGGCCAGTGCTGCGTCTCGCATCATATTCCCTCTTAGGGTTGCTTTTGCTGCCGCCCATAGGATCCTTTTTGAGGATACAGTGCCTGTATTCTCGGCCATGTGTGTAGCTACATGAGCTTTTAATTGTTCCTTCCCTTGGGGAGAGCGGTATCTGTGTACAGCCAATCGCCATGGTTTACGACCAGAGAAGGAGAGTCCCACCTGGATCCGGATTAGTATTGGGGAGTGATCTGAGAGCCCGCTGTCTAGGATGCAGGTGTCTTGTATATGAGGGATTACAGTGTGTGATACTAAGAAATAATCCAGACGCGATTGGGTGCCATGGACGGTGGATAGGAAAGTATATTCCTTATCTTTCGGGTGTTGTATTCTCCAGCAGTCCACTAGACCGATGTCGGTGGTCAGGTCTGTCAGAAGCGCTCTGTCGTGATTGTTACATATATCAACAGGGCCTGTCCTATCCATTATGGCGTCTTGGACGAGATTCCAGTCTCCCCCGATTATGTATCGAGTAGTTCCGATTTCTGTCAGGAGGCGATTTAGCTGTAGAAGGAATGGGCGTTTTGGCCCGGTTGGTGCGTAAATGGATCCCACGCATAAAACAGTGTCCCCTAGTTTTAGTTTAGCAAATATATACCTTCCTTCCATATCATTCCAGGTTTTAATGATAGTGACCGGGAGGGATTTACGCACTAGTATCGCCACTCCACATTTGCGGGGCCCGTTACTTCCAGATTCCCGACTCGTTGGACAGCAGCTGAAGGCAACCCTCCATACCCAATCCCGTTTAAGTTTACTGGATTCCAGGGTGTCAAGGTGAGTCTCTTGAATCAGAGCTATATCTGTTTTTTTGGATTGAAGATAGGACAGTATCTTTTTCCGCTTAACATAGCTCGTCATGCCGTGTACATTCCAAGAGAGTATACGTAATGGTCGCGTCGCTTGAGGGTGGGACTTCGATATCTTGGATAATTGTGAGTAAGCACCCTCGTTCCGGGGTTGGTGTTGGTGGGGGGGGGAGGGAGGGGGGTAGATATTGACTTAGTTGTTAGAGTGGGAGTTGTGTTTCGATATGATACGCTGTTTTATTTTATACGGGGGTTAGCAGCTGGTGGAGGCCAAGGGAGTCCTCTAGAGAAGAAAGAGAAGAGAGAGGAGAGGGTGAAGGAAGGGAGGTAATATAAGTAGGACAAGAGCCAGATGGAGGGGAAATATGAGGGGAAAAGAAGACAAGGAGAAATGAGAGGGAGAAGAAAAGAGGGAGAAGGAGGGGGAAGGGATGGATGCGTGTGCTGAAGTTGAAATTGAGAGTATAGCAAGAGAGCGTGCAATTGGGGGGAAGAAGTGGAGAAGGATAGGGATGAGGGAGGTTAGGAGTCCAACCTCCTTCGTTCGTTAGGTCTGTAAACGGCGGGACCGATTTCTCTCGGAGTTCTCGTGCCGTCGGGCGATCTCGATCGTGGGGGCGAGGGGGGAAACAACAGACAGCCAGTTATCGATATGTCGGTGATAAGGAGGGGTGGGGGGGGTACACAGCAGTGCTTATGTTTATGTATCGAGAAGTGGGTCTGTTCATCGGTGGTTAGTGGCTAGTATATTAGTTATATAACTAAAGTGTATATTGGCAGAAGTAATGGTCGGTTAATAACTATAGTACCTGGGTGGCGCTGGAGAGGAGGGGGGGTGTCGGGTGTTGATGGGGTATGGCGTTTAGGATGTTGTGCCTAGTACTTGATGTTGTATGGTATCGTAGGGTGTTTAGGAGTTCATAAGATAGGGTCGTAAATTAAAGTAGGGACTGGGCAGACAGAAAGACCGAGAATGGCTCGGGAGGGGGGGGGGCAGGGCGAAGGAGGGGGGAAAGAGCTCAAACAGTGTATTACAGTTCTCGCGTATGTAAGGGTACATAAAGATACCAATATACAATATAATATAATACTTCCTGAGCATTTCTTTTCAACTATAACACTGCCTCGTCTCGTCTCGCCTTACAACGTTTCAATGACATATTAGGTTGATCAACATAACATATCCTGGTATCTTATCACATTATCATGTTAGGAGCCATTATGCCAAGCGTCTCTCTATTAATCGTAGGATAGGTAATGAGTGTAGCTGGGCCCCGGGTTACGCGAGGATAATGCGTATCTCATCCTCTTACAAACTCCTTGCCGTGTATTATTACATCATAATACTGACCTACTAAGGTCTTACTTGGTATGTGCCACCATCATAGTCGTTCTGTTGTAGATGATAGTTTAAGATAGTAACAATGATTAGGATGGGGTAGGTACGAACATCCGGGGAAAGGAATAGCTAATAGTTTATAATTTACATTGTGATGTTATAATGTGGTGTGGTGTGGCAGTGTAGGATGTCATATTATTTCGCTTTGTTATGCGGTATTATGTTGTATTATGTCCTTGTGTTCTATTTTTTTTTCCCCATTTTCTCATTGTAGAATAAAATAAAGTCAAGTAATGGGAGCTTTGATATGTCTCAGGTTATATCGTATTGTGTGTCCCTGTATTGGAATTAATTTATCTTTACGTGGTCTAGTCCCATCCCTTGGGGTGATAATGGGGGCTAAACGGTTCTAATGTCAGTGCTGGTCGAGTGTGGTGTGTATTAGGAAGATTTCACATACTTTGTTGTTTACTACTGTGAGATATTTTGTAGTGTGTGGAATATAAGGTAAGTTCCATGATAGTTAGTTAGTGTTTATTTTTTGTTATCTGTTTAATGCCCCTGTTACCTTGTTACCTTGTTATAGGCTAGATACTGCAAGCCGTCGGAGCGGCGTACTCGCGCGACGAAGATAATATCAATAATACATAAAATAGCGGATTGTGGACTATTGACAGATGACAAGGGACACATCATCAATTTCAGTAGTGGAACAATTAGCTAAAGGAGGTCCTGAAGAAATCCGTGGGCACTCCCAGGATGAAACACGTGTTGACAGCAGTGACAGCGTGACGATAGGATGGATACTCACACATGAACCATATTGCATTGGATTATACCTTAATTGAAATTTGAAGAACTTTTGGGATTTAAATGATGCAACTGTGACAGCGGGACGATGGAATGGAATAACTCTTAAATTGGATTATATTCAATTTTTGGAATTCAATGAACTTTTGGGATCTAATTAATGCAACTGTGACAGCAGGACAATGAAATGAACACTCTTTTATGAAGAATTTGTAAATTGGATTATACTTATTCTAGGACTGGATTAAGTGATAATAATTTCATGAACTATATTGTATATAACGGTTTGATGAAACCGTTTTTGGAGTATGCTAATTTGGTTAAACTGTAATTTGTTGTTTCTTTTGGGATGTGGATAATTATATGCAAATAATCAGTATGAGAACTTATTTATTACTATTGAATTTCTATATACTATTGCATGTGTGCTAATACTGTGTATCTTATTATAGGTAACTTTGGGTTACCTCTTTAATGGAGATTGGAGGGTGCAACCCCAGTATTTGGCACCATGCACTATAATATTAGTGCTATTAAATCTATAGAGGCAGGAGCGCCATATCACTCTTATCCACCCCCATTTTAGATTTCTTGTTACCTTGTTATAGGGTTATAGGGACGGGACCGGGCCCTTATTCAACATACAGAGAGTTGGTGGGGTCTGATCCCTGTTCTAGTTATCATCATCTGTTGTGTACTGAGGGCAAATAACAATTTACTGGTAGTTTTCCATTATAGGGCCTCGGCTCTAGTCATAAAGAACATAGATTTTTCATGTATCTGGTTTTAACATTGATACTAGCAGTCTTAGACAATTACAATAGTAATACACATATAATCTGGAAAGGTACTCATCCCTCCGCGGAGTCTATAGTTGTTATTTTCGACTCTCTAGCGATAGTCCCACAAGTCGTCTTGTTGCATTACCTTCTCAAGAAGATCCAGTTGTAGGCTTTAAAGGGGAGCGGGATTTGTCTCTCTCCGATAGTTGGGTGTGGGTTACTACTGCGTGTAAAATCTGACCCCTGTCATCATATGATCTGGTTAGTCTCTCCATGTCTCTACCTCTATGACTGGCTCCGGTGTCGTGTAGAGCCGTCTTCGATTTTCCATTCCCGAGTGGGGGGTTTCGGCCCTATCACTGCCTCCTACAATGTCATGCTCACCGTCTGTGTTGAGAGAGTCCATAGGCTGGGATTGGAAAGAGTCAAGGAAGAGACTCAATTCGTCGGGGTTATAAAAGTCCTTGGATACTCCATTTTTGGTAACCCACATTCTTGCAAGGTCAAAGAGACCGTATTTCATCTCTAGTTTGCGAAGCCGGGGTCGTAGGGCTAGGAAAGCCTTTCTACGTTTGTTGGTTTCCTTGGAGTAATCGGCGGTTATTCGGATCTCGTGCTGGTCTATTCGGAAAGGGCCGTGGTTGCGTGCTACTTGGAGTATTTGTCGGGTTTGATTATGCCGCAGCAAGCATGTGATGATTGGGCGGGGCCTTGAGGAGTTGTCAGAGCGTTTTGGGCCTATCCTGTGTGCCCGTTGGAATTCTAGCGGCGGGTCAAAGTCCAATGAAATCATTTTTGGAAGAGTGGAGGTCAGAAAAGCCTGCATATCCGAGCCTTCTTCGTTTTCCGGGATCCCAAGTACGCGGATATTGTCTCTCCGGCTCCTGTCCTCCATGTCCGTCAGTTTGCTCCTGAGGTAGAGGAAGTCTTGTTCTCGCTCCTGAGACGTGTTGATCTGCGTCTCTAGTGATCCCATGCGTTGCTCTAGCCCTGTCACTCTAGATTGAAAGCCTGCAATGTCAGATCGCATGGATTTGGTTTCTAGTGTCAATTAAGTTATAGAGGCGTCCATCCCCTCTATGCGGCGGCTGACGGTGGTGATCTCTTGTAGTATCCTGTCCATAGTTGTGGGTTGATCTTTATCAGACATCGTGGTGGACTCGTTTAAAGGTGGCGATGTTTGAGGGTTTATCTTTGTGGGGGTCAGGCGTTTGTGTTGTAGCGCTTCTGAGAATAATAGTTGTCGTGCAGGCTTGCTGACAGGTTTATGGTTCGGTTTGTTGCCGGGCATCGCCTCAATTGTCTGCAGAGTCTGGCCATGTGGGGCCCGAGTCTCCCTCCGTGGATTCCGATAAGGATATAGATGTTCTGTGCCAGCCTGGTCTCGAATTTATATTGTCTCTTCTCGGTTTTCTGGGTCTTTGGTTGCTGGTGATAGACTTGACTTCCCCCTCTTTCTTTCCCTCCTCCTGTCTCCGCGTCCACTTATTTATTGTTCTCCGTATATCTTTTTTGCCCTCATTCTCTTTAGTGTATCCTCCTAGCGTTTTTTGTAAATGGCAGAGGCCTGTCAATGTCAATGTCTATGTCTATGGGGCAGAGAAGGTTATATTCAAGGAGTTGCCATGGGGTCGTTGTAGAGCCTACATTGGCCCTTATTGTTGGAGAGCTGTGATTTGTGTCTGCCAAGGTTGATTCGTCAGTGGTTGATGTTGAATAGCTGAGGGGGGGGAGGGGCTGATTTACTTTCCTCCAGGTCTTTCTGAGCAGGGGTATGTGTGGCTCTCCGGCTGTCCCCGTCAGTAGCCCGCGTTAAGTACAAGTATAAGTATAAGGAGCGATGAAGGCTTTGATTTCTTACACTGGTGCCAGTCCTCTCCCTTCTCCTGTATCTCTGTTCTCTTGGCTCCCTCTGGCTCTCCTCATCTCCGATGCCCCTCCAGTCACTCACCCCTCTCATCTCTGCCCTCCTCAGTATTAGTTGTCTGGAGGGGGGGGGAGGGTTTATTATCCCAGCGGGAGGGTTTTGTTGTCCCTCTGTGATGGAAAAGAGGGGAGAAGTCGTGCCTCTGCCTCCGGTGATGCCGTTCTTATTTTGAAGAGACTCGATCCTACCTCTCTGGCCGGGTTTCTCTCCCGGCTGTCGAAGGGGCCGCACCCCTTTGCTGCGTCTCCCCGTCTCCCTGTGGGGGGTCGAAGGTCCACGGGTGTTTGTTGGCGTTGTAGGGAAATGGATGCGGGTCATCACAGCTCCCGCAGTCCCTGCAGCCTGTTCAGCTTGCTCCTTGCCGCTGCGGGCACACCGTCCCCGGTCTTCCGAAGACGCGACTCCGCCCTTTTTGCCAGGCCTTATCGGCCTGGGGCGAGTCGCGAGTTTCCTGCCTTGCGTCCCGCTCCTACGGGGTCCCCGGACATGATTCCGTGTCACCGCTGTTGTAGGGGTGGAGGGGCTCCGGACCCGGTGTGTTGTCCGGCTGTCTTCTCGCCCCCGTCACCCCTCCGGGATCGCCTCGGCACGGAGCTCTCGCTCTAAGCGGCCATCTTGTTTCGTGGCCCGGCCACGCCCCCTTATGATTCTATTACGAGCCCTATCTCTCTTCCTGAGATGGGTCCAGGCATCTTGCTTTTGATCTACTACACAATCAAGGAGCAGTTTTTTTAAATGTAAAGGGTACCTCTTCCTTTTCCCGCGGTGTGTCTCCAACCAGCTCACAGGAATGCATCAATACACAAATCTGTCTGGGTGATTCACCAGGCAGGGCTTGTTACATACTGTGCTGGACTTCTCACCTCTGGATACCGGGTTGTCGAATACACCAAGGGGGTCATTCTGACCCCGGCGGGCGGCGGTCGCCGCCCGCCTGGCGGGAACCGCCATTTGTCCTCTCTGCGGTCAAAAGACCGCTGCAGCCATTCCGACCTTCCCGCTGAGCCGGCAGGCGCTAACATTGTTAGCGCCCGCCGGCCCAGCGGGAAGTCGGCCTGCAACACTGAAGCCGGCTCCGAATGGAGCCGGCGGTGTTGCAGGTGTGCGACGGGTGCAGTTGCACCCGTCGCGCTTTTTACTGTCTGCTAGGCAGACAGTGAAAAGCAGGCTGGGGCCCTGTTAGAGGACCCCTGCACTGCCCATGCCAGTGGCATGGGCAGTGCAGGGGCCCCCAGAGGCCCCTAGACACCCGTTACCGCCAGCCTCTTCCTGGTGGTGACAACCGCCAGAAACAGGCTGGCGGTAAGGGGGTCAGAATCCCCATGGCGGCGCTGCTTGCAGCGCCACCATGGCAGATTCGCCCAGCCGGGGGAAAACCGGCGGGATACCGCCGGCCCCGGTTTTCTGACCACGGCTTTACCGCCGCGGTCAGAATGGGCAAGGAAGCACCGCCAGCCTGTTGGTGGGGCTTCCATCGTTCGCGGCCCTGGCGGTCTATGACCGCCAGGGTCGGAATGACCCCCCAAGTCTTCTACAGGTTCTGGATACTCCCAGATAAGGGTGACCCTTTCTAGTAGCCACGGTGCCGCTTGACAGGCTACGCCAAAGCAGACCGTACCCTCCAGAAGGAGTCCCAGAGGGAAAAAAACCCAACACTGGAAAAAAAACCTCAAATAGGAACTCCTGAAGAAAAACAAGAAAAAACAGGACTAAACAACAGGAAACAAAAATAGGCAAAAATCTGCCAAGGAAAAAAGCAGGAACAAAGAACAGACAAAAATTTCCCAAGGCAAAAAGCAGGAACAAAGAACAGGAGCGAACAGCACAACCAGAAGGAAGTGTTTGCAACGCAAGGTGGAACAAGACTGACTGACTTATATACTGAGAAAAGGGAAGTGACATCACAGGAAAAGGAAAGAACACCATCTTGAATTGGGAAGAGCCCATAGACCAATATAGGAAAAAGAAAGTAGTATAAAAGAAAAACAGAGCATGCTGGGACAAAAACACGAAGAACACAAGATGGACACAACATGGACAGAGACAGGTAAAAAGACCAGACAAACCCACCAACAACAAAAAGAAGAAAAAAAGGCTACAGGTAAGTGTAGCGTGACCGGGAGCGAAATATATGCTTCCCAGCATGTGTAGTCAAAAAACGCGGGGAACGGCGCTCCGAGTATCGTTAGCGCATTCCATCCATGAGGACAGAAAGAGACGCCGCGTCTGAGCGCGGCGTTACAGGGCTGGGCTTCCCAAAACAGAACCCACAGTCCTCCATACAATGTACCATTACAGGCACATTTACTCAGTGAACACTCTCAGCACAGTAATTGTACAGAACTAATATCTCTATGCCTTGAACATTTACCTGTACATATGCATTTTCAGTACTGAAGCTTTTGTATATTCAAACAGGGTGATCAATCAATCAATCAGGGATTTGTAAAGCACACTACTCACCCATGAGGTTCTCAAGGCACTGAGGAGGGGAGAGGGGAGAAGGTGGGGGGTGGGGGGGTGCTGCTACTGCTCAAACAGCCAGGTCTTGAGAAGTTTCCTGAAGGTAAGGAGGTCTTTGGTCTGGTGCAGGGGGGTGGGAAGGGTGTTCTACGTTTTGGTGGTGAGGTGCGAGAATGATCTACTACCAGTTGTACTTCTGCGGACGTGTGGGACATTTGCGAGGGTGAGGTTGGCGGAATGGAGATGCCTGGACGGGGTGTAGAAGGAGAGTCGTCTGTTGAGGTATTCTGGTCTGGTGTTGTGCAGTGCTTTGTGAGCGTGGATGAGGAGTTTGAAGGTGATTCTCTTGTTGACTGGGAGCCAGTGCAGGTTTTTCAGGTGGCCTGTGATGTGGCAGTGGTGGGGGATGTCCAGGATGAGGCGTGCGGAGGCGTTCTGGATGCGTTGCAGCCTTTTCTGTAGTTTGGCTGTTGTTCCTGCATAGAGGGCATTGATGTGGTCCGTTTGCTGGTTACAAGGGCTTGGGTGACTGTTCTTCTGGTTTCGGTAGGTATCCATTTGGACATCTTTCGGAGCATGTGGAGGGTGTTGAAGTAGTAGGAGGAGATGGCGTTGACTTGCTGGGTCATGGATAGTGAGGGGTCCAAGATGAATCCTAGGTTGCGTGTGTAGTTGGTGGGAGTCGGAGAGGTTCCGATAGTGGCAGGCCATCATGAGTCATCCCATGCAGATGGGGTGGAGCCCAAGATGAGGACTTCCGTCTTGTTGGAATTGAGTTTGAGCCAACTGCTCTTCATCCATTCGGCTATGGCCTTCATTCCTTCGTGGACATAGGTCTTTGACGGAGTCCTTTGTGAGGGAGAGGATCAGCTGGGTGTTGTCGGCGTATGAGCTGATGTTGAGGTTGTGGGATCGGCTGATGTTAGCGAGCGGGGCCATGTAGACGTTGAAAAGGGTCAGGCTGAGGAACGAACCCTGGGGTACATCACAGATGATTTCGGTGGCCTCTGAGCGGAATGGGGAAGGCAGACTCTCTGGGTTCTGCCGGTGAGAAAGGAGGTGACCCAGTCCAGGGCTCTGTCGCGGATTCCAGCATTGCTGAGGCGTGAGTGTAGGGTGTGGTGGCAGACGGTGTTGAATTCGGCCAAGATGTCCAGGAGGACGAGGGCCGTGGTTTCACAGCTGTCCAGTATGGTTCTGATGTCATTGGTGGTGGCGATGAGGGCGGTTTTGGTGCTGTAGTAACTGTGGAATCTGGATTGGGAAGGGTCTAGGGTGCGGTTCTCCTCTAGGAAGCGGGTTAGTTGTCGATTGACGGCCTTCTTGATGACTTTTGCCGGGAAAGGGAGCAGGGAGATAGGCTGGAAGTTCTTGAGGTTCTTTGGGTCCGTCTGAGTTTTTTTGAGGAGGGCGTTGATCTTGGCGTGTTTCTGATTTTAAAGCACATGCACGGCCACTACAAATACTCACTATGTACACGCTGCTCAACTCTTCACCCTTGACACACTGTATTTCTTGCAAGCACACTTGCACCCAGCACATACTGTCCCTGAGCTTACTGCACAGCACTACCTTTCATGAAAAGTATTCCTCTTAGGCATGCATATACCATGCACATGCACCAACTACACATGTACAGCACATTACTGCACCATCCTTGTACTGTACCCCTCCCAGGCACAGATACAACCAACATAGGGTCATTACTCCGGCACTATACAGCACTCCACATCCTCCTGATGTAGGCCCAGGGTGAGATGAGCATACAACAGCAGAACATTTGAAAAGGTGAACGAGCCCAAAGGCCTCACTCAAGTGACTTATGGTAAAAATGCCTTATTCACTACTACGGCCACCACTGCACTTGTGGTGTTCAACTCCTGGTGAAGGCAGAAGCCTTCTACCACTATGAGGGTAGTGCTTTGGGCACCCCTCCCAGTACAACAAGATCATTATCTGTGAGACAGACGTCTTGGCACACATGCATGATCTGTGTAAGCCTGTGAAAAAAATCAGCATTAGGAATCCAGACAACACTTCAATTGGGCACTCAAGGAAGGGGTACACATCTTTTACCACGCAGAGGACTTTTCCATCCCAACTGGAGCGTTTTGGCAGGGGTATATCTCCAAATCAGCAATTATATTTTTTAATTTTATCCACATAGGGGAGGGAAATAATTTCGCGGACAGCTGTAAGAAGGTGACAAGTGGAAATCTCTTTGTCAGTCATAGGAGTCAAAGGTGCCAAGTGCTGAAGGCATGAGCTTTCACTTAAACGGACACATATCCATAGTCATTAGCCAAAACGTAGAAACACAAATCTTACCTCAAAAAGGTATACTGCTATCAAATAACATTCATACTAAAATAAAAGTTACATTCTGTGGCCAAAATATTCGGGGAAGAAATGCACTCATCCAACGTAGGTCGCAGCCCTTTAGTATATAATGCCAATCCAGAACAAAACTTTGTTCCACCTAGCTAATGTAATAAAATGACTTAAAAAACAGGAATAATTGGAAAGCAAAGCAATTCTCGATTGAAACATCATTCAGCACCTCCGACCTACTGCCCTGCATCGTCATTCACTTTCAAGAGCTGAAAATACTCGAAACAAAATTCCAGAAGAAATCAATGTAGAAGGCCACTCTTCCTGGTACAAAAATATCCTGATAATTTTTAGCTGTGTCAAATTTCCAAAATTCACCAAATACGGCACATTATTTAAAGCATGCATTAAAAATATGTCAATCAGCGAATGTAGAATAAATTATGACCTTCGAATTCGAATCACGTATCTCTACAAGTTGACCGTCTAATGACGTACTAAATATGTACTAACCTAAGGAAGGACCTAATTGGCAGTGTCCTGATTTAAAGCTTATAAAACGGAAGATCATACATCATTTTCAGGTTCTCAAAGACCTGCTGAGAAAAAATATATTGTTGTAAACGTGAGTCAAAGAGTTTCACTCTCCAGGAAAACTAACACAACATATATTTGTTAACTTTCACAGGATAATTTTGTTTCATTTTCCCATTCCTGTTTACTACTAGCACACAGGGGACTGTGAGTCTTACGCTTTTATCTCTGTCCCGGTCCTATACACGTTTGTGCAAAATTATTTTACTCTTACTTGCACACCTGGCATGGATTATTGTATAAAAATAATTACTGTTCAAAATTATTGAATTTAAAAGAAAATGTTTGCAGTCTGGCACTGGCCAGATTATGGCAATCTAGAGTAAAAATGAGTTTAGCTTTTAAATTAAAGAGAAAATAAGAGTGGTCTGTAAAGGTAGCATTTCCCAATTAATTTTTTAATTAGAAAAAAACATGTATGTAGATGTTGTGTAGGTAACCTAGGCCTTTCATCTGAAAAATGAAATATTGCATTTGCTCCCATTGGATTCCAGGGGAGCACCGTACGCTCTCGCGTTCCGTGATACAGGGTAGGCCTTGCTGTGGGATAATGGTGGTCTCCCTCAACAAAACAGGGTTTTTATTATCATTCTTAGACCAATATTTTGTGAATAGGTAGCAATTTAAATAAGCACATGCTCATTTTTGAAAGTGTATGTACGATATTGATCTTTGCTCATGTTAAACCACAATGAAAATCAATAGACTCTCAACAAACTGGTAGGGTAGAATTCAGGGGTTTCTATCCCCCGGGGAGCTAAGTGGAAATGTAATTGTGCATACTTATTCGCTGTACATAAACAGCTATTCCATATTATGATAATTTTACGCCATCTATTTGAAAGAGAAATTTGATTTCAACTTAAGCACTATGTTTTGAAAAATGCACTTTACAATAGAGGAAGGCTATTTCATTTTAGTAATGACATGCAACTGAAACTAGTATGTTCAGAGTTTTCAAGGTCCTGCACAATACCGTCTTTCGCTGCTTTAGAATTCAATACAATTCCGTACTAGAAATGTCTGCAATATTAATTAGCATGCACTTACTTTGATATCCAAACAGAAAAAGGTAATCTCATTGATAAATGCACTGCTAATCAATAAGTCTAACTGCATTTATTTACCAAATATGACATTCTGAGAGAAATATAACTTTCAATTTTCTTCTTGCATTGGTTTAGTGTATTGTTAGAAATTGGGTTATTGTTTGGCAGACGTATGCACCCTGTCCAAGCAGGAACCACAATCCTAGTCAGGTTAAGTCAGATACACACTATAACCTGTGCTCACCCTCTGGTAGCTTGCCACAGAGCAGGCAGTCTTACCTTAAGATGCAATGTGTAAAGTATTTGTGCATTTCAAACAGTGACACAGTGAAAACACCAGAACAAGACTCCACTTCAGTTTAGAACAATAGATTACATTCTTATGAACAAAACAAGACCAAAATGACAAAGATCTAATGAGCTGGAGTTATGCATTTTTCAAGATTAAACATAATTGTAGTACAAGCTTAAAGCACCAACCGGGTTTATCGGGTCACGCTAGACTGGGGTAAATCCAAAGGTTCAAGCAGACAAGATGAAGCGTGGGTCATATGCAGGGATCAGCCTTGGCCTGCTAAAACAGTACCTTAGTTCTTGAATGTGTTGATGTTAAAGCCGCAATGTGGGGAGCAGAGGAGGTGATGCATCGTTGTTAATCCTTTGCATGTACGTGATTTGTTGACTCTGAACCAGGCAAAGTCGGAGATGGGTCAGAAACGTGAAACAATGCCATGTGCAGTCGGTTATGCGGTGTAGGTGATCCTTGTGGCAGTGTTTTAGTGTTGAGGGAAATGTGCCAGTTCCAATTGAGGCAACAGCTTCTGGTAGTTGCAGCACTTATGCCCACTTCCAAGGGCTCAGGACTGCATTGGCACCACTTGCCAGGGCAGGATTTGCAGTAAGCAAAGTCCAGGTGCTCTTGTAGGTTGATGAGAAGTCTTTGATGTCCCTGAGACTTAGAACAGGGGGCAAGCCACCTTACCTTTGGACTCACTCTGGGTTCAAATCAGATGGGTCCAGTCCATCCTCAGTAGGGCAGAGGGTAGCAGGCAGCAGGGCAGCATAGCGGAAAAGCAGTTCTTCCAGAGCAGCAGCCCAGAGTGGCAGTCCTTGTAGCAGCACAGCAGTCCTTCCTCCTGGCAGAGTTCTTCACAGGTCCAGTAGAGCATTCAGTTGGTAGGGTCTAAGGTCCAGTACTTATACCTAGTTGTGTCTTTGAAGAGGGGGTGACTTCAAAGAAGGGTCTTTGAAGTGCACAGAGATCCTTTCTTTATGACCTAGCTCCAGAATCATGACAGGAGGGTATGCAGACGTTTGTGTGGGGACAGGACACTGCCTGTTCAGGTGTAATTGTGAGGCTGTGCCCAGCTCCTCTCTCACATCCTGCCCAGGTTGGTGCATCAGAATGCTGATGTTACATTAGTCACACCTAAGCTCCCTTTGTGTGTAGCTGTATAGAAGGAATGCATATGTCCAGTTGTTACCCATTCCAGATGTGTATTGCAAGCAGTTTGCAGGCACATAGGGCTAAGAGCAGTAAAATGACAACTTTCTAAAAATGATGTTTTCAAAATTGTAACAATAGATTTGACTTTACCATTAAGAAGATTTATCAATGCAATCCAATAGTGTCCACAACATGACAGGTCTACCCCTTACCAATCAAGAATTACAGTTTGTTAAATGTAATTAGGAACCCCTGATATAATCCTACGAGAGGGGTAGGCCTCACAGTGGGGAAAGATGCCTTTAGGAGTTTTTGACTACCAGGACATGTGAAACTTAAAAGTGCATGTTCTGCCTGTTAGTTACATGTCGACATGGCACTGTGAAATGCACATACAGGCTCTGCAATGGCAGGTCTCAGACATGTTTAAGGGCTACTTAAGTGCTACTTAAGTGGTTGGCACAAGCAGTGCTGCAGTTTCGCTAGCAGCTCATCATTTACAGGCCCTGGGTATATGTAGTGCACTTTACTAGGGGCTTACAAGTAAAATAAGTATGCCAATTGTGGATGTACCAATAAAACCATGTTTAGGGGAGAGAGCACATGCTCTTTGTACTGGACAGCAATAATAAAGTGCTCAGAGTCCTAAGGTCAACAAAAAGAGATCATCAAAATATGACGTAAGCAGACAAAACATTTGGGGAAAGAAAACCCTAAGGCTGTCTGTCTAACACTCATGTAAAGGCTGCGGTTTTACAAAAATAGACATTACAAAGCTATGACACAAGAAACAATTTTTGGACAAAGAAAGTTTTAATTATAACAAACAGTTTAAAAGGGTTCTCGTGCGTTTGGTATTAGGACTAAAACCTGCTCCTGTGCACAATTGGTAATTCAATAATACTGGAAATCTACAGACTAATCACAAACAGAAATTTACATGTATAGATTTACTGATTTATTTACAGCTGCACCTCGGTTAGCTTTACTTCTTTTTGCTATTTTCAATTTCTGAGTTTAAAGTTACTCCTAGGTGTGTACTTACATGTCTTAGCCACCCTGGTGGAGTATTTTAAAAATTATTACCACTCATAACTATAATGCAACTTTAACCTTTGTTTTTTTCAGTATAGTTCTTGGTTTTTGTAAACGTAAGGTTTAATCTTACTACCATAAATAACTCGTTATTGACCTGTGGCAGGCAGGCCTGCATCTAACACCAGAAGGGATGACCAACCCCACCCTCTCTGTGCATGTACTGCAAATAAGAGATATAGGGGGTGATTCTAAGTCTAGCGGACTTCCCCCTCCAAAATACCGCTCCGCGGTCGGAAGACCGCTGAGGGTATTCTGGGTTTTGCACTGGGCTGGCGGGCGACCGCCAAAAGGCCGCCCGCCAGCCCAGTGCAAAACTACCTTCCCACGAGGACGCCGGCTCTGAATGGAGCCGGCTGAGTGGGAAGGTGCGACGGGTGCAGTGGCACCCGTCGCGAATTTCACTGTCTGCAATGCAGACAGTGAAATTCTTTGTGGGGCCCTCTTACGGGGGCCCCTGCAGTGCCCACGCCTCGGTCAGAATGCCCAGCGGGGCACCGCCAGCCTGTTGGCGGTGCCCCCGTCATTTTAGCCCTGGCGGTCTTGGACCGCCAGGGTTAGAATGACCCCCATAATCACAATGCAAATGGATGTAATTTTAAATTAGTCATGTCCACTGACTTTTTACAAGGAGACACATCATTAATATGCAATAGTTCTATTACATATTAATGTAGTGACTACTTGTTAAAGCCAGTAGACCTGACTAATTTAAAATTATATCCATTTGCATTTTAATGATGTCTCTTATTTGCAGGCTATGTACAGAGAGAGTGGGGGTGGCCATCCCTTCTGCTGTTGACAAAAATGGGAGGTCCCTCAACGCATTTTCCGCATGTTAATTTTCATAGGGAATTTGCACACGACTGCTTGACAGATTTACACCAAATTTGGCAAAAAGCTACATCATGGTCTGAAAAGAGTGTTTTTTTGTTATTTTTTGCAAATCTACTTATTAAAGAAAAAGTTTCATGTATATCTAGAGATGGGATCTACCTCATTGGATCTGCAGATCCACATTCTATTTGAAATGCTGTAATTGGCTAGCAGCAACATGAGAGAAAGGTTGTGGCTGCCATTTTGTCAATTGAGTCACGGTTCCTTGGGGGATAAAGATAAATAGAATACAAGGAGTCAGGATATACGTATCCTGACCCCATGGAGCTGATGGAGGGGTCTCTGAGGGTCCCCTCATGGGCAAGAAAAAAAAACAAAGGTTACAAGGGACGTTATAGTTCGGAAATAGAATACAACAAACTAAGAAGTTCACTAAAAGAACAAAGGTTACAGGGACCTTATAGTTAGATTCAGGCTTCACACACAGAAAACCATAGAAATTCAGCAGTTACAGTTATACGTATCTCAAGAAACTTATGCCCTAAGGTAACTGTAGCTCACACCCTTGCCATGCACTGCTAATTACCCCACATATTACATCACTCATGACATCGTCTATGACATCATTAATAATATCACTGCAACATTTGCAATATATTTATTAATGAGAAAACTGAGCATGGCTGGGGTGAAAATTATAGTTATCTTAGGGCACAAGTTTTAGCTTCTTGAGATAAGTATAACTATAAATGCTGAATTTCCATGGTTTTGTGGGTCTGAACCCGTGTCTATCTGCTTGTTTTGCTGCAGAAGATGGGCTATTTGTATAAAGATTGCAAGTAGCATGAACATTAGCATCATCAGACCTTGAATAGTTGCTCTCTGGACAAATGTTGCCTAGAGGGTACACTTTCCTTAATAGATGCTTTTTAATGCTCTGTGGTGTATTTCTTACAAGAGTTTCATTACCTGCAAACAGCATGCTACTGAGTAAACTCTCTCTGTAGAGTAAACACTGTTAACAGTACCCACATATCTACTCTTATCCACTTAATTTCTCAATGCAGGTTCAGTGACTGTCCGGGGTTTGATTCAGGTAAAAGTGTCTGTATTATGGCATTAGTTATGTATCAGGGCGTGAGTATCTGGAGGATCTTCGTTTTCCCTCAACAGCTGTACACAGATTGAACACCATGTGCAGGATAGATTACCTTCTCCTCTGTGGTTAATAGTAAACATGAATTCAGCTACCCATGAAAATCTTTACCAGCAGCTTCTCCACATATGCGAGGGGAGCCTTTATTTGGTGTGAAACAGGCTTTCCCTTTGTAGTAAACACATTTATAGTGGACTGTGAGAGCAGGCTTGTTCTCCCCAAGAGTAAGTTAGATGGCAAACAATTAGTGTTTGTCAATGTATACAATCCAAACATGGAACAGGAGGCCTTTTTACACCATTATCTGAACCATTTGCCCATTGAGCACACATTGCATGGATGCTAGGAGATGACTGTTGATTATTTTTGATTTAGCCTTGTACAGTTCCCATGTACCCCTCCTATATACCCAAAGCATTCTTAATGCTAGGGCATTTTCACAATGGCTTCAACAGTGGACACTATTAGATGTATGGCACCTCCACAACCTCACACTTTGACTCTAGTTAAATGGTGGCCCATTAGTCATTGGCAGTATTTATGTCCTACATATAAAACAGCAAACCTTTCTGCACCAGTTATTCAACCCCTTAGTGAATCTGTGAGCGCATTAAATGGATGCTGGGGGTGACTTTACTATAGTTCTTGACGTGATCCCAGATAGGTCCCATGTGCCCAAACAATTCATAATATGAGGCCTAATTCACAATGGTTGTGACAGTGGGCTATAGTAGATGAATGACATCTCCACAACCCCAACCTTCAAATCTAGTTAGCTGGTGACCTATTGGTCATTGGCAATGTACGTCCACACTGAACAGCAGATCTTTCTGTATCAGTTATCTGACCACTTTGTGAATTAGGTACACATCCCAGGGATGCTTGTGGGCTACATTAATAATGTTCTTGATATAACCTGTGGCAGGTCCCATCTGCTTCTTCCACACACCCAAACCATTCATATGTGAGGTCACTATCACAATAACTCTGACAGTGGGCAATAGCAGATGTATGGCACCTCCTCAACCCAACACTTCAACCCTACTAGTTTTAAACTTTAATTATGGTCCATATGTGTGGTTGGACAGAATAGTTTGCCCTATAGGATAGTTACTTTCTCAGACAATTTAGGCAGGACATTGCTGATCATTACCCATGAAAACTCTGCTAGGACTGGGATAAAGCCCTCACACTCATCCCTACCTGGCACATGCAGGCCTCCATGACCCAGCATTGAGTGATATCCTTTGAAGCCAGATACAAGACTACTTTGTATCCAACAATGTCACAGCTTCCTAGCAAACAATTGAAGGGAAGCCTTAAGGTGATGTTTTGAGTTATTGTATACAAGCAGTGGTAGGCAGCCATAAATCTTAGGAAAAGCATGTGGCTAGGGAGAAAGAGGCCTACATTCATAATGAGTGACAACTAGCCACAGACACAGGGATGTGGGAATCCCCAGTAAAATGCATGAAGAGAAAGCAATTCTGGTAGAAACTCTCTGTTGTATGGGCCACACTGCACATATAGCATGCTTCTATTCAGAGGGGGACAAATCTGGTTGCCTTTTGACATGGTCACTAACTACTGACACCAAAGACTCACCAATAAAAGCACTTTAGCATGAGGGAGGGACCTCAATGTACTTGCAATGTGCTATAGCTCAGATCAACTACAGATTTTATTGTCAGCTGTATAAGGAGTAACCTGATTTCCCTCTGATGCCTAAAAATGATTTTCTGATGACCTAGATCTTTCTAAGGTGCCTGTAGAACAAAAAGAAGGGATGAATGGCCCCATCATCATAACCATAAGGGATCTTGTGACCAGAAAAACTCCAGACACTGATGCGTTTACAATTGAATTTCACAAAATATATTAGTCAACCCTAGTGCCCAGATTGTCCCAACTATACAAGGAGGCTTTAGCAGAGGTTAGGTTACCCCTAATTTGCAGAGCCCTGTCTGGTTTGGAACCTAAAACCTGGATGTAATCCAGTGATTCTCGCCTCCTGAAGGCCAGTTGTCATATTAAACATTAATTACAAAATCCACAGTAAAATCCTGGCTGGTTGTTTGCATTGGGTGCTCCCTTTCTTTTTCCATTCCAGCCAAAGCAGTTTTGACTAGGGGAGAAATACTTCCCAAAACTTCAGAAGGCTGTATACATTTATGGAAGCACTCCACCAGCATCAGTACACTCTGCCTCTCTGATCCTATACGTAGAGAAGGCATTCAACACCCTGGTAAAGCTACCTCTTCAAGGTATTGAACAAATTTAGGTTTCACAAATGCACTATTCGCCTGGTTTTTCAAAACACTTACGGCAATGTTATTCTGTAATCTCTTGAACACTTGGTGACTTTGCGGCAGCCTCTGGGCTTTTCATCAATTGATTGAAGGCATTCCTTTTCCCACTTTGTCAAGATACACCTTTATTGAGCATAACACTAGGAGCTGGTCCAGTTAGATGGGAAAACTCCACTTTTCGCTTCCTAAACATTAATACATAGTGTCATTTTGTGCACATTTTATAACAGAACTCCTTTGGCTCTGAAATGACTCCAGAGCAGTGTGATGTAATTGCTAGAAGAGAATGTAATGAAAGCTTGATCTAAAATGTTTTGCAATTCGTAGTTATAAGCAGAGGAATAAAGACGTGATTTACACCTCTATGTGTGGCATTGTCATTTGCGGGTACCCATGCTGGGAAGGATGCAGCAACTGGCAATGAGATAACCTGAAGAAGGACAGTTCTCTCATAGAGAGCTTGCTGTTGTCTAAGCAGAGTGCTTGTGGGTGCCACATGTGCCTTCAGTACTAAGTTGACATACGTGGAGTCAAAGTGCAACTCCAGCCGGTGCAAAGCATTTGAATACAACAAAAGCTTCCCTGAACAGTCTATGTACTGTTGGTCAAGAAACTATAACCAAGGACATACTAAACAGTACCACGCTGCCAAGCAAAATAAAATTAACGCTAAAGGCAGATGAAAACAGGTTCACAAAGCACAATCCAGGACAAGTATAATTTCAGCAAATAAAGTTGTTAACAGAAGAGCTGCAAGGCAGATATCAATCAGGTGTCAGAAAATGCAAACTCACGTGTAAAAATAAATAAATAAATAAATAAATAAATTACTGAGCCCGCTTAAGAGAGTCATTGTGCCACAGCATTTGAAGGAGTGGCTCAAGGAGAAGTGCCCAGGGTTGTGCTTACAGAACTATCCATATCCGAAGCCACTGACCATCAGACTACAGAGTAGGGCTCAGGACAACTTCATATGTCTTCAAAGAGCCAAGAGTTGAAGGCAACAGCTGGATTCTTGAAATATTGATGATGCAGCTAAGAGGGAAGACACAGTTCTAATTACTGTTAAAAACAACCCTGAGGCCCACGCTTCAAAAAACCTTGGAGAAAGTTTACATAGTCATGGCCATCAAACAGCATCAGAGAGAACGCTAGTCTCAACCTCAGTAAGGTCCACACTAGTTTACAATGTTGCTGCTTTCCTAAAACCACCAGCACCTTTCGATAATGTTGATATGAATTAAAACACTGTCAATGTACACCATGATGTGTCACTATAACAATGAACTCGCTTTGCTATTGTTGATTCCACCTGAGAGGAGCTCCCTGTCAACCCTGAGCCGGAAGTATGTAGTCAAGTAGGCCCTGCAGCCTAGGCCCAAAGCAACTGACTGACAGATCACAGGTAGGATGACACCTAGCCCAAAGACAAACACACCAAACAGAAAAAAGACCAAGATCGATTCCCCTGAAAGGCACCAATACCACAAAGGTCCTAGGGAACTGGCACACAATAAAACACATTTGGCCAGAGGGGCACGAGTTCCCACAACACCATAAAAGTCAGATGCCACATGAAGTTAGGAACACGGAGCCAATTAGAACACAACACACACACACACACAACATGTGATCACACAATCCCCATGACTGACATCTGGACATGTGACCTATTGGCCCACACTAAGTCCACGCAAGGCCGAGACCCACCTGCACACTTTATTAGATGGTCAGATTTTTGGCCTTGTGACTTAGCCCAGATTCTTTTTTTCAAGGAATGTACTCAAATGTTTTATTGCACCTCAAGACAATGTATAAAAAGCTGCTCAAAACTCTAACTTTGAGAGACATTCATCAGACCCCGACTTTGGACTTCTCTCTCCCGGCTGTTATATTTAAACAGACTGTTCCTGCTTTGCCAGATACCTCTTGTCTTTAGTTTAGTTAAGGTAAATCCACATTTGAACAACATTGTGGTGAGCTAGATAGGAGAGACTGATCCTCTGAGCCTAGACTGCGGCCAAAGGAATGGAACCCTACCCATATGGATTTACAGCTGCGGAACAAGGTGAGCGGTCGCCGCAATTGATTGAAAGTTCTGCTGAATCAGTGGCGTGGAGGTCCATCCTGAAGCCTCCGCCAGTTGGTAAAAGACTTTCTGATCCTTAGTCCCAACGTTTGGCATATGACAATCTATGGCTCTGGCTGAACCGCTGGGTGAGACAGTGATGGTATACATGACCCTGGCTGTGATATAGGGTTCTGCTTGGACTGGTGGGCGAGATACAGATGGTACGATGGTACGCATAACCCAGGGTGTGATTTGGAGTCCCAATTCTACCGCTGGGTGAGACCCAGATGGTATGCTTGATCCCTCAGTGTAACATAGGGACGGCCCCTCAACCTCTGGTTGTAAAACAGATCATATGCATAGGCTCTGGGAGGATATATGTTCAACATATTAATATTATTCTTTAGTCTAAAGGGGTTTCTCAGCACTACTGGTCTCTTAAACACTAGTGGTGTCTGAAAGAAGTGAGAAGTGTTATTTACTTGGACCGCTGGGCATGACACAGATAGTACACTAAGACCGTGGGTGTGAAACAGGGTGCAATTCAGATGTTAGGGAAAACTTGGACCTGGGGTATTGAGTGTAGCTTGTACTTGGCCAAGGAGAGCCAGTGGTTGTCAAGTTGTTTCTTTTTCTCTGCATAAATTATTGCTAGCTTTGTCCCCGAGCCGATATTGACAGACTATCGGGCTTACGTGTTCCAGAGTACTGCGCAGAGCCTCCCACTACATTGACATGCACTAGGAGTGAGATAAGTTTTTTTTTTTCTTGGACAAAGTCATAATTTCTTCTCTTCTCTTTTCATTTCCACTGTGGTTTCCTCTTTTCTCTCTTCATTTCCATTGTAGTTATTTTCGGTATATATACTAGGTCTGTGCCACTTGTAATTGTAAGTTGACACTTTCCATGATATACGTTTAAGGCATTAATTTAAAAGAAGCATATTTCAGTTTGTTTTCATGAAACACTGCCAAGTTTTCTGATTCATCAAGTCTGAAATTTCTGTGTTTTCAGTGTGTTGTTTATGTGTGACATTTGATTATCATGTATGTGCCACTTTGAGTGGCATTTTATGGTAAATGTAGTCAAGCAGCGTGTATGTCCCTTGCACCACCCTGTACAATCAGTGAACATAAGAGCAGCCCAGCTAAGCTGTGTAGATATGCCTACGATGAGCCAAAGGATATTGACTGTAGTGCGGAATATGAAAGTTCCTTTGCATAAAGGCTGTTTATATTTATTGAAGTTAATAAGGCATGTGACCTCACATGGTGACGATGTCCTAAACCACCGATTAATGTACCCATTTGAAAGAGATTTAGGCAATAATTTGGACAGCAAAGGGCATTTGGGTAAAAGCCAGAACTGGCAGAAACTGTAAATCGCACAAGACAAGGACACTTGACAATTACTGCCTTCCCTACCAATACAAACCCTGCAAAATATAAACAGTGGTTCTCATTCAATGACATGTCCCACCCAAAGGCAGAGGAATTTAAATATGCTCCGTTTATTTACTTAAATTGGACCAGCAAACATCAATGTATTAGATTATTTTTTGTAGTTTAATATGTTTATTTGAGAATACAAAGAGACATGTGATAGCAATGATACCAAACCACAATAAAATAATTTTGAATAGCGGTATCAAATAAAAACAGTATTACTTCAAATATGTACCAATCTGTAAAGAAGAAAAGAAAATTGAAGAGGATGTAGATTATACCTATCCAATCTGTGGATATGGCAAACTAAATTCTACCTCTGTTGAATAGATAGGTTATCAGTAGATTTCCAGTTAGATGTAATCACCTGTAAGCCGATTGGCAATAGAAGATCTGCAAACTAGCCAAGATGTCTATCTGAACATATGAAATGTAGTCCACCTAGGAATATTTGTCCTAATTAAAATGGTTTAGAAAGCCCTATAATATCAAAAATTCTAGCCCATAGCTGAACCCTGAAAAATGAAACAGTAAGTCATTGAAGAAAAGTATACATATATGAACCAGAATGGGAATTGCAACACCTAAAAGCATCTTGTTTGAGAAGGGTGAGTTTGAACAAGCAAGCTGGAGTGAAAAATAGTCTATTGTAAAAGAAGCATAATGTTTGTGTTAAATTGGCCGAGAGAACACTGGAATACATTTTCATTAGGAGCTTTTCTCAAATAGAGAGAGGCCTACTTCATTGTAAATCCGATTCCCACAGCTGTGTTGCTTATACTTAGGTCTGTCATGGATAGGTACAAGATGCTTTTTCTAAATGAGTAAAGTTGTAGATGTTATGCAGTGTACTCCTTTGTCATTGACTATATTACTGTTCCAACTCAAAGAATGTGAGAAGAGCATGAGTGCATTTTGGAGAGTATCCTTCAGTAGCTTATATTGTTTTTAAAAAAAGAGGGTAGATTGTAAGACTGAGATAGGGATTCAAAAGAAATAATAGAATTATTATATAATAGTTGTGAGACAGTCAAAATATTCTTATCAATCAAACCCTCCTCAGCAAAGGCTTTCCATTCATTATGAGGTGATTATTATACTAAGTAGGTCTTTGGAGAAATTTTTTATATGAGTTATTGTTGTAGAGGAAAAGTGGTTTGAGCAGGGAACAAGAATGAGATAGTATTGATGGCAACCAAAACCTGGATGGAGGGTGGCGGGACATGAAATTATATGTTTATGGGTGAAAGGAGGTATTAATGGAGATTCAAGTGAGAGTCATATGCTGGAATTTGTATTCCTATAGTCAGAAAAGGAATGCTGAACTTGCTGGAGTCCAAATGCTTTAGCTTAGTGCCACTATTTAAGGCCCCCATCCCCCCGTGCTGGATTTTAGCATGCGGGGATAAATATGGTGCAAAAGCCATTTTGTCCTTTTCTGGACGGGAACGGCTACCTTGCATCTCATTGACGCAAGGTAGGTATTCCCCTCCAGAAAATGCGGTAAACTCCATAACTTTGGCACTAGACGTGTCTAGCGCCAAAGTATAAATATGGAGTTAGGTTAGCGCTGAATTAGCGTAAAAAAAAAAATGACTCTGATTCAGCACAAACCAAGTATAAATATGGGCCTAAGACCGCCAGCACCACCAGGCCTTAGGCTGGCCTAAAAGTGGCACCATAAGTGTGGCGGTTTTAAGACCGCCACATTCGTAATGAGGGCCTGAATGTTGCCAGATGTATGCACAAGCATATGTTATGAGATACACCAAACACTAAAGGCTTTGTAGGAATTTGACAGGTTTGCAGATATGAAACTTTGGGCTGGGACTTCCAAGAGTGGACCAGTTCAACACACAGAATTAAAAGTAGTGCTGGAGCGACCGTAAGGTTGACCTACCTGCAACCACAGCACAGCACCTGCTTGGGCATTATTGCTTAGTACCGCAGTTTTCTTCTTAAATTATGATATTGAAGTGCAGCCTGCAATGTTAGTTAACACTCTCTCATAGAAGTTCATCTTGTAACAAGGTTCAAACATTGACATAGTTCTGCAGCCTGAAACTAGGTGTTTACACAGCACCATTACCTGAAACCTCCATTGTGGTGCACCTCAGAAGTCAAGGATCAGTGCTATTGTTTATTTATTTTTTATTTAAAAGAAATTTACAAAGGTCTGCTGTCTGAGGTCAAAGACGTAATGTGGTTTTCGGTGATGCTATTTGGGCTGTAGGGTACATAATAATATCTCTATTCCTGCCATTTATCTGCAGCGAGCATCCATTTTAAATCTTGCACTCACCATTTAATAATGAAAAAGTTCAAAATATTAACTCAAAAGGTGCATCAAACATAAAGGTATTCCATCTTCTTTCTGATGTTGGTCATTGTTAATACAAAAGCAATGCACACCGGGATCCATTCAGTCACATAATAAATGTATTCATAAACATGAAACACAGCATTTTCTTCATTCATATGAATGAACATTTTTCCTTTTCTGTCAAAGCACTGAAAATATTTAGCGTCTGGAATCCAATAAACATTGTTCCAGGATATTGTACCACAAAAATTAACCTTTGCTAACACCAACAAAAGGGCAAAGTGGTTAGGAGAGACATTCTGTCAAGACTGTGAGATGACAAATGATATTATGGCAAGTAGAATCTTAGGGCACACGAAGGCTGAACCTAAGTCTGCAGTTATTTTGGTAGGTGAGGACTCCATTGGATCAGAGACTTCTCAATCTGAATTAAAAAATGATCACATGTAAGAACCAACTGTACAAATTAAATGTGGCAATGGGATCAGATGATTGTATAGTTAGGAATTTCCAAGCATACACATCCACATTTCTGTAATCAAATTAGCTACTTTCATTCGTTTTTCCTTGCCAACATCATATGTATTTTCAAATAAATAATGGAGAGATTTTTTATGTGGCTTATAGCATTTACATTCTGTAAAAAGTAACATAGTTTCAATGCCATTTTAAGCAACTGGGCCAAGCTATTCCAATATTTGAAATATTATCAGAACATAGGAATAACCTGGACTCTAGCTCATCCCTCCTTTTTTAACCCCTTCGCTGCCAGGCCTTTTCCCCCTCCTGTGCCGAGCCTTTTTTTGGCTATTTGGAGCAGTTCGCGCTTAGGCCCTCATAACTTTTTGTTCACGTAAGCTACCCACGCCAAATTTGCGTCCTTTTTTTCCAACATCCTAGGGATTCTAGAGGTACCCAGACTTTGTGGGTTCCCCAGAAGGAGGCCAAGAAATTAGCCAAAAAACTGTGAAAATTTCGTTTTTTTAAAAAAAATTGGAAAAATGGGCTGCAGAAGAAGGCTTGTGGTTTTTTCCCTGAAAAGGGCATCAACAAAGGGTTTGCGGTGATAAAATCACCAGCTTCCCAGCTTTCAGGAACAGGCAGACTTGAATCAGAAAACCCAATTTTTCAACACAATTTTGGCATTTTACTGGGACATACCCCATTTTTACGATTTTTTGTGCTTTCAGCCTCCTTCCAGTCAGTGACAGAAATGGGCATGAAACCAATGCTGGATCCCAGAAACCGCAACATTTCTGAAAAGTAGACAAAATTCGGAATTCAGCAAGGGGTAATTTGTGTAGATCCTACAAGGGTTTCCTACAGAAAATAACAACTGAAAAAGAAAAATATTGAAATTGAGGTGAAAAAAACATCCATTTTTCTCTAAGTTTTACTCTGTAATTTTTTCCTGCAATGTCAGATTTTCGAAAGCAATATACCGTTACGTCTGCTGGACTCTTCTGGTTGCGGGGATATATAGGGCTTGTAGGTTCATCAAGAACTCTAGGTACCCAGAGCCAATAAATGACCTGCACCCTGCAGTGGGTTTTCATTCTATGCCGGGTATACAGCAATTCATTTGCTGAAATATAAAGAGTAAAAAATAGCTATCAAGAAAACCTTTGTATTTCCAAAATGGGCACAAGATAAGGTGTTGAGAAGCAGTGGTTATTTGCACATCTCTGAATTCCAGGGTGCCCATACTAGCATGTGAATTACAGGGCATTTCTCAAATAGATGTCTTTTTTACACACTGTATAACATTTGGAAGGGAAAAATGTAGAGAAAGACAAGGGGCAATAACACTTGTTTTGCTATTCTATGTTCCCCCAAGTCTTCCGATAAAAATGATACCTCACTTGTGTGGGTAGGCCTAGCGCCCGCGACAGGATACGCCCCAAAACACAACGTGGATACATCGCAGAAAACAGACCTGTTTTTAGCAAAGTGCCTACCTGTAGATTTTGGCCTGTAGCTCAGCCGCCACCTAGGGAAACCTACCAAACCTGTGCATTTCTGAAAACTAGAGACCTAGGGGAATCCAAGATGGGGTGACTTGTGTGGCTGGGACCAGGTTCTGTTACCCAGAATCCTTTGCAAACCTCAAAATTTGGCTAAAAAAACACATGTTCCTCACATTTCTGTGGCAGAAAGTTCTGGAATCTGAGAGGAGCCACACATTTCCTTCCACCCAGCGTTCCCCCACGTCTCCCGATAAAAATGATACCTCACTTGTGTGGGTAGGCCTAGCGCCCGCGACAGGAAACACCCCAAAGCGCAACGTGGACACATCACAGAAAACAGACCTGTTTTTAGCAAAGTGCCTACCTGTAGATTTTGGCCTGTAGCTCAGCCGCCACCTAGGGAAACCTACCAAACCTGTGCATTTCTGAAAACTAGAGACCTAGGGGAATCCAAGATGGGGTGACTTGTGTGGCTGGGAGCAGGTTCTGTTACCCAGAATCCTTTGAAAACCTCAAAATGTGGCTAAAAAAACACATGTTCCTCACATTTCTGTGGCAGAAAGTTCTGGAATCTAAGAGGAGCCACAAATTTCCTTCCACCCAGCGTTCCCCCACGTCTCCCGATAAAAATGATACCTCACTTGTGTGGGTAGGCCTAGCGCCCGCGACAGGAAACGCCCCAAAGCGCAACGTGGACACATCACAGAAAATAGACCTGTTTTTAGCAAAGTGCCTACCTGTGGATTTTGGCCTGTAGCTCAGCCGCCACCTAGGGAAACCTACCAAACCTGTGCATTTCTGAAAACTAGAGACCTAGGGGAATCCAAGATGGGGTGACTTGTGTGGCTGGGACCAGGTTCTGTTACCCAGAATCCTTTGCAAACCTCAAACTTTGGCTAAAAAAACACATGTTCCTCACATTTCTGTGGCAGAAAGTTCTGGAATCTGAGAGGAGCCACAAATTTCCTTCCACCCAGCGTTCCCCCACGTCTCCCGATAAGAATGATACCTCACTTGTGTGGGTAGGCCTAGCGCCCACGACAGGAAACGCCCCAAAGCACAACGTGGACACAACCAAATTTTTGAAGGAAAACAGAGGTGTTTTTTGCAAAGTGCCTACCTGTAGATTTTGGCCTGTAGCTTAGCCGCCACCTAGGGAAACCTACTAAACCTGTGCATTTCTGAAAACTAGAGACCTGGGGGAATCCAAGATGGGGTGACTTGTGTGTCTGGGACCAGTTTCTGTTACCCAGAATCCTTTGCAAACCTCAAAATGTGGCTAAAAAAACACATGTTCCTCACATTTCTGTGGCAGAAAGTTCTGGAATCTGAGAGGAGCCACAAATTTCCTTCCACCCAGCGTTCCCCCACGTCTCCCGATAAAAATGATACCTCACTTGTGTGGGTAGGCCTAGCGCCCGCGACAGGATACGCCCCAAAACACAACGTGGATACATCGCAGAAAACAGACCTGTTTTTAGCAAAGTGCCTACCTGTAGATTTTGGCCTGTAGCTCAGCCGCCACCTAGGGAAACCTACCAAACCTGTGCATTTCTGAAAACTAGAGACCTAGGGGAATCCAAGATGGGGTGACTTGTGTGGCTGGGACCAGGTCCTGTTACCCAGAATCCTTTGCAAACCTCAAAATTTGGCTAAAAAAACACATGTTCCTCACATTTCTGTGGCAGAAAGTTCTGGAATCTGAGAGGAGCCACACATTTCCTTCCACCCAGCGTTTCCCCACGTCTCCCGATAAAAATGATACCTCACTTGTGTGGGTAGGCCTAGCGCCCGCGACAGGAAACGCCCCAAAGCGCAACGTGGACACATAACAGAAAACAGACCTGTTTTTAGCAAAGTGCCTACCTCGAGATTTTGGCCTGTAGCTCACCCGCCACCTAGGGAAACCTACCAAACCTGTGCATTTCTGAAATCTAGAGACCTAGGGGAATCCAAGATGGGGTGACTTGTGTGGCTGGGACCAGGTTCTGTTACCCAGAATCCTTTGCAAACCTCAAAATGTGGCTAAAAAAACACATGTTCCTCACATTTCTGTGGCAGAAAGTTCTGGAATCTGAGAGGAGCCACAAATTTCCTTCCACCCAGCGTTCCCCCACGTCTCCCGATAAAAATGATACCTCACTTGTGTGGGTAGGCCTAGCGCCCACGACAGGAAACGCCCCAAAGCGCAACGTGGACACAACCAAATTTTTTAAGGAAAACAGAGGTGTTTTTTGCAAAGTGCCTACCTGTAGATTTTGGCCTGTAGCTCAGCCGCCACCTAGGGAAACCTACCAAACCTGTGCATTTCTGAAAACTAGAGACCTGGGGGAATCCAAGATGGGGTGACTTGTGTGTCTGGGACCAGGTTCTGTTACCCAGAATCCTTTGCAAACCTCAAAATGTGGCTAAAAAAACACATGTTCCTCACATTTCTGTGGCAGAAAGTTCTGGAATCTGAGAGGAGCCACAAATTTCCTTCCACCCAGCGTTCCCCCACGTCTCCTGATAAAAATGATACCTCACTTGTGTGGGTAGGCCTAGCGCCCGCGACAGGAAACGCCCCAAAGCGCAACGTGGACACATCACAGAAAATAGACCTGTTTTTAGCAAAGTGCCTACCTGTGGATTTTGGCCTGTAGCTCAGCCGCCACCTAGGGAAACCTACCAAACCTGTGCATTTCTGAAAACTAGAGACCTAGGGGAATCCAAGATGGGGTGACTTGTGTGGCTGGGACCACGTTCTGTTACCCAGAATCCTTTGCAAACCTCAAAATTTGGCTAAAAAAACACATGTTCCTCACATTTCTGTGGCAGAAAGTTCTGGAATCTGAGAGGAGCCACAAATTTCATTCCACCCAGCGTTCCTCCACGTCTCCCGATAAAAATGATACCTCACTTGTGTGGGTAGGCCTAGCGCCAACGACAGGAAACGCCCCAAAGCGCAACGTGGACACAACCACATTTTTGAAGGAAAACAGAGGTGTTTTTTGCAAAGTGCCTACCTGTAGATTTTGGCCTGTAGCTCAGCCGCCACCTAGGGAAACCTACCAAACCTGTACATTTCTGAAAACTAGAGACCTGGGGGAATCCAAGATGGGGTGACTTGTGTGTCTGGGACCAGGTTCTGTTACCCAGAATCCTTTGCAAACCTCAAAATGTGGCTAAAAAAACACATGTTCCTCACATTTCTGTGGCAGAAAGTTCTGGAATCTGAGAGGAGCCACAAATTTCCTTCCACCCAGCGTTCCCCCACGTCTCCCGATAAAAATGGTACCTCACTTGTGTGGGTAGGCCTAGCGCCCGCGACAGGAAACGCCCCAAAGCGCAATGTGGACATATCACAGAAAATAGACCTGTTTTTAGCAAAGTGCCTACCTGTGGATTTTGGCCTGTAGCTCCGCCGCCACCTAGGGAAACCTACCAAACCTGTGCATTTCTGAAAACTAGAGACGTAGGGGAATCCAAGATGGGGTGACTTGTGTGGCTGGGACCTGGTTCTGTTACCCAGAATCCTTTGCAAACCTCAAAATTTGGCTAAAAAAACACATGTTCCTCACATTTCTGTGGCAGAAAGTTCTGGAATCTGAGAGGAGCCACAAATTTCCTTCCACCCAGCGTCCCCCCACGTCTCCCGATAAAAATGATACCTCACTTGTGTGGGTAGGCCTAGCGCCCACGACAGGAATCGCCCCAAAGCGCAACGTGGACACAACCAAATTTTTGAAGAAAAACAGAGGTGTTTTTTGCAAAGTGCCTACCTGCAGATTTTGGCCTGTAGCTCAGCCGCCACCTAGGGAAACCTACCAAACCTGTGCATTTCTGAAAACTAGAGACCTAGGGGAATCCAAGATGGGGTGACTTGTGTGGCTGGGACCAGGTCCTGTTACCCAGAATCCTTTGCAAACCTCAAAATGTGGCTAAAAAAACACATGTTCCTCACATTTCTGTGGCAGAAAGTTCTGGAATCTGAGAGGAGCCACAAATTTCCTTCCACCCAGCGTTCCCCCACGTCTCCCGATAAAAATGATACCTCATTGTGTGGGTAGGCCTAGCGCCCGCGGCAGGAAACGCCCCAAAGCGCAACGTGGACACATCACAGAAAACAGACCTGTTTTTAGCAAAGTGCCTACCTGTGGATTTTGGCCTGTAGCTCAACCGCCACCTAGGGAAACCTAGCAAACCTGTGCATTTCTGAAAACTAGAGACCTAGGGGAATCCAAGATGGGGTGACTTGTGTGGCTGGGACCAGGTTCTGTTACCCAAAATCCTTTGCAAACCTCAAAATTTGGCTAAAAAAACACATGTTCCTCACATTTCTGTGGCAGAAAGTTCTGGAATCTGAGAGGAGCCACAAATTTCCTTCCACCCAGCGTTCCCCCACGTCTCCTGATAAAAATGATACCTCACTTGTGTGGGTAGGCCTAGCGCCCGCAACAGGAAACGCCCCAAAGCGCAACGTGGACACATCACAGAAAATAGACCTGTTTTTAGCAAAGTGCCTACCTGTGGATTTTGGCCTGTAGCTCAGCCGCCACCTAGGGAAACCTACCAAACCTGTGCATTTCTGAAAACTAGAGACCTAGGGGAATCCAAGATGGGGTGACTTGTGTGGCTGGGACCACGTTCTGTTACCCAGAATCCTTTGCAAACCTCAAAATTTGGCTAAAAAAACACATGTTCCTCACATTTCTGTGGCAGAAAGTTCTGGAATCTGAGAGGAGCCACAAATTTCCTTCCACCCAGCGTTCCTCCACGTCTCCCGATAAAAATGATACCTCACTTGTGTGGGTAGGCCTAGCGCCAACGACAGGAAACGCCCCAAAGCGCAACGTGGACACAACCACATTTTTGAAGGAAAACAGAGGTGTTTTTTGCAAAGTGCCTACCTGTAGATTTTGGCCTGTAGCTCAGCCGCCACCTAGGGAAACCTACCAAACCTGTACATTTCTGAAAACTAGAGACCTGGGGGAATCCAAGATGGGGTGACTTGTGTGTCTGGGACCAGGTTCTGTTACCCAGAATCCTTTGCAAACCTCAAAATGTGGCTAAAAAAACACATGTTCCTCACATTTCTGTGGCAGAAAGTTCTGGAATCTGAGAGGAGCCACAAATTTCCTTCCACCCAGCGTTCCCCCACGTCTCCCGATAAAAATGGTACCTCACTTGTGTGGGTAGGCCTAGCGCCCGCGACAGGAAACGCCCCAAAGCGCAACGTGGACATATCACAGAAAATAGACCTGTTTTTAGCAAAGTGCCTACCTGTGGATTTTGGCCTGTAGCTCCGCCGCCACCTAGGGAAACCTACCAAACCTGTGCATTTCTGAAAACTAGAGACGTAGGGGAATCAAAGATGGGGTGACTTGTGTGGCTGGGACCTGGTTCTGTTACCCAGAATCCTTTGCAAACCTCAAAATTTGGCTAAAAAAACACATGTTCCTCACATTTCTGTGGCAGAAAGTTCTGGAATCTGAGAGGAGCCACAAATTTCCTTCCACCCAGCGTCCCCCCACGTCTCCCGATAAAAATGATACCTCACTTGTGTGGGTAGGCCTAGCGCCCACGACAGGAATCGCCCCAAAGCGCAACGTGGACACAACCAAATTTTTGAAGAAAAACAGAGGTGTTTTTTGCAAAGTGCCTACCTGCAGATTTTGGCCTGTAGCTCAGCCGCCACCTAGGGAAACCTACCAAACCTGTGCATTTCTGAAAACTAGAGACCTAGGGGAATCCAAGATGGGGTGACTTGTGTGGCTGGGACCAGGTTCTGTTACCCAGAATCCTTTGCAAACCTCAAAATGTGGCTAAAAAAACACATGTTCCTCACATTTCTGTGGCAGAAAGTTCTGGAATCTGAGAGGAGCCACAAATTTCCTTCCACCCAGCGTTCCCCCACGTCTCCCGATAAAAATGATACCTCATTGTGTGGGTAGGCCTAGCGCCCGCGGCAGGAAACGCCCCAAAGCGCAACGTGGACACATCACAGAAAACAGACCTGTTTTTAGCAAAGTGCCTACCTGTGGATTTTGGCCTGTAGCTCAGCCGCCACCTAGGGAAACCTAGCAAACCTGTGCATTTCTGAAAACTAGAGACCTAGGGGAATCCAAGATGGGGTGACTTGTGTGGCTGGGACCAGGTTCTGTTACCCAAAATCCTTTGCAAACCTCAAAATTTGGCTAAAAAAACACATGTTCCTCACATTTCTGTGGCAGAAAGTTCTGGAATCTGAGAGGAGCCACAAATTTCCTTCCACCCAGCATTCCCCCACGTCTCCCGATAAAAATAATACCTCACTTGTGTGGTTAGGCCTAGCGCCCACGACAGGAAACGCCCCAAAGCGCAACGTGGACACAACCACATTTTTGAAGGAAAACAGAGGTGTTTTTTGCAAAGTGCCTACCTGTAGATTTTGGCCTGTAGCTCAGCCGCCACCTAGGGAAACCTACCAAACCTGTGCATTTCTGAAAACTAGAGACCAAGGGGAATCCAGGATGGGGTGACTTGTGTGCCTGGGACCAGGTTCTGTTACCCAGAATCCTTTGCAAACCTCAAAATGTGGCTAAAAAAACACATGTTCCTCACATTTCTGTGGCAGAAAGTTCTGGAATCTGAGAGGAGCCACAAATTTCCTTCCACCCAGCATTCCCCCATGTCTCCCGATAAAAATAATACCTCACTTGTGTGGGTAGGCCTAGCGCCCGCGACAGGAAACGCCCCAAATCGCAACGTGGACACATCACAGAAAACAGACCTATTTTTAGCAAAGTGCCTACCTGTGGATTTTGGCCTGTAGCTCAGCCGCCACCTAGGGAAACCTACCAAACCTGTGCATTTCTGAAAACTAGAGACCTAGGGGAATCCAAGATGGGGTGACTTGTGTGGCTGGGACCAGGTTCTGTTACCCAGAATCCTTTGCAAACCTCAAAATTTGGCTAAAAAAACACATGTTCCTCACATTTCTGTGGCAGAAAGTTCTGGAATCTGAGAGGAGCCACACATTTCCTTCCACCCAGCGTTCCCCCACGTCTCCCGATAAAAATGATACCTCACTTGTGTGGGTAGGCCTAGCGCCCGCGACAGGAAACACCCCAAAGCGCAACGTGGACACATCACAGAAAACAGACCTGTTTTTAGCAAAGTGCCTACCTGCAGATTTTGGCCTGTAGCTCAGCCGCCACCTAGGGAAACCTACCAAACCAGTGCATTTCTGAAAACTAGAGACCTAGGGGAATCCAAGATGGGGTGACTTGTGTGGCTGGGACCAGGTTCTGTTACCCAGAATCCTTTGCAAACCTCAAAATGTGGCTAAAAAAACACATGTTCCTCACATTTCTGTGGCAGAAAGTTCTGGAATCTGAGAGGAGCCACAAATTTCCTTCCACCCAGCGTTCCCCCACGTCTCCCGATAAAAATGGTACCTCACTTGTGTGGGTAGGCCTAGCGCCCGCGACAGGAAACGCCCCAAAGCGCAACGTGGACATATCACAGAAAATAGACCTGTTTTTAGCAAAGTGCCTACCTGTGGATTTTGGCCTGTAGCTCCGCCGCCACCTAGGGAAACCTACCAAACCTGTGCATTTCTGAAAACTAGAGACGTAGGGGAATCCAAGATGGGGTGACTTGTGTGGCTGGGACCAGGTTCTGTTACCCAGAATCCTTTGCAAACCTCAAAATTTGGCTAAAAAAACACATGTTCCTCACATTTCTGTGGCAGAAAGTTCTGGAATCTGAGAGGAGCCACAAATTTCCTTCCACCCAGCGTCCCCCCACGTCTCCCGATAAAAATGATACCTCACTTGTGTGGGTAGGCCTAGCGCCCACGACAGGAATCGCCCCAAAGCGCAACGTGGACACAACCAAATTTTTGAAGAAAAACAGAGGTGTTTTTTGCAAAGTGCCTACCTGTAGATTTTGGCCTGTAGCTCAGCCGCCACCTAGGGAAACCTACCAAACCTGTGCATTTCTGAAAACTAGAGACCTAGGGGAATCCAAGATGGGGTGACTTGTGTGGCTGGGACCAGGTTCTGTTACCCAGAATCCTTTGCAAACCTCAAAATGTGGCTAAAAAAACACATGTTCCTCACATTTCTGTGGCAGAAAGTTCTGGAATCTGAGAGGAGCCACACATTTCCTTCCACCCAGCGTTCCCCCATGTCTCCCGATAAAAATGATACCTCACTTGTGTGGGTAGGCCTAGCGCCCGCGACAGGAAACGCCCCAAAGCGCAACGTGGACACATCACAGAAAACAGACCTATTTTTAGCAAAGTGCCTACCTGTGGATTTTGGCCTGTAGCTCAGCCGCCACCTAGGGAAACCTACCAAACCATTGCATTTCTGAAAACTAGAGACCTAGGGGAATCCAAGATGGGGTGACTTGTGTGTCTGGGACCAGGTTCTGTTACCCAGAATCCTTTGCAAACCTCAAAATGTGGCTAAAAAAACACATGTTCCTCACATTTCTGTGGCAGAAAGTTCTGGAATCTGAGAGGAGCCACAAATTTCCTTCCACCCAGCGTTCCCCCACGTCTCCCGATAAAAATGGTACCTCACTTGTGTGGGTAGGCCTAGCGCCCGCGACAGGAAACGCCCCAAAGCGCAACGTGGACATATCACAGAAAACAGACCTGTTTTTAGCAAAGTGCCTACCTGTGGATTTTGGCCTGTAGCTCCGCCGCCACCTAGGGAAACCTACCAAACCTGTGCATTTCTGAAAACTAGAGACGTAGGGGAATCCAAGATGGGGTGACTTGTGTGGCTGGGACCAGGTTCTGTTACCCAGAATCCTTTGCAAACCTCAAAATTTGGCTAAAAAAACACATGTTCCTCACATTTCTGTGGCAGAAAGTTCTGGAATCTGAGAGGAGCCACAAATTTCCTTCCACCCAGCGTCCCCCCACGTCTCCCGATAAAAATGATACCTCACTTGTGTGGGTAGGCCTAGCGCCCACGACAGGAATCGCCCCAAAGCGCAACGTGGACACAACCAAATTTTTGAAGAAAAACAGAGGTGTTTTTTGCAAAGTGCCTACCTGTAGATTTTGGCCTGTAGCTCAGCCGCCACCTAGGGAAACCTACCAAACCTGTGCATTTCTGAAAACTAGAGACCTAGGGGAATCCAAGATGGGGTGACTTGTGTGGCTGGGACCAGGTTCTGTTACCCAGAATCCTTTGCAAACCTCAAAATGTGGCTAAAAAAACACATGTTCCTCACATTTCTGTGGCAGAAAGTTCTGGAATCTGAGAGGAGCCACAAATTTCCTTCCACCCAGCATTCCCCCATGTCTCCCGATAAAAATAATACCTCACTTGTGTGGGTAGGCCTAGCGCCCGCGACAGGAAACGCCCCAAAGCGCAACGTGGACACATCACAGAAAACAGACCTGTTTTTAGCAAAGTGCCTACCTGTGGATTTTGGCCTGTAGCTCAGCCGCCACCTAGGGAAACCTAGCAAACCTGTGCATTTCTGAAAACTAGAGACCTAGGGGAATCCAAGATGGGGTGACTTGTGTGTCTGGGACCAGGTTCTGTTACCCAGAATCCTTTGCAAACCTCAAAATTTGGCTAAAAAAACACATGTTCCTCACATTTCTGTGGCAGAAAGTTCTGGAATCTGAGAGGAGCCACAAATTTCCTTCCACCCAGCGTTCCCCCACGTCTCCCGATAAAAATGATACCTCACTTGTGTGGGTAGGCCTAGCGCCCACGACAGGAAACGCCCCAAAGCGCAACGTGGACACAACCAAATTTTTGAAGGAAAACAGAGGTGTTTTTTGCAAAGTGCCTACCTGTAGATTTTGGCCTGTAGCTCAGCCGCCACCTAGGGAAACCTACCAAACCTGTGCATTTCTGAAAACTAGAGACCAAGGGGAATCCAGGATGGGGTGACTTGTGTGGCTGGGACCAGGTTCTGTTACCCAGAATCCTTTGCAAACCTCAAAATGTGGCTACAAAAACACATGTTCCTCACATTTCTGTGGCAGAAAGTTCTGGAATCTGAGAGGAGCCACAAATTTCCTTCCACCCAGCGTTCCCCCACGTCTCCCGATAAAAATGATACCTCATTGTGTGGGTAGGCCTAGCGCCCGCGGCAGGAAACGTCCCAAAGCGCAACGTGGACACATCACAGAAAACAGACCTGTTTTTAGCAAAGTGCCTACCTGTGGATTTTGGCCTGTAGCTCAGCCGCCACCTAGGGAAACCTAGCAAACCTGTGCATTTCTGAAAACTAGAGACCTAGGGGAATCCAAGATTGGGTGACTTGTGTGGCTGGGACCAGGTTCTGTTACCCAAAATCCTTTGCAAACCTCAAAATTTGGCTAAAAAAACACATGTTCCTCACATTTCTGTGGCAGAAAGTTCTGGAATCTGAGAGGAGCCACAAATTTCCTTCCACCCAGCATTCCCCCACGTCTCCCGATAAAAATAATACCTCACTTGTGTGGGTAGGCCTAGCGCCCACGACAGGAAACGCCCCAAAGCGCAACGTGGACACAACCACATTTTTGAAGGAAAACAGAGGTGTTTTTTGCAAAGTGCCTACCTGTAGATTTTGGCCTGTAGCTCAGCCGCCACCTAGGGAAACCTACCAAACCTGTGCATTTCTGAAAACTAGAGACCAAGGGGAATAAAGGATGGGGTGACTTGTGTGGCTGGGACCAGGTTCTGTTACCCAGAATCCTTTGCAAACCTCAAAATGTGGCTAAAAAAACACATGTTCCTCACATTTCTGTGGCAGAAAGTTCTGGAATCTGAGAGGAGCCACAAATTTCCTTCCACCCAGCATTCCCCCATGTCTCCCGATAAAAATAATACCTCACTTGTGTGGGTAGGCCTAGCGCCCGCGACAGGAAACGCCCCAAAGCGCAACGTGGACACATCACAGAAAACAGACCTATTTTTAGCAAAGTGCCTACCTGTGGATTGTGGCCTGTAGCTCAGCCGCCACCTAGGGAAACCTACCAAACCTGTGCATTTCTGAAAACTAGAGACCTAGGGGAATCCAAGATGGGGTGACTTGTGTGGCTGGGACCAGGTTCTGTTACCCAGAATCCTTTGCAAACCTCAAAATTTGGCTAAAAAAACACATGTTCCTCACATTTCTGTGGCAGAAAGTTCTGGAATCTGAGAGGAGCCACAAATTTCCTTCCACCCAGCATTCCCCCACGTCTCCCGATAAAAATAATACCTCACTTGTGTGGGTAGGCCTAGCGCCCACGACAGGAAACGCCCCAAAGCGCAACGTGGACACAACCACATTTTTGAAGGAAAACAGAGGTGTTTTTTGCAAAGTGCCTACCTGTAGATTTTGGCCTGTAGCTCAGCCGCCACCTAGGGAAACCTACCAAACCTGTGCATTTCTGAAAACTAGAGACCAAGGGGAATCCAGGATGGGGTGACTTGTGTGGCTGGGACCAGGTTCTGTTACCCAGAATCCTTTGCAAACCTCAAAATGTGGCTAAAAAAACACATGTTCCTCACATTTCTGTGGCAGAAAGTTCTGGAATCTGAGAGGAGCCACAAATTTCCTTCCACCCAGCATTCCCCCATGTCTCCCGATAAAAATAATACCTCACTTGTGTGGGTAGGCCTAGCGCCCGCGACAGGAAACGCCCCAAAGCGCAACGTGGACACATCACAGAAAACAGACCTATTTTTAGCAAAGTGCCTACCTGTGGATTGTGGCCTGTAGCTCAGCCGCCACCTAGGGAAACCTACCAAACCTGTGCATTTCTGAAAACTAGAGACCTAGGGGAATCCAAGATGGGGTGACTTGTGTGGCTGGGACCAGGTTCTGTTACCCAGAATCCTTTGCAAACCTCAAAATTTGGCTAAAAAAACACATGTTCCTCACATTTCTGTGGCAGAAAGTTCTGGAATCTGAGAGGAGCCACACATTTCCTTCCACCCAGCGTTCCCCCACGTCTCCCGATAAAAATGATACCTCACTTGTGTGGGTAGGCCTAGCGCCCACGACAGGAAACGCCCCAAAGCGCAACGTGGACACAACCAAATTTTTGAAGGAAAACAGAGGTGTTTTTTGCAAAGTGCCTACCTGTAGATTTTGGCCTGTAGCTCAGCCGCCACCTAGGGAAACCTACCAAACCTGTGCATTTCTGAAAACTAGAGACCAAGGGGAATCCAGGATGGGGTGACTTGTGTGGCTGGGACCAGGTTCTGTTACCCAGAATCCTTTGCAAACCTCAAAATGTGGCTAAAAAAACACATGTTCCTCACATTTCTGTGGCAGAAAGTTCTGGAATCTGAGAGGAGCCACAAATTTCCTTCCACCCAGCGTTCCCCCACGTCTCCCGATAAAAATGATACCTCATTGTGTGGGTAGGCCTAGCGCCCGCGGCAGGAAACGCCCCAAAGCGCAACGTGGACACATCACAGAAAACAGACCTGTTTTTAGCAAAGTGCCTACCTGTGGATTTTGGCCTGTAGCTCAGCCGCCACCTAGGGAAACCTAGCAAACCTGTGCATTTCTGAAAACTAGAGACCTAGGGGAATCCAAGATGGGGTGACTTGTGTGGCTGGGACCAGGTTCTGTTACCCAAAATCCTTTGCAAACCTCAAAATTTGGCTAAAAAAACACATGTTCCTCACATTTCTGTGGCAGAAAGTTCTGGAATCTGAGAGGAGCCACAAATTTCCTTCCACCCAGCATTCCCCCACGTCTCCCGATAAAAATAATACCTCACTTGTGTGGGTAGGCCTAGCGCCCACGACAGGAAACGCCCCAAAGCGCAACGTGGACACAACCACATTTTTGAAGGAAAACAGAGGTGTTTTTTGCAAAGTGCCTACCTGTAGATTTTGGCCTGTAGCTCAGCCGCCACCTAGGGAAACCTACCAAACCTGTGCATTTCTGAAAACTAGAGACCAAGGGGAATCCAGGATGGGGTGACTTGTGTGGCTGGGACCAGGTTCTGTTACCCAGAATCCTTTGCAAACCTCAAAATGTGGCTAAAAAAACACATGTTCCTCACATTTCTGTGGCAGAAAGTTCTGGAATCTGAGAGGAGCTACAAATTTCCTTCCACCCAGCATTCCCCCATGTCTCCCGATAAAAATAATACCTCACTTGTGTGGGTAGGCCTAGCGCCCGCGACAGGAAACGCCCCAAAGCGCAACGTGGACACATCACAGAAAACAGACCTATTTTTAGCAAAGTGCCTACCTGTGGATTTTGGCCTGTAGCTCAGCCGCCACCTAGGGAAACCTACCAAACCTGTGCATTTCTGAAAACTAGAGACCTAGGGGAATCCAAGATGGGGTGACTTGTGTGGCTGGGACCAGGTTCTGTTACCCAGAATCCTTTGCAAACCTCAAAATTTGGCTAAAAAAACACATGTTCCTCACATTTCTGTGGCAGAAAGTTCTGGAATCTGAGAGGAGCCACACATTTCCTTCCACCCAGCGTTCCCCCACGTCTCCCGATAAAAATGATACCTCACTTGTGTGGGTAGGCCTAGCGCCCGCGACAGGTAACACCCCAAAGCGCAACGTGGACACATCACAGAAAACAGACCTGTTTTTAGCAAAGTGCCTACCTGCAGATTTTGGCCTGTAGTTCAGCCGCCACCTAGGGAAACCTACCAAACCTGTGCATTTCTGAAAACTAGAGACCTAGGGGAATCCAAGATGGGGTGACTTGTGTGGCTGGGACCAGGTTCTGTTACCTAGAATCCTTTGCAAACCTCAAAATGTGGCTAAAAAAACACATGTTCCTCACATTTCTGTGGCAGAAAGTTCTGGAATCTGAGAGGAGCCACAAATTTCCTTCCACCCAGCGTTCCCCCACGTCTCCCGATAAAAATGATACCTCACTTGTGTGGGTAGGCCTAGCGCCCACGACAGGAAACGCCCCAAAGCGCAACGTGGACACAACCAAATTTTTGAAGAAAAACAGAGGTGTTTTTTGCAAAGTGCCTACCTGTAGATTTTGGCCTGTAGCTCAGCCGCCACCTAGGGAAACCTACCAAACCTGTACATTTCTGAAAACTAGAGACCTAGGGGAATCCAAGATGGGGTGACTTGTGTGGCTGTGACCAGGTTCTGTTACCCAGAATCCTTTGCAAACCTCAAAATGAGCTAAAAAAACACATGTTCCTCACATTTCTGTGGCAGAAAGTTCTGGAATCTGAGATGAGCCACACATTTCCTTCCACCCAGCGTTCCCCCACGTCTCCCGATAAAAATGATACCTCACTTGTGTGGGTAGGCCTAGCGCCCACGACAGGAAACGCCCCAAAGCGCAACGTGGACACAACCAAATTTTTGAAGGAAAACAGAGGTGTTTTTTGCAAAGTGCCTACCTGTAGATTTTGGCCTGTAGCTCAGCCGCCACCTAGGGAAACCTACCAAACCTGTGCATTTCTGAAAACTAGAGACCACGGGGAATCCAGGATGGGGTGACTTGTGTGGCTGGGACCAGGTTCTGTTACCCAGAATCCTTTGCAAACCTCAAAATGTGGCTAAAAAAACACATGTTCCTCACATTTCTGTGGCAGAAAGTTCTGGAATCTGAGAGGAGCCACAAATTTCTTTCCACCCAGCGTTCCCCCACGTCTCCCGATAAAAATGATACCTCATTGTGTGGGTAGGCCTAGCGCCCGCGGCAGGAAACGCCCCAAAGCGCAACGTGGACACATCACAGAAAACAGACCTGTTTTTAGCAAAGTGCCTACCTGTGGATTTTGGCCTGTAGCTCAGCCGCCACCTAGGGAAACCTAGCAAACCTGTGCATTTCTGAAAACTAGAGACCTAGGGGAATCCAAGATGGGGTGACTTGTGTGGCTGGGACCAGGTTCTGTTACCCAAAATCCTTTGCAAACCTCAAAATTTGGCTAAAAAAACACATGTTCCTCACATTTCTGTGGCAGAAAGTTCTGGAATCTGAGAGGAGCCACAAATTTCCTTCCACCCAGCATTCCCCCACGTCTCCCGATAAAAATAATACCTCACTTGTGTGGGTAGGCCTAGCGCCCACGACAGGAAACGCCCCAAAGCGCAACGTGGACACAACCACATTTTTGAAGGAAAACAGAGGTGTTTTTTGCAAAGTGCCTACCTGTAGATTTTGGCCTGTAGCTCAGCCGCCACCTAGGGAAACCTACCAAACCTGTGCATTTCTGAAAACTAGAGACCAAGGGGAATCCAGGATGGGGTGACTTGTGTGGCTGGGACCAGGTTCTGTTACCCAGAATCCTTTGCAAACCTCAAAATGTGGCTAAAAAAACACATGTTCCTCACATTTCTGTGGCAGAAAGTTCTGGAATCTGAGAGGAGCCACAAATTTCCTTCCACCCAGCATTCCCCCATGTCTCCCGATAAAAATGATACCTCATTGTGTGGGTAGGCCTAGCGCCCGCGGCAGGAAACGCCCCAAAGCGCAACGTGGACACATCACAGAAAACAGACCTGTTTTTAGCAAAGTGCCTACCTGTGGATTTTGGCCTGTAGCTCAGCCGCCACCTAGGGAAACCTAGCAAACCTGTGCATTTCTGAAAACTAGAGACCTAGGGGAATCCAAGATGGGGTGACTTGTGTGGCTGGGTCCAGGTTCTGTTACCCAAAATCCTTTGCAAACCTCAAAATTTGGCTAAAAAAACACATGTTCCTCACATTTCTGTGGCAGAAAGTTCTGGAATCTGAGAGGAGCCACAAATTTCCTTCCACCCAGCGTTCCCCCACGTCTCCCGATAAAAATGATACCTCACTTGTGTGGGTAGGCCTAGCGCCCACGACAGGAAACGCCCCAAAGCGCAACGTGGACACAACCAAATTTTTGAAGAAAAACAGAGGTGTTTTTTGCAAAGTGCCTACCTGTAGATTTTGGCCTGTAGCTCAGCCGCCACCTAGGGAAACCTACCAAACCTGTACATTTCTGAAAACTAGAGACCTAGGGGAATCCAAGATGGGGTGACTTGTGTGGCTGTGACCAGGTTCTGTTACCCAGAATCCTTTGCAAACCTCAAAATGAGCTAAAAAAACACATGTTCCTCACATTTCTGTGGCAGAAAGTTCTGGAATCTGAGAGGAGCCACACATTTCCTTCCACCCAGCGTTCCCCCACGTCTCCCGATAAAAATGATACCTCACTTGTGTGGGTAGGCCTAGCGCCCACGACAGGAAACGCCCCAAAGCGCAACGTGGACACAACCAAATTTTTGAAGGAAAACAGAGGTGTTTTTTGCAAAGTGCCTACCTGTAGATTTTGGCCTGTAGCTCAGCCGCCACCTAGGGAAACCTACCAAACCTGTGCATTTCTGAAAACTAGAGACCACGGGGAATCCAGGATGGGGTGACTTGTGTGGCTGGGACCAGGTTCTGTTACCCAGAATCCTTTGCAAACCTCAAAATGTGGCTAAAAAAACACATGTTCCTCACATTTCTGTGGCAGAAAGTTCTGGAATCTGAGAGGAGCCACAAATTTCCTTCCACCCAGCGTTCCCCCACGTCTCCCGATAAAAATGATACCTCATTGTGTGGGTAGGCCTAGCGCCCGCGGCAGGAAACGCCCCAAAGCGCAACGTGGACACATCACAGAAAACAGACCTGTTTTTAGCAAAGTGCCTACCTGTGGATTTTGGCCTGTAGCTCAGCCGCCACCTAGGGAAACCTAGCAAACCTGTGCATTTCTGAAAACTAGAGACCTAGGGGAATCCAAGATGGGGTGACTTGTGTGGCTGGGACCAGGTTCTGTTACCCAAAATCCTTTGCAAACCTCAAAATTTGGCTAAAAAAACACATGTTCCTCACATTTCTGTGGCAGAAAGTTCTGGAATCTGAGAGGAGCCACAAATTTCCTTCCACCCAGCATTCCCCCACGTCTCCCGATAAAAATAATACCTCACTTGTGTGGGTAGGCCTAGCGCCCACGACAGGAAACGCCCCAAAGCGCAACGTGGACACAACCACATTTTTGAAGGAAAACAGAGGTGTTTTTTGCAAAGTGCCTACCTGTAGATTTTGGCCTGTAGCTCAGCCGCCACCTAGGGAAACCTACCAAACCTGTGCATTTCTGAAAACTAGAGACCAAGGGGAATCCAGGATGGGGTGACTTGTGTGGCTGGGACCAGGTTCTGTTACCCAGAATCCTTTGCAAACCTCAAAATGTGGCTAAAAAAACACATGTTCCTCACATTTCTGTGGCAGAAAGTTCTGGAATCTGAGAGGAGCCACAAATTTCCTTCCACCCAGCATTCCCCCATGTCTCCCGATAAAAATAATACCTCACTTGTGTGGGTAGGCCTAGCGCCCGCGACAGGAAACGCCCCAAAGCGCAACGTGGACACATCACAGAAAACAGACCTATTTTTAGCAAAGTGCCTACCTGTGGATTGTGGCCTGTAGCTCAGCCGCCACCTAGGGAAACCTACCAAACCTGTGCATTTCTGAAAACTAGAGACCTAGGGGAATCCAAGATGGGGTGACTTGTGTGGCTGGGACCAGGTTCTGTTACCCAGAATCCTTTGCAAACCTCAAAATTTGGCTAAAAAAACACATGTTCCTCACATTTCTGTGGCAGAAAGTTCTGGAATCTGAGAGGAGCCACACATTTCCTTCCACCCAGCGTTCCCCCACGTCTCCCGATAAAAATGATACCTCACTTGTGTGGGTAGGCCTAGCGCCCGCGACAGGAAACACCCCAAAGCGCAACGTGGAGACATCACAGAAAACAGACCTGTTTTTAGCAAAGTGCCTACCTGCAGATTTTGGCCTGTAGCTCAGCCGCCACCTAGGGAAACCTACCAAACCTGTGCATTTCTGAAAACTAGAGACCTAGGGGAATCCAAGATGGGGTGACTTGTGTGGCTGGGACCAGGTTCTGTTACCCAGAATCCTTTGCAAACCTCAAAATGTGGCTAAAAAAACACATGTTCCTCACATTTCTGTGGCAGAAAGTTCTGGAATCTGAGAGGAGCCACAAATTTCCTTCCACCCAGCGTTCCCCCACGTCTCCCGATAAAAATGATACCTCATTGTGTGGGTAGGCCTAGCGCCCGCGGCAGGAAACGCCCCAAAGCGCAACGTGGACACATCACAGAAAACAGACCTGTTTTTAGCAAAGTGCCTACCTGTGGATTTTGGCCTGTAGCTCAGCCGCCACCTAGGGAAACCTAGCAAACCTGTGCATTTCTGAAAACTAGAGACCTAGGGGAATCCAAGATGGGGTGACTTGTGTGGCTGGGTCCAGGTTCTGTTACCCAAAATCCTTTGCAAACCTCAAAATTTGGCTAAAAAAACACATGTTCCTCACATTTCTGTGGCAGAAAGTTCTGGAATCTGAGAGGAGCCACAAATTTCCTTCCACCCAGCATTCCCCCACGTCTCCCGATAAAAATAATACCTCACTTGTGTGGGTAGGCCTAGCGCCCACGACAGGAAACGCCCCAAAGCGCAACGTGGACACAACCACATTTTTGAAGGAAAACAGAGGTGTTTTTTGCAAAGTGCCTACCTGTAGATTTTGGCCTGTAGCTCAGCCGCCACCTAGGGAAACCTACCAAACCTGTGCATTTCTGAAAACTAGAGACCAAGGGGAATCCAGGATGGGGTGACTTGTGTGGCTGGGACCAGGTTCTGTTACCCAGAATCCTTTGCAAACCTCAAAATGTGGCTAAAAAAACACATGTTCCTCACATTTCTGTGGCAGAAAGTTCTGGAATCTGAGAGGAGCCACAAATTTCCTTCCACCCAGCATTCCCCCACGTCTCCCGATAAAAATAATACCTCACTTGTGTGGGTAGGCCTAGCGCCCACGACAGGAAACGCCCCAAAGCGCAACGTGGACACAACCACATTTTTGAAGGAAAACAGAGGTGTTTTTTGCAAAGTGCCTACCTGTAGATTTTGGCATGTAGCTCAGCCGCCACCTAGGGAAACCTACCAAACCTGTGCATTTCTGAAAACTAGAGACCAAGGGGAATCCAGGATGGGGTGACTTGTGTGGCTGGGACCAGGTTCTGTTACCCAGAATCCTTTGCAAACCTCAAAATGTGGCTAAAAAAACACATGTTCCTCACATTTCTGTGGCAGAAAGTTCTGGAATCTGAGAGGAGCCACAAATTTCCTTCCACCCAGCATTCCCCCATGTCTCCCGATAAAAATAATACCTCACTTGTGTGGGTAGGCCTAGCGCCCGCGACAGGAAACGCCCCAAAGCGCAACGTGGACACATCACAGAAAACAGACCTATTTTTAGCAAAGTGCCTACCTGTGGATTGTGGCCTGTAGCTCAGCCGCCACCTAGGGAAACCTACCAAACCTGTGCATTTCTGAAAACTAGAGACCTAGGGGAATCCAAGATGGGGTGACTTGTGTGGCTGGGACCAGGTTCTGTTACCCAGAATCCTTTGCAAACCTCAAAATTTGGCTAAAAAAACACATGTTCCTCACATTTCTGTGGCAGAAAGTTCTGGAATCTGAGAGGAGCCACACATTTCCTTCCACCCAGCATTCCCCCATGTCTCCCGATAAAAATGATACCTCACTTGTGTGGGTAGGCCTAGCGCCCGCGACAGGAAACGCCCCAAAGCGCAACGTGGACACATCACAGAAAACAGACCTGTTTTTAGCAAAGTGCCTACCTGCAGATTTTGGCCTGTAGCTCAGCCGCCACCTAGGGAAACCTACCAAACCTGTGCATTTCTGAAAACTAGAGACCTAGGGGAATCCAAGATGGGGTGACTTGTGTGGCTGGGACCAGGTTCTGTTACCCAGAATCCTTTGCAAACCTCAAAATTTGGCTAAAAAAACACATGTTCCTCACATTTCTCTGGCAGAAAGTTCTGGAATCTGAGAGGAGCCACACATTTCCTTCCACCCAGCGTTCCCCCACGTCTCCCGATAAAAATGATACCTCACTTGTGTGGGTAGGCCTAGCGCCCGCGACAGGTAACACCCCAAAGCGCAACGTGGACACATCACAGAAAACAGACCTGTTTTTAGCAAAGTGCCTACCTGCAGATTTTGGCCTGTAGCTCAGCCGCCACCTAGGGAAACCTACCAAACCTGTGCATTTCTGAAAACTAGAGACCTAGTGGAATCCAAGATGGGGTGACTTGTGTGGCTGGGACCAGGTTCTGTTACCCAGAATCCTTTGCAAACCTCAAAATGTGGCTAAAAAAACACATGTTCCTCACATTTCTGTGGCAGAAAGTTCTGGAATCTGAGAGGAGCCACAAATTTCCTTCCACCCAGCGTTCCCCCACGTCTCCCGATAAAAATGATACCTCACTTGTGTGGGTAGGCCTAGCGCCCACGACAGGAAACGCCCCAAAGCGCAACGTGGACACAACCAAATTTTTGAAGAAAAACAGAGGTGTTTTTTGCAAAGTGCCTACCTGTAGATTTTGGCCTGTAGCTCAGCCGCCACCTAGGGAAACCTACCAAACCTGTGCATTTCTGAAAACTAGAGACCTAGGGGAATCCAAGATGGGGTGACTTGTGTGGCTGGGACCAGGTTCTGTTACCCAGAATCCTTTGCAAACCTCAAAATGTGGCTAAAAAAACACATGTTCCTCACATTTCTGTGGCAGAAAGTTCTGGAATCTGAGAGGAGCCACAAATTTCCTTCCACCCAGCGTTCCCCCACGTCTCTCGATAAAAATGATACCTCATTGTGTGGGTAGGCCTAGCGCCCGCGGCAGGAAACGCCCCAAAGCGCAACGTGGACACATCACAGAAAACAGACCTGTTTTTAGCAAAGTGCCTACCTGTGGATTTTGGCCTGTAGCTCAGCCGCCACCTAGGGAAACCTAGCAAACCTGTGCATTTCTGAAAACTAGAGACCAAGGGGAATCCAAGATGGGGTGACTTGTGTGGCTGGGTCCAGGTTCTGTTACCCAAAATCCTTTGCAAACCTCAAAATTTGGCTAAAAAAACACATGTTCCTCACATTTCTGTGGCAGAAAGTTCTGGAATCTGAGAGGAGCCACAAATTTCCTTCCACCCAGCATTCCCCCACGTCTCCCGATAAAAATAATACCTCACTTGTGTGGGTAGGCCTAGCGCCCACGACAGGAAACGCCCCAAAGCGCAACGTGGACACAACCACATTTTTGAAGGAAAACAGAGGTGTTTTTTGCAAAGTGCCTACCTGTAGATTTTGGCCTGTAGCTCAGCCGCCACCTAGGGAAACCTACCAAACCTGTGCATTTCTGAAAACTAGAGACCAAGGGGAATCCAGGATGGGGTGACTTGTGTGGCTGGGACCAGGTTCTGTTACCCAGAATCCTTTGCAAACCTCAAAATGTGGCTAAAAAAACACATGTTCCTCACATTTCTGTGGCAGAAAGTTCTGGAATCTGAGAGGAGCCACAAATTTCCTTCCACCCAGCATTCCCCCATGTCTCCCGATAAAAATAATACCTCACTTGTGTGGGTAGGCCTAGCGCCCGCGACAGGAAACGCCCCAAAGCGCAACGTGGACACATCACAGAAAACAGACCTATTTTTAGCAAAGTGCCTACCTGTGGATTGTGGCCTGTAGCTCAGCCGCCACCTAGGGAAACCTACCAAACCTGTGCATTTCTGAAAACTAGAGACCTAGGGGAATCCAAGATGGGGTGACTTGTGTGGCTGGGACCAGGTTCTGTTACCCAGAATCCTTTGCAAACCTCAAAATTTGGCTAAAAAAACACATGTTCCTCACATTTCTGTGGCAGAAAGTTCTGGAATCTGAGAGGAGCCACACATTTCCTTCCACCCAGCGTTCCCCCACGTCTCCCGATAAAAATGATACCTCACTTGTGTGGGTAGGCCTAGCGCCCGCGACAGGAAACACCCCAAAGCGCAACGTGGAGACATCACAGAAAACAGACCTGTTTTTAGCAAAGTGCCTACCTGCAGATTTTGGCCTGTAGCTCAGCCGCCACCTAGGGAAACCTACCAAACCTGTGCATTTCTGAAAACTAGAGACCTAGGGGAATCCAAGATGGGGTGACTTGTGTGGCTGGGACCAGGTTCTGTTACCCAGAATCCTTTGCAAACCTCAAAATGTGGCTAAAAAAACACATGTTCCTCACATTTCTGTGGCAGAAAGTTCTGGAATCTGAGAGGAGCCACAAATTTCCTTCCACCCAGCGTTCCCCCACGTCTCCCGATAAAAATGATACCTCATTGTGTGGGTAGGCCTAGCGCCCGCGGCAGGAAACGCCCCAAAGCGCAACGTGGACACATCACAGAAAACAGACCTGTTTTTAGCAAAGTGCCTACCTGTGGATTTTGGCCTGTAGCTCAGCCGCCACCTAGGGAAACCTAGCAAACCTGTGCATTTCTGAAAACTAGAGACCTAGGGGAATCCAAGATGGGGTGACTTGTTTGGCTGGGTCCAGGTTCTGTTACCCAAAATCCTTTGCAAACCTCAAAATTTGGCTAAAAAAACACATGTTCCTCACATTTCTGTGGCAGAAAGTTCTGGAATCTGAGAGGAGCCACAAATTTCCTTCCACCCAGCATTCCCCCACGTCTCCCGATAAAAATAATACCTCACTTGTGTGGGTAGGCCTAGCGCCCACGACAGGAAACGCCCCAAAGCGCAACGTGGACACAACCACATTTTTGAAGGAAAACAGAGGTGTTTTTTCCAAAGTGCCTACCTGTAGATTTTGGCCTGTAGCTCAGCCGCCACCTAGGGAAACCTACCAAACCTGTGCATTTCTGAAAACTAGAGACCAAGGGGAATCCAGGATGGGGTGACTTGTGTGGCTGGGACCAGGTTCTGTTACCCAGAATCCTTTGCAAACCTCAAAATGTGGCTAAAAAAACACATGTTCCTCACATTTCTGTGGCAGAAAGTTCTGGAATCTGAGAGGAGCCACAAATTTCCTTCCACCCAGCATTCCCCCATGTCTCCCGATAAAAATAATACCTCACTTGTGTGGGTAGGCCTAGCGCCCGCGACAGGAAACGCCCCAAAGCGCAACGTGGACACATCACAGAAAACAGACCTATTTTTAGCAAAGTGCCTACCTGTGGATTTTGGCCTGTAGCTCAGCCGCCACCTAGGGAAACCTACCAAACCTGTGCATTTCTGAAAACTAGAGACCTAGGGGAATCCAAGATGGGGTGACTTGTGTGGCTGGGACCAGGTTCTGTTACCCAGAATCCTTTGCAAACCTCAAAATTTGGCTAAAAAAACACATGTTCCTCACATTTCTGTGGCAGAAAGTTCTGGAATCTGAGAGGAGCCACACATTTCCTTCCACCCAGCGTTCCCCCACGTCTCCCGATAAAAATGATACCTCACTTGTGTGGGTAGGCCTAGCGCCCGCGACAGGAAACACCCCAAAGCGCAACGTGGACACATCACAGAAAACAGACCTGTTTTTAGCAAAGTGCCTACCTGCAGATTTTGGCCTGTAGCTCAGCCGCCACCTAGGGAAACCTACCAAACCTGTGCATTTCTGAAAACTAGAGACCTAGGGGAATCCAAGATGGGGTGACTTGTGTGGCTGGGACCAGGTTCTGTTACCCAGAATCCTTTGCAAACCTCAAAATGTGGCTAAAAAAACACATGTTCCTCACATTTCTGTGGCAGAAAGTTCTGGAATCTGAGAGGAGCCACAAATTTCCTTCCACCCAGCGTTCCCCCACGTCTCCCGATAAAAATGATACCTCATTGTGTGGGTAGGCCTAGCGCCCGCGGCAGGAAACGCCCCAAAGCGCAACGTGGACACATCACAGAAAACAGACCTATTTTTAGCAAAGTGCCTACCTGTGGATTGTGGCCTGTAGCTCAGCCGCCACCTAGGGAAACCTACCAAACCTGTGCATTTCTGAAAACTAGAGACCTAGGGGAATCCAAGATGGGGTGACTTGTGTGGCTGGGACCAGGTTCTGTTACCCAGAATCCTTTGCAAACCTCAAAATTTGGCTAAAAAAACACATGTTCCTCAAATTTCTGTGGCAGAAAGTTCTGGAATCTGAGAGGAGCCACACATTTCCTTCCACCCAGCGTTCCCCCACGTCTCCTGATAAAAATGATACCTCACTTGTGTGGGTAGGCCTAGCGCCCGCGACAGGAAACACCCCAAAGCGCAACGTGGAGACATCACAGAAAACAGACCTGTTTTTAGCAAAGTGCCTTCCTGCAGATTTTGGCCTCTAGCTCAGCCGCCACCTAGGGAAACCTACCAAACCTGTGCATTTCTGAAAACTAGAGACCAAGGGGAATCCAGGATGGGGTGACTTGTGTGGCTGGGACCAGGTTCTGTTACCCAGAATCCTTTGCAAACCTCAAAATGTGGCTAAAAAAACACATGTTCCTCACATTTCTGTGGCAGAAAGTTCTGGAATCTGAGAGGAGCCACAAATTTCCTTCCACCCAGCATTCCCCCATGTCTCCCGATAAAAATAATACCTCACTTGTGTGGGTAGGCCTAGCGCCCGCGACAGGAAACGCCCCAAAGCGCAACGTGGACACATCACAGAAAACAGACCTATTTTTAGCAAAGTGCCTACCTGTGGATTTTGGCCTGTAGCTCAGCCGCCACCTAGGGAAACCTACCAAACCTGTGCATTTCTGAAAACTAGAGACCTAGGGGAATCCAAGATGGGGTGACTTGTGTGGCTGGGACCAGGTTCTGTTACCCAGAATCCTTTGCAAACCTCAAAATTTGGCTAAAAAAACACATGTTCCTCACATTTCTGTGTCAGAAAGTTCTGGAATCTGAGAGGAGCCACACATTTCCTTCCACCCAGCGTTCCCCCACGTCTCCCGATAAAAATGATACCTCACTTGTGTGGGTAGGCCTAGCGCCCGCGACAGGAAACACCACAAAGCGCAACGTGGACACATCACAGAAAACAGACCTGTTTTTAGCAAAGTGCCTACCTGCAGATTTTGGCCTGTAGCTCAGCCGCCACCTAGGGAAACCTACCAAACCTGTGCATTTCTGACAACTAGAGACCTAGGGGAATCCAAGATGGGGTGACTTGTGTGGCTGGGACCAGGTTCTGTTACCCAGAATCCTTTGCAAACCTCAAAATGTGGCTAAAAAAACACATGTTCCTCACATTTCTGTGGCAGAAAGTTCTGGAATCTGAGAGGAGCCACAAATTTCCTTCCACCCAGCGTTCCCCCACGTCTCCCGATAAAAATGATACCTCACTTGTGTGGGTAGGCCTAGCGCCCACGACAGGAAACGCCCCAAAGCGCAACATGGACACAACCAAATTTTTGAAGAAAAACAGAGGTGTTTTTTGCAAAGTGCCTACCTGTAGATTTTGGGCAGTAGCTCAGCCGCCACCTAGGGAAACCTACCAAACCTGTGCATTTCTGAAAACTAGAGACCTAGGGGAATCCAAGATGGGGTGACTTGTGTGGCTGGGACCAGGTTCTGTTACCCAGAATCCTTTGCAAACCTCAAAATGTGGCTAAAAAAACACATGTTCCTCACATTTCTGTGGCAGAAAGTTCTGGAATCTGAGAGGAGCCACAAATTTCCTTCCACCCAGCGTTCCCCCACGTCTCCCGATAAAAATGATACCTCATTGTGTGGGTAGGCCTAGCGCCCGCGGCAGGAAACGCCCCAAAGCGCAACGTGGACACATCACAGAAAACAGACCTGTTTTTAGCAAAGTGCCTACCTGTGGATTTTGGCCTGTAGCTCAGCCGCCACCTAGGGAAACCTACCAAACCTGTGCATTTCTGAAAACTAGAGACCAAGGGGAATCCAAGATGGGGTGACTTGTGTGGCTGGGTCCAGGTTCTGTTACCCAAAATCCTTTGCAAACCTCAAAATTTGGCTAAAAAAACACATGTTCCTCACATTTCTGTGGCAGAAAGTTCTGGAATCTGAGAGGAGCCACAAATTTCCTTCCACCCAGCATTCCCCCACGTCTCCCGATAAAAATAATACCTCACTTGTGTGGGTAGGCCTAGCGCCCACGACAGGAAACGCCCCAAAGCGCAACGTGGACACAACCACATTTTTGAAGGAAAACAGAGGTGTTTTTTGCAAAGTGCCTACCTGTAGATTTTGGCCTGTAGCTCAGCCGCCACCTAGGGAAACCTACCAAACCTGTGCATTTCTGAAAACTAGAGACCAAGGGGAATCCAGGATGGGGTGACTTGTGTGGCTGGGACCAGGTTCTGTTACCCAGAATCCTTTGCAAACCTCAAAATGTGGCTAAAAAAACACATGTTCCTCACATTTCTGTGGCAGAAAGTTCTGGAATCTGAGAGGAGCCACAAATTTCCTTCCACCCAGCATTCCCCCATGTCTCCCGATAAAAATAATACCTCACTTGTGTGGGTAGGCCTAGCGCCCGCGACAGGAAACGCCCCAAAGCGCAACGTGGACACATCACAGAAAACAGACCTATTTTTAGCAAAGTGCCTACCTGTGGATTGTGGCCTGTAGCTCAGCCGCCACCTAGGGAAACCTACCAAACCTGTGCATTTCTGAAAACTAGAGACCTAGGGGAATCCAAGATGGGGTGACTTGTGTGGCTGGGACCAGGTTCTGTTACCCAGAATCCTTTGCAAACCTCAAAATTTGGCTAAAAAAACACATGTTCCTCACATTTCTGTGGCAGAAAGTTCTGGAATCTGAGAGGAGCCACACATTTCCTTCCACCCAGCGTTCCCACACGTCTCCCGATAAAAATGATACCTCACTTGTGTGGGTAGGCCTAGCGCCCGCGACAGGAAACACCCCAAAGCGCAACGTGGAGACATCACAGAAAACAGACCTGTTTTTAGCAAAGTGCCTACCTGCAGATTTTGGCCTGTAGCTCAGCCGCCACCTAGGGAAACCTACCAAACCTGTGCATTTCTGAAAACTAGAGACCTAGGGGAATCCAAGATGGGGTGACTTGTGTGGCTGGGACCAGGTTCTGTTACCCAGAATCCTTTGCAAACCTCAAAATGTGGCTAAAAAAACACATGTTCCTCACATTTCTGTGGCAGAAAGTTCTGGAATCTGAGAGGAGCCACAAATTTCCTTCCACCCAGCGTTCCCCCACGTCTCCCGATAAAAATGATACCTCATTGTGTGGGTAGGCCTAGCGCCCGCGGCAGGAAACGCCCCAAAGCGCAACGTGGACACATCACAGAAAACAGACCTGTTTTTAGCAAAGTGCCTACCTGTGGATTTTGGCCTGTAGCTCAGCCGCCACCTAGGGAAACCTAGCAAACCTGTGCATTTCTGAAAACTAGAGACCTAGGGGAATCCAAGATGGGGTGACTTGTGTGGCTGGGTCCAGGTTCTGTTACCCAAAATCCTTTGCAAACCTCAAAATTTGGCTAAAAAAACACATGTTCCTCACATTTCTGTGGCAGAAAGTTCTGGAATCTGAGAGGAGCCACAAATTTCCTTCCACCCAGCATTCCCCCACGTCTCCCGATAAAAATAATACCTCACTTGTGTGGGTAGGCCTAGCGCCCACGACAGGAAACGCCCCAAAGCGCAACGTGGACACAACCACATTTTTGAAGGAAAACAGAGGTGTTTTTTGCAAAGTGCCTACCTGTAGATTTTGGCCTGTAGCTCAGCCGCCACCTAGGGAAACCTACCAAACCTGTGCATTTCTGAAAACTAGAGACCAAGGGGAATCCAGGATGGGGTGACTTGTGTGGCTGGGACCAGGTTCTGTTACCCAGAATCCTTTGCAAACCTCAAAATGTGGCTAAAAAAACACATGTTCCTCACATTTCTGTGGCAGAAAGTTCTGGAATCTGAGAGGAGCCACAAATTTCCTTCCACCCAGCATTCCCCCATGTCTCCCGATAAAAATAATACCTCACTTGTGTGGGTAGGCCTAGCGCCCGCGACAGGAAACGCCCCAAAGCGCAACGTGGACACATCACAGAAAACAGACCTATTTTTAGCAAAGTGCCTACCTGTGGATTTTGGCCTGTAGCTCAGCCGCCACCTAGGGAAACCTACCAAACCTGTGCATTTCTGAAAACTAGAGACCTAGGGGAATCCAAGATGGGGTGACTTGTGTGGCTGGGACCAGGTTCTGTTACCCAGAATCCTTTGCAAACCTCAAAATTTGGCTAAAAAAACACATGTTCCTCACATTTCTGTGGCAGAAAGTTCTGGAATCTGAGAGGAGCCACACATTTCCTTCCACCCAGCGTTCCCCCACGTCTCCCGATAAAAATGATACCTCACTTGTGTGGGTAGGCCTAGCGCCCGCGACAGGAAACACCCCAAAGCGCAACGTGGACACATCACAGAAAACAGACCTGTTTTTAGCAAAGTGCCTACCTGCAGATTTTGGCCTGTAGCTCAGCCGCCACCTAGGGAAACCTACCAAACCTGTGCATTTCTGAAAACTAGAGACCTAGGGGAATCCAAGATGGGGTGACTTGTGTGGCTGGGACCAGGTTCTGTTACCCAGAATCCTTTGCAAACCTCAAAATGTGGCTAAAAAAACACATGTTCCTCACATTTCTGTGGCAGAAAGTTCTGGAATCTGAGAGGAGCCACAAATTTCCTTCCACCCAGCATTCCCCCACGTCTCCCGATAAAAATAATACCTCACTTGTGTGGGTAGGCCTAGCGCCCACGACAGGAAACGCCCCAAAGCGCAACGTGGACACAACCACATTTTTGAAGGAAAACAGAGGTGTTTTTTGCAAAGTGCCTACCTGTAGATTTTGGCCTGTAGCTCAGCCGCCACCTAGGGAAACCTACCAAACCTGTGCATTTCTGAAAACTAGAGACCAAGGGGAATCCAGGATGGGGTGACTTGTGTGGCTGGGACCAGGTTCTGTTACCCAGAATCCTTTGCAAACCTCAAAATTTGGCTAAAAAAACACATGTTCCTCACATTTCTGTGGCAGAAAGTTCTGGAATCAGAGAGGAGCCACAAATTTCCTTCCACCCAGCGTTCCCCCACGTCTACCGATAAAAATGATACCTCACTTGTGTGGGTAGGCCTAGCGCCCACGACAGGAAACGCCCCAAAGCACAACGTGGACACAACCAAATTTTTGAAGGAAAACAGAGGTGTTTTTTGCAAAGTGCCTACCTGTAGATTTTGGCCTGTAGCTCAGCCGCCACCTAGGGAAACCTACCAAACCTGTGCATTTCTGAAAACTAGAGACCTGGAGGAATCCAAGATGGGGTGACTTGTGTGTCTGGGACCAGTTTCTGTTACCCAGAATCCTTTGCAAACCTCAAAATGTGGCTAAAAAAACACATGTTCCTCACATTTCTGTGGCAGAAAGTTCTGGAATCTGAGAGGAGCCACAAATTTCCTTCCACCCAGCGTTCCCCCACGTCTCCCGATAAAAATGATACCTCACTTGTGTGGGTAGGCCTAGCGCCCGCGACAGGATACGCCCCAAAACACAACGTGGATACATCGCAGAAAACAGACCTGTTTTTACCAAAGTGCCTACCTGTAGATTTTGGCCTGTAGCTCAGCCGCCACCTAGGGAAACCTACCAAACCTGTGCATTTCTGAAAACTAGAGACCTAGGGGAATCCAAGATGGGGTGACTTGTGTGGCTGGGACCAGGTTCTGTTACCCAGAATCCTTTGCAAACCTCAAAATTTGGCTAAAAAAACACATGTTCCTCACATTTCTGTGGCAGAAAGTTCTGGAATCTGAGAGGAGCCACACATTTCCTTCCACCCAGCGTTCCCCCACGTCTCCCAATAAAAATGATACCTCACTTGTGTGGGTAGGCCTAGCGCCCGCGACAGGAAACGCCCCAAAGCGCAACGTGGACACATCGCAGAAAACAGACCTGTTTTTAGCAAAGTGCCTACCTGTGGATTTTGGCCTGTAGCTCAGCCGCCACCTAGGGAAACCTACCAAACCTGTGCATTTCTGAAAACTAGAGACCTAGGGGAATCCAAGATGGGGTGACTTGTGTGGCTGGGACCAGGTTCTGTTACCCAGAATCCTTTGCAAACCTCAAAATTTGGCTAAAAAAACACATGTTCCTCACATTTCTGTGGCAGAAAGTTCTGGAATCTGAGAGGAGCCACACATTTCCTTCCACCCAGCGTTCCCCCACGTCTCCCAATAAAAATGATACCTCACTTGTGTGGGTAGGCCTAGCGCCCGCGACAGGAAACGCCCCAAAGCGCAACGTGGACACATCACAGAAAACAGACCTATTTTTAGCAAAGTGCCTACCTGTGGATTTTGGCCTGTAGCTCAGCCGCCACCTAGGGAAACCTACCAAACCTGTGCATTTCTGAAAACTAGAGACCTAGGGGAATCCAAGATGGGGTGACTTGTGTGTCTGGGACCAGGTTCTGTTACCCAGAATCCTTTGCAAACCTCAAAATGTGGCTAAAAAAACACATGTTCCTCACATTTCTGTGGCAGAAAGTTCTGGAATCTGAGAGGAGCCACAAATTTCCTTCCACCCAGCGTTCCCCCACGTCTCCCGATAAAAATGATACCTCACTTGTGTGGGTAGGCCTAGCGCCCGCGACAGGAAACGCCCCAAAGCGCAACGTGGACATATCACAGAAAATAGACCTGTTTTTAGCAAAGTGCCTACCTGTGGATTTTGGCCTGTAGCTCCGCCGCCACCTAGGGAAACCTACCAAACCTGTGCATTTCTGAAAACTAGAGACGTAGGGGAATCCAAGATGGGGTGACTTGTGTGGCTGGGACCAGGTTCTGTTACCCAGAATCCTTTGCAAACCTCAAAATTTGGCTAAAAAAACACATGTTCCTCACATTTCTGTGGCAGAAAGTTCTGGAATCTGAGAGGAGCCACAAATTTCCTTCCACCCAGCATCCCCCCACGTCTCCCGATAAAAATGATACCTCACTTGTGTGGGTAGGCCTAGCGCCCAAGACAGGAATCGCCCCAAAGCGCAACGTGGACACAACCAAATTTTTGAAGAAAAACAGAGGTGTTTTTTGCAAAGTGCCTACCTGTAGATTTTGGCCTGTAGCTCAGCCGCCACCTAGGGAAACCTACCAAACCTGTGCATTTCTGAAATCTAGAGACCTAGGGGAATCCAAGATGGGGTGACTTGTGTGGCTGGGACCAGGTTCTGATACCCAGAATCCTTTGCAAACCTCAAAATGTGGCTAAAAAAACACATGTTCCTCACATTTCTGTGGCAGAAAGTTCTGGAATCTGAGAGGAGCCACAAATTTTCATTCCACCCAGCGTTCCCCCACGTATTCCGATAAAAATGATACCTCACTTGTGTGGGTAGGCCTAGCGCCCGCGGCAGGAAACGCCCCAAAGCGCAACGTGGACACATCACAGAAAACAGACCTGTTTTTAGCAAAGTGCCTACCTGTGGATTTTGGCCTGTAGCTCAGCCGCCACCTAGGGAAACCTAGCAAACCTGTGCATTTCTGAAAACTAGAGACCTAGGGGAATCCAAGATGGGGTGACTTGTGTGGCTGGGACCAGGTTCTGTTACCCAGAATCCTTTGCAAACCTCAAAATTTGGCTAAAAAAACACATGTTCCTCACATTTCTGTGGCAGAAAGTTCTGGAATCTAAGAGGAGCCACAAATTTCCTTCCACCCAGCGTTCCCCCACGTCTCCCGATACAAAATGATACCTCACTTGTGTGGGTAGGCCTAGCGCCCACGACAGGAAACGCCCCAAAGCGCAACGTGGACACAACCAAATTTTTGAAGGAAAACAGAGGTGTTTTTTGCAAAGTGCCTACCTGTAGATTTTGGCCTGTAGCTCAGCCGCCACCTAGGGAAACCTACCAAACCTGTGCATTTCTGAAAACTAGAGACCAAGGGGAATCCAGGATGGGGTGACTTGTGTGGCTGGGACCAGGTTCTGTTACCCAGAATCCTTTGCAAACCTCAAAATGTGGCTAAAAAAACACATGTTCCTCACATTTCTGTGGCAGAAAGTTCTGGAATCTGAGAGGAGCCACAAATTTCCTTCCACCCAGCGTTCCCCCACGTCTCCCGATAAAAATGATACCTCATTGTGTGGGTAGGCCTAGCGCCCGCGGCAGGAAACGCCCCAAAGCGCAACGTGGACACATCACAGAAAACAGACCTGTTTTTAGCAAAGTGCCTACCTGTGGATTTTGGCCTGTAGCTCAGCCGCCACCTATGGAAACCTAGCAAACCTGTGCATTTCTGAAAACTAGAGACCTAGGGGAATCCAAGATGGGGTGACTTGTGTGGCTGGGACCAGGTTCTGTTACCCAAAATCCTTTGCAAACCTCAAAATTTGGCTAAAAAAACACATGTTCCTCACATTTCTGTGGCAGAAAGTTCTGGAATCTGAGAGGAGCCACAAATTTCCTTCCACCCAGCATTCCCCCACGTCTCCCGATAAAAATAATACCTCACTTGTGTGGGTAGGCCTAGCGCCCACGACAGGAAACGCCCCAAAGCGCAACTTGGACACAACCACATTTTTGAAGGAAAACAGAGGTGTTTTTTGCAAAGTGCCTACCTGTAGATTTTGGCCTGTAGCTCAGCCGCCACCTAGGGAAACCTACCAAACCTGTGCATTTCTGAAAACTAGAGACCAAGGGGAATCCAGGATGGGGTGACTTGTGTGGCTGGGACCAGGTTCTGTTACCCAGAATCCTTTGCAAACCTCAAAATGTGGCTAAAAAAACACATGTTCCTCACATTTCTGTGGCAGAAAGTTCTGGAATCTGAGAGGAGCCACAAATTTCCTTCCACCCAGCATTCCCCCATGTCTCCCGATAAAAATAATACCTCACTTGTGTGGGTAGGCCTAGCGCCCGCGACAGGAAACGCCCCAAAGCGCAACGTGGACACATCACAGAAAACAGACCTATTTTTAGCAAAGTGCCTACCTGTGGATTGTGGCTTGTAGCTCAGCCGCCACCTAGGGAAACCTACCAAACCTGTGCATTTCTGAAAACTAGAGACCTAGGGGAATCCAAGATGGGGTGACTTGTGTGGCTGGGACCAGGTTCTGTTACCCAGAATCCTTTGCAAACCTCAAAATTTGGCTAAAAAAACACATGTTCCTCACATTTCTGTGGCAGAAAGTTCTGGAATCTGAGAGGAGCCACACATTTCCTTCCACCCAGCGTTCCCCCACGTCTCCCGATAAAAATGATACCTCACTTGTGTGGGTAGGCCTAGCGCCCGCGACAGGAAACACCCCAAAGCGCAACGTGGAGACATCACAGAAAACAGACCTGTTTTTAGCAAAGTGCCTACCTGCAGATTTTGGCCTGTAGCTCAGCCGCCACCTAGGGAAACCTACCAAACCTGTGCATTTCTGAAAACTAGAGACCTAGGGGAATCCAAGATGGGGTGACTTGTGTGGCTGGGACCAGGTTCTGTTACCCAGAATCCTTTGCAAACCTCAAAATGTGGCTAAAAAAACACATGTTCCTCACATTTCTGTGGCAGAAAGTTCTGGAATCTGAGAGGAGCCACAAATTTCCTTCCACCCAGCGTTCCCCCACGTCTCCCGATAAAAATGATACCTCATTGTGTGGGTAGGCCTAGCGCCCGCGGCAGGAAACGTCCCAAAGCGCAACGTGGACACATCACAGAAAACAGACCTGTTTTTAGCAAAGTGCCTACCTGTGGATTTTGGCCTGTAGCTCAGCCGCCACCTAGGGAAACCTAGCAAACCTGTGCATTTCTGAAAACTAGAGACCTAGGGGAATCCAAGATGGGGTGACTTGTGTGGCTGGGTCCAGGTTCTGTTACCCAAAATCCTTTGCAAACCTCAAAATTTGGCTAAAAAAACACATGTTCCTCACATTTCTGTGGCAGAAAGTTCTGGAATCTGAGAGGAGCCACAAATTTCCTTCCACCCAGCATTCCCCCACGTCTCCCGATAAAAATAATACCTCACTTGTGTGGGTAGGCCTAGCGCCCACGACAGGAAACGCCCCAAAGCGCAACGTGGACACAACCACATTTTTGAAGGAAAACAGAGGTGTTTTTTGCAAAGTGCCTACCTGTAGATTTTGGCCTGTAGCTCAGCCGCCACCTAGGGAAACCTACCAAACCTGTGCATTTCTGAAAACTAGAGACCAAGGGGAATCCAGGATGGGGTGACTTGTGTGGCTGGGACCAGGTTCTGTTACCCAGAATCCTTTGCAAACCTCAAAATGTGGCTAAAAAAACACATGTTCCTCACATTTCTGTGGCAGAAAGTTCTGGAATCTGAGAGGAGCCACAAATTTCCTTCCACCCAGCATTCCCCCATGTCTCCCGATAAAAATAATACCTCACTTGTGTGGGTAGGCCTAGCGCCCGCGACAGGAAACGCCCCAAAGCGCAACGTGGACACATCACAGAAAACAGACCTATTTTTAGCAAAGTGCCTACCTGTGGATTTTGGCCTGTAGCTCAGCCGCCACCTAGGGAAACCTACCAAACCTGTGCATTTCTGAAAACTAGAGACCTAGGGGAATCCAAGATGGGGTGACTTGTGTGGCTGGGACCAGGTTCTGTTACCCAGAATCCTTTGCAAACCTCAAAATTTGGCTAAAAAAACACATGTTCCTCACATTTCTGTGGCAGAAAGTTCTGGAATCTGAGAGGAGCCACACATTTCCTTCCACCCAGCGTTCCCCCACGTCTCCCGATAAAAATGATACCTCACTTGTGTGGGTAGGCCTAGCGCCCGCGACAGGAAACACCCCAAAGTGCAACGTGGACACATCACAGAAAACAGACCTGTTTTTAGCAAAGTGCCTACCTGCAGATTTTGGCCTGTAGCTCAGCCGCCACCTAGGGAAACCTACCAAACCTGTGCATTTCTGAAAACTAGAGACCTAGGGGAATCCAAGATGGGGTGACTTGTGTGGCTGGGACCAGGTTCTGTTACCCAGAATCCTTTGCAAACCTCAAAATGTGGCTAAAAAAACACATGTTCCTCACATTTCTGTGGCAGAAAGTTCTGGAATCTGAGAGGAGCCACAAATTTCCTTCCACCCAGCGTTCCCCCACGTCTCCCGATAAAAATGATACCTCACTTGTGTGGGTAGGCCTAGCGCCCACGACAGGAAACGCCCCAAAGCGCAACGTGGACACAACCAAATTTTTGAAGAAAAACAGAGGTGTTTTTTGCAAAGTGCCTACCTGTAGATTTTGGCCTGTAGCTCAGCCGCCACCTAGGGAAACCTACCAAACCTGTGCATTTCTGAAAACTAGAGACCTAGGGGAATCCAAGATGGGGTGACTTGTGTGGCTGGGACCAGGTTCTGTTACCCAGAATCCTTTGCAAACCTCAAAATGTGGCTAAAAAAACACATGTTCCTCACATTTCTGTGGCAGAAAGTTCTGGAATCTGAGAGGAGCCACAAATTTCCTTCCACCCAGCGTTCCCCCACGTCTCCCGATAAAAATGATACCTCATTGTGTGGGTAGGCCTAGCGCCCGCGGCAGGAAACGCCCCAAAGCGCAACGTGGACACATCACAGAAAACAGACCTATTTTTAGCAAAGTGCCTACCTGTGGATTGTGGCCTGTAGCTCAGCCGCCACCTAGGGAAACCTAGCAAACCTGTGCATTTCTGAAAACTAGAGACCTAGGGGAATCCAAGATGGGTTGACTTGTGTGGCTGGGACCAGGTTCTGTTACCCAGAATCCTTTGCAAACCTCAAAATTTGGCTAAAAAAACACATGTTCCTCACATTTCTGTGGCAGAAAGTTCTGGAATCTGAGAGGAGCCACACATTTCCTTCCACCCAGCGTTCCCCCACGTCTCCCGATAAAAATGATACCTCACTTGTGTGGGTAGGCCTAGCGCCCGCGACAGGAAACACCCCAAAGCGCAACGTGGAGACATCACAGAAAACAGACCTGTTTTTAGCAAAGTGCCTACCTGCAGATTTTGGCCTCTAGCTCAGCCGCCACCTAGGGAAACCTACCAAACCTGTGCATTTCTGAAAACTAGAGACCAAGGGGAATCCAGGATGGGGTGACTTGTGTGGCTGGGACCAGGTTCTGTTACCCAGAATCCTTTGCAAACCTCAAAATGTGGCTAAAAAAACACATGTTCCTCACATTTCTGTGGCAGAAAGTTCTGGAATCTGAGAGGAGCCACAAATTTCCTTCCACCCAGCATTCCCCCATGTCTCCCGATAAAAATAATACCTCACTTGTGTGGGTAGGCCTAGCGCCCGCGACAGGAAACGCCCCAAAGCGCAACGTGGACACATCACAGAAAACAGACCTATTTTTAGCAAAGTGCCTACCTGTGGATTTTGGCCTGTAGCTCAGCCGCCACCTAGGGAAACCTACCAAACCTGTGCATTTCTGAAAACTAGAGACCTAGGGGAATCCAAGATGGGGTGACTTGTGTGGCTGGGACCAGGTTCTGTTACCCAGAATCCTTTGCAAACCTCAAAATTTGGCTAAAAAAACACATGTTCCTCACATTTCTGTGGCAGAAAGTTCTGGAATCTGAGAGGAGCCACACATTTCCTTCCACCCAGCGTTCCCCCACGTCTCCCGATAAAAATTATACCTCACTTGTGTGGGTAGGCCTAGCGCCCGCGACAGGAAACACCCCAAAGCGCAACGTGGACACATCACAGAAAACAGACCTGTTTTTAGCAAAGTGCCTACCTGCAGATTTTGGCCTGTAGCTCAGCCGCCACCTAGGGAAACCTACCAAACCTGTGCATTTCTGACAACAAGAGACCTAGGGGAATCCAAGATGGGGTGACTTGTGTGGCTGGGACCAGGTTCTGTTACCCAGAATCCTTTGCAAACCTCAAAATGTGGCTAAAAAAACACATGTTCCTCACATTTCTGTGGCAGAAAGTTCTGGAATCTGAGAGGAGCCACAAATTTCCTTCCACCCAGCGTTCCCCCACGTCTCCCGATAAAAATGATACCTCACTTGTGTGGGTAGGCCTAGCGCCCACGACAGGAAACGCCCCAAAGCGCAACGTGGACACAACCAAATTTTTGAAGAAAAACAGAGGTGTTTTTTGCAAAGTGCCTACCTGTAGATTTTGGCCTGTAGCTCAGCCGCCACCTAGGGAAACCTACCAAACCTGTGCATTTCTGAAAACTAGAGACCTAGGGGAATCCAAGATGGGGTGACTTGTGTGGCTGGGACCAGGTTCTGTTACCCAGAATCCTTTGCAAACCTCAAAATGTGGCTAAAAAAACACATGTTCCTCACATTTCTGTGGCAGAAAGTTCTGGAATCTGAGAGGAGCCACAAATTTCCTTCCACCCAGCGTTCCCCCACGTCTCCCGATAAAAATGATACCTCATTGTGTGGGTAGGCCTAGCGCCCGCGGCAGGAAACGCCCCAAAGCGCAACGTGGACACATCACAGAAAACAGACCTGTTTTTAGCAAAGTGCCTACCTGTGGATTTTGGCCTGTAGCTCAGCCGCCACTTAGGGAAACCTAGCAAACCTGTGCATTTCTGAAAACTAGAGACCAAGGGGAATCCAAGATAGGGTGACTTGTGCGGCTGGGTCCAGGTTCTGTTACCCAAAATCCTTTGCAAACCTCAAAATTTGGCTAAAAAAACACATGTTCCTCACATTTCTGTGGCAGAAAGTTCTGGAATCTGAGAGGAGCCACAAATTTCCTTCCACCCAGCATTCCCCCACGTCTCCCGATAAAAATAATACCTCACTTGTGTGGGTAGGCCTAGCGCCCACGACAGGAAACGCCCCAAAGCGCAACGTGGACACAACCACATTTTTGAAGGAAAACAGAGGTGTTTTTTGCAAAGTGCCTACCTGTAGATTTTGGCCTGTAGCTCAGCCGCCACCTAGGGAAACCTACGAAACCTGTGCATTTCTGAAAACTAGAGACCAAGGGGAATCCAGGATGGGGTGACTTGTGTGGCTGGGACCAGGTTCTGTTACCCAGAATCCTTTGCAAACCTCAAAATGTGGCTAAAAAAACACATGTTCCTCACATTTCTGTGGCAGAAAGTTCTGGAATCTGAGAGGAGCCACAAATTTCCTTCCACCCAGCATTCCCCCATGTCTCCCGATAAAAATAATACCTCACTTGTGTGGGTAGGCCTAGCGCCCGCGACAGGAAACGCCCCAAAGCGCAACGTGGACACATCACAGAAAACAGACCTATTTTTAGCAAAGTGCCTACCTGTGTATTGTGGCCTGTAGCTCAGCCGCCACCTAGGGAAACCTACCAAACCTGTGCATTTCTGAAAACTAGAGACCTAGGGGAATCCAAGATGGGGTGACTTGTGTGGCTGGGACCAGGTTCTGTTACCCAGAATCCTTTGCAAACCTCAAAATTTGGCTAAAAAAACACATGTTCCTCACATTTCTGTGGCAGAAAGTTCTGGAATCTGAGAGGAGCCACACATTTCCTTCCACCCAGCGTTCCCCCACGTCTCCCGATAAAAATGATACCTCACTTGTGTGGGTAGGCCTAGCGCCCGCGACAGGAAACACCCCAAAGCGCAACGTGGAGACATCACAGAAAACAGACCTGTTTTTAGCAAAGTGCCTACCTGCAGATTTTGGCCTGTAGCTCAGCCGCCACCTAGGGAAACCTACCAAACCTGTGCATTTCTGAAAACTAGAGACCAAGGGGAATCCAAGATGGGGTGACTTGTGTGGCTGGGACCAGGTTCTGTTACCCAGAATCCTTTGCAAACCTCAAAATGTGGCTAAAAAAACACATGTTCCTCACATTTCTGTGGCAGAAAGTTCTGGAATCTGAGAGGAGCCACAAATTTCCTTCCACCCAGCGTTCCCCCACGTCTCCCGATAAAAATGATACCTCATTGTGTGGGTAGGCCTAGCGCCCGCGGCAGGAAACGCCCCAAAGCGCAACGTGGACACATCACAGAAAACAGACCTGTTTTTAGCAAAGTGCCTACCTGTGGATTTTGGCCTGTAGCTCAGCCACCACCTAGGGAAACCTAGCAAACCTGTGCATTTCTGAAAACTAGAGACCTAGGGGAATCCAAGATGGGGTGACTTGTGTGGCTGGGTCCAGGTTCTGTTACCCAAAATCCTTTGCAAACCTCAAAATTTGGCTAAAAAAACACATGTTCCTCACATTTCTGTGGCAGAAAGTTCTGGAATCTGAGAGGAGCCACAAATTTCCTTCCACCCAGCATTCCCCCACGTCTCCCGATAAAAATAATACCTCACTTGTGTGGGTAGGCCTAGCGCCCACGACAGGAAACGCCCCAAAGCGCAACGTGGACACAACCACATTTTTGAAGGAAAACAGAGGTGTTTTTTGCAAAGTGCCTACCTGTAGATTTTGGCCTGTAGCTCAGCCGCCACCTAGGGAAACCTACCAAACCTGTGCATTTCTGAAAACTAGAGACCAAGGGGAATCCAGGATGGGGTGACTTGTGTGGCTGGGACCAGGTTCTGTTACCCAGAATCCTTTGCAAACCTCAAAATGTGGCTAAAAAAACACATGTTCCTCACATTTCTGTGGCAGAAAGTTCTGGAATCTGAGAGGAGCCACAAATTTCCTTCCACCCAGCATTCCCCCATGTCTCCCGATAAAAATAATACCTCACTTGTGTGGGTAGGCCTAGCGCCCGCGACAGGAAACGCCCCAAAGCGCAACGTGGACACATCACAGAAAACAGACCTATTTTTAGCAAAGTGCCTACCTGTGGATTTTGGCCTGTAGCTCAGCCGCCACCTAGGGAAACCTACCAAACCTGTGCATTTCTGAAAACTAGAGACCTAGGGGAATCCAAGATGGGGTGACTTGTGTGGCTGGGACCAGGTTCTGTTACCCAGAATCCTTTGCAAACCTCAAAATTTGGCTAAAAAAACACATGTTCCTCACATTTCTGTGGCAGAAAGTTCTGGAATCTGAGAGGAGCCACACATTTCCTTCCACCCAGCGTTCCCCCACGTCTCCCGATAAAAATGATACCTCACTTGTGTGGGTAGGCCTAGCGCCCGCGACAGGAAACGCCCCAAAGCGCAACGTGGACACAACCAAATTTTTGAAGGAAAACAGAGGTGTTTTTTGCAAAGTGCCTACCTGTAGATTTTGGCCTGTAGCTCAGCCGCCACCTAGGGAAACCTACCAAACCTGTGCATTTCTGAAAACTAGAGACCAAGGGGAATCCAGGATGGGGTGACTTGTGTGGCTGGGACCAGGTTCTGTTACCCAGAATCCTTTGCAAACCTCAAAATGTGGCTAAAAAAACACATGTTCCTCACATTTCTGTGGCAGAAAGTTCTGGAATCTGAGAGGAGCCACAAATTTCCTTCCACCCAGCGTTCCCCCACGTCTCCCGATAAAAATGATACCTCATTGTGTGGGTAGGCCTAGCGCCCGCGGCAGGAAACGCCCCAAAGCGCAACGTGGACACATCACAGAAAACAGACCTGTTTTTAGCAAAGTGCCTACCTGTGGATTTTGGCCTGTAGCTCAGCCGCCACCTATGGAAACCTAGCAAACCTGTGCATTTCTGAAAACTAGAGACCTAGGGGAATCCAAGATGGGGTGACTTGTGTGGCTGGGACCAGGTTCTGTTACCCAAAATCCTTTGCAAACCTCAAAATTTGGCTAAAAAAACACATGTTCCTCACATTTCTGTGGCAGAAAGTTCTGGAATCTGAGAGGAGCCACAAATTTCCTTCCACCCAGCATTCCCCCACGTCTCCCGATAAAAATAATACCTCACTTGTGTGGGTAGGCCTAGCGCCCACGACAGGAAACGCCCCAAAGCGCAACGTGGACACAACCACATTTTTGAAGGAAAACAGAGGTGTTTTTTGCAAAGTGCCTACCTGTAGATTTTGGCCTGTAGCTCAGCCGCCACCTAGGGAAACCTACCAAACCTGTGCATTTCTGAAAACTAGAGACCAAGGGGAATCCAGGATGGGGTGACTTGTGTGGCTGGGACCAGGTTCTGTTACCCAGAATCCTTTGCAAACCTCAAAATGTGGCTAAAAAAACACATGTTCCTCACATTTCTGTGGCAGAAAGTTCTGGAATCTGAGAGGAGCCACAAATTTCCTTCCACCCAGCATTCCCCCATGTCTCCCGATAAAAATAATACCTCACTTGTGTGGGTAGGCCTAGCGCCCGCGACAGGAAACGCCCCAAAGCGCAACGTGGACACATCACAGAAAACAGACCTATTTTTAGCAAAGTGCCTACCTGTGGATTGTGGCCTGTAGCTCAGCCGCCACCTAGGGAAACCTACCAAACCTGTGCATTTCTGAAAACTAGAGACCTAGGGGAATCCAAGATGGGGTGACTTGTGTGGCTGGGACCAGGTTCTGTTACCCAGAATCCTTTGCAAACCTCAAAATTTGGCTAAAAAAACACATGTTCCTCACATTTCTGTGGCAGAAAGTTCTGGAATCTGAGAGGAGCCACACATTTCCTTCCACCCAGCGTTCCCCCACGTCTCCCGATAAAAATGATACCTCACTTGTGTGGGTAGGCCTAGCGCCCGCGACAGGAAACACCCCAAAGCGCAACGTGGAGACATCACAGAAAACAGACCTGTTTTTAGCAAAGTGCCTACCTGCAGATTTTGGCCTGTAGCTCAGCCGCCACCTAGGGAAACCTACCAAACCTGTGCATTTCTGAAAACTAGAGACCTAGGGGAATCCAAGATGGGGTGACTTGTGTGGCTGGGACCAGGTTCTGTTACCCAGAATCCTTTGCAAACCTCAAAATGTGGCTAAAAAAACACATGTTCCTCACATTTCTGTGGCAGAAAGTTCTGGAATCTGAGAGGAGCCACACATTTCCTTCCACCCAGCGTTCCCCCACGTCTCCCGATAAAAATGATACCTCACTTGTGTGGGTAGGCCTAGCGCCCGCGACAGGAAACACCCCAAAGCGCAACGTGGAGACATCACAGAAAACAGACCTGTTTTTAGCAAAGTGCCTACCTGCAGATTTTGGCCTGTAGCTCAGCCGCCACCTAGGGAAACCTACCAAACCTGTGCATTTCTGAAAACTAGAGACCTAGGGGAATCCAAGATGGGGTGACTTGTGTGGCTGGGTCCAGGTTCTGTTACCCAAAATCCTTTGCAAACCTCAAAATTTGGCTAAAAAAACACATGTTCCTCACATTTCTGTGGCAGAAAGTTCTGGAATCTGAGAGGAGCCACACATTTCCTTCCACCCAGCATTCCCCCATGTCTCCCGATAAAAATAATACCTCACTTGTGTGGGTAGGCCTAGCGCCCGCGACAGGAAACGCCCCAAAGCGCAACGTGGACACATCACAGAAAACAGACCTATTTTTAGCAAAGTGCCTACCTGTGGATTGTGGCCTGTAGCTCAGCCGCCACCTAGGGAAACCTACCAAACCTGTGCATTTCTGAAAACTAGAGACCTAGGGGAATCCAAGATGGGGTGACTTGTGTGGCTGGGTCCAGGTTCTGTTACCCAAAATCCTTTGCAAACCTCAAAATTTGGCTAAAAAAACACATGTTCCTCACATTTCTGTGGCAGAAAGTTCTGGAATCTGAGAGGAGCCACACATTTCCTTCCACCCAGCGTTCCCCCACGTCTCCCGATAAAAATGATACCTCACTTGTGTGGGTAGGCCTAGCGCCCGCGACAGGAAACACCCCAAAGCGCAACGTGGAGACATCACAGAAAACAGACCTGTTTTTAGCAAAGTGCCTACCTGCAGATTTTGGCCTGTAGCTCAGCCGCCACCTAGGGAAACCTACCAAACCTGTGCATTTCTGAAAACTAGAGACCTAGGGGAATCCAAGATGGGGTGACTTGTGTGGCTGGGACCAGGTTCTGTTACCCAGAATCCTTTGCAAACCTCAAAATGTGGCTAAAAAAACACATGTTCCTCACATTTCTGTGGCAGAAAGTTCTGGAATCTGAGAGGAGCCACAAATTTCCTTCCACCCAGCGTTCCCCCACGTCTCCCGATAAAAATGATACCTCATTGTGTGGGTAGGCCTAGCGCCCGCGGCAGGAAACGCCCCAAAGCGCAACGTGGACACATCACAGAAAACAGACCTGTTTTTAGCAAAGTGCCTACCTGTGGATTTTGGCCTGTAGCTCAGCCGCCACCTAGGGAAACCTAGCAAACCTGTGCATTTCTGAAAACTAGAGACCTAGGGGAATCCAAGATGGGGTGACTTGTGTGGCTGGGTCCAGGTTCTTTTACCCAAAATCCTTTGCAAACCTCAAAATTTGGCTAAAAAAACACATGTTCCTCACATTTCTGTGGCAGAAAGTTCTGGAATCTGAGAGGAGCCACAAATTTCCTTCCACCCAGCATTCCCCCACGTCTCCCGATAAAAATAATACCTCACTTGTGTGGGTAGGCCTAGCGCCCACGACAGGAAACGCCCCAAAGCGCAACGTGGACACAACCACATTTTTGAAGGAAAACAGAGGTGTTTTTTGCAAAGTGCCTACCTGTAGATTTTGGCCTGTAGCTCAGCCGCCACCTAGGGAAACCTACCAAACCTGTGCATTTCTGAAAACTAGAGACCAAGGGGAATCCAGGATGGGGTGACTTGTGTGGCTGGGACCAGGTTCTGTTACCCAGAATCCTTTGCAAACCTCAAAATGTGGCTAAAAAAACACATGTTCCTCACATTTCTGTGGCAGAAAGTTCTGGAATCTGAGAGGAGCCACAAATTTCCTTCCACCCAGCATTCCCCCATGTCTCCCGATAAAAATAATACCTCACTTGTGTGGGTAGGCCTAGCGCCCGCGACAGGAAACGCCCCAAAGCGCAACGTGGACACATCACAGAAAACAGACCTATTTTTAGCAAAGTGCCTACCTGTGGATTTTGGCCTGTAGCTCAGCCGCCACCTAGGGAAACCTACCAAACCTGTGCATTTCTGAAAACTAGAGACCTAGGGGAATCCAAGATGGGGTGACTTGTGTGGCTGGGACCAGGTTCTGTTACCCAGAATCCTTTGCAAACCTCAAAATTTGGCTAAAAAAACACATGTTCCTCACATTTCTGTGGCAGAAAGTTCTGGAATCTGAGAGGAGCCACACATTTCCTTCCACCCAGCGTTCCCCCACGTCTCCCGATAAAAATGATACCTCACTTGTGTGGGTAGGCCTAGCGCCCGCGACAGGAAACACCCCAAAGCGCAACGTGGAGACATCACAGAAAACAGACCTGTTTTTAGCAAAGTGCCTACCTGCAGATTTTGGCCTGTAGCTCAGCCGCCACCTAGGGAAACCTACCAAACCTGTGCATTTCTGAAAACTAGAGACCTAGGGGAATCCAAGATGGGGTGACTTGTGTGGCTGGGTCCAGGTTCTGTTACCCAAAATCCTTTGCAAACCTCAAAATTTGGCTAAAAAAACACATGTTCCTCACATTTCTGTGGCAGAAAGTTCTGGAATCTGAGAGGAGCCACAAATTTCCTTCCACCCAGCATTCCCCCACGTCTCCCGATAAAAATAATACCTCACTTGTGTGGGTAGGCCTAGCGCCCACGACAGGAAACGCCCCAAAGCGCAATGTGGACACAACCACATTTTTGAAGGAAAACAGAGGTGTTTTTTGCAAAGTGCCTACCTGTAGATTTTGGCCTGTAGCTCAGCCGCCACCTAGGGAAACCTACCAAACCTGTGCATTTCTGAAAACTAGAGACCAAGGGGAATCCAGGATGGGGTGACTTGTGTGGCTGGGACCAGGTTCTGTTACCCAGAATCCTTTGCAAACCTCAAAATGTGGCTAAAAAAACACATGTTCCTCACATTTCTGTGGCAGAAAGTTCTGGAATCTGAGAGGAGCCACAAATTTCCTTCCACCCAGCATTCCCCCATGTCTCCCGATAAAAATAATACCTCACTTGTGTGGGTAGGCCTAGCGCCCGCGACAGGAAACGCCCCAAAGCGCAACGTGGACACATCACAGAAAACAGACCTATTTTTAGCAAAGTGCCTACCTGTGGATTTTGGCCTGTAGCTCAGCCGCCACCTAGGGAAACCTACCAAACCTGTGCATTTCTGAAAACTAGAGACCTAGGGGAATCAAAGATGGGGTGACTTGTGTGGCTGGGACCAGGTTCTGTTACCCAGAATCCTTTGCAAACCTCAAAATTTGGCTAAAAAAACACATGTTCCTCACATTTCTGTGGCAGAAAGTTCTGGAATCTGAGAGGAGCCACACATTTCCTTCCACCCAGCGTTCCCCCACGTCTCCCGATAAAAATGATACCTCACTTGTGTGGGTAGGCCTAGCGCCCGCGACAGGAAACACCCCAAAGCGCAACGTGGACACATCACAGAAAACAGACCTGTTTTTAGCAAAGTGCCTACCTGCAGATTTTGGCCTGTAGCTCAGCCGCCACCTAGGGAAACCTACCAAACCTGTGCATTTCTGAAAACTAGAGACCTAGGGGAATCCAAGATGGGGTGACTTGTGTGGCTGGGACCAGGTTCTGTTACCCAGAATCCTTTGCAAACCTCAAAATGTGGCTAAAAAAACACATGTTCCTCACATTTCTGTGGCAGAAAGTTCTGGAATCTGAGAGGAGCCACAAATTTCCTTCCACCCAGCGTTCCCCCACGTCTCCCGATAAAAATGATACCTCACTTGTGTGGGTAGGCCTAGCGCCCACGACAGGAAACGCCCCAAAGCGCAACGTGGACACAACCAAATTTTTTAAGGAAAACAGAGGTGTTTTTTGCAAAGTGCCTACCTGTAGATTTTGGCCTGTAGCTCAGCCGCCACCTAGGGAAACCTACCAAACCTGTGCATTTCTGAAAACTAGAGACCTGGGGGAATCCAAGATGGGGTGACTTGTGTGTCTGGGACCAGGTTCTGTTACCCAGAATCCTTTGCAAACCTCAAAATGTGGCTAAAAAAACACATGTTCCTCACATTTCTGTGGCAGAAAGTTCTGGAATCTGAGAGGAGCCACAAATTTCCTTCGACCCAGCGTTCCCCCACGTCTCCCGATAAAAATGATACCTCACTTGTGTGGGTAGGCCTAGCGCCCGCGACAGGAAACGCCCCAAAGCGCAACGTGGACACATCACAGAAAATAGACCTGTTTTTAGCAAAGTGCCTACCTGTGGATTTTGGCCTGTAGCTCAGCCGCCACCTAGGGAAACCTACCAAACCTGTGCATTTCTGAAAACTAGAGACCTAGGGGAATCCAAGATGGGGTGACTTGTGTGGCTGGGACCAGGTTCTGTTACCCAGAATCCTTTGCAAACCTCAAAATGTGGCTAAAAAAACACATGTTCCTCACATTTCTGTGGCAGAAAGTTCTGGAATCTGAGAGTAGCCACAAATTTCCTTCCACCCAGCGTTCCCCCACGTCTCCCGATAAAAATGGTACCTCATTGTGTGGGTAGGCCTAGCGCCCGCGGCAGGAAACGCCCCAAAGCGCAACGTGGACACATCACAGAAAACAGACCTGTTTTTAGCAAAGTGCCTACCTGTGGATTTTGGCCTGTAGCTCAGCCGCCACCTAGGGAAACCTAGCAAACCTGTGCATTTCTGAAAACTAGAGACCTAGGGGAATCCAAGATGGGGTGACTTGTGTGGCTGGGTCCAGGTTCTGTTACCCAAAATCCTTTGCAAACCTCAAAATGTGGCTAAAAAAACACATGTTCCTCACATTTCTGTGGCAGAAAGTTCTGGAATCTGAGAGGAGCCACAAATTTCCTTCCACCCAGCATTCCCCCACGTCTCCCGATAAAAATAATACCTCACTTGTGTGGGTAGGCCTAGCGCCCACGACAGGAAACGCCCCAAAGCGCAACGTGGACACAACCACATTTTTGAAGGAAAACAGAGGTGTTTTTTGCAAAGTGCCTACCTGTAGATTTTGGCCTGTAGCTCAGCCGCCACCTAGGGAAACCTACCAAACCTGTGCATTTCTGAAAACTAGAGACCAAGGGGAATCCAGGATGGGGTGACTTGTGTGGCTGGGACCAGGTTCTGTTACCCAGAATCCTTTGCAAACCTCAAAATGTGGCTAAAAAAACACATGTTCCTCACATTTCTGTGGCAGAAAGTTCTGGAATCTGAGAGGAGCCACAAATTTCCTTCCACCCAGCATTCCCCCATGTCTCCCGATAAAAATAATACCTCACTTGTGTGGGTAGGCCTAGCGCCCGCGACAGGAAACGCCCCAAAGCACAACGTGGACACATCACAGAAAACAGACCTATTTTTAGCAAAGTGCCTACCTGTGGATTTTGGCCTGTAGCTCAGCCGCCACCTAGGGAAACCTACCAAACCTGTGCATTTCTGAAAACTAGAGACCTAGGGGAATCCAAGATGGGGTGACTTGTGTGGCTGGGACCAGGTTCTGTTACCCAGAATCCTTTGCAAACCTCAAAATTTGGCTAAAAAAACACATGTTCCTCACATTTCTGTGGCAGAAAGTTCTGGAATCTGAGAGGAGCCACACATTTCCTTCCACCCAGCGTTCCCCCACGTCTCCCGATAAAAATGATACCTCACTTGTGTGGGTAGGCCTAGCGCCCGCGACAGGAAACACCCCAAAGCGCAACGTGGACACATCACAGACAACAGACCTGTTTTTAGCAAAGTGCCTACCTGCAGATTTTGGCCTGTAGCTCAGCCGCCACCTAGGGAAACCTACCAAACCTGTGCATTTCTGAAAACTAGAGACCTAGGGGAATCCAAGATGGGGTGACTTGTGTGGCTGGGACCAGGTTCTGTTACCCAGAATCCTTTGCAAACCTCAAAATGTGGCTAAAAAAACACATGTTCCTCACATTTCTGTGGCAGAAAGTTCTGGAATCTGAGAGGAGCCACAAATTTCCTTCCACCCAGCGTTCCCCCACGTCTCCCGATAAAAATGATACCTCACTTGTGTGGGTAGGCCTAGCGCCCACGACAGGAAACGCCCCAAAGCGCAACGTGGACACAACCAAATTTTTGAAGAAAAACAGAGGTGTTTTTTGCAAAGTGCCTACCTGTAGATTTTGGCCTGTAGCTCAGCCGCCACCTAGGGAAACCTACCAAACCTGTGCATTTCTGAAAACTAGAGACCTAGGGGAATCCAAGATGGGGTGACTTGTGTGGCTGGGACCAGGTTCTGTTACCCAGAATCCTTTGCAAACCTCAAAATGTGGCTAAAAAAACACATGTTCCTCACATTTCTGTGGCAGAAAGTTCTGGAATCTGAGAGGAGCCACAAATTTCCTTCCACCCAGCGTTCCCCCACGTCTCCCGATAAAAATGATACCTCATTGTGTGGGTAGGCCTAGCGCCCGCGGCAGGAAACGCCCCAAAGCGCAACGTGGACACATCACAGAAAACAGACCTGTTTTTAGCAAAGTGCCTACCTGTGGATTTTGGCCTGTAGCTCAGCCGCCACCTAGGGAAACCTAGCAAACCTGTGCATTTCTGAAAACTAGAGACCTAGGGGAATCCAAGATGTGGTGACTTGTGTGGCTGGGTCCAGGTTCTGTTACCCAAAATCCTTTGCAAACCTCAAAATTTGGCTAAAAAAACACATGTTCCTCACATTTCTGTGGCAGAAAGTTCTGGAATCTGAGAGGAGCCACAAATTTCCTTCCACCCAGCATTCCCCCACGTCTCCCGATAAAAATAATACCTCACTTGTGTGGGTAGGCCTAGCGCCCACGACAGGAAACGCCCCAAAGCGCAATGTGGACACAACCACATTTTTGAAGGAAAACAGAGGTGTTTTTTGCAAAGTGCCTACCTGTAGATTTTGGCCTGTAGCTCAGCCGCCACCTAGGGAAACCTACCAAACCTGTGCATTTCTGAAAACTAGAGACCAAGGGGAATCCAGGATGGGGTGACTTGTGTGGCTGGGACCAGGTTCTGTTACCCAGAATCCTTTGCAAACCTCAAAATGTGGCTAAAAAAACACATGTTCCTCACATTTCTGTGGCAGAAAGTTCTGGAATCTGAGAGGAGCCACAAATTTCCTTCCACCCAGCATTCCCCCATGTCTCCTGATAAAAATAATACCTCACTTGTGTGGGTAGGCCTAGCGCCCGCGACAGGAAACGCCCCAAAGCGCAACGTGGACACATCACAGAAAACAGACCTATTTTTAGCAAAGTGCCTACCTGTGGATTTTGGCCTGTAGCTCAGCCGCCACCTAGGGAAACCTACCAAACCTGTGCATTTCTGAAAACTAGAGACCTAGGGGAATCCAAGATGGGGTGACTTGTGTGGCTGGGACCAGGTTCTGTTACCCAGAATCCTTTGCAAACCTCAAAATTTGGCTAAAAAAACACATGTTCCTCACATTTCTGTGGCAGAAAGTTCTGGAATCTGAGAGGAGCCACACATTTCCTTCCACCCAGCGTTCCCCCACGTCTCCCGATAAAAATGATACCTCACTTGTGGGGGTAGGCCTAGCGCCCGCGACAGGAAACACCCCAAAGCGCAACGTGGACACATCACAGAAAACAGACCTGTTTTTAGCAAAGTGCCTACCTGCAGATTTTGGCCTGTAGCTCAGCCGCCACCTAGGGAAACCTACCAAACCTGTGCATTTCTGAAAACTAGAGACCTAGGGGAATCCAAGATGGGGTGACTTGTGTGGCTGGGACCAGGTTCTGTTACCCAGAATCCTTTGCAAACCTCAAAATGTGGCTAAAAAAACACATGTTCCTCACATTTCTGTGGCAGAAAGTTCTGGAATCTGAGAGGAGCCACAAATTTCCTTCCACCCAGCGTTCCCCCACGTCTCCCGATAAAAATGATACCTCACTTGTGTGGGTAGGCCTAGCGCCCACGACAGGAAACGCCCCAAAGCGCAACGTGGACACAACCAAATTTTTTAAGGAAAACAGAGGTGTTTTTTGCAAAGTGCCTACCTGTAGATTTTGGCCTGTAGCTCAGCCGCCACCTAGGGAAACCTACCAAACCTGTGCATTTCTGAAAACTAGAGACCTGGGGGAATCCAAGATGGGGTGACTTGTGTGTCTGGGACCAGGTTCTGTTACCCAGAATCCTTTGCAAACCTCAAAATGTGGCTAAAAAAACACATGTTCCTCACATTTCTGTGGCAGAAAGTTCTGGAATCTGAGAGGAGCCACAAATTTCCTTCGACCCAGCGTTCCCCCACGTCTCCCGATAAAAATGATACCTCACTTGTGTGGGTAGGCCTAGCGCCCGCGACAGGAAACGCCCCAAAGCGCAACGTGGACACATCACAGAAAATAGACCTGTTTTTAGCAAAGTGCCTACCTGTGGATTTTGGCCTGTAGCTCAGCCGCCACCTAGGGAAACCTACCAAACCTGTGCATTTCTGAAAACTAGAGACCTAGGGGAATCCAAGATGGGGTGACTTGTGTGGCTGGGACCAGGTTCTGTTACCCAGAATCCTTTGCAAACCTCAAAATGTGGCTAAAAAAACACATGTTCCTCACATTTCTGTGGCAGAAAGTTCTGGAATCTGAGAGGAGCCACAAATTTCCTTCCACCCAGCGTTCCCCCACGTCTCCCGATAAAAATGATACCTCACTTGTGTGGGTAGGCCTAGCGCCCACGACAGGAAACGCCCCAAAGCACAACGTGGACACAACCAAATTTTTGAAGGAAAACAGAGGTGTTTTTTGCAAAGTGCCTACCTGTAGATTTTGGCCTGTAGCTCAGCCGCCACCTAGGGAAACCTACCAAACCTGTGCATTTCTGAAAACTAGAGACCTGGGGGAATCCAAGATGGGGTGACTTGTGTGTCTGGGACCAGGTTCTGTTACCCAGAATCCTTTCCAAACCTCAAAATGTGGCTAAAAAAACACATGTTCCTCACATTTCTGTCGCAGAAAGTTCTGGAATCTGAGAGGAGCCACAAATTTCCTTCCACCCAGCGTTCCCCCACGTCTCCCGATAAAAATGATACCTCACTTGTGTGGGTAGGCCTAGCGCCCGCGACAGGAAACGCCCCAAAGCGCAACGTGGACACATCACAGAAAATAGACCTGTTTTTAGCAAAGTGCCTACCTGTGGATTTTGGCCTGTAGCTCAGCCGCCACCTAGGGAAACCTACCAAACATGTGCATTTCTGAAAACTAGAGACCTAGGGGAATCCAAGATGGGGTGACTTGTGTGGCTGGGACCAGGTTCTGTTACCCAGAATCCTTTGCAAACCTCAAAATTTGGCTAAAAAAACACATGTTCCTCACATTTCTGTGGCAGAAAGTTCTGGAATCTGAGAGGAGCCACAAATTTCCTTCCACCCAACGTTCCCCCACGTCTCCCGATAAAAATGATACCTCACTTGTGTGGGTAGGCCTAGCGCCCACGACAGGAAACGCCCCAAAGCACAACGTGGACACAACCAAATTTTTGAAGGAAAACAGAGGTGTTTTTTGCAAAGTGCCTACCTGTAGATTTTGGCCTGTAGCTCAGCCGCCACCTAGGGAAACCTACCAAACCTGTGCATTTCTGAAAACTAGAGACCTGGAGGAATCCAAGATGGGGTGACTTGTGTGTCTGGGACCAGTTTCTGTTACCCAGAATCCTTTGCAAACCTCAAAATGTGGCTAAAAAAACACATGTTCCTCACATTTCTGTGGCAGAAAGTTCTGGAATCTGAGAGGAGCCACAAATTTCCTTCCACCCAGCGTTCCCCCACGTCTCCCGATAAAAATGATACCTCACTTGTGTGGGTAGGCCTAGCGCCCGCGACAGGATACGCCCCAAAACACAACGTGGATACATCGCAGAAAACAGACCTGTTTTTACCAAAGTGCCTACCTGTAGATTTTGGCCTGTAGCTCAGCCGCCACCTAGGGAAACCTACCAAACCTGTGCATTTCTGAAAACTAGAGACCTAGAGGAATCCAAGATGGGGTGACTTGTGTGGCTGGGACCAGGTTCTGTTACCCAGAATCCTTTGCAAACCTCAAAATGTGGCTAAAAAAACACATGTTCCTCACATTTCTGTGGCAGAAAGTTCTGGAATCTGAGAGGAGCCACACATTTCCTTCCTCCCAGCGTTCCCCCACGTCTCCCGATAAAAATGATACCTCACTTGTGTGGGTAGGCCTAGCGCCCGCGACAGGAAACGCCCCAAAGCGCAACGTGGACACATCACAGAAAACAGACCTGTTTTTAGCAAAGTGCCTACCTGTAGATTTTGGCCTGTAGCTCAGCCGCCACCTAGGGAAACCTACCAAACCTGTGCATTTCTGAAAACTAGAGACCTAGGGCAATCCAAGATGGGGTGACTTGTGTGGCTGGGACCAGGTTCTGTTACCCAGAATCCTTTGCAAACCTCAAAATCTGGCTAAAAAAACACATGTTCCTCATATTTCTGTGGCAGAAAGTTCTGGAATCTGAGAGGAACCACAAATTTCCTTCCACCCAGCGTTCCCCCACGTCTCCCGATAAAAATGATACCTCACTTGTGTGGGTAGGCCTAGCGCCCACGACAGGAAACGCCCCAAAGCGCAACGTGGACACAACCAAATTTTTTAAGGAAAACAGAGGTGTTTTTTGCAAAGTGCCTACCTGTAGATTTTGGCCTGTAGCTCAGCCGCCACCCAGGGAAACCTACCAAACCTGTGCATTTCTGAAAACTAGAGACCTGGGGGAATCCAAGATGGGGTGACTTGTGTGGCTGGGTCCAGGTTCTGTTACCCAAAATCCTTTGCAAACCTCAAAATGTGGCTAAAAAAACACATGTTCCTCACATTTCTGTGGCAGAAAGTTCTGGAATCTGAGAGGAGCCACAAATTTCCTTCCACCCAGCGTTCCCCCACGTCTCCCGATAAAAATGATACCTCACTTGTGTGGGTAGGCCTAGCGCCCACGACAGGAAACGCCCCAAAGCGCAACGTGGACACAACCAAATTTTTTAAGGAAAACAGAGGTGTTTTTTGCAAAGTGCCTACCTGTAGATTTTGGCCTGTAGCTCAGCCGCCACCCAGGGAAACCTACCAAACCTGTGCATTTCTGAAAACTAGAGACCTGGGGGAATCCAAGATGGGGTGACTTGTGTGTCTGGGACCAGGTTCTGTTACCCAGAATCCTTTCCAAACCTCAAAATGTGGCTAAAAAAACACATGTTCCTCACATTTCTGTCGCAGAAAGTTCTGGAATCTGAGAGGAGCCACAAATTTCCTTCCACCCAGCGTTCCCCCACGTCTCCCGATAAAAATGATACCTCACTTGTGTGGGTAGGCCTAGCGCCCGCGACAGGAAACGCCCCAAAGCGCAACGTGGACACATCACAGAAAATAGACCTGTTTTTAGCAAAGTGCCTACCTGTGGATTTTGGCCTGTAGCTCAGCCGCCACCTAGGGAAACCTAGCAAACCTGTGCATTTCTGAAAACTAAAGACCTAGGGGAATCCAAGATGGGGTGACTTGTGTGGCTGGGTCCAGGTTCTGTTACCCAAAATCCTTTGCAAACCTCAAAATGTGGCTAAAAAAACACATGTTCCTCACATTTCTGTGGCAGAAAGTTCTGGAATCTGAGAGGAGCCACAAATTTCCTTCCACCCAGCATTCCCCCACGTCTCCCGATAAAAATAATACCTCACTTGTGTGGGTAGGCCTAGCGCCCACGACAGGAAACGCCCCAAAGCGCAACGTGGACACAACCACATTTTTGAAGGAAAACAGAGGTGTTTTTTGCAAAGTGCCTACCTGTAGATTTTGGCCTGTAGCTCAGCCGCCACCTAGGGAAACCTACCAAACCTGTGCATTTCTGAAAACTAGAGACCAAGGGGAATCCAGGATGGGGTGACTTGTGTGGCTGGGACCAGGTTCTGTTACCCAGAATCCTTTGCAAACCTCAAAATGTGGCTAAAAAAACACATGTTCCTCACATTTCTGTGGCAGAAAGTTCTGGAATCTGAGAGGAGCCACAAATTTCCTTCCACCCAGCATTCCCCCATGTCTCCCGATAAAAATAATACCTCACTTGTGTGGGTAGGCCTAGCGCCCGCGACAGGAAACGCCCCAAAGCACAACGTGGACACATCACAGAAAACAGACCTATTTTTAGCAAAGTGCCTACCTGTGGATTTTGGCCTGTAGCTCAGCCGCCACCTAGGGAAACCTACCAAACCTGTGCATTTCTGAAAACTAGAGACCTAGGGGAATCCAAGATGGGGTGACTTGTGTGGCTGGGACCAGGTTCTGTTACCCAGAATCCTTTGCAAACCTCAAAATTTGGCTAAAAAAACACATGTTCCTCACATTTCTGTGGCAGAAAGTTCTGGAATCTGAGAGGAGCCACACATTTCCTTCCACCCAGCGTTCCCCCACGTCTCCCGATAAAAATGATACCTCACTTGTGTGGGTAGGCCTAGCGCCCGCGACAGGATACACCCCAAAGCGCAACGTGGACACATCACAGAAAACAGACCTGTTTTTAGCAAAGTGCCTACCTGCAGATTTTGGCCTGTAGCTCAGCCGCCACCTAGGGAAACCTACCAAACCTGTGCATTTCTGAAAACTAGAGACCTAGGGGAATCCAAGATGGGGTGACTTGTGTGGCTGGGACCAGGTTCTGTTACCCAGAATCCTTTGCAAACCTCAAAATGTGGCTAAAAAAACACATGTTCCTCACATTTCTGTGGCAGAAAGTTCTGGAATCTGAGAGGAGCCACAAATTTCCTTCCACCCAGCGTTCCCCCACGTCTCCCGATAAAAATGATACCTCACTTGTGTGGGTAGGCCTAGCGCCCACGACAGGAAACGCCCCAAAGCGCAACCTGGACACAACCAAATTTTTGAAGAAAAACAGAGGTGTTTTTTGCAAAGTGCCTACCTGTAGATTTTGGCCTGTAGCTCAGCCGCCACCTAGGGAAACCTACCAAACCTGTGCATTTCTGTAAACTAGAGACCTAGGGGAATCCAAGATGGGGTGACTTGTGTGGCTGGGACCAGGTTCTGTTACCCAGAATCCTTTGCAAACCTCAAAATGTGGCTAAAAAAACACATGTTCCTCACATTTCTGTGGCAGAAAGTTCTGGAATCTGAGAGGAGCCACAAATTTCCTTCCACCCAGCGTTCCCCCACGTCTCCCGATAAAAATGATACCTCATTGTGTGGGTAGGCCTAGCGCCCGCGGCAGGAAACGCCCCAAAGCGCAACGTGGACACATCACAGAAAACAGACCTGTTTTTAGCAAAGTGCCTACCTGTGGATTTTGGCCTGTAGCTCAGCCGCCACCTAGGGAAACCTAGCAAACCTGTGCATTTCTGAAAACTAGAGACCTAGGGGAATCCAAGATGGGGTGACTTGTGTGGCTGGGTCCAGGTTCTGTTACCCAAAATCCTTTGCAAACCTCCAAATTTGGCTAAAAAAACACATGTTCCTCACATTTCTGTGGCAGAAAGTTCTGGAATCTGAGAGGAGCCACAAATTTCCTTCCACCCAGCATTCCCCCACGTCTCCCGATAAAAATAATACCTCACTTGTGTGGGTAGGCCTAGCGCCCACGACAGGAAACGCCCCAAAGCGCAATGTGGACACAACCACATTTTTGAAGGAAAACAGAGGTGTTTTTTGCAAAGTGCCTACCTGTAGATTTTGGCCTGTAGCTCAGCCGCCACCTAGGGAAACCTACCAAACCTGTGCATTTCTGAAAACTAGAGACCAAGGGGAATCCAGGATGGGGTGACTTGTGTGGCTGGGACCAGGTTCTGTTACCCAGAATCCTTTGCAAACCTCAAAATGTGGCTAAAAAAACACATGTTCCTCACATTTCTGTGGCAGAAAGTTCTGGAATCTGAGAGGAGCCACAAATTTCCTTCCACCCAGCATTCCCCCATGTCTCCCGATAAAAATAATACCTCACTTGTGTGGGTAGGCCTAGCGCCCGCGACAGGAAACGCCCCAAAGCGCAACGTGGACACATCACAGAAAACAGACCTATTTTTAGCAAAGTGCCTACCTGTGGATTTTGGCCTGTAGCTCAGCCGCCACCTAGGGAAACCTACCAAACCTGTGCATTTCTGAAAACTAGAGACCTAGGGGAATCCAAGATGGGGTGACTTTTTTGGCTGGGACCAGGTTCTGTTACCCAGAATCCTTTGCAAACCTCAAAATTTGGCTAAAAAAACACATGTTCCTCACCTTTCTGTGGCAGAAAGTTCTGGAATCTGAGAGGAGCCACACATTTCCTTCCACCCAGCGTTCCCCCACGTCTCCCGATAAAAATGATACCTCACTTGTGTGGGTAGGCCTAGCGCCCGCGACAGGAAACACCCCAAAGCGCAACGTGGACACATCACAGAAAACAGACCTGTTTTTAGCAAAGTGCCTACCTGCAGATTTTGGCCTGTAGCTCAGCCGCCACCTAGGGAAACCTACCAAACCTGTGCATTTCTGAAAACTAGAGACCTAGGGGAATCCAAGATGGGGTGACTTGTGTGGCTGGGACCAGGTTCTGTTACCCAGAATCCTTTGCAAACCTCAAAATGTGGCTAAAAAAACACATGTTCCTCACATTTCTGTGGCAGAAAGTTCTGGAATCTGAGAGGAGCCACAAATTTCCTTCCACCCAGCGTTCCCCCACGTCTCCCGATAAAAATGATACCTCATTGTGTGGGTAGGCCTAGCGCCCGCGGCAGGAAACGCCCCAAAGCGCAACGTGGACACATCACAGAAAACAGACCTGTTTTTAGCAAAGTGCCTACCTGTGGATTTTGGCATGTAGCTCAGCCGCCACCTAGGGAAACCTAGCAAACCTGTGCATTTCTGAAAACTAGAGACCTAGGGGAATCCAAGATGGGGTGACTTGTGTGGCTGGGTCCAGGTTCTGTTACCCAAAATCCTTTGCAAACCTCAAAATGTGGCTAAAAAAACACATGTTCCTCACATTTCTGTGGCAGAAAGTTCTGGAATCTGAGAGGAGCCACAAATTTCCTTCCACCCAGCATTCCCCCACGTCTCCCGATAAAAATAATACCTCACTTGTGTGGGTAGGCCTAGCGCCCACGACAGGAAACGCCCCAAAGCGCAACGTGGACACAACCACATTTTTGAAGGAAAACAGAGGTGTTTTTTGCAAAGTGCCTACCTGTAGATTTTGGCCTGTAGCTCAGCCGCCACCTAGGGAAACCTACCAAACCTGTGCATTTCTGAAAACTAGAGACCAAGGGGAATCCAGGATGGGGTGACTTGTGTGGCTGGGACCAGGTTCTGTTACCCAGAATCCTTTGCAAACCTCAAAATGTGGCTAAAAAAACACATGTTCCTCACATTTCTGTGGCAGAAAGTTCTGGAATCTGAGAGGAGCCACAAATTTCCTTCCACCCAGCATTCCCCCATGTCTCCCGATAAAAATAATACCTCACTTGTGTGGGTAGGCCTAGCGCCCGCGACAGGAAACGCCCCAAAGCACAACGTGGACACATCACAGAAAACAGACCTATTTTTAGCAAAGTGCCTACCTGTGGATTTTGGCCTGTAGCTCAGCCGCCACCTAGGGAAACCTACCAAACCTGTGCATTTCTGAAAACTAGAGACCTAGGGGAATCCAAGATGGGGTGACTTGTGTGGCTGGGACCAGGTTCTGTTACCCAGAATCCTTTGCAAACCTCAAAATTTGGCTAAAAAAACACATGTTCCTCACATTTCTGTGGCAGAAAGTTCTGGAATCTGAGAGGAGCCACACATTTCCTTCCACCCAGCGTTCCCCCACGTCTCCCGATAAAAATGATACCTCACTTGTGTGGGTAGGCCTAGCGCCCGCGACAGGAAACACCCCAAAGCGCAACGTGGACACATCACAGAAAACAGACCTGTTTTTAGCAAAGTGCCTACCTGCAGATTTTGGCCTGTAGCTCAGCCGCCACCTAGGGAAACCTACCAAACCTGTGCATTTCTGAAAACTAGAGACCTAGGGGAATCCAAGATGGGGTGACTTGTGTGGCTGGGACCAGGTTCTGTTACCCAGAATCCTTTGCAAACCTCAAAATGTGGCTAAAAAAACACATGTTCCTCACATTTCTGTGGCAGAAAGTTCTGGAATCTGAGAGGAGCCACAAATTTCCTTCCACCCAGCGTTCCCCCACGTCTCCCGATAAAAATGATACCTCACTTGTGTGGGTAGGCCTAGCGCCCACGACAGGAAACGCCCCAAAGCGCAACGTGGACACAACCAAATTTTTGAAGAAAAACAGAGGTGTTTTTTGCAAAGTGCCTACCTGTAGATTTTGGCCTGTAGCTCAGCCGCCACCTAGGGAAACCTACCAAACCTGTGCATTTCTGAAAACTAGAGACCTAGGGGAATCCAAGATGGGGTGACTTGTGTGGCTGGGACCAGGTTCTGTTACCCAGAATCCTTTGCAAACCTCAAAATGTGGCTAAAAAAACACATGTTCCTCACATTTCTGTGGCAGAAAGTTCTGGAATCTGAGAGGAGCCACAAATTTCCTTCCACCCAGCGTTCCCCCACGTCTCCCGATAAAAATGATACCTCATTGTGTGGGTAGGCCTAGCGCCCGCGGCAGGAAACGCCCCAAAGCGCAACGTGGACACATCACAGAAAACAGACCTGTTTTTAGCAAAGTGCCTACCTGTGGATTTTGGCCTGTAGCTCAGCCGCCACCTAGGGAAACCTAGCAAACCTGTGCATTTCTGAAAACTAGAGACCTAGGGGAATCCAAGATGGGGTGACTTGTGTGGCTGGGTCCAGGTTCTGTTACCCAAAATCCTTTGCAAACCTCAAAATTTGGCTAAAAAAACACATGTTCCTCACATTTCTGTGGCAGAAAGTTCTGGAATCTGAGAGGAGCCACAAATTTCCTTCCACCCAGCATTCCCCCACGTCTCCCGATAAAAATAATACCTCACTTGTGTGGGTAGGCCTAGCGCCCACGACAGGAAACGCCCCAAAGCGCAATGTGGACACAACCACATTTTTGAAGGAAAACAGAGGTGTTTTTTGCAAAGTGCCTACCTGTAGATTTTGGCCTGTAGCTCAGCCGCCACCTAGGGAAACCTACCAAACCTGTGCATTTCTGAAAACTAGAGACCAAGGGGAATCCAGGATGGGGTGACTTGTGTGGCTGGGACCAGGTTCTGTTACCCAGAATCCTTTGCAAACCTCAAAATGTGGCTAAAAAAACACATGTTCCTCACATTTCTGTGGCAGAAAGTTCTGGAATCTGAGAGGAGCCACAAATTTCCTTCCACCCAGCATTCCCCCATGTCTCCCGATAAAAATAATACCTCACTTGTGTGGGTAGGCCTAGCGCCCGCGACAGGAAACGCCCCAAAGCGCAACGTGGACACATCACAGAAAACAGACCTATTTTTAGCAAAGTGCCTACCTGTGGATTTTGGCCTGTAGCTCAGCCGCCACCTAGGGAAACCTACCAAACCTGTGCATTTCTGAAAACTAGAGACCTAGGGGAATCCAAGATGGGGTGACTTTTTTGGCTGGGACCAGGTTCTGTTACCCAGAATCCTTTGCAAACCTCAAAATTTGGCTAAAAAAACACATGTTCCTCACCTTTCTGTGGCAGAAAGTTCTGGAATCTGAGAGGAGCCACACATTTCCTTCCACCCAGCGTTCCCCCACGTCTCCCGATAAAAATGATACCTCACTTGTGTGGGTAGGCCTAGCGCCCGCGACAGGAAACACCCCAAAGCGCAACGTGGACACATCACAGAAAACAGACCTGTTTTTAGCAAAGTGCCTACCTGCAGATTTTGGCCTGTAGCTCAGCCGCCACCTAGGGAAACCTACCAAACCTGTGCATTTCTGAAAACTAGAGACCTAGGGGAATCCAAGATGGGGTGACTTGTGTGGCTGGGACCAGGTTCTGTTACCCAGAATCCTTTGCAAACCTCAAAATGTGGCTAAAAAAACACATGTTCCTCACATTTCTGTGGCAGAAAGTTCTGGAATCTGAGAGGAGCCACAAATTTCCTTCCACCCAGCGTTCCCCCACGTCTCCCGATAAAAATGATACCTCACTTGTGTGGGTAGGCCTAGCGCCCACGACAGGAAACGCCCCAAAGCGCAACGTGGACACAACCAAATTTTTTAAGGAAAACAGAGGTGTTTTTTGCAAAGTGCCTACCTGTAGATTTTGGCCTGTAGCTCAGCCGCCACCTAGGGAAACCTACCAAACCTGTGCATTTCTGAAAACTAGAGTCCTGGGGGAATCCAAGATGGGGTGACTTGTGTGTCTGGGACCAGGTTCTGTTACCCAGAATCCTTTGCAAACCTCAAAATGTGGCTAAGAAAACACATGTTCCTCACATTTCTGTGGCAGAAAGTTCTGGAATCTGAGAGGAGCCACAAATTTCCTTCGACCCAGCGTTCCCCCACGTCTCCCGATAAAAATGATACCTCACTTGTGTGGGTAGGCCTAGCGCCCGCGACAGGAAACGCCCCAAAGCGCAACGTGGACACATCACAGAAAATAGACCTGTTTTTAGCAAAGTGCCTACCTGTGGATTTTGGCCTGTAGCTCAGCCGCCACCTAGGGAAACCTACCAAACCTGTGCATTTCTGAAAACTAGAGACCTAGGGGAATCCAAGATGGGGTGACTTGTGTGGCTGGGACCAGGTTCTGTTACCCAGAATCCTTTGCAAACCTCAAAATTTGGCTAAAAAAACACATGTTCCTCACATTTCTGTGGCAGAAAGTTCTGGAATCTGAGAGGAGCCACAAATTTCCTTCCACCCAGCGTTCCCCCACGTCTCCCGATAAAAATGATACCTCATTGTGTGGGTAGGCCTAGCGCCCGCGGCAGGAAACGCCCCAAAGCGCAACGTGGACACATCACAGAAAACAGACCTGTTTTTAGCAAAGTGCCTACCTGTGGATTTTGGCCTGTAGCTCAGCCGCCACCTAGGGAAACCTAGCAAACCTGTGCATTTCTGAAAACTAGAGACCTAGGGGAATCCAAGATGGGGTGACTTGTGTGGCTGGGTCCAGGTTCTGTTACCCAAAATCCTTTGCAAACCTCAAAATGTGGCTAAAAAAACACATGTTCCTCACATTTCTGTGGCAGAAAGTTCTGGAATCTGAGAGGAGCCACAAATTTCCTTCCACCCAGCATTCCCCCACGTCTCCCGATAAAAATAATACCTCACTTGTGTGGGTAGGCCTAGCGCCCACGACAGGAAACGCCCCAAAGCGCAACGTGGACACAACCACATTTTTGAAGGAAAACAGAGGTGTTTTTTGCAAAGTGCCTACCTGTAGATTTTGGCCTGTAGCTCAGCCGCCACCTAGGGAAACCTACCAAAACTGTGCATTTCTGAACACTAGAGACCAAGGGGAATCCAGGATGGGGTGACTTGTGTGGCTGGGACCAGGTTCTGTTACCCAGAATCCTTTGCAAACCTCAAAATGTGGCTAAAAAAACACATGTTCCTCACATTTCTGTGGCAGAAAGTTCTGGAATCTGAGAGGAGCCACAAATTTCCTTCCACCCAGCATTCCCCCATGTCTCCCGATAAAAATAATACCTCACTTGTGTGGGTAGGCCTAGCGCCCGCGACAGGAAACGCCCCAAAGCACAACGTGGACACATCACAGAAAACAGACCTATTTTTAGCAAAGTGCCTACCTGTGGATTTTGGCCTGTAGCTCAGCCGCCACCTAGGGAAACCTACCAAACCTGTGCATTTCTGAAAACTAGAGACCTAGGGGAATCCAAGATGGGGTGACTTGTGTGGCTGGGACCAGGTTCTGTTACCCAGAATCCTTTGCAAACCTCAAAATGTGGCTAAAAAAACACATGTTCCTCACATTTCTGTGGCAGAAAGTTCTGGAATCTGAGAGGAGCCACAAATTTCCTTCCACCCAGCGTTCCCCCACGTCTCCCGATAAAAATGATACCTCATTGTGTGGGTAGGCCTAGCGCCCGCGGCAGGAAACGCCCCAAAGCGCAACGTGGACACATCACAGAAAACAGACCTGTTTTTAGCAAAGTGCCTACCTGTGGATTTTGGCCTGTAGCTCAGCCGCCACCTAGGGAAACCTAGCAAACCTGTGCATTTCTGAAAACTAGAGACCTAGGGGAATCCAAGATGGGGTGACTTGTGTGGCTGGGTCCAGGTTCTGTTACCCAAAATCCTTTGCAAACCTCAAAATGTGGCTAAAAAAACACATGTTCCTCACATTTCTGTGGCAGAAAGTTCTGGAATCTGAGAGGAGCCACAAATTTCCTTCCACCCAGCATTCCCCCACGTCTCCCGATAAAAATAATACCTCACTTGTGTGGGTAGGCCTAGCGCCCACGACAGGAAACGCCCCAAAGCGCAACGTGGACACAACCACATTTTTGAAGGAAAACAGAGGTGTTTTTTGCAAAGTGCCTACCTGTAGATTTTGGCCTGTAGCTCAGCCGCCACCTAGGGAAACCTACCAAACCTGTGCATTTCTGAAAACTAGAGACCAAGGGGAATCCAGGATGGGGTGACTTGTGTGGCTGGGACCAGGTTCTGTTACCCAGAATCCTTTGCAAACCTCAAAATGTGGCTAAAAAAACACATGTTCCTCACATTTCTGTGGCAGAAAGTTCTGGAATCTGAGAGGAGCCACAAATTTCCTTCCACCCAGCATTCCCCCATGTCTCCCGATAAAAATAATACCTCACTTGTGTGGGTAGGCCTAGCGCCCGCGACAGGAAACGCCCCAAAGCACAACGTGGACACATCACAGAAAACAGACCTATTTTTAGCAAAGTGCCTACCTGTGGATTTTGGCCTGTAGCTCAGCCGCCACCTAGGGAAACCTACCAAACCTGTGCATTTCTGAAAACTAGAGACCTAGGGGAATCCAAGATGGGGTGACTTGTGTGGCTGGGACCAGGTTCTGTTACCCAGAATCCTTTGCAAACCTCAAAATTTGGCTAAAAAAACACATGTTCCTCACATTTCTGTGGCAGAAAGTTCTGGAATCTGAGAGGAGCCACACATTTCCTTCCACCCAGCGTTCCCCCACGTCTCCCGATAAAAATGATACCTCACTTGTGTGGGTAGGCCTAGCGCCCGCGACAGGAAACACCCCAAAGCGCAACGTGGACACATCACAGAAAACAGACCTGTTTTTAGCAAAGTGCCTACCTGCAGATTTTGGCCTGTAGCTCAGCCGCCACCTAGGGAAACCTACCAAACCTGTGCATTTCTGAAAACTAGAGACCTAGGGGAATCCAAGATGGGGTGACTTGTGTGGCTGGGACCAGGTTCTGTTACCCAGAATCCTTTGCAAACCTCAAAATGTGGCTAAAAAAACACATGTTCCTCACATTTCTGTGGCAGAAAGTTCTGGAATCTGAGAGGAGCCACAAATTTCCTTCCACCCAGCGTTCCCCCACGTCTCCCGATAAAAATGATACCTCACTTGTGTGGGTAGGCCTAGCGCCCACGACAGGAAACGCCCCAAAGCGCAACGTGGACACAACCAAATTTTTGAAGAAAAACAGAGGTGTTTTTTGCAAAGTGCCTACCTGTAGATTTTGGCCTGTAGCTCAGCCGCCACCTAGGGAAACCTACCAAACCTGTGCATTTCTGAAAACTAGAGACCTAGGGGAATCCAAGATGGGGTGACTTGTGTGGCTGGGACCAGGTTCTGTTACCCAGAATCCTTTGCAAACCTCAAAATGTGGCTAAAAAAACACATGTTCCTCACATTTCTGTGGCAGAAAGTTCTGGAATCTGAGAGGAGCCACAAATTTCCTTCCACCCAGCGTTCCCCCACGTCTCCCGATAAAAATGATACCTCATTGTGTGGGTAGGCCTAGCGCCCGCGGCAGGAAACGCCCCAAAGCGCAACGTGGACACATCACAGAAAACAGACCTGTTTTTAGCAAAGTGCCTACCTGTGGATTTTGGCCTGTAGCTCAGCCGCCACCTAGGGAAACCTAGCAAACCTGTGCATTTCTGAAAACTAGAGACCTAGGGGAATCCAAGATGGGGTGACTTGTGTGGCTGGGTCCAGGTTCTGTTACCCAAAATCCTTTGCAAACCTCAAAATTTGGCTAAAAAAACACATGTTCCTCACATTTCTGTGGCAGAAAGTTCTGGAATCTGAGAGGAGCCACAAATTTCCTTCCACCCAGCATTCCCCCACGTCTCCCGATAAAAATAATACCTCACTTGTGTGGGTAGGCCTAGCGCCCACGACAGGAAACGCCCCAAAGCGCAATGTGGACACAACCACATTTTTGAAGGAAAACAGAGGTGTTTTTTGCAAAGTGCCTACCTGTAGATTTTGGCCTGTAGCTCAGCCGCCACCTAGGGAAACCTACCAAACCTGTGCATTTCTGAAAACTAGAGACCAAGGGGAATCCAGGATGGGGTGACTTGTGTGGCTGGGACCAGGTTCTGTTACCCAGAATCCTTTGCAAACCTCAAAATGTGGCTAAAAAAACACATGTTCCTCACATTTCTGTGGCAGAAAGTTCTGGAATCTGAGAGGAGCCACAAATTTCCTTCCACCCAGCATTCCCCCATGTCTCCCGATAAAAATAATACCTCACTTGTGTGGGTAGGCCTAGCGCCCGCGACAGGAAACGCCCCAAAGCGCAACGTGGACACATCACAGAAAACAGACCTATTTTTAGCAAAGTGCCTACCTGTGGATTTTGGCCTGTAGCTCAGCCGCCACCTAGGGAAACCTACCAAACCTGTGCATTTCTGAAAACTAGAGACCTAGGGGAATCCAAGATGGGGTGACTTGTGTGGCTGGGACCAGGTTCTGTTACCCAGAATCCTTTGCAAACCTCAAAATTTGGCTAAAAAAACACATGTTCCTCACATTTCTGTGGCAGAAAGTTCTGGAATCTGAGAGGAGCCACACATTTCCTTCCACCCAGCGTTCCCCCACGTCTCCCGATAAAAATGATACCTCACTTGTGTGGGTAGGCCTAGCGCCCGCGACAGGAAACACCCCAAAGCGCAACGTGGACACATCACAGAAAACAGACCTGTTTTTAGCAAAGTGCCTACCTGCAGATTTTGGCCTGTAGCTCAGCCGCCACCTAGGGAAACCTACCAAACCTGTGCATTTCTGAAAACTAGAGACCTAGGGGAATCCAAGATGGGGTGACTTGTGTGGCTGGGACCAGGTTCTGTTACCCAGAATCCTTTGCAAACCTCAAAATGTGGCTAAAAAAACACATGTTCCTCACATTTCTGTGGCAGAAAGTTCTGGAATCTGAGAGGAGCCACAAATTTCCTTCCACCCAGCGTTCCCCCACGTCTCCCGATAAAAATGATAAATCACTTGTGTGGGTAGGCCTAGCGCCCACGACAGGAAACGCCCCAAAGCGCAACGTGGACACAACCAAATTTTTTAAGGAAAACAGAGGTGTTTTTTGCAAAGTGCCTACCTGTAGATTTTGGCCTGTAGCTCAGCCGCCACCTAGGGAAACCTACCAAACCTGTGCATTTCTGAAAACTAGAGACCTGGGGGAATCCAAGATGGGGTGACTTGTGTGTCTGGGACCAGGTTCTGTTACCCAGAATCCTTTCCAAACCTCAAAATGTGGCTAAAAAAACACATGTTCCTCACATTTCTGTCGCAGAAAGTTCTGGAATCTGAGAGGAGCCACAAATTTCCTTCCACCCAGCGTTCCCCCACGTCTCCCGATAAAAATGATACCTCACTTGTGTGGGTAGGCCTAGCGCCCGCGACAGGAAACGCCCCAAAGCGCAACGTGGACACATCACAGAAAATAGACCTGTTTTTAGCAAAGTGCCTACCTGTGGATTTTGGCCTGTAGCTCAGCCGCCACCTAGGGAAACCTACCAAACATGTGCATTTCTGAAAACTAGAGACCTAGGGGAATCCAAGATGGGGTGACTTGTGTGGCTGGGACCAGGTTCTGTTACCCAGAATCCTTTGCAAACCTCAAAATTTGGCTAAAAAAACACATGTTCCTCACATTTCTGTGGCAGAAAGTTCTGGAATCTGAGAGGAGCCACAAATTTCCTTCCACCCAGCGTTCCCCCACGTCTCCGTATAAAAAAGATACCTCACTTGTGTGGGTAGGCCTAGCGCCAACGACAGGAAACGCCCCAAAGCGCAACGTGGACACAACCAAATTTTTGAAGGAAAACAGAGATGTTTTTTGCAAAGTGCCTACCTGTAGATTTTGGCCTGTAGCTCAGCCGCCACCTAGGGAAACCTACCAAACCTGTGCATTTCTGAAAACTAGAGACCTGGGGGAATCCAAGATGGGGTGACTTGTGTGTCTGGGACCAGGTTCTGTTACCCAGAATCCTTTGCAAACCTCAAAATGTGGCTAAAAAAACACATGTTCCTCACATTTCTGTGGCAGAAAGTTCTGGAATCTGAGAGGAGCCACAAATTTCCTTCCACCCAGCGTTCCCCCACGTCTCCCGATAAAAATGATACCTCACTTGTGTGGGTAGGCCTAGCGCCAGCGACAGGAAACGCCCCAAAGCGCAACGTGGACATATCACAGAAAATAGACCTGTTTTTAGCAAAGTGCCTACCTGTGGATTTTGGCCTGTAGCTCCGCCACCACCTAGGGAAACCTACCAAACCTGTGCATTTCTGAAAACTAGAGACGTAGGGGAATCCAAGATGGGGTGACTTGTGTGGCTGGGACCAGGTTCTGTTACCCAGAATCCTTTGCAAACCTCAAAATTTGGCTAAAAAAACACATGTTCCTCACATTTCTGTGGCAGAAAGTTCTGGAATCTGAGAGGAGCCACAAATTTCCTTCCACCCAGCATCCCCCCACGTCTCCCGATAAAAATGATACCTCACTTGTGTGGGTAGGCCTAGCGCCCACGACAGGAATCGCCCCAAAGCGCAACGTGGACACAACCACATTTTTGAAGAAAAACAGAGGTGTTTTTTGCAAAGTGCCTACCTGTAGATTTTGGCCTGTAGCTCAGCCGCCACCTAGGGAAACCTACCAAACCTGTGCATTTCTGAAATCTAGAGACCTAGGGGAATCCAAGATGGGGTGACTTGTGTGGCTGGGACCAGGTTCTGTTACCCAGAATCCTTTGCAAACCTCAAAATGTGGCTAAAAAAACACATGTTCCTCACATTTCTGTGGCAGAAAGTTCTGGAATCTGAGAGGAGCCACAAATTTCCTTCCACCCAGCGTTCCCCCACGTATTCCGATAAAAATGATACCTCACTTGTGTGGGTAGGCGTAGCGCCCACGACAGGAATCGCCCCAAAGCGCAACGTGGACACAACCACATTTTTGAAGAAAAACAGAGGTGTTTTTTGCAAAGTGCCTACCTGTAGATTTTGGCCTGTAGCTCAGCCGCCACCTAGGGAAACCTACCAAACCTGTGCATTTCTGAAATCTAGAGACCTAGGGGAATCCAAGATGGGGTGACTTGTGTGGCTGGGACCAGGTTCTGTTACCCAGAATCCTTTGCAAACCTCAAAATGTGGCTAAAAAAACACATGTTCCTCACATTTCTGTGGCAGAAAGTTCTGGAATCTGAGAGGAGCCACAAATTTCCTTCCACCCAGCGTTCCCCCACGTATTCCGATAAAAATGATACCTCACTTGTGTGGGTAGGCGTAGCGCCCGCGGCAGGAAACGCCCCAAAGCGCAACATGGACACATCACAGAAAACAGACCTGTTTTTAGCAAAGTGCCTACCTGTGGATTTTGGCCTGTAGCTCAGCCGCCACCTAGGGAAACCTAGCAAACCTGTGCATTTCTGAAAACTAGAGACCTAGGGGAATCCAAGATGGGGTGACTTGTGTGGCTGGGACCAGGTTCTGTTACCCAGAATCCTTTGCAAACCTCAAAATTTGGCTAAAAAAACACATGTTCCTCACATTTCTGTGGCAGAAAGTTCTGGAATCTGAGAGGAGCCCCAAATTTCCTTCCTCCCAGCGTTCCCCCACGTCTCCCGATAAAAATGATACCTCACTTGTGTGGGTAGGCCTAGCGCCCACGACAGGAAACGCCCCAAAGCGCAACGTGGACACAACCAAATTTTTGAAGGAAAACAGAGGTGTTTTTTGCAAAGTGCCTACCTGTAGATTTTGGCCTGTAGCTCAGCCGCCACCTAGGGAAACCTACCAAACCTGTGCATTTCTGAAAACTAGAGACCAAGGGGAATCCAGGATGGGGTGACTTGTGTGGCTGGGACCAGGTTCTGTTACCCAGAATCCTTTGCAAACCTCAAAATTTGGCTAAAAAAACACATGCTCCTCACATTTCTGTGGCAGAAAGTTCTGGAATCTGAGAGGAGCCACAAATTTCCTTCCACCCAGCATTCCCCCATGTCTCCCGATAAAAATAATACCTCACTTGTGTGGGTAGGCCTAGCGCCCGCGACAGGAAACGCCCCAAAGCGCAACGTGGACACATCACAGAAAACAGACCTATTTTTAGCAAAGTGCCTACCTGTGGATTTTGGCCTGTAGCTCAGCCGCCACCTAGGGAAACCTACCAAACCTGTGCATTTCTGAAAACTAGAGACCTAGGGGAATCCAAGATGGGGTGACTTGTGTGGCTGGGACCAGGTTCTGTTACCCAGAATCCTTTGCAAACCTCAAAATTTGGCTAAAAAAACACATGTTCCTCACATTTCTGTGGCAGAAAGTTCTGGAATCTGAGAGGAGCCACAAATTTCCTTTCACCCAGCATTCCCCCACGTCTCCCGATAAAAATGATACCTCACTTGTGTGGGTAGGCCTAGCGCCCACGACAGGAAACGCCCCAAAGCGCAACGTGGACACAACCAAATTTTTGAAGGAAAACAGAGGTGTTTTTTGCAAAGTGCCTACCTGTAGATTTTGGCCTGTAGCTCAGCCGCCACCTAGGGAAACCTACCAAACCTGTGCATTTCTGAAAACTAGAGACCTGGGGGAATCTAAGATGGGGTGACTTGTGTGGCTCGGACCAGGTTCTGTTACCCAGAATCCTTTGCAAACCTCAAAATTTGGCTAAAAAAAACACATGTTCCTCACCTTTCTGTGGCAGAAAGTTCTACAATCTGAGAGGAGCCACTAATTTCCTTCCACCCAGCGTTCCCCCATGTCTCCCGATAAAAATGATACCTCACTTGTGTGGGTAGGCCTAGCGCCCGCGACAGGAAACGCCCCAAAGCCCAACGTGGACACATCACAGAAAATAGACCTGTTTTTAGCAAAGTGCCTACCTGTAGATTTTGGCCTCTAGCTCAGCCGCCACCTAGGGAAACCTACCAAACCTGTGCATTTCTGAAAACTAGAGACCTAGGGGAATCCAAGATGGGGTGATTTGTGTGGCTCGGACCAGGTTCTGTTACCCAGAATCCTTTGCAAACCTCAAAATTTGGCTAAAAAAACACATGTTCCTCACATTTCTGTGGCAGAAAGTTCTGGAATCTGAGAGGAGCCACTAATTTCCTTCCACCCAGCGTTCCCCCACGTCTCCCGATAAAAATGATACCTCACTTGTGTGGGTAGACCTAGCGCTCGCGACAGGAAATGGCCCAAAACACAACGTGGACACAACATATTTTTTCACAGAAAACAGAGGTGTTTTTTGCAAAGTGCCTACATGTGGATTTTGGCCTCTAGCTCAGCCGGCCCCAGGGGGGGGGGAATGCCCTAAAATAAATTTGACCCCCCACCCCCCCAAACCCCCCCTGCCCAGGTGCGACCCTTGCCTACGGGGTCGCTACCCCTGCGTGACATTGGCGCCAAAAAACAAATTCCCGATGCCTAGTGGTTTCTGCCCCCTTGGGGGCAGATTGACCTAAAATCGACCAATCTGCCCCCAAAGGGGGCAGAAATGCTCTAAATACAGTTTGCCCCCCAGGGAAGCGACCCTTGTCTGATGGGTCGCTCCCCATCTCTAAAAAAACAAACAAACAAAAAACAAAAAAAAAAAAAAAAACCTTTGCCCTTGCGCCTAGAGGTTTCTGCCCCCCCTGGGGGCAGATCGGCCTAATAATAGGCCGATCTGCCCCCAGGGGGGGCAGAAATGGCCTAAAATAAATTTGCCCCCCCCCCCCCCACCTCGGAGCGACCCTTGCCTACTGGGTCGCTCCCCCTGCGTGACATTGGTGCCGAAAAACAAATCCCCGGTGCCTAGTGGTTGCAGATTGACCTAAAATCGACCAATCTGCCCCCAAGGGGGGCAGAAATGGTCTAAACACAGTTTGCCCCCCAGGGGAGCGACCCTTGTCTGATGGGTCGCTCCCCATCTCTAAAAAAACAAACAAACTAAAAAAAAAACACTAAAAAAAAATTTGCCCTGGCAACAAGAGGTTCCTGCCCCCCCTGGGGGCAGAAATGGCCTAAAATAAATTTGCCCCCCGAACACCCCCCCGTCCCCCCCCCCCCGGAGCGACCCTTGCCTACGGGGTCGCTCCCCCTGCGTGACATTGGCGCCAAAAAACAAATCCCCGGTGCCTAGTGGTTTCTGCCCCCTTGGGGCAGATTGACCTAAAATCGACCAATCTGCCCCCAAGGGGGGCAGAAATGGTCTAAACACAATTTTCCCCCCAGGGGAGCGACCTTTGCCTGATGGGTCGCTCCCCATCTCTAAAAAAAACAAAACAAACAAAAAAAAAACACACAAAAAAAAATTGCCCTGGCAACAAGAGGTTTCTGCCCCCCCCTGGGGCAGACCGGCCTAATAATAGGCCGATCTGCCCCCAGGGGGGGCAGAAATGGCCTAAAATAAATTTGCCCCCCAAACACCCCCACCTTCCCCCCCCCCCAGGAGCGACCCTTGCCTACGGGGTCGCTCCCCCTGCGTGACATTGGCGCCAAAAAACAAATCCCCGGTGCCTAGTGGTTTCTGCCCCCTTGGGGCAGATTGACCTAAAATCGACCAATCTGCCCCCAAGGGGGGCAGAAATGGTCTAAACACAATTTTCCCCCCAGGGAAAGCATTTCTTTTTCAATCGTGCTGGAAGCTCTGTTTCCAGCGCGATGGGGGAGACCCTGTGACTAATCAGCGCGCGCTGACGTCACAGGGGGGGTTGGGGGGGTCGGGGGTGGGAGGGGAAGGGCTTCCCCTTCCATCCCTGACTTGGGGGGGTGGGGGGGAACCCCACAGAGGGAGCGAGAGCGCTCCCTCTGGGCTCTGTGCACAGGACGTAATGGTTACGTCCTGGGCACAGCAGCACTGTGCCTCAGGACGTAACCATTACGTCCTGGGCACAGAAGGGGTTAAGGACATATATCCTCACATGATGCAGCCTAACTTGGAAAATAATCTATAAGTTTGAATGCCATCAAACACTAAAGTGCACTGTGTCCCCAAGAAATAGGCAGATCTCTACATATCCTCTCATTGTTGCAATATAAAGATTTTATTGTTGTGCAAATGGGTACTACAAATGTCCATTCAAAGTAGACCTTTACTGGTGAAGTGTAAGTGGTTGTGCCCCATAAAGCAGTCTTGCTATTAAGAAAATGTGAACCAAATTGCTTATATGCTCTCCGTGTAGAAATGGATTGGATAAGCATGTTACCTAGACATAAACTAAAACATTGATGAAGTTGTGAAGAGATTTGCAACCTGGAGGCACAGACAACAGACAGGGGACCCAGCAAAGAAACTGCACTAACAACAATGAAAATTGAGTCCACGTTCCAACCAGAGACAGTGCCTAGATTATCAGCAATAGACACATCAGCACCAATAAAAACACCAAGGCTGCTTATTCAAATGTTGGGACTGATTCACAAAGGTAAACTTACACTTTTGGTTTAAGTTTAGACCAAAAGTGTAAGTTTGCGATTTTCAAGTATTCACAAAGATGAGTAGTATCTTTATGTCCACACTCAGGGTGGATCATCCGCACTTGGGGCAAATCATCCACACATGGGCCGTAAGAGACAAAAATGCATGTTAGCATATCTGGGTAAGGGCATACCATCCCCCCACCCAGCTGAAATTCCTCAGCCAACACCCAATCACAGCCTTGCTGCACACAAAGCTGCCACAAACAAACCCTTTCGGTCCTTTCAATATGTCGCTGAATGTAGTTGTTGGTTTGCCCCTTGTTATGCGACAGGATGATTTGAGGAGAAGGAGGAAAGTATATAGGGGAATATGTATACTCTGCGGTGAATGTGCGTCAAAAATGTTGACGCACATTCAGCGCAAACCGTGCACCATATTTATACTATGACGCCCGACCCCGGCAAACTTCCTCTGTGTGCGTAATTTTCTGGATGCGGGAAACCACCTTGCGTTAATGACATGCAAGGCAGGCGTTCCCATCCAAAAAAAGACTTTAAGGCCTGTACGCCTTATTTATACTCCCACTTCATTTTGACGCACAGGAGGGGGCGGGCCTTAAAAAACGGCGCACAGCCTGATGTGCGCTGTTTTTTAACGCCTGGGTGAGGGCAGGCGTTATGGGACCTTTGGGCTCACTTCCATGGTCTATGACCATGGAAGCAGTCCAGAGGTGCCCTTCCCTGGCCCCAGGGACACCCCCGCCACCCTCTCCCAACCCTGGAGGACACCCATGGATGGGGGTCCCATTCCAGGTAAGTACAGGTAAGTTGAGGTAAGCATTTTTTTTATTTTTTAAAGTGGCATAGGGGGGCCTAACTTGCCCAATGACCATGCCCAGGGGACAGAAGTGCTAAGACAGGAGTCATTTCAATGGGGGTTCTGCGTCAAAAAATGACGCAAGTTCGGTTAGAGTCATACTTTTTTACTCTAACCTGACTTGCACCACTTTTTGACACACATCCCCCATTTTCCCTATGCCAGTGCTGCCTGGTTAGAGTAATTTGTTTTTACTCTGACCAGCCTGCAGGGCCGGCTAACATCAATCCTTAAATAAGGCGCATGCCTGGTGCGTAGGAATGGCATTAGATGGCAGTAATTTTTTTTACGCAAACCACCATCGCCACTGGTTTGCGTCAAAAAGTATAAATATGGGCCCTAGGATCTTCAGACAAAGCATCAATCTCATGGCCAGATACCATTTTCCCCCTGATATCATCTTGGAAATGGTTTGTGAGTGAGAGCAGGATTTTGACTCTGTGACCTGCCGCTCTCATACCATCCTAGCCTATGTCAAGATCCTAGCAGCTCTTGATTTCTTTGCTACAGGCTCATTCCAGAGGGTTTAGGGTGACCTTGTGAGCATCTCCCAGGCATCCCAGTCCCGATGCCTGCATCAGGTACTGAGCTGCATCAATAGGGGAGCCCATCGCCACATACAAATGCCCCATACACTGGCCAGAAGGCAAAGAGTAGCTAGGGATTTCTACCTCATTTCCTGCTTCCCACATGTGTTGGGTGAAATTGATTGAAGACATGTGATTCTACAGCCACCTCACCACCATGAACACATTTTCTGCAACAGACACCTCTGGCACCCCATTAACATGCAGGGTGTATGTGATGCCAGTGGTAGCTTTATTGATGTGTATGTATGGGTTGTGCCACTCCAGGCCTGTGGTGAATTATAGTGGAGATTGGTCATTTTGTCCCTGTTTCTCTATGGAATGACTGAGACTACAAGACCCAGAATACATTATGATCATCTAGCCCAGATCGGCACATCATGAATGGACCAGGTACATTTTGAAGGGCTCCATGATCACAAACGCTCTTCCTCATAAATCAGACTAACAGCTACTGGTCAAAATCAAAATGTGTAGTCATTTTGTATTGTGTGTAATGGAGAGTGCATGCAGGTCTCATGTTACCCAAAGATGATATGTCACTGTCTCCTGTCAAAACAACAAGCACCTTGCGAGACATATGACATGGAGTGTCTGCCACTATCTGTGCAGGTAATGTTAGTCTAGCACAGACCCTGCTCCAAAGGTACATCTTGTACCACTGCAGGTAACAAGACACACTACTCTGAACTCCACTTGGGGCAGGATCACTACATCTGTAGATGGAAGAAAATCACAGAAACACAATGCAACAACACCCTTCACACCAACAGACCCACTCTCTTGAAAAACCCTGAACTAGACACCAAAAACAAACTGAATGGCTCCTCAACTGCACCATCGAAGTAGCCCCCATCACTAGCTCCACCGCTAGAAGATCCAGTAAGCCTGCAAAATGGTTAATCCCAGAACTCCGCACACTCAAAAGAGACTGCAAATGACTGGAAAGATGGTGGAGCACCAGCAAAAGACCAATCAGACCGTGCAATCTACACAAAAGCACTGAAAAGATACCACCTCAGAATCAAGAACAACAAAAAGATTGCCCTCCTCAGCCGCATTGAGGAAACCTTTCAAGATCATCAAAAAGTTCTCTTGCCCGTTGGCCACCAAAAACATAATCCAACTAAGAGAAAACAGGGCTGATTGCAGAGGCCCCCTAACCTTTTGCCCCCATTTTCCACTTTTTGCTGGTGTTTTCCTGACTGTGAAGGTGCCCTGGGTACTGCTAACCAATTCCAGTGCCTGTGCTTTGTGTAAAATCAATATGCAAATTAGGCTAATTATAATTGGCTAAGTCAACCTACCTATAAGTCCCTAGTATATGGTAGGGCATGTAGGTTTAGGGACCACAGCATAGGTAGTGCACCCATAGGTGTACTGCTGAGGTGCCCAGTGCCATTTTAAAGGCAGGCCTGCCTTGATGGCTGCTTTTAAATGAAAGTTATATGCAAATTCGACTTTGGAATTAAAAGTAGTTCCAAAGTCTTAAACTACCTTATGTTTACATATAAGTCACCCCTAAGGTGTGCCCTATGTGCCACTAGGGCTGGGTGCCATGTAACTGTAAACAGGGACCTTATAAAAATAGTTTTATAAGCCCTGGTGAGGTAAAAACAGCCAAATTCATTTTTCCCTCATTGTAGTGAATGGCCTTCATAGGCTAGAATGGGGAGACTTTATTTTAATTTTGAAAGTCCCCTTAAGTACTGGATACCAAGAGTTTGGTATCAAATTAATTGTTATAATAAATCCCACAACTTCCAGTTGTTGAATTTAATATAACTTGTTCAGGTAGAGTTTTAAAATGTACCTGAAAAGTTGACAATTTCAGCCCTGCATTGTTTTTGCTGTTGTGCTCTGATTGGTCAGCCTCTGGCAGCCTGGCCAGGCTGCCTTGATGAGGTGTGACGTGGCCTGGCTTCACACAAAGAGATGTGCCTGTGGGAGGGAATTTCCCCTCATCAGATGGTGAGGCAGGAAGGGGGAGGGCTGCCAAACTGGTCTTCAAAGGCAGTGTAGGACATTTGGAGCACCCCAGCAACACCCCCACATCCTGCAACCCCAGACAACTAGGTGCCCCCTTGATTGATTAGGAGAGGGCAGGAGAGGGGTGTGTTTATGATTTTTAGCCACACCAGTGGGTGAGCTCAGCCAGATGTAACTTCCAAAAATCAGATTCAGCCATGATGGATTTTTTAAGAATGTTGCCTCATGGGACTGAGTTTTGCCACACTTCCCAGGAAGTGGTCATCATAGGGGGAAGGACCCTTCACCTGATCCGAGAATCAGGACCAAGGATAAAACTGGCAGACCTCCACCCACACCTCAGTTCCCCACCACATCCAACAAGGAAGAACCAAAGGAGAAGGACTGTCCTGCTGGACCCTTGGCCTGCACCTGGAACCTGCACTCAGAAGGACTGCACCAGCTGCACACTTGGGCTTCACCACAAGAAGGACTTTGCCTGGCTTCAACTGGTTCAAGGAGGGACTCCCTGTTTGCTACAGGTGAAAAATTGCTAACCAGAGTCCCCTGCACCAACTCGTGAAGAAATCAACCAGCTGACCACTGTCCAGTGGCCAAAAAGGAGTTTTTCGCCAGGTGCATACTGGGAGTTGTAGTCTGCACCCCCAAGGATCATCTCAGAGCTTCTGGACCCTGGGGGTGAGCTGTGGACCCCAAAAGAACCTTAAAAAAACATCTGGGAGAAGCCCCAGACGTTTGGAGAACTTTTGAAAAAAAGTTCCATAGAGGGACCGTCGCGCCGGCTTGTCTCAACCGCGACCCGGCCTGATTTGCAGGTTCGTCCCGGTAAAGAAAATCTCCAAAAAAGAGACCAAGTCCGGAGGTAAAAAGTTGACCGGGACCTCCCAGCCAGCGTATCCGAGGAGGGCTCCAAGGACGTCGGATCAAGATCCAGGTTTACCCCGGTCGAAGGATTTTCACCTCGAAAAAACGACTAAGTCCGAAGGCAAAAATCTACACTGAGGATTCCCGCGATGTGTATCCGGAGAAGAGTTGCAGGAGGTCGGATTGGACTGGCAGGTTCGTCCCGCTGAAGAAAATCTTCAGAAAAGAGACTAAAGACAAAGGTAAACTTTTGATCGAGGCCTCGGGCAAGCTGTAGCCGAGAGGGCTCCATTGCGGTCGGCCTTAAACTTAAACGGGAACCGCCATTTGGCCGCACCGCGGTCAAAAGACCGCTGGTGCCATTCTGACCTTCCCGCTGGGCCGGGGGGCGCTACCCAAGGTAGCGCCCTCCGGCCCAGCGGGAAGGAGCCCTGCAACACAGAAGCTGGCTCCGAATGGAGCCGGCGGTGTTGCGGGGGTGCGACGGGTGCAGTTGCACCCGTCGCGCTTTTCACTGTCTGCTAAGCAGACAGTGAAAAGCTTAATGGGGCCCTGTTAGGGGGCCCCTAGACACCCATTACCGCCAGCCTCTTCCTGGCGGTGTAAACCGCCAGAAACAGGCTGGCGGTAAGGGGGTCAGAATCCCCATGGCGGCGCTGCTTGCAGCGCCGCCATGGCGGATTCGCCCAGCCGGGGGAAACCGCCGGACCCGGTTTTCTGACTGCGGCTTTACCGCCGCGGTCAGAATGGGCAGGGAAGCACCGCCAGCCTGTTGGCGGTGCTTCCGTCATTCTTGCCCTGGCGGTCTTTGACCGCCAGGGTCGGAATGACCCCATCTGTCTCCTAAGTTAAGCCTTGTCGCTCGTTGCCAAGCGACCAAGGGTTGAGCTGGGTTTAATTTACTGAGACCTAACTGGACCTAAGTGGAGGTTAGTGGCCTATTGCTAAGTGTAGGTACTTACCTGCCCTTACCAATAACACACTCAAAAAAAAACACTGCAAACCCCTGCAAACTCATAAATACCAAACCATCTGACTGCTCCCATTTCCGGCAAAAATTCTGGAAAATGCCATCAACAAAAACTCTATGAACACCTGGAAAAATTCAAATTACTGGACACCTCCTAATGTGGCTTTTGCTCCAACTACAGCACAGCAACCACCATCATCACCACAACAGACAACATCAGGACCCTCCTAGACAGAGGAGAAAAGTCAGCTCTCAACCTCTCTGTCGCCTTCGACTCGATCAGCCATGACTCCCTCACCTTAAGACTACACCACATTGGGATCAGAAGCAACACCCCCAAATGGATCCATGCCTTCATCACGGGAAATAGCCAGAGAATCTGCCACCCTACTTTTACCTCAAAACTCAAGGACATCATATGCAGAGTCCCCCAGGGCTCCTCCCTTAGTTCCACCTTGTTCAACACCTATGTGACACCTTTAACAGAGATGGTGCGCTCCTACGGACTCAACATCATCTCATATGCTGCCGACATGCAGCTTGTCCTCTCCCTCACCAAAGGACAAGCCCCACCCAGAGACCACACCTCCTCCAGAGAAAACTTCTGCAAAGCCATGTGCCACGCAGCCAACTGGATGCAAGACAACTGCCTCCACCTGAACACAGAGAAAACAGAAGTGATCATCTTTGGGAACAACCTCTCCCCCTGGGACAACTCATGGTGGCCTGCTGCTCTCGGACCACTCCAGACCCTGACAGAACACATCCAAAATCTAGGTTTAATCTTAGACAACAAGCTCAACATCAGAAAACAATTAAACACTGTTGCATCTTCCTGCTTCCACCAACTCTGCATGCTTTGAACAATATTCAAATGGATCTCTGTCGAATTCTGAAAGGCAGTAACCCAGGCCACTGTCACCACCAGTCTGGACTATGGAAATGCTCTATACTTGGGACTCCCCACACAACTCCTTTGCTGGCTCCAGACCACACAGAACAGAGCATCAAGACTCCTCCTGGATTTACCCAGAATAACCCACATCTCTCCTCATCTCCAGAAACTGCACTGGCTGCCCGTACACAAGAGGTGCAAATTCAAGGTCCTCACCATTCCCTTCATAGCCCTCAGAACATCAGATCCAATCTCATCAACCACAGACTCTCCTTCCACCAGTCCGACAGAGAGCTCCAATCAACTACCCTCCCCCTCACCCAAATCCCCGGAATCCGACGCATCCAAAGTGGAGGAAGCACCTTCTCCTATGTTGCAGAGAAGAACCGGAACGAATTACCCACCTATCTACAAACCACACTCATCCTCTCTGAATTCAGGAAGAAGCTCGAGACATGGCCCTTTGAGGCATAACCTAGCCAGCTCACAGCCAAAACTCCCAATGCCTGGATATCCCCCAGGGTCATAAGTTGCGCTCTATAAGTCTATTTGGATTTGCATAAACTCCATTGTCTGTCTCCTACAAAGTCCCCCAAATATGCATCATGAATGTGCACCCGCTCTGTGAACCCCCAAGGCACATCTGTGGTGCAGAAATGCCAACAGATGCCCATGCTGCCCATTCTACAAAAACAGATGGTGCTGATAGAGATATAGGCCCTCATTCAACCCTGGCGGTCGGTGTTAAAGCGGCGGTAAGGCCGCCAACAGGCCGGCGGTAAAAAAAATGGAATCACGACCATGGCGGAAACCGCCAACATAGACAGCCACTTTAACAGTCCGACCGCCACAGCGGTAGAAACAAACACAGCTCCGGTCACCGCCAACAGACAGGCGCAAGACAATGTACCGCCCACACTATTATGAGAGGCCAATCTGCCACCTTTTCAGGGGCGGATTCAACGCGAACAAAAACACGGCGGAAACAGGACTTGGAAGGGGAAACACTCACCTCTACACAACCCATGAGGAACCAGGACAACATGGAGCCAGAACTCCAAATACTCCCTGCAATAGTATTCCTGCTCCTCTAGCAGAAGCACGAAAGACGGCGGCGACGACCACGGTGAGTACTGCATCTACAACACAGGGGAGGGGGGAGGGAAAAGAAAGTGACACACACACGCAACACCCCCTCCCTCACCCTCACCTACAACAACATACACACAAATACATGCTGCAACATTACATTTACACCCCCCCAACCCCCTTGGAAGAACGCAATGACAAAAGGAAATGATTGCAACGATTGTAATCAATAAAAATCCATTAGTCAAAACTTTAAATACAGTATAAACAATTATGTACACCAACTATTCAAGACCGGGTAGTGCACCATTCATAGTCCGTGGACCACTGGGCCCAGAATGCATGGGCGAGGCCCACAATCAATACCAGACTCGAAACGGAGAGAACACTGCTGGGGCATCAGATCTAAATGAAACAGGCACCTCAAGGGGAAGGGAAGGGGGCACCTCAGCCGGATGAGTGCACAACGCCAGCTCCACGAGGGGGCTCCATGCCCATTGATGTATCCTGGGGAGTGCAAAGCCATAATCTCTCAAGTCTTTTCAGTGGGTGCGTTGCCCACTGCTTTATCCTGGGGAGTGCAAAGCCACAGTCTCTCAAGTCTCTCCAGTGAGTGGGTTGCACAGTGAAGAGTTTGCAAAGATTACTGAGAAGGTAGAAGTTTCCTTTTATATTTGTGTTTTTGAAGATGTAAGAGGACACTTATTGCATCACTATACTTTTAAGCATGCTCTCCACATGTATAAGGATTCAGTTTACAAAGGCCAGGACACAAGGAATGAGATATTAAATGATTGCATTATGACAAATGGGATATGTATTTGAACAAATTAATTTATTTATAGAAGGTATTGGCACTTTGGACTACATTATATGGATACACTGCGGTATACTGAACAATTCACGGTTTTCACATTGAAGCATGTATTAAGCTTGTCACTGTGGCTGGTGAGGGACTCGTATAGTAATACAATGTTTTATGTTAACTATATATACAATGAAACTGTTTATTGTAGGAAGTCCTGATGAAGTCAAGGGGTATTCCCCAGATGAAACAAGTGTTGACGGGAATGTGAGCAATTTTGGGATACCAGATTTTTCAAGAAGAATAAATTACAATTTGATTCAATTTATGAAAATTGTTTTGATGAGGACTCTTAAAGCGACCTCTACAAACATGAACTATTGAAGTTGACGAATCTGTAGCATGTGCCGCTACAACTTTATACTTTGGGTTGCCCACTGCTTTATCCTGGGGAGTGCAAAGCCACAGTCTCTCAAGTGGATAACAGTCTCCACTGGTTCTGGAGGGGGCTTTGTGCCCAGAGTGCTTCATCCTGCCAAGGACTGAGGTAGTGGATGTGATACTCCACTGGTTCTGGAGGGGGCTTTGTGCCCAGAGTGTTTCATCCTGCCAAGGACTGAGGTAGTGGATGTGATACTCCACTGGTTCTTGAGGAGACTTTGTGCCCGGAAAGCTTCATCCTGCCAACGACTGAGGTAGTGGATGCCTTTCTCCACAGGTTCTGGATGGGGCTTTGTGCCCAGAGTGTTTCATCCTGCCAAGGACTGAGGTAGTGGATGCCTTTCTCCACTGGTTCTGGAGGGGGCTTTGTGCCCAGAGTGCTTCATCCTGCCAAGGACTGAGGTAGTGGATGTGGTACTCCACTGGTTCTGGAGGGGGCTTTGTGCCCAGAGTGCTTCATCCTGCTAAGGACTGAGGTAGTGGATGCCTTTCCCCACTGGTTCTGGAGGGGGCTTTGTGCCCAGAGTGCTTCATCCTGCCAAGGACTGAGGTAGTGGATGTGAATCTCCACTGACAGTGGTGCAACTTGCAAACTGCCCAGGCTCCTGGAACTGACCACCAGCCTCGTACGACTGACCACTGGGGATGGCAGCCATGTCTAGGTGGTGCCACTGGCTCAGGATGTTGCGGGGCCGCTGGTGGTGCTGGCGGCGGGGTCAGTAGTTGCGGTGCTTGCGGCAGGCTCTGTGGCATCGGTGCTGGTGGCGGTCTTTGTGGCGGTGGTGCTGGTGGCGGCCTCACTGACTGCGGTGCTGGTGGCGGCCTCACTGACTGCAGTGCTGGCGGTGGTGTCAGTAGCGGCGGTGCTGGTGTCAGGTTCACTGACTGCGGTGCTGGTGGCGGTGTCAGTAGCGGCGGTGTTAGTGGCGGGCTCACTGACGGTGCTGGTGGCGGGCTCACTGACTGCAGTGCTGGCGGTGGTATCAGTAGCGGCGGTGCTGGTGGTGGGCTCACTGACTGCAGTGCTGGTGAATGGCACAGTGTCTGCGGTGCTGGTGAAGGGCTCAGTGTCTGGGGTGCTGGCGGCGGTGTCTGTGGAGGCGGTACAGGTGGCGGTGCCGGTGGCGCTCTTGTCCGCCGTGCAGGTTGTGGCACAGCTGTCTTGCCACTTTCAACTTTCTTCTTGCCTGAGCCCTTGGTGGCAGTTGTTTTCACCTTCTGCCTCCGGGATGTGGGCAACTTTTTCAGTTTTGGAGGTGGCGGAATGTCCTTGCCCTCGCTCTTTGGGACACTGGCAGACCTATTGCTTGGTGCACTCCAAAACACTGCTATTGCTGGCACCACTGTGCCCGGTGATGTGGTGGCTGAGGAGCTGGGTTGAGACCTGGAGAGGCGGGCCCTAGGGGACGGACGGACGGGGTAGGTGTAGGGAAGATGTCAACATTTGATAGGAAAAGCTTTTTAGACACACTGGGACGGTAGATGGAGGGGGTTTGGGAGTGGAGGAAGAGGTAGTGGTTGTAGGAGGTGTTCGTTTGGTGACTTTGGGTGAAGGTGCATGGGCTGTAGGCTGTTGTGAGGTGGATGGCTGTTGGGTGGGTGTGTGACTGCGTTTGTGTAGTTTGGGAGGTGGGCTCACAGACTCACTGGTAGAGTATACAGGGCATGTGTGAATGGTAGTGCACGTGAGCGGTGTGTTGTGATGGGCGTGCTGGTGATGGACGTAGTGGCTGAAGATGTAGTGCATGCAGGTGTGAGTGGAGACTTGACAGGGAGGGAGGAGGGAGACGTGGAGGAGGGGGACGCAGTGGAGGCATTGAATGTTGGTGTGTCTGCATGGGTATGATGCTTGTGTGAGTGCCTGTGGGATGTGTGGTGCTTATGTTTGCCAGAGCTACCCTTGTGTGTTGATGTGTGTGCATGCTGGTCTGATGGTGTGCTTTGGATAGGCTGAGGTACTGGGGATTGGGTCTGGGGTGGAGGAAGTTGGAGGGGGGAGGCTAGAGAAAGGGACAATGGCTGCCATCAGTGCTGAGGCCAGAGTGTGAAAAGCTCTCTGTTGGGCTGCCTGACCAGAATGAATGTCCTCCAGGTATGCATTGGTCTGTTGTAACTGCCTCTCTACACCCTGGATGGCATTCAAAATGGTAGACTGCCCAACAGTGAGGGACCTGAGGAGGTCAATGGCCTCCTCACTGAGGGCAGCAGGGCTGACTGGGGCAGGGCCTGAGGTGCCTGGGGTGAAGGAAATGCCCACCCTCCTGAGTGAGCGGCCACGGGGCACACGCTGAGGGGCTGCTGGGAGGGCAGTGCTGGTAAGGGAGGTGGCGGCTATACCTGTAGATGCGGTCGGCACAGAGGGGCCTGCCACTGCAAGGGAGCTCCAATCAGAGGAGGAGTCCCTGTTGCTGGTCTCCGCTCCTGTCCCCGCCGTGGAGCTCCCCTCGCCCTCTGTCCCACTGGTGAAGTCAGAGTCCATAGTCTTGCCCTCCAGGGCCATGTGGTATGCAGCTCCCTCCTGCTCCGGTGTCACTGCTCCTCTGCGTGATGATGCTAATGCACACAAGAACAGGGAGACCACAAAAAGGGAGGGGTGGAAGACAGTAGAAAGACATGTTCATTGCATGCAATACCACTACAGTTGGCGGACACTAGAGACACAGCAGCCCTCTCCACTACGTCATGCACTTAGAGTTCCCTATTTAATCACATGCCCATGAGGTACAATGCCTATGCCAGATTGCTGCACACATGGAAGTCACAGGAGCCTGACTAGGGGTAGATAGCTCTTAACACTGATGGGGTGCCACATAGCCTGCCTCATGAAGGGACCTTGCCTGCAAAACTCACCCTGGCCTAAGGAAACCCACTGACCACCCCCACACCCAGCCACCTCATAATGCGTGCAGTATCAGATGAATGTGACTGTACTCACCCCCTTGTGGCTGCTGTGATGCCCTCAAGTGCCCATCCAACTCCGGATACGCCACCGCCAGGATCCGGAACATCAGTGGGGTCATGGTGCGACGGGCACCCCTTCCACGTTGGGAGGCCATTCCCAGCTGGGCCTCCGCCGTCTTCTTGCTCCAGCGGCGAATATCCTCCCATCTTTTCCGGCAGTGGGTGCTCCGTCTGTGGTCCGGGCTTCCTTGGCGATGGCATGCCAAATATCCTTCTTCTGGTTGGAGCTGACCAACAGGAATATTACAGAGGAAAAGGAAAAACTATAACCGTCCGGATCGTCACAGTCATTGGCCCTCTTTCGCACCCTTGCCCTGACAATCAACTGCGGTAAACCATTGGCGGTACACACCGCTGCGCTAAAAAAACACACACACACTTACTAAACTACACCACATTGGACAATTCAAAATACACACACCTGACACACATACACACACCACACCCACACCAATATAAAACACACACCCACATTACTCACAACCCTTTTCAACAGAAAAAAAAGATTGCGAACAGAGAGTGAGACAAGCCAGGAGCACCCACTCAATCTGAGCCACAGAACTCCATCACTCATACACCAGGGTCAACGCCATGGGACAGCATCCAAGAACTAGGGATGACATCAGGAAGAGGTGAAAAGACCTACAGGGGAAGGTGCGTTCCATGGTTTCAAGACACCAGATTGCTGTACAGAGGACTGGCGGTGGACCCACACCTCCTCCCCTACAACTAACAACCTGGGAGGAGCAAGTCTTGGCGATCACGCCTCCTGAGGGCCTCGCAGGAGTAGCAGGAGGACGGGACTTGGGTAAGTCAAATCTTTACTACATTATCCCTCCCTACCTGCATGCCATCACAACCTCCTACCCTCACCCCCATCACTCCACCAACTCACATGCATCCCACTAACACAACCCACCCATCCCAATAACAAGCCCTGCATGCACCCGCAATGCATGGACACCCATCACAGACCGGCATGGGCACCCATCACCCCAGGATGCCCAATAGAGAGACTCACCCAGCCCACAAAATCACCACTCACACAAGGCCAAGCCGACAGGGAAATCACAGTCATAGAGGGTAACACAGCCATGCACAAGATGGAACACGCAGATACATAGACAATGCATTTGCATCCCAACAGGACCCCTACCCAACGTCACTGGAGACGAGGTGCCAGCCGCATCCAGCCCCCCCAGACGAGGCCCACAGTGATGAAAGCAGTTCTGCACACAAGAATCACGATGACCAACCTGGCCCATCAGAGACCTCTGGACAGTCGGTTCCCCTGCCACAGTCCCAACCCACCACAGAGGCTCCCCCCTCAGGAAACACCAGCATAGCACCCACCCAGCGGGCCCATGCCACTGTCCCCAGGACACATCAATCAGCAGTGTGTCCACCACTACAGGGACCCCAGGCAACCCCACAAACACAGGACGATCAGGGACCTGGGGTCCTTGGCAGTGGGCACACGGTTCAGGGGACAGAGGCACAAGACAACAGGGAAGCTGGGAAGACTGCTGTGCGACAGGGGGAGGACAAGCCCAGGGAACCGACCCTCCACGAGGCACTCTCAAACACCATGGGTCAGGTACTGGCCAAGTTACAGGAGACCCAGCGGCTGCAGAAGGGACAACACCAGGGGATCAGGGAGGACCTAACAAAAGTATTCACCATCCTGGTCACCATAGCAGCGGTGTTGGCAGACATGGGCAAAACCACGAGGGAGGCAGTGGCACAACAAACGGCGCCTGACACTAGCCAAACCGATTAACAGCCTTCCACCTCTGCCGTCGCTAGTGGACAGGAGGCCCTGCCACCAGCACCCCACCCCCTCAGAAGGAGAACCACCCTGCAATCGGTCCATGCGATCCAGGCAGAAGACAGAGAACATTGCCAAGACCCCCGCCATGAAATAAGACTCTCCTGATTGTCACCCTTCTGTCCCACTATGTCACCCTGTCCACCTTGAACTGCCATGGCTCCACTTCCTATGTCCCCTTGGACAATGCACATGTGATACAAATAGACTGGACTTTAACTGGACATTCCTCCACCATCACCCCAGCCCCTTGCACATACCCCCATACTTACTGACACAAAAATAAACACCTTTGAAACAAATACCATACTGGAGTCAGTGTAATGAATCCAAAAATGTATTAGTACATTATCAAAGCATTGCAACGTATATCTTCAGTGAAATATACCACCGGATGACCTTTTGTGGGCAGCAGTACATATAGCAGGAGCCAGAATGGGGCACACAGATCTGAAAATAGAGAATCCAAAGGGTACAGCCAGTGTCCATAGACAAAGGGTAAGAGGCTGCAATGTACAATATCCAAAAGATTACTGAAAAGTAAAGTTGAGTCACAGTTTCTTACCTGTGTGTCACTGGAAGTACTGCTGTATAATGTTTGTTCTGTTGTCCACATATACTTCAAGTGCCTCCTCTTCCTCACTGTCCACAGGCTCCACCGCTGCCACAAGACCATCTCCAGGCTCATGCTCCTGCAGAAAAGGCACTTGACGTCTCAAGGCCAGGTTGTGCAACATACAGCATGCCAAAATGATCTGGCACACCTTCTTCGGTGAGTAGTACAGGGATCCACCTGTCAGATGGAGGCGCCAGAACCTGGCCTTCAGGAAGCCGAAGGTTCACTCAGTAATCCTCCTTGTACTCCCATGTGCCTCATTGTAACGTTCCTCTGACCTTGTCCTGGCATTCCTCACTGGGGTCAGTAGCCGTGAGAGGTTGGGGTCACCAGAGTCACCTGTAAATATCGAGGGACAACTGTTAAACACACACCAACCCTTAGGGACAACCCCATACCCAGACACCTGCTTATACTGTGTGGGGACCTTGGCCTCACCTATTAGCCACACCTGGTGCCTGTGGAGTTGACCGATCACATTAGGGATGCTGCTATTCCTCAAGATATAGGCGTCATGCACAGAGCCAGGATATTTGGCATTCACATGGGAGATGTACTGGTCCGCCAAACCCACCATCTGCACATTCATCGAGTGATAGCTTTTCCTATTCCTGAAAACCTGTTCATTTCTCCGGGGGGGAAAAAATACCACATGTGTACCATCAAGGGCACAAATGATGTTGGGGATATGTCCCAGGGCATAAAAGTCAGCTTTCACTGTGGCCAAATCATCCATCTGGGGGAACCCGATGTAGCTGCACATGTGTTTCAGCAGGGCAGACAACACTCTGGACAACATGTTGGAGAAGATTGACTGAGACATTCCTGATGCCATGGCCACTGTAGTTTGAAAGGAACCACTTGCCAGGAAATGCAGCACTGACAGAACCTGCACTAGAGGGGGTATTCCTGTGGACTGGTGGATAGCTGACATCAGGTCTGGCTCCAATTGGGCACACAGTTCTTGGATTGAGGCACAATCAAGTCTGTATTTGATGATAATGTGTCTGTCCTCCATTGTCGACAGGTCCACCAGGGGTATGTACACCAGAGGATGCCGCCATCTCATCATCTGCCTATGGAGGAGAACAAAGAGCTGAAGGTCAGATTTCCACATAGAATGCACAACTGTAGCTGAATTTAGGTCACAGAAGCAGTATGTGAAGTTGAGAATCAGTTGATGGGCCAATGTCTGCTGTGACGTAGTTAGGTGCCAGGCCATGTGCCCCCCTGAAATGGCAGCTGCCTGACCTGTGAGGAGGGACAAGTGGAAATGAGGTAAGTGCTCTGGCATTTTGCTCCGTCGTGGTTGGCGGTAGATGACCACTGTGCAACTTCGCATTGGTTATCATTGGGCCCTATGGATTCCAGGAGCAAATGGCGATGTATGCCAATGGTGACGGTACGCACCACCGCAGACGTCACCACCATTTTCTAACTCTTCACTCACTTGCTACCTGATCGTCAACAGGAGAGGACCTACACTGCAAGTGCTGCTGTGACCTGAGTCTGGAACCGACAATGGCTAGAGTGTCTGGGGAAAGGGCTCCTGCCTTGACTGCAGAGAATTTGGAGAAACTGGTGGATGGGGTCCTACCCCAGTACACATTACTCTACGGTCCTCCAGACAAACAGGTGAGTGCACTGTGAGCATGATGTGTGGGCAATGCATGTTTGGAGTGGTGTGGATGTAAGCCACAGGCTGGGGGGTGCCGAGGCATCATGGCCTGAGTGCTGCATGAGAGGTGGTCAGTGTATGTGCGTCAGGGCATTTGTGGGAACTGGGGGACAATGAGTATGCCAGTCTGGACGGGTGAGTAAGTTCCTTGTCTGCTGTCTTTTCCCTCTAGGTCAGCGCCCATGAGAAAAAGGGTATTTGGTGTGCCATCGCCAAGGTGGTGCAGACCCTGGTGGTCTATCACAGAGGGAGCACCCAATGCCACAAGAGATGGGAGGACCTGTGCCGCTCGACCAAGAAAACGGCGGAGGCCTAGCTGGGGCTGGTCTCCCAACGTGGAAGGGGTACCCGTCGCACCATGACCCCGCATCACAGCAAACACACAAAAAGGAGTACGGGGTTCTTCTATTGCGACGAGGGGCAGACCTCTGGTGCACCAGTTGTGCCCCAGGTTCCTCGTGGTCCTCTAATGGAGGAGGGGTTTCAGTTTGAGGTGGGACAGCAGTGGGTCTGGAGAAAAGGGGGGAATTTCCTTTATGGACTAGGTGGTCTCACACACTATATAGTGTCATGCTTCATCATATGACCACCTAGCCCCACCCAGGTAGGACAGTGCCACCTGGGCGGACTCAACCTCACTGTTAAAAGAACAGGAGGGAGTGCGTAAATCAGTTCTAGGTCTGGAAAGATCGGGATCCAGCTAATCTAGGGAATAAAAACACCTAAACAGATACCTGTGTGAGTATTTTAATAGTAGGGTCTGTTTGGTGTGATTAAAAACGAAGATTGGTATACCTCTGTGAGAGCAAGGACTCACAGGGTCACCTATCTAAAGAGTAAAAGCCGACATGTTTCTGCCCTCAGTAGTGAGCCTAGAATGGTCTCGGGGCATTCATCAGGGCAAAGGATCCCTAAGACCCACACTAGGAGTATAAGAAAACACTGTCCGTCAGTTAACAGTTTAAGAAAAGGAAACCTTACCAAGGAACTACCTGGAGGGGGCCCTATCCCTAGAGGCTAATGGCCTCTGGTATCCAGGAGATGGCGTGTCCCCTTATAGTCAGACATGCATGAAAGAGGGAGCTCGCTGTGCGCCTACACCGTCCTCTCCCTGGATCGCTTGCTGGTCACAGCAGCCACAAGGGGGTGAGTACAGATTCTGAATCCTGACTTCGCACGCTTTAGGAGCTAGCTCGGTGGGGCATGTGGGCTGTGGCTGGGGCGATCATGGCAGGGTAGGTCCCTTGTGTGCAGGCTCTGAAGCTCTCCAAACCCAATGGTGTTAGTGGACAGGGTCCTGTGGGTGTCAGGTGTGCAGATTCTGGTGTTAGGCATTGTACCCCATGGGCTTGTGACTGCCTTAGTGACTGATTGGGCATGGCCTAGTGCATAGGGCAGCTCCCTGTGTGTTGTGTACGCCAATGGTAGTGTTGTTGGTGGCATTGACCAAGTGTATCCTCTTTCTCTCCCCCCTCTTTTAGTTTTGTCACACTGTTCTTGTGTGCATTAGCATCATCTGGCGGAGGAGTAGAGGCACCGGCAACGGAGGGAGCTGCTTCCCGCATGGGCCTGGAGGCCGAATCCACCGAGGGTGAAAGCACCAGTGGGACGGAGGGCGAGGGGAGCACCACGACTTGGACAGGAGAGGACACCTGAGACAGCGACTCTTCCTCAGATGGAAGCTCCCTGGTGGTGGCAGACACCTCTGTGCCCACCCCAACAACAGGTACAGCCGCCACCCCCCTACTAGCACCGCCCTCCCAGCAGCCCCTCAGCGTGTTTCCTATGCCCGCTCACTCAGGAGGGTGGGCATCTCCTTCACTCCAGGCACCTCAGGCCCTGCCCCAGTCAGCCCTGTTGCCCTCAGTGAGGAGGCTACTGACCTCCTGAGATCCCTCACTGTTGAGCAGTCAACAATTCTGAATGCCATCCAGGGTGTCGAGAGGCATTTGCAACAAACAAATGCATACCTGGAGGGCATTCATTCTGGTGTGGTGGCCCAACAGAGAGCATTTCAGGCTCTTGCCTCCGTACTGATGGCAGCCATTGTCCCTGTGTCCAGCCTCCCCTCTCCAACTTCCTCTACCTAGTCTCAATCCCCTCAACCCCAGCCTATCCCAAGCACACCTTCAGACCAGCGATCACCCAAATCAACACACAGAAGTGGCTCAGGCAAACACAAGCACCACACTTCATCACACAAACACCATCCCCATGCACACACACCAACATCCACTGCCTCCACTGTGTCCCCCTCCTCCTCGTTGTCCTCCCCCCTCCCAGTAGAGTCTCTACTCACACCTGCATGCACTACATCCTCATCCACTACGTCCATCACCAGCACGCCCATCACAACACACCCCTCATGAATAGTCACCACCCCCACAATCATGCACACATCCCCTGTGTCCTCTCCCAGTGTGTCTGTGACCCCTCCTCCCAAAGTACACAAACGCAAGCACCCACCCACCCAATAGCCATCCACCCCACAACAGCATCCAGCCCATGCACCTTCATCCAAACTCAGCAGACGTAGACCTCCTACAATCACTCCCACTTCCTCCACTCCCAAACCCTCTCCATCTTCCCGTCCCAGTGTGTCTAGAAAACTTTTCCTTCAAACTTTGACCTCTTCCCTATGCCTCCCCCCCATCCTTCCCCTCGGGCCAGGGTGTCAAGATCCCAGGCCAGCACCTCTGCCACCAAGTCGACGTCCGCTGTGGTACCTGCAAGTCCCAGGGGATCAAAGGGGTCACCCATCAGGGCTGCCAGTGTGCCACCAACCCCTGCAAAGGACTAACCCATTCCGCCACATGAAGAAGGTGCCAGCATGCAGCACGGCCAAGAAGTACGACCCACCCAGCAAGGCCTCCTCCAAAACTGCATCTGCCAGTGCCAAGGTCCCAGCAGCGTCTGCCAAGGTGGGGAAGGGGAAGAAAACCCAATGCAAGGCAATTCAGGCCTCAGAGCCTTTAGGTGAGGGACTGGTGCCCACCATCAGTACCGACAGCCACCTACACCGCCGCTGCCACAACAACTGTCGTCAGCATCATCCCCAGTGGGCAGCCGTCCGAGGCTGCAGGAGACGGACTGGTGTCTCCCTTCCGCCACTACCAGCACCTGCACCACGGCCAGCACCGGCAGCATCTCTGCCGCAGACACCGCTGCAAGCACCTCCACCTGCACCTCCACCTGCACCGCCACATGCCCAGCCGGTGCCACTACATCTGTCATCAGCAGCATCCCCAGTGGGCAGCCGTCAGGGATGCAGGAGGTGGCCTGGGCCCTCCCCCACCACTTGAAGCACCACCACCAGCACCGGCACTACCAGTAGTTTGCAGCCATAGTCGCCGCAAGATGGAGTCTGGCTCTGCCTCCATGGAGTATCATTCTAACTGTTCCCTGCACATCTCATGCCTCAGACACCCAGGTGAGGGAATGGGAACTGCAACACCCCAGGTGCAGCATCAGTGGGCACAAGGCTCCCTCCAGAACCAGTGGAGATATGCATCCACTATCACTTTCCTTGGCAGGATGAAGCAGACTGGGCACAATGCCCCCTCCAGAACCAGTGGAAGAAGGCATCCACATGAGAGACTTTGGCTTTGCACTCCCCAGGACCAAGCAGTGGGCAAACCACCCACTTGAGAGACTGTGGCTTTGCACTCCTCAGGACCAAGCAGTGGGCAAACCACCCACTAGAGAGACTGTGGCTTTGCACTCCCCAGTACCAAGCAGTGGGCGAACCACCCACTTGAGAGACTGTGTCTTTGCACTCCCCAGGACCAAGCAGCGGGCAAACCACCCACTTAAGAGAATGTGTCTTTGCACTCCCCAAGACAAAGCAGTGGGCAAACCACCCACTTGAGAGACTGTGGCTTTCCACACCCCAAGACATCGCTGTGGGCATGTTGACCCCTCCAGGAGCAGTGGCATAATACCATCTTCGGCTGAGTTGCCCCAACCTGCCCTTACCCCTGAGATGACTGTGTGTTTTCAACCTGATGCCCCTGCAGTGTTCTCTCCGTTTTGAGGCAGAAGTCAAGTGTGGGCTTCGCCCATGATTGTTTTGCACACTGGGCCATAAACATTTGCAAAGGACGTTGTACGGCCTTCTGTACATATTGTGAATATTTGTATATACTGTTTTTTCCAATCGTTAACTTTAACTGCATATTTCTAAATATCACTATTTGCACTCAATTCCTTTTGTCCTTGCATTCTTCCAGGGGGTTATGGGTGTAAATGTACTGGTGCTGCATGTGTTTGTGTGTATGGTGTTGTGGGTGAGGGTAGGGGTGGGGGTGTTGCGTGTTGCGTGTGTGTGTCACTCTCTTTTTCCCTTTCCCCGTCCCCTGTGTGCTAGGTGCAGTACTCACCGTGGTCATCGCCGCCGCCGTCTTTGGTGTTCCTGGTGTATTAGCAGATACACCAGCATCGGCAGGACCTGTAGTTCGGCCTCCATGGTGTCTTGGTTTTTCGTTGAGTGTCGAAAGGTGAGTGGTTTCCCTTCAGAACATTGTTTCTGGCATGCTTTTTCTGGCGCTGAAACCACCCCAGAAAAGCTAGCGGATTGGAGGGTTGTGATGGGGTGGGGGGTACATTGTCATCCGCCTGTCTGTTGGCGGTGACCGCCACGGTGTTTATTGCTAACGCCGTGTCGGTCGGAGTGTAAAGTGGCTGTTTCCACCATGGTCGTGATCCCATTTTTTTTACCGCCGGCCTGTTGGAGGTATTAACACCGCTTTAACACTGACTGCCAGGGTTGTAATGAGGGCCTATGTGTCCAGGGATTAACATCACAACCTGTGCCTACTTTGATGATACAGTCTACTTAGATGTAAGCAAGATATGTTGACCGCATGTACTGTAATGTAATGCAAAGGGCCAACTGTGCTGGGGAGTGCTGCAGTGTTGAGTGTATCTACAAAACCTTCCCTTCCTCTCTTAATATTCCTTACCTTTTTACACATGTTTTAATTTGTCACAATTTTTTTTATTATTCCACTCTAATTGTGGATCCCATGCCCCATATGCGGATCATGCGCCCCACATGCAGACCCTAAGCTCTGTATGTGGAGCGCATGCTCCAGGTGTGGATGATCCACAGTTGAGACACAGAATCCAGAGACGGGTTGGAACCCAATGTATTTGTCCAGGAAATGACACAGAGGAAATGCAGGGCAGGAAGTTCATGACAGGAAGATGCAGGCAGCCATTTTCTTCTCATTCTTAGTCATCCCCACCTACAGATATAATACTCTGCCATCCTGCTGCTCTGTTTACCCTAATTGCCACCAACATGGCTGAGGGAGTGGATGAGAGCACACCCCCCTTCAGCGAACGTGAATTGGACATTTTAGCTGGGAGGTGCTGAATAGTTACCCTTAGCCTTATCTGGGGCCCGAGAACCAACTGAGCTATGCAGCATGCGCGTGACTATGGGAGGAGATTCTGCATCACTGCAGTGCAGTGGGCATCTACCACCGATGGGCCAGGATATGCCACAAGCGCCATGAGGACCTGAAAAGCTCTGCCCGACTGACAGCCAAAGAACCATTGGGCTGTCCTCCAAGTCCCAAGTGCACTGGCTTGCTTCACGCCACTGTACAGGAGGGTCCGAAGGACAGCCTGGATGACCCTCCATGCCCGGCTGGAGGACTTGGAGCAGCAGAGACCTGTTAAGTGCATGGGCTACATACTGTGACTGGTAGTATGATGTGAGTGGTGACTGAGCATTACCAACATGCATCACATGTAAACATGTAAATATTCTGAGTAATTGCTGCAGTAGTCATAAGGTGGATGCCCCATTGAGGACACTGGAAGCACTAACCAGAGTCCATCCTGGGACTTGTAGTGTAATGACCACTACAGGGCAAATAGCCATCACTCCTGCAATTATATGAACAAGCACAATGCCAAAACCATGACCAGTGAATCAAGGGCCTTATCACTGTTGGGTGCAATGGCAAAGGGATGGTTCATACAGTGCCCAGAGGGGGCTCAAGAATTTTTGGTATTGGATGCAGCATCATGCATGGTTCTTGTGTTTCTCTCATGTCTCTTTTCACATAATCCTAGCAATCACTGCAGCAGTCAAAGCCCAACACCCCATGGGAGCATGTTGAAAGCAATAACCAGAGGGCATCCTGGGACTCGTAGTGTCCTGACCTCTACAGGGCAAATAGCCATCACTCTTACAATTATATGAAAAACCAAGGGCCTTATCACTGCTGGGTGCAATGGCAAAGGGATGGTCCAGACATTGTTCAGTGTGAGGTCAAGACTTTTTTTGGTGTTGGATGCCGTATCATGCATGCCTTTGGTGTGTGTTTCATCAGTGTAAAGTATCCTTTCATGCATCATGGAGTAAAGGCTGACTTTGGAATACTTGTCTCACACAAAATGGTACCAACATTTCCAAATGAAAACAAATGCACATCTTCACAACTGTGGCTTTTGTATCCTATGTAACATCTAGCTAGCTTAGCCAACTTTGCACACTTGCCAACTGGTGTACAACACTGACAGGTGTTCATGACATGTCAAATGTGGCACATGCTTTCTAGATTGTCTGATATTTGAAGGGATCCTCCAATACATATACTCACAGCTTAGCAAAGGTCAGAACCTTGGCCTGGTGTTTACATGTACACCCATTTAAGCATTTATATGGAATCAGAGAATGCTACACATCAGATGACATGCAATAGTTTGAGACCATCAAGTCTGCATTTGATGGAGTGAACAGCTCCATCCAAACTGAGGCCCAACTCCACTTGTCGACAGACTTAGGAAGATGACTAGGTAGCAAGGGCTGGAAACCCTTGACCTAATTTACTTAGGTAAACTTGTACTTTTGTCCAATCTTTCAAACATACAGCTTTAATGGCCTTTGTGAATCTGTCCTCGATATTGCAATATTGCTTCAGGTTAGGCTTTGTCACTACAGAAGGGTATACTCCCCAAAATTGTGACAGATGTCAATATGTGAGTTAAGTCTGGACATCACAGTGATGGTACACATACATTTGGGATCTAAATCACCTGGAATTGGTTACTAAGATCAAAAGAGAACACAGTCAGCACTTCAGCTTCTTGTACTCATGTACCTTATCCTGAACTGGACACCAACTACAAAATGTTCTCACTTCTATTTCAGTGGACCAGGCTAGCCAAAAAGACCAGGGAGAGGACCAGAGACCAAGAAGAGCTTCTGGAGGATGTCACCGGGCATGGTCTCTTTCGTCTACGGAAGAGGAGGAGGAGTGATAAGGACCATCGACAGACAGGTGGAGTGCACCCACCTGGACAGACACAACATCAGACAATGAACAGGAGGAAGATTTGGAACCTGCAAGGGAGGGCTTGAACTGGACATCTCTGGCTGTGGGGGAGGATTTTCCCTCTCCCCAGTCACTGAAGAACTTGAGCTGCTGGAGGTGTCCCCAGAGCGGGATAGTCAATACCTGCCTCTGACCCCTCCCTGCCACATGAAGCCCCCAGTCCATCGGGGCACCCAACTGCCCGCCACCACCAGTCCCCCTCCAAATGTCTACCTAAGGCCCCCAAGGATCCTCCATGTCCCCAACACCCCACATCCTTTGTTTCCACACAAACCCCTCCCAATGTTGTCACCACTGTTGCTGCATCCCAGGAAGGGATGGTGGCATCTGAGGGGGAGCCAGGCAGCAGATCCTTGAGTGACAGCATAGGTCCCAAGAGGACATTACCCATTCCTTGGTGGCGATCAATTCCACACTCACTTCCTTGGGTACAGACATGATTGAAGCCCTGTGTCAGCATCTATCCCTAACCACCCTCCATGTGTCTCCCTGTTTACCTTCTCACTCTTTTTCCCCTTACACTCCTCAAACCCCCAGTGTGTCCCAGTCCTGTGGGGTGTCAGGTCCTCCACCGGCCAGCCAGGAAGCTTCTACCAGTGCAGAGGATCTCATTATCGTGCAGAACGAGGATGACCAAGATGACATTTGACTGGACAATACGATTTGACTGGACACTTGTTTTTTTTATCAATACATAGACTGATTTCCATGATGTTTCCTAATGTGTTTTTATTTTATTTTGTCCAACTCCCTCCAAGTTCCCTGCCCATACTCTGTGAAGAGCATTATTTGGTTGTGTTTCTCCCTTCCCCCCAATAGGCGGCTTTTGTTTAAGATGCTATCATATTTATATAAACAAAAAGTAAATTTAAAAAAATGTTGTGTAGTTCATTGTATGTGCTGGAACCTAAGTATGGAGGTATATGTCTGGAGTTGGTTAGCTATGCCTTACACATGACACAACTGTACACAGGTGGTTCTAGTGATGAACGTCTTACCCACCTTGTTGACACATATATGGACTATAGACACATTAATCACTTGACATTCATCAACTAATGCTCAACTCAATTTATATGTAGAATATATTTTTTATTTACATAGTGATGTGTAAACATATGTTACAGTGTTCATGTTGGCTCGCACTTGTGTCTTCTCAGTTTTGGTGGTGAGGATCGTGATGTGGTGTGTTTCCTAGGGTTCTTAGTTGTAGGTGGGTGTAGTTTCTGTACAGGGTGGGGGCCTTCCTGGACAGGTGGTGGTAATCCCTGTACAGGGTGGGGGTCTTCCTGGACATGGGGTGGTGAAACCTGTACAGGGTGGGGGTCTTCCTAGACCGGGAATGTCTGACCCTGCATAGGGAGAGGACGTGACTGGCCAGTGGAGGACATTTGCAAGGGGAGTATTCCCATTGTGGATTGTTGGGGACCCTGAGCAGGTTTCCTAATGAGATGTTGGGGAGTGAGATGGTGCAGGTAGATGTGTTGGCTCCCCTCCATGCATTGACTATGAAGGATTTGGTATGATTTTGAGTATTCCCCTCCATCATCTTCATAGCTAATTCATGGTGTCTTGCAATCACTTCCCTCTGTATGACCATAATGTCATTTAGATTTTTCCCCATGTCTTTCCAGGATGTATTAATACTCTCCAACACCTGATCATTCTGTGCACCAACTGTGGGGGTTGGCACATGTCTTCTAAGGGAGGCAGACATGTCAGACAGTGTAGCCCGTATGTCACAAATGTCCTGCCTCACATCTGCCTGCTGCTTGGAAAAAATCTTCCTCCCACTCTCCAGTATGAATATCTGCCAGTCCTCTCTGCCTGGGACGGCCTCGGATGCGACTGACAGGTCCACCAGCAGCGGGGAGGTAGTGCCCTCCACTGGCCGTATTTAAGTACCAGTTGGTGCTGATGGTATGTGTTGTTGTGCTCCATGACATTGCCTCCTTGATGGTGCTTGAGTGTGTAACTGTTCTCTGGCTGTATGTGGCAACAAAAGGGAAAGATCATCAGACACAACCAAGATAATTGATTATGTGCAGTCTATCACATAGCTACACATTTGTATCTACATGGCAACAGCAGGGGTAAATGAATTAGGGACATTATCTATTGCCATGTACCAGTGTTAAATGGATGAGGCAGCAGTGATGGGCCACTGTTTAGGACTGAGGGTTTGTAATTTGCAATTGCCATCAATAATGATTTTGGTATGTGTAGTGTAATGGACTAGCTGAGACACATGAGGGTCTGAGTCACCATTCATATTGCACTTACTTGGAACAACATTCACGGTCACATAGTTTTAGTATCACAAACATAATTCATTTGGTGTCATTGTTAGTATCATTGCATATTACCTGACACCACTAGAGGTCATCAATCACAGGTAGCCCATGGGGCAAGTGGGGGTCTATGGTGGAAAGGACATACCTCTCATGTGGGGTGAGGCTGAGGCAGGCTCCAGTTTGTACACATGGGAGAGCTCAGGCCACCTCTGTCCTGGTGTACTTCTCCGTCACCCTCCTGTTCTCATCCTGCCAATTCTTCTTGGTGTCATTCATGTTCCGTATTTCCTCCCCCAGTGCAGTGACTACTGTGGCCACCTGCTGCCATAAGGCTGCCTGCTGTGAGGAACTGCTGCTGTAAGGTGGGAGCCCATGCAGTCTTTTGTTGTTCTTCACAATAAATGTAAGTATCATGGTGTTCTCCATCTCTGTATAGTTTTTTTTCCCTCCTAGTGGGCATCATGGCTTCAGGATTTGTAGAGCAGGCAGGCACAGTTTGGTTGTGGTGAAACCAGACCCTTGCTTGTGTGCTGCTTGAATCTGTTTTTTGAGCTGGATTGTAGGTGAGATTAATAATGTGCAGGTGCATGTAATGATACTGATTCGGGCTAGGGTCCGATGATCCGCCCCAAGTGTGGATAATCTGCCCCAAGTGTGGATGATCCGCCCCGAGTGCAAACGTAAATATACTACTCATAACTACCCTTTGTGAATGCCTGAGAAGCGTAAACTTATTCTTTTGGAATTGCGATACAGACTATACAAACACAAAAAAGTAACATATATATAATTACTAAAGCACACACAGCAAATAAACAATAGTAAATTCTTTAACAATCGACTGTGGTATCATAGAAAGCTCACACAATGTAGCATGGGTAATTTAGTCCTTCAAAAACATATTCATTTGATATATTTCTGAACAAGAAAACAAAAGCTGATTATTATTATTATCATTTGTGCAGATTCCAGCTGAGTGGTTGGTGTCACCTTTGCAAAAGTGGCACATTCAAGTTTTTATGATGATACAAAACGTGTACAAATTTATGACGTGCACAATCATGTTAAACTTACAACACATTCTGACTCAAGGACATCTTAAGGATTTTAGGAGCAATGGGTCAAATTAATTTTTGAGGCCCCTATTTGGAACAACTTTGCATTTATGATCCAATGTCAACTCTTTCATGTCCTCTTTGGCCAGGTCACTGACAGTGCAGGGGGACACTCGTCCATATTCTAAATGTGTTCTAAAATTCAGCAATAGAGACAGTGTATTCAATACTGGAACACAGCAGCATCTCACTAACATTACTCCAAGTAATCTCTGTGACACCCTCCCATTTCTCGTATGTGAGGTCCTGTTTGTGACTAAAATATTGGTTTATGGATGTTGCACTAAACAAAAACACAACATTTTGTTGCAAAATGTGTGAAATAGACTCTCACGCATCACCCACATTAAAAAAGGGCAACAATTTGTTTAGGAATTATTCAAGGTAATTAGGGCAAGACTCTCCAGAACAGAGCTGGCTCTATCAGCCCGTCCCCCTTCAAATGCTGGGGCCCTGGCCAGGGCCCACTTTGCCCATGCCTTAAAACCTCTCTGTTCTGTCTTCCCTAACTGAACACATAGAACTTAAGCCCAATCTCACAGAGAACCATCAGAGCAGAAAGACACTGGTATAGAAACTAATGCAGCAACTCGATGATACTCTACTTTACAAACAATAGATGTATTGTTCAGCTCTGCTACCTATATGTAAGACCCACACCACAGTCACACAGTCAACGGCCACTCACTCAGGGGGCACAGACTCTGGAGACACTGCTAGACATCACTTTTTACCCAGAGCGGGAAAGCCTTCAACGCAAGTTTTCCGTCACTTGTTCCCTGAGCTGCAATTAGGCACTGCTAAAGCAACACAGTTGAACACAGTTTGGACAAATAGACGCTCATGATTGAACACAAGCAGCATTTGTCCTCATGTGAACAGAGTAGGAGGCTAAAGGGGCATACGAACACCATACCTGGGGGACAGGAGCTCAACAGGTCTTGGATGACGAAACTGACTAATGCTGTGAAGGAACTGTTCCAAGTCACAGACTAAGACACGTTGACATCCTACTTCAAGCTATATGTCACTCTATGGAAAAGCCTGGTTCTGCAACACCAACCATGTGGAGATGCAAACAAATATGCACGTTGAAACAGTTCGCCACATCAGTGATTGTGCCAGGAGAATGCACAAATGACAAACATGCTTGAGGAAAGGCAGACAACTAATATCTGCATCAGCGCAGAGTGATTAAGCCGCAATGTCAGTAGAATGTTTGTGGCAGTTGAGGCAGGTGCTGCGTGAATATAGAGAAGTAAAAGCGGAAAGGGAAATGGCAGTGGAAAGGGTCTCCTCGCACAGAGAGCAACTCTGCTTAAGGCGCAGACAATTTGAAAGGCTACGCTAAATAATTATTATTCATTTTGCATTTGTGCTACATCAGTCATGTTCTTTGTTGTTGTTTATTAACAAAGCTGATTAGCTACATCCTCCATTTACATCATAGTACTCATTATGGCCTGTAAATAAATAGTTAAACAATGTTGTACACAATAATGAATTTGGACATCTACGTGTATGCTTTTATAACAGGTAACACAAAAACAACGGTGTGTGACAACACATGCATCTAAAACCAGTGTTTACAGCAGGAAAATCAGCATGTATCTATGTACTATGTATGAACAAGCAGTTTGCAATATCGAAATGCTGATTTCAAAACAGCAAGTACCAGTTACTGATGCACATATAGGGCTAGATTTACTTTTTGCGACTCTCCGATGGCGCTAACCACTTCTCCTTATTTCCAAGAAGGTGTAATGCCACTTTTTGTGGCTTTATGCCTCCTTGTAAATATGGGCCCTTTCGACACAGTTTGTTGCGTCAGAGGGGCGTGCTATTGGTGTTGCAGTGAGCGTTCCACCGAAACACCCACTGCTTTTGACACTGCCTCAGATTTACAAGAATTCGTAAATCTTAAGCAGTGCCAAAATCTTATGCCACCTGGGAGTGGCTTTAACATGGCACAACGAGGAGGAATACTTTTATACTGCCTCACATTTTCTTTTTCTGTTGCACACATAGAAGAATCAAAATGCCATGGATAATTGTTTATGTGCAGGAAAAGACATCTCCCTGCACATAAACTATTACACCCCTCAATGCAGTTACCCTTGCAATATGCTGCAAGGATGCCTGTGTTGGCGCAGGCTGATTAATGTAGTGCTGGCACAAGAGTAAATGCAGGTGTGTGCTATATTCTTGTAAATACGGTGCGTCCCTGCCTTTCAAAACTGGCGCAGTGTGGCACTGCTAATTTTGGTGTTGCACACGCGCTGCGCCAGTTTCAATGAAATCTGGCCCATACTATGTACATAGCATTTGAAAATTGCAAATGGTTGTGAAAATAGAAAATTGTATTCACAAAATACTATCAAGTGAGAGGACATGGTAACCCTGTGTAAGTTGTAACAGGAGACCAAAAATCCTTTGCAAGGTTTCACAGTCGTAGCACTCTATGCAATGACAAGGAAGATGCACGTACTAGAAGCCCAACAGAAGGGAGCGGGAGACGATTTTCAGGCAAACAGTACACTATTTGAACATACTTAGTAATATATATATAGGTGAAGTATAGGTTAAGTAGCCTGGTGATATTTCAGAGAGTGCTGCTGTTTGTGAAACCTTGCAAAGTGTTTTTGGTCTCCTTTTTTAATGTACACCCAGTTACAATGTGCTCTCACTTTTATTCTATTTGTACAACCATTTGCAATTTTCAAATAATATGTACACAGTATATTTTCATAATAACAGGTACTGGCTGTTTTAAAATCAGCATTTCGATATTGCAAAATGCAGATTCATAGTACAGAGGGATATGCTGATTTACTTGTTGTAAATCACTGTTTGTTATTTGCCAACACTTCAGACATCTGACTCCAAACCAATAGACCTAAATCATTTTCTTGAAAAAATATATGACAGTGCCACAAGAACTGCACTGGAGCCAGGTGGTCAGAGAATGCAGGGGAAACGTGATCAAACAACCGTTAGTGCAATTTCTTTATCAGCACTGTTTTAATCATAGATGGAACAAATTGCCCCTATTGATTTGTTATATTTTTTTAATGGTACATGGATTTCTTTTACAGCAGCCATTTTAGTTATACGTGTATGTTGCACTTCTGTCTCGATAACGGTATTTAATGCTAATATGTATCGAAAGCAAACTTTTTCCAAATAATGGCCAATCATCATCTTTCCCTAACCCACTTAAATCGTTTCAAAGCCTCGTAATTGAGAATCACTTTTGAGTAATATAAATTGTATTCATGTTGACGAACTAGTCAATTTTGATTCTTTGTAGGATTCAAAGTTATCAGTTTTAATCGCAGCTGCCAACTTCTAAGTTGCCCTTCACATCTCACTGGTCAGCTAACAGTAATCAGCACGCATTACTCGCATAGGGCTCAATCCTAATTACACCTCTCAGCCTTCAATATAAACAGTCAGTGAAGCATGATCCTCTGATGACTCATTTTCATGTTTTCTATTACTTAGTAGCTTTTTATTCAATATGTAGACTTCTGAATTATCAGTTTATATATTTCGCAGCCAGAATGGAATAATCTTTTTATCTCTATTTGCAAAAATAAACTACAAATGGCATGCAATTTCACTTGTCAGAAAGGTGATATGTGTTACTCTATCCTAAGTACTAAAAGTGGTCCATATAAAAAGTGATCTCATATTTAAATGGAGTCTGCTAGATACATTATGTGGCTTGTCGGACGTAATAGGCTTCTAGATGTTCCAGGCAGATCCACAACTTCTACAGCAGAAAGCGTAGACTTGGGAGAGGTCCCCCCCACTACTGGAAGACTGACCTTCAAGCAGAAATCAGCACTGCATAGTAACCAGAACTATAGTCCTTTCAGTACTACACAAAACACTCACTTGCTCTTGTCATAAAGGATTTGGGACTGGAGCCAAGAGGGGAAGTCTGGTTATGCCTTTATGTACAACCTCAAGACAGAAGATGTGGATTCCCCCTCTGAAACTGCAGAACCTGTGTGGGGTAGTTGTTCTATCAAATGGCCTCTTCAGACTCCTTTCCATAATCAGCCTTTATACAGGGTAATGCTTCTCACAGTGAGTGGAACGGACTCCAACCTGGCACACTCACAACAAAGACACATGAGGTATGAGGTTTCTGCACTTTGATATAATCAGCCAAACTAAAGGAGTGGTCTGAAATGACAAAAGGGGAGGTCTCGGCTAGGAACATACTCACCTGCCACATGAGACTTCAGTACCAACCCCTCACTCTTACCATCCACGAAACGGTAGTGCTCTGGAAGACTGCTCAGCAGCTTCACTCTAACAAGAGGCCTTATAGAATTTCTAAAGGTAACCCTGTCTCCATTCTCCTCACTTCAGTGTCTGCATCTGCTTGCTTAAGCCAAAGGAATTCTAGCAAAACACGCTCACTCTCTGGAAGTAGAGTCTTCACACTCTGTCAGTCCAGGAGCATCCAAAATGGATCCCAGTTTTCTCTATTACTCAGGTTCACTCACAGGCACAGCTTCTCATTCACTACATGATTTACACATACTCAACTTATCTACAGGATGCCAGCAAAAGGTTCTAACCATACATACAAGAGCATATTATAGCAGAAATGTACTTAAGTGGGAAGTCATAGGACTTTTACCTTTCTCTTCGTTACACAAAGTCTCACACATGCCATTGAGATGCAGAATAGGTTTTAATATATTTATTGAAGTGATTACATTTGATTATAAAAAACGTGGGCTGCAATAATTAGGCAGATGAAACATTATACTGTGATCATTGTTATCATTAAAGTGAAGAAAATGAACAATCCTCCATCCTGGTATGATCCTAAAAACCTAATGATTCCCACCTACTCTTTAATGTCTAAAACCTGAGGGCATGGTGATGTTAGCCGTTCTGCCTATTCCGGTCTAGGTCAAGTCCCCTGACCCAAACCTGAAAGACGGACAAGGGTCTGCCTGTTGACTACTGGCAATGCTCCCGGTTGGCTGAAGAGTCAGTGCCAGGATCAGTGAAGCTGTCAATGAAATTGTGTATGTCTCAGAAGGCCATGACTGGAATGCCCTCTGCCCTCCTTAGATCTGCATGGAGTTTATATAACAAATAAAATGGTGTTCTAGGAATGGGCCTAATGTGCTAATATGTCTGTGGCTAAATGTTGTCTCCTGAACCCCTGGAGCTGCAATCATTATTAAAATATCATGTACAGATCGCAACAGCTTTGGGCAGGGCACAGAATAAAACATGTGCAAAGGTGCTGATAAAATGTGTAACAAAAACAACTAGGCCTACGCAGGAGAGGTTGCTTATTAACATAACAAAACAACAAGCTGAAGCTAGCTATGCAAAAAAATATTAACCAGAACAAAATGAATAAAATATGTGTTTATATTTAAAAGCACAGGCCACTGGCCTAAAGCTGAAATAAGGCTGTCCAGCCTAGGTATTTAGGGGAAGCCACAACAGGGCCTGTATGCATCACTCCCTGTGGCACAGACAAAAATGTCTGGTCACCTACAGGTCTTTTCGAAAACAGAGTATGCTGATACCACTGCTTTAATTGTTACACCCAGGACGGGGACAGTAGTCCACTGCCCATAATAAGGGCATGCTTTGCACACCCTTCCAGCTAGAAGATCAGGTCCAAAACCTCACAATGTCAGGCCTAGGTTATCAGCCCAAATGTTTAGATTATCATGATATTAGGACCATGATAAATATGAGAATACCAATTATACAAGAAACTGGGCATTCAGGGGAGTGTTAAATGCTGGTGTCCCGTGCAGGGGCCATTCCCATCCCAGTATTGTACATTTCTATCCAAACAAACAGGCAAACACCTCAATTACATTTGCTTGCTTCCATCTGTTCATAGTGAGAGGGTTTCCTCAGCGTGGTATATAGTGTTTGTCATTATACCTTAAAGGTATAGTTAAGGATTTCTGAATATGCCTGTGAAATATCTTGCTCAGTGAGAAGGGAGGATGCATAACATTTACTGTGAGTTTATGGTGGCTGAGGGAATGCTCATGAGCTTCACAAGTTGAAGGTTTCAACTTTTCTGCCTGAAATCACTTTTGCCTGTTGAAAACTGTATTGAGTAGTTAAAGAAGTTGAATTTTGCCCTGATGCTGATGACAGCCTCAATAAATGTAGTGGGTAACTGCTTTTCCAAAACAAGAGTAAGAAACACCACACACTTCATGCAGGGAAGCACAGCAGAATCATTCTTTGGTATGAGGATGTTTTTGCACTTTTTGATGCAAATTTCTACAATACAGTATACGCAAATGGATATCTGGGCCATATTTACCAATATATCATGTAGCGCATAATGTTACCTTGCTGCACTGTGTGATAGGAAAAGGGCAGGAATGTGCCATACTTAACATAGTACTATGCATTGCTGTCATTTCCCAGTGCTGGTTCACAATGAGCTGCCAAGCACCAACACAGGCACCCATGCACCATGGTTCAAGGGTGCCAGAGTGGTAAGCAGGATTATTTTTGTGCAGGAAGGGGCACCTGCTTGCACAAAAGCAATCCTCCGAGGCACATGTAGTAGGCTGGCCTGGTTTTCAGTGGGTACCCTAGGTACTTACACCTTATCCCAGGTCCAGTGATCCCTTATTAGTAAAATTTAGTCAGTGTTCTAGCAGTTTAGGCTGTCTAGAGGTAGCTGTAGCAGAGCAGCTTGGACTGAACTAGGAGACATGCAAAGCTCCTGCAATATCACTATAGTAACACAGTACTTATACACAATAAAAAACAATACTCAGTGTTACCAAAAATAAAGGTACTTTATTTTAGTGACACAAGGCCAAAAATATCTTAGAGGCAATTCTCCTTCTGGAGGTAAGCATTATACACAATATTTGCACTAGAGACCAAAATCAGGTAAGTAAATAGTCATAGAATAGTGCAAACAGTAGAAAATACAGTAGAATGCAATAGGCCTAGGGGCAACACAAACCATATACTAAGAAAGTGGAATGCGAATCACAAATTCCTCCCTAGGCAAGTGTAGTGTGTAGAGGGTCGCTGGGAAGAGAACACCAAAGGTAAGTAAAATACCCCACCCCAGAGCCCAGGAGAGTAGGAGTAAAGTACTACAAGTTTCCCCAGGACACACTGCAAGTCGTGATTAGAGTTATTGCAAGAACCAAGCAAGACTGCAAGCAACAGAAGGTGGATTCCTGGACCGGAAGACCTGTGAAGAGAGGAGACCAAATCCAGAAGTCACAAAGGATTCCAGGAAGGACAGGAGCCCCTGCCAACCTAGAAGATGGTGCAAAAGAGGATTCTCTGTTTAGAAGAAGTATGCAGAAGAGCACCAAAGAAGATGGCTGCGGGTTCCAGCGTGGTGCAGGAAGTGTCCCATGTCGAAAGGTTGGATGCAAGCAGTTTGCAGCAATGGATTGGTCCAACAAGCCTTGGATCAAGCAAGGTTGCGGTTTGTGTCAAAATGGCGCTGCCTTGACCCAGGAGGGAACTGGGGGCCTCAACTCAGACTTAGGAGGCAGAGGGGGCTCCCAACACCGGAGAGATCCCACAGATGACCAGGCAGCACCCACAGGAGTCCCAGTGCACGGGTACAAAGAAGGTGCAAAATGCGGTTGGTGCAGCACAACAAAATAAGGTCCCACGCCGCCGAGTACAACTCAGTGAGTTGTGCGTCACAGGATGGAGTGGCGGAGACCTGGGCCACGCTGTGCACAAAGGATTCTTGCAAAAAGTACACAGAGGCCCCAGGAGCTAGAGATGACACGGTGCACAAGGGTACTGTCGCAAACCAGGAAGGCAAACTCTTACCTCTGTCAAATTTGGACAGCTGGACCTTATGACATTCTGGGCCAAAGGGGTCCACCACCTGTGTTCCAGGGAGCACGCTCGTCGCCAAGAGAGGAGACCCAAGGAACTGGTTGTCATCTTGGAAGGTGCCTGCGTGAGCAGGCAAGTCACTCCACAGGAGATTCCTTCAGTTCTTCTGGTGCAGGATGAAGGCAGGGAGTCCTCAGAGCATGCACACCTTGTAAACTGTTGCAGTTGCTGGCTGGAGCTGAAGATGCAGGCTCACAGTAGCCTTCCTGGATACTTTGTTGCAGTTACAGCGGTTCCTGGAGCAGTCTGCAGTTGATCCGACGGTAAGAATCTGAAGCAGAGGATGCAGAGGATTCCTGGAGGAAACTGGCAAGCTAAATCTGAAGAGGAATCCAACAGGAGAGACACTAAATAGCCCTGAGAGGGGGAATGTCTACCGACCCAGGTATGCACCTATCGGGAGGGTTCTCTGACGTCTCCTGCTGGCACTGGCCACTCAGAAATTTCCAGAGTGTCCCCACACCTTGTAAAACAAGAAGGCTAATGCCAGGGTCACACTGGAGGAGGTCTGCACACCACCCTTGGGGTGGTGATGGACCGGGTAGTGGTCAATCCCCTTTCCTTTGTCCATTTTCTTGCCAGAGCAGGGACTGGGGGGTTTCTGAATCTGCGTAGGCTGACTTATGCAAGGAGGTTACCATTTGTGCCCTTCAAAGCATTTCCAGAGGCTCTGAAAGGCTACCCCTCCCAAGCCTGTAACACATATTCCCAAAGGGAGAGGGTGTAACACCCTCTTCCCAAAGAAAATGCTTTGTTCTGCCTTCCTGGGACTGAGCTGCTCAGACCCCAGGTGGCAGAACCCTGTCTGTGAGGTCGCAGCAGCTGTAGCTGCAGTGCAAGCCTCACAGAGCTGGTTTGGCAGTACAGGGGGTCCATGGTGGAGCCCCCAAGATGCATGGGATTGGCCCCCCAATACCAGATTTGGAATGGGGGACAATTCCATGATCTTAGACACCTTACATGTCCATATTTGGAGTTACCATTGTGAAGCTACATATAGGTATTGACCGATATGTAGTGCACATATGTAATTGTATCCCCACACTCACAAAGTCCAGGGAATTGGCCCTAGACAGGGTAGCAGCAGCTTTGCTAGTGACACATTTAGTAACTTTGCACCTAGCCTTCAGTAAATGAATGTTAGACATATAGGTGACTTATACGTTACTTAAGTGAAGTGAAAATGGAGGTGAAATAGTATGGGCACTATTTCACTCAGGCTGCAGTGGCAGTACTGTGGAAGGGTTTGTCTGAGCTCCTTATGGGTGGCAAAAGAAATGCTGCAGCCCATAAGGATCTCCTGGAACTCCAATGCCCTGGGTACCTAGGTACCATATACTAGGGACTTGTAATGGGGGTCCAGTGTGCCAATATGAATTGGAATATGGAGTCACTAAACTATAGTGACTAATTTGGAAGCAGAGAGCGCATAAGCACTGAAGTTGTGGTTAACAGAACTTCAGTGACACAGTTAAGCACTACTGACAACACACACATAGACCAAAAACCATGGACACTGGGGTCCTGGCTAGCAGGATCCCAGTGAGACGGGCAAAATACACTGACATATAGAGTTTTAACTATGAGCACTGGGGTACTGGCTATCAGGATCCAAGTGAGACAGTAAAAACACAGTGACACACACTCACAAATAGGCCAGATGTGGGGGTAACCATGCTAGAAAGAGGCTACTTTCTCACTGCATATTCTTCTTTCTGTGTGTGCTCCTAAATGCAGCAAACATAGAAAGTAGAAGTAACAAGGAGGGATATATGAAGCCTTGCATGGCTTGATAAATTGAACTTAATAGTTGTGTTGGTCTTGCATCACATTGTGTGGTGCAAGAGCGACATAACCCCTTGGCTAATATAGCCTTCAATATAGCCTGAAAACTGTTGGCCCATACTTACAAGAAAATCACGCTGCGTTGCACCTCAAGCCAGCTTGCAGCACTGCATCAATAGGGAAGTCCCAGGATGCATCGTATTCCTCTACATACTGTACTTTCCTTTGCACTGGCACAGAATTGGCTGCCGAGCACAAACACAGGCACGATTACACCATGGTGTAAGGGTGTCTGTGTTGCAGGGATGATTATTTATGTGCAGGGAATGACCCCTCCCTGCACATAAACAATCATTAATGGCATTTTCCTCCATCTATGTGTGCTGCAGTATGCCACACATAATGGCTTTATTTCCCCTTGTAAATATGTGCGGGCACACTGCGCCACTGGAGCGTCACAAAGTGACCCTCAGGTGGTGTTATTGTGCCACAGGGGCCTTGTAAATATTCCCCTTTCTATTCATTTTTAGGATTCCTTGTGCTGAATTGTGAAGTTCAATATCTCAGCCATTCAGTGAGTTCCAAGAAACATAACTAAGGCAAAAGGGCTTTTATCTGGTTCAGGCATCGCTGGGTATTTTTTAAATAGACTATTTTTCTCTTGGAGTTAGAGGTGACATTATAGAAAACCGACACATTATAAAAGTCAGACAATACACCAAACGCACCTCATGGTTTACTTCTAAACACATAACAAACTGCATAAATTGGCTTCTTTTTCTACATAATTCAAACACCACTGTGCATCATTTCTTATTGTATAGAAACATTATTACAGTGGCTCTGCCGAAAGACTAAGAAGTGCAAACTGGCAAAGGCGTGTTATGTGCAAAGATCTGTGGATTAAGGTAGTGCAGCCCAGTTTTCATTGAAATTTGAAAAACAAGTACTCTAATCCTAATAAAATGAGGTAATCTCTGAAAATAATCCCGGGAAAGGTATGTATAACGTTCACAGTTTAGGCTTTGCTTGTACTAAATTGGTGGTTTGTTTGACTACAGTCGAAATTTGAAAATAAGCTTCTGGTCACAAGTAACACTCACAATGAAACTTAGAAGTTGTTGTACATGCTCTTATGATATGCTGTTGGGGCAGGTTCATATAAAGTATGATAGCTCAATACAACAATGCGTTGTTCACAAAGGTATGTATTTTAATTCCAATAAATTTAGGAGCCAGTGCTTTCATACTGAAGTGTGAAACCCACGTCACGCATTGCAAGGCCCTTTATTTATAGAGTGTTACATTAATAGAGCTGTCAAAGATAGATGTATACAAAGCTGAACATGGATGACTTTACTCCATTTGAAATTGTTATATAGATTTATGCACCAGCTCGACATATAGGACCTGATTTAAGAGGGCCTAGTGCCACTTTAGACCCACCTTAGTGTCATTTTTTTAATGGTAAGGCGGCACAAAGGTGGCTTTTTCCCCATGCCATAGTTGCAAAGTGTCACAATGCATGCCCTGCAGCACTTTGTAACCCTTTGCACTACATTATGCCTGCGCCAGGCATAATGTATGCAGAGGGGGCGTTCCTCCATTACGGGGGGGGGGAAATGGTGCAAAGAAATGTAAGACATATCTGTGCATAATTTTTTTCAGCACTTTTAACACCTGCTCAGAACAGGTGTTAAAAAAGGAGGCACACCATTGTTTACCATGGCCTCAAGTGCTTTGCAGGATTAGCGTCAAAATTGTTGACACTAACCTTGAAACGCTCCAAATTAGCATCCAAAATGTTGTCTTTAGTTCTCTAACTACTGCCATGGTGCGCTGTATCTTAGAAACAGTGCACACATGGCGGCATTAGATGGGGGTCGTAAGGGGTGCATGAAAAGTGAAGGCTTATTGTTAAATAGTACATCTAGGGTATTTCTAGGGGACAAAGTCTTCAGTCAGCTGTGCAGCAGAACCATTCCATGCTAGTTTTTCTTTGTCCAAAATTTTCCTTTGCATTGGTGCAATTTTAAAACAGTTTCTTTGGCCCTTATTATCAAGGGACCCCTTCAAATCTTAGATCTGGTTCCCCCCAGGAGCACAGTTACTGTGCCTTGCAATGATGGGAAGATGTTTTCCTAGCTTCCTTAATGGGTGGGCTCGAAGTTGTAGAACTTTCAAACTCTTTGACACAGACCGTGGCGTGTGGCACCATTTATGATTTTTGGGTGCAGTAGCTACACCAGTAGGTCATGCATACTGGCTTCCCCTTCTAAATTACGTTATTGGGCTTTGGAAAGATGGTGTTTTTTTGTGATTTTAATGGGAGGAAATATTCAAGAACATTTTATTTGTTGTGTTTGCAATAACAGCTACATAAGGAGATATTTCATAATTCTTGATGATTCATTAGTTTATATCGTGATTTTTTTAGCTGACATTCTATGAAATGGTAATCTTAATGCAAGACTGTGTTCAAGATCTGCTTTAATTTTCAGAATAATGCAACAGTGAAGAGACAGTAATTTCTAGGAAGAATTGGCAAATGAAAGTTAACATTACTACAGTGACTTTTTCATTCTCGATCCACCACGTGTGCTTCCAGACGCCCTGATTGCCCATTATGCATGCTATGCTTTTAACTGTCGATCTTTTGCTGCCTTTCTGATTTTTCTGTTTATGTCAGTTTGTCTTCATGGTTATTTTTCTTTCAATCCAGCACTTTGAGGCAGTTTTGAAATTACAAATAAATCCAAAAACTTGAAAGAACAAACAAATGAATAGGGTTATTTAGCTCAGCACTGTAAACTAAATTGCACTGAAATACTTCTGACATGGAGCAATGGTTAAACAAAGACTTCGGAAAAAAATAATTTTGAGTTTGTTTCCAAAGAGGTTTTCTACATTTTTCATTCACTAGTTGATGTTGCCTATCTGCACTTTCTTATCGACACACTGGCATGGACATGAACATATACACTGACCGCATGTCATCAGAAACATACAATATTACCAAAATAATAAAACTGTATTTTATATTACTGATATTCTTTTTGTACCAATTTTGTTTGTCCTATGGCACTATTGGAATATATTCGAATATTTTCTATCCTCAGTCGATTTTATAAATCGAATACAAATATGTTTAAATATATATATATATATATATATATATATATATATATATATATAAACACACACACATGCATGTGGTATTTTCAGATAATAAGTACTAGCAACATGAACCTTGCTGCTGGTGGTAAGAGTGGTCTTAAGTGAACATAAAGGAAAATAAAATGGTACATTCAGAGAATGAAGAATATTGATACAACCACATAATTCTGACTACTGTGAGTGATTAGTTCTTAGGTGTTAAATCATTAGTGTGAAGACAAATATCTTAAAAGAGACTAAAACAGCAGGAAGAAATAAACACGTATGGAGAAACTGCAGACTTCAAAAGAAACAATGTAAATTATGAACAAGGCCAAATTTTGTACTTTTACCTCGTGTAGGTAAAGCTTAACAGACAGCAACATCCAAAGACAAGAATGACAATGAAACGGGACCCCAAGGTCATTTTGGAAGTTGAAGCTAAAGTGGAAGAAGTGAAATCAACAGGAATTAAAACAAAACAGACAGCTATGACTTTCCTTCAGCAGTGGAAGAGTAAGAAGTTTGGACCACAGGGCAAACCTCGGGCCCAGAACAAGTACCAAAACCAATCCAAAAGGTGGAAGAAAAACCAGAGAAGGAGAATCAGTGGCAAAAGATCCAGTAAACTTGAAACAATCCAGGTAGAAGTGTAAGTAAATTATTGGAACCCTAGGACCAACCTTAATTTGTAATTCATTAATTTAACACACAAGAAACAACTAATTATATATTTGGGCCTTTCTAATCTATGTGAACATCAAGTTCATCAGAAAACTAAAGTTAAGTATGTTTTGTGTCTCACAACACTTTGAAGACAAACAGAGCTCTCAAGTAACCAATTTAATCTATAGGTGCTGTATGTTAATCATAGGAATCTTTGGAGAATTAAACATTTGAAATAGATGATAGCACAACAGAAATTAAACCAATAGTCACAATAGCATTAGATGTTTTTGGTCAGGTTTCTACAGAATTCAAACCAACTTCAGTTTTCATACCAATAATGAAACAAGATGCCTTCAATATATTCTTGAAATTGGTTGTGCCCAACCTTAAGTTGCTATACAGTAAGATCTCCAACACCAAATACCAACACATTACTGAGCAGGAGGAGTATATCATTCTAAAGGACAAAATAAAGAACAACAGATGTGATTATTAGAGAATTGGAAAGGGGGCACCATAGTACTTCGCCCCTTGCACAGGTATAAAATGGAGGTTTAAAAACAGTTAAATGATACAATATGTTCTGTGGAGACTTCTAGACTTGACATACATAAAGTGAAAATGCAATGCCACTTGGAGCTGATGGAATGACACAATGAAGGCCAACTGACCCACGAAGAGTATTTGAGGAATGATCATCCCTGATTCCATACTTTATCTTATCATGAGTGTAGGAGGCTGGACTGGCTTGTAGTGAGTACCAAGGGGTACTTGCACCTTGCACCAGGCCCAGTTATCCCTTATTAGTGTATAGGGTGTCTAGCAGCTTAGGCTGATAGATAATGGTAGCTTAGCAGAGCAGCTTAGGCTGAACTAGGAGACGTGTGAAGCTACTACAGTACCACCTAGTGTCATATGCACAATATCATAAGAAAACACAATACACAGTTATACTAAAAATAAAGGTACTTTATTTTTATGACAATATGCCAAAGTATCTTAGAGTGTACCCTCAGTGAGAGGATAGGAAATATACACAAGATATATATACACAATGGCAAAAATATGCAGTATAGTCTTAGAAAACAGTGCAAACAATGTATAGTTACAATAGGATGCAATGGGGAAACATAGGGATAGGAGCAACACAAACCATATACTCCAAAAGTGGAATGCGAACCACGAATGGACCCCAAACCTATGTGACCTTGTAGAGGGTCGCTGGAACTATTAGAAAATAGTGAGAGTTAGGAAAATAACCCTCCCCAAGACCCTGAAAAGTGAGTGCAAGGTGCACTAAAGTTCCCCTAAGGACAAAATAGTCGTGTTAGAGGAATAATGCAGGAAAGACACAAACCAGCAATGCAACAACTGTGGATTTCCAATCTAGGGTACCTGTGGAACAAGGGGACCAAGTCCAAAAGTCACAAGCAAGTCGGAGATGGGCAGATGCCCAGGAAATGCCAGCTGCGGGTGCAAAGAAGCTTCGACTGGACAGAAGAAGCTGAGGTTTCTGCAGGAACAAAAAGGGCTAGAGACTTCCCCTTTGGTGGACGGATCCCACTTGCCTTGGAGAGTCGTGCAGAAGTGTTTTCCCGCCGGAAGGACGCCAACAAGCCTTGCTACATGCAAATCGTGCGTTTGGCGTTTTTGGACGCTGATGGGGCCCAGGAGGGACCAAGAAGTCGCAAATTGGAACTGAAGAGAGAGGAGACGTCGAGCAAGACAAAGAGCCCTCACTGAAGCAGGTAGCACCCAGAGAAGTGCCAGAAACAGGCACTACAAGGATGCGTGAAACGGTGCTCACCGAAGTTGCACAAAGGAGTCCCACGTCGCCGGAGACCAACTTAGAAAGTCGTGCAATGCAGGTTAGAGTGCCGTGGACCCAGGCTTGGCTGTGCACAAAGGATTTCCACCGGAAGTGCACAGGGGCCGGAGTAGCTGCAAAGTCGCGGTTCCCAGCAATGCAGCCCAGCGAGGTGAGGCAAGGACTTACCTCCACCAAACTTGGGCTGAAGAGTCACTGGACTGTGGGGGTCACTTGGACAGAGTCGCTGGATTCGAGGGACCTCGCTCGTCGTGCTGAGAGGAGACCCAAGGGACCGGTGATGCAGCTTTTTGGTGCCTGCGGTTGCAGGGGGAAGATTCCGTCGACCCACGGGAGATTTCTTCGGAGCTTCTGGTGCCGAGAGGAGGCAGGCTACCCCCACAGCATGCACAAGCAGGAAAACAGTCGAGAAGGCGGCAGGATCAGCGTTACAGAGTTGCAGTAGTCGTCTTTGCTACTATTTTGCAGGTTTGCAGGCTTCCAGCGCGGTCAGCGGTCGTTTCCTTATCAGAAGGTGAAGAGACAGATGCAGAGGAACTTGGATGAGCTCTTGCATTCGTTATCTAAAGTTTCCCCAGAGACAGAGACCCTAAATAGCCAGAAAAGAGGGTTTGGCTACCTAGGAGAGAGGATAGGCTACTAACACCTGAAGGAGCCTATCAGCAGGAGTCTCTGACGTCACCTGGTGGCACTGGCCACTCAGAGCAGTCCAGTGTGCCAGCAGCACCTCTGTTTCCAAGATGGCAGAGGTCTGGAGCACACTGGAGGAGCTCTGGACACCTCCCAGGGGAGGTGCAGGTCAGGGGAGTGGTCACTCCCCTTTCCTTTGTCCAGTTTCGCACCAGAGCAGGGGCTAAGGGGTCCCTGAACCGGTGTAGACTGGCTTATGCAGAATTGGGCACATCTGTGCCCAAGAAAGCATTTCCAGAGGCTGGGGGAGGCTACTCCTCCCCTGTCTTCACACCATTTTCCAAAGGGAGAGGGTGTCACACCCTCTCTCAGAGGAAGTTCTTTGTTCTGCCATCCTGGGCCAGGCCTGGCTGGACCCCAGGAGGGCAGATGCCTGTCTGAGGGGTTGGCAGCAGCAGCAGCTGCAGTGAAACCCCAGGAAGGGCAGTTTGGCAGTACCAGGGTCTGTGCTACAGACCACTGGGATCATGGGATTGTGCCAACTATGCCAGGATGGCATAGAGGGGGCAATTCCATGATCATAGACATGTTACATGGCCATATTCGGAGTTACCATGGTGAAGCTACATATAGGTAGTGACCTATATGTAGTGCACGCGTGTAATGGTGTCCCCGCACTCACAAAGTTCAGGGAATTGGCTCTGAACAATGTGGGGGCACCTTGGCTAGTGCCAGGGTGCCCTCACACTAAGTAACTTTGCACCTAACCTTTACCAGGTAAAGGTTAGACATATAGGTGACTTATAAGTTACTTAAGTGCAGTGTAAAATGGCTGTGAAATAACGTGGACGTTATTTCACTCAGGCTGCAGTGGCAGGCCTGTGTAAGAATTGTCAGAGCTCCCTATGGGTGGCAAAAGAAATGCTGCAGCCCATAGGGATCTCCTGGAACCCCAATACCCTGGGTACCTCAGTACCATATACTAGGGAATTATAAGGGTGTTCCAGTAAGCCAATGTGAATTGGTAAAATTGGTCACTAGCCTGTTAGTGACAATTTAAAAGTAATGAGAGAGCATAACCACTGAGGTTCTGGTTAGCAGAGCCTCAGTGAGACAGTTAGGCACCACACAGGGAACACATACATGCACACCTATGAGCACTGGGGCCCTGTGTGACAGGGTCCCAGTGACACATACATATAGGCCACAACCTTATGAGCACTGGGGTCCTGACTAGCAGGGTCCCAGTGACACATAACAAACATACTGAAAACATAGTGTTTTCACTATGAGCACTGAGGCCTGGCTATCAGGATCCCAGTGAGACAGTGAAAACAGTGACAAACACCCTGACATACACTCACAAACAGGCCAAAAGTGGGGGTAACAAGGCTAGAAAGAGGCTACCTTCTCACAATGAGGTTCACAAAAACTAAAATGTACCTCCTGGTAGGCCCATTATATCTGCCATTGAGGAAATCTTTGTGAATACATCTAAGTATGTAGATAACTTTTTAAGGGATTACGTACAAAGCCTATACTTTTCTTGCAGGACTCGGGAGCATTCCTGAAGGGAATATTCGACATACCATGGGAGACTGAGCTTTTGTTTATGACATTTGCACATTTCTTCTATATGTATTATCATTGTGTATGAATATAGATTGAAATCTGTAGAGCACTGTTTGAATGCTGGACCACTAAGATTATGGAAACATACTCAAATGGTATAAAGTATGATTAAATGTTGTCTTCATGATATTTTATTTTATGTTTGACAAGAATGTATATAGGCAGGCTGTAGGTACAGCTATGGGCACCTGATTTGCCCCAGCCATGCTAATCTGCATATGGCTTGTGGGTAGAGCAGGTTATGCAGGAAGGAACAAGGTGCAAGTTAAAGGGGCAGATCATGTGGTACTGTGGACCCAGTTTATAGATGATCTGATGATTATTTGGAGGGGGAGTGAGGATAGTGCCACACAGTTTGTTAATAAAATCAACAAGGATGATCTAACCATATAAACACACATGATGTACATGTCTTAAACCTGGCAGCTTACATTAATAAAGGGAGAATGAAAACTAAATTATACAGGAAGGATACAGCAGGGAATAGTGTTTTATGTGCTTCCAGCATTTATCCTGAAAAATTCAAGCTAACCATTCCTTATGCAGAACATTTGCAAATAAGAAGACACTGTAGTGATGACTCAGAGTTGCTTAAAACACTGGAGAAATTCGCTCAATGTTTCTCACAAAGAGGTTATAGCAAGGAAACTGTCCAAATGTAGGATAAAGGCTAGTTTGTGCAATCGAGAGAAGCTCTTAATTACTCATAACAGCAATTCTAAGAGTAAAGATCAAGAGTTTAAATTGATCACTGGTTTTAGTCAGAAACACAGAGCCATTAGGAGGATTCTGTCTAAATATTTGCAAATTTGTAACAGGCTGCTTCTAACCTTCAGGAAGGCAAAATCGATGAGGAAGGAAAAGATGAAAAGTAGCCTAGGAGCACCCAAAATATGGTCAACAGGCAATAAGGCATGCAAATATGGCTTAAACCAAACTGAAACGGTTTTCTTTTACAAAACAAAACACTTACAAATCAAGGATTATTTCAGTATAAAAGTGAATATGTAGTATACATCCTTATGTTCTCTTCTCTGAAATTGTATGTGGAATGTATATTACAAGCTCACATGATATTTTTACAGCATATGCATGGAATAAAAATAATGAAAGAACCATCCAGTGGGTCGTCACATTCAAGAAGCACATGCCAGCAATGATTTAGACCTCAGATATTTTGTTATTGACTCCATTGCCAAGAACCATAGGAAGGGCAGTATAGAGAGGCAACTATGTATTTTAGTGTTCCTATACCCCGCAGAGCTTAACACAATGGTGCGAGATGGTCTAAACATGGAGGATGATTTATTTACTCATTAGTGATTCCCCAACCCCCTCAACCAGGGAGGAGAGCAAGTGTGTTTTCTGTAGATACCTTTACTTTTTATCCCAGTAATTAATTGTAGTGTTTTGTTTTGTTGTTATAGTTAGGGTCAGATTTTCAGCACTTAAAGTAAGAGTTATTTCAAGTAACTCTATCTCATGGCCTCATGTAGCTATAACTCACATCCCCACCATGCACAGTTTTTTCTTCAATAATTTGAGTTCTGTTTCATTGGCATTTTTGTTATAAAAAGTTGGCATGAGTGATGTAATATCTGGGGGAAGTAGCAGGGTGTGGGGGGACTCTAATTATAGTTACCTTAGGCCGCAAGTTAGAGTTACTTATTTACATGTAATTACTGTAACTATAAATGTTGTATTTTTAAAAAAAAATTCATAAAGATTCATCAACCGGCGCCAAAGATATAGGCAAGTAAAAAAACACTTTTTCTATAGAAACTAGGTCCTAACTATAACTAGCTAGTGGTGACTGTAACTATATATGTATTCAACAGCACATGTAGAGAAAAGAAAAGGCCTCTCAGGATCACCATGGTGCTAGGGTTCCTATGTTAGCAGTAGGCAGCCCTTTGGGCACCAGCATTCCTGCCTTTTCCCTGTCATGCAGGGCAGTACATTTATCATAAATCTGCCCTTCAATAAATAGAAACAGGGTATACTATGGGGCATATTTATACTCCGTTTGCGCCGAATGTGCGTCAAAAATTTTGACGCAATTTCAGCGCAAACGTTGCCCCATATTTAAACCCTGACGCCCGATCCGGCGCACCAGGAAAATGGCGCTATGTGCGCCAGTTTTTGGAAGCGGCACCCCACCCTGCGTTAATGACATGCAGGGTAGGCGTTCCCGTCCAAAAACAGACGCACATAGCGGTGTGTCGTATTTATGCTCCAGGGCAAAAATCACTCCAGCGCGGTGCAAAAAAATGGCGCAAAGCACGAATATCGTGAAATTTTAACGCCTGGGTCAGGGCAGGCGTTAAAATGGGGCAAACACACCTGTACTTAATCAGAACACACAGAACAAACAACAGAGCAGCAGAGCAGCAACAGGGAGACATGGAGGTGCTTTTTCTTCAACGTGCACGTAGACGCAGAACCCTGCAGCAACAACAGCAGCCACAACAACAACAGCAGGGACCCCAAAGACAGCGCAGAAGGCAGGAGAGGATATTCCGCCCAAGAACAACCCTGCATGGCCTCAGGGAACGAGACATCATCCAGAGGTACCGGTTGAACTGGCAGGCCATTCAGCATCTGCTGACAAATATTGAACAGCAATTGGCCCCCACTTTAGTGACTCCACGCACTATCCCAACCGAAACAAAGCTGCTTGCCGTACTTCACCTGCTGGCAAGTGGCTCGTTTCAGACAACTGGTGCCCTGGTTGGTGGAATCTCACAACCATCTTTCTCCGCATTCCTGCCTAAAGTACTGGATGCCATCATTGGACTGACACCCCGCCACATCTGCTTCCCTAACACAGTGCAGAAGCAGCAGGAAACAAAACAGGGGTTCTACGCCATCAGTGGCTTTCCGCACGTCCTTGGTGCAATCGACTGCACACACGTACGCCTTGTGCCACCTGCTGCGAGTGAACACCTCTACCGCAACAGGAAGCACACACATTCCATCAACGTGCAGGCCATAGTCGATCACCAAGGACTGATCAGCAACATTGTGGCTAAATATCCTGGGAGTGTACATGATGCATTCATCTTCCGTCACTGCACCATCAACCAACACTTCCAGGATGGACGGTATGGCAATGGACTACTTGTTGGTAAGGACAAAAATCTACTTATATACTCACTGAACAGAAACCCTCTAGGATAAACAACACATACACCACAATAGCAACACCTAGACAGGAACACACTGAGGTACTCACATCACTAGCCATGTGTCACAAGTCACCATTGAACCTCTCACACATTTGAATTTACTCCACAGCTTAGTGTGAAGACATTCATGACTGTGGTTGCCTAAATGTCACCTTGCAAATTGGAAGTCTCACAATAACCTGTACACTAATACAATGCATAACTTTTAAGGGATGGGATGGCCTGGGTATGTTCATATGAACGTTTCTAATACCCTTTCATGTTTCAACTCTGTATGGAACTATCATCACACCCCCAGTGAGGACACACAGACACCTGTGTCACAAGTCACAATGCAAGGGAGGGCACACTGTACTTGAGAAACCAATACATCCTGCTGACAAACAGTTAGACAACAAACACTTGCTCAGCCAAGAAAAAAAAACAATGCCAAAGTTTCCACCAACAACCATAGGTTGTCACATTAGTACACAAAATAGTCACAGACAACACAACACAACTACTGCCATCAAAGATACGTACAACAGTGCCTCCTACATCTAATTGATACCATTCTGTGTTTCTCTTTCAGCTGATCAGGGGTATGGCATCCAGCCTTGGCTAATGACACCATATGGGAACCCAAATACTGCTGCTGAGCGGGCATACAATGACGCCCACAAGAGGACACGCAGCATTGTGGAGAGGACCTTTGGGATCCTAAAGTCAAGGTTCCGCTGCCTTGACATCACTGGTGGAAGCCTACTATACTCCCCAGAGATGGTCTGCAAGATCATACTCACTTGCGCCATATTACACAATATTTGTGTAAAAAGGAACATTCCCCTCCTTGAACCGGACCCAGACATGCCTGAGGATGATGATGAGGAGGATGCTGGCCTGCAACAGGAGGGGGAACAACCTAACACCGCAGCAGGAGTGCGTAGCCGCCAACAGCTTGTGAACAATTTTTTTACTTAAGTTATTATAATCACTTGTATTCCACACTTGTAAATAAACACAGATAACAAACACCACATCATGCTTTAGCCTATTCATTTCTGACCACCTTTAGTTTGAAATAGCTGAAGATGAATGTCGTCTCATTGATCAAGAATGCCATTAAAATTCATCACACCAAAAATAAACATCACAACTGTATGCACAGAGGGTAGGATGTGACATGTTACATTACCATACACAGAGCCCAACAAGAGTACAAATGTGACAATTACACATTCCGGATCCAAACAACTGAAACAGTCTCTCATCCAGCCCAAAATTGGAGATCATTTGAAAGTCACATCACACGTGCTCAGAGACAGGGTGGGACCATCCATGTGTACGTGAACATGTCATCAATGGCTTCTCTCAAGTGTATGATGTGAGCAATACACAATTGCAACAACATCAGCTGCCACTAACTCAGGAGGAGACCTTGAAGTTACAGTGACAACATACACACAGACAGGTCATACTGGATCCACATTCCCACACACATGTACACATATGTCATACAACCAACCTAATATTTGAAAGTAGACCATCACAGTTGTGTCCCAGTTTGAACCTAGCAGGAAGATTGTAACATGACACTAAACCAGTTTATGCAGAAAGGGACACAGACAAGCAAAAAATTATTTGCATTATCACATCGTGAACGCTGAGAGTCTTGCAAACTTAGTCATATGAAAATGGTATGCAACTTAGCTCCAAATCATCATTACTGCAAACATCAAATGGGCTAATGAGATGAATGAATGGTCAACAGTCATTCATACCATATGGCCTTACATTAGCCCGCTGCTGCATGTTTGCCATGATATGATAAAAATACTCCATGGATACAGTAGCTATTCTGGATGGTCAAATCCTAGGGTGCTGGGGGCCTAAGTCCACCTCTACCACCCCCAAAACATACAAGAATCATGTACTTGTGAACTAAACACATGCATAAGGCACATGTGTGGCCTCCATGTCACAAGTCCTACACAAATATGAAACACAAAATCATAATGGGACATGGTCAGCCCCATAAAAACTGAAAGTGACTCTCCCACTCCCTGTTAGGACTACAGATAAAAGCATCCCCATCATAAAGGTGGGCACATTTTGGAGACGGAATACATAATGGTATCAAAAACATCATTTCAAAATAGCCATCAGCAATTACACCAAATATGTTGTCAAATATGGTCAATACATTAGTTAACGTATCCCAAACATCACAGTGTGAAGGCCGTCTATACATAAAAGTACGGACATTTGTCATATACAAACACAAATGTGTCTCACATCGCTCCGTTTGACCATGACAAATCACCTTTCCAAAGCTAAACACATGAAGACATTTGGATAAATTTGCTCCATATTCTACGCATACAGCATGGCCGTCATAATTTGTTCACGTACATGAGTGCACACAATGCAGAGTCAGATACAAATGTATCCAAAAGTGTCTTGATATTTCGCCTTCAAAATATTATTTACATCCACAATATTTTTGACGCTGCATCATGTGCACTACTGTACGTGTAAAAAAAAACACGCCCATGATGTATGCGTGGTGAAATTGACGCTACATGGACAATATGTTGGTCATTTCATGAACAGTATTAATTATTAGTTTTCATATCATATTTTTTCACTCCGCATCATGTGCTCCACTGTACGTGTAAAAAAAACGACGCCCATGATGTATGCGTGGTGAAATTGACGCTACATGCACAATATGTTGGTCATTTCATGTACAGTATTAATTATTAATATTCATATCATATTTTTTCACTCCGCATCATGTGCACCACTGTACGTGTAAAAAAAACGACGTCCATGATGTATGCGTGGTGAAATTGACGCTACATGCACAATATGTTGGTCATTTCATGTACAGTATTAATTATTAATATTCATATCATATTTTTTCACTCCGCATCATGTGCACCACTGTACGGGTAAAAAGAACGACACCCATGATGTATGCGTTGTGAAATTGACGCTACATGCACAATATGTTGGTCATTTCATGTACAGTATTAATTATTAATATTCATATCATATTTTTTCACTCCGCATCATGTGCACCACTGTACGTGTAAAAAAAACGACGCCCATGATGTATGTGTGGTGAAATTGACGCTACATGCACAATATGTTGGTCATTTCATGTACAGTATTAATTATTAATATTCATATCATATTTTTTCACTCCGCATCATGTGCACCACTGTACGTGGAAAAAAAACGACGCCCATGATGTATGCGTGGTGAAATTGACGCTACATGCACAATATGTTGGTCATTTCATGTACAGTATTAATTATTATTATTCATATCATATTTTTTCACTCCGCATCATGTGCACTGTAATGCGTCATAAAAAATTGACGCACAACTGTGTATGCAGGAAAATATGACGCATAACGGGAAAATAAAAACGGCGGCCATTTTATGCAGGAAGTGATGTAATAGGATATCCTGTTTACAAAATCTGTACTGGGAGGTAACTTTCACTTTCACTTTGCAGTCTCAGATTTCTCTAGACTGTGTGGTTGTGTGAAAGGTGTTGTCCTGTGTTTTACTGCTCTAGTGTCCTGTGTGCCTTGTATTTTGTCTTAGTGTCAATCTATTATTGTTGTATCACATTGTCTCAGTCTGTTTAGTGTTATTTTGTCTATACCTGTGATAGTTTGTATTGTCTGTGGGAGTCTGTTGTGGGTAGCATAGTTTGGGGGGTTAGTTGGGCTATTTTTCTACTTCTCCTTTTTCTTTCACACCTCTACCTTTCCCCATTTCCCCCTTTACATTTTTTTTTTTGGTACATTCTTATCCCTCTCAATATGTCAGGTAGGCCTCGCCTGTCCTGGATGGGGGAAGACGAATTGGGGGGGTTCATATGGCTCGTAAGCCATTTCCTCCCACTAATGCTGGAAGCTGGGGGCCGTGTGATACAGGGGTATCACACGGAGGCCAGGAAAATCCGGTGGGAGAAGGTGCGCCATCACCTGGTCCGGGTCTATGGGAGTCTCAGGAATGTACACCAACTCAAGCACCGCTGGGCAGATCTGATCACCAGGGAACAGGACCTGCTGGACCACCTGGGACTCCGGATTGGTGGCCATGTTGGTGAGTAAAAAACAATTACATGGGAATGACAGAAATCGGTGTGTGAACATGTGATGATTGTTAGCGAATCTGCAAAATAAGTAGCTGAGTGTGTGTAATGCCAGGGAAACCTAGGCCCATGGTTATACACATTAATCCCCATTCTTGCAACACATGTACACGCAATGACAGCTTTATAAATTCAACATCTATTTGTATTATGCTAAGTCGCCCCCTCTCTGCGTCCCAAAATGTTTCAAATGCTGCGCTACAAAGGTATACATATGTGTCCTAATGTGTATTTGTTGCAGAATGTGTATGAAGACCTATGCTACCAGTCCGATGGATAATTTTTGCAACACATACCAGATGCCTGTAGCTGCATGTAATGTAGTGTTGCATTTGGGTCAGAAAAGCAACACGTGAACGGCTCTATTTGTACTCCACTGGTCATAATGGCCAGTGAGTACGTCATTTAGAAACAACATACCTACATATGCAGACGCCATAGCTAGACAGAAAATTGGAAACACATGATGATGCTATACATGTGTGTTGCCATCACGTCACATGAAGTTAGTCATGTTGTTCACACATATGTCACATGTGTGTCTGTTTGCTGTCTGTTGACCCTGTCCAAATAGCCTGTTTAATTGTGAGTGGTCATGCAGTCCTCATGGAACCAGTTTTGGAATGTCTCTCGGGGATGCAAATGCTGAGATGTATGGATAACATTATTGTTGGGGCATACTAATAGAGGATTAACTTGGACGACACATGACTGTCCTGACCACTGCATGAGTGTAGTAGGGTGTGACACTGGAGCAGGAGACTCATCCAATGTTAATGTTGAATACAAAGTGATCCATGCAGGATGAGCATGTGTGAAAGTCTATCATTACCATGTCATTTTCACACAGTGTCATTGTAACAGAAATCTTTTGTCCGTTCACCCAGTCTGAGTATAATCTTTGTTTCATGCTTTACAGGTGGACCAGCCCCGTACACCGTGGGAGAGGTGGCCCATTTTGACGACCCCGATACCTACAGTGAGTGTCGCCTGAGTGCTATTTACATTGTTTGGTAATGACGCATGATGGATTACTGTGTTTAAGAGAATTCATGATTTGATGTGCTGGCCGTTCATTGGCTTTGTTCTTTTAGTGTGATATCAAATTTGAATAATGTTTCTGCAAAGCAATACGTAGTCATCTCTCAGATTGAGGGGCTGTAGCCCATTCAATTATGGCGGCAATTGGGAATGGTATGACTCATTTGGAATAGACTGGTCAATGTTAGACTTGGTCAGGGACTTGCCATGAACTGAGTCTGCATATCAGACTGACAGTCTCCCAGATAGCTTAGGCACATGCCATTGATGACAAGTGCTTCTTCCTAGTTGAGGATGGACTGTGTACACTGTAGGTTGGATCTTCCATGGGCATGTACTTCCACAAGGTGAACTCGAAGTGTGTGTGACTTGAGTGCAATGCCCTAGGTGTTCAGTTGAATCATGTGAATGGGTGTACTACCTCCCCTGTGTGTGTTGTTAAACATGCCTCACTAATAGTATGTTATGTTGGGCTAAGTCATAACATTTTGACATGTGTGGACCTGGGATGTGACAAGGTTGGGCTGACTACAACGTGTTGCTAGCCCTTCATAGGTGTTGTGTGTGAAAGCACATAATTGTTGAACTTTCTTTACACTCCTGGGTGTGCATTGAACATGGGATTGTTGGTTGTTCTTCCCACACCACCCACAAAGACTAGGATGTTACTGTGAAACCGGGTACCTAGGACTGTAGCAACCAGTATGTTACACGTACTTAACACCTTTTGTGACTTGAGTTAGTACCTTGGGCCAGAGTGAGAAAAATGTCTACACGTTGCAAATGGCATAAATATATGTGTGGGATTTGCAAACGTCTGTTTCCTAATCCAAAATGTCTTTGGTGGTCATGTACATATGAGTAAAATGCTTTTCAAAATTTATATAATGAAGGGTTTTACCAGACCTACTTGCAAATCACAGTGGTAGGCAATCCCATTTGCAACCGAGTACGTGGTTGCAAAGTGAGTAGCTGTTATCATCCACTTGAAGTGGATGGTAACCACCTTGCTGACTGGAAGGGGTCCTCATTGTAAAGCTTCAGCCTTTGTGAGTGGACTAAAAAAATCCTGCGCAAAAAAGCCAGTGGTCTAAGGGACCAATAATTACCGTGAAAATTTCCAAGTACAATTGTTGTGATTTAAAAATAATTGCAGCTCATTTTTCTTTCCGGTAAACGGCCTACACTTGGGGAGAAATAACTTGCTTAATTTAAAAACAGTCACGTCTATGGAGTTCTGCTGGTCCCAGCAGGCCACCATCCCCGTGAGTGCCCATGTTGCTAAGGTGGGGCAACTTGGAACCCACATCATTGATGTTCATGAGGTGGGTTTTAGGGACCCCATAGCGACTCGCAGACAGTGTCAGAGACACCGTTCTGCTTTGCAATTTGCTAGTTGATTTTCCTAAATTCCTACATCTGACACCTAGTGTGGACACATGATTCTGGGCCAGGGGTTCAATCTTAGCACACAACTAATTAAAAATGCTATTGAGTGAGGAGTGTGAGTGTAATCACATAGAATGACATATGTACTGAAGTCAGTATGCGGAAGAGCTGGTGCCATAATGTCAAATGCCTTAGGTATGATTTGGATGAGTAGTTTAGGGTGATGTCATCCATCATGTAGAGACATGGATAGGCTAGGTGTGATATGACCTTAGGGATGCATGATTCACATGTACTTCCTCTGAGCATTTCCGTGAACTATGTTGTAACAATTGCTGCATACAATATATTTCTAGTAATGGACAAATGAGCCATTGTGGGATTCAACCCACTGTAAATTCAATGCTCAATATTTCCCTTTTCTCTTCACAGCTGCAAACCTGAGTACCGCAGAGCGCAACCATTTTGAGCGCAGGGCAATGAGGTACAGGCACATCCTGCAGGTGCAGTGTGGGTATCGGAGGATGGCCCGCAGATACAATTCCGATCGGGCCTCCGGGGCGTGGTATGCCACACCACAGGCTCCACCAACGGTGCCACCTACAACCACCAGATCTGCCCAAGGGGACCCAGCGACGGACCAGCCATCTTCCTCAAGACCTGGACCCAGCCGTGTGTTGGGAGCAGGGCTGTCCCGTGGCCACTCCACTCCAGCGACAATCTCCACCTCCACCGGCACGCAGACCAGCAGTGACCCTCCAATTGAACCTGCAGCCTTCCAGGCATTGTCTAGGAAACTGGACAGGTTAATTCGAAATGTGGACAACCTGACGGAGGACATGGTGGAGGTTAAAAAGAAGGTGCGCTCCATCCGGCGCACACTTCAGAGGGCAAATCTTTAGTTATTTTGCCCTCCTGAACTTTTACCCCTCCCCTCTCCCCTCTTTCCTCTTTTCATACTGTTAGTTGGGTTTGGGGGGTTAGTTATAGGATAAGTATAGGTAATTAGCTTAGTTAGTGTTAGGTAAGAGGGTGGGGGGTCCTTATACTTTCTATCTAATATTTTTGGGTGGGTGGGGGGCAATGTCGGGATTTCTGTTTAATAAAAAAATAAATAAAATAAAAATATATAAAAAAAAATACAAAAAAATATATGTTTGTTTAGGATAGTATAGTATGTGTGTAGGTTAGTAAGTGTTGTCCTGCATGTGTCTTGTCTCTTAATGGTGGGTGGGGGGTTGATGTTTAGATCGTTTCGTTACATGTGTAGAGTAAGTTTAGCTTAGGTTAGTTAGGGACAGTTGTGGGTTAGTAGTAGTCAGGTTAGATTAGTGTAGGTTTACCTTTCGCTTAGTTGCCTCTTTTATTACTACTTTTAAATAAAAAATTTGTTAATCCTTTACCTGATGAGTTAGGTGCTACCTTTTCATGGCCTTGACATCAGTGTAGCAGAAATGTTAAGTATGAAATTTGTGTTCCATGCTCCCTATCCCCAGGCTTATGAGGTTTAACATGCCAGCTACCCGTGTGCTAACTTGGTAAGTATCCACCATGTTGGAGAGCCACCATTGGTAGTGTGCATTGATCATCAAGGTTTGGGGTTGGTATGTATCCTACTTCACAAAGAGTGCTTCCAGACTTGTTATTGTAGGTAAATAGATAGGTCGGACAGCATTGTGAAGTTCAGGGAGAGCTTTATAGATGATGATTTGTTCACACTCTTGTCTTGTTGCTATCATTGCTGACCTACATCATGTGTGTACTGATTCAGCATGACTTTCCTTCATGGAAGTATACGCCGTAAGGGTGATTGATGCAGTGTAATTTGTTTATCATTCCTTTCATTCTACAGCATAATTTCAAATTTTAGTATTGCATGGTGCCTACATTTCTCAGCCACCATTAGTTGTGTAGAATAGCTATAGATGGTGCATCATTCTGTCCAACACAGCATGATTGTGTGTGCTTAGTCCCTTCATCAGTTATTTTCCTCAGTATAGTAAAGCTATGATGCAATCCTGGCCACTGCACAGATGATTCAGTATACATGAAATCAGGACAGTAGTATAGAGAATCGACATGGTTTCCACACAGCCACTTTGGAGTTATCTACTGCACAGTTGAATTTTGAAATGACACAGAGACACAATAGGTGTGCAAGTGATATTTATTTATAAGTGGTGTTGTGCAAAATGTCCATTCACCATGTTTGCTGACTCCTTTCTGGTGCATTATTACATGGTGATCCTACAGAAGGGGTGTGGATGATGCTCCTGACATGCTGGGGTGATGTCACAGACAGTGCAGAGGAACATGAAATGCAAAATGGTAGGAGAGAAACATTCACTGGCAAGGTGGACAAGTCATACAGTAGATTGCCGAACAGTCATTGAGGTTAGTTGTAGTGAGACTGGCATGTGTCAAAACGTAGGACCTTGGTCAGAGTAGGGCATGGTGCAGGGACTAGGGCTTCCGGGTACTCTTGCGTGTGAATGTTATCTGTTCCATGTCTTCTTCTTCTGATGTGTGTGTTGCCTGGTGTGTCCTTGTTGTTGTTGGTTGTGAAGGGGCAACACACACCTCAGTGTTAGAAGACATGGAGGCAGACATCCTGGGGGCTGATCCTTGTTGAGTAAGGAAGGGCAGTACTGCAGCAAGGAGGGCCTGCTGGTTTTTCAGAATGGCAGCCACATCCCGATGGTAGGCAGCCAGGTCGGCCCTGAGGGGTTCTATGTTGCATTCATGCACACGTTGAGTGGCTTGCAGTTTGAGTTGTTGTGTCAACTGGATGACAGCTGTGCCAATTTCCTTCAGTGTTTTTGAAATGTCCTCCAAGAGAAAATTTCTGGCTTGCATTGCAGCTGCCTGATCAGCAATTGACAACATGCACGAACGCACCCCCTCAAGGCTGGCTGCCATATTGTGCATCCCCACCCGCACCTCCTTGGCCAGCTCCCGCTGGACCCCAACGACAGTTCTTTCAAAGCTGGTGCCAGTGTCATCAGAGTCCTCAGCTGTGTTGGAGCTGGCAGGTCTTACAATTGGGGTGGCGGGTGGTTCTACTGTGGTGGCTGCTTCTTCTGTGCTCCTCCTTGTGACTGAAGGTGGGGTTTGGAGGCTTTCAAGGACCATGTCAATGGTCTCTTGTGGGAGGTTGATGGTCTCGTCATCCATGTCATCAGGGAACTCATGGACAGGCAGATCAGCAGGAGATCCGTGTTCCTCTGCAATGAAACAGGGTACAATTAGTGTGTCTGTGTTGTGACAATTTTGCAGTAAGATACAAGCCTTTGGATGCCTTAACATTGTACTCTGTGTTTGTCTAGGTATCTGCTGTCCGTCATAGGGCATTGTTGTAGGCCTATGGCCCACCTGTGTGTCACATGTTTGATATGGATCTTTCAGACATGTCTGCCAGGTCGCCTCTAGGTGTTGCTTTGTAATTATTTAGGAATAGGCGTTTTTTTCTCCTACTCCTCACTCGGTGTTTCACTATTGTTATGGAGGGACATTTTGTAGGGTGGGCTCTCATTATCCAACATGTGATTCTTGGCTTTCTAGGCAGCAGGATAGCTAATGGTGTGGGGGACTAAGTTTGACCCACTTGAAAATAACTCTGTCACCCAGATATTCAATTTAGCTAAGACTAACTAGCAGTGCCTCTGGTCTCCCACATCAAAGGAATGTTTAGACATCCGAGCGCATGACATCTTTGGAACTTCTCAGGGAAGTGGTGGTCACTCAGGTCCTACACATTTGTATCTTTTCCGGTATGTTCCCATACACAAATGACAAAGACAGTATTAGTTTGATATGAAGTTTCACTGTACAACTGACTTGTAGGAATTTAGGTGTGAGCCCCAATTACACAAACAATACACACTGTTAGAATTGAAATAGTCCGCAGGAGAGTAATACATTAGTACACAGCTTTCATGGTGCCTAACTGTTTCTACTCTCCCCCTGCATGTTCTATGTATAGCACAGCTTGTTAAGTTTGGAGGTTGCCTGTCAGAATCACAGGGGAGACATCATCCCTCATATCAGAGGAATGGGCTAGGATCTGGTTGTGCATCAGCAGCAAGGCAGGCAGCATCTAGTTGTTATTTTCTGTTTGGAAACTCCCCCATGCGTGTCTTGGGACAAGGGAGTGAATGTAAAAGACATATGTCATGGTGATGACAAAGTTTCCCTACGCAGGAATGCCAAACCTTGACCCCTACCACATCTATCAGCAGCGTACCAGACGGTATCCTTGACTGGGGCACAGAGTGAATATGTTCTGGCAAACTCCAGTGCAGAAGTAGGCAAAACAGGGTGATCTGACTAATTGACAACACCTTAGGACTGACTATTTGCTACATTAACTGATAGGAAGGGCAATGAGAATCATTTAGTGCAAATTGCTCTGAGGCACTTAGATGTGAGCAAATGAGTGTAAGTACATTCAGGGTAAGATGCACAAAGGCCTCCAGCCTGAGACTAATGCGCTAAGTATACGTTTCACTTGCCACACTACACTTTGACTGACTGTGGGTGTTGTGACTGCCCTGCCAGCACACTTGCCTCTCAGGCCCTGCCCCATACACTTTTTATTCACATTGCATGATCTGTACATGTAACGTGGCATTACCTATGCATGTCAATGTTAGGATGTGGTATGGATGTAAACATTCTTGATGTTTTGAGATGATGTTGGGTGATGTGTTTTGAATTGGATTGGCCTGTTTATCGTATGAAGGTCCTATTTGTTTGTCCGACTTTGCAGGTGTGTTTCAGTGACCAGTTGCCTGTGTCCCCTCCTCAATGTTGTTGTCTGAGCAGTATGACATTAGTGATGTAGCCTTGTTAGCCAGGCACGTCTGGGACCCTGACGTATGCAGCATGTGTGTATCATTAGTGCTGTGTGGCTCCTATTGCTGTTTACTTAGGCTTATGTATGTGTCAGTTATGGACATTCGGCATTTGAGTGTACTGGTACCTTTGTCTTATTTCTAGGAGTAATTGCAGATGTCACCCTCACCCCCTAATTTAGGTATGTATGTTCCAGGGTGGGGTTTCTGCCATTTGGTACTATAGCTGCACAGAGATGAGAGGTGTTATTGTCAACTGTGTTTGCAGTTAAGTTACAGTTGTTGTATTTGCTACTGCATTACAGATAGGGACCTAGTTGATGTAGAATAGATTTTGCAATACAAGTGCCTGGATGTGGATTTGAGGTAGTGTCCTTCCCACCTGTCACTGCTTTCCCTTGGCTCTCTTGTTGTAATTACAGGATGTCCCCGTGGGACTGTTGTTGTTGCTGTATTTTGTGGTGCCCCAGCTTCGGTCAGTACTGGGCATGCCCCCCTGCCGTGTCCCTTTCCCTATGCCACTTCATATATGTGCTGACTTACATGCATTGTGTAGTAGGTATCCCCCCCCTGCTTACAGTCCCCATTATTGTATTAGGATTCCCCATGCGACTTACCCTGCATGTGCGTAGTGTCGTGGTAGTCTGCGCTGTCCAGTCCTTGAATCCCTGTGACGATCTCCTCCGGGATGACGGCTGCGACCATCTCCTCCATGTGGTCCAGGGCCTCCTGTTGTGCTGGACTCCCCCCTCCAGTCTGCATTGCTGCCTTCCTGTTCCTGGCCATTTTCTCTTTGGTCCTACGTTTGCAGTCATGCCAGCGTTTCTTACACTCGGTGACTGTCCGGCGTTCTTCAGCCACACTGTTAATCTTGTCCACAATTTGTTTCCAGATGGCCTCTCTCCTACTGAGTGGCAATTTGGAGGTGATGAAAAGTTGGTGCTGGTGTTCCGTCACCTCTTTCACCAGGATTTCCTGCTCCTCTGCACTGAAGCGACACTTTCTTTTTTTTTTTTAAATGTCCTGGTTCCTGTATGCTTCCTCCTGGCTGGTTCCTGGTCTGCTCTCATCCTCCTGGGGTCTGTTGGGGCATCTAGGATCCATTTTGGGTCTCCTCTCCTGAAAGGGCAGTTTTCGCGCAAAAATGTGACGCAATTGCGTGAAAAAAAACGCTGTTTTCACGATTGCGCTGTCGTAAATCGACCCACAGTGATGTGCGTCGCATTTATGTTGGTTTCCTTTACGACAGACCGACGCTGTCTGCGTCACGAAATAATGACTCCCACCTGTTGGTTGCGCCGCCGTACGTCAAAGTATAAATTTGACGCCCGCATGGCGCATCCAAATGGCGTTAGACGGCGCAAATTTTTTGGACGCAAAATTGCGTTAGCGCAATTTTGCGTCAAAAAGTATAAATATGGCCCTAAATGTTGGCAACAGGCTGTTTTCACTGTGTATGAAAAGTTCCATTTTCCTCAAACATTCCTAATTATGAATGAAATCCCTTTTTCATAACTAAGCATAATCAAATCATAGAACAGCCATTAAAAGGTATTTTTCAACTAGTTTAAAAAAATCAAACTCATTGGTGAAAGTAGATTTTGATACATTTTAGTAAATCGCAACTTTAGGAAAGTGTACTTTGTGTTGCCTGGGAGTAAACTTGTTTGTCTCACAGGATATCTCCAGAACCTGAATAACCAGAATGCTGAGGCAGAATAAACAAGCAGTTACTGCAATGACTATCCATTTAAGAAGGAGACAAGACCAGCTGGAAGGATGAAAACTGGTTTTCATAGCACTTCCTTTGATTAGAAAATCCCAAATGTGAATGTCAGGAACTGCAAAAATAAATTCCCAGAGCATTGTGATTATTTATTGTACTGTGTTGCTTTGATGGTCAATAGACCGAATAAAGTTGTTCTATTCTAAAAATTCCCAGAACAACTTCAGGCATTCAGTCTCCAACCTCAGCTGGAAGAAAACCCAGTAGCATTGCTAACAGACTGATGGACACATCTCCATAAGTCACCAGCTATATTCAAGTCCAGAATTCCACCACCCAGATAAAAGCTATGCTATATTGGTTTAAGGAGTTTTGGAAGGATTGTAGCACACTGACCAAAGAAGCACTGACAAAGTAGAAAGGAATTCTGCAAGAAATCAGCAAGGGCTGTGTATGTGGCATTCTCCAGTCACTGCCTTGTGCACAGAATAAGACTGGTTCTTCACCATTGACTCTTCAGAAATTTCCTAGACAAGGGAAGAAAACATCCTGAAGGATTTAGACCCTAGGGGGCATATTTATACCCCATTTGTGCCAAAATTGTGTCTTTTTTTTTTACACAAATTTGGCGCAAAACGAACCCCATATTTATATGTTGATGTTAGACCCATCTAACGTCAAAATATCGGAGGTTGCACTAGTTTTTAGATGCGTGAATCTACCTTGGGTCAATGAGATGCAAAGTAGACGTTCCCTTCTAACCCCGTAGCCCCATATTTATCAGCCCGTGCTAAAATGATGCACGGGTGGGAGGAGGGGCTAGATATTGGTACAAAGCTTGCTTTGCACTAATATTTAATGTCTGGTTCAGACCAGGCGTTAAGGGACCTGTAGATCAAGTTCCATGGTTAAACACCATGGAATGGGTCCACAGGTTCCCTGCTCAAACCCCAGGAACACCCCCACCCACACCTGAGGGACACTGGAGGATGTGGGACCCCATCCCAGGTAAGTAGGGTAAGTTTAGGTAAGTCATTTGTTTTTAATTAAAGTGCCATCCCGGTCCCAACTTGTGGCCCCCTGCATGTCACAGAGTGCTGTGGCAGCTGAGGAAAAAAAAAAAAAAAAGGAAGAACTGTACCTGCAATTAGAGAAAAGTAGGACTTGGTAATATTTTAATCACCATGGACCAGGACAAAGTACTGCATCTTCCCCAGGCACTACACACCCTTGGGTAAGAAAATGTTACAACTCTGTCGTCCCATTTATAGGAGGCGCTGTAAGGGGACTGTCGGAAGCCTGGGAATCACCTTAAACACTTGTCTAGAGTCCCTTACAGACTCCTGTTTGTTTCTTTTTTCTCCATGGTACACTTGTGTAGTACTACATTTGCTTCCTGGGACTGCAATTCCCATAATGCAAAGCCTGGTAGTCAAGAAAGCCCGGATTCTGTTTCCCATTGTTTTCCACAGGAGAAGTCCAGTTGCTCCTTTTCACCGGATCCTCTACTCCAGGACTTGCAAGTGTCTGAAACTACACACACCTGAGACCTCTCCTGTGCAGCCCAGCTTGGAACTGCTTATAAGCAGCCAATTCCTCAAGATCCCTGTCGTGCATTGGAGTTCGATTCCTTTGAGTTACAGACCCCTTGTCGGATGGTGTTCCAGTTTTGTTCCTGTGCTGTTCCAGCTTGATCCTGTTTCCTGTTTCTCTGCCCTGCTCCTGATTGTTCCAGCCAGAGAATGCCTCCTATCTCTTAGCCTTGTACCTGTTTGTTTCTTCCAGAGCCTGCTCCCTGTTTCTCTGCCCTGCTCCTGCCTTGTATCAGCCTGAACCTGCTCTCTGTTTCCCAGTCCTGTTTACTACTCATTCCTACTCCCTGTATTCCAGTCCTGTCCTTGCCTGTTCCAGCCAGAGCCTGCTCTCAGTTTCCCAGTCCTATCTCTGTTTGTTCCAGCTAGAAGTTTGCACCCTGTTTTCAAGTCCTAGTCCTGCCTTTACTTCAGCCTGAGCCTGTCCCCAGTTCTTGCCTCTGCCTCTTAGTTTGTTCCCTTCTATTTCTGTTTCTTCTTGGTTATTTGTGTCTGGTAAGTGTTCTATCAGTCTTCACCAGTGTATAAGTGTCCTCCTTTGTTCTGGGGTTGGCTCCTTGTTTCCAGGAGGTAATTCCAGCCCCCATCCTTGTCCAGTGTTATATGTTGTCTTTCGTGCCTAACAGTGACAGTGTGCTATTGCTGTTTTCTCAGGAATCGCCACTGTGTTTCCAGCTGGACCCACAAGAGCGTGTCTTGTGTATGTAAGTACTTTCCTTGTCTGTGCTCTAGGGTCCAGAGACAGAATCACTTCTGCTGCCTCCTTTCTATGGGGCTGGCAAGGTGACTATCTGTAAGAGCAAACTGCACAGAGGCATTGACATTCAATGTCACTGTGGAAGGTTCTGCGCCTTACTCTGTGTACAACCCCAGCGTGTTTGTCCATTAGTAATCTGTTTCCTGTTTGTTCACACAAGGGTTGCTCTGCTTTTACTTTCCTGTTTCTGTGTCTGTCCATAGCTGTCCTTTCCGTGTATGCCTTTAGCTGCTCTTCTGCCCCAGTACACTACCTCTTTAGGATATTCGGTGACCTCAAGGGGTGTCTCAACCAGAGTCCTGATCAGACCCGCCCGAATCCGTGACAGAAAATCATGTTTGCCCGGCTCGGAATTTATTGCTACACTGAAGATGGGCTCAGCAGGACACTATGATGAGATAATCTAACTGTGTGGAGCCCTGCCTTCCATCCTTGCCCCACCTGTGAATTCTGAGAACTGGAAAAGCGGCTATGTATGAAGGAATAACCGGGGACAAGGGTGACTTGGACAATCAGTCTCTGTGTCAAAGTGACCTCAGTGTCAAACAAATCAAGCCTGGTTGCACTCGTAGATTTTGGTACCAAAACCAATGGGTTCCACAGAAGTTTGAAATGGGAGTATCTGATATGAATGGACCTGCTTCATCTTCACATTCCTGTTTTTCTTGCTGGAGGACTGTGCTCTAAAATGTCCCAAGGATAAAACTTTAATAAATATGACCCATGTGACCTACCTGATCCCCACTCCATCATGGTTGACATGAAATCATGCCTAGTTCCTAAAACTGGCCCTTAGCACTTTTTATTTTCTTATCTCACTTTAACCTTTTTACCTCTAATTCCTCTTTTCTGATTTTTTTGATGTCTTTTTGTTAACTATATTTTCTCTATTGTTTGTGTAGGAATTATGTTATGTTCTTTGCTTTACTTTAAAATGATTTGCTGATCCTGCTTAAACTTAACAATCTGTTATTAGTGGAATTGCCTGCTGCTCTGTATGAGACAATATATTGCAGGCAAGTATAGATAAGTATTACTATTTTAAAAAAATACTTACATTCTTAACTGATTTTTCCCTGTCAATTCTGGTCTGCACACTACCTTTAGGCACACAATCCTGAAATAAGTGATGTGGAAAATGGATTGATAAAATTAATGATGGGGAAAAAAGCTTCCTCAGCCAATCAGATTAAATTATTTTTATAAATAGTATCGGGATGGGTTCATCAGCCTGGGGGTTTGCAGGCCTCATTTTGTTTTTGCAATTTCACAGCCACATGTGGATCATTGTTGGACCCTGTGAAAGATCTAAAAAGCCAACATGAGTCTGCATGTGTTTGCTGACCCTAAGCCAGGGTATGTGACTCAGAGAAAAGGTATAACATAGGTCCAGGAGTCTTTGTCAGGAGTTCTGAGATCTTGTTGTAGGCTTTTTAGGATCTTAAGACTGCTGTGGAGTATTCATACTCAGCCTTGGGGTCCCTGCACCTAGGGCAACCTTTTTTGTTTATTTTAATTTAAAGATGGTCATGTAGGACCTCCACCATGCGAGCAAGATCCTGTGCCAAAAGAGCCATGGGGTTAGTGACAGGACCTGGCTCTGCATCCAACATGTATTGGCTGCCAACTGCCACTGTGCACATTCAGAGGGTGCAGGCCAACCTTTGCTGAGCTTGAGTTTGTTCAGGCCAATTTCTTTTTTCTTCCAAGTTTTAAAGATTTTGCAGGCGCAGTCACACACCCAAACCAAACTTTGTGGCTATGGACTGTAAACCCCAAAATGTTCCTGAACCAGCTTTGAGCCCTTTTTAGGGTCTGCAGACTTGAGTCTTGAATGCTCAAACTCGAAATAGAACCAGCACCAGACCATGACAGGGTGTCAGTGTAAACTGTGCGTTTACTAAATAGCTCATATCCATTATGTACAAAATGCTAGAAAGTGTAAACACACTTTCTGCAGCAGTGCAAAGGTTTTTCATGGTGCTAAACAACTTGTTTGATCACCAGCACATGGGGTGACGGCTGCAGGCCATTTACAATAAACATGGTATGTGCTGTTTTCATGCTCTTGAACAACACAGTTCACCAACTTCAGTTGCAGTGCTGCATTGCACTAAAATGAATAAATCCCCAGATATTTCTAAAATGTAATCACTTTATGCCTAGAAATTAAGACAATGTAACTACTCATTTCTCAATGCTACACAATAGCACTCTACTAAATAATACAAATGCATTTTCTTGAGTAAAATTCTATCTAGAAAGTTTCAGCAAAACAAAACATGCCTTTCTCTGGTGGTCATAGGTCCAGAGTACTTACGATTAGGTCACAGAATCCATAGGAAAGGCATTTGTATTCCTGCTTGCTTTGGTGCCATTCAATGAATCTGCACAAATCTTTCCAACAAAAGTTCAATCACAGTCATGAAAAGTTTTACAGATGTCCAAAAACAGGTGGCGGAAGGGAGAAAAAAAGGCGTTACCAAAACATCATTTTCCTATTTGAATTCACATAGGAAAGTTTGCTTTCCAACACAGAATAAAAATCCTCAGAAGAGAATTACACTAAATTCAACATAAATTTAGAACTTTGCTCAGGAAGTGAGTTTCTCGTTATTTTTGTGAAAATATTTCGGTTTAGTATTTTTCAAGAAATTTGGATTTAAAGAGGTGCTTGATTTGGACATGAAGGGTTTACCTCCAGAATAACAACATTGTCCCTCCATCCTGGAAATGACATTTAAAAAAAATAAGGGGACAAGTGAATAAACCCTGTTCCCCCCTTGATTGTTTGCTCACAACACGGACACCATATTGTGGCAGCCATTAAGGACTCAAGGACATTGTTCCCATTAAAAAGCTATTTAGTAATAGCCTGTTTTTGATGGTCAAAAGAGTAACATGTATGAAGGTGATAAAAGGTTTTACTCAGAATATAAATATTTTGTTAGTAGCATCATGTTACTCTTAGGAATTATGGTGTGTTCTAAGGTGATTTTGCCCTTTGAAAATTGCTACTTCCCTACTGGAATCTGCTTCAAAAGCTAAAATGTAAACACATTTTCTATAAGCTCAAGGTATCTCACTCTGCCACATGACAAAAACTTTGATATTCTGAGTAAAAGATGCATATCCAGCAAAAGCAGATGTCTGTTAGTTTATTGCCCAATGTTCTAATGCTGATTTACCACAATGTTCTAATGCGCAATTAGTGCACTAACATAGTGCATTTATGACAAATGTGTGCCATGCTTGAACACTATTGTGAGACTTTCCAGCCTTAGAGTGACCTTCCACCAAATGTTTTGCCTTTCTTTTCTATTTTTGATGACTTTTCTTTTGCTGGCCTTAGGAGTCTGCACACTTTACAACTGCTAACCAATTGTCATATTCTATTTACTTATAAGTCCTGAGTAAAGTGGTACTGCATGTACCTGGGGCCTGTAATATTAAATGCTACTAGCGGGCCTGCAGCACTGATTGTGCCAGCCACTTAAGTAGCCCTTCAGCCTGTGTGTGTGCAGGTTTAAACCGCTATTTCAACATGGTAAAGTAAACATTCTGCCAGGCCCAAACCTTCCTTTTTAATACACAGAAGTCCCCCAAGGATAGGTCTTGAAAAGCCCATAGGGCAGAATTCAATGCATTTAAAGAGTATGGCATGTGCCTTTACATTTTAAATTTCCAGTAAGTGAAAATCTCTTACACTCACTTCTACAAGACCCACATCTCCCATAGAATGATATTGGAGTAAACCTATTACATTCTTTAAGTATAATTTCCAAATGGAGTGGGCAATCATTTCATGGTTGGTGTCTCTGGAATCCTAATTTAAAATCATAGCTTATGATGAAGTTACATTTTAAATTACAATTCTTAAAATGCCACTTTTAGAAAGCTGGCATTTTTCTGCCTTAGCCATTGGGGGACATATTTATTACCTGGCTTTCATCCCTCTTGCACCACGCAATGTGGTGCAAGAGCAGTACAAACCTTAAGTGAGATATATGAAGCAGCGTAAGGCCGCCTTGCGTGGCTTCATACATTTTGAGTACTGTAATACAGTGCAAATCGCTGCTTTACTTTACTCTGCACCAGGGAGTTGTTTCCATTGGTGTTGCATGCATGTTCCCATGCAGCATCCATGAAGCATTCCCAGAACCCAAGAACTTGTAAACCTGCGAATGAGCCAAAAAGATAAGCCTCCCAGGAGAGTTTTAACAAGGAGAAATATATTTGTTCCTTTCTGCAGCACACATAAAAAGAAGAAAACGCCTCTCAGGATTGTTTTTGTGCAAGAAGATACTCCTTCCTGCACAAAAGCAATCCTATATGCTTCACAGGCACCCTTGCACCAAGGTGCAAGGGTACCTGTGTTGGTGCTATGCACCCTAAAGGGTGCCAGTGCAGGGGAAATTACTGGAATGTGCAGTTTTCATGTAAATATTACACATTCCTGTCCTTTCCCTGTGATGCAGAGCAGTGCAGCAAGGAGACTTGCTACACTGCACTTTGCCACAAAGCCCATAAACATGGGACTTAGTGCTGGTACCCTGTTTCTGGCAGTGTTTATAGCTGACAGGCAGGCTTTGTGTATTCCTCCTAAACAGCCGTACACAATAGGGAGCTTAGGTGTGCCTGGATGGGCCATCCTTGACTGGATGGGAGGGAGGAGCGGACCACAGCCCCACTTACACATGTATAGGCTGTGTTCTGCCTTCACACAAAGAGCTGCATACCCCATGTAGTTAGACTGGAGTCAGGAAATGGAAGGCAGGTAGCCTGGGGACTTCAAAGGAAAAGCTCTGGAAGTCTGGTGCCCACTTTAAAGGCAAAACTGGGTATAAATATTGGACCTCAGACACCAACTCTTCAGTACACTTCCAGAACTGTGGGTACTCTGCTAGAAAGGAGGACTGCAGGCCTGTTGAAGGGCTGTCACTCTGTTTTACTGCTCCCCTACCGGAGGCCTGCCTTGATGTGCTTTCCTGCTTCCTGATACACACCTCAATGGGTGGGAAGGACTGGGACTGCATCTCTTGAACTCAGAGCCCCAGAGTAACTCCAAGGGCTGTGCTCCTGACTTGAGCCTTGGGGGCAAAATGCTCCAACAAGCTTGCACCTGGACTCTGCCATCTGTGAGTCTAAATTGCCAAACTGGTACCACCCAAGTTCTGGACACTTGGATGTTGGTCTAAGATGTTCTGCCAACCTCTTTGAACTCAGTGGAACGAATGCATATTCTCTGCTGCGCAGCACAGCCACAAGCCGAACCAATGCATTACTGCTGCTGGGTGGATCAGAAATGCCTCAAAGACCCACGTTGCATTGCAGCCTGATGCAACATTGGAACCACCATAGCGTGATGCATCCTCAGTGCAGGCCTTAGCATTTCTCGTCAACAGCCTCAATGACAATACCAGACTCCATACCACAGCCCCTCAGAACAGACGCATTGCCCTGACAGCGTGTCACATCCTTGACCCTACATTGTGCAACACAAGCCCTCATCAACAGGATCTTCAAAGATGATGCAACAGGACCTCGCCCGCAGCCTTGCTGCATCTTGGAACAGATGCATCACTTCAGCTGGGTGACACAACTTCAACCCAGATCCTCGGAATGATCCTCAAACCAGTACTCTGTTCAGTGGGCCTATCTGCGTCCCAGTAGCTGGCCCACACTCCACCACCATCAGCCTAAACTTGATACCAATATTCTAATGAAGGATTCACCACAGTATTATAATAAATAACTAGTTAGCCAAACTTTTGTATTTGTGACAGACCTGAATGCCACCTTGATGGTATTAGAGCTGTAAAACTGAAAGCACATCCTACAGAGGATATTCCATTAAATTAACAAAATGGGGAGGGGAAGCTTTTGTCATAGAAAGTAGGGTTAGTACTATAGTAAGTGAAGCTCAGGACAGATTTTCTATTGATTCTCAATTATCTTCCTCATCCTTGTCAGTAGAGCATTCTGATTTGCAGAGTGAAGGGCACTTCCCACATCAGCAGGAGTATGTCAATTAACTCCCTAGTGATCAACTCAAGCTTTACCAGAGAGTTCTAATTAACAACTAGAGCACTGCAATTTTGTGTTGTAGACATAAATGAGATACTCCTGAAAAACATTGTTGGAATAGGAGCTGTTGAATTTAAATCCTTTACTGAGAAGCAGGCTGAAGTAAATGAGCATTGAGATGTTAATGCATGAATGAAACCAGCAGGTTAAAAATGTGACGGCGGCACGGGTTTTTAGTAATTTGAGACACAATATCTTTTAAAGTGGCTAAAACAGTTAAAGAGACATCTGCATAAGTATAGCATCCTATTTTCATTTGTCTTTACTCACCCTGCCCATCTTCTCAGTCACCTAACAGCTCTCCAATTTTAAAATAGTAACATTTTGGTAGACAATTGCTATGCACAGTCAGGATAGGCCATATGCTCAGTGTTGAGTGCTGGACTAATATACAAGTTATACTTTTGTCAAGTAATTATAACTTGCATCCCATTATGCACTGTGTGTGATCTCACATGTTACATCACTCATGACTTGTTAAATTACATATTTGATGATATTACTCATTAGATTTAAACAAAAGTATTGTTCAATTGACTAATGCATACTGCAGCCCGTCCCCCAAAAAAATAAGAACGAAAAAAGGTGATGCCTGTGGGGAATGAGCTCATGCAGAATTTGAAGTAATTTGAAGTTTTCTTACTGGAAAATCTGAGGGCAATGCACACACTGTCACCCAAGTACCACTGCACATTTCCTTTAACAATAAGGCAAACCGATTTGTTTTGCCAATGCTTGTTTCAATTAATTTCTACATTTCAATGTAAAGCCTGAGACTATCCTGATTTTGCTGAGTATCTGCATTCCAGATTTTGCGATCTCGCTTCTCAATGGATGTTTATGTGAAAATAAATGATGAATATTTTCACACCTACCCTTCCAAAATGTGACTTTATTGACTTTGATGGAACTCATCATAAATTGTTAATAGAATAAGTTGTTTTCTAATTGTGAAGTTTTAATCATTATAGGAAACTGGGCTTTTGTTGTATTAGCTCCTCCATTGTTTGCCTTATTATTTAATGCAACTTTGACTGAAGTGCACTGGGTTCCTGCTAACCAGGTCCCCGCTACCAGTGTTCTTTCCCCAAAACAAGATAACTTTACAATTGTTCCCCAATTGGAAATACCTTTAGCACCCCTGTACGACCCTACTAAGTGTTTTCCCCCTGGTATATAGAACATGGGTATTAAGGAGGGTCCCTAAGGGCTGCAGCACATATTGTGCCACCCTTAGAGACCCAGCACAATATCCATGCAAACTGACATTGCAGACTACATGAAATGGTGCAGACAAAAGTGCAAACACAACATGACACACAGCCTGTGTGCCATGCCCACTGACAATGCATGCAGTATATGTACCTCACCCCTGCAGCATGCCTTTCAGCCCTAAGGCAGAGTGCATTATCTTACATATTTGGACTTATCTACATGAGCAGATATGCCCCTGCTATGTCTTTGTCAATTCTTGAACATAGTAAAAGAACAGCGAAGCCATTTTAAGTACATGTGCTGGCCACTGGTAATTATGAGTACCCCAGCTACATCATGGCTTCACTGAAACCTACGGTGTTTGACATCAACTACCTTGAATTAATAAACCTGCATTGATTCCAGAGATGGAGTTATTAATGCATGCACCCAGAGGGCACTTTAGAGGTGCCTCCTGAAAAACAACCAACAACTAGTGTGATGGCTGATTAGTGCCCACCAGCCTGCCACCAGAGACACATTTCTGACCCCCTGGAGGTGAGACCTATGCTCTCAGTGTTAACACCTCCTCCAAGCAGAATGGCTAGTAATAAGCATACCAGGTTCGGGGGCTTCAAAGTCCCTGCCACCTTTGATATGTGACCCCTAGCTTCCCTCAGTCCTGGGAGAGGCCTCCATCTGCCATGATGTCCATTTGGCACTAGGATCGGTGAGCAATTTAACTAGTCAGGAGCACACTCAGGATAGACACACCCCTGAGGTGGGCTACATGATGTGAACGCAAAATTTAGAACTCCACTATCTTGGTTTTGGTGGAAATAGGCTCACTGGGTCAGAGTTATGCCCTCTCCTAACAGGAAGTGGTCATGTACGGGGTGTAGTCACACTAAAGGTAGTCCATTGGTTACCGCCTAGCACACCCCTTAGCACCACTAAGTAGACCATTTAGGAGGTGCCCCTGATTAAAGAAACTAAATTTTCTAGTGACATATGAAGAAGGACACGGCTGAGCCACGGAAAGCAAGTAATGAGGATCGGCAAATTGACTTGGTTCCCGTCCTGCAGGCCTGCTTGCTGAACTTGACAATTGCATCTAAGTCATCTTTTCCTGTGGCTGTTTTGCCCTCCAAAAGCCTGGGAGGACTTCCAGCACTACAAGGACCAACAGCAATCCACCTTGAAGTAGAGGAGATGTTTTCCTGCACATTTGCAGCCACCAAAGATCAACCTAAGAGTCCTGAACACCCAAAAACATGACACCACAAAGCACCACTGCACCCGAGCATCCCACCCCAAGATAAAGTGGGCCAACATTGCCAACTGGGTCTCAGACGCACAATAGCTGAGGTCCCCTTTGTGTTTGGCCGGGACTGGTCTCCCAGTGCCTCTTGCAGCCTGTTTCTGCAGCTTACCAAGAACCATGTGTGTCTTCTGCAATGCAACGTGACCTTGCCGGACAAAGACCCACTTCATATAAGTCCTCCAGCTGAGTTGCTGTTAACCAGTGGTGTGCCTCTATGCCTGAATGCCCCAAGAACTGAGTCCCCCCTTGAGTCATCCAGACTGGTCACCCAGTCCCACTTGCTGTCTCTTTTCCCCCGTACCGTTTCCCATTGAAGTGAATAGGAAACCTGATGCTGTTATGCACCTCTGCACCCAGACACCCCAGTGCTACCCAAAGAAAACTCTTGGTGCTGCCTATGAACCTGTCCCATACTCACCTTAAGTCCAAAAGACTGGTCCTGCAAGTTACTGCTAAGTGTCCATATACAGTATCTGTTTCTTTGCCGTTGGATAACATTAGGGCACCCCTGCTGAAAAGCACCTCTGCTCCCGGATTCCCCAAAGTCGACTGAGGTGACCTGTTGGTGCTGCCTTGGACCTTGCCCCATACTGCCCTTAACTCCAGAAGAACAGTCCTGTAAGTCGATGCCAAGAACACATATTCAGTATCTGTTTCTTTTCCATAGGATAACATTGGGGCACCCAATGCTGAAAATCCCCTCTGCACCCGGATGCCTCAGAGCCAACAGATGTGATCTGTTGGTGCAGCCTTGGACCTTGCCCCATACATACCTTAACTCTAGAAGAACAGACTTGTAAGTAATTGCCAAGTACCCATATGCAGCATCTGTTTCTTTCCCATAGGATAACAATAGGCCACCTGATGCTGATAAGCACCTCTGCACCCGGATGCCCCACTGCCTCCCAAAGTGATCTGTTGCTGCTGCCTTGGACCTGGCCCCATACTTACCTTAACTACAGAAGATTGGTCCTGTTATTGCTGCTAAGTACCCATATGCAGTATGTGTGCCTTTTCCCATAGAATAAGATCACTGCTTTAGAGTCAATATCAGTTTATTTTATTGTGACTTAAAAATTGATAACTTGAAACGTACTTACCTAATCATGATGATCTTGGAGTCTAAATTTATATAAAAATCTATTTTATTTTTAAAATTGGTGTTGGATTTCTTTAATGGGGTTGTGTCTTGCTTACTGACTCTGTGACTGCAACAAGATGGTTAACACTATCCTCTGATGAGCCTTTATTGCTCGCCCATACTGCCACAAAAAGCTAGAATTTAAGGTTATTATTTTATTCCCTGTCAACCAATAATGGTCGCCTATACTATCTCCATAGTGTACCTCGACATTGATACACTACATAGATAGCCAGCTTCCTACAATCATTTCAACTCTTTCAAATCACTTTCATAATTTAACATATGAAATATTAAAAAACACTACAAGCAGTGCTAAAGTGAAACAGAAAACACCTTGTTTTTTTCATATAATTTCTAATTGTTGACCACCTCTTAATATTGCTCTTTTTCAGTTTCTAAGCACTGTAATTGAAAGGTGTTACTGTTACCTAAAATAACCAGATCTTTCAAAAAGAGAAACCTGGGTGGCCCCTACCAGGATATGAGCTGTGATCTGCAGATTACAAGGGACAAGCTGTCAAATCACTGAGCCATGGACAGATCTACGCTTTGTCCACGAATATTAAACCCAAATATATTGAAACAGGCCTGCATATTTACTGATTAAAAACTATGCTTACTCGCATTAAAACTAGGCCTGGGCAGAGCTCATGGAGTTCCACTCTACGGAATTCCGTAGAGTTGATTTAAAACTCCATGGAATTCTGCGGAGGCAGAGTTCCGTGACCTACGGAGTGGCACCCTGTCCTGAATGTGCCCCGGTCTCGAAAGCACTAAGCAGAGTCAGGCCTGGTTAGCCCCCCACAACCCTGCTTAATGCTTCTGAGATCGGGTGCATTCAAGAGAGGGCCGTAGGCAGTGAAAGAATCTGTTTCCGACCTCTTGTGCACCGGCCTGCCCTTTGTGCACTGCACAGGGGGCAGACTGGTGCACAAGAGGCCTGGGCAGGCCGGTGCACAAGTGACCTGAAACGTCAAATTTTGCTGCCTACAGCCCTGGCCTGAATTTAGGCCAGGGCCGTTACAGGCCTCTTGGCACCAGTGTGCACGATTGAATAAATTAAAAAATTAGGACTCATCTGGGTCCTCGTGGCCAACGGCCTGGTGCTCTGCATCCCTCTGCCCCTGCTCTCAGTCCCATGCCTAGGCTGTTAACAGAGAGAGACCTGGTTGATCCTCCTGGTCACGCCAGCTCCAGTTCCATCACCATCAGGGAACAAGATTGTGCACTGCAGCCCAGCTATGGGCCACACAGTATACAGTCTGCATTTGCGCTGTGTGGCCCACAACTGGGCTGTAGTGTGCACGCATTGAGCTCCACTCTGCTGGCGAGGCTAGCGGAGTTTTTGGGTGAACACTCTGTTAGCTCCACCAGGTGTGCGTAGCTCATAAGCCACCCCTATTTAAAACTGAGATTGCCCAGCAAATGACATGGTACAACACCTTTAGATAAGCATAGATTTGCTGACCATTACAATCAAACTAAAACGCATCCCTAATTACTGTGTTTTATCGTCATTGCCTTGTGAACATGAAAATAATGTGCCTTAATTAGGATTACTAAAATACAATATCACACATGTTATGTGCTAAAATTGAATTCTTTGTTCAAGATGTGATCTACACAAGAACTGTAAGATTGGCCTTATGTGCATTTTTACCTAGAGGTAATGTGTTTTGAATTAGGCCGTATATTATATTTCTATGTTTTCATTTTCATTCCTTTACCAGATGATGCAGCATTAATTATAACTCTCACCGAGGCCTTCCTTGTGGTGGGTACCATTTAAGAAATTGAATTTATATTACCCCCAAACCTAAGGAAGAACACATCATGTAAACCAAGCAAACTTTTTCTTGATATGTTAGAGAAAATATTGTTCAACTTGTCACACAATGAATGAAATGGCGATAAGTAAGGCGACATTAGGAACAGGGCTAGAGTGAATGTACCAACTTTTTTCAGAAAAGATTCTACTTAGTTTAAAAAGGTAGATCAAGAAAGAGCAAGTTGTTTCTGCCCTCTAGACTTTCATAATCCCTATCCCGCTATTCTTTACATCTCCCAAATTCCCCCTTTGGGCTTCATATTAGGTGCTGCTTCGCTGCCTGCAGACTCAGTGTACACAGTTGCATGCGACCATGTTTCAAGCATCCGCATCCAGTTTTTGTTTGCCTCGGATGTGGGGCTGGGGGAAGTGGAGGAGCATTGTGCTGACTGCATACTGGCAGGGGTGGTGCATCTTCGTCAGCCTTGTGCTTAGGTAGTGGTAGGCATATTTCTGGTGTTTTGTGTAATGTTGGTCACACACATACACTGTGTATACGTTCTGTTCCAGAACACTGCACGTCAATGGTCTTTCCCACCATCATGGCGTAATATGTAGGCAGCCCATAAAATCAGAGTGTGTACTGCTTTTTGATTCACAACTGCCAATCCTTTTTGGGTTTGAGACTTTGGGCCAGATGTATGAAAAAAGCCTTTTGCGAATCAGAAATAGCGATTTTTAAGAAATTGCTATTTCTGATTCGCAAAATGCAATGTATCATATTTGCGATTCGGTAATAGCGATTTCCTAAAAATTGCAAATGCTATTACCGAATCGCAAATTGCGATACCGGCACCCATTTGCATCTATTGGCCTGTCGGCCCATATTTGCGAATATCTTGCATGTCCCAAATTGCGAATTCCTAACTGGAATTCGCAATTTTGGGAAATGCAAAATCCAGGGTGCTGGGGGCCTAAGGCCCCCTCTGCTGCACCCCAAAACATTTTTTAACAACATGTAAGGTGCACACATGCCAAAAGGGCATGTGTGCTTTACATGTAAATTTTAAAAATGCATTTTAAATGCATTTGTAACATTTTCACATGGTTACCATTGGTGGTAATAGCGATTCCTTAATGCCCAATTCGCTTTAAGGAATTGCTTCATACATGTGCTTTAGAAATCGCAAATAAGGATTTCTTATTTGCGATTTCTTATTTAGAGAGTCACAATTTGCGACTCTCTAAACAGGGTCGCAATTTTAAGGAATCGCTATTTTAGCGATTCCTTAAAATTGCATTCAGAATGCCTTTGATACATTCTGAAAGGGCTTTTTTGCATTCGCAAACGGGCATTTGCACCGTTTGCGAATGCAAAAAGCTTTGATACATCTGGCCCTTTGTTTCTAGTTTAGTAATTCTACTGATTTTCTGCTTGTTTTCTTCTGCTGGTCTTGTCTCCTCATTGCCTCCTGATTCCTGCTTTATGATTTCTTCCTGCTGTTGCATGATTCGTGTCAGATTCCTTCTACATGACCACAGCCCTTGGCATTATCTTCCCTTTCATTTGCTAGACTATAGTTTATTTGTTCATGAGTTTTGTTCATGGTTCTATCCAACGATAACTTTTCTTCATTAATCCAGATCGTGGATCATATCAAATAGAATCAGAACAAATATTTGTGATCACACACAGCTGGAACATCCTATCCCGTCCGTCCATCTCGGTAAGTGATCACATGTTTTGTTTGAAGTCTACAGTTATAGAAAGTGAATCAAGATTAATAGGGCTTGTTAATAAAAGGAAGAGAGAAAGGTGAAACGAGTGCAATGTGAAAAGACTGGGCTGTTGATCAATAAATGAAGGTGAACCAAAGAATTGATTGCTTTGAAAATAATGATGCAGTAGCTAAATAGCTGCAACCTCCAAGGAAGAGCAAAAGCAGAAACATGAGCATAGGACGAGAATGAGCACATATCACACCAACATTCTGCTCAGAGGGGAAATGAGAATAGGTAGCTGGGAAAAGACTACTCGTTCCTTTTAGATGAATATTGCACGACAAATAAGACGCTTTGCTGCTATCCAGTGGAACAGTACTCATGGAACCACTTAGGATTGATGAAAGGTTGGCTTTACTGGCCCTGCTGCTATTTGACCTGATGACCTGCAGGTCATTCATAGATGTCAGTATAGAGGGCTTACAGCATCGAGCCTTGGTGTGGGGACGTTGAAGAAGAGAGAGGGCTGAAAGAAAGGAGAAGGAAGAGAATATTGGTTTAGGACGTTGCTCGGAAAGATGACAACAACTCACATCAAGTGCTATGAAGGACAGAAAACAACGACTAAATAACCAGTACCTCGCCTCTTAATCTCGCCAAATCAAATAAACAAATCGTCCTTGTGCTTAAGTTGTCTGCCTCTGAAGTTATAATGCAGTATTTAGTGCCAGCGTTTTGGCTGGTTGAACCAATGTCAGCATTCCTTACAGAATTCAGTGTATATGTTACGAATAAAAGTCCAATGACAGTTAAACAAATACAATGATTCTGGTGGCTCAGCTATGCTCACAAAATACTACTTTACCTGTAACAACTCGAAATAAATGAATGTATATATTTTTTATTGTAGTTATCAAAACTGGTCTGGCGATAAGCGTCAACATAACTTCACTCCCTCAACATTTTGTATGGGTCATATTAATTGATAGTTTTTTCATGCGAGTGCAACATTGTTATGATTTTTATGGTCACCTGCCCATTTGACCATGTAGGGTAATAAAGGGATTCGATGATATGGAGATTTGTGTAAAATGTACAGTGATATACAACCTCTGTATATACTTTGTGTTTTAAGTATAATGTATATCTTTCTGAACATCCCTTGAAAAAATTTGCATGGACAGTATTTTAAAAATGGTGTATTCACATGATTGTTCCACGGATTGAAGGCCGAGTCCAATAAGTAGAAAACCTCATGTTTCTTTATTTTTTCTTTAAGACACTTCTTCCAAGTAAATGGCAAATGCTTCTGATTGCTCAGATATATGTGTGTACTCAGGTCATCAAAGCATCAGGGGTCGACAGCCATTTCATTTTTTTAAAGGAATGGATGGTTGAACCTGTCACCGTTTTAATTACACGGAAGCAAGACAATAGGAACATGTCAAAGAATTCTTATCTCAGCTTTGAGTTCTGTAACAAGCACTAGCAGCACAGGTTATTGCAGGACGAACTGTTACAGAAATGTGTTTTTTATGTTAACCTAGGTTCTGCTGTTACATTTTCAGATTTGTCTGCCATACTACTTATATTCACATCAAAGCATAGAGATCTTGAGAGGCATAACAATAGTAAAAAGTAAAAAGGAACAATTGCGTTTATTGTAGGATTTATAAATTGATGAACCTAAAATTAAAATAGTAACGTCTGCTATTTACGGGACTTGTAAAATATAAATGGAGTGGTAATAACGAAAAGATATAGTATAATAACAATGGCAACCAAAATAACAACAAATCAATGATCATATTATTATGATGATGATGATGATTATTATTAATAGTAGTAATAATAATAATAATAATAATAATTATAATGTTATTGGTCATTATGAAGTTGGCGGTGTGGTCCGCCATGCCGGCGGTGGTGGGAAAACCCACCAGCTGGCATGGCAGGCCACACCGCCACTAAAGAACACCTTGAGGGCCGCCATCGGCAGCCCTCACTCACCACCAGGCTGCCTCCATCAGGCAGCTTGGCGGCGCTGCCCCTCGGGCAATGATTCCTCAGCCTCCAGCCTTTCCCTGGCGGGTTTCCCCGCCAGGAAAAGGCTGGCAGAAGGGGTGCAACGGGCATCCCTGGGGGCCCCTGCACTGCCCATGCCCTTGGCATGGGCGGTGCAGGGGTCCCTGTGCAGTGCCCGATCGCGCAGGTGGCAGTGATCTGCATGACGGGTGCAGCTGCACCCACCGCACAGAAGCCGCCGTCAATGTCCAGGCCAGGCATTCCTGTGGGCCGGCAGGCGGAAACAATGTTTCCGCTCGCCGGCCCCCAGGAATGTTCATAATACAGCCAGCGGGGATCCAGGGACGCTGTCGGTCAGTGTTTCAACCGCCGTGTTCATTATGACCACCATTCATTGCTGGAATGTAAACTGGGGAAGAACAGTTTTCATCTGTATTATCACTAAAACTGACATGCAAATGAGAATAATCTATTCAAAGAGAAACCTTCCAGAAGATCACCCATTTGGAGGCTCATTTACATTGAAATGAACTCTAAATGTATATAATAGTGTGGATACAATATATTAGGTGCAATTTTATCATAGTGTTGCTTCATTTTTGTACCCAGCAATAGGTTGCAAAAGCGATGCGACCCATAAAATGTGATTTATTAAGTCACGCAATGCACATGCACCCACACCTCCCACCCTTTCAGATAGTCCACTTACTTATTTCGGTGAGGGGATGGGTCCTGGCATCTTCCACCACCAGTACCTCACCGCCGCATGGTATTCCGTATTGTAATACAGTGAGCAGAGTCATGTTGGCGTTGCAGTGCTGGTGGTGGAACCGCCTCCCTTCCTCTGTTGGCCAGGCCGATGGGGTCAAATTTCATATCCACAGCAACTCCAAATATGGCGGTCCTTGGACCACCAGCACTGGTGGTCAGTTGGCGGCAGTGGTTTCTGCGGTCTTGCAATAAGACCGCTGAAGACTTAATAAGGGCCTCAGTATAGATCTTTATCTGAGAATGGCTGAAGAAATCCTTAAGCTGCAATACTTATCACTAAATTAACAATTTAGTTCCTTTTGAGTTATTAAAGAAATATTTATTTAAAAAATGTATATTGTTTTCATTAATCAAAATCTCAAGTTATAGAAACAAACATGAAGAGTGTCCTGAATCTGTAAGTACTTTATTTATACCCATCTCACAATTGAGACACATCTAAATTATACTGTCTCTGAGTCTGGGGAAGCTAGAAAAGAACATTCAGTCTGTTACATTAAACAAGATTCTCAAGGTTATCTGTCTCATGTGCTTTCAGCTATCATATTTGTCTGATACAATTTGTCAACTCTCTCTAAGACCTGATTCAATCTCTGCAGTGGAATGAATAACTCTGTTGTATCTAACAGCTCTCTAACTAGACAGTTCCCACAACTCTTTTCAAACTTAATCCTATTTCCCTAAACTAATAAACGTAGTATGGTGTCACTAAAATCTCACCTAACACCCTCTATATTGTTCAGATAGTTCTCACTAGTTACCCATAACTCTCATCTCCAACAGCAGCAGCAGTAAGAATTAATGGTCTAGATACAGTGGCCGTCTCTCTGTCTCTCTTGAACTGTCAATTGGGGTCTCTCTGATCAGCTGTCTGAAGAAAATCTCTCATCTCTCCTGTCATCTGCCTCTCCTCTTTCCCTAGGACAACGTTTATACTTATTTTGATTGATACAATTGTTAGCAATGTTATGAGTTTCTTGAGATGTTGTAACAGTAGACAATGCATTGTCTAGTTAGGTGGCAAAGATTGAATGCACGTGCTTCCTTTCTCATGCCCTCTTCACTTCAGTAAAAACAATTTTTCATACATATGTACAACACTCACTCCATTCTCATCATTCATGTAATAATAATGTTTCAAACTCAAGCAAATTTTATTTTCTAAATACACATCAGCACATTCCAAAGCAGTTTAGAAGATAGGTAAGTGTTGGACCTGGCCCTTTTGGCGGGTTCATCCCCTGACTTTTTACCTCCTTCCTCCTATTTTTGCTGACTTCTGGCTGTTGGCTCTAGGACTCTGAGCACTTTAACACTGCTGATCAGTGCTAAAGTGCAGGTGCTCTCCCTTCTAAAGTTGGTATGATTGGCTTATACATAATTGGCATATTTAATTTACCTGACCTGCAAGCCCCTTCTACAGTGGTATCTCTATACCCATGGCATGTAATTTAGATGCTACTAGTGGGCCTGCAGCGCTGCTTGCATCACCCACTGAAATAGCCTTTCAAACCTGTCTCAGGCCTGCAAGCACAGGGCCTTCATGTGCAGTATTCTGTTACAGTGACCTGGCATCTACGTTTACTTGCCAGGCCTAGAACTCCCCTTTACTACATGTAAGTCACCTCTAAGGTAAACCCTAGCTAGCCCTATGGGCAGGGTGCTATGTATGTAGATGACAGGAAATGTGCTTAGTAGCGTGGCCTGTCCTAGTAGTGACAAACAGCCTATTTGGTTTCTCACTGCTGTGAGTGCTGCCTTCTCATAGGATTGCATTGGAAATGCCATGCCTTATGTCTAGGGGGTATTGTCTGATTTATGAGGGGTTGCATAGGCATGTTTGGTATGGTTGTAATGGTAGGGAGAAATGTTGCTTACTGGTTTAAGTGGATTTTTTATTACTGTTACAGAAATGCCACTTCTAGGAAGTGAGCATTTCTCTGTGTTTATGATTCTGGTGTTTTGTAGCTTGACTCCAATCCTCGTCTGAGAAGAATGATAGTTGGGCTTTTTGCATATATTTGTGACAGCCTGTACACAGAGAGGGTGGAGGTCTCACAGAGGTGCATCTGCATTTTGAATAGTCTTCCTGGGCTGAGAGAAGGGGGAGGTGGGGCACACATGCATCTGTAAAGGCTGTGCCCTGGCCTCACACAAAAGGTTTGTTTACCCCCAACTGATGTTTGGAGCCTGTGCTGGAGGAGAGAGGGGGCACTCCCAGAACCAGATGTAACTAGTTGGAACCTCCTCTCCCCTTCTTTGTGAAACCACTGCAAAAACTGACTATAAGTACAGGGGATTTTCCCCACAATTTGGAGACATTTTGAAACTGAAATTTTTTTAACTGGACACAGAATGCTGATGGAGGGACTCACCAGGAACCACCTTGGACTGCTACTGCTGTGCTGACCTGTGACCTGCCTGGTCACTTGGAGGAACTGCCAACTGCCTGCATCCACCTTGTGCTGGCCTGCTGCTGGGACCTGATGGCCTCTGCTCCATTTTGTTCTGTCCCTCAGGTGTTGGGTGCTGTGGCCCCTGACTTCTGCCATCATCTGTTAAAGTGCCTGGAAAGTGCTTCTGCTCATGCCCCCATCGCTTTCAGAGCGCTCTGTTTGTTACCTCAAAGCACCTTGGAAAGCGATTTTCCTTTTGACTTATCTTGCACTCTGAAAGCCTGTTGCCGTGTTCAAAATTGCCCCCTGCACATGTGAAGTGCTTTACCGCCATGAATAATCACTGCTGCAATCCGGGCTTTGTTGGATTTGGAGCACATTGTTAGCGCTGTCCAGCATGCCCCCTGGGGCACAAGGAGAACACAAAGGAAGTGGAGTTGGAGCAAGTGCGCTCCCATCGGTGCCTCCAGGCTGAGGTTCTCTCGGAGGAGCACCCCTCGGGCACCAGAAGGCCATAACGTAGGGCTGATCAACACTGTGGTCCAGGCAAGACCTTTCTCCTTTGTTTGGGAGATGGGTGGGGAAGGAAGCCTCATCAGAGGCTCCCCACCCCACCGGGGCCCTTTGTTTGGCTTGGTAGAGACGGGTGGGGTAGGAAGCCTCATCAGAGGCTCCCGCCCCACCAGAGCCCCTGATTTTGCTGTGGAGACCACAGGTGGGATGGAAGCCTCACCAGAGGCCCCCCCACACCACCAGGTCCCCTCTAGGGCCCCCAAGTGTTTTTGTGGCTTTGCCCCCCCCCTTCTAGAGGGCGGGTTGGGCTACCGGGGGGTACAAAGATCATGGGCCCCAGGATGGGCCTGATATAAAAACTGAAGGGGGTGCATGCCGCCCCCTCCCCCTAACATCACCACGAGGCCCCCATTGTGCACAAGGAATGCCGGGGACCCCCTAGTTGTGCTTCATGGCACTAGAGGTGCCTTTTCCTCAAAAACATTAAATGTACATATGCTTTGCCCCTGTTTCTTTTATGTGCATACTGGGACTGATATGTTAGCCTGTCAATGATGATGTGCCATATGTTTCTAATGTTCCTGGTATGGGCATTCATGATAGTTTTATGACAAGTGTATTGCTTTAGGGATGTGATTCCTGAAAACTGTTTCTGTTGCAGAATAATAAGTAAACAGTGTGTTATGTGTGACTACTGCTGGTTTCTGCAGAGTAACTATTGTGTAACATTCTGACGACTGCTTGAGTAACAGGGTATTACTGATATGTTGTGGTGTAATTATGTTGTGTACAATACAGTTTATTTTGATAGAACTTGGTGTTGTGTTTCCTTTGTGGTAGGGTTAGTGTGTTATGTGTTTTGTGTGTGTTGTTCAATTGCTTTACACATTGCCTCTGGGATAGGTCTGACTGCTGGTGCCAAGCTACCAAGAGGGTGAGCAGGGGTTATCTTGGACTTGTAACTCCTGTGCCCTCACTAGAGTGGGTGGGTTCTGCCTGGCTTAGGTGCATACCCTAGCCAACCAGAAACCCCATTTCTAACAGTAAGGATGTAGGTAATACTGGTTCGGTTGTTTTAAAGAAAGATGGCATTTCATAAGTCGAGAAGAGGTCTTAGAAGAAACAGAGGTTTTCACAAGTCATGGTTGGACAGAGTTTAGAGCATGTTTTTAATTTCTCAAGCAACATCAGATTTGTGTCTAGTAATTCATTTCCATGTTAGTGCTTAGTAGATTAGATTCTTAGGGGCATATTTATACTTTGTTTGCACCGAATGTGCATCAAAAATGTTGACGCACATTCGGCGCAAACTTCGCCCCATATTTATACTTTGAGGCCTAACCCAGCGGATGTCAAAAATCCTCCCAATGCACCATTTTTTGGATGTGGGAAACCGCCTTGCGTTAATGACATGCAAGGTAGGCGTTCCTGTCCAAAAAATGACTTTAAGGCCTGTGCACCTTATTTATACTCCCACGTCATTTCGACGCACAGGAGGGGGTGGGCCTTAAGAACTGCGCCAGCCTGATGTGCACTGTTTTTTAACGCCTGGGTGAGGGCAGGTGTAAAGGGACCTGTGGTCTCACTTCCATGGTCTCTGACCATGGAAGCAGTCCAGAGGTGCCCTTCCCTGCCTCTAGGGACACCCCCTGCCACCCTCTCCCATCCCTGGAGGACACCCATGGATGGGGGACCCATCCCAGGTAAGTACAGGTAAGTTGAGGTAAGTATTTTTTTTTTTAAGTGCCATAGGGGGGCCTAATTTGAGCCCCCCTACATACCTCTGTGCCCAATGACCATGCCCAGGGGACAGAGGTTCCCTGGGCATGGCCATCGGGCAGGGGGGCATGACTCCTGTCTTTGCTAAGAAAGGAGTCATTTCAATGGGGGTTGCGTGTCAAAAAATGGTGCAGGTCCGGTTTGAGTCATGATTTTTGCCTCAAACCTGACTTTCACCATTTTATGACGCACAAACCCCATTTTCCCCTACGCTAACGTCAATCCTTAAATAAGGCGCCCGCATGGCGTGTAGGAATGGTGTTAGACGGTGGTAAACATTTTCACGCAAACCAGCGCCGCCGCTGGTTTGTGCCAAAAAGTATAAATATGACCCTTAATTTTCAAATGTTTCTATTGGGCTTATCAATTTCTCTGTGATGGTATGAAACTATCATAATTATTTCAGATTCCTGTTTTTTTTAATTTTAATTGTTATTTCTAATTTATTTTGTTATATTCTTCAGTCACTCTTCCACTCATTTCTATATTGTTTTTTTATTTTTATTTTTAATTTGTTTTCTCTGTGTTCTTCATTATTAATCTTATTATTGCACAGAAGCAATAAAAAGCAATAATACATATTATCACCAACATAATAGCGATTAAGATATGACTGAGGAGTCCTCCTCCCAGATCTTTTAACCGTGTTCCGCCTTTTGCAAACACTTTAGAGATACTTTCAGCTATAGATGGAGTCTCCAAAGGTTTTGCATCTAGTTTCAAATCAGTAATGTCACTTGCATGTGCTTCTATCTTTTTACTTTAATCTGGAATATAACTGCAGCAATTTTTAATTCTTAACATTTTACAGGCTGCAGCCTTTTCAACTAAAAGAATGTCTAAAGCATATCAATTTTGTAAAACCATTGATCTTACAACAATAAGCTCAGTGTTTTCTAATAACATAGCTCCAGATGCACTTGTTGCCATTCTATCTACAACTGTGGATAATTGTCTTATTTTCTAAACATTAAATACCACTCCCATTTTTGGAATAACTACTCCAAATATCTCCCCCATCATTTGTGTCTCTTCATTCACGCTTCTTGTGTATCTCCTAATTGCTGGTGTCTTTGTTAGTACATCCAAAGAATCCACATGATGCATTTTGGGGAAAACTATCCTAAATAACATATTCCTTCCCAAAATGCAGGCAATTTGAAGTAAGCATTCTTTCCACAAAAAATACATGCATAGTATAGTTGGATCATCTTCTTGCAAGATTTGCGGTTCACCTCCTATTAATTTTAAAAGTGTGCTCACACCTACTATTCCTCACTAAAATTTTCTTTCCTTGTATCCAGCCTTAATTTAGGTACAGTTACTTTTTTCAGAATTCATCTTTTTCTCTTTACCATACATTCCTTGGTACATCATTTTTATTATTTACAGTCTTTGTAAGCCTTTAATTTCTTTCTTCTAACATTTCTATAAAAAAAAAAACTCTTGTTCATTAATTGTACTTGCCTTAACAGTATTTATTGAAAAATAAGTTCCAAAATACTGCCAAGCTGTCTCCATTTCTTTAGCTTTTGGGTGTATATTCATATCTTTCTTTTATGATACATTTAAAAGCACCATATCTTAATTTGAAAAATAATATTCAAAATGTTATTATCTATATACTAGGCTAGGCAAGGTACTGCAAGAAGTAACACACATGAGTGGTATGTGAGGATATGAGACTTGTTCGTCTACTAAAGAAGGCATGTGTGCACAAACATAGCAATCCTTAACATCTAGAGTTCTAGTGATTCTTACACTAATCTTGAATAAACATTAATTTCATAATCATCTTTCAGAAAGTTTACAAAGGATGATTTCACTCTGTTTCTGTCTATTGTGGAAAGATATGTTGCATTCTGCACTAAAGATATACTCTTCTCAGAGACTGATGTAAAATAGATCACTAGGAACATTGTCATAAACCTTAATCTTGTTAATATGAGGAGAGTCCCTAGAGATATATTAACTCTAGCACTAGTAACAGTACACATTTTTCAACAATCATATCTGCTACCAAAGAGAAAAATATATATATGTATATTTGTCTGGTTCTTTGTTAGTAAATCTTGTTAGACCATCCCTAACTTTACTCAGTGTTCTTATTTGTTCTCCCTAAATGTGTTTATTTTAATCTCAGCTCTTTGTAAGTTTCTTACTATTTCTCACTTAATTATTCTTTATACACTATCTTTTGAAATGTGATGTTTCTCTCTCTGTGCAGCTTCTTTTCAAGGAAGGTCAGGCTGTTTTGTGCTCCATTTAATTATGTCAGAGATTGGTAAGTTCATTATTTGTCCCAGATAGTATGTCCATTTGAGTGATGAATATCTTAGACAAGGTGCTAGTGCTCTTTTTGACCTTCTGAGTGTGTCTGATAATTCTTCCCTCTCACTAACATCACTTGATTCTTCTTCCTCTTTGATTGTTTCCAGTTGTGGTAGATACTGAGCACACTCAATTTTTGTTTGTTTTTGGCACTCCTCTGTCAGATCTCAGTTGCTTATCTTTTATTAATGTGGCTGTTTGGAACTTGTATCTTCCCATGGGTCCTCAAGTTCACCATAGTGCAATGGTGTCTGAGTTGAGTAGATAGATTATTTATGTGGAGGAAGGTTTCCCCCAAACTATAATGGCGATTTGGCATTTCTGTGTGTGCTGCAAAATGAGGCACACATAGAAATACCAAAGCATCATTTTAGACACATTCCTGCTCATTAACAATCATCCATGGCATTTTGCTTCTTCTATGTGTGCTGTAAAATGCAAAAGCAAAAAACGAGGACGAATAAAAGCATTCCTACTTGTTTTGCCATGCTAACACCACCCCTGGGGTTTCATTAGTTTTTGGCGCTGCCACAAATTTACGATTTCTCATAAATCTGGGGCAGTGTCAAAAGTAATGGGTGTTGCAGTGGAACGCATACTGCAACAGTCAATGCACGCTCCTCTGATGCAGAAAACTGCTTTGGAGAGGCCCATATTTACAAGGAGGTGTAACATCGCAAAAAGTGGCATTACACTTCCTTGTAAATATGGAGCAGTGGTTAACGCTACTGGAGATCATGAAAAGTGACACTCCAGTGGCCCTAGGGGCTCTTAAATATGCCCCTGAGCGTCCACTGGGTTTCAATATACAAAAGGAATTGAACATTTACTTTTTTCACATGGATAGTTGTTGGGGAACAGGCTGGGGACTTTAGGAGTCTCTTGTGGAAGAAAGGAGTTTCGAGAGAGTTTAGCAAGTATGTTTATTTTAGATATAATCACTTGAGCTTGTTCTGCGTGAACTCTGTTTTTATAACGGAATATGTTTATCATTCCTGTTTTGAGTTGTCATTATCAGATATGCCCTACTAAGATATGTTCAGGGTTCCCCACAAGGTATTATTTTCATTTCACTCTTTTTATTTTCATGGGGCACATTTGTTATAGCCTTCTTTTTAATGAATGGTACAGGACAGACACTATTGCTGTCCAAAGGAGACAAGGGATTGAATAGCTGAGTCATTTGTGTTTTACCAATGTATCCTATAGGATTAGATTGTATTTATTTTGAATGTATTTGAAATATGATTCTGTATAATTGAACTGGAAGTTAGAGGTAAGAGAATTATGTTCATCACTGAACAACCTGGATTACTCCAAGACAATGATCATTGTTCTCTGATGTACTGATGAATGTTATAAGAGCAGACCTGTTGACAGAGCATTGTTTCTCATTTTGCATTTGATTTATGTATGGATGTTGTGTTTCCAATGTATTGGTTATGATTCTTCTATTTTAATATTTTGATGATTACTATTTGGATAATTTAGTGCTTGCGAAAGAAGTACATTTATTATGTATTTCAAATCATAAGCACAACTTCAAAATAGCGACTATCTTATTTCCATTGTGAGCAGTTAGTTGTGTGGAACACACTACACCCCACACAAAAAGGTGCCACACCTGGTTAAAAAACATAGAACTTACTTTAATGAAAAAGCAAGACTGAAGCAAAAAAAACATGAACTGAGACATGCTTTTTTAAAGAATAAACTGAAATGAAGTGCCTAAAAGCATGAAGCACCATCTATGACTATCTGGTTTTGTTGGACAGGGTCAAATCTGAAAAGTCGGGCTCACCTTGGCCTGCTGAAATGTTTCCTTGTTTGTATTGGGGTGAAGGGCGATGTGAGGAGAAGGGGATGAAAACAATGGGTTGGTTCTGAGCCGTGGAAAGTCGGATATGTGTCTGAAATGCAGGAGAAGTGTTGCGCTGCTGGTGATGCAATGTCCTTCATCCTCGCAGTTATGGCAATGCATTGGTGCCACTAGAGATGTCGAGGATTCGGGCGGCCAACTGCGTTGATGTAGCAGCATTTTATGGCCACTTCCAAGGGCCCAGGATTGGATTCACACCACTTGGCATGGCAAAACTCACAATTAGTAGAGTCCAGGCCCTGTAGGCAATGAGTTGGAAGTCTTTTGTGTCCCTGAGACTGCAGAAAACAGGAGGTAAGACATCAAGCCCTTTTAGACACTCTGGTTCTGGGTTCAGGTATTGTGGGTCCAGTCCTTCTCACCCAGTCATGGAGGGAAGAAGGCAGAGAGTCAGCACACGAAGAAAGCAGTTCCTGAAGAGCAGCATGCAAGCAGATTAGCAGTCCTTGTAGCCCTTCTTCCTGGTAGAGTATCCACAAGTCCAGTAGTGTACTGACTTGCTAGGATCAGAAGTCCTGTTCGTATGCCCAGCGGTGCCTTTGAAGTGGGGGAGACTTCAAAGAAGGGCTTTGAAGTGCTCCCTCACTGTCCTGCTGCCAAACTCACTACAGGGGGTTAAGCATTCCTTTTTGTGTCCAGCTCCTCCCTCCCATCCTTCTGATGATGGCCCATCAGTCACACCTAGAATCACATCACTTTCTGTGTGGCTGCCTAGAGGGAATGCACAAGGCTCAGCTGTCATCCCACCCCAGACATGTATGGGAGACAAGCTGCAGGCACAGAGGGCTAAGAGCAGGAAAATGCCAACTTTCTAAAAGTGGTATTTTCAAAATTGTAACCATAAATCTATCATTAAAAAATTGTTATCATTACAATTCCATAGGTACTACACATGACAGATCTACCCCTTTTCAACCAGGAACTACAGCTTTTTAAATGTAATAAGGAATCCCCAATGTTATCTAATGAGAGGGGTAGGCCTCACTAGTGAAAAACGAATTTGAGAGCTTTTCACTACGAGGGCATGTAAAACTTACAAAGTATGTGTCTTGTATTTTAATTACAAAGTAACATGCCCTATGGGCTACCTAGGGCCTAACTTAGTGGTATGTGTAATAAAAGGAGAGTTTAAGGGTTGGCAAGGTGTTTTAATTGCCAAGTTGGCATGGCATTGTAAAGCTGCATTCAGGCTGCAATAGTAGACCTTTGAAATGTTTTAAAATGCTACTTAAGTGGTTAGCACGAATAGCGCTGCAGGCCCACTACTAGCATTTAATTTACAGGCCTTGGGGTACGTAATATACTTTGTTAGGGACGTATAAGTAAATTAAATATGCCAATAAGATATATACCTTGTTTTAGGGAGAGAGCACAAGCACTTTAAAAAAATAGTTAGCAGTGTTAAAGTGCACAGAATCCTGAGGTCTTCAAAAATTAATCCAACTAAATGGAAGGCAAGCAGGCAAAAAATTTGGGTAAAGACCACTCCAAGTCTGACAAATGTAACAACTACTCCAGGTTAAGCAAAAGTAGGGAAAGTGTTGTACTTTGGAGGGGGTATATTTACTATTCCGTCCCCAGTCTAAGTAACGGTAGGGAATGCATTGAACTTCAAAAGAGTTAGTTTTACTATTCCCACTTCAGTCTAGATAATAGGTGGGAAAGCTTTGCGTAAGAAAAATTACACTAATGTGGCGCAAGGCACTGCTAGGGGCTTATGAATATGCCCCTATATCAATTAAGATATGACACATTCCTGTCTTCTCCCTGGATTGACACACTAAGTGCTGCCTAGAGCCAACACAGGCACCCTTGTGCCATGGTGCTAGGGTCCCTACATTAGAGGCAGGATTGTTTTTGTACAGGAAGGGAGACTTTCTGCACAAAAGAAAACCTTAAGAAATGTTCCTCTTTCTATGTGTGCTGAATTCAGCACTTGTGGGAAGGTGGAATAATGATAAATAACCATATTTCTACTTGTACACCTCTGGTGGGTAGACATGCAATTTTGATACAATCCCAGATTTATAAGTCTTTGGAAATCTGGGAATGCACCATAATCCATTGGTGAATACATGGAAATGTCCATGCTCCACCCATGGAATGCCCTTCCAATGCATAGTAATCCAAAGTAGAGATTTGTGCTACCTTATTTTACTCTGAATTCACTAAGCCATGCAGAGCCACACTAGAAGGCTTATTTACAAGCCCCATGGCACAGGGCAGTACAGCAAGTGACCTTGCTGTGCTGTCCTGCACTTCAGGGAAAGGGCAGAAATGCACAATATCTACAAGATACAGGACATTTCTGTCCTCTCCCTACACTAGTGCATAATGGACTGCCTAGCACTGATGCATGCACCCTTGCTCCATGGTGCAAGGAAGCATGTGTTGCATGGAGGCTTTTTCCTCTTTCTATGTGTGCTGCGGAATGCACACACAAAGAAAGAGGAACAAATGGAAGAAATAGAGATATTTCTCCATGTTGTGTCTCACTTGGGGAGGAATACGATTTTGACGCATTCCCAGATTTACAGATTCTTGTAAATCAGTGAATGCGTCAAAACTCATGGGTGTTACATGTGAAAACTCACTGCAATGCCCATGGAACTTCTCCCTGATGCAGTGTAAGGCAACACAGCGACTTGCACTGCACTGCTTTACACCATATCTACAAGTCCATGGAAAGCCATGCAAAGGGCTTTGCATGGCCTTGTAGATATGGGCCTGCACAATGCGCCTCCGGTGTGTTACAACATGTGATGAACCGGTGACACTCAGGGCTTGTAAATAAGCCCCTAGATGACTTAGCTTAGCTTAGTAGATCTCACTTAAGCCTTTGTGCTGCCTTGTGTCACCTTACTTGATGTAAGGGCAATCCAAGGGCTCAGTAAATTTAGGCCCCGATGTCATAAACAGCTCATCTTTGGATAGTCATTCCACCTATGTTGATAAATTTCAACTAATTCTAAACATTATTCTGTAAATAAATCCATACACATTTGCTAAATCTATTCCAAAAAATCAAAAATCCAAAAACGGAATGCTGAAAAGCTCTCAATGGCTTTCAAAATGTTACTCTTTTTATAGTATATTAATCAGGAAACTGACAGCCTTTGAGTGGATGAAGAGACAGCAGAAATAGAAATTGAAAGGTAATGCAGGAAATAAGTGAGAACATTTCTCAAACAAGGTATTCATTCATTAGTCTTCCTTATTTTTAATTTACATTGCGACACAGCTCATACAATTGATATGTCTGATTCCTGCAATTTAGAATCCATGAGACCGTTAGTTTAGGTAGTGGTCAATGCAGAATTTTGACTGCCTTCTTTTTGTGTTAGGGGGCTATAGTGGACATGAAGTAGCTAACTTTGGAATCACCAGAAGAACTACTCTTCTTGAGTCTTTATCATTCACCTACAGTTCATATTTTTTTCCAAAATACACATGGATGAAATTAGTGAAATTGCACTTTTATACCTGTCCCCCAACAGAAGATGCCCCCAGAGATAACGGTAACTCTAAACTTCAGGATCTGGATCAACAGCCTGGCCCATCAGGGACCACTGGATAATTGGTCACCCAACCCCACTCATAGTCCACCACAGAACCTCCTCCATCAGTATCCAACACCACAGCACCCACCCAGCATCCCCACACCTCTGTCCACAGGACAAGTCAATCAGAAGTGTGCCCACCTGTACAGGGACCCAAGTCCACACCTCACACCCAAGACAATCAGGGACCTGGGGTCAGTAGCAGTGGGCACATCATTCGGGGGACAGGGGTTCAGGGCAACAGGTACACTGAGAGGACCATGGGGGCCTGGTGGAGGACAGGCACAGTGAACCGACTCTCCAGGAGGCACTCACCAAGATCCTGGGTGCCTACCAACAATCTCAGGACATGATGGGCCAGATCCTTGACAACATGCAGGAGAACAAGTGGCTGCAGGAGGAACACCATCAGAAGATCAGGGAGAACTTGCAGGCTCTCAACACCACCATGAGCTCCATAGCAGGGATGCTGGCAGACACGGCCAACATCATGAGGGAATCAACAGCACACCAGCAGGTCCCTACCACTAGCCAGTCTATTGACCAGCCCACCACCTCCGCTGCAGCTAGTGGGCAGGAGGCCCTGCCACAGGACCCACTGGTCACAAGAACCCCTCCCCTGCAGAAGGTGAACCACCCCGCAAACGTTCCTTCTGACTCAGACAGAAGCCACTTGCAAAGACCAAGACCACCACCACCACCACCAGGAAATGAGACTCTTCTGATTGTCCCCCTTGTGTCCAACCCTGTCACCTTGTCCACTTTAAACTGCCTTTGCTCCCCTTCCTGTCAATCAATCAATCAGTGTATTTGTAGAGCGGACTCCCACCCGTGAGGGTCTCAAGGCGCTGAGGGGTGGGGGGTGCTGCTACTGCTCAAATAGCCAGGTTTTGAGCCGCATCCTGAAAGTCAGCAGGTCTTCGGTCTGTCATAGGGGTAAGGGAAGGGTGTTCCAGGTCTTGGCGGCGAGGTGGGAGAAGGATCTGCCTCCGGTAGTCACTCTTCGGATGCGAGGGACGGTGGCGAGGTCAGCCGAGCGGAGTTGGAGGGACGGGGTGTAGAAGGTGAGTCATCTGTTGAGGTAGGCTGGAACGGTGTTGTGGAGCAACTTGTGTGCATGGGTGAGGAGCTTGAAGGTTATCCTTTTATTGATGGGGAGCCAGTGTAGGTCTCTCAGAAGGGGAGTGATGTGGCTGTGGTGGTGGGCATCGAGGATCAGGCGTGCGGAGGCGTATTGCATGTGTTGCAGTCGTTTGAGGAGTTTGGCCGGGGCTCCTCCGTATAGGGCGTTTCCGTAATCAAGTTTGCTGCTGATGAGGGCTTGGGTGACTATTCTTCTTAAATCTGTGGGGATCCATCGGTAGATCTTGCGGAGCATGCAGAGGGTGTTGAAGCAGGATGAGGAGACAGCGCTGACTTGCTTGGTCATGGAGAGTGTTGAGTCGAAGATGATGCCCAGGTTGCATGTGTGGTTGGTGGGTGTTGGGGCTGCTCCCAGAGTGGTCGGCCACCAGGCTGAAGGGTTGGCATCAAGGATGAGGACCTCCGTCTTATCTGAATTCAACTTCAGTTTGCTCTTGCTCATCCATTCGGAGACGGCCTTCATTCCTTCTGGAAGGTTGGATTTGGCAGTGAGGGGGCCCTTGGTGAGGGAGAGGATCAGTTGGGTGTTGTCGGCGTAGGAGATGATGTTGAGGTTGTGTAGCCGGGCGACGCGGGCGAGTGGGGCCATGTAGACGTTGAACAGTTTAGGGCTGAGGGGCGAACCTTGGGGAACACCGCAGGTGATCTTGGAGGCTTTGGAACAGAAAGGAGGGAGGCGGATGCTCTGGGTTCTGCCCGAGAGGAAGGAGGTGGTCCACTCCAGAGCTTTGTACCAGATCCCTGCATTGTGGAGGCGTGTGCGTAGGATGCGGTGGCATACGGTGTCGAAGGTGGCCGAAAGGTCCAGGAGAATGAGGGCTGTGGTTTCGCCATTGTCAAGAAGGGCCCTGATGTCGTCGGTGGCGGCAATGAGGGCGGTTTCAGTACTGTGGTTGCTGCGGAACCATGACTGGGATGGGTCCACGATGTTGTTTTCTTCGAGGTAGTGGGTCAGTTGTCTGTTGACGATCTTCTCGATGACCTTGGCCGGGAATGGGAGCAGGGAGATGGGACAGAAGTACTTGAGGTCCCTCGGGTCCACCATGGGTTTCTTTAGTAGGGGTTTGATCTCAGCATGCTTCCAGCTCTCGCAGTCTCGAAGGAGATGTTGATGACTTAGCGGAGGTAGGGTGCGATGGTGGTGCTTGCTTTGTTAAAGATGTGGTGCGGGCATGGGTCTGACGGAGATCCAGAGTGGATGGTGCCCATGGTTTTGATTGTGTCATCTTCGTTCACATTGGGCCAGACGAGCAGGGGGTCATAGTTGAAAGTGGGTGGAGTCTGAGGAGTCAGTGATTGGTGGGGTGGTCTGGCTGTTGAAGCTGTCATGGATGTCTGTGAGCTTGTGGTGGAAGAAGGCGGCGAGGGAGTTGCACAGGTCTTGTGACGGTGGGATGTCGTTTGTGCTGGAGCTGGGGTTGGAGAGTTCATTCACAATGTTGAAGAGCTCCTTGCTGTTGTGTGCGTTGTTGTCCAGGCGGTCTTTGAAGGAGGTTTTCTTGGCAGTTCTTATGAGGTGATGGTGATTGCGGATGGCGTTCTTGAAGGCGGCATGGTTGTCTGGTGTTTGTTCAAGGAGCCACTTTCTCTCCAGTTTCCGGCAGGTTTGCTTGGTGGCTCGAAGGTCGGAGGTGAACCAGCTGGCTCTCTTGTTGGCACCTCTGTTGAAAGGTTTACTGAGTGGGGTGAGAGTGTTGGTGCAGTCATCAATCCAGCGCCAGAGGTTGCAGGCTGCGAGGGTGGGATTGGTGGGTTCGGTGGGTGGTTTTCGGGCGAGGCTGGTGTTCAGCTGGTCTTGGCTGATTTTGCTCCAGTTGCGTCAGGGGATATGTTGGGTGCGGTAGTGCGTGGTGGGTTTCTGGAAGGTGAAGTGGATGCAGCGGTGGTCGGTCCATGGGAGTTCGGTGGTGTGGCTGAAGGTGAAGTGGGGGCTAGCGGAGAAGACGGGGTTCAGCCTGTGGCCAATGGAGTGTGTTGGGGTAGTGACGAGTTGTATGAGTTCGAGGGTGGCGAGGTTGTCAATTAGGGTGGTGGAGTTGGGGTCGTTGTTATTCTCCAGGTGAAAGTTCAGGTCGCCGAGGAGGATGTAGTCGGTGGAGACTAGGGCATGCCTGCTGACAAGGTCAGCAAAGGAGTCGCAAAACTGAAGTCGTGGTCCGGGGGGTCTGTAGATGAGGGTTCCTCTGAGGGTGGTGTTGGTGTGGATCTGGAAGTGCAGGTGTTCGGCGGTGCTGATGGTATCGTTGGTACATGTCATGACCCTGGTGTTGTTCTTGTGGACAATGGCAATTTCGCCTCCGACTCCGTTGGTGCGATCCCTGCGGGTGATCTTGTAGCCATTCGGAATGGCTATTGCAATGTCTGGGGCCGAGGAGGCGTTCATCCAGGTCTCTGTCAGGAAAGTGACGTCCGGGGTGGAGGTGTAAAGCAGGTCCCAGAGTTCGACAGCGTGTTTGCATGCGGAGCAGGTGTTAAGTAGGATGCATCGGAGGTAATTGCGGTCAGGCTCGACAGGAGATTTGCGATTTGGAGGCTGGTGAGGCTGCAGTTCCGGCAGGTGAAGGGTCCCTGGGTGTGCTTAGGGGAGGTCATTGTAATGGCGTTGCTGGCCGTGGTGGTCTTGGGGACCAGGGGTTCTGGCGCTGGGTGCGGTCTGGAAGCGGACGGGCGCAGATGGGCTTGCCTTAGGCACGCCTTCATGCGCCAGTGGCGCACCCGCTGTGTGCTGTTGCCATATAAGGGGAGGTGGGAGGGAGGGGCAGCAGGGAGGAGGGAGGATGTAGAAAATGGGCGAGCTGGGGGGTTGGGCCACAGGGATGCTGCAGCAGGAAAAACAGAAATTGAAGTGGAGGGGGGGCGGGGCAGCAGGGACGCAGCGGCAGGGCAGAGAAAACAAAAGGGAACCTGGAGCAGCGGCTACACCGGCATGCGGTGCAGGGGAGCGACCTGCCTGAAGCAGGGTCAAGGGTCGCTCCCTTCACTGTGCAGCGGCTGCCATATAAGGGGAGATAGGAGGGAGGGGCAGCAGGGAGGAGGGAGTGGGCAGCGAAAGGGCGAGCGGGGGCAGAGCCGCAGGGACGCAGCGGCGGGAAAAAGGGAAATTGAAGTGGAGGGAGGGGGCAGGGCCGCACGGACGCAGCAGCGGAAAAAAGGGAAATTGAAGTGGAGGGAGGGGCGGGACCGCAGGGACGCAGTAGTGGGAAAAAGGGAAATTGAAGTGGAGGGAGGGGGGCGGGGCCACAGGGACACAGCGGCGGGGCAGAGAAAAGAAAAAGGGAACCTGGAGCAGTGGCAACACCGGCACACGGTGCAGTGGAGTGACCTGCCTGAAGCAGGGTCAAGGGTCCCTTGCACACTGCACCAGTGCTACCAACAGACTGGAACAATAACCTGGACTTTCCTCTACCATCACCCCATTCCCTTGCACTTTACCCTCAATTTTACATCACCACAATAAACACCCTTAAACACAACTTGACTGAAAGTATTTTAAGTGTTGAAAATGTGCATTTAAGGGAACAATCACATCTGGTTCACATGATATGGACACTGTGATAGCATACAATTAATGACCTGTATCAGTCTGTGGTAATTACATCAGGACACTGTTTTCATATCACCAACATCTGTCAGATTACAAGCCATAGGTCACAGAATGTTTAGATGCAAAGGAAGCAAATGCCATCATGTCACAGTCAAACAGATGAAATCATTATTCAGAGAAATGATCAGTTCCACTGTCTCACCTATGTATTGATGTATAACTGATGTTCTGTTTTCCACATCCTCATCCTCTGCCTCCTCATCCTCACTGGCCTCAGGGTCCACTGCTGCCACAGGGGCATCTCCAGGGTCCTCCTCCTGCAGAAAAGGTACATGCCGTCTGAGGGCTAGGTTGTGCAACATTCAGCATGCCACTACTATCTGGCAGACCTTCCCGGGTGAGTAGCACAGGGATCCACCAGTCAGATGGAGGCACCTGAACCTGGCCTTCAGGAGGCCGAAGGTCCTTTCAATTATTCTTCTGGTTCGCCCCTGTGCCTCATTATAATGGTTCTCAGCCCCTGTCCTGGCATTTCTCAAAGGGGTCAGGAGCCATGAAAGGTTTGGGTAGCCAGAGTCACCTGCACACAGTGAGGGACAAACTTTAGCATTACACAATCCTATGGGGATAACACCTCAAGGCATACACTGACATACAGTGGGTGGGGACTTTGGCTCACCTACTAGCCACACCATGTGCCTCTGTAGTTGGGCCATCACATTTGGGATGCTGCTATTCCTCAGGACAAAGGTGTCATACACCGACCCAGGATACTTGGCAGTGAGATGTACTGGTCAGCCAGGCACACCATTTGCACATTCAGTGAGTGGAAACTCTTCCAATTCCTGAACACCTGTTCATTCTGGTGGGGGGGACTAACGCAATATGTGTACAGTCAATCGCCCCAATAGTATTGGGGATATGGCCCATTGCATAGAATCCTGCTTTAACAGTGGCAAAATCTTCCATGTGGGTAGAAACAATGTAGCTGCACATGTGTTCCACCATGGGAGACAGGAGCCCTGACAGCACGATTGAAAACATTGGTTGAGATATTCCTGCTATCAAGCCCACTGTCATTTGGAAAGAACCAGTTGCCAGAAAATGGAGCACTGATAGCACTTGCACAAGAGGGGGATCCCAGTGGAATGATGCTGAAATCATGTCAGTTTCCAATTGGGCACACAGCTCTGTGATTGTGATCCTGTCCAGTCTATAGTTCAGTATAGTGTGCCTGTCCTTTAGCGTAGCCAAGTCCACAAGGGGTCTATACACAGGGGTTTGTCTCCTCCTAGTCATCCACAGTGGAAGGTATCTGAGGCACACAAGAGTGAGTAGTCTGTCACAATTTGAACAACCACCTCAGTGTCCATACAGCATCAATGTGATGGGACAGTGGGAAAGGCAATGTATGTGCTATTTTAGGCAATGACACAGTTATGGTTTGTCTGATCATTGTCCACCACCATGAAATGGCAACCACCTGTCCTGTATCTTGGGAAAAGTGGAAATGAGAAAACTCTGCTGACGTTTTGCTTCATGGCGGATGGCGGTCTTGCACCGCTGTGCAATTCCTCATTGGATAATATGGAGCTTCATGGAGTACAGTGGCCAATGGGTATCTGCGCCGGTGGTGACGGTATACACCGCCGCAGATGTGACCACCATTTTATATCCAAATCCTCACTTGTTTCCTGACTTTCCACAGGATGACACCTACACTGCGTGTGCTGCTGTGACCTGTGTCTGGAACCTACCATGTCCTGTGTGAATGGGGAAAGGGCCCCTGCCTTCACTTCGGAGGAGTTGGAGCGACTGGTGGATGGGGTCCTACCCAGTATGGGCTGTTGTATGGGCCTCCAGACCAACAGGTGAGTACACCAGGGGCACAATGCATGCGGGAAGGATGCATGAGGACGTGTGTGTAATCATCATGTCCTCGGGGTGGGATGTTTGGTGGTAGTGTACATGGTGGGTGCCGGACCATGTGTGTGCCAATGGTGATGGAAACAGGATTGGTGGGCCATATGTGTGACAGGCTGGATTGTATGGTTAATGGTGTCCTCCAGTCTGTGTTTCGTCTGCAGGTCAGCACCCATCAGAAGAAGGGATTGTGTCATGCCATCACCAAGAACGTGCGGAACCTGGGGGTCAAGAGCAGGCAGAGCACCCACTGCAGGAAACGGTGGGAAGACCAGAGACGCTGGGCATAGAAGACAGCAGAGGCTCAGCTGGTGATGCTTCCCTCTGAGGAAGGGGTGCCCTTTGGAACCTGACCCCCCCTGATGGCCCACATACTGGTGGTGGCCTTCCCAGAGCTGGATAGGCGCTTGAGGGCATCACAACAGCCACAAGGGGGTGAGTACAGTGGGCATTACTACAATAATTGGTAGGTGGCATGGGATCCAGGTGGTGCTTGTGAGTTAGTGGGTGCCCCTTAATGCCAGGCCAGACATTGCAGCGTGATCCAGCTCAAGGGTAATGGGTGTGTGGTAAATGCAGGTAACCTAGCTTGTTTGCATTCCATGTCAGTCAGGGCTTAGTGGGGCTCAGGAGGGGTGCATTTGGAAGTGTTTGGCCCTCATCTTGCTGTGGCACCTAGCCAAATCAATGGCAGTGCAATGCATAGTGCTCAATCCTGATCCTTGTGTGTGACGGTGCAGTGTATGGCAACTGTAGTGTTTGTGCTTTATTTGACCCCGTGTTCCCTTTTTCTCTCTCCTCCCCTTTTTTCTTCTGTCATCCTGTCCATGTGTGCATTAGCATCATCTGGCGGAGGACTAGGGGCACCGGCGACAGAGAGAGCTGCATCCCACAGGACCCAAGAGGCAGAGCCTACCGACGCTGAGGGAACCAGTGGGATGGAGGGCGAGGGGAGCACCATGGCGGAGACAGTTGGTGACAACACAGACTCAGATACTTCCTCCGATGGAAGCTCCCTGGTGGTGGCAGACACCTCTGGGACCACCCCAGCTGCAGGTACAGCAGCCACCCCGTACCAGCACCGCCCTCCCAGTAGTCCCTCAGTGAGTTGCCCATGCCCACTCACCCAGGAGGGTGGGCATCTCCTTCGACCCAGGCACCTCAGGCCCTGACCCAGTGAGCCCTGCAGCCCTGATTGAGGAGGCTATTGACCTCCTGAGATCCATCTCTGTAGGGTAGTCAACCATTGTGAATGCCAGCGGGGGGCTGGCATTACGGATGCAGCAATGCAATGCATTCCTGGAGGGCATCCACAGTGGATTGGTGGCCCAACAGAGATCGATTCAGGCTCTGGCCTCCTCTCTGATGGCAGCCATTGTCCTCGTTCCTTCTATCCCCCTCCTCCAACACCACTTCCCAGTCCAAGCCTCCTCAACCCCAACCCATCCCATGCACACATACAGATGAGCATGCACACAAGAGTGGTACAGTCAAACACAGGCACCACACTTTAGCCCACAAGCACTCATGCAAACACCAGACAGTTGCAACACAACCACATCCACTGCTTCCACTGTCTCCCCCTCCGCCTCCTCCTCCACCTCCCTCACAGTGATATCCACACTCACACCTGCATGCACTGCTTCAAAATCCACCACCAGCATCAACACACCAAGCAGCACACACACCTCACTAGCAGACACCTCCACAACATCCATCCACGCGTCCCCTGTGTCCTCTACCACCCTGTCTGTCCCCTCTCCTAAAGGACACAAATGAAGGCACTCAGACACCCAACAGCCATTCACCTCACATGAGCACACTTCCCATGCACCTGCACCCAAGTCCAGCAGATGTACTCCTCCAACAAACACTCCCTCAACCTCCACTCCCATCCCTCCTCCCTCATCCCGCCCAACCGTTCCAAAGAAGCTTTTCCTTGCCCAACTTGACCTCTTCCCTCTCCCGCCCTCCCCGTCTTGCCCTTAAGTGCAGGGTCCCAACGAGCCAGCCCAGCACCTCAGCCAAACAGTTGACGGAGACAGCGGAGGCACGACAGTGAAGGATCCCACTCCACCAGCCAGGAAGGGGAAGGATCCCACACCAACAGCCATGAAGGGGAAGGATCCCACACCAACGGCCAGGAAGGGGAAGGATCCCACACCAACAGCCAGGAAGGGGAAGGATCCCACTCCAACAGCCAGGAAGGGGAAGGATCCCACACCAACAACCAGGAAGGGGAAGGATCCCACTCCAACAGCCAGGACAGGGAAGAAGCCCTCACCTCCTGCCATGGAAGTGAAGAAGCCCTCACCTCTAGTTGCCACACAGAAACCCTCACCTCCTGCAGAGGCTGTCCAGGAGGCACCTTCCCCAGCTGAGACACAGCATCCCTCATCTCCAGCAGAGGCTGGCAGGATATCACCACCCCTACCAAGAGTGGTCCTGGAGCCCTAACCTCCAGCTGAGATGGTGCAGCCCTCTCCTCCAGCACCGGACATGTAGGCCACCCTCTAGGGACTGCTGTACAAGGAGCCCCCTCCAGAAGCAGTGAGCGAATTCCCCACCTGAGAGACTGACTTTGCACTCCCCAGCAAAGGAAAATGAGCATGGAGCCCCCTCCAGAACCAGTGGGTGAGTTCCCCACCTGAGAGACTGTGACCTTGCACTCCCTACCAAAGGAAAATGGGCATGGAGCCCCTACCAGAAACAGTTGGCAAGTTCACGACTTCGGCTGAGGTGCCCCCACCCCCTTCCCCCTGAGGTGCCTGCCCACTTCAATCATGATTCCTCTGCATAGTTCTGTGAGGATGTTGTCAGGAAACAAGTTGGGCCTTGGACTGTGCCCTGTGGCTATTTGAGCCCTTAGTACTTGGGCATTGGTCCTTTATCGACAGTTGTACATATCTGGTTCATGTGGTGGCTTGTCCCTTGATAATACATTTTCAGTTCATCCGAAATCTAGTCCTTGTTTTATTATGTTGTGTGTTGTTTGCCATTGGTTTGCGTCTGCAGCGTGTACAGTGTGTGTGTCTGGTGTGTGTTGTGTGTGTCACTCTCCTTTTCTTCCCTCCCTCCCTTGTGTGCTAGGTGGCTGTACTCACCGTCATCGTCTTCATCGGCGTTGGTGTTCCAGGTGAAGCATGGCATAGAAAAGCATGGGGAAGACTTGACGTTCCAGTTCCATAGTGGCGTTGTTCTATTCTGTGTCTCTGATGGTGAGTCTTTGCTCTTCTGTGCAGTGTTTCCACCAGGCTTTTGATGGCATTGGTTCCGCCTTGGAAATCGTGTCGGATTGCAAGGTCATGATATGGTTGGTGGTACCTTGTCTTCCGCCTGGCTGTTGTTGGCTACCACCATGGTCAGTGGTGTTTATGCCCTGGCGGATGGTGTTGTACATTGGCTGTCTATTGGAGTTCTCACCGCCATGGTCATAATTTGGTGGTAATTACCACCAGCCTGTTGGCGGTATTTCCACCACTTTATCACTCACCGCCAATATCATAATGACCACCTATATGTTAATCCAACAACTGCCACACGTGGTCTTTGGTCATGCACATTGGGGGTCAACCCCTTTAAACTCCAAATCCCACACCATACATGGCTAATGGGTTTGGAGGTTAAAGGGAGCAATATTAAATACAAATGCAGCTCCAAAAACAGCTTCAAATAGCATCTACCTGTATGTAGGAGCAATAATTTCATGCCCGCATGTCTGTGGGTAGGGAAGGAGATAAAATCTCTGCTTTCAGCAAGCGAGAGCATTTTTACAGCTCCCGCTAGCTGGAAGTGGAGTGCTTGCTTTTGCTTGGATCTCCTGAGGGTGGGAACCTAAGTAAGCAGCAGGAGACAGTCCTGGGGGGTGATAAACCCCAGGGCATTGTATGGGTTCAGGAGGTGGGTCACGGGGACCCCCCTCCTTCTTTTCTATTTGGCCTCAGAGAGGGGTGGCTGAAACCGAGTCCCAAAATTACTGCAGACACTTCTTTGTTTAAGTGTTGACAGTCAATCAAATATCAGCATAGCGACAGTTGGATCTGCAGATCCTCTGTGTCCCTAAATATTTCTATTTTTTAAAGCTTTAATATCTGAGAAACTTCTGAATGGATCTATATCAAATTACAAAAAGCTAAATCTGGGCACCAGGTCCTAGCTTTCTGCGTAATTTGATATATTCCCCTCAGCGGTTTGGGACGTAGACATGTCTAGGGACGCTGTGGGAAACTGCATGGGGAAATGCGTTTTGGGACCCCCCTTTTTCTCAGCCCCCACTTGATGGATCACCATGAAACTTCGAGGTCAGCAGCAGAACTGGCTGTTGTATAACTTTTACAAATTTCATGAAGAATTGTCAACCGGTGCCAAAGTTATTGGCAAAACAAAACATGCTTTTCCTATGGAAACTAGGTGCTAACTATAACTACATACTGGTAACCACATTAAGGCAAAGTGAGACAAGAAGACAAGAAAGATGTCAGGAAATTTCATGAGGCAGTCATGAAGTTGGTTCCTGGGATATGAGTAACTGCTCATGTGTGATTGTTTGATGTCAAAGTCAGCAAGGCAGGAAACACCCAGAGGATTATCAAAGAGCCACAAACAATAAGGCAAGACACTGCTAAGGAGAAAATATTGTAAGAATTGACTGTGGTGAGAACATCTGTCCATGTTTGTGGAAATAACTTGAAGACATCTACAGAAGTTATCCCATTAAGGGCAGATTTAATAAAAAATAAAAAACTCATTTTATTAAGCAACAAAAACAGCCATTGCACAATGTAGTATGCGTCAATAAAGAACACAGCAGTTATCTACAACTCAGAGACAGAATACTATAGGTGCTGAATTTCAGAGGTATAGTATTTTGACCAGGAATCACCCAGGTGAAGTAGTCTGATACAGCCGGTCCACTGTCCCTCCACCAACAGATGTGTTCCCATGCAAAGAATAACTCCTTATTACTATAGACTTCCCACCCTCCCATTTTCTCTCACTTTTTTGGACAACCTCTACTCTGGTAGATTACTCTTTCCGCATCCTGGCACCAGTCCAGATCAGTTTGCCATTCTTGTACACTGGGCGGAGACTCTGCACCCCAAGCCCACTCTATGTTGCGCTTATCCACCATTGTCGCTATGGCCAACCACAATACCTAGGGGCATATTTATACTCCGTTTGCGCCGGAATTGCTTCATTTTTTTTACGCAATTCCGACTCAAAACTAACTCCATATTTATACTTTGGCGTTAGACGCGTCTAGCGCCAAAGTCCATGGAGTTTGCGTCATTTTTTAGCGTGGACACCTACTTTGCGTTAATGATATGCAAGGTAGGCGTTCCCGTCTAAAAAACGGACTCCGAGGCATGTGCGCCGTATTTACACTCCCGGGCAAAATTCACGCCCGGGAGTGGCCGGGTAAAAAAAAATGACGTACGCCCGCTTTTGCGCCGTTTTTTAGCGCCTGGAAAAGGCAGGCGTTAAGGGACCTGTGGGCTCGGAAGGAGCCCAGAGGTGCCCTCCCATGCCCCCAGGTACACCCCCAGTCACCCTTGCCCACCCCAGGAGGACACCCAAGGCTGGAGGGACCCATCCCAGGGACATTAAGGTAAGTTCCGGTAAGTGTAATTTTTTTTTTTTGTGGCATAGGGGGGCCTGATTTGTGCCCCACTACATGCCACTATGCCCAATACATAAGTCCCCTGGGCATGGCCATTGGGCAAGGGGGCATGACTCCTGTCTTTGCTAAGACAGGAGTCATTTCTATGGGGGTTGGGAGTCGAAAAAAATGGCGCAAATCGGGTTGAGGCGAAAAATTTGCCTCAGCCTGACTTGCCCCATTTTTTGACGCCCAAGCTCCATATCCCCCTATGCCGGCGCTGCCTGGTGTACGTCGTTTTTTTCCACGCACACCAGGAAACCCACGAAACCCGCCCAGGCTCTTAAGGTCCCCCAATAAGTTGCTACACCTCAATGGGGCGCGGGTTGTCAAAGTAGATCCCCAACCCAAATAAAGGGTGGCATCATTCCACGCTTTCACCACTGTTGAGGTGTGCATTGGCAGTGATTGCAAGCTCGCGCGGGCATAGAGGACGGACTCATATCCCTCTCTGCCCATCGCCTCTCTGTCCACATGATATGCCAGGTCCCCCTGGTCAGCAAAAGGCCCAGTCATTAACAGTGACAAAGTGTGTCACCCAATAGTAGCACAGGAGGTCTGGGATGGCCAGCCCACCCTCACATACCCACAGTTTCAACTTCTGAGATGATGCACGGGAGCAGCCACCGTCCCATACCAGCAGTCTGATTTCCCCGTCCAATTGTTAAAACACCTCTGCCGCTATCTTATAGGGAGTGTTCTGGAAGACATATAGAAGCTGTGGCAGTGTCATCATTTTGCATTTTGTAGAGGGTGGCTCTGCCTATCAAAGAGAGTGGTAACGTCCTCCAGTGAGCCACATCTTTGGGGAATCATTTGAGCTGGGCTGTAGAGTTTTTCTGGAGGAAACACTCCTGGCTCCTAGTAAATATATCCCCAAATATCTAAAGACATCCTGGCAGATTCGCACAGTGCAGTCATGGGGCAAGGTGGGAGGGGCCCCAACCAGGGGAAAGACCAACGATTTGTCCCAGTTAATCTGACAGCAGAGTGCTCCCCAAATATGCAAAGAACCTACATCATCCTATTGATGGACCATCAGGGGTTGGTAACATATAGCAGAATATCATCAGCGTACAAGGAAATATGCTCCTCCCATGTTGTGTTGGAATCGAGAGCATGGTATTAACCCGGGCCACCGGATTTCAGTACAACAGTTTGATCCAGTCCAGGAACTGTGGCCCTACACCAAGCCTGTTAAGACTGGCAAAGATGTATGGCCACTCCACACAATCAAAGGCTATCTTGACATCGAGAGGTAGGAGTGCTGCCCGCTCATTACTCTGACGTTTTGTCATATTTAAGATCCCGTATAGTCTCTGCATATTCAAGCATGTGCATCTTGACAGCAAGCCGGATTGATCCGGATGGGTCAGCTTTGTAATAATTGCATGCAGTCTGGTTGCCAAGACTTTTGCCTAGACCTTGACCTCCGTATTAAGAAAGGAGATGAGCCTATAGGAGGCGCATTACTTTGGGGGTCTACCTTTTTTCAGAATAACAACAATGACTGCGGTCCTTTGATCCATGGGCAACAGCACTGCTCCCTGCACCTCCCGAAACATGGCCAACATGTGTTTGGCTAACTTGCTCCGCATGCACTTAAAAAGCTCTACTGTGAGTCCATTTGGTCCCGCTGCTTTCTCCGCTTGAAGCTCATGTAACGTAGAGGCAACTTCTTCTTCATCAACTCAGCATCTAATGCTCCTCTTTCTTGCTCTGAAAGGCCAGGCAGTGGAATGTCTCACAGGAGGTTCCTACAGTCCTCCTTGGTCATCTGTGTCGATGAGGCATTGACCTCCTCATAGTATGCAGCGAAGGCTTACGCTATGGCATCATTGGACCTGTAGGGGGTACCCCCCCTTGTTCTGTATCCTCTGACGCATGACACTGAGACGTTAGCGCATAGGCCCAGGCATGTTGTTTGGGTAGTGTACACAGCTCTTGATGCTTTAGTTGCAGTTGGTGCAGAAGACCACCATCCACCCCCCCATCTGTGTGACAGCGGGTCTCAAGGGATGCAATTTCTCATTCTATTTCCGTGCCCTGAAGACTATGTTCCTTTTTCTTGCCCCCATCAAATATTGAGCGTGTCCCCAGATTGCAGTTTTAAAGGACAAAATACATGTGGAGTCCACAGACCTCAGATTTTCCTCAAAGTATTGTGTCGCTCTCTCCCTTATTTTAACTCTCAAGGACTTATCCATGAGGTGCCAGGGGTCTAGTCTAGTTGGCAGGGAGTAGGATTGGGGGGGTCCCAGCAATGTGACTTCTACAGGGGAGTGGTCTGAGATCCTTCTCAGGTAATGCATGACCGCCCTAAACCTCCCAATTTGTGCCTATGTGGTGACTAGATACTCCAGTCTCGACGAGCTACAATGTAGCATGGAAGCACAAGTGAATTGCCCATAGGGAGACCCACCAGCAGAGCAGCCAACTCTGCAAGAGTAGACCCCGAAGTCTCGTTCAGGCATAAACTGAACATATGTTTAGTGTGTGGCCCTCCCAGTCCCCCAAGACCACCACATACCATCCTAATGCGTCCCACCAGGTGCTAGTCAAAATGAATGGTACTGATTTTTTTACGAATAATGGCCACTCCCTAGAGTCTGCTGTGTAACTCATGTGATAAACAAACCTGTCCAGCGCCTTGTAGTGATCCCCGTTTAGATGCATTTCGTGTTACTGGATGAGATCTGGGCCATGTCTGTGGAGGTACTGAAGGACTATGGTGCGTTTAATGCAGTTGCCCAGTCCATTCACGTTCCATGTAAGCACCCTAAGGGTGCGAGTCATTGTGACTGTCACTAGGAAATGTTTATATATTACTGCATCTGTCCTCAATTGATGTGGTACCTCACGTATCCCCTTTCCCAAGTCATGTCACTGGTCACCGTATGGTTGTACACTAGCATATAAACAATGTATAACAATAAACTGTTAATTAGTATTCCACAAATAGAAACTTCCCCCACCCTGTCACCCTTAAGAGCTCAAACTTTTGTGCTGGCGGGATTGCACCAAGTCCGACCATCACCACTTGTCACCACTTGCTATACAAACAGTAAATTGAAACCTACCAATAAACATTTCTATGTTCTATAGCGCCATCGACCCGCCCGATCTGAGGACCCCCTCATGTCAGTTCATTCTCTGCCCCGGACCGTTCTCTGCCCTTTGCTGGTGCTCCTGTGGCTGATGGGTCCAATTTTAGATGGTGAGGCCCCAGGTGACAATCACACCATATGCAGGCCGGAACCAGCAATTAAAGGGCCGCAGGAGGTCCCGGCACTCTCAGGTCCCTCATAGGGCACCCCAGTGTGTCCTGCCGCAGTGGTCCCAGGATCTTCACCCATGTCTCAGGCTCCGCACAGCCATGCTGCTGTCCCCAGACCGCAGGGCACATGTGGTCCTTCTATGGGGTGCGCAGGCCCCAGATCTTGGAGGCCCCTCAGTCATGTGCCCCATCACCTCGACTGCGCCTGGATTACCTCAATCAATAGGCAGCTCTGATTTTAGATCGGATATTTTGGGGGGGATCTAAGAGATAGTTATGGAGCTCCACTAAATGGTGGCCATCTTGTGTGGCGCTTAGCCACCCCCCCAATAGAGCTGATTTTAACTCCTGTCTGATGGTGGCCAAAGTGCAACTTGCATTTATAGAACTGAAAATGATGACTACATCTCACTGGGAGCAGGATAATTGGTTTATGCAGACAAAAAGCGCAGGCATGTAGGATAGAATCCTCCAGGTTATAGGGGATTCCAGAGTCTTTAAAATAATTTAACATGATGGTATTTATGAGTTAATTTATTCCAGAACTCACCAAGTTAGCGCTTGCTCCACTGTTGTAGAGGGTCCACAGGATCAGAGTACAAAATGCTAACAAGAGAGACTCTAGGAGGCAGGTGATAGTATGTTTTTACACTACTAGCTGGAATGACAGGTTCTCCTAGCAGCAAAACAGTGGTATCCACTTAGGTATGACCATAAAAAACATGACTCCTGAGAATCCTCGCACGCCACAGTTTTGAAAAGGAAGAGATTTCTGTCCCTGTGATCTCGGCTACAGAAGTAAGAGTTATGCTACGTTCTGTTTGTTCCTCCAGCAATACTGATAAACAAGAAAATAAATACTAGATGATTTGACAATGGTGGTCAGTTGGAAGGCTTTCATGATACAGGAGACCTTCTAGAAACAGAAACATCCTAAATAACAGATAAAACACACCCTTCCCAGAACTAGAAAAGATTTTTAGGAGGTTACATATGGAACAGGGAGAGACTGGAAGAGTTTATGAGGCCAGGAGCTTCAGGACACAAACCTAAATAGTAAAGTTGCACTCTGCTGCACCACACAAATCAAGATCCCTGTTGAAAGCATCATGATGACCCATCAAAGGCCTTTGGGTCCAGATAAGACTCTTGATCTTTAGATTACACTAGCTCAAGTTTTATTCCACAATTAACCTCAATTTTTAAACCTGGTTAAAGCTGGAGATATGTAGTGAGCGTCCTTGCATATCTGTGGTTCGGCCTTAAAGGAAAGGGTATAAGAAAAGCAAGAATGTCTGCCTCTATGCCCACTGAGACTTGGAATCACACAGGGTGTATCAGCCACAGATATGCCAATATGCCTGATACCTTAATTGCCCAACGAGGCGTGCTTCTAAATGCTGTAAATCTTCAACTCCTTTCTCCATTTTGAATGTAAGATACCACTGAAATAATTATTTTCTCAGTATCATGAAGTTGTTTGGTTCGATACTTCTTCTGTAGTCACACTACCTCGACTTGACACCCTCATCACCAACTCATTATATTAAGGGAGGTAAAGTATTAGCTTATCTTCACAGTGCACCACCATGTATAGCTTAAAATGCAGGAAATGGATTTCTTGAACGAGAAACGTGTGAAGCTTAGAAGACAGAATTGGGAGGAATACCATGCCAACAAATGTCCGCCAACACATGATGATGTTTTTATTGTTAATTCCTAACACAAATTTAGGGTAGCCATTTTGGGCTTGACTGGATTACCTCTGAGAGTTACACAGATTTGGGTAGATCCGAGGGACACTATGAATTCATACGTGCCTCCATGCAGCAGAAAGTAATAGTATTGGGCTTGGTTTATGTGGTAGAGCAGATGTTTTAAGACCATCACCATAATCTTCCCACCATTATACCTCACTAATGTACTGTTCAAAGGAGACTGGAATATAGCATTATATCAGTTGCTGGAAAAATCAAATGACCAAACAGTACGCAACCCCAGAGGTAAACTCTAGATTTAATGATGGACCACTTCCTAACTACTGACACATCTAATAGAGAGATAATTACACCTTCACATCCTGTATAGATGAAACATGAACCCACCTAGGTTATTTCATAGTCAAGGCCTGTCTGCTGTTCCAAGTGGCTGGCACAGACATTACAGCAAACTACATTACAGACCTCAATGTAATATTGATACACATAACCCTATGCATGTTGAAACACACAGTTGCTCAATGGTGACTCAATCTATCAAGGCATAAACGTACGCAGGGTAAAGTAAAGTTATAATAAATGGTTGTGTTCCGGATGAGATTATTCTAGGCTCACAACAGAGAAACAGGCAACCAAAGTTCACCAAGATAATTCTAAAACATAGATCAAAAACCTAACTGTACGCTATAATACAACACAATCCCAGGAGGTGTGACACAATATGAGGTTAACGGATTATACACCTCTAAAACAGAACAGACCATCCTTTGGCTTCAGCAGCACCATTAAGAAAAGGGGAAGAATGTGGACAAACTGTAGGTACTCCAACTGCAGCAGCAAGAAGCCAATCACACCATGCTAGCTATTTAGGACCTCCGGGTGTGACAGGTACACACACCCTATGATTTTTTTTCAATATTCAAAACATTTAATAAGGCCCTTTACACTGCAAAATAGGAAGGAATTCAAGCAGCAGAAGATCAATTTTATCTGAGATATTCTTCACAAAGCTGGCCCCAAATCTCGATCAGAAGCTACAATGAGATTTCATAGAAGAGGGAATAGAAAGGATTATAAATGAACTTGTGACTTTTAAAGCACCAGGAGCCACTGACCACACAGCTGAATTCCCAAAAATGAATGAAAAAAAATGATTTCCCTCCTATGTAGGTTTGTTTGGAGAGGTACAAGAGGAAAAAGCATTTCCTCAAGAATCAATAAAGCAAGACTCTCCTTAACCCTTAAATCAGATAAAGGCCCATTGTTTATTGGAAGCTACCTTACCTATTTCCTTACTAAATGTTGATTACAAGATATTGGCCAAAGTGCTGCCAATAGGCTGAAGATTGTCATACACACACAGAACAGTTAGAATTTGTACTGCACCAACCCTTGGGTGCACTTATGAGATCATTGACTCATGTTCTATGGCAAGTGTGTATTGACTTGGAATTGCTCTCACTAGATGCCAAAAAGGCATTTGATCAGGTAGAGTGTGGGTATTTTTTCAAGGTGCTAGCATGCATGGGTATCAGAAAGGATTAAAGGACAGAAGCAAAATTGCTTCACACAAAGCCTTCAGCTGCAGTATCCTCTACAGATATCCACCCTTTGAAACAGGACAGAGCACTAGGGGCTGACGACTATCCCTGCTACTTTTTGTTCTAGGTCACAAACCATTAGAGATAGACATTTGACATTGTACAGATAATCACTCAGCAGGAGAGCATAAATCAATTTATAATGCAAAAGTGATTTTGGTATAGCTGTCAGATCACACAAACACCTTCACATGCCATACTAAGCTTCTTTTTAGATTTTCAGGATTTTAAGGATATTGAATTAACTGGAAAATGCGAGAGTCTGACAATTTCCACGACATCTGCAACCCGCGTGCGAGCCCTACTGGGTAGAAACAATACAAACTGAAATTTTCTGGGACCTTGTCAAATAGAGTTCAAATAGAGAACAGTATGGTGCAAGATAATCTCTATACCCTAACGGGTGGAATAAAAGTTGATCTAAGTGGCTGATTTTCAACTTGTCAACACTTTGAAGGGCACAAGTGGTAAAAATGAATGTGGCACCTCACCTTCATTACATCTTTTTTATGATACCCTGATAGAAACCACATAAACATTATCAGGGAGATAACCAAAATGTTGAATTTGTTTGTCTAGAAAACATAGGAGCCACAAATAAAAATGGACAAACTACATTCACACGCAGAATGTGGGGATTTAACATTGATACATTTAATTACATACTGGTTATCTTTCCAGATTTTGCATACATGCTACGTGATCCATGAGACATGAGAAATTCAGAGATGGATCAAATCAGAAAGAGTACTAGACGTAGGACCTGGGGGGTTGGGTCACTCTACATGCAAGACAAAAGGAAATTTGTCCAAGCTCAGCTTTTTATACATGCATTGTTTTATGCCTGCCAAAAATCCATTATAAATTCAAAGTACACTCTGGGTTAAAAGGTGAGGTTGAGCATTGGGGGGGGGGGTGGTCCCAACGGATATGGCCAGACTTTGAAAGCAAGAACATAAAAGACATGGATCATTTTCTCATGAAAGGCAGGGAGAACAGAAGTATTTACAACCAAGAATGAGCAGGGATTGGCACAATTTTGGTATTACTGATAAAATCTCATTATTTTAGAAAGTTATTGAGATCCCAGCTTAGTATCCTTCTTGATTCTGCAATCTTATCATTTGAATATGTAGGGGACTCATTAGGGAGAATTTACAGTATTCTATAGTATCGCAAAATACTTTTTAATTTTTTAATCCAATAAGTAGATGCCTAAACTAATGGTGGTCACCTAGACTACAAGTGGAATACACAGATGAGGACTAGGTTAACTACTTATTGCACTTGATAAATATTTGAGAGCCTGGCTGAAACTTGTGTACTGCCAAATTTTGCATAGCTAGCACTGGTCAGCCAAAAGTTGGGAGCAGCAGTATTATGTTAGCAGTGGTACTATGCATGTAGTCTGGGAGATCAAATCCTATCAAAACTTCAGTGCGGCAATCTGAAGGGTGATGAAAAGTAATCTAGATATAACAGAAGCATTGTTAGGCCAAGCAGAAATGTTACATTATTTTTCAAGATGCCGAAAGATCAGACACAACCATGGATGATGATTTGCCATGATAATAATGGTGGGTAAGCTTTTTATACTGAATCTTTGAGAAGTGCTAGTTACCCAAAGTTAGAAACCTGTCTTCAAGAAATGTTTCACATGGATGCCTATGAAAAATAAATATATAAAAAAAATGATTAAATGGATACATCTGAGGGGGTCTGTGGTGGTTTTCTTATAAAGTGAAGGGTAGCTAGAAGGTGAAGGAGGCTCAGAGGCAGTAAAGAAGAGGGAGTAAGAAATACCTCTAATATGATTCACCTGTGGTAACCGTGATAACTAACCCCCCTGTTTGATTTGCTTTAGTAACCAATTCTGGTACAGTAATGCGCTTATTATTGCTTGTATTAGTTTTTCCTTTTTTCCTTATTGAAAGTCCACATGGGGACACCCATTGAGCTGGTCAGGATTATTTGTTAGTCTTATTTTCATTGTTTTTTAAGTGTGCTGAATGCAAGGAAAGGGATACGGGCGGAAAAGAAGGAAACATAGTGGAAATATCATGGTGGGAAGTTCTAGTTGTTGTTGGCGGTTCGCATACTGTGATCACTTTGCTTGACCAACGAAAATAGTTTGATTTTCCTGCACTGAAAAACTAAAACAATCGAAAATAAGCTTATATAACTTTGTAACGTAAATTGTGCATGTTCTTGGCAATTTGTACTGCCCTTTGGCACTTTCGTACAGGTCCCAGGCAACGGCACTGGGCAATTGCGCACTGGTGCCATACATTTTGGCAGTGCCTTTACACCAATAATCAATTTTGAAAAGAAAAAAAAAAACTTGCACTGTCCAATTGTCAGTTCAAAATTGCCCGGCCTCGATGTAAAATTGCATTTTGCCTGATCCTGCCCTTTAAGCTTGTTTTCCAAAACAAAGTCATTACTTTGGAAATTGTTTTTTGTCCAGTCAACGCAGGTATGAAATGCTGTGCAGTGTGGACATTTTTCATCCTGAATTTTGCATATTTCAAAGCCTTACTACAATTCACAATAAAAAGTAGCAGTTTGGTTCATAACGATTGTAAACAGCAGGTCAAAGGAACTCCAACTATGTGACCTCACAACAAGAGTAGTTCCACGCTATCCCAAAACCCCACTTACCTCTTTCAAGCATACGATTTGTTTCCACATTTCTGTAAATTGTGTTTTACACATTTAATATTGATTACATGCTCATTTTTTAATGTGGTACCAATATTGGGTCCAAAGTAATTATTCTAAATAGTCAGAGCGTAAATGTTATACATTAGCTGCATCAGTAGGTAAAGAATCGTGTAAATGCTCTCTTTTCTGTCAAGTTGAGCCCTCGTTCTTCTGAAGACGCTGCAGATTGGGGCACTCTGTACTTTCCAGTCTGATGGAGGAAAGTGCACGAAACAGACACTCATTACGAGCTTGTCTGATTTAATTAATCTTTAATTATTGTGCAAAGCAAATGAAGGGATAGCTTCGATCAGCAAATTTGTTAGCAGCATTTATCAAGCAGGTGATCTTTATCACCCACACCAATGACAGTAAATCAAATGCATCCCCCGTTTCAATCCCAGGAACAAATGATTAACGTGTCTATAAAAGTCCCCTATCTAAGAAATCTAATTGTCTGTGAATGATCAGTCCAGGTATGTGATGAATGCTGCATCACAGCCTTGCCACGTAAAAAGGGGAGCATGAACTCGTGTTTAAACTGCATTAATGGAATCTTGCGGCACTATATTTTCCTCGCCAAGACAGTGTGAGCTTCAGGAGGACCCTTGAGCTTTTTACTCTAACTCTCTCAAACATATATAACGCTATAACGGGCTTACAATGTCTTTTTAGTAATAACGCCTTTTTGAAAGCTTGCCATAATTTATTTAAATCCTGTTCATTATTCCGTTGACAACTGAACTATCATCCTGCCCACTGATCTTTACTTACTGTCTGTCATATTTTGGGACGAGATCGGGGTGTGTTTAACAGATAGCATGGACTCACGAGCCATGTAGTGCGTCATTTAAAATAAATGAAGTAGGTGTACCTGCTTGCTCTGCTCCAATATAAATTTGCAAATATTTATAAAATTAGTTAAACATTCTAGTTGACAATTAAACAATTTTGTTACTTTGTGATTTGTCTTCTGATTAGTTTCTTCCAATCAATTGGATCCTCATATAATGTTAATATTTTTCATCTAAGACTTAACTTCTGTTACATTTTCTTATTGTTTGTACTACATGCAAATATGTATCTGAAAAGTGAGACTAAAGTTTTGTTACATATGTCCTGCCTCTCCCATAGGATAACATTGGGGAAAGTTATTGGATATAATTAGTGATAATTCAATTGGGAGCATGTAGGAATGTTGAGTTTGAAATCTAAAGAATTGTATTTTTAAAACCTCTTTAATGGTTCAGTTGGATTTCATTTCACAGTTCTGATAATTCCATTTTTATAAAGTTGGCATTGTCTTGTTCTGATCATGTTGTGCATGCAGACAGTATTCTGGGTCACATGACTATGTGTAGCTGACAGTTGGTCTTTGTGAATTCCTCCCAGACTCTGGGACAAAGAGATAATAGTTGTTGAAAGAGTCATCTCTGTCAAGATGAGAGTGAGGAGCTGTCACCTAACACACTTGCACATCACAAAGGCTCTGCCTGTGCACACTCACAAAGGGTTCACACTAGTATCTTTTGCCCCTAGACCAGGTGGGGTAGGGGAGGAAGGAAGGACATTCTAGACACATTTGTAGGGGAAGGACTATGGAAGCTTCTCACTCTTCAAAGCTGGTACCAAGTATAAATATTGGACCCTCAGGACTCTTCATTACACATCTGGACCTGTGGAAGGCTCAGAAGAAAGACTTGTTGCTCTGTGGTACCAAGGACTGCTACTCTGTTGTCCTGCTACTTTTCTGCTTTGCTTAACTGCAGCCCTGCGTGAGAAGGATTGACCTGAATTTTGAACCCGGCCCACCAGAGTGACTGCAAGGCCTAGTTGTCTAGCCTCTTGATCAAAGCCTCAGGGACAGAAAAGGCTTCAACCATCATGTACACCTGTACTCTGCCTGCTGTGACTCCTGCACCAAGTGGTGTTGCCCCAGTCATGCACCCTTGGAAGTGGAACGGAAGGTGCCCTGACAACACAGCTGTGGTTACAGCAGGACAAACGCAGCATTATGCTTTACCTCACAGCTCTTGAGGACTGCTGCTGCATGATGCAGGACTTTGCATTTCAGCCTCGCAGCTCCTCGGAATAGCTGCTGCATGAAGCATCTCGACACAGGATCTCACATTGCAGCACGGCTGCTCCTTGAAACCACCATCTGTCTCATGCATTCTCAACATTGGACTGCGCAATGCTCCGCAAACAGGCATGACCAGAAAACAACAATTTGCGTTTTGTGCTATAAGAACTATTTTTATCTAAACCTTTAAAACTGCATATCTCAGCTTCTACAAATTGATGTATTGCTGTTTTAATTTCAAATGGTTTATTATATTTTGCTCTATGTTGTAAAATTGTTATTGGATTCTTCTTGTGTTGTGTTTCCTTTTCCTTTTTCCTATTACTGCTTGAAGTGCTGCATAAATACTTTACACATTGCCTCTAAGTTAAGCCTGATGGCTTTTGTGTTTAGCTACCAGAGGGTTAACCACAGGTTAATTTGGTGTTTGCTTGTGTTTCACCCTGACCAGAATTGTAGTTGTTGCCTGACTAGTATTTTAACGTCCTCAACTAGTAACCACATTTTCTACATTGGTGTTCAGCTGTAAGATTCGGTACTTATGATTGTGCAGTGCCATACCGTGATTTTGTGTCACACTAAAATCCTACATGAATAATTTCATTTCAATTTAATTTATTTTTTAATTCTCCTTGATTGCCTCTTTGCTTTTACCAAATTAACCCTCATTCTATCCTACTGTCTCTGCCTGTGGATACACTTGCAAGGATGACGTTTGAGCTTGCTAAACTGGATAACTACACAGTGGTTGAGCTCTGTAAGGAGAGGGGAGTTCCGGTCAAGAGGAACAACAGGAAGCTGAGGGCTCCAGAAGGCACTGATGGCCCAGATTGAAGTTCATCAACCACTGGCAGCATCAGAGGAACAGTATGGGCAGAATGATGTGGAGGAACAAATGGAGGACCTGGACTGAGCTTCAGCACGTAGAAAGGGGGAGGCAACATGCCCACATGAGTGGTACCCCCATCAGGCCAAGGAGCAGTATATATTCCAAAAGTCTGTCCCCTGAAAAACTGGAGGACATAAAGGCTGAGAGAGTGCTCAAGCTGCAGCTGGCCAAACTCAAATTGGAGGAAGAGGAGAGAAAGGCTGAAGCATCATGAGCCTTATCTGAGAAGAAATTGCTTATGGCTCATAAAGTGAGCATAGAATAACTGAAATTCCAGGCAAAGCAAATAAATGCTGGCAGCAACGGTGGGAGTGATATCATGTTGCACAAATGGAGATAAAAAGGTCCACATTAACAAAGACTTGGTGCTAGCTATCTGGTGGGTGATGATATTGATAAGCGGTTCTCAGTCTATGATTTAGACATAAGGATGAATATGGTCTCAACTGAATATTGGGGGACAAGTCTCTAGAAGCATAAACCTATATAGGAGAAGGATACCTTACTCAAATTAGAGAAAGAAGACCAGATTAAGTATTCTGGCATGAAAGTCTTCCTTATCACCAAGATTCAACTCACCACAGAGAAGTAGAACATGAGGTTTAGGGGCAGTCAGAAAGTGCCAAACCAGTCTTGAGTGGATTTCATTGATAGTTCCAGTAAGGCACTGAGGCCCATATTTATACTTTGTTTGTAACGGATTTGCATCAAAATAAAATATATCTTGACGCAAATTCGGCTCAAAGCTAACACCATATTTATACTTTGATGCTAGACCCATCTAACATCAAAATATCCCAGTGTGCATCATTTTCTGGATGCGTGAAACCGCCTTGCGTCAATGAGATGCAAGTTAGGCGTTCCCATCTAAAAAATGACTTAAACACCCATGCGCCATATTTATCCAACCGTGTTAAAATGGCACACGGCTGGAAGGCAGAGCTGAAAAATGAAGCAAATCCAGATTTGCGCCAAAATTTAACGCCTGGGTCAGGACAGGCCTTAAAATTGGGCAAACACACCAGTACTTAAGGAAAACGCACACAAGCAACATCAGAGCTCAAAAAGGAAGACATGGAGGTGTTATTCATCCAGCATGCACTAAGACACAGAGGACAGGAGCAACAGCAGCAGCTACCACCACACCAACAGGGACCCCAAGGGCAACGCAGAAGGCAGGAGAGGATATTCAGGACCAGGACAACCATTCAGGGCCTCAGGGAACATGACATCATCCAGAGGTACAGATTAAACTGCCAAGCCATACAGCAGCTGCTGCGCCACATTGAACCACAGTTGGCACCCAGCTTGCAGACACCCCACATCATTCCACCAGAGACCAAGCTGCTAGCTGTCCTGCACATGTTGTCAAGTGGCTCTTTTCAACCCACTGGTGCCCTGGTTGTCAGGATCTCACAGCCCTCATTCTCTGTCTTCCTTCCCAAGGTACTTGATGCCATCATCTCCCTCACACCCCGCCACATCAGTTTCCCCAACACACAGCATTAGCAGCAGGAGACCAAACAGGGGTTCTATCAAATCAATGGCTTCCCGCACATGCTTGGTGCCATTGACTGCACACATGTACGGATTGTGCCACCTGCTGCAACGGAGAATCTATACCGCAACAGGAAGCACATACACTCCATCAATGTGCAGGCCATTGTGGATCACTGTGGATTGATCACGATCATTGTGGCAAAGTATCCTCGGAATGTACATGATTCATTCATCTCCCGCCACAGCACCATCAATCAGCACTTCCAGGATGGACAATACGGCAATGGCCTAATTGTTGGTAAGTACAAAAACCTAGGAATTTACACACAGCACAGCAACCCTGTAGGACACCCAACACATACACCACTACATTGACACGTGGTCAGGAAGACACTGAGGTTGTGACACTGGTAGTCATGTTTGATATCCTGACCCAATGGGATACACACCTATGGACAAATGACAGATGCAAATAACAACAGATGCCACTCCAGATCCACAAGGGACCAATTTAAAACCACACAGTGACAATGACGTGGCCTTAACTGGCAGTGCAACTTGGGAGATTAACCTTCCAAAATCACATCAATAACACAACCATCCAACCAATACGTCCTGTGTAAGGGGTGTGTAATGTGTTTTGCTGCATGTCAAACACCATGAGACACATAGCATGATGATGCTGACTCCAATGAAGGTGACATGGAATCATTGAGGCAGTACAAACATCTCACATCACTCCTGGGGTGACATTGCCCGCTAGCAATAAGGAAGTGGATTGTGCTATGACAATATGTGTACGTGACACTAATGCAAAGTGCTCACTTCTACACAGACGGATTGAGGCATTTCCACATATACATAACAGATGTACAGGCACATGGACCTTCTGACACTAAAATCTTTACCCCTACAACCATGTTAGCCAGCTTACCTGGAGCAAGTTCAGTAGTGTAGGTACATGTTTGCACATGAGCCAACTCGATGAGGGCACAAAAAGAGGATTGCATAGAACTTATCACACATGGGATAATTGTGCATTGTCAATTGTGAACACTTCAGTGCTGGCAACTTATGGAGATGTGTTGTGCATTGTCACCTAGCCAAATCATAGGGCCTCACTGTTGCATTGCACATGCAATTACATATGTCAAATTGGATGGGATGTTCAGCCCATATAGGGCAACCGTGTGACCACCACACTGGAATCAATTGTGTGTGTGGAAGTATTATGTCACCTCCAGTGAAGGCACGGACACTTCTTTCACATTACAGAATGCATGGGAGATACACACTGAACAGCAAGTATCGAAATATACCACTGATATCAGGTCAATCAGCCAAATACCAGTTTTGATACTTAAACAACCCAATGCAGAAAGAACATTACATAAGCCTAGGATCCCACACAGTACCACAGACACTGAAGAGTCACAGACGACACAAGAGAACAACTGCCATGCAAAGTGATGATCAAGGTGCAACCAATATCCAAATATTTACCCTAATTTTCTCTTTCTGCTGATCAGGGTTACGGGATCCAGCCATGGATCATGACCCCATTTGCCAACCCAAGCACAGCAGCAGAGCGTGCCTATAATGAGGCACATCGTAGGCCACGCTCCATAGTTTAGAGGACTTTTGGCATCCTGAAGTCCAGATTCAGATGCCTGGACATCACCGGAGGTAGCCTCCTATATTCACCTGAAATGGTCTCACAACATTTGTGTAAGGAGGAACATTCCCCTCTATGAACCAGACCCACAAATGTCTGAAGAGGAGGAAGAGGAGGATGCTGTCTGTTAAATGAGGGGGGACATCCAAACACAGCTGCAGGATTGCATCGCAGACAACACATCATACTAAACTTCTAACTATAGACACCATCACAACTTTGTTATCATATGTCATTAAACAGCTAACTTCATCACTCAATCAGGCTCTGGGTAATTTTTTATGCATCACATGATCCCTAGGAATCATAATCAGAGTTTAGCCTCATGGAGCATCGCAGAAATACAGCTTAGGATACGAAATGGGTATGAATGTACAGCCAACATCACACACAATGTAAATGACATCTATCATGTCTATTTCACATGTGAATGGCAATATCAGAGGACCACAGCTATGAGACACATCCATGTTGCCAACATGGTCCATTGCAGCAAATGACACAACTAAGACACCATCATTCATAAGGTAAAAAAGTGTCTCATACATGAGGCAGGGGATGTGTTATTACATTGGTAACAGGAATGTATGACCAGACCCTTGACAGCAGTGTGACATCAGCTATGTCTGCAAGGAGCATGTGTGACAAGAAGTCCATCTAAGCTGAAAATGAATAGCACAAGTGCCCCCGGTATGACAGGCATTGCTCACAAGACATGCCCTGCGCAGGCCATCCCAGGTAATAAGTCCTGCCACTGTCATGTTTTAAGTCTCTCCCCGCCCTTCTCTAGGGGGCCCTGTAAATGGACTCTCTGTGCGCTGAGAATCTTCATCTACACACACCCAGACTCCCATTCTGACTCCTGTGTGCTTCCCACTTCATTATGGCATGCCATAGTCATAGTTCATCAGTCTGCATGGACTTCAGGTCAAATAATGCACTGCCTGGTAGTCAGTAAGAACTGTAATCAGCTGTCCATTGCTTCCCATGTGAAAGGTCCATTTGGCACTTTGAACTTGATACTCCAGGACTTGTGAGAGACTGAAGCTGCACACACCTGTGAGCACTACCATGCAGACCAGCCATTTGACTCTGCCCTGCCCTTGCTGCTGCCTGGAACTGCTTAGAAGCTGCCCTATTCAGAATGTCCTTGTTGTGCATTGGCCTACAAATCACCTGTGTACCAGAGCCCTTGGGGGATTATGTAACATTGCAGACCACAGCTAACTGTTTTTAGTTCCCATACTGTTTTTCCAGCTTTTCCCAGTCAGAGTCTGCTCACTGTGTATTTGCTGTGTTCATGTTTGTTCCTGACAGAGCCTGCATCCTGTTAGCCTGACTGGTTCCTGTCTTTGCATTAACCATAGAGGTTCCCTATGGCTACATTTGTCTCATAGTTGCTCTCCATGCCCTCTCTTTCCTCCCGGGGTATTGTGTCTGGTAGGTCTATGATGAATCCTCGGGGCAAAAAGTTAGGGGGCCTCTGCAATCAGCCATGTTCTCTCACACAAGCCCACCTCAGCCCACACACCCAGGAGACTCAGCTCAACCCTGGGAGAGTCTTCCTGGCTTGTCATTTGAGGAAGACAGTGAAGAGAACAAGCTGTCCCTTTGCAGGGCCTACTCTGCTATACATCCTCCTGCCATGGTCAATACCTCTGGGTAGTGAATCCATCCCAACAGTGAATGGACCCATCTCAAACTGAAACTCCTCCTCTCTCTCTGCCAACTTGGGTAGTGAGGTGCCCACCTCCCCTACCCCTAACCTTGCTAGGGCAACACCAAGCTTACCCAAAGATGTCACCCAACACTTGAGGAACCCCACATGACCAACTGGGTCAGTGGACCTACTTTGCTTTTGGCCCTGGGGTCTGCCTCTCAGGCCAAGTGCAGTGCTGCCAGGTAGGCTAGCACTCAACAGAGGCTACTGACAGCTGTCAGTACCCAGAACCACACCCTAAGCTCTCCACTGACAGGTGGCTGAGCTGCTTTAGGGGCAACTGAGGGGTACTTGCACCCCTCTTGCTGTCTAGAGTGGGGGGCTACCACCTCCTGTGGCAGACACCCTCCTTCCACTCTCCATTCTGTCAGTGCAGGGGAAACACCCTGCATCTGGACATCTGCCTGATTACTCAGGACTTCCTTGGGGTCAGGTGAGTGCCAACTCTGGGTTCCCTCCCTTCTTTCCTTTTCTTGGGGACCCCTGTCTCCTAACTGTAGGGACTGGCTCCCCAGGACTTTGGGTTGGGGGGGCGCCCTGGGCGACCGCCCCATCTGGGACCAGACTCTCCTCTGGGAGGTCATTGCCCAGGATACAATCTAGGGGGAGGTCAGCACTGACTACCACCCTAAACCAGCCAAGGATATCCTCCCTCTCTAGGGGCACTATGGCTACAGGTTTGGAGGTGACCTCCTGTGTGGCTATCCTGACTTTCCTGGTCTCTCCTGGGACATACATGTCTGGGGTCAGTAATCGGTCACTCACTACAGTGTGACTGGCACAGGTGTCTCTCAGGCCAGTGGTAGGGATCCCATTCACCTAAATGGGGTGAAAGTGCCTACTCCCACCCTCAGGGATCATCAGCTTACCATCTGGTCCTGTCTCCCAGCCGAATGCTAGGAGGACTTCATCATCTGAGGAGTCCTCCTCCATGGCTACACTGGACAAGCCTTACTGTCCAAGAGTTTTTTTTAACCCTGAGTCTTCCTGTCTCTGCTTGTCAGAGTGGGAGTGGGATTTACTCTCCTCCTTCTTAGGGTTCTGTGGTACAGAGGGAGTCTCTGTGGTGGGCTTACCACCTCCCGCCTTAGGTTTTTAGGGACCTGACCCCCCCTTCTTGGAGTCTCCACCCTGGGACTTGACAAACACCCTGGTTCTCAACCACTCATCAGCTTCCTCCCCCAGCTCTCTAGGGTTGATCAGCTTAAAGTCCACTAGGTGCAGGCGTAACCTTTCTTGGATACAATTGGTCAAGATGTGGTCTCTCATGATCAGATTGTATAACACCTCCTAAGTATTTACTTTGTTACCACAAATCCAGCCTTCTAGTGCCTTAAGTGAGGTGTCTACAAAGTCAACACAGGACTGGGTATTGACCTTCTGGGTGTCCCTGAACTTCATCCTATACTGCTCTGGGGTCAGACCAAACTTTACAGTTAAGCATCTCTTCATACTGGGGTATGACTCTGCCTCCTCCTCCCTCACGGTTAGGAGCCTATCCCTCCCAGAGTTGGGGACCAACTCCCAAAGAAGTGAATCCCAGTACTGAGGCTTAACTCTCCTCATCTGGAAGGCCCTCTCAAAGGCCCCCAGCCACTTATTTATGTCACCCCCCTCTACATAGGCAGGAGCCTTGGGTAATCTGGGGGAAAAAAACCACCCATGAACACCTCAGCTTCTCTGTCGCTGCCACCAGCTCTTTTCTCTTTCTTTGACCACTTTTTCTCTTCTAGCACCAGCTTCTGTGCCTCCAAAGCTATAAATGCAAGCTGGGCCTCAAGCTCTCTTTCCCTGAGGGACAGGTCCTCTCCTCCTGAGGGGACCTCCTTGCCCCAGCTAGCTTTGGGCATGCCCCTAGTGACTGTGTGCAGTGAGGACCGGTCTTCCTCCTCCTCACTTAGGCTCAGATGCCCTCCCTCCCCTGAGTGGTTGGAGCTAACATCCTCCCCTGCTTCTTCCTCCTCTGGAGCTTCCTCTGAGACTTCTTCTTGGGCCTCAGCCCATGCTGTTGGGGATTTAATCAGGACACGCTTCCTGAAGTCAGTGGTTGCAGGCAACCCCCTTGCAGTACACAACCCCCTAAGCTGGACTACTGCCAGTGTGGGTAGGCCAGCCAGATCAAGCTCCATGGTTCCCTAGTTTTGTGTCAACAAAAACATTTTGCAAAAATTGGAAACAAGAATTTAGAAAAATCACAAAAATTCAATAATTGAAATGAATCCAAATTAAAAACAATTTTTGCACTAGGACAATTTAAAGGAATTTTTATTTGTTTTACTTAAAACTGTAGTGTGATACTGAACACAAGTACAGGATCCCACCACTGCGCACCGAAAATGTTGGAAAATGGGTTATTGGTAAGGGCATGTAAGTACCTACACTTAGCAATAGGCCACTAACCTCCATTTAGGTCCAGTTAGGTGTCAGTAAATTAAACCTAGCTCAACCCTTGGTAGCTTGGCAACGAGCGACAAGGCTTAATTTAGGAGACTAAGCGTAAAGCATTCAAATATCACATAAACAGTCATTAAACAGTCATTAAATAAAACACAGGAAACATTTTAAAAATCCAAAATCAATTTGTAGAAATAGATTATATTTTTATCTTTAAAATGACACCACAACTATTAAAATCATTTATGGGGAAACAGAGAAATTTTTTTTTTAAAGAATTATTGTTTTCTAGCGCATAGAAACACAAAGCGCCAATCTGGTCATCTGGTCGCACCTCGACCGGGACAAAGTCAATGTTTAAGGCCGACCGCGATGGATCCCGGCTCAGCTACATCCCACGGGAGGCCTCGGTCAAAAGTTTACCTTAGGACTTAGTCGTTTTTTGGAAGATTTTCTTCAGCGGGACGAACCTGCCAGTCCAATCCGACCTCCTGGAACTCTTCTTCGGAGACGCGTTGCGGGAGCCCTCGTGGAAATTTTTACCTTTGGACTTCGTTTTTTCGTTTTTTCAGCGTGAAAATGTTTTGACTGGGGCAAATCTGGATCTTGATCTGACGTCCTTGGAGCCCTCCTCGGATACGCTGGCTGGGAGGTCAACTTCCTACGTTCTGACTTAGTCTCTTTTTTGAGATTTTTTTCACCGGGACGAACTTGCAAGTCAGGCCGGGTCACGGTTGAGGCAAGCCAGCTAGAGTTGCTGTGGCGAGTCGGTCCCTCTATGGAGCTTTTTTCAAAAAGTTCTCCAAACTTCTTCAAACTTTTAGATCTTCTTTCAGATGTTCTTTTAAGGTTCTTTTGAGGTCTGCAGCTCACCCCAAGGTTCTAGAAGCTCTGAGATGCTCCTTGAGGGTGTGGACTACAACTCCCAGAAAGCACCTTGCGCAAACTCCTTTTTGGCCACTGGGCAGTGGTCAGCTGGTTGGTTTCTTCAGGAGTTGGTGCAGGGGACTCTGGTTAGCAATTTTTCACCTGTAGCAAACAGGGAGTCCCTCCTTGAACCAGTTGAAGCCAGGCAAAGTCTTTCTTGTGGTGAAGCCCAAGTGTGCAGCTGGTGCAATCCTTTAGAGTACAGTGTCCAGGTGAAGGTCAGGGGTCCAGCAGAGCAGTCCTTCTTCTTCTGTAGTTCTTCCTGGTAGGGACTGGTAGGGAACTTAGGTGTGGCTGAAGGTCTGCCAGTTTTATCCTTTCTCCTGGGTGAAAAACGGGGGTCCTGGTTCTCCAATCAGCGGCACGGTCCTTCCGCCTGTGATGACCACTTCCTGGGAAGTGTGGCAAAAATCAATCCAAGGGAGCAACATTCCTCAAAAATCCATCATGGCTGAAAGTGATTTTTGGAAGTTACATCTGGCTGGGCCTACCCACTGGTTTGGGTAAAAATCCTAAACATCCCCTCTCCTGCCCTCTCCTATCCTAATCAAGGGGGGACCTAATTGTCTGGGTTTGCAAGATGTGAGGGTGTTGCTGGGTTGCTCCAAATGTCCTCCTCTGCCTTTGAAGACCAGTTTGGCAGCCCTCCCCCTTCCTGCTTCACCAGCTGCTGAGGGGAGATCTCCTCCTCAGGCACATCTCTTTGTGTGGAGCCAGGCCACTTCACATCTCATCAAGGCAGCCTGGCCAGCCTGCCAGAGGCTGGCCAATCAGAGCACAGCAGGAAAATCACTGCAGGGCTGAAGTTGGCAACTTTTCATGTAAAGTTTAAAGCTCTTTACCTGAACAAGTTATATTAAATCCCACATCTGGCAGTTTTGCGTCAAAAAAATCAGCGCCGGCTAACGCCATTCTGAAGCGCCATGCGGGTGCCGTATTTAATCAATGACGTTAGCCGGCGTTAGCCGCCGGCGCAGCCTGGTGTGCGTGGAAAAAAACGACGTACACCAGGCAGCGCCGGCGTAGGGGGATATGGGGCTTGGCCGTCAAAAAATGGGGCAAGTCAGGTTGAGGCAAATTTTTCGCCTCAACCCGATTTGCGCCATTTTTTTCGACTCCCAACCCCCATAGAAATGACTCCTGTCTTAGAAAAGACAGGAGTCATGCCCCCTTGCCCCATGGCCATGCCCAGGGGACTCCGGTCCCCTGGGCTTGGTCATTGGGCATAGTGGCATGTAGGGGGGCACAAATCAGGCCCCCCTATGCCCAAAAAATAAATAAATAAATGACTTACCTGAACTTACCTTAATGTCCCTGGGATGGGTCCCTCCAGCCTTGGGTGTCCTCCTGGGGTGGGCAAGGGTGACAGGGGGTGTCCCTGGGGGCATGGGAGGGCACCTCTGGGCTCCTTCAGAGCCCACAGGTCCCTTAACGCCTGCCTTTTCCAGGCGCTAAAAAACGGCACAAAAGCGGCCGTACGTCATTTTTTTTGACCCGCCCACTCCCGGGCGTGAATTTTGCCCGGGAGTGTAAATACGGCGCACATGCCTCGGAGTCAATTTTTTAGACGTGAACGCCTACCTTGCATATCATTAACGCAAAGTAGGTGTCCACCCTAAAAAATGATGCAAACTCCATGGACTTTGGCGCTAGACGCGTCTAACGCCAAAGTATAAATATGGAGTTAGTTTTGCGTCGGAATTGCGTAAAAAAAAAACGACGCAATTCCGGCGCAAACAGAGTATAAATATGCCCCTCAAAGTTTATAGTTTGCTATTTCACGTTTGGTACACCCCTGCTGATATAGTGCAGCATGTGTACAATTGTTCATTTCTCAGTATGAAGACATGGTGGTACGCTAAGATCAGCAGGCCAGCATTCCTGTGAGTGCCGCCATTCCCAAGGTGCTTACAAATAGAGACCTACCTCATCCAGATTGCAGAAGTAGGACATTTGCTTACAAATGTTTTCATTAGCGAACAGTGTCAGTTTGGTTGTAGTACCACAGATAAGACTGTATGGATGACTTTCCGGCAGCATCTCGCTCCACATGTTGTGCTCCGTTTATGTGGCACCTGAGTGAAATGTCATAGTCGTGCATGCATGTCAAGGCCAGATGGGTGCTTGCATCAATGTGCTTGATTTTGAAAAGGTGTCAATGAGATGTAATAATGTAGACAATTGTCCACATTTAGAAAATTCATGTGGTTGTGATTGTCCAATGTTTGAGTAAATCCTAATTGGCAGGCCTCCTTACCTGTTGTGGACTGACTAAACCCATGGACAGCTGTCCAAAGCTTCCTGGCTGTCCTTGATGTTTGACAGTATGTGTTTCATGTCCATCCCCTCCTGAGGCACAGGGTTAGGGTTAGGAAATATGTGTACCTAGGTGTGTTGGATCCCAGTGTAGAAGACAGACATTTAATTCAAACATTCATGTGGTTGAACCTACAATGGCCCCTCATGATTACCAATTGCATACCGTCCAGCCAGTTCCATTTAGAAATCGCAGGTCTTTTGGGCCTGGATTGTCATCTAGAAGATAGTCATTAGTTGGCCTGGCACATGTGGAGTACTTGCTACATTTGTTATGTGACTAATAGCAAAATAAAGATGCACAGATCATTTAATTAAGTACACACCTTGTTGTGCATTGCTGTGCTGTTAGATAGTAGATGTGTAGGCTGCTTTGCCATGTAATTCCTCAGGGACATTCTATCCTCTGTACTGTGATTTAAACTGTATGTGCTATTTTTGATGAAGTGTTAGAATATCATCTGTAGAAGTACCACACAATGATGTCACTAATGTTTGGCTTTCTCTATTTTTACAGCTGCCAACATGAATGCCCATGAGATCAGGGAATTCCAGAGGCAGGCAATGTGTTACTGCCACATACTAGATGTGGAGGCTGGGTTCCGCAATATGGCACACCGTTATCTCCATGAGAGAGCCACAGGGGTCTGGAGGGCATTTGCTCAAGGGGGGGGCATCCTTGCCCACAACAGCCACCACGACCACCACAGCTCAGACCACAGTCACCCAATGGATGACAGCCACTGTTGCAGGTCCCTCAATCTCATCTGCTCCAGGCCCACATGCAGCACCTCCTGCACCTCCCCCCAACCACTGCACCAGCAATGGCATCAACAAGTGGAACACACACAACCCCAGCTGCTGTGATAGACAATCAGGACATACAGACACTGAAACGTGACATGCAACTAATGTTTGCGCAGGATGGACAGGCTGCAGCAGGAGGTGTCCCGCAATAGCAGGAGACTGTGGGGAAAAGGATTTATTTTTAAATAAATATATATTTGTGTAGGATAAGTTAGTATGTGTTAAGGTTAGTATATGTTGTCCTACATGTGTCCCGTCATATAAGGGGGTGGGGGTTGATGTTTAGAGTGTTTTGTTAAATGTGATAAGTAAGTTTAGCTTAGGGTAGTTAAGGCCAGTTGTGGCTAATGTAGAGTTAGGATAGGTTAGGTTAGTTAAGGTGTTTCCCCTAGTTTAAGTTTCCTTTATTACTGTAAAATAAAGTTTTAGGTACTCCTTTACAGTTCATGTCATATGCTTGGGGATCGGGGCCTTGACATGGGTGTACAGTGTCAATATAGTATTTGCATTTCTGTTCCATCCTGCATCACAATCCCATTATTGCCATGGTTATTCCCAATTTTAAATGAGCTGTCACACTGGCAGCTACACCAAAGCTACTTCTCTATGCATCTGCCATCCATTGCACCCACCACTCGAGGTTACTATGGTTCCCAATGTGTTGTGAAGGTTGGATGTGTTTTTAAATCTGTCATCGTTTGAGTCCTGATTTCGAATCTTGGGCACTGTGGGACATCTGCCTGTAGCCTGATGTTCATGTGATCCCTGATAAGCTGAGGGATGATATAATCTTATGTAGTTCTGTATACATAACTCACACCTATAATTTCTTACATTGTACTCCCATGTTACATATTTTTCCATACACTCGTACACATCCATTCCTGCTGTATGGTTTGTGTGTGTGATGAAAGGTAATAGTCAGATGTCACATACATAAAGATTGTCTTGAAGGGAATGTTGGCCACACTGAGTTTCAGCTTATACATACTGTTTGTTTTCATTTCACTTCAGAAATAAGCCTAAGGAAGCACAGATGATGATAAAATCCAGACCACAGTGCATAGTTATCAGCTCACATTCTTTCGACACATTTGTATTGGCATTCTGTGGCCATTGACATGTGACATACATCACTAATCTCCTACACAGTTGATGTGTCACATTACACAGAAACAAAGTGGTTGTGTAAGTGCTATTTATTTTAAAGTGCTGTAGTGCAATATTTACGTAGTCCAGGATTGTGAGTCCATTAGTGTGACACCTTCTATTGTGATGCAACACAAGTGCACTGGTGAGGGACACGTCATTGGACATGCTGGGGTGAAGTGTCATACAGTGCAGAAGAACATGAATTGTGAATGAGGTAGTGAGAGACAATTACAGTGCATAGTGTCAAGGTAAACAGTCTGCAAGAATGTTATCAAGCATAGGACCGAGGATATCAGTGCCCATGTGGCATGGACTTGTGCTACCGGGTACTCCTACGGGTGAAGGTGATGTGTTCCATGTCTTCTTCTTCTGATGTGTGTGTTGTCTCCTCTGCCCTTGGTGGTGGTGGGTTTGAAGGGGCAAGACACACTTCGGTGTTTGAAGACGTGGAGTCAGAATTCCCGGTATCTGTCAACTGTGGGGCTATTAAGGGTATTACTGCAGCAAGGAGGAGCTGCTGGTTCTTGAGTATAGCAGCTACATCATTGTGGTAGACAGCCAGGTCGGCCCTGAGGGGGTCATGATTGCATTTGTGCATGCAGTGAAAGGTTTCGGATGCCAGGTGTTGTGGCAACTCCCTAACAGCTGTGGTGAAATCCCTCACACATTGGTGTAGTCCTTGCAGGAGGATGGTAGTGCTTGCATGGCTGCTGCCTGTTCTGCAGATGACATCATGCACATGCGCATCCCCTCAAGGCTGGCTGCCATATTTTGCATCACCCATGCACATCCTTGGCCAGCTCCCGCTGTTCTCCCACTACTGTCCTCTCAAAGGTGGTACCAGTGTCCTCAGAGTCGTCAGCTGGGTTGGAGCTGGCAGGTCATACTATTTGGGTGGTGGGTGGGTCCTCTGTGATGGCTGCTGTATCTGTGCTCCTCCTTGCGACTGAAGGTGGGGTCTGGAGGGTTCCAAGGACATCTTGGAGGGTCTGCTGGCTAATGTTTGTCAGCTCATCATCCATGTCATCAGGGAAGTAAAGGACAGGCATATCCCCAGGAGAGCCATCATCCTCTGCAATGAGATATTGTACAATTAGTGTGTCTGTGTTGTGGCAGTTGTAATGTGAAGTTACTGACTTCCTATCTGTGAGACATTGTAGTCTTGGTTCCTGTTCATTGTTCCTGTCATTACTATTAGCATTCTCACAGGCCTATTCCCCACCTGCAAGTCACATGTAGTGTGGGCAGTTTGGGGAATTTTCTTCGTCATATCCTCCAGGTGTAGGTTCTATCCAAATTGTGTGTTGCCACCTTCTTGTCCTACCCAACCCTCCCTCTACTTCCATTAGCATGGTGAGGCCTTGCCATGGCTGTGCGTGTTCTGATGCCACTTTCACCACACTTAACAATATGGAACTGACCCAGTCTTGGATATTTCACATATACCTATATGTTGCTGAGACCAAGCGCATACTATGTATAGCATTGGCACGGCTCGATACAGATGTCAGCATTGGTAGTGTGTAATGTTGATGTTGGGGAATGTGTGCTACATTGGATTGCACTGATGGTCCTGGCAGTGTTCCATTTCCTCTTATGACTGTTCGAGCGTGTATAACTAGCTAGACACAGATGTCCTCCCCCTCAATGCTGTTGTCTTAGCATTATGACAGTTGGGATGTTGCAAGGTAGCATTGCAGCTATTGTAACACAGGCACGGGGTAGACCCTGGAATGGGCAGCATGGGTATGACATTACTGCTGTGTACTTCATAATGTAAGTAACAATACCTGATGTTTATAGCGTCTATAGACATGAGCATTTGACAGAATTTACACTTTGTTAGGAATTACAGGGGATTGATAAAGTTGTCATGCTGAACACTCTATTTTGGGTTTGTTTGATCCATGGGCACGTAACTTCCATTAGCTACTTGACCTGCACACAAAGCACAGGTGGTAGTGGCAACTGTTGTCAATGGTAAATACCACTTGGGATATGGCCTGATACTGAAAATTGAGCCCTAGTTTATGTTGTGACAATACCAGCTGTTGTGTGACAGCAGGCCTGTTTTATGTTGTACCCTACCCACCTTGACTGACTTTGCCTTTCCAACAGCCTTGGCATGGCAGAGTACCCCCATGCAAAGGTTGTTGGTGTAGTGTTGTGCTGTGCCCCTGGTTTCCCCTGCACAGCCCATGCACCCGTGCCGTGCCCCTTTGCCCTTTCCACTGCCTGATTTTCAGGGCTGACATGCATTGTGTAGTAGGTATGCCCCCCCGCTTACAGTAAACATTTAGGCAATTTTGTCCCCCATACAACTTACCCTGCATCTGTGTGGTTTCCTGGTCGTCTGCGCTGTCCTGTCCTTGAATCCCTGTGACGATCTCCTCTGGGATGATGGCTGCCACCATCTCCTCCATCTGGTCCAGGGCCTCCTGCAGTGCTGGACTTCCACCCCCAGTCTGCAGGGCGGCCTTCCTTCTCCTTGTCATCTTTTCCTTGATCCTGCGCTTGCAGTCATGCCAGCGTTTCTTGCACTCAGTGGCTGTTCTCTGTACTTCTGCCACACTGTTAATCTTGTCCACAATTTATTGCCAAATTGCCTCTCTCCTCCCAATTGGCAATTTTGAGGTGACAAAAAGTTGATGCTGGTGTTCCGTCACCTATTTCACCAGTATTTCCTACTCCTCTGCACTGAAACGTCACTTCCTTTTCTTCTTCTCCCTCTCCTGGGTCTTGTCTGGGTCCGCCTGGCTGGTTCCTGGTCGGTTGGAGTCTTCCTGGGGTCTCTCATGGCTTCTGGGATCCATTTTGGGGCTCCTTAGCACATTTTGATGTGTTTGCGCCACTTTTTAATGCACTTGTGGCAAAAAATGGCACCTATACGGTTTGCAATGTCGTAAACCGGATTAAAGTCATTTTCGCCATGTTAATGTCATTTTTCTTTACGACGTGGCGCAATCATTAGAGTAAAATAAAATGCCAGGGTGGTGCAAAGAAATGGCGTTAGCTGGCATTAAACTTTTTGACTCAAAACTGCATTGGGGCAGTTTTGCGTCAAAAAGTATAAATATGGCCCTGAGAGGTTGGGTGTGGGGCAGCAAAGTGAATGATTTTTCTGAGTTGTACAATTTGGTTTTGAGAGCAACGATCAATACTTGTTTTGTGGAGCTGTGCAAACACTTGATTGACCGCAAGCTCACTAGCCCAGAGAGTTTGCAAGGGAGATGGACCTCTGGGTCCACCACAGAGTGTCCAAGAAGGTATCTGGTGGGGTTCACCAAAAGAGTGCATATGCCCCCCCACCAGAAAAAGGAGGGCAGCAATAAATATAAAAACAAAGAGCTCTCTAAAGGCCCTCAAAATAGTTTCACAGGGTAGGATTACCAGTACCAACATAAGCAAAAGAAGAAGGGGGTTTCCTGATCATAATTCCTTAGAGAAGTTCACCCCCAAGTGCTATGAAGGAAATAAAGCCAGGCACTCAAGGGTGATGCCAAGTGTCCCGAGAGGGCACAACACCCCAATGGTGGACAGACACCTGGGCTAGCACTTGAAAAAGATATTGGTCCAGTTAGTATGAGGGGAAGTGCAAAGGTTACCCCAGTGTCCCTGGGTGACATGACAGAGAAATGGTGCCAAAGCCCTACATTCCTAACAGCCCTTAAAAGCACAGACAGTGGGTCACTATCAATGGGCCGTGGCTGAAGGCTCACAGAGACAAAGGATCCAGTATATCTACCATCTGGTGCCCTCAGAGCTAATAATCCCTAATGTATTCCACCAGGTTATGGTAGCTAACAACCATGAGAGTCACTACCCAGTGCCTTTGGTTCTCTTTGAATGGCATGGTCTCCGGTTCCTTGAGGATGGTTGTGAGCCCATCCATGCCTGTGGATTATCTGCTCAGTAATAACATGGAGTACACCATCTGGAAAGAGGTTGGGGTTGCTTGAGTGGGCATGGCAGACTACATCTTCCATGGCCATCCAAGAGGGGAGAGAAGAGGACCTGAAGCCTGAAAGAATTGTCCAGGTACTTTCCAAAAAGCATACGAGCAAGGTGTCGGGGAAACCCACAACTGAAACTCCAACGGTTCAGATGGAGGCTAAGCCTGAGGGTGACATAGTGGAAACTACAGGGGAGGACATTGCCACCCTGGGAAACCTACCTGAACTGGCCAGATGTGGAAAGAAGGTTGACCAAGCAGGGAGGTGTTCTTCAGAGTGTAGAAGGAGTACCCTACTCTGGAGGGCCTACAGTGGCAGACAATGATAGTGGCAGACAATTTTCAAAGCTGCTGCCAATACCTCTGGTGATCACCTGATTTACTATTAAAATCATCCTCTTTACAGTGAGCCTACTGTTCCTGAGCCTGGTGCAACCTGTGGATTGGTGGCTCCCCGAGTGCTACAGGACCTATTTACTGGAGCTGGCTCGTAAGGTTCCCGTGGCAGGTCTTCTAGGACAGGACAAGTTCTTTGGCATGCTTGTCACCTACCTATTTTGGCCCTGCATGACCTCACCTCAGATGCATTCTTCAGGTCATGACCTATATGCCAGGTCATTGGGAAGTCAGGATGGAAGTGCAAGGCTCCCCTGGTTCCCCTTCCAGTTGTTGCCACCCCCATTGCAAAAGTGGGTATCAAGCCCAAAATAGCTCTAAGCAATAGCTTCATTTTGGTCTTAATGAATCATGCCACCTGATACACAGCACCTGCTGTGGCCAGAGCAATTGGTTGGGATACTTACACATGTGGGGTTCCCAATAGAGGCAGTATCTGACTGAGGTACCAACTTCATGTCAGGGTACACAAGGCACATGTGAGGCGAGTGAGGGGTAACAGTCACTTTCTCTACAACCTATCTTCCCCAGAACAATTGGACTTGTAGAACAATTGAAAAAGACCCAGAAAGGCATGATAATGGCCCTGTGAGAGGACTTGAGGTGGACGTTGGATGTCCTCTTAGCATACCTGTTCTTTGCTTACAGGGAGGTACAGCAGAAGGGGATTAGGTTCAGCCCCTTTAAACTTCTGTACGGTTACTGTCAGATGGCCTCTCTGCGTGGTTAAAGAGGGATGAGAGCAAGCTCCCAAGAAACCCCTTCAGGATTTGGTCAGCTATATGCTGGCCTTCCACACCCAGATGAATCCATTCTAGAAGAAGGTATAGGATAAACTAGAAGATATTCAGGAGGTTATGAAGCTTTTTTAAGGAGCAAATGGCCATTCCAGGCGAGTTTCGGCCTGGTCAAAAGGTGTGGGTAATGGAGCCTGTGGAGCCAAAGGCCCTTCAAGACTGATGATCTTAGCCATATGAGCTGAAATAGCACACAGGAGAAGTCACTTACCTAGTAGACCTCAAGACTCTCAGGAACCCCTTGCAGGGTTTAACACTTTAACAGGTCTGAGGTTACCATGCTCCTGGTCACAGATGATGGAGTAGAGGAGGAGTGTAAACCTCTCCCTGATCTCCTTTCTTCTAAGGAAGTGGATGGGTCAGTGGAGGGTGTCAGCCTCTCATCTACTTTGACCCTTGAACAACGGAGGGAATGTTGATAACTGTTCGGGCAGACTGGGGGCAGTGTACCTAAAATGATCTACAGGCTATCTGACAAGGTGAGAGCCAGTGTAAAGAATGAGGTATCCAAAATTCTGGAACTGGGGGTAATTGAGCCCTTAAGCAGACCTTGGTCCAGTCCGGTGGTGCTGATTCCCAAGCCCGCCCCTCCAGGTACCACTCCTGAACTACAGAATCTGTGTGGATTACTGGAGGCTCAATCAGTCACTGAGATTGAGGTTTACCCATCCCCTGAGGTGATGATCTCATCGATTGGTTGAGGGCAGCCAAGTTACTCATCATATTTGATCTGACACCTTAGTACTGGCAGATCACCTTGAAAGAGGGGGGCAAAAAGAAGTCTGCATTCTCTATCTCAGAGGACCACTTCACATTTTGCCTTTTTTTTATTTATTTTTATTTGCAGACAAGACAGCAATACCAGCCTTAAATCAATTAAAAAACAAAGACATAATGGATGGCAAAGTTAAAAAACATATTACCAACACAGCAGCATCGTCCAAAAAGCAGTTGAAGCTAGCTAATACCCTGACTTACGTCATTGTACCATCCACCCACTTGCTCAGTGCTGACCAAATCTGCTGACCCCAATGTCTCTTTCTATAACCTTTGAGCCTATATAAACTCACCCTCAAAATATGGAGGGCCAGTAATCTCTCCCTCCAATTCTCAAATGCTGGAGGCTCAGCCTTTAACCAGTCTGAGGCAATACTCAGCCGCAAGATTGCCATGGCCATAAAGAGATGACATTTCTCTTTTTTCAAGCACTCATTTATCTGTGCGGGATCCAGCACCCCCAACAATACCAATGTGGGTGTAAGGATGACCCGCACCCCAATAATATCCCCTAAGAAATACTCAATTGCCTGTAACAACAGTTTCAACCTAGAGCAGGTATAAAACATGTGAACAATCTCCGCCTCCAGTTCCCCACAGTGATTGCATGTGCCCTCAGACCCAGTCCACTTACAAACTTTAGCCGACGCATAATACAAATTGAACATTGTCTTATAGAGTTGAGTTTTTAGGTTAGCTGCAAGAAATGCTCTTTCTGCCATTTCTACAGATTGTTCCACCCAGTTTCCCTGCTTCTCAAACCAAATATTCAATTTTTCATTCTGCAACTCCATATCATTGTGCTGCGTATCTAATAGCAGATTATAGAGTGCCCCTAACATAACCTTATGCCTCACTGCTTCTCTTATTGGAATCTTATCTATAAGGGGATTTGTTATGGCAATGGAGAAAATCTTGGATTTGCTGAAATTTAAAAAAATGGGACCGAGGTAATTCATATTGATGCTGCAGCTCAGTAAGCGCCTTGAGTGTAATACTGGTGCATAGATAACCAATCCTAATTATTCCTTGCCGCTTCCAGGTCTCCACTATAGGACCATGAAAGATAGAGGAAGGGAAGGGAGGCACTGACATTGGTGTGTAACTATTTATCCTTCCCAAAGAACACGGTCGCTTCAGTTGCCGCCATATCAGCTGGGCTGCTCGTAGGACCCTGAATCTTGTTTTCTCATAGTAGCTTGGTTCTATGTGCTTCTGAAGCCACCCTTGAGCCTCTGACCCCAGCATCATCTCATAGATCGAGGAAAAATCAACATAAAAACACCCCTGTGTTTCTCCAGTGATCAAAACATTAATCTGCTTCAAAGTGCACGCATTATAATATAACGTAAACTGGGGGACGGACCACCTGCCCCAGGATCTTGGGAGTGTCACATACTTCAACGCCCTTCTTGAGTTAGTATATCCCCACAGAAAACTGTTTGTGATACTCTCCAATTTGGTCAGCCAGTTCTTAGTAAATTCCAGGGGGATGGCCAGAAAAAGATACACTATTTTGGGGAGGATATTCATTTTTAATACATTACAACGACCTAGAAGAGATAAACGTAGATGGTTTATCCTATCTAAGTCTTTCTTGTTTGTGGCCAGCATCGGGGCCATATTCTGCTGCACAACTAGACCGACTATACCAGTAATTCTTATCTCCAGATATACAGCATTGAGTATAACCCGCTTGTCTCTAATAATAGTCTGGGGAGGACATATAATCTGAGTCTTGTCCTTATTCAGTTTATAGCCGGAATATGCTCCAAATACACTGGCAGTTTTTCAATTTTCTTAACCGCTACCTCCGGATTAGTTGCAACTATCGCCACATCATCTGCATATGCCAGCACCTTATAGCTCTCCCCACAACAAATGACCGGGGTAATATCCTTGCATTCTTCTAGTTTACTTGAAAAGAGATCTTTGTATAATGCAAATAGTAACGGAGAGCAGGGACATCCCTGTCTTGTTCCCCTAGAAATACATTTTCGGTCAGATTCTAAGCTAGCCAAGCACAGCAGGGCTTTGGGGATTATGTACAATCCCTTAATGGCTGTTAAAAAAACATCCCCAATACCCTTCCATCTCAAGACCTCCCATAAGAAGGGCCAAGCCACATGATCAAATGCTTTCTCAGCAACTAGCAACATCACACCAAAAGATGTTTGTTGTACTTCAGACAGATCAATCAGGGATATAACTCCTTTAATATGATCTACCGCCCCTCTCTCAGGAATAAAACCATGTTGTCTTCTAGATACTAACAGAGCAATAACCCGTGTCAGTCTACTTGCTAAGATCTTGGCGTATGTTGTCCCTTCACAATTCAGCAGTGAAATAGGTCTATAAGACCCTGCGTCGTTTGCCGCCCTGTTTTTTTTTTTTTTAACACTACTATAGTAGCTAATTCCCAAGAGGGTTTGATCTACCCCAACTGCGCAGTTACAAACGTTTATAACATATCCTTGTGTAGTTCTTGCCAAAATACTTAAAAGAATTCTAGTGGCAAGGCATCCGGTCCTGGGACTTTTCCTGAGCCGAGGGACTTCATAGCCTCATCAGTTTCTCCTGATGATACTGGGACATCCAGTAGATTTTGCTCTACCTGTTTGTTGCTCACTCAGAAACTGCAGAGGTCCCCCATGACCACCAACTAGTTGTTGTATATCATCAGAGTATAACTTCTCATAGTAGTTGCTAAAGACTTCCATAATATCCTCCGGCTTATCCACCTTGCACCCCTGAGAATCTATCATGTCTGTTATATCCCTATTTAGGGTCTTCAGCATAACCCGCCTAGCTAAGATTTTACCCGTGATTTCCCCATACTCATAACATTCGGCCCTAGAAATCTGCTACTTCGCTGCTACCACCTTGCTAAGGTGCTGGTTGGCCATTTCCTTGAGTATTGTTACCTTAGCTTGATCAGCGCTGGTCTCTTCTCCCTTTCTTATACTCTGTACTAGTTTCCTCTAAGCCTGCATGAGTTCTTGAGTTAAACTCCTAGCCTCAACCTCCCTCCTTTTCCTGAAAATGTAGGCCAAAACTCATGGTCTCCCCTCTGGTTCCAGCCTTTAATGAATACCAGATTATTTCTGTAGCTGCGGTGTCTCTATTGTCATCTAAGAATTGTATCAGCCATGATCACATATGATCTACATAGGCTGGGTCCCAAAATAGTTTCCTATCAAACGTCCAGAAGCCTACAGAATCCAGTCAACAGCTTAACCAGACACAATGGGTTATGGTCCGATAAGATTCTGGGGGTTAGTTCTATCTCTGCTTCAGAAGTGAGATTAAAAAGTAACCAAGGCGTACCATCTTGTTGTGGGGGAAAGAGTAGTATGTATAGCCAGGGTCCAGGGATTTAAGTTTTTCCCACAAATCCATCAAGGTGTGACCTTGTATCAGAGCACACAGGGCCTTATACACCTTGGGTTTGTGTCCATTACATCGACCTGATGATTTAAACCCTTTATTAACTTCAAGGTGAACATTGAAATCCCGGCACATGACCAAAGGGAGCGGCCAAGAAGCTAATTCTAAGTTTAACGCATCAAGTGCTTCAGCTTCATCAAAGTTAGAGCCATAAACAGTGCAAAGAGTAAATCTAGCAGCACCTGCTTTACATTCTATAATGATCCAACAGCCACCTTTGTCTATCATCGAACGACCTAGATTACATATAGATCCTCTGGCCAAAATTGCCATTCCTGTGTTGCCCCCGTCTGCTGTGTACAGGCTAAGATGCATACCTAACCCTCTTAGTACCTTGTGTTTCCTCCAAGGGATATTGGACTCTTGCAGGCAGTCCAAATTTGCCTGCATTGCATTTATAGCCACAGCCACCTTGCTACTCTTTTGGGGATTATTCAAACCACATATGTTGACCGCACATATTCTTAACGTATGTGCCATATTCTTTCCTCTAAATGTCCCAGTTTGGTTATAATTGCTTTCGACTTTTGCATCCCATTCGACTATAATCCCAAAGAAAAACACCCTATCTTTATGCCATTATATAGTTATTCTCCTTGCCCTTTCTTGTCCCCAGCTTCCTCCTAAGCCCTAACCCACGTCCAACAACCCCCCTTCTCCCTGCCAGCCTGTCCTCAAACCCTTGCACCACTTGAAGCCCCACCAAACCCACCACCCGACCCATACCCTAACCCCTGAGCTCCCTCACACCCTCCCCCCATCTATTAGAAGGCACAGGACCAACAAGGTCCTTCCCCTGATGGATTAGTGCTCCCCTCACATTTCCACCCGACCCACAAACCCAAATTATATTTCTACCCCTTGTGTTTCACCCCAACGAGAAAAAATGAAAAAAAGGCATAATATAGTAATAGCAGCCTTATAGCCTTCCAGCCTCCCATTGTCAATTCAGTAAGATATCAAAGTGAGTCCAAAAACTCTTTAGCCTTTACATCGGAAAGACATAAGAGAGCCCTGCCACCAACGATCACTTTCAGTTTGGCTGGATTCATCAAAAAGGCCTGAGCGCCTTTGTTCTGCAGTGGTAGGATTAATTGTCTGAGCATCCACCTTCTTTCAAACGAGGCATGACAATGAACTGGCCTGATGAAAAAGTCACATCCTAGAGCAGTACGTTTGCGATCCAGATGAGCAAGATCATACACCGCCTGTCTTGCCAGATAATTATGAAGACATATCAATATAACCCTGGGTTTCCCTCCTTCTGTATCCGTTTTTCTCAGTTTAAAGGGGAATCTATGGGCTCTCTGAATTTCCTTCTCCCAATCCCGCTGCACTAAATCTAGAAGGCTTCCTGAAATAGATTCACCACAAAGCTCTCTGGGTTGGACCCTTCCAGCCCCTCTGGGATACCCAGGACTTGAAGGTTATTTTGTCTAGCTCTGTTTTCAAGCTCTGCCATTTTCCACTGAATGTCCTCCATTTTGCTTCTCAAAGATTCTCTAATCTCCCCTTGTGTGGCAGTGTCATCCTCCAATTTCGATATAGAAGTTTCAGCATCTCCTATACGTATTGCAAAGTCGGTACAAGTCTTAGCCACCCGTCAAATAGCTCCCTGAATTTTGCGGCAAGCCAATTGTGTTCTGCGGCTCTCAGCTTTTGTCTGTTTTTGTGTTGTATCAGCCAAAGAGCCACCCAAGGAGCCAAGACCACTAAACCCAGGCGCCTAAGAATAATCCCATTGTAGGGCTTTAGGTGTTTTAGCAGTAATTTGATGGACAGGTGAGCCTGAGCCAGAAATTCTCTTCTTCATCTTTTTTCCAACCGTAGCCACTTTAATGCTTTCAGGTTGACCTGATCCTTTTCCCCATTCAGACTTCTCATCTTCATCCTCACCTGGCGTAGTTGTCTCAGAGCCTACTTCAGACCAGGATGATTTCCAAGCCCAACTGCTCCCTTCCCTGGAATCAATAGCTTTGTCAATAGTCCAACTGGATTGGTCTGATAAAGAGAAAAATCTATCCCCCAAGTCTAGATATTGACCATTTTTGGAGATCAGCCCCCTTTTACCCTGGGTTTGTTCATCCTTCCATGCTTTCTCACCCATATTTAATGATGATAGGTCATGAACCAGGGCCTGTGTCAGAGCCTGTGCCTCCGCCTGGGCTAGGGTGTCTCTAGGAACAGAGTTGTTACTTGTTTCAGATTTCCTGCCCTCCTCTGCTTCTTCCATGGAAAAATTTATGCATACAGGAGTGAGGGGAACATTAGCATTTACTGTTGGTGAGGATTCCTTGTGTATCTCTCCATCCTCTTGCTCAGTCACACAATCGCCAGACAATATATTTGCTTTTGATTCTACAATCCCACCTATATCAATACTGTTGCCAGTAGACTCTTTCCGTTTTACTGCCAGAGCAGCGTGTGTTTTTGTTTAAAAATATTTACCTAGAGGAGCACTCACCAATTTTGCCAAAGACGCTGACTTTGTTTTATCCAGCTCACCTGCCATCCATGTAGAGGCTCTCACCACCTTACATTCTCCTGCCCCGCCATAGCCATGGGTTCTATCCTGCCATGCGGCAGACCCAACTCTGACTCCAGCGGGTGCCGCCCTTGATCCTCTCACCGGCATCCGTGTTACGTGCCTCCTCACCAACACGCTGAAACAATGTAGCAGAGAATTTAGCGCACTCGCTGCCGAATACGTAAACAAGCAGGCAAACTCCAAACGCCGAGGTAAGCTCAAGTATCGCCTGAAACTAGTTTGACACACACTAATAGCCTGTGACCGTTCGGGAACAAAGGCAATCAGGGCATGTACATCCGAACGGCCGTGCGGAGAGAAGGAGCACAATACGACCGAATCACTCAGCTGCCATCTTGCCTTTGCTCCCAGCTAAATCGGCTTCTAATGACTTTGTGCAGAGAAGGGCAAACCCCTTGCCCTAGTAGGCCTTGCTGAGGTTTACTTGGACAAATTGGTGCCCGAACAGGGACTCATCGGCGACTCGGATGCCCGACGGATTGGTCGCGACGAAGGATTGGGATCTCGCTGCGGACGAACAATGCCTGAGGAGACCCGAGTCTTGGCAACCACAGCGTTTTTCCCTTCTTTCTGATTTGACCATCCAGGTGGCGCCGGTCCTCGACTGAGATCCTTTTTGTTCATTCGTCATGCAGTGACCATTTGGTCGATTTTAGAACTTGGCAGTTGGAACCTGGGTGCCCTGTGATTGGTAAGAGCCGTTTTACGGCACTTGCTGTGGGTTTTGATGCCTTTGTTTGGTAATGAAGTTTAGCACCACTTACTGTGGCTCTCGTGATTTGGGTGACTAGTCAATTTGTGTTCTTTGAATTGATATATAAATTGAAATTTATATAGGCAGGTAATGAGGAGAATTTTCTCCAATTTAATTTTGATTTGAATGGCACCTTAAGTGCTACTTTGATTTGCATATTCTGCACTATTTTTGGCATTCCTGTTTTTAGCGCACTTCGTAGGATGTGTTGCTTTTGTAATGGTACCAATTTTAGACTGGAAGAATCGCAACCGGCACCCCCAGAGGGGATGCCCAATAGAGATATGTATGTTAAACATGGTCTTTCTTATATAATATACAGCACATTCTGGAATAAATACACTTGTGCGGATCCTGAGTTACGTTGGCCTATGCATGAGTCTGGGAATGTTTGATTAGTTCTACATTCCGTCCATCAACTGTTCTTTTTGCGTCAGTATTATGAACATCAGGAATTAGAAGCAAAAGGTAGCGAGGATAAAAAGATTAAAGAATTAAAGACGAAGGTTATGTTGCCTCAAGCTTATGATCCGCCTTTTAGAGGTAGTGATAGAGGTGGACGTGGATCTTATGGTTCTTCTTACACTCGTTCGAATTTGTCTGTTGATCAGTGTGCGTATTGTAAGAAATGTGGGCATTGGGCCGCCGATTGTCCAGCACTACGTGTTCAGCATTGTTCACGTTGTCGGGGACAAATGAGAAATCGCTCGGGATATTCAGGGCCCAGAAGAAGCACGCACGAATGATCATGCTAGGGTTGATGCTAATGTACGAGGGCAGGATGGGTTTTACACTTTTGATAGACAGAACCAATACCAGATCTCTAACTATGTGCAGCTTGATTTCCAAGATTCTGCTTATGCATAGGATTGCCTAGGATGGGGTAAGGAATCAGTTGAATTCCAGTAGATCAGAGGGGTCTCTATGTTACAGCACATGTTTTGGGTTCCACTGATGAGTTTCTATTTGATACAGGAGCTACTCGTAGCGCCTTGTCTAAACAATTGATTCCAAGGGCTCCCCTGTCTGGCTTAACCATTACATCGATAGTTTTCGATGTAACACCTTCCCCTAGCCCATTGTCACAACCACTTGCATTCCATGTTGATAAATTTACTGCTCCATGTCCTTTTTTGCTTTCTCCAAATACACCAGACAATATTGTGGGTCTTGATATGCTCAAGTATTTCAGGGCTACAATACGATGCTCTCCTGAAGGTGTGCATGTTATTTTGAATGATAATCATCCTGTGATGGAAAGAGTTTGTCTTGTTAAAGAGGATATTGCATTAGCTTCACTCCCTAGTACTTTGTGGGCTACTTCAGATACTGATGTGGGACAAATGATTATTCCACCGGTACATATTAGTGTCAAGGAGGGAGCAGTATTGCCACGTTTGCCTCAATACAAAATTTCACAGGAGGGCGAAGAAGCACTCACACGAATTGTGCATGATCTTATTGCAATTGGAGTTGTTGAGGAAGTTCTGTATAATGTTAGTCCGATTCTTCCTATTCTGAAAAAGGATACTGATACTAGGATTTACCGATTCATTATTGATTTACGAGAACTCAATAAGATTGTGGTACCACAATATCCTGTGGTATCTGACATCACGACACTTCTTACTTTGGTGCCCCCGACAGCAACTACATTCTCTGTGATAGACTTGAAGAATACTTTCTTTTCGATCCTCAAGGCTATACTGGGAGTCCTAGTATTTATAGTCAAGCGTTAAAACGACAACTTGATTCTTTTGTTTTGCCTGAAGGTGTGGCTCTCATACAATATGTTGATAATATTTTGTTGGCAGCTGATACCCCTGAGCAAAGTGAAAAGTGCACTTTGTCCTTACTTTCTTTTCTTGCTTCACACCATCATAAAGTGTCACAAAAGAAATTGCAAAATTGTAGACCAAAGGTAACCTATTTAGGTCACGTTTTGTCTAAGGAGGGCCGTGCACTTACATCAGATCGTATTCAAGCAATTTTAGACACACCAGTACCCTCTACTCACAAAGATGTTTGTGCATTCCTTGGTCTTACTTCTTTGTGTAGGCAATAGATATTAGGGTTTTCACACATTATCAAACCTTTGCTAGCACTTTTGACTAAAGATACTCCAAAGCCTCTCCCATGGACAGATGAATGTGAGACTGCTTTCCGGCAGCTACGACAAGCCCTTTGTTCAGCACCAGTGTTAGGTACTCCAGATTACATGAAGCCTTTTGCACTTTACGTACATGAGAAAGATGGATTTGCATTGTCAGTTTTAGTACAGACACATGGTGATAAGCAGCGTCCCTGTGCATATTTTTCAGCAGTACTTGATCCTGTCGCTTGAGCGTTGCCTGGTTGTTTTCGTTCAGTTGCCGCAACAGGTGTGTCAATACGTCAGAGTGAAGGGATAGTTTTGTCACATAAGCTGTTGGTGTTAGTACCCCATGCGGTTGATGCTCTTTTAAATCAAACGAAGACGCAACATTTAACTAGCGCTCGCCGGACAGGATATGAATTGACATTGCTGGCTCCTCACATTACACTGAAGAGATGTGCAACACTAAATCCAGCCACTTTGTTGCCATATCCGGTGACTCAGCCTCAGTCACAAAAAACACATGATTGTATATTCCTTACCGAACAACAGACAAAGGGTCGTATTGATTTACAAGATACGCCCCTTCCAGATGTAGACAGGGAATTGTGGATTGATGGGTCTTGTTTGAATTTGCCAGACGGTACGACCTCAGCTGCATATGCAATCACCACAATACACACGGTAGTGGAGACAGCTCATATACCACAGAAGTCAGCTCAAGAAGCTGAACTAATAGCTTTGACATGAGCATGTGAGCTTAGTACTGACTTATGTGTGAACATTTATACAGACAGCCGCTAAGCTTTTGGAGTAGCTCATGATTTTGGTTTGCTTTAGAAGGAGAGAGGCTTTCTCACATCCCACTGGATGCAGATAATGCACAGAGAATTAGTGCATAACCTCTTGACTGCATTGACATATCCAAAGAAACTAGCTATTTTGAAATGTAGTGCACACAAGAAAATGACCGATAAGATAGGGCAAGGTAATGCCCTTGTGGACCGCGTAGCGATGCAGAGAAGTACTACTTCTATGTATGTAGTGAAGTCACAAGCTGAACGTTGGCATAATGCTAGACAAGATGTATTAGATATACAGAAATCTGCTTCTGTGAAAGAACGTGAGCAATGGTCTGAAGAAGGAGAATTGTATGATGAGGGCTTTTGGCGGAATAAGCAGATGGATAAATGGAAATTGCCTATAGCTTTTGTACAACCTATGGTTCAGATGGCACATGGGCTGGCACATGTTGGAGCTTCAACAATAACGAAGTTGCTTACGCAAGTTTGGGAGCATCCAGAAATTTCCAGTACAGCTAAGAGAGTAGTACAGTCTTGTTTGATCTGTTTAAAATACAATCCTGGAAAAGGGACATGAACTCCTGCGGGAGGGTTTGCTACACCAACTGCACATTTCGAAGTTCTACAAATGGATTATATTCCGCTTGAACGCTGCAACAATTTAAAGTATGTCTTGTTGGTGGTATGTGCCTTCAGTAAATGGATAGAGGCGTACCCCACAAAGGATAATACTGCCATTACCACAGCCAAAGTGCTTTTGAAATAATTTTTCCCTAGGTTTGGTGTTTTCAGACGTTTATGGAATGATAATGGACCTCATTTTGTTGGGGAAGTTATTAAGTATGTCCTGAAAGGATTAGGGATCAAACAGAAGTTCCATGTGGTTTTCCACCCACAATCAGCAGGGTTGGTGGAAAGGTATAATGCTACTTTGAAGCTGAAGTTAGCGAAGATACAGGCTTCCACATCTTTAACTTGACCGGATGCGTTACCGTTGGCATTATTGTCTATTAGGTCAGTGCCACACTCTCGAACAGGCCTTACCCCCTATGAAATAGTATTTGGAAGGCCAATGAACATTTGGGGAGTTCCTAAGCCAAATTCTGTATAAGATATACCTTGTGTCCTGATGAATGATTATTTGGCACCGTTAACCAACAATTTGGTTTCTATTCATCAACAGGTTCGAGATGCACTTCCTGACAGATCTACAGGGGAAGGCCATGAACTCCGACCTGGTGACCAGGTGATGATTAAGTCCTTTGAAAGATCAAGCAGCTTGGAACCAAGGTAGCAAGGCCCAGAGCAGGTGCTCCTTGCGACAAGGACAGCAGTTCGAGTGACGAACCGAAAGAATTGGGTCCATAGTACTCACTGCAAGAGAGTGCTACCTACCTTGGTGGAACGTGCTGTGTTGACCGATTATCGAGAGATTTTGACTACGGAGAAAGGCCGTGCTCTATCACCTGACGAATCTGCTGAGTTCTTCCCGGACAATACGATTTCTGGAGTGTAGCTATATAATTTGAGACCGAGGAAAGACCCCGTAGTGCTGGAGAAAACTGGTTGAGCTACCGCCCTGGGTTAGTGAAACGGAGAGCCAATGTGGCAAGGGATGAGAGCCATGCATTAGAGTAGTGACACCCGCCTTGGCCCGTCGTGAAGAAATCAGCGGCTGCCCAGGGATAAGAGCTCCAACAATCGTTTTTAATTAATTTCGGAAAGGGTCAATTATCACTGTTGCTAAAATGAATAACAAACTGATCATTAGTACTATGGGATTTGTTGTTGTTTTGGTGGTTATAGCAATAATCACCTGGTTTGTTGAAAAGAAGGCCCCTGCTCGTGAGTTTTTTGTTGCCACTACTCCAGTACCAGAGGATCACTATTACTTTACGCTTCCCTATCAGGAGCAGAAGCACCGTCAATCGTACTTCAATAATACTTTCATTCAGATGTTGCATCATACTCATAATGCTACGAATACTACTAACTGTTGGGTATGTGGAATGATACCTGCATATCAAAAGAAAGGAGGAACACCTTTCATTCCTCTTCCTTTTTCACACAATGGTTCTTGTCAAGCTTGGTATACGCTTTTGTTTGCATCTGGAAAATGTACAGAGGGCGGACTTCTTTTTCGCCTTAATAAAGTATGCTACCAAGACAAAGATGGGTATCCCCAAGCCAAAGGAACTAAATGGGAATGGGAAGAGTATCAACCGGACAATTTTTCAATACCATATGTCTTCACAAGTATAAGAGACTCTGACAAGAAAGAACAATTTGTGATTTCTGTTACAAAAACTAAAGCAGATTTATGTAAACGTAGCATTGGGCGAATTCCAGTGGGGATAAGTGATTGCACCTTGATTTTAACCTTGATTTTAACTTGATTTTAATTGTATCAGCTTCACATAAAACATATTTTGTTTGTGGTAACTATGGATAGTGTGTGTTATGTATCTTTTCTATTACCCCCTGTGTTTTTGGACCCTGCATCATATCACCGAGTTTTTAAACTGTTCAATGACATCATTAAAAATTGATATAAAAGGACAATAAGTACAAATGAGGTAGACCAAACGGACACTAGCCTGCAACAATATGTTGATTTTAATTTAGGGTTGTTCTCCTTTGTTGGTGCTGCTTTAAACAGTAGGAAAGTGAGACGATTGACTAGGGTTATGGAAGCTGTTACCAATCAGGCAGCTCTGGCATTTTGGGAATATTACAGAGGAGCTCCAAATTACGAGGATTGTAGCGCTCCAAAATCGTATGGTACTAGATGTGATATTAGCTGATCGAGGTGGTGCATGTCGCATCATCGGTAGTAGTTGCTGTGTTTTCATTCCAGATCACTCACCTTCAGTATATGATGCAATATCTAAATTGCATTGATTGCTGCAGATTTCCATACAGAGACTGGTACTTGGACTTTTTCTGGAAGGTTTTGGGCTCTTGTTTCCGCTTGGGGCTGGAAACTACTGACTATCCTGTGTGTAATGATTGCAATATTTTTCACATGCTGTATCTTGATTCAGTGTGATCCAATATGCTGCTCCATGTGTATTATTGCTTGTATGCCTACCAAAATAAATATTACAGAAATGAAAGCACAACACATGTTAGATAAGGAAATAGGTGAAATGATGAGCATAAATATACAAGATGAATATGTAGATTATCCCAGAAAGACGAATGTCTTCAGCTAATGCTGAAAGGGTCGTCTGTTTCAACTCAGTAGCGATTAGATTAAGCATTAGCAGAAGACATCTTGTATTTAGCAACTATTGGGAACATTTCACGGAATCCATTTTGTATTCATGGCAGCCATTTTCGCTGCCACATGCTGCCATGTGCTTGCCATGTGCTCTGTCCTACCTTTCTGTTAACTACTCTTGAAAATCTGTCTAGTGACAAGTTATATTTAGCATCTCCCACTTTCGCACATGCCCAGTAAGATCTGCAGCTGCTAGTAATCAGTTACAGACAGTAATGTGTCAACTAGTCCTTGAAAACTGTTAGCCCCTCCTACCTGTTGACTGTGCATTTCCATATGACCTTATATGTATATAAGTCTTGCTTCTATAATTTTACCACCTTCTTTTAGCCCCTGTGTGGGTATAAAAGGAACATGCTCTCTTAGTTCAGTGTGCTACTTCAGACATTACCGAAGGGCGCTGTTTGAACTGTAGTACCACCTCATGAGGTTCAATAAACTTTGTCTTTTATTTCAGTTTCTGTGCCAACTTCTTCCTATATGGTCTGAGGACTTTGTGCAGAGAAGGGTGAACCCCTTGCACTAGTAGGCCTTGCTGAGGCTTACTTCGACACAACTAGGAGGACCACCTGTGCTTCAGGCTCTGCAAAAGACAGGCCTTGCTATCAAGTCCAGTAAGTGCCAAATAGGGCTGGGCATGGAGATGTTTTATAAATAGATATTATTATTATAAATATATGTCAATATATGTGAAATATATGTATTCTTTTATAAAAATTATTCTGAATTCAGAAAACATTTATTTTAGAGCAATATATACTAGTATAACCTAGAAACTGCACTGAGAAATGGATATCAAATTTAATATATGTTCGTTAGAAAATGCATACTTTTTTTGCTCTTCTGCTTTGCCCAGTGAATTGTCTGTATCATTCTTCTGCAGGGGTAGTGAACCTCTTAGAGCTCTATTATGAAGTGGTGGCTGCAAAAACAACTATTATTTTACACACCAGTTGTGGACTATGCCTTCACTTTCAACAAGACTAATTCAGGCATCTAAATCTTGATTTCAAAACTCCAAATGCTCTTTAAGTGATATATCTAGTTCATATCTAGTTCATATGTTTGATACAATATACTTTATTTCCACAAAAGTCTTCGGATTTACCGTGGCAGTCATTAGCCAAGGCAGAAGTGTATAGCTTTGGTCAATTATGGTTCAAAAATAGCTAATCAATGTTACAAATCTCTACATCACTAGAATAATTATATATGTTAAAGTACAAATGTTGTGTTACAATAACACATTTGTTTCATAGACATATTTTTTGCAACTAGCATTTAATTATATTAAATATACTAGTTAAAAACGTGTATATTAAAAACTATTCAAACATGGGCATGCAAGTTATGAACTTTATATTTAAAACACTTGGGCCAGATGTAGGAACCAGTTTGTGACTCGCAAACGGCAAAAATTGCCGTTTGCGACTCGCAAACCAGAGTTTCCTATGCAGAAATGCATTTTGCGAGTCGGGACCGACTCGCAAAATGTATTTCCGACTCGCAAATAGGAAGGGGTGTTCCCTTCCTATTTGCGACTCGCAGTGGTATGCAATTCCATTTGCGACCGCGTATGCGGTCGCAAATGGAGTCGCAGTTACCATCCACTTGAAGTGGATGGTAACCCACTCGCAAATTGGAAGGGGTCCCCATGGGAACCCTTCCCCTTTGTGAATGGACCCCAAAATATTTTTTCAGGGCAGGTAGTGGTCCAAGGGACCACTACCTGCCCTGAAAAATTACTGAAACAAAAGGTTTCGGATTTTTTTTTTAAGTGCAGCTCGTTTTCCTTTAAGGAAAACAGGCTACACTTGAAAAAAAAAAACTGCTTTATTAGCAAGCAGTCACGGACATGGAGGTCTGCTGACTACAGCAGGCCTCCATGTCAGTGAGTGCCCATAGTCGCTATGGGGCCGCAATTTGCGACCCACCTCATTAATATTAATGAGGTGGGTTTTAGCGACCCCATAGCGACTCGCAGATGGTGTCTGAGACACCGTTCTGCATAGCAAATTGCGAGTTGCAATTTGCGAGTCGCTCGGACTCGCAAATTGCAAGTCGCAATTTGCTTTGTACCTACATCTGGCCCTTCTTGTCTAAGATTGCATTACAATATATAATTTGTACTATATTTTAAATAGTATTACAAAAAAAAAAACAATAAAAGACCAACTACAAAAATCCCACTCTCACACTGGTGAGTGATGGTGAAGTGCTGGAAAATGTATGGGTATGAGCACTCCCAGGATACTTTCCAACACAGTTTGTAAAACAATAGATGAATCACATATGGCCTGCACATTTGTCGAGCAGGCGTGTTTCTGTGTACAGTCGAGGTGAGAAGTGTCCAGTGGTGGAAATACATTGACATGCAAACAATTATTGTACAGCTGCTGCTTCACGTATACCTGTTCAGGTTCAGATTTCAGAATATGTAAATGCTGAGAAGTAATTTTGAGAATGCCATTCAAGACAGATTCCAGAAACGGCAACAAGACACGTTGTGTTATACCAGCCACACTTGATGATGTACTTTGAAATGATCCAGAGCCAAGTAGATGTAGTCCCACTAAAAGCTTCACATTAGATCAAATGGCCTGTGAGCCAACAGTGTTGGCCTGCATAGTGGGTCCAATTTTGTCAAAAGACACCAGTATTTTGCGTCTGTTAAGTGTGAAAAGTTTGACGGTTATATTCACCTCTTTTGTCAGTAAGGGTGAACCTCTGCATGAAGCTTTTCTCCTTTCTTTTTCTCCTTCTGGCATGCTGATATAGTCACAGATTGTGCCTTAAAATAGCTACCTCCATAGTTGGTTGGTTATTTGTGGAGCATTGTCTTAAATCATTTCCTTTACATACTGATGACATTAGCACTGACTTTTTAATCTACTTTTACATTCTGATTTTTTTGCACAAATGTACATATGTGTTACCTTGTATGACTCTGCTACAAAACAGGATATTGCTTTACATGAGTTATACTTTGGTTTTACAGTGGTTTCGATTTGCATGACCATCTTTTCAATATTTAAAAAATGCACAGGTTGGTAGCCATCCACCCTCAGGGTCAACCTCACACAGACTCACAAATGGCATTGCCTGGCGACCTCAACCAATTATTGGAATTGCACAAAGTTCACACAGGGAAGCACTACTTTTCTTGCACCTTTTAGCACCGTCCTACCACCACCATGTGTGAGCCGTATCTAAAATACAGCGCACCATGGCACAGGGTAGGGGCAATATCATCATTTTTTTAATGCTATTGATGTGCTCTCCAGGAGTAGTGCCAAAAGAGTGGCACTACTCCTGCTGAGTACATAGGGGCCCATTGTAGGTGATGGCATGCCCTCTTTTAATGCCTGCTCTGAGCAGGGGTTACAAGTGCTGTAAATATGGTGTGGCATTTTTGGCTTTTTAACACCACATTATCGTCAAAATATGACACCAATGTGGCGTAAGAATGGTGCTAGGGGCTCTTAAATCTGCCCCAAAGTGTTTCCTGGTCACGTTAGTTCAGACCACCAAAAAGTCTATGCCCTTCATGGCTAAACCCCCAGCCGCACTGTGGGTGTCCAACTACTACTCTCCCTGGCAATCACAACTGCTCCTGTAATAGTACAGCCTACCCATCTGCCATGTTCTGTTCTATGGTTTTTTTCTGAAGGCCATCCTGGAGAAGGAAACTTTTTACTTCGCACTGAACAGTTGTAGCAAGACTGAGAAATGCTGCCTATTACTCGTAGGTCGGAATATCACCATTTAATCCATCTGTGCATATTATTCGAAAATACACACACTCTTATGCATTAGTCAAACTAACTTTTGCTGTGAAAATTCTTTAACATAATATCTGATGTACCCCCATGTGTTATGGATTCAGATATAATTGAAAGTCGTTTAATTACTTTTATTTCTAGTTATCTTGATATATTCCTGGGGTGTGTTTTGTCACCTATATTCAAACGTTTATATATTTAATACATAAGATTGAAGGTACTAAAATATTATCCATCAACAGGACGCAAGGTCTAAACATTTATAGCGTGAAATCGTGAGCAACCATTGCAACTTTCCATGAGCAATTGTATTAGAAATTCCTGTTTCCTTTGTTGGAAACCATTGTCAGCAATGCTTAGCTTTTTATTAATTAATTGATTTATTAATTTGATTTATTAATTATGTATGTAATTGCCTTGATAAGCGTGCAAAGTGGTGATGTCATCTTGTGACAAAAGGTTTCTGCAGTTAGTGTAACCCGCAAAAACATTTTATTGTGGGGAATTTCAAACACAGCAAAAGTTTTGAGAATGTTGAAAAACTGCATCATTCGGAAGTTTCTACGGCTGTAACTTTCAAGAACTTCTGTGACTGAAATTATAATACAACTGTCACCTAACCAAAATGTCTGCAAACCTATTTTTAACAAACACGTGATATACTTTTTGATTCACTCCAAAATCTCCATACATATTACAGCCATAAGATGCTGGATGAAAAATATGATAATTGGTTGAATGACTATCTTGATTACCTCCAAAAGAAGGAAGGCGTCATGAAAATCAGTACAACAATTATAATTATTCTGTTAAAGGGAAGTTAACCACAATCGAGCGAAGTAGGCTGCATCAGGCTTGTAAATGAACAAAAGCCTAGTGACCACTTTGTAGATACCTTTTCCATAATGAACGATTATTTTTAAAATAAGTATTACAGCTTCAGTAAATTTCCAAATATTTCTGGTATCCTTTGAATGAAGGATTCAGTTCTTTTAAGGAACATATAAGCCTCCTATTTCTTAATCAGAAACAATTAAACCTTCTTTAGTTTGCGAACAAATTTGGTTATCCACCTCCCATATCCCAAGATGTTTTCAAGCTTTGATTATTATTCAAATATGAATATGCTGGACTGCTGTTCAAGCTAAATGGATAGACCAATTAGCTAATGCATTTTAAATGTTGAAATCCTGGTTGTTTAAACTTCCCCAGACATGTGTAGCTGTGGAAAAAAAGATAAGCATATTCTATTATTTTTAACTGAAGGAGAAGCCATGTTTAAAAAACCTTATTAAAACCATATTCGTTAGAAGGCCAACAATCTATTGTGCTGGAAAAAAAGAAAAAAAACACGCATGGCAGGGCACTCTCAACTAAATCTTTTCCTGTAAATGTGGTGTATGGTTAACTAATACAGTAAAGTAGGGTCGCTAGATCGGAAGGTAAAAACACAATTCTAATTAGGCAATAAATATATGCACACTTCCATAACATTCATCCGATTTTAATAAACCTGTTAAGGAAAGCGAAGTAAAAATTGTATCATATTTCATTTTGTGAAACAAATGAAAAATGTCATATTTTTAACACAAAAAAACATAAATGACTGATGACTTTCTCTTGTTCATAGACCATACCGATGTTCTCAGATGAAATATAGCTCTTTAATTCTAATATCGTTTCAGTGAGCCATTTAATTAAAAATATTACAAGCAGAATCCTGCTTTGTTAAAACTATATCCCCATCCTGGCAACAATGCTGTACCTAAGCAATTAACATTTTGTCATGGGTTTAATTAATATAAATTCATTGTATAGTTAAATTCTGAGTTGCACAGAGAATATAGAAATGGCCATGTTTTAATTTCCCTTTCCATCACATCAGTCATATTTGCAGTGAGGGGAATTTAAACCTAAGCAAGCAAGACATTCAAACTTGTGTTCAGTCCTTTGGCAAAGCCACATCTCCCCCAATCGTATTAGACACCCAACATTCTCCCTGAGCATCCCTGTTCCGCCTTATTTTCTACATAGCTGTCTAAGAGCCCAGTCGGAAACTGCATCGGAAACAGTGCTTTGGGACCCCCTCATTGTTCTCAGAACTTTTTGATTGATCATTCTGAAACTTTCCAGCAAGAAGCCTAGTTAGATGAAAAAAAAAATTGGAAAGTTTTGTGGAGATTCGTCAAATCTTTGTCTGAAAAGGTTATCCTAACTATAACTACACAGTGGAGACAACTATTGGTTAAAATATAAAAAGCTAATCTATCTATCTATCTATCTATCTATCTATCTATCTATCTATCTAGCTAGCTATCTATCTAGCTATCTATCTATCTAATAGTTAGGGCCTATTTACTGTAGGACATACATTTTTTGATTTGCTAATAACAACTCCCAAAAACAGTTCATCCACTCCAGCTCCTTCTTGGAAGGTTTAGGAGAGATCTGCCTAGAAGGGCCAAGACAAATGAGGTATCCCAAAATGTAAATTCCCAATGCAATTTCCACATAGATTTGAACAGCTGCCCAAACAAATGAATGGAACTACACCAAAATTGGCAAAAAACTAGTTTCACTCTCAGAAAGTGTTCGTTTTGTGATTTAGTGTAAATCTCTTCAGTCGTTTAAAAAAAATTAGGGTTCAACAGTGATATATTTCTGGACTGTTGTGCTTGATGGACTCTCGCAGGTATGCAATTTAAAAAAATAGAGTGATTTATTTGGACAGGGCCTTTTTCGCTTTGGCTGCCTCACTTTGGTGGGTGTGACAAGCTCCTGTGTCTCTAGATTGGCTGGCTGCAAGATGAAGAGAAATTGTGTAGATGCCATTACAGTGCATGGGGACTTGGTCCTCAGCTCCTGAAAATTAAACGAAAATAAGGTTTACAGAAGAAGGGTAGGAGTACAATGACCCCTGGATTCTGTAAGGAGAGGGGGGTGTCCCAGCACAACCTCCTTACATTTGCAAGACACCCTGGGTTTGAAAAACAATTAAAAACAATTTAAAAAAGAGTGTCCCTTGGTGCCGGTCATGCCCTGTGGCCGTTTCCACACCCTGCACAGTAGAAGATCATCCATGGTTGAAGGATGGCTGGCCAAGGGTATTTGGGTGCTGGGCCTGACTACAGGCCAGGTGTGAGGGCAACCCCACACTAGGCACAGGGTCTTTCAGTCAGTGTTTTTTTCAATTTAGTGGTGTCTGACTGAGTCATTTCATGTGCCAACATTGGGTGATTTCATGGCACTGTGCAAACACGTCATTGGACACCTTTGTATCCATTGTAGTGGCATCATCCAAGTCAGTAATGGAATCATGTTCTACTCCCTGAGTGTCTAGCAGAGTACTGGAGTGTAGATGAACGTCCCCCGGTGTGACTTTCATTATATACTAAAGAATTTGCATCCACTGGAAAGACACTAAGGGGGTTATTCCAACTTTGGAGGAAGTGGTAATCCGTCCCAAAAGTGACGGTTAAGTGACGGATATACCACCAGCCGTATTACGAGTCCATTATATCCTATGGAACTCGTAATACGGCTGGTGGTAAATCCGTCACATTTGGGACGGATTACCACCTCCTTCAAAGTTGGAATAACCCCCTAAGTCAGTGGTGATGTGTATAATTTCCTCATAGAGTGTCCTCTTGAGTGAGCTTTTGAATTAACATTTTTGAGCTGACACATGTTTTTCCATGAAACACTGGTCATAGTGCCACTGCAGTCATTAGTGTGACACCACATTTGTGGCAGTGTGCATCGTTTGTCACTAAAGTGCCTTGAATATGTGTCTTTGGCAGTGGTGGTGTGCTGGCACACACACCTGGGTGTGTCTTTGACTGTGCCAAAGTGATTTTGCTTCAATTTCAGTGACACCAAGTCAGTGACAAGCAGAGACAGTGTGCTTTTCTAGTACCTGAATGTCCCCTGTGTGTGTGGTTGGCTCAGCTGCAGATATCCCTGTGTGTACCCAAATATCCCAGGGTGTATCCAAACTGTGCCATAATGTCTTTTCTTCTACTGAATTGACATCAAGTCAGTGAAACTTTACATGCTCTTACCCCTGATCATGTTCTTCTGGGTATTTCAGGGAGTGGTGGTTTGCTGACACATGTTTTTGGGTTTCACTCTGACTAGGTCACAGTGACTGGAATGACACAGAGTTAGTGACAATGTACACAATCTGGTCCTGAGTATGCTTCAAGTGTATTTCTGGTTGGCAACACTGGTCTCAAGGTATGACGATGTGCCATTGTCTCCTTTGGAATAATATAGAGTGAGAGATCTTGTGCACATTCAGATACCTGGGTGAGGCCCTGAATGTATTTCTAAGGGATTTGCAGTATCTTTACATGTCCCTTGGTGTATCTCTGACTACTTCATTGTGCCTTTGCCTCCACTGGAGTGACAGTGTGGATTTTCAGGTAAGTGGGTTTGCCCTGATTGTGAGTCTGGTTGAGTAGCACGCACCTGACTGATGTCTCTGGCTGTGTGTCTGTCTTTGTCACTGTGTTTATGCCTCCATTAAAGTGTTGCCAAGTCAGTGAAGGTGTGAATGTGCTGGTTCCTGGTTGTGCCCCTGAGAGTGTGTTCGAGGGAGTAGAAGTGTGACTTTCCAAAAAATGCAAATGCACCTTGGCTCCTTCCTGGAAGTTTTGGGGTAATTCATCAAGTATGGGACAAGAAAAAGCGGGGGTCACAAAAGCCAAATTTGCCAGTGCATTCAAAGTTGACTTCTTTAAGCAGAGCTAATTCAAAAACTGTTGAACGGAATTACAGTACATTTGGCAAGAAGCTAAATCTGGGTGCACAAATTGTGCTGTTTGTAATTTATTTTTAAGCAGATCAATAGTTTTTGAGAAGTTAAGGTTACAAAACATTTTCATATCTGGAAGATGGGGGTCTATGATAGTCTTGCAAGAGTATAGCCGGAGATTGTGTTAAAAAATTGATCATTCTCATTAGCCCATGGACCTTTTCGCTGGAAGTCGGACTTCAGTGGAAACAGGCGCTTTGATTGGCTGCTAGAAAAAGGATGGTGGTAGCCATCGCAGGACCTGGGGATTTAGTGCTCGGTCCTGAAGTTTAAAAAAAAAATAACATAATTGGGTTATGGTAGGCGTTACAAACTGGTTTATTGGTTGACTGGCGTGTGAACCCTGATCAAGCAGCAATCACAATCTTAGTAAGGGTAAGGAACAAGCAGACCCCAAATTAAGCTTTAGTCACCCCCCCTGGTAGCCTGGGACAGAGCAGTAAGGGTTAACTTAGAGGAAATATGTAAAGTATTTGCAAACACTTCAAACAGTAAAACTGTGAAAAACATTGCACAAAAAGATCCCATGCTGGAAAAATAGAGCATAATTTAATAAATAAAATAATTATAAACTTACAAAAATACAATCAGTAGAAGTGGAGTTAAATTTTTTAAAGAATAAACTGCATTTTAGCTCCTAAAAGCAGAAAGCAACAACCCTGGATATCTAGTCATGCTGAACCGGGTTAAAGTCAAAATATCAGGACAACTATGAAGGAACACAAGTCAGATATAGTCTCAGATTAGTCCAGCAGGAGTTTTACTTCTCAAGTTTTGTGGCAAGAGTTCTGTATGCATTGCAAAAAGCAAGGAGTGAGCTGTGGGTGGTGTTCGGAGTGGCCCGAAGAGCAGGCTGCATGACACTGTTGGGCAGGCTGTGTCTTTACAATAGCAGCCCCCTGCAGGCTGTCTATGCTGCTGTGTGAAGAGATGTGCAGATTTTCCCAGCAAGCAGCACAGATTTGATCAATATGGGCACTTTCATGGTTGTAAAGAGCCAAAAGCTTGATTTCAGGAGAAAGAGCTTCAGAGCTACTCCAAGGGTCCGGGACCTCAGAGGCACCACTTGAGCATCAGTAACTAGCTGAAGATGGGTCCAAGAGCTGTTGTGTAGCCTTTTACATCCCTGAGGCTCAGATCAGGAGGCCTGCAGACTAGACCTTCCAGTCACTCTGGGGTCCTGGGTTAAAAATGAAGTTGCAAGTTCAGTTCTACTTCCACAGGTAAGAAAGCAGCAGGCTGCAGGTCACCACAGCAAGGCAACAGTTCCTTCAGAACAGCAGTACACCAGAGTGGCAGTCCTTGTAGCAGCACAGCAGTCCTTCTTCCTGGCAGAGTATCTTCACGCCCAGATGTGTCCTGAAGTGGTGTTGTCTAGAGTCCTTCTTTTATATACAGTTGTGCTTTGAAGTTGGGAGAAGCCTATAGAGGCATGCCTTTGAAGTGCAGAGATGTCCTGCCTTCCCTGCTCTGTCTCCAGACTAGCTACAGGAGCTATGCACCCCTTTGTGTAGAGGCAGGACACAGCCTATTCAGGTGTAAGTGAGGCTGGGCCCAGCTCCTCCCTCCCATCCGGCCAGTCATGGCCCATCCAGTCACTCCTAAGCTCCCATTGTGTGTGGCTGCCTAGGAGGAATATAAATGCCAACTACACACAGTCATGTGACCATAGACAGACACCAAATGGCTAAGGCAAGAAAATGACAACTCTCTAAAAGTGACATTTTTAGAAAGGTAATATAATATCAAACTTCAACATAAATTAGGATTTTAAATTAGGATTTCAGAGACACCAAACACAACCCTGTTATCTCTTCCCATTTGGAAACTACAATTATAAAATGTAATAAAACAGCTCCAATGTTATCCTGCTGGAGACATAGACCTTGCAGTAGTGAAAAATTAATTTAAGAGTTTTTTATTATCAGAACATGTGAAATGTAAAAGTACATGTCCAAATTTGTAGATACACTACATCCACCCCTTGGGGCTATAGGGGGTCTACATTAGGGGTGAATTATATGTATTGAAAAAGAAGGATTGGAACTACAAAAATGTTTATTTTGGCAGGTAGACATGGCAGGTTAAAACTACACACAGAGGCTCTGCAATGACAGGTATGAGATATTTTGTAAAGAATACATAAGTGAGTTGCATAATCAGTGCTGCAGGCCCACTAGTACCATTTTGTTTACATGCACTAGGCACATGTACTGCACCTTACTAGGGACTTCTACGTTAATTAACTATGCCATAAGGGTATAAGCCAATATTTGGAACTGGGAGCACAAACATTTTACCACTTGTTTCCAGTGGTAAAGTGTGCCAAGTCCTAAAGCCAGTTAAAATGAAGTAAGCAAAAACAGGGGATCTGAAGACAAAAAGTCAGGAGGAACCACACCAAAGATGCCTGGACTAACGGTTGTCCCTGCTACTACCCAACCCCTTGGGAATTCTCTTCACTAAGGTGGAAGAACCTGGAGAGATCATCAACTTTGTCATGGTCTGGTCCAGGATGATATTTCACCTTAAAGTCTTTCCTTGTAGGGAGATGGACCAAATCAACTGTTTGGGATTCTTACCCCTCATCTGCATTAACCATCAGAGGCGTATGCGGTCTGTCTGAACTCAGACGTGAGCACCAAACAGATATGGTCTCAGCTTCTTAAGTGCCTAGACCACTGCAAAGGTTTTCTTTTCTATTGCACTCCATTTTTATTCGCTGGGAAGTAACCTCCTACTGATGAAGGCTGTAGACTGAATTAGAACATCTTTATGTAGCTTTGAGAGCACAGCCAATATGACATGCACTGATGCATCTGTCTGCAAAACAAAGTCTTAGGAGAAGTCAGGGGCCTTAAGCATGGATGCTTTGCACAAGGCCTCCTTCAGGGTATCAAAATCATTCTGTTATGTCTTTGTCCACATCACCTGATATGGCTTCTTCTTGGAAATCAGCTCTGTTGAGGTGGCAACAATGGTGCCATGCCCCTTGACAAATCTCCTGTAGTGGCTAGTGAAGACTAAGAACTCTTTCATCTCTATCTGGGTCTTGGGGGATTTTCAGAATGGTTTCAAGCTTGGCCTGGAGGGGCTGCACTTTGCCTTCTCCCACTTGGTGACCAAAGTAGACCACTAACCCCTGACCTTTCTGGCACTTCCTGGCACTGATAGTCAGGCCACTGTCTGCAGAGCCTAGCTCTTCTCCGAGGTGGCAGGGGTGGTTCTCCCAGCTAAACTAAAGATTGCAATGGCATCCAGATAGGCAGCACTGACATTCTCTAAACCAGCCACAACTTGGTTTCTCAACGCCTGGAAGATGTCAGTGGTGTTCTTCAACTGGAAGGGCATTACTCAGAAATAGAAGTGCCCTTTTGTGGTAGAGACTGCAGACATCTCTTTGGTCCCCTCCCACAAGGAAATCTGCCAGTACCCAAATGCTCAATCAAATGTGATAAGGAACTTGGTGGCTCCTAACGGATCTATGAGTTTATCACCTCTAGGGATGGGGTGTGCATCAGTCTTGATCTACTTAGAACCTACATTTTGGAGTAACACCTGGGGGAGCAGCCCTGAGGACAAACACCACTGGGCTGGACCATGGGCTGTTTGAATGCTCAATAACCCCTAACTCCAGTATCTTGGAGCCCTTCTCTAATGATAGCCATTACTTTATCAAATAAACTGTAGATTTTATTCTTCACAGGCATGCTGTCCCCAGTGTAAATATAATGGATACACCGTGTTGCAAGTCCTTGGTTAAGGGTGAATAAAGAGGCAAAGTGTCCCAACAACTGGCAGCAGTCACTCTGTTGAGCTAGAGTCAATGTAGGGGAGTCACTTACACCCTCCACTGACCCACCCTGCTCCTTGGAAGACAGGAGGTCAGGGAGAGGTTCACTATCGTCATCCAGCCAATTGTCTGTGATTAGGAGCATGGTCAACTCAGACCTATCAAATTAGAGCTTGAGGAGATTGACCTGCAGTCTTGAGGTCCACCAGGTAAGTGACATCACTCTTGCACTCTTTCACCACATAAAACCCATATCAGCAGTCTTGTAGGGGCCAGGATTCCAGAGGCTCCATAACTTACACTTTTTGACCGGGCTGAAACTTGACCATATTGGTGATCTGGTCATACTGCCATTTTCTGTCCCGATGGCTGTTTTCAAGATTTTCCTGTGCTTGCTTCCCAAAGGTTCAGCTGGTTTTGCAGTGCCATCATATAGCTTACTACATTCTGGGGATCCTTTCTGGAAGCTTGGTCCCAGCTCTCCTTCACCAGAGAGGTCCTCTCATAGGGTAAAAGTACAGAAATTCAAAGAGGTTGAAGCCAACCCCCTTCTGTGGTACTTCCCTCTATGAAAATAAAAGGCATGGCAGGAGGACGACTACTACCTTATGGGATCCTGTCCCACTACTGCCTCATGGAATACAACAGTTTCATTATCATGCAGTTAAGGGTACTGTTGAACTTCACAACAAGCCCATTAGTTTGATGGTGGTAAGGAGTGGAGAACTTGTAGGTTACCACACACTCCTTTCACATAACTTTCATGTACCCAGGGATGGAGTTAATATCACAGTCTGACACCACCTCCTTGGGGAAGCACACAAGGGTAAAGATCCCCATTAGTGCCCTGGTCACTGCAGGCGTCACTGTTTTCAGGTGAATGGTTTCTGGGAACCAGGTGGCAAGGTCCACCAAGACCAGAATGAACCAGCTGGTCATGGATGTCTAGGAGACTAAAGGCCCGATAATATTGATGCCCACCTTTTAAAAGGGAGTGCCAACAACAGGAAAAGGTTGCAGAGGAGCATTGCACGTCCTTCCTGATTTGCCACTACCTGGTAAGTAGGACAGAAACTGCAGAATGCATTTGAGGGCAAAAAATGTGGGTGGGAAACCAGTCAAAGGACTAGTTCTGCCCCAAATGACCTACCAGGGTTACATCATTAGCCAGCTGCAATAGAAAGGTCCTGTCACACTAGGGAGCCACAAACATATGGATTGCACCAGGCTCAGGAACCTTATGCTCACTATAAAAGTGACCATACTCCCAGTACATCAAGTGGTCGCCAGAGGTGTCACCAGCTGCCTGGGCCTTGGCCTGCTGCTGTAAGCCCACAAGAGTAGGGCATTTCCTTTATATCTTGCAGAACTCCTCCCTAGTGGGACCCCCTTCCTTCTGCCATTTGTACAGCTCAGGTAGGTTCCCCAGGGTGGCAACATCTTCCCCTGTAGGCTCTGGGGCATCCCCCTCTGGGTCAAATCTCTCATGAAACATAGTAGTTTCCATTCTTCCATACTCCAGGTCCATCTGACTACTCTCTTGGGCTGCTTTGAACTGTGAGGGCAAGCACACCCACTCAGGCAAACCAAACATCTCCTATTAGGATCTAAGCTCAATCACCTTCCGTATGGAGTGCTCGAAGTCATTGCCAAGCAGGCAACCTACATACATGGACAAACTCACATCTATCCTTAAGGAACAAGAGATCCCCAATTCAAAGGGAACCAGAGACACTGGATAGTGACCCTCATGGTTGTCAGCTGCAACAACTTAATGATGTGTATTTGGGACTTCCTCATCTTAAGTCACCAGTTGACATCAGGCAGTTGTCATAAGGGTTCTAGTGTCTCTCAGAGTCTCTACCCTTTTTTCATTGATGGTGAGCCACTAACAGTACTTTCTAGTGTTAGTAAGCATGTAAGTTCTCTGCACCATCTCTCCATCACCTAGGGACACTAGGATAACCTCTACTCTGTCCCTACATTTTCTGGGACAATCTCTTTCCCAACCTCTACTCCAGCTAAACTCAGTGATTGCTCACAGGTAGGGGGCTGTTCCTGCCTTGAACACTTTGCATCCCCATTGAAGTGACCTTCCTGTTGGCACTCATAGCACTTAGGGGGTACCTTCTCTGAAGAATTACTGTCAGGGAACAATCTTTTCTCCTTCTCAGGTGGGGAAGGTGAGAGTCCTGACTCATGAAAGTAGATCAGGGCCCTTTAAAGAACTCCTTGTTTTTATGTTTGTCCCCTTCTCCTGATGGGGATGCTGAACATTATTGTGGTGATCCCTCCCAGAAACCATCTTATTAACCCCAGTGCTGATCCAGTGGTCTGCCTCCTTAGCGAGCTCCCTGGGGTGAGTGAGCTTACCATCAATTAAGTGTTGATGAAGCTCTGAATAACAATTACTGAACATGTGCTCTCTTGCAAAAAAATCATACAGCCCTTTGAAATCATTTACCTCATTTTCCTTCTCCCAACCTCCCAGTACTTTGCAAAAGGAATCCACAAAATCAACCCAGGACTGCTGCAGCAGTCATCTGACTGACCCTTAACTTCTACCTGTACTTCTCTAGAGGTAAGGCTATATTTTCTGATGAGGGCTTCTTTCATTGAGGAACACCTCATTCTGTCCTTCTTTTCTGGAGCCAGTAGGGTGTTCCTCATCTCGCTAGGTATATGCCTTATCAGACTAGCCTCCAATCCCTTTCAGGGATCTTGTGCATCTGTATGGCAATTTCATAAGCCTCGAATGACTTGCCAATAAAGTCTCCCACAGCAAAGTCATATACCAGAACTCTGGAAATATGGATTGAAGAAATGCTGCCACCATCACTACTGGACTCTGCCTGTCTGGCCTTGATGTTGAGTCCCTTAAGGCTCCTCTAATGAGCCAAACACTTCAAAGCAATTCTCTCTTCCGTGGTCAGTTTATTTTCCTTAATGGCCAGTTTCCTTTGTTCTATCCCCATAGCGAGTCTCTTTTCCTCCATCTTTAGCTTAATCATCACCAGCCTTTACTCCGTCTCTGCCTTCCTTTCCTCCAGCTCCATTGGGGACAGGTAACGAGAAGACACACTGCTCTCCACACAGCATGGGATCCTCAATCCTGGGAGTAAGTTGCGCCCTCCTCAACAGTCAGCATTCCAAGACCATCCTGTGGGTCCTTTTCTGATTCTTCCTGATCCTTCTCTTCCTCCAGGTGATCTGTTGTGGGCTTTTACCCATGCTCTCCAGGCTTTTTGGAGCTCCACCATCCTGATGTTCCTCTTAGGGGCAGCCTCCACTCCATCCAAAACTCCTTGAGCTGAGGAATAGTGTAGCTCTCCAGGCTGACAAGCTCAAACTCCACCTTTTCAGATGATGTTAAATACATCTCAGTCAGGAAAAGTAGAAATGAATTTAAAAAACAAAATGGCAATCAAGTAGAATTTCAAACACAAATTGGTCTTAAAGATGGGATGGTAGTGACACCAAATCAGTGTATTACACTGTATAAAAGCAAATGCTATTCTCACCAATGATCAACCCAAGCCCCTTGCCCTTCCTAGTGTTAGAAATTGGGTTAATGGTTGACTGGGTGTGAGCCCTAGTCAAACAGCAAACACAATCCTGATCAGGTTGAGGCACAGGCAAACCCCAAATTAACCTGTGCTCAACTCCCTGATAGCTTGCCACAGAGCTGTCAAGCTTAAAAAGATGCAATATGTTATGTATATGTGCAATACTTCAAACTGTAAAACAGTTAAAACACCAATCAAAAGATCCTACACCAGGTTAGAAAAATAGAGCTTAATTTAATAAATTAAACAGACCAAAACTACAAAACTCCAGTTAGGAGAACCAGAACTCTGCTTTTAAAGAATAAAAAGCTACATTGCATCTAAAAGCGGATAGCCTAACTCTCTGGAATCTGGTCGCACTGGGCTGGGTCAAAGCCGATGGTTCAGGCAACGTCAATGAAGCGCAGGTTATATACAGTCCCAGATTAGCCCCACTGAAGTTTTTTCCTCTCTGGTTTTGTGCCAAGAGTCCTGTTCACATTGGAAAGGATTGCAAGGTGCAAGGAGAATGTTGTGGTGTAGGTTGGCGTGGTGCGAAGTCCGGACATTGCAGACGAGTGGGTTGCTTCGGGTTGGTGGTCCCTTTCAGGCAGTCGATGCTGCTGTGTGAAGAGACTGGCTGGTAGCTGCTTGCGCTGATTTTTGGAGCAAGCAGCAGAGTTCCAGTGCAAAAGGGCCCTTTCGTGGTCACAAAGAGGCCAAAAGAGTGATTCCAAGAGCCACTCCAAGGGCCCAGGATCAGAGAGGCACTAGTTGGAGGTCAGGAACTTTCTGAAAACAGGTCCAAGAGCTGTTCGTAAAACTTGTATGGTCCAGTTCTCCTTCCACAGGCAAGAGGGCAACATGCTGCAGGTCACCGCAGAACGTAAGCAGTTCCTTTAGAGCAGCAGTTCATCAGACTGTCAGTCCTTGTAGCAGCACAGCAATCCTTCTTCCCGGCAGGGTATAGACACGTCCAGAAGTATACTGAAGTGGTGTTATCTGAGGTCCTTCTTTTATACACATTTCTGCATTTGAGGTGGGGAGAAGCATCTATATTTATGTATTTACAGTGGCAGAGATACCCTGCATGGGGTATGCAGCCATGTTTGTAGAGATACTACCTATTCTGGTATAAGTGAGACTGGGTCCAACTTCTCCCTCCCATCCTGCCAGTGATGGCCAATCCATTCACACCTAAGCACATTCTGTGTGGATGTCTAGGAGGAATATTCAAAGCCCAACTGCCACCCACACACAGTCATGTGACCTGAGGCAGGCTGCGGGCACCAAATTGCTATGACAAAAACATGCCAACATTCTAAAAGTGACATTTTGAGAATTATACTATAAAATCTTACTTCACCATAAGGAAGGATTATAAATTAGGATTCCAGAGACACCAAACATGATCAAGTTGTTTCTTCCCATTTGGAAATTACACTTATAAAATGTAATAAGGCAACTCCTATGGTGTCCTATGGGAGCGCTAAATGTTGCCTTTACCAGGACATGTTAAACTTAAGAGTGCATGTCTAACCTTTAAATATACTGCACCTTGTCCTTCAGGATGTCCAGAGTCTACCTTAGGGTGTTGTGAGGACCTCTTTGACCCAAGCTTGTTCCCCTTTTTTATCCATATTTTATATATTTCATATATACAAGTTTTAGCTGCACCACTTGCATGACAATTTATTTCTGGGGATATATATTGTATGAACTGCTTGTTTTTAGTTAGCCTTTCCTTGACATGTAATCAGTACATTCTGGCCAAGGCTAGGAACACAGTACATGCTATCCTAGTGCTTGCGTTGCCTGTTCAGGATACAGCTTCTTCCATCTGGACATAGCATTGCATCACTGATGTGCTTGTAACACAGGTTGTACACTGGCCCATAAGGGGCAGAATGGCATTCCAGCCGCAACCATCCAGTGAAGAATGCTGTTTTTGACATGCAACTGTGCCGGCACAAATCTCCTAATTTCCCGAGAGGATTGCTATCTGCACTAAAGGCTGAATCCTGACACAGTTTCCAGTATGGAGCTAAAGCTAATCCTATAGATTGGGCTGGCAGAAGGGTACACCTGCTACCCTCTCAGTATAGTCTTAAGGTTAGATAGAAACCTCTAGAACACATTTACCATTGTTGGATTGTTCATTATTTTTACTATGTTCATTATGCTGGTCACGTTGCTTTGTTTCATCGGCCTACTTGTCACAGCTCATTCTCCCTATGCAATGGTGTCAATTAATGTAATGAAAATGTATCTTGTATCTCTCATGTGTTTGGCATGCATGAGTAATGTAACAAAAGGGTGATATTTGTTTCTGTGACTTCTCTGAGGAGTCAGTGTGATGTTCACGTTGCCATAATCACCTTACAGCCCAGCAGGGTAAGGGGTGTAGATGAGGTACTGTGAGCAACCCAGGATTTGAGCCAACAATCTTTGATGGTTGGAAGGACACAGTCCCACACATTCTAAAGTTCTGCAATCCTAAATATGCAGTCCAGTTATCTTAGTAGGAACCATATAACTTGAGGCCACGAACGTTCATAGGTCAGGTACTTATTTAAAGGGGCTCCTGAGTAGTTTTCTCTTGTGTGCCCAAGGTGCACTATTTACCTTGATAGTTAATATGGAGAAGTTCCATGGTGTTAGGGATTCTAGCATTGGAAGCTCCTATATTTCTCTTTAGCTTGTACGTGACCCTGATCCTACTTGACCTTTACGCGGCTTTCAACACATAACCCCATAGCATGTTGATGAATAAACCTTACATTCTAAAGCTCTTCAATGGCTTGGTTCTTTTTTTTAAAAGAGAGATTGTGTACAGTTCAGCTCCGAACATTTAAATCCCATTCTCAGAAATCTATATGTAGAGTTCTACAAGGATCTCTCTGAACCTTACCCTTTTTAATATTTATGTGGCTCCTTTAGCAAAAGTTGTAAGAAAATTGGGGTTTAATATATGTTCCTATGCTGATGACACACAGTTGATTATATCGCTGAGTGAGAATCAAGACGAAACCCCTGGCAAGTTACGTGAGTGCCTTATAGAAGTAGAAGGTTGGATGACCAAGCACTGCTTAAAATTAAATGCAGACAATTCAAGATCCTGCTATTCGGCACAGTTCATCTGATTTGGGATACCTCTTGGCCAGACCTGCTGGAGGATAACCCCACCCCTAACAAATCAGATAAATATTTTGGGATTATAGTGGTTGTTTCACTTTATATGCAAGAACATGTGACGGCTAACTAGGGTAAATGTTTCAGCACTCTCGAGCTTCTAAGGAGGCTGTTTAGGAGGGTACTGATTGCCTGGCGTAAAACCATAGTCCAGGCTTTGATTATGAGTTGTTTGGACTATGGCAATGCCGTTTTCGTGTGTATGGCAGATTACCTTTTCACAAGATTACAGATAATTCAAAATGCTGCCAAGCTCATCTGCAACGTGGATACATTTGGTTCTGCATTGGCCTGTTTGACTTTGCTTCACTGGTTGCCAATATGAAAAAGAGAGGGTTTCAAGCCCCTTTGCTATGTGCATAAGCTTCTGTATGACACCAGACAAGAAATTGTAAGGGCAAGGGTTCAATATTATAAGCCTTCTTGTAATTTGAGACCTGGCAATTTGTATTTAGCCAACGCCATATGAATAAGGAAAGCCAGATCAGGTGGCTGCTCATTTTCGCATTTGGCGGCAGTCCAGTGGAATTCTTTACCGCTGGAACTTTACGTTACTGACAACTATTTGAGACTTTAGAAAAAAACTGAAAACCTGGATGTTTTTGGGTTAATGCCCTTTTTGCATGTGTGATGGCTTTTGTTAGGGTTTCTTTTCAGCTGAACATTAGGGAACTTTAGAGCTCTATGATATCCCCTATGGGATGAGCGATGCACTTTATGAATACCCTAAATATAAATAAATAGGTTGTTCAAGCTTGAACCTTAAAAGGATACCCCTCTTTAGTATTTTCCTTCTCTGAACTCCATTATTAAAATGGTGAATCCTCTCAATATTGCTGCTAATTGCAGACATCCTTTTACACAAAATTTACTTCAACATGGGCTATCTAATGGAAGTGAAGAAGTTACCTTCATTGTCAAGGCACACAATTCACACAGAACAGAAGTTTTTTACTCATAGGTTACTTTTCCTGCAGTCATTGCAAATACAAATACATTTCATACATACACAGCGGCCAGTGTAGCAGGCCGATAAAGACCATATCAACATATAGAGATACCCTTACCATTTCTGGAGAATCAAAATTGGTTCCGAAGCAACCTACCACACATTGTACACAAGGTTAAATTGGGTCCAATCAGTAATGACGGGGCCACATGGCCAGTTGTATCTGGCTACACACCTCACCCAAACATAGAAAATTTAGCAAGGGCATTCTGTGCTCTTTATATAATAATCTAGTTAGATTGTACAGATGATTAATGCTATTTGTTATGCGTACCTTAACAACTGCTCCAACAAGGTCTGCTCAAGCTATCCAACTACAATTGGCTAAGCTTGGGAGTAACCCAGTATCAATTAATGCTAATATGTGTAAAGTATCTACCAGACGGGAGGAAATTCCGTTCTGGATAGCTCAAATAACAAACCAGCTTGAAGCAATGTTTTTCCATCAGGGACACCCAGATAAACATAGAATTCTCATGATGTGCTTCCCACTTGGAATGGTACCCTCAATTGATGACTGTGCCACATGGGATAGAACCTTTGCTGTAATCAGTACCATAACTCATAGTACACGATCTCTTGCTGTTTTACCAGCTATGTGAGAACTGATGAAAAATTAACACAGGACTACCTTGATCCTGGATTTGGGGATAAAACTACTTGGCAACTTTTTCACAGTCCCCTCAATTATTCTGTGAAATAATAAAAGGGAAGCAGCAGTACTGACAGTTTGCCAGCACCTTGCGCAGGTTTCACTAATAGATCTGGAGCACGAATTTCCAGAACTTATTGCCAAAACCTATACATCTATTGGTCCTGATAATCCAGGGGCCAGACCAAAGAAGCCACAGTTTAAGGTAATCCTGAAAAAGATAATTCCAAGCAAGCACCAGAGTCTTCTAAGAAGAGCTGGGATAAACAAAGAAACAATAAAGAAATAACAACATCACAAGGAGAACCTCCACAGACAGAGAGCTCTGAAAACATTACAATTTACATAACTGTTACAATTTAAATCAACCTGACAAGTATCAGTACACTGATACACACCCTTCTCATTCCCTTCAGGACTCATCCGACAAATGGGCTGAGAGCAGCGCGGTCAGAGCACAGAAAAGAAAAGAATGTGGAACCAAAAAAGTATTCAAAACGCTCTTCTGAAATCATCATTAAAAAGAAAGAGAAACTTCCACAATAAAAGCCCAGAATCAAAAAGAAGGTGGTTTGCAGATATAACAGCAAAATATGCTGCACATACTGAGAAAATTACTTTAGAACAGGACATGCGCAGTGACTCTGGTAGACAGTGCGGCAGAGTTCACAATGGTACACCAGAATCTTCAAGAGATTCTGGTTGCAAAAACAACTGATGACTGTATTGAAGTTGAAACCCTAGATCAGTGAGTCGCCCCTCCAGAGATAGGGCCTCATTCACAAGCCCCCTTGCTCTGCTGCTGTGCAATTTTTTTTTACACAGCAGCTGTGCAATCAGTGCTCTACATTGCTTCATATTAACGAACTGATGGATTGGGCCCAATGTGTCAGTTTATAAAGACCAGAGCCACATTTCACCTGCACCAGATATAATCTATGCAGGGTAGGCATTCCCACGTAAAAAGTCACATAGAACTGACATGCTGAAACTTACAACTTTTCATTGCATCACTCTACAACTTCACTGCATCAAAATGTTAACGCCTTCCCAGACCAGGTGTAAAATTGATGCAGGGCTTTTTTTTTAAATGGGACCCTCCTCTGTGGTCTAACACATTGCTGGAGTTGCCTCAGTTTTATGACACTAAGCTAGCAATGCATCAACTTAGTTCCAACATATGTGCCAGAATTTCTGATGCATTTGTGAAAATGTGCACCTTGGAGATCTGTATTTTTTTAGGTTGAAGCTGTAGAGCAACCATGGGTCTGGGAGCTCTAAAGTCAATTTCATTGTGGAGGTGGTGTCCTGGGTGGAGAAATAGGTTTCAGGTCAGTTTGTGGTTTGTGTCAGTTTCAGTTGTGGCGTATATGTTGAAGAAGTTTGTAGGTGTGGGTTTGTGTTTTACGTTTCTGTATATGGTTGTGTTCTTGCCATAGAAAAAGTCAGTGACTTTGTCACATAGCTCATGTGAGGATGTGATGTTGTTTTCGCTGGCAGCTGGGTTGGAGCAGAACCAAGTTTGAAAACCTCTTTGGTGTTGTTGGAGCTGGCTTCGATGCTACGGGCTAGGGCTGTCTTCTTTGTTCACTTCAGCAGGTGGTGGTAAACGTTGAGAGAAGTCTTGAAGGCTGCTCTATTAGAGGTTCCCATGCTGGCACACCATCTCTTCCCCAGCTGTTGGTATCCGGTGTCACAATTCTGAGTTCTTGGGTGTACCCTCTGACCTTTTTGAGCATTTTCTCTGAATGTTGCTCTTGATGGTAACTATGTTGTTACCACAAATGGTGATCCAGGGATAGAAGTTCTTCACTACCTGTTAGAGGTTGGTGATGGTACCAGGGTTGGAGTTGTTGAGTGTATGTGTCTAGCTGGTCTCTGAGATTTTGTTCCTCCAGTGGAAGGTGCTGGTCATCTCAGGGGTGGTGGTGCAGGGTCTGGAGATGCTGAAATTGGCGATAGAGTGATCGGTCCATGTGAGTTTTGAGATGTGGCTGTATTTGATATAGCTCCTGGAGGTAGAAATGGGGTCCAGTGTGTGTCCTGTGGTGTGTGTAGGATCATGGACTGCTACTGTAGCTATGATTACTCATTCCTATAAGGGGTTAGATAAAGAAATAATAGCTGCTAGAAATGTTTCAAGCAATGTCTCCCCATTACAAAAAACTCATCCAGCAAAATATCCCTACTACATTAATGCCCAAAACATTCCTTAGACAGCTATTCCAGGGATGGGGGCTAAAATGAAGGGGTTGCTTCTGCCCATGCTGGTGTGGCGACCAGAATATCGCTGCTACAAAAATGCTATTAGTGTCATGGTCTGTACAAAGAGGAACAGCAATACGTCCTGAGTTTTGACATTTGCCAACAAATTACAGGTTCTCCCATCAGACACCCACTGCAGATACCCCTTTTAGCTTCAAATAAACTCATGTAATGCATATAGCTAGACCACTGTGGCCCCCTAAACTCAGATGGTCCAATTAAATACATTCTACTTGCTGTAGATGTTATGTTCCTAGCTGCCGGATATATTTAGTACCTGGAGCCACTCTGCCTTACAGTTGCACATCCAGGTATCCGGAAAACTTACCAACTAATAAAATGTCACCTCCTGTGGCCATCAATGTTATGAGATGTGCACCTACATGTAGAAACAAGTGAAATTGGCGCTCGAAATAAGGTACCTCACAAAATCCCTTGTGGGCTTCTGCACCCGTTACCAATCCTACCACGACCCAGACATAGGGTGTACTTAGATTTTATAGTGAAAGTACTATCAATAAAATCTGGAAATATCACTATATTATCAGTAGTAGATCACTTATCCAGAATGGCTCATTTGTACCTCTCAAGAGATTACCCATAGCTTCTGAGTTGGCAGTAATTTTCTTGACAAATGTGGTGCTTCTTCATGGCATAGCGTCCGCCCGAATCTCAGATCGCAGACTCCAATTTATTTCTGTTTCTTGGAGGGCACTGTGAAAAACTGTTACACTTAGAAGTGAATCTCTCAACCAGTTATCATCCCCAGAGTGAAGGCCTAACAGAGAAAACAGACCAATAGTAGAACAGTATTTACTATGCTTAGTAGCAGATTATAACAAGGATTGATCCGAAAACCCTTTAATTCATCTCCAACATGGACCACAGTTACTCCATTCCTTTCACAGATTTGACCCAAAGAAACCTAAGCCCATACTAACTGTGTTAGGGGGGATTTGACGGGGTATTACTGTTATGTTCTTAACTAACCAGGCTCATGGGGTTTCATAGAGCCTTCAAGTTTATTAGAACCCTCCACCAACCCGCGAACCAGCACTACCACATTACTCAGAATGTTTGGGTACTTGTCTGCTTTAATATATCAAGTCACATGTTCTATTGTCTATTTTGCATTCACTTAATATTTATTTGTAACAATGTGTAACACAGTATAGAAAAAGGCCTCAGCCCCTGACCATGTGTTCTTGTCATTGCTGACTTTGGAGCCTGAACATCTGCCCTTCTGAACCCTGTGATCTCAGGTACTGAACACCTGTTTGCACTCTTCTGATTCTTGTGCTGAGACAAGTGATCTTTCAAACCCTGTGAGCACATCTGCGGGTTGTTGGGTGAAGCACCTCTTTTTAAGGTCCCCCCAACATCAAGAAGTGCTTCGCCTTGAGAAAACCTCCAGTGAGTGTCACGGGGTCAGAGCTCTTCTGGATTCCCCTAGGTGGTGGCAGAGCCCCTCCAGAACCCCTGGCAGTGGTGCAGCTAACTTACCTTCAGATCCAACATCTCCCTGGTGCATCGTTCTTCTTCTGAGCCCCACACATCCTGTTTTCTGATTCAGCCGCATGGCGTGTTCCGGCTCTTAAACTCATGAAAAGAAAAGAAAAACTGTAGGTAAAAGTCCAATGTAAAAGAGAGTCAGATATCAAGCAGAAAACAATAATGATACTCAACACAAGTAAGTATCCAAACTCGGTTATCTACACAACTCTAGGACTTGATTAGTTGCCCTTTCCAGAGATTTACACTGTGAGGCAATAGGGTTTAAGAACTGTATTAAGCAGGTTAATGAGTGAAACTGAAAGGTTTTCTTACCTGCTTGTTGATACTAACCTTGTTAACTCACTCAGAGTGAACTAACTACTGTATGGGATATTAGAAAAAACTTACTTGGTGTCATTAATAAGATATGTGAAACTAACCTTGTCTTGTGGGACTAACAGGATGTGAACTAACCAACGTAAAGAGTAATAATTGTTCAACTTGGTCAAGAAGAAGTGAGCCATTCGAACAATATGTAAACCATTGATTTGAATGAACAAATGAGAAATGGCAGTGCATAACATTTGTATTGATCTTTTAGGCATTATACAAGGAAACCACCACCAAGTACTTATGACACAAAAGACCACTGATCACATCACCCATGGCTGAGAACAACCCAGGGGATATCAGGATTATGACAGATGATCGCAGGTAGGGCAAGGGGATTAGGACATTAGGGAAGGAAGTCTTATTAGAAGCTTGACTAGACTCTCATATTGCTACTCAAATAATTCCTTTTATTCTTCCTTAACCGTCAACAGCTCTATGAGCGCATTCACAATGTCCAAGAACCAACCAGGGCCTCCTGCCTGATCCCTGCCCTGACTAACTTGTGAGTGCACTCTGAAAACACAGAGAGTAAGGTAGGGAACTAAGAGGAGGGTTCACTTCATCCCCATGAACCAAACAGTGTGAATTTTGAGGAAAGCATGCATTGTTGGTACCTTGGCAATAGATTGGGTGTGGTCACAATGATCTGCTGATGCTAACACTGTTATTAAAGATTTGCAAGTCTTTATCAGGACTGCATTCCACTCAAACCAGGGCACTGCTTTTCCATGTAAAGCATACATGGACACCATGGGAACCCTGGGTGTGACTGTGCATTATTCATCACCCTATCATCCTGAGGGAAATTTGATAGTGGAGAGGAAGAACTGAGACTTAAAGCAATCCTTGACAGCTAGACTATTCAGTTGAGGTTGCAGCTGGATTCACCACCTTTATGGAGTCCGGAGAGCATTAAATAATCTGCCTAGAAGATCTTTGGAGGGCTGAACCCCATATACAGTCCAGTTTGGCATTCAGATGTATGTCCCAGATCTTGATGGTCCTGGCGTAGAGGTGGCAGTCACATCTTTTGAGATCAGTGAATGTCTCACTGTCTTAGAGGAACTCCAAACTTCTGAGATGTTCAAACGTTGAATATCTAGTTTCAGAAAAGATTGTAGTGAAGAAATAATTTGGCCCATCTTTCTATGCATATGTGCCAGTCCTTGGAATTTAAGGTACCAGACCTGTGATCTTGCCATTGCTTGCTGGTTGTAAAGACAAAGGTGGTCATTACAATCCTGGCGGACGGTGTTAAAGCGGCGGTAAGACCGCAACAGGCCGGCGGAAAAAAATGGGAATTATGACCGTGGCAGAAACTGCCAACAAAGACAGCCACTTTAAGACTCCGACCGCCACGGCGATACAGACAAACATCGCCAACAGACAGGCGGAAGACAAAGTACCGCCCACAGTATCACAACCTACCAATCTGCCACCTTTTCCGGGGTGGATTCACCGTGGATAAAAACACGACGGAAACAGCCATTTCAATGGGAAAACGCTCACCTCTACACACTCCACGAGGAAGGAGGACACCATGGAACCGGAACTCCAAATACTCCCTGCGATAGTCTTCCTGCTCCTGTACAACCATCATCAACGCCGGCGCCGAAGACAACGGTGAGTACTGCACCTACGACATAGGGGAGGGGGAGGCAAAAGTCAGGGACACACACACGCAACACCCCCACCCCCACCCCGACCCTCACCCACTACAACACACACACCAATGCATATCCAAACATTACAGTAACAACCCCCAAACCCCCAGGAAGAATGCAACGACAAAAGGAAAGGAATTCAACCATTGTAATATATCAAAATACAGTAACCAAATATATACAGATATAATTTCACATTCAACAAAATATACATCACGATAAGTAGTGCAGGTCATGCACCATTCAATGTCCGTAGACCACTGGGCCCAAAATGCACGGGTGAGGCCCACACACGATACCTGAGCAAAACGGAGAGAACACTGCTGGGGCATCAGATGGAAATACAACAGGCACCTCAGGGGGAAGGGAAGAGGGGCACCTCAGCCGGATGACTGCACCACGCCAGATCCACGGTTTACCCACTGTTCAATCCTGGGGAGTGCAAACCCACAGTCTCTACAGTGGTTGGTTTGCCCACTGTTCAATCCTGGGGAGTGCAAAGCCACAGTCTCACAAGTCTCTACAGTGGTTGGTTTGCCCACTGTTCAATTCTGGGGAGTGCAAAGCCACAGTCTCTTAAGTCTCTACAGTGGTTGGTTTGCCCACTGTTCAATCCTGGGGAGTGCAAAGCCACAGTCTCTCAAGTCTCTACAGTGGGTGGGTTGCCCACTGTACCATCCTGGGGAGTGCAAAGCCACAGTCTCTCAAGTCGATAACAGTCTCCACTGGTTCTGGAGGGGGACTGGTTCCCAGAGTGCATCACTCTCCCCGTGACGGTTTCAGTTCCGTCACTGCCCCTGCCGCACATGGGCTAGCGGTGCTTGAGTTGGCGGTGCTTGCCCTGTTCAACGGTGCTTGCCCTGTTCAGCGGTGCTTGCCATGGCGGTCTTTGCCCTGTCCAGCGGTGCTTGCCCTGTGCAGCGGTGCTTGCCATGGCAGTCTTTGCCCTGTTCAGCAGTGCTTGCCCTGTTCAGCGGTGCTTGCCATGGCGGTCTTTGCCCTGTTCAGCGGTGCTTGCCCTGTTCAGCGGTGCTTGACTTTGCTGTCTATGACCTGTTCAGCGGTGTTTGCCATGGCGGTCCTTCATTTCCCAGTGGGGCTGTGGCTGCTGGGGCCCTCCTGGGCACTGACTCTGGCGGTGGCCTCCTGGACAGTGACGATGGGGCTGCCCTCCTGGGCACTGACTCTGACGGTGGCCTCCTGGCCAGAGACGATGGGGCTGGCGGTGGCCTCCTGGGCTGCGGGGATGATGGCGGTCTTCTCCGTCGTGCTGCTCTTCCCACACTTTGGCAATTTCTTCTGCCCCTTCACCACCTTGGGAGGAGTCACAGCTGAGTGGACACTCCCCCTGGGACCCTTGTGAGTGGCTTTGCCCGCTGGAGTCTTCCCCCTCTCCCATCGGGCACTGTCCAACTTCTGGTGCTTCACAGGGGGGGGGACTGGCTGTGCTGTGGCTCCGTGTCACACTGGCTGCCCTGGTGCCCAGTGCACTCCACATACCTCTAACAGGCACCACTGGTACCGGTGATATTTTGGCTGAGGTGCTAGTACGGGACCTATGAATTGGAGGGGGGGTGGTGGGAAAGAGGTCAAGGTTGCTCAGGAAAAGTTTCTTACGAACACTGGGACGGGTAGCTGGAGGGGGTCTGGGAGTGGAGGAATAGGAGGTGGTTGTAGGAGGTGTAACTTTTGTTGAATTGGGTGCAGGTGCATGCGCTGGAGGTTGTCGTGAGGTGGATGGCTGTTGGGTGGGTGTGTGCCCGCGTTTGTGTACTTTGGGAGGGGGCGTCACAGACACACTGGGAGAGGACATAGGGGACGTGTAAATGGTAGTGGGGGTGGTGAGTGCAGGTGAGCGGGGTGTGGTGGTGGGTGTGCTGGTGCGGGACCTAGTGGCTGTCATGGTAGTGCATGCAGGTGAGAGTGTAGAGGACACTGGGAGGGAGGAGGGAGACGACGAGGAGGGGGACACAGTGGAGGCAGTGGATGTTGCTGTGTCTGTATGTGTGTGATGCTTGCGTGAGTGCCTGTGGTATGTGTGGTGCTTATGTTTGCCTGAGCTTCCCTTGTGTGGTGCGGTGTGTGCAGGCTGGTCTGATGGTGTGCTTGGGATAGGCTGGGGTACAGAGGATTGGGTCTGGGTGGAGGAATTTGGAGGGGGGAGGCTAGAGACAGGGACAATGGCTGCCATCAGTGTTGAGGCCAGAGATTGCAGGGTTCGATGAAGGGCAGCCTGACCAGAATGAATGCCCTCCAGGAATGCATTTGTGTGTTGCAATTCCCTTTCTACACCCTGGATGGCATTCAAAATGGTAGACTGCCCAACAGTGAGTGACCTGAGGAGGTCAATGGCCTCCTCACTGAGGGCAGCAGAGGTGACAGGGGCAGGGGCTGAGGTGCCTGGGGCGAAGGTGATGCCCACCCTCCTGGGTGAGCGGGCACGGGGCACACGCTGAGGGGCTGCTGGGAGGGCGGTGCTGGAAGGGGGTGGCGGCTGTACCTGTAGAAGTGGGGGGGCACAGATTTTGCCACCACCATAAGGGAGCTCCCATCGGAGGACGAGACCGTGTCGCTGGTTGCTGATCCTGTCCCCGCCGTGAAGCTCCCCTCGCCCTCCGTCCCACTGGTGTATTCAGAGTCCGTGGAGTGGCCCTCCATGGCCATGTGGGAAGAAGCTCCCTCGTGCTCCGGTGCCACTGTATCTCCGTCTGATGATGCTAATGCACACAAGAACAGGGAGAGCACAAAAAGGGGGGGGACAACAGAAGAAAGACAGGTTGAGTGCATGGCTTACCGCTACCGTTGGCGGACAATGCAGACACAGCAGCCCCCTGCAATATGCCGCGCTGTGGGGCTCTATAGATGCAGTTCCTGGGATATGGCCTACATGGCTATGGTGGACATCAGCACACATAGATAACACAGGGGCATGTATACCTGTACTTAGCACTCTACAGAGGTGGGGTGGAGTGCCACATGGCCTGCATTACGGAGGGCCCTAGCCTACGGAACTCGCCCTGGCCTAGGGAAACCCACAGCCCTCCTCCCCCACCCAGACACCTTCACTGCGCGCAAAGTCCGCTGAATGAGAGTGTACTCACCCCCTTGTGTCTGCTGTGATGCCCTCAAACGCCCATCCAACTCAGGGTACGCCACCAACAGAATCCTGAACATCAGGGGGGTCATGGTGCGACAGGCACCCCTCCCACGTTGGGAGGCCATCCCCAGCTGAGCCTCCGCCGTCTTCTTGCTCCAGCAGCGAATGTCCTCCCATCTTTTACGGCAGTGGGTGCTCCGTCTCTGGTGGACCCCCAGGGTCCAGACGTCCTTGGCGATGGCACGCCAAATATATTCTTCTGGTGGGCGCTGACCTACATGACATGTACAGGGGAAGAAGAGAAGTCATTACCAACTGCATCGTCAAAGTGAGTGGCCCACATCCCTACCCTTGCCATGTGGCACATAAATTCACAGTCCTTCATGCTCGCAGAACTCTGCCCCCTTCCTTCTTACAACCAGCCCTCCCCACCCGGGCATAGCCCATACAACTTGCTCCCTGTGTACTCACCTGTTGGTCTGGAGGACTGTAGAGTAGCGTATACTGGGAGAGAACCCCGTCCACGAGCTTCTCCAACTCCTGTGCAGTGAAGGCAGGGGCCCTTTCCCCAGACGCACGAGCCATTGTCTCTTCCAGACCGAGGTCACAGCAGCACTTGCAGTGTAAGTCCTCTCCTGTCGCAGATCAGGTATCGAGTGATTCAACAGATAGAAAATGGCGGTCACGTCCGCGGCGGTGACGTCCGTGGCGGTGCATATCATCACCGCCGGCGCACTTCGTCATTGGCTTCTGGGACCCATAGGGTCCAATGTTAACCAATGCAGCACTGTGCAGCGGTCTTCGACCGCCTACCTCGACGGTGTACAACACCAGCGCAGTTACCTCACATCCCATTGTCCCAGTTTAGAGGTCAGGCAGCCGCCATTTCAGGGGCCCACATGGCTTCATTTTCAACTGCGTCACACATACCTAGGCCCGGACTCAACACACATACAGACATCTTTATGGATTATGTTTCGTGTTCTGTGTAGACTGTGGGTACATACCTCTGAGTTGCTTGACTCTGTGGTCACTGTTGTCCTTCCTAGGCACCGTCAGCTGGGACATGTGAGGAGATGGCGGAATCCTCCGGTGTACCGACCATTGGTGGACCTGTCAATGGACATTTAATCATCACCTACAGGTTTGACCGTGCCACAATCCAGGAACTGTGTACCCAGTTGGAGCCTGACCTGATGTCAGCTATCCGCCATCCCACAGGGATCCCCCCTCAAGTGCAGGTGCTATCAGTGCTCCATTTCCTTGCATGTGGGTCTTTTCAAACAACAGTGGCCATGGCATAAGGGATGTCCCAGCCTATGTTTTCCAACGTGTTGTCCAGAGTGTTGTCTGACCTGCTGAAACACATGAGGAGCTACATCGTTTTACCTCAGGTGGAGGATTTGGTTACTGTTAAAGGTGACTTCTTTGCCCTTGGACATATCCCCAACATCAAAGGTGCCATTGATGGGACCCATGTGGCTTTGGCCCCCCCCCACAGGAGTGAACAGGTGTACAGGAACCGGAAGAGTTATCATTCCATGAATGTACAGATGGTATGTTTGTCCGACCAGTACATCTCCCAGGTAAATGCTATGTTCCCTAGCTCAGTGCATGACACCTACATCCTGCGGAATAGCAGCATCCCTTATGTGATGGGTCAACTCCAGAGGCACCGTGTGTGGCTATTAGGGGACTCTGGTTACCCCAACCTATCATGACTACTGACCCCAGTGAGGAATCCCAGGACCAGGGCAGAGGAACGCTACAATGAGGCCCATGGGCAGACTAGGAGGGTGATCGAACGCACCTTCGGCCTCCTGAAGGCCAGGTTCAGGTGCCTCCATATGACAGGTGGTTCGCTATTCTACTCACCAAGGAAGGTGTGCCAGATCATCATCGCCTGCTGTATGCTTCACAATCTGGCTTTGCGACGCCAAGTGCTTTTTCTGCAGGAGGATGGTCCAGATGACGGTGTTGTGACAGCTGTGGAGCATGTGGACAGTGATGAGGAGGAAGCAGAGGAAGAAGACATTGACAAAAGGGACTCAGTCATCCAGCAATATTTCCAGTGACACACAGGTGAGAACACATTCTTGCCTACTACAAGTACTTTCACACTTCTACCTCTATCCTGTCTGTCAATTTCAAGCAGTATATGGTAACTGAGTTGTACATTTCCATTACGGTTTCACAGGTGTGGTTACCAACGTGTGTCATCTGCTTACATTCTTCATGGACTTGTGATATGTGACATAGGTATGTTGACTTTACATTTGAGAACGGATTTTGTCCCTGTCATTGCTAATACACATTTTCAAGATCACAGACTGACTCCAGATTGTTTTGTGCTTCAAGGGTGTTTATTGAAGTGCTAAATATTGGAGGGGGGTGGTAAAATGGTGAGGGGTGATGGTGGAAGAATGTCCATGGCAGAGTCCAATCTATTAGTCTCACAGGTGCACTGCCCATATGGCCATAGGAAGTGGAGCTGGGGCAGTTCCAATATGGACAGGGTGACAAAGTGGGACAGTGGGATGACAATCAGGGTGGTCTCATTTCTTGGCGGGGGTCTTGCCATCGTGCTCTGTCCTGTTCCTGGATCTCAGGGACCGCTTGCGGGGTTGTTCTCCATCTGCAGGGGGTGGGGTGCTGGTGTGGTGTTCCTGTGGCGGTGCCTCCTGTCCACTAGCGCCGGTGGAGGTGGTGGGCAGTTCATCGTCCATGCTAGTGTCAGGGGACCCTTGGAGTGCCACGGTGTCCCTCCTGGTGTTCAGTATCTCCTTCAGCACCCCTACGATGGTGCCCAGGGCAGAGCTGATGGTTCTGAGTTCCTCCCTGAACCCCAAATACTGTTCCTCCTGCAGCCGCTGGGTCTCCTGAAACTTGGCCAGGACCGTAGCCATCGTCTCCTGGGAGTTGTGGTATGCTCCCATGATGGAGGAGAGGGCCTCGTGGAGAGTGGGTTCCCTTGGCCTGTCTGCCCCCTGTCACACAGCAGCCCTCCCAGTTCCCCTGTGTTCCTGGGCCTCCGTCCCCTGGACCGTGTGCCCACTGCCACTGCCCCCAGGTCCCTGTTGTTGTTGGGGTGGTGGGTTATCCTAGGTTCCCTGTAGTGGTGCACACACAGCTGATTGACGTGTCCTGGGGACGGAGGTATGGGCCCGCTGGGTGGGTGCTGTGCGGGTGTTTCCAGAGGGTGGAAGGTCTGTGGTGGGCTGTGACTGTGCGAGGGGAACCGACTGTCCCGAGGCCCACGATGGCCCGGGCTGGTCATCTGGATCCAGTTGGCCAGAGCTGCTGTCATCACTGTGGGCCTCTTCTCTGGGTGGGGTAGAGATGTCTGGACCCTCCTGTCTGGTGACGTTGGGTAGTGGTCCTGCAGGGGTGTAAAAGCATGATTATTGCATGTGTGTGTGTCATGGTGTGCAAAGGGTGGGTGAACGTGTACCCCGGTGCTAGCATTCCTGTGTGGGGACTTGTGTGATGATGGTTGGGGGGGTGTTATGGGTATGTGCAGTGGGCATGCTTTATTGAGGGGTGTCCATGCTTTGTTGTGTCATGCAGGGCTTGGTGTTGGGATGGGTGGTTTGTGTTAATAGTACATATGTGAGGAGTTGGAGTGATAGGGGAGGAGGTGAGGGTGGGGGTCTGTGATAGCATGCAGGTAGGGTGGGGGATATGATAGTTAAGATTTGACTTACCAGAGTACATTCCTCCACCGACTTCTCCGAGGCCCCCAGGATGCATAATGGTCAAGACCTGCTCCTCCCATGTTGTTAGTTGTGGGGGAGGAGGTGGGGGTCCGCCTCCATTCCGCTGTACCGCGATGTTCTGTCTTGAGACCACGGAACGCACCTTCCCCCGTAGGTCATTCCACCGCTTCCTGATGTCCTCCCGATTTCTTGGGTGTTGTCCCACTGCGTTGACCCTGTCGAGTATTCTTTGCCATAGCTCCATCTTCCTAGCTATGGAGGTGTACTGCACCTGTGATCCAAATAGCTGTGGCTCTCCCCGGACGATTTCCTCCACCATGACCCTGAGATCCTCCTCGGAGAACCTGGGGTGTCTTTGCCGTGCCATGGGGTGGTGTAGGTGATGTGTGTGGTGGGTTATGTGGTGATGAGTGTGGTGATGTGTAGTGGTGTGTGGTGTTTTGTGCGTGGATGTTGTGTGGGTGATGGTGTTGTGTGCCTCTGTGTGGTGGGGTTGTCTATGCTGTGCAGTCTCTCTGGCCTTCATCAAAATTTTTGGTCGTAGGGGTTTGTGGGTGATGTGGGTGTGTGTTTTATATAGTGTTGGGTGTGTGGGAGTTGTGTTTGTAAGTGTATCAGGTGTGTGTATTTTGAATTGTCCAATGCAGCTGTGTTTTGGAGATGTGTGTGTATTTTGAGCGCAGCGGTGTGTACCGCCAATGGAATACCGCGGTTGAAAGACCGCCGCGTGGATTCGTGGGTCGTGATAGCATGGGCGTGTTTCTGTTGGCGTGACGGTGGAGGATTTGTTTTCGCCAGTTTATCACTGACCTTTGGTGTGGCGGACTCTTGTTGGTGTCTGAATTTTGGCGGATTCCGAGATGTGGGTCATAATAGCTATGGCGGATTTCCGCGGCCGTGGCGGTGTATTGGCGGTCTTCTACACGGCGGTAAGCGGCTTTTACCGCCAATGTTGTAATGACCACCAAACTCTTTGTCTCCTTTGATCAGGTAAAATTGAATCATGTGGCATATCCTACACAGTAGGCCTCAAGAACACCTGGGTAGTTCCCTAACACCTCTCTCTACCATAGAGGAAATAGCCCTTCAAGCATTAACCAACACCAGTGTTGTTTCCACTAGGTCGGGAAGGGAGGAAAATGATTCCAGTTACTGCTTCAAATATATGCAATACACAAAACATAAGTTTACAGTTTACTACTACTTCCCAAAGCAACAGAGTTGTTTATGGTGAACCAGCTTTGGAGGTGTCTCCTAGTTTTCTTCTACCTGCTGAGTCTCCTGTCTTCACACAGACTACTTCAGGGTACTTTTCGACATTGACGGCTTTTCTTCAGAGATTTCTACCACTTCACTTCACGGTAAACGTGCGTTTTTCACTGGCTGAAACAAACATATCTGATCCAACTGTGGTCCTATTTGTGTATTATTATTGCTTAGCTTGCTCTCTTCTTATGGATTGGATTTGTGACTGTTTTCTTCCTGCTTATAAATGAGCATTATCTCCCAGAACACTGGTACCTGAGGTGTTGAAGCCTCACATGTCATCTCATAAAGTGTGAAGAGAGCTGTCCCTTGTGAACATTTATGCTGTTCCTATTTCTGAAAGGATTCTTGGGGATAAGTTGCCCTATGATATATTAGGTCCTATAGAGACTATACAAATTCCATATGTTTTTAAAGTTTCTATTGACAATGTGATAACACCAGATGTTGTGTAGGATGATTGGGGCGTAAAGACAATTATACTGTAATTGAGAGTTAGTATATATACTTGAACTCAGCCAATTATGGTGAAATATTTTCTTACAATCACTAGGCACACCAATACCTACATAGAACTCACACTACCTATAAAAGGTTTAATTATACACAATGATAAAATTCCCTGACTTCACTAGTGGATAGTTCAAAAAAATATTTAGACAAATTCCCATACTATTCTGGGCATGATACTTCAGATTCTACATCTTATTATTTTAAAATAACACCTTTAAAAGCAAGGGAAACAATGCTGACCAAAACCAAACTAATTTCTTCAAATTCATTAGTTTCATAACTAGCTATTAAAGGCTATGGATATTGGGAAAAACAAATTGATTTAAAAATCAGTTTGGCAAACAAAACATTGGCAAGTGCAGGGAATGGATACCTTATTAAAGCATGTCTAATTCAATAGCATATCATTTTTCTGAATGACACAGTGCAGCAAACCACTTTGCTAGGTCTGGCAAAAATTAAAGAAATGAATCTGCCAGGTATTCCCTCATATGCACATTTTGACAATTGGTAAATTTAGTAAATTATACTGAAGAGCAACTCAGTGGTATGGTAGAGAATGGTACACTTAACTGTGCACTTTCAGGCCCAAACAGGTGGTTGTTGTGGCTCAAACAGTTGTCAGGTGCATTTTTTAGTCTCTTCGCAGGGTTTTAAAGCAAGCAGACTGGAACTTCTTTATATCCAGTCACAGCACACAGGGATTGTCGCTACTTACAGCGTAGGAAAGTTATGTCAGCAATGGTTACAATATCCTGCATTGTCAGCCGTATAAGAGCATCCTTATCTCTCCTCTCTGATAACATGAATTTACCAATCGATCCTAGGTCACTATGCTCCAACAACTTCCTGTACACCACTTACAATGAAATTTAGAAGTTTTCTTATATAGAAACTGCTGCTCGGTTAAGGTAAATAGGTCAGGCTCATTTAGAAAAACCACTGGCTGTTGTTGATAACAGAATGAATACATTTTCCACTCATATTTACAAACTAAATAATATTGGTGGTCATTGCAACCCTGGCGGTCGGTGTTAAAGCGGCGGTACAACCGCCAACAGGCCGGCGCTAAAAAAAAATGGAATCACGACCGTGGCGGAAACCGCCAACATAGACAGCCACTTTAACACTCCGACTGCCAAGCCGGTAGAAACAAGCACTGCAGTGGTAACCGCCAACAGACAGGCGGAAGACAATGGACCGCCCACATTATTACAAGGCACCAATCTGCCACCTTTTCTGGGGTGGATTCACCGCAAACAAAAACACGGCTGAAACAGTACTTGGAAGGGAAAACGCTCACCTCTGCACACCTCACAAGGAATCAGAACACCATGGAACCCGAGCTCCAGATTCTTCCAGCCTTTATCTTCCTGCTCCTCTACCAGGAACAACAAAGACGGCGGCGAAGACCACGGTGAATACTGCACCTATGACACAGGGGAGGGGGGAGGGAAAAAAGAGTGACACACACACCCAACACTCCCACCCCCACCCACTACAACACACACACGAGTACATGTTGTTACATTACATTAACAACCCCAAGCCCCCCTGGAAGAATGCAAGGACAAAAGGAAATGAGTCGAACGATTGTAATATATTCAAATACATTAATCAAAAATATACACATATATAAAGGTATTCACACTCTAAACAAATATATACACCAAGAATACAAGTCCAAGGTATTCCACCATCATAGTCCGTGGACCACTGGGCCCAAAATGCATGGGCGAGGCCCACATTCAATAACCAAACAAGACGGAGAGAACACTGCTGGGGCATTAGATAGAAATAAAACAGGCACCTCAGGGGAAAGGGAAGGGGGGGCACCTCAGCCGGATGAGTGCACGACGCCCGATCCACGAGGGGGCTCCATGCCCATTGATGTATCCTGGGGAGTGCAAAGCCACAGTCTCTCAAGTCTCTCCAGTGGGTGGTTTGCCCACTGCTTTATCCTGGGGAGTGCAAAGCCACAGTCTCACAAGTCTCTCCGGTGGGTGGTTTGCCCACTGCTTTATCCTGGGGAGTGCAAAGCCACAGTCTCTCAAGTCTCTCCGGTGGGTGATTTGCCCACTGCTTTATCGTGGGGACTGCAAAGCCACAGTCTCTCAAGTCTCTCCGGTGGGTGGTTTGACCACTGCTTTATCCTGGGGAGTGCAAAGCCACAGTCTCTCAAGTGGATTACAGTCTCCACTGGTTCTGGAGGGGGCTTGGTGCCCAGAGTGCTTCATCCTGCCAAGGACTGAGGTAGTGGATGCCTTTCTCCACTGGTTCTGGAGGGGGCTTGGTGCCCAGAGTGCTTCATCCTGCCAAGGACAGAGGTAGTGGATGCCTTTCTCCACTGGTTCTGGAGGGTGCTTTCTGCCCAGAGTGCTTCATCCTGCCAAGGACTGAGGTAGTGGATGTGATACTCCACTGGTTCTGGAGGGGGCTTGGTGCCGAGAGTGCTTCATCCTGCCAAGGACTGAGGTATTGGATGTGATACTCCACTGGTTCTGGAGGGGGCTTGGTGCCCAGAGTGCTTCATCCTGCTCGTGGCGGCCTGAGTAGCGTCGGAATCTTTGGCGCTCACTGGCCTGCGGTGCTTGTTGCAGCAGTGTCCTGTTGAGCGGTGCTGGTGACAGTGGTGTCCTGTTCAGCGGTGCTGGTGGCGGCGGTGTCCTTGGCAACGGTGCTTGTGGCGGCAGTGTCCTTGGCAGCGGTGCTTGTGGCGGCGGTGTCCTGTTCAGCGGTGCTGGTGGCCCTGTTCAGCGGTGCTGGTGACGGCGGTATCCTGTTCATCGGTGCTGGTGGCGGCGGTGTCCTTGGCAGCGGTGCTTGTGGTTGCAGTGTCCTTGGCAGCGGTGCTTGTTGTGGTCTTGTCCGCTGTGCAGGTTTTCCCAGACTTGCCTGTTTTACTGTGCCCCTTCCCCACCTTGGATGGTGGCGCAGCTGGCTCCACACTCCCAACTGTACCCCTGGGAGAGGCTTTGGTAGAAGATATTTTTCCTCTCTCCCGCCGGGCACTGGCCAACTTTTTGTGCTTTTGAGGTGGGGGACTGTCCGTGCTCTGGCTCCTTGGCACACTGGCTGCCCTGCTGCCTGGCGCACTCCAGAAGCCAGTTACTACTGGCACCACTGTTCCCGCAGATGTTGTGGCTGAGGCGCTGGGTTGGGACCTGGAGAAGCGGGCCCTAGGAGACTGAAGTGGTGGGGGAGGTGAGGGGAAGAGGTCAAGGTTAGACAGGAAAAGTATTTTGGACACACTGGGATGGGTAGATGGAGGGGGTTTGGGAGTGGAGGAAGAGGTAGTGGTTGTAGGAGGTGCACATTTGCTGACTTTGGGTGAAGGTGCATGGGCTGGAGGCTGTCGTGAGGTGGATGGCTTTTGGTGTGGGTGTGCGGCTGCATTTGTGTACCTTGGGAGGTGGGCTCACAGACACACTGGGAGAGGACACAGGGGATGTGTGAATGGTAGTGGGGGTGGTGACTGCACGTGAGCGGGGTGTGGTGGTGGGTGTGCTGGTGAAGGAGGTAGTGGCTGACGATGTAGTGCATGCAGGTGTGAGTGGAGAGGAGACTGGGAGGGAGGAGGAAGACGAGGAGGAGGGGGACACAGTGGAGGCAGTGGCTGTTGATATGTCTGCATGTGTATGATGCTTGCGTGAGTGCCTGTGGGATATGTGGTGCTTATGTTTGCCTGAGCTTCCCTTGTGTGTTGACGTGTGTGCATAATGGTCTGATGGTATGCTTGGGATAGGTTGAGGGTACAGGGGTTTGGGACTGGGTGGAGGAAGTTGGAGTGGGGAGGCTAGAGACAGGGACAATGGCTGCCATCAGTGCTGAGGCCAGAGTCTGAAAAGCTCGCTGATGGGCTACCTGACCAGAATGAATGCCCTTCAGGTATGCATTCGGCTGTTGCAACTTCCTCTCTACACCATGGATGGCATTCAAAATGGTAGACTGCCCAACAGTGAGGGACCTGAGGAGGTCAATGGCCTCCTCACTGAGGGCAGCAGGGGTGGGAGGGGCAGGGCTGAGGTGCCTGGGGCGAAGGAGATGCCCACCCTCTTGGGTGAGCGGCCATGGGGCAAACACTGAGGGGCTGCTGGGAGGGCGGTGCTGGTAGGGGGGGTGGCGGAATCTGTACCTGTAGATGTGGGGGGCACAGAGGGGCCCACCACCGCAAGGGAGCTCCCATCAGAGGAGGAGTCTGTGTCGCTGGTGTCTGCTCCTGTCCCCGCTGTGGAGCTCCCCTCGCCCTCCGTCCCACTGGTGGCTTCTGACTCCGTTGTGTCGCCCTCCAGGGCCATGTGGGATGCAGCTCTCTCCTGCTCCGGTGAAACTGCTCCTCCGCCTGATGATGCTAATGCACACAAGCACAGGGAGACCACAAAAAGGGGGGGAAAGACAGAAGAAAGGCATGTTGAGTGCATGCAAAACCGCTACCGTTGGCGGACACTACAGACACAGAAGCCCCCTGTACTACGCTGTGCACTTGGAGTTCCCTAATCAATGACAGGGACATGGGTCACAAGGCTATGCCCGATTGCTGCACACATGGATGTCACAGGAGCCTGACTAGGTGTAGTTGGCTCTGTACACAGGTGGGGCGGGGTGCCACAGGGCCTGCCTTAAGATGGGACCTTGCCTACTAAACTCGCCCTGGCTTAGGGGAACCCATAGCCCACCTCCCCCACCCAGACACCAACAATGCATGCTGAATCAGCTGAATGAGAGTGTACTCACCCCCTTGAGGCTGCTGTGATGCTCTCAAGTACCCATCCAACTCCGGGTACACCACCGCCAGGATCCAGAACATCAGGGGGGTCATGGTGCGACAGGTACCCCTCTCACGGTGGGAGGCCATCTCCACCTGGACCTCTGCCGTCTTCTTGCTCCAGCGGCGAATGTCCTCCCTTCTTTTCCGGCAGTGGGTGCACCGTCTGTGGTAGACCCCCAGGGTCCGGACTTCCTTGGGGATGGCACACCCATTATCCTTCTTCTGGTAGGCGCTGACCTACAGGAATAGTACAGGGGAAAAGGAGAAGATATAACCGTCCGCACCATCACAGTCATTTGCCCGCATCCCTACCCTTGCCATGACACACATGCACTCACCGTCGTTTCATGCACGCCTCACTCTCCCCCCATCTGTCATCCACACCACTCCAAGCAGCCATTGCCCATACAGCATGCTCACAGTGTACTCACCTGTTTGTCTGGAGGAACGTAGAGTAGCATGTACTGGGGGAGGATCCCATCCACTAGTTTCTACAACTCCTCAGCAGTGAAGGCAGGGGCCCTTTCCCAAGACACACGAGCCATTGACTCTTCCAGACTGAGGTCACAGCAGCACTTGCAGTGTAGGTCCTCTCCTGTCGAAGATCAGGTATCAAGTGAGTGAACAGAGAGAAAATGGCGGTAAATCCACGGCGGTGCGTACCGCCACCGCCGGCGTACATCGTCAATGGCTCATCGGACCTATAGGGTCCAATGTTAACTAATGCAGGATTGGGGAGCGGTCTTCGACCACCTAGTGCGACAGTGTACAATGCCAGCGCAGTTACCTCATACCCCCTTGTCCCACATTCCAGGTCAGGCAGACGCCATTTCAGGGGGCCACATGGCATTAATTTTGACTGTGTCACACATATCTAGGCCTTGCTTAAACACTAATACAGCCATATGTCGATTTGAAAACATTTTACGATTAAGTTGTGTTTACATACCTCAGAGTTGGTTGTCTATCGTACTAGGAGGATTATAGAGAGGACCTTCGGCCTCCTGAAGGCCAGGTTCCGGTGCCTCCATATGACAGGTGGTTCCCTATTCTACTCACCAAAGAAGGTGTGCCAGATCATTGTGGCCTGCTGTATGCTTCACAACTTGGCTTTGCGATGACAGGTGCCCCTTCTGCAGGAGGATGGTCCAGATGGAGGTCTTGTGGCAGCTGTGGAGCCTGTGGACAGTGAAGACGAGGAAGCAGAAGAAGAGGACATAGACAACAGGAACACAGTGATCCAGCAATACTTCCAGTGAGACGCAGGTAAGAAGACAACACTGCCTGCGACATCTGATTTAATTCTTCTGCCTATCATCTGTCTGTCACTTTCACCCAGTGTATGGACCCTGAATTGTCACTTTGCCTTTCCATTTCACAGATGTGGGTCCCACTGTGTTACCTCTGCTATGTTACCTCATCGACTAGAGCTGTGTGACATAGGTATGTTGACAATAGAATGGACATTGCTATTTTCCTCAGTTATTGCAAATACACATTTGTGAATGTACAGACTGACTCCAGATTGTTTTGTGATTCAAGGGTGTTTATTTAAGTGCTAAATATTGGAGGGGGTTGTAAAATGGTCAGGGGTGTTGGTGGAGGAATGTCCATGGCAGAGTCCAGTCTATTAGTCTCACAGGTGCATTGTCCAAAGGGGCATAGGAAGTGGAGCTGGGGCACTTTAAGTATGGACAGGGTGACAGAGTGGGACAGAAGGATGACAATCAGGGGGGTCTACGTTTTTGCAGGGGTCTTGGCATTGTTCTCTGTCTTTGTCCTGGATCTCAGGGACCGTTTGTGGGGTGGTTCTCCATCTGCAGGGGGTGGGGTGCTGATGTTGTGGTCCTGTGGCGGTGCCTCCTGTCCGCTATCGCTGAAGGAGGTGGTGGGCAGTTCATCATCCAGGCTAGTGTCAGGGGCCCCTTGTAGTGTAGTTGTTGACGAGTTCCTTCAGCACCCCTACAATGGTGCCCAGGGTGGAATTGATGGATTTGAGTTCCTCCCTGAACCCCAAATACTGTTCCTCCTGCAGCCGCTGGGCTTCCTGAAACTTGGCCAATACCGTTGCCATTGTCTCCTGGGAATGGTGGTATGCTCCCATGATGTTGGAGAGGGCCTCACGGAGAGTGGGTTTCCTGGGCCTATCCTCACCCTGTCGCACAGCAGCCCTCCCAGTTCCCCTGTTTCCCTGGGCCTCTGTCCCCTGAACCGTGTGCCCACTACCACTTCCCCCAGGTCCCTGGTGTTGTTGGGTTGGTGGGTTAGCCTGGGTTACCTGTAGTAGTGGACACACTGCTGCTTGACGTGTTCTGGGGACAGAGGTATGGGCCCGTTGGGTGGGTGCTGTGCTGGTCTTTCCAGAGGGGGGAAGCTCTGTAGTGCCGTGTGCCAGTGTGAGGGGAACCGACTGTCCTGAGGTTCCAGATGGGCCGGGCTGGTCATCTTGAGCCAGTTGGAAAGAGCTGCTGTCATCACTGTGGGCCTCTTCTGTGGGTGGAGTGGACATGTCTGGACTCTCCTGTCCAGTGACGTTGGGTAGGGGTCCTGCAGGGGTGTAAAAGCTTGATTATTGCAATGGGTGGGTGACCCTGTACCCCAGTGCTTGCAGTCTTGAGTGGGACCTTGTGTGATAATGGTTTAATGGGGTGTATTGGTATGTGCAGTGGACATGCTTTGGTGATGGGTGTCCATGCTTTGGTGTTACATGCAGGGCTTGGGTTTGGGATGTGTGGTTTGTGATATTGGGACATATGTGAGGAGTTGGAGTGATGGGGGTGAGGGCGAGGGTGGGGGTATGTGATAGCATGCAGGTGGGTGGGAGATGAAGTAGTGAAAGATTTGACTTACCAGAGTCCATTCCTCCAGCTACTCCTGTGAGGCCCTCAGGATGCAGTATAGCCAAGACCTGCTCCTCCCATGTTGTGAGTTCTGGGGGAGGAGGTGGGGGTCCGCCGCCAGTCCTCTGAACCGCAATCTGGTGTCTTGAGACCACGGAACGCACCTTCCCCAGTAGGTCGTTCCACCTCTTCCTGATGTCATCCCTAGTTCTTGGGTGCTGTCCCACTACGTTGACCCTGTCCACGATTCTTCGCCATAGCTCCATCTTCCTAGCTATGGTGGTGTGTTGCACCTGTGATCCGAATAGCTGTGGCTCTACCCGGATGATTTCCTCCACCATGTCCCTGAGCTCCTCCTCAGAAAACCTGGGGTGTCTTTGCGGTGCCATGGGGTGGTGTGGGTGATGTGTGGGGTGGTGTGCATTGTGATGTGTGGGGTGATATTTAGAGGTGTGTTGTGTGAGGTGCGTTGATGTTGTGTGAGTGATGGTGCTGAGTGCCTGTGGATGCTATTGTTCTTTCTGGGGATGTCTCTCTCTGGCCTTCTGTCGCAAATGTTGTTGTAAGGGTTTGTGGGTGATGTGGGTGTGTGTTTTATATTGTATTGGATGTGTGGGAGTGGTGTGTGTATGTGTATCAGGTGTGTGTATTTGGAATTGTCCAATGTGGATGTGTTTTGTAAGAGTGTGTGTATTTTGAGCGCGGTGGTATGTACCGCCAATGGAATACCGCGGTTGAAAGACCACAGCGTGGATTCGTGATAGTGTGGGCGTATTCCTGTTGGCGTGACGTTGGAGGTTTTTTTGTCGCCAGTTTATCACTGACCCTTGGTGTGGCGGACTTGTGTGAGTGTCTGGATTTTGCCGGACTCCGAGCTGTGGGTCATAATGGCAGTGGCGGTATTCCGCGGCCGCGGCGGTGTGTTGGCGGTCTTCTGCACGGCGGTAAGCGGCTTTTACCACCAATGTTGTAATAACCCCTATTGTGTCTTCTGTAATTGACATCATACACATTCCATGAAGTATTTTTAACAGCATGGACAATTACAAGTTCTTAAATTGAATCACATGACTCAGACGCATGTGAAGGCAACAGAGTTGTTGTTGTTGTGCACTTATCACATTAACAACAATTAATGGCAACGAAAGATGCTACATACACCATTCTTAATGCAGGAAAATTAGAAAAATTGCCTTTCACGTTAGCAGAAAGACCATCAGCAATATGGCTAATACACAGAGTTATTTCATTGTTAATCTCTACATTTCAGGTCACATCATGTTTGAAACATTTTTTGTTAGGCAGATAGGAGACTTTAGGGGAGAGTTTCATTCACAAGTATGGGAATTACCCTTCAATTAAAAATTTATGAGTGGGAAAAAGGAGGTTTTTCTTAGTGGAAATAAACGCAAAATTTCTCTTAGCCACGCAATGATTTGTAAACAGGTGACATGGCACAGAGTTTGTAATGTGTCTGTGGCCAATCTGGCATGTTACTTCTAGGGAGTACCCTTCTCCTTGATTCGTTCAGTGTTTCATTTGCTTTAAAATGAAAGTTACTTGATACTGAATGATTAAGGCTGTTTTGGAATGAGAACAGGCTTCCCTAATGTGGTTTCTGTTTCTCAAATAATTACCTGCTGTGGTACTGTACTCTCCTGTGCATGAGATTAGAGTAATTAGGGTAGTTAGGTTATGGACTTACATTCCTACCTTTAATGTTAACTTCAACACACTGAGCCAACTGAAATTACTATTGCTTTAGAATAACCTGGTGCTTACATCTGCAAGTTACAAGGTCATCCTCTGAGATATAGTTGTGAGTCACATTTTTTATGCATCTTACACCACAGGTGTTGTACACTTTTTAAAGTGATTGAATCTGGGTTTGTCAGCACTTTCCAAACAGTTTTTGGAGTCATTCAATCATTTATACACTCTGGGGGTCATTCCGAGTTTGGCCAAAAGAGCGCCCGCCGGCCCAGCGGGAAAGGCCCTGCAACATTGAAGCTGGCTCCGAATGGAGCAGGTGGTGTTGCAGGGGTGCGACGGGTGCAGTTGCACCCGTCGCGATTTTCACTGTCTGCAAAGCAGACAGTGAAAATCCTGCTGGGGCCCTGTTAGGGGGCACGTGCACTGCCCATGCCAGTGGCATGGGCAGTGCAGGGGCCACCAGGGGCCCCACGACACCCGTTCCCGCCATCCTGTTTCTGGCGGTGAAAACCGGCAGAAACAACCTGGCGGGAAGGGGGTCAGAATCCCCATGGCGGCGCTGCAAGCAGCGCCGCCATGGAGGATTCTCCCAGCCGGGGGAAATCCGGCGGGAAACCGCCGGACCCGGCTGGGCGACCGTGGCTTTACAGCCACGGTCGGAATAGCAAAGGAAGCACCGCCAGCCTGTTGGCGGTGCTTCCGTGGTCGTTGACCCTGGCGCAGGGTCAGAATGACCCCCTCTGTTTTCAAGCTTAATTGGAGACATCACACTTGTGTTATTCCTAACAGGTGGTATTTTAATACTACTTTAGCTGTTCCACAATGATTGTTCCATCTCAAAGCCAAATGGTGATGGAACTACTACACCTCCAGCTCTATCATGAACACCTGGTACAGTTCTTTGGTGTATCTTTATTGGAGGAACTAAATGACAATTGGCCTTTGTCTTTCCAGCCTACGTAGCCCTATAACAAACTGTGTTCTGCTGCCTTTGGTGACCTTTTGAGTGTGCTCTCAACATCTGTCTAGCTACACAATGGGTATTATCTACGGACATTAATCTGCTGATGTCTACATTAAGGGTTCATTTTCTGAGTTATCCCATGAGACTACGATTGCTTCAGGATGCCTTTTATGAGCCGTTTAACATGTATATGCCACTGCTCCAAGATTCCTACCTTTTGGCTCTCCCACTGCAGGCACTGCACAGGATGCTACTTCCTCTGTGGCAGCTGAGGCCACCAACCATGTTTGTTCCTTTGATTTACTCACTGAGGCTCTTGTAGTTTAGTCATCTGTGGTGGCTAGATCCATTCTGGATTGTCAATAAGGATGACATCTTGGAGGACTTCACAAATGCATAAATTTGGCCCTTGTTTTTCAGCAAATTGTTGTTTACTTTGCTTGTTGGAGTGAACTTTTTATTTTTGTATTCCTTTTATAGAATGAGTTTTTATAATCTGTCTTTTTTATGAGCAAGGGGAGAATGTTGTGAGGACCTCTTGGGTCTGAGTTCGTTTTCCAGTTTTGAGCTTCATTTTATATATTTCATATTTACATGAAACCGGAAACCGCCGGACCCGGCTGGGCGACCGTGGCTTTACAGCCACGGTCGGAATAGCAAAGGAAGCACCGCCAGCCTGTTGGCGGTGCTTCCGTGGTCGTCGACCCTGGCGCAGGGTCAGAATGACCCCCTCTGTTTTCAAGCTTAATTGGAGACATCACACTTGTGTTATTCCTAACAGGTGGTATTTTAATACTACTTTAGCTGTTCCACAATGATTGTTCCATCTCAAAGCCAAATGGTGATGGAACTACTACACCTCCAGCTCTATCATGAACACCTGGTACAGTTCGTTGGTGTATCTTTATTGGAGGAACTAAATGACAATTGGCCTTTGTCTTTCCAGCCTACGTAGCCCTATAACAAACTGTGTTCTGCTGCCTTTGGTGACCTTTTGAGTGTGCTCTCAACATCTGTCTAGCTACACAATGGGTATTATCTACGGACATTAATCTGCTGATGTCTACATTAAGGGTTCATTTTCTGAGTTATCCCATGAGACTACGATTGCTTCAGGATGCCTTTTATGAGCCGTTTAACATGTATATGCCACTGCTCCAAGATTCCTACCTTTTGGCTCTCCCACTGCAGGCACTGCACAGGATGCTACTTCCTCTGTGGCAGCTGAGGCCACCAACCATGTTTGTTCCTTTGATTTACTCACTGAGGCTCTTGTAGTTTAGTCATCTGTGGTGGCTAGATCCATTCTGGATTGTCAATAAGGATGACATCTTGGAGGACTTCACAAATGCATAAATTTGGCCCTTGTTTTTCAGCAAATTGTTGTTTACTTTGCTTGTTGGAGTGAACTTTTTATTTTTGTATTCCTTTTATAGAATGAGTTTTTATAATCTGTCTTTTTTATGAGCAAGGGGAGAATGTTGTGAGGACCTCTTGGGTCTGAGTTCGTTTTCCAGTTTTGAGCTTCATTTTATATATTTCATATTTACATGTTTTAGCTACATCACTTTAGCTGTGATGTTTTACACACTTTGCTTGCATGATATTATTCTAGTAGTATATTGTACAAGCTGCTTGTTTTAGTTAGCCTTTCCTCAACCTGTAATCAGAACATTCTGGCCAAGGCTAGGACAGAGTACAGAATAATATATATATATATATATTGCCAGTTCATTAGACAGCTTCTAACATGTAGACATAGCATTGCATCAGAGATGTGGTTCCAATACAGTGTGGTTTTATTATATGAATGAGGGACTAACACAGAAAGGACAGAGGAGATTCTTGTCAGAACTATTCTGGGATGAATGCTGTTTTCAACATAAGCTTTCCTGGTACTAATCTACCAGCTTTCTGAGAGGACTGCTATTTACACTAGAGGCTGACTTCTGACACCACTGACACCATTTTCATGTATGAATCTTAGGCTAATCCTATAGATCAGATAGGCAGAAGGGTAAGACAATTATGCTCACAGTATAGTCTTAGTGTTAGGTAGAAACCTCTAGAACTGCTAGAACTCATTTACTGTGGTTGGATTGTTCATTAACTTTACCATGATCCTTATGCTGGTCACTTCACTTTGCTTTATCTGCCTAATTATCGCAGTTCATTCTCTCTATGAAAGACTAAGGCCCTCATTTTAACTTTGGCAGTAAAAACAGCCTACCCCAGCTGCGATGGCCGCCAAAAGACCGTCGCAGCGTCTACCAGCCATCTGCTATATTATGACCACAGCCGGATTTCCGCCACAAGAATGGCGGAAACCCGGCTGTGGCCATGCCGGCGGATGGTGGTAAAGTGGTGCTGCTACCACCAGCAGCACCATGTCAGTAGACCGCCACCAGCTGTATTATGAGAAATAATACAGCATGGTGGTGTTCTGCTGGCGCTAGTAGCGCCCCATCCCGTCTCCTGCCAGAGGACCCCTTGTATCCGGGTAAGTCAGGTCTCCGACAAGGGAGGGGTGTGGGGGGTGTGAATATATGCGTGTGTGTGAATGCGAGTGTGTGTTGAGTGTTGAATGTGTTTGTGCATGTATGGAAGTGTGAGTGCGTGTATTTGTGAAATGTGAATGCGTGTCTGCGTGTATGTTTGGAAGTGTGCCCAGATGTGTGTGTGATTGGATGTTTGCATGTGTGTATGAATGTGTGAATGAGTGTGTGCATGCGTGTGTGTGTGTGTGTGAAAGGGGAACATGAATATAGGGGGGTAGAGGAGGTTTGGGGAGGGAGGGGGGAGACCCCTATCAGTGACAGGAAAGGAATTCCCTGTCACTGATATGGCCCACCGCAATGGTTTTCGTGGCGTTACGAATGCCATGAAAACCACGGTGGTAGGCGGCGTCATAATCCTGCAGGCTGAACAATGGTGGCGGCCAGGCTGGAGATGGTCGGAGTGGTACATTGGCAATGTGGCAGTAAGTACCGCCAGCCTGTTGGTGGTACATACTGCTACATTATCACCGAACGCCGGGGTCATAATGACCCCCTAAATTTGTTTCAAGAAATGCACTGAAAACATATCTTGTATTTCTCTTGTGATTCACCTGGACATTCATGAGTAAAACAACGAAAAGGTGAGATCTGTTCAAACTCAGGAGTCAGAGTGTCATGTACAGGTTTCCTTAATCACCTTTCACCACAGCACGGTTGTGGGTAGGTGAGGCACTATGAGATACCCAGGAATTGGGCTGAGAGTCCCTAGAGGTATGTAAGCACTCAGTCCCCACATTTTGAAGTTCTGCCATCCTAAAAACACAGTGCTATTATCTTAGTAGGAACAAAATAAGAAGGGGTGACGTATGTGTATTAAAATGAAAGAATTGGTCCTGCAAAAGGTTTATTTTATTATGTCAACATAGCAGGTAAAAACTGCATGCACAGGCTCAGCAACAGCAGATCAGGGACAAGTTTGAAAGGCTACTTTAGTGGGTGGCACAATCAGTGCTACAGGCCCACTAGCAGCAGGCCATGTACACACATAATGCACTTCACAAGGGACTTATAAGTAAAGTGTTAGAAATGGGGTCTTTGGTTGGCAGTCAGATTACCCCCTGTCCAAGCAAGGACCCTCTCTCTAGTCAGTGTAAAGGCGAATCACCCTCAGTTAACCCCGCTCACCCCCTTGGTAGCTTGGCAAAAGCAGGCAGGCTAAACTTCAGAAGCAATGTGTAAAGTATTTGTACCAACACACACAGTAATACAGTGAACCACTACAAAATGACACAACACAGGTTTAAAAAAATAGGTAATATTTATCTAGACAAAACAAGACCAAAACAACAAAAATCCAGCATACATAAATCAAGATATGAATTTTCACAAAAATAAGTGTCTTAATCCTTAGAAAACAGTGAGAATGCTGTTACACAATGTACCTGTTTAGCGTAAAAAAAGAAAAGCCGGAAGGGCGAGCGTCCATCGGAAAAGGGTAGCGATGCATCGATTCCTTACTTGCAAGTGAGGCCTTGTGTCATTTCCTTGTCTGGTCAGGTCGGTGATGCATCATTTTTTCTCGCCTCGAAGAGAGCAATTCATCGATTTCCAGACGGGGTAACTCAAATCTACGCAGAGTCGGGTTGACTTGGCCACTCAAGGACAATGCGTGGAAAATCCAGTCGCACAGTATCAGAAAACCATGCTGCGTTGGGTTTGCATCGTTATCAGCCTCCGTAAGCAGGTGTTGCATGTTTTTTCTCTAGCCGCAAAGGGTCGACTTCAGCCTCAAAGCCAGAGGTGGATCATTTATCAGCTGCGTTGCAGAAAGTTTTTAAGAAATTTCCCTGCGCGGTAGTCTGACAGTGGATTTTTAATTCTTGTCTGCCAACTTCACCTTTCAAGGGCCCAGGGACTTGATACGCCACCACGTGTCAGGGCAGGGTTCTCATTAGAGAGTCCAGGTTCTGGCAAGAGAAGCCTTTGATGGCCCTGGGACTTCAAAAACAGAGGCAAACTCAGTTCAAGCCCTTGGAAATTCTTCTCAAGCAGGAATGCACAACAAATTCCAGTTGTTGTCCCCTTTCACAGTCAGGAGCAGCAACTGCAAGATAGCCCAACAAAGCACAGTCACAGGCAGGGGCAGCACTTCTCCTTAGCTCTTCAGCTCTTCTCCTTGGCAAAGGTTCCACTTGATTCCAGAAGTGATCCTGAAGTAATCTAAAGTCTGGGGTTTTGGGTCCTCCACTTATAACCCTTTCTGCCTTTGAAGTAGGCAAACTTCAATGGAAAGTCTCTATTGTTTGTAAGATTCTGACTTGTCCAGGCCAGGCCCCAGACACACATGTGTTTGAAAATGCCACTTTCAGAAAGTGAGAATTTTCTTGTTCAAAACATTTCTGTGACTCTGCCTGTTTGTGGATTCCCTGTCTGGGTCAGTTTGACAGTTGGGCTGGTTGCACTTCTCACTAGACAGTGACAAAAAGTGAGCTGGAGTGTAGTCTGCATTTTCTGATGAGCCATCATTGCTAGGAGGTAGGGGAGGAGGGGTCACTCACACCTGAAAGGGCAGTGCCTGCCCTCACACAATGCAGTCTCCAACCGCCTGGTGTGTGTCTGGGGCCTGGCCTGGGCAAGGTAGGATTTCACAAACAAGAGAGACTTTCCTTTGAAGTAAACCTACTTCAAAGAGCAAAATGGATATAAGAAGGGCACCCAAACCCTCAGATTTTAGCACACTTCTGGAAACATAGAGGAACCTTTTCCTGGAGAAGAGCTAAAGAGCTGAGGAAGGAGAGCTGTCCTGTCTGTGACTGTGCTTTGTGGAGCTTTCCTGCAGTTGCTGCTTCTGCCTGTGCTAGAGGACAAAGGCTGTAATTTGTGCTGCCTTCCTTCTTGTGAAGAACTCTCCAAGGGCTTGATTTAGAGCCTCCTGTTGTTTGAAATCTCAGGGACAACAAAGACTTCTCTCTGCCAGCACCTGGAGTCTCTGGAGAGACTCCCACTCTGCCAAGTGGCGCCCATCCAGTTCCTTGGACCCTGAAAGGAGAAGCTGGCAGCCCAAGCGTGAGAAATCCGTGCACAGACCGCCGTACGGGGAAAAGATAAACACGACTCCGATCTGCGGCTGAAAAATCAATGCGCCGCTGGCTTTGTGGCTGAAAATCGGCACTCGCCTGCAACGCAACAGGAAGATCGATGCCCAGAGCTGGGGAAATGACACACAGCATTGCTGATGGAGGCTGGTGAGATCGCAACCCGTGCTGTGTGGTTTTTGGACCATCGTGCGGCTGAATTTCTGACTCAAAAACCGCTGGGTGTGTAAAAACAATACAAGGCCTGCCCGGGCCCAAGAGTGCTGACCGGTTTGACACATCGCTCTCCTGTGGAGAGAAGAAATGAAGCACGCCGACCTGACTAAAGGAGAAACTATGCAAGGTCTCGCTCGAGAGTGAAATCGACGCATCGCAAGACCTTTTTGATGCACAGGTCTCCTGTGTGTGGTTATTTTTTATGCATCCAAGGTAAATTTTCACAATAACAGCGTTAGCGTTGTGTTTAAAATTACATGACGACTCTTTCTGAATTTTTTGTAATAACTTGACTTGGCTTGTGTATTGCAGATTTTTGTCATTATGGATTTTCTTTTGTTTAGATAAGTATTTTCTATTTCTCTAAACCTGTGTTGTGTCATTTTGTAGTGTTTTCATTAAGTTACTGTGTGTGTTGGTACACATTGTTTACACCTAGCACACTGAAGTTAAGCCTACTGCTCATGCCAAGCTACCAAGGGGGTGAGCGAGGGTTAGCTGAGGGTGATTCTTTTTTACCCTGACTAGAGTGAGTGTCCTTGCTTGGACAGAGGGTAACATGACTGCCAACCAAAGACCCCATTTCTAAGAACCAAAAAACGTGTGCGCCCCTGGAACCCTGCCAGCCGCATAAATAACATTCTGCTGGTCCGGCGGGCGGAAACATTGCTTCCGCCCGCCGGCCAAGCAGAATGCATGGCCGGAACATTGCATGCAGTTCCACATGTAGCCGCCGTCAATGTCTCTGTGTGGCGGGTGCACTGCACCCGTTGTGCAGATCACTGTCTGTAAATTAGGCAGTGACCTGTGTGATGGGGAACTGGACATGGGCCCCACACTGCTCATGCCGAGTGCATGGGCAGTGCAGGGGCCCCCAGGGGGGCACTGGAGCACTCCTTCCACCAGCCTTTACCTGGCGGGGGAACCCGCCAGGGAAAGGCTGGTGGCAGTATGGATCATTATCCGAGGGGCAGCAGTCGGATAATGATTCCCTCCACCCACAGGCTGCCTGTCAGAGGCATCCTGGCAGTAGAGGAGGGCCGCCTATGGTGGCCCTCCTTGTGTTCTTTATATGGAGGTTCAGACCGCCATGCCGTTAGATGTCTTTTCACCCGCTGCCGGCATGGCGGTCTTAACCGCCAGGGATCATAATGACCCTCTTAATCAGGTTGTACAACATTAGGTAGAGAAGTGATGTGGTGGTTACCTGCCATTATGTAAAGTATAAAACAAACAAAGACACACAGTGGATGGTGCCATCAATTATGTCATCAGAGATCTCATCAATTATATTATCTGAGATGTCATCAGTGATGTCATAAATGATGCCATAGAAAATGTCATGAGTGTTGTAATATGTAAGGTCATAAATGTTGCATGGCGGGGCCAAATTATAGTTAGTTCTGCTAATGACAACTGTGAATTTCTGTGTTTTTTTAGCTAAAATGTTATGTTGGCACCAATATTCCCTCTAAATATTTTTGTCTGAGTGTGGCAGGTGTATGCTCATGTGCACATATTTTACAACGGTGTGGAAAATTGAGAGCAAAGATGAGTCTCTGTGTACCGATTGTGGAGACCAATCTTCCACTTCCGTGAAGGGAGATGGATGATTGTCATAGACAGTTGACTGTGGAGTCCAAGCCAAGATGAATATTACTAATAGCTGCAGCAAAATAAAATCTGCTTAAAACCTAGATTCTGCTGTTTATTTTGGAGTCTCATTTTTTACAAAAAGGCTTTAGCTTTAATAGTTTGCAGTTGAGGTTTATTCCTACTGCCTCCAGTGTGAGGATTTGCTAAATGTTCTGGGGCAAATTTATCAAGGTTTTGCACCAGCCTTGTACCACATAGTGTGGGGCAAGGGCAAGCAAGCTGTAAGTCATCTTTAAGAAACAACACATCATCACAAATCCGTTGTTTTTTCATAATTAAGTTGTGCAAACAAAGCGCTGAATCTTGCTGCATTACGCAAGGATTAATATGTGCAATGTAGACATTCCCATGTAAAATGCTGTGCAACCATAACACAGTAGTATGTCTCACTATACCACTGTGTGGAATAGCGTGGCTTTTCACAATTCAATAGAAATGCATCAGCACCCCAGGCATAGAAAATGATTCAGTGACTGTATCATAAGATCCTCAACATCACAGAATTATTTGGCATGTTCAACTATGCCATGCAGGTCCTTATACTGCAACTTGGGGTAGCTCGGAGACAACCAAGTAGGCAGCAAAGGTGGAAGGAATCTATTTTCTTCAAACCCATATCCCTCATTGATCTCAGGTAGGAGGAGGTCATTCACTTATGCAGCTTGAAGACAGAATCTATCATGACAACACTGGGGAAGGTAGCTCCAAGTCTCAAGCCAGCAACTACAAGGACCATGCCATTCCATCACATGTCAAATGAGTCTCTTCTACACATGTTGGCCTCTGGATTTTTTGACAAAACATTGGCAGGCTTTTCCCACGGAGTATTATCTTCATTCATGCCACCTGTGTTGGATGCCATCATAAAACTGACCTCACAGTAGCATATATTTCCCAAGACTAACCACAGCAACTAAATACCCAAGGAAGGGTTCTACAATATTGCAGGATTCCCCCATGTGCTTGGTGCCATAAATTGCACACATGTTCAATGTGTGCCCTCTGCAGCCACTACACACCTTTGCAGGAACCAGAAACATAATTATTTGTTAAATGTCCAGGCAGTAGTGGACCATCAGGGACTCTTCATAAATCATCTTGCAAAATGTCCTGGACTGCCAATGATGCCTACATTTTGAGTGGTTCAAAAATGGCAGATATGGGAATGGCCTACTAATTGGTAAGGAAAGCAGAATTACAAATACTTTGCATAAAAAGAAATGAATGACAGAATACTAAGCTCTGTGTTTGTATCATGTGTTATGTGCAACTAGCAGTGATATGTCAATCAAACGTGTAACCAATGATGTCCAATTGCGTGATGACCTCACAGATTCTGAAATAAAAGGATGAAAAAAACATGGTGCTACATATTGTGTCCTGTCCTACAGTGTGAGCTGGCAAAATCACAAGTAGTGTAATTTCATTGACAGCAAATGATCATTTATTCCACAATTGCTTTGAAGCTAAGATCAAAGAATCAACCTAAAGATGTGTGTTTATGTGTGTATGTGTGTGTTTGTGTGTATGTGTGTGTGTGTGTGTGCAATGGTGTATCAAGGTGGGAATATATGTTAATTCCCTCAAATTAAACAATTTAATAGTCCAAACATGTCATCCCAATTATCTAATTCACACAGATTATCTGTTGGGTTGGGAATTTTTAAGGACAACAAATGTGAAAGGACCATCAAATATCAATTACTGTCATCCACTGAAAGTGTTGGACCAAATAATGGAACAAATGTATACTTCAGGTACATACACCACGCTAAAAGAACAAATGGCAGATATATACCTGCTATCACAACATTCAAAGTCAAATAATACACATACATAATATGGCACATTGGCAAGCTTCATCAATGTGATAGCTTATTACATATATACTGCAAGTTGCATACATTTGCTGCATTTCACTTGATCAAAGTCATTTTCAAACAATGATTAACTAGGCAAATATAGATGCCTTACACTAGGAACAAACCTCGCTCACTTAGTGATGAAGGAAAGGTATCACAGTATTATTACTGCAAACAATTGTACGTAACAAGAAATTATATCAGACTTAAGGCATATAAGTACTGATTCACAAACATTGACATTTTACATTTATACATGTTCTGACAGTATGTTGAATGACAGGTCTATTGGACCAAGTCAGTCTTTCAAACATAATTTGGTCTCATACGTAAAAGGACCCATTTCTATTCCTATGTGTCAGTCAAAGTTCTTCCAGACAACTTGCAGTAGCAAAAATAATACCTGAAGGGTGAATATTCCAAAGTGAAATATCCGTATAATATGTCAAACCATTGGAAACTTTGAATAAACAACTAGGCATGCAAATTCCTATCTAACTATGTAAGGCTGTGGAATAGCAAGTAGGCAACCATGTACATCATAGTTGAAAATATGACAAGTATATTTGTGAGTGTCTGTAAGGCAGTCTTATCTAAAGTTGAAGAAATGGTCTACATATAGACCCTTATTATGACATTGGTGGTCTTTTTCAAAGACTGCCGTGGTGATGACCACCAACAGAATGCCACGGATGTGGCAATCCGCCCACCACATTATGACACACAAGCAAAAAACCGACACAAATCAGCCCAATGAGGCAAAAACTGTCAGACCCACCACCCTCCCTGCTATGCCTGTAACACACCGCCCTCCAAATTAAGAACTACAAATCACCACAGCAGTCACTCAACAGTGGATACGCATTGGCGGTGCGGACCGCTGCAGACCGCCGTGGTCAAATTGACCACTCCACGCCAACAGAAGGCAACATTGAGCAGATTGAAAAACAAACACCTGACACATATACACACCGTACGCACCCACCAGCAGCACTATAAAACACACCCCCACACAAACCACAAGTCTTTACAAACTCAAAAAGACTGCTACATATTGCCAGCACACAGAACCCTAGAACTTCGCACACAAACCACAGCCACCTATACACCTGTCACGCATCACACACCACACACCACACCTCAACACCTGATACCCTCTGCACAACACAAACACTACACAATAAGCATGTCCCCACAAAAGAACCCCTGTTTCACTGATGAGAAGTTGTGGGTCATGGTGGAAGAAATTGTCAGGGTAGAGCCACAGCTGTTCTGTACACAGGTCCAGCAGATATCCATTGCCAGGAAGATGGAGCTATGGCAGAGGACCGTGGACAAGGTAAACTCCATGGCAACCTATCTATGCACAAGGGACGACATTCGCAAGAGGTGAAATGACCAGGTGAAGGTGCATAAAGTGGCCTCCAGGCACCAGGTTGCCATCATGAAGGCTGGAGACTGACCTTCACCTCCTCTCCAACAGTTGACAGCATGGGAGGAGGAAGTCTTGGCTATCCTGCATCCAGAGGGCCTCACTGGAATCACTGGAGGGATGGACACTGGTAAGCCACCATTTCTACCCCACCACCACTGATACCTGCGTGGCATGTCACCTCCTCACCCTGACTCCCTACACCCCACTCCATCCCAAACAGAGACCCACCCCTATTACCACCCTCAACTGTGTACCCCTGCATGCCCTACCCACTGCAAGCACACGCCCCCAAGCCCTGCATACACACACAACAGTAACAAATGGGCTGTATGTGGCACTACTAATCCCACAATCCATCACCATACACTAACCAAAGGTGGGAGCACAACACCCATCCCACAAGGAAAGACAGAAATGCTAACTATGGAACTGAAAATGATTGTAACAAATCTTTTACATGTCCACAGGTACCCCAGCCAATGTCAGTGGCAACCATGTTCCACGGCAATACAGTGCTCCACCAGAAGATGCCCTCAGTTATGACAGCAACTATGGATGGCTCGAACTGGATGATCTCCCTGGCCAATCTGGGACCACTGGTCAGTCGGGTACCACAGTTAACTCCCAGTACACCACAGGGCCCCCCCATACGACTCCAACACACCAGCGGCCACCCAACATCCCCAGACCTCTGTCCCTAGGATACGTCTATCAACAGTGTGCCCACCTGTACAGGGACCCGAATCGACACCACACAGGCAAGAAGATAAAGGTCCTGGTGTCAGTGGGATTGGGCATACAGTTGAGGGGACACAGGCACAGGGGGCCAGTGGGAGGTCAGCTGTGTGCCAATGGGAGGCCCAACCCAAGGAACCAACTGCCCAGGAGGCATTCACACATGTCCTGGAAGCATACCAGAAATCCCAAGACAGGATGGGCCAGGTACTTACCATCTTGCAGGAGAACCAGAGGCTGCAGGGGGGACACCCCCAGGAGGTCATGCAGCAGCTGCAGGGCTTAAATGCCAATGTGGCCTCCATTGCAGGGATGCTGGGTGACACACGAGTGGACCGCTTCTACTAGCCAGTGTACTCATCAGCCTTCCACATCTGCTTCAGCTAGTGGACAGGAGGACCTGTCACAAGACTCACAGGCCACCAGCACATCTCCCTCTGCAGCTGAAGAACCACCCTGATAATGTTCCCTGTAAGCCAGACAGAAACCAGAGACTCTAGCGAAGACCCAAACCCTGCAAAGAAATGAGCCCCTCCTGATTGTCTCCCTAGTGTGCCACTGAGACACCTTGTTCATTTTGGACTGCCATTGCTCCTTTTCCTATGGCCCCATGGATACAGGACCTCTGCTACATACCAACTGGGCCACTGCACTGAAGATTTCACCCACCATCACCCCACTCTATTCCACTATCCCTTCCTTTATGTCACTTCAATTAACACCGTTGAACAGAACTGAAGTGTCTGTGTTTTTTTACAACAAAATGAAACGTCATGTCCTGTATAATCCTGTGCAAATTTCTTGCAAAGTGTGAATCCATCCGCCAAATTTATGAAAGCAGTCTGTAGTCACAAACTTCTGCAAAAAGGGAATGAATTAGTGACAGCAAATTGAGAAGTAAAGGTATTATAGCAACATTGGCCCCTGTAACAAAACAGCCTACATTCAGCTGATCACTTCTCACCAAACTGACTCCAAACACCATCAGTGAGGAGTCAAACCATTGCAGGCCCTTACACAAGATGCCATAGTATTATCAATGCCATGTTTTCAGCATGCCAATCACTCCTCTGGGCCACCTAGTCTAGGCATACTATCAGAGAAATAGAAGTCACAGATTGGTTGTATAAGCATATAGTATGTCACATGACATTCCTAGCAACATATGCTAAGTACTGTATGGGATGAGGACACAGTTTGCAGTGACCATGTGTTTGAGAAAACTAAACTACTGACACATTGCATGGGCAGAATAAGCTTGTCCAACATCACCATATACTGGCACAACTGACCACAGATGGAACAGTGTCAGTTCACACAATGCACACATTTGTGCTTGCCACAACACAGCAGCCACACAGCACTTAACTGTAATGGAGGTATGAACAGAAGTACAGTCTTACCTTAGTGTCATTGGAAGTACTGCTGTATCAGATGTGTCCATATCCTCCTCCTCCTTGTGTGCCTCAGCATCATCTGGCGAAGGAGCAGGGGCACTGGCGAGTGAGGGAGCTGCAGCCCACAAGACCCAGGAGGCAGAGAGCACAGACACCGAGGGAACTAGTGGGTTAGAGGGTGAGGGGAGCACCAAAGGGGAGACCGGAGCTAATACTACTGACTCTGATTCCTCCTCTGATGGAAGCTCCCTGGTGGTGGCGGCCCTCTCTGGGACCACCCCTGCTACATCATCTTCCTCCACTGCCATACCAGCACCACCCTCCCAGTAGCCCCCCACCCAGTTGCCCATGCCCACTCACCCAGGAGAGTTGGCATCTCCTTTGCCCCAGGCACCTCAGGCCCTGCCGCTGTCAGCACTGCTGCCCTCACTGAGGAGACTATTGACCTCCTGAGATCCATCTCTGTAGGGCAGTCAACCATAGTGAATGCCATCCTGGGGCTGGCATCCCAGATGCAGCAATGCAGTGCATACCTGGAGGGCATTTAAGGTGGCTTGGCTGCCCTGCTGAGATTGTTACAGGCTCTGGCCTCCTCTTTGAGAGCAACCAGTTTCCCTGGTTCTTCTGCCCCCCTCCAACTACCTGTTCCCAGTCCCAAAGCCCTCTCCCCCACCCATCTTAAGCACAATATCAGACCACTATACACCCAAGTCAACAGACAGGACTCACACAGACAAGCACAGGCACCACAGATGACACCACAAGCATCCCCACAGTCAACACACAATAACAGCCACTGCCTCCACTGTCTCCCCCTCCTTCTCCCTTACAGTCACATCAGCACTCACACCTGCAAGCACTGCATCATCAGTCCCAGATCCTGCCACCTGTACTGCCTTGCCCAAAGTTACCACAACAGCAGACACTCAGACTGGCACTCCATTCACCACATGTACAGTCACCACCACCATCACAACCACATGCAGCACACCCACCTCACTTGCAGATACCACCACAACATACATGCACATGACCTGTATGAAAAAACAGGGTTGATTGCAGAGGGCCCTTGACTTTTTGCTCCCATTTTTCACTTTTTGCTGGTGTTTTCCTGGCTCTGATGGTTCCCTGGGTACTTCTAACTAGTGCTCTGGGTAAAAACAGTATGCAAATTAGGCTAATTATAATTGGCTAAGTCATCCTACCTATAAGTCCCTAGTATATGGTAGGACATACGGGTTTAGGGAACTCAGCATAGGTGGTGCACCCATAGGTGCACTGCTGAGGTACTCAGTATCATTTGCTGGCTGCTTTTAAATTAAAGTTACATGCAAATTTGACTTTGGAATTAAAAGTCATTCCAAAGTCTTAAACTACCTTATGTTTACATTTAAGTCACCCCTAAGGTGTGCCCTTTGTGCCCCTAGGGTTGGGTGCCATGTAACTATAAGCAGGGACCTTATAAAATAGTTTTATAAGCCCTGGTGAAGTAAGACAGCCAAATTCATTTTTTCCTTTCCTCTTTATAGTGAATGTCCTCCATAGGCTAAAATGGGGAGACTTTATTTTAATTTATAAAGTCTCCTCAAGTGACAGATACCTACATTTTGATATCAAATTAGTTGTTACAATAAATCCAAGAACTTACAATTGTTGGATTTAACTTGTTCAGGTAAGGAGTTTTATTCTTTACCTAAAAAGTTGCTACCTTGAGCCCTGTATTGCTTTGCTCTGATTGGCTAGCCTCTGGCCTTGATGAGGTGTGAAGTAGCCTAGGCTCAACACAATGGAATGTGCCAGGGGGAGGAGTACGTCCCTCAGCAGATAGAGAAGCAGGAAGGGGAGGGCTGCCAAACTGGTCTTCACAGGCAGGGAAGGACATTTGGAGTAGCTCAGCACCTCCTTTACATCTTGCAAACCCAGACAATTAGGTGCCCCCCTGATTCAATTAGGAGAGGGCAGGATAAGGGTATGTTTAAGATTTTTAGTCACACCAGTGAAAATACCCTGCACCTGATTGGAGAACCAGAACCCCCTATTTTTCACCTAGGAGCAAGGATAAAACTGGCAGACCTGCACCCACACCTCAGATTCCTATTAGATTCCAACAAGGAAGAACTACAGAAGAAGAAGGACTGTTCTGCTGGACCTATGACCTGCACCTGGACACTGCACTCTGTAGGACTGCACCAGCTGCACACTTGGGCTCCACCACAAGAAGGGCTTTGCTTGGTTTCAACTGGTTCAACGAGGGACACCCTGTTTGCTACAGGTGAAGACTTGCTAACCACAGTCCCTTGCACCAACTCCTGAAGAAACTGACCAGCTGACCACTGGCCAAAAAGGAGTTTGCACCAGGTGCATTCTGGGAGTTGTAGTCCGCACCCTCAAGGAGCATCTGAGAGCTTCTGGAACCTTGGGGTGAGCTGTGGACCTCAAAAGAACCTTTAAGGAACATCTGGAAGGAGATTCAGAAGTTTGGAGACCTTTTGGAAAAGAAGCTCCATAAAGGGACCGACCCGCCGCCGCAATTCTAGCCAGCTTACTTCAACCACGACCCGGCCTGACTTGCAGGTTTGTCCCCGTGGAGAAAAGTTCTGAGAAAGTGACTAAGTCTGAATGTAGGAAGTTGACCGGGACCTCCCAGGCAGTGTATCCGAAGAGGGCTCCAGGAATGTCAGATCAAGATTCAGGTTTGCCCTGGTTGAAGGATTTTCATCTCCAAAAAACAACGAGGTCCGAAGGTAAAAATCTCCACCGAGGGCTCCCGCAATGCTTATCCGATGAAGAGTTCCAGGAGGTCGGATTGGACAGGCGTTTTGGTCCCGCTGAAGAAAATCTTCATGAAAACGACTAAGTCCGAAGGTGAACGTTTGACCAAGGCCTCCCACGAGGTGTAGCCGAGCAGGGCTCCATCGCGGTCATCCTTCAAACTGTGAATATGCCCCAGTCGAGGTGCGACCAGATGACCAGATCGGAGCTACTCATTTCTAAGGGCTAAAAAGCATTAATTCTCTTTAAATTTAGATCTCCGGTCCCCCTTATCCAATTTTATTTGTTTTGGTGTCATTTTAAAGATAAGAATACAATCTATTTTTATAAATTGGTGTTGGATTTTTATTGTGTTTTGTGTTTTACTTATTTACTGTTTTGTGATTTTTAAATGCTTTACACATTTGTCTCCCAAGTTTGGCCTTCTTGCTCATTGCCAAGCTACCAAGGGGTGAGCTGGGTTTAATTTATTGAGACCTAACTGGACCTAAGAGGAGGTAAGTGGCCTATTGCTAAGTGTAGGTACTTACCAATAACCCATTTTCCAACGACCTGTTTGTCCTCTCCCATCCTGTCTTCCCAACACCCTCCCAAAACACATAAACGCTCCCAGTCAGACACTTAACAGCCATCAACCTCACACACGCACAATGTACATGCACCTGCAACCCATTCCAGCACACCTACTCCTCCTACAACCAATCCCTCGACCTCCACTCCCAAACCTGCTCCCACAGCCCACCCCATTGTACAGAAAAAACTTTTCCTTACCCACATTGAACTTTTCCCTCCACCTCCCCCACCCCGTCCTGTCCGTAAAAGGAAGGTCCTGCTCCCCAGCCCAGTGCCTCCAGCTCCCTGTCCTCTCCTGTCCCTCCCCCTGCAGCAAAACTTCCACCTAATAGGCACAAGACTGGCATTCCTACCCCCTGCTTCAAGCCCACTCCTCGGCCCCTAAACAAAAGAGCAGAGGCCCACCCCCTCCCAAACCCAAAAACAAGGACCCCACTCCCAAGAAGAAGCCCCCCACCCCCATGCCAGCTGAGGTGCCTGCCTTCAATCATGATGTCCCTGCCCAGTGGATTGACTTGGGACATTGAACTGGCCAATGGCTCTTTGAATGTGCTTGCCTCATTTTTTTGTGGGCACAGGTCCCCTGAAATACAGGGATTGGACCAAATGTATGAATCCAGGCTTTCTTTACTTCTGGCTTAAGTTGTTGTAAGATTTCTCTGCAGATAGTTCTTGGTGTGTGGTATGTGTGTATGGTGTGTGTTGTGCGTGTGTCACTCTCCCCTCCCTCGTGTGCTAGTTGTCTTTACTTACCACGTCGTTGCTGCTCCTGGACTGCCATTGCATGGTACTGTTGTGTAGCCATTTTAGTTACAACTCCATACACATTATTTTAGCGAACTAGGCCTGCTGCTGTGCACTTTAACCTAGAAATATTTTATTCATCTTTGTTTATTATTTTAACAATAGCCACATTTGCTGTCTTGTTTTATTTCTCTCTATCTAGCTGTTCTTTGCCTAGGCCAGCACTGTGTTCTTAAATAAGACATTTCTTTCACTTTGTGCTTTCCTGAAGGCTACAGTAAGATAGGTTGCCAGCAAACGTGGTAATGCTTTGTCTCTTGTGTTCATAGAAACATACACACTCTTACATAGGGATCCTTTCTTGGAACATCAGCTGCTTTATTCTAAAAACACAACTTTGACCTATGTACGTTAGAGGGAGATTCCAGCCAGATGGCCACGACTGTATGCTGATTGCTGAGTGCTTCGCTACAGTTGCTTATGCAGGCTACAGGCTTTTTGCTCAAAATGAGGGATGATGTCTTCCCAAGGGAACCAGAAGGGCAGAACTAGAGCTTAACATGCTGAACTCTAATGTAGCCTAGGTAGGAACTATTTTAATGATTCTAGTGACAATATGGTAGAGTTATTTTTATGCTTCACTCTTCTTGTCACAATTTTAAACCTGTCATGCTTTATCATTCTAGTTATTGCATTACATGCTTTATTATCTAAGCTGCAGTTGCTTCAATAAAACCGTATTGAAATATATTCTACCTCTGATTGTCCTTGTATATGTGAGACTAATGTAACTGAGAGAAACGGATGCAATCTGAGAAACCACGATTTCCCTGAGGAATGAATTGTGTCATGTGCTTAGCTGCCCAATCATCCTTGGTCTTTGGTGGAGATGAGGCACTGCTAGTTAGCCAGAAAAAAACCCAGAATAGGCCGACAGGTGTCACCTGTAGTAGGTTTAGACTCAGTCTCCTACTGTCCAAATCCTGTAGTCTCATTAGAATAATGAGAGCCTATGCAACAGTACAGCATTGGCAGGGCTTCAGGTTCGGGTTCCATGGCGGCCGCTGACTCCTCTGTGTCCCTAGAGGTAAGTTTCTCCTTTTATATGATTTGTTTTTGACAGGCTTTTCATGGCGGTGGTCCCATCCCGGAAATTCTGACGGTCTGCTATGTCATAATATGGTGGGTGGGGAAAGGAGCTCCTGCCAGCCTGGAGATGTCAACCGCCGTGGTCGGTGGGCAGACTGCACTGGAGGTTCAGGTGGTATATTGGCTTTCTATGGAAGGGATCACCTCCATGGTCATAATTGGGCGGTCTTCACTGACAGCCTGTGGACTGTAAAACCGCCATCGGTGGTGTGGCAGTCAGCTGAACACAAATGTCATAATGGGGGCCATAGCCTCAACTTACGTTTAGCTGATACAAACAGACAAACTTGCTTATCTTGCCAATCTTCTGTCTAATCATTTGAAACCTCATGTTGATGTGTTGTATCCCTTAAGTGCTGTACAATATGAACAAGTGTTATGCCATTAATTATGTTTAACCAATGACTTTGTGTTTCACCACTGCGCATGTTAGTTGTTCAATGTTCATCAGGAGCACATTACATTCTATATTCAGTTTAGCTGCCTATTGGCTTTAACGAGGCATTAGATATTTAGGTTAGCTGCCTATTGGCTTTAACATGGTATTAGACATTACATTTTGTATTCAGTTTAGCTGCCTATTGGCTTTAACGTGGCATTAGATATTTAGGTTAGCTGCCTATTACCTTTAACATGGTATTAGACATTACATTCTGTATTCAGTTTAGCTGCCTATTGGCTTTTACATGGCATTAGACATTACATTTTGTATTCAGTTTAGCTGCCTATTGGCTTTAACGTGGAGTTCGACATTGCAGTTGAGACATTGCAGATGAGCTGTGTTTTTCCACATGGTAGACCAAGTTGTGTTTTTCAAATTGAATTCACACGAACCCTAACGTGATAAGAGAGCATATATTTGGTGTTTTCCTTTCTGCTCAGCCTTGGGAAGAGGAGAAGCTTAGGAGATCTGGCCAATCTCCAATGGCTTGTTTTATTTCCCAGGTCTGAGAGGAAGGGGCCAGGCTTTTTTTACGGTGGCCCTGGGTGGCAGCAAAGGGAGATTCTGCAGGACTTCAGTCAGGAGCGGACGTCAGCAGCCTAGCCTCCCGTTTGGGTGGAAAATCTCCTTCTCGCAGTTGAACAGGAGTCATCAACTTGCAGGCAAGAGAAGGGTGACGAACAGTGATAGGCCCTACGGTGATGACAGTTTGACTTTTATACTTTGCTTTGAATTTATGCTATAATATAATCACATGTATTTGCTGTGTACATTGCAACTGAGAAGTACTTTGATATATTTTGCTTTCATTGCTGCAACTACTTTTAAACGTGTGCTTCCAACCTACTAATCTTGTCTTTCAGGATCCTCGTGGTGAAGTAATAATAATAAATGTCTTCTTTGAACTAAGAAGTGCATTCCAGAGAAGTTTTGTCAGCTCAGTCATAAGATAAGAGAAGGAAAGCAAAACAACAAGTAATTAAAAAATGAACAAGAAGCATGTGTTTAGCAATGGTCAAAAATAACTAAGATATATCAGTGTCAATTAAAATGAAATGTGTTTGACATTGGCTGCATACAAATGACATATAGGTAATCATGTTGAAGTCACAATGAATCCAATAATTGTTTTTTTATATTTTCTCTTTTCAGGCAACTAGATATATGATTTGCAGCCATGGTTGATGACCCCATTCACAATTCCCCAGAGGGATGGACAGAAGAAATGCAATTCTGCGCTGTCCAACTCCTTCAGTTTAACAAAGTTCATGTTTAGGGTACTAATGTCTCACTTTAGGTGCCTGGACAAATCAGGTGGCAGACTACTGTATTCACCTACCATTGCCTGCAAAATCACATTAGTCTGCACAATATTACATAATATCTGTCTAAGGACAAATGTCCCAAGGGACTATTTGGGGCAATCCTTCCTGACCATAAAGAGGTTGAAGACTCTGAGGGAGAGATTATGAACACTATAATCAGTCGTCAGAGATGTGAATGCACTGTAGAAAATGTCTTTACTTAAAATATAGAGAAAGAATTAACACAAATACATGAGTTGTTCATCCTAAAAATAAATCATCATTGACAATATAAATTATCTTCTTGCTTGTTTAATTTTGATCCATTTAGCAAATGTTTATCTGATCACTATGACACTCATCCAAAATATGTGACAACATATCTGGCAGACATGTACTATACTAGGTTATCTTGTATAAACAACATCTGTAAGTGATGAAGTAGAAGTAGGTCTGTGTGACATCAGATACACAATACTCAAATATTTCTAAGAACGGCCATATATAAGAGCAAAATATAGCACATAGCCCTCAAGTTATGACTCACTCCAATAAAATCACATCACCATGTTGTATCAGTTTACAATGGTGCAGCATGCAAGTACCATTTGCTTAATTGAATATCAAATGGTAACTGAATATGTAATGTCTGAGGCTTCATCATAGTTTCACACATGTACAACTAAGAAGTCCCCATATAACCTTTCAAACACATGACACCCACATAAAATCTATGCCACTCAGATGAGATATGCAACAATTAGGTGGGTACTGTGCTGGTTGTGACAAAGATGCATGGCACTTTCACCCAATGATTAATGTAAGTGTGTATGCATCCATTTGTGCATCTTCATGTTGAAGGTTAACATGTTACCACGGTATCAGGGCAAAACCTACACCACTGATGGAGCACTCAAAATATCTACTTTAAAAGCACAAGCTACTCCTACAGATGCATTAAGCATATACACAATTCATCAGTGATTTCCAAACACATCAAACCTGTTGGTACGCAACGTTGGACATACGGGATTTTGTGCATACCAAATTAATTTTCATCAACGCAACATGCACACTGGTGATCACACTGAACAAACAAGTTGTTACGCAAACAAAGTATGACATGTAACTATGGTGATAACAAAGCATGGGAACTCAGAAGAACAAGCCCAAAACATTTCAGTCTTTGGTCTGTCACCAAGTTACTTTTGTCATACCAACATATTTCCCCAGATAGGTAGGTCTTCAGCAGGATTCATGTATGAGTGTGATGTAGCCTGATGTAAAATGGATGAAGCTATCTAAAGCAATTATTTAAGTCTACACACATCCTAATACAAATATATAGCTCATAGAAGGACACAAATCTCTGTTGTGTCATGTCATAGTCTTTGGAAGAAATAAATTTCTACATGACCATGACACACAAATCATCATTGTCAGTTACAATGAATACTTGGATAATACATGTAAGCCAAATGACTGTGTATTGGGACCTCAATATAGAAAGATGGTTTATTTGTGAATGTTGTGAGGTGACTTGTTCTATATGAAGTCAAGGTTGGAGATGTCAACCTTACAATGATCTTGAACCATGGCCCCATGTGTCACAGTACAAGGCAAGTGAAAGATCAAAACACATTTTGACATATCTACAGAACCTGAGTCATGAAGTAATTCCAAAGTAGTAACTGTGCTTTGGATAGTGATCTATTACACATATGCACACATTGTCAGCAGAGCATGTGTCACACCAAAAACCCTTGCAACCCATGGAAAGTGCAGCTACATGAATACCTGTGAATGATACATACACTTGTGCACCAAGCATGACAGCACTTTGGCACATATCCGGTAAGTGTCATGTATCATGGATATTCCAAACATACTTGTCTTGTGCAATAAAAAATCCAGAACTAGTTTTTACAAATAGACAATATTTTATTTTTTAAATGTCACCCAAAACAGCAAAAATCCAATGTAGGGACGCTGAGATATGATTTTTTTAAAGATTTGCTAAAACATTTGGGCGGTCACTCTGACCGCGGCGGACGGCGGTCGCCGCCCGCCAAGCGGTTCCCGCTGAAAGACCGCACCGCGGTCAAAAGACCGCAGCGGCCATTCCGGCTTTCCGGCCGGCCAAGCGGGACAGCCCCTTCAACAATGAAGCCGGCTCGGAATGGAGCCGGCGGAGTTGAAGGGGTGCGACGGGTGCAGTGGCACCCGTCGCGATTTTCACTGTCTGCTAAGCAGACAGTGAAAATCTTTGTGGGGCCCTGTTAGGAGGCCCCACGGCATCCGTTCCCGCCATCCTGGTTCTGACGGTGGACACCGCCAGAAACAGGCTGGCGGGAAGGGGGTCGGAATTCCCATGGCGGTGCTGCTTGCAGCGCCGCCATGGCGGGTTCCCTGGACCAGCGGGAAACCAGCGGGAAACCGCCGGCTCCCCTTTACCGCCGCGGTCAGAATCGCCCAGGAAGCACCGCCAGCCTGTTGGCGGTGCTTCCGCCGCACTCCGCCATGGCGGTCATGGACCGCCAAGTTCAGAATGACCCCCTTGGTTTCTACCTCCAAAAAGTGAAAAGTGCCAATCACAGCGATCTGGTCATGCTTGACCAAATCAAAGTCAAATTCTGATACTGACCGCGATGGAGCCCAATTCAGATACACTGAGCAGTAGGCATCGGTCAAACTTTTTACCTTCGAATGTAGCCATTTTTTTGGCTCTTTTTTTCCCTCAATGTTGAGCAAGTCTCCTCCGCAGGCCAGCTCTTCAGTTGAAAATGATGGCTTGCTTTAGTGTGAGGCCTCTATGAAATCCTGGAGGTCAAGGAACTATGGAGCTTTCAGCGGAACAACCCTGAAATCCAGGCTGGGTCATGGATTGATATCGGTGGCTTGAATCTTATGGACTGATCGATCACCTTATGGAGCTTTACTGGTGTAGACCAGGGGTCAGCAGGACTGTTCATTCTTTTCTGATTTCTTCCAGCAGAGATCTGAGTTGCTGGGCAGCTCTCCCACTTTTGTCAAGGTTTCTGAGCTGGCAAGCAGGGGTGTACTCCTGACTAATGGTGTACAGGGTGCCCCCCTCTCTGATGTCTGTAGAAGTATGGCACATTTTTGTCCCAGAAAGCACTGTTTCTTAAAAATCCAAAATGGTAAAAATATCTCCTGAAGGTTCAGGTCTTGCTAAGCCCACCCACATGTGAGGCTAACCTTCCCCTACACTCCCCTTCCAGCCTCTCTCCTAATCTAATTAGAGAGGCTCCCATCTGGCTAGGGGTGCAGTAAATGGGGGCGGTCTGATTTGTATCCCAAATCCCTATCCCTCTTTGAAGACCAGTTCAGTCACCCAGCCCCCTTCCTGCCCTTGCATCTGCTGCTGTAGATCTCCTCCCACCAGATGTCTCCATCGTCTGAGCCATTGCCACTTTACACCTCAGTAAAGCCACTTGGCTCAGTCTGTCGAAATCTGACCAATCAGGAAAGGCTACTAAAGGGCTGATTATAGGTAACTTAGCAAAACAGTTCTAAAACTACTTTCCTGTAATAGTTAAAATAAATCTAACCTTGGCAAGTTGTTGAATTTATGATAACTATTCATTTGACAGCCTGATGGCATTTTCATCTCACTCCTATCAAAAGATAAACTTTATTAATCTTAAATCAAGCGTTCCCATGTTAGTCTACAGAGCTAATGTACTGCAATGGAGAAAACAAAATTGGCAGTTTTTCACTCACCAGGACTTTTAAAAGAACTTTTATAATGTCCCTGCTTATTATTACTCTATACCGTACCCTTTGCTAGGGAGTGACTTACATGTAAAAGTAAGGTAGTTGAAGAGTTTGGAAGTAGTTTTCATTCCAAAGTTAAATTTGGACATAGGTTTATTTTAAAAGCAAATGTCTTGCAGATGGGTCCAGCACTTTCTTTCTAAGTGCCCATTTATTATTATTTGGAAGAAGTAATGGGTTACCGGGGAGGTGTGACCCTTTATATGAACCTCCAAAGGCGTGTCTCAGCAATAAAGTATTGGTAAACCCATGCATCAATTGATTGATCCATGTCTTCAGCCGACACGTGTTTTGCTCCCTAATGGTACCCCTGTACACTATTGGCGCTGTGTATTCCACTGTATTTCACAATAAAATTTTGATGGACTTACTGGTTCGGCTGGACAAATTACTTCCAATAGAGAATCTTGATATGAAGACATAGATCAATCAATTGATACATGGGTTTACCAATACTTTATTTCTAATTTTAAAAGCAGCCTGTAAAGCAAAGCTCTCTTCTAAAATCACAACAGGCATCACAGCAGTGCACTTTTAAGTGCATTAAATCTACTGGGTTTCTACACCCACATGCCCTACCATATACTAGGGACGTACAGGTAGGCTGTCAGTACCAATTAGAATCATACCTAATTTTCATATACCTTTTTACACAAAGCACTGGTGTTGGGCCTGGTTAGCAGAGCCCAGAAACAATCAGAGTCAGAAAACACCAGTAGCAGTCCAATTTGGGGGTAAGAAGTGGTGGGGGCACTCCAAAAAACCCTGCCTCCTCACAATGGGTGTTGCTGCATACCAGGAACTGTATGTGTTACTTTCACCGTCTGTTAGCGTATGTTGGTTGGTGGTGGTTGTTTTTGGAGTGCAAAGAGAGTTTGGAGGAGATTTTGGCTGTTTGTGATGTAGTCTGTGTCTTGTCTATTTCTGTTACTTATAGACTGTGTATTTTGTCATTGTATTTGGCTTTGTATTGTTGGGTGCATGTTTAATTTTGGGAAATCGGTATTAAGGCATAGTTTGGGTTTTAAGGGGAGTTGTTTGCTTGTATAGTATTGTTAGGAGGTATAGGGCTTTGTATGGGACTACCTTCTGCAGATGATGGTTTCTAGGAGAAGGGTAAGCCAAGGTTACCTTCCAAAGATTTCAAGGACAGATGGCAGAGGGTGCGCTGGCACATGGTGTGGTGTTTAAGGAAGAACAAATTGTTTCCCAACTGAAATGTCATTGGGTGGATAGCATATCCTGTGAGGCGGATGTGGTGGACCTGCTATGTCTGGAGACTCAAGGATCAAAGGTATGTATTTATGTGCGATCAGCATGTAGAAATGTATATATATAATTATGCTACATTTTATTCACAAAATGTAACTGTTATGTCTGGATGCTTTGTGACACATAAGGTGGGAGAGAGTGACACCAAGTGGCAGATGTATAGAATGGTCACACAAGGCAGCATACCTGTCTTGCATATATGGAACAAGCAGTCATCATGCCAAGTAATCCCAGGCAATCTTTCCCCAGTTGAGGGTTACTATTTACCAATAACCTGCACTGATGAATGTCCTGGCATGTCAATGTAATGGTATTCATAATGTATTGCTGTTTTGACTCATTCATGTGTCGCTACCTGCAAACTAAGTTAGAGAAACATCCCCAATGACTACATTCACCTTACATTTCACCATCCACACTGCACACAGTAAAAGGTATGTGTGTGTGGTAAGGCCAGTCTGGAAATACCAAGGCCCATATTTATACTTTTTTACGCAAACCAGCACCAGTGCTGGTTTGCATCAAACAAATTACCGCCGGCTAACGCCATTCCAACGCACCAGGCGGGCGCCTTATTTATGGATTGACGGTAGCCGGCACTGCGGGCTGGTTTGAGTAAATAAAAATGACTCTAACCGGGCAGCGCAGGCGTAGGGAAGAATGGGGGTTGTATATAAAAAAATGGTGCAAGTCAGGTAAGTCAAAAATCATGGCTCTAACCAGACTTGCGCCTTTTTTTGACACACAACCCTAATTAAAATGACTCCTGTCTTAGCAAAGACAGGAGTCATGCCCCCCTGCGCAATGGCCATGCCCAGGGACTTCTGTCCCCTGGTCATGGCCATTGGGCACAGTGGCATGTAGGGGGGCCAACGTTAGGCCCCCCTATGCCACTTAACAAAAAAATACTCACCTCAACTTACCTGTACCGACCTAGAATGGGTCCCCCCATTCCATGGGTGTCCTCCAGGGGTGGGCGACGGTGGCAGGGGGTGTCCCTGGGGGCAGGGAAGGGCACCTGTGGACTGCTTCCATGGTCAGAGACCATGGAAATGAGCTCACAAGTCCCTTAACTCCTGCCCTGACACAGGTGTTCAAAAACAGCGCATATCATGCTGTGCGCCATTTTTTAAGGCCCGCCCCCTCCTGTGCGTCAAAATGACGTGGGAGTATAAATAAGGTGCACAGGCCTTAAAGTCATTTTTTGTACGGGAACGCCTACCTTGCATGTCATTAACGCAAGGCAGTTTCCTGCATCCAGATGCACACTGCTGAATTTTGACATTCACGGGGTTGGGCGTCAAAGTATAAATATGGTGTTAGGTTTGAGCCAAATTTGCGTCAAAAATGTTGACGCAAACTTAGCGCAAACAGAGTATAAATATGCCCCTAAGTGTCACAGTTATTATTATTACACCCAGCAGCGCACAGCAAGTCCCCTTCACCAAACTTAAAAGGTAGGAATGCAACATCTTTATTCATTAGAGTGCATTCCTGTCCTTTACTATGGAAGGAACACTTTTCTCTGCATAGTGCCAATGGTTGCACCCTTGTGTAATTCTGCAAGAGGGGGCGGTGATGAAGTTTGACAGCAACTCTTTCAACATCAAGTGCCTGAAGCATTCATCTGGCATGTGATGTGAGACATCTCTGACCTTTTGTTATCCACCCAGGTCAGCACTGCAAGGTGACTAGCTGCATTCTATGGCCTGACAATATATAGGTATATTTGCAAGGGTGTTACAGTGTGCCATTCCAATGGGTTGTAATAGTGCTTAGTTTAGAATTTTAATTGTGTATAGTAGCACTATTTAAAATGCACATTTCAAATGTATGTACTGAATGTGGACATTGTTCTTTCACCCTGGAAGAAGTTGACACCTTCTGGGATCATGATCAGGAAAGTGAGTGCAATATTTGATAGTTGTAACAGTGTGATGTGCATGGGGAGTTATTCATCACCTGGCAAGAAATGTCATTCAATGATCCAACACAGGAGCATGTGTTGGCAGATTAATTTTTTATTTATGAAATCATAGTACCCTTTTTGCACAACTGATAGATGCTGGGAATATGGCTGGTACATTCCAAAGTTTTTTAGGATTGTGAAATAAACCCACAAAAAGGTACAATTGGCATCTCAACATGTGTTTCAACTGGGATGTTAGTAATTTAGTCTGGATATTTTATCAGTGTGAACACTTACCTGAGGTGCAGCTTTTGCAATCCTTTCTTAGGGGTGGCCGAGCCTCCCTTAGTAGTGTCCATGTCATATTTTTATAAAATGGAATGACAAATGATTAATTACACTGATGCCCTGGAAGCTGAAGGGATGGAGGCTGCTACTCAATCCACTCAAGGTGTTGATCAAATCATTAGCTCTCAGCTTGTCTGATGCACATTGTGAGGGTAGATATCCACGTGGCAGGGTTCTTGTTCTGGGGCTTAGCAGCTGTAAAGTGGATGCCAGACATCATATCCCAGGCACATGTGTATCTGTAGATCACACTGTTCCTAGCTCATTGTTGTAAAACACATGCAGTTTTAGCAGGGCTCACTGCAAGAATACATTGGCATGAGGGTGGGCAGCAGGACAAAATCCCTATCATTCCCATAGATTGGCATATCAATGCCAGCTTCATGGCCACTATATCCCCTATGTGACATTTCTGTGAAGCATTCATACAGTACAAGATGGCAAGGCAACTTTCTGCACAGTGTAAAAGTGAAAATGAAGGAGTGCACGGTGATACCATGATACAGCACATTTCTGTCCTTTTGCACTGGTGTGGTACTTTTGCCTGCCTAACACATATGCAGACACCTTTGTATCATGGTGCAAGAGGCCCTGCATTTTAGGCAACATAGTTCATGGCCATGGCCAGGTGAGTACCCCTGCCTGCATACACACATGCCTGGGGTGCCTTTAGCATTTTAGGTGTGCTATTTGATGCAGCACAGGGAGAATGGTTGTCCTGGCATTGGTGCACCTGTATATGTGATGCATTAGGTCACATTTCCAATTCTGTCAATTATGTCAAATCTCTGAAGTCTTCAAACCTAAAGTGTTGAGGAAGCGAGATACCTGCCCTCCATCGATGGACTGGCTCCTGCTGCAAAGTAAGGCAAGTCTGCAATCTGTGCTGCCATGCATAACTCCAGATTACTTATGCAATGCAGAATCACACAAGCTGGACTTGCTTACCTTTATACATCTCACATAGGTTTTGCCAAGACATTCCACCCCCCTTGTATGATGCAAGACCAACATCAGAAGCAAACTTACCTGGGCCATGGCTGGAGTTTGCCATTGACACATCTGAATGAGTGTGTCTCACTGGTATGACTGAATTGCATGTTTTTATATTGTGATTAAATAGATATATTGTATACTTACACTAACCAGTTTGACATATTGTACTGCAGAAGAAAGTGTCTGTTTTTTTCTTCAAATGCCATCAATGAAAGGTTTGTGTTGCTAAAAACACCATCTTCCTAGCTATCAAGAACACAGACTGGATTCAGAAAACCAACTTTATTACTACAGTCCTGGCATTTTACTGGGAGGTAGCCAATTTTTCCTTTTTTTGTGCTTCTAACCTCTTCCCACTTTGTGGAGGAAAGAGGTGTGAGAGCCAGAGTGGATCCAAGAAAGCTATACATTTCTGAAAAACAAACAAAATTCTAAATTCAGCAAAGGTCCATTTGTGTAGATCTGTCAAGGTTTTCTCAAAGAAACTAAGGCCCTCATTTTAACCCTGGCGGTCTTGTGGCATCATTACTGCCAACAGGCTGGCAGAACTTTCTGCTACATTATGAGTTCTCCACTCATAATGACCTCTCCACTCATTTGGCCATCATCTCCGACCCAGAGGCCCACAGTGTACTGCCAGCGGCATTATGAGCCAACCGATCGCCATGGTTTCAGTGGAATTAGCAACACTATGAAAACCATGGAGGTAGGTCCTGCCAGTGACAGGTAATACCTTTCCTGTAACAGGTAGGTGGCTCCCCCATACCCACAACACTCTCCTGACACCCCCACCCTCCCTCTATCCAAACAACCCCACGCCATCCGATACACATTTTCACACACTCCTAACCGCACACACATGCACACATCACCCCTCAATCCCACAACAGTTACAGTGCCCCTCACCCCACAACCCCCTCCCTGCATACGTGCACATATACGCCCACACACACCATGCATACACCCATTCACTTACACTGGCATACACGCATTCACATTTGCATTCGTCCAGCATACTCACAGACATTCTTACACACAGGCACACTGACATGCAGACACGCACTCACTTTACTATTTTTACATGCATTCGCTCACATGCATACAACACACGGATGCATTCACATACACACTCACACACGCAGACACACATACACAACACCCCCACCCATTCACACCCCTCTTCCTTGGGCAACGAGGTCATCCGAGAGGGAACAGGAAAGGGCACTGCTACCGTCAGCAGCACCCTGCCAGCAGAACACCGCCAGGCCATATTTCTGTTCAAAATACAGCTGGCAGCATTCTACTTTCGGGGCAGTGCTGGTGTTAGAAGCACCAGGTCACCACCGTCTACCAGTATGAATACTGCCGGATTTCCATCCTTATTATGGCGGAAGTCAGGCAGTACTCATAATCTGGTGGACGGATGGTCGCTGCTGTGGTGGTATGGTGGCGGCAGTAAACGCAGGGTTAGGAGATTTTTACCACCAATGTTAAAATGAGGGCCTAAATCTTGAATGAAAGAAATTGAAAATCAGCAGGAAAAAACAGGCATTTGTGATGATTTTTTAACTTCTCATCATGATGGCCGATTCATAAAAGTAGTATACCATTACATCTGCTGGGCCCTTCTGGTTGCATAGATATCTACGGTTTTAGGGTTTTCCATGAACCCAAGGTATCCAGAGCTAAAACATAGCTGCACATTGCAATGGTTTTGATTGTGTATAGGATATAAAGCAATTCTTATGGTTAAATATAAATAGTGAGAAGTAGGTATCAAGGAAATGCAAGTATTTCTGAAATGGGCACAAGATATGGAGTTTAGAAGCAGTGGTTATTTGTACATCTCTGAATTTGTGGGTACCCATACTAGCATATGAATTGGACGGCATTTCACAAAATGACTTCTGTGTAACACATTTTCCTACATTTGGAAGGCATAGGTGCAGCAAAATACAATAGGTAATTGTGCTTGTTCTACTATTCTGTATTCCTCTAATAATCTTGATAAAAATGGTACCTCACTTCTGTGGGTAGGCCTAGTGCCTATGACAGGAAACGGCCCAAAACGCAACATCAACACATCACTTTTTTTCCACTGAAAACTGACTCTTTTTTACCAATTGACATAGCTGTGGATTTTGGGTCCTAACTAGCTAGCACTTAAGGAAACCTAGCACACCTGTACATATTAGAAAACTGGAGAGCAAGGGAAATCTGGGAGGGGCTGGCTTGTGTGTCTCTCACTAGGTTGTGTTACCCCAAATCCCTTGAAAACCTCAAATATTTGAGTTGAAAACTTGTTTCCTCCTATTTCCGTGATGGAAAGTACTAGAATCTGAGGGGAGCCACAAACTTCCTTCAACACATCATTCCCCCATGTCTTCTAATAAAATGGGATCCTTACTTCTGTGGGTAGGCCTAGTGCCTGTGACAGAAAACTGACAAAAACGCAACGTGGACACATCACATTTTTCCTCTGAAAACTGGCTCTTTTTTCAATATGCCTAGCTGTGCATTTTGGGCCCTAGCTCTTTCAGCACCTTGGGAAACCTCATGAACCTGAACATTTATTCCAACTAGGCCACCAGGAATGGGTGACTTGTGTGGCTCACAACAGGTTGTTACTGCCTAGAAACCCAAAAACAAAATCTCAAACGTTTGAGTAAAAAACACATCTTCCTCATGTTTCTGTGATGGAAAGTTCTGAAATCTGCGGGTAGCCACAAACTTCTTTCCACTCAAAAGACTCCTGCGTCTTCTGATAAAAATGGTATTCACTGATACAGGTACGCTTAGACCCTGTTACATGAAACAGCCCAAAATGCCACATGGACCCTTCACATGCGACGTAAAATAATTTCCAGAAATCAAATAAGCAATTATCCTTTCTTTTTGCCTCTTGATACTGCATGATCTATATGTTTGATGCAAGCCCTCTACACTATGCTTTTAAGAATTTATTGGTGCACTTTCGTTCATTTTATGATTAAAGATTTCAGACTGATTTAGACTTTTTTCTATTCTAATACAGAGATTATAAACAGGAGGCTTATTGAGTCTCTTCACAAGTTACTACTCAAGAACCGAGACGTACGACTGTATTGATTACCTTTGAATGGAAACATTACCCCTGGTACTTTTCGATCACAAATAGAGGAATGTTTATCTTTGTTCATATGAAGACTCTTTGATTTACATGTCCAATAATTTGGAAATCAGTGGTCTATATATATTGGTGTAATTACTTTTGGTGTACTGTAAGAAAGAATATATACTTACCCTTTATAAGAGTATTTACCAAAGAGAAGACTGTTTCTATGATCCACATTCATCTTTCATCATCCTTAAATCTAATATTTGTGATACAGTTTACTGATAAGAAACGTCCTATTTACATTTGATAACTTTGGGACATTATGGGCTTTTTTCCTCTTTTTTCTTTATCTTTATACTCTATGATTCCAACATTTTTGTTTCTTGCACGGCTACTGTTTCACTAATAGCTTCTTATATTTTGTTTTTGGGAGCATGCAACACATTTTCTCATCCTTAAAAGGGTTGATCTAGATTTATATTGCACAGTATTGTGTTCTTTGTCTTCTTTTCTTTTGTTTTTGCACTTGTTTTGGTATGTCTTTATCTCTATCATTGAGCATGAGCCTCATCCTAGTAAATTCAATTAACAGTCATTTAGTGATTAAACATTTTTAACAGTTGCTGTACATATCTGAAATATAAAAAAACCAATGATTAGGACACAGTGAGATCATGTTAGCTATGATTATGCGGTGTGAAAATATGTCATTGTTGTTTATCATCAGCCTTGAAGAAGTCTCTTGTCAGGGACGAAACACGTGTCGGCTGAATCTTCAACTTGACTAGGATCATTTACACAGAATTTAACATTCACAATCGCATGGACTTATGTAATAATATTGCATTATAAAGTTGGGTTCTCTGTAGATTGATTTATCTCGATTGTACTATATTAATGTGTCCTTATCATTCATTATATCATACAATAGTAAACATACAAATTTTGATTTACTTTTATTGATATTATATTTTTTGAATACCAACACTTCCTTATCAGAGTGCTCTGTTACTTTGTTTTCACATTGTTCATTTAAACAGAATTTATTCTGGCTAGAGTGTACACATCAGAGCAACAAGTGTGTTGTAACGTGTGAGCACCAAAACTATGTAAACAATTTTTTGGGAATACGAACTAGATGTGCATCAACCTAAAAAATTATAGCCTTTTCTATGATAACATATTTACAATGTACCTAGCTCTGGATTTTGGGCCCTAGCTCAGCCAGCAATTAGAGAAACCTAGCAAACCTGTACATTTTTTAAAACTAGGCACCTAGAGAAATAAAAAGTCGGGGAACTTGCAGGCTCTCCCCAGGATGTGTTCCTAAAAATACATTGCAAACTTCAAACTTTGACTAAAAAAGCACATTTTACAGCTATTTTTGTAATAGAAAGTTCTAGAAACTGCAGGGGGACAAAATTCTCCTTCCACCCAGCATTCCCCTAATTCTTCTTATGAAAATGGTACCTCACTTTTGTGAGTAGGCCTAGTGCCGCAACAGGAAACAGCCCAAAATGCAACATGTAAACACCCAATTTTGCCACTGAAAACTGACCTTTTTTTGCAATGTGCCTGTGGATTTTGGGCCAAAGCTCTGCCAGCGCCTAGGGAAACCCAGCAAGCCTGTACATTTTTAAAAACTAGACACCTTGGGGAATCAAAGATGGGATGGCTTGCATGGCTTTCACTAGGTTGTGTCACTCAGAATCTATTGCGAACCTCAAATCTGACTGAAAAACACATATTACTCACATTTCTGTGATGGAAAATTGCATTCCACCCAGAATTCCCACAAGTCTTCTGATACATTTTTTGCCTCACTTGTGTGTGCAAGGTTAGTGACCGTGACAGGATACAGTCCAAAATGCAACGTGGACACATCACATTTTTCTACTGAAAATTGACTCTTTTTTTACAATATGCCTAGCTGTGGACTTTGGCTCCTAGCTCAGCCGATAACTAGGTAAACCTAGCAAACCTGTATATTTATTAAAACTAGACACATAGGCAAATCCAGGATGGGGTGACTTTGGTGGCTCACACCAGACTGAGTTACCAAGAATCCCTTGCAAACAGCAAGCTTGGACTGCAAAAAATACATTTTCCTTGCATTTCTGGAATGGAACTTTCTGGAATTTGCAGGTAGCCACATGCATCCTTCCACCTGTAATTCCCCTAAGTAATCTGATAATAATGGTACCTCACTTGTGTGAATTGGCTTAATGCCTGCAACAGAACAAATCAAACCAAGGTCAATGAGGGTCGCTTTGCGAGGACTCCCATTGATGTTAGTTTGATTCGTTCCTGACCTGGACACTAGGATGAGCAGGATTTTGATTGGGACAAGTATGATGATAATGATGAATATATTTATTTTATTAGTTAATTAAAACCATAAAATATTCCTTCAGCATAAAATTAAGCAAACATTATTAGTGCAGTAAAAAATGAATAGTGCAATAAAAATGGAGATAATTAATACATTGTGCAGGTTAGCCACACTTAACTCTAATTACTAATAAAGGGCTCAATTGCAGGGTTAGTTAGAAATGTGACACATTAACTAATTGCCCTTCCTCTTTCCAACTTGTTTATTCATAGTAAGTAGATTTAGTATTCTGTGGTGGAGCGGTTTTAGAACCTCTGGCGTGGTTCCTGTCCACTAATTGTTTTGGCGGGGCAGATTATGGAAATAAACATTTCAATATAATTTGCTTGATTTGTTAACTACTTTATTAAAAGCCGGGCTAGGAAGTGACTGATCCCATACATCACCTATGTTCATATGTATTAGGCTTTTTTTCCAAATAGTTTTTATAATTACTATTACCTCTTTCTAAATTAGTTTCCAGAGGCACTAAGTTAGCCAATGTCCCTTTTGGGGGATGATACATTTGGTAGCAACATTTGATATATGCTGCATGTCGTGCCAGTGACTGCTTGACCAGCATAAATTCTAATCTGGCCTGGGCTGGGGAAGCATATACCAGTAACCGGAAGACATGCTTGTAGCCCTTTACCAAAAGTTTGTTCAGGAGAGCTTTCTCTATCCTCCTCATTATTTCAGTCCCATAGGCGAAAGTGGGAAGTAATTTTGCTCTCATCATGGCTGTCAGTGGGTTCAGAGCTTGGCCACGAATGGTATTTGCAAGCGTTTCAAAAGCGTGAATGAGTACATCTGACTTGTTTTTTATTGCTTCTTTTTGAGGCACATAGTTGCCTCTATCGTCTATCATGACTCCTAGCTATCTGTACGGTTCCTTTATGGTCTTTCCGTTCAGATACCACTTGTATTGGCTAGATGGTCTACAGTTAAGGACAATCATTTTAGTTTTGCTATGATTTATTTCTAATTTGTTTATTCTAGCATACCCTTCTAGGTTATTCAGCAGTTTTTGCACGCCAATTCGGGTGTTGCTAAGCAATATCGAGTCATCTACATATAGCATGTCAGATAATTGTTGACCACAAAGTGAGGGGGAATGAGCTGACTGATTGTTTAACTTGGTGGAGAGGTCTGCTATGTACAGTTCAAAAGGAACTGGCACCAGCACTCAGCCTTGTTTTCAACCAACTGTTGTTTTGACTGCCCTATATAGGAATGAGCCTCCCCAAGTTTAACCTTTACCCACATATCAGAATAAATCAATTTGATGGCATTTAAAATGATTGATGGCAGCCCCCACTGCTGTAGTTTAGCCCAGAGTTTGCAGTTGGGGACACACTCAAAGGCAGCTTTAAAATCAACAAAACACAGTTATGTGGGAGTCTCAGTTACTTTTGCTCTGTTGATAATCAGTCCCAGAGCCATAAAGTTCATTAACCTCTACTGGTTCTTGGTGAAACCTCTTTGATTTAAGGGAAGCATGTTGATGTCTGCAATCCATGCCTCTAAGTGTTGCAGTAAGCATACCGAACAATACTTGAGATCGATGGCTAAGAGGTCAACTAGTCTATAATTGCTTGGCGAGGTAGCCTTCCCTCCCTTATATATGGAGTGGATTATTGAGCCCTTCCAAGTTGCCGGCACAATTCCTGTTGTAAGAACATGACTGAACATTGCAGCCAGGAAGTCAAGTCCATCTTTCTGTTGCTTGTTTAAACAGAGCTTGTGGTAAACTGTTGGGGCCAGAGGCACAGTCAGTTCGCGACCTCTCAATGATTTTTATTGACTGTGACGCCGTGATAGTCAGGGTATTCAAGACGTCAGGTTCCCAAGTGTTAGGCACCCCCTGAGATAACACTACTTCTCTGTGGGAAGCTCCCTTACATGTGACTTCAGGTGGCTTACCCAAGCTTCCTCTGTTATGTTGGCATTGTAGACTGCCTTTGGACCCTTCTCAATGGAATGAATACGTTTCTAGAATCTTTTTGAGTCTGATGATTCTGACGCATGATGTAGCTAAAAGGTTGTCTACCAAGTTTCCACACATTTTTCTGACTGACTCCAAAAGTGGACGGACAGCCAAGGAGTCAAAAGGACATTTCCTAACAATGTACAACCTCAAATGATGGACATATTTATTATTACTTTCAGAAAGCCTATACATCTTAATTATATAATGTGCCCTCTTGATCGGAATTTGCTGCCTGAAAACAAAACAACCCTTGAACAGGACCAAAAACTTGCCCACAGTTATTTATTTACCTGGAACATAGATCTCTGAAAAGTGATCAACAAAATGATCAAGGACAGGCCAAATCTTGAAGAGACTGTCGCAATGAGGGTGATCATGTGGTAATGCTAAAGCATTACCAAAAATGCAGCATCCGAAGCAGAAGCAAATACTGACCACAACTCATGGTTGCAAGAAATATACCACTTGCCATAGAGGGACTAGTTGACCACTATGAAGACAGAGACTACTTCCTTATCAAGCCCATCACAAAAGTTAAACCCAAGAGCTTCTTCAACTCATCCAGATTACTGGGAGTCCACTGGGTAGCTCTAGAGTGGGGATTAAGTCAAGTACAGTTGTCCCTCAAATACTGTTCACCATACAATTTAGTCTGATCAACAATCTCATCCCAAAAAAATCTTCTATAAAAAACTGAAAGAAACATATTCAAAAAGATTTCAGTGACACCTCTACAGGTAGGCAACACAGACTGCACTATGTTTAGGGAAACACAGAATTCAGCATTTCCAGTGGCCCCAGACTGGAATCCAGATTCCTCTTGCTGCACAATCAACATATCAGTGTCCTCTTCTAAAAGGGTCCCTTCCTCTGCATTGAGAGTGGCTTCATCATCAGATGATTCCTCTCTTAAAAAAAATTCACTCTCAGAATCTTGGGCTTCCTCCTCTGCCTCAAATGCAGTGTCAGTCTCAGAGCTATGGTCAGAGGAAGATTAGAAAAGCAAACCAGCAATCTGGTGACACATAATCCTGCAGCTAGCCAGACTCCTTCCTAATACAAGCGACACAACAATTGATCAACACTACCCAACACTGGGTAAAATAAGTAGTAAGCAAAGTGTGGCTTTATCAAACAGAAAATAAAACTACTGGGATATAGCAATCTGTAAGGAAAAGTCAATCAATACAAATCACACAAAGAACTATATACTCAGAATCTATTCCACTCACTTGTCAGAGACTGCTAGATTGAGTACCACCTGCACCTACCCTACACAGACAAAACAAGCACCAATGATATCTCTCTAGATTGGAAAACCAATTTCATGCAGGAAAACACAATGTACTCTCTTGCACAAATCCATATAGATTTTGATACACAATAAAACAGTAGCTAAATATGCTTCTATTAGTGCACCACTTAAAAAAATGCATTCATGCAGGGCACATGTTGTCATTTTAAGTAAGCAGTACAAAAACATTTCTTACCAAACACATACAACTACAAAAACTCCAGATATACCAGTGCTAAAACCGCAAGCAGAAGCTGCCACAAAGGAAAGCAAAAGCTTTGCACTAAAATAAAAAAAGAGATATGAACCATTGAGATCACAAATTCAAATGAAGACAATAAATAAGACAGTTAACATTATAAAACATTATGAAGTCTGACCTTGAGGGATGTTCAGTATCACAAATTTCCAGGCAAAAAGCAAAGGCAAGAAACTGACTTGACTTGAAGAAATGAGCCTTAACCCAGCCAATCACCACTTTACACACTATACCATCCAACACACCACACACATTGCCATCCAAATGTAAGTGGACGCAGACCGTCAGCCAAACTCCAGTTCACGTACACACAGAAAAGTGTTCCCTGGTGTCTAGTGGTTTTCAGGGACTATGGACCTCAAAATATGACAGATCTGCTCCGGGGAGGACAGTAATGGGCCAAAAGAAGAGCCCCCAATAATGGGGAGCACCTCTGCCCAACGAGCTGCAACCCAACATGCACATACAAATATGCATGGTATTTAGTGGTTTTTTGTCCCCCTGCGAGCTGATCAATAATCAATCATAATACTTGTAAAGCGCTACTGGTCACCCGCTAGGGTCTCAAGGGTCTGATCTGCCCCATGGAGCAGAAACAGCCAAAAATACGTGACCCTGATGAGGGGGAGAAGCCCTTGCTCAACGAACTGCTCCCCAATAAGCACTTACAAATATCCTTGGTATCTAATGGTGTTCTTCCCTCCTCCCTTGGTGCAGATAGGCCTCAAAATATGGCTGCTCTAACCCCAGAGGGGGCAGACAATAGCAAAATAGGTACTCCCAACAATAGGGGGTTACCTTAGGCCAAGGGGGCTGCTCCCATATATTTAACCATCCCTAGTGTGTAGCTGCTTTTTGCCCTGCTAGGGGTTATCCTGAAAATATGTCTGATCTGCCCCAGTGGTGGCAGAAACAGCCAAAACGTATGCCCCAATAAAAATGGAAGCAACCCTCGCCCAAGGGGCTGCTCCCCAAAACAAATGAAAATCCCTGGTGGCTAGTGAGTGCGGGATTGTGGCCCCACCCATGATCCTGCAGCTGGAATGCACTGCAGAGAAACACTGGGGGAAAGAAAAAACTATTTACTTTTCCACTTGTCTCTCTTCCCTCCTCAGTCCCTCCCAGATGGAAAACTTACCTTCCAACATGGATACGCTGGAAGCAAATGGCTTCCAGTGCATCCCTTGCGGCTTTTGATGACGGCGCAGAGCATGTGCGCTGACATAATCTGATCTCCAGGAGAGGGTCAGAAGTCACAGTCAAAGCACAACCTATGAGGATACACCAATTCTCCCAATGTGGGTGGGTGTGTGGTAGCTTGGAGCCATCCTTGACACACTCCCACCATTGTGAAAGATGACTCCAAGCCGTCCTCCACACAGAAGCAATTAAGGGGGATGGGGGTCTGATATTTAACTTATCATGTATCAATAGTGGTTAAGATAAGTTAACTTTTATATGAAGTAGTTTAAGTTAGTGTTAAGGATAGTTAATGTAAGATAGTTAGGGTTTGTTAGTGGCTTCACATAATTCTTTTTCATTATAACTTAATTGTTGTACTCTAGTTGTATAGTATTTAGTTGTCATGAGTTAGTACTGTGTTAGGTGAGTACATGATATATAATTTGTTTTGAATACATGGTAGGTGTATGTTGCATTGTCAGAGGAGGCCACTGGACAACGTAAGTTGTCATTATATTTTAGTTATTCATGGAAACATTTCCATACTTTAGACGCTGTAAGTGGAGCTCAGTGATTTAATTTATGTACAGCACAACACTGATTTTTACAAAAGGGAGGTGTATTTTGAGGGGAAACGTGGCGCACCAAGGAAAATTAACTTATACTAAATTAATTCACAACAAACTATCAACAACGGTGCACTACTATGGGGAATACACTCTAAACCCCAAATGTTGACTGTAATGAACAGTCAATAGACCTATGTAGATACAGAGGCACCCGTTGACCTAGAGTATATATCCCTACAATAGGGACTTTAGTATTGATTTTTAGGATGTGTAACTATAAGTGTACAAAAAAACAAAAATGTAATATTCAATAACTGTAGATAGACAATGTTAGAAATGGGGTTTTTGGTTGGCAGTCAGGTTGCCCTCTGTCCAAGCAAGAACCCTCACTCTAGTCAGGGTAAGTCACACACAATCCAAAATCAGCCTGTGCCCACACTCTGGTAGCTTGGCACGAGCAGTCAGGCTTAACTTAGAAGGCAATGTGTAAAGCATTTGTGCAATAAATCATACAACACCATAATATAACACCACAAAAATACACCACACAGTGTTTAGAAAAATATATAATATTTATATGGGTATTTTCAGGTCAAAACGATCAAAGTTGCAATATGAATTTGTAAAGATATCACTGAAAAGTGATATAAGAATGTCTTAAGTCTTTAAAAAGCAAACAAAGTCTCTTTCAGCACAAAGTACCTGGTTTGGAGCGGAAAATCTCCTCAGAGGGCCTCAGAAGAAGAGATGCGTGGAAAAAGGGTGTGTGCGTCGATTTCTCCCCAGCACACACGGACTTGCGTCGTTATTTTTCACGCGGGAAGTCGTGCGTCGTTTTTCCAGCGCGCGGAAAGTCTCTTTCTGGGGATCGCGGGGATTACCAGATGTCCCGGGTCTGTGCGTGGCTTTCCTGCTTGTTTTCCGGCTGCGCGTCATTCTGCGGGGCTGCGCGTCGAAGTTTCGATCTCACGGCAGGCGTCGCGTCGATTTCTCCTTGGAAGTCGGGCGACGTTGTCCTTGCGGGGCCGTGCATCAATGTTTCTATCTCACGGCAGGCGTTGCGTCGATTTCTCCTTGGAATTCGGGCGGCGTTGTCCTTGCGAGGCTGTGCGTCAAAGTTTCGATCTCACGGCAGGCGTCGCGTCGATTTCTCCTTGGAAGTCGGGCGGCGTTGTCCTTGCGAGGCCGTGCGTCAAAGTTTCGGTCGTCCCGAAGGCGTCGCGTCGATCAGTGTCGGTGTGCGGCGTTTTTCTTGCCGCGGAACAAGCTGTGCGTCGAAAATTTCGGTGCACGGAGCGTCCAAGTGAAAAAGAGAAGTCTTTTTGGTCCTGAGACTTCAGGGAACAGGAGGCAACCTCTATCCAAGCCCTTGGAGAGAACTTTCACAGCCAGACAAGAGTTCAGCAAGGCAGCAGGCCAACAGCAAGGCAGCAGTCCTTTGTAGAAAAGCAGACAGGTGAATCCTTTGAGCAGCCAGGCAGTTCTTCTTGGCAGGATGTAGTTTCTGGTTCAGGTTTCTTCTCCAGCAAGTGTCTGATGAGGTAGGGCAGAGGCCCTGTTTTATACTAAGTTGTGTCTTTGAAGTGGGAGTGTCTAAGAAATGCACCAAGCCCCCTTTCAGTTCAATCCTGTCTGCCAGAGTCCCAGTAGGGGGTGTGGCAGTCCTTTGTGTGAGGGCAGGCCCTCCACCCTCCCAGCCCAGGAAGACCCATTCAAAATGCAGATGTATGCAGGTGAGGCTGAGTACCCTGTGTTTGGGGTGTGTCTGAGTGAATGCACAAAGAGCTGTCAACTAAACCTAGCCAGACGTGGATTGAAGGTCACAACAAGATTTTAGTGCAAAGAAATGCTCACTTTCTAAAAGTGGCATTTCTAGAATAGTAATATTAAATCCGACTTCACCAGTCAGCAGGACTTAATATTATCATTCTGGCCATACTAAATATGACCTTCCTGCTCCTTTCAGATCAGCAGCTGCCCCTTCAACAGTGTATGAGGGCAGCCCCAATGTTAGCCTATGAAGGGAGCAGGCCTCACAGTACTGTAAAAACGAATTTAGGAGTTTTACACTACCAGGACATATAACTACACAGGTACATGTCCTGCCTTTTACCTACACAGCACCCTTCTCTAGGGGTTACCTAGGGCACACATTAGGGATGACTTATATGTAGAAAAAGGGGAGTTCTAGGCTTGGCAAGTACTTTTAAATGCCAAGTCAAAGTGGCAGTGAAACTGCACACACAGGCCTTGCAATGGCAGGCCTGAGACAGGGTTAAGGGGCTACTGAAGTGGGTGGCACAACCAGTGCTGCAGGCCCACAAGCAGCATTTAATCTACAGGCCCTAAGCACATATAGTGCACTCTACTAGGGACTTATAAGTAAATTAAATAGCCAATCATGGATAAACCAATCAATAGTACCATTTACACAGAGAGCATATGCACTTTAGCACTGGTTAGCAGTGGTAAAGTGCCCAGAGGTCAAAAGCCAACAACAACAGGTCAGAAAAAATAGGAGGAAGGAGGCAAACAGTTTGGGGATGACCCTGTCAAAAAGCCAGGTCCAAGAGACAATATAACAAAAATATCATAAATCTTAAATTCCTATTTTTTTTGTCTATTTAATATTCAAACAAACATTTAAGATTCCCCCTCAGTATTAGTTGGTGTTTCCACAAAAGTCCAATGCCACCAGTCCATTTTCTTCCAAGTAAACTGACTCAACTGATAATGTTCCATTGATTTCCAAGGTCCATTTTATGAGTAAAAATCCAATGATTAACAAACGCATTTAAAGTCTGTTGCAATGATAATGGGGGAAAGAGGAGAAATGTAGTTGCCCGCATCAAGGCTTCTATAAACCAACAGAGGACCAGCCATAAAGAACTTCAAACATTTTGACCCACAGTTCTAGTTAATTACCTGTCCTGCCTCCCATAAAACAATATTTTAAACTCTATTTCCTGACTATAACTTCCCTAAAACCTTTGTTTTTTTCAGTGAACTGAGAGGCCTCATCTCCTGGAGCATGCTTTCTTCTCCCTGAACCAATATTGGCCCTAGGGACCCCATCCTCCAGGACCCATTCCATTACTATTTACAGTGGGAGGGGAGGGGATTCCCTGGGTCCTAAACATTATAGTATTAGTGTCCTGGAGCCCACCCAGGATAGCTACTTCATGATTGATGGGGGTCACCAGAGGAGCCCCAATGCCCCTGGAACCCCAGCTGGCTCCCCGCATTTAGCAGGAGCGGTAGTTGCTCCTGCCTGCAGAGAGCAGTAAAAAATACTTCTCCTGTGGGCTAGAGTATTTTTTTTAATTTTTTCCCTGTAGATGATAAGTCTGCTCCCAGCAGGTGGGAGATTTTACATGCTGACGCACACTGGGAATGGACTTCATGTTTGCTCCCGCTTGGCAGGAGCCTTAAAATTGTTCCCGCCATGAGAAAACCAACATGCTATGCCCCGGGAAAGGCACCCCAGGAAAAAGCAGGAGTCTGGTCCTGGGCGATGGGGTTAGGCGGGCAAAATGTGGCCCATTTTTTCAAAGACCAGGACCTGGGACAGGATCCCTGGGGATGAAATTGGCAGGAAGGGCTCAGCCCCCTTTCACTCATTCTGATTTGGTCAGGCACTGGGGGATGGGGTCCTACGAGGCCATAATCAGCCTCAAGATGGAGGTCAGGTGTGCCCCTACCCATTAAAATATATAGATTTGTTTCCCCACAACATGGTCTAACCAGAGAACAAAGAAAAGCAAGCACGGCAATTGCACTTTTTTCTTTTATTTTTTTGTTGGGATCCATAAATCCTCTGCAGTTTGTCAGCAAAATAAAAAAATAAAAAACATTGTTCACCCCATCACTAGCTCTAGTGAGTTAGGGAATTCCTACTCTGCCCCCTTTTACCTTGGGAATCAGAGGAATCCGAGTCATAAGATGTTTGCCACCACTTCCTGGATGAAGTGGTGGCAGCCAATCAGAACTCATTTTGAGATCTCTGTGACCTGCGGACCCTCCACATCCGTAGATATAAATAAATTGTGTTTATTCAATAACTCAAAAACTACTGAACCGATTTAAACCAAATTGCAGAAACACTCTTTCTAGTCCAAGATCTAGCTTTCTGCCAAATTTGGTGTAATTCCATTCAACTGATCGGGCTGTCCTCGTGTCTAAATTCCCTATAGGAAATGGCATGGGGAAAATGCGTTTTGGGACATCCTCTTTTTCGCTGCCCCGCTTGACAAATATATATATATTCACTGAAAAAAACAAAGGTTATAAGTAAATTTTAGCTAGGTTCAGATTTTACACACACAAAACCATAGTAATTCAGAAATTATGGCTATAGTTATCTGAAGTAACTACAACTTGTGCCCCAAGGTAACTATAACTCGCGCCCTACCCTTGGAGTGTTGATCACCTTTGCTTTTTTTTAGTGAATTTCTATATTTTTTAGTTCCATTTCCTAACTATTTCAACCCTGTAGCCCTTGTTTTTTTCAGTGAACTTGTACAATTTTTAATGCTATTTCCTAGCGATAACATCCCTGTAACCTTTGTTTTATTCAAGCAATTTCTATGTTTTTTTTATGTTATTTCCTTACTATAACATCCCTGTATCTTGGGGTTTTTCAATAAATTTCTAGGTTTTTTTTAACAGCAAGTAATATTTAATTACCATAAGTTAATCCAACTGCTACTGCGCACGGCTCCATATTTGCACCCTACCTCCCCGGTGCTAACCCCACACTGTGCCTGGCCTTTGGCCAAGCCTGGGGTGTTGGCAAAAAGGCCTGGCCTGCAGATAGGACCTGTAGTCATCTCCCTACATGCAACCAACCCCAGACTTTGGCCATGCACGATTGGGTGATTAGCCAAAGGGCCCTGGCACCCCAAGGCCTTTTTTAAAGGACCTCATCCCACTGGCTCACTAATTAAAATGAAGGGGAGAAGGCTAGTGGCCCCCTGTCCCTGGGCTGAATTCACCTCCAGGGAATATTGTCCTGATGTATCTTTTAGGGGTGGGGCATGCGGTCTCCTCCCTGGGATGCTTTTGGCCCCAGGGACCTAATTCCCCAGTGCATGGAAATACTTTTTGAGGGTGGATGGGAACATGCTGCCCCCACCCAAGGCTAATTTTGGCCCCAGGAGACACATCCTTGGGGCCAGGCCAAATAAAGAAAGGGGTAGGGGGTGACACAGGAGGATTTTGACCCAGGGGATCTCATCTTCTTGAGCCTGACTAAATAGGGAAAGGAGAGGGGGAATAGCAAGCAAAGAGTGTGGTCAGGTGGCACCTGACCACACTATCATCGGGGGCCACAGGGGGCTACCAAGGCGATTGCAGCCTAACTGGCTCCCAGCATCCTGCAAGAGTAAGAACTGCTCCCACCCACATGAAGCAGCTAATAATGCTTCTCCCTGTGGGTGGGAGCAATATTTTCATATGTTTCCCAGCCCGCTTCACTGAGGGCAGAGAAACAGATGATAAGTCCACTCCCAGCGGTGGGAGAGATTTTCATACTCCAGCCCAGTGGAAGCAAACTTGAAGTTTGCTTTCACTTGGTGGGAGAATTGAAATTGATCCTGCCAAGTGAAAGCAAACAGAGGGGCAGATTTATGGAAAGTGGTGCTGCTCCCAGTGCAGAGCCACTTTCCCTGCGCCCATTAGCACCCCTCTACCGCCACCATGGGTGTGCCGTATTTAAAAAAGACACACCATGGGGCAGGGTGTGGGGCAATAGCATAATTTCTCATGATGCTATTGATGTACTCGGCATGAGTAGCGCCAAAATATTGGTGCTACTCCTGCAGAGTACATAGGGCCACATTCTAAAGAATGGAAGCCCCCTTTTAATGCCTGCTCTTGAGCAAGCGTTAGAAATGCCTTAAAAAATGGTGCATGGTAATCTCATAGATTTCCTTATGCCATTTCTCCGGCTCCCGTGGTACAGGCATAATGTAGCGCAAAGGGTTATAGAGTGGCTCAAAGCACACATTCATTTTGCCAAGCCAGGGCCTAACTGACCCACAACATAAGTGGCTGTCTCACCCTAGTTATGAGCTCATCAGCCAGGTACAGCAGATTTACAGTGAGTCGCTCAGCACATGATGCACATATCGCCATACTCACTTACAGCAGTATGTAAATCACACAAAAGGTGATGGGAGGTTGGTAACAGTGTGCCTAACCACTGGCAATATCTCATTGTAGAAAAACAAGACATCATTGTTTTACTCTCCATAAAACCATACTTCAGACCAAAATATGACCCCAGACAAATGCAAATCTGTTTTAACCATGCTTCTTATACAAACAGTCCAGCCTCAACAGCCAAGTCAGGTCTTCCCTGAACCTGAACTCAGGCAACTCAGGACCATCTTTGCGATAAGTATAGGCAGTGCTTAATCTCTAAATAAAAATGTGCCAGTGCCCACAGTCCTCCTCTGAAACGCGTGGCTGTTGCAATTAAATGTGTGAACATGCAATACTGAGACAACATAATCCTCAAGTAATCACAAGCCTCTTCACTCCATGTACAGCTCCTCCCAGCCCTTTCAGCTCACCCTTGCAGCTTTCTGCTTTCTCCCTGTGTGAAACTTTTTCATTTTTCTCTTATTCTATCGTTCCCACATGTGTCTTTTGCTCATAGTAAATGCTTGAGTCAGAAAAATAAGTGCCAATTCTGTGCACCAGAAACAACAAACACAAATTAAACACTGAGTACAGGATCATCAGCCAGGTCCAGTGTGGTTCATGTAACTCAGTGAGCATGGGAGCCAAGTCTTAACATGCCCATCTCAGTTAGGACGGTATATAAAACACAATAAAGCTGATGGTAGACTGCTTACAATAAGTGAAACCATTGCCAATGGCCCGGGGTAGTACTCCAGCCAATCATTATTTTCCTCCATATGTCACCACATTTTGGACCCACTCATATGCAAATCAGTCCTCACCCTGCTCTTTATTTACCACCCAGAAGTGTGCAAATAAATATTATGCTGATTAAATGCTATTTGCATAAGTATAGTAGTAATTATTACATTTGTAGCCTAATCAAAAAATATCCAATAGCAGTGAGTTTACACCTCAATTGTGCCTTTGTAGATAGCATTAATAGTAGATAATATTATTAGTTATTGTTATGATATATTAAAGTTGTTCTCTGTTTCACATCTGTTTATAAGGAAACACCCAGTACATATGAAAGGTTGTTTTCTCCTTTTAATCCTATTGTATTGCTTTACATGGTCATATCAACTTAAAGATCAGTAAAACACTTGTAGGTAGAGTATACAATTGTTATGTTGTACAGTCTAGTCTATTTATTATGGATTGTGCTTCTTTACTACTGTCTGGGCTATGTTAGTAGCCTAATCTTATGCATAACCAATCACAGTGTTCATTTATATTATATCTTAAATAGTAGGACCTCATTGGACAGTAATGCGGACTGGTACATCCGTGTTTGACTTTAGTACATTCAGTCAATGTTTCTTGAGGGTTGGTGCTATTTTTTTCAAAAATGTGGTTTGTTTGTGGTTCGTTGGAGATAGTTACATCTTTTGGGCTCAAGAATATGTTAAGATTAGTAGACCTCCAATGACAATAATATTTTCATTAATAACATATGAGAATTCCTGCTTAGGTGTATCTAAATCACAGGTCCACAAATCTTATCAAAGGCTTTTTTAAGAGCCAACCTACAAGGAGGATAAATAAATATATAAATCTATGTTTTTTTTTTTAAATATACTTTTGTGGTATCTATGTGCTCTTTAGGGTCTTGGTCGTAAGTACTACAGTACTCAGTAAATTTTAAAAACATATTAATACATCTCCAAACTTTTAACAGTACATATCAAAACTATAGTGGCCTGAGTGCAAATTACATTTCAGGCCAACTAGAGGCCAGATTTATACTTTTTGACGCAAATCTGCGCAAACGCATTCTTGCGTCAAATGTTTTAGCGCTGGGTAGCATCATTTCTCAATGCCACTCTGGCGTCAAATTTATACTTTGACGCAGGGTGGCGCTAAATACAGGTTAGAGTAATTTTTTCTAATGCTAACCATTGCACCTTGTCATAAGGCAAAATGACGTTGACGCAGGAAAAATGACTCTAATCCGCTTTGCAACATGGAAAAACGTTGCAAAACGGATGTGCACCATATTTCACACGAATAGCGTCAAAAACAGACGCAAACGCAGCAAACAGTGCGAAGGAGAACCAACATGGATCCCAAAAGCCAAGAGAGACCCCAGGGAGACCCCACACAACCAGGAACCAGCCAGGAGGACACAGACAAGACCCAGGGGAGAGACAAGAAGAAGAGGAAGTGTTGCTTCAGTACAGAGGAGCATGAAATCCTGGTCAGATAGGTGAAGGAGCACCCGCATCAACTCTTCATCACCCCTAAATGAGAGAGGCAATTGGGCAAAAGATTGTGGACAAGATTAACAGTGTGGCAGAGGTCAGGAGAACTGTCACGGAGTGCAAGAAACGCTGGCATGACTGCATGCACAGGACAAAGGAAAAATGGCAAGGAACAGGAAGGCAGCACTGCAGGTGGGAGTCCAGCACCGCAAGAGGACCTGTACAAAATGGAGGAGATGGTGGCAGCCGTCATCTTGGATGAAATTGTCACTGGTATCACAGGACATGACAGCGTAGACTACCAGGAAACTACACATATGCAGGGTAAGTTGCATGGGGGACCAAAATGTCATGTGCAAGAAGGGGGAGGCACATACCTACTACACAATACGTCAGCCCTGAAAATCAGGCAGTGGAAAGGGCAAAGGGGCACAGCACGGGGTTCCCTGCACTGCCCATGCTAGGTTCATGGGCTGTGCAGGGGCATCCAGGGGCAAAGCACAACACAACACAAACAACCTTTGCATGAGGGTACACCACCATGTCAAGGCTGCTGGAAATGCTGAAGCATACCAGGAGGGTAGGGTAGAATGTAAAACTGGGCTGCTGTCACAGGACAGCTGGTATTGTCAGGATGTAAACTAGAGAATAATGACAGTCTCAGGCCATTGGCTCAAGCTGCATTTACCATTGACAGCACTTGCCACTACTACCTGTGCTGTGTGTGCTGGTCAATTAGGAAACGGCAGTTAGGTACCCCTGGCACAAACACACTCAAAATGAGGGATCAGTATGACTACGTGATCAATTCCCATCAATCCCTATCCAAGTGCAACTCCTGTCTACTGCTCATGTCCATGGACTCAATAAACATCAGGCACTATCACATACATTATGAAGTACACAGCAGTAATCTCATACCCATGCTGCTCATTCCAGGGCCTACCCTTGTGCCTGTGTCACAATAGCTGCAATGCCACCATGCAACATCTCAGGTGTCATAGTGCCAAGACAACAGCATTGATGGGGAGGACATATGTGTGTAGCTAGGTGAACACACCCGCACAGTCATAAGAGGAAATTGAACTCTACCAGGCCCATCAGTGCATTGCAATGTAGCACACAAATGCAAACATTAACATGAGAAACTACCAATGGTGGCATCTGTATTGTTTCATGGACATGCAATTAATGGTATGGTGCTAGGTCTCAGCACCGTATAGATGTATGTGAAAAATGACAGACTGGGACAGGGCCATATTTTTATGTGTGGTGCATGTGGCATCAGCACACCAACTATCATTGCAAGGCCTCACCATGCTAATGGAAGCAGAGGGAGGATTAACTAGGACAAGAAGGTGGCAAGCCACAATTTGGACAGAACCCACATCTAGAAGATGTGATGCAGATAATTCCCCAAACTGCCCACTCTACATGCGACATGCAGGTGGGGCATAGGGCTGAGAGACTGCAAACATTAATGACAGGAACAATGCATTGGAACCAAGGCTAAAATGTACCACCAATAGGAAGTCACCGATGTCACATTAAAACTGCCACAATACAGACACACTAATTGTACAATATCTCATTGCAGAGGACGATGGCTCTCCCGTGTATCTGTCTGTCCTGGCTACCCTGATGACTTGGATGACCAGCTGACAACCATCAGCCAGGAAACCCTCCAAGATGCCCTGGGAACACTCCAGACACCACCTCCAGTCGGAAGGAGGGGCACACATGTAGCAGTCATCCCAGAGGACCTTACCCACCACCACAATAGTACGACCTGCCTGCTCAAACACAGCTGAGGACTCTGATAACACAGGGACCATATTTTAGCGGACAGTAGTGGGAGTACAGTGGGAGCTGGCCAAGGAGGTGCGGGTAGGAATGCAAACTATGGCAGCCAGCCTTGAGGGGATGGGCATGTGCATGATGATGTCCACAGAACAGTCAGCAGCCATACCAGTAACACAATCCCTACTGCAAGGAGTCCAACAGTGTATGAGGGACCTCACCACTGATGTGAGAGAGTTGCCACAACACACACCTGCCCTCCCAGTCTTGTAGCTGCATGCATGACAACAAGCTGGACTCCCTCAGGGCAGACATGGCTGCCTACTACAGGGATGTTGCTGCCATACGCAATAATCAGCTGCTCCTCCTTGCTGCAGTGATGTCATATATAGTTCCACAAGTGGCAGCTGCCAGAAATTTGGAGTCCACTTTCCAGCCACTGAAGTGTGTGTTTCCCCCTCAAACCCTCCACCACCACCAGGGCAGAGGAGACAACACACACATCATAAGATGAAGATGTGAAACAGATCATATTCACCCGTAGGAGTACCCGGTAGCACCAGCCCATGCCACATGGGCAATGATTTTCCTTTGTCCTGTGGTTGACAGCATGCCAGCATTGCTACAGTTGGTGACATGCACTCTTCACCGGCACACTGTTAACCTTACCTTTATGGACTGCAAGTGTTTCTCACTACTCAATTGGCAATTCATGTTTCTCTGCACTGAATGACTCTTCATTTCAGCATGTCCAATGGCATGTCCCTCAACCTTGCACTTGTGTTGCGTCACAATAGAATGCTTTACACTAATGGGCTCACAAACCAGGATTATGAAAATATTGCACTACAGCGCTTTAAAATAAACAGCACCCACACAACCACTTTGTCTCTGTGTAATGTGACACATCTCCTTTGCTGGAGATTTGTGATGCATGTAACATGTCTATGGTCACAGAGTGTCAATATCAGACTGCAGAAATAATGTGGGCAGGTATTTACGCACAAGGGCCATGACTTCTACTTCTTCTGCGCTGCATTTGCCTCATTTTTTAAGTAAAAGCAGCACAAACGTACAAAATATCATTGTAATTTGTAAGTTTGCGCTACTTTTGCTTCAGAAAATGAGGCAAATGCAGTGCAATAATTGTATTCTTCTGGCCCAAGGTATCTACAAGATGAAACTCAGTGCTGGTCACATCCCTTACAAAAAAGTCATTGTGTATGTGACATTGGCTTTAAAACATACATGCCTCACCCACAACAAACAGCAGGAATGGCTGTGTAAGAGTGTTTGGCCAATAACGTCAGCTGGGAGTACAATGAAAACACATAGGCGTGAAATTTGTATACTTGACCTCATCTGAAATTGACACTACTCAGTTTAGCAGTGTTCACATGAACATCAGGCTGCAGGCAGACATCCCACAGTGCCCAACATTCCGACACAGGACCCAAATGATGACAGCTTTAAAACCACACCTATCTGTCCAATACATGGGAACCATAGTCACTTTGAGTGGTGGGTACAATGGATGGCAGATGCATAGAGATTTAGATTTGTTGTAGCTGCCAATGTGACAGCTCAGTTGGAAGTGGGAATTAACATGTCAAGATTGGGATGTGGATGCAGGACGGAATACACAGGCCAAGAGACAATTGGCACTGTACACTCATGCAAAGACCCAGAGTCTCAAGCATATGACACATGCAGTAAGGGTGTTCCTAAATCTCTAATAACTATGTACAAAACAGAACTTAAAACTATGTAACACACCTATACTAACCTAATCTATCCTAACTATACATTACCCGCAACTGGCCTTAACTACCCTATGTTAAGCTTACTTCCCACAACACACTCTAAACAAACTCTAAACATTTGCCCCCCACACCCCTTATATGACGAGACCCAGGTAGGACAACATATACTAACCTAAACATATACTAACTAATACTAAACAAATATATATATATTTGTATTGTTACAAATGTGTATATATTTTTTTATTAACATACACAAAAGTCCCAACCTTAACCCCCACCCACCCACAAACTATCATGTGATAATATGAACCCCCAACCTACTTATCCTATCCAAACTACTACCCTACTCTAACCTATCACTAAACCCACTAAAAAACTGGATAAGGAATGAGGAGGAAGGGGAGGGAAGTAGGGGTGAGGGGAGGCAGGAGTTCAGAGGTTTGCCCTCCTCAGAGTCTTCTTTATAGATTTTAGCCTCTGGCTATTTTTGTCCACGTCCAGCTGGAGAGTGTCAAGCTCTTTCATTAATTTATGCATGTCCTGTCGAAGTAAGCCTCAGCAAGGCCTACTAGTGCTGGGGATTCGCCCTTCTCTGCAAAAAGTCCTCAGACCATATAGGAAGAAGTTGGCACAGAAACTGAAATAGAAGACAAAGGGCCAGATGTATGAAAGCATTTTGCATTCTCAAACGGTGCAAATGTCCGTTTGCGAATGCAAAATGCTAGTTCACTATGTATGAAACACATTCTGAACACAATTTTAAGGAATAGCTAAAATAGCGATTCCTTAAAGTTGGGACCCTGTTTAGAGAGTCGCAAATTGTGACTCTCTAAATTAGAAATCGCAAATAAGGATTCCTTATTTGCGATTTCTTAGCACATGTATAAAGCAATTCCTAAATGCGATTTTGGCATTTAGGAATCGCTAATTACCACCAAGTTGAACTTGGTGGTAACCAGGTGAAAAATGTAAAAATGTACATGGAAAGCACACATGCCCTTTTGGCATGTGTGCACCTTACATGTCCCCCCCAAAAAAATTGGGATGCATCAGAGGGGGCCTTAGCCCCCCAGCACCCTGGGGTTTTGCATTTGCAAAATTGCGATTTGGTGGCTGTGGTACCGGGTGCAGTTGTGGTGGTGGATCCACCCGATGTGGCCAATACCTTGACTGAAAGCCCGCCATTTTCATGTCGCTTTCTCTCTCCGATAGTGCCTTGCCATCCTCCGGAACCCAGACTCGACATCTAAGATGTGTCTGTACCTCACTGGGTGCTTCTGGACATCCCTGATCTTAGCTGCATTCATGTTGGCAGCTGTAAAAATGAGACAGATGATAATATAACACTCTCCCTCAAATTGCACATGCAGTCCAAATCACAGTACAGATGATATTATATCCCTGACAAATGAAATGGCAACGTGGCCTACCCATCAAGTATTCAAGAGCACAGCAAATCACAACAAGAGGTGTACCAAATAAAGTGATCTGTGCATTGATGTAGTGCAATGTGTCACAATGCAAATGCAGCAAGTACTTCACATGGGCCAGACCGACTAATCTTTACATCATAGTCAACTTCAAGGCACCCAAGACCAGTGATTTGTAGATGTAATTGGCAGGATGGTATGAAGTTGCTAATCATAAGGGCTCAGTGTTGTTTGGGACACAAGCATGCTTGAATGAGATGACTGTCATTTACACTGTGACCATCACATCTACCTACATATATGTTCTTCCCCTACCCCGTGCCTTAGGGGGGATGGGCATCATCACAACTGTCGAGGAAAACCACAAAGCCATGTCCACTTCTACATGGATTTAGTGAGTGGAACACATGTGTGGAGTGCTGCCACCTAGGAATGAGGTATCCGTAGGTCAATCACATCTACATTCATGTTTCCATTTATGGATAAGCAACTATACCTCATCTGCCAACACAATTCCAAAATCACCCTCATTGATGACAGCACACGTCTGGCCTTAACCTGCATGCATGTCTATTACATACCACATATGTGTCACGTAAATGGAGTACAACTTATGGGGCTAGATGCTTGGGGACAGTTACCCATACAGTCCTACATGTACATTACTATACAGGGATGCCCAATTTTGTGTGGAAAACTGATGCATCACTGTCTTGTGAAAATGAGGGTATGACTCGGTGACAATATTCAGACACTGGAGCACTTCCAAGTCAAATGTGGGCCTACATGTGGCTACTAATGAACTTGTTCACATGCTGCTGCCTATTGCGCAGCACAAGACTTCCAAGATATGACTCACTGCCTGTGAATGTCTAACCCTTGCATGGAACACTATGTCAACATCCAGTCAAGCAATATATCAGATCAAGTGCCAGGTCATCCTTTCTTGCAATGAGTGCAACGCACAAGAGCCACTCACACAACAGCTGCAATCACTACAAAGGACAGATATTTTCACACTTACTGGATATGTCTGGGTCCTCAAATCGAGCCAATGTCAGATCACTGTACAAACATGTGGACAATATATAACAGTGTGTAACATTTTATATGAGTGAGCTGCTGATCCTGCATGTAGACACTCCAACAGACATACCACTGCAAACTCACACTGATACTGACACTCCAGTGAGTGATAGGCACACATATGCAAACATGCACTGGGCCTAACAATCATGTGGTGCTAAACCTGACTACAAACATTTGTGGCTAATCCATTTCAGATGGTACTCCATGTCATGATTTGTAATTGGGTGACACTTTCAATGGCACTTCCATGGTGCACTGCAATACAAGTGACTCAGGCATTGTTGATTGTGCATCAAGGGACAATGAGTAACTGTGTAATGGACATGTGGGTCAATTTTCAGTCAGCAATTATCGTGCATTCAGTGGTCCATAACAGATGAGGCACAGTTGTATGTAGGTAACAAATGCCCCATTGGCAGTGTCCACTAAGAGGTATATGCCCCCTTTGCCAACATGATGGTATGGATTGTGTGTGTGTAGTGATGACAATGTAGTGCTAAACATGGATATCCCACCTTGCTGTCCCAATACAGTGAAATGTGGTATGCTGACAGTGTCTTAGCTGATCATCATTGACAGAATGCATGGGCACAGGAGTGGTCATTGCACCTGAAATGTGTTACTCAGGACCACATGTACCAAGATCAGGTTTTGTGAGACACATTGCAAGTAGGATGATCTGAGGTACAACACTGTCAATGACACTGTTTGCAATTCACAGATGGGGTAGCAAATGATCTACCTCATGAATTTTGATGAGGTAGCTCTCATTTTACAAACCAATTGTGATTTTTTGGCACTCACAGGGTTGCTGACCAGTATGGCTGTGACTGCTTTCGAATAGGGATGTATATTTCCGTTTAAATGCAGCCTTATTTCAGCAGGAGTAAACAGAAATCATTTAAAAAAACAATATTATGACTCAAATATTTTTGGGGAAACTTCCTGCTCAGGAATAATTTTTGGGCATGTATTCACAAATGGGTTAGTACCAACCTGAAACTGATGGTAACTGCAATTGTTTAGTGCCAGCATTTGTGGTCAAGAAAAAATCAATCAGCGGACTGTGACTCGATAATAGGAAAGGAACACCCCTTCCTAAATGCCACTAGCAAACCCTGTTTTGTGATTGGGCAATGTGTTAGCAGAATGATAAAATTGGGGGGGTGCATTTGAATGAAACATTTTTCTGACATAAGCACAATATATCTGAAAACTAGGCCATTTGTGAGAATTAAAAATAGCTTTGTACATGTGGCCCTAAGTAATAGTCAGACATGACTCAACAAAGCTTAGAACTGCATTGTTAACATGTAGAGACATGAGGAATACATCTTAGTTTTGGGACACTAACAGTTTGTTCTACTTGCAGTCAACATGGCCACAAACACTGCATCCAGCACGTCAAGACATCTGCTACTGTCACTCAGGAGCATTCTACTGTACACATTTGTCAATGTGATACTCACTAACAGGGCCACTGATCACCACACCCAGGTGTTCCAGCAGGTCCTGTTCTCGGGCCATCGGGTCAGCCCAGCAATGGTTCAGCTATTGCTCTTTCCTTGTTGTGTTGAAGACACGTTTGAGGTGGTAGAGGACCTTGCCCCAGTGCAGCTGCCTTCCCTCTGTGTGATACCCCTGTATCAAATGCCCTCCCAACTCCAGCATCATCAGCAGAAAGTGGCACACCAGCCACACAAAAGCCCCAAGCTCCTCCTCACCCATGCAGGTCAGTCTCGCCCTTCCTGACATGTTCGTGCACAACAATTTAAAAAGAAAAAGGAAAAAAGGAAGGAAAATAAATCTGAAAAAGGAAACTTACAACCCAAAATACAAACCCCAACTAACCCAACCAATGTAACCCCCAAACAGACACACAACAGTACAAATACAATCCAAAAAACACTAAACTACAAAAAAAAACACTTAAACAGTTACAGTATACAAATAGAATACACAAAAGGACACAAGAGAGACAACACAAGATACAACAAACCCAATCCAGACATGAGCAACACCAAGACACAGCCACACAGTCAAGAAAAAGCACAGACTGTAAAGTGAAAGTGAAAGTACACCCACAGTACCATGTCTGTAAACAGGATTTCCTATTATATCACTTCCGATCCCCTTTGCGGCCCGTTTTCCGTCTAGCGTGTATCTTTTTTGACGCATATGATGTTTGCATGAATATATTAGACGCATAACCTACATGTGCGGCAAAATACCATGCTTTACCGGGAAACTTATATTTTAATGGACATCCACATGCGTGGGGGGCGCTGGTGGAATTAATGATAAGGTCCCATGTATGTTTAGTTAGTGTTTGCGTTGTTTTTCTACGCATTTGCATCAACATTTTTGACTCAAACTGTGTTTGTGTGATTTTCAATTATTTAACATGCATGCACCATGTATCAAGATGGAGATAGGATGGTATGGCCTGCAGAGTGTGGTATAGTGGTTGGCCACATGTGGTAGAGCATGCAACTGTGGCCAAGATTTATACTATCTTTGTGCTGCATTTCCTTCATTTTCTGACGCAAAAGTTGCTCAAAATTAGAAAATACAATTGTATTTTGTAAGTTTGCGCTGCTTTTGCATCAATAAATGACGGCAATGCAGCACTATGAAAGTATAAATCATGGCCTGTGTGTTTTTTGTGTGAATGAACTGTACCAACAATATGTGTGCTTATGAAGGAACGTCATGCAAAACATTTGACGTAATGCTCATGTATGAATGTGTTACAAATGGATATCTACATAAGATGGCAATCAGTAATGAACAACAGTCATGATATGTGTTTGTAATATGTGTTGACTCCTTTGATGTGTGTAGTTGTTTGACTTTGGGGACATTACATTTCCCACGACAAACAAAACATAGGGATGATTGAGGATGGCTGATGAGGGCTATGTAGAATATGTTACCCCTCATATTTCATTAATTCTTGGCTATGACTTCATGGTGACTTGTGTGTGAACTACCCATATATTCGCCATTTGTACATATTCAGTACATACACTCATAAACTTGTTATATACACGTCAGTTTGATTCATGAAAATTACCTATGGTACTAATATTGCTCTGGTGGACCTCCTGCCCTGGCTGCATGTGTTCACATATTTTCAAATGTGCATTCCACATAGATGTCCTGTTCAAGTGTGTGGGTATGTGTACCCTGTGTCAGGATTGGGCTCCATGGTGTTACGATTTCGTGCAGGTCTAGTCAGGAGTCTTTTGGGACAACCCTTGAGTTTACAGAGTATCTTGCAAGGAAAAAGTGTACCAAAGCAGAATAGCACCTGAAGGCATAGAAGGGGATTGAGCAGCTATGGCAAGGCAGATAATACAGAAGAGTGCATAGAGAGCAACCTCAGCGTGGACAAATATGAAACGTGTCAGTAATGGACAAACACGCAGGGCTTATCACTAAGATTGTACACAGGGTAGGGCTCAGAACTTCCCACAGCAGCAGGGAACATCAGTGCCTCTGTTCAAATTAATTTCACAGTTAGCCACCACGCAAGCCCCATAGAAAGGTGGCAGCAGAAGTGAATCTGTGTTTGGACCCTTAGGGCACAAACAAGGATTGTACTTATATAAACAAGACTAGCCCTTATAGGTCGGGCTGGAGACACAGTAACAGTTCCTGGAATACAGCCATAGCACACTGTCACTGTTAGGCACTAATGACTACATGCAACACTAGACCAAGGATGGGGGCTGGATTAGCCTCCTGGAAACCAGGTGTCAGAACAAATACAAAGTTAAATACTTCTAAGCAGGTGAGGACTGATAGTACAATTACCAGATACAATACCCCAAGAGGAAACAGAAAGCAAGGGAACCAACTAGGAGGCATAGCCAGGCACAGGGAACAGGCTCTGGTTGACGCAAATGCTGGAACAGGTTTGGGTAACATAAGGCAGGCTCTGACAGAAACAACCATTGACAGGGAGCAGAGTCTGACTGGAACAAGCAGGAACAGCTCTAGGTAAACAGAGAACAGGTTTAGTCATACTCAGGACTGCAACACAATCCAACAAGGGGTCTGGAACACAAATTAATCATACTCCAATGCATGATGAGGAGCTTTAAGGAATGTCAGCTTCTAAGCAGTTCCAGGCAGCAGCAAGGCTAGGGCAGAGTCACATGGCTGGGCTGCACAAGACAGGTCACAGGTGTGTGCAGCTTCAGTCTCTCACAAGTTCTGGAGGAGAGAATCCAGTATAAAGGGACAGTCTGACTTTTCCCATAGGAAGCAATGGACAGAAGATTACAGATCTCACCAACTACCAGGCAGTGCATTATGGGACCTGAAGTTCATGTAATGTAATGTAATTCGAGATTTATAATGCGCGTTCCTACTCAAAGAGCATCGAAGCGCTGGGAAGAAAGCACGTATTAAAAAATAGACAGAGGATAAGAAAAATAACAGAAATAATGAAGATAGAAAAACATCCAATAGAAGAAACTGAAACAAACTAAATCAAAGACCCTGATCTTGATGTATCAAAAAATTAACGAGGAAAGAGCCAAGTTTTCACCATTTTCCTAAATTTCATATAACCTGATTCTTGCCTAATATTCTGTGGGAGAGAGTTCCATCCTCTGGCTGCAGCTACTGTAAAAGCTTTGTCTCCCCATTTGGCTTTATGTGTGCGAGGGACCTGAATCAAGTGAGCTTGGGAAGACCTCAAGCTTCTTTTAGGTACATGCAGGAGAAGTCTGGAAGTCAGGTACCGTGGTCCTATTCCATGAACTGCCTTAAAAGTAAGACAGAGCGACTTATACTGGATACGCTGCGCCACTGGTAACCAATTTAATTTCCTAAGACTCTCTCTAACTGATATACATCGTGGGAGATTAAGAACCGCTCTGACAGCGGGATTCTGAACTAATTGGAGTCTTTTTATCAGCCCATTATCCATATTAAGGAACAGTGCATTACAGTAGTCTATCTTGGACATTACCAATGCCAGGATAGCAGATTCTCTCCATTCATGTAACAGATAGGGGAAGATTTTTCTGAGCATTTTAATTGATCATAAACTGATGTTTACCACATGATTAATCTGTTTTTTCAAAAACAGATGTTCGTCGAACAAGATGCCTAGGTTTCTAGTAACAGTAGTGGGCACAGGGCAGTTACCACATTTAGAGGGCCACCACTGTGAGTTCCATAAATTCTTTCAAGGTCCAAAACATAAAACTTCAGTTTTGGTGGCATTCATTTTTAGGCAATTGGTCTTCATCCATTTACTCACTTCCACCATCCAATTACTAAACCGATCTGCAACCTCCTCCCATGGCTAATTAATAGGAATAATAAGCTGGGAGTCATCAGCATAGGAAGATGGAATGAAACCAAAAGTACGAATTAGACTAGCCAAAGACGCTACATACACATTAAACAATGTGGGGCTGAGGGAAGATCCCTGCGGAATCCCACATGGCAGAAGATAAGGTCTAGATTTGAAATCACCACAGCTAACTGTGGTCCATCTATTTGTAAGAAAAGACTTAAAAAGTTTAAGCGCCTTGTCCCTCAAACCCACATGATGCAAACGGGACATTAATAGTGTGGGAGAGATAGTGTCGAAGGCAGCAGATAAATCTAAAAGAACCAAAACGGCCCCCTTGCCTTCATCAACCATCCTTTGAATAGTATCAGGCTAATGTAGTTCTTCTATAGCATGTCATATGGAAAAGGGAAGCAAACAGGAGTCAGAATGGGAGTCTGGGTGAGTGTTAATGATGAATCCCAGGATACAGACAGTCCATTTACACCGCCCCTTAGAGATGGGAGGGCAGAGACTTAACACATGGCAGTGGCAGGAATTATTTCCAAGGATGGACTGCACAGGGCATGTGTTGTGAACATTGCTTGTCATACCTGGGACACTCATGCTATACATTTTCAGAAGCGATGCTCCTCTTGTCACACAAGCTCCTTGCAGAGCTAGCAAATGTCACACTTACTAATGTCAGGGGTCTGTTCATACATTCCTGTTACCACTGATATTTCACATCCACTGCCTCATGTATGAGGTGCTTATTTACCTTATGATTGGAGATGTCATAGTTGTGCATCATGTGCTACAGGAGACCATGTTGGCAACGTGAATGTGTGTCATATGCTGTGGTCTTATGATTTTGTCCTTCATATGTGAAATTCAAAAGATGATTTATTTTAAATGTGTGTGATGTTTGAGGTACAATCATATGCATCACATGTAATGTTGCTTCAGAAGGAGTCAGATTTGTCTTTGTGACATGCTCCCGGAGGTAATACTCACATTCCTAAAGAACATGAGATGGAGAAATAAGTAACCAGAGCAGGATTGTGTGATAAACGGAGGTGTTTAATTACATATCCTAACAAGGTGTTTAGAGTGACTATTGATGAAAAAAGTTTTGAACAATCTGCTGTCTGCGGCCCATTCCTGCAGCTGTGTTTGGATGTTCCCCCTCATTTTCAGTGGTATCATCCTTCTCAGGCAGTTCTTGCTCGGGTTCATATAGGAGGATGTTCCCCTCCCACAAATGTTGTGCAGGATCGCAGAAGTCAATATGATCTTGCAGACCATTTCTGGGGCATATAGGAGGCTGCCTCCTATGATGTCCGGGCACCTGAATCTGGACTTCAGGATGCCCGGGGTCCTTTCTACAATGGTGCGTATCCTCCGATGTGCCTCATAATAGGCACGTTCTGATGCTGTGATTGGGTTGGAGAATGGGGTCATGATCCATGGCTGGATCCCGTAACCCTGATCAGCTGAAAAATACAATAGGAGTAAGAATTTTGTTAGTGTTTGCACCAGGAATGTCATGCAGCATGGCCGTTGATATCTTGTGTCGTCATATGTGTTTGTGGTATTGTGTGAGATCTGGGATTCTGTGAGGTTCTTTCTGCAGTGGGTTGTTTGACTTTATAACTTGTGTTTGGCTCATTGACCTGGTATCAATGACTTCCAAACTGCTGGTCAGTGTGTATGTACCATGCTTGAATAGTGAGCAATATGTTTTAGTGTGCTTTCATTGGAGAGGAGATATTACTTCCACACACACAATAGATTCCGATGTGGTGGTAACATGGCCTGGACATCCCATCCAATTGGACAAATGTCATTGCAGATGAAATGCAACAGGGAGGCCCTTTGATTAGGCTTGGTGACAATACACAACACATCTCCAAAAGTTGGCAGCACTGAGGTGTTCAGTATTGACAATGCACAATTGTCCCATGTGTGACTTGGTTCTATGCAAACCTTTGTAGTTCCCTCTGCCAGTGGCTCATGTGCAACCGTGCACCTACACTACCAAACTTGCTCCAGGTAACCTGGGTAACTGCCTTGTAGAGGTGGATGTATTGTACAGGAAGGGCCATCTCCCTGTATGTCTGTTATTTTGATGGACAATTGGTTCTCTCAGTGTATGCAGCAGTGTGCAGTTTGCATTTGTGGCATCAATATGTGTTCATAGCACAGTCCACTTCCTTATTGCTACCAGGCAACGGCACCCCAGGAGTGATGTATGATGTTGGGATTGCCTCAGTATTTCCGTCTCACCTAAATGTGAGTCTGCATCATTATGCTATGTGTCTCATGGTGTTTCACCTGCAGCAACACACATTGCACACCCCTTCCACGGGCCATATTGCTTGGGAGGGTGTGGGATTGACTATGTGGCCTAATGTAATAGTAAATGGTTCATCTTCCAAGTTGTACTTCCAGTGCAGGCCATGTCATTGTCACTGTGTGCTTTGACATTGGTCCCTTGTAGCTCTAGAGAGTCAGCTAATGTTATTGGCAGCCGTCATTTGTCCATAGGAGTGTATCCCATTGTATAAGGTGTACAACAAAACTAACTACCAGGCAACGGAAGCCTAGGAGTGATGTATGATGTTGGGATTGCCTCGGTATTTCCGTCTCACCTAAATGTGAGTCTGCATCATTATGTTATGTGTCTCATGGTGTTTCACCTGCAGCAACACAAGTTGCACACCCCTTCCATGGGCCATATTGCTTGGGAGGGTGTGGGATTGACTATGTTGCCTAATGTAATAGTAAATGGTTCATCTTCCAAGTTGTACTTCCAGTGCAGGCCATGTCATTGTCACTGTGTGCTTTGACATTGGTCCCTTGTAGCTCTAGAGTGTCAGCTAATGTTATTGGCAGCTTTCATTTGTCCATAGGAGTGTATCCCATTGTGTAAGGTGTACAACAAAACTAAATGTGTCACACCTCAGTGTCTTCCTGCCCACATGTCAATGTAGTGGTGTATATATTGTGTGACCTATAGAGTTGCTGTGCTGTGTGTATATTGCTGGGTTTAAGTAATTACCGACAAGAAGGCTATTGCCATTTCGTTCGTCCTTAAAGTGCTGGTTGATGTGCTGTGGCGAAAGATGAAGGAATCATGTACACTCCCAGGATACTTGGCCAAGATGTTGGTAAACAATCCCTAGTGGTCAACTATGGCCTGCACATTTATGGAGTGGGCGTGCTTTCTGTTCTGGTACAAATGCTCTGTAGCCGCAGGTGGGACAATCCGGGCATGGTTGCAGTCAAATGCACCAAGCACATGTGAGAAGCCAAGTATTTGATAAAACCCCTGTTTGTTCTCCTGCTGCTTCTACTGGGTGTTGGGGAAGCAAATGTGGCATGGTGTGAGGGAGATGATGGCATTTAGGACCTTGGGAAGGAAGGCGGAGAATGAGGGCTGTGATACCCCACCGACCAGGGCATCAGTTGTTTGAAAGGAGCCACGTGCCAACATGTGCAGGACAGCTAGCAGCTTGGTCGCCGGTGGTATATTGTGTGTTGTCTGTTATATGTGGATCAATTTGGTGCAGCAGCTGCTGGATGGCTTGCTTGTTGAGTCTATACCTCCGGATGATGTCCTGTTCCCCGAGGCCCTGGAGAGTTGTCCTGGTCCTGAAGACCCTTTCCTGCCTTCTGCGTTGCCTTTGGGGGCCACGTTAGGGTAGTGGTGGCTGCTGCTGTAGGTCCTGTGCTATGCATCATCTACCATGCTGCATCAGTAACACCTCCATGTTGTCCTTATTGAGCAATGATGTTGCTTGTGTGAGTCATTTTTGCCTTGTTGGATAAATATGGCACTAAGGTGTTTGAGTCATTTTTTGGACGGGAACACCTACCTTGCATCTCATTGATGCAAGGCGGTTTCACGCATCCTTAAAATGATGCAAACTCTATATTTTTGATGATAGATGGGTCTAGTGTCAAAAGATAAATATGGAGTTAAGTTTGCGCGAGATTTGCCTAAAAAGTTATACATGGGAAAAAATGTGGAACATTTCTCTGGTCTACATGTTTATATAGGTCTATATATATGTACATATGTATATGTATGTGTATATATATATATATATATATATATATATATATATATATATATATATATATATATAAAGTTATAAATGGGAAAAAATGGGGAACATTTCTCTGGTCTACATGTATATATAGGTCTATATACATATACATATGTATATGTATGTGTATATATATATATATATATATCAATATATATATATATATATATGTACACATTAAAGAACAAAAATATATTTCTACTACAACGTTTCAGCTTCCGCCTTCCTCAGGTAGCATTGTATTTTGTAGGTTTGCGCCGTTTTGCGTAAAAAAGCGACGCAAATGCGGCGCTAAAAAAAGTATAAATACGGGCCTTAGTCTTTTTAACGTTTGTGTAGTTTAAACTTGTTGGTATAGGAAAAAATCATTTTCCCATCTATAAATAAGCTTTACCCTTTGTTTTTTCCATTGATTTTCAATTTATTTTTATTTTCAGTAGACTGTGTTTCAAATCCTAGAATCCAGTGTCAAAAGTGGAAAGTGCTATGCGGAGTGCCATTCGCTACAAATAAGGAAAGTGTTGTCACTGACTGGAGTATTATTGACTGGAATTGAATGGAGTAGAGTGTAGTAGCATATGGTACAGTGTAAGAAAGTGTTATATAGTGTAATGACATGGTGTCTCACATAGTGGAGTCAAGTATCCTAGACTGGAGCAGCGAGTCGTACAGTGGAATGACATATGGAAGTGTGCTGTAGACTGTCATGGAGTGGATTAGAGTGTCTTATAGTGGAGTAGAGTGAAGTAAAGTGTCACACAATGGAGAATCATCAAGGGGAGTGTTGTGAAGTACAATGGAGAAGAGTGCTGTAGAGTAGAGAGCTGTGTCCTATAGTGAGTGGTATATCACAGAAAGAAGTTGAGTGCCATGTTGTCGACTGTCATACAGTGAAGTACAGTGACAGAGAGCAGATAGACCAAGAGTGGAGTCGAGTGTCATACAGTGGCATAGAGTGTAGTACAGTGTTATAAATTGGGATTGCATTAAGCGCAGTATAGTGTCAGACAGTGGAGAGGCATGGATGTGTGTATATTACATTGGCATAGAGTGGGATAAAGTGCAGTAAAGTGTAGTAAAGTGGAGTTGAGTGCCCTGGAATGAAGTAGTGTTGAGTGGAGTAAAGTGTCATAGAGTGGAGAGGCATGTTGTAGACTATAGCGGAGTGGAATGGAATGCAGTATTGTGGAGTGGTGTAGCATATAGTCAAGTAGAATTTCATATATTGGAGTCCCGTGTTGTGCTTTAGAGTTTAGTGTGGTGTCATACAGCATTACAAAGTGATGTAGACAACAGTAGGGTAGCGTGGCATACTCTATAAAAATCAACTTGACTGTATGCCACGTTACAGTCAAGTTGATTTTTATAGAGTGGATTGGTGCACAGTACAGTACAGTGTTGTAGAGCGTGGTATAGTGGATTGCCATACAATGTACTGTGTGTGTCCCCAGTAGGTATTTATAGTTAGGACCTACATTCCATAGGAAAAGTGTTTTTTGTTTTGACAATAGCTCTGGCACCGTCTGGTGAATCTTCACAAAACTTTGAAAACTAGTTTGCCACTTATTTAAGCTACTGCCTTAAAAGTTTTGAGGTGAAATATCAAGAAGATTCCAAGAAAAAGGGGAGTCTCAAAACACATTTTCCCCATACAATTTCCCATAGGGATTTCAGACACAACTTCAAGCCAGCTGCTGGATGGAATTATACCAAATTTAGCTGAAAGCTAGACCTTGGTCTTCAAAGAGTATTTTTCTAATTTGGTGTATATCCATTCAGTAGTTTGGAAATTACTAAAGAAAAACGATTATGGAATATTACAATTAACCTCTGCAGATTCATTAGATCTCATTGCGAGTTGGCTGCCAGCACTTCAACCAAGAAGTTCTGGCAGCTATCTTGGGACTCCGGTCTCAGCTCGAGTCCCAAAAAAACAAAAAATAAATACCCAGAAAGGGGCAGGGTAGTAATACACTGAGCCCCTGGGCCTGGTAGTGGGCATGGCTGATATTTTCATGGCTGATTTTGACCCCAGGGACCTCACCCCTGGGGCCCTGCCTTACTGAATTGTGGGAGGGTGCATTTGGCCCTGGGGAACTGCCAACCCCGGGGTCCTATCCATGAAACATTACAGAAGAGGGGGTTTCCTTCAGGGTCAATTTCAGACCTGTGAAATGTATCACCCTGGGCCCGGCCTCAGCAAAAAAAGGGAAGGGAATCACATGGACCCCATGGAACCCGGTGCCCCGCCGTGCAGCAATGGTGAGGGTGGCCATGAAGGCCCCCCTCGTTGAACCTTTAATGGCCCTGGGGACCCTATCTCTCAAGGCTGGCTACAGCTATGTCCCCGGGTGCCAACCCCCGAGGCATAGCAGTTTCCCTGCCCACACTGGTGCAGGCAGGGATTCCTGTATTCGCTCTTGCTTGGCAAAAACTATTTCAAAACTCCTGCCAAGTGAGTGCAAACTCTAAGGGGCATATTTATTAGCCCCTAGCGCCACCGTGCTCCACATTAGCATCATTTATTTTATGCCAATATGGTGCTAGCTTGACAAAAACGCAGCGCCATGTTTACAAAGTGGTGCAATGCATGCATTGCAGCCCTTTGTAAACCCTTGCACCACATTATGCCTGTGCCAGGCATAATGTATGCAAGGGGGACGTTTCAGCAGTAGGAATCCCTATGAGATTCCACTGCAACATTTTTTAGTGCAATATTTATCCCTTGCCTAAGACAGGCGTTAAAATGACACTCTCATTGTCTTCAGTGGGCCCCCCTTCACTTTGCAGGATTAGCATCAACATTTTTCAAGCTAATCCTGCAAAGCCTCAAACTACCATCAATATTTTTTAAGCTAGATCTCTAACATGTGCCATAGTGCGCTGTATCATAAATACAGCGCACACATGGTGGCATTGGGGGGCACAATGGGGTGCAAGAAAAGTAGCACATCATGACATGATGCACCACGTTTTATAAATATGGCCCTAAGTCCACTTATAAGCAGACGGCACAATGAAAAATGCTCAGTTCTGCTGGAAGCAGACCTTTCATCTGTTTCTCTGCCCAGAGTGAAGCAGGCAGGGAAACAGATGAAAAAAATACTCCTGCCCAAAGGGAGCAGCATTTGAAGCTGCTCTCTGTGCGCATGAGTACTGTTCCCACTGTATGTGGGGAGCTGGCTGGGGCCATGAGTGCATTGGGGATCCCCTGTGTCCCTCAACAAACATGCAGTGGGTTCCCTGGGGGGCCCCAGGGCACCTGCCTTTTAATTGCTAGGCCCAGGGCGATGGGGTCCTCCAGGCCAATATTGGCCAGGGGAGGGGGGGCTGCATGTCCACCTCTTCAAAATAAGGCTTGGCCCTTGGAGATGGGTTCCCTGGAGCCAACATCAGCAGGGTGGCCCCCTCTTCAATTGCTAATTGAATAGGCCCTGAGTGATAGGGTCCCTGGGGCAAATGTTGGCTCGGGTAGCTGGGGTGCGGGCCCCCCTTCTCTTTTTAATATTCAGTGGGTGTCCTGGGTGGGCACCAGATCCCCCACCATTTACTGGCCGGGTCCCAAGGGATGGTGTCCCTGGAGTCAATATTGGCCGATGGAGATGGGCTGCATTCTCTCCTTTTCTTCTTAAGATGGTTGAGCTCTGGGAGATGGGTCCCTGGGACACAAATTGGCCCATGGAGGATGTGCCCCCACATTTACATGGTGTTGGCTGCATGTGGGGTCAGGCCTTGTGGGGAACCCACTGCCATATTTGAAAAATATAGGAATTAACTGCACAAAAACAAAGAATAAAGGGACATTTTATTTAGAAAGTAGAATTTAAAAAACCTTAGAAATGCACTTAAAAAACAAAGGTTACAGTGACATTGTAGTTAGGTTCAAAATGTACAGACACAAAACCATAGAAATAACAGTTATCTCAAGTAACTATAACTTGTGCTATAAGGTATCCGTAACTAGTGCTGTCACCACAGACTACTAACTTTCATGATAGCAGCTGAAGTGAGAGCCAAACGAGTTTTGAAAATTTTGTAAAGATTCATCAAACAGCCAAAAGTTATTGGCAAAACAAAAAACTATTTTCCTGATGACACTAGAGCCCATATTTATACTTGGTTTGCGCTGAATTAGCGTCATTTCTTTTTACGCTAATTCAACTCAAACCTAACTCCATATTTATACTTTGGCAATAGACAGGTCTAGCACCAAAGCTATGGAGTTTACGGCATTTTCTGGGGAGAAAAACCTACCTTGCATCAATGAGATGCAAGGTAGGTGTTCCTGTCCAGAAAAGGGTGATATGGCCTTTGCGCCATGTTATCCCCATGTTAAAAGCCAGCACAGGAAGACGGGGGCCTTAAATAATGGTGCTAAGCTTGCTTAGCACCATTATTTAACGCCTGGGTCTCGGCAGGGGTAAAGGGAGCTGTAGGCAGTTTTCCATGGTCGGAGACCATTAAAATTGCCCACAGGTACCCTTCTTTGGCCCCAGGGACACCCCCCCCCCCACACCAAGAGGTCACCTAAGGATGGGGGACCCATCGCAAGTAAGTCCGGGTGATTATTTTTCTTTTTTTTTTCAAACACCACTCGGGGCCCTGACTTGGGGCTCCCTTCACAGGAATGGCCCCAATGACCATTCCCAGGGGACATATGTCCCATGGGCATGGCCATTAGGGTGGTGGGCATGGTTCCTGTCTTTATGAAGACAAGAGTCATGTCCATGGGGGTTGTGTGATAGAAAAATGGTGCTACATTGCTTAGAGGCAGACTGCTGATTCCCCCAGTAAAGTCCGGAATGCTTCCTATCGACCATGCAGCATTTGCCTAGTCAGGGTGATGCACTCAGGCATGGCATTTTCTACTTTTCAAGTTTCAGTATTGCCTTTGACATTCGAAAATCTCACACAACTATTGCCAGAATCTTCGTGACATAGAAGGCTATGGCAGGCTTACTTTTAAAAGGGCAAGTTGCATTTCTTCCACCCTTCTGATGTAACTTACATTTCATTCTTGTTTAAATATTTTCCTTAGACATTTGTTCCACTCTGGTGGTTTGCTCTAAAACACAAACATCTTTATCATTAATAACATTTCTGCAGTTGTTCGATAACTGCTGTTTTCCTTCCTTATGCACCCCATCTCTTTGTCCAGTTGGATTGATCCTAAAAAATTACAGAAAGCAGGGTTGACATCACTCAGTGGGCAAAGAGTTTTACAAGTCTTGCAATTTCTTTGGGTGATCTGAGTGATTGTGACGCCCACACAATGTTGGTTTCAGGGCCTGAGATGAGGCCATGACTCACAGCCATCCCCTGATGCATATGCCCAAAGGGAAAGCACTGCAGGTGATGGTTGCCCACAGACAGATGGACACAGTGAATGGTCAGAGGCCAGTCCCATCAGCCAAACTCTTCTACACATAGCCGAAGGCCAGTCGCAGTGGAGACTGACCACCCACAAAGGGTTGAGTTTGGATCAACCATGTGACACAATACCAAAGGCCATCTGCTGCAGTTGTTGCTTGCCTGCAATGAGTCGGTATAGGTGCTGGCTGGGAGGAGGGCAGGCCCTACATTCAATCCCACTGTGCACAGGCTTCAGCAATCTGGTATAAAGGTAGACTACCCGCGGAGTGTTGGTCATAGGGTCTGGCCAGAGACCTGACCTTCAGGCCATGCACTGTGGGTTTTGGTCATCAGCTGATACCTTGGCACAGGCTCTCGCTGTACAGAACTAAATTACATATGTAGCTGGGGATGTTTTACGTTCATAAAATGCAAAAATAACAATGAAAATAAACAAAGGTTAAAGTAAAGTTACGCATAGCTTTGTTATATAACCCCTCAACCTATATTTGAAAAAACCTGAGCAATTCATCTAACAACAGAGTTACAAGTATGAATTAAAACAGAAAAAAACAATCCATAATATGCACAACAGCCACACAAACCATAACTCACAGACCTAATGCATTGCCTATTACATCACAATATTTATACCAATAAATAACACCTAAAAGCGAAATCTAATGAAACAACATCATATAATCTAGTCAGTTTAAATACCAAGGGTAATGCGATATGTAATGTTACCAGTAAGATGATTTATAACATTTGTAATTGCATCTCTTTCATTAATGGCGAGGTCACAAGCATTCTGTTTGGTGTGCAAGATTTGTTTTGTCTAGCTGTTGTGTGAAATGCATTGCAGGTGTTGAATACTCGTGAACAGTAGAGTGGAGAGCCTTGCTGGTGATTCCTGCAAACCTCAAGGATCTTGTCATTGGAATGCCAAAGGCCATCAACAATGGGGCTGAGGCACAATCTATTCAATCCCTGCTGCATACAGCCGAGTCTGTGCACAATATGGGTGGGCTGGTCTTGGAACAATGCGGAAATCACGTTGTTGATCTGTTTTGATGATTTATCAATTTGTGGACAAAACTGGTCAGAGCATTTCCACTCCTGCCTTTGACTGATGTTAGAATTTACAAAAGCTCTGTAGTGGAAAAGGTACATTGGTTTTCCAAAGTGTCCTTTCATTTCAAATGATAAAACAACCCCAATGACTGTGCATAAATAATTGGCACCATATTGCACAATCATTAGACGTGGTTGCCCACGCGTTAAGATGCTTTCAATCAAAGTAGATACCATTACATTTCACGGATCCCAAACACAGTAATGTTAAAATTAGGCAATCCCAAATCTTTGCCAATGTTCCAAGATCTTCTATTCCCTTGAGCCAGGCAATAGAGTGACTAAAAGTCCATGCACAAATCATACCTCAGAAAAAGATGCAGAATTAAGGGCCATATTTATACTCCGTTTGTGCCGGATTTGAGTCGGTTTTTTTAACGCAAATTCGACGCAAAACTAACTCCATATTTATACTCTGGCGTTAGACGCGTCTAGCGCCAAAGTCCATGGAGTTTGCGTCACTTTTTAGCGTGGACACTTACTTTGCGTTAATGATATGCAAGGTAGGCGTTCCCGTCTAAAAAAGTGACTCCAAGGCATGTGCGCCGTATTTACACTCCCGGGCAAAAATGACGCCCGGGAGTGGGCGGGTAAAAAAAAATGACGTCCAGCCGCTTTTGCGTCGTTTTTTAGCGCCTGGTCAGGGCAGGCGTTAAGGGACCTGTGGGCTCGGAAGGAGCCCAGAGGTGCCCTCCCATGCCCCCAGGGACCCCCCCTGTCACCCTTGCCCACCCCAGGAGGACGCCTAAGGATGGAGGGACCCATCCCAGGGAACATAAGGTAAGTTCAGGTAAGTAATTTTTCTTTTCTTTTTTTTTGTGGCATAGGGGGGCCTGATTTGTGCCCCCCTACATGCCACTATGCCCAATGACCATGCCCAGGGGACAGAAGTCCCCTGGGCATGGCCATTGGGCAAGGGGGCGTGACTCCTGTCTTTGCTAAGACAGGAGTCATTTTAATGGGGGTTGGGAGTAAAAAAAATTGCGCAAATAGGGTTGAGGCGAAAATTTTGCCTCAGCCTGACTTGCCCCATTTTTTGGCGCCCAAGCTCCATATTCCCCTACGGCGGCGCTGCCTGGTGTACGTCAATTTTTTTTACGCACACCAGGCAGCTCCGCCGGCTAATGCTGGCTAACGTCATTGAATAAATACGGCGCCCGCATGGCGCTTCAGAATGGCGTTAGATTTTTGGACGCACAACTGCGTTGGCGCAGTTGTACGTCAAAAAGTATAAATATGGCCCTAAATGTCCTCAACAAAAAGAAGTGCAAGCAAGTGACTGCTTTAAAAAGGCTGTCTGCAAAGAAAAACTAAATGATAGGCTACAAAAATGATACAGTGAGAGGTAACAAATTCGTAATGACTGTGCCTTACTGGAAAACATTGTTTTTCCCTCTTAGCTATGGAAGTGGGCACCATGCACCTCAAACCATGTTTTTTCACAGTAATTGATTTGAACTCATGAGGTGATACCAATGACTATTAGTGAAGTCAAGGATGCAGTCTCCTGAAAAAGAAACTTTGTATTAACCTGACTGGAAACTGGGAACATGCTCCAATCTGGTAACATTGGAAACTGGCGAACAGTACAAAGGGACGTTTTACAATTGATTCAAGAAAGAACGTTAATGCCAACTGCAACCAATGCCTTTGCTTGCAAGAACTACTGTAATTAGGAAAAAACAAACTTTTAATTAGACCCTGACCCCGGAAACTCAACTGACAGTAGCAATAAAGCTGAGATCAGTTCTTACACTGGAGAAAGACGTGTCTGTAGCTGAATCCGAATATAAGGGGTTCTTATGAATAAGTGCATACCTCTCAAGAAAAGATTACAGGACGTGTAGTCTGGGAACTACTTATATTTTTTATTTACAAGGGATTCACTTTCTTGCTTTACTGTTTTGGGTATATGATGTACTGTTAACGCTGAAGATTTGAAGTGTTAACTATAAAACTGTTTACTAATATGCTTTATGGATCTGTGACAGCCATAGAGAGGCAAAGGCACTGGAGGTAGTGAAAGTAAACCCCAGGGATAAGTGTGAGTATACTGCCACTTACTCAACCACACAGGGAGCTCACTCAGAGATGTGAATGAGCACATTGTTACTCAGACTGTGATAGTGCAAAGAAGTAATGCAGAGAGGCCAAAATTCCACTAACTCCACTGGTGGAGTGGAGTTTATCACTTGCTCCTACTGAGGACACGACCTGTAATCCCACCAGTCTACGCAAGCTTCCATTCTCCATCTTCTAGGGAATTCCAGGTTTGGGTCTTTTGCTGGTAAGAATTGAACATATTGCTTGGGAACTTGCTTCCTATACCCTTCTCATAATATAAACCATTTGAACTGTTACTTGGTTCTGATGAAGTGACATTTGAATTTGTAAGTTGCAAACATGTGTTGAGTGACGTGTTGCCGTAGAGAACAACAATTTAGATCTCCATTTTTTTACTTTAACTTCTGAATCCTCCATAAGTGACAAAGAGATCAATAAATTATGCTTTGGAGTTGAATTTAACCTTGAAATGCTCTACTATTGTTATACAAACCCCTAAGTTATAGCCGCCAAACCTGACTTCTGTATAAGTCATCACATTTTCACTTATCCAAACATTAAAGGCCATATTTGGACAAGTGAACACACCCATTGCCTCTGACTCCATGACAGTAAAATGAAGGCAGAGTCATTATGGTGGAATCAAAATTGTATCTGGGACATGTATCACACAGCAACACTCTCTCAAATGCTTAGGGGTGCACTCAGAGCTTTGAGCAAGCAGCCTGCCACTTATTTTGTGACAATATAGTAGTGGAAAAGATGCCAGGAATATTCAGAAGTAAATTCAGAGTCATGTGTTCATATACCGCTACTCACCCGGACATTCAGAGATGCACTTAGAAACTAGAACAAACACACCATTTTTTACTTTGGTAGTCCAGCCTCACTGCACAAATCTAATGCCTGAGCATGGTAGGGGTTGGTAGCCTGCAGCATTTGAGTCACAGAGTTTGGTGAGAGCTAGGTTCTACAGCCCTTTACTGCTATGTATTACTGAAGGGTATGTGCAGTGGGGTCACATGCCCACAAGCAATGGAGCCAAGTGTGGACCCTGCAACCAACCTACACTGTGGAAAGCAAAAGGGTTTGTACACAGGGGTCAGATGCCTGGAATGGGGGGTGCAGGATTTTGATGGAGACCAGGCCCAGCAGCCCATCCCCACTGCATTCAGCTAAATTCCATTTATAACAAGAATCAGACATTTGTTCCTGTGGTGCATTACCTGCTATGTCTGTGCACATCAATAATTCTCACCAGTGGTGCTTGGATGCAAACAAGGCCCTGTGGCCAACACCCACAGTACAATCCCTCACTCTGACTTACATCGTTTCATGCAATTTGTCACTGACTCACGAAAGCATAATTTATTTCACTAATCTATCCTCATGAATGTCACTTGAACAAACTCCCATTGGCACTCTCTGATATTCAATCATTATTGAAAGTTTTAGGTCTTTGTTAAGTTAATATTTTGGGGATAAACAAAAAAATACAACTGAAACAGTGGAAAATGATCTTGGATTATGTTTGCTGATCACCATTCCACAGACATGGCACTGCAACACATCACAGTAGTGGTGAATCAGTTGTCACTTTTGTTTCTCATTTACAGGATTTCCTCCACCAAGATGTTACCACAAGTAATGGCATGATGTAATGCAGCAGTAGATGTTGATGCTGCCTCTTTAGAGTCCATCATTCACTTGTCAAAATTGAACTGCCTCTGATGTCAAGAACATCAACCAGGTATCAAAAGAATACTTCCATCGACTTCCTCACTGAGTTTCCTGTCACCAAGTTTCATGTGACAAATATTGCCAACAACTTCTCCTCACCCACAAAGACAATAATAGATAGCCACTTAATAGACATGAAGCAGACATGTTTTCTGTGGCCTGCTCTTGACTATTATCTAGTGCAATTTCCAGAAATGTTGCCCTCTGTTGGTCATCCTACCCAGATTTCATAGTGAGAGTGGACAGTTTTAAAATCCCCAAAAATAGCAAACAAAAGAAAAAATCATGCATGTTTCTTATGTTTTGGGTCTCTCTCAAGCTAAACCTGGAATTATTTTCTGAAGAATCACAGTCTTCCAAACTCTGAGAACATTGGTCTCCGCACAACTATAGCCTCCGTGACTCCATCTCCAACTTAAGCACCTGGATCATTGACTGTGCAAATGTCTTAGTATCCTTTAAACTCAAGAAACAGTGACAACCAGGACACAAGAAGTAAGTATCTGGAAGACCTCAGAATGACCAAGTGCCACTGCAAGCAACTTGAGCATGAACCTTAGCCAGTTCGACACAGACAGAAGTACATATAAATTTGACCTTAGTTGCTACCACCAGAAGATCTGACCTACCAAATGCTCCATACTCAGAGACTGCATGGAAGGAAGCACCAATAGCGCAAAATAAATATTCATCATCATGAAAGGCTTCACCTTACCAGCAACCAGCTTCACCAACATAATGCCCTCTTAGAACCTCTAAGTCAAGCTATCCCTTTCTTTCAGCAACAAGATCACTAGCATTTATGACTACTTTGAACCTGAACCTGACTCCTTGCCATCTGGACGAACACTCAAGGAACCACATTGTCTGTCTGATCTGTCATCACCACAGAATAAACTGTGACAGCCATCGAGTCCATCCATTTTAGAGAATCCTTGGACCATGTTCTCACCAATTTATCATCAAAGCATCAACCTCATCAGCAGGGTACTCACCCCAATTCTGAATGCTTCCAGCCACCTTCATGGGTACCTGGAAACACAACACAGTCCTCCCTCTCCTCAAGAAATCCTTAGCAGATTGCACTTTGCTAGCCAACTATTGAATACTTTCATGCTACTCTGCCGTGCAACAAATGCCTAGCCCCACTTCAATTAAATCCATCTCCTCTTTACCGCCCAATCAAGAATCAAGCCCAACCACAGAATGGAAACAACCCCATTACCACCACCAATAACATATCTATGATTATGGACAGAAGAGACACTACAGCCCCATCCTTCTGGACCTACCTGTGGCTTCTGACAGCCTCTTCCATCCCTTCCTTGCCGAACGACTACACAAAGCTGACATACAAGGATGCTGGATATGCTCCTTTCTCACAGGCTGCACCCAGTCTTATCAGCACGGCTCTTTCCTTCTTGGACACCCTCAGTCTCATCTGCATAGCCCATCAAGGACCAGCATTCAGCAGTACCCTCTTCAACACCTACTTGACACCTCTTGACAACATCATCCATGCCCACATCTTATCAGACGCCAAAGACATTGTGCTTATATTCTCCATCTCCATAGAAATGCAAAATACCCAAACTAACTTCCCTGCCTGCATGGCCGATGTTGCTGGATGATTGAAAACCAACTGCCTCAAACTAAATACTAAGAGGAAGATTGAGATCTTCAGCAGACCCACCTTGTCATGAGACTATACCAGGTGGACTGCAGAATTCAGAATCACCGCTCTGCCTTTAACCTACCCCAAGAACCTTGGGATAGTCATCAATGCCAGCCCACCATGACAAGTCAAGTAAATTCAGTCACCGCCTCCTGCTTCTACAAAGTAAAGATGCTCACATCATCACATGTCTAATTATCTGCTTCACCAGAGCAGGTTGATGTTGTTCCGGTGATTCCGGTGGTTGCTTACACCTCTAGAGCTATGGCTGCCATAAATACTGAGAGTGAGGTACTAGTGAAGCAATTTTTTATGCACCCTGCAGGGTAGATAAAGTCAATGCAAGCGAGGTCGCAAGTACCTTGTGTGACCAACTCATGGAGAGAGGGAATCCTGGGATTTACTAATTTGAGATGAATGGCACTATGATACATCTTCATGCCCTGCACCAGAAAGATTACTTGAGGGCAGAGATTCAAATGCCATGTGATGAGGACTGAGAAGTCGAATCTGTACCACAAGAAGTGCAACAATAAGCACAGAAGGAGGAGGATCCCAATATGACACACTTCTCAACATAGTGCAATCAGTGCAGGAGAATACTTTTATCAGGGACCATGAACTAGCATAATATCTCTTAGGCAAGGAATGCCAATTCCAATATCTCAAAAAGCACCATAACAATTTGTACCAGTATAAAAGACGTTTAAAAAAAAAATGTAAAAGTTTACTAAACAACAACAAAAACATCAAAAAATGATCTAAAATGGTTCCAAAACAGGAACCTTAAGTAAAAAAAAGAGCAAAGAATATGGACAGAAAAATAACTGTCCACAGTGGCTTGTATTTTGCTGATCCCACTGCATATAGCTAAAGGCTGTAAATAACAGTGGTTAAATGTCTTCGGAAGTTTTGGTACAGGTCCTGACCAGGGGCAAGGCTCTCTGGCTCACCCCTGTTGCACATGGCAAGCTGCATCTGCAGTTGTGGGTCAGATGACTGTGGAGTGTGGGGTGCCGGTCATACCTCTGGCCAGGCATTACAACCCTTCCCCTCAACACAAAGTCTTTAGGTCTTGGGTCTCATTCCCACTGCACAGACTGCATGTAATGGAGGTGCACACCCATGAAGACTGGGGTAAAAACCTGGCCAGAGGCTAGGCTATCCAGTTCACCTTCACTGAATACAGCCAATGGTCACATGCAAAGGGAATCAGAGGTCCTGGTCCTGTAAGTTATGATGCTGTGTATGTTTAATATCTGCGTGCAGTACAAATTACACAATTGATGGTGTTGGGGCTTAGGACCTGACCTGCTATGTCCTACAGCCCACACCTATTGTAAATGGCTGATTAATGTGCACAATGGATCTTGGCTGTTGGTGTCAGTAAAGGAAAAGGGTCTGCATGCACAGCCCTGGTGTAGTTAGACTACAGGGCCTTACGTAAGCCATGATGTGCATTCAATCAGCACTTCCTGGATGGAGGATATGGCAATGGCCTACTTGTTGGTAAGTACAGAAACCTAGTTATTTACACACAGCACAGCAACCCTGTAGGACACACAACACCTACACCACTCCATTGACAGGTGGCCAAGAAGACAATGAGGTGTGACACTGGTAGTCATGTTTGATATCCGGACGCAATGGGATACACACCTAAGGACAAAGGACAGATGGAAATAACAACAGATGCCACTCTAGGGCCACACGGGACCGATTTAAAACCACACAGTGACAATGACATGGCCTTAACTGGCAGTACAACTTGGAAGATGAACTTTTCAATATCACATCAATAACACTCAATCCCACACTCTTCCAAGCAATACGTCCTATTTAAGGGGTGTGTAATGTGTTTTGCTGCAGGTCAAACACCATGAGACACATAGCATGCTGACACTGACTCTAATGAAGGTGACATGGAATCATTGAGGCAGTACCAACATCTCACATCACTCCTGGGGTGACATTGCCAGCTACCAATAAGGAAGTGGACTGTGCTATGAAAACATGTGAATGTGACACTAATGCAAAGTGCACACTGCTATGCATATGGATTGAGACAATTCCCCATATACATACCAGATGTATAGGCAGATGGCCCTTCTGACACTAAAACCTTCACCCCCGCAACCAAGTTAGCCAGCTTACCTGGAACAAGTTCAGTAGTGTAGGTACACCTTTGCACATGAGCCAACTCGGTGAGGGCACAAAAATAGGTTTGCATAGAACTTGTCACACATGGGATAATTGTGCATTGTCAATTGTGAACACTTCAGTGCTGCCAACTTATGGAGATTTGTTGTGCATTGTCACCTAGCCAAATCAAAGGGCCTCACTGTTGCATTTCACCTGCAATTATATATGTCAAATTGGATGGGATGTTCAGGCCATATAATGCAACTGTGTTACCACCACAGTGGAATTGATTGTGTCTGTGGAAGTATCATGTCACCTCCAGTGAAGGCACACAGACACTTCTTTCACATTATGTAACACATGGGAGATGCACACTGACCTGCACGTTTCTAAATATATCACTGATATTGTGTCAATCAGCCAAACACCAGTTTTGATAGTTAAACAAGCCAATGCAGAAAGAACATCACCGAAGCCTAGGAACCCACACAATACCACAAACACAGATGAGTCACAGACGACACAAGATAACAACGGGCATGCAAAGTGACAATCATGGTGCAACCAACAACCAAATACTTACCCTCATTTTCTCTTTCAGCTGATCAGGGTTATGGGATCCAGCCATGGATTATGACCCCAATTGCCAACCCAAGCACAGCAGCAGAGTGTGCCTATAATGAGGCACATCATAGGACACGCACCATAGTTGAGAGGACTTTTGGCATCCTGAAGTCCACATTCAGGTGCCTGGACATCACCGGAGGTAGTCTCCTATATTTCCCAGAAATGGTATGCAAAATAATTTTGACCTGTGCCATCCTGCACAACATTTGTGTGAGGAGGGACATTCCCCTCTATGAACCGGATCCACAAATGCCTGTAGAGGAGGAAGAGCAGGATGCTGTCTGTGAAAATGAGGGGGAACATCCAAACACAGCTACAGGATTGCATCGGAGACAACACATCGTACAAAACTTCTTCTAACTATAGTCACCATGACCACTTTGTTATCATATGTAATTAAACACCTCACTTTATCACTCAACCATGCCTGGGAAATTATTTATGCCTCACATGATCCCTCGGAATCATAATCAGAGTTTAGCCTCATGGAGCATTGCAGAAATACAGATTAGGATACTGAAAAAGTCACATCACATTTGATGGGTATGAATGTACAGCAAACATCACACACAGTGTTAATGACATATATCCTGTCTATTTCACATTTGAAGGGCAATACCAGAGGACCACAGCTATGAGACACATCGATGTTGCCAACATGGTCCATTGCAGCATATGACACACAACTAAGACACCATCAATCATAAGGTAAAAAAAGTGCTTAATACATGAGGCAGTGGATGTGCTATTGCACTGGTAACAGGAATGTATGTCCAGACCCTTGACAGCAGAAAGTGTGACATCAGCTATCTCTGCAAAGAGCATGTGTGACAAGATGTCTATCTAAGCTGAAAATGGATAGCACGAGTGCCCCAGGTATGGCAAGCATTGCTCTCAAGACATGCCCTGCGCCGTCCATCCCAGGTAATAAGTCCTGCCACTGCCATGTTTTCAGTCTCTCCCCGCCCTTCTCTAAGGGGCCCTGTAAATGGACTATCTGTACCCTGAGAATCTTCATCTACACACACCCAGACTCCCACTCTGACTCCTGTGTGCTTCCCTCTTCAGTATGGAATGCCATAGTCATAGTTCATCAGTCTGCATGGACTTCAGGTCCAATAATGCACTGCCTGGTAGTCGGTAGGACCTGTAATCAGCTGTCCATTGCTTCCCATGTGAAAGGTCCAGTTGGCCCTTTGAACTTGATTCACAACTCCAGGACTTGTGAGAGACTGAAGGTGCACACGCCTGGGAGCACTTCCATGCAGACCAGCCATTTGAACCTGCCCTGCCCTTGCTGCTGCCTGGAACTGCTTAGAAGCTGCCATTTTCTGAATCTCCTTCTTGTGCTTTAGTGTACAAATCACTTGTGTACCAGAGCCCTTGGGGGACTGTGTAACGTTGCAGACCACAGCACAAACTGTTTTTAGTTCCCACAGTGTTGTACCTGCTTTTCCCAGAGAGAGTCTGCTCACAGTGTTCCTTGTTCATGTTTGTTCCTGACAGAACCTGCATCCTGTTAGCCAGACTGGTTCCAGTCTTTGCATTAACCATAGAGTTTCCCTGTGGCTACATTTGTCTCATAGTTGCTTTCCATGCCCTCTCTTTCCTCCTGGGGTTTTGTGTCTGGTAGGTCTACGATGAATCCTCAAATGTATATTATAGTTTAATCAGTTTACTTAATCCTCAAATATATAGTTTAATCGGTTTACTTATCGTATTATGTTCTGGGACATGTATTCGAATGGCCTAATCCAGCCCCCATCCCTTGTCGGATTTTGCATGTATTCATTAGTGCCAAACAGTGACAGTGTGTTATGGCTGTATCCATGGATTCGGTATGGTGCCTCCAGCCCAACAAAAGGGTTGCTAATGTGTATGTAAGGACAAAACATGTTTGTGCCCTGATGGTCCACACACAGATTCACTTCTGCCACCACCTTTTGATGGGGCTTGCATGGTGACAAGCTGTGAGATTAATCAGCACAAAGGCACTGATGTTCCCTGTTGCAGTGAGAATTTTAGAGCCCACCCTGTGTACAAATGTTGTGATGAAAGCTGGCTGTTTCCTATTAGTGATCCATAAAGTTTTTGAGCACACCAAGGTTGCTCTGTCGTCAGCCTTATAAAAGTTCTGCAGTGCCATAGCTGTACTATCCCCATATGTGTTGTTAGTTGATCTTTGGCTTTAGTTCAAATCTGCTTTGAAGGATACTCTGTTAATTCAGGGATTGGCTTTACAGACTCATGACTAGACCTGCATGTAACTGTGACAACATGGAGGCCAATGCTGACACAGGGTATACATGGCCACACTTGAACTGGATACCTTTTTGCAATGAACCACTGGAAATATGTGAACACATGCAGCATGGTCTGCTAATCCTCCACAGCCTCAGGAGAAACATAGGTCATTTACTTGACTCAAACTGTGGTGTACATAACAATTTTAGGATTGGATTTGAGAATCTGTGTCACAAACACTGTACCTACCTAGCATGTTCAAATGCATGACTCATGGGTAGTATACACACAAGTGACCATGAAGTGGTATTCAACATTTCATTGAATGTGATGGGTTACATATCTGACATAGCCATTGTCAACCGTCCTCTATCTATCCTGTGTATAGTTCATCATGGGAAATGTGTTGTCCCCAAAGTCAAGGAAGTACACACAGCATAAGACGCAACAGATATAACAAACACATATCATGACTGATGTACCTCAATGAATGGCATCTGATGGTAAAACACAATTATAAAACATTCATACATGCACATTATGCCAAAATGTTCCTGTGACATTCCCACAGAGGCACAACAACAATTTTAAAAGCCAATTCACAGACATAAACACACAGGCCATTAGTCTATTTCTTTACTTGCGTAGCCTTGCTATCCTCTATTGATGCAACACCTGCTCAAACTAGGAAATACCAATTTTATTCCAAAAGTTTGTGTTGCTGTTGTGTCAATTAAGAGAGCTAATCCGGCACAACAACATGAGTATTATGGTCCGCAGTAGTATTGTCTGCCACATATGCCCAAACACTAGAACACACACTGCAGGTCATATCTATCTTTGTATAGTTATAGGCTGCATGCATGTAAAAAATGAAAAAAAAACACAAACACAGTTTAAGACAGATTTTTGTGACTCAAACAAGTAAAAAAAGAGGCATATGCGTCAAAATATAACGCATATGTGTTAAAAAATTACACTCACACCCATCACACATCGATTGGTCCCTAGCGTTCATTCCAACACCGCACCCCAGAAAATCAGTTATCCAATAAAAATTTATTGATCCTTGAATGCGGGGGAATTTTCATGCATATGCGTCAAAAAATATTGATGCACGCCCTGTAAGGGTCATAAAATTACACGCAATATAAAAAAAAACGCCCGCACTTGAGAGAGGAAGTGATGTTATAGGATATCCTGTTTACAGAAATGGTACAGTGTGTGTACTATCACTTTCACTTTGCAGTCTCTGATTATTCTAGACTGTGCTGCTGTGTCTTGAGTTGTCTCTATGAATATTGTGCTTTTGTCTCCTGTGTGCTATTGCTATTGTATTCTGTTGTTTTGTAAGTGTCTGTGTTAATCTGTGTGTTTTATTGTCATTTATTGTGATTAGATTTGTCTTTGTACTGTTGGGAGTGTGTTTGTGGGTATTGTTATTTGGGATATTGTTGGGCTGTCAGTGGGTTAGTTAAGTTTCCTTTTCATACCTCCTTTCCCTGTTTACCCTTTCCTATCCTATTTTTTTGGAGATGTTGGGAAGGCCACATCTGGGGAGAATGGGTGAGGAGGAACTAGGGGCTTTTGTGTGGCTGGTCTGACACTTCCTCCACCTAATGTTGGAGGCTGGGTAATACAGGGGTATCACATGGTGGCAAGGAGGCTCATGTGGGCAAAGGTGCTGTTCCACCTAAGAAGAATCTTCAATGGCCAGAGCAACGACCACCAATAAAAACATTGCTGGGCTGAGCTGGTGGTCCAAGAGCAGGACCTGTTGGACCACCTGTTGGTGAGTACAGATTTGAATAATGTGTACAGTACAATGCTCTGGAGTGACAGTAGCAGATTTTGTGACATGCTGCATGCAATGTTTGTGGACATGTGGAATACAAGTTGAACAAACTGTGGCCCTGATTTATAAAATTTTTGCAACGCATTACCGTCATTTGTTGACGCAAAAGCTGCACAAACTTACAAAAGACAACTTTATCTTGTAAATTAGTGCCACTTTGGCATCAAGAGATGATGTTAATGCGGCACAAACCAATTTATGATTCAGGGCCTGTGAGTGTACCAGAAATGGGATGTATTTCACATTCTAATACAAGGAACCAATGTAGACCCCATTTTTTTAAACCATGTCTGAACAGTATTCATGGCCATGCGTGCAAAGCTCTTCCTAACCTCTGCTAATATCTTAGGCCGATATTTCTACTTTGTTCATGCAGCATTTGCATTATTTCTGGATGCCGAAGTGTAGCACACTTTCTACAATCAATTTTCTTTGTGCTAATTTCAGTAGCTGTAGTGTAAACAAATGAAGCTAATGCTACAAAAAAAAGACACATCTGGCCCTAATTTCATTGTTGCTATGCGTTTACGCCTGGACAGATAATCCTTCACATGGCCAAATGTAATTTTGCCCAGATGCTACCAGAGTCCAGCAGCACAGAACAGGTTCATCTTGTGGCTTTTCGGAGTCGGGGTTTAAAGCCTACCATTGAGTAGCATGGCCCAACAACATTTTTGCATTGGGCACAATTGCTGGTACAGAGCCGGTGCAGTTACCATCTGTGTCACTTTATAGTCAAACAATTTTGTAAAGTGAATGGTTCATCATGGGATCCCTGCTCTTAATGCATGCATGGTCACAAACTATTTATTTGCATGATGTTGTGCAAGGGACTACTGACTGCTTCCATTATACATTTTAAGTGACAAAATAGGTTGTTATTTTACTTTTGGTACACCCCTGCTGATATAGTCATCATATGTACAGTTATTAACTTCTCACTATGAAGGCTATCACAGACATGGTGGTATGCTAAGATCAGCAGGCCAGCATTCCTGTGAGTGCCTCCATTCCCAAGGTACTTTCAAATAGAGACCTACCTCATCAAGATTGCAGAAGTAGGACATTTGCTAACCAAACGTTTTAATTAGCGGACAGTGTCCGTTCAGTTATATTACCACGGATCACCCAATTTGGCAATTCTAAGTTAATGAATGTGGCAAAGTGTGATTTACAATACCTGATATGGGTACACAGGTCCCAGAATAACACATTTCAGGTGCAATGACTACAGCTGTGCCCATGTATTCTGTCTCGGATGATCAAATTAGACACTGTCAGCACACATCTTTTTGTTGTTTTGTATCAGATAAATGGCCAGTCCATGTTCAGCGTAACATTTTCATCAAGTAACACACAGGATCCCTGCCATCATATTGTCATAGGGGTCATATACTGCTCTGGGTACACTGCCAATGTGGCATATGTAACCTACATACAACACTGGCACACATATAATGGACCATTGAAAGTACAATAATTCCTCAATGAAACTCAACCCAGATGAGCATCACACAGTAAGTCATTGTCCCTTGATGCACAAGCCACAATACCTGAGTGACTGTTATTGCAGTGCACAGGAATGTGGCGTTGCATGTCTCTCATAATAACAAATGATGAAATGGAGTACCCTCTAGAATTAATTAAGCACAAAATTGAGTAATCATGTTTAGCACCATATGATTGTTAGGGCCAGTGCATGTGTGCATATATGTGTCTATCACTCACTGGAGTGACAGTGTCAATGCATGTTTGCATGACTATGTCTGTTGGTGTGTCTACATGCCCGATGTGCAGCTCTATCATATAAAATGTCACACACAGTAATTTGTTGTTCCAAGTTTTGTACAGTGAGCAGATATTGAGCACATATCACCCTTCCATGTTTTACAGGTGGACCCGCCCCCTATACAATTGGTGAAGTGGCTCGATTTGTGGCTCCAGACGTATCCAGTAAGTGTTAATATGTTTGTCCTGTGTTGTGTCTGCAGCTGTTGTGTGATTGACTCCTGTGTGTTGGACTCATTGCAAGGTATGATGTGCTGGCACGTGATCTGTACTTGACTGGGGGTTGACATTTTGTTCCATGTTCGAGTTGGACATTCTTGTGGCGCAGAGTCATATATTGGGAGTCGAGTACTGCGCTATAGGCATGGGCAGGTGAACTGGGTTATTTGTTGCTATATGTATGCCAATAATTAATTTGGAGCTGGCCAGTGTCATAATTTAGTCAGCAAGTCAGACCCTGATTCAAACAGACCAGTGATGCATACGTTTTACCCACAGACTTGAGCATCCCTGTTAAGTAATGAACATGTAGGACTGTATGGTTGACTTTCCAGCAGCATCTAGCTCCACATGTTGTACTCCATTTATGTGGCACTTGAGTGAAATGTCATAGGCGTGCATGCAGGTCAAGGCCAGATGGGTGCTTGCATCAATGTGCTTGATTTTGGAAAGGTGTCAGTGAGATGTAATGATGTTGACAATTGTCCACAATTAGAAAAATTTATTGTCCAATGTTTGAGTCAATCCTAGTTGGCAGCCCTCCTAACCTGTGGTGGACTGACTAAACCCATGGACAGCTGTCCAAAGCTTTGTGGCTGTCCTTGATGTTTCAAAGTATGTGTTGCATGTCCATCCCCCCTTGAGGCACAGGGTTAGGGCTAGAAATTATGTGTACCTAGGTGTGATAATCCCATTCTAGATGACAGACATGTAATTCAAACACTCATGTGTTCAAAACTACAATGCCCCCTCATGATTACCAACTGCATACCGTCCTGGCAGTTCCATATACAAATCACAGGACTTGTGTGCCTTGATGTCATCCTGAAAATAGTTATTAGTCGGACTGGCACATATGGAGTATTTGCAGCATTTGTTATGTGACTAATAGCAGTACAAAGATGCACAGATCATTTAATTAAGTACAACCCTTGTTGTGCATTACTGTGCTGTTAGATAGTTGATGGGTAGGCTGCGTTGGCATGTCATTCCTCAGGGACATTCTATCCTCTGTACTGTGATTTGGACAGCATGTGCTATTTTTGATGAAGTGTTAGAATATCATCTGTAGATGTATCACACAATGATGTCACTAATGTTTGACTTTCTCTATTTTTACAGCTGCCAACATGAATGCCCAGGAGATACAGGAATTCCAGAGGCAGGCAGTGTGTTACCGCCACATACTCAATGTGGAGGCTGGCTTCCACAGTGTGGCACCTCAATATCGCCATGAGAGAGCCACAGGGGTATAGAGGGCATTTGCCCAAGGGGGTCCAGCATTGCCCACAACTGTCACCACCACCACAGCTAAGACCACAGTGGCCCAAAGGATGACAGCCACTGTAGCAGGTCCCTTGACTTTGTCTGATCCAGGCCTACAAGCAGCACCTCCTGCACCTCCCCTTCCAACCACGGCACCGGCACCAGCAACGGCATCTACAAGTGGTAATCAGTCAACCCCAGCTGCTGTGGTAGACAATCAGGATTTTCAGACAGTGAAATGTGACATGAAACAAATGTTGCGCAGGATGGACAGGCTGCAGCAGGAGGTGTCTCGCAATAGCAGGAGACTGCGGGGTATCAAAAAGATCCTGCGGAGGGCCAAATTGTGACTTTTGGATCCTCAGCCATGATTCCCTCCCCTCCCTCCTCTTTCTTTGTTCTTTTCTTTATTGAGTTTAGGGGGCTCAGTGTTAGGTTAGAGAAGGCTGTTTGTTTAGTTAGTGTAAGTGGGTTGGGGTGGAGGGTGTTATATTATTACATGTTTTTTGTATATGATTTTGGGGTTTATGTGTATAAAAAAAACACACAAACAATACAAAAAAATATATATTTGTTTAGGATAAGTTAGTATGTGTTTAGGTTAGTATATGTTGTCCTACATGTGTCCCGTCATATAAGGGGGTGGGGGGGTTGATGTTTAGAGTGTTTAGTTAAATGTCGTAAGTAAGTTTAGCTTAGGGTAGTCAGGGCCAGTTATGCGTAATGTAGATTTAGGATAGATTAAGTTAGTTAAGGTGTTTCCCCTAGTTTACGTTTCCTTTATTACAGTAAAATAAAGTTTTATTTACTCTTTTACAGTATGTGTCATATGCTTGGGGATCAGGGCCTTTGCATGGGTGTACAGTGTCAATTTATTATTTGCATTGGTGTTCAATCCTGCATCAGAATCACATTACTGACATGGTTATTCCCAATTCCAAATGAGCTGTCACATTGGCAGCTACAACAAAGCTACTTCTCTATGCATCTGCCCTCCATTGCACCCACCACTCAAGGTTAATATAGTTCCCAATGTGTTTTTAAATCTATCACCGTTTGAGTCCTGTATTGGATTCTTGGCCACTGTGGAACATCTGCCTGCAGCCTGATGTTCATGTGAACCCTGATAAGCTGAGAGATGTTATAATCTTACGATGTTCTGTATACGTACCTCACACCTATCATTTATTACATTGTACTCCCAGGTTACATAATTGTCCGTACACTTGTACACATCCATTCCTGCTGTATGGTGTGTGTGTGATTAAAGTTTATAGTCAGATGTCACTTACATAAAGATTGTCTTGAAGGGAATGTTGGCCACATTGAGTTTCATCTTATACATACTTTGGAGCAGACGTTTTCAGTTCTACACAGCATTATACTGTTTGTTGTCATTTAACTTCAGAAATAGGCCTAAGGAAGCACAGACGATGATAAAATCCAGACCCCAGTGCATAGTTATCAGCCCACATTCTTTCAACACTGTTGTATTGACATTCCATGGCCATTAACATGTTACATACATCACAAACCTCCTACACAGTTGATGTGTCACATTACACAGAGAAAAAGTGGTTGTGTAAGTGCTATTTATTTTAAAGTGCTGTAGTGCAATATTTAAATAGTCCAGGATTGTAAGTCCATTAGTGTGATGCCTTCTATTGTGATGCAGCACAAGTGCAATGGTGAAGGGCATGTCATTGGACATGCTTGGGTGAAGTGTCATTCTGTGGAGAGGAACATGAATTGCCAATGAGGTAGTGAGAGACAATTGCAGTGCATAGTGGTAAGGTAAACAGTGTGCTTGAGAACAGTACATGTTACCAACTGTAGCAAGACTGGCATGTTAACAAGCACAGGACCTAGGAAATCAGTGTTAATGTGGCATGGACTTGTGCTACCGGGTACTCCTACGGGTGACGGTTATCTGTTCTACATCTTCATCTTCTGATGTGTGTGTCGTCTCCTCTGCCCTTGGTGGTGGTGGGTTTGAAGGGGCAACACACACTTCAGTGTTTGAAGACGTGGAGTCAGAATTCCCGGTAGCTGCCAACTGTGGGGCTATTAAGGGCATTACTACAGCAAGGAGGAGCTGCTGGTTCTTGAGTATGGCAGCTACATCACTGTGGTAGGCCGCCAGGTCGGCCCTGAGGGGGTCATGATTGCTTTCGTGCACACAGTGAAAGGTTTGGGATGCCAGGTGTTGTGGCAACTCCCTAACTGCTGTGGTGAAATCCCTCACACATTGTTGTAGTCCTTGCAGGAGGGATGGTAGCGCTTGCATGGCTGCTGTCTGTTCTGCAGATGACATCATGCACATGCGCATCCCCTCAAGGCTGGCTGCCATATTTTGCATCCCAACTAGCACCTCCTTGGGCAGCTCCCGCTGTACTCCCACTACTGTCTTCACAAAGGTGGTACCAGTGTCCTCAGAGTCCTCAGCTGGGTTGGAGCTGGTAGGTCGTACAATTGGGGTTGTGGGTGGGTCCTTGTGATGGCTGCTGCATCTGTACTCCTCCATGCGACTGAAGGTGGGGTCTGGAGGGTTCCAAGGACATCTTGGAGGGTCTGCTGGCTAATATTTGTCAGCTCGTCATCCATGTCATCAGGGAAGTCCAGGACAGTTATATCCACAGGAGAGCCATCGTCCTCTGCAATGAGATATTGTACAATTAGTGTGTCTGTGTTGTGGCAGTTGTAATGTGACGTTATTGAATTCCTATTAGTGAGACATTGTAATCTTGGTTCCTGTTTATTGTTCCTGTCATTAATATTAACATTCTCACAGGCCTATGCCCCACCTGCATGTCACATGTAGTGTGGGCAGTTTGAGGTATTCTCTGTGTCACATCCTCTAGGTGTAGGTTCTGTCCAGATTGTATGTTGCCACCTTCTTGTCCTACTCAACCCTCCGTCTACTTCCATTAGCATGGTGAGGCCTTGCAATGGCTGTGGGTGTTCTGATGCCACTTGCACCACACTTAACAATATGGGACTGACGCAGTCTCTGATATTTATCATACACCTATATGTTGCTGAGACCAAGCACATACTATGTATTGCATTGGCATGGCACAATACAGGTGTCAGCATTGGTAGTGTGTCATGTTGATGTTGGGGAATGTGTGCTACATTGTATTGCACTGATGGGCCTGGCAGTGTTCTATTTCCTCTTATGACTGTGCGGGTGTGTATAACTAGCTAGACACATATGTCCTCCCCCTCATTGCTGTTGTCTTAGCAGTATGACATTTGGGATGTTGTAAGGTGGTATTGCAGCTATTGTAACACAGGCAGGTAGACCCTGGAATGTGCAGCACGGGTATGACATTACTGCTGGTTACTGCATAATCTAAGTAACAATACCTGATGTTTATTGTGCTTGTAGACATGAGCATTTGACAGGATTTACACTTTGTTAGGAATTACAGGGGATTGATAATGTTGTCATCCTGAACCCTCTATTTTGGGTGTGTTTGATCCATGGGCACCTAACTGCCATTTGCTACTTGACCAGCACATACAGCACAGGTGGTAGTTGCAACTGCGGATATGGCCTGAGACTGGAAATTGAGCCCCAGTTCATGTTGTGACAATACCAGCTGTCGTGTGACAGCAGGCCAGTTTTACGTTGTACCCTACCCTCCTGGACTGGCTTTGCCTTTCCAACAGCCTTGGCATGGCAGAGTACCCCCATGCAAAGGTTGTTGGTGTAGTGTTGTGCTGTGCCCCTGGTTTCCCCTGCACAGCCCATGCACCCCTGCCATGCCCCTTTGCCCTTTCCACTGCCTGATTTTCAGGGCTGACATGCATTGTGTAGTAGGTATGTCCCTCCCCCTGCTTGCAGGTAACATTTAGGCATTTTTGGCCCCCATGCAACTTACCCTGCATCTGTTTTGTTTCCTGGTAGTCTGCGCTGTCCTGTCCTTGAATCCCTGTGACGATTTCCTCTGGGATGATGGCTGCCACCATCTCCTCCATCTTGTCAAGGGTCTCCAGTCTGCAGTGCTGCCTTCCTGTTCCTTGCCATTTTTTCCTTGGTCCAGCACTTTCAGTCAAGCCAGCGTTTCTTGCACTCAGTGACTGTTCTCCGTACTTCTGCCACACTGTTTATCTTGTCCACAATTTGTTGCCAAATTGCCTCTCTCCTCCCGATTGGCAATTTTGAGGTGACAAAAAGTTGATGCTGGTGTTCCGTCACCTCTTTCACCAGTATTTATTGCTCCTCTGCACTGAAACAACACTTCCTTTTCTTCTCCCTCTCCTGGGTCCTCCTGGCTGGTTCCTGGTCAATTGGGGTCTTCCTGGGGTCTCTCCTGGCTTCTGGGATCCATTTTGGGGCTCCTTTTCACATTTTGCTGTGTTTGCACCACTTTTGACACTATTGCAGGGTAAAATGGCGCGTATCCGGTTTGCGACGTCGTAAACAGGATTAAAGTCATTTTCTCTGTGTTAACGTCATTTTGCTTCACGACGTGGCACAATGGTTAGAGTTTAAAAAATGACTCTAATCAGTGGTTTGCGCCACAGCGCATCAAAGTATAAATTTGATGCCGGGGTGGCGCAAAGAAATGGTGTTAGCCGGCGTTAAACTTTTTGACGCAAAACTGCGTTGGCGCAGTTTTGCAACAAAAAGTATAAATATGGCCCTTAGACTCCTGTTAAGCAATGCTTATGACCTCACATATTACATCACTCATGACATAATAAATTGCATCATTAATGCCATCAGTGATGACATCTCAATAACAAGGAGAAACACCAATTCTCCATAACGTTTTGTTTGGCCTTGGATGTTCTCTATATGATTTTTGGATATCTGTATCTGACACATGGTAAGGGTCAACCAGGCAAATATATGCATATGGGAGGAGTCAAACATGTCCTTGATTCTGTAAGATTATTGCTGATTTTCTGGACCTTGGATATTTAAATCTGTAGATAAGACATCAGTGACTAAATAAACATCACATCAAAGACTTACCATGAAATTATTTTGTCTGATCAAATAAGTCAGACCTTCTTGACTTTAAATTACTATCAGGTCTGGCAGTCACCCTGCCAAACTGTCAAACCTGTGAAATCTAAGGCACCAACTATTATTACCAACATTCATGAATTTCTGTATGTTGCAGGTAAGAGAGCACACAAAGACAGGGAAGTGGAGAAACACTTAGCCACAAGACAGGCTCTGACATCCTCACACTCAGCAAGGGGAAAACATCCAGCTCACTCTTATCCAACCAAGCCCCACTCCTTCAACTACATCAGATATCACCATCAGAACTACCGTCTCCTAATTTGTCCACCAGCACCACTCCAGCATTTGCTGTTGTGAACACAATTGTGACAACAGCACCAGTTTGCAGTGTGTCAGTTGCTCATGCCTCTGCCACAACTACAACATCTGGAGCCAGATAATGCACATAACAAGAAAGCCACATTCATAGCATGAATATCAACCAAGAGGACTACATTGATTTAAGCCTCTATGGAGTATAATCATCGGCTCAGAAGATGAGATGGGACGGATGCAGAACCAAACATTCCTCCTGCCACACCTCAGGCAGGCCATCCACCATTGCCTAGTGTATACAAAGGTGACACAAAACAGAAATTGGTAGACATTGATTGGGAAGAATTGTATTGCAATGGAGACTGTCTAAACAGGAGCACTCCACCAATCTAATGAGAACTTCACCATAATTAGTGACTTCATGTTGGCTACTGATTTGATAGAATGACTGGAGGGAGGACCTTCAATAAAACATTGCACACATCAGTGCTGAGACTGCAGGAAGAGCCAAGTGGTATTGATTAGTGAGGCTGGGTTATGAGCAGCTCACCACAAGGTACTACTGAAACTGATCAGTGCCATTAATAACATAGCCACCAAAATGGCCCATGAACAAGTGGTTCAACTCCAAGGTTAGAACAGGAGCTTAGAATGAGCTGAATGAGATAGGATGCCTCGCAGTCTCTTGGAGGCCTAACAGGGATGGCAGTGCCACCAGATATCCTATCTATCCGTCCTCCGACCCACTTCCATTTCTTCCAGCAGGTGTTAGCTATCAGGCTTCCCATTATGGATGCCGGTGCTGTGAAGGAATCCAAACCCTTACAAATAATGAAGGCACCCTAGGTACATAGCATACATATATATGCAGGTGTCTAGTGTGGGATTACTAGCCGTTAGGAGCATTGCTGCATTGGTATAAGGTGTAAGTGATTATTTCTGTATTGGGTGAAGGAATGACAGTAATACCAGGGGATAGCAATAGATAGAGTTAAGGTGGAAAATGGACTAGGGCAACTAGGGTAGGATGAGTGTAGTATTTGGTAATGATAATATGTATGTGACATTAGGGGAGAGGTAGGATGTTGCTTCCAGAGGACAGAAATAGTTGATGTTATGTAGGGATGCCAGGCAGGGCAACTAGGGGTAACAGGAGTGTAACACACTATGGGGGTGATTCTAACCCTGGCGGTCGGTGATAAATCGGCGGCCAACCCGCCAACAGGCCGGTGGTCGAAAAAATTGAATTCTGACCCTGGCGGGAGCCGCCAACACAGCCCGCCACATTAACACTCCGACCGCCGCGGCGGTGCAGACAAACAGCGTGGCGGTCACTGCCAACATGCAGGCGGCAGACAATGTACCTCACACACTATCACAACTCACCAATCCGCCACCTTTTCCGGGGCGGGAGCCCCGCCGATAAAAACAAGGCGGAAACAGACTACGAACGGGAAAACGTGCACCAAAACACACTCCACGAGGAAGGAGGACAGCATGGAACCCAAATTAAACATCCTACCTGCTCTCGTCTACCTTCTCATCTACCACGAGTACGAACTCCGGCGCAGACGACAACGGTGAGTACTGCACCTACGACACACGGGAGGGGGGAGGAGGGAAGCTTACGGCACACACATATGCGACCCCCACACCCCCAAACTATGTACACACTAATGCAGAGCAACAATGCACAGTGACACCACCCAAACCCCCCTTAAGAATGCAAAGACAGAAATAAATTGGGATGAAAAATTTATATAAAAAATAGACTCTGATATGGAGCGGTCAACTATGCAAAATATCCATAACAAAATGATACTATATACACTGCCATGGAGAACCGAGGCAATTAGTCCTGTACATGAAAGTTAAATGGAACAGTCCGTGGGCTACAGTGTAGCGACACAAGGGCAAAGCCCACACAGGAGACCTGAGTCCTTTGGAGAGAACACTGCAGGGGCATCTGATGAAAAAATTACAGGCACCTCAGGGGGAAGGGAAGGGGGAGGCACCACAGCCACATGAGTCAACGACGCCAGATCCACGAAGGGGCCACCATGCCCATTGATGTATCCTGGGGAGTGCAAAGCCACAGTCTCTCAAGTCTCTACAGTGGGTGGCTTGCCCACTTCACCATCCTGGGGAGTGCAAAGCCACAGTCTCTCAAGTCTCCTCAGTGGGTGGTTTGCCCACTGCTTTATCCTGGGGAGTGCAAAGCCACAGTCTCTCAAGTCTTTCCAGTGGGTGGGTTGCCCACTTCACCATCCTGGGGAGTGCAAAGCCACAGTCTCTCAAGTCTCTACAGTGGGTGGGTTGCCCACTTCACCATCCTGGGGAGTGCAAAGCCACAGTCTCTCAAGTCTCTACAGTGGCTGGGTTGCCCACTTCACCATCCTGGGGAGTGCAAAGCCACAGTCTCTCAAGTCTCTCCAGTGGGTGGTTTGCCCACTGCTTTATCCTGGGGAGTGCAAAGCCACAGTCTCTCAAGTCTTTCCAGTGGGTGGGTTGCCCACTTCACCATCCTGGGGAGTGCAAAGCCACAGTCTCTCAAGTCTCTACAGTGGGTGGGTTGCCCACTTCACCATCCTGGGGAGTGCAAAGCCACAGTCCATCTGGTGGATGACAGTGTCCACTGCTCAAGGAGGAGGCATGGTGGGCACAGTGAACCATAAACAGTGCTTGAGAGGAAGGGCCCAGCGGAGCGGTGCTTGAGACAGCGGGGCCCAGCGGAGCGGTGCTTGAGAGGAAGGGCCCAGCGGAGCGGTGCTTGAGACGGTGGGGCCCAGCGGAGCGGTGCTTGAGACGGCGGGGCCCAGCGGAGCGGTGCTTGAGAGGAAGGGCCCAGCGGAGCGGTGCTTGAGAGGAAGGGCCCAGCGGAGCGGTGCTTGAGACGGCGGGGCCCAGCGGAGCGGTGCTTGAGACGGTGGGGCCCAGCGGAGCGGTGCTTGAGAGGAAGGGCCCAGCGGAGCGGTGCTTGAGACGGCGGGGCCCAGCGGAGCGGTGCTTGAGACGGCGGGGCCCAGCGGAGCGGTGCTTGAGGCGGCAGGGCCCAGCGGAGCGGTGCTTGAGACGGCGGGGCCCAGCGGAGCGGTGCTTGAGAGGAAGGGCCCAGCGGAGCGGTGCTTGAGACGGCGGGGCCCAGCGGAGCGGTGCTTGAGACGGCGGGGCCCAGCGGAGCGGTGCTTGAGAGGAAGGGCCCAGCGGAGCGGTGCTTGAGACGGCGGGGCCCAGCGGAGCAGTGCTTGAGATGGCGGGGCCCAGCGGAGCGGTGCTCTTCTCCACGGCGGGCCCTGTTCAGCGGTGCTCTTCTGCACGGCGGGCCCTGTTCAGCGGTGCTCTTCTCCACGGCGGGCCCTGTTCAACGGTGCTCTTCTGCATGGCGGGGCCCTGTTCAGCGGTGCATATCTTCACGGCGGGCCCTGTTCAGCGGTGCTCTTCTGCACGGCGGGGCCCTGTTCAGCGGTGCCTATCTTCACGGCGGGCCCTGTTCAGCGGTGCTCTTCTGCACGGCAGGGCCCTGTTCAGCGGTGCCTATCTTCACGGCGGACCCTGTTCAGCGGTGCCTATCTTCACGGCGGGCCCTGTTCAGCGGGGCTCTTCTCCACGGCGGGCCCTGTTCAGCGGTGCTCTTCTGCACGGCGGGGCCCTGTTCAGCGGTGCCTATCTTCACGGCAGGCCCTGTTCAGCGGTGCTCTTCTGCACGGCGGGCCCTGTTCAGCGGTGCCTATCTTCACGGCGGGCCCTGTTCAGCGGTGCCTATCTTCACGGCGGGCCCTGTTCAGCGGTGCTCTTCTCCACGGCGGGCCCTGTTCAGCGGTGCTCTTCTCCACGGCGGGCCCTGTTCAGCGGTGCTCTTCTCCACGGCGGGCCCTGTTCAGCGGTGCTCTTCTCCACGGCGGGCCCTGTTCAGCAGTGCTCTTCTCCACGGCGGGCCCTGTTCAGCGGTGCACATCCAGTAGGTCAAGGGAGCCAGACCTGGCCTGGACTCCCTGCTCAGTCGCCCTCCGACCGTGATGCTTCTGGACCCTTCGGGGACGGATTCCTGGGCCCTTTGGTGTCCTCCTTTCCAGCTGGGATGTGGCATGTGGGGCCCACCTGCTCCGCGCTCCTGCTACCTGACTTCTCCGCCCTGCTGCCCTTACGCTCCTTAGATGGGGCTCTCGGGCCCTTGCCTCCCCTAGATGATGTGGCTGGTGAAGTGGGCGAAGTTTGCTCATTGGGGGCAGCCGTGTCAGTCCTCGCACGGCGGCCCTTGTGTTTCCTGGTCCTCTTGCCGGGGGGGGCTGGATGTGTCCTTGCTGCTGATTGAGGTGTCACTGCTGGCAAAGGGTGGACTCCAGAACCCATGCACAACAGTGACCCCCGAAGCTGGGCTGGTGGTGGCTGTGGTGCTCTTGGGACTCTTTGCAGATGGAGGGGGTAGGTCATCGGAGGGAAAGAGGTTAAGATTAGCCAGGAAAAGTTTTTTAGGGCCAAGGTAAAGGGTAGGAGAAGTGGTGTTGGGAGTGGAGGAAGAGGATGTGGTTGTAGGAGAGTCAGGTGTGCTGTCATTGGGTGAAGGTGCTGGTGCTGTAGGCTGTCGTGAGGTGGATGTCTGTTGGGTGGGTGGCTGCCTGCGTTTGTGTGTCTTGGAAGAGGGGGTGACAGACACAGTGGGAGAGGACACAGGGGACGTGTAAATGGCAGTGGGGGTGGTGACTACACGTGTGCGGACTGTACAGGAGGGTGTGGTGGTGATGGAAGCACTGGCTGATGTTGGTGTGCATGCAGGTGTGAGTGTAGACGTCACAGGGAGGGAGGAGGGAGACGAGGAGGAGGGGGACACAGGGGTGGCAGTGACTGTTGGAATGTCTGCATCTGGGTGTTGCTTGGGTGAGTGTTTGTGGGATCTGTGGTGCTTGTGTCTGGATGAGCTGCCCTTGGGTGTTGAGGTGTGTGCAGGCTGGTCAGATGGTGTGGATGGGATAGGCTGAGGAACAGGAGACAGAGACAGGCTGGAGGCAGTCAGAAGAGGGAGGCTGGAAACAGGGACAATGGCTGCCGACAGTGCTGAGGCCAGAGCAGTGAACGATCGTTGATGGGCAGCCTGACCCGAATGATTGCCCTCCAGGTAGGCATTGCTCCGATGCACCTCCCTTTCTACCCCCTGGATGGCATTCAAAAGGGTAGTCTGCCCAACAATGAGCATCCTCACAAGGTCAATGAGCTCCGCACTGAGGGCAGCAGGGGTGACAGGGGCAGGGGCTGAGGTGCCTGGGGCGAAGGAGACGCCCGCCTTCCTGGGCGAGCGGGCACGGAGCGTAGGCTGAGGGGCTGCAGGGAGGGCGGGGCTGGTGCGCTGGGTGGCGGCTGTACCTGTAGAGGCGGGGGTCCCGGATGTTTCCGCCACCGCTAGGGAGCACCCATCCGAGGACGTGTCTGTGTCGCTGCTCTCACCACCGGTCCCCGTTGTGGTGCTCCCCTCGCCCTCCGGATCACTGGTGCCCTCGGTGTCTGTTCCTGGGCCCACCGGGGCCTTGTGACTTGCAGCTCCCTCGTGCTCTGATGCCAAATCTCCTCCGCCTGATGATGCTAATGCACACATGCACAAGAAGATGAAGAAGAAGGGTGGGGGGAGAAAAAAGAAGACCAGGTTGAGTGCATGCAATGTCAACACCGTTGGCGGAGAGGACAGACACAGGAGCCTCATGCACTAAGCCGCGCATTCGGGGTACACTACTCAGTACTTCTGACTAAGACAACAGGTCAAGAGAGGACAAACGCGCAGATGTGTGAGGCTGGACCATCAATAGCTGTACTTGTCACCCTACAGAGGTGGGGGCCGGGAGCACAGGGCCATGCCTAAGGGAGAGGACTACACTACAGAAAGCGACCTGGCCTAATGTCACCCACAACCCTCCTCCCCCACCCAGGCACCTCCACTGCGCAGAAAGATAGCAGAATGTGCTGATACTCACCCCCTTGTGTCTGCTGTGATGCTCTCAAGCGCCCATCCAAATCAGGGTAGGCCACCGCCAGGATCCGGGACATCAGGGGGGTCAGGGTACGACTGGCACCCCTCCTAGGTTGGGAGGCCATCCCCAGCAGTGACTCGGCGGTCTTCCTGGTTCCGCAGCGGATGTCCTCCCACCTCTTGCGGCAGTGGGTGCCCCGTCTGACGTGGACCCCCAGGGCCCGGACTTCCCTGGCGATGGCACGCCAAATCTCGACTTTCTGATGGGCGCTGACCTATGTGACATGTACAGGGTGGGAAGGAAACATTCATCAACTTACTGCATGTTAGATGTGATTGGCCCCCCCTCCCCAACCTTGCCATATGGCACATGCTCTCATCTGTCGTGCGTTGCACTCCTCATTCGCCCCCCACCCCACCAACTTACATCCACCCCACTCCACACAGGCATCGGCCATTCCATGTGCACCCGGTGTACTTACCTGTTGGTCTGGAGGACCGTAGAGTAACGCGTACTGGGGGAGGACCCCATCCACGAGCTTCTCCAACTCTTCAGACGTGAAGGCAGGGGCCCTTTCCCCAGTCGCAGCAGCCATTGTCACTTCCAGACCGAGGTCACAGCAGCACTTGCAGTATAGGTCCTCTCCTGTGGATGATCAGGTCTCGAGTGATTAGGCAGATAGAAAATGGCGGTCACGCCCGCGGCGGTGCGTACCGCTACCGCCGGCGCACCTCGTCATTGGCTCCTGAAACCCATAGGCTTCAATGTTAACCAATGCGGCTCCGTGTAGCGGTCTTCGACCGCCTACCGCCACGGTGTGCTCCGCCAGCGCATTGACCTCACATCCCATTGTCCCACTTCACAGGTCAGGCAGCCGCCATTTCAAGGGCCCACATGGCATAATTTCTACTGCGACACACAGGCCTAGGCCTTGCATTGCCACACATACACGCCTTTCAAAACATAGATAACCGTGTGCTATGCAAGCTGTGGTGAACGTACCAGTGATTGGCTTGACTCTGTGCTCCATGTTGTCATTCCTAGGCACCGTCCGCTGGGACTTGCGAGGAGAAGGATGAATCCTCGCGTGTACCGACCGCTGGTGGACCTGTCGACAATGGAAGAACGCCACATCATACTACGATACCGACTTGACCGTGCCACTATCCATGAACTGTGTGCCCAGCTGGAGCCAGCCCTGATGTCCCCCATCCGCCAACCCACAGGAATTCCCCCTCTGGTGCAGGTTCTGTCAGTCCTCCATTTTCTTGCAAGTGGCTCATTCCAGACAACAGTGGCCATGTCATCTGGAATGTCTCAGCCTATGTTTTCCAAAGTTTTGTCTAGAGTGTTGTCTGCCCTGATGAAACACATGCGGAGTTACATTATATTCCCTGAGGAGGTTGATTTGGCCACTGTGAAGGGTGATTTTTATGCCCTTGGACATATTCCCAACATCATTGGTGCCATTGATGGGACCCATGTAGCCTTAGTCCCCCCAAAAGACGATGAGCAGGTGTACAGAAACAGGAAAAGTTACCATTCTATGAACGTCCAGGTGGTCTGTTTGGCTGACCACTACATCTCCCATGTGAATGCCATGTTCCCTGGGTCAGTGCATGACGCGTATGTGATGCGTAATAGCAGCATCCCTTATGTGATGGAACAGCTACAGAGACAACGTGTGTGGCTAATAGGTGACTCTGGTTACCCCAACCTGCCTTGGCTATTGACCCCAGTGAGGAATCCCCGGACCAGGGCTGAGGAACGGTACAATGAGGCCCATGGGCGAACTAGGAGGATCATAGAAAGGACCTTTGGGCTCCTGAAGGCCAGATTTAGGTGCCTGCATATGACAGGGGGATCCCTGATGTACTCACCAAAGAAGGTGTGCCAGATCATCGTGGCCTGCTGTATGCTTCACAATCTGGCATTGCGACGTCAGGTGCCTTTCCTGCAGGAGGATGGTCCAGATGGTGGTGTTGAAGCAGCTGTGGAGCCTGCGGAGAGTGAAGAGGAGGAAGACGCAGAGGACGACACAGACAACAGGGACAGAGTTATCCAACAGTATTTTCAGTAGCACACAGGTAAGAATCACCCACGCCATTTTACTTTTCCTGCAAGCCTCCTGCTTCTCAACTTTGTCTATGACCCCCCAGTTCTTTTAAACTGATGTTTGATTTTCCCTTCCCTTTTCAGTGCTGTATGACCCCCTCCGTGACTACTGCTTGGTTAGCCCATGGACTAATGCTTATTGATCTCGGTATGTGTTCAGCACAAAGTTAACAGAACATAATTGATTGGTAATGTGTTATACATTTGTAAATAATACAGCCTGACTCCTGTTTGATTTCAGTGCATTGAGTGATTTATTTTTTGTGCTAGATAATGGTACATGATATAAACACGGTGATGGGTGGGGGTGGAGTAATGGCCATGGCAGAGTCCAGTTCTCAGTCTCACAGGTGCATTGTCCATATGCCTGTGGAAGGATGGAGCAGGGGCATTTCAAGGTTGGACAGGGTGGCAATGTGGGACAGTGGGATGAGTTCAGGGGGGGTCTCATGCTGGCGGGGGTCTTGACATCCTACTCTGTTGATTTTTTTGATCTCAGGCTCCTCTTGCGGGGTGGTTGTTCTTCAGCAGGAGGTGGGGTTCTGGTGGCCTGTCGTTGTGGTGGGGCCTCCTGTCCACTAGCGCCGGCGGAGGTGGTAGGCTGTTCCTGGCTAGTGACAGGGGCCCTGTGTGGTGCCACATGGTCCCGCAACGTGTCTTCTATCCGGTTGAGGGCCTGGACTATGCTCCCCATAGCGGTAGAGATGTTGGTGAGTTGATTGGTGAACCCCATGTAGCGTTCCTCCTGCTGTGCCTGGATCTCCTGGAACCTGGCCAGCACCGTCGCCATCGTCTCTTGGGAGTGGTGGTAGGCTGCCATGATGGTGGTGAGGGCCTCTTGGAGAGTGGGTTCCCTGGGCCTCTCCTCCCCCCCCTGTCGCACAGCAGCCCTCCGAGTTGCCCTGTTTCCCCCGGCCTCTGTCCCCTGGACGGTGTGCCCACTACCACTGCCCCCAGGTCCCTGTTGTTGTTGGGGTGGTGGGTTAGCCTGGGTGCCCTGTAGTGGCAGACACACCGCTGATTGACCTGTCCTAGAGACAGAGGCATGGGCCCGCTGGGTGGGAGCTGTGCTGTTGGTCCCAGAGGGGGTTGGGTCTGCTGTGGCCTGTGTGTGGGGAACCGACTGTCCAGAGGTCCCCGATGGTCCGGGCTGGTCATCAGGTTCCAGGTCGACAGAGCTGCTGTCATCACTGGGGGCCTCTTCCGGGGGGGGATGGACATTTCTGGACCCTCCTGGTCGGTGTGTTGGCGTTCGGGTCCTGCATGGGGTAAGAGAGTATGGTTATTGTTTCTGTGTGTGCTATTGCGTGCCATTGATTGGTGCCCTTGTCCCCCAGTGCTGCCATTCCCTTGGGGGAGGTGTTGTGGGGGTGTTTTTGGGGGGGGTATGTGCAGTGGTCATGCTTGGGTGATGGGTGTCCATAGTTTGTGGTGGCATGCAGGGGTTGGTGTTGGGTGGGTTGTGCTGGAGAGACATTCTCAGGGAGGATGTGTGATGGGGGTTGGGGGTGAGGGTGGTGGTGGGGGTTAGCATGCTGGGGGTGGTGAAGTAGTTGAGATTGTACTTACCAGAGTCCATTCCTCCGTGTACTCCAGCGAGGCCATCAGGATGCAGGATGTTTAGTACCTCTTGCTCCCATGCTGTGAATTCGGGTGGAGTGGGTGGGGGGTCCCCCGCCAGTCTTCTGCACTGCGATGTAGTGTCGCGAGACCATCGAGCGCACCTTTCCCCTTAAGTCGTTCCAGCGTTTGCGGATGTCGTCTCGATTTCTGGGATGCTGTCCCACCACGTTGACCCTGTCCACGATCCACTGCCATAGCTCCGCCTATCTGGCTATAGTGGTGTGCTGCACCTGTGAGCCGAAGAGCTGCGGTTCAACTCTTATGATTTCCTCCACCATGACCCGGAGTTCTTGGTCCGAAAAGCGTGGGTGCCTTTGGGGTGCCATGGGGTGGTGTGGATGAGGTGTGGGGTGGTGTATATGGTGATGAGTGTGTTGGTGTGTGGTGCTTTGTGCTTCTATGTGGTGTGTGTGATGGTGTAGTGTGCCTCTGTGTGATGTAGCTCTCTATTCTGTGATGTGTCTCTCTCTCCTTCGTCTCTGATCTTCGGTCGTAGGGGTTTGTGGGTGATGTGGGTGTGTGTTTTATAGTTGTATGGATGTGTGGGAGTGTTGTTGGAATGTGTGTCAGTTGTGTGTATTTCAAATTGCCCAATGTGGCAGTGTTTTGGAGGTGTGTGTGTATTTTGAGCGCGGCGGTGTGTACCGCCAATGGAATACCGCGGTTGAAAGACCACCGCGTGGATTGGTGGGTCAGAATGGCATGGGCGTGTTTGTGTTGGCGTGGCGGTGGAGGTTTGGTCATCTCCAATTTTCCTCGGCCCGCTGATGAGGCGGCCTTCCTTGGATGTCGGGTTTTTGGCGGATTCACAGTTGGTGGTCAGAATGACCGTGGCGGTTTACTGCGGCCGCGGCGGTAGTATGGCGGAGTTCTGACCGGCGGTATGGGCCTTTTACCGCCAAGGTCAGAATGACCCCCTATTTGTGGTGTTGGTGAGGTTTAGCTGGAAATGGAGTGATTATAGTTTAGTGCTTTTATGGGGCAAAGATAGTTAAAGGTCACGGGTGAGGTAAGATTGGGGAGCTAGGAAAGGGGAGATACTTTCAATACATTTTTTGAAACTGAGATGCCACGTACAATTTATTGTACAGTTGCATAACCACAAATTGTGTCATTCATCTTAATCTACTCCTCACCCATCCCCTATCTGCTTTACTATACTGCATGCAAAAGACAAGTGTGATGTTCTCCAGCTTATCTGGTGCTCACAACAAGGCACCACTAGGGAGTAAAAAGAAATTAAAATGCCTTTCAAAATTCCAAAGGCATGATGAATGGTGTTAGACATACTGGTGTGTGCTTCAATGTAGGCGAATTATTTTGTAGGTGCTGGCTTGTGGAGGGGTATAAAGTCAGGTCCGCAGTGGATAACTAGAGAATCATAGAGGAACTGGAAAGGTAAGTAAGGTTTTACAATAACATAGTTGAAGACGCATATGCAGTTGTTGTTCTCCTAGTATTACCTTGCCTGAGACTTCTGTAAAACCATGTTACATGCTACATTTGTATATTTAAATCTATTTGTCAATATAGGTTCCATGTCTGTGGACTTTTTAGGATTGTAACGCTCATTTTGGTAGCAGATGGTCTAGTTAGTAAGCTGCACATATTAGTCAAACAAAACGTGCAAATGACAGTGTTCAGAATGATGGATTTGTCTATATGCAGGACTCATTCACAAGGTCTGTCAGGGTAGATCATTGTATTACATTCAAGTTGCACATTCATACCTACATTCGCACAAAAATGCTTGTTTCAGTCTGAAGCACGCTTTCCTTCTCATCTGCGATTATCATTGCCAGTTCATGCAGAAAAATACACACTTGTTAATACTAGAATGCTTCTACCATTTCTGATGCCACTTGATAACTGAGAGCCGTGAATGCAAGTTCATAAATTCATTATGACTTTTACATTTATATCCTTTTTATTGCGTGCTTACACATTTATTCAAGACACATTAGATTCAAGGTGTATTTTATCATGTGAAGTATGCGTGTTTAAGATATGCTAACACAGTAGCCATGTTCATGGCTGACATTCTGCTGTTCCGCGAGAACACCAAGGTGACTGAAACTAGGGAATCAGGCACAGCAGTGCATAATGGGCATCAACATCACCTTTTCTTGCTCTGATAATTATCTTTTTAGAGGCCACAAGAGGGAAATGGGTAAAGGCCCTACTTGCATTAAGGAAGCTCTCAGTCCCATTAACGTTGCATTGACACAATGTGTAATGGGCTGGACTGAGAAGCGAAGTTGTGATCTGGTTTAATACCTCATAAAATGCAAACTGTGATTTTACTTTCAGACTGTCCACTGGGACCTGAAATGCCCCAGTAGCAAACAAATGTAGAACAACCAGCATTTCCATATGGAAGGATGGAGGTCTGTATACCAATGATTGGCTACAAAGGCTATTCAGATGCAGTCAGGCGGTTCGGGGTGGTGTTCATGTCTATTCAATGTGTGGTTAATACAAGGAATTTGAATATGTTCAGGAGTATAAGCTATCTCTTGATGTGCCATCTCCTCCCCTTTGGAGATTGCTAGGCAGCAAGCTGCTGTATTTGCAGCTGGGCTTACAGGACCAATATTTATAGTCCCTGTACTCTGATTCCTCCATGGTGATGTCTGTGAGTGTTTATGTAGGAGTGGGTGTAGCCATCATTTATAGAGCTGATTGTCTAGTTGGAGTCACTTTTCATTTGTTTGTGCTACCTAACATCCAATGTAGGGCACTGTTGTTGGTGTATCTGTGAGTTTGACAACAATGATGCTACTGGATTATTGCAGTCTTATTTCATGTCACCATTGTGTGAAGTTAAGATCATCATCTCACTCAAGGACATAATGGATGTTGTCTCCAGCCCCGAACATTACACTCTCAAAACACTGATTTCAGGTGTGCCACTCTAGTTAGTTCAAAGGAGGCAAAACAAGACTGCAACCTCCATAATGCACAAAGCTATTATACATAGGTCCAGGACTGAACAAAGTGTGCTGAATGATGCAGAGGGAGGTTGTCAAACCATGTAAAGTAGAATTTAAATGTTAATATGCCATTGAAAAAACATTTTTAGGCCTTGCCTACAAGACGGTGCATGTGCGGTTTGTTGACAGACATATTGTGGGCTTACCAAAACAAACAGGGGCTTGAAACCCAGCCTTTCTTACCCTTAGTTGGCTTTCTTGTCACCCTCGTTTACCTGCTTCTTATTTATGCCCCAGCTCATCAATCTTGTGTTTGTGCCTTCCATGGAGCATTGCACCAACACTCTGGTTTGCTCTCTGTTGTTGAGTGCTTCTCTCACCTCACCCCCATGTTGCACTCTCCCTCTTGTACTTCCTTTGTTGGTTTCTTACCAATGTGCTTCTCCCTGTCTGCTCTGTATTGAGCTCTTGCTCACTGCTTCTTCTCCTCATCCTGTCACCATATTTCTTTACCCAGTCAGTCCTCTTCTTTTGCCTGTTGCTTCTCCTTCCCACCCCTGTCTTCCACCTAGTTTGTGATTGTCTGTGTGGTTCTCCCCAACCCACTCCATATTGCTCTCCTGCCCCACCTGCTTCCTGAATGTTGCTTCCCCCAACAGGACTCTGTGTTGCTTCTGCTTCCCCTTGTTAATTCTGCCAGCATGATTCTTCTGCCCTGTTACTTCTGTTGATTTGCCTAAAAAAACACTTTCACATATTATTTTCTTTTTAGTGTGGATTAAAACCAGATAGGTAATAAAACAGAAAAAAAAATCTGCATTATTTCAAAGGCATGCTCCTACAAAATTATCTGAATGGCAATATCACAGAATTATTTTTATATTTTAGCTATGTTGCACGGCACTGAGGATGCTGCACATCATGCTAAACACCCTTTGCAAAGCCAATAGGCCCCAAAGCCGAGACCTGATGTCAATTAAGGGGCACAGCTGTGACCCCTGGTTTGCCCACTGTGACAACTGGTTGAGCCCTTATGACCCCAGGTCTAGATATGATATAAGCAGCAGACCCAAAAGTGAACAAGGCTGATTTCCAAAGAGGAAAAGTACATTTTAGAAAATGCTGCAGGACCTGCTTTTCATTAAAGCAAAGCAGGTAATGTATTCATACTTTTCCTCTTTGTACTGCATGGCTGCAGGATGTGAGAAATAAATGGATTTCCTTTGCTTGAATTGAGGCCTCCTAATTTTGTCATTTTCAGCCATATTTGAATAGTTGAAAAGAAACAAGTCAAAAGTTCATGCAGGAAGCAATTAACCAATAGCCTGGTGCTTCAGTTATGGAGCTAGAGGGCTCCTCCTTCTCCCTTCTTACTATGTGAGGTACCCAGGAAGAAACATTTATAGGTTCCAGACCAACCAGCTATGCTCCCATGGTCCCCAAGCTCTTGTGACCTCATCCCCCCATTGAGACCCATTGGACTTTCTTTTACGCCCAATGTGCAGTGTGTTTCCAAGTGGCCCCTTCCTCCTTTGCGCACCAGCTCCTAGATCGTTAGCCATTGCTTCTGCTCGAACCGGAAACCACCCAAACTTCTCTGGCTGCATCACTGGACCTCTCCATGACCTCAACCTAAAAACAGAAGGTGACACTTGTGAGAGCATTGCCTGATTGTATATACATTTTTCTCTTTTCTCCCATTGATTACTATGGTGCTTAATTGTGCACAAAAAGGTACATGTGCGGAACTTTAAAAATTCATGACTAAAAAAGTACTTACTTTATAATGAAGATCTTGGTTGTAAAAGATTCACAAACATCTACATTATTTTTGTAAATTCATCTAGAGTTATTCTTCCGAGTGTGTGTCTTTATTTATTGATACTGTGAGTACAACAAATGCTTAGCATGGCTCCTGGATTAGCTAAATACTCTGCCACATTAGCAAAATAATAGAGCATTGGGTGGTCTATTTTTATCTACAGACCTGAAGGTGGGGTTGCTTGGACTCTCTTCGTACTGCACGTTATTTTCATACATCATATAGTGAGCCGGCCTCATACATTTGGTGAATCAGCAGTGGGATCTAAGACTTTGCATTTAGCTGAAGTCACTTTGTTAACGAGTGATCAAACAAATAACTCTAAAAATTGTCTTTAGCCTAATTGCAATTTTCAATTAGACTATTCTTCAAAATTTCTAAAATGAATTGCTAGAATCCTGGTTAGGTCACTAAAATAGTAATTACAAGTTTTAAAATAATTTACTTTAGTTAGGACTTAAAAAACGTTTTTTAGCAGTTGTTAAAAAGGTTCCAATTTTGGTAATCTAGAATGTCTGATACAGAGAACCAAGAAATGGAGCGTGACCTGACCCCTTGTATACCTATACCCATCTCTCTGTAAAGCATGCCAAATGTATACTAGACCTCATGCTACCACTGAAAAACGTAGGCTTGTGGCAGCAAATGAGAAAGAAAATCCAGTGGAAGAAAGACATTCCACAGAGAATCAAGAAAAAACAGATGAAGCAGAGGATGAGGTGAGATCCTCTGTCTCAGAAGTAGAAGCCCTCGCAGAGGAGGATTTGGTTCTAAAAAGAATGACCAAAAGGTAGGCTCTAGAGGCTCAACTTTTGGAAATAGAAATTAAAAGAAGAGAATTGGTCTCAGGACCCATCTCTGGTTGTGCCTTTCAAATACCTAAAGTGAAAGGGAATTCTTTCAACCAAAAACTCCCCAAAGGAGTTTTCAGCCACTTACACAGAAGGCGATGATATAATCAAATGATTTTCTGCCTATGAAAAAGCCTGCATAGCCTGAGAAGTAAACAGGAAATATTGGGGCTTTCTATTGGGAGAACTGTTCTCAGATGAGTGCATGGATAGACTCCTGGGGTTGAATGGGGCAGATGCTAAGTCTTATGATCTCATGAAGGCTACCTGAAGAACCAGAACCTTATGGGCCTGGCGGCGCAGGGTACGCCTGAAATCTCCTTGGATTCACCTGCCTCAACTAACAGAGACACGGGACACTCTGTCAGGCGTAAAAGATCAGATTTTATTAGCTGCAGCTAGTACAGTTGTCCCAGAAGTACACAAGGTATGTTCTCAGGAGACTGCCACTTTACTTTGTGGCGCACAATCTTATATACCGTATAAAAACCATTTATTAACTACATACACTCCCAGAACACATAGAAAGGAGCCAGTAAGAATAATGTAAAGATAGAACAGAGCCAATAGAAATGTCGGAAAACAAGACAGCACCAATAGAAGGAATTGGAAAACAAAGTATCAAGTGACTTAAGGTTGCCTCCCCTCCAGCTGTGTTTGTCACCCCTCCCTTGAACTAATTCATTAACCGATCCACAACGAAGTTGCATGTGGTGCGATAAGTTTGTGTGCGTTTGGAGGACAGTTGTGAAATGAGAGAATACTAGCAAAGGACAGCGAAGGCCAGACGATAAGATAAGATCGGCGGAGAATAGTGTGAGCCTACAGATAGTTGAAACAAGGATTAGAAAACCAGACAGGGATTAGTGTACTCGGTCAGACCTTAATACCAGCCTTGTAAAGATAGAGGCAGAAGGCTGTTTTGAACACCATGTTGCAGAATAAGCAGAAAAGGCAGAATGGACTTCGTTCGCTGTGCTGCCTGAGTGAAGGCAACATAAAATGGCGGCGGGCCACAAAATGGCGGGTCGATACGATCGTATTAAAAATCGAATTTCCTCAGACCCTCCTTTTGCCAGAACTCAGGCAAGATACACAAACTCATGTTAATCTGAGTCGATGTCTATGGCCATGAGGTCATCAAGCTGTTGCTGTACCATTATTTTGATATTCTCTGCTCTTTGTGACTTGGGTTTGGGAATACATGCAGTAGCACATAGGTTGCAGATGGCAGGACCGCAGTGCATACAAAGACAACAAGAGAATATAAAAGCTAAAATTACTCCAAAGAATGTCAATACCTTCCAACCCCATTTGGACAGTAATCCCCAAAACCACTCTGAAAAGGACCAATCTCCTTCGTCCTGATGAATCGACTCGGAGATTATGTGTAACTTAGAGATAGCTTGGTATACTGTCGGAGCGTCATTAGGTATGAAAATACAGCAACTTGATCCGATCAATTTGCATACTCCACCACGGTCCGCAAGAACAAAGTCTAAGGCAACACGGTTCTGCAAGGTCATAAGACGATCAGCCTGTAGTTCAGCTGTAATGTTACTTAAAGCTCCTACAGTGATGTCTATGGTGGTTTCTACGACACGAACCAATTGCCTTATATTTCTGCTGTTGGCCATTGGACCCCAGAAGGGAAGAAATCCTTTGAGGAAATCTCCTCCCTCTTGTCCTGCTGTGTCTTTCGAATCCACAATCCCTCTGCCATATCTATTTTTATGATGGTTCGCAGGAGCGGTGTATGTAGGGGGAAGAAGAAAGGCTATATAACAAGTACCAGAGAAATCAGCTGGCAACCATGTATAAGCCCTATCGTGGCAAACGAAGTATGTACCTTGAGATGGTACTAACGGCGGTGAATTCAGGGCTGAATAAACATATGTATGGGAACATAAACTTTCTCTTTGTCCGGTGTTTGGAGTTCTACCATTTATTTGCAGACAGAAATTTCCTTGTTGGGGTATGACCCGTATCGGAGGAGATTTTCCTTGCTTAACCTTATCATTGAGGCTGGAAATGTAATTAGTTATGTTCCAATTGGTATATGCTTTTCTTTCATCTATGGAAGCTTCACTTTTTTCCATGATTTTAGCCATAGCTACAATTCCCTTTATCAATAAACTATGACTGAAATCTGAACCAACACTATGTGAACTGACAGGTTGTTTAATTTTACTTTGATATGCATTATTGAAAATGACAAAATAAGCCCAAGCGGAACCTTCATAGGAGAATGGAAGAACTAAATATGGCATTCCTTTTTCTACCGTATGTGGTATGAGTCCACACACCCAACAGTCAGTTGTATTGATCACTAACTGATGTTGATGTAACAAATGGACGAAGGAATTGTTAAAGTATTCAGTTCTTCTGATGAGTTCATGCTGGGGAAGAGTGTGAAATAGGTGCGGAGAGATAGTAGAAGAAGATGTAGAGGTAGGAGAAGAGACAACTTTTTGCTGCAGAGTAATAATGATCCAGTTTACAGATGCCAAAAGAATACACGACAATATAATGACGCATAGAGCAATACTACAACGACTACATATTTCTTTACAATTATTCTTTACATTTTTACTTTCTCTTTTATCTAATGTAGCCTCCATCTTTCTAAGTGGATGCTCACGGCAATCTTCCTCAATCACTGTAGTCACGATTATCTACCGTCCTATGACACTGTGAGGTCCTGCAGGCCTATTGCCACTTACTCAGGTCGTAACTAAGACTCCTACCGTGACCCTGCAACCGGGATAGAGTACTACTTAGGAGAGAAATTTACAAGTTCTTTGGTCTTGGTCTCAAATTATAGCGTTCCTGTCCAGAGGCAGTCTGGTTTTGAAACAATGTTCCTGGATTTGTCGTGTTCAAGCGACGATGCGATGGTATTGCTTCTTGAAGGATGTCGTCGTCCTCTTTCTCAGAAAGTGTTCCAATTAGACGTGCATCACTGAATGGTACAAATTGCGGAACTTTCTTACTTTCAGAGTCACTGATGCCTCTACGGACCCACTGATCGAAAGGCAAGGGCAAAGGCACTTTCTTGCAGTGCACGGCATGCACCCAGTTTTTCTTTCCTTCGACTTTAACTGCTGTTCTTGTGGTCAAAAGAACCAGGCGTGGCTCTCTCCATCTGGGCTCCAAATTTCTCTGTCGTTGGAAATTTTTCGTGCAGACCCAGTCACCTGGTCGGATGGAATGACCTGGGTCTGTGGAAGCCTCTGGTAGAGCACTCTGAACCTGTTGATGAAGAACACGCAATTTAGTTGTAAGGTCATGCAAGTAGTCAATCAACATCGGGTATGGCAAGTCTGAGTATTTCTTAGGGCAAGGAACTCCCCATACATTAGCTGGGCGACCAAATATCACTTCGTAAGGGCTAAGCCCCAAACGAGAGTGTACTGCTGTTCTGGTGGACAGAAGAGCCAATGGTAAAGCATCAGGCCAATTAAGTCCTGTGCTAGCTTGCACCTTAGCAATTTTAAGCTTCAAGGTTCCATTGTAGCATTCTACTAAACCAGCCGACTGTGGGTGATTCGCCGCGTGGAACTTCTGTTTTATGCCAAGACCTGCACAAACTTTTTGCATGACTTGACCCACAAATTCGCTCCCATTGTCACTCCAGACAATGCGCGGCAAACCAAACCTAGGGAAGAATTCTTTCAAAAGTATTTTGGCAGTTGATAAAGCAGTATTGTCCTTCAGAGGGTAGGCTTCTACCCATCTAGAAAAAGCACATACTACCACCAGAACATATTTGAGGTTGTTGCATCGTTCCATGTGAATATAATCGATCTGCAACACCTCAAATGGATATGTTGGAGGAGCAAAATGACCTGCTGGAGTTGGGGTTCCCTTTCCCGGATTGTACATCAAGCAAACAATACAATGTTTTACTACATTATTTGCACACTTTGGGATCCCCTCATTTTGCCACACTGGAGCCAGAAGTTTACATATTCCTTTTGCACTTAGGTGAGCTGGACCATGTGCCATAGTAACTACAGGTAGTACATAAGCATCTGGTAACAGCCAACGTTGATGTTCTGATAATTCAACCCAACATCCCATCTCATCTAACATTCCTGTACTTTCCTTCCACTTTCTCAACTCATTCTCCGTAGCCTCTCCTTGAATTGATTTCACACTCTCTACTGTATCTTCACACATTCCCTTTTCTCTTACGCAGTTTGCGGGACCTGCAACATACATTCGACTTGTGTTATCTCTGGCTGTCTTTTTCGCTACCTCATCTGCAAATGCATTTCCTCGACCAACATCGTCCACAATCTTTTTGTGTGCACTACACTTCACGATCGCTATCTGAGTAGGCATTGTAAGTGACTCAAGAAGTTCAGTCACTAATTGACCATGTTGTATCTTAGTACCATGGGAAGTAAAGAATCCTCTTTCCTTCCATAAGCGCCCAAAGTTAAACGCTACACCAAAAGCGTATTGGCTATCAGTGTACACGTTTACTCTTTTTCCTTTGGATAACACACACGCTCTAGTTAAGGCTATCAATTCAGCTGCCTGAGCTGAATTATGTCTAATGCGTGCTGTCTCCACAATCGTATGCAAAGTAGTAATAGCGTAGGCTGAAACTGTATCTCCATTCGGGAACTTGAAACAAGAACCATCTACCCATAGTGTTCCATCTGGATTCACTAATGGCGTGTCTTTTAGGTCAATTCTACCCTTAGTCTCTTCTTCAGTACGGAGAAAACAATCATGCTGTTCAGAGACATCTCTCTCTTCTGGAAGAGGCAACAAAGTAGCTGGATTCAGGGTATTACATCGTTTGATGTGTATGTGACTAGCCAAAAGCGTCAGCTCATATCCGGACAACCGAGCACTCGTAAGATGCTGCGTTTTTGTCCTATTTAGTAAAGTATCCACTGCATGTGGCACCATAACAATGAGAGTATTATCTAGCACTACTCCAGCAGACTGTCGAATAGAAATTGCTGCTGCCGCTGTCGCCTTAAGACAACTAGGCAATGCTTTAGCTACTGGATCTAACGTAGCTGAGAAATATGCGCATGGTCGCTGTTGATCTCCAAAACGCTGCGTTAAGACTGACAATGCACAACCCTCTCTTTCGTGGACATAGAGCGTAAAGGGCTTACTGTAATCAGGAGTACCCAATACAGGAGCAGAACACAAAGCAATACGCAAATCAGTAAAACTCTTCTGACATTCGTCAGTCCACGGAAGAGGCTGAGGCGTATCTTTTAAAGTTAGCGCCAACAGCGGTTTAGCCAATAAAGAGAAACTCGGAATCCACTGTCTACAATAAGAAGTAATGCCCAAAAAGGCACGTACCTCTCTTTGTGTGGATGGCACTGACATTTGTGTAATTGCCTGAATTCGTTCGGGGGTCAATCGTCGTCCCTCCTTTGACAAGAGATGACCCAAATAAGTCACCTCGCGACAGACATATTGTAATTTAGAAGGAGAAACCTTGTGATTCAGATCAAACAAATGACGTAACAGTGCAACGGTCACTTTTTTGCAAATCTCCTCTGAATCAGCGGCAACTAATAAGTCATCCATGTACTGAATGAGAGCGGCACCGGACGGTAAGGAAAAGGCATCAAGATGACATTTTAGAGCTTGACTGTAAATAGAGGGACTTTCACAATAACCTTGAGGTGCGCGTTTAAACCGGAAGCTTCGGCCTCCGAGGGAAAAACCAAAAATATCTCTACTCTCTTCGGCGATGGGAATACTAAAGAAAGCATTCTTTAGATCAATAACTGAAAACCAAGTCGCTGTAGAAGGTATCATCGTCAACAGAGCAGTGATATCTGGGACTACAGGAAACTGCGGTACGACAATTTTGTTTACCTCCCGAAGATCAATTACAAAACGATAAACAGGAGGCTGAGAAGGATCAGTGCGTTTAAGAACCGGAAGAACAGGACTGTTACATGTATTTCCTCTCGTTTCCTCAACCACACCCTTCTGAATCAAATCATGGACAATTTCCAGAAGTGCTTTCTCACCTTCAGTAGAGATTCTGTATTGCGGAATACGTGGCATTTCAGCATTGGGCTTAAGAGTAACAACATAAGGTGGGATCTCAAGACAACCAACGTCATTCGGACCCGTAGCCCAAAGCGTTTCGGGAAGAGAAAGCAATTCAGGTGGGAATTGATCTTTTGATAAGTACATTGGACTAGTCATTTTCTGTCCTAGAGTGAGGTATACACCAGAAGGTGAACAATATATCGTAGCATGCATTCTTTTTAATAGATCTAAACCCAACAGATTTTCACCACAACCATTCGTCAGAAGAAGCGGAGCTTCTAAATCATAAGGGCCTATTGAAACAGGCAAAGGGCAAGAAACTGGATTGCGAACAGGGGCGCCAGAAAATCCTACAGATACATTTGTTAAGCCAGACAAAGGTGCGCCAGGGAGTTTAGAATGAATGATAGAGCTTCTCATGGCACCAGTATCTAAAAGAAATGGCTCTGAAACACCCATTGTAGTGACATTAACATAAGGTCCATTCTGATCCACTGGAATTGACGTAACCCCCTTACTTTGTCCATGGCTGTCCTATTCAAAATGAAGACTTTCATTCCCTCCTTCAATATACTGATCCTCACTGTAATACTGTGTAGACCTAACATTTTGCTGGTCAAAGTAATTTCCGGAATTTGGAGGAACAAAAGAACGCTGCTCTTGGGTTAACACACCTCGACCTCTACCTCTATTTGCTGACTGAGGACCACCACGACCTCGTGAAGCAGATGTTGCTCCATTACGCTGCAACAATGCCGGACAACTGTTCTTAAAATGACCTTCCTCCCTACAATAAGCACATTGATTGGGACCTAGCAAAGGTCTTGGAATGAATGGTTCAGGCTTTTGATACAACCTCTGAAACTGCGGAGGCTGTTGAAACTGAGGCTGAACATAACGAGGAGGATAAGCCTGTTGCAAGAGAACTTTAGTTTTTAATTCTTTCGTCTTTTTCTCTTGTTTTTCCCTTTCTTCTTTGTCTCTATTTTCATAATATTGTGCAGTAGCCAATATCTGGGCGGAAGAAGAAACTGCCCATGAACTCTCGGAGTCTTTTAGCTTGTGTGATAGTTCAGGAAGCAAGTTATATACGAACTTATCCACAAATAATCGCTGTCCCCCTTCTGTAGCCATATCTTGACCACTATGATCAATGAATGTCTCCTCGAATCGGGTAAAGAAATCGGAAACACTTTCATCTTTCTTTTGTTTACATGCTGCTAGCTTATCCCAATTAACTCTCAAAGCAGGCATCATTGTTTTCATTAATGTAATAATCCTACCAGGGAGTTCTGAGATCAAAGCGTCGGGCTTTGCACCACCTACTTGACCTCTATCTGCGGCAATAATAGCGTTCCAATCGCCGCCTAATTCTTGAGCGTGATCCTCTCTACGAATTTTAGCCCATATTGTCTGTGGAACTACATTTCCCATCAACATGTCAATATCTGCTAGATTCATAGTACATGCATCAACTGTTTGCGACAACTCTTTATAGTAACCAGCAGGATTTTTGCGTGAATCTGGTAGTGACTGTTTAAGTGCTAAAACTTCAGACCTTTTCCAGGGGACATGTATCCATATGCGCTGAAAATGCGCAGGAATAGCTGGATTAGCACCTGCTGCTGCAACTTCTTCCTTCCATATTGGAGAAACCTCTCTCATGGGATAGTTTTTCAGTGCTGTCCTAACTGAAGGATCAGAATCAGGAAAAGTCTGTGAGAACAATAGGGATCTGAAAGAAATAAGTGTTCTGACAGCGTTTTCAACCTTAGGACCCACAATAAGTCCTTTGTCAAAGTCAGCCTGAACATCTAACAGATCCTGTGGGACCGAACCCAAATTCATATCCTCCCATTCTTTAGCGAGAGTATCGCACATAACTTTAAAAACATATCTCTGCGTAGGTGCATTCCATTGCAGAAAGGTAGACATAATATCAGACGTACTATATTGGGGACCCTTCTTGATCCATCTACAAGCAAGTGAGTCCAATTTTTCTCGCTCTTCGGAGTCTGGGAATTGACTACGAGACTGTCTTCGAGAAAAAGCTGGAGACACATTTAAAGCTTCAAAGAAAGGTGATAAGAGACCAGAGACAGTATCTGCAAATCGCTTACGCATAGATGGAGAATTTGACATAAGGATAGGGGACAAGGTATTAGGTGAATTAACTAAAGGAGCATTAGGAATTGCCAAAGGAGCAGAAGGCAAAGGAGTTAAAGGCAAAGCTGGCATAGGCAATACTTGAGGAGGCAATTGTGGAAAAGCTGGAGCAGGCGGAAGCACAACTGGCGGCTGAACAGGCTGTAACATCGGGGGTGCATTAGCACCTTGTACATAGGGCGGAGGCAATTTCAATAAGTGCGACATTAGGGAATCTTCCTCAAAATCTTTTCTCTTATCAAGGGAAGAGATAGGCAACGTCGGATAGCATTTATCTATTGCCATTCGATGCTGTCTGTCTGAAATTTCCATTGCATTATCTATTTCATCATCTTTGAATTGCTGAGCAGCCTGTATAATCGTCATTCCCTGTGTTTTCCTATCTCGTTTCGCTTGTTTAATTTCTCTCTGTTTGGCTTCCTTACGCCAAAGGCGAAAAGAGTCAAACATTGCCGGCCGGGCTTTTCTTTTAAATAACGTTGCTTCTAAATTATCTAGCACATCAGTTTCGAAACTACCATTTTCTGGCCATTTTAAAACACCATCTTTCTTTGTATATCGGGTCCATGTCTTATTAAAGGCAATAGGACCAACACCATGTTTAGAATAGAGCTCATATGTGGGAGTTCCAACCGAAGGAATCGGACAGGAGTCCTCAAGCTGGGAGTCCCTATTACAACCAAAGCAACAAAGTTTTCCAAACTTAGTCAGACCAGACATCTCACGATTTTTACTGGCTGTTCACAAACATCAAGGGGGTAAAACTTTCAGTTTACACAGCACAAATGCACTTACCCCTCGGCTTTGGCCACTGCAATGGCCAAATCTAAGGACCTAAGGACAAAACAAAGACCAAAATTTGTGGGCGCGACCCACCAAATACTTAACTAAGGATGTCTTCTTACACCAACAGAGGCCCGTCTATCGTCTCGCTTTACCATACATCATCAAAGAAAGGGCCAAGGCAGGGCGGCAGTCAGGGCAGCAGTCGTCAGTAGCCGTCAGGAAGGAGTAACCGCGCTGAAAAAGACCTTCGGACCACTTCGACATACAGGGGTCGCTTGACGTGGCTCGCGATTCCTCCAGAATTTTCTTGCGGGGTTCCTCACGACCTTCAGGCAGAACCGGTACCGCTGAAGCCGCCCCACGTTGGGCGCCAGTTGAAGAACCAGAACCTTATGGGCCTGGCGGCGCAGGGTACGCCTGAAATCTCCTTGGATTCACCTGCCTCAACTAACAGAGACACGGGACACTCTGTCAGGCGTAAATGATCAGATTTTATTAGCTGCAGCTAGTACAGTTGTCCCAGAAGTACACAAGGTATGTTCTCAGGAGACTGCCACTTTACTTTGTGGCGCACAATCTTATATACCGTATAAAAACCATTTATTAACTACATACACTCCCAGAACACATAGAAAGGAGCCAGTAAGAATAATGTAAAGATAGAACAGAGCCAATAGAAATGTCGGAAAACAAGACAGCACCAATAGAAGGAATTGGAAAACAAAGTATCAAGTGACTTAAGGTTGCCTCCCCTCCAGCTGTGTTTGTCACCCCTCCCTTGAACTAATTCATTAACCGATCCACAACGAAGTTGCATGTGGTGCGATAAGTTTGTGTGCGTTTGGAGGACAGTTGTGAAATGAGAGAATACTAGCAAAGGACAGCGAAGGCCAGACAATAAGATAAGATCGGCGGAGAATAGTGTGAGCCTACAGATAGTTGAAACAAGGATTAGAAAACCAGACAGGGATTAGTGTACTCGGTCAGACCTTAATACCAGCCTTGTAAAGATAGAGGCAGAAGGCTGTTTTGAACACCATGTTGCAGAATAAGCAGAAAAGGCAGAATGGACTTCGTTCGCTGTGCTGCCTGAGTGAAGGCAACATAAAATGGCGGCGGGCCACAAAATGGCGGGTCGATACGATCGTATTAAAAATCGAATTTCCTCATACCCTGATTGAGGGTTTTGGACTTAATACTGAAGAATACAGAATAACATTCAAGGAGACTTGAAGAACCCAGAGTCAGTCCTGGGTGGAATTTGTGGATTTTTAAGTAAAAATGCTGGGTTACAGGTTAGAAGGTAACAACATTATGATAGCCTTTACAATCTAACCAGGAAAGAGCATCTATTGAGTAATTCTCACAATGAGAAACTACATGAGTTCCTGGTAGACTTAGGCCCACTTTCTCTTCTAGAGTTGGGGAAGAAGGCAGACCACTGGGTCAAGACAAAGGTGACCAAAATTACCACTAGTGGGGAGGATCACAAGAAAGAGGCCAAAAAAGCTGCCTTATGGTAAAGATGGGAACCAAAATAAAAACAAATGTGCATATTTATGAAAAATGATGCACAACTGCGCTGTTGTGTGTCAACATTTTTAACACCGCATAATGACTTTTGTTAGCGCCATGCGAGAGAACCATATTTAGAAAACAGTGCACCATAGCACTAAAAAAAGTTCTAGCATAAAAAAATAAAATGACACTAACCTTTGTAACAGGTTGTAAAGAAAAATTACACTAATGCTGTAAAAGTGTCACTAGCATGATTTGCAGCACAGTTTTTGATGCTAATCATTATTGCACTATTTTTTCATTAAAATTGTAAAAAACAATCCCGCAAAAATGGCAAACAGAAGCCTTGAGGACCCAATATGGGAAATGCAGGACAGGAGAGACCCCAAAGAGACTCCAATCAACCCTGTACAAGCCAGGATGGATAGACAGACTCACAGAAGAAGGAGAAAAGGAAGAGGAAGTGTCACTTCAGTGAGGGGGAAAATGACATATTGGTCAGAGGGGTGAGGGGGCACCAACACCAGCTCTTTGTCAACTCCAAATTCCCAAGGAAGGAGGCCACATGACAGTCAATAGTCGATAAAGTCAACAGTGTGACAGAGGTGAAGAGCACTGTGACCGATTGTAAGAAGTGCTGGCTTGATTGCAAGTGCACTAGAGAGAAACTGGTCAGCAACCGGAAGGCAGCACTGGAGACCGGAGATGGAAGTCTGATACCTCAGAAGCAGCTGGTTGAGCTGGAGGAGATGGTGGCAGTGGTCTTCGCAGAGGAGTTGGTCATCATAGTCCCAAGACAGTGCAGCATTTTCAAGAACAACCACAAATGATGGTAAGTGGCAGTGGGAGGGGGCAATCTGGTAACTAACAAATGGCAGAAGGGGGAGGCATATGAAACATACTGTATGCATGCAAAAGGTTTGCATGGGTGCACAATAATGGCTACACTCATGTAATGGACACTCACCTTCCCGCCTACATGCACAGACCTTTCCTCAACCCTCACATTACTCCCTTCGCTGTGGCAACTGTACTATCTGCCTCTCATTGGACAACATGTACACGGTCTGTTGCACAGGGTGGGCCAGCAAGAGCTGGAGTATGCCTCCCAGCACCATTGGGAATGGGCACAAAGGTGATAATGCACCATATATGGGACATGTCTGTGATCATCATCTGCGCTACCAGGTCACCACACTGCAAGGGTTCCCTATTAGTGCTGTGCACTAAGGGATACCTTCCTGCATAACATCAGTTATAAGTGGTCCTACAATCTCACTGGGGGACATTTTTACCAGGCCTTAGCACAACGCCATCATCATTTAGATTGATGCCAATGTGGCTTTAAGGTGCCCATTTCCTTTTGTCCTATGAGCAAAGCTGAACAATGCATCTATAACACTACTTGCACCATAATATGCCTATGCCAGATATTGTGTATGAAAGAGGGATGGGGATATCCCTATGCAGGGAGGGCAGAAAAAATGGGGCAGTTAACTGTGCAATCTTTTTATGTCAATTGTAAGGCCTGCCAAAGGCAGACATTCAAGTGACACACCCATTGTAATCAATAGATCGCCCTGTGCTTTGCTGCACTAGTGCCATCATTTATGGTGCTAGTTTAGAAAAGCATCACAATAGTGCCATAACTCATGAGGCCACTGTGGAAATGTTCTCCATGGTGCCCTGTATTGTAAATATGGTGCTGCCATAGTGTCAGGAGGTGGGGACAGAGGGGCACAAAAAATGTTTTGCATCAGGGTCCATGCCCCACTGTCGTGTATATTGTTCCCTATTCATGATGCACAATACAACACACATTCTAAACTTAAATTAATGGGACATACAAAGACGTTCTGACACTCTCTTCTCACTCCTACACCACCCTTGAGTTGGACAAAACTGAAGCAATGTGACAAATTTGGAAAGCATCAGAAGCTGGGTGGGTTAGACGTGTTGCATGAGAATACCCCCAGAAATACACATGGAATGCTAACTACATGCAGTGTTAGGTGTGAGAGGGGCATATTTTACCAGGCCATGAGAAGGCATGCAAGGTGGGTGTATCAGTCTATGAAATCGGGACTTGCAGATTGTGTCAATGGAGCGTACCTACAAATGATGTTTTAGTGGCATGTCACTAAGGCAACAAGATCTAGAGCCTGATGACTTATGTCCACAGCTACTACAGTCCAAGATTGACATTTCAATATCCCATTGCTGAGGATGATGCCTTACCTGAGCTGCCTTCCTGAATTTCTCTGATGGGTTGAATGACCAGCTGCAAACCATCAATCCCAAAACGCTCCAGGACGTCCTTGATGCCATTCGGACACCAGCTCCAGTAACAGGGAGGACAAACAGCATTGCACAGTCTCCACGTGACCCACCAAACGCCCAACACACACCACCGACCAGCTCACCCACATCTTTGGACTCCCAGGACCCAGACATTATCCTCCAATAAAACAGTGGTAGGAGTCCAGAGGGAGTTGGCACAGCAGGTGCAGGTGGGGATGGAGACCATGGCAGGCACCCTAGATGGAGTCCATAGGTGCCTCAGTCTGAATAAGGACAATTCCACTGCCATCAGCGGCACCCATTCTCTGCTATGTGGACTTTTTAAGCGCCACATTTGAGCTGCTTATTGATACAAAAATGGTGCAAATTTACAAAATACAATTGCATTTTGCAAGTTGGCGCAATTTTTGCAATAACAAATTACGCAAATGTGACGCTAAAAAAGTATAAATATGGGCCTTGGTGTCCTGAGGCTGAGGGCCAAATAAATCCCCTCCCAAAGTTGCACCAGTGAGATTGACAGGTTAGAGGCAATCCAAACTGTCCTGGAATCCATGCAGCGGATGCTGGACTCCCTCATTGACAACCTTGCTGCCTACCACCATGATGTGGCTGCTGTTTTGGAAAACCAGCAGTTCCTCCTTGATGCAGTGATGCTTTTTATCTTTCCACAGATGACAGCTGCCAAGACCTTGGAAACCACATGTCTAGTCCCTGATGTGTGTGTTCCCCCTTCAACTTCAACAACAGCACCACCAATGGCACAGGAGGCACTGAACACATCAGAGGATGAACATATGGAAAGCAACACAAAACAATGATGGACAGAGTGCTGAACAATGCAAACGCTCACCCCCAGTCACAGATCTGGGTTTAATCCATTGTTCTGCTGTTCACCATGTCACCCCAGTTTGGACCCAGCCATATGCAGATCAGTCTTGACCCTGTTCCTCATGGAAACAGTCCAGAGACCTCTGTGTACTCTTTGCAAAATTCCTTTGTGCCTTTGTGCCCAGCCTGGCCCAGGTCCCCAGCACTGCACCCTGTGATGCTCAACTCGCTGAATTGTTCTCCGGCACCGTGGGACCTTCTTTTGTTGTGCTGCATCAGCTGTGTTTTGCACCTCCTTTGAACCTAGGTCCTGCAGCTTCTGGGGGTGCTGGCTGGAATCCTGAGTGCTCTCTAAAGTGCTGAGAGCCACATCCTCCTCCTCACACAGAGTTGAGGCTCTCAGGTCTCTCCTGGGTCTATCCAGTGCCATTTTGATGAAAAATTCACTTTTGTCATAAGCCAAGGCTTGTTGGCGCCTTCCAACACGAACTATCATCTGCAACGATCTTCACACCGTGCAACATCTTTTGCATCATGTAGGAACCCGCTCGCATCTTCTTAGGGTGCCTTTCTGCAGGCTTCAACTAACCAGGGACTCTTCTTTTGCACCCTCTTCTGGGTTGGCAGGGGTTCCTGTCCTTCCTGGAACTTCTTTCGACTTCTGGACTTGGTCCCCTTCATTTGCAGGTCTTCAGGTCCAATAATCGAGCAGTTGATCTGTGTAGTCTTGGTTGGCTGCTGCAAAATCCCCAAAACGAGGTGTAGTGTGTCCTAAGGAAACTTGCAGTACTTTACTCCTGATTTTCTGGGCTCTGGGGTGGAGTAATTTACTTACATTTACTGTATTCTTACTCTCCCAGCGATTCTGCACACACTACACTTGTCTAGGAGGGAATTCGTGATTCACATTCCACTTTTTTACTATATGGTTTGTGTTGCCCCAGACACATTTTCTCTATTGCATTCTATAGGATTTCCTACTGTTTGCATTGTTCTATGACTATTTATTTGTCTAATTTTGGTGTCTAGTGTATACATTGTGTATACTACTTACCTCCAGAAGGAGTATTGTTTCTAAGATATTTTTGGTACTGTGTCACCCAAATAAAGAACTTTATTTTTGGTAACACTGAGTATTGTCTTTACTTGTGTATAAGCACTGTGTAACTATAAATGGTATTGAATGAGCTTTGCATGTCTCCTAGTTCAGCCTAGGCTGCTCTGCTGTAGCTACCTCTATGAGCCTAAGCTGCTAGAACACTACTACATTCACTAACAAGAGATAACTATACCTGGTGTAAGGTGTAAGTACCCAAAGTACCCACTGCAAACCAGGGCAGACTCCTACACAAGGTGTCAAAGCTAACTAGTGTTGCACACTACTAGTGCACAAACTTCTAACATATCCTAGATACCAGGTAAACATTTACCATGATCATCCTATATACCAGTTATGTGACCATGGTTGGTCAAAGTCATCATGCTGGATAGCTCATGAATGTCCCTCTGCATATGTCACTTACCTGAGAACCATTAACATGTACCACACTCATCTGAACAAGGCCTGCAACTTAAATGTGGAATCAACAAACTATGGAGCTTCTCTACAAGCCCCCTAGGTCACCGAAGTATCACTTTTTTCCTTATAAAAATTGATGCACCGGCTGTGCAAGGAGCTGGTTAAGAAGTCCCTATGTGCCAGATATGGTGAGGACAGATGTCTGGACACACTGCTACATTGAATCTATATGTGACGTGTATTGTATGTGAGAATGTAGGGTGGATTACTCACTAATGTAATACAGAGATGTATGAATCCACTCCAATATCCATTTAGCTCACTACATGATGGGCTGTGCCATGACAACATGCAGAGTCCTAATGCAACTTAATGTGTCACACAATGCTTCCCAACGCCTGTATATGTATCAATAAGCTCAGGTCAGCGTGTTGCACAACACTCAGCAACACCATCTGATATATGGGTACATGCATGCCCCACATCTTATCTGCACAGTGATCTAGCAACAGTACTAGCTGATAGTGTTCATTGTGTGGAGCTGTTTGCATGACTTCATTGGACATTACCAGGACCTGAGCTTCTGAAAATGTACTGAGTAATGGCATGTCATATGACAATGTTGTATGGACATCCCTAATATCATACACACATGTCAAGATCTATGAGGATGACATGGGTTGCCAATGTTTACACATCCAAAATGGAGTATGGGGTATAAACAACATGGGTGTGCAAATCAAATTCAGTGTTCATGTGTGGTATGATGAGATTAGTCCTAACTATCCAATGTGCTTATTTACGAGCCACTGGCACCCTCGGTGTGTCACTTTTTGTAGGGGAAAACGTGAAGCACTGGTGGTGCAAGGTGCTCAATGATAAGCCCCTTAATGCCCTATTCAAATGACCTTAATCCTAAATGCCTTGAGCTACTGGGTACTATGGGGGTTATTCCAACTTTGGAGGAGGTGGTAATCCGTCCCAAATGTGACGGATTTACCACCAGCCGTATTACGAGTTCCATAGGATATAATGGATGTGAGAAACTGGGGCTGATTGCAGAGGCCCCCTAACTTTTTGCCCCCATTTTCCACTTTATGCTGGTGTTTTCCTGACTCTGATGGTGCCCTGGGTACTGCTAACCAGTCCCAGGGCCTGTGCTCTGTGTAAAATGGATATGTAAATTAGGCTAATTATAATTGGCTAAGTTAACCTACCTATAAGTCCCTAGTATATAGTAGGGCATGTAGGTTTAGGGACCACAGCATAGGTGGTGCACACCTAGGTGCATTGCTGAGGTGCCCAGTGTCATTTTAAAAGCAAGCCTGCCTTGCTGGCTGCTTTTAAATTAAAGTTATATGCAAATTCAACTTTGGAATTAAAGGTACTTCCAAAGTCTTCAACTACCTTATTTTTACATATAAGTCACCCCTAAGGTGTGCCCTATGTGCCCCTAGGGCTGGGTGCCATGTAACTATAAGCAGGGACTTTATAAAAATAGATTTATAAGCCCTGGTGAGGTAAAAACAGCCAAATTCGTTTTTCCCTCATTGAAGTAAATGGCCTTCATAGGCTAGAATGGGCAGACTTTATTTTAAATTTTAAAGTCCCCTTAAATGTTACATACCAAGAATGTGGTATCAAATTGATTGTTATAATAAATCCCCCAACTTCCAGTTGTTGGATTTAATATAACTAGTGCAGGTAAAAAGTTTAGACTTTACCTAAAAAGTTGCCAATTTCAGCTCTGCATTGTTTTTGCTGCTGTGCTCTGATTGGCCAGCCTGCAGCAGCTTCTGCCAGGCTACTTTAATGAGGTGTGAAGTGGCCTGACTTCACACAAAGGAATGTGCTTGGGGGAGAGAATCTCCCCTCAGCAGATGGTGAGGCAGGAAGGGGGAGGGCTGCCAAACTGGTCTTCAAAGGCAGAGAAGGACATCTGGAGCACCCAGCAACACCCCCACATCCTGCAACCCCAGACAGCTAGGTGCCCCCTTGATTAGATTAGGAGAGGGCAGGAGAGGGGTGTGTTTATGATTTTTAGCCACACCAGTGGGTGGGCTCAGCCAGATCTCTCCTCCAAAAATCAGATTCATCCATTTTGGATTTTTAGAGACTGTTGCCTTCTGGGATGGATTTTTGCCACACTTCCCAGGAAGTGGTCATCACAGGGGGACGACCCTGTCCCTGATTGGAGAACCAGGGCCCCCCTGCTTTTCACCCAGGAGCAAGGATAAAACTGGCAGACCTGCACCCACGCCTCAGATCCCCACCAAATTTCAAGAAGAAAGAACTACAAGGAGAAGAAGGACTGCCCTGCTGGACCCCTGGCCTGCACCTGGACCCTGCACTCAGAAAGACTGCACCAGCTGCACACTTGGGCTTCACCACAAGAAGGACTTTGCCTGGCTTCCACTGGTTCAAGGAGGGACTCCCTGTTTGCTACAGGTGAAAAATTGCTAACCAGAGTCCCCTGCACCAACTCCTGAAAAAGTGACCAGCTGACCACTGCCCAGTGGCCAAAAAGGAGTTTGCGCCAGGTGCACTCTGGGAGTTGAAGTCCGCACTTCCCAAGGACCATCACAGAACTTCTGGACCCTTGGGGTGAGCTGTGGACCCCAAAAGAACCTTAAAAGAACATCTGGGTGAAGCCCCAGAAGTTTGGAAAAGATTGGAGAAATTTTAGAAAAAAGCTCCATAAAGTGACCGACTCGACGCGGAAATTCTAGCCGGCTTGCCTCAACCGCGACCCGGCCTGACTTCGTGGTTCGTCCCGGTCAAGAAAAACATCCGAAAAAGAGACTAAGTCCGAACGTAAAAAGTTGACCGGGACCTTCCAGCCATCGTATCCGAGAAGGGCTCCACGGACGTCGGATCAAGATCCAGGTTTACCCCGGTCGAAGGATTTTCATCTCGAAAAAACGACTAAGTCCGAAGGTAGAAATCACCACCGAGGAAACCGACTTCGCGTATCCGGACAAGGGCTCCAGGAGGTCGGATCCAACTGGCAGGTTCGTCCCGGTGAAGAAAAACTTCAAAATAAAGACTAAGTCAGAAGGTAACTTTTTAACCGAGGCCTCCCGCGACCTGTAGCCGAGCAGGGCTCCATCGCGGTCGGCCTGAAAGTTTGACTTTGTCCCGGTCCTGGTGCAACCAGATGACCCGATTGGCGCTTTTTGTTTCTATGCGCTAGAAAATAATAATACTTTAAAAATTCATATCTCCGGTTCCCCTGAACCGATTTTAATCGTTTTTGTGTCATTTTAAAGATAAAAATATAAGCTATTTTTATAAATTGGTTTTGGATTTTTAAACTGTTTCCTGTGTTTTATTTAATTACTGTTTTGTGATATTTGAATGCTTTACACTTTGTCTCCTAAGTTAAGCCTTGACGCTCGATGCCAAGCTACCAAGGGTAGAGCTGGGATTAATTTACTGAGACCTAACTGTACTTTTGTGGAGGTTTGTGGCTTGTTGCTAGGTGTAGGTACCTACCTGCCCTACCAATAACCCATTTTCCAACAATGGACTTGTAATATGGCTGGTGGTATATCCGTCACTTTACCGTCACTTTTGGGATGGATTACCACTTCCTCCAAAGTTGGAATAACCCCCTATGTGTAGCACAGAAAGCAGTAACACCTACTGTGACCAACATATTGCCACCTTCCATGAACGTTTTCAACCGAGTACTTCTGGCACATGTCTTGACTGTCATCGCTGGGTTTGTCTGCATGTATACCTTTTCCAACAACCAGAAGGCCCCTGCTGCACACGTTTGCCAACAGTGCATCACTTTGTTGTACTCCACACCCTCAACATAACATCTGACATACTGTCAATAGCCAAGAAAAGATAAAGCTGTCCAAAAGGACACACAGTCAATTTTTACATGGCATTGAACACATCATACAACACAAACCTTGCACTACACATTAGACATACAGGATGACAAAAAACTTGCAACCTCACCAATGGTTTATGGGGCAGGTCCACCTGCAAGAAATGACACGAGACATAGCACTCTGAATGTTGAACAATGAACACAATGGGCAAATGTTACATATTACAATTTTTTGGGATGGACATAGGTGAGTTAGTTTAGGGAAAATTCAAGTGAGCCCTCCAGCATGTCTATTTGACAGCCATTGGTAGGCCCAGCTAGCATGTACAGATATGTGCTTGAACCATACATACATGTCTCAGCTACATTGGTAACATTTTGCAGAGGACATCCTCTGACAATTTTCACAAGCATAGCACATTGTTGTGTCACTATGAGAATACATAAGTCATGGAACACACTCATCCATGACCACCTATACTCCTGCATCATGTTTGTCATCACATGTACATGACCATGTAACATACTACAGTGGCCAGGCCCGTGATAGACTTGGACAATTGTGCCTGGTAACCATGTACCTTTGCACCATGACACATGTGTTAGCTTTGGTGCACTTCAAAATCTTCTAGCTAAACACAGTAAACGAAGACAGTAATATGCCATTTGCCTGACTGACGCTGCATTGCTGCCCTTCTCATGATGCAGGTTGGCACAAACACACTACTCACAGTCCTTCCCTTTGTCATGACATGGTAAAGTAACCACTATGGTCTCCAGTCATGCAATTACAAACTAGGAATGAGCAACATATAAGTTGTACTTACCGATAGTTCTGCCAACCTCTATTTCCATGTGATACAGGAGGTCCTGTTCTTGGGAAATTAGGTCTGCCCACCAGTGCTTCAGCTGGTAGTCTGTGCACTCCACAGCAAAGATGCATGTCAACTGGGATAGCACCTTGCTCCACAGCAGCTTCCATGCCTCTGTCTTATACCCCAGAATAACAAACCCAGCTATGGCCACCATAACGGGGAGGAAGTTGCAGACCGGCCAAATGAACCCTCCCAGCTCATCTGCTATCATTCTCCTTGCCCTTCCCTGACATGTTGCACCCAAAACTCAAATGCAAACAAAACCCCCCCAAAAAATAACCCAAACTACCCCTAACTACCCCAACCAACTTATTTACCTAAGAAACAAACACCCAACAATATAAAGCACAAAATGACAAAAACACTACGAAAAATCTTTAGGGACACAATGCAGACAGCACAAAAGATTCACAGAAGACCACTCCTCACACCAGCACCACAAAACCTCTCCCAAGCACACAAAAAAAAGACTGTAAAGGGAAAGTGAAAGTAACAACTTTTTCATGTGTGCAGCAAGGAAGTTCAATTGCATCACTTCCTGGGTGTTTGCGTCATGCTTTGATGTTATGCCTTGTGTTTTGTGATGCCTGATAGCCATGCATGTTTTTTTGAAGGATGACTGACAGGACACAACATTTCAATTTTGACGCACAGGTGCGATGCATCATTTTTTCTATACACAATGGATGAAAATGACTGCATGCATTGTATTATTTTATGCAAACAGTGAAATGTGTTTCTTTAAGTATGTTGGTCTGTGGGATGCATGGGAGGAGTGATACTGAGTGTACATCTGCATGATACAATTTCCCACATGCATGTCTTCACAAGTGTAAGTGTGTACTGTGAATGTACATATGTGAGGAACCTTGCATTGTTGGTCTTACACAACACAGGTTTTACATTTCCACTGTTTATTTCACCACACAGCTTCTAATAGCTGGCCCCTGGGTGAGACAGGTTCATGCACATGATACCCTAGACAACTGTATACCTAGGGATGCTGGTGACCTGGCCTGGTATATGACACACTAACCCAGACCTATGCAAGTGGATGCGTGTGACAAACTATGTTGTGTACCAAGGCCTGACATCATAATGTAATGCAGCATGTGTAAATTACAGTTCCCCATGCATGCAAGTTTTTGGATATGGTGGACTGACATGTGTCATGGTTGGTGTTTATGTGAAATGCTAATGAAGTGGAATATGTTCTTCATGTGTGATCAGTATTGCCAACTACAGTGGTGTGTTTAGGGATGTAACTTCTACAAACTTAGGAATCCTTCACGGTTAAGTGGACACCATCATAGAAAAACTCTTTGCTCATATCAGTGTTTAAAATGTTCACCCATGTAGATACATGTGTACTGTATCTACATGTTCAGAGTTGTTTTTTCCTAAACACCATGCCATATGTTGCATGTTTTCATCTGCCCATGTGCACAGTTATAAGCCACACTAAGACTGGCCCACATAAGGGGAACATGTGGGAAATAATTTAGTGTCAATTTTATTAGCACATACGCTTTGACTGTACAATTATTTACCATGCAGTTTTGCAAATAATTCCTTTTCAGCCTAGAATCTGCATGGCAGGGCTGCTGTTAAACAGGGATGGCAGGCCACTCTTCAGTGCACCAGTGGCATTTTAAATGCCCCCACAACCACATTGGTGCTTGTATGGGCCTGAGATTAAGGTGGCCCCCTCGGCACTGTTCACTGTGCACGGGTGGCAGGCCCCTGACTATGTACAGAGTGGATGGCACCCCCTCTGGGAAATTTGGGACAGGTGGAATCTTCAAGTTCAATTTTAGCACTGCAGGGAACAGTCAAGTGCAGAAATCCAACTGCACAACTGAAGTCCCCTGCCCAATTATGTACAGGGGGCTTATAGGTTGTTGATGTCAGCCTTGCCCTATCATGTACTAGGGACTTACAGGTTGTCGATGTTGGCCTTGCCCTATTATGTACTAGGGACTTACAGGTTGTTGAAGTCAGCCTTGCCCTGTTATGTACTAGGGACTTACAGGTTTTTGATGTCAGCCGTGCCCTATTATGTACTAGGAACGTATAGGTTGGTTATGCTGGACTTGTCCTATCATTTACTAGGGATTGACATGAATATGTTTTGTTATTTGATATTTATTCTTCTTATGTATTGCTAGGTCATTTGATAGTTTTGGGTCAAGGTCATGTCTGCACACCCAAGGTACAGATAGTGTCAGTTGCCACTTTCATCAGTCACACTTGTTTGTGCTGACAAAGCACACAGGTGTAGTTGATGGCAATGTGATTGGGATATTTATTGTCCTTCACATTGCTGGCCTGTGGCTCATTTCAGACCACTGCAGCACAAGTAGGTGGTATCTCACAACCATCCTTTTCTGCCTTCTTCCCTATGGTAGTGGACACCAGCATCTACCTCATTCCACACCACATCCTGTTCCAGAATATGTATCTTGAGTTACATGGCTAAAATGTTGCTCTGAACATTGAGCATTTTACAATGTGTGATCATAAACACACATTGAAGCCAAATTGTGTGACATAGGCTTTTAGGACAATGTTGCTGGCACTGTTGCTGCACATTTTCCTTGTTACTGATCGTCCTTATCCTCACTGTCCCGCTGTTCATGCACATCATGGTAAGTAATACTTGTAAATTTTACTAACAGCCATTGGTTCTTCTACAGGCTAAGCAATATTTGCCATACAATTTCCAATGTTTGCAGGGTGAAATAACTGATCTCCACACAACTCTTAACACTAGTCACAGCAATTGTGTAGTGTCTAAGTCACCTCCGCATATTGACTGGCAAAGTTAAGTAGAGGAGTGTCTCGGCTGTCCTTCCAAATTTGTATGTTTGACATGGGCACTTACGCACAGCTTCATTCACCATTCTTCATCGCATAAGTGTGTTTGAATTGTGTGAAACCTAGCAGCATAGTGGTTGCTGCTAAGGGGTATATTTTAAGTTGTTACCTGTGATTGTGACATTCAGACTTTGATTTGTTATTTAGCAGACACTGACCTACTGTTGTTGGTATTGATTACCTTTGTCCTACCAACACCATACAGCTGAACAGAAGTCTTTGCATGTTTTTTTCTGTATGAGTGCTGTCAAATATCAACTAGACACACTTGTGTGATATGTGTGTTGCAATGTAAAATATTTGTACTACAGGCTATGAAAACATTTCACCCACTCATTCATTTATTAGGGCATTGTGTGTAGTTGTTTGTTGTTCCTGAGTGTGTTCCTATTTGTTTTCCAACTGTTGTGCCCTTGTCATGCTTTCCAAAATGTGTGTGAATTATTAAGGTATGTGTAGCAGGCTGGCCTGGTTTGTAGTGGCTACCTTGGGTACTTACTCCTTATACCAGGTCCAGTTATCCCTTATTCGTGAAATGTTGTAGTGTTCTAGCAGCTTAGGCTGATAGAGGTAACTATAGCAGAGCAGCTTAGGCTGATCTAGGAGAGATGCAAAGCTCATGCAATAACCCACTGGCATCTTCCTAGGGTGCATTGCTGCAGTCTTTGTCCAACCAGGGACCTTGTTGTGCCACACTCAGCTCTTCCCTGGCAGGCTCCCCTCCACCCAAAAGCTCAGCTGTATCAGCTTCCAGCTCCTCTGGTGTAGATTCTGCACAGGCAGAGAATACATCTTCCTCAAAAGGGGGATCATCTATGGAGGGAAAGATAGTGGACAAGTGTTCACCCTTCATACCCCTAGTTTTTGGGAGCACTTGGTCCATTGTTCCAGGATCCAAGTTTCCCTGTCCTCTTTGCTTCTTGGCCTGAGCCCTGGTAAGAGCAAAGATATGCCCAGGAATACCCAGCTGCATGGGCCTCCAACTCCGCTTTAGCCCAAGCTGAAGTCTCCAAATCATTGCCTAGCAGACATTCTACAGGTAAATCAGTGGCTACCAAAACTTTCTTTGGATCAGTAACCCCCCCCCCCAGTTGAGATTCACAACAGCCATGGGGTGGCTAACAGTGGTGCAACAGGTGTCTGCCACTTAGTACTGGTGACGAAGTAGGTGCTGTTCAGGGGCAACCAGTTTGTCTATCACCATTGTGACACTGGCACCTGTGTCCCTGTAGACCTCAACCTGAACACCATTAATAAGGGGTAGCTGCTTGTATTTACCCACGTTAAGTGGACAAGCAACTAAAGTGGCTAGGTCAATACCACCATCAGAGACTAAAACAGCCTCAGTGATCTCCCTAACTAGACCAACCCCAAATAAATTGCGAATGCTGAGCCCAGCTTCACCCTTTGATTGGCTATTAGTAGTGCTCTTCCCACCACCACTGCTATTACTAGGGGCACTAGTGGTTGCAGCGGGGGTTGTGGTGGTGAGAGGCTTGGTGTTTCTTTTTGGACAATGACGATCAGTTGCCCAATGGCCTTTGGCTCTGCACATATAACACCAAGGTTTCGTATCTTTGTGAGAAGAGGATTTGGACCCACCACCCCCATTTTTGTGGGCCTGATTAAGACTCTGAATATTTTTTATATTTCTCCCCACCCTTGTCATGTGACTTACTATCCTTCTTCTTGCTGCCATTGTCATCCCCTCTATGAGCTTTTCTGCTCACCCTTGTTCTGACCCATTTGTCTGCCTTCTTTCCCAATTCTTGGGGCGAGGTCAAATCTGAGTCCACAAGATACTGATGCAACCATTCAGACACACAGGTATTCAAAATATGCTCTAACAGAATCAATTTATATAGGTTTTTATCATCAGTCACCTTACTGCCATTTAACCAACCTTCCGGGCCTTCACAGAACAGACTACAAAGTCTGTCAAGTCCTGTGATGACTCCTTTCTGGTCTCTCTGAACTTTATCATGTATTGCTCAGTGGTTAAGCCCAGACCATCCAAGAGTGCACTTTTAAAAATTGGATAATTATCTGCATCATCCTATCATCACAATAAGGAGTCTGTCTCTCCCTTTACCAGAGAAGGATAGCCACGGGATAGCAGCCCACTGAATATGAGGGACCCTCTGAACTTTACAGGCCCTCTTAAGTGCAGCAAACCACTTATATATGTCATCACCATCCATGTAAGGAGGGATAACTTTATGCAGATTCCTAGAGTCAAATGAAGGTTCCCTAACATTTGAATTTCTAAAACTGCTTCTGCCACCATGGGGAACTAACCCCAAACCCTGCCTTTCCTTTTCCACAGCCAGGGATTCCTTGTCTAAGGCCAACTGTTGCTGCAGTAGCCTCAGTCTGACCTCCTCTAACCTCAGCTTTCTGAGTTTCCTATCTAGGGACTGATCCTCAGGGTTAGATGGGTTGGATGCCTCTGAAACAGAGGTAACCTGCGAATGTGCAGAGGTAGTTCTATCTCTAACAGGGACCACTCTAGTGACCTGGCCTCTGGGGGTGAAGGGAGCCCTACTAGTGTGTGAACCCTTCCCAATATCAGTTGTACTAAGGGGCGTGTTAACAGATACATCTGTGGAAGTACCCTCCCCAGGATTGTCATTTTGCTCCTCTGAGCCTTCCTGGTTGGAATCATCCTCTGCCTCTTCCCCTGTCTGATCTGGACCAGTGCTGAGTCCCTGGTCATCTAGGAGGAGAAGATTGAAGAGGAACTCCTTATTGGGGTTCATCCCAATCCTTAAACTTCTTTCAATGCAAAGACCCCTCAAACCTTTAAAGTTTAGATTCTCATAGGTAGTCTTGACAACTCTAGGGGTAGCTTCTACAGAAGACATATTGAAAGAGAAAAAGTTCAGGAAAGTGAGTAAAAAGTTAGTAGAATAACAGAGCTAATGTTTTAGAGAAAAGAAGAAAACCTTTTAGAACTTTGTAAAACCTTTTTCAAAGTTTAAAGAACTTTTTAGAAAGTTAGAACATTACTTCTAGGTATATACTATGTATGCTCTAAGTATTGGAGCAAGCTTTTCTTGTGAAAAGCACCAGTAACAAAGTGCAAAGCAATAGCAAGTACTTATCCCACCATTACATCATCAATGTAAGAGGCTGGCCTGGTTTGTAGTGGGTACCTTGGGTACTTACACCTTGTACCAGGTCCAGTCCCCCCTTATTATGAAATGTAGAGTGTTCTATCAGCTTAGGCTGATAGAAGTAGTTATAGCAGAACAGCTTAGGCTGAACTGAAAACATGCAAAGTTCATGCAATACCACTTATAGTTACACAGTACTTATATACAAGAAAATACAATGCTCAGTTTCGCCAAAAAAAGGTAGTTTATTTGGGTGACAAAGTACCAAAAATATATTAGAAGCAATACTCCTTCTGGAGGTAAGTATTATACACAATATATACACTAGACACCAAAATAAGGTAAGTAATTAAACAGAGGATGGTGCAAACAATGGGAAATGCTATAGAATGCAATGGGAGAAAATAGGTCTAGGGGCAACACACACCATATACTAAGAAAGTAGAATGGAAATAACAGATTCCCCCCTAGACAAGTATAGTGTGTGCAGAATTACTAGGAGAGTAAGAATACAGTAAAGGTGAGTAAATTACCCCACCCCAGAGCTAAGGAAAGCCGGAGTAAAGTACTGCAAGTCTCCTTAGGACACACAACACCTCGTCATATAGATTATTGCAGAAACCAACCAAGTTTGCAAACAACAACTGCTGGATTTCTGGACCTGAAGACCTGCAAAAGAAGGGGACCAAGTTCAGAAGTCGAAAGAAGTTCCAGGATGGCCAGGAGCCCCTGCCAACCCAGAAGAGGGTGCAAAAGAAGAGTCTCTAGTTGGACGAAGTCTGCAGGAATGCACCCTAGGAAGATTCCAGTGGGTTCCTGCATGATGCAAAGGATTTCCCATGACGTGAAGTGGGATGCAGACGTGATTTCGTGTTGGATGTCACCGACAAGCCTTGGTTATGACAAAGTTGCATTTTGCATCAAAATGGTGCTGGCTGGACCCAGGAGGGACCAGGGGTCACACCTCGGTGTGAGGAGGAAGAGGAGGCTCTCAGCACTTTAGAGAGCCCTCACAATGCCAGACAGCACCCAAGACACAGGGACAAAGGAGGTGCAAAACACAGTTGGTGCAGCACTGTAAGGAAGGGTCCCACGCCGCCGGATCCAACTCAGTGAGTTGAGCATTGTAGGATAAAGTGCTGGGGACCTGGGCCAGGCTGTGCATGAAGGAATTTTGCAAATAGTGCACAGAGGCCTCAGGAGGTGAATAAGAAGCGGTGCACAGAGGTTTTGTCGCTCTCAGGGAAGGAAAGGTCTTACCTCCTCCAGATTGCGTCAGCAGGACCTCAGGACCGTCTGTGTCGATGGGGTCCACCTGCTGTGTTCCAAGGAGCATGCCCGTCGCTGTGAGAGGAGTCCAAGAGTACTGTTTGTCGACTTAGAAGGTGCCTGCGTGAGAAGGGGAGTGACTCTGTCACTCCATGGGAGATTTATTTGGTCCTTCTAGTGCAGGATGAAGACAGGGAGTCCTCAGAGTGTGCACACCGTGGAAACTGTATCCCTTGTGGATACTTTGTTACTGTTACAGCGGTTCCTTAAGCAGGCTGCGGTTGATCCGAGGATGAAGTAGTAGTTGCAGAGGATTCCTGTTGGAAACTTACAAGTAGAATCTGAAGAGAACCCACAGAAGAGACCCTAAATAGCCCTGAGAAGGGGATTGGCTACCTTATCAGGTAAGGGCCTATCAGGAGGGGTCTCTGACTTCACCCTCTGGCACTGGCCACTCAGAGCACTCCAGAGTGACCCACAACTTGCAAAGCACTATTGCTGAAGTTTGGGACACACTGGAGGAGCTTTGGCACCACCCCTAGGGTGGTGATTGACAGGGGAGTCGTCACTCCCCTTTCCTTTGTCCAGTTTTGCACCAGAGCAGGGGACAAGGGGTGCCTGAAACAGTGTAGACTGGCATATGCAAGGAGGGCACCATCTGTGTCCTTCAAAGCATTTCCAGAGGCTGGTGGAGGCTAACCCTCCCCAGCCTGTAACACCTATTTCCATAAGGGACAGGGTGTAACACCCTGCTATCAGAGACAATGCTTTGTTCTGCCTTCCTGGGACTGAGCTGGCCAGACCCCAGGAAGGCAGAACCCTGTCTGTGAAGTGGCAGCAGCTGTGGCTGCAGTGCAAGCCTCAGAGAGCTGGTTTGGCAGTACTGGGGGTCCATGGTGGAGCCCCCAGGATGCATGGAATTGGCTCCCCAATACCAGATTTGGAATGGGGGTACAATTCCATGATCGTAGACACCTTACATGGCCATATTCGGAGTTACCATTGTGAAGCTACATATAGGTATTGACCTATATGTAGTGCACACGTGTAATGGCATCCCCGCCCTCACAAAGTCCAGAGAAATGGCCCTGAACTATGTGTGGGCACCTTTGCTGATGCAAGGGTGCCCTCAAACTGCAGTGGCTGTCCTGTGAAAGTGTTTGTCCGATCTCCTTATGGGTGGCAGAAGAAATGCTCCAGCCCATAAGGATCTCCTCGAACCCCAATGCCCTAGGTCTAGGGTCCAGTGTGGCAATTGAAATTGGTAAATGAAGTCACTAGCCTATAGTGCCAAATTTAAGAGCAGAGAGAGCATAAGCACTGAGGTTCTGATTAGCAGAGCCTCAGTGACACAGTCAAGCACTATACAGACACACACATTAGGCCACAAACTATGAGCACTTGGGTCCTGACCAGCAGGATCCCAGTAAGACAGGCAAAAACATACTGACATACAGGTAAAAATGGGGGTAACATGCCAAGAAAGATAGTACTTTCCTACACAATGTGTAGGTGAAAATAAGTACTCCAAGATAAATGTGTTCAAGTGATTTATTTATAAATTTTATATCAGTGATGGTTAAAGCACAGTGTCTAAGTAAAGCAGTTGTACACAATATTGTTCCTTCTGTCTACTCCAACAACAGCCTTTTGTTCTTCCCCATCCTCCAGGCGTGCATCATTGTCCTCATCCTACTCCTTGGGGACCTCAACCTTCCTCCCAGAGGACATTGGTGCAAACACAGATGTTGTGCCAAATTGCACAGACTAGTATTATTTTGCACGCAAGTGTGGGGCATATAATAGTCTTCCACTAGATAGATCTAGGTACCTGATGCTGAATTTCAGGATGGCAAATGTCCTCTCCACCACATTTCTGGTCCTTTTGTGTGGGTCATTGTAAGCCTTCTCGGCATCTGTTTGTGGTTTTCCATATGGGGTCATGACCCATGGCTAGATGTCTTAACCTTGGTCCACTGCAATGGAAGGGGAGATACAGTGTCAAATTAGCTTTTTTTGTGTCTTTCTAACTGTGAGAAAGTAGCCTCTTTCTAGCCCTGTTACCCCTACTTTTGGCCTGTTTGTGAGTGTATGTCAGGGTGTTTTCACTGTCTTACTGGGATCCTGCTAGCCAGGGCCCAGTGCTCATAGTGAAAACCCTATGTTTTCAGTATGTTTGTTATGTGTCACTGGGACCCTGCTAGCCAGGACCCCAGTGCTCATAAGTTTGTGGCCTATATGTATGTGTTCCCTGTGTGATGCCTAACTGTCTCACTGAGGCTCTGCTAACCAGAACCTCAGTGGTTATGCTCTCTCATTTCTTTCCAAATTGTCACTAACAGGCTAGTGACCAATTTCACCAATTTACATTGGCATACTGGAACACCCTTATAATTCCCTAGTATATGGTACTGAGGTACCCAGGGTATTGGGGTTCCAGGAGATCCCTATGGGCTGCAGCATTTCTTTTGCCACCCATAGGGAGCTCTGACAATTCTTACACAGGCCTGCCACTGCAGCCTAAGTGAAATAACGTCCACGTTATTTCACAGCCAATTACCAACAGACCCCCCTTCAGTTTTTATAACCTGCTTGTGCCCCAGGGGCACTCCTTGGAGCGTGCTTCACCCCAGGGGCACGGTAGGAGCGTGCTCGCTCGTTTACTTTCTTTTAGTGGTGCCCCGGGGGCACAGGGGACAGCGCGTCACTTGCACTTGATGAGAGCAGCCCGCTGGGGCTGGGACAGTGATCCATGATGGCAGAAGAGAGCTTTTAAAGCGCTACACAAATAACACAACAGCTCTCACCCGGTGCTGGGGCATAAAGAAAAGTGCTCTCCAGGCTCGATGCCCCTTGAAGAAAAGGGTTCCTTGTGCGCTTAAACAGTGGATGCGTACAGGTTGCAGAGGGCAGGGGTCACAGCACTCAGGCTCTGGGGGACACAAAAATGAAGCACAGGGTGGCAGGGACCAGCAGCAAGCTGGCACACAGGTGGTTGCAGGGAGTTGGCAGTTCCTCCTCATGACCAAGCGGGCCACAGGTCAGCACAGCCGCAGCTGTCCATGGCGGTTCCTGGTGAGTCACTCCAGCAGCATTCTGTGTCCAGTTACAAGTAAGTCTTTAAATTGTGGGGAAAACTCCCCAGTGCTTATACTCAGTTTTACAGTGTGTTACAAAGAAAGGGCAGAGGAGGTTCTAACCAGTTACAACTGGTTCTGTGAGTGCCCCTTCTCTCTTCTAGCACAGGCTCCAAACATCAGTTGGGGGGTAAATGACCATACTCTGTGAGGCCAGGGTACAGCCTTTACAAATGCAGGTGTGCCCCACCTCTCGCTTCTCTCATCCCAGGAAGAATATTCAGTATGAAAATGCACCTCTGACACCTCCACCCTACCTGTGTACAGGCTGTCTGAAAAGTATGCACAAAGCCCAACTGTCACTCTGCCCAGACGTGGACTGGAGTCAAGCTGCAATACAGCAGTCATAAGCACAGATAAATGCTCACTTTCTAGAATTGGCATTTCTGTAATAGTTATAAAAAATCCACTTACACCAGAAAACATCATTTCTCACCACCATTACAACCATACCAAACATGCCTACACCACCCCTCATAAATCAGACAATACCCACTAGACATTTCCAATGCAATCCTATGAGAAGGCAGCACTCTCAGCAGTGAGAAACCAAATAGGCTGTTTGTCACTACCAGGACAGGCCTTCTCCATACATAGCACCCTTCCCATAGGGCTAGCTAGGGCCTACCTTAGGGGTGACTTACACGTAGTAAAATGAAAGTTCTAGACCTGGAAAATACATTAAGACTCCAGGTCCCTGTGCAGAAAACTGCACACACAGGGCCTGTGCTAGAAGCCTTGAGACAGGTTTGAATGGCTACTTCAGTGGGTGGCGCAAGCACCACTGCAGGTCCACTAGTAGCTTTTAATTTACAGGCCCTGGGTATAGGGATACCACTGTACAAGGGACTTATAGGTAAATTAAATATGCCGATTAGGTATAAGTTAATCATACCAACTTTAGGAGGGAGAGCACCTGCACTTTAGCACTGATCAGCAGTGATAAAGTTCTCAGAGCTTTGGTTAGACCTGGCAGCCTTAAGGAGGTCACCTCTAACTTCTTGCCTGCCTCCCTCCAATGTTTGACACTGTTTTTGCTGGTTTTAGGACACTGCACACGTTACCACTGCTAACCATTACTTAAGTGTATATGATCTCTACCTTAAAACATGGTGATATTGGCTCATCCCCAATTGGCTTATTTAATTTACTTATAAGTCCCTAGTAAAAGCGCACTACATGTGCCCAGGGCCTGTAGATTAAATGCTACTAGTGGACCTGCAGCACTGATTGTGCCACCCACGTAAGTAGACCCCTAATCATGTCTCAAGCCTGCCATTGCACGGCCTGTGTGTGCAATTTCACAACCAATTCGACTTGGCATTAAAAGTGCTTGCCATGCCTTGAACTCCCCCTTCTTCTACATATAAGTCACCCCTAAGGTAGGCCCTGATAACCCATAGGGCAGGGTGCTATGTAGGGAAAAGGCAGGACATGGACCTGTGTAGTTTATAGGTCCTGGTGGTGTAAAACTCCTAAATTCGTTTTACACTGCTGTGAGGCCTGCTCCTTTTATAGGCTAACATTAGTGCTACTCTCATATACTGTTTGAGTTGTAGATTCAGAACTGAAAGGAGTAAGAAGGTCATATTTAGTATGCCCAGAATGGTAATACAAAATCCTGCTGACTGGTAAAGTTGGATTTAATACTACTATTTCAGAAATGCCACTTTTAGAAAGTGAGCATTTCTCTGCACTTACAATCCTTCTGTGCCTTACCATCCATGCCTGGCTGGGTTAGTTGACAGCTCCCTTGTGGATTTCACTCAGACAACCCCAAACACAGGATGCTCAGTGACACCAGCACACATCTGAATACTGAATGGGTCTTCCCCGGCTGGGAGGGCCTGACACTTACATGTCAAAGGACAGTGGCCTGCCCTCACACAATGGACTGCTAAACTCCATACTGGGACCCTGTCTATTCCAGCAGGCTGTCTGTTGATTTTCGCCACACAAAGAGTTCTTTGTAGAGAAGGAGTCCTTTTGTCCCTGAGAATTCAGGAAACAGGAGGCAAGCTCAATCCAAGCCCTTGGAGATCACTTCTCAGCAGAGCCAGAGGGCAGCAAGGTAGCAGGGCAACAGCAAGGCAGCAGTCCTTCTCAGAAAAGCAGTTAGGTGAGTCGGTTGGGCAGCCAGGTAGCTCCTCTTAGCAGGTTGCAGGTTCTGGTTCAGAGTTCCTTTCCCAGTAGGTATCTTGTCTCAGTTGTAGGGTGAGAGACCTGGTTTAAGTACCCAAATGTGCCTTTGAAGTGGGGGAGACGTCAAAGAGAGGCGTAGAAGTGCACAAGGTCCCATTTCAGTTCCATCCTGTCTGCCAAGGTCTCAGTAGGAGGTTTGGCAGTCCATTGTGTGAGGGCAGGCCACTGTCCTTTGACATATAAGTGTCAGGCCCTCCACCCTCCTGGCCCAGGAATACCCGTTCAGTATGCAGATGTGTGTAGGTGTGGCTGAGCATCCTGTGTTTGGGTGAAATGCACAAGGGAGCTGTCAACCAGCCCATCACAGATGTGGACTGGAGACAGGTTGTAAGGCACAGATGGATTTTAAGTGCAGAGAAATGCTCACTTTCTAAAAGTGGCATTTCTGAAATAGTAATATTAAATCCAACCTCACCAATAATCAGTATTTTGTATTACCATTCTGAACATACTAAATATGACCTTTTTACCCTTTCTGTTCAGAATCTACCACTGAAACAGTATATGAGGGTAGCCCTAATGTTATCCTGTGAAAGGAGCATGCCTTACAGCAGTGGACAACAAATTTAGGAGTTTTCCACTAGCAGGACATAAAAACACACAGGTATATGTCCTGCCTTTTACCTTTTACCTACATACCACCCTGCCCTTAGGGATTACCTAGGGCCTACAAGGGGTGTTTAAGGCTTGGCAAGTACTTTTAAATGCCAAGTCAAAATTTCAGTGAAACAGCACACAGGGCCTTGCACTGGCAGGCCTGAGACATTGTTAAGGAGCTACTTATGTGGGAGGCACAACCAGGGCTGCAGGCCCACTAGTAGCATTCAATCTAAAGGCCCTGGGCACATGTAGTGCACTTCACTAGGGACTTACAAATAGATCAAATACGCCAATTGGGTATAAACCATTGTTACCATGTTTTAAGGGAGAGGGCATATACACTTTAGCACTGGTTAGAAGTGGTAAGGTACACAAAGTCCTATAACCAACAAAAACAGTGTCAGAAAAGTGAAAGGAGGAAGGCAGAAAGTTGGAGCATGACCTCCTTAAGGCTTCCAGGTCTAACCAAAGCTCTGAGCGCTTTATCACTGCTGATCAGTGCTAAAGTGCAGGTCACTTAAAGTAGAAGTGGTCAGCAATGGGTTTTGCATTGGGTATGCCACCAGCAAACAACTTGCATAATGGCACTGCCCCAAATTTACTACAACCTTGAAACCTGAGTCAGAACCATCAAATGGCATCACCATTGTCCTATCAAGTCAAATACATGATACTTTCATTGTGTATACTTTTCCTATATATGGTGGATAGTGCATCACAAATTGAAATAGGGAATTACCATTAATGATTGATCATATGTAGGAAGGGACACCCTGCTGTAGAGCTCAAGAACCAACAGCGAGAGGTCTGAAAAATTAGGAGGAAGGAGGCAAAAAATCAGGGGATGAACCTGCCACAAGGGTCAGGTTCAACAAGGTGCTTTTCTGCACTGCCCTGCATTGCCAGGGAAGACCAGCAATCTGCCATGTCTCCTTGATATTGTGCATTTCCAACATCTATCAGTGTGCAGGCAGTAGTTCAGCTGCCAAAGTGCACTGTAGGCACCTTTATTGCATGGTAGAAAGGTGACAGATTTGCAGGTTTGATTAGGCTCCCTCCCCTTAATGAACTTACTTCCAAAAAGATGCCTAAAAAGATCAACTGGACAGTGAGTTGTCAAAAGTCTTTTGCTACTCTGAAGGATGCAATGTTCCCTGCCCCAGTCATGAAAGTTGCAAACTACTACAGGCAGTTTATGGTCCAAAAAGATGCCTCTGAGCAAGGGATAGGAGCAGTCCTAGCCCAGACAAATGATGAGGGACATGACCAGCCTGTTGCTTTTATAAGCAGAAGACTACTCCCCAGAGAACTAAAATGAGGTGCCATAGATAGGGAAGCCTTTGCTGTGGTCTGGGCCCTGAAGAAGTTGAGGCCATCCTTATTTGGCTCTCACTTCATAATTCAGGCATACAATAGACCTCTCAGATGGCTACAACAAATGAAAGGTGAAAATCCCAACCTGCTTAGGTGACCATATCTCTACAAGGAATGGACTTTTCAGTGAAACACAGACCTAGGAATACCCATGTCACTGAACAGTGCCTTTCCAGGCCCTTCCACTTAGAGGATGAACACTCACCAGTGGAAGGGTACTTTAATCCCCTTTTGTTTGGGGGAGGGGTAGTGTGCCTCTTTTTACATTGTTAGCCCCCCACTTTTTGCCTGGAACATGATGTGGTTTTGAACTGTAAATGACCTGGGCCCCAGCTAAACAGGTACCCAGGGCCAGCTCTCTTTCCCCAAAGCTGTACTGTGATTGGCACTTCAGCCACCCTTGAAAATCCCAGGTAAATTGTACCCTTGGTATCTAGGGCATGGATACTGAAGAGGGCCCCCAGAGCTGCAGAACCAATTTTGCCACTGCGAGAGGCCCCACACCAGCCTCATACAAACTGCCATTGCAAATTGCATGACAAGGTGTCCTCTAAATTGCAAACGAAACATGGCACTCACCCTAGGTGTCATGTCCACTAACACTACATGCAATATAGATAGGTTGTCACCCCTCTAGCAGGCCTTACAGCCCTAAAGGCAGGGTGCACTACAATATATGTTAGGGCATATGTGCACGAGTACATACGCCCCTACTCTGTCTTTATCAATACTTAGACAAAGTAAGTGGACGGGGAAAGTCACAGTAAATGCATGAGCTGGAGACTGGTCACTAGGAGTTCTTCAGCTACATGATGGCCTCTCTGTACCCTGGGTTGTTTGGTAACAAACAACTCATAATAATAAATCCACACCGATTTATTATCAAATGTACCCACAGGGCACATTAGAGATGCCCCATGCAAAACCTAACATCCCTGGCATGGTTGCTTATTGGTCTTAGCCAGCTTGCCACCACCAGACATGATTCTGGTCTACTGGGGTAAGAGCTTTTGCTCTCAGGAGCCAGAAGACAACGTCCTTCCTGGGCAAAGGTGTCACACCTCCTTCCGCAGGCAGGCACTGCACACCAGGGGTCAGCTTCAAAGGCTTTGCCAGCTTTATAATCTGACCACAGCCTCTGCTGTTAGCAGCAGAAGGCAGCCCACTGGTTCTACCAGCTGGAAAAACTGGTGGGAAACCTATAAAGAATAGGGGGGTGGCCACCCTCAGCCTGCACCACCCCTGAGGTGTGGCAGGTGAGGTGACCACTCCATTTCATTTTCATCCATATTGGATGGTAGGAATAATATCCAATTAGGGACAGGGTTGTGCCCTTTTCCCACAGGAAGTGGTCAGTTAGTGGGTGTAGCCACCCTAAGGTAGGTTGCCCATTGGCCACTACCAGGTACTCCCTCTAATGCCCCCTTAATACAGTATCTAGGTGGTATCCCATGACCAAGACCTCAAATTTGACAGACACAAGAAGACCAGGACAAAGAATACCCATTGCACGAGAAATGAAGCCCTGATGCACCAAGAAAATGTGCCAAACCCTGCCCACTGCTTCAAGGACTCTACAATTGTTGCTGCTGTGTCATCTGTGTCATTTTGGCATGATATAGGTGAAGGAGCGGCCTCTGCAGTGGCTGAGGTGGATGCAGGGGAAGTGTGGAAGGGCCAGGGAGGCAGAGCAAAGGTGTCTGGAGGGTTTGTGGAAGTTCACATGGTGGTTGATGTAGGTTGGTCCCTGGTAAGCAAGCATGTGTAAGGATCTTGAGCTGGCATCTCTTCTGGATGGAAAGTCAGTGGAGGCTCCTAAGGTGAGGTGTGATGTGGGACCATTTGGGGAGGTCTAGGTTACAAAGCTTCTCCAATGAAGATGTTTAAGAATGTACCCCTCAAATGGGAGCTCATATTTCTCCTATAAAAGGAATCATGCCTTTGGGTCCCCAAAGCTGCAAAACCTTTCTAGTAACTTTATTTTCCTGATTCTGAGGAAAAGGAGTAAGAGCTATTGAGAAATCTGAGCAGAGCCTGTGCATTTCAGGAGCAAACTCAAAGAACCCTAAAACACTGGTCATGTGGGACAGAACTGTCACAGAGAATCCATGACTCATCCCTGGGATAACAAACCTTTTCGATTGCCTGGAACACCCTATTTCAAAAGGGCCAATTCTTGCTTTTTCTAGTTTGGCATATAATGCTTTATCCCGGTGATGTAGGAAGATTTTACCACTCATATAAAAATGGCAGTGAAAATAAATCTGTGCTAAGCAAACAGAGAATTGTCTGAAAGAGGAAATGGTACTGGAGAAGGTCATCTTTTTCAAAGATGCCACACTGAGAATGAAGCATCATGTCAAAAAAGTCCTGCTTGAGCTTAAGTAAAAGTCAGCCAGAATGCCATTTGCATAGTTCTTCAGTCATAGAGGTAACTAGCATTGCTAAATATCTCATAGGAAGCAAGCTGTTTCTACTTCACTACTCAGTGAGGTGTATTTCAGCAGAGATGATGGATAGTATTAATTACATTTTACTTTTATTAATATGGTTTTCTCAGATGCTGGAAACATTGTCTAAAAATGTACACACATTTTCAATGTTCTCCACAGGGATAGGGCAATTGTGTCTGCAGAGAGTCACATTTTTGAAGTACCTGGATTGTGAGCAGTGACTGGCTCTAGAAATATGGTGAATAATACGGGAGAGTATGCAAGTTTATTCGGTCACCCTCTCTATTCTTACTGATCCAACAGATAGTCTATTCTATTAACAAAAGCTTTATTATTAAAACTGGTATGCTATGATGGGGAACTGGGAAGGGAAATGTATTTCTATTAAAACTTCTTCCAAAAGGCCTAATTCACCAGGTCAAATGCTTTTTCTGCTTTGAGAAAGAGACACACTGATGGTGTGCATGTATTACTCTAGTGGACATGGTGCGCTATTAAAAAATGTGCACTAGGATGCATCCAGGTATCAAGTGGAGCTGCTATGTATCAGTAAGTCCCGAGATCATACTGGCCAAATGCTTAGATGGCAGTGTCATAAAAATGTTATATTTAATGTTTAAACATGTTAGAGTTTTGCATGAGCCTCAGGACTAGAAGGTCTTCAAATGTCTCAGCTATGACACTAGTTCATCCTACCATAAAGACTTGGACATCATCAATCAAACAATCAGTTAGCATTTATAAATTGCAATAGTCTCACCTCTAGGGATATCTGGACATTGAGGGTGCCAAGTCAGACAGAGGGGGCACGTGCCTGGATGCTGTGGAGGTGTCTGCTCGTAGGTGTGTGTGCTGCTTGGTGTGGTGATGCTGGTGGTGGATCTCGATGTAGTTCATGCAGGTGTGAGTGTGCACATGACTGGGAGGGAGGTGGAGGAGGAGGAGGAGGGGCAGACAGTGGAGGCAGTGGATGTTGTCATGTCTGCAACTGTATGGTGTTTGCGTGAGTGCTTATGTGATGAAGTGTGGTGCCTGTGTTTACCTGCGCCACTCTTGAGTGTTGTCTTGTGTGCATGCAAGTCTGTACGTGTGCCTGGAATGGGTTGGGGTTGAGGAGAATGGGACTGGGAAGTGGTAGTTGGATGGGGGACAGAAGAAACAGGGACAATGGCTACCATCAGAAAGGAGGTCAGAGCCTGAATCGATCTCTGTTGGACCGCTAATCCACTGTGGATGCCCTCCAGGAATGCTTTGCATTGCTACCTCTGGGATTCCAGTCCCTGGAATCCATTCACAATGGTTGACTGCCCTACAGAGATGGATCTCAAGAGATCAATAGCCTCCTCACTCAGGGCAGTAGGGCTCACTGGGGCAGGGCCTGAGGTGCTTTGGTCGAATGAGATGCCCACCTTCCTGGGTGAGCAGGCACGGGCAACTCGCTGAGGGTCTACTGGGAGGACTGTGCTGGTTCAGGGGTGGCAGCTATACCTGCAGCTGGGGTGGTCCCAGAGGTGTCCGCCACCACCAGAGAGCTTCCATCGGAGGAGTCTGTGTTGTCACCTCCTGTCTCCGCCGTGGTGCTCCCATACCCCTCGGTCCCACTGGTTCCCTCTGCGTCAGTGGACTCTGCCTCCAGGGTCATGTGGGATGTAGCTCCCTCTGTCGCCAGTGCCCCTGCTCCTCTGCCAGATGATGCTAACGCACACAAGGACAGGATGACAAAACAAAAAAAGGGGGGAGAGAGACAGAGGATACACTGGGTCAATGATTGCACCAACACCACAGTTGGCATACACATCAAAGCACACACAGGGAACAGACTTAAGCGCTATCAATTCTCTACCAGTGATATGGCTAGTTACTAAGGCAAGATAAGGGCAACACACGGCCAACTGCAGCACTCCTGGGTCCCACAATGCCCTGCCTGAAATGGACTGCTAACAAGCTAGGTTACCTGTGTTTGCCATACACCCTTTACCCTTGAGAAGACCAACACCGCAATGTCTGGCCTGGCCTTAGGGGCACCCAGTAACACACATCCACCACCCAGATACCACCCAAACTGCCAAAATATATGATGATACCCACTGTGCTCACCCCCTTGTGGCTACTGTGATTCCCTCAAGCGCCCATCCAGGTTAGGGTAGGCCACCGCCAGTATGCAGGTCATCAGGGGAGTCAGGGTCTGACGGGCACCCCTTCCTCGTTGGGAACCCATCTCCAGCTGTGCCTCCGCAGTCTTCCGTGCCCAGCATCTCAGGTCCTCCCACCGTTTCTGACAGTGGGTGCCCCGCCTGCCATAGACCACCAGGGTCTGCACGTCCTTGGCGATGGCATACCATATTCCCTTCTTTTGATGGGCGATGACCTGCAGATGCAATACAGACAGGAGAACACCATTATACAAATAGCCCAGCCTGTCACACAATTGGCCCACCATACCCATTTCCATCACCATTGGCAGACACATCGCCCAGCGCACACCATGTACACCGCCACATGACATTTCCCCTACCCCCCTTACACAATGCTTGTACACACATTTCCATGCATCCTTCCCACATGCATCGTGCCCAAAGTGTACTCACCTGTTGGTCTGGGGCCCAAACAGCAGTCCGTACTGAGGTAGGACACTATCCACCAGTCGCTCCAACTCCTCCAAAGTGAATGCAGGGTCCCTTTCCCCAGTCAAACGGGCCATGGTAGGTTTCAGACACAGGTCACAGCAGCACACACAGTGTAGGTGTTCTCGTGTTGAAGGTCAGGAAACAAGTGAGGAATCAGATAGAAAATGGCGGTCACGTGCGCTGCAGTGTACACCGTCACGGCCGATCCCCATTGGCCACTGTACACATAGGGGGTTATTCTGACCCCGGCCGGCGGTGGAAGCCGCCGGCCTGGCTGGGACCGCCAGAATACCGCTGCGCGGTCAAAAGACCGCCGCGGGTATTCTGGGTTTCCCGCTGGGCTGGCGGGCGACCGCCAGAAGGCCGCCCGCCAGCCCAGCGGGAAACACCCTTCCATGAGGATGCCGGCTCCGAATGGAGCCGGCGGAGTGGAAGGGGTGCGGCGGGTGCAGTTGCACCCGTCGCGATTTTCAGTGTCTCCATGGCAGACACTGAAAATCTTGGTGGGGCCCTGTTACGGGGGCCCCTGCAGTGCCCATGCCATTGGCATGGGCACTGCAGGAGCCCCCAGGGGCCCCACGACACCCCATACCGCCATCCTCTGCCTGGCGGCCAAAACCCGCCGGTTTTCCGTTTCTGACCGCGGCTGTACTGCCGCGCTCAGAATGCCGAAGGGAGCACCGCCAGCCTGTTGGCGGTGCTCCCGCGGTCGTTGGCCCTGGCGGATTTTACCGCCAGGGTCAGAATGACCCCCATAGAGCCCCATATATCCAATGAGGAATTGCACGGCAGTGCAAGACCTCCTTCCGCCACGATGCCCAACATTGGCGGAATTACCTCACTTCCACCTGTCTCTACATACAAGACAGACCATTTCAGGGGTGGGAACAGTAATTTTGACAATAACTGCGTCACAGATTAGATTGGCACATACCTCGCCATTAACACTGTCCCATTACATAAGTGCACCAAGTAGACTGCGTTCCAATTGTGGCAGCCTACTCACTCTTGTGTCCCTTAGATACCTACCACTGTGGATGAATATGAGGTGGAGACACATCCCCGTGTACAGACCTCTGGTCGACTTAGCTACACTGTAGGACAGGTACATTATCCTCACCTATAGAATGGACAGGGCCACAATCACAGAGCTGTGTGCCCAATTTGAGCCAGACCTCATCTCATCTATCCGTCATCCAACTGGGATACCCCCTCTTTTGCAAGTGCTATCAGTGCTCCATTTCTTGGCAACTGGTTCCTTCCCAGTGACAGTGGGCTTGACAGCAGGAATGTCACAGCCAATGTTCTCAATCGTGCTGGCAAGAGTGTTGTTTGCCCTGGTAAAACACATGTGCAGCTACATTTATTTCCCCCAGGAGGAAGAATTGGCCACTGTAAAGGCCGGATTCTATGCAATGGGACATATCCGCAATATTATTGGGCTAGATTGATGGTACACATATTGCGTTTGTCCCCCCCTCGCCAGAATGAACATGTGTTCAGGAATTGTAAGAGTTTCCACTCACTGAATGTGCAGATGGTGTGCCTAGCGGACCAGTACATCTCCCACATCCATGCTAAGTATCCTGGGTCGGTGCATGATGCATTTTTTCTGAGAAATAGCAGCATCCCAAATGTGATGGCCCAACTATAGAGCACAGGGTGTGGCTAATAGGTCAGCCTTAGTCCCCACCCACTGTATGTTAGTGTATTCCTTCTGGTGTTAACCCAATAGGATTATGCGAAGCTCAATACTTGCAAGTGACTCTGGATACCCAAACCTATTGTGGCTGCTAACCCCCGCAAGGAATGCCTGCTTGTCCCCAGTCTGTAACACCTATTTCCAAATGGAGAGGGTGTAACACCCTTGTAGGAAAGTACCATCTTGCCTTGCATGTTACCCCCATTTTTTACTGTATGTATGTTTGTTTTTGCCTGTGTCACTGGGATCCTGCTAGCCAGGACCCCAGTGCTCATAAAGTATGCCCTGTATGTGTTTCCTGTGTGGTGCCTAACTGTATCACTGAGGCTCTGCTAATCGGAACCTCAGTGTTTATGTCAGTAAAAATAACTTTATTCGGCAATTGCCATAAAAGTACAACCAAGACACATTTACCGATCTATAAATAGCAAAAAAATAAAACTTAAAACCATTGCTGAAAACACCACATGAGCATCCAATCTGAAACCCCTTGACATACATAGATAAATATACAAGACATGATTAAAAATCACAAAGTCAAAAAAGTACAAATATTAGCTTTAAAATGATATACTATACGTACATACATTTTTAAAAAAGGAGTAGGCAGTGTTTATGCTCTCTCTGCTTTTAAAATTGTCACTGCAGGCTAGTGACTAATTTTACCAATTCTTATTGGCACACTGGAACACCCTTATAATTCCCTAGTATATGGTACCTAGGTACCCAGGGTATTGGGGTTCCAGGATATCCCTATGGGCTGCAGCATTTATTTTGCGACCCATGAGGGAGTTCAGACAATTCTTACACAGGACTGCCACTGCAGCCTGAGTGAAATAACGCCCACGTTATTTCACAGCCATTTTACACTGCACTTAAGTAACTTATAAGTCACCTATATGTCTATCCCTCACTTAGTGAAGGTTAGGTGCAAAGTTACTAAGTGTGTGAGCACCCTGGCACTAGCCAAGGTGCCCCCACATTGTTCAGGGCAATTTCCCCAGACTTTGTGAATGTGGGGATACCATTACACATGTGCACTACATATAGGTCAATACCTATATTTAGTGTCACAATGGTAACTCCGAACATGGACATTTAACATGTCTAGGATCATGGAATTGTCACCCCAAAACCATTCTGGCATTGGGGGGACAATTCCATGCATCCCCGGGGCTCCAGCATAGAGCCTGGGTACTGCAAAACTAACTCTCTGGGGTTTTCTCTGCAGCTAACGCTGCTGCCAATCCTCAGACAGGTTCCTGCCCCCTGGGCAGCCCAGACCCAGGAAGGCAGAACAAAGGATTTCCTCTGAGAGAGGGTGTTACACTCTCTCCCTTTGGAAATAGGTGTGAAGGACCTGAGAGGAGTAGCCTCTCCTGGCCTCTGGAAATGCTTTGAAGGGCACAGATGGTGCCCTCCTTGCATAAGCCAGTCTTCACCAGTTCAGGCCTGCCCTGATCTGGTGCGGAATTGGACAAAGGAAAGGGAAGTGACCACTCCCCTGACCAGCACCTCCCAGGGGAGGTGCCCAGAGCTCCTCCAGTGTGTCCCAGACCTCTGCCATCTTGGATGCAGAGGTGTGAGGGCACAATGGACAGCTCTGAGTGGCCAGTGCCAGCAGGTGACGTCAGAGACCCCTCCTGATAGGTGCTTACCTTCCTCTGTAGCCAATCCTCTTCTGAGGGCTATTTAGGGTCTCTCCTGTGGGTATCTCACCAGATAACGAATGCAAGATCTCACCAGAGTTTCTCTGCACTTCCCTCTTCAACTTCTGCCAAGGATCAACCGCTGACTGCTCCAGGACGCCTGCAAAACCGCAACAAAGTAGCAAGAAGATTACAAGCAACATTGTAGCGCCTCATTCTGCCGGCTTTCTCGACTGTTTCCTGGTGGTGCATGCTCTGAGGGCTGTCTGCCTTCACCCTGCACTGGAAGCCAAGAAAAAATCTCCTGTGGGTCGACAGAATCTTCCCCCTGCCTACGCAGGCACCAAACTTCTGCATCACCTGTCCTCTGGGTCCCCTCTCATCTTGACGAGCGTGGTCCCTGGAACACAGGAGCTAGATCCAAGTGTCCCTGACAGTCCAGTGGCCCTTCTGTTCAAATTTGGTGAAGGTAAGTCCTTGCCTCCCCACGCCAGACAGTAATCCTGTGTACTGCATGAACTGCAGCTGCTCGGGCTTCTGTGCTCTTTTGCAAGACTTCCTTTATGCACAGCCTAGCCCAGGTCTCCTGCACTCTGTCCTGCATTGCCCAACTCGCTGAGTTGGACTCCGACTTCGTGGGACCCTCTTTTGTTGTGCTGAGTTGACCATCATGCTCAGATCTTCTGAATGCCTGTTCAGGTGCTTCTGCGGGTGCTGCCTGCTTCTGCTTGGGCTCGCTGTGTTGCTGAGCACCCCCTCTGCCTCCTCCTCCAAGGGGTGACCTTCTGGTCCTTCCTGGGCCCTGGCAGCTCCCAAAACCTTCAACCGCAATTCTTGCAGCTAGCAAGACTTGTTTGCAGTCTTTCTGCGTGGAAACAACTCTGCATTCTCCAGCATGCCGTAGGACATCTTATGACCAAAGGAGAAGTTCCTGGCACTTTCCGTTGTTGCAGAATCTTTGGCTTCTCGACCCAGAGGCAGCCCTTGTGCACCTTCATCCGGGGTTTAGTGGGCTCCTGCCCCCCTGGACACTTGCATGACTCTTGGACTTAGTCCCCTTCCTTTGCAGGTCCCCAGGTCCAGGAATCCGTCTTCAGTGCTTTGCAGTCAGTTGTTGTCTTTGCAGAATCCCCTATCTTGTCTTTACTGTCTTTCTGAGGTAGAAGGGTAACTTTACTCCTACCTTTCAGGGTCTTGTGGTGGGGTATCTTGGACACCCTTAGTGTTTTTTTACACTCTCAGCGACCCTCTACACACTAGGCCTGGGGTCCATTTGCGGTTCACATTCCACTTTTGGAGTATATGGTTTGTGTTGCCCCTAGGCCTATTGTCTCCTATTGCATTCTATTGTGTTCTACAGTGTTTGCATTCTCTTTCTAACTGATACAGCAATTCCATTGCCTCACTCATCAGTGGCGGAGTGATGTTCTCAGGGCTCTGACCACTTGATTCTAGGTTGCAGCAGGTCTGACTCCACGCCTGATGTCACCCTCAATGTTTCTCTTCACAGGCTCTCCTCTTGAAGGAAAGAGAAATCTGTCCACTAAACACTGCTGGAATTGGGCCCAGCAGATCTCTGTTACTTACCATTATGGCTGGGAAAACTCACAATACAACTGTGCATATATGATTTACTGAACAAGATTGATGATTATGACCTTTTTATTTCCTAGCTATAGGCAAGAGTAACTTGGAGACGCCCTCCAAGATAGTGCCAGATTCCAAAATATTTTATTGGCACTGCTCGCCTGCCAGTCACTGAAATGTCTATTCTAAAATGGTCAATGGGTACAAATAGTGCAAAAGTATACTGGGAAACTTGGTGCAGAGTTTTCACTTTGAATAAACCACAGAGTTTTAACAATTATAAAAATGATTGCATAATGAAGAAGTAAGGGCCATATGTACAAACACTTTTTCCCATAGACACAGAATGGGGAAAAACCTTTGCTACATCTGGCCCTAAGTTATGATTTTTACAGTTAACAGCCTACTAGAATAATTTAACAGAAATCTGGACTAAAGCTGCATAGGATACTTATCTTCTCTGTACAGCAAGAAGTAAACTTAATGGTGCAGCTAAGAGCATTTCACACTGAAAGAGCCTCTTTACTTTCTGCTGTTGCAATTGCTGCCTGAACCTCAAAGGCTAAAAATCGTTTTTCATCTCATGCATGAATAATTTTAGGCTGATTGATGACAGCTATGGAACCTTTCTATAGTCACTGGGCTGCACTAATTTGCAAGTTAAAACAATATTAGCAAATTGTTAATGATCCATGAAACTGCTCTAGAAGCCTTAAATGCTATATTCGGAATTTTCTTACAACTATGGCAGCCTACCTCAATTCCCGCAATAGACACAAATGAGATGTCATTTACAAGGGTGGTGTAGTACACTGGATGTGTTAACGCGACAGTGCAAAGTGAGTGCATTTAAAACATCTGAACAATTAACATTAAAAGACACAGAAGGTCTAAGCCATTTGAATTTCATTTTCATATCGCCTCATATTTTCAGGGCAAAATGGCTGCTCTTCTCGGCTTCTGCAGAGTTTTCTGGTTAGTGCGTAAATGCTTCCACATTTCAAACAGATGTGTCAATGCAAATCCCCATTAGATATGAACATTTACTGATATGGAAAACTTGCCTTTGTGATGTGAATGACTCATTTAGGGCTTGGCGTACTGTTAGCATATACTGTAAATTAATATATTATATGTGTTTGTTAAATCCGTGCCATAAATACAATTAAACATTGACTTTGTTTTTTTCAGTATGATCAAATATTGCATTTTTCCACTTTTCACTTGCTGACAACCACTTGCCGAAAGCCGCCTATCATTTGGCTACCTCTCTCAAAATATACGAACATATTCAGTCTAATTTTAATAGAATTAACAAATGAATTATAGCAGTAGTGGATTTTGAGATATATCAATGAAAGGCATGATGGTAGAAACAGAATAAGACGATTATGCTAAAGTTGCTTGTCAACTTAAAGATAAAAAATCACTTTCAAGTCACCTTTCCATCAATTAAATATCTTTTTTTTTTTTAATGCAGACCAACGTTCTTCAAAGGAAATGGGTCTGCTTCCTTTTTATGTCACAGCCTATCAGACAGTGCAGCTATCTAGGTATGCATAGGACATCTTGGGGAGTTTCAGATCCCAGAAAGTTAACCTGGAAATGCATTCTGCCCACTGCTTGCCATTGAATTTGTGGTTTGTAACTCATGTTTTCTTGCTTTTCATTTGTTGGCTGAGGGCTATCCAGGTTAATTTCCTCCCTCAATGCCAAAACCTTATTTGCAGCATCCTTCTGAGAGCGCCCTTTCTGTAAACAGTCTTATTTCCTCACATTTGCTGTGCAGTCAAAGACAGAGATCAAATGTCAAGCTGTGTCTTTGGTGCTTATTTTTTTTTTTTGGGCTGTCTTCAAAGCGAGAGTTGGAAAGAGGAATGCAGATTGCTCTCCCCATGGAGTAGGCATGTCACAGCTCTTTCAATGGCTTTCCCATTGGATAAGAACTGGTGGTGGTGGGAAAAACACTTTTATCCATCATCTGGTTTGTTTACTCTTGTTAATGTTTTTTTTAGCCAGTCTCTGAGATTGCTTTTGAAGGATTTGCACCATGTAGTTGTTTTTGTTATTGTTCTTGTGTCATAACATCGCATCATGATAATGACAAGTAGTGTTGTCACTCATGTAGAGATTCATATGATTCTTTTCTTAAGTAGACCTTGTTCTTTGGGACTCAGTGATGTGCCATAAGTTGCAATCTGCATTACACAGTTGGATATCTCCCCTTTTCAAAGCTTTCAGTTAAAACCTTGACACTTGGTGAGTACTGCATAGTGATGTAGAAATTGCCACCTAATACCTCAGTGTGATCCAAAGTCATTGCAGCACATGTTAGGATTGAAGGTATTGGAGCACATTACATTATCACCAGTCACAGTACACAAGTTAACTTTCCTTTTTTTATAGGCACATCTCTTGGCCAAGATGCCATTAATCAGTGACCACGCTCCGCTCACCTGATCCTATTTATCCGTGACTAGATGGATTTGGTTGCAATGTTTTTAAATATTATAGTGAATAGCCTATGGCAATGCTACTGAGACAGTGTCTTAACAGATTTTGGTGGCCACCGTTCAGCCTGCTTCAAACCTTGTGAGAGTGCAAGCAGTTATGTGCACAAATTAATTGCAGTATTTCATTTGGCTGTGAGGAAACAGTGTGCCTTTCTCAACCAGGACAAACTTACACCGAGGACAGCCATACCCACTTCAAGTTCAATCACACCTCCAGGTGTTCTTACCACTGTGTAAATGACTGGGCATTGCTTTACTAAACTGCTGCCTGTAAAGAAAACTGATATGGAGATGATTAAGGCCCTGTTAGCAGCTCTAGTATACAAAGCTTCAGAGTAAAAAAAAATATATTCTCTGTTTTTATTACTAAAAGCAAGGACAATCTGTCTTAGTTTACTCTTGCTCTAGGCAAGACTGCTGGTTTAAGGAAGACAGTACCAATGTTTGTAGGCAACTATGCCAGTCCTACAACAAGTCACAACTGTTGCCGCAACCCTCCCGGCTCACAAGCAGCACCTCACCAAAAATCCAAACAGTAAAAAGTGATTTGTGGCAGCCTTTATGCATGGACTCAAGAGTATGACATCTCGGGAGTGTCGTGGTTAAACAGAGATTACCCCTTTCTCACATAAATACCATGCCTCAATCAAACACAGGCAACGAAGAAGATGCAGTAAAGTTTCAATAGGTTTTATTTAGCAAAACTGCAATCTGCAATAAATTGTATGGGCTGCAATGATTAGGATAATGAAAAGTGCAAGAAACAGAATGGTAAAGACAAGATTAATTAATACAAAGACCCCCACCATCTTGCAATAACATGTAATGATACAAAGTATGAGATATGTCCTAATAACCTAGCATAATGAGCCTAACCTCTAACCTAAAAGAGAGCTAGGTGTGTTAAACCTAATCTGCCAGTGCCATGTCCATGAGAAGAGCCCCCCAACCCTTGTTACCTTGGAATGAGGTCTCTAGCTCAGACTCCGTAGGGACACGAAGACTGGGTCAGCATCAAGGCGACGTGCAACATCGATAGCAGCGATCGCATCTGGTCAGAATCCCTCTATCTGTTTAAGTGAGGAGTATTTATACAGATCTGCTTAGACACCTGACGCCGGTCTGTTCCCAAACAATAGACAACAACAAGACAAATTTGGAAGGGTAAAGCGTGAAGAGGGAAAGTACTAAAAATGAACACCTACAGTTTATTTATCTTTGTCACTTGATATTGATGCCTTAGCGCAGTGGCACTGAAGACGCAAAACTAAAACATGGTCCTAACTAAAAACAAGGCAGCCATCTTAAAAGATTTAATTAGATGTAATTAAAGAAATGCACTAAAACAAAGCAAGCTAAGTAGGGTAAAAGTCACTAGGTGATGAGAGCACAAGTCTGCAAGCCAAAGGCTAAGCTAACTTCTGTATCCCATTAAAACAAACTAGGATTCACTACAAAGCACCATTGACCCCACGGGCCACATGCAGCTACCCACCCCAGTTAATTTTGTGAGGCACTAAAGAGAAGGATGACTTCTCTGTGGACACTTCCAGTGAGCTGCCCCATGCATCAAAAAAGCCTATATATTTCTTATAAACTTTGGCACTGAGGCTTGTCAAGCTATGGGTCAGCAGGATGACCCACTGAGTTAAATGCTCACCTCTGAAACATGCAGTGATTTGCAACTCTAAAGTACACAGCACTGACTAAAAACGAGTTGTTATAGAAAAGATAGCAGATTATATTCTAGCCTGACTAAGTTATTTCCTTTCCCTGTTCTTGTTTCATATTTGTAGATTTGCCGCATAATCCACCATCAGCTAGATATTCTGCTGATTTTAACAAACAAATTATTTCCCGCTCAAACAGTTCAAAATCTACTAAAAACGCAGCAACATGTGTTACTGTGCAGTGGAATGCCCTTTGCAAAGGTAGACTGGGCAGATTTCTGTTACTTATTGCTATATTTGGAAGTTACGCTGGTACTAATATGATAAAACCAATGCCCATATATGTTATCAAGTGTGAAAATAATTAATATTATCAGAAAATGTGCCACATTACACCATACGATTTGCCTTTATTTGCCACATAATTTACTCAACCATGCTGCACAAATTCCCTCCCTAGCTGCATGGTTTGAGCGGCACTGCCCATAACACTGTGGATTTAAGACACTCTCTTTTAGCCTCGAAAAGCCTTTTATTCCATATGTTCAATTTTCCCACACTTGATTCATTTACAGTCATCAGTGCCGTAACCATTTTTAGATGGTCAACATCACCCAATTTAATTTACTTTATTGACATTTGTATTTTACTTTGTAAAGCAGGCACTTTTGAATACATATTAAAAAACCTCTGGAATCCCATGACTTTCTCCTTCCAGCTATATCACGGTAAAAGTGTCAGTCACTAGTTAACATTACAAAATATCTTAAACATACGTTCAGAAAAAGGCACAGTAAACAACAGCTCCCCATGTGAAACATGCTGAAGGGTCTCGTCTATTTTCAATCTATTAACTGTACTTTTTATTTTTTTATTTTAGCCATGTTGGACAGCAGCACAGGTGCCGTGCAGCAAGGCTAAAAGTAAAGTAACTTAAAGCAGAAAAAAGCTTTGATCGCATCATAGCGCTTTTTTTCCACTTTCAGTCATGGCCTATAAGCAGCCACGTAGTTGTAAAATATAGCTGAAAAACATTGAAAAGCCAAATAGTAAAGCTATTTAGGTTTGTCAATGTTTACTTTGCCACTTTGTACAGTTGCCTGACTGCTGTGCAGCATGGTTGAAAGATAACACTGTGCTATAAAGCGGCCAGCATATCCGCGCAGTAGCTCTCTTTTTTTTAGTCATGCTGAACTGCTGTAAACCATGACTAAATATTGACAAAGCCATTTGGATCTTGCAAAGGAGAGACCTATTGCCTTTGCCAATGTTTTCTTAAGTTTAATTTTTAAATGTGTTTGAAAGGTAGTAGTGATTCCTTAGGCCACAGTCTACTCCTCAACAAAGGTCATTTTTAAGAGTCCCTCTTCTCTCCTTTGCATATGGCTTACCACTCCAACTAAGGAGGTGGCATTTTTTCAATGTTTTGCATCTGGATTTAGTCACAAAATATTGATACATCACACACCGATTTGGTATTTGGAAGGGACACCTTCCCTTGCGAACACCAAATTGGTTTGAGGTCGCAATCCCATTTTAAGAGTCAGTAAATGTTTGACAGTTTCTAAAATGGGACTAGAGTATTTAAAAAAGCATTTTTGTGGTCACAAACTCTGAATCGGAATGTTTTCAGATCTGCCTACTTCCAACTTTATCTGAGCTTAAGCTGTGCAGGAATATATTTTCCCTGTCGTCCTTTAACTGTTAATTCATCATTTTGTCCACAGCTTATGAAAGCACTTCTCAATTTCTAATTTGCATGTCATAGAATTTCTACTCTCATCTTTATTGAATATTTGTAACATTGCTTCCATCACCTCCCATTGTAACAGTTCAATTCCAACGCTGAGACAATACACTTAAAATATTTTATTATTTTTGGAATGTTGCAGACAGCATTTTCCCTTAAGCTATCCTTGGCACATGAAGTGTTTATCAACTGCAAACTGCTTGAGCTAAACTTCTGCAGGTAACAATCAAGCCAAGTATCTGACAGAATATTAACCCCTTGAACTTGTCATTGATCTTAGAAACAATTTTAAATCACATCCATGCCCCCAGACATTTTGATAGACTCTAGCATTTATCTACACGTGACAATATTTCTCCTCAGACAAATACCCTTTTCTATACCTTTGTTTTCAAAGCCAAACGGTATTGAAGAAATCACATTTCCTTCTAGAATGATTGTAATGTCATTTATAAATCTTCTTCAACTTTATCCTGGAATAATGTATCTTTGAACAGACTGCACTAAAATATTTCTATTTCCAGGTAAACAGTCTGGGGCATATTTATGAGAGAGTTGCACTGGCCTTGCATTATGTAGTGTGACACAAGTCAGGAGCAAGCAGTGCCATATTTAAAAAAGACACAAATTCATGGCACAAAAGCTGAGCTAAATCCAACTGTGTCGTGCAGGAATTAATATATGCAATGTAGGTGTACCCCCACAAAATCCAACGTAGTGGTATTTATGAGTTTTACACTATCTCATGCATCTTTGAGTAGCACAACACAAAGGTATAGATGCATGTTTTGAGGAGAATTTTGCCTTGGGACTCGCTGCCCCATACTAAATCAGCCCAGAGAGGAGGGGCTGCTGCTGGTGTCCCGTGTCATGTGCTTTTTAAAGCACTTTACACCTCCTGTGGCGTACGATGCTTTGGTACACTTTTGCCTTGGGACTTGCTATCCCATACAACATTGCCTCAGGAACAGAGAGGCAAACACTATTCTCCTGTGCCTCTCACTTCACAAAGCACATACCACCTTGTCGGCCATGCTTGTGGGAAGACCGGGACAATGACAGGCCTGTCCTGTATCTATCAGAACCAGGAAGAGCCAGGGCAGAGCCACCCCACCGTGCCCTGTTGCTGGGCACCCTCTGTAATCTTTGGTAAGATCATCTAATAACCACCCAGTACATGCCTGCACCTCTTTCTGAATCTCCTTTCTCACCAGCCGAGAGGGACTTGCATGTTTGAACAGAAAAGAGGGGTCTCCTAGGTATATGCAGCTGTGCATGGAGCCCTTGGACTCTCACAGTTTGTGAGGCACCTTCTTTTTCATTTTTGCCCTTATTCTATGCACGGCATCCTAATGGAGATGGATGGATGTTACCTAGCCTAGCCTATTTGAACTAAGAGGAGGGGCTGCAAAGTGTATTCAAGGTCTGTGGATTTTTGTTGTTGAGATTTAGCACAATCCTGCTTCTGTCCACAATTCTACTACAGTCTCCCAATGGGGCTTCTGCCTCAATTGAGCAAAGGGGGTGTAGTGTGCTAGTGGTTTTGGCCGTATTTTGCTCCATCTTTTATGTTCTACTACTCTTCCCAGTTGCTACTTCTCAGGCGTTGGCCCGAACTCAGGGTCTAAGCAGCTGCTGCCTCTGCTGTGAATCGAACTGAGAGCCTGCCTGCCTCTCAGTTAGAGGCCTACCTCCGCCCGAAGGCACCTGCCTGCACCTCATCCACGGTGGCCTAGTGGTCATCTGTCTGTGTGTGTCGTTTGCTTTCTGTCATCTATATTTCTCCCTGTCTCTTTTTCTTATTCTACCTAGTTTTTCTCGTTTGTCACCTTTTTACTTTTGCGCCTTTCCCTCTCCCCACACTCCATCCTTGTCGCTGCTGCCGCTGTGGCCCCACCCCCACCTTGCAAATCACTTTCCTGCCCTTCCACCTCCCAGCTCACCAGACCCTCCTACCTCCCTCCCTCTCCTTCTTAATGGTGGCCGCTGAGTGGCTGCGTGGAGCGGGTGCACCGGCAAGTCCATCTGTGCTTGTCTGTAACTGGACCGCGCCCAGTGCCCGAGATCCTAGTCCTCTGACCATTCATCACTACTGCACGGAGACCCTCCATGTGCTAACACAGGACACTCCACTGCCTGCCAATACGCATCACCCAGAGACACCCATGGATATTTCTCCTGCTTCTGCTGCCACCACACCCTCACCCTCCACCAAACACCCAACCCTCCTGCCATTGGATCATTGACCACCCACCTTGAGTACCCCAATTGCATCCTTCTCAATGTGCGCTTTCTCCACAAACACAGTTGAACTCTGTGACCTGCTAGACTCCACCTATCTGGACATTGCCTTTCTCTACAAAACATGGATGAACCTAGTGACTAGAAACTGCTCTGCAAAGACCGGCCCCCTCGGCCAGGTGACAGCCTGACCATCATCCCCAAATCCACCCTCGGCCTGACAACCAATGTAGAAGAATACTGCCCCCTCATGGAGAATCTCCATTTCCAGATCTATGTCACCCCTAAGCCTACCTTCTGTGGCACCCTCATCTACAGGCCACCTGGCCCCTGCCCAGCCTTTAGCGACTCCATTGTCGACATCATACTTCCCCACACACTCACCTCCACAAAATACTTTCTCCTTGGCAACCGCAACTACCACATTGACAACTGCAATGACCACAGCACTACTTCCCTGCTTGAGAACCTTGCCACAATAGGCCTCAAGCAACTGATCATCTCGCCAACACACATAGCTAGACATACATTATACCCCATTTTTTCTGCCACAACAACATCACCATTGACAAAACCTCCATGCTACACTGGACCGACCACCACTGCATTCATTTCCTTATCATCACACCTACCATCCACCTCCGCACCCTATGCTCCCACATACAAAATGGAACCAGATCACTAAGGAACAGCTCACCAACACCCTCAGCAAGTCACCTCTTCCCCTCGCCACAGACACAAATATCTCAGCACAGAACTTCCACCTATGGATCTGCAATTGCACCAACACCCTAGCATTGCTGCGAATGACCTCATCCAAACAAAACCTCAGAAAAGCGACCTGGTTCTTCCCCACATTCCAGGACTCCAGGTGTACCTGCAGATGCCCAGAAAAAAGATGGAGAAATAGCATTTCCTCAGAAGACCTCGCAGTCTTCAAAGTCCATGTCAAATCCCACCACCTCATCAGATCCACTAGGAAAGGCAACCCGCAGAACCGTATCAACGCCACTGCACACTACACCAAAGAGATTTCTGGTGTGGTGACAGAGTTTTCCAAACCACAATTGGAAACAGCAAACATCCCTCCATCTCAGGACCTCTGTAACAGACTTGTTACCTTCTTCCATTGCAAAATAAAGGAAATCTATGATAGCTTTGTACCCCAAGACATCCGAGCCCATCAACAACTCTCCAGCTCCGATCGTCTGAAACTTCACAGATCCTGCACTACTGGAACACCCTCACCATGGACGGTTTATGAATAGGAACCTGCACAGACTGCAACAGACCCTCTGCAAGGGTTTTGCCAATGTGGACAACCAATTCACTGCCATGAACAACAACATGGCAAACCTCACAAGCTCCATCAACGACTTGGTCAGGGAAATGGTGGCAGATAGGGCCCATGCAAGGCCCAGAGAGCGCCTCACTGCTGCTCGTTTGGACCGACTGAGTCAATCCTTGCAACCACAACTACCTGACTGTCAAGGCGCACCGTAAAGCTGCAGGTAGAACTTGGCCATTTTGCTGGTGATGTGGCAAGGGGACAAGGGCGCATCAGCCATGCAGTGGACCTAATAGAGACCACCAAGGCAGCAAGGGGCATTGGCGATACCCCTCAGGATAGCGAGGAGATCTCCAGCGTCAGCAGTGTATCTGCCTCAGATGCACGGATCCTGCGGAGTAGCAGTGCCCGGCAAGTATTAGACGACCAACCTGGATTGGGCCATAGTGGCCGTAGTCGCAGGAGGCTGTGAGCTACCTAATCTGTGTTTTGAATGAGTCACATGAACTTAATGTGTCAGACATCACATTTTGCATTTTTTCGTGCAGTTGAGTAGACAAAAATGTCTTCATTATATTCCTGACATTAAAGGGATTATTTGTTGTACTACACAACCTGGCTATGTGTGTCTTACATTGGTGAGTGTTGTCACGGTTGCCACGTACCTGCCAAAGTAGTGGGTTGCGATGTAGTTCCGTCTCTGTCTGCCCTCCATTGTGATGCTACCATCCCCAGGCTGTCGGTGTGGTAGCTCTTGCTCATCATCCTCTGAATCTGTGTCGTCGAGGGTGAGATATAGCCCACGTCTGGTGGCAATGTTGTGGAGGATGGCACAAGTTGCAACGATTTTGCATGCAGTTTCGGGGGCATGCTAGAGTGCCCCTCCACTTTTGTGCAGGCATCGGAAACGTGACTTTAACAAGCTGAATGTCCTCTCAATGACAGCTCTGGTCCGCCGATGTCCTACGTTGTAAAGTCTCTCATTTTGATTGCCACGTGTTAGGTATGGGGTGAGTATCCATGATCTCAGGGCATATGCACTGTCACCTGTGTGACAAAAGAGCCAACATTAACAGGGCATTAGAGAGTTACACAGTGACATGTATTTAAGACATCACAGTGTACTAGACAGTATATAATAAATATCCTTCGCCAATATCCCCACGTTCTAGGCGTTGGTGTATCCCACTGAGCCTGAACATGTATGCATAATGTTTACTTCCTGGATATTTAGCCACAACGTCAGTAATGACATTATGGGCATCACATACCACCTGGATGTTTAGTGAGTGGGTACATTTCCTATTGCGGAACACATATTCCAGATTTGCTGGGGGGCAAATTGGTATATATGTCCCGTCCACACACCCTATTACATGGGGAAAGTTGGCAATTCTGTAGAAGTCCAACTTGGTGCTGGTAATTTCCGCCTCATTCCTGGAAAGGTATATATATCTGGACAAGTGTGCCAGTATGGCATCTAGGAAATGTCTGAAGAATCGTGAGAGGGCACTTTGGGATACCCCACCTGCCACATTAATCACCCCCTGATAGCTAACCAAGGCCAAGAGGTGCATTGAGCAGAGCACTTGCACATGTGTGGGGATGGAGCAGCTGCGCATTGTCTGGTATTCTAGCTGAGGTTTCAGCAATTCAATGATCTATAGGATAACTGTGCTGCTTAGGGATGACATCAGGAAGAGGTGGAACGACCTACGGGGGAAGGTGCGTTCCGTGGTTTCAAGACCCCAGATTGCTGTACAGAGGACTGGGGGTGGACCCTCACCTCCTTCCCCATAACTAACAACATGGGAGGAGCAAGTCTTGGCGATCATGCATCCTGAGGGCCTTGCAGGAGTAGCAAGAGGACTGGACTCTGGTAAGTCAAATCCATAGTACTATATCCCCCTACCCTACCTGCATGCCATCACATATCCCTCACCCTCACTCCCACCACTCCATCACCTCACATTCACCTCACCATCACAACCCACAGATCCCAATAACAAGCCCTGCATGCAACACCAATGCATGGACACCCATCCCCCAGTATGCCCAGTAGAGAGACTCATCCAACCCACAGAGTCAGCAATCACACAAGGGCAATACGACAGGGAAACCACTATTATATAAGGGAAACACACCCAGCACACAAGATGGCACGCACATGTACAATAACAATACATTTGTATCCCAAAAGGACCCCTACCAAACGTCACTAGAGAGGAGGTGCCAGCTACATCCAGTCTCCCCACAGAAGAAGCCCACAGTGATGACAGCAGCTCTGCACACCTGGATCACAATGACCAATCTGGCCCATCTGGGACCTCTGGACAGTCGGTTCCCCTGCCACAGTCCCAACCCACCACAGATCCTCCCCCCTCAGGAAACACCACCGCAGCACCCACCCAGCGGGCCCATGCCACTGTCCCCAAGACACGTCAATAAGCAGTGTGTCTACCACTACAGGGACCCCAGGCAACCCCACAAACCCAGGACTAGCAGGGACCTTGGGTCAGTGGCAGTGGGCACACGGTTCAGGGGACAGAGGCACAGGACAACAGGGAAGCTGGGAGGACTGCTCTGCGAGAGGGGGAGGACAGGCCAAGGGAACCGACCCTCCATGAGGTACTCGCAAACATCATGGGAGCATACCACCATTCCCAGGAGACCATGGGCACGGTACTGGCCAAGTTGCAGGAGACCCAGCGGCTGCAGGAGGGACAGTACCTGGGGATCAGGGATGACCTAAAAAACATCTACACAATCCTGGTCACCATAGCAGGGGTGCTGGCTGACATGGGCAAGACCATGAGGGAGGCAGTGGCACAACAAAGGGCCCCTGACACTAGCCAAACCGAGGAACAGCCTTCCACCTCCGCTGGCGCTAGTGGACAGGAGTCCCTGCGATCCAGGCAGAAGACAGAGAACATTGGCAAGACCCCCGCCAGGAAATAGGACTCTCCTGATTATCACCCTTCCGTCTCACTCTATTCCCCTGTCCACCTTTAACTGCCATTCCTCCCCTTCCTATGCCCCATTGGACAATGCACCTGTGATACCAAGAGACTGGACTCTACCCTGGATCGTCCTCCACCATCACACCAGCCCCCTGCCCATATCCCCATACTATTTTGCACACAAAAATAAACACCATTGAAATATATACCATACTGGAGTCAGTGTAATGATTGGAAAGATATATTTTTACAACATTCTCAAAGCATTGCAAAGTCCATGTTCATTGAATCATAGCAATGTATGACAGTTGGTGGGTAGCAGTACCTATAGCAGAAGCCAGAATGGGGTACACAGATCTGAAAAAAGGAAACCCAACGGGAACAGTCAGTGGCCATACACAGAGAGTAAGAGGATGCCATGTACAAAGTCTTAAAGTATACTGAAATGTGAAGAGGAGTTACAGTTTCTTACCTGTGTGTCACTGGAAGTATTGCTGGATAATGTTTCTTCTGTTGTCCATATCTTCCTCACTGTCCACAGGCTCCACCGCTGCCACAAGACCATCACCAGGCTCATCCTCCAGCAGGAAAGGAACCTGGCATGTCATTGCCAAGTTGTGCAACCTACAGCATGCCACCATGATCTGGCACACCTTCTTCGGTGAGTAGTACATGGATCCACCTGTCAGATGGAGGCACCGGAACCTGGCCTTCAGGAGGCCGAAGATCAGCTCAATTATCCTCCTTGTTCGCCCATGTGCCTCATTGTAAAGTTCCTCTGCCCTTGTCTTGGGATTCCTCACTGGGGTCAGTAGCCATGAGAGGTTGGGGTAACCAGAGTCACCTATAAATATTGAGGGACAATAGTGAGACACCCCTAACCCTTAGGGACAACTCCATACACAGACACCTACATATACTGTGTGGGGACCTTGGCCTCACCTATTAGTCACACCCGGTGTCTCTGGAGTTGGGCCATCACATAAGGGATGCTGCTATTTCTCAAGATATAGGCTTCATGCACAGAGCCAGGATATTTGGCATTCACATGGGAGATGTACTAGTCCGCCAAACACACAATTTGCACATTCATCGAATTATAGCTTTTTCTATTCCTGTAGACCTGTTCATTTCTGCAGGGGCACAAATGAAACGTGTATCATCAATGGCAACAATGATGTTGGGGATATGTTCCAGGGCATAGAAGTCAGCTTTCACTGTGGCTAAATCCTCCACTAGGGGGGGAACACGATGTAGCTCTCCATGTGTTTCAGCAGGGCAGACAACACTCTGGTCAACACGTTAGAGAACATTGGCTTAGACATTCCTGATGCCATGGCCACTGTAGTTTGAAGGGAGCCACTTGCCAGGAAATAGAGGACTGACAGAACCTTCACTAGATGGGGTATTCCTGTGGGGTGGCGGATAGCTGACATCAGGTCTGGCTCCAATTGGGCACACAGTTCTTGATTGTGGCACGATCAAGTCTGTTTGTGATTATAATGCATCTGTCCTCCATTGTCGACAGGTCCACCAGGGGTCTGTATACCGCAGGATGCCGCCATCTCATCATCTGCCTCAGCGGTTGTAGCCTATGGAAGAGAACGGTGAGCAGAAGGTCATTTCCGACAGAGGTAGTACAACTGTGTTTGCATTAATGTCACAGAAGCAGTGTGTGGGAACTCGAGTCAGTATATGTGCCAGTATGTGCTGTGACGCAGTTAGGTGCCATGCCATGTGCACCCCTGAAATGGCGCCTGCCTGACCTGTTAGGAGGGACAAGGGGAAATGAGGTAACTGCGTTGGCATTGTGCAGCGTCGTGGTAGGCGGTCAAAGATCACTGCGCAACTCTGCATTGGTTATCATTGGGAACTATGGATTCTAGGAGCCAATGCCGATGTACGCTGGCAGTGACAGTACGCACCGCCGTGGACGTCACAGCCATTTTCTACCTATTCTTCACTTGCTACCTGACCATCAACAGGAGAGGACCTCCACTGCAAGTTCTGCTGTGACTGGAAGCAACAATGGCTAGAGTGTCTGGGGAAAGGGCCCCTGCCTTCACTGCAGAGGAGTTGGAGAAACTGGTGGATGGGGTCCTCCAACAGTACACGTTACTTTACGGTCCTTCAGACAAACAGGTGAGTACACTGTGAGCATGATGCGTGGGCCATGAATGTAGGGAATGTTGTGTATTTAAGCCACATTTGGGGGGGGGCTGAGGCACCCTGGCCTGAATGTTGCATGAGAGGTGGTCAGTGTATGTGCGTCAGGACATGGGTGGGAACTGGTGGGCAATGAGTATGATGGTTCGGACGGGTTAGTAAATACATTTTCCGCTGTCTTTTCCTTCTAGGTCAGCACCCACCAGAAGAAGGGTATTTGGTATGCCATCGCCAAGGAGGTGCGGACCCTGGGGGTCTATCACAGGCGGAGCACCCACTGCCACAAGAGATGGGAAGCCTGGGCCGCTGGACCAAGAAGACGGCGGAGGCCCAGCTGGGGCTGGCTTCCTAGCGTGGAAGGGGTGCCCGACACATCATGACCCCCCGATGCTTTGCATCCTGGCGGTGGCCTATCCGGAGTTGGATGGGCGCTTGACGGCATCACAGCAGCCACAAGTTGGTGAGTACCTTTTCAGAAAGCTGACTTTGCACGCTTTAGGAACCAGATGAGTGGGGGATGTGGGCTGTTGGTGTCCCTAGGCTATGGTGATCATGCCAGGATAGGTTCTTTGTCTGCAGGCTCTGAAGCACCCCTACACCAATGGTACAAGTGTCCAACTACTACTGGGCAGGGTCCTGTGGGTGTCAGATGTGCAGGTGCTGGCATTAGGCATTGTACACCATGGGCTGTGCCTACTTTAGTGACTGGTTGGGCATGGCCTAGTGCATAGGACAGCTCAGTGTGTGTTGTGTACGCCAACAGTAGTGGTGTTGCTGGCATTGACCATGTGTATCCTTTGTCTATTCCCCCCTTCTTGTTTTGTGGCCCTGTCCTTGTGTGCATCATTTGGCGGAGGAGCAGAGGCACCGGCAACAGAGGGAGCTGCATCCCACATGGCCCATTAGGGCTAATCCACTAACGGTGAAAGCACCAGTGGGACGGAGGGCGAGGGGAGCTCCACGACAGGGACAGGAGGGGATACCAGTGACAGTGACTCCTCCTCTGATGGAAGCTCTTTGGTGGTGGTGGACACCTCTGTGCCCAATCCAACAACAGGTACAGCCACCACCCCCCTACCAGCACCGCCCTCCCATTGCCCCTCAGCGTTTTTCCTGTGCCCGCTCACCCACGAGGGTGGGCCTTTCCTTCGCCCCAGGCACCTCAGGCCCTGCCCTAGTTAGCCCTACTGCCCTCAGTGAGGAGGCTGTTGACCTCCTGAGATCCCTCACTGTTGGACAGTCAACCATTCTGAATGCCACCCAGGGTGTTGAGAGGCATTTGCAACAAACAAATGCATATCAGGAGGGCATTCATTCTGGTGTGGCGGCCCAACAGAGAGCATTTCAGGCTATGGCCTCAGCACTGATGGCAGCCATTGTCCCTGTGTCCAGCCTCCCCCCTCCAGCTTCTACTACCCAGAACCAATCCCCTCTACCTGAGCCTATCCCATACACACCTTCAGACCAGCATGCACACGCATCAACACACAAAAGTGGCTCTTGAAAACATCTTCACACAGGCACTCACACAAGCACCATACCGATGTACACATACCAATATCCACTTCCTCCACTGTCTCCCCCTCCTCCTCTCCGTCCACCTCCATCCCTGTAGCATCTCCACTCACACTTGCATGCACTACATCATCAGCCACTGCCTCCATCACCAGCATACCATCACAGCACAACCCTCATGAACAATCACCACCCCCACGCCCATAAACACATCCCCTGTGTCCTCTCCCAGTGTGTCTGTGAGCCCTCCTCCCAAAGTACACAAACGCAGCCACACACCCACTCAACAGCCATCCACCTCACAACAGCCTCCAGCACATGCACCTTCACCCAAACTCAACAGACGTACACCTCCTACGACTACTATCTCTTCCTCCACTCCCACACCCCTCCATCTTCCCGTCCCAGTGTGTCAAAGAAACTTTTCCTAGCTAACATTGACCTCTTTCCTACACATCCCCCCGTCCTTCCCCTAGGGCCAGGATGTCTAGATCCCAGGGCAGCACCTCAGCCACCAAATTGGTATCCGCTGTGGTCCCTGCAAGTCCGAGAGGATCGAAGGGGGCACCCGTCAGGGCTGCCAGTGTGCCACTTGCCAAAACTAAGTACCACCCGATTCCGCCACCTGCCAAGGTAAAGAAGGGGCCGGCATGCAGCAGGGCAAAGACGCACCACCCACCCAGCAAGGTCTCTTCCAAAATCAAAGAGTACAGTGCCAAGCTTCCAGCAGTAACTACCAAGGTGGGGAAGGGACAAAAAAGCATGGGAAAGTCACCTCAGGGCACGGAGACTCCTGGTGAGAGACTGGTGACCACCATTTCTCCTGCCAGGCCAGCAACCTGTACCACGGTCAGCACCGACCACAACTACAGTCACCAGCATCATCCCCAGTGGGAAGCCGCCTGAGGCTGCTGGAGACGGCCTGGTGTCTCCCTCCACTACTACAGACATCTGCACCACTGGCAGTAACTGCAGCATCTCCGCTGCAGACCTGCACCACCATTCGGACTGCCATGTGCCCAGCCAGTGCCACTACATCGGACATCAGCCGCATCCCCAGTGGGCAGCCGTCCGAGGCTGCAGGAGACGTCCTGGACCCTGCACACACCAAATGAGACACCACCACCAGCACTGGCACTATCAGCAGTTTTCAGCCTAAGTCGCCACAGGGTGGAGTGTGGCTCTGCCTCCATGGAGTATCATGCTACCTGTTCCCTAAAACTCTCGTGCCTCAGACACCCAGGTGAGGGGATGGGAACTGCCACACCCCAGGTTCAGCATCACTGGGCACAAAGCCCCCTCCAGAACCAGTGGAGAGATGCATCCACCCACCTAATCCTTGGCAGGATGAAGCACACTTGGCACAAAGCCTCCTGCAGAACCAGTGGAGAAAGGCATCCACTCACCCAATCCTTGGCAGGATGAAGCACACTGGGCACAAAGCCTCCTCCAGAACCAGTGGAGAAAGGCTTCCACTCACCCAATCCTTAGCAGGATGAAGCACACTGGGCAGAAAGCCCCCTCCAGAACCAGTGGAGAAAGGCATCCACTCACCTAATCATTGGCAAGATGAAGCAGACTGAGCACAAAGCCCCCTCCAGAACCAGTGGAGAGATGCATCCACTCGAGAGACTGTAGCCTTACACTCCCCAGGACCAAGCAGTGGGCAAACCACCCACTAGAGGGACTGTGGCTTTTCACTCCCCAGGACCAAGCAGTGGACAAACCACCCACTACAGAGACTGTGGCTTTGCACTCCCAGGATCAAGCAGTGGGCAAACCACCCACTAGAGAGACTGTGGCTTTGCACTCCCGAGGACAACGTTTTGGGAATGTTGCCCCCTTGAGGAGCAGTGGCATAGTACCAACTTCCGGCTGAGGTGCCCCCTCCCCTTCCCCTTGAGGTGCCTCTGTGTTTTCGACCTGATGCCCCTGCAGTGTTCTCTCTGTTTTGAGGCAGGAGTCAAGTGTGGGCTTCGCCCATGGTTTTTGGGTCCACTGGTCCATGGACATTTACAAGGGAGGGTGTATGGCCTTCTGTTCATAATGTAAATATTTGTATATACTGAATTTTTTATACTCGTTTACTATATTTGCATGTTCCAAAATATCACTGATTAAACTCAATTCCCTTTGTCCTTGCGTTCTTCCAGGAGGTTAGGGGTGTATCTGTAATGTCGTTGGATGTGCTGTTGTGTATGGTGTTGTGGGTGAGGGTGGGGGTGGGAGAGTTGCGTGTCACATGTGTGTGTCACTCTCTTTTACCTCCCCTTTGTGCTAGGTGCAGTACTCACAGTAGTCGTCACCCCCGTCTTTGGTATTCCTGGCAGATGAGGAGGTAAACTAGCATGGGGAGGACCTACAGCTCAGGCTCCATGGCATCCTGGTTCTTCGTTGAGTGTTGAATGGTGAGTGTTTCCCCTTCAGTGTACTGTTTCTGCTCTGCTTTTGACGTCGTTGGTACCGCCCCGGAAAAGCTGGCGGATTGGCCTGTCATAATACTGTGGGCAGTACATTGTCTTCCGCCTGCCTGTTGGCAGTGACCGCCGCGGTATTTGTTGCTACCGCCCTGGCGGTCGGAGTGTTAACGGCTGTCTATGTTGGCGGTTTCCGCCGTGGTCGTGATCCCATATTTTTTTACTGTCGGCCTGCTGGCGGTGTTACCGCCGCTTTAAAACCAACCGCCAGGGTTGTAATGAGGGCCAAAGTGTCTTAAGTTTTTGAAAAATAAATAAATGTCTCTTTAAAACAATACATGTCTCTTGCAAGCACAAAGTACCTGGTTCACATTTAAAATCGCTGCAAGGGACCACAGAGGAGGCGATGCGTGGAAAATGGGGAGGTGTGCGTCGGTTTCGTCCCTTAGCACACCAACTTGTGCTGTTACTTTCCACGCAGGGGAAGACCTTGCAATGTTTTCCAGCACGCGGACTGTGTTCCTCTTTGGGTTGCAGGGTTTTCTGGCCCCCCCAGGGACGGTGCATGGAATCCTGGGCTTGCGGAGTGAAGTCACAAGCGCTGCATCGATTCAGTGGGCGTTGCATGGAAATTTCTCCTGCAAGGCAGCAGTCCTTCACATAAAGCAGTCCAGGTGAGTCCTTTGGGCAGCTAGGCAATTCCTTTTGGCAGGTCAGCTTCAGGGATTCTTCACCAGCAGGTTTCTTGTCCAAAAGTGTCTGTGAGTGTTTACCCCAAGAAGTAGGCTTACTTCAAAGGAAAGTCTCACTTGTTTGTGAAATCCTGTCTTGCCCAGGCAAGGCCTCAGACACACATCAGGGTGTTGGAGACTACATTGTGTGAGGGCAGGCACAGCCCTTCCAGGCGTCAGTGACCACTCCTCCCTTCCCTCCTAGCACAGATGGCTCATCAGAATATGCAGGCTACACCCCAGCCCCCTTGTGTCACTGTCTGGAGAGAGGTGCAAACAGCCCAACTGTCAAACTAACCCATACAGGGAATCCACAAACTTGCAGTCACAAAAATGGTTTAAGCAAGAAAATACCCACTTTCTAAAAGTGACATTTTCAAATACACAATCTTAAAACCAACTTTAATAAAATATGCATTTTTAAATTGTGATTTCAGAGGTCCCACACTCCACATGTCTATCTGCTCCCAAAGGGATTCTACGCTTTAATCTTGTTTAAAGGCAGCCCCCAGGTTAACCTTTGAGAGAGATAGGGCTTGCAACAGTGAAAACTGAATTTGGCAGTATTTAACTGTCAGCACATATAAAGCAAATTAGTATATGTCCTACCTTAACCATACACTGCACCCTGCCCATGGGACTACCTAGGCCCTACCTTAGGAGTGTCTTCCTTGTAGGAAAAGGGAAGGGTTAGGCCTTGCAAGTAGGTACACTTGCAAAGTCAAATTTAAATTTTAAAACTGCACATACAGACACTGCAGTGGCAGGTCTGAGAAATGATTATATGGCTACTTATGTGGGTGGTACACCCAGTGGTGCAGGTCCAATAGTAGCATTTGATTTACAGGCTATGGGTACCTCTAGTGCACTTTACTACGGACTTACTAGTAAATCAAATATGGCAATCATGGATAAACCAATTAACAGTACCATTTACACAGAGAGCATATGCACTTTAGCACTGGTTAGCAGTGGTAAAGTGCTCAGAGTCCTAAAGCCAACAAAAACAGGTAAGGGAAAATAGGAAGAAGGAGGCAAAAGGTTTGGGGATGACCCTGCAAAAAGAGCCAGGTCCAACACGCCGCATTTGTGTACTTTTTGTTTACGCAAATGCAGTGCAAACTTAACTCCATATATATATTTTTGATGTTAGCCTCGTCTAAGTTCAAAATAATGAAATTTGCACCAACTTTTAGATGTGTGAACCTACCTTACATCAATGAGTTCCCATCTAAAAAATGGTGCTCCATAGCCCCATATTTATCCCCGTGCTAAAATGACGCATAGGTGGAAGGAGGGGCCAAATAATGGTGCAAAGCTTGCTTTACACCACTGTTTAATACCTGGGTCAGACCAGGAGTTAGGCGACCTGGGGCCCATTTCCATGGTCAGATACCCTGGAATGAGTCCACAAGTGCCCTCCCCAAGCCCCAGGAACACCCCCACCAGAGGGACACCGGAGGATGGGTGACCCCATCCCAGGTAAGTAGGGTAAGCAGAGGTAAATATCTTTAAAACTTTTTTAAAGTGCCATTGGTGGCCCTGAAATGGGTCTCCCTACATGGCACAGGGTGCAATGGCCATGCCCAGGGGACCCTTGTCCCCTGTGCTGGCCACTGGGGTAGTGGGCATGACTCCTGTCTTTTATAAGATAGGAGTCATGTGGTATGGATGGTTTTGCATCAGAAAATGATGCTAGGCTGGGCAAAAAGACATTCTTTTTTGCCTCTAGCCAGCCTAACGTTATTTTTTGGTGCAAAACCCCCTTTTCCCATACTGCCACCTCCACCTGCATAGCATAATTTCTTTGCACCGGCTTGCGGGATTCCATAAATTTGGTGCCCTGATGGCACTCTGGAATCACGCATGCTGGCACTATACTGCATTTGCACAGTTTTGTGTCAAAAAGTATAAATATGGGGCTACATGTCTTGATGATAGAACTGGCTTGTGGGCTGGCAATACAAAGTGGCATGTCATGAACCGTTTATGTCAGCCTTGGACAATGATACAGATTATGTGTACAATGGCTGATAAAATGTGCAGCGGGAACTTTGCCTTCCTGGAGGAGGCAGCTGATAAAATATGTAAAACTAAAAATAGGCTTGCTAAAAATATGAATAAAACACAAATAAAATGTGTACCAGTGTAAAAGTTAAAAAAAACATGGATCTACACTAAAATAAGCATGTCTAATCCAGGCACTAAAGGGTCCCTACAACACCCTCCCCTTACTGGACCAGTGCAGATTTTAGGATCCATATAAAAAAAAAACATAGAAAACTAGCATAAAACTTATAACAAGAACAGCAAGAAGAGCAATCCAGAGGAACACGGCCAAATTTACTCAACATAGGTCTTTTTGAAAAATAATGCCAAAGTAAAAATCATTGGAGTACTGCATGAGGTTATTAAACACATCCATTGAGAAGGAAAGCAGGAAAGAGACCACTTTCGGAAGACAATATAACCACCAGAGCCTCACTCAAAAGGTCAAAGAAGCACACATGATCTGTAGCCTCAGCCACAGCTGAGGGTGCAGCATTCAGTGCTATGCCAAATACCATGTCCTTAAAGGAAGGCTCATAGAAGGTTTCACGGAGCAACCACAATCTCAAAGAAATCTCTGGGAATCAGTCCTTATCAGGAACATCATCAGATTCCTCTCCATAGAATGTACATGTTGCTGAACAAGACACACATCCATAGTGTTCATGAAAGAGCACAATAAGCAATGGACGACAGGCTGCACAGAGCAGAATACTAGTTGAAATGACAATAACCGGTCTTTATCAAGATCTCCTAACATTGCAACTCCAAAGTATTGCATCATGCATTCACAACATAGTTGAGCTGGTGGGAGCTCCATCACTCCTCCTGGTCAAGATGGAACAGCCATTGTGAATCAAAAATAGCAACAGCAATATTCAGCCAATTAATGGCAAAACAATCAGGAAACCTCCCAAAACTCAAAAAAATTAGTGCATGCCTAATTATTCCAAATAAAGTCTGAAATGTATTTACAAATCCGGACCTAATCACCTTTAAAAAACTGTACAATCTCTCTGGTATTAGTGCACTGAAAATGTGACTCACCAATCCACTAGAGTGAATCAGGAAGTTTTTATTTAAAAGGGTCTGTATCTAGACTGATGACCTTGCCACTTGCAGGTCATAGGTTTCACCTGCAGATGTGAGTGCCACAGGTTTTTGGAACTATTATGTCTAATCATATTGTTGTAATTGACATTAGAAGTAGCTACTTTTATCTGATTTGCTTGGGAGAGAAAAGTACATTTCCACAGCAGGTCACTATTTGAAAAACAGAAATCCCATATGGGACACCTGCTCTCATCCTACAACATCTTGATCACTCAGCATCAAGTAACTCCCATTTGAGAGTAACTGAAATACTGGGAGGATCACAGAGACATGCCCTTTAAGTATCAAGCTAAGTTAGCCGCTGACACATTGCAAGTGCTGTGCAATGCCACCTGTTTATAAAACTTTGAGTGGCTTACAGAAGTCTCACATTTGCTTCCGCTAAGAAAAACCTATTTTTCCCTATTCAAGTGATTAAAATTGTAGGGTAATTCCCATACCTCATGAATATAACTTCCTTTTAGATATTCATACCTGCCAATAGGAAAATGTTTCTAACATGAGATAAATTGAAATGTGAATATCGGCCGGGTTATCACTCCATATATTAACCATACTGATGATGGTAGTTGAGCTACTTAAAAGGCAATTTTACAAGCTTTTCCATACTAAGCACGGTGTAACTGGCTTCCTTTTTCACCATTATCTGTTGTTTCTGCATTACGTTGAATGTGGCAAATAAATCTTTAGATTCTGCATGCTTCCAGGGCAAGCAGATTGATTTAAGAACTTGTAAAGTACAAACTCAACTGCATAATGGACCTAAGATGACTTTGTCCACATTGTAAAAATTACATATCATTTTGAATAATTTCAATTGCAGAAGTTACAATGTTGTTTAATGTGTATATGCAAGAGACAATGGGCCTCATTCTGAGGCGGCCGGCGGCGGTCGCCGCCCGCCTGGCGGGAACCGCCATATGGCCGCTCCGCGGTCGAAAGACCGCGGAGGCCATTCTGGCCTTCCCGCTGGGCTGGCGGGCGACCGCCAGAAGGCCGCCCGCCAGCCCAGCGGGAAACCCCTTCCCACGAGGAAGGCGGCTCCGAATGGAGCCGGCGGAGTGGGAAGGGTGCGACGGGTGCAGTAGCACCCGTCGCGAATTTCAGTGTCTGCTAAGCAGACACTGAAATTCAAAGTGGGGCCCTCTTACGGGGGCCCCTGCAGTGCCCATGCCATTGGCATGGGCACTGCAGGGGCCCCCAGGGGCCCCACGACACCCCTCACCGCCATCCTGTTCCTGGTGGTCGGAACCGCCAGGAACAGGATGGCGGTGAGGGGGTCGGAATCCCCCATGGCGGCGCAGCAAGCTGCGCCGCCATGGTGGATTCCTCAGGGCAGCGGAAAACCGGCGGGACACCGCCGGTTTTCCTGTTCTGACCGCGGCCATACCGCCGTGGTCAGAATGCCCTGCGGAGCACCGCCAGCCTGTTGGCGGTGCTCCCGCCGACCCCGGCCCTGGCGGTCCTTGACCGCCGGGGTCGGAATGACCCCCAATGTGTTCAAATCATTATAGACAACGGTGAAAGCTTTCACTAAATTCTCTTTATCTACTTGCCTTAAATGAGCATCAGCTTCCATTTGTGAAAGCTTCCATATTTCATTATACATTGTTTATAGAAATCTTTAAGAGCATGGTTTTCTGCTATGTAACAAGAAGTCTTGGAAGTCTACACTTCAGAAAGGAGAAAGAGAGGTTTTTTACAGCTGTTATCATGGATTGCTGCAACTATTGCTGACATAATTTATCCACCTTCGATGTGGTGACTGCCTGAGCGTTGTGATGTAATAACGGTTTGGTCTGCTTCCTCTAATACTCCACATGGAGTTAATGAAATGTTCATGTCAACTGTTAGAACTGACAGCCTTAGCGTGGTCACCCCAAACTTTTTGCCTGCCTCCCTCCACTTTTTGGACATTGTTTATGCTGGTTTTTAGACTCTGCACCCTTTACCACTGCTAACCAGTGCTAAAGTGCATATGCTCTCTCCCTTTAAACATGGTAACATTGGATCATACCCAATTGGACTATTTAATTTACTTATAAGTCCCTAGTAGTGTGCACTATATGTGTCCAGGGATGTAGATTAAATGCTACTAGTGGGCCTGCAGCACTGGTTGCGCCACCCACTTAAGTAGCCCCTTAACCTTGTCTCAGGCCTGCCATTGCAAGGCCTCTGTGTGCAGTTTCACTTCCAATTCGACTTGGCATTTAAAAGTACTTGCCAAGCCTAAAACACCCCTTTTTCTATTTATGACACCCCTAAGGTATGCCTTAGGTAACCAATAGGGCAGGTTGCTGTGTATGGAAAAGGCAGGACATGTACCAAGTAGTTACATGCCCTGGTAGTGTAAAACTCCTAAATTTGTCTTTACACTGCTGTGAGGCCTGCTCACTTCATAGGCTAACACTGGGGCTGCCCTCATACAGTGTTTGAGTGGTAGCTGCTGATCTGAAGGGAGTAGGAAGGTCATATTTAGTATGGCCAGAATGGTGATATAAAATCCTGCTGACTGGTGAAGTTGGATTTAATATTACTATTTTAGAAATGCCACTTTTAAAAAGTGAGCATTTCTGTGCACTTAAATCTTTCGGAGCCTTACAATCCATGTCTGGCTGGGTTTAGTTGACAGCAAATCATGCATTCACTCAGACACACCCCAAACACAGGATACTTAGCCTCACTTGCATACATCTGCATTTTGAATGGGTCTTCCTGGGCTGCGAGGGTGGAGGGCCTGCTCTCCAACAAAGGGCAACCACACCCCCTACTGGGACCCTGGCAGACAGGATTGAACTTAAAGGGGACTTGGTGCACTTCTATGCCAGTCTTTGAAGTCTCCCCTACTTCAAAGGCACATTTGGGTATATAAACAGGGCCTCTGCCCCTTTCAACTCAGACACTTCCTGGAGAAGAAACTTGTAACCAGAACCTGCACCCTACCAAGAAGAACTGCCTGGCTGCCTGAAGGACTCACCTGACTGCTTTCTGTGAAGGACTGCTGCCTTGCTGTTGCCCTGCTGCCTTGCTGCTCCCTGGCTCTGGTGAAGAAGTGCTCTCCAAGGGCTTGGATAGAGGTTGCCTCCTTTTCCCTGTAGTCTCAGGACCAAAAAGACTTCTCTCCTGCAACTGGAATCCTTGTGTGGCAAAAATTCGATGCACAGCTTGCTAAAACCGACGCACAGCCTGCCCCGCGGTGAGAAATTCACTGCACGTCAAACTGGAACAACGCAGTGCGACTTCGCAAGGAGAAGATCGACGTGGCGCCTGCATTGCTTCCGGTACTTCGACGCACGGCCCACCGGATCAACGCACAGCCAACCTGGGATGACGCAGCCTGACTTCCAGAGGGGAAATCAACGCAGCCCCTGACGTGCAGAATAAACTTCCCTGCAGCGCTTGTGACTTTGCTCCACAAGCCCAGGATTCCACGCACAGACCCCGGGCGTCTGAAAACCCCGTAACCCGAAGAGGATCCACGACCGAGCACCGGAAATCGACACACAGCCATCCCTGTGTGAAAACCAAATGATGCATCACCGTGTGCGGCCCGAGAAATCGACGCACACCACCTTTGTTTCCATGCTTCTACTCCTCTGCGGCCCATTGTGGAGATTTTTCATGCGAACCAGGTACTTTGTGCCTAAAAGAGACTTTGTTTGCTTTAAAAATACTTAAGACACTTTATATCACTTTTCAGTGACATCCCTATATTTACTTGTTGCATCTTTGATCATTTTGACCTGCAAATATCTAGATAAATATTATACATTTTTCTAAACACTGTGTGGTGTATTTTTGTGGTGCTTTATTGTGGTATTGTATGATTTATTGCACAAATACTTTACACATTGCCTTCTAAGTTAAGCCTGACTGCTTAGTGCCAAGCTACCAGAGGGTGGGCACAGGATAAGTTGGATTGTGTGTGACTTACCCTGACTAGAGTGAGGGTCCTTGCTTGGACAGGGGGGTAACATGACTGCCAACCAAAGACCCCATTTCTAACAACAACCATTTGTGCCCACTGGCCACAATAACAACTTGTTGGGACCTGCAGGTGATGCATTAAATGTATTGTTATGAACCATACTACTGAGCTGGTCTTCTAAGAAATTCACAACCTTTTGCCAACTGTCAAATGTAGCTATGGAGGGAATACTGTGCACATGAATTTCTTTCATTTTTGCTAATCCAAGGCAAGTTGTTGGCTGAACAGTTTCATGAAAGAAAATAATTGGTAAGGGTCTTAAAGTTGCTCTAAATAAGGCTTCCATGCCATGTAGCTGTTAATCTTTAATTCCCCATTTTTAAATCAACTGTTATTTTCCAATAATCGTAGCGTTGTATGGCCAACAGGGAAATAAATGAATCTGAGTACATTATTTTAGCATTGATTAGCAATGTGGTCCTTGATTTTGCTGTGGGTAATTTGGAATAATGGGCCAGATGTAGGTAGGTATAATTTTGCGACTTGCAATTTGCGAGTCATAGCGACTCGCAAATTGAAACTCGCAAAACCAAATGTAGAAAGGTGTCTCAGACACCTTCTGCGACTTGCTATGAGGTCGCAAAGACCCACCTCATGAATATTTATGAGGTGGGTCGCAGTTTGCGACCCCATAGCAAGTCCATGCACCCACAGGGATGGTGGCCTGCTGGAGACAGCAGACCTCCATGTCTGTGACTGCTTTTTTAATAAAGCAGTTTTTTTTTTCCTTTTGCAGCCCGTTTTCCTTAAAGGAAAACAAGCTGCAAAACGAAAAACTTCCGAAACCATTTGGTTTTGTTTTTTTCAGAGTAGGCAGTGGTCCATAGGACCACTGCCTGCTCTGATTTTTTTTTTTTTTCGACATTCACAAAGGGGAAGGGGTCCCATGGGGACCTTTTCCCTTTTGCGAATGAGTTACCACCCACTTCAAGTGGATGGTAACTGCGAGTTGGTTTGCGACCGCATTCGCGGTCACAAGGCAACTCAGCATGGTGATGCGGTCGCAAATAGGAAGGGAACACCCCTTCCTATTTGCGAGTCACAGCCTCAAATTGCGAGACGGTACAGACTCGCAATTTGAGGTTGTGCATCGCGTTTGGCCTTTTGTACGTCGCAAACTGCGTTTTTCGCAGTTTGTGACGTGCAAAAGGCTACCTACATCTGGCCCAATATGACTTAGCAATTGTAGCATCATGCCCAGAAAAATCTATGAACTTTTCTACATATTTTTGGGAACTCCCTACAGGTGGAGTCGGACAAGGTTCCCATTGTGCATAATTAAAAACTATTGTGGAAGTCCTAGCTGTATGTAAATAATGATGTCCATAATATTGGTAACAGAACATGTCCCCATTATGTGACCTGTTCATGTATATGTTCACTTTCAAACAGAGTATAATATTCAAGCTCAGAAAGCATAGGGTCAAATGTTCTAACATCCTAGTAATCAAAAACAACCAAAGATGTAATAACACCATTCATGGAAATTTTAAAAAGATATCAGTATCATTTCAGTAGGGCCAAATATATCATACAGATCTTTACCCCAAGCAAAACTATCAGAAATTGGAGCTGCAGAAATGTTCACAAGGGACAAGTCTCTTTGCGCTTTGTGGGAAGACAAATAAGGCTTTGAAACCTCAGTTCAAAAGCAGAGAGTTCAGGAAGATAATGCCCAAGTGTTAGCAGAAGGAAGAAATGACAAATCCAGTTTATAGAAGGAAAGCAAGCAATGCCAATGTAATCCACAGGTAGTACCATGGATGAATCAAATAAGTGTGTTTACGCCAATTAAAAAACAAATGTATAGCATGTCCTGATGCAAAGGTCTGTGCTGGAGAATTTGAGGAAAAATCATCTATGCCAGCAAAATAACCTGAAACAATTTGTGCCAAAACTGGAGCCGGAGCAGGAGAAAGAGAATTGGTAGATGTTAGAAATGGGGTCTCTGGTTGGCAGTTAGTTTACACTCTGTCCAAACAGGGACCCTTACTCATGTCAGGGTAAGAGAGATACACAGCTCAGGTAACCACTGTTCACCACCTTGGTTGCTTGGCACAAGCAGTTAGGCTTATCTCAGAGGCAGTGTAGAAAGTACATGCCTTTGATGTCCTTGAGACTTCCTAAGAGGAGGCAAGCTCAGTCCAAGCCCTTGGAGAAACTCCACAAGCAGGATACACAGCAAAGTTAAGTGTTTCTCTTAGTTAGGGCAGAAGCGGCAACTGCATTCCAACCCAGCAAAGCACACACAGCAAAGGAGCAGTATTCCTCCTACAGTTTTTCAGCTCTGCTCCTTGCCAGAGGTTTCTCTTGATCCAGAAGTGTTCTAACAATCTGGGGTTTTAGGTTTAATACTTATGCTAATTTCTGCCTATGATGTAGGCAAACTTCAGAGGAAAGACTCTGTTCTTCACAAGATCCTACCTTCCTCAGGCCTGGCCCCAAGCACACTCTGGGGTGCTGCAGACTGCATTGTGTGAGGACAAACATAGTCCTTTTAGGTGCAGGTGTCAGCTCCCCTTGTCTAGAGGGAATTCACGACCAGCCCAACTCAGTCTCAATCTGATTCAAACAGGGATTTCACAGGCAGACAGACGCACAGAATGGTTAAGCAATAAAATGCCCACTTTCCAAAAGTAAAATTTTCAAACAGTCTAAAATCCAACTATACTAAAAGGTGTATTTTTAAATTGTGATTTCAGAGACCCCAAACTCTATATGTCTTTCTGCTTCAAAGGACAATGACATCTTAGTAGTTCTCCCAATCAGGATTCAGAACCAACCACAGTACCAAAATCTCCCTGCTCGCAGTCACAGATGACATTCACTCCCTCCTTGACCAAGGTCATACAGCAGCCCTCATCCTTCTCGATCTCACTGCCCTCTTGGATACAGTAGCTCACCATTCACTCTTATGAGTGTATGGTGAGATACTGTATTGTACCACACAGCAGGCTTACGAGGCAAAGCACTTCAATGGATTCACTCCTTCCTGACAGACAGAACACAGAAAGTCAGCCTCCCACCTTTCCGGTCAGAACCCACCCACATCAACTGTGGAGTACCCCAAGGATCATCGCTAAGCCCCACGCTGTTCAATGTCTACATGACCCCACTGGCCCCCATTATCAGTAACTAGCGGATGAATATCGTATCCTATGCGGATGACACCCAACTGATCATCGCCTTGTCTGAAAACCAATCAACAGCCAGGAAGAATTTCAGAGATGGGATGGAAGCAGTAGCCATCTGGATGAGGGAAAGCTGCCTCAAGCTGAAGTCCGACAAAACCAAGATGCTCATCCTGGGACCCTCACCATCAGCCTGGGATGACTCATGGTGGCCCTCAACAATCAGCAAACCCCCTACCCCTACAGACGAAGCATGCAAAATTATCATAATCCTCGACTCAATGCTCACCATGACCAGGCAGGTCAACTCCATCGCCTCCACCTGCTTCCACACCCTCTGACTCCTATGAAAGATCACCAGATGGATACCAACTGACTGCCAGAAACCATGCCACATGCCGTTATCACAAGCAGATTGGACTATGGCAATGCCCTCTATGCTGGAAGCTCCAAAAAGAACCTGAATAAGCTTCAACAGATTCAGAACACCACTGCCAGACTCATCATGGACATCCCCCACAGAGAACACATCACAGAACACCTGAAGAACTTCCACTGGCTCACCATTGAGAAGCGGATCAACTTCAAACTCCTCATACATGCCTACAGGGCCCTCCACAACAACGGACCCAACTACCTCAACAGCCGCAACAACTGGTACTCACCCTCCAGACCTCTCCGCAAATCCCAACAGTCACCCGCTAGCATACTCCACATAAAGGAGTCCTCGACTGGAGGAAAAAAATAATCTTAGTTAGCGACAAAAGGCTGGAATACCTTACCCCTGCACTTCAGACAGTCACCATCGCTGACCCAGTTCAGGAAGGACCTCAAGACCTGGCTCTTCGACTGATCTCTGAGGTCACTCCCCCCAAAGCCTTGAGACCCTATGGGTGAGCAGTGCGCTCTACAAGCTCATGATTGATTGACTGATTGAACATGAGTAAACATTTGTCACAGAATGAGAAGCAACAGACATGGCATCTGACGGTGGAGGATTCCCAGAGGCAAAGCATAAGTCAATCAATCACTCAAGGAATTTGTAAAGCCACTACTCATCAGTGAGGGTCTCAAGGTGCTGGGGGGGGCACTGCTACTGCTCGAAGCGAGGTCTTGAGAAGTCTCCTGAAGGTAAGGAGGTCTTTGGTCTGAAGCAGGTAGGTGGGAAAAGTGTTCCACGTCTTGGCGGCGAGGTGCGAGAATGATCTGCCACCGGTTGTAGTTCTGCAAATGCGTTCGACGGTTGTGAGGTGCGAGGTCGGTGGAGTGGAGTTGCCGGGTCGGGGTGTAGAAGGAGAGATGTCTTTTTAGGTATTCTGATCTGGTGTTGTGCAGTGCTTTGTGAGTGTGGGTGAGGAGTTTGAAGGTGATTCTCTTGTTGATGGGGAGCCGGTGCAGGTCTCTCAGATGGCCTGTGATGTGGCAGTGGTGGAGGATGTCCAAAATGAGGTGTGGAGAGGCATTCTGGATGAGGACATTGCTGTAGTCCAGTTTGCTGCTTACGAGGGCTTGGGTGACGGTTCTTCTGATTTCAGTGGGGATCCATTTGTAGATATTTTGGAACATAAGGAGGGTGTTGAAGCAAGTGATACTAACATAACTGGTACACCAACCACGATGCAAGCCAACCAACAATGATGAAAGCCAACAGCCAGGTCACACTTACCAACTTTAACAGAGGTGTTTATGAACTACCACAAATTCACCAAATACGTTTATCATCAAACATGAACTTCCCAAACATCCTGGCCTCATGTGTCATATCCTTCATAGCTAAAGCAGGTACACATGATGACTTCCAATAGCGAGGCATGAATTTTGTTTTTCAGAATACACATGATGTCTAGGCCATAGCTGTGAGTGGACAACCATTGCCTATGTATCATACCTACAAAAGTATACCATGTACAAAATATATGACTAGTCTCTACTATCAGGACATTAGCAAGGCAGTCACATTCTCACATCTGATACCAACTTATGTGTCCCAGTAGAAATGTAGCATATGCACGATGGTATACAAAATGCGTATTGACAACTCTGATGAGACATCACACATGTCAATGTACATTCCTCAATTACTAAGGGAAGTACCTTGCAAGAGGTGTGAAGATGTTAGCTATCTATGATCATCGGGGAATGGTAGCCATAATTACACTAAAAGGGAGAAAATCAGGATTAAACATTTACTGCTTTATTATAGTCAACTCAGCTGCCCATAACCATTCAGCTCAATCCTGATCTTGATCGGTTTGCCAGAGTTGGCAACTTATGTATTGCTCCATACACTGGTTTACTCTTTTATTTGTCAATCTGTTTGGGGGGACAAACACACATCAATTTCTATGAATTTGCAAAGATTTGGAAATAGATTGCAGACCTCGGTCCGAAATCAGAACAGCTAGGACACTATGGGCCTCATTATGACCCTGGCGGGCGGTGGAGGCCGCCCGCCAGGATCCCGCCCTCCAAATTACCGCGCCGGGTATTACGAGTTTTCCCCTGGGCTGGCGGGCGGTTCCAGTTAAACCGCCCGCCAGCCCAGGGGAAAACTACCTTCCCACGAGGATGCCGGCTCGAGTGGGAAGGTGCGACGGGTGCTACTGCACCCATCGCGTATTTCACTGTCTGCAAGGCAGACAGTGAAATACATTTTGGGGCCCTCTTACGGGGGCCCCTGCCGTGCCCATGCCATTGGCATGGGCACGGCAGGGGCCCCCAGGTGCCCCGCGACCCCCCCTACCGCCATCCTGTTCATGGCGGCTTTCCCGCCATGAACTGGATGGCGGTAGGGGGGGTCAGAATCCTCATGGCTGCGGAGCGCGCTCCGCAGCCATGGAGGATTCCAATGAGCAGTGGAAAGTCAGCGGGAGACCGCTGACTTTCCGCTTCTGACCGCGGCTGAACCGCCGCGGTCAGAATGCTCATTGGAGCACCGCCAGCCTGTTGGCGGTGCTCCCGTGGTCGGTGGCCCTGGCGGCCACCGGCCGCCAGGGTCAGAATGACCCTCTATGTAATCATACTACAGATTTTAAAGTAAATGCTAGGTAATGTTCTGGAGGTAGTTAAACCTTTGAAAGGTATGAAATTTGCTATTTTGGTAAAACTGCCCACCTTTACCATAACCATAGTGTACCCTTCCAATGACCTCAGTAGTCCCACTATAAATTCTAAAGAAACAGCATGGTTTCGGTGACACTTTTGGTGACACTTGTAGGGATACTAATGAACCAGCAGGTAGTTGATGATAACCTTTACCTTCAGCAAAATGGCACAATTTTCCACAAATCTCTTGGCGTCTATGGAAATGGATGGCCACCACAAGCAGCACTGTAACAACTCTGTGGTTTTGTTTTCTGCGGGATGTCCTGCAAGGGCATTGTTATGACACCACTCTAAAGCCTGTTGCTGTTGCTGTTGCTGTTGCTGAGAACTCAGTGAAGGTAAGTAAAGACAGTGGTTTACATAAGATAAACCCTGCTTATGTTTGTTGAGTATTTTTGTAATGTCTGTTGAGCCTCTAGTGTTTTTTGTTCCTGCACTGAGATGTCAATGGTATGCGGTAGTGCCCCTTTGATTTTATCTGCTGGATTTATCAAAGGTAGTTTGTTTATTAGCCCTGTGGCAACATAACCATACCTGGAAAGTGCTTCTGCCTTCCCATTATTTCTTACTAGATTACAAAGTCATAATCATGAAAAAACTGGGTCCAGCATAGCTGGCGAGTTTATAAGGCTCATGCAGATCTAAAAAAGTGGAGGTTTCATTGATTGGGCAGAATAATGATGGTGCAGTGGCCCTCTAGAAGATAAACATTCTTTAAAGGCCTCTTTGATGACTTAAAGTTATTGATCAGCTACTGAGTAACGACTATCTTCGGGACTTAGTTTATGAGAATAATATGGCCCCCAATGTAACCCCCACTCCAAGGTTCTCTCTTTGAAAGGGTTGCTCCTACATCTTCTTGAAAATGATCAGCTTCAACCAAGAATGGTTGAGTAGGCCTTGGATGCTGTAATACTAGGGTTCTAATAAAAGTATATTTTAACTTCAGAAAGGCTTGGTTGTTTTCCGCCCCATTGAAACTTTACTTTTTTGGAAGGAGATTGCTAATGGGATCCACAAGAGTGGATAAATGATTTATGAATCTCAGATAAAGTTTTGTGAACCACAGGAAGCTTTGGACTTCCTTGATGGTCTGAGGGTATTTCCACTGTGCAATGGCTTCTACGTTTTGGAACCCAAATATATTCCAGTTGGTGATAGAATGTATCTCAGGAATTCAACTTCGTGTATGTAAAAATACACTTTTCAAGCTTAGCATACAGGTTGTTTTCTAACATTGTCATAAGAATATGTCGAACAAGTGCCACATGTTCTGAATAGGTAATAGGAAAGTATAATGGTTGAGTGGACCAATTGATGTCAAGGTTGTTCTTTTTTAACCATGGTATCCCTAATATGGCTTTGAAATAAGGAACATTGATTGGGCCAAATTGCACATGTTCATAATGTAAATCTTGTATGACCACTCTTATCTCCTGAGTGGTATATACAAAGGGTCCTGATGACAGCTGACTTCCATCTATAGTTTGCACTGCTTCTGGATTTTTTTGGGGTACTGTGGGAATTCCCAATTCTTTGGCTAAGTTCCTATAGAGTAAATTACCCCAAGCCCTATAGTTTAAAAGCATTTCACTGTTTAGCTTAGCTAGTCTGTTCCTCCAGTGTAACTGGACAAGAACATAGAAATGTCTAAATCCTCTTTTAGTGGTTGTTTGAGCTAGAGTCTTGGAACCTTCATGGACTTGGGAACCCCACAGAAGTCAACCAATCTACCAGCTTATTAGTTTCCCGAATGATTTTTCTCTGTTTTACCTTCCTTGTCTTTAAGTTTGGGTTGTAGGACACAGACTTTACAAAAATGTCATTTTTTGTCACAGTATAGGCATAACATTTGGTCTCTATGATGTTGTTGCTCTTCTTTAGTTAAGGGGCCTCTCAATCTCTCTATTTACATTGGTTCTGATTCAATAGGTTTAGCAATATCTGACTTTTTTTTCCGGACCACAATGACCTTATTCTTAGATTGTTCTCTGTCAGTTCATCATTCTGTGAGTCTATGATTCTATGTGACAGCTAAATATATTCACTTCTAACAAGACATCGGTGGATTAACTTCTTGAACAAGTAAATCTTTTAATTTGTACCTTAGCCCTCAGTTAAACAAGGAACTCCTCCTATTTTTGGGCCAGTCTGATTTCCTATACAGGTCATTAGATGAGGTTATGTAAATCAGTATGTCTTTGGACCATTGCCTTAAGGTCAAGGGTCAGGTGTCAACAGACTACATAAACGTATGCTTGTCAAACAATTTTTACATCTCTTTTTTTAAACCATTCTAATCATATAACAGTGGATTGATTCATTCCACAAGGGCATCGCCAAGGGTACAGCTGTGCTTGCTAGGTAGCATACGAAGGCTACTTTAGACTGTTCGTCTGGGAGAAAAGGAGGCCTTCACAGACAGTGCAGCTGACATTGGTTGAGAAACAAGGCAAATGTAGATGTTTCTCTTATGAATCTCTTGGGAGGGGATAAGGAACAGCTAGGAGAGTGATCACATGAATCATTGGGTTAAACAAAGTGTTTCTGGGTGAACTAGAAATGGGATAGAAAAAGTAGGTGGTCTCATGACTGCTTCAGTCCTAAACCCTTCTTTGATTTCACCTGATTAGGCTCTTGCCTCATCCTAAATTTGACCCTGGCGATGATCCACTCTCAGAGCCAGACCTTGTGTTTCCCTCTGAAGATGACCTAACACGTTGGCTACGTCAGCCCACGTGACATCTCAGGACTCCATCTTGCCCAGGCAGGAAAGTAAATGTGGGCTTACTATTCTATCAAACTTAATGTCACTCACTAACTTTTTTTCCTTCAGAGGTGAAATGTGTGTCAAGAGGCTAGCTCTCAATAGCTCTTCTGCACCGATGCTGTGATGCAAAAAGAACTCAACCATGACTGAAGCCCACATGGGGAAAGGGGAATGGGATAAAAAAGTGAGAGAGTGGTAAACAAAATGTTCTCCATTTACGGGATGTCTCCCTTCTCACTTTCGGGACAAACCAACATTCTTGTTCCATCTGTGAGGAAAAAAACAATCTCATTATTTGTTATCCCATTCTCTTGTCTCTTACAAATATTTAGCGTATCCATCCAAAAGGTCTTAGTATCTGAATGTATCCCTTTTAATTCGTTTGGTGCTCCTATACACTTGTGTTTTCTGGGGTGTGGTATTGTAACCTTAAAACTAGGAAAACAATGATGTACTTGATCTTGCTTAATACAATGACTTGTTGTAGTATAAAAAGTAAGTATGTGTGGTGTACATATAAGGTATTGAAAAGTGGACTATTGCTAAGGGCAGGTAAGTACCTACACTTAGCAATAGGCAACTAATCCCCACCAGGTTCAGTTAGGACTCAATAAATTGATCCCAGATAAACCCTCTGTGGCTTGGTAATGAGCAGTTAGGCTTAACTTAGAAGACAGATGTGTAAAGCATTTAATAATCACAAAACACCACATAAGTAAAACACAAAACACATAAAAAATTAAACACCAATTTACAAAAATAGATTATATTTCTATCTTTAAAATGACACAAAAATTCAATAAAGAGAACCGGAGATATGAATTTGTAAAAAATAAATGTTTTTAGCGCACAGAAACTAAAAGCGCCAATGTGGACAACTGGTCACACTCGACTGGGGCAAAGTAAAAATTTGAGGCCAACCGTGAGTATTGCTCGGCTACAGTGAGCAGGAGGCCTGGGTGAAAGTTTTACCTTTGTACTTATGCCCTCATTACAACCCTGGCGGTTGGTGTGAAAGCAGCGGTAATACCACCAACAGGCTGGTGGTAACAAAAATGGGATCACGACCACAGCGGAAACTGCCAACACAGACAGCCACTTTAACACACTGACCACCATGGCGGTAGCAACAAACACTAAGGCGGTCACCACAAACAGACAGGCGGAAGACAATGACCCACCCACAACATTACAACCCGACAATCCGCCAGCTTTTCTGGGGTGGTACCAACGCCATCAAAAGCACAGCGGAAACAGTCTTTGGAAGGGAAACCACTCACCTTTCGAAAATCAACGAAGAACCAGGACGCCATGGAGCCTGAGCTGCAGGTCCTCTCCATGCAGGTCTATCTCCTCATACACTAGGAATATCACACGAGGCGGTGGCAACGACCACAGTGAGTACTGCACCTAGCACACAGGGGAGGGGGGGAGGAAAAAGAGAGTGACACACACACTCAACATGCAAAACCCCCACCCACAACACCATACACACAAACACATGCCTCAACATTACATGTACACCCCGTTACCCCATGGAAGAATGCAAGGACAAAAGGAATTTAGTTAAATCAGTGATAGTTTAGAAATAGGCAGTAACAAATTGAAAACCAGTATGTATAATTATTTACAATATGTACAGAAGGCCGTACACTGTCCTTTGCAAATGTCTGTGGCCCACTGGGCCAAAAATCATGGGAGAAGCCCACTCTTGATTCCTGCCTCAATACAGAGAGAACGCTACAGGGGCATGAGGTCAAAAACACACAGGCACCTCAGTGGAACAGGGAAGAGGGGCACACCTCAGCCGGAAGATGGTACTACATCACTGCTCCTCGAGGGGGCTCCATGCCCACAGCAATGTCCTGGGGAGTGCAAACCCACAGTCTCTCAAGTTGATGAGTTGCCCACAGCTTTGTCCTGGGGAGTGCAAAGCCACAGTCTCTCAAGTCTCTCAAGTGGGTGGGTTGCCCACTGCTTGCTCGTTGGGAGTGCAAAGCCACAGTCTCTCAATGGGGTGGCATCTCCAATGGTTCTGGAGGGGGCTTTGTGCCCAGTGTGCTTCATCCTGCCAAGGATAGGGTGAGTGGATGCATTTCTCCACTAGTTCTGGAGGGGGCTGGGTGCCCAGTGTGCTTTATCTTGCCAAGGATAGGGGGAGTGGATACATTTCTCCACTGGTTCTGGAGGGGCTTGGTGCCCAGTGATGCTGAACTTGTGGTGTGGCAGTTCACATTCCCTCACCTGTGTGTCTGAGGCACGAGATTTGCAGGGAACAGGTAGGATGATACTCCATGGAGGCAGGGCCAAACATCCTGCGGCGACTAAGGCTGCATACTGCTGGTAGTGCTGGTGCTGATGGGAATGCTTCCAGTGGTGGTGGGAGGCTCCAGTCCATCTCCTGCAGCCCCGGACGGCCGTCCACTGTGGATGCTGCTGCTGACAGTTATTGTGGCAGCGGCGGGGGCAGGTGGCAGTGCAGGTGACGGTGCAGGTGGCGGTGCCTGCAGCGGGGATGCTAGTGGTGCTGTCCTTAGTGCATGTGCTGGTAGTGGTGGAGGGAGGCACCAGCCCGTCTCCTGCAGCCTCGGATGGCTGCCCACTCGGGATGCTGCTGCTGACAGTTGTTGTGGCAGCGGTGGGGCAGGTGGCAGTGCAGGTGGCGGTGCTTGTGGCGGTGCTTGCCGCGGCACAGGTGGTGGGGTTGTCGGTTCTTATGGTGGCCACCAAGCCCTCACCTGGAGCCCCTGAGGCCTGAAGTGCCTTGCCTTGGCTTTTCTGCCCCTTCCTCACCTTGGCAGATGCTGCTGGGACCTTGGCACTGGAAGCTGCAGTTTTGGAGGAGGCCTTGCTGGATGGGTTGTGCTCCATGGCCGTGCTGCATGCTGGCCTTCTTCACGTTGGCAGGTGGCGGAATGGGTTAGTCCTTTGCAGGGGTCGGTGGCACACTGCCTGGCCTGATGGGTGCCCCCTTTGATCCTCTGGGAGTTGCAGTGACCACAGCGAACGCCGACTTGGTGGCTGAGGTGCTGGCCTGGGATCTGGACACATCTGGCTTGAGGGGAAGGATGGGGGAGGGGTATGGAAGAGGTCAACGTTAGCCAAGAAATGTTTTTTAGACACACTGGGATGGGAAGTTGGAGAGGGTTTGGGAGTGGAGGAAGAGGGAGTGGTTGTAGGAGGTGTCTGTCTGCTGAGTTTGGGTGAAGGTGCATGGGCTGAATGCTGTTGTGAGGTGGGTGGGTGCTTGCATTTTGGTACTTTGGGAGGAGGGGTCACAGACGCACTGGGAGAGGACACCGGGGGGTGTGCATGGTTGTGGGGGTGGTGACTGCCAGTGAGGGGTGTGCTGTGACGGGCATGCTGGTGATGGAGGTAGTGGATGAGGATGTAGTGCATGCAGGTGTGAGTGGAGACGATACTGGGAGGGAGGTGGATGATGAGGATGAGGGGGACACAGTGGAGGCAGTGGATGTTGGTGTGTGTGTATGGTGCTTGTGTGAGTGCTTGTGAGATGAAGTGTGGTGCTTGTGTTTGCCTGAGCCACTTTTGTGTGTTGATTTGGGTGAATGCTGGTCTTAAGGTGTGTCTGGGATAGGCTGAGGTTGAGGGGATTGGGACTGGGTAGAGGAAGTTGGAGGGGGAGGCTAGACACAGGGACAATGGTTGCTATCAGTGCTGAGGCCAGAGCCTGAAATGCTCTCTGTTGGGCTGCCACGCCAGAGTGAATACCCTCAAGGTATGCATTTGTTTGTTGCAAATGCCTCTCGACACCATGGATGGTATTCAGAATAGTTGACTGCCCAACAGAGAGGGATCTCAGGAGGTCAATAGCCTCCTCACTGAAGGTAGGAGGGCTGACTGCGGCAGGGCCTGAGTTGCCTGGGGCGAAGGAGATGCCCACCCTCCTGGGTGAGCGGGCACGGGAAACACACTGAGAATCTGCGGGGAGGGCAGTGGTGGTAGGGGGGGTGGCAGCTGTACCTGTTGTTGGGGTGGGCACAGGCTGTTCACCACCACCAGGGAACTTCCATCAGGGGAGGAGCCGCTGTCTGTGGTCTCCCCTCCCTTCCCCATCGTGGTGCTCCCCTCGCCCTCCGTCCACTGGTGCCTTCACCCTTGGCGGATTCGGCCTCCAGGCCCATGTGGGCTGCAGCGCCCTCTGTCACTGGTGCTCTCTGCTCCTCCGCCAGATGATGCTAATGCACACAAGGACAGGGTGACAAAACAAAAAGGGGGGGAGAGATGGAAGAGACACATGGTCAATGCATGCAACTCCACTACCGTTGGCGGACACAACACGCAGGGAGAAGCCCTATGCACTAAGCTATACACTAACAGTGCACGGGAAAAGCACATGCCCAAGGGGGACTCTGTCTAGACCCCAGCATCTGCACACCAGAAACCCACAGGACCCTACCCAGTAGTAGATGGCCACTTACACTATTGGGATTGGAGTGCTCCGGAGCCTGCCCAACAAGAGACCTACCCTGCCATGTTCGCCCTGGCCTAGGGGCACCCACAGCCCATATCCCCCACCCTGGTAACACCTTAACGCGCACAAAGTCATGATTCGGAATCTGTACTCACCACCTTGTGGCTGCTGTGATGCCCTCAAGCACCCATCCTACTCCGGATAGGCCACCGCCAGGATGCGGAACATTAGGGGGGTCATGGTGCGATGTGCACCCCATCCACGATGGGAGGCCAGCCCCATTTGGGCCTCCGCCATCTTCTTTGACCAGTAGCGCAGGTCCTCCCATCTCTTGCGGCAGTGGGTGCTCTGCCTGTGATAGACCCCTAGGGTATGCATCTACTTGGCAATGGCACGCCAAATACCCTTTTTCTGGTGGGCGCTGACCTGGAGGGAAAAGACAGCAGAAAAGGAAATCACTCACCCGTCTGGACCGTCATACTCATTGCCCACCTGTTCCCACCCATGCCCTGACACACATACACCAACCACCTTACATGCTGCACTCTGGCCAGGATGCCTCAGCACTCCCAACATGTGGCTTACATCCACAGCACTCCAAACATTCATGGCCCACACATCATGCTCACAGTGTACTCACCTGTTTGTCTGGAGGACCGTAGAGTAATGTATACTGGGGTGGGACCCTATCCACCAGTTTCTCTAACTCCTCTGCAGAGAAGGCAGGGGCTCTTTCCCCAGACACATGAGCCATTGTCCCTTCCTGACACAAGTCACAGCAGCACTTGCAGTGTAGGCCCTTTCCTGTTGAAGGTCAGGTAGCAAGTGAGTGAATAATTAGAAAATGGCGGCCACGTCTGTGTTGGTGCGTACTGTCACCGCCGGCGTAGATCGCCACTGGCTCCTGGAACCCATAGGGCCCAATGATAACCGCAAAGATGCATGGCGGTCATCGACCGCCTACCGCGATGGCGCACAATGCCAGCGCAATAACCTCATTTCCACTTGTCCCTCCGCACAGGTCAGGCAGCCGCCATTTCAGGGGGGCACAGGGCATGGCACCTAACTGCGTCACAGCAGACATTGGCACATCAGCTGACTCTCGAGTTCACATACTGCTTCTGTAAAGTAAATTATTCAACATTAGTGCAAAAGATGTGGAACTATGACCCTCTGCTCACCATTCTCTTCCATAGGCTTCAACCGCTGAGGCAGCATGTGAGATGGCAGCATCTTCCGGTGTACAGACCCCTGGTGGACCTGGCGACAATGGAGGACAGACACATTATCATCACATACAGACTTGATCGTGCCACAATCCAAGAACTGTGTGCCCAATTTGAGACAGACCTGATGTCAGCTATCCGCCACCCCACAGGAATCCCCCCTCTAGTGCAGGTCCTGTCAGTGCTCCATTTCCTGGTTCCTTCCAAACAACAGTGGCCATGGCACCAGGGATGTCTCAGCCAATGCTCTCTAACATGTTGACCAGAGTGTTGTCTGCCCTGCTGAAACACATGCACAGCTACATCGTGTTCCCCCAGGTGGATGATTTGGCCACATTGAAGGCTGACTTTTATGCTCTGGGACATATCCCCAACATCATTGGTGCCATTGTTTGTACACATGTAGCATTTGTCCCCCCCTCCCGGTGAAATGAACTCACATGTGAATGCCAAATATCCTGGCTCTGTGCATGATGCCTTTATCTTGAAGAAAAGCCGCATCCCATATGTGATGGACCAACTCCAGAGGCACCTGGATAGTAGGTTGAGGTGAGCCAATGGTCCACTCACAGTATATGTTGATGTCTGGGTATGGGATTGCCCCTAACGGTTAGTGTGGTCTAATAGTTGTCACCCTATATTTACAGGTGACTCTGGTTACCCCAACCTCTCATGGCTACTGACCCCAGTGAGGAATCCCAGGACAAGGGCAGAGGAACGTTACAATTAGGCACATGGACAAACAAGGAGGATAATTGAGCGGACCTTCGGCCTCCTGATGGCTAGGTTACGGTGCCTCCATCTGACAGGTGGATCCATGTACTACTCACCCAAAAAGGTGTGCCAGATCATCGTTGCATGCTGCATGTTACACAACCTGGCCTTGACACGCCAGGTGCCTTTCCTGCAGGAGGATGTGCCTGGAGATGGTCTTGTGGCAGCGTTGGAGCCTGTGGACAGTGAGAAAGAGGAGGCAGAGGAAGAAGATTTTGATAACAGAACAAATATAATACAGCAGTACTTCCAGTGACACACAGGTAAGACACTGTAACTGCCCTTAACATTTCAGTAATCTGTTGGACATTGCAGCCTCTTACGCTATGTCTATGGCCACTGACTGTTCCCTTTGGATTCTCTATTTTAAGATTTCTGTGCCCCATTCTGGCTCCTGCTATATGTGCTGCTGCCCACCAAAGGTCATCCTGTAGTATATTTCACTGTACGTATACGTTGTAATGCTTTGATAATGTTGTACTAATACATTTGGGAATCATTAGACTGAATCCAGATTGAGACTTGTTTCAGGGGTGTTTATTTAGGTGCTAATAAGTATAGGGGTATGTGCAAGGGGCTGGGGTGATGGTGGAGGAAATTCCAGGGTAGTGTCCAGTCTCTTGGTATCATGTCCAAGGGGGCATAGGAAGGAGAGCAATGGCAGTTCAAGGTGGACAGGGTAACAGAGTGGGACAGAAGGGTGACTATAAGGAGAGTCATATTTCCTGGTGGGGGTCTTGGCAATGTTCTCCGTCTTCTGCCTGGATCACAGGGAGCGTTTGCGGGATGGTTCTCTTTCTGCAGGGGGTGAGGTGCTGGTGGCCTGTTGGTCCTGTGGCGGGGCCTCCTGTCCACTAGCGCCGGCAGAGATGGAAGGCTGTTTCTCGGTTTGGCTACTGTCAGGCACCCTTTGTTATGCCACTGCCTCCCTCATGGTCTTGCCAATGTCAGCCAGCACCCCTGCAATGGTGACCAGGATGGTGTATATTTTTGTTAGGTCCTCCCTGATCCCCAGGTGCTGTCCATCCTGCAGCCGCTGGGTCTCCTGCAGCTTGGTGAGTATCTGGCCCATGGTCTCCTGGGAATGGTAATATGCTCCCAGGATGTTTGAGAGTGCCTTGTGGAAAATGGGTTCCCTGGGCCTGTCCTCCCCCTGTCACACAGCAGTCCTCCCAGCTTCCCTGTTGTCCTGTGCCTCTGTCCCCTGAACCGTGTGCCCACTGCCACTGACCCCAGGTCCCTGATCGTCCTGGGTTTGTGGGGTTGCCTGGGGTCTCTGTAGTAGTGGACACACTGCTGATTGACGTGTCTTGGGGACAGTGGCATGGGCCCACTGGGTGGGTGCTCTGGTGGTGTTTCCAGAGGGGGAGGCTCTGTGGTGGGTTGGGACTGTGGCAGGGGAACCGACTGTCCAGAGGCCCATGATGGGCCAATTTGGTCATCCGGATCCAGGCGTGCAGAGCTGCTGTCGTCACTGTCGGCCTCTTTGGGGGGGACTGGATGTAGCTGGCACCTCCTTTCCAGTGAAGTTGAGTAGGGGTCCTGTGGAGATGCAAATGCATTGTTCATGTTTCTGTGTGGACCATATTGTGCATGGGTATGTTTCAATCTATGATTGTGATTTCCCAGTCAGCTTGGACTTGTGTGAGTGATGATTTTGTGGGCTGGGTGAGTCTCTCTACTGTGCATGTTGGGGTGATGGGTGTCCATGCAGGTCTGTGATGGGGGTCCATGCATTGGTGTGGCATGCAGGGCTTGGTATTGGGATGGGTGGGTTGTGATAGTGGGGTATATGTGAGGTGTTGGAGTGATGGGGTGAGGGTAGAGATAGGAGTTAGTGATGGCATGCAGGTAGGGTGGGGGGATGAAGAAGTTCAGATTTGACTTACCAGAGTCCAGTCCTCCTGCAAGGCCCTCAGGATGCATGATCGCCAATACTTGCTCCTCCCATGTTGTTAGTTGTGGGGGAATGGGTGGTGGTCCACCGCCAGTCCTCTGTCCAGCAATCTGGTGTCTTGCAACCACGGAATGCACCTTCCCCCGTAGGTCATTCCACCTTTTCCTGATGTCATCCCTGGTTCTTGGGTGCTGTCCCACAACGTTGACCCTATCCACTATTCTCTGCCATAGCTCCCTCTTCCTTGCAATGGACGTCTGCTGCACCTGTGAACCGAATGCTGTGGCTCTACCTGGATGATTTCCTCCACTATGACCCTTAGTTCTTTCTCAGAAAACCTGGGGTGTCTTTGGGGTGCCATGGATGTGGTGCGAGTGATATGTGTGAGGATGTGTGGGGTGATGTGTTGTGGTGTATGCTGTAATGTGCATGAATGGTGTATGGGTGCTGGTGTTCTGTGCCTCTGAGTGGGTGATCCTTGTTTGTCTCTCTCTGTTCGCAATCTTTTTTTTTTGTGGAAGGGGTTGTGGGTAATGTGGGTGAGTATCTTATAGTGGTGTGCGTGTGTGGGTGTGGTGTGTGTATGTCTATCAGGTGTGTGTAGTTTTAATTGTCCAATGTGGTGTGGTTTTGTAAGTGTGTGTATTTTGAGTGCAGCGGTATGTACCGCCAATGGTTTACTGCAAATTGAAAGACCGCCACGGTGATTCATGGGTTGTGATACTGTGGGCGTATTCCTGTTGGCGTTATGGTGTGGTTTTGCTATCGCCAGTTTATCACTGACCTTTGGTCGGGCGGACTTGTGTGGGTGTCTGTATAGTCGCAGATTTCTATGTGTGGGTCATAATACCCATAGCGGATTACTGCCGCGGTCACGGTATGTTGGTGGCCGTCAGCACGGCGGTAGGCGGCATTTACCGCCAGGGTTGCAATGAGGGCCATAGTCTTTTTCTTCAAGATTTTCTTCACCCTGATGAAGTCACAAGTCAGATTTGACTTCCCTGGAACCCTCTTCAGATACGCGTTGCAGAATAACTCAGTGAAGGATCCTACATTTGGACTAAAATGATTTTTTGTGATGAAAATCTTCATCTGGGACAACTTGAAATTGAAACCGACCTCCGCAGAGCCCTCTTCGAATACAATGTTCAGAAGGCGTCGGTCAACTTTTTAAGTTTGGACTTAGAAACTTTTATGGAGCTTTTTCTCTCTGACGTTGGACGACCCTCCACAACAAGTCACTTTCTAGTTGTTGTCATCAGATTGCATTTCCACAAGCCCCCGGTGAAATCCTGGAAGTCTGGCTCTCCTGAGGTTTCAGTGGGATGAACCTGCAAGTCAGGCCGGGTCGCAATCGACGTAAGCAGGCTTGACTCACCACAATGGGTTGGTCCACTTATGGAGTTTTTTCCAAAGTTGCTCTAAACTTCTCCAGAATTCTGGATCTTCTTCCAGAAGGTCATTCAAGGTCCTTTAGGAGTCCACAACTCGCCCTAATGCTCCAGTAGTTCTGAGTTGCTTCTTGAGGGTTGGGACTCCAACCCGCAGAATGCATCTGGTTCAAATAAAAAAATGACCACTGGTCAGCAGGTCAGTTTGTTCAGGGCATGATGCAGAGGACCATAGTCAGCTATTTTCTACCTGTAGCACAGAAGGATTCCGTTCTTGATGCAGCTGGAGACAGGCAAAGTCATTGTAGTGGTGAAGCCCAAGTGTGCAGTTGGTGCAGTCCTTTAGAGTGTGCAGGTGCAGGTCAGTGGTCCAGCAGGGCAGTCCTTCTTCTTCTTTGTCTTCTTCCTTGTAGGGATCTGAGGTGGGGTGCAGCTCTAACATTTTTATATTTACTACTGGGATGGAAAGCAGGAGGACTCTTGACCAGTCATGTGCAGGCCACTACCATACTGAGTGACCACTTCCTGGAAAGTGTGGCAAAAATCAATCCCAGGGAGCAACATTCTCGTAAAATCCAAGATGGCAAAAATTCAGTCTCAGAGGTTAGGTCTGGCTGAGCTCACCCACTGCTGTGGCTAGGTTTCCCTTGGCACATTTCCTTTCCAGCACTTTCCTAATCTAATCAAGGGGCACCTGGGTATGAACAACAGGCCCAAGAGTAGTGCCTAGCTGGAGAGCAGGCACCTGAGCTTACCCTATGCTGTGAAGACCAAAAGCCAAGCACAGAGGGGCCTGGTCGTCCATAGGGGGAAGGAGCTTTAGGAGTTTTGGTGCCAAATGCCATGCTTAGTGGGGGGTTGGCCATCTCACTTCTGCACATGGTTATAATGCATGCTCAGCAGAGTCACCATTTTGTGACTGTAATACTACATTATTTTGACATTTGTACGCATGATAATAGTGTGGGCAAATATTTCACCTCATTGGTATCTGTTTAACACCTAAATGCAGCAATAAGCTATTGAAAGATGACTGGTAAACTTGTTTGAGGGCTTCTACTGCGCAGAAACACACGTTGCCATGCCTCTAGTTATGTTTGATCAGTTTGAACAAGAAGCAAGTTTATTTTGATAACATCTGACAATCCCCATTTATATCTTACTGAACTAATTTACCCTTCCCTTATCATGCACTGCTCATCACCTCACATATTACATCACACATGGCATGGTAAAATACATCATTGATGATATCCCCACTGATAACATCTGACAGGTGATCAAAGCCACAAGTCGAAACTCCTCATTGTGCATTTTGGTCACTAATAACCATGTATATGACTGAAACACCAGAGCATATCACCACTATGACAAAATGGATCGTAACAATTATGCAAAGATATTCTTATCATACATTATCAGCTCCAAAAATATAATTTTAGCGCACCCTACACTCTTACCACCAATGACCTGACTTAGCATTAGTCAGAATATTTTTGTGGTTCCACCAGCAGCATTTTAATTGTTATTCTAACAAACAACATTTTTAGGGACGTCATTATTATTACCCCTGCAAAATGTATCATCTCCATGTGGAATCTAACTACAATGCAATAATATAACTCATTTACAAATAGAATTAGCGGCGTCGACATTTAAACACATTGGTGGTCATTCTGACCTCGGCGGTAAAAGGCGCCTACCGCCGGTCAGAAATCCTCCATAATCCCGCCGCGGTCGCGGAAACCCGCCACGGTCATTCTGACCCGCAGAAGGCAAACCTCCGAAAATCCGACAGCCACAACAGACCGCCAGACCAGCGGTCGGCGGAAAAGTGGAGGTGACAAAACCTCCACCGTCACGCCAACAGAAATACGCCCATGCCATTACGACCCACGAATCCACGCGGCGGTCTTTCAAACGCGGTATTCCATTGGCGGGACACACCGCCGCGGTCAGAATACACACAAACGAACAAAACTCAGCCACATTGGCCGATTTGAATACCACACACCTGATACACATACACACACCACTCCCACACACACAATACAATATAAAACACACACCCACATCACCCACAAACCCCACAAACCCCTACGACCAAAAATTCTGAAAGAAGGCCAGAGCGAGACACCACCATCCACAAAATAGCAGCCACAGCAACTCCACACCATCACCCACACACTATCCACACACAAAACAACACACACCACCACACCCAACACACTTAACTACACATACTCCACCCCACACATCATACACACCACCCCATGGCACCCCAAAGACACCCCCGCTTCACAGACGAAGAACTCAGGGTCATGGTGGAGGAAATCGTTCGGGTAGAGCCCCAGCTGTTCGGCACACAGATCCAATACACCAGCATTGCCCGGAGGACGGAGCTATGGCAGAGGATTGTCGACAGGGTCAACGCTGTGGGACAGCACCCCAGAAATCGGGAAGACATCAGGAAGCGATGGAACGACCTACGGGGGAAGGTGCGTTCCATGGTATCCAGGCACAACATCGCCGTGCAGAAGACTGGCGGAGGACCCCCACCTCAACCCCCACAATTTACAACATGGGAGGAGGAAGTCTTGAACATCCTGCATCCTGACGGCCTCGCAGGAGTCGGCGGAGGAATGGATACTGGTAAGTTGAAGCTTCAATACTGCTTCCCCGCCACCTGCATGCCAAATCATACCCCAACCCTCACCCCCATCCTCGAACCCCACCCTCACCCCCACCCCCATCCTCACCCCCACCCTCACCCTAAAGAGTGAAGAGAAAAAAAAATGATTATGCCCAATGGGTCTGATTTACAAATGTGAACTTGAATACTTGTGTATATTGTTTTGCACTCACAAGCTACGAGTTAATAGTAAGTTTGAGACTGCAGAGCCATGGCACATACAAAATCTAGTTCTCCAACTTTACCTTTGTGAATCGGGGCCTAAAACATTTCACAGGCAAAAATGCGTTTGTCTTTCCATTAGTAGATTGAGGAAGGATTGCATCTACAATATATTTTGAAGATTAAAAAATAGAATCTAATAAATAGACTTTAATAAAAATAAGTAAATGCATAGTGTTGACGCATAGAAAGATCTCACTTGCAAAATAAAAAGGAAATGTAAAATATTGACATAGAAATTACACTAAATTGTCTGTTAAAAGTTGAAAAACAAAGCAAGCAGAAACCTTTAAAAATACGTTAAAAGATAATAGCAGGTGGGCAAACAGATTGTTATGGGTATAGAGATATATGTGTATATGGATAGATAGAATGGAGAGCCAAGGATAGATGGACGGATTGGTGGAATGAGAGATGATTACAAGGTGGATGGATACACAGATTGATAGGTCAAAAGATCCACCCATGATTGATAGAAAGGCCATCACGTAGACAAATGGCTAGACAGATAGACAGATAGATAGATAGACAGATAGATAGATAGATAGATAGATAGATAGATAGATAGATAGATAGATAGATAGATAACTTTGGGGCATATTTATACTCCGTTTGCGCCGAATTTGTGTCATTTTTTTCGACGCAAATTCGAAGCAAAACTAACTCCATATTTATACTTTGACGTTAGACGCGTCTAGCGCCAAAGTTCATGGAGTCAGCGTCATTTTTTGGCGAGAACACCTTCCTTGCGTTAATGAGATGCAAGGTAGGCGTTCCCGTCTTAAAAAATGACTCCCAGGCATGTGCGTGGTATTTATACTCCCGGGCAAAAATGACGCCCGGGAGTGGGCGGGGCAAAAATCCCCGCATTTGCGCCTCTTTTTAACGCCTGGGTCAGGGCAGGCGTTAAGGGACCTGTGGGCAAAGAATGAGCCCAGAGGTGCCCTCCCCTGCCCCCAGGGACACCCCCTGCCACCCTTGCCCACCCCAGGAGGACACCCAAGGATGGAGGGACCCATCCCAGGGAAGAAAAGGTAAGTTGTGGTAAGTATTTTTTTTATTTTTTTTTGTGGCATAGGGGGGCCTGATTTGTGCCCCCCTACATGCCACTATGCCCAATGACCATGCCCAGGGGACAGAAGTCACCTGGGCATGGCCATTGGGCAAGGGGGCATGACTCCTGTCTTTGCTAAGACAGGAGTCATGTTAATGGCGTCTGGGTGCCCCACAAAAATGGCGCAAATCGGGTTAAGACGATTTTTTTGCCTCAGCCTGACTTGCCCCATTTTGGGACGCCCAAACGTAATTTTTCCCTACGCCGGCGCTGCCTGGTGTACGTCGTTTTTTTTTCACGCACACTTAGCAACGCCGGTCGGCTAACGCCGGCTAACGCCATTTAATAAATACGGCGCCCGCATGGCGCTTCAGAATGGCGTTAGCTGGCACTAATTTTTTGGTCGCAAAGCTGCGTTAGCACAGTTTTGCGTCAAAAAGTATAAATATGGCCCTTTATTTTTTATTCTGAACAGGCACAACCATGTTTTTGCAGCGTACATTTCTTCACTGTGCCTTTTATCAGCTCCTGTGTTTGATCTCTGCAGAGAGCAATTTAACAGCTGTCTCTCGTTGTGTCACATGCACTTTGGCTATCATAGAGCACTTTGTTTTCCGCTGCTGTATTTTCATTGTCTGTCTTTGATCACATTAAATATGCCTATCTGCCCATTGAGCATTGGACAACAAAGTCCACTAAGTACACCTGCAATTATGATGAAAGTGCATCTAATGCATGTAACTCTATAGACGAACGGCAAAGAACCCAATATGCACCAAGCCTGCTGACAACTGCGCCATCCCGTACAATATCTAAGAGAACAATGTAAGATGGCTTGAGTCCTCACTAAGAGCAAAAAATATGTACCAGATACAATACCAGCAAAATATATGCGCCCCTAGGAAGCTATATCGATGCACCGTTTGACCGGATCGAAAAGACGACCATTTGACGTGAACAAATATTTCCACTCTGAATCTTATCAAAGCTGGTTTTACTAATACATGAAAATACAATCCTTTCGTATATTCGCCCTCCTGTCTATTATCTAAACGAAAGAGGCGCTCAGACATTAGCCAACATGTTATTTTTGTTCTTATTAATTATATTTTAATGCGGTTAAAAAATATGTATACTTTACTCCTCTGTCAACAAAAGAATTTCAGCATGGAAGCAACAGATTCATTAAACAACTGCAGTGTAATTAATCAATTCATTGTGGGCCTGATTAACAAAGGTATCACAAACTACCAGTTAATAGTAAGTTTGCAACTGCAGAGACCCTGGAGTGTGGTGGAGAACTCCACATATAAAAAGATAGGTCTATCCTATAAGGTTAGTTTCTGCCCCTTACAGGTGTTTCCATGATGTTTGTTGGACAATATAGGAGAAACCTATGTGCTGGATTAAAAATTCCTGCTGCTAGTCTTCCTGCTGAGTGACGTTAGTGTAGGAATATTGTTGGAAAATGGGATATTGGTAAGGGCACTTAGCAGTAGGCCACTAACCTCCACTTAGGTCCAGTCAGGTCTCAGTAAATTAAACCTAGCTCAACCCTTGGTAGCTTGGCAACGAGCGGTAAGGCTTAACTTAGGAGACAAAGCGTAAAGCATTCAAATATCACAAAACAGTAATTAAATAAAACACAGGAAACAGTTTAAAAATCAAAAATCAATTTATAAAAATAGGAAATATTTATAGCTTTAAAATGACACCAAAACAAATGAAATTGGATAAGGGGAACCGGAAATGTGAATTTTTAAAGAATTATTGTTTTCTAGCGCATAGAAACACAAAGCGCCAATCTGGTAACGTGGTCGCACCTCGACCGGGACAAAGTAAAAGTTTAAGGCCGACCGCGATTGAACCTGGCTCGGCTACAGCCCACAGGAGGCCTCGGTCAAAAGTTTACCTTAGGTCTTAGTCGTTTTTCTGCAGATTTTCTTCAGCGGGACAAACCTGCCAGTCCAATCCGACCTCCTGGAGCTCTTCCTCGGATACGCATCGCGGGAGCACTCAGTGGAGATTGTTACCTTTGGACTTAGTTGTTTTTTCGCAGTGAAAATCCCTTGACTGGGGCAAACCTGAACCTTGATACGACATCCTTGGAGCCCTCCTCGGATACGCTGGCTGGGTGGTCCTGGTCAACTTCTTACGTTCGGACTTAGTCTCATTTTGGGAGATTTTCTTCACCGGGATGAACCTGCAAGTCAGGCCTGGTCGCGATTGAGGCAAACCGGCTAGAGTTGCTGCGGCGGGTCGGTCCCTATATGGAGCTTGTTTAAAAAAGTTCTCCAAAGTTCTCCAAACTTCTAGATATTCTTCCAGATGTTCTTTTAAGGTTCTTTTGAGGTCCACAGTTAAACCCAAGGTTCCAGAAGCTCTGAGATGGTCCTTGGGGATGTGGACTACAACTCCCAGAATGCACCTGGTGCAAACTACTTTTTGGCCACTGTACAGTGGTCAGCTGGTTGGTTTCTTCAGGAGTTGCTGCAGGGGACTCTGCTTAGCAAGTGTTCACCTGTAGCATGCAGGGAGTCCCTCCTTGAGCCAGTTGAAGCCAGGCAAAGTCCTTCTTGTGATGCCCAAGTGTGAAGCTGGTGCAGTCCGCCAGAGTGCAGGGTCCAGGTGCAGGCCCGGGGTCCGGCAGGGCTGTGGATCTGAGGGGTGGGTGCAGGTCTGCCAGTTTTATCCCTGCTCCTGGATGAAAAACAGGGGGGTCCTGGTTTTCCAATCAGGGGCAGGGTCCTTCCCCCTGTGACGACCACTTCCTGGGAAGTGTGACAAAAATAAATCCCAGGGAGCAACATTCCTCAAAAATCCATCATGTCTGAAAGTGATTTTTAGAGGTTACATTTGGCTGAGCCCACCCACTGGTGTGGCTAAAAATCCTAAACACACCCCTCTTCTGCCCTCTCCTCATCTAATCAAGACGGCACCTAATTGTCTGGGTTTGCAGGATGTGAGGGTGTTGCTGGTTTGCTCCAAATGTCCTTCTCTGCCTTTGAAGACCAGTTTGGCAGCCCTCCCCCTTCCTGCTTTCCCATCTGCTGAGGGGAGATCTCCTCCCCCAGGTACATCTCTTTGTGCTGAGCCACGGCCCTTCACACCTCTTTAAGGCTGCCTCGCCAGGCTGCCAGAGGCTGGCCAATCGGAGCACAGCAGCAAAAACACTGCAGGGCTGGAGTTGGCAACTTTTCAGGTAAAGTTTAAAACTTTTCACCTGAACAAGTTATATTGAATCCAACAACTGGAAGTTGTGGGATTTATTATAACAATTCATTCGATACCAAACTTCGTGGATTTTTAAAATTAAAATAAGGTCTCTCCATTCTGGCCTATGGAGGCCATTCACTATAATGAGGGAAAAACACATTTGGCTGTTTTACCTCACCACGGCTTATAAATCTATTTTGATAAGGTCCCTGCTTATAGTTGCATGGCACCCAGCCCTAGGGGCACATAGGGCACACCTTCGATGTGACCTATATGTAAAAATAAGGTAGTTTAAGACTTTGGAACTACTTTTAATTTCAAAGTCAAATTTGCATGTAACTTTAATTTAAAAGCAGACAGCAAGGCAGGCCTGCCTTTCAACTGACACTGGGCACCTCAGCAGGGCACCTATGAGGCACAACCTATGCTGGGGTCCCTAAACCTCCATGCCCTACCACATACTAGGGACTTATAAGTAGGTTAATTTTGACAATTATAATTAGCCTAATTTGCATATTTACTTTACACAGAGCACTGGCCCTGGGACTGGTAAGCAGTACCCAGGGCACAACCAAGAGTCAGTAACCACCAGTACCTGCCAAAAAGGTTTGGGAATGACCAGGGCAAAAAGGAGGACTTTCCTTCAAATATATATACATTAGTAGTTATAGTGAGATGTAATAGTTCGGACCTAGTTTCCATAGGAAGAGAGTTTGCCTGACAACTCTTAATGAAATGTTCAAAACTCATACTTCAGTGGGTTCAGCTGCTGTCTTGAACGTTTTGGGGTGATCTGTCAAGGGGGGGCCGAGAAAAAGGGGGGGTATAAAACATATTTTCCCCATGCATTTTTTCATGGGGATTTTGAACATGACTACAGCTGAAACTGCTGAATGGAATCACACCACATATGGCAGACAGCTATCTCTTTGTCACTAAAGCATGCTTTTTGTGATTTGGTGTAAGTTCATTTATTAGATTTTGATATATTAGATATCACAAAATATAGATATCTAGGGACGCAGATCCTCCACAGATCCAATTGTCCCTGTGATATCTGACTGTCTGCCAGCACTTCAACAAGGAAGTATTGGCAGCCACCTTGGTGCTTGGCTTCATCTGATTCCAACATAAAACAGTTAAAAAAAGGTGCCATGGTGGGGGGGTCATGCTCAGCCCCTAGTCTCGGTCTAGGGATTCCTCATGCACCCTGCCAGAGCTAAAAAGCATTTTTTTAAAATCTCAGAAAAATCCAGATCTGAAGATTGTTCCAAAATTTTAAAAAAAGCACAGCCCCATCTCCCCTAATGAAAATGTTTAAAAGGCCCCAGGAAGGTGGTGGTCCCAGGGGTGTGGAGGGTCTGTGCACCCCACCACAATAACGTTGTATTTGCCCCAGGGAGGTGGTGGCCCCAGGATCTTGGAGGTCCATACGGCCCCTGCATAATCTACAGTTTAGCCTCAGGGAGAAAGCGACTCCTATGGCTTTAGTAAGCCCTTGAAGAGGTCCCCCATGTTCTGCCTCCATTTTTAAAATAAATATACATGCCCCCGGGACCTGGCCAACCTAGTGGCTAAGATAACAACAATCGCAGGAGACAGGGTGTGGCCAAGATGGCATCCAAATCAGGCACTTCATGGAAAGCTCTGCTTCAGGCCCATTAAAAATCCTCCTGAATCCTGCCCATCCAGCTGTCATCTTGACAAGAACACTGTTTAGGTGCATCCAAGGAATGTGGGCACCTTACAACTGACATTGCCACTGGACGGGGACATGGTGACATAGAGGACTGGAGAGGAGTAGGTGGCCTGGTGTTGTGGCCTTTCCTATCTCTATGTGCCTGCACCTGAGGCGAGAACGCCACTACCCTCAGCCTGAACACATTGAGAGACAAGGGCTCCATAGTTTGGGAGCCTTGGTGGCAGGAGGGGAGGCCCTGACTGCCCGGCAACCTCCCTTCTCCTGTTGCAGCCTACATTCACCCACAAGGCGTTCTGAGCATCCAGGCAGCCACACCCCTCCCGCCTTTCTCTCTGGCTCTGATGAACAGGCAACCTCTGTCTCTCCAGTTATTGATGGGTTTGGACCCATCGAAGATGGCCTCTTGCTGGTGGTGTTGCCAGTGCCCTCATCCGCAGACCCTGCCAGAAATTCGGCGGAGAAGCCATGTGAGTACGCTTGACCTATAGCCCTGAAACCAGGTAAAGCTCCTCTTGTGCACCGATGAGGGAATCCCTCCTCCCAGCCACTGCAGATTCAACCCTGACACTGCCACCCAGAGGGTGACTATTGCAGTGAGTGTGGGGCCTGGCTGGGCCCGATTTATGTTCAAGATGTTGCACTGAGCCCGACCGAGAGATACGGACTGCTGGCCCCCCACTCACTATCAGCTGGACACTCATCTTTATCCCATTGGCTGTTGGCCATTGCTCCCCTGTAAACAGTGGCACCCGTAAAACAATTGCATATGGGGAATGCTCATATTCGTTATCGAGTGGCAGCAGGGCAGGACAGGGTCCACCTTTACCAGGGGACATAGCCCTGCTCCTACACACTCTGGGGTGATTCTAAGGTGGTTTCAGCTCTCTCTTGCCCTGTGGTTTGGGATTCACGCCTGCGGCAGTTCTTCCTTCCCTTGCCTAGTGGGCCCCTCTCACACTATCAACCAGCTACATTGTGGGGTGCTGTGGGAATCATCAATTGCCCACTTCCTCATTGTAGGTCTGCAAGGCACTAGCACGTGCAAGTACAAAGTTCTTGCCTGCAGCTATGATCCAGGTTACATTGAAGGCTTCCAGAATTTGTGAACTGGCATGGCCCTGGGGTGAGAGCTAACTCTACTACCTACTAAACATCTGATGTGTTGCAGTTCAGCCTAGGCCTGGTAACGCTGCGAGGGGTCACACCTAGATACAGACTCATTTTGACACTACACATCTTAACAGCAGTGTAGCATCCATGCTCCTCAGGCAGGGTCTGGGCCGATCTCCCTTCTCTTTCCTGAGATCTGAACCTGCTATTGACACCTGCTCCTTTGCTGCTATGAACTAGCAAACTCTTGCTCTGATTGGACCCACAGTGGCCGTCCCTGGAGTTTGCGTCACTCTGAGGATCATCACACAACATCACTGCATGGAGACGGATGCAGGATATCCTGAGCAGTGGTCTCCTTCCACTCCTTAGGCATGGGATGCATAGCAGTGATATCTGCTATCTCCTGCATCACTTGCCACGGCAAACAGTGCCATGCCACAGCATGATGGTGAAGCATAAAGCCACCAATCCTTCATTATAGAAGCACTCAGACTCAATCATCTCCCCTGTCCCCACAGATTGCACCTTGACTGCCCTATACCAATTGGAAGCAACCCTCCATATATACTCCACCCAGTTGGAGAAGTTCCTGCAGGCTATCCTGGACACCAAAATATCACTAGAGGCCAAGACTGACACAGGGGGTCATTCCGACTCCCGCCGGTGGTGGTAACCGCACGCCCGGCGGGAGCCGCCAGAAGACTGTACCGCGGTCAAAAGACCGCGGCAGTCATTCTGAGTTTCCCGCTGGGCTGGCGGGCGACCACCAGAAGGCCGCCCGCCAGCCCAGCGCGAAACCCTCTTCCATGAGGATGCTGGCTCCGAATGGAGCCAGCGGAGTGGAAGGGGTAAGACGGGTGCAGTTGCACCCGTTGCGATTTTCAGTGTCTGCTTGGCAGACACTGAAAATCATAGTGGGGCCCTGTTAGGGGGCCCCACGACACCCATTACCGCCATCCTGTTCCTGGCAATGAAAACCGCCAGGAACAGGATGGCAGTAAGGGGGTCGGAATCCCCATGGCGGCGCTGCAAGCAGCGCGCCGTGGAGGATTCCCTGGGGCAGCGGGAAATCGGCGGGATGCCCATGGAAGCACCGCCAGCCTGTTGGCGGTGCTTCCGCGGTCGTTGGCCCTGGCCGTCGGTGACCGCCAGGGTCAGAATGACCCCCACAGTCTCACATGATGTTAATTTTCTCCGAGCCAACCAATATAAGCTGACTGAGTGTGACATGCTGGACGAAAGTGAATCCTCCCTTGTTGTCTTGAGTCCCACCATCCAGGAACTGTAGGTACAAATCCAACTCTTGAGCTTGGTGGTAATGACTATATCGCAGGGCAGAGGACACAGAGGGGTGCTCCTTATGCAACAATATCAATTTCTTGCATTTTCCTGAATGAGTGTAGGGTCCAAGTGTAGAGCTCTTCATTGAAAAGTGGTTGATGGGCACTGTGCTTGCTGATAAGCTGCCAACATTTGTCTCTATCAAAAGGTGGAATAGAATACCTGGCAAACCACCTCTTCCTGGGGGCCCAACACAAACAATCATTGCCCGTCTCCTTAATTTTAGAAATCAAGATTTGATACTTCAGTGCTTCTGAGCTCAGCAACACTAGAGGTACGAGGGTACTTCCATCATCAAGTATTCAGACTTCACGTCGGAGGTGCAGCGCCACATGGGCTCAAATGCCAAAGTTAAACAGCACCTTTTAGTCCAGAAAATCAAATATACTCTGCTATTTCCTGCCAAACTCCAGGTTGTGGATGGCAAGCAGTCCTATGTTTTTTTCCACACCTGAGGATATCTAGACTTGGATGCATGCCAAAGGAATGGTCCAGCCCTCACTGGAGGCATTCAATGCTGGTGAATGGCTAACACCTCAATCAATGCAAAGTGATAAGGATTAAACCCACCAAAGGGCAAGCAGCAGAGAAGTGGGCTAGAGCATTGTAGGAGACCACTTAGTATACCATGAATTCCTTTACAGTGCTTCATGAGGAATGCCCCTCAGAATCTGGCTCTGACACAGAGGGCACCTGAACTTGATCTGTGGATTTAACTCATGGCCCAGAGATCACCCCATGACCAGCTGATGATCTGAGAGAAGTGGCTGTCAAACTGCTCATCATCATCCCTTGCTGATAATGGCCCAGTGAAAAAACACTCTTAACTACTCATTGTACGAAGCACAACTGGCTCCTGCCTTGACCATAAGAGCTGTATGATATAGCTGATCAACGCCTACTGGGCACTGCAATCCTGTCATGCCACAGTGCAAATGGGCCTCAGGGCGTGCAGCTAGGTGTTCCTGGGCTGCTGTGACACTGGGGCTCTTTGTGGGCAAGCTATTGAGTATTACTGAGGAATGGATGCAGAACTAATTAATTAGGGCCGAAGCCGCAAGGTAAGAAACCTTCCCCATGGACACGTTCTACCTTTTGCATAGTTTTTGTTGCATGCCTTGTTATTTAGGGGTTTCTTTTGCGTGAGATTTCAATGTCCCTGCCTTGGAGGTATTATCAGCATTGATATGTTTGCTATTTCATGTTTGTTTACACAAGGTTATGGGGTGCTGCTGGGAGGGGAGGGAAGATGGTCCACAAAGGAGAGGTACTTGTTTTATTTTCATACTCCAAGCGCTCCCGCATTCATGCAATATATCAAGTGCTGACACACACACATCGCTATTTTACAGGAAACTCACCTCACTGACACAGAGCTCCAGAAGCTCAAATCCAAGTGGCACAGACAAAAATACAGCATGTCCACATCGGCGTTTTCCCAGGGAGTTCTGATATGGATCCTGCCGGGGGTCCCATATGTGATGGAGCGACACAACGTGGGCACAAGGGATACCGTTGGATTACTCCTAACGCTAGTACTAATGTACACATCAAAATATGACCACAGAGAATTCCTTGATGCGCTTACCCCTGTACTCTTTCACAACCCGACAGCACCCTGCTTGTGGGGCAGTGCATACTAGATGTAAATCATGATATATCTATCCCCCTGCTGCAGGGCATGCCAAGTAGAAGGATATCTAGTTATTTTGACATCTGGCTCATGAATAGATGGTTCCATGACTTGTAGTGCATTAGCCATCCTTTGGACTGCAAGTGTTCCTTTTATTCTCCGGTTCATGATCTACATACCTTTATTGATTTGATCCTGGGTTCTGCCTGCCTGGGGCAAATGCTTGCACATTCAGAATACTTTGTCCACACCACTGCCCAATGCAGGTCGAAATGCAAAGAAACAGACCATGCCGAAGCATTCCAACATGGCACCTGCAGACCGAGGCTCTTCTTAACGCCCCATTTCGGGAGAAGCTTTCAACGTGTATGACACACTGCTTCGAACACAACAAGGAATCTACCCCACTCCTTGCCACAGAGTGGGATGCTCACAAGGTGTTGGTGAGGGTGCCTCTGCCTCGCCACTACGTGGGGAGTGAGGCGCTTGTTGCACAATTGTAACAGGAGTTACTTCCCGTCCCGCAGGTCTGGCGCATCATGGCCCGATGGGCCATCCTGGGAGGGGGAGTTGTGTAACGGGAGTGCTGTTACAACATTGACGGTGGCAGAGCAGGTTGACGGGGCAACCTCAGACAGCATCATCAGGAAGTGCCCTGGGGGCATTTCAAATAGAGGAGATCCGGCGACCTTGGGGAACCTTCGGGGTCAGGAGGGGGCACGGAGGGGAGAGGACACGGAAGAGCAAGGAAAGGACATGAGTGTGGTCGGAGGCAATGAAGGAAGAACAGACATGGGGAAATCACAGCAGGTGGAAAGAGGAGGGCCGAGCACATCAGGAGACGTGGAGGAAATGAGCAAGGACGTGAGTGTGAGAAAGAACGAGGAGGAGAGTAAAGACGAGAAGAGTCAACAGACCTGAATAAGAAAGAAGACGCTGAGGGGGTTAAGAGCGACATGGAGAGGATGAAGCAAGAAGGAAGAGACTACACAAGAGGTGACGGGAGGAAGCAGAGAGGGACCCCAGGAGCAGCGAGAGGAGGACCTGTCACCGGAACACCTAGCCACATTCCTGCAGGGACGTGGCTGCACAAGGTACGATCCTACTTCTTTAAGGGAACTCCCTTTGAGACTAGGGGGACGAGAAGAGGGGGAATGGAAGACCAAGGGAACTATTCCTTTATAGAAAAGGTGACTGAGGTGGGGTAAAGGGAAATGCCTGTTACACCAGCACCTATGCATGCCATGCACGTTTGGACATTTTAGTACTTTGCACCTCACATTCCCACTCACTTCCTCCCCCTGGTGAACCTGGCATAGGGCTTGTTATAACATTATCACCTACCTGATATCTTCGTTCATATCTTTCTCCTGAGGCACGCCGGTCCACAGCAGGATTTAACTTCAGAGGGGTGGAGAACCAATCTAGGAGAGAGAAGAAAGACACGTAACAAGGACATTAGGATGCCATACCCATCTTGTTTCTGAAAACTTACTCAAGAAATAAAAGATCACATAGAAAACCTGAATCATACTTCAGTTCTGTGTAGATTTCCGCCAATTAAACGCCATGTCAACCTTTAATTCATACCACATGTCTAGAGTAAATTAAATGAACAACTGCGCGCTGCCAAATAATTGTCTACTCTAGAGCTCACCAAAGGCTATTGGCAGATTCCCCTTGCACCAGAATACAGATGTAAAGCAGTTTTTTCCATGCCATTGGGTTTATATCAATTCAAAGTAATGCCATTTGGATTACATGGTGCTTATGCCACTTTCCAAAGGCTTATATATAAACTTCTATTAAAACACCAAGACCATGCCGTTGCCTATCTTGATGACAATGTAATAGTCAGCCCTTCATGGAACACCCATCTGTTACATCTAGACCAGGTCTTGAAGACCCTGATGGAGGCAAAACTCACAGGGGATCCCAGTAAATGCAAGCTAGCCCAAGGTTCAATACAAAATCTAGGGTATGCCATGGGAAAGGCACTATTCGTCCACAAATATAAAAAATACTGGCAATACAGGAGATAACATACCCCACTACAAACAAACAAATACCTTCCCTTTTGGGGTTGGTTGGGTACTACAGGAGGTTTACACCTCACTTTGCAGAGAAGGCTGCCCCATTGACCAACTTGTTACAAGGGAAAAGGCCAAATCTCATCCATACCCTGATGGTCCAACAGACAGCTAGTTTTGATACCCTTCGACAATGCTTCCGCACCGATCCAGTATTATGTTGTCCGGATTTCACCAAGCCCTTTGTGCTTCAGAATGATGCTTCTACTCAAAGGTTAGGCACGGTATTAATGCAACCTGATGTTCACAATGAACTGCACCCAGTGATCAGTAGGAAACTGTTACCCCATGAGCAAAATTAACCTACCAATGAAAAGGAATGCTTGGCCAATAAATGGGCTGTTGAGTCCCTTCAATATTACTTATTGGGTCATAATTTTTCCATCCTCACTGACCACGCCTTGCTGACCTGGCTTACCCGCCACAAGGACACGAATCCTCGGATCCAACGGTGGTTCTTAGCTCTTCAACCTTTTTAATTTCAGGCAATCCATCTCCCTGGGAACTTGCTGATCATGGCTGACTTTCTGTCCCGCACACCTGGAGCGTCATGGCCCAATCGGCCATCCTGGGAGGGGGAGTTGTGTAACAGGAGTGCTGTTTCAACATTTCTGCTGGCAGAGCAGGCTGCCGGGGCAACCTCAGATGGCATCATCAGGAAGTGCCCCGGGGGCACTTCAAATAGAGGATATCCAGCAATCTCAGGGAACTTCAGGGGTCGGGGGCATGGAGGGGAGAGGACGCTGAAGAGCGAGGAGAGGATGCAAGTGTGATGGGAGGAAGCAGAGAGGGGCCCCAGGAACAGCAAGATGAGGACCTGTCACCTGAACACCCAGCCACGTTCCTGGAGGGACATGGCTGCACAAGGTACGATCCTACTTCTTTAAGGGAACTCCCTTTTAGACTAGGGGGATGAGGAGAGGGGGAAGGGAAGACTAAGGGAACTATTCATTTATAGAAAAGGTGACAGAGGTGGGGTAAAGGGAAACACCTGTTACACCAGCACCTATGCATGACATGCACGTTTGGACATTTTAGTACTTCACACCTTACATTCCCACTCAATCCCTTCCCCTGGTGAACCTGGCATAGGATTTATTATAACAATATCACCCACCTGATATCTGGCTTCATATCTTCCTCCTGAGGCACGCCGGTCCACAACAGGATTCGACTCCAGAGGGGTGGAGATCCCTTCTAGGAGCGAGAAGAAAGACACGTAATAAGGACATTAGGATGTCATATCCATCTTGTTTCTGAAAACGTACTAAAAAAAAAAGATCACATAGAAAACCTTAATCATAGTCCGTGTCCCATGTACTGCTGTCGCTTATAGCAATGAACTGGTGACATTGGAGAGAAAGCTAGGCCCATTGGAGCGGGCAGTGGTGGCCCAGACGGTCAAACCTGATCATCTCTGGAAACCTCAGAAAGTAACATAGGTAGGCACAAACGCGGTTAAGCAGGCATGACTATAAACATGGCCATGGGCAATTGCTTAGAGAGACTAATGGCATGGCTCATCCAGGAAGAACACCAACACACCCCGACTGGGGCTATTACACTAAGTGACAGCCCCTTGGATACTATGCAAGCCACTATTCCCAGTGCTTTCATTACTATTATCTGATGCTGTATGTTATAATTCCAGTTGCTAACCCCATCCAGTTGGAGGCTTTTCTGGGTGTCCTCCCTCTGAATTGTCTCTGTCTACTTCAAAAGGCTGTACTTAACAAGCCCATCTGACTTGCGGAACTAAGGGCTGCTGTAGTCCAGATAGCTTGGAACAAAATGCAGGCAAGCATGGACTACCGGTTGAGTATTACACCACAACCTCTGCGCTTTTCACTCAACACTTGTTGGATGTGTTCAATGAGGCACAAGCTCACAGCCAACTTTCCGACTTGCAGCGCAAGTTGCTGATAGTAGTCCTTCCCAACCCACAATGTGATCAACTAAATGTGCGTTCCTATAGGCCGCTATCCCTCCTCAATCTTGACTGTGAGGTGTTAGGTAAGATCATTGTGAACAGACTTCTCCCACTGATTGCGGCACAAAGACTTGAAGACCAATCTGGATTTATTCCAGGTCCTAGCACCTTCTTAAACATCAGGCATCTTCTGCAAATCATCCATGATACCCCTCAGGTTGCAGGCTTCCTAGACATTATAAAGTCTTTCCATACTCTCAGCTTTGAGTTCCTAATAATGGCCCTGCACTACATGGGATTTGGCCCAGGTTTTTTTAAGTAGATCCTTACCTTGTCCTCCAACCCGTTGGCTAGAGTAAAAACCGAACAGCTAATATCTGACAGCTTTCTGATAAACAGGAGTACACGCAAAGGGGTGTCAGGTCTCGCCATTACTTTTTCTGATTGCTGTGGAGGCCACTGCCTGCAATCTGTGTCTCCATGCATTGTGTTGGGGGATCTGGCAACTAGACACTTCCTACATCATGTCCCTTTAAGCAGACAATGTACTGATTTTTCTACACCATGGAGAAACCTCACTGTCTGAACTGATGATTCTCCGTGAAGCATTTGAGGACATCTCCGGTTTCCAAGTAATCTGTTTCTCCAAGCCCCGGTTCATACACCTCGCAGGGCTGTACTCTCAATCCATCACCTACAATGGTGCTACAACATCTTTAAATACCTGGGGATACAAATGTATCACTCTGATGGGGCCCTTAGGGAGTACAACCTGGATGGAGCTCTATGCTCCATATGTGGATCGCTCCCCTTCTGGTGTTTCCCGCCACTCTCCCCACTGGGATGTGTGTTGGTAGCTAAGATGTTTATGCTACCCAGACTGCTGTACTTCTCTGCCGCACTGCCAATAGTGCTTCCCAGACTTTTCTTCCATGAACTGAATGGTCTGCTACTGAAACTGCTGCAGGGGAAATACTGGCACCATTTGGTCCTGGCCATAACACAATGCTAGATTCTCACAGGAGCCTAATTTTGAGCTATACTATGCTGTCGCACAGTTACAGTGGCTGCTACGATGGGTTAGTGGGTTTCCCAATGTGGAAAGCACAGCACTAATGATACTAGGCACGATCAGTCTGTACAATTGGGTTTCCGCCTCCATGTGATCCCCATTGATGGGTTCTAACTTGATGACAATGACTAGAGCATGCAGGTGCCAATTTGTACAGGGCTAATCCTCCAATCTACCTCATTCTGCCCTGATTCTGTAGTCCATGTGCCAGGCAAACATACCTTGACTGTGTTCCATGACTTGACCCCATGGACTGCAGTGGAATTGGTGACTGTGGGGGACTTTTGCAATGAGTAGTTTCTTATGTCCTGCCCAGACACTATGGACACCTACAAGAGTGGTCTGGGACATTTCCTAACTTATTATGTCATCAAACAACTGGTAAGAGACATCTGGGGAGCTGGCGATGCAGTACCACCACAATTGCCCATCTTCCATGTTCTGCTGTCAGGGGCTAGCCAAAAATGAGCTATCTCAATACTGTATGACACGCTATTCACAAATACACTTACCCACTTGGAGGGAGTGCTCGGTCACTGGAACATGGACCTCCTATACCCATTAACACCAAAGATGTGGAAATGAGCCCTTCAACAGGTGAAAGAGCTATCACACAATACTAGATTCCATTTTAGCTAAATCAATTACCTACAGCAGGCATATTTATCCCCCAACACATCAAGCGAACGTTGTCTCTATCTACACCTAAAGCGCAGTTCTACTGTAAGATGTGGACTGCCCCCACTATACCGCACTTGGTCGGAGATTATTGCCGCTATGGCTGAACTGTCAGGCCTCCTGATGACCCCCACTCCTGAATCTTGTCTCACTGGAATCTGCCCTATGGCCAAAAGGATAAACACTTGCACAGGTTCATTGATGAGGTATTCTTTCAATTCCCAAAGCAAATCGTGATGCACTGGAAAACACCAACAACACTGGATACTGCTAAGTGGCTCTAGGCACTACTGCAGTGGACATGGGTGGAGGCTCCCTACGAGATAAAGGAATGGTATGAGTGGGAAGTGGGAACTGGGATGTTTTTGTAGTCAACTGGCGGATCCTCAGTAAATTTGCCAAACATTGGAAAAACTAGCTTTTTTGCCCTGGAAGGGTTCCAGAGGGACCCCAGCACCGAGGCTAGGGGTTTTGGTTTTTTCTACCCTGCCCCCTTTTGTTTTTTTATGTTTTCTTATTTAACTCGGCTGAAGCTGGGTCCCATAATGGTTGCCAACACTTTCTGGTTAAACTGTTGGCAGTCAATCAGATTGCAGCACAAGATCTATGGGATAAATAGAGTCCCTTTTTCCATAGATAGCTATATTTATTTTCCCTTTAATATCTCTAAAACTACTGGACAGATTTACACCAAATAACAAAAAGCACACTTTCTCACCCAAAAGCTAGCTTTTGGCCAAATGTTACTAGCAGTTCCGGCTGTAGTCAGGTTCAAAATCCCTATGGGAAAATGCATGGGGAGAATGTGTTTTAGATCCTCCCCTTTTTTCTTGGCCTGTGCTTGATGGATCACACTGAAATGTTCAGGAAAGCAGCTAAACTGATTGTTTCATTCACTTTCAAAATTCTGTGATGAGTTGTCAAATGCCACCAAAGTTATTGGCAAAACAAAATATGCTTTTCCTATGGAAACTAGGTCCTAACTGTAACTACTTACTGGCAACCACGTATAGATACAAAATACATGAGAGAACTCTGGGTAGTTCTCAAGTTTAGGTGGATAGCAGCTCCAGTATGGTGCGCCCTATAATACCAGCAACTCCCTCAATTTCCTCACAGCAAATGTCTGCTTTTCTGGTAAAGTTTTAAGCATAGGATTAGCACAGTGCCATCCAGACTGAGCTAGAAAAGGACAAAGGCTCAGATTTACAAGGACTTTGTGCTGCAATTGAGTAATTGTTTTTGGTGCAAAGGTGGTGCTAACTGAGCGCTATATTTACTAAGTAGTGCTAGACATCTCTAGCATCAGTTTTTCAAGGCTTGTGTGATTTTTTTAAGAGTGCCGGCTCACCTTGTGCCATTTACTTACAATGATATGCACAGTAGGTGCTACCTCATAAAAAATGACGCTAACCATCTATAGTCATATTTACAAGCCTCAAGAAAAAAGATGGAAGGAAAAATTACGCAACCAGCATTTGATTCAAAATGTTAACACTGGGTCAGGCCAGGGTTTAAAATGATGCACAGCTATAAAGGAGAACTCCCCAAAACACCTTGACAATGCTCCCCTTTGGAACCCGCAGACCATGCCAGCAACGGCACAAGGCACCACCAGCACCACCATATCACTCACCATCCCAACCACAGCAACGAGAAAACCAGCTCAACAGAACAGAGCGAATATATTGATAAAGGGCAACAATCATTGGTGTGCAAGAAGAAGACACCACAAGATATCACTGATTGAAGTGGGAGTCAATTATTTGGCTGCTCCAGTAAATTGCACCCGCCATTACAGAAAAAGCAGGAAGACAAACTAATATTTCACCCTTCACAAAGCTCCTGACTTTGCTTCACCTGTTGGCCTCTGGTTCCTTCCAGACACCTGCAAGACGAGTGGATGAAATTTCCCAGTCCTCTGTTTCACATTTCTTGCTGACTGTGCTGGATGCCATCTTCAGCCTATCTGCCCACCATATCCTCTCTCCCAAAACCCAACAGCTCCAGCAGGATATTAAAGAAGGCTTCCATGCCATTGCTAGATTTCCTCATGTTTTAGGTGCCATGGACTGCACATATGTGAAACGTGTACCTCCTGCTGTTATGGACACCTGTACCGCAACAGGAAGCATACACATTCAATAAACTTGCAGGCCATAGTGGACCATTGGGACTCTTCACAAATGTCCTAGAAAAATATTCTGAAAGTGTTCATGATGCCTTCATCTTTAGGCACTCTATCCTCATGTTTCCAGGATGGACCATATGGAAATGGCTTGCTCGTAGGTAAGCCAGCAGACACTACATAATACATGCAACACATAAGACCCATGGGCCAAATAATGTACAATACACACTCTACACATATTTATTGTCACACGTACACTACTGAACATCAACACATATGCAAGATGCATCACTCCACACCTCTAATGAAAATCATCCACAGATAGGGCCCTATGTACAAGACCCTTTCACCACTGGGGCATCACTTGTACGGATGCTCTGGTGGCACAATGTACACTATGCATTTACAAGGTGGTTTAAAGCATTTTTGTTGCTTAAAACTGTCTTTTCAATGCCACACCTTCACAAACAACAGATAGGGGCGTTTTGTAATACCCCTGGTGCTGTCTTACTGTCACCTTAGTGTCATGTCTATGACGCAAAGTTGCTGGTAAGGTTCCCATACACTTGTGTCACATAACAAAGTAGCAACATGCATGCATTGTGCCACTTAGCAAACGATTGCACCTTATCATGTCTGCGTCACGCATAGTGAATGCAAGGGTCTCATTCCCATGCAGGGATTACAGAACAAATTGGCACAGGGAAAAGCACTACATCTCAATGTAGTTTTGTTTAACCTCAGTACAAATGCTGGCTCAGGGCAGGCGTAAAAGTAAAGACCCAACCTAAATCTATGGGTCTCCCTGACCATACCTGCACTAGCCTATGAATAATAATATACACAAGTCCAGCTGAGGCACCATAACTGTGTCAAACAAATTGACACTGTGAGCTAGATTAACAAGGCCTTGGCGTCTCATTGAGCCAATATAGTGTAATTTATTTATGCTAATCTGTCTCTACAAGACAATGTTTGCCATGCTACATTTACAAAGTGGTGCATGCATTGCACCACTTTGCCTCCCTTGAACCGCATTTTGCCTGTGCCAGGTATAATGTATGCAAGGGGGATTTTCCTGCATTAGGAGGCCCGCAAGAACGGTGCAGTGAAATCTACAAGATTTCACTGGTCCATGTTTTAGCATCATTTTTAACGGCTGCTCAAAGCAGCCTTTAAAAGGATGCACCCGCTGCTTTCGATGGGCCACTTTGCACGTTGCTGCACTAGTGTCTCTAATTTTGGCGCTAGTGGAGCAAAATGTCACAAGAGCATCAAAAAAGTTGACGCTATCAGCCTAACGTGGGCCATGGTGCACAGTATTGTAAATACAACGCACCCATGGTGTTGTTGGGTGATGATGGAGGGGCACAACAAAACAAGTGCATCAGTACTGATGTGTCAGTTTCTTGTAAATCTGGCCCTGTGTTTGGTAATGACATCCACGTAGTGCCAGATAGTGAATACTGCACAACACTGGTGCTGTTTGGAGGGGCAAGTTGTACGGATCAAAACAGGAACATTGGTAAAAATGCACAACGTTCCAAGATTGTGGCCCTTAGAGTGGAAGGTGTCTGCTGTGGGTGTTGCTGTGGGTCTTCCATTTACAACATCCCTTGCAGTCATATCTTTTGCACAGCCCCACATTAATGGAGAACTGGTAAAACAATTCTGCACCTAAAATGTTTACTCAACCCTATGGGTGGCATTATCATGGTGCAACCAACATAAATACCTGAAGTCACTAAACTAATACCATCTTCCTATGTCAAATGCATTCCGAAGCACACATAGGAAGACTAAAAATCCATCATCCCTTGGTCATGTGCAGAAAGGACCATCACATAATTAATCACAGCCACAACATAAACATATGAGCACCATGGTGCAATGGTGTCCATGTAGCAACTTGGTACCAGACTCTGTGTCAGCGGCGGGGCAGATAACTGAAATATACTGTGGTCATGGTGTATTGCTGGTTTGTCATGGTGGTTCTGGGTGGCACATCAATGCATTTCCTGCCCTATACTACGCCACACTTTACTTGATGTCCACAAATACACATGCATATCTGACAGAAAATGTGGATAACAGCTCTGTGTGCAAACAAGGTTACAATATCCCCAGGGGTGGGGGATGGAGCACAAAGGGCACAACACCTTTCTCGTGACACACATAACACAAACTAGGAGTTAAGTTACACAGCATCGCTCATTGGCAGATCCCATGTCATAAGACACATTTACGAGTATCTGCAACATCACACACACCCTGCATAGGTAATCTATCATGACACACTATTCACACTATCTGCAAGCCCCTAAGCCTCTGTCTGTGATGATGAACTATCACACACAACTAAAATCATGCTTGGAAATAGCAAACTACGCAATGGGAGATACAAGTTTGTAACTCTACTTCACAAACACATACTAAGCAAAGACAGTCTGTATAAGGCCAATTCTGACATTGTCTATCCTCTTTCATTGCAGCTGACCGAGGTTATGCCATTCAGTCATGGGTGGTGACACCCTAGTTCAGTCCACTGAGTGACAGGGAGAAGACCTACAATATGGCACATGTCCACACCAGGAATGTAGTTAAGCAAACATTCGACATGCTCAAAGCAAGATTCAGATGTCTAGATGTCACGGGGGAGGCTGCTGTACTCTCCTCCACTAGTGTGTAAGATGATTGTTGTCTGTGAAATTGTGCACAATATATGTGTGCGGACTAATGTCCCCTTGGAGAAACAGTTGGAGTGCCCCAGGGAGGAGGATGATGACCATCATGATCCAGCTCAGGATGGGGATGAATCTCATACCAGTGATGGGACACGCAGGCATGCACACCGTCTTCCACCTACTTGTGAATAAATGACCTAGGGACAGATGTAGCAAGGCTTTTGCGCCTCGCAAATGGTGAAAAATGCTGTTTGTGAGATGCAAAAGCCCTCTCGCGATGAAGAAACGCATTTTGCGAGTCGGAACCGACTAGCAAAATGCGTTTCCGACTCGCAAATAGGAAGGGGTGTTCCCTTCCTATTTGCGACTCGCAACGCGATGTAAGTTGATTTGTGACCGCGAAAGCGGTCGCAAATCAACTCGCAGTTACCATCCACTTGAAGTGGATGGTAACTCATTCGCAAACGGTATTGAAAAGCAGTCACGGACATGGTGGTCTGCTGTCTCCAGCAGGCCACCATCCCCGTGAGTGCCTAGACTCGCAATGGGGTCGCAAACTGCAACCCACCTCATTAATATTAATGAGGTGGGTCTTTGCGACCCCATTGCGAGTCACAGAAGGTGTCTGAGACACCTTTCTGCATAGCAAATTGCGAGTTGCAATTTTCCAGTCGCCCGGACTCGCAAATTGCAAGTCGCAATTTGCAACGTACCTACATCTGGCCCTTAATCACAAAAATACCTTGGATTATCTGTCACATGCAAATGCAAAAGCTAAGCATACACATTGTGGAAAGTGAGACTACGCCTAAACAGTTTGAAAAGATGTAGGGACATACTCAGGAAGACCGTTCATATACACACAAAGCAATGTGAATCTATATGGTGTGTCATGTTTGCTATGCCATTTTCACATGCATATTGCATTGAAACATATATGTTACACAGGTCAGTTGGCTTGAAATATGATAGCAGTCACAATGGTACTTCTTGTGATGAATGTCATCCAGATGTTACCCCCTGGTAGGAAAAGAACAGTCACTGGCCACAATAGTTGGTCATTGTCACAAATGTGACGATTCAATTTCTTTACTTCCCAATTACATGAGAAACATCATAAATATATCCGTCAGTGACACACACAAGCATGACAAAAAGTAAATAATACTAAGCAGGACTAAGAGGACTTGTGGCCCACAATTGTGAGCATGGTCAAAATCAATGATACATCATAGCTTATGGTGTGTGTGGGAACCACCTATAACACTGACAAACAATAGCAATGAGCAAATATATTGTCCTGAAGAAGCAGTATGAGTCATGAATGCATCATGAAGATTGTAGCACTGTTATTTTTGACATACGACTGCATTAGGTGGAAGACATCACACATGAAGAACACAAACCAAGCACATGCATGGTATGACTAAGACATCCATGGCACGTCTGCTGTAATCATCACCGCATTTACCTGCATGTGGAACTGTATATTATCCATCCTGCATGACAGGCTGATGTCTCCTGCTTTGGATACACATCAGAGTAACACGCAAAGGCACTGTCATAGGTGTGGGTTAGGTGCCCAAGATCTAGATAAAGTCAAATGCATCCCAGGATGAACGTGTACCAAGGGTATCCTGTGAATGAACATGTTGAACATATGGACTATCTATCATAAGCTTTGTGACTACATCAACAGTATAAATGTCCTATCTGTGTTGTCAAATCCCAAAAATGTGTGTACCTTTACTTACAGACACTTACAGAAAATATGATAAAGACGTGGGAAGACAGGTAGGTGTGAAATAGTGAAGCTGTAGTCCTGCAAGTGGGTAGACGATTTGATGACCACACTTGCTAAGACAATACAATACAAAAATACCACCCTTCATGTTTTTGTAAGTACATCTTGCTTTTTGTACATTGTGATCAAACACATTTCATCAGACATTTGTCCAGTCCTACATGTTGTTGTATGGGCCACATCCCATGGTGAGTCCATGCAAACCCTGGGTTTGAACTAATCAATGGTCTAGGGTCACCACACATAGGGCCATAATCCCAATATAATGAATGCATTGGTTATGATATCTAACTTTCATCGGATTGTCCATGGACCCCAAACCACACCATGGTAGCATGGCATATCATAGCACAGCTGTGACAAATACAACAGATGGAGTTGTGGCTCTTGGCTGGACTGGCAAACAAATCTGTTCCACTAGCCTATAATTTGTAAGGACAACCCATAGTCAGTAGCAGTAGCTGCTGTGTGCATTCTTTTGAAAATGTGGTAAAGATTGTTGCAAAGACAGCTAGTTACTTTCCCACTGCTATAGCTATTGCTGAGGTATGCCCATCTTCCACAAACCATACCTTGCACAGGTATGATGTGTCACAATGGGTTTACATAGTGGCACAATGCTAGCTTTGAGCCACTTCAAACTTATATGATGCATGGTGTGGCCCTGTTTAGTGCCACAGTTATGTAAAACTGTGTGACAAAACATAGGCACAAATGTGTGCAAAGACAGTTATATGTACCACAAAGTAACCACATAAGGCAACCATATGAAGCTAACATTGACATGACTCATGTGAAATCGGAACTATGTAATGTCTGTTCCTTGTAAGGCATGTACCATCACACATGTACACGTACACAAAATACTTGTTGGGAGGGGAAAGAGCACATCACCTCAGCGCAGAAGAGTTAGGTGGGTTTTTATGGCTGGTGCTCCATTATCTACCCAAACTGGTGGCCAATGGTGGGCAGGTGATACACAATGATAGGACCCAGACGAGGAAGCTGTGTAGGGGTAAGATCTTCTCTGATATGCCCTCTATCTTTGAGGTGGATCAGACTGATGGGCAATTGAAACATTGCTGGGCAGACGTTGTCAGCAGGGAGCAGGATGATGTTGTCAGCAGGGAGCAGGACCTTCTGGACCACCTTGGCATTGAGATTGGAGGAATTGCTGTTGAGTAAACAAACTTTTAGATTGACTTTTAGCTTCACAATTGTTGGCCATAGAGCCTCATTTAGCAAATGAAGGCAAAGGACATGCTTCTAAGTATGGTGTTGGTGGAAAAAAGTGCAACCATGACATTGGCAGCACTGCAACATTACGAAAACAAAAGGCTTAGTACATGATTTGTAAATCTGACACCAAGTGCCAAAAAACTGTGTTAAGTTGCATAGTCTTGTTTATTTGATGGCAAAATTCGGGCAGGAGTAAAAGGCAGTCATGTCAGAGTGTGCTCTGTGAGCCATGTACCTGCAGGCTGCATTGCAATCATCAACGTATGAAAAAGTTTGCATACTGCAATCATCAGCTATGACATAACCATTTAGCAGTGACACTTATGTCAGGATCAACTACATATGTGTACCTGTCAGCCAGGCCTTTCGACTGTATGTCACTGCTACACGTATGATGCCAATCCTAAGTACTCATCAACATAGGTATACTATTGACAATGGCAAATGAAGTCTAATATGTAATACATGTCCATAGTGTTAATTTTGCAACATTCACACTGCTATGTTTCATGGTCTGTCTCACAGGTGGAGTCCAACCATACACAATTGTAGAGGTGGAAATCTTTAAAGACCCTGAGGCAACCAGTAAGTAACAATCTGTATGTGTAGTGTTGTGCAAGTGATGTGTGTACAGTTGTATGTTGAATGTAATGGCATGTACCAATTGCATGTATGCATTCTACAGCACAACTAGAAAGAGGTAAATGTCTCTTGTGAATATTTGTGGCCAGAAATGTGTCACATCCAGCATAGAAGACAATCATCCCTACAATGCAGGCATGCTTGCACCATGGTGCTAGGGTGCCTCTGTGGGGCTAGGCAGATATTTGTGTTGTAGTGTCCTGTAGGCTCTCATTATTCTAATGAGACTACTGGATTTTGAGCAGCAAGATCGTCCACAGTGTGGGAGACTGAGTCTGACCACGGTGGGTGACACCTGTCGCTCCAAATCTGGGTTTTGCTCCAGCTAACTAGCAGTGCCTCAACTCTCCCGAAAGGTAGAGATGATTGGGTGGCCAAGTGCATGACATATCGAAATTCTCAGGGAAGTCGTGGTCACTCAGGTCGCATCCGGTTCTCTCATTCACAATTCGGTCTCATATATAAATGACAAAAAAGCAGTATAATTTTAATAAAACGACTGCATTTTAGATAGCAAAGCGTGAGCTGCAATAACCAGAACAACACAACACAACAATATTAAAATGGTGACAATGAGAGTTGAGCATAAGAATAATGCTATCATATTTCCACTAGAATCGATGGACTATTTTTTATCAAAATCATATTTTGAGCATGGCATGTTAAGCTCTAATCCTGCCTTTCAGGTCCCCCCCGGGAGGACATCAATCCTCATACCTGAGCAAAGGCCTGTAGACTGCGTTAGCTTCTGCAGCGAAGCATTCAGGGTACAGTTGTGGTTCCCTGGCTGGAATCTCCCTCTTGACATGTAATGGGACTAGGAAGTGTTTTTATAATAACATAGCTGATATTCTAAGAAAATGTCCCTACGTAAGGATGTGTATTTTCTACGAATGTTGGAGACTAAACTTCTATGCATTCACCGGCAATGTACCAAACTGTAGCCTTGACTGAAGCACTCGACTTGAGTGATCAAGAATGTGTTGTTTGAGAACACAGTGCTGGGCTAAGCAAAAACAGTTAGATAGAAGAAATTAAAACAAGAATGTAAAACTGGTTATTGTAAAAATAACAATGCAAAGCTGAATAAAATATATCTAGGTCAAGGTGCACAGTGGCCTAATGTATTAAACTAACATGCATGGAGCTATAGCTAAAATGGCTACACAACAGTAGTGCATGGGGAGAGGACAGAAATGTGCCATATCTATTAGATATGGGCCATTCCTATACTTTCACAGTCGGGCAGGGCGGTGCAGCTAGACACTTGCTGTCCCACCCTGCACCACATTGGCTTGATAATCAGGATGAGAGAAGGCTAAAGCAGGATGAGTGCAGTATGGTTGATGATGTGTCTGGCCTGTGCTTCCCATGAACTGATTGCACTGCTGGCAACATATGTAGCAAAGACTATACAAATGATGGACATGGTACATGAGTTCCAAATCAATGATGATATTATTGTCATGTGGTAGAAGTAGAGGGTTCAACACATGTGTGCAGATTAGCAACATTTGTTTGCCAACACTTGTAACTGATCTGTGTTTCACTTGTAGCACCAAGTAACTCAGCTAATGGTCTGATGCATTACTATGTCCATTGGAATCTAATATCAGCAGGTCAGTGGTCAACATTTTACATTTGGGGGCTTAGTTACAAGCCACTAGCGCCACCAGTGCATCAGTTTCCATATGGGAACAAAGTGATGCACCAGTGGCTCAAGGGTCTTGTCTATTTGTCCCTCCATCTGGCCAATTGACCCATACCATTGTGGTGTCATGCCCCATCACCTAAGACATAGTTTTAAACATTTAAATTGCATGTCATCCTCACATGTCTCATGATGTATTTTTGGCGTGCGTGAGATCCATACTGCATTGCCAAATGGCAAGCCATGAACCACTGCATCATCTAAATATTGTGATATTTGTCACATGATATTAATAATTGTAATATTGTCCATGTTGTGCTGTTAATACAACAGCCACACAATGTATACCATTATCCAGTGCTGTTTCGAGATCCCTCTGCAGAAGTGGTGCGGTACATGCATTCAACCTGGGACATGCATTCGCATTCAGCCTGGGACATGCATTCACCCACATATGAGGTGGTGGTGGTGCTGAGTGCTGTAATGCAACACTCTGAGCATGGTTTGGGACACATTGGCCCTCATTTTGATACTAGTGGTAAAAAACGCCAACTGCCGCAGCGATGGCCCCAGAAGACTGTCACAGTGGCTACCAGCCTTCCGCCATGTCATTACCACAGCCGGATTTCCGCCAGAAAGATGGCGGAAATCCAGCTGTGGCCATGCCGGTGGATGGCGCTAAGGTGGACCTGCTGCCACCAGCAGTGCCGCACCAGTAGACCGTTGCCAGACGTATTATGACCCACAATTCAGCCTGGTTGTGTTCTGCTGGTGGATGCTGCTGGTTGGCTCACTCACCTCTCTAACCAAGATGTTGTTGTCCTCCTCAATGAACCTACACTTCCTCATTCTGTCCCCTTTATCCTGTGAGTCTGTCCGTCCATCTTGGCTTGTTCTGGGCTGATTGTGGTCTCTCTGGGGTCTCTCTTGTCCTGATTTCTCAATTGTTCTACTGTGTGGCTTCTGTTTGACTTTTTGCTGTTTTTTTACGTTTTGAGGAAAAAGTGACGGTAGCACGATTAGAGTAAATAAACGTGCTAGCACCAAAATTCCGGCACTAGCGTCATTTGTTTGTGACATGTCACAAGGGTTAGCATCATTTTTTAATGCTAACAATTTCTTACTGCCATGTTGCACCATTTTGTAAATATGGCACAAGCATGGCTGTAAGAAGATATGTTAGCTGGCATTAACGTTTTTGACTCACAACTGTGCTAGCACAGTTGTGCATCAGTTCTTGTAAATCTGAGCCAAAGTCTTTTGCCATTTATACAGGAAAATCTTCAAACCGAGGAGTAGCACAGTGCCATACTTCGCAAGCTGTAAATTATAAAATAATTTCACCACTCCAGGCACATTATCAAAGCTTTCAATTGGTAAAATACCATCCAAGCTAACCTGGAATGAACGAAATCAACCCCTGACATGTGTTTCGCTATTGTTATAGCTTCTCAGAGAGGGTTAGCTTTGGCCAGACACAATGAAGCACCCAGTATTAGTCAAAACAATACTGTTTCAGCCTTAGAGTGATGCATACATTATGCAAAAGAGAAAGGAGTAATTTGAGTAATTCCCAAGTTTATGTCTAGAGCAGCTCTAGGATAATCTGTCAAGCATGGGTCAAGAAAAAAGTGGGTCCCAAAACATAAAATCTTCATCCATTTTCCGTAAATGTATTCTAGACCAGTTTTAGCAAAAACTGCTTAACGGAATTACACCAAATTCGTCAGGAAGCTAGATCTTGCTATGCAGATTGTGCCTATTTGTGATTTTGTGTAAATACGTTAAAGAGTTTTTGATAAATTAAGTGTGAAAATTAATTGTATATTTTGGCTGTTGGGCTTGCAAGTGTGTCCCTAGCCTCCAGCGAGAGCGCAAAATCTAAAATTGAGCCTTGGCATTGAAAGAGAGGTCCATTTTCCTGTGAGCCTTCACACTCTGAAGAAGTTTTCATGAGTCCCATGGGCACTCTAATTTCCTGGCTAGTGGAATGTTAGAAATGAAGTGGAAGCCATTCCTGTTTGGTGTGAAAAAATTGGAGGTCTTGTGAAATTAAGTAAAATGCTATATAAGGGGGTAGCAGTAGGGCATGCTATCCTCTTAGATTTAGTGAGATATCTAAGGGATAACTACTGTGAAGATTATAAATGTGTGTTGTTTTTAACTATTTTTCACAGTCTAGCAGGACTCTTGCGGGATTGTGAATAGTAAAAAAGTGTATGTGAGTTGTCAATACACTCTAGTAGTAGAAATGCATATTGTTACCGAGAGAAAGTGTTTAAAAGATAAACACTGTGATGAACATATGGTTAATTTTTACTTTTAAAAATGTTGCAATCTTGCAAGACCTTCGAATCATGAAAAGTAGAAAGTAGTAGGTGATCTTTGAATAAACACTGGCATGCACACTTGTTACTCTGGAAAGGAATCTTAGTGGAGATGGTGTTTATCAGAGTCTACTATTTATACCCATTGGCTGGGGAAGAGTTGTGGGTAGAGTAAGGCTCTTCCCACATCCTACTATGCATATCTATTATCAAAGAGAGGGGTCTCAGCTGAGAGGCTAGTCAATCCACACTATGTGCTACACACATCCATCATCTGAGAGAAAGAAGCCTCAAAGGAGAGCCTAGTTCCTCACCATACACCCTACTACTACTTACACATGCAAAAGAGAGGTCTCAGAGGAGAGGCCAGTCTCTCTCCACAAACCCTCCCACACCCACCTGTCATCTGAAAGAGTGGTCTGATAGCAGAGACCAGTCCCTCCACACATCCTAGTATGCACACCTGTCATCTGAGACAGAGGTGTCAATGAAAAAGCCAGTCTCCTTCGATACACACTACTGTGCACACCTATCATCTGTGACACAGGTCCGACAGGAGAGGCCAGTTCATGTACACACTCAAATATGCACACCTGTTATCTCGGATCGAGATCTGAGAGGAAAGGGCAGAACCTCTCAACTCTTTACTGTGCACATTTGCCATCTCGGAGAGAGGTCTGAGAGAAAAGGACAGACCCTCTCCACTCACTACTATTGACAGTTATCATCGGTGAGAGATGTCTCAGCAGAGAGGCCAGTATCTGTTCTGACATCCTAAAATGCACACCTGTCATCGGAGAGAGAGTTCTGAAAAGGAAGCATGATCTGAGAGAGAAGTCTTAACAGGAGAGGCCAGTCCATGTACACATTGTAATACAGACACCATCATGGCAAAGAGAGGTCTGAGTGGAAAGGGCAGTCCCACTCCACTCAGGACTACGCCCATATGTAATCTCAGAGAGAGGTCTTAGTGGAGAGGCCAGTCTCTCTCCACACAACCTACTACGCACACCTGTCATCTGAGAGAGAGCTTTGACAGGAGAGGTCAGTCCATGCACACACTACTATGCACACTTGTCATCTGTGAGAGAGTTCTTAAAGGAGAGGCCAGTCCATCTACACACCCTACTATTCTAGGCCATCATTTAAGAAAGAGGTCTTAAAGCAGAAGCCGGTCTGTTTAGAAAATCAGCAACATATCCCATATTTGAGAGAGAGGTCTGACGGGAAAGGGCAGTACCTCCTGACACATCCTACTAGGCATACTTTTAATTCAAGAGAGAGCTTTGAAAGGAAAGAGTCATCCCTTCCTATTATCTAAGAAAGGTTTCTAAGTGGAGAGGTTAATCCCTCCCATACACCACTATTGTCCTACAATTGTGTTGCTATCCTGCAAGAAACAAACAAGAGTAGTGTGCAAGCTTCAGGGATTAAAACTTGCCATATGTGGTTCATTCACATGGAAAATTATTGACCCTGCCAAGAGATGTGTTAGGATCCTGCAAGCCTCTTACGAGACCCACAAGGAAAACTGCTGTGTTTGCCACAAGGTGTTTTATGATCCTATGAGAGTCTCACAATATTATATGTGGATAAGCAAAAAAAAGTTCCAAAGCTAAATCACTAGTTATCATTCTTATTACATGGGTAACGAAATGCTGTGATGTGATTGGCTGCAAAACCAGAGATAGTTCAGTTTATTCTTGGTGCTTTGGAGACAAAGAAATTCTGTTTGAGTTGTGCTTCAAGCTATATTATTTAATAGTATATTTTATAAACTTGGTTGTGAAGTCTCAGTCAGTGGTAACAGTTTACACCATGTTTATAGAGTGAAAAGCTGATTGGTTTAAGTAGCACATATGGAATAATGTAGCACACAGAGTTACAAACACTGTAATATGGGACAGGGATTTTGGCCTCATTGGGCCACATTAGTGTAAAACATAATGATGCTAATGTGACGCAAGGTGGCGCTAGGGGCTCATAAATATGCACCTCTGTTTCTTGCCCAGAATTCAATCAAATTCTAAATGTTGGCTAAAATCAAGAATGTTTACACATATTTCCGAGGGAAGCTTCTGGAAGCTGAAAGGATCAACAACATTCTAACCACCCAGCATATCTACACTTGTTACAAAAAATGGTACCTACTGGTGTGACAGGGCCAATTACCTACAAAAGGAATGATTGAAACTTGTGACCATATAAGTACCTGAGGTGGTATTTTCTTGTTCAAGGTAATAACAAGACAGTATCATTTTTCAGAGATACATGGGTTTAGTAGGTTCTGTGGCTTTCAGTCGAACCTGGGCCCAAATAACATTGCTAACCACATCACCAAAATATGCCAATTGACATGGTGAGCATTTGATGTGTCCATGTTGCATTTTGAACACTTCTGCTGTCATAGACAACAGGCCCACCCACACAAGTGAGGATACATTTGCATCAGGAGAAGTGTTTAAACCAAGAACAGTAAAGCATTTGTTATTATTCACCTCTATGTTTTACTTCAAACTGTAAGTGTTGCAAGAAGGAACACAGTTGAAAAATGTCCTCTGAATCACATGATAACATGGATAACCCAAAATTCAGAGTTGTACAAAATAATTAGTATCCTCTGCAAATTTAAAAAAATCCGTAGGTGTTCTTCATATTTATTCTTCATTCATGATATCTTACCATCTGAGTTGTTGCATAGCTGGTACACAATGACAAATTGTTTGAAGCTGCAGTTCAGCTTTTGGCTCTGGGTATCTCCTGTTTATGGACAACCAACAGACACTATACATCCCTGTGACCTGAATAGTCTGCCGGGGTAATGGTGTATTATTTTTTTCACATCCTTTTGTTGATGTCATTTTAAGAAAATCATATGCTTTCTTCCACAGCACTTTTCCCATTTAAAAAAACAAAGCACATTTGTGCTATATTTTGGCTATTTTCTTAATTTTTTCCGGGGAAATCCTCAATTCCTCTGAACCTTAAAGATTTCCAACATGTGAGAAAAAGAATGAAAATTCAGCCTGGATACCTTTTGTGAAAAAAGAGTTATGAAGGCTTGAACTGCCCTAAGTATCAAAAAAGGGCTCAACAAAAGAGGGAAACATATTTAACTAGCAAGCACTTAATATTCTTGATGACAAATTACTTTGAAGATAAACAAGTCCCACCATCTCTTTAAAGTTACTCTTCCTTGTCATTTGACTATAGACATAATGCCACGTTCTGTATACGTCATTTTCTTTAGGTCCTTGGTACATCATCCGCCCATGCAGCAAGCAATTTAGAGAGTGCTACTGCAGTCTATACATTTTCAGCATGGATGAGTGTTCAGCCATTGCGGTAAGAGGTTCGTTAAAATGTGTCTAGGCCCCCAAATCACCACTGGATTGCTATTTTTAGTGAGCTGCTCTCAACCCTCAGGGCAATACACTCAGTCATAGTCTTCAAGTATGGATAATTCTCTAAGTCTGCTATTTTTGTGACTAGTGTAGGAGGCATGGTGATTTAACACTATGACCCTCATTACAACATTGGCGGGTGGCAACCGCCGCCTGCCAAGTTGTAACCGCTGTGCGGCCGCATATGAGTTTCCGCACACTGGCCCAGCAGGGATGTGGACCGCAACATGGGAGCCGGCGGTGTTGCGGCCGTGCGAAGGGGGCAGTTGCACCTGTCGCGCTTTTCACTGTCTGCAGAGCAGACAGTGAAAGGCCACATGGGGCCCTGTCAGGGGGCCCCTGCACTGCCCATCCCAGGGGCCCCGCGACTCCCCGTACCGCCAGCCTTTTCCTGGCAGTTCAAACCACCAGGAAAAGGCTGGTGATAGGGGGACTCGTAATCCCATGGGCAGCGCTGCTAGCAGCGCTGACCTGGTGGATTACTACCGCCGGGGCCATTGTGGCGGGAAACCGCCGGGCCTGGCGGTGGTGTTTCCGTCATTTCAGCCTTGGCGGTCCTGTATCCCCTATGTGAGCAAAAATGCCTGATCAGTCAGCTTCTACACAAGGCGCTACACAACCAAGTACCTGTGTACATTAACCACTGCCTCAGTTTCCACCAACCGTTGAGAAGACTATGCCCTGCCTCCCTTTCACTTGCCCATACTACCTTCATCAACCAAAGCAGAAGTGGAAGAAGCTCCTTCTCTCACATCACAGCTAAAACCTGGAACAGCCTTCCCATGCACCTCTGGACCATCACCTCACTGGATTTCTAAATGGCCCTCAAGACCTGGCTGTTCGAATAAGGTTCTGGGACCTGCTAGCACCTGTATACCTTTTCGGGCGATTAGCCATGCTTTGTAAATCCTGATTGATTGATTGGAGAGGACACTACATGGAGAGTAAGCAATCCTAGCAGGTATGCCTCTGGGCAGAGTAAATATGTCCCACCCATTGTGTACCAAAAGCCGTTTCATTACCAGTTCGCAGCAGCGCATGATCTGCAAACATATCCCTATTATGTGGATGAAAACAGTAATTCTAGCCCTCCTTCTATGGCAGATCCCAAGGTTGTCCCCAAAAATCTGTAGAACCGTGTCGCAGTCATATAAGTAGAGTGTACAAAATTGAAATATATACATTTCAATGTGTTGTGTGACACTCCTGCATTATGAGCCACCAAATACTGCCAATGAGGTGCCAGTGTGTGAGAATATTCTAAAACCATTAAGTGTCAGTAATATGGTAAGAAAACTACTCCCACAAGAAATATACTGAACTGAACTTTAAGATTCTTAGAAGCAATATGGCCTAAATGAATGGGAACACCTTTTATGTTTTTATGATGGTTGAGAAAATGACCACCTTTGTTGTGATTTTCCCTAACTTTTGCCCTATGTGTTTTTTTTCTGGAATTTGAACTCTGTGCACGTTACCCCTGCTAAACAGAGATAACGTAGCTGTGCACCCCTATTTTAAAACTGGTTCAACTAGCTTATCTCTGATTAACATATTTCACTCACCTACAAAATCCTAGTATATAGTATAGAAAATGCACCTTGGCCCTGAAGTTAAATGTCACCTGCGGACTGCAGCAACTAATGTGTCATCATTAGAGTGGGCATTTTCCCCCTTGTAACAAGGGGAAAAAGGTGGAGGCCAAGGGTCACTTAGGTGTCCTCCTATGTGGCTGCAGGGCACGACAAGCTACAAGAGGCCGTTTTTCTGAAATTACCAGTTGACCAGCAACATCTAAACCTAGACTGTGCCCTCCCCTTCGTCTACGCGGGAGTGAATCATTGCCCCTAGGTTCTGTCCCTGAGTTCCTGGGAGTCTTAGAAGTGACCCAGATCAGTTGCCCCAGAAAACCAAAAAAGGTTGGGACTTCCAAGACTTCCACAGTATCAGGGGGACCTAGAGTCAAAATTGATTTCAAAGTCACTTTGTCTATTACAACTTCAGGCTTGCTCTGCTGGAGAAGATTCACCTCCATAAAAAAGACTAAGGGCTTAATTTATATATTACCGGTGTTACCACTAAGCCACATTGGTGGCAGACCGAAAAAGACGACCAAGTCAACTGTGTTCTATCTGCCATATTTAGATTTTACAGCTCTGCAAGAGCTGGACTGGAGATGGATTGCTTATAGAACGAGAAGACTGTGGAACATAATGGACTTCATACAATGGCAGGGGCTATGAAATAGAGGTAAGTGACACACACACACACTGTCCGTTAGCCATACGTGCCCCCTGCACTATACACTACACAACACACCACATTCACACTATCACCCCTTACAATTCCAACATAACACAACTTATACATTCAGAAAACGCTCATTGAGATTCTTCTCTGACACAATATACAAACCCCATTGATACTGCACCCACACACCACTCACCACAAACAACCAGTACAACTACACACTTATCTACACAAACAAACTCACAAACAAGCACAACTACACACAGCACAATAACATCCGCCACACAACAACATTCACCTGAATGTGTCACATGGCAACATAACATACACAACAACATCGATCTCACATGAAGTGACACACATATGGTCACAAGCACACCACGCACTCTAACTCCTTCCACCTCAACCAGCCAATCCACACACACACACATACACACACACCTATATGTACTGGCTCACATACACATCAAACAGCACAAACCTACCAGTGCAGGGCCTCTTGGAATGCACACACATGGACACCATTGACAAGTGTGTATGTACCACCATTGTGGTGCCAGCATTCATTTGCCAATGAATACTAGCACTACAAAGATGTGTATGTATGTGATATGCATGTTGTGTCAGTGTGTCCCCAGCCATGAATGATACAATTGTCTTTCTGACATATGCATGTCACAGTAATAAAACAAATACTGACATGTTTATGCCTGCAGTGTTCCTGGCCTCCTGTGGAGTGCCCACCCAATGTAACCTGGCAATGGTGTTGTCCAGTGGAGAACAAGTGGAATCGGGGAAAAGGAGAGTTTTCACCCCTTTTCCCCCCAATCTGCCGACTCAGAATTGGAGGTTGAATCTCCACTTTTTGCTTGCAGGTGAGGCATATCCTAATCTGCACAGCGGAAAGGGTGGCTGGGGTGCACCAACATCCACTTTTCCCTCTCCTACCATCAACGCGGCGATGTTTGTTGGTGGAGAAGGCAGTACGAATAAAGGCTTTCAGCTAAGGGACTGCCAACATCTAAATATGGTGGCGTAGACTGTCATGGCGGAGGACGGGTTTTCAGTCAAAACTCAAAAGCGGGACCATTACAGTCAAGATCTAAATCAGGCCCTAAGTCAGTAGGGACATTTTATGACCAGGACAAACCCACTTGTTGTATCGGACCTGCACTTCAACATAGTTGGCTAAAAATCTCTGTCATAGGGCCTGATTTAGCTATTGCTGGATGAGTTACTCAATCACAACGTTGACAGATAGTTCGTCTGACAAAATTTAAATCCCATAGGATACAATGCTTCTTGCTGTGTTCCATAGCTGCAAGGTAGTTGACCTCAGTTTAATATAGTGACTTTTGGGTTCATCCTGACAAGTTCATGTTATTTTTCTGTTAGGTGAGTGACTGCCCACAGCAAATAATAATCCACGTTCCTACCATTAAGCATGACGAATGCTTGGGTGCAAGTATTTGGAGGAGCACTTATTAAATTGCAAATTTCCGTTTGTAATTCTAGCCATATGATACTTCATTCCCCAAAATACACTTCAAGAAGGCCAAATGAATGTTGAAAAATGTTTTAAGCACATCTCCAATAGCCTACAATAACAAATATCTTTATGAGTAAAAAAGGAATCACCAATTCACTTCCATACAACCAGTATTAGAATATCAAAATATTTTGTGAGCATGAATTTACATAAAAACTACAGTGCATAAAAAATGTTTCAAGATTTGATCAATTTTCACTTTAACAACAATTAGTAGAGCAAACAACACTAGGAAATATCAAAATAGTAGATATCATGTAGTTCGAAACCATTCTTGAAAGGAAAATTAGATCTGTTTATAAACACATAAAAGTGCACAGAATACCTGGAAACAAAATCGCACACTGTAAAAACGTCACGTAAATTTGTATATATTCTCATTTACAGGTATTTCATTTGGTACCAGAAGAGGACTACAATTGTTGCGTGAAACAAATGGGCAATTAATTATTAGAATTAGAAGCATTAGCACTTGTCATTAGTTGTACATCTGGTTGCTTATTTGATACACATAGGAAACTACTGAATGACATTTTTTTTTCCAGAAACAATGTTTTTTTCCCCGAAACGCGTTGGGAAGTGGATTTTCATTTAAACACACATCAAAACCGTTTTCAAGAATAAAGAGCCTGATGAAGTGCTTTATATGAATTACAGTTAATCTTCTGTTTTGAGCAAGTGTTTATCACCACCAAAAAAGCGTTTCTTGGATTTGATCATCTAATAAGTCAAATGGCCTGAGAGGGGTTATGAGCCACACTGATGATCGCACCTTCAAACATGCCAACTGAAATTTAAAATGCTGACTGTACTGTTATATAGAACCGCCTCTACTTGCTGACTGTCTGCGCTGAATGGCGAATAGGCTGTCAGGTTAGATGTTGCCAACGGTACAGCCCTCTAAAACAAGGCAATCTGAAATCTTTTGGTTCCTGCACCTGTAAATAGAGTGGATGAACTGGGATTTGGGCAGGGCGGGACCACAACTGATTTACAGTGGTGCTTCCACCCTGCCAGACTCTAAAGCACCCTCCCAAATGGTGTGTAAATGTGTGAGTCTATTCATAATTTGCAGATGTAGCCCAAAGTAGCCATGTTCTTTAGGGTGATATAAAGAAGAAACTGAGCTGCTTTCATGGCCTCTGGATAACCTGTGTTCGTGAATCTAGTGAAGTTTCATTTGAAGTGAATGACACTTACGATCAGAAAATAATATACAATTGGCTATACCTTTGAAACTGGTGATTGCTAATACACACAGGAAGGGTAAACACTTTCTTATGCAACGTGACAAAAGAAATTGTGAGATGTATAGGTATTGTCTGGAAAGTTGTGAAAGAGCACATGACCACACGACCTGTGACGTGGCGCATGGGTTTCAAACCCTCATTACGATTTGAATAGTTCAGGCATGGAGAGAATGGAGGGCAGGTTAGGACTGCAAGTACCTCACTTCCAGGATGAGAGCAGGACTTCAGGTGCCTTGTCAGAAGGCAACAGAGACTCACTGGATAAGTGCCCGGCAACATCTCCCAGCTGTTTCGGCGCTCTCTGCATTTGATAGTTTGACACTCGACATCCACATCTCCTTCATTGATTTTTACCCTTTTGGTTCCCTGACCGTTGAATCAGATTGGTCTTCTATTCTTTCTTCTGACCGCTTGGGTTTCTTATTCATACAGCCTGCTGTACTTTTTGTTCCCTTACCTCGTTGTTGCTCCTCTTCTTCAAAACTTGAAACACATTGATGTAGGTGTTTGACATCATGTTAGCGCTGCAATCCACTCTTCAACACCAGTGTTCTGCCTTGGCTCCATCTTGATATTCCTAAAACCTAGGGCCATATTTATACTTTTTGACGCACAACTGCGCCAACGCAGTTGTGCGTCGAAAAAGTTAACGCCGGCTAACGCCATTCTGAAGCGCCATGCGGGCGCCGTATTTATACAATGACGTTAGCCGGCGTTAGCCGGCGTTAGCCGGCGGCGCTGCCTGGTGTGCGTGAAAAAAAATGACGTACACCAGGCAGCGCCGGCGTAGGGGTATATGGAGCTTGGGTGCCAAAAAATGGGGCAAGTCAGGCTGAGGCAAAATTATCGCCTCAACCCGATTTGCGCCATTTTTTTCGACTCCCAATCCCCATTGAAATGACTCCTGTCTTAGCAAAGACAGGAGTCATGCCCCCTTGCCCAATGGCCATGCCCAGGGGACTTCTGTCCCCTGGGCATGGTCATTGGGCATAGTGGCATGTAGGGGGGCACAAATCAGGCCCCCCTATGCCACAAAAAAAAAAAAAAAAATACTTACCTGAACTTACCTTATGTTCCGTGGGATGGGTCCCTCCATCCTTAGGCGTCCTCCTGGGGTGGGCAAGGGTGACAGGGGGGTCCCTGGGGGCATGGGAGGGCACCTCTGGGCTCCTTCCGAGCCCACAGGTCCCTTAACGCCTGCTCTGACCAGGCGCTAAAAAACGACGCAAAAGCGGCTGGACGCCATTTTTTTTGACCCGCCCACTCCCGGGCGTGATTTTTGCCCGGGAGTGTAAATACGGCGCACATGCCTCGGAGTCCATTTTTTGCAGCGCTGCCCAGGGGATTACGAGTCCCCCTATCACCAGCCTTTTCCTGGTGGTTTGAACTGCCAGGAAAAGGCTGGCGGTACGGGGAGTCGCGGGGCCCCTGGGATGGGCAGTCTACGGGAACGCCTACCTTGCATATCATTAACGCAAAGTAGGTGTCCACGCTAAAAAGTTACGCAAACTCCATGGACTTTGGCGCTAGACGCGTCTAACGCCAGAGTATGAATATGGAGTTAGTTTTGCGTCGAATTTGCGTAAAAAAAAACGACGCAAATCCGGCGCAAACAGAGAATAAATATGACCCCTTGTCTTTCCAGTTCCAAATCCTTTCCTCTACAACTCACCTCCAAGACGAGTGACATGTATTTTAATAACACCAATAGGGTTAGACATTGTGGGCCTGATTCACAAAGCTAACTTACACTTTTTAATACTTTACACTTTTGAGAAAGTTTGGTACTTGTTGCTTACTCACAAAATCTGATTGCAAGTTCCTACTAAAAAAGCACTAGTAAGTCCAGTACCACACAGAGCCCAGCAGTGGTACTGCAAGACCCTCCCAAAATAATGGAAGTAGGCAATTAAAGTAAACCTCATAGGGAATTCTGTTAACTATTTTTAATATTTAAAGCACTCAAAAATATAAATAAATAACATTTAATGTTAGAAAATGTATAAAACCAGAATACAGTTATTGTTTAGTTATAACATATTTAGTAACCTATTTTGTATGTAAAAAATAATGTAACTATTTTTAATGAAATGTAACTACATTAAATTAATTAATTCTGTACACCACTTTTAACATTTAATAATATTAATTTCTTTAGAGGGTAATATATTTTTAATTCAAACTTCTGAAAATGGTTTTATTTAATATATTTCCATTTTTTAAAGAGCTATTTCAAAATGAAAGTAATAATGTTGTAGCATTATATATTTTGTTTTATATTTAGGATAAGTATAACATTAACTCACATTAATAATTAATATAACTATATTTGTAATATTTATTTTCGAGTTACATGATTTTTTTAATTCTCCTTCCACCTTACCATACAGAGATGTCTGCCCCGACTGCAGAGCATTCCTATGATAAAGTATAGTGCTGTGGAAAAAGTATAAAGTGTTGCTGGCTTTACCCACACTCCATTGGAATGTACTCTTTCAAATCACATTTATCGCATTTAGAGCAGGAGGGCCTCTCCTTCTGGAAATCCTTAAATCTTCATATTGTACCCTGGTATCAAAATATGATCTCTAAGTAGCTAGGTAACTTGGCCGTCTATGCAGGACATTGCTTACCATTTAGTGAAGCTGTATTTGTGTGTGGCAAAGGCACCCTGCCTGTGGTAGACCACTAGCCACACTCAATATCATGTAGTGCATCAGTCCCTGTTCAAAGAAAAGGCTCTGATGCAATCACTTAAACATGTTGTGATACTGTTTAAAGGACACTTCTGTCACAAATAAGGCTACCTTTTGATTGGAGTAGCGCCTTTGAACACCGCAACATATGTGTTGCCCAACCTCAATGGTGTACTGCAGCCATTTTCACTTTTTCAACTGGGATAGGTGGGTGAGTCCTTGTAGGAGAGTGGCCTGGCTTAAAGTGGGTACTTGATGGTACTTACACCTTGTGCCTGGTCCAGTTATCCCTTATTAGTAGATTAGTAGTGTTCTAGCGGCTTAGGCCGATAGAGGTAGCTATAGCAGAGCAGCTTAGGCTGAACTAGGAGACATGCAAAGCACCTACTATACCACTTATTTCATATAGCACTATATCATAAGAATCACAATACTGAGTTACTAAAAATAAAGGTACTTTATTTTAGTGACAATGTGCCAAAAATATCTCAGAGGATATACTCCCTTAGGAGTTAAGTAAAATACACAAAATATACACACAAACCAAAATCAGGTAAGTATACAGAAAAGTAGTGCAAACACTGTAGAATACAATAGGATGCAATAGGCCTAGGGGCAACACAAACCATATACTAAGTGGAATGCGAACCACTTAGGGACCCCTGACCTAGTGTAGTGTGTAGAGGGTCTCTGGGAGTGTAGGAAAACACTAAGGGTGTCCAAGATACCCCACCCCAAGACCCTGAAAAGTAGGAGTAAAGTGATACTACTTCCCCAGAAACACACTAAAGTCGTGATGGGAGATTCTGCAAAGACCACAACAGACTACAAAGCACTTAAGACGGATTCCTGGACCTGAGGACCTGTAAAGGAAGGAGACCAAGTCCAACAGTCACAAAAGTGTCCTTTGTGCAGAAGATGTCCCACCGAGTGCTGGAGGATGCAGAGCTGTTTCTCTGGAAAAATACTGCAAACAAGCCTTGTTAGCTGCAAAGGTTGTGGTTGAAGAAAAAGGGTACTGCCCGGGCCCAGGAAGGACCAGGAGGTCGTCACTTGGAGGAGGAGACAGAGGAGGCCCTCAGCAACACAGAGAGCCAATGCACAAGAAGGCAGCACCCACAGAACTACTTGTACATGGGTTCAAGAAAACTGAGCACAGCAGTCATCTCAACACTACAAAAGAGGGTCCCACGAAGCCGGTGGTCAACTCAGCAGGTTGAGCAATGCAGGATGGAGTGCTGGGGACCTGGGCTAGGGTGTGCACAAAGGATTCCTTGCAAAAGTGCCCAGAAGACCTAGCAGTTGCAGTTCACGCAGTACACAGGATTACTGGCTGGAGAGGGTAGGCAAGGACTTGCCTCCTCCAGATTTGGACCGTCTGGGTCACTTGGGTCCACCACCTGTGTTCTTGGGGCCACGTTCATCAGGATGAGCGGGGTCCCAGAGTACCAGTGATGCTATAGTTTGGTGCCTGCTGGAGCAGAGGGAAGATTCTGTCAACCCACAGGAGATTTCTTTGTGGCTTCCAGTGCAGGGTGAAGGCATGCACCACCAGGAAACAGTCGAGAAAGCCGTCAGGATTAGGCGCTGCAATGTCACTGGTAGTCTTCTTGCTACTTTGCTGCAGTTTTGCAGGCGTCCTGAAGCAGTCAGCAGTCGATCCTTGGCAGAAGTCAAAGAGGGAGATGTAGAGGAACTCTGGTGAATTCTTGCAAATCGTTATCTGAGGAAAAGCCCATAGGACAGATCCTAAATAGCCCTCAGAGGAGGATTGGCCACCTAGAGAGGTCAGCTCCTGTCAGGAGGGGTCTCTGACTTCACCTGCTGGCACTGGCCACTCAGAGGCCTCCATTGTGCCCTCACACCTCTACTTCAAGATGGCAGAGGTCTGGGACACACTGGAGGAGCTGTGGGCACCCCCGCCTAGGGTGGTGATGGACAGGGGAGTGGTCACTCCCCTTTCCTTTGTCCAGTTTCGCACTAGAGCAGGGGCTGGGGGTTCCCTGAACAGGTGTAGACTGGCTTATGCAAGCAGGGCACCATCTGTGCCCTTCAAAGCATTTCCAGAGTCTGAGGGAGGCTACTCCTCCCCAGCCCTTTACACCTATTTCCAAAGGGAGAGGGTCTCAGAGGAAATTCTTTATTCTGCCTTCCTAGGACTGGGCTGCCCAGACCCAAGGAGGGCAGAACCCTGTCTGTGGGTTGGCAGCAGCGGTAGCTGCAGAGAAAACCCCAGAGAGCTGATTTAGCAGTACCCGGGCTCGATAGTGGAGCCCCGGGGATGCATGGGATTGGCACCCCAATACCAGATTTGGCATGGGGGGACAATTCCATGATCTTAGACATGTTACATGGCCATATTCGGAGTTACTGTTGTGAAGCTACATATAGGTATTGACCTATATGTAGTGCACACGTGTAATGGTGTCCCCGCACTCACAAAGTCCGGGGAAATTGCCCTGAACTATGTGGGGGCACCTTGGCTAGTGCCAGGGTGCCCTCACACTTAGTAACTTTGCACCTAACCGTCATCAAGTGAGGGTTAGACATATAGGTGACTTATAAGTTACTTAAGTGCAGTGTAAAATGGCTGTGAAATAACGTGGACGTTATTTCACTCAGGCTGCAGTGGCAGTCCTGTGTAAGATTTGTCTGAGCTCCATATGGGTTGCAAAAGAAATGCTGCAGCCCATAGGGATCCCCTGGAACCTCAATACCCTGGGTACCTAGGTACCATATACTAGGGAATTATAAGGGTGTTCCAGTGTGCCAATTAGAATTGGTGAAAATGGTCACTAGCCTATAGTGACAATTTTAAAGGCAGAGAGATCATAGGCACTGAGGTTCTGATTAGCAGATCCTCAGTGACACAGTTAGTCACTACACAGGGACACACATTCAGGGCACAAACTATGAGCACTGGGGTCCTGGCTAGCAGGATCCCAGTGAGACAGGCAAATACAAACTGACATACATGTAAAAATGGGGGTAACATGCCAGGCAAGATGGTACTTTCCCACAGTCCTGATGACAACAAATTGTTAACAACATCAATTGGGTGGTTACAAACCAAAGCCTACAAAAAACCACTAACAAAATCTCAACTAATGGCTAACATAACCCTCTATTCCACATCACTATGGACAGTGATTAAAATTAACTTGTTTAGGTTCAGCTTTCACTACAAGCTGCAAACATAAAGCTTACCAAAACTGAGTAACAAAATTGTGTGCTTCGAAAGATACATATCGATAGCAGGTATAATCCATATATGTCAGGTTGATTTATTTCATATTTACACGCCATCTGCTATATACTGATTGCCAATAGTTTGATAAAAAGAGTTGCACTTAAATCTATATTTTATTTGGTATTTAGATAAAAAGAAAAACTGCTGCTCAAAAAAAGTTTGGGATCCAAATTTAAATGTTACTTGCTAAATCTGAATTGTTGATTGTTGATTCTGAAACGATAAAACAAATTTCTTCATTATTCCTTTTTATAATGTCCAACAGTATTCATTTAACAGATGGCCTACTTTTATAGCCTGCTATTTATAAGATTACACAAGTTATTGAAATTTGCACTTGATTGGGTACCCACCATAGTACATGATCTATGCACCCACAATAATACCCTTCACATTGGCCCTCATTACAACCCTGGCGGTAAATGCTGCCTACCGCCATGCTGACTGCCGCCAACATACCTTGACCGCGGTGGTATACCACTACAGGTATTATGACCCACACAGAGAAATCCACCACTATATAGACACCCACACAAGTCCGCCAGACCAAAGGTCAGTGATAAATTGGCAGTACCAAAACCCACACGGTTACGCCAACAGGAATACGCCCACAGTATCAGGACCCACGAATCACCGCGGTGGTCCTTCAACCACGGTAAACCATTGGCGGTACACACCGCTGCGCTCAAAATACACACACACTAACAAAACTACACCACATTGGGCAATTCAAACTACACACACCTGGCACACATACACACACCACACCCACAAACTCAGACCACCATAAAACACACACCCACATTACCCACAACTCTTTCAATGAAAAAAAAGATTGCTAACAGAGAGAGAGAGAGAGACAAGCCAGGGGCACCCACCCAATCTGAGCCACAAAACACCATCACCCATACACAATCCACACACCTCATAGCACACACCACAACACATCACCCCACACATCCTCACACGTATCAGTCACACCACATCCATGGCACCCCAAAGACACCCCAGGTTTTCAGAGGAGGAGCTAAGGGTCATGGTGGAGGAAATCATCCGGGTGGAGCCACAGCAATTCGGATCACAGGTGCAGCAAACGTCCATTGCAAGGAAGATGGAGCTATGGCGGAGAATCGTGGACAGGGTCAACGCCGTGGGACAGCACCCCAGAGCAAGGGATGACATCAGGAGGAGGTGGAATGACCTACGAGGGAACGTGCATTCCGTGGTTCCAAGACACTAGGGAGCTGTACAGAGGACTGGCGGTGGACCCCGACCTCTTCCCCCACAACTCACAACATGGGAGGAGCATGTCTTGGCGATCATGCATCCTGCGGGCCTCGCAGGAATAGCAGGAGGACTGGACTCTGGTAAGTCAAATCTTTACTATTATATCCACCACCCTACCTGCATGCCATCACAAACTCCTACCCCTACCCTCACCCCATCACTCCACCACCTAAAATATACCCCACTATCACAACCCACCCATCCCAATACCAAGCTCTGCATGCCACACCAATCCCTGGACCCCCATTACAGACCTGCATGGACACCCATCACCACAGCATGCCCTTTAGAGAGAATCACCTATCCCACAAAATCACCACTCACACAAGGCAATGCAGACATGGCAATCACAACCTTACTGGGAAACACACCCATGCACAAGATGGTGCACGCAGATTCAATAACACTACATTTGCATCTCCATAGGACTCCTACTCAACGTCACCGGAGAGGAGTTGACAGCTACATCCAGTCCCCCCCGGAAGAGGCCCACAGAGATAACAGATGCTCTGCATGCCTGGATCACTATGACCAACCTGGCCCATCAGGGACCTCTGGACAGTTGGTTACCCAGCCACAGTCCCATATCAACACAGAGCCTCCCCCTCAGGAAACACCAGCACAGCACCCACTCAGCGGGCCCATGCCACTGTCCCCTGAACACATCAATCAGCAGTGTGTCCACCAATACAGGGACCCCAGGCAACCCCACAAACCCAAGAAAATCAGGGACCCAAGGTCAGTAGACACACGGTTCAGGGGACAGAGGCACAGGACAACAGGGAAGCTGGGAGGACTGCTCTGCGACAAGGGGAAGACAGGCCCACAGAACCCACTCTCCAGGAGGCACTCACAAACATCCTGGGAGCATACCACCATTCCCAGGAGACAATGGGCCGGATACCGGCCAAGTTGCAGGAGAACCAGCGGCTGCAGGAGGAACCTTACCTGGGGATCAGGAGGACCTCAAACACATCTACACCATCCTGGTCACCATTGCAGGGCTGCTGGCTGACATGGCCAACACCATGAGGGAGGCAGTGGCACACCAACAGGCCCCTGACACTAGCCACACTGATGATCAGCCCTCCACCTCTGCTGTCACTAGTGGACAGGAGGCCCCGCCACAGGACCAACAGGCCACTAGCACCCCACCCCCTGCAGAAGGAGAACCATCCCAGAAACGGTCCCTGCGATCAAGGCAGAAGCCAGAGAACATTGCCAAGGCCCCTGCCAGGAAATAAGACTCTCCTGATTGTCAACCTTGAGTCCCACTCTGTCACTCGGTCCACCTTAAACTGCCATTACTCCCCTTCCCATGCCCCATTGGACAATGCACCTGTGATACCAAGAGACTGGACTCTAACTGGACATTCCTCAACCATCACCCCAGCCCATTGCACATCCCCCTCTACTTATTCGCACTTAAATAATCACCCTTGGAACAAATACTGGAGTCTGTCAATTGATTGAAACATGTATTAGAACAATATTCTGAAAACATTGCAATTCATATGTACAGTAATTAATACATTGGCATGACCTTTAGTGGGTAGGAGTAAATATACCAGGAGCCAGAGTGGGCCACAGAGATCTGAAAATAGAGACGCCAAACGGTACAGTAAGTGGCCATAGACATAGGGAAATCAGAAAAGTAAAGTGAAGTTACAGTGTCTTACCTGTGTGTCACTGGAAGTACTGCTGTATTATTTTACTTCTGTTGTCCACATCCTCTTCCTCTGCCTCCTCTTCCTCACTGTCCACAGGCTCCACCGCTGCCACAGGACCATCTCCAGGCTCATCCTCCTGCAGAAAAAGCACCCGGCGTCTCTAAGCCAGGAGTGAGTAGTAAAGGGAACCACCTGTCAGATGGAGGCCAAAGGTTCGCTCAATTATCCTCCTTGTTCGTGCATGTGCTGCATGGTAATGTTCCTCTGCCCTTGTCCTGGCATTCCTCACTGGGGTCAGTAGCCACGAAAGGTTGGGGTAACCAACGTCACATGAAAATATCGAGGGACAACTGTTAGACACACACTAACCCTTAGGGACAACCCCATACCCAAACACCAACATATACTGGGTGGGGATCTTGGGCTCACCTATTAGCCATACCTGGTGACTCTGGAGTTGAGCCATCACATATGGGATGCTGCTATTCCTCAAGATAAAGGGGAATACCTCCACCTGGGGGAATACGATGTAGCTGAGCATGTGTTTCAGCAGGGCAGACAACACTCTGGTCAACACGTTTGAGAAAATTGGCTGAGACATCCCTGATGCCATGGCCACCGTTGTTTGGAAGGAACCACTTGCTAGGAAATGGAGCACTGACAGGACCTGCACTAGAGGGGGGATACCAGTGGGCTGGCAGATAGCTGACATCAGCTCTGGCTCCAAGTGGGCTCACAGTTCTTGGATTGTGGCCCAATCAAGTCTGTAGGTTAGGATAGTGTGTCTGTCCTCCATTGTCGCAAGGTCCACCAGGGGTCTGTACACTGGAGGATGTCTCCATCTCATTTTCATCCTCAGCGGTTGAAGCCTTGGTAGGAAAACAGTGAGCAGAGGGTCATATTCACACATCTTCTGCAATAATGATCCATCTCTTCATTTATAGAAACAGTATGTGAATACGAGATTCAGTTGATGTGCCAATGTCTGCTGTGACGCGGTTAGGTGCCATCGCCTGTGCCCCCCTGAAATGGCGGTTGCCTGACCTGTGTGGAGGGACAAGAGGAAATGAGGTAAGTCCACTGGCATTGTGCGCCGTTGCGGTAGGCGGTGGAAGACCGCCGCACAACTTTGCATTGGTAATCGTTGGGCCCTATGGGTTCCAGGAGCCAATGGCGATGTACGCTGGCGGTGACAGTACGCACCGCCGTGGACGTGACCATCATTTTCTATCTGTTCACTCACTTGCTACCTGACCTTCAACAGGAGAGGACCTACACTGCAAGTGCTGCTGTGACCAGTGTCTAGAAGCGACAATGGCTCATGTGTCTGGGGAAAGGGACCCTGCCCTCACTGCAGAGGAGTTGGAGAGACTTGTGGATGGGGTCCTACCTCAGTAAACTTTACTCTATGGTCCTCCAGACAAACAGGTGAGTACACTATAAGCATGATGCATGGGCCATGAATGTATGAATTGCTGTGTGTGTAAGACCCGTGTAGGGGTAGGTCTGAGGGGTCCTGGCCAGAGTGCTGCATGTATGGTGGTCAATGTATGTGCGATAGTGGATGGGAGGGATATGGTGGGCCATGAGTGTGATGGTACAGACAGCATTACTAATCCCTTCTCTGCTTTATTGCTCCTGCAGGTCAGCGCCCATCAGAAAAAGGGTATTTGGTGTGCCATCGCCAAGGAGGTGCGGACCCTGGGGGTCTTTGACAGGTGGAGCACCCACTGCCGCAAATGGTGGCAGGACCTGTGCCACTAGACAAGGAAGATGGCGGAGGCCCAGCTGGGGCTGGCCTCCAATGAGGAAGGGGTGCCCATCGTACCCTGACCCCCCTGATGATCCGCATCCTGGCGGTGGCCTATCGGGAGTTGGATAGGCACTTGAGGGCATCACAGCAGCCACAAGGGGTGAGTACAAATTCAGAATCATGTTTTGGCACGCATTAAGGTTTTACCTGGGTGGGGGATGTGGACTGTGGGTGCCCCTCGGCCAGGGTGAAGATGGCAGGATAGGTCCCTTTTTGGGCAGGCTCTGAAGCACTCCAAACCCAATGGTGTTAGTGGGCATCTACTACTGGCAGGGTCCTGTGGGTTTCAAGTGTGCAGCTTATGGCGTTATGTCGTGTACCCCATGGGCTGGTGACTACCATTGTAACTGGTAGTGCATGGCCTAGTGCATAGGGCAGCTCCCTGCGTGTTGTGTACGCCAACTGTAGTGGTGTTGCTGGCATTGACCAAGTGTATCCTCTGTCTTTCCACTCCTATTTGTTTTGCCACCCAGTCCTTGTGTGCATTAGCATCATCTGGTGGAGGAGCAGAGGCATCGGCGGCGGAGGGGGCTGCATCCCACATGGGCCTGGATGCCGAATCCACCAATGGTGAGGGTGTCAGTGGGACGGAGGGTGAGTGGAGCACCACGACAGAGACAGGAGGGGACACTACAGACAGCGACTCCTACTCCGATGGAAGCTGCGGTGGCGGACACCTCTGAGCCCACTCCAACAACAGGTACAGCCGCCACACCCCTTACCAGCACCGCCCTCCCAGCAGCCCCGCAGAGTGTTTTTCGTGCCCGCTCACCCAGGAGGGTGGGCATCTCCTTCGCCCCAGGCACCTCAGACCCTGCCCCAGTCAACCCTGCTGCCCTCAGTGAGGAGGCTATTGACCTCCTGAGATCCCTCACTGTTGGGCAGTCAACCATACTGAATGCCATCCAGTGTGTCGAGAGGCATTTCCAACAAACAAATGCATACCTGGAGGATATTCACTCTGGCATGGCAGCCCAACAGAGAGCATTTCAGGCTCTGGCCTCCACACTGATGTCAGCCATTGTCCCTGTCTCTAGCCTCCCACCTCCAACTTCCTCTTCCCAGTCCCAATCCCCTCAACCCCAACCTATCCCAAGCACACCTTCAGACCAGCATTCACCCAAATCAACACACAAAAGTGGCTCAGGCAAGCACAAGCACCACGCTTCATCTCACAGGCACTCACACAAGCACGATCCCCATGCAGACATGCCAACATACACTGCCTCCACTGTGTCCCCACTCCTCCTCTTCCACCTCCCTCCCAGTAGCGTCTCCACTCACACCTGTATGCACTACATCCTCATACACTATCTCCATCACCAGCATGCCCGTCACTAGACACCCCTCACTGGCAGTCACCACCCCAACATCCATGCACACGTCCCCTGTGTCCTCTCCCACTGTGTCTGTGACCCCTCCTCCCAAAGTACACAAACGCAAGCACACACCCAACCAACAGCCATCCATTTCCCAACAGCATCCATCTCATGCACCTGCACCCAAACACAGCAGACGGACACCTCCTACAACCACTACCTCTCCCTCCACTCCCAAACCTTCACCCTCTTCTCACCCCAATGTCCCTAAGAAGCTTTTCCTAACCAACATTGACTTGTTCCCTACCCCTCTCCCCATCCTTCCCCTCGGGCCAGGGTGGCCAGAACCCAGCCCAGCACTTCAGGCATCAAGTCCACGTCCGCTGTGGTTCCTGCAGCTGCCATAGGCTCAAAGGGGGAACTTTCAGGCCAGCCAATGTGCCACCAACACCTGCCAAGGCAAAGAACATTCCACCACCTGGCAAGGTGAAGAAGGGGACAGCCTCCAGTAAGGAGAAGGAGCCACAACCACCCAGCAAGGCCACGTCAAAAACTCCAGCTGCCAGACCCAAGATGACACCACCATCTGCCAAAGGCAGGAAGGGGCAGAAAACACCAGCCAAGGCACTTCAGCTGTCCGAGCCTGCAAGTGAAGGCCTGGTGGGTACCAGCACAACAGCCAGCACCGCTGGCAGAACCGCCACCTGCACCGCCGCAAGCACCGCCGAAAGCACTGCCACCTGCGTCGCCACCTGCACCGCCGCAAGCACCACTACTGTTAGCAGCCCCAGTGGGCAGCAGTCCGATGCTGCAGGGAAAGGGCTGGAGCCTCCCCCCACCACTGGCAGCACCAGCACCTCCACTGCGGCCAGCACTGCCACCTGTACCACCGCATGCACGCACCACTGACAGTAGCACCACTGGCAGCAGCACATCCCCAGTGGGCAGCCGCCCAAGGCTGCAGGAGAAGGGCTGGAGCCTCCCTCCACCACTGGCAGCATCCACACCACCACCGGCACTACCACCACTGTGCAGCCATAGCCACCAGCAGATGGACTCCATGGCCTCCATGGACTATCATGCATCCTGACCACTGCAAATCCCGTGGCTCTGACACCCAGGTGAGGGACTGTAACCTCACACCTCCCAATTGCTGCATCACTGGGCACAAAGCCCCCTCCAGGACCAGTGGAAGAAGCCATCCACTCACCCTATCCTTGGCAGGATGAAGCACACTGGGCACAAAGCCCCCTCCAGAACCAGTGGAGAAAGGCATCCACTCACCCTATCCTTGGCAGGATGAAGCACTCTGAGCACAAAGCCCCCTCCAGGACCAGTGAAGAAGCCATCCACTTTAGAGACTGTGGCCTTGCACTCCCCAGGACCAAGCAGTGGGCAAATCACCCACTTGAGAGACTGTGGCTTTGCACTCCCCAGAACCAAGCAGTGGGCAAACCACCCACTTGAGAGACTGTACCTTGCACTCCCCAGGACCAAGCAGTGGGCAACCCACCCACTTGAGAGACTGTGGCTTTGCACTCCCCAGGACCAAGCAGTGGGCAACCCACCCACTTGAGAGACTGTGGCCTTGCACTCCCCAGGACCAGGCAGTGGGCAAACCACCCACTTGAGAGACTGTGGCTTTGCACTCCCCAGGACCAAGCAGTCAGCAACCCACCCACTGGTGAGACTTGAGAGACTGTGGCTTTGCACTCCCCAGGACATCGCTGTGGGCATGGAGCCCCCTTCAGGAGCAGTGGCGTAGTACCATCTTCTGGCTGAGGTGCCCCCCCTTCCCTATCTCCTTGAGGTGCCTGTGTGTTTTTGACCTGATGCCCCTGCAGTGTTCTCTCCATTTTGAGGCAGGAGTCAAGTGTGGGCTTGGCCTATGTGTTTTGGCCCAGTGGGCCACAGACTATTTTTGTGTGGACATTGTCCCTTATTTTTTATATATTGTATATATTGTACATACTGTTTATTTATTTATTTATGAACACATTTTTCTAGAATTCTAATATTACACTAATTTGATTCACTTCCTTTTGTCCTTGCGTTATTCCAGAAGGCTAAGGGGTATACATGTAATGTTGCTGCATGTGTTTGTGTGTATGGTGTTGGGGGTGAGGGTGGGGATGGGGATGTTGCGTATGTGTGTCACTCTCTTTTTCCTCCCCCCCTGTCTACTAGGTGCTCTACTCACCGTGGTTGTCGTCACCACCGTTGGTACTCCTGATGTATGAGAAGGTAGACCAGCATGGGCAGGACCTGCAGCTCGGGCACCATGGTGTCCTGTTTCTTCGTTGAGTGTGGGGAGGTAAGTGGTTTCCCTTCCTAGTACTGTTTCCGCCGTGCTTTTGTTGGCGTTGGTACCACCCCGGAAAACCTGGCGGATGGGGGTGTTGTAATGGGGTGGGCAGTACATTGTCTTCCGCCTGTCTGTTGGCGGTTACCGCTGTGGTGTTTGTTGCTACCGCCATGGCGTTTGGAGTGTTAAAGTGGCTGTATGTGTTGGCGGTTTCCACCATGGTCGTGATTCCATTTTTATTACTGGCGGTCTGTTGGCGGTATTACCGCCACTTTAACACCGACCGCCAGGGTTGTAATGAGGGCTATAGTTTGTGTTTTGGAAAACAGAGACATACTGACTGTACTCAGTAGTTAAGTTTTAATAGTCATGCACTCATTCGCACATACAAATATTTAGTTTGATAAATGCCAAGCTGTGTAGATCAGAATAATTGCCTCTCAATATGCAATTGAAAACAATATTAGGGGCGTGGCTAAGTAGGGAAATGAATAGACTGTTTTGTTGTGTTGCTCCCAGCCTCGCAGTCCCATTTTCCCAATTATCCTGCATCCGGCGCTCAACAGGTGGCATTTAGGGGAACCCCAACTGACATTGCAAGGACTGCAGTTGTCTAATCTGTGATTACGGGAGGCTATCACAAGGCTGCGGTGGCTTGCTCCATCCCATAGGGCACACTGCACGGACTCAACATGATTCCCGCAGGGGCTGTGCAACCTCAAGCATGGTTGTTAAGTAGACAGAGACCCGCTGTAGGAGGCTGGCTCTCTATATAGTGTATGAATATTGGGTGCGCTGTGGAGAGAGTTCAAGCAACCCTAGTTTGGTATCCAGAGGTAAAAAGCAGACCACCTAATGCTCAGTTTTTGTGGTAGGGTGGGTGAGCAGATAGGCTTATCTTGGAAATGTTTTTTGTATTTGTTGTACTCACAGTATAAATAAATGTGGAGACACACTCGGAGGAATAACTTGAGACCAATTTATATAAATACTAAAAAGTGCTTTTTTTAGTTATGATATTTCAAAGTTTAGAAAATGTTCAGTTTTTTTGCATAATTACACACAATAGTAATCAAAGGAAAAACAACTTTAAAAATGCATATAAAATCAGACAATGCTTTCAAAAATGTCATCTTCTACTTTCAGGTTGAGGCCATCAAAGTGTCCAATGGGCCTGCCGGAGAACATTGGGCAGTTCAAGCGGGAACAGCGGCTGAAGGTTTTGGAGCTGGTCCCAAAAGGAGAAGGGGACTACTTGGAAACACACTGCAAAATTGGACTTAAAGGTAAATCCAGTAGGTCCCCTTGGAGAGTGGAGGTTGCAAGGAGTTAGGGACCCCTAGAGCACAGCTGATTTGTCAATTCAGGGGTCAGGGAGGCCGGGTGCAGTGCAGATAGGTCAGCAAGGAATCGTGTGTATTGGAGTCCTTGAGTCAGGGGCAGACACATTTGAGGGTGGATTGCGGGTCAGCAGGGACACTCTGGGGGTGGTTCTTGGGTGTCCTAAAGTCACTCAACTAGTGCTTGCTTATGGGCTTTTGAGATTCGAGAGTGGACTTTCGTTTTGGGTGTCTGAAGTTGAGGGTCTGGTACACCAACTAGTAGTACACCACACCCCTAGAGAGTTGTAGTGTCACCAAACTTGGAACAGTGACAGGTCCTGTCCTTAAGGGCTGCTGTACACATTTTGATTGAGCTGCTGGGTCCAGGTCATTGGTGAACAGCTGTCCCCGTTACCCTAGTTTATGGGTTCTTTATCTGCAGGATGCAGGGAGTGATGCCTTCATTCAAAGGAAGGTTCTAGGCAATTTTTAGAAGACTGGAGATGCTCTGGGGTTTTTTATAGTCCCCAAGGTTTCCAGGCAACTCCTCAACTGAGATGGTTGAATCCTTGGAGCACTAGGTAGGGGTTGTTGCCTTTTTCCTTGTGCAGCCTTACTTCAGTTCTCTTGCCTTGGGTCTTCTTTGTTCCTGGTCTTCTTGTGACAATCAAATCTAATCTCTTGGTCTAGGGATGCCCTCTAAATACTGCATTTAAGGGACATTAGGGGAATACGTGCTAGTGGCCAATGGCTCACCTACCTTAGGGTGGCTATACTGCTGTTAGAAGGGGTCAAATCTCTAACACTGATTGGCTATTTTCCTGCAATCCAAGATGGTACCCCTGAGGGTGGTGGAGGCTATGGATGGCAACTCCTCCTAGTTTTCCCACTTAAAGTGGGGGCAAAACCATTGGGTGACCATCTGCAGCAGAGGCGGAGCTCAGATTTCAAAGGCGGTAAATCCTTCGAGGCTGACCACTGGTGCAGTGTGCCTGCTCAGGGGAGGAGGTGTAACACCTCTGCCCTGGAAAGGCTTTGTGTTCTGCTTCCTGAGAACAAAAGGCTGTAACCCAGGAGTCCTGAATCGTGTCTGGTGGTGTCAGGCTGGTTAGGACCAGTCAACAACCATGCCTGGGCTGTTACGCTTTGCAGGGGGCACCTCTATGGTGCCTTCTGGGTACATTCTATAATAAATCCAACACCAGAATCAGTGTGGGCTTATCATTCTGAGTTGTTTGATACTAAACACCCAGGGGTCAGAGAGGCCATCATGTAGCTGGTGAACTTGTAGTGACCAGTGTCCAGCACTTGCATTTACTATGGCTTCTCTGCACACTTACCATGCCCCAGGTACAAGGAGTTACATTAACTAGGAACTTGCAAAGGTGGCTGAAGTGCCAAACATAGCACAGTTTTGCTGAAAGAGATCTGGCCCTGCACTTGCAGTTTGAAATCACATTATTTTCCAGGCAAAATGTAGGGGGGGTTACCATTTCAAAAGAGGCCCTTCCCCACACTTACCACTGAGGTGTAACTTGGACTGGCAGCATTGCACTAGCCTAAACAAAGTGTGAAGCCTCTTGTGAGAGAGCACCACTGCTGCCCGTCAGCGGAGGCCCAGCCCTGAAAGCAGCCTAGACCTGCCTTTGGGGAGGGTTGTGGATCGATGGCTATGCTTGAGCCCGTGTGGAAAGCAGGGGGCCCTCTATGAAGATGCATAGCTGCTGCACAACATCTAGGATTTACCTGCATCTCACTCCTACCTTTAGTGTTAGTCTCCCTTCATGCCTACAAATAAAAAAATTTTGTGAAACATTAGCTGGGCAGATTTCTCATATATCAAAGAGGAAATGAGCCCCTATGTATCAGTGTTGAGCCTGTGCTGCATTTAGAAGAGCACACATAGAAATGGAATTCGGAGATGCAGGCTAACATGAGAAGAATACCTAGCCACAATGGTCACAACTGAAACACTGGGCCAACTGAGACATACATTTGATCCCAATGACTTGCATGTACAAATTGATTAGTTGAGAGCATTAGAACGCCCCTCTGCAATACTGGGTGTAGGTTGTTTCACAAATGCTAACAATTTAGTTCAATGTGGAAATATCATCATATGTTCCTTGCCTAGGTATTGGCCCAAAGCTAAGATTACATGATACTTGAGCTAATAGATAAGTAGTGGCATTCCCCCATTTTGATCATGTTGCTTCAGCGACTGCTGCTTATGCAACAAAACACTTTCCAGAACTGATATAGCACTACTGTGCAATGATAAAGCCTAAGGGTGTCAAATCATATGCCGCTTAATACCATAAAATTACTTTGGGCCCATATTTACAATGTTTTGGCTCTAAAACAAAATGGCAGGAATGTGCTGTATCTATCAGATACAGTGCATTCCTGGCTTTCTTCTCCTGCGCTGGCACACAAATTGCTGCTGTGCACCATATTGAAAGGGTGCCTGCATTGCCAGGATGATTGTTTTTGTGCAGGAAGGGGAATAAAACCAATGCCAAGAGGTGTTTCCCTCTTTCTATGTGTGCTGCATTTTGCAGCTCACATAGAAAGAGGAAAAATGGGGAGAATGGATATATTTCTCCCCGTTGCAATACTTCTATGCCACCCCTGTGGTGGTGTAGGGTTTTGACGCATTCCCAGGTTTACAAAACCTTATAAATCTTGGACTGTGTCACAATCCAGCGGTGTTGTGTAGGAACATCCATGCAACTCCCATGGAAACACCCCCCTGACCCAAAGTAAGGCAATGCAGGACTTGTGATGCGTTGCCTTACTCCATATCTACACGGCCATGTAAAGCCACGCAAAGTGGCTTTGCGTGGTCTTGTAGATATGGGTCAGCAGCCTGCACCACCTTGTAAATCTGGGCCTTTGTTGGCATAGATAGACCGCTGCCTGGTTCCTCAGCAACAAGTTGAGTTCAATTTGGACGAACACTATACCAAATTTGACTAAAATCTGCAAGTGATATTTTACATAAAAGGCACGTTAAAGAAAAAAACTGACACAGTGATCATTGATACTAACCTTCTGAGGGAGAGCCGCAAGAAAGTGAGAGCAAAGGTGGTGGATAATGAAGCAACATTGTTGGATGTTTTCCTGACTCTTGCAAGTCTACAAAAGACAGTGACAGATCAACATAAAGAGATCCTATATCTTAAAGTCCACATATAAGATGCTGAAAGCTGATCACGCTGCAAAAATTTCTGCGTCGTGGGCCTTCAAGAGGGAGCAGAGATACCATGCCCAGAACTCCCAACAGATATGATGGAAACCCTTCAAAGCTCTCATTAGTACAACAGGCTCCCAGAGTCCCGGGTTGTGATGCCCTTGAGAAGCCTAGGTTCATATTTGCCCTCCTGCTCAACTATAAAAATAGGGTCAGAATATTTCAGGCTTCCTGGAAGAATGGACCTTGGAGAGACAAGGGGAGCAATTTACCAATTTTTCTTGACTATACTACAGAAGTCCAAAGGTAGAAGAATTCCTTTCTCTGTGTCAAATTGAAGCTACGTCAATTGGAGCTGCAACCTGCTCTTCAAACTTGCGGGTAGTATGAGACAATGACAAACACTTTTACAGTACACCAGAGAAGGTGTGGAAATTACTGAAGTCATAATAAATCCAAGCTAACAATAGACCCCATCCATAAAAGATGGAAAAATGCAGCACAGGAAGAGAAAATCCAGATGGACCCGCTAAACAACAGGTATCAAATAAGCATGCCCAGACAATCATGTAGATGTCTCAGCAATACTCCTCTGGATATTCCTCATGGTTGGGTAGATCTCCCTTCTTCAGTGAAGGGGAGTACTTGTCATAAATGGAAGGCAATTGCCTGGACCGTGGGCCGATATCACTCCTGTGACTGTTGAAGATACATTTTGTTTCTCATTTTCTTTTCTCATTGAATAAAAATGATTTTCGTGCAAGGAGATGATTTTTTTTTGTTACAATTTGGTGGGATGAGTTAATTGGGTTCCCTCTGCATCTCAGTCTTAGCCTTACATGGCGAGAGGGAGACCTAAACCAGGCCACCATAATGTGTCATAATGAAGTAGGACTAATGTTGGGCACATGGTTGTAGATTTGACCAGAAGTTGCCCTTTTGCTTTCTGTGCCCTATTGATCCCAGTGGCTATATAATGCTTTCTCATTAATATAATTGTTAATTTTTGGCCCATCAAAACCAGAAATCTTTGCCAGGTTGGGAAGTTCTGTTGGGCTCATTGATATTGGTGACATCATTGCAGCATATACACACAGACATCTGTGTTTCCTAATAGAGCGCCTGAGACAGTCATGACCACTAATAGAAGGAAACTGAAACTCTATGACTATTTGCCTACACTATCCTCTATACGTTATAATCTATTCTCAAGTGAAATATACACCTATATTGACATTCATTTATGGCAGCTACAATTGTATTACAATGAACATTGGGTGCTATGGTAGATAGATTCAAAGATATTGAATACTGAGCGTACTATTTGCCTACTTACAAATAGCATGCCTGGGTGCACACAAGCTGCCCAAACTGAATTAAAAATGGTGTGGACAGTTGCATGGTACTACATCCACTGCTTTCTCACAAGTCTGCCTTAGGTGCCGCAAGGGTTGGATGTAATGTAGAAATAGGCAAGTACATTATAAAATATGTTTTATAAGCCCTGGTGAGAGAAAAACTGCTAACTTTGTTGCCCTCATTGTAGTACATTAGCTCTTACTAAAAGTTACCTAAATCAGCCCTGTAGTGCCTTTTCCTGATTGGTCAGCCTCTAGTAGCCTGAGGCAAGCTATATTTATGAGGTTTATAGTGGCCTAGATGGAAAAAAAGAAGCATCTGGTGGGTGGAGAACAGCTGTCGCAGATGGCAGATCAGGAAGGGAGTAGGGTGGTCAAACAGGTCTTCAAAGGAGGGAAGCCACTTGGGACAGAAACCGAACCTCCCCCATTTCCTGCACCTCCAGCCAGATTGGAGCCCCAGTAATTAGATCAGGAGAGGGGCTGAAAGAAGCGTGATAGGGAAACATAGCCACACCTGTGGGTAGGCTCAGGCAGTTCTAACATTCTAGTAAAGATTTTCTCCATCTTGGATTTTGAAAGAATAGTGCTTTCTGGAATTGATTTTTGCCACACTTCGTAGGAAGTGGTCATCCCAAAGGGTGGCATCCTGCACCCCATTAGTCAGGGGTACCTCACTGCTTGTCAACTCTGGGTTTTACCACAAAAAGGACTTTGCCTTGCTTCTCAATATCCAGGAGTGGACGTCCAGTAGGCAACAGGTAAAAATGAGCTACCAAGAGTTCCCTGCATCAAGCCCTGCAAGAAGAACCCAGCTGATCATACCCCAGTGGCCTTTTGAGTATTCTGACCAGATGCATTCTAGGAATTGTAGTCTCAACTCCAAAAGAGCACCTCAAAGCTTCTGGACCTGGGGCCACTTTTTGGACACTGCAAGATCCCAAAAGGACTTTTGGCAGGAGATCTAGAAGTTTTTAGAAGTTTTGAGCAACTTTGTAAAAAAGCTCCATAAGGTGACCGAACGATCGAAGGGAGTAGAGGTGATGACGTTGAACCGTTCAACAGCCTGAATTTTGGGTTCATCTCACTGAACCTCCAGAGCTTTTCCCTGTTGTCAAGACTTCCAGGAGTTGACCGGGACCTCTTGCTGAGCCAAACCGGTGAGATTGCATTGCAAGTCATCCTGAAGAGGAGCCTCATCCGACGATGAGAGAAAAAACTCCACATAGAAGACTAATGGACTGGTTTAGAACTTGGCTGATGGGTCATTCCACCACAATGGTGACGAATATCCCGTCCGCCAAAATCCTAATCCCATAGGACATAATGGGATTTAGATTTGAGCTGATGGGACATCTGACACTATTGTAACATAATAACCTGTCTGCTGAATTCTAAACCAGGCCCTAAAATCCGAAGGACTTGGGCTCCATTGCGGTTGGCTTCAAACTTTGATTTTGACACAGTTCAGCACAATTAGATGTCCACAGTTGGCGCTTTCTGCTTTTAGGCACTAGAAAGCATCTTTTTACATTTAATCAGGCTTGCCTTGAAAATGACACAGACATACAACAGTGCACCCAAGGGTGCCCTAAGTCCGCTGGGGTCCTGAAACCTACATTTCCTACCATATACTAGAGACTTGCAAGTAGGTTGTCAGATCCAATTATAATTACACCTAATTTGCATATATCTTTCAAACAGAGCACTGGCCCTGGTTAGCAGAGCCCCTGGGCACAGTCAGAGTCAGTTACTGTTGCAAGGACTCTCGTATCTCTATGAGACTTCTGGAATAGGGACAGCAGCACCTCTGCTTGCAGGTGACTGAGTCACTCCTACACCAATTGGCAGCTGTCGGTCCAATCCTTCTGGCTCTCTAGAAGCACCTCACCAAGATCCAAATAGTAAAGGTGATTTCGGCCAGCCTAGTGCATGGACTTTGAAAACCTCTCAGGGAAATCGTGGTGGAACAAATCTTACCCTTTTCTCTCATTAGCAATGAGTCTCTTACACACATATTGGCAAGAAAGAAGATGCAGGATAGTTTTCAATACATTTATTGAAAAGACTGAAATCTATGATAAAATGCATGAGCTGCAATGATTAGGATAATGACAAGCAACAAAATCAGAATTATGAAAATAAGCGCGGTAAATATGAACCCCAACATATTGCAATAAACATGAATATGAGCGTTCCTCCCTAAAGCGTATTTTCTAACCTAAAGAGAGCATAATCTGCCCATGACGTGTCCATGAGAAGCACCCCAACACCCATTACTTTAGGACAAGGTTGGCCTCCAGTCTCCAAATAAGGCTTCATAGAGACACAAAGCCTGAGGTCTGCTGCAAAGTGACGTGCAGTATAGATGGAATATCCTGGGTAGAACCCCCTCTAATGGCCTTGGTTTCACAAGGTGTTTTTATAAGGCACATATTACTGTTTGTGCAGGTATCCTGATGTGGGAATGTATCTAAACGTTAGATTGTGTGTTTAAACTAGTATCGGCAATATCATAACAAATGCCTGACATGTTCACATTCTGTTCTTGTCCACAATGAAGCAAAGAACTGATAATGAAATAAAAACATTTATTTAAAAATGCAAGCAATGCTAAAATGAAAAAAAAGAAGAAGAAAACAGAGTATGTTATCTAGATAAAAGGGCACAGGTCTGCAAGCCGCAGCTAAGCTAAACTCCTATACCCAGGCAAATTAAAATGGACCCATTCATAACTACCAGCATCAGTCAAAAAATTGGAGCGATCAGGGCCAAAAGGATGACTTTCTCACACTGCCCACTAGGCGAAAGTTGATGGGCATTTAACCTAGTCTCTGTTAGTCCTCATCAGCTAAGTGGACAAAAATGGAAAGTCTAACTGCATTGGCATGGGCTCTCCCAGGTATGTGTTCCACTGTAAAGGCCATCCTCTATAGGGAAATGGACCACTTCAACAGTTTTGGATTGTTTCTCCTCATCTGCATGAGTCATCTGAAAGGTCTTTGGTCAGTTTGAACACGGAGGTGAGTACCAAACAGGTATGGTCTTGGTTTCTTCAGTGACGCTCCATCTTTGTTCTCTGGAGAATAGTCTCCTGCTAATGAAGGCAACTGGTGGGTCTTGCCCTCATTATTTACTAGTGACAACGCTGCCCTGATGCTTTGCTTTGAAGCATTTGTTTGTTCAATAAACTCCTTATTGTAGTCAGGGGCTAATGACACTGGTGCTGAACGCATAGCCTCCTTCATAGTGCCAAAAGCCTTTTGACACTCTGAGGATCAAATTACATTTCTGTGCTGCTGTGTAGATGTGAGTTCCTTCAGGGGAGCCACCATGGTCCCATATTCTTGACGAATCTCCTGTAATACCCAGTCAGGCCAAAAAAGGCCCTGACCTGAGTCTGGGTTTTAGGAGCCACCTGATACAGGATGGTCTAGATATTGGAGTGGGGAAGCTCTATATGGGATTCACCTACAAGGTGGCCCAGATACACCACTAAACTCTGTCCTATCAGGCATTTGCTCACCTTGATGGTCAGGCCTGCTTTTTGCAGATCCCTAAACACTTCCCTCAGGAGGACCAGATGATCCTCCCAGGTGGAATTGAATATAGCTATATTATCAAGATAAGCTGTACTAAACTATTCCAACCCCAACAGGATTCTGTTCGCCAACATTACGAAGGTGGCAAAGGCAGTCTTCAAACCAAAGGGCATCACATTGAATTGAAAGTGTCCCTCTGGAGTGAAAAATGCTGACTTTTCCTTTGATCCTGGATTTAGGGCAATCTGCCAGTACCATGAGATCAGGTCACATGTGATCAGATAATTGGCAACCTCCAACGGGTCTATGAGCTCATCAGCTGTAGGTATGGAGTGAGTGTTAGTCTTGGTGACTGCATTCACACCTCTGTAGCTCGCAAAGAATCTTAACTCCTTCTTCCCACTTTGGGTATTAAGTTTGGGTACCAGTACCACTGGACTGGCCTAGGGACTATCAGAAGGCTTAATTACCCCAGCTCCAACATCTTAGCTACCTAAACTTTGATGCTGGCTCTAAACAGGTCACACAACCTTTACAACTTGTTTTTGACAGGTGAGCTGTCATGAGTATCAATGTCGTGGACACACCAAGTGTTGAGTATAGGGAGAACATCCCAGCAAACTTCTCCCACAATTGTTTGCAGTCTTTCTGCTGCTGGTTTATCACTGTGTGTGAAAGTACCACTCCATCCACTGACCTATATTTCACATTGGTTCAGATTAAATCTGGCTGAGGTTCAATCTCCTCCTCTCTTCCCACATTTGTGACCATCAACATGGTCATGTCTGCCCTGTTTTGGGTGTGTTTAAGTCTGTTAACTTGCAGGATCCAGTGAGGTTTTCTGGGGGTGCCAAGGTCCACCACATAGTTGACTTCACTCTTTTTCTCCAGAAAGGGGTAGAGCCCAGTCCATTTCTCCTGGAGGGCTGTGGGAGCCACAGGCTCCAACACCTACACCAACTTACCTGGATGGTGCTCAGGCATTGTAGCCTTCTGGTCATGTCAAAGATTCATGAGCTCTTGGCTGACCCCCAGGTTGCAGCTTGCCTTGCTCATGTGCTCTGCTATGTGAGATTGCAGGCCTAGCACATAGTCAAGCACATTGTACTTGAACTTCATGAGAGGCTTCTCCCAAGCCTCTCTCACCAAACACAATGGGCCTCTTACAGGGTGCCCAAGCAATTACTCAAAGGGTTTGAATCAAACCCCCTTTTGTGGCACCTTCCTGTAAGGAAACAGCAGGCATGGGAGGAGGACATCCCATCTCCTCCTGAGTTTCTCACACAAACCCATGATCATGCCCTTCAGGGTCTTATTAAAAGTTTCCACCAGAACATTGGTCTCGGGTTGAAAATGGGTGGTGAACTTGTAAGCAGCACCACATTTGTCCCACATCAACATCAGATAGGCAGACATAAAATCTGTGCCCTGATCTGAGACCTCCTCCATTGGGAAACCCACTCTGGTGAACACACCAAGTAGGGCCCTAGCCACTTTAGGAGTGGTGACTGTTCTGAGGAGTATTGCCTCTGGATAACTGGTAAAATGGGGCACTACTACCAAAATATATCTGTTACCCGAGGCAGTTGCTGGGTCTAGGGGACCAATAATATCAATCCCTACCCTTTCAAAGAGAGTCCTAGTCACGGCAGTGGTATTAAAGGGGCCTTTAATTTACCCCCTGTCTTTCCACTGGTCTGACAGGTGACACAGGAGCTACAGAACTCCTTCACTTTGGCAGACATGTTAGGTCAATAGAAATGGTTTATCAGCCCAATCCAGGTAGTGGTCTGTCCCAAATGTCTAGCAGAGGAGATGTAATTTCTTAAGGTGAGGAGGAATTACCTATACTTCTGGAGGACCATCACTCTCCTGGTTGCTCCTGTTTTGGGGTCCCTTGCTTAAGTGTAGAGGACATTGTCCTCCCAGAAGAACACATGGAATCTGCTGACATCACTCTGCTCTTGCCTGGAGGAAGTCTGCCTCACATCTTGGCACAATTTTTCCCTGGTGGGTCCACAAACTCCTTGCAACTGACAAATCAGGCAGAGCTTGCAGATGTGGAGTCCCTTCCTAAGAGGTCCAATCCTCCCCCTCAAAATTGGATTCCTCTTGTACCTCAGGAGTTCCTTGTGCTGGCTCATCAGACCCTGTGCACTTTTTCTTATTTCTGGAGTCTTGGCTAATTGTTCCAGTGTCCAGCTATTCTCTGTTATGCAGCCCGTGACCAGGTCACAGCACATACCCACTCAGGGAAATCCAGCAACTGTGCATGGACCTTTCTCAAAACCTCTGACCATTCAGATGCTTCAAGATCATTTTCCAGTAGACACTCTACTACAAGGGCAGGGAGACACAGCTGCCTTCTTAGTGCCTGTCACACCTTCCTATTCCAAGCTTATCATGGCTGAGGGATGAAGCATGGCTCTTCTGTCTGCATAAATCACCTGGTGGGATATACCAGGTAGGATCTGCTCTGGAGAAACCCGTACGTCCATGACAATAGTCTCACGGACACCTGTGTCTCCTTGAGCCTTAACCTCAGTCCTGTTGATTTTACGCCTCTGTCTGTACCTCTTCATACTTGGAGGTAATGTGACCAGGGCTGAAAAGTCCATTACACCCAAGGACACTAATGTAACCTCTGTATATCCTGGCCTCATCCCTGGGCCAATCTCCAACCCACACCTATACTAGCAATCCCCTGGAACTACCCAACAGTGGAAGGATTCTTGTTGCAGACAGCATCTCCTCTTTTGTGTCCTGGATTCAAGCAGTCAAAACACTTCCCTTCCAATGAAGGGTCAAAGAACTTCCTCGAATTAGTAGAATTAAAGTACTTCCCCTGATATCCTCCTCCTCTGGGAAGTGGAATGGCTTGGGCCCACCTCCTTGTGCAGGTTTTTTTTTTTTATCTTGAGTGGACCCTTTGATTTTTTTATGACCTTTCGCCTGGGCTTTTCCCTTTGGGGACCTGTCCTCCCTTCTTCTGATCACCCCTGGTGTTAGTTGGAAGCCCTGGTTCTCAGCTGTTTCTTCTAGTGCCTTGGCACTAGACAGCTTAAAGTCATCCAGATACATGTGCAATTTCTCTGAGGTACACTTATTCAAAATGTGCTCATTTATGATTAAATTGTATCACCCCTCATAAGTACTTACTTTGATACGCTGTATCTAGCTTCTAATGCCTTAACTGAGGTGTCTACAAAGTCAACCCAGGACTGGGTACTGAATTTCTGGGTGTCCCTAAACTTCATCCTATACTGCTCTGGGGTTAGACCAAACTTCTTGACGAGACATCTCTTCATTTGTGATTTTGAATTTACAAATGAATGCAAAAAAGTTCCTAAATTATAAATAAATCACTTTTAAATTATTCCATACATTATTTCGTATAATTAATTAACACATTTTTCAATTTTTTTCCGAGTGAAGCAAGCCTTTTTTCTTCTCCTAACAGGAGAGAACAGTCTACAAAGTAATTTTAAAAAGTAGGGTTTCCAGAGCATACAGTTTAAACCAAGCCTAAGCCACTGCTATGTTGCATGCCACCATTGAAAACATGAATCTTTTTGCAGGATGTAGGCTGTGAGGGTTCTTGAAGTGTTTCATGAAAATACATTAAAAAAAACCTGTACTTCATAACACACATTCGCTTGGGTGTGTCATCTAGTGAATCCCCTCCTGTTTACTCCATACCCTGTAGCAAGAAATGTTTGCTCGTGGTGGACATGGCTAGGGAGCAAAATATCAGGGGTAGGCCACATGTGCTGGGAAACACACAACCCACACCATCATCCCCTCAGAGTGATATTGTCCATCTCCAATTGCAAGTGAAGACATTAATGGTTGAAGTGGGGAAACTTAAATTATTGATCAGTCGCCTCACTAGTACCCTCAGGCCAGATTTATGCTGGCCTTGCGCCTTTCCAATGCCACATTAGCACAATTTTCTTGATGCTTATGTGGCATTGGAAGGGAGAAACGCCATGCCATATTTACAAAGTGGCGCAATGCTTGCATTGCTCAACTTTGGAACCCCTTGTGCCACATTATGACTGCGCAAGGCAGAATATATGCAAGGGAGGCATTCCGGTACTGGGGAGGCCGTAAAAATGGTGCAAAGGAATCTATGAAATCCATTTGTTATCGTAATTTTTAACACTTGCCAAGTGCAGGAGTTAAAAAGAGGCTCCCATTGATTACAATGAGCTTATGGTAGCTTTGCAAGATTAGTGTCATAATTATTGACGCTAATCCTGCAAAGCGCTGGACTAGCATCAAGAATGATCACGCTAGTCCCCTAACTACTGCCCAACTACGGCGTTACCATGGTGGCATTAGTGGGTACTAAGGGATGCAGGAAAAGAGCGCTGCACTAGGTGCATCGCTACTTTTCATAAATCTGCCCTTTAATCTCTTAACTACGGGAAAGATTCACATTGAATCAAACGGCCAACATTCAACAGCAATTCGGGATACACAGTCCTGGCCTCGGGTGGCAGGGTCCGCTTCAGGTAAATTAACCATTGGCTTCCCTTAAGCCAGTTGTGCAAGTTGGGCTAATGCTTCTATTGGGGGCATTGAAAGGCCAATTCCTGGTAATGTCCAGAAGTCCATCAGACCCCCAATTCCCCCACTCGATACTGCAGGCAGTTTAGTAAACAGGGGGAACTGTTTGCCAACTGGGACCTCAATGATTCTTTGTCAATTGCTAATCAACGGGTTTCCACTAGTACTCAAAATAGGCATTCCCAGCACATAACATCTGTTTTTATGGATATCGTTCCAAAGTTTCCTTTGCTAATGCTAATAGAGAAGACTCTAAGAAACAAAGCTATCTATTGGCTTTGTCAGGTTGTTGCTCAGTCATTCGCACGGACATCGCAGGAACTACAAGACACTCTCTGAGACATGCGAAGTTCGATAGCATTGATTACTTTTTAAATTGAGGAACTTGGCGTATAGTTTGATTGCCTTTGATCTCAGAACATCATCTCTCTTTAAGACAAACATCCATCTCAAATATCAGTAGATCAATTTGACTTTTTCTAGGGTATTGTGCAACTCTTTAAACGTGGCTTTAGAATGGTCCCTTTACGTGATAGTGACTGACTACTACTGCATGGCACTAATGCAACTAAAGTTCAGTCAAACACAATCACACAAGTGGAAGGACTGGATAGACATTCCCTAAGTAGCAATTTAGTTAATGATGATTCTAGTGACTCTGCTCCACAGGAGATTATTTTGTCAATATGCAAACACTCTCCTTTTGCTTCTTTAATGGTGCCTGGTTCTTCATCTCACCTACCCATCTGCGTTCCTGGGGTTGTGTAAACCTTTCTCCAATGCCCATGCCTAGCTTTATTAAGCCCATGGCTGCACTAATTTCATGGAACGTGCCTCCTCTTAGGTCCAAGTTCACCACACCTGACTGGAATAACGTCATCAAAACATATGACTTGTGTTTGTTTCAGGAAACCTGGAGAGTTAGGCCTATTTTCAAACCAGGCTACTTAAATGTTTTCATCCAAGCTATACCTAGTTCAGTTGGGAGACCTTCGGGAGGGCTAAAATCTGGTTCAGGCCACCCACACATTACAAAATCACAAGAATCGACATAGATTGTCCAGATATTCTTGCCATTCAGCTGGTGTCTGAAGGGTTTCCCTGTATTGACATCTAGAATGTTTACTCAAGTGGGGACAGGGGGTGGATGGGCATCAAAGACAGTTCATCATTTTGAGAAACACCTGGACACCAATCGGAGTCAACCATTGTTGATTCTCGTAGTGATTCTAACACGACCATTGAGCCCTTGGAGAGCAAATGCGATAGCCCTTTCTCCAACAAAAATGAGAAATGGGATGCTCCAGCACTCAATTAACCTCCAATAAAAAGGTGGATAGAAGCTGCCTTACAGCTCAAGGCTCTATCCTTAGAATATGGGGCCAGGGCCACTAGTGGGCAGACTAGGTCTGATTTGATGGGGGCATATACTTAGTAGAAACCATTCTATACAAGCTGCATAAACTACATCTTAGTGGACTTGAGATCATGGGCTCAGGTAGAGGATATGGCTGTAGTTGCGAGGTTTGAATGTGACCATAATCCCTTGTGTCTTATTATGTCTGACTTATGTGGCTGGTCTATACATAATTCTCTTATACATTCTTCCACTAAAACTGTTGTGCCTGTGAACGACATGCTAAAATGATGTCAAGTAATTGATCATCCCGATATCCTACTGGCTATTAGACAAGGTTTGAAAACATCTTTATCTAAACTTAGTGGGGACTCTCATTAGAAAGTAAACATCAACACTTTTACTGAGTGACATATTTTTTTAAGCACATTTTTTCTTACTGTTTTGTTCCTATGCCTCACAGAGTAGTAACTTTCACAGAACTAGATCCTGGATCAACAATGAATGTAGGCGGGTGCCTAATTATTTAGCTGTCGCTATAAGAAAGAAGGATCCAGTTTATATTTTCCTCCAGAGAAAAGCACCCAAGAAGGCCCAGTAAAAAGCAAAAAAGGGAATGGTATGACCTGAGATGGCAAAATCTAAAAGAGGCTACTCTTGCATATGACTCCACTAAATTTTGGTCCCTAGTAACATTGGGGAAAACAGATCTACCACTCTTCCTACAAACAATGGGCCAGGTTTAGAAGGCTCTATCGCCACAGGAGCTTCACATTTATTGGTGCTCATGTGACTCTATTCACTGCACCTTATATACAAAGTGGTGTTAAGCCAGTTTTTGTGGTTTAACACCACCTTGAAAATATGGCCCCTTCACATGCAGCCCTTTCCGTGGAAGGGGCGTGCCATGGGTGTTGCTGTGGGCGTGTCACAGCAACAACCATTGCAAATTGATGCAGCCCCAGATTTACGTGTTTTCGTAAACCTAAGGCTTCACCAAAATCTAACGCCACCCCAGGGGTAACATTAGAATGGCACAACGAGGAGAAATGGTTACATTTCTCCATGTTTTTTGCTCTTTCCATGTGTGCTGCATTCTGCAACAAACATAAAAAGAACAAATCACCATTGAAGATTGTTTTTTTGTAGGAAGAAGTCCCTTCCTGCACAAAACCAATCTCTTCCACAGCGCCACCATCCTTGAACCATGGTGCAAAGGTGGCTGCATTGGTGCTCACCAGCAAATTTAGTGCCGGCACAGGGGGTAACACAGGGGTGCGCCCTATTCTATTAAATGCAGTGCATCCTTGTGTTGACGGAGTGCAGTATAGCCAAATGTGGCACAGTGTTGCGCTCCTTCATTTCCTCTTAAATCTGGGCCTATATATCCCCATTGGACTGGTTAGTGCAACTCTCAAAATTATACTCTGAAGGAAGCTTACATTCCATCAAGAGAGAGCCTAGTAATATACAATTACTTTCCTCTCTAGTCCTTCCTTTAGACATAGGTGACATTATTACTGCTCTGGATGCCACTACTAGTAGGGGTGGGCAAAGTTTGTGGAGTTCTGCTATGCGGAATTCTGTGGGGTGCCCAAAAAACTCCAGGAACTCTGTGCGAACAGGAAGAGTTGTGCTCGCCCGCTTGTTCACACTGATTTGTGTGAGTTGCAAACTCCGCGTTACAAAGCTAGCTCAAACAGCACCATATGGACACCCGCACACACTTCTCTCTTGTTTTTCCTATTCTGTGCATGGTGCTGGACTTACTTTTCAATCCATACTATATCTTTGCCATCCTTACTTTATACTGCTTATCCTACCAATATTACATTTATTTCCTTAGTGTGTGTATTTGTGTTGGTGTATTTTATGTTTTCCCTTTTTTTGTTTTCTGTGACTTTTTTTGTCTGCCCATTACTTACCAATTTCTTCCTCTCTATTCCTTCTCTTTCCTCCTGCCTTTTTTTTCTTCTCATCAATCATCATGGCAAAGAGTGGGAGAGGCGGCGTCAGTACAAGCGATGCATTGGCCCCACCAGGGGATTCAGCCTAGCACCATTTTTAGCAAGGAGGAGGTGGCAGCACTTTGTTTTGTACAGTGCCACCTGCTCTCCATGCTGGCAGCAGGCGGGAGGCCTGGGCGTGGGTACGGCCTGTGGGAATGTCGGCTGCTGTGGGGGAGGGTGCGCTGCAGAGTTCACCAACATACCTGCACAATCAGTAGAGGTTGATGCACTGCTATGCCAATATCCTGTCCCGGGAGCAGGACCTGCCCCACATGCTGGGAGTCCAGATTGCAGGGCTTGATGAGTACTAGTAATTATTACTAATTCTGTTGTTTCCTGAAATGCTATTTTTTTTCAAATAGAATGCTGCTCACACTCAGAGGTAAGTTAAGTTCATGTAACATTATGAATATTATATAATATTATTTGGTCCAATTTGAGCGTGCCAGGTGCCCAGTGCTACCCAGTTCTGCTTGTTGCTGTAGGTGTCGCTAGGCCTGATTCAGAGAAGTTATGCGGTCTCCTCTGTCCTCCTGTCACTAAGAGAATGGTACTCTTGTAGTAGTGGTAATATAATATCAGTGAGTTAGCGTCCTCCAAGTCTTTCTTTTTATGTAGCTCGTACAGTCCCAAGTGATCTTCCGGTGATGTGTAGTATGTATGTATACATTTTAAAGGGAAATTAACTGTGTTGGTCCATCAAAGGAGCTGTTACAACTATTGAAGTTAAGATAATTTGTTGCGATGCATTATTATTTTCCAATGTAGTTTATCAAATTTGGAATAGGGCTTAGGTAATGTTTCAGAAATGAGGAATAGGTCAACTTGATAATATAGGCAATCTGATTTACAAAAGTACAAGATCAATATGTTTGCCTTTGCCTGTCAAAATATTTTGTAGGAGATTACTGTACCCCTAATCTATTTTGTTATCTGTTTTATTTCTTACAGCAACACCCAAGAGTAAGAAGAGGGCATCAGAGGATCGGGCCATGGAAGGTGCTACCACCAGTGTTATGTCAGGCAGAAGTTCTACCACAAGTGTTGCTGCCACGGCTGATGGCTCTGCTGGCCTCAGTAAGATCTCATTAATATTATTTATTTCTCTATCTTTTACCTCTTCCCATTAAAATAATTGTTCCTCCTTTCTCTTATACTGTGACTTTCTTTTCAATTCCTCTTCATTCTATTTTATGTTTATTCTTGTTATCCCTCTCTGTTTTATCCATTTTTCTATATTTCTTGTTTCTGTAGCTGGCTTCCTCCTGCCTGTATTAATCTGTAGCTTAAGCTTTCTTCTGTTTGGTTATTATGCTGCCACCCTCCCCTAACTTGTATGCCCTGTGGAATGGTACTGCAAGACTAAAACAATCGATTTGGTAGTCTACTGGGAAGATTGCAGGGTTTGCTGACCCAAGCGAGCTCTTCTACCCTTGTTTTTGAGAAGCCTTTCTATTTCCTGCTTATGCTCAAATGATGAGAGAGTGGCCATGGTAATGGTGACCCCCCCACCAAATGCTGTGTTGTAAGTATTATTATTCAGTATCCCTGCAGTTTCAATAACAGTGCAGCATGGCAGGAAAGTAGACCCATTGCATTTGACAACCACAACTATATGTACTTAATTGACCAATTTATTCTACCCCTTCAGTGCACTTCAAATGACTCACAGTCATCATCATATCTGTGCCTCTCCATTAAGGTTGCCTTGAATCGTGGGTTCTCCAGCATTGTCTGCCAACAAAATGTCCAAAGTGATATTTTAGAAGGGAGAGAAGATATTGTAAACTGAACTGTAGTAATTTATTGTGCCTGCATTTTGCTTAAAAATATTAAAAGGGGGAGGTGTACATGGCATCTAAAATATGTAGTGTTTTTTCCAGCCGCACAGACCACCAGTGCTGGGGCCAGCTCCAGTGCGTCAGACGACACAGCAGCTGAAGGGGGAGTCTCTGCAGCAGGAGGGATGGGCAATGATAAGTCACATTGTTTGGTTACTGACAATTACTAGTATACCCACTGGATTTGTGAAGTGAGGCGGATCGCACCCATCAGCAACTATGACCTGTCTGCCCACAGCACTCTGTGACCCATGGGCCATGACCCCAACTAAGTGCAGCATGGTTCAGTCTGGCCCTGTAGTGTTGACAGTCCAATGTGCGTCTGCTTCTGTAAATGTGGTATTTATAAAACTTTCAATTGATTGAGAACCGAAACGAAAACAAGGTATCTTTCCCCTCTCTCTAAAATCCCACTCAATCACCTCCTAGTACCACTCTCCTTTCTTCACTCCTAAGTTCTGCCTTAGTTTACCAAAAAAAGTGAAAAAAAAACTTTTTGGGCATGTGCTACATGTTACAGGACAAGTGGTTCATATAGCTTCTGTAATGGATTTATGCCTGTTCACATTTTTCCCTTTTGAGATTCATCAACTTTCAGTTTCAACTACAGTGACTGACTAAGCCTAAGCTTAGCCACATGATCAGTGACTCTCCACTATTCTATAGTAAAACTTATACTATACTTACCACGCCTTTTCCCTGCACCATACCCTGCCTAAGACTCAGGGTTGATTTTGATGTTGACGGTTGCACTGCCAAGCCCCGTTGGTGGCGAGCTCAAAAAGACCGCCAAGTCAACAGTCTTCCACCTGCCGTATTTAGATGCATTGCAGCTGAGCTAAAGACCACCATGATGGCATGCTCTTCCTAGACGTCAGGCAGGCGGTTTCCAGCCAAGCATATTTAGATGTTACAATTGGACAGGCAGTGTACTGTTGGCGGTTTGCTCATGAAGGGAGGATACACTAGACACAACGGACATCGGACAATGCCAGTGGCCGTGGAATAGAGGTAAGTCTCACACACGCACACACACACACACACTCTACCCTTCACATATGCACCCCCCTGTATCACATACGACACATCACCCCACAAACACCCCATCATCCATTTCCATTACACCACAACACAACACTTACATGCTTCAAACACACATACACATGTATCCATCAAACAACATGCACACCCTAATGACACTGCACCCTCACACAACTACACAAATACACGCACACACAAACACAACTACACATATCACAACAGCTACCACCACACAATACAACAGCATAAACCTGCGTTCTGCACACAGCAACACAACACACAACACACACAACAACATCCACACCATATGCACGTGGCACACACCGCATCACCCACTACACCTGACTCATCTCACCCAGCTAATCGCATCACACACACATATACACGTACTGACTCACACACACTCTTGTAGCCGCAATAAAGCTTCTTTGAATTGAATTGAATTGACTCACACACACAATTTAAGCACAACATGATATGTACAGGTCCCCTTGCAATGTGCACACATTGGTATAGTTGACAAGTGTGAGTGTACCGTTATTCCTGTGCCAGCATTCATTTGGCAATGAATACTGGCACCATAAAGACAGTTGTGTATGTGTTGTGTACACCAGTGTGTCTCCACCCATTCTGGCCCACCCGTGTCCCTGACATATGCATGTCACAGTGATTTGTAAAAATTACTGAAACGTGTATATGTCTGCAGTGGTGCCGTACCCATGTACAGTGACCTCCCAAAGTACAAAGCCAAACCTTCATGTCCAGTGACGGGGAGTCATGTATTCTCTAGGGTCCTGTGGCAGCAGCAACAGAGGGTCCAGTTCAGCCGTGTCAAGCCAAAAGCAGAAGTTGAATCAGGAGAAAAAGTGAGTTTTCACCCTCTTTCACCTCCAATCTGCCAAGTCAGAAGTAGAGGTCGGACCATCACTTTATGCTTGGTGGTATAGCACATCTAAATCTGCTTGGCAGTAAGTCCTGAAGTCCTGCCATCAGCCCCTTTTTCCTAGGACAGTATGGTGGTGGATGGGATTCCTTGGTGGAGTCGGAGGGCTCAGGCGGGTTAAAGTCTATGGGACTGTCAACATCTAAATATGGTGGGTAGACCATCATAGTGGGGGTGAGTTTTCAGTCAGAAAATTGATGACGGGATTGTTACTTCCAACATCTCGACCATACCCTAATTAATTTGTGATTGAGGGTGAGGCCAGAAAGTAAAGTGAGATTTAAGTGTCTGTGATTTTGTGTTTTGTGGATGGGATACTCTGTGATAAACATGCCCAATACATAATTGATATCGAGTTCCTTTCCCTGAACTGCACTGTATCATTTTTCCACAGTCTACTTAAGGCAGAAAGGTATCTATTGTCCACAGGTTATACAAGACATGTGTGACATTAATCATCTGACTCTTTGGAGTCAGGATAAAACTGAAAGGCATTTGGGGAAGGGCCCCATCTGCAGACTGAAGAAAGTAGAACATTTGTACCCTATGCGCTAGCCAGGTCACTTCCATTAATTTAGCACAACAAGAATAGAAGACTTGTACTCCAATGGGGTAATCCATTACTCGTTACTCAGAGTTATTTTTCTTCTTTTCCACACAAAGGGGGTCATTCCGACCCCGGCGGGTGGCGGGCACTGCCCGCCGGGCGGAAACCGCCCAAACACTGCACCACGGTCAAATGACCGCGGCGGTTATCACAACTTTCCCGCTGGGCCGGCGGGCGATCTCAAGCAGATCGCCCGCCGGCCCAGCGGGAACGCCCCAGTAAAGATGAAGTCGGCTCCGAACGGAGCCGGCGGATTTGCTGGGGTGCGACGGGTGCAGTGGCACCCGTCGCAATTTTCAGTGTCTGCTGTGCAGACACTGAAAATCTTAATGGGGCCCTGTTCGGGGGCCCCACGATACCCGTTCCGGCCAGCCTCTTCCTGGCGGTGTAAAACCGCCAGGAACAGGCTGGCGGGAAGGGGGTCGGAATCCCCATGGCGGCGCTGCATGCAGCGCCGCCATGGAGGATTCCCTGGGGCAGGGGAAAACCGGCGGGAAACCGCCGGTTCCCCTTTTGAATTGCCCCGGAAGCACCGCCAGCCTGTTGGCGGTGCTTCCTCTGCCCTCTGCCCTGGCGGTTACAAACCGCCAGGGTCAGAATGAGGGCCAAAGTGTCTGTGTAGTTTATTTTCTTAAAGAAATCATTTACTACAAAAAACAAATCACTATGGGGGTCATTACAACATTGGCGTTAAAAGCCGCTTACCGCCGTGCAGAAGACCGCCAACACACCACCGCGGCCGCGGAAATCCACCACAGCTATTATGACCCACTGCTCGGAATCCACCAAAATTCAGACACCCACACAAGTCTGCCACACCAAAGGTCAGTGATAAACTGGCGAAAACAAAACCTCCACCGTCACGCCAACAGAAATACACCCACACTATCACGACACACAAATCCATGCGGCGGTCTTTCAACCGTGGTATTCCATTGACGGTACACACCACCGCGCTCAAAATACACACACACATACAAAACATAGCCACATTGGACAATTCGAAATACACACACCTGATACACATACACACAACACTCCCACACACCCAATACAATATAAAACAGACACCCACATCACCCACAAACCCCTACGACAACAATTGAGAAAGAAGCAGAGAAAGAGACACCACCATCAACAATACTAGCATCCACACGCACACCAGACCATCACCCACATAACTTCCACACACCTCACACAAAACCCCAATACATATCAGCACACTTATCACCACACACACCACCCCACACATCACCCACACCCCCCTGATGTTCAGGATCCTGGCAGTGGCGTACCCAGAGTTGGATGGGTGCTTGAGGGCATCACAGCAGCCACAAGGGGGTGACTGCACTCTCATCCTGCTGATTTTGCATGCAGTGGAGGTGTCTGGGTGGGGGAGGTGGGCTGTGGGTTTCCCTAGGCCAGGGCGAGTTTAGTAGGCAAGGTCCCTCCGTAAGGCAGGCCATGTGGCACCCCACCCCACCTCTGTAGAGTGCCAAGTACACCTAGTCATGCCCCTGTGTCATCCATGTGTGCAGATGTCGTCCATAGCCTAGTAGGCCATTTCCCAGGGATTGAACAGTGGAGTCCAAGAGCGCGGCGTAGTGCAGGGGGCTTCTGTGTCTGTCGTGTCCGCCAACGGTAGCGGTAATGCATGCACTCAACATGTCTTTCTTCTGTCGTCCCCCCCCCTTTTTGTGGTCTCCCTGTTCTTATGTGCATTAGCATCATCAGGCGGAGGAGCAGTGGCACCGGAGCACGAGGGAGCTGCGTCCCACATGGCCCTGGAGGGCGACACTACCGAGTCTGAATTCACCAGTGGGACCGAGGGTGAGGGGAGCTCCACGGCAGGGACAGGAGCTGAGACCAGCGACACGGACTCGTCCTCTGATGGGAGCTCCCTTGTGGTGGCGGCAACATCTGTGCCCCCCGCATCTACAGGTACAGCCGCCACCACCCTACCAGCACCGCCCTCCCAGCAGCCCCTCAGCCTTTACCCCGTGCCCGCTCACCCAGGAGGGTGGGCATCACCTTCGCCCCAGGCACCTCAGCCCCTGCCCCAGTCACCCCTGCTGCCCTCAGTGAGGAGGCCATTGACCTCCTCAGGTCCCTCACTGTTGGGCAGTCTACCATTTTGAATGCCATCTAGGGTGTCGAAAGGCAGTTACAACAAACCAATGCATTCCTGGAGGGCATTCATTCTGGTCAGGCGGCCCTTCAGCGAGCTTTTCATACTCTGGCCTCAGCACTGATGGCAGCCATTGTCCCTGTCTCTAGCCTCCCCCTCCAACTTCCTCCACCCAGACCCAATCCCCTGTACCCCAGCCTATCCCAAGCACACCTTCAGACCAGCATGCACAGAAGCTCAGGCAAACATAAGCACAACACATCCCACAGGCACTCACGCAAGCATCACACACATGCAGACACACCAACATCCATTGCCTCCACTGGGTCCCCCTCCTCCTCGTCTCCCTCCTCCCTCCCAGTCTCGTCTACACTCACATCTGCATGCACTACATCTACAGCCAATACTCCATCACCAGCACACCCACCACCATACCCTGCTCACGTGAAGTCACCACCCCCACTACCATTCACACGTCCCCTGTGTCCTCTCCCAGTGTGTCTGTGACGCCACCTTCCAAGATACACAAACGCAGGCACACACCCACCCAACAGCCATCCACCTCACAACAGCCTCCAGCACATGCACCTTCACCAAAAGTCACCAAACGAACACCTCCTACAACCACAACCTCTTCCTCCATTTTCAAACCCCCTACAGCTACCCGTCTGCGTGTCTCCAAAAAACTTTTCCTGTCCAACCTTGACCTCTTTTCCACACCTCCCCCACTCCATCCGTGTCCTTCGGCCCGACTCTCCAGGTCCCAACCTAGCACCTCAGCCACAACATCTCGGGGACCAGTGGTGCCTGTAATCACCGGAATCTGGGGTGCACCGGCCACCAGGGCAGCCAGTGTAGCACAGAGCGACAGCACGGACAGTCCCCCACCTGTCAAGCATCAAAAGTTGGACAGTGCCCGCCGGGAGAGGAGGAAGAGTCCAGCCACCAAAGCCGCTTCCAGAGGTCCCGGTTGGAGTGTGGAGTCAGCTGTGACACCTTCCAAGGTGGGGAAGGGCCACAAGAAACCCAGAAAGTCTGGGAAGAGCAGCATGGCGGAGGAGACCGCCATCATCCCGCTACCCAGGAGGCCACCGCCATCTTCCCCGCTGCCAAGGAGACCTCCGCCATCATCCCCGCTGCCCAGGAGGCCACCTGCATCATCCCCGCTGCCCAGGAGACCTCTGCCATCATCCCCGCTGCCCAGGAGGCCACCGGCATCATCCCCGCTGGCCAGGAGGCCACCACCAGCACCTGCCCTGCTGCCCAGGAGGCCACCGCCAGCACCTGCCCTGCTGCCCAGGAAGCCACCGACATCACCTGCCCTGCTGCCCAGAAGGCCACTGCCAGCACAATCCCGCTGGGACAGAGAGGACCACCAGCACAAGCCCAGCTGGGACAGAGAGGACCGCCAGCACAAGCCCCCCTGGGACAGAGCGGACCGCCAGCACAAGCCCTGCTGGGACAGAGAGGACCGCCAGCTGCTGAGTCACTGCAAAGGAGGACGCCGCCTCAAGCACCGCTGAACAGGGCACCGCCGCCTCATGCACCGCTGAACAGGGCACCCCGCCTCATGCACCGCTGAACAGGGCACCGCCGCTACAAGCACCGCTGAACAGGGCACCGCTGCTACAAGCACCGTTGAACAGGGCACCGCCGCTTCATTTAGCACTGAACAGGGCACCACCGCCTCATGCACCGGTGAACAGGGCACCGCCGCCACAAGCACCGCTGGCCCATGAGCACCAAGGGCACTGACGCTATTGAGCAGGATGAAGCACTCTGGGCACAGAGCCCCCTCCAGAACCAGTGGAGAGATACATCCACTACCTCTGTCCTTAGCAGGATGAAGCACTCTGGGCACAGAGCCCCCTCCAGAACCAGTGGAGAGATACATCCACTACCTCTGTCCTTAGCAGGATGAAGCACTCTAGGCACCATGCCCCCTCCAGAACCAGTGGAGGCTGTCATCTACTACCTCTGTCCTTAGCAGGATGAAGCACTCTGGGCACCATGCCCCCTCCAGAACCAGTGGAGAAATTCATCCACTACCTCTGTCCTTAGCAGGATGAAGCACTCTGGGCACCATGCCCCCTCCAGAACCAGTGGAAACTGTCATCCACTACCTCTGTTCTTAGCAGGATGAAGCACTCTGGGCACCATGCCCCCTCCAGAACCAGTGGAGAGATACATCTACTGCCTCTGTCCTTAGCAGGATGAAGCACTCTGGGCACCATGCCCCCTCCAGAACCAGTAGAGACTGTCATCCACTTGAGAGACTGCAGCTTTGCACTCCCCAGGATGGCACAGTGGGCAACCCACCCACTGTATAGACTTGAGAGACTGGCTTTGCACTCCCCAGGATTGAACAGTGGGCAACCCACCCACTGTAGAGACTTGAGAGACTGTGGCTTTGCACTCCCCAGGATTGAACAGTGGGCAACCCACCCACTGTATAGACTTGAGAGACTGTGGCTTTGCACTCCCCAGAATGGAACAGTGGGCAACCCACCCACTGTATAGACTTGAGAGACTGTGGTTTTGCACTCAACCGGCTGAGGTGCCCCCCCTTTCCCGATCCCTGAGGTGCCTGTTTTCTTGCTCTCTGATGCCCCTGCAGTGTTCTCTCCGTCATGGTCGGGGATCTTGTGTGGGCCTCGCCCATACCGTGTGGGCCCAGTGTTCCACGGACTTCATTGGAGCACTACCTGGACTACTACGCTTGGTGTATATTTTGTTTATGGTGTATATATATATTTTTTTGCTTACTTGATTTTAATATATTACAATGGTTACACTCATTTCCTTTAGTCTTTGCATTCTTCCGTGGGGGTTGGGGGTGTAACTATAATGTATAAATATGTATTAGTGTGTGTGTTGTAGTGGGTGAGGGTGTGGGTGGGCATGTTGCGTGTGTGTGTCCCTGTTTTTTCCCTCCCCCCTCCCCTGTGTCGTAGGTGCAGTACTCACTGTTGTCTTCGCCGCTGGCATTCGTGCTCCTGGTAGAGGAGCAAGAAGATGAGGGCTGGCAGGATGTGCAGCTCGGGTTCCATTGCGTCTGGATTCCTCGTGGGGTGTGTAGAGGTGAGCATTTTCCCTTCGAAGTCCTGTTTCCGCCATGTTTTTGTCCGTGGGGAATCCATCCCGGAAAAGGTGGCGGATTGGTAGGTTGTGATACTGTGGGTGGTTCTTTGTCTTCCGTCTGTCTGTTGGTGGTGACCGCCAAGCTGTTTGTCTGTACCGCCGTGGCGGTCGGAGTGTTAAAGTGGCTGTCTTTGTTTGCGGTTTCCGCCACTGTCGTAATTCCAATATTTTTACCGCCGGCCTGTTGGCGGTTTTACCGCTGCTTTAACACCGTCCGCCAGGGTTGTAATGACCACCTATGTTTTTTTAATATTATGCAGCCTCCTTTCAGCCAGTCAGTGCTTTTATGTAAGTCATGTGTTGTAACATCATGTCCCCGTGACTTTGCTAATCACATCTAAAATTCCAGCTGCCTGTGCCTCCAGCCTCCAGGCCATGCCAGCGCTGCTGGAAGCTTGTAGAAGGCCCTCTTGACCCCTGAACCACCATTGCTGCCCCTCTTTCAGGCTGGCTAAATGGTCAACAAGAGCTGCGTGAGCTGGTGCATAGGAAGGCACACTTATGGAATCCCTAGGATGGTGTTAAAAATGGGGTCTTTTGTTGGCAGTCAGGTTACCCTCTGTCCAAGCAAGGACCCTCAGTCTAGTCAGGGTAATGGAGAAAAACACTTAGATAACCCCTGCTTACCCCCTTGGTAGCTTGCAGTTAGGCTTATCTAAGAAGCAATGTGTAAAGCATTTGTACCAACACACACAGTAATACAGTGAAAATGCTACAAAATGGACACCACAAAAGTTTACAAAAATAGGTAATATTCATCTAAATCAAACAAGACCAAAACAACAAAAATATAACATACACAAGTTAAAATATGAATTTTCGAAAAAATAAGACCCTTACTCCATAGAAAACAATGGAAATGATGATTTTGCACAAAGTGCCGGGTTAGCATAAAAAATAAAGATGAACGGGCAAGCGTGCATTGGAAAAGGCAGCGATGCGTCGATTCCTTCCTCGCAAAAGAGCAATGCACCGATTTCTGGATGGGGCATCTCGGAACTGCACAGAGTCAGGTTGACTTTGACACCCAGGGACGATGCATGGAAAATCCTGTTGCATGGTGTTAAAAAAACGCACTGCATGGGCTTTGCGTCATTATCAGCAGCTGCAAGTGGGTGTTGCATGTCATTTTTCCAGCCACGATGCGTCGATCTCTCAGCTGCAATGCAGGCAGCGCATCGTTTATCAGCTGCGTTTATCAGCTGCATTGCAGATGGTGCACCTTAAATTTCCCCGCACGGTGTTCTGTGCATGGATTTTCAGCTCTTGTCTGCAAACTTCACCTTTTAAGGGCCAAAGGACTGAATAGGACACCACTTGGCGCGCCAGGTGTCTCAGCAGAGAGTCTAGATGTTAGCAGGGGAAGCCTTTGATGGCCTTGAGACTTCAGAACAGGAGGCAAGCTCAACTTAAGCCCTTGGAGATTCTTCACAAGCAGGAATGCACAACAAAGTTCAGTCTTTGTCCCCTTTTCACAGGTAGAAGCAGCAACTGCTGGATAGCCCAATAAAGCACAGTCACAGACAGGGGCAGCACTCCTCCCCAGCTCTTCAGCTCTTCTCTGTGGCAGAGGTGCCTCTTGGTTCCATAAGTTATCTAATCTTTAGGGGTTTTGGGTTCAATACTTTTACCTCTTGCTGCCTTTGAAGTAGGCCTATTTCAAAGGAAAGTCTCTGTTCTTCACAAGATCCTCCCTTGCCCAGGCCGGACCCCAGACACACACCAGGAGGTTGGAGACTGCATTGTGAGAGGGCAGGCACAGCCAATTCTGGTGTAATTGACCACTCCTCCCTTTTCTCTAGCACAAATGGCTCATCAGCATATGCAGGCTACACCCCAGCTCCCTTTGTCTCACTGTCTAGAGGGCATTCACAAACAGGCCAACTGTCAAACTGATCCGGTCAGGCAATCCACAAACAAAGTCACAGAATGGTTTAGGCAAGAAAAAGCCTACTTTCTAAAAGTGGCATTTTCAAACTAGCATCCAAAAACCCCTTTCACTAAAATATGTATTTTAAATTGTGAGTTCAGAGACTCCAAACTCCACATTTCTATTTGCTCCCAAAGGGAATCTACACGTTAAAGTTATTTGAAGGCAACACCTATGTTAACCTATGAGAGAGAAAGGCCTTGCAACAGTGAAGACTGAATTTAGCAGTATTTCACTGTTAGGGCATGTAACACACATCAGTCCATGTACCCCCTTTAACATACACTGCACAGTCCCCATGGGGCTACATTCGACCTACCTTAGAGGTGCCTTACATGTACAAAAAGGTAAGGTTTAGGCCTGGAAAGTGGATACACATGCCAAGTCGAATTGGCAGTTTACAACTGCACACACAAACACTGCAGGGGTAGGTCTGAGACATATTTACAGGGCTAATAATGTGGGTAGCACAACCAGTGCTGCAGGCCCACTAGTATCATTTGATTTACAGGCCCAGGGACCTCTAGTGCACTTTACTAGGGACTTACTAGTAAATCAAATATGCCAATCAGGGATAAACTAATCAACAATACAATTTACACAGAGACCACATGCACTTTAGCACTGGATAGCAGTGGTAAAGTGACCAACAAAAACTGGTCAGGTAAAATAGGAGGAAGGAGGAAAAAAGTTTAGGGATGACCCTGCAAAAAGGGCCTTTTCCTACAGATGACAAGCCTTGAGGCCCACCTCTAACAACTGAGTACTCTATACTAGCACGTTTTCCATTTTTCTGTTTTGGTAAGAGGGAGCTTTGTTATGGAGGAGAGGGTGGGAATTTGGGCAGGGAATTTTTCTTTATGAACATTTGGACATTTGTATTTATTTTGGACATTGGGTGGGGATGGGGAGAGATATGAGAGAGGGTTGGGACTGTTGTGGGTAGAGAGGGTGGGTTTATTTTGAATATGTTATTAAAGGGAAAATCTTTCTAATCTACTTTATGTCGTAAGATTTTTTTTTTGTGTGTTTTACTTTAATTTTGCACTGATGCCTATTCGCGAATCCTGTCCATTAAATCTACTTCTCAATGTGTATGCCAGTTATGAGGATATGCTGTCATTCCCTATCTTACCTACAGAAACCTAGATAAACCATTTTTTACCTCATCTGTAGTTGAAGTTAGTCATGTATAAACTAAAGTAGTTCACTTCACCCCATAGTTTTCTTACCTGAATAGATGAAGTGATGGTTGGCGGCTGCTCCCTCCATCAATGTCCCAACACAATACTGGTGGGTTTCCCAAGGTGTCTTCTTTATGTTAGTGGTAGCACGCTAACAGGGAAGATATCACAAGCGAGGATGCACTCCCACCTAGGTGATCTCCAGCTATAGGATTAATTAAAATGATTCATAGGCAACTAAATTGAAAGAAAAACTGAGAGTTAGTAGGTTATACAAATACGTTTATATTATAGCTTAAGAAAGACAGAGGACAGACTACATCCACTGTGACACATCACAGACTACCACATATTATACCATAAAGTAGCAATAGTTAATTATTCTGAGCAATGGTCAGCATGGAATTTGAAATCCAAACTTATGAAATCCTTAAGTGAGGAAAAATGTACTCAAAGTCTGTACTGTGTAGTCAACACAATTAAATGTTTATTTAAGGATAACATGGGCCCGAATGATAATGTTGTTTTTGTTTATGTGTGGTTGGCTTAGTGGGGCTAGTGTGGGCTATTGCTCAGCTAATAGAATATTCTGCAATGAGCTGGTGTTGCATTTAATCACACGTGTCACACCAAGGCCCATATTACAATTGTATTTTGTAAGTTTGGGATGATTTTGCGTAAAAAAATGACACAAATGTAGCGCTAAAAAAGTATAAATATGGCCCAAGTGTGTAATCTATTTGGTGTCAATCAAGATGCACCTAAAAAATTACATAGCCAAGGGGAATTGAAGCATGTTGCAATGTTCTCCTCATATTTGCGAAGAGTAAAAAAGTTACAAACTGGGTAAATGTACTTTCTTTGTGTTCCACTGCCAATTCCTGAAGAAAAACTGGAGTTAGGTTGGTATGTCATCAATTGCCTCTCTGAAGTGTATAATTCTACTGAGGTAGGGGTTGATGCAGGTTTCGGTTTGGGCCTTACAAATATGGAACTCAGCAGTGCTACCTGTGCCACATCCCTTGGAGCAGGTTGAATAGGTGGAATAATGTCAGACTCCTCTGCGCTAGCTTCCACAATGACTGCCTTGACATCGTCATCCTCCTCATCATCCCCTTCCACAACTCTAAGGCTTTCAGAAATTATTCTAAAAGAGGAAGTTTTTGTTCAGCAGGAAGCTTGACCTCCTAATCTGCTCCAACTTCAGGAAGACCTACTATTGCTGACTGCAGCTGCTGTCCACTTTGCTATGTTTCCTCAACAACTGGGTAGTACCTTGCAAAAGGGGCAAATCCAACTCAACATCTCTGGTCGTCGGTGTTGACATGATTGCAGTGGCTGCCTCACTGACAGACATGGTCTTGAGCTCATGTTGGAGTGGTGCTATTGATGCTGGAGCGCTCCCAGGGTCCTGCCTGAAGGCCGGAGCAACAAGCACATGTCTCCAGAAAAAAGTGGTGGTCGGCAATCCACTGGTGAAAAGCTGCTTCTTCCCATTAACCACTTTCTTGGGAGCAACTTTCTTTGGGGCCATCTTAAAGCTCTCACTTGGCAGTGGCACTAAGCTACACAAGTGGAAAAGATTGGAGGACTGACGTCAGTGTGCAGGCCTTCTGTTTGGTAGTACTGCTGGTTTTGTCTCTTCTTCTCATGTGCACCTAAAAGCAAACAAGCAGGAAAAACATTTAGTGAAATGTGGCATTGTTGCCGGTTAAATTAGTACAGAAAAAAATCCAATATTAGTGCAAGATTGGTTACTTAGGTAAGAGCAAATCAACCATTATAAAGTCGAACCACACCCTATGACATAAAATGTACAGCCTCATTTACATGGAACCAGTGCATTGGCTCCGAAGCGCCAGTTTCCTTGCGTCACCCTGCTCCCCCTAATGACACCATGGTAGCACTGTATTTATAAGTCAGTGCTACCATGGTGCTCATTAGCACAACTGTGTCAAAATGATTGACACATTTGTGGTACTTTGCTGGACTAGCATCAAAAATGTTGATGCTGGTCCAGCAAAACTTCAGGAGGCCCACTGAATAGAAACTAGTGTTGGTTTAACACCTGCCCTGGGCAGGCATTAAAAAAATATGCTAGAGTGGTGTGGTGAAATCTTGTAGGTTTCACTATGACATTTTTACCTGCCTCCCTGTGGGGGAAGACCTCCCTTGCATATTATACCTGGTGCAGATGTAATGTGGCACATGGACACACAAACTGGTGCAATAGTGACATTGCACCAGTTTGTAAATATGGCGTGGGGTGGGGGGGTGTTTTGTGCCACTGTAGCATAAAATAAATGACATTATGGCGACACAAGGAGCTTGTAAATGAGCTCCTCGAGTTCCAATCAGGACCAAACAACATACAAATATAGCTCTGACAGTCAGGTTGGTGCATGGGTAAATGGAATAAACCTTAAACAAATGAAGGTTAGTGTGCACCTATGGGAGGCAAGGTTGTCTAAGGGGCAATGAAAAGATCGTTAAAAAGAATTTATGATGTGGAGGTGTCTGCAGTGCACTGCAGGCAGGTTGTCAAGGTGGAAATGGAATCATACCTAAAAAATTAATGCTCTTGTGCAGCTGTGCACTTTTGAGGGATGGATGGATCCAGGCAAAATGAAACATAAATAAAGAAAAATAAAGAAAGCAAAATTAAAAAACAAAAAAAATTAAAAGAAAAAAGAAAATAAACTGTTGAAATAAAAAATTACAATTAAACAATTAAAATTAATAAATAAATAAAGAATTAAATAAAATAAACAATTGCTGGTATTTATATGGGAGTATGAGAAAAAACCTCTTGTGTGGCAAGGAGGTGCAAATTAAAAATGCAAAAAATACATGTAATATGAGCACTGTTCATTATAATCATATTCATATAATAAATACACTAAAAGGATCCTCAACCATATTATTAAACTGATATCACAGCCATCCATGCAAGCCTGTGGCAAAAGCACAATGATAGATGTACAGAATGGTCACCAGCCTCGTGGTCAAACAACAACATCGAGCACGGAGGCATAGGGAAGAAAGAACATATGCGAGCCTATGGCAAAGCCACACTGGCCACCAGTCACATGGTCAAGCAAGAAGGCACAGGGAAGAAATAACACATGCAAGCCTATGGCAAAGGCTTGATGGCTGGATGCACAAAATGGCTGCCAGCCACATTGTCAAACAGCAACATCGAGCAGGGAGGCACTGGAGACAAAGAACACATACAATCCTATGGACACAAACTACACAAAATGGCCCCTGGCCACATGGCATGGAAAAAAATAAAAATAATGCTGGCCGATGACAAACATGCACACATATACACACACACTGGCCAGACAAAGGAGGCATGGCGGTAACATGGAAGAAAACACTATCATTAATTCAGCAATGCAAAACATGAAAATTAGCTGAGCTATACAAATTTCATGGCATCAAATATTACCCCACATATACACCTTTTTCAAAAAAAAGCATGAAATACAAACTATAGCCAACATTTTTATTTTAATCCAATGCCATCTCCCTGCCCTAAATGAAGTCTTAGAAACATACCACAGAAACATTTATTTCATGCACTGATGATGTCTAGTAGTGGGGCTGCTGGCTGGGTAGCCCATTAGAAGACTAGGCCACATAGTAAAATAAATGAGTATTGCAAATGTAACAAACATGGAGAAAAGGCATTGAACTGTGCAACTTTTTCCCTTTACAAAAGGTGAAAAATAAAATGCAAAAGAAATAACTAGGCCCCTGCATAAACCCCAGGCCACCTACCACAATCAAATGCAAAAGAACAAAGAAAAGTGCAAAGAAATATTGGTGCATGCCTTATCAAATTAACAACACCTTTATACAATAGTATATGGTCTCACTTGTGTGATATCACAAAAAAACAAATTCCTTATATCCAAAGGTATATATCCAGCAGACAAAGAAAGTGATCCTTCCACCTCGAACAAAGCAGTGCGAGAAGCCTCCTGGACAGAAGCAGAAAGTTGTGGTCTCTGGGGTACTTCCTTCTTGTTGGAAAAAAAAAGCTTCTTTTACTAAAAAAACAACTTGAACACTCTGTAGAAGAACAAAAGCCACTCAGAAACATGTTTTGAGAAGATTCAGCTCCCTCTCGAGTAGAAAATCTATCCCATGTGCGCTCACAAGTTGCACTATATATGTCCTGCTGAGACCGGAAGCTGCACGAGCAGAGGTGAAAATGTGCGCATTCTCGCTAGGGGTCTATGAATATCTGGAAATTTTGTGCACATGAGAAAGGAAACTAAAAACTCTGCTTCATGCTGGATGGTGGGATTAAGGAACTCCAAGCTACTCTGAATAGAACAGTGTGCCCAAAATTTTAAAACTTCACCAGCGGAGTCAAGTTTATCACCCAGGCCTAACTATTAGTGGCCTAGCTGCAGGACCAGATGACATTATGTACTTACATGCCCTGGTGAATATTATTGCAAAGGGTGACCTCGTTCCTGCTTCATGGAAGGATACCGAAATAGCACTCATTTTTAGGAAGGGCGATAGATGTTATCCTGCAAACTATCGCCACATTAGTTTGATAGATTGTGTACAGAAAATCATATGCTGATTAGTGCTGAATAAAAACCAAGATTGGATCAACAACAATGATATACTGTCTCCCTTTAACCCCTTCGCTGCCAGGCCTTTTCCCCCTCAGGTGCCAAGCCTTTTTTTGGCTATTTGGGGGAGTTTGTGCTTAGGCCCTCATAACTTTTTGTCCACATAAGCTACCCACGCCAAATTTGCGTCCTTTTATTCCAACATCCTAGGGATTCTAGAGGTACCCAGACTTTGTGAGATCCCCAGAAGGAGGCCAAGAAATTAGCCAAAATACAGTGAAAATTTGGTTTTTTTCGAAAAAATGGGAAAAAGGGGCTGCAGAAGAAGGCTTGTGGTTTTTTCCCTGAATATGGCATCAACAAAGGGTTTGCGGTGCTAAAATCACCAGCTTCCCAGCTTTCAGGAACAGGCAGACTTAAATCAGAAAACCCAATTTTTCAACACAATTTTGACATTTTACTGGGACATACCCCATTTTCAAGATTTTTTGAGCTTTCAGCCTACTTCCAGTCAGTGACAGAAATGGGTATGAAACCAATGCTGGATCCCAGAAACCGAAACATTTCTGCAAAGTAGACAAAATTCTGAATTCAGCAAGGGGTAATTCGTGTAGATCCTACAAGGGTTTCCTACAGAAAATAACAACTGAAAAAAAAAAATATTGAAATTGAGGTGAAAAAATCTGAAATTTTTCTCTACGTTTTACTCTGTAACTTTTTCCTGCAATGTCAGATTTTTTAAAGCAATATACCGTTACGTCTGCAGGACTCTTCTGGTTGCGGGGATATATAAGGCTTGTAGGTTCATGAAGAACTCTAGGTACCCAGAGCCCACCCTGCAGTGGGTTTTCACCAGGTATACAGCAATTCATTTGCTGAAATATAAAGAGTAAAAAATAGCTATCAAGAAAACCTTTGTATTTCCAAAATGGGAAAAAGATAAGGTGTTGAGGAGCAGTGGTTATTTGCACATCTCTGAATTCCGTGGTGCCCATACCAGTATGTGAATTACAGGGCATTTTTCAAATAGACGTCTTTTTTACACACTCTCTTATATTTGGAAGGAAATAATGTAGAGAAAGACAAGGGGCAATAACACTTGTTTTGCTATTCTATGTTCCCCCAAGTCTCCTGATAAAAATAGTACCTCACTTGTGTGGGTGGGCCTAGCACCCATGAAAGGAAATGGCCCAAAACACAACGTGGACACATCACATTTTTTCACAGAAAACAGAGGTGTTTTTTGCAAAGTGCCTACCTGTGGATTTTGGCCTCTAGCTCAGCCGGCCCCAGGGGGGGCCGAAATGGCCTAAAATAAATGTGCCCCCCCACCCTCCCCTCGGGGAGCGACCCTTGCCTACAAGGTCGCTCCCCTTGCATGACGGCTCAAAAAAAAAAGATCCCCGGTGCCTACTGGTTTCTGCCTCCCTTGGGGGCAGATTGACCTAAAATCGGCCGATCTGCCCCCAAAGCGGGCAGAAATGGCCTAAATATAATTTGCCCCCTATGAGAGCGACCCTTGCCTAAGGGGTCGCTCCCCTCCTCTAAAACAAAAAACTAAACAAAAAAGAATTTTTTTTTTATCCCTGGTGCCTAGAGGTTTCTGCCTGAAAAATGCCCCCCCCTGGGAGCAACCCTTGCCCAAGGGGTCACTCCCCACCTCTAAAACAAAAAAAGTAAACAAAAACAAAACAAACAAGTTTTTTTTATCCCTGGTGCCTAGAGGTTTCTGCCCCCGGGGAGGGGGGGGCTGAAACGGCCTTAAAAAAAATGCCCCCCCTGGGAGCGACCCTTTCAATCCGGCTGCCAAAAATCAGAGAGAGACTTCAAAGGGAAGGAAATAACTTTCCTTCCTTTTGAAGCCTCTCTCGGCCTCCCCCACGTGATCGGAAGAGAAATGTAAAGCATTTCTCTTCCGATCGCGCTGAAAGCTGAGCTTCCAGCGCGATGGGGGAGGTTCTGTGATTGTCAGCATGCGCTCGCGCGCTGACGTCACGGAGGGGTGGGGGGGGTCCGGGGTGGAAGGGGAAGGGATTCCCCTTTCAGCCCTGGCCAGCGGGGGTGGGGGAGGGCCCTCGGGGGGAGCGCTAGCGCTTCCCCCGAGGGCCGGTCGCAGGACGTAATGGTTACGTCCATGGTGCCACACGGCGCTGCCATGGACGTAACCATTACATCCATGGCGACAAAGGGGTTAAAGCTGGTTTCTCAAGCAGCACGATTGATGGATTGATTTCTGCTGTAGTCATTGGCAAGGAGAGCCTGTATGTTCCCAATTTGGCATTTGTCATGTTCCCTGACACAAGCTACAGCAGGTTCTTAGTGACATGGTTATGTCTCGAGGCATACTCGATTTAGTTGTCCGTCTCCATGAGGGTAATTATGAAGGCATCTGCTGGGATAGCCAGTGTCAGCTCACTGACAAGATTACCATTGATAAAGGGGTCTGAAAGAAATGTGACTTGGCTCTCACTTTGTTTTCTTTATATTTGAATGATAATATACACATCCTCACTCAATATCACATAGTTGTACTCACGTTAGTTACAATAAAAACCCCATTTTGCTCATTGCAGATGACACCCATAGTTTCCAAAACACGTAGCAAGCTTCAAAATCTGCTATTTCGGTTTGAGGAGTACTGCCCGAGGTTTGGAAATGAATGCGGATAACATCAAGTTCATGTCATTCAACCAACACAAATCTTTTAAAGAGGAACTATCTTTGGGAACAACAGCACTCAAAAGGGTGAACTCCTTTAATTACCTGGGTATTAACTTATCATGAAACATGTTTTGGAAACATCATGTGGATAAAATGACACTGAAGCGCAGACAGATCACCAGAGTAATTCATAAAGAACATTGTGCATCTTTAAACAAACGAGTAGCCCCTGTTCTCCAGATATACGAAGATAAAGCTGTGGGATCTGCCCTTCATTGCTCTGAACTGTGGGCGTTCACAATCTGAAAAGGTTTAACAAATTTGGAGAACAGGTTTTTAAGGAGCCTGGTCCATTTCCCACCCATCACCCCATTATACCCTATTTTGCTTGACATGGGTAGGGGGACTACAGCTGAAAAAGACAAGAGTTTAGACTTTGTTATTTTGGATGAGGATTTTGTCCAAGCCAGAACTTTCTCATCATGCCACCCCTCTGCTTGAAGTCATGCAAGTAGACAGGTTTAACAAAATTGTCTGGTTGTCACATAGTAAAACTTGCTGCTCTCAATAGGTCTGAAGGAATTCTGGTAGACCCCATTTTGTCATCCTGTACCTTCTAAATAGCAGCAAAAAAAGCAGTATTGGAATTGTATAACCCAGACTGATGTCCAAACAGCTGCAAGTGCTTTATTGATGGGAGAATTTTTGGATTGTAAATGTAATAATGTTCTTGAATCCTACTGGGACAAAATATCAGTCCAATTGGATGGGAAATTACATTTCCAATTTACGGTTGGCATGCTTCCCCGGAGACCATTTGCTTGCAAATGGGCCCCCAAACGCTCCGCTTTCAGCCCAGGTTGAAACAATTAGGTTAAAACAGTTTCTCATGTTTTCCTTGGTTGCCCTGCATATGCTCAACCTTGTCAGACATGGATTAAGCCCCTGTGCAAACAAGTGGGCATACGCAACTATCACATTGTGCTGATCTGATTTCACCCTTAGTAGGCTTGCGCTGTTGCTAACGTTTGGGGCAATTTTGGCATATAAGAAGAAAGGCCCTACTTCTGAAAGACAAATGATGTTGGTTGTTGCAAAAGTCTAATCCTCTAGTGTTTAATTTCTTACTCTCTCAGGGTATGCTTTTAATTCCTAACTAATTAATTGTTTCACATTTGACTGACATCTGACTTGGTGATGATTTTATCAGATTCATTTTAATGAACATACACTGCATATCTTTGAACTTTTATGACATAATTTGCCGAAATAGAGTTATTAACAACAACAGCAACATTATATTGCACTGAGACTCAATGGAGTTAAGGGCCAGATGTATAACTTTTCCATTTGCAAAAAGTGGTTGCAAAATGCACACCAGCAGTGGGTTCCAATTCAACCTACCCCATCAATATTCAAGAGGTAGGTCACAAATTACAAGTCAATATGATAGATACGCATCACAGGGGTGATGGAATGCTTTAGTCAGCATACCACCATGTCTGTAATTGAATTTAAATTTTAAATAAAGTTAACCTATTTTTAATTGCAGCTCATTTTCCTTGAAGGAAACAAGAATGCATTTAAAAAAAGAATTGGTCCACTGCCTACTCCCCAACAACTTTTTATTTTATATATTCATAAAGAATAAGGGTCCCAAGAGGGCCATGTAAAGAAGTGGTTTATCATTGGGTTGACGGTCACCCCTTTCAAGAAATTATAGTAATAACTTCACAAGGTGAACCCAAGTCACCAAACTAACCTGAGCTCAAACCCCTGAAAGCTGTGACACACAGCAGACAGGCTTAACTGAAGGTAACGTTTACAGTATGAATGCAGTACAAATCAGTAATACGTGTACAACACTGAACAATAAATATCCTGTCAAACCTTTGCTATCTATGTTGTGTGCAGACTCCTCCATCAATTAAGTAATAGCTGACAGCGGTCTGACAGACGTATTTCAGTCACAACTTTACCCACCCAGTTAGGATTTTGCTGCACTAGCGGTTGATGATCCTTTACAGTGGAGGGTTGTCTAGCCACAGTCCAGTGGCAGGCACTGTAAAAAAACACACAGGCCCTCATTATGACATTGGCGGTAAATCCCACTTAACGCCATGCAGACTGCCACCAACATTCTGCAGCCACCATACCGCTGCTGCAGTGGGTATCCATTTACCATATTGTGACACACACAGCAATCCATCAGTATTTAGCAGCAGACACAAGTCCGCCACACCAAAGGTCAGGGATAAGCTGGTGGTATCAAAACCCACACTGTTAGGCCAACAGAACAACGCCCATCACATTATGACCCACGAATCACTATGGCGGAAATTCAGTGTTGGTAAACCATTGGCTGTACATACTGCCATGTTCAAAATACACACACAAACAAAACAACACCACATTGGACAATTGAAACAACACACTCCTGACACCCCTACACACACCACAGCCACATACCCACACCACTATAAAACACATTACACATGACCTTTACGACTACAAACCACTGGCACGAGACAGACACCATGACCACAGACAAAACCAGAGCCACACACCACTCACACCTATACCCCACTCAATTACCCCACATCCTACACCCCAACACATTACCCAACACACCCTCACCGTCACACCCCACACAATACCCATGGCACCACAAAGACACCCCCGATTCTCAGAAGATGAGCTACGGGTCATGGTAGAGGAAATCATCAGGGTACAACCTCAGCTATTTGGAGCACATGTGCAGCAGATATCCATTGCAAGGAAGTTGGAGCTATGGCGGAGGATCGTGGACAGGGTCAATGCCGTGAGACAGCACCCAAGCACTAGGAACGGCATCAGGATGAGGTGGAATGACCTACAGGGGAAGGTATGTTCCAGTGCAGCAAGACACCAACTCGCTGTACAGAGGACTGGTGGTGGACCCCCACCTTCTCCCCCACAGCTAACAACATGGGTGGAGCAAGTCTTGGCAATCATGCATCCTGAGAGCCTGGCCGGAGTAGGAGGAGGACTGGACTCTGGTAAGTCAACTCTTTACTACTGTCACCACTCTACCTGCATGCCAACATATACCCCCACCCTCACCCTCACTCCCATCACTCCACCACCTCTCACACACCCCACCGTCACATCTCACTCATCCTAATGCCAAGCCCTGCATGATCTACCAAGACATCACTCAGAGCCCTGCATGGACACCTATCACCAAAGCATGCACACTACAGAGAATCAGCTAGCCCACCACATACCAACTTACACAAGTTAAAGTTGCCAGTGCAAATACAACCAAAGAGGGCAACCCACCGATGTACAATATGTCACACACAGAAACAATAAGACATCATTTTCATCCTCACAGATATCCCAGCCAATGTCACCGGAGAGGAGGTGCATACAATATCCAGTCCTCCCACAGAAGAGGCCCCCAGTGATGACAGCAACTCTGGTCCCCTGGATCTGGATGACCAACCTGGCCCATCAGGGACCTCTGGACAGTCGGTTACCCAAGCATAGTCACACACCACCACAGAGCCTCCCTCATCTGGAAACACCACCACAGCACCCACCCAGCATACCCATACCTCTGTCCCCAGGACACGTCAATCAGCAGTGTGTTCACCTCTAGAGGGACCCCAGGACACACCTCTTACCCAAGAGAATCAGGGACCTGGGGTCAGTGGCAGTGGGCACACAGTTCAGGGGACAGAGGCACAGGACAACAGGGACACTGGGAGGACTGCTGTGCGCCGGGGGGGGGGGACAGGCTCAGGGAACGGACTCTCCAGGAGGCACTCACTGCGATCCTGGGAGCATATCAACATTCCCAGGACACAATGGGTCAGATCCTGGACAATGTACAGGAGAACAGGTGACTGCAGGAGGGACAGTACCAGGGGATCAGGGAAGACTTGCAGACCATCCACACCACCCTGGTCTCCATAGCAGGGGTGCTGGCAGACATGGTGACTTTATGAGGGAGGCAATCTCACACCAGCGGGCCCCTGCCACTAGTCAGTCATCTGAACTGTCTTCAACCTTTGCTGCCGCTAGTGACCAGGAGGCCCCGCCACAGGACTCACAGGCCACCAGCACCCCTCCCCCTGCAGAAGTAAAACCACCCCGCAAATGTTTCCTGCGATCCAGGCAGAAGCCAGAGACTATTGCCAAGACCCCCACCAGGAAATTAAACTCTCCTGATTGTCACCATTGTGTACCATTCTGTCACCCTGTCCACCTTGAACTGCCATTGCTTCCCTTTCCATGTCCCCATAGACAATGCACCTGTGCTACAAACTGGAACTATACCCTGGAATTCCCTCCATCATCACCCCATCCCATTGCACTTGCCCCTCTTTTTCATAGCACTTCAATAAACACCCTTGGAAAAATACAAGTATGGAGTCACATTTTTCAAGTATGTATTCATTCAAACAGGTACAAACAATGCAATTCAACTGTACAGTAAATGAGCATATAAGAAAGACCGGTCGTTCGCTGCAGTGATCACACCTGAAGCTATAGTGAGGCACCAATATCTGTAAAATGAATTGCCAAAGGGTACAGCAAGTGGGCATAGAAGTGGGAAATAACAGCATGCCAGTGCCAAAGAATTTCAAAATAATGACAGTGAAATGTGAAGTAACACTGTCTTACCTGTGTGTCATTGGAAATATTGTCGTATCACTGCTGTTCTGTTATCCTCTTCCTCATCCTCTGCCTCCTCATCCTCACTGTCCACAGGGTCCACTGCTGTGACACGGCCATCTCCAGCCTCTTCCTCCCGCAGAAAAGGCACATGGCTTCTCAGGGCAAGGTTGTGCAACATGCAGCATGCCACTATTATCTGGCAGACCTCCTTGGGAGAGTTGCACAGGGATCTAGCTGTTAGATGGAGGCACCTAAACCTGGTTTTCAGGAGGCCAAAGGCTCTTTCTATGATCCTTCTGGTTCACCCGTGTGACTCATTATAACGTTCTTCTGCCCTTGTCCTGGCTTTCCTCACATGGGTCAGAAGCCATGATAGGTTGGGGTAACCTGAGTCACCTGCAAATATAGAGGGACAAGCCACACACTATTCCATATGGCGCACACCATAACCATACACCGACATATACTGGGTTGGGACCAGGGCTCACCTATTAGCCACACCATGTGCCTCTGTATTTGGCCCATCACATTTGGGATGCTGCTATTCCTCAGGATAAAGGCATAATGGACCGACCCAGGATACTTAGCATTGACATGGGAGATGTACTGATCCGCCAAGCATACCATCTGTACATTCATTGAGTGGAAACTCTCACGATTTCTGTACACCTGTTCATTTTGACAGGGGGGCAAATGCAATATGTGTTCCATCAATCGCTCCAATTATGTTGGGGATATGTCCCATTGCATAGAAGTCAGCCTTCACTGTTACCAAATCCTCCACCTGGGGAATTACAATATAGCTGCACATGTGTTTAATCAGGGCAGACAGCACTCTGGTTAGCACTATTGAGAACATTGGGTATGACATTCCTGCTGCCAAGCCCACTGCCACTTGGAAAGAACCAGTTGCCAGGAAATGCAGCACTGATAGAACTTATACAAGAGGGGGATCCCAGTGGGGTGACGGATAGCAGATATCAGCTCAGGCTCCAATTGGGCACATAGCTCAGATATTGTGGCCCTGTCAAGTCTATATGTGAGTAGTATGTGCCTGTCCTCCATTGTTGCCAAGTCCACCATTGGTCAGTACATGGGGGTTTGTCCCCATCTCCTATTCATCCGCTGCCGTAGTAATCTATGGGACAAAAGAGTGAGGAGCTGGTCACAAACTGAACAATGGGGCTACAACAGTACAATTCATGCTGTCAAATTGCAATGGGTAAGTGAGAATTGCCCTGTATGTCTAAATTTAAAGAGTGATGCAGTAATTATACTGGGCCTGCACCCCCCCCGAAATGGCATCCGCCTGTCCTGTGTGGAGGGACAGGTGGAAGTGAGGTAATTCTGCTGACGTTGTGCGCCATTGAGTGAGGCGGTCGAGAACCGCTGTGCAACTCCTCATTGGTTAACATTGGACAGTATGGGTTACAGTGGCCAAGGGTGATGTACACCGGTGGTGATGCTATGCACCACCGTGGACGTGACCGCCATTTTCTATCTGATTCCTCACTTTCTACCAGACCTTCCACAGGAGAGGACCTACACTGCATGTGCTGCTGTGACCTGTGTCTGGAACCTACCATGGCCCGTGTGGCTGGGGAAAGGGCCCCTGCCTTCACCTCAGCGGAGTTGGAGTGACTGGTGGATGGGGTCCTATCCCAGTATAGACAAGTGTACGGGCCTCCAGACCAAAAGGTGAGTACACTGTGGGCACTATGCATGTGGCATGAATGCATGGAGTGGTATGGGAAGGCTTCGTGTAAGGGGGTTGGGTGGATGTTCAGGTTTTGTGCTGGGCGATGTGTGTGTAAATGTGATGTGAAGGGCTATGGTGGGCCATAAGTGTAACATGCAGGATGGCCTGACTGATACTATTTTCCTGTGTGTATTCCATCTGCAGGTCAGCGCCCATCAAAAGAAGGTCGCCAAGGAGGTGCCGACCTTGGGGGTCTACTGCAAGCGGAGCACCCACTGTTGGAAACAGAGGGAGGACCTGAGACGCTGGGCATGGAAGACGGCGAAGTCCCAGCTGGGGATGGCCTCCCAACGAGGAAGGGGTGCCTGTTGAACCCTGACCCCCCTGATGGCCTGCATACTGGTGGTGGCTAATCCTGAGCTGGATGGGTGCTTGAGGGCAACTCAGCAGCCACAAGGGGATGCGTACAGTGCCCATCACCACAACTTACGCATGGTAGGGCACCATCTGGGTGGGGGATATGTGTCAGTGGGTGGCCCTAGGCCAGGCCTGACATTGCAGAGGAGGTCCTCTGGTGGCAAGGGTCCTGAAGGGATAATCCTGCTACCTAGCTCAGAGGCATCCACTACTGGTCAAGGCTGCGTGGGTCCCTGGTGTGCAGCATTTGGTGTTGTGTGCCCCTCCCTATGCCTTGGTGGCTAGCAATATCACTGGTAGTGCAATGCATAATGTGTAGGCCTGTTCCCTGTGTGTGTGGGTGCCGTGTACAACAACTGTGGAGTTGGTGCAGCCATTGATCAATTGTATCCTTTGTCTCTTCCCCCCTTTTTGTTTTGTCACCCTGACTGGAGGGGACAGTTCTGACACAGATACCTCCTCCGATGGAAGCTCCTTGGTGGTGGCGGATCCCTCTGTGACCACCCCAGCTACAGATACAGCTGCCATCCCCGTACCAGCACCGCCCTCCCAGCAGCCCCTCATCAAGTTGCCTGTGCCCACTTACCCAGGAGGGTGGGCATTTCCTTCACCCCAGGCACCTCAAGCCCTGCCCCAGTGAGCCCTGCTGCCCTGAGTAAGGAGGCTATTGATCGCCTGAAATCCATCTCTGTAGGGCAGTCAACCATTGTGAATGCCATCTAGGGGCTGCAAGCCCAGATGTAACAGACTAATGCATTCCTGGAGGGCATTCACACTGGATTGTCGGTCCAACAGAGATCGATCCAGGCTCTGGCCTCCTCTCTGATGGCAGCCATTGTCCCAGTTTCCACCCACCCCCCCCTCCAACTACCTCTTCCCAATCCCATTCCCCTCAATCCTAACCTATCCCAAGCACACAGGCAGACGAGCATGCACACAAGAAAACACAAAGAGTGGCACAGGGAAACACAAGCACCACACATCATCCCACATTCACTCACACAAACACCATCCAGATGCAGACACACTAACATAGACAATTGCCAATGTGTCAGCCTCCGCCTCCTCCTCCACCTCCCTCCCAGTTCCATCTACACTCACACCTGCATGCCCTATATCCTCATCCACTACCAGCATCACCAGCATACCTTTCAGAACAAACACCTCACTGGCAGACACCTCCACAACAGCCATGCTCACGTCCCCTGTGACCTCTCCCACTGTGTCAGCCCTTCTCCTAATGTACACAAACGCAAGCACTCAGACGGCCAACAGCCATCTACCTCACAACAGCATCCAGCCCATCACTTGCACCCAGCATCAGCAGACAGACACCTCCTACAACCACTCCCTCTTCCTCCACTCCCATACCTTCTCCCTCTTCCCACCCCAATGTCCCTAAAAAGATTTTCCTATCCACCATTGACCTCTTCCCTACCCCCCATCCTGCACGTCGAGCCAGGGTGGCAAAAACCCAGGCAAGCACGTCAGCCACCCAGTCCACGGGCCCAGTAGTCACCACACCCACCTGTGGTGGGAAAGGATCCAGGGCGCATGTCCTGAGGGTGAAGGAGCCTGTACCAGGCAGCCCCAAGGGTAAGGAGCCTGCCACAACTGCTGCCAAGAAGACCAAGGAGCCTGCTCCAGCTGCTGCCAGGAAGAGTAAGGAGCCTGCCCTAGCTTCTGCCAGAAAGAGCAAGGAGCCTGCACCAGCTGCTGCCAGGAGGACCAAGGAGCCTGCCCCAGCTGCTTCCCGGAAGAGCAAGGAGCCAGCACCAACAGGCAGTAAGGGCAAGGGGCCTGGGGCAGGGACTCTGACGGAGCCTCCACAACCAACCATGGTTGTGCAGCCATCCGAGGTTGCAGGGGATGGGCTGGACACTCCCCCCACCAGCAGCAGCAGAACCACCACCACCAGTGGGCAGCCATCTGAGGCTGCAGGGGATGGGCTGGAGCCTCCCCCCACCAGCATCAGCAGCACCACCACCAGTGGGTAGCCATCCAAAGGCTGCAGGAGATGGGCTGAAGCCTCCCTCCATTAACAGCTGCAGCAGCAGCACTACCACCACTGAGTAGCCGTCACTGCCGGTGGATGGTATGTAGTCCTGCCTCCATTGGCTTCTGTGCGGCCTGCCCCCTGCAAATCCAGTGAGTATGAAACCCACCTGAGAGACTATGACCTAGCAATCCCCAGGATCAAGAGCACAGGGCACGATGCCCCCTCCAGAACCAGTGGGTAAGACACCCACCATCCCCAGCCTCCCCAGGATCAAGAGCACAAGGCACAATGCCCCTTCCAGAACCAGTGGGAAGACACGCACCAACACCAGTCTCTCCATGATCAAGAGCACAGGGCACGATGCACCCTCCAGAACCAGTGGTTAAGACACCCACATGACAGACTGTGGCCTTGCACTCCACAAGACAAAGCACAGGGCATGTTGCTCCCTCCAGAGCAAGTGGGCAAGTCAACCACTTGAGAGACTGTGACCTTGCACTCCCCAGGACCACGCACAGGGCATATTGCCCCCTCCAGGACCAGTGGTCTTGTTTCATCTCCCAGCTGAGGTGCTCCCCATCCCCATGAGGTGCCTACCTGATTACCAACTGATGCCACTGCAGTTTTCTCTCCGTGTTGATGCAGGTGACAAGTGGGGCCTTGGAATTTGGCCTGTGGCCCTGTGGCCCAAACAAACTGAGGACTGGGCAGTGTCCCTTGAAGTGTACAATTGTATATATCTGTTGCATTGGACATTTCTTATTTATACTGTGTGAACTTATTACACTCACTTTAGTAAATTCCTGTTGTCCTTACATTATTCATCTGCGGTACAGGTAAATATGTTTTAGTACTGCATCTGTATGTGTGTATGGTGTTGGGGGTAGGTGTGTGTGTGTGTTCCGTGTATGTGTCACTCTCTTTTTCCTCCCCCTCTCCCTTGTGTGCTAGGCGGCTGTACTCACTGTTGTTATCTTCACCATCATTGGTGCTCGTTGTGGAGCAGCACGTAGAAGAGGACAGGGAAGACATGCAGCTCGGGCTCAGTGGCAGAATGGTTGTTTCCTGCATCTCCAATGGTGAGTCCTTTCTCTTCTGTGCAGTGTTTTTGCCAGGCTTTTGATGTCGTTGGTACTGCCTCGGAAAAGGTGGCGGTTTCCAGGATCTTAATGTGGTGGGCAGAACATTGGCTTCTGCCTGGCTGAAGGCTGTTACCGCCGTGGTGCCTGTTGTTTCTGCCCTGGAGGTCAGTGTGGTAAAATGGCAGACTATCTGAGTTCTTACTGCCATGGTCATAATTTGGCAGTAATATCACCACTTTAACACCAACTGCCATGGTTGTAACGAGGGCCACAGTGCCTTTAGGCTCAAATTCCAAAGCTCTTAACCATGGTTCCTTAATATGACATGCTGTGAATGAGAGCTCTGGAATTAAAACAGAAGACAATGTGAGTTTCTCACAGTGCCTGTCAGTGGGTCCAAAAAAAAGAAAAATATACTTACCCACTCTCCTACTTCTGCTTCTGATCCTCGTTGTTGTACAGTCAGCACGTCAGCACTTCATGGATCCTCAGGCAGCTCCCCGCTCCAAATCCCAATGCTGCTTAATGCTGCAGAAGAGCAGCATGGGATCAGCACTAGGATTGGCTGGAGTGGGTTGCTTCGACTCTCGAGAAGGCCTGCTCTGCACCCAGCTGTTTCAGACAGCTGAGTGGAGAGATTTATCCAGCGCATGGCAGTTTGGCCGGCTCAAGACAGCCAGCCAAACTGACATGCTTAGTATAAACTGGGGGAGTGAGCATCACTCTCCTGCTGCCAGTCAGCAGCACTGCCCCACCCCCAAACACTGCTCGGGCTGGGAGCAGAGAAAAATAAAATGGTAATTCCTTTTATTACCATTTTATTTTTCATGATTGCTGCACTGACAGCAGGGGGTAACGATCCACTGCCCTAATGTGGGGGCCGCCTCTGTTTTGCTGACTGTTGGTGTAAACCAAGGCGGGTAGGCCTCCACATCTGACCTGGTGAATTCAGAACTATAAAAAGGGTTCACAAACCCTACCCATCTCTCAAACTTGACTTTTCAATATGAATCTGATGTTAAAAGGTTTTGCTTACATGCTAGTTGATATGGATGAAGAGCCAACAAGTTGCTGACATAATTTTTGATACATATGTAATTTTTTCCTGTATCATGTAACCCCTCAATTGCTGGGCCTTTTCTAATTTCTTTTGATTTTTTTTTTGGCTTTTTGTGCTTAGGGCTGCACATTTGTTTTCCACATAAGCTAGCCACATCAAATCTGCATCCTTTTTTTCCAACATCCTGGAAATTCTAATGATAGCTAAGGTTTGTGTATTCTCCTGGAGAGCACCAGGAAAATAGGACAAATAGCTACCTTTTGAGTTTTGGGGAAAAAGTAGAAAAGAAGTGCTCTGGATAAAGCTGTCTGTCTTTTTCCCAAAAATTGCATCCACAAATATTTAACTGTGCTAAAGTCACCTTCTTCCCAGCTGTCAGAAACATGCACAGCTGAATAAACAAACTATTTTTTTCCACAGATTGGTATATTTCAAAGAGGTAGCCAATTTTTCCTATTTTTTGTGCCCTCAACAAACTTCCAGTTTGTAGTGGAAACCACTATGAAACCCGAGGGTGATACAGGAAAGCTGTAGATTTATGAAAAGTAGATAACATTTCTGTTCAACAAGCGGCCATATGTGTAGATCAACAAGGTTTTCCCAGAGAAACACAGGGCCTGATTTAGATCTTGGGAGTGAAATTCCCGCTGTTGATTTTCCTTGGAATTTACTGTCTGCTGCCTTGATGGTATGCCCATTCAATTTAGATGTTGGCGGTCTCATAAACAAAAGACCCCCAGCGAACTGTCATCATCACCATGAAGCTTCACCCACATCAATAGTGCTGTAGGTAAAATCAACTGTCAGTGTGACTCCAGCCAGTTTTACCACCAATCCCATCAATATGTGCCTTCCCACCGATGCAACTGTGGTAGCTAAACCTCCACACTTCATTTGTTGGACTGGGAGAGATAAAAGCAGAAAACCTAAAAAAATTCTGAGTTTTCTCATTTCTTGCCACTGTGAAACCAGTCGTACAAGTTCTGCTGTTGCTGCTGCTTCTGGACCAAGATGAAAATCAACCCTGTCGTTGCCAGAACCAAAGGTATATCACTGTATTATCTGTCATCCTCTGAAATGTCAGTGTACACAGGCACTGAGCTTGTGCATGTTTAAAATAAATGGAAGCAATAGTACAATGATGTGCAATGCATATGTGTGTGTAATTCTGTCGTTTGATACAAATAAAATAACACACCTCAATATATCAGTAACATACACCAATCTGATACTAAGGGCCATATTTATACTTTTTGACGCAAAACTGCGCTAACGCAGTTTTGCGCCAAAAAAATTAGCGCCGGCTAACGCCATTCTGAAGCGCCATGCGGGCGCCGTATTTATTGAATGGCGTTAGCCGGCGTTAGCCGACCGGCGCTGTCAGGTGCGCGTGAAAAAAAACGACGTACACCAGGCAGCGCCGGCGTAGGGAAAAATGGCGTTTGGGCGTCCCAAAATGGGGCAAGTCAGGCTGAGGCAAAAAAATCGTCTTAACCCGATTTGCGCCATTTTTTTGGGGCGCCCAGGCGCCATTAACATGACTCCTGTCTTAGCAAAGACAGAAGTCATGCCCCCTTGCCCAATGGCCATGCCCAGGTGACTTCTGTCCCCTGGGCATGGTCATTGGGCATAGTGGCATGTAGGGGGGCACAAATCAGGCCCCCCATGCCACAAAAAAAATTAAAAAAATACTTACCACAACTTACCTTTTCTTCCCTGGGATGTGTCCCTCCATCCTTGGGTGTCCTCCTGGGGTGGGCAAGGATGGCAGGGGGTGTCCCTGGGGGCAGGGGAGGGCACCTCTGGGCTCATTCTGAACCCACAGGTCCCTTAACGCCTGCCCTGACCCAGGCGTTAAAAAGAGGCGCAAATGCGGGCTTTTTTGCCCCGCCCACTCCCGGGCGTCATTTTTGCCCGGGAGTATAAATACCACGCACATGCCTGGGAGTCATTTTTTAAGACGGGAACGCCTACCTTGCATCTCATTAACGCAGGGAAAGTGTTCACGCCAAAAAATGACGCTGACTCCATGAACTTTGGCGCTAGACGCGTCTAACGCCAAAGTATAAATATGGAGTTAGTTTTGCGTCGAATTTGCGTAGAAAAAACGACGCAAATTCGCCGCAAACGGAGTATAAATATGCCCCTAAATGCCTTGATGGTAATGGCCATCTGCACAAAAAGTCACACCAATCCCAAATCAAAATGTGTCCATACAGGTGTATACAATAATCTACCCAAATCTACAATAACCTATACATAAAAAGGAAACCTAATTTGAACAACATAACCCCCCAAAAAAGTAGCAATTGCACTACACAATGCTACAGTGGAGTGCACACAGAATGTACAACTAATGTAAGCTTTAAATTCCCAATGTATCGGAGATGTATGAAGGGCACAAGTCCCCTTGGTATGTTTAATTTCTGTCAAACATTAAGGGCCTGGTTCTGACCCCGGCGGTAAGGAACCGCCGGGGCCAGGGTCGGCGGGAGCACCGCCAACAGGCTGGCGGTGCCCCGCAGGGCATTCTAACCGCGGCGGTTTTGCCGCGGTCAGAAGTGGAAAACCGGCGGTCTCCCGCCGGTTTTCCGCTGCCCATTAGAATCCTCCATGGCGGCGCAGCTCGCTGTGCCGCCATGGGGATTCTGACAGCCCATACCGCCATCCTGTTCCTGGCGGTTCTCCCGCCAGGAACAGGATGGCGGTATGGGTTGTCGTGGGGCCCCTGGGGGCCCCTGCAGTGCCCATACCAATGGCATGGGCACTGCAAGGGCCCCACAAAGAATTTCACTGTCTGCATTGCAGAAAGTGAAATTCACCTTCCCACTCCGCCGGCTCAATTCTGAGCCGGCGTCCTCGTGGGAAGGGAGTTTTACACTGGGCTGGCGGGCGGCCTTTTGGCGGTCGCCCGCCAGCCCAGTGTAAAACACAGAATAGCCGCAGCGGTCTTCCGACCGCGGTGCGGTATTCTGGAGGGTGGAAGTCTGGCGGGCAGCCTCCGCCGCCCGCCAGACTTAGAATGAGGCCCTAAATGTGTTTTAACTCTAAAGTGTAATTTACCCTGTGTAATGATTTGTGCATATTAGTAACACATCATTTTAAAATAAACACACAAACATTCTCCAGGCAGAATAAGAGAAACATTTACAGTTTTGGTATAAGTGCCCGGCAGCATGATGAATGCTTGCACCAAAAATAACATGTCCATCATAAATGTGCAACACAAATGTATGCATCATAAAATATATCTCAAAAATGAAAACCTATACTTGTCACTGTCAGAAATGACCGTAAGTGCATTGAGCACACATAAGCAGAAATTATATTAGCAGCAAACAATTAGTAATGATTACCAAAATAATGCCAGAATAAAGGTATTGGAAAGAAAATAAAAAAAGTAAAAAATACATAAAACTCTCTCAATATATATATTGATAACAAAAAATTTCAGAATAAAGAAATATGTCTTAAAAGTCCCAATTCGGGGTTGCATGCTCAGAGCTTGCATCCTATTTGCACTGCCAATTATGACTTCCTCAGTAAGGGGCATTTACTGGGTAGAAAGCAGGCATCTCAATGATCTTAATTGGAGGGGTATTTAGGTTTGAGAGGCGTGGACTTGGTTTTGGGGAGAGGTGGGAATGGATTTGGTATAGGTGGCTTTGGATTTGGTGGGGTGGGTTGAGGTGTGGGAGTGGTGGGCTGGAGTGTTGGAGGGATGGATTTATATTTGGGAAGAGCGGTTTGGGTTGTGAAAGGAGTCAGGGCCATGGAAAATGGAAAATGGAAAGTCTTCTATGGGACAATTGGTATGATGGTTGGCCGGGAGTTAGGGTTGGGAGGTAGAGGAAGTGCCAGTGGACAATATGTGTGTGTCTGTTGATGGTACAGTTGCCTCTGGGTCTGTTGTATGTGGTGCAAGTTTAGGTTTGTGTTTATTTCTGGATGTCTGGGTGAGTGTGGGCATTTGTGTACATTGTTTGTAATGACTAATGTATGCATTTGTGTGGGTGTTCTATGGAAATGCTGTGTGTGGTTGTGGTGCCTGTTGATCTGCTGTTGCATGTATGTGTTGTGGTGGTTGTGGATGTTTGTGTGGTATCTGAGGGTGTGGTGGTGATATTGGTTGTGCATGTTTGTGTGCTGGTGGGTGTGGTGTCTATGGGTGTGGTGGTGGTGGTATCTGTACAGGTGGTTATGGTGGTGGTAGCTGTGCACACGAATGTGGTATCTGTAGATATGCTTGTGCTGATGGTAATCGATGTGGTCTCTGTATGTTTGTATATGTATGTGTTTTTGATGTGGATGTGTGGATGTGCTGTAAAGTCTGAAACATCAACTGCATCATAAGTGTTTAGTCAGGGACACCATCCTGCATTCTGAATTGCGACTCGCAAATTGCGTCGCAATTCAGAAAATACGTACATCTGGCCCCTAGTGGCAACCTTTAGCAAACATCAATACACCAAACACCGCATTAGACACCGTCTGATAAACTTACACCTCCAGAAATCCTTGTGTGTGTCAACCGTCAATATTGCATTAACTATGAAGGTTCAACAACAAGAATAGTGTTAGAAAATGGGTCTGTATTTGACAGAGGTATACACCCTTGTCCAAGTAGGGACCATAATTCTAGCAAGGGTAAGTCACAACACATCCGAAATGATCCCGTGCTCACCCTCTGGTAGCTTGGCACAGAGCAGGCAAGCTTACCTTAGAAGGCAATGTGTGATGTATTTTTGTAATAACTCATATAGTAACACAGTGAAAACACCACAAAAATACACCACACAGGTTTAGAAGAATAGATACCATTTACCTGAATAAAATACTGTTGAAACAATGAAATTTCAATATGCACAAGCAAAGTTATGCATTTTTAAAGATTATATCACACTAAAGCGCCTAGATACACAATAGTTCCAACTGTGGCTATCACAGCATTGTTGACAGGGTTGTTCATAATAATCCAATGTCACAAGCACCAGTCACATAGTCGCACAGGCCCCCAGGAACAGTACCTTTTGGAAAATGAAGAAACAAAGACATTGCGTGGAGTGAGGGAGATGAGACATCGCTGGGGCCAGTGCTGTGTCAGTCCATTGCGGCATCCAGGGAGATGAAGTGTCGGTTCTGCACTGTGAGGCAGGTGGAGGTGAGGCATTGGTTCTGTCTGGTTGCAGAGGGAGCTGGTGCGGCGTTGTTGCCAATGGGTTGGTTCCTTGGTCGATGGATCCACTTGGGAAAGACATGATGTGTTGACTTAGCAGTGTTCTGATGACCTCGCGTGATGTCAGCGGTGTTGCAACAACATCGGACTTGCTTTTCAGGAATAGGCTGCGCATCATTGCTGGCATCACTGAAGTTGTTCCCGGTATCGCTGAATAAAGGAAAACTAGCTATAGGCCAATAGATTAAGTCTTTGCTGTCCCTGAGACTTCAGAACAGGAGGCAGGCTTAATCTAAGCCCTGGGAGAGCACGTTTTTGAGTCCTTCCTGCAAAGTCAGAGGCCAGCAGGGCAGCAGTCCTTCCCAGAAAAGCAGTCCAGATGAGTCTTTTAGGCAGCCAGGAAGTTCCTCTGACAAATTGCAGGTGTAGATCCAAAAGTGTCTGATTTGGTGGGGTCAGAGACCCAGTTTATATACCCAAAATGCCTTTGAAGTGGGGAAACTTCAAAGAGTGGTTATGAAGTGCACAAGTCCTGTCTGCCAGGATCCCTGTGGCACCCTCCACCCTTCATGCCCAGGGAGACCCATTCAGCATTCAGAGGAATGCAGATGTGACTGAATGTCGTCTGTTTATGGTTGTCGAGGTGGAATGCACAAGGGGAGCTGTCAACCAGCACAGACCAGACATGGTTTGGAGACAGGCCGTAAGGCACAGATGGCAGTAGGTGCAGATAAATGCCTACTTTCTAGAAGTGTCATTTCTAAAATACTAATTTTAAATCCAACTTTACCAGCAAGCATGATTTTTTATTCCCATTCTGGCAATACTAAGCATGATAGGGCCACTCCTTCCAGATCAGATTTTGCCAATCAAAAGCAGATGAGGGTAGTCCTAATGCTAGTCTGTGAAAGGAGCAGGCATCACAGCAGTGGAAAACGACTTTAGGAGTTTTTCACTACCAAGACATGTAAAACACATAGTACATGTCCTGCTGTTTACCTACATAGCACCCTGCCCTATGGGTTACCTAGGGCCTACCTTAGCATGACTTATATGTAGAAACAGGGGAGTAAGTCCTGGCAAGTAGTTTAAAATGCCAAATCGAAGTTGCAATGAAATTGCACACACAGGCCTTGCAATGGCAGGCCTGAGACATGGTTACGTAGCTTCTTATATGGGTGACACAATCAGTTCTGCAGGCCCACTAATAGCGTTTCATTTACAGGCCCTGGGCACATGAAGTGCACTTTACTATGGATTTGTAGATAAATTAAATATGCCAATATTACCTTGTTTAGGGGAGAGAGCATATGCACTTTAGCACTGGTCAGCAGTTGTAAAATGAGCAGAGTCCTAAAACCAGCAAAACCAGGGTCAGAAAAATGGCGAGGGCAGGCAAAAAAGTGGGGGATGACCACACTAAGGTTGTCAGGTCTAACAAATAGCTACAAACAATAACCCACCCCCTTGATGCTGCTGTTGGGCCCTGAACTGCCCTTGAAGCTATGGGTAGGCCACCGCAAGCATGCAGGCCATTAGGGTGGACAGGGTGCTGTGCACAGACTTGCTTCATTGGGAGAATTGGCTGCACTGGATTTCTGCTGAGTTTCTGGTCCAGCATCGAAGGTCCGCCTATCTCTTCCTGCAATGCTAACTGCACCCCTACAAGGCAAGGTGGATACTAGAAGAAGAAGGTGACTACAGACACATCCATTCTGCTGGACATGGTGTCAGTTCTGATGGGGTGCTCTTCAGGTTCAGGTGCCCTCCAAACCAGGCACTGAATGAGTGACAGACCTGATACTCAATATACTAATTTTTACTGCAATGTGTCTATATTAATTGCCTTGTTATATTTTCAAGTTGATTGCTGTTTACAAATATTTTTTATAATATAGGCCCTCATTCTGACCTTGGCGGGCGGCGGAGGCCGCCCGCCAAAGTCCCGCCGTCAGGTTACCGTTCCGCGGTCGAAAGACCGCGGCGGTAATTCTGACTTTCCCGCTGGGCTGGCGGGCGGTCGCCTTCAGACCGCCAGCCAGCCCAGCGGGAAAGAGGCTTCCACGATGAAGCCGGCTCGGAATCGAGCCGGCGGAGTGGAAGCTGTGCGACGGGTGCAGTTGCACCCGTCGCGTATTTCACTGTCTGCGCAGCAGACAGTGAAATACATGTAGGGGCCCTCTTACGGGGGCCCCTGCAATGCCCATGCCAGTGGCATGGGCACTGCAGGGGCCCCCAGGGGCCCCGCGACCCCCCCTACCGCCATCCGGATCTCGGCGGTCCGACCGCCGGGATCTGGATGGCGGTAGGGGGGGTCGGAATCCCCGCGGCGGTGCAGCAAGCTGCGCCGCCGCGGAGGATTCAATGGGGCCGCGGTACACTGGCGGGACCCCGCCAGTGGTGCCGGTCCGACCGCGGCTTTACCGCCGCGGTCGGAATCCCCATTGGAGCACCGCCGGCCTGTCGGCGGTGCTCCCGCGGTCCTCCGCCCTGGCGGTCAAAGACCGCCAGGGTCAGAATGACCACCATAGTGTTTATGGTGAACATAATTTGCAAAATCTCCTATACTTTAAAGTATAGTATTTAATATGGTGTAGAATGTAAATGAAACTGTTTCTTTCAACAGGTTTGCATCCACAAATTACAGACAAACATTCTCAACCTGTTGTATCCCTTAAACTCCTGCATGAAAAACTGACCTTTCAATCACTTATGTTTTTTTAAATGGACCTCTGTATCTTTCTGCCTAACTTCTGTTTCCCTCATCTGTGTACGTTACTCTAAAAATCCTATGCCTATATGCCTTAAAGCTCTTTTGAAACCATAATAATAATAATTCAGCTAGTAATTGTGCCTTATGTAGCCCCTCTAATAATCACTTCAACTGAAACAAGCCCCCACAAAGCATGCACGCGAACCTCAATAACCAATTGACTCACCACTAAAACACTAAATAGGGCTCAGAGGAGCATGCTACTCACCACAAAGTACTTCAATACCTCATCAGGGGTAGTAAGCTCTATACAAATACAATATATATATATATATATATCATCTTGGGGATGGGCTTGCAGAAGTCTCACTTTTGATGGGCGTTGACCTGTATGGATGAAAAAAAACATAACAACAAAAGAGGTCTTGAGTGATTTTGTTTGTCTGTAGTGGTGTGACACAATTTTGTATAATCTCTCACATGCATTCCTAAAACAGTCAGTGCAGGTTTTTTCAAACATTTAAAATTTCCTATGAAATACTCATTTGCACTGATCTTTTGAGTACCCCTGACACAAACATTATCTATGCCAGGGCTGTGAAACTTTTCCTATAGTGAGAGGCACTCCTGATTAGTCCAAATCATTGTGAGCTACTAAATGACAAACAACCTGCACATTATCTGCACATAACCCTATGTGCAGCTATATTGACTCCATACCTAATCTTCTAAGAGTCAGGTAATATGCTCTGCACTACATACACTGTCATGTGTTAGTGAGAGCATGATTTGTGGTGATGCATGCACAGATGTGTATAATAATGTGACATAGTTGTGTGGATGATTGTGAGCCTGTGTCCTTTAGACTTGCAAAACAGGGAATACATTTCCCCATATGTGACACCATTATATGCTTGAAACAAACAGATATTCTTTATTCAAAATATGGGATGTCATTTCACTTGACAGAACAGCATCAGACAACTCCACAACTTTGAAGATTCTTCTTGCACTTTACATTTCACTCATTTCGACATAAGTTTTATGTTTTCACTTATATTAGTGGTACAGTGTGTACTGAACAATGGAAGTAAAAGGCCTGCACTTTTTCCAATGAATTATGCAATTGTGTGTAACACAAACTGAAAATTCAGCTTATTCTTTCAGGTGACTTTTTATTTCAATGTACATTTCTAGTGTTGTCGAACAACATTCTGTACCCAGCTAAGTCATTTAGTCAATCAATTACTCAAACATTTGTATGGTGCACTAATCACCTTGAAGTGTATCCAGGCACCATGTCTACTGCGTAGGTTTCAGGTGGAGCTCAGTCGAAAAGCCATGTCTTAAGCTGCTTTTTGAAGTCCTCGATGGAGGGAGATGTCCTTAGGTGAAAGGGGGAGGTTTTTCCAGGATTTTGATGCCAGGTAGGAAAAGACACATACTCTGTAGTTACTCCTGTGAAAAAGGTGTGTTTGGGTGAGGTATAGGAAGGTGGACTGCAGGAATCTGGTGGTTTGTGAAAGTTCAGTCAGTGGTTGAGGCAGACTGGTCCTTTGTTATGTAGGGTATTGTAGGTGAGAGTCAGCAATTTGAATTGACATTGTTTGTTTATGGGGAGCCAGTGTAGTTTCCTGAGGCATAAAGAATTGTTGGACTGCCTTGGGCACTCAAGCATGAGCCTGGCTGCTATGCTCAGGACAATTTGGAATCTTTTTGTGAGGTGTGTTGTTAGTCTAGGGTAGAGTGCGTTTACGTAGTCAAGTAGGCTAGTGACAAGGCCTTCTGTGATGGTGCAATTGGTGTTGGTGGGAAGTCATGTGCAACACTTAAATAACAACATGAGGGTGTGGAAGCAGTAGGAAGACACTGTATTGACTTGGTTCTTCATGCATATTTTGTTGTCGATGAAGACTCCCAGGTTATGGGCATGTTCTGGCAGTGCGGAGGGGAAGGGGCCTCCTAGGTCCTGGGGCCACCAGGAGTTGTCCCACAGAGAAGCAGTGTTGTCAAGCAGTAGAACCTCTGTTTTGTTGATGTTCAGTTTGAGTAAGTTGCCCCTCATCCATTTGGTGATGTTGGTCATGCAGAGGTAAAAGTTGGTTTCAACCGAGGAATGGTCTTTGAAAATGGAGAGATGTGTGTCGTCTGCATAGAAGAAGATGTTCAGTCCATGGTCTTGTACATTGGTAGCCAGGGAGGACATGTAAGTGTTTCAGAGGTCTGCATAGAAGAAGATGTTCAGTCCATGGTCTTGTACATTGGTAACCAGGGAGGACATGTAAGTGTTTCAGAGGTTGGGGGCTGAGGGAGGATCCTTGTGGGACTCCACAAATGATGGGCTTGGGTTGCAAGTTTAAAGGCAATAGGGCTCTCTGGGTTTATTCAGAGAGAAACAATGCAATCTATTTCAGGGCATTGACTCGATGGTGATATGATGGAGTCTTTTGAGCAGCTTGTGGTGGGAGACTCTGTTGATGGCCACTTGAGAGGTCTAGGAGGATGAGGGCAACCAAGGCTCTTTGGTCTAAGAAGATTCTAATTTCCATTCTCTGTTTGGAGTAGAATCCAGACAGAGATGTGTCCAGGAGCTTGTTGACTTCTATGTGATTTCTTTCTGAGTTGCTGGTTGATGGCTTTCTCCATTACTTTTGCTAGGAAGGGGAGCAGGGAGGTGGGCTGGAAGTTTTTGAGATTATGGGATTGGCAGAGGGCATTTTGAGGAAGGGTTTGACTCTCACATCTTCCCAGTGGCTTGGATAGGTGGCTGAGTTGATGGATGAGTTGAGGATGTCTGTGAGTCTGCTACTGATGCTGTTGATGCCGTGGTTGAACAAGTGATGCAGACAGGGGTCAGTGGGTGATCCCGATAGAATGGTCTTCATTATGCCTGTGGAGTTTAAGTTACTGAGCTGACTCCATTTGCAGAGTATGTTCTTGGAGGAGGAATCTGAGTAGATGAGGAGGTTGATGGTGGCTGCTGTGGTGGGCTGGAATGGAAAGGTTTCATAGATGGTAGAGATTTTGTCATGAACATAGGTGGTGAAGGGTTTCAAAGTTCCTGGGTGGAGGGTATTGTCTTCTCTTGTGCTGCTAGATTGGTGAACTCCTTGATGATGTTGAAGAGTTATTTGCTGCAGCTGGCACTGGCTTAGATGTGGTTGGCAAAGGCAAGTTTCCTGGAATCCTGTTGGAGTTTGTGGTACTGCTTGAGTGTGTTCTTAAAGGCTGTTCAGTTATTGGGGTGTTTGGAGCTGTGACACTTCTTTCCTAGTTGTTTGTAATTGCATTTAGCAGTGTTCAGATCTTGCATGTACAAGCTTGCTTGCTTGGGTCTGATGGGGGCAACTATGTTGGCACAGTTGGCTATCCAGGAGCTGATATTTTTTACATCTCTGTTGATGTATGGGGTGGTGCTGGGTGCCTGGTGTGGTGAGTCCGGGAGGTGGGTGTTAAGGGTGTTGGTCCATTGGTCTCATATATTTTGCTCCATCTGCAGTGTGCAGTGGCGGGTGGCCTAGGTACTCTATTGGTTGTGAATAGGTAGTTGAAGTGGACTATGGAGTGGTTGGTCGAGGTGAGTTTGGAGGTGTAGCTGTGTTTGATACTTTTGCTTGAGATGAAAATGGGGTCTAGTATGTGGCCAGAAATGTGAGTGGTGTTGGCGACTCTCTGTCTGAGGCCAATGATTTCCATGCTGCCCATGAGGTTGGGGGTGATAGTATTGTTTCAGTTGTCCAAGTGAAAGTTAAGGTCTCCGTAGAGGATGTAGTATTTAGTGTCCATGGCTTGGGGCAATGATTTGTGGAATGGCATGGTAGAAGCTGGGGTGGGGTCCAGGTTGGTCTATAGGTGAGGGCTCCTTTTATTGTATATGCTGAGTTGAAAGTTGAGGTGTTCCATGATTGGTGTGTCATTGTCAACCAAGACAGTGCAGTGTATAGATTCCTTGTGTATTATGGCAATGCCACCTCCAGGTTTGTTGGTGAGGGTGCAGTGAGTGATCTTATATCTACTGGACGTGGCCATAGTGGTGTTGGGTGCCGAGGAGTCACTGAGCGAGGTCTCTGTGAGGAAGACGAAGTCAGGTGCGAGGGTGTTGATGGTCTTCCAGATCTTGGTTGAGTGTTTGCTTAGAGAGCAGACTTTGAGCAGTATAAAGTCCAGTTGTTGGGTGTTTGAGGTGTCCAGGGGCAATCATTTGGTTGTGTGTGCAGGAGAGTCGGTGAGGTAGATGAACTGGCAGTGGCAGCAACTACAGGTGCCTGCTGTGGTCTGTGGGAAGAGGCAGCAACAGTTCTCTTTGGGAGGTCAGACATTATTGTTGGTGAGTTCTGCTCTGGTATAGAGTGGGTGGCAGGAGAGCCAGGGATCCTGGCACTGGTGCTGGGCCTCCATAAGTAGTCCTGGGAGGTGAGAGTAGCTAGCAGGGAGATGGGAGGCCAGGGGCAGGAGAAGGTGGGAGCTAAGGAGGTGAAAAAACAAGAAGAAATACTGAGAAACCAAAAGTGACTGAAATGACTAACAAAATAAATAACCAGTGCGAGAAGCGGCCAAAACTAAGGCCAAATAAGTCAAAATGCAAGTACAGTTACAATTACAATAAACAGGGCAGAATTCAACAGACAATAGGAACAAGCAGCAGGATGCAATGCAGGAAAGGACTTGTGGTCCCCAACAACAGAATCGAACACAGTGCTTGCAGGGCTCAGAGCAAGGCCGAGCCGAAGTGCCTTGCAGAGGTAAGCCAGAGGCAGGGAGCAGTGTGCCAGACCAGGGGCAAGGGATTACTTCACTTTACTCCAATAACAACACTTCACTCATGAACAAAAAGTGACAAATTAGCGTGTGTACAAAGGTTGATCAAGTAACTGTAACAAACATTTCCTGCTTAAACACATACCTGTTCCTCTGGGGTCCCTTATAGCTGGCTGTACAGGGACTGGATCTCCCATGGCGAGTAATTACTATTCCTCAGGGGAGAAGGCACGGGTTCTGTTACCTGCTTTGCCCAGCATCCTGGCTCTTAGAGGTCGGTAACAGCAGCAAAAGTTGAGGAGGTGTTGTTGGCTGCAGTGTTAGGAGGCAAGTGTGTTTTTTTTCCAGATGCTATGTACAAGTACACAGCATACAAGCTCCACAAAGGAGACGGATACAGCCATTGGCTTTTGTGCAAACACGCGTAGTCTATAGAAGCCTGTGGCAGTGCCCATCATGGAGTGTTTAACCTACTACGCTGTAAATTTCCGCCAACAGCTCTTGGATAGCCTCTGTCCTGATGGCAAGGTCAGACCCCCAACAGTTTAGGACTTCAAGCTGTGTATTTGTAAACTGTTTGTGCATCACCAGCACTCAAAATGATGGCTACTTTGTATACCAGTCTCAAATACGTACAACACTGTTTTTGACAAAATATGACGCATTAAAAAGCTAACTGTTACTGTGTTTGAAATCAATAGTGCCACGGTGTATGTAATACTTCCATTGATCGTAATTTAAAAAAAAAAAAAAAAAGTATGCACATAATACATTTGAAATGTATTATGTACACATTATTGATAAAAAATGTCATGTAAAATTACATGGGCATATGACACAATAACATCACTAATCTAACCAGGACATAAGATGTGGGTTGATTGTAAAAGTCTTGTGTGACACTTTTAAGTGATAGTTTGTTTCCCTTACAAGCAGATACAGGAACCCAGGGATGGGTAGAAGAAGACAATCTCAAGTCCTCAGACCGTTTCCAGACCTTGCTACCATGGAGGAAAGGGACTTAATAAAAAAATTCAGACTAAATAGACAAACTCTTCTGATTTCTGTCAGTAGCTGGAGCCTAATCTCCTGCCTCACAATAGGAATACAGCAGTAATCACCAATAGTGAATCTCATGGCAGTACTTTATTTTGTGGCCACTGGATCTTTTCAATAATGTGCAAGTTGCCTGCTTACCTAATTTTCACATTTCAAATTTGTGCCCACTTTCCAGTGTCAACACATGATTCCTTCATACTATGGAACATCACCATACCCCTGCAAATGTCACGACTTGGACCTGAGAGGGCCTGGCTTGTTGGTAAATACAATATTACTTGAGGATCATTTACTTTAATCCTAGTTTAGGAATCAACAGTGGCTTGGCATGGTTTTAATCTGTCAATTTATTGCTTCTATGTAGGTGACTCAGTGTATTCTAACCAACCATGGTTGTTGGCACAGCTGAGGATTCCAACAACGCCAGAGAAAATCTGCTTCAATGAGACGCATGGAAGAACATGTAGGCCAGTGGATTTCGATGTCTAGAAAAGACCAGTGGAGCCCTCTTATACACACCCAATAAGGTGTGGCAAATCATAGTTGCCTGCTGTATGCTGCGCAACATCACCCTGCAATGGGACAGAACCACAGGGTGAGGATGTTGCAATGCCCAATGAAATGACAGTGTTGAAGAGAAAGGATGTCTAGATGTCATTGGTCACTTCTTCACCTGTTTGTAGGTGTAACTTTACATATTGGAACATCCAGTGTAGGAGCAATTTGTGACATACTGAACATATCAGTCTGTGATGGTAATTTAGTAGGAATTGTCAGTTCAGGAAAGCCCAAGGCAAAGATGTTTATAAATCAAAGTTTACCTACATTGACTACCGTGCCTATTGACATAGTTTTACTTTGTTTGGGCTAAGAATGTGTAGCCTCTCAACCTATTATTGGAGCCAAATTTAATGTGTGAAATCATTCATTTTCCCTTGTTATTCTGGTTTAGGTTCCTTCACAAAGTCATCTTCATTTGGACAGTTCAAAGTTGTGACATTTGCAGTGATATGTTGCTGTTAAAACGTACAAAGGGAACATGGGTTGACCCTGGGACAGACACCCGCTTTGGATGTACAGATCTTGTAAAGAGACAACTTGCCCTGTGATTGAATGGAAGTTATTCACTTTGTATCAGACTTGTTTTCTGTTGGATGTTGCCACTAAGGCAATATGTGTTGCTTAGTGTGCTCTAACTACATGAATATGCCACAGCATACTGATCTCCCTTCACATAGGTTAAATCTTCAGTTTGTGTTCAGTGTAGGAAGCTGTTGGTGTATCTCCTCATAGTTTAAAGGACTTGTTTAGCACACCACTGAATGGAGGTCATGACATTGCCCTAGATACTACCGTAGTTTCCTGAAATAGTCACGTGGCCTCAATTTGTGTTACTGCAATGATGTAGACTATTGATGTTATTGATCCATCTTTTTTTTAAATGGGAAACACATTACCAAGTTGTCATATATTAGTTGTTTTAGAATCAGATTGTTTGACAGGTTTAAAAAATGATAGTGTACGCAAGACATAGAAAAGAAATTACCAAAATAAATACAACACCAGTCTTTGACTTTGTTTAATGCACATTTATTTTGAGCAGAAAATGAGTTCAATGTACTTGAAAGCAGAATGAATCAGAACAAGAATTAAAAACTAAAGTCCATAATGTTGGATGAAACTACATTTGTTGAGCACAAATGTTTTGAAGTCCAATATACAAAATACAACTCTCCTCAACAGAGGTAAATGCGTACATGAAATATTCCACATAGTGAATTGTAGATACATACTCAAGGAAATTAGGTTCTGTGTAAGAATATCCTCCTTTCTTTCTGGTGGTTACTGACTCTTTCTTGAGCCCTGGGTACTGCTTACCAGTCACAGGGCCAGTGCTCTGTGTAAAGTGGATTTGCAAATTAAGCTAATTAAAATTGGCAGTATCAACCTACCTGTTAGACCTCTCAGCCTAAGGGTGGTCACCCCTAACTTTTTGCCTGCCTCCCTCCACTTTTTGGATGCTGTTTTGACAGTTTTTCAGACTCTGTGCACTTTACCCCTGCTACCCAGTGCTATAGTGCATATGCTCTCTCCCTTTAAACATGATAACATTGGATCATTCCCAATTGGATTATTTAATATATTTATAAGTCCCTAGTAAAGTGCACTATATACGCCCAGGGCCTGTAGATTAAATGCTACTAGTGGGCCTGCAGCACTGATTGTGCCACCCACTTGAGTAGTCCCTTACCCATGTCTCAGGCCTGCCATTGCAAGGCATGTGTGTACAGTTTCACTGCCAATTTGACTTGGCATTTAAAAGTACTTGCCAAGCATAACACTCCCGTTTTCTACATATACGTCACCCCTAAGGTAGGCCCTAGGTGATCCATAGGGCATGGTGCTGTGTAGGCAAAAGGCAGGACATGTACCTGTGTAGTTTACCTGTCCTGGTAGTGTAAAACTCCTAAATTTGTTTTTGCACTGCTGTGAGGCCTGCTCCTTCATAGGCTAACATTAGGACTACCCTCATATACTGTTTGAGTGGTAGCTGCTGATCTGAAAGGAGTAGGAAGGTCACATTTAGTATGGCCAGAATGGTAATACAGAATCCTGCTGACTGGCGAAGTTGGATTTCATATTACTATTTTAGAAATGCCACTTTTAGAAAGTGAGCATTTCTCTGCACTTAAATCCTTCTGTGCCTTACAATCCACATCTGGCTAGGTTCAGTTGACAGCTCACTTGTGCATTCACTCAGACAAACCCCAAACACAGGATGCTCAGCCTCACTTGCGTACATCTGCATTTTGAATGGGTCTTCCTGGGCTGAGAGGGTGGAGGGCCTGACACTTACATGTGAAAGGACAGTAGCTTGCCCTCACACAAAGGACTGCCACACCCCCTACTGGGACCCTGGCAGACAGGATTGAACTGAAACGGGACCTTGTGCACTTCTAAGCCACTCTTCGAAGTCTCCCCCACTTCAAAGGCATTATTGAGTATTTAAACAGGGCCTCTGCCCCTACCAACTCAGAAACTTCCTGGAGAAGAAACGTGAACCAGAACCTGCAACCTGCCATGAATAACTGACTGGCCACCCAGAGGACTCACCTGACTGCTTTCTGTGAAGGACTGCTGCCTTGCTGTTGCCCTGCTGCCTTGCTGCTCACTGGCTGTGCTGAGAAGTGATCTCCAAGGGCTTGGATGGAGCTTACCTCCTGTTCCTTGAAGTCTCAGGACCAAAATGACTTCATCTCTGAAAGAAGAACTCCTTGAGTGGCAAAAAGCGACGCATAGCATGCAGGAATGACGCACAGCCTGCATCGTGGCGAAAAATTCACCGCAAGCCGAACCGGAACGACTCAGCCTGACTTCCCAACTAGAAGATCGACGCAGCACCAGCGTAGCAACTGGAAATTCAAAGCACAGCCCACTGGATCGACGCTCAGCCGAGCCGCAATGACGCAGCCTGACTTCCAGAGAGTAATTGATGCAGTGCCTGCTGTGCGGTAGAAATTTCCACGCAACGCCCACCGAATTGACACAGCCCCTGTGACTTTGTCTTGTCAATGCCGGAATTCCACATATCATCCCCGGGGCATCTGAAAACCCCGCAACCCGAAGAGGATCCAAGATCGAGCACCGGAATTCAAGGCAAAGCCTTCCCTACGTAAAAAACAAATGATACATTGACGTGTGTGGCCCGAGAAATCGACGCCCACCTCCATGTTTTCCACAGATCTCATCCTCTGCGGCTCCTTGCGGAGATTTTGCACACAGACCAGGTACTTTGTGCTTGTAAGAGACATTTGTTGGTTTTTAGAGACTAAAGACACTTTATATCCTTTTTACAGTGATATTCCAAAATATACTTATTGCATCTTAATCGTTTTGACCTGCATTTTTACCAAATAAATATTATGTATTTTTCTAAACACTTTGTGATGTATTTTTGTGGTGTTCTACTGTGTTAGTGTATGATTTATTGCACAAATACTTTACACATTGCCTTCTAAGGTAAGCCTGACTGCTCAGTGCCAAGCTATCAGGGGGGGGACACTGGATAATTTGGATTGTGGGTGATTTACCCTGACTAGAGTGAGGGTCCTTGCTTGGACAGGGGGTAACCTGACTGCCAACCAAAGACCCCATTTCTAACACTTCCTACAGGTCCCTAGTATATGGTAGGGGGTGTAGTTTTAGGGACCCCAGCACAGGTAGTGCACCCTGCTAAGGTGCCCAGTGTCATTTTAAAGGCAGGACTCCCTTTTAAATTAAAGTTATATGCAAATTCAACTTTGGAATTAAAAGTGCTTCCAAAGTCTTAAATTACCTTATTTTTACATGTAAGTCACCCTAAGGTGTGCCCTATGTGCCTCTAGGGTTGGGTGCATTTAACTATAAGCATGGACTTTACAAAATTGTTTTATAAGCCCTATTGAGGTAAAATAGCCAAATGTGTTTTTCCCTCACTGTAGTGAATGGCCTCCATAGGCTAAAATAAGGAGACTTTATTTTAATTTACAATGTCCTCCTAAGTGTCAGATACCTCAAGTTTGGTATCAAATTAATTGTTATAATAAATCCCACAACTTACAATTGTTGAATTTAGCATAACTAGTCCGGGGAAAGAGTTTGAAACTCTAAAACTCTAAAAAGTTGCCAACTTCAGCCCTGCAGTGCCTTCTTTGATTGGCCAGCCTCTGGCAGCCTGACCAGGCTGCCTTGATGAGGTGTGAAGTAGCCTGGGCTGAACATAAAGAATGTGCCTGGGGGAGGAGAACTCCCTCGGCAGATGGGGAAGCAGGAAGTGGGGTGGGCTGCCAAACTGGTCTTCAAAGGCAAGGAAGGACATTTAGAGCAATGCAGCACCACCCTCACATCCTGCAACCTCCGAAAATTAGGTGCCCCCTTGATTAGATTAGGACAGGATAGGGGTCTGTTTAGGATTGTTAGCCATACCAGTGGGTGGGCTCAAACAGATGTAATCTCCGAAAATGGGTTTCAGCTGTGATGGATTTTTTAAGAATGATACTCCCTGGGATTGATTTTTGCCACACTTCCCATGAAGTGGTCATCACAGGGGGAAGGACCCTGCCCCTGATTGGAGAACCAGGATCTCCCTGTTTTTCACCCAGGAGCAATGATAACTATGGTAGAGCTGCACCCACACCTCAGATCCCTACAACAAGAACATGAGAAGAAGGACTGCCCTGCTGGACCCCTGACCTGCACCTGGACACTGCACTCTGAAGGACTGCACCAGCTGCACACTTGAGCTTCACCACAAGAAGGACTTTGCTTGGATTCAACTGGTTCAAAGAGAGACTCCTGTTTGCTACAGATGAAGAATTGCTAGCCAGACTGCCCTGCACCAACTCCTGAAGAAACTACCAGCTGACCACTGTCTAATGGCCAATTTGGAGTTTGCACCCGTTGCATTCTGGGAGTTGTAGTCCGCACCCTCAAGGAGCAACTTGGAGCTTGGATTATGCTGATGGAGTTTAATAATATAATTTGTTCGGGGTAGAAGCAGACCTCCCCCATGACATAATAAGCGCTGCATAGACCAATTGAAAGACTGAAGCAAGATAGTCTGAAAGGTGGTACTGGACCCATTTTTTGGGGGGTAACTCAATATCATAACAGAACAGGGTGTGAGAGAATCAGACCGTGTTAGAAGAATGAAAAGGTATCAATTGTTGGACAAAGAGTTGACAAATAGCTTGAATAACATTCCAAGCGAGACTGGGAAGTAAATGGTGAATAATTGTATTTATAATTTCAGAATGAGAAAATAGTGAGAATCACCATAATATAGGGCTACCAACTAAAAGTCAAAGAAGTAGTTAAAATAGTTATTATAAAGTATTGAATTTATGAAGTCAGCAAAAAAGAAGGCTGCCACATGATAGTGATTAAATTAATGTTAAAAAAATTACTAGTTAATGATTGACTCTCTAGAGAAAATTGGACAGTTAAGAAAAAGGGGAAATCTTAAAGATTAGGAAACAAGTAAGCATAATAGTGAACAAATGAAGTATTAGGTAATCACTGGACAAATGAATACATTTTGAATCTATAGAATTATAAAAATAGATAGACTGGTACACAGTATGGTTTGTCAAAAGAATGTGGAAATGTTTTAAGATATTAAATGGATTGAATATTATTTTTTTAGAGTTGTTTGAGTATGGCGACAATCATGATACTTTTTAGAAAAGAATGAGAAGTATAGAGACAGGAGTAAAAGTTATCTGGTGAATAAAGCATTGATGTTGTTAAACTCCTAATTGTAGACACTATGAAAGTGTAAAGACTGTTTTTGTATATTTTTAGTTAAATCTCATGAAAGAAAGAATCTGCACACTAAGGAACGTGTCCTGAAGAAAATGAGGTGAACGAACAGAAAAACCACCGAAACGGTGTGTTGACAGTTTCTTAGAGTGTATATGAGAGATAAAGGGCCAGATGTATGAAAACGTTTTGCACTCGCAAACGGTGCAAATCGGTAAATTCGGCCGTTTGTGAGTGCAAAACAGTGGTCTGCGATGCATGAAATGCATCCACAGACCACAAATAAGAAATCGCTAAAATTGCGATTTCTTGCGTTGCGACCTGGAAATTGCGAGTCGCAATTTGCGATTCGCAAATTCCAGGTCATAAGGCTATGCTGGAAAAAATCGCAAATTGCGATTTTTCCAAAAATGGCAAATTGCGATTTTTCCAAAAATGGCATTTTGCACTTGCAAAATACCATGATATGCAACCAGGTGGTAAACTGGTGCTAAATTTAAAAATGCAGTAAAACTGCATTTTTAAATTGAACATGTAAAGCACACATGCCCTTTTGGCATGTGTGTACCTTACATGTTTAAAAAAATATATTTTGGGGTGCAGGAGAGAGGGCCTTAGGCCCCCAGCACCCTGGCCTTTTGCATTTCCCAAATTGCGATTTCTGGTTCAGTAATCGCAATTTTGGAAATGCAAAAAATTTGCAGCTATGGGCCATAGCTGCGAATGGGGCCGGTATCGTAATTTGCGATTCAGTAATAGCATTTGTGATTTTTAAGAAATCGCTATTACCAATTCGCAAATGTGATACATGGCCCTTTGCGAGTCGGTAATAGCGATTTCTTAAAAATCGCTATTACCGAATTGCAATGGGCCGTGATGATACATCTGGCCCAAAGTTTAAAGTGACAGTTTGTTAGAGTGTTAGGGATATGAGGGAGGACTTTTTAGGTGTTCATGAGAATGTTTTTAATGTAATAGATGACTACTTTTTGTCATATGTGAAAGGAATATGAAGTAGTATATACTGCAGAGGCTGCATTGTGTATTTATTGAAAGAATGATATAAAAACAAAAAGGAATGAAAAAGTAAGAACATACTGTGGTCTACTAAGTGTATTATATTTGAAATAGGGTTTGGATACAGCTACAAGTTAGTCATCAGTCATCTTTTATAATATAAGTGCCTCAGCAATATTTTCTAAGTTTCTTGGTTTTTAGAACAATTCCCAAAGGGATTTATTTTTGTTTGAGTATCTACTCTAATAATTTCATCCACCATGACTATCAATTTGCCCTCTATAAAGCATAAGTTGCTCCTCCCTGCCATTGTGATTAAGAACTAAATAAATTAGTGCTCCTAATGTTATTTGAAAAATAATGACAAAACAAAAAAGTGAAAAAAAGAGGGAGAATTTAAAAAAGAAAATAACCTAGCTGTTTAGTGGCAAGGTCGTTCTCAGATTGGTGGACAGCAGTGGAATGGCAGAGGATCATGATCGGAAATGGAGTGTGTTTTAAAGTGTGCTTAGCATGTGTTCACCATTTTCCAAAATACATCAGGTGGTGGGCTGCTAGCATCCATCCAACAGCCACAGTGATAGTACAAAGCTGAACATGTCCCACGAGTGACTTTTGCAATCATGGGATCACAAACGGTACACCACAAGCACAACTGTGTTATTTAAATATGGCTGGTGCAATGCCACCATCCTGATGGCAAAGGAGTAATACTCATCAGCATTGGAGTACGCCACATTGGATGAAGGATACAGCTAGCGTGACTAAGTACACTCCATCAACACGGATGGCAGTTGAACAGCCATAGATCTAAATATGGCGGTCAAAACACCGTCAGGTTGACAGAGTACTTGGAACACCCCAGAAGCAGATTGGCAGTAATACCGTCAAGGCCTTAATCAGACCCTAAGTGTTGAAATAAAGAAATATGGAAAATGAGAAGGCAAAAATGGCCATTTGTGACAGTGTTTTTTTCATCTGTAACTTTTTGTTATGAAGGCTGCTTAACAAAAGCAATATACCATTGTGTCTACTAGGCCATTCTGGTGCTGGGATATGTATGGTTTGTACGTTTTCTAAGAAACCAAGTTACCCTGAGACAACAACTGAGATGCCCTGTAGAATGTTTTTTCTTTGTGTACCCAGTATAGACCATTTCTTATGGTGAAATGTGTAGAGAGAAAAGGAGTTTCAAGGAAACTTCTGAAATGGAAACAAAACATGGAGTCTAGGAGCAATGGTTATTTGTACATCTCTGAATTTGTGGGTGCCAGTAGTAGCATATGATTTAGAGGGTATTTTTCAAAATAACTTTTTTCTTACAAATTGGCTTCCATTTGGAACACACAAATGCAGTGAAATTCAATTGGTAATAACAAATATTCTACTATTCTATGCTCCCACATGCCTTCCATTTAAACAGGTGCCTATTGCCAACAGCAGCAAATGGCCCGAAGCGCAACATGGGCACAGCATATTTTTCCACTGAAATCTGACCCTTTTTTTCTATTGTGGGTAGCAGTGGACTTTGGCCCATAGCTGAACCAGCTCCTAAACGCATTTTGCACACTTGAACATTTTTTTAAACTAGACACCTGGGGGAATCTATGGTTTGTGACTTGAGTGGCTCTCCCCGGGTTATTTTACTCAGAACCATAGGCAACATCAAACTTTGACAAAAAAAAAATTGTAATCACATTTCCATGATTGACGGTTCTGAAATCTGTGAGGAGTCACAAACATCCTTCCACCTTTCATTCCCCCAAGCCTCTCAATAAAAATGGTACCTCACTTGTGTGAGTAGATCTCATGCTTGCAACAGGAAACGCCCCAATACATCACATTTTTCTAATAAAAGCTGCTCCTTTTTCCAAGTGGGTAGTAGTGGCTATTAGGCTGTAGCTCAGATGGCACCTAGGGAAACCTAGCAAATGTGCACATTTTTGAAAACTAAACACCAGTTGGAATCCAGGGTGGGGTGACTTGAATGGCCTTCACCAGGCTTTTTTACCCAGAATCCCTTGCAAAGTTCAAACATTGAGTAAAAAAAACACATTGTCCTTGCATTTCTGTAATGGAAACTTCTGGAATATGTAGACAGTCACAAACATCCTATCATCAGCATTCTTCCAAGTTTCCCAGTAAAAATTATAACACACGTGTGTTGGTAGGCCTACTGCCCGTGATAGGAAACAGTCTAAGTCACGGATGCATTGCATTTCCATTCTAAATACATTGGATTTTGAGCCATAACTCATCTGGCACCTAGGTAAACCAAACAAACTTGCATGATTTTGAAAACCAGACATCTGGAAAAATCCAGGTTAGGTTTACTAACATGGCCCTCACAGGTTGTTTTATTCAGAAGCCATTGCGAACCTCAAACTTGGGGGAAAAACACACATTTTCCTCAACTTTCTGTGACAGAAAGTTCTGGAATCTGTGGGGAGCCACATTTTGCCTACCACCCTGAGTTCCCACATGTTCCTTAATAAGACTAGTAACCCACTTAGATGGTAGAGCCAGGAAACCACAACACAGAAGGCCCTAAAGCACTATGGTCCATATTTAAACTTTTTCATACAAAACTGCGCTAACGCAGTTTTGCGTGAAAAAGTTTACCACCAGCTTGCACCATTTCAGAGTGCAATCTGGGTGCCATATTTAAGGAATGGTGAAAGCCGGCGCTAAGGGTGGGCTAACGCCAAGGAAAATAATGTTAGCTGGGTGGGGGTGGCGGTATGGGGGAATTGGGTTTTGCACTGAAAAATGAAATTAGGCTGATTAGAGTTTACAAAAAAAATTACTCTAACCAGCCTAGTGTCATTTCTCAATCCAAAACCTACCACAGCACATGACTCCTCTCCTAGAAAAGACAGAATTCATGCCCACCAAAGCAATGGCCAGCCAAGAGGACAAGGATCCCCTGGGCATGGCCATTGCACCTGGTGTCATGTAAGAGCCAATGGCACTTTTAAAACTTAAACCAAATACTTACCTCTACTTACCTATACTTACCTGGGATGGGGTTCCCCATCCCCTGGTGTCCCTCTGGTGTGGGTCAGGGTATCCCTGGGGCCTGGGGAGGGCAGCTGTGGCTTATTCCATGGTGTTCCACCATGGAAATGGGTTCACAGGTCCCCTAACACCTGCCATGACCAGGTGTTAAATAATGGCTCTAAGCAGGCTTAGCACCATTATTTAGGCCCACCTCCCTCCCGTGCACCATTTTTGCATGGGAGGATAAATAATGCGCCTGGGCCTTGGAGCCATTTTTTGTCCTGGAAAGCCTACCTTGCATCTCATTGACGCCAGGTAGTTTCCTGCATCCAAAAAATTACTTTAACTCCAATGTTTTGATGTTAGACCAGTCTAGTGTCAAAATATATATATGGACTTATAGGTTTGCGCTGAAGTAGCATAAAATATATGTCACTAATTCCGCTCAGAGTATAAATCTGGGACTATGTTGATAAGTAAGCAGTATGGGTAGCTACGGTATTTGAGGCTGTGATGTGGTGTAACCCATACAAACCTACAAACCCCTGACATTTATGGAAACTAGAAAACCAAAGGATTCCAGTGTGGTGTTCCTTGCAAGGATCCAGTGAGGTTTTCTTATCCACAATGCCCTTCAAACCTCAAACTTTGCCTGAAATCACACATTTTCCTGACATTTCTGTGATGGAAACCTTTGTAATCCACAAAAGTCCTACCACTCACTGTTACCTCACTTATACTAATAAAAATGCTGCAACAGTTATCTGACTGGACCTAGTGTTTACAACAGAAACAGATCACATCAAGGTCAATGGAAATCCCCTCACAAGGGCTCCCATTGACCTTGGTTTGCAAAACATTCTTTTTTTGTTCTTCCTTGGGGTCTAGTGGGCTTTCACCCCTCCCCCCTTGGAAGCAGATTAGGGGTTAATACCCCATCTGCCCCAGGTTGGGCAGAAAGACTGAGAGTATTGGAGTGGTGGGGGAGCACAAGCCCTTGCCTAAGGGATGACTCCCAATGTCCCTGGGGCTTAGGTGGTTTATCCCTGTTTGAGGATCGATCTCCTGTAGCAATCCCAAAGAAAAGATCTACCTGACAAAGGCATTATCAGAATAGGGTGATTCTTCCATTTATACCAATATCCCTTTTGAAACTATCAGTGCTCGGGAACTGAGATATACCACATGTCCAGATTCAGTTAAAGTAAAACAAGTCTGTAATGCTGTGATGATGTCAGTGTGTCCGCGTGGTTATTAAGCCTGTTGGACTTGGCCATCTCTGAAGGGTTACTGCCAAACCAATTTTGCCCGTCCGAACCTGTTAATTATGTATTTTAGGACTCTGTGCACTTCACCAGTGCTAACTAGTGGTAAAGTGATTGGTCTAACTCCTTCAAACATAATAACACTGGCTTACACACAATTGGCACATTTCATTTACTTATAAGTTCCTAGTGAAGTGGAATTACATGTACCCAATGCCTGTAAATGAAATGCAGCAAATGGTTTTGTAGCAGCCACTGTGCCACCCACTTAAAACACTCTGGAAACCTTATCTCAGACCTGTCATTCCAGGCTGCGTGGAGTTTAAAACTGCAAAATAGACTTGCCAAATTAAAAATGTTGTTAAGCCTAAACTTTACATGGAGAGGTGCTCCCATTAGTGTATAGCGCCACAACCCCTTAGTATGACAGATCGCTGTCCCCTGAAGCATCAATATGTAAATGTAGGGAGTAGTCAGGTGTTAAGCACCAAGGATGCTGGGCGCAGGCAGGTCTGGCACCATGTTGACATGAAGCCGGTTATGAACAACATGGACAGTAGCTGCATAGATTTGGTGAACTTTTGTGCTTTGGTTAACCAAGATCCCAATCTAGTGCTAAGCTGTTGGGTAGAATTTATGCTTTGTGTGAAAGGTATGCTTACCAGACTCGTGGCTAGTGCTGCCTCCCTTGGTAAACCATAGTTTGACAAAGATTGTAGGGTGGCAAATAACACCCTTCGTAGGGCCTTAAAGCAAATCTGTAGAGATAGAGCTTAATTTCAGCCACTAGAAAGGCTTATTCTTTGGCACTGAGAAATAGGAAGCTGGCTTTTAAGGATGAAAACTGGGAGGCTATTTTGCTCACCTGTCAGAATAAAGACTCCTGGATATTATGGAAGGTGGTTCAGGCAGGCCTATTACCGGTCTTACCTCCAGATAAAGTTACCATCCATATTACCCCTAAAGTTTGGATTGAGCATTTTTCCACTGTTTACTCCTCCAATACTGTGACTTTAGATTCAGGATTGATTGGGGGATTCTTATGCAATGGACTTTCTTTTGGGGAAGAGTAAGCCATCCATGATAGCCCATGCAAAAAAGCACCGGGTCTGGACAGGGTCCCTCTGGATTTATTTAAAGATGATCATAGGTTTTTGACCCCCTTGCTTACTAGCGTTTTGAACTCAGCTTGTCGGGAGAGGGTTCTGACTTCTTGGCGTATGTCAATTTTTATATCTATTTTTAAAAAGGTTAATGCTCAAGACCCGAGGTGCTACCATCTGATATGCCTGCTCTATTCCACAACCAAAATAACTGGTAGAGTCATATTATAACAGCTTCTTTTCTGGTAATTGAGAATAATATCCTCTCTCCGGTAATATATGGTTTAAGGAATGGCCTTAGGAAAACTGAACAGTGCTTGAATTGACATCTTATTGTGGTCAACTATAAATATGCAAAGGGCATTCCCATCATCTGGCATTCAAGGATTTATTGAGTGTATTCGACTGTCTCAACAGGTCTAATCTACGGCTATTCTTGTGTCCATGGGCTTAGATTAAGGTTTGCTTTCCTTTTTAAGACTCCTCCACCAGGATCTCATGGCCTCAGTGAGATATGGGAAGGCTGGTGAGTGTACAAACCTTGTAAATTAAAGTCAATCCTGGAGTACTCAAAGGTTGTGTTTTTCATCTCCTTTACTCTTTTTATATTAATGATTTGAAAAGTACATTGGTGTCTGCAGTGGCTGACGTACCGCGTGTTGAGAAGAAAAACGCGCTTGCAGTTTTCTACACGGATGACGTGGTGCTTCTTGCTAGAACGGCACACAACCTGAAGAATTTGATGTCCAGCTTTGTGGCATTTATTAAGCGGCTAGATTTGGAGACCAACTTTACAAAAACCTTTACCCTCAGTATAGGAGGGAAATATCGGGATAGGATGAGCTCTTTTTCATACCTTGGATTGGATTTCTATGATGCCTTACCTGGTCTGCATGTCTTAGAAACAGATTGACCTGTTTCTCTAGTGGTGTCGGTACCACCTTTTCTCTTGCTGCCACTATTGATAGAAAATCTGTTGCCCCAGATTTAGAAATCTATAAAAGGAAATGCCTCCCGATTTTGACATATGCTATTCCGGTATGGGACTACAGAGATTTTGGGTCCATCTGAGTGGACAAGAACAGATTCTGCTGATGCCTGCTGAGCCCCCCCTTCCTTGACCACTCATTTCTCTCTGCATCAAGAACTAGGCCGAGAGATTGTTCAAGATCTCATTAACAAAGCCCCTATGGGGCTTCTGGTGTTTGATTTGGATGAACAAGGAAGCAGAGCTTAATCAGGGCATTATAAGAGATTGTCTTTGAAGTGATCATGGGATGAACATCCTGTGGTTAAAGTATATAAGAGACATGATTTTGGCTTTGGGCTGTGCATATTAGTTTGAGAACCAAGATACATCACAAAAAAAAACTGGGTTCAGCTTTGTTTTTCAGCATAAGCAGGCCACCAGGGATGATGTAGATGTGGTGAAGCTAGCTGTAAGCTAATACTGTTTGATTCAGATGGCTCCTTATTTACTTTGTTACAAAATATGTATGAATGTACCTCACTGACTTGATTTAGCTAGGAAGGATAATCCGGCTGCCGTGTTTTCCACTAGGACAATACTCCTTGGTTGATATATGTATTTGCCCATTGATGAACAATCAACAAATACCAACCTTATTGTGCTTTATTTTCTTGTGTAATTTTTATCTTCCTTACTAGAATATTTTTATTGCCACTGCTTTGTAGACAGAAGTTCACAAAGTGTAAAGCTACATGGTCTTTTTTAAAGAAACTTAATGACTATGACACTTGTTATTCAGTTGACTGCTTTTTGAGAACTATTTTGGTCAGAGGCAGACTATGTTAATCTAACTAATGATCGTTCATTCTAACTGCACTTTGTACCTTGTTGTTTATAGCCCCTTGTATAAATTGCACAATGTGATATTCTATCTTATGTTTTGTTGGCAAAATTCTTAAACAAGGCATTATATTTATGGTATGTATTTTTAGCATATTTTAAATAGTTTATATGTTTATTCTTTTCTTTTAACAAGCGTCTTTTGTAATGTGTATATCTTTTATGATCAACCTTGGTATGACTGAATAAAGATTTTATGATGATGATAAATATAATTTGTATTTTTAACCAAACAAAAATATGAAAACAATAAAAACCACTATTGTGCTAGGTATGTCCATGGCAATTAGTAAAAAATCATAAAAGGGCTTGTTTCACTCCTCTAGGTGGTGGAAGCCAGGCACCTCAAATATTGGGTAGTGGGGAGAGGGTCACTTTCTGAGAGGCTTTAGTAAAGGAGTGGTTGCTTAGGAGGGGGGTTTAAGAGTAGATGAGATGAGTGTAATGGATATTCAGGAAGTATGAGGTGCAGGGATGGCTGCAGTGGTTAAGGAAGTGTGTGTGTGTGTTTATGTTGTTGTGAGGTTGATTGTGAGACTGTTGTGTTTGGATCATGTTTGATTGTGGATCTGGGTGTCTGTTTTGGTGTGTGATGAGGTTGTGCTTGATGGTGTATATTTGAATGATCGTGTGTGTTTGGTAGATAATACCTAGTTGAGGGTGTGGGTTTTTTGTCAGGATGTAGATGTAATTGAGGGTCTAGTTGCAGTGAGGGTGTGGTTGTGATTGAGGGTTTTGTTGTGTGGATCAGTCTGATTGTGTGTTTAATGGTGGATTCATTGGTGTATGCGAGTCACTGTGTGTGTTGGATCTGTCTGTGGTGGTAGATGAGGTGGTGCTAGTTTGAGTGTCTATTTGTGTATGTTTGAGTATGTGTTGGGCCTGGCCCTTTGTGCAAGGTCATCTGTAAACTGTTTGCCTTCTTCCTTATATCTCTGCTAAATTTGTTTTTGATTGCCTTAGGACTCTGAGCACTTTACCACTGCTAACCAGTGCTAAAGTGCATGTGCTGTCTACTTCAAACATAGTAGTTTTGGCTTATCCCAAACTGGAATATTTCATTTACTTATAAGTCACCAGTAAAGTAGTGCTATTTGTACCCAGGACCTCTAGATCAAATGCTACCAGTGGGCCTGCAGCACTGATTGTGCCACCCACTGAAGGAGCCCTCTAAACATGTTTTTCGCCTGCCATTGCAGAGCCTGTGTGTACAGTTTAAATTCCCATTTCAACCTAGTCAAGTAACCTTCTTGTCAGACCTTTAATATGCATAAAACAACTCTAGGGTAGGATCTGGACAGCAGAGTTGACAGGGTGCAATTGATTTAAAAATTAGGGCATGTACTTTTAAGTTTTACAAGTCCTCATAGCAAAAACCTCTTAAATTTGTTGTTCAATACTGCAAGGCTGTAGGAGCCTGGTCTTGTTTGTAGTGGGTGCCAATGGTACTTATACCTTATACCAGGTCCTGCTATCCCTTATTAGTAGAGTGTAGTAGTGTTCTAGCAGCTTAGGCTATAGCAGAGCAGCCAAGGCTGAACTAGGAGACATGCAAAGCTCATGCAATACCACTTATATCATCTAGGTACTATATCATAAGAAAGACAATACTCATAGTTACAAAAAATAAAGGTACTTTATTTTAGTGACAATGTGCCAAAAATATCTCAGAGGATATACTCCCTTGGGAGGTAAGTAACATACACAAAATATACACAAATAACCAAATCAGGTAAGTAAGACAGTCAGAAAGTAAAATGCAATAGGCCTAGGGGCAATACAAACCATATACAGTGGAATGCGAACCACAAATGCACCCCTAGGCAAGTGTAATGTGTAGAGGGTCGCTGGGATTGTGAGAAAGCGCTAAGGGTGTAAAGGCGACCCCACCCCAGGTCCCAGGAAAGCAGGAGTAAAGCACTACTATTTCCCCAAAACCACACTAAAATCGTGATAAAGGATTTTGCAAGGACCACAACAGACTGCAAAGCACTGAAGATGGATTCCTGGCCCTGAAGACCTGTAAAGAAGGGGACTAAGTCAGAGAGTCACTAAAGTGTCCAGAGGGGGGAAGGAGCCCTCTAAACCCTGAATGAAGGTGCAAAATGGCTCCCTCTGGTTGGAAGAAGATGCTAGTTTTGCACCAACGAAAAGAGGTAGGAGTCTCTGCTTTGTGCAGAAAATGTCCCACGGCACGTTGGAGGATGCAGAGTTGTTTCCTTGGCAAAATACCACAAACAAGCCTTACTACCTGCAAGAGTCACAGTTAAAGAAAAAGGGTGCTGCCCGGGCCCAGGAAGGACCAGGATGTCGCCACTCAGGTGGGAGGCAGAGGGGGCCCTCTGCAACATAGATAGTCCACTGAAAGGAGGGAAGCACCCGCAGGAGTCCTTAAACATGGGTTCAAGAAGACTCAACATGGTGGTCATCTCAACACTGCAAAGAGAGGTCCCACGACACCGGAGGTCAACTCAGGGAGCTGAGCATCACAGGACAGAGTGCTGGGGACCTAGGCTCAGCTGTGCATGCAGGATTTCTTGAAAATGTGCACAGAAGCCCTTGTAGCAGCAGATCAAATGGTGCACAGGATTACTGTCTGGGCAGGGGAGGCAAGGGTGTACCTCCTCCAAACTCAGACAGTTGGACCACTGGACAGTCGGGGTAACTTGGGTCCACCACCTATGTTCCAGGGACCACGCTCGTCAGGATGAGAGGGGACCCAGAGTACCGGTGATGCTGTAGTTTGTTCCCTGCTTGAGCAGGGGGAAGATTCTGTTGACCCATGGGAGATTTCTTTGTGACTTCCAGTGCAGGGTGAAGGCAGACAGCCCCCTGAGCATGCGCCACCAGGAGACAGTTGAAAAAGCCGGCAGGATTAGGTGCTACAATATCGCTGGTAGTCTTCTGGCTACTTTGTTGCAGTTTTGCAGGTGTACTGGAGCAGTCAGCGGTCGATCCTTGGCAGAAGTCAAAGAGAGAAGTGCAGAGAAGTCCTGGTGGATTCTTGCAAGTCATAATCTGATGAGAAGCCCACAAGAGAGACCTTAAATAGACCTCAGAGGAGGATTGGCTACCTAGCCAGGTATGCACCTATCAGGTGCGGTCTCTGATGTCACCTGTTGGCACTAGCCACTCAGAGCCCTCCAGAGTGTCCCCACACCTCTGAAAACAAGATGGCAGAGGTCTGAGACACACTGGAACATCTCTGGGCACCACCCCTGGGTTGGTGATGGACAGGGGAGTGGTCACTCCCCTTTCCTTTGTCAAGTTTCACACCAGAGCAGGGACTGGGGTTCCCTAAACCTGTGTAGACTGGCTTAATCAAGGAGGGCACCATCTGTGCCCTTCAAAGCATTTCCGGAAGCTGGGGAGGCTACCCCTCCCCAGCCTGTAACACCTATTTCCAAAGGGAGAGGGTGTAACACCCTGCTCTCATAGGAAATGCTTTGTTCTGCCTTCCTGGGACTGTGCTGCCCAGACCCCAGGAGGGCGAAACCCTGTCTGTGAGGTGGCATCAGCTGTAGCAGAAGTGCAAGCCTGAGACAGCTGGTTTGGCAGTACTGGGGGTCCATAGTGGAGCCCCCAGGATGCATGAAATTGACTCCCCAATTCCAGATTTGGAATCAGGGGGACAATTCCATGATCTTAGACATGTTACATGGTCATTTTCAGAGTTACCATTGTGAAGCTACATATAGGTATTGACTTATATGTAGTGCACGCGTGTAATGGTGTCCCCGCACTCAAAAAATCCAGGGAAGTGGCCCTGAACTATGTGGGAGCACATTTGCTAGTGCAAGGGTGTCCTCACACTTAGTAACTTTGCACCTAACCTTCAGCAAGTGAAGGTTAGACATATAGGTGACTTATTAGTTACTTAAGTGTAGCGAAAATGGATGTGAAATAACGTGTGGGTTTGTCTGAGCTCCCTATGGGTGGCAAAATAAATTCTGCAGCCAATATGGATCTTCTGGAACCCCAATGCCCTGGGTACCTAGGTACCATACATCAGGGACTTATAAGGGGGGTCCAGGATGCCAATCAGAATTGGTAAATGTACTCACTAGCCACAAACTATGAGTATTGGGGTCCTGGCTAGCAGGATCCCAGTGAGACAGGCAAAAACATACTGACATACATGTAAAATTGGGGGTAACATGCCAAGAAAGATGGTACTTTCCTACAAAGGCCTAGCTCTCCCATAGGATAACATTGGAGGTGGTGCCTTAAGCCAGAGAGAGCATGAGCACTCCATTCCATGTAGGGGGATGGACCACCTCAACAATTTAGCATTTTCAACTTTCATTTGTTGAAGCCATAATAGAGGTTTGTGGTCTGTTTGAACAATAAAGTGAGGCCCAAAGAGTTATGGTCTTAACCTTTTCAAGGCCCAAACCACAGCAAAGTCCTCCCTCTCTATGGCAGACCAAAGCTTTTCTCTAGGGGTCACCATCCAGCTTATGAAAGCAACAGGTTGATCCTGGCCCTCTTTGTTTAGCTGTGATAGTACTGCCCCTACCCCTATTTCAGAAGCATCCGTTTGTACTATGATTTTTTTGGATTAAGAAGGGCTTTTGAGGACAGGTGCAGAGCACATGGCCTGTTTGAGCTCATCAAAAGCCTTTTGACAGTTAGCTGTCCATAATACCTTTTAGGCATTTTCTTTGATGTGAGATCATTAAGAGGGGCAGCTATGGTACCATAATTCTTGATGAACCTCCCATAGTACCCAGTGAGGTCTAGGAAGGCTCTCACCTGGGTCTGAGTTGCAGGGGGAGTCCACTCCATAATGGTTTGGACTTTCCCCTGCAGGGGTGCAATCTGTTCTCCACTTACCAAATGGCCCAGATAAACCACTTTCCTCTGCCCTACCTGGCACTTCGAGTCCTTGATAGGGAGGCCTGCCATTTGCAGGGCCTCCAAAACCTTCCACAGGTGGACCAGGTGATCATCCCAGGTGGAGCCAAAGACAGCAATATCATCTAGATATGCTGCACTAAAGGCTTCCAATCCTTGGAGGACTGTATTCACTAACCTCTGAAAAGTGGCAGGTGTATTTTTCAATCCAAAGGGCATAACTGGGAACTGATAATGCCCTCCAATGGTTTTAAATGCTGTCTTTGGTTTTGCATCTTCTGATAACTTAATCTGCCAATACCCTGCAGTTAAATCAAAAGTGCTTAGATACTTGGCAGAAGCCAATGTATCTATTAGCTCATCTGCCCTGGGTATAGGGTGAGCATCTGTTTTTGTTACTTGATTGAGACCCCTATAGTCCACAGAAAACCACATTTCTTTCTTTCCTTTTTTACTATGAGGTTTGGGGACAAGCACCACTGGGCTGGCCCAGGAGCTTTCAGAGGGTTCAATCACTCCAAGTTCTAACATTTTCTATACCTCTTGTTTGATACAGTCTCTAACAGGGTCAGGTTTTCTATGAATTTTACTTTTGACAGGTAAACTGTCTCTAGTGTCAATTGTGTGCTCACACCAGGTAGTTGTTCCTGAAATTAGTGAGACGAGGTCCAAGGAGATTTATGCAGTTGTCCTTCTGCTCAGGAGTAAGGCAATCTGCCAGTATATCTCTCTCCACTAAGCCATCAGCTTCAGTGGTGGAGAATGGGTCAGGGAGAGGGTCATTCTCTTCTTCCTGACCTTCATCTGTGGCTATAAGCAGGGATAGTCAGTCCTGTCATAGTAAGGTTTAAGGCGATTGACATGAAGCACCCTAAGGGGGCTTCTGGCAGTGCCCAGGTCTACCCAGTAGGTGACCTCACCTTTCTTCTCCATAATTAGATGGGGTACACTCCATTTGTCCTGGAGTGCTGTTGGTGCCACAGGCTCCAATACCCACACCTTCTGTCCTGGTTGGTACTGTGTCAGGACAGCCTTCTGGTCGTGCCATTGCTTTTGGAGCTCTTGGCTGGCCTGAAGGTTTTTAGTGGCATTTTTCATGTACTCAACCATCCTTGATCTGAGGTCAATCACATAGTCCACAATGGCTTGTTGGGGAGCTTTTAAAGGTTGTTCCCAACCCTCCCTCACAAGAGCAGTGTGTCCAAAGAGGAGTTCAAAGGGGCTAAAGCCCACTCCTTTCTGGGGTACCTCCCTATAGGCAAAAAGGAGGCATGGTAACAGGACATCCCATCTCCTCCTGAGTTTTTCAGGGAGTCCCATAAGCATGCCTTTGAGAGTTTTGTTAAATCTCTGAATCAATCCATTGTCTGTGGATGATAAGGAGTGGTGAACTTATAGGTAACACCACACTCCTTCCACATTGCTTTGAGGTGTGCAGACATGAAGTTACTACCTCTGTCTGATACCACTTCCTTAGGGAAACCCACTATGGTCTTTTGCCGGAGCTGTAGTGGTCCTAAAGGGTATAACTTCAGGATACTTAGTGGCATGGTCCACTACTACTAGGATCAATCTGTTTCCTGAAGCTGTTGGAGTGTCAAGGAGCCCAACAATGTTAACCCCTACCCCTTCAAAGGGTACCCCAACCACTGGAAGTGGAATTAAGGGGGGCTTGGGTGTGCCACCAGTCTTGCCACATGCTTGGCAGGTCACACAGGAGTGAAAGAACTCCTTTGTGTCCTCTGACATATTAGGCCAGTGAAACAGTGGAACAAGTCTGTCACAGGTTTTACTTTGACCCAAATGGCCAGCCAAAGGAATGTCATACGCCAAAGTCAGAAGAAACTCCCTGTACTGCAAAGGGATGACCAATCCCCTGGCAGCCCCAGGTTTATGGTTCCTTGCCTCAGTATAGGGAAGGTTGTCTTCCCAATAGACTTTGGGGGTATCAGTGACATCCCCATTTTGCTGTTTGACAGCTGGCTGTCTTAGACCCTCTAGTGTGGGACAGGTCTGCTGTGCCACACTCAGCTCCACCCTAGCAGGCCCCCTGCACCTACAAGCTCAGCAGTGTCAGCTGCCAGCTCCTCTGGTGTAGGTGCTGCACAGGGAGAGGATTCTTCTTCCTCAAAAGGGGAATCTTCTGGAGAGGGAGGGATAGTGGGCAAGGATTTACCCTTTCTACCCCTAGCTTTTGGGAGTACTTGGTCCATTTTTCCAGGGTCCAAGTTTCCCTGTCCTTTTTGCATCTGGGTCTGAGCCCTTGTGAGAGCAAAGATATGCCCTAGAATGTCCATCATTGCTGCATGAGCCTCCAACTCCACTTCAGCCCAAGCTGTTGTTTCCAAATAATTTCCTATTAAGCAGACTACAGGTAAATCAGTGGCTACCACAACTTTCTTTGGGCCAGTAACCCCCTCCCCAGTTGAGATTCACAACAGCCATGGGGTGGCTAAGAGTGTTGTTATGAGCATCAGTCACTTGGTACTGCTGACCAAGTAGGTGTTATTCAGGAGCAACCAGAGCAACCAGTTTCTCTATCACCATGGCGACACTTGCTCCTGTGTCCCTGTAGGCCTCAATCTCAACACCATTTATTAGGGGTAGTTGCTTGTACTTACCCATATTAAGGGGTCAAGCAACTAAGGTGGCAAAATCAATACCATCATCAGAGACTAAAACAGCCTCTGTGGTCTCCCTAACTAGACAACCCCCACTACATTACCAATGGTGAGCCCAGGTACACACTTTGGGCCTCATTCTGACCCTGGCGGTCCTAAACCGCCAGGGCCACGGGCAACGGAAGCACCGCCAACAGGCTGGCGGTGCTTCAGTGCCCATTCTGACCGCGGCGGTAAGGCCGCGGTCAGAAAAGGGGATCTGACGTTTTCCCGCCGGAATACCCCTGGCAGGGCTGAACCTCCATGGCGGCGCTGCAAGCAGCGCCGCCATGGGGATTCCGACCCCCTTCCCGCCAGCCTGTTTCTGGCGGTTTTGACCGCCAGGAACAGGATGGCAGGAACAGGTGTCGTGGGGCCCCTGGGGGCCCCAGCATGATTTTCACTGTCTGCATAGCAGACAGTGAAAATCTTGACGGGTGCAACTGCACCCGTCGCACCCCTGCAACATCGCCGGCTCCATTCGGAGCCGGCCTCTGTGTTGCCGGGCCTTTCCCGCTGGGCCGGCGCGCGCTCCTTTGGCAGGCGCCCGCCGGCCCAGCGAGAAAGCCAGAATGGCCTCCACGGTCTTTTGACCGCGGAGCGGCCAAATGGTGGTGACCGCAGGGCGGGCGGCTACCGCCGCCCGCCGCGGTCAGAATGACCGCCTTTGTCTGGCTATTTGTAGTGTTCTTCCCACCACAACTGCTATTACTAGGGACACTAGTGGATGCAGTTGGGAATGTGGTGGTGGGAGCCTTGGTGTTTGACTTTGGGCAGGTGGGATCACTTGCCCAATGGCCTTTACTTTTACATAAATAACACCATGGCTTCTTTTGATTGTGAGAAGAGGATTTAGACCCACCACCCCCCAGAGGATTTCTGTAGGTCTGATAAAGACTCAGAATTATTTTTGTCTTTGTCCTCACCCTTGTCATGAGACTTATCATCCTTCTTCTTGCCATCATTGTCACCCCCTGTATGAGCTTTTCTGCTCAACCTTGTTCTGACCCATTTGTCTGCCTTCTTTCCCAATTCTTGGGGAGAGGTCAGATCTGAGTCTACCGAGTATTGATGCAACAAGTCTGACACACAATTGTTCAAGATATGCTCTCTAAAAAGTAGATTATATAGGCTTTCATAATCAGTCAGCTTACTACTATGTAACCATCCCTCCAAGGCCTTCACTGAACAGTCTACAAAGTCTGTCCAGTCTTGAGAAGACTATTTTCTGGTATCTCTGAACTTTATCTTGTATTGTTCAGTGCTTAAGCCAAGTCCATCTAAGAGTGCGTCCTTCAAAACTTTGTAATTGTTGGCATCACTCTCCCTGACAGAAAGGAGTCTGTCCCACCTTTGCCACAAAAGAGCAGCCCACTGCCTTTGAGGGACCACCTGTACCATACAGGCCCTCTCAAGTGCAGAAAGCCACTTGTTAATGTCATCCCCCTCCTTGTAAGGGGGGCAATCTTATGCAGGTTTCTTGAATCTGTTTCTCTAACAGGATGACTATCAAGATTGCTGCTGTTGCTGCCACCTTGGGGAACTAACCCCAACTTCTGTCTTTCTCTCTCTACATCTAAGGATTCCTTATCTAAGGCCAACTGTTGCTGCTTTAGCCTTAGCCTATTATATAGGAAAAAAGTGGTATCACTGAATAACCCTTAGACCTGGATAGATAAATACTAGTAAGTACAAATTTTGGCCAAGAAGGGGGAAGTATAAACCTAGACTCCAACGTTAAACAAATTATGATTCTCTTCAATATCGTATTTTAAGTTGCTATGCATTTTATTTCTTTATCACAACATCCAATATGACCTCTTGTATTATAGATAAACTTGAAAATAATTTCTAGGTGCTCTAAAAATAACAACACAGTGAAAGTGAATATTGTGATAAATAAAGTGCTAGTGTTATGTAAAATAAATACAAAAATGTGGTTAAAAGACAAACAGTGAACTTCAAAAGGATTCCTTCAATCCAGGAGACTTGAAGTCACTATATTATTTTCACAGTAATCCACATTGATCATTTGTGTCGACGTTTCGACCATTATTAAGACATAAATCAGAAATGGGTCATCATCAGGACTGGGGATTCCTCTGAATTAGTAGCACAAGGGTAATTATATTATAATCCTGCCAGGATCATTTAAATTGTTTGACTTTATAAAATATGAGGGGCAATGGATCACTCACCTATATTGTGCAAGGTCATCTAGTTCAATAATCCTAGTATATTTCGTATGTGAGGTTATCAGCAATATTTATCCTTTTCCTAATAAGAGGAAAAAGGAAAAAATAATAAATAATTAAACAGGCCTATTGGGTCCTATATTTTGCCATTGCTGAGAAATTATCTCAGGCAGTGGTAGCAAGTATTATTTTCTTTTAAACAAATGCTAACCTTCTTGGAGATAAATATTTATAGTGAAATCAACAGAATGAAACTATATCTGAAGGTCTAATTATTGTTAATATCTTATTGTAGACTTACATCAATCCAAAATTAGCAAAATATTATTCTCTTCTTAGGGGTGCCCATGAAAGAATGGGAGATGTTCTGATTAGCATGACATTTTCTGCCTTACACTTTGCTGCAGTGACGAAGTGTAACTTTAAGGCTTAAATTCCCTGTAAGAAAATAAATATAATCCAAAATGTATCTCTATGACCTACAAAGCGGATTGAAAAAAGGACATTTGATCTTTAACTTACTTCCTTTCGTATACGACTGCCGCGCTGCAGGACACTGATTAGTGTTCTAAAAGGGGGTCTGTAAACCGGCCTTTGAAATAAGCTGCAGTCATACGTGGCGTTTACGTCACCACTCTGAAGGTTCCCTTTCTCGTCCACAGAACGAGCTGCCATAGAAATAGAAGGCAGTTGTGTATAGCGCTAAAGTTGCCACTCTCGCGGTCCTCTTTCTGGTCCGTATTTAGAAAGTGCATAATGATATAGCCGCGATTGAATGATGTGTACATCAAGTATGGTAATTAATTTGTTAAAATGTATCTATTTTGGGTCCACAACTTTTATAAAAAGATTGCCATAGTTTACGGCAAGTATATTTTAAAAAGATTGCTGCCGTTTCCCTTCTGGTCCGCTTACATTTTCCGCATACCTGATTTGGGTAGAAGGCGGTTCTATTTTAGCGTTTTGTCGTAGTTTGGACTCTTGCTCTGGGCAAGACTGCTGGTTAAAGGATGACAGTACTTTTGTCTGTAGGCGACTATGCCTATCCTACAACAAATCGCAACTGTTGTCCCAACCTTACCGGCTCACTAGCAGCACCTCACCAGAAACACAATAGTATAAGGTCATTTGTGGCAGCCTTTACGCATGGACTCCAGAATAAGACATCTCAGGGAGTGTTGTGGTTAAACGGAGATTACCTCTTTCTCACAGATATATCATATCTCATATAAAAACAGGCAATGACAAAGATGCAGTAAAGTTTCAATAGTTTTTATTTAACACAACTGCAATTTGTGATAAGTTGCATGGGCTGCAATGATTAGGATAATGAATAATGCAAGAAACAGAATTGTGAAGACGAGAGTCATTATTACAAAGACCCCCACCATCTTGCAATGCATAAGAAAGACATAAAATATGTAATATGCCCTAATACCCTAATGTGAGAGGCCTAACGTCCTACCTAAAGGAGAGCTGGGTTTGCTAAACCTAATCTGCCAATGCCATGTCCATGAAGGGAGCCCCCAACCCTCTTTACCTTGGAATGATGTCTCTATCTCAGACTCTGCAGGGACACGAAGACTGGGCTAGTGTCAAGACGACGTGCAGCATTGATATCAGCGATGGTGGTGATGCCCTCTGGTCGGAATCCCTCTGATTATCTGACTAAAGTGCGATGTATTTATACAGATCTACAAGGACCCCTGACGTAGGTGTGTTACCAAACAATAGATAACAGACATGCTTGGGACAGCAATTAATATAAACGATCCCTCGAAAGTATAGAGAGGGAAAATCCCTAGGTGTGAACACCTACAATAAATCAATCAAAAAAATTTATAGAGCGCGCTACTCACCCGTGAGGGTCTCAAGGCGCTTGAGAGGGGTGAGGGGGGGAAGGAGGGTCACTGTTCGAACAACCATGTCTTGAGGTTCTTTCTGAGGAGCAGGAGGTCTTTGGTTTTGTGAAGGTTGGTGGGGAGGGAGTTCCAGGTTTTGGGGGCGAGGTAGGAGAAGGACTTGCCTCCTGTGGTGGTGCGTTGGATGGGGGGGCTGTGGCTAGGGTGAGGTCGGCTGATCGGAGGTTACGGGTGGGAGTTCTCTCTTTCATTGAGGTAGGTTGGGCCGGTGTTGTCGAGGCATTTGTGTGTGTGGATGAGGATCTTGAATGTGATTCTCTTGTCTATGGGGAGCCAGTGAAGGGATTTGAGGTGCGGTGAGATTCGTTTGTGGCGGGGAGGCCAAGGACGAGGCGTGCGGCTGTGTTCTGGATTCTCTGGAGTTTGCGTTTGAATTTGAGTGTGGTGCCGCCGTAGAGGGCGTTACCGTAGTCTAGTCTGCTGCTGATGAGTGCACTGGTGACTGTCTTCCTAGTCTCTGGGGGAATTCATTTGAAGGATTGTTTTAGAGTGCGGAGTGTGTGGAAGCAGGAGGAGGTTAGAGAATTATTTTGCTGTGTCATGGAGAGGGAGGGATCCAGGATGATGCTGAGGTTGCGTGCATGGTTTGCGGGTGTGGATGCGGGGCCGTGGGCCACCAGGAGTTGTCCCATAGGGTTTTGTTGGGGCCGAAGATGATGATCTCAGTTTTGTTGGAGTTAAGCTTGAGGTGGTTAGTTGTCATCCAGTTGGCAGTGTCGAGGAGAGCAGCGTGTAGGTTGGTTTTGGCGGTGGTGGGGTTACAGGTGAAGTAGAAGATGAGTTGGGTGTTATCTGCGTAGGAGAGGATAGTGATTCCGTGTGATCGGAGGATGTTGGCTAGGGGGATCATGTAAATGTTGAAGAGTGTGGCCCTGAGGGAGGACCCTTGGGGGACTCCGCACATGATCTTGGTAGCGGTGGAGTGGAAAGGTGGAAGGCGGACTCTCTGGGTCCGGTCGGTGAGGAAGGAGGTGAGCCAGTCTAAGGCTTTGTGGCGAATTCCTATGTTGTGGAGGCGTGTGCGGAGTGTGTGGTGGCAGACAGTGTCAAAGGCAGCGGAGAGGTCTAGGAGGATGAGTGCGACGGTCTTGCCTTTGTTGACTTTGGTCCTTATGTCATCAGTGCATGCGATGAGGGCGGTTTCCATGCTGTGGTTCCTGCGAAACCCGGATTGTGAAGGGTCAAGAGTGTAGTTTTCTTCGAGGAAGTGGGATAGGTGGGCGTTGACTAGTTTCTCTGCAACCTTGGTGGGGAAAGGGAGGAGGGAGATGGGGCGATAGTTGGAGAGGATCTCCGGGTCGGCTTTGTTTTTTTTAGGAGAGCGGTGATTTCCGCGTGCTTCCAGGGGTCTGGGTAGGTGGCGAAGTCGAAAGAGGAGTTGATTATGTCGCGGAGTATAGGGGCGATGGTTGGGCTGTCTTTGTTGTAGATGCGATGTGGACAGGGGTCGGAGGGGGATCCGGAGTGGATGGAGTTCATGTTTTTTCAGTTTCTTCGTGTGTGGTGGGGACCCAGGTGGAGAGTGTTGTGGGGGGGTCATGAGTGGGGGTTGAGTTGGGTGAGTGAGGGGTGTAAGTGGTGGGTGTGTGTGGTATGAAGCTGTTGTGGATGTCCAGGATTTTGTGGTGGAAGTGGTTAGAGAGGGCGTCACATAGGGGCTGTGTGTGTGAGGGGTCTATGTTGCTGGCTTTGGGTTTGGCTAGTTCATTAATGATGGTGAAGAGTTCTTTGCTGTTTTGAGAGTTGTTGTCGTGGCGTGTCTTGTAGTGATCTCCTTTGGCGATGCGTATGAGCTGGTGATGGGTGCGAATGGTGGCTTTGAGGGTTGAGAAGTTGGTTGCAGAGGATTCTTGTCACCATATTTTCTCTGCTTGGCGGCATTTGCGCTTGGAGTCTTGGAGTTCGGGTGGATCATGGGGCGTTCTTGATGTTGCTGGTGGCGATGTGTTTTCTGAGGGGGGCTAGTGTGTCTGCGCAGGTAGTGATCCATTTCGAGAGGTTGTGTTCTCCTGTGTTGGGGTCGTTGGTGTGGGGGGGGGGTGAGCCAGTTGCCAAACTGTTTGTTTGTCTTTGTTGCTTGATCTTGACGCCTTAGCGCAGTGACACTGATAATGCAAAGCATAACAAGTGGCCTAACTATAAACAAGGCAGCCATCATAGAATAATTAAATAATTAAATGGGCTAAGACAGAGCAAGCTAAGTAGGTTAAAAGTCATTAGGTGACGGGGCACGAGTCGGCAAGCCAGAGGCTAAGCTAACTCATGTTATCCCATTAAGATGAACTAGGATTCACTACAGTTTCGGCCACTATTGTGCCGGTTTACACTCTGGCCCACCTAAAATTTATAATTATCAAATTTGAATTGAAATGGTCTTATTGGGCATTTGTGCCGCTATTAAGACAATCCGCTTGGCAAATTATGTTCATATTTATATGACTGCACATCAGTTTGTGTATCTTTTTCCTATAGTTTATTTACAAAAATGTATCTGTTATTATTATGGCACCGTGCCAATCCTTTTTTTATTCTTTTGTTGTGTGAAACTTATTTTACAAGCCTGATGGTATTTACAATGTTAGTCTGTATAGCCAAATGATTGTTTGTGGTTAATTCTTTAAGTTGAGAACAAGAAAGAACCGCAAAATCAATTCAGATCAGCCCAAAATTCAATATTCAATTGTCATAGAGAGGAGGCTTAAAAGAATTAAGCTCAATCAGTATTGGTTGGTATTCCAAACTAATTGTATCTATTATAAGTATGTTTTTCCCCAATATTTTGTGATGACCATATGATTTCAATTATTAATTTGATATATTTTTCTCTACTTTTCAAATTTCATAGATTTTCAATAAAGGAGGGGTATATTAACAAAGCTGACCAAAGGGGCTCCCGTGTTTAGTAATCTTTGAAACAAGATACAGGAACTAGGAGGCCCCAATGTGAATTAAAGGAGATGAGTCACGACCTATGGACTACAAACAGGTTGATCACAATATTGAGGCTTGCCTCCAGTCTTCTAGAGTATTAAGGCCATTATTTACAGTTCCACATCTTTCCATCCAATAAAGTTCATGTTTCATTAGGAGATTGTTCTTGTCACCTCCTCTTGGACCCAAGGTAACTTTTCAACAATTTGCCATTTTAACTCATCATTAGTATGTCCTAGCCTTTGATAATGTTCCACTAGAGGGGCCCCCACAGTTTTACATTTAATTCTGCTTCTGTGCTGCAAGATCCTGCATTGTGCTTTTTGTGTAATTTTTCCTATATACATCAGATTGCAAGGACACCAGATTGCAGATGACATCCATTGTATTACAATTTGTAAATTAACTCAGCGGGAATGTGTTGTCTCTAAAACAAAAGTCAGTTCTATTAAAACTGAATTTACATGCCGTATATTGCCCGCATTTATAATGTCCCAATACAGCCGGCAGCCCCCATAGTGTATTGTTTTGTATAATTGATTTTTGTGGTAATAATGCCCTTATCAATGTGTCTCCTATGTTTTTGCCATTTTTAAAAGAAAAGAGAGGTAAGTCTTGTGTGGTAAGTTGTTCTTTGACTAATTCCCAATGATGCATGATCAGCTTTTTTATATCATTACTGGCTGGGCTAAATGTTGTGACACAGGCTAATCTGTTGTTGGATTACTTAGTAGGTTTTGGTTCTAGAAGACATTCCCTATGGTTATACCACACTCTCTTTCTTGCTTTTTTGACTAGTCTTTTAGGATATCCCCTCTCAATAAACCTTAATATGAGAATATCAGACTTTTTTGTACAGTTCCTCCGAATACGTATAAACTCCCCAAATGGAGATTATCCCTCAGACTTCTCGGATGGTTACTGTTGTAATGTAATAGGGTATTCCTTTCTGTTGGTTTTTAATAAAAAAAGACAGTTTTTCTCCATCCACTCCTATTTTAAGGTCTAGAAAAGGGATGCTTTCTTTACTGTAATCGATTGTAAACTGTATATCTGGTGACCTTTCATTAAGCCAATTGTGGAATGCCTGTAAATTCATAATGGATCCCCGCCAAATGAGAAAAACATCATCAATGTATCTCAGTAATTTTCTTATATTTTCTGAAAAAGGATTTTTTTTGATGGTCAAAATGTTATGGGTCTCATAATCGGCCATAAAGAGGTTTGCTAGATCTGGTGCGAAACGTGTTCCCATGGCTACACCTTTTACCTGATAGTAAAAGCAATTATCAAATTGGAAATAGTTCTTTCCCATGGCTATTTCCATCAAAGATATTAAAAACCAAGTCAGTACTAATATTGGTTGGGTACGAGAGTCCAGTATTTCTGTTGTTATTCTAAGAGCCTCTTGTTGGGGGATACTAGTGTACAAGGATTGTATGTCCATTGTGACTAATATATCCATGCCAACTGAAAATTCCACATCTTCACACATAGTCATTTGATGCATACTGTCCCTTACATAAGCTTTTGTGAGTGGCACAAAGGGTTTTAGAAAAAAGTCTAGATAGTGACATAAAGGTTTCTAAGAGAGAACCACATCCCGACACAATAGGCCTTCCTGGTGGGTTCTCCAACCTTTTGTGTATTTTAGGTAAAGTATACAATACTGGTATCCTAGGATCTTTTTTGTTAAGAAACTGATGTTCATTTTTACTCAAAAATCCTTGATCTATTCCCAGTTACGTTAACTCTGCGATCCTTATCTTAAGCTCTTTTGTAGGATCTGCCCTGATTTTTTGGTAACAGTTCATGTCACTCAATTGATTTAGAATTTCCTGGCGCTAGACTATGGTATCTTGTAAGACTTGCCACCTCCTTTGTCAGCTGCTTTTATTACCACGTTCTGTTTGTCTTTTCAGTCCTTTAAGGGCTTTGCTTTCATTATATGTAAGATTATATTTTACATATTTCCGTTTCTTACTCAAAATGTCAATATCTTTTATAACCATTTTTTCAAATGCCAGTATTTCTATTGGCATGGTGTGTGACAGAGGTATAAAGAACGATGCTACTCGCATACCAGTTACATGTTTTCGGTCTTCACTTGGATGTTCTTTAAAAAAATTACTCAGTCGTAACCTCCTAAAGAATCTTTGCATTTCCAATTTTACCTCAAAAAAAGTTGTACGTACCGTTGGTACAAATGACAAAACTCTGCTGAGTACAGAAAGTTCATCAGGTGTGAGTTTATATTTAGAAAGATTAAAGATAGGGGCCATAGTTCCAGGGCACAGAGTGGTTTGTTCTCCGGGTTGGGGTGAGGTGTCTGGTATCTGCTGAGTAATTACTTCAGAGGATGGTTTAAGACCTAGAAAAGTTGTATTCTCAATGACTGAACCAAAAGTAATTTGTTCGGCAGGTCGGGTGAGGGGTCTGATATCGTTTGGGCAGTTGAGTCTGAAGATGTTTTGAGACCCCTATTTGGCCTAGCAATTGTGTTGTCTTCTACCAAGAATATTGATGGTGCCTTGTTTGTCGTTCCCCGTGAGATTCCTGAAAGTAGACTAGTCCTTTGTTTCTCCCCCTGCCTGTCCCCCTCCCCCTCTCTGTATGTTCCCTTCTCTTCTGCTACTCCCTAAAAAAGTTTCAGAGTTTTCTAAATTGTCTTCTGCATTGGACCCTTGTGGCTCACTGTCTGAGCTGTCTGAAGCCGATGTTTCTGAGAAGGTGGTGTAGCTCCTATATCCGCCTTTGCCTCTGTTCATATAGCATCCGGAACTGTCTTGTTTGTAATAATCTTCCTGGAGGTACGGGTATGTAGCAGTTTTTTGTATTTAGCTAGATCCTTAGCTAGTTTATCAAGATTCTTTTGTTGTGTTATTATCATAAACTTGACTGATGTTTTTTCAAGAGCCTCTAAGGCCTGTTGTGCATTAGATAATGAACTATCTTCTAATATTTCTTTTGTTATTTCAGCAATTTCCTTCTCAATCTTTGCTATATGTTCTAGTGCTGTATCAATCCCTAAAACCATCCAGTGTCAAGAGCACTGGTTGGCTACAAAACTGAACTTGTTCTTATATTTTGGATCCTCTACAAAAATTGCTGGCTCATCCTATGGGAATGACATTTGCACGCAAATACTCTTTCATGAGATGTCCATGTAGTTGAGTTCTCGCAAATCTCTTTTTAATTCTTTCTAATTTTATTTTCTCTTGTAAAGCATCCAACACTCTTTTTGGTGTTGCATCAATGAAAGAAGAGACACTTAATATCCTATCTATATAGTCCTCAGTGTAGGATAACGTGTCTTTATCTGTCATGTTATTGACAGAAAGTTTAAAAAGAAAACGTGACGGTTTCTGTTGTTTTCTTCTTTCTATGAAAAAACCTTCACAGCCCACCAACCGTACAACAATTATATAGGAAAAAAAAGTATCACTGAATAACCCTTAGACCTGGGTAGATAAAAACTAGTAAGTGCAAATTTTGGCCAAGAAGGGGGAAGTATCAACCTAGACTCCCACGTTAAACAAATTATGATTCTATTCAATATTGTATTTTAAGTTGCTATGCATTTTATTTCTTTATAACAACATCCAATATGACCTCTTGTATTATAGATAAACTTGAAAATAATTTCTAGGTGCTCTAAAAATAACAACACAGTGAAAGTGAATATTGTGATAAATAAAGTGCTAGTGTTATGTACAATATATACAAAAATGTGGTTAAAAGACAAACAGTGAACTTCAAAAGGATTCCTTCAATCCAGGAGTTTTGAAGTCACTATATTATTTATACAGTAATCCACATTGATCATTTTTCGACCCTTATTAAGACTTAAATCAGAAATGGGTCATCATCAAGACTGGGGATTTTGCCATCGCAGAGAAATTATCTCAGGCATCAGTAGCAACTATTATTTTCTCACCCTGGCCTCTTCCAACCTTAGCTTTCTGAGTTACCTGTCTAGGGTGTTATCCTCCTCCCACTACCAGCTTCACTAGGTGGCCTGTTAAGTGAAAGGACTTTGGAAGTACCCTCCCCAGAGTTCTCAGGACCCACCCTTGAATCTATCTGGGTACTCCCCTCCTCTACCTCCTGATCCTGGGTTTGATTATTCTGATTCTGGTCACTTTCAAGGAGAAAGTTAAGAAGGAGATCCTTGGTAGGGTTCTTACCAATCCCCAAACTTCTTCCTTTTAAGATACACCTCAAACTTTTAAAGTTAAGATTGTCATAAGTTGTTTTCACAACTTTGGGAGTAGCCTCTACCATAGACATGGTGAAAAGAAAGAGGTTAGGGGTAAGAGAACAAGGTTTGAGCTTTCAAGAACAGAGAGAAAAACTTTCTCAAACTTTTTAGAAACTTTTCAAAAAGTTTTTAGAGTGAAAGTAAGACTGTTAAGTTTACTTGTGTATATTCTTACAAGTACTTATCCCACCGCTGCACCACCAATGTAGGAGGCTGGCCTTGTTTGTAGTGGGTACCAATGGTACTTACACCTTATACCAGGTCCAGTTATCCCTTATTATTAGAGTGTAGTAGTGTTCTAGCAGCTTAGGTTGATAGAGGTAGCTATAGCAGAACAGCCAAGGCTGAACTAGGAGACATGCAAAGCTCATGCAATACCACTTATATCAAATAGGTACTATATCATAAGAAAGACAATACTCATTCTTACTAAGAATAAAGGTACTTTATTTTAGTGACAATGTGCCAAAAATAACTCAGAGGATATACTCCCTTCCGAGGTAAGTAACATAAGCAAAATATACACAAATAACCAAATCAGGTAAGTAAAACAGTCAGAAAGTAGTGCAAACACTGTAAATCACAATAGAATGCAATAGGCCTAGGGGCAACACAAATCATATACTAAGTAAGTGGAATGCGAACCACAAATGCACCCTAGGTAAGTGTAGTGTGTAGAAGGTCGCTGTGAGTGTGAGAAAACACTAAGGGTGTAAAGGAGACCCCACCCCAGGACCCAGTAAGCAGGAGAAAAGTACTAATATTTCCCCCAAAACACACTAAAGTCATGATAAACAATTTTGCAAGGACCACAACAGACTGCAGAGCACTGAAGACGGATTCCTGGACCTGAAGACCTGTAAAGGAAGGGGACCAAGTCCAAGAGTCGCTAAACTGTCCAGGGGGGCAGGAGCCCACTAAACCCTGGATGAAGGTGCAAAATGACTGCCTCTGGTTGGAAGAAGATTCTGGTTTTGCACCAACAAAAGGAGGTAGGAGGTTCTGCTTTGTGCAGAAGATGTCCCACAGCATGCTGGAGGATGCAGAGTTGTTTCCTTGGCAAAATACTGCAAACATGACTTGCTACCTGCAAGAGTCGCATTTGAAGAAAAAGGGTGCTGCCTGGGCCCAGGAAGGACCAGGATGTTGCCACTCAGGTGGAGAGACAGAGGGGGCCCTCAGCAATGTAGAGAGCCCACTGAAAGGAGGGAAGCACGCACAGGAATCCTTGAACAAGGGTTCAAGTAGACTGAACATGGCAGTCATCTCAACACTGCAAAGAGAGGTCCCACAACACCGAAGGTCAACTCAGGGAGCTGTGCATCACAGGACAGAGTGCTGGGGACCTAGGCTCAGCTGCGCATGCAGGATTTCATGGAAATTGTAGCTGCAGGTCAACCAGTGAAAATCATTACTGTCTGGGGAGTGGAGACAAGGACTTACCTCCTCCAAATTCAGACAGTTGGACCACTGGACAGTCAGGGTCACTTGGGTCCACCACCTGTGTTCCAGGGACCACACTCATCAGGATGAGAGGGGACCCAGAGTACCTGTAAGGCTGTAGTTTGTTGCCGGCTGGAGCAGGGGTAAAATTCTGTCGACACACTGGAGACTTCTTCATGGCTTACAATGCAGGGTGAAGACTGAAAGCCCCCAGAGCATGCACCACCAGGAAACAGTCAAGAAAGCCGGCAGGATTAGGCGCTACAATGTCGCTGGTAGTTTTCTGCCTACCTTGTTGCAGTTTTGCAGGCATCCTGAAGCCGTCAGCGGTCGATCCTTGACAGAAGTCGAAGAGAGAAGTGCAGAGGAGTCCTGGTAGATTCTTGCAAGACGTAATCTGATGAGAAGCCCACAGAAGAGACCCTAAATAGCCTTCAGAGGAGGATTGGCTACCTAGCCAGGTATGCACCTATCAGGAGGGGTCTCTGACGTCACCTGTTGGCACTGGCCACTCAGAGGCCTCCAGAGTGTCCCCACACCTCTGAAATCAAGATGGCAGAGGTCCAAGACACACTGGAGGAGCTTCGGGCACCACCCCTGGGGTGGTGATGGACAGGGGAGTGGTCACTTCCCTTTCCTTTGTCCAGTTTCGTGCCAGAGCAGGGACTGGGGTTCACTAAACCGGTGTAGACTGGCTTATGCAAGGAGGGCACCATCAGTGCCCTTCAAAGCATTTCCAGAGGCTGGGGGAGGCTCCCCCCCAGCCTATGACACCTATTTCCAAAGGGAGAGGGTGTAACACCCTGCTCTCAGAGAAAATGCTTTGTTCTGCCTTCCTGGTACTGGGCTGCCCAGACCCCAGGGGGGCAGGAACCTGTCTGTGAGGTGGCAGGAGCTGTAGCTGCAGTGCAAGGCTCAGAGAGCTGGTGTGGCAGCACAGGGGTCCATAGTGGAGTCCCCGGACGCATGGAATTGGCTCTTCAGTACCAGATTTGGAATGGGGGGACAATTCCATGATCTTAGACAAGTTACATGGCCATATTCGGAGTTACCATTGTGAAGCTACATATAGGTATTGACCTATATGTAGTGCACACGTGTAATGGTGTCCCCGCACACACAAGGTCTGGGGAAGTGGCCCTGAACTATGCGGGGGCACCTTTGCTAGTCCAAGGATGCCCTCACACTTAGTAACTTTGCACCTAACCTTCAGCAAGTGAAGGTTAGACATCTAGGTGACTTATAAGTTACTTAAGTGTAGTGAAAATGGCTGGGAAATAACGTGTGCGTTATTTCATGCAGGCTGAATTGGCAGTCCTGTCTAAAGGTTTGTCTGAGCTCCCAATGGGTGGCAACAGAAATGCTCCAGCCCATATGGATCTCCTGGAACCCCAATGCCCTGGGTACCTAGGTACCATATACTAGGGACTTATAAGGGGGGTCCAGTATGCCAATCAGAATTGGTAAATGTAGTCACTAGCCTATATTGACAAATTTAAAGGCAGAGATGGCAGGACCACTTAGGTCTGATTAGCAGAGCCTCCGTGGCACAGTTAGGCACTACACAGGCATACACATTTAGGCCACAAACTATGAGCACTGGGGTCCTGGCTAGCAGGATCCCAGTCAGACAGGCAAAAACATACTGACATACATGTAAAATTGGGGGTAACATGCCAAGAAAGATGGTACTTTCCTACAAAGGCCTAGCTCTTCCATAGGATAACATTGGAGGTGGTGCCTTACTAAATGTTATAAGTGTAATTTCAAAATGGGAAATGAGAACCCAATCAAAATTGTTTTGGGGGGGAATCACAATTTAAATGCATAACTTATGTTGAAGTCAGATTTTAAATTGCAATTCTAAAAATGTCACTTTTAGAAAGTTGGCATTTTTTGCCTAAGCCATTTCGCGCCTGTAGTCAGTTTTTGGTCACTTGAATCGGTGCAGTTCGTACCATGGGCTTTGAATATTCTTCCTAAGCAACCACACATAAGAGAAGAGCAAGTTTGACTTGATGCCCCATCACATGGAAGATGGGCTTCACTTACACCTGAATAGGCTGTGGCCTGTCCACACACAAAAGATCCCAAAGACCCTGGACTGTCACCCTAGCTATCTTGGAGCCAGGGTAGGGGAGGCAGGAAATTCCTTGCACTTCAAAGCTCACCGTCTACAAGTTTCTCCCACGTTCCACAACCAGTGCACCAAGGTATACATACTGGGCCTCAAATACCACCACTTCAGTACTGTTTTAGACCTGTGGATTCTCTGCAGAAAGAAGGACTGCTGTGCTGCTGAACGGATTTCACTCTGCTGGACTGCACTCACTGGACTTGTGCCTTGCTGTGCTAACATGCTGCATGCTGCCCTCTTGCCTGTGTGAAAAGGACTAGACCTCCAGCTCTTGACGCCAGAACCTAGAGTGACAGCAGGGGCTAGTAGGCTGGTCTCCTGATCTGATGTCTCCAGGACAGAAAAAACTTCCAACCACGCTGAATCTGCAACTGGACTCTGCCATCTGTGAGTCTACCCTGCCAAGTAGTGCAACTTCAGTCCTGGACTGTTGGAAGTGGGCCTAAGGTGCTTGTCAGTGGCATTGATGCATACTCCCTGCTGAATGATGCATCCCCGAGCAGACCCGATGCATCTGCTTGGTTGAGTGGCACATCCCTGAGGAGCACTAGCGCATCATGCTACTGCATGGATTTGACTTGTAGCAAAAAAGGCTTGCATTGCCGCTGCATCCTGTATCGCCTTCCGAACTCCAACTGTGCAAGGCTTCCCTGGAGCATCACCTGCCATATCTCATCAACTGGAGCCTCAAAGATTCACTGCTCATCGAAATCAATGTATTGCCTTGACTGTGCATTGCATCCTCAACACTGGCCTCCACATTGCACGCACCGTTGACGGGATCCTTAATGTTGATGCAACAGGATCTCACACTGCATTCTCTCATCTCGAAACTAATGCATCATATCAGTTGTGTGATAAATCTTCTACGCAGATCCACGCAACACTCTGCAACCAGGATTTAAGGTACTTTGTTCAGCGGGCCTAACTGGATCCCTGTCGTTGGCCTGCACTCAAGCGCGTGCGGCCTGAACTTGTGACTTTTTTCCAGTCCAGCATGACCATATATCGCCAATAGTGATTTGTGCTTTTTAAAGCAGTTTTTACTTAAAACTTTAAAAATCAATATCTCGTGTTCTACTAATTGTTTTTTTTTTGTTTTGGTCTTCTTTTATTTGTTATAATCTACTCTATTGTTATAACTCTGTTGTGGGATCCTTTTGAGGTGTTACTTTCTGAAGTGTTGCACAAATACTGAACACATTGGCCCTCATTATGACATTGGCAGTAAATTCCACTTACCGCCACAGTGACGGCCGTCAACATACCGCAGCAGTGGCAAATATCCGCTCGGCATATTATGACACACACACAAATACGACAGAATACTGTCATGTACACAAATCCGCCAGCCCAAAGGTCAGTGTTAAACTGACAGTACCAACACCCATACCGTTACTCCAACAAAACAATGCCCACTACATCATGACCACGAATCACCATGGGGGGCATTCAACGGCGGTAAACATTGGCGGTACACACCGGCGCGCTCAGAACGGGCACCCAAATACTAAACAGCACAACATTGGCCAATACCAAAAACACACACCTGACACTCTCACACACACCACACCCACCCACAGCACTATGAAACACACAACCACATCACCCAAAACCCTTTACGAATACAAATTATTGCCACCAGACTTACATCAAGAGCACTGCGAAAACTAGACACACACAGCCCTCATGCATCTCACTACACACACCCAACCACAGTACCCAACACCCACAAACTTACACACACCACACAATACCCATGCCCCACAAAGGCACCCCCGTTTCACAGAGTTGCGGGTCGTTGTGGAGGAAATAATCAGGGTAGAGCCACAGCTGTTTGGAGCACAGGTACAGCAAATATCCATTGCCAGGAAGATGGAGCTATGGTGTAGAATCATGGACAGGGTTAATGCCGTGGGACAGCATCCAAGAACAAGGGAGGACATCAGGAAGAGGTGGAACAACCACCGGGGAAGGTATGTTATGTGGCAGCAGGGCACCAGCTCACCATACAGAGGACTGGCGGTGGACCCCCACCTCCTTCCCCACAGCTCACAGCATGGGTGGAGCAAGTCTTTGCATTACTGCATTCTAAGGAACTCACTGGAGTAGCCAGAGGACTAGACACTAGTGAGTCAATATTTATTACTCATCAACCCCTATACCTGCATGCCATCTCACACTCTCACTCCAATCATTCCACTCCATCCCACACACTGCACCTACACATATGACTAACCCCAATGCCCAGCCCTGCATGTAATACCAATGCAAGGACAGTCCTCCCAGCCCTGCATGGACACCAATAACTAAAGCATATACAGCATAGGGGAACTCACAATCGCACAATAAATCAACATACACAAACCAAGGTGGCAGGGCCACAGCAAAGTTAGAGGGGAAGCTAAGGATGTACAAAATGTCACAGGCATGAAGCATAATACATCACTTACATCCCCGCAGGTGCCCCAGCCAATGTCAGCGGAGAGGAGGTGCCACGACAAACCAGTCCCCCAACAGAAGATGTCCCCAGTGATGACAGTAACTCTGGACTTCAGGATCTGGATTAACCCCCTGGTCCATCAGGGACCACTGGACAGTCAGTCACCCCAGCCCACTCACAGTTCACCACGGAGCCTCCCCCATCAGTATCCAACACCACAGCACCCACCCAGTGTCCCCACACCTCTTTCCCAGGACACGTCAATCAGCAGTGTGCCCATCTGTACAGGGACCCCAGTCCACACCTCACACCCAAGACAATCAGGGACCTGATGTGTGGCAGTGGGCACACGGTTCAGGGGACAGAGGCACAGGGGAAAAGGGACACAGGGACGACTGCTTTGTGCCAGGGGGAGGACAGGCCAAGGGAACTGACTCTCTAGGAGGCACTCACCAAGATCCTGGGTGCCTACCAACAATCCCAGGACACGATGGGCCAGATCCTTGACAACATGCAGGAGAACAAGCGGCCGCAGGAGGAACACCATCAGGAGATCAGGGAGGACTTGCAGGCCCTCAACACCACCATGATCTCCATAGCAGGGGTGCTTGCAGACATGGCCAACATCATGAGGGAATCGACAGCACACCAGAGGACCCACACCACTAGCCAGTCTATTGACCAGCCCACCACTTCCACTGCAGCTAGTCAGCAGGAGGCCCCGCCACAGGACCCACAGGCCACCAGCACCCCTTCCCCAGCAGAAGGTGAACCACCACGTAAACATTCCCTGCAACCCAGACAGAAGACAGAGACACTTGCCAAGACCCAGACCACCACCAGGAAATGAAACTCTCCTGATTGTCGCCCTTGTGTCCCACCCTGTCACCTTGTCCACTTTGAATTTCCTTTGCTCCCCTTCCTGTGGCTCCTTGGACACCTTGTTTCACCAAGGCAGACAAAACCCTTGCCAGCACAATTGAGAACATTGGATGTGACATTCCTGCTGCCAATCCTACTGTCACTTGGAAAGAACCAGTTGCCAGAAAATGAAGCACTTATATCACTTGGACAAGAGGGGGATCCCAGTGGGGTGATGGATGGCTAATATCAGGTCAGGCTCCAATTGGGCACACAGCTCTGTGATTGTGGACCTGTCCAGTCTATAGGTGAGTATAATGTGCCTGTCCTCCAGTGTAGCCAAGACCACAATGGGTCTGTACACGGGGTGGTCTCCTCCTCAGACCCATTTCTGTAGGGCAGTCAACCATTGTGAATGCCATCCAAAGGCTGGCATCCCAGATGAAGCAATGCAATGTATTCCTGGAGGACATCCATGTGGAATGGCGACCCAACAGATATCGATTCAGGCTCTGGCCTCCTCTCTGATGGCAGCCATATTTCCTGTTCCTATCGTCCCCCCTCCAACTACCACTTCCCAGTCCAAGTCTCCTCAACCCAAACCCATCCCATTGTTAGAGTCCGTTTTCAGGTGACACCTCAGCAGTGATTGTCGAGTACTATGAGCAGCAGGCATTGTTTGGTGCCTTTTTCTTGTTGCAGCAGGACTTTTGTTCTTGTGCCTCGGGTCTTCTTTGTTCCTGGACTTCCTGTGTCCATTGAATCTGATCTGTAGGTCTAGGGATGCCCACTAAATATTGCATTTTGTGGGCATTAGGGGTTGTACCTTGTAGTGGCCAATTGGCCACCTACCTTAGGGTAGCTATCCCTACTATGTGACCACTTCCTGTGGGAAGGGGTCACTTCCCTAACCCTGATTTGCTATTTTCTCGCCATCCAAAATGGAGGAAAATGATATAGAGTGGCCACCTCACCTGCCATGCCTGAAGTGTCTTGGAGGCTGAAGGGGGACATGCCTCTCACTCTGGCTATATTTTCCTACCAGTTTTTCGAATCAAAGTGGCAGAAAAACACTGGGTGGCCATTTGCTGCTAGCAGCAGAGGTGGGGTTCAGATTTCAAAGGCAGTAAAGCCTCTGAAGCTGACTGTTGGCTCAGGATGCCTGCCTTAGGAAGGTGAAACAACTTCTCACAGGAGAGGCTTTGTGTTCTGGCTCCTGAGAGGAGAGGCTCTCACTCCAGGAGCCCAGACTGCTGTCTGGTGGTTGTAAGCTGGCTAAGACCGGTCCAGACCAGCAACAACACCAAGGGGGTCATTCTGACCCCGGCGGGCGGCGGGAGCCGCCCGCCTGGAGGGAGCCGCCATATGGCCGCTCCGCGGTTGAAAGACCGCGGAGGCCATTCTGGCTTTCCCGCTGGGCTGGCGGGCGACCGCCAGAAGGCCGCCCGCCAGCCCAGCGGGAAACCCCTCCCCACGAGGAAGCCGGCTCCGAATGGAGCCGGTGGAGTGGAGGATGTGCGACGGGTGCAGTGGCACCTGTCGCGAATTCCAGTGTCTGCAAAGCAGACACTGGAATTCAAAGTGGGGCCCTCTTACGGGGGCCCTTGCAGTGCCCATGCCATTGGCATGGGCACTGCAGGGGCCCCCAGGGGCCCCACGACACCCCTCACCGCCATCCTGTTCCTGGCGGTCGGAACCGCCAGGAACAGGATGGCGGTGAGGGGGTCGGAATCCCCCATGGTGGCGCAGCAAGCTGCGCCGCCATGGGGGATTCCCAGGGCAGCGGAAAACCGGCGGGAGACCGCCGGTTTTCCTGGTCTGACCGCGGCCGAACCGCCGCGGTCAGAATGCCCTGCGGGGCACCGCCAGCCTGTTGGCGGTGCTCCCGCATCCCCGGCCCCGGCGGTCCTTGACCGCCGGGGTCGGAATGACCCCCCAAGTCTGTTAGGTTTTACAGGAGGCACCTCTAAGGTACCCTCTGGCTACATTTTATAATAAATCCAACACTGGCATCAGTGTAGGTTTATTATTCTGAGCTGTTTGATATGAAACAACCCAACATTCATTGAGGCCATCATGTAGCTGGGGAACTCATAAGGACCAGTGTCCAGCACATGTAGTTGCTGTGGCTTCCCTGTACACATACTATGGCCCTCATTACAACATTGGTGGTAAATCCCGCTTAACGCCGTGCAGAAGACCTCCAACACACCGAAGCGGCAGTGGAATTCCGCTACAGCTATTACGATGCACAGCCCGGAATCCGCCAAAATCCAGACACCCACACAAGTCTGCCACACCAAAAGTCAGTGATAAACTGGCGATACCAAAACCTCCACCGCCAACAGGAATACGCCCACACTATCATGACCCACGAATCCAAGCGGCGGTCTTTCAACCGCGGTAAACCATTGGCGGTACACACCGCCGCTCTCAAAATACACAACCACTTACAAAACACAAGCACATTGGACAATTCAAAATACTCACACCTGATACACATACACACACCACTCACACATACCCAATACAATATAAAACACACACCCACATCACCCACAAACCCTTACGACAAAAATTGAGAAAGAAGACCAGAGAGAGACACCACCAGAAACAACACGAGCATCCACAGGCACACAACACCATCAAACACACACCATCCACGCACCTCAGACAACACACACAAACACATCCCCTCACACATCACAACACCACATCATGGCACCTCAATGACAGCCCAGGTTCTCTGAGGAGGAGCTCAGGGTCATGGTGGAGGAAATCGTCCGGGTAGAGCCACAGCTATTCGGATCACAGGTGCAGCACACCTCCATTGCTAGGAGGATGGAGCTATGGCGCAGAAGCGTAGACAGGGTCAACGCAGTGGGACAGCATCCAAGAACACAGGATGACATCAGGAAGAAGTGGAACGACCTATGGGGAAAGGTGCATTCTGTGGTCTCAAAACACCAGATTGCCATAGAGAGGACTGGCAGCAGACCCCCACCTCCTGCCCCACAACTCCCCCACAACTAACAACATGAGAGGGTCAAGTCTTGGCTATACTGCATCCTGAGGACCTCGCAGGAGTGGCAGGAGGAATGGACTCTGGTAAGTCAGATCTTAACTATTACCCTAGCTGCATGCCATCACATACCCCACCCTCACCCTCACCCCCATCACTCAAACACCTCACATATCCCCCACTATCACAACCCACCCATCCCAACAGCAAGTCCTGCATGCAACACCAAAGCATGGACACCCATCACCAAAGCATGTCCACTACAGATACCCACACAGACCCTAAACCAATTATCACACAAGGTCCTAGACAAGAATGCAAGCACTGGAGTACAAGGTCACCCACCCATTGCACACGATGGCACACACAGATTCAATAATCATGCCTTTACACCCCTGCAGGACCCCTACCCAATGTCACCGTACAGGAGGTTCCAGACATGTCAACTCCCTCCACAGAAGAGGCCCACAGTGATGACAGCAGCTCTGTCCAACTGGATCAAGATGACCAGCCCGGCTCATCTGGGACCTTGGGACAGTCAGTTCCCCTGACACTGGCACATGCCACCACAGAGCCTCCCCCCTCAGGAAACAACAGCACAGCACCCACCCAGCGGCCCATCCCTCTGTCCCCAGGACACGTCAAGCATCAGTGTGTCCACCACTACAGAGAACCCAGGCAAACCCACCACGCCAAGAAAATCAGGGACCTGGGGACAGTGGCCACACGGTTCAGGGGACAGAGGCACTTGAAAACAGGGGAACTGGGAAGACTGCTGTGTGACAGGGGGTGGACAGGCCCAGGGAACCCACTATCCATGAGGCCCTCTCCAACATCATCGGAGCGTACCATCATTCCCAGGAGACGATGGCAACGGTACTGGCCAACTTTCAGGAGACCCAGCGGCTGCAGGAGGAACAGTATCTGGGGATCAGGGAGGAACTTAAGTCCATCAATACCACCCTGGTCACCATTGTAGGGGTGCTGAAGGACCTTGTGAACACCAGAAGGGACACTGTGGCACAACACGGGGCCCCTGACACTAGCCTGGATGATTAACTGTCCCGCGCTAGTAGACAGGAGGCACCACCACAGGACCATGACACCAGCACCCCACCCCCCGCAGATGGAGAACCACCCCACAAATGGTCCCTGAGATCTAGGACACGGACAGAGAACAATGCCAAGACCCCCACCAGGAAATGAGACCCCCCTGAATGTCATCCTTCTACCCCACTTTGTCACCCTGTCCATCCATCTAGCTCCACTTCCTATGCCCCTTTGGACAATGCACCTGTAAAACAAATTGACTGGATTCTGCCATGGACATTCCTCTACCATCACCCCTGACCATTTTAGAAACCCCTCCACTTTATTTGCACAGAAATAAACACCCTTGAATCACAAAACAATCTGGAGTCAGTCTGCCCTTTCACAAATGTGTATTTGCAATAACTATGGAAAATAGCAATGTCAATTGTATTGTCAACATACCGATGTAACAAAACTCTAGTCCATGAGGTAAGATAGCAGAGGTCACACAGTGGGACCCACATCTGTGAAATGGAAAGGTAAAGTGACAAGTCAGGGTCCATACACTGGGTGAAACTGACAGACTCATGCTAGCCCAAACAATAGTATGAGATGTGTGAGGCAGTGACATCTTCTTACCTGTGTCTCACTGGAAGTATTTCTGGATAACGTTGTTTCTGTTGTCGATATCCTCTTCTTCTGCCTCCTCTTCTTCACTGTCCACAGGCTCCACAGCTGCCATAAGACCTCCAGCTGGACCATCTTCCTGCAGAAAAGGCACCTGTCATTGCAAAGCCAGATTGTGCAGCATACAGCAGGCCACGATGATCTGGCACTCCTTCTTTGGTGAGTAGTGGAGAGAACCACCTGTCATATGGAGGCAACGGAACCTAGCCTTCAGGAGGCCGAAGGTCCTTTCAATCACTCTCCTAGTTCACCCATGTGCCTCATTGTAGCGTTCCTCTGTCCTTGTCCGTGGATTTCTCACTGGGGTCAGTAGCCATGACATGTTGGGGTACCCAGAGTCACCTGCAAATGTTGAGGGACAATTGTTAGACACACACTAACCCTTAGGGACAACCCCAGACCCAGACAACTATTCACATGGTATAGGGTCCTTGTTCTCACCTATTAGCCACACACTGTGCCTCTGGAGTTGCCCCATCACATAAGGGATGCTGCTATTCCTCAGAATGTAAGCGTCATGCACTGATCCAGGAAACTTGGCATTCACATGAGAGATGTACTTGTCAGCCAAACACACCATCTGCACATTCATAGAATGGTAGCTCTTCCGGTGTCTGTACACCTGTTCACTCCTGTGGTGGGGTACCAAGGCCACATTTGTCCCATCAATGACATCTATGATGTTGGGGATATGTCCCAGGGCATAGAAGTCACCTTTCACTGTAGGCAAATCCTCCACCTGAGGGAACACGATGTAGCTGCGCATGTGTTTCAGCAGGGCAGACAACACTCTGGACAACACGTTTGAGAACATAGGCTGGGACATCCCTGATGCAATGGCCAATGTAGTTTGAAAAGACCCACTTGCCAGGAAATGAAGTACTGACAGCACCTGCGCTAGAGGGGGGAACCCTGTGGGATGGCGGATTGCTGACATCAGGTCTGGCTCCAACTGGGCACACAGTTCATGGATTGTTGCACGATCAAGTCTGTAGGTGACTATTACGTGTCTCTCTCCCATTGTCGACAGGTGCACCAGCGGTCTGTACACCGGAGGATGCCGCCATCTCTTCACCTGCCAGCGAGCAGAGAGTCAACCAACACTGAGGTATTACAAAAATTTAATTTGCACACATTTGTTAATCCGCAATGTGCCTGTCACTGTGTGTATGCAAGGCCTAGATAGGTGTGACGCAGTTATTATTAATGCCATGTGGCCCCATGAAATGGCGGCTGCCTGACCTGTAAGGTGGGACAAGGGGATATGAGGTAACTGCGCTGGCGTTGTACACCTTCACAGTAGGCAGTCGAAGACCGTGGAACAATCCTGCATTGGTTAACATTGGACCCTATGGTTCCCAGGAGCCAATGACTATGTACGCCGGCGGTGACAGTACGCACCACCGCGGACGTGACCGATATGTTCTGTCTGTTCACTCACTTGATACCTGACCTTCGACAGGAGAGGACCTACACTGCAAGTGCTGCTGTGACCTCAGTCTGGAAGCAACGATGGCTCATGTGTCTGGGGAAAGGGCCCCTGCCTTCACTTCGGAGGAGTTGGAGAAGTTAGTGGATGGGGTCCTCCCCCAGTACACGCCACTCTACGGTCCTCCAGACAAACAGGTGAGTACACTGTGAGCATGCTTTAAGGGCAATGCCTGTTTGGAGTGGTGTGGATGGAAGATAGAGAGGGGGGGACTGAGCCCTTCATGAGCGGACAGTGAGTGTATGTGGGTCAGAGCAAGGCTGGGAACGTGGGCCAATGAATGTGACGGTCCGGACGGTTAAAGATTTTCCTTTTCCCCTGTACTATTCCTGTAGGTCAGCCCCACCATAGGAAGGATTTTTGGCGTGCCATTTCCAAGGATGTCCGGACCCTGGGGGTCCACCACTGACAGAGCACCCACAGCCGGAAAAGATGGGAGGACATTCGCCACTGGAGCAAGAAGACAGCAGAGTTCCAGCTGGGGATGGCCTCACAACGTGGGAGGGGTGCCTGTCGCACCATGACCCCCCTGATGTACCGGATCCTGGCGGTGGAGTATCCGGAGTTGGATGGGCGCTTGAGGGCATCACAGCAACCACAAGGGGGTGAGTACAGTCACATCCATCTGACTCTGCACGCATTACGAGGTGTCTGGGTGGGGAGGTGGGCAGTGGGTTACCTTAGGCCAGGGCGCGCTTTGTAGGCATGGTCCCTTTTTGAGGCAGGCTATGTGGCACCCCAACCCCACCAGCGGTAAGAGCCATCTACACCTAGTCAGGCTCCTGTGACTTCCATGTGTGCAGCAATTGGGCATAGGCCTTGTACCCCATGTCCCTGTGAATAATCTAGGAACTCTAAGTGCTTGCGTAGTGCAGAGGGCTGCTGTGTCTGTAGTGTCAGCCAACGGTAGTGGTATTGCATGCACTGAACATGTCTTTCTTCTGTCTTTCCCCCACCCTTTTTGTGGTCTCCCTGTTTTTGTGTGCAATAGCATTTTCAGGCGGAGGAGCAGTGGCACCAGAGCAGGAGGGAGCTGCATCCCACTTGGCCCTGGAGGGCGAGACAACTGAGTCAGAAGCCACCAGTGGGACGGAGGGTGAGGGGAGCTCCACGACGGGGACAGGAGGTGACAGCACAGACAGCGACTCCTCCTCTGATGGGAGCTCCCTTGTGGTGGCAGGCCCCTCTGTGCCCCCTGCATCAACAGGTACAGCCGCGCACCCCCTCTACCAGCACCGCCCTCCCAGCAGCCCCTCAGCGTGTGTCCCGTGGCCGCTCACCCAGGAGGGTGGGCATCTCCTTCGCCCCAGGCACTTCAGGCCCTGCCCCAGTCAGCCCTGCTGCCCTCAATGAGGAGGCTATTGACCTCCTGATATCCCTCACTGTTGGGCAATCAACCATTCTGAATGCCATCCAGGGTGTCGAGAGGCATTTGCAACAAACAAATGGATACCTGGAGGGCATTCATTCTGGTGCGTCAGCCCAACAGAGAGCATTTCAGGCTCTGGCCTCAGCACTGATGGCAGCCATTGTCCCTGTGTCCAGCCTCCCCCCTCCAACCTCCTCCACCTAGACCCAATCCCCTGTAACTCAGGCTATCCCAAGCACACCGTCAGACCAGCATGCACACACCTCAACACACAAGGGTGGCTCAGGCAAACATAAGCACCACATATTCCACAGGCACTCACACAAGCATTTCTTGGCTAATATTGACCTCTTCCCTACACCTCCCCCCCATCCTTCACCTAGGGCTTTGCAGGTCCCAACCCAGCACCTCATCCATTACATCACCAGGCACAGTGGTGCCAGCAACTGCAGGCTATTGGAGTGCGCCAACCAACAGGGCTGCCAGTGGGCCACGGAGCGAGGGCAAGGACATTTCGCCACCTGCAAAGTCAAAAAGTTGCCCACATCCCAGAGGAAGAAGCATAAAACAGCTGCCACCAAGGGCTCAGGGAAAATGAAAGGGGATGGTGGCAAGACAGTTACGCCACCGTCCAAGGTGGGGAAGGGCCAGTAAATAAAGGTCAGGTCAGGAGAGGGCATGGTGTCACACCTTCAGTCCACACCGACACCAACCTGTATGGCGGAGAAGACCGCCACCTGCACCGCCACCTGCACCGCCACCAGCACTGCTGTCATTGAGGCCACCACCAGCACCACAGTCATGGAGCCCGCCACCAGCATCGCAGTCACTGAGCCCGCTGCCAGCACTGCAGTCACTGAGCACGCCACCAGCACCGCCGCCACAGAGGCCGCCGCAAGCACTGCCGTCACACACGCCGCCACCAGCACCAATGCCACAGAGGCCGACGCCAGCACCGCCGCCGCAGAGGCCACCGCCAGCACCAATGCCACAGAGGCTGCCGCCAGCAACGCCACCACAGAGGCTGCCGCCAGCACCAATGCCACAGAGGCCGCCGCCAGCACAGTCGCGAATGACCCCGCTGCAAGCACCGCCAGCGGCCCCGCGACATCCTGAGCCAGTGGCACCACTGCAGACATGGCTGCCATCCCCATTGGTCAGTCATCAGAGGCTTGTGGTCAGTTCCAGGAGACTGGGCAGCTTCCATGATGCACGACTTTCTGTGGAGAAAGGCATCAACTACCTCTGTTCTTGGCAGGATGAAGAACTCTGGACACACTGCCCCCTCCAGAACCAGTGGAGTATGGCATCCACTACCTCTGTCCTTGGCAGGATAAAGCACTCTGGGCACAAAGCCCCAACCAGAACCAGTGGAGAAAGGCATCCACTACCTCTGTCCTTGGCAGGATGAAGCACTCTGGGCACAAAGCCCCCTCCAGAATCAGTGGAGTAAATCATTCACAACCTCTGTCCTTGGCAGGATGAAGCACTCTGGGCACAAAGCCCCCTCCAGAACCAGTGGAGAAAGGCATCCACTACCTCTGTCCTTGGCAGGATGAAACAATCTGGGCACAAAGCCCCCTCTAGAACCAGTAGAGAAAGGCATCCACTACTTCAGTCCTTGGCAGGATGAAGCACTCTGGGCACAAAGCCCCCTCCAGAACCAGTGGAGAAAGGCATCCACTTGAGAGACTTGAGAGACTATGGCTTTGCACTCCCCAGGATACATCAATGGGCATGGAGCCCCCTCGTATAGCAGTGGTGTCATGCATTCATCTGGCTGAGGTGCCCCCGCTCCCCCTGAGGTGCTTGTTTCATTTCGATCTGATGCCCCTGCAGTGTTCTCTCCGTTTGAAGTCTGGTGTCATGTGTGGGCCTCGCCCATGCATTTTGGGCCCAGTGGCCAACGGACAATAATTGGTGCACTACCCGGATTTGTGTATTTGTTATACATAATTGTATATACTATATTTAGATTTTTGAGTACTGGATTTTTATTGATTACAATCATTCAAATCATTTCCTTTTGTCCTTGCTTTCTTCTGGGTGGGGGGGGAGGCGTATATGTAATATTGCAGCATGTATTTGTGTGTATGGTGGTGTGGGTAAGGGTGGGGGAGTTGCATGTGTGTGTCACTCTCTTTTCCCTCCCCCCCTCCCCTGTGTTGTAGGTGCAGTACTCACCGTGGTCATTGCCATTGTCTTTAGTGCTCCTGATAGAGGAGCAGGAAGACTATCGCAGGAAGTATCTGTAGTTCTGGCTCCATGGTGTCCTGGTTCCTCGTGGAGTGTGGTGAGGTGAGTGTTTTCCCTTCCAAGTCCTGTGTCTGCTGTGTTTTTGATCGCATTGGTTCCGCCCCAGAAAAGGTGGCGGATTGCCATGTTGTGATAGGGTGATTGGCGGTGACCGCTGCGCTGTTTGTTTGTACCGCCGTGGTGGTCGGAGTGTTAAAGTGGCTGTCTATGTTGGCAGTTTCCGTCATGGTTGTGATTCCATTTTTTTCTGCAGGCCTGTTGGCAGTCTTACCGCCGCTTTAACACCGACCGCCAGGGTTATAATGAGGGCCTATGTCTTAAGGTTTTGAGAGGACACAGTAGCGGCATATTTTCTCATGCACACATTTGTTTTCACATGCATTATGGGGAACCTTGCCTTAGGGTTGGAGGGTTTGACATAGGGGGGACTTACCTATATTGCATGGAGTGTTAATGGACATGGGACTCTTGGTGAGGGACATGTTGAGTTTACAACTTTTCAATACACCTTGTCATGCACTTGCAATGGCAGTCTGCATGAGGCTGGTGTGGGGCCTCTCAGAGTGGCACAATTGGTGCTGCAGATCTGGGGGTCGCTCCTCAGCCCATGCCCTATGTACCAGGGGTACCATTTACTAGGGACTTAAAAATGTGGCTGAAGTGCCAAACGTAGTAAAGTTTTGGAGAAAGAGAGCTGGCCCTGGGAACCTATTTAGCAGGGGCCCATGGCACTTTAGTCGGAAACCACATCACTTTCCAGGCAAAAAGTGGGGGGCTACCATGTCAAAAGAGGCCCTTTCTCATGCAAGAGTATTGCTTAGTTTCTGAAATGACTCTGATTGTTTAGGCATAAATAAAAATGTCAAGCTTGGTCCTAATTACCCTGAAGACATTACATTACTGTTGAATCACCACGGTGTAACCAGGGAAATCATTTTCTGTTGGGCATAGAACTCTTTTCTATTGCCTTCTGCAGGACAACATCGTGGACTCTGAAGAGCAGCAGGTTTGCTACAAGGATTCTGAGTGGGTCAGCCTTTTCTTTCAGGTGACTCAATAGCCTGTTGGATCTTTCATATGAGAAGATATGTGTCACCCCCTCTGGTCCCAGTAGTGTCCTAATCCAATCTTCGATAAAGGTCTTAGAATTGTTGCCCTTGCTGCTCTCTGATACCTTCACTTATCACAATTTGCTGCGATATGGGGAGATGTCAGAGGGAAGCTGCTGCAACAGGTCTTTTTGTTACAAATTGTCAACATCAGGACAGTGCACGCTCTACGGGCTCCCAAAATGCAAAAACTCAGCCTTTATGAAAGAGCATAACTCATGCATTGTGTTTATATGCAGTTTGTTAACCTTTTTCATTGCAGACTTTAACCTTGAAAAACACTATTAATGATGTTTGCAATAACTGTTCAATTGCAAGGTATTGCTGCAGACTTATTGACTGTGGGCCCTTTCTAGGACCTTCTAGAAGTTTTCTCTGCAGTATGACTGGGTGTGGTCTGTGGGCTGGGCCAGACTCTATATAAGGGAGCCATCCCAGCTCCACGTGCTCACTATTCAGAGGTCCCAGTACAGAGCAGCAGCAATTTCCTGAGATCCTGTTTGGAGGCCTACCTTGAAGTTCCAGGCCTTCACAGCATTATCATGGTGATCCTTGAATTTTTGGGCCTATTCTTGAAACCTTTAAGAGTACGCGAAGCATCGCTTTGATGTTAATCTTGGTGTTCAGATCGGCAAAGGTTTGTGCAATCGTTTCATGGCATTTGCATACTTTGTTAGAATCGGCTGTGCGCGCGATTTATTTCTTGCATGTCAACCCTGGTGTTCAGATCGGCAAAGGTTTGCGCGATCGTTTCATGGCATTGCCATACTTTTGTTAGAATCGGCCGTGCGCACGATTCATTTCTTGCATGACAACCTTGGTGTTCAGATCGGCAAAGGCTTGCGCGATCATTTCAAGGCATTTACATATTCTGGTTAGAATCAGCTGTGTGCGCAATTCATTTCTTGCATGACAACCTTGGTGTTCGGATCGGCAAAGGCTTGCGCGATCATTTCATGACATTTACGTGTTCTTTTTAGAATCGGCTGGTCCCGCGGTTCATTTCTTGCATGACAACCTTGGTGTTCAGATCTGCAAAGGGTTGCGCGATCATTTCATGGCATTTACATATTCTGGTTAGAATCGGCTGGTCGCGCGGTTCATTTCTTGCATGACAACCTTGGTGTTCGGATCGGCAAAGGCTTGCGCAATCATTTCATGGCATTTACATATTCTGGGTTGAACCGGCTGTGTGAGCGATTCATTTCTTGCAACACAACCTTGGTGTTCGGATCGGCAAAGGCTTGTGCGATCAGTTCATGACATTTACATATTCTGGTTAGAATCGGCGGTGTGCGCGATTCATTTCCTGCATGACAAACTTGGTGTTCAGACCGGCAAAGGTTTGCATGATCATTTCATGGCATTTACATATTCCTGTTGGAATTGACAGTGTGTGTGATTCATTTCCCACATATTAGACTTGGTGTTCAGATCGGCAAAGGCTTGCGCGATTATTTCAAGACATTTACATATTCCTATTGGAATCGGCAGAGTGCACGATTCATTTCCCTCATGTAAAACTTGATTCCCAGAAACAGTGTGTGCAATCTTTTCATGCCCATACAAAAAACTCTGTAGTGTAATGTTATTTAATGTGCACACATTTCTTTTGTGAAGATGACAAATCCTAAGTGTGACGTTCTTGTGCATATTAAGTTCCTAGCATAATTCCAATTGTTTTCCAGGGATGGTTTTCAGACAGCCTTTAGTCCTCATGTTAAATAAGGCAGTGTTTGTTCTGAAACTATATTCTAGAAGATTCTTGTATTTCTAGATATTACGTGACATGTTATGAAATGTTTTTACGAAACATTGCATTAATCATCCTTGATTTTATTCCAGGTATCCAGAGTTCTTGAGGCCTAGTTAAAATCACTCCTTAGAGTATCCATGGTAACAGTAAGACAATACTAAGAATCAGAATCTAGTGACAGTCAATGTGATTTTATTCTGATGTTGCGTTGTTTAACCTTTTGCTTCCCACAGGTCTCCTTCCCAGCTGTTAACTACCTAATCCTCTTTTCCCCACTTGGACTCTCTTAGACTCTGTGACATTCTAATCAGAGTACTGGAGCTGTCTTGTGGTGGACATGTTGGGAACGTGCGCAGACCCCGAGGATCTGGTGACTCTAACACAAATATATAAGTCAAGGATACAGTTCATTATAATTTAAGACATTTCCCAGGTTATGTGGTTCAATAATCTTCTTGGGTTCTTCATCCATCCAGCTAGATCACTGCCTGCTCTAAAAAACGGTAACATATTCCAGTTTTTTAAGCTGTGGCAAAGGGCTAAACCTTTCTTCAGTTTGCACTTGTTTCATCTCAGAAATCTGCAGCAATAAGGATTGTGGTCCTTTTAGACAACGCACTCATGCATCTTTTCTGCTGTTGTAACTTGGCTTTCTTATTGGTGGTTCTAAGACGACATCCTTAGTGTGGCTTTTCCTCTATCTTTTTGCCTTCAACCCTCCTGTTTGCTGACTTCGCTTTTGCTAGCTTTAGGAATGTGCACACTTTATCATTGCTAACCAGTACTAAGGTGCTTGTGCTCTCATCTTAAAATATGATTAAATTGGGTTCTTCATAATACATATGTCACCCTTAGGGCAGGCCCTGGGTAGCCCAGAAGGCAGGGTGCAATGTATTTTAAAAGTAAGACATGCACTCTTAGGTTTCACATGAGCTGGTCCTAAAAAAAACTCTTTAATATGTTTTTTACTATGGCAAGGCCTACCTCTCCCATACGATCGCATTGGAGTTACCTTTGTTTAATAACCAGTAATTTCCAAGTGGGAGTAGATAACCAGCTCATATTAAGGCCCATATTTATACTTTTTTTGCGAAGCATCTGCATCATTTTGTGATGCAAAAGCGGCACAAACTTGCAAAATACAATTGTATTTTGTAAGCTTGCGCTGTTTTTGGGTCAAAAAGCTGCGCAAATGTGGCGCTAAAAAAGTATAAATATGGGCCCAAGTGTCTTTGGAATTGTAAAATCCTAAGATATGGTGAAGTCGGATTTAAAATTACAATTTAGAAAGTTGTAATTTTCCTGCCTTAGCCACTTGGTGCCTGCAGCCTGCCTCTGGGTCTCTTGACTGGGAGTAATTGACAGTTGGGCTTTGTGTATTCCTGCTAGACAGAAACAACAATAGGGAGCCTTGATATTCCTGGATAGGCCATCACTAGTAGGATGGTAAGGGGGAGGTGGGCCCCGCCCCACTTACACTTTAATAGGCTGTATCCTGCCTCTACACAAGGGCTGCATACCCTCTGTAGTTAGTCTGGAGAAAGGGCCAGGAAGACAAGACACCTATATGCTTTCAATGCCTGCCTCTAGAAGTTTCTCCCCACTTCAAAGGCAGAACTGTGTAAAAATACTGGACTACAGACACCAACTCTTGAGTATTCCTCTGGACCTGTGGATACACTGCCAGGGCCAGGAAAAAGGACTGCTATGATGCTGAAAGGACTGCCACTCTACTGACCTGCTGCCCTGTTATGCTGACCTGCTGTCCTCTAGCTTGAGTTAGAAAGGACTGGATGTGCATTTGTTGAACTAAGGACCAAAAAGTGGCTCCTAGGGCAAGCTCTCTGGCCTTCTGATCTAAAGTCTCAGGGACTTAACAGACTTCCAATTACGCTGCGTCTGCACCTGGACTCTGCCATCTGTGAGTCTGTGCTGCCAAGTGGTGCCACCCCAGTCCTGGACTGCTGGAAGTGGGTCCAAGATCCGAGGTACTCTGCCAGCCTCTGTAGATCCAGCAGAATAGATGCATCTCCTCTGCTGTGAGGTGCAACCCCAAGCACATCCAATGCATGCAAGGACCGGCATTGCCTCTGCAGATTCTTTGGAACCACCGCTGCACAATACAGCCTCGGTGCAGACCCTCCCATTCCTTATTGACTGCAGCCTGGGCGACAATGACAGACTCCGTACTGTGAGATGTGTGCCCTACTCTGGACTTCACAACACAAACCCTCATCGAGAGGATCCTTGACAACAATGCAGTACCTTGCCTCACAGCCTCGCTGCATCTCAGAACCAATGCACCACTTCAGCTGTGCAATGCATCTTCAAAGTGGATCTTCGCGACTGTGCCAAACCAGGATTTAAGTTACTTTGTTTAATGGGCTTGCACACATACTTTACACATCACATCTAAACCTAACTGTTCTGTGTCAAGCTACCAGAGGGTTGAGCACAGGTTAATTTAGGGTTGGTTGCTGCTTGACCAGGCCTCACACCCGGTCAACCAGCAAACCAAATTCAGTTCATTCATTAAGCATTGCTTCGGCTGTGCGATGTATTTTCAATTCAATCCTCGCTAAGCTCTGCAAACCAGGATTTAATGTACTTTGTTCAGAGGGCCTAACAGGGTCCCTGTACCTTGCCTGTGCTCCAACATGGTCGGCCTGAACTTGTGTCTTTGTCCCGGTCCAGTGTGACCAGATACCCACAATTGACAATTTGTGCTTTTTGGCACTATTTTCACTGAAACCTTTAAATTTGCATATTGCCGGTTCGACTGATTCAAAATTTGCTGTTTTGGTCTTGTATTTATTAAGATTTATTCTATTTTTCTAACTTGGTGATGAATCCTTTTGTGTGGTTATTTTAACTTTATTACTGTTTAAACTCCACTTCACATTGGTGAAGTTCGTGCATGGTGTAAGGTTGGGTGGTTATAGGGGGTTGGATTAACATATAGTAATGACATTACTATACGTTAAAAAAAACTAAGAAATTCACTGAAAAAAAACAAAGGTTACAGGGACGTTGTAGTTAGGCTCACATTTTAAACATGCAAAACCTTTGAAATTCACCAGTTAAAGTTATCACAATTAACTATAACTCGTACACTTAGGTAACTATAACTCATGTCCCCGCCATGCACAGTTTTTTCATCAAATATCTTACTGCAAATATTACATTGATACCATCAATGATGTAATCAAAGATGTCATAGGTGCCATACTTTGTGGGTAATTAGCAGTGCATGGAAAAGGCACAAGCTATATATATTCACTCTGCATGTGTGTATGTGTGGGTATTTGTGTGTGTGTGTGTGTGTGTTCAGGCATCCTCTTTCTTCATGACTTGTAATACTCTGATAACATTCAGAAGGTGTACTGTCTTACATTCTTTTGCATGAATTGTCATCAGTAATGATGGTAACTTCCACTTTTAGGAGAGAGAATGTTTATAACAGACAGATGCAGCCTTTGGAGCTGGAGAACTAGGTTGGGTTTTGTCCGTGGCTCAACACCCTATGATTCTGGGCAAATCACTTAAGGCCTGTTTTAGAGTTTGGGGAAGGGGTTACACCCTCACAACAGGGACAGATATCCCATCTGTTAAAATATCAATCTCATAGGATTATAATGGGATTTATATTTCAGAGTTCGGGATATCCATCAACACTGTGATGGAGTAACCCATCCACCGAAATCTAAATCAGTCCTTTAATCTCCCCCACCTAACAAAAGATGAATTTGCCCTTTTGCACTGTAACTGATACTCATGTAAAGCACTCCAATACTTTCGGGTCGAGTTCGTACTCTATAAAGTTTAAATAAGCAACAAGAGGTTCTGCCCGCTACACTAAGATCCCTTTGAATACTGAGAAAATAGTTTGTTTAAAAAAAACATGCCGCACAGATGGGCTGATATTGGTTCGGGTACGAGTGCAAGTCCATATTCTAATGAACTGGAAGTGTACTGATTGCGTTAAGTTAAATAGTGATTGTGTTGTATTGCAATTGATTTGAGGTTTGTTGAAGGAATCAGACCGGAGAGAACATTTTTCAAACACATGTAGTACTGCGTTCAACCATGCCATAAAGGAAAGATAGACAGAGCTGAGACTCCTGTCTGATATTGAGGACATCCTGTACTCTATGAGGACGTAGTTCAGTGTGCACTTGATAGCAGTGAAGAATGCTCCTACAGTAATTACTTTGTTGTTCTTGTTTAAAGTAAATGCGCTCGAATGCATCCTGCAAATAATATTCCGCATGCTATTTTTGTTACACATATTCCTTGTTTCAGTTGTTTGTCTAAGAGAATACAGTGTTTCTAGAAACCAGCTTCAAAAAAGCATCTGCCGATAGTCAATGTTGATAAGGCCAATATGTCCCACTATACCCAATTATCTTTTAGCCTATGACCTCAGTGTCATAATAAAATGTGAATGGCCTCCTAAAATTTCAATTTAAACTAATGTTTAATGGTCTGGTTTAAGATTCACTTACTGTATGTTTTAAAGTAAAATAATTGGTAATAATGTAGTTTAGGGTGCATAATGTTCTCGGAAGTATTCAGAAAATGTTGCGGTGTGGATCATGGTTTGTCAGCCATGGTGGTGAGGCGAGTGAAGGTTAGGATGATAACATCGATATAGTTCAATTACCCGAATGACTGGATTTAAATCTAATGCTGTTGCTAGCACTGATGGTTTCCAAGGGCATCAACTGGCAGCTGCATCTCTTGCTAGAAATCATGGGTCTGAGTCAAAAAAATGCGTTGCTTTCGCAAATTCACTGTGACTGACTTTGGCAATGAAAAATGTGAAATTCAGTGAAGGGAACGGGATTGCATTTGTAATGTGCATTACAAATTCCAATGTTAGCTATGGTATTCTTTGCGACTCACAAGGTAAGAGGATTGGCCAAGGGATGATTCTTCCCCCATCAAACACGCAAGAAAATATACTATTGCTCTGTAACTGTTTTTGTGGCAACAAAGCATGGAATGGTTAACGTACGCAAAGGGCTATCAGTTTAGTATTTTTGTTTCCACAAGGAGTCACAATCTGATACCTGTCACATTAATAAGCATGAGGGGGTACAGAGTTAGTTTTTTGCGAACATCCCTCACACTGCAAAGAAGAGGCTGCTCACATTGGATCAGGTCACCGATTTTAAAATGATACCGGGCCTGAATTATATCTTGACGGTATGGTCCCACCATTGAGTTTTCAAATGAAAACCCGTCCGCTGATGTGACGGTCTGCCCGCCGTGTTTAGGGGTTGGCAGTCACATAGCCAAAAGCCTGCATTCAAACCGCTATCTTGGCCAAGAAACTCTGCCCTCATAGACAGCAGGAGAGGGAAAAGTAAATGCTGGCAGGACCCCAGCCACCCTTTCCGCAATGCAGATTTAGATGTGCCTTACCATCAAGCAAAAAGTGGGGGTCTGACCTCCTCTTCTGAATTGGCGGACTGGGGGGGTGAAAACTCATATTTTTTACCACTTCCACTTCTGGTTCTGACTGGACACAACTGGACAACACCTGCTGTCACTGCTGCCACCAACCCAGGGAGAAAACATTAGCCCCCCCCCTGCAGGACACAAAGGTAGGGACAGCCCTTTGCCAGGGGCCATTGGATGGGCACTGCACTGGGGGTCGGTAACAATGCAGCATATGCAAGACACTTTTTTTTTTTTAATTCACTGTGATATGCATTTGTCAGGGAGACTATTGTGTCACACATGGCATGGGACACAGTGGCACAACACCGATATAGCACACATATTCACATGTCATTGTGGTGTCAGTATTCATTGCCAAATGAATGCTGGCACCAAAATGATGGCACATTCACACGTGTCAATGGTGTCCATGCGTGTGCATTGCAAGGTGACCTGTACTGGTAGGTTGGTGCTTTCTGTTGTGTTTGTGAATCAGTGTGTGTGTGTGTGTGTGTGTGTATATATGTGTGTGTGGATTGGCTGGTGGAGGAGGAGGGAGCTGGAGTGGGTGGTGTGATTGGGTCCAGATGTGTGTCATTTGCATGTGTGATTGATGTAGTTGTGTATGTTGTGTTGCCATATGACACATTCAGTTGAGTGCTGTTGTGCTGCAGACGTTGTAGTGCTGTGTGTAGTTGTGCGTGTGTGTGAGCTTGTTAGTGTAGATGGGTTTATAGTTGTATTCATTGTTGTGGTTAGGTTGTGTGTGGGTGCAGTGTTGATATTTGGGGGTGCTCTGTCATTGATGTATGCCAATGTGTGTTTCTGGCATGTACAGGTTGTGTTGTGTTAGAATTGTAATGGATGAGGGTGTGAATGTGGTGTGGTGTGTTGTGTAGTGTGTAATGCAGGGGGAACACATGGCTCAGGGACAGTTAGTGTGTGTCACTTACCTCTATTCCATAGCCCCTGTCATTGTATGAAATCCATTGGGTTCCACCGACATCTCCCCTGTCAGCAATCCATCACCAGTCCATCGCTTGCAGAGCTGTAACATCTAAATACGGTGCGTGGAACACCATTGACTTGACAGTGTTTTAGGGGTCGCTGCTGATGGGGCTTGGTGGTAAGACTACCAAAATCTAAATCAGGTCCATAGTGTGTAAAGGTTTTAAGGCAGTTTGAAACTACAGGTTCACATAGATACAGATACATGAAGACATGGGTCTAGTCAGATGCACAGGAGAGAATCTGGAGCTTAGAACATGAAAATTAGTGAAAAGAAATATCCAGAGGCAGATCATGTATGGACAGCGGTCCATGGGATCAGGGTGACTTTGAAGGACAGACAGCAGGATGGCTAGGACCTCAGGAATACAACAGTGTGGAAACATTCAATTAATAGATTATTGGACTACTCTATTTTATATACTTTCTTGTATGGTTTACTCTGTTGTAATAGCACAGAGGTTTATATTGCACAATTTAACTAATGGTAACCTCTAGCAGCAAATGCCTTAGTCGTTTCACTTTTGCAGTCTTGCGACAGACAGCTCTAGCTGTCTTTCGCAGCCTGCATTACTTATAAAACTCCACAGAATAAACTCTTTCCTGTGAATCTCAGATCCCTGCCCCTTATCAATGGCTTTTCCTCCCTATTCTGCATTTCTCTTTCCCCTGGAGCATAGTTCTTTTACCCATTCTTTCTGGCAGTCATGTGTAGAATTCCAGTGCTGAAGTCAAGGGACTACTTTTATGTGTTTTCCCTTTAAAGTCATTGTTAAGCACTCCATTTCATCATCTTCTCTCTCTGTGGTCCAAATTTCACTCTCCTCTTTTCTGTCCCAAAAGCTGTTTCTCTCTAGTGATCTCAGATCCCCTCTCTCACTCCTTATCGTGCTAGTGCTCTCACGCTCCTTCTGGTTATCTCATCCATACCCCTTCCGCACTACCTCCCTCCATTCTCATCTCACCATGCAACCCTGGTCCTGGTCTTTACTAGGATCTCGCTTTCTCTCTGTTATTTATTTGGATTTGTTAGGAAGTAGCGACTAGGGTCAAACTGTCCAATAGGGCAATCAGGCAGTGCTGAAAGAGCTGACTGAAAGATCGATGTGCTGACCATTTTTTGGCACACTGGACCCTCCTCATAAGTTCCTAGTACATGGTACCTAGGTACCCAGGGCATTAGGGTTCAAGGAGATCCTGATGGGCTGCAGCATATCTTTCGCCACCCATAAGGAGCTCAGAGAAACCTTTCTTCAGGACTGTCAGTCCAGCCTGAGTGGTATAGTGCTCACACTATTTCACAGCCATTTTCACTGCACTTAAGTAACCTATATGTCTAACCTTCATTTATTGAAGGCTAGGTGCAAAGGTACTGTGAGTGGGGGCACCCTTGCACTAACAATGGTGCCCCCACGTTGTCCAGGGCCAGTTCCCTGGACTTCGTGAGTGCAGGGATACCATTACACATGTGAAATACATATACGTAAATACGTATATGTAGCTTCACAATGGTAACTCTGAATGTGGCCATGTGAAGAGTTTAAGATCATGGAATTGTCCCCCATTCCAAATCTGGTATTGGGGGGCCAATCCATGCACCCTGGGGGCTCCACCATGGACCCCGTACTTCCAAACCAGCTCCCTGAGGTTTCCACTGATCCCCAGCTGCTGCCACCTGACAGACAGGTTCCTGCCTTCCTGGGGACTGAGCAGTTCAATCCCAGAAAGGCAGAACAATGCATTTCCTTTGGGAGGACAGTGTTAAACACTCCCCCTTTGGAAATAGGTGTTACAGGACTGGGAGGGGAAGCCTCCCAGAGCCTCTGGAAATGCTTTGAAGGGCACAGCTGGTGCCCTACTATGCATAATTCAGTCTACACTGGTTCAGGGAACTCAAGTCCCTGCTCTGGCATGAAACTGGACAAAGGAAAGGGGAGTGTCCACTTCCATGTCCATCACCACCCCAGGGGTGGTGCCCAGAGCTCCTCCAGTGTGTCCCTGGCATTAGCCATCTTGGATTCCAAGGTGTGGGGACCCTCTGGAGACCTCTGAGTGGCCAGTGCCAGAAGCTGATGTCAGAGACTCTTCTGATAGGTGCATACCTCGTTGGGTAGCCAATCACCCTCTCAGGGCTATTTAGGGTCCCTCCTCTGTTTGTTTCCTCAGATTCAGCTTGCAAGACTCCTCCAGGAATCCTCTGCATCCTCTGCTTCAGCTTTTGACCATTGGATCAACTGCAGACTGCTCCAGGAACTGCTGTAACTGCAACAAAGTATCCAGGATGACACTTGTGACCTGCAACTTCAGCTTCAGCCAGCATTTGCTACAGTTTCCAAGGTGTGTACACTCTGAGGACTGCCTGTCTTCATCCTGCAACAGAAGAACCAAAGGAATCTCCCGTGGAGTGGCAGAGTCACTTCCCTGCTTCTGCAGGCACCCTTCTGCAACAACGACCTGTACTCTGGGACTCCTCTCCTGACAATGAGCATGTAATAAGGTCCAGCTGTCCAAATTTTGTGGAGGTAAGAGCTCACCTCCCCGTGCTGCAACAGTATCCCCGTGCAACATGTCTTCTCCAGCTCCTTGGGCTTCTGTGTACATCTTCTAAGAATCCTTTGTGCACAGTGTATCCCAGGTCCCCAGTACTCTATCCTGTGACGCACAACTCGCTGAGTTGTTCTCCAGTGGTGTGGGACATTCCTTTGTAGTGCTTCAATGACTGTACTTTGCATCTTCTTTGTCCCAGTGTTCTGGGCCACCCATGGGCGCTGCCTGGTCTTCTGAGGGCTCTCTGAAGTGCTGAGAGCCCACTCAGTCTCCTCAGTCTGAGTTGAGATCCCCGAGGTCCCTCCTGGGTCCAGGCAGCTCCATTGTGACGAAAACCACATACTTGCTTGAACCAAGGCTTGTTGGCGGAATCCAGTGATGCAAACATCCTGCATCCAACAACTCGACGTGGTACATCACTTGCACAAAGCAGAAACCCGTAGCCATCTTCTTTGGTGCTCTTCTGTACTCTTCTTCTTACCACGGAATTCACTTTTGCACCTTCTTCTAGGTTGGCAGGAGATCCTGTTCTTCCTTGACTCTTCTTTGACTTCTGTACTTGGTCTCCTCTCTCCAGAGGTCTTCAGGTCCAGGAATCCATCATTTGTTGATTGCAGTCTTGACTGGATCTTGCAAAATCTCTTATCACGACTTGTAGTGTGTCCTGAGGAAACTTGCTTTACCTTACTCCTGCTTTCCTGGGCTCTGGGTGGAGTACTTTACTTACCTCTGGTATTTTCCTAAACTCCCAGCACCCCTCTACACACTACACTTGCCTAGGGGGAATTCATGATTTGCATTCCACTAGTTTAGAATATGGTTTTTGTTGCCTGTTAGAAATTGGGGTCTTTGGTTGGCAGTCAGGTTACCCCCTGTCCAAGCAAAGACCCTCAGGGTAAGTCACACACAATCCAAATTATCTTGTGCTCACCCTCAGGTAGCTTGGCACTGAGCAGTCATGCTTAACTTAGAAGGCAATGTGTAAAGTATTTGTGAAATAAATCATACAATATCACCATATAGCACCACAAAAATACACCGCTCAGTGTTTAGAAAAATATATAATATTTATCTGGTTAAATGCAGGTCAAAATGATCAAAGATGCAATAAGTAAATGTAGAGATATCACTGAAAATTGATATAAAGTGTCTTAAGTCTTTTAAAAGTAAACAAAGTCTCTATCAAGCACAAAGTACCTGGTCTCCGTTAAAGGCGGCAGAGGAGGAGATGTGTGGAAACAAAGGGGTGTGTGTCGATTTCTCAGGCCTCACACAGCGATGTGTCATTTAGTTTCCATGCAGGGATGGCTGTGCATCGATTTCCGGCGCTCAGTCGTGGATCCTCTTCGGGTTGCGGGGTTTTCAGATGCCCTGGGCTCAGTGCGTGGATTTCCTGCACTGGCAGGACGAATTCACAGGAGCTGATTGATCCGGTGGCCTTTGCATCAAATTTTCTACCGTACAGCAGGCGCTGCGTCAATTCCTCTTTGGAAGTCAGGCTGTGTCATTCTGGGTCAGCTATGCATCGATCCAGTGGGCCGTGTGTCGAATTTGCGGTCGCTACAATGGCACTGCGTCGATATTCTCGTAGCGAAGTTGGAATACGTCGTTCTGGTTTGGCGTGAGGTGAAATTTTCACTGCGTGCAGGCTGTGCGTCGTTTCTGGCAGGCTATGCATTGAATTTTGCCGCACAAGGAGTCCTTCTTGAAAAGATTAAGGTGGTCATTACAACCCTGGCGGTCGGTGTTAAAGCGGCGGTAAGACCGCCAAGAGGCTGGCAGTAAAAATTTTGCAATTACGACTGTGGCGGAAACCGCCAACAAAGACAGCCATTTTAACACTCAGACCGCCACGGCGTTACAAACAAACAGCTTGGCGGTCACCGCCAACAGACATGCGGGAGACAATGTACCGCCCACACCATTATGACAGGCCAATCCGCCACTTTTTCCGGGGCGGATTCACGGCAGATAAAAACACGGCAAAAACAGGAATCCCGAAAGAAAAACACTTACCTCTACACACCCCATGAGGAACGAGGACGCCATGGACCCGGTACTCCAAATTCTACCTGCAATAGTCTTCCTGCTCCTCTACCAGGAGCACAAACGCCGGCGGCGAAGACCACGGTGAGTACTGCACCTACGACACAGGGGAGGGGGGGGAAACAGTGACACACACACGCAACACACCCACCCCCACCCACTACAACACACACACTAATGCATATCAATACATCAAAGTTACACCCACCAAACCCCCCGGAAGAATGCAAAGACAATATAAAATGAGTGTAACCATTGTAATATATTAAAAGCAAGTAGGCAGAAATATATATATACACCATGTACATAATATATACCAAGCATAGTAGTCCAGGTAGTGCTCTAAAAAGTCCGTGGAACACTTGGACCACACGGTATGGGAGAGGCCCACACAAGATCCCTGACCATGACAGAGAGAACACTGTAGGGGCATCAGACAGCAACTAAACAGGCACCTCAGGTGGAGGGAAAGGGGGGGCACCTCAGCCGGATGAGTGCACAACACCAAATCCACGAGGGGGCCACATGCCCACTGTTCCATCCTGGGGAGTGCAAAGCCACAGTCTCTCAAGTCTCAGAAGTGGGTGGTTTGCCCACTGTTCAATCCTGGGGAGTGCAAAGCCACAGTCTCTCAAGTCTCACAAGTTGGTGGTTTGCCCACTGTTCCATCCTGGGGAGTTCAAAGCCACAGTCTCTCAAGTCTATACAGTGGGTGGGTTGCCCACTGCTTCATCCTGGGGAGTGCAAAGACACAGTCTCTCAAGACTATACAGTGGGTGGGTTGCCCACAATGCCATATCCTGGGGAGTGCAAAGCCACAGTCTCTCAAGTCTCTACAGTGGGTGGGTTGCCCACTGTTCAATCCTGGGGAGTGCAAAGCCACAGTCTCACAAGTGGATAACAGTCTCCACTGGTTCTGGAGGGGGCATGGTGCCCAGAGTGCTTCATCCTGCTAAGGACAGAGGTAGTGGATGCTTTTCTCCACAGGTTCTGAAGGGGGCATTGTGCCCAGAGTGCTTCATCCTGCTAAAGACAGAGGTAGTGGATGCTTTTCTCCACTGGTTCTGGAGGGGGCATGGTGCCCAGAGTGCTTCATCCTGCTAAGGACAGAGGTAGTGGATGCATTTTTCCACTGGTTCTGGAGGGGGCATGGTGCCCAGAGTGCTTCATCCTGCTAAGGACAGAGGTAGTGGATACTTTTCTTCACTGGTTCTAGAGGGGGCATGGTGCCCAGAGTGCTTCATCCTGCTAAGGACAGAGGTAGTGGATGCATTTTTCCACTGGTTCTGGAGGGGGCATGGTGCCCAGAGTGCTTCATCCTGCTAAGGACAGAGGTAGTGGATGCTTTTCTCCACTGGTTCTGGAGGGGGCATGGTGCCCAGAGTGCTTCATCCTGCTAAGGACAGAGGTAGTGGATGCATTTTTCCACTGGTTCTGGAGGGGGCATGGTGCCCAGAGTGCTTCAACCTGCTAAGGACAGAGGTAGTGGATGACAGTCTCCACTGGTTCTGGAGGGGTCATGGTGCGCAGAGTGCATCATTCACCCCGTGACGGACTCAGTTGCGTCAGTGCCCTTGCCGCTCATGGGCCAGCGGTGTTTGAGTTGGCGGTGCCCTGTTCAGCGGTGCTTGAGACGTCGATGCCCTGTTCAGCGGTGCTTGAGTTTGCGGTGCCCTGTTCAGCGGTGCTTGAGACGGTGGGGCCCTGTTCAGTGGTGCTTGAGATGGCGGTGCCCTGTTCAGCGGTGCTTGAGATGGCGGTCTCCGTTGCAGGGTCTCAGCTGCTGACAGTCCTTCAAGGCCCAGCGGGGCTTGTGCTAGCGGTCCTTCATGGCCCAGCGGGGCTTTTGCTGGAGGTCCTTCATGGCCCAGCAGGGCTTTTGCTGGCGGTCCTTCATGGCCCAGCAGGGCTTTTGTTGGTGGTCATTCATGGCCCAGCGGGGCTTGTGCTGGCGGTCCTTCATGGCCCAGCGGGTCTTGTGCTGGCGGTCCTTCATGGCCCAGCGGGGCTTTTGCTGGCGGTCCTTCCTGGTCCAGCGGGGCTGGTGCTGGCCTCCTGGGCAGGTGGGCAGGTGGGCTGGTGCTGGCGGTGGCCTTCTGGGCAGGTGGGCTGGTGCTGGCGGTGGCCTCCTGGGCAGCTAGGCTGGTGCTGGCAGTGGCCTCCTAGGCAGCTGGGCTGGTGCTGGCCTCCTGGGCATCGATGATGATGGCGGTCTTCTCCGCCGTGCTGCACTTCCCAGACTTGCTGGGTTTCTTGTGGCCCTTCCCTACCTTGGAAGGTGTCACAGCTGACTCCACACTCCCACCGGGACCCCTGGGAGCAGCTTTGTTGGCTGTAGTCTTCCCCCTCTCCTGCCGGGCACTGGCCAACTTCTGATGCTTCACAGGTGGGGGACTGTCTGCGCTGTGGCTCCGTGCCACACTGGCTGCCCTGGTGGCCGGTGCACTCCAGATTCTGGTGACTACAGACACCACTGGTCCTGGAGATGTTGTGGCTGAGGTGCTAGTTCGGGACCTAGGAGACGGACGGGGTGGGGGAGGTGTGGGAAAGAGGTCAAGGGTGGACAGGAAAAGTTTTTTGGACACACTGAGACGGGTAGCTGGAGGGGGTTTGGGAGTGGAGGAAGAGGTGGTGGTTGTAGAAGGTATACGTTTGGTGACTTTGGGTGAAGGTGCATGCGCTGGAGGCTGTGGTGAGGTGGATGGCTGTTGGGTGGCTGTGTGCCTGTGTTTGTGTACCTTGAGAGGGGGCATCACAGACACACTGGGAGGGGACACAGGGGATGTGTGAATGGTAGTGGGGGTGTTGAATGCACGTGAGCGGGGTGTGGTGGTGGGTGTGCTGGAGAGGGGCGTAGTGGCTGTAGAGGTAGTGCATGCAGGTGTGAGTGTAGACGAGACTGGGAGGGAGGAGGGAGACGACGTGGAGGGGGACATAGTGGAGGCAGTGGATGTTGGTGTGTCTGCATGTGTGTGATGCTTGCGTGAGTGCCTGTAGGATGTGTGGTGCTTATGTTTGCCAGAGCTTTCCTTGTGTGTTGACGTGTGTGCATGCTGGTATGTAGGTGTGCTTGGGATAGGCTAAGGTACAGGAGATTGGGTCTGGGTGGAGGAAGTTGGAGGGGGGAAGCTAGAGACAGGGACAATGTCTGCCATCAGTGCTGAGGCCAGAGTCTGAAAAGCTCGCTGAAGGGCCGCCTGACCTGAATGAATGCCCTTAAGGAATGCATTTGTTTGTTGCAACTGCCTCTCTACACCCTGGATGGCATTCAAAATGGTAGACTGCCCAACAGTGAGGGACATGAGGAGGTCAATGGCCTCCTCACTGAGGGCTGCAGGGGTGAATGGGGAAGGGCCTGAGTTGCCTGGGGCGAAGGTGATGCCCACCCTCCTGGGTGAGCGGGCACGGCGCAAAGGCTGAGGGGCTGCTGGGAGGGCGGTGCTGGTAGGGGGGGTGGCGGCTGTACCTGTAGATGCGGGGGCACAGATGTTGCCGCCACCACAAGGGAGCTCTCATCAGAGGACGAGTCCGTTTCACTGGTGTCAGCTCCTGTCCCCACCGTGGAGCCCCCCTCGCCCTCCGTCCCACTGGTGAACTCTGAGTCCGTAGTCTCGCCCTCCAGGGCCATGCAGGATGCAGCTCCCTCGTGCTCCGGTGCCACTGCTCCTCCGCCTGATGATGCTAATGCACACAAGAACAGGGAAAACACAAAAAGGGGGGGGACGACAGAAGAAAGACATGTTGAGTGCATGCATTACCGCTACCGTTGGCGGACACAACAGACACAGAAGCCCCGTGCACTCTGCCGCGCTCTTGGGCTCCACTGTTCAATTCCTGGGAAATGGCCTACAAGGCTATGGACGACATCTGCACACATAGATGACACAGGGGCATGACTAGGTGTACATGGCACTCTACAGAGGTGGGGTGGGGTGCCACATGGCCTGTCTTACGGAGGGGCCTTGCCTACGGAACTCGCCCTGGCCTAGGGAAACCCACAGCCCACATCCCCCACCCAGACACCTCCACTGCACGCAAAGTCAGCAGAATGAGAGTGTACTCACCCCCTTGTGTCTGCTGTGATGCCCTCAAGCGCCCATCCAACTCCGGGTAGGCCACCGCCAGGATCCTGAACATCAGGGGGGTCATGGTGCGACGGGCACCCCTCCCACGTTGGGAGGCCATCCCCAGCTGAGCCTCCGCCGTCTTCTTGCTCCAGCGGCGAATGTCCTCCCATCTTTTCCGGCAGTGGGTGCTCCGTCTGTGATAGACCCCCAGGGTCCGGACGTCCTTGGCGATGGCACGCCAAATATCTTTTTTCTGGTGGGCGCTGACCTACATGAAATGTACAGGGGAAAAAGAGAAGTTATTACCAAGTGCACCGTCACACTGATTGGCCCCCATCGCTACCCTTGCCATCTGGCACATGCATTCACTGTCTTTCATGCAAGCAGCACTCTCCCCCCTTCCTTCTTACATCCAGCCCTCTCCACACAGGCATAGCCCATACAACATGCTCCCTGTGTACTTACCTGTTTGTCTGGAGGACCGTAGAGTAGCGTGTACTGGGGGAGGACCCCATCCACGAATTTCTCCAACTCCTCCGATGTGAAGGCAGGGGCCCTTTCCCCAGACACTCGAGCCATTGTCTCTTCCAGACCGAGGTCACAGCAGCACTTGCAGTGTATGTCCTCTCCTGTCGAAGATCAGGTATCGAGTGATTGAACAGATAAAAAATGGCGGTCACGCCCACGGCGGTGCATACCGTCACCGCCGGCGTACATCATCATTGGCTCCTGGGACCCATAGGGTCCAATGTTAACCAATGCAGCATTGCGCTGCGGTCTTCGACTGCCTACCGCAACGGTGTACAACGCCAGCGCAGTTACCTCCCATCCCATTGTCCCACTTTAGAGGTCAGGCAGCCGCCATTTCAAGGGCCCACATGGCTTAATTTTTAACTGCGTCACACATACCTAGACCTAGCCTGAACACACTTACAGGCCACTTTTCGGATTATGATTCGTGTACTGTGTAAGCTGTGTGTACGTACCTCTAAGTTGTTTGACTCTGTGCTCGCTGTTGTCCTTCATAGGCACCGCCCGCTGGGACATGTGAGGAGATGGCGGCATCCTCCGGTGTACCAACCATTGGTGGACCTGTCGACAATGGAGGAGCGACATGTGATTATCACATACAGGCTTGACCGTGCCACAATCCAGGAACTGTGTACCCAGTTGGAACCAGACGTGATGTCAGCAATCCGCCATCCCACAGGAATCCCCCCCCTCAAGTGCAGATGCTGTCAGTGCTCCATTTCCTTGCAAGTGGGTCTTTTCAAACAACAGTGGCCATTGCATCAGGGATGTCCCAGCCTATGTTTTCCAACGTATTGTCCAGAGTGTTGTCTGCCCTTCTGAAACACATGCAGAGCTACATCGTTTTTCCTCAGGTGGAGGATTTTCCTACAGTGAAAGGTGATTTCTATGCCCTGGGGCACATCCCAAACATCATAGGTGCCACTGATGGGACACATGTGGCTTTGGTCCCCCCACAGGAGTGAACAGGTGTAGAGAAACCGGAAGACTTATCATTCCATGAATGTACAGATGGTATGTTTGGCAGACCAGTACATCTCCCATGTGAATGCCATGTTCCCTGGCTCAGTGCATGAAGCCTACATCCTGTGGAATAGCAGCATCCCTTATGTCATGGGTCAACTCCAGAGGCACCGTGTGTGGCTATTAGGTGAGCAGTGGGTCTGGGGATATCCCTCCAGGTTAGTGTGTGTCTAACAGATGTCCCTCACCATTTGCAGGTGACTCTGGTTACCCTAACCTGTCAACGCTACTGACCCCAGTGAGGAATCCCAGGACAAGGGCAGAAGAACGCTACAATGAGGGCCATGGGCGAACTAGGAGGGTGATTGAGCGGACCTTCGGCCTCCTGAAGGCCAGGTTCCGGTGCCTCCATATGACAGGTGGATCCCTATTCTACTCACCAAAGAAGGTGTGCCAGATCATCGTGGCCTGCTGTGTGCTTCACAACTTGGCTTTGCGACAACAGATGCCTTTTCTGCTGGAGGATGGTCCTGATGGCGGTGTTGTGGCAGCTGTGGAGCCTGTGGACAGTGAAGAGGAGGAAGCAGAGGAAGAAGACATGAACAACAGGGACTCAGTGATCCAGCAATATTTCCTCTGAGTCACAGGTAAGAGTACAGACCTGCCTACTAAATGTACTTTAACACTGCTACCTCTCTACTGTCTGTCGTTTTCACCCAGAGTATGGTCACTGAGTTGTCACTTTCCCTTACGATTTCATAGATGTGGGTCCCACTGTGTGACATCTGCTTAGATTCCTCATGGGCTAGATATGTGTGACATAGGTATGTTGACATTACAATTGGAAGAGCATTTTGTCACTGTAATTGCTAATACACTATTTCAAAATCACAGACAGACTCCAGATTGTTTTGTGCTTTAAGTGTGTTTATTTAAGTGCTCAATATTGGAGGGGGTAGTGAAATGGTGAGGGGTGATGGCGGAGGAATGTCCATGGCAGAGTCCAGTCTATTTGTCTCACAGGTGCAATCCCCTCTACCTCAGCCTATCCTATGTACACCTTCAGACTATTATGCACACACGTCAACACACAAGGGAAGCTCATGCAAACATAAGCACCACACGTCCCACAGGCACCCACGCAAGAATCAGACACATGCAGACACACCAACATCCACTGCCTCCACTGTGTCCCCCTCCTCCTCATCTCCTTCCTCCCTCCCAGTCTTGTCTCCACTCACACCTGCATGCATACATCTACAGCCGCTACTTCCATCACCAGCACTCACACCACCACAACCCGCTCACGTGCAGTCACCACCCCCACTGCCATTCACACATCCCCTGTGTCCTCTCCCAGTGTGTCTGTGACGCCACCTCCCAAGATACAGAAACACCGGCACACACCCACCCAACAGCCATCCACCTCACAACAGCCTCCAGCGCATGCATCTTCACCCAAAGTCTCCAAACGAACACCTCCTACAACCACAACCTCTTCCTCCACTCCCAAACCCCCTCCAGCTACCCGTCCCGGTGTTCCCAAATTTTTTTCCTGTCCAACCTTGATCTCTTTCCCTCACTTCTCCCACCCCGTCTGTCTCCTATGGCCTAACTCTCCAGGTCCCAACTAGCACCTCAGCTACAACATCTCCGGGACCAGTGGTGCCTGTAGTCACCGGAATCTGGAGTGCACCGGACACCAGGGCAGCCAGTGTGGCACGGAGACACAGCACGGACAGTCCCCCACCTGTCAAGCATCAAGTTCCAAGGTGGGTGAGGGCCACAAGAAAGTCAGCAAGTCTGGGGAGAGCAGCACGGCGGAGAAGACCGCCATCATCCCCGCTGCCCAGGAGGCCACCGCCACCAGCCCAGCTGCCCAGGAGGCCAGCACCAGCCCCTCTGCCCAGGAGGCCACCGCCATCATCCCCGCTGCCCAGGAGGCCTCCGCCATCATCCCCGCTGCCAAGGAGGCCAGCACCAGCCCAGCTGTCCAGGATGCCACCGCCATCATCCCCGCTGCTCAGGAGGCCACCACCATCATCCCTGCTGCCCAGGAGGCCACCGCCATCATCCCTGCTGCCCAGGAGGCCACCGCCATCATCCCCGCTGCCCAGGAGGACACCGCCAGCATCAGCCCAGCTGCCCAGGAGGCTACCGCCAGCATCTGCCCTGCTGCCCAGGAGGCCACCGCCAGCACCAGCCCTGCTGGGCCAGACAACACCGCCAGCACCAGCCTCGCTGGGCCAGACAGGACCGCCAGCACCAGCCCCGTTGTGCCATGAAGGACCGCCAGCACCAGACAGGACCGCCAGCACCAGCCCTGCTGGGCCAGACAGGACCGCCAGCACCAGCCCCGCTGGGCCAGACAGGACTGACAGCAGCTGAGTCACTGCACAGGACCCCTCCGCCACAAGCACCGCTGAACAGGGCACCGCTGCCCCAAGCACAGCTGAACAGGACACTGCCAGCACCAGCCCAGCTGCCCAGGAGGCTACCGCCAGCACCTGCCCTGCTGGCCAGGAGGCCACCGCCAGCACCAGCCCTGCTGGCCAGGAGGCCAGCACCAGCCCTGCTGGGCCTGACAGGAATGCCAGCACCAGCCCAGCTGGGCCATGAAGGACCGCCAGCACCAGCCCCGCTGGGCCAGACAGGAATGCCAGCACCAGCCCAGCTGGGCCATGAAGGACCGCCAGCACCAGCCCCGCTGGGCCAGACAGGACCGCCAGCACCAGCCTCGCTGGGCCAGACAGGACCGCCAGCACCAGCCCCAATGGGCCATGAAGGACCGCCAGCACCAGCCCTTCTGGGCCAGACAGGACCACCAGCACCAGCCCCGCTGGGCCAGACAGGACCGCCAGCACCAGCCCCGCTGGGCCAGACAGGACTGCCAGCAGCTGAGTCACTGCCAAGGACCCCTCCACCACAAGCACCGCTGAACAGGGCACCGCTGCCACAAGCACAGCTGAACAGGGCACTGCCGCCACAAGCACCGCTGAACAGGGCACTGCCGCCACAAGCATCTCTGAACAGGGCATCGCCGCCACAAGCACCGCTGAACAGGGCACCGCTGAAAAGGGCACCGCCGCAACAAGTACCGCTGCCAATGACACTGCCGCAACAAGCACCGCTGGCCCATGACTGCCAAGGGCACTGACGCTACTGAGTCCGTCACGAGCAGGATGAAGCACTCTGGGCACAAAGCCCCCTCCAGAACCAGTGGAGTATCACATCCACTACCTCTGCCCTTGGCAGGATGAAGCACTCTGGGCACAAAGCCCCCACCAGAACCAGTTGAGAAAAACATCCACTACCTCTGTCCTTGGCAGGATGAAGCACTCTGGGCACAAAGCCCCCTCCAGAACCAGTGGAGACAAACATCCGCTACCTCTGTCCTTGGCAGGATGAAGCACTCTGGGCACAATGCCCCCTCCAGAACCAGTGGAGACTGTTATCCACTTGAGAGACTGTGGCTTTGCACTCCCCAGGATGGAACAGTGGGCAAACCACCCACTGTTGAGACTTGAGAGACTGTGGCTTTGCACTCCCCAGGATGGAGCAGTGGGCAAACCACCCACTGTAGAGACTTGAGAGACTGGAACCTTTGCACTCCCCAAGATGGAACAGTGGGCAAACCACCCACTGTAGAGACTTAAGAGACTGTGGCTTTGCACTCCCCAGGATGGAACAGTGGGCAAACCACCCACTGTAGAGACTTGAGAGACTGTGGCTTTGCACTCCCCAGGATGGAACAGTGGGCAAACCACCCACTGTAGAGACTTGAGAGACTATGGCTTTGCACTCACCAGGATGGAACAGTGGGCATTTGGCCCCCTCGTGAATTTGGCGTTGTGCACTCAACCGGCTGAGGTGCCCCCCTTTCCCTTCCCCCTGAGGTGCCTGTTTTATTGTTATATGATGCCCCTGCAGTGTTCTCTATGTCATTTCGGGGATTGAGTGTGGGCCTCGCCCATACCGTGTGGGCCCAGTGTTCCACGGACTTCAATGGAGCACTACCTGGACTACTATTCTTGGTGTATATTTTGTTTATAGTGTATATATATATATTTTTTTTTTTTGCGTACTGGATTTTAATATATTACAATGGTTACGCTCATTTCCTTTTGTCCTTGCATTCTTCCCGGGGGGTTGAGGGGTGTAACTGTTATGTGTCATGCTGTATTAGTGTGTGTGCTTCGTGGGTGAGGGTGTGGGTGGGGGTGTTGCATGTTGCGTGTGTGGGTCCCTGTTTTTTCCCTCCCCCCTCCCCTGTGTCGTATGTGCAGTACTCACCGCGGTCTTCGCCGCTGGCGTTCGTGCTCCTGGTAGAGGAACAAGAAGATAAGGGCTGGCAGGATGTGGAGTTCGGGTTCCATGGCGTCCGGATTCCTCGTGGGGTGTGTTGAGGTGAGCGTTTTCCCTTTGAAGTCCTGTTTCCGCCATGTGTTTTTGTTCACTGTGAATCTGCCCCGGAAAAGGTGGAGGATTGCTAGGTTGTGATACTGTGGGCGGTACATTGTCCTCCTCCTGTCTGTTGGCGGTGACCGCCAAGCTGTTTGTTTGTACCGCCGTGGCAGTCGAAGTGTTAAAGTGTCTGTCTTTGTTGGCGGTTTCCGTCACTGTTGTAATTCCATTTTTTCTTCCGCCGGCCTGTTGACGGTTTTACCGCCGCTTTAACACCGACCGCCAGGGTTGTAATGACCACCATTGTCTGTTGGTACAGTTACTGAGAGCTACATATGTCTCCTCACCACCTGCAGCCGTGTTAACGTTCATGTTCTTCGCTGGGGCGGAGAGCATAACAAGTGGTCTGAGGGCAGGCTGATCGAGTACTGTTTGGGGTTTAAGTACTTATGCCCCACAGCTGTCTCATTTAATGCACAGCTGTGGAGAGGTGGCATCCTATTTTTAAGCATTCAAAGCCTCGTTGTTTGTGAGACAGGTTTGCTCCTGCTTGGTTTACAAGTATAGCTCCATTAGATGATTCTGCAGTTGTTCCTAGTGGAAAAGGTGCTTCTAAAAGGAAGCATATACAGAAACTGGAGGAGGAGGATTTGTTGCAGGATCTCACTAATAATACAGTCCAGGATGTTTTACATAAACCACAAGCCAAAAAGCAGATGAGTGAAGTTGATGAGGATTGGGGCAACTCACCTAAGAGCTAATATGTGCAGGGGAATGTTTTTTCTGATCTACTGGCACATATTCGTGAGGTCCTTTGTTTTTTTTCCAAAACCCTAGAGGATGTTGGTTTTTTCTCAGTACAATTAATCTGTTGTGGACAATTTGCTGTGCATGACATTATTAAAAAGAATCAATGTAAAGGAATGAAAGGATGTCGATAAGCAAGGTATTTCCTGTTTTTTGAACAAACCATATCCCTTTGCTCAATTTGAGGATCAGTATCTCCAGATTCCAAAGCTTGTGGTCAGGGAGCCATGTTTGCCAATAAATCCTGACCCAGGGAGGAAGTAAAAAATGACTATCCTCAAGTTAGGGCCAGACTTCAGCTTATCCTGGATCCATTGCTCCAGTGATATCAGATTAGTGGGTTCTCTCAATCATCAGCCAGTGCTATCAGATTACCTTTTTAGATCTTCATCTGATGGGCAAGATTTGTGCTACTCCATTATTAAAAGTCCTTCAAAAATGAGAAGTACTGTTGTCAAGGATGGAGAAAATGTGCCTCAAGAGAACAATTGTCTCAGTGCCACTTGCAGAGGAGGGACTGAGGTGGTCATTATGACATTGGCGGTGAGTGATAAAGTGGAAGTAAAACCGCCAACAGGCTGGTGGTAATAACCGCCAAATTATGACCATGGCGGTGACAACTCCCATAGACAGCCAATGTACCACACCAACCGCTATGGCGTAAACACCACTGACCACGGCGGTAGCCATCAACAGCCAGGCGGAAGACAAGGTACCACCCACCATAATATGACACAGCACACTGCCACGATTTCCAGGGCGGTACCAACGCCATCAAAAGCTTGGAAGAAACACAACACAGAAGACCGAAGACTCAACATTAGAGACACAGAGAAGATCAATGCCGCCATGGAACCGTAACTGCAGGTCTTCCTGATGCTTTTCTGCGCCATGCTCCACATGGAACACCAATGCTGACGAAGATGATGACAGTGAGTACAGCCGCCTACTTTACACAAGGGAGGGAGGGAGGAAAAGGAGAGTGACACACACACACACACAACACACACATTTCACACACACACCATACAGACAACCAGCTGCAGACGAAAAACAATGTCACAGGACACAGGTCATAATAATACAAGGACAACAGTAAGGCAGAATTGAAATGTATTTGCATGGCATCAACCACCATTAGTAGTGAAGTGACAAATATTATACATGAACCATTGTCCAGAAAGGGCCAATGCTCAGTCCAAAGTACAAACAGCCCACATGACCACAGGGCAGCATCCAAGCCCCAACTAGATTCCGACATTTAGAGCACCAAACTGTGCAGGTGCAACATGTTGCAAGTGGGTAGGCACCTCAGGGGGAAGGGGGTGGGGGGCACCTCAGCTGAAGTGGGGAACTCACCCTCTGGTTCTGGAGGGAGCTCCATGCCCATTTCCCAATGCTGGGGAGTGCAAGGTCACAGTCTCTGAAGTGGGGAACTCACCCACTGCTTCTGGAGGGGTCTCTTTGTCGAACAGACCCTGGAGCGTGGCCTACATGCCCTCTGCTGGAGGTGAGGGCTGCATTGTTACTGCTGTGGGAGGTGCCTCCTGGGCAGTCTGTGCTAGAGGTGAGGGCTGCATTGTCTCTGCTGGGGGAGGTGTCTCCTGGGCAGCCTCTGCTGGAGGTGAGGGCTGCATTGTCTCTGCTGGGGGAGAGGTCTACTGGGCAGCTTCTGCTGGAGGTGAGTGTTGCACTGTCTCTGCTGTGGAGGTGTCTCCTGGGCAGCCTCTGCTGGAGGTGAGGGCTGCTGTGCCTCAGCTGGAGGTGAGGGCTTCTTGCCTTTCACTGGTGGTTGAATAGGAACCATTACTGTCATTGGTGGTTGAGTGGTAACCTCTTCTATAATTAGTGGTTGAGTGGGAACCATTACTGTCATTGGTAGTTGAGTGGGAACCTTACCCATCCTGGCTGGTGGAGTGGGATCCTTCCCTTTTCTGGCTGGTGGAGCAGGATCCTTCCCTTTAATGGCTGGTGGAGTGGGGTCCTTCACTTTCCTGGCTGGTGGAGTGGGAACCTTCCCTTTCCTGGCTGGTGGAGTGGGATCCTTCACTTTCCTGGCTGGTGGAGTAGGATCCTTCCCTTTCCTGGCTGGTAGTGTGGGATCCTTCCCTTTAATGGCTGGTGGAGTGGGATCCTTCACTTTCTTGCCTCCGTGACAAGGAGGTGCCTACCCTCTCCCCGTGGACTGTTTGGCTGAGGTGTTGGGCTGGTTCATTGGGACCCTGCTCTTACGGGCAGGACAGGGAGTGGAGGGGGAGGGAAGAGATCAAGTTGGGCAAGGAAAAGCTTCTTATGGACAGGGAGGCGGGATGAGGGATGGGAGTGCAGGTTGAAGGAATGGTTGTTGGAGGAGTAAGTCTGCTGGACTTGGGTGCAGGTGCATGGGCAGTGTGCTGATGTGCAGAGGATGGCTGTTGGGAGTCTGAGTGCCTGTGTTTGTGTCCCTTGGTGGGGGCAGACAGGGTAGGAGAGGACACGGGGGACGCATGGATGGATGTTGTGGAGGTGTCTTCTAGTGAGGTGTGTGCTGTATGGCATGGTGATGGTGGTGCTGGCTGTTCAAGCAGTGCATGCAGGTGTGAGTGCAGATGTGACTGTGAGGGAGGAGGAGGATGGGGAGACAGTGGAGGCAGTGGAAGTTGGTGTGTGTGCAACTGTCTGTTGTTTGTGTGAGTACTTGTGGCCTGAAGGGTGCTCCCTGTGTTTGACTGTGCTACTGTTGTGTGCTGTTTTGTGTGCATGCTTGCCTGTATGTGTGCATGGGATGGGTTGGAGTAGAGGAGACTGGGACTGGGAAGTGGTAGCTGGAGGTGGGGTCAGAAGGAACAGGGACAGTGGCTGCCATCAGAGAGAAGGCCAGAGCCTGGAACGATCTTTGTTGGACCGCCAATCCACTGTGGATGCCGCTCAGGAATTCATTGCAGTGCTGGCCCTGGATGGCATTCACTATGGATGACTGCCCTACAGGGATGATTCTCAGGAAGTCAATAGCCTCCTCACTCAGGGCAGCAGGGCTCATTGGGGTAGGGCCTGAGGTGTCTCGGGCCACGGAGATGCCCACCCTCCTGGGTTAGCAGGCACAGGCAACTCGATGAGGGGCTACTGGGAGGGAGGTGCTGGTATGGTGGTGGCAGCTGTACCTGGAGCTGGGGTGGTCCCAGAGGTGTCATCCACCACCAGGCAGTTCCCATCGGAGGAGGAATCAGAGTCAGTGTTGTCACCTCCTGTCTCTGCAGTGGTCCTCCCCTCGCCCTCAGTCCCACTGGTTCCCTCAGTGTCGGTGGACTCTGCCTCCTGGGTCCTGTGGGATGCAGCTCCCTCTGTTGCCAGTGCCCCTGTTCCTCCGCCAGATGAAGCTAATGCACACATGGACAGGATGACAGAAGAAAAAAAGGGGGGGAGATAGGGAACACTGGGTCAATTACAACACCAACACCACAGTTGGCATACACATTACCATCGCACACAGGGTTCAGGATTGAGCACTATGCACCACACTGGCAATCAATTGGCTAGGTGCCACAGCAAGATATGGGCAAAACACTGCCAACTGCACCCCTCCTTGGACCTACTAAATCATTCTGACATTGAATACAACCTAGCTATGTTTCCTGAATTTGCTTTACACCAATAACCCTTGAGCTGGGTAAAGCTGCAATGTCTGACCTGGCATTAAGGGGCACCCAATGACTCACCCACCACTCAGATCCCATGCCACCTACCAATGACTGTAGTTACGCCCACTGTACTCACCCCCTTGTGGCTTCTGTGACGCCCTCAAGCAGCCATTGAGCTCTGGGTAGGCCACCGCCAGTATGCAGGCCATCAGGGGGTCAGGATCCAACGGGCACCGCTTCCTCGTTGGGAGGCCATCCCCAGCTGCTCCTCCACAGTCTTCAATGCCCAGCGTCTCATGTCCTCCCACCTTTTCTGACAGTGGGTGCTCTGCCTGCTGTTGACCTCCAGGCTGCGCACATCCTTGGCAATGGCATGCACAATCCCTTCTTCTGATGGGCGCTGACCTGCAGAGGTAATACAGACAGAAGGATACCATTACACATACAATCCTGCCTGTCACAGATATGGCCCACAAATCCCGTTTCCATCTCCATTGGCACACACATCACCTGGCGCCCACGAGGTACACTGGCTACAGACATACCTCCCCCTCAAATGATGCTTGCACACACATCTCCATGCAACCTTAGCACATGCATCATGCCCAAAGTGTACTCACCTGTTGGATTGGAGGCTTATACAGCAGTCCAAACTGGGGTAGGACCTCTTCCACCAAGCGCTCCAACTCCTCCGAAATGAAGGCAGGGGCCCTTTCCCCGGTCACACGGGCCATTGCAGGTTCCAGACACAGGTCACAGCAGCACACGCAGTGTATGCTTTGTCCTGTGGAAAGTCAGGAATCAATTGAGGATTTAGATAGAAAATGGCAGTCACATCCGCTGCGGGGTGCATCTTCACCGCCAACGCTGATCCTCATTGGCCACTGTACTCCATAGAGCCCCATATCAGCCAATGAGGAATTGCACAGCAGTACGAGACCTCCTTCAGCCATGGCGTCCAACGTCAGCGGAGTTACCTCACTTCCACCTGTCCCTGCATACAGGACATGCGGTCACCATTTAATGGTGGTGGACAACATTCAGATAATCAATAACTTTGTCACTGCTGATGACTGCAGGTACATTGCCATTCCCACTATCCCATCACATTAATGCTCTATGTACAGTGAGCTTGTGGTTACAATGTACAAATTGTGACAGCCTACTCACTCTTGTGTCCCTTAGATACCTACCACTGCGGATGAATAGGAGGAAGAGACAAGCCCCCATGTACAGACCCCTTTTGGACTTGGCTACACTGAATGAGAGGCACATAATACTCACCTGTAGACTGGACAAGGCCACAATCACAGAGCTGTGTGCCCAATTGGGCCTGATCCGATATCAGCTATCTGTCATCCCAGTGGGATCCCCCCTCTTGTGCAAGTCCTATCAGTGCTCCATTTCATGACAACTGGTTCTTTCCAAGTGAGAGTGGGCTTGGCAGCAGGAATGTCACAGCCAATGTTCTCATTAGTGCTGGCAAGGGTTCTGTCTGCCTTGGTCAAACACATGTGCAGCTACATTGCTTTCCCCCAGGTGGAAGATTTGGCCACTGTGAAGGCAGGATTCTATGCAATGGGACGTATACCAAATATTCAGAAATACAGCTAAGACCACAGCACTCGAAAGCACATATAGTTACAGACACAAATGTAAAATCTGATGTGAGAGGTCCGTCAGTGAAAAGTAAAGTAATCTTCTTTGAGTTCCAATAGAGAATTTATTTGGTTCAACAAATACTTTATATAGTTGGATCAATCATAGGCCGTTGGAATATAAATATGTTCAAACTCAGCCAACACGTGTTTCGTCACACAGTGATTTTTTCAAGGCTAGACTGTAAACGAAGTAGAGACATATCCAACTAGATGTGTAGTATGGAACAACTGTATCCAATTTAGGCGAGCGCGGAAGTATGCTGTTCGAGTAGTTCATGGGTATGTATCATCCGTGTGTGATATAGAGAGTCATCAAAAACGAAAAAAGGTTAATAAGGGGACAAGCCAACTACTCAACGTAATGTATAATTGCAGAAAATTTGATTGAAATATATTTTAATAATCCATTTTGGGCATAGCGTTTCAAAGTACATTTAATATCATACGTTCCCTTACCCACATGTACAATATTACTCACCAGTCATTAACCCCTTCTGTGCCCAGGACGTAATGGTTACGTCCTGAGGCACATTGCTCGTCTGTCCAGGACGAAACCATTACGTCCTGGGCACAGAGCCCAGAGGGAGCACTGGCGCTCCCTCTGTGGGGTTGCCCCCCAAACCCCCAAAGCAGGGATGGAAGGGGAAGTCCTTCCCCTTCCACCCCCTACACCCCCCGTGATGTCAGCGCGCGATCGCGCGCTGATTGTCACAGGGCCTCCTCCTTCGCGCTGGAAGCTCAGCTTCCAGTGCGATGATCGGAAGAGAAATGCAAAGTATTTCTCTTCCAATCACGTGGAGGAAGCAAGAGAGGCTTTAAAGGGTTGGAAAGGAATTTCCTTCCCTTTGAAGTCTCTCTCAGCGTTTCAAAAGCCGGATTGCAAAGCAATCCGGCTTTTGAAACGCCCACTAGACACCAGGGATTTTATTTATCTAAATGAAACTGGCATGAGGGAGCGACCCCTTGGGCAAGGGTCGCTCCCAGGGGGGGCATTTTTTTTTAAGGCCTTTTCTGCCCCCGGGGGCAGAAACCTCTAGGCACCAGGGATCATTTTTTTGTTGTTGTTTTGTTTTTGAATTTAGAGGTGGGGAGTGACCCCTTAGGCAAGGGTCGCTCCCATAGGGGGCAAATTATAATTAGGCTATTTCTGCCCCTCTTGGGGGCAGATTGACCTAATTTTATGAGGCCAATCTGCCCCCAAGGGGGACAGAAACCACTAGACACCAGGGAGTTTTTTTTTTTTCGTGAATTTCACGCAAGGGGAGCGACCCCTTAGGCAAGGGTCGTTCCCCTGGGGGGCACATTTATTTTAGGCCATTTCTGCCCCCTTGGGGGGCAGATCAGCCTATTTTAATTAGGCTGATCTGCCCCAAAGGGGGGAAGAAACCACTAGGCACTGGGGATTTTTTTTGTTGTTTTACAGATGGGGAGCGACCCCTTAGGCAAGGGTCGCTCCCCTGGAGGGGCAAATTGTATTTAGGCCATTTCTGCCCACTTTCGGGGCAGATTGGCAGATTTTAGGTCAATCTGCCTTCAAGGGGGGCAGGAACCACTAGGCACCAGGGATCTTTTTTTTTGCGCCGTCACGCAAGGGGAGCAATCCCATAGGCAAGGGTCGCTCCCTGGGGGTGTTGGGGGGCAAATTTATTTTAGGCCATTTCTGCCCCCCCTGGGGGCAGATCGGCCTATTGTTATTAGGCCGATCTGCCCCTGGGGGGGCAGAAACCTCTAGGCGCCAGGGCAATTTTTTTTTTGTGTTCTTTTTTCTTTGTTTGTTTTTTTAGAGATGAGGAGCGACCCATTAGGCAAGGGTCGCTCCCCTGGGGGGCAAATTGTATTTAGAGCATTTCTGCCCACCTTGGGGGCAAGTCGGCCGATTTGAGGTCAATCTGCCACCAACGAGGGCAGAAACCACTTTGCGCCATCACACAAGCGGAGCGATCCCGTAGGCAAGGGTCGCTCCCCGAGGGTGTGGGGGGGCAAATTTATATTAGGCCATTTCTGCCCCCCCTGGGGCCGGCTGATCTAGAGGCCAAAATCCACAGGTAGGCACTTTGCAAAAAACAACTGTTTTCTGTGAAAAAATGTGATGTGTCCACGTTGTGATTTGGGCCATTTCCTTTCGTGGGCGCTAGGCCTACCCACACAAGTGAGGTACCATTTTTATTGGGAGACTTGGGGGAACGCTGGGTAGAAGGACATTTGTGGCTCCTCTCAGATTCCAGAACTTTCTGTCACCGAAATGAGAGGAAAAAGTTTTTTGGGGACCAAATTTTGAGGTTTGCAAAGGATTCTCGGTAACAGAACCTGGTCAGAGCCCCACAAGTCACCCTATTGTGGATTCCCCTAGGTGTCTAGTTTTCAGAAATGCACTGGTTTGCTAGGTTTCCCCAGGTGCCGGCTGAGCTAGAGGCGAAAATCCACAGGTAGGCACTGTTTTCTGTGAACAAAATGTGATGTGTCCACGTTGTGTTTTGGGCCATTTCCTTTCGTGGGCGCTAGGCCTACCCACACAAGTGAGGTACCATTTTTATAGGGAGACTTGGGGGAACGCTGAGTGGAAGGAAATTTGTGGCTCCTCTCAGATTCCAGAACAATCTGTTTCCGAAATGAGAGGAAATAGTGTTTTTTTGGTCAAATATTGAGGTTTGCAAAGGATTCTGGGTAACAGAACCTGGTCAGATCCTCACAAGTCACCCCATCTTGGCTTCCCCTAGGTGTCTAGTTTTCAAAAATGCACTGGTTTGCTAGGTTTCCCCAGGTGCCAGCTGAGCTAGAGGCAAAGATCCACAGGTAGGCACTTTGTAAAAAACACATCTGTTTTCTTTGAAAAAATGTGATGTGTCCACATTGTGTTTTGGGCCATATCCTTTCGTGGTCGCTAGGCCTACCCACACAAGTGAGGTACCATTTTTATCGGGAGACTTGTGGAAACGCTGGGTGGAAGGACATTTTTGGCTCCTCTCTGATTCCAGAACTTTCTGTCACCGAAATAAGAGGAAAAAGTGTTTTTTGGGTCAAATTTTGAGGTTTGCAAAGGATTCTGGGTAACAGAACCTGGTCAGATCCCCACAAGTCACCCCATCTTGGATTCCCCTAGGTGTCTAGTTTTAAAATTTGCGCTGGTATGCTAGGTTTCCGCAGGTGCCGACTGAGCTAGAGGCCAAAATCCAAAGGTAGGCACTTTGCAAAAAACACCTCTGTTTTCTGTGAAAAAATGTGATGTGTACACGTTGTGTTTTGAGCCATTTACTTTCGTGGGCGCTAGGCCTACCCACACAAGTGAGGTACCATTTTTATCGGGAGACTTGGGGGAACACAGAATAGCAAAACAAGTGTTATTTCCCCTTGTCTTTCTCTACATTATTTATTTCCAAATGTAAGGCAATGTGTAAAAAAGACGTCTATTTGAGAAATGCCCTGTAATTCACATGCTAGTATGGGCACCCCAGAATTCAGAGATGTGCAAATAACCACTGCTTCTCAACACCTTATCTTGTGGCCATTTTGGAAATACAAAGTTTTTCTTGATACCTATTTTTTCACTTTTTATATTTCAGCAACTGAATTGCTGTATACCCTGTATAGAATAGAAACCCATTGCAAGGTGCAGCTCATTTATTGGCTCTGGGTACCTAGAGTTCTTGATGAACCTACAAGCCCTATATATCCCTGCAACCAGAAGAGTCCAACTGACGTAACGGTATATTGCTTTAAAAAATCTGACATCGCAGGAAAACGTTACAGAGTAAAACGTGGAGAAAAATGTCTGTTTTTTTTCACCTCAATTTCAATATTTTTTTCTTTCAGCTGTTATTTTCTGTAGGAAACACTAGTAGGATCTACACAAATGACCCCTTGCTGAATTCAGAATTTTGTCTACTTTTTCAGAAATATTTCGCTTTCTGGGATCCCACATTGTTTTCTCACCCATTTTGGTCACTAACTGGAAGGAGGCTGAAAGCACAAAAAATAATAAAAATGGGGCATGTCCCAGTAAAATGTCAAAATTGTATTGAAAAATGGGATTTTCCAGTTCAAGTCTGCCTGTTCCTGAAAGCTGGGAAGATGGTGATCTTGCCACCACAAACCCTTTGTTGGTGCCATTTTCAGGGAAAAACCACAAGCTGCCTTCTGCAGCCCTTTTTCCCAATTTTATTGAAAAAAAACAAAATTTTCACTGTATTTTGGCTAATTTCTTGGTCTCCTTCAGGGGAACCCACAAAGTTTGGGTACCTCTAGAATCCCTAGGATGTTGGAAAAAAAGGACTCAAATTTGGCGTGGGTAGCTTATGTGAACAAAAAGTTATGAGGGCCTAAGCGCGAACTGCCCCAAATAGCCAAAAAAAGGCTCGGCACAGGAGGGGGGAAAGGACTGGAAGCGAAGGGGTTAACATTCTAGAAGAGATCAAGAGGGTTTGCAAACATCTCTGACGGAGAGGGTTCCTTCTCTCGAGGAGTAGGTATGACACTCTTATTTCAAATGAGACTTGGCGGGTGTTTTAGAATTACGCAAATAACCTCTTTACGAATGCCACTCCTCTTTTACGATCATCCTTAATATTTACATTTAACTGCCATGAATGGCCGGTTGATGTTTTCTCTTTTTATTGGAAATGGAACCTGAAGATATATACCTTCAGGGCCATATTTAAACTTTTTGACGCAAAACTGCGCAGACGCAGTTTTGCGTAAAAAAGTTTAACGCTGTCTAACGCCATTTCTTGCCGCCCCCCGGGCGTCCACGGTACCTCCACGTCTTCAAACACTGAAGTGTGTGTTGCCTCTTCAAACCCACCACCACCAAGGGCAGAAGAGATGACACACACATCAGAAGATGAAGACGTGGAACAGATCACTTCACTCATAGGAGTACCCGGTACCACCAGTCCATGCCACATGGGCACTGATATCCTAGGTCCTGTGCTTGTTAACATGCCAGTCTTGCTACAGTTGGTCACATGCACTGTTCTCCAGCACACTGTTTACCTTGACACTATGCACTGTAATTGCCTCTAACTAACTCATTGGCAATTCATGTTCCTCTGCACTGTATGACACTTCACCCCAGCATGTCCAATGACAAGTCCCATTGCACTTTTGTTGCATCACAATAGAAGGCGTCACACTAATGGACTCACAATCCTGGACTATGTAATTATTGCACTACAGCACTGTAAAATAAATAGCACTTACACAACCACTTTGTCTCTGTGTAATGTGACACATAAACTGTGTAGGAGATTAGTGATGTATGTCACATGTCAATGGCCATAGAATGTCAATACAACTGTGTTGAAAGATTGTGGGCTGATAACAATGCACTGGGGTCTGGATTGTATCATCATCTGCACTTCCTGAGGCTTATTTCTGAAGTAAATTGAAAACAAACAGTATAATGCTGTGTTGAACTGAAGAAGTCCTCTTCAAGGTATGTATAAGCTGAAAATCAATGTGGCCAACATTCCCTTCTAGACACTCTTTATGTTTGTGACATCTGACTATAAACTTTCATCACACACATACCATACAGCAGGAATGGATGTGTACGAGTGTATGGACAAATATGTAACCTGGGAGTACAATGTAAGAAATGATAGGTGTGATTTCTGTGTACAATACTACATACAATTACAACATCACTCAACTTATCAGGGTTCATATGAACATCAGGCTGCAGGCAGACGTACTACAGTGCCCAAGATTCCAAATCAGGGCTCAAACTATGACAGATTTAAAAACACATCCAAACGTCACAACACATTTGGAACCATAGTAACCTTGAGTGGCGGGTGCAATGGAGTGCAGATGCATAGAGAAGTAGCTTTGGTGTAGCTGCCAATGGGACTGCACATTAGGAATTGTAAATAACCATGTCAATAATGGGATTCAGATGCATGATGGAACACACATGCAAATATTAAATTTACACTGTTCCCCCATGCCAAGGCCCTGAACCCCAAGCATATGACACATACTGTAAAGGAGTACCTAAAACTTTATTTAACAGTAACAAAGAATACTAAAACTAGGGAAAACACCTTAACTAACCTAACCTATCCTAACTACACATTACCCACAACTGGCCCTAACTACCCTAATCTAAACTTACCTATCAGATTTAACTAAACACTCTAAACATCCACCCCCCCACCCTCCTTATATGATGGGACACCTGTAGGACAACATATACTAACCTAAACACTATCTTATCCTAAACAAATATATATTTTGGGGGGAATTTTGTTTTTTTAATATTTATGTATATATTATTTTTTACACATAAACCCCAACATCATCAACACAAACAAAAAACACATGTAATAATGTAACCCTCTCCACCCCCAACCCACTTATACTAACTAAACTAACAGCCTACTCTAACCTAACACTAAGCCCCCTAAACCCATAAGAACCAGGAAAAAGGAGGGAGGAGAGGGAATCATGTCTGCTGATCTAAAAGTCACAAATTGGTCCTCTGCAGGATCTTTTTAATACCCGCACTCTCCTGCTATTACAGGACACCTCCTGCTGCAGCTGTCCATCCTGCACAACATCTGTTTCATGTCACATCTCATGGACTGAAATTCTGCATTGTCTATCACAGCAGCTGGGGTTGTCTGTGTTCCACTAGTTGATGGCACTGCTGGTGCTGATGCCAGTGCTGTGCTTGGAGAGGGAGGTGCAGGAGCTGCTGTCTGTGGGCCTGGAGCCGATGAGGTTGACGGACCTACAACAGTGGCTGTCATCCTGTGGGCGACTGTGGTCTGAGCTGTAGTGCTGGTGGTGGTGGCTGTTGTGGGCAAGGCTGGCCCCCCCTTGGGCAAATGCCCTCTAGACCACTGTCGCACTCTCATGGTGATAACGCCGTGCCATATTGCGGAACCCAGACTCCACATCTAGTATGTGGCAGTAACGCATTGCCCACCTCTGGAATTCCCTGATCTCATGGGCATTCATGTTGGCAGCTATAAAAATAGAGAAAGCCAAACATTAGTGACATCATTGTGTGATACATCTGCGGATGATATTCTAACAGTTCCTCAAAAATAGCACAGTCCATATCACAGTACAGATCATGGAATGTCCCGGAGGAATGACATGCCAACGCAGCCTACATATCTACTATCTAACAGCACAGCAACGCTCAACAAGGTGTGTATCTACTTAAATGATCTGTACATCTTTGTACTGCTATTAGTCACATAACAAATGCCGCAAGTACTGCACAAGTAACAGGCCAACTAATGACTATCTTGTGGATGACGATCAAGGCCCACAAGACTTGTGATTTGTAAATGGAGTTGCCTGGATGGTATGCAGTTGCTAATCATGAGGGGGTATCCTAGGTTGGAACAAATGAATGTTGGAATTACATGTCTGTCTTCTACACTGGGATCCTCACACCTAGGTACGCATATTTCAGAACCCTAACCCTGTGCATCAGGGGGTGAAGGACATGCAACACATACTTTCAAACATCAAGGACATCCAGCAAGCTTTGGACAGCTGTCCATGGGTTTAGTCAGTCCACCACAGGTAAGGAGGTCTGCCAACTAGGATTGACTCAAACATTGTACAATCACATCCACATTTATGTTCCTAATTGCGGACAATCGTCAACATCATTTGATCTCACTGATACCTTTCCAAAAACAAGCACATACATGCAAACAACCATCTAGGCTTGAGCTGCGTGCACACCTATGTCATTCTACTCAAGTGCCAGATGAACGGAGCACAACATGTCCTACTTCGGAAATCTGGATGACGTAGGTCTGTATTTGCATGCACCTTGGGAATGGCGGCACTCACAGGAATGCTGGCCTGATGATCTTAGCATACACCCATGTCTATGATAGCCTTCATACTGAGAAGTTAACAATTGTACATATGCTGCACTAGATCAGCAGGGGTGTACCAAACATAAACTACCAAACTATTTTGTCACTTTAAATATATTATGGAAGCAGTCAGGGAGTCCCTTGATCAACATCATGCAAATAAATAATTTGTGACCATGCATTACACAAAGTTCAAGGATCCCATGATGACCCATTAACTTTAGAAAATTGTTTGGCTATAAAGTGACACAGATGGCAAATGCACCACCTCTGTACCAGCAATTGTGCCCAAGGCAACAAAAACACACAGAAACAATGAACTTAGGGCCAGATGTTCTTTATTTTTTATGTGTAGCATTTACTTAATTTGTTTACGCTACAGCTATGGAAAGTAGCACAAAATATTTAGATATTATCAAGTGTGCATTACTTTGGCACCCATAATTAATTAAAATGCTGCACAAACCAAGTCGAAATATCAGCCTAAGATATTACCAGAGGTTAGGAAGATCTTTTTACGTATGGCCATGAATACTGTTCAGACATGTATTAAAATATTTCGGGACTACATTGGTTCCTTTGCGTTAGCATGTGAAATATATCTCATTCCTGGTACACTCACAGACCCTGAATAATACTTTTTTTTTTGCCACATTACCCTCATCTATTGACATCAAAGCAGCACTAATTTACAAGATAAAGTTGTCTTTTGTAAGTTTCTGCAGCTTTTGTGTCAACAAATGACGGTAATGCGTAGCAAAAATTGTATAAATCAGCGCCACTGTTTGTTTAACTTGCATTACACATGTCCACAAACATTGCATGCAGCATGTCACAAAATCTGCTACTGTCACTATAGAGCATTTTACTTTACACAGTAGTCTAATTTGTACTCACCAACAGGGCCACCAATCACCACACCCACATGGTCCAGCAGGTCTTGCTCTCTGGCAACCAAGTCAGCCCAGCGATGTTTAAGTTGGTGGTTGTTGCGCTGGCTGTTGAACACTCTCTTTAGGTGGAACAGCACCTTTGACCACCTGAGCCTGCTAGACTCGGTGTGATACCCCGGTATCACCCTGCCACCAGCCTCTAACATCAGGGGGAGGAAGTGGCACACCAGCCAAATAAAAGCCCCCAGCTCCTCCTCACCCATTTCTCCCAGACGTGGCCTTCCCAACATCTAAAAAATAATAGGGATAGGAAAGGGAAAATAGGGAAATACAGGAAAAGGAGGTATGGAAATGAAACTTGAAGAAACCACAAACAGCCCAACAATACCCCAACTAACAATACCCACAACAAACTCCCAACAGTACTAAGACAAATTTAAACACAAAAAATGACAAAAACATACTTACGCTGATTTACACAGACACTTACAAAAACAAAAGATGAGAATGGAAATGGCACACCGGAGACAAAAGCACAATATTGACAGACACAACTCTCTACACAGCCACACAGTCTAGAAGAATCACAGACTGCAAAGTGAAAGTACACCCACTGTACCATTTCTGTAAACAGGATATCCTATTACATCACTTTCTGTCTCAAAAGTGGTGCATTTTTATTATAATGCATGGAATTTTATGAAGCTTATGGGCTTTGTATTCATATTTTTTGACGCATATGCTTAAAAATTCCCCTGCATTCATGTATCAATATTTTTTTCATGGATAACTGATTTCATGGGGTGCAGTGTTGGAATTAACCCTAGGGACCAATCGATGTATAATGGATGTGAGCGTAATTTTTTAACGCATATGCATCATATTTTGATGCATATGTGTCTTTTTGACGCTTTTGCGTCAAAATATCTGTCTATAACTGTGTTTGTGTCATTTTTCTCTTTTTTAACATAAATGAAGGCTATAACTACAAAAAGATGGAATATTATGGCCTGCTGTGTGTGTTCTAGAGTTTGGGCACATGTGGCAGACCACATTACTGCGGACCATAATACTCATGTTGTTGTGCCAGATTAGCACTCTTAACCCCTTCGCTGCCAGGCCTTTTCCCCCTCCTATGCCAGGCCTTTTTTTGGCTATTTGGGGCAGTTCACGCTTAGGCCCTCATAACTTTTTGTCCACATAAGCTAGCCAAGCCAAATTTGCGTCCTTTTTTCCCAACATCCTAGGGATTCTAGAGGTACCCAGACTTTGTGGGTTACCCTGAAGGAGGCCAAGAAATTTGCCAAAATACAGTGAAAAGCTATTTTTTTAAAAAAAAAATGGAAAAAGTGGCTGCAGAAGAAGGCTTGTGTTTTTTTCCCTGAAAATGGCATCAACAAAGGGTTTGTGGTGCTAAAATCACCAGGTTTCCAGCTTTCGGGAACAGGCAGACGTGAATCAGAAAACCCAATTTTTCAACACAAATCTGGCATTTTACTGGGACATACCCCATTTTTACAATTTTTTGTGCTTTCAGCCTCCTTCCAGTCAGTGACAGAAATGGGCGTGAAACCAATGCTGGATCCCAGAAACCTAAACATTTCTGAAAAGTAGACAAAATTCTGAATTCAGCAAGGGGTCATTTGTGTAGACCCTATAAGGGTTTCCTACAGAAAATAACAACTGAAAAAGAAAAATATTGAATTTGAGGTGAAAAAAACAGCAAATGTTCTCTACGTTTTACTCTGTAACTTTTTCCTGCAGTGTCAGATTTTCGAAAGCAATATACCGTTACATCTGCTTGACTCCTCTGGTTACGGGGATATATAGGGCTTGTAGGTTGATCAAGAACCCGAGGTACCCAGAGCCAATAAATGAGCTGCACCCTGCAGTGCGTTTTCATTCTATAATGGGCATACAGCAATTCATTTGCTGAAATATAAAGAGAGTAAAGTAGCTATCAAGAAAACCTTTGTATTTCCAAAATGGGCACAAGATAAGGTGTTGAGGAGCAGTGGTTATTTGCACATCTCTGAATTCCGGGGTGACCATACTAGCATGTGAATTACAGGGCATTTCTCAAATAGATGTCTTTTTTACACACTCTCTTATATTTGGAAGGAAAAAATGTAGAGAAAGACAAGGGGCAATAACACTTGTTTGCTATTCTATGTTCCCCCAAGTCTCCCGATAAAAATGATACCTCAATTGTGTGGGTAGGCCTAGCGCCCGCAACAGAAAACGCCCCAAAACACAACGTGGACACATCACATTTTTTTAAAGAAAACAGAGGTGTTTTTTGCTAAGTGCCTACCCGTAGATTTTGGCCTCTAGCTCAGCCGGCACCTAGGAAAGCCTGCCAAACCTGTGCATTTTTGAAAACTAGAGACCTAGGGAAATCCAAGATGGGGTGACTTGTGGGGCTCTGACCAGGTTCTGTTACCCAGAATCCTTTGCAAACCTCAAAATTTGGCTAAAAAAACACATTTTCCTCACATTTTGGTGACAGAAAGTTCTGGAATCAGAGAGGAACCACAAATTTCCTTCCACCCAGCGTTCCCCCAAGTCTCCCGATAAAAATGATACCTCACTTGTGTGGGTAGGCCGAGCGCCCGTGACAGGAAACGCCCCAAAACGCAACGTGGACACATCACATTTTTTGAAAGAAAACAGAGGTGTTTTTTGCAAAGTGCCTACCTGTAGATTTTGGCCTCTAGCTCAGTCGGCACCTAGGTGAAACCTACCAAACCTGTTCATTTTTTTAAACTAGAGACATAGGGGAATCCGAGATGGGGTGACTTGTGGGGCTCTGACCAGGTTCTGTTACCCAGAATTCTTTGCAAACCTCAAAATTTGGCTAAAAAAACACATTTTCCTCACATTTTGGGGACAGAAACTTCTGGAATCAGAGAGGAGCCACAAATTTCCTTCCACCCAGCGTTCCCCCAAGTCTTCCGTTAAAATGATACCTCACTAGAGTGGGTAGGCCTAGCGTCCGCGACAGGAAACGCCCCAAAACGCAACGTGGACACATCACATTTTTTCATAGAAAACAGTGCCTACCTGTGGATTTTGGCCTCTAGCTCAGCTGGCACCTGGGGAAACCTAAAACCTAAAATTGGCCAATCTGCCCCCAAGGGAGGCAGAAATGGTCTAAATACAATTTGCCCCCAGAGGGGAGCGACCCTTGCCTAATGGGTCGCTCCCCATCTCTAAAAATACAAACAAACAAAAAAAATAAAAATGGCCTAAAATAAATTTGCCCCCCAGCCCCCTCCCGGGAGCGACCCTTGCCTACGGGGTCGCTCCCCCTGCGTGACTTTGGCACCAAAAAAAAAATCCCTGGTGCCTAGTGGTTTTTGCACCCCTTGGGGGCAGACTGGCGTAGCAAAAATCAGCCGATCTGCCCCCAAAGGGGGCAGAAATGGCCTAACTACAATTTTCCCCTCCAGGGGAGCGACCCTTGTCCAAGGGGTCACTCCCCATCTGTAAAAAAAAAAAAAAATCCCCGGTGCATAGTGGTTTCTGCCCCCCTTGGGGGCAGATCGGCCTAATCAAAATAGGCTGATCTACCCCCCCAGGGGGACAGAAATGGCCTAAATAATTCCCCCCCCCCAGGGGAGTGACCCTTGCCTAAAGGGTCGCTCCCCTTGCGTGAAATTCAAGAAAATAAAAAAAACTCCCTGGTGGCTAGTGGTTTCTGCCCCCATTGGGGGCAGATTGGCCTCATCAAAATAGGCCAATCTGCCCCCAAGGGGGGCAGAAATGGCCTAAATATAATTTGTCCCCTAGGGGAGCGACCCTTGCCTAAGGGGTCGCTCGCCCGCCTAAAAAAATAACAAAACAAAAAGAATTTTTTTTTTAGCCCTGGTGCCTAGAGGTTTCTGCCCGCCCTGGGGGCAGATCGGCCTAATAATAGGCCCCTGGGGGCAGAAAAGGCCTTCCTAAAAAATGCCCCCCATTGGGAGCGACCCTTGCCCAAGGGGTCGCTCCCTTATGCCAGTTTCAACAAAAAAAAAAATCCCTGGTGTCTGGTGGGCGTTTCAAAAGCCGGATTGCAAGCGTCACAGGGTGGGTTGGAGGGTTCGGGGGTTGAAGGGGAAGGGCTTCCCCTTCCATCCCTGCCTTGGGGTGGTGGGTAGGGAGCACAGGGAGGGAGCGCTAGCGCTCCCCCCAGTTCCTGTGCCTCGGACGAGGTGACCTCGCCCAAGGCACCCAACAGGTTAACTGACGCAACAGCAACACAAACTTTCTGAATTAAAATTGGTATTTCCTGGTTTGAGCAGGTGTTGTATCAATAGAGGATAGCAAGGCTACGTAACTTAGAGAATTCACTCATGGCCTGTACATTTATGTCTGTGAATTGGCTATTTCATTTGCTGTTGTGCCTCTGTGTGAACGTCACTTGTTTTGCATAATGTGCTTGTATACATGTGTTGTAATTGTGGATAACCATCAGATGCCATTCATTGAGGTACATCAGTCATGATATGACTTTATCATATCTGTTACGTCTTATGCTGTGTGAACTTCCATGACTTTGGGGACAAAACGTCTCCTTTGACAATCTATACACGGGATAGATAGAGGACGGTTGATAATCGCAATGTCAAAAATGTAAGCCATCACATGTAATGGAATGTTGGATACCACTTCATGGTCACTTGTGTGTATACTACCCATGAGTCAGGCCTTTGAACATGCTAGGTAGGTACAGTGTTTGTGACACAGAGTCCCAACTCCAATCTAAACATGTTTTGGTACACCACAGTTTGAGTCACGTAAATGACCTATGTTTCTCCTGTGGCTGTGGAGGACCAGCAGACCATGCTGCATGTGTTCACATATTTCCAGTGGTTCATTGCACAAAGGAGTCCAGTTCAAGTGTGTGGTCATGTGTACCCTGTGTCTGTATTGGCATCCATGTTGTCATAGTTATGCGCCGGTCTAGTCATGAGTCTGTGGAGCCATTCCCTCATTTAACAGAGTATCCTTCAAAGCAGATTTGCCCTTAAACCAAAGCTAAACTAATGACACACATGGTGATAGCCAAGCTAGGGCACAGCAGGACTTTCAGAAGGCTGACGACAGAGCAACCTTGGTGTGCTCCAATATGTTAAGATCAGTAATATGAAACAAGCAGGTTTCTTCACAACATTTGTACACAGGGTGGGCTCTAAAATTCCCACTGCAACAGGGAACATCAATGCCTCTGTGCTGATTAATCTCACAGCTAGTCACCATGCAAGCCCCATCAGAAGGTGGCGGCAGAAGTGAATCTGTGTCTGGACCGTCAGGGCACACACATGTTTTGTCCTTACATACACATTAGCAACCCTTGTTTGTTGTGCTGTAGGCACTGTATCAAATCCATGCATACAGCCATAGCACACTGTCACTGTTTGGCACTAATGAATACATGCAAAACCAGACAAGGGATGGGGGCTGGAGTAGGCCATTTGAATACATGTCCCAGAACAGAATACGATAAGTACAATGAGTAAACTATACTGTACATTTGAGGATTCATTCTAGACCTACCAGACACAATACCCCAGGAGGAAACAGAGGGCATGAAAAGCAACTATGAGACACACGTAGCCACAGGGAACCTCTACGGTTAACGCAAAGACTGGAACCAGTCTGGCTAACAGGATGCAGGCTCTGTCAGGTACAAACATGAACAAGGCAACTACACAGTGAGCAGACTCTGACTGGGACAAGCAGGAACAGCACTGTGGGAAAAAAAAAGTTTCTGCTGTGGTCTGCACTGTTACACAATCTCCCAAGGGTTCTGGTACACAAGTGATTTTTATGCCAATGCACAACAAAGAGATTCAGAAAATGGCAGCTTCTAAGCAGTTCCAGGAAGCAGCAAGGTCAGGGCAGAGTCAAATGCCTGGTCTGCACGGTAGTGCTCACAGGTGTGTGCAGCTTCAGTCTCTCACAAGTTGTAGCATTGAGAATCAAGTTTAAAGGGCCAAGTAGACCTTTCACATGGGAAGCAATGGACAGCTGATTACAGATCTTACCGACTACCAGGCAGTGCATTATTTGACTTAAAGTCCATGCAGACTGATGAACTATGACTATAGCACACATGAGTCAGAATGGGGGTCTGGGTGTGTGTAGCTGAGGAATCTCAGGCTAAAGATAGTCCACTTACAGGGCTCCCTAGTAAAGTGTGGGGAGAGACTCAAAACATGGCAGTAGTAGGACTTATGACCTGGGATTTACTGCACAGGGCATGTTTTGTGAGCAATGCTTGTCTTACTTGGGGCACACGTGCTATCCATTTTCAGCTTAGATGGACTTCTTGTCACACATGCTCCTTGCAGAGATAGCTGATGCGACACTTACTGCTGTCAAGGCTCTGGTCATACATTCCTGTTACCAATACAATAGCACATCCACTGCCTCATGTATGAGACACTTTTTTGCCTTATGATTGATGCTGTCTCAGTTGTGTGTCATTTGCTGCAATGGACCATGTTGGCAACATCGATGTATCTCATAGCTGTGGTCCTCTGATATTGCCCTTCACAAGTGAAATAGACAGGATATATGTCATTTAAACTGTGTATGATGTTGAGTGTACATTCATACCCATCAAAAGTGATGTGGTTTTTTTCGTGATCCTAATCTGTATTTCTGCAATGCTCCATGAGCCTAAACTCTGATCATGATTCCTGGGGATCGTGTGATGCATAAATATTACCCAGAGCATGATTGAGTGATGAAGGTAGGTGTTTAATGACATAGGAAAACAAAGTGGTGATGGTGACTGTAGTTAGAAGAAGTTTTGTACAATGTGTTGTTTCCGGTGCAATCCTGCTGCAGTGTTTGGATGGTCCCCCTCATTTTCACGGACAGCATCATCCTCTTCCTCCTCTTCAGGCATTTGTGGGTCTGGTTCATAGAGGGGAATGTTCCTCCTTACACAAATGTTGTGCAGGATGGCACAGGTCAAAATGATCTTGCAAACCATTTCAGGTGAGTATAGGAGGCTGCCTCCGGTGATGTCGAGGCACATGAATCTGGACTCCAGGATGCCAAAAGTCCTTTCAACTATGTTGCGTGTCCTACGATGTGCCTCATTATAGGCACGCTCTGCTGCTGTGCTTGGGTTGGCAAATGGGGTCATGATCCATGGCTGGATCCTGTAATCCTGATCAGCTGAAAGAGAAAACGAGGGTAAACATTTGGTTGTTGTTTGCACTTGATTATCATTTTGCATGGCAGTTGTTATCCTGTGTTGTCTGTGACTCATCTGTATTTGTGTTATTGTGTGGGATCCTATGCTTCTAGGATGTTCTTTCTGCATTGGGTTGTTTAACTATCAAAACTGGTGTTTGGCTGATTGACCTGATATCAGCGGTATATTTGAAAATTTGCAGTTCATTGTGTATCTCCCATGCATTATGTCATGTGAAAGAAGTGTCCATGTGCCTTCAATGGAGGTGACAAGATACTTCCACACACACAATTGATTCCACTGTGGTGGTAACACGGTTGCACAATATGGCCTTAACATCCCATCCAATTAGACATATGTAATTGCATGTGAAATACAACAGTGAGGCCCTATGATTTGGCTGGATGGCAATGTACAACACATCTCCATAAGCTGGCAGCAATGAAGGGTTCACAATTGACAATGCACAAATATCCCATGTGTGACAATTTCTAGGCAAACCTATTTTTGTGCCCTCACCGAGTTGGTTCGTGGGCAAACGTGTACTTACACTACTGAACCTGCACCAGGTAAGCTGGCTAACTTGGTTGTGGGGGTGGAGGGTTAAGTGTCAGAAGGTCCATGTGCTTTTACATCTGTTATGTATATGTGTAATTGTCTCAATCCGTATGTGTCACAGTGTGCACTTTGCATTAGTGTCACATCAATATGTGTTCATAGCACAGTCCACTTCCTTATTGCTAGCGGGCAATGTCACCCCAGGAGTGATGTGAGAGGTTGTTACTGCCTCAATGATTCCATGTCACCTTCATTATACTCAGCATCATCATGCTATGTGTCTCATGGTGTTTGACCTGCAGCAAAACACATTACACACCCCTTTCACAATACGTATTACTTGGAAAGGTGTGTGATTGAGTGTTATTGATGTGACATTGGAAGATTCATCTTCCAAGTTGTACTACTAGTTAAGGCCATATCATTGTCACTGTGTGGTTCTAAATTGGTCCCTTGTGGCATGGAGTGGCATCTGTTAATTGCATCTGTCATTTGTCCATAGGTGTGTATCCCATTGGCTAAGGATATCAAACATGACTATCAGTGTCACAACCTCAGTGTCTTCCTGGCCACGTGTCAATGTAGTGGTGTATGTGTTGTGTGTACTACAGGGTTGCTGTGCTGTGTGTATATAACTAGCTTTCTGTACTTACCAGCAAGTAGGCCATTGCCATATCACCCATTCTGGAAGTGTTGATTGATGGGGCTGTGGCGGAAGATGAATGAATCATGTACACTCCCAGGATACTTTGCCACAATGCTGGTGATCCACAATGACCTGATCCACAATGGCCTGAACATTGATGGAGTGTATGTGCTTCCTGTTGCGGTATAGATGCTCCGTTGCAGCAGGTGGCACAATCCGGACATGTGTTCAGTCAAGTACCTCTGGCTGATGTCATGTTCCCTGAGGCCCTGAAGGGTTGTCCTGGTCTGGAATATCCTCTCCTATCTTTGGCCTTGCCTTTGGAGTCCCTGTTGGTATGGTGGAAGCTGCTGCTGTTGCTCCTGTGCTTTGCGTCTTCATGCATGCTGGATAAATAGCACCTCCGTGTCTTCATTTTGGAGCTCTGATGTTGCTTCTGTGGGTTTTCCTTCAGTACTGGTGTGTTTGCCCCATTTTAACGCCTGCCCTGACCCAGGCGTTCATTTTTTACGCAAATCAGGATTTGCGACATTTTCCGGTTCTGCCACCCAGCCGTGCCTCATTTTTGCGCGGTTGGATAAATATGGCAGATGGGTGTTTAAGTCATTTTTTGGATGGGAACGCCTACCTTGCATCTCAATAAAGCAAGGCGGTTTCACACATCCAGAAAATGACGCACACTGGGATATTTTGACGTTAGACAGGTCTAGCGTCAAAGTATAAATATGGTGTTAGCTTTGCGCCGAATTTGTGTAAAAAAAAGACCCAAATCCAGCACAAGCAGAGTATAAATATGGGTCTTAATATTTCACCAGCATGAATTTAAAGTAATGCACCAAGGGAAATAAATACTCTAAAATAACACTTCAAGTTTCATCGATTTTCGACTGAATCAAAGGCCCTTACATGAAAACAACATTTCTTGAATCATGTGTATTTTTTTGTAAGTGTTTAAGATCCTGTGCTACATATTATATAACGAGTCTATACGTGTCTGTTTTGTTTTTCTTTAAATTTGCTTTATCCCATAGACTGAAAGTTTAGGAGTCAGTTTATGTGACTTAAAATATAAACCATACCTACCCAACAGCTTCCGTTGCTTTTGCATCTTAATGATTATATGCTTCTTTTTTCCTTTCAGATCGTATACATATTGTGTAACCTACACTGAGCTGCAGTATGTAAGCATTAGTTATAAGACTGTCTATTATTGACTGAGGATTCCCTTTGGATCATGAAATCCGTGCAGATCTTTCTCTAACTAATCCCCAATTAACTGTTTTAAAGCTGATTTGCATACCGATTGACTTAAATGAGTTCCTCCCTGGTTTGTTTTCTTATCTCCAACAAGCGTCAGTGTGATATTTTATGAAATGTCTAAAAAACAGACTTTTGAAGCTGAGACTCTGCCTTTCTTGCAGGCAGAGGACTCGATGTTGCCATCACCGTCTGTAGTATATGATTTTCCCATCTGAGAAGGATACCTTTGAGGTACCTCTGACCCCTCCTTACCCCTGCCCAAGGACACGCAATCAGTGCACCTCCTGTCAGCTTTCTTGCCTCTTTGCTCATATCTACAATATAGCTGGACACAAAAGCAAAGGGTTCCATCTTTTGCATGGCACCTGCCACCATGTAAATGCATCAACATCTCTTTGTTATCGTGCTCACACTGGTGGTCACCACTGTGTAGTTATACTTAGGTGGGATTTTCCAAAAGTAATGTTTTTTGTTTTGCTTTGCTTTGGTGCAATTAGAGAGTTCTTTAAAACCCTTTCCAATCAAAAGGTTATGCAACTCAGCTCCTTCCTGGACATTTTGGGGGTAAACTGTCAAGTAGGGGGCAGAGAAAATGGCGGGGGTCCCAAAACATTTTTGCAAATTTTGTTTTGCCTCTGTGCAAAATGAACAATTATGTACAGATACCAACTGAGCAGAATTATACTAAATTTAACCAGAAAGCATGCTGTTTGTGAATTATTGTAAATATGTTCAGTAGTTTTTGAGATATTAGGGTTAAAAATGTTTAAAATTTAAGCTATCTGAGTAGTTGTGAGTGTGTTTCCCCCATTGGTCAGCTCACACCTGCACAACTAGGAGTCTAATTGGCTGGGCGCAACATGAAAGAAAATGTAGCAACCATCTTTAAAGGACAAAAAACTTCAGTCCCCAAGTCTTGAACATTAAAACAAAATAGTATAGAGCAAGGTAGGGTTACCCTGACTACTTGGCCCTTATGCATGAATCTCAGAGGGACCTTCCTCCCACCACTGGGGCTCAATATTAATAAAAAAAACACCCTTTTGCCATTCCACCAGACTTCCTTGGGAGCCAGCAAATCCCTGGTGCGCAGAAGTACCAGGGGACTAAATAAAATGAATAAAAAATTAGGGGTTTGGGTTTCTGGCAGGATGGCCACTTGTGGGGGTATGGGTTGCCCTTTGAGTGGGTTGGGTGCAGGGCCAGGCTTGTTGTGCATTATTGGAGGGCATGAGGGTATTCAGAGCCAATGGGCATGAGTGCGTGTGGGTTTGGTGCAGGACCTGGCTAAAGCCCAGGCCCGGTGGCCAATCCCCCCATACACCTGTTAGCTCATACAGGTATTTAGTGTCTTCAGGAGGATGGGCTGATGGCTTGAATGCATGACCTGGCCAAAGTGCATGGTTGTGGTGCAATTTATAGTTAGCTTAGTAAACTTAGTAAACTGTGGGAGCCGGCCTTGTTTTGTTAATAGGTGGGTGTCCCACAATATACGGGGTTGTTAAAGGTCATGGGGAGCACCAAGGACCCCATGGCTCCAGCCTGTTCCCGGCCAGCACCGTAGTGAGTTCTGGCAGGAGCCAGCAACATTCCTTTGCTCCCTGCCTGGGAGAGTGTGGGCAAGGTATGGTTGGATTCTCCCAGACAGGGAACCTCAGTGTGCGGAAGGTGGGCTCCCCAGGACACTATGTAGTAACATGTCCTGAGGGTCAAAGATTTGTGGACCTGGGGATGGGGTTCCCGGGGACCACATCAGCTTGTGGAGGTGGGTCTGTTGCAACATTTTTTTCATGTTGTAGCCAGCCAATCAGAACGCTAGCTCCTGCAGGAGTAGCACTCCCACAGAAGTGAGGAGCCTCAAGGGAAAGTAAGCCCCCTCAGCCATACAAAATTCTCTACTTTTTTAATTTGAGCTTGCAGGACTTTCATGAGAGTCTGCAAACCCAACCATTCAGATTTACACAAATATTTGTACCTTAATTTTCCCTAAACTACTGAACAAATTTAAACCAAAAGACAAATTCTTTCTGGAACAATCTGTAACTTCCTGCTAAATTTGGTATAGTTCCATTTAGCAGTTTTTGTGTTATCACTGCCTAAAGAAGTCCATGAAAAATGCATATGGATTTTGTGTTTTGAGATCTCCCTTTTATCTCAGCCCTTGCTTGACAGATCAGCCTAAATCTTTCAAAGAAAAAACTAGGCAAAAAGAGCACTTTTTTGGAAAGTTTCATGAAGGTTCATCTAACAGCACCAAAGTTATTAGCAATCCAAAAAATATATTTGTTGGAATGTGGATTATGGGTAAGAGCAGATAAGTACATACACTTAGCAATAGGCCACTAACCCCGCTAGGTCCAGTTAGGTCTCAATAAATTGATCCCAGCTCAACCCTTGGTAGCTTGACAACGAGCAGTTAGGCTTAACTTAGAAGACAGGTGTGTAAAGCATTTAAAAATCACCAAACAATAAATAAGTAAAACACAATACATAATAAAAATCCAACTCAAATGTATAGAAATAGATTATATTTTTATCTTTAAAATTACACAAAAACAACAAAAAATCCAATGTAGGGAACCAAAGATATGAATTTTTAAAGATTAAAAGTATTTCTAGCTCTTAGAAGCAAATAGCGCTCAAAGGGTAAAAAAGGTCACACTGGACAGGGACGAGGTCCAGAGTTCAGGCAACCCACGATGTAACACTGTTACACTTACTTTCAGAAGTATTTCTTGATACAGGAAGGTGGTCTACAGCGCCAGCCAAGGGTTCAGAGGTTCTGGTTTGCCTCTTGCTGTCTGGGACAACAACTCCCACAATGCACGTTTTCAACTTATGGAGCCGTTTACAACAGCTGTTCCAAATATCTCCAAACACCTGGATCTTCTTCCAGAGGTACTTTTTGGGTCCTTCAAAGTGTCCACAATGTGATCCAAGGTTCCAGAATCTCTGAGTTGCTCCTTGAGAGTTGGGACTACAATTCCCAGAATGCACATTCAGGAGAATCCTCAAATGGCCAGTGGACGCTGGCCAGCTGGGGACTTCTTGCAGGACTTGATGCAGGGTACTCTGGGCAGCTCCTTGTACTTGTAGCTTAATGGGAGTCCACTCTTGGAGTTGGAGAAGCAAGGCAATGTCCTCTTCTTGTTGAAGTCCAAAATGTGCAGCTGGTGCAGTCCTTGTGAGTGCAGTGTCCAAGTGGAGGCCAGGGGTCCAGCAGGGCAGTCCTTCTTCTCCAGTAGCTTCTTCCAGCGGAGATGTGGGTGCAGCTCAGCTACATTTATCCTTGCTCCTGGGGTGAAAAGCAACTGGGGCAGCTGTCCAATCACAGACAGGCCACTACCCACTTGGATGACCACTTCCTGGGAAGTGTGACAAAAATCAATCACAGGGAGCAGCATTCCTTAAAAATCGAAAATGGCAGAAACTGGTGTGGCTAAAAACCCTTAACAAACCCCTCTCCTGCCATCTCCTATTTGATTAGGAGGGCACCTGGGTGTCTGGATTTGCAGGAAATGGGGGAGGTCCTGAGCTGCTCCAAATGTCCTTCCCTCCTTTGAAGACAAATTTGACTGCTCTCCCTCATCCTCTTTCAACATCTGCTTTGGCCGCTCTCCTCCCCCAAGCACTTCCTTTGTGTTCAGCCTAGGCCACTTCACACCTCACTAAGGCAGCTTGTCCATGCTGCCAGAGGCTGGCCAATCAGAGAGGCACTGAAGTTGGTAACTTTTAGGTAGAGCTCCAAAAATCTTTCCCTGAACTAGCTATATTAAATCGAACATTGGCAAGTTGTGGGATTTAATATAACAGACAGTTTGATAACAAACTTGAAATATCTGGCTCCTATTTATTAAAGTAAAGTCTCCCCATTTTAGCCCATGGAGCCCATGCACTTCAGTGAGGCAAAAATGAATTTGGCTATTTCACCACACCAGGGTTTATAAAACAATTTTTAGAAGGTCCCTGTTTATAGTTACAGCACCCAGACCGAAGGGCACATAGGGCACACCTTAGGGGTGGCGTCTATGTAAAAATAAGGTTTTTAAGACTTTGAAAGTACATTTAATTCCAAAGTGAAATTTGCAGCATATAACTTTAGTTTAAAAGCAGTCAGTAAGGCAGGCCTGTAAATAAAATGACACTGGACACCTCAGAAGTGCACCTATGGGGGCACTACCTATGCTGTGGTCCCTAAACCTACATGCCCTACCATATATCATGGACTTATACGTAGGTTGATATTGCCAATTATAATTAGCCTAATTTGCATGCTCCTTTTAATCAGAACACATGTCGGGGGACTGGCTAGCAGTTTCCAGGACACCATCAGAGGCAAGAAAACACCAGCAAAAAGTGTCAAATAGGGGGAAAAGTTAGGGGGTTTCTGCAATCAGGCAAGTTTCCTCACAGCATTTCCTTTGAAAACACAGACCTAACCATAACTATCTAGTGGCAACCACCACTGGGTAACATATATATATTGAAAACATTTCTTTGGGTGATAGGATTTATCCACCTGGCACTTCAACTCAGTTCACCAGTTCCCAGGTAGTTATTCCATATGGAAAACATATAGGATACGAAAAATAGAGCAGTTCATCTCCACTTATTTTGTCCAATCATTTGGTTTGTAGAAGAAATCAATCTATTCCATTATATGAAAATAGTTTTATTTAATTGAGAATCTGGTATTCAATTCCAGATAGATGATTTCAATTCAACCTCTGGTTGATTCAGCTCACTGTTGGAATATATTTGTTAATGTTGGGTATTTCAATCAATATTTCTATGTATAGGGGGATATGTTTAAGTTTTTAAACATGTTTATGTTTGATCAACAGCCCTGAAGAAGGGACAGTTTAGCAAAACACCTGTTGGCCATGTTTTATTGTTATTTTAGTTGAGTTTACACCACATTGAAAAATAAAAGTCTGATTACACATGCTGTATATATATAAATCACTGAACAATCATGCCATAGATCACCACAGAAGCAAGTGCAATCATATATATCAAAGTATAATTATCCAGGAAGACAAACATGAATTTATACCTTAGATCACTTTAGACCTGAACAGTAAAAAAAGGTGAAAATGAGTCACATATATCTATGGACCTCGAGGGTTTCAGCAGTTCTTCTGCATACAGTTCAAGTTGCTCTTGGGAATAAAACATATTCTTGAGCCATTAGGCTATTGTAGGCATAGTCTTCCCCAGTGTATCACAACCCTTCTTTTTGCTAACAGGAGAACCACCACCCTAGCTTTCAACTAGCCAATCATAGTGGCTTAATCAATCCAAGTAGCCACAGCTGAATGGTGCACTCCACATCCTAAAGCACCATATCAGTAAGAGCAGCCAACAGCCGCTCCCAGAACTGTCTGACTGGTGCAACCAGCCAAAAAAGGTGCAGGAAATTGACTTCCTTTGCTCTACAATGTACAAAATTAGCATCCACATATAATCCATATTTGAATAAGTTCAACTTTAGGTTTAAACTTAGACTTTTGGTGTAAACTCAGTGTCTGATTCACCAAAGTAAACTTACACAAAAGTCTAAACATAGACCAAGGCCCTCATTTCAACCCTGGCGGTTGGTGTTAAAGCGGCGGTAATACCGCCAACAGGCCGGCGGAAAAAAATGGAATTACGACCGTGGTGGAAACCGCCAGCATAGGCAGCCACTTTAACACTCCGACCGCCACAGCGGTACAGACAAACCTCACGGCGGTCACCGCCAACAGACAGGTGGAAGACAATGTACTGCCCACACTATTATGAGAGGCCAATCCGCCACCTTTTCCGTGGCGGAACCAAAGCTAACAGTAGTGGATGCCTTTCTCCACTGGTTCTAGAGGGGGCATTGTGCTCAGAGTGCTATATCCTGCCAAGGATTGAGGTAGTGGATGTGATACTCCACTGGTTCTGGAGGGGGCATTGTGCCCAGAGTGCTTCATCCTGCCAAGGACTGAGGTAGTGGATGTGATACTCCACTGGTTCTGGAGGGGGCTTTGTGCCCAGAGTGCTTCATCCTGCCAAGGACTGAGGTAGTGGATGCCTTTCTCCACTGAAAGTGGTGCATCATGGAAGCTGCCCAGGCTCCTAGAACTAACCACCAGGCTCGGACGACTGACCACTGGGGATGGCAGCCATGTCTGCGCTGGTGCCACTGGCTCAGGATGTCGCAGGGCCGCTGGCCGTGCTTGCGGCGGTCTCTGTGGCAGCAGTGCTTGTGGTGGGCTCTATGACTGCGCTGCTGGTGGTGGGCTCAGTGACAGCAGTGCTGGCGGCGGGCCCTGTGGCGGCGGTGCTGGTGGCGAGCTCAGTGACTGCGGTGCTGGTGGCGGGCTCAGTGACTGCGGTGCTAGTGGTGGGCTCAATGACAGCGGTGCTGGTGGCGGGCTCAATGACAGCGGTGCTGGTGGCGGTGCTGGTGGCAGTGCATGTGGCGGTGCAGGTGGCGGTCTTCTCCGGCGTACAGGTTGACGTTGACAGAAGGTGTGACACTGGTCCCATTGTCAGTGCCACCATGTCCTCTCATGACCTGCCCTTCATTTTCTGGCCCTTCCCCACCCTGGGTGGTAGCCCAGCTGTCTTGCCACTATCTCCTTTTGTTTTCCCTGAGCCCTTGGTGGCTGGTGTTTTTGGCTTCTCCCTCCGGGGTGTGGGCAACGTTTTTACTCTAGCAGGTGGCAGAATGTCATTGCCCTTGCTCCGTGGCACACTGGCAGCCCTGATGCTTGGCGCACTCCGATAGCCCTCAGTTGCTGGCACCACTGTGCCCGGTGATGTGGTGGCTGAGGTGCTGGTTTGAGACCTGGAAAGCCTGGCCCCAGGGGACAGATGGGGGGGTGTAGGGAAGAGGTCAATATTAGCCAGGAAACGTTTTTTAGACACACTGGGTCGGGTAGATGGAGTGGGTTTGGAAGTGGCGGAAGAGGTAGTGGTTGTAGGAGGTGTACGTTTCCTGAATTTGGGACAAACTGGGAGAGGACACAGGGGATGTGTGAATGGTAGTGGGGGTGGTGAGTGCACGTGAGCGGTGTGTGGTGATGGACGTGCTGGTGGTAGTGGCTGAAGATGTAGTGCATGCAGGTGTGAGTGGAGATGAGACATGGAGGGAGGAGGACGACGTGGAGGAGGGTGACACAGTGGAGGCAATGGATGTTGGTATGTGTGCATGGGTATGATGCTTGCATGAGTGCCTGTGGAATGTGTGGTGCTTATGTTTGCCAGAGCCACCCTTTTGTGTTGAGGTGTGTGCATGCTGGTCTGATGGTGTGCTTGGGATAGGCTGAGGTACAGGGGATTGGGTCTGGGTGGAGGAAGTTGGAGGGGGGAGGCCTGACACACGGACAATGGCTGCATCAGTGCTGAGGCCAGAGCCTGAAATGCTTTCTGTTGGGCTGCCTGGCCAGAATGAATGCCCTCCAGGTATGCATTTGTTTGTTGCCAATGCCGCTCGACACCCTGGATGGCATTCACAATGGTAGACTGCTCAACAGTGAGGGATCTCAGGAGGTCAATAGCGGGGCTGACTGGGGCAGGGCCTGAGGTGCCTGGGGTGAAGGAGATGCCCACCCTCCTGGGTTAGCGGCCACGGGACACACGCTGAGGGGCTGCTGGGAGGGCGGTGCTGGTGGGGGGGTGGTGGCTGTACCTGTTGATGCGGGGGCACCAGAGGGGACCGCAAGGGAGCTCCCATCAGAGGAGGAGTCGGTGTCGGTGCTGTCACCTTCTGCCCCTGCCGTGGAGCTCCCCTCCCCCTCCGTCCCACTGGTGGCTTAAGACTCCGTTGTCTCGCCCTCCAGGGCCAAGTGGGATGCAGCTCCCTCCTGCTCCAGTGCCACTGCTCCTCCGCCTGATGATGCTATTGCACACAAGAACAGGGAGACCACAAAAGGGGGGGAAGACCGAAGAAGGGCATGTTCAGTGCATTCAATACCACTACCGCTGGCGGACACTACAGACACAGCAGCCCTCTGCACTACGCCATTCACTTATAGTTCCTTGATCAATCACATGCCTATGGGGTACAAGGCCTATGCCCGATTGCTGCACACATGGAAGTCAAAGGAGCTTGACTAGGTGTAGATGGCTCTTACTACTGGTGAGGTTGGGGTGACACATAGCCTGCCTCTTAAAGGGTCCATCCCTACAAAGCTCGCCCTGGCCTAGGATAACCCACTGACCACCTCCCCCACCCAGACACCTTGTAATGCGCAGAGTCAGATGGATGTGACAGTACTCACCCCCTTGTGACTACTGTGATGTCATCAACACCCATCCAACTCCGGATATGCTACCGCCAGGATCCGGTACATCAAGGGGGTCATGGTGCGATGGGCACCCCTCCCACATTGGGAGGCCATCCCCAGCTGGGCCCCCGCCATCTTCTTGCTCCAGTGGCGAATGTCCTCCCATCTTTTCCGGCAGTGGGTGCTCCATCTGTGGTGGATCCCCAGGGTCTGGATGTCCTTGGCGATGGCATGCCAAATATCCTTCTTCTGGTGGGCGCTGACCTAGAGGAATAGTACAGGAGAAAAGGAAAATGTTACTATCCGGACTGTCACAGTCATTGGCCCACGTTCCCACTCTTGCCCTGACGCACATACACTCACCGTCCACTCATGCAGTATCTTCCATCCACAACACTTCAAACAGGCATTGCCCATGCAGCATGCTCACAGTGTACTCACCTGTTTGTCTGGAGGACCGTAGAGTAGCGTGTACTGGGGGAGGACCCCATCCACTAACTTCTCCAACTCCTCTGAAGTGAAGGCAGGGGCCCTTTCCCCTGACACATGAGCCATCGTCACTTCCAGACTGAGGTCACAGCAGCACTTGCAGTGTAGGTCCTATCCTGTCAAAGGTCAGGTATCAAGTGAGAGAACAGACAGAAAATGGCAGTCACGTCTGCGGCGGTGCGTACCGTCACCGCCGGCGTACATCGTCATTGGCTCCTCAGACCCATAGGGTCCAATGTTAACCAATGCAGGATTGCACCGCGGTCTTCGACCGCCTACCGTGACGGTGTAGAACGCCAGCGTAGTTACATCATATCCCCTTTTCCCACCTTACAGGTCAGGCAGCCGCCATTTCAGGGGGCCACATGGCATTAATAATAACTGCATCACACCTATCTAGGCCTTGCATACACACAGTAACAGGCACATTGCGGATTGACAAATGTGTGCTAATTACTTTTTGTGATACCTCAGTGTTGGCTGCCTCTCTGCTCTCTGTTCTCATCCATAGGGCACGTCCGCTGGGGCAGGTGATGAGATGGCGGCATCCTCCGGTGTACAGACTGCTGGAGGACCTGTTGACAATGGAAGAGAGACACGTAATAGTCACCTACAGACTTGATTGTGCAACAACCCATGAACTGTGTGCCCAGTTGGAGCCAGGCCTGATGTCAGCTATCCGCCATCCCACAGGGATCCCCCCTCTAGTGCAGGTCCTGTCAGTACTCCATTTCCTGGCAAGTGGTCTTTTCAAACTACAGTGACCATTACATCAGGGTTGTCCCAGCCTATGTTCTCAAACGTGTTGTCCAGAGTGTTGTCTGCCCTGCTGAAACACATGCGCAGCTACATCGTGTTCCCTCAGGTGGAGGATTTGCCTACAGTGAAAGGTGACTTCTATGCCCTGGGACATATCCCCAACATCATAGGTGCCATTGATGGGACACATGTGGCCTTGGTACCCCTCCGCAGGAGTGAACAGGTGTACAGAAACCGGAAGAGCTACCATTCTATGAATGTGCAGATGATCTGTTTGGCCAACCAGTACATCTCCCATGTGAATGCCAAGTTTCCAGCATCAGTGCATGCCGCTTACATTCTGAGGAATAGCAGCATCCCTTATGTGATGGGTCAACTCCAGAGGCACTGTGTGTGGCTAATAGGTGAGGACAAGGACCCTATACCCTGTGAATAGTTGTCTGGGGTTGTCCCTAAGGGTTAGTGTGTGTCTAACAGTTGTGCCTCGACATTTGCAGGTGACTCTGGGTACCCCAACCTGTCATGGCTACTGACCCCAGTGAGAAATCCCAGGACAAGTGCAGAGAAACGCTACAATGAGGCACATGGGCGAAATAGGAGAGTGATTGAAAGGACCTTCGGCCTCCTGAAGGCCAGGTTCCGGTGCCTCCATATGGCAGGTGGTTCTCTCCACTACTCACCAAAGAAGGTGTGCCAGATCATCGTGGCCTGCTGTATGCTGCACAACCTGGCTTTGCGATGACAGGTGCCTTTTCTGCAGGAGGATGGTCCAGAAGGAGGTCTTGTGGCAGCTGTGGAGCCTGTGGACAGTGAAGAAGAGGAGGCAGAAGAAGAGGATATCAACAACAGAAACAACGGTATCCAGCAATACTTCCAGTGAGACACAGGTAAGAAGATGTCACTGCCTCACACATCTCATACTATTGTTTGAGCTAGCATAAGTCTGTCACTTTCACCCACTGTATGGACCCTGACTTGTAACTTTGCCTTTCCATTTCACAGATGTGGGTCCCACTGTGTGACCTCTGCTATATTAACTCATGGACTAGAGCTGTGTTACATCGGTATGTTGACAATACAATTGACATTGCTATTTTCCAAAGTTATTGCAAATACACATTTGTGAAAGCACAGACTGACGCCAGATTGTTTTGTGATTCAAGGGTGTTTATTTCATTGCTAATTAGTGGAGGGGGTTGTAAAATTGGCAGGGGTGATGGTGGAGGAATGTCCATGTCAGAGTCCAGTCTTTTTGTTTCACAGGTGCATTGTCCAAAGGGGCATAAGAAGTGGAGCTAGGGCAGTTGATGGATAGACAGGGTGACAAAGTGGGACAGAAGGATGACATTCCGGGGGTCTCATTTCCTGGCGGGGGTCTTGGCATTTATCTCTGTCTTTGTCCTGATCTCAGGGACCGGTTGCAGGATGGTTCTCCATCTGCAGGGGGTGGGGTGCTGGTGTTGTGGTCCTGTGGCGGTGCCTCCTGTCCACTAGCGCCGGCAGAGGTGGTGGGCTGTTCATCATCCAGGCTAGTGTCAGGGGCCCCTTGTTGTGCCACAGTGTCCCTCCTGGTGTTCACAAGGTCCTTCAGCACCCCTACAATGGTGACCAGGGTGGTGTTGATGGACTTAAGATCCTCCCTGATCCCCAGATACTGTTCCTCCTGCAGCTGCTGGGTCTCCTGAAAGTTGGCCAGTACCGTTGCCATTGTCTCCTGGGAATGATGGTACACTCCCATGATGTTGGAGAGGGCCTTGTGGAGAGTGGGTTCCCTGGGCCTGTCCTCCCCCTGTCGCACAGCACGGATGATTTCCTCCACCATGACCCTGAGCTCCTCCTCAAAGAACCTGGGGTGTCGTTGAGGTGCCATGATGTGGTGTGGGTGATGTGTGAGGTAGTGTCGGTTGTGATGTGTGAGGGGATGTGTTTGTGTGGGTTGTCTGAGGTGCGTGGATATTGTGTGTGTGATGGTGTTGTGTGCCTGTGGATGCTAGTGCTGTTTCTGGTGGTGTCTCTCTCTGTGCTTCTTTCTCAATTTTGGTCGTAAGGGTTTGTGGGTGATGTGGGTGTGAGTTTTATATTGGATTGGGTGTGTGGGAGTGGTGTGTGTATGTGTATCAGGTGTGTGCATTTCGAATTGTCCAATGTGATTGTGTTTTGTAAATGTGTGTGTATTTTGAGTGTGGCGTGGATTCGTGGGTTGTGATAATGTGGGCATATTCCTGTTGGTGTGACAGTGGAGGTTTTGTTATCGCCAGTTTATCACTGACCTTTGGTGTGGTGGACTTGTGTGGTTGTCTGGATTTTGGCAGATTCCGGGTTGTGGGTCGTAATAGCTGTAGCGGAATTCCGCCGCCGCAGCGGTGTGTTGGCGGTCTTGTGCCCGGCGGTAAGCAGGATTTACAGCCAATGTTGCAATGAGGGTCTAAATGTCTAACTTTGCTATGAGTAGGGTTGGGATTTATTTAGGTGCATAGTTATACTTGGCTTGCGCCACTTTAGCTTCAAAATATTTTAACACTAAAGAGGCTCATAGCTGACTCCATGTTTATTTTTGGACGCTTGACCCGTCTAGGGTCACAATATAGGGGTTAGTGTCATATTATGGATGCAGCAAACTACCTTGCCCTAATCAGATGTAAGGTAGGCATTCGCATCCACAACATCATGCTAACCCCCTTCCTCCTTATTTATAATCCGGCACGGAGAGGGCGGACCAAAATTATGGTGCTAAGCCTGCTTAGCGCCATTATTTAATGCGTGGGTCTGACCAGGTGACACCATGGAATGGGCCCACAGATGCCCACCTCAAGCCCCAGGAACACCCCCACCCACCTCAGAGGGACAACATAGGATGGGGGACCCCATCCTGGGTAAGTATAATTATTTTTATTTCTGTGCCATTGGGGGCCCCTTACATGGAGCCCCCTGCCTGGAACTGGGGATTATGGACTTGCCCAGGGTACACTGGTCCCCTGGTTGGTCATTGGGGTGGTGGGCATGACCCATGTCTTAATAAAGACATGTTTCGGTGGTAGTGACTCAGAAAATTATGCTAGGCTGGTTAGGGGCATATTTATTGCCCCTAACAAGCCTAGCATCGTTTCTGGCCCAATGGCACATTTTTTACCTCCCGCACCCCCCCCCCCCCGGCTTGCGACTTTTCTGTAGATGCTAGCCTGTCCTTTGCACTACTGTGCGCCATTCCATAAATACGACACACGGCTGGCACTTTGGAATGACGCTAGCAGGCGCTATGTATTTTGAAGCAAAACTGCATAATTATGGGCCTTAGACTTTTGGTCTAAACTTGGACTTTTGGTCTAAGTTTACCTTTGTTAATCAGGCCCTTAGTGAATAGCTGCTTGCAGGTGGTGCTAGTGAGTAGCGTGTGCAGTGCGCTAAGAGTCAGGGGTTTCAGAAGGGAATTTGGGCTATAGCTCTCTTAGGGGCATATTTATACTCTGTTTGTGCTGGAATTGCGTCGGTTTTTTTTTACGCAATTCCGACGCAAAACTAACTCCATATTTATACTTTGGCGTTAGACGCGTCTAGCGCCAAAGTCCATGGAGTTTGCGTCATTTTTTAGCGTGGACACCTACCTTGCGTTAATGATATGCAAGGTAGGCGTTCCCGTCTAAAAAATTGACTCCGAGGCATGTGCGCCATGTTTACACTCCCGGGCAAAATTCACGCCCGGGAGTGGGCGGGTCAAAAAAAATGACGTACGGCCGCTTTTGCGCCGTTTTTTAGCGCCTAGTCAGGGCAGGCGTTAAGGGACCTGTGGGCTCGGAAGGAGCCCAGAGGTGCCCTCCCATGCCCCCAGGGACCCCCCCTGTCACCCTTGCCCACCCGAGGAGGATGCCTAAGGATGTAAGGACCCATCCCAGGGACATTAAGGTAAGTTCAGGTAAGTGTTTTTTTTTTTTTTTTTTTTGTGGCATAGGGGGGCCTGATTTGTGCCCCCCTACATGCCACTATGCCCAATGACCATGCCCAGGGGACAGAAGTCCCCTGGGCATGGCCATTGGGCAAGGGGGCATGACTCCTGTCTTTGCTAAGACAGGAGTCATTTCTATGGGGGTTGGGAGTCGAAAAAAATGGCGCAAATCGGGTTGAGGCGAAACATTTGCCTCAGCCTGACTTGCCCCATTTTTTGGCGCCCAAGCTCCATATCCCCCTACGACGGCACTGCCTGGTGTACGTCGTTTTTTTTCACGCACACCGGGCAGCGCTGGCTAACGTTATTGAATAAATACGGAGCCCGCATGGCGCTTCAGAATGGCGTTAGGCGGCGCTAATTTTTTTGACGCAAAACTGCGTTAGCGCAGTTTTGCGTCAAAAAGTATAAATATGGCCCTTATTGCCACCTGTAGCTGGTGCTATATCAATCTCAAAAGCGGAGTCTTTCTCTGTGTCTGCAGCAAATTCACCAGGGCAACAACCATCCCTCCAGTATACAGATGGCCCACTGTCTTTAGCTACTGCTTCTCAATTAAGGTAATTGCCGCCTCTTCCTGGGTGACTAAGAAAGCTGAATAATATCTCAAAGGAAGTGTTGGGATAAATAGCGGAATCCTGACAGCTCTGGTGCTAAGCATCCTGCACACTCCATGGTGCAGTTAATGGTGTTAATTTCATTACGGGGTCTCTCAAGCCTTCTGTGTGGCAGAACTGCTGCAAGTGGAGTGTGAATTGCATCGTCACTCTCCATCACCTGGTGTGGCATGTATGGAAGAAGGGGGTAAAACCAGTAGTGAGCGAATTGTACCTGAGCACATATAAAGTAAAGGTGTAGATCCAGCGCTCTGAATCCACCCTGGTCATAGGGTAGTGTGAGCATGTCCCAAGGAATTCTAGACTGTTCACCCATAACATATAGATCGCATTTGGGAACCAGCACATGCTAGGGTTACCATTGTGGTCAATGTCCCATATTTAAGAGAAATGATGATCGATGGTGCTCAGGAATGGTTAGCATAAAAAATGACATTAACCATTGCGATATGCTGTAAAGAAATATGACACTAAAGCTGCAAAAGTGGCGCTAGATCTTTTGCAGCACATAGATATGTCACAAAAGGGTTAGAGCCATTTTTTACTGCATTAGCATCAAAACAAAATACACAAGCAGGAAAAAGTGCAAATTGAAGGGAAGATGATGTTTTCAGCCCAGGAGAGACCCCAGGGAGACCCCAATCACCCAAGTACCAGCCAGAAGGGACCAGAAAAGTCCCAGTAGAAGGAGAAGAGAAAGCACAAGTGTTGCTTTAGTGAAGATGAGCATGACATCATGATCAAAGAGGTGATGGAGCACAACACCAGCTCTTTGTCACCTCCAAATTGCCAGTTGGTAGAAGAGATGCAATATGTAAGGAAATAGTAGACAAAGTCAACAACATGGCAGGGGTGAAAAAGACTGTCACCAAGTGCAAGAAGCGCTGCCACAATTGCAAACACAGGACTAAGGAGAAACTGTCCAGGAAGCGAAAGGCAGCACTGCAGACTGTAGTTGGAAGTCCTGCACCACAGTAGGATCTGGATGGGATAGAGGAGATGGTTGCAGCGGTCATCCCGTAGGAGATGGTAACTGGAATTGCAGGGCAAGACCAGGAACAACCACCACAAATGCAGAGTAAGTTGCAGGAGAGGAATTTCTGACGTTCCACAAATGGCAGAAGGGGGAGGCACATAGGACACGCTCAATGCATGCTAAATGGTTGATTCGGGACATATAGGCCCTGAATCAAGACGTGCCATCGCCACCTAAGTCACACATGTACTGATGCTTGGGTTGTACTGTGCACTCCAACATATACACAATATGGACATAGGCCACTCACTGTGGCTAGACTCCACCTTGTAAATGTGTAGCACATTGGCCCAATGCATATTGTCAAAGCCACTGTAACTACACAACTTAGACATCAGAGACAAGTACGGAAGTCAATACCATCCCAGGGGGGGGGTCTCTGGCCAAACTGCTTCCCTTCCTCCTGGTTGCATTGCCTTTACTCATGTGTGCTACATCTGGAAGCACACATTGAAATGCCACCTTAGCAAAAATAGCTTGTACGTGTGCAGGAAGGGACAGCTCCCTGCACATAAACAAATCATCCCCAAAAGGCAGGCCCCCCTTCATCATGCTGCAACAATGCCTGTGTTGGTGCAGGGAGAACAAATCTGTGCAGGGGGAATCGCAGCGCTGTACTGTATTCAATTAAACATGGCACATCCCAGCGTATCTAAGCTGGTGTAGTTTAGTGCAACACTTATTGCTGCTGCCCTGAGCCGTGCCACATGAGAAAAATCTGCCCCAAAGCTTGCAACCTGTGAAACACAACCAATACAGGGTGAACCCAAAACAGCTCAGAGACAACCATATGCGCCATATGGGAATGGCCATAAAATTAAACATGTGCAACACATGGAGCATCTCTGTGAACATCATACGTGCAGTTGTACAAGTAGCTGCAATCTCACCATCTGAAGAGATAGAGATCCAGATCAAACAGAAAATGGCAAATTATGGAGGAATACGCTCTGTCATTTTCAAAATGCAGGGATGCACCATATTTATAAGAATACTGTGCACCTCTGTGTTCCCCCTTGCGCAAGCAGTAAATTAGCTGTTGTACACCAACGCAGCCACCCTTGCACCATAGTGCTGCTGCTTTGAGGGGGAGATTGTTTTTTTTCAGGAAGGAGTACCTCCCTGCACAACAACAAACTTAAATGGCAATTTGCTCTCAGAATGCAGCACACATAGAAAAAGCAAAAAATCTAGGAGAAATGTAATCTTTACTCTTAGTTTAGCCATGCTAATGTCACCTCTTGGCTGGCATTAGATTTTGGCACAGCTTCCGGTTTATGAAAAGTTGTAAATCTGAGGCAGTGTCAAAATGCAATGAGTGTTGCTGTGGCATGCCCACAGTATTACCCTTTGCACACACCTTCCACACGAAGTGCTGCGTGTGAAGAGGCCATATATACAAGGTGGCGTTAAGGAACAAAAGGTGGCTCTATGCCACCTTGTAAATACGGCGCGAGGCATTGCGCCACCAGATCCTCACCAAAAGTGACACTCAGGTGGCGCTCGGGGCACCTAAATATGCCCCAAAAGACCTTGTAAGCTTGACCCATGTGTGATGCACAATGCAACACATAAGTGCAACCACAACTTTGGGTCAGTAACATGTCAATGAGCCTCCAGTGGCAAATAAATGATGTGCCATGTCAACAGCCAGAACAATCTAAGGTTGACTTTACACTATCTCATTGCAGAGGATGATGGCTTACCTCCTGTTGAGCTGCCTGTCCTAGATTTTACAGATGACGTGGATGACCAGCTGCCAACCATCAATGAACAGACTCTCCAGGATGTCTTAGGATCTCTCCAAACACCACCTTCAGTCACAGGGAGGTCACACAGCATTGGGGGGTATCCACATGAACCACCCATCTACCAACACACACCACCAGCCAGTACTCACACAGCCCTGGACTCCGAGGACCCAGAGATCACCTTTCAGAGGACAGTGGAAGGAGTCCAGCGGGAGCAGGAGTGTGTGGGGACGGAGGCCATTGCAGGCAGCCTAGAGGGAGTGCAGATGTGCCTCAGTCCAAACAAGGACAGCTCAGCTGCCATCACGGCACCTACTACATGGACTCCAGCAGTCTCTGGCCGACATAGCTGCTGTCATGAGGCAGAGACTACAATAATTGCCCTCCCAAACTGGCAGCAGCATAACAGACAACAGGCTGGTGGCTATGCAGAATACCCTGGGAAGTGGCCTCCCTGAGGGAAAACATGGCTTCCTACCACTGTGATGTTGCTGCAGTTTTGAAAAATGAGCAGTTCCTCCTTGCTGCAGTGATGTCTTATGTGTTCCTACAAATGGCGGCTGCCAGGACTTTTGACTCCACATGTCTATCCCCTGAAGTGTGTATGGCTCCTCTACCTCTAAAACAGCACCAGTCTTGACACAGATGGCACCACACACATCAGAGGTATGAAAGGAATAACATTCATAAGGAAAAGCTTCCGGTAGCACCAATCTGTGCCACATGGTCAGTTTCTCCTTAGTTCTGGGCTTAAGATCATGCTAGTGCTGTAACAGTAGGAAATGTGCCCTCTTCACCCAACCACTGTTGACTAGTCTGCTGTGTACTGTCATTGTCTCCTTCTTACCAATTGACAACTTTTTATCTCCTCACTTATGCACACTACTCCTAACTATGTCTCATGACATGTCCCTCAACCCTGGATTCCGATTGTGCTACATATGGCTAACGTTCCCTCATGGGGTCTGTGAACTGGACATTGTATAGAATTCATAAATAAACTTATACCTGTAAACAAAGCACCTTGTATACATGTAGCATTTCAACGTTTACTGTGATCCATCTACTCAGTTAAATGATTGCATTGTGGGAATCCATGTCAATGAGCACAGAATATCAGTACATGAGTGCATGACTGTCAGACACAAAGCTGCACACTAGGATCCTAACATGAGAAAGATAAATGATGGTGTTATTGGCTACAACCAACTTACTGAGTATTCTATACATATATTGAACATATATCCTTGAAGACGACGTTCAGCATGAATGGCTCTAAACCAAGTCAATGGTAATTTACCCAGATGGGAGTACCAGTACAACTTATTTGTGTGGTGCAGAAGAAGCTAACCTTATATGTGATGGGTACCTGTCAGCGTTGCAGAATACAGTTCCAAATCTGCCTGTTGTTAGATGAGCTACACTTCCCAACAATGAAACTGCAGGACCCCACCAATGACAGTTGAAGTTCCATACTTACCTGTCCAAGATAAATTGTACATACACATTGTGAATGACTGGAACAGTGTATGGTAAATGCATGGAATAGTTGATGTTATTTAGCAGCCAATATGACAGCTCCTTGGTCATAGGGGATGCACATGGTAATCCTTAAAAATCAAGACAGTAAGCATACCTTAGGCCATTCCTCCAACTTGGCCAGTGCACTAATTAGAACCCACGACACTCAATCAACTTACAAAAAGATTGGTCTAAAAGAAACTGGATTTGTTGTAAAATTTCTAACAACCATGTACCAACTAATAACCTAAAAACTACCCTACACTAAACTAACCTAAACTAACAACTACACCTATGTAACCTATTCTAAACTTATCTTACACATGTAACACTACACTTTAAACATTGCCCCCCCTTAAGAGACAAGATACAAGTAGGACAACATAAACTATGACTACACATGCAGCAACCTAACATATGGCCTAAACAAATACATATTGTTGGACCTGGCTTTTTGACAGGGACATCCCCAAACTTTTTGCCTCCTTCCTCCTATTTTTTCTGACCTGTTGTTGTTGGCTTTTGACCTCTGGGCACTTTACCACTGCTAACCAGTGCTAAAGTGCATATGCTGTCTGTGTAAATTGTACTACTGATTGGTTTATCCATGATTGACTATTTAATTTACTTGTAAGTCCCTGGTAGAGTGCACTACATGTGGCTAGGGCAGGTAGATTAAATGCTATTAGTGGGCCTGTGCCACCCACCTCAGTAGCCCCTTAACCTTGTCTCAGGCCTGCCATTGCAAGGCCTGTGTGTGCAGTTTCACTGCCACCTCGTCTTGGCATTTAAAGGTACTTGCCAAGTCTAGAACTCCCCTTTTTCTATACATAAGTCACCCCTAATGTGTGCCCTAGGTAACCCCTAGAGCAGGGTGCTGTGTAGGTAAAAGGCAGGACATGTACCTGTGTAGTTATATGTCCTGGTAGTGTAAAACTCCTAAATTCGTTTTTACACTACTGTGAGGCCTGCTCCTTTCATAGGCTAACATTGGGGCTGCCCTCATACACTGTTGAAGTGGCAGCTGCTGATCTGAAAGGAGCAGGAAGGTCATATTTAGTATGGCCAGAATGGTAATACAAAATCCTGCTGACTGGTGAAGTCGGATTTAATATTACTATTCTAGAAATGCCACTTTTAGAAAGTGAGCATTTCTTTGCACTAAAATCTTGTTGTGCCTTTCAATCCACGTCTGGCTAGGTTTAGTTGACAGCTCCTTGTGCATTCACTCAGACACACCCTAAACACAGGGTACTCAGCCTCACTTGCATACATCTGCATTTTGAATGGGTCTTCCTGGGCTGGGAAGGTGGAGGGCCTGCCCTCACACAAAGGAATGCCACACCCCCTACTGGGACTCTGGCAGACAGGATTGAACTGAAAGGGGGCTTGGTGCATTTCTTAGAGACTCTTTGAGGTCACCCCCACTTCAAAGGCACAACTTAGTATAAAACAGGGCCTCTGCCCTACATCATCAGACACTTGCTGGAGAAGAAACCTGAACCAGAAACTACATCCTGCCAAGAAGAACTGCCTGGCTGCTCAAAGGACTCACCTGTCTGCTTTTCTACAAAGGACTGCTGCCTTGCTGTTGGCCTGCTGCCTTGCTGAACTCTTGTCTGGCTGTAAAAGTGCTCTCCAAGGGCTTGGATAGAGCTTGCCTCCTGTTCCCCGAAGTCTCAGGACCAAAAAGACTTCTCTCTTCCTCTTGGACGCTCCGTGCGCCGAATTTTTCGACGCACAGCTTGTTCCGCGGCAAGAAAAACAGCGCACACCGACGCTGATCAACGCGACGTCTTCGGGACGACCGAAACTTTGACGCACGGCCTCGCAAGGACAACGCCGCCCGACTTCCCGGGAGAAGTCGACGCGACGCCTGCCGTGAGATAAAAACTTTGACGCACGGCCTCGCAAGGACAACGCCGCCCGACTTTCCAGGAGAAATCGACGCGACGCCTGCCGTGAGATCAAAACTTTGACACACGGCCTCGCAAGGACAACGCCGCCCGACTCTGCAGGAGAAATCGACGCGACGCCTGCCGTGAGATCGAAACTTCAACGCGCAGCCCCGCAGAACGACGCGCAGCGGGAAAACAAGCAGGAAAATCCACGCACAGACCCGGGACATCTGGTACTCCAAGCAAACCACAGTAAGAGACTGTCCTCGCGCCGGAAAACGACGCCCGACTCCCCGCGTGGAAAATAACGATGCAAGTCCGTGTGTGCTGAGGAGAAATCGACGCACACACCAGTTTTCCACGCACCTCTTCTCCTGTGGCCCTCTGAGGAGATTTTCCACCAGAAACCAGCTACTTTGTGTTTGAAAGAGACTCTGTTTACTTTCTAAAGACTAAAGACACTCTCTATCACTTTTCAGTGATATCTTTACAAATTCGTATTGCAACTTTGATCGTTTTGACCTGAAGATACCCAGATAAATATTATATATTTTTCTAAACACTGTGTGGTGTATTTTTGTGGTGTTATGCTATGGTGTTGTATGATTTATTGCACAAATGCTTTACACATTGCCTTCTAAGTTAAGCCTGACTGCTCGTGCCAAGCTACCGGAGGGTGAGCACAGGCTGATTTTGGATTGTGTGTGACTTACCCTGACTAGAGTGAGGGTTCTTGCTTGGACAGAGGGCAACCTGACTGCCAACCAAAAACCCCATTTCTAACACATATTTTTTATTTTTTTATTTTTATATATATTTTTATATACACAGATACCCCAACAAGACCCTCCACCCAACCCCCACCAATAGAAAATAGTAGAAAAACCCAACCACAACTATACTTAATCCAACCTATGCCTACCCTACATTAACCTATTACTACCCATCTAAAACTCAATCTAATACTATGTTATACGGTAAAAGGGAAGGGAAGGAAATGGGAGGCTGTGGATGAAGCTTATTTCATTTTTTTCAGTTGTTTCTTGATGTACTTCAACATCTTCTTGTTGTCAGCACATTCCTCCTCCAATTTGTCCAGCCTAGCCTTTATGTTGGCCATGTCCCTCCTCATGTGCCTTTCAAATTGGCTGCTCATTACCACAGCAGGTGGTTGAACAGGTGCCTGGCTCCTAACAGGTGCAGCTGATGTAGAAGGACTTGGACCTACAGAGGCCCTCTTCACCCCTGATGTTTTGCCAACACTGTCCTTCTTTTGCTGTGGCGGCTGTGGAGGTCCCCCATATGCAAATGCATGCCATTCCCTAGTCGCCTTTTCCTCGTGGAACCTCCTTCCCATTATGTGGTATCCAGTATCCACTTCCATGATGTGCCTGTAGCGTTCTGCCCTTTTGTGGAATGTGTGCCATTGGTCAGGTGTCATATTGGCTGCTGAAAAAACTAGGAGAATCAAGCTTCACATTCAGTATTGGGTGGAGGTTGAACAGATATTTAATGTACACTGCAAGTGCAAATGACACATTGTGAGAAATTCGCCTCTTTCTAGCCTTGTTACCCCCACTGTTGGCCTGTTTGTGAGTGTATGTCAGCGTGTTTTCACTGTCTCACTGGGATCCTGCCAGCCAGGGCCCAGTGCTCATAGTGAAAACCCTATGTTTTCAGTATGTTTGTTATGTGTCACTGGGACCTTGCTAGCCAGGACCCCAGTGCTCATAAGTTTGTGACCTATATGTATGTGTTCCCTGTGTGGTGCCTAACTGTCTCACTGAGGCTCTGCTAACCAGAACCTCAGTGGTTATGCTCTCTCTGTACAAATTGTCACTAACAGGCTAGTGACCAATTTCACCAATTCATATTGGCATACTGGAACACCCTTATAATTCCCTAGTATATGGTACTCAGGTACCCAGGGTATTGGGGTTCCAGGAGATCCCTATGGGCTGCAGCATTTCTTTTGCCACCCATAGGGAGCTCTGACAATTCTTACACAGGCCTGCCACTGCAGCCTGAGTGAAATAACGTCCACGTTATTTCACAGCCATTTTACACTGCACTTAAGTAACTTATAAATCACCTATATGTCTAACCTTTACCTGGTAAAGGTTGGGTGCTAAGTTACTTAGTGTGTGGGCACCCTGGCACTAGCCAAGGTGCCCCCACATTGTTCAATTCCCCGGACTTTGTGAGTGCGGGGACACCATTACACGCGTGCACTATACATAGGTCACTACCTATGTATAGCTTCACAATGGTAACTCCGAATATGGCCATGTAACATGTCTAAGATCATGGAATTGCCCCACCAATTCCATCCTGGTATTGGGGAGACAATCCCATGATTCCCCGGGTCTCTAGCACAGACCCGGGTACTGCCAAACTGCCTTTCCCGGGGTTTCACTGCAGCTGCTGCTGCTGCCAACCCCTCAGACAGGTTTCTGCCCTCCTGGGGTCCAGCCAGGCTTGGCCCAGGAAGGCAGAACAAAGGACTTCCCCAGAGAGAGGGTGTTACACCCTCTCCCTTTGGAATAAGGTGTCAGGGCTGGGGAGGAGTAGCCTCCCCCAGCCTCTGGAAATGCTTTGATGGGCACAGATGGTGCCCATCTTTGCATAAGCCAGTCTACACCGGTTCAGGGATCCCTCAGCCCTGCTCTGGCGCAAAACTGGACAAAGGAAAGGGGAGTGACCACTCCCCTGACCTGCACCTCCCCTGGGAGGTGCCCAGAGCTCCTCCAGTGTGCTCCAGACCTCTACCATCTTGGAAACAGAGGTGCTGCTGGCACACTGGACTGCTCTGAGTGGCCAGGACCAGCAGGTGACGTCAGAGACTCCTTCTGATAGGCTCCTTCAGGTGTTGCTAACCTATCCTCTCTCCTAAGTAGCCAATCCTCCTTTTCTGGCTATTTAGGGTCTCTGCTTTGGGGAATTCCTTAGATAACGCATGCAAGAGCTCATCAGAGTTCCTCTTCATCTCTCTCTTCATCTTCTGCCAAGGAATCGACTGCTGACCGCGCTGGAAGCCTGCAAAACTGCAACAAAGTAGCAAAGACGACTACTGCAACACTGTAACGCTGATCCTGCCGCCTTCTCAACTGTTTTCCTGGTGGTGCATGCTGTGAGGGTAGTCTGCCTTCTCTCTGCACTAGAAGCTCTGAAGAAATCTCCTGTGGGTCGACGGAATCTTCCCCCTGCAACCGCAGGCACCAAAGAACTGCATCACCGGTCCTCTGGGTCTCCTCTCAGCACGACGAGCAAAGTCCCTTGAACTCAGCAACTCTGTCCAAATGACTCCAACAGTCCAGTGACTCCTCAGTCCAAGTTTGGTGGAGGTAAGTCCTTGCCTCCCCACGCCAGACTGCATTGCTGGGAACTGCATGTTTTGCAGCTACTCCGGCTCCTGTGCACGCACCGAGGATTTCCTTTGTGCACAGCCAAGCCTGGGTCCCCGGCACTCTAACCTGCATTGCACGACCTTCTGAGTTGTCCTCCGGCGGCGTGGGACTCTCATGTGTAACTTCGGGTGAGCACAGATTCACTCCACTTTGTTTTGCCTGTTCCGGCACTTCTGCGAGTGCTGCTTGCTTCTGAGTGGGCTCCTTCTCTTGCTGGGCGCCCCCTCTGTCTCCTCACACACTTGGTGACATCCTGGTCCCTCCTGGGCCACAGCAGCATCCAAAAACCCTAACCATGACCCTTGCAGCTAGCAAGGCTTGTTTGCAGTCTTTCTGCGGGGAAAACACTTCTGCACGACTTTTCACGACGTGGGACATCCATCCTCCAAAGGGAAAGTTTCTAGCCCTTGTCGTTCATGCAGAATCCTCAGCTTCTACCATCTGGTGGCAGCTTCTTTGCATCCACAGCTGGCATTTTCTGGGCATCTGCCCACTCCCGACTTGATCGTGACTTTTGGACTTGGTCTCCTTGTTCCACATGTATTCTCATCTGGAAATCCATCGTTTTTGCATTGCTGGTGTTGTTTTTTCCTGCAGAATTCCCCTATCACGACTTCTGTGCTCTTTGGGGAACTTAGGTGCACTTGGCACCCACTTTTCAGGGTCTTGGGGTGGGCTATTTTTCTAACCCTCACTGTTTTCTTACAGTCCCAGCGACCCTCTACGAGGTCACATAGGTTTGGGGTCCATTCGTGGTTCGCATTCCACTTCTAGAGTATATGGTTTGTGTTGCCCCTATCCCTATGTGCCCCCATTGCATTCTATTGTGACTATACATTGTTTGCACTGTTTTCTATTGCTAATACTGCATATTTTGGTATTGTGTACATATATCTTGTGTATATTTGCTATCCTCATACTGAGGGTACTCACTGAGATACTTTTGGCATATTGTCATGAAAATAAAGTACCTTTATTTTTAGTATATCTGTGTATTGTGTTTTCTTATGATATTGTGCATATGACACTAGTGGTACTGTAGGAGCTTCACTCGTCTCCTAGTTCAGCCTAAGCTGCTCTGCTAAGCTACCTTTTCTATCAGCCTAAGCTGCTAGACACCCCTCTACACTAATAAGGGATACCTGGGCCTGGCGCAAGGTGTAAGTACCCCTTGGTACTCACTACAAGCCAGTCCAGCCTCCTACACACATGCAGTCCACTACAAATTCCTCAACAATGACTTACACCTCATCTATGACTATTTCATGTCACTGGGATGACAAGTGTCCATTTTTGACAAATCAGGGCCCAGAGGTGAGTGGACTAAATCGTCCTTGATCACCATTTGTGTTGTCAAACTTGTGAGGATTACGTGCCCCAATAAGTCTGGATTTCCTGTGTCCTTGTCTATAAGGGGAGCTGTGCATGCAATCCACCACCTTGACACCCCTGGTGAAACATCAAGGCCTGCCCATCCATCATGGATGCAAGATAGGGGCCATATGATAGGGGTCTGGAAACTTCCCACCACCTATTCTAAGGTTTGGTAAATCATAATTCATGTGTCCTGGTTTAAGACTTGGCCTGAGCATACATATTGTATTCCCTTGATGTGCCCACATGTACAACTAATGCAATGTCTTTAGAAAGTATGACCAAAGCCTGACCTGCACATCAAAGTTGTTTACACATTACAGAACTAAAGTCCCTTACCCTGTGCTATGTTGTGCTTCATGTATAAAACAGCACACACATGATGGCTGACTGGGTGCCCTTAGACCAAAATTTAGTTTGGCACTGCTCTGGGTGGTGCAACAGTATTCATATATATTGAACAGCAAGTGCATATATATGTCAGACATCATCAATGTACCAGGTATGCACTCACCACTCACATCATATGAACATGTGATGTGACCTACATCACTCACAAATATCATGGTGGCAGAACAATGTTGTGAATGCTGCTGAGATCTGGCTATGGAAAAATTATAGACTTTTCCCACAACCATCTGGCGCTCAGTTGTCTCCTAATTGTGTACACTGATAACTGTTGTCCAGCACAATATAGGTCCTTGCAGTATTAGAGCCTCAATATATCTCTGAAGGATAGTGAGGCACCGGTGGTTCAAGTCTCTTCTACATACGCCTCATAGAGACCTCTAAAGTTATAACCCACATATATGCCAGCTTATGAGTAAGGGTAAGCTATGTGTGGCACACAGTGCTGTCAACAGTGCTGTGACAATGTTGTTGTCAACAGCATGCTATTTACATAAACAGCTGCTCTGACACCTATCATGATAGACATCAATGAATATGTGGCCAGCCATTCTATTTCTTAATACCCACAATTCCATGCCAGTGCACCTTGCCCCTTGTGCTAAAAGCAAGCCATTCTGACTGCTCAACATTCCAACAGACATGATGTCAACATCCTTACTCCAATTATATCATATAAGTGGTCAGGCAAAACCATTATTCGTAGCATTTCACACATCAGACTGACTCACAACAAACCCTGTATTGGCACACATGATGCACAAGATTGCACTTACTGGCTGCATTGGGGTCTTCAAATCAGGCCACCTCACCAACGGTGTAGGGTGGAGGTCCACCTGCAAGACATTAATGAAAAACATTGCTTAATGATATTTGTACATAACAGTTAATGGATGACATTGTTTACTATCAACTTGTTAGGCTGAGTGAGCAAGTCATCCTAGTGGTAGATCAGAGCAACTGACAAGCATCTACGATCAGTCAATCACACATGGGCCCTCATTATGACCTTGCAGCTAGGTGACCGCCACACCAGTGATGGTGGTAGTACCGTCGACAGGCTGGCAGTAATCACTGTTAAATATTGACCCATCCCATAGACAGCCATAGACAGCCAATGTACCACACCAACAGCCAGTGCGGCACGGCCACTGAACATAGCGGTAGCCACCTACAGGCAGGCAGACGCAAGGATCCGCCCACCATATTATGACATAGCACACCACCAGGATTTCTGGGGCGGTAGCAACGTCACCAAAAGCCTGACAGAAACACATCATATAAAAGGAGAAACTCACCTCCAGGGACACAAAGGAGTCAGCAGCCGTCATGGACCTGAACTTCAAGTCTTCCCGATGCTGAACGACTCCATGGCCGTCCTGGAGCACCAACACTGATGAAGATGATGACGGTGAGTGCAGCTGCCTAGCACACAAAGGAGGGAGTGATGGAAGAGAGGGTGACACAAATGCACAACACACACCAAACACACACACCACACACCCCTAACCAGCTGCAGAGTAAATCGACTTAAAAAGGACCCAGGAACAAAGAAAGTCAGGACACATACCTCTGTTCGAACCATGTAATCCTGTTGGATGAACAGCCCAAATCCAAAAATACAGAACTGCATATTTACATGCAGGCCCAATGGCCAGTTCAAAGTCTGCAATGCCCACAGGGCAAAGTCAAGCCCCAACTTGATTTCTGACACCATCGGGACTCCACTGTTTAGGGGCATCATTTTGGAAATGGGCAGGTACCTCAGGGGCAGAGGGGATCGGGTGGGTGGGTTTGTGCTTGTCATTGGGAGGGGGCTCCTTGGCCTCTGGTTTGGGAGGTAGCTCCTTGGCCTCTGGTTTGGGAGGGTGCTCCTTGAACTCTGGTTCTGGAGGGAGCTCCTTCACCTTCGTTTTGGACAGGGTCTCTTTGGATGTATTTTTGGAAGGAATCTCCTTGGCTTTTGTTTTGGGAGGGGTCTCCTTGGCCTTTGGTTTGAAGGTGGCTCCTTGGTTATGGCTTTTTGTTTTGGAAGGGGCAGCACTTTAGGGCTCTGTTTTGAGGGAAGAGGAGTGTCCTTGGGGTGGGGGCCTGGCGTCGCACTCATGTGACCCTTAGTGGCAGCTGGATACAGGGTCAGACTGGGTGCTGGAGGTACTGGGATGGGGTGTGGGACCTTCCTCTTATGGGCAGGATGGGGGAGAGGGAGGTGAGAGTCAAGGAGGAAAGGGAAATGCTTCTTAGGTCCAATGGGGTGGGATGTGGGAGGAGGGATGGGAGTGGAGGTAGAGGGAGTGGTTGTAGGAGGAGGAGGTGTGCTGGACTTGGGTACAGGTGCACTGACAGTGTGCATGTGTGAGGTGGATGGCTGTTGGGGGTCTGAGTGCAAACGTTTGTGTGTCTTTGGAGGGGGCAGACAGGGTGGGGGAGGTCAAGCAGGGTGTGTGGATGGATGTTGTAGTGGTGTCTGCAGGTGAGGTGGGTGTGCTGCATTAGGTTGTGATGGTGATGGTAGTGACTGTGCATGTGGTATGTAGGGTACATATCTGCAGGTCTGCTGTTCTGGTGACTCTGGGCAAGGCTGTGCTGTATCAGGTTCAGGGACTGTTGATGCAGTGCATGCAGGTGTGAGTGTGGATGTGACTGTGAGGTAGGAGGAGGAGGAGTGGGAGACAGTGGAGGCAGTGGATATATTGTGTGTGCCTCTGTGTGCTGCCTGTGTTTGTCTGTGAGAGTCTTGTCTGATGATTTGTGTGAATGCTTGTCAGAATGTGTGCATGGGATGGGTTTGGGGTGAGGAGACTGGAACTGGGAAGTGGTAGTTGGAGAGGGGACAGTAAAAACAGGGCCACTGGCCGCCATCATTGAAGAGGCCAGAGCCCGAAACGATCTTTGTGGTGCAGCCAAGCTACAGTGAATGCCCTCCAGGAAGGCATTGCATTGCTGCATCTGGGATGCCACCCCCCTGGATGGCATTCACTATGGTTGATTGCCCTACAGAGATGAATCTCAGGAGGTCAATAGCCTTCTCACTGAGGCCAGCAGTGCTGACTGGGGCAGGGCCTGAGGAGCCTGGGGTGAAGGAGATGCCCACCTTCCTGGGTGAGCGGGCATGGGCAACTAGGTGGGGGGCTACTGGGAGGGTGGTTCTGGTATGGGGTTTGTGGGTAGAACCTGTAGCTGGGGTGGTCCTAGAGGGGTCCACCAACACCTGGGAGCTCCAATCAGAAGGGGAATCAGAGTCAGTGGTATCAGCTCCTGTCCCCACCGTGGTGCTCCTCTCGCCCTCCATCTCACTGGTCCCCTCTGCGTCAGTGGACTCTGCCTCCTGGGTCCCATGGGCTGCAGCTCCCTCATTCGCCAGTGCCCCTGCTCCTTCACCAGATGATACTAATTTGCACATGGACAAGATGACAAAAGGAGAGGTGGGGAAGAAGGAAGCACAGGGTCAATCACAGCACCAACAGCACAGATGGCATACACATCACTGTCAACCACTTAGACTGAGAATGGGCAGTATGGACCACACTAGCATACCATTGGCTGAGTACCACAGCAGGTAGGAGTCAAACACTGCTATATGCACACCAACTGGGACCAACTAAGCTCTGTCTCCTGGGCCCATCGTCTCAGTTCCTCCCACTGTTTCCTGCATTGGGTGCTCCATCTACTATGGACCCTCAGGGTCCACAAGTCCTTTGCGATGGCACGCCACATCTTCTTCTGATGGGAGCTGACCTGCTGAGGAAATAGAAATAGAGGGACACCATGATCCGGACAATCCAGTCTGTCACACATTTTTTTTTTTTTTTAAATATTTTTATTGGTTTTATATGACAGATACACAGTAGAGGCGTAAATCAGAAATACTACAGGATTACGTTTATCTGATTAATATTACATTGAAACAACCAACCCCCCCCCTTTTACACACTTAACTAGCCATTTATTACATTCAGTATTATTTTTTTGCTTCCACTACCTTACACAAAAATGTTGCCATTATGCTGCATATCAGGGGGGCCCGGCTTATAGTAGCTAAAGGACTTCTGCCAATTGTGATCCCGCCCCTATGGGGGCTTAAGGTGTTCTTTCTCACATTCGAAAAAAGTAAGTGGTGGGTGCGCCTGATTTGCCCGGTGCCCTAACTAATACTCCTGTGGCAATGTGTTCACACGAGTTGGGCCCTCGTTGAGGGGTATGGAGGTGTGCGCCCCTTCAGCGGTTTTCTTGTCCTGGTGATACCCTGTAATGTTGTGTCTGGGTGGGTTACTGGTTAATGCAATTTACTTAATATATAGCCCCCTTCATGGAGGTTTGTCATTGTTTTTTGTTTCTAGCTTGGATACCAGTGTTTCCCAGGTGTCGCATCCCGTGTGCGTTTGGCCGTCTCGTGCCAATTTTACAAGCACCTGATGTTCTGTGTGGGCCCACCGCAATGTGAGGGTTTGCCAGGATTTCAGGTCCGGGGCGTTTGGTGCTTTCCAGTGCATTGCTATCAACCTTTTATACATCACGTAGGCTAGGTCTACAAATTTGTGTAAGTGTCTGTGTTTTTTTGCCCTTGTCCTCACTCCCAATAAGCAGGATCTGGGGTCTGCTGCCAACTCTAGCCCCGTCCAGTCTGATAGCTCCTTCAGCACCCAGTTCCATTTTATTTGCACCCGGGGGTATTCCCAAACCATATGGTAAAAGTGGGCCGCTGGTTCCGCGCATCTGGGGCATGTCGGTGTTGTGTCGGGGAACATACGTTTTAACCTGGCCGGTGATAGGCACGTTTGGTGTATAAAGTTGAACTGAGTATAGCGGAATCTGGGGTTCCTTCATACCCCCCGGGCGTAGGACAGTGCTCTCATCCAGTCTCCCTGGGGAATCGGGGCAGGGAGGACAGTGTTCCACCTCTCCCTAGCTCTCTCTACATAGGGTTCTGGAGTTTTGCTAAGTATTTTGTATAAGCTAGAGATAGTTTTAGTTTGAGCATCGTTCTGTAGTATGTGATGTATTATGGGGGAGGTCTCTGGTTCTAGGGCCCCTGCTCCCCATGCTTTTTTAATTGCGTGGCACATAGCGTGATACGATAAGAATTGTCCTGGGTTCACAGCAGTGAGGGCCTGGATGGCTTTGAATGGCATTAGTTTGCCATCTTCAAAACAGTCGCCCACCAGCCGTATTCCCGCTTCTGACCACACTAAGGATGAGTGTGGCGCAATCGTCTGCTGCCCCAGGAGATACTCCAGCGGGACATACGGGGTGTATGGGACTGCTCTGTGTCCCTTCTGGACATACTTCCCCCAACATGCATGCGCCACAGCTAGTAATGGGTTGATAGATTCACTTTTGGAGTGTTTGTTTGTCAGCCATGTTAACAGTTGGATTCCTCTTATCCGAGTCTGCATCCATACAGCTTCAGCTGACGTCGGTCTGTGGAACCAGAGCTGCAGCCACTGTAGTTGTGCTGCTGCATAGTAAAGCTCGAAGTTGGGGGCTCCCAGTCCACCCGAGTCTACCGGTCGTTGCAGTGTGGATAGTGCCACCCGCGCTCTGCCGCCCCCCCATATAAGCTGTAGCAGCGTTGTGTTCAGGTTGCTGAAAAAGCTGCGTGGGAGGATAATTGGCAGCGCCGCAAAGCAATATAATAGCCTGGGCAGAATCAGCATATTTGCAATCGCTACCCTGCCCGGTGGGAAAGCAGCAGTTTGTTCCAGAAGCGTAAAGAACCCTTCATGGAGGCTAGTGCTCTCCCCAGATTACCATCTCTGAGGTCTTCTGCGCTGTGATATATGTGAACCCCCAAGTATTTAAATGTTTCAAAGCACCATTTCAGGTGCCCGCATGGTGCCTCTTCCTGCCTTCCTGGTAGCCATTTAGTTAGTGGGAACACACACGATTTATCCCAGTTTACTGCTAGGCCAGATATCCTTCCGAACTCAGCTAGGAGTGCCATTATGGAGGGTAGCGACTCCGTGCCTTTCCAAGTGTATATAAGAGTGTCATCTGCATACAGCGAGATCGCGTGATATGCTCTGTTCCTGGTTATTCCCCAATTATTTGACATGGAGCGCACTTTAGATGCTAGTGGCTCCATTGCTATAGCAAACAATAATAGGGAGAGGGGACAGCCCTGTCTCATACCCCTTGATACCGGGAAGCTGTCAGATATCACTCTGCCCGTTTTCACTCTGGCTCGTGGATTTGAGTATAGTGTGCGGACCCAACGCACATAGCTAGGACCTATTCCCATCTGCTGCATTGTAATCAAGAGGAAATCCCACTCCAGCGTATCGAACGCCTTTTCAATGTCTAGTGACAGCACCATTTCGTCATATGCGTCGGGGATGTGTCCCCTAACACGCTCAGTAGCCTACGGATATTTTAAAAAGTGTTACGCCTCGGAATTAAGCAGTTTTGGAATTCGTGGATTAGGGTATGAATGATGGGAGCAAGTCTGTTGGCCAGTATTTTGCCCAGGATTTTACAGTCTAAATTTTAAAGTGAGAGTGGTCTGTAAGATTTGACATCTGTGGGGTCGCGTCCCGGTTTGGGTAGTACCACTATCATGGCCTCTGTTTGAGATGGGGGCAGCAGTTCAGTGGCCCAGGCCTCCTCGAATACCTTCAATAGTTGGGGCTTCAAGCGGGGCAAGAATGCAGAGTAATACTCTTTTGGGAGGCCATCTATACCCAGCGATTTATTCCTGGGCATCTGTGTTAAAGCTTGGTCTATTTCCTCTGCCGTGAGAGGGGCTTCAAGTGTGTCCCTGTCTGCCTGGAATAGTTTCGGTAGGGAGGAGCCCCCTAGAAAAGACTCAAATTGTGTGGGTGTGCACGGGGTGCACTTGGTGTAAAAATTCTTATAATAGTCTCTGAACGTTTCATTTATCTCTACCTGTGTGGTGACCGTGGTGTGAGTATCGACCCGGATGGATCCTATGGGAGAGTGCTGTCTGTCCTCTCGCAGTAACCAAGCCAGCATTTTACCCGACCTGTCGCCTTCCATTTGCAACCGCGTTAAGTAATAGTTATGATCGTGGCACCGAAGTCTACTGTCTGCTTCGTTATATTTTAAGCGGGCTGCATTTAGTGTTGTGTAAGGGGTTTCCCCCCGTGCGACTGCTGTTTCCGCTGTTATTAGTTCCTTTTCCATTTTAACAATTTCAGCTTGTAGGGTGTGCCTTACTCCCCAGCTTGTAGTGATACACTGCCCTCTGACTACCGCTTTATGGGCATCCCATTCCACGGCACGTGAGTTTGCAGTTAAATCATTTGTTTCCCAGTATTGGCATAGTGTGGTGTTCAAAGTGTCTACAAATGCCGGGTCCTGAAGCGCATCTACTTGTAGGCGCCAAGTTGGGATCTCCTGTCGGGTCCTGCCCCAACCTAGTGATACTCTCAACGGCGAGTGATCTGATTTTGTCTTCGCTAGGTATTCCATTCTATTTACCAAAGCGGCTATGTCCTGGGTACCCCATATCATATCTATTCTAGTGTGCATTCTGTGCGGGGCTGAGTAAAATGAGTATTCCCTCTGAAGGGGGTGTCTGATGCGCCATATGTCATAAAGCCTCAAGTCGCCCGCTCAGTGCTGCAGTGGAGATGTGGTGTTCCTTCTCGCTATTGAGCTCGCTTGAGCTCTGGATCTATCTAAGGTGACGTCTGGTATACTATTAAAATCCCCACCCCAAACAGCCGGAGCTGCTGGGTTTGCTAGCAATGTCGGTGTGAGAGTGCCCAGGAATCCAGCTGTGCCGCCATTTGGGGCATATATACCTACTACAGACAGTTCTCTACCATCTAGCTGGCCTTCCATCACAACGAATCTACCCCCTGGGTCAATTCTTTGTGCTGTTTGGTGAAATGGGACTCCTCCTGCAATCCATATCAATACTCCCCTAGCGAACGCTGAGTATGTTGTGCCTAATATTTGTCCTCCCCATTTCGCGCGTAGCTCCCGCAAATCTGGTTCCAATAGGTGTGTCTCTTGGAGGATAGCAATGTGTGTTCCCAGTCGCTTGAGGCGTGCATAGATACAAGATCTTTTACTTATTGTGCCCATGGCCCTCACATTCCATGTCACTATGTCGTACTGATTACTGTTGCGTTTAGTTTGTGGCGCCATGGGTGGGTATGGGGTGGGCCTGTTTGTATGCCTCAGTTGTGCTCACTGGTCTTCTAGTGTGCAGCCCCCCTAATGATGCTTTTGAGTGTAGTTGCCTAACACAGCAGTGGTTGCATGTTTGTAATGGAACTATAGTGTGTATTTTTACTAATTTACTACGACCCTCCCCCCCAACTAATCCCCTCTCACTCCTATCTACTAATGTAAAACTACTTAACACATATATATGTAAAAAAACCTGTATCCTTCTGGATATCCATGGTGATATTATCATGACGGTCTAATGTGGGTCATTTGTGGGGCTCACATCAAACCGCAGACTACGTCTGCAAATGCTGGTGGGCGCCCCCGGGGCATATACACCCCACGGGCCCCCCCGTGCCCCGCCAGCCCCCACCACGTGGCTTCACAAGTCAAAAATTAGTTTATGCAAAAGATACATGTTTTTTGCAGGATGTTCTTTTCTCCAGAGACCCACATCGCTCCGACGCTCTCCGGGTCGTTCAGCCAACTCTCCCCTGAGTGACGAAGCAGAGATGGTGTTGTTCTTCGTAGTCACAGATCGTCCGCTGCTCTAGGGGTGACCCTGGGGCCTTTTGATTCATCCGTTATAGTAAAGACAGAGCTGGTCGTATCCGAGTCCGAGTTAATCTCAGGTAGTTCCCTGATTACTTCGAAGTTGTTTTGTGTTAGCAGGGGGGTTTCTTTCAGCACTTTTGCTCTTTCTTAAGCTACCTGTTGAGCAGTCGGTTGGACCCTAGTGCGCCTCCTCGAGTGTTTCCTTGACGCCGAGGTCGTCCACTCCTCTCCTCCTTCCGCGTCGTCGGACATTTGCGCAAGGCCTTTAGCATGTAGCCATGTCCAGGCATCTTCCGGGGAGTTAAATATATGAGTGCGATCTTCTGACATCACTCTCAGTTTGGCGGGGAACAGTAATGCGTATTTAATGTTGAGTTCGCGCAGGCGTTGTTTGACCTTAACATATGAATTACGTTTTCTTTGCACCTCTTGAGTGAAGTCTGGGTATGCGTTGATGATTGATTCCTCGTAGTTGAATGGACCTTTGTTGCGAAACTGTTGTAAAATTGCATCTCGATCCCGGAAGTTTAAAAATCTGGCAATCAATGGTCGAGGTGGTTGTCCAGGAAGCGGAGGCCTACCCGGGATTCTATGCACCCTTTCCACCGTGAAGAGCTTGGAGGGGGCCCCGCCTAGCACCTCTTTGATTAGCCATTGTTCTAGAGATATTTCCATGCTCCGTATCCGATGAGGCCGTGTTTAAATAGCTGTGGGCTTCAATGGGGGGGCGTCCGCTCCCCCGGAGCCCAGAGGCCCCCAATGCAGGAGGAGAGTGTCCAGTCTAGTCTGGCTGAGGGCGGTCGATGTTGGCTCTTGTTCTTCCTGTGAGCAAGTCCACTCCCTGTGGGCCCCCGATTCCAGCACCCGGCTGGGCCGAGGCCGGCACTGGCGAAGATGCTCCGCAGGTGAGGGCCAAAAGCAGGGGAGGAGGGGGTGAAGGGGAAGCGCGGGTTCGGCCGCGCTATGTCTTCCGTGGCTAGCGGGCCCTGGCAGTCACATCAGGCCCGCTCTTACCGCCATGCGGTGCGGTGCGGTCCAGCAGTCGGGGAGAGAGCGGGTCCCGGGGCGTCCGCCCCCACGCTGTGTTGCAGGTAGGCAATTCTGTGTGTCTCCTCTCCGGTGCTATGGGGGGCCGAGAGGCGTTTGGATCTGCTTGCCTTCACTTTACTCCTCCTGTGTCACTCTGGGTCTCTCGCCGGCCGATTTCACTCTAGCGACTGCCCAGCGGGGGTCCTGGCGGGGATCACCTCCCGATCCCGACGCGTCGCGTTTGTCAGTGGTTCATGGGCGTAAATAGCTCCGAGGCGACTCCATGGCCCTGCGAGCCAAGCACTCGCGTCCCGGGGCTCCGGGCGCCTTCCGTACCTTCTCTTGGCCCCAATATGGCGGACGCCCTGTGCACCGACTCCCGGACAGAGGGGAGGACACGGGTTGGCGGCTCCCGGCTCGATGGCGCCGGGCTCCGTCGATTCACCCCGGTTCGCTGAGGGCCGTTCCCACACCTCCGTCACCCCGGGGTCGTCCTACAGGATATTTACGGTGGGTCCGGGATGGAGCGCTCGCTCTAGCCGTCCATCCCGGTTGCCATCTTGGCTCCTCCCCATCCAGTCTGTCACACATATGGCCTACAAACTGCAATTGCCCCTCATCAGGCACACACATGACCTGTACCTCTGCATTAACACTGTCACCAGCCATACCCCCCAAATGACACACTGCCAGCACACACACACATCTACATGCAGCCATGTCGCATGCAACGTACCCATGATGTACCCAACTGTTGGCCTGGAGGCCCATACAACTGCCCATACAGGGGTAGGACCAAATCCATGAGCCCCTCCAACTCCTCCGACATGAAGCCTGGGGCCCTTTCCCCTGTTGCATAGGCCAAGGTAAGTTCCAGACACAGGTCACAGCAGCACACACGGTGGAGATGTTGTCCTGTGGAAAGTCAGGAATCAAGTGACATGGTAGAAAAAAAATGGCAGTCATGGCTGCGGCGGTGAACACCGTCACCGCCAGCATTGATCATCATTGGTTCCCATACTCCATATAGAGCCATGTTAGCGAATGAGGAATTGCACAGCCGTGCAGACCACCTCCAGCCACAACGCGAACGCTGGCAGAGTGAGGTCACTTCCACCTGTCCCTGCATACAGGACAGGGCGGTTGCCATTTTCTACTGCTAGTACACATGTACAGATTTAAAAGTGTGCCATTGTAGCCAAATGTACACACCTAGACAATTCCAGTGTTAGACATACAAGCATGCTCTGTGTACACTTCTGTAGTGTGTTCATAGTTCCTGTTGTCACTCCCCTCTCACTTTTGAGTCCCTTAGGTACCAAACACTGTAGAGGAATAGGAGGAGCATACAAGCACCCGTGTACAGACCCCTTGTGGGCTTGGCTACACTGGAGGACCGGCACATCATACTAACCTATCGTCTGGACAGGGCACAATCACAGAACTGTGTACTTAATTGGAGCCTGATCTGCTACCTGCTATTGTTGCACAACAGTAATATCCCCTCTTGTTCAGGTACTCTCAGTGCTCCATTTCCTGGCAACTGGCTCTTTCCAGGTGACTGTGGCCTTGGCTGCAGGAATGTCACAGCCAATGTTCTCTAAAGTGTTTGCAAAGATTTTGGCAACCTTGCTCAATCACATGTGCAGCTACATCACAGTCCCCCAGGAAGATGAGTTACCCACTGTGAAGGATGGATTCTATGCAATGGGACATATACTACATGTTATTGGGGCCATTGACTGGACCCATATTGCCTTAACCTACCCCCCCCCACCCAGAGACAATGAACAAGTGTACAGGAATGGGAAGAGTTTCCACTCCCTCAATATCCAGATGGTGTGCCTTGTTGACCAGTACATCTCCCCTGTTACTGACAAGTATCCTAGGTCAGTGCATGATGCCTTTGCCCTGAGGAATAGCAGCGTCCCACAGCTGATGACACAAGTAGGGAGGCACAGAGTGTGGCTTATAGGTGAGCCTGAGTCCCCACCCAATGTATGTCAGTGTATGCCTTCAGGAGTGATACCCATGCCATTGTGCAAGGTTAATATGTGTCCCTCACTTCTTGCAGGTGATTCTGGCTACCCAAACCTGTCCTGGCTCCTGACCCCTGTTAGAAATCCGAGATCAGGGGCTGAGAATAGATTCAATAATGTTCATGGGCGTAACAGGAGGAATGTCAAAAGGACCTTCGGTGTCCTGAAGGCCATGTTCAGGTGCTCTCATCTGACAGGTGGCTCCCTATGCTCCTCTCCTGAGAAAGTCTCCAGGATTGTTGTTGTGTGCTGCATGTTGCACAACTCAGACGCCATGTGCCCTATCAGCAAGAGGAGGGGATTCACAATGCAGCTGTGGCAGCAGTGGACACTGAGGACAGTGAGGAGGAGGAAGAGGAGGAGGATGTGGGCACAGGACACAGATGATACAGCAGTACTTCCAATGGCACTGAGGTAAAACTATTGAACTAAACATTTCTCCATTTCAGTGTTGTGCTGTGTGGCTGTAGTATAATGCCAGTCACTACCTTTGCATCCCACCTGACTGTCACCTCTGCCTTCCCTTATTGCAGATGTTTCTGTGGTTACAAAAGTGTAATGCTGTGATGTGTGCAGACTGCTGAGACACAGTTGGAGGATGATTCAACATATTACTGGACATTTGCACTGCATCATGCAGTTCATTACAGTTCATACATTATACATTACCTTCTGACAAAGTGCAATAGAGTGGGGGGATGGTTGGAAAAAGTCCAGTGTAGTGGGCCAGTCTGATGTTACCCAGGTCCAGTGTCCAAGGGCTCATTGGAAGGGAAGAAATGGTACTTCTAAATGGACAAGGTGACATAGTGTGACACAAAGAGTCAAATCAGGAGGGGCTCATTTCCTGGCTGTGGTCTTGGGAACTGTCTCTGGGTTGCAGGGACTGTTTGAGGGGTGGTTTATCTTCTGCAGGGGGAGGGGTGCTGGTGACTTGTATGTCCTGTGGCAGGGTCTTCTGTCTACTAGCTGCAGCAGATGTGGAGGGCTGGTCAGTACACTGGCTAGTAGAAGGGGCCTGCTGGTGTGCTGTGTACTCCCTCATTATGTTGGCCATGTCACCCAACACCCCTGCAATAGAGACCATGGTGGTATTCAGGGCCTGCAATTCTTGCTTGATTTCCTGGTGGTGTTCTCCCTGCAGCCACTGGTTCTTCTGCATGATGTTTAACAACTGGCCCATCTTGTCCTGGAATTGTTGGTAAGCCCCGAGGACATTAGTAAGTGCCTCCTGGGCAGTCAGTTCCATGGGTCTGTCCTCCCCCTAGCGCACAGCTGTTCTCTGACCATCCCTGGCCCCCTGTGTCTGCGTCCCCTTAATGGTGTGCCTAGTCCCACTGACCCCAGTACCCTCATTGTCCTGCCTGTGAGGTGTGGACTGGGGTCCCTGTACAGGTGGGCACACTACTGATTGATGTGTCCTGGGGACAGAGGTCAGGAGATGTTGGGTGGCTGCTGTTGTTTTGGATTCTGAAGGGGGCAGCTTTATAGTGGACTGGGTGTAGGATGGGGTAGCCGACTGACCAGTGGTCCCTGATGGGCCAGGGAGTTCCTCCAGATCCAGAGCTCCAGAGTTGCTGTCATCACTGGGGGCATCTTCTGGTGGGGGACTGGGTAGCTGTGGTGCCTCCTTGCTGCTTAGATTGCCTGGGGCACCTGTGGGGATGTAACTGGTGTATTACTCTACGTCTGTGGCACATTCTGCATCACTAGCTTCCCCTATATCATTTCTCTTGCCCTGCCACCTTTGGTTGAGTATGGTGATGGATTATGGTATTGTTGGTTCTCCATGCTGTGCATGCATTGGTGGTGGGTGTACATGTAGGGCTGGAAGGGAGGTGCATGCAATGGGTGTGGCATGCAGGGCTTGACATTTCATTGTGGTCATTGTGCGGGTGCACTGTGTGAGATGGAGTGGGGAGATAGGTGTCAGGGTGAGGGGTTGTGGTGGCATGCAGGTTTGGGGTGGTAATAAATGTTGACTCACCAGTGTCCAGTCCTCCTGGCTCCTCCAGTGAGTCCTCAGGATGCAGGATTGCCAAGGCTTACTCCTCCCATGCTGTCAGCTGTGGGAGAGGAGGTGGGGGTCTACCGCCAGTCCTCCTGATGGCAAGCTGGTGCCTTGTTGCAATGGAACGCACCTTCCCCCGTAGGTCGTTCCACCTCTTCCTGATAGCATCCCTTGTGCGTGGGTGTAGTCCCATTGCGTTAACCCTGTCCACGATTGTTAGAAATGTGGTCTTTGGTTGGAAGTCAGGTTACCCCCTGTCCAAGCAAGGAGCCTCACTCTAGTCAGGGTAAGTCACGCAAAATCCAAATTATCCTGTGCCCACCCTCTGGTATCTTGGCACTGAGCAGTCAGGCTTAACTTAGACTGGTATGTGTAAAGTATTCGTGCAATAAATCATGCAATAACACAGTAGAACACCACAAAAAACACCATAAAGGTTTAGAAAAATATAGGATATTTATCTGGATAAAATAAGGTAAAAACTATCAAGATTTGATAAGTACACTTTAAATATCACTTTAGAGAATGATAAAAAGAGTTCTTAAAAGCAATAAGTGTCTCTTGAAAGCACAAAATACCTGGTTTACATCTAAATTATCCACAAGGGACCCCAGAGGAGGAGAAAAATGGGGAGGTGTACATCAGTTTCTCTGGGCACACACAGACAATGCATCAATATTTTTCATGGAGTCAGGGCCTTGCGTCGATTTCCAGTGTGTTGACTTGTATCCTCTTTGGGTTGTGGCGTAATTGGGCCCCTGAGGAAGATGTGGAGAAATCCTGTGGGTGCAGGACAAAGGCATTGGAGCTGAATCGATCTGGTTTGATATGCGGGTAAATTTCTGTCTCGCGGCAGGCGCTGCATCGATTCTCCTCACAGGAAGTCAGGCTGCATCGTTATGGCACGGCTATGTGCTGATTCAGTGGCCCGTTTGTGGAAGTTCCAGTCGCAATGCTGGCACTGCGTTGATCTCCTCTTGGGGAGCCGGGCTGCGTCATTCCGGTTCGGCATGCAGTGATTTTCTCACTGTGATGCAGGCTGTGTGTAATTTCTGGCAGGCTGTGTGTCGAAATTTCACCACACAAGGAGTTCTTTGCAAAGATGAAGTCTTTTTGGCACTGAGACTTCAGAAACAGGAGGCAAGCTCAATCCAAGCCCTTGTAGAGCACTTCTCAGCATAGTTACTCTGGACCCCTAAGTCAGGATCCCTTTGTACCCAGACTTCCAGGGATTTGACTGGGTCTTTGCTCCATTCTGGTGGAAAGTCCAGCTGATATGGCAGTGTGGATGGGGTCAAAGAAAATATAGGAGATTTTGACCAATTAATATTTAAGCCAGAGTAGCACGCATAGCAGATATATTTCCGTATAAGCAATGCCAAGTGTGAGCGTAGGTTACAAACAGATGGCACCCTCAGCATATATCGGTGTAGCAAGTGGAAGATGATGAAAGCGCATGCCGTTGTTGAATCATACCCAACAGGGGTTCTAGAGCCAGTGTAAACAGAATTGGGGCAGTAGAAATCCCTGTCCCTATTCATACACAGCCACTCAGATATGTTTCCATCAATGCTCATTCACACAAGTGGACCAGTATGTTACAGACGCACCCACCAAAGGGATGCCTGGGGCATCCCCATACAATATAAGATTGTGAACATGTATGTCCATTCTAAAAAATCAATCACTTTGGTGGAATCTAGAAGAACTGCTGCTGCCTGCATGGATGGCTCTAAGTAGTTAAGAAGCTGGAAGATAGTACACAAAATATAAACTGTTGATCGAGTGGGAGTGAAGCCTGATTGGTCTGGCAATATCATTTTGGTTACTAGTGGCTTGGGCCTGCTGGCTGGGATTTTGGGCAGGATTTTAGCGTCTTTATTAATTAGTGACAGTAGTCGGTAAGACTCACATTTGCCTAGTGGATTGTCTAGTCTGAGTAAGGTAATGATGAGGGTTTCTCAGAGGGATGGGGTAAAATATGTTTAGTATACGCTTCTTCATATACTGCAAGCAGCGGCAGGCCAGTATCTCAGCAAACTCTTTAAATAATTTATCTGTTAACACATCCATGCCAGGGCTTTACCATTAGGTAAAGTGTGAATGGCTTCCTTCACCTCGCAGTTAGAGACTGTATTAAATATTCTTGTTGCCCCATAGAGAGCAATGCTAATGCTACATCTTCTAAGTATGCAGCTACTTCTGCCTTTAACACCAAAGAAGGCATTTCATATAGATGAGTATAAAAGTCCTTAAAAGAATTGAGGATGGCCGGGGTATCATGACATGTCACACCTGTGGCAGAGGTTACAGAGATAATGGGTGTGTGCATGTGTGTGTATGTGTATGTGTATGTGCCAAAGGGTCTTTCAACTGGGTAGCCAAACTACTGCCTAGATGGCCTTACTTGTCATAGGACCTAGACACATGTCTCTTAGATAGATGATACACCTCCTGTGCCGCTGTCTCAATATAAGCTGTGATCTGGTCCCTAATGACAGCTACAGTATGGTGGCTAGCTGTGGGCTTGTACCCAGTTTCCATGTTCTGCACATTTTTCTCTATTATCTGTAGGTACATCCACAAGGCCTACAATACACCCCCTGTGTGCCTATGCAAACTTCCCTGATGGTAACTAAATGCGTCTCAAATGGTGATAGCCCCTTTCACAGAACCCACATTTTTCTCAAAACATTCAAGGAGTGCAGTGCACAATCCCTCCTGAAACACAGGGTCAAGAAATGCCAAGGGGTGATACCTCCAGATAAACTGTGTGGGGATATTTGTGAGCAACTCCACCACAAGCTTCACAGGCATATGGTCTGGCAGTGTTTGTGGCATATTTTGTACCTCAAAAACCCAAGTGATAACCTCTTTAGTCACTAACTAATAATCTAATCTGGACTATGCTCCATGTAGTAAGAAGTGTATGTGCCCTTCCTGCCACTTTTGATTCTGTAATCTCAATAAGTCCACTAGCCCGCTGTCATCAATTCCCTCCCAGGGAACCTATTTTCACTTCCGTGTCGCGTTGGACTGAAATTTCGTGAGCTCACCTTATGTCTTATCATGGCCTTTTTCATCATTTTAACTCATATCCTTGATTTCAGAGACTGCCTACTCGGAATTCAATTAGCACCATTATTTTGGTACATGGTACATCTCTTACCAGACCTGTTACAGACACGCTTTCTGTGGACTCTTGAAAACTATCCAGTTTTTCAAAGCAAAACTATCTACATGCTTAATTTTGCCTTGAAAAAGTTCTTGTGACGTAACACGTGTCGGCTGTTCGCAGAATATATTTGTTCCACGAAGAATAAAATCTCTTCAACCTCCACATTGTGTTTGGATTTGGACTTCTCTTTCCACTTTGGACTTGATTGTCAGACTACCTGTGGTGTGCCCTGGTACTCTTAGACATTGAACCAGGGAGGAGTGTTTACCCTGCCATTCCCCATTGGTTGACCGGTCCAATATCTGGTCCAAATTTGTATTGGGGTTCTCTCCCCCAGATATAATGGCTGAGGACTGAGCGTGTCAAGCGGTACCATAATCGACTATAAAATTCCAGTTCATCAGTGTCCAGGCCATATGAAGTTACTAGGGTGATCAGTGCATCATGGAGCTTGCTCTGCACCAACTCATAACACCCCTGGTCATCTGCTTCAGATTGGTAGAGCGTGAAAGCGTGCAAGGGGTGCCTTATCAGTAGTAAGACAACCCCATGGTATGAGAAGTAAGAGGAAGTCACCCAGGTGCTCATCAAGTGGACCCCAAATGGCACTCTCCGTGGATTGGGTAAGATCCATCCCTTGTGGGACGGCAACCTGTACATGATGCTTGTCCAAATATGTCAGCACCTGATGCTTCTTCCTAGGGTTGTTCTGCCCACGGACATTCTTTGTTAGTAGAGTTATTTGCCCTTTACCAGGAGACATTATAGGCCAACCAGTCCTGCATCTTGCTCCTCACTTCCCCCGTTATCACATGGCATTTGTGGCAAGAACAGCAAGTGGCAGTACAAGAGTGGTGAGTAAACAAAAAATACAAACATCCCCCCACTTCAGCATCCCATTCATTCCAAAGACATCATCATATTCAAACAACAAAAACTGATCTGCCTTAGCAGAATAACCAAAACAGGTCATGGCAATCAGTAGTACACAACAGTGAAGAAACAGACAGAAAGCACCCTCCTAGGGGCCAGCTAGAGGCACAGTACAACCCTCCAGGCTGGCAGAGGCGGCTAGGACTAACAATAAATTATCATCTATACAGTATGTTATCCCAAGGAGACATGGTGCCTTACATGGTGCCTTTGCATCTATTAGTGTATTCTAGAACTCCAGCGATTACAAAATTGTTACGGCGGGAACGCATCTCCAGGGTTTCATGTTTGGCATGTATAACTGCCAGCACTTTTTCCATATTTAAATTCTTCCTTGAGACTGACTATATATCATCCTCAGTGTTTGAAATACTTTGCTCTGCTGCTGTTATGTGTGCCTTCTGCATGTTCAACTTCACTGCCATGTAATACATGCGGATCACATGGGTATCAGTTTTGCTGTCAATAGATTGTAGGCTTTGCTGCATGGCCATGAGCGTGCTTTCAAGTGCAGTTGCTTCCTGGGGCTAATGCTCTTGCTCATGGTCCAAAGGAGGGTCTGGCTAAGACTTGGTGAAATGCTGAGTCTCAAAAGTGAGGTGAGTTTGGTTTCTGTCAGCCTTTCCGGTCCTAGCATTGGAGTTTGAGTTGTGATGAAAGGAGAGTATCAATGATCTCTCTACTTCAAGTCACCACATGGAATAAGGAAGCCAGTAATTTTTCCTTCAGGCCTATCCACCTGATATTAGCAGTGGTCTCACTGCAAGCACATCCTCTGTGTTCAGACTCCCAGCCACCAGAATCAGATATGCTGTAGGCTCATATAAAGCTACATAGTCTCAATGGTCAGCACTCATAGGCCTAGATGTACCTTGTACAGCAGCCTCGTATTAGGCAGGTGTGGGGGTGTCATGCGGTGGGTGAAACTAGCCTTTCACACCAGCTCTAGCATGGGCAGATCATAGACTGCTACTGCTGTGGGCCAATAGCTCATCGGGTCAGTTTCAGTCTACCTGAACTCTCCAGAAATCTCAGCTTCAACCCAGACGTTATGCTGTGTCACAGTCTCCCTAGGTGGATCAAAACATCAGCGTGATGCGCTCTTATGTTTGCCCTCAAGGGCCTCTCCTTCATCTCCATATCCCAGGGCTGGACAGCGCAGCCTGCTCCATGGTCAGTTCAATGCACAGCACAGCTGCCACAGTTTCACCACACCCAAAATACTCACAGGTGGCCTGGTCTTTACTGCATCTCCATCTGTGACAGCTATTTCAGTCAGTGCATTAGTGTTGGCTGGGAAGTGCCTCGAATCCGTGCGAGCAGTTGGCCTTCAGCATATGTCCTCCGAAGGGCTTATGAGATATTGTGCCCACTGCCACCCCAGCACAGAACAATGCAGGCCCCTGCCACTGCTGTGTTCCACAATCTTGGCTGCTCTCACAGTTAATGGACGTGCTGCAATCTACATAGGCCAATGAGAGCCACTCAGACAATTTGCCCTTTCCCCTGCTTCAATGGATCCCCTGCCCACCTTTCCATATCTGCATGGGCATCGGTGGGGTCCTCAATCAGTTGCCGGTTCAGTGCATACCAACGGTTGAATGGAATGATTTACTCTGCAAATCAAATAAGTGCATATATAATATATATATATATATGTATATATATATATATATATATATATATATATATATATATTCCTCACTGCAAACTCCGTTAAAGAGGGCCTCCAACTCTGCAGGGCAGCTCCACAACACGGGAACGGAGAATCCCGTGAAATTGATCCAAAAAACAAACAAAGTGCAGGAGCCCCGATTCCATGTAAGCCACACGTTTATTTCTCAATAATACTGGCAGCAGAGATCACTTTCCTGACGCGTTTCGGCATTGTTGCCTTGTTCACAGGTGATTGCAAGTTACCATAGTTGCTTAAATATCATTCAGTCACGTGCCAATTAGCGTATAATACTTCAATGTCCATAATGCATCCTTATAGTCTTTAAAACAATGGTGTAGTCTTCAGTATTGCTTAATAGCGTTATTTCACCACAGTTTCTAATTGCATATTTAAAGGTGCCAAATATTCCTGTCCATAAAGTGGCCACGTGCATGTAGTGGCAAGTATGAAGGATGCGAGGGAGGCAGATTTCATGTTAATATCTTTTATTCTTGCCACAAGAAATAATGCCCACGAGCAGCCGGCCGGCCGCAACACCGCGCTTTGTTCGCGCCTCTGCCTTTCCGCCGCGCCGCCCCCTGACGTCACGACCGTCCTCGTTACAGATTGGTCGTGGCGTCATGAGGCGTCTAAACATAGAAGACAGACTAGCTCTGTCCCTCCGGCCTCGTGCGTTAACTCACGTACGACATCTCCCTTTTCAACAGAACAAGAAACTTAAGGAACTTCACCTCATAACAAAATCTTCGAACCTCTTGGGTGCTCGGATACGCCTAATTGGCCTGCTCGGAGTAACATACTGAAGTGAATTCGCCTTGACGGCGCACGCATCCTCTAGGCTTGACCCCATTACATTGTGACTGTCGCTCTCCACAGATTCGGGCCTGCAGCCATTCTGTCCTGAGGCAGCCGTCAAGCCACGCCATGCCTTCTCGCATCGCTCCGCACTCCCCTGTCCACTTATTCCTGGCCTGGAAGGCGTATTCACACATTCCTCCTCATCAATGACTACATCCCTGGCTTCGTGAGTTTGCCACTCGTCAACATCATCCGTGCCTTCGGCCCCATCCACACGGACATCTTTCATGATGATTTTCTCTTGCCCAGCCTTGAGCCTAACTATGTCGTCCTTGCTCCGCCACCCCGCTCCTTCCAGGCAGACTGCCCCTCTTGTCACTCCTTGCACACGCACCGGGGTTTGAAACACAGACTCCCCCTTCATCACCCTGTTGGGTTTCTTCACCAATACCCAATCCCCTTGCGCTATATTTTTAGTTTTGGCTCTATTCACCATGTCAGCGTACCTCTTATTGTTTTCCTGTTTGGCCACTATTCTTGCTTTGACTCTCAATCTCTCATCAGATTCTGCCTCAATTTCCCGGTTCATGTCATACCACTTATTGAATTTGGGGGTAAGCTCACTCATGCATCTTCTCCCTCTCATCAAATAAAACGGAGTGTGTCCAGTAACCTCACTGGGCGTGTTGTGGAAAGTGTTCACCTTGTCCGCCAGAAACGCTTTCACATTCATGTTGGAAGCGATCGCCTGTTGCACGCCCTCTTTGAGGAATCTATTCATACGCTCAACCTGCCCATTGCTCTTCGGGCTGTACAACGGGGTTTTTCCTGCTTAATCCCCAACCTGGACAGAAAATCCGTCATCCGCCTGGACACTAACTGGGTGCCGTTGTCCGACACCATGATCTTCGGCTGTCCCTCAATCGCGAACATTTTCGTCAATGCCTTGATCACTCGTTCAGTGGTAACTTCCCTGACGAACTTGTAGTGAATCCATTTGGAGAAGTAATCCGTAAGGACGATGAGATGTCTACACTCGTCAGGTAGCCTTGTAAATGGGCCCGCAAAATCAATGGCAATCTTGTTCCACGGGCCGGCAGGTATGTCCACCAGCTGCAACTCTCCTTTTGTCGTCTTCCAGTGCTTATCGGCCCTTAAGCACGGTCCACACCGATCAATGAATCTGCTGACATCGCTGCACATCCCTGGCCACCAGTAGTACTGCTTGAGGAGATTCTTTGTAGCGGTATTGCCCGGGTGGCCTTTATGGGCAATCCTGATTAGCTTGTCTCTTAAACTTTCCGGAGGTACAAACAGCTCGTGTCTCTTCACAAAGCCGCCTTCGATGGTGAGTTCGGGACTAATCTGTTGGAAACTTCTGAGTGCCCCGTGCAAGTTCCGGATAGGGGGCCAATGAGCCTTCATGTGGTCCATCACCCTCCGCATAGTCCCGTCCTTCTCCTGAGCCGTCAACCATTCTTCCTCTGATATGGATCCCTCGCACATGGCTGTTGCGTCAACCATTGCCACAACGCACTCCGTGTCGTCCAGGGAATCATTCTCCTCGTCTGGGATCGGTATGCGAGATAGGCAATCCGCCCTGCAGTTGAGGCCCCCTTTGATGTGTCTGACGGTGAAGTGATATTCTTGCAACTTAGACAGTAGACGTAGGAGCCTAGAGCTGGCTTTGCCATTGCCACGTCCTTCATCGTCCATCATGTATATCAAGGGTTTGTGGTCGGTGACTAATTCGAACTCCCTGCCCCACAAATAATTTCTCAGTTTCTCCACGGCCCAGACGCACGCGAGCGTCTCCCGCTCGATGGTGCTGTAGTGCTTCTCTGCTTCGCTCAATGACCGCGATATGAATGCAACAGTGTTCTCCTTCTTCCCTTGGAATTGGCAAAATACTGCACCGATTCCCTTGGCACTGGCGTCAACCGTGATTACATTCCGGAGGTCCTTGTTGTACGGTCGTAATACTGGGGCCGCGGCGATTGCCTGTTTGACGGATTCGAAGGCAGCGCTTTGTTCTTGTGTCCACGTATACTTTTCGTTCTTCCGTAGCAGTTTCCTTAGAGGCTCCACAGTGGTTGCGTATCCTTGCATGAACTTGGAATAGTATTCGCTGAGTCCCAGGAACGATCGCAAGGTGTCTTTGTCTCCTGGGCAAGGGGCATCTCGTACGGCCCTCACTAAATCATCTTTCGGCGCGATGCCATTTGGGGTAAGCACGTGCCCTAAGTATTCTATCTTGTTTTTCATGAATTTGCACTTGTCTTTGGAGACTGTCATAACCCTTTTTTGGAAGCACCTCCAACACTCTGCGCAGCAGTTCTAAGTGCCCCTTCTCGTCTTCCATGTGTATCAGAATGTCGTCCTGAAATGCTTCAACCCCCTTCATATCGCAGAAGAGGAGGTCCATTAGCTTTTGAAAGACGCCCGAGGCCGATGCAAGGCCGAATGGAAGACGGATGTACCTGTATGCTCCAAACGGGGTAATAAAGGTGGTAAGTTCCTTGGATTCCTCCGTGAGACATACTTGGTGGTATGCAGACTTCAGGTCTATCAGGGTGAAAAACTTCGATCCTGCTGTGGCCGACAATATCTCCTGAATGTTGGGCAGTGGATGGCAGTTCACCAGGATATTTCTGTTCAGTGATCGCAGGTCTACACACAACCGAATGTCCCCTGTCCTCTTCTTCTTGGACACCACGATTGCGGACACCCATTCTGATGCACCTGCTTCCTCTATTACTCCTTCCCTTTTCAGCTTATCAAGAACAGCCTTAAGCTCCCCCCTTACTGAAAGAGGAATTGTTCTGACTTTGTGTTTTATGGGTAGGGCACCCTTTTTTAGCCGTATAGCATGCACAAATCCTCTTACGCACCCTACCTTGTTTTCAAAAACGGAGTCAAACATTTCGAGGACCTCAGCTAAACCATCATGTAAATCATCAGGCTGCACATAATTGACCCAGTTATCTCTCAGAACTATGGGATCTTCCGCCCCAGGGACTAGCATCACACCTAGCTTCGCCAGGTCCTTCCATCCTACAAGGCTCCTCCCATTTTCAGCCACATATATCTTTGTTCTCACAGTGCGCCCTCGAAAGGTGAGGGAGTCCCAGAAGTAACCTTTCATCACTATGTCGTGTTCCCCGAAGGCCTTTGGACTCACATCCGTCTCGTGCAGTCGTACATCTTGCCACTTCGAATCAAATGTCCTATCAGAGATCAGGGTAAGGGGGGAACCAGAATCAGCCGTAAATGGCAATTTTATCACACCAATCATGACGGAGCCAATGGGACCCTTCACTCTACCGTCCTCACCATCAATGGACAACACCATGTCCGCATCCGCATCAGTATCATTCTCGCTTACCGAGCTCACTTTCATGCCCGTATTATATTTTTTTGCTTTGCATACTGCCGCAAAGTGGCCCAACTTCCTGCATTTAGAACAGCTTTTGTGCACGGCAGGGCAGGCCCTGCTATCCGCTAAGTGATCTTTTGACCCACATCTATAACAGACGAGCTGCCTCCTGCCTCCCCCTCTATCACTCGCTGCCCTTTCTGAATTTCCGGGCACATGTTTACGGCTGTCCTGTACATAGAACACATTTGAAGCCTGACTAGTGTTCGCCAGTTCCTTGGAAGATACCATGGAGCGTTCCACTGCCTTTGCAATGGCAATTACGTCCTTCAGCGAAGGATTCCTGCATGAAAGCAAACGTTCCTGCACTTTCTTTGAATGGCAGTAGAACACCACCTGGTCTCTAATGTACGTATCAGTCATCACTGCAAATTCACAATCTTGAGCTAGGACACGTAGACATGCAATATACTCCTCAATAGTCTCTCCTTCCTCTTGTTTCCGCAGTGCGAATTTATGGCGCCCCACCATGATGTTGCACTCCTCTGCATACTGCAACTCAAGCCGCCGTACAGCCTCCTGGTACTCATTCAGCGGAGCTGTGGCTCCATGGGGATTCACATATACCGGCAGGCTATCGAAAACCTCTTGTCCAGCCTTCCCCAACAGTCCGAATAGCAAAGACTTTTTCCGTTCGGGGCTATACCCCTGACCATCAATTGAGATAATATAGTTCTCAAATGCGCGCAGCCATCCTTTCCACTTCATGCATGGCTTACCGGGAGAGTCCAGGAAGAGAGGAGGTACGCAGATATGACCTGTCTGCGACATGGCCGGAAAGCGGGAGGCTACTGGGCTGCGCAGAACGGTAGGAGTCGTCAAAGTCAATCGTGTGGAGACCGCAGCATCAGCGCCTTAGGGGTTACACGTAGTCCCCAGTGAAGAGATATCAGCGCTTTCCACTGGCCTCCCGAAACACCAGGTAAGGTGGGCTACACTCGTGGGCCTTGGTAGAAGCTGTGACCTTCGTCGCCATTTGTAGTGGCAAGTATGAAGGATGCGAGGGAGGCAGATTTCATGTTAATATCTTTTATTCTTGCCACAAGAAATAATGCCTACGAGCAGCCGGCCGGCCGCAACACCGCGCTTTGTTCGCGCCTCTGCCTTTCCGCCGCGCCGCCCCCTGACGTCACGACCGTCCTCGTTACAGATTGGTCGTGGCGTCATGAGGCGTCTAAACATAGAAGACAGACTAGCTCTGTCCCTCCGGCCTCGTGCGTTAACTCACGTACGACAGTGCACTCCATTATATATGATTTTTAGCAACTCGCATTTCTTTATACTCACTGCCATGAATAGTCTCAAGTGGAGAACAGGAACGTGAAAACGAGGTGAATCCCTCTTACTTCGCCCTTTCTCACCTCTGTAAACAGTATAATAGGTTAAATCCTTTTTTTTCTTTAACAGAGGCGAGCGAGTCATGCCCCCTAAGCAAATAAATAGTCCACACTGCAAACTCCGTTAAAGAGGGCCTCCAACTCTGCAGGGCGGCTCCACAACACGGGAACGGAGAATCCCGTGAAATTGATCCAAAAAACAAACAAAGTGCAGGAGCCCCGATTCCATGTAAGCCACACGTTTATTTCTCAATAATACTGGCAGCAGAGATCACTTTCCTGACGCGTTTCGGCATTGTTGCCTTGTTCACAGGTGATTGCAAGTTACCATAGGTGCTTAAATATCATTCAGTCACGTGCCAATTAGCGTATAATACTTCAATGTCCATAATGCATCCTTATAGTCTTTAAAACAATGGTGTAGTCTTCAGTATTGCTTAATAGCGTTATTTCACCACAGTTTCTAATTGCATATTTAAAGGTGCCAAATATTCCTGTTCATAAAGTGGCCACGTGCACTCCATTATATATTATTTTTAGCAACTCGCATTTCTTTATACTCACTGCCATGAATAGTCTCTTTAACAAGTGGAGAACAGGAACGTGAAAACGAGGTGAATCCCTCTTACTTCGGTAGTTATAGTTAGGACCATGTTTCCATTTAAAAAGCATTTTTTGACTTTCCTATACCTTTGCCACCTTTTGACAAATCTTCACAAAATGTTCCCCAAAAAAGTGTTGCGGTGATTCTTGTGGAGCACGGAAAGTTTGGGCGTGATAGATCAAGCAGGGGCACAGAAAAAGGGGAGGGAGTTGTGTTTCCCATGTCAATTCCTGTAGGACCTTTAGGCATCTCTACAGCCCGAGCTGGACGGAATTATACCACATTTGGCAGAAAGCTAGCTTTCGGTACTCAGATTATGCGTTCACTTCTTTAGTGTAAATTCGTTCAGTAGTTTTTGAGATATTAAATGGAAAATAGATGTGTATATTTGTGGCCGTGACTGCAATTATTTCACAAATAATTCATGAAAATCAAGAATATTTCACAAATACGCGCGAGGAAAAAAAAAATGCAATTGGCTGACTGCAACCTCACTAAAAAGTTGCGGCCACCATTTTATTTCATGGGACACAGTCCGTGGGGATGAAAATCCAAATTGGCAGTGGCATAAGGGGTCAGGGTGAAGGTACCTGGACCCCAGTGGTGTGAAATAGATGTGCTTTAGAGGCAAATTACAGGTTTAAGATACGTTTGCAGCACCAAGCGTGATATTCATGAATATTTGCGAATGTTTCCGAATTATATCGAAAAATGTGGAAGAAAAAACAGACTCATTCATACACTAATTTATTCACTCATACATGCACTCAGACACTTATGCTGCCACTCACACCGACTCAGACTCACACATCCACTTTCAGACCCACTTCAGTACTCATGGACCCACTCACAGAGACAGGCCCTCTGGGCAACCTGCACTGTCCACTGCCAAAGGACATGAGTGGCATTGAATTGGGTGGCTATTAGGGATTGGCTGCAGTGTCTGGCTACAGGACAGGCCTTGCAACCAACCCCCCTCTGCACACTGCTGAAGGAAGTGTGCGGTGGGGGTTTGAATAACATATAGGGGGTCATTACAACATTGGCTGTAAAAGCCGCTTACCGCCGTGCAAAAGACCGCCAACACACCGCCGCAGTGGTGGAATTCCACCACAGCCATTACGATCCACAGCTCGGAATCTGCCAAAATCTAGACACCCACACAAGTCCGCCACACCAAAGGTCAGTGATAAACTAGCGATAACAAAACCTCCACCGTCATGCCAACAGGAATACGCCCACACTATCACGATCCACGAATCCACATGGCGGTCTTTCAACCATGGTATTCCATTGGCGGTACAGACCGCTGCGCTCAAAATACACACACATATACAAAACACTACCACATTGGACAAATCAAAATACACACACCTGATACACATACACACACCACTCCCACACACCCAATACAATATAAAACACACACCCACATCACCCACAAACCCCTACGGCAACAATTGTGACAGAAGGCCAGAGAGAGACACCACCAGAAAGAACACTAGCATCTACAGGCACTCAACACCATCACTCACACAACATCCATGCACCTCACACACACACCTCTAAATATCACCCCACACATCACAACACACCTCACCCCACACAGCACCCACACCAACCCATGGCACCGCAAAGACACCCCAGGTTTTCTGAGGAAGAGCTCAGGGTCATGGTGGAGGAAATCATCCGGGTAGAGCCACAGCTATTTGGATCACAGGTGAAGCACCCCACCATAGCTAGGAAGATGGAGCTATGGCGAAGAATCGTGGACAGGGTCAACACAGTGGGACAGCACCCAAGAACTAGGGATGACATCAGGAAGAGGTGGAAAGACCTACGGGGGAAGGTGCGTTCAGTGGTCACAAGACACCAGATTGCGGTTCAGAGGACTGGTGGCCGACCCCCACCTCCTCCCCCAGAACTAACAACATGGGAGGATCAGGTCTTGGCTCTACTGCATCCTGAGGGCCTCGCAGGAGTAGCTGGAGGAATGGACTCTGGTAAGTCAAACCTTAAACTACCATATCCCCCACCCTACCTGCATGCTATCACCTACCCCCACCCTCGCCCTCACCCCCATCACTCCAACTCCTCACACATGTCCCACTATCACAAACCACACATCCCAAACCCAAGTCCTGCATGCAACACCAAAGCATGGACACCCATCACCAAAGCATGTCCACTGCACATACCCATACACCCCCCTAAACCATTATCACAGAAGGCCCCACACAATAATGGAAGCACTGGGGTACAGGGTGACCACAGAAGGTCCCACACAAGAATGGAAGCACTGGGGTACAGGGTGACCCCCCCATTGCACACCATGGCACATACAGATGCAATAATCATGCCTTTACACCCCTGCAGGACCCCTACCCAACGTCACCGGACAGGAGGGTCCAGACTTGTCCACTCCACCCACAGAGGAGGCCCACAGTGATGACAGCAGCTCTGTCCAACTGGATCAAGATGACCAGCCCGGCCCATCTGGGACCGCAGGACAGTCAGTTCCCCCCACACTGGCACAGGCCACTACAGAGCTTCCCTCCTCTGGAAACACCAGCACAGCACCCACCCAGCGGGCCCATACCTCTGTCCCCAGGACACGTCAAGCAACAGTGTGTCCACCACTACAGGGAACCCAGGCTAACCCACCACCCCAACAACACCAGGGACCTGAGGCAGTGGTAGTGGGCACACGGTTCAGGGGACAGAGGCCCAGGAACATAGGGGAACTGGGAGGGCTGCTGTGCGACAGACGGCAGGATAGGCCCAGGGAACCCACTCTCCACGAGTCCCTCTCCAACATCATGGGAGCCTACCACCATTCCCAGGAGACGAATGGCAACGGTACTGGCCAAGTTTCAGGAGACTCAGCGGCTGCAGGAGGAACAGTATTTGGGATTCAGGGAGGAACTCAAATCCATAAATTCCACCCTGGGCACCATTTTAGGGGTGCTGAAGGAACTTGTCAACACCAGAAGGGACACTGTGGCACAACAAGGGGCCCCTGACACTAGCCTGGACGATGAACTGCCCACCACCTCCGCCGGCGCTAGTGGACAGGAGGCACCGCCACAGGACCACAACACTAGCACCCCACCCCCTGCAGATGGAGAACCACCCCGCAAGCGGTCCCTGAGATCCAGGACAAAGACAGAGAACAATGCCAAGACCCCCGCCAAGAAATGAGACCATCCTGATTGTCATCATTCTGTCCCACTTTGTCACCCTGTCCATACTTAAACTGCCCTAGCTCCACTTCCTATGCCCCCTTTGGACAATGCTCCTGTGAGACTAATAGACAGGACTCTGCCATGGTCATTCCTCCACCATCACCCCTGACCATTTTACAACCCCCTCCACTATTTGAAACTTAAATAAACACCCTTAAATCACAAAACTATCAGGAGTCAGCCTGTGCTTTCAAAAAATGTGTATTTGCAATAACTGTGGAAAAATGCTATATCCAATGTAATGTCAACATACCTATGTCACATAGCTCTAGTCCATGAGGAAACAAAGCAGAGGTCACACAGTGGGACCCACATCTGTGAAATCGAAAGGGAAAGTGACAACTCAGTGTCCATACACTGGGTGAAAATGACAGACAGATGAGAGGTAGAAGAATTAAATCAGATGTAGCAGGCAGTGTTGTTCTTACCTGTGTCTCACTGGAAGTATTGTTGGATCACCGTGTTCCTGTTGTCTATGTCCTCTTCTTCTGCTTCCTCGTCTTCACTGTCCACAGGCTTCACAACTGTCACAACACCTCCATCTGGGCCATCCTCCTGCAGAAAAGGCACCTGTTGTCGCAAAGCCAAGTTGTGAAGGATGCAGCAGGTCACGATGATCTGGCACACCGTCCTCTCCATAATCCTCCTAGTTCACCCTTGGGCCTCACTGTAGCGTATCTCTGCCCTTGTCCTGGGATTCCTCATTGGGGTCAGTAGCCATGACAGGTTGGGGTAACCAGAGTCACCTGCAAATGGCGAGGGAGAACTGTTAGACACACACTAACTCTTAGGGACATCCCCAGACCAGACACATAGTCACACTGTATGGGGTCCATGTCCTCACCTAATAGCCACACACGGTGCCTCTGGAGTTGCCCCATCACATAAGGGATGCTGCTATTCCGCAGAATGTAAGCGTCATGCACTGAAGCAGGACACTTGGGCCCGTATTTATACTTTTTGACGCTAAACTGCGCTAACGCAGTTTAGCGTAAAAAATTTTTTGCCCCGGCTAACGCCATTCTGAAGCGCCATGCGGGCGCCATATTTATTGAATGGCGTTAGCCGGCGCAAGCAGACCGGCGCTGCCTGGTGTGCGTGGAAAAAAAACACGTACACCAGGCAGTGCCGGCGTAGGGAAAAATGGCATTAGGGCGTCTTAAAAATGGCGCAAGTCAGGTTGCCGCTAAAAAATCGTCTTAACCCGATTTGCGCCATTTTTAACGACGCCCAGACGCCATTTACATGACTCCTGTCTTAGTAAAGACAGGAGTCATGCCCCCTTGCCCAATGGCCATGCCCAGGGGACTTATGTCCCCTGGGCATGGTCATTGGGCATAGTGGCATGTAGGGGGACACAAATAAGGCCCCCCTATGCCACCCAAAAAAAAAAAAAAAAAAAAATTATACTTACCTGAACTTACCTGAATGTCCCTGGGATGGGTCCCTCCATCCTTGGGTGTCCTCCTGGGGTGGGCAAGGGTGGCAGGGGGGGTCCCTGGGGGCATGGGAGGGCAGCTGTGGGCTCATTTTGAGCCCACAGGTCCCTTAACGCCTACCCTGACCCAGGCGTTAAAAAGTGGCGCAAATGCGGGGTTTTTTGACCCGACCACTCCCGGGCGTGATTTTTGCCCGGGAGTATAAATACGACGCATTTGCGTCGCCGTCATTTTTTTAGATGGGAACGCCTTCCTTGCATCTCATTAACGCAAGGAAGGCGTTCACGCAAAAAAATGACGCTATTTGCCCATACTTTGGCGCTAGACGCGTCTAACGCCAAAGTATAAATATAGCGTTAGTTTTGCGCCGAATTTGCGTCGAAAAAAACGACGCAAATTCGGCGCAAACGGAGTATAAATATGCCCCTTGGCATTTACATGGGAGATGTACTGGTTGGCCAAACACACCATCTGCACATTCATAGAATGGTAACTCTTCTGGTTTCTGTACACCTGTTCACTCCTGCATGGGGGGACCAAGGCCACATGTGTCCCAGCAATTGCACCTATGATGTTGGGGATATGTCCCAGGGCATAGAAGTCACCTTTCACTGTAGGCAAACCCTCCACCTGAGGGAAAACAATGTAGCTGAAGACAAAACTCTGGACAACACGTTGGAGAACAAAGGCTGGGACATCCCTGATCCAATGGCCACTGTTGTTTGAAAAAACCCATTTGCTAGGAAATGGAGTACTGACAGCACCTGCACTAGAGGGGAGATTTCTGTGGGATGGCAGATAGCTGACATCAGGTCTGGCTCCAACTGGGCACACAGTTCCAGGATTGTGGTACAATCAAGTCTGTATGTAACAATTACATGTCGCTCCTCCATTGTTGACAGGTCCACCAGCGGTCTGTACACTGGATGATGCCACCATCTCCTCACCTGCCCCAGCGGACGTGCTCTATGGAGGAGAACAGCGAGCAGAGAGTCAACCAACACTGAGGTACGTAAACACAACTTTATAAGAAAATGTTTGAAAATCGACATATGGCTGTATTAGTGTTTAAGCAAGGCCTAGATATGTGTGATGCAGAAACAAAAATGCCATGTGGCCCCCTGAAATGGTGGCTGCCTGACCTGTAATGTGGGACAAGGGGATATGAGGTAACTGCGCTGGCGTTCTACACCGTCGCGGTAGGCGGTCGAAGACCGCGTCGCAATCCTGCATTGGTTAACATTGGACCCTATGGGTCCCAGGAGCCAATGACGATGTACGCCGGCGGTGACTTTACGCACCGCCGCGGACGTTATCGCCATTTTCTGTCTGTTCAATCACTTGATACCTGATCTTCGACAGGATAGGACCTAAAGGAACAGATGTCAGAGCACTCATGATATCATAATTAGAAGTTACTAATGTATCCAGTCTTCTTTGTAAATCGATCACAAATTCGTGTTTATCTCAGAGTCCAGTTTTATTCATAATGTTCAAATATCCTCCATAAGTACAGCCAACACGTGTTTCATCCTATGAGAAGTTACTCTCTTAAGGACTTCATCAGGGCTGAAAATAAATAAAAGTAATGTCTACATATGTGGTACAGAACAATGGTCAGAGCAGAGACCAGACCAAATCCAAAATTGACAATAGTGCGATAAGCCAAGGCATGATATATTGTGACTTATGTGATATTCATCAAAATAAGAGCAAATGGCCACGCTACACATAATACAGACCAACAGTTTTTTTCAGCACAAAAGGAATGCCAAAGTCAGTAAAAAATATATCTTTCAGTCTAAATAAAAAAACTAACTGTGCAATGCCTATAAGTGCCGAAGGTTCATACAGTGAGAATGTACATGTCACCAACGAAAAGCCAGAATTAAGTAAAACGCCATGTGAGTATAGCAGAAAGGGACCCAGGTTCGTATAAAGCTTTAGATTAAAAGTTTCAGAATATACAGAAATAGAGTCGGTGAAAAAGTCCTACAATAACCAGTCATAAACCCTTCAGGCAACTTATCTAGGACATACCTTAGTTTCAATTAAAATGTTAAGTAGAGACATTCTCAAACGCTCGATAAAATGCCTGTAGAGAACAAAAAGAGAACACTATACATAAACCAAACTCCCTATCAAGTACGGGATATAGATCCGCCACCAAGTAACCAAATAAGAAAAAAGGGCGACTAAGCCTCCACTGACCTTTATGCCATATATTTAATCCAAAACAAAATTGCATCGAGGTAATCTCCGTATGTATCTAAGGTAGATAAAAAAGTAAGTAAACAATAATGCGGTAAGCCCCACCGCGTAGACTCCAAAAACAATAACCTAGATGCCGAAAATAAACTGAACGGAGCTATCAAGGTCTTACTAAAAATCGTGTCACTCACCTCTCAGAAAAATCTATCAAAATATACGTGGGGAACCAACCGAGCGGTCCAATTCACCCCACAGCGTCCCAGTAACAACGAGCAGCATAATAACAAGCCGCCGGGAAAAACGTCCTTTTAAAGCGTGCCCGCATTATTTGCTAGAATGGAAAAGGGACTATAACTATATCTATCAAAATGGGCGCCATATTGGAATGTCTAAATGTTAAATACGAAGATAAATTATATAACGAAATACAATTAAACGGGTCTCTATACCTAGAAGAACAAGGTACCGCCCAATATGTCATGGAGGGAAGTGAAAGGGTCTTATTCTATAAGGAGAAATGTCAAAAATTCGCCATTAAAATTATTGTCAATATAAATAGCATGCGTAGTGCTGCTATTATAAGAACATGAGCAATAACGGAAAAATTGGTTAATTATCCCTGCTACACCCTGCAAAAGTCTCTGAGCCCTATTGTTAGTATTGTCCTCCGACTCAAAAAGATATCTATGTATGCCTTTAATATTGAGGCTGTAGGAATAAGTTCAAAAGTGGGATAGAAAGAGAAGATAGTCGAAATTGAACCAAAAGGACGATAGTATGTTCCACATTCAAACCATATGTAACCTATAGTGAGGCCAACAAAGACAGTTCGATATCTATGGAGAATCGCAACATTGGTGTGTCCACAAAAAAGATATTTGTATAGCTCCATAAAATACAATGAGTCTATAGTACAAATCACAGTCTATGCAACTAGACATGCGTAAAAACTAAAACTGAATACAGTGCCAAGTCATATATTGGAGCAACGTACAGTCAAAATCTAAATAAAAGTCCAGAATTACAGCATAATCGTTGCAGATAACAATGTGCAATATCTTATTAGCAATATTAAACAGAGGTACATATCTAATGAGCTAACATTCAACACCACTTGTTGTAGGAATCCACAAGTGAGCAAGACACCCAAGTTATATTTGAGATATGTTAAAGACATAGGGGGTCATTCTGACCACGGCGGTAAAAGGCCCTTACCGCCAGTCAGAAGCCCGCCATCATACCGCCGCGGCCGCGGTAAACAGCCACGGTCATTCTGACCTCCAACTGCCAAACCGCCGAAAACCCGACATCCACGGAAGGCCGCCTCATCAGCGGGCAGCGATAAACTGGAGATGCCACGCCAACACTAACACGCCCATGCCATTACGACCCACGAATCCACGCGGCAGTCTTTCAACCGCGGTATTCCATTGGCGGTACACACCGCCGCGCTCTAAATACACACACATATACAAAAAACAGCCACATTGGACAATTTGAAATACACACACCTGATACACATACAAACACCACTCCCACACATCCAAGCAACTATAAAACACACACCCACATCACCCACAAACCCCCACTACTAGAAAATCGGAGAGAAGGCGAGAGAAAGAGAGAGAGAGCACAGCTATCGAAAACCCCAACACACACAGGAACCCAACATCATCAACCACACCACATCTACGCACACATCACCACACACCACCACTCACATCACCACAAACACCACCCCACACCTCATCCACACCACCCCATGGCACCCCAAAGACACCCCAGGTTTACGGACCTAGAACTCAGGGTCATGGTGGAGGAAACAATAAGGGTAGAGCCCCAGCTCTTCGGCACACAGGTGCAACACACCACAATAGCCAGGAAGGCGGAGCTATGGCAAAGGATCGTCGACAGGGTCAACGCTGTGGGACAGCATCCCAGAAACCGGGAAGACATCCGAAAGCGCTGGAACGACCTACGGGGGAAGGTATGGTCGATGGTCTCAAGACACAACATCGCTGTGCAGAAGACTGGCGGCGGACCACCACCCACTCCTCCCGAATTCACTGCATGGGAGCAAGAGGTCTTGAACATCCTGCATCCTGCGGGCCTCACTAGAGTAGGCGGAGGAATGGACTCTGGTAAGTCTAATCTCAACTACTCCCCCCCCAACCACCAGCATGCCAACCCCCACCCCCACCCTCACCCCCAACCCACCAGCACACATCCTCCCTGCCAATGTCTCACCAGCACAACCCACCCAACCCAAAACCAAACCCTGAATGCCAACACAAACCATGGACACCCATCACCTATGCATGACCACTGCACATACCCATCCCCCCCCCACAAACCACCCTCACAACTCCTCCCACAAGGGAATGCCAGCACTGGGGGGACAAGGGCACCCACAAATCGCACGCCATGGAACACACAGAAGCAATAACCATACTCTTTTATCCCTGCAGGGCCCGAATGCCAACAGATCGGCCAGGAGGGTCCAGATTTGTCCATCCCACCCCCAGAACAGGCCCCCAGTGAGGACAGCAGCTCTGTCGACCTAGAACCTGATGACCAGCCCGGACCATCGGGGACCTCTGGACAGTCAGTTCCCCACACACAGACACAGGCCACAGCAGACCTAACCCCCTCTGGGAATATCGGCACAGCTCCCACCCAGCGGGCCCATGCCTCTGTCTCCAGGACAGGTCAATCAGTGGTGTGTCCGCCACTACAGGGCACCCAGGCTGACCCAACACCCCAACAACAACAGGGACCTGGGGGCAGTGGTAGTGGGCACACCGTCCAGGGGACAGAGGCCCGGGGAAACAGGGGAACTGGGAGGGCTGCAGTGCGACAGGGGGGGAGGACAGGACCAGGGAACCGACTCTCCAAGAGGCCCTCACCACCATCATGGGAGCATACCACCACTCCCAGGAGACGATGGCGACGGTACTGGCCAGGTTCCAGGAGATCCAGGCACAGCAGGAGGAACGGTACATGGGGTACAGAGAGGAGCTCAGGAACATCTCCTGGCCCTCAACCAAATAGTCACCACATTGCGGGACCATGTGGCACCCCAAAGGGCCCCTGTCACCAGCCTGGACCAGGAACAGCGTACCACCTCCGCAGGCGCTAGTGGACAGGAGGCCCCCACACAACGACAGGCCACCAGAACCCCACCTCCTGCTGAAGATCAACCACCCCGCAAGAGGAACCTGAGATCACAAAGGAAGACAGAGTAGGATGCCAAGACCTCCGCCAGCATAAGATACCCCCTGATGTCATTCCACTGTCCCACATTGTCACCCTGTCCAACCTTGAACTGCCCCTGCTCCATCCTTCCACAGGCATATGGACAATGCACCTGTGCGACTGAGAACTGGACTCTGCCATGGACATTACTCCACCCCAACCCATCACCGTTTTGCTATCATGGACCTATATGGAGCACTTTAAATAAATCACTAATTGCACTTAAAACACTCAGGAGTCTGCTTGTATTCTTAACAAATGTATTACACATAACGGTTCAAAAATGTTCAGTTACATTGTGATGACAACATACCAATGTCAATGTGCTTTACTCCATGGGCAAACAAAGCAGAAGTCACGCAGTGGGTCATACAGCTCTGAAAAGGGAAGGGAAAGTCACAATTCAGTTGAAAGGAACTGGGGGGAAACACAGAAAGTAGAGATGCAGGAGGCCTGAAGTAAATGTAAAATGGTGTGGGGGATTCTTACCTGTGTGCTGCTGAAAATACTGTTGCATAACTGTGTCCCTGTTGTCCGTGTCCTCCCCGTCGTCTTCCTCCTCTTCACTCTCCACAGGCTCCACAGCTGCTACAACACCACCATCTGGACCATCCTCCTGCAGGAAAGGCACCTGGCGTCGCAATGCAAGATTGTGAAGCATACAGCAGGCCACGATGATCTGGCACACCTTCTTTGGTGAGTACATTAGGGATCCACCTGTCATATGCAGGCACCTAAACCTGGCCTTCAGGAGGCCGAAGGTCCTTTCTATGATTCTCCTAGATCGCCCATGGGCCTCATTGTACCGTTCCTCTGCCCTGGTCCGGGGATTCCTCACTGGGGTCAGTAGCCACAGCAGGTTGGGGTAACCAGAGTCACCTATTAGCCACACACGTTGTCTCTGTAGCTGTTCCATCACATAGGGGATGCTGCTATTTCGCATAACATACGCGTCATGCACTGACCCAGGGAACTTGGCATTTACATGGGAGATGTACTGGTCAGCCAAACAGACCACCTGGACATTCATAGAATGATACCTTTTCCTGTTTCTGTACACCTGCTCATCGTCTTTTGGGGGTACTAAGGCCACATGGGTCCCATCAATGGCACCAATGATGTTGGGGATATGTCCAAGGGCATAGAAGTCACCCTTCACAGTGGCCAAATCACCCTCCTCAGGGAAAACAATGTAGCTCCGCATGTATTTCGTCAGGGCAGACAACACTCTGGACAAAATCTTAGAAAACATAGGCTGAGACATCCCTGATGACATGGCCACTGTTGTCTGAAAAGACCCACTTGCCAAAAAATGGAGGACTGACAGAACCTGCACCAGAGGGGGAATTCCTGTGGGTTGGCGGATGGGGGACATCAGTGCTGGCTCCAGCTGGGCACACAGTTCATGTATAGTGGCTCGGTCAAGTCGGTATCGAAGTATTACATGACGTTCCTCCATTGTCGACAGGTCCACCAGCGGTCGGTACACGGGAGGATTCCTCCTTCTCCTCGCAAGTCCCAGCGGACGGTGCCTAGGAAGGAGAACATGGAGTACAGAGTCAAGCAACCCACAGGTACGTAACTACAGCTTGCACAGTACACGACTCGCTATGCATTGAATGGCTTGTATGAGTGGCAATGCAAGGCCTAGGCCTGTGTGACGCAGTAGAAATTAAGCCATGTGGGCCCTTGAAATTGCGGCTGCCTGACCTGAGAAGTGTGACAGTGGGATGTGAGGTCAATGCGCTGGCGTGACACACGTGGCGGTAGGCGGTCGAAGACCGTGGCGCCAAGCCGCATTGGTTAACATTGAACCCTATGGGTTTCACGAGCCAATGACTAGGTGCGCCGGCGGTCGCGGTACGCACCGCAGCGGTACGTACCGCCGCTGGCATGACCGCCATTTTCTATCTGATTAATCACTCGAGACCTGATCATCCACAGGAGAGGACCTATAATGCAAGTGCTGCTGTGAACTCGGTCTGGAAGAGACAATGGCTGCTGCGACTGGGGAAAGGGCCCCTGCCTTCACTACAGAAGAGTTGGAGAAACTTGTGGATGGGGTCATGCCCCAGTATGCGCTACTCTACGGTCCTCCAGAACAACAGGTAAGTACACTGTGTGCACGTTGAATGGGCTATGCCTGTGTTGAGTGGGGTGGATATAAGATGGTGGGGTGGGGAGAGAATGACGAGTGCAAGGCACGACAGATGAGAGCATGTGCCACATGGCAAGGTTGGGGAGGGGGGGCCAATCACATCTAACATGCGGAAAAATGATGATATTTCCAATTCTACCCTGTACATGTCAAATAGGTCAGCGCCCATCAGAAAGTCGACATGTGGCGTGCCATCGCCAAGGAAGTCCGGACCCTGGGGGTCCACAACAGACGGGGCACCCACTGCCGCAAGAGGTGGGAGGACATCCGCCGCGGGACCAGGAAGACCGCCGAGTCACTGCTGGGGATGGCCTCCCAACCTAGGAGGGGTGCCAGTCGTACCCTGACCCCCCTGATGTCCCGGATCCTGGCGGTGGCCTACCCCGATTTGGATGGGTGCGTGAGGACATCACAGCAGACACAAGGGGGTGAGTACCAGCACATTCAGCTATCTTTACGCACAGTGGAGGTGCCTGGGTGGGGGAGGAGGGCTGTGGGTGACATTAGGCCAGGGCGCTTTCTGTAGTGTAGTCCTCTCCTTTAGCCATGTCCCTGTGCCCCCGCCCCCCACCTCTGTAGGGTGACAAGTACAGCTATCCATGGTCCTGCATCACCCATGTGCGCGTTTGTTGTCCCTAGACCTGTTGGCCTAGTCACAAGTACTGAGTAGTGTACCCCGATTGCGCGGCTTAGTGCATGAGGCTCTTGTGTCTGTCCTCTCCGCCAACGGTGTTGACAATGCATGCACTCAACCTGTTTTTATTTCTCCCCCCACCCTTTTTCTTTATCTTCTTGTGCATGTGTGCATTAGCATCATCAGGCGGAGGAGAATTGGCACCGGAGCACGAGGGAGCTGCAACTCACAAGGCCCCGGTGGGCCATGGCACAGACACCGAGGCCACCAGTGATACGGAGGGTGAGGGGAGCTTCACAACGGGGACCCGTGGTGACACCAGCGACACCGACATGTCCTCGGATGGGAGCTCCCTAGCGGTGGCGGCAACATCCGTGCCCCCCGCCTCTACAGGTACAGCCGCCACCCAGCGCACCAGCTCCGCCCTCCCACCAGCCCCTCAGCCTTCGCTCCGTGCCCGCTCGCCCAAGAAGGCGGGCATCTCCTTCGCCCCAGGCACCTCAGGCCCTGCCACAGTTACCCCTGCTGCCCTCAGTGAGGAGGTCATTGACCTCCTACAGACCATCATTGTTGGGCAGTCTACCCTTTTGAATGCCATCCAGGGGGTAGAGAGGGAGGTGCATCGTAGCAATGCATACCTGGAGGGCATTCATTCGGGTCAGGCTGCCCATCAACAATCGTTCAATTCTCTGGCCTCAGCACTGACGGCAGCCATTGTCCCTGTTTCCAGCCTCCCTCTTCTAACTGCCTCCACCCTGTCTCTGTCTCCTGTTCCTCAGCCTATCCCATCCACACCATCAGACCAGCCTGCACACACCTCAACACCCAAGGGCAGCTCATCCAGACATAAGCACCACAGATCACACAAACATTCACCCAAGCAACACCCAGATGCAGACATGCCAACAGCCACTACCACCTCTGTGTCCCCCACCTCCTCGTCTCCCTCCTCCCTCCCTGTGACGTCTCCACTCACACCTGCATGCACACCACCAACAGCCAGTACTTCCATCACCAGCACACCCTCCAGTACAGTCCGCACATGTGCAGTCACCACCCCCACTGCCATTTACACGTCCCCTGTGTCCCCTCCCACTGTGTCTGTCACCCCCTCTTCCAAGACACACAAACGCAGGCAGCCACCCACCCAACAGCCAACCAGCCTCCAGCCCATGCACCTTCACCCAAGGACAGCACACCTGACTCTCCTACAACCACCTTCTCTTCCTCCACTCCCATAACCACTACACCTACCCTTTACCTTGGTCCTAAAAAAGTTTACCTCTCCAATCTTGACCTCTTTCCCTCACCTGACCCACCCCCTCCATCTGCTAAGAGTCCCAAGAGCACCTCAGCCACCACCAGCCCGGGTTCAAGTGTCACCGTAGTGCATGGATTTTGGAGTCCCCCCTTTGCCAGCAGTGATACATCGGTCAGCAGCAAGGGGACAGCCAGCCCCCCCCCTGGAAAGAGGACCCGTAAAGTAAGGGGCCACCACGAGAAGACTGACACGGCTGCCCCCAAGGACCAAAGTTCTGCCACTTCACCTGCCACAACATCCAGGGGAGGCAAGGCCCAGAGAGCCACATCGAAGGAGGGCAAGGGCAGCAGGGCGGAGAAGTCAGCCAGCAGGAGCGCGGACCAGGAGGGCCCCACAAGCCCCATCCCGGGTGTGAGGGAGGACAGCCAAGGGCCCAGGACACCGTCACCGAAAGGTCCAGCAACTGCACGGTCGTAGAGCGACTGAGCAGGGAGTCCTGGCCAGGTCTGACTCCCTTGAATTACAGGACAAGCACCGCTGAAGAGGGCCCCGCCGTCCAGAAAGGCACCGCTGAACAGGGCCCCGCCGTCCAGAAAGGCACCGCTGAAGAGGGCCCCGCCGTGCAGAAAGGCACCGCTGAAGAGGGCCCCACCGTGCAGAAAGGCACCGCTGAAGAGGGCCCTGCCGTGCAGAAAGGCACCACTGAAGAGGGCCCCGCCGTCCAGAAAGGCACCGCTGAACAGGGCCCCGCCATCCAGAAAGGCACCGCTGAACAGGGCCCCGCCATGCTGAAAGGCACCGCTGAACAGGGCCCGCCGTCCAGAAAGGCACCGCTGAAGAGGGCCCCGCCGTGCAGAAAGGCACCGCTGAAGAGGGCCCCGCCGTGCAGAAAGGCACCGCTGAAGAGGGCCACGCCGTGCAGAAAGGCACCGCTGAAGAGGGCCCCGCCGTGCAGAAAGGCACCGCTGAAGAGGGCATAGGCTGAGACATCCCTGATGACATGGCCACTGTTGTCTGAAAAGACCCACTTGCCAAAAAATGGAGGACTGACAGAACCTGCACCAGAGGGGGAATTCCTGTGGGTTGGCGGATGGGGGACATCAGTGCTGGCTCCAGCTGGGCACACAGTTCATGTATAGTGGCTCGGTCAAGTCGGTATCGAAGTATTACATGACGTTCCTCCATTGTCGACAGGTCCACCAGCGGTCGGTACACGGGAGGATTCCTCCTTCTCCTCGCAAGTCCCAGCGGACGGTGCCTAGGAAGGAGAACATGGAGTACAGAGTCAAGCAACCCACAGGTACGTAACTACAGCTTGCACAGTACACGACTCGCTATGCATTGAATGGCTTGTATGAGTGGCAATGCAAGGCCTAGGCCTGTGTGACGCAGTAGAAATTAAGCCATGTGGGCCCTTGAAATTGCGGCTGCCTGACCTGAGAAGTGTGACAGTGGGATGTGAGGTCAATGCGCTGGCGTGACACACGTGGCGGTAGGCGGTCGAAGACCGTGGCGCCAAGCCGCATTGGTTAACATTGAACCCTATGGGTTTCACGAGCCAATGACTAGGTGCGCCGGCGGTCGCGGTACGCACCGCAGCGGTACGTACCGCCGCTGGCATGACCGCCATTTTCTATCTGATTAATCACTCGAGACCTGATCATCCACAGGAGAGGACCTATAATGCAAGTGCTGCTGTGAACTCGGTCTGGAAGAGACAATGGCTGCTGCGACTGGGGAAAGGGCCCCTGCCTTCACTACAGAAGAGTTGGAGAAACTTGTGGATGGGGTCATGCCCCAGTATGCGCTACTCTACGGTCCTCCAGAACAACAGGTAAGTACACTGTGTGCACGTTGAATGGGCTATGCCTGTGTTGAGTGGGGTGGATATAAGATGGTGGGGTGGGGAGAGAATGACGAGTGCAAGGCACGACAGATGAGAGCATGTGCCACATGGCAAGGTTGGGGAGGGGGGGCCAATCACATCTAACATGCGGAAAAATGATGATATTTCCAATTCTACCCTGTACATGTCAAATAGGTCAGCGCCCATCAGAAAGTCGACATGTGGCGTGCCATCGCCAAGGAAGTCCGGACCCTGGGGGTCCACAACAGACGGGGCACCCACTGCCGCAAGAGGTGGGAGGACATCCGCCGCGGGACCAGGAAGACCGCCGAGTCACTGCTGGGGATGGCCTCCCAACCTAGGAGGGGTGCCAGTCGTACCCTGACCCCCCTGATGTCCCGGATCCTGGCGGTGGCCTACCCCGATTTGGATGGGTGCGTGAGGACATCACAGCAGACACAAGGGGGTGAGTACCAGCACATTCAGCTATCTTTACGCACAGTGGAGGTGCCTGGGTGGGGGAGGAGGGCTGTGGGTGACATTAGGCCAGGGCGCTTTCTGTAGTGTAGTCCTCTCCTTTAGCCATGTCCCTGTGCCCCCGCCCCCCACCTCTGTAGGGTGACAAGTACAGCTATCCATGGTCCTGCATCACCCATGTGCGCGTTTGTTGTCCCTAGACCTGTTGGCCTAGTCACAAGTACTGAGTAGTGTACCCCGATTGCGCGGCTTAGTGCATGAGGCTCTTGTGTCTGTCCTCTCCGCCAACGGTGTTGACAATGCATGCACTCAACCTGTTTTTATTTCTCCCCCCACCCTTTTTCTTTATCTTCTTGTGCATGTGTGCATTAGCATCATCAGGCGGAGGAGAATTGGCACCGGAGCACGAGGGAGCTGCAACTCACAAGGCCCCGGTGGGCCATGGCACAGACACCGAGGCCACCAGTGATACGGAGGGTGAGGGGAGCTTCACAACGGGGACCCGTGGTGACACCAGCGACACCGACATGTCCTCGGATGGGAGCTCCCTAGCGGTGGCGGCAACATCCGTGCCCCCCGCCTCTACAGGTACAGCCGCCACCCAGCGCACCAGCTCCGCCCTCCCACCAGCCCCTCAGCCTTCGCTCCGTGCCCGCTCGCCCAAGAAGGCGGGCATCTCCTTCGCCCCAGGCACCTCAGGCCCTGCCACAGTTACCCCTGCTGCCCTCAGTGAGGAGGTCATTGACCTCCTACAGACCATCATTGTTGGGCAGTCTACCCTTTTGAATGCCATCCAGGGGGTAGAGAGGGAGGTGCATCGTAGCAATGCATACCTGGAGGGCATTCATTCGGGTCAGGCTGCCCATCAACAATCGTTCAATTCTCTGGCCTCAGCACTGACGGCAGCCATTGTCCCTGTTTCCAGCCTCCCTCTTCTAACTGCCTCCACCCTGTCTCTGTCTCCTGTTCCTCAGCCTATCCCATCCACACCATCAGACCAGCCTGCACACACCTCAACACCCAAGGGCAGCTCATCCAGACATAAGCACCACAGATCACACAAACATTCACCCAAGCAACACCCAGATGCAGACATGCCAACAGCCACTACCACCTCTGTGTCCCCCACCTCCTCGTCTCCCTCCTCCCTCCCTGTGACGTCTCCACTCACACCTGCATGCACACCACCAACAGCCAGTACTTCCATCACCAGCACACCCTCCAGTACAGTCCGCACATGTGCAGTCACCACCCCCACTGCCATTTACACGTCCCCTGTGTCCCCTCCCACTGTGTCTGTCACCCCCTCTTCCAAGACACACAAACGCAGGCAGCCACCCACCCAACAGCCAACCAGCCTCCAGCCCATGCACCTTCACCCAAGGACAGCACACCTGACTCTCCTACAACCACCTTCTCTTCCTCCACTCCCATAACCACTACACCTACCCTTTACCTTGGTCCTAAAAAAGTTTACCTCTCCAATCTTGACCTCTTTCCCTCACCTGACCCACCCCCTCCATCTGCTAAGAGTCCCAAGAGCACCTCAGCCACCACCAGCCCGGGTTCAAGTGTCACCGTAGTGCATGGATTTTGGAGTCCCCCCTTTGCCAGCAGTGATACATCGGTCAGCAGCAAGGGGACAGCCAGCCCCCCCCCTGGAAAGAGGACCCGTAAAGTAAGGGGCCACCACGAGAAGACTGACACGGCTGCCCCCAAGGACCAAAGTTCTGCCACTTCACCTGCCACAACATCCAGGGGAGGCAAGGCCCAGAGAGCCACATCGAAGGAGGGCAAGGGCAGCAGGGCGGAGAAGTCAGCCAGCAGGAGCGCGGACCAGGAGGGCCCCACAAGCCCCATCCCGGGTGTGAGGGAGGACAGCCAAGGGCCCAGGACACCGTCACCGAAAGGTCCAGCAACTGCACGGTCGTAGAGCGACTGAGCAGGGAGTCCTGGCCAGGTCTGACTCCCTTGAATTACAGGACAAGCACCGCTGAAGAGGGCCCCGCCGTCCAGAAAGGCACCGCTGAACAGGGCCCCGCCGTCCAGAAAGGCACCGCTGAAGAGGGCCCCGCCGTGCAGAAAGGCACCGCTGAAGAGGGCCCCACCGTGCAGAAAGGCACCGCTGAAGAGGGCCCTGCCGTGCAGAAAGGCACCACTGAAGAGGGCCCCGCCGTCCAGAAAGGCACCGCTGAACAGGGCCCCGCCATCCAGAAAGGCACCGCTGAACAGGGCCCCGCCATGCTGAAAGGCACCGCTGAACAGGGCCCGCCGTCCAGAAAGGCACCGCTGAAGAGGGCCCCGCCGTGCAGAAAGGCACCGCTGAAGAGGGCCCCGCCGTGCAGAAAGGCACCGCTGAAGAGGGCCACGCCGTGCAGAAAGGCACCGCTGAAGAGGGCCCCGCCGTGCAGAAAGGCACCGCTGAAGAGGGCCCCGCCGTGCAGAAAGGCAACGCTGAAGAGGGCCCGCCAAGACAGGCACCGCTCCGCCGGGCCCTTCCTGTCAAGCACTGCTCCGCTGGGCCCTTCATCTCAAGCACCGCTCCGCTGGGCCCCGCCGTCTCAAGCACCGCTCTGCCGGGCCCTTCCTGTCAAGCACCGCTCCAATTGGGCCCCGCCGTCTCAAGCACCGCTCCGCCGGGCCCTTCCTGTCAAGCACCGCTCCGCTGGGCCCTTCCTGTCAAGCACCGCTCCGCTGGGCCCTTCATCTCAAGCACCGCTCCGCTGGGCCCCGCCGTCTGAAGCACCGCTCCGCTGGGCCCTTACTGTCAAGCACCGCTCCGCTGGGCCCTTCCTGTCAAGCACCGCTCCGCTGGGCCCCGCCGTCTCAAGCACCGCTCCGTCGGGCCCTTCCTGTCAAGCACCGCTCCGCTGGGCCCCGCCGTCTCAAACACCACTCCGCCGGGCCCTTCCTGTTAAGCACCGCTCCGCTGGGCCCTTCCTGTCAAGCACCGCTCCGCTGGGCCCCGCCGTCTCAAGCACCTCTCCGCCGGGCCCTTCCTGTCAAGCACCGCTCCGCTGGGCCCCGCCGTCTCAAGCACCGCTCCGCCGGGCCCTTCCTGTCAAGCACCGCTCCGCTGGGCCCTTCCTGTCAAGCACCGCTCCGCTGGGCCCTTCCTGTCAAGCACCGCTCCGCTGGGCCCTTCATCTCAAGCACCGCTCCGCTGGGCCCCGCCGTCTCAAGCACTGCTCCGCTGGGCCCTTCCTGTCAAGCACCGCTCCGCTGGGCCCTTCCTGTCAAGCACCGCTCCGCTGGGCCCCGCCGTCTCAAGCACCGCTCCGCCGGGCCCTTCCTGTCAAGCACCGCTCCGCTGGGCCCTTCCTGTCAAGCACCGCTCCGCTGGGCCCCGCCGTCTCAAGCACCGCTCCGCCGGGCCCTTCCTGTCAAGCACCGCTCCGCTGGGCCCTTCCTGTCAAGCACCGCTCCGCTGGGCCCCGCCGTCTCAAGCACCGCTCCGCCGGGCCCTTCCTGTCAAGCACCGCTCCGCTGGGCCCTTCCTGTCAAGCACCGCTCCGCTGGGCCCCGCCGTCTCAAGCACCGCTCCGCCGGGCCCTTCCTGTCAAGCACCGCTCCGCTGGGCCCTTCATCTCAAGCACCGCTCCGCTGGGCCAGCCGTCTCAAGCACCGCTCCGCCGGGCCCTTCCTGTCAAGCACCGCTCCGCTGGGCCCTTCATCTCAAGCACCGCTCCGCTGGGTCCCGCCGTCTCAAGCACCGCTCCGCCGGGCTCTTCCTGTCAAGCACCGCTCCGCTGGGCCCTTCATCTCAAGCACCGCTCCGCTGGGCCCCGCCGTCTCAAGCACGGCTGGCCCATTGACAGTGCTGGTTCTGTGTCGAGCTACTGTTCACGCTGCACTCGGCCCACCCTGCCTCCTCCATTGCCTGTGGAGACTGCTATCCACTTGATAGACTGTGGCTTTGCACTCCCTAGGATTGAACAGTGGGCAAGCCACCCACTGTAGAGACTTGAGAGACTGTGGCTTTGCACTGCCCAGGATATGGCAGTGGGCAAGCCACCCACTGTAGAGACTTGAGAGACTGTGGCTTTGCACTCCCCAGGATGGCACAGCGGGCATGGTGGCCCCTTTGTGGATCTGGCGTCGTGGACTCATGTGGCTGTGGTGCCCCCCCTTCCCTTCCCCCTGAGGTGCCTGTAGTTTTATCATCTGATGCCCCTGCAGTGTTCTCTCCAACGGACTCAGGTCTCCTGTGTGGGCTTTGCCCATGTGTTGATACACTTTGGCCCACGGACAGTTGAAATTTCAGTGACTGTGCAGGACTTATTGCCTCTATTTATCGGTTACGCAATGTTTTAACTTGATTTTTTTAATTCATTTTCCTATTTTACCATGACTTCAATGAACCTATTTTATACATATATTTAGTTTCTCACTTTAATTATATCTTTTCATTATTCCGGGGGGTTTGGGTGGTGTCACTTTGACTTGGTGCTCTGCATTGGTGTGTAGATAGTTGGGGGGTGGGTGTATTGCGTATGTGTGTGCCCGTAACCCTTCCTCCTCCCCCCTCCCCTGTGTCGTAGGTGGGGTACTCACCGTTGTCGTCTGCGCCGGAGTTCGTACTCGTGGTAGATGAGCAGGTAGACAAGAGCAGGTAGGATGTTCAATTCGGGTTCCATGCTGTCCTCCGTCCTCGTGGAGTGTATAGAGGTGAGCGTTTTCCCGTTCGTAGTCTGTTTCCGCCGTGTTTTTATCGGCGGTGCTCCCGCCCCGGAAAAGGTGGCGAATTGGTGAGTTGTGATAGGGTGGGCGGTACGTTGTCTGCCGCCTGCCTGTTGGCAGTGACCGCCGCGCTGTTTGTTTGTCCCACCGTGGCGGTCAGAGTGTTAAAGTGGCGGTCTGGGTTGTCGGTTCCCGCCAGGGTCAGAATTCATTTTTTTTTACCGCCTGCCTGTTGGCGGGTTGGCCGCCGCTTTATCACCGACCGCCAGGGTTGGAATGACCCCAATAATGTTAATCACCTAAGTAATATTCCATCTCAAAGTTGGTGTTCAGACCATCCTCCACAGCTCTAAGTTTTAAGATCCAGTAACATTCCCTTCTTCTGAGAGTGTAGGACCTAGGATAGGACCTACACTGCAAGTGCTGCTGTGACCTCAGTCTGGAAGAGACAATGGCTCGTGTGACTGGGGAAAGGCCCCCTGCCTTCAGCACGGAGGAGTTAGAGAAACTAGTGGATGGGGTCTTCCCCCAGAACACGCTACTCTACGGTCCTCCAGACAAACAGGTGAGTACACTGTGAGCATGCTGTATGGGCAATGCCTGTTTGGAGGGGTGTTGATGAAAGATAGGGGGGGTGAGAATGAGGCATGCATGATACGACGGTGAGTGCATGTGCGTCATGGCAAGGGTAGGGATGCGGGCCAATGACTGTGATGGTGCGGCCGGTTATATCTTCTCCTTTTCCTCTGTACTATTCCTGTAGGTCAGCGCCCACCAGAAGAAGGATATTTGGCGTGCCATCGCCAAGGAAGTCCGGACCCTGGGGGTCCACCACAGACAGAGCACCCACTGCCGTAAAAGATGGGAGGACATTCACCGCTGGAGCAAGAAGACGGTGGAGGCCCATCTGGGGATGGCCTCCCAACGTGGGAGGGATGCCCGTCGCACCATGACCCCCCTGATGTTCTGGATCCTGGCAGTGGCATATCTGGAGTTGGATGGGCACTTGAGGGCATCACAGCAGCCACAAGGGGGTGAATACACTCTCATTCTGCTGATTCAGCGTGCAGTGGAGGTGTCAGGGTGGGGGAGGTGGGCTGTGGGTTCCCCTAGGCCAGGGCGAGTTTAGTAGGCAAGGTCCCTTCTTAAGGCAGGCCCTGTGGCACCCCACCCCACCTGTGTTCAGAGCCAACTACACCTAGTCAGGCTCCTGTGACTTCCATGTGTGCAGCAATCGGGCATGGGCCTTGTAACCCATGTCCCTGTGATTAATGAGGGAACTCAAAGTGCGCAGCATAGTGCAGGGGGCTTCTCTGTCTGTAGTGTCCGCCAACGGTAGCGGTATAGGATGCACTCAACATGTCTGTCTTCTGTCTTCCCCCCCTTTTTGTGGTCTTCCTGTTCTTGTGTGCATTAGCATCATGAGGCGGAGGAGCAGTGGTACCAGAGCAGGAGGGAGCTGCATCCCACATGGTCCTGGAGGGCGACACTAAGGAGTCTGAAGCCACCAGTGGGACTGAGGGCGAGGGGAGCTCCACGGTGGGGACAGGAGCTGAGACCAGCAACACGGACTCCTCATCTGATTGGAGCTCCCTTGCGGTGGTGGGCCCCTCTGTGCTCCCCTGCATCTACAGATACAGCTGCCACCCCCCCTACCAGCACCGCCCTCCCAGCAGCCCCTCAGCATGTGCCCCGTGGCCGCTCACCCAGGAGGGTGGGCATCTACTTCGCCCCAGGCACCTCAGCCCCTGCCCCAGTAAGCACTGCTGCCCTCAGTGAGGAGGCCATTGACCTCCTCAGGTCCCTCACTGTTGGGCAGTCTACCATTTTGAATGCCATCCATGGTGTAGAGAGGCAGTTGCAAAAGACCAAAGCATACCTGGAGGGCATTCATTCTGGTCAGGCAGCCCTACAGCAAGCTTTTCAGACTCTGGCCTCAGCACTGATGGCAGCCATTGTCCCTGTCTCTAGCCTCCTCCCTCCAACTTCCTCCACCCAGACCCAAACCCCTGTACCTCAGCCTATCCCAAGCACACCATCAGACCAGCATGCACACACCTCAAAACACAAGGGAAGCTCAGGCAAACATAAGCACCACACATCCCACAGGCACTCACGCAAGCATCATACACATGCAGACATACTAACATCCACAGTCTCCACTGTGTCCCCCTCCTCCTTGTCTCCCTCCTCCCTTCTTCGCACCTCTAGTAGCAGGTTCACCTGCAGTACTGTGTCTGGAACTGAGACACCTCGGATCAATCACAAGGACTGTCAGACTGCTGAGGCTCGAGGACTCCTCACTGTCACCAACACCCAGTTCGCTCGTTGTGGCACTGCGTGCTGTTTGCATGGCATCCAGTACGTTGGTAATTTGCACCAGTCCCTATGCAATGTCCCTACAGCAATGTGCCATCTCCACCTGTGTGGCAACAGCACGCCGTGATATCTGGGCTGATGAACTTGCAAGCCGATTGACTGATCTACAGAAGCTGTCAAACTTAGCCAAATATTGGTGATGGCACCTGCGCTGGCTGACACGCTCCTGCTGTATCTCTGTGCATAGTTCCCCAATGGCCTGTGTCAACTCCTTGGTGTTCTCAGCAACTCTTTGCTGTCCCTCAATCAGGGTCTCCAAGTGCTTTTTTGTAACCCCATATTGTTATTGTGAGACACAAACTGTCTGTGCAGTGACTTCAAATGTTTGCATTGCAGGCGCTGCACCTTCAGCATGGAAGCTTCCATGCTGCCAAAGATTGATGGGCCCTGTCTGCCTGCATCATGTCGCCTCCTTGGGGGAGTTGACTGGCGCTGGCGCATGGACTGCTGTCTTCCTGTGGGACTTGGTTCTAGTGGTGGTGTGGCTTCAGGTTCTGGCATCTCATCTGAGTCCAGGTTGTACTCTGGCAGTGGTAACACCATTGCCCTGCGTCTAGTCAGAACAATACTGTAGGACTCACTTGTATTTGAGTCTGACTGTGGCTGTGTTTCTGCTTCCCCCACTTTTTCTGATCCTGCAGCATCAGGGACCGAGTCATCTTCAAAGATAATGTGCTGCATGTCAGTTCTAGCATTTGTCAAAGATTTCCACAGTGTTGCTTTATATGTACAAATAAATTGTGTCACCCTGAGTCATTTGTGGGGTTTCTCTATGTGGCTGCCCACTATCTTGCTATTTATTTTGTGTATTCACCTTAGGGTTGTGTACTACCACTCCCATAAGTCACTGTTTTGTTGTATGTAAGATGTGACATGGACTACTTTTCATTGTGCATCAAGCTCTGTTCTATTTCCTAAGGGGCATGTGTACATGCAGATGTGGGATTACACATAATCACTGGCCTTACCTTTGCTGGTGCTGGGTGTCCCTGAGGTGTCGATGTCAGTTACACCACTGACAGCTTCTGGCAGCAGTGTGGACTTCACCAGGTCTTCCATAGGGGTGGACGGTGTGTGGGTGGATGGTCCACCTCCAGTGCTCCTTGCCTCCCTAAACCTGCTGGCCACCCTCTCCTTGGCGCGGGACCGCAAGTCGTACCATCGCTTGGGTATCTCCTCCACTGAGTGCTGCGCATATTTTTGTCTATATGTCAGACCAGAGTTTCCGCTTCTCACTCTCAGGTACTTGGAGTGAGCTCTTGCCAAAGAGTCTGTCATGGTTCACAACATCCTCCTCAATGAGCAACTCCAATTCTTTCTCACTGAATTTCAGCTTCCTCTTCCTGTCTCCCTTCTCCTTCCCATTGCCAGCATTGGCCATGTTGCAGTTTGATCCTGGCTTCCTCACAATGCTGACTCCCTGGTGCTGGGCTGTGTCTCTCTCACTGCTCCTTTGGGTGTGGCTCCTGGAAACAGCATGGGCTGACTCACTTCCTGGTTGTGATGTCATCAGTGTGTTCCGGTTTTCCATTTTCGCTATTTGCGAATTTCAATTACCGAATCGCAATTTTGTTTGCGATTCGGTACTTGCATCTTGCAAATTGCATTTGCGAATTTTAAGAAATTGCTATTTGCAATTTTCAAATTTGATAAATCGCGTTTTGCATTTCTAAAATTGCGATTCCTTAAAATTCACAATTTTGAAATCGCTTACCAAAATCTTGATACATCTAGCCCTAGAACTCATGCCCTAAGGTAACTATAACCTGTGCCTTTGCCACGCACAGCTAATTACTCCACATGTTCTATCATTGATGAGATCTTGTATGACATCTATCACTGCAAAATTTGCAATGAAATTATTGATAAGAAAACTGTGCAGCATTGTAAGGGCGTGAGCTATAGTTACCTTAGGGCGCAAGTTATAGTTACTTAAAAGAACTCTAATTATAACTGCTAAATTTCTATGGTTTTGTATGAGTAGATTCAGAACTTAACTATTACATCCCTTTAACCTTTGTTTTTTTCAGTGAAGATGTGTGTGTGTGTGTATATATATATATATATATATATATATATATATACACATATATACATATATGTGAATTTCCCCTCTTGAAAGGGCCATAGACCCTGGCAGGGCAATACAGCATTACGACAACAGGGCATCCTGTTAAACAATGCACAACAACCCAAATTGAAGCTCTACAATATGATCCATGAACTTAGGGACTTTAATTATAGATACCAAAGTGTGCAGCAGCTCGTCCTCTTGATGCATTTCCACTTCATGCCTTGTTCACAGGTGAACAATAGGAGCAATATTTATATATATATATATATATATATATATATATATATATATATATATGTGTGTGTGTAAGTATACATATATAGGTATGTATGTGTATATATATATATATATATATATATATGGTCATGTGGGGTTTGGTTGTCATAGGCCTGCAGCCAGGCCATGCAGTCAATCCCTACAACCACTCATCCCTGCGCTGCACTGTGGGAGTTAGCCACAGGGCCTGGCATGGGGCCAGTCCCTGTGGCCAAACCCTAAAACAACCCAACCCCGCATGACGCACCCCCCAGGCTGATCTCGGCCCCGGGGATCCCATACCCCAACTTAAACATTTTATTTTTTTTAGGGGGAGGGGGACCACGCAGACCCCTCCCCAGGATAATCTCGGCCCAGGGACCCCATTCCCCGGGAACCCAGCCTAAACATTTAACTTTGTTTGGGGAGGGGGTCTGCGGGGCCCACCTCCCTTGGCTGATCTCAGGCTCAGGGTACCCATCTCCTGGGCGCCACTTAATTATTTATTGTTTGGAGGAAGGAGGCCATATGGCCCCCCTCCCAATCTTGCCCAGTGGACCCATCCTCAGGGCCTGACCATGTGAGCTAAATGCCTCCCGGGGCACCCAGTCACTATTTTGGGGAGCATGATAGGAGCCTGAAGGCCCCCACAGTCCTAGCTGGCTCCCAGCCTCCTGCAGGAGCCAGCCTTGCTGTTAAAGAGAGGGCACTTCTAAAGTAGTTCTCTCTCTATGAGAGCAATTGTTCCCTCTGTCTTCCTGCCTGCATCTCTGCAGGCAGGGAAATAGAGTAAATCTCTGCTCGCAGCGAGGGAGAGCTGTTTTTCTGTTTGACCGGGCTGTGGGGGTCAGGGCTGCTTCCCTGTGTTATATTGATTTAAAGCCCCAGGGTGGTCATGGTCCACAGGGCTGTGAGGGGAGCCTCCCTCATTGTAATTGTTTGAATTCCTCGGGAGGTGGCGGTCCCCGGAGCTGTAGGGGGTGCTGGGCACTCCAACATTTTATTTAAATTTTTGGGCTCAAATCTGCAAAGTTCGCAGATTTGCTGCAACATTAAAAAAAAAAAATATATGCTTTTTAGCCATGGGGAGGTCTCCTTTTACTTTTTTCACATTTTTATTTTGAAACTCGACTGAAGCTGTGTTGCAAGATAGCTGCCAACACTTCCTGGTTTCAAGTGTTGGTAGCCAATCAGAGCTGTGCATTTTCCTGCACAAGCTCTTCTTATTTCGTGATACACAAATTTATTTTCCCTTTTATACTTCCAAAACTACTGAATGGATTTAAACCAAATAAGCGAAAGCATAATGTATGTATTAAAAGCTAGCTTTCTGCCACATTTGGTGTAATTCTGTACAGTAGTTTGGGCTGTAGTAATGCCCAAAGGTTCTTTGGGAAATAACATGGGAAACACAACTTTTTTGAATCCCCACCCCTTTTTCTCAGTCCCCACTTGACAGATCACCCCAAAACTTTCTTTACATAAAAAGAGTCCATAGCACAATTTTTTAGGAACATTTCATGGAGATTCTAAAAATGATGCAAAAGATATAGAACGCTTTTTCTATGGAAACATGGTCCAAAGTATAATGACCTAGTAGAATCTGCCATTAGATAATATATATATATATATATATATATATATATATATATATATATATATAGAGAGAGAGAGAGAGAGAGATACATATTAGCTGACCTATAGTGTGCTAGATTGAATCCCCAAACCATCCACAGAAGGTCATAGAGAACTATTATTGAGGCGGTTAGAATCTAGACTCATTCTAAGGTTTGACACAAAGGAGCCAATGAGGTGCTTTACACCCATATATCAATGTTTTTAATGTGGTAGAGTGTTTTATTGCAAGCACTTTTCAGTGAATTTTTATAATGTATGTTGGAACCAGATTTTCTACCAGCTCATTATGCCCCCTTAAGCCACCATGCGTGCGCTCTATTTAACATACGGCACACCATGACGCAGGTTAGGTGCAAATTTCTTTACGCTATTGTTGTACTTTTCAGGATTAGCACCAAAAATGTTGGCACTCTCCTGCAAAGTACATAGAGGCCCATTTGGAATCTCATAGATTCTAGTGCACCATATTTGTGGCCCCCCTAATGGGAAAACACACCCTTGCATCATTATGCCTGGCGCAGGCATAATGTAGCATAAGGGTTTACAAAGTGGCGCAATACGTGCTTTGGCCACACTATTGCCACATTAGCATTAAAACAATTACGCTACTGTGGCGATAGTTGGCGCTAGGCCCTTCTTAAATGTGGCCTGATGTGTTTTGTGTTTACATTTGCAGGAGCATGGTGTGAACTGGTGTAGACAGCTTGAACGGACAATTTTGCAGTTAAAGAAGATAGACAGACTGCTTGGAAGGGAAGTGCCCACAAGGGCATCTTATTATTACTGTAACATTTTCTGCATCAAGAATGAAACCATTGCCCACTAGGGCATAATCACTTGGGTTATATAGAAATTAATGTTGTTTGACCAGGGGTTAGATGGGAATACCTCATTTGATTTCTTTGATCATTAAGATATTTCTGTTTATAATACTTGACAATGTTCCCAAAGGGGCTCAAGAGTTTTGACAATATGACACTCAATATTGTTGGACCAGGGGTCAGACGAGAATGAAAACTATTACGGGTGTTCTGCTGAACTTTTGTTATTTTTGGTTTTTATTATCAGTGTTATTATTTACGAACTCGAGTGCATGTGAGAAATACAGGGGAAGCCAGGAATTGCTCTTCAAATTTTATGGATAACCTATAATAAGACTGCTTGTAATTATCCGCGTTCTCATCTCTAATTACTGATGCTGTTAGTCTGTGTTCTGAAATGCTCGAGTTTGTATGGTACATAGGAAGGATGATGTATTGATTATAGACGCTTGAGGAGGGTGATTGATCATTTTGGGATTATTGAGATGAAACAATATGAGATACACCAGATAACAAACAGGCCATTAACGGAAAGACAAAGCCCTTTTTGATCAAATGTTTTATGACACTAGGAAGTTTTACTTTATGTGTCACAGTTGGATAAATCACAATATAGTTATGGAAAATGGTTAGTCGACTACTAATTGCTTTACTTGAGAAGATGTTTGTGCAACAGTTAGAAATGACGGCCAAAATGCCGAGTTGTGCTTAGTCCTTATGTTGCTAATGTTTGCTACAATGGAATTTACTTTAATAATGGTATGCTTACGTAAAGCTAGCGTCGTGATCAAGGCCTGCCAGGGCAGAAACACAGTGATGTCTATTCTGCCTTTTGTCAATTCGTCTTAATAAACACATTTATTTTCAATCACTATGAATGCAGCCCTTGTTCTTGCATGAGTACTTTGCACGGAAAACAGACATTTGATGTGGACAAATCTAGAGAATCGCTGGTTTTGCAGGGTGCTCCTTACTGGAGCTGCTCTTCACCTAAACTTGGGAACTACTCAGAGTTCTCTCTTCTCTTTTGCATAATTTATGCATCACTCTACTCTAACTCTGAAAGGGTGTTGTTTTGACTTATACTGGGTGCCCCCTTGTGTCTGGACAAAGCTGAAATTCTCTGAACATATGTAATGATATCGAAACACGTGTCAGGGATTGCTTTTGCTCACTCCAGGTTGGTTTGGATGGTATTTTACTAATTCAAAGCTGGAACACTGTGCCTGGAATAGTGAAAGGTTTTTGTCATTTTACAGCTCAGCAAGGATGGCACTGAGGCAATCCTAGGCTTAAAGATTTTGCTTTAAAAATAGCAAAAGACTTTGCTGCTTTTTACTTCGGTGTGGATGGCACTGTGCCAATTCTATGCTTGAAAACTTTGAAATAGCAAAAGACTTTGCTGCTTTTTAGCTAGGTGTGGATGGCACTGTGCCAATCCTATGCTTGAAAACTGTGCTAGATAAACAGAGGTGAGCAAATCTAGAGCATTGCTAATGCTGCAGGGTGCTCTTTACTGGAGCTCCTCTCCACCTAAACTTGGGAACTACCTAGAATTCTCTCTTCTTTATGCATCACTATAACCCTGAAAGGGTGTATGTATGTATATATATATATATATATATATATATATATATATATATATATCTATGTATATAGATATATATATATATATCTATATATATATATATATATATATATATATATATATATATATATATATATATAAATATATATATATTGCTAGGCTCACCTGATGTAGTTAGAGTTATTTCAAGTAACTATAACTCGCGCCCGTAGGTAACTATAACTAACACCCTCGCCATGCCCAGTTATATGATCAATGATTTTACTCCAGATGGCATTAGTGAAGTTTTGCCCCAAAAAGTATAAATCAGGGCCTTTGTGGCCAGAGATCTACACATTTGAATTTCTCAAAAATTCTCAAAAACTACTGAACGGATTTACACCAAATAAGTGCTGAAAGCTAGCGAGGGCCAACAAAGAGGGGGGGTGTCAAAAAAGTTGTATTTCCCATGTTAATTCCCTTAGGACCTTTAGACACAACAACAGCCTGAGCCACTAGACAAAATTACACCAAATTTGGCAGAAAGCTAGCTTTTGATGCGAAGAATATGCTTTTGCTTTACTTGTTGTGAATCCGTTGAGTAGTTTTTGAGATATCAAAATGAAAATAAAATCTGTATATCTAAGGATACGGATCCTCCCTGAAGACTTCGCAAATCATGACGAGCTTGTAGAGGGACATCCACAGCTCTGATTGGCTGTCAACACTTAAACCAGGAAGTGTTGGCAGCCATCTTGGGACTTGGGTTCAGTGCGGATTTGGAGAAAAATTGTAGGCAATTCTTTATTTCAATGTCCCCGGGTGGGCCAAGTTCCAGTGGCATTGCTAATTTAATATGGGGGGCCGTGCAACTGGGAGTCACCCCAGAAACTGTCCACTTTGGGCTTTTTCCAGAACTATTCGCGTACTTTTTGGAGCAAAGAGGAGGGCGGGCTTTCAACTCCTCCACTGCCCTGGGTTGCAGAAGCAGCAGGTTGGCACTGTCAGGGCAATATTTGGGGTTGTTTTTGGGCTGAGTGGGGCTCTCTGGCATAGCAGGGGCATGCACTTCTGAAAAAAATGTTTACTTCATTGCATATTTTTCTGACATCGCTCTTTAACCTACCTCTGGCAGGGGTTGACACTCCCTGTCCTGGCATTTTGGAAGCTGCTGGTTGGCGGGATAGAATGAACGTATGGCGGATAGGGAGATGCTAGTGACATTTCATTTATGTTTGTCTTTTTCTCATGTGAATGTAAATCATCTCTTTTGGGATCAAAAGAAGCGAAAAAAGTTGACAGTGCCAGAGAACTTTTCAAAGTGTTTCGTTACTTTTGTGAGGGGGCCGGATGCTATGGTAAAACTTTGACATTATTGTCAAAATGTGTTTTTTTGTTTCTGTTTACGCAGTGCCAGTACAACTGTCTATCCTGTGCTGGCATAAAGGAGAAAATGGCAGTGTCCGGGTTCCTATGAGGGTGCCCACACTATGTGGTGATTATGCTTGTATGGCATGTGTTTTGGGTAGCTGGTATGGTAACAGACTTATGTATTCATATTTCTGTCTATTTCTCCAAATAGGAGATCGGGGAAGGATCTGAGAAGGCACGTGTGCGCACAGTCGAGGCCCTAGAAAGTATATTGAACATGCATGTTCTGATAGGGATGTTCCTGACCGCATGTGATGTGTGCAGAAGAGACCAGGTTGGCACCGCCGGGCAGGTTTGGCTGCTATCTGTGCCCTCTGACGGGTGCTGCAATGGAAGGAGGGTGAGAGCACTATTTTCAGAGCATAGCGCATGTTTAATATATGGCACCGTCTCTCCTCCAGGGCACTGGGCAGGAGCCACGAGTCAGCATGGCCAATGTGTATTACTGCTTGTCTGGCATATGGGGGGTATAATTTTCATTTTTTTTTTTTATGTGCCAGTCTGGCATGGTTCTTCTTCATATGGCTGTGTAAGAGACACTGGTTATCCGTCACTCTTCGGGCCCTTTTGTAATATTTGTGGGCACATTGTGTGGTGCCAATGTAGACACACTGGCAGGCATGTAAGGAGTAACAAGATATATTTTTTCTCAAAGTTGGAAAGTGGATTATTGGTAAGGGTAGGTAAGAACCCACAAACTCCCACTAGATACAGTCAGGGTCTTAACTAATTAATCCCAGCTCAACCCTTGTTAGTTTGGGAATGAACAGTTAGGCTTAATTTAGGAGACAAGTGTGTAAAACATTTAAAAATCACAAAACAGTAATTAAGTAAAACACAAAACACAACAAAAATCCAACTCCAATTCTTTAAAATAGATTATATTTTGTATCTTTAAAATGACACTAAAATGACAAAAATTCAATAAAGGGAACCGTAGTTATGCATTTTTAAAATTAAATGTTTTCTAGAGCATAGAATGCAAAAGCACCATTCTGAACATCTCGTCTCACTTAATAAGGACAAAGTGCAAATTTAAAGCTGATCGCGATGGAGCCCTGCTCAGCTACAGTGAGCGGGAGGACTCGGTTAAAGTTTTACCTTTGACTTAAGAGCAGATTTATGAAAAGTGGCACTGCACATTGTGCAGGGCCACTCTTCCTGGGCCTCTTAGTGCCCCCCTAATGCCACCATGTGTGTGCTGTATTTAAAATACAGTGTACCATGGTAGTAGTTAGGGAACTAGCGTCAACATTTTCTGGTTCTTTACTTTGTTTCAAAGTCTGGTGCTTTGCAGGATTGGCATCACATATTTTGACGCTAATCCTGCAAAGCACCCAGAGGCCCATAGTAAGCAATGAAAGCCTCCTTTTAATGCCAGCTCTGATCTGGCTTTAAAAGTGCTAAAAAAATGGCGCAAGGAAATCTTTTAGCGATTTCCTTGTGACATTTTTTTGGGACGCCCCCTTTGCATACATTATGCCTGGCGCAGGCATAATGTAGGACAAAGGGTTGCAAAGTGACTTAATGCATGCATTGCACCAGGTTGAAAATATGGACTCTAGAACCACATTTGCATAAAAAAATGAGGCAAATGTGGTGCAAGGAGGCGCTAAGGGCTCTTAAAATATGCCTCTTAGGCCCATATTTATACTTTTTTAGCACCAAATTTGCGTCATTTTTTTACACAAAAGAGGGGCAAACTTACAAAATACAATTGTATTTGGTAAGTTTGCGCTGCTTTTGCGTCAAACAGCAGTGCAAATGCTGCACTAAAAAAGTATAATTAAGGGCATTAGTCTTTTTCTTGAAGATTTTTCTTGACCGGGACATAGTCACCTGTTGAAGCTGACCTCTCTAGACCCCTCTTCAGATCTGCATCACAAGGTCAAGGATTCTACGTTTGGACTTAGATGATTTTTCAACCAAGCTAAATTTGCAACCAACCTCCCTGGATCCCTCCTAGGATCCACCGAATGGGAAGCTTCTGTCAACTTTTTACGTTTGGACTTAAAAACTTTTTTGGAGCTTTTTCTCACCAACATCGGACGACTGTCCACAGCAAGACGATTTCAAGTCGACGTCATCTGATTGGCTTTTCACGAGCCCCAGGTGAAATCCTGGAAGTCTGAGGATCAGGAGTTTTTCAGCTGGACCAACCTGCAAGTCAGGCTGGGTGATAGTCGACATAAGCCGACTTGACACACGATGTCGGGTCGGTCCACTTTTTTCCAAAGTTGTTCCTTGAAGCAGTAGAAGCCAGGCAAAGTTGTCATTGTGGTGAAGCCCAAGTGTGCAGCTGGGTGGATTATTTCTGAGTGCAGTGTCCAAGTGTAGGCCAGGGGTCCAGCAGGGCAGTCCTTCTTCTTCTTGTCTTGTTCCTGTAGGGATCTAAGGTGGGGTGCAAGTGGGGTGCAGCTCTGCCAATTATATCCAATTTTATCCTTGCTCCTGGGGTGGAAGCAGGGGGGTGTCTGTCCAATCACGTGCATGCCACCACCCTCTTTAGTGACCACTACCTGGGACGTGTGGCAAAAATCAATCCCAGGGAGTAACATTCTCCAGAAATTCAATATGGCAATAATTACATCTCAGAGGTTAGGTCTGGCTGAGCCCACCCACTGGTGTGACTAAGTTTCCATTGGCACACCCTTTTACAGCCCTCTCTTAATCTAATCAGGGAGCACCTGGCTGTCTGGGTTTTCAGGAAATGGGGGAGGTACATTTGCTTTCCCAAATGTCCTTCCCTCGTTTGAAGTTAAGTTTTGCTGCTCTCCCTCCATCCTGTTCTACCATCTGCTGCAGCAGATCTCCTCCCCCAAATGCATCCTTTGCATCAGCCCAGGCCACTTGACATCTCATCAAGGCAGCCTGACTCAGGCTGCCAGAGACTGGCCAATCAGAGAAGGGCACTACAGGTTTTGATAACTTTTAGCAAGAGTTCTAAAACTCTTTCAAGGTACAAGCTACATTAAATTCAAGAGTGGCAAGTTGATGGATTTATTATTGCTATAAATTTGATACTAAACATGTCATATTTAGCTAATTCCTATGGAAAAGACTTTGGCCAGATGTATCAAAGATCAGTTTTGCATTTTGACTGCTCCAGGAACTGGACAAAACTGCAACAAAGAATCTAAGATGACTTCTGCAACATTGTATCTTCAGCTCCTGCCAGCAACTGCAACAGTTTCAAGGTTGTGCATCCTCTGAGGACTGCCTGTCTTCAGTCTGCACCAGAAGAACCAAAGGAATCTCCTCTGAAGTGACAGAGTCACTTCCCTGCTTCAGCAGGCACCTCTCTGCAGCAATGACTGCTGGCTTGGGTCCCCTCTCCAGACACAGGCATGGGTCCAGTGACATGGGTGGTGGACTAAAGTGACTCCGATAGTCCCAACGTCCAGCTGTCCAAATTTGTTGGAGGTATAGGCTTGCCTTCCCATGCAAGACAGTATCCCCGTGCACCATGTGACTTGCAGTTGCCAAGGCTTGTGTGTGTCCTTCCAAGAAGTTATTTGTGTACAGCACAGCTTAGGCCCCCAGCACTCTATCTAGTGATGCAAAGTTTCCTCAGTGGTTCTCCCGTGGCATGGGAATCCTTTGTGTCATGCTGCCTGTGCATCCATTTGCACCTCCTTGGTCCTGTGTCCTACGTGCACTGCCTTTTCTTCTGAGGGCTCTCTGAGTTGCTGAGAGCCCCCTCTGTTTCCCCCTCCTGGGTAGAAGCAACCAGGTCCCTCCTGGTCAAGGGTAGCGTCACTTTCTGCCAAACGCGTGTTTTGCGTGAGCCAAGGCTTATTGGTGGAATCCAGTGACGCAAACCAGACTACAATCATCCATTCAGCATGGGACATCTTTTGCACCAACCAGGAACCCACATCTGTCTTCTTTGGTGCAATACTAACTTTGTATTCTCACCAGTTGTTCTTCTTTTCACCTTCATCCGGGTTAGTGTTCTTGGAGTTGGTCCCCTTGATCCACAAAGAATCCATTGTTGGTGCCCTGCAGTCTCTTCTGGTTCTTGCATTATTTTCTATCATGAATTCTAGTCTGTTTTAGGAAACTTGCTGTGTTTTACTCCTGCTTTCCTGGGCTCTGGGCGGGGTATTTTACTTACCTTTGGAGCTTTCTTACACTCCCAACGCCCTTCTACACACTGCACTTGCCTAGGTGGGAAACCGACCTTCGCATTCCACTATTTTAGTATATGGTTTGTGTTCCCCCTAGGCCCATTGCATCCTATAATGATTTTCACTGTTTGCACTATTTTTTGACTATTTACTTACCTGTTTTTGGTTACTAGTGTATATATTGTGTAATTTTCATACCTCATTAGGGAGTATAGTCTCCAAAGTATTTTTGGCATTGTGTGACTAAAATAAAGTACCTTTATTTTTGTAACACTGAGGTTTGTCTTTTATGTGTGTAAGTACTGTGTGACTACAGTGGTATTGCAAGAGCTTTGCAAGTCTCCTAGTTCAGCAATGGTTGCTTTGCCTACAGCTACCTCTAGACAGCCTGGCTTCTAGGCACTGACTACATTTCATTAATAAAGGATAACTAGACCTGGTCTAAGGTCTAAGTACCTTTGGTACCCATTACAAACCAGGCCAGCCTCCTACACTTAGGAGTGACATATATGTACATAAGGTAGCTTAGTGATTTTAATTCCGAAGTCGAATGTGGGGTTAACTTTTCCTTAAAACTTAAAAGTAGCCAGCAAGGCAGGCCTGCCTTTAAAATTACTCTGGGCACCAAAGCATTGAACCTATGGGTGCACTATCTATGCTGGGGTCCCTAAATCTACATGCCCTACCATATCCTAAGGACTTATATGTAGGCCGATCACAGCTGAGTATAATTAGGCTTGTTTGTATAATCCATGTATCTGTAATCAGCCCCGTTTTCCCACACTTTGGTGGTCATTTTGACCCTGGCGGTACGGGACTGCCAGGGCTAAAACGACGGAAGCACCTCCAACAGGCGTATTACGGAAGCGCCGCGGTCGCACCGCTGGGGCCGGCGGTATTCCACCATTTTTGTCCCGGCGGTGTTAATCCGCCTGGGCAGCGCTACTTGCAGCGTTGCCCAGGGGATTACGAGTCCCCGACCGCCAGCCTTTTTCTGGCGGTTTGCACTGCCAAGAAAAGGCTGGCGGAAAGGGGAGTCGTGGGGCCCCTGGGGGCCCCTGCACTGCCCATGCCACTGGCATGGGCAGTGCAGGGGCCCCCTGACAGGGCGGAAAAGCGCGACGGATGCAACTGCACCCGTCGCACGGCCGCAACACCACCGGCTCCTATGTTGCGCCCGTGATCCCCTCTGGGCCGGCGGGCGGAAACCAGATTTTCGCCCGCTGGCCTAGCGGGGATCTCCAAATGGCCGCGGCAGGGGTGCGGCCGCATTGGCGGCCACATTGGTGGCCGCATGGCGGTCAGATCTTGGTGGGCGGCTAATGACACCCGCCAAGGTCGTAATGACCCCCTTTGTGTCTAGAAAGGATGGTCCTTGCCTTCTCACCCTACATATTTTAGGGGGTACTGCCAGGATGCCATGGCTTTAGAATGCCAGTCCACTGCAAGTTCCTGGAGTGGGCACAGCCTTTATCGAGTAAATATGACAACCTGGAGTGTCTGCCGGGTGGCACCGCTTGCTTCTGCCTGGCTGTGTATTCAAAGACAACGGTGGGCACTTACAGTGTGCACATGGTGGGTGTGTACATTTTTTGGGGCATTGCTGAGAGGGGATTACTTCCGGAATGCTGGTGACTGTCTGCCATGCAGGTTTCACCCATCTCCTCTGGTCTGCGAGACATGTCCAGGCTGGAAGTGCAATGGCATTTTGGGACACCTGTGTGCACACTTTGCATGCAGTGTGCGGACACTGCCCCTCTGGCTAATGTGCTCCATGTTTTATGCGTATATGTAGAACATACTGTCGCAGTGATGCCTACTGGCAAGCTGCCCTTCCCCTTCATAGCCTCCACTGCAGCTTGGGAGCCTGGCAGTGGCAACCAAATTATTTTAGCACTTTAGGTCAGAAAAATATAATTGGGGACGCTTTGCCCAGACTTTGGATATTCTGTTTGTATATGTTATGTGTTGAGAACTCTTCACCCCCCTCCAACTTCTTTCTGGCAGTTGGCAGTTTTACTGCAATAGCCCATGTTACTGGGGCTACAATTTTATTCTTGGTTTTTATTTTAGAATACTGTTGTTTAGGAACAATCTTTTCTATATATTGCGGCCTTCACTCCTTTCCTTTGCATTGTGAAATGCATAATGCCCTAAGCATTGTCAATCTACATCTATTATTCTACTGGCCTTGGGGTGTTTATGGAACCGGCAGCATACATTTTTGAGCCACAACTCGATGGCTGCACACCATTTTCAGGTCTCAGCACTGGGCTTTGCCAGTCAGTTGGCACCGCTGCCACCTGATATTTAATGGGAGGGTTGCCATGGAATTTTGAAGGTACACAGTGGTTTATTTGCTGATGCAGTGCCCATCCCTGTATGGCAACTGGAATTTGTTTCACATGCACTTGGTCTACTTTAACACTCTGCACATGGGCTCTGAATCCTGGAGAGAGGCTGGCACCGCTACACACTTGATTGAGCCAATAATATATTTTCATGGAAAGGATGGGGTGGTTTAAGAAAATATATGTAGACAGTGCGATACAGCCTGACCCTCTCAAACCGCACTCACCACTTTATGATAATGCATGGTCTCTTCTTGGCACTGACAGACTCGCACAACCTATCTGCTTTCATTTTTTCAAGGAGGAGCGATGCTATGTGTTTAGATGAGTTGACTCCACAGTGCCATGTGATCGTTATCTTTCACCATGCTCTGCACTACTCCCTCTGTCCTGCCCATGTGGAACATATAGCATCTGGGTCACCCACAGTGCTCCTAGTATACATAGAGAGATAGAGTTTGTGATGGGCATGGGGGTTTTTGGGTGAAAATTATGGGGCAGATTTAAAAGCCCCTAGCACCACTGGAGCGTCAATTTTTGTGACGCTCCAGTGGAGCTAACCACTGAACCATATTTACAAGGAGGGGTAACACCAATTTTTGTGGCTGTTGCTCCTCCTTGTAAATATGGGGCCCTCCAATGCAGTTTTCTGCATCAGAGGGGCATGCAATGGGTGTTGCAGTGGGCATTCCATCGCAACACCCATTGCATTTGACTCTGCCTCAGATCTACAAGTTGTCGTAAACCTGAAGCAGGGCCAAATACTAACACAATTCCAGGGCACACCCATTGCTTTTGATGCTGCCTCAGATATATGAGTTGTTGTAAACCTGAGGCAGGCCCAAAAACGAATTCCATCCCGTGGGTGGTGCCAACATGGCAAAACGTGGAGGATTGCTTTCATTTCTCATAATTATTTGCTTTTTCTATGTGTGCTGCATATATATATATATATATATATATATATATATATATATATATATATATATATATTGATAGATAGATAGACATACAGATATAGATATATATTATTTTTGTTACTGAGAGAGTACCATTACACTTACATTAGGGATGAAATACCCTAATTTATGTTAAGAAAAAATAAAAAATTAAATGAAAACACCAGCTGTTAAAATAATGTTATAGTTAGGTGTTGGAGTTAAACATGAGCTAGCTTTAAAAAATATATACTGTATACACTAGTTATAGTTTAGTGAATTAGCTATAACTTACATTTCCATCATAGGCAGCATGTGACCTCACATATTACATCACTAATGACATGCTTGATGACCTCATTCATAGCATCTGAATCATAGCCTCTGTCCAGACCCTGATGTCCAGACTCTCACCAAAGCTGCATCAAAACTTTATCTCTTTGCCTAGGCTCCAGCAAGCACCTACAGCCAATCTTCTGCAACCATGAAATCTCATACATAAACAATCATACATATGTCAAATTTGACACAGGGCTTAGCCTGAGGCCAATGTCTGAATCCATCAATCTACCAGCGGTCAAACTCTCTATGCACAGTTTGTGGAGATAAACAATGAAGGTTGTCTGAAAAGTCTGCAAGTGTCATACCAGGCCCTGCAAACAACATGCAGGATTGAACAGTGGGCTTGACCTATGCCAGGCCTCATGCCAAACCCTCCACATGTGGCCAACACTCTTTGTGCATATCCTTTGGCCATGTGCAGTGGGGGACTTGCTACAGCTCCTTGCCAGTGGCAAGGTTCTGCTACCACCCCTCCATGACCACCCAACACCCTACTTTTTCAGCCTTACACAGAAGAGGATGTCCAAAGGGTCTATTCGTTAATGATATTCAGCAGCCAGTTCACCAAAAGTGAAATCCTCACTACAACCATTCTTTGGGTGAATGTAGATACAAAAATTACAATACAACTCAAGTACACTGTTCCATACAGAAAAGAGAAAGAAAAAGAAAAAGAAAAAGTAGAGTGACCTGAAAAATCAGGAGCGAAGCCCTCAAGCATCATAATAGATGTCTGGCATCATCACTGGGTAATGCTCCTCGCCAGGCCGGCAGTGCAATACCTGACGGGCTCCCCACAAGGAGGAGCACTGAACCGTAGTGTGCTGATAGTTGCAGGTGGAAACCAACTATCTAGGGAAAAAAATGCTATCATTCGAGCACCTAAACCCAGTGGAGAGAACAAAAAACTAAGGAATAAAATTGGTAAAACAGCCCTACATATATCATCATTTTAATCAATAGTCAGGGATGGTACCAAGATTAAAAACAAGAGAAAGTAATATAATGAGTATCAATGCTCAATTACTTTCGGTGAGAAATCAATTCGGAGAAAAACCTACTAGTAATCCTCCTTAAACAAGGTCAACATGTTTCGCGTCGTGTGGTCCCTATGGATCCAATGACGCTTCATCAGGACCAAAATGTTGATACGTTCTTCTCCAATCAAACAAAAATAATACTCACAAAGTCGATTCGCTTACATAGTAGAGTAATAGGTTAAGTCACAGTCAGGTCACCCTAGAAAACATAATTAGAAACACAGCACCAAATTGTGCCCAAAAGTGGTCATAAATAATTCATGCAAACATTGTGCAATCACTCCAAAAAGGAAAGTAAGAAATATAAAAAGTTATGATGACTATAAGGTAGGCTTACCACCCCTGAGTCGGGAACAGGCTCCTTGGTAAGTACGTCCCCAAGACTCGGCTATCTGCTAGACATAGTAGGTGGATATCATTAATACATGTGTTCATCAATAATCTGGTATGAGGGTCTCCAAATCAATAGTAATCAACAAGTTGTTCTAACTTAAAGTCTCTTCAAGTGTGGTATAAACTAGAAACGTAGAAACCATTGTCTGTTCATCTAGATAATGTAATGTCAACATCGTGTGAAATTTAGAGGTATACTCGACATTATTATAAATAAACAGCCAGTAACCATCATTATTCAAAACAATTTTCTTTTGTTGAAAAAGTCATAACGTCAATGCACAACTAAATCAAAAAAACCTCAAATGGTATCTCAAACATAAAGGCAGTGCCATTCTGCTTGTGATGGCACTGCACATTCTTTAAAATCATTTAGAGGGAAAGAGACTAGTCAACAGGAGAAGGGGAGCGGGAGCTCAATCAAATAGCACGAACGCGAGTGAGCCCCTGCGAGTTGTGCAAGGTTTAAAAACCAAGATCTGCGAACGGGTCTTGCAGTTAACTTACTGTGTGTGCCGAAGGTCCAAACTCTGGACCTACCCTCCGGGACGTCGAACCGCATGTGAACGCGGTGAGATGTTCACGGAGTATTTCTATGTGACGACGACCCGGAAGTCAGATGCGGGCCCGTCAACCAGAGGAAGGCTTCCCACATTCGTGGGAATGTAATAGAAATAAAAGAGGGCCTAAAAACATGGAGGCCATCTTTAATGAGGAAAATTCACCGTTGATAATGAAAAAAACAACTGTACAGTCCTGTCGAGACACTCCAAACATCTGTTTGCATGGACAGGAAATATCCTATGCTGAAATAAGTTACCTAAAAGGAAAGTCACTTTCAAAAGGGCATTCTGTTGGTCCATCTACATTTAAAAGTTCATAAGTATTAAGTAAAAAGCTGTAGGGACATATATTTCTTAAAGGTGCAATATCAACACGGAGTAACAGTGTGTGTATCTGTTAATCAGTTAATATAAGAGATCTCACAGGCACCTCTGAGTGCCTCTCAGTATTGTAGTAAAGTCAGAATAAATACATGTAATTTATGCTAATGATGTCCAAGGAATGTCATCGTTGAGACCCCGTATGTTGGTTCCCAATTTGAACACCCATCTTTGTTCTGTCCTAAAAAGGTGTCCTGGGTCATTGAATTTTATTTTAGATACTTCCAAGACTATCCACCAAAGGTCATCAGGGGAATGTTTTGCCGCTAGGTAATGTGTACTCAGTTTAGTAGTGATCCTACTGCACCTGATGTTGCTGCGGTGTTCATTAATACGGTTTTTAACCGGTCTGGTCGTCATGCCAACGTAGCGCAGATCACAAGGGCAAGTGATCATGTAGACACAATTCTTAGTGTTACAATTGGTATGTTTCTTAAGGTGCCATGTACCTATCGGATCTAGGTTGACTGTTTTGAATAATGATGGTTACTGGCTGTTTATTTATAATAATGTCGAGTATACCTCTAAATTTCACACGATGTTGACATTACATTATCTAGATGAACAGACAATGGTTTCTACGTTTCTAGTTTATACCACACTTGAAGAGACTTTAAGTTAGAACAACTTGTTGATTACTATTGATTTGGAGACCCTCATACCAGATTATTGATGAACACATGTATTAATGATATCCACCTACTATGTCTAGCAGATAGCCGAGTCTTGGGGACGTACTTACCAAGGAGCCTGTTCCCGACTCAGGGGTGGTAAGCCTACCTTATAGTCATCATAACTTTTTATATTTCTTACTTTCCTTTTTGGAGTGATTGCACAATGTTTGCATGAATTATTTATGACCACTTTTGGGCACAATTTGGTGCTGTGTTTCTAATTATGTTTTCTAGGGCGACCTGACTGTGACTTAACCTATTACTCTACTATGTAAGCGAATCGACTTTGTGAGTATTATTTTTGTTTGATTGGAGAAGAACGTATCAACATTTTGGTCCTGATGAAGCGTCATTGGATCCATAGGGACCACACGACGCGAAACATGTTGACCTTGTTTAAGGAGGATTACTAGTAGGTTTTTCTCCGAATTGATTTCTCACCGAAAGTAATTGAGCATTGATACTCATTATATTACTTTCTCTTGTTTTTAATCTTGGTACCATCCCTGACTATTGATTAAAATGATGATATATGTAGGGCTGTTTTACCAATTTTATTCCTTAGTTTTTTGTTCTCTCCACTGGGTTTAGGTGCTCGAATGATAGCATTTTTTTCCCTAGATAGTTGGTTTCCACCTGCAACTATCAGCACACTACGGTTCAGTGCTCCTCCTTGTGGGGAGCCCGTCAGGTATTGCACTGCCGGCCTGGCGAGGAGCATTACCCAGTGATGATGCCAGACATCTATTATGATGCTTGAGGGCTTCGCTCCTGATTTTTCAGGTCACTCTACTTTTTCTTTTTCTTTTTCTTTTTCTTTCTCTTTTCTGTATGGAACAGTGTACTTGAGTTGTATTGCATTACTATAGGGAGAGTGTACACTGGACCAATCAATCTCCCGGTCCCTCCCCCCCTTTTTACATTAGATACAAAAATTACATCCATCAAAATTGTGTCACTTCTGAAATGTCCAATTTATTTTGTTTGCAGAGTTCTGACATTGATTTAGCTTTTTGTGCTAATCCACATTCACAAAATGCCTATAGCACACTGTCAGAATCAATGGTTGATCTTGTTAGTTATTTTAAAAATTGTGTTATTTGCACATAATTAGTGTTATAATCAATGGCATCGTTTAACATGTCAAGACTGATATAATCTGAAAGGTAATAAGCAGAACACAATAGAGTCATAAGTTATTGTTAGTTCAATAATCCATAAATTTAATGTTTTAATGTTCTTTGAGGTTTATGTAGGTAGCTCCTGACACATTCTGAAATGTAACTATAAAGTCACTTTAACCAGTGTTTCTTTCAGTGAAAGTATGTACACTTATGGAAAAATAGGGTTCTGTGACCCCATATTAAGGTGACAATTACCCCAGTACGAAAATATTGTACTAAAAAGATAGCAGACAATAGCATCGACTTAACATTCTTACTGTGTAAAGTAATAAAGCAAATATATATATACGTACAAATATATTCATTTTCATCTTGCTAACATTAAAATTGTGTGTTTGTGTGTGTTTTATTTTGGGAATTTAAAAAGCATGGTTTACTTGATTTTGATTTTTTTTTATTTTTTTTTTAAAATTGATAAGACCGTAGGCCCACAATTTATTTTCTACCTTAACTATATAAATATGACACAAACTTCCCAGGCTGAGCTATAGTGTTGTCTATTGCCAAAATACTGGAGAATACAGCTATATATCTCAATCAATTCCTTCCACCATATCTTTTCACACTTCAATTGTGCTGTAAGGATACAACTAACTTTCTAAAGAAGGTTCCTGATGTCAAATGGGATCCCAGTTTTCTACTGGTCACATTAGATCTACTTTCCTTAGAAACATGCATGAAACAGGAACATGGGATCCACGCATGCACGCATTTTTAAGAAGCAGACAAATCACTTTATTTTTACCACCGAAAGGTTTATTTTTAAAAGAATGATAACATTTTGCCTAAACCAAATCATCTTTGTATTCAAGAACAAATTTCAGGGAATGCTATGGGTACATGCTTTGCCTCCAGCTTCAGGAACTTGTTTATGGGCTGGAGGAAAGCAAAGGAGGTATAGACAGAAATGAATGAACATTGACCCATATATACATTTGCATTTAGGGTACATAGATTAACTTTTCTGGATCTGGGATAGACAGGAAAAAGATACAGTGGAGTTTATAAATAAAATCCAGAACAATCTCAGTCTGAGTTGCACAAGCATGATGGAATATTTGGATATATTATTAACAGTGGAAAATAACCAGCTGACCACTAGGTTGCATACAAATGATACCACAAGTAACAGTACACGACACACTAATAGCTATTAGGTGCAGCATCCTACACGGGGAATTGCTCAATGTCAAAAGCAACACTTGTAGGTAGTGAAAGTGCACTCAAACAGGAAGAACGTAATATGTTCATTAGGTTTAGAGAATGAAAGTATCCTGATAAAGTAATGCACCAGGCAGTAAAGAAACACAGGTTTGACAGTCTCTTCAGAAAAAGTCAGAAAGCTGATTATAAACAGGTAAATTTTATAGCAGGAATCAACATTTATTACCACAAGATAAGAAGAATGCTCAACAAAAATTCAGGCATTCCAAAATCAGAAAATGTTCTGGGACCAAAATTGAATACACATGCGTCTGTAAATTTTAAGAAGGCTAGGTCCACGAATGATTACTTAGCGACCTGAAAACATAAATGTACATGATACAGTATACATGTGCAAATTTATGATTTTCAAATGTACATGATAGGGTATATATGTGCAAATCTAAGATTTTCAGGATATATGCATACATTGTAATGTAATAAGTTTTTGTAATTATAATACCATTTTGAGTTTTAGGGTTCAGAATAGATAAATGTTTGCTATGCAGGCAATCCATTCATCTAGGGCATATAGAATCCAATTGCATGATGGCAAATGTAATCTCTTAGTGATCAGGAAATGAAATCGCAACATGTTTTTCAATGAAATGGTGTTACCCACCTGATTATACCAAAGATTAATGAAGACCCTGTGAAAGCAAATGTAGCTTGTGTGGTAATAGTATGTTTTTACTTCTTTGGAATTGTTAGTTCTTGTTTTCACAGGTGAGGGAGCTTTATGTTTAACAAAGGCCGTCAGGGTGGACCTCGTCTTCTTTCATGCACCATAAAAATGGGTAAAAGCATTAGAGTGCTGTCTTCTATTTGATTGAAGTTATAGATTTGTGATGGCCTGCACTACCATCACTGGCACTAACTTTATCCTTTTAAAATCCTTTAAACACAATTGGTGGGTGTTGTACTAGTATCACAGGTGCTACAGGTGTACTTGTTTCAGAGACATTGGCATTGATACATGGCTAGAGAAATTCATATTAAGCTCTCCAATGCCTAACGTCTGTTCTTGACAGTGCTAATTTATCTGTCAAATGGTGATGTATATATTTATAGATATAAATATAAAATTACAAATATAAATGGAATTAAAAACATAATTATCAGTCCATTAAAATGAAAGTAAAAAAATAACTAAAACAAACATGTTATAAAAGCAACAAATAAAAAAGTAAGAAACACATAAAATAGATAAAGAATAAAAGAATAAGATAAAAAAAGTAAAAAAAAAAACACCAAAACAAATACAAAATGAGAAACAAAATTGAAACAAACTTAAACATTCAATTCAACTAAATACAGTCTAAACTGCAGGACATTAAAAATATGCAAAAACAAATGTTTATAAAGCAAAAAAATATATAAAAAATACACCAAAAATAAATGAAATATTCAAACTCCAGGTCAAATGAATAATTTCCACTGCAGATAAAGAAACATTGAACAAAGAGTTGAATTTTAAAAGAGTAAGATACAATATTTCCTCCCCAAACTATGCAAAAGACTGAAAACGTTTTGACTTTGGATGGGTTAAATGTACTATTCACTTTCCAAATTCAGCAACAGAAGATAACGTGCTGAAATTTAAAGGGGTTTAATTTAATATTCCTACTCCAAACTCAGCAACAGTAGAGAAAGCATTGCACTTTGGAGGGTTTGGATATACTATAATCACTTCAAGTTGATCATAAATAGGGAACATTTATATTTCTGTGGCTAAACTTACTATTCCTACTTCAAAATAATCAATAATAAAAAAAGTATTGAACTTGGAACGGCTTATATTTACTATTTCACTCCTAACCAGTGCATAATTTGAGCCAGTGGTTTCCGGTGCAAGACACAAGCACTTATTTTTGAGGGCCAGCACTGATTTTTCTGCCTCAAGCACTTACTGCAAGGAAAAGACACATGGGAAAGAGAGTGGAAGAGAAAAATTAAAAAGTGTCACAAAGGTAGACAGCAAAAAGCATTTAATTGCAGAAACCACATGTTTCAGACGAGACCTTTGGCACCAGTACATTTTCATTTACCAACTAAGCATTTGGGAGGTGTAATTTTTCTTCTTACTCTGAACTAAGCAGCAGTAGGGAAAGTGTTGGTCTTTGAAGAGGTCAAATGTACTATCCCCACTCCAAACTAAACAACTGTAGGAAACGTGTTGAGCTTTGGAGGGGTTCTATATACTATTGCCATTCTGAGTACCAGTGGGGGAGTTACTAACAATAGTAGGGAAAGGTTTGGATGTAGGTGTGGCCAGGTTAACTATTTCCACTTCCACAATAGGGAAAGAGCTACAGTTTTGAGTGGTTGGGTTTACTATTTCTACTCTACACTGAGCAGCTGTGTGTTGGACTGTAGACAAATTACATGTACAATTCCCAATCCAAACTATGTAACAGTAGGGAAAGTATTGAGCCTTGAAGGGATCAGATTTACTATTTCCTCTCTATACTGCGAAACAGTAAGGAAAGTATTGGGCTTAAAAAGGGTCACATTTGCTATTCCTATCCCAACCCATGCAAACTGAGTAACATTAGTATAAGAACTTGAATTATAATTTGGGGAGAGTGACTGTCCAACATAAGGAATAATCAGAACTCTTGTCAGGTTCAACCGTCAATGTCACTAAATTAATCTTAGCTTAACCCTCTGACAGCTATGGCACAGAGCAGGCAAGCTTAACTTGGTGCAATATGTGAAGTGTTTATGCATTGCCAAAACAGTTATGAAATCAAAACAAACAATATAAATCACAAACTGAAGTAGAAATGTAAAGTAACATTTGATGAGTAAAATTCTGTGAGACTGACAAAACTCCAATAAGGGGGACCAGCAATGTGATTTTCTAAAGTTTTAACTTAAAATAGGACCTAAAGGTGTGTTATACAGTACCTATCAGTTTAGTAGGACTGTGTATATGTCAACAAGATCTTTCCAATATAGAAACGTACCAAAACATCTTTACTGATGATATATGTAGATTTAGGGCCTGATTTAGATTTCAGCAGACGGGTTACTCTGTCCAATGATGACGGGTATCCCGTCTGCTGAAATATGAATCCCATAGGCATAGGATTTATATTTCGGCAGATGGGACATCTGTCACCGTTGTGGTGGAGTAACCCATCCATCAAAATCTAAATCAGGCCCACAGGCTACATGTATCATCAGTAAATGTTGGTTTCTTTTGGCTAGCACAGAGTACCACATCCAAACCCCTAAACTGACCAGGGTGTCAGATGCTGTTGGTAACATCGAACATGACCACTCAGATTCCCAATGAAATTGTGGAAACAGATCTTACCCTTTCGTTCATCATTGATGCATGCCCAAAGTATGAACAAGAAAGATACAAAAATGCATTTTCAAAACATATTACAATGATTGTATTCTTTCAAAGAAAGCATGAGCTGCAATTTTTAGAAAGAAGAGGCATGTTACTGTAGCCAGTGTTATTAGTGAAAAATGCAAACAATTCAACATTGTTAAAATGTACTAGTGTTTCAGTACTGCAATCTGTGCCTAACATGTATACTTAGGAGAAAACAGTGGCAGTACCCTCTGTCAGATGAGTTAAGATAGTCTAACCCGTATACCTTGGTCCTTTGAGTGAGGAAGCTGGTCTAAGTGTACAGGCTATCTTGCTTTGCAGGATAGAGATCAGAGTCAGAAGGGCTGCGTCTCAGGGACATCTTACAGCAGTTCCATTATAATCCCATTATGAAGTACTCCTCTCATTGAGCACAGAATGGAAGCTGTTTATATAGTAACACACTGTCCTTATCACACTGTGACAGAGGTGCAGAGCAGCTACTTTGGATTGTCTAACATAAATAGGTTAACTACTACTAAGCACAGAGAAAAACAAAACAAGGGTATTGCATTCAAATTGTACAACCCTGGAACTAAATGTGCCTACTACAGTGCTTCAATGCCTCTCAAGAATAAATGAGTATGGCACTTATTGTGTTAGTGGAAAGATGCAAAAAGTCACCATTAGAAAAAGATGTCAAGCTAAGATGGAAATCTAAAATGGAGGCTCATCAAGTGCCTTACAACATCCTCCCATTGATCGGAAGAGAGACTCCACAAAAAATATAGTAGCACTTAAATATATTAAAACCTAAAATTACCTAAATAAAATACTTTAATAATTTAATAATTCAAGCAGATGCTGAAAGCCATGAAAAATGTCAAATTAAAAACCATACAAACTATCCAAAAATGAACAAAACACTTTTTTAATAACAAGCAGCCAAATTTAAAGTCTCTAAAAGGCACTGGAAGTGGAAGATGGTATCCTTGAAATGTTTACCATGTGTATACAGTCATTGGAGCCCAGGAGGGAACCCGCATCCGCAGACAACAGATCCTCAGAGGCCTAAAGAGAGAGAGATGTGTGAGTGAATGTTGGGTGATGTCTTTAGGTAGGGTGGATGTGCTTCATGTGAGGGTGTTGATAGTTGGGGTGTGTGCATATGTGGTGTATGGGGTGCATGTATGTGGGTCTGATATTGTGGTGATGATGCAAGTGAGGGCACATGTGGCAGGATCTGGTACTGATAAGGTGCTGACTGCAGGTATAAGTTGTGTTGTGACTGTCAAGGGGAGGTGGTGGGGGAGTTGGTGATGGGAGTGGATGTTGGCATCTGAATGTGGTTTGTGTGCATGGCAGTGGTGGCGATTGTGGTGTTTGTGTCTATCCTTGCGTACCGTGTCTGTTGATATGGATGCTTGTGGGTCAGTAAGGCCCATATTTATACCTTTTGACGCAAATCAGCGGTAGAGCAGATTTGCATCAAACAGTTTAACACCGCTAACGCCATTCCAACGTTCCAGCCGGGCGCCTTATTTATGGAATGACGGTAGCCGGCGCTGCAGCCTGGTTAGCGTCAAAATAAATGACAGTAACCGGGCAGCGGAGGCGAAGGGAAGACTGGGGGTTGTGCACCAAAGAATGGTGCAAGTCAGGTTAGAGTCAAAAATATTGGCTCTAACCGGACTAGTGCCATTTTTTGATGCACTACCCCCATGGAAATGACTCCTGTCTTAGCAAAGACAGAGTCATGCCCCCCTGCCAAATGGCCATGCCCAGGGGACCTTTGTGCCCTGGGCATGGCCATTGGGCACAGTACATTTAGGGGGGCCCAAGTTAGGCCCCCCTATGCCACTTAAAATAAATAAAAAAACAATACTTACCTTCACTTACCTGCACTCACCATAGATGGGTCCCCCCATCCATGGGTGTCCTCCAGGGGTGGGCGAGGGTGGCAGGGGGTGTCCCTGGGTGCAGGGAAGGGCAGCTGTGGACTGCTTCCATGGTATCCCACCATGGAAATGAGCCCACAGGTCCCCTAACACCTGCCCTGAACCTGGTGTTAAAAAATGGCGCAAATCCGGCTTGGTGCCATGTTTAAGGTCCGCCTCCTCCTGTGCCTCATTTTGACGCCAGAGGATAAATAAGGCGTGCATGCCTTAGAGTCATTTTTTGCTCTGGAATGCCTAACTTGCATGTCATTAACGCTCCATAACTTTGCGCTAGACGGGTCTAGTGCCAAAGTATAAATATGGAGTTAAGTTTGTGCTCAATTTGCGCCAAAATAAATGACGCAAAGCCGGCACAGAGTATAAATATTGCCCTAAGTGTGCCTTGGATGCTCGAGGGATGTGGTTTGGGAACAGGTAGCTCGCGGGGGATGGAAGAAGAAGAGACACTGGCTGCCATCAAGGAGGAGACCAAAGCCTGAAATGATCTCTGCAGGCCGGACAGGACACCATGAATGCCTTTCAGGAACACATTGGTCTGCTGCATCTGGGATGACAGTCCCTGAATGGCATTCACAATGGTTGTCTGCCCCACAGGGATGGACCTCAGGAGGTCAATAGCCTCCTCATTAAGGGCAGCAGGGCTAACTGGGGCAGGGGCAGATGTGCCTGCGGCAAAGGAGATGCCCACCATCCTGGGTGAGCAGGTACAGGCAAATGGGTGAGGATCTACTGGGAGGGCGGCGCTGGTAAGGGGGTGGCGGACAAGGATGGTGCTGGGATGATTCCAGACGGGTCCTCCACCGCGACGGAGCGTTCATCGAAGGAGGAATCTGAAGATGTTGTCATTGATCCTGTCTCCCCTGTGGCACTCCCCTTGCCCTCTGTCCAACTAGTCTCCTCGGCTCCACTGGTATCAGCCTCCTGGATCCCGTGGGCTGCAGATTCCCCACTCACCGGTGCCACTTCTCTTTCACCAGATTATGCTGATTCACAAAAAGACAGAGGAGGACTCTGGGAGAGAGAGGCAGGGTGCAATCGGTCAATGTTAGCCACACAGAGTAACTACATCATCTTCTGATGCCATTCTATGACATGCCATGCCCTCACCAACACATGCTATAACAATGGAACACCATTGGGTCCACCACAGCAATGCACATGTACACTGCTGAAGCTGATACAGATGCTATTATGTACATGATGAGAGGCATACCAGCCACACCTGCGCAGGACCTGCTCTCTTCACATGCCTGTAGAGAGACACTATTCATGGACTACAGAACCAACAGAATCCATCATGGCTAGTTGGCATGGCATCTAGGCCATAGTCAAATTGCAGAGTGACATATTGGCCCACCTTGCCTCACTACATATACAGTGCCTGGCTGTAGATTGAGGACCCACCATTTACCCCTGGCACAATGGTTGGCAGCAACTGACTACAATGGCCTGACACCATGGATGCTGTGATCCAGTTGGCTTGGACTGCCTAGCACATCTTGGGAGTAGCTGACAACACAGATTCCACAGTCCCTCCATTCACTGACTGCATGGTCACACAATTATGATGCCAATCCTGCCTGGATGTCTAAGACCTATAGTGGAAATGAATCAACCCGTACCCACGCTTCAGCTTCCCAATAGTGCACACCCAGAGCCACTATGGCAACACATATCATAAGTGAGAGTCTGTACTCGCCCCCTCATGGCTGCTGTGCTGCCCTCAAGTGCCCATCCACCTCAGCGTAGGCCACCATCAAAATGCTGGACATCAGGGGGGTCAGGGTCCGACGAGCACCCTTGCCAAGTTGGGAGGACGTCCTCAGCTGGGCCTCCACAGTATTCCGAGCCCAGCATCTCATGTCCTCCCACCTCTTTCTGCAGTGAGTGCTCCGCCGGGCATGGATCCAAAGGGTCTGCACTTGCTTGGAGATGGCATGCCATATCTTCTTCTTCTGATGGGTGCTGACCTGCATGGGTGACACAGACAGAAGAGAAAAGTCATGTAAAGTGGCATAACAGGGACAGCAGTGGACAGCACACATCTCATGAGCACACTCACATGTCATCAATCCACACAGGCTCACACTCCTCATCCATGTCCACACTCCAGTCACTCTGCCTCGTCCCAAGGCCCCACCCCCAAATGCACCACTCTCAGACAGCACAGTGACATTGGCCTCACCTGCTGCTCTGGTGACCCATACAACCGTCCATACAGGGGTAGGACCCCCTCCACAAGCTTCTCCAATTCCTCCTGGGTGAAGGCTGGGGCCCTATCTCCTGCAGGACATGGCATCTAAGCTACCAGAGCCAAGAAACAGCAGTACATGCAGTGGCGGCAATCACCATTGTCTCCTGTCTCCCATAAACAACCATGTTAACCACTAAGGAGTTGCACGGCAGTTTAGACCCCCTACCACCATGACATGTTACACCGGCGGGATGAGCTCACTCCCATCTGTCCAGTGCATGCAGGATGGGCGGCTGACACTTTACTTTTCCAATGTGTATTGAGGTGCTTCATGGGTGATATTTTGTGAACTGTGCACAGCTCAACTACGTCCACACAGTCAATGCTGCACATCATGATTTCTACGCCCTCCTATTTGCAGGAATGGTGGAAGGTTGAGGATTAGGAATGCTCTGGTGTATAGGCCCCTAGTCAACCTTGCCACCCTGTAAGAGTGACACATCAGACAGACCTATCGTCTGAACCGTCATACCATCATGGATCTGGTGACCCAGTTTGAGCCGAATCTATTGCCTTCCATTTGTCATCCCAGTATCATCCCTCCCACAGTACCGATGTTGTCAGTCTTCCACTTCCTTGCCTCAGGGTCCTCCCAGATGACAGTTGGTTTGGCAGCAGGGATTTCACAGCCCATGTTCAGCAACATCCTGAGGGGCGTCCTATGTGCCCTGTTAGAACATATGTGCAGCTACATCAGGTTTCCACATAGTGCAGATTTGCCCACTGTTAAAGCTGCTTTCTAAGATCTGGCACAATGCCCTTATGTCATGGGGGCCATATATGGTACCCACATTGCCCTGGTGCCACCCAGGTGGAGTAAACAAGTGTATAGAAACCTTAGGAGCTTCTATTCCACCAATGTGCAGGTGGTCTGTCTGGCTGACCAATATATCAGACAAGTGATGGCCAGGTTCCCTGGGTCTGTGCATGACTCCTACATTCTGCTGAACAGCACTGTCCCACACATGACGGCACAACTATAGAGGGACTGGGCCTGGATCATTGGTATGTACCCCTACAAATGTGTGCCCCTCTTCTCTCACCACTCTTCACAACCTGTACAACACTATCCTGGTCTTGACATGGGCCTTACCTCTGTGCACACAGGTGACTCTGGCTATCTCAACCTTCCTTGGCTACTGACACCCGTGAGGCATCCGACTACAGCTTCAGAATACAGTTACAATGAGGCCCACAATAGGACAAGATGGGTGGTGAGCGGACCCTTGGCCTGCTAAAGGCCAGATTCCGGTGTCTGCACATCTCTGGAGGTGCCCTATTCTACACACCACAGAAAGTGTGACAAATCATTGTTGCTTGCTGTATGCTACACAATCTGGCCCTAAGACATCATGTCCCACTGCTGGATGCAAAGGAGGTGGCAGATGTACCATTGGCTGATGAAGGGGACATGGGGAGTGATGATGAGGAAGATGATGAGGATGCAGCTGCCTCCAGAGCAGAGCTGATACAACAATACTTCCACTGAGATACAGGTATGTGTCATATGTATGGTATTTGTCCTGTTCCACCGTCTGCCTTGTGCTATGCTACCACCTGCTGTGTGTAATAACAGGGGATACTTGAGCTCTGACTCTGTGTGGGTTGGGGGGGTTACATGTGGCCATGAGTTGGGTTCTTACAGTGCACAGGTCAGTGCTATTTTCATCTAGTTATTGGGTTGCTACACATGTGACATCTATGTGCAGAACCATCGTTCTCTGAACTTCCTGATCCAGTGCATTATGTGTCCTACACTAGATGGTTTCCTCTCTATTGCATCCTGTCCGGGGATTTGAGATTGGGTGGCGGTGCAACATCACTGTTCATGGCAGTTTGCACTGCCTAACGTGTGGCTGTGTTTGCTGTGAGGAAGGGAACATTTGGGTGGTATGTTTTGGGAAAGTGGGTTTGTTATAGCCAAATGTTTTTGGACTTGACTTGCCATCTAAGCCTTGGCTTCCTGTAGTTACATTGCATGTGTGTTGATTTGACATATGTGATGGCTATAGTCATTGATGTGCCTGTCTTGTTTTACTTTCAGGACATTGTAGTGGTGCACTCTGGTCCCTGCCTAACCTGTTGCCTCCCTTGACCCATCTCTCCAGCTACTGCCTGTGCCACTGTTGTCCTTGCTACATATTGCTCCCCCTCTGCCACTCACAGAGACATTTGCAGGACATTGGAAGAACTGTTTCGCATGTGATGGCAGTAGCTGTCATACTCATGACAATAAAGATGTAGGCAGTAAATGTGCTCAATGTTGTTTATTTGGGAGGTACAAGGGCAAGGGGTGATGAATGAGGTCATGGAGGGTGGGATCATCAGAGTACGTGGCCCAGCTGTGGGTAATTGAGGTCCAGTATGAGGGCCATGGTAGAACGGAGAGATGACAGTGGACAGTCAACAGGGTGCCTCAGTGACACACAAGGGAGAATGTTCAGGAGAGGGTCACTTCCTGGCAATGGTCTTGGACTTGACATCAGTACCGGCAGGATGTCTGGCTGGACGTCCTCGCTTGCATGGGGGCTCATCGGCTACAGGGGTGGGGGTGCTGGTGTCCTGCAGGTCCTGTGGCAGGGCATCCATTCCACTAGTTGCCGCTGATGTGGAGGGCTCAAATGGGTTGTGGCTAATGGAAGGGGCCTGTTAGTGGGAGATGTACTCTTACAGGATGGTAGTGAGTTCCTTCAGCACCCCTGCCATGGAGGCCATGGTGGCATTGTGGGTCTGCCACTGCTGCATGAACTCCTGATGGTATTCACTCTGCAGCCCCTGGGTCTCCTTCACAGTGGTGAGGATCTGGCCCTTGGTGTCCTAGGCTTGGTGGTATACACCCAGGATTTGAGTGAGGACCTCCTGGGCAGTGAGTTGTTGTGGCTTCCCCGACCCTTGGACCACTGATCCTGTCCCACTGCCCCTAGCCCCCTGTGCCTGTGCCCTTGGCAGAGTGTACCCACTCCCAGTAGTACCAGGCCCTTCATTGTGTAGGGGGTGTGCTCTTGTCTCTGGCCCCTGTACTGTGTGGCACACTTCTCATTGTGAGGTCCCTGGGGCACAGGTTTGGTGAGAAGGGGCTGGCTGAGGTGTTGTAGCCAAATGGGAGGAGGAGGAGTCTAGTGCATCCAGGGTGGGGCTGCTGGGAGAATAGTGACAGTCACCCCAGATGGCGCAGCAACTCGTCCCCATCCAGACATCGACTGGGGCCTTCATCCCAGGGAGGGCTGTCTGACCCTGGCATCCTCAGCTGGGTGACAGTGGCAGGGTTACTTGTGGATGGAAAGAGGGAGAGTTTGTGTGTGGATGTGTAGTTGCCATTTTGATGGTATGGTGCATGCAGTGGCTCGATTTGCCTCTCAGGGATGGCTATGACAGCTGCAGCACTGCAGGCATTGATGTGGGTATGGGGATAGTGGTGTGGTTTTTATGTGCCATGGCGGGTTGTGGATGGTTGTTGGCATTGCTGTCATTGCCATGTGTTGGGAGGCAGTTGTAGCAACAAGTAGGTGTGGGCTGTGACATGGTTGTCAATGCAGGTGTTCCACTGTGAAGTGGTACAGTGAATTTTGGATGTGTGGGGTGTGATGCATTGTGGGAGTTGTGGTTCTTCACAATGTGATTGTTGTCCATGTGTTGGGGGAGTGTGTGGGTATGGTGGGAGAGGGAGGTGTGAAAGGCAGGGGAGGAGTGTGGGGTGATTGTGGGGGTGCATAGTGTTGAATGGGGGATAGCCGAGTGATGGGTGGTGGATAGGCATGCTGGGTAGGAGTGGTTGGTGCCTGGGGGGATGCATGATTTTCAAGACCTTCTCCGCCCAGGATGTTAAGGGGAAGAGGCGAGGGCCCACCTTCAGTCTTGTTGAGGGCGATCTGGTGCCTGGACACCATGGGACAGACCTTTCCTCTGCGGTTGCGCCACCTTTTTCTGATATCCTCTCTTATGCGTGGATAGATGTTGACTGAATTGACCCTGTTGATGATCCTCTGCTATAACTCAGTTTTCTTGGACACTGATGTTTGCTGGACCTGGACTCCCATCAGTTGTGGCTCTACTCTGACGATCGTGTCCACCATGACCTGCCGCTCATTGTCTGTGAAGTGTGGGTGCTTCTTGCGTGACATGTTGTGGAGGGGTGCTATGGGGGTAGGGTGCTGTACGGGGTGATTGGTGGTGGGGGTGTTTGGATGTGGGTGCTGGTGGGTTGTGGTGATGGTGTGTGCAAAGTGTGCAATGTGGAGGTGTTTGTAAGGTATGGGGTGGCTTTGTGGCTCGTGTCTCTGTGGCTGGTTGTGGTAGTCACAAGTGATAGTGGGTGTGTGGCGGGGTGTTAGGTGGTACTGTGAGTAGGTGTGTGTGATGTGTGTTTGTGTTTCAGGTGTAGGGAATTTAAATTGTCCAATGCAGTGTTTGCTATTCTTGGCATTGCCTTTTTGTACCGCGGCGGTGCAGACAGCCGTTGGTTTACTGTTATGCATGTTCCACCGTGCTGAAAACTGACTCGTAATAGGGTGGTCAGAATGGGGTCGGCATGGCAGGCCCAGCGGTAGGTCAATCACCATTTCGCCTTGGGGCAGCCTGGCAGTGTTGGTTTTGTGGCTGTATTTGACGGTTTGTTCTTAATACATGATACATAATACAGCGGTAGCTGTTCTACCACCAATGGTATGGTGGCGCATTTCGTATGGCAGTCTTTCACTAACAGCACCAAAGTCGTAAAGAGTGCCATGGTAACTACCAACTCATGAAGCAGAAGCCAGAGGCTTTGCTGCCCGAGTGCAGCCTCAGAAGAGGAGCCAGACACCTAAACCTGGAGCGAAAGCATTCATTCAAAGTGGTGTAGGCATTTTGTAGCAAAGATAGCAACAAAGATAGCAACGTAGGACAACACTGAAGGTAAAACACAGGCTGTACACTCTGAAACCATACCAACTGGAAGGGCAAAGACCAGTACTCCTTCAGTTCCAGTAACAAACATGATCCAAAGTACTGCACCATATTTCCCCACACAGAAGGACATGTGGCAATTCCGTCACCACTTGGCCTTGTTGTTTTACATCCATTGCGGAGCAACAAAAATAGAATCAAAATAGCGACAGGAATAGCACAAGCAGAATGCCTCAAAAATGCTAGAAAATAAGAAATGTATAAAAGACAGAGGGGGTCATTACGACCTCGGTGGTCTTTTCGCAAGACCGCCGAGGTACCGCCGTGCTGAAGACAGCCAGTGGTGGCGGTCTTCTGCGCCACGTATTATGACCGCTGGCAGCCCGCCGTCCTTTTTCGTATGGAAAGCCGCCAGCAGCCATACTGGCGGACGGGGGGAAAGTGGAGGCTGCTCAACCTCCACCGCCACCTCAACAGAACACCGCCCACTGAATCATTTCCCATAATTCGGTGTGGTGGTGTTCTGGTGACGGTGTTCTGGTGGCGGAGCTGCCCCCATGGATCCCGTCCCCTCCCGGAGGATCAACGGACAAGGTAAGTTGATAGTCCGTCAGGGAAGGGGGTGGGGGAGTGTTGTGTGCGTGCATGGGGGTGTGCGTGTGAGAGTGTAGAGGGGGTGAGTGAGTGTATGCGTGCGGGGGGGTGTTGTGTGTATGGGAAATGTGTGCGGGTCGGACGGTGTGCATGTCTGTATGTGTGCGGGTATGTGTTGTCGGGTGTATGTGTGCATGTAGGGGTGTGTATATGTGGATGTTGGGGGTGTGTGCGTGTAGTGGTGTGTATAGGTGCATGTTGGGGGTGTGTGCGTGTAGGGGTGTGTATATGTGCATGTTGGGGGTATGTGTGTGTAGGGGTGTGTATATGTGCATGTTGGGGGTGTGTGCATGTAGGGGTGTGTATATGTGCAGATTGGGGGGGTGTGTGTGTAGGGGTGTGTATATGTGCATGTTCGGGGTCGGGTGGGGAGGGGGGTTGTGCCACGTTTGGGGGTGGCAGGGGTGTTGGGATGTGGGGGAGGATTCGTGGGGGTAAAATTCAATGCACAGATTCACTGAAATGCAGTGCCAAGTTAGTATGCAAGAGCATTTGCACTTCTAAGAAAGACTGGGCAACTTGGATTTCATAATTTTGTCAGGCAGATGTCAATGCCCCGTCTTTTTTGAAACTATAAGGATTTCAGTCAGCTTAACTTATCAAAGTTAATTTTAGAAATAGGGACTGTTGTTAAGCAGGTAATTTCCCCAATCTTGTGGCGGATATAAGATATTCATACAGCAAATCATGACCTTGGAAATAGTTACTACATAGGGGATACCTGGTTTCAGTTCACAGCAACCTTGGTCATTTAAAATCAATTAGAACATTGAATGAATGATAGGTGCTCTGTTGAAGAAAATTAAATGCTCCAGGTTCCTAATGGCTATTAAAAGCCTTGAGTGCCAACATTCTTATGTTTTTCACATAGCAACAGCTTTGAACAAAGACCTCATGGAGCCGGAGGGGATTTAAATCCCCCTTGGGCTCTGTGAGGTCCTTGTTTTTTATTACAACATTTTGCCCTCTACTGGTGGAATGTTCAAACAGCTTTATAGCCCTTTGTAACTGGGGTAAACAGCCATTAAAGTGCCTCTCCCTTGCTAAAGGCCCTCGCCTTCATCTTGGGCTTTCAATGCTGAGGCGAGCCTTTAATGGCCAGTATAGCCCACTACTATATGTCTATAATAACTTTCATTAAAGAGTAACAGTAATACTGACTTAATCAATGATGCGGGAAATCCCTTCAAATAACAGACCAATTTAGCCTAGGACACATTGCAATCTCCATATAGTGTTATCTCTTTACAGACTAATGAATGGCCTAGAGAAATTCCACATTTGTTCCCACTAATAAAAACCTCTCTGTTCTTAGTCACATATCTGTAATCGAAGGGAAGAAACCAAGTGTCATGTACAAAATGTCCACTCAACTGCTCCTCTCTTCCCATTTGAAAATGTTTCAAACATGATGTAAAATGTAATGTAGACATCAATAAATAAATAAATCAATGAACAAGCCAAATATCAGGAGTTTCTGCTACAGTGTAATGCAGTTTCTCTGAATGCTCTATATTAAGCATAGTGTAGGTTGCGTCTTTTTTCAATACCTGCTGTATATGTACAAGTTATAGGGCAAAAACTATTATGCTGCATTCAAATATTTCCATGGCACGTAGTTTGATTTTAAAACCTGCACTGTACAACTCAATTGCAAAATCAACCTCAACTGACTTAGAGGAAATGTTGAAGCATAGACTTGTCACTTTGTATGAAATATAATACAGATGACACAACATTGTTCTATGTATAAATATGAGTAGACAATGAAGTCATGCCATTATTGACAACAGCTATGCCTTTTCTATATTTTCCTTATCAATTTCTCACAGACGTTGAGAAGCTTCTTGTTGGGAATTTTTCCAAATGTCATTGCAAATGTCATATATGAAACATTTAGAATGGGGAGATTTAGAACCTAAGAAAAAATCTTGTAAATCCATTTTGTCTGAAAAGTGTGATACAAGTTGCTTAACTGCTGACCAGGTGGAATATTCTAACCATTCCTGGAATAACTTTCCTACAATATAGGCACTAACTACTTCTGAGTGGTGTGACTGAATAGACCAAGGGTCTGGTTTGTTTGTTTTAAACCCCAGAGTTTTAAAAACAGGAAATGCAGCCATTAGTTTCAATGGGCCACACTAACCACTCAGCTGAACCAGAAATGGAAGGGTTGTGTGAACCATTCTGTACCATTTCATTAGGCTATTGTTGCCAATCAAACCATGCAACAGAGGCAATGCAAGGTGTATCAGAGTTTTTAACATTAGCTAACCCAAGACAAGTAGACTGTAGGACTGTTTTAGGTAAAAATGCTAACTGTTGAGGGATCAGACAAGCCCTAAATAAAGAATAAATGCCCTGGACTATCAGTGTATTCCCTCAATTAGATTTCACATCAAAATTGCCTTTCAAATACTCATACCACTTTAGTGTCAACTGGGAAATAAGGGAATCAGAATAAATCAATTTAATTTGTGTCTGCATTTTATCTTTTCTTGGGAAGGTTTATGCCTATAATAAACTGAAAGTGGGTCTGTGGGGACGTGATCAGAAAAATAAGGGCAGATTTACAAATATTGTTGAGGGTTCTCTAGTGGTGGTATGTACAATATGATAGTATGAAAGCTTTTCACAATAATTTGCAGAATTCAAACACAAATCCTAAAATCTGAATTCCATATAGAATTCTAATTCAGGTGGCATATTAGAGACAGTTGCAATGTCCCATTCTTCTGAAGTTAAACCTGGGGTGACAATGTCATCCATAAAGATCTTAAAACATAAGGACTTTGCAAAATTTCAGTAGGACCGAAACTGACACTGGGAACCTAAACCCAAACAATACCATTGTGGATAGGAAATGCAGTAAGGTTGACAAGGGACAAGCATCTTTGGACCTTATATGATGAAGACTTTGGTGTAAGTACTTCAGTTATCAGTTCTGGACAAGAGCAATCTGAAAGACAGTGTCCGTTCAACAGAGGGGAATAAATGGTAACAAAGGCAATACAACTGAAGAGATAAAACAGTGAAGCAAATCTCAATGGCAGGACCATGGAGGAATCAGTTAAGTCTTTTTCAACCAAAACAACAATGTAGGTGCAAAATGCAAGGATGTATGTATTTTGGGAAAAACCATCAATGTCAGCAAAGTAACCAGAGGCAGTCTAAGCAAAAACAAGGACCTCTTTAACCCAAGGACAACAGTCTGTTGATCATCAGGCAAAGGAAAACAGGCAGTTGATAATAATTTAATTGCCAGGATCAGCAGTAGAAAACTGTAAACTCATATAAGACATCTATCATGTATAGGCAGTAGTAACAGGCACCAATGCAACTTTAGCATCTGGAGACCCTAACTAGAGAGTAAAATTTTAGGACTTCTTACAGCATGTGGAGGGATCTCCTGAGGTGTAGGAAGATGAGATAAGGCCCTTGTGGCCTGGTGTAGGGAACTGGCCACATGATGTAACTTAATCAAATCAAGGGAAACCTGTAATTTCTGTTTACATCCAGGAAGCGGTGGCAAAATCATAGTTTGAGTGCCTTAAACTGCAAGGACAGGCACCAGAGAAGGGATGACGGGTAAAACATGCTTGTCTGCAATCTTATCCTGGACTAGATCCACAACTTTAGGAATCAAGCCAGAAGTCTGTGGTTGTGCTTTCACTTCGTCAGTGGCAGAATGTTTAGAAGTTTCATTTGACCATTCATCTTGAAAGTCTTGTAATTCCTTTCAGACAGCAAAACGTTCATTGATGTCAAAAGATTCATCTGCTGCCACTGTGCCTGGGTAATCAAGATCTGGAACATACATTTGGACCATGAAAAGGACCTCATGTGGGGTCTGACCACCTAAAACTCTTCTAGGCAGAATATTTAAAGCTCTTACAGACCTCATAAAGGTGATGGGTCCATCTACGAAATGAACCTAATACTCAGGTTGTTAAAAACTGCTTTAAGACACGTTTTTTTCTTGTCCACTGTTGAATTTCCCTCAGGATGATAGGGGTAGAATAATGCAAAGCAACACTCAGGGTACCCAAGGTATCACAGTAAGCATCAGTGGAAAAGCTAGTCCCTGGTTCGAGTGGAATGTTGCCATTGTATATGTACTGGTAGAGACCTGCAAATCTTTGGTAACAGCTTGAGCGTCAGACAATCGATGTGGTCACACGAATAGAAATCAAGTACAAAAAATTGACAGCCAAAAATATAAATATAAATGTACCATCAGTTTGGAATGGTCCACAATGATCTAAATAGACACATTGTAATGGCTTATTTGAGATTAAAAGAGGTATCTTCAGTGGGCCTGTCATGGTGGAACTTTTAATTTGTTGGCACATGATACAAAAAAAAAAAGATTGTTTTAGTCTGTTTATAAAGACCCTGCCACAAGTAGCATTTCTCTTACAAGGAAACTGTAGCTGTCACATCAGCATGGGGAGATGCTAATCCTCCATGAGCAGCAATTATTAAGTCTAACCTGTGTTCTGCTTGGGTATCACTCAGTCAACATCGTCAAAGAGCTCTCCAACCCCTGCGCCAGCTCCAACGTCATCACGCCATCACAAGAACTCTGCAACTCCCTCGCTACGTTCTTCCACCGAAAGATCGCAGACCTACATGACAGCTTCGGACCCCAGACCCCGCTGCCCACCACCGAACCAACAGCCCCCACCACTACACTCAACTCGTGGACCCCCATCAGCTCTGAGGAGACCAGAATCACCATGAAAACCATCCACTCCGGCTCCCCCTCGGACCCCTGCCTCCATCACATCTTCAACAAAGCCGACTCCGTCATCGCCCTCTATCTCCGGAGCATCATCAACAGCTCGTTCTCATCTGCCACCTTCCCCGAGAGCTGAAACACGCGGAAGTCAACGCCCTCCTGAAAAAACCCACGGCTGACCCCAATGACCTGAAGAACTTCCGCCCCATCTCTCTTCTCCCCTTCCAGGCCAAGGTCATCGAGAAGACCGTCAACAAGCAGCTGACCAATTTTCTTGAAGCTAACAACTTGCTCAACCCTTCCCAATCAGGATTTTGGGCCAACCACAGCACAGAAACCGCCCTCATAGCAGTCACCGACGACATCAGAACTCTGATGGACAACGGAGAAACAACCGCTCTCATCCTCCTGGACCACTTGGCTGCCTTCGACACTGTGTGCCATCGCACCCTAATAACCCACCTCCGCACCACTGGAATCCTAGGACAGGCCCTTGACTGGATCATCTCGTTCCTCTCTGACAGAACCCAGAGAGTCTACCTCCCTCCCTTCCTCTCAGAACCCACCGAGATCATTTGCGGCGTACCCCAAGGTTCCTCGCTCAGCCCAACTCTCTTCAATATCTACATGAGCCCTCTCGCCGACACCGCACGCAAACACATCAACATTGTCTCCTACGCCGATGACACCCAACTGATACTCTCCCTCACCAAAGAGCCAACCACCGGCAAAATCAACCTACAGGAAGGAATGAATGACATAGCGGAATGGATGAAGCTCAGCCGCCTAAAGCTGAACTCAGACAAGACGGATGTCCTCATCCTCGGACAATCCCCTTCCACCTGGGACGACTCCTGGTGGCCCACGGCTCTGGGCACCGCACCAACCCCCTCAGACCACGCACGCAACCTCGGATTCATCCTGGACCCCCTCCTCACTATGACCAAGCAAGTCAACGCCGTCTCGTCATCATGCTTCAACACCCTACGCATGCTCTGAAAAATCTTCCGATGGATCCCCACCAGAACCAGAAAGACAGTTACCCATGCCCTCGTCACAAGCCGTCTGGACTACGGAAACACCCTATACGCAGGGACCACTGTAAAGCTACAGAAACGTCTTCAACGCATACAGAACGCCTCCGCATGCCTCATCCTCGACATCCCTCGCCACATATGCGCCCACCTGAAACACCTGCACTGGCTCCCCATCAACAAGAGGATCACCTTTAGGCTCCTCACCCACGCACACAAAGCTCTCCACAACATGGGCCCCGAATACCTCAAAAGCCGCCTCTCGTTCTACACGCCCACCCGTAAGCTTCGATCAGCCAGCCTCGCCCTCGCCACCGCCCCACCTATCCGCAGAACCACCGCAGGAGGAAGATCTTTCACCTAACTGGCAGCCAAAGCATGGAACTCCCTCCCCGCACACCTAAGAACTACCCAGGACCATCTCGCCTTCAGGAAGCGCCTCAAGACATGGCTTTTCGAGCAGCAGTAACCCCCCCCCCAGCGCCTTGAGACCCTCTCGGGTGAGTAGCGTGCTCTGTAAATGCATTGATTGATTGATTGAGTCACACACCACTGACAAAAGGAATATTTAGAATATTTTTAATGATGTCATTGAACAGTTTAAAATCTCAGTGATATGATGCAGGGGCCAAAAACACAGGGGGTAATAGAAAAGAAACATAACACACACCTGACCACCCAACAGGTAGTTGGTAATATCCATAGTTACCACAAACAAAATATGTATTATGTGAAGCTGTAAAACTACTATTATTTACACCCTCAATAGTTAAAATCAAGGCACAATTGCTTATCCCTACTGGAATTCGCCCAATGCTACTATACATAAATCTGCTTTAGTTTTTGTAACAGAAATCACAAATTGTTCTTTCTTGTCAGAGTCTCTTATATTTGTGAAGACATATGGTATTGAAACATTGTCCGGTTGATACTCTTCCCATTCCCATTTAGTTCCTTTGGCTTGGGGATACCCATCTTTGTCTTGGTAGCATACTTTATTAAGGCGAAAAAGAAGTCTGCCCTCTGTACGTTTTCCAGATGCAAACAAAAGCGTATACCAAGCTTGACAAGAACCATTGTGTGAAAAAGGAAGAGGAATGAAAGGTGTTCCTCCTTTCTTTTGATGCTCAGGTATCATTCCACATACCCAACAGTTAGTAGTATTTGAAGCATTATGAGTATGATGCAACATCTGAATGAAAGTATTATTGAAGTACGATTGACGGTGCTTCTGCTCCTGATAGGAAAGCGTAAAGTAATAGTGATCCTCTGGTACTGGAGTAGTGGCAACAAAAAACTCACGAGCAGGTGCCTTCTTTTCAACAAACCAGGTGATTATTGCTATAACCACCTAAACAACAACAAACCCCATAGTACTAATGATCAGTTTGTTATTCATTTTAGCAACAGTGATAATCGACCCTTTCAGAAATTAATTAAAAACAATCGTTAAAGCTCTTATCCCTGGGCAGCCGCTGATTTCTTCACCACGGGCCAAGACGGGTGTCACTATTCCAATGCATGGCTGATCCCCCCCCCCCCTTGCCACATTGGCTCTCCGTTTCACTAACCCAGGGCGGTGGCTCAACCAGTTTTCTCCAGCACTACGGGGTCTTTCCTCGGTCTCAAATTATATCGCAACACTGCAGAAATCGTATGGTCTGGGAAGATCTCTGCAGATTCGTCAGGTGATATGGCATGGCCTTTCTCTGTAGTCAAAATCTCTTGATGATTGGTCAGCACAGCAGGTTCCACCAAGGTAGGTAGCACTCTCTTGCAGTGAGTACTATGGACCCAATTCTTTCGGTTTGTCACTCGAACTGCTGTCCTTGTCGCAAGGAGCACCTGTTCTGGGCCTCGCCACCTTGGTTCCAAGCTGCTTGATCTTTCAAAGGTCTTATTCATCACCTGGTCACCAGGTCAGAGTTCATGGCCTTCACCTGTAGATCTGTCAGGAAGTGCTTCTCGAAGCTGTTGATGAATAGAAACCAAATTGTCGGTTAACTGTGCCAAGTAATCATTCATCAGGACACAAGGTACCTCATATACAGAATTTGGCTTAGGAACTCCCCAAATGTTCATTGGCCTTCCAAACACTATTTCGTAAGGAGTAAGGACGATTCGAGAGTGTGGCACTGACCTAATAGACAATAATGTCAACGGTAATGCATCCGGCCAAGTTAAGGATGTGGAAGCCTGTATCTTCGCTAACTTCAGCTTCAAAGTAGCATTATACCTTTCCACCAACCCTGCTGATTGTGGGTGGAAAACCGCATGGAACTTCTGTTTGATCCCTAATCCTTTCAGGACATACTTAATAACCGCCCCAACAAAATGAGGTCCGTTATCATTCCATAAAAGTCTGTGAACACCAAACCTAGGGAAAAATTATTTCAAAAGCACCTTCGCTGTGGTAATGGCAGTATTATCCTTTGTGGGGTACGCCTCTATACATTTACTGAAGGCACATACCACCACCAAGACATACTTTAAATTGTTGCAGCGTTCAAGCTGAATATAATCCATTTGTAGAACTTCAAAACGTGCAGTTGGTGTAGCAAACCCTCCCGCAGGATAACGTGTCCCTTTTCCAGGATTGTATTGTAAACAGATCAAACAAGACTGTACTACTCTCTTAGCTGTACTGGAAATTTCTGGATGCTCCCAAACTTGAGTAAGCAACTTCGTTATTGTTGAAGCTCCAACATGTGCCAGCCCATGTGCCATTTGAACCATAGGTTGTACAACAGCTATAGGCAATTTCCATTTATCCATCTGCTTATTCCGCCAACAGCCCTCATCATCCAATTCTCCTTCTTCAGACCATAGCTCACGTTCTTTCACAGAAGCAGATTTCTGTATATCTAATACGTCTTGTCTAGCATTATGCCAACGTTCAGCTTGTGACTTCACTACATACATAAAAGTAGTACTTCGCTGCATCGCAGTCTCACGTGCTACACGGTGCGCAAGGGCATAAGCTTGCCCTATCTAATCGGTCACTTTCTTGTGTGCACTACATTTCACAATAGCTAGTTTCTTTGGATATGTCAATGCAGTCAAGAGGCTATGCACTAATTCTCCGTGCATTATCTGCATCCCGTGGGATGTGAGAAAGCCTCTCTCCTTCCATAGCAAACCAAAATCATGAGCCACTCCCAAAGCATAGCGGCTGTCTGTATAAATGTTCACACATAAGTCAGTACTAAGCTCACATGCTCGTGTCAAAGCTATTAGTTCAGCTGCTTGAGCTGTCTTCTGTGGAATACGAGCTGTGTCCACTACCATGTGTATTGTGGTGATTGCATATGCAGCTGAGGTCGTACCGTCTGGCAACTTCAAACAAGACCCATCAACCCACAATTCCCCGTCTACATCTGGAAGGGGCGTATCTTGTAAATCAATACGACACTTTGGGGGTCATTCCGACCCTGGCGGTCCAAGACCGCCAGGGCCGGGGACCACGGAAGCACCACCAACAGGCTGGCAGTGCTTCCCAGCCCATTCTGACCGCGTCGGTAAAGCCGCGGTCAGAAAAGGGGATCCAGCGGTTTCCCGCCGGATTTCCCCTGCATGGGCGGTTTTTACCGCCAGGAACAGGATGGCGGGAACGGGTGTCGTGTGGCCCCTGGGGGCCCCTGCACTGCCCATGCCACTGCTTAGCAGACAGTGAAAATCGCGACGGGTGCAACTGCACCCGTCGCACCCCTGCAACTCCGCCGGCTCCATTCGGAGCCGGCTTCCTTGTTGCAGGGCCTTTCCCGCTGGGCCGGCGGGCGCACTTTTGGCGGTCGCCCGCCGGCCCAGCGGAAAGCCAGAATGGCCGCCGCGGTCTTTTGACCGCGGAGCGGCCATATGGCGGTGACAGCATGGCGGGCGGCTACCGCCGCGGTCAGAATGACCGCCTTTGTCTTTTCTTCGGTAAGGAATATACAATCATGTCTTTCTTGTGACTGAGGCTGAGTCACCGGATATGGCAACAAAGTGGCTGGATTTAGTGTTGCACATCTCTTCAGTGTAATGTGAGGAGCCAGCAATGTCAATTCATATCCTGTCAGGCGAGCGCTAGTAAAATGTTTTGTCTTTGTTTGATTTAAAAGAGCATCAAGTGCATGTGGTACTAACACCAACAACTATCCCTTCACTCTGACGTATTGACACAGCTGTTGCAGCAACTGAACGAAAACACCCAGGCAACGCTCAAGCGACAGGATCATGTACTGCTGAAAAATATGCACAGGGACGCTGCTTATCGCCATGTGTCTGTACTAAAACTGACAATGCACATCCATCTTTCTCATGTACTTAAAGTTTAAAAGGCTTCATGTAATCTGGAGTACCTAACACTGGTGCTGAACAAAGGGCTTGTCGTAGCTGCCGGAAAGCAGTCTCACATTCATCTGTCCATGGGAGGGGCATTGGAGTATCTTTAATCAAAATGTGCTAGCAAAGGTTTGACACTGTGTGAAAACCCTAATATCCATTTCCTACAAAAAGAAGTAAGACCAAGGAATGCACAAACATCTTTCTTAGTAGAGGGTACTGGTGGGTCTAAAATTGCTTGAATACGATCTAACTTAAGTGCACGGCCCTCCTTAGACAAAAGGTAACCTAAATAGGTTACCTTTGGTCTACAATATTGCAATTTCTTTTGTGACACTTTATGATGGTGTGAAGCAAGAAAAGTAAGTAAGGACAAAGTGCACTTTTCACATTGCTAAGGGGTATCAGCTGCCAACAAAATATAATCGACATATTGTATGAGAGCCACACCTTCAGGCAAAACAAAAGAATCAAGTTGTTGTTTTAACGCTTGACTATAAATACTTGGACTCTCAGTATAGCCTTGAGGAACTCTGCAAAATCTAAATGATTGTTTATTCAAAGTAAAACCAAACAAATATCGTCTGTCAGGATGAATAGGTATTGAAAAGAAAGCATTCTTCAAGTCTATCACAGAGAACATAGTTGCTGTCGGGGGAACCAAAGTAAGAAGTGTTGTGATGTCAGATTCCACAGGATATTGTGGTATCACAATCTTATTGACTTCTCGTAAATCAATAATGAATCGGTAAATCCTAGTATCAGTATCCTTTTTCAGAATAGGAAGAATCGGACTGTTACAAACATTATACGGAACTTCCTCAACCACTCCAACTGCAATAAGATCATGCACAATTTGTGTGAGTGCTTCTTCGCCCTCCTGTGAAATTTTGTATTGAGGCAAACGTGGCAATACAGCTCCCTCCTTCACACTAATATGTACCAGTGGAATAATCATTTGTCCTGCATCAGCATCTGAAGTAGCCCACAAAGTACTAGGGAGTTAAGCTAATGCAATATCCTCTTTAACAAGACAAACTCTTTCCATCACAGGATGAATATCATTTAAAATAACACGCACCCCTTCAGGAGAGCATCGTATTGTAGCCCTGAAATACTTGAGCATATCAAGACCCACAATATTGTCTGGTGTATTTGGAGAAAGCAAAAATGGACATGGAGCAGTACATTTATCAACATGGAATGCAAGCGGTAGTGACAATGGGCTAGCGGAAGGTGTTCCATCGAAACCTATCGATGTAATGGTTAAGCCAGACAGGGGAGCCCTTGGAATCAATTGTTTAGACAAGGCGCCATGAGTAGCTCCTGTATCAACCAGAAACTGATCAGTAGAACCCAAAACATGTGCTGTTACATAGGGACCCCTCTGATCTACTGGAACTTCAACTGATTCCTTACCCCATCCTAGGCTATCCTATGCATAAGCAGAATCTTGGAAATCGGGCTGCACATAGTTAGACATCTGGTATTAGCTCTGTCTATCAAAAGTGTTAAACCCATCCTGCCCTCGTACATTAGCATCAACCCTAGCATGATCATTCGTGCTTCTTCTAGGCCCTGAATATCCTGAGCGATTTCTCATTTGTCCCCGACCACATGAACACTGCTGAACACATAGTGCTGGACAATCGGCAGCCCAATGCCCAAATTTCTTACAATACGCACACTGATCAACAGACAAATTCGAACGAGTGTAAGAAGAACCGTGAGATCCACATCCACCTCTATCACTACCTCTAAAAGGCAGACCATAAGCTTGAGCCAACATAACCTTCGTCTTTAATTCTTTAATCTTTTTATCCTCGCTACATTTGCTTCTAATTCCTGATGTTCCTAATACTGAGCCATAGTCAAAAGAGAAACCGGAGTAGAGGCAGTCCATGAACTTTCACTAGCTTTTAGATGACTAGCTATTCCTGGTAACAGATTTGCAACATATTTATCGACAAACAAATGTCTGCCCATATCATCTGACAATAACTGGCTGCTAAAATCATGAAATGCTTCTTCAAAGCGTGTAAAGAAATCAGAGACCTATTCATCTGCCTTTTGCTTACAAGACGCTAAAACAGTCCAATCTATCTTTTTAGGGGGAATAACCGTTTTTAACTTAAGTAATATGGCTGCAGGAAGATCTAGAATCAACTGATATGGCTTTTTATATTCTTTTCATGAAAAGAATCAATTCTTTTCATGACGCCGCAAAAACTACATGATCATCAATTTTACGAACAGTTCTCCACATATCTGGCGGTAATATCATTCCGAAAAATAAATCAATGTCAGCCAAAGTCACAGTACAAGAACTAATTGCTCCCTCAACTTCCTCATAAAAGGCGGCTGGATTTTTCCACAGGTCAGGTAATGCTGTTTTAAGTGCCATTACATCTGCCCTATTCCAAGGAGTGTACACCCAATTATAAATAAAATAACCCTTAGCATCAACAGAAGTTTTATCATCACTTGTACCCAATCCTTTAGGAGGAACATACAAAGGCGCGGCCTCCCACATTGGTTTCGCGTGAACTATCATAGTCTTATCTGTTCCGAAGATGGAAACTTGCACACGCCGGTCTGAGATGTCTGTGCAACTACGTCCACTGCCCTTTTCTCCTCCTGCAAACGGACTGCCACCACACATAATTTCACCAAACGCCTGATTGCATCAGCCACCTGGGAGAAATAAAAAGACCATCATGCATTTGCTTATGATCAGCTGCTACATCATCGGGCTCTAACTCATCAGAATATTTCCGATATAGTTCAATAACTTCTGTGCCAAATGCCTCAGTAAAATATAGCTGCTCCTTTTCCGTCCAACCTTTCATGTTGTCTAAAAGTTCAGAAGCAGAGACAACGCTACAAATTGTTTTACGAGCAATAGATCTAAGCTCAGACGCACGTTCAGCAGGCAACATAGAGCGACTGTCTCGTATCTTCTGTTGCTCCGAACCGGAGACCGGAGCTAACTCATGAGGGGCAGAAGGAACGACATACGGAGGTGGAGGGCGATCTAGTAACAAAAAATCATTGTGTGGTTTATTAAGGATAGGATAGAGAGGTTGCCTAACGGTGTATTGGCCAGTTACCTGTAATGTACGTTCTTTCTCTTCTAGCTCCTTTAAGTCATTTATTTCTTTCTTTCTCATTTCCAATGCTTTCACATATACATTCTTCCACTGCTCTTTCTCAAGCAAGGCTTGCTCACGCTTCACTCGTCCACACACTTGTTTCTCCCACATTCGTACACAGTCAAACATATCTTGCCTAGACCTTCGCTTACACATACATTGTTCCACATACTCAATCTTTCGCAAATCAAATGACCCATGCATAGGCCAACGTAACTCAGGATCCGCACAAGTGTTTTATTCCATAATGTGCTGTACATTATAGAAGAAAGACCATGTTTAACATACATATCTCTATTGGGCATCCCCTCTGGGGTTGCGATTCTTCCTGTCTCAAATTGGTACCATTACAAAAGCAGCACATCCTACGAAGTGCGCTAAAAACAGGCATGCCAAAAATAGTGCAGAATATGCAATATTATAATCAAAGTGGCACTTAAGGTGCTGTTAAAATCAAAATTAAATTGGAGAAAATTCTCCTCATTACCTGCCTATATAAATTGCAATTTATATATAAATTCAAAGGACACAAATTGACTAGTCACCCAAAACACGAGAGCCACAGTAAGTAGTGCTAAACTTCATTACCAAACAAAGGCATCAAAACCCACAGCAAGTGCCGTAAAACAACTCTTACCAATCACAGGATGTCCAGGTTCCAACTGCCAAGTTCTAAAATTGCCAAGTTCAAATGGTCACTGCATGACGAATGAACAAAAAGGATCTCAGTCGAGGACCGGCGCCACCTGGTTGGTCAAATCAGAAAGAAGGGAAAAACGCCGTGGTTGCCAAGACTCGGGTCTCCTCAGGCATTGATCGTCCGCAGCGAGATCCCAATCATTCGTCGCGACCAATCCGTCGGGCGTCCGAGTCTCCGATGAGTCCCTATTCGGGCGCCAATTTGTTGAAGTAAGCCTCAGCAAGGCCTACTAGTGCAAGGGGTTCGCCCTTCTCTGCACAAAGTCCTCAGACCATATAGGAAGAAGTTGGCACAGAAACTGAAATAAAAGACAAAGTTTATTAAACCTGATGAGGTGGTACCACAGTTCAAACAGCACCCTTCGGTAATGTTTGAAGCAGCACACTGAACTAAGAGAGCATGGCCCTTTATACCCACGCAGGGGCTAAAAGAAGGTGGTACAATTATAGAAGCAAGACTTACGTACATGTAAGGTCATATGGAAATGCACAGTTGACAGGTAGGAGGAGCTAACAGTTTCAAGGACTAGGTGACACATCACTGTCTGTTACTGATCACTAACAGCTGCAGATCTTACTGGGCATGTGTGAAAGTGGGAGATGCTAAATATAACTTGTCACTAGACAAGTAAATGCTATTTATGGGCCCTCAGCACTCGTTATGCCAACCTCCTAAGTATCCCTTTAAGCATGTCTCCGGCCTGCCATTGCAGAGCCTCTGTGCGTAGTTTTAAACTGCCATGTCGACCTGGCAAAATATCTTTGCCAGGCACAAACATTCCATTTTTATACATATAAGTCAACCCTAAGGTAGGCCAGCGACAACCCAGAGTTTAGGGTGCAATGTACTTAATAGGCAGGGCATGTACTATTAAGTTTTACATGTCCTGGCAGTGAAAAACTCCCAAAATGATTTATCACTACAGGAAAGTCTTATCTCTCCCATAGAAAAACATTGGGATTACCATATTATGGGCCTCATTATGACATTGGTGGTAAATCCTGCTTACTGCCGCGGTGACGGCTGCCAACATACCATCATGGAGGTGAACATCCGTTTGCCATATTATGACACACACACACCAAACCGACAGAATGCTGCCACAAACACAAATCTGCCAGACCAAAGGTAAGTGTTAAATTGTCAGTACTAACTCCCATACCGTTACACCAACAAAACAACGCTTGGTTGAGGAAATTGCCAAGGTAGAGCCACAGCTGTTAGGAGCACAGATCCAGCAGATCTCCATTGCCAGGAAGATGTACCTATGGCAAAGAATCATGTACCAGGTGAACGCCATGCGACAGCATCCGCGAACAAAGGACAACATCAGAAAGAGTTGGAACGACTTACAGGGTAAGGTGCGTTCCATAACAACAAGGCACCAGCTTGTTATCCAGAGGACTGGTGGTGGACCCCCACCTCCTCCCCCACAGCTGACAGCATGGGAGGAGCAAGTCCTGGCAATCCTGCATCCTGAGGGACACACTGGAGTTGCTGGAGGACTGGACACTGGTGAGTCAATGTTTAGTACCTATCCCCCCATACCTGCATGCCACCACCACCCCTCATCCTGACACCCTTCACTCCACTCCATCCCACACAGTGCACCACCACAATTAACTAAACTAAGTGCCAAGCCATGCATGCCATACCCACTGCATGCACATCCCTCCCAGCCCTGCATGTACACCCACCACCAATCCATAAACAGCATGGAGAACTAATAATCCAACAGTACATCACACGAGCCATGGTAGGTTCCAGACACAGGTCAAGGCAGCACATGCAGTGTAGGTCCTCTCCTATGGAAGGTCAGGAAACAAGTGATGGATCAGATGGAAAATGATGGTCACGTCCGTGGCAGTGCATACCGTCACCGCCGGCGTCGATCACCATTGGCCACTGTACCCCACAGGGCCCAATATTAACCACTGAGGAATTGCACGACAGTTCCCAACAGCCTCCTGCCACGGCGTACAACATCAGCTGCATTACCTCACTTCCACCTGTCCCTCCACACATGACAGGCAGATGCTATTTCAAGGGTTGACAGCCCTATGGAATGATACTGCATCACAGGATACATAGGCACATACTTGACAAATCAATCTGTCCCATAAAATGTTTACAGATGGCGGACTATTGTTGTGGCTCCATTGTTTTGTTTGTGACAGCCTCCTCACTCTTTTGTCCCTTACATACCTACCTCTGCAGAGGAATAGAAGATGGAGACATACCCCCATGTACAGACCCCTGATGGACATGGCTACACTGGAGGACATGCACATTATCCTCACCTATAGGCTGGACAGCGCCACAATCACAGACCTGTGTGCCCAATTGGAGCCTGACCAAATATCTGCTATCCGTCATCCCACTGGGATCCCCCTCTTGTGCAAGTGCTATCAGTTCTCCATTTCCTGGCAACTGGTTCTTTCCAAGTGACAGTAGGCTTGGCAGCAGTAATGTCACAGCCAATGTTCTCAATAGTGCTGAAAATAGTGTTGTCTTCCCTGATAAAATACATGTGCAGCCACTTTGCCTTCCCCTAGGTTGAGGATTTGGCCACTGCGAAGGCCTGGTTTTATGCAATGGGACATATCCCCAATTTTATAGGGGCAATTGATGGAACACATATTGCATTTGTCCCTCCCCCCACCACCAGAATGAACAGGTGTTCAGGAATCGTAAGGGTTTCCACTCTATGAATGTGCAGATGGTGTGCTTGGCGGACCAGTATATCTCCAACATCAATGCTAAGTATCCTGGGTCGGTGTATGATGCCTTTGTACTAAGGAATAGCAGTGTCCCAAATGTGATGGCCCAACTACAGAGGCAGAGGGTGTAGCTAATAGGTGAGCCCTGGTTCCCACCCAGTATATGTTGTTGTATGCCTATGGTGTTGGTCATATGGGATAGTGTGTGGCTAAATGTTGTCCCTCAATATTTGTAGGTGACTATGGTTACCCAAACCTATCATGGCTGCTGGCCCCTGTGAGGAATGCTAGGACAAGGACTGAAGAATGTTATAATGAGGCACATGGGCGAACCAGAAGGATAATTGAAAGGACCTTTGGCCTTCTGAAGGCCAGGTTCCGGTGCCTCTGTTTAACGGGTGGATCCCTGTGCTACTCACCTAAGAAGGTCTGACAGATAGTGGTGGAATGCTGCATGTTGCACAACCTGGCCCTCAGACGCTATGTCCCTTTTCTGCTGGAGGAGGAGACTGGAGATGCCCCTGTGGCAGCAGTGGACTCTGTGGACAGTGACGATGAGGAAGCAGAGGATGAGGATGTGGACAACAGAACATCTGTAATCCGTCAGTTCTTCCAATGAGACACAGGTGAGACAGTGCAACTTTACATTTCAATGAATTTGGTTGTATTCTGTGTGGCAATGGCATGCTGGTATTTCCCACTTCTATGCCCCCTTACTGTTACCTCTGGCTATTCATTTTTCACATGTTGGTGATTTGACAAATGCTCCTGGTGTGATCACAACAGCCAGGTACAGGTCATTGATTCTATGCTCATTCCATGTACAGTTCATTTGCAATGGTTGTACCTGTTTCAATCAATACCTATTTGAAATACATGACATATTTAAAATCGATTTATATCAAAGAGTGTTTATTGCGGGGGTCTTGGCAAGTGTCTCTGGCTTCTGTCTGGATCGCAGGTAATGTTTGCGGGGTGGTTCACCTTCTGCAGGGGGAGGGATGCTGGTGGCCTGTGAGTCCTGTGGCGGGGCCTCCTGGCCACTAGCAGCAGTGGAAGTGGAAGGCTGTTCAGTTGACAGGGTAGTAGCATGGGCCCGCTGGTGTGACACTGCCTCCCTCATAATGTTTGCCATGTCTGCCAGCACCCCTGCTATGGAGAACAGGGTGTTGTTGATGGCCTGCAATTCCTCCCTGATCCCCTGATACTGTCCCTCCTGCAGCTGCCTGTTCTCCTGCACGTTGTCTAGGATGTGGCCCATCATGTCCTGGGAATGTTGATAGGCTCACAGGATCTCAGAGAGTGCCTCCTAGAGAGTCAGTTCCCTGGTCCTATCCTCCCCTGGCGCATAGCATTCCTTCCGGTCTCCCTGTTGGCCTGTCCCCTGAACGATGTGCCCACTGCAACTGACCCCATGTCCCTGATTGTCTTGTGTGCAAGGTGTGGGCTTGGGTCCTTGTACAGGTGGGCACTCTGCTGATTGATGTGTCCTGGGGACAGAGGTTTGGAAATGCTGGGTGGGTGCTATGGTGTTCTTTCCTGATGGGGGAGGCTCTGTGGTGGTCTGTGACTTGGCTGGGGTAACCGCCTGTCCAGTGGTCCCTGATGGGCCAGGCAGATCGTCCAGATCCTGAAGAACAGATTTACTGTCATCACTGTGGGCCTCTTCAGTTGGGGGACTGGATAGTGCTGACACCTCCTCTCCAGTGACATTGGCTGGAGTACCTGTGGGGATGTAAATGATGTGTTATGGTTAATGTGTATGACATATTGTACATCCCTGGCCTCCCCTCTATGGTTGGTATTGCCCTGCCAGCTTTTAAGAGTGTATGTTGGTGTATGGTGGGATTGTTAGTTCTCTATGTTGTTAATGCTTCGTGATGACTGTCCATGGAGGGCTGTGAGGAGTGTCCATGCATTGGTACAGCATGCAGGGCTTGGCATTGGGATCAGAGAGATGTGATGGTGGAGGGTGTGAGATGGAGTGGAGTGATGGGAGTGAGGGTATGTGATATCTTGCAGGTATGGTGGGTGATAATAGTAGAGAGTTGACTTACAAGAGTCCAGTCCTCCTCCAACTCCGGCCAGGCCCTCAAGATGCAGTATTGCCAAGACTTGCTCCTCCCATGCTGTTAGTTATGGGGGAGGAGGTGGGAGTCATCTAGATAGCGAGCTGGTGTCTTGCTGCTATGGAACGTACCTTCCCCGGTAGGTCGTTCCACCTCTTCCTGATGTCGTCCCTTGTTCTGGGGTGCTGTCCCACGGTGTTGACCATGTTCACGATTCTCTGCCATAGCTCCATCTTCCAGGCTATTGATATTTGCTGCACCTGTGCTCCAAACAGCTGTGGCTCTACCCTGACGGTTTCCTCCACCATGCCCTTTAACTCCTCCTCAGTGAAACGGGGGTGCCTTTGTGGTGCCATGGTTGTTGTGGAAGTGGTGTGGGTGAGGTTGTGTAAGGTGATGTGTTGGGGTGTGTGATGTGAGGTGCGTGGGTGGTGTATAGGGGAGGGTGGTATGTGGCTCTGGTTGTGTGAGTGGTCTTGCTGTCCCTTTCTGTTGGCAGTGATTTGTAATCGTAAAGGGTTGTGGGTAATGTGGGTGTGTGTTTTATAGTGGTGTGGGTGTGTGGGTGGTGTGTGGGTGTGTGTGTCAGGGGTGTGTTTTTGAATATTCCAATGTGGTGTTGTTTTGTTTGTGGGTGGCCATTGTGAATGCAGCGGTATATACTGCCAATGGTTTACTGTCGTTGAATGTCCGCCATGGTGATACGTGGGTCATAACGTTGTATGTGTTGTTCTGTTGGCATAACGGTGTGAGTTTTTATACCATCACTTTATCACTGACCTTTGATGTGGCCGACTTGTGTTTGTTGCTGAATAGTGAGGGATTGGTGTGTGTGTGTCATAATATGGTGAACGGATATCTGCTGTGGCGGCGGTATATTGGCGGCAGTTAGCATGGCGGTAAGTGGGATTTACCGTCATTGTCATAATGAGGGCCATAGTCAGCAACATACTAACCACATGCAGATGTATCTGCACTCATTTCAGCCATTCTTTTAAAGGTTAGAAGCATTTGCAGATTATTCAACGTGCTAACAGAATGCCAGTTAAAGTTGTGATATAGGAGGTGCCAGAGCAACCTATTATATGTTGCAACGTCTGTTTGAGCAGCACAGACAGATCAATGGCTATGTCATTGTAAGAGGATGGGATGCAACTGGGAAAGTTATGTCCATGGATGCAGACAAACGGGGCCTAATTGAATGCCTGACACAGATGCTTCTCCTTTACGTGGTTTTTACACTAAAAATTAGCAGCGAGGAAGTACAATGGGCACAACTATCCTGTGGTTGCATCTGCTACAGGAGCAGCTGAAGAAGATGTGAATGAAGTGCATGCCTTGGTTTAGAGCCTAAGCTATTGCATGACTTGTAATACAAGGCTGCAAAATGACATTATCACATCCAAAGAGTACATCTGTGCCACCCCACATGATCCACACTACAAAATAATTCTTCCCACTTTCATTCTTTGTTTTGAAGGGAATATTTCAAAATTGAGCAAGCAGGAGACCTGGAAGTATAACTGTTGGAACTTAAAGTCCCACTCAGCAGTTTTGGGGTGCCGCCTTCAACTTCCAGAGAAGGCAGTCTTGTCTCACAGCAGCCAACAACATCAACAAGAACACCAGCAATAACATTATCAGAAGAATCAGACCCAACCACTGCATTGGCTTTGTTTCAAGTGGCAGGCCTTTAGTCTAGTGCAGAGGCAAATACAAAATAGGTTTAGCAAGTGGCAGCACCAATGACATTTCTGCAAATATTCCAGGAGTCTCTTGATGACCCAAAAGAGGTGGATGTGGATCAAAACCTATTGGTGTATTGGCATGGGATATTGCACCAATTGACACAGCTCAGCAGGCTTGGAATAAAGTACCAGGCCTATCCTATGGCCAGTGTGTCTACTAAACATGTGGTCAGTGCAGCTGGTGCACTTGTTACAGTGAGGACTATTACCTTACCTCAAAGCGTGATGAGATTAACAATGATCAAAACAAACCAGCATTTTATACCATCTGATTATACAGTTCCTGAAACACCACAGGAAGAGGGTGATTGCCAGTGTTAGACCTGGCATCCTTGGTATGGTTTGCCCTGGTTTGCCCTGTCTTTTTGCCTCTGCATCCTGTATGGTTGACTGTCTGCTGGATTTAAATTTTTGCTAGTTTTTGTACTCTGGGCACTCTATCACTGCTAGCTAGTGCTAAAGTCCAAGTGTTCTCTGTGTAAATTGCATTGATAATTGGCTTTTCCATGATTGGCATATTTGGTTTTATTAGTAAGTCCCTAGTAAAGTGCACTATAGATGCCCAGGTCCTGTAAACCAAATGCTACTAGTGAGACTGAAGCACTGATTGTGCCACCCACATGAGTAGCCCTGTAAACATGGCTCAGACCTCCCACTGCAGTGTCTATGTGTACAGTTTTAAACTAACAATTTGACCAGGCACAAACCTTCCCTTTTTGTACATGTAAGGCACCCCAAAGGTAGGCCATATGTAGCCCCCCTGGGCAGGGTGCAGTGTATTTCAAAGGTAGGACATGTACTGGTGTGTTTTACATGTAGTGATAGTAAAATTCTCCCAAATTCATTTTTCACTATTGCAAGGCCCATCTCTCCCTTAGGTTAACATGGCAACTGCCTTTAACCCCTTCGCTGCCAGGCCTTTTCCCCCTCAGGTGCCAGGCCTTTTTTAGGCTATTTGTGGCAGGGCGCACTTAGGCCCTCATAACCTTTTATCCACATAAGCTACCCACACCAAATTTGCTTCATACCCAGACTTTGTGGGTTCCCCTGAAGGAGACCAAGAAATTAGCCAAAATACAGTGAAAATTTCCCTAAAAAAAGAAATGGGAAAAAGTTCTGCAGAAGAAGACTAGTTTTTCCCTGAAATAGGCATCAACAAAGGGTTTGCAGTACTAAAATCATCAGTTTCACAGCTCTCAGAAACAGGCAGACTTGAATCAGAAAACTCAATTTTTCAGCACAATGTTGGCATTTTACTGGGACATACCCCATTTTTTACGTTTTTGTGTGCTTTCAGCCTCCTTCCAGTCAGTGACAGAAATGGGTGTGAAACCAATGCTGGATCCCAGAAACATAAACATTTCTGAAAAGTAGACAACATTTTGAATTTAGCAATGGGTAATTGGTGTAGATCCGACAAGGGTTTCCTACAGAAAATAACAACTGAAATAAAAAAATGTGGAAATTGAGGTGAAAAAAAAACAGCCATTTTTCTCTACGTTTTACTCTGTAACTTTTTCCTGCAATCTCAGATTTTTTATGCAATATACCGTTATGTCTGTTTGACTCTTTTGGTTGTGGGGATATATAGGGCTTGTAGGTTCATCAGGAACCCTAGGTACCCAGAGCCAATAAATGAGCTGCACCTTGCAGTGGGTTTTTATTCTATACCGGGTATACAGGAATTCATTTGCTGAAATACAAAGAGTGAAAAATAGGTATCAAGAAAACCTTTGTATTTCCAAATTAAGCAGAAGATAAGGTGCTGAGGAGTAGTGGTTATTTGCACATCCCTGAATTCTGGGGTGCGCATACTAGCATGTGAATTACAGGGCACTTCTCTAATAGATGTCTTTTTTACACACTGTCTGATATTTGGAAGGAAAAAATGTAGAGAAAGACAACGGGCAATAACACTTGTTTTGCTATTCTATGTTCCCCCAAGTCTACCGATAAAAATGGTACCTCACTTGTGTGGGTAGGCCTAGAGCCCGCGACAGGAAATGCCCCCAAACACAAAATGGACACATCACATTTTCCCAAAGAAAACAGAGGTGTTTTTTGCAAAGTGCCTACTTGTGGATTTTGGCCTCTAGCTCAGCCGGCACCTTGGGAAACCTACCAAACCTGTGCATTTTTTAAAACTAGAGACCTAGGAGAATCCAAGACGGGATGACTTGTGGAGCTCTCACCAGGTTCTGTTACCCAGAATCCTTTGCAAACCTCAAAATTTGGCTAAAAAACACTTTTTCCTCACATTTCAGTGACAGAAAGTTCTGGAATTGTAGAGAAGCCACAAATTTCCTTCCACCCAGCGTTTCCCAAAGTCTCCCGATAAAAAAGATACCTCACTTGTGTGGGTAGGCCTAGTGCCCGCAACAGGAAATGCCCCAAACCATAGCGTGGACACACCACTTTTTTCCACAGAAAATAGAGGTGTTTTTTGCAAAGTGCCTACTTGTGGATTTTGGCCTCCAGCTCAGCCGGCACCTTCGGAAACCTACCAAACCTGTGCATTTTTGAAAACTAGAGACCTAGGGGAATCCAGGATGGGGTGACTTGTGGGTCTCTGACCAGGTTCTGTTACCCAGAATCCTTGCAAACCTCAAAATTGGCTAAAAAACACCTTTTCCTCACATTTCGGTGACAGAAAGTTCTGGAATCTGAGAGAAGCCACAAATTTTGTTCCACCCAGCGTTTCCTCAAGTCTCCCACTAAAAATGATACCTCACTTGTGTGGGTAGGCATACTGCCCGCGACAGGAAATGCCCCAAAACACAACGCGGACACATCACATTTTTCCACCAAAAACAGAGGTGTTTTCTGCAAAGTGCCTACTTGTGGATTTTGGCCTCTAGCTCAGCCGGCACCCAGGAAAACCTACCAAACCTGTTTTTCTTTTAAACTAGAGACCTAGGGGAATCCAAGATGGGTTGATTTGTGTGGCTCACACCAGGGTCTGTTACCCAGAATCCTCTGCAAACCTCAAATTTGTCAAAAAAAAACACTGTTTCCTCACATTTCGGTGACAGAAAGTTCTGGAATCTGAGAGAAGCCACAAATTTCCTTAAACTTAGCGTTCCCCCAAGTCTCCCGATAAAAATGGTACCCAACTTGTGTGGGTACTCCTAGCACTCAGGACAGGAAATGCCCCAAAACACAACATGGACACATCTCATTTTTCCACCAAAAACAGAGGTGTTTTTTGTAAAGTGCCTACCTATGGATTTTGGCCTCTAGCTCAGCCGGCACCTAGGGAAACCTACCAAACCTGTTCATTTTTTAAATCTAGAGACCTAGGGGAATCCAAGATAGGGTGATTTGTGGGGCTCTCACCAGGTTCTGTTACCCGTAATCCTGTGCAAACCTCAAAATTTGGCTAAAAAAACACTTTTTCCTCACATTTCAGTGACAGAAAGTTCTGGAATCTGAGAGGAGCCACAAATTTCCTTTCACCTAGTGTTTCCCCAAGTCTCCTGATAAAAATGATACCTCACTTGTGTGGGTAGGCCTAGTGCCCGCGACAGGAAATGCCCCAAAGCACAACGTGGACACATCACATTTTTCCACCGAAAACAGAGGTGTTTTTTGCAAAGTGCCTACCTGTGGATTTTGGCCTCTAGCTCAGCCGGCACCTTGGGAAACCTACCAAACCTGTGCATTTTTGAAAACTAGAGACATAGGGGAATCCAAGATGAGGTGACTTGTGGGGCTCTCGCCACGTTCTGTTACCCAGAATACTTTGCAAACCTCAAAATTTGGCAAAAAACACACTTTATCCTAATATTTGGTGACAGAAAGTTCTGGAATCTGAGAGGAGCCACAAATTTCCTTTCACCCAGTGTTTCCTCAAGTCTCCTGATAAAAATGAAACCTCACTTGTGTGGGTAGGCCTAGTGCCCGCAACAGGAAATGCCCCAAAACACAACGTAAACACATCACATTTTTCCACAGAAAATAGAGGTGTTCTTTGCAAAGTGCCTACCTGTGGATTTTGGCCTCTAGCTCAGCCAGCACCTTGGGAAACCTACCAAACCTGTGCATTTTTGAAAACTAGGGACATAGGGGAATCCAAGATGAGGTGACTTGTCTGGCTCTCACCAGGTTCTGTTACCCAGAATCCTTTGCAAACCTCAAAATTTGGCTACTAAAACACTTTTTCCTCACATTTCGGTGACAGAAAGTTCTGGAATCTGAGAGGAGCCACAAATTTCCTGCCACCCAGCGTTCCCCCAAGTCTCCCTATAAAAATGTTATCTCACTTGTGTGGGTAGGCCTTTGCCCGTGACAGGAAATGCCCCAAAACAAAAAGAGGACACATCACATTTCTCAAAGAAAACAGAGGTGTTTTTTGCAAAGTGCATACCTGTGGATTTTGGCCTCTAGCTCAGCCGGCACCTAGGGAAACCTACCAAACCTGTGCATTTTTGAAAACTAGAGACCTAGAGGAAACCAAGATGGGGTGACTTGTGGGGTTCTCACCAGGTTCTGTTACCCAGAATCCTTTGCAAACCTCAACTCTTGCCTAAAAAAACACCTTTTCCTCAAATTTCGGTGACAGAAAGTTCTGGAATCTGAGAGGAGCCACAAATTTCCTTCCACCCAGCATTCCCCCAAGTCTCCTGATAGAAATGGTACCCCACTTGTGTGGGTAGGCCTAGTGCACGTGACAGGAAATGCCCCAAAACACTATCTGGACACATCAAAATTGTCAAATAGAAAACTACCTGTTTTTGCGGGGGCACCTGCGTTTTTGGTCCCAGGCTCAGCAGCCATCTAGGGAAACCTACCAAACCCAGACATTTCTGAAAACTAGACCCCTGAGAGAGTCAAGGGAGGTGTGACTTGCATAAATCACCCAATGTTTTCTTACCCAGAATCCTCAGCAAACCTCAAATGTAGCTAAAAAATCACATTTTCCCCACATTTCTGTGTGGGATCGCCACACTGGGACACATTTCCTACCACCCACCGTTTCCCTCAGTCTCACAGTAAAAATGATACCCCACTTGTGTAGGTGGGCCAAGTGTTTGTGACAGGGAAGAGCCAAAAACACGTCAAAATTGAGGGGGAACCAAAGTGGGTCCAAAAGGGCAGTTTGAAAAAAAACATTTTTAGGCTGACAGGTGCAGCAGAAATGTTATCGGTATAGATGAGACAATGCTGGGTGGTAGGAATTTTGTGGATTCCTGCAGATTCTGGAAGGTTCCATCACAAAAATGTGGGTAAAATGTGAGCTGTAAAGTTGCAGGTTTGCAGGGCATTGTGGGTAAGGAAATGGTGCAGGATGAATGTGAAGCACACCACCCTGGAATCAACTAGATGTTTAGTTTTCAGATGTGTCTAGGTCTTGTGGACTTTTCTGCATGGCAGCGTACCAAAGTTAAAAAAAAGTGCAGCCCTCATCATTCCAAGTGGGATGATTTTGAGAGTTACCAAGCTCTCATGGCCCAAATGTAAAACAAAAACCAAAAATAATCAAATGTCCTCTTGCTTGCCATGGGATAAGATGTCTTAGTGTGTGGGGGAGAGCTGAAAGACTGTTAGACCCTTCAGTTCGGGTGGGGGCATAACCAGGCCCATACTGATTGGTAACCACCACCCCACTATTTTCTTTTATTTCTTATATTCCCTGGCATCTAGTAGACTTTCTGCCCCCCCCCCCAGTGTGTGGATCGGGGGTAATTGCCCAATCTGCCCACAGAACAACTTTGGCCCCATTTATTTGGGGTGGGAGTATGGCCATACTTTACATATTTTTTTTAAAAAATCCCTGGTCTCTGGTGGGCTTTCTGTCCCCCTTGGGGGCAGATGGGCCTTCCAAATATAGGCCAATCTCCCCCCTAGGGGGGGCAATTATGGCCAACAGTAATGTGCCCCCATGGGGAGGGACCCCTGCCCAAAGGGCTGCCCCCCCCCAAACAAAACACACACATACACACACACCAATACATGGTGTATAGAGGTTTATGCCCCCTGTGGGGGCAGATTGGCCTAACAAAAATAGGTGGGCAGAACAACTTTGGTCCCATTTATTTGGGGTGGGGGTATGGCCATACTTTACATATTTTGAAAAAAAAATCCCTGGTCTCTGGTGGGCTTTCTGTCCCCCTTGTGGGCAGATGGGCCTTCCAAAAATAGGCCAATCTCCCCCCAAGGGGGGCAGCTATGGCCAACACTAATGTGACCCCATGGGGATCGACCCCTGCCCAAGGGGCTGCCCCCCCAAACAAAACACACACACACCAATCCATGGTGTCTAGAGGTTTATGCCCTCTAGGGGGCAGAAATAGCCTAAATACAATTTGCCCCCCAGGAGAGCGACCCTTGTCTAAGGAGTCGCTCCCCATACATAAAAATAGAAGTAAATAAAAAAATATATATGTCTCTGGTGTCTAGAAGTTTCTTCCCCCCCTCCTGGGGGCAGATCGGCTTAATTATATTAAGCCGATCTGCCTCCGGGGGGGGCAGAAAAGGCCTAAAAATAGTTTAGCCCCCGGGGAGTGGCCCTTGCAAAAAGGGGCCGCTCCCCTTATGCGTTGGTATATAAAAAAACAATCCCTGGTGTCTTGTGGTTTCTGCCCCCCATGGGGGCAGATTGGCCTAACTATATTTGGCCAATCTACCCCTGGGGTGGCAGAAATGGCCTAAAACTAATTTGGCCCCCCGGGAGCGACCCTTGCCTAAAGGGTTGCTCCCCAACCATAAAAAATATAAATAAACAAAAAAAAAGTTTCCCTGGTGTCTAGTGGTATTCTGCCCCCCCGGGGGCATATTGGCCTAATAGTATTAGGCCATTCTGACCCCGGGGGGCAGAAATGGCCTAAAAATCATTTGCCCCCCCTGGGGAGCGGCCCACCCCCTTATGCGCAATTATGAATAAAATGAATAATCCCTGGTTTCTAGTGGTTTCTTCCCCCCTGGGGTCAGAGCGGCATAATTATATTAGGCCGATCTGCCCCCAGAGGAGGCAGAAATGGCCTAAAAATATTTTGGCCCCCCGGGAGTGACCCTTGCCTAAGGGGTCACTCCCCAAACATAAAAAAAATTCAAATAAAAAAAATATATATATCCCTGGTGTTTAGTAGTTTTCTGCCCCACCTGGGGGCAGATCGGCCTAATAATTTTAGGCCGATCTGCCCCCAGGGGGGGCAGAAATGAATTAAAAATAATTTCCCCCCCTGGGGAGCAGCCCTTGCCAAAGGGGCCGCTCCCCTTATGCACAAGTATGAAAAAAAAAAATACCTGATGTCTAGTGGATTCTGCCCCCAGGTGACCTAATAATAATTTGCTCCTCGGGAGTGGCCCTTGCCTAAGGGGTCGCTCCCCAAACATAAAAAAATAAAAATAAAACATAAAAAAATATCCCTGGTGTCTAGTGTTTTTATTCCCCACCTGGGGGCAGATCAGCCTAATAATATTAGGCCGATCTGCCCCCAGGCAACCAGAAATGCTCAGAGAGACATGAAAGGAGAGGAAAGGCCTTTCCTCTCCTTTCATGCCTCTCTGCCCCCTCCACGTGATCGGAGGAGAAATGCTTTTGCATTTCTCCTTTGATCAGCACTGGAAGCTGAGCTTCCAGCTCCGGGGGACAGGCTGGAAGGGGAAGCCCCTTCCATTCTGCCCAAGGGAGGGGGTGCTTGGGCATCTGGGGGAGAGCTAGCGCTTCCCCCGGTGGCCCGAGCAGGACAAGCTGTACTCGTCCTTGGCACCGGGCTACCTGTGCCGAGAACGAGACCAGCTCATCCTGAGCACCAGAGGGGATAAAAATCTTTTAAGTGCAGTTTCCCATTAGGAGCAGATAGAGACCTGGAGCTTGGGATCTCTGAACTTACAATTTAGAAATACATATTTTGATAAAGTTTGTTTTAGGTTGCCAGTTTGAAAGCAACACTTTCAGAAAGTGGTAATTTTCTTGCTTAACCATTCTGTGCCTCTGTCTGTTTGTAGAATCCATGTCTGGGTCAGACTGACAGTTGGGCTGTTTGTAAATTCCCTTTATACAGTGACACAAAGGGAGGCGGCGAGTGTCCTGCATATCCTGATGAGTCTCCTTAGCTAGATTAGGGGAGAGAAGCTGACACATGCACCTGAAAGGGCTGTGCCTGTCCTCACACAATGCAGTCTCTGATCCCTTGGTGTGTGTCTGGGGCCAGGCCTGGCCATGGCAGGATCTTGTAAACAATAAAGATTTTCCTTTGACATTTGCCTACTATAAATGCAGAAATAGGTATAAGTAGTAAACCCCAACCCCAGACTTTTAGAACACTTCTGGATCAAGCTGAACCTCTACAAGGAGAAGAGCTGATAGATGGAATAGATGGAGGAGGAGTACTGCCTCTTTGCTGGGTTGGTCTGCAGTTGCTGATTCTGCCTTAGAGAGGACAAAGACTGGACTTTGCTGTGTATCCAGCTTGTGAAGTTTCTCCAAGTGCTTGGACTCAGCTTGCTTCCTGTTAAGAAGTCTCAGGGAGAGCAAAGACTTCACCTACCAGCCTCTGGGTTCATTTGCTGTGGACCCTAACTCGTCAGGTGATGCCTATTCCATATTTTAGGCCCTTGGGAGTAAAACCTAGTTAAACACCAAGAAAAATCAAGTGCACTGATGTTGAATGATGCCTGGAATGACATTGTTGCCTGACCTCAGGACGACGCCTGCAACCATAGCCGTGGTCTCTTCTGGAGGGAAGACCCTGCCTGACATTGCAGGCCTGACGTCACCGCCCCGCTAATGTACTGTACCTGGGGGTCCATATGACTCAATGACTAGCGCCATTGGTGTTGGATTGTTGGGAATGACTCTGCCACAACATTGTGATTACACCAAATTGAAGCATTTGTGTTTCTAAGCATGATATTGAAGTTTAATCTTTGAACATTCATAACATTGCTTGTGTATGTTGGAATTTTGTTATTTTGGTCTTGTTTTAATCAGACAAATATTGGCTATCATTCTAGACTGATATGGAGTCCTGTTAGGGCTATTTACACTGTGTTACTTTGTGAGATTGTACAAATACATCACACATTGCCTCTCAGATAAGCCTGACTATTTGTGGCAAGCTACCAAGGGGTTGAGCAGGGGCTATCCTAGGGGTGTATCTGCCTGATCCTGAATAGCGTGAGGGCCCCTGCTTGGACAGAGTGCAAACTGTCTGCCAACTAGAAACCCCATTTCTAACAGTCAGAATCAACTGTGTTTGCTGACCAACTTCTAGGTGAACCACCTGAGGTTGAGGACGAACTCTACTTCCCGGACTGAGTATGCCAGTGCCACTATAGAACTTTTGAATTATTTCCCGTTGAACTATTTTCTTTTTTTATTTCTTTGAGTGATTGTGAGTGATGATTGATGATGTATGTGGTGTCTGACAGTGAGGGAGGGAGTTCAACAATTTTGTAAACTTGATTTCTATGATTTGAAATGTTTGAGAGTTGATAATTTTTTCCTGAAAGTAATTGGCCTTTCAAACTTAGCAAAAATTCCCTCCAGGGTCCACTCCTTTTTTCTGGTTCCTCAGAGACCAGGCCAGTCATTTTAGTTACGAAGCATAAATCTACACAACAATGAGTGCACTATACAGGTCTACCTCGCTTGGTTTGGGACTGGGACTGAGTTACTCAGAATCAGAAGAAGGAGAAGGAGAATGGAAGGACTCAGGGTGGAATTACCTGAACAGCTAGCAGGAGAAAGTTATTAATTTCAAAGAGAAACCAAGATGATGGCAAAGACTCTGAGGCATAGTACTCACTGAACTCTGTGGGCTGGAGAGAGATGTGTCTATTTGGGAAATGCTGCTTGGTGTGTGTTTGCTGCATTGCTGACTCAAATGTGAAAATCTTCTTTAGGTTCATGCTCTGCCTCTGAGTCATCTTGGTACACTCCTGACTCCTCAAGACGTTTCCAGTGCTTCCAGTGTCCTTCTCCTTTACTTCATAATACAGTGACTGTTTTTCAATACACAGGCCTTATCCTATCCATCTCCTGCATGAAGAAAACTAGGGGAAAGCTTAAAACTCCAGCTTAGCTATTCTACAGGTTCAGCCAGGCAGCTAAGAGTGACAGACATTCTAAGAAGAATGGTGTTGCATGACCCAACGTGACCATACAGTATCATTTTCCTCTTAACAGTGATATTTTTAGAACTGGGTGGGGTAATTTCAATCCTCGATAATTTGTATTTTTCAAATCTAGAAGACGTAACATTTAGAGATATACTATCTTGGGTCTCTCTGGGGCAGAAGGATTGTTTGCAATGAATTTAACTGAACTGTGTCATACTAATCCCTTTAGCATTTCCTTCCACAACAGATCGATGATGGTATACTGCTCATCAGCTGATTAGTACTATTGTTATGGTTTCTTTTGTGTAGTTTTTTTTCTTCGTCACACCTTCCCCCAAATCTGCTTTCCCATCCATTCATTGAGCTGCTAACTCTCTTCACCCTGGCTGTGTGATTTTTTGAGGTGCGCCTGGGGCTCTCTGGGACAGAAGGACTGTTTGTAATGAATTTAACGGGATTTTGTTATACTTATCCCTTTATTATTTCCTTCCACAACAGATTGAGGATGGTGTGCTGCTCACCTCCCCAATTAATACTATTGTTATTGTTTCTTTTGTGTTTTCTCCATCACACCTTTCCCCAAATCCCCTTTCCCATCCAGTCATCCAGAAGAGCTCCCTTGTTTATTCATCTGAGCAATCATCCAATCATCCTTTCATTCTTCCTATTATATTGACCCATAGCCACCATGTTCGGTTTTACTTTCTCCCATCCAGTCTTTTACCAATCCAATCCATTATCCATCTATTCTGTATCTACCCTTTTTTTCAATCATCCATTCACCAATTCATCTATGTATCTAATAGTCACCCACACATCCTTTCACCCACCCACACATGCTTTCTTTTCACTCATTTCCACATTCTTTCTTTTAACCTTTTGTTCTTTCCCATTTCCATCAAGCCAAGTGAACTTTATGTGAGCTTTTGCTGAGCTGCAGATAGAAGAGGCCATAACTCAACCACTGCTGAAGCTGGTAAACTGGGGGGTCCATTGTCATGGGTCACAATGAAGCCCTTTTTGTCAATGAGTATAATAATACATTTCAATAAGCAAGCAATGTGACTTAACACTGCCCATCCATGCAGCTGCTTCTCCCTCTCCAACTGACGCTCCTCCTGCAGAGAAACTTGACCTGGCTGCACTGATGGTAGGTGTGGCTAGAAGAAAACATTAGACATTTTTAGATGCCACATATGCCTCCCCTTCATTTTTTGTGTGAAAAAAATACAATTGCAATACATCACTACAGTTCAGTTAGCACTGCAGTATCTTCTATCAAAAATATCATTCTGGGCTTTTTGTGGATTCACACTGTTAGAAAAGGCAAACTGACTATCCACCTATGCTGCAATGTCATGGGAACTGCTGGAATATTGTACATATGAATTACACAACACAACATTAGGGGTTTGGGGATTGGTCCATGACCAAGGCCATTCTCTCATTAATTGTCAGAGCATGAGCAAGAAAATGAAAGCCTTCTCACCAAACATACATGCTGAATACAAATTTAGAATACTAACTTGCTTGGGCCTGCAGTCTTCACAGTAGACATATCAAAAATATATTGTTAGTCTTACAGTACCACAAGGTATATAGGGGAAAGAGAAAGACCACCAATGAACCAGAACTAATCTATAGACTAGTACAGACCAGAAAAAGTCATCTACCAAAAAAACATGAAATAACAAGAAATCAATAACAGGAATTAAAATATGGATAGAGGGGTTTAGAAGGGAGAATTCTTTTTTAAAGAAACTAAACAAGACAAAAAATAAAATAGTATAATAGTGGGCAGAGGGAAAAGTTAGGTGAATAATAATAATAGATAATTGGACTTACTGGTTTCAGCAGAGCCCTTAGCATTGGCACTGGTGGGCAGCACCTCTTCCCCTGCTCTTGCCCCACCCGTCTCTGTGCTGCTCCTGTTCTTACCATTGGGTGCTGATGTAAGAAATAAAGAAGATTTAAAAGAAAAATTTGTGTTACACTTAGGCCCTCATTCTGACCCTGGCGGATACAATCCGCCAGGGCCAACGGGCGCGGGAGCACCGCCGACAGGCCGGCGGTGCCCCTAAGGGCATTCTGACCGCGGCGCTAACGCCGCGGTCAGACAGGGAAAACTGGCGGTCTCCCGCCAGTTTCCCGCTGCCCTGGGGAATCCTCCATGGCGGCGCAGCATGCTGCGCCGCCATGGGGATTCCGACCCCCTTCCCGCCGGCCTGGCTCTGGCGGTTCTTACCGCCAGAACCTGGCCGGCGGGAACGGGCGTCTTGGGGCCCCTGGGGGCCCCTGCAGTGCCCATGCCCATGGCATGGGCACTGCAGGGGCCCCCTAACAGGGCCCAACTAGGCTTTTCAGTGTCTGCGATGCAGACACTGAAAAGCGCGACGGGTGCTGCTGCACCCGTCGCACGCCTTCCACTCCGCCGGCTCGATTCCGAGCTGGCTTCCTTGTGGAAGGCGCTTTCCCGCTGGGCCGGTGGGCGATCTGAATCAGATCGCCCGCCGGCCCAGCGGGAAAGTCAGAATACCCCTCGCGGTCTATTGACCGCGGGGCGGTATTCAGGCGGCTTCCGACGGGCGGGCGGCAACCGCCGGCCGCCTAGGTCGGAATGACCACCTCAATCTCCACAAAATTATTACAATAGGCAAATTAATTAACATTGTACTTATCTAAATCAGATCGCCTATGGTACCAATATTGACTAGTTGGCTATACTCCTAAAGTCCCTTTTCCAAATTTCCTAAACAAAAACTACATTTGGAACTAATGCATTGCAATGAATGATCTTTGATTTTATTCTCATTTCTCAACCCCCTTGATGGACCAACTAAGTTTCCCTTTTTTGCAATGCATAAATGCATATTAGTACTATACAGTGTGAAATTGCTTGGAACTGTAATAACCACTTAAGGGAAGTCACAGAGAATGCTAACTTACTGACATCACTAATTCAGTATGATGACAGGAGGACAGAGGAGTCTGCATTGCAATGTCCTCTAAAATATTCAACCAAAGCGAGTGCCAACGAGTACAGTGAGGTAACGCCCAGTACCAGCCTGCCTCAAACTGGAACATAATAATATTCTTAATGCAAACTAAACGTAAGTTACCTCTGTGTGTCAGCAGCATGCTATTCGAAAAAAATAGCACTGCAGTGCACAAACACAATAAAGTAAATAGTTAATTCTCACCAAGCCCCAGAATCTTGACACCTAGCAGGTCGAGAAGGTCCTGCTTCTGGTCCAGGATATCTGCACAACGGTACAGCAGCTGCTGGGTGGTGCACTGGCCTAGCTGGTGCACTGCACACACCTGCCCACTCACCCCCAACACAGCTGATGATCTGGCAGGGCGTACCTGCTTTCAGGCCTGCTGTCAGCATTGAGGGGAGGCGGTGGTGCTCATAAAAATACAGTGTTGCCACCTCCACCTCACAAAAGATGGGATGAGCCTGCATCCCTTGGGGATTGCACCGCTCAGGCAAACCACATGGTGCCGTTCGCAAGGGATTTTGAACCTGAGGGCGAGGACATACTTTGTGTTGTGCTTGACATAAACGTGAATGGGCATGATGGGGAAACTCCATCCATGGAACTCTTTTGCAGTGTAGTGGAGATTCTTAACTACTCCATGAAGTTCTGCATTGCACGACTCCGCAGACTCTGCCCAGGCCTAACTATAAACAGTCCTTCTGTCACAGAGACCCAAATTATTAGATATGTAAATGTTCTGTCTTCTATGTTTGTAAAAATACAATTATTTAGGAGTTAATTCAACTCACCCACTTCTAGAAAATGTGATTGTTAAAAGAAAAATGATGCTGTACTGCCAAATTGTGTGGTGTGTCTCCATTCTCTTTGGGAATGTCCATCACTCTTGGGTGGCTGTGTGATCTAGTCTGGTAGGTAAGCAGGAGTGCTGAGCTCAGCTTTAGCCTTTTGTTCATGCTTGAGAGGAGAAGGCCTGTGGATTATAAAACAAGAACTGTATTGTAGAGTCAAGGAGAATTACAGAAAGAACTCATCTTCAAGAGGGGTGTACCAAAAAGACTCTGAGGCAGCGCAAAAAAAGAGGAGTTTCAAGTTTGACTCCAGTGCAGCAAACACACTCACCAGCATTTCCCAAATCAACATACCTCTCTCTATTCCACGTAGCTGAGTACTAGGCAACAGAGTCATGGTTTCCCTTCAAAGTTGATAACTTCCTTCTTCTAGCTGTTGAGGTACTCCCGTCCTGAGTCCATCCATCCTGCTCCTGACTCTGAATTAACTCCGCCCCAGTCCTGACCCAATTAGATAGACCTGTAGTGCATTGTTGTTAAAAAAACATGTAGAGAAATATAATTGCAGTATTTTGCATAGATTTGTCTTTGTTAACCAATGTTACTGGTCTGGTCTCTGAAGAACCAAAAGGAAGGAGTGGATCCCACAGGTACATTTTCATTAAGCGAGTTTGTAAAGGCCAATGAACTTCACGAAAAATGATCAGCCATCAGGCACCAAACATTACAATTCATCAAAAGCAAGTTTAATATTAATTGTTCATCCTCCCTCACTGTTTGACAACACATAAATCATCGATCAGAACTCACTATCACTCCCTCGTTGGTCAATAGTTGTAGTTATCTCTTCCAATCCGAGCCACATAGGTACACAATTGTATCTTTGATGCAGGCAGCACATTGGAATTTGGTAATGGCACTCCTATAAATCATTGATCTTCTGGGGCAGCCCTGCTAAGTGATGCAAAAAAAATATAGGCATGCAAGGGAGGAGGGCATTGCCTTCAATGTTATGAAGGAATTTTGGAGGATTCTTCAATGCACATTGGTTCAACTCCAATCTGGCCACACATGCAATGTGACTAAAACTAGTGGGTAGCATGAATTAGACACAATCACAATCATCCACTAGCTGCTTTTATTTGTTTACAAAAAAAGAAGTTCACAAAAAATATTTAATAAGTTCTAAGGTGGCACTTGCATACTAAGCCTGGGAAGTAGAGTTTGTCCTCAAACTCAGGTGGTTCACCCAGATGTTGATCGATCTGCACCCTTGATTCTAACCTGTCATTCTCCTCCTCCGCGTATGCTGTTTCAGGAATGGTGTAATTGCATGGTATGGAATGTTGGTTCATTTTGATGATGTTCAATCTCTCCACATTTTTAAGACAAGAGACTGGCCCTTCTCACTGTAACAACTGTATCAGCTGCACTGAACACACTCAGCAGACACCATGGCTACAGGATAAGTCAGATACTTTATTGCCAGCCTGCTAAGCTCTGGACATTGGCACAACTTTTCATGGCAATACACCAATGGGTTTTGATCAACGGATACCTTTTTTGGGTTATCCAGACACTCCTGGAACATCCTGTGCATTGTCATTGATGCTGCCACTTGCTTGACCTCTTTTACCTTCACCTCTGCACTAGACTTAAGACCTGCCGCTTGAAACCCAGCCAATGCAGAGGTTGGGTCCAATTCTTCTGTTACTGTTGTTGCAGGTCATCTTGTTGCTGGCTGCTGTGATGTGACAAGACTGCCTTCTTTGGAAGTTGTAGGTGGCACCCTAGAACTGCAGAGTGGGACTCCAAATTCTAGCCATTCTTCTTCCTGGTGTCTGGCCTGCTCAACAATCCATCTCTTGTATTTTGAAACATCACTTTCAGAAAATGGAATGAAAGTGGGTAGAATATTTTGCACTGTGGATCAAGTAGTGTGGCGCCGATATGCTCTTTGGATGAGATGATGTCATTTTGCAGCCTTGCATTGCAAGCCAAGCAAAAGATTATGCTCTCAACCAAGGCATGTGCTTCTGGGTTTTCTATCACACCTGCGACTGTGAATCTTTTAGGCACCTTGTTTAGTTGGTGCTATAGCAGATGCAACAACAGGATAGCTTGGCCCATCTTACTATCCCCCATGCTAACTTCCCGTGTGAAAACCTCAAAAAGGAGTGTGTGAGGCATTTTACCACGCCGCATTTTTCCGCAGCCATGGTCATAGCTTTCCCAATTGCATGCCCTTCACTATAAATGACATAGGCCCTCATTACAACCCTGGCGGTCGGTGTTAAAGCAGTGGTAATACCACCAACAGGCTGGCGGTAAACAAAAGGGGATCACAGCGGAAACTGTCAACACAGACAGCCACTTTAACACTTCGACCTCCACGGCGGTAGCAACAAACACCGCAGCGGTCACCGCCAACAGACAGGCAGAAGTCAATGTACCGCCCACAGAATTACAACCCACCCTTCTGCCAGCTTTTCTGGTGTGGTACCAATGCCATCAAAAGCACGGAGGAAATAGAACACAGAAGGGAAACCACTCACCTCTCGACACTCAACGAAGAACCAGGACGCCATGGCGCCCGAGCTACAGGTCCTGCCCATGCTGGTCTACCTCCTCATCTACTAGGAATACGAAAGGCGTCGACGATGACCACGGTTAGTACTACTCCTAGTACACAAGGGTGGGGAGGAAAAAGAGAGTGAGACACACACGCAACATGCAACACGCAACACCCCCACCCCCACCCTCATCCACAACACCATACACACAAACACATGCATCAACATTACATTTATACCCTGTAACCCCCTGGAAGAATGCAGGGACAAAAGGAATTGAGTTAAATCAGTGACATATAAAAAATAGGCATATAAACGTAATGAATAGCAAAACAGTATTTGCAAAAACATACAGGGCCATATTTATACTTTTTGACGCAAAACTGCGCTAACGCAGTTTTGCGCCCAAAAAATTAGCGCCGGCTAACGCCATTCTGAAGCACCATGCGGGCGCCGTATTTATTCAATGACGTTCGCTGGCGTTAGCCGCCAGCGCTGTCAGGTGTGCGTTAAAAAAACGACGTACACCAGGCAGCGCCGGCGTAGGGGGAAAATGGCGTATGGGCGTCCACAAATGGTGCAAGTCAGGCTGAGGCAAAAAAATCGCCTCAACCCGATTTGCGCCATTTTTTTACGACGCCCATCCCCCATTGAAATGACTCCTGTCTTAGCAAAGACAGGAGTCATGCCCCCTTGACCAATGGCCATGCCCAGGGGACTTTTGTCCCCTGGGCATGGTCATTGGGCATAGTGGCATGTAGGGGGCCCCAAATCAGGCCCCCCATGCCACAAAAAAAAAAAAAAAAAAATACTTAACTGGACTTACCTTAATGTCCCTGGGGTGGGTCCCTCCATCCTTGGGTGTCCTCCTGGGGTGGGCAAGGGTGGCAGGGGGTGTCCCTGGGGGCAGGGGAGGGCACCACTGGGCTCAGAATGAGCCCAGAGGTCCCTTAACGCCTGCCCTGACCCAGGCGCTAAAATCCGGCGCTAATGCGGGTTTTTTAGACCCGCCCACTCCCGGGCGTCATTTTTGCGCGGGAGTATAAATACGACGCATATGCATCGGAGTCATTTTTTAAGACGGGAACGCCTACCTTGCATATCATTAACGCAAGGAAGGTGTTCACGCCAAAAAATTACGCTAACTCCATGAACTTTGGCGCTAGACGCATCTAACGCCAAAGTATAAATATGGAGTTAGTTTTGCGTCGAATTTGCGTCGAAAAAAACGACGCAAATTCGGCGCAAACGGAGTATAAATATGCCCCACAATATGTACAGAAGGCCGTGCATTGTCCATTCAAAATGTCCGTGGGCCACTGGGCCAAAAATCATGGGCCAAGCCCACACTTGACTCCTGCCTCAATATGGAGAGAAAACAGCAGGGGCATCAGGTTGAAACATACAGGCACCTCAGGGGGACGGGGTTGGGGGGGCACCTCAGCCGGAAGATGTTACTATGCCACTGCTCCTCGAGGGGGCTCAATGCCCACAGCGATGTCCTGGGGAGTGTAAGGCCACAGTCTCTCAAGTGGGTGGTTTGCCCACTCCTTGGTCCTGGGGAGTGCAAAGCCACAGTCTCTCAAGTGGGTGGTTTGCCCACTGCTTGTTCCTGGGGAGTGCAAAGCCACAGTCTCTCTAGTGAATGGCTTCTCCCCTGGTTCTGGTGGGGCCTTGTGCCCAGTGTGCTTGTTCTGGAGGGGGCCTTGTGCCCAGTGTGCTTCATCCCTGCCAAGAAGGGGTTGAGTGGATGCATGTCTCCACTCATTCTGTTCTGGAGGGAGCCTTGTGCCCAGTGTGATTCATCCTACCAAAGAGGGGGTGAGTGGATGCATATCTCCAATGGTTCTGGAGGGGGCCTTGTGCCCAGTGATGCAGCACTTGGGGTGTGGTAGTTCACATTCCCTCACCTGGGTGTCTGAGGCATGAGATCTGTAGGGACCAGGTTGCATGATAGCCCATGGAGGCAGGGCTAGACTCCATCCTGTGGCGGCTAAGGCTGCAAACTGGTGGGTGGTAGTTCCGGTGATGGTGGGGGTGCTGCCAGTGGTGGTGGGAGGCTCCAGCCCATCTCCTGCAGCCTCAAACGGCTGCCCACTGGGGCTGCTGCTGCTGGTAGTGGTCCTACTGTCAGTGGTGCAGGTGGCGGTGCTTGCGGCGGTGCTTGTGGCGGAGCTGCTGGTGGTGTTGGCCGTGGTGCAGGTGCCGGTGCTGCCAGTGGTGGAGGGAGACTCCAGCCCTTCTCCTGCAACCTCGGATGGCTGCCCACTGGGGATGCTGCTGCTGATAGTGGTGGTGCAAGTGGCTGTTCAGGTGGCGGTGCAGGTGGCGGCGGTGCTTGCAGCGGGGCTGCTGGCGGTGCTGACCGCAGAGCAGGTAGCGGGGCTGGCGGTCATGCTGGTGGGCACCAGTCCTTCACCTGCAGCCTCCGAAGGCGGAAGTGCCTTGCCTGGTGTTTTCTGCCCCTTCCTCAGCTTTGCCGATGCTGTTGTGACCTTGGCTCTGGCAGCTGGAGTTTTGGAGGAGGCCTTGCTGGGTGGTTTGTGCTCCTTGCCCTTGCTGCATGCTGTCCCCTTCTTCACCTTGAAAGGTGGGGGACTGTTTTTGTCCTTTGCAGGGGTTGGTGGCACACTGGCTGGGCTGACAGGTGCCCCCTTTGAGCCTCTCTGAGTTGCAGGTACCACAGCGGATGCCGACTTGGTGGCTGAGGCGCAGGCCTGTGTTCTGGACACCCTGGCCCGAGGGGAAGGACGGAGGGGTAGGGAAGAGGTCAATATTGCCAGGAAGAGCTTTTTAGAAAGACTGGGGTGGGAAGAGGGAGAGGGTTTGGGAGTGGTAGAAGAGGGAGTGGTTGTAGGAGGTGTCTGTCTGCTGAGTTTGGGTGAAGGTGCATGATCTGGATTCTGTGGTGAGGTCGATGGCTGATGGGTGGGTGGGTGCTTGCGTTTGTGTACTTTTGGAGGAGGGGTCACAGACACACTGGGAGAGGACACAGGGGATGTGTGCATGGATGTGGGGGTGGTGATTGCCAGTGAGGGGTGAGTAGTGATGGGCGTGCTGGTGATGGAGGTAGTGGATGAGGATGTGATGCATGCAGGTGTGAGTGGAGACGCTACTGGGAGGGAGGTGGACAAGGAGGAGGAGGGGAACACAGTGGAGGCAGTAGATGTTGGTGTGTCTGCATGGATATGGTGTTTGTGTGAGTGTTTGTGGGATGATGTGTGGTGCTTGTGTTTCTCTGAGCCACTTCTGGGTGTTGATTTAGGTGAATGCTGGTCTGAAGGTGTGTTTGGGATAGGCTGGGGTTGAGGGGATTGAGACTGGGTATAGGATGTTGGAGGGGGGAGGCTAGAGACAGGTACAAGGGCTGCCATCAGTGTTGAGGCCAGAGCCTGAAATGCTCTCGGTTGGGCCGCCACGCCAGAGTGAATACCCTCCAGGTATGCATTTGTTTGTTGCAAATGCCTCTCAACACCCTTGATGGCATTCAGAATTGTTGATGGCCCAACAGTGAGGGATCTCTGGAGGTCAATAGCCTCCTCACTGAGGGCAGCAGGGCTGACTGGGGCAGGGCCTGAGGTGCCTGGGGTAAAGGAGATGCATACCCTCCTGAGTGAGCGGGCACGGGAAACACAATGAGGGACTGCTGGGAGGGCGGTGCTGGTGGGGGGTGGCGGCTGTACCTGTTGTTAGTGTGGGCACAGAGGTGTCCGCCACCACCAGGGAGCTTCCATCGGAGGAGGAGTCGCTGTCTGTGGTCTCCTCTACTGTCCCCGTTGTGGTGCTTCCCTTGCCCTCCGTCCCACTGGTACCCTCACCCTCGGTGGATTCGGCCTCCAGGCCTATGTGGGATGCAGCTCCCTCCATTGCTGGTGCCTCTGCTCCTCCGCCAGGTGATGCTAATGCACACAAGGACAGGGTGACAAAACAAAAAGGCGGGGAAGAGACAGAGGATACACTTGGTCAATGCCAGCAACACCACTACCGTTGGTGTACACAACACACAGGGAGCAGCCCTATGCACTAGGCCATGCACTACCAGTTACTAAGATAGTCACCAGCCCATGGGGTACAAGGCCTGCCACCAATAGCTGCACACCTGAAACCCACAGGACCGTGCCCAGTAGTAAATGCCCACTAACTCTATTGGGGTAGGAGTGCTTCAGAGCCTGCCCAACAAGGGACCTACCCTCCCATCTTCACCCTGGCCTAGGGGCACCCATAGCCCACATCCCCCACCCAGGTACCTCTTAACGCGTGCAAAGTCAGGATTCAGAATCTGTACTCACCCCCTTGTGGCTGCTGTGATGCCTTCAATCGCCCATCCAACTCCTGATAGGCCACCACCAGGATGCGGAACATCAGGGCGGTCATGGTGTGATGGGCACCCCTTCCTTCCTTACTTGCAGTGTAGGTCCTCTCCTGTTGAAGGTCAGGTAGCAAGTGAGTGCACAGATAGAAAATGGAGGTGACGTCCGTGGCAGTGCGTACCTTCACCACCAGCGTACATCGACATTGGCTCCTGGAACCCATAGGGCCCAATGATAACCAATGTGAAGTTGCGCAGGGGTCTTCGACCGCCTACTGTGATGGCGCACAACGCCAGCGGAATTACCTCATTTCCACTTGTCCCACAGGTCAGGCAGCCGCCATTTCAGGGGGGCACAGGGCATGGCACCTAACTGCATCACAGCAGACATTGGCACAGCAACTGATTGTCAGATTCACATCTTGTTTCTGTAAAGTAAACAAATCATCATTAGTGCAATAGATGTGTGAATATGACCCTCTGCTCACCGTTTTCTTCCATAGGCTTTAACCGCTGAGGCTGAATATGAGATGGCAGCATCCTCTGGTGTACAGACCCCTGGTGGACCTTGCAACAATGGAGGACAGACACATTATCAGAACCTACAGACTTGACCGTGCCACAGTCTTAGAACTGTGTGCCTAATTGGAGCCAGACCGGATGTCATCTATCTGCCAGCCCACAGGTACCACCCTCTAGTGCAGGTCCTGTAAGTGCTCCATTTCCTGGCAAGTGGTTCCTTCCAAAAAACAGTGGCCATGGCATCAGGGATGTCTCGGCCAATGTTCTCTAATGTGTTGACCAGAGTGTTGTCAGCCATGCTGAAACACATGCACAGCTACAACGTGTTCCCCCGGGTGGAGGATTTGGCCACAGTGAAAGCTGACTTTTATGCCCTTGATGGTATATATGTGACATTTGTCCCCCCGAGAAATTAACACGTTTTCAGGAATAGAAAAAGCTATCACTCTATGAATGTGCAGATGGTGTGTTTGGCAGACCTGTACATATCCCATGTGAATGCCAAATATCATGGCTCTGTGCATGACGCCTTTACCTTGAGGAATAGCAGCATCCCATATGTGATGGCCAACTCCAGTGGCACTGGTTGTGGCTAATAGGTGAGCCCAAGGTCCCCACACAGTATAAGTAGGTGTCTGGGTATGGGGTTGTCCATAAGGGTTAGTGTGTGTCTAACAGTTGTCCCTCGATATTTGCAGGTGACTCTGGTTTGCCCAACCTCTCATGGCTACTGACCCCAGTGAGGAATGCCAGGACAAGGGCAGAGGAACGTTACAATGAGGCGCATTGGCGTACAAGGAGGATTATTGAATGGATCTTAGGCCTCCTGAAGGCCAGGTTCCGGTGCCTCCATCTGACTGGTGGCTCCCTGTATTACTCACCCAAGAAGGTTTGCCAGATCATCGTTGCGTATTGCATATTGCACAACTTGGCCTTGAGACGCCAGGTGCCTTTTCTGCAGAGGATGTGCCTGGAGATGGTCTTGTGGCAGTGGTGGAGCCTGTGGACAGTGAGGAAGAGGAGGAGGAGGAGGAGGAAGAAGATGTTGACAACAGAAGCAACATAATTCAGCAGTACTTCCAGTGACACACAGGTAAGCGACTGTAAGTTCACTTAACTTTTCAGTTTTCTGTTGGACATTCTACATGGCAGCCTGTTCCCCCATGTCTATGGCCACTGACTGTACCCTTTGGCATCTCTATTTTCAGATCTCTGTTTCCCACTCTGGCTCCTGCTATGTGTACTGCTGCCCACCAAAGGTCATTCCAAATTATATTTATATATACATTTGACTTGCAATGCTTTGTTAATGTTGAACTGATACATATTTAAAACATTTGACAGACTCCAGATTTGTATTTGTTCCAAGGGTGTTTATTTAAGTGCTTATAAGTAGAGGGGGATGTGCTATGGGCTGGGGTGATGGTGGAGGAATGTCCACTTAGAGTCCAGTCTCTTGGTATCACAGGTGCATTGTCAAATGGGGCATAGGAAGGGGAGTTATGGCAGTTCAAGGTGGACAGGGTGACAGAGTGGGACAGAAGGGTAACAATCAGGAGAGTCTTATTTCCTGATGGGGGTCTTGGCAATGTTCTCTGGCTTCTGTCTGGATCGCAGGGACCGTTTGCGGGTGGTTCTCGTTCTGCGGGGGGTGGGGTGCTGTTGGGCTGTTGTTCCTGTGGCGGGCCCCTGTCCACTAGCGCCGGCACAGGTTGACAGCTGTTTATCGGTGTGGCTAGTGTCAGGGGCTCATGCTTCCTGAGGTGGGAGGCTCTGTGGTGTGTTGGGACTGTGGCAGGGTACCCGACTGTCCAGAGGTCCCTGATGGGTCCAGTTGGTCATCCTGATTCTGGTGTGCAGAGCTGCTGTCGCCACTGTGGGCCTCTTCAGGGGGGGGACTGGATGTAACTGGCACCTACTCTCCGTTGATGTTGAGTAGGGGTCCTGTGGGGATGCAAATGCAGTGTTAGCGTATCTGTGTGTGCCATCTTGTGCATGGGTGTGTTTCCCTGTATGATTGTGATTTCCCTGTCAGCTATGCCTTGTGAACTTGGTGGTTTTGTGGGCTGTGTGAGTCTCTCCACTGGGCATGCTGTGGTGATCGGTGTCCATGCAGGTCTGTGATGGGTGTCCATGCATTGGTGTTACATGCAGGGCTTGGTATTGGGATGGGAGGATTGTGATGGTGCGGTATGTGTGAGGTGGTGGAGTGATGGGGGTGAGGGTAGGGGTAGGAGTTTGTGATGGCATGCAGGTAGAGGGAGATAAAGTAGTAAACATGTGACTTACCAGAGTCCAGTCCTCCTGCTACTCCTGCGAGGCCCTCAGGAAGCATGATTGCCAAAACTTGCTCCTCCCATGTTGTTAGTTCTGGGGGAGGAGGTGAGGGTCCACCGCCAGTCCTCTGTACGGCTACCTGGTGTCTTGCAACCACAGAATGCACCTTCCCCTGTAGGTCATTCCACCTCTTCCTGACGTCATCCCTATTTGTGGGGTCCTGTTCCACAGCGTTGACCCTGTCCACGATCCTCTGCCATAGCTCCATCTTCCTTGCAATGGACGTCTGCTGCACCTGTGATCCGAATAGTTGTGGCTCTACACGGATGATTTTCTCCACCATGACCCTTAGCTCCTCCTCTGAAAACCTGGGATGTCTTTGGGGTGCCATGGCTGTGGTGTGAGTGATATGTGTGAGGATGTGTGGGGTGATGTGTGAGGTGCTGTGTTGGGGTATGTGCTGTGAGGTGTGTGGATGGTGTTTGGATGATGGTGTTCTGTGGCTCAGATTGAGTTGGTGCTCCTGGCTTGTGTCTTTCTCTGTTGGCAATCTTTTTTTTCATTGAAAGGGTTGCGGGTAATGTGGGTGTATGTTTTATAGAGGTGTCAGTGTGTGGGTGTGGTGTATGTATGTGTGTCAGGTGTGTGTAGTTTGAATTGTCCAATGTGGTGGTGTTATGTAAATGTGTGTTTTTTTAGCACAGCGGTGTGTACCACCAATGGTTTACCCCGGTTGAAAGACCGCCGTGGTGATTCGTGGGTCGTGATACTGTGGGAGTATTCCTGTTGGCGTAGCGGTGTGGGTATTGCTATTGCCAGCTTATCACTGACCTTTGGTCTGGCGGACTTGTGTGGGTGTCTGTATAGTGGCAGATTTCTATGTGTGGGTCATAATACCTGTAGTGGAATACCGCCGCGGTCATGGTATGTTGGCAGCCATCAGCACGGAGGTAGGCGGCATTTACCACCACAGTTGTAATGAGGGCCATAGTCATTGATCTATCTGTAATGCTCAAACAGACATTGCAACATTTAATAGGCCGAGTTCCAACCTGTTGGCAGCTCCTGCATCATGGCTTTAACTGGTACTCTGTTAGAAGGCTGAATAATCTGGAACTTCTTCCGGGCTTTAATGAATGGCTGAAATGATTGCAGATTCTTCTGAAGATAGTAAGTATGTTGCTGACTTTGTCTTCTTTTTGAGAAAGTTTTGCACAGCCAGGTTGATGCGGTGCACCAAACAAAGGACCCTGAAATAGCCACCATGTGCCATGTCCTTGACTGTGTTACTGTCATTGTCTGTAGCAATGTTCCAATTCAGGGACCAATGGATCACAGCCATTCACACACCTTGCTGTTCTTCATGGCAAACCTTGCTACTATTGCATGCCACTGAACACTCTCAAAACTATCTTGAGGGCCAAGATCTGTAGAGAGCTGTTGCCTTAACCCAGCAAAAGAGATCCAGTGTGCAGTGATGCACATGTAATCAGTCACCTGACAACTGCTCCTCATGGCTGTTGTCAGGTGGATAGTGTGAACAACACTCTGCTCCAAAGCTTGTCCAACCAGTTGTATCACATTGTAATTCTGCATTGGAACAGCAAAATAGGTCTGATTTGGAACCTTCCATTTTGGGCAGATGGCTGCCACAAATTCCAAGAATCCCACTACTTCCACAAATGAAAAAGGGAGGAGATCCAGCGATAACATTTTTGCCAGCTTCCCATTGTACAAACGTGCCATTGGGTGGTTGCTGTCAAAGGGCCCCTCCTACTTAAACGTGCCCACAATTGTAGCCTGGCGTTTCTTCTTTTCTGGGGCAACTGAGGCAGGTGGCTTTCAAAAAGTAAGTAGTGGTAGACTCAATGTGTGTCATGGGACAGTCACTGTAGCTGTGATGTCTCCTTTTGACTCTCAGTCTTCAGAAGAACTGGCAAGAGTTGCATACTTCTACTGAGGTAGGGATTGGTGCAGGTTTCAGCTGGGGCCTTACAAATATGAGAGATGACAGTGATACCTGTGCCACAATCCAATCCTCAGAGCAGGTTGGAAAGGGAGAGAAACAGCAGGCTCCTCTGTGCTAGCTTCCACAATGACTGGCTTGTCCTTGTCATCCTCCTCATCATCTTCTTCCTCAATTCTAAGTCTTACAGGAACTTTTCTTTTTCATTGCCTCTCTGGGGCTCTGCCCGGGCCTACCCCATGTCCCATCATCATCATCAGAAATCGTCATTGGAGAAGATGGAGGCGTACCCTTCCTTTTTCCTGCAGGGGATCTAGGAGGCAATGATTCTAAAAGAGGAGGTTCTTGCTTGGCAGGAATCTAAACCTACTGTTCTGCTGCAACTTCAGGAAAATCTACTATTGCTGTCTGAGGCTGTTGTCTACTTTCCCCTGTTTCCTGAAACAATTGGGTACTACTTTGAGAAAGGGACAAATACAATTCAAATTCACTGCTTGTCAGTGTCTCCATGATTGCAGTGGCTGCCGCGCTGACAGACATGGTCTTCGGCTTAGGTTGTGGTGGTGCTGTTGATGCGGGAGTGCTGCTCCAGGTTCCTACATGGAGACTGGTTTACTAGGCACAAATATCCCAAAAAGGTTGTGGTTGGCATACCACTGGTGGAAAGCTGGTTCTTCTCACTGACCACTTTCTTGGGAACAGTTTTTTCGTGGGGCCATTTTAAAGTTCTGAAGTAACTGTACAGGCCTTCTGTTTGGCAGTACTGCAGGTGATTAATCAATCAAAAATGTATAGAATGCGGCAAATCACCCTGGAACTGTATGCTGCTGCATGGAGCCATGGTCATTCAAACATCCAGGTCTTTAGTTCTCTTCTGGCTTGCTGGAGCAACAGGGCAGTCCTGAGGTGGATGGGCAGGTTGTTTTAGGCCTTGCTTATTATGTTTGAGAAGCAACGTCCACTGCTGTTGATTCAACGGATCAGTGTTGTGTCTGCGAGTGAGAGGGAAGCTGATCAGAGGTATGTGGTCTGTTGGTGGAAGGTCAGGCGTTTGCTGATGTTTGATTGTCTTTCATTGTGCTGAGCTTTGTAGGCGTGGGTCAGCATCTTGAATTGGCATCTCTTCTGGATCGGAAGCCAGTATGGTATCTTGAGATGGTGTGTGATGTGGGTCCTTCTGGGAAGGTTGAGATTTGAGTCTTTCTTTTGAGTTCTGAATTGTCTGGAGTCTCTTAAGGAGGTGTGCAGCGACTTCTACATAGAGCATGTTTCTATTGCCCAGTCTGCTGGTGATAAGTGCCACCTGAAGTTCTTGCGGAGCATAAAAAGGGTCGGAAATAGTTGGTTGAGACTGTGTCAACTTGTTCCTTCATGGATAGTTTGCTGTAAAGCATGATGCCGATGTTGCAAGAGTGGTTTGTAGAAGAAGGGGATGTGAAGACCTCCGCAGCCCACCATGTGTCATTCCAAGCAAGGTGTTGTTCCCAAAGATAAGGACTTCCATTTTATTGGTGTTGAGTTTGAGACAGCTGTCCTTCATCCAGCCTGCAATGCTCATCATACATCTGTGTAAGTTAGCTTTTGTGGTGGAGGGATCATTGGCCAGTGAGAGAATGAGCTGTGTGTCGTCGACGTAGGAGATGATGTTGAGTCTGTGTCATCTGATGGTGACGACCAGGAGGGTCATGTAGGCATTGAAAAGGGTCAGGCTGAGGGACGATCCTTGGGGGACTCCAGAGGTGATCTTCTTGGGCTCTGAGCTGAATGGTAAGAATCTGATGGTGGGGCTCTGAGATGAACAGTGGGTAAAGTATCTTCTTCTCTTGTGCATCTAAAAGCAAACAAGCAATAAAAACATTTATTGAAACTTGGCATTGTTGCAGTTTCAATTGGTAAAGACAATGACAATATTAGTGTGGTTTGTTACTGAAGTAGCAATAAATCAACCGCTTTAAAGTCAGACCACACTACCCTACCATACTATTCCATTTCCAATCAGGATACCCCAACATACAGATATAGTTCTTTGCTTTATGTTCATCTATTTTAAAGGAGACACCTGTTGCAGTCAGAGAGGTACATGGGTAAATAGATTAATCCCTAAAAATTAAAGGTACTGTGCACCTACGACAGGCAGGGTGGTCCAGAAGGAAATGGAGTAGTCAGTAAAAAATGAATGATGCTGATGTGTCTGCAGTGCACTCTAGGCAAGGTGGCCAGGATGAAATGGATTTATACTTTAAAAATAATGCTGTTATGTGGCTATGCACCTATGGTGGATGGATGAATCGAGGCAAAATGCAAAAAAAAATCAATAAAAACAATAACATTTAATAGATAAAACAAATCTAAAATGAAAATTTAAATAAGCAAATGCATATAAAATAAATTAAATTAAAAAAAATAATAATAATAATTGCCGATGTCTGTATGGCAGTATGAGAAGAAATCTATTGAGAGGCAAAGAAGTGCAGAAGAAAAGTGCTAAAAAATACATGTTATATAGAAGCACTGTTCATCAAAATCAGATTCATAATATACCTATACTACAATGATCCTCAAGCATATTATTAAACTGATATCTCCTTCATCTGTGCAAGCTATGGCATATGCATGCTGGCTGGGTGATAAAATGGGCCAACAGACAGGAGGGAGGCCTGGGGAACAAAAAACACATGCACACCTATGGCAAAAGCACACTGGCTGGATGCACAAAATGGCCATCAGCCACATAGTCAATTAACAACAGCAAACAAGAAGGGATAAAGAACAAAGAACACATGCAATCCTATGGCAAAGGCACACCAGCTGGATGCACAAAATGTCCATCAGCTACATGGTCAAACAACAGCAAGCAAGGAGGAATGGGGAACAAAGAACACATGCAAGCCTTTAGCCAAAACAAACTGGCCGGATGCATAAAATGGCCACCAGCCACAAGGTGAAACAACAACAGCAAGCAAGGAGGAATGGGAAACAAAGAACAAATGCAAGTCTATGGCAAAAGCAAAATGCCCCCCAGCCACATAGTCAAACAACATCAGCGAGCAAGGAGGCATGGAGAACAAAGAACACATTCAGGACTATGGACACAGACTACACAAAATGCCCCCTGGACGCATGGCATGCAGAACAAAGGCAAATGGTGGCCAATGACCAACACACACACACTGACCAAAAATATATGGCATGTTAGGAACACTAAGGGAAACACTACCCTTAATTCAACAATGCAAAAGAAAAAATGAAAATTAACTAAGCTATAACAATTTTACAAAAACACACATCTTCCTATGGTATCAAATATTAAGCCACATATATACTTGTTTGAAGAAAAAACATGAAACACAAACAATAGCCTACATTTCTAATTGAATCCAATGTCATCCCTGCCCTAAATGATTTTTTAAAAACATATACAACAGAAACATTTCTTTCATGCACTGATGGCCCAATGGAAAACTAGGCCACATAGTAAAATAAATGACTATTGCAAATGTAATAAACATAGACAAAAAGGGAAGGAATTGTACAACATTTTCCCTCTACAAAAGGTAAAAATAAAAAATAAAATGCAAAAAAATAGTTAGGCCCCTACTTAAACTCCAGGCCACCCACCACAATGAAATTTAAAAATCAAATGAAAGGACAAAGAAATACCAGTGCATTCCTATCAATCAAACAAAAACCTTTAACTTACCTGCGTGCCATTACAAAAACAAAGTCCTTAAATCCAAAGGTATGTATCCAGCAGACACAGAGAGTGATCCTTCCAACTTGAAATCCAAGTGAAAATTGACCAGGAGATGGACAAAGCATTTAGAGGAGCCTGCTGCACAGGTACAGGAAGCTGCATTCTCTAGGGCACTTAAATCCTGTTGGGAAAAATAGAAATAAAGGCTTCTCAAACTAAAAAACAATTTGAATGGTCAGTTAGAGAAGAAAATCTACTCAAAAATGTATTTTTGGGTAGATTTTTCTCTTTCTAGAGTAGAAAGTGTTGTGTGCACTCACTAGCGGCCTGAGAATATCCTGGCGAGAGTGAGAAAAACAAACCTTTCATGTGCAAACAGAATCAAAGAAATCTGCTTCCCGTCAGATGGCAGAATCCGGGCAGGCACTACGTGCTAGTCAGTGTAGTGCAGAGTGCCCAAAATCTGAAAACTCTGTGAGCATGGTGAAGTTTACTACTCGGGCCCAGTTGATGCAACCAGGATTAAGGTACTTTTGTTCAAAGGGCCAAACTTGGTCCCTGTGCCTGGCCCATGCTCCTTCATGGTTGACATGAACTTTTGACTTTGTTCTAGTCCAGTGCGACAAGATATCCCTCATTGGTGCTTCTTGCTTGAAAGAGGTACTTTTCAGTTTTTTTTTTTTTTTTAATTCATAGGTTAAACTCTATTTCTTGGATTGTTTTTGTCATATTGATCTTGTTTTATTTATTACATTCAGACATTGTTCTAACCTAGAATATTTTTGTGTGGTGTTTTCACTGTTTTACTGTTTGAAGTGTTGCAAAAATACTTTACATATTGCCTCTGAGCTGAGCCTGACTGCTCTGTGCCAAGCTACCATAGGGTGGGCACAGGTTACTTTATATTGTGCCTGATATTTACCCAGACTAAGTTTGTGGTTGCTACTTGGCCAGGGCTCATACCCCACAGTCAATCCAACAACCCAAATTCTCACACTGGTGTTCAGCGGACAGGATAGGACTTGTGTTTGTGCAGTGCCATACAATGACTTGGTGTACACTACCATTCTACAGTTAAGACCAATTTTGTTTTTCAATTCTCCTTGAATGGCTCTTTTTGAATTTTAAAATCTATCCTCATTCATACTACTGAACTGCTTGAGGCCATACCTGCAGCAATGGAGCTTAGGCTGGCCAGCCCGGAAAGCTATACGGTAGTTGAACTTAACATTTCTGGTTGGAAAGGGAACTAACAATGAAGAAGGTCACCAGAAGGCTGAAGCTTTTGAAAACTCTGAGGGCTTGTAAAAAGGTCCACCAGTTGATGGAATCCACAGAGGAATAAGGGGAAGATGATATAGAGAATGATATGGAGGAGCTGTATCAAAATCACGACAGCGTACTAGAATGGAGGCTTCAGTGGAAGAAGATTCACAACCGGTGTTGGATCCCCTTACCACAGGAGGAAGCAGTCTGTCATCACATAGCCAGGGGAACCAGAGGACAGGAAGGCGGCGAGGGAGTTTCAGCTGCAAATGCCATAATTAAACATGGAGAAAGAATTGTCCATGGAGAATTTTGCTTTAGAGCGGTTGGCTCATGAGAGAAGCCAGAAAGAGCTGAAACTGAGAGTAAAACAAACAGATTCCAGCAATTGTGGCAGCAATTCTACAGTGTCAAATCATGTGGAGGGAGATGACATTGATAAGTGGATTTCTGCCTGTGAGGTAGCCTTAAGGGTTAACAAGATCTCAGAAGAGCACTGAGGGATGGTGTGTTGAAACACATGCCCAATTTGGGGCGGGACACACTCCTCACTTTAGAGTTTGGGTCCCAAAGCAGCTACTCTCCCACAAAGTCCATATTTTTGCTAAATTTGGGCTGACCCCTGAAAGTGTTGGTGAAGGGTCAGGGGCAGCCAGAGGCTCCCCAACCAGTCTAGGGTAGAATTTGTGGATTACTCCAGCAAGGCACTGAATGGTTTGGTGCAAGGCAGAAAAGCACTGATTACACTGGGTTGTATAATATAATCATGAGAGAGCACATATTCAGTGATTGTTTTCCTGAGCTGTGACAGCAACTATTTGAGAGTAAACTGACTGATCTTAGGAAGCTTGCTGAGCAGTAGAACCTCTGGACCAGTGACAGAGTGTCCAAGAAGGTATCTTGGGGAGACTCCAACAAAGGTGGTTAGAGTTCCTACCAGAAGAAAGAGGGGGGAGAAAAACATAAAAGTGATGAGTTTTCTAAAGGCCCCCAATGTAGTTCCCAAGGGAGCAGTTGTCACCAGTCTCAGTCTAAGTCTAAGAAGAAAGGAGTTGTGATTAACAGACAGGAAGGTGTGTATCACAATGTACTGAGTGCTCCAAATATCAGCACTCAAAGGATGACTCCAATTATGCCAAGAGGGCACAGACCCCCACCTGTGGGCAGACACCTGGGATGGTGGATGTAACGTTCAGGAAGGAGGTAGGCCAGTATTAGTTTTTTGGACTAAACAGAGGAAACACTAGATTCCCTGGGGGAAAAGGAGATGGTGCCTAAACACCATATACCCACAAATCCATCAGGGTATAGGCAGTGGGTCACCATCAATGGGCAACAGGTGGAGGCTCTATGAGGCACAAGAGCCAGCATGGCTGCTGTGAAATGTCAGTGGGTGTCTTCAGAGCAGGCCCTACTGAACACAATCCACCAAGTTATAGTCACCGACAATCATGAAAGCCATCTACTGATGGCTCTGGTTCCCTTTGAGTGGGGTAAATCTCTCAGGTTCTCTGAAAGTAGCTGTGAGCCCTGTCACACTTGTAGATATTCTGGCAGGCAACAACCTAGATCACACTGCCTGGAGGGAGGCAGAGCTCAGGTCTTACTTGGAAATGTTGGGATTGCCTGAGTGGGTCGTATGACTACATGGCCCATAGCTACCGGGGATGGAGTCATGGGCGTCTGGAGCCTGGAACAATGGCTTGGAAAACTGCCAAGGAGAGAGTCAAGGGGTGGGGGAAACCAGACCCAGAAGATCCGGCAGTAGAGGCTTGCTGAGTCCCTGAGAAGGAGGCCAGTCAGCCTGCCAGGAAAGACATTGCCACCCTAGGTGACCTGCATGGGGTTGCTGACTGACAAGTTGAGGGTGGAGTTCTGCAAAGGGCAGAAATAATGACCCACTCGTAAAGGCTTGAGGAGGCAAGCCATAGCCCAAGCAGCAGGTGAAACCTCTGGTGATCACCTAATCTACTGGGGGAATGATCTCCTATAAAGCAAGCTTAAGACTCTTGGTACTGGGGCAGCCCGTGTGCTGGTGGTCCTTCAGTGTTACAAGGCCTTCCTACTGGTTTGGCTCTCGACATATCCCTGGAAGGACATTTGGGGCAAGACAAGACCTTTGCCAGGCTTGTTACCCAATTTTATTAGCCTCAAATTAGGACAGACTCAGGTTCATTTTGCAGGTCCTGCCCCACATGCCAGTGGGAAGACAGAAAAAAACAAAATACAGTCATGTTCGTATTACCCGTCATTAGCACCCCCCTTTGAAATGATGGGCCTCAACATCATTGAGCCTATGGACCCCCAAGACAGCTCTAATGGGGATCTTTACCCTGTCTGACTGAGGCACTAACTTTGTGTCTGCGTACATTAAGTCCATGTGGGATGAGTGTGGTGTAACTTACAAGTTCATCACATCCAAATCAATGGTCTTGTGGAAAGAATCAACAAGACTTCTTCCGTCTAAGCGATATTTTACAGTCTCATCTTTAAAAATTCATAACTCAAGTTCTACTTATTGGATTTTTGTCATTTGTTCTTGTTTTATTTATTAAATTCAAATCTATTTTCTAATCTGTGAGAAATCTTTTTGTGTGGTGTTTTCACTGTTTTACTGTTAAACGTGTTGCACAAATAATTTACACATTACCTCTGAGTTAAGCCTGATTGTACTGTGTCAAGCTACTAGAGGGTAAACACTACTAAATGTAGGGTTTGCTTGACACTTACTCTGACCAGGATTTTGGTTGCTGCTTGACCAGGGCTCACACCTGAGTCAACCAATAACCTAATTTCTAACATAATCAAGCTGATCAAGAGGCAAAATTTAATTCAAGGTAGGTAGGGTATTCTTGTTCCTACTGGAGAGAGTCCTGTGTTCTCAATGTAGGTTCAAAAACTCGAAATCAGTAACTGTTAAGGAAATTGCTGTTAAGGAAAATTTTGAAGAGTCTGGTGAGCAATTGTGACTTCTACTGTACTGTCAAACAGCGTTTTCACCCAGGTCTGGTTCAGAAGAGGAGTTCTGAGTAAGTGTTGTATGTTTAGCAGAAATCCCTACCACTGTCTTATTTTGAAACTGTGTTTTTGTTGTGGAAGTTTTTTTTTTTCTTTTTTCAAGATGAGATCAGAGGAGCATTGTGAGTTCACTTTCAGATTCACATACTCTTCCTGCCTGCATTCACCTTGTTCCACCATCTCTGAACTTCTGTACGAAGAGTCCAGAAAGGAACAAAAAGGACGTGTATCAGAAAACTGATCTCTATCAAGCTGTTTAATTGTTTCACGGTTACATAAATTATAGTGTTTTTCAGTAGACTCCAGATGCAGAGATCCAGCACGTTTATTTTTATTTTTGTTTTTATCTCAGTGTTCTTTAGAAGACTCAGGTGTCTGCTTGGCAGTATCTGTGGCAGATTTTGTTAGATTTTACAGCTTACCTGGCCAGGTTCCCAAACTATCTGATGTTTAGGTCTCACAAACAACTGTAAGTTGCTTGTGTCCCTGAAATGCTATGGGAAGAAATGTGATGCATTGATGTACTGCCAAAGAATCTGCCTCACATTTACTATTAATTAAAATAATTGAGGACACAGCTGCAAAGTTGCCAATTAATTTCAGCTCCATATCCAGGGCAGGGACCGCTCCATGTTCATTTTGAATTGCGTAAGTACTTCAGATAAAACAGTAATTGATGGGGTACCATGTATTATTGAATGTATTGCAAAAAAACACTTACCCATTTTGCACACTCTTTAGCTGGTTAAACCAACCAGAGTGGAAGACACTTAGGGGCTGATTTAGATTTTGGTGACCAAGTTACTCCTTCACAACTGTGATGGATATCCCGCTCTCCAAAATCTAAATCCAACTATATGCTATGGGAAATGACTCAAAGGCAGAACTAACTTTTCATAAACCAGGCCCTTAGTCTTTTTTTTCAGTAAGTCAAAATCTTTAAGTAGGACAAGGCAGGAGACTATAGATGAGGATCGATTTTGGAAGAAAAAGCTCAGTGCAGGGGAAATTAACATTTCTTGTCCAAGGAATCCCTCTCAAACGTCATATATTTTTTGACCTTCGGTTAGTTCAGATTTTTAACTTCTCACTTAGGGCCTCATGTGCATGTTTGTGGTATGTATACTCCATTGGAACAGTGATGGAGTATACATACTGCCAAAATAATTGTCCACTAATCTAGTTTACATGTTGTTGGACCATAGGTTTGGCTACAGTAGCAACTACTTCATCAGTGCCGTAACCTCTCCAATAGCCCAACAGAATAAGGGCCATTGGAGAAATGGGTATATGCCCACAAACTCACTTAAGATGAGCAGACATGTAGCCATTTTTTACTGTTGTCATGGCATGGGGACTTTTCTTTTTTCTTTTCAAAAAGAAAATCCTGTTTCAATATTTTCTTTTTGAACATAAAAAAATAAAACTGTTTGGTGCAGGGCTGTGTTATGTTGATGCTGCCCTGCACCAAACAACAAAATGCATTGGCAGGAACCACCATGACGGTGGTTCCTGCCAATGCATTATACATGATTGCTTAATTGGCGGTAATCTACTCTGCCTATGGGCAGAATAACAAGCCATCTGCTGAATGATAAATTGGACCACTGTCACTTTGTTGGAGCTCAGAATCCTTCAGCGGGGCAAGGCAGCAGATGTATCAGAAGATGAGCTTCATGAGGCAATATCACATCCTTTGCAGAGGCACTATGGCATTATTGGAGTGTGATTACAGTAGCAGTTCTAGAATGCTTATACACTCCATAGCGATTTGTATTGAGGATGGACTGTATTTTCACCCCACCTTTTAAATCTTGTGAATTGTAATGTCATTTGTGAGTGTATACATTTGTGTGAAGTGTCCCAGTGCTTGGATCCTGATTCCTATGAGAAAACAACATGCAAGAAGCTGTACCAATTATCGACCAGACCCAAAAAAACAGGTTTTTAACTTTTCCTAAGAAGAGTTCAGATGAAGCCTGACAGTCTGTAAGAGAAACAGAGTTCCAAATTTTGGGCACCAGATCGCCGCCACCCATTTGAGCTTTTTTGAATTTAGGGATAGTGGCAAGTTTAGTTTCAGCTGATCCTAGATTTCTGCATGGAATATAAGGTTTAACAATGACTGAAGATAATGTGGACCATTGTAGGATAAGGCCTTGTGGCAGTAGCAGACGGCTTTAAATGTGATTCTCTGCCTCATCTGGAGCCAGTGGAGTTTTCTAAGCATGGTCCTGATGAAGCACATTTGAGAAGATTAAACAGTATACATGCTGCAGGGATCTTGACACTTTGAAGTCTGCTCATACATGATGGGCACCTAGATAAAGAATACTGGAGTAGAGTAGCCTAGGCATAATCAGAGCTTGGACTACAGTTTTTTGAGCGGACTCTGGCAAAAGTCTAGGAATTGTCTTAAGGGATTTTAAAATCCCAAAGCATTTCCCTGCTAATGCGGCAATTTGGTTTTCAAAAGATAGTTTATCATAAAACTAGATGTCCAGAGTTTTGATCTTGGGCTTGGGGAGAGGTAGTGCACCGAAACTATTAGGCTGCTTACCCAAGATCAGCACCTCATTCTTCCCTGCATTCATCTTTAAACAACTGGAGACTATTCAGGTGGCAACTTCCAAAAGACACAAGCATAAAGAAGACAACGTGCCGTTACTATTCTGAGAGAGAGTGATGATAAGTTAAGTGTCGTCCGCTTATGAGATGACGGTAAACCCAAATCATTCAATGACCCCAATTAAAAGGTGAACATCAGTATTAGAGTTGGACTCAGGGAAGAATCTTCAGGCACTCCTAGCAGTGGATGGAACACTTTAGAATGGAAAGATTTTTGAAATCTGGAGGTTTCATCCTTGCCAATAATGCAGCTCTAGAGTCTCTGAATCAAGATGTTGTGTGGCACAGTATCCAAGGCAGGACTGAAATGTAACGTTAAAATTGCCACAGAATCGCTAGAGTTGAAAATCTAGCAAACTGACTCGAGGCTAACAGCAAATCAGATTTTGTACTATCGGAGGGGCAAAGGCAGAGGGGGATTCTGCCTCTAACGGAGATCCAGACTGGATGGAGGTGCACAGAGAAGCCAGATCCTCAGATACAACTGAGTTGACATTAATTAGCTGTGAGATGTCTTCCGATTGATCTAACCAGCGGCTAAGGCACAGGGTATCTCTAGCTTTAGCAGAGAAAGTGACATAAATCTTCACTACCTTTACAGAGAAGAACGAAGCTGGAGCATTGCAGCTTTATTCTGATGGTGGAATAGAAGATGGGACTTGAGATAATGAGGCAAGTGATTTCACAATGAAAACATTTCACTTGCAGTGTTATGAGCAAATTGGATTTTCTTAGAGTAATGATTACAACAATATTGATTAATTAATGTGATGGTGATGACATTTTTGAACGACCAGGTAATCCGCTCTGCAAGATTTATCGTACAATCAGTGCCAGAGGTGCTGTAGATACTTTCACTTTTTCTTAAGAGTTAGAATTTCATCACTGAACTATCCAGCTGAAAAATGTTGACTGTGGGAGACTTGTTTCACAAGAGGAGCAATTTGATCTTATGCTCTGCTGATCCAGTCATCCAATTGTATGCTGGTCTTGTCTGCGCATTTATCCAGCATAGCACAACTATTACCACAAGCTTGGCTAAACCTCACAAAGGGTTAATTTAGCCCACTGATACGCTCATGTTATGTTAAGGATGTGGCTCACTGGTTCCTTATCATAGAAAATATAGATGGGGATGCAAAATGGTCTGACCAGACCAGCGGAAGTGGTGACCACATTTCAAGATGAACAAGAATGGAAAATTACATCTCAAAGATGTCCCCTGATATATGCATAGGACTAAGGCCTAACTAGGAGGGTTATGAACTCTCCAGGGCTCCAACAAGCACGTTGACCACTGGACAGCTAACACTGTCAAAATGTATGTTAAAATCACCTACCACCAACAAACTTGAAATAATCGGGAGCTAAAGTGTTAGCTAAAGAGTTGGAAAAATTGGACAATGGACGTGGAGGGCGGAGGGTGATGTATCAAGGCCTCTGACACAACAAACTTACTTGTAAAAGCCAAAAAGAAGAAAGACACTTCACAACTGTCAATAAGGAGCTCGGAAAAGGTACAGTGAGGGTCTTGTTTAAAAATTAAAGCAATTCAACCCCCTCTTGGCACCAACCTATCCAGCCTAACAATGGGGAAAGGAATGGCTTGCGGTATGTCTGGGGAAGATTTCTCATGTAACCATGATTCAGTCAGAAAGACTGCATCCAGCATATGTTCTTCAAGAAAGTCATGTACCTGAAGTTTATGCTTTGCCAATGACCCACCGTTGAAATAAAAAATATAATTAGAGTACTGCGGCAGTGTCCCTAGGCTTATTTCAGCTCAGGGTGGCATGGGGGCAGAGACTGAGAAACCAAAACATTTGCAGCACACCTCCACGCTGCAGACATCCAGTAAATGACTGCAGGCATCAGGCAGGGGCACAAAATGATCCAACTGTTCCTGTCTGGGGTAATGTATAGGGGCTGACCCAAAACAGCCATGGACTGGCACCTGACACCACCTGCGCACAGACAGGCTTCCCTTAGGTGTGCCGTCAGCGTCCCTTTGGTGCACCGACTGCACATGTCCCCTGTGCGCACACACAGCCCTTATGTTAAAATAAATTGCCTCCTAGGTAGGCTATGTTGACATGAAGGTAAACCTAATGGTACACACTGTGATACTGTGAATTATACTCATTGCGAGGGCAACACATTTTAATTCAGCAGACTTCTATATCCTGTCTTAAAATGAACAGCATGTATTTCAGTGGTACAATATTTGTCTTATTTAAAAGTTTTGCACTCGGATTGAGTAATCTCCTGTTTCCCACTGGGGTCCAAAACAATAAGTCATAAACGAATAATTGTATTAAAATCAACTCTCAATTAGTAATGTACCAGATGTGCACAGCAACACCTTCATGGCGATGTGCAGATGGCTCCACTTTTAACAAAGAGCTACAGCAGAGAAATTCCTTACCATGGTCTCATGTACAGCCGTTTATTACAGGGATGGTGAAAACAAATTAGAACTAAATGTGAAGAAGCACACGGCCATTGCTTGGTTAATGAGTTTAAATTAAGATCTCAGGACATTTGGGGGCATATTTATACTCCGTTTGCGCCGAATTTGCGTCGTTTTTTTCGACGCAAATTCGACGCAAAACTAACTCCATATTTATACTTTGGCGTTAGACGCGTCTAGCGCCAAAGTTCATTGAGTTAGCGTAATTTTTTTGCGTGAACACCTTCCTTGCGTTAATGATATGCAAGGTAGGCGTTCCCGTCTTAAAAAATGGCTCCGATGCATATGCGTCGTATTTATACTCCTGGGCGTGGGCGGGTCTAAAAAACCCGCATTAGCGCCGGATTTTAGCGCCTGGGTCAGGGCAGGCGTTAAGGGACCTGTGGGCTCAGAATGAGCCCAGAGGTGCCCTCCCCTGCCCCCAGGGACACCCCCTGCCACCCTTGCCCACCCCAGGAGGACACCCAAGGATGGAGGGACCCACCCCAGGGACATTAAGATAAGTCCAGGTAAGTATTTTTTTTTTTTTTTTTTGTGGCATAGGGGGGCCTGATTTGTGCCCCTCTACATGCCACTATGCCCAATGACGGTGCCCAGGGGACAGGAGTCATTTCAATGGGGGATGGGCATTGTAAAAAAATGGCGCAAATCGGGTTGAGGCGATTTTTTTGCCTCAGCCTGACTTGCACCATTTGTGGACACCCATACGCCATTTTCCCGCTGCCTGGTGTACGTCGTTTTTTTTAACGCACACCAGACAGCGCCGGCGGCTAACGCCAGCTAACGTCATTGAATTAATACGGCGCCCGCATGGCGCTTCAGAATGGCGTTAGCCGGCGCTAATTTTTTCGGCGCAAAACTGCGTTAGCGCAGTTTTGCGTCAAAAAGTATAAATATGGCCCTTGGTATTTGTCTTCAGTACACCATGAACGACTTTCAGTGTAAATGTTCGATAATATTTCCATGGCTTAGGTGACACTTACTGAAGAAAGGTATTGAATGTTTAATTGTATATACATTTTTAATGTCCTAATAGGAGAACTTGTACAACAAATATTCTGTACTATTATACCTGAAACACATCACTGACAACTAATAGGAATTGTGGTCAATTTACGCTATTACAATTTTTCAAACATTTGACAGCATGTGCACTGATAGAGCAAACAAGCATGGGCCAGTTCAACACCTAGGAGATTTCTCTTACTTAATTTAGTGAACATATATCTAGCGATTTTGAACAAAACTCCAAACAAAATACAAAAGCAAAAATATAGATGTATATTAGTAATTTTGTTCCTTCTCCGGTTCCTGATTTGTCTTAAATGGCTTCAATTCAATAATTTATTATGTTTTGGAACTCTACCGAGATCCAAATAAAATACTTTCATATCACAATACTACTTCAATAGATACACAACATTTGATGAAAAAATATTATAAAATAGTATACACACTTTTTTAAAAACTACATGAGGTGCTTAGCATGGAATTTTACCAATGTGCAATTATTAAATACAGTACCCCATGGAAAGCGCGAAAGCCATAGTAGTACAAATGCGCATGAGAAAGTCATTAGAACAAATCACAAACTAAAAGACTTGAGTAATACCAGGTCAATACACTACAGTTTTACATAAAGGGAACAAAGTGCAAAAGTGCAAGAAAAAGTGTTGAGACAACGTAATAATAAACACATAGCAAATTGCGATTTTCTACCAATTCAATTGGGTACAAAATATAAATGCACAACGCCTCAAAAAAGAAAAACAATTAAAACACATTTAGGAAACATTTGAATCATTTAAAAATGTTCACACAAGCCATTTCTGAGGAAGGTGCAAGCAAGCAAAGTCTGGCTTCAGCAGCTGATGTTGTGATGTATTTCAAGAAAACTGGAATCAGAAAGTGGAGACGTGTAGTGAGCAAATATGGGATTGCAAAAATTACATGATTCAAGTTTTGGACATGACTGAGGCACAACTTGCAACACCTGTCACACTTTGGAATACCTTCCCAGGCACCTATAATAAAAGGCTATGGTAGTAGATTTACCCAAATTAACAAGATGATTCTACTGACACCATGCAGAAGGTTCCATAACAGATAGGGTTATGTTTTTTTTTATTTCTACTACTCCTAATTAGGACTTCATTTCTTGCAGACTGCCTACAAGGTGAGATGTCCAAATTCATACTCACTGTATACACTTATGTTTTTATCAAACATTTTAACAACGATTTTCGGCAAAGGAGATCCCAGTTTGCACAATTACAAACATATCCAAAAACTTTAGAATAAGAAGAATAAAAGGCACTTCTTGTCTTAAATCAAAATACAAATCTATGCTAGCCATCTTATAGCTGCTGGTAGTAGAAATGTTGAAAAATAATTGTGGGATTAGGTGGGGGTAGGGTGAGTATATAGAATCTTGAAGGGAGAGCTATAGCACAAAACGTAATATAACGGTATTTTATGTAGCTCTTATACAATACAGAGTAACACCAATGGTAATTGTTACAGAACATAGGCTCTGATTAGGCGTCCGGTGAAGTGAAACTCCTTTGGGGCATTCAAATGAGCCCCAATAGGACTGGCCTGATTCTTCTGCACCCACATTTCCTTGGCACCAGTAACAATTTAAGGGTCTCTGCCCTCCTCCCTACTTGACCACTTTTCAAACCAAGTGGTGAGCATGGGTTGTTCCCACTAACAGGTCATTTTTCCTCTTTTCTCTTTTATCATCCCATGCCCATCCCTCAAAGAAGCATCTGCTTCCATTTACCACCTAGTTAGGGCAGGTAATACATGGCAGAACCAAACTCCTCGCAAAAGGGAACACCATGCAGAATTTGCATGGTAATTCCATGCTCTCAAAATTTTTCCCCATTCAAAGGGGTCTTAATCCATAACTACATCGTATTGGTGAGGTGTTTCAGCATGGCACTGGTAATTACAGGGGCGCACCCCACCAGGAAAATGCACCTCGTAATTGAGGACATTGTGGCGTTCATTTTATTGACCTCACAATGATTTAAACTGGTGACTGTAATGTGCGCACAACTCTCTGTAGTGATGACTTCTGTTACTGAGCTATATTACTGGCTTAGCTCCAGAAGGGTAACAATGGCCACATTCAGGCCAAGAAGGCTGGTAGGCCCTTTTTGATGCACAGAGAGGAATTTCCTTCAAAATATCAACTTTTATTTATATTGACCTGCACAAAATCGACTACCAACATATCAACAAGATAAGTTGACGTGGAAGTAGTAATATAAAATCTATACTTTCACGTTTGTTTTTACCTTGATCATATGTTGGTTGGAAAATAAGAGCTGAACAATAATTTTCACCTTGATATTTTAAAATTAAACTCTCACAACCCTTGTCTTATAGATCAAGGCTAAAAAAGCAGAATGCTGACAGCAATAGAAAATAATTATTCATGCATGTAAGCATATTATCAAATGACGAGAACAAATTACATTGGTTTATGCATAGCCATAGAAGGATCACTCTTTGCCCAGTCCACGCCCCCTCCAGAAATTTAAACAGACATGCTACCTTTCAAAACAGGCTCCAAAAAACATTCCCAAGTGATTGAGGTTTTTGTAATCAGATCTGATAAAAAATAATATGAGAATTACCTTCCATTTCTATTAATTATTCTGTTTCCATTATTTCACTTTTACCATTTGACTTGTTCAAGAAGAATGTCCAAAAGCTCAGAAATCTATCGATCTGTTGTGTTGCATGAGCCTGGTTTTCTCTCATATTATTTCACTTTGGAACTGCAAAATACAGTATGTAGGGATCATTAATTTTCTTATCATACTACAATGTCAGCAACAATCCTGCTTCATGCACATTGAATAGAGTGGACAATATATTCTTTAGCAGAAAACAAGAGACGGCCCCTCCTCTATGGCGGAGGGGCATAGGTCTGCTGCTGAAAGCAGAAAAATAAAGAGATAATTTAAATATTTTATTATCTCTTCATTTTTTTGCTTTCATAGGGTGAGGCAGGGCCAGCATCCTCCACGTCAACAACCGGAGAAGGACCGGTAGTGCACTTCGAAGTGTGCTTGTCAGTTTGGCTGGCCAGCCGAGGCTGCACAGCAGGGTGGAGACCAAGTGCAGTGTACCACTCCATCCCTGAGCAGCATTTCTGCCTTCCCAGGCCAATCCCAGGTCTTCTTTCATGCTGTGCTGGGTGGGGAGTAGGGAAGAAGATGAGAAGCGTCTTCGGCGGCGGAACACAGAGGTGACCAGTAAGTTTATTTTTTTATTGCCCCCCCACGACCCTGCTCCATGCACTGCCCCCCACACCTTCCACTCTGCGTGCTGCCCCCTGCCCCCACACCCCTTCCTGGCAGCAGCCACTAGTGCAGGAAACCCTACTTAATGTGACAATGACAGACACAAAATTTGTATTCACCTAGCCATAATCCTAAATTTTCCAATGATTCAGCAACATCAAGGTCTGCCAAACATTTGCAAAGACTGACAGGTAAGTGTGCTGGGGCTGTTTTTAAATATAATTATTTTTTCATGCCCTCCTGAGGATGAAGATCCAAATTGTAGTTTGAAACACTTTCATGTCAGGAGCCTAAATAGCTGCTCTCTTACTTAAACATCCTCTTCCCCATGACTGGGTTCGCTTGATTTAAAGACAATGGGCCAGATTTACAAGGTCCTAGCCCCACCAGAGCATCACTTTTTGTGTCACTCCGGTGGTGCTTCTCCATATTTACAAGTAGGTGTAATACCACTTTTTCTGGCTTTATGCTTCCTTGTAAATATGGGCCCCTTTAATGAGTTTTCTGCGTCAGAGTGGCTTGCAATGGGTGTTGCAGTGGGTATTCCATCGCAACACCCACTGCTTTTGTAGCTGCTCCAGATTAACTAGAATTCGTAATTCTGAGGCAGCGCCAAAATCTATGGCACCACAGGGGTGGTGCTAGCATGGCACAACAAGGAGGAATACTTTTATTCCTCCTTGTTTTTTCCTTAAGCAAAATGCCAATGATGATTGTTTATGTGCAGGAAGATACACCTTCCTATACATAAGTAATCAAAGCCCTCAATGTAGAAACCCTTGCACTATGGTGCAAGGATGCCTTCATTGGCGCAGGCTGCTTCATTTAGCACCAGCGAAGGGAAACCCTAGTGGTGCGCCATATTCTTGTAAATACGGCACATCCCTGCATTTCAAAACTGGCACAGCACGGCACTGGAAATTTTGGTGCTGCACCACTCTTTGCCAGTTTCTTGTAAATCTGACCCTATCTTTTACATTGCAAAACATAGAACCTCCTTTATGTCTGTGGTGCAAAAGACAGAATATGAGGAGTACCTTTTACAATAGAGAAGCCAATCTTTTTATGTTTATAAATCCATAGATTTGAACGAAATACTGTAAAATATTTTGTGGAAAATAGCATTTTTCTCATGTCTGTTCTGTTATGTACATGCTTGAAAGAATGACTTCTCCAATGCATAGAATCCGAATTAGCAGGATTTATGTTGCTCAAAGCGCACGATTGTGGAAAACTACCAGTATGGTGGATTTTTACTGCTGCGATGTTAGATCTAGAAGCGGAACAGGATCAATAGCAGAGGTTTATGGTTAGGCAAAACACAGTGAACACTAGTTTGTTAAATAGAGGATTGAAAAGGGAGTAAAAACACTACCACAGACAATGCAGAGGTAGATGAAGGGTGTCCTCATTCCTCTATGGAGATAAAAATGTAGAGGCTCAAATGTATATTTCACCGCTAAAAGGGCTTTTTGAACCTTAGACACAATTAACCTTTTAAGAAGACTATTCACGTGACAGTCCATGGTACCCAAGGCACCTTCCGACACCTGTATTGAGTTTCTCAGCTCGTGGTTTCAGCCCTGCGGGCCACCTGTGTCCTCTCAGGTGCTTCTTTTTCTCTTTTAATTCCCTCTTCATAGAGACAGTTTCCAATGCAACCAGGTAAGATGAGGCTTTTCGTTGTTTCTTGCCCCTACACTCAATATATCAGAGGTAAACAACGGCTCATGTGTGTGCAGGGTGAGCAGTGCGCCTGTGAGAGCACAAGATGCAGCACATTAAGCCCAGAATATTGGCCCGATAATGCTCGTTAGTATCCGAGTATTTGTTCAATGTTTTTTTAGCGTAGTCAGCAGCCCTTTATAAGACACAAGTGTAAAAGTTTGAAATATGACTTTACGGACAAAAGTCCATGTGCGCTTTGTCCACATGAAGGTGCCGATTCACAGATGGGACCTTCGAGCGGAAAGAAGGCTGCGGGGCAGTGGAAGGACTGTTCAGCGTCTTGGGGCAACAGTGCCCTCTTTTTATTGCCTGAGATCATGACATGGAGCGATGGAAGGGAGCGGCTAGATGGTGCTAGCCTTGATTATTATTCTGGGACTGAGAGACTCATGGCTGTGTGCATGCCACACACAGGAGGCCCTCTTAGAAAACACGATCTGTGCCTGTCTGAAATGCATGTATACAAATCATTTTGCCCTCGCACAGATTTTGTACTGGTCTGTTCCCCTTTTGTAATTATGGCAAAGAAAGAAGAATGTGTTTTTTTGTGTTTTATGTTTTTATTTTATAACTGCACATTTCCACGTTGCAAATCCACTTTGCAGCATTTTTATAAGCCCCTTGCATTGCCATTGCATCACTTTTTGTGACACGACCGGGAAGCAGTCCTTGAAAACACATCTATGAAGTCATGTCACCTCATAGACGTAGAGTAAGGCAAGACAGCACAAATCACATTCTGCAGCACACATAGAAGTAAAAGCTTCCCAGGATTGTTTTTGTGCAGTAAGGTGTTCCTTCCTACACAAAAACAACCCTGCATGCAATGCAGACACCCTTGCACCATGGTGCAAGGGTGCCTGCATTGGAGCTAGGCAGCCAATTGTGCACCAGCGCAGGAGGAAAGGTCAGGAATGAGCTGTAGTCCTTAAATAGAGTGCATTCCTCTCTTTTCCCAGTGATGCAGTGCAGCTCAGCAAGGTAACTTGCTGTGCTACACTGAACCACTTTTTCATGAAACTGGCCTTTTGTGATTTAGGCCCAAGGAAAACAATATCACCAATCACAGGGTGTCATATTATATTTCTTAAATGTTTTTCTACTTTTTCTCTTTTGAACTCCTTCACATTAGAAGGTGCTGTCCTACAGAATATGGAAACTATTATTACTTTGCATGCCACTCAACGGATGTTGACACATTAATTCCATTTATTAAATGGTTTCATGTCAATACAATTATGTATTTAAAAAACTGTAATTGTAAAATTGACCTTATTAAAATTCACTTCCTCCGTAATTAAAAAATAAAAGTAATTACTTAAAGTAATTGGACCAGAAATGACATTTCGAGTTCATTAATATTCAACAAATTGTTTTTGAAGATGTTCTTGCATGGTTAGTATTCAGTCGCTGGCATTTCTGTTTGTTTCCTATTTAAAAGTCAATCGAATAATGTTTTGCAATTTACAAGAATTTTCATTGTGTACTGACTTTAAAAAAAAACTTAGCTACCTGGAAATCGGTGGTTGCTTGACCCTTACAATATGGAAAAAACAAGAAGCAAACTTTGAGTATCAAAGAGCAATAATTAGTCCTGTTGTACGCCCAAACCTAAAGGTATAATTTTAGAAAAGATCCTGACAGTTTTGTGGTTCAGTCGAAATGTTTCCTTATGATACATTCGATAAGTCATGATAGCGTGTTTAAAAGTAAACCCTTTAAGAATCGAGTTCACTCCTATGCCAATTCGCCTGCAGTTGGGATACTGAAAGTGAGAGCCATGTTCATGTAGGTATAGGCAGCTTTCTACTTTTGAAGACCAGGGGCAGAAACACAAAGGATCTGATTTAAGAGCCCCTAGTTCCTCCTTGTGCCACATTAGCATCATTATTTTTACGCTAATGTGACCCAACAAAGCCAAAGTCGCTGTGCCAAATTTACAAAGAGGAGCAATGCATGCATGGAGCCACTTTATGTCTGCACCAGGCATAATGTATGCAAGGAGGCATTCCACTGTCAGAGGGTGTGAAAAATGGCACAAACAAATCAAAGAGATTTTTTTGTGTCATTTTTTTCATCACTTTTAATGACTACTCAGAGCAGCCATTAAAAGGAGGCACACCATTGTTTGCAAAGGGCCATGATGGGTGTTGCAGGATTAGCATCAACATTTCTGACACTAATCCTGCAAAGCTCCGAACTAGCATAAAAAAGTTAGACGCTAGTTCCTCTAACTACCGCCATGGTGTGCCGTACCTTAGATAGGGCGCACAAATGGTGGCATTAGGAGAGAAACTAATGGGCACAAGAAAAGTGGCACTGCACTGGGTGAAGCACCAGTTTTCCTAAATCATGGAAAAGGGGCTTATTTACAAGCCCCATTGCGCAGGGTGGCACAGCAAGTGTCTTGCTGCGCCGCCCTGCACCACTGGAAAAGATATAGCGCATATCTGCCCGCTCCCAGCACTTGTGCACAAATTGTCACCTAGGGGTAAAACAGGAACCCTTGCCATGTGGGACAAGGATGCCTGCATTGTGGGGATGGTTATTTTTCTTAGCCAAAAGCAGCACTTTTCATTAAAGTTTCTGTGATAAGCAAGCATTTACCACTGTGAGCCTCCTCCTCACTACTTAAATTCAGCAAGAAGCTGAAGACCCGGCTTTTCCAGTATCCCACAGTGCCCTACACGGTGTTGTTAGACTCACATGTGTGTTCATCAGCAAGGTACTCTTCCGGGTGCTAATGCTCTGTACAAATCTGCATAAAATAACATAACAAGTTGGTAAAAAGGCACTGCTACACATCTCTTCAACTACATAAGACCCCAAACAGCCTAAAGCAGTGTCAGAAACAATGACTTTAATGAGTACTTCCACTGCTCATCTTATGCGATACAGCCCAAATGTAGTAAGCAAAAATTAGACAAAGCATTGCAACAGAAATGCACAGCATAATTATCAATTCAAAGAAGACACATTTCACAAGAGTATGATTTCATAAATTATTTGACACAAAAACAAAAAGCCAGTTAGTGTAACTGGAGTTATGATCTTTTAAAGTTTAAGGTGACAACTAGTGCCTAAATTATCAAAGCGCCTACTGCAGAAATCTAGGGGCTAGAGACAATGTCAAAGTAAAAACAAAAATATGTCCAACCATGATGGAACAAGAGTAAGACACACAAATTGGATTGAGCCTGATATCATCAAAAATGTTCTGAGAAGGTAAAATTCAGAGCTACAAGGCTGTGGGTGGGGTCTCAAGAAGAGGCATCATCATTGGGGAGCTGCTTGACGACGTTGTGATGAAGATTTCCACATTCATACTAAGTCACATATTTAAAGAAAAATGACGGAGCACGACACTGCACCAAAATTGGCAGTGCCGCACCCCATCATTTTCACATTGCAGGGATGCACCTTGTTTAATTGAATACGGCACACCTCTTTATTGTCCCCTGTGCTGCCACTAAATTGAGCCGCCAAGCGCCAACTAAGCATCCTGGCACCCCTGCGTTGAGGGGTTTGATAGTTTATTTGTGGAAAGGTGTCCTTTTCTGCACAGAAACAATCACTAATGGTGAGTTGGCACTTCTGTGTGTGCTGCACAATGCAGCACACATGGAAAAAGCAAAAAACAAGGAGGAATAAAGTATTCCTCCTTGTTGCACCTTGCTAACGCCACCCCTGGGGTGGCATTAGATTTTGGCGCTGCCTCAGGTTTACAAAATCTTGTAAATCTGATACAGCATCAAAAAGCAATGGGTGTTGCTGTGGCATGTCCACAGGAACACGCATTGCACACCCCTTCCACGCAAAGGGCCGCGGTGTGAAGGAGCTGTATTTACAAGGTGGCGTTAAGCCACAAAAAGAGACTTAATGCCACCTTGTAAATAGGGCACAGAGCATAGCGCCACCGGAGCGTCACTAAAAGTGATGCTCCGGTGGTGCTAGGGGCTCTTAGATATGCCCCTTAGTCTCTTTTTAGTCAAAAATCTCCAGCGGCAAGAGGCTGGAGGCTGAATACATGGTCAGGTACCCCTTTGGAGAAGGACTACTGAACAGGATTTGCTTTGGTACAGAAGAAAGTAGCAAGAGTTGCCATGAAGTCAGGGCAGCCAGCTGTGCATTTAGGTGGATAGACAAACAGGTCTAGTCCAGTCTTCTCTCAGAGCAGTTTTGAGACAAAAATTATCTAACTCCCATGTTTTGGATTTTGGACACCTTCATCACCACAACCAAGAGTCCAAGACTGGAGGGACACCTTTTGAAGGTTAAGAACTCACTCAGGCTGGGTCCAGGTGTGGATTCAATATGGTTAGGGCCTTTCCGGTTCCTGAGGCTTTAATCAGGAGGCCAGTCAAATAGTCTTTTGATTCATGATAGTAGTCCTGGGTTCAAGCAGTGTAATGGGGCTCAAGCAGCAGAGCCAGCTTCGAGGTTTCAAAGCAGACTCCAAGCAGCAAAGCAGTCATTCCATGAGCCTCAAAGCAAACCTTTAACTACAACACACCCGCTATATGGGCTACTTAGGGCTTATCTTAGGGGTGATTTATAGGGAAAAAGGGGTGTTTAAGGCGTGATAAGGGAGATATATTGTAAAGTCAAATTGTCAGTTTAAAATTGCATTCAGGTTGCAATGGCAGACCTGGGACATATTTTATGAGGTATGTAGGTGGGTGGCACAATAAGTACTGCAGGCCCACTATTAGCATTTACTTTACAGGCCCTATGTATATGATATACTACTCTACACAGGACTTATGAGTACATTAAATATGCCAATCAGGTTTGAGCCAATTTTGCCATGACAGCACAAGCACTTTAGGATTGGTCGGCACTGGTAAGGTGCACAGAGCCCTGAAGCCAACAAAAACACATTTCAGCAAAAAGTAGAAAAAGTGCAAAATGTTTAGGGGATTACCACCCACGGGCTGACAGATCTAACAGTTTGTTCTTGATTTTGAGAGTATATTTTTTCTTTTACATATTTGTTTCAGCATTTTATTAGTTTTAGATAAAGACACAATGTTGTAAGTTGTTGGCTGACTGGGATGTGAGTGCTCATCAAGCAGCAATCACAATTCTCGTCAGGGTAAGTCACAAGCAAAGCTAACCTGTGCTGAACCGCCTAGTAGCTTTGCACAGAGCAGTCAGACCTACCCTGGAGGCTATGTGTAAAATGCAAAACTTCAAAGAGAAACACAGGGAAAGCACACCACAAAAGGATGGCACGCAAGTTTAGAAAACTAGAACAAACATTAATATATAAAACAAGACCATAAATACAAAATTCAATCAGTACAACCAGAGTGTTAGAAATGGGGTCTCTGGTTGACAGTCGGTTTGCACTCTGTCCAATTAGGGACCCCATTTCTAACACTGGTGTCAGTGGTGGTATGTTTCATTTGTGTGCATTCATGGTGGTGTCTGGGCATTCCTGATAATATGTTTATTCTGACTTGAGCATTTTGTGGTGGCAATTTGACTACTGCTTGTGTTGTAGAATACCAGTAACCTATATGTTTACCTGACTACTGCTTATTTTAGCAGAGCACTAATAACCTGTGTGATGTTCTAACAACTGCTTATTTAGCAGGGTATTACTGAGATATGTTGTTTTTGGTCTAATTATGTTTTATGCAATACAGTTTATTTTTATATAACTTGTTGTGGTTTCTTTGTGGTGTATGTATTATGTCAAGTCCAGAGTTCAGGTCAAACCTGAGGTAACACTGTCACACTTACTTTCAGAAGTGTTTTTTGATTCAGGAAAGTGGTCCACAGTACCAGCGAAGGGTTCAGAGGCTCTGGTTTGCCTCTTGTGGTCTGGGAGTACAACTCCCACAGTGCACCTCTTCAACGTATGGAGTTGCTCCAAGCATCTCTAAGCTTTTGGATCTTCTTCCAGAGGTCATTTTTGGGACCTTTAAGTGTCCATGTAGTCCTTCTTTTTGCCCTGGTCACCCCCACCCTTTTTGGACAGGTACTGGTGGTTACTGACTCTTGGGTGAGCACTAGGTACTGCTTATCAGTCCCAGGGCCAGTGCTCTGTGTAAAGTGGATATGCAAATTAGGCTAACTATAACTGGCTAAGTCAACCTACCTATAAGTCCCTAGTATATGATAGGGCATGTAGGTTTAGAGACCCCAGCAGAGGTAGCCTTGCTGGCTGCTTTTAAATTAAAGTTATATGCAAATTTGTCTTAGGAATTAAAATTAGTTCCAAAGTCTTAAACTACCTTATGTTTACATATAAGTCACCCCTAAGGTGTGTCCTATGTGCCCCTAGGGCTGGGTGCCATGTAACTATAAGCAGGGACCTTATAAAAATAGTTTTATGAGCCCTGGCGAGGTAAAAACAGCCAAATTAGTTTTTCATCACAGGGGGAAGGACCCTGCCCCTGATTGGAGAACCAGGACCCCCCTGTTTTTTACTCAGGATCAAGGATAAAACTGGCACACCTGCACCCACACCTCAGATCCCCATCAGATTCCAACAAGGAAGAACCAAAAGCGAAGAAGGACTGCCCTGCTGGACCCCTGGCCTGCACCGGGACCCTGCACTCTGAAGGACTGCACCAGCTTCACACTTGGGCTTCACAACAAGAAGGACTTTGCCTGGCTTCAACTGGTTCAAGGAGGGACTCCCTGTTTGCTACAGGTGAAAAATTGCTAACCCGAGTCCTCTGCACCAACTCCTGAAGAAATCAATCAGCTGACCACTGTCCAGTGGCCAAAAAGGAGTTTGCGCCAGATGCATTCTGGGAGTTGTAGTCCACACCTCCAAGGATCATCTCAGATCTTCTGGAACCATGGGGTGAGCTGTGGACCCCAAAAGAACCTTAAAGGAACATCTGGGAGAAAATCCAGAAGTTTGGAGGAGTTTGGAGAACTTTTGAAAAAAAGCTCCATAGAGGGACCGACCTGCCGCGGCAACTCTAGCCGGCTTGCCTCAACCACGACCCCGCCTAATTTGCATGTTCGTCCCGGTGAAGAAAATCTCCAAAAAAGAGACTAAGTCAGAACATAGAAAGTTGATCGGGAACGCCCAGCCAGCGTATCTGAGGAGGACTCAAAAGACGTTGGATCAAGATCCAGGTTTATCCCGGTCGAAGGATTTTCACCTCGAAAAAACGACTAAGTCAGAAGCTAAAATTCTCCACCGAGGGCTCCCCCGATGCGTATCCGGAGAAGAGTTCCAGGAGGTCGGATTGGACTGGCAGGTTCGTCCCACTGAAGAAAATCTTCAGAAAAAGTCTAAGTGCGAAGGTAAACTTTTGACCGACACCTACCGCGGGCTGTAGCCGAGCTGGGCTCCATCGCGGTTGGCCTTAAACTTTGACTTTGCCCCGGTCGAGGTGCGACCAGATGACCAGATTGGCACTTTTTGTTTCTAAGTGCTAGAAAACAATAATTCTTTGAAAATTCATATCTCCGGTTACCCTTATCCGATTTTATTCATTTTTGTGTCATTTTAAAGATGAAAATATAATCTATTTTAAAGAATTGGCTTTGGATTTTTAAACTGTTTCCTGTGTTTTATCTAATTACTGTTTTGTGACATTTGAATGCTTTACACTCTGTCTCCTAAGTTAAGCCTTGTCGCTCGTTGCCAAGCTACCAAGGGTTCAGCTGGGTTTAATTTACTGAGACCTAACTGGACCTAAGTGGAGGTTAGTGGCCTATTGCTAAGTGTAGGTACCTACCTGCCCTTACCAATAACCCATTTTCCAACAGTCCACAACTTGATACAAGGTTCCAGAAGCTCTGAGTTGCTCCTTGGGAGTTGGGACTACAATTCCCAGAATGCACCTGGTCAGAATCCTCAAATTACCACTGGACGCTGGTCAGCTGGGCTCTGCTTGCAGGACTTGATGCAGGGTACTCTGGGCAGCTCTTTTGTACCTGAGGCAAACAGGGAATCCTTCCTTGAACCAGTTGAAGCCAGGTAAAGTCCTTCTTATGGTTAAGCTCAAGGGTGCAACTGGTGCAGTCCTTAAGAGTGCAGTGTCCAGGTGCAGGTTAGGGGTCCAGCACGGCAGTCCTTTTTCTTCTGACGTTCTTCCTTGTTGTGATCTGGTAGGGATCTGAGGTGTGGGTGCAGGTTTTATCCTTGCTTTTGGGTGAAAAACAGGGGGGTCCTGCTTCTCCAGTCAGGTGCAGGGTCTTTCCCCCTGTGATGACCACTTCCTGGGTAGCATGGCAAAAATCAATCCCAGGGAGCAACGTTCCTCAAAAATCCATCAAGGCTGAAAGTGATTTTTGGAGGTTACACCTGGTTGAGCCCACCCACTGTTGTGGCTAAAAATCTTAAACACACCCCTCTCCTTCCCTCTCTTAATCTAATCAAGAGGGCACCTAATTATTTGCGGTTGCAGGATGTGAGGGAGGTGCAGGGCTACTCCAAAAGGCCTTCCCTGACTTTGAAGACCAGTTTGGCAGCCCTCTCCTTTCCTGCTCCTCCATCTGCTGACGGGAGTTCTCCTTCCACAGGCACATTCCTTTGTGTTCAGCCCAGGCTACTTCACACCTCATCAAGGCAGCCTGGCCAGGCTGCTAGAGGCTGGCCAATCAGAGCAGGGCACTACAGGGCTGAAGTTGACAACGTTTTAGGTAGAGTTTAAAACTCCTTATCTGAACAAGTTATATTAAATCCAACAATTGAAAGTTGTGGGATTTATTATCACAATTAATTTGATACCAAACTTGAGGTATATGACACTGAATGGGGCTTTATAAATTAAAATAAAGTCTCCCCATTCTAGCCCATGGTGTAACGCCGCGCTCTGACACAGCGTCTCTTTCTGTCCTCGCGGGTGGAACGTGCTACCGATATTCGGAGCGCCGTTCCCCGCGTTTTTTGACTATGCTTTCTGGGAAGCATATATTTCGCTTCCGGACGCGCTACACTTACTTGTATCCTTTTTTCTTCTTTTGTTGTTGGTGGTGGGTTTTTTGTTGGTCCTTTTGCCTGTCTCTATCCATGTTGTGTCCATCTTGTCTTCTTCGTGTTTTGTCCCAGCATGCTCTGTTTTTCTTTTATACTACTTCCTTTTTCCTATACTGGTCTATGGGCTTTTCCCAATCCAAGATGGTGTTACTTCCCTTTCCTGTGATGTCACTTCCCTTTTCTCAGTATATAAGTCAGTCAGTCTTGTTCCTCCTTGCGTTGCAAACACTTCCTTCTGGTTGTGCTGTTCGCTCCTGTTCTTTGTTCCTGCTTTTGCCTTGGGAGATTTTTTGCCTGTTCTTTGTTCCAGCTTTTGCCTTGGGATATTTTTGCCTGTTCCTTTTTTCCTGCCTTTACCCTGGATACTGCCTATTTTTGTTTCCTGTGGTCAAGCCCTGTTTTGTCTTGTTTTCCTTCACGAGTTCCTGTTAGAGGTTTTTTCCCCAGTGTTGTTTTTTTTTCCCTCTGGGACTCCTTCTGGAGGGTACGGTCTGCTTTGGCGCAGCCTGTCAAGCGGCACCGTGGCTACTAGAAGGGGTCGCCCTTATCTGGGAGTATCCAGGACCTGTAGAAGACTTGGTGTATTCGGCAATCTGAAATCCAGAGGTGAGAAGTCCAGCGCAGTACGTGACACATGGAGGCCATTTATTACAATGACAGAAAAATGAATTTGGCTGTTTTACCTCACCAGGGCTTATAAAACTATTTTTATAAGGTCCTTGCTTATAGTTACATGGCACCCAGCTCTAGTGGCAAATAGGGCACACCTTAGGGGTGACCTATATGCAAAAATAAGGTACTTTAAGACTTTGGAAGTACTTTTAATTCTAACGTTAAATGTGCATGTAACTTTAATTTAAAAGCAACCAGCAAGGCAGGCCTACCTTTAAAATGACCCCAGGCACATTAGCATTGCCCCTATGGGCGCACTACCTATGCTGGGGTCCCTAAACCTACATGTCACACCAAGGGTCCAGTGCATGTGAAGCACCACTTGATGATTAGGAACTCACTGCAGTTGGGTCCAGTAGCTGGTGCAGGATGTTGGGGTTCATTTTATGTCCCTGATGCTCAGATCCGGATGCCGTCAAGCTATCCCTTTGGGTTACTCTGGTGTCCTGTGTTCAAGGATGTGATTGTAGGGCAGGTTCTCTTCTCACCCAGGCAAGATGACAGCAAGCAGCAGGCTAGCAGAGCAGGACAGAAGTTCCTTCAGAGCAGCAGTTCAGCAGTCGGAGTCCTTTCAGCAGCATAGCAGTCGTTCTTCCTGACAGAGTATTCACAGATCCAGAAACATATGGAAGTGTTAATGCCTGAAGTCCAGGATTTATAGCCAGTTGTTCCTTTGAAGTGAGGGAGAAGCTTTCAGATGTTTCCCATTGAAGTTCCCAGACATCCTGCCTTCACTGTCTTGGCTCCAGATGAACTATAGGGGTAAGCAGCCCTTTGTGTGCAGATAGAAAATAGCCTAACTATTTAGGTGTAAGTAGGACCACGCCCAGCACCCCCATTCAATCCTGCCAGTGATAGCCCATCCAGGCACACCTATGCACCCTAATATGTGTGGCTCTCTAGAAGGAATACACAAAGTACAACTGCCAGTTACACCTAGTCAAGTGACCAAAGCCAGGTTAAAAGCACTAAATGGCTAATGCAGGAATATGCCAACTTTCTAAAAGTGGCATTTTTACAATTGTACTTTAAAATATGACTTCACCATGAGTTAGGATTTCTTATTACAGTTCCAAAGACACCGAACATGGACTGATTCCATTTTCCCATCGTGAAATTACAGCTTATTAAATGGAAACAGGTAACTTCAATGTCACCCTGTGGGAGAGGTATTTTTTCACTATCAGGATATAACACTTAAAATTGCAAGTCCTACTTTTTAAATGCACCTCACCCTGCCCTCTGGGCTGTCCAGCACCTACCCAGGGGTGGCATACTTATTAAAAATGATGTTTTGGGTCTGGCAAAATTTTTACTTTGTCAGGTCAAATGGCAACTTAAATGCCACACACATGCTGTTATGGCAGGTCTGAGATACGTTCAAAGGGCTACTTAAGTGTATTGCACAATCAGTGCTGCAGGCCCACTAGTAGTGTTTAATTTACAGGCTGGGAAATACATGTAGTACCACTTTACTAGGGACCTGAAAAAAATTAATTAAATATGCCAATTAGGGATGAGCCAATATTACCATGGTTTAAGGAGGGAGTGAAAGCACTTTAGCACTGGTTAGTAGTGTTAAAGTGTGCAGAGTCCTAAGGCCAGCAAAAAGGAGATCAGCAACAATGGAGGGGGAAGGAAATAAGTTTGGGGAAAGGCCACCCTAAGGGTGTCAGATCCCAAAAACATATTTTGTCTTTTTTTATGCAGAAGTTTCACACCCCTGTCGACAGAGTGCACCAGAATCAGGGTGACCAGAATCATAGGCTCCGGCTTACTCCTGCAGGTAATGTTCAGTTACACAGCCCACCTTTTACATATGTTTTTAATGGTTGTGTTTGTGTTTATGTGCCTTTAACTCGTGCAAATATTTGAGCAGCAGTACTTGTGCTCCTTCAGGGGGATGAGTTATCTAATAAGCTGGATATTTGATGTAGGAAAGGGCATGATCTTACCACTGTGGACACTCTATTTCAGTTTTGTTGTAAATACGAACTGTCCCATGGATTGGGTGTGCAGAGAAAGGCACTGGATTGTCATCACATCCTTTTAGAGACTCCTAATGAGCTTTCATTTAAAGCTGATTTGTCAAGGTGATTGTAAGTGCAGAGACGAGCAGCGGGTTGGTGTCCCATCATCTGGGAGGCTGTGTTTTAAGTCTGTGTATTGCTGGGCTGTCCTAGAGTGTGGGTATGCTAAGAAGGTGAAAAGAGACATTTTCTCTTGCTAACATACTCCAGTTGAGATTTTTCTGTTTTGGGGGGTTTTGAGCTTCAGAGTTGATCGCTGCCATAACAAGATACTTCAGTTCTTGAGCACAATCTGCTTTCTCTCTTTTATGGTGGTGGGCTGCTCAGGACAGATGTGTTGATGTTGCAATCATGTCAGTTTTGTTGTAAAAGATTGGTTCTCTAAAAGAAGTGCATGGAAAAGTAGCTACTGTCACACGTGACACATTGGTTGCACGTTGGTAATGGAATTGGCTGGTTTTGAATACACCCACAAGTTTTCAATGACCAGAAATCTTTCATCCCCAGCACCTTTATCAGAACACTGAACTGACTGTGGAAGATGCAGTGAAGAATACTGGACTTGTTACCCCCCTTCCCATAGTGACAGAAGAAAATCCAATTTTTATGTGGATGGCCTTCTCTACAGATCTACAGGGCTACATATTCCTTCAGGATCCAAATTCATGTGTTTTATGCTGACCAGTTGCAATGGTTTCTGACCCTGCCACACCCACAAATGTATGTTGGAATGAGTCCTGACCAACCTTGCGCTGTGCAATGTTACTGACCACTGTGCTGGTGTCAGAGTGTACTACTCTCAGCCTAGTTATGCACATGTTGACTATTAATAACCCTCTTAACATTTACCTATTCTACCAGGTATGTGTGCGGACCAGGCATGTGCGTGGGCCAAACCTGGCCTCTAGTTCTTTCAAGGGTGCATTCATGGTATAGAGTTGGTATCAACTCCTGTTATGGTATTCTCTGTAACAGCCATCTGTTGCAGTATGTCTGCTGTCAACTAGCCTAAGATGATGTACAGAACTCTTTGCCTACATCATGTATAGGTATCCGTTCAAAACATATTTTAAAATGTTTTCCTATGTGTATGTCATAAAGCATTGTTAATACAACCACACTATTTCATTTAACAAACTTTTGTTGACAGCACAAAAATAATATTTTGGCAGCATACATTAAACACAAAAATCCAGCACTGTCTCCTAATTGAAACAAATTCTATTTACACCTAATATACTGGAACTAAAATATTACCCGACATTACTAAACACTAAACACATCTCAACCACTTTATTTCACTACAATTATTAGAAACATATTTAAAGGTAACTGCACATTTCCCTAATTCCTAAATGTTTACTAAAACATATCATCTACAACATGAAGTACAACAGTAAACCCCTTCACCTATAAACCTAAACTTACACTAACTCTATCTAATAGGATGCAGTGTGTTTAACAAATTCTCAAACTTTAACTTTTGGATTAAACTATGCTATTCTAAAATGTTCTGTAGATTATTTAAAGTAAACCATTTCCTAATATAACAATATTGCAAATGATATTGAAAGTAGTTCACAATATTTTTTTGTTGTGAAATAGAAGCCAGCCCCTGATAACACCCTCTCATTATATGCATCACGTTCTTAATTTGCCTATTGAGGTGTGCAAAGACTTTTGTTTCAGTCAAAATAACATTGTTTTGCTTTAAAATGTTAAGATCACCATGGAATGCCCTATTAAGGCATAGAAGTTCAACTTAGTGCATAGCAAAACTGTGTATTACTTAGGGAATCTATCCAATCCTGCTTTGCATTGGATAGTAAATTCCAACTTAATACTTTGCATTGGGTTTATGTTACTGTAGTGGGACAAACCCTGGTGCAAAGCATAAGATAATCTGACCCTTCATTTTTTCTTATATAAAGCCTGTAGATCAAAAATATTTAAATCATTTTTTTCTGAATCCTGTGTACAATATATCTGGTATTTTAGTATTTCTGATGAACATTGTATTTATCTGGTCTACATACTCCTATTTCCTGTGTTTTAACAAGCAAGCAGAAAAGTCAAGACAGACTACAGACTAAAACACCCAGACATGCAATTTGACAAAGACAGAGATTTACTAAAGGCAGCAAACCTGAGTTTGCAAGGCTCTCTGAGAGAGTGGTGATAAGGAGAAATGTGTATAATTCTCCTTGTTACTTCCTATTTCCATGTTTGTTGCATTCCCTTGAACGACTCATGTAGATGATGGGTGAGAATCCAAAACTGTTGACGTGGCTCATCTCCCTACCGGTAATGGACTTCCTGGTAGAACACCGTCCTTGGTCAGACCACTTCAGTGCTGAGGGTCTGTACAGGTCCTTCTGCCTTAGTGATGAGAACTCCCAGGTGGCTGGGCAGTTGTCCCTACTTTCAGCTGGGAGGATATGTGTTAGACCTGTAAGCCTTAGGGTGGTTTTCACCTGAATTTTTTGCCTTCATCCTCCTATGTCACAGAATTTGTTCATTTTTGTTGGCTTTAAGGCTCTGTACACTTTACCACTACTAACCAATGCTAAAGTGATTGTCCTCACTCCCTAAAACATGGTAAAATTGCTTTACCCCTTATTGTCATATTTACTTTACTTTTAAGTCCCTAGTAAACTTGTATACTATATACCTAGGGCCTGTAAATTAAATACTACTGGTGGGCCTGCAGCACTTGCTGTGCCACCACTTAAGTAGCCCTTTAAGAGATGTCCCAGGCATGCCATTGCAGCCTGTGTGCAGTTTTAAACTGCTAATTAAACTTTTGTTACATATATGTCATCAATAAGGTAGGTACTAGGTAGCCTATTAGGCAGTGTGCATTGTAATTACAAGGTCGGACATGTACTTTTAACTTTTTTAATGTCCTGGGTGCAAAATACTCCTAAATTTCCTTTTCCCTACTGCGAGGCCTACCTCTCTCATGGATGAGATCTTGGTTGCCTTATTTCATTTAATAAGTGTTATCTTTTGATTGGGGACAGGTCATCAATTTGTGCTTGGTGTCTGATAAATTGTAATGAAAAATCCTCTTTAATGGTAAAGTCCAATCTTAAGTGACAATTTTTTTAATTCCACTTTTCAAAAGTTGGCATTGTCCTGCCCTAACTATTTGGGGACAGCAACCTGTTCCTGTGTCACAACATCCAGTTAAACTTTGTGTATTCATCCCAGTGATCCACACAATGGAGTGTGCCATCTCCTGGCAAGATGTAGGGCTGGAGATGATCACAGCCATACTTGCAAATGAATGGGCTGTGCTTTGCCTCCATACAAAGGACTTGTCAAACATGCAATGTTCAAGCCGCCAGGGGAGGGCAGGGGAAGAAGGAAACTTCAAGGACTTCAAAGGGAATTCTCTATAAACTTCTCTTACTTCACAGGAGGCACCAGGCATTCAAAAAAGGTCCCTCAGACCCACTCTGCGGCCTGCTTTGTACCTCAAAGAACTTATTTGTTTAATCTAGAAGGGCTGCCTTTCTTCCTGAAGACAGTCTTGAACCCAGAGATGCCTGCCCTGCTGTAAGAGCCCTGTTCTACTGCTGAACCATGGACTACCAGAGTGACACCAATGGCTAGATGGCTGTCCTCCTAATCAAAGCCTCAGGGACAAAAAAGGGTCCAGTCATCTTGAATCTACACCAGGGCCCTGTCTAAGTGAGTCCTAACCCCACAAGTGATGTCCCTATAGTCTTGGCCTCCTGGTGGCAGTGCTAAATGTGCCCACAAGGCCGAAATCAAAAACTTGGGACAGTACATTTTTGGCTAAAAACTGCTCTGAGAAAAGAGAAGAGACTAGTCCAACTTGCTCTTCAGTCCACCAAAGGTGCATTGAGGTCAGCCTGATTTTGTTGCAGCTCTCACTACATTCTTCTCCATAGCAGCAAATTATGTTTGCCGGTCCTTCACCAAAGAAGTACCCACCCCATAGAATTCCCATCAGCTGCAGCCTTCAGCCTCGTCCCACTGGAGATTTTTGACTTCCATAAAAGTGATTATCTGAATGAAGAAATATTCAATGTGACTTCATCCAGCTGCTCCTCAATGACACTGTTCTCTCCTTACACACCCCCTGTAGCCTTGCCTTGATGACTTTTAACTTCTCTGAACAATTTTCTTCAAAATTTCTTCTAAGGCCAAAGATGCGCACTGACCAGCCCCAATTTTTTTGTATCTGTCGGGCTTTGTGGTTTGCCATATTTTTCGACTTTGACCCGCGCTCACATGATTAAATATCCGCACTTGGTGCTTTGAAAAATGTATAACTCTAGTTCTACTAATTGCATGTTTGCCATTTTGTTGTAAAATATTTTATTGACATTTACTTGATTTTTTCTAAATTTATGAGCATTTCTTCTTGTGCTGTGTTTTTATGTTATTACTATATGAGTGCTGCATAAATACTATACACATTGCCTCTAAGTTAAGTCTGACTACTTTGTGCCAAGCAAGCCCAGGCTAATTTAGTGAGTTTTGTGATTCACTGTGACCGGGACTGGGGTTGTTGCTTGAGCAGGCTTACCACCTTACTCAACCAACAAACCAATTTCTCACGCAAATAAGATATGCACCCAGTAAACACCATATTCCGAATATATTGTTATTTACAGGGTGTGCAATTTGCGTGTTACAGATTTTCAGGAGAACTAATAGATTTGAAGAAAATCATTTGAAAATCTAGTTGCCTGTCCCAGAGGCAAGTGATTATTGTTGTTTTCTCAGTGTTCAATTAGTTGGAGTATTGTGAATTTTTAAACTAATAAATCCAGCAAAAGGCATTTAAAAACAGGGTTGGATTGTCCCAGTGCCAAATGAGAAGATTTCTGATTAGGAAGTTGCTTTTCTCAGTCTATGTTGGATCTTTCTGTCAGAGGTGTGATGTCACTAGTCAGACATAAATAACTACCGTAGAATAGTTATGTCTTTTTCTTTTTAGAGACTGTTATGAGTCAATGAGGTGTAAGGTTTTATTCAGAGATGAAGGCTTCTGTACCGCATAACAATTTATGGTGATTTTTAGTTTATCATAAATGGCATTATAATTTGTAGTTACCCCTTATTTAGGCATGGCTTATTGTACAACTGTTTTTGTTATAATGGTGCTTCTCTATGGCTATTCACTGAGAAAATACTCCCAATCTCTTGTTTGTTTCAATGCAAGGCAGCACAATGCAGATTCTTATTAATTAATTCATGTGCCTGATGACACATGGTTCTCAGAAAGCTAATATTAACAGCCTAAGTTTCCCAATATTGTCATTCAAGGTAATTCACTTATTACGCCATAAGAATGAAAACATCCCATATACATAATATCATGTGTTCTAATCGCATTGAACAGCTTGTATGGAACTGCACAAATGCTTAAATACCCTATCACAAACACTGAGTAGAAAAACTGGAGGAAGCAGAGAATAGTAACAACAGTTTCCCATAGCTGGGGGATTACTCTTTTGTAGGTGATTTATGTATTAGCATGTCCCTCCCTTGTGCACCTCTTTCAGTTCCCCTAAGACCCACCCCTTTTGTTTTAATTCCTTTTTACTACCAATTTCTTTGTACTTCCCCCATATATTACAGAAATATATACTTAAGTGTGCAGAAGTCTCTCCCACATGCGTACCACTCTCTATACAGATTCACAGATATCCTAAGATGCACATGCGTGACTTAATCATCTGAAAAGTAGGAAATCGCAAGCACAACTTAGTTGCAATTTATAAGGTTAAAAAAGTGAAAGTTAAATATGTAGAGGCAGCAACTACACAAGTGCATCTTTTACAAACACATGTAAACTACTCAACCCTAAGTGATGCATAGATGAGTAGAAGTACTGTTCTCAGGTGAGTGTCAGAAAGGTGGTCATTAAAGTACAAAGTAAATTACTAAGGGCCTGTTTACGATCCTGGCAGATGGAATACTCCCTCAAAAACGTATTATGATCTCCATGGGATGTAATAGAATCATAATATGACAGATAGGATATCCGTCACGTTTGTGACCGAGTAACTGTGTCTGCCAAGATCATAATTAGGCTCTCAAACGTTGACATAGGGCCTCGTTATGAGGTTGGTGGGCCAACCGCTGTCCCACCAGCCCCGTGTGGAGGAGACGGTTGAAGAAATGGCTGTCTCCCACATCACTTTTACAATCTTTCCATTGGGCTGATCAGCGGAAACCTCCATATTAGCACATTTCCACTAATCAGCCCAGAGGAAACAGTGCAGCTGCATTGTCCTTGGCTCCTCATGGAGCTGAGGCCAATGCCATCACATAGAGGGCGTTCAGCACCCTCAAAATGCACACTGTCTTCTGTAGCACACAGTGCTAATTTCAAGGGTGCTGCGCTGAGGGGCCCCCAGCATGGCTTTTCTACCAGCCTTTTCATGGGCGGGAACTGCCATGAAAAGGCTGGTGGAACGGGGATTTCTGATCAGAACAGCAGCGCTGAACTCAGCACCGTCATGGCTGACCATGAGTCCTACCTATGCACCCTATTGGAAACCATGTTCCTGGTGGTGGCAGCAGTTCCCTGGTGGTCTGACCGCTAGGCTCATAATCTGGCATTCAGACTGCCAGGAGTGCGGCGGTCTGATCACCACCACAAGCCTTGCAGTCTTGAGACTGCCAGACTAGTAATGAGGCCCATAGTTGTTACTCTAACTGAAGCTTCATAAACATGTCTAATGTGTTTTATCTGACTTTATGTGAGAACTTTCACTAAAGTAAGAACTTTGCACATATTGTAGTAATGGCTGCGTTGCAAAATAATTGTGGTGTTAGTCCTAAAGTAAATACTGCATCCCAACTACTACATGTGTATGAGATCCTAATCTAGTTGAGATGTAGGCTTTCCAGTCACATCACAGAAAAAGTCATCAGCTAAGTATGTTTCTCCCCTCTTTTTTCTACTTTGGGAATTTCGGTTTGCACTGTTTACTCAGAACATCTAAACATATAAACGCCACATGCATCTAGCTAAAATGATGTCCTTTGTTTTTTCCACTACACGGAGCTGACTTCCTTCATTAGTTTGAGAGCTTTGGGCAGGATATTTTATGGAATTCACTGCAAATATCATGTGTCCTATAAAGTTCACTGACCACAGACAATGTTGTGAACATTAAAATGTATTGGAACTTTGTCCTAAAATGGTCAGGTCTTCAATCAGTATGCAGACCAGATATGGGAAAACATTTTGTGTGGGCAAAACTCGTATCACCAATATTGAGGACAAAAATATCACATCTCTTCACAACCATGCGTAAACAGTTGCAAGGCTAACGATTTAAAGGACACAGAAACAATACGCAGTAGGTGGGAAAGAGACTAACCTGTACTTGCTGTCAGGAACACTTGGCAGTAAATAGTACAGTGAATATTTACTTGCTTCAAAAAAAGGATTTATTCTCATGCCTACTTATCCTATTAACAATCATGGATAGTAAATGCAGGTGTGTTACCTCCTTTGGGTTGAAACTGTCTTTTTAGTGATCTGTAGTGTTTGAAAACCTAAGGGAGTGCCTCAGTAAAAGTCGATGTTGTGTTGTTACGTTTACGAGGTCCTGGATGATTCTCGTGAAAACTCTTGCCTTAACTGAAAATAAAATGTATTTACACTATATTAAAGTGGGAGATTAGCACACATGAATGCTTTAAGGATTAGGTTCAAAATATCTACAAGTGACCTCTGTAAGTACTGCTTTTAAGGAAATGTTTGCCACAATTGAGTATCAGTACAAACTAGTAATATGGAAAAGGAGAAAGGCCCCCTCCTTTGACTGAAAGGAATTCCCGCCTGTCTGCCCAAAGGACATTAGAAGAGTTTTTCAAACCACTTTTTGAATGTCTGTCCTCGAGGACTTGATTTCATATATTGTAAAAGACAGTTTTATCACAATGTCCAAAGGTCTACATGAATGAAGCTTGGAGAGACCGTGTCCTGCCTGTTGTGATAGATATAACTTTTTGTGAGCTAAGAGACTGAAGTTGCTGCTGGATCAGCCAAGAACTACAATACCGTGGTAGCCAGTCTAAAAGAAACTAAGGACCTGTTGGACAAAACGGTTTCCACATTCCCTGTGCATGGAGAATTATTTGATACATAGGGCTTATCCCTTACAACCCTTGGCACTGGCTTTGTGACCCCTGGCTTCAGAGGTGGAAAATTCAGTGCAGGAACACAGGGGCAATGTGTCTGTATGGACCTCAGTCAGGGCTCTGCTCTCTTTACTTTCAGTCAATTGTTTATTACACTAATAGTGAATAATAATACATTATTCACTATTAATGTAGTAACAATGTGAATACCTTCCATGGAAGCTGAGGTAATTGAAATGCTTTTAAATGCTTTAGTGTGCCTGCCCGTGGGTGAGAGGGTTTACATGAGAGAATTTGTATGTGTGAGTAAATATGTGTTAGTGAGTGAAAGTGGAGGTCAAAGGGCGTGTGATGTCACTTCCGCTACCCCTGGCATTTTGGTGAATTGACATACATGCTTATATGAATATTAACTGGAAAGTGAATTATATGGTTTTCGATTTGTGACATATGAAAGTTGTTAGACTTGGTGTCCTTGGTGTGGTCTCCATTAATTTTCTGCCTCTGTTTCCCAGGTTGTTGATGTGTGCTGGACTCGTTTTTTGCTGTTTTTGTTACTCTGGACACTTTACCACTGCTATCCAGTGCTAAAGTGCAAGTGCTTCTATGTAAAATGTATGTGTAATTGGCTTTCCATGATTGCATATTTGATTTACTAGTAAGTCGCTAGTAGAGTGCACTAGAGGTGCCCTGGGCCTCTAAATCAAACACTACTAATGGGCCTGCAGCACTGGTTGTGCCACCTACATTAGTAGCTCTGTAAACATGGCTCAGACCTGCCACTGCAGTGTCTGAGAGTGCAGTTGTAGACTGCTAATTTGACTTGCAAGTGTACCCACTTGCCAGGCCTAATCCTTCCCTTTTTGTACATGTAAGGTGCCCCTAAAGTAGGCCCTAGGTAGCCCCATGGGCAGGGTGCAGAGTATGTAAAAGGTGGGATATGTACTTATGTGTTTTACATGTCCTGACAGTAAAAATACTGCCAAATTCAGTTTTCACTGTTGCAAGGCCTATGTCTCTCATAGGTTAACATGGGGGCTGCCTTTAAATCTGACTAAAGTGTAGATTCCCTTTGGGAGCAGATAGATATTTGGAGTTTAGGGTCTCTGAACCTACAATTTAAAAATACATCTCTTAGTAAATTTGTTTTTTAGATTGTGTGTTGGAAAATGCCCCTTTTAGAAAGTAGGCATTTTCTTGCTTAAACAATTCTGTGACTCTGTGTGTTTTGTGGATTCCCTGTCTGGGTCAGTTTGACAGTTGGGCTGCTTGCACCTCTCTCTAGAACAGTGACACAAAGTGGGCTAGGGTGTAGACCGCATATTCTAGTGAGCCACCTGTGCTAGAGGGGAGGGGAGGGGAAGAGTGGGCATTCACTCCCAGCTGGGCTGTGCCTGCCCTCTCACAATGCAGTCTCCAACCTCCTGGTGTGTGGCTGGGGCCTGGCCAGGACAAGAAAGGATTACACAGACACCTGATACTTTACTTTGAAGTAGGCCTACTTCAAAGGCAGAAAGGGGCATAAGAAGAGCACCCCAAACTCAAGACTTCAGATTACTTCAAGGATTCAAGAGGAACCTCTGCCTGGAGAAGAGCTGAAGAACTGAGGGGAAGTGCTGCCCTGGCCTGTGACTGTGCTAGGCTTTTCTGCAGTTGCGGCTTCTGCTTGTGCAAGGGACAGAGATTGGACTTTGTTGCATTTCTGCTTGAGAAGTGATTCCAAGGACTTGGAGTAGAGATTGCCTCCTGTTTTGAGGCCTCAGGGACAGCAAAGGCTTCACCAACCAGACCTGAGTCTACTTGCTGTGGACTCTAGCTTGCCAGTAGATGGCATTCCAGTTCCTGGACCCCTGGAAGTGAATTCCTGGAGAAAAAACAGTCTACCGATGAAAGACGATGCCATGCGACTTCATAAAGTACGCTGCTGCCCAGTACTGCAATGCTGCTTGCCCCGAGCCCGTGGACCTCGCTGAGTGCAAATCCAACAACCCTGTGAGCTGATGCTGCTACCCCGGAAACGCAACGCCACCTGCCGTGGACCTCGTAGAAGTCCAACGACCCTGTAGGCTGCGGGTCGCTGCAATCGCTGATCCTGCCCGACTTCGCTGACACCGGAGTGTGGTAATTCCAACGTCCATGATGATCCTACGCCATTGCAATGCCTGCGGCCCTGTGATGTCATCATGACCCCATGTGGTCATCCCGAACCATCGTAACTCAGCCGGACTTTGGATCTGCTGGAACCAAGGGACCGACTTTGCATCCGACTCCGCTTCACCTCCACCGCCCTGCAGAGAGGACCCGACAGCACTGCGCGACACCGCAATCCTTCTGCCCCATGGCTCTGTGTGAGAAAACAGGGCTGATTGCAGAGGCCCCATAACTTTTTGCCCCCATTTTCCACTTTTTGCTGATGTTTTCCTGACTTTAAAGGTGCCCTGGGTACTGCTAACCAGTCCCAGGGCCTGTGCTCTGTGTAAAATGGATATGCAAATTAGGCTAATTATAAGTGGATAAGTTAACCTACCTATAAGTCCCTAGTATATGGTAGGGCATGTAGGTTTAGGGACCACAGCATAGGTGGTGCACACCTAGGTGCATTGCTGAGGTGCCCAGTGTCATTTTAAAAGCAAGCCTGCCTTGCTGGCTGCTTTTAAATTAAAGTTATATGCAAATTCGACTTTGGAATTAAAGGTACTTCCAAAGTCTTAAACTACCTTATTTTTACATATAAGTCACCCCTAAGGTGTGCCCTATGTGCCCCTAGGGCTGGGTGCCATGTAACTATAAGCAGGGACTTTATAAAAATAGATTTATAAGCCCTGGTGAGGTAAAAACAGCCAAATTCGTTTTTCCCTCATTGAAGTAAATGGCCTTCATAGGCTAGAATGGGCAGACTTTATTTTAAATTTTAAAGTCTCCTTAAATGTTGCATACCAAGAATTTGGTATCAAATTAATTGTTGTAATAAATCCTACAACTTCCAGTTGTTGGATTTAATATAACTAGTTCAGGTAAAAAGTTTAGACTTTACCTAAAAAGTTGCCAATTTCAGCTCTGCATTGTTTTTGCTGCTGTGCTCTGATTGGCCAGCCTGCAGCAGCTTCTGCCAGGCTGCCTTGATGAGGTGTGAAGTGGCCAGGCTTCACACAAAGGAATGTGCTTGGGGGAGAGAATCTCCCCTCAGCAGATGGTGGGGCAGGAAGGGGGAGGGCTGCCAAACTGGTCTTCAAAGGCAGAGAAGGACATTTGCAGCACCCAGCAACACCCCCACATCCTGCAACCCCAGACAGCTAGGTGCCCCCTTGATTAGATTAGGAGAGGGCAGGAGAGGGGTGTGTTTATGATTTTTAGCCACACCAGTGGGTGGGCTCAGCCAGATGTAACCTCCAAAAATCTGATTAATCCATGTTGGATTTTTATAGACTGTTGCCTTCTGGGATGGATTTTTGCCACACTTCCCAGGAAGTGGTCATCACAGGGGGACGACCCTGTCCCTGATTGGAGAACCAGGGCCCCCCTGCTTTTCACCCAGGAGCAAGGATAAAACTGGCAGACCTGCACCCACGCCTCAGATCCCTGCCAGATTTCAAGAAGAAAAGAACTAAAGGAGAAGAAGGACTGCCCTGCTGGACCCCTGACCTGCACCTTTAACCTGCACTCAGAAGGACTGCACCAGCTGCACACTTGGGCTTCACCACAAGAAGGACTTTGCCTGGCTTCAACTGGTTCAAGGAGGGACTCCTTGTTTGCTACAGGTGAAAAATTGCTAAACCAGAGTCCCCTGCACCAACTCCTGAAGAAAGCGACCAGCTGACCACTGTCCAGTGGCCAAAAAGGAGTTTGCGCCAGGTGCATTCTGGGAGTGGAAGTCCACACCCCCCCCAAGGACCATCACAGAACTTCTGGACCCTTGGGGTGAGCTGTGGACCCCAAAAGAACCTTAAAAGAACATCTGTGTGAAGCCCCAGAAGTTTGGAAAAGATTTGAGAATTTTTGGAAAAAAGCTCCAGAGAGGGACCGACCCGCTGCGGAAATTCTAGCCGGCTTGCCTCAACCGCGACCCGGCCTGACTTCGTGGTTCGTCCCGGTAAAGAAAAACATCCAAAAAAGAGACTAAGTCTGAACGTAAAAAGTTGACCGGGACCTCCCAGTCATCGTATCCGAGAAGGGCTCCATGGACGTCGGATCAAGATCCAGGTTTACCCCGGTCGAAGGATTTTCATCTCGAAAAAACGACTAAGTCCGAAGGTAAAAGTCTCCACCGAGGAAACCCACATCGCGTATCCGGACAAGGGCTCCAGGAGGTCGGATTCAACTGGCAGGTTCGTCCCGGTGAAGAAAAACTTCAAAATAAAGACTAAGTCAGAAGGTAACTTTTTAACCGAGGCCTCCCGCGACCTGTAGCCGAGCAGGGCTCCATCGCGGTCGGCCTGAAAGTTTGACTTTGCCCCGGTCGAGGTGCAACCAGATGACCCGATTGGCGCTTTTTGTTTCTAAGCGCTAGAAAAGTAATAATTCTTTAAAAATTCATATCTCCGGTTCCCCTGAACCGATTTTAATCGTTTTTGTGTCATTTTAAAGATAAAAATATAAACTATTTTTATAAATTGGTTTTGGATTTCTAAACTGTTTCCTGTGTTTTATTTAATTACTGTTTTGTGATATTTGAATGCTTTACACTTTGTCTCCTAAGTTAAGCCTTGACGCTCGTTGCCAAGCTACCAAGGGTTGAGCTGGGATTAATTTACTGAGACCTAACTGTACCTAGGTGGAGGTTAGTGGCTTGTTGCTAGGTGTAGGTACCTACCTGCCCTACCAATAACCCATTTTCCAACATAATTGGAAGCAGCGACGGGATCCTGTACTTGTGTTCAATATCACGTTACAGTTTTAGGTAAAACAAATAAAAAATCCTTTAAATTGTCCTAGTGCAAAAATTGTTTTTAATTTTTAATTTGGATTAATTTCAAATATTGAATTTTTGTAATTTTTCTAAATTCTTGTTTCCAATTTTTGCAAAAAGTTTTTGTTGACACAAAACTAGGGAACCATGGAGCTTGATCTGGCTAGCCTACCCACACTGACAGTAGTCCAGCTTAGGGGGTTGTGTATTGAAAGAGGGTTGCCTGCAACCACTGATCTCAGGAAGCAAATCCTGATCACATCCCTGACAGCATGGGCTGAGGCCCAAGAGGTAGAGTCAGAAGAAGCTCCAGAGGAGGGAGAAAGAAGGGAGGATGCAAGCTCTAACCACTCAGGGGAGGGAAGGCATCTGACCCTAAGTGAGGACGAGGAAGAACGGTCCTCAGTAAATACAGTCACTAGGGGCAGATCCAAAGCTAGTGGTGGGAAGGGGGTCCTTTTAGGAGGAGAGAACCCATCCATCAGAGAAAGAGAGCTGGAGGCCCAGCTAGCATACATAGCTTTGGAAGCAGAGAAGCTGGCCCTAGAAAAGAAAAAGTGGGCATACAAAGAGAAAAGAGATGGAGGCAGCGATGAAGAAGCTGAGGTGTCCATGGGTGGGGGAGTTTGCCCCAGATTACCCAAGGGGGTGGTTCCTGCTTATGTAGAGGGGGATGACATAGATAAGTGGCTGGGGGCCTTTGAGAGGGCACTCCAAATAAGAAGGGTTAGGCCTCAATACTGGGGTTCCCTTTTGTGGGAGTTGGTCCCCAACTCAGGGAGGGATAGGCTTCTGACCTTAAGGGGGGAGGAGGCAGATTCATACCCTAGTATGAAGAGGTGCTTAGCCAAGAAGTTTGGTCTGACCCCAGAGCAATATAGAATGAAGTTCAGGGACACCCAGAAGGTCAGTACCCAGTCTTGGGTTGACTTTGTGGACATTTCACTAAAGGCACTAGAGGGCTGGATTATTGGTAACAAAGTAGATACTTATGAGGGGTTATACAATCTGATCATGAGAGAGCACATCTTGACCAGTTGTACCCAAGAAAGGTTACGCCAGCATCTAGTGGACTCTAAGCAGACCAACCCTAGAGAGCTGGGGGAGGCAGCTGATGAGTGGTTGAGAACCAGGGTGGTTGTCAAGTCCCAGGGGGGAGACTCCAAGAAGGGGGGGACAGGTCCCCAAAAACCTAAGGAGGGAGGTGGTAAGCCCACCACAGAGACTCCCTCTGTTCCCCAGAACCCTAAGAAGGAGGAGAGTAAATCCCACTCCCACTCTGACAAGCAGAGACAGGGAGACCCAGGGTTAAAAAAACTCTTGGACAGTAGGGCTTGCTTTGACTGTCAGCAGACAGGTCACTTCAGAGGAGATGCAGCCTGTCCAAGGAAGGTGGTTAGCACTGGGCTGTCCAGTGTAGCCATAGAGGAGGATTCCTCAGATGATGAAGTCCTCCTAGCATTGTGCTGGGAGACAGGACCAGATGGTAAGCTGGTGATCCCTGAGGGTGGAGGTAGGCACTTCCACCACATTCAAGTGAATGGGATCCCTACCACTGGCCTGAGGGACACCTGTGCCAGTCACACTATAGTGAGTGACCGGTTAGTGACGCCAGACATGTATGTCCCAGGAAAGACAAAGAAAGTCAGGATAGCCACAGGGGAGGTCACCTCCAAACCTGTAGCCATAGTGCCCCTAGAGAGGGAGGGTATCCTTGACTGGATTAGGGTGGTAGTCAGTGCTGACCTTCCCCTAGATTGTATCCTGGGCAATGACCTCCCAGAGGTGAGTCTGGTCACAGATGGGGTGGTCGCCCAGGGCGCCCCCCCAACCCAAAGTCCTGGGGAGTCAGTCTCTACAGTTAGGAGACAGGGGTCCCCAAGAAAAGGAAAGAAGAAAAGGAAGGGTAGGCCACTCTTAAAGAGAGTTCCAGGGAGCCAAGGGCCTTCTGCCCCAGTAGGGGGGGAGCCCAGAGTTGGCACTGGTGAGGCCTCACCTGACCCCAAGGAAGTCCTGAGTAGTCAGGCAGCTGTCCAGATGCAAGGTGTTGCCCCTGCACTGACAGAAGGGAGAGTGGAAGGAGGGTGTCTGCCACAGGAGGTGGTAGCCCCCCACTCTAGACAGCAAGAGGGGTGCCAGGACCCCAAAGATGCCCCTAAAGCAGCTCAGCCACCTGTCAGTGGAGAGCTTAAGGTGTGGTTCTGGGTACTGACAGCTGTCAGTAGCCTCTGCTGGGTGCTAGCCTTCCTGGCAGCACTGTACTTGGCCTGGGAGGCAGACCCCAGGGCCAATAGCAAAGTAGGCCCCCTGACCCTATTGGTCATGGTGGGGTTGCTCAAGTGTTGGGTGACCTCTTTGGGTAAGCTAGGTGTTGCCCTAGCAAAGTTTGGAGTAGGGGAGGTGGGCACCTCACTACCCAAGTTGGCAGAGAGAAAGGAGGAAGACCACCCTAGAGGAAAGTTTCAGTTTGTGTTGGGTCCTTTTACTGTTGGGATGGCTTCACTACCCATAGGGAGTGACCCTGACAGGAGGATATAAGGCAGAGTAGGCCCTGCAAAGGGACAGCCAGTTTTCTTCACTGTCTTCCTCGCCTAACAAGCCAGGAAGACTCTCCCAGGGTTGGGCTGAGTCTCCTGGGCGTGTGGGCTGGGGGGGGGGTTGTGTGAGAAAACAGGGCTGATTGCAGAGGCCCCATAACTTTTTGCCCCCATTTTCCACTTTTTGCTGGTGTTTTCCTGACTTTAAAGGTGCCCTGGGTACTGCTAACCAGTCCCAGGGCCTGTGCTCTGTGTAAAATGGATATGCAAATTAGGCTAATTATAAGTGGATAAGTTAACCTACCTATAAGTCCCTAGTATATGGTAGGGCATGTAGGTTTAGGGACCACAGCATAGGTGGTGCACACCTAGGTGCATTGCTGAGGTGCCCAGTGTCATTTTAAAAGCAAGCCTGCCTTGCTGGCTGCTTTTAAATTAAAGTTATATGCAAATTCGACTTTGGAATTAAAGGTACTTCCAAAGTCTTAAACTACCTTATTTTTACATATAAGTCACCCCTAAGGTGTGCCCTATGTGCCCCTATGGCTGGGTGCCATGTAACTATAAGCAGGGACTTCATAAAAATAGATTTATAAGCCCTGGTGAGGTAAAAACAGCCAAATTCGTTTGTCCCTCATTGAAGTAAATGGCCTTCATAGGCTAGAATGGGCAGACTTTATTTTAAATTTTAAAGTCTCCTTAAATGTTGCATACCAAGAATTTGGTATCAAATTAATTGTTGTAATAAATCCTACAACTTTCAGTTGTTGGATTTAATATAACTAGTTCAGGTAAAAAGTTTAGACTTTACCTAAAAAGTTGCCAATTTCAGCTCTGCATTGTTTTTGCTGCTGTGCTCTGATTGGCCAGCCTGCAGCAGCTTCTGCCAGGCTGCCTTGATGAGGTGTGAAGTGGCCAGGCTTCACACAAAGGAATGTGCTTGGGGGAGAGAATCTCCCCTCAGCAGATGGTGAGGCAGGAAGGGGGAGGGCTGCCAAACTGGTCTTCAAAGGCAGAGAAGGACATTTGCAGCACCCAGCAACACCCCCACATCCTGCAACCCCAGACAGCTAGGTGCCCCCTTGATTAGATTAGGAGAGGGCAGGAGAGGGGTGTGTTTATGATTTTTAGCCACACCAGTGGGTGGGCTCAGCCAGATGTAACCTCCAAAAATCAGATTCATCCATGTTGGATTTTTAGAGACTGTTGCCTTCTGGGATGGATTTTTGCCACACTTCCCAGGAAGTGGTCATCACAGGGGGACGACCCTGTCCCTGATTGGAGAACCAGGGCCCCCCTGCTTTTCACCCAGGAGCAAGGATAAAACTGGCAGACCTGCACCCACGCCTCAGATCCCTGCCAGATTTCAAGAAGAAAAGAACTAAAGGAGAAGAAGGACTGCCCTGCTGGACCCCTGGCCTTCACCTGGAACCTGCACTCAGAAGGACTGCACCAGCTGCACACTTGGGCTTCACCACAAGAAGGACTTTGCCTGGCTTCAACTGGTTCAAGGAGGGACTCCCTGTTTGCTACAGGTGAAAAATTGCTAAACCAGAGTCCCCTGCACCAACTCCTGAAGAAAGCGACCAGCTGACCACTGTCCAGTGGCCAAAAAGGAGTTTGCGCCAGGTGCATTCTGGGAGTTGAAGTCCGCACCCCCCCCAAGGACCATCACAGAACTTCTGGACCCTTGGGGTGAGCTGTGGACCCCAAAAGAACCTTAAAAGAACATCTGGGTGAAGCCCCAGAAGTTTGGAAAAGATTTGAGAATTTTTGGAAAAAAGCTCCAGAGAGGGACCGACCCGCCGCGGAAATTCTAGCCGGCTTGCCTCAACCGCGACCCGGCCTAACTTCGTGGTTCGTCCCGGTAAAGAAAAACATCCAAAAAAGAGACTAAGTCCGAACGTAAAAAGTTGACCGGGACCTCCCAGCCATCGTATCCGAGAAGGGCTCCATGGACGTCGGATCAAGATCCAGGTTTACCCCGGTCGAAGGATTTTCATCTCGAAAAAACGACTAAGTCCGAAGGTAAAAGTCTCCACTGAGGAAACCCACATCGCGTATCCGGACAAGGGCTCCAGGAGGTCGGATTCAACTGGCAGGTTCGTCCCGGTGAAGAAAAACTTCAAAATAAAGACTAAGTCAGAAGGTAACTTTTTAACCGAGGCCTCCCGCGACCTGTAGCCGAGCAGGGCTCCATCGCGGTCGGCCTGAAAGTTTGACTTTGCCCCGGTAGAGGTGCAACCAGATGACCCGATTGGCGCTTTTTGTTTCTAAGCGCTAGAAAAGTAATAATTCTTTAAAAATTCATATCTCCGGTTCCCCTGAACCGATTTTAATCGTTTTTGTGTCATTTTAAAGATAAAAATATAAACTATTTTTATAAATTGGTTTTGGATTTTTAAACTGTTTCCTGTGTTTTATTTAATTACTGTTTTGTGATATTTGAATGCTTTACACTTTGTCTCCTAAGTTAAGCCTTGACGCTCGTTGCCAAGCTACCAAGGGTTGAGCTGGGATTAATTTACTGAGACCTAACTGTACCTAGGTGGAGGTTAGTGGCTTGTTGCTAGGTGTAGGTACCTACCTGCCCTACCAATAACCCATTTTCCAACACTCTGGAACAGATGCACCGGCCTGTTTTCCTCTTGTTCTAAAGGTACTGTACCTGGGGGTCGACCGAATCCGTGAACAACACTGTGTTTTGCCAACTTGCAGTGTTTTCACCTCAGATCACTGTTTTCTTCTTTTAAGTGCTAAATTTGTATTTTTAACTGTATATTTTGGATTTTTATCGTACTTGGTCTTGTTTATTTATGTAAAATATTTTATATTTTTCTAAACCTGTGTTGTGTAAGTTTTTTAATGGTTCACTGTATTACTGTGTGTGTTGATACAAATACTTAACACATTGTCAATGAAGTTAAGCCTACCTGCTCGAGCCAAGTTACCAAGCGAGTGAGCGGGGGTTAACTGAGTGTGATTCTCCTTTACCCTGACTAGAGTGAGGGTCCTTGCTTGCACCGGAGTACGGAAGAGTCACACCACAAGTTTAGTGTAGTGATCAGAAAGCTGTATATTGGGAACAATGCCTGTTGGTTCTTCCCAGTAACACAAACTACTAGAAAAAAAAGACTAAAAAATCTGATTAATTGGCAAAACATTATTGAGTGAAAAAACAGATACGGAAAGGTGGATGAGTAGCTAGAATAACATCATACAGATGTTATACAGAGGTCATCCATTAAAAATATTAGAGGGATGAGCTCTTGCACCACATCTAACTCCCCAAGGCCCCTCAAGTGGCGTTGAGTACCTGGGAGAATGAGAATCAGTGCAAACTGTAAGTCAACTGGACTCTCAAAGCTAGGTTGACTTTCTTTTTCTACACGTCTTCATGAGCTGTGAAAGCAGATATAGAAAGAAACCTTCCAAGATATCAAAGATAATGACCAGTATTGAAGCAAGTAACCCTAGTTGACATGTATATTGCTTATTGTAGGGCAGCCATGAAAAGTACTAAATCTGCATGTAGACTATAGGAACAAATACAGAGACACAATCCTGGTATGTGATATTGGGACATGACGGGATTTACTTTGCCTGCTATGTCAAGAAACTTCACCTTCGGCAAAGTTGGAAAAAGTTTATTGACATTTCTCAAAATTGTTGAGGAAACATGGGGCAACATTTAAAGCACACAGCCAAATGCAATGCTGATTTTCTGCCAAAGAATATGGCATATATGGGCACATAGCAGCCAGAGATAAGGCTTAGCATTAAACCCTCGCCATGACACCAATTAAATGGGCGATGAGGGGACAGTGAGGGTGCATTGTTGTGGAGCATTGAAGGGAACTGTATTGGACAGGTTCTGGGCTTTGCATAAATGTGATGTGCAGCAAGCTGTCTTGCTACTTTGCCTCAAGAGGAGAGTGATAGCTAAGAGCAAAGGGTAACAGTCAATTGGCACCACTTTACCACCTGCCCTAAGTGGCAACAGGAGAAGTTTCCCAGTTTGTTTTTACACTCTAAAGAGTCAATCAGCTTCTGCATTTCAGTCAGCCCTGATGATAGCGAGGTGGAGCGAATTTCCTGTGTGAAATTCTGCTTTACCTGATCTTGTCTGGTCTGGTGTTCTTACACAGTTTTCCCAAGTGCAGGAACACCAATCAGATTTTACTGGCCAGAAATTCCAGGCAGTAAAATTGCTTTCTGCTTTGCTTTGTCTTGGCATTATTTTATTACATTTCGTACATTCCTGAATGATGTCTTGAGAGGCATTTATAACCTGGCCTACATGCAGTTGATTCTAATATCTTTTTTTGAACAAATTACTAACTGCCCCCTTAGTTTCACAGTACTGGCTCTGCTTTTATTCTTCTAGTCTTTTCTTATGCAATTAACATAAAAGAGCGAGACAACAAGGATTGAAGTTTGTTTGTGAGAAAGGTGGTGGTATGACCTTGTATTACAAGGCCTCATTCCTTTTAATGACCATGGAAGTCCTCTTTAATATTCAATACCCTTATAACGTAACCTACGGGTACTCTAACCCATATAATAGACGGCACTGACTTGTCTCCATAAATGTCAACCTAGGCCTCCAGTCTACAATTCCAAGTTTGAAATAAAAAGATGCTGTATTAAAAGAGAAACATTCTGTGCAGTGCTAATTGCTTGGACCGATGACTGCTTTTTCTAGGCTCCAGAAGCATTCCAAAGCTTAAGAAGGCCAGCCTCAGTGCATCCTTCACAGCCAAAAGCCAGAAGTGTATTAGCTGTCCAAATGGAAATAGCTTTTTTCACAGTTCTCCCATTGTTTATGTCCAGGTTTCAAAATATACCATGAAATCCACCTGCCATTTTGGACAGCTGGAGAAGTTAATGAGCTTCAATCTCTGGAACAGTAACACAGAAAGAATTGCCAAAGCAACATTTCAGTTCTTACCAGGGGACTAGGGATTGGAGCTTGCAAACCTTTTTGTAGCTCCTTCCAGCAGACCCCCTGTAAGCAACCAATTTAACTTTTAACATCCATGAGAGAGTATTATTTAGAAGACATAAACTTGAAACAAGACATGTTCTTTTCTTAAATATGTAAACAGCATTGTTTTGTGAAAATGCCTTTATTGTGCAAAAACTTTAACTTTTTTCGATTGGCATTAAAACAAGCAACCAACTCCCAATACGTGGACTGATAAATTAGATGAAGTGATAAAGTTATCTTTTCGTTTACTACTGAGACAAGTAAACCTCTCAAAGCAGTAAACGAAATTCCCAACTGCTTTTAAATATTCGTTTTTTTTTCTCGCATGTAAACCAGCAAAAGTTTCTTCATCTAAGCCTAGGGGCGTTGACCCGCCACCCCTGTTGCCCCAAGGTTACATTGCCAATAGGAAGTGTCAGTTTGGCATAGAATATTTACTTACCCAGGATACAGTCTGTCTGCTCATGACTAGGTACGGCAGGACGGGGCCAATCCTGCTGACTGTCAGTCAGCAGCTGAAGTTTGGTGTGCATGTCAGGTTGGGCAGGTCTGTTATTGTGTCCAACCAGACATGCGTACTTTAGGCTTCCAAACCGCGCTGCTAAGGAGCCAGTCTCCTTTGGAGTGCTGGGTTCCCCTGTTCACACCAATCCTTGCTTTGCTCTCATTCTGTTTATTAGTAAAAACAGCATGAGAAGAAGTCACGGATTGATTGTTCCAAGAGCAGCGAGTGGAGACTGTGGTGATTTGAAGTGTGGGATGGGATTTTTTATACACTTTCTTCCCCACTGATTTTTAAAAGCACCAACTGCTAGTGATAAAACTTTTGATTGCTGTCAGTCTTTTTTGGGAGGGCTGCAGATAATGGAAAAATGAGACTAAAAAGGAAGAGCATATGTAGATCCAGCAACAATAATTACAGAATTTCAAGAATTAGAATAATTTTGACATATTGCACTGAAACAAAGTCATATAAAGTGGTAGGAAGCAGATCAAACTCTTGCAAAGGTAATTACTTTCCAGAGCAAGATAACTTTTGTGTTGGAAAGTGCTGTTTTCTGAGAGCAAATAGTACTTTGCATTGATGTGTGTCACTTCTCATAAAGGGGCATTACTTGGGTATAGCTGGACAGATCTGTGCAAGGACATATAGGGGAATATTTATACTCTGTTTGCACCGAATTTGCATCATTATTTTGACACAAATTTGGTGCAAACCTAACTCCATATTTATATTTTGACGTTAGACACATACAACGTCAAAATAAAGGAGTTTGCACCATTTTTTGGATGCCTGCACCTACCTTGTGTTAATGAGATACAAGGCAGGCGTTCCCGTCCAAAAATGGTACTATCCCTATAGCCCCATATTTATCACCGATGCTAAAATGATGCACGGGTGGGAATAGGGGGATAAATAATGCTGCAAAGCTTGCTTTGCACCAATATGTAACACCTAGGTGAGACCAGGTGTTAGGGGACCTGTGGACCCATTTCCATGGTTAAACACCATGGAATGGGTCCACAGGTTCCCTCCCCAAACCCCAGGAACACCTCCACACACACCAGAGGGGCACCAGAGGATGAGGGACCCCATACCCCGGTAAGTAGGGTGAGTTAATTTTTTTTAAAGTGCCATCAGAGGCCCTAACGTTGGGCCCCATGCTTGGCGCAGGGTGCAATGGCCATGCCAGGGGACAATTGTCCCATGTGCTGGCATTGAGGAGGTGGGGATGACTCCTGTCTTTCCTAAGACAGAAGTCCTGTTTTTGGTGGTTGTGCACCAGGAAATGGCACTAGTCTGGTCAGAGGCATTTTTTTTGCCTCTAACCAGGCTAGCATCATTTTCTGATGCACAACTTCCTCTTTCCCTTTCCCTTGTAGTGCCTAATCCTGCTGGCTTTCTTGACTGTTTCCTGGTGGTGCATGCTCTGGGGGCCTCCTGCCTTCACTCTGCACTGGAAGCCACAAAGAAATCTCCCGTGGGTTGACGGAATCTTCCCTCTGCTTCAACAGGCACCAAATTTCAGCTTCACCGGTACTCTGGGTCCCCTCTCATCCTGACGAGCATGGCTCCTGGCACACAAGTGGTGGGCCCAAGTTGCCCAGACTGTCCAGAGGTCCAACTGTCCAAATTTGGAGGAGGTAAGTCCTTGCCTCCCCTCCCCAGCCAGTAATCTTATGCACTGTGTGATCTGCAGCTACAAGGGCTTCTGTGCACATTTCCAAGAAATCCTGCATGCACACCTGAGCCTAGGTCCCCAGCACTCTGTCCTGCGATGCTCATCTTCCTGAGTTGACCTCTGGTGTTGTGGGACCTCTCATTGCAGTGTTGAGATGACAGCCATGTTCAGTCTTCTTGAACCTGTGTTCAAGGACTTCTGTGGGTGCTTCCTTCCTGTCCATGGGCTCTATACATTGCTGGGGCCCCCCTCTGTCTCCTCTCCCAAGTGGCGACATCCTTGTCCTTCCTGGCCCCGGGCAGCACCCTTTTTCTCCAACCGCGACTCTTGCAGGTAGCAAGGTTTGTTTGTGGTATTTTGCCAAGGAAACAACTCTTCATTCTCCAGCACTCCATGGGACATCTTCTGCACAAAGTAGAACCTCCTACCTCCTTTCATTGTTGAAAAACCTGCAGCTTCTTCCAACCAGAGGCAGCCATTTTTCACCTTCATCCTGGGTTTAGTGGGCTCCTGCCCCCCCTGGACACTTTAGCGACTCTTGGACTTGGTCCCCTTCCTTTGCAGGTGTTCAGGTCTAGGAATCCATCACTTAAGTGCTTTGCAGTGTGCTGTGGTCCTTGCAAAATCCTTTATCATGACTTAAGTATGTTTCTGGGGAAATAGTAGTACTTTACTCCTACTTTCCAGGGTCTTGGGGTGGGGTCTCCTTTACACCCTTGGTGTTTTCTCACACTCCCGGTGCCCTCTACACACTACACTTGCCTAGGGGTGCATTTGTGGTGTGCATTCCACTTTCTAAGTATATGGTTTGTGTTGCCTCTAGGCCTATTGCCTCCTGATGTGTTTTACAGTGTTTGCACTACTTTCTGACTGGTTTACTTACCTGATTTGGTTAGTTGTGTATATATTGTGTTTGTTACTCACCTCCTAAGGGAGTATATCCTCTTAGATATTTTTGGCACATTGTCACTAAAATAAAGTACCTTTATTTTTAGTAACAATGAGTATTGTCTTTCTTATGATATAGTACCTATATGATGTAAGTGGTATTGCATGAGCTTTGCATGTCTCCTAGTTCAGCCTTGGCTGCTCTGCCATAGCTACCTCTATCATCCTAAGCTGCTAGAACACTACTACACTCTACTAATAAGGGATAACTGGACCTGGCACAAGGTGTAAGTACCATTGGTACCCACTACAAGCCAGGCCAGCCTCCTACACTTTTTATAAAAAATTAGCACACCCTTAAAGGAGGCGCTATCAAGGAGAAATACTTTAATTTCTCCAAACATTCTATATATTGCATGTGTGCTGCACTTTACTGCACATATGAAGTGGTCAACGTGTTTACAAATGCTCATATAGTTAGTCATAGCAACATGGATGTTACTAAGCCTGCAAGCGGCATCACGGACAGTAGGTGAAAGACAAGGTGGTTGAGAAGTGTCTCAGAAACTCTTTTTGGGATTCTTGGAGAAGCACCAAGCCCTCAACCCCTCCCCCACAATCTTTTGTCATAAAAAAGGCAGTTATGTGCAGACACATCTTTGAAATATCCAAAATTAGTTTATATTCCCCTCGTGTGTTTTGGGTAGTTCTGCCTATTACTCTGACCCCACCCTGTCTGCATTTGGGTGACAAAATTGAATGAGGTATTTGGATATTTGGTGGACTTCCTAATATGTGGTTAAACTGTGAACCCCCAAAAGTGAGTATCTGATATGTTGTTAACTCTTTAACTGTGTTGCATTGTCTTTTCAGAGTCATCCATATGTAAACTGGCCATGCCTGGTAGCTTTCAAATTGTTTTGGCAGTCAGCGGATTTCATGCCATGGAGATTTACTGTAGCATGTAGAACTGTGCCTTTGAGTAAATGTTTTCCATGTTTAAATTTAAGTAAAGTAGTGTCTAAAAATGAAGAATTGTATGTGTATGTGTTAGTTGGAAGTGCAGAAATGCTATTGTACGGCTGTTCAACAGTATAACTTATCCAAATTAGAACAAGCAGCTGTCTCTGTGGAATCTTGAGGTATCATGATTTCTTAGCAACAGTGTAGAAGGAACAGTGACATTATATCAACACTCTATTAGACCTGCTATTGGTGTATGAGGACGAATACAGAGGATGAAGAGGGAGGTTGTACAAACCAGTTCCTTTACATCACTATAGTACTGGCTAGAGACTCCAATAGTTCGAAGAGCAGAATTTATTAGTTAAAAAACAAGTGGCCAACTGAGGTCTGCTGACTTCTAATCTCATCCACTAAGATCTGACTGGAACATTAATTATTCCATGACTAACCAGTTGTAACATCAGATATATAGAAGTGTGAAAGGACAGGTAAGTAATCTAAAGAAGACAGTTTCAGGCAATTAGATTATGCCTCGATATGAAAATAAAATTAAGAAACATCAGTTCTTAATTACACACATATGTGGCTCTGAGGGTGCAATGAAAATCACTGGGCACTATGGCAATATTTGAATGGGAAATGACCTAAAGTGCCATAATAAAATGATTCCACATTGTTGCCTAATGAAATTCATTTATTCCTTAGTGATCTCATGCTAGATTCAGGTGCCAAAATATGACAACATACATTTCAGGTTAATGTGTTAGTAGTTCAGGAATAAACAGGAAATTCTTAAGGAGTTACCTCATGATCATAAACAAATTTGTCGGTCAAAAGTTTGAAATGCTGCTTTCAAATGTCATGATTGTCAGTGGTTACAATTTAGATAATTTCTGCTTTGGGAATCAAAGGAAGAGCCACAACTAAATCATTTTCCAAAGAGTGTGAGCCTCAGATACAACAATTTGACCACTTTGATGGGTTTAATCTTATGTTTGTGGCTACATTTGTGTGGTCTTCCCAAAGAGAGCTCCAAGGAAAACACAAATGAACTGCCACCACTGGATGCACCCATTTTAATTATAATTCTAAGGAACAACTAACTCTCAGAACCAAAATAAAAAGAGAAATAACTTCTGCGCATAACATCATGTTATCTCTGCGCATGAGATTAAACTTTGTGAAAGTGTGTAAACACTTGTGAAGATGTAGTCCTGTCACTTCCTAGTGGCCTATTTGGATATCAAGAAACTATAAACACTCATGTCCACTTCCTAGTTCTCACAGGATCCTGGGCTGGTAAAACCTGGGCCAATTGGTTACCTTCTTCTTTTGTCCTGCTAGAATTCTATGTATTGGTCAAAGATCAAGAGCCTCCTCATCATGCGGAGTCACATTTTTTCAGATGTCAGAGAAAGACTAGTGTACAATTAATGTAGGCTTGGTAATAAAACCAAATTCACCTGAAAAGATGGCATCTAAGATTAGTTAGTAGTCAAGTTGAGCAATTAACTCTTTGTTTGTCTGTGAGATAATTGCCAATACTAGTCAGAGTCACTTTAAAAAAAAAATTTATTGAGTTTGATGTGTAACAAATGTGAGTTCATCTCATTCAGAACATGAGTATAATATTAGGGTGGATGTCAGTCTAGTAAGGAGAAGCATCACCCTCATTGTTGCAGAAACTCTAAAGCTGCTTACATCAGAATCAGACGAATCAGGCTCTTTTGTGTGTTGCTCCTAACCAAAAACAGCAGCAAGATAGAAATCTCAAAATGACAATAAAGGGATCACCCATGAATCAATAACAACCAGTGCATTTTGAGTGAACCAAGTACACTCATTTTGACATTGTGCTCTGTCATAAAGTCTTGAGATCTTCTAAGCAGATTCCTTTTTCCAGAGGTTTAATTTCTGAACTCGTGTGTAACTTCAGTCTGCAGTTTGGCCATTGACTTTTTCAGAATGATTGTTTATAATACTGTGCCGAACTCCAGGACTTTGAAATTCCAAAGCTCAAGTAGTTATTAGGTCCTTTAATTGCAGAGTTGAGCCTTCAATTTCACCAACTATGCTAGCTATCTAGCAGCTTCACTGAGTGATTTTAGAGAACTAACAACATACAGGGAGGTGTGAGTAAGTTCCTACAGTATCTGAACAAAGGGATTCATACAAGTAAACTAATTGCCCATTAGGTCAGGGTGGAGTTTAAAATATGCCTGCATAATTTGTGTATCTGGGGAATTTTGTTGTATGTTTGTTATGCAAAAATCTCCAAATTACACCATTATGCATATGCAAATATGTGCTATTCCTAGTACAAAATTACAGCAAATGCATGCAAACAAAAGAAAACAAGTGGACTTTGTGGTGCTTGTTTGAAATGTTTCCTCATGCCAGAAATTGACCAAAGATGTAATTCTTTCTCAAATATAGTACAAAATTATGGATCTGTGTTTTGCCAAAGTTTAGCAAAAGCAATATGTGCACACCCAAACACATGACCTTTGAGACACCACGATCACAGACTTAGAGGCTCATTAAGAGTTTGCTGTTCGGACGAGCCGACTGCCAAACTCGCAGGGATTAAGCAGCTGTCAACCCGGCTGCCTTACCCCCATCGTATTACGATGTTCCCATTGTGCTGACTGGTGGGAACATCGTATTACAATGTTCCTGCCGGTCAGCATGGTGGGAATAGTGCTACCAATACACCAGCACTGCAGTACCCTCGGAATGCTCACTGTCACTGAATTTAGTGTGAGATTTTTCTTGTGTTGTGTTATCACTTTATTAATGTTTAAGTGTCTCTAATCTAACCCTCACTGCTTTTGTGCCAAACTGTCAGAGGGGTTAAGCATAGGTTAATTTAGTGACTTTTTGTGGTTCACCTTGAAAAGATTTGTGGCTTTTGCTTGACTAGGGGTTTACCCACCTCAATCAAGAACAAACAACCCAATTAATTTCTCTCACTTGAAAGTTAGATATGCTAATTGGGGTTAGACAATAACTTGTCATTTTTAGGATTTAGAGTACCTCCATTCGGCGATATTTATCAAACTTCAAGTGGCTAGAATCATTGGGTGCCAAACAATCCAGCCAAATAAATGGTTGAAAACTTGCAAAATAATACTTCTTTCTACAGTTAGTTTAGTCCAAGCCTCTATAGTGTACATTTAATTATGTTTTTGACAGCACACCAAAAAAATCCAATCAGTAGAACCTTAGTTATGAATATTTAAATTTTAGAGTGAGAAATGGTGCCTAAAAAATCAAACACTATCTGCAGACATCTAGTAAACCCAAGACCAGGTTAATTTAAAAGGTATGGAAGTTTGGCAATCCTCTTGGTGCACCACAGCAGTTCTTTGAAGTGCACAGAGGGCCACAGGAAGCAGGACAGTCCTCTGAGAGTCCTTCTGCAGGACATAAGTGTGTTGAAGAGTGAATCCGAAGGTCTTATTTTCATACCTTATGGGCAGCTTTGAAATGAAAGAAACTTCTGGACTTTTCCCAAAATAGATGTGACTGGAATCTCTTGCCTCCCTTCCCTGCTCCCAGGCTGTCTGCAATCACAATAGGCTAGTGTGAAGTTCTTTGTGTGTGAGCTGAGGCAACGTCTTTGAAGTGCGAGTGGGGCTGTGCACACCTTTGCCCCCCAATCTTTTTTGGATGGCCCTACCTGCCAATACCCAGTCCCTCTATTGTGTGGTTGTCTGGGAAGAAAACACAAAGGCCAACTGCTAGCTACAGCTAGTCATGTGATGCAGAAAACAGGCTGCAGTCACCAAATGGTCAGGACAAGAAAATGCCAAAGTTCTAAAAGTATAAAAACAAACGATGATTGATGGAATGTGTCAACAAACAAACATTCACCCCCAGTCACATATCTGGGTTTAATCCATTTGTTTTTTGGGTTTGTTATTTTTTTTGCTTGCCATGCCATTCCGGGTGAGCCCAGACTTGGGTCCCAGGATCACTATGCCACTGGATTCAATCTAGCCTGGCTGATGAAGGATGATACTGTGAAACCGGTTCCAGAATGCCTATTTCCGGTCCAGGGAGGTCCTGGCCTGCAGTTTGGGCTGGACTGTTCCCATGGGGAACAAGGTCAAGACTGATTTGCATATGGCTAGGTCTAAAATGGGTTGGCATGGTGAGCAAAAGAATTGATGGATTAAACCTAGATCTGTGACTGTAGGTGAATGTTTGATTGGTTCTACATTCCGTTCATCATTTGTGTTTGTTTGCTTTTGTTGCTCTCAGTGCACTGGGTTTGCCCAGACATGGGTCCTGAGCTCACTATGCCACTGGATTCAAGTTAGCCTGACTGATGAAGGGTAACACCCTGAAACCAGTTGCAGAATGCTTGTTTCCGGTCCAGGGAGGACTTGGCCTGGCAGTTTGAGCTGGTCTGTTGCCATGGGGAACAGGGTCAAGACTGATTTGCACATGGCTGGGCCCAAACTGGGGTTGCATGGTGAGAAAAATAATGGATTGATTAAACCTAGATCTGTGACTCTGGGTGAAGGTTTGATTGGTTCTGCATTTGGTCCATCATTTGTGTTTGATTGCCTTTGTCTCCCTAAGAGTGCCGGGTATGCCCAGATGTCGGTCGGGGCTCACTATGCCACTGGATTCAAGCTAGCCTGGCTGATGAAGGCTGATACCCTGAAACCAGTCCTGAGATGCATGTTTCCAGTCTAGGTAAGACCTGGCCTGGCAGTTCGGGCAGGACTGTTCCCATGGGGAACAGGGTCAAGACTGATTTGCAGATGGCTGGATCCAAGCTGGGGTGGCATGGTAAGCAAAAGATTTGATAGATTAAAGCCAGATCTGTGGCTGGGGTGAATGTTTGATTGGTTCCACATTCCGTCCATCATTTGTGTTTGTTAACTTTCTAAAAGTGTCATTTTCAGAATTGTGACTTGAAATCAGACTTTACCATTAAAAAGGATTTGAAATTAGAAGTCCTTAGACACAAAATATGTAATTTCTAACTGTTCCCAAACAAAGTTAGCACTCATTAAATGTAATAAGGAACCCCAATGTTATCCTATCATAGTGGCAGGCCGCACAGTACTGAAAACTAATTTGTGAGTATTTCACTACTAGGACATGTAAAACTTAAAAAGTACAAGTTTAATTTTTATTTACAATGCAAAATATTCTAGGTGCCACTTGAGGTCTATCGTAGGGGTGTCTTACATGTACTGAAAGGTAGGGCTGGGCAGAACTCACAGAGTTTTATCCCACAGAATTCTGCAGAGTTACATACAAGCTCTGCGGGATTCCACGGAGTTCTACACACATGTTTCTTGCTGTCATTTCACTGTACCAACTATTAATACAAGATGGTAGTATTGCACTTGCAATCCCATTAATGACTCTGACTCAAGGACACAAAAACATCGGGCTATCTCCTCCTTTGCTTTCCATGACACACTCAAGACAGTAAAGCAAGGACCTGTCTTTCTCACCCACCCCTCTCCACCCCCCCCTTGATCCAAAGGGTCCTTTCAGGGCATCTTCCCCCATTATCACTGCATTGCATCCTGTGGAAGATGGTTAGTCCTGCCCCCGCCCATCAACCCTTCCCCACGCCACCGCTGCCCCATAGAGCACCCTGTGCCAACCATCTACATCAGTAACACGAACGGTGTGGGGTTAGACTGGCACCATGCCTGGTACTGTATCACCACCACTGCTGTTTCTCATGCTTTCTAGAATGTTCAACAGGCTATAGCAAATGCTGCATACCCAGTCCCTCACCATAAGGTTAAATCACACTCACTGAGAATGAAACAGAACACAGTGAGTGAACCCCTAGACAGTGTACATAAAGACTCAAAAGGTGGTTTGTGCTGACACTTCATTAGGCCTGAATTTCATGCTTTGGAAGCAGGATTCATTAGGGACTAACTTTCAAGCTTTAAAGGGTAGATGTGGGACGGGCACTACAGAAGAGAGCTAAGGGTGCAGAACAAAATGCATGATTTCCATGCCTACATATGTGCAAGAATAGCAATACCTTCTAAAGGATTAAATACCATTCCATCTCCACACCCTGTCCCTCATCTTTAACAAACCCCACATTTGAAAGTGCAATTAATTATTTTTAAAGTGAACCAGCACTCCATAAAGTGGTCCAGATATCCGAATGGTCTAGTGCCAGATTTTACTATTTCTGATGCTTGGGCAAGCGAGTCGTATCCAGACTACTGTAAAACACTGCAATGCCTTGGTAATGGTTGATTGTGTGCTACACATATGCTAATTAGAGGTAACATATCAACTGTTGTCTTCCAAAGGGTTTCTTAGTGGTACGTAAAGTGTATAAGGCTTTAATGGGTTCCCAATTAGCCTTTTTCCAGTGTCTGGAAAGCAGAGTGCACTATCCCTCCTGGATTTGCTTAGCCTTGTACAAACACCCTTAAATGTGTGTGAACTGGATAAAAAGTGGTGTACTTAATTATCTATTCTATTGCAGAAACACAGTCCCTTTGTTCTTGAGCACATGCACCAGCTTTGCCCCCTCCCCGTGCCAAGAGTGAATATAAAAAGTACTTTTTGCCCTTTTCTCTCACTGCCTACTCTCCATTTGCCCTTGAACCTTGGACATCATGTCAGAGAGAATACGTCCCCTTATGAGATGAGAACCAGAGCTGGAAATAGGCAACCTTGAGGTACCCTTGGTCACCTGGACGTGATGGAGAAGAGTGTAGGGAGACCAGAAAAGGCAATAGTGGACACGCTTCAGTGCTTGTTAACACTGTCTAGTGCACCCCTTTCACAAAATATAAGTATGAATGTCACGCTTGTAGACACACTCAGTAGATCAGTGTCTCCTGTAGGAGAATAGCCACACTTGTTCGACAGGAGCCTCAGTACTTGGAGCTTGGATCATATCTGAAGTTTGACATTTTATCAATAGAAATTTTTCTCCTCTGCATTATCAACTTAAAAATAATTTATTTAAAGCATGCAAAAGCAATTGCAGCTCGGCTTTTGCTTTTCTGACAACACAGTTCTTTGAAACAGTGCTGGCAGGCTAGTGGTTGATTGCTACTCCCCTGTAGCAAGTAAACTCAATTTCACTCATGTCTGACTTAGGTGTATGGGGTGGACGCTGGTAAACTCTGCCACGAGCAGATGATGGAGTTTTTGCCGAATTCCATGCTCAAAGCAGAGCGTGGAGTGGCAAAACCCCGCAAACTTTGCTGGAGAAGCAGAGTTTCCAGCCCACCCCTATTAAAAAGTGTGTTTTAGGCCTCCAAAGTGGTTTATTTTACTAAGTTGAATCGGATGTTCACAACTGCACACAAGCTGCAATGGCAGTCCTGGCATCTGTTAAAAGGCTACTTGAGAGGGCAGCACAATTTGTGCTGCCGGGCCACTAATGCCATTTAATTTACAGGACCTAGGTACATGTTTTGCCATTTTACTAGCAACTTATAAGTAAATTAAATATGCCAAATGGGTGTAACTCATGTTTACCATGTTGTAAGGAGAGAGCACAAGTATTTCAACACTGGATAGCAGTCACAAAGTGCACAGATTCATAAGGCCATCAAAAACTACTTTCATAAAACAGGAGGGGTGAAAGCAGAATATTTAGTCATGACCATACAGATAGGGCCAAATTTGATAGTATGGTAATGGTTAAAATGCACGAGTTTCATAAAAGTAAGATGTTGCTTGCAGGCCTCAGTGTGGTCTTGAGCCTCCCACTTAAGAAACTTTGAAGAAAAACACAAGGGTGGTAACAGAAGGCCTGAAGTGGTGTAGGTCAAGCTACTGAAATAACATCCCACAATAAACCTTTTTGCTATATATAAAAACCTACTTCTAATATTAAATAGGCCAGCACTAAAATGTCTTTTGGAGCCAACAATGCCTGGGTGTATAAAGTGAAGAGACATGCCAAGTATATTGCTGTCAATTGGCTACAGTAAAATAATCTGGCTAAGACAGCGTTGTGCTTTTCAAAGGCCTGCTTGACATATAAACTCCATTTCAGAGACGATTGTCAAATAAAACTACTGTAAATTTTGTCTCCATAAATTGTTGTTAATTATTAAAAATCTCATTAATGGATGGGCTTTTTCTTCTTATTGAAACGTCACAAGGATAATCTATAGAAAAAGTTGTCTCTCTCTCTGTCTAAGTCCATGCTGTCTCCCTAAGTGTTTCTGGTAGGCTCCCATCTCCTGCGATTTGTTGCAAAGTTATCTTAGAAATATTGACAAGTTCTCATGTGAAAACTTGGGGAAGGCCAAGCATGGAAAATTTTTGAGCATATTTTCACTAACCATTGTTGAGTGGTTACTATATTTTGGGTTAACAATATTTGCAATACTTGCAAATCATCATATTGTCTGGAGCTGGAAGAAGCTAGGGAGGCAATGACTGCTGCTATGCCAGATGATAGTCTGAACTCAAGACTCTAAAACTCGCAGAGTCCAAGATGATGGCCTCTTAAAGTTAACAAGGAAATTAAGACACTTTGGAGGAGGAATAAGCAGCTCAAATAAACTGGCTTTTTTCAGCTGTGGTACTAAGGAAAAGGGGATAAATACGATTGTTTTATGATTGGATCAGGGATTTGGGTCCTATTGAAGGTGAACCTTTAGGAGCATTTGGCATTGTAAGGGGCAACTGCAAACCATGAAGGTAAGTGGAGCTAGGGTATTACCACCAATTTTTGGTTGACAAAACTGTCTTTTTGCAGTTTTGTTGCACACTTTCCAATATATATTTTTTTATTTTCTTTGAGACTAATTCCACAGAACCATTAACCTTTTGGAAAACATTAAAGGGCCATCATTAATGGGAAAAATCATCAATGCCCACCCAGTGGGAGTACTCAGATTAATTAACATGCACCCTCTGTTCCTGGATTCAGTCAGTTAAAGGCAAGTATTGTATTGTTTTGCATTATATTATATTAAATTGTAACATTTATTTAGAGCCTACTACCAATAAGTAGTGTGTTGAAGCACTTGTCTGCATGAGTAGCATGCTATATCATGAAGGAAGTATGGTAAGGTAAGGTAAAGGTTTATTGTTTAGTTACTTAAACCGTAACAAAGGAAGAAAAAAAAAGGAGATACACTATTTAAAAAAGAAAAATACATTTCTGATGTTACTAAGTATCTGTGAAGGGATTATACACATTTTCCAGTCGTTTCAATTTGAGCTCCTTACGAACTCGTTTTAAAGCTTAAAAGAGTATTGCTACTTAAGGTTTTGTTTGCTCCAGTGTGAGTTGAGCATTTCTTATTGCCATTATAGTCAATTGTCAGGCATTGAGCTGTGAGCTAACCTTCTGGGGATCACAAGGGCGGCAGTGCTGATTAATGAAATCTTGCTTTTGTGACACCTGCATTAAAAACTTCACCAAAGCACAGTTCAACTGCAGGTCCCCAGGTGCAAAGCACACCATTACTGCTTGTCTCTGTGTCCGTATACCTTTTTCATTAAATTGGATTTTTAGTAGGGCTTTTTGTTCTGGTGGAAGATGGATGCATGAGCAGAGGACATGGAGAAGGTCTTCTGTGTCCTCACCACACAGGCAGCAGATAGAGGTGGTCACGTCCCTAAGCCAGGGTGCCGCATTTAAAGCATGTGGTAGGAGACCGAGTCGATACCTTCAGAATGAATTCTTTGTTCGTCCCAAGAAGCCCTGGCCTAGGTATGACTGTGGTGTCAAGGACGTGTAGGTGTGCAAAGCCATCCATACACGAGACCTCCGTGAGAAGGCTGCTTTGTCCTCCAGTAGTGACTGAAGCCTAGGTGATTTCCCAGCTGCTGTCTTGAAGGCATTGTGCGGGATTGTGGTCCTCCACAAGTCGGTGAGCCCCGTGTTCTTAAGTGAATCATCTAAGTGGATTCTTAACGGGGAGGTTGTTCTTGCATTCAAGCTCTTGCCACATATGATAGTTAAGAGTGCCCAGAGAGGCACCACTGGCTTTGCTCCAGAAGTTTATGTAGACAATGTGTTGAGCCAGGGATTGGTTCAACAGACCAAACTCCAGTCTCAGTTGGGCAGGTGAGGTGTATCTGGGGATGTTAAAGATCATCCAGTAAACTTTGCTCACTGCATGGTTTAAAATGTCAGAGTCCCTGCCTCGTTGTACTTCACTCCCGTATGTTATTGTGGGGAGGAGCTTGGCTTTTAGCACTTTTAAGAGGGGGGTGTATGAGGGCCCATTCGGGGAGGTTTTTAGTCTTTTTAGAGATAGCGCTATGCCTAGGCTTTTTCCCATTAGGCTTTTTCTTTGGTGCACGAAGTTCCCTGATTTGTCAACAACAACTCCAAGATATTTATACTTGTCTGTTTGAACAAGTTGTGTCTCACCCCAATACCAGACTCTCCAGGGTGCCTTTTGTCTAATTGACAGTGTGCAAGTTTTGGGAAAGTTTGCTGTCAAGGCATTAGTGGCTGAGTAGTGCTGAGTGGCGTTAGGTAGTCTCTGAAGGCCTATTTCCGTGTGGCTGATCAGTACGAGGTTGTCAACGTACATGAGGCATGGTCGTTCAAAGTCCCCAATTTTTGCAGAGTGCGAGTTGGTGAGGGTGAGTGTACCTGCTAAGTCTGCTAGATATAGATTAAACAGTGTGGGGGCCAGAACACAGCCCTGTTTTAGGCCTTTGGTAGTAGGGATCCACCTTGAGAGATGAGTGCCTGAGCCCAATTTGATCTGGACCCATGTGTCCTTGTGAAGGGCTTTTATCAGGCATAGGAGTGGATATGGAAGCCCCCAGGTTTCAAGCTTTTTCCACAGGAAAATCCTGTCCACATGGTCAAATGCGGCCTTGAAGTTGACAAAGCATAGATGGAGCTGACGTTTCAGTGTTACAGCTTTGTTGATTAAAAAGGCAGTGGCCATGACGTTTGTGATAGTGCCGGTATGTTTGGAGAATCCTGTTTGATTCGTAGGGATTATTCCCTTTTCAGTAGACCATGCAAGCAGATGATCCAATAACAGGCCTGCAAAGTACTTTGCATCGTAAATTAACGCAATCAGACGATAGCTATCGGGGAGCGACCTGTCCCCTGTTTTAAAGATAGGGGAGATTATGGACCCCTTCCAGGACTGCGGAATCATTTCTGTCAGACCTATTTCCAGGTAAAGGGGTTCAAGAGTCTTTTCCCAGAAGACAATACTGTGGTTGAAGCCTGCGGGTGGGTGGCCATTTGGTGCCAGGTGTGCCTTCTCTCCGCCCCTTGGCCACCTGATTTTTTTATAGTGACTGAGTCAGTGAGTAATGTGAGCGTAGTCTTTAGTGAGGGCCTGTGTGGGGGAAGACTTCCTGGCGAGAGTATGCTTTGTGTGACCATGCTAAGTGATTTTGGTCTGTTGAAATGGACTCTAAGATGTTTGGCCCAGACGGATTCTGGTATATGCGATGTAGAGGCACCATGATGTGGACGTGTGAGGTTTGATATTGTACTCCAGAAGCGCATTACTTCTGCATCCAAGTGTAGCCTGGCCCACAAGTCCTCATTGCGGCTCCTATTAATAGCCCATTTTAGCTTCTTCAGTGCTTGTTTGTGGTGCCTTAGGATTGTCAGAAGGTATGGATTGCCAGAGCTACCACAAAGTTACCTTGTACTGGAATTGATATTTCTCTTTGTATCTCATAGTGCTGTCCTCTGGGATTGTGCCAGGTGAGTTGCGGCTGCAGGAGGTGGCAGTCGCCTGTTAGTGATTGGTTCCTCCAAAAATCCACTAAGCCTGGTTGTGAGTTGTGCCCATTTCTGCACTTCGCTGTCATTATTTGTTTTGAGTGCGAGATCCATTGCTGCTTCAATGACTTGATCAATGTTTGATAACCCACATTTGACATGTTTACAGTCTGTGGTGAAAGCAGTAATGTGTGCAATATTCATTTTTTCCCTTTTGATTATCCCCAGGATGATAGATAGTTTGGGTGGGCAGTGATCGCTCTGCTCCTGTTGCCTAGCTGGAAAGAGGCTACTTGCTTGAATAATGGAAGGGAAACTAACGTGTAGTCAATTGTGGTAGAGGATGCAGGTGAAAAATATGATGCTGCCGGAGGCGAGTCCTCAGTAAATCTGCCATTCAGGGCTCTTAGCTGTAATGATTCTAAGCCATTGAGCAAAGTCCTGCTGATCTTTGTGGGACGGGCATGTTTATTGGTCCCTTGTATGGGAATGTCCCAAGCGCTTGCAAGATCAATTGTGCTTTCATCTGTTGCAGATCCTAGTAGATGCAAATTGAAGTCGCCTGAGATGATGATGTCGGCTGCGTCAGCTATAATGCTGCTGCTTATGAAGTTCTTGAGTAGAGCCACTAGATTATTGGCGTCACTGAGTTTGAGTTTGGGGTGAAGGTATGTGTTTATGAGGACTATCTCTGCTGTGCAAATTTACTTGTGTAGATTGTCCATGACTTCCGGAAGATGAAGTTTGGAGTTCCCTGGTGATGTCCGCCCTTTCAGCAGACCAAGGGTGGTCGCTTTGGCAGCGCTCATCTGCTTGATGGCCAAACTCGAGGATGGGACCACAACGTTTGTTGTTAGGGCAGGTGGCCCAAGAGATGTAGCCTCTTTGGTGTCCCAGATGTCAGGTATTGTTAGTTTGAGGGCTGCTTCTGGAATCGTTCCATTCCCTACGAGTTGCTTGTTGCGACCTTTCCTCCGCTGAGTATGTCTCAGTTTGGCATTGAGTTTCACCATGGCAATGCCATCCACAGGACTGCCAGTTGAGGGTAGATCCCTTAAAAGTACGGGTACAGTTACTATTGGCGTCAGATTTCAAGAGTTTGCTATCGCTTGAGACTCCTGGATGGGGTAGGTTGCTCTGTCATAAATTTTTGTTCCCAGGCCGATGGTGAGGTCTCAGGTGGATCCAAGTGAATCTTTCCCAGGACTTGTGTGGAAAGGCCAGGTGAGGGATGCACGTGTGGGTGCTGGCTGGAGGCTCCCATCTTTAGAGATGCGCAGAGGTTGGTTAGCATCAAAGGTAGTGTGGCTAGTTTGTCTATTATGGGGCCACATGAGCAGCTTGTGGGAAGGCTCATGGAGTTTTCATGTGAGTTCATGTACAGGGATTTGAGGTCGCCTAATTTCTCATCAGTGCCTGCTAGGAATACTGCCAAGGTGTTGAGCAGAGTTAGCTGTACGTCCATTTTGTCTGATTGATAGTGGAGTGCTTCAATTAGGAGCTGCATGGTGTTAAGCAGGGAAGCCCAAGCGCCATCCATATTCGGATTGAGACAGTTTGAGGCAAGGTCCTGTCCAGTTGTTGATGAGGCGCTTGGGACTGAGCTTGTTCTTGTCCTTGCGCCGTCATTAGGAGATGGTTGACTGATAAGTGGAGTAGCCACGTTGTTCCTTGCTTCATCATTTGGAGACTGATGGCTGGGCTCTGAGGTGAGTTGAGTGGCAGAAGGGGAGTCTTGAGAGTATGCAACAAGCATATCTTCCCACTCTTGAGTGGTTAGGTAGGATAAAGTCTCTACGTCTGCCCCTGTGTTGAGGTCCTCTGTTTTCATAATTGCTGAAGGAGATGAAGGGGAGGGGGGCGGAAGTCCATCATTTGTTGCCCTTCCCAGGCGAGCATCATCAGGGGCCATTGAAGGTGTGGCCAAAGCATCTATGGGCAACTGTCCCACCTTGTTGACAAAGTCAGGCTGCGCCGTCTTCAGTCCACGGAGCGCTGGGTGAATTTGGTGGGCTGCACTCTGTTGAGGGGATGTCCACCATGAATTCACTAAAGTCCATCTGGGCTCCTCGTGTACCTCTGCCCAGAGGAATTTTGCAGAGTGCCCCAAAGGTGTCAAGATTGTGCTAGCTGCGGGAGACAGAGCAGGGTTTGGGCTTGAAGAAGCCCCAGTTGTCGTAGAGCCATTTCTTGATGGAAGGCAGTCTGCTGTATATGTGAGGGTCAACGGGATTAGTGGTGACTGCAACCCCATGTGTCATTGCTATTGGAGAGGAGGACTGGCCTATCATTATTTTTAAAGGAGAACTTGGTGTAGATTTTCGTTTGGGAGTTGGAGGTGCAGTGTTTTTTGGATTGTACCAGGCTGTTTCTCGGTTTCAGACTGTGCCCAGCATGAGGTTTGGAGATGGATTGCTCATATGTTCCCCCCTGGAGTGGCTCTGACTCGATTTCAATGATGAGTGAGGCATTCTGTGCCTCATGTTGGCAGTCCTGAGCTTGAGGTCTCCTCTTCCTTTTTCCCATTGAGATTTTGTTTGGGGGCGTCTTTCTTGTTTTGCCTGACTGCATGGTCATATCGTTTCTTTCCCTTTTTACCCCTCCTATGGAGCCCGCAGGTTTCCACTGATGGGGTGATTGTGGTGGTGATAGTGGCGGTAGTGGAAGTAGAAGTAGTGGCGTTGAGGAATTGACGGTCGGCTGTTGAACTGTCACTCGTGAGGGCACTGGGCTCTGCTGAGGTAGAGTCAGATGTAGGGTAAAGGATATGGAGATCTCGATGCTGGTGCTGCTGATGTTGCTGATTAGGCAAGTGGGGCTCACCGGCCATCCGCAAGCCGCACCCACCCTGGGTGGGCCGCTTCCGTGGATGCTGGGGCACACCCTTTGCGGTGACTGAGTACAGTCACTGCACTTTCCTGACGCCAGCACACAGCAGGGTCTTGCCAGCGCTGACCCTCCTTGCGGCCCTCTGCCTGCCCCTGCCTGCTTATTTGCGCCACTGGTGGCCTGACCAGGGCAGGGGGACTCGGGAGGAGGGTCAGGATGTCAGGAGGTCAGGTGCTCAGGAGCTAAGGGCTCGAGAGGATGGAGGCGGCAAGGTGCATAGCAAGTTCCCGGAGCAGGGGGTGGGTCCCAACTGCAAGGTGGTGACAGGAAGGGTGGGAGAGCCGGTGAGTGGGGGATGGAGGAGGGCAGAGCCGGGAGGGGGAAGCTGGATGGGAGGAACTGGGGGAGTGGGGAGGCATGGAGGGGCGGCCAGGGCGGCAAGCCAGGAGATGGAGGCAAGTGAGTGGGGCCACCACCTAGCCAGTCCTGCTGGCCCTGCAACCGTAAGCCACAAGCGCCCCGTGTCCAGAGTGACAGTCCAGCCCGGCCCAGCCCAACCAGCCTGACAAGACACTTCACCAGCCCGTCCCTCCACACCACACCGCACGTTACTGCATTGACCCCCTATCCACCTCCTCTCTCGCTGCCTCACACACTCCCACACACTTCCTCAGCACCCAGCCCAGCCTTACATCCCCTCCTCTCAGGTCCCTCTCAGGTCCCTGCCCCATCTTGTCCCGGCCACCCACCCGCATGTCCGTGTCACCTCAGCACTCCCGCAGGGCACAGATGCGGGCGCGGTGTGCGCGGATATGGATGGCTGGCGGATAGCTGTGAACCGCAGTGCACGCTCACTCGCTCAGTTCATGCAGCGGCTGTGGCTCGTTGCTGCCTCCAGGTCAGCGCTTTCTCCTTCCGTGTCCAGTGACGGAAGTTTGGTTGGAAGTTTATTATTTTTGTTTTTATCCTTTGTATGAAGTATTTCCATGCTTTGTGTAATGCCCACTGAGGTGTGGTTATCATTTTAGGGGACACAGTGTGTTTGATAATAAAGTGTGAGAAGTGGAGAGCTCTGTAGGGATAAGCATTTTTATTATCATCCCGTATCTGATGGGCTATGTTAGGTGAGGTAAAGGGGCAGTCAATTCAGAGTGTATAGATATTTGTGACCTGCAGTGAATGTGAAGTATTAAATTAAGGTCCTCTAAAATCGTCCAGAAATACATGACAGGTCTCTTTTATTCCATGCCTGTTCATTTGGTGGTGTTTGTATATTTGGATGTACTGTGCTGGTGATGCACAACTCTCATTGTAGATATGTATTGTGTGAATTTATAAAGTATAAGTTAGGTTGTAATGCTGACAGCTGTGCATTATGGTTTTAGCATTATTTTGGGTCATAACAGTTATCTATGGAAGTTCAGAACTATGTACTGCCACGGCAAACCACAGCACAGCCCTTTTTGCTTACCTACCAAATGAAAGCTGTTAGCTGGTTGAGGTGAGGTGCTTGCAGTTCATGGGTTACTGATGATTGCATTGAGAGTGTCAATGTTTTCTGGGCTTTTTGCTTGGATGCAAGTGTGCCACTTATTTAGGAAATAGCCACATTTTCAACTGTCTTTGGAAGTGTATATGCTCATGGGTGCTTCTAATTCTGGGTGGTGGTGAGTTCCAGAGCTTGTCAGCTTGTGCTGAGAAAACAGTGCCTCCTGCAAGTTTTGTACTGTAAGGTGATATGATGATAGGTGGTCTAAGTCTGGAGTGCCATGTTATGTTTAGTTTGTTTTGTTTGCATTTAACTGGTACGTATAGCAGTCCTTTTCCATGGGAGCCTCTGTCGGCAATGCAGAGTGCCTTGGACATTGCCATTCGAGTTATAGGTAAGCAGTGGTGTGATTGCAGGCCTGTGTGAATGGGTTCTCTTGGGTGAATGTGGGGAAGAAGCAGTGCAGTAGTATTTTCGATTAGTTTTATTTTGCACACAACATATGTTTATGTGCCAAGGTATGGGCCTTTGGCATAGTGAAGCTTGAAGATTATCACTGTGAGGATGGCTTGCAGTTTATACTAGTATGCAAGGTAAAAAAAAAGTGTGTCATCATGTTTTCATTGTGTTGAAGGCACCCTTTGTGATATTTTTTGCATGAGGTATCAAGAATACATCTGAATCCATAGTAACTCCTATGTTACTAATCTCTCTTGATGTTGTTGTAGAGAGGCTTCAAATTTCTTTAGCCATATGACAATAGGCTGTTTTTTGTGCCATTGTTCATATGTCATAATCTCTGTTTTTGAGGTATTGTGCTTTAGGTGGATATTCATCATCCATGTGTTTGTGGCACAAATGTTTTATCAAGTTTTGAATCATAGAGACATTTGGGGTGAACCATTTTCAAGATGGCTTGGGTGCCACCTGTATAGTTGTAATAGGTGAGGTTATATAATTTAATCAAATTTGATGAGTGTTTGGTCGATGTTGAATGATAGGGGGGATATGATAGACCCCTAAGGAATGCCACAGTGCCTTGTGCATTTAAAGGTTATGTGAAATGGGGTAGGTAGACTACACTTTGTCTGGGATATAAGAAGCAATCTATTTAAAGCATGTTCACAAATTCTATTATTGGGAAGTCTTTGCACTAGCATGTGGTGGTGCATAGTGTCAAATGCTGCTATTAAATCCAGACAAAAGAAGATAGGTACTCTGTTTTTGTCCCCTGTGTGTTTTCGTAAATCCCAAATGGATATGATGGTTGACTCTGTGAGAGCAAGCCACAATGTTTGTTAACATTAGAGAGTTGAGTAAACACTGCACTCTCAGAATGGTCCATTTGATTTGTTACAAGGAATTGTTGAGTAGGCATTTGGCTCCTCTCCTGTAGGTTTAGTGAAGGGTATTGTCAAAGATTCTTGGTGGTGCTGGGTCAGTTGGTGATCCTGATGGTCTGGCGCAAATTATAATATCAAGGAAATATTTTGTGACATGGTATTGTGGGTATGCGTTGATGAATGGTTGTTGGAGATTTTTTCTGTGGTAGCTAATTCACCCATTGGTGCAGTGTTGTCTGTGTTCTCCTTCAGGTAATTGTCAATCTTTGTGATTTTGTAGATCAACTCATTGGAAATTTTGTCACAGAAGTATTGTGGTTGTGGTGTTTCTGTGTTTAGGGATTCTGGATTGCAGGATTCAGTTAAAAATGCATTGCGTTCTTTGGAAAAGCTGTCTGCTTCACTTATGCCCATGAAGGAAATGTGTCTTTTTGTGGTTCTGATGGCTGTTTTGTAGACTTTGTTATAGTGCTACAGTGTGCTATTTTCTATTTTATCTCCTCCTAATTTTCTCCATTTGCATTGTAGTATGTTGAGTTGTGTGTTCGTTCTTTTCATTTTGTTATTAGCTTATGTTGTTTTCTTTTTGTGGTTAACTCTAAATGTGTTAGTAGTTGTTTATCCAGTGCAGTGGAGATCCAGTTGTAGAAGGTGTATATTTATTATGGCTGCATGTTTATTGGGGTTCTAATCAGGGGTGTAGTTTTTGGGGCTGTGATAAATAAATATGTGCAGGTGTTTTCAGGCAGGTATGGTGAGGTGTCTGTCAGATTTGACCAGGAATTTCTCACACAGACAAAAATGCACACACACTCTCCTCCTTCCCCCTGTTTGGAAAGACAAAAATGTTGGCTATTTCACTAAGAAATGTCCTTTCTCTCACTCAGTGCCCCTACCAATACACATTTCTCTCTCTTTCCACTGCCCCTGAAGCACCTCTTGTGAGCCCTGCTTGTTGTGTAATGCATTTTAACATAAAGTGTTAGCGTGATTGTCGGGAAATCCAAAGCTAACACCCAGAAATCATACTGACCAATCTACACTTGTAATCAAGGTGGATTTTGAGTTTCTGGATGTCTAGCTTTTTTATATTGTCAGTATGAGTGTTTGTGTAAGGAGTTTCAGTTATCTTTGAAGTCTTGTTACTGATAGGGATGTAAACTTAAAATTGATGATGTTGTGGTCACTCCAGCTCATAGGGTAGTTCTCTGTTAGTGTAACTTGTCTTAGTGTTGTAAATATCACATCAAGCTTGTGTCCTGTGCAGTGAGTTGGGCAGGAAACTATTTGTTGAAGGTTTCATATTTGATTGTGGTAGCTGTGGTTGTTGTTATATTCTTATTGTCAAACCATAGGTTTAGGTTTCCTAAAATGTAAAGGTTTGGGTGGTCCAGATGGGTTTTGGTTACTGTATCAAGTAGGATATATTTAAGGTATTATAAGTATCCATTTGGTGGTTGACAAAATTTTTAACCTGCTGAAATAGACAAGAAAATGATTAGGTCAGTGAAAGCAACAAGAATTTCATGACTTCACATGTTTCACACATGGACACAAAAAGGGGAGCTGGAAATCATCATAAAGAGGGTCCTGGGCCTGCTTACTTACAACCCTGCATGCTGCTGACACCACTACTAAGAAAATCTTTCTGTAGCCCCATCAATAGGTAGAGGTTAGAAGTCTGGTCTCTAGTTGGCAGAGGTATTCAACCTGTCCAAGTAAAGACCACAATCCTAGTCCGGGTAAGTCAGACACACAACCAAAATTAACCTGTGCTCAACCTCTGGTATCTTGGAACAGAGCAGGCAGGCTTAACTTATAAGGGAATGTGAAAAGTATTTGTGCAATAACTCATACAGTAACACAGTGAAAACACCACAAAAAGACCCCACACTAGGTTAGAAAAATGAAATAAAATTTTATAACAAGATACAAAAATCCAAGATGGAGATTTTGAGATATGCAATTTTAAAGATTTAGGTGGAAATAGCACATACAAGCGTAAAGCGCCAACTACGGTTATCTGGTTGTGCTGGACCTGACAAAGTCACAATTTCAGGCTGACTGCGATAGAGCGCAGGTCTGCTACCGGGACCCACTTGGGCTGGCTGAACACAGTACCTTAAATCCTGGTGCATGGTCTGTGGGGCGTTCCTTTGCCAGGCTTGGTGTCGCCCGGCATCAGTTCCAAGAATCTGTGCAGGGAGGCATTGTGGGGCTTGGCGTCGCTTTGCATCGATCCCGAGTTGTTGTGTGGCAAGGCTTTGTGGGGCTTGCTATCACCATTTTTTTGTTGATCATGGAGAGCTGTGTGACAAGGCTTTGCAGGGTTTGGTGTCGCTGTGCATCAGTTCCGATGGGCTGCCAGCTTCACATTGGGGTTTAACGGGGCTTTGTGCCACCCGTTGTTGAGTCCGGTGAGGCGCGCAGCTGCACAGCAAGGCTTTTTGGGACTTTGCAACAGTTCTGATGAATGCCACAGAAGATAGAGCACCTTATGCCCAATTGCAAGAAAGGGCAGACTCATTGCTTGTAGAGTCCAGGTACAGATGGTTCAAGTCTTTGATATCTCTGAGATTTGGGAACAGGAGGCAAGCTAAGAGTCCCCTGGAGATCACTGGTGGTGAGAAGGTAGAGTCCTTCCAGCAGTGTCAGGAAGCAGCAGGCAACAGGGCAACAAGCAGAAATGGAGTTCTTCCACAAAAGCAGTCCAGTTGAGCCCTTTGAGCAGCACCGCAGTCCTGAGAGAGTCTAGTTGTAGGTCCAGAAGTGTCTGATTTGATTGAGTCAGTGACCCAGTACTCATACCCAAAGGTGCCTTTGAAGTGGGGCAAACTTCAAAGAGTCGTTTTGAAGTGCACCAGTTCCCTTCCAGCTCAGTCCTGTCTGCCAAGGGGGTTATCAGTCCTTCGTGTAGGGTCCAGCCACTACTCTTTGAAGTGTAAGCATGAGTCATTCCACCTTTCCTGTCCAAGAAGACCAATTAGTATGCAAATGAATGCTGATGAAGTTGAGTGTCCTGTGTTTGTGGCTGTCTGGATGGAATGCACAAAGAGAGCTGTAACCCAGCACTCACCAGATGTGCATTGGAGCAATAAGAACAGAGAACTGTCCACTTTCTAAAAGTGGCAGCTCTAAAATGGTATTGTTAAACCCGACTCTATCAGTAAAAAAGATTTATCATCACCATTTCAAAGATATGAAACATGATATGGCTACTATTTTCTAAACAGGAATTGCAGCACAAAGGTATTTTAAGGAATTAACATGTTAGCCTATGAGAGGAGTATGCCTCATATTAGTGAAAAACAACTTTGGGAGTTTTTCTCTACCAGGATAAGTAAAACATACAAATACATGCCCTGCCTTTCACACTGCATCCTGCCCTATGGGTTAGCTAGGGTCTAATTTAGGGGTGATGTATGTGTAGAAAAAGGGGAGCTTGAGGCTTGGCAAGTAAATTTAATTTCCAAGTAAAAGCAGCAGTAATCTGCACACCCTGCAATGGCGGGCCTGAAACATGGTTAAGGGGCTACTAGTATTGGTGCACAATCAGGGTCGCAGGCCCACAAGTAGCATCTAATTTATAGGGCCTGGGCAGATGTAGAGCACATTACTAGGGACTTATAAGTAAATTAATTAGCCAACTGGATATGAGCCAATATTACCACATTTTAAGGAGCGAGCACAAGCACGTTAGCACAGGTTGGCAGTGGTAACGCCAACAGAGTCCTAAATCCAGCAAAAACAAGGTAAGAAAATGTTTGAGGTGACCCTTCAGAGAGGGCCATTTTCCAATACTAGTATATCATAGTCAGGAAAGGCTATGAAAGGTGACAGGAATCTAAGTTAGAAGAAGTTGTCTTATGATGATTGTCAATGCCTGGCTGTCAGAAACTGCAGGCCAGCTTGACACACTAGGCCAGAAGGAAAGAACTACTGCAGGATTTTCTTGGCAGGGTGGTGGGCTACAAAGTGCAATGGAAGGGACCAGGCAGCGCGGGTAGGGCTGGTGAAAAAACCACGGCAGGTATTTACAAGGGTGGTGTTTATGAAGCATAGCAGTTGCTAGCAATAGTATCCATTTCCCTTTTCAAGGCTGCTGCCAAAATGAAAACATATTTTCACTATGGCAGTTGATCTTTGTAGATTCCCATTTATGATAAATGTGTACACCATTAAAAAAATCCCTATTTTGTCAGTCACAAAATTTGGGCTTGATTTTTAGTATCTATCCATCAGTTTGGAGGCATTAATTTCCCCAGCCACCATGGCTAGAATACAATTCACCATATTTTGAGATCTTCACTGGCCCTGCCTAGATCTCTCTACCATCACAGAAGCCCCCACCATGGCAGTGAAAGTTTGATGGAGAGCTGCCATATTCTGGTGACTGCTCAGCAAGTTATTTTTTTTTTTTTTTTTTTTTAACTCTTAAGATGGGAGTTTGTTTTTGAAAAACAAAACACTAATTTCCCCAACACCTTGTGAGCTTTCTACCATGGTGTGGGGGTCATTTTATTTTATTTTTTGTTCAGGGCTGTCAGGGTGTTCCAAAATAACAAACGTACATTAGACTATCCACTCTAAACATGAAGGATGTTCTGATGCATCCAAACCAATGATCGTAGATCTGTGGGGAAAAATCTGAAATGATAGCAAAATCTGAAGGAGAACTTTAATTGGAAACATGACAGTCCTGCTCAAAACAGAGCAGGCAAACTGTCAGTTGGGTGGACATAGTACTTCAACACGTTTGTCCACCAAGCTCTAAACAAGTCACTTTGGCCTATATTTATACTTTTTTAGTGCCTCATTTTTGTAATTTTTTGATGCAAAAGCGGCACAAACTTACAAAATTCAATTATATTTTGTAAATTAGCACCACTTTTGCGTCCAAAAATGACACAAATACTGCACCAAAAAAGTATAAATCAGGCCCTTTGTTCTTTTCAGTCACATTTCTTGCTTTGTTTTATAATACACTTGGTTTAGTATTGATTATTTAATGCTATATGCCAGTTTGTCTTTGGTATGTACACTTACTCAATACCTGTTTATAAAGACTATCACTTACATTTACTGAGCATTATGAGGACTAGACATCTAAGAAAAAACGAGATAATCGGGGCCTGATTTATACTTTTTTAGTGCCGCATTTGCATATTTTTTTTTACGCAAAAGCGGAGCAAACACAAAAAAGGCGGTGCTAAAAAATGTATAAATCAGGGCCTAGATGTTTCTATTTCTAGGAATTTTAAGCCTATTGAATAATTTCAAAGTCAAACTGTTACCTTTTAGCAACATAACAAGCAGAAATCCACCACAGTGCTTGGGGACAGTAGACTCGGAGGAGAGCAGGGCTGAAGAAAGAAGTGTGTCTTGATCCTTACAATCTAGAGGCAGGTAAATCTAGGAATTTATCTTCTCTAACCTTTGTACAGAAAGCATTGGAAGGGTATATAGTGCTGTTGCAGGACACTTACATAAGATAATACGATTCTCTCTCAATCCCAGTGATTTACTTAGCAATGAATTTACCTTGGCTGGATAAAAAAATAAACTACATAGTTATTTCAATTATTTATTTTTTGATGACTTATTTGTTTTGCACCTGGGCATTTTGATCCAAGTTACATAAGCCTGTGGAATATTAACTTTGTAGCGGCCACCAGCTTTATAATACACATTTATGGTCAAAGTACAAGAGCATTGAAGCAGAAACCTCTGACTTTTCAGCTGTACGGCGCTATGTGGCACGCAAAGAGCCACTTTGAACATTTATGACTGGCGGGAAAAATAAAACCGAAAGCAGAAGTTTCCTGAAAGTGATATTGTAGTCATATGCCTAAATTACACTCGGCTGCCTATTAGCATTTGACACCTCCTAGTATCATCCTGGTGGCCTGACAGAAAGTCAAGCCATGGGCAATATAGCAATGACTACCAATGCGGGTAAAACAAATCCAGTTTCGCAACATAGATTAGGCCTCGGTTAGCGAAAGTTGAAAGACAGATGGCCGAAAACGAAAAGATAGTGAGGTTATACATGAGGGGGTGATATTTTTCACAAATAAGTCGAAAACCGGCACTTTTACAAAGCATCCGCTGTAGTCTAAACATCATTGAATTCACAGATATCTTTCCCTTCCAGGTTCAAGTGCCAATGTTATCAAACAGAGCTAGACAACGGTATTGAACAAGCTTTAGATGGCTCACCCATTCCTGATGTGTCACCAAAAATTAGGACAGATTGTCTTAACGTAATCAACTTCTGGTCGACTTCATTTTGGTATTGTCTATTAAACGTTGTGACCAAGCAGTCTTATGAATTAACATGTCCCACTCAGTTTATGGCAATTTTACAATATGATGATCAAATTTACAATGACATTTTAGCCTAGAGTAGTGCCTAAACTATTTTTTACTGAGTGACGCTCTGAAAACCAAAGGGGCATTTTTAAGAAAAGTGGTGCTGCACGCAATGTAGCACCACTTTTCTACCGCCCCTTAGCACCCCCCCCCAGCGCCACCATGTGTGCGCCTTATTTAATATATGACACCATGGCAGTAGTTAGGGCTCTAGTGTGAGAAATGTTGATGCTAGTCCAGAGCTTTGCAGAATTAGCATAAACATTTTTGACGCTAATCCTGCAAAGCTCATTAAGGCCCACTGTAATCAGTGGTTTGCCTCCTTTTGATGCATGCTCTAAGCAGAAGTGCAGAAAAAGTGACCCCAAAAAAGTCAGATTTCTTTGCACTATTTTTTCACCCCCCCCCCAAACGGGGGAACACCCCTTTTGCCTGCATTGGGGCATATTTAAGAGCCCCTAGTGCCATTTCAACTCAACAATAGCGTAATTTTTTTGCGCTAATGTGGTGTTAGAAGGCCAAAACCGCTGTGCCATATTAACAAAGTGGCATGATGCATGCATTGTGCCACTTTGCAACTCTTTGCGCTACATTATGCCTGTGCCAGGCATAATGTATGGAAAGGGTGTGTTCCCCATTAAGGGGGCCAACAAAATAGTGCAAAGAAATCTAAGGGGTTTCTTTGCGCCATTTTTTTCAGCACTTTAAACACCTGTTCAGAGCAGGCATTAATAAGAGCCTTCCATTGGTTACAGTGGGCCTCTGGGCGCTTTGCAGGATTAGCGTCCACATTTTAATCCTGCAAAGAGCCAGACTAGCATCAAAAATTCTGAAGCTACTCCACCAACTATCACCATAATGGCGTTAAGGGGGTGCATTGCACCACTTTGTAAATATGGCACATGCATTCTGGCCTCATTAGGCCACATTAGCATAACAAAAATGACGTTAATGTGGCGCAAGCAGGTGCGAGGGGATCTAAAATATGCCCCAAAATTCTATATCACACCAGTCAGCTGGGGCTAAAGTTGGACCAAGACATGTGTAGATCCTATGCTACCAATTGTCCGGCGCAAGTGTAAAATTGCCCGGCTGTTTTAGAATGTAATTGTCCGAGTAGATTTGATAAGGATATAATTTCGACAACGCCGCTCTAACTAATTATTAACATGTGAAAGTTCTACCAATACACATTCTCAGTAGTTCTTTACTCAGGTAGCGACGAAATTTTAACCATGGCAACAGCATTACTGTAAGATGTTATGTTTACATTAATATTTATCAGCAGATAATGCGCGTGCCTCGCGCTTTGTATAAGGAGCCAAGATATCTCTTGTGAAATGGAAGCCACCACTCTAAAGAATATACATTCCTTGAAATGTAAAACGTTGTAATGAATATGTCTATATTTTCAGCGGGGAATACAGTGAGCATCAGTCATGTTTTCTTGTGGGAGTTAACACCACCACGTGTGTTATATTTCGTGACATTTGGCCCGAAACAAAACAGACCCCTTCAGAAAATTGAAATGCATAACTGACAGACTGGCTCAAGAGCTTCCAACTAAAACTGGAGGTGACAGAATGAAGCGTGTCTCTAAAGCAAAACTATAAATAAAGAACAGTGCCTATGATTTTTACCATCAATCAATTGCTTTCACTGCATTGCGCGAAATAAGATTACATGGGAATTTGCACGTTCTGAGCAAAGTCTATCTATGAGGTAATGTGTTTCCCTATAATCCCTGATGGCCTTGCACAGGGTCGGAAAATGTTCATCACTACCGTGGTCTCTTTTAGCTCGCTCTTTCCTAAATTATGAGAGCAGTAAAAGCCGAACTACTTTCTCAATGAGAAGGTGACATGACTTAAAATATAGGGTAGTGCAGATACATCATGGAAGCCTCTCACCAGACCTCCATAACTCCTTCCTCTGTCTGCTTCGTCCCAGTCCCAACTATTATGGAGTCCTGCCTTCCTGTCAATCTCTTTACTACGCCTTAAGGATAAACTCAGTGGCAGATTTTCTTATATTTCATGCAATGCAGGGCAGCAAAGTTGCTGTATTGCAAGAACAAGAGACAGCAGGAATGTGCCATATGTACTAAGATGTGGCACATTTCTGGTGCACCGTCTGCTGCCCAGCACCAATGCAGGCTCCCTTGCACCAATCATTGGAGGCAAATTCATAGCACACATAGAAAGAGGAAGTAGCAAGGTGAAATGAAGTTATTTTTCTTTGTTACACCTCACTGGGGAAGGCATAGCATTTTAACACTTTCCCAGGATTTCTAGCTTTTGTACTTCTATAAATAGGGCAAAATCCATAGGTGGATGCATGGAAACGTCCACTAGCCACCCATAGAATACCTCCCCATACGTAGGTAATGCTAGGCAGCACATTGCGCTGCCTTGTGTTACTTTATATTTACTAAACCATGCAAAATGGCTTTGCATGGCTTAATGAATGGCAAATGATTTTGCACGAGGGCTGTGTCATTAAAGTGACACAGCTGTGACACAAAACATTAGTAAATCTGCTCCTCAATCTCCAAAAGAAGGGATTCTTCAGATGTAGTGCTCATGACAGTATGTTAATCCAACCCAATCCAAACCCTTATGCATTTTTTCTGTCTTCAACACAGGAAAAAAACATGTGAGTACCAAGTTATTTTTAACTTTCTTATCCTTTCGGGTCCTTTCTTGTCTTTTTCCTTAATTCAGCTCACTGAGCAGGCGATTCTTACTATACACCATCTTACCCCTGATTTGCTGAGGCTGGGAGTATGTTCTAGCATTCAGGACAGGCCATGAGGTAGCTGCATGGCGTCAGCACTTAGAGCCCTTTCCTGTACACTGTCTGTGTGTGCACAAATGAAGGGCACACCACAGGAATTGTCTGGAGACTCGAATCTCACAAGATGAACATTTGGGGGCATATTTATACTCCGTTTGCGCCCAATTAGCGTCGTTTTTTTCGACGCAAATTCGGCGCAAAACTAACGCCATATTTATACTTTGGCGTTAGACGCGTCTAGCGCCAAAGTAGGAGTAAAGAGCGTAATTTTTTTGCGTGAACGCCTTCCTTGCGTTAATGAGATGCAAGGTAGGCGTTCCCGTCCCAAAAAATGTCTGCGACGCAAATGCGTCGTATTTATACTCCCGGGCAAAAATCACGCCCGGGAGTGGTCGGGTCAAAAAACCCCGCATTTGCGCCTCTTTTTAACGCCTGGGTCAGGGCAGGCGTTAAGGGACCTGTGGGCTCAAAATGAGCCCACAGCTGCCCTCCCATGCCCCCAGGGACCCCCCCCTGCCACCCTTGCCCACCCCAGGAGGACACCCAAGGATGGAGGGACCCACCCCAGGGACATTCAGGTAAGTTCAGGTAAGTATACATTTTTTTTTTTATATATTTTTTTTTGGCATAGGGGGGCCTGATTTGTGCCCCCCTACATGCCACAATGCCCAATGACCATGCCCAGGGGACATAAGTCCCCTGGGCATGGCCATTGGGCAAGGGGGCATGACTCCTGTCTTTACTAAGACAGGAGTCATGTAAATGGCGTCTGGGCGTCGTAAAAAATGGCGCAAATCGGGTGGAGGCGATTTTTTGCGTCAACCTGACTTGCACCATTTTTAAGACGCCCTAGCGCCATTTTTCCCAACGCCGGCGCTGCCTGGTGTACGTGGTTTTTTTCTACGCACACCATGCAGCGCCGGTCTGCTTGCGCCGGCTAACGCCATTCAATAAATACGGCACCCGCATGGCGCTTCAGAATGACGTTAGCCAGCGCAAAAAATTTTGACGCTAAACTGCGTTAGTGCAGTTTAGCGTCAAAAAGTATAAATACGGGCCTTGGTCTCTAGGCAACCCCTGAGTCAAAAAAGTACCTCTGATGCAGCATGGTTTGTGTTTCTCTGTTACAGAGGAGAGAATAAATACTTTGAAAAATGACGCCGTGGTCCGATGGATCTTGAAGACGACCTCCCCATTTTTAAGAATTACTTGGAGGCCGTAGTTAAAGAGGCAGTAGAGAAGCAGTAGACACTGCCCTGATGAGAGCCATGCAAATAAGCAGTGTTTGGAATTGGATAGTGGTCCTGGAGAGCATTGTGTGCAGCGGTCCGTTCTCTTTTTCAACACCTACTGGTGTACATAAGGGAAGTCTTGGGGTTTGAGCAACAGCTTCAGGAAGCACTTTCTAAGTGCAATACATTGGGCAGGATGTAGATGGTTTGCCACTGCCTGTCATGATTAAAAATATTAAGGGCCTGATTTATGAAAAGTTAGCGCCAGCTTTACATCATTTTTTGATGCAAAAGCAGCGCAAACTTACAAAATATAATATAATTATATTTTGTATGTTTGCACTGCTTTTGAATCAAAAAATAATGTAAAGGCAGCACTAACTTTTCATAAATCAGGGCCTAAGTGTGGAGAATGGAAGGACATTAACAAAACAATATATGTTTTTTAAACATCTATTTTATTTTTTTCAGCACAGGTACACAGCGATAAATGCAGCTCATAAAGCATCAGGATACCAACTGTTCTATAATAACATAGTAGTGTAAAAACAAACTAGGTCTAGATCCGAAGAGCAGGATTTACATTCTTCAGTAAACAACTGTATCGAGCGTTATTGGTATTACTGCAATCTTTAATTTTTTAATGGAGTCCACTGCCCTCCTCGCCAACCATCGTGTACTGGTGGATTGTATTGTAGTGTTGCATGTTGTAACGTGCATTCCGGATGTTTTTTTGTTGTGGATCGTGCAAGTTTTGACTTGTCAACTATCATGTCCATTATTATGATTACGTGACCCTATGATATTTTTGGGTGTGTCGGCGATTCTATCTCAACTTTATCATTTAGCCCTTACTTTGAACTGATCCTGTATAGGTTTCCCTGTGCACTCTCGCTGGCTGTGTTCTGTGTGGCCACCTCTTTGTGTAAATGGAACCGTGACCTGGAATCCCCCCACTCCTGGCCTCCTATGCCATTATCGGGCTATAAGGGGAGAGAGCAAATGAAGTAGGAGGTGAGTGCATGCCGCATAATCAAGATACCCTCCCCCATATGCGTGCTCCGTGCTATCAGATTCAAGGCGGGCGCTCATCATTCTTGACCTCTAGTCTAGTGATGAATGTTTCCCAAACCTCACTTCCCATGTGGGTCTCGCCTCTGTCTCGCAGCCAGCGTAATACTTGATGCTCTGTACGCACCCAACGTAGTGCCAGGGCACGCCCCAACTTTAGTTCTGGTGCCTTGGGGGCCTTCCAGTTCATTGCAATCAATCTTTTGTACATTATGAGTGCTAGATCTGCAAATCTATGAATGTATATGTGTTTTTTGTTACTAATTCTAACACCCAGTAAGCAAGATCTAGGTTCTAGCGCGAATAAATGATCTGTTATTTCTGAGATATCAGCTACTACTTCCTGCCACGATTCTTCTAGGGGACCGCACTCCCATACCATATGATAGAAGTGGGCTGATGGGGAGCCACAGCGGGGACACAGAGGGTTGGACTCAGGGAAAATATGCCTCAAACGGGACAGTGATAGGTACGTCTGATGTATATAATTGAATTGGGTGTAGCGAAAACTGGGGTTCCTCGACATCTGTCGGGTGTGGCCGAGGGCCTGCGACCAATCCTCAGGGGATAGCTGGGGATAGCTGGTTCAGGAAAACAGCGTTCCATTGCCCTCTTATGTTTTCTGAACCATTTTTGGGAGATCTGTTTAGGACTTAATAGAGATTTGTTATGCCTTTAGTTTGACTGTCATACAGCAACATGTGGTGTAGTGCAGGGGAAATGGATGGTTCCTGGTCACCTGACACCACGCCCTCCTGATTAGATGGCATATGGAGTAGTATGCTATGAATTGACCTCGCCCCACCGATGTAAGGTCTTTTACAGCCTCAAATGACATCAAGACACCGTCCTCAAAGCAGTCTCCTACTGTTAATATTCCTACCTCTGCCCAAGCGGCAGCGGAGTACGCTCCGGTCGTGTTGAACCTTCCCGGAAGTTGTCCCAAGGGGATGAGGGGAGAGTATGGGGACTTTGTGCGGCTTTTTTGTATATACCATTTCCAGCATTCGTGTGCAGCTATCATTAAGGGGTTACCAGTGGCACCCTTCACCAAATTATTCGACAGCCATGTGAACAACGGCACACCATGTAGATGCGTGTTAACCCGCGCAGATCCTGCCGATTCAGGCCTGTGTATCCAGTTCAGTACCCAGTGCAGTTACGAGGAAACAAAAAAAAGTTTGAGGTAGGGGGCGCTGAGCCCGCCATCGCTTTATAGCCTGTGTAGGGTGGTAAGTGCAACTTGAGTCCTGCCCTTTCATCATATGAGTAGTAGTTTATTCAGTTTGTGAAAAAAGCTTTTGGGTACTGCGACCGGTAGTGCTGCGAAATAATACAGAAGACGGGGAAGTAGTAATATATTTGGCACCGCTACTCTGCCCAACGGTGACAAGGGGAGCAAGCACCAAAAACGCAGAGATCCTTTCATGGAGTTCAGCGCTCAGCCCTAGTTGCCATCCCTGAGGTTTATGATAAACATGGACTCCCAGGTATTTGAATGTGTCAAAACACCACCTCAGACGCCCTGCAGGAGCTTCCTCCCTCGCGCCCAGGGGCCAATCAGTCAAGGGAAACAAGCAAGATTTGTCCCATTTGACAACTAATCCTGATATACTTCCATAATCATCTAACAGGGATATCACCGAGGGCTTCGTCTCACTTCCCCTTTCCAGATATATCAATGCGCTGTCCGCATATAGCGAAATAATGTGATGCATTCCAGATCTGCACACACCCCACTGCCTCTCCACTGCACGTAACCTAGCTGCCAATGGTTCCATCGCAATGGCGAACAGCAAGGGAGACAGTGGGCATCCCTGCCTGGTTCCTCTGCTAATGGGGAAGCTATCGGATATGATGCCTCCTGTTTTCACCCTAGCACTGGGTTCAGCATATAGTGTGTGTACCCAGCAAATGAAGCCAGGGCCAAACCCCATTTCATGCATGGTGGCAAACAGGAAGTCCCACCCTAGCGTATCAAATGCCTTCTCGATGTCTAATGACATCCCCACGTTATCGTATGTCTCCGGCGGAGTGTCCCCAATGACGCTTAGCAATCTGTGAATATTTAGGAATGTATTGCGTTTTGGAATAAAAACATTCTGGTCTTCATGAATTAAAGTGTGTATTATGGGGGCAAGTCTATTTGCTAATACTTTACCCAAGATTTTGCAATCTAGGTTGAGGAGAGAGAGCGGGCTGTACGACCTAACATCTGTAAGATCTCGGCCCTGTTTAGGAAGGACCACTATCAGCGCCTCTCTTTGCGATGGTGGGAGCAAACTGCGGGACCACGCCTCCTCGAACATTGGCAGCAGGTGGCGTTTCAAATGTTGCGAATAAGTGATGTAGTACTCTATTGGCAAGCCATACATCCATGGTGCTTTATTGCGGGACATCTGTGCCACGGCCACCTCCAGTTCCGCCACTGTAAGAGGAGCCTCTAATGTCACTTTGTCTAGTTGTGACAACTGTGCTAGGGCTGCCCCCCCAAGAAAGGTCCTCAATTGATGAGTGTTGCATGTGGTTTGCTCCTTGTACAAGCCCGTGTAATTGTCTTTAAATGCTTTATTAATCGCTTCCTGGTTGGTGGCCATAGTTTCATCAGCAAAGCTCCTATGGGAATCTGCTGGCAGACCTCACGAAGGAGCCATGCCAGCAGTCTCCCCGGTCTCTCACCTTCTGTTTGTAAGCGCAGCAGGTGATAATTATAATCATGCCGGGGGAGCTGTAGGTCCGCCTCCTCGTACTTCATCCGCTGAGCCCTAAGCTCTGTGAATGGTGCCTCATTTTGAGCTACTGCAACCTCCAAAACTCTAATTTCCTTCTCCAGCTTGGCGACCTCTGCAGGGAGGGTATGCCGTACTCCCCAAGAGGCCAACAGGCAATGGCCAGCACGATAACCTTATGTGCATCCCACTTCATCGCTCTTGTGTCTGTAGAGCCACTGTTTGTTTCCCAGTATTGTCTTATTGTTGTGTTCAATTCTTCCTTAAATGCCTGATCCTGGGGGGCTTCCACCTGCAGGAGCCAAGTAGGGACCGCGGGGCGTCTCCTACCCCATCGCACTGTCATCATTAGCGGGGAATGATCAGAGAGTGTTTTGGCCAAGTAGCCAGAATCCTTAATTAGAGAGCATATCTGGGGTCCCCCATAAAATATCTATCCTGATGTGTACCTTATGGGGTGTGGAGTAGAATGAGTATTCCCTGTGTGTCAGGTGGCTAATGCGCCAAATGTTGTGCAGCCTCATGTCGCCTGCCCAGGTCAATAGTGGACTAGTGTCGCGCCTGTATGTCAATCCCCCTGGGGGTGGTGTTGATCGATCCAGTGAAATATATGGGGTGCTATTGAAATCGCCACCCCACACGGCAGGCGCTGCGGGGTTCATCAGCAGGGCTGGAGACTGTGTGCGTAGAAATTCAGTCAATGCGCTGTTGGGGGCGTGGATCCCTATTATTGTGAGTTGTTTGACATCTAACTGTCCCTCTGTCACCACATATCTGCCCCCCTGGTCTACCCTATGTGTATGTTGGACGTACTGCACACATTGTGCTATCCACACCAATACCCCCCTCGCATAGGCTGACATTAATGTGCCTAAGATCTGTCCTCCCCAGCGCCCCCTTAGTGCCCTCAAATCAGCCTCCATTAGGTGTGTCTCCTGTAGGATAGCAATGTGTATTCTTTGACGTTTGTGGTAAGTGTAAATTTGGTGCCTCTTGCCCTGCGCAACCATGCCTCCCACATTCCACGTAATTATATTATATTCATGTATAATGCGGAATGCACACTGAACTGTGTCCTGTTGTAAAATATTTGTGTGCGTGTTGTGTTCCGGGTTCCAGCTCCACTACATGTTGTACTACTCCATTTCTGAGAGTTACTGTGAACTAACAGCTGTGAAGATATACTTTGTAATCTAGATAGACCTATTAAACATAAACAAAACCATTCCCTACTCCTACCCACCCCTTCAAACCCCCGCACTTCTAACATCGAGAAACTGTATCCATGTGGATACCATCTGGGGAGCCATGGTAGCAATTGGAGGTGGCCCTTGTAAGGGGCCCCCAACATTGAAGCAAAGAATGAGCATATCGGGGCTCCCAGGGTTCATAGCCACCTAATTCCCCAGGGCTCGAGGCAATGTGCTATGGGTGTAAAGGAAAAGACTAACCGGCTGATACTTGTATGTAAAAGCCATGTCATTCCTGTCTTACTTAACCCTGTGACCTCGAGGTTCCACTGAAGGGTCTTGGAGCACAAGAAAGAATGAAGCAACCCCTCCGCCCCCCCCAAGGCAATCACAGTAGGTATGCAGTTCTGGGCGTGAACGTCGGCCCCCTCTGCGCCTCCAAAACCGTTGAGTCGGAGCTACCAGAGTCCGAGTCCGTATGTTCACTTAGATTAGCCAGCAGTGTGTGCAAAGTCGTTTCCTTCAACACTTTTGCTCTCTCGGCCGCAGCTTGTGTTTCCGTGTGTTGCGCCTTTGATCGCTTCCTGGGTCTCCTCCATGCCGGCGATGTGAACCATGGATCACCATCTCCTGCCCCCTCTTGGGTCTGTGCTATTCCCTTGGCATGCATCCATGTCCCAGCGTCCGCCGGGGTGGTGAAAATGTGAGTTCGATCATCCGAGATCACTCTCTGTTTAGCAGGACACATCAGGGCATTCTTAATATTGTGCTCACTGAGGCGCTGTTTGATTTTCATGTAAGAGTGGCATTGCTGCTGTACTTCCTGGGTAAAGTCTGGGTAGGCAGTGATAGGGGGCCTCTCATATTGGATTGGTCCTTTACTGTGAAAGTGTTGAAATATCGCATCTCGATCTCTATAATTAAGGAGTCGGGCAATCATCGGTCTAGGCGGCAGTCCTTGAGCCGGTTGTCTCCCCGGAACTCTGTGTGCCCTTTCCACTGAGAAGAACTTTGATGGGGCACCATGCAGCACCTCCTTGATCAGCCATTGTTCCAGGAATAAGTCTGAGTTTTGCCCTTATCTTTTAGGAAATCCCAAAAAGCAAACATTATTGTGGCGCGACCTGCCTTCAGCTTCCTCTGCACGTCTTCACACGGCTTTCACCTCAGAGTCCAAGGGTTGAATTTGTTTCTGGTTCTCTGACACAAGTGGGTCCATTCCACCCAGCATGACCTCCACTGTCCCTACACTCTCTGCCAGATTACGATGATCCACCCTTAGCAAAATGAGGTCTTGAGATACTGTGTCAATTCTGTTTTCAAGTGAACCGCCATGAAAAGGCTGGTGGAAAGGGGAGTCGTGGGGCCACGGCCCCATGGAGCTTTTCACTGTCTGCGTAGCAGACAGTAAAAAGCGCGACGGGTGCAATTGCACCCCTCGCACGCTGCAACACCTCCGGCTCCACTTGGAGCCGGCTCCTGTGTTGCGGCTGAGATCCCTGCTGGGCCGGTGGGCAGAAACCAGGTTTCCACCCGCCGTCCCAGCGGGGATCTCCAAATAGACCCCACGGGAGTATGGCTACATTGGCGGCCGCCCGACGGTTTCAACTTGGCGGGCGGCGCTTGCCGCCTGCCAATGTTGAAATGAGGGCCTTAGTGTCCATGATCGCTTGTAGTGTAGCCATGTTTAATATAGCTTCATGCACGTTAGTTTAACATACTAGGTCGCTGTGCACTTTGCCCTAGATACATTTTATTTGGCCTTGCACTGTTATTTTACAATAACCAGTTTTACGGCCTTGTTTTAATTTCCTTCTATCACACTGTTTAGCTTAGTTCAGCACTGTGTTCTCAAATAATGCATTCTTGATCGCTCTGTGCTTCAGTCAAGGCTACAGTCGGGTACATTGCCGGTAAACGTGGTAGAAGTTTAGTCTCCAGTATTCGTAGAAAATACACATCCTTACGTAGGGACATTTTCTTTGAACATCTGCGTGTTAGTTATAAAAACACTTCCTAGTCCTAGTACATGTCAGAGGGAGATTCCGGGCAGGAACCAACAACTAGATGCTGACTGCCCCGTTGCTGATGCAGATAGCAGGCCTTTGCTCAGGTATGAGGGTTGATGCCCTCCAGGGGGAACCTGAAAGGCAGGCTTAGAGGTTCACATGCTGTGCTCGGAATATAACTTAGAGAGAACATAGGTGGTCATTACAACCCTGGCGGTCGGTGTTAAAGCGGCGGTAAGACCGCCAACAGGTCAGCGGTAACATTTTTGCAATTACTACGTGGCAGAATCCGCCAACAAAGACACCCACTTTAACACTCCGACCGCCACGGCGGTACAAACAAACAGCGCGGCGGTCACCGCCAACAGACAGGCGGAGGACAAAGTACCGCCCACAGTATCACAACCTACCAATCCGCCACCTTTTCCGGGGCAGATTCACCGCGGATAGAAACATGGCGGAAACAGGATTTCGAAGGGAAAATGCTCACCTCTACACATCCCACGAGGAACTAGGACACCATGGACCCGGAACTCCAAATTCTCCCTGCGATTGTCTTCCTGCTCCTCTACCAGGAGCACGAACGCTGGCGGCAAATACCACAGTGAGTACTGCATCTACGACACAGGGAAGGGGGGAGGGAAAAAACAGGGACACACACACATGCAACACTCCCACCCATACCCTTACCCACTACAACACACACACTGATACAGCATGATACATCACAGTTACACCCCCAACCCCTCCGGAAGAATGCAAAGACAATAGAAAATGAGTGTAACCATTGTAATATATTAAAATCAAGTAGGCAAAGATACATATATATACACCATGTACAAAATATATACCAAGTATAGTAGTCCAGGTAGTGCTCCAATTAAGTCAGTGGAATACTGGGCCCACACGGTATGGGCGAGGCCCACACAAGATCCCCGACCATGACGGAGAGAACACTGCAGGGGCATCAGATAGCAATAAAACAGGCACCTCAGGGGGAAGGAAAGGGGGGGGCACCTCAGCCGGTTGAGTGCACAATGCCAAATCCACGAGAGGGCCACATGCCCACTATTCAATTCTGGGGAGTGCAAAGCCACAGTCTCTCAAGTCTCTACAGTGGGTGGTTTGCCCACTGTTCCATCCTGGGGACTGCAAAGCCACAGTCTCTCAAGTCTCTCAAGTTTCTACAGTGGGTGGGTTGCCCACTGTACCATCCTGAGGAGTGCAAGGCCACAGTCTCTCAAGTGTCTGCAGTGGGTGGTTTGCCCACTGTTCCATCCTGGGGAGTGCAAAGCCACAGTCTCTCAAGTGGATAACAGTCTCCACTGGTTCTGAAGGGGGCATGGTGCCCAGAGTGCTTCATCCTGCTAAGGACAGAGATACTGGATGGATCTCTCCACTGGCTCTGGGGGGGGGCATGGTGCCCAGAGTGCTTCATCCTGCTAAGGACAGAGGTAGTGGATGGATCTCTACACTGCTTCATTCTGCCCGTGACGGACTCAGTAGCGTCAGTGCCCTTGGCGCTCATGGGCCAGCGTTGCTTGAGACGGCGGTGCCCTGTTCATCGGTGCTTGAGGCGGCGGTACCCTGTTCAGCGGTGCTTGAGACGGCAGTGCCCTGTTCAGCGGTGCTTGAGACGGCGGTGCCTTGTTCAGTGGTGCTTGGAGCGGCGGTCTCCTTTGCAGTGACTCAGCTGCTGGCGGTCCTTCATGGCCCAGCGGGGCTTTTGCTGGGGGTCCTTCATGGCCCAGCGGGACTTGTGCTGGCGGTCCTCTCTGTCCCAGCGGGGCTTTTGCTGGCGGTCCTTCATGGCCCAGCGGGGATGGTGCTGGAGGTCCTCTCTGTCTCTGTCCCAGCGGGGCTGGTGCTGGCGGTCCTCTCTGTCCCAGCGGGGCTGGTGCTGGCAGTCATCTCTGTCCCAGCGGGGCTGGCCTCCTGGGCAGCTGGGCTGGTGGTGGCAGTGGCCTCCTGGGCAGCTGGGCTGGTGGCGGTGGTCTCTTGGGCAGTGGGGATGATGGCGGTCTTCTCCGCCGTGCTGCTCTTCCCAGACTTGCTGACTTTCTTGTGCCCCTTCCCCAGCATGGAAGGTGTCACAGCTGACTCCACACTGCCACCTGTACCCCTGGGAATGGCTTTGGTGGCTGGAGTCTTCTCCCTCTCCTGCCAGGCACTGGTCAACTTTTGATGCTTCACAGGTGGGGGACTGTCTGTGCTGTGGCTCCGTGCCACACTGGCTGCCCTGGTGGCCGGTGCACTCCAGATTCCGGTGACTACAGGCACCACTGGTCCCGGAGATGTTGTGGCTGAGGTGCTAGTTTGTGACCTAGGAGACGGACAGGGTGGGGGAGGTGTGGGAAAGAGGTCAAGGTTGGACAGGAAACGTTTTTGGAAGACACTGGGACGGGTAGCTGGAGGGGGTTTGGGAGTGGAGGAAGAGGTTGTGGTCGTAGGAGGTGTTCGTTTGCTGACTTTGGGTGAAGGTGCATGCGCTGGAGGCTGTTGTGAGGTGGATGGCTGTTGGGTGGGTGTGTGCCTGCGTTTGAGTATCTTGGGAGGGGCGTCACAGACACACAGGGAGAGGACACAGGGGACGTGTGAATGGTAGTGGGGGTGGTGACTGCACGTGAGCTGGGTGTGGTGGTGGGTATACTGGTGATGGTAGTAGTGGCTGTAGAGGTAGTGCATGCAGGTGTGAGTGTAGACGAGACTGGGAGGGAGAAGGGAGATGAGGAGGAGGGGGACACAGTGGAGGCAGTGGATATTGGTGTGTCTGCATGTGTGTGATGCTTGCGTGAGTTCCTGTGGGATGTGTGCTGCTTATGTTTGCCTGAGCTTCCCTTGTGTGTTGACGTGTGTGCATGCTGATCTGTAGGTGTGCTTGTGATAGGCTGGGGTACAGGGGATTGGGTCTGGGTGGAGGAAGTTGGAGGGTGGAGGCTAGACACAGGGACAATGGCTGCCATCAGTGCTGAGGCCAGAGTCTGAAAAGCTCGCTGAAGGGCCGCCTCACCAGAATGAATGCCCTCCAGGAATGTATTTGTTTGTTGCAACTGCCTTTCTATACCCTGGATGGCATTCAAAATGGTAGACTGCCCAACAGTGAGGGACCTGAGGAGGTCAATGGCCTCCTCACTGAGGGCAGCAGGGGTGATTAGGGCAGGGCCAGAGGTGCCTGGGGCAAAGGTGATGCCCACCCTCCCGGGTGAGCGGGCACAGGGCAAAGGCTGAGGGGCTGCTGGGAGGGCAGTGCTAGGAGGGCGGTACTGGTAGAGGGGGTGGCGGCTGTACCTGTAGATGGGGGGCACAGATGTTGCCGCCACCACAAGGGCGCTCCCATCAGAGGACAAGTCCGTGTGACTGGTCTCAGCTCCTGTCCCTGCCGTGGAGCTCCCCTCGCCCTACATCCCACTGGTGAAGTCCGATTCCGTAGTGTAGCCCTCCATGGCATGTGGATGCAGCCCCTTCGTGCTCCGGTGCCACTGCTCCTCCGGCTGATGATGTTAATGCACACAAGAACAGGGAGGCCACAAAAAGGGGGGGGGTGACAGAAGAAAGACATGTTGAGTGCATGCATTACCGCTTCCGTTGACGGACACGACAGACACAGAAGCCCCCTGCACTACGCCGCTTTCTTGGGCTCCACTGTTCAATTCCTGGGAAATGGCCTACTAGGCTATGGACGACGTCTGCACACATGGATGACACAGGGGCATGACTAGGTGTACTTGGCACTTCACAGAGGTGCAGTGGGGTGCCACATGGCCTGCCTTACGGAGGGACCTTGCCTACGGAACTCGCCCTGGCCATCATAGGTGCCATTGATGGGACACATGTTGCTTTGGTACCCCCCACAGGAGTGAAAAGGTGTACAGAAACCGGAAGAGTTATCATTCCATGAATGTACAAATGGTATGTTTGGCTGACCAGTACATCTCCCATGTGAATGCCATGTTCCCTGGCTCAGTGCATGACGCCTACATCCTGCGGAGTAGCAGCATCGCTTATGTGATGGGTCAACTCCAGAGGCACCGTGTGTGGCTATTAGGTGAGCACCTGGAAGCTAGTCAGTGGGAATGGTTGTCTGGGTTTGGGGATATCCCTCCAGGTTAGTGTGTGTCTAACAGTTGTCTCTCGCCATTTGCAGGTGACTCTGGTTACCCCAACCTTTCATGGCTACTGACCCCACTGAGGAATCCCAGGACCAGGGCAGAGGAACGCTACAATGAGGCCCATGGGCGAACTAGGAGGGTGATCGAGCAGACCTTCGGCCTCCTGAAGGCCAGGTTCAGGTGCCTCCATATGACAGGTGGATACCTATTCTACTCACCAAAGAAGGTGTGCCAGATCATTGTGGCCTGCTGTATGCTTCACAACTTGGCTTTGCGACGACAGGTGCCTTTTCTGCAGGAGGATGGTCCAAATGGTGGTGTTGTTGCAGCTGTGGAGCCTGTGGACAGTGAAGACGAGGAAGCAGAGGAAGAAGACATGGACAACAGGGACTCAGTGATCCAGCAATATTTCCAGTGAAACACAGGTAAGAATACAAACCTGCCCACTACATGTACTTAAACACTTCTGCCTCTCTACTGTCTGTCGTTTTCACCCAGTGTATGGTCACTGAGTTGTCACTTTCCCTTACGATTTCACAGATCTGGGTCCCACAGTGTGACATCTGCTTTGATTCCACATGGACTAGAGCTGTGTGACATAGGTATGTTGACATTACAAATGAAAGAGCTTTTTGCCACAGTTATTACTAATACAGTATTCTGAAATCACCGATTGACTCCAGATTGTTTTGTCCTTTAAGGGTGTTTATTTTAGTGCTCAAAATTGAAGGGGGTAGCAAAATGGTGAGGGGTGATGGCGGAGGAATGTCCATGGCAGAGTCCATTCTATTAGTCTCACAGGTGCATTGCCCAAATGGGCATAGGAAGTGGAGCTGGGGCAGTTTAAGGATGGACAGGGTGGCAAAGTGGGACAGTAGGATGACAATCAGGGTGGTCTCATTTCTTGGCGGGGGTCTGGCCATTGTTTTCTGTCTTGTTCCTGGATCTCAAGGACCGTTTGGGAGGTGGTTCTCCCTCTGCAGGGGGTGGGGTGCTGGTGTGGTGGTCCTGTGGCGGTGCCTCCTGTCCACTAGCGCCGGTGGAGGTGGTGGGCAGTTCATCGTCCAGGCTAGTGTCAGGGGCCCCTTGTAGTGCCACAGTGTCCCTCCTGGTGTTGAGTACTTCCTTCAGCACCCCTACGATGGTGCCCAGGGTGGAATTGATGGTTCTGAGTTCCTCCCTGAAGCCCATGTACTGTTCCTCCTTCAGGCGCTGGGTCTCCTGAAACTTGGCCAGTACCGTTGCCATCGTTTCCTGGGAGTGGTGGTAGGCTCCCATGATGGAGGAGAGGGCCTTGTGGAGAGTGGGTTCCCTGGGCCTGTTCTCCACCTGTTCCACAGCAGCCCTCCCAGTTCCCCTATATCCCTGGGCCTCCGTCCCCTGGACCGTGTGCCCACTGCCACTGCCCCCAGGTCCCTGTTGTTGTTGGGGTGGTGGGTTAGCCTGGGTTCCCTGTAGTGGTGGACACACTGCTGATTGATGTGTCCTGGGGACGGAGGTATGGGCCCGCTGGGTGGGTGCTGTGCTGGTGTTTCCAGAGGGGGAAGCTCTGTGGTGGCCTGTGACTGGGTGTGGGGAACCGACTGTCCTGAGATCCCCGATGGGCTGGGCTGGTCATCTAGATCCAGTTGGACAGAGGTGGTGTCATCACTGTGGGCCTCTTCGGTTGGTGGTGTAGACATTTGTGGACCCTCCTGTCTGGTGACATTGGGTAGGGGTCCTGCAGGAGTATAAAAGGATGTTTATTACATCTGTGTGTGGCATGGTGTGCAATGGGTGGGTGACTGTGAACCCCAGTGCTTGCATTCCTGTGTGGGACCTTGTGTGATGACGGTTTAGGGGGGTGTATGGGTATGTGCAGTGGGCATGCTTTAGTGATGTGTGCCCATGCTTTGTTGTTGCATGCAGGGCTTGGGGTTAGGATGTGTGGTTTGTGATGTTGGGACATTTGTGAGGAGTTAGAGTGATGTGGTGAGGGTGGGGGTATGTGCTGGCATGCAGGTAGGGTGGGGGATGTAATAGTTAGGATTTGACTTACCAGAGTCCATTCCTCCACCTACTCCTGCGAGGCCCTCAGGATGCAGAATCGCCAAGACCTGCTCCTCCCATGTTATTAGTTGTGGGGGAGGAGGTGGAGGGCCCCCGCCAGTCCGCTGAACCGCCAGGTGGTGTCTTTAGACCACGGAACGCACCTTCCCCCGTATGTCGTTCCACCTCTTCCTTATGTCCTCCCGATTTCTTGGGTGCTGTCCCACTGCATTGACCCTGTCCACTATTCTTCTCCATAGCTCCACCTTCCTTGCAATGGAGGAGTGCTACACCTGTGATCCGAATAGCTGTGGCTCTACCCTGACGATTTCCTCCACCATGACCATGAGCTTCTCCTCCGAGAATCTGGGTGTCGTTGGTGTGCCATGGAGTGGTGTAAGTGATGTGGGGGGTGGGCGGTGGGGTGATAAGTGTGCTGATATGTAGTGGTGTGTAGTGTGCGGTGCGTGGAAGTTACGTGGGTGATTGTGTTGTGTGCCTGTGGATGCTTGTATTGTTGATGGTGGTGTCTCTCTCTGCCCTTCGTTTGTGATTTGTTGTTGTAAGGGTTTGTGGGTGATGTGGGTGTGTGTTTTATATAGTATTGGGTATGTGGGAGTGGTGTGTGTATGTGTATCAGGTGTTTGTATTTTGAATTGTCCAATGTGGCTGTGTTTTGTATATGTGTGTATATTTTGAGCACGGCAGTGTGTACTGCCAATGGAATACCGCAGTTAAAAGACCACCATGTGGATTAGTGTGTTGTGATAATGTGGGTGTATTTCTGTTGGCGTGACGGTGGAGTTTTGTTTTTGCCAGTTTATCACTGACCTTTGGTGTGGTGGACTTGTATGGGTGTCTGAATTTTGGCGGATTTCGTGCTGTGGGTCATAATAGCTGTGGCGGTTTTCCACTGCCGCGGTGGTGTGTTGGCGGTCTTCTGCACGGGGGTACGCTGCTTTTACCGCCAATGTTGTAATGACCGCCATAATCTAGTGGCACTATGATAGCCTTGTTCTTGTGCTTCACTCTCATCGTTACTATTTTAATCCTACTGTGTTGTGTAGTTCTGGTTATTGCAGCTCACGCTTTCCTATCTAAACCAATCTTTAAAATTTAAACTGCCTTTGTCATTTCTATGTAATACCGCACTGTGTATGAGAGAACCGGTTGTGACCTGAGTGACCACGACTTCCCTGGGAAGTGCTAACATGTCACGCGCTCGGCTGCCCAATTGTCTCTTCCCTTTGGGAGAGATGGGGCACTGCTAGTTAGCCGGAGCAAAACACGGATTTAGAGTGACAAGGGTCCTTCACCGTGGGTCATACTTAGTCCCCCACCCTGTGAATGATCTTGCCGCTCAAAATCCAGTAGTCTCATTAGGATAATGAGAGCCCACGTGACAGTAGGATTTTCTCAAATTGGGCCGAGTGAGATTGTAGCGTGGTTTCCAGAGACTGCAGACCAGGCAACGTCTGCTGCCCATCCGGGAACACTGTGGGGACAGCACGCTCTTGGGCCTTAGCTGATTTGGATTTCCCCGCCATGTCAGCCCGACAGGATTACTCCTCTGTGTTCTAAATTGCTGCTCCAGTGCATGATTTGCGTGCCAAACTTCTCCTGGGGATCAACGCCCACGACCCGGTGGGAGACCATACAATGCGCGCCAGGCCACCTCGAACCAGCAACAGTCATCACAAGTAAGGCAGCATGTAGTCCAGGAGTCGCCACTCATGTAATAATGGTAGTCAGTTGTTAGGCCGGTAAAACTGCCAAAACGGCCTAGTCTTTTTTGATATTTTTGTGACGTTTGGGGCCTCTAAATGCCCAAATCAGGTAGTCATGTGGACCTCCCTGCTTCTTCTATGGGCCAATACCTACACACTATTTGATCATTTATGTTGGTGTGGCTCACCGCAAACAGGCCTTTGGTCTCCCAGGAGCACTCCTTTCAACAGTGGAGTAGCGAGGAGGAGGGAGGGGGGAGGAGATCCCCGTTATATAGCTTTAAATTGTGCCCATTATCTTCAGCAGCGCCTTGCTTTCACGCGCCGTGTCTCCAGTCAATTCAGCATCACAGGACGCCCGGGGGAGAGAAGGGCCTCCCGGCTGATATCAGCCCATCTTGCTGGCAACCCCCCCCGCCACTCACTGCACCCTCCTGCGTCCGGTCACTCCGATCGCAGTTCACTCCAGGGCCCCGCCTCGCCGAGTCTCCTCCACACAAGAGCCCCGGGCTCCGTCGCCCGGAAAGGCCTCATCCGCGTCGGAGGTCCGTAGGGACATGGCAGCCTCCCCGCATCGCTTCTTTGTGTGCCAGCCGGCTCCTGAAGGATTCCGCTGGTCGGCGCTGTGGGTTTCTGCCACCCCGGGAGTACCGAGCAGGATAATTTGCTGGACCTAGTCTAAGCTTTAGGAGTCCGCCGCGGCCGCCATTTTAGCCACACCTCTTTAACAAAACAATCATTACCTGATTCTTGAATAAAAGGTATCTCAATGAAAACTTTGATGAGCAATTCCCTCAGATGTCTAAAGAGAGTAATAATTTGTCCACAATGGCTTCATCATTCTCTTTGGCCTCAGAAGATTCCATTCCCTCAGAAGTGGTTGAAAGGAAAGTAGAAATTGACTTCTAACGATCTTGTGCTACATCAAAATTACTAGAAGAACCAATACTTATGCTACCCACATTTCAACACATTGTAGTCCACTGTATAAACAGCGGGACTGTGAGTGCAGGCAGATGGATTTTCTGAAATAAGTCTTGGATGCTGGTCAAAGATCATTAATTAAAAAACAAATCTTTCTGGGACCTAAGTAGTTGTGCTTGAGCTAAAGACAATGGCCAAAATATTTATGGAAGAGAAAAATGTAAAGTTTCATCAGTGATATCATCTATAATTTCATTTACCTTGTCAATGGTGATGTAATGTGAGAGAGCATAAAAAGGCACTATGGAGCAAAATGAATGGTTCACTGAACTATAAAGACAAATTTTAGTGGTTTTAAACCTGTGTTTTGTAACCATAACTGTATTTTGACTGTGGTTTTTCAGTGAATTGCTGGGATTTTAACCACATTTAAGATTTTAATAGCACAATAACATCACTGTACCCTTTGGGGCATATTTATACTCTGTTTGCGCCATTTGTGCATCATGTTTTTTGACACTGAAATGGTGCAAACTCAACTCCATATTTATATTTTGACGGTAGACCTGTCTACCGTCAAAATATTGGAGTGACCATCATTCGTTTGATGCGTTCACCCACCTTGTGTCAATGAGATGCAAGGGAGATGTTCCCATCCAATAAATGCAGCTATCCCCATAGTGACATATTTATCCCCCAGTGCTAAAATGATGCACAGGCGGGAGGCGGACCCAAATAATGGTATTAAGCTTGCTTAGTGCCATTATTTAACACCTGGGTCAGAGGAGGCGTTAGGGGATCTGTGGACCCATTTCCATGGCTAAACGCCATGGAACGGACGCCCAGGTGCCCACCCCAAGTGCCATGCACACCCCACCAACACCAGAGGGACACCAGAGGATGGAGGACCCCATCTCAGGTGATTAGGGTAAGTATAAGTATTTGTAAAAACATTTTTAAGTGCCATTGGGGACCCTGAAACGGGGCCTTCTGCATGGCATTGGGTGCAATGGCCATGCCTAGGGGACACTGGTACCCTTTTTATAAGACTGGAGTCATGTGTTATGGATGTTTGTATGTCAGGAAATGACGCTAGGCTGGTGTGTGGCATTTTTTTGCCTCTAACCAGCCTTGCGTCATTGTTTGATGCTCAACCTCATCTCCTCTACTGCCACCCCTTCCCGGCTAGCGTCTTTTATTTTGACGTTAGCCCAAGCTTAGCACCGGCTTGCACCATTCTTTCAATGTGGCACTGTAGAATAGAGCAAGCCAGCGCTAAACTTTTTGATGCAAAACTGTGCTATCAGAATATAAATATCAGTGTCAATTTAGTGCACCAAAAAGGTAAAGGAAGAAGAGTGCTATTCACAAAGTATTTTTTCATCCTTAAGATGCAAACACAGGCCCCCAAACATGAAGAGTGTAACAAGTGTAAACGATGTCTCAGTGAAACGCAGTCGGGCATGCTGAACAGTGCTAAACTGAATGAATGAATCTTACAGAAATTATGATAATTGATGCAGAGGTTCCTAAATCCCCAAGTATCTGGTACTCTAATGGAAAATGTTTGGTGGTGGTAAAAGATTACACATATCTGGGAGTGTATATAACAAATAATCTTTGCTTTGCACTTGACAGACTTCAGGTTTCCAGAATAATGTCAATAGTTTTAGCCTTTGGCAATTCTTTACCGTAGAAGAGATGTGCAATCACTTCTAAAGGTCTATGTTACTACAAAATATGAAAATAACCCTGCAAGCATCTGTTTATGCAGTGTAGATATCTGAGACTCACTAGGTGCATACATACATAGGGAGTAAATCTATGTGTACCATAGTCATCCCATGCATTCATCCACACGTAATGGTCCTATTCATCTCCCAGGTACACATTTAGTTCTTCCTCCATATTCCCCGTCCAATGGGCAATTTGCTTCCCAATCTATGATATATGTGTATTCCTTTCTCCTCAAGATGGTCATTTTGCCCCCTCCCCTAATTTTACATCGCACATGTTGTGAGAAATGGCAATTTGATTCTGCCACTGTAATGTGCTTCTTGAAAGTGCCTTGCCATCAGATAGTGGGCATTGTTATTATCAATACGTCATGTGTGTTCAGGCACTATCTTTTTTCCCAGTATGAGTTGTACTGCCCACTTATCTCTTGTTACAGGGGCAAACAAGTATATAGATCACAAATTGAGAACTGCAGGTCAGACATTTTTGAATCACTGGTGCCCACCCAATACGGTACCTGAAATTCTTTTTTACTCTTGCTGCATGGTACCTCAATTTTTTTTTTACTCTTGCAGTAGTGTCATACTTTACATTCGCCAGAAGTAAAGAAACCTTTTAGTTCCTGACTTAAAATATCCCTCTGGTCATAACATCAATATGGGCAGTAGGTCCTTTAAGGAGTGTCCCTTTCTATATATGATGCAGGGTTTGTCATCAAGAATGTTGTATCGAGTGAAGTCACATTTTAGAATATTTAGATTGGATTGCAGTATATTTTTCTGACCTCACTGGATTTGGCATTTTAAGTTATCATGTGGGTGATATTTTTAGTTTCTGTAGTCTTGCAATAGTCATTATCAAAGAGATGTTTTTCTATCTTAGTAGCTTTCACATGTTCTTCCACCCTATTTAATACCCATATAGGATATCTCAGTTTTTGAGTCTTATAATCATATGTTCTTGCTCCTTCACATATGCTTCTTCTGTACTGCAATTACACCTTGCTCTCAGGATCTCACCATATGTATTTAATATCCATATGGGGTATCCTCTTTCATCGAGCCTTATAATTGTATGATTTTTTTTTCCTTCACATGTACTTCTTCTGTACTGCCATTACGTCTTGCCCTCAGTAGCTCCCTTTATGGAATACTTTAAGTGTCTGAGGATGGCCACTAAGGGCATGAAGTACAACATTACCTGCTGTAGATTTCCTATACATGCTGTTGTTAACAAATGGTGATATTAACATCTAGAAAGTTAATACTTTCTTTACTGATCAAACAGGGGAAGTCTAGTTTCAAGATATTGTTTTTGAGCCTAACATTAAAGTCTTTGGCAGATTATATTTGTGTGCTAAAGAGATCATCAATGTATCATAACCATCAAATGATTTGTTCCATTTCTTTAACAGTTTCCTCAGTGGTGGAAATCTGCTCCTCCCACTGGCCCATACAGATGTTAGGAAAGCTTGGGGGAAAGCAGGTTGCTATTGCAGTACCTATTCCTTGTCAATATAAGGTTTCATTAAACATGAAAATATTGTTGGTAAGACATTATTTACCATCTTTATAATCACCTGTGTGTGATATGTGATGCAAAGGATGCACTCTCAAAAAGTGGTTGCATGCTAAAATTCCTTTATCATGAACATTGCTGCTATACAAAAAAGAGATATCCAGCATCATCGTTAATAAGAAATCAACCCAGCTCAACCCTTTAATTCCCCTAAGGAAATCCTAAGTATCATGAATATATGAGGGAAGAACAAAAGATGGACTCAAATTGTTTGAAGAAAGCAAGCAATGATTTCACAAGATGTAGAACATGTAAGGACTACAACATTAGTAAAAATATAAAAGAAATAAGAGATAAAGATGATCAAAAGTTTAACATAAAAAAATAAATCAGGTGTGAAACAAATTTGTGGTCTACGTGTTGGAGTGCAAATCTGGGCTCAAATATGTAGGAAGCACAACATATGCTTTACAGAAAGGGGTTTTAGAGCATTTAAGAGCATTATAACACAAAACATTATATATGCAATAGCAAAACATTATATCAAACATCATCAGGAAGGACACCAACCAATAGTGTTTTATAGCAGTGACATGGTACCCAAACATAAAAGAGAGGGCAATTAGGCTCAACTATTAAGACAATCAGAATCTAATTACAATATCTGCCTCCGGACGAGGATACCATTTGGTTCAAACATAGATGTGGAATTATATGGACATTTAAAAATGAACAGTCAAATAAACTTAGTTGTGAAATCATAATGATGGCCAATAGGGTAATGTCTCACCAAGTAATTTTAGAATAGATTCCTCAATAAGAAATTCTTGTATGTAAACATCACTAGGATGATATTGTGAAAACTATTGACAGAAAGAGTAATAAAATTAATAATATTAAGGAAGCACATGTAGAAAATGAGATTGTCCTTTAATTAATCAGGCACAAAAATATTCTATGGTTCTAGTAAAAATTTACATTTTTGAGAAATATGCAAGGAAATTTGAGGATAAAGCAGATTAAGAAATCAATAAATCAATCAATCAGCATTTGTAGAGCACAGCACTCTCACTCCTAGGTGTATCTGGGGGCTAGGATGCAACGTCTTTGTAAAAAATGCAAGGTCTTGAGCTTCTTTTTGAAGTTCGCAAGGGAGTGTGCTGATCAAAGATTGAGAGGCAAGTCGCTCCAGATCATAGTGATGTAGGAGAAGGAACTGCCACCCTTATGGCTGCAACATATGCAGGGGATGTGCCCAAGGGTTAGTGAGGAAGATGGCATGTGTCTTGTGGGTTGAGGGAATTTAGGTCAGTGATTAATGTAGGCTGGTCCTTGATCATGTAGGGCATTGTATGCATGTGTGAGGATCTTGAACTGGCATCTCTTCTAGGTGGAGAGCCATTGGATGTTTCTGAGGTGGGGGAGATATAGATCTATTTTGGAAGGTCCAGGATGATTCTGGCTGCAGCGTCCTGAATGGTCTGGTTTTGATGTTTTTAAAGGAGCTGAGTGGAGATGCTGAAGTAGAGTGGTTATCGTAGTTGAGGTTTCTCGTGATGAGGGCCTCGATGACAGTCTATCTGGTGTTGACTGGGATCCTTCTGAAGATTCTGAGTAGCATGCGCTAGGTGTGGAAGCAGGAGGAGGCAAATGCATTGACTTGTTATTTCATAGTCAGATCGCTGTTGAGGATGATGGCTAGGTTGCTTGTGTAGTCTGTTTGCATGGGTGAAAATCTGAGTTTGCATGGGTGAAAATCTGAGCCACCAGCTTCAATCCCATATGGATGTGTTTTTCCTGAAGATCAGTACTTGTATCTTGTCGAAGATGAGTTTAAGGCAATTGGGTCTCATCCAGTTGGCTACCCTGGTCATGGAGTCACAGATATTTTTCCTGGTGGTGGAGGGATTTTCGATGAACAAGAGGATAAGTTGTGTGTTATCTGCGTAGGAAATTATGCTGAGACTGTGGTATCTGACGAAGTGTGCGAGGGGGTCATGTAAGGTATTGGGCAATGTGGGGCTGAAGGATGATCCTTGGGTTACATTGCATACGATGTTCTTGAGTTCGGAGGTGAAGGGAGACAGCCAGATGATCTGCGTGCATCCTGTAAGGAAGGACGTTATCCAATTGAGGGTGTTTTGATGTATGCCGATGCTGTTGAGTCTCTTGATAATGACAAGGTGGGATATGATGTAGCAGCGAATAGGTCAAGGAGGATCAGGTCTGCAGCCTCCCCAAGGCCAAGGAGGATTCTGATATCATACGTGGCTGATATCAGTGCTGTCTCCGTGCTGTGGTTGGCTCAAAATCCTGATTGGGAGGTGTCAAGCAGGTTATTTTGTTCCAGGTATTAGGGTGCGCTGTTGGTTAATAGCCCTCTCGAGTACTTTGGCAGAGTAAGGGTGCAATGAAATTGGTCAATAAATTCTAAGTTTATTGGCTTTTGAGGAGGGTTTCTCCAGGAGAGTTCTGATCTCTCTGTGTTTCCATCTGTCTGGGAAGGTTGCCGTGGTGATGCAGGTGTTGAGAATGCTTGTGAGTTTGTGCTGATTTGGTTGTTTCTTAGGTTGAAAAAATGATGGGAGCATTGGCCGGTGGGTGCTTCGGAGTGGATGGACAACATGATGGGCGGGATGGTCTTTGTGGTGAGGGGGAACCATGTGGTGATCGTTCAGCTGGTGTGCATTGGTTGGCCAAGGCATTGAGGTTGAGAGCACTGGGTTGAGGTTGATGTTGATGTAGATGGTGGCAATCTTGCTGCGGAAATAGTCCAAGAGTGTGTTGCTGAGTTTTTGGAAAGGGTGGATTGTGTTTTCCCTGTGGCTGTTGGGTTGGAGTATTCCTTGACTATTTAAAAAAGTTATTTTATGGTGTTTTTGCTGCTATTTCCATGTGGGCTGTTATGGTGGCTGTCTTGGCTTTCTTGATGTGTAGGTGGTAATTGCTGAGGCCTGCTTTGTGAGCGGCGCTGTCAGAGGGATTCCTGGTGGAGCACCATTGTTTTTCGGATCTGCAGCATTTGCACTTTGTCTTTCTGACCTCTAGGATGTGCCAGCTGACTTGTTTTGAGGTTTTGTTAGTTCTTGCTGCTTTCATCGGGGTGATGCTGTCTGCACATTTGATTATCCAGATGGAAAAGTTCTGGATGGACTGTTCTAGGTCTGATGAGGCTTCGGTTTGGGGGGGGTGCTGAGAGCCTTAGTCCATTGTGTCCCTGCTACTTTGTCCCAGCTGCGGTCAGAGGAGCTGTGATGCTTGCTGATGGCATGCTGTGCACCGGAGATGGTGATGCGAATGATGGTGTGGTCAGAACAAATGAGATCTGTGATGTATATTAATATGACTCTGTCACTGTATCTGTAATAAAACTGGTAAGACCAGAATGCATTTCAAAGGTGATCATCTCCAAATTATATATATATAGCTAAAGATAGAAATAGAAAATAATTTTATACAGTAGCAGTCACCACTGTGTGGGTAGTTATAGTCATAGGAAATACATTTTTTGGTTTACTACTAACTTCGATGGCCTTTTGAAAACTTTCCAAAAAAGGGACATCTACCTCAGACTCTTCCAGGAAAGTCTTTGAATGAGCCATCAAGCAGGAAGGGGGCAAAAAAGGTTGGGTCCTAAAACAAGCTTTCTCCATTCAAATTCCCGTAGGAAAGTAAGACAAAACTATAGGCAGCATATCTGAATGGAATTACACCAAATTTGCCATAAAGCTACATCTTTATCCAGTACACAATAAGCATGCCTTTTGTGATTTGGTGTAAATCCATTCAGTAGTTGTTGAGAAATTGAATACAAAATGTATAGATATTTCAGGCTGTGGGACAGGCAGATGAAAAGATAAAATCTGATTGGCTGGTGTCAACATATAGAAAGATGTTTGTCAGCCATTTTAGACCTTCGTGTTATAGTAATAAAAAATAAAAAATATATAGCGGGAAGGGCCCACTCCCCGAGCCAAAAGGAGATTGTTTACAAATTTTTGTGGTACCCTACTGGTACTGCGGCAAAAATGTAAATTAAAGAATAAAACAGGGTGGGCCCATCATTTTCAATTATAATCCCCTCAGGGTCAAGCGGCACTTTCCAATCTCACCCATCCCAGACCACCCAAGCATTGCTGTTCTATCTTTGCACTTTATTCATGGCATTTTATTCTCTTGCTTTTTTTATACCATAAACCACAATATCTAATTTTCAAGTGATTACCTTCAATTAAATAACTTACTATCAGTATTACAGAAGGGGCAGCAGAGGCTTGTGCAACCCCTTCTGTAATACTGATAGAACTGGTGCACATGTAGCACCAGCACAATTGTGAGACAGCATTTCCCCATTTGCATGGGAGAATGGCCCTTGCAAATGATAGAATCTCTTTGCCTCTGTGCCTGCACTGTATTATAGATGGAGGAACAAATGCAAATAGCCCTTAGGAGGCACACTGACATTGCAACACAGAAGGATGGAGCACTGTCAGTTTTCTTCCTGGAGGCAGCCTTCTGGATGGGAAAAAGGGGGTCCCTGGGCCCTCAGACATCCCCCGAGTCCCAGTCCATTCCTACTATCTGGAAGAAATCAACAGATTAGTTGCAGACAATGCATGGTACAATGTTGTCTTCATGGCCTGTAAATTTCCAAATAAATCCCTTATGAGTATCCTTTGGAAACCACGCGTTAATATTTACATTTTATGTCATTCCTACACCCAATCATTTAGTGGTTTTTGGATTGTCTTGGCTTCTACACTACAACTCATGTATTAAATGGTATCCAGGACCTCTCACTGCACCCACCTGCAGGGAGCTCTATAACGCTCTGCAAAGTGGAGGTGAGTTGCACAGAGAAACACAAAGCAACTTTAAAGCAACCGCTCCAAATTTAGCAGAATGCCCTGCCCCCAGGGCAGGTGAGTACGCTGCTGCCCTGGGGGCAGTGTAATATGGTGCACTGTTTTTGTTTACATCACGCATACCTGTTTAAAGGTGTAGCATGGCACAAACATGGGCAGTGTGCCCTTTTTTATATTATAACCCCAGATTCCACATGCATTTAGAACCACAGGTAGTGGGTGATTTTCTTTCTCTAATTTGTAATAACAATATTGTAAAACAGGCTAAAACAATATAAACAAAAATCCGAAGCACATAATAATTCTTAGTAGATCAAGTGTCTTTTAGTAGTTTGATGGCAAGGGGTACAACTATCAGTGGGAGAGAAGTGAAGGGAGACCCTCTCTCCACAGACTATAGTTTGTGCTCCTCCTACTCCTAACATAGACAGTGCCTGCACTACTTTCAGGATTGATTTGCGTTGTCAGTAAATTCTCCAGGCCGGGTCAGTATCTATAACTATCATACGTTGCAGCAGTGGGACAATTCAACCAGCACTGTATTGAGATAGGGATATGCATGCCACATTACAACTACTATCAGGACTTCCTTTGTGATCCACACAACACCTTCCAGGTATTTGAAAGACATCCTGGCTGCAGCATTCAGACCACTGCCATCCATCTGTCAGGTAAGTGTTCCAAATAGTGTTGTAAACTACTGATTCTCAAATTGTGCCCAGAAACTAACTCCTTCTGAAAGGATATCTGCAGACATTGTCACTTTTTTATAGCATCTGAAGTTGGTGTGTAATATGTTACCAACGTAATTATGAATGTCTGTGTTATAGTTGGAAATACACATATCTATTATGTTGAACATTAATTTTGGTGTTACTTCTTACCCATGCTGCTAGATCGAGGGCCATACCTTCTGCAACATACTCAAGGGCCAGGTTCAGCAGCTGACATCATGGGAATCTCAAAACCACACATAGCTATGGCTAGAGCTGATGAGTTTGATTTCACATTGAGCATCTGCATTGGACACCTCAGTGCTACAGGGTGAGCTGTCACTTGTAACTTTACACAAACAAATATAATGATAAATATGACTTAGAGATGTAGATCTTTTAAATATTATCTGAAATAGTAATCAAAGTAAAAAAAAGCTGCCAATTGGAAAGAAAGAAACAAAATCAAATAGAATCAGATTGGGCAAGGGGATTTGGAGGGGTTGGGCAAAATAAATGTAACACATCATGAAGCATCATGAGAACTATTCTACGTACAAGAGGTTAAAACAAAATTCTCCAGACTAAACAATGTCCAGTCACTGGCCATCCTTGGCAGCAATGTTCAAGTCCTTTGCTCCTTTGGGCTCTTCTTGGCTGGCCAATTCAGAACAAGACACCCCACTGGAGCAGGCAACGTGAGGGGTAGCAGGGGTAACAGGAGAAACAGAGAGTGGAGATGAACACGAGAGACATGACTACAGTGGATTTAGTGGAGCGGGAGATCAATGCAGACAATATGCCTACACCGTAGGAAGTGATGGAGGCACTGAGGTGAGCCATATCTTGGAATATCTTGGAATTGTGTTGATCAGCACTTGCAGAGTTCATCTCAACTCTCCTGTAACATCCGAGAGGACACATTCTCCTCAACCTCAGATTCCAGCACCGCTTCCTGGGATGCACCCCCAGTAATGACTGTACATGGAGGAGTCTTGGTAGAACAAGAGAGATGCGGAGTGTCAGGGGCAGATGCCTCTCTTGGCTCTTCTGGGTGGGCAGATGGAAGGGAAGTAGTGGCAGGGGAGCATCTATAGGGCCTGATAGAATGGGTGTTTCAGGAATTAATGAGGGGGCAGTGGTATGCACAGATGTTGATGGGGCATGCACTGGGTACACTACATCAAAATCCTGTTCTTCTGGGAACTGGTGGACCCATATTCTTCCTCCTCCTGGCAGGTGGTGTCCCTCTCAAAGCCCCTAACCCCTTCAATGTCTGCAGCCTCCACCAGGACTAATGGTGTTGGTGGTGTAGCTTCAATCCTGATGGGCTTACTATCCCTTCCTTGGTTCTCATCTCCTTCCTCTTCTTCCTCAGTGGTGGTATTAAGAGGTCGTACAAGCTGACAAACTGAAGTTGCAATCTCCTGCCCCTGCTCCTGGGAGTATGTCCCATGATTAGCCGGGTCCACTGAAATGGAAGGCAAACAATTATGTAGTTGGTGTACAATTCACAAAGAAGCACACAACAACAATATGCAAGTGCTGACGTTGTCATCCTTTGATCTCACTAGGCAAAGTAATGTTTTTGGAACCCAAAATTATGTATCATCAATGTAATGTCCTGAAATTACACACACAATGAGGTTTGTCTCAAGTTTGCTCTATAGCCTCTTCAGAATTTACTAACCCTCTCCTTCAGCATTGGTTGCGATGTGAGATTCAGAAACATAGTTATCTTTGAATTAAACCGTTTACAAGCACAGATGGGAAACAGTCTGGATAACTACACCCATACCTCAAAGTGGACCGAGGACTATCTTGTAATGTGCAGTCTCAACAGGCTCAACAGTCTTACACTTACTATTAATCAGCTGTTGTGTAGCACACTAAAACAGTACATACCTGCAAAATTGGGGGCACAGGTACAAAGAAGGCCTTGGATATGACCTTGCCAAAGATGTGATTTAGAATATTGGAATGTTACTTGAGAACATCAGACATTACATGGCAAGTGCCTCATTTCGAATGTCAAGACAGCTTTGTCTATGCAGTATACTGGTAACAACATGTGCATAGTTTGGACCTCAACCTAGATATTAGACAAGACATATGTGCCATTACAGAGCATATGTGTATATGTCATTCCTCTTTGATATTTATGTGTCTGATGTGGCTGAATTTGACTCTGCCCCTGTATCTGTGTTGAAACTGCTGGGACCAGAATGAATTTCAAAGGTGGTCATCTCCAAATTATATATATAGGTAAAGATAGAATTAGATATATGTTTTATACAGTAGCAGTCACCACTGTGTAGGTAGATATAGTTAGGACCAGGTTTCCCTTGCAAATACATTTTTTGGTTTACTAATAACTTTGATGGCCTTTGATAGATCTTCACAAAACTTTCCAAAAAAGGGTCATCTACTTCAGACTTTTCCAGGAAAGTCCCTGAATGATCCACCAAGCAGGGAGGAGGGCAAGAAAAAGGGTTGGGCCCTAAAACAAGCCTTCTTCATGGAACTTCCCATTGGAAATTAAGACACAACTATAGGCAAAATATCTGAATGGAATCATACCAAATTTGGCATATTGCTACATCTTTATCCAGTACCCAACAAGCATGCCTTTTGTAATTTGATGTAAATCCATTCAGTAGTTTTTGGGGAAATTAAGTTCAAACTGTATAGATATTTCAGACTGTGGAACAGGCAGATCAAAAGATAAGATCTGATTGGCTGGTGTCAATATATAGAAAGATGTTTGTCAGCCATTTTAGAACTTTGTGTCATAGTAATAAAAAAGAAAAAATATATAGGGGGCTGGGTAGGGACTGCTCCACAGGACAAAACGATTTGTTTTATTTTAGTTGTACCATACTACTACTGCAGCAAAAATGTAAATTAAAGAATCAAAGAGAGTGGGCCATCATTTTCAATTACAATCCCCACAGAGTTGAGTGGTACTTTCCAAATCCTACCCATCCCCGACCACTCAAGCCTTGCTGTTCTTTCTTTGCACATTATTCATGGCATTTTATTCTCTTACTTTTTCATACCATAAACTACAGTATCTCATTTTCAAGTGATTACCTTCAATTAAATAACCTACTCTCAGTATGACAGAAGGGGCAGCAGAGGGTCACGCTACCTCTTCTGTAATACTGATAGAACTGGTGCACATGTAGCACCAGTGCAATTGTGAGACAGCATTTCCTCATTTGCATGGGAGAATGGCTCTTGCAAATGATAGATTCTCTTTGCCTCTGTGCCTGCACTGTATTATAGATGGAGGCACAAATGCAAATAGCCCTTAGGAGGCACACTGACATTGCAACACAGAAGGATGGAGCACTGTCAGTTTTCCTCCTGAAGGCAGCCTTCTGGATGGGAAAAGGGGGTCCCCTGGGCCCTCAGACATCCCCGGAATCCCAGTCCATTTCTACTATCAGGAAGAAATCAACAGATTAGTTGCAGACAATGCATGGCAAAATGTTGTCTTCATGGCTTGTCAATTTCCAAATAAATCCCTTCTGTGTATCCTTTGGAAACCTCATGTTAATAGTTATATTTGATGTCATTACCACACCCAATCATTCAGTGTTTTTTGGATTGTCTTGGCTTCTACACTACAACTCATGTATTAAATGGTATGTAGGACCTCTCTCTGCACCCATCTGCAGGGGGATCTATAACCCTCTGCAAAGTGGAGGTGAGTTGCACAGCGAAATGCGGCGCAACTTTTAAGTAACCGCTCCAAATTTAGCAGAATGCACTGCCCCCAGGGCAGTGTGAGTCCACTGCTGCTCTGGGGGCAGGCCAATCCTTGTAATATGGTGCACAGTCTCTGTTTACATCATGCATACCTGTTTAAAGGTGTGCCATGGCACAAACAGGGACAGTGTTCCCTTTTTTATATCATAACCCCAGATTTCACATGGATTTAGAACCACAGGTAGTGGGTGATTTTCTGTCACTGATTTGTAACAACAATATTGTAAAACAGGCTAAAAAATATAAAGAAAAATCCCAAGCACATAATAATTCTTAGTAGATGGAGTGTCTTTTGGTAGTTTGATGGTAAGGGGTACAACTATCAGTGTGAGAGGAGAAGGGAAGGGAGTCCCTCTATCTACAGACTACAGCTTGTGCTGCTCCTAACATATACAGTGCCTGCTCTAATCCCAGGACTGGTTTGCTTTGTCAGTAAATTCTGCATGCCTGGTCAGTATCTATAACTATTATAAGTTGCAGCAGTGGGACAAAAAACAAACCTGCTGGAGGTGTGCGAGGGGGAATCAAAGAAAATCTAGGTCCCAAATGAATGGGGGGGCGTGGTCACATGATCAGTGATGAAACACAAGCAATGGCAGCCTGCCTGCGGCCTGTGCCTTTTTAGCTTCTTCATTTCATTTATTTCTTTTTATTATTTAAGCGTGGCTTCATGATAGCTGAGGTATTTTATTATTTTCCTCAGTTTCCATTTCAAGAAGTATTTGTTATTAGTTATTTTGCATGACATTTCATCTTGTGCTTTGCTTAAGGCTGTACATGATAATTTACTGAATATTGCCTTTCTAAGAGCATGATGTTTACCCTACACAGAAAGACGTACTATTACATCAGGGCAGTTCTCAGGATAACAGGTTTTGTGATAAAACAACACGCTGCCACAAACCAGTTAGAGGGGACATTCTAGCCACCCATCTCACACTGAAATATGTTGTTGCAGCTCTGCTGAACTTGGCCTTGTCGCTCCATCCACTTGCAAGGACTGCTAGCAGACCAACAGACAAAACCCTTGCTTATTGTTCAGGTCCGGGGATGAGGCTTCCGTGCAGAGACTAGTACAGGCATATTAGGGCTAGCACCATTAAAGCTCTCATGTAGCTTTTTAGTAGGGTAGGTAGCCATCTTGGATTCACTAACATGACAGGATCCTGGGACCTTTAATCTTTTTCACTTTCCTTGTCACAATGATATTTGTGTTGTGTTTTATCTCTCTACTAATTGCAGTTCATATATTGAATCAAATCCGGCTTCTTCTTGTCATTGCATGTATGAGACTTATGTAACTGAGCGAAGGGGTTAAGATTTGTTCTACCACAACTTCCCTGAGAAGTCTGAGTGTCATGCCTCAGGCTGTCACAAATTATCTTTACTTTTGGGTTTGGGTGAGGTGCTGCTAGCTGTTTCAAAAGCTTAGGCTGACAGCTACCAGATGGTGGGGATAGACTCAGTCCCCTACAAATGGTGGTGCTGCTGTCCGAAACCAGCAGTCTCGGCCTCCTTGACAAGAGTCTTATGACACTGTGGACTTACAGGTTACCATGGATCGAACAACTAGTCAAGGTGTCAATGTCAGAAATCCATCAGATAGCATGTTAGCTATTGAGAAATACACCCTTTTAAGCAAATGTCTTTCGGTCCAACCAATAAATGTAATTTTGAGTAACTGTATATTGATTGGTTTAAGTTTATTCGTAAAATCAAACTGAATAACTTTTTTGAAGACAAGACATTTAGGAAAAACAAACATTGTTGCAGAGAATAATTATTGTGCTTACAGTGTACATGACATCCTTGATATACAAGCACTTCTACTTTCAGAACAGGATAATGAGACCTTTTCTGTGGACATGGTACTCAAACACTTTGATATACTGTTTGATGGGAACACAGGCAGTGGTCTACAGCTTCGTTCTACCTTTAATCTTCATGCTATTCCTGATTTATTGCTGATAAAGGGATTATATTAAGGAAGCCCGACAAGGGGAGGAAACATTGTTATTGGGAACAGGCAAAATTATGTTGCTGAGATTAATGGACAGCTAGATGACAGTATGACCTATATGAGTTTGTCGTCTAATCCTGTCCCAGAACTGTCCAAAAAATCACAATGGGGGTCATTACAACATTGGCGGTAAAAGTCGCTTACCGCCGTGCAGAAGACCGCCAAAACACCGCCACGGCCGCGGAATTCCGCCACAGCTATTATGACCCACATCTCGGAATCCGCCGAAATTCAGACACCCACACAAGTCCGCAACACCAAAGGTCAGTGTTAAACTGGCGAAAACAATTCCTCCACCGTCACGCTAACAGAAACACGCCCATGCTATCACGACCCACGAATCCACGCGGCGGTCTTTCAAACGCGGTATTCCATTGGCGGTACACAGCGCCGCGCTCAAAATACACACACATCTCCAAAACACCGCCACATTGGACAATTCGAAATACACACACCTGATACACATACACACACCACTCCTACACACCCACTTCAATATAAAACACACACCCACATCACCCACAAACCCCTACGACCACAATTCACAAACGAAGGCCAGAGAGACAGAGAGCACAGCAATTGAGAACCCCACCACACAGAGGCACACAACACCATCACCCATACAACATTCCACACACAAAACACCACACACCACTACACATCACCACACACATCAACACTTACACCACCCCACACATTACCCACACCACCCCATGTCACGCCAAAGACACCCCCGGTTTTCTGAGGAGGAGCTCAGGGTCATGGTGGAGGAAATCCTATGGGTAGAGCCACAGCTATTTGGCTCAGAGGTGCAGCACACCTCCAGAGCCAGGAAGATGGAGCTATGGCGCAGAATCGTGGACAGGGTCAACGCTGTGGAACAGCATCCAAGAAATCGGGAGGACATCAGGAAGAGGTGGAACGACCTACGGGGGAAGGTGCGTACCGTGGTCTCCAGGCACAATATTGCGGTACAGCGGACTGGCGGCGGACCCCCACCTCCTCCCCCACAACTAACAACATGGGAGGAGCAAGTCTTGACCATCATGCATCCAGAGGGCCTCGGAGGAGTCGGTGGAGGAATGGACACTGGTAAGTCAAAGCTTAACTATCATATCCCCCCCCGACCTGCATGCTATCACACACCCCCACCCTCACCCCTCCCCTATCACTCCAACTCCTCACTAATGTACTAATAACACAAACCACACATCCCAACACCAAGCCCTGCATGACACAACTAAGCATGGTCACCCCTCACCAAAGCATGCTCACTGCACATACCCATAACAACCCCCTAACCATCATCACACAAACCCACACACAGGAATGCTTGCACTGGGGTACACGTACACCCACCCATTGCACACCATGACACACACAGATGCAATAATCATGCTCTTATATCCCTGCAGGACCACTAAGGAACGTCACCACACAGGAGGGTCTAGACATCTCCACTCCACCCACAGAAGAGGCCCACAGTGACGACAGCAGCTCTGCCCTACTGGATCCTGATGACCAGCCTGGACCATCATGGGCCTCGGGACAGTCGGTTCCCCTTGCACAGGCACAGCCCAACACTGACCTTCCACCCTCTGGTAACACCAGCACAGCACCCACCCAGCGGGCCCATACCTCCGTACCCAGGACACGTCAATCAGCAGTGTGTCCACCACTACAGGGAACCCAGGATAACCCACCACCCCAACAACAACAGGGACCTGGGGGCAGTGGTAGTGGGCACACGGTCCAGGGGATGGAGGCACAGGAACACAGGGGAACTGGGAGGGCTGCTGTGTGACAGGGGGCAGACAGGCCAAGGGAACCCACTCTCCGCGAGGCCCTATCTTCCATCATGGGAGCATACCACCACTCTCAGGAGACGATGGCGACGGTCCTGGCCAAGTTTCAGGAGACCCAGTGCCTGCAGGAGGAGCAGTATTTGGGTTTCAGGGAGGAGCTCAGGACCATCAGCTCCGCCCTGGGCACCATCATAGGGGTGCTGAAGGACATACAAAAGACCATGAGGGTCCCTGTGGCACTCCAAGGGGCCCCTGACACTAGCCTGGACGATGAACTGCCCACCACCTCCGCCGGCGCTAGTGGACAGGACGCCCCGCCACAGGACCACCACACCAGCACCCCACCCCCTGCAGATGGACAACCACCACACAAGTGGTCCCTGAGATCCAGGAACAGGACAGAGCAAGATGGCAAGACCCCCGCCAGGAAATGAGACCACCCTGATTGTCCTCCCACTGTCACAGTTTGTTACCCTCTCCATACTTAAACTGCCCCAGCTCCACTTCCTATGCCCATATGGGCAGTGCACCTGTGTGACCAATAGACTGGACTCTGCCATGGACATTCCTCCACCGTCCCCCATCACCATTTTCCAACCCCCCTCCATTTTTGAGCACTTAAATAAACACCCTTGAACAACAAAACAATCTGGAGTCAGTCTGTGATTTGGTAAATTTGTATTATCAATGACAGTGTCAAAATGCGTTCTCAATTGTAAAGCCAACATACCTATGTCACACACCACAAGTCCTTGAAGGATGCAAGCAGATGACACACGTTGGTAACCACACCTGTGAAACCGTAATGGAAAGGTACAACTCAGTGACCAAATACTGCTATTAAATGACAGACAGGAGAGAGGTAGAAGTGTGAAAGTGAATGTAAATGTAAAATAAAATGTTCTCACCTGTGTGTCACTGGAAATATTGCTGTATGACTGACTCCCTGTTGTCTATGTCTTCTTCCTCAGCTTCCTCCTCATCACTGTCCACAGGCTCCACAGGCTCCACAGCTGCCACAACACCGCCATCTGGACGGTCCTCCTGCAGAAAAGGCACCTGGCGTCGCAAAGCAAGATTGTGAAACATCGAGCAGGCGATGATGATCTGGCACACCTTCTTGGGTGAGTAGAATAGGGAAACACCTGTCATATGGAGGCACCTGAACCTGGCCTTCAGGAGGCCGGAGGTGCGTTCGATCACCCTCCTAGTCCGCCCATGGGCCTCATTGTAGCGTTCCTCTGCCATGGTCCTGGGATTCCTCACTGGGGTCAATAGCCATGACAGGTTGGGGTAACCAGAGTCCCCTAATAGCCACACACGGTGCCTCTGGAGTTGACCCATCACATAAGGGATACTGCTATTCCGCAGGATGTAGGTGTCATGCACAGAGCCAGGGAACATAGCATTTACCTGGGAGATGAACGGTCTGCCAAACATACCATCTGTACATTCATAGAATGATAACTCTTCCGGTTCCTGTACACCTGTTCACTCCTGCAGGGGGACCAGAGCTACATGGGTGCCATCAATAGCACCTATGATGTTGGGGATATGTCCAAGGGCATAGAAGTCACCTTTAACTGTAGCCAAATCCTCCACCTGAGGGAAAACGATGTAGCTCCTTAAGTGTTTCAACAGGGCAGACAACACTCTGGACCACATGTTTGAAAACATAGGCTGGGACATCCCTGATGCCATGGCCACTGTTGTCTGAAAAGACCCACTTGCAAGGAAATGGAGCACTGACAGCACCTGCACGTCAGGGGGGATTCCAGTGGGATGGCGAATTGGTGACATCAGGTCTGGCTCCAACTAGGTACATAGTTCCTGGATAGTGGCACGCTCAAACCTGTAGGTGATGATTAAATGTCGCTCCTCCATTGTCAACAGGTCCACCAGCGGTCAGTAAACCGGAGGATTCCGCCATCTCCTCACATGTCCCAGCTGACGGTGAATAGGAAGGACAACAGCGACCACAGAGTCAACAAATGCCCAGGTATGTACCCACAGATACACAGAACATGACACCAAACACAAAACTCTTCCTGTATGTGTGTTGAGTGTAGGCCTAGGTATGGGTGACGCAGTACTAAATGAAGCCATGTGGGCCCCTGAAATGGCGGCTGCCTGACCTCTAAACTGGGACAATGGGATGTGAGGTATCTGCGCTGGCGTTGTACACTGTTGCGGTAGGCGATCGTAGACCGCAGCGCAATGCTGCATTGGTTAACATTGGACCCTATGGGTCCCAGGAGCCAATGATGAGGTGCGCCGGCGGTGATGATACGCACCGCCGCGGACGTCACCGCCTCGGACGTGACCGCCATTTTCTATCTGTTAAATCACTCGATACCTGATCTTCGACAGGAGAGGACCTACACTGCAAGTGCTGCTGTGACCTCGGTCTGGAAGAGACAATGGCTGCTGCGTCTGGGGAAAGGGCCCCTGCCTTCACTGCTCAGGAGTTGGAGAAGCTAGTCCACGGGGTCCTCCCCCAGTACACGCTACTCTACGGTCCTCCAGACCAACAGGTAAGTACACAGGGAGCACGTTGTTTGGGCTATGCCTGGGTGGAGAGGGCTGGTTGTAAGAAGGAAGGGGGCAGAGTTCAGGGAACATGAAGGACTGTGAATGCATGTGCCACAGGGCAAGGGTAGGGATGGGGCCACTCACATCGACGGTGCAGTTGGTAATGACTTTTCTTCTTCCCCTGTGCATGTCATGTAGGTTAGCGCCCACCAGAAGAAGGACATTTGGCGTGCCATCGCCAAGGACGTCCGGACCCTGGGGGTCCACCAGAGACGGGGCACCCACTGCCGGAAAAGATGGGAGGACATTCGCTGCTGGAGCAAGAAGACGGCAGAGGCTCAGCTGGGGATGGCCTTCCAACGTGAGAGGGGTGCCCGTCGCACCATGACCCCCGTGATGTTCCGGATCCTGGCAGTGGCCTACCCGGAGTTGGATGGGCGCTTGAGGGCATCACAGCAGACACAAGCGGGTGAGTACACTCTCATTCTGGGGACTTTGCGCGCAGTGGACGTCTCTGGGTAGGGGAGGAGGGCTGTGGGTTTCCCTAGGCCAGGGCGAGTTACGTAGGCTAGGTCCCTCCGGAATGCAGGCCATGTGGCACCCCACCTCAGTAGAGTGCCAGGTACAGGTATGCATGCCCCTGTGGCATCCATGTGTGCAGATGTCCACCATAGCCATGTAGGCCAGATTCCAGTAATTGCATCTGTAGAGGCCAAGAGCGCGGCGTAGTGCAGGGGGCTGCTGTGTCTGTATTGTCCGCCAACAGTAGCGGTATGCCATGCACTCAACTTGTCTTTCTTCTGTTGTTCCCCCCCCTTTTTCTGCTCTCCCTGTTCTTTTGTGCATCAGCATCATCAGGCGGAGGTACAGTGGCACCGGAGCACAAGGGAGCTGCATCCCACATGGCCATGGAGGGCCACACCACGGACTCAGAATACACCAGTGGGATGGAGGGCGAGGGGAGCTTCACGTCGGTCACCGGATCACCAAACAGCGACACGGACTCGTCCGCCGATGGGAGCTCCCTTGTGGTGGCGGCACCATCTGTGCCCCCCACTTCTACAGGTACAGCTGCCACCTCCCCTACCAGCACCGCCCTCCCAGCAGCCCCTCAGCGTTCACCCTGTGCCCGCTCACCCAGGAGGGTAGGCATCACCTTCGCCCCAGGCACCTCAGATCCTGCCCCAGTCACCCCTGCTGCCCTCAGTGAGGAGGCCATTAACCTCCTCAGGCCACTCACTGTTGGGCAGTCTACCATTGTGAATGCCATCCAGGGTGGGAAAGGGAGTTGTAACACGGTAATGCATTCTTGGAGGGCATTCATTTTGGTCAGGCTGCCCTTCATCGAACCATGCAATCTCTGGCCTCAGCACTGATGGCAGCCATTGTCCCCGTGTCTAGCCTCCCCCCTCCAACTTCCTCCACCCAGACCCAATCCCCTGTACCCCAGCCTATCCCAAGCACACCATCAGACAAGCATGCATACACCTCAACACACACAAGTAGCTGAGGCAAACATAAGCACCACACAACCCACAGGCACTCACGCAAGCATCACTCACATACAGACACAGCAACATCCACTGCCTCCACTGTGTCCCCCTCCTCGTCGTCTCCCTCCTCCCTCCCAGTGTCGTCTACACTCTCACCTGCATGCACTACATCTACAGGCACTAGGACTCGCACCAGAACACCCAGAACCACACCCTGCTCACCTGCACTCACCACCCCACTACCATTTACACGTCCCCTGTGTCCACTCCCAGTGTGTCTGTGACGCCTCCTCCCAAAGTACACAAACGCGGGCACCCACACACCCAACATCCATCCACCTCACGACAGCCTCCGGTACCTGCACCCAAATCACCTAAGGTGACACCTCCTACAACCACCTCCTCTTCCTCCACTCCCAGACCCCCCTCCAGCTACCCATCCCAGTCTTCGTCAGCAACTCTTCCTCAGCAACGTTGACCTCTTTGCCAGCGCCCCCACCCCTCCAATTGATAGGTCCCGTAGTAGCACCTCAGCCAAAAAAACTCCTGTACCAGTGGTGCGTGTTAAAGGTGTGTGGAGTGCACCGGCCACCAGAGCAGCCAGTGTGACACGGAGCCAAAGCACTGCCAGTCCACCCCCTGTAAAGCACCTCAAGTTGGAAAGTGGCCGACGGGACAGGGTGAAGACTCCTGCCGGCAAAACTGCTCACAAGGTTCCCAGGGGGATTGCAGAGTCAGCTGTGACTCCTCCAAAGGTGGTGAAGGGCCAGAAGAAGTATGCACAGTCTAGTAAGAGCAGCACGGCGGAGAAGGGCGCCATCCGGAGTCAGTGCCCAGGAGGGCAGCAGTATCGTCACGTCACTGGACAGGAGACCACCACCGGAGTCGGTGCCCAGGAGGGCAGCAGTATCGTCACTGGTCCGGAGACCACCGCCAGAGTCAGTGCCCAGGAGGGCCCCGGCAGCCACAGCCCCACTGGGCAATGAGGGACCGTCAGGCCACACACCAATGCACAGGTCGGAGACCGCCATAGCAAGCACCGCTCAACAGGTCAGAGACCGCCATGGCAAAGCACCGCTGATCAAGGAAAACACCGCCATGGTGAATACCACTGAACAGGGCAGAGCACCGCTGAACAGGGCAAAGCACCGCTAAACAGGGCAAAGCACCGCTGAACAGGTCAGAGACCACCATGGCAAAGCACCGCTGGACAGGGAAAAAACCCCCACATCAAGCATCGTTATCCCATGTGCAGCTGGGACAGTGACGGAACAGGAACTGTCACGGGGAGCCTGATGCCGTCTGGGCACCATTCCCCCTCCAGAACCAGTGGAGACATGCATCCACTCCGTCTGTCCTTAACAGGATGCAGCACTCTGGGCACCAGTCCCCCTCCAGAACCAGTGGAGACTGTTATCCACTTGAGAGACTGTGGCTTTGCACTCTCCAGGATGGTACAGTGGGCAACCCACCCACTGTAGAGACTTGAGAGACTGTGGCTTTGCACTCCCCAGGATAGTACAGTGGGCAACCCACCCACTGTAGAGACTTGCGAGACTGTGGCTTTGCATTCCCCAGGATGGTACAGTGGGCAACCCACCCACTGTAGAGACTTGAGAGACTGTGGCTTTGCACTCCCCAGGATACATCAATGGGCATGGAGCCCCGTTGTGGATATGGCGTGGTGCTGTAATCCGGCTGAAGTGCCACCCCCTTCCCTTCCCCCTGAGGTGCCTGTTGTATTTCTTTCTGATGTCCCTGCAGTGTTCTCTCCGTTTGTGGACAGGTATCTAGTGTGGGCCTCGCCAATGTATTTTTGGCCCAGTGGTGCACGGACATTGATATGTGCATACCTGCACTGCTTCTCGTAATGTATATAATTTTGAATGTGTATATATCTGTATATATTTGGTAACTGTATTTTGATACATTACAATGTTTGAACTGATTTCCTTTTGTCTTTGCATTCTTCCGGGGGGGTTGTGGGTTGTTACTGTGATGTTTGGAAATGCATTGGTGTGTGTGTTGTAGTGGGTGAGGGTCGGTTTGGGGGTGGGGGTTTTGCGTTTGTGTCCCCCTGACTTTTGCCGCCCCCTCCCCTATGTCGTAGGTGCAGTACTCACTGTTGTCTTTGGCGCCGCCGTTGCTGGTGTTCGTAGATGAGCAGGAAGACAAGGGCAGGGAGTATTTGGAGTTCCGGCTCCATGGTGTCCACCTTCCTCGTGGAGTGTGTTAAGGTGAGCGTTTTCCCATTGCAAAAGCTGTTTCCACTGTGTTTTTATCCACGGTGAATCCATCCCGGAAAAGGTGGCGGATTGGCGGGTTGTGATACTATGGGCAGTACATTGTCTTCCGTCTGTCTGTTGGTGGTGACCGCCGCGCTGCTTGTCTGTACCGCCGTGGCGGCGGAGTGTTAAAGTGTCTGTCTATGTTGACGGTTTCCGCCACGGTCATGATTCCCTTTTTTTGTCCGCCTGCCTGTTTGCGGTATTACCGCACCTTTAACACCGTCCGCCAGGGTTGTAATGACCACCTATGTCTCTAAAGAAGTGGCATGATGAATGTTTAATTACAGATTTGGAGTTTACGTTTTTCAACCATGAGTTTCCAATGTCAACGTTTATAAGCATACTACTCAAGTTCACACACCAGGGACATTTACTCCTGGCTGACTTATCATCTCAGGCATTAACTCACCACTGAGAGAATATCAGAATTCTTTTAAAAACTTATTTTTATGAAGGTTTACCAATTTATCCCAAAAATACATAGGTACAGCCACAGTGTATCACAGCATCGATCATTGACCCAACATGTCGGTTGGCACAAAATGAGTATCAAAACCTAGACACACTTAAAGATCATAACTGAAAATCATCAATGCCTCATTAGTGTTCAGATTCATCCGGTGTGGACACCAAATACAATGTAAACCAGCTTCAAATGTCTTTAGGCCCGAGGACTTTGGCAGTTCCTCTGCATAAAGTTCAAGTAGTTCCTGGCAGTATGCCAATGTTTAAAAGTGGACAAATTTCTTACCCCAATGTAACACAACGCTGTATTTTGCTGATAAAGGTGCTACCACCACTAGCTTCCGATTTGCAGGTTGCAGTGGTTTAAATAAACCAAGTAGGCCCAGGCGTGGGGTACATTCAACCAGCTCCATTACCATTTCTTAGATGGCAGACTTCATCTGCTCCCAGTGTCTCCCAACATGCTCACACCGCTAAGCCAGATGCATAAAACCTGCATCCTCTACCCCACAGCACACACAGCTTGCATCCTCACGCAATCCATATGCACATAGCCACACAGGGGTGTAATACTTGTGTTGCCAGAATTTGAGATTAATAGTTCTCAGCATGCCCATTAGTGCGCAGCAGAACTTCCGTTCATCAAGACTCATGGAAACATACAGAGCCCTATTCTAAATTTGAAAAGCAGTGCAAATTGGGCTCTACCTGTCCCTATATAAGGTGCTATATAGGAGCATGACTAATTTGCCTCGGGTAGAGCTACTGATCAGTGTTTGAAATGCATTGAGAGTCAGGGTTTAGCAGGGACTTGGAGGTGCAGATTCCACATAGCAGCCAACAGCATATAATATGTGAAATTTAGGAGGGGAACATGTGCCTGTGTTCTCTGCAAGTTCACCAACTCCTCAGACTTACTTCCTGGAAAGACCCCTCACATCATGTGTAGCCTGTGTGTTTTCAGTGTTGTAAGGGCACTTTGCTCATGAGTAACTGAGAGATTAGGGTGGTAGCTGAGCAAAGTGGCTCAATTCATCCATTACACTACTTTGTAATGGTGCTGGTGATTTTGGCCTTTTTGGACCACATTAGCTTAAAAACGTTATGCTAATGTGGTGAAAAGAGGGGCTAGGGGCTCTCAAATCTGCCCCTTCATTTTTCACTAATGTGAGGGCTGCTCCTTTCATAAGTTGGCATTGGGATTACATTTAAGTGCTAATTTCTGATCTGAAATAAGTAGCATTTGATTGTTTGGAATGGTAATGAGAAATCCTGCTTAGTGATGTAGTTCAATTTTACATTACTATTTTAGAAATTCCACTTTTGAAAAGTGGGCATTTCTCTCTGCTTATAACACTAATGTTTTGCAGCCTGACTCCAATACACATCTAGGGCAGAGTGACAGTTACACTTTGTGCATACCTTCCAGACAGCCACAACACAAAAATGGCTGTGTGTGATAGGAGAGGCATCTGCCTCCATGTGCATACTGATAGTCTTACTGAGCTGGGAGAGGGAGCGGTCGTTTACACCATACATGTCGGAAGGCTGTGGCCTGCCCTCACACAAATGGCTAATTTATCCCTTCTGATGTCTGAAGCCATGGCTGGGTTGAATAGGGGTATGTGTTACACTTGAAAGGGTTCCTTTTAATTCACATGTTACCTTAAATACAGTTTTGAGTAAAAGTACAGGAGCTCTGACTACATGTTTTCAGAGCACTTTCAGAATTGGGACTGAACCTCTGTCAGGATTGCTGCACTGCTCAGAGAACTCATCTAGACTACTCTTCTGCTGTTCCCATGCTGCATGCTACCTGCTGGATAGGCTAAAGGACTCATTGGATTGCTTTTCTGTGTGTTACCCTGCAGCCAGCTGGTCCCAGACCATTATGGTGCTGGCAGGGCAGATCATCATTGGAATTATTGGTCTTGTGGTGCTAGTGTGCCTTCCCAGTGTGGTCTGCTTGTATCCCTTCAAGTGTCCTCCCAGGAGCCATGCACGTGGTAAGCATGGGTGCTGCACCTAGCATCTGCAGTCACAAGCACCTAGGGAGTGCTCCATTGTCCACTTGCTGACAGCCTGCACTTGGTGAGCTCTGTTACTCTACAACCCAGCATGAAGCGAGCACAGTTTGGACTACGGGTCTCATCAAAGTCAACTCCTCATAAGTCTGGCATGGTGAGCGCTCTACTCTTTTCACCCAGGGGATTGGTACCTCCCTTGTGATTGGTGCCAAAACTCTAGTGTAGGATGAAGCCCTTGCCATGCAGATTATTGCCACATACTGATAGGATCAGGGAGCATTGCTACATCGCTGTCCCCTGCTTACAGGCAAAGGATCACTTAGTCTGTCTTAAAGACTTATGCCCGTATTTATACTTTTTTTAGCGCCGCATTTGCGCCGCTTTTTGACGCAAAACGGCTCAAACCTACAAAATACAGTGGTATTTTGCAAGTTTGCGCCGTTTTTGCGTAAAAAAACTACGCAAATGCGGCGCAAAAAAAATATAAATACGGGCCTTAACGTCCCCAGACGCATTGCCTGAATAACAAGGGTGGGGCCAGGCTTCTGTGGCATGTTCGCTCTGCTCTACACCCAGGGTTAGAGCATATGTATAGACAGCTGGTGTGGGCCCCTTTCCCAACTGTCACCAACACATCTGTGGTCATACCATCACAGCACTGCTTGGAGGGTGCCCTGGGGTCAGTGGACCCCCTCTACAAAGGACATCCCGACCCCACCCAGAGTACCAGTGAAGAGTAAGATCCCCGGGTGGAGTCTTGTAGCTGTGCAGCACTTCCTTTGCAGAAAGCCCTGTATCCCTCCTATACATTTCTCTACTTGCAGCACAGGGTGAACCTCCGAAGAGGACTCCAAGAGCAGCACAAGCTCAGCTCCGAGCAGGCAACGTGTTAACCATACAGCCAGCAAACACTGTATCACTTACAGTAGGTGTGCATGTATTCTTGCAGCCTACTCTTGTTGCTAAAGCACCCCTCTGAAGTGGAAACCACTGAAATTACTGTATGTTAACTAAGAGGGACACAGAGATTCTTGTACTCTAGATGGTGAGGTACTCATGAGGGTAAATTATTGATTCATGTGTTTGGGTTCCCAACCTGACTGCTGCATTCTCATTCCATGGTAGTTTGGTGTATACCGTTTTGACTTTTGCATTACTAGGATAACAAGTACCATGTCAGTGATTACATGATATGCACATTATCTATGATTTATGTTGTTTTGGTTGTATGTGATGTATGCAATATAGGAATATATTTTTACAGAACCATTTATGGAGTCACTTTTGTAGTGTCTTTATTTTGTCACTGGTGTGGCTGTGCTGTGCAAATGCTTTACACATTGCTTTTGGGGATAAGCTTGACTGTTCTGCACCAAGCTGACAAGGGGTGAACACAGGTTATCTTTGGTGTGCCCTGACTAAAGTGGTGGATTCTACCTGGCTGAGGTTCATACACAGGAAAACCAGAAACCCATTTCTAACAGCAACTTTAAGAGTCCAGACGTACGCTCAATGACGGCTCGTGTCTCTATGTGTGCCCTATCATGCCTCTGCTGAGGTTTAGTGATTGAATGTCTGTATGGTGTGAGATGTGGACAAGGGGAGAGTGCATATGCAGCATCACCTGAGAAAGAAAAAGTATAGATTTTGATGCATGTCCCAGTTGCATATACTAAGTTACTAAGATATGAAATGGTACATGCAGCGTAAGTTGGCATCATGTATGTGTCACAAGAAATATTAAGTTGTGATGAATGTGAATTAAAACAACTTTACACATAAGCAAACATCTGTAGTTTGAGTACCATCCAGAAGTCACATGTTGCCAAATTCTCCTACTGCCACTTGTTGGGCCAGCGTTAATGTGCAGAATATGTAGCTGTTATGTGTACTACCGGGGAACACCTCATGCAGATCCAGAAGGAAGCCACTGGCATCAAAGACACTCTTCACATTGTTGGAGTGCATGGCAAGCTGACGTCATTTCAGCAAAAATGAAGTAAAATGAGGTGATTGGCTTGTTTCACTTTAAGTTCCTCAGTGCTCAGGGGGCTATCTCAGACCCTGAACAATGAGGCAGAAGGGAGAGGTATCGTTAGAAAGAAAAACATTTTCTCTTTGCAATGGTACCTCTTCCTTGTGGATTCCTGCTTGAAGATCGCCCAAGGGAGGCGATCCCAAAGCAAGGATCCACCCCACTAGACACCTGGGATATTTTTCTGGTCAGGGAGTGGCCCCTTCCAAAAGGACGGCTCCATATTAAAGAGGCATTACTTTGACTTTTCTGCACCCCTGGGACAGATTGGTCTTATTTTTAGGTCAATCTGCCCCACTGGGGGCCAGAATAGCACTAGATACCAGGGATATAATAAAAAGTATATGTTGAGGAGTGGCCCCTCGAGCCAGGGTCATTCCCCTTTATGGAGGCCTTATTTTGTCTGTTTTTTGCCTCCCATGTGGGCATACTGGCCCTAAATTTAGGAAGATAAGCCCCAGGGGGGATAGAAACCACCAGACACAAGGTATTACTCTCTTTTTCTTTAATTACTATGAGTTGGGGTCAGCCCAGCTTGGGCTTGGCCATGCCCCCTACCCAAGAAAAAGGGAAACAGTCTTTCTATAATTCCGGGCAGGATAGATGAGATCTATTACCTCATCTACCTCCCCCGGGGGGGGGGGCAGAAAGCCTACTAGACACCAGGGATTGCTTTTGTTTTATTTGTGGTGATGGGGCTGTCCATCATGGACATGGCCATGCCCCTAATCCCCAAAAAAGGAAAACAGTCTTCTGCCCCCCCCACGGGGAACAGATGAGGGCAATTACTGCCATCGTCCCCCGGTGGGGGACAGAAACCCCACTCAACTCCAGAGATTACCATTTTAGTTTTATATTTGTATAAGTGAGGACTGTCCAGCATGGGCACTACCATGACCCTAACCTCCCCCCAAAAAGGGAAAGAGACTTTCTGCCCCTCCAGGGGTGCAGGAGGGGGCTACTACCCCATCTACCCACTCAGGGGGTGAGGGGGCAGAAGGCCCGCTGGACACCAGGAATTACTTTTTGTATGTGTTGGGGTAGGGCTGCCCAGCATGGCCATGTCCCCACCCCCACCCCCAAAATGTAAAGCAGTCTTTCTTTCCCATTGAGGGGAGATGGGAGTGATTAGCCCCATCTAAAAGCGCACTAGAAACCATGGATTACTTTTTCTTTCTTTGTGTCTGTGGGGACTGGCCAGCATGGGTATGACCATGTTCCCACACTCTCAAAAAAGAACACAATCTTTCTGCCCCTCTGGGGACCAAGGACAGCAATTCCCCCATATGCCCCATGGGGGGACAGAAAGGTCACTAGACACCAGGGATTACGTTTTTGGTTTTTATTTGTATCAATGGGGGCTGCCCAGCATAGGTATGGCCATCCCCTCTCCCCCACCCCCTAAAAAGGGAGACAGTCTCTCCGCCCCCTGGGGGACACATGGGTCAATTACCCTCACTGCCCCTCCGAAGGACAGAAAGCCCACTAGACTTTAACTTTTTTTTTAGGGGTGGGGCTGCCCTCTTCAAAAATGGGGAAGCATTATTTCTGCTCCCCTGTGGATTAAAGCATTTCTTCCAATGGCAAGCATAAGGATATCTGATTTGTTTGGGTGTTGTTATTATAGATTAGGCCAGGAGAGTTTGGCTAACTACTATTATCATCCCACTTGCAATGGTGAACAGCAGCACGTTTTGGGTTTCGGTAGGCTGCCACCTGGAAAACCGTACCAGACCCAGGCTGTTCTGAAAACTAGACAATTGGGGAAGTCCAGAGTGGTGTGCTTCACATCCATCCCACACCAGTTTATTACCCACAATATCATACATATCTCAAATGTAGACTAAAAACACACATTTTCCGCACAAATTATGTGATGGACACCTTAAGAATACAGAGGATTATACAAAATTCCTACCATCCAGCATTGCCCCACCCATGCTGATAAAAATACTGTGGCAGTTGTGTGGATGGGCCTAGTTCCAGTGACAATCCAACTGATGTCAATAGCAGGCCTCACACAAGGGCTTCCATTGTCCTAGGTTTGATAAATTCTTGTCACTAGCATTAGACCCAGCCGCAAAGAGGGACAGCAATTTTATGGCACAAGTATGAAATGCTGGGTGGTAGGAATTGTGTGGATTTCTGCAGATTCCAGAAGTTTTCATCACAAAAATGTAAGGAAAATGTGTGATTTTAGCCAAAGTTTGATGTTTGCAGGGCACTGTGGGTAAAGAAACATATTGGGATCCATGCAAGTAACCCCCTCCATGGATTCCCCTAGGTGTCTAATTTTAAAAAATGTGGAGGTTCAATAGGTTTTCCTACCTACCGACTGAGGTATAGCCAAATCCCACAACAACCCCCTTTGCAAAAAAAGTGTCAGTTTTGCCTGGAAAAATTAGATGTATCCATGTTGCATTTGGGGCTGTTCCCTGTTGTGGGCCTACCCACACGAGTGAGGTACCATTTTCATCAGAAGACATAGGAGAATGCTGGGTGGAAGGGAGCTTGTGGCTCTTTACAGATTCCAGGAACTTGCCATCACAGAAATATGAGGAAATTGTGTTTTAGTCAAAGTTTGAGGTTTGCAAGGGATCCTCGGAAAAACAACTTGGAGAGCAACACAAGTCCCCCCATCCTGGATTTCCCTAGGTGTTTAGTATTAAAAAATGTACAGGTCTGCTAGGCTTCCCTAGATACTAGCTGAGGCAGGGCCCAAAAACTACAGCTACCCACTTTGCGAAAAACAGGTCAGTTTTGAGTGGAAAAATGTGATGTATCCTTGTTATGTTTTGGGCTGTTTCCTGTCACGGGCACTAAGCCTACTGACAGAACTGAGGTACCATTTTCCTCAAAAGACAAAGGGGAATGCTGGGTGGAAGGAAGCTTGTTACTCTGTAAAAATTCTAGAACTTTACATCACATAAATTTCAGGGAAATGTGTTTTTAGTCAAAGTTTGAGGTTTGCAAGGGATTCCTGGGAAAACAACTTGGTGTGTGTCACACAGGTCACCCATCCTGGATTCCCCTAGGTATTTAGTTTTCAAAAGTGCACAGTTTTGCTAGGTGTATCTAGGTATCAGCTGAGTGCTAACCACTTTGCAAAAAATGGGTCAGTTTTGTGTGGAAAAATGTAAAGTATTTATGTTGTGTTTTGGGCCATTTTCTGTCCCAGGCACTAGGCATAACAACAAAAGTGAGGTACTATTTTTTATAAGAATCACTGGTAGACGGAATACTATTGCAAGTGTTATTACCAATTGTATTTCTCTACATTTCCTCCTTCCAAATGTAAGACAATGCCTAAGAAAGAAGTAATTTGGATATACACGCTAGTGTGGGTATTCACAAATTCAGAGAGGTACAAATAACCACTACTTCTAAATTTCCTTCCTTCCGCCCATTTTAGAAATGCATAGGTTTCCTGGATACCTACATTTCACTATTTTTATTTTACCATATGAATTTCTCTATATCCGGTACACAATGAAAAACCATTGCAAGGTGCAGCCCAGTTATTGGCTCTGGGTACCTCGAGTTCTTGGAAAACCCACAAACCCTATCAATCCCAAAACCAAAAATGTCTAGTAAATGTAATGGTACATAGCTTTTGTGGCTAGGCCATTGTGATAGAAGGTACAAATAAAAATGTTGTCACAAATGCCTGTTTTTTCCTATTAATTTTCAATATTTTTTATTTTTAACACTTGAATCTTTAAGAAAATCTTGAAGGAGCTACACAAATGACCCTTGCTGAATTCAGAATTTTGTCTAGTTTTCATAAATGTATGCGGGATGCAAAGTTTGTGATGTGTGCCTCCAGGCGCCGGGAGAGGTGTGTGCGGCTTCCCCTGCCGCCTGGTCTGCTGGGAAATGTAATGCGGGCCCCCATCAATCTCATCGTGTTCAAATGAAACAAAGGTTCAGAGGCTCAATGAAGATCCGGTATCTGAATACACTATAGCTGAGTACGAGCTGGTCTTTTAATTACTGAAGATCAGGCAGATTGCACATCAAAGGTCACATCTTTGTTGTATGTAGCAACAGAGAATTATATAACTTGTGTCTGCATTGGGATTCTACTCCACATTTTGAAACCCTCGTTAAACTTTAAACTCTAACTCCTGCTGATGAGGCTTTGAGATTACCAAAATGGCCACGGGCAGTACTTCCAGACTGTTGTTATGGAGGAAGTGAGTGCAGTCTTGCCATTGGCTGGCTTTATTGTGACTCATGTCCTTGCCCTGTCCACGTTGTTCATTCCTGTGTTTGTCCCTCCTCTGCATCATAGTCGCTTTACCCTCCTCTTGATTTGGCTGATTTGCAACTTTCCACTAATCACTTTTAGTAAGTGGTGTCTGCCATCTTGGATCTGTGTTGTCCCCACCGTCTCACGCCATTTTTCTCCTCTTGAAATGTGTGGGTGCCGAGCAGGAATGACGCAGCAACACTTGCCACTGCCTCTGACTGCTCAACACTCTCATGGAGCCTACTTATTAAACAACCTACCTTGAAACAATTTGACTGAAACTAGTCTTAATTACAGTTAAACAGAACTAAGAGCACATCTAGGAATTTTCTTACACTTTTAGGATATTAATTGAATCTTGGGACCTCTGAACTGACAATAGGAGGGTCCAAGATATACGTGTGAGTAAGGATTGCCTGAAGGAAAATGTTCATTGTGCACAGTCTGAATCTGAGTTTGTTGTTGAAGGAGGGTAGGAACAAAAATCATGGGATTTTTGATTCACAGAGTCAGAGGGACCAGAACCTCATTAGTGTTGCATCCTATCAAGTGTTGGACAGTGGGGCTAACCCTTCACCTCTTTCTTAGTGATGATGAGAAAAAGGACAACCTCATTTAGAGGCCACACATTCTGTCCTGGATGAAGCAAATGATACAAAGATGATGTCCTCTGTATGGAGTGCCTAACAGCACTAAAAGGGACAATCTCAAACACACAAAAAACCTGCAAGGTGGGAGGTCCTAATTGTAGCACACTTCTTGCAAGGCTGAAGTTTTGTATTTAGATATGATGAGGAATGAGTAGAACCACAGCTGGCAGGACCAAAGGAGAGGCAGGACTGAGGCTAAGATGGATCTGGCATGCTTGGAGCAGATCAGAAATAGAGCAGGTGCTGGAGAAGAGCTGCAGCAGAACAGAAGCTCGGCAGAGCAGGGGTGAAAAACCCCAGCAAAAACTAGCTGATAACGTTGTGATGCACTGATACACTGATCATAGGCTCTTTGTAAGAAAGCCACTATCTAGATTCTCCCCCATTAAACCAAAGCAAGCACAATACAATGTTCTCTTCTGTCCTACTGCATGCATTCCCTTGTGTTACTTTAACTTACATTCCTTTCTTTTGTTTCTTTTTCCTTGTTAGAAATGGGATCTTTGGTTGGCAGTCAGGTTGCCCCTGTCCAAGCAAAGAACCATCACTCTAGTCAGGGAAAAGGAGAATCACCCTTAGTTAACCCCCACTTACCCTCTTGGAAGCTTGGCAGAAGCAGGTAGGCTCAACTTCGGAAGCAACGTGTAAAGTATTTGTACCAACACACACAGTAATACAGTGAAGCACTACAAAGTGACACAACACAGGTTTAGAAAAATAGGTAATATTTATCTAAACAAAACAAGACCATAACAACAATGATCCAACATAAACAAGTCAAGATATGAATTTTAAAAAGAATAAGAGTCTTAATCCTTAGAAAACAGGGAGATGTGGTTATTGCACAAAAGTACCTGGGTAATGTCAAAATAAAACTGCATGGGTGAGCGTGTGTCAAAAAAGGCCAGCAATACATTGATTTCTCACTCACAAGTGAGTCCGTGAATAGTTCCTACTCTGGTCGAGTAGGCCTGCGTTGTTTCTTCTCTCATGGAAGAGAACGATACATCAATCCCGGACAGGCACCTTGGGTCCGGGCAGGTTTTGCGTTGATTTTCTGCGCCCAGCGATGTTGCATTGGAATCCAGTCACACTGTGTCAGGAAACCACACTGCATGGTGCTTGTGTTGTTAACAGCAGCTGCTGCAGGTATTGCGCGTCATTTCTCCAAACACGTGGAGTCGATCTCCCAGCCGCGATGCAGGTGGAACGTCGATTTTAGTCGTGAGGCCGGCGGCACATCATTTATCATCCGGGTTGCGGGAGGTGCATCGAATGTTTCCCCACACGGCGATGTGTGGATTTCAGTCCTTATCCACCATCTTCACCTTTCAAGGGCCCAGGGACTGAATGGGGCACCATTTGTCAGGTCAGGAGTCTCACCAGAGAGTCCAGGTGCTGGCAGAGGGAAGTCTTTGATGGCCCTGAGACTTCAACAGCAGGAGGCAAGCTCAGGTCAAGCCCTTGGAGATTCTTCTTAAGCAGGAATGCATAACAAATTCCAGTCTTTGTCCCCTTTCACAGGCAGAAGCAGCAACTGTAGGATAGCCCAACAAAGCACAGTCGCAGGCAGGGGCAGCACTTCTCCTCAGCTCTTCAGCTCTTCTCCTTGGCAGAGGTTCCAATTGATTCCGGAAGTGATCTCATTTTCAGGGGTTTTGAGTCCATTACGTATACGTCTTTCTGTCTTTGCAGGAGACAAACTTCAAAGGAAAGTCTCTCTTGATTGTTAGTCCCTGACTTGCCCAGGCCAGGCCCTAGACACACACCAGGGGGTTGGAAACTGCATTGTGTGAGGGCAGGCACAGGCCTTTCAGGTGTGAATGACCACTTCTATCCTCCCTCCCAGCACAGATGGCTCATAAGGAGATGCAGGCTGCACCCCAGCTCCCTTTGTGCCACTGTCTAGAGGAGGTACAAACAGCCCAATTGACACACTGACCCAGACAGGGAATCCACAAAGGCAGAGTCACAGAATGGTTTAAGCAAGAAAATGCCTACTTCCTAAAAGTGACATTTTAAAACACACAATCTAAAAACAAACATTACTAAAAGATGTATTTTTAAGTTGTGAGTTCAGAGACCCTAAGCTCCATATTTCTATCTGCTCCCAAAGAGAATCTGCACTTCAATAATATTTAAAGGCAGCCCCCATGTTAACCTATGAGAGAGAGGCCTTGCACAGTGAAAACCGAATTTGGCAGTATTTCACTGTCAGGACATACAAAACACTTTAGTATATGTCCTGCCTTAAATATACACTGCACCCTGCCCATGTGGCTACCTAGAGCCTACTTTAGGGGGGTGCCTTCTATGCAAGAAAAGGGAAGGTTTAGGCCTGGCAAGTAGGTGCAGTTACCAAGTCAAATTCGAAGTTGAAAACTGCAAGCACAGACACTGCAGTGGCAGGTCTGAGCCATGTTTATAGGGCTACACATGTGGGTGGCACAACCAGTGATGCAGGCCCACTAGTAGCATTTGATTTGCAGGCCCTGGGCACCTCTAATGCACTGTACTAGGGGCTTACTAGTACATTAAATATGCCAATCATGGAAAGCCAATTACACATACATTTGACATAGGAGCACTTGCACTTTAGCACTGGGTGGCAGTGGTAAAGTGCCCAGAGTATCAAAAACAGCAAAAACAGAGTCCAGCACAAATTAACAACCTGGGAAACAGAGGCAAATGCCAAGATGACAAGTCTAACAGTCCTCCTTTGACTTTCATCATTGGTCAGCCCTGTTTTTTGTCATTAGGGGCCAGATGTATCAAAAAAACAAATTGCATTTCTTAAATAGCGAATTTTAAGAAATCGCTATTTAAGAAATGCAAAATGGTATGTATGATTTTTGCGATTCGGTAATAGCGATTTCTTAAAATTCGCAAATGCTACTACCGAATCGCAAATAGAGAATCCAACTCCATTTGCACCTATGGGCCTGCTGCAAATGGTTTTGCATTTCCTAAATTGCGAATTCCAGTTAGGAATTAGCAATTTAGGAAATGCAAATCCCAGGGTGCTGGGGGCCTAAGGCCCCCTCTGCTGCACCCCAAAAATATTTTTACGGACATGTGAAGCACACACATGCCTTAGGGGCATGTGTGCGCTACATGTCAATTTTAAAAATGCATTTAAAATTCATTTTTTAAATTTGCACATGGTTACCACCAAACTTTTGTTGATGGTAATTGCATTTCCTAAATGCCCAGTTCGCATTTAGGAAATGCTTGATACATGTGCTTAAGAAATCGCAAATAAGGATTCCTTATTTGCAATTTCCTATTTAGAGAATCACAATTTGCGATTCTCTAAATGTGGTCGCAATTTTAAGGAATCGCTATTTTAGCGATTCCTTAAAATTGCACTGCAATCGCCTTTCATACATTCTGAAAGGCATTTTTGCATTCGCAAATGGCCGAATTTTGCAATTCGCACAAGTTTGCTAATGCAAAATCCCTTGATACATCTGGCCCTTAATGCTTTCTCTGTCACACATATTTTCAGTTTCTGAATATTTAATTGACTGAAAATCAACCATTCCTGCCTGTGGTGCAACCTATTTGATGTTTTCTTTCTCATTGTTTCTCAAGTAAATCACCACTCCTATATTACCTTCTACCATCTGACTTAAATGATCTGTTCTTCTTTGCAAACCAACTTAAATGTTTGAGCTTACCATTTCTCACTGCGACCCTTGACCCTGCTTCAGGTAGGTCGCTCCCCTGCATCTTGCCCCGGTTTTGCCGCTGCTCCAGGTTTTTCTTTCTCCCTCTTTTGTCCTGGTTATCACCGCCGCTGCATCCGTGCGGCCCGCACCCCACCCCCTACTTCGTTTTTTCTCTTCCCACCGTTGCGTCCCTGTGGCCTCACCCTTCGCTTGCCCATTCGCTGCCCCGCTCCCACCTCCCAGCTGCCCCTCCATCCCACCTCCCCTTATATGGCAATGGCAGCCGCTGCACGGTGAAGGGAGCGACCCTTGACCCTGCTTCAGGCACGTCGCTCCCCTGCACCTTGTTCCGGTTTTGCCACTGCTCCACTTTTTTTTTTTTCTCTCCTTGTTGTGTCCTGGTTATCCCTGCCGCTGCGTCCCTGAGGCCCGCCCCCTGCTTCTACTTCAGTTTTTCTCTTCCCGCCGCTGGGTCCTGCAGCCCCACCCCCGCTCGCCCATTTGCTGCCCTGCTCCCACCTCCCCTTATATGGCAGCTGTTGTACGGCTGCGCTGCCTGGCGTGCAGAAGGCGTGCCTATGGCAAGCCCGTCTGCGCCCATCCACGTCCGGACCGCACCCAGCGCCAGGACCCCTGGTTCCCAAGACCGCCACAGCAACCAACACCATTACACCGCCAGCACCCTCCTCGCACTCAACACCAGTCGAGCACACGCCTGCTTCCTGGCCTCCCCTAAGCGCACCCATGGACCCTTCACCTGCCGGAACCGCAGCTTTACCAGCCTCCAAATCACCAAACACCCGCCGAGACCGACCGCAACTACCTCCGATGTATCCAACCAAACACCCGCTCCGCACGCAAACACTCGTCGAACTCTGGGACCTGCTCGACACCTACACCCCGGACATCGCCTTCCTGACGGAGACCTGGATGAACGCCTCCTTGGCCCCAGACATCGCCATAGCCATTCCGGATGGGTACAAGATCACCGCCAGGGATCGCACCAACGGAGTCAGAGGCAGGATTGCCATCATCCACAAGAACACCATCAGGGACCTGTACTGATGACACCCTCAGCACCGCCGAACACCTGCAGTTCCAGATCCACACCAACCCCAACACCACCCTCAGAGGAACTCTCATCTACAGACCCCCCAGACCACGGCCTCAGTTCTGCGACTCCATCGCTGACCTCTTCAGCAGTCACGCCCTAGCCTCCGCCGACTACATCCTCCTCGGAGACCTGAACTTTCATCTGGAGAATAACAACGACCCCAACTCCACCACCCTCAGACTCAGACAACTCGTCACTAGTCCAACACACTCCGCCAGCCACATACTGGATCCCGTCTTCTCCACTAGCCCCCACGTCACCTTCAGCCACACCATCTAACTCCCATGGACTGACCACCGCTGCATCCACTTCACCTTCCAGAAACCCACCACGCACCACTGCACCCAACAGATCCCCCACTGCAACTGGAGAAAAGTCAGCCAAGACTAGCTGAACACCAGCCTGTCCTGAAAACCACCCACCGAACCCACAACTCCCAACCTCGCAGCCTGCAACCTCTGGCTCTGGATCGACAACAGCGCCAACACTCTCGCCCGCTCAATAAACCTTCCAACAGAGGTGCCAACAAGAGAGCCAGCTGGTTCACCTTGGACCTTCGAGCCTCCAAGCAAACCTGCCAGAAACTGGAGAGAAAGTGGCTCCACGAACAGACACCGGACAACCATGCTGCCTTCAAGAACGCCATCCGCAATCACCATCGCCTCATCAGATCTGCCAAGAAAACCTCCTTCAAAGACCGCCTGGACAACAACGCACACAACAGCATGGAGCTCCTCAACATCGTGAAGGAACTCTCCAACCCCAGCTCCAGCACAAACGACATCCCACCATCACAAAACCTGTGCAACCCCCTTGCCGCCTTCTTCCACCCCAAGATCACAGACATCCATGATAGCTTCAACAGCCAGACCACCCCGCCAACCACCGACTCCACAGACTCTCCACCCACCTTCAACTATGATCCCCTGCTCGTCTGGGCCAACGTGAACGAAGACGACACGATCAAAACCATGAGGACTATCCACTCTGGATCTTCATCAGACCCAGGCCCGCACCACATCTTTAACAAAGCAAGCACCACCATCGCACCCCACCTCCGCAAAGTCATCAACATCTCCTTTGAGACCGCGACCTACCTCGAGAGCTGGAAGCATGCTGAGGTCAAACCCCTACTCAAGAAACCCATAGTGGACCCGATAGACCTCAAGAATTTCCATCCCATCTCCCTGCTCTCATTCCCGGCTAAGGTCATCGAGAAGATTGTCAACAGACAACTGACCCACTAACTCGAAGAAAACAACATCCTGGACCCATTCTAGTCAGGGTTCCACAGCAACCACAGTACCAAAACTGCCCTCATCGCCGCCACCAAAGACATCAGGGTCCTGCTTGACAACAGCGAAACTGCGGCCCTCATCCCCTGGACCTTTCGGCCGCCTTCGATGCCGTCTGCCACCGCATCCTACGCACATGCCTCCACAACGCAGGGATCCGGGACAAAGCTCTGGAGTGGACTGCCTCCTTCCTCTCCGGAAGAACCCAGAGTGTCCGCCACCCCCCTTTCTGATCCGAAGCCTCCAAGATCATCTGCGGCGTCCCCCAAGGATCATCCCTCAGCCCCACACTATTGAATGTCTACATGGCCCCGCTCGCCCACGTCGCCCGGCTATACAACCTCAACATCGTCTCCTGTGCCGACAACACTCAACTGATCCTCTGCCTCACCAAGGACCCCCTCACTGCCAAATCCAACCTCCACGAAGGAATGTAGGCTGTCGCCGAAAGGATGAGGAACAGCAAACTGAAGTTGAACTCAGATAACCCCCAGCCTGGGACGACTCCTGGTGGCCGACCACTCTGGGAGCAGCCCCAACACCCACGGGACACGCACGCAACCTGGGCGTCATCCTCGACTCAACACTCTCCATGACCAAGCAAGTCAGCGCCTTCTCCTCATCCTGCTTCAACACTCTCCACATGCTCCACAAGATCTACAGATGGATCCCCACAGATACAAGAAGAACAGTCACCCAAGCCTCGTCAGCAGCAAACCTGACTACGGAAACGCCCTATATGCAGGAGCCCCGGCCAAACTCCTCAAATGACTGCAACGCATACAAAACGCCTCCACACGCCTGATCCTCGATGCCCCCCGCCACAGCCACATCACTCCCCATCTGAGAGACAAACACTGGCTCCCCATCAACAAAAGGATAACCTTCAAGCTCCTCACCAACGCACACAAGGCGCTCCACAACACCCGTCCAGCCTACCTCAACAGACGACTCACCTTCTAAACCCTCTCCCGCCAACTCTGCTTGGCCGACCTCGCTCTCGCCACCGTCTCCCACATCTAAAGAGTGACAACCGGAGGCAGATCCTTCTCCCACCTCGCCGCCAAGACCTGGAACACCCTTCCTTTGCTCCTACGACAGACCGAAGCCCTGCTGACTTTCAGGAAGCGCCTAAAAACCAGGCTATTCAAGCAGTAGCTGCACCCCTCCTCCCCTCAGCACCTTAAGACCCTTACGGGTGGGTAGTGCGCTCTACAAATACACTGATTGATTGACTTCTCTGAACCCACTCTTTTCTCTCAAATTTCATTTAACCAGAATTCTGTTCACTCACTTACACTTCTGTCACACTGTGCTCTCTGTCTTTTAAACCTCCCTGTATGTGTTCCCTGTTTTAGCTCTATGATTCTGGCTGATGTGCTGGCATAAAAACTCATCTTCTTTCACTAATAATTTGTATTCCTCACACTATTCCTCCATGTGTTAAATAGGTGTGATAAATAGTGGAACTTGGTGAGATTAATGATAGTAACGTTTGATAACTTATACCGTTCTAGAAGTAAAGCTAGGAAATGTAAGAAAAAGAAATTGCACTGCATGTCACTTGTAGAGCCCGACAGATATCTATTGTTTTGTTCTTTCACATTTCTCTAGGTGCCTTATCGTCCTGAAAAAAAAAGACATCAAAAGAGGGAAAATATTAACATTACCATAAACAGTATATTTTTTCTAGTATTTCGTTTCAATTCTGAATGTGGTGCAACTCAAGCCGCCTCTGCTTCGGGCTTGTTCCCAAGAAGTTGAACATCCACAGCATCCTAATGTAATGTGTAGACCAACGTATAGTACTTCTACATATTTAGTAATAAACAATACAAAACGTTCTCCTTCAGGATGCATTTTCAAGCAGAAATTAGATATTTTGCTAGCACTATCAAAGCAAGCTTAAACAGATCGTAAGCATTTTAATGTCGCTTTTGATATCTTTGGATTTAATAAACAGTGATATGAATGTTTTTCTTGCTTCAGGTAACAACGTTAATCACTATGAAATGAAATTTTAATTTTCAATTTCAGTTTTAAAAATGTATGACTAATGCATGCAATTTTAATTTTAGTTTAGAGTATATAGTTCTGTACCGTGTGATGTGAGCATCATATTATGTTAGAATGGATATTGTCTTAATATTCAGTCACTAATATAGTAAGATAAGGAGGTTTAGTTTTAATTATAAAATAAATAAATTACACTTAAATCCTAACCTGAATGTATGACATATTGTCTTCATGTCTACCGCCTGATTAATGGCAGAAATAGAACTGAATATGATTTTGTAGGCATGTTTTTATGCTTTAACTATGCCTGGTGTCAAACAATGATAAGCAAGTGATTTGCAAACAGATTTTTATTTGTTGTGTCAGGCTTTAAATACATGTGACGTTCTAGTCCTTGAATCAAAGTGGAAGAATGTCACTTTAAGAAACAAGGGGGCATGTTTACAAGCCCTTAGCGCCACCAGAGTGTCACTTTTTGTGATGCTCAGGTGGCGATGTGCCCTGCGTTATATTGACAATGCAACGTTAAGCCACTTTTTGTGGCTTAATTCCTCCTTGTAAATATGGGCCACCCCATGCAGTTTTCCGCATCAGAGGGGTGTGCAATGGGTGTAGCTGTGGGCGTACCCACACAACAAGCATTGCTTTTTGACAATACCCCAGATTTACAAGGACACTTAAATGTGAGGCAGTGCAAAAAGCTAATGTCACCCCAGGGGTGGTGATAGGGTATTGGGGTTCCAGGGGATCCCTATGGGCTGTAGCATATTTTTTGCCACCCATAGGGAGCCCATGCAAAGTCTTCTACAGGACTGCCATTGAAGCCTCTGTGAAAAGGTACATGCACCCTTTCACTGTCATTTACACTGCACCAGGTCACTTATAAGTCACCCCCATAGAAGGACCTTCAGCCCTGAGGGTAGGGTGCAGAGTACCTGTGTGTGAGGGCATCCCTGCAGTAGCAGAGGTTCCCCCACAACCTCCAGGACCATTTTCCTGGACTTTGTGAGTGCAGGGATGCCATTTGACGCGTCTGCTCAACATAGGTTACTACCTATGTCCAGCTACACAATGGTAACTCCGACCATAGGCATGTTTTCTATCAAACATGTTGGAATCATACCCCAATGCTTTTGCAAACATTGAATGATTCCATGCATTCTGTGGGCTCCTTAGAGGACCCCCAGTATTGCTATTACATTCTTCCGAGGTTTTCCAGGCAGCCCCACCTCTCAGAAAGATTTTTGCCCTCCTGTTGCTTGAGCAGCTCAAGCCGAGGAAGGCAGAACAAAGGATTTCCTTTGGGAGAGGGGTGTTACACCCTCTCCCTTTGGAAATAGGTATAATAGGCTTGGGAGAGGCAGCCTCCCCAAGCCTCTGGAAATGCTTTGAAGGGCACAGATGGTGCCATCCTTGCATAATCCAGTCTACACCAGTTCAGGTACCCCCAGTCCCTGCTCTGGCACGTAACTGGACATAGGAAAAGGGAGTGACCACTTCCCTGTCCATTACCACCCCAGGGGTGGTGCTCAGAGCTCCTCCAGAGGGACCCTGGGTTTTTCCATCTTGGATTCTAAGTTGGCAGGGCACTCTGGGAGCATCTGAGTTGCCAGTGCCAGCAGGTGACATCAGAGCCCTCCCCTGATAGGTGCTTGCCTGTTTAGCTGACCAATCCCCCTTTCAGGGCTATTTAGGGTCTCACTCTTGGGTGGTTCTTCAGATTTGGATTGCAGGACTCCAGCAGGAATCCTCTGCATCCTTTACTTCACCTTCTCACTGAAGAAACTGCATCTGGACCCTCCAGGAACTCTACAAATTGCAAAAAAGAAGCAAAGGTGACTTCTGCAACATTGTATCTTCAGCTCCTGCCAGCAACTGCAACTGTTTCTCGGTCGTGCATCCTCAGAAGACAGCCTGTCTTCAGTCTGCACCAGAAGAACGAAGGAATCTCCCTCTGAGTGAAGGGATTCACTCCCCTGCTTCAGCAGGTACCTCTCGTCAACGACGACTGGTTGTGTGGGACTCCTCTCCTGATGAGATGCGTGGATCCTGTGTGGGGCCCTTTGTTGCAGTGCTGCATGAGCCTCCTCTTGTACCTTCTCTGCTCCCATGCTGTGGGACTCATGTGCATGCTGCCTGGTCTTTTGAGGGCTCTCTGAGTTGCTGGGAGCCCCATATGACTCGCCCTCCCTGGTGGGGTCCACCAGGTCCCTCCTGGTCCCAGACAGCGCAATTTTCTGCTAACTACGAGCTTTGCGTGTGCCAAGGCTTGTTGGAAGAATCAAGCGATGCAAACCAGACGGCAATCACCCCTCCGGCGTGGGACATCATCTGCACCAAACAGTAACCCACATCTGTCTTCTTCGGTGCAGTACTGACTGTTGGTCTTTACTGGTGGTTCTTCATTTGGGTTAGAAGTGGCTCCTGTTCTCCCTGGACTGTACTGTGCTTCTTGGACTTGGGGCCAGATGTAGGAAAGCTTTAGCGACTCGCAAACGGTGAAAAACGCTGTTTGCGAGTCGCTAAAGCCCATCTGGTATGTAGAAATGCATTTTGCGAGTCGGAACCGACTTGCAAAATGCATTTCCGAGTCGCAAATAGGAAGGGGTGTTCCCTTCCTGTTTGCGAGTCGCACTGGTATGCAATTCCATTTGCGACCGTGAAAGCGGTCGCAAATGGACTCGCAGTTACCATCCACTTGAAGTGGATGGTAACCCAGTTGCAAATGGGAAGGGGTCCCCATGGGACCCCTTCCCCTTTGTGTCTGGCCTAAAAAATAATTTTTCAGAGCAGGCAGTGGTCCAATGGACCACTACCTGCCCTGAAAAATACCGAAACAAAAGGTTTCGATTTCTTTTTCAAAGTACAGCTCGTTTTCCTTTAAGGAAAACGGGTTGCACTTTGAAAAAAAAAAAAACTGCTTTATTTAAAAGCAGTCACGGACATGGAGGTCTGCTGTTCCCAGCAGGCCTCCATGTCCGTGAGTGCCCTGAATCGCTATGGGGTCGCACCTCATTAATATTAATGAGGTGGGTCTTTGCGACCCCATAGCGACTCGCAGAAGGTGTCTGAGACACTTTTCTGCATCCCAAATTGCGACTTGCAATTTGCGAGTCACAGGGACTCGCAAATTGCAAGTCGCAATTTGGGACATTGCTACATCTGGCCCTAAGTCCCCTATTCCACAGATCTTCAGTTCCAGGAATCCATTGTTGGTGTCTTGCAGTCTCTTCTGGTTCTTGCATAATCTTTTTTCTCGTGTCCTTGTGTGTTCTAGGAAGGTTACTGTGATTTACTCCTGCTTTCCTGGGCACTGGGGTGGGTTCTATTACTTACCTTTGGTGTTCTAATACTCCCAGCGCACCTCTACACATTACACTTGCCTAGGTGGGAAACTGACTTTTGCATTCCACTTTCTTAGTATATGGTTTGTGTCCCCCCAGGTCCATTTCTAACTATTGTGATTTTCCCTATTTGCACTGTTTTCTAACGGTTTTAACAGCTATTTCTTCATACTAGTGTATTGAATTTCTGTATTACCTCCTAAGGAAGTATAGTCTCTATGGTATTTTTGGCATTTGGTTCACCAAAATAAAGTACCTTTATTTTTGTAACACTGAGTATTTTCTTTCATGTGTGAGTACTGTGTGACCACAGTGGTATCACAAGAGATTCGCATGTCTCCTAGTTAGGCCTTGGCTGCTCATGCACACTACCCCTAAAGAGCCTGGCTTCTAGACACTGTACATTTCACTAAAAAGGGATAACTGGACCAGATATGAGGTGTACGTACCTTAGGTACCCACTACAAACCGGGCCAGTCTCCTACAGACAGCACTGCCATTTCCGGTGCAGCACTACGCTGCACCACCTCCTTGTAAATGTACCCCAGGGTATCATATGTAAACAGATAACTAAAGGCTGTTACTTAGGATTGTCATCTCTGTACAATCAAAGGAACCATTGTCATGCCAGTTCCTTTCAATGTACAAAACATTTGATGGACCACTTCCAGAAAACAGTGTTTCTTCCTTTTCAGAAGCAAACTCCCAAAGTGGGACTTTGTTTCAGAAAAACAATACACTAATGACTGCCACAACCTACCCCAGGATTTGACAATAAGTGTAAAGTCCTCCCATGTCTAAAAAAGGGTAAAGTGGACAGACAGAGAGTTAGGCAGCCAGGACACTTTAAATAGGGCAATACCTGTTCTAAAGAAGTTGGCTATAAATATTTGCAGGTGTAATAAGCTAGTAACAGCACTGCGAGTGCTCAGGAGCATGATTTACAATGTCTCCTCTGATGGATCTTTTAAGTTTACTGAGACATCGAAGAATCAGCTATAATAAATTATTTTAATTTCTGTGAGTCCCACCTGGCCACCCAGTAAGGACCAAGAATTGATAATTGAAGTTAAGTAGTTTGTTTCCAATCAATAATCAATCCAATATAAATGCAGGTCACAAAAATGTAAAGAAGATGGAGGATTATAGATGGCAAGCTGAAATATTGCAATTGGTTCAGTTTCATCAAATTTAGGTACAAGGTGAATAACAACAACAGCAATATAAAAATTGAGAATCAGAAATAGGTGTTCCATGCAGAAACCCCTGCTCTTTCTCCTAAACATGAAATGATTCTATAGTCATTTATTCAGGTTCAAAATCAGGAATGAGGATGGTTGGAATGAAATTTGGAAATGTGAGAAATTGTCAGGCTAGTTAAGGTTTCAGTAGAAGTCTTCCAGATAAAGAACTAAGGGCCAGATGTAGCAAAACGCCAATTTGCGACTTGCAAATTGCGAGTCCCTGCGACTCGCAATTTGCAACTCGCAAATTGGTATGCAGTACGGTGTCTCAGACACCGACTGCGACTCGCTATGGCGTCGCTATGGGGTCGCAATGACCCACCTCATTAATATTCATGAGGTGGGTCACTAATTGCGGCCCCATAGCGAGTCTAAGCACTCGCAAACATTGAGGCCTGCTGTCGTCAGCAGACCTCCATGTTCGTGACTGCTTTAAATAAAGCAGTTTTTTTTTTTTTTTAAAGTGTAGCCCGTTTTCCTTAAAGGAAAACGAGCTGCACTTAAAAAAAAAACCTTTAGTTTCGGTATTTTTTCAGGGCAGGGAGTGGTCCCTTGGACCACTCCCTGCCCTGAAAAAATATTTGTGGGTCCATTCACAAAGTGGAAGGGGTCCCATGGGGACCCCTTCCAATTTGCAAGTGGGTTACCATCCACTTCAAGTGGATGGTAACTGCGACTCCATTTGCGACCGCATATGCGGTTGCAAATGGAATTGCATTCCACTCCGAATCGCAAATAGGAAGGGAACACCCCTTCCTATTTGCGATTCTGAAATGCATATTGCGAGTCGGTCCCGACTCGAAATATGCATTTCTGAATAGCAAAGAGGCTTTTGCGCCTCGCAAACGGCGATTTTCGCCGTTTGCGAGGCGCAAACCCTTTGCTACATCTGGCCCTAAGTGTTTAGTATGAAGCTTCACACTTGGAAATATAAAGGAAGCAGAAAGGTCTGTACCCCTCAGAGGCTAATGGAATCTACCTCAACCTCTAACACCATAGGAGTTAACAAACAGAATCTTGAAATATCAATTCTATCACTTTCCTCCCTTCCAAGAACCAATCAAATCCTGGTCTGTCATTTGCCTTCACAACACCACCTAAATTTGCCATTCCACAGCACCCGCACAGTTGCTGCAACCTCAAACATCCCCCTTTCCTGTTCCATGATGAATAGGAAACTTCAGCTGCTCATTAGATCTTCACATCTCTTTCCAAGACTCCTCTTCTCAGGCCTTACTGTCAGCAACTAGAACACAGACAATACTCTTTTTCTCCAGTTAACGAAGCCTTGAAACACACCTGCAAAGGAAAGCAATCACTATCTAAGCAAAATAAGTTTTTAAAATTAAGGCCTGTAGTCAGGCTAGCTTTAACCAACATTGAATGTGTATTTCAAATACTTCATTATATACACACACATAAATAGTTGTCAAAATAAATGCTGAACATAAAAAAGGAACACATGTTTACTTCCACATATTCAACTTAATGTGCAAATATAAAAATGGAATAATGAATACATGTAAGCATCTTAAATGAACATCAGTGTGCACGTTTATGAAGCTTCAGTCTTTCAGTGGTTACATTTCATTAATGCATTTGAATATTCATCCACATCAATAATATTAAGGCACAAAGTAAATATAATGTCAAATGTAAATTTGTATTTGGACAATGATGATGTGTAAAGGATGGAGGGCCTGATTTAGAGTTTGGCGGATACGGTTACTCTTTTACAAATAGATATCCCATCCAGCGTATTACAATTCTATTTCATCCCATGGGAATGGTAATTTGATGGACGGGCTATCCGTCATGTTTGTAATGGAGTAACCTGTCCGTCAAACTTTAAATCAGGCCCGAGTCTAAAGTGCGCTGCTCCAGCACTACAATCATTCTTAGAGAGATCCATGACGCACAAATTGCATGTAAAAGCATCAACAAATGTCAAAACATATAATTTTCATGAGTACATAGTTCATGCTTGCAACCTCATAAAAGATTAATAGGATCCTGCTTCATTAGCAGCACTACAATATACTGGTGATAACCAAAACTCCACCATATAAATTTTGATTCAATAGTAGATTGACAAAGTTCCTGCCCTTCATAGGCAGTGTCTTGGAAGAGAGTGTACTGCTTTATGAAGTTAAAATTTACTGTACCTCTTTATGCATTGACAAAACCAGGCATTCTAGCTTTTTTTAACTAAGGCAAAAAAATCAGAAATGTAGATTCAGCTCTACTCTGATATAACCATCTGAACTCTTAAGGCCATATGTAAGACCCTAGTTCCGTCACACTTGTACCATGCAATGTGGTTCATGCGTGGTGCAACTCATAAAAGAGATTTATGAAGCCACGATAAACCACCTTGCGTGGATCTGAGTGGTTTCATGAATCACGAGTAAAGCAAAGTAGCGCAAACCAATGAGTTGCATTACTTTGTCCAAGGGAGGCATTCCATGGATGTTGCATGGGTGTTTCCACGTAATATTCCTGGATTTTGATGCATTCCCAGATTTAACAGAAGTGGTAGATCTGGGAATGACCCCAAACCTCTCCAGGTGCAGTATAGTTAGGAGAAATATATTTATTTCTCCTCTTTGTTCCTCTTTCAAGGTATGCTGCATGCTACATGCAACAGGGGCACCATTGCACAATGGTGCAATGGTGCCTGTGTTGGCATTAGGCAGCCCATTGTGCACCATCTCTGGGGAAAGGAGAGGAATACACTGATGGTGCATTCCTGCCTTTGCCCTTTCACACAGCGCAGCAGGGTGACTTGCTGTGCTGCACCATTTGTCCATCGATATAGCCCTTAGTTTCTACTGCACTGTCTCAGTCTTTGTTGTGCTCCAGCAGCATTTGCTATTCCTAAGTAGATTGTTGTGCTCCAGCAGTCTCCTCAGTACTCCATTCCATCTGTGCTGTGCTCCTGAGATCTCTGCTGTGCCTCAGCAGTCTTTCCGACAGCCCACTATTTTGTGGTATGCTTCCTTAAATGTAATATGTGACATTCTTGTACATTCTGTGTTGTGCTCCAGAAGTATACATGTCCTAAATATCTCTGCTTTTATCTGTAGTTTAGGCTTTGCACCAGCAGGTTGTGGTATGTTTATTTAGTCTCTGCTATGTTTATGCTGTGTCTGCTGTGCTCTACTACTGCACTTTGTGAGGTGCTCCTTGATTCTCTGTTGTGCTCTAGCAGTTGGTGCTGTGCTCCTAAGGTCTCTCTCCCTTAGCCTTTTTCTTTCCCTTTTCTCTGCAGGCCCCATTTGTTTCCCCCTTGTCCCATTCCCCTACTTCAAGATGCTCACTGCTCTGCTCCCTATACTGCTCCTGGTGAATACCCCTCTCCTAGTCCCTTAGGTTCCCCACCACATACTCCAACACTTTTCTTATTTACGTATTGGTTTTGATGAACACCTGGCAACCGCAAATTAATTTTATTAATTTACAGTTCTAACATGGCTGTCTGCTATTTCAGAATGGTAAATAAAGAATGCCTGCCATACCTTATCATACGTACACTTATATGTGTCATGACATGCAGTTGTGTCACGATGCACATGTGCGTGCACTATAACACTTGCGTGCATCAGCAATGATCTTGAAATTCGTTTAACTAAGGAACACTCACTGAAACTTTTCCAATCGTGCACGTGCATGTGTCTTGACTCAGGTTATTCAAGATTACTCAATGTAGTTTGGCTATTATTAGTTTATACATCTTCTTAGCTGCTGTGCTAACAAAAGTAATATCTTTTATTAAAGGACAGAATAAACCACTCTCATACTATGACTGTGCATTTATTCGACAGAACTGCAGAAGTGTAAAAAGATGCAGTGTTCAAACGCCACATTTTCCATTTTACAACCCACCTCCTAATTCCCATGATCAATCCTATGATGACAGACTGATTGTAGTTCTTGTTGGTGTTTACTTGCAACATGCCATTTTGGGGTATGAAAATCTAGCCTTGCCCAATGTGCAAATAGCTCACAGACAATCATGTCCCATGAGGAAAAAAACAATTATCAGGCTGTAATAAACTGTTTTAAAACTAGAACTTGCAGACAGGGTCTAAACATAGTAGCCTAACAGAGAAGTGCAGAATGCAGAAGAGTGCTTTTCTAACTACTTTGATGGCAGGAGAGAGAGAAGGTTTATTGTAATTAATCCTACCCAAATTCCTGAAGAATGGGACACTCCTCTCTGAAATTTCATTGTGGCTGGTGGATAAAGAATCTGTGTAAACACCAACTATTTGTAATTCATGTATTGAGTGCCAAGATATTGCCATGGAAAATAGAATTCCAACCAGTTGGTAAGGATGTTTGTGAGAAATTAATCATTTGTTGAAGCCATTGGTATCCCTCTTCAAGTAATAATGGTGCACTCCTTTACAGACTCCTTTGAGGATTCAGCAATTTGAACCTCAGCTCAACCCTTGATGGCAGTAGCACAGAGCAGACTGGAGTTACATAGGGCACACAAGTATGAAGTATTTACCAGTACCAAAACACTTAGGCCCTCATCATGACATTGGTGGTAAATCCTGCTTACTGCCACGCTGACCGCCGGCAATGTACTGCTGCGGTGGCGGATAACCGTTCTGCATATTACAACACACACACACCAAACTAACACAATACAGCCACATACCCAAATCCACCAGCCCAAAGGTCAGTGATAAAGTGGCGGTCCCAACACCCATACCGTTACACCAACAGAACAACACCCACCACATCATGAAACACAAATCACCACGGTGGACATTCAATGGCAGTAAACCATTGGTGGTACACACTGCTGCGCTCAGAATGGACACCCAAAAACTAAACTACACAACACTGGCCAATTCAAACAACACACTCCTGACCCCCATACACAGACCACACCCACCCACTCACAACACTATAAAACACACACCCACATGTTATGTTCTGAAAATTTATGGAGCGCATTGCTACCCTAAGGCCTCCCAGCACTACACAAAATCTTCCAACAGCACTGCCTTAGGGACGGAGGATTAGTATCGCCATGTTTTCAGTAACCAATGGAAGGATAATTCGTGGCTAGTTTGACGTAAGTAGACCGGTAGAAATGTTCCAGAGTTTGACCCCAAGGAAGGATATAGATCTTCCACCGCATTTGGCCATTTTTATTGGTGGGATTACTGGTAAGGCTGCCGATGATGACCTAAGATGTCTAAGAGGCTTATGGAAGGTAGCCAGGGTACACAGGAATGGAGGACCTTTAACATAAGGAGCTCTATGGATGCAGCATAGTGCTTTGAACTTTACTTGCTGCTTCAATGGGAGCCACTGCAGAGTTGAAAGGGCTGGTTTAGCCAAGTCATACCTTGGTATCTTGAAAAGAAGGCGGCAGCAGTGTTCTGCACCACCTGCAATTTCTTTTAAACATAATTTGGGGCTCCCAAAAAGGCACGAGATAATTAATGCCTATATTATAAGTCTCTTTGCGATAAATGGAAGTATTTTGAAAACCTTTCTAAGGAGTCTGAATATGCCAAAACAAGTGGAAGATATTTTCTTCGCCTGTTGGTCCATGGTCAACCATGGGTCAAGCCAAACACCAAGACTCTTAATGTATCCCCAGGGAAGGGGAAGATCTCCTAGCGAGTGCAAAACAGGAGAGGTTAGATTTGGATGAGGGTGATGACCCAAGATCATGACCTCTGTTTTGTCTCCGTTTAACTTGAGTTTACACTCCAACATCCAATTGGATACTGCCCGTAGACAGGGGGCAAGTAGTGATTCAAATGAGTTCTGTGAGGTAAAAAGAGATACTACCAACTGAGTGTCATCTGTGTATGACACTAACAAGAGGTCAAATGGTTCCACTATATTAGTCAGTGGAAGCATGTAGATATGAAACAACGTAGGCCTCAGAGAGGAGCCCTGTGGCGCTCACCAACAGCTAATAAAGCAATTTGAGTAGAAGGAGCGATCGAGTACCTGAAAAGATCTAGCCTCTAGAAACTCGGTAAACCACTTTAACCCCTTCGGTGCCGCGGACGTAATGGTTACGTCCTGCGGCACAGTGCTGCTGTGCCCAGGCGGTAACCATTACATCCTGGGCACACAGCCCAGAGGGAGCGCTTGCTTAGGCAAGGGTCGCTCCCCTGGAGGGGGAAATTGTACTTAGGCCATTTCTGCCCGCTTTGGGGGCAGATTGGCCGAGTTTAGGTCAATCTGCCCCCAAGGGGGGCAGAAACCACTAGGCACCAGGGATCTTTTTTTTTGCGCCATCAGGCAAGGGGAGCGACCCCGTAGGCAAGGGGAGCGACCCCGTAGGCAAGGGTCGCTCCCTGGGGGGGATTTGGGGGGGGCATATATATTTTAGGCCATTTCGGGCAGATCGGCCTATTGTTATTAGGCCGATCTGCCCCCAGGGGGGCAGAAACCTCTAGGCGCCAGGGCTAATTTTTTTTTGTGTTTGTTTTTTTAGAGATGGAGGGGAAAATTGCATTTAGGCCATTTCTGCCCGCTTGGGGGCAGATCGGACGATTTTAGGTCAATCTGCCCCCAAGGGGGGCAGAAACCACTAGGCACCAGGGATCTTTTTTTTTCGCCGTCACGCAAGGGGAGCGACCTTATAGGCAAGGGTCCCACCCCGGGGGGGGGGGATTTATTTTAGGCCATTTCTGCCCCCCCGGGGGCAGATCGGCCTATTGGTATTAAGCTGATCTGCCCCCGGGGGGGCAGAAACCTCTAGGCGCCAGGGCTAATTTTTTTTGTGTGTTTTTTTTTGTTTGTTTTGTTTTTTTGAAGATGGGAAGCAACCCCTTAGGCAAGGGTCGCTCCCCTGAAGGGGCAAATTGTATTTAGGCCATTTCGGCCCGCTTTGTGGGCAGATCAGACGATTTTAAGTCAATCTGCCCCCAAGGGGGCAGAAACCACTAGGCACCAGGGATCTTTTTTTTTGCGCCGTCACGCAAGGGGAGCGACCCCGGGGTGGTGGGGGGAGCACATTTATTTTAGGCCATTTCTGCCCCCCCGGGGCCAGATCGGCCCATTGTTATAAGGCGATCTGCCCCCGGGCCTACCCACACAAGTGAGGTACCATTTTTATCGGGAGACTTGGGGGAACGCTGGGTGGAAGGAAATTTGTGGCTCCTCTCAGATTCCAGAACTTTCTGTCACCGAAATGTGAGGAAAATGTGTTTGTTTAGCCAAATTTTGAGGTTTGGAAAGGATTCTGGGTAACAGAACCTGGTCAGAGCCCCACAAGTCCCCCATCTTGGATTCCCCTAGGTCTCTAATTTTTAAAAATGCACAGGTTTGGTAGGTTTCCCTAGGTACCGTCTGAGCAAGAGGCCAAAATCTACAGGTAGGCACTTTGCAAAAAACACCCCTGTTTTCTGTCAAAAAATGGGATGTGTCCACGTTGTGTTTTGGGGCATTTCCTGTCGCGGGAGACTTGGGGGAACGCTGGGTGGAATGACATTTGTGGCTCCTCTCAGATTCCAGAACTTCCTGTCACCGAAATGTGAGGAAAATGAGTTTTTTTAGCCAAATTTTGAGGTTTGCAAAGGATTCTGGGTAACAGAACCTGGTCAGAGCCCCACAAGTCACCCCATCTTGGATTCCCCTAGGTCTCTAGTTTTCAACAATGTGCTGGTTTGGTAGGTTTCCCTAGGTGCCGGCTGAGCTAGGGGCCAAAATCTACAGGTAGGCACTTTGCAAAAAACACCTCTGTTTTCTGTAAAAAAATGGGATGTGTCCACATTGTGTTTTGGGCCATTTCCTTTCGTGGGCGCTAGGCCTACCCACACAAGTGAGGTACCATTTTTATCGAGAGACTTGGGGGAACGCTGGGTGGAAGGAAATTTGTGGCTCCTCTCAGATTCCAGAACTTTCTGTCACCGAAATGTGAGGAAAATGTGTTTTTTTTGCCAAATGTTGATGTTTGCAAAGGATTCTGGGTAACAGAACCTGGTCAGAGCCCCACAAGTCCCCCATCTTGGATTCCCCTAGGTCTCTAGTTTTAAAAAATGCACAGGTTTGGTAGGTTTCCCTAGGTACCGGCTGAGCAAGAGGCCAAAATCTACAGGTAGGCACTTTGCAAAAAACACCTCTGTTTTCTGTCAAAAAATGGGATGTGTCCACGTTGTGTTTTGGGGCATTTCCTGTCGCGGGCGCTAGGCCTACCCACACAAGTGAGGTATCATTTTTATCGGGAGACTTGGGGGAACGCTGGGTGGAAGGAAATTTGTTGCTCCTCTCAGATTCCAGAACTTTCTGTCACCGAAATATGAGGAAAATGTGTTTTTTTAGCCAAATTTTGAGGTTTGCAAAGGATTCTGGGTAACAGAACCTGGTCAGAGCCCCACAAGTCACCCCATCTTGGATTCCCCTAGGTCTCTAGTTTTAAAAAATGCACAGGTTTGCTAGGTTTCCCTAGGTGCTGGCTGAGCTAGGGGCCAAGATCTACAGGTAGGCACTTTGCAAAAAACACCTCTATTTTCTGTAAAAAAATGGGATGTGTCCACGTTGTGTTTTGGGCCATTTCCTTTCGTGGGCGCTAGGCCTACCCACACAAGTCAGGTACCATTTTTATCGGGAGACTTGGGGGAACGCTGGGTAGAAGGACATTTGTGGCTCCTCTCAGATTCCAGAACTTTCTGTCACCGCAATGTGAGGAAAATGTGTTTTTTTAGCCGAATTTTTAGGTTTGCAAAGGATTCTGGGTAACAGAACCTGGTCAGTGCCCCACAAGTCACCCCATCTTGGATTCCCCTAGGTCTCTAGTTTTTAACAATGTGCTGGTTTGGTAGGTTTCCCTAGGTGCCGGCTGAGCTAGGGGCCAAAATCTACAAGTAGGCACTTTGCAAAAAACACCTCTGTTTTCTGTAAAAAAAATAGGATGTGTCCACGTTGTGTTTTGGGCCATTTCCTTTCGTGGGCGCTAGGCCTATCCACACAAGTGAGGTACCATTTTGTATCGGGAGACTTGGGGGAACGCTGGGTGGAAGGATATTTGTGGCTCCTCTCAGATTGCAGAACTTTCTGTCACCGAAATGTGAAGAAAATTTGTTTTTTTAGCCAAATGTTGAGGTTTGTAAAGGATTCTAGGTAACAGAACCTGGTCAGAGCCCCACAAGTCCCCCATCTTGGATTCCCCTAGGTCTCTAGATTAAAAAAAATTGCTGGTTTGGTAGGTTTCCCTGGGTGCCGGCTGAGCTAGGGGCCAAAATCTACAGGTAGGCACTTTGCAAAAAACACCTCAGTTTTCTGTAAAAAAATGTGATGTGTCCACGTTGTGTTTTAGGCCATTTCCTTTCGTGGGCGCTAGGCCTACCCACACAAGTGAGGTACCATTTTTATCGGGAGACTCGGGGAACGCTGGGTGGAAGGAAATTTGTTGCTCCTCTCAGATTCCAGAACTTTCTGTCACCGAAATATGAGGAAAATGTGTTTGTTTAGCCACATTTTGAGGTTTGGAAAGGATTCTGGGTAACAGAACCTGGTCAGAGCCCCACAAGTCACCCCATCTTGGATTCCCCTAGGTCTCTAGTTTTCACAAATGCACAGGTTTGGTAGGTTTCCCTAGGTGCCGGCTGAGCTAGAGGCCAAAATCTACAGGTAGGCACTTTGCAAAAAACACCTCTGTTTTCTGTCAAAAAATGGGATGTGTCCACGTTGTGTTTTGGGGCTTTTCCTGTCACGGGCGCTAGGCCTACCCACACAAGTGAGGTATCATTTTTATCGGGAGACTTGGTGGAACATAGAATAGCAAAACAAGTGATATTGCCCCTTGTCTTTCTCTACAGTTTTTCCTTCCAAATATAAGAGAGTGTGTAAAATAGACGTCTATTTGAGAAATGCCCTGTAATTCACATGCTAGTATGGGCACCCCGGAATGCAGAGATGTGCAAATAACCACTGCTCCTCAACACCTTATCTTGTGCCAATTTTGGAAATACATAGCTATTTTTTACTCTTTATTTTTCAGCAAATGAATTGCTGTATTTCCGGTATAGAATGAAAACCCAAGGCAGGGTGCAGGTCATTTATTGGCTCTGGGTACCTAGAGTTCTTGATGAGCATACAAGCCCTATATATCCCCGCAACCAGAAGAGTCCAGCAGATGTAACGGTATATTGCTTTAAAAAATCTGACTCTGAAGGAAAAAGTTACAGAGTAAAACATAGAGGAAAATTGCAGATGTTTTCACCTCAATTTCAATATTTTTTTTTTCAGTTGTTATTTTCTGTAGGAAACCCTTGTAGGATCTACACAAATTACGCCTTGCTGAATTCGAAATTTTGTCTACTTTTCAGAAATTTTTGGTTTCTGGGATCCAGCATTGGTTTCATGCCCATTTCTGTCACTGACTGGAAGGAGGCTGAAAGCACAACAAATCGTAAAAATGGGGTATGTCCCAGTAAAATGGCAAAATTGTGTTGAAAAATTGTGTTTTCTTATTAAAGTCTGCCTGTTCCTGAAAGCTGGGAAGCTGGTGATTTTAGCACCGCAAACCCTTTGTTGATGCCATTGTCAGGGAAAAAACCACAAGCCTTCTTCTGTAGCCCTTTTTTCCAATTTTTTTGAAAAAAACGAAATTTTTACTGTCTTTTGGCTAATTTCTTGGCCTCTTTCTGGGGAACCCACAAAGTCTGAGTACCTCTAGAATCCCTAGGATGTTGGCAAAAAAGGACGCAAATTTGGCGTGGGTGGCTTATGTGAACAAAAAGTTATGAGGGCCTAAGCGCAAACTGCCCCAAATAGCCAAAAAAAGGCTCAGCACAGGAGGGGGAAAAGGCCTGGCAGCGAAGGGGTTAAAGCATGCCCTGTGACTCCAATTTCCCTCATTCTCTGGAGTAGGATACAATGATCTACAGTGTCGAAGGCAGCACTGAGATTGAGGAGCACGATTGCCGAAACCATTCTCTGATCTATGCGCTTCCAGATTTCTTCCGTAACTCCAATCAATGCTGATTCTGAGCTATGAAAGGGTGCGAAGGCTGTCAACATAGAGATGGGTCTGTAGTTATTTAGAACAGAAGGGTCTAGGTTGGGCTTCTTCAGAAGGGGTTTCACGATTGCGTGTTTCCTCTGTGGAGGGATGGAGCTGCTATCCAGTGACAGATTCAACAAATCGGTCAGAATAGGAACTATTATTGTCGATCCTTTTGCAAAGATTGATGGGGGTGCAGGATCCAGAAGAGATCCTGATTCAAGGGTACTTAATAGCTTTAGAATCTTTTCTCGGGAGAGAGGCGGAATCCGTATTATGCCCACTGAGCCCTTGAAACATTGCTTGCTGATGTCCTGAGAGCTGTGGGATCCTATCGGAAAGTCTGAATAGATAGCTGAGATTTTCTTCTGAAAAAAAGAGCCTAGATCGTTACTGTGTTTACAGGAAGCTTCTACGTCTTCGATTTGAGACTGTGGAAAGGCAATTTATCTTAATAGATGAAAAGTTTCTGTAGGGGAGTTGGCACTCTGTTCCATTTTGGCTGCATAATCGGATCTGTTCTCCTTTAATTTCTGCATGAAACTGTATAATTACCTTCCTATAGTCTTCTTTAGTAGGATATCATAAGATTTTCTCCATTTCCTCTCCAGACGTCAACAGTCCCTTTTTAATAATCGAACCTCAGTAGAAAATCAAGGGGCACTTTTTTTTCGATGACCACCCCACCTTGATGAACGAAGGAATGTGATGGCTAAGCTAATGCTGATCCACTTGTTGAATATTTCTAAGGAATCAGCCATATTCCCATTGAGGGCAGGTTTTAAATTCTCTAGGCCACCAATCCACTCATTAACCTTTAGCGAGTGCCAACGCCTATATGGTTGAGTTATAATTATAATAATAACCCACACCCCTTTACATTATAATTATAACAATAACCCACAACCCAATCCTTGCCACCAGTCAGATATCAAGACCACTGTGACAAATGCACACACACACACCATATATCCCTATCCATTGCAAGGAAGATGGAGCTATGGCGTAGAATCATGGACAGGGTGAACGCTGTGGAACAGCATCCAAGAACAAGGTACAACATCAGGAAGAGGTGGAATGACCTATGGGGGAAGGTATGTTCTGTGGTAGCAAGGCACCAGCTCGCCATACAGAAGACTGTTGGTGGATCCCTACCTCCTCCCCCACAGCTCACAGCATGGGAGGAGCAAGTCTTGGCATTACTGCATCCTGAGGGACTTGCTGGAGTAGCAGGAGGACTGGACACTGGTGAGTCAATATTAATTACTTATCAATCCCTATACCTGCATGCCATCTCACACCCTCAGTCCCATCATTCCACGCCATCCCACACACTGAACCTACACATATGACTAACCCCAATGCCCAGCCCTGCATGCAATACCAATGCATGGACAGCCCTCCCAGCCCTGCATGGAAACCCATCACCAAAGCATGCATAGCATAGGGGAACTAACAATCCCACAATACATCACCATACACAATCAAAGGTGGCAGGGAAAAAGCAACCATAGAGCGGAGGATAGGGATGTACAACACGTCACGGGCATGAAGCATAGTACATCTCTTACACAACCACAAGTGCCCCAGCCAATCTCAGTAGAGAGAAGGTGCCATGACTATCCAGTCCCCCAACAGAAAGTGTCCCAGTGATGACAGCAACTCTGGATTCCAAGATCTGGATCAACAACCTGGTCTATCCGGGACCACTGGACAGTCGGCCACTCCAGCCCACTCACAGTCCACCACAGAGCCTCCCCCATCAGTTACCAACACCACAGCACCCACCCAGCGTACCCACACCTCTGTCCCCAGGACACGTCAATCAGCCGAGTGTCCACTTGTACAGGGACCCCAGTCCACACCTCATACCCAAGACAATCATGAACCTGGGGTCCGTAGCAGTGGACACACCGTTCAGGGGACAGGGACACAGGGCAACAGGTACACTGGGAGGACTGCTTTGCGCCAGGGGGAGGACAGGCGCAGGGGACTGACTCTCCACAAGGCACTCACCAATGTCCTGGGTACCTACCAACAATCCCAGGACACAATAGGCCAGATCTTTACCAGCATGCAGGAGAACAAGCAGCTGCAGGAGGAACACCATTGGGAGATCAGGGAGGACTTGCAGGCACTCAACACCACCATGATCTCCATAGCAGGGGTGCTAGCAGACATGGCTAACATCATGAGGGAATAGACAGCACACCAGCGGGCCCCTACCACTAGCCAGTCTATTGACCAACCCTCCACTCCCGCTGCAGCTATTGGACAGGAGGCCCCGCCACAGGACCCATAGGCCACCAGCACCCCTCCCCCTGCAGAAGGTGAACCCCGCAAACATTCCCTGCGAACCAGATAGAAGCCAGAGACACTTGCCAAGACCACCACCAAGAAATTAGACTCTCCTGATTGTCCCCCTTGTGTCCCACCCTGTCACCTTGTCCTCTTTGAACTGCCATTCCTCCCCTTCCTATGGCCCCTTGGACACTGGACCTGTGCTACAAACAGATTGAAACAACACCCTGGACTTTCTTCTACCATCACCCCATTCCATTGCACTTTACCCTCAATTATATAACACTACAATAAGCACCCTTGAACACAATTTGAGTAGCACTGTTTTATGTGTCTTTAATGTACATTTGTAGGAACAGTCACATCAGTGCAAATAATCTGAACACTGTGATAGCTTACAAATAATGACCTGGAACAGTCTGTAGTGATGACATCAGAACAATGTTGTCATATCACCAACATCTAAAACATGATAAGCCATAGGTGACAGTAAGCTGAGATGGAAAGGAAGTGAATGCCATCATGCCACAGGAACACAGATAAATCAATAGTCAGAGTAATGGTCAGCTCCACTGTCTCACCTGTTTGTCATTGGAAGTATTGTCATATAACTGTTGTTCTGTTGTCCTCATCCTTACTGTCCTGAGGGTTCACTGCTGCCACAGGGTCTTCTCCAGTCCCCTCCTCCTGCAGAAAAGGCACAAGTCATCTGAGGGCCAGGTTGTGCAGCATGCCACTACTATCTGGCAGACCTTTACGAATGACTAGCACAGAGATCCACCTGTCAGATGGAGGCACCTGAACCTGGCCTTCAGGAGGCCGAAGGTCCTTTCAATAATTCTCCTGGTTCACCCATGTGCCTCATTATAACGTTCCTCAGCCCCTGTCCTGGCATTCCTCACAAGGGTCAGCAGCCACGATAGGTTTGGGTATCCAGAGTCACCTGCAAGTACTGAGGGACAACATTTAGCCTTACACAATCCTATAGGGAGAACACCTGATGGCATACACTGACATACAGTGGGTGGGGGATCTGGCTCACCTATTAGCCACATCCTGTGCCTCTGTATTTGGGCTATCACATTTAGGATGCTGCTATTCCTCAGAACGAAGGTGTCATGCACTGACCCAGGATACTTGGCAGTGACGTGGGAGATATACTGCTCCGCCAGGCAAACCATTTGCACATTCAGTGAGTGGAAACACTTAAGATTCCCGAGCACCTGTTCATTCTGGCGGGGGGGACTAACATAATATGGGGGTCATTACAACATTGGCGGTAAAAGCCACTTACCGCTGTGCAGAAGACTGCCAATACACCGCGGCCACGGAATTCCGCCACAGCTATTATGACACACATCTCGGAATCCACCGAAATTCGGACACCCACACAAGTCCACCACACCAAAGGTCAGTGATAAACTGGCAAAAACAAATCCTCCACCGTCACGCCAACAGAAACACGCCCATGCTATAATGACCCACAAATCCATGCGGCGGTCTTTCAACCGCGGTATTCCATTGGCGGTACACACCGCCGCGCTCATAATACACACACATCTCCAAAACACCGCCACATTGGACAATTCAAAATACACACACTTGATACACATACAAACACCACTCCCACACAACCAACACAATATAAAAAACACACCCACAACACCCACAAACCCCTACGACCAAAAATGAGAGACGAAGGCGACAGAGAGAGCACAGCAATAGACAACCCCACCACACAGAGGCACACGACACCATCACCCACATAACATCCACACATCAAACCACCCCACACCACTACACATCACCACACTCATCACCACATACACCACCCCACACATCACCTACACCACCTCATGGCACGCCAAAGACACCCCAGGTTTTCGGAGGAGGAGCTCAGGGTCATGGTGGAGGAAATCGTACGGGTAGAGCCACAGCTATTTGGATCACAGGTGCAGCACACCTCTATAGCTAGGAAGATGGAGCTATGGCGAAGAATCGTGGACAGGGTCAACGCAGTGGGACAGCACCCAAGAAATCGGGAGGACATCAGGAAGAGGTGGAACGACCTACGGGGGAAGGTGCGTTCCGTGGTCTCCAGACACAACATCGCGGTTCAGCAGACTGGCGGCGGACCCACACCTCCTCCCCCACAACTAACAACATGGGAGGAGCAGGTCTTTATCATTATGCATCCTGAGGGCCTTGGAGGAGTCGGTGGAGGAATGGACACTGGTAAGTCAAATCTTAACTATCATATCCCCCACCCTACCTGCATGCTGTCACACACCCCCACCCTCACCCCCTCCCTTATCACTCCAACTCCTCACTAATGTACTAATAACACGAACCACACATCCCAACACCAAGCCCTGCATGACACAACAAAGCATGGACACCCATAACTAAAGCATGCCCACTGCACATACCCATAACAACCCCTAACCATCATCTCACAAGCCCCCACATAGGAATGCTAGCACTGGGGTACATGGTCACCCACCCATTGCACACCATGACACACACAGATGCAATAATCATGCTTTTATACCCCTGCAGGACCACTACCTAACGTCACCAGACAGGAGGGTCCAGACATCTCTACCCCACCCACAGAAGAGGCCCACAGTGATGACAGCAGCGCTGGCCATCTGGATCCAGATGACCAGACCGGACCATCGTGGGCCTCGGGACAGTCGGTTCCCCTTGCACAGGCACAGCCCAACACTGACCTTCCACCCTCTGGAAACACCAGTACAGCATCCACCTAGCGGGCCTATACCTCTGTCCCCAGGACACGTCAATCAGCTGTGTGTCCACCACTACAGGCAACCCAGGCTAACCCACCACCCCAACAACAACAGGGACCTTGGGGCAGTGGTAGTGGGCACATGGTCCAGGGGACGGAGGCACAGGAACACAGGGGAACTGGGAGGGCTGCTGTACGACAGGGGGCGGACAGGCCAAGGGAACCCACTCTCCACGAGGCCCTCTCCTCCATCATGGGAGCATACCACCACTCCCAGGAGACGATGGCTACGGTCCTGGCCAAGTTTCAGGAGACCCAGTGCCTGCAGGAGGAACAGTATTTGGGGTTCAGTGAGGAACTCAGAACCATCAGCTCCGCCCTGGGCACCATCATAGGGGTGCTGAAGGACATACAGAACACCATGAGGGACACTGTGGCACTCCAAGGGGCCCCTGACACTAACATGGACGAATAACTGCCCACCACCGCCGGCGCTAGTGGACAGAAAGCCCCGCCACAGGACCACCACACCAGCACCCCACCCCCTGCAGACGGAGAACCACCCCGCAAGCGGTCCCTGAGATCCAGGAACAGAACAGAGCACGATGGCAAGCCCTTCGTCAAGAAATTAGACCACCCTGATTGTCATTCGACTGTCCCACTTTGTAACCCTGTCCATATTGGAACTGCCCCAGCTCCACTTCCTGTGCCCATATGGGCAGTGCACCTGTGAGACTAATAGACTGGACTCTGCCATGGACATTCCTCCATCATCACCCATCACCATTTTACCACCCCCTCCAATAATTAGCAGTTCAATAAACACCCTTGAACCACAAAACAATCTGGAGTCAGTCTGTGATTTTGAAAATGTTTATTAGCTATGACAATGACAAAATCCATTTGAAAATGTAATGTCAACATACCTATGTCACACATCACAAGTCCATGAAGGATGCAAGCAGATGACACACGTTGGTAACCACACCTGTGAAACCGTCATGGAAATGTACAACTCAGTTACCAAATACTGCTTGTAATTGACAGACAGGATAGAGGTAGAAGTGTGGAAGTAAATGTATTAGTAAAGAAAGTATTCTCACCTGTGTGTCACTGGAAATATTGCTGTATGAGTCCCTGTTGTCAATGTCTTCTTCCTCTGCTTCCTCCTCATCACTGTCCACAGGCTCCACAGCTGCCACAACACCGTCATCTGGACCATCCTCCTGCAGAAAAGGCACCTGGCGTTGCAAAGCAAGATTGTGAAGCATAGAGGAGGGGATGATGATCTGGCACACCTTCCTTGGTGAGTAGAATAGGGAACCACCTGTCATATGGAGGCACCTGAACCTGCCCTTCAGGAGGCCGAAGGTGCGTTCGATCACCCTCCTAGTCCGCCCATGGGCCTCAGTGTAGCGTTCCTCTGCCCTGGGATTTCTCACTGGGGTCAATAGCCATGACAGTTTGGGGTAACCAGAGTCCCCTCATAGCCACACCCGGTGCCTCTGGAGTTGACCCATCACATAAGGGATGCTGCTATTCCGCAGGATGTAGGCGTCATGCACTGAGCCAGGGAACACAGCATTGACCTGCGAGATGTACTGGTCTGCCAAACATACCATCTGTACATTCATCGAATGATAACTCTTCCGGTTCCTGTACACCTGTTCACTCCTGTGGGAGGGGACCAGAGCTACATGGGTCCCATCAATGGCACGTATGATGTTAGGGATATGTCCCAGGGCATAGAAGTCACCTTTAACTGTAGCCAAATCCTCCACCTGAGGGAAAACGATGTAGCTCCTCATGTGTTACAGCAGGGCAGACAACACTCTGGACAACACGTTGGAAAAAATAGGCTGGGACATCCCTGATGCAATGGTCACTGTTGTTTGAAATGACCCACTTGCTAGGAAATGGAGCACTGATAGCACCTGCACTTGAGGGGGGATTCCTGTGGGATGGCGGATTGGTGACATAAGGTCTGGCTCCAACTGGGTACACAGTTCTTGGATTGTGGCACGGTCAAACCTGTAGGTGATGATTAAATGTCACTCCTCCATTGTCAGCAGGTCCACCAGCGGTCGGTACACCGGAGGATTCCGCCATCTCCTCACATGTCCCAGCTGACGGTGCCTAGGAAGGACAACAGCAACAACAGAGTCAAGCAATTCAGAGGTATGTACCCACAGCTACACAGAACACGAAACAAAATCCAAAAAGTTGTCTGTATGTGTGTTGAGTCCAGGCCTAGGTATGTGTGACGCAGTTGAAAATGAAGCCATGTGGGCCCCTGCAATGGCGCATGCCTGACCTCTAAAGTGGGACAATTGGATGTGAGGTAACAATGCTGGCATTGTACACCGTCGCGGTAGGCGGTCGTAGACCGTGGCACAATGCTGCATTGGTTAACATTGGACCCTATGTGTCCCAGGAGCCAATGACGAAATGCGCCGGCGGTGATGATACGCACCGCCGCGGACGTGACTGCCATTTTCTATCTGTTCAATCACTCAATACCTGATCTTCGACAGGAGAGGACCTACACTGCAAGTGCTGCTGCGACCTCGGTCTGGAAGAGACAGTGGCTTGTGCATCTGGGGAAAGGGCCCCTGCCTTCACTGCACAGGAGCTGGAGAAGCTCGTGGACGGGGTCCTCCCCCAGTACACGCTACTCTACGGTCCTCAAGACCAACAGGTGAGTACATAGGGTGCAAGTTGTATGGCCAAGGCATGGGTGGAGAGTGCTGGAAGTAAGAAGGAAGGGGGCAGAGTTCTGCGAGCATGAAGGAGTGTGAATGCATGTGCCACATGGCAAGGGCAGGGATGTGGGCCACTCACTTCGACGGTGCAGTTGGTAATGACTTCTCTTCTTCCCCTGTACATGTCATGTAGGTCAGCGCCCAACAGAAGAAGGATATTTGACGTGCCATCGCCAAGGACGTCCGGACTCTGGGGTCCACCAGAGATGGAGCACCCACTGCCGTAAAAGATGGGAGGACATTCGCCACTGGAGCAAGAAGACAGCGGAGGCTCTGCTGGGGATGGCCTCCCAACGTGGGAGGGGTGCCCGTCGAACCATGACCCCCCTGATGTTCCGGATCCTGCCGGTGGCCTACCCTGAGTTGGATGGGCGCTTGAGGGCATCACAGCAGACACAAGGGGGTGAGTACACTATCATTCTGCGGACTTTGTGCGCAGTGAAGGTGTCTGGGTGGGGGAGGAGGGCTGTGTGTTTCCCTAGGCCAGGGCGAGTTCCGTAGGCTAGGCCCCTCCGTAATGCAGGCCATGTGCCACTCCACCCCAACTCTTTAGAGTGCCAAGTACAGGTATACATGCCCCTGTGTCATCTATGTGTGCAGATGTCCACCATAGCCATGTAGGCCATATCCCAGGAACTGGATCTGTAGAGCCCAAAAGCGCTGCGTAGTGCAGGGGGCTGCTGTGTCTGTATTGTCCACCAACGGTAGCGGTAAGCCATGCGCTCAACCTGTCTTTCTTCTGTTTCCCCACGCCTTTTTGTGTTCTCCCTGTTCTTTTGTGCATCAGCATCATCAGGCGGAGGTACAGTGGCACCGGAGCACGAGGGGGATGCATCCCACATGGCCATGGAGGGCCACACCATGGACTCAGAATACACCAGTGGGACGGAGGGCGACGGGAGCTTCACGGCGGTCACCGGATCAGCAACTAGCAACACGGACTCGCCCTCCGAGGGGAGCTCCCTTGTGGTGGCGGCACCATCTGTGCCCCCCACTTTTACAGGTACAGCTGCTACCCCCCCACCAGCACCGCCCTCCCAGCAGCCCCTCAGCCTTCACGCCGTGCCCGCTCACCCAGGAGGGTGGGCATCACCTTCGCCCCAGGCACCTCAGCCCCTGTCACCCTGCTGCCCTCATTGAGGAGGCCATTGACCTCCTCAGGTCACTCACTGTTGGGCAGTCTACCATTGTGAATGCCTTCCAGGGTGTAGAAAGGGAGTTGCAACACACTAATGCATTCCTGGAGGGCATTCATTCTGGTCAGGCTGCCCATCATCAAACCCTGAAATCTCTGGCCTCAGCACTGATGGCACCCATTGTCCCTGTGTCTATCCTCCCCCCTCCATCTTCCTCCACCCAGACTCAATCCCCTGTACCTCAGCCTATCCCAAGCACACCATCAGACCAGCCTGTACACACGTCAACATACAAGGGAAGCTCAGGCAAACATAAGCACCACACATCCCACAGGCACTCACGCAAGCATCACACACATACAGACACAGAATCATCCACTGCCTCCACTGTGTCCCCCTCCTCCTTGTCTCTCTCCTCCCTCCCAGTGTTGTCTACACTCTCACCTGCATGCACTACCACTACAGCCACTAGGACTCGCACCAGAACACCCATCACCACAACCCGCTCACCTGCACTCACCACCCCCACTACCATTTGTGTCTGTGACGCCCCCTCCCAAAGTACACAAACGCGGGCACACACACACCCAACATCCATCCACCTCACGACAGCCTCCAGAACATGCACCTGCACCCAAATCATCAAAAGTTACACCTCCTACAACCACCTCCTCTTCCTCCACTCCCAGACCCCCTCCAGCTACCCGTCCCAGTGTTCTTCAGAAACGTTTCCTGAGCAACGTTGACCTCTTTCCCACCACCCCCTCCTCCAATTCATAGGTCCCGTAGTAGCACCTCAGACAAAAAATGTCCGGTACCAGTGGTGCCTGTTAGAGGTATGTGGAGGGCACCAGGGCAGCCAGTGTGACACGGAGCCAAAGCACAGCCAGTCCCCCCGTGAAGCACCAGAAGTTGGACAGTGCCCGACGGGAGAGGGTGAAGACTCCTGCCGGCAAAGCCGCTCACAAGGGTCCCAGGGGAGTGTTGAGTCAGCTGTGACTCTTCCCAAGGTGGGGAAGGGGCAGAAGAAAGCGCCAAAGTCTGGGAAGAGCAGCACGGCGGAGAAGGCCGCCATCATCCCCACTGCCCAGGATGCCACCACCAGCCCCATCGTCACTGGCCAGGAGACCACCGCCAGAGTCAGTGCCCAGAAGGGCAGCACAATCGTCACTGGTCAATAGACCACCGCCAGAGTCAGTGCCCAGGAGGGCAGCACAATCGTCACTCGTCAGGAGACCACCGCCAAAGTCAGTGCCCAGGAGGGCAGCACAATCGTCACCGGTCAGGAGACCACCGCCAGAGTCAGTGCCCAGGAGGGCCCCGGCAGCCACAGCCCCGCTGGGCAAATGAGGGACCGCCATGGCAAGCACCGCTGCACAGGTCAGAGACAGCAAAGTCAAGCACCGCTGAACAGGGCAAAGACCGCCATGGCAAGCACCGCTGAACAGGTCAGAAACTGCAAAGTCAAGCACCGCTGAACAGGGCAAAGACCGCCATGGCAAGCACCGCTGAACAGGGCAAAGACCGCCCTGGCAAGCACTGCTGAACAGGGCAAGCACTGCCAACTCAAGCATCACTAGCCCATGTGCGGCAGGGGCAGTGACGGAACTGGGACCGTCACGGGGAGAGTGATGCACTCTGGGCACCAGTCCCCCTCCAGAACCAGTGGAGAACAGCATCCACTACCTGAGTCCTTAACAGGACGAAGCACTCTGGGCACCAGTCCCCCTCCAGAACCAGTGGAGACTGTTATCCAATTGAGAGTCTGTGGCTTTGCACTCCCCAGGATGGTACAGTGGGCAAACCACCCACTGCAAAGACTTGTGAGACTGTGGCTTTGCACTCCCCAGGATGGTACAGTGGGCAAACCACCCACTGCAAAGACTTGTGAGACTGTGGCTTTGCACTCCTCAGGATGGTACAGTGGGCAAACCACCCACTGCAAAGACTTGTGAGACTGTGGCTTTGCACTCCCCAGGATACGTCAATGGGCATGGAGCCCCGTCGTGGATCTGGCGTGGTGCTGTCATCCGGCTGAGGTGCCCCCCCTTCCCTTCCCCCTGAGGTGCCTGTTGTATTTCTATCTGATGCCCCTGCAGTGTTCTCTCTGTTTCTGGACAGGTATCGTGTGTGGGCCTCGCCCATGCATTTTGGGGCCAGTGGTCCACGGACATTGAATGGTGCATACCTGCACTATTAATCGTGTTGTATATTTTTGGAATGTGTATATATTTCTGTATATATTAGCTTACTGTATTTTGATACATTACAATGGTTGTACTCATTTCCTTTTGTCTTTGCATTCTTCCGGGGGGGTTGGGGGTTGTTACTGTGATGTTTGGAAATGCATTGATGTGTGTGTTGTAGTGTGCGAAGGTCGGGGTGGGGGTGTTGCATGTGTGTGTCCCTGACTTTTGCCTCCCCATCCCCTATGTCGTAGGTGCAGTACTCAACGTTGTCTTCGGTGCTGGCGTTGCTGATGTTTGTAGAGGAGCAGGAACACTATCGCAGGGAGTATTTGGAGTTCCGGCTCCATGGTGCCCTCCTTCCTCGTGGAGTGTGTTAAGGTAAGTGTTTTCCCATTGAAATGGCTGTTTCCGCCGTGTTTTTATCCATGGTGAATCCGCCCCGGAAAAGGTGGCAGATTGGCCTGTTTTAATACTGTGGGCGGTACTTTGTCTTCCGTCTGTCTGTTGGCTGTGACCGCCGCGCTGCTTGTCTGTACTGCCGTGGCGGTCGGAGTGTTAAAGTGGCTGTCTATGTTGGCGGTTTGCACCACAGTCATAATTCCCTTTCTTTTCCGCCGGCCTGTTTGCGGTCTTACCGCCGCTTTAACACCGTCCGCCAGGGTTGTAACGCCCCCCTATGTGTACCGCTAATAGCACCAATTATATTGGGGATGTGGTCCATTGTATAGAATCCTGTCTTTATGGTGGCCAAATCTTCTACCTGGGGGAAAGGACTGTAGCTGCACATGTATTTCACCAGGGCAGACAAGACCCTTGCCAGCACAATAGAAAACATTGGCTGTGACATTCCAGCTGCCAAGCCAACTGTCAGTTGGAAAGAGCCAGTTGCCAGGAAATGGAACACTGATAGCACTTGCACAAGAGGGAGGATCCCAGTGGGATGACGGATAGCTGATATCAGGTCAGACTCCAATTGGGCACACAGCTTGGTGATTATAGCCCTGTCCAGTCTATAGGTGAGTATAATGTGCCTGTCCTCCAGTGTAGCCAAGTCCACAAGGGGTCTGTACATGGGGGTTCTTTTTCTCCTCCCATTCATCTGCAGCGGTAGGTATCTAAGGGTCACAAGAGTGAGTAGGCTGTCACAATTTGAACATTGGAACCACAATCTCAGTGTACATGTTGCATTTATGTGATGGGACAGTGGTAGTGACAGGTATGTGCAAATCTAGGCAGTGATGCAGTAAAGGTTAATCTGATGGTTGTGCATCTCCATGACATGGCATCCAACTGTCCTGTATGTAGGTACAGGTGGAAGTGGCGGAAGGCGGTCTTGCATTCCTGTGCAATTCCTCATTGGATAATATAGGGCTCTATGGAGTACAGTGGCCAATGGGGAACTGCAGACCTGACCACCATTTTCTATCTGATTCCTCACTTGTTTCCTGACCTTCAACCGGAGAACACCTACACTGCATTTGCTGCTCTGACCTGTGTCTGGAAACTACCATGGCCTGTGTGACCGGGGAAAGGGCCCCTGCCTTCACTTTGGAGGATTTGGAGCAAGTGGTGGATGTGGTCCTACCCCAGTATAGACTGCTGTTTGGGCCTCCAGACCAAATAGGTGAGTATACCTTGGGCAGAATGCATGTGGTAAGGATGCATGGAGATTTGTGTGCAAGCATTGTGTCATTGGGGAATGTAATGTGGTGGTGTACACGGTGTGCTCCGGCCGATGTGTGTGCCAATGGTGATGGAAACGGGATTGGTGTGCCATATGTGTGACAGGCTGGATTATATGTGTAATGTGTAATGGTGTCCTCCCATCTGTATCGCCTCTGCAGGTTAGCACCCATCAAAGGAACGGATTATGGTGTGCCATCGCCAAGGATGTGTGGACCCTGGGGGTCTATGGCAGATGGACCACCCAGTTTCGGAAACTGTGAGAGGACCTGAGATGCTGAGCATGGAAGACCGTGGAGGCCCACCTGGGGATGGCCTCCCAACGAGGAAGGGGTGCCTGTCAGAACTTGACCCCCCTGATGGCCCGCATGCTGGCGGTGGCCTACTCAAAGCTGGATGGCCGCTTGAGGGCATCACAGCAGCCACAAGGGGGTGAGTACAGTGGGAATTACTATAATAATTGGTAGGTGGCATGGGATCCGGGTGGTGGGTGTCAGTTAGTGGGTGCCCCTTAATGCCATGCCAGACATTGCAGCATGATCCAGCTAAAGGGTAATGGTTGAAAGAGAAAAAAGGTAATGGAGCTAGGATGCATTCCATATCAGACAAGGCTTAATGGGTCACTGGAGGTGTGCAGCTGGCCATGTTTAGCCCTCATCTTGCTGTTGTATCTAGCCAAAACAATGGCAGTGCAATGCATAGTGCCCAATCCTGATCCATGTGTGTGATGGAGCTGTGTATGCCAACAGTGGTGTTGGTGCAGTAATTGACCCTGTGTTCTCTTTCTCTCCCCCCCTTTATCTTCTATCATCCCGTCCATTTGTGTATTAGCATCATCTGGCAACAGAGGGAGCTGCATTCCACAGTACCCAGGAGGCAGAGTCCAACAACGCTGAGGGAAACAGGGGGATGGAGGGCGAGGCAAGCACCACAGCTGAGACAGGAGGTCACAACACAGACTCAGATACCTCCTCCCATGGAGGCTCCCTGGTGGTGGTAGACACCTCTGTGTCCACCCCAGCTGCAGGTACAGCCACCACCCCATACCAGCACCGCCCTCCCAGTAGCCCCTCAGCGAGTTGTCTGTGCCCGCTCACCCAGGAGGATGGGCATCACCTTCGCCCCTGGCACCTCAGACCCTGCCCCAGTGAGCCCTGATGCCCTGAGTGAGGAGGCTATTGACCTCCTGAGATCCATCTCTGTAGGGCAGTCAACCATTGTGAATGCTATCTAGGGGCTGGCATCTCTGATGCAGCAATGCAATGCATTCCTGGAGGACATCCACAGTGGATTGGCGGCCCAACAGAGATCGATTCAGGCTCTGGCCTCCTCTCTGATGGCAGCCATTGTCACTGTCCGTACCGTTCCCCCTCCAACTACCACTTCCCAGTCCCTGTCTCCTCAACCCCAACCCATTCCATGCACACATACAGATGAGCATGTACACAAGACAACACACAAGATTAGCACAGTCAAACGCAGGCACCACACTTCAACACAGAAGCACTCACACAAACACCAGAAATTTGCAGACACAACAACATCCACTACCTCCACTGTCTCCCCTCCTCCTCCACTTTTCTCACAGACATATCCACACCCACACATGCATGCACTGATTTAACAGCCACCACCAGCCTCACCACACCAAGCAGCACGCACACCTCACTAGCAGACACCTCCACAACGTCCATGCAAGCGTCCCCTGTGTCCTCTCCAACCCTGTCTGTCCCCCCTCCTAAAGCACACAAATACAAGCACTCAGACACCCAACAGCCATCCTATAATAAATGTGTACACTGTTCCAAGAAAGAATATTATCAAAGAGGATGAGAAAAAGACTGAAAAAAGGTATTGTAGGAGTGCCCTCAAGCATCACTATAGGCATCATCATTGGGCTAACTCCTCGCCAGACCGGCACTGCAATGTCTGACGGGCCACCACACAAAGGTGGTGGCTCTTCAATCGGAAGATGGTTCTGCAGGTCAAATTAAGTCCGCAGAACGTGCTGACAGAGGAGAAAAGGAGAGTGAAGGATGTATAAAGTTGGCTATGAGCACCTAATAACAAAATTTAATGCTTATAGTGAGGGTCAGGCCAAGATTAAAAACAAGTAGGAGTATCAAGGGAATAATGTCTCCTATACTCCTAAGTGAAGGGAAGGAGGGAAGAATCTTCACTCCTAACACTGGGTCGACATGTTTCGCGCCTACTCGGTCAGGGATTGATCCACTGGCGCTTCATCAGGACCGTTTAGTTGTAACTTCTCCTTAATATACAGAAAAACAAAAAAACAAAAAGACAAAAAAACACAAAGACCGTAAATGCTGGGAGGTCACTTACAGTCTATGGACCAGTCGTCACAGTCAGTCTAATAGAAAGTCACCCTGCATAGGAGACAAAACACTTATGTAAAACAAAGTGCAGTAGAAAGACATAAATTGGTGTCTTGTTGGAGAGTAGTAAATGTGATAGGCATCAGGTCCCAAAGGAAAAACGTGGAGAAAAAGGTAAACATAATAGAAGGCTTACCATCCCATGTAAAGACAGGGCATCATAGGGACGCGTAAACCTCATAACCAAGGTGAGTTCACTAAATATGAAAAGATGTAAAGTATATAATCAAGTACAACTGAAACATCAGTGGTAGATTAGAGTCATGTTTATACAGGATTCCCACATTCAGATTGATCAAAGTGAGAGAATTCCATGTCTAAAAAAATATAGTCATATCTCTATAATGATATATTTATACACGATCTCATAGTGTTCAACACACACAAAATGTCGAGTCTATCAGAGGTATGTGGGTCCACATCTAGATAACTTACAGAGATAAAGGTGACATCCCAGCTCCTAAGTATATGGGTATATGGCCCATCATTCGAATCAGGCAATGAACACTTGTGGCAAACGATTATTAATAGGTTGAAGTTGAAGTTCAGCTTAATATCAAATATAAACGGAGGACTGTGTGCTCATTCAGAGTGCCTCTATACGCGCTAAGCCACTCGTTTACTAGCAAGATTAGAATTCGAACAGGCTATGCAAATGCGTTCGGCGTGTAAGACGCTCACTTACTTGAACTCCTTTGATGGTATGCTCTTAGCCTACCCGAGGACACGTGCCCCGCAACACAGGCAACGCGCGTCTGTCCACCTCACATCAGCACACTCACCATGCACCTGCACCCAAGTCCAGCAGACATACTCCCTCAAACTCCACTCCCATTCCTCCTCCCTCTTTCAGCCCTACCATCCCTAAACAGCTTTTCCTTGCCCAACTTGACCTCTCACCCAGCCCTGCCTGTAAGAGCAGGGTCCCAACAACCCAGACCTCAGCCATACAGTCCACGTGGACAGTGGAGGTGCTCCTAGTCATGGAGGCAAGACAGTGATGGTTCCCACTCCACCAGCCAGGAAGGGTAAGCCCTCGACTCCTGCCATGAAGGGGAAGGGGGCCGCACCTCCTTCCATGAAGGTGAAGAAGCCCTCAACTTCTGCCATGAAGGGGAAGAAGCCCTCAACTCCAGCACAGGCTGCCAGGATGACACCACCACCAGTGGTCACAGAGCCCTCACCTCCAGCTGAAGCAGTGCAGCCCACTCCTCCTGCAGAGGCTGCACCTTCAAATGATGAGATAGCGCAGCCCTCACCTCCAGCAGAGGCTGTCCAGGAGGCATCTTCACCTGCTGAAAGAGTGCAGATCTCACCTCCAGCAGAGGCGGGCAGGGTGACACCACCAGTGGTCATCGACCCCTCACCTCTAGCTGAGGCAGTGCAGCCCTCACCTCGAGGAGAGGGCATGTAGGCTACCCTCCTGCGACTGCTAAACATCAAGCCCCCTCCAGAACCAGTGGGAAAGTCACCCACCTGAGAGACTGTGGACTTGCACTTCCCAGCACAGAGAAATGGGCATGGAGCCCCCTCCAGAACCAGTGGGAAAGTCACCCACTCCAGAGACTGTGGACTTGTACTCCCCAGCACAGAGAAATGGGCATGGAGCCCCCTCCAGAACCAGTGGGAAAGTCACCCACTCCAGAGACTGTGGACTTGTACTCCCCAGCACAGAGAAATTGGCATGGAGCCCCCTCCAGAACAAGTGGGAAAGTGCCCCAACTCAGCTGAGGTGCCCCCCACCCCCTTTCCCCCTGAGGTGCCTGCACACTTACAAAATGATGCCCCTGCAGAGTTCTGTGCAGTTGCACTCAGGAGACAAGCTGGGCCTTTGACTGTGCCGTGTGGCTATCTCCGCCCTTTGTACTTTGGACAGGGGAATTCGCCCTTTATGAACAATTTCATGTTCATGTGTTGGCTTTTCCCTTGCTAATATATTTTCTGTACTTAAGAAATCTGTTCTATCTTTAATTGTGCTGTGTGTCGTGTACTATTGTTTTACTCCTGCAGCTACTTGTGTGTATGGTGTGTGTCTGGTGTGTTTTGTGCGTGTGTGTGTCACTCTCGTTTTCCTCCCTCCCTCCCTTGTGTGCTAGAAAGCTGTACTCACCGTCGTCGGTGTTGGTGTTCCAGGTGGAGCACAGCGTAGAAGAGCATCAGGAAGACTTGCAGTTCCGGTTCCATGGCGGCGGTCGAGTCCTCTGTGTACTTGATGGTGAGTCTTTCATCTTCTGTGTTCTGTTTCCACCAGTTCTAGATGGCGTTGGCCCCGCCCCGGAAATCGTGGCAGTGTGCTGTGTCATAATATGGTGGGCGGTACTTTATGTTCCGCCTGGCTATTGATGGCTACTGCTGTGGTGCGTGGTGTTAACGCCCTGGTGTGGTACATTGCTGTCTATGGGAGTTATCACTGCAATGGTCATAATTTCACTCACCACCAGTGTCATATTGAAGGCCTTAATAATTAGAAAACCCAACACAATAAAAATCCCACTCCAATTTATAACATTAGAGAACATTTCAATGAGTAAATACACACAAAAATGTGAAAAATGTAATATAGGGAACCAGATGATTTTTGTAACATTTTAGATGTTTCTAGCACCAAAAAGTGCAAAGCACCAGTCCCGGGTATCTGGTCACACTAAGCTTGGTCAAAGTCAAAAGTTTATTCCGACTGCTTTGGAGTGTGGCTCGTATACAGGTACTAAGACCCATATTTATACTTTGTTTGCACTGCATTTGCGTCATTTTTCAATGCAAAAGCGATGCAAACTCAGAAAATATAATTGCATTTTGTAAGTTTGCGCTGCTTTGCAGTGCAAAAAAAGTATCAATTTGAGCCTAAGTTTGTCCTGTTGAAAAGATTACTTTCTGACTTGGCTGTTTTTCTGAAGAAAGATTTTGTCAATTAGATAGTCAGCATGTTCGGTTGCAGGCTAGATGCCATGTAAGGCTTGTTGTCATCAGTCAGCTGGTGTGCAGGACATTGGTGGGAGCCCCGACTTTGGCACAAGTAGAAGGCTCTAGGCATCAACTCCAGGAATGTTCCAAGCAGGCAAAGTCCAAAGTCTGTTCCCAGGAAGGTCTTTTGGGCAGTAAAGGTCTCCTCAATACCAGTCTTTGTGGAGACTTTTCTAGAAGTCAAACACCTTTCAATGGGAAAAAGCGGGAAATTAAATCCCATTGCCAATTTAACATGAGCAGCTGTCTGATGCTAGCCTATGGTACTTTTTGCAAAAAAATTGGGAAATGTTTCAAAGTCTCAGTTTAAAATTGAGTTTCTGGTTGGCAGAGGTATGCACCCTGCCAAGCATTAACCACAATCCTAGCCAGGGTAAGTCACAAACAGATTAATTTTTTTAAGAATAAACTGTTGAAAAGCAGTTAGAAGCATGAAGCACAACTTGGGCCATCTGGTCGTGCCGGATTGGGACAAAATCAATAGTGCAATCCAACTGTAATGGAGTACAGGCCAGCTACAGGTACACAATTTGGCCCTCTAAACCTACGTACCTTAATCCTGGTTGCATCAATATTGACGATACAGAGAGTAGGCTGAAACGGTACGTCAGCATTCATCCACACAGTGGCGGCAATGCATTGACCCTTCTGATGGAGTAGTGAAGATGCTCTGATTTTCTCCAACCAACAGTGGCAATGAGTCGGGTCTGAGATGCGGCAGTTCTGGAGGTGATAGACCGAGTTCAATCCTAAGTGGAGAGCCAATGCTTTGACTCCGATCCAGTGAGAAAGTAGCCTCTGTGAGTGTATGTCAGTGTGTTTTTACTGTGTCTCTGGGATCCTGCTAGCCAGGACCCCAGTGCTCATAGATAAAAACCTATATGTCAGTGTGTTTTGCTTGTTTCCCAATACTCATAGTTTGTGGCCTAATGTATGTGTTGTCAGTAGTGCTTGACTGTATCACTGAGGCTCTGCTAAACAGAACCTCAGTGCTAATGCTCTCTCTGCTTAGTCACTAGTATAATGTACAAAGGTACCAGGGCATTGGGGTTCCAGGAGATCCATATGGTCTGCAGCATTTCTTTTGTCACCCATAGGGAGCTCAGACAAACCCTTGCACAGGCCTGCCATTGCAGCCTGAGTGAAATAACGCACACGTTATTTCACAGCCATTTTCACTGCACTTAAGTAACTTATAAGCCACCTATATGTCAGACCTTCACTTGCTGAAAGTTAGGTGCAAAGTTACTGAGTGTGAGGGCACCCTTGCACTAGCAAAGGGGCCCCCACAAAGTTCAGGGCCATTTCCCCGGACTTTATGAGTGCGGGGACACCATTACACATGTGCACTACATATAGGTCAATACCTATATGTAGCTTCACAATGGTAACTCCGAATATGGCCACGTAACATGTCTAAGATCATGGAATTGTCCCCCAATTCCAAATCTGGTATTGGGGAGTCAATTCCATGCATCCTGGGGGCTCCACCATGGACCCCCAGTACTGCCAAGCCAGCTCTCTGAGGCTTGCAGCTGCTGCCACCTCACAAACAGGGTTCTGCCATCCTAGGGTCTGAGCAGCCCATTCCCAGGAAGGCCGAACAAAGCATCTCCTCTGAGAGCAGGGTGTTACACCCTCTCCTTTTGGAAATAGGTGTTACAAGCTGGGGAGGGGTAGCCTCCCCCAGCCTCTGGAAATGCTTTGAAGGGCACAGATGGTGCCCTCCTTGCTTAAGACAGTCTAAACTGGTTCATAGACCCCTTCTCCCCTGCTCTGGCATGAAACTGGACAAAGGAAAGGGAAGTGACCACTCCTCTGTCCATTACCACCCCAGGGGTGGTGCCCAGAGCTCCTCCAGTGTGTCCCAGACTCCAGCCATCTTGCTTTGCAAGGTGTGGGGGCACTCTGGAGGCCTCTGAGTTGCCAGTGCCAGTAGGTGACGTCAGAGACCCCTCCTGATAGGTCCATACCTGATAAGGTAGCCATTCCCCCTCTTAGGGCTATTTAGGGTCTCTCCTGTGGGTTCTCTTCAGATTCTGCTTGCAAGTTTCCTTCAGGAATCCTCTGCAACAACTTCAGCCTCTTCTGACATCGGATCAACCACAGCCTGCTCCAAGAAACGCTCTAACTGCAACAAAGTGTCTATAGGAGACACTGTTCTTCAGCAACCTCAGCTCCACTACTCCAAGCAGGCGCCTTCCAAGATGATGACCGGTACCCTGTGAACAGCGTGCTCCTAAGGACACAGTGGGTAGACATCATCGACATAGACTGTCCTGAGGTCCTGCTAATTTGGAGGAGGTAAGGCCTTGCCTTCCCTCAGAGTGACGGTACACCTGTGTACTACATCTTCTTCACCTCCTGAGTCCTCTGTTCACTCTTTGCAAAATTCCTTTATGCACAGCCTGGCCCAGGTCCCCAGCACCCCATCATGCGACACTCAATTCACTGAGTTGTTCTCCGGCGGTGTGGGACCTTCCTTTGTTGTGCTGCACCAACTGTGTTTTGCACCTCTTTTGAACCCAGATCCTGTGACTCCTGGGGGTGCTGGCTGGCATTCTGAGGGCTCTCTAAAGTGCTGAGAGCCCCCTCTTCATCCTCAAACAGAATTGAGCCCCCCAGGTCCATTCTGTGTCCATCCAGTGCTATTTTGAAGCAAAACACACTTTTGTCATAGCCAAGGCTTGTTGGTGACTTCCAACACAAAATCATCTGCAACAATCTTCACGCTGTGGGACATCTTTTGCTTCATGCAGGAACCTGCTGGCATTTTCCTAGGGTGCATTTCTGCACTCTTCTTTTGCACCCTCTTCTGGGTTAGCACTGGTAAAATGTGCAGAATCAGAAGGCCAGCAGAAATTAAGTCAGTAAAACCAGAGGTCTGAATCAAAAAGTCAAGAGGAAAAGATGCCCAGGACGCCATGTATAACAGTGTCCAGTCTTGCAATCTTGGGATGCGAGCAGTACACTCTAACACTAGCTAAGGGTCGAGGACCCTAACTTGAGGATTAAGGCTCAATCTCCCAGCAGCCACCAGCAGGGCCCAGGGCAAATCCAGTTGGAACTGGTCAGCTGGACTCCGCACAGTGTTGGGCTTCTTGCAGCTTGTGTGTTCCTGGTCCTTAATAGGAGGCTTACTACTTTGCCCTTGGAGACCACTCTTTAGTTCTGGGTACAAGTGGAAGTAGGTCCAGCTCTTTGGGTTTCTCTCCACAGTACACAGCAGGAGCAGTCCTCTTTCAAAAGTGTAGGGTTCAGCAGGTGCAGTCCTTCTATCTTCCACAGGTCCAAAGGTGTGCTGAGGAAGCTACTGAAGGGTGCCTCATTCATACCTGGCACTAGCTTGTGGATGGGTATGGTTCCTTTAGCAGTAGGGAAAATTCCTTAGGGTAATCCTTCCCACTTTGAGATCATTTCCAGGGAGTTTGGCTCAAAAGAATCCCACAGTACCCCATCATAACCAATTTGTTTTCCTTGCTCAGAGTTCTGGGCATACTCCTAAGGTGGTTATAAGGAAATGAAGAACACTTCTGCAGAACCATTTCTGGTACAAATGCTCTCCTCACTGGGATTAGCACCACTTGGGCCTCTAAGACAATGGCAGCGGCAGTCCTAAGTGTGAGTTGCATCTGCCTGCCACAGGGGGTGCCCCTTGGAATCTTGTGAGGTTGGTAGCCATATCCATCTGGCCATGCTGTCAGGTGGAGGCCAAACCTCCTTCCTGCCAAGGCTTATTTGTTCCCTTTCTTGAAAGTGATTCACACCTCCCAGCAGGAAGCCAAGTGACAGTTGGGAATCATCCAAGAAATGGCTACTAGAGGCTTTGGGCAGGATAATGCTGACTTTCTAAAAGTGGCTTTTTCAAAATAGTAATTTAAAATCTGACTTTACCATCTGTTTGGATTGTAAATTCTGATTACTTTGAGCCCTTGAATCATGGGTCTAGCTATTCCCAAACCACATTTATACATTGTAAGGTGTTTTAATGTATCTCAGTGCTTTCACATTGGAGAGACAGACTTCCCACAGTTAAAACTACTTTGGATATTTTTCACTGCCAGAAAATGTAAAACTTAGAACACATGTCCTACTTTATAAATACAAAGCACCCTGCCCTATGGGCACTTAGGGCCTACATTATGGGTGGTCTATAAGTATTAAATAGGAATGTTTAGGCCTGACTAAAGGTCTATTTTGCCAAATAGAATTTGTAGTTTAAAAACTGCAGTTGTGGACCGATAAGTGACACTAAGCAATACGTAGTGCTGTTCACTGGTGGAATGTAACTGCAGGTCATGAGGCAACTCATCTGAAATCTGAATGTCATCTGATAGATTTCCTTAATGCTGGGATGACAGTACTTCAAATGTTATCGTAGAGCCTACATATGCCACCTGGCATGGACAATAAGAGGATGCAGGAGGCTATGAGGCTAAGAAGAATCAGAGGTGCTCTCATCATGACCAGGGCTGAAACTGAGACATTGGGATCATAACCTAAAAGTTCTGGCCTCATTGCAGTGGAGGGATGACCCTGAACAGGTGTAATGAACAGGAATTTATGTGAAGGAATCAGGTGTGACTTTGGCAATGTCAAAAGCTTTGTTGTCATCTGAAAGGGGTCGGTGACTGACTGATGCAATCCTGTTTTCAACTGCTAGTCATCAAGGTAGGGGACAAAAAAGTTTAAAATAGTCCAGAAATTGCTGACCTTTTTCTGCTAAATGTAAGAACAAAAGTAATAGCACTGTGTTCTTTCAGAGTCTGGAAAGCTGATGACAGCACCATTGTAGCATACCACTTGAGCCTCTTGCAACAACATGTGCAGGTCATTCTTTGAAATTCGCTTCGATGTGGGAGGAAAAATGTATTGGGAGAAAAAGAAATTACACAGCATGGCCATGCTGAACAATTTGTAGGTCCCATCTGTTGAACATAATGATCTGTAAGAAAATGCTGAATCATGCCTCCCACAGGATGGCTATGTGCCACAAAGGCGTAATAAAGTGGCATAGACTCTATTGCTTCAGGGGAAGGAGATTTAGTGGGCTGATGCCCCTCCAGATAGGCACACTAATCTGTCAGACCCACATCCACAGCCTCAAAAAGACTGGGGTGATTGTTGTACTGGTCTGGGAGACTTGTCTTTGCCTATGCACCAGGGCCCAGGAGTAGCCACTGAACCTTTTGAACTGATGCAGGAACTGCTTGGTAGCGGTCAATAGACCTTGGGAGTGCATTGTGGCTCTACTGTCTTTGAGGCACCCCAAGTCAAAATTAGCCTTTTTAACAAACATTCATGACCAATTAAAATGAATATTCATGAGAAAGGTTTGTACATTGCCAGAGAATCTGGTATGTAGGCAGAGCACAACATGGCCCAAGACAATCAGTGGTGTTTAGATCAGTGCAGATCACATATTTAGGTACACCTTTCCCATCATAAATTGTTTGAGCAAGAGGCCATAAGGTCATCAGGGGCTGCTGACAACATCTCATTGGCAATATCGCTGAGAGGATGTGGGTAGAGACCCAATAAGCATACAGCATTTACAGATCACAATGCCAAGCTGGCAGAGGAGAACATGCATTTGCCAAAAGCTTCAACCCTCTTAAACTCTCTATGCAGAGGGGTCATGGGGAATAAATTGGGGTTCACCTTGAAGGCTGAAGCCTGAATCACAAGGCTCTCCAGTGAAGGCTGTTTGATAAGTAGGTTGGGGTCACCAGGAGCCTGTGATGCCTGGCCATCTGCCTGTCCACCAACCTGCAAGTACAGGTCTTTGACCAAGTGCTCATCATGGTGTTGGTTATTGCCTGTTAAAGTGGAGAACTGGTTTAGACTTGGCTGGCCCTGGCTGCAGAATCTCTATAAGGATGTTGATTTTGGTCTCGACTGAAAACAACTATAAATCTAGGACCTCAGCTTCTCACCAGACCAGTATTGCAAATGATGCACTGTTTTCCACCAGACATCCAAGTGACAAGTCAAACTCTGTCTTGGGGGAATATAAAGCCAACCTGCCTCTTGTAAATGTATGCAAAAGTTGGTATCCCCCTTCCCACTATCCTTCTCCCTTGGTGACAATTGTTCATAACTTGAGCCAAGAAGATAATAGAGCTCTGCTGGTTTGTCGGCCCTGGGTTTGCTAGTGTGTCTGCCCTGGTGGAGGCACTGTCAGAGACAGGTTGTATGGCTTCCGGTCATGCTTTTGTAAACTTTTACCATGACATCAGGTGAGATCATACTTAAGTTGGTTCTGTGTCTGACCCTAGAATCAGCATTGGATTCTCTTCTGGCAAAGCTGGTTTCAGTACCACTCTCAATGACGCTACACTACAACCTATGCATTCTTGGTGACCTAAACACATGGTTTGACAAACCCAACGCACCCCATCCAAGAACTATCATCACTGGCTTAAACACACTGAACCTACATTAGATCATTCACAAACCCACACACATGCCTTTCACAGGATTTATCCAGTCACATGGTCAGATCAGCATCTGGAAGCTTTCGGACGCAAAAGCACACATTTCCACACCTAGGGCCACCTTCCATGCAAACATGTATCGACTGCGGAACAATCTCTATTTTGAATAATTAGATAAACAACTAACATCCAACACACATATATCCACAATAGAGTCCATCTAAAACCTCTATCCATGGCTCCCGGGAGCTTTTGATATCCTAATACCACTAAAAAAACAAACATGAAAAAAGGAAGCATGCACCTTAGATGAAATCAAAACTAAAAAAAGCTAAAACAACAGTTTGCAAAGCTGCAATGCACCCCGCTCAAACAAATAACAATCTTGACAAACCTTACCTTATTATATTCAAACAGAATTCAAAATGCTGAAAGTGCAAATAATTAATTTTATATAATTCTCTCTGCACTTCCTATATTTAATTGCACAGAAGGAACTCATCCCATTCCTGAGGAATTTATTGACAAACTGGCAAATCATCACACAACCAAAGCAGATATGTTGGACTCCTATTTAAAACAAAGGACAACCACTAGCACTAACCCATTTCCAACAATCCACTCCAAGGTTAGGCAAACCCAATCTCTACATTCCTTCAAACAAGCATCAGTAACTGAATGTATGAATCTTGTCAAAGCAAACAGGCCAGCTTGATGCCCTTCTGACCCTTGTCTACCAGAAATCTTCAAGAACATTCTTTTAATTACATCTGCTGCTACAGGAGTCTTCCCAGAAGAATTAAAAAGGCATACATACACCCATTTTTAAGAAAAACAAACCGGGACACCCATAACTCAAACAACTACTGAATGATTACAAATGGACCTTTCCAGGGCAAAATGATAGAAAGAGTAGCATTTACCAGGATGTCACAATTCATTGAAAACAACTCCATACTGTTCAAATTCCAAACAGGATTCCGTACAGGAAGAGGCTCAGAATCTGCCATAATCGAGATCTGGGATGACCTACAAATACAGTAGACAGAAAAGAAGTGGGCACTACCTCTCTCGTACTTTTCAGCTGCGTTTGATGCAGATTATCATGACATTCTAATCCAACGAGTCTATAAACCAGGCATAGAGGGAACCGCTCTCAACTAGATCACGTTACCTTCAAAATAGAACACATGTCATTCATTCTCCCCATTATTGTCCAAACCATACTTCACAAATGGGGTCCCTCAAGACTGTATCATCTCACACATGTTTTTCAACATCTACATGAAGTCATTGTCGGCAATGATCTATAAATTTCAGCTCACATGCTATAACTATGCAGATGACACACAATTACTTCTTAGACTGGAAAGCCCCAAAGACAATGTAAACTCATAAAATCATTGGTTGCCTCAGAGTGGCAATGCATCCAAAACTGAAATACTCACATATAATGATTGGAAAAACTTGACCCACTCTGCACCTGACCTGATGATCTACGACCACCTTCTAAATATACAAGGAAGTAAAAAACCTTGGAATTACCATGGACTCCAAGCTATGAATGAATGCTCAAGTGGATAAGTTCATAAGGAAAAAGAAAATGACTCTTAAAGGATCAATATGCTCACACCATTTGGAACAAAAAACATCAATTATTATTATACTAATATTAGTATTTCTTTCACTATTCTTCAGTTCCAATATCACACTCTGTGCGGTGTTCCCCAATTACCACTCTATATTTATCTTATTTGACATTTCACTTAACACAACCTATATTCCCTTAAAACCAAGATTTTGCCCCTCCCTATGACCCTGGTAGTCGGTGATAAAGTGGCAGTAACACTGACGACAGGCTGGCGGTAACTACCACCACATTATGACCATGGCAGAAAGATCTCCGAAAGACAGGCAATGTACCATACCAACCACCAGCACGGAAACAACAGGCACCACAGCAGTAGCCACCTACAGACAGGCGGAAGTCAAAGTTCCGCCCACTATTTTATGACAAGACAATCCGCCACCTTTTTCGGGGCGGCACCAACAATATCATAAGCCTGACGGAAACAGAGCTCAGAAGTGAAAGGACTCACCATTGGAGACACAGGGAAGAACCATGCTGCCAGGGAACCAGAACTGCAAGTCTTCCTGATTATATTCTACCTCATTCTCCACCACGAACACCAACGCCGGCGAAGACGATGATAGTGAGTACAGCTGCCTAGCACACAAGGGAGGGGGGGAGGAAAATGACAGTGACACACAAACATGCACCATACACACACCACATACACACAACCAGCTGCCCAAGAAAACAAGTTAATCCCCCTAAATCGCCTAAATAATGCAAGGACAACAGGAATTGACTAAAGTGATTGTAATAAGATCAACACAATAATGATTTTGCCAATGGAACAGATATGTATAAATGTTCAAAAAAGGGGCACTGCCCAGTCCTTAGTTTGCATGGGCCACATGGCCACAGGGCAAAGTCCAAGGCCCCGCTTCTTACCTGCATTAATACGGAGAGAACACTACGGGGGCATCAGTTGGCAAATAGGCAGGCACCTCAGGGGGAGTGGGGGGCACCTCAGCCAGATGTGGAAACAAGACCACTGGTTCTGGAGGGGACAACATGCCCTGTGCTTGGGGCTGGGGAGTGCAAGGCCAGTCTCTCAGGTGGGTGACTTGCCCACTGGTTCTGGAGGGGGCAACATGCCCTGTGTTTGGTCCAGGGGAGGGCAAGGCCACTTTCTCTGGAGGGGACAGGCCAGTGGTTCTGGAGGGGACAGGCCACACAGCAGCCCATGGAGGCCAAACCACTGTGGTGGTGGTGGTAGTGGGAGGCTCCTTATCAGCCCCTGTACCCTGCGATGGCTGCACTGTGGTGGTGGTGGAGGTCGTGGGAGGCTCCTGCTCAGCCCCTGCACCCTGCGATGGCTGCACTGTGGTGGTGGAGGTAGTGGGAGGCTCCTGCTCAGCCCCTGCACCCTGCAATGGCTGCACTGTGGTGGAAGTGGAGGTGGTGGGAGGCTCCTGCTCAGCCTCTGCACTCACGGATGGCTGCACAACAACGGTTGGTGGTGGGGTCTCTGTTACAGCTGCTGGTGCAGGCTCCTTCCCCTTTTTGCTTGCTGGTGCAGGCTCCTTCCCCTTTCTACTGGCTGGTGCAGGCTCCTTCTTGCTTGCTGGTGCAGGCTTCTTCCCCTTTCTTGCGGCTGGTGCAGGCTTCTTCCCCTCTTGGCTTGCTGGTGCAGGCTCCTTCCCCTTCCTGCTGGCTGGTGCAGGCTCCTTCCTCTTTCTGCTGGCTGGTGAAGGGCTCCTTCCCCTTCAGTATTTGTGGCCTGGAATCCTTTCCACCACTAGTAGGTGTGGATGGAAGTGGGCCCGTGGACTGTGTGGCTGGGGTGCTTGGCTGGGTTCTTGATACCCTGGCCATACGTGCAGGATCGGGGAGGGGTAGGGAAGAAGTCAGTGGTGGAAAGGAAAAGCTTTTTAGGGACATTGGGGCGGAAAGAGGGAGAAGTAATGGGAGTTGAGGAAGAGGGAGTGGTTGTTGGAGGTGTTTGTCTGCTAGATTTGGGCACAGGTGCATGGGATGTTTGCTGTTGTGAGGTTGATGGCTGTTGGCTGTCTGAGTGCCTGCATTTGTGTACCTTAGGAGGGGGGACAGACACGGTGGAAGAGGACACACGGGACAGGTGCATGGATGTTGTGGAGGTGTCTGCCAGTGAGGTGTCTGTTCTGCTTGGTGTGATGATTTAGTGTATGCAGGTGTGAGTGTGGACGTAACTGGGTGGGAGGTGAAGGAGGAGGAAGAGGGGGAGACAGTGGGAATAGTGGATGTTGGTGTGTCTGCAACTGGGTGGTGTTTGAGTGAGTGCCTGTGGGATGAAGTGTGGTGCATGTGTTTGCCCATGACACTCTTGGGTGTTGTCTTATGTGCATGCTTGTCAGGCTGTGTGCTTGGGATGAGTTGGGGTTGAGGAGAATGGGCCTCGTAAGTGGAAGTTGGAAGGGGTACGGTAGAAACAGGGACAGTGGCTGCCATCAGAGAGGAGGGCAGAGTCTGAATCGATCTCTGTTGGGCCGCCAATCCAGTGTGAATGCCCTCCAGGAATGAATTAGATTATTGCATCTGGGGTGCCAGCCCCTGGATGGCATTCACAATGGTTGACTGCCCTACAGAGATGGATCTCAGGAAGTCAATAGCCTCCTCACTCAGGGCAGCAGGGCTCACTGGGGCAGAGCCTGAGGTGCCTGGGGCGAAGGAGATGCCCACCCTCCTGGGTGAGTGGGAACCGGCAACTTGGTGAGGAGCTGCTGGGAGGGCTGTGCTGGTACGGGGGTGATGGCTGTACCTGTAGCTGAGAGATCACAGAGGTGTCCACCACCATCAGGGAGCTCCCATCGGAGGAGGTATCTGAGTCTGTATGGGCCCCTCCAGTCTCTGCTGTGGTGCTACCCTCACCCTCTGTACCACTGGTGCCCTCAGTGTCAGTGGACTCTGCCTCCTGGATCCTGTGGGATGCAGCTCCCTCTGTCGCCGGTGCCTCTGCTCCCCTGCCAGATGATGCTAATGCACATAGGGACAGGATGACAAAACAAGAAAGGGGGTGAGAGAGACAAAGGATTCACTGGGTCAATGACTGTATCAACACCACTGTTGAGGTACACAGCACCCTCAAAGGGTACAGGTTTAAGCATATGCAATGCACTATCAGTGATAACACTAGCCACCAAGGCATGAGGAGGGGCACACACCTCCAACTGTAGCACACCTGGGACCCATGTACCCCTGGCCAGTAGTGGATGCTAACAAGCTAGGTAGCCATTATTTTCCCTTCAGACCCCTAGCCACCAGAGGACGTACACTGCTATGTCTGCCCTGCCCTAGGGATGCCCACTGACACACAACCACCACCCAGATACCACCCCACCAGGCGTAAGCTGTAATGATAGCCACTGTACTCACTCCCTAGTGGCTGCTGTGTTGCCCTCAAGCACCCATCCAGCTCTGGATAGGTCAGTATGCGGGCCATCAGGGGGGTCAGGGTTCGACGTGCACCCCTTCTTCATTTGGAGGCCATCCCGAGCTGGGCCTCAGCAGTCTTCTGTGCCCAGTGTCTCAGGTCCTCACACTGTTTGCAACAGTGGGTGCTCCACCTGCCATAGACCCCCAGGGTCCGCACCTCCTTCTTTTGATGGGCGCTGATCTGCAGTGGCAATACAGACAGGAGAACACCATTAAACAAACAGTCCAGCCTGTCACACACATGGCCCACCTTACCCCTTTCCATCACCATTGGCACTTACATAGCCCAGCTCACAACATGTATATCACCACAGATAAACCCCATACACAATCCCTTCACACACATCTCCATGCATCCATGCCACATGCATCGGGCTCACAGTGTACTCACCTGTTGGTCTGGAGGCCCATACAGTAGTCCGTACTGGGGTAGGACCCCATCCACCAGTCGCTCCAACTCCCCCGAAGTGAAGGCTGGGGCCCTTTCCCCGGTCACACGGGCCATGGTACGTTCCAGACACAGGTCACATGCAGTGTAGGTCCTCTCCTATGGAAAGTCAGGTAACAAGTGAGGAATATGATAGAAAATAGCGGCCACGTCCGAGGCGGTGCATACCGTCACTGCTGGCATAGATCACCATTGGCCACTGTACCGCAATAGGGCCCAATATTAACCAAGGAGGATTTGCACGGTGGTTCCCGACTGCCTCCTGCTACGGCCCACAATGTCAGCGGAATTACCTCACTTCCACCTGTCCCTCCACACAGGACAGGCAGATGCCATTTCAGGGAGGAGGGGCAGGCCTATGGAATAATGCTGTGTCACAGGAGAAATAAGCACATACTGTACAAATCACACTGACCCATTACATGTTTCAGTATGCAAACTACTGTTTTGGCTCTATTGTTCAGTTTGTGACAGGCTCGTCACTCTTTTGTTCTTTAGATTCCTATCGCTGTGGATGAATATGAGATGGAGACATACCCCTGTGTACAGACCCCTGGTGGACTTGGCTACACTGGAGGGCGGCACATAATACTCACCAATAGACTGGACAGGGCCTCAATCACAGCTGTGTTCCCAATCGGAGCCTGACCTGATATCTGCTATCCGTCACTCCACTGGGATTCACCGATTGTGCAAGTGCTATCAGCACTCCATTTCCTGGCAACTGGTTCTTTCCAAGGGACGGTGGGCTTGGCAGCAGGAATGTCACAGCCAATGTTCTCAATAGTGCTGACAAGAGTATTGTCTGCCCTGATAAAACACATGTGCAAGTACATTGCATTTCCCAGGATGAGGATTTGGCCACTGTGAAGGCCGAGTTTTATTCAATGGGACATATCCCCAATATAATTGGCGTGATTGATGGAACACATATTACATTTGTCTTCCCCACCAGAATGAACAGGTGTTCAGGAAGCGTAAGATTTTCCACTCCATGAATGTGCAGATGGTGTGCTTGGTGGACCAGTACATCTCCGACGTCAATACTAAGGGGGTTATTCTAACTTTGGAGGAACTGGTAATCCGTCCCAAAAGTGACGGTAAAGTGACGGATATACCACCAGCCGTATTACGAGTCCATTATATCCTATGGAACTCGTAATACGGCTGGTGGTAAATCCGTCACATTTGGGACGGATTACCACCTCCTCCAAAGTTGGAATAACCCCCTTAGTATCCAGGGTCGGTGCATGATGCCTTTGTCCTAAGGAATAGCAGCATCCCAAATGTGATGGCCCAACTACAGAGGCACAGGGTGTGGCTTATAGGTGAGCCCTGGTTCCCACCCAGTATATGTTGGTGTATGGGTACGGTGTGGGCCATATAGAATTGTTTGTGGCTAAATGTTGTCCCTCAATAATTGCAGGTGACTCTGGTTACCCACACCTATCATGGCTGCTGACCCCTCTGATCGTTGCCAGGACAAAAGCAGAAGAACGCTATATATATATATATGTGGAGATGCCCCTGTGGCAGCAGTGGACCCTGTGGATAGTGAGGATAAGGAGGCAGAGGATGAAGATGAGGACAACAGAACATCTGTGATCCGTCAGTACTTCCAATGACACACAGGTAAGAGAATAACTTTACATGTCAATGACTTTGGTGGTATTCTGTGTGGCATTGGCATTCTGGTAATTCCCAATTCATTGCCCACGTTCTGTTCTCTCTGGCTATTCATTTTGCAGATGTTGGTGATATGACAAATACTCCTGGTGTGATCACTACAGCCAGCTACAGGTCATTAATCTATGCTCATTCTATGTACAGTTCATTTGCAATGGTTGTACCTGTTTCAAACAATATAAATCTGATATACATGACATACTCAAAATCGATTTTGATCAAAGTGTGTTTATTGAATTGCTAACATATGGGGGAAAGTACAATGGGATGGGGTGATGATAGAGAAAAGTCCAGGGTATTGTTCCAGTCTTTTTGTAGCACAGGTGCATTGTCCATGGGCACGTAGGATGAGGAGCAATGGCAGATCAAGGTGGACAGGGTGCCTGAGTGGGACACAAGGGGTATAATCAGGAGAGTCTAATTTCCTGGTGGGGTCTTGGAATGTGTCTCTGGCTTCTGTTTGGATTGCAGGGAACATTTGCGGGGTGGTTCACCTTCTGCAAGGGGAGGGGTGCTGGTGGCCTGTTAGTCCTGTGGCAGGGCCTCCTGGCCACTAGCGGCAGTGGAAGTGGATGGCTGTTCGGATGACTGGCTAGTGGCAGGGGCCCGCTGGTGTGAGACTGCCTCCCTCATAATGTTGGCCATGTCTGCCAGCACCCCTGCTATGCAGATCAGGGTGTTGTTGATGGCTTGCAAGTCCTCACTGATCCCCTGGTACTGTCCCTCCTGCAGCCGCCTGTTCTCCTGCATGTTGTCCAGGATCTGGCCCATTGTGTCCTGGGAATGTTGGTAGGCTCCCAGGGTCTTGTAGTGTGCCTCCTGGAGAGTCGGTTCCCTGGGCCTGTCCTCCCCCTGGTGCACAGCAGTCCTCACAGTTTCCCTGCTGGCCTGTGCCTCTGTGCCCTGAACTGTGTGCCCACTGCCACTGACCCCAGGTCCCTGATTGTCTTGGGTATGACGTGTGGCCTGGGATCCATGTCGAGGTGGACACACTGCTGATTGACGTGTCCTGGGGACAGAGTTGTGGGTATGCTGGGTGGGTGCTGTGGTGGTGTTTCCTGAAAGGGAAGGCTCTGTGGTGGTCTGTGACTGGGCTTGGGTAACCAGCTGTCCAGTGGTCCCTGATGGGCCAGGTAGATCATCCAGATCCTGAAGACCAGTGTTACTGTCATCACTGTGGGCCTCTTCTGTTGGGGGACTGGATAGGTCTGGCACCTCCTCTCTGGTGACATTGGCTGGGGCATCTATGGTTATGTAAATGATGGGTTATGGTTGATGTGTATGACATATAGAGGGGCTTCCCCTCTATGGTTGGTTTTGCCCTGCCAGCTTTCACTTTTGTATGTTAGTGTATGGTGGGATTGTTAGTTCTCTATGCTGGGCATGCTTTAGTGATGTGTGTCCATACAGGGCTGTGGGGGTGTCCATGCATTGGTACAGCATGCAGGGCTTGGCATTGGGATTAGTGAGATGTGATGATGGAGTGTCTGGGATGGAGTGGAGCGATAGGAGTGAGGGTGAGGGTATGTGATGGCATGCAGGGGGGGGATGATAACAGTATAGAGTTGACTTACCAGAGTCCAGTCCTCTTCCAACACCGGCCAGGCCCTCAGGATGTAGTATTGCCAAGACTTGCTCCTCCCATGCTGTGAGTTGTGGGGGAGGAGGTGAGGGTCCACCGCCAGTCCTCTGTATAGCGAGCTGGTGTCTTGCTGCTATGGAACAGCTTTCCCCCGTAGGACGTTCCACCTCTTCCTGATGTCGTCCCTTGTTCTTGGGTGCTTTCCCACGGCATTCACCCTGTCCTCGATCCTCTGCCATAGCTCCATCTTCCTAGCTATAGATATTTGCGGCATGTGTGCTCCAAATAGCTGTGGCTCTACCCTGACAATTTCCTCCATCATGACCCTTAGCTCCTCCTCTGTGAAACGGGGGTGTCTTTGTGATGCCATGGGCGTTACGTGAGGTGTGTTGGTGAGGGTGTGTTGGGAAATGTTTTAGGGTGTGTGATGTGGAGTGTGTGTGGGGTGTATTGGTGTGAGTAGTGTGTGGCTCTAGTTGTCTCAGTGGTCTTTGTGTCTCTCTGGTGGCAATCATTTGTAATCGTAAAGGCTTGCGGGTAATGTGGGTGTGTGTTTTATAGTGGTGTGGGTGTGGTGTGTGTATGAATCTCATGTGTGTGTTGTTTTAATTGTCCAATATGGTGTTGTTTTGTATGTGGATGTCCATTGTGGGCGCGGCGGTATGTACTGCCAATGTTTTACCACTGTTGAATGTCCGCCATGGTGATTCGTGGGTCATAATGTGGTGGGCGTTGTTCTTTTAGCATAACGGTGTGGGTTTTGAAAACGCCACTTTATCACTGACCTTTGGTCTGGCGGACTTTGTGTATGTGGCTCAATTCTGTTGGCTTGTCTTTGTGTGTCATAATATGGTGAATGGATATCTGCCACCACCGCAGTAAGTTGGTGGCTGTCAACGTGTCTGTAAGCGGCTTTTATCACCAATGTCATAATGAGGGACATAGTCTATACATAATACTTATGTCTTAAATTCTTGACGGTCATTATCCATAAATTTCTTTAAAAATTCAGGTCCGCCTGTGCAGGCAGTTCAATTTATGAGCATCAATCTACACAGTACACTGTAACTATTCACGCTTCAGAAAAATCACTGGTCTTTGCCACCGTACATCAATATATAGTCTATAAGGAATCCTGATATAAAATAGTTGGTGCATTTCGTCCTCTTTACATCTGGCCTCTTCGGGACTAATAAAGAGCATGCATCTATTCACTTGAAATAAAAACAAACAAAGACCCATCAAATAAACGGGTCAAACCAAATTATTTCTAATGTTAAAACGATATACATTTTATACATGCTAATGTGTCAAAATTTGCAAGCCAGCCTTGTGATGTATTGTTGCAGGCCAAGTAGATGAATTAGCAAGATCAAGCATCATTACTATGAATACTCTGCAAAGCATCTTCCCCCACCTTGGATTTTCAGCCAAGGTCCAAGCTACTATCTTTCTTCGACTGTCTAAACTCGATAACACCAATGGTCTCTACCACAGATCATCTTTATCAGCTATAAAAAGACTTTAAGAAATTCAGAACACTGCTGCCTGACTACTCCGAAATGTAAATCCAGAAGCACACTTCGCCCTTGACTAAAGGGCCCTACATTAGCTAATGGTTACCAGAAGATCCACCTTCAACCTGCTTTGTATTACCCACAAAGCAATATGTCGAACAGGATCACTTTTTTATCAGGAATAAAACTCTAAATACATAAAACAAAGGAACCTCCGCTCCAGGTTGGCACCTCGCCTCAAAACCTCAGAACACAAGAAAAAAAACATACACAGTATATCTTTCTCTGTTCAAGCATCCAGAAGCCTACTGAAGAGGTGACTCTTTCCTACATGCAAAGCATTTCTCTTCCGATCACGCTGGAAGCTGAGCTTCCAGCGCGGTGGGAGGAGGCCTTGTGACAATCAGCGCGCAATTGCGCGCTGATGTCACAGGGGGGACTAGGGGGGTTGGGGATGGAAGGGCTTCCCCTTCCATCCCTGCCTTTTCCCCACAGAGGGAGCGCTAGCGCTCCCTCTGGGCTCTGTGCCCAGGACGTAATGGTTATGTCCTGGGCACACGAGCACTGTGCCTCAGGACGTAACCATTACGTCCTGGGCACAGAAGGGGTTAACAAGGGGTATCAATAAATTTGTAGTATACATACAATAACATTTACAGAAAAACATAAAGTGCAACATTGTTTGCCCAGTCCTCCCGTTACATTGGCAAGGTATACAATCAAAACCGACATTATAACCCAGTGGGAAGCTTATAAAATAATTCATCATCCCTGTCCTAAAGCGGAATAGCAGGCTCTGCTCCTAACGACCCATTGGTCTTTTCATGTACCCTGCTATCTGATTTCACAATACGGAGTCAATGTATGTATCCACTCTGGGCTTTTCCCTCTTTGAGGCCAGCCTATCAGTATCGCGCAGATTATATAATGTCCAATATAATTGTTTTTTTGTTGACATTAGAGGCAGCTTCGGGATGCTTAAAAACGTCATTAAAGCCAGACTTGTTCAAACTTAATGCCACATAAAATAACTAGGGAATATCCATACCCTTATCAGAATTGAGGCAGTCCTTGTAAAACTTGCATTTTTATTCTTCCAAACTGCAAGCCGTAACAAGGGTGGGTGAGTGGCAATATAATCCTCCACAAAGCAAAGTCCCAATTTTCTATGGCAGATCACACTAGGGTAGGAGATGGGGGCAGTCATCACCCTCCTACAAAATATATTCTCCTGAGGTTGACCCGCAGCACATTTCTGAAGATCCCACCCCCCTGCTCCATACATCACAGTTGCTAAACATTGTGGCCCATATTTATACTTTTTGACGCACAACTGCGCCAACGCAGTTGTGCATCAAAAAGTTTAACGCCGGCTAACGCCATTCCAAAGCGCCATGCGGGCGCCTTATTTATTGAATGACGTTAGCCGGCGCTGCGGACTGGTGTGCGTAAAAAAAAATGACTCACACCAGGCAGCGCCAGGGAAAATGGAGCTTGGGCGTCAAAAAATGGGGAAAGTCAGGTCTGAGGCAAAATTCAGGCCTCAACCCGATTTGTGCCATTTTTTTTCACGCCCAACCCCCATTGAAATGACTCCTGTCTTAGCAAAGACAAGAGTCATGCCCCCTTGCCCAATGGCCATTCCCAGGGGACTTATGTCACACAAACAAAACAAAAAAAATATTTACCTGAACTTACCTCAACTTCCCTGGGATGGGTCCCTCCATCCTTGGGTGTCCTCCTGCGGTGGGCAAGGGTGGCAGGGGGTGTCCCTGGGGGCATGGGAGGGCACCTCTGGGCTCCTTCTGAGCCCACATTTCCCTTAACGCCTGCCTTGACCCAGGCGTTAAAAAACGGCGCCCATCAGGCTGGGTGCCGTTTTTTAAGGCCTGCCCCCTCCTGTGCGTCAAAATGACGTCACAGTATAAATAAGGCGCACAGGCCTGAAAGTCATTTTTTGGAAGGGAACGCCTACCTTGCATATAATTAACGCAAGGCTGGTTCCCCCGTCCAAAAAATGGCGCACATGGTGGAACTTTGACGCCCGCTGCGTCGGACGTCAAAGAATAAATATGGGGCAGGGTTTGCGCCGAATGTGCGTCAAAAATGTTGACGCACATTCGGCGCAAACAGAGTATAAATATGCCCCTGTGTGTTATATATTTATAAAATATCACCTTCTCCCCTGGGTTGGGTGCACTAAACAGAGAGGAAGTTGCCTTCGCTAACTTCGCCCTATATGGAGTGCACAGCTGCTCATGTTTGCAAATAACACCCCCAAATAAGGTAAAGTGCTAGTGCATTGCAAGGTATTGGAGTCAATTATCATAGTGGGCAAACTTAGGGGGTCATTACAACCCTGGCTTACGGTGTTAAAGCGGTGGTAAGACCGCAAACAGGCCGGCGGAAAAAAAAGGGAATTATGACCGTGGCGGAAACTGCCAACAAAGACAGCCACTTTAACACTCAGACCGCCACGGCGGTACAGACAAACAGCGCGGCGGTCACCGCCAACAGACAGGCGGGAGACAAAGTACTGCCCACAGTATCACAACCTACCAATCCGCCACCTTTTCCGGGGCGGATTCACTGTGGCTAAAAACACGGCAGAAACAGCCATTTCAATGGGAAAACGCTCACCTCTACACACTCCACGAGGAAGGAGGACACCATGGAACCGGAACTCCAAATACTCCCTGCGATAGTCTTCCTGCTCCTGTACGATTATCATCAATGCCAGCGCCGAAGACAATGGTGAGTACTGCACCTACGACATAGGGGAGGGGGGAGGCAAAAGTCAGGGACACACGAAAGCAACACCCCCACCCCCACCCGACCCTCACCCACTACAACACACACACCAATGCATATCCAAACATAACAGTAACAACCCCAAAACCCCCCGGAAGAATGCAAAGACAAAAGGAAATGAGTGCAACCATTGTAATATATCAAAATACAGTAAGCAAATATAAACAGATATAATTTCAAATTCATCAAAATATACATCATGATTAGTAGTGCAGGTAATGCACCATTCAATGTCCGTGGACCACTGGGCCCAAAATGCATGGGCGAGGCCCACACACGATACCTGAGCAAAATGGAGAGAACACTGCTGGGGCATCAGGTAGAAGTACAACAGGCATCTCAGGGGGAAGGGAAGGGGGGGCACCTCAGCCGGATAACAAGATCCACGCCAGATCCACGATGGGGCTCCATGCCCATTGATGTATCCTGGGGAGTGTAAAGCCACAGTCTCTCAAGTCTCTACAGTGGGTGGGTTGCCCACTGTACCATCCTGTGGAGTGCAAAGCCACAGTCTCTCAAGTCTCTACAGTGGGTGGGTTGCCCACTGTTCAATCCTGGGGAGTGCAAAGCCACAGTCTCTCAAGTCTCTACAGTGGGTGGGTTGCCCACTGTACCATCCTAGGGAATGCAAAGCCACAGTCTCTCAAGTCTCTACAGTGGGTGGGTTGCCCACTGTACCATCCTGGGGAGTGCAAAGCAACAGTCTCTCAAGTCTCTACAGTGGGTGGGTTGCCCACTGTACCATCCTGGAGAGTGCAAAGCCACAGTCTCTCAAGTCTCTACAGGGGGTGGTTGCCCACTGTACCATCCTGGGGAGGGCAAAGCCACAGTCTCTCAAGTCTCTACAGTGGGTGGGTTGCCCACTGTTCAATCCTGGGGAGTGCAAAGCCACAGTCTCTCAAGTCTCTACAGTGGGTGGGTTGCCCACTGTACCATCCTGGGGAATGCAAAGCCACAGTCTCTCAAGTCTCTACAGTGGGTGGGTTGCCCACTGTACCATCCTGGGGAGTACAAAGCCACAGTCTCTCAAGTCTCTACAGTGGGTGGGTTGCCCACTGTACCATCCTGGAGAGTGCAAAGCCACAGTCTCTCAAGTCTCTACAGGGGGTGGTTGCCCACTGTACCATCCTGGGGAGGGCAAAGCCACAGTCTCTCAAGTCTCTACAGTGGGTGGGTTGCCCACTGTTCAATCCTGGGGAGGGCAAAGCCACAGTCTCTCAAGTCTCTACAGTGGGTGGGTTGCCCACTGTACCATCCTGGGGAGTGCAAAGCCACAGTCTTTCAAGTCTCTACAGTTGCGGGTAATGTGGGTGTGTGTTTTATAGTGGTGTGGGTGTGGTGTGTGTATGAATCTCATGTGTGTGTTGTTTTAATTGTCCAATATGGTGTTGTTTTGTATGTGGATGTCCATTGTGGGCGCGGCGGTATGTACTGCCAATGTTTTACCACTGTTGAATGTCCGCCATGGTGATTCGTGGGTCATAATGTGGTGGGCGTTGTTCTTTTAGCATAACGGTGTGGGTTTTGAAAACGCCACTTTATCACTGACCTTTGGTCTGGCGGACTTTGTGTATGTGGCTCAATTCTGTTGGCTTGTCTTTGTGTGTCATAATATGGTGAATGGATATCTGCCACCACCGCAGTAAGTTGGTGGCTGTCAACGTGTCTGTAAGCGGCTTTTATCACCAATGTCATAATGAGGGACATAGTCTATACATAATACTTATGTCTTAAATTCTTGACGGTCATTATCCATAAATTTCTTTAAAAATTCAGGTCCGCCTGTGCAGGCAGTTCAATTTATGAGCATCAATCTACACAGTACACTGTAACTATTCACGCTTCAGAAAAATCACTGGTCTTTGCCACCGTACATCAATATATAGTCTATAAGGAATCCTGATATAAAATAGTTGGTGCATTTCGTCCTCTTTACATCTGGCCTCTTCGGGACTAATAAAGAGCATGCATCTATTCACTTGAAATAAAAACAAACAAAGACCCATCAAATAAACGGGTCAAACCAAATTATTTCTAATGTTAAAACGATATACATTTTATACATGCTAATGTGTCAAAATTTGCAAGCCAGCCTTGTGATGTATTGTTGCAGGCCAAGTAGATGAATTAGCAAGATCAAGCATCATTACTATGAATACTCTGCAAAGCATCTTCCCCCACCTTGGATTTTCAGCCAAGGTCCAAGCTACTATCTTTCTTCGACTGTCTAAACTCGATAACACCAATGGTCTCTACCACAGATCATCTTTATCAGCTATAAAAAGACTTTAAGAAATTCAGAACACTGCTGCCTGACTACTCCGAAATGTAAATCCAGAAGCACACTTCGCCCTTGACTAAAGGGCCCTACATTAGCTAATGGTTACCAGAAGATCCACCTTCAACCTGCTTTGTATTACCCACAAAGCAATATGTCGAACAGGATCACTTTTTTATCAGGAATAAAACTCTAAATACATAAAACAAAGGAACCTCCGCTCCAGGTTGGCACCTCGCCTCAAAACCTCAGAACACAAGAAAAAAAACATACACAGTATATCTTTCTCTGTTCAAGCATCCAGAAGCCTACTGAAGAGGTGACTCTTTCCTACATGCAAAGCATTTCTCTTCCGATCACGCTGGAAGCTGAGCTTCCAGCGCAGTGGGAGGAGGCCTTGTGACAATCAGCGCGCAATTGCGCGCTGATGTCACAGGGGGGACTAGGGGGGTTGGGGATGGAAGGGCTTCCCCTTCCATCCCTGCCTTTTCCCCACAGAGGGAGCGCTAGCGCTCCCTCTGGGCTCTGTGCCCAGGACGTAATGGTTATGTCCTGGGCACACGAGCACTGTGCCTCAGGACGTAACCATTACGTCCTGGGCACAGAAGGGGTTAACAAGGGGTATCAATAAATTTGTAGTATACATACAATAACATTTACAGAAAAACATAAAGTGCAACATTGTTTGCCCAGTCCTCCCGTTACATTGGCAAGGTATACAATCAAAACCGACATTATAACCCAGTGGGAAGCTTATAAAATAATTCATCATCCCTGTCCTAAAGCGGAATAGCAGGCTCTGCTCCTAACGACCCATTGGTCTTTTCATGTACCCTGCTATCTGATTTCACAATACGGAGTCAATGTATGTATCCACTCTGGGCTTTTCCCTCTTTGAGGCCAGCCTATCAGTATCGCGCAGATTATATAATGTCCAATATAATTGTTTTTTTGTTGACATTAGAGGCAGCTTCGGGATGCTTAAAAACGTCATTAAAGCCAGACTTGTTCAAACTTAATGCCACATAAAATAACTAGGGAATATCCATACCCTTATCAGAATTGAGGCAGTCCTTGTAAAACTTGCATTTTTATTCTTCCAAACTGCAAGCCGTAACAAGGGTGGGTGAGTGGCAATATAATCCTCCACAAAGCAAAGTCCCAATTTTCTATGGCAGATCACACTAGGGTAGGAGATGGGGGCAGTCATCACCCTCCTACAAAATATATTCTCCTGAGGTTGACCCGCAGCACATTTCTGAAGATCCCACCCCCCTGCTCCATACATCACAGTTGCTAAACATTGTGGCCCATATTTATACTTTTTGACGCACAACTGCGCCAACGCAGTTGTGCATCAAAAAGTTTAACGCCGGCTAACGCCATTCCAAAGCGCCATGCGGGCGCCTTATTTATTGAATGACGTTAGCCGGCGCTGCGGACTGGTGTGCGTAAAAAAAAATGACTCACACCAGGCAGCGCCAGGGAAAATGGAGCTTGGGCGTCAAAAAATGGGGAAAGTCAGGTCTGAGGCAAAATTCAGGCCTCAACCCGATTTGTGCCATTTTTTTTCACGCCCAACCCCCATTGAAATGACTCCTGTCTTAGCAAAGACAAGAGTCATGCCCCCTTGCCCAATGGCCATTCCCAGGGGACTTATGTCACACAAACAAAACAAAAAAAATATTTACCTGAACTTACCTCAACTTCCCTGGGATGGGTCCCTCCATCCTTGGGTGTCCTCCTGCGGTGGGCAAGGGTGGCAGGGGGTGTCCCTGGGGGCATGGGAGGGCACCTCTGGGCTCCTTCTGAGCCCACATTTCCCTTAACGCCTGCCTTGACCCAGGCGTTAAAAAACGGCGCCCATCAGGCTGGGTGCCGTTTTTTAAGGCCTGCCCCCTCCTGTGCGTCAAAATGACGTCACAGTATAAATAAGGCGCACAGGCCTGAAAGTCATTTTTTGGAAGGGAACGCCTACCTTGCATATAATTAACGCAAGGCTGGTTCCCCCGTCCAAAAAATGGCGCACATGGTGGAACTTTGACGCCCGCTGCGTCGGACGTCAAAGAATAAATATGGGGCAGGGTTTGCGCCGAATGTGCGTCAAAAATGTTGACGCACATTCGGCGCAAACAGAGTATAAATATGCCCCTGTGTGTTATATATTTATAAAATATCACCTTCTCCCCTGGGTTGGGTGCACTAAACAGAGAGGAAGTTGCCTTCGCTAACTTCGCCCTATATGGAGTGCACAGCTGCTCATGTTTGCAAATAACACCCCCAAATAAGGTAAAGTGCTAGTGCATTGCAAGGTATTGGAGTCAATTATCATAGTGGGCAAACTTAGGGGGTCATTACAACCCTGGCTTACGGTGTTAAAGCGGTGGTAAGACCGCAAACAGGCCGGCGGAAAAAAAAGGGAATTATGACCGTGGCGGAAACTGCCAACAAAGACAGCCACTTTAACACTCAGACCGCCACGGCGGTACAGACAAACAGCGCGGCGGTCACCGCCAACAGACAGGCGGGAGACAAAGTACTGCCCACAGTATCACAACCTACCAATCCGCCACCTTTTCCGGGGCGGATTCACTGTGGCTAAAAACACGGCAGAAACAGCCATTTCAATGGGAAAACGCTCACCTCTACACACTCCACGAGGAAGGAGGACACCATGGAACCGGAACTCCAAATACTCCCTGCGATAGTCTTCCTGCTCCTGTACGATTATCATCAATGCCAGCGCCGAAGACAATGGTGAGTACTGCACCTACGACATAGGGGAGGGGGGAGGCAAAAGTCAGGGACACACGAAAGCAACACCCCCACCCCCACCCGACCCTCACCCACTACAACACACACACCAATGCATATCCAAACATAACAGTAACAACCCCAAAACCCCCCGGAAGAATGCAAAGACAAAAGGAAATGAGTGCAACCATTGTAATATATCAAAATACAGTAAGCAAATATAAACAGATATAATTTCACATTCATCAAAATATACATCATGATTAGTAGTGCAGGTAATGCACCATTCAATGTCCGTGGACCACTGGGCCCAAAATGCATGGGCGAGGCCCACACACGATACTGAGCAAAATGGAGAGAACACTGCTGGGGCATCAGGTAGAAGTACAACAGGCATCTCAGGGGGAAGGGAAGGGGGGGCACCTCAGCCGGATAACAAGATCCACGCCAGATCCACGATGGGGCTCCATGCCCATTGATGTATCCTGGGGAGTGTAAAGCCACAGTCTCTCAAGTCTCTACAGTGGGTGGGTTGCCCACTGTACCATCCTGTGGAGTGCAAAGCCACAGTCTCTCAAGTCTCTACAGTGGGTGGGTTGCCCACTGTTCAATCCTGGGGAGTGCAAAGCCACAGTCTCTCAAGTCTCTACAGTGGGTGGGTTGCCCACTGTACCATCCTGGGGAGTGCAAAGCCACAGTCTCTCAAGTCTCTACAGTGGGTGGGTTGCCCACTGTACCATCCTGGGGAGTGCAAAGCAACAGTCTCTCAAGTCTCTACAGTGGGTGGGTTGCCCACTGTACCATCCTGGAGAGTGCAAAGCCACAGTCTCTCAAGTCTCTACAGGGGGTGGTTGCCCACTGTACCATCCTGGGGAGGGCAAAGCCACAGTCTCTCAAGTCTCTACAGTGGGTGGGTTGCCCACTGTTCAATCCTGGGGAGTGCAAAGCCACAGTCTCTCAAGTCTCTACAGTGGGTGGGTTGCCCACTGTACCATCCTGGGGAATGCAAAGCCACAGTCTCTCAAGTCTCTACAGTGGGTGGGTTGCCCACTGTACCATCCTGGGGAGTACAAAGCCACAGTCTCTCAAGTCTCTACAGTGGGTGGGTTGCCCACTGTACCATCCTGGAGAGTGCAAAGCCACAGTCTCTCAAGTCTCTACAGGGGGTGGTTGCCCACTGTACCATCCTGGGGAGGGCAAAGCCACAGTCTCTCAAGTCTCTACAGTGGGTGGGTTGCCCACTGTTCAATCCTGGGGAGGGCAAAGCCACAGTCTCTCAAGTCTCTACAGTGGGTGGGTTGCCCACTGTACCATCCTGGGGAGTGCAAAGCCACAGTCTTTCAAGTCTCTACAGTGGGTGGGTTGCCCACTGTACCATCCTGGGGAGTGCAAAGCCACAGTCTCTCAAGTCTCTACAGTGGGTGGGGTGCCCACTGTTCAATCCTGGGCAGTGCAAAGCCACAGACTCTCAAGTCGATAACAATCTCCACTGGTTCTGGAGGCGGACTGGTGTCCAGAGTGCTTCCATATGTTGATGACAGACGGAGTGGATGCTGTTCTCCACTGGTTCTGGGGGGGGGGCTGGTGCCCAGAGTGCTTCATCCTGTTAAGGACAGATGGAGTGGATGCATGTCTCCACTGGTTCTGGAGGGGGACTGGTGCCCAGAGTGCTTCATCCTGTTAAGGACAGATGGAGTGGATGCATGTCTCCACTGGTTCTGGAGGGGGACTGGTGCCCAGAGTGATTCATCCTGTTAAGGACAGACGGAGTGGATGCTGTTCTCCACTGGTTCTGGAGGGGGACTGGTGCCCAGAGTGCTTCATCCTGGTAAGGACAGACGGAGTGGATGCATGTCTCCACTGGTTCTGGAGGGGGACTGGTGCCCAGAGTGCATCACTCTCCCCGTGACGGTCCCAGTTCTGTCACTGCCCCTGCTGCACATGGGCTAGTGGTGCTTGAGTTGGCGGTGCTTGCCCTGTTCAGCGGTGTTTGCCCTGTTCAGCGGTGCTTGACTTTGCAGTCTCTGACCTGTTCAGCGGTGCTTGCCATGGCGGTCTTTGCTCTGTTCATCGGTCTTTGCCCTGTTCAGCGGTGCTTGCCCTGTTCAGCGGTGCTTGACTTTGCTGTCTCTGACCTGTGCAGTGGTGCTTGCCATGGCGGTCTTTGCCCTGTTCAGCGGTGCTTGCCCTGTTCAGCTGTGCTTGACTTTGCTGTCTCTGACCTGTGCAGCGGTGCTTGCCATGGAGGTCTTTGCCCTGTTCAGCGGTGCTTGCCCTGTTTAGCGGTGCTTGACTTTGCTGTCTCTGACCTGTGCAGCGGTGTTTGCCATGGCGGTCCCTCATTGCCCAGCGGGGCTGTGGCTGCCGGGGCCCTCCAGGGCACTGACTCTGGCAGTGGCCTCCTGGCCACTGACGATGGGGCTGCCCTCCTGGGCACTGACTCTGGTGCTGGCCTCCTGGCCACTGACGATGGGACTACCCTCCTGGCCAGTGACGATGGGACTGCCCTCCTGAACACTGACTCTGGCGGTGGCCTCCTGGCCACTGACGATGTGACTGCCCTCCTGGGCACTGACTCTGGCGGTGGCCTCCTGGCCAGTGACGATGGGGCTGGCGGTAGCCTCCTGGGCAGCAGGGATGATGGCGAGCTTCTCCGCCGTGCTGCTCTTCCCAGACTTTGGCGCTTTCTTCTGCCCCTTCCCCACCATGGGAGGAGTCACAGCTGAGTGGACAGTCCCCCCAGGACCCTTGTGAGCGGCTTTGCCGGCAGGAGTCTTCCCCCTCTCCCGTCAGGCACTGTCCAACCGTGCTTCACGGGGGTACTGGCTGTGCTGTGGCTCCGTGTCACACTGGCTGCCCTGGTGCCCGGTGCACTCCACTTACCTCTAACAGGCACCACTGGTACCGGAGATTTTTTGGCTGAGGTGCTAGTACGGGACCTATGAATTGGAGGGGGTGTGGTGGGAAAGAGGTCAAGGTTGCACAGGAAAAGTTTCTTACGAACACTGGGATGGGTAGCTGCAGGGGGTCTGGGAGTGGAGGAAGAGGAGGTGGTTGTAGGAGGTGTAACTTTTGTTGATTTGGGTGCAGGTGCATGCGCTGGAGGCTGTCGTGAGGTGGATGGATGTTGGGTGGGTGTGTGCCCGCGTTTGTGTACTTTGGGAGGGGGTGTCACAAACACACTGGGAGAGGACACAGGGGACGTGTAAATGGTAGTGGGGGTGGTGAGTGCAGGTGAGCGGGGTGTGGTGGTGGGTGTGCTGGTGCGGGACCTAGTGGCTGTAGTGGTAGTGCATGCAGGTGAGAGTGTAGACGACACTGGGAGGGAGGAGGGAGGCAACGAGGAGGGGGACACAGTGGAGGCAGTGGGTGATGCTGTGTCTGTATATGTGTGATGCTTGCATGAGTGCCTGTGGGATGTGTGGTGCTTATGTTTGCCTGAGCTTCCCTTGTGTGTTGACGTGTGTGCAGGCTGGTCTGATGGTGTGCTTGGGATAGGCTGGGGTACAGGGGATTGGGTCTGGGTGGAGGAATTTGGAGGGGGAGGCTAAAGACAGGGACAATGGCTGCCATCAGTGCTGAGGCCAGAGATTGCAGGGTTCGATGAAGGGCAGCCTGACCAGAATGAATGCCCTCCAGGAATGCATTAGTGTGTTGCAACTCCCTTTCTACACCCTGGATGGCATTCAAAATGGTAGACTGCCCAACAGTGAGGGACCTGAGGAGGTCAATGGCCTCCTCACTGAGGGCAGCAGAGGTGACAGGGGCAGGGGATGAGGTGCCTGGGGCGAAGGTGATGCCCACCCTCCTGGGTGAGCGGGCACGGGGTGAAGGCTGAGGGGCTGCTGGGAGGGCGGTGCTGGTAGAGGGGGTGGCGGCTGTACCTGTAGAAGTTGGGGGCACAGATTTTGCCGCCACCACAAGGGAGCTCCAGTCGGAGGACGAGTCTGTGTCGCTGGTTACTGATCCTGTGACCGCCGTGAAGCTCCCCTCGCCCTCCGTCCCACTGGGGTATTCAGAGTCCGTGGTGTGGCCCTCCATGGCCATGTGGGATGCAGCTCCCTCATACTGCGGTGCCACTGTACCTCTGCCTGATGATGCTGATGCACACAAGAACAGGGAGAGCACAGAAATGGGTGGGGGGACGACAGAAGAAAGACAGGTTGAGTGCATGGTTTTCTGCTACCGTTGGCGGACAATACAGACACAGCAGCCCCCTGCACTACGCCGCGCTGTTGGGCTCTACTAATGCAGTTCCTGGGATATGGCCTACATGGCTATGGTGGACATCAGCACACATAGATGACACAGGGACATGTATACCTGTACTTGGCACTCTACAGAGGTGGGGTGGAGTGCCACATGGCCTGCATTACGGAGGGGCCTAGCCTACAGAACTCGCCCTGGCCTAGGAAAACCCACAGCCCTCCTCCCCCACCCAGACACCTTCACTGCGCGCAAAGTCCACTGAATGAGAGTGTACTCACCCCCTTGTGTCTGCTGTGATGCCCTCAAGCGCCCATCCAACTCAGGGTAGGCCACCGCCAGGATCCGGAACATCAGGGGGGTCATGGTACGACGGGCACCCCTCCCACGTTGGGAGGCCATCCCCAGCTGAGCCTCCGCCGTCTTCTTGCTCCAGCGGCGAATGTTCTCCCCTCTTTTATGGCAGTAGGTGCTACGTCTCTGGTGGACCCCCAGGGTCCGGACGTCCTTGGCGATGGCACGCCAAATATCCTTCTTCTGGTGGGCGCTGACCTACATGACATGTACAGGGGAAGAAGAGAAGTCATTACCAACTGTACCGTCAAAGTGAGTGGCCCACATCCCTACCCTTGCCATGTGGCACATGCATTCACAGTTCTTCATGCTCGCAGAACTCTAGCCCCCTTCCTTTTTACAACCAGCCCTCTCCACCCAGGCATAGCCCATACAACTTGCTCCCTGTGTACTCACCTGTTGGTCTGGAGGACCGTAGAGTAGTGTGTACTGGGGGAGGACCCCGTCCACGAGCTTCTCCAACTCCTGTGCAGTGAAGGCAGGGGCCCTTTCCCCAGACGCACAAGCCATTGTCTCTTCCAGACCGAGGTCACAGCAGCACTTGCAGTATAGGTCATCTCCTGTCGAAGATCAGGTATCGAGTGATTGAACAGATAGAAAATGTCAGTGACGTCCGTGGTGGTGACGTCCGCGGCGGTGCGTATCATCACCGCCGGCGCACTTCGTCATTGGCTCCTGGGACCTATTGGGTCCAATGTTAACCAATGCAGCACTGCGCAGCATTCTTCGACCGCCTATTGCGACGGTGTACAACGCCAGCGCAGTTACCTCACATCCAATTGTCCCAGTTTAGAGGTCAGGCAGCCGCCATTTCAGGGGCCCACATGGCTTCATTTTCAACTGCGTCACACATACCTAGGCCTGGACTCAACACACATACAGACAACTTTTTGCATTATGTTTCGTGTTCTGTGTAGCTGTGGGTACATACCTCTGAGTTGCTTGACTCTGTGGTCGCTGTTGTCCTTCCTAGGCACAGTCAGCTGGGACATGTGAGGAGATGGCGGAATCCTCCGGTGTACCGACCGCTGGTGGACCTGTGGACAATGGAGGAGCGACATTTAATCATCACCCACAGGTTTAAACGTGCCACAATCCAGGAACTGTGTACCCAGTTGGAGCCTGACCTGATGTCAGCTATCCGCCATCCCACAGGGATCCCCCCTCAAGTGTAGGTGCTATCTGTGCTCCATTTCCTTACAAGTGGGTGTTTTCAAACAACAGTGGCCATGGCATCAGGGATGTCTCAGCCTATGTTTTCCAACGTGTTGTCCAGAGTGTTGTCTGCCCTGCTGAAACACATGAGGAGCTACATCGTTTTCCCTCAGGTCGAGGATTTGGCTACTGTTAAAGGTGACTTCTATGCTCTTGGACATATCCGCAACATCATAGGTGCCATTGATGGGACCCATGTGGCTTTGGTCCCCCCCCACAGGAGTGAACAGGTGTACAGGAACCGGAAGAGTTATCATTCCATGAATGTACAGATGGTATGTTTGGAAGACCAGTACATCTCCCAGGTAAATGCTATGTTCCCTGGCTTAGTGCATGACGCCTACATACTGCGGAATAGCTGCATCCCTTATGTGATGGGTCAACTTCCGAGGCATCTTGTGTGGCTATAAGGTGACTCTGGTTACCCCAACCTGCCATGGCTACTGACCCCAGTGAGGAATCCCAGGACCAGGGCAGAGGAACGCTACAATGAGGCCCATGGGTGGACTAGGAGGGTGATCGAACGCACCTTCGGCCTCCTGAAGGCCAGGTTCAGATGCCTCCATATGAGAGGTGGTTCCCTATTCTACTCACCAAGGAAGGAGTGCCAGATCATCATCGCCTGCTGTATGCTTATCAATCTTGCTTTGCGACGCCAGGTGCACATTCTTGCCTACTACAAGTACTTTCACACTTCTACCTCTATCCTGTCTGTCAATTTCAAGCAGTATTTGGTAACTGAGTTGTACATTTCCATTACGGTTTCACAGGTGTGGTTACCAACGTGTGTCCTCTGCTTACATTCTTCATGGACTTGTGATGTGTGACATAGGTATGACATTACATTTGAGAACGGATTTTGTCACTGTCATAGCTAATACACATTTTCAAAATCACAGACTGACTCCAGATTGTTTTGTGCTTCAAGGGTGTTTATTGAAGTGCAAAATATTGGAGGGGGTGGTAAAATGGTGAGGGGTGATGGTGGAGGAATATCCATGGCAGAGTCCAGTCTATTAGTCTCACAGGTGCACTGCCCATATGGGCATAGGAAGTGGAGCTGGGGCAGTTCCAACATGGACAGGGTTACAAAGTGGGACAGTGGGATGACAATCAGGGTGGTTTCATTTCTTGGCGGGGGTCTTGCCATCGTGCTCTGTCCTGTTCCTGGATCTCAGGAACCGCTTGCGGGGTGGTTCTCCATCTGCAGGGGGTGGGGTGCTGGTGTGGTGGTCCTGTGGTGGGGCATCCTGTCCACTAGCGCTGGCGGAGGTGGTGGGCAGTTTATCGTCCATGCTAGTGTCAGGGGCCCCTTGGAGTGCCACGGTGTCCCTCATGGTGTTCAGTATGTTCTTCAGCACCGCTACGATGGTGCCCAGGGTGGAGCTGATGGTTCTGAGTTCCTCCCTGAACCCCAAATACTGTTCCTCCTGCATGCGCTGGGTCTCCTGAAACTTGGCCAGGATCGTAGCCATCGTCTCCTGGGAGTGGTGGTATGCTCCCATGATGGAGGAGAGGGCCTCGTGGAGAGTGGGTTCCCTTGGCCTGTCCGCCCCCTGTCGCACAGCAGCCCTCCCAGTTCCCCTCTGTTCCTGTGCCTCCGTCCCCTGGAACGTGTGCCCACTACCACTGCCTCCAGGTCCCTGTTGTTGTTGGGGTGGTGGGTTATCCTGGGTTCCCTGTAGTGGTGGACACACCGCTGATTGACGTGTCCTGGGGACGGAGGTATGGGCCCGCTGGGTGGGTGCTGTGCTGGTGTTTCCAGAGGGTGGAAAGTCTGTGTTGGGCTGTGCCTGTGCGAGGGGAACCGACTGTCCCGAGGCCCACGATGGTCCGGGCTGGTCATCTGGATCCAGTTGGCCAGAGCTGCTGTCATCACTGTGGGCCTCTTCTGTGGGTGGGGTAGAGATGTCTGAACCCTCCTATCTGGTGACGTTGGGTAGTGGTCCTGCAGGGGTGTAAAAGCATGATTATTGCATCTGTGTGTCATGGTGTGCAATGGGTGGGTGACCGTGTACTCCAGTGCTAGCATTCCTGTGTGGGGGCTTGTGTGATGATGGTTGTGGGGGTGTTATGGGTATGTGCAGTGGGCATGCTTTAGCGAGGGGGGTCCATGCTTTGTTTTGTCATGCAGGGCTTTGTGTTGGGATGTGTGGTTTGTGTTATTAGTACATTAGTGAGGAGTTGGAGTGATAGGGGAGGGGGTGAGGGTGGGGGTTGGTGATAGCATGCAGGTAGGGTGAGGGATATGATAGTTAAGATTTGACTTACCAGAGTCCATTCCTCCACCGACTCCTCTGAGGCCCTCAGGATGCATACCGGTCAAGACCTGCTCCTCCCATGTTGTTAGTTGTGTCTTGAGACCACGGAACGCACCTTACCCCGTAGGTCGTTCCACCTCTTCCTGATGTCATCCCGATTTCTTGCGTGCTGTCCCACTGCGTTGACCCTGTTGACTATTCTTTGCCATAGCTCCATCTTCTTAGCTATGGAGGTGTGCTGCACCTGTGATCCAAATAGCTATGGCTCTACCCGTACGATTTCCTCCACCATGACCCTGAGCTCCTCCTCTGAGAACCTGGGGTGTCTTTGCCGTGCCATGGGGTGGTGTAGGTGATGTGTGGGGTGGTGTATGTGGTGATGAGTGTGGTGATGTGTAGTGGTGTGTGGTGTTTTGTGCGTGGATGTTGTGTGGGTGATGGTGTTGTGTGCCTCTGTTTGGTGAGGTTGTATATGCTGTGCAGTCTCTCTGGCCTTCATCAATAATTTTTGTCATGGAGGTTTGTGGGTGATGTGGGTGTGTGTTTTATATTGTGTTGGGTGTGTGGGAGTAGTGTTTGTATGTGTATCAGGTGTGTGTATTTCGAATTGTCCATTGTGGCGGTGTTTTGGAGATGTGTGTGTATTTTGAGCACGGTGGTGTGTACCACCAATGGAATACAGCGGTTGAAAGACCGCTGCGTGGATTCGTGGGTCGTGATAGCATGCGCGTGTTTCTGTTGGCGTGACGGTGGAGGATTTGTTTTCGCTAGTTTATCACTGACCTTTGGTGTGGTGGACTTGTGTGGGTGTCTGAATTTCGGCGGATTCCGAGATGTGGGTCATAATAGCTGTGGAGGATTTCCACGGCCGCGGCGGTGTATTGGCGGTCTTCTGCACGGCTGTAAGCGGCTTTTACCGCCAATGTTGTAATGACCCCCTTAATTTCTTAAAGCCACAAGCCATAATATAGGACTTGTCAAAATTAGCTAATAGGTCTAGATCTCCCATGAAACTGACAAACCCATTAACTAGAAGGTGGAGTGCTTTGGGGGTAAGAGCCATGAAAACAGCATCATCTCCATATAGCAACAAAGGCAACAGGGAACGAAAGACAGTTGGAACATCAGGGGTAAACTTTTTTGCAAAAAAGATTGTTTATATATAAAATAAATAAAAGCGGGCAAGGATGCATCCTGGGCTCATGCTGTAGTGGACCCCTATATCATTTGTGACCTCACCATTCTTATTGAATCTAACCCTGGACTTCTTATCAATATGCAAGTAGGCCAGAAAGTAGTCCAATGTTCCGTCAAGCCCATGATTTGACCGCAGCTTAGAATGGTTAACACAATTGAATACTGAAGTCAAATCCATAAAAGCGAGGAACAAAGGGGAGCATTTGGCAATTGTATACTTCCCAATCACCTAAGACAAGTTTAAGCACTGCTCCGTGGTCCCAACATGATTCCTGAAATCATATTGGCAGGGGTACAAGGTAGACTTCTCTTCAGCCCATTGCATTATGCTATTGAACAGAACTCTACCTAAAATCTTAACTGTTGTGTCAATCAGGGAGATGGGCCCATAACAGCACGGTCTCAAACAATTCCCTTTTTGAAAAATGGAATTGTTATAGAAGTAGACCAGGCATTTGATAGAGGGCTGTGGGTTAAACTATTAAAAACATTTACCAGAAGAGGGGCCTAAAACTCATGTATCAACTTTATCACATCAAAGGAACACCGTCGGGTCCAGGGGCCTTACCCCCTAGACTCTGGGTGATTGCCTCGTGGACCTCATCCATGGTTACTGCGGGCCTACTCAAAATTGGTGCAATCATAAACCCAGTAGTGGCTTGAGGAGCAGCATACATTTGTGCAGGCCTCTGAGGCCAGGGAATCCCATTGAGATGGGAACATTTCCGCCTTCCTCTTATTTACAGATTGCTTATAAGCCTTCCGCCTGAGTGCAACCTCTACCCAGTCCCTGGTTTGCCATATTAATGCCTTACCCAGATAGCGGTTGGCCCTTCTACATTCCTGATCAATCCATCCAGACAAAGTATTTCCTACATGTAGTGGTGCATCAACTTTGCTTTGATACATTCACACAACTTAGAAAAGGCATTAATAAACTTTACGTTGGCTCTTTTTTCAGACTGACAAACCTACCAAATGAAAATTCTCCTCTACTGTATCCCTAAAAGTTGCCCAGGGTCCAGCACTCTCCAGGCAATGCGCAAAGCATCAGTAGATGGCTGGATTGTAGTGATAGAACTTTCCTGTCTAGATTTGGGTTTAGGCGATAACTTGAACGCCTCTTATATCGGGTTGTGAACCCCAAAAGTGGAGGGAACACCCTTACTATACAACACTAAGTTTTCCATATTCCCTCATATAAAGATATATGATTGATATAATCAATTAATCAATTATTGAAGAGCATCCGCTGCCTCTAAAAGTTGGTAACAAGAGCATGTCTAATGGGGCCACCTCCATCACACTATTAAATTCATAAGCTGCCAGATAACCCAACAGCTCCGTTTCCGAGAATCCCAAGAACACCATGGGTTCATTAATTGTTTCTCCAAGACCCTCCAAGGGCTTAGTATGATTGCCTTCTTTCGTATTAAAAGCATCCGCAAGACAATATCCTACCGCCATCCACTCAGTTCCAACCCTATTTGCTAACATGAAATAAAGTCAAATAGGCCAGGAATTTAGAATTCAAAGTGTTACTAAAATCATTCTTATAGAAATTTATTAAATACAGTGTCAAACCCCTCTTAAATTCAACAGCCTGAAAACCCTCATTATTGGTTTCAATAACTTTTACACACCCCCTAGCAGAAAGATTCAACAAAACTGACAACCTACCCACAGACCACCCTGAGCGGGATGGGTTGGATGGAATACTAAAGAATTCAAACCCATCAAATGGCAAATTGTGTGGTCCACAAGTTTCGAGATACATGATCGCACCCTCACCATGCAGTTTTCTGATAAATAACTTTATTGCAAATGTTGCAGTGATAATATCAAAGATGCCAAAGAAAGTGTCATCAGTGATATAAATAATAATAATAATAAGTAATTGGCTCCGCATGGTGAAGACGCAAATTAGAGTTACCTTAGGGCGTAAGTTATAGTTACTTGAAATAACTCTAACTATAACTGCTGAATTAAAAAAAATTGTGTGAGTAAAATCAGAACATAACTATAAAGTCCCTGTAACCTCTGTTGTTTTCAGTGAATTTCTATGTTTTTTTAGCATGCACAGATGTTAATATAAGCAGCACTGCGCACAGCCTTGGACTGTGCATGGCGGGGTTTGTCCACAGGGCCTTGATGGCCAGGCCGGCCGCCAACCCTCCTGCATCCACCTAAGCTATGCATGGCCTTTAGCGGTGTACAGCATGAGGTTGGATACAGTGGATGTTTTTTTTTTCAATTTTTCGCTGGATTCGTGAATCCTCTAGTGGACTCGTGAATCTAGGTTCGGTGGATTTACCTGTGGATCCGCGGATCAACGAATCAGATGAAAAAAAAAGTGGGCAATATTTTCCCTGAGGGACCCTTCTATGTGTCCTATGCGATCAGGTTACCTGTGCCCCAACCCCTTATGTGTTTTTTCACTCTTCTTTTCCCACCCCTGAGCTGATCCAATAAACAAAATGGCGACCACAACTTTTCTGTCAGGTTGTGGCCAGCCGATCATATTCTTCTTGCGGCGCATGTATCCGCTGATTGATCCACAGTGGATCAGCAGAGGATCCGTGTCCCCACATATCTATATTTTTTGCACTTAAATTACTTAGAAACTACTGAATGGATTTACATAAAATCACCAAAAATGTGATGTGTGCAACAGAATCTACCTTTGTGTCAAATTTGGTGTAATTCCTTTCAGTGGTTCAGGGTGCAGGCGTGTCTAAAGGTCATACGGAAAAATGAATGGGGAAAATATGTTTTGAGATCCCCCTTTTTCTAGGCCCTTATGTGACAGATCAGCCCAAAACTTTAGGGACAGAAGCTGAACTAAGCAGAGTGTTAGTTTTGAAAATGTTGTGAAGATTCATCAAACGGCGACAAAGTTATTAGCAAAACAACAAAGGCTTTTTCTATAGAAATTTAGGGGCATATTTATACTCCGTTTGCGCCGAATTAGCGTCGTTTTTTTCGACGCAAATTCGGCGCAAAACTAACGCCATATTTATACTTTGGCGTTAGACGCGTCTAGCGCCAAAGTATGAGGAAAAAGCGTCATTTTTTTGCGTGAACGCCTTCCTTGCGTTAATGAGATGCAAGGTAGGCGTTCCCGTCCAAAAAAATGACTGCGACACAAATGCGTCGTATTTATACTCCCGGGCAAAAATCACGCCCGGGAGTGGGCGGGGCAAAAAAAACCCGCATTTGCGCCTCTTTTTAACGCCTGGGTCAGGGCAGGCGTTAAGGGACCTGTGGGCTCAAAATGAGCCCACAGCTGCCCTCCCATGCCCCCAGGGACCCCCCTGCCACCCTTGCCCACCCCAGGAGGACACCCAAGGATGGAGGGACCCATCCCAGGGACATTCAGGTAAGTTCAGGTAAGTATAAATTTTTATTTTTTTAATATTTTTTTTTGGCATAGGGGGGCCTGATTTGTGCCCCCCTACATGCCTCAATGCCCAATGACCATGCCCAGGGGACATAAGTCCCCTGGTCATGGCCATTGGGCAAGGGGGCATGACTCCTGTCTTTACTAAGACAGGAGTCATGTAAATGGCGTCTGGGCGTCGTTAAAAATGGCGCAAATCGGGTGGAGGCGATTTTTTAGCGTCAACCTGACTTGCACCATTTTTAAGACGCCCTAACGCCATTTTCCCCAACGCCGGCGCTGCCTGGTGTACGTGGTTTTTTTCCACGCACACCAGGCAGCGCCGGTCTGCTAGCGCCGGCTAACGCCATTCAATAATTACGGCGCCCGCATGGCGCTTCAGAATGGCGTTAGCCGGCGCTAAACTTTTTGACGCTAAACTGCGTTAGCGCAGTTTAGCGTCAAAAAGTATAAATACGGGCCTAAGCCCTAACTATAACTACCTAGTTTAGTTGCCAAACACTTTATAAAACATCATACAAAGGATTAGAGAGGAATTTGATTGTTCGGCCTAGCACAAATCAATAAAAGTGAACAAGGGGGAGATTGGACCTTGAAATTACAGCAACTGGAAATTAGATACATCATTTAGTTATGTACAAGAATACTGTATGGACTGAACATGGATGAGGAAATGTTTGTTAACTGATGAGTTATACTTGTTGACAAAATGCTATAATATGAGGGTTAATTTATTTTAAATAGATGTCAAACAGTATGGGAATGATGTCTTACAATTATAACAAGAAAACACTATTAGTTGTACATAGACATGGATATGATTTAGGCACTTAGCCTACAACTGGATGACTGTTTTACTTTTTGAAAGGTGGAAATTAAATATTTGAGTAACAACAATTAAATCAGTGAATGATATAGCACTAAGCTTGAAAGGTACCCAATATTGAATAATAACTTTGAAATAGAAGTATAATGTATATTGTAGTCATCAAAGTAGCAATGGATTAAACACTTGGGGGGTTATTACAACTTTGGAGGAGGTGTTAATCCGTCCCAAATGTGACGGATATACCACCAGCCGTATTACGAGTTCCATATGATATAATGGACTCGTAATACGGCTGCTGGTATATCCATCACTTTATCGTCACTTTTGGGACGGATTAACACCTCCTCCAAAGTTGTAATAAACCCCTTTATTTGCATTTCATTATGTTATGTTATACCTATTCCTTAGCATCACATTAATATGTGATAAAGCAATGTCTTTGGTAAATAACAATGAAAATGTATCTATTGACATCCATACATGTGATTGCTTAGAAATAAGTTGTTTAAAAAAGATTCTGCAGAATTTAAGGAAATATACTTTGTAGTCCATTCAAAGCTTTATTTTAATAGAATTGTTGTTTTTGTAATAAATTTATATTAGTTGACTTCAGTATCCAGAATGCTTCATAATTGACAGGACAATAGTTGTTATAAAACCTGAAAGAAAGAAAGGACTCACTAACCGTGAACAAGACTCCAAGCGAGTTGAAACTCGTCGGTGGTTGTTGCGCTGTTCTAAACTAAAATAAATGCATGATATTTGGGACTTCATGGACTTAGCAATTGCTCACAAATGATCCAATAATTTTTGATAATCATTCAGTTCAATATTTTACTAATCCCCTCAACTATTCATTGTTGTTATAGTTGGTTCATTATAAATGTACAAAAAGTTCTTCATCCACGTTTAACCCAAATGGGATTTTTGTACGGAGTCGAATGATATACTTGCTTTCAAGTTGTCTCAACAGTAATGTTCTATTTCCTCGAAATTCATTATTATTTACTTGTGCTAAACCAAAAAATGATATACTTTCCCAATCTGTGGTGAGGCATTTATTATGATGTCTAGCCACAGTATAACTTTGGCCTTGATCTTGAATTGCTCTAGCATGTTCCAGTATTCCCTTCTTCAGTGGGCAGATTGTGGTAGCCACATATTGAAGTCCACATTCACATGGGATCAGATATACCACAAAATGGCTATTGCAAGTCATTGTTTGTACAAACTGTACTTCTCTTCCTTTGTAATCTGCAAAAGATTTAATGTTTTTCGCAATTTGACATGCTTTGCACTTGTTACATTTATAGAACCAAGTTACACTTTTGTTTCACCAGTTTGTTTTAGGATGTTCTGCATAGTGACTTCTGACTAACATGTCTTTTAAAGATTTTGATCTCCTTTAAGTTATTTGTGGTCTCATTCCAATTATTTCTTTAAGTCTTGATCACTCTGTAAAATCTTTCAATATCTTTTGAAAATTCTTTCAATTGTCTTATTTTCTTTACTGTATGTTACTATTAGTCGCGGTCCCTCATTTTCTTAAAAAATATGCAAGTAGGTATATGTATAACATTCTCATGATAAAAATGGAGGCAACATATTTAAAATGCAGACAATAACATTGGTTATAAGCCTCATTTATATAGAAGTAATTATTGTAATGTAATTTGATTTTTTATTGGACATTCTTTCAACTTTAGGATTCTAATTTGATTGAGATTTTTCATTTAAATTTTACTTTCATATATGCTTTTGTATAATGTCAAACTACCATAACCAGAATGCAATGGGCCGGCAACAATGACATCACACCATTTAAGGGTGGCATGAAAAAAACTAATTTACCTTGAGCAAGACTCAAGTGGAGTTGAAACGCATTGGTGGTTGCTATTCTTATCAATAAATGAGTGAGGTAAATTACTTTTTGGACACAAAATATCTTTTGAGGGTGGTCTCCTTTGTTACCGGCACCGACAGCTGAGTGAGCCTTTAAGAAAATGACTCTGACCATTTGTTTATTTTAGTCTATCACAATGTGTCATACATTACATAAGTTGTTTTATTAGATGCTTGTGGTTTCTATTTTATTCTCTTTTAACCATCACAATGTGTAAATATGATCATAACAATCATATCAATAAGTGCTTCACTATTGGAATATTGTGGTTAACCCCTTGGGTGCCTGGGGAGCACCAGTTAATGTGGCAAGAACGTAGCTGTTACATCCTGCTCCCGGCCCCAGGGGGGAGTGCTAGGACTCCCCCCGTGGGCCTCCCACCTCCCTCCCCTGGGTAGGGATGGAAGGGGAAGCACTTCCCCTACCCCCACATGCCCCTACCGGGCATCTAATGATGTAATTGTGCACCACACGCTGATGTCATTAGAGGCTGCTGGACATGCTAAAGCCATTTGCTTCCAGCGCGTTGAGGAGAAAATAGGTGAGTTTCTCCTCCGGCTGGTGGGGATTTCCTCTGAAAGAAGCGTCGAGGGAAAGGAAAAGCCTTTCCTTTCCCTCGATGTCTCTTTCAACATTCTAGCTGCCCTATTGCACCGCATTTGGGCAGCAGGAATGCTCACTACACAACATTGATTACTTTTTGGTCAATTTCATTGTAGGGGAGCGACCCCTTGGGCAAAGGTCGCTCCCCAAGGGGGGCCATAATGTTGCACACCAATTGGCTGGTAGGAAATGTGCACTGGCACGGTGTTCCTACAAGGAAAAGTGAGAACAATGTACATTTTTTTGTGCAAAATTTGAGGTTTGCAAGGAATTCTGTGTAAGAAAATGTTGGAGGATCCACGCAAGCTACACCTCCCTGAACTCCACTGGGTGTCTAGTTTATAAAAATGTCTATGTTGTGTTTTGGGCCCTTCCCTGTCACTAGGCCTACCCACACAAGTGAGGTACCATTTTTATCAGGAGATTTGTGGGAATGCTGGATGGAAGAAAATGTGTTGCTCCCCTCAGAGTCCAAATCTTTCCCTGAGTGAAATGTGAGGAAAAAAATGTTTTTTTGGCAAATTTTGGGATTTGCAAAGGATTTTGGGTAATAAAACCTGGTGTGAGCCCCACAAGTCACCCCATTCTATATTTCCCTAGGTGTTTAGTTTAAAAAAATGTATAGGTTTGCTAGGTTTCCCTAGGTGCCAGCTGAGCTAGAGGCCAAAATCCACAGCTAGGCAGTTTGCAAAAAACGTCAGTTTTCTTTCAGAAAATGGTTGTGTCTATGTTGTGTTTTGGGGCATTTTCTATTGTGTGAATTAGGCCTACACACATAAGTGAGGTATCATTTTTATCAAAAGACTTGGTAGAAGGCTAGGTGGAAGGAAGTGTGTGGCTCCCTTCAGATTCCATAACTTTCCATCACCGAAATGTGAGGAAAAAGTGTTTTCCTGCCCCATTTGGAGAATTCCAGAACCTGGAGAGAGCCCTACAAGTCATCCCATTCTTGATTCCCCTCGGTGTCTAGTTTTGAAAAACGTCTGGGTTTGGTAGGTTTCCCTAAGTGCCGGTTGAGCTCCAGGCCAAAATCCACAGCTAGGCACCTTACAAAAAAACAGGACCCTATTCATTAGAAAAATGTGATGTGTCTGCGTTGTGTTTTGGGGCACTAGTCCTACTCACACACGTGAGGAACCACCTTTATTGAGATACTTGGGGGAATTCCAGGTGGAAGGAAGCTTGTGGCTTCCCTCAGATTTCAGAACTTTCCATCACCGAAATGTGAGGAAAAGGTGTTTTTTTGCTAAATGTTTGCAAAATTTTGAGGTTTCCAAAGGATTTTGGGCAATAGAACGTGGTGAGACCCCCACAACTCTCCCCATTCTGGATTTCCCATTGGGGTCTAGTTGTAAAAAATGTATAGGTTTGGTAGGTTTTCCTAAGTGCTGGCTGAGCTAGAGGCCAAAATCCACAGCTAGGCACTTTGCAAAAACGGCCGTTTTCATTGGGAAATTGAGATGTGTCCATATTGTGTTTTGGGGCATTCCTTGTCATGGGCACTAGGCCTATCCACATAAGTGAGGTGCCATTTTTATCGGGAGACTTGGGGAAATACTGGGTGGAAGGAAGTTTATGGCTTCTCTAAGACTCCAAAACTTTCCATCATCATCAAAATGTGAGGAAAAATAATTTCTTTTGCCACATTTTGAGATTTGCAAAGGCTTCCGCGTGCCAGAATCTGGTGAGAGCCCCACAAGTCATCCCATCCTGGATTCCCCTAGGTTTATAGTTTTGAAAAATGTGTGGGTTTGGTACGTTTCCCTAAGTGCCTGTTGAGCTAGAGGACAAATCTGCAGGTAGGTACTTTGCAAAAAAAAGGTCAGTTTTCATTAGAAAAATGTGATGTGTCCATGTTGTGTTTTGGGGCATTTCCTGTCACAGGCACTAGGCCTACCCACACAAGCGAGGTACCATTTTTATCAGGAGACTTGGGGGAATGCTGGGTGAAAGGAAGTTTGTGGCTCCCCTCAGGATCCTGAACTTTCCATCATCGAAATGTGATTAAAAGGTTGTTTTTTTGTCAGATTTTGAGGTTTGCAAAGGATTCTGGGTAACAGAACCTGGTGACAGCTCCATCCCGGATTCCCCTAGGTGTCTAGTTTTCAAAAATACACAGGTTTCCTAGGTTTTGGTAGGTGATGGCTGAGTTAGAGGACAAAATCTACAGATAGGCACTTTATAAAAAACACATAAGATTTCAATGTAAAAATGAGATGTGTCCCTGTTGTGTTTTGGGCGTTTTCTGTTGAGGGCCTACCCACACAAGTGAGGTACCATTTTTACAGGGAGACTTGGGGTAATACAGAATAGAAGAACAAGTGTTATTGCCCCTTGTCTTTCTCTACATTTTTTCCTTTCAAGTGAAAGACAGTGTGTAAGAAAGAAGTCTATTTGAGAAATGCCCCGTAATTCACGTTAATATGGGGACCCCGGAATTCAGGGATGTAACCACTGCTTCTTAACACGTTATCTTGTGTCAATTTTTGAAATACAAAGGTTTCCTTGATACCTGTTAGACCTGACAGACTTAGGGTGGTCATCCCCAAACTTTTAGCTTGCCTCCCTCTACTTTTCTGACACTGTTTTTGCAGGCTTTAGGACTCTGCACACTTTACCACTGCTAACCAGTGTTCTCACCCTTAAACATGGTAACATTGGTTAATTCCTAATTGGCATATTTGATTTACTTGTAAGTCCCTAGTAAAGTTCTCTGCATGTGCCGAAGGCCTGTAAATTGAATGCTGCTAGATGGCCTGTAGCACTAGTTGTGACACCCACATTAGTAGCCTCTTAGCCATGACTCAAGCATGCCATTGCAAGGCCTGTGTGTGCAGTTTCACTGCTACTTCAAATTGGCATTTAAAATGTAAAAGTACTTGTCAATCCTTAAACTCCCCTTTTTCTACATATAAGTCACCCTTAAGGTAACCCATAGGGAAGGGTGCTATGTAGGTAAAAGGCAGGACATGTACATGTGTGTTTTATATGTCCTGCTAGTGGAAAACTCCTAAATTAGTTTTCCTCTACTGTGAGGCCTGCTCCTTTTATTTGGATAGCATTAGGGCTACCCTCATATACTGTTTGAGTGGTAGATTCCGATCAGAAAGGGGTAACCAGGTCCTATTTAGTATTGGCAGAATGGTAATAAAAAATTCTGCTTATTGGTGAGGTTAGATTTTATATTACTATTTTAGCAATGGCACTTTTAGAAAGTGAGCATTTCTCTGCCCTTAAAATCCACTTGCGCCTTAAAGCCTGTCTCAAATCCATGTCTGGGCTGGGCTGCTTGACAGCTGCTTGTGCATTTCACTCAGACAACCACAACACACCGATAGGGATCCTGCCAGACAGGACTGGACTGAAAGGGGACCTTGTGCACTTCAAAACCACTCTTTGAAGTCTCCCCATGTCCAATGCGTTTTTGGGTATATAAACTACCAACTCTGACACTTCTGGACCTGAACTTGCAACCTGTCAGTAGGAACTGCCTGGCTGCCCAAAGCACTCATCTTGACTGCTTTGCCTAGAAGGACTGCTGCCCTCCTTTTGCCCTACTACCCTCTGACTTTGCTAAGAAGTGCTCTCCAAGGGCTTGGATTGAGCCTGCCTCCTGTATTCTAAAGTCTCAGGGCCAAAAAGACTTAGGGGGTCATTCTGACCCTGGCGGTCATTGACCGCCAGGGCCAACGACCGCGGGAGCACCGCCAACAGGCTGGCGGTGCTCCCTTGGGCATTCTGACCGCGGCGGTACAGCCACGGTCAGAAACAGAAAACCGGCGGTGTCCCGCCGATTTTCCGCTGCCCTGGGGAATCCTCCATGGCGGTGCTGCACGCAGTACCGCCATGGGGATTCCGACCCCCTTACTGCCAGCCTGGTTCTGGCGGTTTTGACCGCCAGAACCTGGCTGGCGGTAACGGGTGTCGTGGGGCCCCTGGGGGCTCCTGCAGTGCCCATGCCACTGGCATGGGCACTGCAGTGGCCCCCTAACAGGGCCCCACTAAGATTTTCAGTGTCTGCCTAGCAGACACTGAAAATCGCGACGGGTGCAACTGCACCTGTCGCACCCTTCCCACTCCGCCGGCTCCATTCGGAGCCGGCTTCCTCGTGGGAAGGGGTTTCCCGCTGGGCGGGCGGGCGGCCTTCTGGCGGTCGCCCGCCCGCCCAGCGGGAAACTCAGAATAACCGCTGCGGTCTTCTGACCGCGCAGCGGTATTCTGGCGGGGGTACTTTGGCGGGCGGCCTCCGCCGCCCGCCAAAGTTAGAATGACCCCCTTAATCTCTTCAAGGAAGTCTTGGTGCGCCAAAAACCAATGCACAGCCTGCCTTGCAACAAGAAAATTGCTGCACAGGCAAACCGGAAAAGCGCAGCCGACTTCCCAATTGAAGAATCAATGCAGCGCATGCCTTTTCAGCTGGAAATTTGACTCACAGCCTACCAGATTGACGCACAGCAAAACAGGAATGACACAGCCCTTCTTCCCAAGTGAAGAAATGACACAGCGTCTGTTGTGTGATAGAAAATTTGACGCATCGCCTACGAGATCGACACAACGCTTGTGACTTCGTCCCATACACCCAGGATTTCCAAGCATTGCCTCTGGGCGTCAAAAAGATCCCTGCATCACAGGGAGGAACCAAGACTGCATACCGGAAATTGATGCAAACCCCTTTGCGTGTGTGGAAAGAAACTATGCAACATCTGTGCTGCACCTGAAATTCTGACGCACACCCTATTTTACCACACATGTCTTACTCTGAGGTCTCTCTGCGTGTTATTTTTGACACAAACCAGGTACTTTGTGAAACCAAGAAACAACTGTTGATTTCTAAAATTTAAGACTCTTTTCAATCTTGCAAAAGTGAAATTTTAACTTGTGCTTCTTGAATCTTTATTCAAATTGTGACCTTCATTGAACCAGATAAATATATTATATTTTTCTAAACCTGTATGGTGTATTTTTGTTGGGTTTTCATTGTGTTAATGTATGATTTATTGCACAAATACTTTACACATTGCCTTCTAAGTTAAGCCTGACTGCTCAGTGCCAAGCTACCAGATGGTGGGCACAGGATAATTTGGATTGTGTGTGACTTGCCCTGACTAGGATTCTGGTTCCTATTTGGACAAAGGAGACCCCATTTCGAACAATACCTATTTTTCACTCTTTATATTTTACCAAATGAATTTCTGTATACTCGGTATACAATGAAAACCCATTGCAAGGTGCAGCTCACTTATTAGCTCTGGGTAACTAGGGTTCGTGATGAACCCACAAGCCCTATATATCCCCTCAACCAGAAGAGTCCAGCAGATATGATGGTATATTGCTTTTAAAAAATCTGCCATCGCTATAAAAGTTATAGAAGAAAATGTGAAAAGAAATGGTTATTTTTTCACCTCAATCTCAATATTTTTTGTATTTTAGCTGTTGATTTCTAAAGGAAACCCTTGAAGGATCTACACAAATGACCCCTTGCTGATTTCAGAATTTTGTCTACTTTCCAGAAATGTTTAGCCGTCTGGGATCCAGCATTGGTTTCAAACCCATTTCTGTCACTAACTGGAAGGAGGCTGAAACCACAAAAAATAGTAAAAATGGGATATGTCCCAGTAAAATGCCAAAATTGTGTTGAAAAATGTGCTATTTCTGATTCAAGTGTGTCTGTTCCTAAAGCCTGGGAAGATGGTGATTTTAGCACTGGAAACCATTTGTTGATGCCATTTTCAGGGAAAAAACACATCCTTTCTTCTGTAGAACTTTTTTCACGTTTTTGTGAAAAAAACTAATTTGTAGTTGTATCATGGCTAATTTCTTGGTTTCCTCCAAGGGAACCCACAAACTCTGGGTACCTTTTGAATCTTTAGGATGTTAGAAAAAAAGGATACACATTTGGCGTGGGTAACTTATCTGAACAAAATGTTATGTAGACCTAAGTGCGAACTACCCCAAATAGCCAAAAAAAGGCATGCACCCAATGAGGAAAAGGCCTGGCAGCGAAGGTGATAATATAAAAATAAAAATAAACAAATAGAAATAAACAAAAACAAATACATTAAATCTGAAAAAAAAACTAATACTAATACACCAAAAATTAGCTTTATGTAAAGCAACACTTGAAAGTCTGAGTTTCTAGCTATTTATCCATACATGCACAAAGGGAAATCTATATAATATGACTTTAAATCTCTTTAATATTTTCCATGTACATTTATACCTTTCTCTGTAGATATGCATGTACATACTTCTTATATTACTCCTAGTGTAGAAAAATAATCAAACAAAAACTTTAACTCTCTACAGTGAACTACTCTATTTCTTATCCTATGCCTCTCTCAATATATCCTCTTCTCTCTGACTCTTTCCAAACTTCATTGTACCACTATTATCTCCCAGTGACCATTTCTAGACTATTTCCTCCTGTATGTTGCCTTTGACTTATCCATAACCTCCTTTAACTACTATAATCTGCCAAGTAACACGTTTTAGACTCTTCCCTTCTCTATCTATCCTCTGACTCTTCCCAAACTTAATTCTAATATGTTCTCCCTCATAGCCCTGTCTATACTCTTCCATCCACTATGCCTACTTTGACTCATCCCAGACCTAATTTTACTACTATAATCTCCCCAAAAAACTTACTAGACTCTTCCCTCCTCTATCCATTGTTTATCCTATTAAATGCAAATAACTGACTCACATGTCCGTTGCTGAAATTATCAACTTATATTTTCCTGTGCTGATCCACCATTAAGCCATTTTGCATTCCGAATAGCGTGCGGCTCACCGAAGAGTGCTGGAACACCTCAACAGGGGTAGTGAGTGCTATGTGTGTACAATTACAATTTTAACTAATAAGCCCTGGGTACACAGAGTAACATATACTAGGGACTTGCAGCTAAGTTAAATATGCCAAACAGGAATTATCCAATTCTATGTTTTTTTTAGCACATACATTGGGAACAGGTTGGCAGTGTCTTCTATGCACCTGCAGCATCAGTCCACGCGTTAGGAGTTGAACATAGAAAAAATGACCTATCTTTAAAATGTTCAGGAAGATTTGTGGGGAGTTTATTATACAGAATTGGTGGACTGAGCTCAAATTACTTGCACACCAATGCAATACATATGAAATTTGGTTGAGCTACCATATTGGGATGCAGAGAAGCATATTTCCAGGTCTGCAATAGATAACTGATCTCATATAGCAATCAATGTACTTGTTCATTGCATAGTTTCCATCTTCATTTATATCAAATGAGTAAATAGATTTGTTATATTTAGACCTACAATGGGACAAAAGAAGCTTTAGTGCATTGGGACTGGAACTCCATGATATATGCTTTATTCACCAGCACCTGAAAGCATGTGTCTGAAACATGCCTTTCCAAAATCTAAGTGACAGCCTACAACCCATTGTTGGTTGATCTTCCCTTTGTCTTTGACTGATGTTCCAGGCTGTTTGATTCTCCTATCACATGACCTAAACTTATTTTCCTGTGAAAGGAAAAGTGGAAGCATAACCTTTGACATACGATTATTGTTTTCTTAAATCTGCTGCTACAATGAAGGGAATAATGATTCCTGAGAATGCTGTAATATATTTATGAGAAATCAGTGCCAGTTTCTCACTTATGTCAGGAAGTAGACCCCAGTCAATGGCGTTCTGCCTTCTAGAAGCACACACTGGACTGAATAAGATCCACCTGTTTTGGAACAAAGATTAAAAAGCTACTAAATGGATCCTCTTTGACGAGGGATCCATTACTGATCAATGATAGTTGCATCTTTGGAAGTCACTGTTGTCTGGCCACCTATACAGGGAAGGAAGTAATATACAATCAACATTTGCAAGGATATTTGATTCTGAGCCTTAAATCAAATATAGCATGTGCTACAATGTTGGTAGTGTCACTGTCTTGGCTTCATCCAACTTACAATTAGTTTCCCTCTGCTGAAGAAGAGAAGCAGTCATGGATACACAAGTGAAGAAAGTCACTGAATATATCTTTCAAACTGTACATAACCTCATAAGATGTAGACTTAATGGCCAGATCCCGAGTCTTCTTATTGCTAAGAGCAGTAATCAAAGCCTCCAACACCATATGATGTGTGTTCTTCCCCTTGTGCTTCACATTACTGTTATCAACTTGGGTCCAATCTCATAAACATAATTGTCACTGGAAAGTCAAACATAAGGATAGAACAGACATACTTTTCACCATAGACACACTAACCATATCTGGTGTCTCATATATCACAGAAGCTCATTACAGTTATGTTGAATGGCACCTTCCTGAAGGGCTAAGGGGGGCCTAAATAGTTGGTGCCACCCTGCATATGTGATGCCCTTGCTCCATGTTATTGGTACACAAGAGGTGTGTGTTTAAGAGGTGTGTGTACCCTGGGGGCATGTGATTGTTCCCACTGGTTGTCTTTAGTTTTGTAATAGCCATATCAATTCTTCCAAATTTGTTTTCTCTAATAGTAGGAGGCACTGCCACAAGTCAGTGTTCCCAACTATACACACTGATGGGTTTCTGTGACAGAATAGGAAACACCAGGCACACCGGGCGTCTGTAACTGACAAAATCAATGATATTGTCATTTGCTTCCTAAAAAAATAATATAGGCCGGAGCAATATTTTAATTATGCAGGCCAAATTTTTAAAATTTTTGCTTTTTGGATGTTACACAAAATCCACTAAATTTCACAGCTCTGCCATGTCATTTTATAACATCTTTCACAGTAAAAATTTACTCTGAAACGTGCCATTTGTGTTAAAAATTCACCAAAAACGCATGTGAACAACAAAACATGAGTGGCTGTGGTTCACAACGCTTTTGCTTTTTGCACTATTTTCTAGCACAGAATGCATCCTTGCCACAAAAACTGAAGCAAGAATGCATTTTTCACTGACCTATAGTGTTAAATTACAGATTAGCATTTTATAATTATGCAAAATATCTGCAATTTTGCTGAACGTTCGCAATTTTATACAAATACAAACTAAGCAAATTTCAGACTGGAGGACGGAAAAAAGATGGTTCGACTACCTACACCGCCAGCCCGACAAAATTCCACCCATCAGATTAGGATCCACAAATCACAACAGCAGCTCTTCCATGGTGGAAAATCATTGGCGGTGTGAACCATGGTGGTGTCAACTCACATCACACTGAACACAGCACCAAATTGAATAGTTTGAATACCCCACAACTGACACACACCTACACACACGACACACCTACACACTGCACTATATAACACACCCCTACACAACCCACAATCCTTACACAGAGCACCATACACAGCCACAGACAAGCAAAATCTTTCTCAGATATATAAAAAAAAAAAAAAATTAGGCATCCATAAACATTTCACCACACATACATCCCACACCTGCACAACATACAGAACACACATTTTACTACCACACAATCCACAACAACCATCACCCACTCACATCACAGCACCTACACCACTCCTGCAGCCCTTTCTTTGAACACTACCTCTCTGTCATCACCACCACTGACATGTCCCCTCAAAAACACCTACGTTTCATGGATGATGAGTTGAGGGTCATGGTAGACGAAATTGTCAGCGTAGAGCCACAATTGTTCGGAGCACAGATCCAGCGTACATCAATTGTCAGGAAATTGGAGTTGTGGCAATGAATAGTTGACATTGTCAATTCTGTAGGCAGCTATCCATGGACAAGGGAGGACATCAGGGAGAGGTGGAACGACCTCAGGGGGAAGGTACAGTCCATGGCATCCAGGCACCAGCTGGCGGTAATGAAGACTGGTAGAGGACCCTGACCTCCTCCCGCTACATTCACATCTTGGGAGGAGAATGTCTTAGACATACTGCATCCTGAGGGCCTGACAGGAATACATTGGGGAGGGGAGTCAGGAAAGTCCCCACAAAATTCATGTCACCCAATTGTCATGTTCTACATGCTCCCTCACCTCCTTAACCAACCCCAGTTGACATAGCATCCACTACACCTCTGTCCATATATCCTAATACCCCTCTATGGCATGCCACATGTTAACTAAACTCAAATGATTCCACAGCCCTTGGAAATGTCACTTGAAGTACTGGCAACTCATAGCACTACTACTCCCAGAATGCAATATCCCACCATTGTAAAAACCTGAACAGTGCATAAAATGTGACATGTAATACATGTGAAACTAACTACCAATCTAACCCATCTTGAATGTGCAAGTGTGAAACAGTTAATGCCAATGACAGCAATGCAATGCCCCACTCCCACTATCATCACAAGCAAAACACAGCTTTAGCTGAGTGCCTAACCCTAATGCCCTTACTATAAACATTCCTAAGATTGAAATGTACTCACTTGGGGTGGAAATCTAAACGGCAAAGTGGATGCACAAGCAGTACATCCAGTTACAGGTCAATGTCTATTGCTTACTCCCTTACTGTGTCCCTACTCTGACATTGTACAGCTCTTTGTTGTGCAATGTATCATGTGAGACACTTCACTAGGTAATAAAGATGAACTCCCATGTCAATAATCAGACCACATAAGATGATATCAGCAGTCCAATCACTACCAACATAGTTTAACAGCTTTAAGCATGGTGTATGGTATTGAAATTACAGAGTTTCATGTTGTACTAAGTAAGATAGTGCAGCAGCTATCATTGTCATTTCTGTGGATCATGTTAAGGAACTGTCTGTATCTCACACAACATCAATAATACCCTAAATGTAACAGCAACTCTGTGTTATCCTTCTCCCACAGGTAACCTTGCCATTGTCACCATGGACAGGATACCAGAGAATGTCCATTACCCCTCTGGATGAAGGCTCCAGTGAGGACAACACCCCTAGGTGTGTGGACACTGAGGACGAAGCTGGTCCATCAGGGACACCTGGTCAGTCGGCAACTGTCAGCCTCACTCTACCCACATCAACTCCACCCAGCCCTTTATTTCACAGACAACCATTCATCCCCCAAACCTTTGTCCAAAGGACTGTCTTATCCATTGTGTGCCCCACAGTACAGGTACCTGAGTTTCCTCTTGTCACCCCTAACAATGATGGTCATGCCACCACTGTGCCAAGGGCACAGGCATGTGGGGGTAATGTGCATGGGAGGGATGCTATGGGCCAGAGGATGGGGGCTCAAAGGGACAACACTGACTAGGAAACCATCTCCCAAGTCTTGAGAGTCTGCCATAATTACCAAAGCATGAAGGGCCATGTAATCACCATGATGGGGGGAATCTAAAAGCTGCAGAGGGAAAACCACCAGGTTGGCATGCAGCAGTGGCAGGCACAAAATGGGATCCTGGCTTGCATTGCAGGCTTGCTAAGGAACATCCATCCTACCCTGAGTAGGTCTGGATACCACATCAGGCCTCTTCCACTAGTAATGAGTCTTTAGTCAATATCAAATTACAATCTTCATGCACAACTCACTAATTGGCATTGGAGCCACCTAAAACCCCTTAGATGATGGTAAAAGAGGAGGTAACATGCCACCCATCAACTCTAGGTTACAAAATGAAATCCCAGCTTTAAGAAGATATCACATACCTTGAATTAGTTGAAGTACTGATTGATGAGATCTTCTCTGAAGTGTCCAGCTTCATCTTCATCTGGCTCATCATCACTTGGCAAATCTGCATTTCCACCCACAGTTTCTGTTGCCTCCCCCTCATCAGGTAGGAATGGTATCTGACATATCAGGGCAAGGTTGTGGAGGATATAGCAAGCAACAATTATTTGACATACCTTGTTGGGTGATTAGAGGAGGACTCTTCCTGACATGTCCAGGCAGTGGTATCTTCCTTCAGGAGACCAAAGGTCCACTCCACGACATACCTTGTCCTTCTATTGGCTTCTTTTTAGCCAACTTCCTCTGGTGTGGTTGGGTACCTCACTGAACTCAACAAACCAAAGACGGTTTGGATAGTCAGAGTCCCTTGTAAAGAAATAGGTAGGACAACACAAACATATATTGAGGACATGCACAATTGTGATAGCAGTAGATAAACTTTGCAAACACACATGTCAAATCTGACTTACCAACCAGCCAGGCCCTCTCTGTGTAGAGTCGTGTCATCAACAGTGGGATATTGCTGCTCCGCATGATGAAGGAATCATGGACTGATCCTGGATACCTTCCACTGAAATGTACTGGTCTGCCAAACACACCACTTGATTGTTGATGGAGTGGTAGTTTTTCCTGTTCCTATATACCTGTTCATTGGCACTGGGGGACCCAAGACTACATGGGGAGTTTTATGCTATGGGACACATTCCACATGTGGTTGGACCATAGATGGCACCCATGTAGAGCTGGACAAGCTCGTTAAGGAGGTCCAACCTCTGTATGAACAGCTATATGGTGCACCAGAGGAGCAGGTGAGTCCAATGGTATACCAATGTGTGATAGTTGTGGCTGTATGATGGTGTACCTTTAATGTAAAGTAGTGTGAATGTTTGGTTGTCTGCAGAGGCTAAATTGCGCATGCATGTGAACTGAGAGTATGGTATGTTTGCCCACTTGCTGTAACTGAAATGTTCTGTCCACTTGTGTTAGTATGGTGCATGTGGACATAACGTTTTCCTTTGGTCTATGCCATCCATGCAGGTCAACGCCCATCAAAAGAAAGGAATCTGGCATGCCATCTTCAAGCAGATGCAGATAGGGGTCCACAGCCGGTGGAGCACCTACTGTACGAAGTAGTGGGAGGACCTGAGACGTTGAGCTCGGAAGACCGCAGAGGCCCAGCTGCGGATGTCCTCCCAATGAGGGAGGGATGCCCGTCAGACCTTGAGCCCCCCCCAAATGGCCCGCATTTTGACAGTGGCCTACCCTGAGTTGAATGGGCATTTGAGGGCAGCACAGCAGCCACAAGGGGGTAAGTACTGACTACACACATGCGCGTGCCTCTTCCAGTTAAGTGTAGATGTCAATGTATCACAGCTGTGACAATGTGGTAAGTGCTACAGATAACTGGTCTCCTAGAAAGACATAGTAGTATAGCTGCCAACACTGATGCACAGATGTGGACATTGGATTGTCTATAAGGACATATTACTCAACTATGTTAACCAATTTGTATTATAGCATGTGGTGATACACATGTAACTGTCATATGTGTACCTCTTTACTGCTATACATATGTGTAACCTGAGATGTCATCCTTCCCTCCTACTGATCCACAGTTCATATACCCAATGGTAAGTTATTCAGCTCTTTGGTCTCTGACCATTCCTAGTCCACTGGATCTAGCTCTATGTGCAACATAGTGTCTGACAGATGACTAACAGGGCCAAATATTCCTATGTTCTGCAATAGATGGAAACTTCATGTGAGGGTGTTATCCCAATCAGAAATTTGACATGGCATACTTACTACACTCCCTCTGAGGTGTGAGGAGGTGTCCCTATTGTTATGTCTAAACTATATATTGGCAAATGTGATGTTTGATCAATGTGGACATACTACATGATGGAAAGCATGATGGTAATGATAGATTAACAGTACTAGACATATCATTGACATGTGTTCAGACAATTTGTACCATGTACATGGTATTGAGAAGGTAAGTGGGTAGCCTGCTGATCCCGTAGGCCATGTATTTTGTCCATGCTACAAAGTGCAGGACTGTACCTAAATGGGTGCATTATACACTGTGTTTTGCCTACATCATGTGCTAATTGGTATTTTGTGCCTTTTTTATGTTGAGGCCTCTACTTTGCAATACTTACCTTTGCTAATCTGAGGCTGTTTTCACACATTTTTGTAATAGATCAGCTCATTTCAGCCTGACCTAATAGTGTAGAAGGTGTTCTAGTTGACATTCACATGTTGGTGAAATGGGATACGTTGTCAGTCGATTTGCTGTACTCTAGGTGTATGTATCAAACATGGTTACATTAGAAGTGGCTTATGTCACTGTTACTTTAGTCCTAAAATTTCAGGTTACACATGACTGGACAGGTGGTAGTGATGGAAGTATTTTGATGCTGCCATGAAAAGGTTTCTACTCAGCATGAACAGAGGAATAGTATGTGCACTTTATGCACATGATTAGTGACCAATGTATTGAAGATGTTGGTATGCTCCCTGTGGTCGTCTGTGGGTGTACCCTGTGTGCTATGTAGGCCTCTATTACAGGACATAACTTTGTTGTCTATGTGTCAATAAGTAAGATAAGTGAGTCCAAAAACTCTGTCTGAACCTTTACAAAACACTTTTGATAGACGTCTTGCTGACATGGTATGTAATTTTATGAGCCTCACAATTTGGTTTTGCCATATGCGGTGATTTCGTATGAAGTATTTGACATTGTGAATGGTATGGACCGAGTCACATGTAAAGTATGTGACTGCAAAGCAACATGCTGTCATGTAGTTGAAGTGAGATGAGTTTACTTTCATGGAACATGACTACTGGTGATGTACTGGGCAGGTGTGAATTGAGGCATGATATTGTGATGTCAGTTAGTGATGATCTGTATAGGGAGAGATGTTTGATGTTGCCAAATCATCTTGTGCATGAATAGTATGTGTTACAGCTGAATTGATGAGATAGTGATGTAGTGGTGAGATGGTTGGCTTGTGTTGCAGGTGGGACTGTTGTCATAAAGGATTGTTAGAAGTATGTAGATGCGACATGATGTAGGCTCTAAATTTTCCTTCCTGGGCTTTCTTAGACATAGATGTGATGTTATTGTTGAGTATGGTGTAATGTTTGTGTATGTTGAGAATGTGATGACCCCACCTTTCTCTCTGTTTCTCTGCATCAGCATCAGCAGGCAAAGGAGACGGGGCACAGTCAAGTTGGGAAGCTCCTGGCCACGGGACCCAGAGTGCTGATACCACCGATACCAAAGGACCCAGTGACCCAGAGGGTGAGGGGAGTGCCACGGGGGAGAAAGGATCCATGTCTTCATCTTCAGAATCCTCCTCCAGTGGACACTCTCTAGCAGTGGCAGTCCCATCTGGGACCACCCTGGCACCATCTCTGACACTCCACCCCCCTTTCTATCACCACCCTCCCTATGGCTCCCTACCTAGTTGGCCATGCTTGTTCACCCAGGAGGGTGGGCGTCTCCTTTGCCACAGGCACCTCTGCCCCTTCCCCTGTCAGCTCTGCTGCCCTCATTGAAGAGCTCTATTGACTTCCTAAGGCCCATCTCTTTGGGTCAGTCAACCATTGTGAGTGCCGTCTAGGGACCTGCAACTCAGATTCAACAGAGTAATGCTTTTCTGGAGGGCATTCATGGTGCACTGGCAGGTCTACAGAGATCCTTTCAGGCTCTGGCATCCACACTGATGGCAGCCAGTCATCCTTTGACTCCCATTAACCCATCCACCTTCCTCTTCCCAATCCCAAACCCTCTTCCCACACCCAGCCAAAGCACAGACAAGCATGCATCCACCTCAACATCCAAGAGTAGCACAGACAACATAAGCACCATAAGACACACCACTGGCATGTACACAAGCAACATACACTTGCACACAAACCAACAGTCACAACCTGCCCAGACACCCCCACCACTGACAGCACACCTGACACACCTGCAGATACCTCACCAACATTCACAGATCAAGCCACTATACCTATCCTACCCACAGACAGCACCATTGCAGGCCCTCAGACATCCACCCCAGTCACCACACCTGCAGACACAAACACAGACATGCAACACATCTGCCATACCTCTAGTCACCACCCCAACAGACAGTCACCCACCCACCCACCATGGCATCCCCCAGCACCTCCACCCACCCTCCTCCCAAGGTACACATAAACGCCCTCACTCACCCAGCCAACAGACACCCACCACCCACAAAAATACCGCGCACAAACATGTATCTGCAGACATCTATACCAACACCTCAGACAAGCACTCCCTCTCCCTCCACACCCAAACTCTTTTGCTATGACTGTCCCTTTGTGTCTAAAAAAGCTTTCCTTTTAGAACTTGCCCTTTTCCCTACTCCTCTCTCACCCCAGGATACTCCTAAACGGTATGTGTCCCTCCCCAAGTCGGCCCATCAACCCCCAAAACATCCACTGCCCCCCTACAAGTACTCATGCCCTTCCACCTGCCAAGAAGTCAATCCCTCCACAAAAATGCCAACCCTTCTCTAAACTTAAGACCAAGCCCAATCCGCCTCTCAAGCCAGATCCCAAAGGCCCCCCTCTAAAACCTAGACCCAGTTTTGTTGTGCATATGCATGTGTGTGTATGGCTGTATGTGAGTTGTGCTTGTTAGTGTGCTGTTACATGTGAGTGTCGCCCTCGCACCCCCTTCTCGAATGTATGTTGTGTGAGTGTACAAAAATTGACTATCTATAGCAGTAATAGATAAGTGTGTGTACTTATGGTTGCTGTTGTCGTCGAAGATTCCGAAGTCCTTGGGTGAGCAGGAGCAGCGGGAAGATATCTAGTTCAGGTTACATGGTGGCTCCGGACAGGTATGACTTCCTGAGGGTCTCCTTTTATGCTGAATTTTTCCACCTGGGGTACCGCGGTGGTGTGACCGCAGCAGAAACCTTGGTGGTGTGCAACCTCGTAATCTGTCAGGTGGAAACATGAACAAAAGGCATATGGTAAAGTGGTACAATTACAATTGGCAATGGCAGACCCCTGTAAGTCTCTAGCATATGATAGGGCAATGGAGATTCAAACTACCTATAAGTCTCTAGTATATAATAGGGCAGGGAAGTTTATAGTAGATATCCTGCACTAGGGTGTGCACTGCTGAGTTGCCGTCTTTCAATTTTAAAGACAACTCTGCCTTGCAGACTGCCTTTAAAAACAAAATGTGTGCGACTTCGACTTTGGAATTAAAGGTACTTACAAAGTCATTATCTACCTCATTTTGATATATACCTCAACCCTAAAGTCTCCCCTACGTGCCCCAGGGGTGGAGTGCCTAACTCAGGACATTATAATAGATGTTTTATATGCTCTGGTGAGATATTTGACCGGGCCTCACAGAAAAGCAGTCCAACATTGTTGCATCAATATTATCTTGCTGGAGAGGACCACGCGATGTTGAGAGAGAAAAGCTCCAGAAAAGGTTCTAAGAGTGAAGGTAAAAGTTTGACCGAGGCCTCCCGCTCAGTGCATGAAAGCAGGGATTCATAGCAGTCGACTTCAAACTTTGCTTTGTCCCGGTCAAGAGTGAGCAGATTACCCCAGTGGGCACTATTGATTCCTAACCACTAGAAAGCATATCTTTTAATTTAATATTTAAACATGCATAACTCCTGTTCCGTATATTGTATTTGTGTTTTATTTACTATTTTTACAAGTTGGTGTGAAATGTTTATTTGGCCTGTGTCTTACTTGTTAACTGTAGTGGTGTTTTTAAATGCTTTACATATCTGTCCCTCACGTTAAGCCTGCCTGCTCGTTGTCAAGCCAACAGGGGTTGCACCAGGGGATAATGTTTTGAGACCTTAACTGAATCTATCATTGGCTTGGAGGCATTATTGCTAGTGGTGGGTGATTACTTACCTCTAACAGTAACGTGCCTCCAACACTAAAGTAGTGTATTTTTGGGGCATAACTTGCCACTGTATTCTGAATAAACATTGAAACTTACATTTATTGATAGCACACTTTTCTTAGTGGCATTTTTAGTATACATGTCAATCCAAGCAGCATTACCTGATTGCAAACGAATCTGGCCCCTCCATTGAAACTCTTATTTTCCCATCCATTTTTTGAAAGACACAGCAGAAACAAAATCTATCACTTCCTAGATTTTTATTCATGCTGTGTGTCACCTGTACTCATAAATATCAGCCGATCGCCATTCTGTGGAAAAGGATTTGTTGTTTAGTGGAAGTGATGATGGGGGTAAATTATTCTTTTTACAACTCTATTTTGTACTTAGATGTCGAAAGAGCCGGGTGAATCGCATCCACTGACACAATACAATTACATTACTACACACTGGGTAAATGCCGCAAAATTCATTTTATTTCCATATATTGCTCTGTGGAATATTTGTTTCCACATCTGCAGTAGTTTGTTTACCTGAGTGTGATTGTCCCAAAGAAGTTGCTCTTTTATTTCTACTGCTGGATGCAGCTGTTAAATACAGTTGCACAGTCCATCTGCTTTGCTGTCACTTAAAGGTTTTATACTACGGCTCTTTTATCTGTAACGGTAAGTGTGGGTGTAAAATGATTTACTCTATTATGCCAAATATTTTAAAATTGAGCCTCTCTCTATGTGGTCCTCTCCAGCAATATTATCTTGCTGGAGAGGACCACACGATGTTGAGAGAGAAAAGCTCCAGAAAAGGTTCTAAGAGTGAAGGTAAAAGTTTGACCGAGGCCTCCCGCTCAGTGCATGAAAGCAGGGATTCATAGCAGTCGACTTCAAACTTTGCTTTGTCCCGGTCAAGAGTGAGCAGATTACCCCAGTGGGCACTATTGATTCCTAACCACTAGAAAGCATATCTTTTAATTTAATATTTAAACATGCATAACTCCTGTTCCCTATATTGTATTTGTGTTTTATTTACTATTTTTACAAGTTGGTGTGAAATGTTTATTTGGCCTGTGTCTTACTTGTTAACTGTATTGGTGTTTTTAAATGCTTTACATATCTGTCCCTCACGTTAAGCCTGCCTGCTCGTTGTCAAGCCAACAGGGGTTGCACCAGGGGATAATGTTTTGAGACCTTAACTGAAGCTATCATTGGCTTGGAGGCATTATTGCTAGTGGTGGGTGATTACTTACCTCTAACAGTAACGTGCCTCCAACACTAAAGTAGTGTATTTTTGGGGCATAACTTGCCACTGTATTCTGTATAAACATTGAAACTTACATTTATTGATAGCACACTTTTCTTAGTGGCATTTTTAGTATACATGTCAATCCAAGCAGCATTACCTGATTGCAAACGAATCTGGCCCCTCCATTGAAACTCTTATTTTCCCATCCATTTTTTGAAAGACACAGCAGAAACATAATCTATCACTTCCTAGATTTTTATTCATGCTGTGTGTCACCTGTACTCATAAATATCAGCCGATCGCCATTCTGTGGAAAAGGATTTGTTGTTTAGTGGAAGTGATGATGGGGGTAAATTATTCTTTTTACAACTCTATTTTGTACTTAGATGTCGAAAGAGCCGGGTGAATCGCATCCACTGACACAATACAATTACATTACTGCACACTGGGTAAATGCCGCAAAATTCATTTTATTTCCATATATTGCTCTGTGGAATATTTGTTTCCACATCTGCAGTAGTTTGTTTACCTGAGTGTGATTGTCCCAAAGAAGTTGCTCTTTTATTTCTACTGCTGGATGCAGCTGTTAAATACAGTTGCACAGTCCATCTGCTTTGCTGTCACTTAAAGGTTTTATACTACGGCTCTTTTATCTGTAACGGTAAGTGTGGGTGTAAAATGATTTACTCTATTATGCCAAATATTTTAAAATTGAGCCTCTCTCTATAGATAGGTCTTTAATATCAGCAGCTCCACCAGCCAAACCTGCTTTTGCTACTCTTCCTGTTTCCGATGGCAAAGTCGCTGCTGGCTCCAACATGGGAAAGCCAATCCACCACGTAGATGCCAGGTCACAGTAGAAGTAGTCCTGTCCTAGTTAGGACAGGTTTAAGACTACTGATGTTTTTCTTCTTTTTGGAGTCATGTGAGGCATCACAAACCCTGGAAAAAAGGGTAAAACCAGAACCCAGGGTGAAAACTACCTGTTAGAAAGGATTATTTTGAATTTGCTTTTTGGAGATAAACCCCTATGTTACAAGATGTTTGGAATATGAAGGACAACACTGAGCAGGTACTTGCATTGAATGTTTAATGAAGTAACATGGATATTTACATCCCAACTATCTGGTTCCTTCATACCCGTCCAGCCACCATTTCAAACCATCACATTCCATCTGGATTTATCATACACCCACATTCTGTAGCAGGAGCCAGTATTCCATTTATTTTACCACAATACATATAAAATACATATGCTATCAAACACATCTACCTCTCATATAACAAAGCTAAATCAATACCTAACTCTAAATATACATTTTGTCTACTTACATCTAAAACTAATCTCCCAAAAGTGAGAGAAAGGAAAGACACATAATGTAACAAAGTAAAACCACACATTTTTTCACTTTAAACAATAGTTCTTTAAATACAATGGCATTTTGCTTCTTCTTTCAGGACTCTTTCGAATTTTTTGATCAACGTCCTTCCCGACAGTATATTGGTCATTATTTTTCTTAACAGGATCTCTCATGCATTTGACTACCCTATTTAGATTTCACACCCGGTGATCATCTCTCCTAACAGCATTTGTATACACCTTGATAATTCTCATAGGTTTGGATAGCTTCTCACATCCATCCTTCCAGGTAGAATTCTTTATAATGACCCAATCTCCAACTTCCACAATGTTTTTTTTTTTTAACTGAATTCTTCCTCTCAAAATTTTGTTTGCTCAGACAAGCATTTGTTTCTTCTGTGCATCTCCACTTCTCAGGAAACGCCTCCTTTCCTCTACCAGTCAAGAATTCATTCACCCAGGCCGGTTCAAGTATTTTAATCAGTTTTCTACCACAAAACAAAGCAAATGGAGATTTGCATGTTGTGGTGTGAGGAGTAAACCTATAAACATCAACCTTCTTTATCACCTCTTGCTTCCAATTCAATTGATTCCCCTTTGCCATGGAGACTGTTTCTTTCAGAATGCGCTTAAATCTTTCTATCATTCCATTACATTCTGGATGGTACAACGTGCACTTTTTATGTTTTATTCCACAACCCTTCAATAAATCTTCCATTTCCTTGGATACTAATTGAGCACCATTGTCAGTAAGGAGAGTCAGTGGAATCCCTTCCCTAGCTATAATTTCTTTCATAAATGCAATAACACTTTTAGTTTCAGTAGTACTGGAAAACTACCTTCTGGCCACTTGGAGTACATGTCTTGCACTATTATAACATAAATCTCAGAGTTGTCACTATGAATAGGTCCTACTATATCCAAGGCTATATCCTCCAAAGACCGGCAGGTCTGTTTCTAATAATCATGGGTTGTACCTTAGGTTTCATTGATTTCTCACTAACCACACATTGGATACAATCCCTCACCAGCCTTTCTGTATATGCATCCGTACCAGGCCACCAGTAGGATGAATGCAACCTCTCTTTAGTTTTAGAAATACCTATGTGGCTCTTATGTGGATCATCAACAACAGTTTTTCACGCTGCCGGGAGGAACTAATCTGGTTCCAATAACCAGCAAACTACCATCAGAAGAGAGATGGTCCACACCAACTTGATCCTTGTACTTCCACCCCTCATCCAACTTAGTCTCATCACGCCACTTCTCTTCATATGTAATTGCATAATCTACCTTGCAAACACTTCCAGACTGTTCTGCCTTACCTCACAACTTTTCTTCCCCTTGGTCACCCACCTCTGGTACCAGCCTTGATAGAACATCTGCTGAAATATTATCTACCATTGGAACATACTTTACCATAAAGTTGTGTACCTATAGGCCCACAATCTACTTAGTAATCCTGCTTGACACAGCATCAATGCCCTTAGAGTTAAGAACCTCACATAAGGGCTTGTGATCACAAACAAAGTTCCCCATAAAAACGTCTTTAGTTTTTTTGTAGCCCAAAACACCGCTAAAGCTTCTCTCTCGATAACAGAGTACTAGTTTTCACTCCTTTCAGACTGCTGGAAATTAACAATGTCACATTATCAGGCCCTACACCCCCTTGATGGAGAATGGCACCTAAACCTTTATTACTTGCATCAGTGGTCAAAGTTGATTTCATTCTTGAATCACAATTCCTCAAAAGTGGCGCCTTAGCCAATTTTCCCTTTATATCAATACATTCCTTTTTACATTCTGCACTCCATAAAAATTCTACGCCCTTCTTCAATATACATCTCATGTTACTAGAAGCACTAGCAAAATCCTTCACAAATTTATTATAATACTCAGCCATTCCAAGGAAACACATAAATTCTTCCTTCTTCGCTGGTGAGACTATGGGGGTCATTCTGACCTCGGCGGTAAAAGGCCCTTACCGCCGGTCAGAAGACCGCCATCATACCGCCGCGGCCGCGGTAAACCGACACGGTCATTCTGACCTCCAACTGCCAAACCGCCAAAAACCCGACATCCACGGAAGGCCGCCTCATCAGCGGGCAAGGATAAACTGGAGATGACCAAACCTCCACCGCCACGCCAACACAAACACGCCCATGCCATTACGACCCACTAATCCACGCGGCGGTCTTTCAACCGCGGTATTCCATTGGCGGTACACACCGCTGCGCTCAAAATACACACCCAGCTCCAAAACACAGCCACATTGGGCAATTTGAAATACACACACCTGACACACATACAAACTCCACTCCCACACATCCAATCAACTATAAAACACACACCCACATCACCCACAAACCCCCACTACTAGAAATTCAGAGAGAAGGCGAGAGAGAGAGAGCGAGAGCTCAGCTATCGAAAACCCCAACACACACAGGAACACAACATCATCACCCACACCACATCTACGCACACATCACCACACACCACCACTCACATCACCACAAACACCACCCCACACCTCATCCACACCACCCCATGGCACCCCAAAAACACCCCAGGTTTTCGGACCAAGAACTCAGGGTCATGGTGGAGGAAATAATAAGGGTAGAGCCCCAGCTCTTCGGCACACAGGTGCAGCACACCACAATAGCCAGGAAGGCGGAGCTATGGCAAAGGATCATCGACAGGGTCAACGCTGTGGGACAGCATCCCAGAAACCGGGAAGATATCCGAAAGCGCTGGAACGACCTACGGGGGAAGGTACGGTCGATGGTCTCAAGACACAACATCGCTGTGCAGAAGACTGGCGGCGGACCCCCACCCACTCCACCCGAATTCACAGCATGGGAGCAAGAGGTCTTGAACATCCTGCATCCTGCGGGCCTCGCTGGAGTAGGCGGAGGAATGGACTCTGGTAAGTCGAATCTCAACTACTCCCCTCCCAACCACCAGCATGCCAACCCACACCCCCACCCTCACCCCCAACTCCCCAGCACACATCCTCCCTGCCAATGTCTCACCAGCACAACCCGCCCAACCCAAAACCAAACCCTGAATGCCAACACAAACCATGGACACCCATCACCTATGCATGACCACTGCACATACCCATCCCCCCCCCCAAACCACCCTCACAACTCCTCCCACAAGGGAATGCCAGCACTGGGGGACAAGGGCACCCACAAATCGCACGCCATGGAACACACAGAAGCAATAACCATACTCTTTTACCCCTGCAGGGCCCGAACGCCAACACACCGGCCAGGAGGGTCCAGATTTGTCCATCCCACCCCCAGAACAGGCCCCCAGTGAGGACAGCAGCTCTGTCGACCTAGAACCTGATGACCAGCCCGGACCATCGGGGACCTCTGGACAGTCGGTTCCCCACACACAGACACAGGCCACAGCAGACCTAACCCCCTCTGGGAATATCAGCACAGCTCCCACCCAGCGGGCCCATGCCTCTGTCTCCAGGACGCATCAATCAGCGGTGTGTCCGCCACTACAGGGCACCCAGGCTGACCCAACACCCCAACAACAACAGGGACCTGGGGGCAGTGGTAGTGGGCACACCGTCCAGGGGACAGAGGCCCGGGGATACAGGGCAACTGGGAGGGCTGCAGTGCGACAGGGGGGGGAGGACAGGCCCAGGGAACCCACTCTCCAAGAGGCCCTCACCACCATCATGGGAGCATATCACCACTCCCAGGAGACGATGGCGACGGTACTGGCCAGGTTCCAGGAGATCCAGGCACAGCAGGAGGAACGGTACATGGGGTTCAGAGACGAACTCAGGAACATCGTCCTGGCCCTCAACCAATTAGTCACCACATTGCGGGACCATGTGGCACCCCAAAGGGCCCCTGTCACCAGCCTGGACCAGGAACAGCCTACCACCTCGGCCGGCGCTAGTGGACAGGAGGCCCCCACACAACGACAGGCCACCAGAACCCCACCTCCTGCTGAAGATCAACCACCCCGCAAGAGGAACCTGAGATCACAAAGGAAGACAGAGTAGGATGCCAAGACCCCCGCCAGCATGAGATACCCCCTGATGTCATTCCACTGTCCCACATTGTCACCCTGTCCAACCTTGAACTGCCCCTGCTCCATCCTTCCACAGGCATATGGACAATGCACCTGTGCGACTGAGAACTGGACTCTGCCATGGACATTACTCCACCCCCACCCCTCACCGTGTTACAATCATGGACCTATATGTATCACTTTAAATAAATCACTAATTGCACTTAAAAAACTCAGGAGTCTGCTTGTTTTCTTAACAAATGTATTACACATAACGGTTCAAAAATGTTCAGTTACATTGTGAGGACAACATACCAATGTCAATGTGCCTTACTCCATGGGCAAACAAAGCAGAAGTCACGCAGTGGGTCATACAGCTCTGAAAAGGGAAGGGAAAGTCACAATTCAGTTTAAAGGAACTGGGGGGAAACATAGAAAGTAGAGATGCAGGAGGCCTGAAGTAAATGTAAAATGGCGTGGGGGATTCTTACCTGTGTGCTACTGAAAATACTGTTGTATGACTGTGTCCCTGTTGTCCGTGTCGTCCCCGTCATCTTCCTCCTCTTCACTCTCCACAGGCTCCACAGCTGCTACATCACCACCATCTGGACCATCCTCCTGCAGGAAAGGCACCTGGCGTCGCAATGCAAGATTGTGAAGCATACAGCAGGCCACGATGATCTGGCACACCTTCTTTGGTGAGTACATTAGGGATCCACCTGTCATATGCAGGCACCTAAACCTGGCCTTCCGGAGGCCGAAGGTCCTTTCTATGATCCTCCTCGATCGCCCATGGGCCTCATTGTACCGTTCCTCTGCCCTGGTCCAGGGATTTCTCACTGGGGTCAATAGCCAAGGCAGGTTGGGGTAACCAGAGTCACCTATTAGCCACACACGTTGTCTCTGTAGCTGTTCCATCACATAGGGGATGCTGCTATTTCGCATAACATACGCGTCATGCACTGACCCAGGGAACTTGGCATTTACATGGGAGATGTACTGGTCAGCCAAACAGACCACCTGCACATTCATACAATGGTAATTTTTTCTGTTTCTGTACACCTGCTCATCGTATTTTGGGGGGAATAAGGCCACATGGGTCCCATCAATGGCACCAATGATGTTGGGGATATGTCCAAGGGCATAGAAATCACCCTTCACAGTGGCCAAATCACCCTCCTCAGGGAAAACAATGTAGCTCCGCATGTATTTCGTCAGGGCAGACAACACTTTGGACAAAATCTTGGAAAACATTGGCTGAGACATCCCTGATGACATGGCCACTGTTGTCTGAAAAGACCCACTTGCCAAAAAATGGAGCACTGACAGAACCTGCACCAGAGGGGGAATCCCTGTGGGTTGGTGGATGGGGGACATCAGGGCTGGCTCCAGCTGGGCACACAGTTCATGTATAGTGGCTCTGTCAAGTCGGTATCGCAGTATTATATGACGTTCCTCCATTGTCGACAGGTCCACCAGCGGTCGGTACACGGGAGGATTCCTCCTTCTCCTCGCATGGCCCAGCGGACGGTGCCTAGGAAGGACAACATGGAGTACAGAGTCAAGCAACCCACAGGTACGTAACCACAGCTTGCACAGTACACGAATCGCTATGCATTGAATGGCTTGTATGAGTGGCAATGCAAGGCCTAGGCCTGTGTGACGCAGTGGAAATTAAGCCATGTGGGCCCTTGAAATGGCGGCTGCCTGACCTGAGAAGTGTGACAGTGGGATGTGAGGTCAATGCGCTGGCGTGGCACACCGTGGCGGTAGGCGCAAAGCCGCATTGGTTAACATTGAACCCTATGGGTTTCAGGAGCCAATGACGAGGTGTGCCGGCGGTCGCGGTACGCATCGCGGCGGTAGGCACCGCCGCTGGCGTGACCGCCATTTTCTATCTGATTAATCACTCGAGACCTGATCATCCACAGGAGAGGACCTATACTGCAAGTGCTGCTGTGAACTCGGTCTGGAAGAGACAATGGCTGCTGCGACTGGGGAAAGGTCCCCTGCCTTCATTCAGAAGAGTTGGAGAAACTTGTGGATGGTGTCCTGCCCCAGTATGCGCTACTCTACCGTCCTCCAGACCAACAGGTAAGTACACTGTGTGCACGTTGAATGGGCTATGCCTGGGTTTTGTATGGTGGATGTAAGGTGGTGGGGTGGGGAGAGAATGAGGAGTGCAAGGCACGACAGATGAGAGCATGTGCCACATGGCAAGGTTGGGGGGGGGGCAATTACATCTAACATGCAGAGAATTAATGATAGTTACTTTTCCACCCTGTACATGTCAAATAGGTCAGTGCCCATCAGAAAGTCGCCATTTGGCGTGCCATCGCCAAGGACGTCCGGGCCCAGGGGGTCCACGACAGATGGGGCACCCACTGCCGAAAGAGGTGGGAGGACATCCGCCGCGGGACCAGGAAGACCGCCGAGTCTCTGCTGGGGATGGCCTCCCAACGTAGGAGGGGTGCCAGCAGACAATTGACCCCCTTGATGTCCCGGATCCTGGCGGTGGCCTACCCCGATTTGGATGGGCGCGTGAGGACATCACAGCAGACACAAGGGGGTGAGTACCAGTACATTCAGCTATCTTTACAAGCAGTGGAGGCGTCTGGGTGGGGGAGGAGGGCTGTGGGTGACATTAGGCCAGGGCGATTCCTGTAGTGTAGTCCCCACCTTTAGGCATGGCCCTGTGCCCCCACCCCCAACCTCTGTAGGGTGCCAAGTACAGCAATCGATGGTCCAGCATTACCCATGTGCGCATTTGTTGTCCATTGACCTGTTGGCCTAGTCAAAAGTACTGAGTAGTGTACCCCGATTGCGCGGTGTAGTGCATGAGGCTCTGTGTCTGTCCTCTCCGCCAACGGTGTTGACTATGCATGCACTCAACCTGTCTTTATGTCTCCCCCCACCCTTTTTCTTTAACTTCTTGTGCATGTGTGCATTAGCATCATCAGGCGGAGGAGAATTGGCATCGGAGCACGAGGGAGCTGCAACTCACAAGGCCCCAGTGGGCCATGCTACAGCCACTGAGGTCACCAGTGATACGGAGGGCGAGGGGAGCTTCACAACGGGGACCCGTGGTGACACCAGCGACACCGACACGTCCTCGGATGGGAGCTCCCTAGCGGTGGCGGCACAATCCGGGCCCCCCGCCTCAACAGGTACAGCCGCCACCCAGCGCACCAGCTCCGCCCTCCCAGCAGCCCCTCATCCTTCGCTCCGTGCCCGCTCGCCCAAGAAGGCGGGCATCTCCTTCGCCCCAGGCACCTCAGGCCCTGCCCCAGTTACCCCTGCTGCCCTCATTGAGGAGGTCATTGACCTCCTACAGACCATCATTGTTGGGCAGTCTACCCTTTTGAATGCCATCCAGGGGGTAGAGAGGGAGGTGCATCGGAGCAATGCATACCTGGAGGGCATTCATTCGGGTCAGGCTGCCCATCAACGATCGTTCAGTGCTCTGGCCTCAGCACTGACGGCAGCCATTGTCCCCGTTTCCAGCCTCCCTCTACTAACTGCCTCCACCCTGTCTCTGTCTCCTGTTCCTCAGCCTATCCCATCCACACCATCTGACCAGCCTGCACACACCTCAACACCCAAGGGCAGCTCATCCAGACATAAGCACCACAGATCCCACAAGCATTCACCCAAGCTACAGCCAGATGCAGACATGGCAACAGTCACTACCACCTCTGTGTCCCCCTCCTCCTCGTCTCCCTCCTCCCTCCCTGTGACGTCTCCACTCACACCTGCATGCACACCACCATCAGCCAGTACTTCCACCACCAGCACACCCTCCAGTACAGTCTGCACACGTGCAGTCACCACCCCCACTGCCATTTACACGTCCTCTGTGTCCTCTCCCACTGTGTCTGTCACCCCCTCTTCCAAGACACACAAACGCAGGCAGCCACCCACCCAACAGCCAACCACCTCACCACAGCCTACGTCACAAGCACCTGCACCCACAGACAGCACACCTGACTCTCCTACAACCACATCCTCTTCCTCCACTCCCATAACCACTAAACCTACCCTTTACCTTGGTCCTAAAAAACTTTACCTCTCCACAGTTAACCTCTTTGCCCCACCTGCCCCACCCCCTCCATCTGGGAAGAGTCCCAAGAGCACCTCAGCCACCACCAGCCCTGCTTCAAGTCTCAACATTGTGCATGGGTTTTGGAGTCCACCCTTTCCCAGCACTGACACATCGGCCAGCAGCAAGGGGACAGCCAGCCCCCCCCCTGGTAAGAGGACCAGTAAAGTCAAGGGCCGCCGCGAGAAGGCTGACACGGCTGCCCCCAAGGAGCAAAGTCCTGGCCCGTCACCTGCCACAACATCCAGGGGAGGCAAGGGCCAGAGAGCCTCATCTAAGGAGGGCAAGGGCAGCAGGGTGGAGAAGTCAGCCAGCAGGGGTGCGGACCAGGAGGGCCCCACAAGCCCAATCCCGGGTGTGACGGACGACACCCACAGGCCCAGGACTCCGTCACAGAAGGGTCCAGCAACCGCACGGTCGGAGGGCGACTAAGCAGGGAGTCCTGGCCAGGTCTGGCTCCCTTGAAAGACACGACAAGCACCGCTGAAGAGGGCCCCGCCGTGAAGATAGGCACCGCTGAACAGGGCCCCGCAGTGCAGAAGGGCACCGCTGAAGAGGGTCCCACCGTGAAGATAAGCACCGCTGAACAGGGCCCCGCCGTGAAGATAGGCACCGCTGAAGAGGGCCCCGCCGTGAAGATAGGCACCGCTGAAGAGGGCCCGCCGTGCAGAAGGGCACCGCTGAAGAGGGCCCCGCCGTGAAGATAGGCACCGCTGAAGAGGGCCCCGCCGTGCAGAAGGGCACCGCTGAAGAGGGCCCCGCCGTGAAGATAGGCACCGCTGAAGAGGGCCCCGCCGTGCAGAAGGGCACCGCTGAACAGGGCCCCGCCGTGAAGATAGGCACCGCTGAAGAGGGCCCCGCCGTGCAGAAGGGCACCGCTGAACAGGGCCCCGCCGTGAAGATAGGCACCGCTGAACAGGGCCCCGCCGTCTCAAGCACCGCTCCGCTGGGCCCTTCCTGTCAAGCACCGCTCCGCTTGGCTCTTCCTGTCAAGCACCGCTCCGCTGGGCCCTTCCTGTCAAGCACCGCTCCGCTGGGCCCCGCCGTCTCAAGCACCGCTCCGCTGGGCCCTTCCTGTCAAGCACCGCTCCGCTAGGCCCTTCCTGTCAAGCACCGCTCCGCTGGGCCCTTCCTGTCAAGCACCGCTCCGCTGGGCCCTTCCTGTCAAGCACCGCTACGCTGGGCCCTTCCTGTCAAGCACCGCTCCGCTGGGCCCCACCGTCTCAAGCACCGCTCCGCTGGGCCCTTCCTGTCAAGCACCGCTCCGCTAGGCCCTTCCTGTCAAGCAACGCTCCGCTGGGCCCTTCCTGTCAAGCTCCGCTCCGCTGGGCCCTTCCTGTCAAGCACCGCTCCGCTGGGCCCCGCCGTCTCAAGCACCGCTCCGCTGAGCCCTGCCGTCTCAAGCACCGTTCCGCTGGGCCCTTCCTGTCAAGCACCGCTCCGCTGGGCCCCGCCGTCTCAAGCACCGCTCCGGCGAGCCCTGCCGTCTCAAGCACCGCTCCGCTGAGCCCTGCTGTCTCAAGCACCGCTCCGCTGAGCCCTGCCGTCTCAAACACCGCTCCGCTGGGCCCTGCCGTCTCAAGCACCGCTGGCCCATTGACAGTGCCGGTTCGGTGTCGAGCTAGTGTTCACGCTGCACTCTGGGCACGATGCCTCCTCCAATACCTGTGGAGTCTGTAATCCACCTGATGGCCTATGTGTCTGCACTCCCCAAGATGGCACAGTGGGCAGCCCACCCACTGTAGAGACTTGAGAGACTGTGGCTTTGTACTCCCCAGGATGGCACAGTGGGCAGCCCACCCACTGTAGAGACTTGAGAGACTGTGGCTTTGTACTCCCCAGGATGGCACAGTGGGCAGCCCATCCACTGTAGAGACTTGTGAGACTGTGGCTTTCCACTCCCCAGGATGGCACAGTGGGCAGCCCACCCACTGTAGAGACTTGTGAGACTGTGGCTTTGCACTCCCCAGGATGGAACAGTGGGCATGGTGGACCCTTCGTGGATCTGGCGTCGTGGACTCATGTGGCTGAGGTGACCCCCTTTCCCTTTCCCCTGAGGTGCCTGTAGTTTTGTCATCTGATGCCCCAGCAGTGTTCTCTCCAACGGACTCAGGTCTCCTGTGTGGGCTTTGCCCGTGTGTTGATACACTTTGGCCCACGGACAGTGGAAATTTACGTGACTGTGCAGGACTTATTGCCTATATTTATCGGTTTCGCAATGTTCTTACTTGATTTTTTTACATTTCTTTTTGCTATTTTACCATGACTTCAAATAACCTATTTTATAGATAAATTTTGTTTCTCACTTTAATAATGTCTTTGCATTATTCCGGTGGGTTTGGGTGGTGTCACTGTGACTTGGTGCTCTGCATTGGTGTGTAGATAGCTGGGGGGGGGGGGTCGCATATGTGTGTGCCCGTAACCTTTCCTCCTCCCCCCTCCCCTGTGTCGTAGGTGCAGTACTCACCGTTGTCTTCTGCGCCGGAGTTCGTACTCGTGGTAGATGAGCAGGTAGACAATAGCTGGTAGGATGTTTAATTCGGGTTCCATGCTGTTCTCTGTCCTCGTGGAGTGCCTAGAGGTGAGCGTTTTCTCGTTCGTAGTCTGTTTCCGCCGTGTTTTTATCGGCTGGGCTCCCGCCCCGGAAAAGGTGGCGGATTGGTGAGTTGTGATAGGGTGGGCGGTACATTGTCTGCCGCCTGCCTGTTGGCAGTGACCGCCGCGCTGTTTGTCTGTCCCGCCGTGGCGGTCGGAGTGTTAAGTTGGCGGGCTGTGTTGGCGGTTCCCGCCAGGGTCAGAATTCCATTTTTTGGACCGCCAGCCTGTTGGCGGGTTGGCCGCCGCTTTAACACCGACCGCCAGGGTTGGAATGACCCCCTATATCTTGAATAGTATTGATTAAATCTGAATTTGGGTAAATGCCATCACCAGTAATATGATGACCTAAGTAGTCAATGGTGTCAGTACCAAACTTACATTTATCCTTCTTAATCATTAAATTGTGTTCTGACAATCTTCCCAAAACCCTCCTGAGTCTTTCATTGTGTTTACAGTTATCCTTACCACAAACCAAGAAGTTGTCCTGATACACACACGCACCAATAATACCACTTAGAACCCTTTCCATCACTTGCTGAAAGAGTGAGGCCACAGATACCAGACCAAAAGGTAGCCTAATAAACCAATAGGTTCCAGAAGGTGTGATGAAGGCAGTTAAACTTCTACAAGATTCATCCAACTCTATCTGGTGACAGGCAGATGTTAAATCAATTGTTAAGAACATTTTAGCTGGGGGTGTGGTCAAGAAGGCGCCGTGAAAGGACGCTCTAAAGTGAGCTCTGTCCACAGCCAGCAAAAAGATCCTGATAAAGCACCAAAATCCCAGGCATTGCACACGAAAACTATCAAATATGAGTGCGAGATGGATAGCACAATAAGGAAAACCGAACAACGGAAACCTGCGATGCAGCAAGTTCGCACCGGACGACCCACGCAGTAGCCGGAGCGGCGCCCGCACACGGGCCTACCCGAATCAGGGAGAATCCTGACCGGCGGAGCCGGGTGAAACAGAGGTGAGGAGCGCACGACCCCGGGACGTATACCGGGACGTATACCGGGGCTCTGACCCGCGCCACTGCCCACGCTGCTACCCACGCCGAAACTCCTCGCGGAGCTAAGCCTGGGGCGGGCGGGACCACCTGGCGACGTGGAGTCTGACTCACTCGAACCTCGACAGGACCGGCGGTGTAGTACGGAGCAGAAGACCTGGAAAAATGTTAGATGAGAAGTCGGGCTCCAGCTGCTAACCGCACCGAGACCCCTCAACGACACCGCCATCGGTAGTCGTGCGCAACAAGCACCGACGCATAATTAAACCCAACAGATTGGACAGGGCCCAAGGCGCGGCGCGGCTCCTCTACAGTTGAACATTTCCACAGATCCCTTACAAATTGGACAGAGAAACTCACCAGTGTGAAAGACGTCGGAGGGCGCAAATTGGATGTCGCAGAAAGACACGGCTGAGTAGGGAACCAAGCGACTCATGAAGTGACCACTGCAAATACACGCAGAACAACAAGGATCCCGACCTCATTCAACCCTATAGCGCAACATATCACCAAACACACGTGCAGATTCATCTACAAAAACAGGGCTTCTGGATGGAACAACACTGTTGCTCAACGGTTCCGTAGCGAGTCACTACCGTGGTAGACAATCTGCATAAACTTATAATCTGATACGCATGAAGTTAAGGTTAATATAAAAATGGGGAAACCGAAAGCACAAAAAACACAAACTGAAACTAGACCCTCATCAGCCTCAGAAATGGAAGCAGAACCCCACCCAAATGACCTACATAAAGTGATGGAGACCCTAGCTGCCCATTCCGTACAAATGTAAAAGGTACTTCAAGCAATACTCCACACCAAAACATCGTTAGAAGGAAAAATAGACACTGTAGTGGCCGAAGGTAACACGCTTCGAATGGAACAAAGGAAACTAGCAGAAAGGGTCGCAACAACTGAAATAACCCTTAACTCGGCGCAACCAGACATAGCAGACCTAAAACTCCAGCTTCAACAACAGGAAACTGAAATATTATGCCTAAACAAGCGGGCTGACGAGGCAGAAGGGCGATCTCGCCACAATAATGTGAGATTCCTCGGTTTTCCGGAGAAGATCGAACTTCCAAATGCAGAACTATTCCTGGAGCGCTGGCTTAGAGAAAACATATTTACAAACGACCCCCCACCGCTATTAACAGTGGAACATGCACATCGAGTTCCAGGGGGTCCGCCCCGCCCGGGAGCCCCACCAAGACCGCTAATCGCGAGACTTCTTAACTACAGAGACAGGGACCAGGTACTAAGAAACTTCCGCACAACAGGCCCAATTGACATAGAAAATGCAAAAACGTGCCACTTTCAACACAGCTAAACAAATATTGAGAGGTAAAAACTATTCATACTCCTTGATGTACCCGGCTAAACTGCGGGTAGTGGACGGCGAAAGATCACACATATTCCCAACATCAGAAGACGCATGGACCTGGATACACGTGAAGGGCCTGATAGACCCTACAACCGAGACCCAAACACAAAAAGAGTGGCTGACTCCACAACCACGCCCCAGGAAAAAATTAACACACAAGACCGAATCGGGTCCAACGAAATCGCAAGTAAAGGCGGAGCAAATCCAAGTCTTAAAGCTGGCGAACAGGTTCTCATCCATACAGCTTCGATCCAACCAAGACACACACAATTCGGACTCCGACTCAACGAACAGTCAACAAGGCTTAATCACGTCAGCACTCACCACAGGGCCAACGTTTATCCCACGCTCGGCGGATGACCTTTAATTCTGAATCAGCAGGACTTTCTTTATGCGAACTCACGAACTCAAGGAACAAAAACAGAACAACAAACATATCATAGGAATTCTTCCCCAAAAATGAAGTAAACCTGGAACAACAAAAAAAAAAAAAGGGGAAACAAGCAAGAAACATGCAGAAACCAAACCAGGCACTACACGCGAGCTACAACCACATTTGGCACAAAATGGAACACAAGAAGGGATGCAAGTACAAATACTTGGGCTGAAATTTTGAGACACTCTGGACAATACAACAACGCCCCCCCAACCCAATGGGTTACTGAATGGACCTTGCAGAAACTAATGTAAACAGTTGTACCAGTTGTGCCTCGCAACCCCCTGTTAGATTAATCAATGTAAGTTGTACTTTCTCTTTTACTTTCATTCTCTCCCACAAGATGCTTAATATCCCACACATAGGGGACTCGGGGCGAGATGGGCGAAATGGCGCGGGACCCGGGACACGAGGGACACACTATACCAAGCAATCCACACAATATGACATCATATAATATAGTAACCTGGAATGTTAGGAGACTGGCTAACATGACCAAAAGACGCAAGATACACTCATACCTTAAACAACACAAAATACACATAGGTATCTTGCAAGAGACGCATGCCACAGCTCACAAATTGTGTGAAATAGACAAAAACTGGTCGGGAATACTATACGGAACCAATACCTTGACATATGTGAAGGGAGTATTAATATGGATAGCCCTGGGTGTACCATACACAATAAAAAACGTATAAACAGATAATAATGGAAGATACACAAGCCTGGATGGAGAATTAGACGGGAAGCAACTAACGATAATTGGACTATATGCACCCAACACAGGGAGAATTCCTCTGAACCATTACCACACAAATCCCATACGACCCGACCATACCCACTATATGGGGGGGAGACTTCAATAGCGTAATTGAGATGTCATTAGATAGATCACACCCTCCAACGAGAGACGCCCAGTGCAAGACATTGTCCTGTGCATTTAATAAATGGATACAAGAAAGAGAATTACAAGATATATGGCGGCGTTTACACCCCACAGATAGAGAATACTCTTTCTACTCACCAGTACACTGACTCCATACGAGAATAGACTTATTATTATGCACTAACGGGCTAGCACACATGATACATAACGCAACATACCTGGCCAAAACCTTATCAGATCACTGCCCGTTACTCGTAACATTAAAATGGGGCAGACAACCAACATGTATACCATAATGGCACCTGCAACCCACCCTACTATGTGACCCCCCTTTCCGTGCTAAAATAGCAGAAGAAATAGAAACTTACTTTGCAATTAACACAAAGACAACAACATCACGTGCTATAGAATGGGACGGACACAAAGTAGTTATAAGAGGCATGTGCATAGCAACAGCAGGGGGGGTCCGTCGAGAACTAAGTGCAGAACTACACGAAATTGAAAGTAAAATTCGCAACTCAGAATGCGAATTGGCCTTGGGCAGAGGCAACAATAATGAATTAACTAACCTCAAAAACCAATGGAATGAAACCGAGACTCGCTTACGTAAATTTGTCCACAAACACTACATAGCACGTTTACACGCCGAAGGCGACCGTTCTAGCAGACTACTATCGTGGCTAGCAAAAGGGACACAGAAAGTCACACCCATAAACGCTATACGCCAAGATACAGGCACAATGGTAAACACACAGCAAGAGATCAACGAGACATTCAAACAATACTATAGCACACTGTACGCAACCGAACCCCCCCACACCCGCTACAACTGGCAAAGTTCTTTCAGCAAGCCCCAATGAAGAGGTTACATGCAGAACAAATAATTAACCTTGACAGACCAATCGAAAGTGAGGAGATACTACAGGCATTAAAACAGATGACACACAATAAGACCCCAGGGACGGATGGACTTCCCATCGAATACTACCAAACGTTCACACCACAAATAATCGCATAATTCCAAACTATGCTACAAGAAGCATACGAAAGAGGACAACTCACAGAAACACAAAGGGAGGCGACATTTGTAGTCCTACATAAAAAAGGAGGAGACCCTTTAAACGTCCGTTCATATAGACCCTTATCCCTATTAAATTCAGATCATAAAATATTGGGGAAAATTCTAGCCAATCGCCTCCTGCCACTTATGACTACCCTGATACACCCAGACCAATCTGGCTTTATACCAGGGCATAATACCTCTATTAATATAAGAAACTTAATACGCATCATGTCCATGACTCCGGAACTGGATCACTACAGTGTGGTGGTGTCACTGGACGTGGAAAAAGCCTTTGACACTCTGGGCTGGCCATTTTTGATGACAACGTTACAAAAAATGGGATTTGGCGCTGGCTTTACACGCTGGATATGCATATTCCCCATGTGTCCATCCCCAGTACCGCACGCTGAAGCGTCAATCGATGATGCCTTACAGTGGGAACATTCCACTTTTAAATACTTAGGAGTCCATATTTACCATAGCGCCACAGATCTAAAGGAAGGCAACCTGGACAGAGCCATTAGATCAATTAAAATCTCAATACCCTTTTGGTGCTCACAACCCCTCTCACCTATGGGAAGAGTAGCTCTGGCCAAAATGATAGTGCTTCCTCGACTACTCTATTACTTTACAGCACTACCACTAATACTACCAAAAATATTCTTTGCACAAGTAACCAAACTATTGATTGAACTGATATGGGCGAATGGTCGCTATTGACAAGCTTTACCTCCCAATAGAAAAGGGGGGAATGAGGGTACCTTACCTCGAGCATTATTATGCAGCAGCACAGTTGCACTGGATCATGACTTGGCTACAAGACCCCCCAAACCCAGAGGGACACAAAGTGAGAACACAACTAGCGAGAACAAAGATACTAGATTGGCTCATAGGAGGGACACATACCTTACATCATAAAAATGCACTAATGACAGTTGCTGAACGCACCTGGAACCGATATGTATCTCAGGGAACCCGCACACCACTATACTCACCAAAAATCCCCCTACTAGCCATACCAGGGATAAATAAACTACACGATACACAGAGTCGAGCGACGTGGACAGCAAAAGACTTACAACAGATTGGCGACTTATATGTAGACGAGCAATACATAACATACACAAAACTGGCAGAGGCATATAACCTAGGACCAGGTGAATTCATCACATACGGGGCACTCAAAGGACTGATACGCAAAATATGGGGCCAAGGCAAAGCAGAACCACCAACAGCCCCACTCTACATGTACTACTAGCAGATATTGACACGATACCAAGTATATCTCATATATACCAAATACTACAAGCCTACCCCGCAAAAACACAAACACAGGCTAAATCACACTGGGATAAGGCCCTGCAAACACCCCTCACAGAGCAACAATGGACCATGGCCCTTACAACCACGCGGGAAATTTCCCGCAACGCCCCCTTCAGATACACCCAACTTAATTATTTACACCAGGCATATTTAACCCCACTTCGCATAAAACGCATGTTTCCACAAGCAACGTCTGAATGTCCACGATGCGGGACTACGGAGGCAGATTTTTATCACATGACCTGGAATTGCCCACCACTACTTCGCACATGGCACACCGTCACACAACAGACAAACAAGTGGACGGGTCTAGTGCTGAATCCTGCACCCGAGTCCTGTATACTGGGCATACGTCACAGACGCAACAAAGATAGACAAAAACATAGATGTGCAGACCTGGCGTTTATCATCTTTAAACGTCTCATTGCAACACAATGGAAATCCCCTGGTACCCCAGATATAAACAGATGGCATAAAGACCTAATACATTGGGCCAATGCAGAAAAACATGTATTGGACTCATTTAAGGATATAGTAATAGTGGTTAAAAATGCAGAGATATGGGACACCTTCCTAGAGCAGTTACTCGAAAAAGATGACACCTGCCCACCTTAGATCATTGGCACAAGTTAACAGCAATTGACTACAGCAACAAGACACTACAGCTATAAACCCTTTACCGACACCCGCAGTTCTCCTCTAAAGGAAACACATAAGACTGCAATATAGAACCCCCCAAGTCCCACACGGGCCCTGCCGCTCTAACAAATTCCCACAAAGAAACCGTCAAATCCCCCACCAGTGCATCTCCCCCACCAGCATCTTTCTCACCCCCCCTTAACCCATTATATATTGCTTTGTTTTCTCAGTCCCACCCCTGTTTCCTTCCCTCTGGTTCTCCTCTTTTCAGCTTTTTCATTACTTTTACAGTGCTCCTTTAACCAAATGCAACAAGGATTCCAACTGTAAAACATGTAAAAATTAGATGTATAAATTGATTAGCAGCAAAATAGTGATAAAGGAATCTCATAATCTCACAAATCAATGTGAGAGCTGATCACTGGAAAATTCAATAAAAAAAATATATATAATTTTAGCTTCCCCCAACATTGTTAGTAGCTCAGAGATATTAGGAAGGGGATGTTTGTCCACCACCACAGCCTAGGTAAGCTTGCGCAGATCCACACATGATTGCATGCTGCCGTTGGGTTTCCTAGCAATCTCCTAGCAATCTCAACTACTTCAATCACACCTTAGGCTTGTTATCTATTGAACTCACTAAGCAACTCATCTCTAACTTCAAAGGGTATGTTACAGACTTTACTGCAAGAAGGAATGGCATCTGAAATCAGTAAAAGTTTATGAGTATCCTTTCAAACATCCCAAATTATCTCTAAAGACTTTAGGGAATTCCTTTGTCAAGTTATCCTATAATTCAGAAATAGTCTCACTATCTATTATCTTATTAACACCATAGGGGTCATTACTACCCTGGCAGAAGGCGGAGAACCAGCGGTAAGACCGCCAACAGGCTGGCGGTCTCCGCCATGGTCATCCGCCGGTTCTCCGTTCCGCCCGCGGGGCTGGAGACCTGGGTCTCCAGCCCGGCGGCCGTCACTATACCGCCGGCGGTATTTGGACCCAGCTTACCGCTGTGGATTTCCTGCGGTTTGAACTGCCATGAAATCCAGGCACTGATAGGGGTCTCTCCCACCCCCTGCCCTCACCCCGACTCCCTCCCCTCCACCCTCCACCACCCCTGCCACCCCCCAAAGGTGGCAGGGCCCCCCTCCCCACCCCGACCCCCAACATCACATAACTTACACACACCTGACACGCATGCAGGCACCACCAACACGCACACACCCTGACATACATGTCAACATCCACACACACAGTCAGACATGCACACCCACATTCAAACATACACGCACACATCCATACAGACATACCCACAGACTTACACGCACTCATTCCCAAACACGCATCACCCCCACACACTCATACACCCCCTTTAACATACTCAGGTGCACACCCCCATGCACCCACACAACACCCCACCACTCCCCTCCCCTAAGGGACGATCGACCTCCCTGGTCCGTCGATCCTCCGGGAGGGGACGGGAGCCATGGGGGCAGCTCCGCCGACACCACACCGCCAACAGAACACCGCCATGGCGAATCACAGGACGTGATTCGCTGGGCGGTGTTCTGTTGGCGTGGCGGTGGAGGTGGAGCAACCTCCACTTCCCCGCCGGCCGCCAGTATGGCTGTTGGCGGCTCTCCGTCCATAAAGGGATGGAGAGCTGCCAACGGTAATAATAGGCCGAGCGGCAAACCGCCTGCACTGGCGGCTTCCGCACGGCGGTCCCTCAGCGGTCTGTAAAAAAGATCGCAGATGTCAAAATGACCCCCTATATGTTCTTTTGACAATAATGGGTGAAGAACTGTTAGGGTCCAACATAACTCCAAAATGTTTTGATGCCACCAACTTAATAAGCTGTCTCAATTTTTTGACACATACATTTTCCCAGTGATATACTGTTGAACCTATACAATCAGACCTAAAAAATAGCCATGCAGTTCAATAGGTTCTCCCCTATATGCACAAGGAGAGATATCAGGTTTCATCAACTTGACTTTGTTCTTGAGTTCATCATTATAAGACACGTTAGAAATTATGGTGATCTTAGCTCCAGAATCAAATAATACCTTGGTCTTTTCCCCCTCAATTGAGATAAAATCTAGCAAACCAGCAGGAGATCTATCTCCCACTTGATGGACTATTTGTCCACACACAAAATCAGAATTTTCAGCATTAATATCATTACTTTCACTGACCTCATTTATGCCCATTTTAGATTTCTTTTATCTACAAACAGAAGCAAAATGACCCTTCTTTTTGCAATATAGACAGGTACCATTGAGTGCTGAGCAAACTTTGTCATTGGCAAAGTGTCCCTCTTTGACACACATGTACATTTTTTTGTTTTATATAACTTGTCCACTTTATTCACATGACATATGTTTTTTAAAACTTTTAACCTCTTTAACTAAACTTACATGCTTGCTCATGTCCCTTCTCATAATCTCTACACACTTCACAGAGTGTTCTATCTTTTTATTCACAGCTACAACTTCATCTAATTTGGGATCATCATGTAACCATACTTTATCATGCACTCTCTCTATATTACATCCCAACATGAACTGGTTTAAATGTCTTACGTCAAGTGAAGTTCCAAACTTACAGGAAGACTCCAAACGTCTTAAATATGTTATGTAATTCTCCACAGTTTCTAATTCATTTTGTACTCTCTTGCCAAAATAATATCTCTCTAAAATGGTGCTTTTAATAAATAATGTAAATCAAGTTTCCTATTGCACATTTCATATTCATTTAAGTCTAGTGCCTCACTGTCTGGTACAAGAGGAAGATGATCGAACACTTACTGACCTTCCAACCCAAGACAGTGAAGAAGTAATACAGTCCTTCTCTCAGCACTCAATGATGTGCCACATGCTCTGGAGTACCTTTCAAAAACGTTTTTCCACTTCTTCCATTTCATAGGAGGATCCTGAGGTGTTGTCAAAAAAACCTTTTGTTTGTGCCTCAAGAATTCGGAAGCAAATGTTTAACCAAGTAACATTGATAATCGCATCCCATCCATCTGGCTCCTCCATGCCCATCCAGCCACTGTTTCAAACCATCACATTCCATCTGGAATTATCATACACCCACATTCTGCAGCGGGAGCCAGTGTTCCATTTCTTTTACCATAATACATCTAAAATACATATACTATTAAACATGAATATATAACACCCTGTTTGTTATTTTGTTGTTGAAAACAAAAATAAAAGAATGCCCACTTGCCATTCAACAATGGATGCACTTTCATGACCGGCATGCAGAGAACTCTAGGAATGGCAGGGGTTCCTCTTCTAGGGTGAGTAGAGGGGGTAGGGTTTTCATCCTGACAGGCTGATAGACTTTCTCTGAGCTTTGCTGTGCTGTACTTGGACTGCGAAGTGTGAATTGGCAAAGCAATTGAATATATTACACGTATGCCTCAAGGATAAATTCCAGAGGAAAACATATTCACATTAACCTAATTGCCTTAATAGCAATCAACATCACATGTAATTCATGTTTAAATTGATCCTTCAGCATTCATACCCATTTAAAATAGTAGAATGGAGCTTTCACCATTTTTATAATTGTGTCTAGTATTCTTTTATTAAGATTGACAACATAAAGGTGATTTAATGACTTTTTCCCTTGACAATTTGTCATATGTAATTTCCAGTCAACACTCACAATTGTATGCCTATTGTGGAGTGAACAGTAAATTAACGTATGCAGCATTTGAGGAAGTGATAGCAAACACAACAGATTCAGTTGTGGCTGCTACCAGGAAGGGTTGGGGGAGGTGGGGCAGCGCCTGGTGCAGGAGGAGCCGGGGGACAGTTAAACAAAAAAATAAAAATACCTGCCCCTCCGTGATGAGCTACTCCGCTTCAGCCACCTCATCTTCTCTTCCCAACCATTCACAACGCTTCTTTCATGCTGTTATACAGCTCGAAAGAAGTGCTGCAATTGCCCGAGCGGGCAGAAATGCAGCTCAAGGGGAGAGTGGGGCACTGCGCTTGGTCTCCAACAAGCTGTAAAATACAGCCAGTGGACGGTTTCTAAGTGCACAGGTCAATTTTGCCGGCATCAGCCAGCCAGCCAAACTGACATGCGCACTGAGAAACGCTCATACCACTGGAGCCTGGCCCGCTCTGCCCTACAAAGGCAGAAAAATAAATGGATAACAACATGCTTGTATTATCCCTTTATTATTTTGCTTTTCATCAGTGGGGTGACGGACCTCCGCCATCGTGATCTCAAGTTATTCCATGCCAGGCTGAGTACCTTCACTAATTCTGTTGTTTTTTCTTTCTTTCCTGATGGAATTTTTAGTCTTGCATTTTTAATGGAAAATGAGAAAGATGCATATGAAAATAGTTAAACTGGGACATTGCAAGGAATTCACTCCTGGAGAGGCATTAACAGCTATAGTTTGATGGCAATGTCCTAAACGTAAAAGAACTATTGGTATTGTATTATATCGCAGCATTATTGTAGAGTTTTGTATAAATGATGAGTCTGACAAGTCCTACAATTTTCATTGTTACCCAGCAACTCGTTGAAAGTGTTTGAATGGTACTTTGTTGAAGTTAAAATGTCTTATTAAGCAGATATGAATTGATGGGTTTGAGGTTCAAAGAAACACTCCAAACATGGAGCAGCAATTGCTGCAGTGCTTAACTATTATATTCCTTGTTATGGGTTTCCAGGTAAGTAGTTCAGATTTTCCCAACTTGCAGCATTTATGATACAAGGGGGTGCTAGTAAAGATAGCCCATTTCAAGTGGGAACTTAAGCCTCCTCTAAAAACGGATAAATTGCTGTGGGGCGCTATGAATCTGGGTCTGATTTCCCAGTAATTCCTAATTTTGGGGACAGCCTTTCACCTGTCAATTTTGGCTGCTGTTTGCTGCTGAAATCTAAGGTGAAAGGTAAAAGGTCTGTGGTGTTCTGCAGGTCCCAAAATTCCAGGGCCTGTAACTAATGATATGGCCGGTCTCAATTAAGAGGTCACTGCTAATGAGGCCATGTAATGAGGGTCATACTGGTATGGGGAGTATTGTTGAAAGTGTCAGATAGACACAGTCATTATACACAGGTATGCAACATTCACCTACCTAAGGAGCTAGAAAGATTCACTTTTCATTAGTAACTACATGTAAACTACCGTTTGCACATTTGTGGGCCTGATTTAGAGTTTGATGGATGAGATATTCTGCCACAAACGTGGATATCCCGTTCATCATATGACAGGTGCACTTGTTATGTGGTGGATGGGATATCTGTCACATTTGTATCACATCCGCCAAACTCTATATCAGGTCTTAAGTTTAAACTAAAGGTGGCAGCCACTAAATAGGCTAGTTTTCAGACTTGCTGAAAACTAGACAAGACAATGGAAACTCAAGAATCTGTATCAAAATAGTTTTAAATATTTATAAAATGTATTTTCTACATCGGAACAGTATGGGTGTTGTGTTTCACCATTCACGTTCACCTCTGAAGAGACTTTGTTAGGCACATAACCAGTGATTGATTTTTATTGAACTGATGTTTATAAAAATCCTGAGTGTTTCTACAGGATTTGTGTCTTCACATGTAGTCTACCACCTCTGCAGATTTTGTTAAAAACAAATGTAGCTTCTTTGAAGAGGCAGAGTGGCGCTTACTGGTCTGACCCCTTAAGGCAATGAGAAAGTGAAGTTTCTTGCTAGATTAAAGAATGTGTTGATCTGCACAAGACACGTTTGATAACCTGGCTTAAACGTCCTGTGCAGTTTGGGGCAGGGCACTGACTAGTGCATCATTATCTGATAATCTATATTGTCTAACAGCTCAACTCATGATTCTGGAATAGCAAATAGATTGTGGGAAATTTAGGCAGGGCTACTCTAGTGTTTTCTGCATTACAACATGATGGATATACATACATGACACTTTGGAGGTCGTTCAGAGGTTCCAGCCATGACAGAATACTTGGGCTATTCAGGAAGGGCCAGTTCACAGTCCCCCAACTAGTGTGGAGGTAGAAACATCTGTACTCCAAACTGTTAATCAGCTGCAACCAAGCATTAGTCCTGTTGATGCCTGGACATAGACATGGTTGTAATCCATCTAGCAAGAGCTATTCTTGAGAAAACCTAATCCCCAACATTGTTTATTTCTCTACCAGTGAGCTTCTTGTTTGAAACATATGCAGCACTTGCCAGTTGGATCTGGACTTAAGTGATGTATGCAGCAAACCTATCAGGATCTTTATGCATTAAATGTTATTCCTAAATTTAAATAAAAGGGTCAGGCCAGAATGCATGGGAAAGGTGCTCTTGGGGAAATAAAATATTATTTATTAAGTTCAGCCCTTCGGATTGTCATGTGAGCCATCTCTGAGATGTCTAGCAGTTGCATGCCCTACAAGAACTTGTCTCTTCATCCTTTATTTGGTTTAAGGACAATGGTTGACTATTTATCAGGCTGTTTTCTTTGAAACACTGCAGATAGATGCACAAATGGTAAATGACACAAATACTGAAGCTAAAATATTGTTGTACCCTAATATTATGTTAAAAGTATTGACACTACAAAAATGGCAAGGAACAGAACATAAAAGGTAAAAATGTCATTTTTATGTGTAGAATATTGTTTTCAAAGTATTGTAGAAAATATAGTTTACAATAATGAAGATGCATTAAATAGTGTTTCTTATAATAATATATAATAGTTATTATATTAATGTTGTTAATTCTATTAACGTAATTGTTTTGCATGTTTAGATACACTTTGTAATTTTTGATGTGTCATTTAATTTAGTTCATATTTAATTAGCAATGTATTATTCAGTAGCAGGTTAATGGGCTTATAAGGGTAGAGGTTTTGAACTTATGTAAACGACAAAGGTTTGTTTTTTTATTTTCAATTAATTTTGTATGTTAATTATATTTGTATTTGTGATTAATTATGAAATGAGAAATTGATTAATTATTATCTTATTTATTTGGGTGTGTTTATAATTTCTCATTTTTAATGTACATTTTATTTTTTATGGTTTAGTTATTAGTTTCTAATTTATTTGCAGTTTGTTGGGTTTATGGGGAAATAAGGTTGGAAGTTATTTAACCCCTCGGGTGCCTTGGATGCAACGGTTACGTCCTGGGCTGCACCGCTCGGGTGCCCAGGGCATAACCCTTACGTCCAAGTAGAGGCCCTCGGGGGAATCGCTTCCCCTTCCACCCCACCCCCGACCCCTCCGTGGCGTCTGATGACATCAGCGCACGACCGCACGCTGACATTTCTATTATAATTAGGCCGCTCAGCCCCCGTAGGGGTAGAAACCGCTAGACACAAGGGGATACCTTTTTTTATATGAATATGTTGGGAGTGACCCCTTAGGCAAGGGTCCCTGCCTTTGGGGCAAATGTCCTTTCAGGCCATTTCTTCCCCCCTTGGGCACAGATCAGCCTATTTTTATTCGGCCAATCTGCCCCCAAGGGCGGCAGAAACCACTAGACAACAGGGAATTTTGTTTTTTATTTATATTTATACATAAGGGGAGAGTCCCCTTAGGCAAGGGCCGCTCCCCAGGGGGGCAAAATCTTTTTTGGCTTTTTCTGATCTTGCCCCTGGGGACAGATCATCCTATAATAATTAGGCCAATCCCCTAGGCACCAGGGATATATTTTTTATGTTTACTTTATTTTTTTATATATGGGGAGCAACCCCTTAGGAAAGGGTCACTCCCCTGGGGGGCAAATTGTATTTAGGCCATTTCTGCCCCCCTTGGGAGCAGATTGGCATATTTGTATTAGGCCAGTCTGCCTCCAAGGGGGGCAGAAACAGCTAGACACCAGGGATTTTTTTTGTCAGTTTCACACAAGGGGAGGGACACCTTAGGGAAGGGTTGCTACCCTGGGGCAAATTGTCTTTGGCCCATTTCGGCCCCCCCTTGGGGTGAGAAACCTCTAGAGATCATTTGTATCAATTTCTGCAACCCCTTATGCAATGGTCGCTCTTCTGGGGGGGGGTAAATTTATTTTAGGCCATTTCTGCTCCCCTTGGGGGCAGATCAGCCTATTTCTATTAGGCCGATCTGCCTTGGGGGCCAGAAACCACTTGGGCAAGGGTCACTCCCCCTTGGGGCACATTACTATTGGCCATATCTGCCACAGATCGGCCTATTTTTGGAAGGCCCATCTGCCCTCAAGGGGGCCAGAAAGCCCACCAGAGACCAGGGAAGATTTCTTTTTTTGTTTTTCAAAATAAGAGGGTGAGGTTGTGGCCATACCCCCACCCCAAATAAATGGGGCCAAAGTTGTTCTGCCCACCAGTGGGCAGACGGGGCAATTACCCCAGATCCACACCCCAGGGGGGGGGGAGAAAGTCTACTAGATGCCAGGGAATTAAAAAACAATAGTGGGCTGGTGGCTATGAACTAGTATGGGCCTGGTTATGCCTCCACCCCAACTGAAGGGGATAACAGTCTTTCAGCTCTCTCCCGTACACTAAAACATTTGATCCCACGGCACGCAAGAGAACGTTTGAATATTTTGGGTTTTGGTTTTACATTTGGACAATGAGAGCTTAGCTAACTCTCAAAATTGTCCCACTTGGAATGGTGAGGGGTGCACTTTTTGGACATTGGGATGCTGCCATGTAGGAAAATCCACAAGACCTAGATATATCTGAAAACTAAAAATGTGGGTGATTCCAGGGTGGTGTGCTTCACATGTACCTAGCAACATTTTCTTACTTAAAATGCCCTGCAAACCTCCAACTTTGCTGGAAATCACACATTTTCCCCACATTGTTGTGATGGAACCTTCCGGAATCTATAGGAATCCACAAAATCCTACCACCCAGCATTGTGTCATCTATACCGATAAAAATTCTGCTGCACTTGTCAGCCTAAAAATGTTTATTTTCAAAATGCCCTTTTGGAACCACTTTGGTTCAAACTCAATTTCAACATGTTTTTTGCTCTTCCCTGTCACAGGCACTTGGCCCACCTACCAAGTGAGGTATAATTTTTACCGGGAAACTGAGGGGAACATTGGGTGATAGGAAATTTGTCTGGTGCAGTGATCCATACAGAAATGTAGGACAATTTGATGTTTTAGCTAAAGTAGGGTTTGCTGTGGATTCTGGGTAAGAAAACATTGGGGGATCCACGCAAGTCACATCTCCCTGGATTCCCTTGGGTCTAGTTTCCAGAAATTTTTGGGTTTGGTATATTTCCCTATATGGCTGCTGAGCCCAGGACCAAAAACGAAGGTCCCCACCCCGCAAAAAGAGGTAGTTTAGTATTTGAAAATTGTGATGTGTCCACATAGTGTTTTGGGTCATTTCCTTTCACGGGCACTAGGCCTTCCCACACAAGTGAGGTACCATTTTTATCCAGAGTCTTGGGGAGTGCTCGGTGGAAAGGATTTTGTGGCTCCTCTCAGATTCTAGAACTTTCTGTCACCGAAATGTGAGGAAAAAGTGTTTTTTGGCCAAATATTTAGGTTTGTAAAGGATTCTGGGTAACAGAACCTGGTGAGAGCCCCACAAGTCACCCCATCCTGGATTCTCATAGGTGCCTAGTTTTCACAAATGCACAGGTTTGGTAGGTTTCCCTAGGTGCCGGCTGAGTTAGAGGCCACAATCCACAGCTTGGTACTTTGCAAAAAACAACTCTGTTTTCTTTGGGAAAATTTGATGTGTCTATGTTGTGTTTTGGGACATTTCCTGTCACAGGTGCTAGGCCTACCCACATAAGTGAGGTACCATTTTTATCGGGAGACTTGGGAGAACACTGGTTAGAAGGAAATTCGTGGTTCCTCTCAGGTTCAAGAACTTTCTGTCACCAAAATGTGAGGAAAAGTGTTTTTTTTGGCCACATTTTGAGGTTTGCAAATGATTCTGGGTAACAGAAACTAGTGAGAGCCCCACAAGTAACCCCATGTGGATTCCCCTAGGTATCTAGTTTTCAAAAATGCACAGGTTTTCTAGGTGCCGGCTGAGCTAGAGGCCAAAATCCACAGCTAGGTACGTTCCAAAAAACATGTCAGTTTTCAATGTAAAAATGTGATGTGTCCATGTTGCGTTTCCTGTCACAAGCATTAGGCCTACCCATGCAAGTGAGGTACCATTTGTATCAGGAGACTTGGGGGAACACAGAATAGCAGAACAAGTGTTATTTCCCCTTGTGTTTCTCTTCATTTTTTCCTTCCAAATGTAAGACAGTGTGTAAAAAAGACATGTATTTGAGAAATGCCCTGTAATTCACATGCTAGTAGGGGGTCCCCAGAATTCAGGGATGTGCAAATAACCACTGCTTCTCAACACCTTATCTTGTGCCCATTTTGGAAATACAAAGGTTTTCTTGATATTTATTTTTCACTCTTTATATTACACCAAATGAATTGCTGTACACCCAGTATAGAATGAAAACCCATTGCAAGGTGCAGTTCATTTATTGGCTCTGGGTACCTAGGGTTCTTGATGAACCTACAAGCCCTATATATCCCCACAACCAGAAGAGTCCAGCAGACATAACAATATATTGCTTTAAAAAATCTGACATAAAAGTAAAAAGTTACAGAGTAAAACGTGAAGAAAAATGGCTGTTTTTTGCACCTCAATTTCAATATTTGTTTATTTCAGCTGTTATTTTCTGTAGGAAAACCTTGTAGGATATACGCAAATGACCCCTTTCAGAGTTTTGTCTACTTTTCAGAAATATTTAGGTCCATATTTATACTTTTTGACGCAAAACTGCGCTAACGCAGTTTTGCGCCAAAAAAATTAGCGCCGGCTAACGCCATTCTGAAGCGCCATGCGGGCGCCCTATTTATTGAATGACGTTAGCCGGCGTTAGCCACCGGCGCTGTCTGGTGTGCGTTAAAAAGAACGACGTACACCAGGCAGCGCCGGCGTAGGGGGAAAATGGCGTATGGGCATCCACAAATGGTGCAAGTCAGGCTGAGGCAAAAAAATCGCATCAACCCGATTTGCGCCATTTTTTTACGACGCCCAACCCCCATTGAAATGACTCCTGTCTTAGCAAAGACAGGAGTCATGCCCCCTTGCCCAATGGCCATGCCCAGGGGACTTCTGTCCCCTGGGCATGGTCATTGGGCATAGTGGCATGTAGGGGGGCACAAATCAGGCCCCCCTATGCCACAAAAAAAATTAAAAAAAAATACTTACCTGAACTTACCTTAAGTTCCCTGGGATGGGTCCCTCCATCCTTGGGTGTCCTCCTGGGGTGGGCAAGGGTGGCAGGGGGTGTCCCTGGGGGCAGGGGAGGGCACCTCTGGGCTCATTCTGAGCCCACAGGTCCCTTAACGCCTGCCCTGACCCAGGTGCTAAAATTCGGCGCTAATGCAGGTTTTTTAGTCCCGCCCACCCCCGGGCGTCATTTTTGCCCGGGAGTATAAATACGACGCATATGCATCGGAGTCATTTTTTAAGACGGGAACGCCTACCTTGCATATCATTAACGCAAGGAAGGTGTTCACGCAAAAAAATGACGCTAACTCCATGAACTTTGGCGCTAGACGCGTCTAACGCCAAAGTATAAATATGGAGTTAGTTTTGCGTCGAATTTGCGTCGAAAAAAACGACGCAAATTCGGCGCAAACGGAGTATAAATATGCCCCTTAGCTTTCTATGATCCAGCATTGGTTTCACACCCATTTCTGTCACTAACTGGACGGAGTAGTAAAATGCCAAAATTGTGTTGAAAATGTGGTTTTCTTATTCAAGTCTGCAAGTTCCTGAAAGCTGGGAAGCTAGTGATTTTAGCACCAGAAACCCTTTGTTGATGCCATTTTCAGGGAAAAAAACACAAGCCTTCTTCTGCAGCCCTTTTTCCCATTTGTTTGAAAAAAAAAGAAATGTTTGCTGTATTTTGGATAATATCTTGGTCTCCTTCAGGGGAACCCATAAACTCTGGCTACCTCTAGAATCCCTAGGATGTTGGAAAAAAAGGACGTACATTTGGCGTGGGTAGCTTATGTGGACAAAATTGTATGAGTGCCTAAGCGCGAAGTGCCTCAAATAGCAACAAAAAGGCCTAGCAACTAAGGAGGAAAGGCCTGGAAGCGAAGGGGTTAAATTATAATGTTTTAGTCAAGATTTTTTATGTTGATGAAAAAATCTATTATTATTCTACCTTAGTTGTGCCATTTTAGTTAATTGTTAAGTAAATATTAAGTGCAATAGAATTTGTAAAATGTAATGTATATTTATTGTTGGTTTTAATTTGGTATTATTTAATTAGTTTAATGCTATTACTGTTTAACATATGATTCATCAAACTTTTTGGAGGATCATGGTTTTTGTTGGGGCTCATGGGTTTATTGACTAGTAGGCTATGTTTATATTGGTATTCATGAATTTGTTTTTTATTCATATGCTGTGCATTAGCGGTGGGCAAGCTAACAGATTAACAGGAGAAACCGAGCAAGAGCTTAGCCCAGGGTCTTCTCTGGCTCTAAGAGCTGGCGCATCATAGTTCAAAAAAACATATTTCTTGTTCATGGAGAAGTATTTCACCTTAGTACATTAGGTTATATCTCTGCATTGAGAACCATTTATTAAAATTTAACAGAGACTGAGAAACATTGCTGCCCCCACCATATTGGCAATGCTATCAACCATCTAAAATGCACATCAGTTATCATGTTTACAATGTATATGGTATAGATTCTTCTTATATACAGAGCAACATTATAGTTTATTAAATTAGACAAACAAGAGGTTTTTTATAGTGTACATTTGGAACTCACATATTTGAAGGTGCTCTGATCTTTGATGATGAACAAAAAGGAGGCTAGGTGGCAAAGTATTTTCCCAGGATCACACAGTTTTGCAACGCTTGGAAGCCAGAATTTATCCTGCATTTTCCACTATCATTCAGTGCAAAATATTTACTAGATGGGCAGCTCTTGCTGACATCAAAGATGAATGCTTTGCCTTTAATTCTTGAAAGAGCAGATAAGGGTGTAGGTGAGAGGCAGAATTCACATTTAAAATGTTTGCAGTTTCATGTAGGGAGAACTTTGGCACAGACAAGAAGAAGCACGTGCCAGAAGACACAATCTACTTAACTTTTTTATGGCAAAGGGAGATTTGCAGAATTAGGGATGTGGAAACAACATCAGATTGAGACCTAATTCCTCAAGTCACAAGGTCAGCATTTGTAGACTCTAAGCCACATGGCCTTCTCCAAAAGCTTGGCTCGTTTTGGCCTCGAGGTTCCAAGATGACTGCAAGCTGAGCCTGTGCCAAGCATCTAGCCTGGCTTGAGCTTTGATTGGCTCACCCATGTCTACAAAATATTTATTATCTTGAATATTTTTTAATAATTTTACGTAGCTATTTATTTAAATGTGTGGTTACAAATGATTAGGAGTTGGTGTGATATATGTACCATTTCTATGTCCAAATCTTTTCACATTTTTGCTTACATTGTAGTGGGAATAGTTAATCTAAGTCCAACAGAATCTCTTTTCCTACTGTTGCTTCGAATGGAGTGGGATCAATTGTCCCTGCTTTTGTCTACTTTGGAGTGAGAATAATCAATATAACCCCTTGTCAGTCAGTCAGTCAAAATTCTGTATTCGGCAGATTACCAGAAAAGCACAAAATTCTTTATACATAAGAAAAGAAAATATTTTAAAACACAACTCATGAAAATGTAAAACAGCAATAATAAAAGGCCTCACCTATATAGATTACAAACTTACTTCAGAATATTAAATTCCATATTCTCATCAAATGCCTAAAAGTGATACCGTTGTCATTGTCAGATTTGAAACTTATACATTTCCACCCTAGATTAATATACAACTGCTTCCACCAATTCGCAATGTTTTCTAATAGCAATAGCTACTTTTAAAAAGTTTCAAATAGCAAAACAAATATCAATGGATTTCAGTTGTTGTACATACATCAAAGCATCATTATGGGATGAAATTTCCGTAAAAGTGCCAATAAAAATGTACGTCTAGGAGCAGAATAGAGTGGACAAAATAAAAGAAAGTGACATGTGCATTGTTTAGAAAAGGTGTCACAGGGACAATTCGGAAGCACTTTTTGCCAAGAACTTTGCTTTGGAAAAGCCACTCTAAAATGTATCAAATTTAGTCTGAATAGAACAAGAAGGGAGTATTCAGAGAAACTCAGAGACCAAGTTAAATAAGGTTATATTCAGGTCGTAGTTGAGAACTTGAGAACCCCTTGAAAGTCAACACTTTCCATGCTTTTGCTTATGGTAGAGTGGGAATAGTGGAAATTGTAAATCTGACTCCTACATAGTCCAAAACTTTTCCTACTTTTCATTAAATTAGTGCAAGTCTAGTTATCTGATGCATTTGTTAGTCTGCTTATTTGTAATTGTTATTCTTATTTTCTTTTCTTCATATATATATATATATATATGTAAGAGACTGGAAGATGCAGGATCACAAGAAAACAACAGCCAGCCAGGGCAAAAATCTGGATCCCAAAGGATACAAAGAGTAACAAGAAAATGTAATATCGAAGAAAGAAGTGACTCAAACAGATGATCTCACTAAAGAACAAAAATATATTTCCTCTACAACGTTTCAGCTTCCGCCTTCCTCAGGTAGTACAAGATGGTTTGCTCAGTGGCTGCACAGCTGACACTGGTGGATTTTCAAAAAGCATCATGAGTGAAGATTCCAATTGGAATGTGGAATCAATGCAGTCCTGAGAACTCTTCAGATATGCAGAAATCAAGTGGTATTGTCAGTGATGTTCAGTCCATCTGGATGCAGTGATTTTAAATGGTACATTCAGAAATCTTCTTTGATGTCCAGTAGTTCTTCCTTTAAAACATGTTCCACAGGGAAAATCTTCAAATCTGATACTAAATGGTCCACAAGGTTAAAATGGTTGGCTACAGGCTGGTCAAGTTTCTTGTTAATTATTGCTGATTTGTGGTTCCTGAATCGTGTACGGAGGTCATTCACAGTTTGACCTACATATTGTTTTTTACAGCTTTGACGATGGCACTGAATCACATAAATAATCCATCTAGAGCGACATGTAAGATGCTGTCTTATTCCATAGGTCCTTTTTGTAACAGAGCTAGTTACTGATGATGTTTGTATGAGGTGTGATGCACCTTTTGGAATCACAGCAATGAACTCCTGCATTTGTTACAGCTTGCTTAAGTTCAGCTCTCACAATAAGCGATCGTAAATTGGGAGCTCTGCAGTAAGCAATAACTGGCGGTTTTGGAAAAAGCTTTTGCAATTTTTCACAAGTAGATAGTAAGGGAAAAGTTGTTTGTATTATATTTCTGTAGTTGGGAGCTGATGGATGATAGTCAACCACAAAAGGGATTCTGTCACTTTTGTTTCTTCTGTTGTTATTCCAAATAAGTGCATCCCTGGGTAACTGCAAAGACTTGTCAATTTGTTGCAGAATGATATGCAGAGGATAGCCTCACTTTTTAAATAATCTAACAAGCTCCTGTAGATGGCCTTTACAAGTGTCTTCATTGCTGCAGATGTGTCTTATTCTGAGTGCTTGGCTGTAGATGATGCTGAGTTTAGTGTGGCGTGGGTGACATGAAGTCCAGTTTAGATACAAATGAGCATCTGTAGGCTTGTGGTACAGATCAGTTATACTTTTTTGTTCATGAATGGTGAGTAACACATCCAGAAAAGGGAGATGACTCTTCTGTGTAGTATTGCTGCCAGTGAATTTGATGGTAGGATGGATACTGTTGATAAAAGCTGTAAATTGCTCAAGTGTTCTGCTTCCTGATTCCACTACTAAGCGATTATAGAATCAGTCAAGGTTGCCTATGGTACATGCCACCTGGTGCATGGAGTTTAAAATTTCAGTCATGATAGTGGATGACATCTTTAAGGGAAGAAAGGAATCCTCAATACATTATTTGAGGAAATAAATCAAGTCACGGTAAATACGTCAACCTCCTCCAATTCAACAGGTACTCAAACAACGGTGTAACAAAAATTGTATTTGCTGAGAAACTGCAACACATTTCTTAGCCTTGATCACGCATAGAATTTAGGGCCAGAGGTATCAAGCTTTTTTTGCATTCGCACATGGTGCGAATTGCAAAATTCATCCATTTGTGAATGCAAAAATGGCTTTCACAATGAATGTAAGGCATTCGCAGTGCAATTTTAAGGAATCGCTAAAATAGCGATTCCTTAAAATTGCGACCCCCATTTAGAGAATCACAAATAGCGATTCTCTAAATTGGAAATTGCAAATAGAGAATTCCTATTTGCGATTTTCAAAGTACATGTATCAAGCATTTCCTTAATGCAAATTGGGGATTTAGGAAATGCAATTACCACAAACAAATGTTTGGTGGTAACTATGTGCAAATTTTAAAAATGCATTATAAATGCATTTATAAAATTGACATGTAGCGCACACAATCCCCTAAAGCATGTGTGTGTTTCACATGTCCGTAAAAATATTTTTGGGGTGCAGCAGAGGGGGCCCCCAGCACCCTGGGATTTGCATTTCCTAATTTGCAAATTCCTAACTGGAATTCACAATTTGGGAAATGCAAAAACATTTGCAACAGGCACATAGGTGCGAATGGGTTCGGATTCTCTATTTGTGATTTGGTAATAGAATTTGCGAATATTATGAAATTGCTATTACCGAATCGCAAAAATTATACATATCATTTTGCATTTCTTAATTAGTGATTTCTTAAAATTTGCTATTCAAGATACGCAAATCGTTTTTTTGATACATCTCGCCCTTATTGCACAGCACCAAAAAATAAGTGCAAAACAAGCATAGTCATAGACAGAGGACTAAATGCATCATACAAGTTGTACTGGTAACAAACATGGCAGGCATTTTATAACAAGTTGAGCTTACTTCCAAATAGTAGCACATAAGTCCAAAATAAAACTCATTGGTATTGTTAGTCATCATAATACTGTAGGTAGCAAAACAAAGCTAAAAAGGCTTAAAACATAGGTGTCTACCCGCTGCTCATGCAGCCTGGCCCCCAAATGTTACCTCACAAATCCTTAAGTGTGTCACTAGTTGACGTTGCAGTATTATGTGCCAGTGTGTCAAACCTCTGCTTTTGCAGGTCGTTGAGAGTTTTGCAGCCATGTAAATTTCTCTCTGAAAAGGGAACTTGCCATTTGTATGTGCATGTAGTTATTCTGGCAAGATAAGGCATTGGGCATTCAATGTTTTTTCTCATTCTCACAGCAAGAGGTATAGTTGGCTCCTCATGGTGGTGTACTGGTCCCCAGCAGCAGCAGGTCTGTGAGTTTGTACAGGCGTGCAAAATTATTTTTGTAGCTGAAAGCTCACCTACTTGCATGTAGATGTAGTTTGTACTCTGGAAAGATGTAGTACTAAGCTTATAACATTGATTGTCCACTCACAGCAATGCTCTGGGTTCCGAGGCAAGAGAAGTACAATACACATAGGGGTCATAGACAGTTCACGGGGGTCAGACAGTTCACAGATGCCTGTATGTATAGGTGCCCATGTATAGGTGCCTGCAGCTCTATAAAGCTGCATAGTCGCACAGGAAACTTCCTGAAGTATTAAACTCACCTGCTAACATGCAAATACACTTGAATCAAGCACAATGTGATATCAAAAGAAAGTGTTACTCAGACTTACGGCATCCGTGAGGAGAGGCGAACAGCAGTCGAAATTATAGTGCAGGTGTGAACTTCAGACAAAATCAATCCTCCAAGCGAACAAGTCCGTTATAAGGCTGAGTTCCCTGTGAGGGTGGCATGTGTTAGTTGGGAGTGGACCCTATTAAACATACAAAACCATTGTAGACCGGAACACAATATCACACACACACTCAGGAATAAGTTCCAAGCATGTTTAATCAATATTAAGCACTTGCAAAATGTAAAACATTTTGACCCTACTGGCCTTGATCAGGCATAGCGTTTAGTGCACAGCATCAACCTATAATTGCAAAATAACAATAGTCATACAGAGAGGACTAAAGATGTCAAACAAGTTGTACTGGCAACAAACATGGTGGCTATTTTATAACAAGGTGAGCTTGCTTCCAAATGGTAGTAGATCACTCCAAAATAAAGCACATTGGTATCATCCTGCATTATAGTGCATATATTACAGTACAAACAATTAAAGAGTAAATAAACTCATGTCATTATAATAAAAGAGACTGTTCTAAATCACAATCCCAGTGCTTCACAAATACAACTTAACCCCTTTGCTGACAGGCCTTTTCCCCCTCCTGTCTTTTTTTGGCTACTTGGGGCAGTTCTCGCTTAGGCCCTCACAACATTTTGTCCACATAAGCTAACCATGTCAAATTTGCCTCCTTTTTTTCAACATGCTAGGGATTCTAGATGTACCCTGAGCTAAAAGTTTTTCTCTGAAAATGTCTTCAACAAAGGGGTTGTGGTGCCAAAATCACCATCTTCCCAGCTTTCAGGAACAGGCAGACTTGAATCAGGAAACCACATTTTTCAACACAATTTTGGCATTTTACAGAGAAATACCCAATTTTTACTATTTTTTGAGGTTTCAGCCTCCTTCTAGTTAGTGACAGAAATGGGTGTGAAACTAAAGCTGGATCCCAGACAGCTAAACATTTCTGAAAAAGTAGACCAAATTCTGAATTCAGAAAGGGGTCACTTGTGTAAATTGTGCTAAAACAAAAGAATATTGAAATTGAGGTGAAAAAAAGAGCCATTTCTGTCCCCTTTTTCTTCTATAACTTTTTCCAGCTATGGCAGATTTTTGAAAGTAATATACTGTTACGTCTGCTGGACTCTGCTGGTTGTGGAGATATATAGGGCTTGTAGGTTCATCAAGAACCCTAGGTATGCAGAGCAAATAAAGGAGCTGCACCTTGCAATGGGTTTTCATTGTCTACCGGGTATACAGCAATTCTTTTGGTGAAATATAAAGAGTGATAAATAGGCATCAAGGAAACCTTTTTGTTTCCAAATTGGGCACAGGATAGGGTGTTGAGAAGCAGTGGTTATTTGCACATCCCTGAATTTAGGTGTCCCCATACTAGCATGTGAACTACAGGGCATTTCTCAAATAGATGTTTTTTTGCACACTGTCTTACATGTGAAAGGAAACAATGTAGAGAAAGACAAGAGGCAATAACACTTGTTCTTCTATTTTATGTTCCCTCAGGTCTCCCGATAAAAATGGTACCTCTCTTGTGTGGTAGGCCTAATCCCTGCACAGGAAATGCAACATGGACATATCACATTTTTATATTGAAATCTGACGTGTGTTTTGGAAAGTGCCTAGCTGTGGACTTTGGCCTCTAGCTCAGCCTGCACCTAGGGAAACCTACCAAACCTGTGCATTTTTAAAACTAGACACGTAGGGAATTCCAGGATGGGGTGACTTGTGGGGTTCTCACAAGGTTCTGTTACCCAGAATCCTTTGGCAAAAGAAATACATTTTCCTCACATTTTGGTGATCCAAAGTTCTGGATCTGCGAGAAGCCACAAATGTCCTTCCACCCAGCATTCCCTTCCGTCTCCTGATAAAAATGGTACCTCACTTGTGTGGGTAGGCCTAGTACGTGCAACAGGAAATACCCCAAAATAAACATGGACACATCACATTTTTCCCAAAAAACTGACCTGTTTTTTGCAAAGTCCCTAGCTGTGGATTTTGGTCTCTAGCTCAGCCGGCACCTAGGGAAAACTACCAAACCTATACATTTTTTAAAATTAAACGCCGAGGGGATTTCATAATCGGATGACTTGTGGGGCTCTCACCAGGTTCTGTTACCCAGAACCCCTTGCAAACCTCAAAATGTGGCCAAAAAAACACTTTTTCCTCACATTTCGGTGATAGAAAGTTCGAGAATCTGAGAGGAGCCACAAATATCCTTCTACCCAGCATTTTCCAAAGTCTCCCAATAAAAATGGTACCTCACTTGTGTAGGTAGGCCTAGTGTCCGCAGCAGGAAATGCACCAAACACTACGTGGACACATCAAAACGATCAAATACACAACCACCTGTTTTTGCGGGTGGGGCACCTGCGTTTTTGGTCCTGGGCTCAGCAGTCATCTAGCGAAACCTGCCAAATCCAGACATTTCTGAAGACTAGACACCGGAGGGCATCCAGGGAGGTTTTCTTACTCAGAATCCTCAGCAAACCTCAAATTTAGCTACAAAAATCACATTCTCTCCACATTTCTATGTGGTATCACTGCACCGGCACAAAGTTCATACCGCTCAACATTCTCCTTAGTCTCCTGATAAAAATGATACCTTACTTGTGTAGGTGGGCCAAGTGCCTGTGACAGGCAATAGCCAAAAACATGTTGAAATTGAGGGAGAAACAAAGGGGGTCTAAAAGGACAGTTTGAAAAAAAACATTTTTAGGTTGGCACGTGGGACAGAATTTTTATCGCTGTAGATGTGACAATGGTGGGTGGTAGGAATTTTGTGGATTCCTGAAGATTCCGGAAGGTTCCATCACTAAAAGGTGGGAAAAATGTGCAATTTCAAGCAAAGTTAGAGGTTTACAGGGCATTGAGGGTAAGAAAATGGTGCAGGGTGCATGTGAAGCACACCACCCTGGACTCACCCGATGTTTAGTTTTCAGATGGATCTAGGTCTCATAGAATTTTCTAGATTGCAGTGTCCCAAAGTCCAAAAAGTGCAGCCCTCCCCTTTCCAAGTAGGACGATTTTGAGAGTTAGACAAGCTCTCATGGCCCAAATGTAAAACCAAAACCCAAAATAAACAAATTTCCTCTTGCATGCCGTTGGGATAAGATCTTTTACTGTGCATGGGGAGAGCTGAAAGACTGTTGGGGGCATAACCATGCCCATACTGGTTGGTAGCCACCACCCACTATTTTTGTTTTAATTCCTGGAATCTAGTAGGCTTTCTGCCCCTTCGGGGAGTGGATAGGTAGTAATTTCCCCATCTGCCCACCGTGAGCAGAACAGCTTTATCCCCATTTATTTGGGGTGGGAGTATGGCCATACCCACACCCTCTTTTTTTTTCCTGGCGTCTAGTGGCCTTACAAACATAGGCCAATCTACCGCCAGTGGGGGCAGAAATGGCCAAAAGTAATGTGCCCTCATGGGGAGCGGCCTTTGCCCAAGCGGCTGCCCCCAAAACAAAACACACACATACCAATCCCTGGTGCCTAAGTGGTTTCTGCCCCACCCAAGGGAGGCAGTAATGGCATAAAATTAATTTGCCAGGAGAGTGACCTTTGCCGAAGGGTTTGCTCTCCTTGTGTGAAATTGGTGCAAAACAACAATCCCTGGGGTCTAGTGGTTTCTGCCCCCTGGGTGGGCAGATTGGCCTAAGAAAAATAGGCTGATCTACCACCAAGGTGGGCAGAAATGGCCTAAAATAAAATTGTCCTCCAGGGGAGTGACCCTTACCTAAGGGGTCGCTCCCCATCTGTAAAAAAAAAAATCCCTGGCGCTTAGTGGTTTCTGGCCCGGTGGGGGGGGGGCAGAAAAGGCCTAATTAGGTAATTCCCCCCCTTTGGACAGAGGCCCTTGCTATCTGATCGGGCTGCAGGAATGCTCAGAAAGACATGAAAGGAAAGGAAAGGCTTTTCCTTTCATGTCTCTCTTCCTGCCCCCACCCCTGGACAGAGAGAGAGAAGCAAGCATTTTTCTTCTGATCGCGCTGGAAGCTGAACTTCCAGTACGATGGGGGCGGCCTCTGATGAGGGCAGCGCGCAATCACACACTGATGTGATCAGATGCCTTTTACCCAACTCCTGCCAACTGATGCGTGCTCAGACTTTAACTGAATATTTGAACTCTGCATCCGCTAGGGGGAAAGGGGAATGGGAATAGAAAAAAAAAGACGAACTCCAAATCCAGTTCCAGCCTGTGTTTTCCACTTGAAGAGAGGATATTCAGTGTTTGTGTCTGAAAACCTGCACCTTTCTTCTTATTGGGATTTCTTTAAAGGAAGGACCTGCAGTCGGCTGATAAGAGCATTGATAAGTACATTCCTACTGTGCATTCATCTGTTCAGCCATTCACATTTACCCAATTTTTTTGTTCTCCTAACCTGGATCTTTTGAGAGACTGGCCTCTCTCTAAGAGAACAGTGTTTACTTAATATCTTCTTTTCTCCAGGAGTCAGAGGTTTTCTAAGTTCTCAGTAGAACAGTTCAAAAGTTCACAAAAATACAAACTACTAATGTCTTTTACAGGAAATGAAAACTCCTTCTCAAGGTTCGGTTTTCTCAATAACAGTCTCCAGGAATTAGTCTGAGAACTGATGTTTGTCTCTGAGACTGACAAGTCTGCAAAGCAAAGAGTTCTTGAATATATATGCACATATATATATTGGAAAGTCTGGAAATCATACAAAAGGATTCCTTACTGCAGTTGCTTGAAGTTCTGTTTAGCCAAAACAAATTCCCCTCAGAAAGGCAATTGCCAGTTGTTGGAAGAAGGAAAGAATTCAGCTTCTTCAAAAGGGAAAAAGTAGCTGGTGTGCACACCGTAACAAGAAAAAGAGTTAATTACTCAAAACTGGAAGTATTCTCTATGAAATGAAGCACCTCAGGAACACTGCTCGTCTCCTCAGGATGACAGTTGAAGTGCAGGGCTCCCAGAGAGAAACAGCCGGAGGGAAGCTTCAGCACAAGACTAAGGTAGAAACGCTAGAGAGCTGACCTCACAAGGATTTGCAGCCACCATCTTGAGTGGCAGTTATACCTGAAGAAGCTAGTTCTAAGAACAGCCTCCGCAAGAGCCACTGGGAGTGAGGAGGCCAGTGCAACGAATATGGGTACAAGGAAAAGGGGAATCGTTTTTGCTGAGGGAAGAACTTAACAACGCTGGCAATAGTTTACCTGACAGCAGGGGGAGGGAGTTATTCCCCTTACATTCCTGCCCAGGAGAGTGAGGGTGGGATGCCCTCGGGGCGGCGTTAGGGCCAGGTGCATGATGTAATGGTTACATTCTCAGACACCCAAGCAGTGCTTCCAAGGACGTAACCGTTATGTCCAAGGTACCCAAGGGGTTAATTTATATATGGCATCAGTGTACACAATACCAAATGGCTTCCATTAAGATGAGTGTTCATCCAATATAATATACTTGGCAACACCCGAAAAGTAAGTGAAAATAATTATAATGTCCGAAAGGTTACAGTATACTTTCAGAGTCAATATGGTCAGCTGATGGGTTTCTAAATCAAGGAAAGTACCCAAAAGCAAGTACTACATGCTGGCTATTGCAACAATGTAATCATACAAAATAAAATATGAAGCATGAAGTATTTGAAGCAAGTGATAAAGAATGCTGCCCAAGCGTGATGAAAATGCATAGACAAGCTCTCCTTACCATTAAGGGATACAATACATGTACATTACAACCAGGTGGTCAAAAACATGAGTCCCAGTCCCAGACAAAGTCCACTCAGTAGGTGAACATGTAAAAAAGATAGAAGAAAACTAAACAATAGAAAAAATAAAGTGATACCAGAGTAAGTCAAGCAATCCCATTGTGATTTGTTAGTTCTTCTTTGGAAGAGCAGGTTAGGGTACCCAAGCCCAAGCGACCTCGCATTACCCAGCCCAGGTTTGAGAGTCCCTTCCTATTCTCCTGCAATGCCAGACAAGTAAAGAAAGAAGGTTAAAAATGTGCTGTAACACATATCACTCCAATTAAAAGAAACTGATTACACCAAGTAGAGCTAATTCAAGATGACAACCAACAGAATTCCTTCTAAGTGGATGTGTAACTACTCATCAGAATTCAAACAAAAGGGGACTTTGGTATTCACATCAATTATGTGGCAGGAGTCATGCTTTCTCAGATTAAGAACCAGGGGCCAGATGTAGGAAACTGTTTGCGACTCGCAAACGGCAAAATTTGCCGTTTGTGAGTCGCAAATCGCAGTTTCCTATTCAGAAATGCATTTTGCGAGTCGGAACCGACTCGCAAAATGCATTTCCGACTCGCAAATAGGAAGGGGTGTTCCCTTCCTATTTGCGAGTCTGAGTGGTATGCAATACCATTTGCGACCGCGTACGCGGTCGCAAATGGCTTCGCAGTTACCATCCACTTCAAGTGGATGGTAACCCACTCGCAAATTGGAAGGGGTCCCCATGGGACCCCTTCCAGTTTGTGACTGGACCCACAAATATTTTTTCAGGGCATGTCCTGAAAAAATTCCGAAACTAAAGGTTTCGTTTTTTTTTTAAGTGCAGCTCGTTTTCCTGTAAGGAAAACGGGCTACACTTAAAAAAAAAAAACTGCTTTATTGATCAAGCAGTCACGAACATGGAGGTCTGCTGACGACAGCAGGCCTCCATGTTAGCGAGTGCCTATACTCGTTATGGGGCCGCAATTTGCGACCCACCTCATGAATATTCATGAGGTGGGTCATTGCGACCCCATAGCGAGTCGCAGTCGGTGTCTGAGACACCGTACTGCATAGCAATTTGCGACTTGCAAATTGCGAGTCGCAGGGACTCGCAATTTGCAACTCGCAAATTGACGTTTTGCTACATCTGGCCCCATGTCCCCTCTTTCAGTATCAAAACTCAATTGCGTGTACCATAAAACTTTCATAGGTTACGGTCACTAAAGTGGTATTGCTCAAAATGCCTAGCCACAGGTTAGTGATTTTGATGATTTGAGATGGCATTGACATGTTCCAGAATCCTCCTACGTACCGGATAGATTTTACTTCCACAATATTCAAGCCCACATGGGCATTCAAGTACTTAGGTTACATGACTGATACTGCAAGTTATAAATTGTTTTTTAAAATGTTTTTACTGCATGGGATATGGGATATAAACTTGTTCTCCTTAGTGGAGTTCACACAGGTCTTACTGGTCCTGTAGATAAACAAGTCCCTGAGATCTAGATGATGTTCTTTGTTTTGAGCAGTTGTGATATCCCTGCAGACAAGGGCATCTCTCAAAGACCTACTTCTACAATAGGTGATGGCAGGTCTATCACCAATGAAGTTGCCAATGATGGGGTCCCAACTCACTACATTCCAGTTTTTAGTACGAACCTTATTGACACTTTTGGGTGCACATTTGAATGTAGTATCCGATCTAATGGACCCTGCATCCCCGTTAGGCGATTTGTCACTCTGGACATGTAGTATCGCCATGCAGAATTTGCCTCCTACTCACTGTACTGTCTTGCTCAGTACCACCTGTGGTTGCTCTAACCAACTCCCTATGAGCAATGTTCCAATAAAGTCTATTCAGGGGATTGCACAGGGCAGGGAAGAGACTATTGTCTAATGCGGGCTTCCTATACTGTATAGATTGGATTTGAGCATGTCTCCTGCTATCATAAACTCAACATCCAAAAACATTTTGTTGTTCTTACTCATGGTGCTAGAGAACTCCAAATTAAGTTAATTGGAGTTAAGACCTTCCACAAAGGTTTGACTTGTATTTCATCACCCTGATGAGGAAAATGTCTTTGGCAGGGAAAGGGAGCAGGGAGCGAGGAGATTGGTCTTTAGTTGCTGAGTTTGTTGGGTTCTGCTAAACATATCTTCCTAGATGCTCCTAGGTTGTAGATGTGATGTCAGCATGGTTTGGATGTGGCCTCTGAGGGCATAGATTTCAATAATGGTGATGGAGTCCTGAGTGCTGAGTTAGTTCCTGGTGGTTAGCATTGAGATGATCTTGTGTGTGGAGGTATGGCTGTTGAAAAGTGCTTCGGGCTTGAGCAGGGGTTTGAAGTTTTATAGATTGTGCTGATTTTGTCATGAAAGATATCTGCAATGTGATCACACAGGTCCTGAGAGGGAGAGATGTTGCTTGTTGCCATAGAGGGGGTTTGGTGTATCCCTAGACTAGGCAGAAGAGCTCCTGTCATTGGGGCTAGCTTCGATGTGCAATGCCAGGGATTCTTTATCTCACATACTTTGGGGTGTATAGGTTAAGTGCTGATATGTAGGCAGTTGTGCCAGCTTGGTCTTTGTAGGTACATCACTTGCTTTTGTGGAGCTTGCAGCAGAACGAACTTGGCTGCCCTGAGGTCCTCCATATACCAACTGGCTTGCTAGGTGGATCTTCTATCTTTCTTGCTCTTGATGGGAGCGACAATGTCAGCACAGTAAGCAATCCTGCTGTTGTAGCTTCTGATGCCCTAGTTCACATTGTTGTGGTGTTGTGGGCAGTTCATCATGCGACTCTTGCCCATAGCAACGATCAGCTGCCTTGGTATGTGCCACTCTTCTGCTCTTTTCTCCCTTCATTATGCTTGTTATTATGCTCCTTTCTTCCTCCCTTCCTGCTATTTCACTCCTCTCACCATTTCCTACCTCCCGGCACCAAGCACCCTGCCCTACCCCCAGGACCTACTTAATGGAGGCCGCAGCATGACTCCATTGAGCAGGTCCTCATTGGCAGCTCCCCCTGTGACAGTCTCCTGTCCAGCTTGCCTGCGGCCACCATCTGCTGCCTTGATTTGTGTCGCACTACTGATCCTTTTCTCTTTCTTCTGCTTATTTTACAGCTCCTTCCTTCCTCTCTTCTGCTTGTTTTTCTGCTTGTTTTTCCCTTTTTTTGCTCATTTCTCTGTCTGTTTTTATCTATCTTCTGCAGATTTTTTGCTCCTTTTTCTCTTTCTTCTCCTTGTTTTTCGGTTCCTTCTCATCTCTTCCTGCATTTCCCTCCTCCCGCTGTTTTCTGCCTCCCACTACCCAGTACCTCCCCACCCCAGGGCCTAATTAATGGAGACCACAGTACAACTCCATTGAGCAGGTCCTCGTGACATCTCCCCCTGTGACAGTCTCATGTCCACCATGCCTGCAGCCACCCTATACTGCCTTGATTTGTGCAGCTCTTCTGTTTCCCTTTCTTCTGCTTATTTTCTGCTCCTTTTTCTATATCTTCTGCTCAAGTTTCTGCTCCTTTTCCCCTCTGTTATGTTAATTTTTCTGCTCCTTCTTCTCGCTTCCTGTCATTTCCCTCAACCCACCTTTTCCTGCCTCCAGCCACCCAATGCCCCGCCCTCCCCCCAGGACCTATTTAATGGAGGTGCAGTGCCACCCCATTTAGCAGGACTTCATGCCAGGTCCCCGTTTGACAGTCTCCTGTCCAGTTTGCCTGCAGCTACCCTCTACTGCCTTGGTTTGTGCCTCTCTTCTGCTCCTTTTTCCCTTTTTTGTGCTCCTTTCTCCCTCTCTTCTGGTCGTTTTCTGCTCCTTTTTCCCTCTCTTCAGCTTGTTTTTCTGCCCTCTTTTCCCTCTCTCCTGCTTGTTTTTCTGTTCATTTTTCTCTCACTTCTGCTCATTTTTGTGCTCCTTCTTCTCTCTTCCCTCTTTTTCCCTCCTTCTGCCATTTCGCGCCTCCACCCACCCAGTGCCCCACCCTACCCCCAGGACCTACTTAACAGAGGCTGCATCATGACCGCACTGAGCATGTGGTCCTCATGCCAGCTCCCCCTTTGACAGTTTCCCCTCCAGCTTGCCCCTCAGACACACTCTGCTGCCTTGGGTTGTGCTGCTCTCCTCCTCTTTTTAACCTTTCTTCTGCTCATTTTTCTGCTGTTTTCTCCCTCTCTTCTGCTCATTTTTCTGCTCGTTCTCCTTTCTTCCCACCATGTCACTCTTCCAGCCGTTTCCTGCCTCCCACCACCCAGCAACCTGCCCTCTCCCAGGACCTACTAAATAAAGGCTGTTGCATGACTGTGTGCAGCGGGTGTGGCCAATGCATACCGAAGACAAGCCTGAGAGCATTCATCTCTGCATGGACAGCACCAAGTGCCAGGACCCCTGGCCATAATGCAACCTGCCACTAAAACAACAAGGAGCACCTAGCCCTGGAACCCTATTAATGGAACAACTGCTGAAACACATCCTCCTCGTAATCAACCAAATCCCCCTTCACCTGCCATCACTGCCACTTCTCATGTGACACAAGTCCACCAGCCTCCACTGGACCCTGCACAGGACCCTGCACCACTTCCTCTCCTCACAAACAACCCGGAACCACTCCAATGCATCCTGTTCAATGCCTGATCCCTATGCAAGCACAGAACAGAAATCTAGGACACCCTCTAACCTGATGTTGCCTTCATCGCAAAACCTGAGTCAAACCCTCCTCGAAACCTGGCACTGCCACAGCAACTCCTGACAGCTATGAGATAATTCTCTGAGACAGTCCTAACAAACTCGACACAGACATCGCCATCATATTCATTGAAACCATCCAATGCACTATCACTGACAACGAACCCACACATCTCATGGAACACCTCAACTTCAAGACAACAATAAGAAGCACCTTCGTATACAGACCCCTGGGAGCCCGAGCAGCTTTCTGTGATACCATTTTTAATACCATCTCACCATTAGCTATCAACTCATACCACTACGTCCTACTCGGCGACCTTAATTTCCACATCAACAACCCGAACTTTGCCAGCTCCACCATCCTACTCGAGAAACTGAACTACATTGGCCTCACTCACCTGGTCACCAAAATAAAAACACAAAGCCAGTCACACTCTCAATGCCACCTTCTCCCCCAGAGACAGAATCAAATTCATCCACATCACAGAACTCACCTGGACTGACCATGCCATCATCCACTTCATGATCTCTGATGCTCAGCACACCTTTTCCAAGCATCACAGCTCCTCCCAGTGCAGGTAGAGCAAAGTAACTTCTACACAGTGGACACAGACCTTCAGAACCACCTAACCGGAAGTATCATCTGACCTTGACCAAGCCATTCAGAACTTTTCCACATTGATCACCAAAGGCGCTGATAAAGTCGCCAAATTCAAAACAGCAAAAAATAGCAAAACATCAAAACATGCCAGCTGGTACACCCCAGAGCTTAGAAACATCAAGAACAGCTGCTACCGACTCGAGAAATGATGGTGCACCACAAGGAACCCCTCCAACAGAGCTGCCCTTAAAGCAGCCCTCAGGAACTACCACCTACGCATCAAGGAAGCAAAGAAAACAGATATCCCATGGGCCAACCACATGAAGGAGCACTTCAAAATAGTCAAGGAATTCTCCAACCCAGCAGCCACAGAGAACACCGTCCACCCCTCCTAAGAAATCTGTGACTCTCTTGCAACACTTTCACACCAAGATTGCCTCTGTCTACAACAATTTTGGCACCCAACCCATGTCTCTCAACTACCTCAACCAACCAATACACAATGGCTGAAGTATTACTACCTAGTCTCTGCTCACCACTCAGATCAACATGTCCATCATGTCTTCCATCTACTCCAGTGTGCCCACTGTCCCCTGCCCCCACTGACTCTACAACCTCAGAACCATCCCACTCAGCACCAAACTCACCAGCATCATGAAAAAAACCTCCATCCCCCTGGCAGCCTTCCTGGACATAGGTAAACATGCAGAGGTCAGACCCTTCTTAGAGAAACTCTCCGCCGACCACAGCAATCTAAAAAATTATTGGCTGATTTATTTGCTCCACTACCCAGCCAAAGAACTTGAGAAAGCCATGAATCAACAACTCGCTGAACACCTGGAATAAAACCATCTACTTGACACCTCACAATCAGGTTTCCACACTACTCACAGAACTGAGACCGTGCTGATGACTGCCACACTTGACATCAGATTTTTCCTTGATCGTGGAGAAACTGTGGCCCTAATCCTCCTCGACCTCTATGCTGTGTTTGACACTGCCTCCTTGCATACCCTCATCAACAGACTCTACAACTTTGGCAGGCAGCTAAATGCCCTCAAGTGCATCTCCTCTTTACCTATAGGTCACACACAGAGCATTCCACCACCTCCCTTCACCTCCGAACCCAAGGATGTCATATGCAGCGTACCCCAAGGATCTTTCCTCAACCCCATACTGTTTAACACCTATATGACCCCCCTCGCAAATGTCATCAGATCTCACTGACTCAACATAATCTCCTACGCTTAAAACACTCAACTAATCCTATCGCTCACTGAGACCCATCCAATCCCACACCAACTTCTGCAATGCCATGGCTAACATAGCCAACTGGATGAGAGACAACTGCCCCAAACTCAACTCAGACAAGACAGAAGTACTGATCTTCGGGAAGAGGACCTCTACTTGGGACCACAGCTGGTGGCCAGCAGAACTCGGACCGGCACCCACACCCACAGGCTATGCATGCAACCTAGGTATTACCCTCAACAGCAAACTGACCATAAAACAAGTCAACACAGTTGCCTTTTCCTGCTTTCACATACTTCGCATGATCTGCAAAATCTTCAGATGGATCCCACTCAACACCAGAAAAACTGTCACACAGGCCCTTATCACCTGCCACCTCAACTAGGACAATGCTCTCTACGCAGGCATCTCCTCCCAGCTCCTCAAAAGACTTCAGACCATCCAGAATGCGGCAGCCAGACTAATCCTGGACCTCTCAAAATGGACCCACATCTCCCCCCACCTTGGAAACCCCCACAGGCTCCCCATCCAGAAGAGATGCCAGTTCAAGATCCTCATGCATAGCTACAAAACTCTACTCAATCAAGGACCATACTACATCAACTATCAACTGAACTTTAATCTACCCTCAAGACACCTGCACTCCTCCCCTCTTGACCTTGTGCACCCCCCCCATTTGGTCAAAGCTGCAGTGGGGGTTGCTTCTTCTCCTACATCACTGCCAAGACCTTGTACAACCGGCCCGGCACCTTCGAACAGGACCCTTCATGGTAGACTTCAGAAAGAAACTCTAGATCTGGCTGTTTGATGGAGACTTGGCACCCTCAACGCCCAGATACCACTGGGTGACAGTGCTGTGCTTTCCGAATGCAGATTGATTGAATGATTTGGGTGGCATGAGGGCGAAGGTATTGGTCCATCCAGTGTCTGAGGTCTAGTTCCAACTGAGATGGACAGCAATGGAATTCATCAAGGGAAGCGCAAGGTGGGGGAGTCATGCTGGTGAATTGAAGGACTGAGTGGTCGGTCATGTTCATCTAAAGTTAATTCCAAAAAAAAGAAAAAACAAGGAAAAAAAACAAAAGATAAAGAAGAAAAAAAGGGTCTTGCTAGAATGTTTTTTTTTATTTCAAGTAAATAAAGAGCTGTGTGCTATTGCTATCTTTGTAGTCATGGGTACTGGAAGTAAGAGGATACAATATTAGAGTAAATAAGGAGGTAAGTGATTGGCAATGCTCCATTAAAAAAGTATGCAAATATATAAAGAAAATGCCTGCTCACTTTATATTACCAAACTAGCTTTCCTTTAATTTAGAAATAAAAAATTGCCTTTTACACACTTAACTTCCAGTACGTTACACCCATGAAGATGATAAGAAACTTTTTTTTGTGTTGTTCAGATGTAATAGCTGTCTGTTCTCTGTTGTATGTTAAAAGTTATCAGTCTAGCCCTAGAAATTAATATGCTTCAGTTGTACTGTTTGGGCTATGTTAGCAGCTAAATATCATAGTAGACCAAGCAGCATGCTTCTTTCACAACTATAATATGTTGCAAACAAGACAATTGGACTCTGTTGTAAGCTATAAGATCAACCTTTCACTTTATTATATTACCTAACTGATTGTTAAAGGTATTTGTTTGCACTGAAAGAATATGGATAATTGGACACAATCATTTTTTGGGGGTAGAAGGTATGCCAAAAGAAGAGAAATAGAGCATAATTTAGGTATAGCAAATGTAGAAACCACCTGGGTGGCTGAAAGAGGTTTAAGGTGGACTAACATCCTACCTCTAATTTCATCACTTGCTAATTGTGAGAACCCCCAGCCTATGATTACTCATTCTGGAGGCAATGATATTGGTCATCTTAAAAGCGTAAAAATAGAAATTGAGCTTACTGAGATGAAATCAACTTTTACATCTTTAATAAGTTTATTTCCTCACACCCATTTTGTGTATTTGAATATTTTTCAAAGAATACAATGAAATTACTCCACAGCGAAAATGGTGCAAAATATGAGAAAATGCACTGACATATAAAAAAAATGGTGTGTGCATTCCTAAAAGTTCACAGCATGTCCTGCCGGTATCACCTGAATATTATGGTTTCAAATATTTCCTTTCATTGTGCTGATGATGTCCACTTCACTACAACTGGAAATAAAATGTTCATCAATAACATGAGCCAAGCTGTCAACACCTACTACAACATATCTAAGTTCTAAATAATAACTTAAAATAAAAGGCTCCTTTAAGAACTAGCCACACAGGAGCATCAATATATATCAATGAGTATGAGTTATTTTTTACTATACCACTGTAGTATTCAGAGTCCCACTTGGCCATACCGCAGAACTCCATGAATTTGATAAAACACAATAATACATCACCTAACATTTTACTGTACATATGCCAACAACACAAAACTCAGTACAATTACAATAAAGAGGCTACACCATTTACTAACACTCACTTTTAATACCCAAAAAAGGATCATCTATACCCACAACAAGGTAATACTTCAAAATCTGACAAAAATACAGCTTACCATTTTTACACTACGTACACAAGTCTACAGAAAATGCATTGACACTGAAGCCCATTTTGGAACCCCCTTTTATCCTTGCACCATTTGAGCAAAAGCGACAAAACTTTCAGTACTCCCAAAATAGGGGCAACATATGTGCACAGTTTCACAGACATTTGTCAAACAGTAGCAAAGTTATAAAGGGACAAATTCCAAGAAAGTCCTATCTCTGGTCACCCTAACTATAGCGACAGAGTGGCTACACACATACATAGACACACACACTATTTGCTAGCAGTTGCAAAGCATCTATCAAAAGAGCTAAAAAAATGTCTCCCTCACCTGCCTTATTTGCATTTCGAGATTTTCAAATGAACTGATCTAAGATGTCCCCCAGGATCGGAATTACTTCTCCAAGGACTGAGTGGATGATAGCTATTCTTGCTGATTGTCAATTTGAGTGCCCTCAGATTGTAAGCATAATGCCAAAGGTTAAAGATCCCAATGTGTGTAAAGTATAGTTCTATATTATGTATGAAAGAGCTATTCAGTATAAGCAGTGGTTGGGTTACGTTGCTTTATGGAGGAAAACGGATAGCCTGAATGAGATTGTACTATTGAATATCGACACCAAAAATATTTTTGCATTATAATAATGGGGATAGAATATTGAGGGACAAACCATGGAAAAGTAAGTGCATACTGGCAAGTATAGATTTAATATTCCCAACTCCACATTTACGTACCTTGAAGATATATGTACTGGGTAAGGAAATATTTGTAGAGTTAAGTATAGAAAATCTAGACTTACTTACCTGTCAATACTTTATTTTCGATATTCTGTCCCATCAATATTGTTGATTCAAAAATCAGGAGGGACGCGATGAATTATGGTGATGGTCACCCTATACTTTACCAGTCTCTTGTGTCATATGTAGCTGCTTTGCCTCTGTCACTGATGCCCAATCAATTCTATATGTCTCTTTCAACACTAAACAAAACATTAAAAAGAAGACCACCTTTTTACTAAGTAGTTAGTAAACTGGTGTGGAAAGTTGCAATGATAACATTAATTTGTACCAAGAAATGCAAAACCAGTTATCCTTTTTTCACAGATCTCAAACGGCGCAAGTAGAAAGAATGGCATCTTGCGCATAGTACCAGAATCAACAAGATGCACCATTTGTGTTGATTTCCCTTTGCCTTCATAACAAGGAACATTTTGGAAGTTCCTTCTGCAATCTTCGTCAGATAAACCATCCAAAATGAAAAATAGACATTTATAGTCAGCAAGGTTGTGGATAATATTTATAGTCAGCAAGGCTCTGGACGAGGAACATAGCTTGAGGGGGGGGGGGTGTTTATGGTGTTACACCCCCCAATAAATGTACTTTATGATAAAAACTTGGGTACAGGTGCTTTTAGTCCGGTATGGTGTGGTGTCTGTCGGATTTCACTTTGTCTTTTTGTATGCACACACTGACAAGAACACACACACACTCATCTCTGTTTTGAAAGCACTAAAACTGTTGATTATGTTACAAAATATTGTGTCTCTCACTTTGTACTCCTACCAATACTCATTCCCCTCCCTTTCCACTGCCTTTTAAGGACCTCTCTTACTTGTCCTATAACTTTTTTAAATGGTATGCCAGAGTGATTGTTGGGAAATCTGAAGCTCACACTCCCCCAAAACTCATTGACAAACCTACGCCCCTGCTCTGGATGTCGGTAGAAAGTCAAGCACAGGGTTTCGAAGACCCGGAGGTCGATTTTTCGAGACAGCACAATTCAGAAGGTAAACAATTGAAAGAACAGTGCATCATAGATATCAAAAGGGTACATTTAGTATAATGCTTAGAAACAAAAATATTTAATATATGTCATTTGCATTAAAATTGATACAATCTGGACAAATAATGCTTGATGCGAAGCACACCAAAAATGGATTCACTTTATAAAAAAACACTGTGTTTTAGGGTGTATCAACTACGAAATACCCTGCTACAACAATATTGCAGACACAACATCACAAGGACAAAAACATCAGGAGCCTTCAGGAATATTGTCAGGTAAGCATTAAGAGAAGAATTAGGAAGGGGCTAGGATTAGGTTCACAGCCAGGCCTGTGTACTTCTATTTTTGGCTTGTTAATATTATGTATTTTACTATTATATCGAAAGTGCTAGTATTTATTTTTCTGGGTGATAGATTTTCTTAAATTGCGTTCATAACCTTGAGAAATATTGAATAGTTTTGGAAAATTTAAAATATATGTAGAGTTTTCACCTCACTTACTAGAGAACCCACGTTTAACGTCCCAACAGCATCTGTGCACGGTGGAGCCCATTTGATGGAGCGCTACACTTCCTCGAGGGCTCTACTGTAATTATACTCCAAGCTCTTGAATATTTTATCCGAAACAAAATTGTTTTCAAATTATCATTCAAGCAGCCAAAATCGTTTTGTAAAGTAGTGAGACATTTAAATAGACTATTGGCAAAAACTACTTTCATCCTATGTTTAAGATTATAATTATTGATTGGCGTTCGTAGAATATCTGTACTAAATTAAAACCTAAAGCTATCAATAGGAGGCTACAACTAAATGACCAACGATGAACTACGACAGACTTTCACTTCAGCAAAACTACATCATCATTGCCTGTCTTTTGGTATTAACCGTGTATTGTTTTCGATAGTATTTGTTGGTATTCCTGAACAACATGCCTCGTTTACTTGTAAGACTATTTTTCACAGCTGTTTTACTTCCCATTGATTAGATAACTCGTAAATGAGGTTAAATATATAATACCCACTCCCCTAAAACTAATAGGTGTTAAATTAAACTATTGATTTTAGCCGTATTAACCATAAGAAAATCAATGACTGCTAACCTCCCTATAATTAGGAAAGCTTTATTAGGGCAGGCATCAGAAACATTATATTGAGCTTTCAAGACATTAAAATACCTTATTTTAAAAAGGGAATAAAAACGAAATTATCTGTGGAAATCTGTAGAGAAATACGGACAATTCTCTTCAAAACCAAAACATTGAATTTTCATATTTTCACAGGCATGGCTATTTGCTAAATTGTTTGTCAGAAGTACGTCATTAAATAACACCAAAAGCTTCAATAGCTCAATGTTCTCATGGATGTTCCTTTTTACATTTGTTCTTCATTTATTTAAAATTAGTAAAATATGTTAAAAAAAACAAGAGCTTTCATTTGTGTTGCTAAATTATACCACTGAAATCTGTTACTTTTCTAGACTTTTCTCCTGCAATCCTAATTTTTGTATGTTTTTCGTTCGTTAGAAGCAAAAAAAAACTAAAAGAATGTTTGAAAAAGGTTTTCATCTAACTTCAGGAACTGAGCAGAAGCGAAACCAAGTCCACACTTATAACTGAGGAACTCAGTATTACCTGAAGTAATGACGGAGCATTAAACATGTAACATAATCAAAATGTAACTTTTGATATAACATATATTGTGTACAAATTAACAACTGTAACTAGCACGGTCATTTGTGAATAAATATTTCTATAGCAAAGTATCCTTTTATTAATGGTAAGATTACCTCCACATTTCACTGTAAATGAGCTGCAAAATGACTGCACCTGTCCCAGAGCATCTTAACATTCTCTTACTTCTTGGCAATGGCTACCAAAAGAAAGTGATTAATTTAAATCTCGAGGTAGTAATACTGAATCAGCACTGATTTCTTAATATGTTACTTTTTTTCTTGAGGCACTGTTTTCTGGCTGGTGGTAGCGATGCAATTTTCAATCTCACCCGGCATCTTAAATGAACTTAATGAAATATGTCTTTGTATGGCAAATGAAAATGATGTTAAGTAAAGAATGGATCGTATTACTAGCCATATAATTTTAATAAATGGGGATTTAAATACTGCACACAACCATAAATCCATTTCAAAAGACCCTCCCAATTTTACCATACTTGAGGTAAGTATATCAGCATAGACACATCATAGGTAAGGGAACCAGTGAGCCTAAAATCCGTTATAATGCTCGTGAGTGTAGATGTTGTATCAGGGCCAGCTTTAGCGCTGATGGTGTCCAGTGTGACTCTCTTTTTGGTGCCCCCCCAGACATCTTCCTCGGAATCCCTCACTACCACCCAGCAAAAGAGCCCCTCATATCTCCATAGCACCTCTCTCAAATACATTTCATTTGTTTTGAAGCACTGCTAAGGGCTGGTTTTACAAATGTACTCAGCTATTCACATACAATAGAGATATGTTCTTTGCAGCAGGCATATTAACCCTCTGCTGTACTTTATGTAAACTTCCACAAGACAAAACTTCAATCTCTCTCTCAAGCAGGAACATTAATCACATGCGTTATCTTGACATTTTTATAGCTGCCGGAAAGCTGGATGCATAAGGAGCTTTGTAGCAGGTGCTTTTAAATTGTTATTGCTAAACACAGCGCTCCCCCCTCCCTGAAGTCAGTGCTTCCCCCATCCAGGACATCGCACAGTGCGGGTGGACCAGTTGCACCACCCTAAAGCCGGTCCTGTGTTGTATCAGATATTTTCATCATCAAACAACAAATTACATTTTATTACATTTGTAAAGCAGAATTCCTATGCCTTTTCTTTGGAGCTGTTTTATGCAACATTAATATTTGCTACTGATATGGTAATTTATTATAAAAAATGATGCATGGGATGCAACAGCTTTACAGTCGCCTAGGATCTTGAAAGAGAAAAATCCTCAAAGTGAGACTGAAAGTGATGTGATCTTGTATGATTTTATTTTTAGTGGAGATGTGTCCAACACAAATTTAGGGGAACTCCTTGGAAGGGGGATTAAACGCCCCTTTGCCCCCCACATGCAAACTTCATCTCCTACCTCCCACCATCACAAAGTGGTCACACATCCTCACAAGTTACACAGTCCATGATTCGTACAATTATTCTGTCCCTCAAATGAAACAGAACTTATACGCTGCAGAGCAGACCTATCAGCAGAGCTATTTCCAGTTACATGGGATTTCAGACTACTGAGGTATCCCTCAAACAAAATATTCTGGATCAGATGTCGCACACCAGGATTATCCTACAGCTTACACACTAAGCAGCTTAGAATTCAGACTACTGAGTCATTCCTCACTTGAAACAAAACATATAGGCATAGGCCTACCAGTAAAGCTATTGTAAAGGATAAAAAGGGGCATTTATACAAGGAGTTTGCACTGCCAATGTGTCACTTTTTTTTTACGCAGCGGCAGCACATTCCTTGCTCCTTGTGTACAAAGTGACGCATTAGGCACTGGGGCCCTCATTACAACCCTGGCTGTCGGTGTTAAAGCGGCGGTAACACCACCAACAGGCAGGCGGTAAAAAAAATGAGATCATGACCATGGCGGAAACTGCCAAAATAGACAGCCACTTTAACACTCCAACTGCCACAGTGGTAGCAACATACACCGCAGCGGTCACCCCCAACAGACAGGCAGAAGACAATGTACTGCCCACACTATTATGAGAGGCCAATCCACCAGCTTTTCCGGGGCGGTACCAATGACATCAAAAGCACGTCAGAAACAGTACATCGAAGGGGAACCACTCACCTTTTGACACTCCACGAAGAACCAGGACGCCATGGAGCCCGAATTGCAGATCATCCCCATGTTGGCGTATCTTCTCATACTCCAGAAAGTAGAAAGAAGGTGGCAGTGGCGACAACGGTGAGTACTGCACCTAGCACACAGGGGAGGGGAGGAGGGAAAAGAGAGTGGCACACACATGCGGCACACAACACCCCAACCCCCCAATCTCACCCAGAACAAAAAACACACAAACACATCCAACAACAATACTGATACACCCCATCACCCCCTGGAAGAATGCAAGGACAAAAGGAAATTTGTCTAACCAGTGTTTTATTGTAACATTCAGATACAGCAAGAGAAAATCAAATAATCAATATATGCAAAAGTTCACATTATATACACAAGGCTGTACACTGTCCCTTGTAAATGTCCGTGGACCAGTGGTCCCAAAAAGCATGGGCGAAGCCCACACATGACACCTGCCTCAAAACGGAGAGAACACTGCAGGGGCATCAGGTCGAAAAAAACACAGGAACCCCATGGGGAAGGGTAGGGGGGCACCTCAGCCAGAAGATGGTTTGACGCCACTGCCCCTCAAGGGGGCTCCATGCCCACTGCTTGGTCCTGGGGAGTGCAAAGCCACAGTCTCTCAAGTGGGTGATTTGCCCACTGCTTGGTTCTGGGGAGTGCAAAGCCACAGTCTCTCAAGTGGGTGGTTTGCCCACTGGTTGGTCCTGGGGAGTGCAAAGCCACAGTCTCTCTAGTGGGTGGTTTGCCCTCTGCTTGGTCCTGTGGAGTGCAAAGCCACAGTCTCTCAAGTCGGTGACATGTTCCACTGATTCTGGAGGGGGCCTTCTGCCCAGAGTGCTTTATCCTGCCAAGGATAGGGGGAGTGGATACATCTCTCCACTGGTTCTGGAGGGGGCATTGTGCCTAGAGTGCTTGATCCTGCCAAGGATAGGAGGAGTGGATGCATCTCTCCACTGGTTCTGGAAGGGGCATTGTGCCCAGTGATGCTGCAGCTGGGGTGTGGCAGTTAACCTCCTGTCACGTGGGTGTCTGGAGCCACAAGATGTACATAGAACAGGTAGCATGATACTCCATGGAGGCAGAGCCACACTCCATCCTGCAGCGACTTAGGCTGCCAACTGCTGGTGGTGCCAGTGCTGGTGCCTCAAGTGGCATGTCCAGGGTGTCCCCTGCAGCCTCGAACAGCTGCCCACTGGTGATGCTGCTGACGTCCGACATAGTGGTACCGGCTGGGCACATGGCAGTGCAGATGGTGGTGTAGGTGGCTGCAGAGTTGGCTGTGGCGGAGATGCTGCCGGTGCTGGCCGTGGTGCAGGTGTCTGTTGTGGTGGAGGGAGACACCATACCATCTCCGGCAGCCTCGGATGACTGATCCTTGGGGACAATACTGCAGACTGATGTTGTGGCAGCGGCGGTGCAGGTGGCGGTCGTTTCAGCGGTGGTGACTGTGGTACAGTTCGCTGGCATCCCTGTGGAAATGGTGGTCACCAGCCCCTCACCAGGAGGCATCGTGTGTTGTTATGGGCGTGCTGGTGTTGGAGGCAGTGGCTGATGATGAGGTGCATGCAGGTGTGAGTGGAGACGAGACTAGGAGGGAGGTGGAGGACGTGGAGGAGGGGAACACAGTGGAGGAAGTGGATGTTGGTATGTGTGCATGGGTATGGTGCTTGTGTAAGTGCCTGTGTGATGTGTGGTGCTTATGTTTTCCTGAGCCACTTTTGTGTGTTGATGTGTGTGCATGCTGGTCTGAAGGTGTGCTTGGGATAGGCTGAGGTAGAGGGGATTAGGTCGGGGTAGTGGAAATTGGAGGGGGGGAGGCTGAACACAGGGACAATGGTTGCCATCAGGGCTGAGGCCAGGGCCTGAAATGCTCTCTGTTGGGCCGCCACGCCAGAATGAATGCCCTCCAGGTATGCATTTGTTTGCTGCAAATGCCTCTCGACACCCTGGATGGCATTCAGAATGGTTGACTGCCCAACAGCGTGGGATCTCAGGAGGTCAATAGCCTCCTCACTGAGGGCAGCAGGGCTGACTGGGGCAGGGCCTGAGGTGCCTGGGGCAAAGGAGATGCCCACCCTCATGGGTGAGTGGGCATGGGAAACACGCTGAGGGGCTGCTGAGAGGGCAGTGCTGGTAGGGGGGTGGCGGCTGTACCTGTAGTTGGGGTGGACACAGAGGTGTCTGCCACCGCCAGGGAGCTTCCATCAGAGGAGGAGTCGCTGTCGCTGGTATCCCCTCCTGTCCCCGTCATGGAGCTCCCCTCGGCCTCCTTCCCACTGGTGCCTTCACCCTCCGTGGATTCACCCTCATGGGCCATGTGGGATGCAGCTCCTCCGTCGCCAGTGCCTCTGCTCCTCCGCCAGATGATGCTAATGCACACAAGGACAGGGTGACAATACAAGAGGGGGGAGAAAGACAGAGGACACACATGGTCAATGCCAGCAACACCACTACCGCTGGCGGACACAACACACACTGAGCTGCCCTATGCACTAGGCTTTACCATACCAGTCACTATGGTAGTCACCACCCCTTGGGGTATAATGCCTAATGCGAGCACATGCACACCTGCCACCCACAGGACCCTGCACACTAGTACCTGCTCAATTGTACCATTGGGGTAGAGTGCTTGTGAGCCTGCAAGCAAGGGACCTACTCTGGCATGACTGCCCTGGCCAAGGGGCATCCACAGCCCACACCCACCACCCAGATATTTCATAAACCACGCAGAGTCAGCTTTATGACACTGTACTCACCCCTTTGTGGCTGCTGTGATGCCCTCAAGCGCCCATCCAACTCCGGATAGGGCACCACCAGGATACAGAACATCAGGGAGGTCATGGTGCGACGGGCACCCCTTCCACGTTGGGAGACCAGCCCAAGCTGGGCCTCCGCTGTCTTCTTGCTCCAGCGGCACAGGTCCTCACATTTCTTGCGCAGTGGGTGTCCGTCTGTGATAGACCCCCAGGTTCAGCACTTCCTTGGCATTGGCACACCAAATACCCTTCTTCTGGTGGGCACTGACCCAGAGGGAAAGTACAGGAGGAAAGGAAATTATTAACTCGTCCGGACAGTCATACTCATTGCCCACCATTTCCCACCCATGCCCTGACGCACATACACTGACCATCCTCACATGCAGCACTCAGCCCACCCCCAACATGTGCTTTACATCCACACCACTCGAAACAGGCATTGCCCACGCATCATGCTCACAGTGTACTCACCTGTTTGTCTGGAGGACTGTAGAGTAGTGTGTACTGGGGGAGGACCCCATCCACTAGTCTGTCCAACTTCTCCTCAGTGAAGGCAGGGGCACTTTCCCCAGACACTGTAGCCATTGTCGCTTCCAGGCTCAGGTCACAGCACCACTTGCAGTGTAGGTCCTCTCCTGTTGATGGTCAGCTATCAAGTGAGGGAACAGATAGAAAATGGCGGTCACGTCCGCGGCGGTGCATACCATCAGCATTGGCTCCTGGAACCCATAGCGCCCAATGATAGCCAATGCGGAGTTGTGCGGCGCCTACCGCGATGCTGCACAACACCAGTGCAGTTACCTCATTTCCCCTTGTCCCTCCTCACAAGTCAGGCAGCCGCCATTTTAGGGGTGCACATGGCATGGCACCTAACTGCGTCACAGCAAATATTGGCATATATACGGACTCACGATTTCACACATGGATTCTCTAACATTACTTCAGACACAATTGGCCTACCTATGTGGTAAATAACCCTCTGCTCACCGTTCTCCACCATAGGCTACAACCGCTGGGGCAGATGATGAGATGGCGGCATCCTCCGGTGTACAGACCCCTGGTGGACTTGTTGACAATGGAAGACAGACCCATCATAATCACATACAGACTAGATCGTGCCACAATCCAAGAACTGTATGCCCAATTGGAGCCAGACCTGATGTCAGCTATCCGCAGCCCACAGGTATACCCCGTCTAGTGCAGGTCATGTCAGTGCTGGCAAGTGGCTCCTTCCAAACTACAGTGGCCAAGGCATCTGGGATGTCTCAGTTGATTTTTTCTAATGTATTGAGCAAGGTGTTGTCTACCCTGCTGAAACACATGCACAGATAGATCGTGTTTCCCCAGGTGGATGATTTGGCCACAGTGAAAGCTGACTTCTATGCCCTGGGACATAGCCCCAAATCATTGGTACCATTGATGGTACACATGTGGCATTTGTCCCCCCCGCAGAAATTAACAAGTGTACAGAAACAGAAAAAGCTACCATTTGATGAATGTGTAAATGGTGTGTTTGGCGGACCAGTACATCTCCCATGTGAATGCCAAGTGTCCTGGCTCTGTGCATGATGTGTATATCTTGAGGAATAGCAGTATTCCTTATGTGATGGGCCAACTCCAGAGGCACCGGGTGTGGCTAATAGGTGAGCCCAAGGTCCCCACACAGTTGAGTAGGTGTCTGGGTGTAGGGTAGCCCCTAAGGTTTAGGTGTGTCTAACAGGTATCCCTTGAAATTTGCAGGTGACTCTGGTTACCCCAACCTCTCATGGCTACTGACCCCAGTGAGAAATGCCAGGACAAGGGCAGAGGAACGCTACAACGAGGCACATGGGTGAACTAGGCGTATCATTGAGAGGACGTTCGGCCTCCTGAAGGCCAGATTCCGGGCCTCCATCTAACAGGTGGCCCCCTGTACTACTCATCAAAGAAGGTGTGCCCGATAATCATGGCATGCTGTATGTTGCACAACCTGGCATTGAGACACCAGGCAACTTTTCTGCTGAAGGATGAGCCTGGTGATGGTCTGGTGGCAGCTGTGGAGCCTGTGGACAGTGAGGAAGAGGAGGAAGAGGTACAAGTTATTGACAACAAAATGAACATCATCATGCAGCACTTCCAGTGACACACAGGTAAGAGGCTGTGACTCCTCTTCACATTTCAGTATACTTTAGGACATTGTGCATGGTAGCCTCTTGATCTCTGTCTATGGACACTGACTGTTCCCTTTGGATTTCCTTTTTGCAGATCTGGGTACCCCATTCTGCCTTCTGCTATGTGTACTGCTGCCCAACAACTGTCATACATTGGTATGAGTAAATGAACATTTACATTGCAATTTGTTGCTAATGTTGTAATAATACATTTGTGAACGATTGGACTGACTCCAGATTGGTTTTTGATTAAAGGGTGTTTATTTAGGTGCTAATGGGTATAGGGGTATGTGCCATGGGCTGGGGTGATGGTAGAGGAAGGTCCATGGTAGAGTCCAGTCTCTTGGTATCAAAGGTGCATTGTCCAATGGGGCATAGGAAAGGGAGCAATGGCAGTTCAAGGTGGACAGGGTGACATAGTGGGACAGAAGGGTGACAATCAGGAGGATCCTATTTCCTGGCGGGGTCTTGGCAGTGTTCTCTGTCTTCTGCCTGTATCGCAGGGACAGTTTGTGGGGTGGTTCTCCTTCTGTAGGGGGTGGGTAGCTGGTGGCCTGTTGGTCGTGTGGCGGGGCCTCCTGTCCACTAGCGCAGGCAGAGGTGTAAGGCTGTTCCTCGGTTTGCCTAGTGTCAGGGTGCCTTTTGTTGAGCCACTACCTCCCTGATGGTCTTGCCCATATCAGCCAGCACCCCTGCTATGATGACCAGGATGGTGTATATTTTGGTGAGGTCATCCCTGATCCCCATGTACTGTCCCTCCTGCAGCCGCTGGGTCTCCTGAAACTTGGCCAGTAGCGTGCCCATGGTCTCCTGGGAATGATAGTATGCTCCCATGATGTTGGAGAGTGCCTCGTGGAGAGTAGGTTCTCGGGGCCTGTCCTCCCACTGTCGCATAACAGTCCTCCCAGCTTCCCTGTTGTCCTGTGCCTCTGTCCCCTGAACCGTGTGCCCACTGCCACTACCCCAGGTCCCTGTTCGTCCTGGTTTAGTGGGGTTGCATGGGGCCCCTGTAGTGGGGACAGTGGCATGGGCCCGCTAGGTGGATGCTGTGCTGGTGTTTCCTGAGGGGGGAGGTTCCATGGTGGTTTGGGACTGTGGCAGGGGAACTGACTGTCCAGACGTCCCAGATGGGCCAGGCTGGTCATCCTGATCCAGGCGTGCAGAGCTGCTGACTTCACTGTGGGCCTCTTCTGTGGGGGGACTGGATATAGCTGTCACCTCCTGTCCGGTGACGTTGGGTAGGGGTCCAGTTGTGATGCAAATGCATTGTTATTGTATCTGTGTGTGCCATCTTGTGCAATGGGTGTGTTTCCCTGAATAAATGTGCTTGCACTGTCGCCTTGGCCTTTTGTGATTGCTGATTATGTGGGCTGGGTGAGTCTATCTAGTGTGCATGCTGTGGTAATGGGTGTCCATGCAGGTCTGTGATGGGTGTCCATGCATTGGTGTTGCATGCAGGGCTTGGTATTGGGATGGATGGGTTGTGCTAGTGGGATATATGTGAGGTGTTGGAGTGATGGGGGTGAGGGTAGGGGTAGGAGTTTGTGATGGATGCAGGTAGGGTGGGGGGATAAAGTAGTAAAGATTTGACTTACCAGAGTCCAGTCCTCCTGCTACTCCTGCGAGGCCCTCAGGATGCATGATTGCCAAGACTTGCTCCTCCCATGTTGTTAGTTGTGGGGGAGGAGGAGGGGATCCACCGCCAGTCCTCTGTACAGCAATCTGGTGTCTTGAAACCACAGAACGTGTCTACCCCGTAGGTCGTTCCACCTCTTCCTGATGCCATCCCTGGTTCTTGGATGCTGTCCCACTGCGTTGACCCTGTTGACGATTCTCCGCCATAGCTCCATCTTCCTTGCAATGGAGGTCTGCTGCACCTGTGATCCGAATAGCTGTGGCTCTACCCTGATGATTTCCTCCACCATGACCCTTGGCTCCTCCTCAGAAAACCTTTGAGGTGCCATGATGTGGTGTGAGTGATGTGTGAGGTGATGTGTGGGGTGCTGTGTTGTGATGTATTATGTGATGTGCGTGGATGGTGTATTTGTGATGGTGTTCTGTGCCTCTGGGTGAAGGTGTGGTTTTCTCTCTGCTTGTTCTAATTTGTTTGTTGAAAGGGTTGTGGGTAATGTGGGTGTGTGTTTTATAGTGGTGATGGTGTGGTGTGTGTATGTGTGTCAGGTGTGTGTAGTTTGAATTTTCCAATGTGGTTGTGTTTTGTATATGTGTGTGTATTTTTAGCGCGGCTGTGTGCACTGCCAATGGTTTACAGCGGTTGTAAGAGCACTGCAGTGATTCGTGGGTCGTGATACTGTGGGCGTGTTCCTGTTGGCATGACGGTGTGGGTTTTCCTATCGCTAGTTTATCACTGACCTTTGGTGTGGCGGACTTTTGTGGGTGTCTGTATAGTGGCGGATTTCTGTGTGTGGGTCATAATACCCACAGCAGAATACCGCTGCAGTCATGGTATTGCGGCAGCCGTCGGCACAGCGGTATGCGGGATTTACCGCCAGGGTTGTAATGAGGGCCTAAGTGTCACTTTCTGCTGTCCTGCATCATTTTTTCCTTCGCCTCAACCGACTGCATCATGTAACGGTAAACATATGCAAGTTAGGTGTTCCCCCACAAAATCCAATTCAGAACTGATTCATTGACATTTACAAGTTCATGGGAAAGTGACACATCATTGGCAAGCAACGGACGGAGTCCAAAATGTGTAAAAATGTCTGTGCCTCAGCAACTCAGGTGTAAGATATGATGCATTGGCACTGGTACATAAATACAACATAGCCAAAGCACTTTGGCAAGCTCAAGTACACCGCAGAGGTGCTCATACTGCAGCTAGGAACAGTGAGAAGATCATCACCACCATCACCTTCTCAACCACCACCACAGAGTTAGCACAGTAGAAGGTAGTGGATATACCGCCAAAGGGCTACCTTCCTTGACCTTAGCGAGGAGGAGATTATCACTAACGACCATCATCCACCTTCTGAACCTGATTCCACCAAGGCTGGTGCCAACATGCCAGAGGCACACCAACATCCCTCCGCAGGCCTAGCTGATGACAGTACTCCACATGCTGGTAGATGGCTCATTCCAAACCACCAGAGTCAGAGCTGCAGGAATCTCACAGCTATCGTTTTCAGCATTCCTACCCTCTGTCTGTGTCATTATAAGTATGACATCCCAGTACATCATGCTCCACAACACACAGTAGCAACAACTGGAAAACAAGCAAGGATTCTATGGCATTGCTGAATTCCCACATTTTTTGGGGGGCGAGGTATTTCACACATGTGCAACTTGCGCCTCCTGCTGCTACATTTCACTTGGACTGTAATAGGAAGCATACATATTCCATCAACATGCATGGCATAGTGAACCATCTGGGTACATTCATCAATGTGCTGTCAAAGTACTCGGGGAGTGCTCATGATGACTACATCTTCAGGCACTCCATCATCAATGAGTGCTCCCAGAAAATAGGAATAGCTTACTTTCTGGTAAATACATGACAGACCTAAACAAAGTAAATGATGTATGATAAAATAGCCATCTTTGTGTTGGATTACTAAGACAGTGCATTTGTAGGAGGGGTGGGCCTCATTCTTGCACCATACAACATGGCACATGTGCAATACAACCCTTCATGTCACACATGTTAAGACCTGCTAAGCCACTGTGTGTATCTGGTAATGGTGGAAAGGTCAGCTATGCAACACTTTTTAAAATGTTTCGTTGTAACCCTGGTCATGAGGCATGTAATGTATCCAATACCTGTGAAACAGAAATGCTTCAAATAATAGGCACTCTCCAGGTAATGTGTACCCTGGAAATCTACATTAGTCATTATATACACACTTGCCACCCAATGTCTGTTCCATTTTGTGGCACACAGCCCTACTCTATCAGTTCTCCAAGGGTTCAGACTGTAAAGAAAGGTAGACTTTCATGCCTAAAGTACATGTCAAAGGAAATTGAGACACACATTCACTATGTTGCAAATGTGCCTGTCTTGGTGCTATGCTGCCCATTGTGAGCCAGTGCAGCCTGCCAACCCAGAACTCTCCTGTATATCCAAATATATGTCCTTCAATGCCCTTACTTAGTGAGGCAGTGCAGTGTTCATAGTTTACCAGTTACACTGTACAGCAAAAGACTCCCATAGATCTCTCCCCCTGTGTTTTGTCAACATAGTAGACACAGCGCACTGCCATGTGTAGATAATGATGTCCCACTTTGACATGCAATCACTAATCTATCCATGGCAGTAGCTACTGAACAATAGTGATTACTACTGTCACATCCAAATCTGTGTGAACGAATGGGACCAAATTTTCTGCACTTGGTAACTATTGAAAATTCAGACATGTAGTAAGTAAGAAATGCCAAGAGTAGCCCCAAATCAATATAATAGAGAAGTTGAGAAAAGCGTCTGCTCAATGGCAAACTGACTCTCCATATCAGTAAAGATTCACCTTCTTCAAGATATTGGCAAATATTGTCTGCTGCCAGGGGTCATGAGCAAAGCTACAGATTCCTGGATGAAGGGCCAGTGGAGCAACAACCATGCATTTTGCATGACCTGATCCATAGTGGAGTAGACTTTTGGATTTCTTAAGTCCTGCTTCCACTTTCCTCAACGTATCCAGGAGGAGATTGCTATACCCCCATAGTATGTAAAATCATCCTTGTGTGCTGTTTATTGCACAATATATGTGTGCTAACCAACCAATGTCCCATGGGACGATGGACATGAGGACCAGGGTGATGAAGAAGAAGAGGACCAAGGCCAAAATGTACATACAATTGCCAGAACCCAGCAGAGAGACACCATAGTACAGAATTGTTTTGCAGACGCATGAGTCATATTGATGGACACAAATGTATGGATTTTATTTGAAAAGTGTTTAAAAATGGCAATAAATTAAGCAACACTACCCTTGCTGAAGCAATCTTATTTCATAATCACTGTAAACATCAAAACACTCACATCTCACCTAATAGTTACTGTCCCTTAACAAAAGTATGTAGCAATGTGTAACAAAAACTACAGGACAACATCATGTGTAGAAAAAAGGTGTATGTCAACAACATGTGTCAAATGCATGTGCACTGGGAAGTCATGAGCCAAACAAATATAGCAATTTGGCACAGTGTTAACATGTTGTGTGTATGTGTGTTGCTGCATTGTGCTGACCGTCAGACATCCTAACACAATCCAAAGGGAGGGTAAATGTAAACAATATGCAGTAACTGGTTGTGTGTGTTGTACATCTAGCCATTTGTACAGCCTCATACTTGCCGAGGACAGTATAGTGAATTCATAGTCTGATGACTGTGAACAGAGACACATATGATGTCCATGGGAACACAGTGCAATACAAATAATCTACAAATGCCACATCAATAACTGCAAGCACATAGTAAATTCATTGTGGCATCTCACATAAAACATATAAATGTGAATTTCTCAACTGTGCCAGTGCAGGAATGACTATGTAGGTTCAATGCTGCCACACTTATCCCACTAGGCAAGGATGCAACTAGAACCAGTTGGGATGTATGTGACCGTGTTGGTATGCCTCACTCAGATACAAACAATGCTGTCACTCCTACAGCTCCATCTATGTGTGTTGGTAAAAAGAAGACACAGATAGGAAATAAAACAATTGCTTTGAAGCAATGACTATATGCAAGATACCTTCTGCCAAGTAACCATGAACTGACTGTAGGAGGCTGGCCTGGTTTGTAATGGGTACCTAAGGTACTTATACCGTATACAAAGTCCAGTCCTCTCTTATTAGAGAAATGTAGATAGTGTCTAGAAGCCAGGCTCACTAGGGGTAGTGTGGATGAACAGCCTAGGCCTAACACAAGCAAAGCTCATGCAACACCACTGTAGTCACACAGTACTCACACACATGAAAGAAAAAACTCAGTGTTTCAAAAATAAAGGTGTTTTATTTTGTTGACACCAATGCCAAAAAATACCATAGAGACTATACTCCCTTAGGAGGTAAATAATACACAAATGATATACACTAGTATGCAGAAACAGTGGTATAACAGTTTGAAACCAGTACAAGTAGTGAAAATCACAATAGTTGGAAATGGGCCTAAGGGGAACATAAATCATATACTAAGTGAAATGCAAATGTTGGTTTCCCACCTAGGCAAGTGTAGTGTGTAAAGGGGTGCTGGGAGTTTTAGAAAACGCCAAAGGTAAGTAATAGAACCCACCCAAGAGCCCAGGAAAGCAGAAGTAAATCACAGTAACTTTCCTAGAACACACAAGAACATGAGCAAGAAGATATTGCAAGAACCAGAAGAGACTGCAAGACATCAGCAATGCATTCCTGGACTTGAAGACCTGTGGAAGAAAGGACCAAGTCCAAGAAGAACTGAAGAATCCAGGGAGAACAGAAGCCCCTGCTAACCCGGATGAAGGTGCAAAAGAAGAACCACGGGTGAAGAACAACAGTCAGTACTGCACCCAAGAAGACGGATGCGGGGTTCCTGGTTGATGCAGATGATGTCCCACGTCGGATGGATGATTGCAGTCTGGTTTGTGTTGCTGGACCTTGCCAGCAAGCCTTGACAAATGCAAAGCTTACAGTTAGAAGAAAATGACGCTGTACGGGACCAGGAGGGACCTGGTGGACTGTACCCAGAAGGGGGACCCAGAGGGGGTTCTCAGCAACTCAGAGAGCCCTCAAAAGAACAGGCAGCATGCACAGGAGTCCCACAGCTTGGGGACAAACAAGGTGCAAAAGGAGACCCGTGCAGCACTACGACAAAAGCTCCCACGCTGCTGGAGAACCACTCAGGGAGCTCTGCGTTGCAGGACGGAGTGCTGGGGGCTCAAGCTGCACGGTGCACAAAGAACTTTGTGGAAAGTTGCCAACAAGACTTGGCAAATGCAAAACACATGGTTCACAGGGGTACTGTCCTACATGGAGAGGCAAGCTAGGAAACAGTTGCAGTTGCTGGCAGGAGCTGAAGATACAATGTTGCAGAAGTCATCTTTGCTTCTTTGTTGCAATTGTAGAGTTCCTGGAGGGTCCAGATGCAGTTTCTTCGGTAAGAAGGTGAAGTAAAGGATGCAGAGGATTCCTGCTGGAGTCTTGCAATTCGAATCTGAAGAACCACCCAAGAAAGAGACCCTAAATAGCCCTGAAATGGGGATTGGTCAGATAACAGGTAAGCACCTATTAGGGGAGGGCTCTGACGTCACCTGCTGGCACTAGCAACTCAGATGCTCCCAGAGTGCCCTGCCAACTTGGAATCCATGATGGCAAAACCCTGGAACCCTTTGGAAGAGCTCTGAGCACTACTCCTGGGGTGGTGATGGACAGGGGAATGGTCACTCCTCTTTCCTTTGTCTGGTTTTGTTCCAGAGCAGGGACTATGGGTCCCCGAACTTGTGTAGACTGAACTATGCAAGGAGGGCACCATCTGTGCCCTTCAAAGCATTTCCAGAGGCTTGGGAAAGCTACTCTTCTGACGCCTGTGACACCTATTTCCAAAGTTAGAGGGTGTAACATCCCTCTCCCAGAGGAAATCCTTTGTTCTGCCTTCATAGGCTTGAGCTGCTCAAGCAACAAGAGGGCAGAAACCTGTCTGAGAGGTGGCAGCAGCTGGGGCTGCCTGGAAAACCTCAGGATGCTGGAATGGCAATACTGGGGGTCCTCTAAGGAGCCCCCAGAGTGCATGGAATCATACAACCAATACTTGCAAAAGCATTGGGGTATGATTCCAACATGTTTGATATCAACAATGTCTATGTTTGGAGTTACCATTATGTAGCTGGACATAGGTAGTGACCTATGTCCAGTACAGGTGTAAAATGGCATCCCCGCACTCATGAAGTCTGGGAAAATGGTCCTGGAGGTTGTGGGGATACCTCTGCTAGTGCAGGGGGGGCTCATATACAGGTACTCTGCACCTTGCCCTCAGGGCTGAAGGGCCTGCTATAGGGGTGACTTACAAGTGACCAGGTGCAGTGTAAATGGCAGTGAAAGGGTGCATGCATCTTTTCACGCAGGTCTCAATGGCAGTCCTGAAGAAGCCTTTGCATGGGCTCCCTATGTGTGGCAAAATATATCCTGCAGCCCATTGGGATCCTGTGGAACCACAATGCCCTGGTTACCTAGGTAAAATATACTAGGGACTTATAGGGGGGCACCAGTATGTCACTTTTGGGTGAAATACTGGGTTACCAGTACGCAGTGACAACATTTAGAGGAGAGATCATAAACACGGGGATCCTGGTTAGCAGGATGCCTGTGACCACATACAAACACACTGACATCAGGCAGAAAATGGGGGTAACCATGCCATAAAGAGGGCACTTTCCTACACTGATACATTCCAGGTGAAAGTGGCAGATTGTGTCATGAAATGCCCAGATGAGCATCTTGTGTGAATGCCTACCCACATCATAAGTTCACTGAACCCCTCAGTACAGAAAAATAATGATGCATGTCAATTGTGAACATATACCTCCTCCGAAGTAATCATACTTATTTTGGCTACCCAAGCCTGCCTCATGATAACCACAATTTAGGCTAATAATTTAGGCAAACACGAATGTGCAGTGGTACTGTGCATGTGCCACAAATATTGTTCCAGACCCAAGCCAATACAGCAGATTTGTGCGTACCACAACTTGCTCTCGTGGTTCTTGTGTATTTTTGAATGGTAAATGTTGTTTTGCACATAACAACGTGTCATTCATGCCTAACCACATATATTACATATCAAGATAGTCAATCTGTCCCCGGATATAACATACACTGTAGACTGGCTAAACGAGCCAGTGTATGTCATTCCGTGAATGGTATAATGCATCCATAACACATCCAAGGTTGGCAAGGGAGACAGATATGGGCCTATTTATCATAGGCTGTGTTGTTGGTGGCTCACTACTTTTGTACCTCGACCGGCACAAGCATCTCAAATGGATCAATGAGGTCATGCTAAGTCACTTTGTGTGGTTCATCATGGCCTTATAGATATGGAGTAAGTCAAGACACTGAATTTGGCTGGCTTGGTTCACTCTCCACCATGGGGGCATCTCAGGGATCTTGAGGGAGGAATTCCAAGGCAACACCCATGAATATTAACTTGACTCAGATTTACTTAATGGTGTAAACCTGGTGCCATGGCAAAAGCTTATCCCATCACCCAAGCAGACATAACAAGGCGTAATAGCTCTGTCATTCCTCGTTTCTACCTCATTCCATGTATGCTGCATTATGGAGCAAATATAGAAAGAGTAACACAACTCTTGTGTTTGTGTATTGTGCAGGAAGGTGCCTCTACCTTCCCAAAGACAATCCTGTATCCAACACAGACACCCTAGCACCATGGTGCAAGGGTGCCTGTGTTGGAGCTAGGCAGCAAATTCTGTGATGACAAAGGGGATGAAGAAAACGAATGTACAGTACTTCATTACAATGGTGGTTTCCTGACATGTTCCTGTTGGCATAGTACAGCATCAAGAAGACTTGCAGCGGAGTTATCCATAACTCACCCATAAAAACGGGCTATAGTAAGTCACAGAAGTTTGCCCATTATCATATATTGCAATGTGTATAACATTTGCATGTAACAGCCATATTTTTGGAAATAATATAAGAACAGCTCAGCTAGCCACGTTCACCCAAGCATGATACTAACAGAATTTGATAAATATAGAGCCTCATTTACAAAGATCTGACATAGGGCAGCGCCATAAGTCTTTTTGCTGAACTGCCCTATGCCAAACCAAAAGGGCAGGAATGATCCATATCTATGAGATACACTGCATTCCCATCCTTTCAATCAGCACCAGGACAGAAATTGCTGCCTAACCCCAACACAGGCACCCTTGCACCATGATGAAAGGGTGTCTGTGTTGTTAGCAGAATTGTTTTTGTGCAGGAAGGGACACCCTCTTGCAAAAAACAATCCATTAAGTCATTGTCCTCAATTTATGTGTGCTGCAGAATGCTGCACACATGGACAGAGGAAAAAGCAAGGACAAATAAAAGCATTTTTCTTTGTTATGCCTGCTCTGGGGAGGCGTATGTTCTTGGCACTGCCTCAGGTTTATATGATTTTGTAAATCTGGGGCAACCTCAAAATCCAGGGGTGTTGCGTGTAATGCCCATGGAACACCTCCATAACACAGAGTAAGGCAAGGCAGCACTTTGCACTGCCCTGCCTTACTCCATATATTTAAGGCCATGAAAAGCCATGCAGGGTTGCTTTGCTTCAGCTCATTTAAACGACTGAGAGTCCTGCGCCACCGGAGAGTCTAAAAAACTGATGCTCCGGCAGTGTAGGACTCTTGTAAATGAGCCTCATAATATAAACCTCTCAAGATCACAAAATATGTCACACAACTTCACATTATGTGCCCCAGTTTTCACACCATAATGCAATCAGTCATACATATGTGCACTATCAACATACACATGCAACACTTTCCAAGTCATCAAGCATGTCACCTTAGAAATTTACAGGCAAAACACTGATCCCTGGAAGTGTTTTTAAGAATTGCACAATACACTAAACTGTAATCACACATTCGGCCCATTGCTTCAAAGTAAACTGATGTAATAGCCTAATGTTTGAAGCATTGCACCTTTTGCCTCATCGGGAAGAAACATATCCACGCCGATGCATCAAAAAAACAGCATTGTGCATTGATATGCATTGTGTGTATCAAGTATTACTTATTTTGCCAAGGATGAATCTAAAAAAAGCCACATTTGGTGGAAACCAGACGGATCTGCCCCTGAAGTGATCTAATGGCTCTACTATGCTGCATATCAGGAAGTGTAAAGTTACTTCCCCTTACCGTCTTTTTGTAGGTGCTGGCTGTTGGAGGTATTTATTGGATGCTGGGGATTGTGGTGCTGTTTCTTGGTCTTGTTGGTGTCTGTGCTGTCCATGCTGTGTCTCAAAAATTAGTTTTTTATTTTGTATTTCTATTTAGTATTGTTTTGTTCACTGTGTTGTCATGTGTTTGTCTTTTTTTTTTGTTGTTGTTAGAGGTGTGGGAGTTTAGGTAGATTTTATTGTTATTTAAGGGTATTTTCTTTTGGGGAGGGACATGCCTGGGAGGGCATGTTGAGGAATATCTATGAGTAGGAGTTTGGTGGCTTTCTGCGGTTCCTTATGAACTAACTGCCCAACATGATTGACACTGGGGATCGTGTGCTCCCAGGGCACCCAACACAGGAACAGAAGCAGTGTTGAGAGAAGGTAGGGCAGCACATGGTCTGTATCTTCAAAACTGACAGAACACTGGATCAGCTGAAGGCATCAATAGGCAGATGTGGTCAGCCAGGAGGGTGACCTCATTGATCATCTTGGCATTGAAGTGGGAGAAGCTGCTGGTAAATACATATACGTCATAAGATTGTAGCTCATTCTCCATTGCTAATATCTGATATTGCTTTTATGACTCTAAGGGTCACACGTATTTTATGGTTAGAATGCCATACTACAGCCTAACTCTGTTAACAAAAAGGAAGCATGCCACAGAGGCATGTTAACACTGGCCTGGCACTAGCCCACACAGACCATGCAGTGCATTCCAGCCCCAGAGGCATGGCTGGACTGACCAGCTGGGCAAGCGGGGAGTGCCTTGGGAGGCTGGAGATGCAGGAGGCCAATGTTGACATTTGGAGGCCGATTTTGGCCACCAGGAATGGTTGTGCACATTGCACAATCCCAGCAACAACTTTAAAGAGTTGCTCTGGTTCTAGCACGCAATAGCACATCTGCACATGGGGGCTGAATTTTCATTTTTGCCAGGGCTGTTTTAAGTTCCCAGTCCAGCCCTGCCCTCAAGTGCTTATGGACCCACCAGCACTGTGCAGGTAGTGTTGACACTGGGCATGCCAGGTCATTACTAACTCACAAATGTGTGTGACTCTATATATGTTGCAGGGGAGCACAGAAACATGTCATCTTGCCAAAGGTTTTAAGTGCTGTTTGGGGCACATCTATCTATTTCTCATACATTTTGTTGTGCAGATGTTCCCAATTCCTTAATGTGCCTGTACAGCATATGTATGGACAATGTCTATTTACTGTGCAGTAATAGCATGTACTGAGCTTAGTGAAGGCAAGGCCCAAGCATGGCTACTGTATGATTTGTGGGGCATTGTCATGGATGCATAAATTTGAGAAAGTGACAGCTGAAGCGATATCTTGCAGAGTGTGGTATGTCAAATCGTTCTGTTTACATATGCATTAAAGGCAGGCACCCGTGTATCATTTAGCAAGGATTGATGTATTTGTACTTGGTCCACACTCTGTGCACCTGATTCCTGATTTTGCACTCATTATATGTGAACACTTCAACCTGCCTTACCTATGCGTTTCATTATGCCATGTCAACTATGCCATATCTTTATGACAGATTCAACATGCAGACTTACATAGACAACTGCGAATTCAATGTACAGTGCTTCTTATGTCCACAGTGTATGTATTCTGTATTCATAGTGCAATGTACTATGATATCTCTTGTAGTTGAACCAGTACCCTACACTACAGCTGCTGTGGACACATTCAAGGTTCCAGATGCCAACAGTCAGTGTCACCTGAAAGTTGTCTATGCTGTGTAAGGATTGTGTGTGTTGTCGGATAATGATTGCAATGACATGTTCAAGGGGCATTCACATTCTACTGGAAAATTGTGTTCCATACATGTTACATCACAAATTAATTAGGACAAAATTGCCTGTGCATTAGATAAACGATAAAGGAGAAGAATTATTAGGGAACATGGACTTGGATAGTTTGACTTTAATCTGCCTGTTTTATGCACATTGACACTATAGTTGTCCATGTTGTATTTGATGTACATTTAGTATGCCAAGCCTAGACAGGATGTGAGGATTCACACCTCAGTGCACACAGAATAGGTAATGATAGATTGGCCAGATGTCAGCATTCTACACATGGTAATGCAGTTAAAGGCCTCACTCATGCTGTCTAATTCCCCATTTTCCATATTTGACACATACTCAATCATATGTGCTGGTACTAGAAAGGCCAATGTGTGTTTGGCCAAAGGCATTTCTGTACTGTTTTGTCAGCATATAGTTCATTAAACAGTCCTCCTTCTGGTGGGATTACCCATAAGAGCTCTCCTAAAAACAGTAACCCTGGATTAATGTTTGGCAAACACCAGCAAGTTACATCACAAGAGAATTGTGCATGTGAAATGTACAGCATCCAGGCACACATCCATTGCATTAATGTGCTTAGAGGTGATGTGCATCAAGGTGACATTACTTGCTGACATGTATGGACAGGTACTAGGCTATGTAGAAGAACACATGCTATTGGTTGAATTGCATGCAACAAGCCAGGGAATGGTCTTCCAGGTATTTCCATTAGTTGATATAGGAGATTTGTCCAACAAGTGTGTTTGATATGAGGTGACCCTCCATCCATGTTTCAAATACATGGGCCATTGTAAGTCTATGTAGCAATGTATGTGGAGTTGTGTTCTTGCCATATCAAGTACACAATGCTGAGACACAATACCTGTACTAGCTAGACATTATCCATTTTATATAGAATAGTGGCCTTGGAGTCAAGTCTGTTGTTTGCTGCATAAGGAACCCCAGTGATTAATTAGTAGGGACATGTATACCATATCATGTGTATACAATTGAATAGCTCCTAACCCTTCTTAGTATTAACATGGTTCTACCTAGATTTAGGCAGACAATGCAATTTCAAATGCCTACATTGGCTACAACTTTGCTTTGTCACATTAGGAGAAGGTAATGTTTTTTCTTGAAGGATGGTCTATTTTTAATAGAACAATATTTTTGGGTATTAGAGATGCCACATGTGATGGTCCTAACTAGATAAAGCATAGTGATGATTGACAGTTCCTATTTCAGCTTTGTCTGATTCATACTTCCTTCCACTCCAACAGACAAGACACTTGAGCAGCTGAAGGCCCACCTCATTTGTCTTGACCGTTATTGCCACAACCGGCTCGTACAAAGGCCTACCGGTGAATGGGCCACCAATTCATCGAGGAGAGGGCAACAGCCATGTTGAAGTTGACACTCCAGGGCCCACAAACCCTTGAGAAGCCATGCACCAGCCAGGATGTTGCTGCAGCCAATTGAGATACATCAGTTGTATTTCTGGGCCCATCACCAGCCAGCAAGACCATCACAGTCCCTGGCCCCAACCACTGGACAGTCTAGCAAGTTTGGATTTCTGTCCATGAAGGACCTACCAGACCTCAAGGTCCATGTTGCAAGTTTTGAGCACAAAGTTGACACATTGATGCGGTTGGTACAAACTCTGCAGCAGTCCCTGGACTGTATTGCAGATCTGTTTCAGTCCTCACTGACACTTGATGCCCTTTCCCAGTTTTTTAGATGTGTATATTTTATAGTGGCTTTACAGCATTGCTTAGGATTGGTTTTAGTGTAGGCATATGACAGTTTTGTTTGAGTAAATTTAACTTTTAAGTGAGGTTTGTCCTTATGTGGGTATATTAGTGAGTAGGGTATTTAGGGGGTGGGGGTTGATGTGTAGGATATGTGTTTAAAAAAATAAAATGCAAAATACAAAAATATATATATTTGTTTAGGGTTCTATGTTTAGGTAGCTTGTGTATAGGTATAGTATATGCTGCTATTGTGTGGAAATGTGTATTAAGAGGGTGGGAGGTTGATGGTATATGTGTAGAGTAGGATAAGTTGAGCTAGGGTTGCTTTAGATAGATTTTTGAATAAGGTAGTGTAGCTTAGGCAGCATAGTTTAGTCAAGCTGTAGATTAGATTAGAAGTAAGGTAGTGCAGTTTAGGTTTGATACATTTTATGTATTCATTAAATAGCTATCTTTCCTTCGTAGAAGTCTGCTTGATGATCTACATTGTAGGAGTTGTCAGATCTGCTTAGATTATGTTAAGTACATACAGTAAGATTTCCAAGCAGTGTTTGTGGGTGACTAGGTGAAACACATATGGAGAGGAACCTGTCAAGTGTGCCTCAGAAAACCTAAGGGATCTTCAAACATCATTGAGCACTGTAACTGGCACTCTTGCCTTGAATGGATACACAGCTCAAAAAAGGTATTCACCTACTGTTGTACTATGTGTAAGACATGCGCCATGCATTCAAGGGATTCAAGGGGTGATTATTTTAAAGTGTCACTACTCAAGGATTTTTTAGGTAACACACTGATGCCAGACATGTACACAATCACCCTAGCACGATCATATTGTCATAACAGTGTTGTTTGCTGGCTAATAACGGTCCCCACCTGTGATTTGCCTCATTCACCCTTAACATTGACTGAATACTAATTGTTGCTCTTCATGCTTGAGACCTTGGGTAACTACTTGTGAGTGTAGATGCACATATGGATGACAAAAAATATTTAGCTAGGCCTTTGCAAATTTGTCCAAGGCTGTAGGACACACATTTAGCTTTGGCTAGTAGTTATTGTCTTTAGGGTATGGACATTCACCATGTTCTAATTAGTACAATCATTGAAGATCATACAACACACATGTTGAATTCAGTGCTTTTATTTACATGTCTAAATCTGTAGGTTCACAATTGCAGTTATTGCAGCAGCACCCCAACACTGCTATGGAGTTATAGGATGTCCAGACAGAGTACGCGAAGGAGACATGCCATGAGACATATTGAGTATAGGAGTATCCAATGAGGAGAAGATCCAAATTGCCATTAGAGAAGTGAGGCCACATTGACAGTCCACAAATCAATAAGATCAATAGGTGGGCAATGACAACCTGGACATTGCCAGGTGGCAAGGGCATGTTACTCAACTCAGGTCCAATGGGAAACTGACCAGGTGGCATAGAAAATATTTACTGGGAAGTTCTCCGCATGAAAGTGGGGAAATCCACTTATTCCTCCTCTGACGTCTGATGTATTTCCCCTGAGGGTAGTGCTGTTTGTGCATGGGCATCTGCGATACACACACATCAGGGCCTGAAGAAATGGCTCCCCTGTCCCCAGCAACCTTTGCCTGTGCCAACAAATAAGGCGGTATTGATCTGACAAGGGCCTGTTGTCTTATCAGCACAGCAACAATGTCCCTCTGGAAGGCATCAATAGTTGTGATATAGGAGTTCTACTTCCTCTACATAGATTCTAGGATGTTACAAAAGGCCCCCAGCAGGGTGGATACCTAACTGGTGTCACATTAGCTGGGCTGTTGTTGTTGCCTCTGTCTCATGACACCAGTGATGTCATCCAGGGACTGTTCCAATCCCTGGACCAAAGGGTACATGCCTCTGGTAGCATCTGAGTTGCTCTCCGTGGGACTGATATATGGCCACCATCGTTTCTTGTGAGCGGTGCCCTTGTCTTTCTTTAGTTTTCATTTCAGATTAATGACACAGTAGTCTTTCTAAGCTGGGTGAGTTTGGGGTCGATTTTCTGATGCCAGTTTGGGACTATGATGAAGGTTATATGTGGTAAGATGCAGACCAGTGGTCCACTTTTTGAGTCTGTGTTTACTGTTGGTATTGCACCCTATATTTCTTTGCAGCACCTTTGATGATTACCAATAGAACTTCATTCGCAGTGCACACTTTTTGCAGTAAGAGTGTATTCAGGGCACAGCTTATTTGACTCATTCATTTATTTGGGATACTGCTATTGTCATATTCTGACAGCATTATTGTTTGTCTGACTCTGGCGCAATGTTTAACGCGTATCACTGATGATAGACTGATGATAGACTGTCTGGACATTGGTCATTTTGTCGGTTGCACTAGACTCGGTTTTGAATGTAGTCGAGCCACAGATATGCAGATTGAGCACCCGCTAGCTACCCTGAGCTGTATTCATTAAGTGACTAGTTTTAGCCATTACTTATCATTTAAATGCTCCTTCATAGCACCTACAACCCTCATATATGGGAAGGGCTGCTTAGAATAGATTGACTATTACTTGGGCCCCCTACATTTTGACAAATGGCCATTTGCGCCTGTTGACGGTTGGCATCTGTATATGGCTCATTGTCACTGACTTTAATAATAGATTTAAACAGCATTTGACCTTAATAGTTTTACTACATACCGATGGATTCTCACTTTAGACTTATTTGAAGTCTGACTTCACCAGCCCCACCATCACTCTGATTTCTTTGTGTGCCTCGTGTGTACAACACTACCATCCATATATGGAAGTCATTTGCATTGCATCTCACTTGTGCAGGCAATATATTACTTTTAATTGTCAAAGATTATTTTCTTTTTCTTTTTTTCCCCTCTCCTTTTAGAAGTTAGTTCATAACTAATTCTTTTTGGTCTAATTATATGGTGCCAGGCATGTATTGTGCCATCCTGATGATGATCCTTTCATTTATATGGATCAAAACATCATTGACTAAAGCACTCTGACCCTAATATATGCATAGAAAATTGGAGATTGGTTGCAGTAGTGTTCTTAAGGAAATTGTGACTATGGGCCAGATGTAAAAAAGAAGAAAGCCCTCTGCGAATCGCAAATAGCGTTTTTTAAGAAATCGCAATTTCTACGTCGCAATATGCTATGTAACATATTTGCGATTCGGAAATAGCGATTTCTTAAAAATCGCTATTTGTTGTTTGCGAGGCCCAAATACCGAATCGCCCAAAATTTGCGATTCGGTAATTGAAAATTGCGAGATCGCACACCTGCCAGAGCCTGATGACATCCCTAGCAGGAAGTGAGTCATCCCAGGCAGTTTGCAGGTGCCACACCCAAAGGAGCACTGAGAGAGACACAGCCCAGCCACAGGGAGCAAGTCTGTGAACAAGGCAGGACTGCACATCACCATGGACACCTCTGCACAGGGAAAGGAGAAGGGAGAGAGGAAAAGAAAACTCAAGTTCAGTGAGGAGGTGGTGAGGAGCCATGACCGTCTGTTTGGAAAGAGCTCACTCCAGGTCCCTGAGAGTGAGAAGCGCAGACTCTGGACGCGCATTCAAACAAAAATCTGCTCTGTGGGAGTTGCACAGCGCTCAGTGGAGGAGATCAAAAAGAGGTGGTATGATCTGCGTTCCCATGCCAAGGAGAGGGTGGAAACACGACTACAGGAGGCAAGGAGCACAGGATGCGGACCATACACCGAGACACCCTCCACCCCGATGGAAGACCTGGTGGAGTCGACACTCCTCCCAGAAGCTGTCAGTGGGGTCACTGACATAGACACATCCGGTACACCAAGCACCAGTAAAGGTAAGTGCAATATTGAAATGTAACCCCATATCTGTATGTACAAATACCCCTTATGAGTTAGCAAGTAGTGCAAAGCATTGTGAGAAGTAATCCATTCCACATCTTAGAAGCGGCACAACAATGCCTTATGGGAGTGGTGATCCACAACCCAGAGCTGAAAGTAGCACATAGAATGTAATTAGGCAGAGCGACACCCAGAAGAACACAACACCCACTACATAGTGATATGATGTAATAGTACATTTATTACCATTGAGTAACCTTTGGTGATACATACATAACTAACATGCTGCACATTGTTGTTGCAGGTGGCCCAGCAGCATCTGCAAGTGCCGTTGTGGGGGATGCCAAAACCCACCCTGCATCAGACTCAAAACACCAGTGAGTCACTGAATATTGCGCCTATCAGACACAGGGCTAGGGCTGTACCGCTACCCGAATTGAGCCAGGACTCAGACGACATGCGGGATGATGGCCACCCACCTTCCCCAGATGACAGATCCACTGTTATGCAGGAGTCCCACCCCAGCGAAACTCAACACCCCGCAGGAGGCCTCAGTATGGAGGCACACAGCACATGGAAGCAGGAGAGGGCCCATCAGTCTTCAGTGGCCTGGAATCCGCTATGCTGAAATAGTAGCGCCTGCAAAACAGGAAAATTTCAGCAATACAAAGGCAGATGCAGGCACACAATGCCAACATGGGGGGGCTCAATCAGCAGTTGGAGTGCCTTAATTCCACCATCACAAAACTGCATGAGGGACAGATCACAGCTTTTGAGAACACCAGGGAGCTGACAATTGCAGTGAGGGAACTGTGCAGCCACCGCAGGCAGGCAAGGCATTTTATGGGCATGTTTGGCAGATTCTGTCGCTCGGTCAATAGCCTTGCTACTTCAACAGCCCTCATATCGCGGCATGCTGTGGCTGCACAGGTGGAGGCAGCGCACAGCAGTAGGGATGTGGCACAGGGACTGGTTCAGATCACTAATGTGCTGGATAATATGCTAGGTAACCGGTCTGCTACACCCCGTGAACTGGGACTAGGGGAGACTGAGAACACATCTAGCCTCAGCAGCGAAGCAGTGCCCACCACTGATGCTAGGCGTCGCAGTGCCAGGCACAGCACTGCCACTAAGGCCGATAACAGAGGTGCCAGTGAGGCCACTGCGCACTCGAGTGGCTTGCGTGGCCGTAGAAAGTGACTGTAATGGCCACAGGGGACTGTTTGTTAATTGTGTGATACAGTAAACTATGATTCAATAGTGAGATACTGTTATCTACTTATTTTAAGACACATATTATTTTATTTTTCTGCTAGTGAAACTTATGTTACCTGATGTTAATAAATGTTCTAACTACCAGTACACATGTCAGTGAAGTTGTGTTATCCTTACTTACATCTGAAATGGTTGTGCATGATGTCTGCTTGCCTTTGCCTGCCCTCTGCTGCACTGGTCCTGTCTGCTGACTGTAGGGGGGGGTATGGGATCATCATCATCCTCATCAGAGTCTGAATCAGATATTTCCACAGGTATGCCCTGGTGGTAGCTATATTGTGCAGGATTGCACATGTGACACCACCTATTGTTTTACAAAACACACAACTCAGTTTTTTTTTGCATCACCTGCTTCATCCGCCACATGAGATATGTAATATAACAGTATTGATGGTGTTGGCTACCATGGAAGGCTAAACCTGTGTGCTTACACCCCATACATAATGGCATGTGTATACATTGTAGTTTAATATGTGTGACTAAAGGGACATATCTGCATGTAACACCAGTGCAACACTTATGGAGACACATCAACGCCAGAAATTGCAGAACCATAGGTATGAGGCCACACAAAGGCAATTTCCATGCCTTTTGATGGCCTCGAGTATACTGATTGAGGCAAGGCATGGTAAAATGGCTGTGTTGCCTCGGTTTTCATTGGGGAAAATTCCAAGTGGAGAAGTGTGGCTCAATGGTTAGAGCGGCAGACCCTGAAGCAGAGATCTGGCTCAAGACCAGGGTTCAAGTCCCGCTTCGGCAGGTCTTGGGCTCAATTCCCCTTGACCAGATAATTCTCGCCTCGGTGCCTAATCTAATTCATGGGTGCAACTCTGGGCAATAGCTTGCTTAATCGCCCCCACAGCGCTTGGATGCCTGGCTTCACCCTGGGGGTGCTCAGGAGTGGGCGCCTCACAGGGAAAAGCCAGGAGGGGTTCCATAGCGGTATGAGTACAGCGCCTTGAGACCCTAACGGGTGAGTAGTGCGCTATACAAGTGCTAATTTACATTTACATTTTTTTACATGTGTGTTTTGGCAGGTTTTCCAACACAAAACACATGACTTTGACTTACTCATAGATTTCCTAAATATTTAAAACTGGACATGTGTACAAACACATATGCCTAATTAAGCTTATTCCTACTCTTGTTTGCATCTTTCCATGTGTGCTGCATTTTGCTGCATAGATGAGAAGAGGTAAATGTCTCCATGTATTGTTATGCAGGTAGGTATGCCTTCCTGCACAAAGACATTCCTGCATGCAATGCAGGCACCAGTGCAACATGTTATACATGTGCCAGCCTTGAAGCTAGGCAGACATTAGGGTGGCATAATGGGTGGGAGGGACAGGATTGCTCAGTTGTGTCAACATACAAAGCATCTTCACCTTTTATCTGTGGCACAGACAGCATTGCATAGTCCCTTGCTGTACTGCCCTTGGCCTGTATTATTGTACTTTTGCCCCTCTGGGCATGGCTCTGCACATGGTCCAATGTTGTGGGACTTTACATGCCCAACCCCTGACACTCCTCTCAGGTTAGGAATTTATCCTATGACATCCACATTCCATTTCATAGCTTAGCAGACTGGATTTGGCTGCATGACCCCATGGGAAGCCTATTCACTTCATGGTATAAGGTTGCATGCATTATCCAAGTCTGGGTTGTGATGGTTTCTGCAGAAATGCACTGTATTTACAATATAGGGTGAATTTCTGTCATTTCCCCCTGCAATGGTGCACAAATATCTGCCTAGCGCCAATGCAGGCACACCTGCACCATGGTGCAAGTGTGTTTGCGTTGTTGGCTGAGCTAGGCATGAGTTCAGAGACCTGGAGTTGTGATCCTGAGCAGATGACGTGGAAAAGATTATTTGAGTTCATCAGCATACGAAAAAAGGGATACAATCACAGTACTCTACCAGCACAGCCAGCGGGCTCACACAGATATTAAAGAGAGCTGGACTTAGGGCAAATCCCTGAACGACTCCTCTGACCTCCTGGTCAGCATCTGCTCACTCTCCTTTGTGCAGCTTCACCTGTTGCTACTGCAGCTTCCTCTGCTGCATTCAAACTGAGATCCTGCCTGACTCAGTTCGAGGCCCACCTCCTCCCCCAGGCTCCCACCTGTGCCTCATCCCTGGTGGCCATCTGTGTGTAAGTATCTTTACTTTTACTTATTTTCTGTAACAATAATGTTTCTTTTTTCTATCATTTTTTCTTTTTCTTTCTCATCTCTTTCTCTTTCCTTTTAGTCTTTCACTCTCTCAATGCTCCACTTCCCTGCTGCTGCCCCTGCTGCCCACTTCCCTTCCTGCAAGGTGCTTTCCCACCCTCCCACCTCACAGCTGACCGGACCCTCCCGCCTCTCTCTTCTTCTTAATGGCGGCTGTGCCTCCGGCGTGCCAAGGGTACACCATAGCCAAGCCCGTCTGCACCCGTCCACTCCCAGCTCCATGAACCCCTGTCCTCCGACCTTTCATCAATCTACCCAGAGACCCTCCACCCGCCGAACACAGGAGATTTCACCGCCTGCCATTTTGCATCACCCAGAGACCATTCTCCTGCCTGTAGTGCCACTGTATCATCACCATACTCCAAGCACCTCACCGTCCCACCACTGAGCCATTGAACACCAACCCAGAGCACCTCAGCTTCATCCTCCTCAACATTTGCTTCCTCCACAAACATGCCGCAGAACTCTGGGACCTACTAGACTCCATCCACCTAGACATCGCTTTTCTCACCTAAACATGGACAAACACAGCTTCAGCACCAGACATCGCCATCACCATCTCCATGACTACAATCTGCTCCTCTAAGACCAGTCCTTCTCACCCTGGCAGTGGTCCGGCCATCATACACAAATACACCCTCTGCCTGACAAACAACGCAGAAGAATACTCCCCCCTCATTGAGCACCTCCTTTTGCAAAACCTCGCCACCCCCTAGTCTATATTCCACGGCACCCACATCTACAGGCCACCCAGCCCCCCACCCAGCCTCCAGCAACTCCATCGTCAACATCATTTTACCCCATGCCTCCACAAACTACTACTTCCTACTCAGCAACTTCAACTACCACATTGACAACTGCAACAACATCAACACAGCTTCCCTGTTCGAAAACCTCGCCACAATAGGACTAATGCAACTGGTCACCTCGCCAACACACATTGCTGGACACACACTCAATGCCATTATTTCCACCAGCAACAACATCACCATCGACAATACCTTCAGGCTTCACTTGATTGACCACTACTGCAATCATTTCCCCATTACCACACCGACCATCTACCTCCACACACTCCGAGCCCCAAGCAGAAAAAGGAACCAGATCACTGAGGAACAGTTCACCAACACCCTCAGCAGGTCTCCCCTGCCCCTCACCACAGACGCTAACATCTCAACACGGAACTTCCACTAATGGATCTCCGAATGTGCCACACCCTAGCACCTCTCCGAAAGCCCTCAGTTAAACACCACATCAAGAAGGCCAGCTGGTTCTCTCCCACACTCCAGGACTCCAGGCACACCTGCAGACAGCTAGAGAAAAGATGGAGAAACTCCAAGTCTCCGGAAGACTTTGAGAGTTTCAAAGCTTCCCTCAGATCCCGCCACCACCTCATCAGAACCACCAGGAAAGCTTCCCTGCAGGACCGTCGCACCACTGCACACAACACCAAAGAGCTCTTTGCTGTGGTCAAAGAGTTTGCCTAACCCCAATCGGAAATGGCAAACATCCCCCGTCTCAAGATCTCTGTGTCAGACTAGCCAACTTCTTCCACCAAGAAAATCAGACATGTATGAGAACTTCAGACCCCAACACTCTCCAATCTGTCCATCAATCCCACAGCTCCGACTCTCCAAACCGTAACAGATTCTGCACTGCTGGACCACCCTCACCACAGACGAGACCCACTCCATCATGAGCAGCATTCACTTAGGAGCCCCTAGGGACCCCTGCCCTCACCCCATTTTCAATAAGTCCAACACTCCATCACACCTGTGCTCCACCATTCCCTCAACTGTTCCATAGATTCAGCTACCTTCCCCAAGGACTGGAAGCATGCTGAGATCTGCCCGTTCCTGAAGAAACCCACGGCTGACCCCTTTGACCTCCAAAACTACTGCCTCATCTCTTTGCTGCTTTTTCAAGCCAAGCTCATCAAAAAGGCCATTAACACAGAGCTCCGTAAGCACATCGAGGACAACAACACCTTGGACATCTCCCAATCAGTTTTCAGGAGCAACCACCGTGGGAAGACTGCCCTCCTCATCGCCACAGATGACACTCGCTTCTGGAACATGGCCATACAGCAGCTGTCATCCTACTGGATCCATCTGCCGCCTTCAACATGATTTCGCATCACACCCTCTGCTTCAGACTTGATGCAGCTGCCAACTGCAAAAAGCCCCTAAAATGGATACGCTCTTCCTGTTTGGCAGAACAAATAGAGTCAGATTCCTGCCTTACCTGTCAGAAATTACAGAGATCAGCTGCAGAGTTCCACAGGGGTCATCCATGAGCCCCACACTCTTCAACAGCTACGCTCGCATCCATCATCAGGAACCAGAGGCTGAACATCATCTTCTATGCTGACGACGCTCAGCTGATCATCTCATTGACAGAGAACCCCACAACTGCCAGTAAGATTTTCCGCAACAGGATGGAAGCTATCACCACCTGGATGAAGGACAGTTGCCTCAAGCACAACTCTGACAAGACCTAGAACCTCATACTGGGACCCCCACACCTAAGCCTGGGATGACTCCTGGTGGGCAACCACACGTGGCACCCCCCAAGAAACCATGCACACAACCTAGGTTTCATCCTAAATTCATCGCTCACCATGAACCGCCAAGTCAATTTAGTCGCAACCCCCTGTATCCACATACTTTGAGTTCCCCATAAGATCTACAAATGGATCCCAAAGGACTGCTGCAGAACCGTAACCCATGCCCTGGTTACCAGCAGACTCGGCTATGGCAACAACCTCTATGCCGGAAGGAACTATAGCACATCCAAAATGCCTCCGGCAGACTCATCCTGGATGTTCCCTGCCGCGAACACATCACCAATCACCTAAGGGACTTCCACTGGCTTCCTGTCGAGAAAACAATCAACTTCAAACTCCTCATTCACAAATACAAGGCCCTCAATGACTTAGGACCAACCTACCTCAACCCACATCAACCACCGTATCACCTTCTACTACCCCATCAGACCTCTTCGATCCCCTCTACAGGCACTAGCCACTGGAGCCTGCATACAGAAGTTCTCAGCTGGAGGAGGATCCTTCTCCTCCCTCGTGGCACAGAGCTAGAACACCTTGACCTTGCACCTCAGGCTGTCACTGTTGCTACCTCAATTTAGGAAGGACCTTAAAACCTGGCTCTTCAACTGAGACACAGAGGACAAACCCCCTCAGCGCCTTAAGGGGGTTCAGACTCCAAATACGCAGAAAGCTGTCTGCAAACATGTTTTTCAAGAATTTTAGACATGATGGGGAGCAGCAAATGGGTCTGTAATTTGACCAAGTATCAGGATCTAGCTTAGATTTCTTCAGCAGGGTAAAAACCATGGCATGCTTCTGCTCCTGGGGGTTGGAGCCCTGCTGAAGTGAACAGTTGATGTGTTTTACGAGGGAACTTATATCTCAGTAAGGATTTCTGGATGCCCTGCACTTTGCTCGCAAAGAAAGACACCAGTTCCTCACATTGAGCCTGTATAAGGATCATTGCTGGGGCTGTCCTGCCAGAATCAGAAAGTTCACTAACAATTCTAAAAACTGTTCTAGGACAATTATAGGCCGAAGTAATCTTATCAGAGAAGAAAGACGCATGAACCACTCTGCATCAGCTATGATGGTTCTTAAGTCCCAGATTCAATTTGAGTTTTGCAGTTTCATCGTAGCTGAATCTCCAAAAGTCTCTAGAACCTCTTACAGCTAGTTTTCAAAACCTGTAGATCGTTGATATACCAAGGGGTTGGAGGGTGAGACCTGGCAGAGAGACTAATTCCTAAAGGTAGAACGTGATTTAAGTAATTGTGCAGTCATTCATCCATTAGGGGCTAGTCAGTCATAATGTCTCACTCTCATTGAGGGGCTGTGATACACAGATGGCTGTTGAGAGCATTAATGTCCAACTTCAACCAAATCCTAGTCATAGACCAAATAAACATTCCTCTCTAATGATGCTTGAAGGAGTAGGTATAGTAAAAACAACAGCCAGATGATCTGACCAAAGGAGAGGAACCAAGGGAAGAGGGTGAAGGTTTAAAATATTCAAGAAAACTGGATCCAGACAGTCTCCTGCTTGATGAGTGGGGGTAGAGTTGTAAAGGACCAAGTTCTGTGCTTGCAAATCTTCAATAAACACTTGGGCAATGCTAGAACAAGGGTCCTCTAGCTGAACATCCAAGATCCCAGCACAACAAAATTAGCTGACCTCAAAATGAGAGGGGCTAGAAAGTCAGGTACCGACTTGACCCAACAGCCCGCACCGCCAGTTGGGTGATAAATCAAAGCATCGGAAGTAGGAACATTTAGAGGGGAGTTCAAGTGCAAAAGACCCTGCTTCGCTAGACAGAACAAGTAGTGCTTGTTTTTTACATTTATATATGTTTTTGAAGTAGTTCAGGGGAAGAGCAGTGATCAGGTGTGGTGTGGATACATCAAGTAGCCAAGTGTCTGTTATAAACAAGGCATCAGTGACATAGATTCCAGAGTGTTAAAAAGCTGAAGTTGGTGCTGCAGTAGTGACCAAGTGTTAAGATTATAAAAAAGAAACTCACACTGATTCCTGATATCTGACACTATAATTATACCAGGCAGTGGAGTATTACAGGCAAAACTAATAGCAGGTGAGTCCAACCATTCTTGAGAAAAAAAAGAAAAAAAATGTTTTACATGTGCTTACATTCCTAAGCACTGAACTGAAGTGTTCTTAGCTGTATTGAGGAGAAATAAATTCTGTTTGATCCAAAAGGGGCAGGGGTCCTGGCCCCTGGGCCCATTCCGGTGGACAGTCACAGACAGGCTTGCATTTGGCGCCGGCGACACACCTGCTGCGCGCATCCACTGCGTGTGTCCACTGCACGGTTGTGTTGTAACACTCATTAAGTAGTCTGTCCTAACTTAGCCACTAGACGCTTAACCATGCAGAATTGTAACTAGAGAAATGGTGGACATGTAGGGCATAGCAGGCCTAGAACATGTTCACCAGCTCAAGCGAAAGAAAAGTAGATATGTTACAAAATTAAAAGACTTTAGTTAAAAAGACCAGAATTCCCCATAAAAAATAATTCTGCCTCAATGACACAAAAAGAGCAGTGATATGGGGAGTTAGATGGTCAAAAAAAAAAAAAAAGGTACACAGTCCCAGACAGAAAATTATATATAAATGCAGTGAGTAGGAGATAGATTCTATGAGTCTGCTTTCTTTTAAACAAGAGCCCTCACTCACCCAATGGTGACATGCTTCATCATCGGGCTTTTGCTCCCCGTCAGGCCGGCACTGCAATGCTTGATGGGCCCCTCACGGGGTCTCTTTGCCGGAGATCTTTTAGATATAGAGATGCCGGTCGTTGAGTGCTGGAATGTGGGATTGGTATAGAAAGATATAAGTGTGTGATATTAAAAATGGCTACAGGTCTACAAAACTCATATTTAATCAAAATCTGATCCCTGTCATGATTAAAAACCGTAATGTGGGGAAAGGATTAGTAGTAATGTCTAATCCACGCTCAAAGGAAAAAAATAAAGTTTAGTCTACACTCCCTAGATTCAGAGAATGTTAAGAATGTCAGTACAGAAATCCCTATACTGCTACTAGAAAGGTCAACATGTTTCTCGAATTTAAAGTCATTTAAGATCAGTGCAATTTGTCTGGACCAAAACATACCTAATCCACATGTTATATTAAATTAGTAATCAAGTTGTTTCACAGGAACCCTCCTTGTATTAAAGTCTAATTATCCCGCTCCTTGGATCCACGAGGCAGTATGCACCTACCCCTGCTCCGTGTTCCCGTCTAAGAGTTAGATCATCTCCAGCCTGGAACTGCATGCTCGCATGGTAACACTCATTAATTATTATTTCCCAACTTAGCCACTAGACCTCTAATTGCACAGAAGCCCGACTAGGGAAATGGCGGTAGTGTAGGGAAGATAGGACACTTGAACACGTACACCAGCTCAACCAAAAAGAAACAGGTATGTGACAAAATGAAAAAGCTCTAGTTAAAAAGACCAGAATTCCCTATAAAAAACTATTCTGCCTCAGACCCATAAAAAAGAGCGGTGATATCAAGAGGTAGCTCATCTACTACCTGGAGCTTTCAGCAGAAAATACCTTTCACGGTACGCTGTTTCAATTATGAGGCACAGATCAATGAATTTCTGGGCCAGGATCACTTAAAAATGGGCAGGGGAATTAAATTAAAGCAAAACACTGAGGGCTCATTTCACAAAAAGCCTCTACTGTTGTGACGGAGCTCTGCAGTCGTATCATGGTGGAGTCTCCGCACTTGTGGTAGAATCTCTGCCATGCAGTTTTGATTGCAGAGACTCCGCCACAAAAGCTGGGACTCTACCACGACTGCAGAGGCTCTTTGTGAATCCAGCCCTCAGTACCCTACCACAAGATTTTCACATACTTTCTCTCGTCTCTCAGGGTAAGGCAAAGTCATAAGTCATAAAATTGGTCATGATGTGTCACAATTGAATCCCTCGTTAACGGCATGCAGTGGAAATGGCAAGCGGTTGTAGTTTCGCCATGGTTTAAAATAGTCATTGTGACTCTCCTCCGTCATAAAGTAGGCTTTCCTGCGGATGATGTGGTCAGTTTTAGACCAAGGTCTTACTTACAAGTACTGCCCAAGTATTGGAGGGAGGTGTGCAAGAAGAGTTCCAGCATCATATTCGTACATTTTCCTTACTCGGCTAATATTAGTCAAAGTTTAAACCAGGGCTTGGCACAGAGATATCCCTTACTAACATTCAGAGAAACTGTTTTGTGCATTGACCCTAGAGGGGCTAGAGGGTCTAGCCCCTAGAGGTGCTGTTGATATATCGTCCACCAGGACCGACAAAAACTTTTTACAGTCTTGGCCTAAGTTGATAGAACCTATGGTTCTGTCTGCAAAAGCTGTGATATTGGGCGATTTTAACATGCAGTTTGATGAGATGTCAACTCCTAAGATCTGTGAATTCATTGACTTTATGGAGGCCCTGGATTGGACCTCTAGAGTCTCGTCGGCCACCCATATTGCAGGGCATATTCTGGATGGGGTGTTTGCACGAGCTACTCAACAGGTGGAGGTAACCATGATACAGTTGAGTTGGACGGATCATCATCTGCTGAAATTTAAACTCGCCTCAAAGAATGTTGGGGCTGCTAATGTGGAAACGAACAAGGTAGCCAGGTTATGGAAACAGGTTAAAGTAGAGGAATTAGACCCAGCTTTAGAAGCTGGTTGGGATAAGGCTAAAGCTATGGCCTTGCCCCTGATTGACAGCTTTCTGAAAGGAGTGGAAATGACCATGAAAGAAATGGTACCCCCTGTAATTAGAAGAAACCAGGTCACCCTTGGTTTACAAAAGACCTCAAACTCCTTCAAAGAAAGTATTGACAGCAGGAAAGACGGTGGAAACTTAATCCAGTACCTGAGGAAAGGGTGGCCCTTAAGTCCACTCTAAAGGCTTATAAAGCAGCACAATTTATAGCCAAATTAAATTTTATACTACCAAAGTAAAGGAGGCTATTAATGCCCCCAGGGAACTTTTTAAGACTATTAAGGCCCTAACTGTGTCCCTGAAGCCGGCTGGTCTAGAAAACTCTCAGGGTTTCTGTGACAAAGTTGCTTTTCATTTTGAAAATAAGATATTGCAAATATATAGCAACTTTGATACCCAGATCATTCCCGAAGTATTACCCCCCATGATTACAGAGAGTGCTACAGCAGATGGCCAGTCTCTAATGTCATATTTCCAACCCCCTTCCATGGATACTATTAAGAAGAAGATTCTTGAAATTAAATCGGGCTCCCCTCTGGATCCGTGTCCTCCTTCCATTTTTCACTTGTTTCCGGATTTAATGGCATGGATGTTGGTCCCCATTTACCAAGATGTACCTATGTCTGGGGAGTACCCATCTATCTGGAAAGAAACAATAGTAGTACCCCTCAAGAAAAAAACAGAGGGGGATAATCAGGACATGAGTAATTTGCGGCCAATATTATGTCTCCCGTTTTTGGCAAAGATTCTAGAAAAAAATTTAACCTCTGAATTGATCGAGTTTTTAACAAAAGCGGTTGCTCTTGATATCTCCCAATACGGGTTCAGAAAAGGGCATAGTACTGACACTGCCCTAATCTCACCTCTGATACTATTCGAAGGATGGTTGATGAAGGCAAGGGGGCCATTTTGGTTCTTTTAGATTTATCCGCTGCCTTCGACACTATCTCTCCCACACTATTAATGTCCCGTTTGCATCATGTGGGTTTGAGGGACAAGGAGCTTAAACTTTTGAAGTCTTTTCTTACAAATAGATGGACCACAGTTAGCTGTGGTGATTTCATATCTAGACCTTATCTTCTGCCATGTGGGATTCCACAGGGATCTTCCCTCAGCCCCACATTGTTTAATGTGTATGTAGCGCCTTTGGCTAGTCTAATTCGTACTTTTGGTTTCATTCTATCTTCCTATGCTGATGACTCCCAGCTTATTATTCCCATTAATCAACCATGGGAGGAGGTTGCAGATCGGTTCAGTAATTGTATGGTGGAAGTGAGTAAATGGATGAAGACCAATTGGCTAAAAATGAATGCCACCAAAACTGAAGTTTTATGTTTTGGACCTGGAAAGAATTTATGAAACTCACGGTGGTGGCCCTCTGAATGTGGTAACTGCCCTGTGCCCACTACTGTTACTAGAAACTTAGGCATTTTGTTCTACGAACATCTGTCTTTTAAAAAACAGATTAATCATGTGGTAAACATCAGTTTATGGTCAATTAAAATGCTCAGAAAAATCTTCCCCTATCTGTTACATGAATGGAGAGTATCTGCTATCCTGGCATTGGTAAAGTCCAAGATAGACTACTGTAATGCACTGTTCCTTAATCTGGATAAGAGGCTGATAAAAAGACTCCAATTAGTTCAGAATTCCGCTGTCAGAGAGGTTCTTAATCTCTTACGATGTATATCAGTTAGAGAGAGTCTCAGGAAATTACATTGGTTACCAGTGGCGCAGCGTATCCAGTTTAAGTCGCTCTGTCTTACTTTTAAGGCATTTCATGGAATAGGACCACGGTACCTGACTTCCAGACTCCTCCTGCATATACCTAAAAGAAGCTTGAGGTCTTCCCAAGCTCATTTGATTCAGGTCCCTCGCACACATAAAGCCAAATGGGGAGACAAAGCTTTTACAGTAGCTGCAGCCAGAGGATGGAACTCTCTCCCACAGAATATTAGGCAATGGTGAAAACTTGACTCTTTCCTCGTTAATTTTTTGGTACATCAAGATCAGGGTCTTTGATTTAGTTCGTTTCTGTTTCTTCTATTGGATGTTTTTCTATCTTCATTATTTCTGGTATTTTTCTTATCCTCTGTCTATTTTTTATTATGTGCTTTCTTCCCAGCGCTTCAATGCTCTTTGAGTAGGAACGCACTTTATAAATCTCGAATTACATTACATTGACTATAGCCTGCCAGCAGTCCCCTTTTATTGGACCCATTAGCAGCATCCTTTTAAAACAGGTCACTCAGTTCATGTGGAAATGCTGGATTACTGCTTAGGAGTCCAGGATACAGCCAAAGCTTGGATGAAATCATATCTTTCAGACCAGGGTTAGCTGGACAAGAACATTATTCTATGGTGAAGGAGATTAGTAGTACTTCAACTGCCTCAGAGGACCCCCTGTAATTTAATAGGTAAATGGGATCCTCACAAAACTAATTAGAATTGTTGAGCTTGAGTTTCAGCTCTGAGTACATAGCACCCAATTGACTGTCCATCTGGAGGAAAGTAACTGTAAAGCTCTTTTCCCATCTTCTCATTGGCTCACAGGGATCTTGCCCTCTCTTTGGTAACAGGGATACGTCTTTACCTATGGGAATTCATCGGCAATCAAACCAATCCTAGATCAGCGGTCTTCATCCACTAAACCACATCATCCAAAAGGTCAAGCAACTGCCTTCCTATTCCTAGAAAAGATTAAATCAATTGGACATGTATAGGTGAGAAGTGTCTTTATCTTGCACATGGTACTTTGCCGGGAGGCTGACAGAGCATGCTATAATATTGGTTACTGGTCTAACAAAGCATGATAACAATATAGATAAGTCACAAGTGTTTTCTGATATGGAAATTGTCCAGCACGTCTCTGCATCTTACTCACCAGTGCTCCAGAATCTTCACCTTTTTCTATATCTCAGCCTATATGCTCTTACTCTTCCCGTATCCCTGCAGTCCTTTCAGTTCTACATGGTCCTTTCCCACTTTCTGTTTCAGCTCATTAACTCTTTCCTCTTTCAATGCCACATTGCTGCTTTTCCACTCACATAGACTTTCAGACATTTAGTGCTAATCAATTAGACATCTTTATTACAAGGCACTTTTAGATCAACATTCAAGTAGCAGTGCATCACTCCTGCTCCTGTTTTTTTTACCATTTCTGCCAAGTCCACGACTGGTCAACTACACTGTGGACTACGATTTCATTTCCCAATTATCTGTAGTGCTGGGTCTGAAGAAGCAACCTTGAATGGAGGAAATTAAGCTTCTCACATTCTGAGGTTTGATCTGGCTTCTTGTAATTCAAAAGGCATGCTTGTTCTTAAAATAAGAGTTGTCATCCTGTACCTCCAGATGTCTGGGAGGAGTGAGGGCCAACAGATGAAAGTGTGGATGAGAAAACAAACAGCCCTCAGTGGCAGAAAATGATAAATATTACAAAACTGAATACTATTCAATCTATACCTCTACTATTCAATCTATACCTCTGTTTTGCTGAGCAGAAGCCCTAAGGGCAGCATCACAAAGCAGCAATATAGGTTAGAACTTGGGAGTCCATATTGACTATTAGCTTCAGACTTCCACAGTTTAGAACAGTCAACAATATTGCAGGTTTCAGTTCTTAATAACTAGAAATATCAACCAATTTTCTGGATTGACAAACAGAGAAGTATTTATGAGGGCTATCATTTTATTTTGTGTGAATTTTCTCATTAACAATGATTTTTATATAGGGATTGAGATGGGGCCCATTTACATATTGCAGGTGTTTGAAGACAAGGCTGTATTACTGAACGCAGTTTGAAAAAATCACCTTAGGATTAATGACAAGGTGCCTGCTTTATGTCCTGGTGATAAGAATACTCCATCGCCACAAAGATGGAACATGCTTACAGCCAATATAATAGTCTCCCCCCTCACTTTGGATGCAGAAGGCTACCAATCTCTTCTGTGATTACAAACCCCTCTGACGACGTGTTGGAATGAGGGCTACTGGAAGCAGACCTGTAATTCTACCCACAAGATTTAGATGGTCAGAGTTATGAGTCAGTGTTCACTGACTGTCACAGCAAGGACAACCCTAGAGATAAGGGGCAGTTAAAACTGCTAAATGGTACTCTGGCTATTGCAGAAGACTCCCATAGTAAGTGGTGCATTCTCTTTTTTTATTTTCTAACAGAAAATTTCATTTTGGGATTTTCTTTTTGAAAATAACAAAGAGAACCAAATTCTGGAAATGCACTGACAGTGTTGTGAGGTCATTTTAGCATTTACACAGGCACATTATTTAGTCCTGGGCCTGAGACCTGTGCCCTCTAACATAGTTATATTTTGCATTTATTACTTTAGCATAGCTTCATTTTAGTGGAGATTTTTTTCATTAATTTATCAGTGGCCCTTCCATGCAAGAATTTGTTAGTCATTTCCTTACACAACATTTTCATCCTGTGCTCAACCCAAGGCTGTACACCATATTTACTTGGTATTGCTGGTCCAAAGAGTACATTGTCTACCCTACACAGAGAAATATGTGTTGTCACATCAGGGCAGTTCTTAGAATAATATATATGTAAACATGACAATGCCCACTCCGGGGTAGAGAGAACATTCCAGCCAGCTTGTCATCTCATGCTGCATCTTGTTACAGTTTCTGCTAAAACCCTTTGGTTCCTCTTCGCCTATGTGGGAGGACTTCCAGCAGACTAACAGATGTTGTCTTCTCCTCTGAACGCAGGTATGAGGGTTGGGCTTCCTTCCCGAGACCATAAGGACGAATTAGGGCTACAACTGCTAATTTCTTTCATGTAGAAACTTAGTAGTGTAGGTAGGAATATTAGGTACAGTATTGTGACAATATGGTGGGACTTTTCTTGTGTTTCACTTTCCTTGTCACTGCTGTAATAACACTGTTTTTCATTATACTCATAATTGCAATTCATGCCTTTTTCCAAAGAATGCAGTTGCTTCAATAAAATGTATATATTGAACCAAGATCTTGCTTCTGTTTGCTTTTACATGTACAAGACTTGCATTATTGAGAGAAAGAGGTATGATCTGTTCCACCAAGACTTCTCTGAGGAGTCTGTGTGTCATGCGATGGACTGCCACAAATCACTCTTAGCTTTGGAATTGGTGTGGTGCTGCTAGCTAGCTGGAAGGGTTAGGCTGACAGCTGTCACAAGGTGTGGGATCAGACTCAGTCCCCCATACTCGGTAGTGCTGCCACCCAAAATCCAGCCATCTCATTACTACAACGGGAGTCGATGACAACAACACTTAAGGATGCCTGTTATGAGCTTCAAATGCAATGACCTTAGGAATCGGAAAAGATATAAGGACATCAGCACTTTGTTAATTTTGAGCTGCTTTCATTGAACTCTTTTATACCACCTGTGTTTTAGTTGTTGTATGTTGTAAGTTTATTGTTGTTATGTACTATGCCCAGTCACAGTTTCATTTTTTGTAGTATTTAACAACAGAAAACATGTCACATTGTCATTAGTTTATATATTTTCTTTTTTGGACATGGAATAATATAAGGTTACTAATAAAAGGCACAATTTTATGCACTGTCCGCACTGTATTTTGTTTTATTTTGCTTGTATCATAGTTACTGTTTATATATTGTATGCTGTTTCTGCAACACTTTTATGGCCATCTTGGCTGAAAAAAGTTATTTGAAATGAAATCTGGTGGATGGTCCCTCCACCAAGGTAACAGAGCAATTTACTCTACCATCCTGGTGGAACAGTGGACGGTCCGCCAGGAAATAAATCTGGCCTGAAACGTAAGGCACATTCAGATGTTTGTTATAAAAGCCATTTGTGTCTAAAAACATTTTTAGTAGATACTACCATAAAAGGCAGTTGAAATCACAAGCTCAGGTGAGACTTATCTCACTTGAATAGCGCAAAAGTCATGATGTTAGAGCCTTTTTGGTAAATATTTCATTTGACTATCCAGTCACCAGACTTGGAAAATCTGTTAAGGCCAGGCTACAATAACAACTATAACTAGAGCATGGGGTTTATAGTGCATTTTTGTTTTTTATCACTTTTGTGCTTTGAAAAGTGACCCACACACTATGTAAACACAATACACACATTTTCCATAAAATAACACTAAATTATAAATTTATGTTTATATGAGTCATGAGGTGGCTGCAAACTTCCCTATTCCTCCTGTGGGTCAATCTTCAGGTCAACCATTTGTCAGTGTCCTGTGTATTAACCAGTCACTCTGCTTGGTGTGCAGCCAGGTCCAAGCATCCTCATGGGATGAGAAGAAGTAGGTGTTCTCTCCTTAAACCATCTGTTTTGTAGCTGGAAACAGTTATGCGTAGTTCAATCCTATGGTCTGCAATTGTTGCTTAACATCCATGAAGTAGTTGCAGCGATGCTGTAACTCAGCAGTGAAATTCAGATAGGTGGTAATTGTACTCCCTTCAAAGTGCCAGGGTCCCTTCGATCAAAGGAGCTGAAAGATTAAGTCTGTGTCCCTGAGGTTGAGGAGCCTTGCAGTTATGAGCTGTGGATGAGTGTCCCATTGAGGGAGGAGCCGGCAGCCAATGTGCACATTCTTTTGCCAGCTGTTGTAGGTAGGAAACATCAGCCTACATCTCCCGGACTTGAGTCTTCAAAGCTTGAGTGTGGGATGCATCCTAGTCAAGTCAGACTCCATGTCATTTAACCTGTCCGCTAATCTGTCCAACACTATGGGGGTCATTCTGACCCTGGCGGTCGGTGATAAAGCGGGGGCCAACCCGCCAACAGGCAGGCGGTCCAAAAAAAGGAATTCTGACCCTGGCGGGAACCGCCAACACAGCCCGCCACTTTAACACTCCGACCGCCACGGCGGGACAGACAAACAGCGCGGCGGTCACCGCCAACAGGCAGGCGGCAGACAATGTACCGCCCACCCTATCACAACTCACCAATCCGCCACCTTTTCCGGGGCGGGAGCCCCGCCGATAAAAACACGGCGGAAACAGACTACGAACGGGAAAACGCTCACCTATACACACTCCACGAGGAAGGAGGACAGCATGGAACCCGAATTAAACATCCTACCAGCTATTGTCTACCTGCTCATCTACCAGGAGTACAAACGCCGGCGCAGACGACAACGGTGAGTACTGCACCTACGACACAGGCGAGGGGGGAGGAGGAAAGCTTACGCGCACACACATGCGCCATACACCCACCCCCCCACCACAAATACCTACACCCCAATGCCGAGCAACAAGTCAGAGTGACACCCCCCAAACCCACCGGAATAATGCAAAGACACAATTAAAATGATCTATAAAATATATGTAGAAATAGCTCCATTAAAGGTATGGGAAATATGCCATATAAAAGATACAAAAATAAGGAATGAACAGAGTCAACAATATATACATAGGCAATAAGTCCTGCACATACCCTCAAAGTTCCATAGTCCGTGGGCCAATGTGCACAAACACATGGGCAAAGCCCACACAGGAGACCAGATACCATTGGAGAGAACACTGCTGGGGCATCAGATGATAAAACTACAGGCACCTCAGGGGGAAGGGAAGGGGGGGCACCTCAGCCACATGAGTCCTTGACGCCAGATTCACGAGGGGCCTCCATGCCCACTGTCCCATCCTGGGGAGTGCAAAGCCACAGTCTCACAAGTCTCTACAGTGGGTGGCTTGCCCACTGTTCCATCCTGGGGAGTGTAAAGCCACAGTCTCACAAGTCTCTACAGTGGGTGGCTTGCCCACTGTTCCATCCTGGGGAGTGCAAAGTCACAGTCTCACAAGTCTCTTCAGTGGGTGGCTTGCCCACTGTTCCATCCTGGGGAGTGCAAAGCCACAGTCTCACAAGTCTCTACAGTGGGTGGCTTGCCCACTGTTCCATCCTAGGGAGTGCAAAGCCACAGTCTCTCGAGTCTCTACAGTGGGTGGGTTGGCCACTGTTCCATCCTGGGAAGTGCAAAGCCACAGTGCATCAGATGGATTATCGACTCCACTGTTAATGGAGGAGGCATGGTGCCCAGAGTGCTTCCTGAAGCCCTGGTCGACACCGAACCGGCACTGTCAATGGGCCAGCGGTGCTTGAGATGAAGGCCCCAGCGGAGCGGTGCAGAGAGACGGCGGGACCCAGTGGAGCGGTGCTTGAGATGAAGGGCCCAGCGGAGCGGTGCAGAGAGACGGCGGGACCCAGCGGAGCGGTGCTTGAGATGAAGGCCCCAGCGGAGCGGTGCAGAGAGACGGCGGGACCCAGCGGAGCGGTGCTTGAGATGAAGGGCCCAGCGGAGCGGTGCTAGAGACGGCGGGACCCAGCGGAGCGGTGCTTTAGATGAAGGGCCCAGCGGAGTGGTGCTTGAGATGAAGGCCCCAGCGGAGCGGTGCTAGAGACGGCGGGACCCAGCGGAGCGGTGCTTGAGATGAAGGGCCCAGCGGAGCGGTGCTTGAGATGAAGGCCCCAGCGGAGCGGTGCAGAGAGACGGCGGGACCCAGCGGAGCGGTGCTTGAGATGAAGGGCCCAGCGGAGCGGTGCTTGAGAAGAAGGCCCCAGCGGAGCGGTGCTAGAGACGGCGGGACCCAGCGGAGCGGTGCTTGAGATGAAGGGCCCAGCGGAGCGGTGCTTGAGATGAAGGCCCCAGCGGAGCGGTGCTAGAGACGGCGGGACCCAGCGGAGCGGTGCTTGAGATGAAGGGCCCAGCGGAGCGGTGCTTGAGATGAAGGCCCCAGCGGAGCAGTGCAGAGAGACGGCGGGACCCAGCGGAGCGGTGCTTGAGATGAAGGGCCCAGCGGAGCGGTGCTTGAGATGAAGGCCCCAGCGGAGCGGTGCTTGAGATGAAGGCCCCAGCGGAGCGGTGCTTGAGATGAAGGCCCCAGCGGAGCGATGCTTGAGGTGAAGGCCCCAGTGGAGCGGTGCAGAGACGGCGTGACCCAGCAGAGCGGTGCTTGAGATGAAAGGCCCAGCGGAGCGGTTCTTGTCCGGGCCCCTGTTCAGCGGTTCTTGTCCCGGCGGGGCCCTGTTCAGCGGTGCTCCTCCCGGCGGGCCCCTGTTCAGCGGTTCTTGTCCCGGCGGGGCCCTGTTCAGCGGTGCTCCTCCCGGCAGGGCCCTGTTCAGCGGTTCTTGGCCCGGCGGGGCCCTGTTCAGCGGTGCTCCTCCCGGCGGGCCCCTGTTCAGCGGTTCTTGGCCCGGCGGGGCCCTCTTCAGCAGTGCTTGTCCTGTGTGTCTAGGGAGCCAGACCTGGGCAAGACTTCCCGCTCATTCACCATCCGAACTTGCGGTCGCGGCGCCCTCCTGTGATGGAGTCCTGGGCCCGTGGGTGTCGTCCGTCACACCCAGAATCGGGCTGGTGGGGCACTCCTGGGCAGGTCGCCTCCTGCCTGACTTCTCCGCCCTGCTGCCCTTGCCCTCCTTCGCTGAAGCTCTGTGGCCCTTGCCTCCCTTGGATGATGTGGCAGGTGACGGGGCAAGGCTACTGTACTTGGTGGCAGCCGTCTCAGTCTTGTCGCGCCGGGCCTTTTTCTTTTTTGTCCTCTTCCCAGGGGGTGGGCTGGCTGTCCCCTTGCTGCTGGCCGATGTTCCTGCCCTAGGATCTGGTGGACTCCAATAGCCCTGCACTTTGGTCACAGTAGATGCAGGGCTGGTGGTGGCTGAGGTGCTTTTTTTACTCTTACCAGATGGAGGGGGTGGGTCAGTGATTGGAAGGAGCTCAAGGTTGGAAAGGAAAAGGACTTGGGAAGGACAGGGACGGGTAGGTGTAGTGGGTGTGGGAGTGGAGGAAGAGGATGTGGTTGTAGGAGAGTCAAGTGTGCTGTCTTTGGGTGCAGGTGCCTGTGACGGAGGCTGTCGTGAGGTGGATGGCTGTTGGGTGGGTGGCTGCCTGCGTTTGTGTGCTTTGGAAGAAGGGGTGACAGACACACTGGGAGAGGACACAGGGGACGTGTAAATGGCAGTGGGGGTGGTGACTGCACGTGTGCGGACTGTAATGGAGGGTGTGCTGGTGATGGAAGTACTGGCTGATGGTGGTGTGCATGCAGGTGTGAGTGGAGACGTCACAGGGAGGGTGGAGGGAGATGAGGAGTTGGGGGACACAGAGGTGATAGTGACTGTTGGCATGTCTGCATCTGGATGTTGCTTGGGTGAATGCTTGTGTGATCTGTGGTGCTTATGTCTGGATGAGCTGCCCTTGGGTGTAGAGGTGTGTGCAGGCTGGTCTGATGGTGTGGATGGGATAGGCAGAGGAACAGGAGACTGGGACTGGGTGGAGGGAGTCAGAAGAGGGAGGCTGGAGACAGGGACAATGGCTGCCGTCAGTGCTGAGGCCAGAGAGTTGAACGATCGCTGATGGGCAGCCTGACCCGAATGAATGCCCTCCAGGTATGCATTGCTCCAATGCACCTCCCTTTCTACACCCTGGATGGCATTCAAAAGGGTAGACTGCCCAACAATGAGTGTCCTGAGGAGGTCAATGACCTCCTCACTGGGGGCAGCAGGAGTAACTGGGGCAGGGCCTGAGGTGCCTGGGGCAAAGGAGATGCCCGCCTTCCTGGGCGAGCGGGAACGGAGCTCAGCGAAGGCTGAGGGGCTGCTGGGAGGGCGGGGCTGGTGCGCTGGGTGGCGGCTGTACCTGTTTTGGCAGTGGGCACGGATGTTGCCGCCACCGCTAGGGAGCTCCCTTCCGAGGACGTGTCGGTGTCGCTGACGTCTCCACGGGTCCCCGTTGTGGATCTCCCCTCGCCCTCCGTCTCACTTGTGTACTCAGAGTCTGATGTATGGCCCTCCGGGGCCATGTGAGATGCAGCTCCCTCGTGCGCCAATGCCACTTCTCCTCCACCTGATGATGCTAATGCACACATGAACAGGAAGACAAAGAAAATGGGGGGGGGGAGAAATGAAGACAGGTTGAGTGCATGCATTGGCAACACCGTTGTCAGAGAGGACAGACACAGAAGCCCCCTGAACTAGGCCGCGCAATCGGGGTACACTACTCAGTTATTGTGACTAGGCCTACAGGTTTCTGGACGACAAATGCACACATGGGTGAGGCCGGACCATGGATAGCTGTACTTGGCACCCTACAGAGGTGGGGGGCGGGGGCACAGGGCCGTGTCTAACGGAGGGGGCTAGCCTACAGAATGCGCCCTGGCCTGGAGATAGCCACAGCCCTCCTCCCCCACCCAGACACCTTCACTGCGCGCAAACATAGCAGAATGTGCTGATACTCACCCCCTTGTGTCTGCTGTGATGTCCTCACGTGCCCATCCAAATCGGGGTAGGCCACCGCCAGGATCCAGGACATCAGGGGGGTCAATTGTCGGCTGGCACCCCTCCTACGTTGGGAGGCCATCCCCAGCAGAGACTCGGCGTTCTTTCTGGTCCCGCGGCGGATGTCCTCCCACCTCTTTCGGCAGTGGGTGACCTGTCTGTTGTGGTCCCCCAGGGCCCGGACGTCCTTGGCGATGGCACGCCAAATGTCGATCTTCTGATGGGCGCTGACCTATGTGACATGTACAGGGTGGTAAAGGATATCGCATCAGTTTTCTGCCTGGTCAATGTGAGTGGCCCCCCCCTCCCCAACCTTGCCATGTGGCACATGCTCCCATCTTTCGTGCCTTGCACTCCTCATTCGCTCTCCTCCCCACCATCTTACATACACCCCACTCAACACAGGCATAGCCCATTCTACGTGCACCCTGTGTACTAACCTGTTGGTCTGGAGGACCGTAGAGTAGCGCATACTGGGGGAGGACCCCATCAACAAGTTTCTCCAATTCTTCGGAAGTGAAGGCAGGGCCCTTTCCCCAGTCGCAGCAGCCATTGTATCTCCCAGACCGAGGTCACAGCAGCACTTGCAGTATAGGTCCTCTCCTGTGGATGATCAGGTCTCGAGTGATTAAGCTAATAGAAAATGGCGGTAACGCCCGCGGCGGTGCGTACCTCGGCGGTGAGTGCCGCGACCGCCGGCGCACATCGTCATTGGCTCCTGAGACCCATAGGGTTCAATGTTAACCAATGCTGCTTTGCGCCGCGGACTTTGACCGCCTACCGCCACGGTGTGCCACGCCAGCGCAGTGACCTCACATCCCACTGTCACACTTCACAGGTCAGGCAGCCGCCATTTCAAGGGCCCACATGGCATGATTTCTACTGCGTCACACAGGCCTAGGCCTTGCATTGCCACTCATACAAGCCTTTCAATGCATAGCGATTCGTGTACTGTGCAAGCTGTGTGTACGAACCTGTGGGTTGCTTGACTTGGTGCTCCATGTTGTCCTCCCTAGGCACCGTCCGCTGCGACTTGCGAGGAGAAGGATGAATCCTCCCGTGTACCGACCGCTGGTGGACCTGTCGACAATGGAAGTACGACATATCATACTTACATACCTGCTTGACAGAGCAACTATACATGAACTGTGTGCCCAGCTGGAGCCAGACCTGATGTCCCCCATCCGCCAACTCACAGGGATTCCCCCTCTGGTGCAGGTTCTGTCAGTACTCCATTTTTTGGCAAGTGGGTCTTTTCAGACAACAGTGGCCATATCATCTGGGATGTCTCAGCCTATGTTTTCTAAGGTTTTGTCCAGAGTGTTGTCTGCCCTGATGAAATACATGCGGAGCTACATTATTTTCCCTGAGGTGGGCGAATTGGCTACAGTGAAGGGTGATTTCTATGCCCTTGGACACATCCCCAACATCATTGGTGCCATTGATGGGACCCATGTGGCTTTGGTACCCCCCAAAGAAAGTGAGCAGGTGTACAGAAACAGAAAAAGTTATCATTCAATGAATGTCCAGGTGGTCTGTTTGGCTGACCAGTACATCTCCCATGTAAATGCCAAGTTCCCTGGGTCAGCATCCCTTATGTGATGGAACAGCTACAGAGACACCGTGTGTGGCTAATTGGTGACTCTGGTTACCCCAACCTGTCGTGGCTACTGACCCCAGTGAGGAATCCCCGGACCAGGGCAGAGGAACGGTACAATGAGGCCCATGGCCGCACTAGGAGGATCATAGAAAGGACCTTCGGGGTCCTGAAGGCCAGGTTTAGGTGCCTGCATATGACAGGGGTATCCCTAATGTACTCACCAAAGAAGGTGTGCCATATCATCGTGGCCTGCTGTATGCTTCACAATCTTGCTTTGCAATGCCAGGTGCCTTTTCTGCAGGAGGATGGTCCAGATGGTGGTGTTGTAGCAGCTGTGGAGCCTGTGGAGAGTGAAGAGGAGGAAGACGACGGGGACGACACGGACAACAGGGATACAGTCATACAACAATATTTTCAGTAGCACACAGGTAAGAATCAGCCACGCCATTTTACATTTACTTAAGGCCTCATGGGTCTCCACTGTCTGTGTTTCCCCCCAGTTCCTGTTAACTGATTTGTGACTTTCCCTTCCCTTTGCAGAGCTGTATGACCCACTGCCTGACTTCAGCTTTGTTTGCCCATGGACTAAAGCTTATTGAAATTGGTATGTTGTCATCACAAAGTAACTGGACATTATTGCACCGTTATGTGTAATACATTTGTAAAGAATACAAGCAGACTCCTGTTATTTTAAGTGCAATAAGTGATTTATTTTAAGTTCTACATATAGGTTCATGATTGTGAAACGGTGATGGGTGGGGGTGGAGTAATGTCCATGGCAGAGTCCAGTTCTCAGTCGCACAGGTGCATAGTCCATATGCCTGTGGAAGGAAGGAGCAGGGGCAGTTCAAGGTTGGACAGGGTGACAATGTGGGACAGTGGGATGACATCAGGAGGTATCTTTGGCTGGCGGGGGTCTTGCAATCCTACTCTGTCTTCTTGTGAGATCTCAGGTTCCGCTTGCGGGGTGGTTCTTCTTCTGCAGGAGGTGGGGTTCTGGTGGCCTGTCGTTGTGTGGGGGCCTCATGTCCACTAGCGCCGGCGGAGGTGGTAGGCTGTTCCTGGCCTGGGCTAGTGATAGGGGCCCTTTGGGGTGCTACATGGTCAAGCAATGTGGTGACGATCTGGGTAAGGGCCACGACGATGGTCCCCATTGCGGAACCGATGTTCCTCAGTTCCTCCCTGAACCCCATGTACCGTTCCTCCTGCAGTTCCTGGATCTCCTGGAACCGGGCCAGTACCGTCGCCATCGTCTCCTGGGAGCGGTGGTATGCTCCCATGATGGAGGAGAGGGCCTCTTGGAGAGTCGGTTCCCCGGGCCTGTCCCCCCTCGTCGCACAGCATCCCTCCCAGTTCCCCTGTGTCCCTGGGGCTCTGTCCCCTGGACGGTGTGCCCACTACCACTGCCCCCAGGTCCCTGTTGTTGTTGGGGTGGTGGGTCAACCTGGGTGCCCTGTAGTGGTGGACACACCGCTGATTGACGTGTCCTGGAGACAGAGGCATGGGCCCGCTGGGTGGGAGCTGTGCTGGTGTTCCCAGACGGGGTTGGGTCTGGTGTAGCCTGTGCCTCCCTGTGGGGAACCGCCTGTCCAGAGGTCCCCGATGGGCCGGGCTGGTCATCTGGCTCCAGGGAGACAGAGCTGCTGTCATCGCTAGGGGCCTCTTCTGGGGGTGGGATGGACATCTCTGGACCCTCCGTGGCGGTGTGGTGGCGTTCGGGTCCTGCAGGGGTATAAAGGTATGGTTATGGCTTCTGTGTGAGGCATTTCGTGTGATGGGTGGGTGTTCGTGTACCCAAGTGCAGGCATTTCCTTGTGGGGGCTTTTGTGAGGGTGGCTTGTGGGGGTGATGTGTGTGTGCAGTGGGCATGCTTTGGTGATGGGTGTCCATGCTTTGTGGTCGCATGCAGGGCATGGTGTTGGGATGGGTGGGTTGTGATGGTGAGCCATTTACAAGGAGTTGGTGTGATGGGGTGGGGGTCAGGGTGGGGGTATGATTTGGCATGCAGGTGGGGTGGGGGTGGGAAGCAGTAGTGAAGATTTGACTTACCAGAGTCCATTCCTCCACCTACTCCTGCGAGGCCCTCAGGATGCAGGATGTGCAAGACTTCCTCCTCCCATGCGGTAAATTCTGGGGGAGTAGGTGGGGGTCCGCCGCCAGTCTCCTGCACCGCAATGTTGTGCCTTGATACCATGGAACGCACCTTCCCCCGTAGGTCGTTCCATCTCTTCCTGATGTCCTCCCGATTGCGTGGATGCTGTCCCACCGCGTTAACCCTGTCCACTATCCTTTGCCATAGCTCCATCTTCCTGGCAATTGTGGTGTGCTGCACCTGTGCCTCGAAGAGCTGGGGCTCTACACGGACTATTTCCTCCACCATGACCCTGAGTTCGGCGTCACTGAACCTGGGGTGTCTTTGGGGTGCCATGGGGTGGTGTGGTTGAGCTGTGGGGTGGCGTTTGTGGTGATGAGTGTGGTGCGTGTGGTGGTGTGTGGTGTTTGGTGCATGGATTCTGTGTGGGTGATGGTGTTGTGTGCCTCTGTGTTGTGGGATTGTCTATTCTGTGCTCTCTCTCTAGCCTTCGTCAATGATTTCGGGTCGTAGGGGCTTGTGGGTGATGTGGGTGTGTGTTTTATATTGTGTTGGGTGTGTGGGAGTGGTGTTAGTATGTGTATCAGGTGTGTGTATTTCAAACTGACCAATGTGGCTGAGTTTTCTATGTGTGTGTGTATTTTGACCGCGGCGGTGTGTACCGCCAATGGAATACCGCGTTTGAAAGACCGCCGCGTGGATTTGTGGGTCGGAATGGTATGGGCGTATTTCTGTTGGCGTGACGGTGGAGGTTTGGTCATCGCCATTTTTTCGCTGATCTTTGGTGTGGCGGACTTTTGTGGATGTCGGGTTTTTGGCGGTTTGCCAGTTGCGGGTCAGAATGACCGTGGCGGTTTACCGCGGCCGCGGCGGTGTTATGGCGGGCTTCTGGCCGGCGGTAAGCGCCTTTTACCGCCGAGGTCAGAATGACCCCCTATATCTATGCAACTGTCCTATACTATATCTATCTTTCTCTTTCTCTCACATTCTCACTTCCAGCTGCCTTTTTGGTAACTTCACCTTTCTTACACTTGCTCCAACCTCTCCCACTCAGTCCCTTTATCATCTCACTCTCATTGTCACACCTTTCTCTCTCCGTCTCTTTCTCCAACTCTCACCTTTACCTCAGTAATTCCAGCCTCCTCTCCTCTGTTCTTCTCCTTTCCTGATCGACTAGCACTCTCCAACTCTTAACAGTGCTGTATTTTACTTTTTGCTCAATAGATTAAATCCACAGACCTGGAGGGTCATATTTCATGGTGGGACCTTTAAATGTCAACAGCAATTAAATATAGTAATTCAATGTTTTTGCTTGTGCTTCGTGAGGAAGATAAAGTGAAGTGATGAGCTGTGCTGCAGGCTATTGCCAGACAGCAGCTGCTCTGATATGGTCTGCGTGCCTTTACACACAGGCTATAGAAGTGATTGAGGGCCCCTTTCCAAGGTTGAGGCACCAGTCCTCCTTCGCACTGCAGTCCCTTCTGTTATGCCCCTGACCCCAGAGCTTGTCAGCCTGAAAAGAAAATGGAGTAGCTTGCATCCATTTCCCAATACTGCTATTGTGACACACTTTCTAACTATCTCATAGTCTCCCACATACGTTCCCATTTGTTGCTGTATTACTTCCTAGTGAGGTTTTTGATAAGTGGAGCACCAGGAAGAGAGGATGTGAAATAGCCAATTGGAGAAGGGACCAAAACAAGAAAAGATACAGCATTGGGAAGGGCAATAAATTTGGAGGCTTATGAGCAAGAGGTCGATGCTGTCGGAAAGTTACTTTTTAAGAGGCTACGCTGGTGCAGGTTTCTCAAAATTACATCTCTGAGGTAAGGCAAAGCCATTCTGTATGGCTTTGCATGGCCTTGTGGATATGGAGTAACGCAAGGCATTGTAAAGCGCTGCAATGCCTTACTCTGCGTCAAGGAGACGTTCCATTTGCATTACGGTGGGTGCTCCTATGGATTTTGAGACTGCCCCAGATTTACAAAACCAGGTAAGTCTGGGGCAGCTGCTGGACAACGTTGCCTTTCTTCCAATTTTTTGATTCAGAAACGGTGCTCTGGGGGGGTGACATAACAGCTTATCCCACCCACACTAGAGTTCAATTGGATTTTTGGACTCAGACAACAATGGGTAATCAGATACATCAAACACGCATCAATGGCATAAGACATCTAAACACTTATGACCAATAGAAAAAAACTCCAAACTGAATCAATTTTCAAAGCTTATATATAATCTCAGAGGCAATTTTTTTTTAATGGTATGCAAAACTCAATTATAAACATAAAAACATAAAAAACATGGGCTGACCGAAACGTCTGAAGAAATTCAGCATACTAAACATCAATTCTATTAGACACTTCAATAAGATGACACAAATTAATAAGACATTGATTTGCACAACAGAAACAGATCTCAAAGTAGTTGATGGTGACATTGGTCAAATTCAAACAACAATAATAACATTTTAGGCTTGGCCATTCCTACTCCTATTACAAATTTGTACTTGCATGTGTGGGGATGGACTAACACATGTGGGCAAAACAAAAAGAAGGGAAGACAAAATTAATTTGGAAAATCATCCAACTAGGGCAAATCATTATAAAATACAATATAAAATACACTGGTGTAAATCATCTAAACTGAAAAGGAATCATGAAATATAGCATTGCAGATTGTATACCTCTCATCATTGGACAGCAGACAGGAAGGATTCGTCAATTCCAGAGCGCTTGCAGCTTCACACCATGAGTAGGCATCGGTATCAGGGACAGTGCAGAACACGATCTGCACATAGGGTAAGAGAGTAGTTCAGAATTCATTGGGCATATTAGTACTGAACAGCATAGGTATTTGGGCATTTGGAGTGGGTGAACATAAGCAGCAAGAGGAAAACAGCTTTGAGAATGGTTAGAAAGGACTGACTCCAACGGTATCAAGAAGTGGACTCTCCTAAAGTTCACAAGTCTCTCTCTAATTAGAAAAGACTATAGAGCCTTGATTGGTCCTCAGAGTGAACTCATCTTACACAAATGTATCAATATCCAATGAAAATTATATACGTCAATCAGATTTGCAACTATTCCGGATTTTCTTAGGGAAGGTGCAAAGTCATTTCGATTAATTCATTCAGTTCGATTAGAAAATAACAATTTGTATAAGAATTTAAACTTTACAATTCTATCCCAGGGTAAAACAGATGATTCTAACATTTCTCATTGGAATTCAGTAATACTTGTCTCCCATCCATTAGCTCAAACAAATATTATTGTTAAATTTTGAGGTCAACGGAACCAGTTACCATCTCTAAAAAAATAAGACATTCTCTACCACATGAGCAACCTAAGAAATAATTCAGGCCAAATGAAATATGAGGAATTGGCACTTCTCACTATTGCTATGAAAATGAATCTTCAGGCCTAGTCTGGCTAAGAAAGTCTAAATACATAATTCTAATTACTAAACACTTATGCTAATGCGTACCATGCAATTATAACGTGTGAAAATAAAGTCATTTAATTGCAGTCATTACTAATGCGTAACATTAGAAAATTGAAACATGCATTTATTTCTCTGCACACACATATATATTTCTTAATTTTCTATTTCAAAGCAGCCAAAACCACAAAAACTACACTTCCCAGCAAACTCTTGACCACTAAATACAGGATGAGGGGCAGTCAGATCACCAGTCGGTCATGATCTTAGTCTATGGTGGTCATTATGAACATGACGCTAATGACTGCCACGCTGGCGATGGCGGTCATTACTGCCAACGGCATGGCGGTCCAGACTGCCATATTCTGAACACAGTAGTGAACTGGCTGCAAAGTTCACTTCCAACCACATCCAGGCCAGAAATGACCGCCGGGTCAACGGTAGGCACATTCAACCCAGTGGTGGAGGCCGAATCTGGCTGTGGGATTATGATCCCATTTCCACCAGGAGTTTCCTGGTGGGATACCCCACCAGGTAATCCCTGTTGGAAGCATATGGGTGACAGGAATTCTCATTCCTGTCACCTGTATATGACAGGCCAGGCCCCCCCTTGCCACTGACCCCCACCCCGCCAACACTGAAAACCGACCTCCCAACCCTCCTCCCCCAAATCTCCATGTAAGCCTCCCAGCTCCTCCCTCACCATCCCCCATCCCCAACATACATGTTCCCCCCAAATCCCAAAGCCCCACATCCTCAAGCACCCATACACCTACATGCACATATGCATTCATACAATCAGACACACATACACCCATCACAAACACTCATGAGCCTCCCATGCATGCACTCACACACTCACAGACACACACTTCCCCTCCTTCCCTCTCGGACAGCACTTACCTGTTCCATGGCACTGCTCCAGGAGGGAACAAGCTTCTTAGATGCTGCTCCGCCGGCATCGCAGCATCTCCATACATCGCCACACCTATAACTGCATTAGAGGCGTGGCGGGGTATGGAGTGACGTGGCGACAAGGGTGGAGCAGCATCCACCCCCACAACGGACCGCTAGCAAGGTGCAGGGTGGGCCTCATTAATGAGGCTCCATGCATCAAAATATGGCCGTAAGCCTGCCACCGCCACTAGTGGTCTTCTGTCAACCGTCAGCATGGTCAGCGGTGGGCTATCCCACCATGTTCTAAATGAGGGCCTATGTACACAGCAGTACCTAGAAAATAACAGCCTTGCTTGATTTAATGAAATATAACACTCCATGAATGAAATGGAAGTACATCACCCAAATTATCACCTCAGAAATTAGTGAACAACTTCTTTTGAATCCCCTAGTGACTCACCTGGAATATCCAGAAGCCCTGATGCTTGAGCTTTATATATGTCCTGTTGAGATGAAGCCCCAATAAGAATCAGAAGCCGCAGCAAATGAAGCTGAAAGGATCAAGAACATTTGTAACATAGAAAATTTAATTGGAGGGAAAAAAAATATCTGACAAGATAATGAGGGCCATATTTATGACCCAGTTTACTTCGCTCTTGCACCCCTTATTGTAGTGCAAGAGCATCACAAACCTTAAGTTAGATTTATAAATCTCGAGTAATATAACGCAGTGGAAATCACTGTGTTACATCACCTCTGTGAGTGTTGAGTGGGTGTTCCCACACAACATCCATGAATTCTGACACATTCCCAGATCTACAAAAACTTTTAACCCTGATAATGCGCCAAAAAGATAGGCCTCCTCAGGAGAGGTGTAACAAGTAGAAATATGTTTATTTCTCCTCATTTTTTTCTTTTTCTATGTGTGCTGCACAATGCAGCACACATAGAAACAGGAAAAAGCATCTCACTATTGTTTTTGTGCAAGAGGTTGCCCCCTGCACAAAAACAAGTCTTCTTTCAATGTGCCTGCAGTGGCACTAGGCTGCATAAAGTGCACTTACGCAGGGCAAAGGATATGAATGTGTGGTTCTCTTTTTGTACCACACATTCCTACCCTTTCCCATTGACGCAGTGCAGAGCAGCTAGGTGACTTGCTGCGTGATTATTCCCATAATTATGCCCCTGAAAGTGGTGAGATGATATGTACTCTCATGTGTTTAATGTAATCACGTCTTTCAGTATTCTAGCTACAACAACATGCATTTCATTACAGAACCATAGGAGCCAATTGTGCCTATTTATAACCTATTGATGTCTACCAAATACAAATGAGCCACCAGTTTTCTCCATCATTTTCACTCAAAGGCATAGCCTCAGCACGTCCGATTATGAGACAAAATATGGCCATAAAATATAGTTTTACGTTTCTATGCAATCTTGGTTCCCCAGTATTCTGAACAAAAAGGATCACTTAAGATTTGCAAGTAGTTTTTCGTTCATATCTTGCAAGTTTTTTTACACACAAAACATACATTTTGGCCCTCATTACAACATTGGCAGTAAAAGCCGCTTACTGCTGTGCAGAAGACCGTCAACACACCGCCGCGGCCGCAGAATTCCGCCACAGCTAATATGACCCCCACACAAGTCCACCACACCAAAGGTCAGTGATAAACTGGTGAAAACAAAATCTCCACCGTCACGCCAACAGAAATACGCCCACACTATCACGACACACGAATCCACGTGGCGGTCTTTCAACCTCGGTATTCCATTGGCGGTACACACCACAGCGATCAAAATACACACACATTTACAAAACACAACCACATTGGACAATTCAAAATACACACACCTGATACACATACACACACCACTCCCACACACCCATTACAATATAAAACACACACCCACATCACCCACAAACCCCTACAACCACAATTACTGAGAGAAGGCCAGAGAGAGACACCACAAACAACTACCAAGCATCCACAGGCACACAATACCATCACCCACAGAATTTCCACGCACTTCACACAACACACCACTAAATATCACCCACTTATCACTATACACACCACCCCACACATCACCCACACCACTCCATGGCACGGCAAAGACACCCCAGGTTCTCTGAGGAGGAGCTCAGGGTCATGGTGGAGGAAATCGTCCGGGTACAGCCACAGCTATTCGGATCACAGGTGCAGCACACCTCCATAGCTAGGAAGATGGAGGTATGGCGAATAGTGGACAGGGTTAACGCAGTGGGACAGCACCCAAAAAATAGGGATGACATCAGGAAGAGGTGGAACGACCTACGGGGGAAGGTGCGTTCCGTGGTCTCAAGACACCACCTTGCAGTTCAGCGGATTGGCTGCGGACCCCCACCTCCTCCCCCACAACTAACAACATGGGCGGAGCAGGTCTTGGCGATTCTGTATCCTGAGGGTCTCGCAGGAGTAGATGGAGGAATGGACTCTGGTAAGTCAAAGCTTTACTATTACATTCCCCCACCCTACCTGCATGCCATCACATACCCCCACCCTCACCCCCATCACTCCTACTCCTCACAAATGTCCCACTATCACAACCCACCCATCCCAACACCAAGCCCTGCATGCAACAACAAAGCATGGACACCCATCACCAAAGCATGGCCACTGCACATACCCATACACCCCCCTAAACCACCATCACACAAGGTCCTACACAGGAATGGAAGCACTGGGGTACACGGACACCCACCTATTGCACATCATGGCACACACAGATGTAATAAACATCTTTTTATACCCCTACAGGACCCCTACCCAACGTCACTGGACAGGAGGGTCCACACATGTCCACACCACCAACAGAAGAGGCCCACAGTGATGACAGCAGCTCTGTCCAACTGGATCTAGATGACCAGCCCGGCCCATCGGCGACCTCAGGACAGTCGGTTCCCCTCACACAGTCACAGGCCACTACAGACCTTCCCCCCTCTGGAAACACCAGCACAGCACCCACCCTACGGGCCCATACCTCTCTCCCCAGGACACGTCAATAAGCAGTGTGTCCACCACTACAGGGAACCCAGGATAATCCACCACCCCAACAACAACAGGGACCTGGGGGCAGTGGTAGTGGGCACACAGTCCAGGGGATGGAGGCCCAGGAACACAGGGGAACTGGGAGGGCTGCTGTGCAACGGGGGGAGGACAGGCCAAGGGAACCCACTCTCCACGAGGCCCTCTCCTCCATCATGGGAGCCTACCACCACTCCCAGGAGACGATGTCAACGGTACTGGCCAAGTTTCAGGAGACCCAGCGCCTGCAGGAGGAACAGTATTTGGGCTTCAGGGAGGAACTCAGAGCCATCAATTCCACTCTGGGCACCATCGTAGAGGTGCTGAAGGAAGTACTCAACACCAGGAGGGACACTGTGGCACAACAAGGGGCCCCTGACACTAGCATGGCCGATGAACTGCCCACCACCTCCGCCGGCGCTAGTTTGACAGGAGGCACCGCCACAGGACAACCACACCACCACCCCACTCCCTCCAGAGGGAGAACCACCCCGCAAATGGTCCCTGAGATCCAGGACAAAGACAGAGAACAATGCCAAGACCCCGGCCAAAAAAAGTGACTACCCTGAATGTCAGCTTACTGTCCAACTTTGTCACCTTGTCCATCCTCAAACTGCCCCAGCTCCACTTCCTATGCCCATCTGGGCAATGTACCTGTGAGACTAATAGACTGGACTCTGCCATGGACATTCCTCCACCATCACCCCTCACCATTTTACAACCCCCCTCCAATATTGAGCACTTAAATAAACACCCTTGAAGCACAAAACAATCTGGAGTCATTTTGTGAATTCGAAATGGTGTATTAGCAATTACAGTGGCAAAATGCTCTTTCAATTGTAATGTCAACATACCTATGTCACAAAGCTCTAGTCCATGAGGAAACAAAGCAGATGTCACACTGTGGGACACACATCTGTAAAATCGTAAGGGAAAGTGACAACTCAGTGACCATACACTGGGTGAAAACGACAGACAGTAGAGAGGTAGTAGTGTTAAAGTACATGTAGTAGGCAGGTTTGTATTCTTACCTGTGTCTCACTGGAAATATTGCAATATCACAGAGTTCCTGTTGTCCATGTCCTCTTCTTCTGCTTCCTGGGCTTCAATGTCCACAGGACCACAGCTGCAACAACACCGCCATCTGGACCATCCTCCTGCAGAAAAGGTACCTGTCATCACAAAGCTAAGTTGTGAAGCATACAGCAGGCCACAATGATCTGGCACACCTTCTTTGGTGAGTAGAATAGGGATCCACCTGTCATATGGAGGCACCTGAACCTGGCCTTCAGGAGGCCGAAGGTCCGCTCTATTATCCGCTGAGTTCGCCCATGGGCCTCATTGTAGCATTCCTCTGCCCTTGTCCTGGGATTCCTCACTGGGGTCAGTAGCCATGACAGGTTGGGGTAACCAGAGTCACCTGCAAATGGCGAGGGACAACTGTTAAACACATACTAACCTGTAGGGATATCCCCAGACCCAGAAAACCATTCCCACTGACTTGCTTCCAGGTGCTCACCTATTAGCCACACACGGTGCCTCAGGAGTTGACCCATCACATAAGGGATGCTGCTATTCCGCAGCATGTAGGCATCATGCACTGAGCCAGGGAACTTGGCATTAACATGGGAGATGTACTGGTCCGCCAAGCACACCATCTGCAAATTCATGGAATGATAACTCTTCCAGTTTCTGTACACCTGTTCACTCCTGCGGGGGATACCAAAGCCACATGGGTCCCATCAATGGCACCTATGATGTTGGGGATATGTCCCAGGGCATAGAAGTATCCTTTCACTGTAGGCAAGTCCTCCACCTGAGGGAAAACGATGTAGCTCCTCATGTGTTTCAGCAGGGCAGACAACACTCTGGACAACACGTTGGAAAACATAGGCTTGGATATCCCTGATGCTATGACCACTGTTGTTTGAAATGACCCACTTGCAAGGAAATGGAGTACTGACAGCACCTGTACTTGAGGGGGGATTCCTGTGGGATGGTGGATAGCTGACATCTGGTCTGGCTCCAGCTGGGTACACAGTTCTTGGATTGTGGCACGGTCAAGCCTGTAGGTGATGATCACATGTCTTTCCTCCATTGTCGACAGGTCCACCAGCGGTCTGTACACCGGAGGATGCCGCCATCTCCTCACTTGTCCCAGCGGACGGTGCCTATGAAGGACAACAGTGAGCACAGAGTCAAAGAACTCAGAGGTACGTACCCACAGCTTACACAGAACGTGAATCATAATGCGAAAATTGGCCTGTATGTGTGTTGAGGCTAGGCCTAGGTATGTGTGACGCAGTTAAAAATTAAGCCATGTGGGCCCCTGAAATGGCAGCTGCCTGACCTGTAAAGTGGGACAATGGGATGTGAGGTAACTGCGCTGGCGTTGTACACCGTCTCGTAGGCGATTGAAGACCGCGGCGCAATGCTGCATTGGTTAACATTGGACCCTATGGGTCCCAGGAGCCAATGAAGATGTGCGGCGGCGGTGACGGTACGCACCGCCGCGGACGTGACCACCATTTTCTATCTGTTCAATCACTCGATACCTGATCTTTGACAGGAGAGGACCTACACTGCAAGTGCTGCTGTGACCTCGGTCTGGAAGAGACAATGGCTTGTGCGTCTGGGGAAAGGGCCCCTGCCTTCACATCGGAGGAGTTGGAGAAACTTGTGGATGGGGTCCTCCCCCAGTACACGCTACTCTACGGTCCTCCAGACAAACAGGTAAATACACTGGGAGCATGCTGTATGGGCTATGCCTGTGTGGAGTGGATGAAAGATGGGGGGGGGAGATTGAGGCGTGCATGAAACGACAGTGAGTGCATGTGCATCATGGCAAGGGTAGGGGTGGGGGCCAATGACTGTGACAGTGCATTTGGTAATAACTTTTCTTTCCCCCTGTACAATTCATGTAGGTCAGCGCCCACCAGACAAAAGATATTTGGCGTGCCATCGCAAGGACGTCAGGACCCTGGTGGTCTACCACAGACGGAGCACCCACTGCAGTAAGAGATGGGAGGACATTCGCCGCTGGAGCAAGAAGATGGCAGAGGCCCAGCTGGGGATGGCCTCCCAACGTGGGAGGGGTGCCCGTCGCACCATGACCCCCCTGATGTTCAGGATCCTGGCGGTGGCGTACCCAGAGTTGGATGGGAGCTTGGGGGCATCACAGCAGCCACAAGGGGGTGAGTACACTCTCACTCTGCTGATTTTGCGCGCATTGGAGGTGTCTGGGTGGGGGAGGTGGGCTGTGGGTTTCCCTAGGCCAGGGCGAGTTTAGTAGGCAAGGTCCCCTTGTTCTGGCAGACCCTGTGGCACACCACCCCACCTGTGTACAGTGCCAAGTACACCTAGTCAGGCTCCTGTGTCATCCCTGTGTGCAGATGGCGTCCATGGCTTTGTAGGCCATGTCCCAGGGATTGAACATTGGAGCCCAAGTGTGCGGCGTAGTGCAGGGGGCTTCTGTGTCTGTCGTATCCGCCAACGGTAGCGGTAATGCATGCATTCAACATGTCTTTCTTCTGTCGTCCCCCCACTTTTTGTGGTCTCCCTGTTCCTGTGTGCGTTAGCATCATCAGGCGGAGGAGCAGTGGCACCGGAGCAGGAGGGAGCTGCATCCCACATGGCCCTGGAGGGCGAGACAACAGACTCGGAGTTCACCAGTGGGATAGAGGGCGAGGGGAGCTCCATGGCGGGACAGGAGCTGACACCTGCGACGCGGACTCCTCTGATGGGAGCTCCCTTGTGGTGGCGGCAACATCTGTGCCCCCCGCATCTACAGGTACAGCCGCCACCCCTCCTACCAGCACCGCCCTCCCAGCAGCCCCTCAGCCTTTGCCCCGTGCCCGCTCACCCAGGAGGGTGGGCATCACCTTCGCCCCAGGCACCTCAGCCCCTGCCCCAGTCACTCCTGCTGCCCTCAGTGAGGAGGCCATTGACCTCCTCAGGTCCCTCACTGTTGGGCAGTCTACCATTTTGAATGCCATCCAGGGTGTAGAAAGGCAGTTGCAACAAACAAATGCATTCCTGGAGGGCATTCATTCTAGTAAGGCGGCCCTTCAGCAAGCTTTTCAGACTCTGGCCTCAGCACTGATGGCAGCCATTGTTCCTGTGTCTAGCCTCCCCCCTCCAACTTCCTCCACCCAGACCCAATCCCCTCTACCTCAGCCTATCCCAAGCACACCTTCAGACCAGCATGCACACACAGCAACACACAAGGGAAGATCAGGCAAACATAAGCACCACACATCCCACAGGCACTCACGCAAGCATCACACACATGCAGACACACCAACAACCACTGCCTCCACTGTGCCCCCCTCCTCCTCGTCTCCCTCCTCCCTCCAAGTCTCATCTACACTCAGACCTGCATGCAATACATCTACAGCCACTACTACCATCACCAGCACACACACCACCACACCCCGCTCACATGCAGTCACCACCCCCACTGCCATTCACACGTCCCCGTGTCCTCTCCCAGTGTGTCTGTGACGCCACCTCCCAAGATACACAAACGCAGGCACACACCCACCCAACAGCCATCCACCTCACGACAGCCTCCAGCGCATGCACCTTCACCCAAAGTCACCGAACGAACACCTCCTTCAACCACAACCTCTTCCTCCACTCCCGAACCCCCTCCAGCTACCCGTTCCAGTGTTTCCCAAAAACTTTTCCTGTCCAACCTTGACCTCTTTCCCACACCTCCCCCACCCCGTCCGTCTCCTGGGGCCCGACTCTCCAGGTCCCAACCTAGCACCTCAGCCACAATATCTCTGGAACCAGTGGTGCCTGTAGTCACCGGAATCTGGAGTGCACCGGCCACCAGGGCAGACAGTGTGGCACGGAGCCACAGCACGAACAGTCCCCCACCTGTGAAGCATCAAAAGTTGGCCAGTGCCCGGCGGGAGAGGGGGAAGACTCCAGCCACCAAAGCCACTTCCAGGGGTACAGGTGGGAGTGTCTAGTCAGCTGCGACACCTTCCAAGGTGGGGAAGGGCCACAGGAAAGTCAGCAGGTCTGGCAAGAGCAACACGGCGGAGAAGACCTCCATCATCCCCGCTGCCCAGGAGGCCACCGCCATCATCCCCGCTGCCCAGAAGCCCACCGCCATCATCCCCGCTGCCCAGGAGGCCACCGCCATCATCCCGCTGCCCAGGAGGCCACCGCCATCATCCCCGCTGCCCAGGAGGCCACCGCCACCGCCAGCACCTGCCCTGCTGCCCAAGAGGCCACCGCCACCAGCCCCGCTGGTCCAGACAGGACCGCCAGCACCAGCCCCGCTGGGCCAGACAGGACCACCAGCCCCGCTGGGTCAGACAGGACCGCCAGCACCAGCCCCGCTGGGCCAGACAGGACCGCAAGCACCAGCCCCGCTGGGCCAGACACGGCCGCCAGCACCATCCCCGCTGGGCCATGAAGGACCGCCAGCACCAGCCCCACTGGGCCATGAAGGACCGCCAGCACCAGCCCTGCTGGGCCATGAAGGACCGCAAGCAGTTGAGTCACTGCAAAGAACCCCGCCGCAACAAGCACCGCTGAACAGGGCACCGCCGCAACAAGCACCGCTGAACAGGGCACCGCCGCCACAATCACCACTGAACAGGGCACCTCCACCGCCGCAACAAGCACCGCTGAACAGGTCACCGCCGCCACAAGCACCGCTGAACAGGGCACCACCGCCACAAGCACTGCTGAACAGGGCACCGCAGCAACAAGCACCGCTGAACAGGGCACTGCCGCCACAAGCACCGCTGAACAGGGCACTGCCGCCACATGCACCGCTGACCCATGAGCGCCAAGGGCACTGACGCTACTGAATCCGTCACAAGCAGGATGAAGCACTCTGGGCACCAAGCCCACTCCAGAACCAGTGGAGAGATACATCCACTACCTCAGTCCTTGGCAGGATGAAGCACTCTGGGCACCAAGCCTCCACCAGAACCAGTGGAGATATACATCCACTACCACAGTCCTTGGCAGGATGAAGCACTCTGGGCACCAAGCCCCCTCCAGAACCAGTGGAATGATACATCCACTACCTCAGTCCTTGGCAGGATGAAGCACTCTGGGCACCAAGCCCCCTCCAGAACCAGTGGAGATTTACATCCACTACCTCAGTCCTTGGCAGGATGAAGCACTCTGGACACCAAGCCCCCTCCAGAACCAGTGGAGACTGTCATCCACTTGAGAGACTGTGGCTTTGCACTTTCCAGGATTGAACAGTGGGCAACCCACCCACTGTAGAGGCTTGAGAGACTGTGGCTTTGCACTCCCCAGGATAAAGCAGTGGGCAAACCACCCACTGTAGAGACTTGAGAGACTGTGGCTTTGCACTCCCCAGGATTGAACAGTGCGCAAACCACCCACTGTAGAGACTTGAGAGACTGTGGCTTTCTCTCCCCAGGATGGTACAGTGGGCAAACCACCTACTGTAGAGACTTGAGAGACTGTGGCTTTGCACTCCCCAGGATTGAACAGTGGGCAAACCACCCACTGTAGAGACTTGAGAGACTGTGGCTTTCACTCCCCAGGATGGTACAGTGGGCAAACCACCCACTTGTGAGACTTGAGAGACTGTGGCTTTGCACTCCCCAGGATGAAGCAGTGGGCAACCCACCCATTGTAGAGACTTGAGAGACTGGCTTTGCACTCTCCAGGATTGAACAGTGGGCATGTGGCCCCCTCGTGGATTTGGCATTGTGCACTCAACAGGCGGAGGTGCCCCCCTTTTCCCTCCCCCTGAGGTGCCTGTTTTATTGCTATCTGATGCCCCTGCAGTGTTCTCTCCGTCATGGTCGGGGATCTTGTGTGGGCCTCGCCCATAGCGTGTGGGCCCAGTGTTCCACGGACTTCAATGGAGCACTACCTGGACTACTATTCTTGGTGTATGTTTATAGTGTATATATGTATATTTTTGCGTACTGCATTTTATTTGGTCTTTGCATTCTTCTGGGGGGGTTGGGGGTGTAACTATAATGTATCATGATGTATTTGTGTGTGTGTTGTCGTGGGTGAGGGCGGGGGTGGGGGTGTTGCGTGTTACGTGTTGCGTGTGTGTGTCCCTGTTTTTTCCCTCCCCCCTCTCCTGTGTCGTAGGTGCAGTACTCACCGTGGAACTTTGCCGCCGGCGTTCGTGCTCCTAGTAGAGGAGCAAGAAGATAAGGGATGGCAAGATCTGCAGCTCTGGGTCCATGGTGTCCTGGTTCCTCGTGGAGTGTGTAGAGGTGAGCGTTTTCCCTTCAAAGTCCTGTTTCTGCCGTGTTTTTGTCCGTGGTGAATCCCCCCTGGAAAAGGTGGCGGATTGGTAGGTTGTGATACTGTGGGTGGTACTTTGTCCTCCGCCTGTCTGTTGGCGGTGACAGCCAAGCTGTTTGTTTGTACCGCCGTGGCGGTCAGAGTGTTAAAATGGCTGTCTTTGTTGGCGGTTTCTGCCACAGTCGTAATTCCAATTTTTTTACCGTCGGCCTTTTGGTGGTCTTACCGCCGCCAGGGTTGTAATGACCACCTTTGTGTTTATGATATTGAAAATGCCATTTACTCTCATTTTGGTGGAAAAAAATTCATGTTTTTGAATATTCAACATAATATTAAAAACAAACTTTCTGCATGCATTCTCTAATATCACTTTTCTTGCACATCAAACTTTTTTGAGTTGACCATAATTCAACTTTCTTGAAGACAATGAGTCCAATGTATAACATATTTGTAATGTGACACTAGGATTATATTGAATATTATAGGCGCTCATATTTGCTACAATATTTCTATTGTAACACACAAAGTCTGTGGCAGAACAAACCTTAGCTAATTTCAATGTCTTCTGTGGAGATTGGACTTACTTTTAAAAGTGTATCCAAGGAATGAGCAGATGCCAAATTTCCAGAGTTCAAGAGTTAAATTCCATCCCATGGCTGAAATATGATGGCTGCATGCCTCTCTCACTCATCCTCAACAAAGCAGACAGTTTTGCTGTCATTCTTCATGTTCTTCTCATATTTCTACAAAGAACTTCTTGTTATTTGATCAGATAATGGGCATCAACAGATGAAGGACCATTCTTGTCTAGAGAGGGTGTAGAAGATAAAAAACAATCAAGGTCTGCAAAAGATGGACACTTGTTTGTTAGAAGGTGATGATGTGGACAAATAGAAAGCATGGTATATTATACTCGGAGTGAGTTGAGGTTCCCTGGTTGGTAGAAATGCTTGTTTGTGCCATGCACATAAGTAGAGCACCATAATATACTATTGTACATTAGTGGAACAAGCGTTTTAGGATGCAAGGATTGATGTACAGGTATTAATGACAAAGAGTGTTGCATAGGTTCTCAATATCCTAATGAGACTACTGGATTCAGGAATCACTTGTACGCTGGCGGACTGAGTCTGACCCCACACCATGTGACACCTGTCGGCCTAATCTGTGTTTGTTCCGGCTAACTAGAAGTGTCTCATCTCCACAGGGATGATGGGGCAACCGGCACATGAAATATATGACTCCTTAGAGGAATCGTGGTCACCCAGATCTCATCCGTTTCTCTCAATAACATTAGTCTCACGTTTGCAAGGACAATCACAGGCAGAGAAAAGTTCAATAAGGTTGTATTAAAGTAACTGCATCTTAGATAGTAAAGCATGGATTGCAATAACTAGGACGATGATGCGCAATAAGAATAAAATTGTGACAAGGAGAGTGAAGCACAAGAATAATGCTACCATTCTGTCACTAAGGTTTGTAGGGATAGTTCCTACCTAAGCTATGTTAGAGCACCACATGTTAAGCTCTAATTATGCCTTTCAGATTCCCACTGGGAAGAAATTATCCCTCATACCTGAGCAAGAGGCCTGTAGAATACATAAGCAGCTGTAGTGAAGCAATCGGTAATCAGCATACATTCGTGGTCATCTGGCTGGAATCGCCTTCTAACGTACATGGGTCAAAGTAGTGTTTTTATAATAAAACATCTGATTTTCAAAGAAAGGATCCCGAAAAAGAGTGTGTATGTTTCTGTGAACACTGGAGACAAAGAGTACCACGTTTGCCTGCAACCTATATTACTGCAGCCACAAGAAAAGCACAGAGTGAAAGAAATGTCATGTTTAAGAATGCAATACTGACCTAGGCAAAGAACAGCTCGATAGAGAAAATAAAACAAGACCGCAAATGTGGCTAAGTTTAAAATAATAAGAAAAAGCTGAATAAAATATTTGTAGGTTAAAGAGCACAGTAGTAGGTCTAATTTGTTCAAATAACGTGTATAAAATTACAGCAAAAATGGCTACACAACACTCTCCCCTTGCCGGTTCAAAAGGTGGTTCAAAGCCTAATTTAATACATAAAAGCCACTAAAATGAATCTTAAAGCATATATACTGGAATGTCAATAATGACAAGTTAAAAGACACTTCAGCACATATGAAAAGGATAATTTAACATATGAACTGTGGAGTCGAGAAAACCGAATTTCAAAAGTCAGTCAGTTTTGAAATCACCAATTGAATCCAGGATAATTGAAGGTAGGAAATCTTCCAGGTGGTAAAGTTGGAAGTTCATCGCCAAGGAAAACCAAGGAGCATTTGTGTTCCAAAGCCTGAGCACCAGATGAGGCAGCAGCATTCCGTGGTGTGCTCAACAGTGAGTTTAGAGCTGCATGATACACAAAGGGCAACTCATAAACAGCTTCCCATAGCAAATGCACTGTTAGACTTTTCATCCTTGGCGTGGTCTCCCTTAACTTTTTGCCTCTGTTCCCCAGGTTGTTGATGTGTGCTGGACTCTGATTTTACTGTTTTTGTTACTCTGGGCACTTCACCACTGCTAACCAGTGCTAAAGTGCAAGTGCTCCTGTTTAAAATGTGTATGTAATTGGTTCTCCATGATTGGCATATTTGTTTTACTGTTAAGTCCCTAGTAAAGTGCACTAGAGGTGCCCAGGGCCTGTAAATCAAATGTTACTAGTGGGCCTGCAGCACTGGTTGTGCCACCCACACAAGTAACCCTGTAATCATGTCTCAGACCTGCCACTGCAGTGTCTGTAAGTGTATTTATACACTATAAATGCGACTTGGCAAGTGTACCCACTTGCCAGGCCTAAAGCTTCCCTTTTCTTACATGTGAGACACCCCTAAGGTAGGCCCTAGGAAGCCCCAAGGGCAGGGTGCAGTTTATGGATAAGGTAGGACATATAGTAATGTGGTTTATATGTCCTGACAGTGAAATACTGCCAATTTTGTTTTTCACTGTTGCAAGGCCTGTCTCTCTCATAGGATAATATGGGGGTTACCTTTAAATATCATTAAAGTGTAGATTCCCCTAGAGAGTAGATGGACATGTGGAGTTTGGGGTCCCTGAACTCACAATTTAAAAATACATCTTTTAGTAAAGTTGATTTTAAGATTGTGTGTTTGAAAATGCCACTTTTAGAAAGTGAGCATTTTCTTGCTTAAACCATCCTGTGACTCTGCCTTGTTTGTGGATTCCCTGTCTGGGTCCGTTTGACAGTTGGGTTGTTTTTCACCTCACACTAGACAGTGACACAAAGGGAGCTGGGGTGTAACCTGCATTTCCTGATTAGCCATCTCTGCTAGGAAGGAGGGGTGGAGTGGTCACTCTCATCTGAAAGGACTGTGCCTGCCTCTGACAATGCAGACTCCAACCCCCTGGTGTGTGTCTGAGGCCTTGCCTGGGCAAGGCAGGATTTCACAAGTAGGTGTGAGTCCCCTTTGAAGAAAGGTGGCTTCAAAGACTAAGGGGCATATTTATACTCTGTTTGCGCCGGAATTGCGTCGTTTTTTTTCACGCAATTCCGATGCAAAACTAACTCCATATTTATACTTTGGCGTTAGACACGTCTAGTGCCAAAGTACATGGAGTTTGCGTCATTTTTTAGCGTGGACACCTACCTTGCGTTAATTATATGCAAGGTAGGCGTTCCCGTCTAAAAAAGTGACTCCGAGGCATGTGCGCCGTATTTACACTCCCGGGCAAAATTCACGCCGGGGAGTGGGAGGGTAAAAAAAAATGACGTACGGCCGCTTTTGCGCCGTTTTTTAGCGCCTGGTCAGGGCAGGCGTTAAGGGACCTGTGGGCTCGGAAGGAGCCCAGAGGTGCCCTCCCATGCCCCCAGGGACCCCCCCTGTCACCCGTGCCCACCCCAGGAGGACACCCAAGGCTGGAGGGACCCATCCCAGGGACATTAAGGTAAGTTCAGGTAAGTGTTTTTTTTTTTTTTTTTTGTGGCATAGGGGGGCCTGATTTGTGCCCCCCTACATGCCACTATGCTCAATGACCATGCCCAGGGGACATAAGTCCCCTGGGCATGGCCATTGGGCAAGGGGGCATGACTCCTGTCTTTGCTAAGACAGGAGTCATTTCTATGGGGGTTGGGAGTCGAAAAAAATGGCGCAAATCGGGTTGAGGCGAAAAATTTGCCTCAGCCTGACTTGCCCCATTTTTTGACGCCCAAGCTCCATATCCCCCTACGCCGGCGCTGCCTGGTGTACGTCGTTTTTTTCCACGCACACCAGGCAGCGCCGGCGGCTAACGCCGGCTAACGTCATTGATTAAATACGGCGCCCGCATGGCGCTTCAGAATGGCGTTAGCCGGCGCTAATTATTTTGACGCAAAACTGCGTTAGCGCAGTTTTGCGTCAAAAAGTATAAATATGGGCCTAAAATGGGTATAATAAGTGCACCCAAATCTACAGACAGAAGAAACACTTCTCGAACCAAGAGGAACCTCTGCCTGGAGAAGAGCTGATAGCTGAGGAAGAAGTGCTGCCCTGCCTGTGACTGTGCTTTGTGGAGCTTTCCTGCAGTGCTGCTTCTGCCAGAGTAAAAGGGCAAAGACTGGACTTTGTGTGCCTTCCATCTTGTGAAGAAATCTCCAAGGGCTTGAGTTAGAGCTTGCCTCCTGTTGTTTGAAGTATCAGGGACAGCAAAGACGTCTCTCTGCCAGCACCTGGAGTCTCTGGAGAGACTCCTTCTCCGACAAGTGGTGCCCCCATCCAGTCCCTGGGCCCTTGAAAGGAAAGCTGGTGCAAATCCAAGGAAATCGACTTCGGACGACTCCGGACCGACGCCGCTGCTGAATCCGGTAACGCCGCCTGCACCCAACGCCGTGACCTTCGCTGGAACGCAACGCTCTTCGCAGGCCCGACGCCGCTGCAGCCCCGCTGAGGTCTGCGGCTCTGTGGAAGTCGCCGCACCCCGTCGTGACCGATGCTGCTCGAAGCGCGTGGATTAAACGTTTCGCACAGACGCCGCGATCCCCGACTTCGCGCATCGGCTTGTTTTCACTCCTCACCAAAGGTACTGTACTTGGGGGTCTACACGACTCTGTGTCCGGCGCCGCTGGTGTCGGCTTGTTGGGAACGACTCCGTCACGACGCCGTGTTGACATCTCATCGAAGCATTTTGGTTTCTAAGCGCTATTATTTTAGTTTAATCTTTAAAAATTCATAACTTGACTTGTGTATGTCGGATTTTTGTCGTTTTGGTCTTGTTTCGTTTAGATAAATATTTTCTATTTTTCTAAACTGGTGTTGTGTCATTCTGTAGTGTTTTCATTAAGTTACTGTGTGTGTTGGTACAAATACTTTACACCTAGCACTCTGAAGTTAAGCCCTACTGCTCTGCCAAGCTACCAAGGGGGTAAGCAGGGGTTAACTGATGGTGATTCTCTTTTACCCTGACTAGAGTGAGGGTCCTTGCTTGAACAGGGGGTAACCTGACTGTCAACCAAAGACCCCATTTCTAACATGCACCCACAAGGCGAATGTCTGGTAATGAGCCCTCAGCAAGAACATCAACAGATCAGCGTCCAATGAAAGCAAGTGCTGCGTAGAAAGACAAACTTTCAGTGCACATTTAAAAGGGCACCAGAGGCACCGAAACACAGGCTGCACACAATGCAAAACCGGTCTGAATGACAGAGACCAGTCACACTCCAATCACTCCAGGAGTGGTGCTCCAAAGTACTGCATCATGACATAGTTGTGCTGGTGGAAGTGCTTTAAATCATCCTTGTTGTAATGGGACAGCCATTGCACAGACAAAGTAGCCATAGCAAAAAGCCACCTATTATAGCCAAAGTTATCAGAAATCCCAAGAAGATTGATGCAGCGCTAGAGTAGCGACCGGACATTCGACGCACGGCCCACTGGATCGACGCACAGCTGAGCTGGAACAATGCAACCCGACTTCCAGAGAGGAATTGATGCAGCACCTGCCGTGCACTAGAAATTTCCATGCAACGCCCACCAGATCGATGCAGCCCCAGTGACCTCATCCTGTCAGCGCCAGAAATCCACGCATCGTCCCCGGGGCGTCCGAAAACCTCGCAACCTGAAGAGGATCCACGAACGAGTGCCGGAAATTGACCCACAGCCGTCCCTGCGTGAAAACGAAATGACGCATCGCTGTGTGTGGCCCGAGAAATCGACGCACATGTCCCTGTTTTCCACACATCTCATCCTCTGCAGTTCTTTAAGGAGATTTTAAATGCAAACCATGTACTTTGTGCTTGAATGAGACATATATTGCTTTTAAAAGACTAAAGACACTTTGTATCACTTTTACAGTGATAGCTCAACATATACTTATTGCATCTTAATCGTTTTGACCTGCATTTTATCAGATAAATATTATATATTTTTGTTAACCCTGTGTGGTGTATTTTTGTGGTGTTATACTGTGTTATTGCATGATTTATTGCAGAAATACTTTACACATTGCTTTCTAAGTTAAGCCTGACTGCTCAGTGCCAAGCTACCAGAGGGTGGGCACAGGATAATTTGGATTGTGCGTGACTTACCCTGACTAGAGTCAGGGTCATTGCTTGGACAGGGGGTAACCTGACTGCCAACCAAAGACCCCATTTCTAACATTGGTGATCAGCAATGAGGATAGGACTTGTATTTGTGCTGTAACATACAATAGCTAAGTATTCACTACCTACCCACTGTTGAAGGTCTACTTGATTTTTTATCTTTTTCTGCAATTTAATTTTCTACCTGACATGTTTTAACTAAAATCCTCATTCAACATGTCTCTGGCTGGGAATCAAGCAGATGATGAAGATTTTGATCTGGCCATGTTGGAGACCTACACTGTTAAACAGCTGAAGGGGTTCGGCTACGGATATGGGAGCTCCGACCCAGAAAGGAGAAATTCCAGCTGATGGCCTGGGCAGGAGCCCATTCTGATGAGAATGTTGATGAGGAGGGTCCATAGGATGGCCCCTCAGAGGATTTCTTGCCATTGGTGGAAGATGTTACCACTGCAATTGTGCCCCCTGCCAAGCCAGGGAGCAGTGTCTCTACTCAGGGCCTGACTGCAGAGGAAAGGAGAGAGGAGAGAGAATTCCAATTGCAAAGGCAAGGTTAAAAATTGAAGCTCAACAGAAGGAAAGGAGGGCAGAGAGAGAAGCCAACAGGCTGAAGCTGAGAGAGCAGCCAAGCTAATTGATGCTGAGAGAGCTGAGGCTGCAGCTGAGAGAGCCTTGGCTGGGAGGAAACTTTTGTTGGCTTATGACCTGAGTCTCAAGGAGCTGAAGATCAAGGCAAGACAGTCTGAGTCCAGCAGTGATGGTGGCAGCATACATGCAGGACATGTTCGGGAGAGAAAGGTTCATATACCCGAAAATGTGGTGCCAAGTTTTGTGGTGGGAGATGACATTGATAAGTGGTTGGTTGCCTATGAAGTTGCACTAAGGGCTCATGGGACCTCTGAGGAGCAATGGAGGGCGGCCTTGTGGTTCTATCTAACAGCAATGGGGAGGGACACACTCCTTACATTAGATCCACATGATCAGAATGTCTATGCACCCATGAAAGCCGCTTTACTAGCCAGGTTTGGGCTGACCCCTGAAAAATACCATTAGAGGTTTAGGGACAGCACCAAACTTTCCACACAGACTTAGGTAGACTATTTTGATTTCTCCAATAAGGCACTTAATGGATGGGTGCGGGCAGCAAAGTAAAAGATTACAAAGGATTATATGATTTGCTTCTGAGAGAGTGTATGCTCAGTATTTCTTTTAGAGTAGCACCAACACTTAGCAGATAGTAAGCTGACTGATCCCAGGAAGCTTGCTAAGGAGGCAGACCTCTGGGTTAGCACAAGAGTGTCCAAAAAGGTATCTGGTGGTGACACCCACAAAGGTGGTCAAGGTTCCCAACAGAAGAAAGAGGGGGGAGAAAAACTTAAAGATAAGCAACTCTCAAAAGACCCCCAAAACAATTCCCAAGGGGAGGGTGGTAACCATTCCTCATCTAAGTTTGGGAAGAAACCAGGGTACTCTGTTAAGAAGATAGGGAAGTTCATCCCCAAATGCTTTGAGTGCTACCAGCATGGACACTCTAAGGGCGACTCCCAGTGTTCCAAGAGCACACAGCCCACCACTGGAGGGAAGACACCTGGGTTGGCTAGTGTAGCACTCGGGAGGGAGACAGTCCCAGTCAGCTTTGGGGGACATATAGAGGTGTCCCTGGTATCCCTGGGAAATAAGGAGATGGGGCCAAAAGCCCACATGCCTGCAAATTCTTCCAAGTATAGGCAGTGGGTTACCATTGATGGGACAGGGTGGAGGCTTTACATGACACAGGAGCCAGTTTGACTACTGTCAAGAGTCAACTGGTGTCAGCAGAGCAGATAGACCCTAATACATTCCACTAGGTCATAGTTGGTGACAATCGTGAGAGTCACCTACCGGTGGCTCTGGTTCCCTTTGAGTGGGGGTTCTCTGGTACTCTAAAAGTAGCTGCAAGTCCTGCTGTGCCTGTTGATTGTCTGCTAGGCAATGATCTTGCGCATACTGCCTGGAAAGAGGTAGAGCTCAGATCCCACCTGGAGATGTTAGGTTTGCCTGATTGGGTCTGCATTACTACAAGGTCCATGGCTGCCTGGGAAGGGAGTCAAGGGCATCTGGAGCCTGGAACAATGGTCCAGAGAGCTGCACAGAGGAAGGGCAAGAGGCAGGGAAAACCCGCTTCAGATACCCCACGGTGGTGGATGGGGTCCCAGAGGAGGAGGCCCCTGAGCAAACCGGAGAGGATATTGCTGACCTGGGCAACTTCCCTGAACTTGCTGGCTGGCAAGTAGATGGTGGGCCAACCAGGGCAGAGTTCTGCAAGGCGCAGAAGGAATGCCCCACCATTGAGGGTCTTAGGCTACATGCTGCAGCCCAAACAGCTAGTGAAGCCTCTGGCAATCACCATATCTTCAGGGAGAATAATCCCCTTTACAGTGAGCCTAACGCTCCGGGCCATTGGGGCAGCACGTGTGCTTGTGGTTTCCCAGTGTTACCGGGCCTTCCTACTTGGTCTGGCTCACGACATTCCGCTGGGAGGACATTTGGGCCAAGACAGGACCTTTACCAGGCTTGTCACCTGCTTCCATTGGCCTAGAATACAGGTAGCCTCAGGGCCTGCCTCACCTGCCGGGCTAGTGGGAAGACAGGAAAAAGGCTTAAGGCCCCTCTGATCCCTCTCCCTGTCATTGGCACCCCCTTTGAAAGGGTGGACATCGATGTCATTGGTCCCTTGGACCCCAAAACTGCCTTGGGCAACAGGTTCATCCTGGTTTTGGTGCACCATGCCACCCACTATCCAGAGGGAATCCCTCTGAGAACAGTGACTGCACCGGTGGTGACGGGAGCCCTGATGGGTATATTTACCTGTGTGGGATTCCCTAAGGAAGTTGTGTCTGACAGAGCCACAAACTTAATGTCTGAATACATGAAGTCAATGTGGGATGAGTGTGGGGTGACCTACCGGTTTATCACCCCTTATCATCCTCAATCCAATGGGCTTGTTGAGAGATTCAACAAGACCCTCAAAGGCATGATCACTGGCCCACCTATGGCCATGAGGCATAAGTGGGACTTCCTATTGCCATGCCTTCTCTTCGCTTATAAGGAGGTGTCCCAGAAAGGGATGGGGTTCAGCCCCTTTGAGATTCTCTATGGTCACCTTGTCAGGGGACCGCTAAGCATAGTGAAAGAGGTCTGGGAGAAAGCTCCCAAGACACCTCCTCAGGATGTGGTCAGCTACATGCTGGCCCTCCGCAACCAAACCGAATGCTTCTGGAAGCAGGCCAAAAGTAACTATGAGGCCAGTCAATAAGTGATGAAGGAGTGGTATGACCTGAAGGCCACTCTGGTCGAGTTCTCACCTGGAGACAAGTTTTGGGTAATGGGGCCAGTAGAGCCTAGAGCTCTCCAGTACAGCTGGACTGGCCCACTTATGATCAAGGAGCGGAAGGGGGGGAACTTACCTAGTGGACCTCAAGACCCCTAGATACCTCCTAAGGGTTCTCCACCACAACCGACTCAAGACTCATTTTGAGAGGTTTGAGGTCAGTATGCTCCTTGTGACAGATGAGGGCATGGAAGAGGAGAGTGAACCTCTTCTCGACCTCCTCTCTGCCAAAAAAGGTGATGGGTCAGTGGAGGGCGCCAATCTGTCTGGCTCCCTGACTCTAGATGAAAGAGGAGGCTGCTATGAGTTGTTGGAGCAGTTCCCTTCCCTGTTTTCCCTTATTCCTGAACTCACCCACCTGTGTGTCCATGATATTGACATGGGAGACAGTCCCCCTGTAAAGAACAAAATTTACAGGTTGTCAGATAAGGTGAAGGCCAGCATCAAGGAGGAAGTTGCTAAGATGCTTGCCCTAGGGGTTACTGAGAAGTCCAGCAGTCCCTGGGCCAGCCCTATGGTGATGGTACCAAAGGCTGCTGCACCCGGTGCCAAGCCAGAACTCCGGTTCTGTGTGGACTACTGGGGTTTCAACTCAGTCACACGGACTGACGCTCACCCCATACCCCGAGCTGATGAGCTTGTAGACAAACTAGGCGCTGACAAATTCCTCAGTACATTTCATCTCACATCTCGGTACTGGCCTTGACTGAAGGAGCTAAAGAGACATCTGCTTTTTCCACACCTGATGGCCATTACCAGTTCCCCGAGATGCCCTTTGGGTTGAAAAATGTCCCCGCTACCTTCCAATAGTTGGTGAACGGGGTCCTAGCTGGCAAGGATGCCTTGTGCGCAGCCTACCTAGACAACATAGCCGTCTATAGTTCCAGCTGGGAGGAACACCTGCTCCACTTCAAGGAGGTGCTTCAGGCTCTTCAACAGGCAGGCCTGACCATCAAGGCTAGTAAGTGCCAGATTGGGCAGGGTGCCATGGTGTACTTGGGACACATAGTAGGTGGTGGCAAGGTGCAGCCACTCCAGGCCAAGATTGAAACTATCAAGGCCTGGCAACAACCTAGAACTCAGACAGAAGTGAGAGCCTTCCTAGGCCTCACTGGACACTACTGAAGGTTTGTCAAGAGCTATGGATCCATTGTGACACCCTTGACAGAACTTACTTTCAAAAAGCCAACTAGGCTGGTGAATTGGACAGAGGCTTGTCAGAAAGCCTTTGACTCCCTGAAGGATGCCATGTGCACGGCCCTCGTGCTCGAGGCCCCTGACTACTCCCAGGAATTAATTGTGCAGACAGATGCTTCAGAGCATGGCATAGGGGATGTGCTAGCATAACTAAATGAGGAGGGCCTAGACCAACCAGTAGTCTTTATTAGCAGAAGACTATTACCACGAGAACAGAGATGGGGTGCTATTGTGAGAGAAGCATTTGCTGTGGTCAGGGCACTAAAGTAGCTGAGACATTACCTGTTTGGGACTCACTTCCAGGTTCAGACAGACCACAGGCCCCTCAGATGGCTCATGCAGATGAGGGGTGGGAATCCTAAACTCTTGAGGTGGTCCATTTCCTAACAGGAGATGGACTTTATGGTGGAGTATCGCCCGTGGATTGACCACACCTACACTGATGGTCTGTCCAGATACTTCCGCTTTAGCGATGAGAGATCTCAGGAGGTTGGGTAGCTCTTCCCACTTTCAGTTTGGGGGGACACATATTAGACCTGACAGCCTTAGGGTGGTCACTCCTAACTTTTTGCCTACCTCCATCCACTTTTTAGATATTGTTTTTCCTGAGCAAATGCTCTCTTCCTTTAAACATGATAACATTGGATCATACCCAGTTGGATTATTTAATTTACTTATAAGTCCCTAGTAAAGTGCATTATATGTGCCCAGGGCCTGTAGATTAAATGCTACTACTGGCCCTGCAGCACTGATTGTGCCACCCACTGAAGTAGCTCCTTAACTTGTCTCAGGGCTGCCATTGCAAGGCCTGTGTGTGCAGTTTCACTGCCAATTCGACTTGGCATTTAAGAGTACTTGCCAAACCTAAAACTCCCCTTTTTCTACATATAAGACACCCCTAAGGTATGCCCTAGGTAACCCACAGGGCAGGGTGCTGTGTAGGCAAAAGGCAGGACATGTACATGTGTAGTTTACATGTACTGGTAGTGTAAAACTCCTAAATTAATTTTACACTGCTGTGAGGCCTGCTCCCTTCATAGGCTAACATTGGGGCTACCCTCCTATACTGTTTGAGGGGTAGCTGCTGATCAGAAAGGAGTAGGGAGGTCATATTTCGTAAGGCCAGAATGGTAATACAAAATCCTGCTGATTGGTGAAGTTGGATTTAATATTACTATTTTAGAAATGCCACTTTTAGAAAGTGAGCATTTCTCTGCAGTTAAATCCTTCTGTGCATTACAATCCACGTCTGGCTGGTTTCAGTTGACAGCTCCCTTGTGCATTCACTCAGACACACCCCAAACACAGGATACTCCGCCTCACTTGCATACATCTGCATTTTGAATGGGTCTTCCTGGACTGGGAGTAATAAGTTTCATAGAGTTTCATGGGCCTGACACTTACATGTCAAAGGACAGTAGCCTGCGCTCACACAAAGGACTGCCACACCCCCTACTGAGAACCTGGCAGACAGGATTGAACTGAAAGGGGACCTTGTGCACTTCTAAGCCACTCTTTGAAGTCTCCCACACTTCAAAGGCATATTTGGGTATTTAAACAGGGCCTCTGCCTCTACCAACTCAGAAACTTCTGAGGTAGACACTCTACCTGAAAGACACTTCCCGGAGAAGAGAACCTGAACCAGAACCTGCATCCTGCCAAGAAGAACTGCCTGGCTGCCCAAAGGACTCACCTGACTGCTTTCTGTGAAGGACTGCTGCCTTGCTGTTGCCCTTCTGCCTTGCTACTCTCTGGCTGTGCTGAGAAGTGTTCTCCAAGGGCTTGGATAGAGCTTGTCTCCTGTTCCCTGAAGTCTCAGGACCAAAAAGACTTAGGCCTTCATTACAACCCTGGCGGACGGTGATAAAGTAGAGGTAATACTGCCAACATAGACAGCCACTTTACCACTCCGACCACCACGGCAGTAGAAACAAACACTGGGGCCGTAACGGCCAACAGACAGGCGGGGGACAAAGTACCACCCACTGAATTACAAGAGGCCTATCCACCACCTTTTCCGGGGCAGAACCAACGCTATCAAAAGGACGGCAGAAACAGTACACAGAAGGGAAACCACTCACCTCTCGACACCCAATGAGGAACCAGGATGCCATGGAGCCCGAGTTACACGTACTGCCCATGCTGGACTTCCTCCTGCTGTATCAGGAGCAGGACAGATGCCATCGGCCACCACAGTAAGTACTGCACCTACAACACAGGGGAGGGGGGAGGGAAAAGAGAGTGACACACACACGCAACACACAATAACCCCACCCCACCCTCACCCACAACACCATACACACAAATACATGCAGCAACATTACATATACACCCCCCACGGACTGGAAGAACGCAAGGACAAAATTAAATGATCGTAACAATTGTAATCATAAAAAATCAGATAGTGAAAGTTCAAAAATCAGTATATAAAAATATTTACACCAACTACACAAGTCCGGATAGTTTACCAATCATTGTCCGTGGACAAATGGTCCCAAAATGCATGGGCGAAGCCCACACAAGATACCTGACTCGAAACGGAGAGAACACTGCAGTGACTTCAGATAATAAACAGGCACCTCAGGGGGAAGGTGAGGGGTCACCTCAGCCGGATGAACGCCCAACCCCAGTGCTCCTCGAGGGGGCTCCATGCCCATTGCTGTATCCTGGGGAGTGCAAAGCCACAGTCTCTCAAGTCTTTCCAGTGGGTGGTTTTCCCATTGCTCTATCCTGGGGAGTGCAAAGCCATAGTCTCTCAAGTCTTTCCAGTGGGTGGTTTGCCCACTGTTTTATCCTGGGGAGTGCAAAGCCACAGTCTCTCAAGTCTTTCCAGTGGGTGGTTTGCCCACTGCTTTATCCTGGGGAGTGCAAAGCCACAGTCTCTCAAGTCTTTCCAGTGGGTGGTTTTCCCACTGCTTTACCCAGTGGAGTGCAAAGCCAGTTTCTCAAGTGGATAACAGACTCCACTGGTTCTGGAGGGGCCTTGTGCCCAGAGTGCTTCATCCTGCCAAGGACTGAGGTAGTGGATGTGATTCTCCACTGGTTCTGGAGGGGGCCTTGTGCCCAGAGTGCTTCATCCTGCCAAGGACTGAGGTAGTGGATGCTTTTTCCACTGGTTCTGGAGGGGGCATTGTGCCCAGAGTGCTCCACATGCAGTATGGCAGGTCCCATTTCCTCACCTGGATGTGTGTGCTACGAGATTGCCTAGGAACAGGTAGCATGATATGCCAAGGAGGCAGAGACATATCCCACCCTGCTGCTGCTGCTTTGCCTTCCACCTGCAGGTGCAAACATTGATGAGAGTCATGCCTCATGGAAGCGTGGCAGGGTCCAGGACGTCTCTTCCAGCCTCGGACGGCTGCCCACTGGGGAAGATGCTGGGGACTGTTGCTAAGGCTGCAGGCATGCAGGTGGCGGTGCAGGTGGCTGTGCAGGTAGCAGTGCTGGTGGCGGTGCAGGTGGTGGTGCTGGTGGCGGTGCAGGTGGCAGTGCTGGTGGCGGTGCAGGTTGCGGTGTTTGCCACCGTACAGGTTGGTGTAGTCATTGACAGAAGGGGTGACACTAGTCCCTCAGTCGATGCCACCGTGCCCTGTCCTGACCTGCTCTTCTGCTTTTGTCCCTTCCCCACCTTTGATGGTGCCGCAGGTGTCTTGCCACTGTCCCCTTTTGTTTTGGCGGAGCCCTTGGTGGCTGGTAGGTGCGGCTTCTCCCTCCGGGATGTGGGCACCTTCTTCACCTTAGCAGGTGGCGGAATGTCCTTGTCTTTGCAAGGATGCACACTGGCAGCACTGATGGGTGGCGCACTCGATGACCCCGCAGTTGCTGGCACCACTCTGCCTGGGGATTTGGTGGCTGAGGTGCTGGGCTGGGACCTGGAAAGCCTGGCCCTAGGGGTAGGACGGGGAGGGAGGTGTAGGGAATAGGTCAATGTTAGCCAGGAAAAGCTTCTTAGACACACTTGGACGGGAAGATGGAGGGGGTTTGGGAGTGGAGGAAGAGGTAATGGTTGTAGGAGGTGTACGTTTGCTGAACTTCGGTGAAGGTGCATGGGCCGGAGGCTGTTGTGAGGTGGATGGCTGTTGGGTGTGTGTGTGTAGGAGGGCTCACAGACACACTGGGAGAGGACACTGGGAATGAGTGCATGGTAGTGCTGGTGAGGTGCGGCTTCTCCCTCCGGGATGTGGGCACCTTCTTCACCTTAGCAGGTGGCGGAATGTCCTTGTCTTTGCAAGGATGCACACTGGCAGCCCTGATGGGTGGCGCACTCGATGACCCCGCAGTTGCTGGCACCACTCTGCCTGGGGATTTGGTGGCTGAGGTGCTGGGCTGGGACCTGGAAAGCCTGGCCCTAGGGGTAGGACGGGGAGGGAGGTGTAGGGAATAGGTCAATGTTAGCCAGGAAAAGCTTCTTAGACACACTGGGACGGGAAGATGGAGGGGGTTTGGGAGTGGAGGAAGAGGTAGTGGTTGTAGGAGGTGTATGTTTGCTGAACTTCGGTGAAGGTGCATGGGCCGGAGGCTGTTGTGAGGAGGATGGCTGTTGGGTGGGTGTGTGTAGGAGGGCTCACAGACACACTGGGAGAGGACACTGGGGATGAGTGCATGGTAGTGGGGGTGGTGATTGCACGTGAACGGTGTGGGATGATGGGTGTGCTGGTGATGAAGGTAGTGGCTGAGGATATAGTGCATGCAGGTGTGAGTGGAGACGAGACAGGGAGGGAGGAGGAGGACGACGTGGAGGAGGGTGACACAGTTGAGGCAGTGGATGTTGTTGTGTCTGCATGGGGATGGTGCTTGTGTGAGTGGTTGTGGGATGTGTGGTGCTTATGTTTGCCATGTCCACTCTTGTGTGTTGATGAGTGTGCATGCTGGTCTGATGGTGTGCTTGGGATAGGCTGAGGTACAGGGGATTCGGTCGGGGTGGAAGAAGTTGGAGGGGGGAGGCTGGACACAGGGACAATGGCTGCCATCAGTGCTGAGGCCAGAGCCTGAATGCTCTCTGTTGGGTCGCCTGCCCAGAATGAATGCCCTCCAGGTATGCATTTGTTTGTTGCAAATGCCTCTCAACACCCTGGATGGCATTCAAAATTGTAGATTGCCCAACAGTGAGTGATCTCAGGAGGTCAATAGCCTCCTCACTGAGGGCAGCAGGGCTGACTGGGGCAGGGCCTGAGGTGCCTGGGGCGAAGGAGATGCCCACCCTCCTGGGTGAGCTGGCATGGGACACACGCTGAGGGGCTACTAGTAGGGTGGTGCTGGTAGGGGGGTGGCGGCTGTACCTGTTGATGCAGTGGGCACAGAAGTGCCCGCCACCGCAAGGGAGCTCCCATCAGAGGAGGAGTCGCTGTCGCTGGTGTATGCTTCTGTCCCTGTCGTGGAGATCTCCTCGCCCTCCATCCCACTGGTGGCTTCAGACTCCGTTGCTTCACCCTCCAGGGCCAAGTGGGTTGCAGCTCCCTCCTGCTCCAGGGCCACTGCTCCTCCACCAGATTATGCTATTGTACGCAAGAACAGGGAGACAAAACAAAAAGGGGGAAGAGAGACAGAAAAACACATGTTCAGTGCATGCAACACCATTACTGCTGGCGGACACAACACACAGAGAGCAGCCCTATGCACTAAGCCATGCACTAACAGTTCCTAGCACATTCACATGCCCATGGGGGACGAGACCTAAGCCCAATTGCTGCATACCTGGAAGTCACAGTATCCTGACTAGGTGTTGATGGCTATTACCAGTAGTGGGTTTGGGGTGCCACAGAGCCTGCCTAACAAGGGACCTAGGGTACCAAGTTTGCCCTGGCCTAGGGGAACCCGCAGCCCACTTCGACCACCCAGACACCTCGTAAAGCGCTCAGAGTCAGCAGAATTAGAGTGTACTCACCGCCTTCTGGCTGCTGTGATGCCCTCAAGCGTCCATCCAACTCCGGATAGGCCACCGCCAGGATCCGGTACATCAAGGGGTTCATGGTGCGACGGGCACCCCTTCCACGTTGGAAGGCCATCCCCAGCTGGGTCTCCGCTGTCTTCTTGTTCTAGCGGCGCAGGTCATCCAATCTTTTACTGCAGTGGGTGCTCTGTCTATGGTAGACCCCCAGGGTCCAGACGTCCTTGGCGATGGCCCGCCAAATACCCTTCTTCTGGTGGGCGCTGACCTAGAGGAAAAGTGAAGTAACAATGGATTTTACTCCCCGTCTAGTTCTTCTTACTCATTGGCACAACTTCACAAACTGGCCCAGAAAAACATACACTGACCATCCTCATATGCTGGCCTCAGCCCACCCTCCCCCCCTGTATCTTCCATCCACCCCACTCCATACATTCATGTCCCATCCATCATGCTCACAGTGTACTCACCTGTTTGTCTGGAGGACTGTACAGTTGCATGTACTGGGGCAGGACACCATCCACCAGTTTCTCCAACTCCTCCGAAGTGAAGGCAGGGGCCCTTTCCCCAGACACTGTAGCCATTGTCGCTTCCAGACACAGGTCACAGCAGCACTTGCAGTGTAGGTCCTCTCCTGTTGAAGGTCAGTTGTGAAGTGAGGGAACAGTAAGAAAATGGCGGCCATGTCTGGGACGGTGCGTTCCGTCACCGCTGGCGTACATCGTCATTGGCTCCTGGGACCCATAGGGCCCAATGTTAATTAATGCTGAATTGCACAGCGTTCTTCGACCATCCACCGTGACAGTGTATAAGGCCAGCACAGTAAACTCATTTCCCTTGTCCTACCTTATAGGTCAGGCAGCCGCCATTTCAGGGGCCCAAATGGGATGGAAAAAAACTGCGTCACACCTATCTAGGCCCGGAATACAGACAGATACCGGCGCATTGCGATTTCTCTACGTTTCAGCAAATAACACATTGTGATACATAAGTGTTGGATGACCCTCTGCTCGCTGTTCTCCTCCATAGGGCACATCTGGTGGAGCAGGTGATGAGATGGCGGCATCCTCCGGTGTACAGACCGCTGGTGGACCTGTCGACAATGGAAGAGAGACACATCATTATCACATACAGACTTGATTGTGCAATGATGCTGGAACTGTATGCCCAGTTGGAGCCAGACCTGATTTCAGCTATCTGCCATCCCACAGGAATCCCCCCTCTAGTGCAGGTTCTGCCTGTACTCCATTTCCTGGCCAGTGGGTCTTTTCAAACAACAGTGGCTATGGCATCAGGGATGTCCCAGCCAATGTCCTCTAATGTGTTGTCCAGATTGCTGTCTGCCCTGCTGAAACACATGCGCAGCTACATCGTTTTCCCTCAGGTGGAAGATTTGCCCACAGTGAAAGATGACTTCTATTCCCTGGGACTTGTCCCCAACATCATTGGTGCTGTTGATGGTACACATGTGGCATTTGTCCCCCCCCCCGCAGGAATGAACAGGTGTGCAGAAACCGGAAAAGCTACCATTCGATGAATGTGCAGATGGTGTGTTTGGCAGACCAGTACATCTCCCATATGAATGCCAAATATCCTGGCTCTGTGGATGACGCTTACATTTTGAGGAATAGCAACATCCCTTATGTGATGGGGCAACTCCTGAGGCACCGTGTGTGGCTAATAGGTGAGCCCAAGGTCCCAACACAGTTGACATAGGTGTCTGGGTATGGGGTTGTCCCTGAGGGTTAGTGTCTGTCTAACAGTTGTCCCTCGACATTTGCAGGTGACTGTGGTTACCCCAACCTGTCATGGCTACTGACCCCAGTGAGGAATCCCAGGACAAGGGCAGAGGAACGCTACAATGAGGCACATGGGTGAACTAGGAGGTTTATAGAACGCACCTTCGGCCTCCTGAAGGCCAGATTCCGTTGCCTCCATCTTACAGGTGGCTCCCTATACTACTCACCGAAGAAGGTGGCCAGATAATTGTGGCCTGCTGTATGTTGCACAACCTGGCTTTGAGACGCCAGGTGCCTTTTCTGCAGGAGGATGGGCCATATGGTGGTCTTGTGGCAGCTGTGGAGCCTCTGGACAGTGAAGAAGAGGAGGCAGAAGAAGAAGATGTCGACAACCGAAACATTATCATCATGCAATACTTCCAGTGAGACACAGGTAAGAAGATGTAACTGCTTCCCACATCTCATACTATTGTTGGACCAAGCATAAGTCTGTCATTTTCACTCAGTGTATGGACCCTGACTTGTTACTTTCCCTTTCCATTTCACAGATCTGGGTCCTACTTTGTTCCCTCTGCTATGGTTACTGCTGGCCTACAGCTGTGTTACATTGGTATGTGAACAAGTACATTGACATTGCTATGTTCCTGAGGTTTTGCAATTACACATTAGTGAAAGCAAAGACAGACTTCAGATTGGTTTGTGATTTAAGTGTGTTTATTTCTGTGCACATAAGTGGAGGGGTGTGTGAAATGGGCTGGGATGATGGTGGAGGAATGTCCATGGCAGAGTTCAGTCTATTAGTATTACAGGTACATTGTCCAAGGGGGCAAAGGAAGTTGAGTAATGGCAGTTCAAGGTGGACAGGGTAACATAGTGGGACAGAAGGGTGACATTCAGGAAGGTCTTATTTCTTGTGGGGGTATTGGCAATGTTCTCTGTCTTGTTCCTGGGTCTCAGGGACCGTTTGCGGGGTGGTTCTCCTTCTGCAAGGGGTGGGGTGCTGGTGGCCTTTTGTTCCTGTGGCGGTGCCTCCTGTCCACTAGCGCCGGTGGAGGTGGAGGGCTGTTCATCATCCAAGCTAGTGTCAGAGGCCTGTTGGTGTGCCACTGTGTCCCTCCTGGTATTGACAATGTCTGCCAGCACCCCTGCAATGGTGACCAAGGTGGTGTTGATGGACTTCAAGTCCTCCCTGATCCCCAGGTAGTGTTCCTCCTGCAGCCTCTGGGTCTCCTGAAACTTGGCCAGTACCGTTCCCTGGGAATGGTGGTAAGCTCCCATGATGTTGGAGAGTGCCTCGTTGAGAGTGGGTTCCCTTGGCCTGTCCTCCCCCTGTCGCACAGCAGTCCTCCCAGCTTCCCTGTTATCCTGTGCCTCTGTCCCCTGAACTGTGTGCCCACTGCCCCCAGGTCCCTGTTCATCCTGTGTTAGGGGGTTGCATGGGTTCCCTGTAGTGGTGGACACACTGCTGATTGACGTGTCCTGGGGACAGAGGGATGGGCCCGCTGGGTGGGTGTTGTGCTGGTGTTTCCTGAGGGGGGAGGTTCAGTGGTGGTTTGTGACAGTGGCAGGGAAACCGACTGTCCCGAGGTCCCTGATGGGCCGGGCTGGTCATCTTGATCCAGGCGTGCAGAGCTTCTGTCATCACTGTGGGCCTCTTCTGTCGGGGGACTGGAGATGTCTGGCACCTCCTGTCCGGTGACGTTGGGTATGGGTCCTGTTGGGGTGTGAATGCATAATGTTAGTATCTGTGTGTGCCGTCTTGTGCAATGGGTGAGGTACCCTCTACTCCTGTGCTTGCCTTATTGCTGTGGCCCTTGTGTGATTGGTGGTTTTGGGGCATCAGTGAGTCTCTCTACTGGACATGCTTTGGTGATGAGTGTCCATGCATTGGTGTTACATGCAGGGCTTGAATTTGGGATGTGTGTGTGGTGTTAGTGGGGTATCTGTGGGTTGTTGGTGTGATGGTGTGAGGGTGAGGGTGGAAGTAAGTGATGGAATGCAGGTGGGGTGGGGGGATATAGTAGTAAATGTTTGCCTTACCAGAGTCCAGTCCTCCTGCTACTCCTGTGAGGCCCTAAGGATGCATTATTGCCAAGACTTGCTCCTCCCATGTTGTTAGTTGTGGGGGAGGAGGGGGGTCCACTGCCAGTCCTCTGTACAGCAATCTGGTGTCCGGATACCACGGAACGTACCTTCCCCCGTAGGTCGTTCCACCTCTTCCTGATATCATCCCTTGTTCTTGGATGCTGTCCCACTGTGTTGACCCTGTCGACAATTCTCCACCATAGCTCCATCTTCCTTGCAAAGGACGTCCTCTGTACCTGTGATCCGAATAGCTGTGGCTCTACCCGGAAGATTTCCTCCACCATGACCCTGAGCTCCTCCTCAGAGAACCTGGGGTGTCTTTGAGGCGCCATGATGTGGTGTGGGTGATGTGTGAGGTGCTGTCTGTTGTGATGTGTGAGGGGATGTGTTTGTGTGTGTTGTTTGAGGTACGTGGATGTTGTATAAGTGATGGTGTTGTGTGTCTGTGGATGCTGGTGTTGTTTTAGGTAGTCTCTCTCTCTAGCCTTCTTTCAGAATTTTGTTTGTAAGGGTTTGTGGGTGATGTGGGTGTGTGCTTTATATTGGATTGGGTGTGTGGGTGTGGTGTGTGTTTGTGTGTCAGGTGTGTGTATTTCGATTTGTCCAATGTGGTTTAGTTTTATAAATGTGTGTGTATTTTGAGCGCAGCGGTGTGTACCACCAATGTATTACCGCGGTTGAAAGTCTGACGCGTTGATTCATGGGTCGTGATAACGTAGGCGTATTCCTGTTGGTGTGACGGTGTAGGTTTTGGTATCACCAGTTTATCACTGACCTTTGGTGAGGCGGACTTGTGTGGGTGTCTGTATTGTGGCAGATTCTGAGCTGTGAGTCGTAATACCTGTAGCCAAAATCTGCTGCTGCAACGGTATGTTGGCAATCTTCTGCATGGCGGAAAGCAGGATTTACCACCAGGGATGTCATAAGGGCCTTAATCTCTACAAGAAGGACTCCTGCCAGAAACAACACACAGCCTGCACCGCAGTGAACAATTCACCGCACGCCGAAACAGAATGACGCAGCTCGACTTTGCAACGAGAAGATTGACGCAGCACCAGTGTAGCAACGGGAAATTCGATGCACGGCCCACTGGATCGACACACAGCCGAGCCGGAATGATGCAGCCCGACTTCCAGAGAGGAATCGATAGGAAGGACCGAACTCCTTTTTCAAAGCAACTTTTTCACATACTAGATCCCCAATCTTTGGAATCCAGCTGGTATTTGTTATTGGTACATCCTTAAATCCTAAAGAGGCAGCACTGGCAGAAGTGTTGTCATCACATCACAGAACTGTTGTAATTCCTGCATGACAGTGAAACATTCATTATGTCAAAGGGTGTCTCTGCTGCCTCCACGCCAGGACCAGGACGATCTGGAACATACATTTGAGTTCCAAACAGGCACTTCTATGAAGTACGACCCCCAGGGACCTTTTAGGCAGATTATTAAGTGCTCTCTGGACTCCATACAAGTGATTAAGCCAACTGCGACCTATACCTAGTACTCTGGCTGTTAAGGATTGCTTTAAATCTCGGTTTCGTCACTCCACAAAACTATTTCCCTCGGGATGAAATGGAGACGAGTAATGGAGTTGGGCCCCTAACAAAGCCGAAGTCCCTGAATGCCCTTGAGGCGAAAGCTACAACTGCATATGTGTTGATAAAGACTTGGAACTCTTTAATAACAGTCCGAGCGCCAGCTGAGCGGTGTTGCCACACCCATAGGAATCTTGAGTAAGAGTCAACAGTGACTAGGATGTATTTGTATGCACTGTCAGGAGTCAAAGTACCGCAATGGTCCAGGTACACACATTGTAATGTTTTGTTACAAATTAGGAGGGGTGTCTTCGGTGGGCGTTTTACGGTGGATCCCTTAATTTTTTGGCAGATATCACAACAAAGGACATTCTGCTTGGCCTGTTTGTATAGTCCTGGCCACCAATAACGAGCCTGCAAGAATGATTTTGTAGTCGCCACAGCTGCATGGGCAGAAGCAACTCCCTCATGCGCTGCTTTGATCAACTCTGGTCTTAGGTATTTATTGGGAACTACTAGAACTCCCACGCCTGGTATTTTTAATTCTGTATCAAACATGCCTCCCATCCGGTAGGAATATTTAGTGGGATTTCTTTTAGGTAAAGGTGTGCCGTTAGCCAAGGCTTTCAAGGCAGCCAGTATTTCATCTTCCGGTTTCGTTCTAGAACGAGTTACTGCAGCAACAGAAGCCGTAGCTACTGGTGATTTGGCTGCTTCATCAGCCAGTTTATTCCCAGCAATGTGTATTCCAAGGTGCTGGTGTCCAAGTGTATGTACTATGTGGACATTTGGTAGCGTTCCTTCAGATCCGCTACTTTCCCCCACAGAAGTCTGTGTTTGATGGTGTTACCTTTGGAATCTCTGAACCCATTCTGGTGCCAGTAATGCAGATATTCATTGAAGGACTGGACACAATAGTACGAATCACAGACAATAAGTGTTAGCTGGTCAGAATCCGTATGTTCCAGTGCCAACCCCAAGAGCCTTTAGCTCTGCTAGTTGTGCAGTGCAACTCCCTAGGGTTTGCATAACGGTATATTGTAGATAGAATTTAATACCCTCCATATAGTCGCTTATGACTGATGCTTTGTGCCTATGGCAGGTTTGCTTAGCCATCGGTGTACATGACTCTTTGATATTGACCAGTAGGCAATGTATTTGACGCAACTGGGTATTCTAGTTCATATTGCAAAAACTCTTGACTTTGTAACCTTGGGTCAAAAATATATTCAACATCAGTGGCTGTCAAAAACGTTGACCATTGGATCCAACATGGATGTGATGCTTTAGTATTTGGAATGCTGTCTTTGGTAATAGTCTCAAGGGCTGGGTTTGGAGATGCAACAATAATGTGTTTCCCCTGGGCTAGTGGTCTTTCTTTAATGACATCCATCTGAACAGCAGTGAGAATTTTCTCAGTGGGAGCAAAACGTTGTTCTGCTGTTGAATACAAATGTGATTTGTATGCAATCGGGACTGTCTCACTCTCATTGAATGTTATATAGGTGAAACCAATGGCACCAGCAATTACTCTGATGACCAGATGATTTTATTGTCCCTTGCGTGAAAGTGTTATGCTGCAAGCATGTCTTGTTGCAAAGCTCTGAGCATACGTGTGTTGTTCGACTGTCCATTATTTACTGGAAAAGTCAGGATGCATCAAGTCATATAAAGGTTTGATGCATGATGCATAATCTGGAATTTAAGTTCTGCCAAAATTTAGCAAAACCCAATAATGACTGGAGTTTTTTAATGGTATTTGGAGGTTGTAACTGTGAGCATTTTTCTAAGAGTTGTGGTGCCTGGCTCTTTCCTTCACTTGATAATTCATATCCCAGAAACAGGACACTAAGGAAGGCTACTTTTGTTTTTTTTTTAAAGTTGAGTTTATAGCTGGATATGACAAATCCTACAACAATGCAGGCTACCTGTCCTTACTGTTCTTGTACCCCTGTGGTAAACAACAGATTTTTTTCTGGGAGCCCAGTGCACTGAAACTTGTTAGACCTCTACTTTCAGGCGCTATATTTTGGCAGAAGAAGCCATTGGAAATATCCAATGTTGTTTTGTATTTTTTGCGCACTATGTTGTTCATAAGTGCTGTGCTATGAGAGTTTTTTATAGCATATGGGCGCGTATGACTATTTGAGTGTCTGTAGTCTAAGACTATTCTGGTTTAGCTACGGGGAATAAAGGATTATTTATTGGTGAGACACAGGGTTCGATTATGCTCTGGTACTCTATTTGTGAGCTGATTCCCCTCACGGGTGCTTTAGCATCACGCTTTATTGGGTATTGGGGTTGAGGTTGGGGTTGATTTTTAATTGGAATTACACGATAGGGCGAATCTTTGTCCCACCCTACATGGTTGCAATTTACTGGGGGTGCCTGCGTCAATGCCCAGTCAATGGTGTAGGATTCTGTGAGCTCATCTGGGACAAGGGGGAAGAACCCCATATAGGTAAGTACAGACAAATTCAGGTGGCCAATCCTTTTCGGCCAATAAAATATCATAAATGTTAATGACGCAGTCCCAAAAGATTGCTTCTATTGTGCGTTCAATGTCTCCTTCTAACAGTATTGTTACTTAATACACCCTGTCAGGCGTGGAGACACGTTTGTCTGCAGTTTCAACTTCAACTTCAATTTGTGATCAGTTGCAGATGCTCTTGAAGATTGTGCCAAACTATTGTGACCTCTGCTGTACTGTCTAGCAGAGCTTGTGCCCACATCTTGTCCTTCAATAGAATCTCAACTGCTGACACTTTTTTCTTTTCAAATTGGTCTTTTTTAACCGAAACTTCTGTAGAGCATTGTGATTCCTGTCTCAGTTGGATGTACTCTGTTCTTGGCTCTGACCACCCACCGCTATCACTAAGTTTTTCCGGTGAGTCCTGAAAGGAACGAGATTGGCGTGTATCAGTATATTGATATCTGTCAGGTGCTTTTATTTTATCTCTATTTCTGAGATTATGGCCCTCACAATGACATTGGCGGTAAATCCCACTTACTGCCATGCCGATTGCCGCCAAAATGCCACTGCTGTGGCGGACAACCGCCAACCATATTAAGACACACACATACCAATCCGGCACAATACAGCCACATATACAAATCCACCAGCCCAAAGTTCAGTGATAAACTGGCGGTATCAAAACCCACACCGTTACGCCAACAGAACAACAGAACAACTCCCACAACATTATGACCCACGAATCACCATGGAGGACATTCAATGGCGGTAAACCATTGGTGGTACATACCGCCGCGCTCCAAATACACTTGCTCACACAGAACAACACCACATTGGACAATTCAAAATACACATACTTGGCACACATAAACACACCACACCCACACCACTATAAAACACACACCCACAGTACCCACAACCCTTTATAGCTACAATTAATTGCCAGCAGAGAGAGACAGCAAGAGCACGCACACAACCAGAGCCACATACCACCATCACCTATACACCACCCACGCACCTCACATCACACACCCCAATACATGACCCCACACACCCTCACCCACACCACTTACACTATACCCATGGTACCACAACGACACCCCAGATTCTCTGAGGAGGAGCTGAGGGTCATGGTGGAGGAAATCCTCTGGGTAGAGCCTCAGCTTTTTGGATCATAGGTGTAGCAGATCTCCATTGCTAGGAAGATAGAGCTATGGCAGAGGATCGGGACAGGGTCAATGCTGTGGGGCAGCATCCCAGAACAAGGGATGACATCAGGAAGAGGTGGAACAACTCACGGGGAAGGTACGTTCCATTGGAGCAAGACATCAGCTTGCAGTACAGAGGACTGGCGGTGGACCCCAACCTCCTCCCCAACAACTAACAACATGGGAGGAGCAGGTCTTGGCAACCATGCATCCTGAGGGCCTGGCAGGAGTAGGAGGAGGACTGGACTCTTGTAAGTCAACTCTATACTACTATCACCCCCCTACCTGCATGCCGTCACATACCCCCACCATAACTCCCACCACTCCACCACTTCCCACACACCCCACCATCACAACCCACTCATCCCAGGGGCAAGCCCTTCATGCAACACCAATGCATGGACATCCCTCACAGACCTGCATGGACACATATCACCACTGCATGCACACCAGAGACAATCACCTAGCCCGCCAAATAACAACTCACACAAAGCAAAGCTGCCAGGGCAATAACAACCATGGAGGACAGCCCACCCATCAACAATATGTCACACGCGGAAACAATGACACTGCATTTACATCCCCACAGGTAACCCAGCCAATGTCACCGGTGAAGAGGTGCCACCAGCATCCAATCCCCCCCAGAAGATTCCCACAGTGATGACAGCAGCTCTGGTCACCCAGAACTGGATGACCAACCCCGCCCATCAGGGATCTCTGGACAGTCGGTTACCCAGGCACACTCTCACACCACCACAGAGCCTCCCCCTCAAGAAACTACACCACTGCACCCACCCAGCGGGCCCATACCTCTGTCCCCAGGACACGTCAATCAGCAGTGAGTCCACCACTACAGGGACCCCAGGCCACCCCACAAACACAGGGCGATCAGGGACCTGGGGTCAGTGGCAGTGGGAACACAGTTCAGGAGACAGAGGCACAGGACAACAGGGAAGCTTGGAGGACTGCTGTGCGATATGGGGAGGACAGGCTCAGGGAACTGACTCTCCAAGAGGCACTCACCATGATCCTGGGAGCATATCACCATTCCCAGGATACGATGGGCCAGATACTGGACATGTTGCAGGAGAACATGCTGCTGCAGGAGGGACAGTACCTGGCGTTCAGGAAGGGCTTGAAGGACATCAGCACCACTGTCCACAGGATCCGCTGCTGCTACACGGCCATCTCAAGCCTCCTGCAGAAAAGGCACCTGGTGACACAAGGCAAGGTTGTGCAACATATAGCATGCCACGATGATCTGTCAGACCATCTTGGGTGAGTAGCACAGGGATCCACATGTTAGATGGAGGCAACAAAACCTGGCCTTCAGGAGGCCAAAGGTCCTCTCTATAATTCTTGTTGTTCACCCATGTGCCTCATTGTAACGTTCCTCTGCCCTTGTCCTCGGATTCCTCACAGGGGTCAGTAGCCATGAGAGGTTGGGGTAACCAGAGTCACCTGCAAATATGGAGGGACAACTGTTAGCCACACACTAACCCTTAGGGCCCACACCATACCCATACACCACCATATACTGGGTGGGAAACAGGGCTCACCTATTTGCCATACCCCATGCCTCTGGAGTTGGGCCATCACATTTTGGATGCTGCTATTCCTAGGATAAAGTCATCACGTACATACCCAGGATACTTAGCATTGACGTGGGAGATGTACTGGTCCTCCAGGCACACCATCTGCACATTCATGGAGTGAAAGCTCTTTCGATTTCTGAAGAACTGTTCATTTCGCTGAGGGGGGGAACAAATGCATTATGTGTTCCATCAATAGCCCCAATAATGTTGGGGATATGTCCCATTGCATAGAAATCAGCTTTCACTGTAGCCAAATCCTCCACCAGTGGGTAAATGATGTAGCTGCACATGTGTTTGATCAGGACAGACAACACCCTGGTCAGCACTATGGAGAACATTGGCTGAGATATTTCTGCTGCCAACCGTCACTTGGAACTAGCCTGATGTCAGGACATGGAGCATTGATAGCACTTGCACCAGAGGGGGGATCCCTTTGGGGTGACTTATTGCAGAGATTAGGTCAGGCTTCAATTGGGCACACAGCTCTGTGATTGTGGCCTTGTCAAGTCTATAGGTGAGGATAATGTGCCTGTTCTCCATTGTTGCCAACTACACCAGGGGCCTGTACAGGGGTGATGTCTCCATCTCCTATTCATCCGCAGCAATTGCAATCTTTCGGGCAAAAGAGTGAGCAGCTGGTCATTATCTCTACATTCCAACCTCTACAGTTCAAAGCATGCTGTGATTGTAACAGTATTTTGTTGGAGATGACCAAATGGTACATTTGTGTACTGTGACACAGTTTGATCCATGGCCTGCACCCCCCCTGAAATGGCATCCACCTGTCCTGTATGGAGGGACAGGTGGAAATTAGATAATTCCGCTGACGTTTTGCGCCGTTGTGGGAGGCGGTCGAGAACCGCTGTGTAACTCCTCATTGGTTAACATTGGTTCCTACGGGGTACAGCAGCCAATGGTGATGTATGCCGGCGGTGATGGTACGCACCCCGCGGACGTGACTGCCATTTTCTATCTGTGCACTCACTTGCTACCTGCCCTTCAACAGGAGAGGAACTACATTGCATGTGCTGCTGTGATCTGTGTCTGGAACTGACCCTGGCTTTTGTGACTGGGGAAAGGTCCCCTACCTTCGCCTCGGCGGAGTTGGAGAGACTGCTGGATGGGGTCCTATCCCAGTACCGACTGCTGTATGGGCCTCCAGACCAACAGGTGAGTACACCGTGAGTACGATTCATGGGGCATGAATGCATGGAGTGCTGTGTGTGAAGGCCTCATGTGGGGGGGTTGGTGGATGGGCCCTGGGCAGCGTGCAGCATGTGTGTTGGGCCATGTCTGTGCTAATGGGGATGGGAAGGGGCAGAGTGGGCAATGATTGTAACAAGCAGGACGGTCAGACTAATACCTTTCCCAGTGTCTATTTCCCTGCAGGTCAGCGCCCATCAATAGAAGGGTATATGCTGTGCCATCGCCATGGACATGTGGACCCTGGGGGTCTATGGCAGGTGGAGCATCCACTGTCGGAAACGGTGGGAGGACCTGAGATGCTGGGCACAGAAGACGGCGGAGGCCCAGCTGGGGATGTCCTCCTAATGAGGAAGGGGTACCCGTCGAACCCTGAACACCCCTGATTGCCTGCATACTGGTGGTGGCCTATCTAGTGCTACATGGGTGCTTGAGGGCATCACAGCAGCCACAAGGGGGTGAGAACATTGCCCATCATTACAACTTATGCCTGGTGGGGTGGTATCCGGGTGGGAGGGGTGGGACCTGTTGGTCCCCTATCCCAGGCCTGGCATTGCAGGGTAGGTCCCTTGTTGAGAAGGGTTCTGATGTGAAAGTACTCCTACCAAGCTAGTAGGCATCCACTACTGGGCAGGGGTCTGTGGGTCTCAGGTATGCTGCAATTTGCATTAGGTGTCCCTATCCTTGGGCTGGTAACTAGCATTGTGACTGGCACAGTGGTTAGAGCGGCAGACCCTGTTGCAGAGATCTGGCCCAGGACCAGGGTTCAATTCCCACCTTGGTGGGTCTTGGGCTCTATTCCCTTGGACCAAATAGTTCTTGCCTCGGTGCCCCATCTAATTAATGGGTCCCACTCTTTAACTCTGAGCAATAGCTTGCTTAATCTTCACAACAGCCCTCACAGCGCTTGGATGCTTGGCTGTCCAGGAGTGGGCGCCTCACAGGGAAAAGCCAGGAGGGGTTCCACCGCGGTATGCGCACAGCACCTTGTGACTCTAACAGATGAGTAGTGCGCTATATAAGTGAGAAGTTTTTACTGGTAGTGCATTGCTGAGTGCGTAGGGCTGTTCCCTGTGTGTGAATGTGTTGTGTACGCCAACGGTGATGTTTTTGGCACCATTGACCCAGACACCCAACAGCCATCCACGTCACAAAAGCATCCAGCCCATGCACCTGCACCCAAACACAGCAGACTGACACCTCCTACAACCACTCCCTCTTCCTCTACTTCCAAACCATCTCCCTCCTCCTGCCCAATGTCCCTAAGAAGCTTTTCCTCGCCAACATTGATCTCTTCCATACCCCGCCCCCGTCCCTCACGTCAGGCCAGGGCGGTCAAAACCCAGGCAAGCAGCTCAGCCACTGGGTCCACGGGCACAGTAGTGTCCCCAACTACTCAAGTGGGAAAGGATCCGGCCACCAGCCAGCCAGACGGACAGGTGCCAGCCCCAAGTGCATCAAGGAAGGGCAAGAAGGCAGCCCCAGCTGCAGGAAGGAAGGGCAAGGAGGTAGCCCCAGCTGAAGGAAAGCAGGGCAAGGAGGCAGCCCAAGCTGCAGGAAGGAGAGGCAAGGGGCCTGCAACATCAGGCAGTCGAGACAAGGGACCTGGTGCTGGGACTCAGTCGGAGACCCCACCACCAACCATGGTGGTTCAGCCATCCGAGGCTGCAGGGGAAGGGCTTGTGCCTCCCCCCACTGCCATCAGCACCACCACCAGCATCACCACCAGCAGCAGCAGCCTCAGTGGGTAGCCATCCGAGGCTGCAGAGGAAGGGCTGGAGCCTCACCCCACCAATGCCAGCACCACTGCCAGCAGCAGCAGCCCCAGTGGGCATATGTCCGAGGCTGCAGGGGAAGGGCTGAAGCCTCCTCCCACCATGCCAGCACCACCACCAGCAATGCCACCAGCAGTCCCAGTGGGCAGCCATCTGAGGCTGCAGGGGAAGGGCTAGAGCCTCCCCCCACCACCGCCAACTCCACCATTAGCAGCACCACTGCCACCAATGAGCAGCTGTCACCGCCGGCGGACAGTGTGTAGTCCTGCATCCATGGTTTGTTGTGCGGCCTGGCCCCTGCAAATCCTGTGGGTCTGACACCCAGGTGAGAGACTGTGACCTTGCACTCCCCAAGATCTGCATCACTGGGCACAATGCCCCCTCCAGAACCAGTGTAGAAGCCATCCACTCACCCCATCCTCCCCAGCATGAAGCTCACTGGGCACAATGCCCCCTCCAGAACCAGTGGAGAAGCCATCCACTCACCCCATCCTCCCCAGGATGAAGGTCACTGGGCACAATGCCCCCTCCTGAACCAGTGAAGAAACCATCCACTTGAGAAACTGTGGCCTTGCACTCCCCAGGACCAAGTAATGGGCATGTTGCCCCCTCCAGAGCATGTGGGCAGTTCACCCACTTGTGAGACTGTGGCCTTGCACTCCCCAGGACCAAGTAATGGGCATGTAGCCCCCTCCAGAGCCAGTGGGCAAGTCACCCACTTGAGAGACTGTGGCCTTGCACTCCACAGGACAGAGTAATGGCCATGTTGCCAACTCCAGGACCAGTGGCATTGTACCATCTTCCGGCTGATTTGCCCCCCTGTTCTCCATCCTCCTGAGGTGCCTGGCTATTACGACCTGATTCCCCTGCAGTGTTCTCTCCATGTTGTTGCAGGAGTAAGGTGGGGCCTTGGACTATGTTATGTGGCCCTATGGCCCAAGGACATTGAGGACTGGGCAGTGTCCCTACATTTGTAAATATGTATATACTTTTAGATTTTAATGCACGTATTTCTACTATTTTATCTTATTGCACTCACTATAATCAATTTCCCTTGATCTTACATTATTCCTGAGGGGTATGGGGTGAATATGTAATGTTACTGCATCTGCTTGTGTGTATGGTGTTGGGGGTGGGGGCGTTGTCTGTGTCACTCTCTTTTTCCTCCCCCCTCACTGTGTGCTAGGTGGCTGCACCATCGTTGGTGTTCGTGGTGGAGCAAGACGTCAATCAACTTTGGGAATATGGGCAGCTCGGGCTCCATGGCGGCGTGTTTCTTCCCTGAGTCTCCACAGGTGAGTCCTTTGACTTCTGAGACACCCCGGAAAAGGTGGCAGATTGGTGTTTCATAATACAGTGGGTGGAACATTGTCTTATGCCTGGCTGTAGGTGGTTACCGCCGTGGTGCCTGTTGATTTCGCCCTGGCGGTCGGTGTGTTAAAGTGGCTGTCTGTATGAGCGGTTTCTGCCGAGTTCATAATTTCATATTTATTAACGCCGGCCTGTTGGCGGTATTACTTCCACTTTATCACTGACCACCAGGGTCGGAATGAGGTTCTATATCTACACTGTGTTGTCTCCGTATGCGGAGATTCTCCCCTTTCTTTTTTAGGTGTTTTTTGTTTTTTATCCCAACGTTTTTTAGAACCCCTAGGTGCTTGCTTAGTAGAATCTTTATTAGATTTACCCTGAAACTGTGGTTTCGTGGGTCTGGCCCCCAGGCTATTTCAATCAATACTGGAATATGTCTCCACGATAATCTTTGGCAGCTCACGTTCTTGATTCTGTGGAGGAACGTCCCGGAACCGCATACGCATAGTGCAACTGCTTCCCCTTTAAGGTTACTTAGTATAATGGAAGATAAAGTGGCAAAATTGCCCATAAGTTGCATCCCCAAGTCTAGGGCCAGGGCAGCGCTGTATTCATCTTGAATTTGTTTTAACACTTCCAGAAGAATAGCAAGTGTTGATGTACCTTGTGCAGTAGTATAGAGGGTGGCAAATACTGTGGCCCAAGTATTGCAGTTATCTACTGTGGGAACCATCCCAAATGGCAAGCACACAGTTAATATTCTATGCTTATCCTGTGGTCCGTATGGGGAAATACTGCTTCCAGCGCATTCATTTTTAGAGCTAACCAAAACAGAATCTCTTCATGTTTGGCGGGTAGCTTACCCATAATCAAATGTACAGTTGCATGATTAATACCCAGCGTTGCTGCATGCGGTTGCACCGGGGCAGCACGTGCTGGGTTTGTGTTTGCATTACAAACTGTAATAATAGTCTGTATATTGCTGTAAGCTCAGTTTATATGCGGTGAACCTCAGCTACCGCCAAGGTTGCTGCATCAGACTGCAGTGTATATGTGGCCAAAAATGGCCTGGTAGGACCATCATTACTTAGAGGACCTAACCTAACATGTAGGATTGTATGTGGTGGGGCACCATCAAGCTAATTATTATGTTCTTGATAAGATAGAGATATTTCTAGATATGCATATGCTCTGTATTGTGCAGGTATATTTGCAGGTGTATAGTGATGAAATGTATTTGCGTTCCCATCGACTGCTAGAAATGTGACCCAAGAATTGAAAGTTTTTTTTCTGTATGCTGCATGAGCTTCAACAACAAATGTAACTGGACCCCACTGAGCCATTAGGCCATGTGCTAATAAATGTGCAATAAGGGGTGGTCGCATATTGACTGCAATTGCTACCCACTGTGGGTTTGCCATGGTAAATGGTACATTTTGTTCAGAGATAAGCACACCAAATAGGGATTATCCTTTTAGGGTTCACGCGTGAACAACCTACAGCGTTAGTTAGATACTCCCTAGTTAGCTGAGGAGGAAAAGTCCTCAATACTGCGGACGTCTCCAAAATAGTACTGAGGTGTCTTTGCATGTACTGAGACAGAGATAATCAGGAGGACCAGAAATTTAGGCCCATATTTATACTTTTTGACGCTAAACTGCGCTAACGCAGTTTAGCGTCAAAAAGTTTTGCGCCGTCTAACGCCATTCTGAAGCGCCATGCGGGCGCCGTATTTATGGAATGGCGTTAGACGGCGCAATCAGACCGGCGCTGCCTGGTTTGCGTGGGAAAAAACCACGTAGACCAGACAGCGCCGGCGTAGGGGGAAAATGGCGCATGGGCGTCTTAAAATGGGGCAAGTCAGGTTACGTCGAAAAAATCGTCTTAACCCGACTTGCGCCATTTTTTAACGACGCCCATCCCCCATCAACATGACTCCTATCATTGTAAAGATAGGAGTCATGCCCCCTTGCCCAATGGCCATGCCCAGGGGACTTCTGTCCCCTGGGCATGGTCATTGGGCATAGTGGCATGTAGGGGGGCACAAATAAGGCCCCCCTATGCCACCAAAACAAAATATAAAAAAAAAAAAATTATACTTACCTGAACTTACCTGAATGTCCCTGGGGTGGGTCCCTCCATCCTTGGGGGTCCTCCTGGGGTGGGCAAGGGTGGCAGGGGGGGTCCCTGGGGGCATGGGACGGCACCTGTGGGCTCATTTTGAGCCCACAGGCCCCTTAACGCCTGCCCTGAGCAGGCGTTAAAAAGCGGCGCAAATGCGCCGTTTTTAGCCACGCCAACTCCCGGGCGTCTCTTTTGCCCGGGAGTATAAATACCACGTAAAGGCCTGGGAGTCATTTTTTAGACGGGAACGCCTCCCTTGCATATCATTAACGCAAGGAAGGGGTTCACGCTAAAAAATGACGCACATTCCGGGAACTTTGGCGCTATTCGCCTCTAACGCCATAGTATAAATATGGCGTTAGTTGGCGTTAGTTTTGCGTCTAAATTGCGTCAAAAAAAACGACGCAATTTCGGCGCAAACGGAGTATAAATATGGCCCCTAGTGCCTGACCAAACATTGGTGGCGCCATGTCACATAGGTTGTCATTATTCTAATGAGACTACTGGATTCAGGCGGCAGAATCACTTGTACCGCAGGGGACTGCCGGAGTCGAATTTTTCAACTACCGCTACCACTATTTGCTAAAATGTTCCATTCCTAATCCAATGGCGTGACCTAATACAATATGAGTTGTCATTTATTCCCTTCTGAAGGATAGGTCACAGAATGCTATTTCCAAGAATCTGGAATTTTGCAAGATTCTTTTTACATTTTGGAACAAAGAAGGGAGGGCACTCAACCAAAAGTAAATGTTTTTAAAGGAACAGTTACACAGTCCTGGGCATTTAGGAAATTATACCATGACCCAGAATATCAAGATCAGTATTTAGTTTTGTTAAATTTGCATTTATCAGATCCCATTATTTATTGAGGTTTATCGGTTGTTAAACACATTATGGTCAGTGTTTCTCTGGAAGTGTGATATGCAGCTTCTCGCTTTGATGTCTGCAATTAAAAATCCTATGCCGCATAATAATGATAAATCCACATGTTAGGCGTGATCTGTCTATTGTCTTTTTACTCTGGGAACAATGCCCCTTTGTTGAGCAGATAGAAGCAGTAGTAAGAGTTGCTGAGCGTGCTTAATGTGTTTTACATTATTCCCAGTAGAGAGGTCACAGTATGTAAGGCTGATGCCCTTTACATCTTCTCATGTATCAGTTCATTGCGGGGTCTAACAGTGATCATCCCTTTATTAACATTTGGTATCCATATCCTTTGTTTATTATTTATATTACACCCCAATTGCATTTGTTGAAACTCAGTGAACTGACTTTTAGTCTTAAAACGATGATTGAATATTTATCAGATTTACTGAACACCAGGTGAGGCTTCTGGAGGATATTTAGAAGCTTGACAGGGTGATTATATTGTTTGGAAATAGTGGACTGAAGCTCTATTTTGGAAATAGTGGACTGACGCTCAATGCTGACAAAGTGATGTCATTCTTTTGCAACATATGATTCGATATCCAATCTTCAGCCTGATTGAAACCACCTACTTTGTTTGGATCCCCAAACAATTCCACAGATGGAGAAGGAATCCTGGATGCACTTCGACACTTGTCATAGTCTGAGTTCATTGCTGAGAGCAATGAGCTTTGTTTTGTGCAGCTCTTTTTACCAACGTACTACATTTCTAAGTGCTACAAATAACAGAAGATATTATTAGCCAGTTTACTAGTACTCATTTTGGAACATCAGAAGGATGGAATACATAGTAGGCCTTGAGAGGATTTCAGCTTGTGACATGCTGAATACACAATCTTTCAGTGATGCTTTTTTAGATAACAGAGCCATCCTGATGACTATTGCGAACATTTTTCACTGTACACTAGTATTGTACAGTATTCTAGTCCTGCCCTTAGAATCTCATCAAGTTGCGGCTTGTAAGGTTATTTCCAACTGCGCTAAATCAATGCCCTTTATGGCGTCTCAGTTGTTTTATTGTTGTATCAGAGTTTTATTGCATCTTCATTAGAAGGAGAATGTCTCCGAGTGTGGGAGTTGGCAATGACTGGTAAAATATTATTTCGGCTGCTCAATTGCTTTCATGGTCTGTCTCCCCATTGTCTGTCCAATTAAATGATTTAATACCATTTATGCCTGGGCGAAATTTCCATTACACCAGCGTAATCCTTAGTAATTTTGATAATTTTGTGTTAGGCTTCTTAAATTGGAAAGTAGGTTCTTCCTTTGTAGCAACAATTCAGTGCAAGTGTACAGGAACAAAATGAATGACCCGAAGGCGAGTGGTTTTTGGAGTTATTTTATTGTGCTTTTTAATGCAAAATGCATTCTTGTGCACATATTGGACACACAAGCACATTTCACACTAAAATACATTTCTGTATGCCACTTTTGCATCTAAAACAATTATGAATAATTTGTGTAACTCTTCTGAAATTTCAATAAGCATGTATTCTACCTGTCAGCTTCACAGTGGTTTTCCCCCAAACGTTTTGCTTTGGCCCGCCTATTTTTTCTGAATTCGTTTTTGCTTGCCTTAGGACTCTGTGGATTTCCCCACTGCTAACCACTTCTAAAGTGCTTGTGCTCACTCTCTAAAATATGGTAAGATTGGCTTACAAGTGATTGGCATATTTAATTTACTTATAAGTCCTTAGGTAATTGGAATACCATATACCCAGGGCCTGCAAATTAAATGCCCCTAGTGGCTCTGCAGCACATATTGTGCCACCTACTTAATTAACCCCTTAAACATATCTCAGGGCTGCCATTCAGTCTGCTTGCAGTTTTAACCTGCCAATCTGACTTGGTAAAATAACTTCCTTGCCAAGCCACAATGCCATTTTAATTTCATGTGCACCACCCTTAAGGTAGGAAGGATGTATTGTAATTAAAAGATCTGATGTTTAAGTTTTACATGTTTTGGTAATTAAAACCCCCTAAATTCACTTTTCAATACTGTGAGGCATACCACTGCCATAGGATAACATTGGGTTACCTTGTTACTAAGTCGTAACTTTTGATTAGGAGCAGGCAGGACATTTACATGACTGGGTGAGTTGGCATTCGCACTCTGTATATTCCTCCCAGAAACCCACACAATGTGCTGCTGTTTTTCCCTGCTGCATTAAGGATTGCTAATCTGCTGCCCTACTACTCAGCTGCCCTGTTTCCCTGCTGCTTTGCTGCCTGATCGAGAAGAACTGAACCTGTTTCCTGAACCTGGGAACACCACTGTGACTTCAAGGGCGTGTGGCTGGCCTCCTGATTGATCAGAGCCTCAGGGACAGAAAAGGCTCCAACCACATTAAGCCCTGTAGCTGGACTCTGCCGGATGTGAGTCTTACCCCCATGTGGCACCAATCCAATCTTGGACTTTGTAAGTGGACCTGAAGGTGCTCTGCCAGACCAGCTGTGGTCTTAGCAGAACCAACACAGCATGACAAAGCTCGTCACATCTTCGCATCAGACCCACCATTGTGCAGTGCATCCCAATGCAGGATCTGGCAGCTCCACAGGACCGCCACAGTGCAATGCATCTTAAATACAGGATCTCACACCACAGCCCCACAGCTCCCCTTTCAACCAACCACTTAATTTCTCACAGTATGCAAAAGTAAATTACCCACATTTTTCACACTCCTTAACATTCTTCTCACTCTATGAATTCTGAAAATCAGTCCCTAGTAATGCTCAGTAAATGTATCCCTAAAACTCACGAGGATGTGGGATTTGACATCCTTGGTCTAAATTGAAGAATTGCTTTCATTTTTATAGTCACTTTATTTAGTCCTTGCTTTCCGTTAGACTTGCATGGAGCAGTAAAGTCTTCCATGTAAATATTACAAATTACCTAAATAAATATACTTGTGAATATCTGTAACAGGTCTGCTTAGATCTGTAGAACATGATTTGACAATCAAACTTCAGGTAGTCAAATTTGAACAATTTAAATTAAATATTTCACAAATGATTATTAATGTATTCTCAGTATTTTTTCTCAATATGTGTTCACCCTCTCTAATATTCCTCATCAACAATTGCAGTTTATTATCACCTTAACTGACTAGCATACAGGAACATTTATTTTCCCTTCTCTTTACCAAATCATGCAAAGTAAGCCATTTGTTTTTTTTCACATTTATATAAAATAGGCTGAACCTTTGAGTTCAAAATCTGAGCATGTACTGCTTACAGAGTCTTTCAGTTCCTAATGTATTTAAGGAAACTAAAATGCAGTAGATCATTTCTACAACACAGCACACTGTTGAATGAGATTTCTCATTCACAGTTCTATCTTACTGGATGGATGCCATTGCTGCAAACATCAATATTAATACTAAGACAAAAATAGTAGCACAGATAATAGTTGGAGTTAAGGTGGATTACTGTAATGTACTAGCAGTGCTACTATTAAAAGAACATCACAAGGTTCACATTGTAATGAATGCAGCTTTGTGTTCAGGCACTTATATAGCTCTTTGTAATCTTTTTCATCTGTGGGATTATGTCTCCACTAGTTGTGAGCTCATTAAATTATGGAATCTTAGATCCTTAATCTAACCCACAAAGCAATGTATAGAAATGAACTATTTTTTTTTAGAAATAGCTCCAGTCTGCATAATTCGTGTAGCTTCTTTGATTAAGAATAGCTCTGGTCCACATAATTCTTGTAGCTTCTTTGATTAAGTGGAAACCAATTGCGTGAGTCTCCTATCTTTAATAAAACTAGGGCAGGAAGTAGGACAATTCCACAGCAAATGTTTAAGACAAGGAAACACTTATCATGTCACATACATTTAAATTCCCTACTAAAATCCTTCTGCAATAATTTGAAAAACAACTTCCCCCATTGATGGTATGTTGCTTCCTCAACCCTCCAATAAGTAAGTGCTTCAGTACTTCAGCATCCTTCTCAGGCTGGATACTTGCCAATCAATGCACCACTCACGGAGCTATGAAATACATGTCTTTATTTGTCTGGTGCAAGTGCAAACTCAACATTCTAAACCTGCATTCACTTCACTGTGTTCCAACACTTATGTCATCAATCTAGGGAGTCATTCAGGAGCCAAAATGGTTCCCTTCATACACACTCACACAATACTACATTTCCCCGTCTGTTAAAAACAAATATATATATATATATATATATATATATATATATATATATATATATATTTACAAACATATAAATAATCAAAGCTCTTCAATAAGCCTTCTTGGCACTTTGATGACTTGTCCTGATTGTGTCTTCAGAAACTGATAATCAGCACCAGAAGTGTTCATGATCTTCGTTAGCGATGCAGGAGCAACAGCAGTCTGGGATTTTCCAATTGTTTTTTCTGAGCCAGTCTCTAAATTGACATCAGTATCTGATGAGCATTGAGTCACATGTCTCAAGTGCGAGGAATCTTGTGTAATGGTTTCCCAAGATGTTCAGCAGTCACTAAGTGCCGTTTGCTAGTTACAACATGGAAAGGCTCGACATCAAATGGAGCATCAGATTTACATCTTGTTGGTTGACTGACAAGCACTCGATCTCCTCTTGTGAAAACAATTTCCTTTGCGTGATGTCTCTTGTCAGCATAGACGTTCATTTTCTTTTTACAATCCAAGGGGCATATTTATACTGTTTGGTGCAAAAGTGCACTAACGCTTCTGACGCAAAACCACCCATACCACATGACTTCTGTCTTAGAAAATACAGGAGTCGTGCCCACCACCCCAATGGCCCGCACAGGGGACCAAGGCCCCCTGGACATGGTCATTGCACCCAGTGCCATGTAGGGGGGCCCATTTCAGGGGCCCCAATGGCACTTAAAAAAAATACTTACCTGTACTTACCTATACTTACCTAGGATGGGGTCCCCCATCCTCCACTGTCCTTTTGGTATGGGTGGGGGTGTCCCTGGGGTCTGGGTAATGCACCTGTGGGCGCATTCCATGGTGTTCCACCATGGAAATAGGTCCAAAGGTCCCCTAAAGCCTGCCCTGAAGCAGGCGTTAAATAATGGTGCAAAGCAAGCTTTGCATCATTATTTGACCCACCATGCATGATTTTAGCACAGGATGATAAAATGGAGTTAAGACCATAGAGTAATTTTTTGCACCGGAATACCTACCTTGGATCTCTTTGACGCAAGGTAGGTTTCCACATCCAAAAAATAACTATTACTCCATAACTTTGGCGCTAGACGGGTCTTGCCCCAAAGTATAAATACAGAATTAGTTGTGCACCAAATTTGTGTTAAAATGGCATAAATACGGCACAAAACAAGTATAAATATGCCCCCAAGTCTTTTGTTGGGGTCTCTTAGTCAGTTCTCGATCTTGTGTTGGTCCACTGAGGTGACTTGGGCATCATTCCGTTCCTGAGCATTAACACTGTAGGGCTTTCACCTGTGGTCGAGTGAAGAGTTGGACAATAACCTTGCAGGGTAGAATTCATGACAGACTTAATGTCGAGCTTCTCTAATGCAACACACTGAACAGCTTTCATTAATGTACTCTTGAAACGTTGAACAAGGCAATTATACAGTGGCCAAGGAGGTGTGCTCTTCTGATGCTTCACATTAAGAAGACAAAGTCCCTGAATTCTCAACTATATAATGGTGGGCCATAGTCAGATTTAAAAACCACAGGAATCTCCCTTGTTGCAAAGATGCCATCTAATCCCTCAACAACACTTTCCTGAGTGATAGACGAGAGATCGTCAATTACTGGAAAGTGAGAGTATTCTTCCACAATCACCATCAGGTGATATCCATTGTCAAGTGAAACAAAAAGGTCTACAATAATTCTTTCCCATGCGTGCTTTGGCATATCTGACATATTTAAGGTGTGTTGAGTCATTTTAAATTACAGGCAGTTTCATAGATGACAGGCCTTCAACTCTCTTTCAACTCATTTATCGAGATTCGGAAGCCAGACTCAACTTGGAGAGCTTGTTTAGTAGTAACAATTTCACAATGTTCTTTTGGGCCTCTTCAATTATGTGTTGTTGCAGACTCTCTGGAATGAAAATTCCTGAATGCCTCAGTATAATTCCTTCTTCTGTCATGGTCAGTTCATTTTTGACATTCTTGTACTTCTGGTATTCGCTGTCACAGGTAAGAGGATGAATATATCCATTTCATGACTGATGGGTAATAATGTCCTTTAGCTTTAACATGTCACCATCTTGACTCATGCTAGTTACAATTTGTTCCAATGAAATAGCAGCAGGTGTGTTGGAATTCAAAATTAAGTTTATGTAGACCTCAACTGTCTTAGATTGGTTTTCTTGACACTGTTTAGTCATTCTGTACAAATAGTTGACTGGGTTTTGCACGTTCCCTGGATGATGCACAGTTGTGTAGTTGTACTCCTGCAAACATAGGCCCCAACGTTCAATGCTCAGAGGAATCTTAGCTTTTGGATTGCTTTTGGATTGCCAAAAATGTTCAACAATCTTGATGACCTGTCACAAGTGTGAAAGGTTTTCCATACAGAATCATGTGAAAATGTTCACACCACTGGTAAATTTTCTTTTTCAGGTTGTGAATGGGCACAATCAGTCCAGGAAAAACGTTGGCTTCATATGCCAGAATATGTCTCTGAGCATTTGGTTGTCCCCTATATTGTGCAAGGATAGGGTATAACATGACTTGGCTAGCATCAACAAAAAACTTCTGTATGTAGCTTTAGATTAAAACATTCCATTTCGGTAGTGTATTCAATAGCTTGTTTTATTCTCTTAAAAGCTTGCCTGCATTCATGTGACCAGTAAAATGAAACATTCTTTTTCTTCAATTCTCTCAAAGGAGCACTCACAGTGACAAAGGGCCAGATTTCGGTAGTTATGATTTTGCGACTCGGAAATTGCGAGTCAGAGCGACCATCTGCGAATCGCAAGGGGGTCGCAAAGACCCACCTCATTAATAATAATGAAGTGGGTCGCAATTTGCGACGCCCTTGCGATTCCCTGCACTCACAGGGATGGTGGCCTGCTGGAGACAGCAGACCTCCATGTCTGTGACTGATTTTTTAATAAAGCATTTTTTTTTTGTATTAGGGCCCCCTGGGGACCCCTTCCCTTTTGCTAATGAGTTAGCACCCACTTGATATGGGTGTTAACTGCGAATTGCTTTGCGACCGCGTTCGTGGTCACAAAGCAATTCTGCATCACGGTGCGAATCGCAAATAGGAACGTAACACCCCTTCCTATTTGCGAGTCCCATTCCCATTTTGCGAGTTGGTACCGACTCGCAAAATGCGAATGTGCATCGCGATGCCCGTTTTGCATGGCGCAAACTGCAAATTTTGCAGTTTGCGCCATGCAAAACTGTTGCTACATCTGGCCCAAAGTCTCATATATCATTTCACACTAAAACATATTTCTGTGTGCCACTTTTGCATTTAACACAATTATGCATAATTTGTGTAAATCTTCTGAAATTAGGGTAAGCATTCTTGTCAGCTTCTAGGTGGTCTTCCCCCAAACTTTTTGCCAGAGTCCATGCCAACGTACGGCCATGCCAAATTATGAACTTAACATGGAAACTTCTTATGGGGAACTTGCAGTGGGCAGTGTTTGTACTTTAGCTGGATGTGGTGTCATGCCCCGCCATCAGAAAAGATATGGCCAAATAATCTTAACTTTGTCATATTTAATTCACATTTCTCAGCATTTAGCATTAAACCTGCATCAACTCTTTCAATTGCCTTGTTCGCTTGACGCATATCCACGCAGATGCATACAGCTCCTTTACCGTCCTTTTTGGCCAGTACCAGTATGGGGGCAACCTATGGCATCAGTCCAGTAGAATGCTTAATGATTCAAATTCCTTTTCAGCAGCTTCTTGTAAATAAAATGCAATACCTTTGTGTCTTTGAGCAAGATGGCGTACATGCTCATTAATATGCAATTGTACTTTTATAGTCTAAAGTTTTCGTAATCCATGTAATAAGGAAGGAAAATGACTTACTATTTAGTGATGAGTACTCATATTGCAGCTCGCTGATATAAGTCCCTTATCAGCAGCTGTGATAAAGCTGAGTAAATAGATACTTGATGTCGTTCCTTGAAGTATGTGAATGGGCACTTGCACTTTCATTTTCTTGTGTTTTACAGTCACTAAGAATTAACCTTTACTTTTCAAGCGCGTCAATGCAGCCCATGTGTACACTTTGTTTTTTGATGGCATCAGTCATGGTAATGGAGAAAGATCATTATATTTCTTCTCAGACAGAATATTTATTGATGGAACACTGTTGATGATGAAAGGTATTGAAAAAACATTTGTTTTCAGTGTAATCTTCAGACAATGTTTGAATGGCTTGGGTGCTTTTTAATGTTGACTTTTTTTTTTTACTCGTATTTTACTTCACCAGCGGCCATCCCAACATATGTGCATTTTTCTGATGTAAACATCTACATCACACAATCATATTCTTGACTTTCACTGGATACAGATAAACTGACAATGATTTAGATGACGATCAACTTTGTCTGGTGTAAATTTGTCTCAACTGATGTTGTCACTTTGTCTTGTGGTCATGTGTCAAGTGTCACTTCTAGAATGTTTTCAACAATCAACAAAGCATTTATGGTGCTAAAATCACCATCTTTCCAGCTTTCAGGAACAGGCAGACCTGAATCAGAAAACCACATTTTTCAACATAATTTTGGCATTTTACTGGGACATACCATATTTTTACTATATTTTGTGCTTATAGCCTCCTTCCAGTTAGTGACAGAAATGGGTGTGAAACCAATGCTGGATACCAGAAAGCAAAACATTTCCGAAAAGTAGACACAATTATGAATTAATTGAGGGGTCATTTGTGCAGATCCTACAAGGTTTTCCTACAGAAAATAACAGCTGTAATAAAACAATATTGAAATTGAGGTAAAAAACAGCCATTGTTCTATACGTTATACGATTTTTTAAAGCAATATACCGTTACGTCTGCTGGACACTTCTGGTTGCGGGGATATATATGGCTTGTAGGTTCATCAAGAACCAAAAGGTACCCAGATCCAATGAAGGAGCTGCACCTTGCAATGGGTTTTCACTGTATACCGGGTATACAGCAATTCATTTGCTGAAATATAAAGAGTGAAAAATAGGTATCAGGGAAACCTTTGTATTTCCAAAATGGGCACAAGATAAGGTGTTGAGAAGCAGTGGTTATTTGCACATCTCTGCATTCAGGGTTGCCCATACTAGCATGTGAATTAGAGGGCATTTCTCAAATAGATGTCTTTTTTACACACTAGAAATGGGGTTTCTGGTTGGCTAGGGTATGCACCTCAGCCAGGCAGACCCTACCCACTCTAGTCAGGGCTAGGGAGTTACACGTCCAAGATAACCCCTGCTCACCCCCTTGGTAGCTTGGCATGAGCAGTCAGGCCTATCCCAGAGGCACTGTGTAAAGCGTTTGCACAGCACACACAACACACCTGACGCAAAATGTACACCACAAAGTAAACACAACACTGAGCTATGTAAAAATAATCTGTATTGCACAAAACATAATTAGACCAGCATTACACGTAAGTACTACCCTGCTACCTTAGCAGTTGTCAGAATGTTACACAAGTTACTGATACTCTGCAAGAATATGCAGTTGTCACATTAGCACACGTGAGTACTCAGGATTCTGCAACATACGCAGTAGTCAGGAATTATAGCAAAAGATATATGCACTTGTCATGGCCCATTCCTAAATACCCATAAAAGGAACATTAGAGAATATATCACAAGTCATACAAATACATATCAGCTAGACATGCCCATAAAATAAACATTAGAACATATATGTAGGAACGGTAAACAGGTAGGAAATCTAAAACCTCTATAAGTCTGTAGTGAAAAGTACCCGTTTCTGTAGTAGAAAAGGCACTCCCAGTGCCTAAAAGATGAGCACTGGAGCGCCCGGCGCTCCTATGTGCATAACGGGGGTTCCTTGCAGAGAGGGGCAGTCTGCACCTCCTCTACTATGTGAAGACCGGGCACCTATGGGGACCCATGATCCTTGGGTCCCCCCCGGGCCTCTATTGTACCTCTCCGAAGGGAGGGCCAAAGTGACAGAAGTTAAGGCAGTATGGGGCGGTCACGTCCCGAGCGCAGTGACTGGGGGAAAATTGGTTCCCTTTTTTCCTCGTGTCCTGCTTAGCACTAGGAGGCAGCCGCCCTTGTCCGTGGTGCGGCTGCCTAACAAGGTAGCGGGGAAAGCAGGGGCCTCCAATAAGGCTCTGCACCTGCTCCCACAGGCGGCCTCATCCGGTCTGGTGCGCGAGCCGCCTTTTCTACCTTCCCTTGTCCGCGAGGGAAGCAGCGTGAGGAGTCGGAGTCGAGCTGTGCCCCGGGGGCGCTCTGAAAAGGGCAGGTCACCCGGGGACACGGTAGGAGCGTGCGAGCTCCTTCCTTTACCTTCGGTAAGTGCCCCGGGGGCACTAGGGTCAGCGCAAGGTAAGTCAAACTGCGGCGCCCGGGTTGCGGCGGTGATTTGGGGTTCTCAAATCAAGGCAGAGTGCTAAAGAGAACGTGAGGGTTTATTTCCCAGCCCGGGTTGCGACGGTGATTTGGGATCCAAATAAAGCGCTTCCCAAAGCGCTACGGCAAGATCGGCAGTTAAAAAGAGCGCACTTTCCAAGCGCTTAGGCAAGGTTGTCGAGTTTGTGTGCAGGGGTCAGTGGCCACAGCGCCCTGCCCCTGGGAGCAAGCAAGAAAAGAAAAAGCACCGGGCTGGTGGGCCCAGCTACAGGCCACTAGACACCAGGGATTTTTTTTAAATGAAACTAGCATGAGGGGAATGACCCCTTTGGTAAGGGTCACTCCCCAGGCGGCACTTTTTTTTATTAGGCCTTTTCTGCCCCCCCCAGGGGCAGATCAGCCTATATTGATTAGGCCGATCTGCTCCCAGGGAGGCAGAAACCACTAGACACCAGGGATTTAAAAAAAATGAAATTGGCATAAGGGGGTGCCCCTTAGGCAAGGCTCGCTCCCCAGGGGGCAATAATTTGATTAGGCCTATTCTGCCCCCCCCCCGGGGGAGATCCGCCTATATTTATTAGGAAGAATTATTTTTTTTAAAAGAGGGTGGGGGTATGACCATACCTCAACACCAATAAGTTGTTCTGCCCACCGGTGGGCAGATGGGGCAATTACACCTGATCCACACCCGGGGGGGGGGGTCAGAAAGTCTACTAGATGCCAGGGAATTAAAAAGAAATAGTGGGGTGGTGGCTACGAACCAGTATGGGCCTGGTTATGACCCCACCTCAACTGAAGGGGGTAAGTCTTTCAGCTCTATCCTGCACACTAAAACTTGTTATCCCATGGCAAGCAAGAGGACATTTGATTATTTGGGGTTTTGGTTTTACATTTGGGCCATGAGAGCCTGGCTAACTCTCAAAATCGTCCCACCTGGAATGGTGAGGGCTGCACTTTTTGGACTTTGGGACGCTGCCATGTAGAAACATCCACAAGGCCTAGACACATCTGAATGCTAAACTTCTGGGTGAGTCCAGGGTGGTGTGCTTCACATGCACCCTGCACTATTTTCTGACCCACAATGCCCTGCAAACTTCCAATTTTGTTGGAACTCACACATTTTTCCACAGAATTCCTACCACTCAGCACTGTTGCATCTATTCCGATGAAAATTCGGCCCCACTTGTCAGTCTAAAAATATTTTTTTCAAACTGCCCTTTTAGATCGAGTTTAGTTCCCCTCATTTTTGACATATTTTTGGCTCTTCCCTGTCACAGGCACTTGGCCCACCTACAAAAGTGAGGTATCATTTTTATCTGGACACAGAGGGGAACGTTGGGTGGTAGGAACTTTGTCCCAGTGCGGTGATCCCACACAGAAATGTGGGAAAAATGTGATATTTTTTGCTAAATTTTAGCTTTGCTCAGGATTCTGGGTAAGAAAACACTGAAGGATGCATGCAAGTCACACCTCCCTGGACTCCCTCGGGTGTCTTGTTTTCAGAAAAGTTTGGGTTTGGTAGGTTTCCCTATCTGGCTACTGAGTCCAGGACCAAAAACACAGATGCCTCCCGCAAAAACAGGAAGTTTTGTATTTGATACTTTTGATGTGTCCAGATAGAGTTCTGGGCATTTGCTGGGTGGAAGGAATTTTGTGGCTCAGATTTCAGAACTTTCTGTCACCAAAATGGAAAAAGTGTTTTTTTGGCCAAATTTTGAGGTTTGAAAAGGATTCTGGGTAACAGAACCTGGTGAGAGCCCCACAGGTCACCCCAACCTGGATTCCCTTAGGTGTCTATTTTTCAAAAATGCACAGGTTTTCCTAGGTGCTGGTTGAGCTAGAGATCAAAATCCACAGCTAGTCACTTTCCCAAAAACATGTCAGTTTTCAATGTAAAAGATGTGATTCGTCCATGTTGCGTTTCCTGTCCCGGGCATTAGGCCTACCCACGCAAGTGAGGTACTATTTTTATCGGAAGACTTGGGGAACACAGAATAGCAAAACAAGTGTTACTGCCTGCGGGACCTGGCCCTTTTACAGGGTCATTCCCCAGACTTTTTGCTTTTTGCCTCCTTAGTTTTCTGACCCTTGTTGGCGGACGTTTTGACTCTGAGGCCCAGAACTCCCCTTTTACTACATGTAAGTCACCCCTATGGTACGCCCTAGCTAGCCCTTTCACAGGGTGCCATGCATGTAGAAGGAAGGACATGTGCCATGTAGCGTGGCCTGTCCTGGTAGTGACAAACAGCCTAACTTGTTGTCTCACTGCTGTGAATGCTGCCTCCTCATAGGATTGCATTGGAGATGCCCTGCCTTATGTGTAAGGGGTATAGTCTGATTTATGAGGGGTAACGTAGGCATGTTTAGTATGGTTGTGATAGTGGTGAGAAATGCTGCTTACTGGTGTAGGTGTATTTTTTATTACTATCATGTAAATGCCACTTCTAGAAAGTGCACATTTATCTGTGCTTATGACTTTGGTGTTTTGCAGCTTGCCTCCAATCTACGTCTGGGCAGACTGACAGTTGGGGCTTTGTGCATACTTCTCAGACAGCCTGTACACAGGGAGGGTGCGGTGTCACAGAGGTGCATCTACATATTGTAAAGCCTTCCTGGGCTGAGAGAAGGGAGAGGCGGGGCACACCTGCATTTGTAAAGACTGTGCCCTGGCCTCACACAATAGGGTCGTTAACCCCCCATTGATGTTTGGATCCTGTGCTGAAAGGAGAGAGGGGACACTACCCAGAAGCAGTTGTAACGGCCTGGAACCTCCTATCCCTACCATTGTAAGACACACTGTAAACCCAGAATAAGTACAGGGGAATTTTCCCCACAATTTGAACATTCTTGGAACTTGAAACTGGACACAGAACGCTGATGAATGGACTCACCAGGAAACCACCTTGGACTGCTGCTGTTGTGCTGACCTGTGACCTGCCTGGTCACTAGGAGGAACTGCCACCACCTGCACCCCACACTATAGGCCGATCTGCCCCCAGGAAGGGCAGAATAGGCCTAATAAAATTATTGCCCCGTGGGGAGCGGCCCTTGCCTAAGGGGTTCCTCCCCTTATGAAACAAAACAAAAAAAACAACAAAAAAACAATCCTTGGTGCATAGTGCCTTCTGCCCTCTCTAATCAGTATAGGCCTAGTAATGAAATGCTCCCCAGGGGAGCAACCCTTGCCAAAGGGGTCACTCCCCTTCATATGTAAGTAAATAAAAAAACAAAAAACTCCCTGGTGTCTAGTGGACATTTCTGCTGCCAGATCGGGCAGCAGAAATGCTCAGAATGACATCAAAAGAAAGGAAAAGCCTTTCCTTTCTTTCAATGTTTCTGCCTGCTCCCTCCTCCCGAGTGGAAGAGAAATGCTTAGCATTTCTCGTCCGCATCGCGCTGGAAGTATGAGAGGTGACCTCTGATGAGGTCAGCACGCGATCATGTGCTGATGTCTTCAGATGTCACTGGGGGGGGGGGGTCGGTGAGGTCGGGGGTGGAGGCGAGACGATTCCCCTTCCAACCCTGAGGGAGTGTGTGTGGGAGGCCCACAAGGGGAGTGCTAGTGCTCCCCCAGTGGGTCCAATGCAGGATGAGCTGGTTTTGTCCCTAGCACACAGGAACCATGTGCGAGGATGACACCAGCTTGTACCGGGCACCCTGGGGGTTAAGAACTGTAAATCTGAAAATATAATTGTGTCAGTTGATTCATAAAGTTAGCATGAAGATACTAGCTTTCCGTTCATTCAACTACATATTTAGATATTGAAGCCCATATTTATACTTTTTTAGCGCCGCGTTTGCGCCATTTTTTTACGCAAAAGAGGCTCAAACTTACAAAATGCAATTGTATTTTGTAAGTTTGCGCTGCTTTTGCGTAAAAAAGCGGCGCAAATGCGGCGCTAAAAAAGTATAAATATGGGACTGAGTCTATTTCATATTTCTGGAGGAAATTTTGGAGACATGTGTCATGGCTTGTCTAGGTGAAAATATTTGGACTTGAAAGTCCAAAGTGTTGATGGATACAGAATGATTTCCAAATGAAGCGATGAAAATATGAATGCCGAGCAAAACATTAACTATGTAAGGATGTAAAAGCACTGCATCCATAATAATTCAGTATATTCTGGACTGGACTAGCAAATTGAGATCTTGTTGTATGGACTCTAGTATCTCTATGAGACTGCTGGATTAGGGGCGGCAGCATCTCTGTATGATGGTGACTAAGTCGCTTCTACACTATTAGGCAGCAGTTGGCCCAATTCTTCTGGATCTCTGGCAGTACCTTGCCAAAACACAAATAGTAAAGGTGATTTCTGACAGCCTAGCGCATGGACTCTGAAAACCTCTCAGGCAAATCACAGTGGAACAAGTCTCTTGTTAGCAATAAGACCCTCATTACAACCCTGGAGGTGGGTGATAAAGTGGCGGTAATACAACCAACAGCACAGTACAGTAAGTACCACCAAATTATGACCATGGCAGTGATATCTCCGATAGACAGCCAATGTACCACACCAACCCCCATGCGGAAACATCAGCCCCACTGCAGTAGCTGCCTACAGCCAAGCAGAAGTCAAAGTTCCACCCACCATATTAAGACACTACAAACCAACACCTTTTCCAGGGCGGTACCAACGCCAACAAAAGCCTGGAGGAAACAGAGCACAAAAGTCTAAGGACTCACCATTGGAGACACAGGGAAGAACCACGCTGCCAAGGATCCTGAACTGCAAGTTTTCCCGATGATCTTCTACGTTATGCTCCACTTGGAACACCAATTCCGACAAAGATGACAACAGTGAGTACAGCCGACAAAGCACACAAGGGAGGGTGGGAGGAAAAAGAGAGTGACACACACACGCACAACACACACCTGACACATACACCATACAGACAACAAGCTGCTCTACAAAAACAATTTGACCCCCAAAATCGGCAGAATAGTGCAAGGACAACAGAAATTTACAAAAGTGATTGTAATCAGTTCAACATCAAAATTAATAATCCGATTTGGCCATGAAACAGATATGTACACATGTATAAAAAAGGGACACTGCCCAGTCCAAAGTTCAAAGGGCCCACATGGCCACAGGGCACAGTCAAAGGCCCAACTCGAATCCTGAGTGCATCCGGATAGAACACTGCAGGGACATCAGTTTGCACATAGGCAGGCACCTCAGGAGGAGGTGGGAGCACCTCAGTCTGATGTGGGAACAAGCCCACTGGTTCTGGAGGGGGCAACATGCCCTTAGGTCTTTGTCCTGGGAAGTGCAAGACAACATTCTCTCAAGTGGGTGTCTTGCCCACTGGTTCTTGAGGGGGCAACATGCCCACTGCTTTGCCCTGGGGAGTGCAAGGGCACAGTCTCTCAAGTGGGTGTCTTGCCCACTGGTTCTGGAAAGGGCAACAAGCCCATTGCTCTTTGTCCTGGGGAGTGCATGGCCACAGTCTCTCAAGTGGGTGTCTTGCCCACTGGTTCTGGAGGGGGCAACATGCCCATTACTTTGTTCTGGGGAGTGCAAGGCCACAGTCTCTCAAGTGGGTGAATACCCAACTGGTTCTGGAGGGGGCAGCCTGCACAGTAGCCCCTGGAGGGAGGACTACATGGTGTCTGCTGGTGTTGATGACTGCATGATGGTGGTTGGTGGAGGCTCCTGGGCAGCCCCGGAACTCACTGATGGGTGCATGCTGGTGGTGGTTGGGGCAGGCCCCTGGGCAGCCCCTGCACTCAGTGATGGCTGTATGCTGGTGGTGGTTGGGGGAGGCTCCTGGGCAGCCCCTGCACTCAGTGATGGCTGCAGGCAGGTGGTGGTTGTGGGAGACTCCTGGGCAGCCCCTGCACTCAGTGATGGCTGCATGCTGGTGATGGTTGGGGGAGCCTCTTGGGCAGCTCCTGCACTCAGTGATGGCTGCATGTTGGTGGTAGTTGGGGAAGCCTCCTGGGCATCCCCTGCACTCACTGATGGCTACATGCAGGTGGTGGTTGGGGGAGGCTCCTGAGCAGCCCCTGCAGTCAGTGATGGCTGCATGCTGGTGGTGGTTGGGGGAGGCTCCTGGGCAGCCCCTGCACTTACTGATGGCAGCACATCCATGGCTTGCGGTGGGGCCCGGTGACAGGAGCTGGTGGTGGTGGTATTTGCCTGACAGCTTCCGCTGGCGTAGAGTGCCTCTTGTCCTCCTGGTCATGGGTTGGAGATCCCTTGCCCTTCCTGAATGGGGTGGATGGGCCTTTCCCCTATCTGTCTGGTTGTGCAGGCTCCTTCCCCTTCCTCACAGCTCGTGCAGGCTCCTTCCCCTTTTTCACAGATGGTGCAGGCTCCTTCCCCTTCCTCACAGCTGGTACAGGCTCCTTCCCTTCCTCACAGCTGGTGCGGACTCTTCCCTTTCATCCCAGGTTGTCCTGCCTCCTTCCCCTTCAGTGTTGTTGGTCTGGTATCCTTACCACCATGAGTAGGTGGTGCTACCACTGTCCCCATGGAGTGTTTGGCTGAGCTGCAGGGCTGTGTCCTTGTTACCCTGCCCATACGTGCAGGACGGTATGGAGGGGTAGGGAAGAGGTCAATCTGGGAAAGGAAAAGCTTTTTAGGGATGTTGGGGCGGGAGGAGGGAGGCATTTTGGGAGTGGAGGATGAAGGAGTGATTGTCGGAGGTGTATGTCTACTGGACTTGGGTGCAGGTGCATGGGCTGTATGCTGTTGTGAGGTGGATGGCTGTTGGGTGTCTGAGTGCTTGCGATTGTGTCCTTTAGGAGGGGGGACAGACACGGTGGGAGAGGACACAGGGACGCATGCATGGATGTTGTGGAGGTAACTGCCAGTGAGGTGTATTTTCTGCTTGGTGTGGTGATGATGATGGTAGTAGATATTGATATAGTGCATGCAGGTGTGAGTGTAGACATAACTGGGTGGGAAGTGGCGGAGGAGGAGGAGGGGGAGACAGTCTATGCTGTCATGTCTGCAACTGAATGGTATTTGTGTGAGTGCCTGTTGGATGAAGTGTGGTGCTTGTGTTTGCCTGTGCCACTCGTGTGTTGTCTTGTGTGCATGCTGTATGCTTGGGATGGGTTGGGGTTGAGCAGAATGGGACTGGGAAGTGGAAGTTGGAGGGGGGACGGTAGAAATAGAGACAATTGCTGCCATCAGAGAGGAGGCCAGAGCCTGAATCGATCTCTGTTGGGCCGCCAATCCACTGTGAAAGCCCTCCAGGAATACACTGCATTGCTGCATCTATGATGCCAGCCCCTGGATGGTATTCACAATGGTTGATTGCCCTACAGAGATAGATCTCAGGAGGTCAATAGCCTCCTCACTCAGGGCAGGAGGGCTAAATGGGACAGGGCCTGAGGTGCCTGGGGCGAAGGAGATGCCCACCATCCTGGGTGAGCGGGCATGGGTAACTCGCTGATGGGCTACTGGGAGGGCAGTGCTGGTACGGGGGTGGCAGCAGTACCTGCATCTGGGGTGGTCACAGAGGTTTTTGCCACCACAAGGGAGCTCCCATCAGAGGAAGTATCAGAGTCTGTGTTGTCCCCACCAGTCTCTGCCGTGGTGCTCCCCTCGCCCTCTGTCCAACTTGTTCCGTCAGTGTCGGTGGACTCTACCTCCAGTGTCCTGTGCGACGCAGCTCACTCTGTTGTCAGTGCCTCTGCTCCTCTGCCAGATGATACTAATGCACATAAGGACAGGATGACAAAACAAGAAAGGGGGGTGAGAGACAAAGGATACACTAGGTCAATGACTGCACCAACACCACCGCTGATGTACACAGCACCCTCACACACAGCGAACAGGCCTATGAACTATGCAGTTCACTATCAGTAAAATACCTAGTCACCAAGGCATGAGAAGGGGCACACACCACCAACTGCAGCACACCTGGGACCCATGCAGCCCTGCCCAGAAGTGAATACTAACAAGCTAGGTAAGCCGTACTTTCCATTCAAACCCTTAGCCTCCAGAGGACCTATGCTGCTATGTCTGGCCTGGCCTCGGGGTACCTACTGACACACAACCACCACCCGGATACCGCCTCACCAGCCATAAGTTGTAATGATAGCCACTGTACACACCCAGTTGTGGCTGATGTGATGCCCTCACGCGCCCTTCCAGCTCAGGGTAGGCCACTGCCAGTATGCAGGCCATCAGGGGGGCCTGGGTCCAACGGGAACACCTTCCTCATTGGGAGGCCATCCCCAGTTGGGCCTCTGCAGTCTTTAATGCCCAGCGTCTCAGGTCTTCCCACCATTTCTGACGGTGGGTGCTCCGCTACCATAGACTCCCAGGGTCCACACGTCCTTGGCGATGGCATGCCATATTCCCTTCTTTTGATGGGCGCTGACCTGCAGAGGCAATACAGACAGGAGAACAGCAGTAGACAAACAGTCCAGCCTGTCACACAAATGGCCCACCATACCCGTTTGCATCATCATTGGCACACACATAGCCCAGGCACAACATGTACACCACCAAGAGGACAACCACCCACCCCCCTTACACGATACCTTCACACACAACTCCATGCATTCATGCCACATGCATCATGCCCACAGTGTACTCATCTGTTGGACTGGAGGCCCATACAGCAGTCCGTACTGGGGTAGGACCCCATCCACCAGTCGCTCCAACTCCCCCGAAGTGAAGGCTGGGGCCCTTTCCCCAGTTACACGGGCCATGGTAGGTTCCAGACACAAGTCACTGCAGCACATGCAGTGTAAGTCCTCTCCTATGAAAGGTCAGGAAACAAGTGAGGAATGTGAAATAAAATGACGGTCACGTCTGTGGCGCTGCATACCGTTACCTCCAGCTTAGATCCCAATTCGCCACTGTACCCCATAGGGCCCGATATAAACCAATGAAGAATTGCACAGCGGTTCATGACCGCCTACCCCCACGGTGCCCAATGTCGGCGGCATTACCTCACTTCCACCTGTCCCTCCACACAGGACAGGCGGTCGTCATTTCAGGGGGAGTGAACAGGCCTATTGATTATTCCTATATCACAGAATTTATTGGCACATACTTTTAAATTACAGTGTCCCAAACCATGATTGCACGATGTGGACTGCTGTTGTGGTATAGTTGTTCAAAATGTGACAGCCTACTCACTCTTGTGTCCCTTAGATACCTACCGCTGCAGATAATTAGGAGATGGAGACATACCCCCGTGTACAGACCCCTGGAGGATTTGGCTACACTGGAGGACAGGCACATTATACTCACCTATAGACTGGACATGGCCACAATCACAGAGCTGTATGCTCAGTTGGAACCTGACCTGATCTCAGCTATCCGTTATCCCACTGGAATCCCCCTTCTTGTGCAAGTTCTGTCAGTGCTCCATTTCCTGGCAACTGGTTCTTTCCAAGTGACAGTGGGCTTGGCAGCAGGAATGTCACAGCCATTGTTCTCAGTCGTGCTGGCAAGTTGTCTGCCCTGATAAAACACATGTGCAGCTACATTGCTTTCCTCCAGGTGGAGGATTTGGGCACTGTGAAGGCAGGATTCTATGCAATGGGGCATATCCATAATATTATTGAGGCGATTGATGGTACACATATAGCATTTGTCCCCCCCGCCAGAATGAACAGGTGTTCAGGAATCGTAAGAGTTTTCACTCACTGAATGTGCAAATGGTGTGCCTGGTGGACCAGTACATCTCCCATGTCACTGCCTTGTATCCTGGGTTGGTGCATGACGCCTTTGTCCTAAGGAGTAGCAGCATCCCAAATGTGATGGCCCGCACAGGTTAAGGCTAATAGGTGAACCAGAGTCCCCACCCACTGTATGTCAGTGTATGCCTTTAGGTGTTATCCCCATGGGATTGTGTAAGGCGAAATGTTATCCCTCAATGCTTTGTAGGTGACTCTGGCTACCCAAACCTATTGTGGCTGTTGACCCCTATGAGGAATGCCAGGACAGGGGCTGAGGACCTTTATAACGAGACACATGGGTGAACCAGAAAAATAATAGAGAGGAATTTCAGCCTCTGAAGGCTAGGTAAAGGTGCCTCCATCTGACAAGTGGATCCCTATGCTAATAACCCAGAAAGGTCTGCCAGATAGTAGTGGCATGCTGCATGTTGCAGAACCAGGCCCTCATACAACATGTGCCTTTTCTGCAGGAGAAAGGGACTGGAGATGATCCTGCGGCAGCAGTGGACCCTGAGGTCAGTTAGGATGAGGAGGCAGAGGATGAGGACAGCATGACATCAGTTATACTTCAATACTTTAATGGCACACAGGTGAGACAGTGGAACTAACCATTCCTCTGACTATTGATGTTTTCAGTGCGGTGATCACAGTGGTGTTGAGGGACTACAAGCCCTCCCTGATCTCCTGTTATATGCAAATCTAGACAGTGATGCAGATAAGGTCAATTTGATCGTTGTTCACCACTATGAAATGGCGACCGCCTGTCCTGTATGTTGGATAGGTGAAAGTGAGATAACTCCGCCGACGTTGAGCGTCGTGGCGGAAGGCGGTCTTGCAATGCCGTGCAATTCCTCATTGGATAATATCGGGCTTTCTGGAGAACAGTGGCCAATAGGGATCAGCGCTGGCGGTGACGGTGTACAATGCAGCGGATGTGACCACCATTTTCTATCCGATTCCTCACTTGTTTCCTGACCTTCAACAGGAGAACACCTACACTGCATGTGCTGCTGTGACCTGTGTCTGGAACTCACCATGGCCTGTGTGACTTGGGAATGGGCCCCTGCCTTCACTGCGGAGGAGTTGGAGCGATTGGTGGATGGGGTCCTACCCCAGTACAGACTGCTGCATGGGCCTCCAGGCCAACAGGTGAGTACAACTTGAGCACGATGCATGTGGGAAGGATCATGAAGTTGTGTGTGCAAGCATTGTGTCATCGGGGGAGGAATGTTTTGTGGTGGTGTACATGGTGTGCGCCGGTCCATGTATGTGCCATTAGTGATGTAAACAGAACTGGTGGGCCATATGTGTGAAAGGATGGATTGTATTTGTAATGGTTTACTCCTGTCTGTATCACCTCTGCAGGTCAGAGCCCATTAAAAGAACAGATTATGGCATGACATCACCAAGGACATGCGGACCCTGGGGGTCTATAGCAGGTGGAGCACTCACTGTCGGAAACGGTGGGAGGACTTGAGACGCTGGGCACGTAAGACCATGGGGGCCCAGATGGGGATGGCCTCCTAATGAGGAAGGGGTGCCCATTGGAAACTGACCCCACTGATGGCCCGCATACTAGCGGTGGCCTACCCAGAGCTGGATGGGAGCTTGAGGGCATCACAGCAGCCACAAGGGGTTGAGTACAGTGGCCGTTACACAACAATAATTTTTAGGTGCCATGGGATCTGGGTGGTGGGTGTCAATCAGTGGGTGACCCTTAATGCCAGGACAGACATGTCGAAGTAAGCCTCAGCAAGGCCTACTAGTGCAAGGGGTTCACCCTTCTCTGCACAAAGTCCTCAGACCATATAGGAAGAAGTTGGCACGGAAACTGAAATAAAACACAAAGTTTATTAAACCTCATGAGGTGGCACTACAGTTCAAACAGCACCCTTCGGTAATGTTTGAAGTAGCACACTGAACTAAGAGAGCATGGTCCTTTTATACCCACGCAGGGGCTAAAAGAAGGTGGTACAAATAGAGAAGCAAGACTTATATACATATAAGGTAATATGGAAATGCACAGTCAACAGGTAGGAGGGGCTAACAGTTTTCAAGGACTAGTTGACACATTACTGTCTTACTGATTACTAACAGCTGCAGATCTTACTGGGCATGTGCGAAAGTGGGAGATGCTAAATATAACTTGCCACTAGACAGATTTTCAAGAGTAGTTAACAAAAAGGTAGGACATAGCACATGGCGAGCACATGGCAGCATGTGGCAGAGAAAATGGCTCCCATGAATACAAAATGGGTTCCGCTAAATGTTCACAATAGTTGCTAAATACAAGATGTCTTCTGCTAATGCTTAATCTAATTGCTACTGATTTACAACAGACATTGCAGCGTGATCCAGCTCAAGGGTAATGGTTGAAAGGGAAAACAAGGTAACCTAGCTAGGTTGGATTCCAAGTCAGACAGGGCTTAGTGGGTCCCAAGAGGTGTGCAGTTGGCCGTGGTTGGCTGTCGTCTTGCTATGGCATATAGCCAATTGTTTGGCAGTGCAATGCATAGTGCTCAATCCTGATCCCTGTATGTCACAATACTGTGTATGCCTTCGGTGGTGTTGGTGCAGTAATTGACCTAGTGCTCCCTTTCTCTAACTCCCCTTTTTTTCTCCTGTCATCCTGTTCATGTGTGCATTAGCATCATCTGGCAGAGGAGCAGGAGCACCGGCAAAAGAGGGAGCTGCATCCCACAGGTCCCAGGAGGCAGAGTCCACTGATGCCGAGGGAACAAGTAGGACAGAGGGTGAGGGGAGCACCACAGCGGAGACAGGAGGTGACAACACTGACTCTGATGGAAGCTCCCTGGTGGTGGTGGACACCTCTGTGACCACCTCAACTGCAGGTACAACTGCCATCCCCAAACCAGCACCGCCCTCCCAGTAGCCCCTCAGCGTGTTGCCTGTGCCCGCTGGGGTGAAGGAGTGGGCATCTTCTTCACCCCAGGCACCTCAGGCCCTGCTCCAGTGAGCCCTAGTGCCCTGAGTGAGGAGGCTATTGACCTCTTGAGATCCATCTCTGTAGGGCAGTAAGCCATTGTGAATGCCATCCAAGGGCTGGCATCCCAGATTCAGCACTGCAATGCATTTCTGGTGGGCATCCACGGTGGATTGGCGGCCCAACAGAGATTGATTCAGGCTCTGGCCTCCTCTCTGATGACAGCCATTGTCCCTGTTTCTACGGTCCCCCCTCCAACTATCACTTACCAGTCCCAGTCTCCTGAACCCCAACCCATCACATGCACACACACAGAAGAGCATGCACACAAGACATCACACAAGAGTGGCACAGTCAAACACAGGCACCACACTTCAGCCCACAAGCACTCATGCAAACATCAGACAGTTACAGACACAACCACATCGACTGCCTCCACAGTCTCCCCGCCTCTTCCTCCTCCACCTCCCTCAAAGCCACGTCCACACTCACACCTGCATACACAGCATCAATGTCCACCACCAGCATCACCACACCAAGCAGCACATATACCTCACTAGCAGACACCTCCACAACATCCATGCACGTGTCCCCTGTGTCCTCTACCACACTGTTGGTCCCCCCTCCTAAAGGACACAAACACAAGCACTCAGACACCCAACAGCCATCCACCTCACAAATGCACACTGCTCATGCACCTGCAACCAAGCCCAGCAGACATTCACCTCCACCAACCATTCCCTCAACCTCCACTCACATCCCTCCTCCCTCCTCCCTCCTCCCTCTTCCCGCTCCACAGTCCCTAAGAACTTTTTCCTTGCCCAACTTGACCTCTTCCCATCTTGCCCGTAAGAGCAGGGTCCCAACGACCCAGCCTAGCACCTCAGCCAAACAACCCACGCAGACAGTGGAGGCACCTCCTAGGTGTGGAGGCAAGATAGTGAAGGATCCCACTCCAGCAGCCAGGAAGGGTAAGGATCCCACACCCCCTGCCATGGAGGGGAAGAGGCCCTCAACTCCTGCCATGAAGGGGAAGGAGCCCTCGACTCCTGCCATGAAGGGGAAGGAGCCCTCACCTCCTGCCATGAAGGGGAAGAAGCGCTCGACTTCTGCCATGAAGGGGAAGGAGCCCTCGACTCCTGCCATGAAGGGGAAGAATCCCTCGACTCCTGCCATGAAGGGGAAGGAGCCCTCAACTGCAGCAGAGGCAGGCAGGGTGACACCACCACCACCAGTCGTCACAGAGCCCTCACCTCCAGCTGAGGTAGTGCAGCCCACTCCTCCAGCAGAGGCTGCACCTTCACCTGCTGACACAGTGCAGTCCTCACCTTCAGCAGAGGCTGCCCAGGAGGCACCTTAATCTGCTGACAGAGTGTAGTCCTCACCTCCAGATGAGACAGTGCAGCCCTCACCTCCAGCAGAGGGCATGCAGGCCAGACTCCTGGGACTGCTGCACAAGAAGCCCCCTCCAGAACCAGTGGGCAAGTTACCCACCTGAGAGACTGGCACCCCCCCAGCATAGAGAAATGGCATGGAGCCCCCTCCAGAACGAGTGGGCAAGTCACCCACCTGAGAGACTGGGACCTTGCACTCCCTAGCACAGAGAAATGGGCATGGAGCCCCCTCCAGAACCAGTGGGCAAGTCACCCACCTGAGAGACTGTGACCTTTCACTCCCCAGCACAGAGAAATTGGCATGGAGCCCCCTCCAGAACCAGTGGACATGTTCCCGACTTCGGCTGAGGTGCCCCCACTCCCATCCCCCAGAGGTGCCTGCCCACTTGTAAACTGATGCCCCTGCAGAATTCTGTACAGATGATGTCAGGAAACAAGTTGGGCCTTGGACTGTGCCCTGTGACCAAGTGGGTCCTTAGTACTTTGGACTGGGCATTGGCCATCTATGGACATTTGTACATATCTCTTTTTTATCCAATTGGTTCATTTGGTGGCTCATTTTCTTTCAATACATTCTCATTACTGCATTCTTGTTGTCCTTGCATTATTTTGCAGTGTTTCATCTGCAGTTGGTTGTGTGCATGGTATGTGTGTGTCTGGTGTGTATTGTGAGTGTGTCTGTCACTCTCATTTTCCTCCCTCCCTGCCTTGTGTGCTTGGCGGCTGTACTCACTGTCTTCGTCTTCGTTGGTGTTCCAGGTGGAGCATGGGTTAGAAGAGCATAGGGAAGACTTGCAGTTCCGGTTCCATGGTGGCTTTGTCCTTCTATGTGTCTCTGATGGTGTCTTTCATCTTCTGTGCAGTGTTTCCCCCAGGCTTTTGATGGCGTTGGTTCCGCCCCAGGAATCGTACTGTGTTGTGATATGGTGGGCGGTACTTTGTCTTCCACCTGGCTATTGATGGTGACCGCAGGAGTGCGTGGTGTTAATGCACTGGCAGATGGTGTGGTACATTGGATGTCTATGGGCATTCTGACCGCCATTGTCAGGAATCCCCGAGGGGCCTCCTGTGTTATCTGTCAGCATCCCCAGGGATTAGGGTTAAATCATATCTCTGTTCTTGGTTAAACCTTCATGTTTCTAAGTAAACATAATGTGCTGTGTTACACAATTGGTTTTATCAATGCTTGTTTTATCAATGCTTGTTTGCTAATGTGAGCAGGTGTAGACATGTGCTTCTAATTGGGTGTAGTGTAGACATGTGCTTCTAATTGGGTGTGGTGACTCATCCACATGTGGAAACTCAACTGTTTTCCTGATTGCCTATAAATAGCAGAGTGAAGCATGCCTCCCTGTTGGCTTTGTTTTGCTTCCTGATCTCAGCATATGATTTGGCAGTCCTGCCCCTGCTGTCATCCTCGTATTCAGGACTTTTGAGGCAATTCTTGTCTTCATTCCTGTACCAGCTGGCACTAGGCATTCCTCAAGCATTCCGGAAAAGACTGGAGCTAAGTGACTAGTATTCTCCAGGGAGTTTGTCTTTGAGAGCCGCACTTTCCTAGAATAGCTGGTGTATTTCAGACTTTGTATTTTGGCAGAGTGCTTATCTTGAAGAGACACATGCATTTCTGAACATTATTCTTGTAGTTACTTGCCTAAATGTGCTTCAGGAAATCTGCTTGAGCTCAAGTACTACTAAAAGTGACAGTGCAATTTTAAAAGAACATTTACGTGACTTTTCTTTCTATAATAGCATAACTCTTGGATTTAAATTGTGTCATTCATGCCTGTGTTTTATTTTTTAGGAATTTGCTTTTGAAGGGTTTTTCACACACACAGTGAAACCAAACTAAACTGTGTCACCCTAACTGTTTAAACCCAGAGTGGACATTTGTATTTCTTGGGTTGTTTTTGTTCCTTTTAGTTTAACCCTATGCATGCAAGAAATTTATATGTGATATAAATAATGCCCTTGTTTGTCTTTCTTGTGCATGATAAGTGCAACCACAGTTCTAATTGTAGCGTGCAACAGTGAATCTCTGTGAAGCCAGCCCTAGTGTCGCAGTACTTATTGTTATGGTACTCAGTTTGGGTTTTTGGTAATGCAGTGTTAGCAACTGTGCCAACAGTTATTATTATCCAAGAAATGTCCTGGAGCATCCTGGTGTTCTTCTACCACTCCTGTGCGTATATCAGAAAGAGAGATTCAGTTTCAAGGAAGTTGAGAGCACTAACTCTACTATCACTCTATCAACAACGACCTGCTCCGCAAAGATACAGGGTGCCTGGCTGGACCGGCAAGATGTGGCAGTGTTTTGTCTCTTTCTCTTTCTCTTCCACTCCCCCTTTCCTTTTGGGACACCTGCCAGGGTTTCTGTGTCCACCAGGAAGTGACGAGAGGTGTTCCAGGAGGTCGGAGGGCATACCGTCGCACTGCAGACATTCTGCTTTTCAGGTGAGTGGCCCCATCTAGACAGCCATGGTCATAATTTGGCTGTAATTACCGCCGGCCTGTTGGCGGTATTTCTGCCATTTTATCGCTCACCACCAATGTCATAATGACCACGATAATGTCAAAAGTGATGAGCAAAGCAGGTTGGCAGACATGCCGATTGAAAAGCAATTTGGTGTCACATTTTACACTTTGAGAAAAAGCAAATGGGTGAATCAACAATAATCATGGTCGTGCAAAAGGTCCCCAAAAGTCATCAATGGAGATTGAGACCAAAAAGGACTCTACTTCAGCATGAGATAGATGAATCATAGGATTAGCAGAGGGATAAATGGAGCAGAAGTGTGCAGGAACCTTAAATGCAGAATTACCTGTGGAGACGCTACTGTCTATTGTGCCATATGTTGTTGGAGCCAGGAAATCCACAAGTGCTAGCTCATAAGATGCCTCACGAATCAACCTCAGTGTCAAGGGGCATGTCTGTGAATTAACCCTCATCGAGAACATTAACAGATCCTTGTCCACAGGAGGCACAGGCTGCACAGCAAGACACACTATTGGTGTGCATTCAAAGGGGCACCAAACACAGTGGAAAACCAGCTGCACTAATGTTAGGACTGGTTGGAATGTCAACGACCAACTATGTTCTAGCTCTTATAGCAAGGAGGCTCCAAAGTACTGCATCATGCAATGGCGACACAGCTGGGTTGGTGGTAGCTTCATCACTCCGCTTTACTGAGGAAGGACAGGCACTGTGTAGAAATAAACTTTGGAAATTCTGATCACCAATTCTCAAAAGTGTCTGAGGAAATTGGTATACAATAGGGACTGTATCTCAGCTGATGACCTTGCTATTTGGAGATCGTCCATCTCTCTGGCTGAAGCCAAGGTTACTTGCTTTTGAAACAATAGTGCCTTTAGTCTGGTTTGCTTGTCAAAATTTACGTTAGAAGTAATGGGACTACAAGTCTACTACTCCTATCTCTTGTTTGTGGGGGGTATAAAACATAGCCACAAGAAGTTATCAATTGAGAAACTGCAATGACAAGAAATTCCAGGCTTCATACAGCAGTAGCTTTCATTGCTTAGAACCACATAACATCCATTTGCAAGTGTCTAAAATACTGGACAAGTCAAACGGAATAGAGTGCCCTTCAGATGGCATGCCAAGTTTGTCACCTCAGCATTAAGGCTGTGCAAGGACACCTGCTCACAAATCATAGAATGACTAACAATAGTCTTAAATTCGCTTCCATTAAGAAAGACCTCTGTTTCGCTGTTCAGACATTTGAAATCGAAAAACAACTCCCACACTTTGTGTATGTAACTGTCTCCTATCTGCTCATATCTGCCTACAGCAAAACATTTCATTTTGTGAAATGAAAGGTGAAAATGGGCAGATTTATGACTGCAAATATTAACCATACTGCTGAGGGAATTTCTCCCACTGTGAAAGGCAACTATTTTCACTTTTCAATATTAAGCATGATGTAACTAGTTTCTTTTTTAGCCATTTTATGTTGCTGTCTGGACAAATTAAAAGCTGAAAATAATTCCTATTATTTATGTGTTTCTCAGGCACCTGACCATTTTTCAGAAACTTCAATGTCCAACCTAACTGCATAACAAAACGCAGCTAACTTTGCCCATGTTGTAAAAAGGGTGTCATTCTGAATGATGTCAATTGTGGATGACACAGTCTTTTTTAAGATGTAAATTCTGTTGGACAGAGTGTGCATGCCATAATCAACAATAACTGAAGTCTTTTCCATGTTTTCCTTATCTATCTGTCCTAAACATGCAGCAGCTTCCATTTGAGAAAACTTCCAGATCTCATTATATATGGCATAGAGGAAAGGTTTTGAGAATGGCTTCCTAGGTCTTAACAAGAAATCTTGTATGTCTATGTCCTCAAAAAGGAGACTAGGATGTTATTTTACAGCTGTTAAGGTGGAAGTACATAACCATTGGTGGTACAGTTTACCCACACTAAATGTAGTGACAATACTGATCAATACTGGTCACTTATTGAGAGTCTGGCCTGCTTGCTTTGAAACCCCTCAGGATTTAATGAAACGTGCCTGGCAACCATTTGTGTCTTTTAGCCACAATAGACACCCACTGGGACTTAAACGTGAGGTATTAAAGGTACCATTCTGAACCCAAGATGTGAGTTGATCTTTAGTGACTTCCAACCCTAAGCAGGATATTTGCTGAACAGTTTCATTTAAAAATATAACTGCAAAGGAATAAGGCATGTTCTAAACATAGATTCCCTATCCTGTATATGCCAATCTTTTGATCCCCATAATTCTTCACATCAATAGTGTTTTTCCAAAGCTCATTGCCCTCAACAGCAAATCAGGAAATAAAGGAATCTGAATAAATCAGTTTTGCGTTGGCTAGCAATATTTTCCTTGTTTTGGAAGGTGTAATTTGAAATATTATGACTCAGCATTTGTAGTGTCATGCACAGTAAAATATGTAAACCTTTCTACAAATGTTTTGGAGCTCCCCACAGGTAAAATTGGTGGAATGTTCCCATTGAGTGTAATTGAACACTGATCAGGGTTTACCAGCTTGGTGCAGAAAGTAATGTCCCCAATGGTTATTTCAGATCATTTCCCCATAATTTTCTGTGTTCATATTCACATATTCACTCTGAAGAACAGTGTAGTATTCCAGCTCGGAAAGCACAGAATCAACTGTTTTAACATTCCACACATCAGAAATAACACCAGGTGTAATAACATTAGTCATTGATATTTTAAACACATATGGAATTTGAATGACATCAGTAGGACCGTATATATCAAAGGACACTGTATCCCAAACAATCTCCTCTGGAATTAGTACTGCTAAATGGTTCACAAGGGACAAGTCTCTTCAAATTTTATGAGAAGATAAGTAAGGTGTTAAAATCTCATCCACCAGCTCAACGGCAGAGCGTTGAGAAAGAAAACAATGACAAAATAAATCCAAAGCAGGAATGCAAACAATGTCAACAGTATCCACAGGTAATACCGTGGATAAAACAAATAGTTATTTTAAGCCATATGTACAGCTTACGTGTCTTTGATACAGTCTCAGTTGTAGAAGCAGATGAGTCAGAAGAAAGGTCATCAATGTCGATGAAATAACCAGAAGCTGTCTGTGCAAACACATGAGCCGGTGCAGAGCTGGTGGATGGATCCACTTGTTATGGAGGTTCATAGCAGATGATGCAGTTTGTTTGTGTTGAATTGGAAAGGTATAGTTCCACATCTTGTATGTGTCTTGTCGGTGAAGTGGTGATTAGAATCAGAAGAAGCTCACTCTCTGACCTCCCCATGCTTGAGGAGGCAATTGTAACATTGTTGTACACTGTGGTGTTTGCAGAAACACACATTGTTCACTGCTTGCATAGGTATCCTGTTAGGTAGCAAGAGGGTAGCTGGTACTACCCAAGGGACCTCATGGTCTACTGTGCAGGATCGGCCACACGGTGCAATTTGATGTAGCCAATGGAGACAAATCTGTTCCCTTTGGAGCCAGGCAGGGGTGGTATGATGACACTTCTGGTACTCTGTATTTCCAAGACTGGAACTGATGCTCTGTAGGATGGGCAAAACTCTTTCTTCAAAATAACCTCTTCACAAATCAGATCCCCAACTTTAGGAATTCAGCCTGTAGATGTTGTTGTCAAATCCCTTATTTCCAGAAGTGGTGGTACAGGTGGATGAATTGTCATCTTGAAATTGTTGGAGCTTCTGTAAAAAAGCAACACGTTCATTCATATCAAAAGGTGTGTCTGCCCCACCATGCCAGGACCATCAAGATCTGGGACAGACATAGGTATCCCAAATAACACCTCATAAGGGGTGCAACAGCCCAAGGACCTTCTGGGCTGGTTATTTAATGCTCTCTGGACTAGGTGATGAATCCAACTATAGCCTGAACTTAATACTCTTGCTGTTAAGGATTGCCTTAAGCCTCATTTACTCCTCTTCACAACTGAATTACCCTAAGGATGGTAAGGGGAGGAGTAATGGAGCTCAATACATATCGTCCTCATGGTGTCCCTGAAAGGCCTAGAAGAAAAAACAGGGCCTTGGTCCAAATGGAATTCTGCAAATGCATATGTACTGATAAGGTCCTGCAAATCTTTAATAATGGTTCGAGCATCAGCCAACCGTAGTTGCCATACCAACAGGAATCTAGAAGAGGAATCAACAGTGACTAAGATGTATTTGTATGCACCATCAGGTTATAAGGAACCACAATGTTCCAGGTACACACATTGTAGTGGTCTGTTTGACACTAAATGGATGTCTGTGGTGGATGTTTAATGGTGTATCCTTTTATTTGATGGCAAATGTCACAACAAAGGGCACATTGCTTGGTATGTTTGTATAGAACGGGCCACAAAAGGTGATTTTTCAGAAGAGAAATTGTGGCCTCCACTCCTGCAGGAGCAGAAGTGACACCCTCATGTACTACTTTGATGAGATCTGATCTCTGGTGTTGGTTGGGGATCACACAATCTTCTATCCCAGGGATGGTTGCAAATGCAATGTTTTGAGCACTAACATAGTAGGAACAGCTTTCAAGGGTATGCTTTTGGTTAAGGATGGCCATCAGCCAAAGCTTTCACTGCAGCCAGCGTCTCATTATCCAATCTCGTATGATAATGAGTTATTGTAACAACCAAAGACATGGCTACTGTGGATTTGGCAGATTCATCATCCAAATATTTCCTACAACATGTAGTCCTACATGTCGATGGCCCAATGTATGTACTACATGAGCATCTGTTAGTCTGTCCTTAAAATTAGCTACCCTCCCGCACAACCTTCTGTGTTTATTGGTGTCCCTTTGGAGTCGCTGAACCCGTTTAAGTGCCAGTGATTAAGATTATCACTGTAGGACTGGACACAGTAATATGAACCTTACACAATTAGTGTGGGCTGTTCCAGAGGCTAAGACTAGATCCCTAAGCTTGGCTTAAGGTCTGAGTGTAGGTATTTTGAGGGTGGAATACACCATCTCTCCTTACCCCACTGACGGCTCTGCAAGCAGCCGAATATTGATGTTTAGTGCCTACAGCTGGTTGTGCTGAACCATCAGTGCAAATGATAGTTTGGTGTTGATCAAGTTGTAGTATGTTAGTAGGTGTGAGAAACTTGTTCTCATATTAGAGAAATTCTTGTGTTTGTAATTTGGGGTCAAAAATGCAATACAAATCAGTGACAGTCTGAGGAGGTTGCCCATTAAATTCAGCATGGATGTATTGCTTTAGCTTGCCTTGTAACAGCCTCTTAGGTGAGTAGCAGGGTAACAACAATAATACGTTTCCCTTGGGCTAGTGGCCTCTTTCTAGTGACAGCCATCTGTATAGCAGTCAGCATTTGTTTCTGTGGGTGCAAAACGTTGTTCTGTATTTGAATACACATGAGATTGGTAAGCTGTGGGTATTGTGTCACCTTCATTGAAAGTGACATAGGTGAGCCCGATAGCACCAGAATTAATTCTGATGAACATGTTTGTTTTGTTGTTGCCTGTGTGTAAGTGTTTTGCTTGTAGCATATCTTGCTGAGGTTCTCTGAGAATGTGTGTATGTTCTCCTGTCCAGTGTTTATTTGAGAAATCTGAACAAATTAATTCATAAAGTGGTTTCATGTGTTGTGCATAGTCAAGTATGTATGTTCTGCCACAATGAAGAAAAAAATAGCCATGACAGTAGTTACTTGATAGTATTTGGTGGTCTCAGTTGTGAGCATTTCTCTAGAAAATGCAGGGCCAGACTCTTGCCTTCCTCTGATAACTTGTATCCCAGGAATAGGACACTGAGAAAGCAATTTTTGTTTTCTTGAAATTGAATTTATAGCCCTGAGCAGTGAATCCAAGTATGATCCGACCACCCCTGGCATGATGAATGTTAAGGTCATTGTCTGTGAGATAAATATCATCCACAAAGGACAGCGCCCCGGGGTCAATATCATGTAATGTTGATGTTACATGGGTTGAAAACAATCCTGGGCTGTTCTGATACCTCTGCCGCAAATGATAAAAGCGCTGTTTTGAGCCTAATGAGCTGATAGTGCTAAGATCCTGACTTTCAGATGCTGGATTTTGGCAGAAAGAAACATTGGAGATATCTAAGGTTGTTTTGTATTTTCTGTGTACTATGTTGTTAAATAGTGCTGTGTGCTTTTGTATAACATATGTGCTTGTGTAACTGTTTAAGTGTCTGTTCTTTAAGTCTATTCTATATGAATGGTCTGGTTTTGCAATGGGGAACAACAGGTTATTCATTGCAGAGACAAGGGTTCACTTACTCCCTAGTGCTCAAGTTGTGTGAGAATCTCTCTCACTGGGACTTTAGCCTTATTTTTATTAGGATTTTGAGGTTGAGCCTGGGGTGTGGGCCTAATAGGTATTGTATGGTAGGGGGAATCTTTATCCCACCCTACGTGGTTTGGGGCACAACCTGGTAACCTGCACTAGAGACCAATTAGCAGCATAGGCATCCTTTACCATGTCTGGAACTAGGAGCGAGAAAGAAGGCAAAATTACATCTTCCTCATGTGGGAGCTTGCAGACAAATTCAGATGGCCAATCGTTTTCTGCCAGTAGAATATCACAGTTCAAATTATCCCAAAATATTACAGCTATGGTGCGTTCTATGTTCCTCTCAATTTGGATATTTAATTCATAAGCCCTGTTGGGTGGGGAGACACCTGTTCGCTGTCTCAATGACAAGAAAGTCATTAGTTGCTTTCACAGCCAGGTGATCTATATGATTCTGGCAACAAATCATGACCTCTGGTGGCCTGTCTAAGAGAGTAGCTGACCACATCCTGTTCTTCAACAACGTTCTTAACGTAGCTGCCAAGTTTAATGGAAATAGCTGCCACCTTTTTCTTTTTAAATTTGGGATTTTGTTGTGGATATTGTTCCTCCATTTAACCATAAGTTTCTGAGGAACATTCTGAGCCCTTCTTCGGCTTTTGTAGTACGTGCTGAGTTCAGCTGGCCCACTCTCTCACTCTGTTTTACCAGCATGTCTTGAAAGGAGTGAGAGGGACATGTATCAGTATATTTGTATCTTTCAGGAGTTTTTAAAGTTTCTCTATTTCGGAAATTATATCTTCTTTCAGAGGTCTCCAGCTGTGAAGATTGTTATATCTGACTTATTTTGTCTGTTTTATTGTTGTTTATCCCAGCATTTTAAAAAACCCTCTTGTGCTTGTTTAGTACCTTCCTTAAGGGTGGTACTCTGAATTTGTGGTTTAGTTGGTATGGCCCCTAGACTATCCCAACCTATACTTACATACGTTTTGAAGATAATCTTTGGCAACTCGTGCTTCTGATTCTGTTGAGAAATCTCTCAGAGCGTTGGCAAATGGCCAGTGCTGCTGATTCCCCTGCAATATTGCTTAAGATGATTGAGGAGACTGTGTTGAAATTACATATCAGTTTCGTTCCCAAATCCAGGGCTGGAGCTTCCCCGTGTTCATTTTGGATTTGTTTTAACATTCCTGGAAAATTGGCAGTGGGGGTACCATGTGTGATAGTTTAGATTGCAGGAAAGATTGTACCCCGAGTGGAGCAGTCCTCTATTATTTTGGGATTCTGTAAGGGGAAACAATTCTTCCAGCGGATTTGTTGTTTATGCTATCCAGAGTAGAATCTTTTTCCCATGGCCAACATACCGGCGGAAGACAATGTACCGTCCACACTATTATGAGAGGCCAATCCGCCACCTTTTCCGGGGCGGAACCAACGCGAACAAAAACACGGCGGAAACAGGATTTGGAAGGGAAAACACTCACCTTTACACATTCCACGAGGAACCAGGACGCCATGGAGCCAGAACTCCAAATACTCCCTGCAATAGTATTCCTGCTCCTCTACCAGGAGCACAAAAGACGGCGGCGACGACCACAGTGAGTACTGCACCTACAACACAGGGGAGGGGGAGGGAAAAGAGAGTGACACACACACGCAACACGCAAAATCCCCACCCACCACCCTCACCCACTACAACATACACACAGATACATGCTGCAACATTACATATACAGCCCCCACCCCCCCTGGAAGAGCGCAAGGACAAAAGGAAATGAGTTAAATGATTGTAATAAATAAAAATCCATTAGTCAAAACTTGAAATACAGTCTAAACAATTATGTACACCAACTACACAAGTCCGGATAGTGCACCATTCATAGTCCAAGGATCACTGGGCCCAAAAAGCAATGGCGAGGCCCACACTCGATACCAGCCATCAAACAAAGAGAACACTGCAGTGGCATCAGATCAAAATGAAACAGGCACCTCAGGGGGAAGGAATGGGGGCACCACATCCGGATGAGTGCACAACGCCACTGCTCCACGAGGGGCTCCATGCCCATTGATGTATCCTGGGGAGTGCAAACCCACAGTCTCTCAAGTTTCTCCAGTGGGTGGTTTGCCCACAGCTCTATCCTGGGGAGAGCAAAGCCACAGTCTCTCAAGTCTCTATAGTTGTGGGTTGCCCACTGCTCTATCATGGGGAGTGCAAAGCCACAGTCTCTCAAGTCTCTCCAGTGGGTGGTTTGCCCACTGCTTTATCCTGGAAGTGCAAAGCCACAGTCTCTCAAGTCTCTCCAGTGGGTGGGTTGCCCACTGCTCTATCCTGGGGAGTGCAAAGCCACAGTCTCTCAAGTCTCTCCAGTGGGTGGTTTGCCCACTGCTCTATCCTGGGGAGTGCAAAGCCACAGTCTCTCAAGTGTCTCCAGTGGGTAATTTGCCCACTGCTCTATCCTAGGGAGTGCAAAGCCACAGTCTCTCAAGTCTCTCCAGTGGGTGGTTTGCCCACTGCTCTATTCTGGGGAGTGCAAAGCCACAGTCTCTCAAGTGGATAACAGTCTCCACTGGTTCTGGAGGGGGCTTTGTGCCCAGAGTGCTTCATCCTGCCAAGGACTGAGGTAGTGGATGTCTTTCTCCATTGGTTCTGGAGGGGGCTTGGTGCCCAGAGTGCTTCATCCTGCCAAGGACTGAGCTAGTGGATGTGATACTCCACTGACAGTTGTGCAACATGCAAGCTGCCCAGGCTCCTGGAATTGAACACCAGCCTCGGATGACTGACCACTGGGGATGGCAGCCATGTCTGCGGTGGTGCCACTGGCTCAGGATGTCATGGGGCCGCTGGCGGTGTTGGCTGCGGTGTCAGTAGCGGCGGTGCTTGCAACGGACTCTGTGGCATCGGTGCTGGTGGCGGTGTCAGTAGCGGCAGTGTTGTGGCTACCTCAGTGGCATCGGTGCTGGCGGAGGTGTCAGTAGCGGCGGTACTTGCAGCGCACTCTGTGGCATCGGTGCTGGCGGCGGGCTCTGTGGCATCGGTGCTGGCAGCGCTGTTTGTGGTGGCGGTGTTGGCGGCGGTCTTCGTGGCGGCGGTGCTGGCGGTTGACTCTGTGGCATCGGTGCTGGCGGCGGGCTCAGTGACTGCGGTGCTGGTGGCAGGCTCAGTGACTGCGGTGCTGGTGGCGGGCTCAGTGACTGCGGTGCTGGTGGCGGTGCATGTGGCGGTGCAGGTGGCGGTGCTGGTGGCGGTCTTGTCCACCGTGCAGGTTGGCATCGACGTGGACCTGCCCTTGATTTTCTGGCCCTTCCCCACCTTGAATGGTGGCGCAGCTGTCTTGCTGTCTTGCTGTCCACTTTTGTTTTGCCTTCTCCCTTGGTGGCAGGTGCTTTTGCCTTCTCCCTCCGGGATGTGGGCAACTTTTTTACTTTTGGAGGTGGCGGAATGTCCTTGCCCTCGCTCCGCGGAACACTGGCAGCCCTGTTGCTTGGCGCATTCCAAAAGCCTGCAGTTGCTGGCACCACTGTGCCCGGTGATGTGGTGGCTGTGGTGCTGGGTTGGGACCTGGAAAGGCGGGCCCTAGGGGATGGACTGGGGGGAGGTGTAGGGAAGAGGTCAACATTAGATAGGAAAAGCTTTTTAGACACACTGGGACGGGTAGATGGAGGGGGTTTGGGAGAGGAGGAAGAAGTAGTGGTTGTAAGAGGTGTACGATTGCTGACTTTGGGTGAAGATGCATGGGCTGTAGGTTGTTGTGCGGTGGATGGCTGTTGGGTGGGTGTGTAGCTGCATTTGCGTACTTTGGGAGGAGGGCTCACAGACACACTGGGAGAGGACACAGGGGATGTGTGAATGGTAGTGGGGGTGGTGAGTGCACGTCAGCGGTGTGTGGTGATGGGCGTGCTGGTAATGGAGGTAGTGGCTGAAGATGTAGTGCACGCAGGTGTGAGTGGAGACGAGACAAGAAGGGAGGAGGACGACGTGGAGGAGGGGGACACAGTGGAGGCAGTGGATGTTGGTATGTGTGCATGGCTATGATGCTTGTGTGAGTGCCTTTGGGATGGGTGGTGCTTATGTTTGCCAAAGCCACCTGTGCTTGGGATAGGCTGAGGTACAGGGGATTGGGTCTGGGTGGAGGAAGTTGGAGGGGGGAGGCTGGACACAGGGACAATGGCTGCCATCAGTGCTGAGGCCAAAGCCTAAAATGCTCTCTGTTGGGCTGCCTGGCCAGAATGAATGCCCTCCAGGTATGCATTTGTTTGTTGCATATGCCTCCCGACACCCTGGATGGCATTCAGAATGGTAGACTGCCCAACAGTGAGGGATCTCAGGAGGTCAATAGCCTCCTCACTGAGGGCAGCAGGGCTGACTGGGGCAGGGCCTGAGGTCTCTGTGGTGAAGGAGATGCCCTCCCTCCTGGGTGAGCGGCCACGGGACACATGCTCAGGGGCTGCTTGGAGGGCGGTATTGGTAGGGAGGGTTGTGGCTGTACCTGTTGATGTGGGGGCACAGAGGGGCACGCCCCATAAGGGATCTCCCATCAGAGGAAGAGTCGCTGATGTCACCTCCTGTCCCGGCCGTGGAGCTCCCCTCGCCCTCCGTCCCACTGGTGGCTTCGGACTCTATTGTCTTGTCCTCCAGGGCCATGTGGGATGCAGCTCCCTCCTGCTTCGGTGCCACTGCTCCTCGGCCTGATGATGCTACTGCGCACAAGAACAGGGAGAACACCAAAAGGGGGGGGGAGGCAGAAGAAAGACATGTTCAGTGCATGCAATACCGCTACCGTTGGCGGACACTACAGACACAGCAGCCCTCCACACTACGCCATTCACTTAGAGTTCCCTAATTAATCACAGGGACATGGAGTTCAAGGCCTATGCCCGATTGCTGCACACATGGAAGTCACAGGAGCCTGACTAGGTGTAGTTGGCTCTTACCACTCGTGGGGTTGGGGTGCCACATAGCCTGCCTCACAAACAGATCTTGCCTACCAAGATCGCCCTGGTCTAGGGGAACCCACAACCCACCTCCCCACCCAGACACCTCGTAATGCGCGCAGAGTAAGATGTATGTGACTGTATTCACCCCCTTGTGGCTGCTGTGATGCCCTCAAGCGCCCATCCAACTCCGGGTAGGCCACCACCAGGATATAGAACATCAGGGGGGTCATGGTGCGATGGGCACCCCGCACACTTTGGGAGGCCATCCCCAGCTGGGCCTCCGCCATCTTCTTGCTCCAGCGGCGGATGTCCTCCATTCTTTTACAGCAGTGGGTGCTCCGTCTGTGGTGGACCCCCAGGGTACGGACGTCCTTGGCGATTGCACTCCAAATATCCTTCTTTTGGTGGGTGCTGACCGAGAGGAATAGTACAGGGGAAAAGGATAATCTTTAACCGTCCAGACCGTCGCTGTCATTGACCCATGTTCCCACCCTTGCCCTGACGCACATACACTCACCGTCCGCTAATGCAGGCCTCAGCCCCACCCCCGTATCTTGCATCCACACCACTCCAAACAGACATTGCCCATATAGCATGCTCACAGTGTACTCACCTGTTTGTCTGGAGGACCGCAGGGTAGCGTGTACTGGGGGAGGACCCCATCCACTAACTTCTCCAACTCCTCCGAAGTGAAGGCAGGGGCCCTTTCCCTAGACACATGAGCCATCGTCGCTTCCAGACTGAGGTCACAGCAGCACTTGCAGTGTAGGTCCTCTCCTGTCGAAGGTCAGGTATCAAGTGGGTGAACGGACAGAACATGGCGGTCATGTCCGCGGCGGTGCGTACCGTCACCGCCGGCGTACATCGTCATTGGCTCCTGGGATCTATAGGGTCCATTGTTAACCAATGCAGGATTATGCCGCGGTCTTCGACCGCCTACCGCGACGGTGTACAATGCCAGCGCAGTTACCTCATATCCCCTTGTCCCACCTTTCAGGTCAGGCAGCCGTCATTTCAGGGGGCCATATGGCATTATTTTTAAATGCGTTACACCTATCTAAGCCTTGCATACACACAGTGACAGGCACATTGCGGATTGACAAATGTTTGCAATAATTATTTTTTTAATACCTCAGTGTTGGCTGACTCTCTGCTCGCTGTCCTCGTCCATAGGGCATGTCCGCTGGGGCAGGTGAGGAGATGGCGGCATCTCTGGTGTACAGACCGCTGGTGGACCTGTCGACAATGGAAGAGAGACACGTAATAGTCCCCTACAGACTTGATTGTGCAACAATCCATGAACTGTGTGCCCAGTTGGAGCCAGACCTGATGTCAGCAATCCGCCATCCCACAGGGTTCCCTCCTCTAGTGCAGGTCCTGTCAGTACTCCATTTCCTGGCAAGTGGGTCTTTTCAAACTACAATGGCCATTGCCTCACGGATGTCCCAGCCTATGTTCTCCAACGCTGTTGTCCAGAGTGTTGTCTGCCCTGCTGAAACACATGTGCAGCTACATCGTGTTCCCTCAGGTGGAGGATTTGCCTATAGTGAAAGGTGACTTCTATGCCCTGGGACATATCCCCAACATCATAGGTGCCATTGATGGGACACATGTGGCCTTGGTACCCCCCGCAGGAGTGAACAGGTGTACAGAAACCAGAAGAGCTACCATTCAATAAGTGTGCAGATGGTGTGTTTGGCCGAACAGTACATCTCCCATGTGAATGCCACGTTTCCAGGCTCAGTGCATGATGCTTACATTCTGAGGAATAGCAGCATCCCTTATGTGATGGGGCAACTCCAGAGGCACTGTGTGTGGCTAATAGGTGAGGACAAGGACCCTATACCGTGTGAATAGTTGTCTGGGTCTGGGGTTGTCCCTAAGGGTTAGTGTGTATCTAACAGTTGTCCCTCGACATTTGCAGGTGACTCTGGCTACCCCAACCTGCCATAGCTACTGACCCCAGTGAGAAATCCCAGGACAAGGGCAGAGGAACGCTACAATGAGGCACATGGGCGAACTAGGAGAGTGATCGAAAGGACCTTCGGCCTCTTGAAGGCCAGGTTCCGGTGCCTCCATATGACAGGTGGTTCTCTCTACTACTCACCAAAGAAGGTGTGCCAGATCATCGTGGCCTGCTGTAAGTTGCACCACCTGGCTTTGCGATGACAGGTGCCTTTTCTGCAGAAGGATGGTCCAAAAGGAGGTCTTGTGGCAGCTTTGGAGCCTGTGGACAGTGAAGAAGAGGAGGCAGAAGAAGAGGAGATCAACAACAGAAACAATGTTATCCAGCAATACTTCCAGTGAGACACAGGTAAGAAGATGTCACTGGCTCACACATCTCATACAATTGTTAGACCTATCATATGTCTGTCACTTTCACCCAGTGTATAGACCCTGACCTGTCACTTTGCCTTTCCATTTCACAGATGTTGGTCCCACTGTGTGACCTCTGCTATATTACCTCATGGACTAGAACTGTGTGATATAGGTAAGTTGACAATACAATCAACATTGCTATTTTCCTTAGTTATTGCAAATACACATTTGTGAAAGCACAGACTGACTCCAGCTTGTTTTGTGATTCAAGGGTGTTTATTTCAGTGAAAAATAGTGAAGGGGGTTGTAAAATGGGCATGGGTGATGGTGGAGGATCGTCCATGGCAGAGTCCAGTCTATTTGTTTCACAGGTGCATTGTCCAAAGGGGCATAGGAAGTGGAGATAGGGCAGTTGATGGATGGACAGGGTGACGAAGTGGGACAGAAGGATGACATTCAGGGTGGTCTCGTTTCCTGGCGAGGGTCTTGGCATTGTTCTCTGTCTTTGGCCTGGATCTCAGTGACCGTTTGCGGGTTGGTTCTCCATCTGCAGGGGGTGAGGTGCTGGTGTCGTGGTCCTGTGGCGGTGCCTCCTGCCCACTAGCACCAGCAGAGGTGGTGGGCTGTTCATCATCCAGGCTAGTGTCAGGGGCCCCTTGTTGTGCCACAGTGTCCCTCCTGGTGTTCACTAGGTCCTTCAGCACCCCTACAATTGTGACCAGGGTGGTGTTGATGGACTTGCTTTCCTTCCTGATCCCCAAATACTGTTCCTCCTGCAGCCGCCGGGTCTCCTGAAATTTGGCCAGTACCGTTGCCATTGTCTCCTGGGAATGATGGTACGCTCCCATGATGTTGGAGAGGGCCTCGTGGAGAGTGGGTTCCCTGGGCCTGTCCTCCCCTTGTCGCACAGCAGTCCTCCCAGTTTCCCTTTTTTCCTGTGCCTCTCTTCCCTGAACCATGTGCCCACTGCCACTGCCCCTAGGTCCCTGATTTTCTTGGAGTGGTGAGCTTGCCTGGGTTCCCTGTAGTGGTGGACACACTGCTGATTGACGTGTCCTGGGGACGGAGGGATGTCCCGCTGGGTGGGTGCTGCGCTGGTGTTTCCTGAGGGGGGAGGCTCTGTGGTGGCATGTGCCAGTGTGAGGGGAACCGACTGTCCCGAGGTCCCAGATGGGCCGGCTGGTCATCTTGACCCAGTTGGACAGAGCTGCTGTCATCACTGTGGGCCTCTTCTGTGGGGGTAGTGAACATGTTTGGAACCTCCTGTCCGGTGACGTTGGGTAGGGGTCCTGCAGGGGTGTAAAGGCATGATTATCGCATAGGTGTGTGGCATTGTGTGCAATGGGTGGGTGACCCTGTACTCCAGTGCTTGCATTCTTGTGTAGGACCTTGTGTGATAATTGGTTTGCGGTCTGTGTGGATATCTGTAGTGGACATGCTTTGGTGATGGGTGTCCATGCTTTGTTGTTGAATGCTGGGCTTGGTATTGGGATGGGTGGGTTGTGATAGTGGGGCATATGTGAGGTGTTGGAGTGATGGGGGTGAGGGTGAGGGTGGGGTATGTGATAGCATGCAGGTAGGGTGGGGGATGTAATAGTTAAGATTTGACTTACCAGAGTCCATTCCTCCTGCTACTCCTGCGAGCCCCTCAGGATGCAGAATCACCAAGACCTGCTCCTCCCATGTTGTTAGTTGTGGGTGAGGAGGTGGGGGTCCGCCGCCAGTCCGCTGAACCACCAGGTGGTGTCTTGAGACCACGGAACGCACCTTCTCCCGTAGGTCGTACCACCTTTTCCTGATGTCCTCCCGATTTCTTGGGTGCTGTCCCACTGCGTTGACCCTGTCCACTATTCTTCACCATAGCTCCATCTTCCTTGCAATTGAGGTGTGCTCCACCTGTGATCCAAATAGCTGTGGCTCTACCCGGACGATTTCCTCCACCATGACCCTGAGCTCCTCCTCCTAGAACCTGGGGTGTCTTTGCCTTGCCATGGGGTGGTGGAAGTGATGTGTGGTGTGGTGTGTGTGGTGATAAGTGTAGTGATATGTAGTGGTGTGTTGTGTGAGGTGCGTGGAAGTTGTGTGGGTGATGGTGGTATGTGCCTGTTGATGCTGTTGTACTTGCTGGTGGTGTCTCTCTCTGTGCTTTGTTCTCAATTTTTGTCATAGGGATTGTGGGTGATGTGGGTGTGTGTTTTATATTGTATTGGGTGTGTGGGAGTGGTGTGTGTATGTGTCTCAGTTGTGTGTATTTTGAATTGTCCAATGTGGTTGTGTTTTGTAAATGTGTGTGTATTTTGAGTGCGGTGGTGTGTACCGCCAATGGAATACCGCGGTTGAAAGACCGCCGCGTGGATTCGTGTGTCGTGATAGTGTGGGCGTATTTCTGTTGGCGTGACGATGGAGGTTTTGTTTTCGTCAGTTTATCACTGACCTTTGGTGTGGCGGACTTGTGTGGGTGTCTGAATTTTGGTGGGTTCCGAGATGTGGGTCATAATAGCTGTAGCGGAATTCCGCAGCCGCGGCGGTGTGTTGGCGGTCTTCTGCACGGCGGTAAGCAGCTTTTACCGCCAATGTTGTAATGACCCCCTATGTGTCTTATCCCTTGTTCTCAGCCCTAATAGACAGGACTTGGGATCAACTGCCAATGCAGTACCCGTCAGTTCTGTGGTTACTTCCACCACTCCGCTCCACTCCTTTTGTACTTTAGGACACTCCCAGACCATGTGGAAGAAATGTGCCGATGGGGCATTACATCTAGGGCAAATTGGGTCTAAACCTGGGAACATGCCTTTGATCCTGGCTGGTGATAGGTATGTTTGGTGTGTGTAGCTGAATTGTGCGTAACGGAATCTGGGGTTTCTTGACACCCCTCTGGTATGATGCAGGACTTTCATCCGGTCTTCTTGGAGTATCGGGTCCGACAGGACAGCGTTCCACCTATCCCTTACTTTCACCAGGTTAGGATCAGGGGGCTTGTTCAGAGTTTTGTACACTTTTGTCACTACTTTTATTGGATCGTCATATTGTAGCATATGATGTAGATTGCTGGTTCTTGGTCTCCCGCCGCCTATGTCTTTTTGATTGAGTGACATATTGCGTGGTAAGCTAGAAATTGCCCTGGGCCTACTTCTGTGAGGGCTTGTATAGATTCAAATGTCATCAGTTTCCCTTCTTCAAAGCAGTCTCCTACCAGCTGTATGCCCGACTCCGCCCAGGGCGTGAGTGGGTGCAATCCGGCTGCAGCCCACCCAGGGACCTGCTCCAGAGGGATGAGCGGCGAGTAAGGAAGTGCTTTCTGTTCTTTTTGTGCATACCTCCGCCAGCACGAGTGTGCCACCCCCATCAATGTGTTAAGGGACGCAGCTTTGAGTGTTTTATTTGATAGCCATGTGAGCAGTGGTTCTCCCCGCAGTCGCGCCAGCAGCCATTTGGATTCCGCCAACCGGGCCTGTGGATCCAGTTTAGTATCCACTGTAGCTGTGCTGCAGCGTAATAATGTTCAAAGTTTGGGGCTCCCAGCCCACCTGCACTAATTGGGCGCTGCAGTGTGGAGAGTGCCACGCACGCTCTGCCCCCTCCCCATATAAGCTGCAGTAGGACTGCGTTCAAGTTCCGAAAAAAGCTCTTGGGGACAATGATAGGCAGTGCCGCAAAATAATAGACAATACCAACATATTTGCTATTGCCACCCTGCCCAAGGGCGACAGTGGTAGTTTATTCCAGAAGCGCAACGATCACTTCATAGCGGTCAGTGCTCTCCCCAGATTGCCAACTCGGAGGTCCTCGGTTTTATGGTATATGTAAACCCCTAGACACTTAAACATGTCGAAGCACCACTTCAGGCGCCCCACCGGGGCGTTTTCTCTTCTTGACTGGGACCATCTCGTTAGTGGGTACGCACACGATTTTTCCCAGTTGACCACTAAGCCCGATATCCCTCAGTATTCGGACAATAGCGATATTACTAAGGGCATAGCCTCGCTCCCTCTCGGTACATATATTAAGGCATCATCCGCATAACGTGATATAACATGGTGTGTCCTATTTCTGATTATTCCCCATCTGTCTTTCATTGCGCGTATCTGAGTCGCTAGTGGTTCCATCGCTATGGCGAATAACAAGAGGAAGAGGGGGCATCCCTGCCTGGTGCCTCTGGTGATCGGGAAGCTATCAGATATGACCCCTTCCGTTTTAACCCTAGCTTGTGGTTTGGTGTACAATGTCTGTACCCAGAGTATATAATTAGGTCCAATTCCCATGCGCTGTATGGTGGCAAACAAAAAATCCCCCTCTAGCGTGTCAAATGCCTCTTCGATATCTAACGATGCATCCGATGGGGTGTCCCCCATGATGCTCAGCAGTCTCCGGATGTTTAGGAAAGTATTGCGTTTAAAGATGAATCCATTTTGGTCGTCGTGTATCAAGGTGTGTATGATGGGTGCAAACCTGTTGGCCAGTATTTTGCCTAATATTTTACAGTTTAGATTTAGGAGCGAAAATGGTCTATAATATTTGACATCTGTGGGATCGTGCCCTTGCTTGGGGTGGACCACTATCATTGCCTCTCTTTGTGTTGAAGGCAGGATTTTATTGGACCATGCCTCATTGAATACTTTCATCAGATGTGGCTTTAAACCTGACGAATAAGCAGAGTAGTATTCTATTGGCAGGCCGTCTGTGCCTGGCACTTTGTTCCTGGGCATCTGCGCTAGAGCTAACTCCATCTCCCCAAGTGACATAGGAGGCTCAAGTGTCTCCCTATCTGCCTGCGTCAGCTGCGCCAGGGGTGAGCCTGTAAGGAAAAACTCAAGTTGTTGGGTTTTGCATCTGGTGTGACTGGTGTAAAGATGTGTGTAGTATTCCCTGAATGGCCCATTTATTTCTTCTTGCATGGTGGCCGTTGTGCCTGCGTCTAGTCTTATAACCCCTATGGGGTACCTCTGGCGGTCCTCGCGAAGGAGCCACGCCAGCAGCCTACCCGATCTGTCTCCCTCTGTTTGTAGACGCATTAGGTGGTATTTGTGATCATGGCGGCGTAAACGGGTGTCCGCTTCATTATATTTTGTGCGTGCTTCTTTCAGCCCTGTGTAGGGTGTTTCATTACATGCCACTGCTATTTCCATTACTCTCAGTTCCTTTTCCAATTTGCTGACCTCCGCGTGTAGGGTGCATCTCACTCCCCACGTGGTTGAGATGCAATGACCTCTTACTACTGCCTTATGTGCTTCCCATTCTGCTGCTCTGCAATCTGTGGAGTCTACATTAATTTCCCAGTACTGTCTCAGTGTTATGTTCAGTCCTTCTGCAAATGCCTGATCCTGGAGAGCTTCCACCTGTAAACGGCAGGTGGGAATTACTGTGCGTCTCCGGCCCCAGTTCAATGTTATTCTAAGCGGCGAGTGATCCGACAATATCTTGGCTGAGTATTCTGCCCTGCTGACCAGTGCGCATATGTCTTAGGTTCCCCATAATATGTCTATTCTGGTATGTACCTTGTGGGATATTGAATAGAATTAGTATTCCCTTTGTTGTGGGTGTTTCAAGCGCCACAAGTCATGGAGTCTCATGTCGCCCGCCCATGTCAGTAGAGGGCATCTAACAGATCTGTTTGTTAACGCTTTTGGGTGTATATTTTACATGTCCATTACTGCGTTCTGTGTGCTATTAAAGTCCCCACCCCATATGGCAGGGGCATCAGGGTTTACCAGCAGTACTGGAGTGAGTGTGCCCAAGATGAGGAGATGAGCCATTCCTCCCCTTCCTCTGCGTCCCCCCGGGATTGTGCAAGGCCCTTGGCGTGTAGCCACGTCCAGGAGTCTTTAAGAGAAGTGAATACGTGTGTGCGATCATCTGATATCACTCTAAGTTTAGCAGGGAACAATAGAGCGTATTTAATATTATGCTCGCTGAGGCGTTGCTTGATGTTTGCGGAGGAATTACGTTGTCTCTGTACCTCCTGGGTGAAGTCTGGGTAGGCGCTGATGACTGATTCCTCATGTCTGAATGGGCCTTTGCTACGGAATTGCTGCAGTATTGCATCGCGGTCTCTGTAATTTAAGAATCTGACTATCAGTGGTCTGGGTGGTTGGCCTGGAACCAGCGGCCTCTCCGGGACTCTGTGAGCCCTTTCCACAGAGAAGAACTTCAATGGGGTCCCATTCAGCACTTCTTTGATTAGCCATTGTTCTAGGAATATTTCCGTACTCTGCTCCGATAATTTTTAGAGGAACCCTAAAAAGCATACGTTATTGCAGCGGGATCTGCCTTCTGCTTCTTCAGCCTGTCGCAACAAGATCTTCACCTCTGTGTCAAGGCGTTGGATTTGGTATTGGTTATCCGAGGCCGTAGGGGTCAGTTCATTCAACACATCTCCTGCTGATTTCACTCTCTCTGCCAGTTTGCGGTGATCCACCCTAAGTAAATTCAAATCTTGCGATACGGTGTCTATTCTGCTTTCCAAGGAGGATTTAGTGTCCATGATCGCTTGCAGTACTTTTTCAAATTGTGTAGAGTGGGCTTGGAGTGTGTTTTCCAATGACTGTAAGGTTGGTATTAACTGTTGATCACTGGGTGCGAGTCCTTGTGTGTTTAGCTCTTGGCTCTTAGCAGACTTAGATTTTCTGGCCATGTTGCTTCACTGTTGGTCAACTTTCCATATGCAGAGAAACGTGGTTGTGTGCTGCTTGGGCAGCAGATTTCACTTTTGGTGCACTCATCCCCCTACGCGGGTGATTCTTCAGTTTGGCGCAGTCGGGGCCGTCCGGGTTTCCCACCGGGTAAACCAGTCAGCGGCAACACAGTTCTCAGGCGTGTGCATATCAGACACCTCCTCCAATTTGTCAGTGTCCTGAGTCTGGGACTCGTTTCCTCCAGCAGGCCTCCCAGCCCTCCCCTCTGTTATGCACCGTCTATACCTCGGCAAGGGCCGGGGAGAAGGGGGAAACCGGGTGCCCGCGGCAGGCGAGGGACAATAGTGGGAGGTCTCCAGCCTCACTGCCTCAACCGGTTTCTTCACAGGGCCCGTGTGGCCCTCTTCTGCATTAGTTAGCAGGGAGCAGGAACGAAAGTTTGCCGTTGTGGTCTGGGGGGAGCTGCTCCTCTGTTTCCCCGATATCACCACCGGGCCTGGGTGGAGACTCAACGCGGTGCGGCCGGCAAGCACACGCAGCCGGGCCGACTTCCTCCTCCTGATCTATTTTCATATTCCCCGAATATCGGGCAGCAGCCCCAGAATGGTGCACGTCTCCAGCGCTCCGCGTGCGTCCCGATCTTCAGTGCGCCGGAGCGCACTTGGTACGGCCGCAGCCCCCGCCCAGCATGGGCAGGGGGGCGAGAGGGAGGAGAAAGGCCGCGGTCCATCCCGGGCTCCCCCGGTTGAGAGCCCCTCCCTTAGTCCGCCCACTCACCACTCCCCGATGCAGCGCAGGCAGGTTCGCAGGGAGCGTTGCGCTCCTCCCAGGCCTCCACAGCCCTCAGCAGGCCCTCAGCACCGGGGCCACGTCGTGGAGCAGCCGCAGCCACCGTGTATTTATCCGCGGCACCTCCCGGCTCCACAGCAGAGCGCTGACTCCCCGGAGCCGAATCCTGTGCCCGCAGGCGCCCAGCGCCACTCCGAGGGCACCGTTTAGGATCATTTTGGTGAGCCCGGTGCGGAGCTCACACTTTAGGCGTCCTTCCCGACCGCCATTTTGGCTCCTCCTATCAGGATAGTCTCTCTCTTAAAACTTTTAGCAGGAAGAGGGTATTTGAGGGAGGCAATGATGGCTGAGTGAAAAGTTGCTTATAAATATAATTCTCATAGTAGAGAATTATTGATTCTTATTACAGCATGCAAATCATGATTTGCATTGGAAAAAAAACACCACAACACTGTGCCAGGTTTCATGACTGTTGTGATGCAAACCCTGTGCAATATGTTAGTAACTCTGGACTTATTTCAGAGGAGGATTGTCACTTGGCAAATACAACACTTCCCACTTTGCAAGTTTTTTTCAACAGCATTATCATTTTATTTTAGTACTTAGGGTTGAACGCATTCATAATAGGAGTTTGGCACTGTGGCTTCTGTGTGATAACTGTCTTCTGTCTTCTTTTCTCCAAGGTCTGTGCTGTGCTCCATCTGCCGGCACTCTCGGAAAATGAAAACCACTTTTTCTCTCTACTACCTGTAGAGCTATCTTTTCCTCTGCCCTCCTGTCCCTTATTCTCACTTTCATAGACCTAACTCCTTTTACTTTTTACGTGGGGTGTCCTCCTGTTTTCCCCATTAATAAGGCAACTTTGAGGGACAGCATCAATTAAAGGGCATCTCTTTCTAAGGCTGAACCCATACAAAATAATCTAATCAGACAGTGACTATGGTTAAAACTAAACCGCGGACCAGTGGTGGGTTCCAGGTAAGTCGTCCCCCGGGTCCTCCTCCCACCCCTCAGTCTGACAAGGATACAATTTGAATAAAGTGATCAGAAGTAAAACATTTTCTAGCTTTTGCGTCAAGAATTTTCAATTCTATTAAGGACACGGAGGCGATTATGCTTCTCTTTCTTTACTTCAAAATTTACAGCAGCCAATCACCTTAAGTAAAGTAAAAAACTACAATACCAATGTCCCCCGGTACATCTCATATCACATGCTCCAATAGTATGCAAGCATTCCACACAAATATAGAGGCCTCCATTTTGTTCCCTCTTCCTTTGTAGGAAAAAAAATAAGTACTACGTACTTCAAGAGAAAACAGGGTAATAGTCACCAAGTCTATATTGAGCCATTACAAAATAATCTAATCAGACAGTGACTATGGTTAAAGTTAAAACTAAACAAAATCCAAGTCAGGACAGGAATTAGTCTACTTGTAATTCCGGACTGTCCCTGGACAATTTGCTCTGAGTTCCCAAGAGGTTCTATGTGTGCTTAGGGAGCCTTGCATCATAGCCTAGAGGAGCAAATGGAGTATTTGGGGCACACATATTTAGACTACAACCCATGGAAAATTCAACATTCATGTGGTATTCACTCAGCACTACTGGACACTTTATGAGGTGCACAACCCCCCCCTCAATAGATGTGGTAGTGGTGTTTCTCTCTAGAGCACCAATTTTGAGACTGGCAGCGGAGGACAGGGAGATGCTGGGGGAGATCCCATAACAGTCCCTAAAATCAGGGGCCTACTAAAGGACTTGGCCCAGGGCTAGACCCAGGAATGGACTGTCTCCTGTTGGAGTTACACCAGACATTTGTGCCGCTCCTGGTGCTCAAACTGATGAAAATATACACAGACGCATATGCTCTAAGTGTGATCTGTGATACTACCAGAGAAGAACTGACTGTGTCAATCCTCAAACCCTTTGGTGATGAAACTGAGGTGACATCATATCACCAGCTCTGTGTTAAATCTGGATATTATGATCCTTAATAGGATAATGGACAATTGCCTTCACCCCTACTTACATAGTCTATTGTACTGTAGGAAAGTCCTCCTTGTTGCCCCCAAATGTTTTAGACAGATACTGATGGCTCCTGACTCTTGGCTGTGACATGGGTACTGATAACCTGTCCCATGGCCAGTGTTCTGTGTAAAATGGATTAAGCTAATTAGGCTAAATATAATTGGCTGTATCAACCTACCTATAAGTCCCTTATATATGGTAGGGCATGTAGGTCTAGGGACCCAAGCATAGGTAGTGTACCCTATGGGAGCACGGATGAGGTGTCCAGTGTCATTTTAAAGGCAGGCTTGCCTGGCTGTCTGATTTTAAATTAAAATTACCTTCAAATTTTACTTTGGAATTAAAAGTGCCTCCAAAGTCTTAAACCATAATCTAAGGTGTGCCATAGGTGCCCCCAGGGTTGGGTAAAGTGTAATTATAAGCAGGGACCTTATACAAGTTGTTTTATGAGCCCTGGTGAGGGAAAAATAGCCAAATTTGTTTTCCCTAATTGAAGTGAATGGGCTCCATCAGCTAACATGGGGAGACTTTGGCCCTCATTATGACATTGGCAGTGAACCCCACTTACCGCCACGCTGACTGCCACCAACTTACTGCCGCGGTGGCAGATATCCGTTGACCATATTATGACACACATACACCAATCCGTCAGTATTAACCACATACACAATTCTGTCACACTAAAGGTCAGTGATAAAGTGGCGGTATCAAAATCCACACCGTTACTCCAACAGAACAACGCCCATCACATTATGACCCACAAATCACCACGGCGGACATTCAACAGGGGTAAACCATTGGTGGTACATACAGATGCACTCAAAATGGACACACACAAAAAAAGAACATTTAATTGGTCAATTTAGATAACACACACATGACAGCCATACACACAGCACCCACACACCCACGCCACTATAAAACACACACTCACATTACCCACAACCCTTTACAACTACAAACCATTGGCACGAGATAGAGACCAAGACAACAGACAAAACCAGAGCCACACACTACTTACACCTATACACGGCCAACGCACAACACATCACACCCCCCAACACATCACCCTTCACTCCCTCACTTACACACCTCACACAACACCCATGGCACCACAAAGACACCCCCGATTCACAGAGGAGGAGCTAAGGGTCATGGTGGAGGAAATCATCAGGGTAGAGTCACAGCTATTAGGAGCACAGGTGCGACATATAGCTAGGAAGATGGAGCTATGGCGGAGAATCATGAACAGTGTCAATGCCGTAGGACAACACCCAAGAACTAGGGATGACATCAGGAAGAGGTGGAATGACCTATGGGGGAAGGTATGTTCCATTGCAACAAGGCACCAACTCACTGTACAGAGGACTGGCAGTGGACCCCCACCTCCTCCCCCACAACAAACAGCATGGGAGTAGCAAGTCTTGGCAAAACCACATCCTGAGGGGCTGGTCAGAGTAGGAGGAGGAGGAGGACTGGACTCTGATAAGTCAACTCTCTACTACTACTACCCCCCCTACCTGCATGCCATCACATACCTCCACCCTCACCCTCACTCTAATCACTCCACCACATCCCACATACCCTACTCACATCTCACTCATCCCAAAGCCAAGTCCTGAATGCCATACCAATGCATGGACACCACTCACAGCCCTGCATTGACACCTATCACAAAAGCATGCACACTAGAGAGAATCAGCTATCCTACCATATACCAACTTACACAAGTGAAATCTGCCAGGGAAAATACAAACAAAAAAAATTCAAGCCATATATGCACAATATGTCAGACACAGAAACAATAACACATCATTTATATCCCCACAGGTACCCCAGCCAGGCCCACAGTGACGACAGCAACTCAGATCTTCAGGATCTGGATGACCAACCTGGCCCATCAGGGACCTCTGGACAGCTGGTTACCGAGGCCCAGTCACACACCAACCACAGAGCCTCCCCATCAGGAAACACCACCACAGCACCCACCCAGCATACCTACATCTCTGTCCCAGGACACGTCAATCAGCAGTGTATCCACCTCTACAGGGACCCCAGGCCACACCTCGCACACAAGACAATCAGGGACCTGGGGTTAGTGGCAGTGGGCACACTGTTCAGGGAACAGATGCACAGGCCAACAGGGACACTGGGAGGACTGCTGTATGCCAGGGGGAGGACAGGCCCAGGGGACCGACTCTCCAGGAGCCACTTGCAGAGATCCTGGGAGCATATCAACATTCCCAGGACACGATGGGTCAGATCCTGGACAACATGCAGGAGAACAGGAGGCTGTAGGAGGGACAGGGGATCAGGGAGGACTTGCAGGCAATTAACAACACCCTGGTCTCCATAGCAATGGGTGCTGGCAGACATAGCCAATATTGTTAGGGAGGCAATCACACAACAGGGGGCCCCTGCCACTAGCCAGACATCTCAACGGCCTTCCACCTCCGCTGCCGCTAATGGACAGGAGGCCCCGCCACAGGACCAACAGGCCACCAGCACCCCCCCTGAAGAAGGTGAAACACCCTGCAAATGTTCCCTGAGATCCAGACAGAAGGCAGAGACCCTTGCCAAGACCTCCGCCAGGATATGAGACTCTACTGATTGTCACCCTTGGGTCCTATCCTGTCACCCTGTCCACCCTGAACTGCCATTGCTCCCCTTCCTATGTCTCCTTGGACAATGCACCTGTGCTACAAACAGACTGGAACAATACACTGGACTTTCCTCCATCATCACCCCATCCCATTGCACTTACCCCTCAATATTTTAGCACTTTAGTTAACACCCTTGGAAAAAAAGAAGTGTGGAGTATGTCAAATTGTTCAAGTATGTATTAATATAAACAGGTACAAATATTGCAATTCAACTGTAAAAAAATGAGCATAGGTTAATGACCTGCAGCTGGCTGCAGTGATCATACCAGGAGCATATGTGTGGTCACCAATATCTGTAAAATGAATTGCCAAATGGTACAGTAAGTGGGCATAGAAGTGGGAAATAACAGCATGCCAGTGCCACAGAAATTCCCCAAATATTCATTGAAATGTGGAGTAACACTGTCTTACCTGTGTGTCATTGGAAGTATTGTCTGATGACTGATGTTCTATTGTCCTCATCCTCATTCTCTGCCTCCTCATTCTCACTGTCCACAGGGTCCACTGCTTCCACACGGGCATCTCCAGCCTCCTCCTCCTGCAGACAAGGTACATGGTGTCTCAGGGCAACATGCAGCATGCCATTATTATCTGGCAGACCTTCTTGGGTGAGTAGCACAGGGATCCACCTGTTAGATGGAGGCACCTGAACCTGTCCTTCAGGAGGCCAGAGGTTCTTTCTATTATCCTTCTGGTTTGCCCATGTGCCTCATTTTAACATTCTTCTGCCCTTGTCCTGGCATTCCTCACAGGGGTCAGCAGCCATGATAGGTTGGGGTAACCAGAGTCACCTGCAATATTGAGGGACAACATTTAGCCACACACTATGCCATACTGCCCACACCATACCCATACACCAACAAATACTGGGTGGGGACCAGGGCTCACATATTAGCCACACCCTGTGCCTCTGTAGTTGGGCCATCACATTTGGGATGCTGCTATTCCTCGGGACAAAGGCATCATGCACCGACCAAGGATACTTAGCATTGACAAGGGAGAAGTACTGGTCCGCCAAGCACACCATCTGTACATTCATAGAGTGGAAACTCTTACTATTTCTGAACACCTGTTCATTTTAACGGGGGGACAAATGCAATATGTGTTCCATCAATCACCCCAATTATGTTGGGGATATGTCCCATTGCATGAAACTCGGCCGTCACTGTGGCCAAATCTTCAACCTGGGGAACTACAATGTAGCTGCACATGTGTATAATCAGGGTTGACAACACTCTGGCCAGCACTATTGAGAGCATTGGCTGTGACATTCCTGCTGCCAAGTCCACTGTCACTTGGAAAGAACCAGTTGCCAGGAAATGGAGCACTGATAGAACTTGCACAGGCTTCAATTGGGCACACAGCTCTGTGACTGTGGCCCTGTCAAGTCTATAGGTGAGGATGATATGCCTCTCCTCCATTGTTGCCAAGTCTGCCAGTGGTCTGTACATGGGGGTATGTCTCCATCTCCTATTCATCCGCAGCAGTAACAATCTATGGGGCAAAAGAGTGAGGAGCTGGTCACAAACTGAACAATGGGGCTACAACAGAACTGTGTGTGCTGTTAACTTATAATGGGTAAGTGTGAATTGTGCAGTATGTCCAAATTTCACCAGTGACGCAGCAAATATCCAGGGCCTGCCCCCCCCCACTGAAATGGGATCCGCCTGTCTTGTGTGGAGGAACAGGTGGAATTGAGGTAATTCCACTTACGCTGTGCGCCATTGCGAGTGGCGGTCGGGAACCGCCGTGCAACTCCTCATTGGGCCCTATCGGTTACAGTTGCCAATGGTGATCTACACCGGCGTTTACGGTATTCACCGCCACAGATGTGACCGCCATTTTCCATCTCATCCCTCACTTGCTACCTGATCTTCAACAGGAGAGGACCTACACTGTATGTGCTGCTATGACCTGTGTCTGGAACCTACCATGGCCCGTTTGACTGAGGAAAGGGCCCAAGCCTTCACTTCGGAGGAGTTGGGGAGACTAAGGGATGTGGTCCTACCCCATTACGGACTGCTGAATGGGCCTCCAAACCAACAGGTGAGTACACTGTGGGCACGATGCATGTGGCATGAATGCATGGAGTTTTGTGTGAAGGTGTCATGTGAGGGAGTGGGTGGATGTCCTCTGGGCGGCGTAATGGTTGTGTGCTGGGCCATGTGTGTGGAAATGGCAATGTGAAGGGATATGGTGGGCCATAAGTGTAACAGGCAGGACTATTTTCCTGTGTGTATTTCCTCTGCAGGTCAGCACCCATCAAAAGAAGGGTATATGGTGTGCCATCGCCAAGGACGTGCGGGCCCTGAGGGTTTATGGCAGGCAGAGCACCCACTGTTGTAAACAGTGGGAAGACCTGAGACGCTGGGTATGGAAGACGGCAGAGGCCCAGCTGGGGATGGCCTCCCAATAATGCTTGTCGAACCCTGAGCCCCCGATGGCCCATATACTGGCGGTGGCCTCTGTAGAGCTGGATGGGCGCTTGAGGGCATCACAGCAGCCACAAGGGGGTGAGTTCAGTGCCCATCATTACAACTTACGCATGGTAGGGTGGTATCTGGGTGGTGGATGTGTGTCAGTGGTTGCTCCGAGGCCAGGCCTGACATTGCAGCGTATGTCCCCTGGTGGCTAGGGTTCTGAAGGGATAATCCTGCTAACTAGCTTGTAGGCATCCACTACTAGTCAGGGCTGCGTGGGTCCCAGGTGTGCTGCATTTGCCGGAGTGTTCCCCTTCCCATGCCTTAGTGGCTAGCAATATCACTGGTAGTGCAATGCATAGTGTGTAGGCCTGTTCCCTGTGTGTGAGGGTGCTGTGTACACCAACGGTGGTGTTGGTGCAGCCATTGACCCGGTGTATCCATGTTTCCCCCCTTATTATTTTGTAACCCTGTCCTTATGTGCATTATCATCATCTGGCGGAGGAGCAGAGGCACCGGCCATGGAGGGAGCTGCATCCCACAGGACCCAGGAGGCAGAGTCCACAGACGTTGAGGGCACCAGTGGGACAGAGGGCGAGGGGGGCACCACAGTGGAGACTGGAGGGGACACAGATACCTCCTCCAATGGAAGCGCACTGGTGGTGGCGGACACCTCTGTGACCACCCCAGCTACAGGTACAGCCTTCAGCCCCCATACCAGCAGGGTGGGCATCTCCTTAGCCCCAGGCACCTCAGGCCCTGCCCCAGTTAGCCCTGCAGCCCTCTATTCTCCTGAACCTCAACCTATTCCAAGCACATAGGCAGACGAGCATGCACACAAGACGACACACAAGGATGGTACAGGCAAACACAAGAACCACACTTCATCCCACAGGCACTCACACAAACACCATCCAGGTGCAGACATACCAACATCTACTATTTCCACTGTCTCCCCCTCCTCCTCCTCCTCCACCTCCCTCACAGTTCCGTCTACACTCACACCTGCATGCACTGCATCATCATTCACTACCAGCATCACCACCACACCAAGCAGAACACACACCTCACTGGCAGACACCTCCGCAACAGCCATGCACACATCCCCTGTGTCCTCTCCCACTGTGTCGGTCCCCCCTCCTAAGGTACACAAACGCAAGCACTCAGACACCCAACAGCCATCCACCTCACAACAGCATCCAGCCCATGCACTCGCACCCAAAATCAGCAGGCAGATACCTCCAACAACCACTCACTCTTCCTTCACTCCCATTCCTTCTCCCTCTTCCCACCCCACCCTATTGTCCCTAAAATACTGTTCCTATCCACCATTGACCTCTTCCCCACCCCACCTTCCTGCATGTCTGGCCAGGGTGGGAAGAACCCAGCCAAGCACCTCAGTCACCCAGTCCACATGCCCAGTCGTCACCACACCCACTTGTGGTGGACAAGGATACAGGGACATGTCCTGAGGGTGAAGGGGCCTGCACCAGGCAGCCTCAAGGGAAATGATCCTGCCCCGGTTGCGGGAAAGAGCAAAGAGCCTGCCCAAGCTGCTGCCAGGAAGGCAATGGTGCCTGCCCCAGCTGCTGCCAGGAAGACAAAGAAGCCTACCCCAGCTACTGCTAAGAAGGGAAAGGAGCCTGCCCCAGCTGCCAGGAAGACTAAGGAGCCTGCCCCAGCTGCCAGGAAGAGCAAGGAGCCAGCACCAGCAGGCAGGAAGAGCAAGGGGCATGGGGCAGGAATTGTGATGAAGCCCCTATCACCAACCATGGTTGTGCAGCCATCTGAGGTTGCAGGGATTGGGCAGGAGCCTCCCCCCACCAGCAGCAGCACCACCACCTCCAGTGGGCACCTGTCAGAGGTTGCAGGAGATATGCAGGAGCCTCCCCCCACCTGCAGCAGCACCACCACCTCCAGAGGGCAGCTGTCCAAGGTTGCAGGGGATGGGAAGAAACCTTCCTCCACCAGCAGCAGCACCACCACTGAGCAGCCGTCACCACCGATGGACGTTATGTAATCCTGCCTCCATGGGCTGCTGTGCGGCCTGCCCCCTGCAAAGCCAGTGGGTATGACACCCACCTGAGACACTGTGACCTTGCACTCCCCAGGATCAAGAGCACAGGGTATGATGCCCCCTCCAGAACCTGTGGGTAAGACACCCACCTAACCCAGACTCACCAGGACCAAGAGCACATGGCACGATGCCCTCTCCAGAACCAGTGGGTAAGACACCCACCTACCCCAGACTCCCCTGGATCAAGAGCACATTGCATGATGCCCCCTCAGAACCAGTGGGTAAGACACTCACCTACCCCAGAGTCCCCTGGATCAAAAGCACAGGGCATGATGCCCCCTCCAGAACCAGTGGGTAAGACGCCCACCTACCCCAGACGGCCTGGGATCAAGAGCACAGAGCACAATGCCCCTTCCAGAACCAGTGGGTAAGACACCCACCTGATAGACTGTAGCCTTGCACTCCCCAGTACCAAGCACAGGGCATGTTGCCCCCTCCAGCGCAAGTGGGCAAGTCACTCACTCGAGAGTCTGTGGACTTGCACTCCCAAGGACCAAGCACAGGGCATGTTGCCCCCTTTAGAACCAGTGGTCTTGTTACATCTGCCGACCGAGGTGCCCCCCGGTCCCTGTCCCCCTGAGGTAACTGCCTATTTCCCAACTGATGCCCCTGCAGTGTTCTCTCCGTGTTGAGGCAGGTGCTGTGTGTGGCCTTGGACTTTGGCCTGTGGCCATGTGGACTACGTACATTGTGGACTCGGTTGTGTCCCTTTTTGTGTACATATGTATATATCTATTATCTTGCCTCACTTATTTATCTTGATGTGTTGCTCTCATTTAATTAACTTTTTCAAAATCGTTTCGTCCTTGCATTATTCATCCGAGGTACAGCTTAAAAATGTTTTAGTAATGCAGCTGATTGTGTGTATGGTGTTGCGGGGTGTGTGGTACATGTGCGTGTCACTCTTGTTTTCCTCCCTCCCTCCCTTGTGTGGTAGGCAGCTGTACTTACCGTCGTCGTCTTCGCCGGTGTTGGTGTTCGTCATGGAGCAGTACATAGAAAATCATGGGTAAGACATGCAGCTCGGGCTCCATGGCAGCGTGGTTGTTACCTGTGTCTCCAATGGTGAGTCCTTTCCCTTCTGAGGTCTGTTTCCGCCAGGTTTTTGATGTCATTGCTACCGCCCCAGAAAAGGTGGTGGATGATCTTGTCATAATATGATGGGCAGAACATTGACTTTCACCTGGCTGTATGCGGCTACTGCCATGGTGGCTGTTGTTTCCGCCCTGTCGGTCGGTGTGCTAAGGTGTTTGCCTATCTGAGCTCTTTCCGCCATGGTCATAATTTGCCGGTATTTACCGCCAGCCTGTTGGGGGTATTACTGCCACTTTATCACCGACCACCAGGGTTGTAATGCGGGCCATAGAGTATTTATTTCGATGTTTTTAATAAACATTTTCACATGTAAAAGAGGCACAAGTTTGGTGCCTGCTAAACTCCCAGAAACATTAGCAGTACCTTATATATACAAATTCTGGGCTTTTAGAGTTGTGGAAAAAAACAAGACGTTAAAGTAATCTTTGAGTAAACTTGTTCAACTGATCTAATTGAGTGTGGAAGTGATGCATGTGTACTCATTGTTGTGCTCTAACATAGTCTATTCAGGGTCAAATATACCTCAATAAGGGTTTGGGGGGCAGTGGCAGAACAAGGTTAACATGGTTCAAAATTCAGGTGCATCTCCCTCTTATTGCCCAGTGCAAGTAGTGCCCTCTGCCTGTGCAGTGCCATGTGCTGACTTCCTTTATGCTTTCCATATCTCCACTGTTAAGAAGCTTTCTACGACTTCCTGCCAATGATCCACTAGTGACTTCCTAAACATTCCTTTGTATTCTTTCAGGCTTATGGCAGCTCCCTTTTCCAGCACCTGGTTTTTCACATCTGAATTCCATCTGCGGCGGTGCATACTGTCACCGCCAGCGTACATCACCATTGGCCACTGTACCCCATAGGGCCCAATATTATCCAATGAGGCGTTGCACGGCGGTTCCCGACCGCCTCCTGCAATGGCACACAACGTCAACGGAATTCCCTCACCTCTAGCTGTCCCTCCCAACAGGACAGGTGGACGCCATTTCAGGGGGGGGGCAGGCCCTGGATTACACTGCGTCACAGTTCACAATTGGACATACAGGACAGATGCCACTTTTAAATTTCAAATTAACATCATGCATTGTACTGTTGTGACTGCAATGTATAGTTTTTGACTGGCTCCTCACTCTTTTGCCCCATAGATTGCCACCACTGCTGATGAATAGGAGATGGAAACATACCCCAGTGTACAGACCCCTGGTAGACTTGGCAGCAATGGAGGACAGGCACATTATCTTCACCTACAGACTTGAGAGGGCCACAATCACGGAGCTGTGTGCCCAACTGGATCTTGACCTGATATCTGCTATTCGTCAGCCCACTGGGCCCCCCCGCTTTTGCGCAAGTCCTATCTGTGCTCCATTTCATGGCAACTGGTTCTTTCCAAGTGACAGTGGGCTTGGCAGCAGGAATGTCACAGACAATGTTCTCAATCGTGCTGACAAGAATGTTGGCTGCCCTGATGAAACACATGAACAGCTACATTGTTTTCTCCCAGGTGATGGATTTGGCCACAGTGAAGTCTGACTTCTAAGCAATGTGACATATCCCAAACATCATTGGGTCAATAGATGGCACACATATTGCATTTGTACCCCCCCCGGCAAAATGAACAGGTGTTCAGAAATTAAATTTTTTTTCACTCAATGAATGTCCAGATGGTGTGCCTGGTGGACCAGTACATCTCCGATGTCAATGCTAAGTATCCTGGGTTGGTGCATGATGCCTTTATCCTGAGGAATAGCAGCATCCCAAATGTGATGGCCCAACTACAGAGGCACAGGGTGTGGCTAACATGTGAGCCCTGGTTCCCACCCAGTGGATGTTGGTGTATGGGTATGGTGTGGGCCATATAGCATAGTGTGTGGCTAAATGTTGTCCCTCAATATTTGCAGGTGACTCCTATCCTGGCTACTGACCCCTGTGAGGAATCCCAGGACAAAGGCAGACGAATGTTACAATGAGGCACATGGGCGAACAAGAAGGACAATTGAACGTATCTTTGGCCTCCTGAATGCCAGGTTTCGGTGCCTCTGTCTAGTAGGTGGATCCCTGTGCTACTCACCCAAGAAGGTCTGCCAGATAATCGTGGCATTCTGCATGTTGCATAACCTTGCCTTGCAATGTCATGTGCCTTTTCTGCAGGTGGAGGAGGCTGGAGATGGTCGTGTGGCAGCAGTGGACCCTGTGGACAGTGAAGATGAGGAGGCAGAGGATGAGGATGAGGACAACAGAACTGCAGTGATTCGACAATACGTCCAATGACACACAGTTAAGACAGATGTTGGTGCTCCACTATCGCTCCTGGTGTGGTCACTGCAGCCAACTACAGGTCTATCCTATGTGAACATTACTGTACAGTTGATTTGCAATGTTTGAACCTTGTTAAACGAATACATACTTAAATCATTTCACATACTCCATACTTGTATTAATTCAAAGGGTATTTATTGAAGTGGTAAGGTGGAGGGGGGCATGTGCATTGGGATGGGGTGATGATGGAGGAAAGTCCAGGGTAGAGTTCCAGTCTATTTGTATCACAGATGCATTGTCCATGGGGACATAGGAAGGGGAGCAATGGCAGTTAAAGGTGGACAGGGTGACAGAGTGGGACACAAGGGTGACAAACAGGAGAGTTTTATTTCCTGGTGGGGGTCTTGGCAATGGTCTCTGGCTTCTGTCTGGATCGCAGGGAACATTTGCGGGGTGGTTCTCCAGCTGCAGGGGGAGGGGTGCTGGTGGCCTGTTGTTCCTGTGGTAGGGACTCCTGTCCACTAGTGGCAGCGGAGGTGGAAGGCATTTCAGAAGTCTGGCTAGTGGCAGGGGAAAGCTGTTGTAAGACTGCCTCCCTCATAATGTTTGTCATGTATGCCAGAACCCCTGCAATTAAGACAAGGGTGGTGTTAATGGCCTGCAAGTCCTCCCTGATCCCCTGGTACTGTCCCTTCTGACGCCGCCTGTTCTCCTGCACGTTGTCCAGGATCTGGCCCAGCGTATCCTGGGAATGTTGGTAATCTCCCAGGTTGTCGGTGAGTGCTTCCTGGAGAGTCAGTTCCCTGGGCCTGTCCTCCACCTGGTACACAGACTCCTCCCAGTGTCTCTGTTGTCCTGTGCCTGTGTCCCCTGAACCATGTGCCCACTGCCATTGACCCTAGGTCCCTGATTTTCTTGGGTGTTAGGTGTGCCCTGGGGTTCCTGTAGTGGTAGACCCACTGGTGATTGACCTGTACTGGGGACAGAGGCATGGGTACGCTGGGTGGTTGCTGTGGTGGTGTTTCCTGAGGGAGTAGGTTCTTTGGTGGTGTGTGACTCTTCCTGGGTAACAGACTGTCCAGAGGTCCCTGATGGGCCAGGTTGGTCATACAGATCCAGGCGAACAGAGTTTCTGTCATCACTGTGGGCCTCTTCTGTGGGTCTTCTGTGGGGGGACTGGAAATTGCTGGCACCTCTTCTCCGCTGACATTGACTGGGATGCCTGTGGGGATATAAATGCAGTGTAATTGTTTCTGCGTGTGGCATATTGTGCATGGGTGGGTTGCCCTCTTTGGTTGTATTTCCCCTGGCAGCTTTCACTTGTGTGAGTTGGTATGTGGTAGGCTAGCTGATTCTCTCTAGTATGCATGCTTTAGTAATAGGAGTCCTTGTAGGTCTATGAGTGGTGTCCATGCATTGGTATGTCATGCAGGGCTTGGCATTGGGATGATTGATCTGTGATGGTGGGGTGGGTGTGAAGTGGTGGAGTGATGGCAGTGAGGGTGGGGGTATGTGGCGGCATGCAGGTAGGGGGTTAGTACTAGTAGAGAGTTGACTTACCAGAGTACAGTCCTCCTCCTACTCCGGCCAAGCCCTCAGGATGCATGATTGCCAAGACTTGCTCCTCCCATGTAGTTAATTGTGGGGCAGGAGGTGGGGGTCCAACGCCAGTCCTCTGTACAGCGAGCTGGTGTCTTGCTGCAATGGAATGTACCTTCCCCCGTAGGTCGTTCCACCTCTTCCTGACATCATCCCTTGTTCTGGGGTGCTGTCCCATGGCGTTGACCCTGTCCACAATCCTCTGCCATAGCTCCACCTTCCTAGCAGTGGACATCTGCTGCACATGTGCTCCAAATAGCTGTAGCTCTACCCTGATGATTTCCTCCACCATGACCCTTAGGTCCTCCTCAGAGAATCGGGGGTGTCTTTGTGGTGCCATGGGTGTTGTGTGAGTAGTGTGGGTGAGGGTGTGTAGGGTGATGTGTTGGGGTGTGTGTTGTAAGGTATGTGAGTGGTGTATAGGTGATGGTGGTGGGTGGCTATATTCTTCTCTGTGGTCGTGGTGTCTATCTCGTGGCAATTGATTGTAGTCATTAAGGGTTGTGGGTAGTGTGGGTGTGTGTTTTATAGTGGTGTGGTTCTGTGGGTGTAATGTGCATATGTGTGTCAGGTGTGTGTAGTTTGAATTGTCCAACGTGGTGCTGTTTTGTTTGTGTGTGTGTATTTTGAGCACGGCGGTATGTACCGCCAATGGTTTACTGCCATTGAATGTCCACTGTGGTGATTCGTAGGTCATAATGTGATGGGCGTTGTTCTGTTGTGTGGGTTTTGATACTGGCAGTTTAACACTGACCTCTGGTGGCAGACTTGTTTGTGTGGCTAAATTGTGAAGGATTGGTGTGTGTGTGTGTCCTAATAGTGTGAACGGATATCTGCTGCGGCGGCAGTATGTTGGCGGCAGTCAGTGTGCCGGTAAGTGGGATTTACCGCCAATGTCATAATGAGGGCCTATGTGTTTTGTGCACACTTTGTAAGCTTATTGAACCTAAGACTCAGATTGATTTGAGCCTAAACCCCCCCGGGAATTACACTTTCTATCCAACTGCAACAGCAAGGATGTAATCTACATGATCACATATGTATATAAAGTTTGTATGAGGATTACACAATACAAGAGCAACATAAGGTGTAAACAACTCACCACAAAACTGACTTTACATACTGATGTCTCAGAATTAAATGATTAGGTTCCTTGGCTATCTTCAATACAGATTTGCACAATGGGGTTATGTAGCTTTCAATCTGACAGCCATCTGAATAACTTTACTAATACTAATGATTTCAGAACTCCATATCAAAACATATCTTTTTTATCATTTATTATTTTCCTTTTAAATTATCTTATGTCCCTACCATTTGAGATACTTTGTATCTTACTTTGAGCTTCTGCTACCTAATTATAACTCCGTTCACTGAGATACAGATGTGCTTCTCCTTACATAGGTCTACATTTCCCTAACAACTTAATGTCCACATTGACGAAAGACATAAATGACATCTCATATATGGATGGGCATGCTTGTCTATTACATCCCATTTATATCCATTCCTGTCATTCCACCTGTCATCTTCTTTATCATATGGACAACATGCACAGTGGGGGCACAGGTGAGCGTCAACCAACTAAAATAACTTGCTAGCTTTGTCTACTGGATGGTGTTGCCAACCTTTCTAACATATCTCAACATTGAGCTAATACTTACATGGTCTAACTTGACTCATCTGTAGTGTCAAAGGCTTGGAATCTTATTATCTTTGAGTCAGGAAAATAGGAAAAATGTCAAACTGCCAAAAAGAGTGCAGCTATGATGAATGCTATTTGATTCTACAATTGGAGTGCATGTTTACCCTAAGATTGTTACCTCACTGAACTCTGTAGGCTTCAGTGGGATGAATCTGTACTTTGGTGCAGATTTTGTTTGTTATGTGTAATTCACTTAAGTACCACAGACTTTCAGTAAGCACTACATACCATCACCATGAATGCCCACTTACATTATAAGGCCTAGCACCTACTCTTGGAGGATATCTACGTGTGCTACCTGTGCGCACCCAGGTTGCAAAAGACAGAAGTTTCATGTGTGCAACCCACACATGTGCGCACAACACACATATGCTTATGAATTAATGTGTAACCAACCCTTAGCCCCTCACCCTAGCTGTGCAGCAGTGGCCTTATCTTGAAAGGTAGACAAGTAGGGTTAGCACTCAAAGCCCATTTCCACAAAATGTATTATGACCGAGTCTCAGTTGGTGAGACTCAAACACAGTAAAAGTCCAAAACCAGGTAGTCAAAAAGCACAATGTCTAGGAAAATTAAGTGGGAGTAAATCATTTCCAAAAGCCATTTGGGTAAGGTTTGTAGGAAAATGTCAAAGCACATTGGGCACAATCTAAAATTCAATTTTTAAGTACAATCTGACAGGGGAAACTTCAAAGAAGCATTACATTTTTGGGAGATTTGAGGCCTGTGGAGATATGTCACAAAATCATAGGACTATTTGGGAAAATGTGACAGTCAAATGGGGCAATATTTTGAACAATTTATCATTATATTTGGCTCAGTGGGTAGTAATTTCTAGGGATGAACGAAGTTTGTGTACATTTTATTTGCTTAACCACAAAAAATATCAGCACTTTTATGTGACATTTTGAGGAACATGTTGTACCTCAAGTGGAACATTCTTTGAAAAATATTCCGACAAATTATGAATAATTACGCAAAGTGGCTTAATGCCGTAAATTCTGGAATTTTGCTTAACAAGTGTAACGTGAAATTATGTGAACCACACCAGTGTAAATTAACTTCAATCCAGTCCTAGCAATTTTGCAACACAGGATAACATTGGTCTAATGCTGGAATGCCCTTTGCTCATTGTGCAAGTATAAGTACCCATTAGTGATATTAGTTATATAAGCACTCCATCAGGTTTAGCAAATTTATTACACAGTTAATGGTGTACTAGACAATGGTTGCTTACTTGCCTTGTCATGTTCTACTACCAGTTTTGGAACATTGCATATAGTTACCACCTCAAAATACTAATTCCAGATTAAAATTAGCACAAAACCATCCTTCCAAATTGGGTCTTAAACTTGATAAGCTGGCCCACACAAAGCCTGAAATGAAGGGTCTCCACTGGCTACCAGTCAAGGACAGAAACAAATGTAAAGTCCTTTGCACTATCCACAAAAACGTCAAGTAAAAAACGCTACAGACCTCTTGAAATTAGCCTCACTTTATACACCAGCCACAAATCTCTGTTCAGGGTCTGCTTCACTGTTTAAACAACTTGGGATCAAGCAAATGAAATAGTGAGGTAGAAACCTGCCAGTACAAGGACCAAAATTATGGAATGTCCAAGCCCCCCCTCCTCCAATGTCTTGAGATGTGAATCAGATTGCATGTGTTTCAGCAGGAAACACCAGAGTTCTTGATCAAATCATATTCCTTTTCTGATAGATCTTTCGAGCCTTCCAGAGGGTGGGATGACAGGGCATCAGCTTCAGATTTTTTTTGATGACCATTGTTTTTCCACATTGTAGCCTACAGTTATAGATGTGACAGTAGTAGTAGTTATAGAGTAGTAATAAAACCCTTTTTATTGCAATTTCGAGACTAGTTAATGTGGTGGCTCATTAAGGGAGAAGCGCATGGTTCTTTGACACAAATTGATACATATGAGTATTTACTTTGCCACTACTGTTCTTTTTTATGTTATCTATAGAATAATGTAATTGATTTAGAGGCAAAGGAACATGATTTTATAGTTCATGTTGCATAACACATTATTGAGTTTTAGAGGAGGCTTGTTTTACTCATTTTCATATCTACTGGATATTTTGGGTTACTTTCATAGACAGCACATTATTGTCATGGTGCTTAAAGATATTGCTTCTCACTTTAAGTAAAATATTAAGCACTGTTCCCATTGATAACAAGCACCACTTTTTGTGTAATAAAGTTACGTGGTTACTTAGAACCTATTTATCTCTCTAAACCTTTTCTTGGCATCATATTCTTCCATGATCTCTGATCACTGAAAGTGCACTTCAGATTTAAAGCAGGCATGGGTGGTGTCTTCCAATTCTTGATTGTAGTACAATATACTGCTCTGTTCCTTACTCTCAAAACATATACTAATCAATGTGCAAAATAAATATAGTATTGCAGTGAATACTACTCTAACTCCCCATAACTCCCCATTGTGTATGTAAACCACTGTGTATTGTTAATGCATTTATTTTCCAGAATCTGTTTCAATGTTAGGACAGTCTGCATACCTATTTAGTTTATTTATTTGAGAGTTGATGAATCCAATTATGAAGTAATTAGTGTTTAGGAATGTGAGTTATTTGTGAATTGGACACACATGTATAGTCATTAGTCGGTTATGGGCATGATTTAGATCTCAGCAGACTGGTTACTCCATTACCAGGACCTGATAATGGCTCACAGAGGGGGAAAATATGCCTTTCTCCCCATAAAATAATTCACTAGTCCCTGGGGTCTGATGTACCCAGGCCTTGTAATGGTTCACAGAGGGGAGGAGCACATGCTCCCATACAATAAAAAACAAATTTCACAACCCCCTCATCCATGGCCCACTCGGGGAAGATTCAATTAAAAATGGCTGGAGCCAGTTTTTTTTTTTTCTTTTCTCACTGCAGAGCCACAGATCCTGTGTAGATCTGCAGTCCTGTAAAACGAAATACTGTTTTATTAACAGGAGATTGAAATTTGTGGTAAGATTTAATGTAAACTTCTTAGGGCAGGTTATAAGGTTTGACAGACAGGGTAAATCATCATAAACCTGATAGAGTACCCTGTCTACCAAAACCGACAGCAGTCAATTGTCAATCATTTTGCATTTTGAAAGGAAAGACTGTGACAATAGTTCTATTCATGGTACAGAAATGACTGCTGGGCCAGTGAACATCTCTAAATGTGGCAGACAGTAGTCCATGAGGGTGGTGGAGGTCATTTCTCCACCACCCTGACAGACAGTGTACTGTTCACCAGAGCAAAAAGATAGCCTTTAATCTCAGAAAAAATGGCACAGAAAGCTTAGCTGAGAAAGATAGTATAATATCAGGGACAGCCCTGAGATTTTTTGCCTGATCCAGTAGAGATGCAGAGGTCCCTAAAAAACGCAGCCAACTCGACTCAAGACACAGTGAGGGAGAACTTTTATCATTAAGCAAGAGGATCTCCGTTTTTTTAGACGTCTTCAAATAGCTGTGATAGAGTGATGAGGCAACCTCATGTGTGCACAGTTATCATCAGATATGTATTGTCTGCATAAGGATAATAGATAGAAGTGCATTAGTTAATAAGATGGGTGAGTGAAACCACGCAGATGTTGAACAGTTAAAGGCTTAAAACCAAGCCCAAAAGCGCACCTCTGGTTAAAAGGTGAGATGCTGGGTGATATGAGGGGATCAAGAAAGCCTGTTTCTGTCTGACAAGAATGAGGAGATCCACACATTGACACTGTCTCTCATGCTTGACTCACTGCAATGTCTGTAGGAGGATAGGGTGAGAAATGATGTCAAAGAGAGCAGATATTTTCTGAAGAATCAAAATTGCTGAGCCTCCGCTGCCAAGCATGCCTTGTGAGACATCCAAAGCAGCCAATACAACTTATTCCATACTGCTGTCCAGGTGAGAGTCAGCTTGCCTAGAATCTAAGATATTATTTTCTCTACAGAAGAGGAAAGTTCAACATGTACGACTGATAGATATGAATATTTCTTCAAAATGAGAGTAATCAAGTCTCTGCAACTTCCAAACTATGTTTCCCAGGAAGCACACAATAAGGAGTGCAGCACAATGATTTATGGTTGAGTAAATGGACCTCACTAAAGACTAATGTATAAGAGGATTGGGTGTACATCAGAAAGGGGATCAAGCCAAATGAGCTTTAAGTTACTCTCACCTTCCTGGGCTCTCACATAGGGTGTCACGGTCGTAGAGAATCCAAGGAGTTTTTATGAGCTGACAGTAGACTTGGGTATCATTCTGTGCTTAAACTGTGCAAGGGTAGGCAAAGGCATGCCATGTCTTTGGCATGCCCGAGGCTCAAACGTTGAATATGTTAGCAGGGTCAATCTGCTCCATGTCTGCGCAGCTGCCTTTTTTACATGGATGAAGCTCTCCATGAACTGCTACAGCATACAAAGTAAATACAAGACAGCCAAGAAAGCAAACAGTGGAAAAGGACAAGGGAAACACAGCAAACACTTATATGAAGGAGCACATTTATCATTGACTTGCGTTGCCCTTTGCCCCACGCAAGGGGATGCAAGGATGACACAACTACTAAGTGTGATAAACAGAATCAAGATTGGCTTCATAAATCTAGCATAGCACAACTCAGCACAAATCGCTATGTTGTGTTACTCTAACCCAGGGAAGCATTCCATGTACGGAGCATGGGTGTATCCACACACCCACCTATGTATTTTTGTGCATTCCCAGATTTACTAACAGTGGTAAACATGGAAATCCATCAAAATGCTACACTTTCCACAGGAAGGGGCAACCACTTCCTGCACAAAACAAATCCTGCCTTTTGCATCACAGGGCAAGTGTGCCTGCAATGGTGCTAAGCAATCAAAATGGCACCAGTGCAAGGAGAGAACAGGAATACACCATATAATGTTAAGTACGGCACATTCCTGCTATTTCACGCAGCACAGCACAGCAAGACAGCGTGCAGCACTGAATGAAAGTTTGATAAATCTGCCCCAAGTGATTAGTCGCACCGAAGTGAAAAGTATAAGTTAAAATTCATTTAATCCAGGAGCAATGAGGAAAAGTAATATTTTTTAAAATCCAAACAATAAAAACTTCAGCACCAATAATTGGTGAAGTCAGTAAGCAGAGCTTAGTAGGTCTCTCTCGTTAGGGGCAGTTATTTTTAAAATGTTTCTCATTTCTGTTTAGGATTGTTGCCCCTTTCCATAAAATATGGAATACAAGGTATGAAATTGCTCTTACCTCTTCAAATCACTTTCTAATTGAATGCCAAAAATATTTTGCTGCTGCATTCATAATTTATCAATATTTGACAGGGCTGGGCTGGAACAGAAATATGCCTGTGCACCAAATCACCAAATTAAAAGTGGCCACCATTAGCAAATCAGCTAGCTAATAAAAATTAACTTATTTGCAAATGAGGGCAGTTCTAACCTCATAAAGACAAACTGTATACGTGCTTTGCAAAGTATGGGAGACTATATGCATTGGTGCTTTCTGCAGTCAATAGTTTAGTTAATATCAGATGAATGAACAGTAAACACCGGCCCACCACGCCATAAAACAGGCCCATAAACTGCCAACAAATGCCCATACATTGATCTGTGAGATCCGCCCATGGGGCACTACCAGATTGCCCTTCAGGCCAGAGTTCCTGCTTAAATCAAATTAAAACAATTGCTAGTGATAATCAGTAGTCTTCTTCTGTGGGCAGTATTACAACTAGAAACTGTAGTATTATTCCAAATAGCTGCAGGAAATGAGTTCATTTCATCATATCTAAAATATAGGCTAGTGTTTCTTCATTTACTTGGTGCAACAAGACAAATTCCCCTTATAAATGAATATGGCTTAGGGTATGGGGACCCTGAACTTATAAAGGTTCATGGAGAGGGCCACAAGCTGCCTCCCCTTTAAAGGCATTTTGGCCCCGAGGGATTTGCATTGCAAGACCCATCCCTAGCAAATGAAAAAAATAAAACCCAAGAATTTATGGCCCCCACCAGCCCCCAGAATGGGTGCAACATTATAGGCAGAAGGGGTGCTGGGGTCCTTGGACTCCCCGGGCAGCCTCCAAAAAATCATTAGGATCAGGGTGCCCTGGATGGGCACCGGGACACCGAAAACTAAAAAACAAAATGACTTATAAAGCAGCAAGCTTCCCTCTTCATTACTTACAGTTCCTTGATGGAGCACCCAATAATGCCGTGCAAGGGTTCTTTAAACTTTTCTTAGAGCTTGGTGATATCCCTAGAAGGGGTGGGGACAATGCCAGGAAAAGGCCAGTGGAAAGGCAGATATGTGCCCCGCTGTCAGCACATTTAGAATGTACACTGTCAGCAATGGCAACAGTGCCTATTCCGACTGTGCTGGTGGGGCAGACAGTGCAGCAGCATTGACTTCAGCTCTCCCTTAGAGCCGAAGCCAATGCCACTGCACTGTATCCTCTGTCTGGCCCGGCAAGAGCATCAAAATATGGTGGTGGGGAGGTCACCGGCTTAGCGGCATCCTCCCCATCACTGTATTGGCGGTCCGGCGGTCAGGCCGCCAGCCGCGAAATCAGGCCCTAAGTGTTCTGGGTCACTAAAACCAGGACCTCACCCTGGAGAGCTAACCATATATTTTTAAACACTCCTAGCTGAAGCAGCATGTTGTTTTTTTTGCATTTAAACTTTATTGCTTATGACAATCACTTTTACTAAACTTTGCACTGTGCTAATTGTTTTAAAGTACATTTCATCATAATTAGTGTTACTTTTTTAACAAAGATCGATACATGTGCATCATATATTTGATAGTCTAATCCCTTCACAAATCCAATAGGTCGACTTTTTAAATTTTGGTTTTCTGAATTTTTTTACAAAGTCAGTAGGTATGTAAAATGACACACAGGCCCTACGCTCACCCCCTCTCACTGCCCATGGCTCAGGCACAGGGGGTGATTGGCACCAGCAGGGGTTGGGCACCAGCAGGGGTTGGGCACATGGTCTACCCTACAGCTAACACCACACAGCACATTGGCTGCTGCCTTTGAGGGGTTGGAATAATGTTTTGACCACAGACCCTGTGGCAGAAACCATGCTGTACACAGTGTTGGGTTAGCAATAATTAGAGTAATACAATCGTATTTTATTTTTACTTTATGTTAAAAAAAACCTTCTAAAAATTCATATAAATAATCAAAGACAAAGTTATGAAATAGGTATTTATTTTATTTTATTTATTTATTTATTTACTTATTTGAGGTGTTTCATATAGTGCAAATATGGCCCATTTGGGCATCAGAGCACCGTACAAATAGCAGAGAGGTTATACATACAGGAAGAAATGAAATAAGGAATAAGCAAGCAGTAGGGATGGCACATATAGCTTATTTGGTATTAAAAAAACCTTGGAAATTCACCAAAAAAAGCAAAGGTTATACTAAATTTATGGTTAGGTGAAAATGTTAGTTGCAGCATAACGTTTTAAACTAACAAAACAACTGAAATTAACCAGTTAGAGCTATCTCAAGTACCTGTAATTCAAGCCCTGAAAACTTTATAACTCATGCCCTCACCATGCACAGCAATTTATCTCTCATATTACATCACTCATGACATGTTGTATGACATCATTAGTAAAATGACTGCAACATCTGAAATTACATTACTAATGACAAGATTGTGCAAGGGGAAGTGCAAGTTGTAGTTACTTCAGTTAGCTCTATCTGGTGAATTTCAAGGGATTCTGATTTTAAAAATTACGATTTAATTGACATATGCTCCTACTGCAACATTACTTTAGACTTTGGTATTTCAGGTTGCTGCAGTGTAGTTATAGAAGGTACATTTATATGGGAATTTGATTTTTTGTTTGCTAATACCTTTGGTGCTGTTTGATTCATTTTCATAACACTTTTAAAAAAAGAATCTCATCCATCTGAGCTCTTTCCTGGAAAGCCTAAAATGAATTACACCAAATTTGTCAAAAAGCTAGAACTTGGCAGTCCTTTACTAGCAGGGCAGTTCTTCTTCTGTAATTTCCAGAAGCCCAGCCGTGTTCGGAAGAGTAGCTCTGGATGTTCAGTCTTATATCTGGTGCCAGCCTATATGTGGGGTGTGGGGGATTCCTTATACTAACCCCACATCTAACTCTGGATAGTCCTTCCCTTGTCGAGGCTCAAAGTCATCTGAGATAACAGAAAGCAAGCAGACCTGGTGTCAGATTCCTTTGTGTGGAAAGGAAGCAAAGTCCTTTGAAGTGAAAGTGGGGCTGAGTACAGACCTTCCCAGTCACCCCGCCAGACTAGCCGAACCTATCTATGCCTAAGCCCTGTTTTTGTCATTGTCTGTAAGCAAAGAGTCATTCAAAGTCATGTGACCCATGACACTGGCAGAAGGCACACATAGTTAGGAATAGAAAACGACAACTTTCTTAAAGTGGCATTTTAAGAATTGTCACCTAAAATCTGACTTTAACATTAAAGAGGATTTTAACTTAATATATTTGAATATACACTGCATATTTCTATCTGCTACCAATTCATAGTCATCACTTTTTAAATCCAATAAGGTAACCCAACGTCATTAAAGTTAGAGAGATTCCTTACAACTTACATATAAAACATAAGTACACATGTCCTACTTTTTAAGTGCAGTCCACCCTGTCCTATGAGTCTTTATGGCTCCCAGAACGTGGTTTTTCAGTAATAAAGAGGACCATTAAGGCTTAGCAAAAGGTTTGTTTTGTCAGGTCAAAATGGAAGTTTGAAATTGCACTACAGCTACATTGACAGGTGTCATAGTACCCTAATTTGATTCCCTCAGGCGCAGAAGATCAATCCTCAGTTCCAACCCAGACTAATCACAACGAAATAGATTCTCTGTATTGAGAACCCTGGAAGGGGAAAGGGAAATGGGATTTAGAGAGACTACCTCAGAGAAGGTGTTTCATCAAATACTCGGTTTGCCGCCTCACTTCTTGTTTGACTGGATAACGGCTGGATAACGGCACCTGAAAGATCACAATTACAATTACTAGGGACACACTATTGAATTATATTATTCTTTCTCATTGACTAACAATTAATTTCACTGACAAAAATATCACACTCACCCTGAGTTCCCTGAGGGATTGCCTCTCTCTTTCTGTGTAAATGTTTGATATTGAATAATAGGTAATGAGTTTCTTAGAAATTGTTCTCAGTTTAACAAGAAGATTAGTCTGCTTTTCAACCTTTGTGATGATATTTACATTTTGAGTTTGTTTGTCTACTCGTTTTCAATTATTTTGAATGGTTGTTATATATATATATATATATATATATATATATATATATATATATATATATATATATATAGTTAAGAGTCAATCATTGTTGTATGAAGCGTAGGAAGAATTTCCTCTTGACTGTCTTATAATGACTTTTTTTGTCAAGAATAAATTATATGCCTCTTTGAAAAAACATTGTATTAAACTTTCTTCTGTAACTTTCTTGAACTCCTGTTGTTTGTATATTGATGGCTAGATCAAATTTGTTGTTAGTATATCTTAATATTCTCTAAATGTTCTTAACAGTCCATTCTAGCTGGATACTCTTTAATGTACTCGAAAAAACCTTCTGTCTCTGTAAGTGCTTTTACACCATGAAATATTATTATCTGCGGTTAACTCATTTGTTTGTAAAATAATTGGAAAGTCAAGTTTTCTTCAAAAAAGACGCTTGCCTCACAATACGCACTCTATTTGTGCATCTGGATTCCTGTCAGGTCACAGTTGAAGTGCGAAACTCTCAAGCGACGTGCGCATATCATAGCAACAAAACTGAGTGCAACACTAGAACTACAACTTAACCTTTGGACTTCTCGTCAGCCATATTGGATTCTTTACTTCTGCATTTTCTTTGCAACGTGTGCAGCACAACTCAGCAAACCTTCTTCCAACAAGGATGTCGCAGTCTCCGCTGTGGATACTTCTTTGCCCACAGTCTTATTGCTTTTCTTTTACTTTTCACTGCTACTACATGGGAGGTTTGAGAGTTCTTGATAACAGGCCTGAGAAATATTTTGAAGGGCTATTTTAGTGGGTGGTGTGGGTGACACAATGGGAGCAGCAGAAAGCAGAGAGCACTACCCACTCTCATGGAAGTTCTTATTGCTAAAGCAGAAGAACCTGGAATGACCATCATCACAGATCACTGGTGTGGTCAGTTTCAGTGCCACAGTAAAGTGCATTGCCTGTAGGGAGTTGGACCACCTCAACATCTCCTATCTGCATTAGCCATCTGAGGGTTCTAAGGTATATCTGAACCCAGAAGTGAGTCCCAAACAAGTGTGGTCTTCTTCTTCTTCAGTGCCCAGACCACTGCACAGGCTTCCCTTTCAATTGCACTTCAACCCTGTTTCCTGGGAAGTAGCCGCCTACGTATGAAGCCAACAGGCTGGTCTAGCCCCTCTTTACTCTTTACTCAGCTGTGAGAGCACAGCCCCTAAGGCATGCTTGGAGGCATCCATCTGGGCAATTAATTCCTTAGAGATGTCAGGGGTCTTGAGCATGGGTGTTGTGCACATGGCATCTTTAAGGTGTCAAATGTGTGTTGGCACGCCTCCTTTCAGATCATCTTTCTTGACTGCTTTTCAGAAGTTCAATGTTTCAAGTGAGCAACAATGGTGCCATAACTCTTGATGAATCTCCTGTACTATCTGGTGAGGCCCAAGAAGGCTGTTACCCCAGTCTGGGTCTTGGTGGATTCCCAAGCTAAGAAAGTCTGAATTTTCTCCTGGAGGGGCTGGAGCTTGCCCCCTCCAAATTGATGTCCCAATTAGACCATTGATCCTTACTGCCCATGGTGGACAGGGCTCCCTTCGGCCTCCCTTTGGTGGGACTGGAAGCACTTCATGGAGGTGGAACAGGTGGTCCTCCCAGTTGGAGCTGAATACTGTAACACTGTCTCTATAGGCAGAATTGAAAGCCTCCATCTCGGTCAGGACCCGCATGACCAACCTCCAAAGGTGGCAGGCGCATTCTTTAACCCAAAGGGCATCAGACTAAATTGAACCTGGCCCTCAGGTACAGAATGTGGACCTCTCCTTAGCCCTCTTAGTTAAGAAAATTCTCCAGTTTCTGGATTTTAAGTCAAACCTGCTCAGGAATGTGTCAACTCCTTACTGTTTAATGTTCTCATCTGCTCATGGTATGGGGTGAATATTAATTTCCAATGACTAAAATGAGTTTTTTGCAATCCACACAGAACCAGAACTCTGGAGTGGTGCCCGATGGGTGGTCTTGGTACTAGAATCACTGGACAAGATCATGGGCTATTGGACTGCTCAATCATCCCTACCTCCATCATCTTGGCACCTCTTCCTTAATGCTGGCCACCACCTTGTCATACTGCCTGTATGATTTTATTGTAAACAGGCACTGTCCCCAGTGTCATTATCATGGGTGCACCAAGTGGTGAGCCCTGGAGTCAATGAGGAAAGAGAGGCCGGACCCAAGCAAGCAGTGACAGTCCCTCAGTTGCTCAGAGTTAGGGACGGGGACAGGATGATATCTTCCACTGTCCCATCCTGCACCTTAGAAGATAGGAGTTTGGGGAGAGGTTCACTCTAGTCATTTACCTCATCAACTGTAGGGGTGGATGGATCTTGCTGAGTTTCTGTCCACAGAATTCCACAGAGTTTCTTAAATATTCTGTGAGATTTCATGGATTTCTGCGAAAGGGGTGGAAATTGGCATGTTGCAGTCCCCATGTAGATTTTTAGTTTCTGTAGCTTATTCTGTGCTGAGAAATCACAGTGAACAGCACTTTAATGGTGTGCCAGAGGGCACTGCCGCTCTAGTTGGTTTTGGTACTGCTCGAGAAGATTTACTACTCAAGTTGCAGCTTTCTCAATGTGAATGGTTGCAACTACCTGTGACTGCTCGCTTAAAGAAAAATGTGCAGAGTGAACTCCTAGCACTCAGGAGTCTCTTCAAGAGTCACCAATCCTTATTCGCCAACTTACCTTTGGTGAGCTGCACACAATAAAAAATTCAGTTTTACATGCATAATGCAAAATGGCCAAAACTCTGCCAACTCCACCAGCGGAGCGGTATTTATCACCCACTCCTTATCATTTGTTACCAGGAGCATGGATACCTCTGACCTGTTGAAGTGGGGCTTGAAGCAATTTATATGCAGGGCTATTAAGGGGTTCTTGAGGGTCTTGTGACCTACCAAGTAGGTGACATACCCCTTGCACTCCTTTACCTCACAGTGTCCGGTCCACAAGTTCTGCAAGGCCCAAGGCTGAAACTCAACCAGAATGGCCTTCTGACCATGCCAGAGTTTTATTACTTCCTGGCTGACTACCATATTTTCAGTCTCTTTTTTCCAAACATGCTTCACCTGTTTCCTGAGAGACAACATGTAGCTTACCTCATCCTTGAATACTTGCTTGGGAGCTTTTCCTCACCACTCCTTCACAAGGTGTAGACACCCTCTGACAGGGTGACAATACAGAAACTCAATGGGGTTGAAACATAATCCTTTCTGTAGCACTTCGTTATAAGCAAACAACAGGGAAGGTAAGAGAATGTCCCACTTCCACCACAAGGGCTCTTACAAGCCCATGATCTTGCCTTTGTGGTCTGCAAAGGTCTTGTTCAATCTCTCAACAAGCTCATTGGTCTGAGGATGACAGGGTGTGTAGAACTTCTAGTTACTCCCTACTCACCCAAAATTGACTTCATTTACACTGACATGAAGTTGGTTCTTAATCAGACACTATTTCCTTGGGGAAACCTACTTGGGTAAACATCCCCATTTGTTCCCTGATCACTATGGGTGCTGTCACTGTCTGTAGATGACAGGTGGCATAGTCCACCAAGAACAGGATGAACCTGTTGCCAAGGCAGTCATGAGGTCCATGGGCCCAACAATGCCAATGCCTACCCTGTCAAAGGGGGTGCCTACAAAAGGAATGTAAACCGGTTGAGTCTTCTCCTTCCCCTTTGACTGGACTTCCCACTAACTTGGCAGGTAGGACAAGATTTGTAGAAATGATCTGAGTTTGCTTTCCTCCAGAGCCAGCAGACGTGGGTGACAAGCCTAACCTGGCAAAGGTCTTGTCTTTCCCAGATGTCCTGCCAGGCACAGTCAGAAGGCCCTGTAGTACAGGGGATCACCACCAGTAGGCTTGGGAACCTTAGGTTTTCCATATAGGAGATCATTCTCCCACTAAACCATGCTATCGCCAAAGATGTAGCCAGATACCTGGGTCTCAGCCTGCATCATAGTTCCTCAAGAGTAGGGAACTCTTTCCAGGCTTTACAGAAATCTGTCCTGGAAAGCTCCCTTCAGCTTGCCATGCAGCCAGCTCAGGTAAGTCCCCCCAAAGCATCAATGTCCTTCCCTGTAGGTTCCAGGGCATCACTCTCAGGTTCCACCTCCTCCTTGGAAATAGGAGTCTCAGAAGCTGGCTTCCCATTGCCTTGTGCTCCTGCAGGTTTTTGGCAGATACCTGGGACATCCTTCCAGGCTCCAGGTCCTTCTTACCTTCCTCTCGGGCTGCCATGAACTGTGTGACCAGGCACATCCACTCAGGTAACCCAAACATCTTTAGGTGGGAACAGAGCTACACATCCTTCTAGATGGCGCACTCTATACTGTTTCAAAGAAGACAATCCACATGCATTTCTGGACTCATCTCTGCACTTAATAAACGTAAGATCCCTCCCCATTCAAACAGAACTAGAGCCATGGGATAGTGACTCCCACAGTTGTCTGCTAGTAGAACCTGAAAGAATGCTTTAGGGATCACCTGCAGTTGTCCCTGATAGTAATCATTCTGTCTCCAATGTCTCTAAGAGCCTTTACCCGCTGCCCATTGATGGTGACTCACTGCCTGTACTTTAGATCTTTGTAGTGTGGGCCTTTTGCACAATTTGCAGTCACCCAGGGACACTAGGGTGATCTCTTTTATTCCCCCTATGCTAAAAAGGGCTGCCTCTTCCACCAGGAGATGCATTCGGCATCTGCCGGTGGCTGCCCACCAGTAGGAGGCTGAGGTCTTCTAGGGCTTTTGGGGTCTGCTCGCTGTGCCTGTAACTGTAGAACTTGTAGCATTAGGAGAAGAACACTCCTGAGCATTCTTTCTCAGGCAAACCACTCATATTTTTATCAGTTTGGTACTGGGAATCATTCCCGCAACCTATTTTGGGAGCATCTTGAACTGGCCCCAAGGATAGTCATCACTGTAGCATGATGACCAAGCCAGGCACCATCAGCTTTCATCACTGTTGTGTGAAGAAATGATTGGACATCGCAGATAGTTGTTGCTGAAGTTTTGCATTGGCAGTCACCGTGGGCTGTTGTTGCTGTAGCGTGAAGTGTAACTCTGACCTTGCTGGTTGTCATTGGTGGTTGCTGTAGCACAAAGAGCAGGTCCCTCCAAAGTGTTGCAGTAGTCACAGAAAGGAGAGTCTTGAAGCAAAAAGCCCATTTGTCAGGAGCCTAAACTTGATGCCAGTCAAGAATCCAGGTCCTTAGAAGCCATTCCAGTAGAGGCCCGCAGGGGTCAAGCAGGTCCGGTTTGAGGTCCAAGCAGGTTTCAGTTGCAGCAGGTCAGCTGGGCAGTTGCAGGGAGGTCTCTGGTTCATGCTATGTACCTGAAGCTCACACAGGGGTTCAGCCTAATGGTACTTGGAGTCACGCAGGTTACCCTGGGATGAAGGCAAGCAAGTCCAGTCTCAGGCAGCAAGGCAGTCCTCAGCAGCATGGTAGTCCTCTGGCTGCAGTGCAGGACATGTCTACTTTTTAAATACAGTCAACAAATGCCAAGGCACACATGAATTAAAACTGGATTCATGCTAATTTTTCTCGGACTGCATTGTACCTGATTGCTTGGAAGAGGGCTTTACTGTATACGGACATGGACTTTGTTTTCTTTTAATTCACGTGTGCCTCGGCATTTGTTGACTATGTTGTGTTTCTCTTAGAGAAACATTGGAGGAGTGGGGAGGATCCTCCTGCCAGGAGCACCGTGTTTATAATTGACTGATTCATATAACAACTTGGTGATTCACTGTGAGCGCCTAGTCCTATAAACCTTCTTCCCTGTGTTGCTTTTTCCTTTTTACTACTTTTTAGATACATTCTACTCTGCCCTATAAGCCTTTAGGGCCTAATTTAGGGATGACTTATAACTTAAAAAGGAATGCTTAGGCCTGGCAAAAGGTTTATTTTGCCAAGTCGAAATGGCAGTTTAGAAATGCACTACAGGCTGCAGTAGTAGGTTGAGACTTGCCTAAAGGGCTACTTTGGTCAGTGGCATAACGAGTGCTGCAGGTCTACTAATTGCATTTAATGTACAGGCCTGGGGGACATGTAGTACTATTTACTAGGGACTTACAAGTAAATTGAATGTGTTAATTAGATGTAAGCACACTTTAGGAGAAGGCACAAACACTTTAGCCCTGGATAGCAGTGGTAAAGTGCACAGAGTGATAATGCCAACAAAACCAAATTCAACAAAACAGGAGAAGTGAATGCAACATGTTTGGTTTAGGAGAATACCACGCCAAGGATGTGAGGTATTTTTTTTTAATTCAACCAATTTTATTGAAGTTTGAATTAAATGGAGAATACACAATGGAAGGTTGACAATACAGTCACAGAATTGAAGGAGCCATGACAAACATAAAAGATAATAGTTGTAAGGCCTGCTATACTTGGAGTGGTTTCCCCTAACTTTTTGCCTTCTGACCTCTTTTCTGACTTCATTTTTGCTGGCTTTAGGATTCTGTGCACTTTACCACTGCTAACTAGTGCTAAAATGCACGTGCTCTGTACTCTAAGACATAGTGATATTGGCTTATCCGCAATTGGCATTTTCAATTTAATTGTAAGACCCTAATAAAGTCCACTATATGTGCTCAGGTCCTGTGTAGTAAATGTTACTAGTGGGACTGCAGCACTAATTATGCAACCTGCTACAGTAGCACTGTAGCATGTCTCAAGCCTGCCCCTGCAGAGCCTGTATTTGCAGTTTTAGACTGCCCTTTTCACCTGGCAAGTGTACTCACTTGCCAATCCCAAGCTTTCCTTTTTTATTACATATAAGCCACCCCCAAGGTAGGCCCTGATTTGCCTTGGGGGCTGGGTGAAGTGTATTTAAAATGTTGGACATGTACATTTAAGTTTAACATGTCCTGGTAGTAAAAAAACGTTTCAAATTTTTTTTTTTCACTAGTGCAAGGCTTATCTCTCCCATAGGTTAACATTGGGGTTACATTGAAGCAACCTTAAAACATAACTTCCAACTGGGAAAAAGATAGAAATTTCAAGTTTGGTATCTTTTGACTCACAATTTAATATCACAACTTATGGTGAAGTTGGATTTCAAATTGTAAGTCTGAAAATGCCAACACCTTAGCCCCACTCAAGAAACCCACCGCCAACCAAGAAAAGAAAAAATCAGCATGGTTCACAGCCGAACTGACCACCTCCAAACGCACCTGCCAGAAACTCAAGAAGAAATGGATCCTCGAGCGCACACCCGACAACCTTGCTACCCTCAAGGACGCCAACCGTGAACACTACCAACGGGTCCGACTCGCCAAGCGCGCCCACTTCACAGAATGCCTCAACAACAACGCCCACGACTGCAAAGAACTCTTCTGCATCGTGAAGGAGCTCTCCAACCCTAACGCCAACGTCAACGACGTCCCTCCCTCCCAGAAACTCTGCGACGAGCTCTCTACCTTCTTCCACCAGAAAATCGCAGCCATCCACGACAGCTTCAACACCGCACCTCCGCCAGACCCCACCCCCGACGACTCCTCCCACGCCTGCCGCCTCACCACCAGGACCCAAGTAGACGACGCCGAAACCCTAACAACCATGAATTCCATCCACTCAGGCTCTCCCACGGACCCGTGCCCACATCACGTATTCAACAAAGCCGACGCCACCATCGCCCCCAAACTCCACAAGATGATCAACCTCTCCTTCAACTCCGCCACCTTCCCAGACAGCTGGAAGCACGCAGAAATCCAACCCCTCCTCAAGAAACCCAAGGCTGACCCCAACGATCTCAAAAACTTCGACCGATGTCTCTCCTCCCTTTTCCAGCGAAAGTCATAGAGAAGATCGTCAACGCACAGCTCGCCCACTTCCTAGAAGTCAACTCCATCCTAGACACCTCACAATCTGGATTCAGACGAAACCACAGCACTTAGACCGCACTCCTCGCCGCCACAGATGACATCAGACAACAAATGGACAACGGCGAAACCTCAGCCCTCATCCTCCTCGACCTATCTGCCGCTTTCGACACAGTCCGCCACCGCACCCTGCTAACCCGTCTCCACGAAGCCGGCATCCAAGACAAAGCCCTCAACTGGATCTCATCCTTCCTCTCCGACAGAACCCAGAGAGTCCGACTCTCACCCTTCCTCTCCAAAGCCACCAACCTCATCTGCGGCGTCCCCCAAGGCTCCTCTCTTAGCCCAATGTTGTTCAACGTCTACATGGCCCCCCTCGCACGACTGGCCCGTCAACACAACCTCAGCATCATCTCCTACGCCGACGACACCCAGCTCGTCCTCTCCCTGACCAAAGATCCGCTCACCGCCAAAACCAACCTCCACGAGGGACTAAAATCCATCGCCGAGTGGATGAGCAACAGCCGCCTGAAGCTCAACTCCGACAAGACGGAAGTCCTCATCCTCGGACGCACCCCCTCGGCCTGGAACGACTCCTGGTGGCCCACCGCCCTCGGACCCCCACCCACCCCAGCCAGCCACGCACGAAACCTCGGCGTCATCCTCGACTCTGCTCTCACCATGTCCAAACAGATCAACGCCGTCTCCTCTTCTTTTTTCAACACCCTCCGCATGTTCCGCAGGATCTTCAAGTGGATTCCAACAGGAACCAGGAAGACGGTGACTCAAGCCCTCGTCAGTAGCAGACTTGACTACGGCAACGCACTCTACACAGGCATCCCAACGAAAGACATCAAACGACTCCAACGCATCCAGAACGCATCCGCCCAGCTGATCCTCGACATACCCCGCCGATGTCACATCTCCCCCCACCTGAAGGACCTCCACTGGCTCCCTGTGGAAAAAAGGATCACCTTCAAACTCCTCATCCACGCACACAAGGCACTACACAACACCGGACCCACCTACCTGAACACCAGACTCAACTTCTACGTCCCCACACGTCAACTCCGCTCTGCCAACCTCGCCATCGTCCCCTGAATCCAGCGCAAGACCTCTGGCGGCAGATCCTTCTCCTTCCTCGCCGCCAAGACCTGGAACTCTCTCCCCACCTCACTACGCCAGACCCAGGACCTCCTCACCTTCCGGAGACTCCTCAAGACATGGCTCTTCGAACGCTAGCACCACCCCCCCCCACCCCCCCAGCGCCTCGAAACCCTGTCGGGTACATAGCGCGCTTTATAAATTCTTGATTGATTGATTGATTGAAAGTTGGCATTTTCTTACCTTCACTGTTCTGTGACTTTCCCTGACTTTGAATATACACGTCTACACGTCTAGGGTGGCTGACAGCTGGGCTTTGTTCATTCCCTCTAGACAATCACACACAAAGGGAAATGGGGTGTAACATTTGCATCCTGATGGCCCATCACTAGACTGATGGGTCTTCCTGGGCTAGATGAGACGGAGGAGCTGACACATACACCTGAATAGGACTGTGCCTCTCCCCACACAAAGGGCTGCATAACCCTGTGTAGTGTGTCTGGAGCCAGAGAAGGAAAGGCAGGGACCTTGGGCACTTCAAAAGCCTCTCTTTGAAGTTTCCCTCACTTCAAAGGCTCAACTGGGTGCAAGTCCTAGACCCTAAGCCCCACCAAATCAATGCACTTCTGGATCTGAAGGTCATTGTACCAGAAAGAAGGACTGCTGTTCTGCCAGGAGGGACTGCCATTCTGGTCAACTACATTGCTGTGTTGGCCTGCTGCCTCTTGTCTGGGATTGAAAAGGACTGGACTTTGCTCTCCACATCCTCCTCAGAACTAAGTGACTCCATGGGATTGCTGGCTTGTCGCCTGTCCATGCAGTCTCAGGGACATCAAAGACTGCCTGCAACTCTGCTCCTGCGACTGGACTCTGCCATCTATCCTACACTTGCATGAGGTGATAATCCAATACTGGGCATTAGAAGTGGGTCTTGCAGCTATTTGTCTGCAAGAATCGATGCATCAGAGCCCTGGCACCACTAGAAACCGACACAGTGCCTTCCGATGCTTTTCTGATTCTACGATGACGACGAGGGACCCAACTGTGAGGTGCGATGATGGCAGCGCCGATCCAAGGACATCTCTGCATGGCTCAACAATGACACTTTGCATACATCTCAATGGAGTTTGATGTAGATATGGGACCCGACTGCAAGGCTTGACACCAGTGCCTTTACCCGACTGCATGGTTCTGAACTGACACATCACTTTTGCATCACTCCTCAACCTCAATGCTTGAGCTATCCAAGGTACTTTTTCAGAAGGCTCTGCATGAGACCTTTTGTTGGCATGCTCTCAATCACAGTTGGCCTAAACTTTCAATTTACCCCAGACAAGAGTAACCTTTTAGCACCTATTGACATCAAAGAACTGCATTGCAGTTTATTCATTAAAATTCGTATCTAAGGATCTACATATTGGATTTTTGTTGTTTTGGTCTTGTGTTACTCAGATAAATATTCTTTATATTTCTAAAGTGGTGTGGAGTCTCAGGTACTATGGGAGTGTGTGGTTCTTGCTGCTGATTAACGTGTCAACTGGGCCTTGAAGGAGCTTTTTGAAATACTGATTACCTTACTTGCAATTCCCCAAGGGGGCAATCTCGCTGTCCAATCACCTTGTGGAGCCCGATATATTTGAACTAGATTTACTGTAATCACCCTCAGAGTTGCGCATGTGTTCTAAGGCACTAGGATAGCATATTTGCTTTTAAATATGTATCACTTGAGAATTATTGATTGGATGCTTTATTTTCCTACACTGGTGTAAAGTCTTTTTGTGGTGTTTTTCACTGAGTTACTGTAATTTAAGTGTTGCCTATATACTTTATACATTGTCTCCTAAGTTACTGCCTGACTGCTCTGTGCTAAGTTGCCAGGTGGCGACGACAGGTTATTTTAGGGTGTGTATTTGACTTACCCTGACTAGGATTGTGGTCCCTACTTGGACAGGGTGCATACCTTTGCCAACTAGAGACCCAATTTCTAACAATAGCCATGTGCAAATTCCATAACATATAATCCGAAAGAGTGAATACAATCATATAAAGAATCATAAAAACAATAGTTAGGACACTGAATGGAAGCTCCTGAAAGGTAGACAAACTAATCTTAGTAGTAAGTGCACTGTACAACAACGGAAAGGAAAGGAAAGGAAAGGAAAGGAAAGGAAAGGAAAGGAAAGGAAAGGCAAGGAAAGGAAAGGAAAGGAAAGGAAAGGAAAGGAAAGGAAAGGAAAGGAAAGGAAAGAGACACATTGTGTAAAAACAAAAGAAGAAAAACAGGTAGAGTGAGGACAGGGGAGGCTGGTACCCTTTGTAAGTGGTGGGCCAAGTGAAGTGCCCCATTACTTCCCAAAAATTAAAACACCCACCTCCCTCGAAAATCCCAAAATAAAATGCCCCCTCCCTCCACAACTCCAAATAAAAACATAACACTAAACACAAAATAAAACACAGCCACTATGCTTGCATGTATTCCTCACTTGAGGAGGAGCTCCCCCAACCAACCCAGACACTGCTCTCATGCTGTTAACCAGCATGAGAGAAGTGCCTCGATTGGATGGAGTGGTCTGGCTGGATGCTCCATCAGGCCCTGGAGGCCTGTGCTTGGTCTCCATCCAGTTGCCTTAAGACAGCTGAGTGGAGAGCTTGGAAGTGTGCAGTTCACTTTGGCTAGTGCAAAACCTCCGGCTAAAGTGACATGCACACTTTGGAGCGTTCAGTCAGCCCTGCTTCAACATGCCCAGCATGCCTCTGGGGTTGGGTCTGGTGCTGCTCTAGTGCACACTGGGCAGGTAAAAATAAAATGGCAATGACTCTTTTCATTACCATTTTATTTTTGCCTATGATGCTAATACCAGGTGGGGAAATGTGGGGGTGATGCTCCCCCGCTCTCAAGACGAAACCACCACTATAATTCAGCTTTTTTAAGTAGCCAACCTCTACTGGTGAAATACACTGGGTCCATGTTGTGTCCACAGACGTTATTCCCATGTGCCTGGCAAATAGTCACATGCAAATTACAACTGTCTTGAGTAGTATTTTACTGTTTTATATTAGCCTGTATTATAGCAGCAGCTCACACACAACTTAGGCCCATAGTTATACTTTTTTTGCGCTAAGTTTTCATCCTTTTTTTAAGCAAAAGCGGCGCTAACTTACAAAATACAATTGTGTTTGGAAGTTTGCACCGCTTTTGCGTCAAAAAGTGACGCAAACGCGGCGAAAAAAAAGTATAAATATGGGCCTTAGTGCTGCCTGTTTTCCTATGTCGTCTACTTAATGAAACAACATGTGTTTTTTCATTAAACTAACACTGGCAAGGTCAGCAGGTCTGTTTTTTGCACTTAACATTTCATCGCATTAGTCCAAGGTCACTGAAGTTTTCCCATGTGGATACAGATGCTACCTGAGTTATTTCCCACTTGGCACTAATCGTAATATCTTTTGCTACAGTTTGCATTGCATAAATCACCAGTTATCTGTTCTCTAATACACCACGCATACTTTAAACACAACCCAAGAATTTCCATGTTCAAGCATCCTTTCAGCAAAGCACAGGGTTTTCTACAGAGGCGATCCAGGTAATGTATATTTATTGGACTGTATAGTTGATCCTCAGAGTTGGTTTAATGCAAGGGTTTACCATAAACGCATGTCAATGAGTCGTTCGAACGGCTGTTGGTCATTTAATTAATTTCAGTTCAATAGGTGCTGCTCTTTTTCAATCACCTCGTTCTTGGCTCTGTTCGGCAGAGACTAGGATGAAACACCAGAGGCCAAGTCTATCAACTGGGGCCGAGACTCTTTGAAAGAAAAACAAGCCATTAGCCGGATCAAAAAGGTGACAGCAAGATCAATTTTTGCTGAGGTTGTCTGATAAGTCGTCCAAGCCTGCATTAGCGTTCACTCGTTGTGTTCCTGTCACTGCCATCAATTCCTCCTCACAAGTGGTGGTGCAGTGATTACGGATGTGGGACAAGACCTGTCCCTAAGGTGCTAGGAGCCGAGAAACGGTAGTTCATCCGGAGGAAGGACCAGGAGCAGATGTTGATTATCATGCATAGGCGCGCAGTTCATATTGATTAATCAAGGCGCGAAAAGAGAGGCCTACCAGACCTTGGAAAGCGACAATTCAAGCAAGCTCCCTTTGGTGTCAAACGACTCTGCGCCCTTCAAAGACATTATGCTAATCTTACACACAAACTGTTTAACAACATAAGTCTGCAGAAATAAGTTAAATTGTTGAAATCTCCGCTCACTCAATTATAATTAACATGTACGCGTACAGCATTGGCTGTGACGTAGGGGCATGTGTGAGTCATTTTGACTCCCTATAATATGATATTTCTATACAAACAAGTCCCACTTCACTGGCTCATGTCTAGAAAGGTTTAGGGCCGTATTTATACTCCGTTTGCGCCGAATTTGCGTCGTTTTTTTCGACGCAAATTCGACGCTAAACTAACGCCAACTAACGCCATATTTATACTATGGCGTTAGAGGCGTATAGCGCCAAAGTTCCCGGAATGTGCGTCATTTTTTAGCGTGAACCCCTTCCTTGCGTTAATGATATGCAAGGGAGGCGTTCCCGTCTAAAAAATGACTCCCAGGCCTTTACGTGGTATTTATACTCCCGGGCAAAAGAGACGCCCGGGAGTGGGCGTGGCTAAAAACGGCGCATTTGCGCCGCTTTTTAACGCCTGGGTCAGGCATGGCGTTAAGGGACAAGTGGGCTCAAAATGAGCCCAGAGTGCCCTCCCCTGCCCCCAGGGACCCCCCCCTGCCACCCTTGCCCACCCCAGGAGGACACCCAAGGACGGAGGGACCCATCCCATGGACATTAAGGTAAGTTCAGGTAAGTATTTTTTTTTTTTTTTTTTGTGGCATAGGGGGGCCTGATTTGTGCCCCCCTACATGCCACTATGCCCAATGACCATGCCCAGGGGACAGAAGTCCCCTGGGCATGGCCATTGGGCAAGGGGGCATGACTCCTATCTTTACAATGATAGGAGTCATGTTGATGGGGGATGGGCGTCGAAAATAAATGGCGCAAGTCGGGTTACGATGATTTTTTCGACGTAACCTGACTTGCCCCATTTTAAGACGCCCATGCGCCATTTTCCCCCAACGCCGGCGCTGCCTGGTGTACGTGGTTTTTCTCGCGCACACCAGGCAGCGCCGGTCTGCTTGCGCCGGCTAACGCCATTCAATAAATACGGCGCCCGCATGGCGCTTCAGAATGGCGTTAGCCGGCGCAAAACTTTTTGACGCTAAACTGCGTTAGCGCAGTTTAGCGTCAAAAAGTATAAATATGGGCCTTAATATTAACACTGCAATGCAATGCTGACCACAGAATCTTGAGTAAGCATTACCAGCGTTAAATATGCATCAATAGATTGAGCTACAATTCTGAATATGATCTGAGAGCAATGTGCGTTGTTTCACCGCCGCATTGCGTTAAAATGGCTAACAAACAAGCACACTTACATACAGTCACTCGGTATTAAAGGAATCTAACGCAGGTAAATCCCCACTTGATTAATTTTAAGGTAATTGTTTTTTCAATTGTTTTAAAACGGTGTGCTCTTTTCTACAGGAAAAAAATGTATTCGGTTACTATTCTTGATTTCGTTACAGAATTCTGGATTTGAGTCTAGCAGCTCCAGTAAGAAGATTAAATGACATTGTCTGAAGGCAGCTACCGATAATAAAAACTGTACACTTTTTTACGCTCTTTTTGTTTTGCTCTCCATTCAGTGGCGGAGCAAGGGAGCTGTGTGCCCTAATCCAAGGACAGAATATGGCCACATGACATTGGTAGTAAAAAAACAGTCATAATTGGGGTGCACAAGGCCACTCGCCACCGTAATCCATGTGTCACTGCACCATTAATTCATACGCCCGTGTGCAGTGAAATCACAAGATTAAAATTCGAAACAAACAATTTTAACATCACCATGAACTTTTGTTTGCTATATTTTACAAAGAGAGTCGATACTTTATTCATATCTGGTTGCTCTTGTACAATTTAGAGATCCACTATTCATGTAACGTTTCAAAGAAGCTAGCCAATTTAGGTTAACTAACAGAAGTAGAGGCTCTTCCCACATCTCTACTGCTCGGGCTGAGTATAAATGTGGAGCCTAGGCGGAGACTAAGTGGGTGATTCTGACCCCGGCGGCCAGGGTCGGCGGGAGCACCGCCAACAGGCTGGCGGTGCCCCGCAGGGCATTCTGACCGTGGCAGTTCAGCCGCGGTCAGAAGAGGAAAACCGGCAGTCTCCCGCCGGTTTTCCGCTGCCCTTCTGAATCCTCCAAGGCGGCGCAGCTCGCTGCGCCGCCATGGGGATTCAGACACCCCATACCGCCATCCTGTTCCTGGCTGTTCGCCCGCCAGGAACAGGATGGCGGTATGGGGTGTCGTGGGGCCCCTGGGGGCCCCTGCAGTGCCCATGCCAATGGCTTGGGCACTGCAGGGGCCCCCGTAAGCGGGCCCCACTTTGAATTTCACTGTCTGCATTGCAGACAGTGAAATTCGCGACGGGTGCAACTGCACCCGTCGCACCTTCCCACTCCGCCGGCTCAATTCTGAGCCAGCGTCCTCGTGGGAAGGGTTTTTGCACTGGGCTGGCTGGCGGTCGCCCGCCAGCCCAGTGTAAAAGCCAAAATACCCTCAGCGGTCTTGCGACCGCAGAGCAGGATTTTGGAGGGGGGAAGTCTGGCGGGCGGCCTCCGCCACCCGCCAGACTTAGAATGACCCCCTAAGTGTGGATACAGTTTCCCCTCGTTCTGTGTGGCTGCCTGGTGTTTGCCATTCAGACTGTGGCTACATTGGTATACCGGCTTATAGCCGTTTTTCGATTAGATGGTGTAGAAATTAACATTACTGGTCCAATAGACCCTCCCACCATTCCTTGCAAAGATTTATTCTTGTTGTGGATCATGCAAGCAGGTACTGTCTAGTCAGTTCTCTGAAGAGCAGGCTACCTCAGAGGTAGCACAAGCATTGTTGTGAATATTTACCCGGATCACTCTCCCTAAAGAATTTCTTTCTGGCAGGGGACCTACTGCCTGATCACCTGCAAAAAGTTGACGTGAAAAATGCACGGAGTTAGCTGCAAGTCTCAACCTTACACCATCCCAAGACCAACAGTTTGGTTTCTCAGTTTAATAAAATGCTCAAACGCATACTGGCCTCTATGAAAGGCTCCCCTTAGATGAATGAGGCATGCTAAACCTCACCTTGTCTTCATTTTGCTTAGAGGAAAGTGCATCTAAAGTGTTAGACCTGTCAGCTCTTGGGGTGGCTTCCCCTGTCGTTTTAGCTTCTGCCCTCCTGTTATGATCCTATGCTGAACTTAGTTTTTGTTGGCTGTAGGAATATGAGCACTTAAACACTGTTGACCAGCGCTGAAGTGCAAGTGCTTTCTGTATAAATTGGGGTGGTGATTGGTTTTCTCCATGACTGGCATGTTTGATTTACTATTAAGTCCCTAGTAAAGTGCACTAGATACCCCCAGGGTCTGTACAGAAAATGTTACTAGTGGGCCTGCAGCACGTATTGTGCCACCCACATGAGAAGTCTTGTAAACATGTCTCAGACCTGCCACTGCAGTGTCTGTGTGTGCAGTTTTGAACTGCCAGGATGAACCGGCAAGTGTACCCACTTGCCAGGCCCACACCTTCCCTGTTCCTGCATGTAACCCCTAAGGTAGGCCCAAGGCAGCCCCATGGGCAGGGTGCAGCGTACTTAAAAGGTATAACATGCACTGATGTGTTTTACATGTCCTGATAGTGAAATACTGCTAAATTTGGTTTTCAGTGGTGCAAGGCCTATCTCTCCCAAATGATAACATGGCAATTGCCTTGAAATATATTTTAAGTGCAGTTTCCTATTGGGAGCAGATAGAGATGCCAAGTTTGGAGTCTCCGAACTCACAATTTAAAAATACATCTTTTAGTGAAGTTGTTTTTTGAATTGTAAGTTTGAAAATGCCACTTTTAGAAAGAGGGTATTTTCTTGCTTAACTATTCTGTGCCTCTGCCTGGCTGGGGAATACATGTCTGGGTCAGACTGACAGTCGGGCTGTTTGTGAATTCACTCTAGACAGTCTCACAACTGGGAGTTGAGGTGTGTCCTGCATAGCCTAATGAGTCTTCCTGGGATAGAGTGGAGAGAGGAGCTGACACTTGCACCTGAATAGGGTTGAACTTGCCCTTACATAAAGCAGTCTCCAACCCCCTAGAGTGTGTCGGAGGCCAGGACAGGGAGAGGCAAGGTCTTGTGCACTACAATGACTTTCCTTTGAAGTGTCCCTATTTCAAAGGCAGAACTGAGTAGAGGTATTGGACTGCTGATCTCACAACGTCTGACCAATTTTGGATTGAGAAGATCTGAATGCTTGAGGATAACCTGCCACTCTGCCTGTTGTTTTGATGTGCTGGCCTCCTGCTTATGCTTCTGCCTTGGTAGTGAAAGGACTGGACTTTGCTTTCTACATCCTGCTTTCCAACGTTCTCCAAAGGCTTGAATTGAGATTGCCTCCTGTTGTGAAGTCTCAGGTACATCAAAGACTTCATCTGCCTTTGCTTAGGCTCCTCAGCTGAAGGTTCAGACTTGCTAAATGGTGTCAAATCCAGTCCGAGGGCCCTTCGAAGTGAAAGCTGAAACTCAACGCACCTCTGTGTGCACATCAGAAAAACTGACACAGCATCTGTCTCGTAGCTGAAAATTCATTGCAACACCTGGAGAATTGATCCAGGACCTGCTCTCAACACAGTCCCTTCACACAGTGTGTTGGAATTTTTTAAACATCGACCTTCGGTGTTAAATCTTCAGCATTGCCGCAAGGACCTGATACTGCATTTTCAGAAATCGATTCATCCTTCTCCTACAGGGGAAAGAATTGACGCATCACCTACCCAGTGGGTAAAGAATCAACGCACTGCTCTCTTGTGAGTAAGGAATCAATGCATGGCTTGCTTTTCTGATGCATCACCTCTCTTACCGCTTTATTTTTGATGCATACCAGATACTTTGTGCTAAAACAACACATAAATTGATTCCTGTGGATTAAGCCTCTTTTTACTTTAAAAATTGATATCTTCTCTTGTGTATGTTGAATTTTTACTGTTTAGGTCTTGATTAATTTAAATAAATATTGGCTATTTTTCTAAACTGGTGTGAAGTCCTTTTGTGGTGTTCTTACTGTGTTACTGTATGTGTTTGTGCAAATACTTTACACATTGCCTCTGAGCTAAGCCTGAATGCTTGTGCCAAATTACCAAAGGGGTGAGCAGGGGTTATCTGAGATTTGTATCTCCATTCTCCCCACTAGAGTGAGGGTCCCTACTTGGACAGGTTGTAAACTGACTGCCTACAAGAGACCCCATTTCTAACATAAATGACATAGGATTCTGACCTTTTGAGCATTAAATATCATGAACAGCAATGTCTGTTTAGGGCTTCACAGAAACTCACTAAGAGATTTTGGGGGAGATTTACAAATATTTTGTGCTGGTTTAGCATCACAAAATTGACGCCAACCAGGACAAATTTTGTTTTCCTGATTTACTTTCCATTGCAAAACCTGTTTGGTGCAGGAAAGTACCCTAAAAGTAATGCAAAGCAGCACAGAGCATTGCTTTGCATTATTTAGCACCAAAGGGGCTTTCCATGGGTGGTTCTTGGGCATTGCAATGCAACCACCCATGCCTTTGGATGAAAACCCTATCTACAAACCATAGTAGACAGGGTTAACGCCATTTGAAAGCAGGTACGAAAAGGAGAAATGTTTAATTTCTCCTTTCATTTCTGACTTTGTATGTGTGCTGCACTGTGCAGGACATACACAGAGTAGGAACATTTTTAATATTTAATAAGCATAATATTTGGTACTGGAAAGGTACCCTTCAAGTACAAATCAGTGCTGGTGCTAGAAAAATGGGATGAGAATGCCATATCTTTGTAGATATGGTGCTCTCCTGCTGCCTCCCTGTCACGCAATACAGCACAACATTTGTGGATGCTGCACTGTATTCCTGCCTTTTCTGTAAGTCTGGAACTTAGTGTGAGTTTAAAGAGTTTATTAACTGATTAGTTCAAAATCAGTCATTAATTCAGTAAGAATTCAAAATTTTCCATCAAAATAACAGACTCAAATAATCCAAAAGTCAGTATTTCAAGATGAGATAAAACACTACATTAGTAAGAATTACAAATAAGGTAAAGACAATGTGACAAGTATGTTCCATGAAGACAAAATCCCTAATTTTAGTTATTGAATATTGGGCATAAAAAGCATGTAATTTCAGCAAACGAGATAAGGCTTCAGCTCAGAAAACCCAAATGAAGGGATCTGATGAGAATGAAAAATGTTTAAGCGTGAAGCTTTAGCACTCAAGCAGTAGAAATTAGAAAAGATTGAAAAAGTATTCTCAGTCCAAAGTCAGCAGGCATCTTTGAAATCTAACAAGTTAATTTAATCTAATTCAATCAAAACTTTAACGGCAACAAATATATCATTACGTTCTCCTGCGAACCAATTAATCAGTCTCCAGCAAACTCTGGGAGCAAGTAAACTCAGTTTAAACTCAGTTTTCACACCTCCACAACTGCCTTTGCAACTTTGTCCTTGGCTTGTTACTTTGAATAGATCTTGTGTTTCAGAGAGTACTTCCCACAATTTGCACTTCCTGCCATCCCCTTTCCTCCCAATGAGAATCTTGCTATCAGTTGTCTAATATATAACAATTGCCCCATTAAGAGCTTACCAAATTCTCTGCATGCCATTTGTTTGCGCATCAGTAGCGGTCTGTTTCCAAAAGATAATGTTGAAGGTCTTAAATGGAATACCTAGAGTTCTAGTACTTCAAGATGATATTTTGGCACCATGGAAAGACATGTCTGAGCATGATCATATTCTGAACTTGGTTTTGAACAGGGTGCAGGATTCTGGCCTCACTTTGAAGAAGGAAAAACGTAAATTTAGAGTACCATCTGTCACATACCTGGGTCACACAATTTTAACCGAAGGTATAAGTCCGAAGTAACAGTTGGCTAAAAGCATCATACACCCAACATCACCTGCTAAGAAAGGTGAGCTGTTGAGAGGTTTCTAGAACATTTGTGAAGATGTGAGTCAAATGGAAGTAAAGATTCTCAGAGGTTCTGAAATTATACCTCCATCCGGATTGAGGTGTAAGGTAATCAATGTGGCTCATGAAAGGCATTTAGGCAGACTTCTAAAACATTTAAATTTAAATAAGTGTTATTGATGACCGGGTGCTGATCATTAGGTTGAGAATGTGGTAAAAAATTGATTATTGTGTGGAAAAAGTGATAGAATAAAGATACAAGATTATCACCCCACACTCCAGTAAACATGTTAATACAAAATGAACAATTTGTTTTGTTAATGGTAGACTGTACATCTATGTGGGTAGTTATCGTATGTGTGAACACAGTGAACACAAAGATTGTTATTACATTTTTGAAGGAGCAAATTGTGAGGAAAGGAGTACTTTGATTTCTTGTTACAATGATGTTCATTTTCCCTCCCATGAGATGTGTGAGTTTCTAAGTGGATTGTCCATTGTTCATTTGAAGAGTGCTTTATATTCACCACAAGCCAACGGTTTAATGGAGCAAATTATAGGGTAGTCAAGAGTTGTGCATGTAGGGTGTTAGAAAATAGAGTTTCTCTGGCAGAAGTCCTTTAGGAGACCAGGGGGCATATTTATACTTGTTTTGCGCCGAATTTGTGTCATTTGTTTTACGCAAATTCAGTGCAAAACTAACTCCATATTTATACTTTGGCACTAGACCTATCTAGCGCCAAATTTATGGAGTTAAAGTCATTTATTTAGATGTGGAAACCTACTTTGCTTCAATGAAAAGTAGGTGTTCCCGTGCAAAAAATTACAATGGCCTTACTGCCATATTTATCCCCCCATGCTAACATCACTGACAGGAGGGAGGAGGGGTCAAAAATTGAGCAAAGCTTGCTTTGCACCATTTTCTAACGCCTGGGTCAGGGTAGGCGTTAGGGGACCTGTGGGCCTATTTCCATGGTGGCCCTCCCCAAGCCCCAGGGACACCCCCACCCACACCAGAGGGACAGCGGAGGATGGGGGACCCCATCCCAGGTAAGTATAGGTAAGTACAGGTAAGTATTTCCTTTTTTTTAAAGTGCAATGGGACCCCTACATGGCACTGGGTGCAACGGCCATGCCCAGGGGACCCTGGTCCCCTGTGCTGGCCATTGGGGTGGTGGGCATGACTCCAGTCTTTTCTAATACGGGAGTCATGTGGTATGGATGGTTTTGCGTCAGAAAATGATTCTTGGCAGGTTAGTCATTTTTTTTTACTCTAGCCTGCCTAACATCATTTTTGGCTGCAAAACCCCCTTCTTCCATACCGTCAGTTCCACCTGACTAACGTCATTATTTTTTTAATGCTAGTCCACCCTTTGCACCGGCTTGCACCATTCCATAAATATGGTGCCCGTCTGGTGCACAGAAATGGTGCAAGCCGGTGCTAAACATTTTAGTGTAAAATTGTGTTAGTACAGTTTTGCACCAAAAAATATAAATCAGGGCCTAGGCGGGCCCATAGCACCACGCCTACTTGTGTGTCACATTAGAATCTCTATTTTCTTTACTTAAAGGCAGATTGCCTACATCCAAAATAAATCCTTTATAGTTGACCCTGGCCCTGAAGGTTGATGATGTCAAGAAGCTTTCTGAAGATGACATTGTTAAGAGATGCTCAGATTACTAAAGGAAATGAAAAGCTAGGTATGATGCTAAAAAAAGTGTAAAAGCTAGTGTTTTTTGTGAAGAGGATGCAGTTTTAGATTTAAAAAAAACTTGGTTCTCAAGAAAGGGTACATCTGAGTTCATTGGAACTTTTATCATTCAGAAAGTCCAGAGACATGTCATTCTGAACTTTGGGTACATTTATCGTATGTCCAGATGGTTAAAAACCAAATTGTGTTCAACTAATGCTGGAAAACAAATTGGGGTCAACTGACGGCTCATCATTAGCTCAGTATAGTTTTTATTATAGTTTGAATATTGTATATATTTTCAATAATGTACACTACATTTCACAATGTCTTGTTTTGTTTATTCTTGTTTGTGTCTATGATTATTTTTATGTGTTTGTGGGAAAGGTCTGTTATGATCTCTTTCTATACTATGGATGCCAAAGGTTAAGAATATTTCTATCACAAGCTAAAGAACATTATCTATTTTATCAAAATGTTTGGGATTTAAGTATTCTGGGTTTGGCAGCTGCTAATGAGAGTAGTTGTGTTAAGACTGGCGGTTCCTGCACTCCTGCTCTTCAGGAATATATCCAATTTACCTCCTCATTGGTGTCTCGCTGGTCATTTGGGAATACAATAAAATATTTATATGCGCAGAGGGGCTAATACTTGTGTGTGGTCATAAAAAGTAAAAATAAAACACATCTCTTTAATCAATAATGGAGCATTAATATGAAAACATTTTGTACAACTTTGAACTGAGAAATCAAAGTTGGTTGAAAAACTTTAACCTGTTAATTTGTTAGCTGTGAGTTATCACTGAATGATCTTTATGAAACTCATTGCAAATTGGATCTATGAGATATACAGCAAAATGATGAAGAAATGAAATGAATAGGCTAACTATTGATGCAATTCAATTCAATTCAATTCAATTTTTATTTTCATGATTTGGAAATCCGAAGAGATCCACATGAATAATGATACAAAGCCATATAATTACATAATAAAATGATATGCATTTCTAAGAAAAAGAAAACAGACCCATATAAATGCATAGTAAAATAGTACAGTTTAAAAAAAACATAAAATATCAAAATATCTGCAGAAAAGTTTGAAAGATTTAAAAAATCCTATAGGAGACTCTTTCATTAGGAGGGTTATAACATAAGTCTAAGGTCTCTCTATAAGATCTAATATTTAGCCGCAAAAGAGGGGTTTTAGCCATATTTTCCTTTGTTCAGCTAAATCGGGACAGGCAAATAATACATGTTTAATATTCTGTACCCCACCTTGGCACAAATCACAGGATTTAGAAGAACCATCCCACTTGGAAGTAAGGTCCCTCAGGGGTATTCTATATATCTGATCAAGATACAAAATTGCCTCACACCATGTCGTACATTCTAGGACAGGTAAGGTTGCACCACTTTCATAGTTACAGAATTGATTAACTTCTCAAGACCTCTTCTATGGCGACATGCATTGAGGTCCATTAAAAAGCCATTGCACCATGTCACTTCTTTCAAGATTTTTTAAAAAGTTATGAAGGGTATTGAAGGAGTGAGGTCCGAGTCCAGATCTAGGAGCTGAATAGCATGGATGTAGTTTCTGAAAAACCTGGATTTTTCTCTCATATTGTTGAAGGTTTCATTGAAGGCCAGGCTTCTCAGCATAAGTTCATCGCTATGGATAAGGCTATGTGCCCTTCTAATCACGGCTGCAAGGCCTTGCACAAAAATATTCTTAATGCCTAATTCAAGTCTTAGTGCTGCCCCTGAGGATGAGTGATAACAAGAGGCCATGCGTCTTAGAATACAGCCTTCTGTCTAGTCAAGGAAATCCCATTTGTTTATGTTTATACATTCGATCGCATATGAGAGTGTAGATCGAATCTTAACCTGATATGCAGACAATTAGTGCAAGAAGTGACGTTTACCATTTGTATTACAGAAAGCTGCCAAACCTTGGGCGTGTGAAATAGCCCTATTAGTACTGTTGTGAATATGGTCTTGCTCATTTATTGAGGCAGAAAAGATCTTACCAAAAAAACAATATGTATCTATTTATTCCAACTTATGTTGACCCAGAATCCAGGGGGTACACATTTTCCTCCTGTTTTTTTTCCTGGAGAAGCATACAACCTGAGACTTCGATGTATTGATTCTTTAGTAGTGCTTCACTGAGTAAAGATTTAGAGTGCCTAGGCATTGATTTATGCCTTTTGGGGTGAGATCGAACACAACTATGTCATCTGCATATAATAAGCATACGATTGGATGACCACCCACCATGGTGGCATAGCCAAAACCACTCCTAAGGTTTTTCGGGAGGTCATGAATATCAAGGGAGAAAAGCAGTGGGGCCAATAAACAGCCCTGTTTCAGGCCGCTTTTGGTTGAAAATTTTGAAGACAATCCCTGCTGTCCACCCATGAGGATTTTACACCAGGTCGAAGAGTGCAGGGCGATCACCAATCGCAGAAGACAAGGCGGAACCCCTAATTCTTGAAGTTTCTTCCACAGGATTTTCCTATCCACTCTGTCAAATGCTGTGGAATAATCAATAAATAAGGCATAAAATGTCCCCCCCCTCCCCAGTCTGGACATATTTGTCAATTATAGTTTGCATTATGAGAATATTATCTAAAGTATTATGGGCCTTTCTGAAGCCTGCCTGTTCCAATGGAAGAATACCATTTTCCTCAACCCAATCGGTTGATTGCAATAAGATGCTTTTCACAAATATCTTTCCTGTTGCATCTAATAAGGCAAATTGTCTGTAATTTGACGGTACTGTTCTATCTCCCTTTTTATGTTGAGGAAGTATTATACTACCTGTCCATGATTCCGGGATATTTCCATGGGCATAGCAGGCGCCAAATACTGGATGAAGATGTTTTGCCCAGAGCAAAGGCTCCCTTTTAATTAGAGTCATTGGAACCTCGTCGGGCCCATTGTGCCTGATGAGAGCATTGAAGTTATAATCCCTTCTAATTCAGCCACAGTAGGAGCACCCGTATTGTCCATTTCTCTCCCTTCATTTAATACCATCATCTCTCACCCAGGGTCAGCACACTTTTTTACAGCGTAAAGGAATTGGATATACAACTTCCATTCTTCCTCTGCTATCGGGGGTGGGCGAATAGGGTTTCACATTTTCCGCACCCCTCTTAGATGATAGCCCAGAATTTACTGGGGTTTCTCTTTATGGCTGCTTCTCTAATTGCAATCCACTTATAATCCTCTTCTTTTCCTAGGATTACCAGTTTCAGCCTCTTTCTTCTTCTTTTAAGTTTTGTTATTTTCCTACTCCTTTCTTTAGACTTTTGCTCCAGCTGTCGCCTTACTAATTTATTAATTTCTCTAATCAGATTCATGATAGGCAGCTAAGCTTTTTTGATTCCAGTTATACTACACTCAAGCTGCTTACTCGTTATAATGTAACTCATTAGGTAGGGAAAATGTGTTAAAGCATCTTTCCCCCAAACATCCATAGTTCCCACAATGTTTTCCAACAATGGCTTAATCAATATTATTTTAGCTGTCGACCAAAACATTCTCCTATTTTTTCCATTAATTCTAGGGTTTGTGCCTTTTATAGACCATGGATCTATGGCCCCTAACTGCAATTTTAAGGTAAGTTTTAGAATCATGTGGTCACTGTATAAGGTGTCTATTATTTCTATATCCTCGACTCTTTGAATGACGTTGTACGAGGTACAAATATAGTCTATAATAGAGTAATTCTTGACAGACTTATGTGTGAAAGTTGCGGGTGTATCCGAACAGAAGCGCCCATTCAGAATAATACTGCTGCAAGATCTCAAACCTTTCAAAAAAATTATTCCTCTTTTGTCTGTCCTAATTCTAGGAGGGAATAGGATAGGTGGAACATTCAGCGCTTTTTCCCTGTCTGGGTCACAAAAGATGTGGAGTGAAGAATTAGAAATTTTACAATTTAAGTCCACCATTTTAATTAAGTTGGCAGAATTTCTTATAGCACAGACTTGTTTGAGCAATTGTTGCAGAATATTATCGAATTCCTTTTCGGGGGGCTATATGCATTTACCATATTCAAAGGAAATTTCCCACCCTTTTCTCCCCTAACATGTACTCGCACTATTTGAAAAAAGTTTGTAGCCTCTGGGAGGCTATCAAATTCCCAGTTATATCTGTCACTTTAAAGTATGGCTATATCCCCTTTAGCATGCCCTTTATTTGAGGGGACTGCTTTTTTACTTAGAACCATGTAACCCAGGCATGAGAAGTCATTTAAACACCAGGTCTCTTGAATGCAAATCAGGTTGATCTTCATTGAACAAAATACATTTAATTTAGCCCGATCATTCCCTAGTCCTGCAGCATTCCAAGAGACCAATGAGAGGTCAGTGTTAGTAACTTGACTGTATCAGCTTACCCTGCGACTGGGATCTATTCAGGGCCCCACTAACCAATTCCAGTTTACCTGATTGGGACTGGAGCCCTGATCTTTGGGACCTTCCAAAACATTCACTACCCTTGTACCCTGGAATAGGGAAACTTGCACAACTTCGCCTGAGGTGAAAGAATGTTTCCCCCCAAGTTCATGATAGTATTTGGGGAGTTTAAACCATGAGTCGTATACTGCCCGCCAAGGTAAGTTGACTTCGCCCGAACCAGGATAACATATATATCCCTGCATTGGAGTTGGGCACAGTTAACCAGAATTAATTTCAAGATGGTTTTAGAGGAAAACTATACCTTTGCCTTATGCCCCCTTATACTGTGGTCAAGAAAGACCTTCACAATATCAGTACTCTCAATTAATTTGAGTTGTTCTGTTTCCAAAAATATTGACAGCAGAAAGGAACAATTTAGGCATATATTTGCGTCAAATATTGTCAAGAATTCCATGCAGTCTGGTAGCTCCATATGCCCAGCAATGGCATTATCCCTCCTGAATTTTTCTCCCGCTTTCTGAGTAATTAATCTGGGGCAAATGTCCATATCTCTTAGTGGGGCAGTATCAGGCGGGATTACGTTGATGGAATCAGATATAGCCCTGGGTGTCACTGGAAGATCTGTCTGTCCATGACCAACAAGAGTTGCCACCTTAGTCCTGTTCTGACAGTTCTTGAGTAAGGGGACCTGTTCCAACTTGTCCATAGATTCCACCTGTTCCCTTTCCTCAAACTTAACCTTCTTTGCTTTCTTTTTAGAAAGTCACAGGTTCCTTTTTTCCAGTCTTTTCCCCTCTTGTTTTAATTGCTTTACTAGTCTTTTCCATGTTGATTTCATTTTGATCCATCAACTTTAAAGATAGATGATCTAAAGGAAGAAAGATTGGGAATGGAGCCGCTCGAGGATTTATAGCAGGTTCCTTTTTCTGGACATCACGGGCCAATTGTGGAATATTGTGCGGTGAATTCATACTAGAAAAGAGGTTGTCCTGGGAATATATCTCATTCTCTTCGGGGGCAAATTCGCTAGTGTAGTGACTACTTCATCCAAATGTGGTTTTCCTGCTTAGGTTCCTCTATTGGAGTGGGAGAACTTATCACCTGTATTTGTCAAGTCTTCAGAAACTGGGAACTGCAAACAAGAACCATTTATATTTAGACCCAAACCTTTAAATACCTCCTTTTTGATTATCTTGGCTGACTCATCAGGAGAGTAGCTCACATTTTGATTTACTAGTAAGACTTTCAGAATGGAAACAAGAATATCTTGAGTGTGATCAGTCCGTGGTTCCTGAAGATCTTATATCTGAAAGAAAGTGGTCCGAAGGAGAACTACTAAAGAGCTTTAGCATAGGGGTATCAATATTAGATTGTGCTACTATGGGCGTTATTGGAATGAATGGAGGGACGATTCTGCGGCCGGGCACCTCATCCGGATCAATATCGGGAAGGGTAAATTCCATAATTTCAGCTTGGTTGGACCTACTCAGGAGGGGGGTGGCATTGAGAACAGCTGATCCCTCCCTAGCAGTAGTGCCATCATCCGTTAAGATATTCAAGTCAAGTTATTACCCTGGGCGGAACCCTGGGCAGAACCTTGATGGATATTATTGTTGCCGCCGGATGTATTTCCTGCCTTGACCGTTATTTGGTCACAAAAATCCTTTAGAAGAAATAGGAGGATAGAGTTAACACTTTTTACATTTAGGTGTTGCACCCCTTTGTTTCTTAGGGGGTTTGATTTGCAGGCCCGACTAAGGAATGACCTACTCCTTCTCATATGTTTAGAAGTAATTTTTATTTATTCCTGATCTTTTTACTCGCTTTCTACTATTATCTGCTTTTATCCTGGATCTACTCTCCCAGCAAACCAATTTGCCTATCAAGAGAGTTGTTTGATGATCCACCAGGGCCAACTATGTATCTTGTATGTTTCTGGCTATGATTTTCCTGCTACACCCTTTTAATTCACTCTGAAATACGGGCACACAGTTGGACACAAGGTACTTGATCCACGAACAGTCCACCATCCACTGACCTTGAGTACACCTTTTATCACAATTGCAGACAGGCTGAGGTTCAACAAAATAGAGCAGAGTGGAGCAGATCAGGGCGAGTCAAGGCCAGGCCAGAGGAAAAGAAATAATAAGTGTGAGGTCAGGAACAAATCACAGTACCTTAATGTCAGTTGACATGCCCCCCCTTCAGTTCCCGACTCTACCAGCTCTCAGCCAGGGCCTCAGTTCTTCGCCACCTGGGAGCCTCGTTCCTCTGTGCCTGGTTCCTCTGTGCAGCTAGCTTTTAGATGCTTCCTCAGTGTTCAGGCACTTTCCTTGAGTGTTGGGGGATTTCTTTCTTCTTTCCCCTCTCACACGGACTTTCTTGCTGCCAGAAGCTCCGCCAAGCTTCCAAGTTATCCAGGATCAGGGGTAGGAAAGGGTGGCGACTTTCCTGCAATTTTTCTTGGGGTGACTCTTGATGTCTTTACTCTTCCGCTCCAATTACAGCCGCTTTATGTTTCCTGAAGTGGAAGAAGGGGTTGACCTGCCTTCCCCTGGCGTCTTTTCATCTTTTATACAAATACCGCTGGTACCGCTAATGCTGCTGTATTCTGCTGGAACTGCTACTGCTGTATTCTGCCTACACCTCCCTTCCCTCACAACTGCTGTGTTATTCACTCCCTGGGGCGGGAGTGTGGGCAGGAGAGGTAGCGGGAGAATAAGCAGGGCGGCTTTGCAGTACCACCATCACTTCCGGGCGTCTTTTCCCGCACTGCCACTATTCTATGGGCTCCATAGGGCGGAAGCATCAGTTTCACTTTCCTGGAGAAAAATCAGGCTCCTCGTCACTTGCGCTGCCCTTGGCTGGGCGGTGTCTCTTGGCTTCCGGCGACTTTGTCCACCTGGAAGCGGCAACGGGAGCAGGGAACCCCCCCCCATAGGTTGTGCCGTCCACGGCGTAGTGTCTTGCGGCATGAGTAAAAAGCAAGCTCCTCATAGCTTGCGGCGACTATGCCCTCCTGGAAGCGGGATCGAGGAACAGCGCCCCGTAGCTTGCGCCATCTCCGGCGCGGTTTCTCACCTCATGAGCAAAGAGAAGGATCCTCATAGTTTGCACTGCCCCAGCACGGCACAGTACCTCTTGACTCACGGTGACTTTGCCGCGACGCATCCACTCTTATCCCACTGGACGCGGGAGCCGGAATGATAGTGAGAGAGAGGAGCCTGCACTGCCCTCACAGTGTGGTGGGGTGCCTCTTTTTCCCCTGATCTGGAAAGCCTCGATACCTGCCTGGCAATCCACTTCGCTCCACCGCTGTGCTCGTGTCGTGTCATATCAATGTCAATTCTGTACTCACCGAGCAGTGATTATTGATGTAAATCTGGTGTGTACAACTGGTAGTTGAACCTCCTGCAAACACATTAATTAAGCACTCTCTGAATAGGCACTTTTGGGGTTAACAAGGCCTGCTTTAGGGTTAGCCTCAATTGCTGTGGCTAAATCTTTCTCACACCTCATGAGTTAGGCATCTGCTAGTGTGCATGTCTGCAGACACATATTTAGAAGGTAGCAGCAAAGTAAGGCAGAGCAGCCACGGCCAAACAAACAGGGGTTTGAGCATTACTGTTATGATGAGCAGTCTGTAATTGCCATTGGGAAGATTTTCTTTGGCTCCTGCATAGCTTCTAGGAATTCACCAGCTCTCACACAAGCCCACCACTCAAATGTACAGATGAGCCCATCTCTGAACTCTCACTGCTTCACCACAATGGGACTCTCATTGCCTGGGGTGATGTTTCTGGGGTGTTCATACAGAACTAATGTTGGTCCTCTGTGGTGTGCACTGAGGTTTCTGAACCAGTCACTGCTCAACATGTAACAAATGGACTTTTAGGCATGATAACTTTAAAGGCTGATATGTTTGAAACCATTGAATTCATTATAAGGTTTCTGTGCCAGAGAACTTCAATATTGTATATCTTCCAAAATGTTGCTTATGGGCCGCTCTCTGCAATGTTGATAGGGGACCTCAGCCTTGGATCTAAACACTAATGAGTACAATTTGAGATTTACTGAGCATCTGAACCCGAGGTGTATTGAATTCCTCGATGTTGAAATCACTGTAAGAGACAACAAATTGGTATCTAAATTGTATAGGAAAACAACAGCAGGTAATAACTTGTTATGTGCACATAGTGCTCATCCGGGGACTTTGATACGCAGTATACCGTTCGGGGAGCTACTGAGAGCTCGGAGAAACTGTAGTCAGACAGCTGATTTCCAACTAGAATGTGAAGTCATGTGTGAGAGGTTTAGGAATAGAGGTTATGGGGCGAAGGTTATTGATCAAGCCAGACGGAAAGTTGAATCTTTGAATAGAGCTGATGTCCTGTATGAGACTAAAAGGGGTCGTGTAAAGGAAAATGACTCCATTAGATTCATTACAACTTACAACAATCAGTCATATAAAATACGCACCATTCTAAATAAGAGTTGGCATATTTTACAGACGGACCCCCATCTGACAAGTTGGATTGAAGATAATCCTCAAATAACTTTTAGGAAAAGTAGATCTCTCAAGGACAATCTATGTCGCAATGATGTGACATTGGGAGGTTGCCTACAGAATACCATAGTGGATGGTTTTGTTTGTTGTATGAAATGCAAAGCGTGTAAAACCAGTAATAGCTGCAAGACATTGACTGTTCCAGGTAGATCAGACACTTTTGTAATCAGGGGAAGTTACAATTGTAATACGTCTTACTGTGTGTATTGCCTGATATGCCCGTGTAACAAGCTGTATGTGGGCAGTACAATTCACAATGCGAAGAAGAGAGTTCTGGAACATAGACGAGCTATTAAAAACTATGATAAGAATTATCCAGTAGCTAGGCATTTCTTTAACCAACACTTTGGCAACGAGAATTTACTTAGGTTTGTAGTCATTGATCAAGTGAAGATCAGTAAAAGGGGTGGTAACAGAGAAAAACTGCTACGTATTTTAGAGTCTAGATATATAATAGACTTTGAGACGTTGGAACCTATCGGGCTGAATTCAAGTGAGGAGTTGAGTATCCATTTAGGGTAGTCATTTGGCGTAGATTTTTTGATACAAGGTGAGGAAGTGAGGCGGCATTTTTTAGAATAACACTTTTATTAATGGTGACATGTATGGGAAGATAAAAATAATATTTTTTAAAAAATATTCAGTGGTTTCTCTTATCAATTGCCACAGTAAAAGAACATGTATATCTGACTATGTAATTTGAAAAGGTCCACTATATGAGTTAGATCTGCTGATATAACATCTAGGGCAGCAAGATATTGTCCAAGGAAATCTTTTTGAAGTATATATGTCCATCAAGATGGTATGTTAATGAATGGTATTCATTCTAATATTGGTACAAATATTTAATATATTTAAATTACCGAAGACCTATAAGGAATACAGTAATACTTAAATGTATTTATACCCACTTGGGCGCTGTAGGATTAAATGGTAATAATGGTAATAATTTCGATTTGGGTGCCAATAGAGGATATAGTTACAATATCTGAGAATATTTATAGTTTTTTAAGAGGATGATCAACTTTATGGAATATTTATATCTTGTATACTTTAATGTTGGATTAACTAATTTTAGAATCTATTAACATCATTTAATATTGTATTCTTCCTTTTAGATTTTATATGTTGAGCAATATCATCATGATATATTGTACGAAAGGATGGTAATGAATATTAGAACAAACTGGAGCAATTTTGTAAAAAAATGGGGTACAAATTAATGTGTGAATCAATTCTTTGGACACTTTAAGATGGCCGCCACACTATGTGTTTTATGGTTGATGTATTTAAGAATTGTCCGTCATCTATGTTTGTGATTATTTGTTTTTTAAGGTGAGCACTTTAGCAAAAATTTATCCATGAGTAAGGCGGATGCCGAAACGCGTTGGATGTTTCATGCTGGAATAAATTAATTCAAGGAATACTGTATTTTGGAGGTGTCCTGGTTCTCCTGTTATTTCAAGGGAGTGTTTGAAGATATATTAGGGCTTCTCGGAGCCCATCCAGGACCGCTGTATGGGCTCCTGTATTCCGGGACTTGTGTTTGGAATATATATATATATATATATATATAAATAACTTTATATACTTCAGTACTTTGGTACTTGTTTTATGTTGGTAGTTGCAAGCTCCAGGACTTACCACCATGTATTCAGACCGATCCCACAAATGGATTATCTTGTAACACCAAGGGTCAGGCCACGAGGAAACATAGCAGCACCAACTGGGAACTGACCACAGGTAGAATAAATGACTCCCTTGAAAAGATCCAAAGACCCAGGATTGGTATAACAAGTCTTCATCTCAGTCGGGGAGCGAGTACAACTGGGAAGTGTTGCATACACGCAGAGGTAACAATGGAGTTGGAGGCCCCTCCGGTAATCTGTCCTGTGGTATGGTGAGTACCCCACCTCACTCCCCTTAGACTGTTGGTGGATGGGCTATTTTGCATGATGTGAGCATTTATTTGTTCTGCTAGCAGCACCTGAATTCAAAAATATAAACTTTCAGGTATGGTTTCAACTGTGGAAGCACAGGGAAAACTAATATCAAATAGATAATTTTTTGCACAAACTACTGCTGACAGAAAATACTACTGGCACCGCGGGCGCTATGGGGACAGGTATGAGAATCCAGCTAATACAGGAGCAGTTAGCGAAATTACCTGAAAAAGAATAGCCAAGAAGTGGTAAGCTGAGTTACCATAAAAATATATTGGTGTGGAACAAGTCCCAAGAAGCTTAAAGATTTTCACTGAACCAGTTTATGAAGATCCAGACCCGGACATGTTGAATGAGTGGCCAAACAGGCCCAAGGAATACTCACAAACAATGATGAAAAACTTAATCAAATATGCTTTAAAAGACCACAAAAAGCTGCTTGAGGAAATTCACAAGCTTAGTGCAGAAATGAAATTTCTATGGGACTTTCATGATTACCAGTCTGGAAGAACCTAAACGTCCACAGATAGTATATTAATGTATTTGTGGATAGTCTCACAGACCATCAAATGAAACTGAGTACAAGCAATCAGACCCAAGTGAAAGTGATGCATCAGACAGCAATATGTCAGATGTTTCTATGCTCAATCAAGGTCTACAAACAAACAACAGTATCAACAGGAAGGATTTTTAAAGCAGTTTCAAATGCTAAACCAAGAGGACAAAACAACATTTTCAGCGCAATGGGGGAGAGACAGAGGGGGACATGGTAAACAAAAGGAACCAATATGCAAAAGCAAGATTTAGAAAAAGAAGTAATAATGCTCGTGGGAATGGCAACAAGGGCAAAACAACCACAGAAATAAATTTAGTCAATCTATCGGATTGTAAGTTATCCTAGAACAAATTGAGTGCTTGTTGTGCGGATTGTCCTTCTGTCCATCTGCTAACTTAAATTGTGCACAAATCAGGATTGATCTGTTTTTTTTAAAGAAAAAGTTGAAAAAAATGGTTCCATTTAAGGCCATCCAGAACTCAAAGTAACATTTCATCACAAAGACCGAGTATGCTCTGTATTGAGAACATTGAGGAACATTGAGACACTTCACTCTTTAGCCGCACTTGATGAGTACACCATTGGTCATGGGAATACTTTACTGAACCTTGACAATTTCAGCTTTGAGGTGGACAATCCATGTCACAGTAGTTTGAAACCCAAATGTACTATTGTACCAGCCATTCACTGTGATACAGTTGAGGTCTTTGAAAAAAGTATTATCATAGAGCTGAAGAAAATAAGATATGGAACTAAGGATAACACTAGCAATACCCTTTCAGAGGCTCAGTTTTCAGCATTAGAAACACTTCAGAAAGATCCCTCCAATGTTATCTGTCAATCTAATGAAGGTGACAATGTTGTGGTAGTCTCTAAATCTGATTATTTAAGTGAATAGAAAATACAGGTTGGTGAACTTAATTGGTATGCCCCATTGAGCCTCTCTAAAATTACATCTTCTAAACAGTAATATTGGGAAATGTTAAATGAGTAGAAAGACATTGGGCTTCTTGAGTGTGAGAATATTTATTTCTCAAATGCTGCCATCCTAGAATACATGTGTTATACCTTCTACTGAAACTTTACAAGGATGCAGACAAACCTCCAGGGAGGCCCATTGTCTCTGCCATTGGGTCTTTACAAGAAAATACTTATCAATATATAGACCACTACCTCAGACCATTTTTCACAGCACTTCCCTCGTACATAAAAGACACCACTCACTATTTGACTTCGATTGGAGGCGGATTGCATGTTACTAACCCTTTATGTAGACAGTCTGTATACCAGCATTAGGTATAGCTTGGGGCTTTAGGCAGTTAGATATTTCTTTAGGACACGCTTCATCTCCCTGCTATTCCACACTGAGATGCTGCTGGAAAAGACCCTCTATTGCCTCACCAATACATTTTCATTTTTGACACTCAGGTGTTTAGACAGCCACAGGGAACTATGATGGACAACTGTGTCACCCCCAGCAATTTAAATAAATTCAGGGGCTGGTGGGAAGAACAGGTGTCCACACATGTTGAACGTTTTGAAGACCCGGTGATCATGTGGATCAGATTTATTGACAATATTTGCATCATCTGGAAAGGTGATGAAGAATCTGATGCTAATTTTGTCTTCATTCTCAACAAAAGCACACATAACATCCAAGTCACAGCACAACTCAGAAAAACTAATATAGTGTTTTTGGATGTAGATACAGAGTTCAGAAATGAGCAATTACATACCAAGTTACACCTCAAGCCCACTGTGGGCAATAGTTTTCTTAATTTCAGTAGTGCTAAGTATCCAGGCTTATTTATACCATACTGTATGGGGAACCATTATGTGCAGAACATAATTGTAGCACTGAGGAGAATTTTGAGGAAGAGAAAGCCATCATGCGCAACACATTCAAGGACAGAGGGTATAGTAATAAAGTCATCAAGCAAGCATGTGCCAAAGTGGACCAAATCTCCAGAATAGGCCTAGACTTAGTCCCATGACAGACAAACCAGACCAGGTGAGATTTATCACCACATTTTCTAAACAGGCTTATGAGATAAGGAAGATTTTCAATAAGAATTGGCATATCTTCAAAACTGATCATATATTAGATCAGTATCTGCATGAAACTACCAAATCACATTAGAAAAAGTAATTCCCTTAGTGACAAATTGAGTCACAATATGATCACCTATAATGCCACTAACAGACAAATAGGGGGGTCACCAGAGGTTTCTTTTGCTGCATGCAATGTAAAGCATGCAGCAACCGCTCCAGTTGCCGTAGCATAACATTCCCCAATAGTACCAGGGAGCATTATATCAGAGGCAAATACAATTTATTGTGTGTAATGCCTTATCTGCCCTTGTAACAAACTGTACATAGGCAGTACCATTGATCGTGCCAGAAAACGGTACTTGAACACAGACATGCTATTTGCATAATGACAAACAGTATCCGGTAGCCAGGCATTTCTCAGAGACACATTCTCATAATGAAAATCTTCTCAAAATTGCAGTGATAGAGAACATAAATTGATGGTACTTGAATCCAAATATATTTCGGATTTTGATACACTGGTGCTAATGGGTCGATACATTTATAATGATAAATGATTAATTTATTTTTCATGCATTCAGCTAGTAGCATGCTGAGCTGGAGGACTTGCATGACTTCCGTTACATTATTAAGACCGCATGCAGACACTATGGCTACTGTGAAAACACCCACCAACTCATCGATACTGAAATTGCAACATTTTATCTGGTAAACTTAGAGCTCGTAGCATGGTGAGTTGTGTGATCTGGTATTACTTCAGCCACTTTATCAATAACTGTATGCAAGGACCCAGACTACTTTGAGAACCCCATTGTCTCATTGATACTCTAGCGAGATACCCATCCTGCATGATTAAAGCATACCCGCAGAAGTCATATCATGATTAATTGCTGAAATTTGTTATTGTGCAATATTTGTTATTTTAACCTACTTGGGCATTATTGGCTACTCATTTTGGGATATATTCTCTTGACATGTACTGTATATAATAACTTTTTCATCTTTATGTCGTGCATACTACATTGTGTGTGGTGAAGATTAATCTTCGGTTTACATTATTGCATTTTAACATTTAAACATTTCTGGTCTTTGGGTAACACTGGAGGACTCTGTATTCCCGAATCCATTGGTATGCATTGTGTTGACATAATATTCCACAAGGCACAGGGGGCAGAGTGTCAGTACAAGTGCTCATGCACTACTTCTCTTAGCATTTGTTGTTTTTATTTGCAGTTAACATCTCAAACAGTCTGTTAGTTAATATACTCCTGCCATGGTTCCCAACCTGGGGTCCGTGACACATTCCCAGGGTGTCTGCAGTCCTGGGCAGGCAGAAAGGCCCTTCTCCAACTGGGGCCTCTGACAGAAAAGTGTATGTTTTTATGTTTATTAATTCCTTTGTGCAGCGGTTTTAAAAGTACTACAGAGCTATCGTTCTGGCAAAACATAAAGATAACATTGATGATTATTGTACCTGCTGGAGAGAGATGGGAACTTTGTCTAGTGGCAGTTTTGACTCATCTAATGTAGCGCATATGTTTAATATGCCTGCTTCAAAGAATGTGTGTCATGCAAAGAACAGTATTTTATATGCCTAGCACAGTGGGTTACTTAGTTTGTTAGAGAGATTATTTTATCATTGAGCAGTTCATAATTTACAATCTTAATCTAGCAAAGTGAGCTATACATTGCCATCAAATAGCTGCATGCAAACTGCATGGCACAAATTAGAAAGTTATGTTTTTTCCCAGTCTGTCATTTTCATTATGCTATTATAAAAGGTGTGCTTTTGTAGAAATTCCTTATTTTTTATTAAAGTCAACGCTAACTACTGTGTTATGTTCTGATTCCAGAGTTTTTGCTCCTCCAGACCAAGCACTCTTAGAAAATGCCTACCAGTTTGGATGACACGTGAATCGTACACCTTGTAGTCCTTCTGAAGTGCTCCAATACCCTACACTGGTACAAGAGGTGCTATTAAACAAAAGAATTACACGTGGCAGAGAAGTTATGGAGAGGAGAGAGGCCCTTATCGTTTTAATCCCTTCCCCCATCACATATTTATGTTAAAAAGTTTTCTCAGATCTTATGTACCTAAAAAAACGAGAAATCACTTGCGAAGTGCGGAATATGACCTGAAAATTCAGCTTTGCTAAATAAAACCGAACATTGAAAAGTTAGTCGCTGAGATGCAGAGCCAGCAGCAGAATAATAAAACTGTAGTTGACAGCAGCATGCAAAGGGAGGAGTGGGGCTTGGCCATGGGATGGAAGAGAGGGGAGAGGGAGGAGGAGAGTGTGCACCTAAGTGAACATGTGTGTTTGGCCGGCCATCCCAGGCCGGCCAAACCCACATGCGCACTTAGGTTTCAGCAGCTCTAGGGGTTTCTTGGATAGCACTGTGCTGATCCAATGCTTAAAACCTTTGCTAGCTAAACAGGCATTTGCGGTGAGCAAATCTAGAGTGTCGCTGGTTTTGTAGGGTGCTCCTTACTAGAGCTGCTCTCCACCTAAACTTGGGAACTACCCAGAGTTCTCTATTCTTTTTTGCATAATTTATGTGTCACTCTAACCCTGAAATGGATTTGTTTTGACTTATATATATATATATGCATACAAACAAATAATTTAAAATACAAATAATCAAATAGGAATATTACACATATTTAAACAATATTCTAAAAAGTATTCAACTATGAGAATAACAGATATAGCAATTCCACTCCAATCTGTTCAGCCGTACAGAGAGCATTGGAATTGGAGGGGTATAATTTACTATTCCCACTCCAGTCTGTACAACAGTAGGGAAAGCGTTGGAATTGGAGTGTTAAAATTTACTATTCCCACTCCAGCCTGTACTACATAAGAGACACGTTTTTTTGAGGTCCATTCATGGACTCACAATAATTATACCTCACTTCTTAGCATTCTAATAATTATGATGTTTCTGCTTTCCACTGTCATACATTGTACATTTTCATTTTGTGACATTGCTTTGAAACACTGTACAATGTCACTTGTTGTGCAGCCACTTTCCTGGGATTCTGTCTGTACATTCTCTGACTGCTCAATGGGCACAAGTGCCAGGTGTTGTTTTCTGTCAGTCCAGTAATCATCCCTAGGCTCCTATAGACATAACAGAGTATGAATGAAATCTTTATTGCATGATTGATCAAAATCGTCACCACAAATTACAATCAAAGGAGAGAACGCCCATTAAAATGCAAAAAGCGGTTACCAACATAATCACACATATAACCCATAAGGGTGCATAAATCATATTACCTCCTAAATAAATACATAAAAATATGAATAAAATGATCCTATCGTGCAACCACCTAAAGTTCTACTGTTGCACGAAATAAGCATCCATTATCCCTCTTTCGGTGAGCACTTTCTGATTATTAGATCATTTGGACACTGCCGTGACTAACGTTCCGCGAGACTCACTAATTAGCCCATCTCTTGGGGATAGGAGTACAAAATGATGCATTCCATGACCCCGTCATGTATACCACAGAGCCTTGCCAGACTCAAAGGACCTTGCCATGAGCTACTAAATTCAAAATTTGATGAGCTGTATTAAGCTAATAAGGGGGACAGCGCTGACTCCACAAGGCCACTTAGATTCATAGTAATACAGTGCAAATGCAAGCGACCATAAACCCAGAGCTGCTATAATGCTCGACCCAGTGGGTAACCTCTGACATCTCATCGTTCCAGCACCCAGACCGATCAAGAAGAAATGTGGGGTAACTTGGGTGGTAGTAGCCATTTCGTCAGTGTCGTATCTTTGTAGACCCCACCCCTTCTGTGAGTACCTGCACTGATTTGGCCACTTGCCTGGTGTAGGGCAAATCTCAGTTTAATAAACAAAATCCAAAAGCAGGCTAGTTCCATGGTTTTTGCTGCGTTTGGTTTTAAGTCATGTCTTTCATTGTAACAGTGCAGTATGTCGAGGCCCCTTTTGAGCTGAATCCGAGTTTGGATGAACAAAACCAAATCATCCACATATTGGATTATGGGGAGCACAGATTGTCCCAGTCTCGGAGGGAGCATATTTCCTCTAAGCAGCTCTGCACCCAGATCTGCTGTGTATAAGTTAAAAAGGGTGGGGACAATAACACAGCCCTGCTTTAGGCCTTTGTTGGTAAGAATCTTCTCGGTAACATGTTTGTTTGTGCTTTGTATTCATACCAAGTGGCAGAGTATAGTGCGATTATTGATGCAAGCAGCTTCCTTTGTATCCCTCAGGTCTCCAGTTTCTTCCAAAGGATGTGGCACACCACCCCATCGAAGGACGCACTATAATCCATAAAACATGCAAAAAGCGGGTGAGATGATGATTTTAGTCCATGTTGACCAAGATATGAAAGTGCAAGGGCATTATCTAACGCAGACGAGCTAGATCTGAAGCCAGTTTGATATGGGGGAATGATGCCATTTGCTGATATCCAGTTTTCTAGCTCTTGAAGCAAGACACTTGCGTAAGCTTTGCCAACTACATCTAATAAGGCAATCAGCCTATAATTTTCAGGATGGGTGGTAGTCCCCTTTTTTGTAAATGGGTTGAAGTATTGAGCCCTTCCAGGCCTCTGCAACCACCGAAAACTGTAAACAGTCATTAAATAGAGCGGTCAGAGGTTCATCCCAATACATTTGATCATCTCTGAATAAGCTCCCCGGAAAGCCACTGAGACCGGGAGCCCCATCTCGCCTCATATTACCAAGGATCAATCGCACAGCTTTATTAGTGACTGTTACTGACGTGTCATCTAACCCATCTGCAACGCAGTATCCACCAGCGAGTTCTTGAACCTCTGTGTACTTTGGGTCCACATAAAGATTTCCCATGTGCCTTTCCCAGTCACTGGCATGGATCACATTGACACTGGTTTTGGATGTGTAAAGCAAGGAGCTGATATGATACCAGAATTCTTTACTTTTATTTGACGGTAGCAGTGCAACCAGGCATTTCCAGCATTCCTCAGTCCCTTATGCCTTCAATGACTGCAGTGCTCCTTTGTACTCTTTTCGTGCCAGCCCCCTTAGGACTGGCATTGCAGGGGTTCTATTCTTCTTATAGCGCCTTTCTACCTGCCGGCACCTCCTTTCGAACTGTATACATTCCGTGGTTGCTGGCAGATTATCCACCCTTTGTTTTTTTACCCCCAGTATGGCCAGCCTGCGCTATGTTGCAAAGGTGAGCTTAAAGATTCTTAAGCACATGCCCCCATTGGTCAGTTATCTGACCAGCACCATGTTCGAATTTTATTAGGCCATTGGCCTGCTTCCTAGCCTCATTTATTGTTTTGCAGGCTGCACTCCATTTAATTTGTTTTGTTAATGGGCATAGGCCTGCAGTAAATTGACGGCCACTAGCTGTGTAGAGTTCATGTCTTGTTGCGCCAAGATCAACTTTTTTTTCAGATTGTGGTCACTTTCTCTTCTATAAGCCACCTTGTAGCTTGAGCATCTGCACATCAGTGCTGGGCTTACAAAGATATCATCTATTGTGGATATATTTCTAAAAGTTGGTTGTGTCTGCTGCTAAGCTGCTGCAGTCTGTCATTTGGAGATCATGTTCATTAAGGAAAGTTTCTATAACTGATCTTACTGGGTCTCAACAGGGCTCTGAATCGTGACCAAGCCGGCAAGTGTTGAAATCTCCTGGCATCACATATTCATGACCTGGATGGCCATAAACAAACTTATTCTGCAAGTCCAAGATGGTTTTAACCATCTTCTGTTTCAACTGTTACCGGTATGCTTTTTTTTACATAAGGCTAAGCCATAAATAGTTATCACTTGCATTTTGCTCGTTGATTTCTCCCAGATTACTAGTTTGATAGCTCAGTTTAACGTAATGTATATTGCAAGATCTCCAATGTATCTTCCAAACAGGTTTTTTTTTTTGTAGGCAGGCGACTGGTTTGTGGTAAAGCACTCTATAGTCAGAGGCTCTGCAGAGCATGTTTCTTAGAAGCAAATAATATCTACCTCAATTACACAGTTCTTGATGCTGGAGCTGGCTATAAGGGATGCTAAACCGGCCACATTCCAGCTAATTAGTTTGATAGATTTATATTCGGATTTTAAGGGAGGACATTTATAGTTAAACATAATTTCCCTTTGGTAGATGGAGCTGCAGGGAGCCTTTCCCATCCTTGTGCCCTCACTATACCTTGACCGTCCTTTATACCATCAGAATGACACTCTCCTGTGTTCCTTGTCAGCTGTATGGTTAGTTTTTCCTCTACCATTAGTGGTTTCATGACCGGAGTTCCTCTCAAGGTGCTAAATGTTTTCCTGTCCAGGTGTGTTACTTGGTTACCTGGAGCTAAAACTCGTTGATACCATTCTATGACTGGCTTACTAATTTTAATACCCCAGTTTTCCAGGGGCACTTCGTATTTGAAGATTCTATTGATGTTACTTTGTTCAGACCATGTAGTCAGTGTGGATTTGTTCTAACTAATCCATGTGTAGGTGTTAAAGTTCACAGCTAGAGGGTCTTCCGATGTCAAATTTTCGAATACAGATATATAGTGTAGTAATCGTAGAATGTTTTATCTATTGAGGATATCCCATGGCCCCTGAGAAGCGTACAGTGGAGTGAAGAATATGGTCAAGTGATCGATAATTTCTTGAGAGTTTGTTGACTTGATGTCTAATGCCCTTGTGTATTACTGGTCGGGCTCAGGACTATGCGTTATCAAAGGTTGAGATCTTTTATCTCTGCACAAGACCTCCACCTGGCCCAACCGTGATCTTTCTGCGGAAGGGATCATTCCTTGTAAGTCTTTGTGTTCTTGCTACCCTCTATTTTGCTTTCCCTGTTTCAGTGTTGTACTGCTTGCCTATTGTGTCCAGCGGGGTTCTATCCCCTTTGCCCTATGGAGTTCAAGTGTGGTATCTTCAGGGGTTAAGTGCCAATCCATGGCATGCACCCTATTTTCTCTATCAAGTTTTTGTTTTAGGCCTGAACCCCCATTATTGGCATGTTGCTTATTATTCTGCCCTCTTTTTAAGTTGCCTTCTGTGATACTCCTCCTCCCCTCCAAGCCTGGTTGATATATTGCTGGTATTGTCTTAGGAGTGGCCCAATATGCTGTTTCCAACCCCCCCCCCCCATGTGCTCTGGATCCTCTGCGGGCTCTATCCCTCCAGCATGTGCCAGACCCTTTGTTGTCCTTGAGTTGTCTATTCCATTGGACTGGCCTTCTGATATAGCGGATGCTCGGCCAAGTTTTACAATCGGATCCTCCTTCCCAGAGCTGGCCGGTAGGGAGTTGTGATCTTCTTTGCAAGCCCAAGCGTCCTTGTTCCTTGTTGTCAATGGTTTGAAATTTAGGGTCAACGTTGGTTGTCTGATCTTCCCCGATTGGTCAAGTGCCCATTGTGGGAGCAGTCGCCGATCTCTGCTTGAAGATTGGATAAGGCTCCAATAGATCTGGGGAGTTAATAGTGGCTTTGGGTGTTTTCCCAGTGTGTTGCTGTCTGATTTTTCTTTTGTGGCTTTGAGTGTTTTTTTTCAGTCTCTTCTTCTTTCTTCTTGTTAGTTGTGGCTGTTGCTTGTGTCCCATGTCCTACTTGCACAGTTGATTCGAGAGTTAGCTCTAGTGGGGGAGAGTGGATGTACCATGAAAGGAGGCTCATTCCTTGAATCGTTCTCATTGCTTTCCACCCCCTTGGAATTCGGTGTGGGTGACCCGCCACTGTAATTTGGTAAATGGAGGTAAAATCGAGGCAATGTCGTTCTGTGGAATTGACAGGGTACCTCCAACCCTGAGGGGAGGTGATAGGGAGATTAAACTAAGAAGGATGGAATCGGAGTACATAATCTGACTTAACAGTAAGCACCCGTGGGGTTTAAACCAGGATGAGGAACTTTTTGTGCACATTGGGTAATTTTTGACCTTGCATGTACAATAGTGTCAATTATGATTGAGCCATTCAGAATCTGTTAACTCAATTGGTGTTTTAATATTGCCCATTCCCCGGGAATTATAAACCATCTGGATGTGTATTATTCATTTATTAGGTTTGAACAGGACTGTCATTGAGTATGTTGCTTGGAAGTTTGACAACAACTGACTATTATTTCTTAATATTAATTGTTTCTCAGTTGGGCATAATTGTTCCCATTTTTTAAAAGATTGAAGATGGAATTTTTTATGCATGTATTTAAAATATGTTAGCTGAATTATGTAAAATTGGGGTAGTTCAAATTTAACTTTAGGATTTACTGAAGATTTATTTGATGTCTATGATGACGAACGAAATTTAATACATGGGAGGGGGGCCTCTGTAATGACTTCGGCCAAAGAAGAAGACCGTTATGGTTGAAACGCGTCACCAGTACAAGTCATCTTAGTGAAAGTTGATTTAAGCCTTGAATAAACATCGTGGTTGTTTGGAGTACCAGCTCAGAATTGCATTTATTTTTGTCATATTTTATGGGCACTGTGCCCATATCGGTGCACCAGCTTCGAAAGGCAGCAGCAGGAAGAACAGCAGGACTTGGTTTGTTAATATATATATAATTAAAAAGGATTTGAATAATTTGCATGAATATTAAAATTGTAATGATAATTTGAATGAATTGAATAAATGAAAATAAATTAAAAATGTTAACTATTGAATGATCAATTAAATAATTATTAATAACTGAATAATTAATTGTTAATAATTCACTTAAAAACCTCACAACTATGCCCCTACAAACAAGCCAGCCTGCACCTAATATATATATTTAAAAACATTTGATAATTACACAATTTACATAATTATCAATCAATAAACAATTAATAAATTAATGAAATTGTAAATTAATTATCATTCAACTAACTTCCCACCCTATACCTGTTCAACCCAACAATCTCCACCTAATATATAATTTTAACAATATAATTTTCAGACAATTTACCTAATTAACAATCAATTACTTAATTATTAATAAATTATTGATAAGTAACAATCAGTTGTTACTTACTAAGCTTCTCACTCTATACCCCTACAAACCTAACGACCTAAGTCAAATATATATCATAATATTATTATATTGCATACTTTACATAAATATCAATCAACTGAAAAATTACTTATACATTAATAACAAATTATTAATTAATTATTACTTAATTACACCCTATACCACTACAAACCCAATAATCGACACCTAATATATAACTAAAAAATGTAACTACACACTTTACATAATTGATAATCAATTACATATTTATTAATAAATTAATATTTTATTGTTAGATAATTATATGTAATTACCTTCCCACCTTGTACCTCTACAAACCTCATAACCTCTGCAACACTATATATTACTAATAACAAATAAATCAAAAACCATAAATCATTAAAAATTACAAACTATATTTAAAAATATTGTCAACAAATATTCAAACAATATTTAACAAATAAAATTAATGAATGAACTAAAAACATAAAGAGAATTAAAAAACAATATTTCGTACAAATATATTATTGAAAACAGTATTAGCAACACATATTCTTGAGAACGATATTACTTTCCTAAAAAAAAATCAATACTCTTGTCAAGGACATTTCTGCATTATGATATTTTTGTATCACAATATTATTTTTCCGGTATTCTTGTATCTCGGTATTTAAAACTCGACTTTTCTGTCTAAAGAACGAAGTAACCACCCAAAACACACTACAATTTCAAGTTAGATAATTTGCCTAACTTATGCTAAGCACCTGTCAAGTATGTTTTTTGAAGCACGACGCTCAAATCCTTGGCAACGATTCCAAGGTCCTGCTAGGAGATTTTTCATTCCCTCTGCCATTTATTCCTACAGTTGCACATGTACATGAGAGTGAGAATGTACATGACAGTGAGAAGGGAGGGTGGGGAGGGAATGGGAGGCGGAGAGGGAGGGGGATGGGCAGGAGAGAGAGAGAGGGGGAGAGAAAGAGAGTTGGATTTAAGGACACAGCCGTTTCGTTCAGAATAGGATTTTTTACTGTCCCAGGACTGGCTTGAGCCTGGATTCACTCAGAACCCTAAAAAGAGTACAGGTCAATGTGATTTTGTCTCTCAATTTAGAAGCCTGATTATTAAAGATATTATTAAAGGTATCTGTCTTGAGTGACAGTCAAACAATACTTGATAAAAGTCACCTGAACTGCACTGGTACTAGAAAATTCTGATTGTTCAAACAGCAAATTCAACCTCAAACTAAAAAACAAACAGACATGTACAAGCTCTCCGGGGTTCTAATGCACTCTTCATTGCTGCAACATTCTTTACCTGTTGTTTCTGTTTCTAGTAACGTGTCTCAACCTATTGCCTGAGCATCACTGCGTGCATAATTGGTAGGCTTGACACAAAATCCTATTTGGTCAAAACTCCAAAATATTTTCCAAAATATAGTGTTAATCAAATGTCATGTGTGACAAATTATCTTGGTTTTCTGCACACAATATTCAAGAGTTGGTTTTCTGAATATTAAGGGATGCTCGAGAGTGTTCTTGGCTTTTGTAGATAACACTCGTATGTATTTTCCTAACACATCAACCCAAGTGCTGGTGCTCTGCCTCAAGTTTGCTGGATTACTGAAGAATGTGCGACGTCATCATTCCTTGTAAAATTAACTGATGCCTGCATAATTAATAGAATGCTGCTTTTCTTAAGTTTGATGCTTATCTTCAAACCGAAAAACCACTTCGACTGATATAGTTGAAGGCAAGCAATTTTTTTAACTGAGGTGTGGCCTTAAATAAGGAGCCACACACAAAGTGGTGCTCGATCTTGCGGGATAAACAACAAGATCAATAGAAGTTAGAGGAGGCCAGGTGCAGCCGTCTATCTGTTGGTCCCTCACGCACCATTTTCTTTTCTTTAATATTTTTAATGGACTTTGGCTGATTTCTTGCTTTGGTTGCTTGGCAACAGAGTAAAAGTGAAAGTAGGGTAGGTCTTGTCCTCTGCATCCCCTCAATGCACATTGTCAGTCCCCTGGCTGAGCATATTTAGAAGCGGTATTTGAGTTGCCCCGTGGTAGAGCAAGTAGGGGACCTCATTTGTGGAACACCACTTTTTGCTGTAGCTTGTGCTTATGCAGCCAACCCTTCTAATGCCGCTCTCCGAGAACAGGATTAATTGGTGGACTTCCTGATCGCAGCCAGTTAGCGACTACAGTGCCTCTGGTATCCTTGCTGACTCAGGAGTCCTTCGTTAACCCAGAACAGTAAGGCAGACATTTAGCTATTCTGGTATACTGTAAAATAGAGGAAAAAGGGTCCCCGACTAATGATGAACACGGCTAAGAGACTTGAGGAGTTTAATACCTCGAGGTACTCTGCCCGTCCCTTCAGTCGGGTACCATTTTCCTGTCCCTCTAGAAGCTTTTTTTTAAGTATACCCAGCTTGCACTAGAGTTATACTGCTTGAATTATTAGTATCTAGTTTTATTTAGTCTTCCAGAATAAATGTGCCAATAGATTCAGTCGCTAAAAGATAGCAAATCTTGCACAAATTTGGCATAATACATCATAGTTTTAAAAATTGCAGTTTTATTATTATGGCAGTACAGTGCAGCTGTCTAGCTTCTATGCAAGTGAGACACATCAAGAGTTTGAAACGTTAACTCCAAACCATGAGCAATCTATAGAAACAATGTTGATGAAAAGTTAATTATGATTTGATATATCCTTTTCTTACTTATGCAGATTTGGTAAATTCTATTATATATTATACCCATTCAACTGCAGACCAGCAAGAGGAAAATCTGTCAAGGCTTTATATATACTTGTTTGAAATGCAACAAGTAGGTGCTGTCCAATGGCTTTTGTGCACCGAAATCTGGTGCATGTTTTTTTCTAAGCAATGGGGAATATTTACATGCCCTTAGCGCCTTCGGAGCATTACCTTTTGTGACACTCCGGTGGCGCTGTGCACTGCGCTATATTTAAAAGGCGGCGCTAAGCCACTTCTGTGTAAATATGCCCCATGTGATGACCTACACGGCTTGTGCGCCAACTTCTGACACATACATGGTCGTGCATTTCCAATATATCATTTCAAAGAAGGCAATCTTTCACATTGAATTTTATGCACGATTACAGATGCAGCGAGAAAACGATTTTCAACTACTTTTTCATTAATGCAAAGAAAACCTCAACATAACATCTTGCAAAGTGTGATGTTTAGTCCAGTACCCAGGGGAGCCATCATTCATAGAAATACCTGAATTTCACAAATCAACCATGTAAGTAGTGGAATACCAGAAGTTACATACTTTCCCCGAGGAGACAGTGAGAGAGTATATATACTACTGAGACATCATCCCATACTTAAAACTATAATAGGACACAATAGCTCTTCATCAGACCCCAAACCTTTTCGAATTCATGCAGGAATACTCTTCATTCAGGTGAAACCCTGTATGAATTACCACCTTTTCAGGCGCAAATAGCTTCAGTCCATTCATCATCAGAAATCTCTCCAAGATCCTGTTCCCACAGTTCCCCAAATCCTGTAGGGGAAGTGCTTAATTTGTAAAAGAATGTGTGTTGGTGCCCAAGACTCTCCTCAGAATGTCATGCCCTTCTTAAACTATGATGGGTCTTTGTTGGGATTCCTCAATTCTAGAAACTGCCTTGTTAAAACCGTAATCACCTTATTACAGTGAATTTACAAATACATAGTGAATGAGAAACAGGTTTGTAAAACTAGGCTGGAACAAAAATACGTATAGGCACCAAACAAAAAGTAGCTCCCACTAATGAATTAGAAAGCACCGAAACAGGCCCACTTCTGCAACTTGGGCCATGCCTAAATTTGCAAAAACAAACTGTGTTGGTGTTTTGCAAGCTATGAGCATCTACATGCATTTGATCCTGCCTCGATCAATGTTTGTAGTAAAATCAGAGATCTTAGCAGTAAAAACTGGCCCACCAGACCATAAAACAGGACCACAAACAACCAAACGAAAAAGCCCACATATTGACCCATCAGACCCACCGTTCAGGCTCTTCCAGATTGCTCTATAGGTCAACCCAACACTGGCTAATCCCCACTTAGAGCATCAGGGGCCTTATTGATAGTTAAAGTGCACTGTGCCAACGTGCTCCTGTGCATGCATGCACAAAGTCATTGGGGGTGTCTATGTAGGAGAATGTGCAGCAATATGTCATTGGATGGCAGGTAGATCTGTCTCTGTATGAGTGTGTGCTGCAGGCCTCCCTTACCTCCAAAGAGAGGCCTGAATCATCAAGACCAGTACTTAATTTCTAAAAACCAATTGTGCCAGGGCCCAGGGTATTCCTCAGGACGCTACTGCATTGTGCACCACATATGGGCCCTCCTAAAGCTGCCAAATACCAGTATAAAGACCATATACTAACCATCACCCTCCCACATATGTGACAAACTGGACTATGCTAGGTTACTCAAAAGTATAAGGCTGACCTGGACACCCTGGTATTTTTATTATTACCTTACATGGTATGTCAGATTGTTAACCACACTGCTCCTGTACACATTTAAGAATTATACTGACAGCACTACCATGTAAGCGGCTGTCTTAAAAGCGTGCCAATGCTATAAAATAAGTGGTGGTGCTGAACCCCAGCACACATTAAGGACTGATCTAGGGCATCCAGGTTATTCATAAGCTTTCCACAGATTAGTGATATGGCTTTGCATCTCAGTGCTCTCCAATAACTCATTCCTCAAATTGAGTGCCTTTTGGGACGACCTTACATAGGACATGCCAATGGAAGTAGTGCAAGACCTCCCCCTCAGGCATTATGTATTCCTCACTGAGTGCTCAGAATTGCGTCATGGTTGTGTCCACCCATACATCTTTAAGGGCACTGATTTCTGTTATATCCCAGCGCTGAATGCCTGATAGGCCCCGTACTTTGGAAATTCACCATTAGTCCCACAGAGCGGTGCTCCCCATCAGGCTCGTAGACCACCCCATCTGGTGGAGCATCTCATCCCACACCTGGGACCACCACTCTGATGCATGTTGGCTTGCTCAATCTATTGTTTTGCCCATAAGGGGCTGCTCTGTAACCTCTCGATCCCATGAGTACCCTATCAAAACAAAATCAAATCAGGATTTGTAGAGAGCAACTACTCACCCATAATGTGCTCAAGTCACTGAGGGGGTTTGTCCTCTGAGATTCAGTTGAAGAGCCAGGTTTTAAGGTCCTTGCTGAATTGAGGTGGCGATGGTGACTACCTGAGGCAGAGGAGCAGGGTTTTCCAGCTCTTTGCCGCGAGGTAGGTGAAGGATCCGTATGCAGGTACAGTGGCTTGTGCTTGTTGAGCGGTACAAAGAGGTCTGGGAAATTAATCCAGGATAAAGCTTAGGTTACGTGCATGGTTTGTTGAAGTGAGGGGGAAGTGCTGAGACTGGATGGCCACCAGGAGTCGTCCCAGACTGATGTGGAAGGTCCCAGGATGAAGATCTCCCTCTTTTCAGAGTTGAGCTTGAGGCAGCGGTCCATCATCCAGGGGCTGACGGCTTCCATCCCCTTGTGGAAATTCTTCTTGGAAGTTGTGAAGTTTTTAGTCAGTGAGATGATCAGATGGGTTTCGTCAGCATGGAGACGATGTTCAGCCCATGGTTCCTGACGATGGATGCGAGCGGGGCCATGTAGATGTTGAAGAGTGTTGGGCTCAGGAAGGAGCCCTGTGGAACTTCGCAGCTTATCTCCGTAGGTTCTGACAGGTAAGGCTGGAGTCTGACTCTCTATGTGCTGTCAGACAGGAAGGAGCATATCCAGTGTAGGGCCTTTCCATGGTTGCCAGCTGTTTGGAGTCTGGAGCAGAGGGTGAGGTGTGAGACCGTGTTGAAGGTGGCTAATAGGTCCAGTAGGTTGAGGACTGCTACATGGTTGTGGTCGAGAAGCGAGTGATGTCATCTGTGGCGACAGGAGCGGCAGTCTCCATGCTGTGGTTGCTCTTGAAACCTGATTTAAAGATGTCCAGGATGTTGTTGTCCTCGTTGTGCTTATGAAGCTGAGCGTTGATGGCCTTTTCAATGACCTTGGCTGGGAAAGGCAGCAAATAGATGGGGCACTAATTCTTAAGGTCCATGGGTGTCTTCATATACGGGCACATCTTGGCATGCTTCAAGTCCTCTGGGAAGGCACAAAAGCAGCCAGGCTTAACCCTAGAGGCAATAGATAAAGTAATTATGCAACACACAAACAGTAATGAAGTGAAAACACAACACAAGAAACATCCCACACTAATTTTTAAAAAAACATAAAGTGATTTAAAGAAATTATTTGATACCAAAATGACAAAAATACAATGAGTTGAACCATTGATATGCAATTTCAAAGATTTAAGGTAAATATATACACATAGAAGCACAAAGCTATATTTGTGGTTAATTGGTCATGTAAGACAAGTTAGGGGTTTGGGCTTACCACAATGGAACAAGGGCCAGGTAGAGGGACCATGTTAATCCACTTGAAAAAGTCATCTTCTAAAGTCTAATGCAAAGAGTTGCCTTTACGTTTTGCAGGGAGAGCATCGCAGATTGTCATTCGTGTAGCGTCAACAGCAGTTCAGGTGTAGCAGATGGTGGTCTCTGTGACCTAAATTTCCTGCTGGGCATCACAAATGGTCTTTGCTGGAGATTCACATTGACAGCCACCACAGGCTGATGATGCTGTAGCACGAAGTGCAGATCTTGTATTTCCGGTCATCAGTGGCAGTCACTGTAACGCAAAGAGTCGGATTCACCAGAGCTTCGTGTCAGCACACTGCTTGGATGGCAAGTTCTTGGCCTGAATGGGCCCATTTATGATTACAAAGAGCCCAAAACTTGGGGCTTTCTCCTTCTGTTCAAGGAAGAGTTCAACTGGTGCCACATCAAGGGTCAAGGACCTAGGAGGCACCTCTTGGGGATAGGGAATTTACTCCAGCAGGGCTCAGGTAAGTCAAATTGCAGGTCCAGTCAGGTCCAGTTGCAGCAGGATGGCTGGACATTTGCAGTGAGGTCTCTGGAGCTTATTGTGTCCCTGTAGCTCAGAACAGAAGGTCAGTCAGCTGACGCTTGAAGTCAGTTCAGCCTGGGATGAAGGGTGCAGGTCCAGTTTTCCTTCTGAGACAGCACAGCAGGCCTCAAGCAGCAGGGTAGTCCTTTTCTGTAGCATCTACAGGTCCAGGAGTGTACTGAAGAGTAGGTTTGCGAGTCAAATTTGTATGCCTAGGGCCCCCTTGAAGTGGAAGAATATTCTTGGGTTTACCCGAACAAAGGTGTGTGGAAATTCCTGCCACCCTATCCTAGTCCCAGTCCATCTGGGGGCACAGTAGGCAAGTGTGAAGTCCTTTGAGAGTGTGCTCGGCTAGTGACTCAGAAGTACAAGTCTGGTAGGTAACAGCTCCAGCTCTACCCTCATCATGTCATAATGGTCAATTCTGTCTATACCTATTTGGTGTCTGGGAGAAATACATTAAGGCCAACTCATTGCCAACTATGCCTAGTCATGTGACCCAGAAAATAGGCTGCAGGCACCTAATGGTTAAAATAACAAAATGGCAACTTTCTAAATGTGGCATTTTTAGAATTATAACTTAAAATCTGGCTTTACCATTAAAGAGAGTTTTAAACTAGAATCACTTAGAAACAAAACATTATGGCCCTCATTACAACCCTGGCGGTCGGTGTTAAAGTGGCGGTAAGACCGCCAACAGGCCGGCAGTAAAAAAAATGGAATCACGACCATGGCGGAAACCGCCAACATAGACAGCCACTTTAACACTCCGACCGCCACGGCGGCACAAACAAACACAGCGGCGGTCACCGCCAACAGACAGGCGGAAGACAATGTACCGCACACACTATTATGAGAGGCCAATCCGCCACCTTTTCAGGGGCGGATTCAAAGTGAATAAAAACACAGCGGAAACAAGACTTGGAAGGGAAAACACTCACCTCTACACAACCCACGAGGAACCAGGACGCCATGGAGCCTGAACTCCAATTAATCCCTGTGATAGTATTTCTGCTCCTCTACCAGGAGCACGAAAGACGGCGGCGACGACCACAGTGAGTACTGCACCTATAACACAGGGAAGGGGGGAGGGAAAAGAGAGTGACACACACACACACAACACCCCCACCCCCACCCTTGTTGTAGTTTAGCAGCGATTAGATTAAGCATTAACAGAAGACATCTGTATTTAGTAACTATTGTGAACATTTCGCGGAATCCATTTTGTATTCATGGCATCCATTTTCTCTGCCACATGCTGCCATGTGCTCACCATGTGCTCTGTCCTACCTTTCTGTTAACTACTCTTGAAATCTGCCTAGTGACAAGTTATATTTAGCATCTCCCACTTTCGCACATGCTCAGTAAGGTCTGCAGCTGTTAGTCCTTGAAAACTGTTAGCTCCTCCTACCTGTCGACTGTGCATTTTCCACATGACCTTACATGTATACAAGTCTTGCTTCTATAATTGTACCACCTCCTTTTAGCCCCTGCATGGGTATAAAAGGACCATGCTCTCTCAGTTCAGTGTGCTACTTCAAGCATTACCTAAGGGTGCTGTTTGAACTGTAGTACCACCTCATGAGGTTAATAAACTTTGTCTTTTATTTCAGTTCCTGTGCCAACTTCTTCCTACATGGTCTAAGGACTTTGTGCAGAGAAAGGTGAACCCCTTGCACTAGTAGGCCTTGCTGAGGCTTACTTCAACAAATTGGCGCCCGAACAGGGACTCATCGGTGACTCGGATGCCCAACGGATTGGTCGCGACGAAGGATTGGGATCTCGCTGCGGACGATCAATGCCTGAGGAGACCCGAGTCTTGGCAACCACAGCGTTTTTCCCTTCTTTCTGATTTGACCATCCAGGTGGTGCCGGTCCTCGACTGAGATCCTTTTTGTTCATTCGTCATGCAGTGACCATTTGGTCGATTTTAGAACTTGGCAGTTGGAACCTGGACACCCTGTGATTGGTAAGAGCTGTTTTACGGCACTTGCTGTGGGTTTTGATGCCTTTGTTTGGTAATGTAGTGTAGCACTTCTTACTGTGGCTCTCGTGTTTTGGGTGACTAGTCAATTTGTGTCTTTTGAATTGATATATAAATTGCAATTTATATAGGCAGGTTATGAGGAGAATTTTCTCCAATTTAATTTTGATTTGAACGGCACCTTAAGTGCTACTTTGATTATAATATTGCATATTTTGCACTATTTTTGGCATGCCTGTTTTTAGCGCACTTCGTAGGATGTGTTGCTTTTGTAATGGTACCAATTTGAGACTGGAAGAATCGCAACCGGCACCCCCAGAGGGGACGCCAAATAGAGATATGTATGTTAAACATGGTCTTTCTTCTATAATGTACAGCACATTATGGAATAAATACACTCGTGCGGATCCTGAGTTACGTTGGCCTATGCATGGGTCATTTGATTTGCGAAAGATTGAGTATGTGGAACAATGTATGTGTAAGCGAAAGTCTAGGCAAGATATGTTTGACTGTGTACGAATGTGGGAGAAAGAAGTGCGTGGACGAATGAAGCGTGAGCAAGACTTGCTTGAGAAAGAGCAGCGGAAGAATGTATATGTGAAAGCATTGGAAATGAGAAATAAAGAAATAAATGACTTAAAGGAGCTGGAAGAGAAAGAACGTAAATTACAGGTAACTGGCCAATACACCGTTAGCCAACCTCTCTATCCTATCCTTAATAAACCACATGATGATTTATTGTCAGTAGATCGCCCTCCACCTCCGTATGTCGTCCCTTCTGCCCCTCATGAGTTAGCTAAGGTCTCCAGTTCGGAGCAACAGAAGATGCGAGACAGTCACTCTATGTTGCCTGCTGACCGTGTGTCTAAAGATACTCCAATGCCCCTCCCATGGACAGATGAATGTGAGACTGCTTTCAGGCAGCTGCGACGAGCCCTTTGTTCCGCACCAGTGTTAGGTACTCCAGATTACATGAAGCCTTTTACACTTTACGTACATGAGAAAGATGGATGTGCATTGTCAGTTTTAGTACAGACACATGGAGATAAGCAGCTTCATTGTGCATATTTTTCAGCAGTACTTGATCCTGTCGCTCGAGCGTTGCCTGGGTGTTTTCGTTCAGTTGCCGCAACAGCTGTGTCAATACGTCAGAGTGAAGGGATAGTTTTGTCACATAAGCTGTTGGTGTTAGTACCCCATGCGGTTGATGCTCTTTTAAATCAAACAAAGACACAACATTTAACTAGCGCCCGTATAACAGGATATGAGTTGACATTGCTGGCTCCTCACATTACACTGAAGAGATGTGCAACACTAAATCCAGCCACTTTGTTGCCATATCCGGTGACTCAGCCTCAGTCACAAGAAACACATGATTGTATATTCCTTACCGAAGAACAGACAAAGGGTCATATTGATTTACAAGATACGCCCCTTCCAGATGTAGAGGGGGAACTGTGGGTTGATGGGTCTTGTTTGAAGTTGCCAGATGGTACGACCTCAGCTGCATATGCAATCACCACAATACACACGGTAGTGGAGACAGCTCGTATACCACAGAAGTCAGCTCAAGCAGCTGAACTAATAGCTTTGACACGAGCATGTGAGCTTAGTACTGACTTATGTGTGAACTTTTATACAGACAGCGGCTATGCTTTTGGAGTGGCTCATGATTTTGGTTTACTTTGGAAGGTGAGTGGCTTCCTCACATCCCACGGGATGCAGATAATGCACGGAGAATTAGTGCATAACCTCTTGACTGCATTGACATATCCTAAGAAACTAGCTATTGTGAAATGTAGTGCACATAAGAAAGTGACCGATAAGATAGGGCAAGGTAAGGCTCTTGCAGACCGCGTAGCACGTGAGACTGCGATGCAGCGAAGTACTACTTCTATGTATGTAGTGAAGTCACAAGCTGAACGTTGGCATAATGCTAGACAAGACGTATTAGATATACAGAAATCTGCTTCTGTGAAAGAACGTGAGCAATGGTCTGAAGATGGAGAATTGGATGATGAGGGCTGTTGGCGGAATAACCAGATGGATAAATGGAAATTGCCTATAGCTTTTGAACAACCTATGGTTCAGATGGCACATGGGCTGGCAGATGTTGGAGCTTCAACAATAACGAAGTTGCTTACACAAGGTTGGGAGCATCCAGAAATTTCCAGTACAGCTAAGAGAGTAGTACAGTCTTGTTTGATCTGTTTACAATACAATCCTGGAAAAGGGACACGTACTCCTGCGGGAGGGTTTGCTACACCAACTGTACCTTTTGAAGTTCTACAAATGGATTATATTCAGCTTGAACGCTGCAACAATTTAAAGTATGTCTTGGTGGTGGTTTGTGCCTTCAATAAATGGATAGAGGCGTACCCCACAAAGGATAATACTGCCATTACCACAGCGAAGGTGCTTTTGAAAGAATTTTTCCCTAGGTTTGGTGTTTGCAGACTTTTATGGAGTGATAACGGACCTCATTTTGATGGGGAAGTTATTAAGTATGTCCTGAAAGGATTAGGGATCAAACAGAAGTTCCATGCGGTTTTCCACCCACAATCAGCAGGGTTGGTGGAAAGGTATAATGCTACTTTGAAGCTGAAGTTAGCGAAGATACAGGCTTCCACATCCTTAACTTGGCCGGATGCATTACCGTTGGCATTATTGTCTATTAGGTCAGTGCCACACTCCCGACTCGGCCTTAGTCCTTATGAGGTGGTATTCGGGAGGCCAATGAATATTTGGGGAGTTCCTAAGCCAAAATCTGTATATGATGTACCTTGTGTCCTTATGAACGATTATTTGGCACAGTTAACCGACAATTTGGTTTCTATTCATCAACAGGTTCGAGAAGCACTTCCTGACAGATCTACAGGTGAAGGCCATGAACTCTGACCTGGTGACCAGGTGATGATTAAGGGGGTCATTCTGACCCTGGCGGTCATTGACCGCCAGGGCCAACGACCACGGAAGCACCGCCAACAGGCTGGCGGTGCTTCCTGCTCAATTCTGACCGCGGCGGTAAAGCCGCGGTCAGAAAAGGGAAACCGGCGGTTTCCCGCCGGTTTTCCCCTGGCCAAAGGAATCCTCCATGGCGGCGCTGCAAGCAGCGCCGCCATGGGGATTCCGACCCCCTTCCTGCCAGCCTGTTCCGGCTGGCGGGAACGGGTGTCGTGGGGCCCCCTAACAGGGCCCCAGCAAGATTTTCAGTGTCTGCTTGGCAGACACTGAAAATCGCGACGGGTGCCACTGCACCCGTCGCACCCCAGCAACTCCGCCGGCTCCATTCGGAGCCGGCTTCATCGTTGCTGGGTCTTTCCCGCTGGGCCGGCAGGCGGCCTTTTGGCGGTCGCCCGCCGGCCCAGCGGGAAAGTCAGAATGACCGCCGCGGTCATTTGACCGCGGTGCGGTCTTCTGGCGGTCGCCGCCTGCCGCCCGCCGGGGTCGGAATGACCCCCTAAGTCTTTTGAAAGATCAAGCAGCTTGGAACCAAGGTGGCAAGGCCCAGAACAGGTGCTCCTTGCGACAAGGACAGCCGTTCGAGTGACAACCGAAAGAACTGGGTCCATAGTACTCACTGCAAGAGAGTGCTACCTAACTTGGTGGAACCTGCTGTGCTGACCGATCATCGAGAGATTTTGACTACGGAGAAAGGCTGTGCTATATCACCTGACGAATCTGCAGAGGTCTTCCCGGACCATACGACTTCTGGAGTGTTGCAATATAATTTGAGACCGAGGAAATAATCTGATTTTTTTTTAAACAAACTGGTTGAGCTACCGCCCTGGGTTAGTGAAACGGAGAGCCAATGTGGCAAGGGGGGGGGGATCAGCCATGAATTAGAGTAGTGACACCCATCTTGGCCTGTGGTGAAGAAATCAGTGGCTGCCCAGGGATAAGAGCTCCAACGATTGTTTTTAATCCATTTCTGAAAGGGTCGATTATCACTGTTGTTAAAATGAATAACAAACTGATCATTAGTACTATGGGGTTTGTTGTTGTTTTGGTGGTTACAGCAACAATCACCTGGTTTGTTGAAAAGAAGGCTCCTGCTCGTGAGTTTTTTGTTGCCACTACTCCAGTACCGCAGGATCACTATTACTTTACGCTTCCCTTTCAGGAGCAGAAGCACCGTCAATCGTACTTCAATAATACTTTCATTCAGATGTTGCATTATACTCATAATGCTACAAATACTACTAACTGTTGGGTATGTGGAATGATACCTGCGCATCAAAAGAAAGGAGGAACACCTTTCATTCCTCTTCTTTTTTCACACAATGGTTCTTGTCAAGCTTGGTACACGCTTTTGTTTGCATCTGGAAAACGTACAGAGGGCGGACTTCTTTTTTGCCTTAATAAAGTATGCTATCAAGACAAAGATGGGTATCCCCTAGACAAAGGAACTAAATGGGAATGGGAAGAGTATCAACCGGACAAGGTTTCAATACCATATGTCTTCACAAATATAAGAGACTCTGGGGGTCATTCCGACCCTGGCAGTCCAAGACCACCAGGGCCGGGGCCCACGGAAGCACCGCCAACAGGCTGCCGGTGCTTCAATGCCCATTCTGACCGTGGCGTTAAAGCCGCGGTCAGAAAAGGGAATCCGTCGGTTTCCCGCCGGATTTCCCCTGCTTGGGCTGAATCTCCATGGCGACGCTGCAAGCAGCGCCGTCATGGAGATTCTGACCCCCTTCCCGCCATCCTGTTCCTGGCGGTTTTTACCGCCAGGAACAGGATGGCGGGAACGGGTGTCATGGGGCCCCCTAACAGGGCCCCATAAAGATTTTTACTGTCTGCATTGCAGACAGTGAAAATCACGACGGGTGCAACTGCAACTCCATTCGGAGCCGGCTTCATTGTTGCAGGGCCTTTCCCGCTGGGCCGGCGGGCGCTCCTTTGGCGGGCGCCCGCCGGCCCAGCGGGAAAGCCAGAATGGAGCGGGCAAATGGCGGTTTCCGCTTGGCGGGCGGTGCCCGCCGCCCGCCAATGTCGAAATGAGGGCCTCTGACAAGAAAGAACAATTTGTGATTTCTGTTACAAAAACTAAAGCAGATTTATGTATACGTAGCATTGGGCGAATTGCAGTAGGGATAAGCTATTGTACCTTGATTTTAACTATTGAGGGTGTAAATAATAGTAGTTTTACAGCTTCACATAATACATATTTTGTTTGTGGTAACTATGGATATTACCAACTACCTGTTGGGTGGTCAGGTGTGTGTTATGTATCTTTTCTATTACCCCCTGTGTTTTTGGCCCCTGCATCATATCACCGAGATTTTAAACTGTTCAATGACATCATTAACAATAGATATAAAAGGGAAATAAGTACAAATGAGGTAGACCAAACGGATACTAGCCTGCAACAATATGTTGATTTTAATTTAGGATTGTTCCCCTTTGTGGGTGCTGCGTTAAACAGTAGGAAAGTGAGATGATTGACTAGGGTTGTGGAAGCTGTTACCAATCAGGCAGCTCTAGCACTTGGGAATATTACTGAGGAGCTCCAAATTGCGAAGATTGTAGCGCTCCAAAATCGTATGGTACTTGGTGTGATATTAGCTGACCGAGGTGGTGCATATCGTATCATCGGTAGTAGTTGCTGTGTTTTCATTCCCAATCGCTCACCTTCAGTATATGATGCAATATCTAAATTGCATAAAATTGCTGCAGAAATCCACACAGAGACTTGTACTTGGACTTTTTCTGGATGGTTTTGGGCTCTTGTTTCCGCCTGGGGCTGGAAACTACTGACTACCCTGTGTGTAATGATTGCAATATTTTTCACATGCTGTATCTGTATTCAGTGTGGTCCAATGTTCTGCTCCATGTGTATTACTGTTTGTATGCCAAAGAAATATTACAGAAATGAAAGCACAACATATGTTAGATAAGGAAATAGCTGAAATGATGAGCATAAATATACAAGATAAATATTTAGATTATCCCAGAAAGACGAATGTCTTCAGCTAATGCTGAAAGGGTCATCTGTTATAGTTTAGCAGCGATTAGATTAAGCATTAGCAGAAGACATCTGTATTTAGTAGCTATTGTGAACATTTTGCGGAATCCATTTTATATTCATGGCAGCCATTTTCTCTGCCACATGCTGCCATGTGCTCACCATGTGCTCTGTCCTACCTTTCTGTTAACTACTCTTGAAATCTGCCTAGTGACAAGTTATATTTAGCATCTCCCACTTTCGCACATGCTCAGTAAGGTCTGCATCTGGTACTCCTTGAAAACTGTTAGCTCCTCCTACCTGTCGACTGTGCATTTTCCACATGACCTTACATGTATACAAGTCTTGCTTCTATAATTGTACCACCTCCTTTTAGCCCCTGCGGGGGTATAAAAGGACCATGCTCTCTCAGTTCAGTGTGCTACTTCAAGCATTACCTAAGGGTGCTGTTTGAACTGTAGTACCACCTCATGAGGTTAATAAACTTTGGGGGTGATTCTGACCGCGGCGGACGGTTCCCGCCGAAAGACCGCTCCGCGGTCAAAAGACCGCAGCGGTCATTCTGGCTTTCCCACTGGGCTGGCGGGCGACCGCCGAAAGTCCGCCCGCCAGCCCAGCGGGAAACACCCTTCCCACGAGGAAGCCGGCTCAGAATGGAGCCGGCGGAGTGGGAAGGTGCGACGGGTTCAGTTGCACCCGTCGCGAATTTCAAAGCAGACACTGAAATTCTTTGTGGGGCCCTGTTACGGGGGCCCCTGCAGTGCCCATGCCATTGGGGCCCCACGACACCCCATACCGCCATCCTGTTCATGGCGGGTGAACCGCCAGGAACAGGATGGCGGTATGGGCTGTCAGAATCCCCATGGCGGTGCAGCAAGCTGTGCCGCCATGGCGGATTCCCATGGGCAGCGGAAAGTCGACGGTACACCGCCGGCTTTCCGCTTCTGGCCGCGGCGGTACAGAATGCCCGGCGGAGCACCGCCAGCCTGTTGGCGGTGCTACCGCCAACCTCCGCCATGGTGGTAATTACCGCCAGGGTCAGAATGACCCCCTTTGTCTTTTATTTCAGTTCCTGTGCCAACATCTTCCTACATGGTCTAAGGACTTTGTGCAGAGAAAGTTAAACCCCTTGCACTAGTAGGCCTTGTTGAGGCTTACTTCAACACACTCACACACAATAACATACACACCAATACATGCTGCAACATTACATTTACACCCCCCAACACCCCCTGGAAGAACTCAAGGACCAAAGGAAATGAGTTGAACGATTGTAATCATGAAAAATCCATTAGTCAAAACTTTATATACAGTATAAACAATTATGTACACCAACCAATCAAGTCTGGGTAGTGCACCATTCATAGTCCGTGGACCACTGGGCCCAAAATGCATGAGCGAGGCCCACACTAGATACCAGACTCGATACTGAGAGAACACTGCTGGGGCATCAGATCGAAATGAAACAGGCACCTCAGGGGGAAGGGAAGGGGGGCACCTCAGTTGGATGAGTGCACAACGCCACTGCTCCACGAGGGGGCTTCATGGCCATTGATGTATCCTGGTGAGTGCAAAGCCACATTCTCTCGTCTCTCCAGTGGGTGGTTTGCTCACTGCTCCATCCTGGGGAGTGCAAAGCCACAGTCTCCCAAGTCTCTCAAGTGCGTGCTTTTCCCACTGCTTTATCCTGGGGAGTGCAACGCCACAGTCTCTCAAGTCTCTCCAGTGGGTGGGTTGCCCACTGCTTTATCCTGGGGAGTGCAAAGCCACAGTCTCTCAAGTCTCTCAAGTGGATGGGTTGCCCACTGCTTTATCCTGGAGAGTGCAAAGCCACAGTCTCTCAAGTGTCTCAAGTGGGTGGGTTGCCCACTGCTTTATCCTGGGTAGTGCAAAGCTGCAGTCTCTCTAGTGGATGCTTGTCTCCACTGGTTCTGGAGTGGGCTTTGTGCCCAGAGTGCTTCATCCTGCCAAGGACTAAGGTAGTGGATGTGATACTCCACTGGATATGGAGGGGGCTTTGTGTCCAGAGTGCTTCATCCTGCCAAGGACTGAGGTAGTGGATGCCTTTCTCCACTGGTTCTGGAGGGGGCATGGTGCCAAGAGTGCTTCATCCTGCCAAGGACTGAGGTAGTGGATGCCTTTCTCCACTGGTTCTGGAGGGGGCTTTGTGCCCAGAGTGCTTCATCCTGCAAAGGACTGAGGTAGTGGATGTGATACTCCACTGGTTCAGGAGGGGGCTTTGTGCCCAGAGTGCTTCATCCTGCCAAGGACTGAGGTAGTGGATGTGATTCTCCACTGGTTCTGAAGGGGGCTTTGTGCTCATAGTGCTTCATTCTGCCAAGGACTTAGGTAATGGATGTGACAATCCGCTGACGGTGGTGCAACATGCAAGCTGCCCATGCTCCTGGAACTGACCACCTGCCTCGTACGACTGACCACTGGGAATGGCAGTCATGTTTGGGGTGGTGCCACTGGCTAAGGATGTTGCGGGGCCGCTGGCGGTGCTGGTGGCAGTGTCAGTAGCGGTGGTGCTGGTGGCGGGCTCACTGACTGCTGTGCTGGCGGTGGTGTCAGTAGCGGCGGTGCTGGTGAAGGGCTAAGTGTCTGGGGTGCTGGCAGTGGTGTCAGTAGCGGTGGTTCTGGTGGCGGGCTCACTGACGATGGTGCTGGTGAAGGGCTCAGTGTCTGGGGTACTGGCGGCGGTGTCAGTAGTGGTGGTGCTGGTGGCGGTGCCGGTCGTGGTCTTGTCCGCCATGCAGGTTGGCGTCGACGTGGACCTGCCTTTGATTTTCAGACCCTTCCCCACCTTGGATGGTGGCACAGCTGTCTTGCCACTTTCAATTTTTGTTGTGACTGAGCCCGTGGTAGCAGGTGCTTTGGCCTTCTCCCTCCGGGATGTGGTCAACTTTTTCTGTTTTGGAGGTGGTGGAATGTCCTTGCCCTCGCTCCTTGGGACACTGGCAGCCCTGTTGCTTGGTGCACTCCAAAATCCCGTTTTTGCTGGCACAACTGTGCCTGGTGATGTGGTGGCTGAGGTGCTGGGTTGGGACCTGGAAAGGTGGGCCCTAGGGGGCGGACGGGTGGGGGAGGTGTAGGGATGAGGTCAACATTTGATAGTAAATGTTTTTTAGGCACACTGGGACGGGTAGATGGAGGGGGTATGGGAGTGGAGGAAGAGGTAGTGGTTGTAGGAGGTGTTCGTTTGGTGACTTTGGGTGAAGGTGCATGGGCTGTAGGCTGTTGTGAGGTGGATGGCTGTTGGGTGGGTGTGTGACTGCATTTGTGTACTTTGGGAGGAGGGCTCATAGACACACTGGGAGAGGACACAGGGGATGTGTGAATGGTAGTGGGGGTGGTGATTGCACGTGAGCGATGTGTGGTGATGGGCGTGCTGGTAATGGAGGTAGTGGCCGAGGATGTAGTGCATGCAGGTGTGAGTGGAGACGAGATAGGGAGGGAGGAGGGAGACGTGGAGAAGGGGGACACAGTGGAGGAAGTGGATGTTGGTATGTGTGCATGGGTATGATGCTTGTGTGAGTGCCTGTGGGATGTGTGGTGCTTATGTTTGCCTGAGTGACCCTTGTGTGCTGAGGTGTGTGCATGCTGGTCTGATGGTGTGCTTGGGATAGGCTGAGGTACAGGGAATTGGGTCTGGGTGGAGGAAGTTGGAGGGGGGAGGCTGGACACAGGGACAATGGCTGCCATCAGTGCTGAGGCCAGAGCCTGAAATGCTCTCTGTTGGGCTGCCTGGCCAGAATGAATGCCCTCCATGTATGCATTTGTTTGCTGCAACTGCCTCTCTACACCCTGGATGGCATTCAGAATGGTAGACTACCCAACAGTGAGGGATCTCATGAGGTCAATAGCCTCCTCACTGAGGGCAGCAGGGCTGACTGGGGAAGGGCCTGAGGTGCCTGGTGCGAAGGAGATGCCCACCCTCCTGGGTGAGCGGCCATGGGATACACGCTGAGGGGCTGCTGGGTTGACGGTGCTGGTCGGGGGTGGTGGCTGTACCTGTTGATGTAGTGGGCACAGAGGGGCCTGCCACCGCAAGGGAGCTCTCATCAGATGAGGAGTCGGTGTCGCTGGTCTCTGCTCCTGTCCCCGCCGTGGAGCTCCCCTTGCCCTCCATCCCACTAGTGACTTCAGACTCCGTTGTCTCGCCCTCCAGGGCCATGTGGGATGCAGCTCCCTCCTCCTCCGGTGGCACTGCTCCTCCGCCTGATGATGCTACTGCACACAAGAACAGGGAGACCACAAAAAGTGGGGGGGGGGGAAAGAAGAAAGACATGTTCAGTGCATGCAATACCGCTACCGTTGGCGGACACTACAGACACAGCAGCCCTCTGCGCTACGCCATGCACTTAGAGTTCCCTAATTAATCACAGGGACATGGGGTACAAGGCCTATGCCCGATTGCTGCACACATGGAGGTCACAAGAGCCTGACTAGGTGTAGATGGCTCTTACCACTGGTGGGGTTGGGGTGCCACATAGCCTGCCTCACAAAGGGTCCTTGCCTACAAAGGTTGCCCTGGCCTAGGGGAACCCACTACCCACCTCCCCAACGAGACACCTCCTAAAACGCGCAGAGTCGGCTGAATGAGAGTGTACTCACCCCCTTGTGGCTACTGTGATGCCCTCAAGCGCCCATCCAACTCCGGATACACCACCACCAGGATCCGGAACATCAAGTGAGTCATGGTGCGACTGGCACCCCTCCCACATTGGGAGGCCATCCCCAGCTGGGCCTCTGCCGTCTTCTTGCTCCAGCGGCGAATGTCCTCCCATCTTTTCCAGCAGTGGGTGCTTCATCTATGATGGACCCCCAGGGTCCGGATGTCCTTGGCGATGGCAGCCAAATATCCTTCTTCTGGTCGGCGCTTACCTAGAGGAATAGTACAGTGGAAAAGGAAAAACTTTAACCGTCCGGACCATCACAGTCATTGGCCCACATTCCCACCCTTGCCCTGACGCACATACATTCACCGCCCACTCATGCAGGCCTCAGTTCCCCCCATATCTTCCATCCACACAACTCCAAACAGGCATTTCCCATACAGCATGCTCACAGTGCACTCACCTGTTTGTCTGGAGGACCGTAGAGTAGCGTGTACTGGGGGAGGACCACATCCACTAACTTGTCCAACTCTTCCGAAGTGAAGGCAGGGGCCCTTTCCCTAGACACATGAGCCATCGTCGCTTCCAGACTGAGGTCACAGCAGCACTTGCAGTGTAGGTCCTCTCCTGTCGAAGGTCAGGTATCAAGTGAGTGAACAGAGTGAAAATGGTGGTCACGTTCACGGCGGTGGCATACATCGTCATTGGCTCCTGGGACCCATAGGGCCCAATAGGGCCCAATGTTAACCAATGTAGGATTGTGCCACGATCTTCGACCGCCTACCGCAATGGTGTACAGCGCCAGCGCAGTTACCTCAGCTGCCATTTCAGGGGGCCACATGGCAATATTTTTAATGTGTCACACATATCTAGGCCTTGCATACACACAGAGACAGGCAAATAGCGGATTGACAAATGTGTGCAATAGATTCTTTTTTTACTACCTCATTGTTGGCTGACTCTGTGCTCGCTATTCTCGTCCATAGAGCACGTCCGCTGGGGCAGGTGAGGAGATGGCGGCATCCTCCGGTGTACAGACCGCTGGTGGACCTGTCGACAATGGAAGAGAGTCACATACAGATTTGATCGTGCAACAATCCATGAACTGTGTGCCCAGTTGGAGCCAGACCTGATTTCACCTGTCCGCCATCCCACAGGAATCCCCGTCTAGTGCAAGTCCTGTCAGTACTGCATTTCCTGCCAATGTGCCTACTGTCAAATTACGTAGCTTGTCAATACAACTGTCCTGATATTATGTAGTCTCCAAACTACAGTGGCCATAGCATCAGGGATGGTCCAGCCTATGTTCTCTAACGTGTTGTCCAGAGTGTTATCTGCCCTGCTTCAACACATGTGCAGCTACATCGTTTTCCCTCAGGTGGAGGATTTGCCTACAGTGAAAGGTGACTTCTATGCACTGGGACATATCCCCAACATCATAGATACCATTGATGGGACACATGTGGCCTTGGTACCCCCGCAGGAGTGAACAGGTGTACAGAAACCAGAAGAGCTATCATTCAATGAATGTGCAGATGGTGTGTTTGGCCGACCAGTACATCTCCCATGTGAATGCCAGAATTCCTGGCTCAGTGCATGACGCTTACATTCTGAGGAATAGCAGCATCCCTTATGTGATGGGGCAACTCCAGAGGCACCGTGTGTAGCTAATAGGTGAGGACAAGGACCCTATACCCTGTAAATAGTTGTCTGGGTCTGGGATTGTCCCTAAGGGCCTGCTGTATGCTGCACAATTTTACTTTGTGACGACAGGTACCTTTTCTGAGGAGTATGGTCCATCTGGAGGTTTTATGGCAGCTGTGGAGCCTGTGGACAGTGAAGAAGAGGAGGCAGAAGAAGGGGATATCGACAACAGAAACAATATGATCCAGTAATACTTCCAGTGAGTCACAGGTAAGAAGACGTCACTGCCTCCTACATCTCATACAATTGTTAGACCTATCATATGTCTGTCACTTTCACCCAGTTTATGTACCCTGACCTGTCACTTTGCCTTTCCATTTCACAGATGTGGGTCCCACGATGTGACCTCTGCTATGTTACCTCATGGACTAGAGCTGTGTGACATAGGTATGGTGACAACACAATGAACGTTGCTATTTTCCTCAGTTATTGCAAATACACATTTATGAAAGCACAGACTGACGCCAGATTGTTTTGTGATTCAAGGGTGTTTATTTAAGTGCAAAATAGTGGAGGGGGTTGTAAAATGGTCAGGGGTGATGGTGGAGGAATGTCCATGGCAGAGTCCAGTTATTTGTCTCACAGGTGCATTGTCCAAAGGGGCATAGAAAGCGGAGCTAGGGCAGTTGATGGATGGACAGGGTGACGATGTGGGACAGAAGGATGACATTCAGGGTTGTCTTATTTCTTGGCAGGGGTCTTGGTATTGTTCTCTGGCTTTGTCCTGGATCTCAGGGACTGTTTGCGGGGTTGTTCTCCATCTGCAGGGGGTTGGGTGCTGATCCTGTGGCGGTGCCCCCTGCCCACTAGCGCCGGAGAAGGTGGTTGGCAGGTGATCGTCCAGGTTAGTGTTAGGGGCCCCTTGTTGTGCCACAGTGTCCCTCCTGGTGTTCACAAGGTCCTTCAGCACCGCTACAATGGTGACCAGGGTGGTGTTGATGGACTTGAGTTCCTCCCTGATCCCCAAATACTGTCCCTCCTGCAGCCGCTGGGTCTCCTGAAACTTGGCCAGAACCGTTGCCATTGTCTCTTGGTAATGATGGTACACTCCCATGATGTTGGAGACGGCCTCATGGAGAGTAGGTTCCCTGGGCCTGTCCTCCCCCTGTCGCACAGCAGTCCTTCCGGGTTCCCCGGTTTTCTTGTTCCTCTGTCCCCTGAACCGTGTGCCCACTGCCACTGCCCCCAGGTCCCTGCTGTTCTTGGGTTTGTGGGTTTGCCTGGGTTCCCTGTAGTGGTGGACACACTGTTGATTGATGTGTCCTGGGGACAGAGAGATGGGCCCGCTGGGTGGGTGCTGTGCTGGTGTTACCAGAGGTTGGAAGGTCTGTGGTGGCCTGTGCCTGTGCGAGGGGAACAAACTGTCCCGAGGTCCCAGGGCTGGTCATCTAAAGTCAGTTGGACAGAGCTGCTGTCATCACTGTGGGCCTCTTCTGGTGGGGGGGGGTGGACATGTCTGGAACCTCCTGTCCGGTGACATTGGGTAGGGGTCCTGCAGGGATGTAAAGGCATGATTTTCACATCTGTGTGTGCCATCGTGTGCAATGGGTGGGTGACCCTGTACCCCAGTGTTTACATTCTTGTGTAGGACCTTGTGTGATAATTGTTTTGGGGTCTGTGTGGGTATCTGTAGTGGACATGCTTTGGTGATGGGTGTCTATGCTTTGTTGTTGCATGCAGGGCTTGGTGTTGGGATGGGTGGTTTGTGATAGTGGGACATATGTGAGGTGTTGGAGTGATGGGGGTGAGGGTGAGGGTGGGGGTATGTGATAGCATGCAGGTAGGGTGGGGGATATGGTAGTAAAAATTTGACTTACCAGAGTCCATTCCTCCTGCTACTCCTGCGAGGCTCTCAGGATGCAGTATAGCCAAGACCTGCTCCTCTCATGTTGTTAGTTGTGGGGGAGGAGGTGGGGGCCCGCCGCCAGTCCTCTGTACTGCAATCTGGTGTCTTGAGACCACGGAACGCACCTTCCCCTGTAGGTCGTTCCACCTCTTTCTGATGTCATCCCTAGTTCTTGGATGCTGTCCCACTGCGTTGACCCTGTCCGCGATTCTGCGCCATAGCTCCATCTTCCTAGCTATGGAGGTGTGCTGCACCTGTGATCGGAATAGCTGTGGCTCTACCCGGATGATTTCCTCCACCATGACCCTGAGCTCCTCCTCAGAGAACCTGGGGTGTCTTTGCGGTGCCATGGGGTGGTGTGGGTGATGCGTGAGATGGTGTCGGCTGTGATGTGTGAGGGGGTGTGTTTGTGTGTGTTGTGTGAGGTAAGTGGATGTTGTGTGAGTGATGGTGTTGTGTGCCTGTGGATGCTGGTTTGTTGATGGTGGTGTCTCTCTCTGGCCTTCTATCGCAATTCTGGTCGTAAGGGTTTGTGGGTGATGTGGGTGTGTGTTTTATTTTGTATTGGGTGTGTGAGAGTGGTGTGTGTATGTGTATCAGGTGTGTGTATTTGGAATTGTCCAATGTGGTTGTGTTTTGTAAATGTGCGTGTATATTGAGCGCGGCGGTGTGTACCGCCAATGGAATACCGCGGTTGAAAGACTGCTGTGTGGATTCGTGGGTCATGATAGTGTGGGCGTATTCCTGTTGGTGTGACGGTGGAGGTTTTGTTATCGCCAGTTTATCACTGACAATTGGTGTGGTGGACTTGTGTGGGTGTCTAGGTTTTGGCGGATTCCGAGTTGTGGGTCGTAATAGCTGTAGTGGAATTCTGCCGCCACAGCGGTGTGTTGGCGGTCTTCTGCACGGCGGTAAGCAGGATTTACCGCCAATGTTGTAATGAGGTCCTAAATTCCTAACTGCTCCAAAACAAAAAGTTGCCACTTATTAAATGTCATGAGCTAGCCCATTGTCATCCTGTGGGAGAGGTAGACATTGCAATTGTTTAACTTGAATTTGAGAGTTTTTCACTATCAAGGCATGTCAAATTTAAAAGTACACATCCTTCTTTTTAAATACATTCCACCCTGCCCTATGGCTGTTAAGGGACTACTCTAAAAAGACTTATGCGCATTGAAAAAGGTTTATTTTGCCAGGTCAGAATGGCAGTCTAAAACTGCACACACAGGCTGGAAAGGCAGATTTGGGACATGTTTAAAGAGGCAGTGGGAAAGCCAATTGTTTTCATCGATGTCAGATCTATTGGCTGTGTCATGCTGCACAACACAGCGAGGGGCTATACAAAATGTGTTAAAAAAACTAAAAAATGATATGATTTGGTCAATGCTAGCAAACGTGATAGCACTTTTTCTTTTATCTTAAGCCATTTTGCACAGCAGTCTACACTGCTGTGATATATGTAAATAAGATATTGACAAAGTCAATAGTAATTGTGGAAGCAAAACCTATTGGCTTTGCCAATGCTTGTTTATTTTTCCTTTCCTACAAACCCTATAATGAGTACTCTGTGATCATGGCAGACGAGCTGTAATGGTATGCAGGGCTAAGTGTACACGAATAAAGTTGTTAGATGCCTCCTAAGGGCCATATGTACCAACAAATTTTCCCATAGACACAGAATGGGTAAAACCCTTTGCTACATCTGGCCCTAAGGGTGCAATAGTCCTGTTATATGAAATTTCAAATGACTGATTTGAGGCATGCTAATTTTAGGTCAACTGAAGTGCACCACTCTACAACTCCCAGAATTCAGTGTGGAATGTATTTAAAGCCTTCTTGTGGATGTCTGCATCAGCCGGTAATCATAACAATTAAGCTTTTCTGTTCCTGATATCAAACATTGGATCAGGTAGCAAAGAGGAGTTATGTTCTGTAATTCTGTTTCAGCCAGATTTCACTACTACAGGGTAGCTGGTGGCATTGCTACTGAACCATAGTTTCTTTTGATTTCTGCTGCCTGATGTGACTCTGTTGGCAGGAGTGTACTGCACATGTGCAGCATCCGCTTCTACCACAGTGGTGTAAGTCGGCAACCCACATGTAACATCATTTGTGGCTGAGAGAGGGGTGATTGCTTCTCTTGTGCAGGCAAAGAAGAAATATAATTTTTCTATGAAGTCCTTGGAATAACATAGTATCCAAAGGTTTTTCACATTGGGGATCGAACTTGGGGATGTCATAAGTACAGTGAATATACTCTACCACTGAGCTACATCCACTGGTCCATTAAAGAGTCTATGTAATATGCTAATTCTTTCTTCTGATAACAAGTCTTTCTGCTCTTTCTAAGGGAGAGATTTAAGAACCCCTAGCGCCTCCTTATGCCACATTAGTGTCATTGTTTTACGCTAATGTGGTTTAACGAGACCAAAATCGCCGCACCAGATTTACAAAGTGGCACAATGCATACAATGCAGCACTTTGTAACCCTTTTTGCTACATTATGCCTGTGCCAGGCATAATGTATGCAAAAGGGGTATTCCCCTATCAGGGGGGCCAAACCAAAAAAATGCCACAAAGAAATCTAAGAGATTTCATTGCATAATTTTTTTTAGTACTTTTAACGTCTGCTCGGATCTGGCGTTAAAAGGAGGCACACCATTGTTTAAAATGGGCCTCTGGGTGCTTTGCAGGATTAGCATCAGAATTTTTTACGCTAATCCTGCAAAGCTCTGAACTAGCATTAAGAATTCTAATGCTAATTCACTAACTCCATAATGGTGCGCGGTATCTTACATAGGGGTCACACATGGTGGCGTTAGAAAGGCACTAAGTGGTGCAGGAAAAGTGGTGCTGCACTGGGTGCAGCGCCTCTTTTCTGAAATCTGGCCCTTAGTTTTTTCATCTGGTTAGACATTACGATGTGTGTAATATTAACCACCCCTTGCCAAAAAACTGACTATGTGCATGTGTAATGTAACTAGTGCTAATGTAACACACTCCAATACCCTCGGATTGACTTCCCACTGTATAGAATTGCAAACAAGTATTGATTAAAATAGAATGGCATATCAATGAGGAAGAGTTGTGTATAATCTTATTTCTCACAATTCACAGACCTTCTCTGTCAGTTTCTTCTGGCCATGGTTCTATATGGCTTAGCTTAGATGAAAGTGACACAAAGCTGCATCACTCATGATAAGACCCCAATGGAAAATTAGAAAATTGAGAATCATAATATTAATCGCTAACATAAGAATGAATCCCTAGGCTAAAATCTATCATTGCTTGAATGTTTGAAAGCCTGCTCTGAACTCTGTCTAACTGTTTTGCTTTCACTAATGACCGAGCTGACAAAAATCTCTGGAATGCACTTCTCAGTTTAAAGAAGACATTTATTATTACTTCACCATGAGGTTCCTAAAAAAAAGGAAGGAGACTACTAGGCCGAAGGCACATGTTTAAATATAGTCACAGCAATGAAAGAAAAATATATCAAAAACGATTCCGAGCTATATGTCATTATATTATTGCATGATTGCAAAGCAAACGATAAAGTAAAAATTAATCACCGTAGGGCCTGCCAAGCTCTTCATCTTTCTAATGCCAGCAAGAAGACGACCCCTGTTCAACTGCGAGAAAGAGATCACCCTCACAGGAAAATGTCAAGCATTTGACATCCAATCCTGACCGAGGTCTCGGAAATTCTCTCACTACTGAGCAGGGCCACCTCTTTTATAGTTTAAACAACCATTTTAAGAGCCTTCTGAAAGGCCCTCCCCTCTCAGATGGAAATATTCAAACGTGCTGGCTACTGTGGGTCAGAGTTGGAAGAAAAACATTGAAAACTGGCCAGAATTTCAAGGCTCTCCTTAGAAGGCCCACCAGTTCCCTGCACTGAAGAAAATAAAAAAAGATGTGCTTTCTTATCATGCTATCGTGTTCGATAAGAGAAAATACAAAAAACACAAGCTTAGTTTACCATGTGGAAAAACACAGCTGAACTGCAATGTCTCAACTGCAATGTCTAATGCCACGATAAAGCCAATAGGCAGCTAATCTGAATCTAAAATGTAATCTGCCACTGGTGAACACTGAACAACTAATATGCACAGTGGTGAAACACAAAGTCAGTGGTCAAACACATCTATTTTTACTACATCTCCACCCTCTGACCAACGACTTTGTGTACTTTTCTCTTGTTTAAAAAAAGAAAACATCATAAGCAAATCAGGTTTGAATTGTATACAGCAACATAATGGAATGATAAATACAATCACTGTAAAACAATGGAAGAGGATTAACGTATTGATCTCTAAACATTTAAATCAGACACACCTACAATGAAAAGACTGAAGCTTATATATTCTGATTGGGATAATAAACGACTGAATAGTGTCTCTGGGATAGCCAGTTGGTGTAGAATTAGATGAAAACATCATGAGTTCTTATCATGAAAAGGTACATGGTCAACCGGAATGGTTTGCTGGAATATAAGTGAAAATCAGGTTTCCACTTGAAAAACAGCCAGCCAACTGGAAATTTTGTATGATGAGACTAGCAGCAGTCCCCAGATGATAACAAGCCATGGGTTAGTTCCAGTGGAAGAATGTAATCAAACAAGTATGACAGAACATCCATGGTACTCTATAGTGATCCCATGCAGAACATGAATCAATGACTCAATTTGCGCAAAATGGATCCATAGGTTTTGAACTTTTAAAAAGAGCAGCAGGAGCGTTGCACAAAGGTTATCAATGAGGTTCAGGTTTCCTCCCCGACCCCACAAGCAAACGCCGAAAGGGAGACCACACAGCACACTCATAGTCAGTAGCAAGTTGTAGTAGGATCTGCAAAAGAAACAGGTATGACTTTTCTTGCAAATAAAATTTGTCATCTGAAATGTGCTCTCCTTTTTCCTTTCCTTGTTTTATAATCAGCAGGATGTTATTGGAGACCTTTGCTATAATTTCTGCAGGTTTCTGTAGGGCCATTTGGGGATTCATCCCACAACTTAGCACTGAGGTTTTTATCTGCTGCACCACAGCTTCCCTTTCCTAACACTGACAGAAGGGATGGGCAGTCCCCTTCCCTACCAAACCTCCATACACTGCACTTATGACAGGTTGGGCAATTATGTCTCCAATTTGAATGAATAAGTCAACTTCTCCACTATTTAACAGAATAACTTTGATTTCTCCTTGGTAATCTGCATCAATCACTCCCCTTAAAACCTGAATACCTTTAAGGGCCAGCACAGATCTGGGAGCAATTAATTCAAAATGCTCTGGGGGAATCTGTATTCCAACACCTGTTTCACACAACACCATGTCTAGGGGTTTTAGTCTACAAGCTTGTAAAGCATGTAAGTCAAGACCTGCAGATTCAGGTGTGGCTCTGTAAGGAGCTAATGCTCCAGGTTTTATTTTCCAGTATGTGAGGGTATTGGTGGCCACATGTGGTTGTATTTGCAAAGCTGGAGTTAACATTTGCATCAAAAGTGTTTCAGCATTTGTTAATGGTCTATTGTTCAGCATCTAGAGGGCTTCATTTAAATGCTATCTCCAGTGTTTCAAAGTTCCATCAGATAATTTTCACAATTGAGCTTTCAGTAAACCATTCATTCTCTCAATCAGTCCTGAGGCCTGTGGATAATAAGGCACATGATATATCCACTCAATATTGTGCTGAGAACAGTAGTCCTGCACCAATTCACCTTTGAAGTGTGACCTATTGTCACTCTGGATCTGGAGTGGTACCCCATAGTATAACATTAACAAGCCCAGAGTTCTGATAGTAGTGTGCTGAGTAGCACGGTTACAAGGGACAGCAATCAGGTATCCAGAATAAGTGTCCACCATGATGCAGGCGTATTGACACCTGCGACTAATCGGTAGTGGTCCAATGTAATCAATTTGCTACATCTGTCCTGGTAACTTTCCTCTCCCCAACTGACCTTTGAATGTTTGTGGGACAGATCTCTGTTGTGTGTGCTGACAAATAGGACATTGCAAAATCACAGTTTTTATCAAATCTAGGGGAATGTGCATCTCTTTAATCTCTGTCCACCTGTAAGTGGCTTTTTCTCCCAGATGTCCACATTTCTTGTGCGCCCACTTAGCCATCCCCACCAAGTCCGAATTCTGGGTTGACACTTCTGCCTCTGAACGTTTGTATTTGACGTCTGCAAGGGTTTTGAATCAGCATTCTAGTGAGTCAATGGGACTATGAGCAGCTGTGACTTTACTCTGTTCTAACATATCCCAAATTTCCTGCCACAACTCTTTGCTCCTCACCTCCTTTGAATGAATGAACCAGTTATGTGCATGCCATGTGGAAAGCCAAACAGCTAACCCATTGGCGGTGAACCTTGAATCAGTGTAAAAATGACAAGTCTCAGGCAGCTCTTGCTTTAGAGTCTCACACACAGTGTACAACTCTGCATACACTGCATACACCCCACCCCCCCAGCGCCTTGAAACCCTCACGGGTATGTAGCGCGCTTTACAAATTGATTGATTGATTGATTGATATTGGCTACTTTTTCCTTCTCCTGTGGTAGACAACAACTTTTCAGTAGCTGAATTGTATGACACTGCTTTCCAATGTCTTTTAGTACCCATGTATTTGAATGAATCATTAGTAAAACAAACATGCTTCCTATCCTCAGGGGACAAGAATTCAGATGGTGCACTCCATTTCACTGGTGACTCTTTTACCTGTGGTACCTCCTGCACTCTCTCCTCATCTGGTACAGGGGCTTGTGACACCTGTTCATGTAGGGCTGCAGTGCCTGTCGGTCCTACTCGAGCCCTGTCTTGTATGCACCATTTCAAGGGCATGATAGTAGTCTCTTGTGCATGTCCTATATGGTGAGATTTAGGAGAACTCATCACCCACTGCATGATTGGTAGTTCAGGTTTCAGAATTACATTATAATTTGGTGTGATTTGCTCAGTATATACTAGAGCCCAATGAAGAGTCAAACGTTTTTTTTCAAAAGGAGTATAGCGCTCCACAAAGTCAAGTAGTTTTCTAGTCCAAAGCCCCAGGGGCATCCTTGTCCTCCCCTGTTTTTGCCACAAACTCAAGTTTGCATACTGTCCCTGAACAGTTACATGTAACGTAGGCCCTCATTACAACCCTGGTGGTAAATCCCGCTTTCCGCCAAGCTGAAGACTGCCAACATACCGTTGCGGAATTCCGCTACAGGTATTACGACCCACATCTCGGAATCCGCCACAATACAGACACCCACACAAGTCCGCCAGAGCAAAGGTCAGTGATAAACTGGCGATATCAAAACTTACACCGTCACGCCAACAAGAATACGCCCACACTATCACGACACACTCACAACACTACAAAACACACACCCACATTACCCACAAACCCTTACAACGGCATTTTTTTGAAAAAGCTGAGAGAGAGAGAATAGCAAACACAACACCAGCATCCACAGGCACACAACACCATCACTCATACATCCACGCACCTCAAACAACACACACCAACACAACACATCACACAGCACAATTAGCAGCTGTAGGAAAGTACCATCTTGCCTGACATGTTACCCCCATTTTTACTGAATCTGGCCCTCATTCTGACCTTGGCGGGCGGCGGAGGCCGCCCGCCAAAGTCCCGCCGTCAGGTTACCGTTCCGCGGTCGAAAGACCGCGGCGGTAATTCTGACTTTCCCGCTGGGCTGGCGGGCGGTCGCCTTCAGACCGCCAGCCAGCCCAGCGGGAAAGAGGCTTCCACGATGAAGCCGGCTCAGAATCGAGCCGGCGGAGTGGAAGCTGTGCGACGGGTGCAGTTGCACCCGTCGCGTATTTCACTGTCTGCGCAGCAGACAGTGAAATACATGTAGGGGCCCTCTTACGGGGGCCCCTGCAATGCCCATGCCAGTGGCATGGGCACTGCAGGGGCCCCCAGGGGCCCCGCGACCCCCCCTACCGCCATCCGGATCTCGGCGGTCCGACCGCCGGGATCTGGATGGCGGTAGGGGGGGTCGGAATCCCCACGGCGGTGCAGCAAGCTGCGCCGCCGCGGAGGATTCAATGGGGCCGCGGTACACTGGCGGGACCCCGCCAGTGGTGCCGGTCCGACCGCGGCTTTACCGCCGCGGTCGGAATCCCCATTGGAGCACCGCCGGCCTGTCGGCGGTGCTCCCGCGGTCCTCCGCCCTGGCGGTCAAAGACCGCCAGGGTCAGAATGACCACCTATATGTTTGTTTTTGCCTGTGTCACTGGGATCATGCCAGCCAGGACCCCAGTGCTCATAAAGTGTGCCCTGTATGTGTTCCCTGTGTGGTGCCTAACTGTATCACTGAGGCTCTGCTAATCAGAACCTCAGTGTTTATGTTCTTCTGCTTTTAAAATTGTCACTGCAGGCTAGTGACTAATTTTACCAATTCTGATTGGCACACTGGAACACCCGTATAATTCCCTAGTGTATGGTACCTAAGTACCCAGGGTATTGGGGTTCCAGGAGATCCCTTTGGGACTGCAGCATTTCTTTTGCCACCCATAGGGAGCTCAGACAATTCTTACACAGGACTGCCACTGAAGTCTGAGTGAAATAACGTCCACGTTATTACACAGCCATTTTACACTGCACTTAAGTAACTTAAAAGTCACCTATATGTCACCTATATGTCTAACCCTCACTTAGTGAAGGTTCGGTGCAAAGATACTTAGTGTGAGGGCACCCTGGCACTAGCCAAGGTACCCCCACATCGTTCAGGGCAATTTCCCCGTACTTTGTGAGTGCGGGGACACTATTACACGCGTGAACTACATATAGGTCAATACCTATATGTAGTGTCACAATGGTAAGTCTGAACATGGCGATGTAACATGTCTAGGATCATGGAATTGTCCCAATACCATTCTGGTATTGGGGGGACAATTCCATGTATCCCCGGGTCTCCAGCATAGAGCCCTGGTACAGGCAAACTAACTTTCAGGGGTTTTCTCTGCAGCTACCGCTGCTGCAAACCCTCAGGCAGGTTTCTGCCCCGATGGGGCCTGGGCAGCCCAGTACCAGCAAGGCAGAACAAAGGATTTCCTCTGAGCGAGGGTGTTGCACCCTCTCCCTTTGGAAATAGGTGTGAAGAGCCTGAGGGGAGTAGCCTCTCCTGGCCTCTGGAAATGCTTTGAAGGGCACAGATGGTGCCCTCCTTGCATAAGCCAGTCTACACCGGTTCATGGATACCCCCAGCCCTGTTCTGGCATGAAACTGGACAAAGGAAAGGGGAGTGACCACTCCCCTGACCAGCAGAGGTGCCCAGAGCTCCTCCAGTGTGTCCCAGACCTCTGCCATCTTGGATGCAGAGGTGTGAGGGCCCAATGAACACCTCTGAGTGGCCAATGCCAGCAGGTGACATCAGAGAACCCTCCTGATAGGTGTTTACCTTTCTCTGTAGCCAATCCTCCTCTGAGGGCTATTTAGGGTCTCTCCTATGGGTATCTCACCAGATAACGAATGCAAGACCTCACCAGAGTTCCTCTGCACTTCCCTCTTCAACTTCTGCCAAGGATCGACCGCTGACTGCTCCAGGACGCCTGCAGAACTGCAACAAAGTACAAGAAGACTTCCAGCAACCTTGTAACACCTCATCCTGCCGGCTTTCTCAACTGTTTCCTGGTGGTGCATGCTCTGAGGGCTGTCTGCCTTCACCCTGCACTGGAAGCCAAGAAGAAATCTCCTGTGGGTCGACGGAATCTTCCCCCTGCCAATGCAGGCACCAAACTTCTGCATCACCGGTCCTCTGGGTCCCCTCTCATCTTGACGAGTGTGGTCCCTGGAACAGAGGAGCTGGATTCAAGTGTCAACGACAGTCCAGTGGCCGTTCTGTCCAAATTCGGTGGTAAGTCCTTGCATCCCCACGCCAGACAGTAATCCTGTGTACTGCATGAACTGCAGCTGCTTGAGCTTCTGTGCACTTTTGCAAGACTTCCTTGGGGACAACCTAGCTCAGGCCCCCAGCACTGTGTCCTGCATTGCCCAACTCACTGAGTTGGACTCCGACTTCGTGGTACCCTCTTTTGTTGTGCTGAGTTGACCGTCATGCTCAGATCTTCTGAACGTCTGTTCAGGTGCTTCTGCAGGTGCTGCCTGCTTCTGCGTGGGCTCTCCGTGTTGCTGAGCGCCCCCTCTGTCTCCTCCTCCAAGGGGCGACCTCCTGGTCCTTCCTGGGCCCTGCCAGCACCCAAAATCCTCAACCGCGACTCTTGCAGCTAGCAAGGGTTGTTTGCAGTATTTCTGTGTGGAAACAACTCTGCATCCTCCAGCACGCTGTGGGACATATTCTGTCCAAAGGAGAAGTTCCTGCCACCTTCCATTGTTGCAGAATCTTTGGCTTCTTCCACCCAGGGGTAGCCCTTTTGCACCTTTATCCAGGGTTTAGTGGGCTCCTGCCCCCCCTGGACACTTGTGTGACTCTTGGACTTGGTCCCCTTCCTTTACAGGTCCTCAGGTGCAGGAATCCGTCTTCAGTGCTTTGCAGTCAGTTGTTGTCCTTGCAGAATCCTCTATCTCGACTTTACTGTCTTTCTGGGGTAGAAGGGTAATTTTACTCCTACTTTTCAGGGTCTTGAGTTGGGGTATCTTGGACACCCTTAGTGTTTTCTTATACTCCCAACGACCCTCTACACACTACACTAGGCCTGGGGTCCATTCGTGGTTCGCATTCCACTTTTGGAGTATATGTTTTTTGTTGCCCCTGGGCCTATTGTCTTCCATTGCATTCTATTGTGTCCTACAGTGTTTGCACTACTTTTCTAACTGTTTACTTATATGAGTTTGGTGTGTGTGTATATTTTGTGTATATTACTTACCTCCTAAGGGAGTATATCCTCTGAGAAACATTTGGCATATTGTCACTAAAATAAAGTACCTTTATTTTTAGCAACTCTGAGTATTGTGTTTTCTTATGATGTAGTGCTAAGTGGCATAAGTGGTATAGTAGGAGCTTTGCATGTCTCCTAGTTTAGCCTAAGCTGCTCTGCTATAGCTACCTCTATCAGCCTAAGCTGCTAGAACACTTCTAATCTACTAATAAGGGATCACTGGACCTGGCACAAGGTGTAAGTACCACAAGGTACCCACTATAAGCCAGGCCAGCCTCCTACAACAGCACCTCACACATCACCCACACAACATCATGGCACCTCAAAGACATCCCAGGTTTTCAGAGGAGGAGCTCAGGGCCATGGTGGAGTAAATCATCTGGGTAGAGCCACAGCTTTTCGGATCACAGGTGTAGCACACCTCCATTGCTAGGAAGATGGAGCTATTGCGGAAAATCGTCGACAGGGTCAACGCAGTGGTACAGCATCCAAGAACACGGGATGACATCAGGAAGAAGTGGAACGACTTATGCGGGAAGGTGCGTTCAGTGGTATCCAGACACCAGATTGCTGCACAGGGGACTGGCGGTGGACCCCCACCTCCTCTCCCACAACTAACAATATGGGAGGCGCAAGTCTTGGCAATACTGCATCCTGAGGGCCTCGCAGGAGTAGCAGGAGGACTGGACTCTGGTAAGTCATATCTTATTTTCCAAATCCCCCCACCCCACCTGCATGCCATCACATACCCCCACCCTCACCCCCATCACTCAAACACCTCATATATGTCCCACTATAACAACCCACACATCCCAATACGAAGGCCCTGCATGCAACACCCATGCATGGACCACCATCACCAAAGCATGTCCAGTATAGATACCCACACAGACCCCAAACCAACTATCACAAAAGGGCAAACACAATTATGCAAGCACAGGAGTAGAGGGTACCTCACCCACTGCACAAGATGGCACATACAGATAGTAAAATTATGCATTTCCACCCCAACAGGACCCATACCCAACGTCACCGGACAGGAGGTGCTAGGCATATCCGGTCCCCCCACAGAAGAGGCCCACAGTGATGACAGCAGCTCTGCACACCTGGATCAAGATGACCAGCCAGGCCCATCAGGGACCTATGGACAGTCAGTTCTCCTACCACTGTCACAAGCCACCACAGAACCTCCCCCCTCAGGAAACACCACCATAGCACCCACCCAGCGGGCCCATCCCTCTGTCCCCAGGACACGTCAATCAGCAGTGTGTCCACCACTACTGGGAACCCAGGCACACCCACCAACCCAAGAAAATCAGTGAGCTGGGGTCAGTGGCAGTGGGTACACGGTTCAGGGGACAGAGGCACCGGATAGCAGGGAAGCTGGGAGGACTGCTGTGCGACAGGGGGAGGACAGGCCCAGGGAACCTACTCTCCACGAGGCACTCTCCAACATCATGGGAGCATACCACCATTCCCAGGAGACCATGGGCACGGTACTGGCCAAGTTTCGGGAGACTCAGCGGCTGCAGGAGGAGCACTACCTTGGGATCCAGGTGGACTAGAAGTCCATTAACAACTCTCTGGGCACCATTGCAGGGGTGCTTGCAGACCTTGTCAACACCATGAGGGACATAGTGGCACACAAACGGGCCCCTGACACTAGCCTGGACGATGAACAGTCCTCCACCTTTGCAGGCGCTAGTGGACAGGAGGCACCTCCACAGGACCAACAGGCCAACAGCACCCTACCCCCTGCAGAAGGAGAACCATCCCGCAAACGGTCCCTGAGATCTAGGAACAAGACATAAAACATTGCCAAGACCCCCCCCCAGGAAATAAGACCCTCCTGAATGTCACCCGTCTGTCCCACTTTGTCACCCTGTCCACCTTAAACTTCCATTGCTCCCCTTCCTATGCCCCATTGGACAATGCACCTGTGAGACCAAGAGACTGAACTCTGCCATGGACATTCCTCCGCCACCACCCCAGCCCATTTCACACACCCCTCCACTTATTAGCACAGAAATAAATACCCTTGAATCACAAAACAATCTGGAGTCAGTCTGTGCTTTCACAAATGTGTAATTGCAACCTCTCTGAAATATAGCAATGTCAATGTACTTGTTCATATACCAATGTTACACAGTTGTAGGCCAGCAGTAAACATAGCAGAGGGAACAAAGTGGGACCCAGATCTGTGAAATTGAAAGCCAAAGTGACAAGTCAGGGTCCATACACAGAGGTAAAAAGGCAGATTTATGCTAGGTCCTACAATAGTATGAGATTTGGGAAGCAGTTCCATCCTCTTACCTGTGTCTCACTGGAAGTATTGAATGATGATGTTGTTACGGTTGTCTACATCTTCTTCTTCTGCCTCCTCTTCTTTACTGTCCACGGGCTCCACAGCTGCCACAAGACCACCATCAGGCCCATCCTCCTGCAGAAAAGGCACCTGGCATCGCAAAGCCAGGTTGTGCAACATACAGCATGCCACAATGATCTCGCACACCTTCTTCGTGAGTAGTATAGGGATCCACCTGTCAGATGGAGCCACAAAGGTGCGCCCTACTATCCTCCTAGTTCACCCATGTGCCTCATTGTAGCGTTCCTCTGCCCCTGTCCTGGAATTCCTCACTCGGGTCAGTAGCCATGATAGGTTGGGGTAACGAGAGTCATCTGCAAATATCAAGGGATAACTGTTAGACATCCTCCAAACATTAGGGAATCTCCCATACCCAGACAGCAAATGAAACTGTGTGGGGACTTTAGTCTCACATGGTGCCTCTTGAGTTGCCCCATCACATAAGGGATGCTGCTATTCCTCAAAATGTAAGCGTCATGCACTGAGCCAGGATACTTGGCATTCACATGGGAGATGTACTGGTCTGCTAAACGCACCATCTGCACATTCATTGAATGGTAGATTTTCTGGTTTCTGTACACCTGTTCATTCTTGTGTGGGGGGGGCAAATGCCACATGTGTCCCATCAATGGCACCAATGATGTTGTGGATATGTCCCAGGGCATAAAAGTCACCTTTTACTGTGGGCAGATCCTCCACCTGAGGGAAAACGATGTAGCTGCGCATGTGTTTCAGCAGGGCAGATAACACTCTGGACAACACTTTAGAGAACATTGGCTGTGACATCCCTGATGCCATGGCTACTGTTGTTTGAAAAGACCCACTTGCCAGGAAATGGAGCACTGACAGGACCTGCACTAGATGGGGTATTCCTGTGGGATGGCAGATAGCTGACATCAGGTCTGGCTCCGACTGGGCACACAGTTCCTGGATTGTTGCATGATCAATTCTGTAAGTGATAATGATGTGTCTGTCTTCCATTGTCGACAGGTCCACCAGGGGTCTGTACACCGGAGGATGCCACCATCTTATCACCTGCCCCAGTGGACGTGCCCTATGGAGGAGAACGGTGAGCAGAGGGTCATATACCACATAGATTTCACAAGGTTGTTTAGCACAATCGTAAAATTTTCTCTATGTGCCTCTGTCTGTCCGTATTCCTGGCCTAAATAGTTGTGACGCAGTTAGTTGGCCTGCCATGTGGCCCCCTGAAATGGCGGCTGTCTGACCTGTGAGGTGGGACAAGGGGAAATGAGGTAACTGCGCTGGTGTTGTGCAACGTCGCAGTAGGCGGTTGAAGACCGCTGTGCAATTCAGCATTGGTTATCATTGGGGCCTATGGGTTCCAGGAGCCAATGACGATGTACGCCAGTTGTGACGGTACGCACCACCACGGACGTGACTGCCATTTTCTATCTGTTCCCTCACTTGCTACCTGACCTTCAACAGGAGAGGACCTATACTGCAAGTGCTGCTGTGACCTGCGTCTGGAAGCTACAATGGCTACAGTGTCTGGGGAAAGGGCCCTTGCCTTCACTGTGGCGGAGTTGGAGAAACTGGTGGATGGGGTCCTGCCCCGTACACGCAACTGTATGGTCCTCCAGACAAACAGGTGAGTAAACTGTGTGCATGGTGGATGGCACATGATTGTATGGAGTGTTGTGGATGGAAGAGACCGGGGTGGGTGACAGGCCAGCATGTGAGGATGGTGTGTGTATGTATTTCTGGGCCATAGTGAGAGGTTTGTGGCCAATGTGTGAGAAGAAATGTACATGGGAGTAACATCCATTCTTACTTCACTTTTCCTCTAGGTCAGCGCCTACCAGAAGAAGGAGATTTGGCGTGCCATCGCCAAGGAAGTGCAGACCCTGGGGGTCAACCATAGAAGGAGCACCCACTGCCAGAAAAGATGGGAGGACCTGCACCGCTGGACCAAGAAGACTGCGGAGGCCCAGCTGTGGATGGCCTCCCAACGTAGAGGGGTGCCCGTTACACCATGACCCCTCTGATGTACCGGATCCTGGCAGAGGCATATCCTGAGTTGGATGGGCGCTTGAGGGCATCACAGCAGCCACAAGGGGGTGAGTACACTCTCATTCACCTGACTGCATGCTTGAAGAGGTGTCTAGGTGGGGGAGGTGGGCTGTGGGTTCCCCTGTGCCAAGGCAGACGCGCAAAGGTAGATCCATTGATTTGCAGCCTCATTCCCAGTCCAACCCCAAAGGTGGTATTTGCCCTCTACACCTAGTCAGGCTCCTAAGGGTTCCAGCTGTGCATGAAATGGTTCTCAACAGAGTCCCCCATGAGTATGTGCTGTTCCCCTGGCCTGTTAGTGCATGGCTTAGTGCATAGAGCTGCTCCCTGTGTGTTGTGTTCGCCAACGGTGGTGGTGTTGCTGGCATTAACCATGTGTCTCTTGTGTCTTCCCCCCCTTTTTGTTTTGTCACCCTGTCCTTGTGTGCATTAGCATCATCTGGTGGAAGACCAGTGCCACCAGAGCAGGAGGGAGCTGCAGCACACATAGGGGGTCATTCTGACCTCGGCGGTAAAAGGCCCTTACCGCCGGTCAGAAGTCCGCCATACTACCGCCGCGGCCGCGGTAGACCGCCACGGTCATTCTGACCACCAACTGTGAAACCGCCAAAAATCCGACATCCAAAGAAGGCCGCCACATCAGCGGGCCGCGGAAAACTGGAGATGACCAAACCTCCACCGTCACGCCAACACAAACACGCCCATGCCATTCTGACCCACGAATCCACGCGGCGGTCTTTCAACCGCGGTATTCCATTGGCGGTACACACCGCTGCGGTCAAAATACACACACATCTACAAAACACAGCCACATTGGACATTTTGAAATACGCACACCTGAGACACATACAAACAACGCTCCCACACATCCAATCAACTATAAAACACACACCCACATCACCCACAAACCCCCACTAGTTGGAAATCGGAGCAAAGGCGAGAGCGAGAGAGATAGAGATAGCGAGCACAGCATTAGAAAACCCCAACACACACAGGAACCCAACTCCATCACCCACACCACATCTACGCACACCTCACCACATATCACCACGCACATCACCACAAACACCACCCCACACCTCATCCACACCACCCCATGGCACCCCAAAGACACCCACGGTTTTCGGACCAAGAACTCCGGGTCATGGTGGAGGAAATCATGAGGGTTGAGCCCCAGCTCTTCGGCACACAGGTGCAGCACACCACCATAGCAAGGAAGGCTGAGCTATGGCAAAGGATCGTAGACAGGGTCAACGCTGTGGGACAGCATCCCAGAAATCGGGAAGATATCAGAAAGAGATGGAACGACCTACGGGGGAAGGTGCGCTCGATGATCTCCAGGCACAACATCGCTGTGCAGAAGACTGGCGGCGGACCCCCACCCACCCCACCCCAATTCACAGCATGGGAGCAAGAGGTGGTAAACATCCTGCATCCTGATGGCCTCGCTGGAGTACACGGAGGAATGGACTCTGGTAAGTCGAATCTCAACTACTTCACCCCCCCCAACCACCAGCATGCCAACCCCCCCCCCCAATATCACCCCCCAGCACATAACCTCCCTGCCAATGTCTCACCAGCACAACCCACCCTAAACAACACCAACCCCTGAATGCCAACACAAACCATAGACAGCCACCACCAAAGCATGACCATAGCACATACCCATACACCCCCCCAAACCCTCACAACACCTCCCACAAGGGAATGCCAGCACTGGGGGACAAGGGCACCCAAAATGCACGCCATGGCACACACAGAAACAATAACCATACTCCTTCACCCCTGCAGGGCCCGAACGCCAACACCCCGCCACGGAGGGTCCAGAGATGTCCATCCCACCCCCAGAACAGGCCCCCAGCGAGGACAGCAGCTCTGTCGACCTCGAACCTAACGACCAGCCCGGACCATCGGGGACCTCTGGACAGTCGGTTCCCCACACACAGACACAGGCCACAGCAGACCCAAACCCCTCTGGGAACACCAGCACAGCTCCCACCCAGCGGGCCCATGCCTCTGTCCCGCAGACGCGTCAATCAGCGGTGTGTCCGCCACTACAGGGCACCCAGGCTGACCCAACACCCCAACAACAAAAGGGACCTGGGGGCAGTGGTAGTGGGCACACCGTCCAGGGGACAGAGGCCCGGGGAAACAGGGCAACTGAGAGGGCTGCTGTGCGACAGGGGGGGGAGTACAGGCCCAGGGAACCAACTCTCCAAGAGGCCCTCACCACCATCATGGGAGCATACCATCACTCCCAGGAGACGATGGCGACAGTACTGGCCAGGTTCACCGAGATCCAGGCACAGCAGGAGGAACGGTACATGGGGTTCAGCAATGAACTCCGGGACATCGCTACCGCAATGGGGACCATAGTCCAGGCCCTCAACCGGATAGAAACCACATTGCGGGAGCATGTGGCACCGCAAAGGGCCCCTGTCACTAGCCAGGAACAGCCTACCACCTCCGCCGGCGCTAGTGGTCAGTAGGCCCCCACAGAACGACGGGCCACCAGAACCCCACATCCTGCTGAAGAACAACCACCCCGCAAGAGGAACCTGAGATCTCAAAGGAAGACAGAGTAGGATGCCAAGACCCCCACCAGTCTAATAACCCCCCGGATGTCATTCCACTGTCCCACAGTGTCACCCTGTCCAACCCTGAACTGCCCCTGCTCCATCCTTCCACAGCCATATGAACAATGCACCTGTGCGACCGAGAACTGGACTCTGCCATGGACATAACTCCACCCTCACCCTTCACCGTTTTAATCTCATGTACCAAAATATAGCACTAAAAATAAATCACTCATTGCACATAAATCATTCTGGAGTCAGCCTGTATTATTTACTAATGTATAACACATTACTTATCAATAATGTTCTGTTATTTATGTGTGGACAACATACCGATGTCAATAAGCATTAGTCCATGGGCTAACCAAGCAGAAGTCACGCAGTGGGTCATACAGCACTGAAAAGGGAAGGGAAAAGTAAACTTCAGTTTAAAAGAACTGGGGGGAAATACACAAAGTAAAGATGCAGGGGGCATTCAGTAAATGGTAAATGGCGTGGGTGATTCCTACCTGTGTGCTACTGAAAATACTGATGGATAACTCTGTCCCTGTTGTCTGGGTCGTCCTCTTCGTCTTCCTCCTCTTCACTCTCCGCAGGCTCCACAGCTGCTTCAACACCACCATCTGGACCATCCTCCTGCAGGAAGGGCACCTGACGTCGCAATGCCAGATTGTGAAGCATGCAGCAGGCCACGATGATCTGGCACACCTTCTTTGGTGAGTACATCAGGGATCCCCCTGTCATATGTAGGCACCTAAACCTGGCCTTCAGGAGGCCAAAGGTTCTTTCAATGACCCTCCTAGTTCAACCATGGGCCTCATTGTACCGTTCCTCTGCCCTGGTCCGGGGATTCCTCACTGGGATCAATAGCCAAGGCAGGTTGGGGTAACCAGAGTCACCAATTAGCCACACACGTTGTCTCTGTAGCTGTTCCATCACATAAGGGATGCTGCTATTTCGCATCACATACGCGTCATGCACTGACCCAGGGAACATGGCATTCACATGGGAGATGTACTGGTCAGCCAAACAGACCACCTGAACGTTCATCGAATGGTAACTTTTCCTGTTTCTGTACACCTGCTCATCGTCTTTTGGGGGTAGTAAAGCCACATGGGTCCCATCAATGGCACCAATTATGTTGGGAATATGTCCAAGGGCATAAAAATCACTCTTCACAGTGGCCAAATCGACCTCCTCAGGGAATACAATGTAGCGCTGCATGTGTTTCGTCAGGGCAGACAACACTCTAGACAAGATCTTTGAAAACATAGGCTGAGACATTCCAGATGACATGGCCACTGTTGTCTGGAATGAGCCACTTGCCAGAAAATGGAGGACTGACAGAACCTGCACTAGAGGGGGAATTCCTGTGGGTTGGCGGATGGGGGACATCAGGGCTGGCTCCAGCTGGGCACACAGTTCATGTATAGTGGCTCGGTCAAGTCGGTATCGTAGTATGATGTGGCGTTCTTCCATTGTCGACAGGTCCACCAGCGGGCGGTACACGCGAGGATTCATCCTTCTCCTCGCAAGTCCCAGCGGACGGTGCCTAGGAAGGACAACATGGAGCACAGAGTCAAGCAAGTCACAGGTACGTTCACCACTGCATGCACAGTACACGAAAAGGTATGGATGGCTATGTTTGGATGTGTGGCAATGCAAGGCCTAGGCCTGTGTGACGCAGTTGAAATTAAGCCATGTGGGCCCTTGAAATGGCGGCTGCCTGACCGGTGAAGTGGGACAATGAGATGTGAGGTCAATGCGCAGGCGTGGCACACCGTGGCGGTAGGCGGTCGAAGACCGCTATACGAACCCGCATTGGTTAACATTGAACCCTATGAGATTCAGGAGCCATTTTCTATCTGCCTAATCACTCGATACCTGATCATCCACAGGAGAGGACCTATACTGCAAGTGCTGCTGTGACCTCGGTCTGGAAGTGACAATGGCTGCTGCGACTGGGGAAAGGGCCCCTGCCTTCACGTCTGAAGAGTTGGAGAAACTAGTGGACGGGGTCCTCCCCCAGTATGCGCTACTCTACGGTCCTCCAGACCAACAGGTGAGTACACTGAGTGCACATTGAATGGGTTATGCCTGTGTGGAGTGGGGTGGATGTAAGTTGTTGGGGTGGGGAGAAAATGAGGACTGCAACGCACGACAGATGAGAGAATGGGCCACATGGCAAGGTTAGGGAGGGGGGGGCATGTACTCCAAACATGCCGAAACTTCACGTGTTCTCTTTCCCACCCTGTACATGTCTAACAGGTGAGCGCCCATCAGAAAATCGACATTTGGCGTGCCATCGCCAAGGAAGTCCGGGCCCTGGGGGTCTACACCAGACGGGGCACCCACTGCCGCAAGAGGTGGGAGGACATCCGCCGCGGAACCCGAAAGACCGCCGAGTCACTGCTGGGGATGGCCTCCCGACCTAGGAGGGGTGCCAGTCATACCCTGACCCCCCTGATGTCCCGGATCCTGGCGGTGGCCTACCCTGATTTGGATGGGCGCTTGAGGACATCACAACAGACACAAGGGGGTGAGTACCTGCACATTCTGCTATCCTTAAGCGCAGTTGAGGCGTCTGGGTGGGGGAGGAGGGCCGTGGGTGACACTAGGCCAGGGCGCTTTCTGTAGTGTAGTCCCCTCCCTTAGACATGGCCCTGTGCCCCCGCCCCCCACCTCTGTAGGGTGCCAAGTACAGCTATCCATGGTCCTGCATCACCCATGTGCGCGTCTGTTGTCCCTAGACCTGTTGGCCTAGTCAGAAGTACTGAGTAGTGTACCCCAGTTTCGCGGCTTAGTGCATGAGGCACCTGTGTCTGTCCTCTCCGCCCACGGTATTGACAAGGCATACACTCAACTTTGTTTTATTTCTCCCCCCACCCTTATTCTTTGTCTTCTTGTGCATTAGCATCATCAGGCGGAGGAGAATTGGCGTCGGAGCACGAGGGAGCTGCAAGTCACAATGCCCCGGTGGGCACTGGAACAGACACCGAGGGCACCAGTGATCCGGAGGGCGAGAGGAGCACCACAACGGGGACCGGTGAAGACACCAGTGACACGGACACGTCCTCGTTTGGGAGCTCCCTAGCGGTGGCGGCAACATCCGGGCCACCCGCCTCCACAGGTACAGCCGCCACCCAGCGCTCCAGCTCCGCCCTGAAAGCAGCCCCTCAGCCTTCGCTCCGTGGCCGCTCGCCCAGGAAGGCGGGCGTCTCCTTCGCCCCAGGCACCTCAGCCCCTGCCCCAGTTACCCCTGCTGCCCTCAGTGCGGAGCTCATTGACCTCGTGAGGACGCTGATTGTTGGGCAGACTACCCTTTTGAATGCCATCCAGGGGGTGGAAAGGGAGGTGCATCGGAGCAATGCCTACCTGGAGGGCATTCATTCGGGTCAGGCTGCCCTTCAACGATCGTTCACTGCTCTGGCCTCAGCAATGACGGCAGCCATTGTCCCTGTCTCCAGCCTCCCTGTTCTAACTGCCTCCACCCTTTCTCTGTCTCCTGTCCCTCAGCCTATCCCATCCACACCATCAGACCAGCCTGCACACACCTCAACACCCAAGGCCAGATCATCCAGACACAAGCACCACAGGACACACAAGCATTCACCCCAGCAACACCCAGATGCAGACATTCCAACAGTCACTACCACCTCTGTGTCCCCCTCCTCCTCGTCTCCCTCCTCCCTCCCTGTGACGTCTACACTCACACCTGCATGCACACCACCATCAGCCAGTGCTTCCATCACCAGCACACCCTCCACTACAGTCCTCACACGTGCAGTCACCACCCCCACTGCCATCTACACGTCCCCTGTGTCCTCTCCCACTGTGTCTGTCACCCCCTCTTCCAAGACACATAAACGCAGGCAGACACCCAAACAACAGCCAACCACCTAACGACAGCCTACGCCTCAGTCACCTGCACCCAAAGACAGCACACCTGACTCTCCTACAACCACATCCTCTTCCTCCACTTCCATCACCACTACTCCTACCCTTTACCTTGGTCCTAAGAAATATTACCTCTCTAATCTTAACCTCTTTCCCTCCCCTGACCCACCCCCTCCATCGGTTAAGAGTCCCAAGAGCACCTCAGCCACCACCAGCCCAGCTTCGAGTGTCCAAGTGGTGCATGGCTTCTGGAGTCCACCCTTTGGCGGCAGTGACACTTCACTGAGCAGCAAGGGGACATCCACCCCACCCCCAGGCAAGAGGACACGTAAACTAAAGGGCCGCCGTGAGAGGACTGAGACGGCTGCCCCCAAGGAGCCAACAATGGCCACTTCACCTGCCACAACAGCCAGGGGAGGCAAGGGCCCGAGAGCCCCATCTAAGGAGCGAAAGGGCAGCAGGGCGGAGAGGTCATCCATCAGGAGCGCGGAGCATGAGGGCCCCGCAAGCCCCATCCCGCCTGCAAGGGACGACAGCAAAGGGCCCAGGACTCCGTCCCCGAAGGGGCCTGCCACTGCACAGTCGGAGGGCGAGTGAGCAGGGTGTCCAGCCCAGGTCTGGCTCCCTAGACTTCCTGGATGAGCACCGCTGAAGAGGGCCCCGCCGTGAAGACAGGCACCGCTGAAGAGGGCCCCGCCGTGATGACAGGCACCGCTGAACAGGGCCCCGCCGTGAAGACAGGCACCGCTGAAGAGGGCCCGCCGTGATGACAGGCACCGCTGAACAGGGCCCGCCGTGAAGACAGGCACCGCTGAAGAGGGCCCCGCCGTGAAGACAGGCACCGCTGAAGAGGGCCCCGCCGTGCAGAAGAGCACCGCTGAAGAGGGCCCCGCCGTGCTGAAGAGCACCGCTGAAGAGGGCCCCGTAGTGAAGACAGGCACCGCTGAACAGGGCCCCGCCGTGAAGACAGGCACCGCTGAAGAAGGCCCTGCCGTCTCATGCACCGCTCCGCTGGGCCCCGCCGTCTCAAGCACCGCTCCGCTGGGCCCTTCCTGTCAAGCACCGCTCCGCTGGGCCCTTCCTGTCAAGCACCGCTCCGCTGGGCCCCGCCGTCTCAAGCACCGCTCCGCTGGGCCCTTCCTGTCAAGCACCGCTCCGCTGGGCCCCGCCGTCTCAAGCACCGCTCCGCTGGGCCCTTCCTGTCAAGCACCGCTCCGCTGGGCCCCGCCGTCTCAAGCACCGCTCCGCTGGGCCCTTCCTGTCATGCACCGCTCCGCTGGGCCCTTCCTGTCAAGCACCGCTCCGCTGGGCCCTTCCTGTCAAGCACCGCTCCGCTGGGCCCCGCCGTCTCAAGCACCGTTCCGCTGGGCCCTTCCTGTCATGCACCGCTCCGCTGGGCCCTTCCTGTCAAGCACCGCTCCGCTGGGCCCCACCGTCTCAAGCACCGCTCCGCTGGGCCCCGCCGTCTCAAGCAGCGCTCCGCTGGGCCCTTCCTGTCAAGCACCGCTCCGCTGGGCCCCGCCGTCTCAAGCACCGCTCCGCTGGGCCCTTCCTGTCAAGCACCGCTCCGCTGGGCCCCGCCGTCTCAAGCACCGCTCCGCTGGGCCCTTCCTGTCATGCACCGCTCCGCTGGGCCCTTCCTGTCAAGCACCGCTCCGCTGGGCCCTTCCTGTCAAGCACCGCTCCGCTGGGCCCCGCCGTCTCAAGCACCGCTCCGCTGCGCCCTTCCTGTCAAGCACCGCTCCGCTGGGCCCAGCCGTCTCAAGCACCGCTCTGCTGGGCCCTTCCTGTCATGCACCGCTCCGCTGGGCCCTTCCTCTCCAGCACCGCTCCGCTGGGCCCCGCCGTCTCAAGCACCGCTCCGCTGGGCCCCGCCGTCTCAAGCACCGCTCCGCTGGGCCCTTCCTGTCAAGCACCGCTCCGCTGGGCCCCGCCGTCTCAAGCACCGCTCTGCTGGGCCCTTCCTGTCAAGCACCACTCCGCTGGGCCCCGCCGTCTCAAGCACCGCTCCGCTGGGCCCTTCCTGTCAAGCACCGCTCCGCTGGGCCCTTCCTGTCAAGCACCGCTCCGCTGGGCCCCGCCGTCTCAAGCACCGCTCCGCTGGGCCCTTCCTGTCAAGCACCGCTCCGCTGGGCCCCGCCGTCTCAAGCACTGCTCCGCTGGGCCCTTCCTGTCAAGCACCGCTCCGCTGGGTTTCGCCGTCTCAAGCACCGCTCCGCTGGGCCCTTCCTGTCATGCACCGCTCCACTGGGCCCTTCCTGTCAAGCACCGCTCCGCTGGGCCCCGCCGTCTAAAGCACCGCTCCGCTGGGCCCTTCCTGTCAAGCACTGCTCCGCTGGGCCCCGCTGTCTCAAGCACCGCTCCGCTGGGCCCTTCCTGTCAAGCACCGCTCCGCTGGGCCCCGCCGTCTCAAGCACCGCTCCGCTGGGCCCTTCCTGTCAAGCACCGCTCCGCTGGGCCCCGCCGTCTCAAGCACCGCTCCGCTGGGCCCTTCCTGTCAAGCACCGCTCCGCTGGCCCCGCCGTCTCAAGCACCGCTCGGCTGGGCCCTTCCTGTCAAGCACCGCTCCGCTGGCCCTGCCGTCTCAAGCACCGCTCGGCTGGGCCCTTCCTGTCAAGCACCGCTCCGCTGGGCCCCGCCGTCTCAAGCACCGCTCCGCTGGGCCCTTCCTGTCATGCACCGCTCCGCTGGGCCCTTCCTGTCCAGCACCGCTCCGCTGGGCCCCGCCGTCTCAAGCACCGCTCCGCTGGGCCCCGCCGTCTCAAGCACCGCTCCGCTGGGCCCTTCCTGCCAAGCACCGCTCCGCTGGGCCCTTCCTGTCAAGCACTGCTCCGCTGGCCCCGCCGTCTCAAGCACCGCTCCGCTGGGCCCTTCCTGTCAAGCACCGCTCTGCTGGGCCCCGCCGTCTCAAGCACCGCTCCGCTGGGCCCTTCCTGTCAAGCACCGCTCCGCTGGGCCCTTCCTGTCAAGCACTGCTCCGCTGGGCCCTTCCTGTCAAGCACCGCTCCGCTGGGCCCCGCCGTCTCAAGCACCGCTCCGCTGGGCCCTTCCTGTCAAGCTCCGCTCCGCTGGGCCCTTCCTGTCAAGCACCGCTCCGCTGGGCCCCGCCGTCTCAAGCACCGCTCCGCTGGGCCCTTCCTGTCAAGCACTTCCCAGGATATGGCAGTGGGCAATCCAACCACTGTAGAGACATTGAGAGACTGTGGCTTTGCAATCCCCAGGATATGGCAGTGGGCAATCCAACCACTGTAGAGACATTGAGAGACTGTGGCTTTGCACTCCCCAGGATATGGCCGTGGGCATGGTGGCCCCTTCGTGGGTCTGGCGTCGTGGACTCATGTGGCTGAGGTGCCCTCCCTTCCCTTCCCCCTGAGGTGCCTGTAGTCTTGTCATCAGATGCCCCTGCAGTGTTCTCTCCAAAGGACTCAGGTCTTGTGTGTGGGCTTTGCCCTTGTGTTGCTACACTTTGGCCCACGGACAAATCGTTACTACGTACAATGTGCAGGACTGATTTCTTCAGTTGTCCACTGCTGTGTATATAGACTTTTTAAATGTAAATATTCTGGCTAGTTGACCAATACTTATCGGAGGCTATTTTGGACATAAATATTTATTGTCAATTTTGAAATGTCATTGCATTTTTTACGGGGGTTTGGTTGGTGTCACTGTGACTTGTTGCTCTGCATTGGTGTGTACATATTGGGGGGGGGGGAGGTTGCATATGTGTGTGCCCGTAACCTTTCGTCCTCTCCCCTCCCGTGTGTCGTAGGTGCTGTACTCACAGTTGACGTCTGCGCCGGAGTTCGTACTCGTGGTAGATGAGCAGGTAGACGAGAGCAGGTATGATGTTCAATTCGGGTTCCATGCTGTCCTCCGTCTTCGTGGAGTGCGTAGAGGTGAGCGTTTTCACATTCGTAGTCTGTTTCCGCCGTGTTTTTATCGGCGGGGCTCCTGCCCCGGAAAAGGTGGCGGATTGGTGGGTCATGATAGTGTGGGCGTTACATTGTCTGCCGCCTGTCTGTTGGCGGTGACCGCCGCGCTGTTTGTCGGTCCCGCCGTGGCGGTCGGAGTGTTAATGTGGCGGGCTGTGTTGGCGGTTCCCGCCAGGGTCAGAATTCCAATTATTGGACCGCCAGCCTGTTGGCGGGTTGGCCGCCGCTTTATCACCGACCGCCAGGGTTAGAATCACCCCCATAGTCCTGGAGGGTGAATTTACAGAGTCAGAAGGCACAAGTGGGGCGGAGGGTGAGGGGAGCTCCACGACGGGGACAGGAGCAGACACCAGCGACAGCGACTCCTCATCTGATGGGAGCTCCCTTGCCGTGGAGGGCACCTCTGTGCCCACCGCATCAACAGGTACAGCTGCCAAACCCCCCTACCAGCACCGCCCTCCCAGCAGCCCCTCATTGAGTTTACAGTGCCCGCTCATCCAGGAGTGTGGGCATCTCCTTCGCCCCAGGCACCTCAGGCCCTGCCCCAGTCAGCCCTGCTGCCCTCAGTGAGGAGGATATTGACCTCCTGAGAACCCTCACCGTTGGGTAATCAACCATTTGGAATGCCATTCAGGGTGTAGAGAGGCATTTGCAGCAAACAAATGTATACCTGGAAGGCATTCATTCTGGTGTGGCGGCCCAACAGAGAGCATTTCAGGCTCTGGTCTCAGCACTGGTGGCAGCCATTGTCCATGTGTCCAGCCTCCCCCTCCAACTTCCTCTAGCCTGACCCAATCCCCTGTACATCAGCTTATCCCAAGCACACCATCAGGTCAGCATGCACACTCATCAACACACAAGAGTGGACATGGCAACCATAAGCACCACACATCCCACAGGCACTCACACAAGCACCATCCCAATGCAGACACAGCAACATCCACTGCCTCCACTATGTCCCCCTCCTCCACATCCTCCTCCTCCCTCCCTGTCTCATCTCCACTCACACCTGCATGCACTACATCTTCATCCACTACCTCCATCACCAGCACGCCCATTACCACACACTGCTCACGTGCAATCACCACCCCCACTGCCATGCACACACCCCCTGTGTCCTCTCCCAGTGTGTCTGTGAACCCTCCTCCCAAAGTGCACAAATACAGGCACACACCCACCCAACATCCATCCACCTCACAACAGCCTCCAGCCCATGCACCTTCACCCAAATTAAGCAGACGTACACCTCCTACAACCACTCCCTCTTCCTTCACTCCCAAGCCCCCTCCATCTTCCAGTCCTAGTGTGTCTAAGAAACTCTTCCTGGCTAACATTGACCTCTTCCCTGCACCTCCCCCCGTCCTTTCCCTAGGGCCAGGCTGTCCAGGTCCCAGTCTAGCACCTCAGCCACGAAGTCATCGAGCACAGTGGTCTCAGCAAGTCCGGTCACATCTCGGGCGGCACCCATCAGGTCTGCCAGTGTGCCACCTAGCGAGGCCAAGGAGCAGGCCATTCTGCCACCTGCCAAGGTGAAGAAGGTGACCACATGACGGAGGGAGAAGCCGCACCTACCACCAAGCACGGGCTCGTCCAAGCCACAAGGGGACAGTGGCAAGGGACCAGCAGCGACATCAAAGGTGGGGAAGGGACACAAGGTGAAGAGCCGCTCAGGACAGGGCACGGAGGCTCCTGCTGAGGGACCAGAGTCACCCCTTCTGTCAACCAGAACATCAACCTGTACAGCGGTGGACACCGTCACATGCACCACCACCTGCACCACCACCTGCAATTCTGCTGCCTCAGGAACACTCCCCAGCATCATCCCCAGTGGGCAGCCGTCCGAGACGTGTAGACACATGCACCACCGCCAGCACCTCCGCCACAGACATCACCACAACCACCGCCACCAGCCCTGCGACATGCTCAGACAGTGCCACCACAGCTGACTTGGCAATCATCCCCAGTGGGCAGCCGTCCGAGGCTGCAGGAGACATCCTGGACCCTGCACAGCATACATGAGGCATGACACCCAGCACTGTTTGTACCTGCAGGTGGCAGGAGAAGTTGCAGCAGGGTGGAGTGTGTCTCCGCCTCCATGGAGTATCATGCTACCTGTTCCCAGGCAATCTCATGGCACACACACCCAGGTGAGGGAATGGGACCTGCCACACTGCATGTGAAGCACTCTGGGCACAAAGCCCCCTCCAGACCCAGTGGAGATTCACAGCCACTACCTCAGTCCTTGGCAGGATGACGCACTCTGGGCACAAAACCCCCTCCAGAATCAGTGGAGAGTCACATCCACTACCTCAGTCCTTGGCAAGATGAAGCACTCTGGGCACAATGCCCCCTCAAGAACCAGTGGAGTTTCACATCCACTACCTCAGTCCTTGGCAGGATGAAACACTCTGGGCACAAAGCCCTCTCCAGAACCAGTGGAGTCTGACATCCACTTGAGAGACTGTGGCTTTGCACTCCCCAGGATAAAGCAATGGGCAAGCCACCGACTGGATAGACTTGAGAGACTGTGGCTTTGCACTCCCCAGGATAAAGCAGTGGGCAAGCCACCGACTGGAGAGACTTGTGAGATTGTGGCTTTGAACTCCCCAGGACCAATCAGTGGGCATGGAGCCCCCTCGTAGAGAAGTGGCATTGTCTGTTCATCCGGCGGAGGTACCACCCCTCCCCCTCACCCTGAGGTGCCTGTTTATTTTCCACCTGGTGCCCCTGCTGTGTTCTCTCCATTTCGAGTCAGTTATCTTGTGTGGGCTTCGCCCATGCATTTTGGGACACTGATCCACTGAGAATTATTTCATTCATATCCGAACTTGTGTAGTTGCTGTACATATTTGTATATATTCTGATATTTGAATTTGGTCTATCTGATATTTTAATGATTACACTTGTTGCAATCATTTTCTTTTGTCCTTGCATTCTTCCAGGGGGTGACGGGGTGTATATGTAATGTTGCTGCATGTATTTGTGTGTATGTTGTTGTGGGTGAGGGTGGGGGTGTTTCGTGTTGCGTGTGTGTCCCTCTTTATTTTCCCTCTCCCCCTCCCCTGTGTGCTAGGTGCAGTATTTACCGTGGTTGTCGCCGGCGTCTTTTCTGCTCCTGATACAAAAGGAGGTAGACCAGTATCAGCAGGACCTGTAACTCAGGCTCCATGGCGTCCTGGTTGTTCGTAAAGTGTTGAAAGATGAGTGGTTTCCGTACCAAGTCCTTCTTTTGATGGCGTTGGTACTGCCCCGAAAAGGTGTCGAATAGGTGTGTTGTAATACAGTGGGTGGAACCTTGTCTTCCGCCTGTCTGTTGGCGGTTACCGCCGCGGTGTTTGTTTCTACCGCCGTGGCGGACGGAGTGTTAAAGTGGCTGTCTATGTTGGCGGTTTCTGCCATGGTCGTGATTACCGCCGCTTTCACACCGACCGCCAGGGTTGTAATGAAGGCCTTAATGTTTCTCTCTTCCACTGCGCACAAATCTAAAATCTGTTGAATTATTTCATTTGCCAAATTTGTTCCTAGTTCCTTTGTACCAAAGGGTTAAAATTTTAGTCAGATGAGGGCTATACTGTTTCCAAAAATCAAACAATCTCATGAAACTTGGTGTCTCTTGCTTAGTGCAAATAGTAGCAAACTCCAAAATATTTTGTTTTACCTGTAACAACATCTCTCTATGTTCTGGATTCCACTGAATTCCCAGAAACTGCACATTTTCGACAGTACCTGTGTCTTGTCTGAATTAATTGTGCACATCATACTCTGCAAAGGTTGTCTGAATATACTGGTAACATCGTCAGCTTCTTGCTCAGTGTAACCTTTTAAAGAATGCATTTCAACTCCTGCCAAAAACTGTGGGCTGCTCTGCGCACGGAGAACTACACTCTTCTCATGAGGTTCACACTGGCCCCCACCTTTTTTTAACCTCCTCATTACTGGAATGTGAAAAGCCAGGTTCTCTTGTAACAGCTTGATAGATTTCAGTTTTATCTTGCAATAATTTGTTCTGGCTAATTTGCTCATATAAATTCTTATGTTCCTATTCTAACTGTTTACATTGCTCATGCATTTTTCTGTAAGCAGACAAAAGTATCCAAACCCTCCTGTCAAGAACAAAAGGGACATCATTCCTTTCAAAAAGCACCTTTTCTAAATGTGAAAACACTTTAGTTGTATCCAAGCACCCATCCCAAAACTTAGAAAGTCCTGATAAACAAGAAAACATGTTTGTCACAACACCATAAGGCAGTTTAATTTCACATGCATTTTCAAACATGATTGCAATGCTTCCTTTAATTCTCTAAAGTAAAAAAAAATGTACACTTTTAAATCGAGCACTCCAACTTCTTTTTTTTTTTTTTTTTTTTTTAGACTGACGACTATGCCAAAATATTTTGCTTTCACTAATGACCTAGCAGACAAAAATCTCTGGAATGCACTTCTTAGTTTAAAGAAGACATTTATTATTACTTCACCACGAGGTTCCTAAAACAAATGAAGGAGATTAGTAGGTCGAAGGTACACATTTAAAAATAGTCACAGCAATGAAAGGAAAATATATCAAAATGATTCTCAACTGCAATGTACACAACAAATATATGTGATTATAATATAGCATAATTGCAAAGCAAAGGATAAAGTAAAAATGCATCACTGTAGGGCCTTTGACGTCCAATCCTGACCAAGGTCTCGGAAATTCCCACACTACTGTGCAGGGCCACCTCTTTTATAGTTTAAACAACCATAGAAAGAGCATTCTGAAAGGCCCTCCCCTCTCAGATGGAAATATTCAAACATGCTGGATACTGTAGGTCAGAGTTGGAAGAAAAACTTGGGAAACTGGCCAGCATTTCAAGGCTCTCCTTCCAACGCCGACCTGTTCCCTGCACTGAAGAAAACAAAAAAATATGTGCTTTCTTATCATGCTATCGTGTTCGGTAAGAGAAAATACGAAAAACACAAGCTTAGTTTACCATGTGGAAAAACACAGCTCAACTGCAGTGTCTCAACTGCAATGTCTAATGCCACAATAAAGCCAATAGGCAGCTAAACTGAACACAAAATGTAATCTGCAACTGGTGAACACTGAACAACTAATAAGCACAGTGGTGAAACACAAAGTCAGTGGTCAAACACATCTATTTTTACAACACTTACCCATGCAGCATGACATGTGAAACTTGCTAGGCTGGTACAATTTTTAAAATGTTTCTTCCATAACCTCTTTCTGACTTGTGAAAATACATCTTTCTTTAAAACAATAGAACCAGCATTACATACACTGTTACCCACCTATTAAACTGCTTTGGAATGAACTAATATGTATTTTGAAAAGTAACATTGGTTTAAAATTACATGAATAGTATGAATTAAGTAGGCATTATACTTATGAATGCAAAATTGTTCTTACAGAATTTGAGGCTTATGAGAAAGGAAGCTATTGTATCTGATTCTCACCATCTAGCAAGACAATGCAGTGTTCACTGTTGCAACAAGAAATTAAAACTATTGTATCAATTGATTAATTATAAAAGGTGTCCTAGGGAAAGGTAGGAATTGACATCTTCTGTAGCAGAACACACACAACCACAGTAGACCAGACGAAAGAGCTTAGATGACAGATGAGACAAGCACAGTGACTGACCACTAAATTCTTGCCACTGCTGCTGTTGAAGCTGAGAAGATAGGTAACTAGAGCACATTTAATGATATAGAGGGTTTGAGGTGATCTTTTCATGAAACCATACTGGGCTTAATACTCAATGGAGTAGGATTGAGCTTAGAAAAGTTCATGGGAACTGTCTAACTGCTGAACAGTTAGATAAATCAGAGTATTAATTTCACTGCAGAGATTGCATTGAGTCTTAGAGAGAGTTGATAAATTGTTTCAGAATAATATGATAGCTGTAAGCACACAAGACAGATAGCCTTGCAAATCTTCATTGATGTAACAGACGGAATGTTCCTTTCTAAACTTTCCCAGATTGAGAAGACAGAATTATTCAGATGTTTTATATTTGTGGGATGCAGATGAATAGAGTAGGGACAGATTCAGGACACTCTTCACGTGTGTTTCTGTAACTTGAGAATTTCGTTCAATAAAGACAATATTAATTCACCAATAAATTATTTCAAACTATTAAGAACTTTCTTTATTGGCTATAAAGGAACTCAATAGTAAATTGAGTAATTGTTATCCCAGCATATGGATTCTCCAGCTACTCTCAGATAAAGATTCATATTGAGGGATCAGTTAAAGTTATTTATAGGAACACGCATCCAGCACAGGGTGTGAATGCAATTCCATGCTCCTTTTCAGGAAGGGCGTAAAATCCCAGAGAAATCAAAGTGTCAACATACCTCAAACGTAAATCCTACTAAGAGTCCCTAAATAGACACAGACTTTCATTAGGACACCTCTCTGGCACCATGTTTGACCATAAAGGTTTAGCCAGTCTCCAATGGCAGGCAACGCAATGCTGGCATGGCAGGTGCAAGTTCCGGCGTGAGCCTTGTGGGTACCTTAGTTAGATCAGGAGGGGTAGAGCAGACATGTTAGCTCTCCTATGGAACGGTGGGCATGATAGGTGCAAAGAAATCCTGGAACACTATACTGCTCTGGTACCTTTCACGGACAATGAATGTCAGGCGGCTATGATAACTGACTTGGCAGACTGGGCAGAACAGGTGTAAATTAGAAAATATATTTTAAACTTAGAAAACATATAACTGCTGCACACACCAGGCGTATTTTCCTCAGTGGCATTAATCCTCCTTTGGAGTTCTAAGAATGTAATTTCCATGCCTGACTGGAACAAGCAACGTGATGGAGGAGTATGGAAGGGTGGGGGAAGACAAATAAAATATGGATAGCCTGAGGAGGGTGGATGTTGGTTGCAAAAGAAAGGGGAAAAAACATTATGATGCGGCCAACACTGACCATGTCATTGTTCTTTTGGGCCATATTACACAGCAGCCATGAGTAAGTATACATTTGTTAAAGTGGCTTAAAGAGTAGCTACATATTTTAATATTATGAATAGTAATTATACGTATTTCTTACAAAAATACACATCTAGATATATACACATAATCCGATTATAAATGTTAATCAACACAGGCATATGGAGTCCATTGTTGATTGGATATGATGATTATAAAGGGAAGAGCCAACTCTTGAGTAGTCTTCTGAAGACAAGATAGATACCTGTGAACCTTATATTTGGGGGTAATGAATTCCATAGTTTGGCTGCTTGAATAGAGAACATACCACCTATAGTCTTGCCTTATATGGTGGTGTTTTAAGGCAGGGTACCAATCTTGAGAGGAGGTTTCTTTGCTGAATGCATTTGGTGATTTTATTCTGATGAAAAGTGGTCCTGTTCCATGGATTGCTTTGTGGGTGATACATAGCAGCTTGAAAGTGGCTCTTCTCGGACCAATAACCAATGTAGTGCCTTCAAGGCAGGGGGGATCGGGGCTTGTGGCATTACCTGTAGTAGTAGTCTGGCAGCCGAGTTCTGAATGCGTTGTGGTTTTTTCATAGTAGATCGAGATGATCCATGGCAGAGACCATTGGTGTAATCTAGTTTAGATAGTACAAGAGAGATAGTAGCCTGGACCTTGTGTGGAAATCTGAAGTGGGGGAAAATGTGTTGCAGAGATTTCAAGGTGATGAAGCTTGTTTGTCCACTAGGGCATTCATTGACACCTTGAAGTCCATGGTAATTCCAAGGTTTTTAACTTCTTTAGATACTTGAGGTGGTGGTCCCAGATTGTCAGGCAGGCAGACAGTGGGTCATAATTTTTACAGTCCCCAAATGTGAGTATTTCAGGCTCCAAGTCATCCACTGATCAATGACTCTCAGGCAACTGATTTGTGAGTTTCCAATGTATTTCAGGCATTCCAATTCAAGGAGCATTTGTGTGTCATCTGCCTAGCTGTAGCATGTGAGTTGGAATTCAATGATCAGTTCTGGTAATTGCATCATGTAGATGATGAAAAGCATAGGTGAGGTTATTCATAAATGAGGGACCCCTTGCTTTTGTGAAGTAGGGTTTGGATGAGAAAGGGGGAGAATAGATGACATTTGTTCTGTTTTGAAGGTAAAAAGTGATCCAGTCAAGAGCTGTTCCCTTTTTGCTGGCTTCGTTAAGTCTTTGAACTAGGGTGTCATGGTCAACAGTGTCAAAGGTGCTGAGAGGTCCAAAAGAATTAGTACAACAACTCCATTACAGTCAACTGTGTTTTAAGATCATACCAGATTGTGATGAGTGCAGATTCAGTTCCTCTTCCTGGGTGGAATCCAGTTTGGTAGTCTGAAAGTATAGATTTGTGTTCAATGATTTGTGAAATCTGGGTGAATGCTGCTCTTTCTATTTGTTTGCCCGGGAAAGGTCCATTTGTAATTGGTCTGTAGTTATTGTAGTCCTGTGGGTCTAAGTTTGTTTTCTTTAATAATTGGCATATGTATGCCTTTTTAAGGTGTTGAGGAAAGGTTCCCCTAGATAAAGATTTATTGATGATTCTTCTTACATGTGTGGCAGCAGAAGTGGATAAAATAATGTTTTTGAAGATGTGTTCTTGACAAGGGTCAGGAGGGATGCCAGAAGGCCTGCTTGCTTGACCAAATCCATAAATTCACTTTGTGATATTAGGTTGAAGGAGTACAGATGCTGGGTTGGCTTACTCTTGAAGGGGATTTTAGAAAACAGGTTGGTGCTGGTAGTTTTCCTTTGTTTTAAATAGGAGTCCGATGTGTCTGCCTTAGTTGTGTGATTATTTGCCAGTTTGCCTTTGAATTCTTGAGTAATGTTTGTGTTATTTTGACCTGCTGATGGGTGTGGGTGTAGTGTTTGTGGAGTAGTGAGAGGAGATATTGATGTAGTGGCTTCCTAAGAAGGATTTGAATGTGAGTTGGTACTGGTGAGTCAAATCTGAATAGTACAGGGGTGGTGATGTGTTTTAGAGAAGAGTGTATGAAGTATGTAGGAGGGTATGGACAAGAGTTAAGACTGTGTTAGATTTGATAGCTGGAAGATGTACTATGTGTAGTGGAGTGGAGTGTAAGGATTGTATGGTTGTCTGTAATTGGTAAAATGAGGAGGTGGGTGTTGGGAAATGTTGTGATAGGTGTTGTCATGATAAAAAGGGATCTGGTAGGAGCCACTAGAGGATAGTGCTGGTGTTTTGTGTGAACAGGGAGTTTGTGTCTGGATTCTTCATCTGTGTTCTTCTTTTCTTCCCTGCACCCCGTCCTGCATGTTCTTTCTTCTGTCTTCATCTGTGTTCTTCTTCTGTATACTTCATCTGTGTTTCTTCCTTCTCTTCTGCACCGCGACCTGCGTGTGCTTTCTTCTTCTTTGTCCTTCTTCTGTGTTCTTCATCTGTACTCTTCTTCTTTGTACTTCATCTGTGTTCTTCTTCTGTGTACTTTGTATCCTCTGCTTCTCAGGGCTCTCCTCTTCTGCCGGACTCCTCTTCCTTGACTCTTCTCTCCTCCTCTTCTTTACCCTTCCTCTTGGATCTTCTCTCCTCTGTTCTTCTGCTCTGGACTCCTCGCTCCTCTTCTTCTTTACCTTCTCCCTGGCTCTTCTCTCTTCTCTCTTCTGCTCCTCTTCTTCTTTACCTTCTTCTGGGCTCTTCTCTCTTCTGTTCTTCTGCTCCTCTTCTTCTTTACCTTCTTCTGGGCTCTTCTCTCTTCTGTTCTTCTGCTCCTCTTCTTCTTTACCTTCTCCCTGGCTCTTCTCTCTTCTCTCTTCTGCTCCTCTTCTTCTTTACCTTCTTCTGGGCTCTTTTCTCTTCTGTTCTTCTGCTCCTCTTCTTCTTTACCCTCTTCTGGGCTCTTCTCTCTTCTCTCGTCTGCTCTTCTGCTCCTGACTCTTCTCTCTGACCTTCCTCACTCCCCTCCACCTCTGTAACCCCCATCCCCTATCTTCCTATCTTTTCTTGCTAACTCTCCGCCACCTTTAACCCCCCCTCCCCTATCTTTTCTCCCCTCTACCTGACCCCCCACCCTCCGCTTTCCCGCCGCCACCTCCTGCTCGCCCCCGCCCCCCTGCTCCCATTCATCACCCCACTCCCGCCCCCAGCTGACCCATCCTCCCCCCCTCCTCCCTCTTATGGCGGCCGCTGCGCGGCCGTGCGCAGCAGGCGCGCCAAAGGCAAGCCCGTCCGCGCCTGGACCGTGCCCAGCGCCACGACCCCTGGCCACCAGCACTCCCAAACCCCGCAGCACGGCTACGACCCCGCCACCCTCCACGCCCTCAACCCGGGACGCTCCAGTACCTGCTTCCAAGCCAACCCGAAATGTACCCACGGACCCTTCGTATGTCACACCTGCAAACTCACCTTCCACTGCGAAAACACCACGCCCGCCAGCCCACGCGCTAACAACCACCTCAAATGCAACCTGATCAACGCACGCTCGGTCCACAAGCACGCCGTTGAACTTTGGGATCTCCTGGACTCCACCGCACCGGACGTCGCCTTCATCACTGAGACCTGGATGAACGCCTCCTCGGCCCCCGACATCGCCATAGCCATCCCCGAAGGCTACAAGATTTCCAGGAAAGACCGCACCAACCAAGTAGGAGGAGGAATCGCCATCCTCTTCAAGGACTCCATCAACGTCACCACCTCCACCGAAGACACCCCCCTCGCCGCCGAACACCTGCACTTCCAGATCCACACAGACCCCAGGACCACCCTCAGAGGAACTCTCATCTACCGACCCCCTGGACAGCGTGCCCTCTTCAGCGGCTCTATCTCCGACTTCATCTCCCCGCACGCCCTTGCCTCGCCGGACTACATCCTCCTCGGGGACCTCAACTTCCACCTGGAACAGAACAACGACCCCAACACCACCGCCCTGCTCGACAACCTCGCCAACCTCGGCCTCAAGCAACTGGTGAACACCCCACCCACATCGCCGGACACACGCTCGACCCCATCTTCTCTGCCAGCAACCACGTATCCTTCAGTCACTCCTCCGCTATACACTGGACCGACCACAGATGTGTCCACTTCACCTTCCGACGCGAGACTCGCCACCTCCGCACACAACCCATCCCACGTCGACAGTGGAACAAAATCTACGAGGAACAGCTTCTCTCCACTCTCAACGACAACCAACCCACCTTCCCCTCCGACCCCAACGACGCAGCCCTCAGCCTCACGAATTGGATCACCAACTGCGCAGACAACCTTGCTCCCCTCAGACACCTCCCAAGACAGACCAACACCAAAAAACCTCTCTGGTTCACCGACACCCTTAAGGAATCAAAGAAAACCTGCCGCACCCTCGAGAAAGCCTGGCGCAAGGACCACACCGCAGAGAACATGACTGCCCTCAAGAACGCTACCCGCGAACACCACCAACTGATCCGCGCCGCCAAAAGAAATTTTTTCACAGACAGACTGGACAAAAACAGCCACAACAGCAGAGAACTCTTCAATGTTGTAAAAGAGCTCTCCAACTCTAACGCCAACGCCAACGCCATCACGCCCTCACAAGACCTCTGCAACTCCCTCGCCACTTTCTTCCATCGTAAGATCACCGACCTACACGACAGCTTCGGACACCAGATCCAGCCAACCACCACAGAACCTACAACCCCAGCCATCAGCCTCAACGCCTGGACTCACATCAACACGGAAGAGACCAAAGCCATCATGAACTCCATCCACTCCGGTGCCCCCTCGGACCCCTGCCCACACTTCATCTTCAACAAAGCCGACGACATCCTCGCCCCGCACTTCCAGACCATCATCAACAGCTCGTTTTCGTCTGCTACCTTCCCAGAGAGCTGGAAACACGCTGAAGTCAACGCCCTACTGAAAAAACCTACGGCGGACCCAAGCGACCTGAAGAACTTCCGCCCCATCTCGCTCCTCCCCTTCCCTGCCAAAGTCATAGAGAAGACCGTCAACAAGCAACTTACCAACTTCCTTGAAGACAACAGCCTACTCAACCCCTCTCAGTCCGTATTCCGAGCCAATCACAGCACAGAATCCGCCCTCATCTCAGTCACAGACGACATCAGAACCCTGATGGACAACGGAGAAACAGTCGCCCTCATCCTCCTCGACCTCTCGGCTGCCTTCGACACCGTCTGTCACCGCACCCTAATAACCCGCCTCCGCTCCACCGGGATCCAAGGACAGGCCCTGGACTGGATCACCTCCTTCCTCTCCAACCACTCCCAAAGAGTCTACCTCCCACCTTTCCGCTCAGACCCCACCGATATCATCTGCGGCGTCCCACAAGGCTCCTCGCTCAGCCCGACTGTCTTCAATGTCTACATGAGCCCCCTCGCTGACATCGTACGCAAACACAGCATCATCATCACCTCCTACGCCGACGACACTCAACTGATACTTTCCCTCACCAAGGACCCCACCAGCGCCAAGACCAACCTGCAAGATGGAATGAAAGACGTTGCAGATTGGATGAAACTCAGCCGTCTGAAACTGAACTCAGACAAAACGGAAGTCCTCATCCTCCGAAACACCCCGACCGCCTGGGACGTCTCCTGGTGGCCCACAGCCCTTGGCACCGCACCGACCCCCTCAGACCACGCACGCAACCTCGGTTTAATCCTGGACCCACTTCTCACCATGACCAAACAAGTCAACGCCTTATCATCCTCCTACTTCCTCACCCTCTGCATGCTCGGAAAGATCTTCAGTTGGATCCCCGCCGACACCAGAAAGACCGTGACCCACGCCCTCGTCACGAGCCGCCTGGACTACGGCAACACCCTATACGCAGGAACCACCGCTAAACTCCAGAAACGTCTGCAACGAATTCAAAACGCCTCCGCCCGCCTCATCCTCAACATACCCCGCAACAGCCACATCTCCGCCCACCTGAGACACCTGCACTGGCTTCCCGTCAACAAAAGGATCACCTTCCGACTCCTCATCCACGCACACAAAGCCCTCCACAACAAGGGACCCGAATACCTCAACCGCCGCCTCAGCTTCTACACACCCACACGTCCTCTTCGCTCCGCCAACCTCGCTCTCGCCGCCGTCTCTCGCATCCGCCACACCACAGCGGGTGGGAGGTCCTTCTCCTACCTGGCGGCCAAGACATGGAACTCCCTCCCCACCATCCTCAGGACCACCCAGGACCACTCCGCTTTCCGGTGACTACTCAAGACCTGGCTCTTCGAGCAGCAGTAACCCCCTCCCCCTAGCGCCTTGAGACCCGCACGGGTGAGTAGCGCGCTTTATAAATGTTTATGATTTGATTTGATTGGATGTAAGTTATGTAAAATGCAGCTTTGTGTTATATGGGTAATGTGTGGATGCGATAGAGGTAATGGACAGATGTAGGAAGCTGGCTCTGTATATACTAAATCAAAATGAGATTTAGTGTGCATAGAGTCCAGGGATTCCTCAGAGGCTTAACAGAGGCTAAAGTAGATAATACTAATGCTCTCTTTTGTGGTAGTGTGGTCGAGCAGTTAGGCTTATCAGAGGGTAGTGCAAAACATTTGTTTCCACACACAGATAATAAGGGAAGCACACTCTCAATGATTAACTCCAGACCAATAGTTTTTATATAGCAAAAATATATTTTGTTGATTTATTTCTAGAACCACAAGATTCAAGTTGCTGGTAAGTACATGAATAAATAAGTATTCCACATATGTATCAATACCACTTTGATTAGAATTGGCAAGTTATACAGTTTTTGAATAAATGACAATAATCTATTTTAAAAGTTGACACTGCAGTTTTCAGAAACAGTTCCTGGGGGGAAGAAATGTTAGTATGGTTTGAAGGTAAGTACAGGACTTACAGTTACAGTCTCTGGGGTTTAGCAAGTCCACAGGTTGAGGTCCAAGTTAAACCCAAACACCCACCACCAGCAACATGGGGCCGGCCGGGTGCAGAGGTCAAATATGAGTCAAGTTTAACATAGGCTCCTATGCAGCCTGGGGGCATTCAGAATCAGGCCTGCTGCAGCTAAGTACCTGTGTCTTCAGAGGGCAGACCTGTGGGGTTTAGAAGAGCACCAGGGGGGCCACAAGTCAGCATCAAACACACACCCTCGGTGGTGTAGGGCGGCCCGGGTGCAGGGTGCAACAGTGCATCGGGCTAACAATGCTTTCCTATAGGGGGACCCCAGGGGCCACAAACATGCTGCAGATGAAGTCCAGTGGGTTGGTTCCGGGAAACCAAAGGTTGGACAAGGAGGGGGGCCACCTGTTGGATGTTGCTGCACCAAAGGTCGGATTCCCCAAGCCTAGGGGGCTGTGGGTGCAGGGGTACCATTTGGCATTGGGAATCTTCATCCGGTTCTGTCACTGTCAGGGGGTCCTCCAGATTGAAGCTGCAGGCATCGTTGTGTTGGACTGGAGGGGTCAACACAGGGTGGGCATTTGCTCAGAGTCGCCTGGGGACCAGCTCTAGTCAGTTGGGCCACCTGGACTCGGGCTATGGTCATCGGGTGCAGAGTGGTCAGGATTCATGGATCTGGGGCAGTTCTGAAGTTTTAGGTCCTCTGTGATGCAGGCATTCCTCAGAATTTGCTGGACCTGCAGGATGCATCGCTTTCTTTTGCAGGGCTTTTGAAGCTGGAAACCAGCCCCTAGGGTTGGGGCCAAGTCAGTTTTCATCTTCCCTCTTCTCAGTTGGGGTTTCAGGTTAGCAGTCCTTCTTTCTTCTTGTGAGGTCACCAGGAATCTGGTGAGCTGGGTTCAGGGAGGCCCTTAAATCCTAAATGTAGGAGTGGGATAGGTGTCAGAGGGCAATAGCCAATGGCTACTGTCCCTGAGGACGACTACACCCTTCTGGTGTCCACTCCCTTTGGGAAGGGGAATGAAGGCCTAACCCTATTTGTCCCTGTCCTCCAAACCAAGATAGAGGATTCTGCAGGGAGGGGGTCACTTCAGCTCTGGACACCTTAGGGGTGCTCCCAGCTGAAGTGCTCACTCCTCCTTGTTTTTCACCGAACTTGCAACCAAAAGTGGGGCTTTGTCCGGGAAGGCCTGCATCTCCATGAGCTGGAGTGCCCTGGGGCATTGTAACAGGAGGCCTGACCCTTTGAGGCTGACCCCCAAATGTTACAGTTCCTCCAGAGAAGAGGCGTGAAGCACCTCTAACCAGAGCAGGCTTTGTTCCTGTCCTCAGAGAGCAAAAGGGCTCACGCCCCATGGGGTCAGAAACTAGTGGCAGGCTGGCACAGACTGGTCAGCCTTACACTAGAGGGTTGGGTAAAATACAGGGAGCATCCCTAAGATGCCCTCTGTCTGCATTTTGCAATAAATCCAACACTGCCATCAGTGTGGGTTTATTGTGCTGAGAAATTTGATGCCAAACTTCCCAGACTTCAGTGTAGCCATCATTGAGTTGTGGAGTTTGTGATGACAAATTCCAGCCCATATACTTAATATGTACATGAGCTGGAGTCTTAGGGCTGTAAGGCCTGCTAGAGGGGTGACTTACCTATGCCATAGGTAGAGATTGATGGGCATGGCACCCTAAGGGGGATGCCATGTCGACTTTATCTCTTTCTCCCCATCAACACACACAAGCTGCCCTGGCAGTGTCCATGTGTTCAGGGAGGGGTCCCTCAGGGTGGCACAATGTATGCTGCAGCCCTTAGGGACCCTCCTTGGTCATAGGGCCCTTGGTGCCAGTGGTACCTTTTACAAGGGACTTGGCTGGGTGCCAGAGGTGTGTCAAGTGTGGAACAATGGTACAGTTGTAGGGAAAGAATACAGGTGCTGAAGCATGGTTAGCAGGATCCTAGCACACACTCAGTGAAGTTAGCATCAGATATTAGGCAAAAAGCGGGGGTACTGCAAACAAGGGGCCAGTTTCCTACAACAGAGTTGTGTTTGGTTTGAAAATGAAGGTGTCCTAATGTTCTAGTTATGGTGGATATTTGTACAGGTCTGGTATGTGGGGTTTTGTTGTTGTTGTTGTGACATTGGAATCTGTAATAGGTTTGTTTGTGGTGCATGAGTTGGATGCCTTTGCTAATATTGTGTTTGGATGTTGAAGGATGTGAAGGATTAAGTTAGTTGCAAATAAATTGACAATTGGGCAGCATCTTTGGCCCTAGGCCTGACCCATCCCGAACAGGCCCAAACAGGCAACTGTCCTTGTCCCCTCCACCCTTAGCCTCGACACCTGGGCTGAGATGCCCAGAGCCCTAAGTTTAAATAGCCCTCTTGGCTAATAGAACCCTAGCCCTAACCCTAACCAATTATAAGCTAACACAATAGCCAAATGTTCCTGTGGAAGAGCTTGAATGCATAGCTGTCATTTAGGGGTTGCGATGGGTCGCAGCAGTGCCCTCTTGCTTTCCCTTTGCGACCCCTTACACTGCCTTTGACCCCTGGCTACAGGGGTGGATAATTCAGTGCCAGGAAAAAAGTGGCAGGTGGTCAGTTGGGACTCCACTCTCTTTTTTTCCTGTTAATTTGATTTATACTAATAGTGAGTAACAACATATTATTCATGATTCATGTAATAAAAATAGGGTATAATTAGGGAATTTGGGAATATGCCCTTCCATGGCATCTGAGGTAAGTAGAAATGGTTTTAAATGTACGTTGTGTGCCTGTTTCCAGATGAGTATGTGTTGATGTGAGAGAATGTCCAAGTGTGAATTTATGTGTATGGTAAAACTGTGTGTGTGAGTGAAAGTGGCGGTCAAAGGGGATGTGGTATCACTTCTGCAAACCCTGACATCTTGACGAATTGACGTCCATGCTTGAATGTGCTTATAGGTAATTTTTATCTTTTCCCCAAGTGAATTTCATCACCTGCGTATGTTTTTCTGAACATAAACTCTGTAACGATTTGTAATTTTCTATAGTAAACGCATTACCCATATTTTTCCGAAGGCACAATTAATATCCTTTCCATTTCTTTTTAGGTCAACATTACTTCTATATCCGAGTATACTGGCATAATTATAGAACAGATTGCATGGGGAGTTCTACAGGAGTGCACTATGGCAATACAGATTAAGCAATTAACCTTGATGTCACTGTAATTATTAAGATACTTTAGAAAAATGAACTAATTTCCCCACAGGATGTCCTCCTGAAATCAAATTCTACTCTCTTTGAGTTGCCAAAATGGGAAATGTTAATGGGAAATTATCCTGGCAGTTTGTAACGAATCTATTGGGGTAAGTGACTGCGTTTCAACCCTGTGTGTGCTGGAAGGCTAACGGAGAGCCCATACGGGTTCAGATACAAAATACAAGTCTATTGGTTGCATATTGGGCAGAGTTTTAGGTAAAGTTACTTTGTCGGGAAAGTATTTACATTGGCTGCACGCAGTTTACAGACGTCTTAACTTTACTCCATGTAAAGCATCGTTTACTAGATTTACCGACATGACAGAAAATGAAACGTATGCCTTTTGTTGTGTAGTTGTCATTATAAAAGTTGGCGCAGGTTTATTTTTGGAATGATATTGATTTCCTGTAAGTTTTGGATTGTCGCGTCTAAATTGTTTAGCATGCACTTTATTTAAATGTAAAAAGTATGGATCATTTTCCGACGGAATAATTATGTCAAGTGATTATCTCAAAATAAACTGAGCATTAACTTAGCCCTCTTCTACACTACCCGGAAGTCGAATTTAGAGTAAAGCTCCTGTGGGATGGTCATTGAATGGGAGAGCGTTAGTTGAGAATGAATAAAAGGACATCAGTTACATCCTGTCACTCTTCCCAGTCCTAGAACTAGAACTTTCTTTATACGTAGGTGTGGTTCTGGCCTTCGGAAGCACCCCACATGCCTATTTGTTTTCTTAACTGTGTGAGATGACTCCTCGTTGTAGGCACTACTTGTGACACCTGCTCAGACAAAACCGGAAATGTTGGTAAGCTTGGTAATTTAATGGTGGAGTTTACTTAAAAAAAATAATAATGACTGTTCACACCTCAGTGCTAAACCTAGGCAAAAACAGTGACTGTTTCCAGAAAGTAGACATCCCTCACGAAGTAAGCACTGTCATGAGGAAAATACTGATCAGAAATGGCGGGTGTCTCTGTTAGGCAAATGGCTACCTATGAATAACCTAAGAATTCCCTTTAAACAAATGAAGATTACTATCGAGTTACTTCATTAAATTAATGATTATTGATAAGCATTCTAAGAACTTCTGTTAACCAACTGAGAATACTGGAATGTTTTTTTTTCCCAAACACTACGACCCATGAGTTATCCAGGAATGTCTGTTAAACAAATGATGAATAATGATTATGGTTATGTTTTTTAATAACATAGGGCCGCATCCCATAACTTTACCACTGCGGTGCTAAGGTTAAGAGATATGGCCTTATTTACAGTAGGGCGAGCAGGATTCTCTGTCACAAACGTTGCGGATGTCCTATCCTCTTTATTACAGATGCATAGAGCTGATTGGATATCCACCACATTTATTACAAAGTATCCCATGTACTAAGCTCTAAATATGTCCCTACTCTAGGGCACAGTTTTAGTCTGACTGGTGTCTTATGTAGTTAAAGAGTTGGAGAAGCAAAGCGCTATTTTAGGCTAATTATTACAGGAACGTTCAAGGCAAGCAATGCTATTTCTGGAAATGAAACAGCATTTATTGACATCTCTGAACCAAACAACAGAACAATAGCACACAAATTGCCACAACAACACACTTGAAACATAATGAAGTACATCACGACAAAATAGTCAAAATAGAACAAAACATAAGAGCAGTACAACACAACAAAAGCGCATTGCAGTAACGCAGCACAAAAACACAGCAAAAAAGAAAAAAAAACACATCTCAGCCACAACATCACTCACAACAATCAATATAAACAAACATTCTTTCATTAACACCTTCAGAATACTGTTTTCATAATACTTTAGTAGGTGGTAAAAGGTGTTTGGAGGAAGAAATGACTTAAGGTTTTATTTTTATTCTTAATGTCAACATAAAGGACATGAAATAGCACTAGTCAAAAAGGTTTTGAGATCCATTACCGAGAAGACTTCTGAGTATGTCTGTTAGATAATGATTATTATTAAGTAAACTGAAAATTTCTTTAGAACAACTTATGAGAATTTAATAATACTAAAGAGTAACTGTTGTTATGAATGTTGTTGTGACACAAATGGTTATTGATTACCAGCTGGATGTTTCAGCACTACACAAAGACAGTGGAAATGCTCCATGGCCAACCAGCACTGAAATCCACTGACCTTTGCATGACACTTGACTAGATGATACGGCAACAGAAGGTTAAGACAAGCCACACCAAATTGAATGCAGCTCACAATTCAAAATAACTAACGTTAAGAAATGTCTGTACAAGTTACAAGTATGGATTGAAAAATGCAGAGAACTAGCGGATGCAGACACTGTCATTCACATGCGTATTTAGAACACTGTACAGGATCCTGGTGGAATCTAATTTTACTGGTTGTGTTTTGTAATTGAAGCTAAGAATCATTCCTACTTCACAAATTTATTTGTGCACTTCATCTAAAATTAGGTGTTCAGATGCCTTCTATCACAAACGAAAACATAGCTTCCTGATTCACAGAATCAGAATTGTTTTGAATTTACATTTGTAAGTGAGCTGTACCAAGTGGAAGTGTCGGGCATTATGGTAGGATTTCTGTTGGATAACATATAGTCACGTGAGCCAGTGGAATGGAGTGGCACATCTTCTTGCCCATGTATGCACCTGGGCACTTTGCTCCAGCAGCAGGTGGGCTGAAGTTGGTCTGTGTCACCAAGCGGACTCATTGATGGGCTATGCCCTCTTACTTTGCACACAGACACTGCCATTCACAGGGCTGTATTTCTCACAGGAAGCTGCTCACTGGGATATGACAGACAGTACACCTCACAGAGACAAAGGATAGGAAAAGTACTGATGACCTGTGCGACTGACACCATGACTGCACCATCATTCTCCACATGGGAAAGTAGAGGGGAGAAGTGAATTTAACTGTTTAAGGAGCAAGAAGTTCTGCACACTTTCCACTCCTAAATTTCTTAGCAGGCCTCAATTTCAGGTAAAGGCAGGAGCTCAGAAGGTAAGACTATTGGGTAAAGGTAGAGGCAGGACAAGATCCCCATACCAAAGAGAGATCCAAGGTAAGAATTTCTGGTAACCACCTGAAAATACTGGAAGAGGTGAGTTGTCAGTCATTCCGGCATAGCACTCCAGGTCACAGATCAGCTGAAGCGTGCTATTTTGTTTTCCTCCTGGCAAATGGGGTACTGGAGGGAAAGGACATTGAAGTGAGCGTGAGGGAGCAACACACCAGGGGCCCTATTACAGATAGAGTGCATTTTTCCTGTTTGGAAAACCACCTTTAAATTGGTGTGCCAAGTGCAGACAGGGAAAATGCACCCTATTATGAAAAATGTGCTCTTATTGGGGTAGCCACAATCTTGTGCTGCACTGGTGGTAGCGCATGTAAGTGAAATACGGAGCAGCTGCTTCAAAGCTACTTCTTGTTTCACAGATCAGGCAGCAATCCAAGAAGAGAGGGATGAGAGATCTCTTTCCAGGTGGGTGTAATAAGTGGCTGCATCCCCCTGCAAGGGGATGTCTGGGGGGTCCATAAAACCTCCTCCAGAAGGCTGGCATCAGAGGGTACACTGACAGTGTGCAACCTTTTTGTGCCACTCTTTCTGTGCACCTCCTGACAGCTTCTTTGCTTTGTGCTCATGTCCATATTGTGGCGTAGGTGCAGAGGTAAAGAGATGTCCTCAGTTGCACGGGGCTATTCACCTATGCAAATGAAGGAACACCCTCCTGAGGTAGCACTGGCGCTACATGTGCACCAGCAATATCTACATTACAGAAATGGCCACACAAGTGTCTGCGGCCCGTTCTGAGATATCAAAGTACCCCAAGGAGTGCACAAAGTGGGTGCATATGCCCGTTGCACCCACTGGGCACTTTAAATAGTATAGCCCTAGATGTCTGACTAACTCTTAGTCATTTTTCTCTTTCCTCCAGGATACTTGCAGGCAGTATATCATAGAGAAAATTATAAGTGGGACAATGTTCCAGGCTTATATTCCTCTTTCAGAATCCAAGGACATTGTTAGATATGGTATCCTTGGCATGGTTTCCCCTAACATTTTGCCTTCAGACCTCCTCTTTTTGCTGACTTCCTTGTTCCTTGACTTAGTATTCTGTGTGCTTTACCACTGCTAATCCATGATTCAGTGCTTTTGTTGATTGATTGATTAAAACATCTTTATTTACTTATAAATGTATAATCGTAAAGGAGTAAAACAGCATAGAAAATAACAAAATAGATATAAATACAAGGCACAATAATATAATGAAGAAAGTATAAGAACTAAGACTTCCTTGTTCCTTGACTTAGTATTCTGTGTGCTTTACCACTGCTAATCCATGATTCAGTGCTTTTGTTGATTGATTGATTAAAACATCTTTATTTACTTATAAATGTATAATCGTAAAGGAGTAAAACAGCATAGAAAATAACAAAATAGATATAAATACAAGGCACAATAATATAATGAAGAAAGTATAAGAACTAAGATAAAAACTAAAGAATAAATATGAAAGAAACTCACAGAGAATCACAATATCCCTGAAGTTAGAAGCCAATTTATACTTAAAAGTTCAACACTTTGTTTTAATACAGGATGCTCAGTTAAAAAAATAAGAACCAACAGAAAAAGACACAGCAGGCTTAGATAGCAATTGCCGGTAAAGAAAAGCTGGTCTATATTGCTAGAAACCCCTTTACTTAAAGATGGGCAACAGATATCTTTGTTGAGGAGAGTCATAAACCTACAAAACAAAAAAAGTGCTCCAAAGTCTGAGACGAACAACCATCACAGGGACCGATTGTTATAGAACTTGGGTCATATGTCCTGGAGGAAAGCAAATATTAGGCTGAATTGCATCCAAACAAAACATTGTGAGAAGAGATCACCCCCAAGGATTTCTAGCAAGAGAGAGAAAAGGTTCAGGGCCAACACTGGTTTTCAGAATCATAAATGCTCTCAAAGTTGATTTCTCCAGGGCCTTAGTCTCTCTTTCTCTTTGGCACATTTGAAAAACAAGCCATTGGTTATAATTAACAACTGAGAGTGCAATACAGTGCTGGGTGACCCAAAGACACAGTGGTACTCCTGATGTATTTCAGCCATGGAATTTTGTGACCACGCTCACACTCAAGACAGTCTGCAATCACATTCCTGTCAAAGGCAGGATGTTCACCATTCCACACTTCTTTTTTGCAGAAGCAAGGCAAGTTTACAGGATCTTCAACATAAGCAAGCTTCAGCTCATCGTACATAAAAAACTGGAGCTGGTGGGAACCAGGCCTCACAATTGCCTGAAAAAGCGATTTTCCTCTCACTGAATACTCAAACAATTATGATAGTCCCAAATGGCAGCACCATATGACAACACAGGAAGACATTTTGTTCTATATATTTGCAACAATGGTAGGGTAGGTTCACTGGCTACCATTGATGCACACCTAAAGTGGGATCCACACGCTTGGTTAAATCACAGGCAGTAATTTACAAGACAAGGGGTTCAGCTGTTCTGTGGATCAAATGTGACACCTAGATAAGGAAAAGCAGCCACCCTTGAAATGACCTTCGCCCGGATGGCAATGGTTCCAACTTTGAGGTCTGCCTCCTGCAAGTCATGTAATGCATTTTATCAATGTTTGTATCTAACTCTAGTTCATTCAAGAACTTGACAAATAGATCAAGAAGTTACTTGAGATCATTCAGGATACGGGAGAGTCACATTGCATGGTCTGCATACAGAAGGGAAAGGACAAATGTGGATTTCACTTTGGGCATATCCTAACCATCCTATTGGCTATCAAAACATAATTCAAACCATTAATATATAAAAAAATAAGATAAGGGACGATACCTCGCATCCCAAAGGAAGCTAACAGAATCCATACATTACTCTCCCGTCCATGTCATATCTGACCAAAGGAGTGATATTCAGGTGAAGGTCTCATGAAACATCAATCAGTGGCTAAGGCAATCTGAGATCGGCTAAAATACTACATTGCTTAGATCTATTTACCCGATCAAAAGCACCTCTCAAATCCATGAATGACACATAGATGACCCCCTTATTAGCTACATCATATTTACCAATTATTAGGTTGAAATTCAAACACTGTTCCATAGTTCCTCTGCCTTCCCTGAAACCATACTGAACTGGGAAGAGAATATTGTTAAATTGGGCACAGTCTTCAACATGCTGTAAAATAATGTGACCCACAATTTTAACTGCAGAATCTAATAAAGACATAGATCTGTAACAGCTGGGGCCCTGCCTGTTACCCTTTTTGAAAACAGGTTCAATGACTGCGGTTTTCTATAAATTAGGTATTTTGATTGAAATGGCAGCATTTAAGCATTGGTTAATAGAGGGGCCCAATGGGAGATATTCACCTTGTAGAGGTTCACAGGTACTCTGTCTGGTCGGTGGACTTTGATAAAGGGGCTAGCTACTTCCTCAAGTTCAAATGAAGTACCCAGTGAAATCAGTGGGGACCCCATTAGGTACCAATCAAGGCCTAATGCATAAATCTGTGTGAAGTGTGAAACTCATTGTTCAGGGTTAATATCTGAGCCTAGGTAATCAGACAAGGTGGAGCAAGACAAATAATGGCAGGGGAAACATCAAAAGTTAACAAATGATCCATGATCAAGCTCAAGTTTGAATGCAATGAGAGTTTAACAGGGTAGGGATCAATATGTTATGCCATTTAACTCTAAGACCCTTGTCTTTTGGAATCAAGCTAATTAAGCCAGGGGCAGCAACAGGGCCGCTACTAGTGGGTATCACCACCTCTAACTCAATGGGGTTATGGTGGCTATAGCAGGTTTAGTGGACCTTCCAAGGGCTCACTAATCATTCAAAGGCCCTGGAGACGAACCATTAATCTATGATTAACCCTTTACTCCATCCTATAAAGGATTATTACTAGTCAGAAACGGATCAGAGGTAGTAGGTTTCAAACCCAGTTTAGCATTAAAATCTCCTCCAAATATCACATTTAAACAGTTAAGTTTAGAAAGAGACCTAGTCTCAATAACAAACAACACATGAAATAAGGCCTCAATCTGGCACCCAGAATCATAGAATGAGTTAAAAAAATGAGCTAAAAAAAAGAAACTCTCTAGATAAAAAAAAAACCCATAGTATCTGCATCCCACTATATGGGAGTCCGAGGGGACTGAAGTAACCCTGAGATGTATGGAAGTGCAGATCTTGATAAATAACCTACCTCAAGCTCTCTGGCATGAGGGGGCAGTTGCTGGGACAATGAAGCATTCAAAGCTGCCGAAGGTGATCATCTCCTGGGCCAAGGTTTCTTGGACCATAAGACTAAATAATAAACTTAAGCCACTCAGGGTCCTGCAGCTTGTCGCCAACAATGGCAATAATCCAACAAGTGAGCCTTAAGGCAAAGTCCTGTGAGCATATTACAGTTTCAATAGGGAGGTTGGCTGTTGGTGTCCTGCTAAAGTCAGAGCTGGAAGTTGAACAATCAAGAAGTCAGTCATTGTGATCTAGGTATAACATGGGGAGAAATCTGTTGAAAATGGGGATACATGGTGTCTCTATGTCCAGTAACAGTTGGGGAAAACCTGCTGTGTGCCGGGGTTGTACATGTCTGTAAAAACCCAAGTTGGAGGATATTTATGCCCTCATCCAGGGAATGCTGCTTATTTACACTGTGGATTAGTCTAGCCAGACTGGACAATTTATAGTTAATAACCACACAATCCCCCCTCAAATTCTCAGCCACTGGGCCAACCCAATCAACCCTACTCAGAATTATATATTACTGTATTCACTGATGTTAAAATTTGGGTTGCAACACAAGGAATGACATACTTTGTTTTTCAACTGGGTGGTAGACTTTCCAATGTTAGGGGTTTGTTGAGGAACCCCTGTCATAATGGAAAAGTATGGACAGCATTAAGGGGGCAGGATAAGACTGGGCAGTTTTTTCTCAGTCTGGCTACACCCCCTATATGAAAGACCTTACCTCCAAGGAGCTGAGCACAGTCCCCTAAGGATGCCCTCCATTAGTTGAGGGGGATACAACATCTATGAGTTGGGGGTGGTTGGAGAGTAAAAGCATCAGCTTGTTATATATGTTGAACAGAACATGCAGTATTTATAAGTTGGGTCTTACTCAGACCCTCAGAGATAACACTTGTTTGTCTGCACCTAAGGAGGGGAGGACATTGGTATTGGCATGTATCTTAGTTAAGGCTAAAATAGAAAATTCTATATTATGCAGTCTGTCAAACAATGGGGGTGACACACTGAACAATAACAGATTTAAATGTATCCAAAATAAATGCCCGTCTCAGATTGGAGCTTCATGAGCATCCTGGCGTGCTTCAGGCAGATCACAATTACTTAAGGTATGTATAGGGTGTGTGCCATTGCCAGTTTGTTTGAGTTGGTGCTTTCTTTTTACCAGAGGAGCACAGTCACTACTATTTAAGGTTTTGTGAACATTGTTCCTTGTTAAAAGCTCAAACTCATCATTCAGAGTGCTGCTGGGGTGGAGGGATAGTCATAGCTACCGGATCAGAGCAAGAATGAGAAACTGTCTGTAAACTTTGCACTTGTATAGCGCACTACTCACCCGTTAGGGTCTCAAGGCACCGTATGCATACAACTGTGGAACCCCTCCTGGCTTTTCCCTGTGAGGCGCCCCACTCCTGGACAGCCCCAGGGTGAAGCCAGGCATCCAAGCGCTGTGTGGGCCGTTGTGGAGATTAAGCAAGTTATTGCCCAGAGTTACAGAGTGGGACCCATCAATTAGATTAGGCACCGAGGTGAGAATTATCTAGTCCAAGCGAATTGAGCCCAAGACCCACTGAGGTGGGAATTGAGCCCTGGTCCCAGACCAGATCTCTGCATCAGAGTCTGCCGCTCTAACCATTGTGCCACACTTCCCCACTGACTTGGTAGTGGAAGATTAAAGCCTTCTCCTGCATCCAAAGATAGCTGATTCTCCACATGGTCAATTGCCTTGGAAATCACCCCTACCAAGCAGGCTAAAAAAGAGTCTAAAGTAGAGCAGTGGGATGGCATACTTGCAGAATATTTGTCCCCAGGAAATTTGCGCTTACTTGTACTGTTCACGTCTTCACCCCAAATGGCTGGACTAAATGGTTTGCATTATTTGAAAAGCATCAGAAGGAGATGAAAAGCACAACCAAACACAATCAAATCAAGGGTTCCAATAAGGGTAATGCTCAACAGTCGCTGTTAGAATATCAGAGCCAAAGAGGGTGGGCCCAGCCTAGTCCCCTCCAGTCAAGGAGCTGCAGGTCGAAAGTGGGCTCTTTCAAGCGTCCAACTGGTTCACAGTTCACTACCTGCCTACTGTGCAGTGTTCTGGGGCTTGTGGTTCTGCCCTGATCTCTAGTAGTTGTGTCCATGCTGCAGGAGGAAAGCAGGCTAATTTAAGTACCCAACTGGTGCACAGTTCGCTCCCGGCCTACTCCACAATGTTCTTTGGCTTGTGGTCCTGCCCCCACCTGCAGTGGTCATGTCCCTTTGTGCTCTTGCCCTATAGCCTGGTAACACTGGCATTTACTAATTTGACATATTTAATTTACATATAAGTTCATAAGCTAGGAGGTGCCTGCTGCCTGTCTCTGTTCATATGTCTGGGGTGGGGTGACAACTGTACTTTGTGTATTTCTTCTAGACAGTCACACACAATAGGAGGTTATGTGTGACCTGATGGGCCTTGATTGGTCATCCTAGGCAGAATGGGAGGGAGGATCTGGGCACAGTCTCACTTAAATCTGAATAGACTGTGTCCTGTCCACACACAAAGGACTGCATAACCCCCTGTAGTGTGTTTGGAACCAGGCCAGGAAGACAGGGACTCTGTGCACTTTAATTGCATGTCTTTGAAGTCTCTGCCACTTGAAAGGCCCAACTGGGTATACATACAGGACACCAACTCTTCGGGACACTCCTGGACCTGTAGATACTCTCAGGAGAAAGGCTGCTGTGCTAATCAAGGACTGCCACTCTGCTGGACTGCTACTCTGCTGGACTCCTGCTTTGCTGTGCTGGCCAACTGCCTAAGGCCCTCCTGCCTGGGACTGAGAAGAATTGGACCTCCTACCCAGAACCCAGAGTGACTGCAAGGGCTAGTTGGTTGATGTCTTAGGGACATAAGACTTGCAACCACCCAGCTCCTGAAACTGGACTCTGTGAGTCTACCTAACCAAGTGGTGCCATCCCAGTCCTAAACCCTTGGTCCAGCCAAACTGACATATTCTCTGCTGTGGGAGCAAAACCAACACATCACCTCTGCTGGGTGGAACAGAATTGATGCATAGCCACTGTTGCCTGGGCTAGAACCGAGAATTGCATTGCCACATCTTGGGACTGACCATCACCACTGGAACCACCACTACGCATTGCTTCCCCAGCGCAAACTCCTTGCATCCCTCATTGATGGCAGCTTTGACGACAATACTACAGCTCTGCATGGCAGCCTCAGTGCTCATCAGAAGTAATGCATCACCTCAGGTGTGCAACACATTCCCAGCGACATCCTTCACATCACAAGCGCCATCAACAGGATTCTCAACAATGACGCAACAGGACCTTGCACCAAAGCCTTGCCATACCTCATAACCAGTGCATCATATTGGCTGCATGACGCATCTGTTTTTTTTTTTGATCCATGCAATGCTCTGCAAACAGGATTTAAGGACCCTGTAGCTGGCCCATGCTTCATTGCAGAAGGCCTGAATTTTTTATTTGTGCTGATCAAACACGACCTGATGTCCCCGGTTGACTCTTCTTGCTTCAGAGCACTATTTTGCAGTCTATTCTTAAAAATGTCATACCTTGAATTCTGGTTACTGGATTTTCTTGTTTCGGGATTGCTTTAATTATTAAATTAAGTTCTATTTTTCTAAACTGGTGTGGGATCCTTTTTGTGTGATGTTGTCACTGGTTTACTGTTTGAAGTGTTGCAAAAATACGTTATGCATTGCTTTCAAGTCAAACCTGATGGCTCTGCTCCAAGCTACCAGAGGGTAAGCACAGGTTCATTTGAGGTGTGCTTGTGCCTTACCCTGACAAGAATTGAGCTTGATGCTTGACCAGGCCTCACACCCCATTCAACAAACAACCCCATTTCCTACACTTATGTTATGATACTCTAAAAGAGTACCAGCAAGGATTTATCAGCATCTAACAGACTATGTAAAATAATAATTCCTAAAATGATTATTTTTTCTTGATTTTAATATAAAGCACAAATAGGCAGTTATTAGCCTGAGCCTGTCTCCTAATTAAATATGGTTATGTAGGCGTTCTAGATTTTGCCCATCGGCAAAACTGGTGAGTCATAGATGAACTGTTTTCAGTTATCTATCCTTGAAATGGGATTGGATAGTTACTCCTCTTAAGGTCAAGAGTAAATACTGTTTTGAATTGGGAATAGGGATCAAACAGACTAATAATTGGTGGGTTTATAGATAAAGGACTTTTCCTAAGGGAAAAAATATATAAGGCTTTGAAGAGCATTTGTACTTTAGTGTGGCATTCTGGAATGAAAAAGAGCACTTATGAACCTTTAAACATGCAAAAATGGCAATTCATTCAGGTACCCATGGGATTTGTAACAGTGTCTGCTTCCTAGGATTCGTGCTGTAATTATTTGATTATCCCATGATTGTTAGTGAATTCCTCATTATTTAGTTGAAAGGCAACTTCACTAAATTTCCATTGTTTTATATACAATGCATAAAGTGATAAACAGTCTAGAGAAGCTCTTCTTCTTGAAAAACAAGCAGAAAGCCACTGTGAGTCTACTAAAGTCTGTCAATGTCATGGCGTTTCATTATGAGCAAATTTCCAGCTTACAGTTTGGAGCCAGTTCCAACATCAGAAATCCTTTGTCCTGCTAGGATCGTACTGAGATGGTTATGCTCTAATGAATGTCAACACATGTTGGAATAATGCTATTGTTTCACATTGTTTTTAAGGACGTATTCAGAGAAAATGTAAGTAGAGTGCAAAATACATAACGGAAATCCACTTACACACTATTTTGCACATAATCTTCTACATTGTTCAGCCAAGGTGAACTGTTCACTGTGCTTCAAAATTTGTAAAATTCATGAATTTCACATTTCAAAGATTTTGTGAAATGTACAATATTTCAAGGGGGCAAAAGTTCCTATTTTTGCCAGTAGGATACTGGGGCAAGCTGAAATTTGTTGGGAAAGACTTTTTCTCTTCAAACCACTCTCCTGCCGGCTGTCATACATCACTTTTGAACATGAGGCAAGCCCGCAATTTCAATATTGACATGAGATACCGGGAAGTGAATTTCACACAGGTTTCTATAATATTATATAATTGTTTTATGAAATTTTGAGAAATGTGGTGGTAAAATGGGATTTCACATCTATTATATGTGGCAAAATAAAAAACACTCCTAATCTTCTTCCAAACTCATTCACCAAATTTTCCATTAAGTTTGACTTTCATCTTGGAATTCACAAGGGACTTTTTATTCCCTATTAAGAGAAGAGACATTGGCGTACTGCCAAGAAAACAATACCTCATCGGAGTTAATTTACTTGAAAGCAATCCAATGGTGGCTGACTTACATATAGTTTGCAGCCTGTCTCATACTATAGTTGCCAGTTCGAAGCATTGTAAGACACTATGGTAGTGAACACAAACACAACAACAACTGAAAAAGATGTCCTGCTTCGCATCTCTAATTTTATAAAGCAACCAAGGTACATTTTCTGACTCCCCACAAAAATATATGGAACATGTTCAAGCACCAAGATTTTCATCATCATGAAATTAACGAAACAGATCATAATGCAACATTGACAGTATTTAAAAACAGGTCAGATGAAAGAAGAGTACTGTATGCAGGGGTTGCAAAATATTTATGTGATAAAGTACCCCCTGCCATACATTATAAGGATATTGCATTTCACTGAGGAGTTCCATAACCATGCAGATGAATGAGGCAGAGTAAGTCTAAAGTGACTTGCAAAATCCTTTTCATATATGCCAGGGATACTTTATCCCAAAAAATACATGTTCAAACCATTACCTTTCCCACAAACCACTTAAAACCTTGGTGCGAGCTTGTTTGCAAACATGAAAAATAAAAATAAAACCTCAAGTCCAACACCTTAGGCTTTTGTTCCAAACAGATATTAGAAACTGTTCAATATAAGTCAGTTTAAAAAAAACGCTGCAGCAGCTCAGAATGTGTTGAAATATGTAAAAAGATTCTAGCTTTTCTCTAGCTTAGGAGTGCAAACAATAAACATGTTCTCCCTGCTTGTCATTGTAAGCTATTGAGACAGAGCAGAAGAAAAAAAGCAACAATTTCTTTTCCTTGCTTTAACAGCTGATTAAATTATGACCTGTGACATGACCCGCCTTTCACCTCAGCTGCTGGTTCTGACAAAAAGGCATTGTGATGTCAGAACTCTACAAGAATAACTTATAATAGTCAAGTTCTGATGTATTGTCTTTATAATGTGTGATTGAGTGCATCACTATTCACAAATTATAAATAAATTAGAGACGCTTATTTATAAAATGATTACAGAATACCGCTTATAGGCGATAAAGTATCCCCTGAAGTGGGTGGTTTATCTCATACAATCTATGAGCACACCATAACCTTTCCCACAAACCATTTAAAACCTTGGTGTGTAGTTCTTTCATATGAAAGAAAGAGCATATTGGCAAACATTAAGAATACAAGTAGAACCTCTAGGTCAAAATAAAACACATTAAAACCCTCTTGGGTATTTGTTGCAAACAGATATTAGAAACATCCAAGTACAATTCAAATACGTTTTTTATAAAACAAAAGCTGCAGTAGTACAGAATGTGTAGAAACATATGGAAATAGTATTTTCTATAATTATAATTATCTAAGGTGTGTGTAAATATTCATGTTCATCTGCTGTTCACTTTAAACTAGAAAAATAGAGCAGAAGAAAGAAAAGTAATTGTTGAGGCATTGTGACAACAGAACTTGACTGCAATAACGTATTTCAGTTCCTACGTCTTTTTTTTAATAACGGGCAACTGGGTGTGTCACAAGTCGCATATTATAAAGAAGATAAAGACAGGTGTTTATACCATGTATTATGTACAAAGCAAAACCTGTCACAATTGAATATATTACAAAAAGGCATTTAGTGGCATTCTCGAAGAACTGTATGAAGAGCAAATAATGTATGTATCACAAGATTGACTGTAACCTACTCACCTTCTCAGGCTGACTTGTCTGAGAATGCATTTGGTACTGCTGTTTTACCATCTAGTTTCGAACCATTGTGGAGGAATAATAACATCTGTGGGAAAAAATGCAAAGTGCTGTCTAATGCCTGACCCCCAATTTTGCTTTCAGTGTCTGGGGAGTCCCATTTTTGTTTTAGAACTTCCTGGCAATATATGTTGACCATGAAAAACTGCAAAGCTGAACCACCGAGAGCACCGTGTGTTGGAGATTGTTTGCAGATTGTCCCAAGTCCTACATTTGAAGCTACTATCCTGCAGAAAAAGAAAATCATCAGGGATTGCTGTTCAGACCCTGGTCCAGCTCTCCCATTTGCAGGTAGCTGTCCACAACTCTAATGAAAGAGGCCCATTTTCATTCCAATTAAATTCTTCGAGGGAGACAAATATCTTCTCGTAGGACCTCCTGCAGACTCCAGACTAAGGTGAAAACGTCCACAGAATTAAGCATGCATTAGTGTAAGGAATGTAACTCTACCTCTTCCCCTCAGTTGTTAGTACTGTGGTTAAGCAAGAGGACTGGTGCTAGCAGTCCTAAAGCAAAACTGGATTCAGAAGATCAGAGAGAGTAGGAAGCAACTGTCTCTGATGGAATATGTTAGGGATTCAACAGAATCTCTTGTCAGTTCCAAGCAGAGTCTCTCTTTGGGGTGGATTAACGGGGTGTTTTAAATGTTAACCTGTAAGTCTTTTGTGATGATATCTGAGCATTCATAATGCAATTTCCAAGCACCCCACTCCCAGTTATATAAGTCTGGGTCCTACTATGGCACATAAACATATTGCAGATGTTTAAATATCATAGTATAACATTACAATTCCTAGTCTCAGCTGTGCAGTTCTGTCCTCTATCTTCCAACTCTTCTCTGTCAATTATACTACAGAACCACAAGCTGCATATTAATGCCCTCACCCCACCCACAGCAGTACCTAATACACGTTTATTTTAGAGTATAATCACACTGAGCCCCTCATATCTGTCTTTCTGAATGGGCAAATGTGCTACCGATTCCGTTCAGGTACAGCTGTCCCTTTTGTCAAGTCCCCGTTAAACTTTCTTTCACATTTCAGGCATCGTGAAGAGAAATGTCATCACTATGCTTACAATGCATGTGATTCTAGGCAGAAATTAGTGCCATAGGAATGCACTAATATTGCATTCAAGAAGAATATATTTTATATTGTGTAAGTGGTTTAAATGTATTTTGTTTACTGCAATGTAACCAAGCCCTGGCTATATATCAGGAAATTAGTTTTGAAACAACTTTCCAATCAGAATTATGGAGCTCATTACATGTACTATGGCAATAGAGATGTCCCAGAGATGTGTGACAAAAATGTTCAATCTACAATCATGTTTTATATTTTAGGTACAGGAAGAACTAACATACCTTCTAATTCTACAGTAAATATCCATGACCTATGTCGCTACAAAGGGAACCCGAATATAGATAGTTGCATTGCAAGAGTGGCATTCGTAGCCATGTACAAATGAAAATATCTATGCTTTAAACAGCAACATAACTAGACAATGGACGGAGTGCTAAAAAAAATTGATGAATTAAACCCAGATCTGTGACTGGGGGTAAATGTTTGATTTATTCTGCATTCCGCCCATCATCTGTTCCTCTTGCATGTGTCACCCTTGGTGATAAGGGAATCTCCACACGTGCGTCCCATGCTCACTATGCCACCATATTCAAGCTAGCCTGGCTGATGGGGGGAGATGCCCCTGAACTGGCCCCAGAATGCTTGTTTCTGGTCCAGGGAGGCCCTGGCCTGGCAGTTCGGGCTGGACTATTTCCATGGGCAGCAGGGTCAAGAATGATTTGCATGTGGCTAGGTCCATACTAGAATGGAAAGGCTCGCAAAAACAATTGTTGGATTAAACCCAGACCTGTGACTGAGGGTGAATTTGTGATATGTTCTGCATACTGCCCATCATCTGTTCTTTTTGCATTTGTCACCTTAGGTGGGAAGGATATGCCCAGACGTGGGTCCCATGCTCGCTATGCTATCAGATTCAAGCTAGCCTGATGAGGGGTGATACCTTGAAACCAGTCTCAGGATGCTTGTTCCTAGTCTAAGGTGGACCTGACCTGGCAGTTCGGGCTAGACTGTTTCCATGTGGAGCAGGGTCAAGACATATTTGCATATGGCCGGGTCCAAACTGGAATGGCATGACGACCAACAAAATTAATGGATTAAACCAGATTTTTGACTGAAGGTTAATGTTTGATTTGTTCTGCATTTCGTCTATCATCTGTTTTTTTCCCATTTGTCACCCTAAGTGGGAAGGGTGTGCTTAGTTGTGGGTCCCGTGCTGGCTATGCCACCAGATTCAAGCTAGCCTGGCTGATGAGTGGCATTATTTGAAACCTGTTCCAGGATGCTTTTTCCTTCAAGGAGGACCTGGCCTGGCAGTTTGGTCTAGTCTGTTCCCATGGGGAGCAGGGACAAGACTGATTTGCACATGGATGGGTCCAAACTGGAATGGCATGGTGAGGAAAAACGTTGATGGATTAAACCCAGATCTGTGACTGAGGGTGAATGTTTGATTTGTTTCGCATTCATAATTTGTTATTTTTGCATTTGTTGCCCTAAGTGGTTAGGGTATGTCCAGCTGTGGGTCCCTTGCTTGCAATGCCACAGAATCAAACTAGGTTGAATGATATGGGGTGGTACTTTGTAACTGGTCCAGGATACTTGTTTCTTGTCTATGAAGGACCTGGCCTGGCAGTTTGGGCTGGGCAGTTTCCCATGGGGAGCAGGGTCAAGAATGGTTTGTGTATAGCTGGGACCAAACTGGAATTGCATGGTGAGCAAAAAAATTGATGGATTAAACCCAGGTGTGTGACTAGCAGTGAATGTTTGATTGTTCCATGTTCTGTCCATCATCTTTTCTTTTTACATTAGTTGCCTGAACTGGGAAGGGTATGCCCAGGTGTGGGTCCTGTGCTTGCTATGCCACCAGATTAAAGCTAGCCTGGTGGACGAGGGGCAATACCCCGAAACCGGTCCCAGGATGCTTGTTTCTGGCCCAGGGAGGGCCTGGGCTGGCAGTTCGGGCTGGACTGTGCCCATAGGGAGCAGGCTCAAGACATATTTGGAGATGACTGGGTACAAACTGGAATGGCATGGTGAGCAAAAAAATTGATGGGTTAAACCCAGATCTGTGACTGAGGGTGAATGTTTGATTTGTTCCGCATTCCGTCCGTCATTTGTTCTTTTTTCATATTCTTTAAATAGATCAGGTGTTAAAGGGCCAGTACTGCAAACCTCAACTACTTCCGAGAGCCAAATTAAAGGACGGGTTAAACAATGTAAACATGTATGTTTTTTCAAGGAAGTAGTAGTCCACTGAGCCGCCAGACTAGCACAGATCATCATCCTCACCCAAATGCAGAGTTTGTTAATGAAAAAGTGTTATATTCTTGTCTGTTCATGAGCCCTGTGCACATGTTCCATCATAGAATGTGACGCAGGGGGCTCGAGCAGAGGTGACAGTTTATTGGGACCTCAGGAGTGGTGTGGACACAGTTTGTCTCCCTCCCTTATATGATTACTATTGTCAAATGGCCTTACCTACCTTCAAGTGCCTAAACAGCCCCAGCAGTGACCCCTCCTTTGTACACATTGGTGCAACCAGTCACCTGCTCTGGTGTAAAGGATACTGAGTTCCATAACTCTGTTGCCTCTGAGCAGTCCCAGACCATATGTATCATGTCAGCCCCCAGCTACTAACATCTAGTACAGGCTCATGTCGACCCAAACATGTGGGAGAGGGAGGCAAGTGTGAGATAAGCCCTGTTTAAGATGCTATATTGAAGATACTGAAATTCTGCATTTCATGATACTTTTCTAGGGTACACTATCGCTTTCTCCTACTCTTTGATGGATTGGTCCCTGCCCAAATCTCTTTCTCATTCTCTGCGGGCTGCTGTTAATGGCTTGTGTGCAATATGTGCAAGTGCTCGAACAAACCAAGTGATGAGCTTGAGCCCCACGCTGAATGAGTATAGTGTATGTATCATGGTAAGTTGATCTGGTTCAGTGCCAATGATGTCCCATAGCCTTTCTAGTTCCACCAGAAAGGGTCTGTGTGCTACGAAATGCCCTGCTGGGAGCCCATACTCCTCTTGTAACTGTTCCTAGGGTATCAGTGCACCTTCCTGGAATAAAACAGCACACAACTTGCCTAAGCCTGCCTTGCTCCAAGTGCCCAGTTCTGTCTCGTCCAGAATGCTGCTAAATGAATATGTGGATTGTGACAGGATTTCAGGTGAGTAGCAGGACATTCTCAGCATGAGTCGTAGGCTTTGGGTAAAGCTCTTGAATGCTATCTGCAGTAACTCATTTCCCCCCTGTGGGAGTTGTGTAAGTGGAAGCAAGGTCTGTAGTATGACATCATGCACTTGGGTAGCTGTGGGGAGTCCAAGACCCTGTGTGTGATGTCGGCTAGTGCGCAGGACACTGCCGTTGCACTGCCAGATAATAATGTTCGAAGTTTGGGGCCCTAAGCCTCCCTTACTAAAAGGCAGCTTCAGTTTGCCAAGTGATACTCTGCAATGACCCTTATTCCAAATAAAATATCCCAACGCTGAGTGCGTAAATGAGGCAGTGTTACCATTTTGGACAAGGACACGCTACCTTCTACTGTAAGTGACAGCATACTACAAAAAGCCATATAAGGTTTTAGTGATGCACTGGCCTTTGTAAAATTATCATCAACCAGATCCCTTTCCTCATGTTAGATGTTGATATCAATATAATAGAATGAATGGGGCTCCCACTTCACCAAAAGTGTATCTACAATGAAATCCTGCTGAGGGCTCTTCGGGCTTAATCAAAATAGGCATGATTTAGCCCAGTTCACTTGTAAGCCCGATGCAGCTTTGAATTCTTGCAAAACAGATTGGATTTGCGTTATGCCTCCCCAGATGTCTTGGATATAAACAAACACATCGTCCGCATATAGCGAGACCCTGTGTGTTTCCCCAGCTATCGGGATGCCCCACTCTCATCCCTTCTGACGCAGTCTCTGAGACAAGGGCTCCATGGCTAGGGCAAAGAGTAATGAGGACAGCGGAAAACCTTGCAGCATCCCTCTGCTTACCAGGAAGAGGGGAGGAATATTGTTAGAAACGGGGTCTTTGGTTGGCAGTCAGGTTACCCCCTGTCCAAGCAAGGACCCTCACTCTAGTCAGGGTAAGTCACACCCAATCCAAATTATCCTGTGCCCACCCTCTGATAGCTTGGCACTGAGCAGTCAGGCTTAACTTAGAAGGCAATGTGTAAAGTATGTGTGCAATAAATCATGCAATAACACTGTATAACACCCCAAAAATAAACCACAAAGTGTTAAAAAAATATATAATATTTATCAGGATAAATGAAGGTCAAAATGATCAATATTTGATAAGTACACATTGAAATATCACTTTAGAGAATGGTAAAAAGAGTCTTTAATCATTAAAAAGCAACAAGTGTCTCTTGCAAGCACAAAGTACCTAGTTTGCGTTCGAATTCTCCGCAAGGGACTGCAGAGGAGGAGATGTGTGGAAAACGGGGAGGTGTGTGTTGGTTTCTCCGGGCGCACACATACAATGCGTCGATAATTTTCCACGCAGGGAAGGCTTTGCATCGATTTCCGGTCCTCTTCGGGTTGCAGGGTTTCAAACGCCCCGGTGACGATGCAGAGAAATCCTGGGTGTGCAGGACGAAGTTACAGGAGCTGCGTCGATTAGGTGGGCGATGCAGGGAAATTTCTGTCACACGTCATGCGGTGTGTCAATTCTTCTCACAGGAGGTCGGGCTTCGTCGTTCTTGCTCGGCTATGCGTCAATCCAGTAGCCCGTGCATCAAAGTTCCATTCACAACGTTGGCGCTGAGTCGATCTCCTCTCAGGGAGCTGGGCTGCATCGTTCCGGTTCAGGATACAGTGATTTTCTCACCACGATGCAGGCTGCGCGTCGTTTCTGGCAGGCTGCGTGTCTTTTTGATCATGAGACTTCAAGGAACAGGAGGCAAGCTCTATCTAAGCCCTTTGAGAGCACGTCTCAGAAGAGCCAGAGGGCAGCAAGGCAGCTGGGCAACAGCAGGGCAGCAGTCCTTTGCAGAAAAGCAGTCAGGTGAGTCCTTTGGGCAGCCAGGCAGTTCCTCTTGGCAGGTTGCAGGTTCTAGTTCAGAGTTTCTTCACCAGAGGTATATTGTCTGAGAGTGAGTGTCTGAGTTGTTTGGGTCAGGGACACTTTTTAAATGCCCAAATGTGCCTTTGAAGTAGGGGAGATTCCAAAGAGGGGCTTAGAAGTGCACAAGATCCCCTTTTAGTTCCATCCTGTCTGCCAGGGTCCCCTAGGGGGTTTGGCAGTCCATTGTGTGAGGGAAGTCCACTGTCCTTTCATATGTAAGTATCAGGCCCTCCACCCTCCCAGCCGAGGAAGACCCATTCAGTATGCAGATGTGTGCAGGTGTCACTGAGCATCCTGTGTTTGGGGTTGTCTGAGTGAAATGAAAAAGGGAGCTGTCAACTAACCTAGCCAGACGTGGATTGTAAGGCAGAGGAGGATTTAAGTGCAAAGAAATGCTCCCTTTCTATAAGTGGCATTTCTAAAATAGTGATATTGAATCCAGCTTCAGCATTCAGCAGGATTTTGTATTACCATTCTGGCCATACTACATATGACCTTGCTACTCCTTTCAGATCAGAATATATCACTCAAACAGTCTATGAGGGTAGCCCTAATGTTAGACTATGAAAGGAGCAGGCCTCACAGCAGTGTAAAATGAATTTAAGAGTTCTACACTACCAGGACATATAAACTACATAGGTATATGTCCTGCCTTTTACCTACATAACACTCTGCCCTATGGGTTACCTAGGGCCTACCTTGTGGATGACTTATATGTAGAAAAAGGGGAGTTTAAGGCTTGGCAAGTACTTTTAAATGCCAAGTCGAAGTGGAAGTGAAACTGCACACACAGGCCTTAGGCATGGTTAAGGGGCTACTTATGTGGGTGGCTCAATCAATTCTGCAAGCCCACTAGTAGCATTTAATCCACAGGCCCTGGGCACATGTAGTGCACGTTACTTCCAATTGGGTATGAACCAATGTCACCATGTTTTAAGGGAGAGAGCATATGCACTTAAGCACTGGTTAGCAGTGGTAAAGTGTGCAGTGTCCTAAAACCAGCAAAAACAGTGTCCAAAAAGTGGAGGGAGGCAGGCAAAAAGTTAGGGGTGACCACCCTAAGGCCGTCAGGTCTCACAAATATATTGCCCCTTATTTACTCTTGCCACAGGTTCAACATACAAAAGCTGTATTAGCTTCTGCCTCCTTCCCACTATGCCTAAAGCGGTAAGGGTAGTGAACAGGTAGTCCCAAACAGTAGAATCAAATACCTTCTTGAGGTCCAGAACCAGGCATGCAGCAAACGGCCACTGGACCAGGGCAAGATCCATCACTCTGTGTAGCCGGTGTATGTTCAATGTTAGTGGATCTCCCAGATATAAACCTATTCTGGTGGGGATGCACCAGGCATGGCATATGTTCATACGATCGACCTCCAGGACCTTACTCACGATTTCATAATTTGACCCCAGCTTAAACAGTGGGCAGTAATAGGCAAGTTCCATAGGGTCTTTCCCGGGTTAGAAAGAGAGACTACCAGAGATTGCGGAGGGATAGTGGGAGGTTGCCCTCCGCATGTGCTTTTTGATGTAACTCCTGTAACTTTGGAGCTAAATGGTGTTCGCCGGCCTTATAAAATTCTATAGGGAACGCATCAATCTCCAGCATCTTATACGTTGCCGCAACCTGTATAGCTCCCCAGATTTCTAGTATTGTGAGAGGTGTTTTAAGTTCATCTCTTTCCAGTGGGTTAGTGTGGGAAATTCCACCGAAGCAAAGAAGAGACAAATGCACTTGGGTCTGCACTTCACAAGAGCCAGACCAATAATTGTCCTGACTTATCCCCCTCCACTTGCATTTTGGCTTGATACACACGAAAGTCTCGACAGCGTTATTGCTCTATTAATAGTGTATGCTTGTCTAATGCTGCAGTCAGCACTTTCTGTACTGTGTGGTCAGCCCTGGCCATGGCTTCCAGTGCCTCCAGGGGTGCCTCAACTTTGGACACGTCTCTTTGTAGGTTTGTCCTTGCTTCCACTACTGCTCGGATGCACTGTCCTCGAAGCATGGCCTTCGTGGCCTTCCAATCAATGAGTTTGGACATTGATGTTCCTCAGTTTTCTGTGAAACAGTGGGATAGCATTTAATCGGTCACCTCCTAGGACACGTGGTCCTCCAACAGGGCTGGTTGCAACCACCATGTGGGAACTGGTGGTCTTGGTGCACTCTACTCCAACTGTAACTGCAGCAGGTTATGGTCCGGGAAAGCCTTCCCCAAGTATTCCATCCAGGTTGCTAGCAACCTGATAGCTTTGTCACAGAGTATCCGTTCCAGTCGAACATGCAAGTCATGTGGAGAACTCCACTGCAGTTGGGTGCAATGATTTCCAAAAGTCTAGGAAAGGCCAATGCTGTAGCCACTGGGAGAAATGAGGCACAGAGATTTGGGGAGAGGCTGATGTGACCAGTCCAAGTGTAGGTCACTCACACAATTAAAATCTCTGCCAAGTATTCACAGAATTTAGGCCAATTTTGTTAGTAGCGCAGACAGGTGCAGGAAGAAAGCTGGTTTCACTGTGTTAGGGGCGTAAAGTCTACCTAGCAGGACCACTTTGCCAACCAGGAGGCCCTCAGCTATAACAAATCAGCCTCCTGGTGAGGTACTGGGTTTTTCAAAACCGGTACTGATCCGGTAACCCAGTGGTGCCAGGGTACACCCAAAGACCTCGGGTACTTTCCTGATTCAGACCACAGAAACTCAGAGTCTTCTAGGTGAAGTCAAAGATTGAATTTATTGGCTGCAACCAAGTGACAAGCGTCCTAGAAGTACAACAGCACGGTTTGTATGTTCTCAGGAGACTGTGTTTCAATGCAAAGTCAGGTTTCCTTATATACAGTTTTTTAAGCTTCAGGCAAACATTCTTGACATTTTGGTTGGTCATTCACATGTTTTCACTACAAAGGAAAAAACAGTGTCATGATGAAACCTCATATTTCATGTCATCCAACCCATAATAAATTACCCGGCAAGGCCTAGTATTTTACATCAGATAATTGTGGACCCCCAATAAAAACGGGCACCTCCCCCTCGTAAAGTAAGAAGAAGAAAAGAGCAGGTGCAGGTGTGAGCAAGATTAGGCAGGGTGTGTGAGCGATAATAAGGGTTTTATGGCATGGTGTGCCTTGATGCTATCTGATTCGGCCACTGGGAGAGGGACTGACCAAACAGGTTTGGCCTGAGGCAATGGTTCCAGCTTGCCCAGGTCAGAGAAAAGTCAATCAAGGTGCACGTGTCCTTGGAATCAAATCTGACTGTATTATAAGCCTATGTGAGGGCAACTTTTAAAAATGGCTGCCGTGTATAAAATGGGAGCCACGAGTGCAGGACGAAAATGGCGATTTTGAGGTGAAAACGCTGCTGGAATTGAGCGAAAATGCTCATGCTTAGTGTATTAGTCATTATCGGTCTTTTGATACTAAAATCGTACTGCTGTGGCAAAGTAAATTACATGGGTCCAGAATTTTTAGAACCACACTGGGTCGAGCTAGGACAAATCAGCCTCCTGGGTCGATTTCTGTCCCCAAGAGGTGAAAGGGGACCCCTGCTTTTATCCAGATAAAAGTCCCATGGGCAAAGCCTGAGAATGTAGTGCCGAGGCACTGCCCTCTCAAGCACTTCTGTAGGCAAATTTCCTCGCCACCCACGACATGTGTCTCTTGTAACAATGCTATTTGTGCACCCCTCATCCTAAGAGATTGTTGAACTGCATGTCTCTTTCTCATGGTGCCCATACCCTGGACATTCCATGTGATAATTTTGATCCCTATCATCTTAGCAGTATGGGGAGGACATACCTCCACTGAGGTCTGCAACCCACAGCAGCAAAGTTACATTCTGTATGGCAGACCTCATCCGTCCGTGAAAGGAATATGTAAGTGCAACAATCAATCAATCAATCAATCAAAAACATTTGTAGAGCGCGCTACTCACCCGTGAGGGTCTCAAGGCGCTGGGGGAGGGGAAACAGGGGGGGGAGAGGGAGGGTCACTGATCGAACAGCCATGTCTTGAGGTTCTTTCTGAAGACCAGTAGGTCCTTGGTTTTGCGGTGGTCGGTGGGGAGGGAGTTCCAGGTTTTGGGGGTGAGGTAGGAGAAAGAACTGCCTCCTGTGGTGGTGTGTTGGATGCGGGGGACTGTGGCTAGGGCGAGGTCGGCTGATCGGAGGTTGCGTGTGGGAGTGTGGAAGTTAACTCTTTTATTGAGGTAGGTTGGGCCGGTGTTGTGGAGGGATTTGTGTGCGTGGATGAGGATCTTGAATGTGATTCTCTTGTCTATGGGGAGCCAGTGAAGGGATTTGAGGTGTGCCGAGATTCGTTCGTGGCGGGGGAGGCCAAGGACGAGGCGTGCAGCTGTGTTCTGGATTCTCTGGAGTTTGCATTTGAGTTTGAGTGTGGTGCCGGCGTAGAGAGCGTTACCGTAGTCCAGTCTGCTGCTGATGAGTGCGTGGGTGACTGTCTTTCTGGTTTCTGGGGGAATCCATTTGAAGGATTTTTTTAGAGTGCGGAGTGTGTGGAAGCAGGAGGAGGTTAGAGCATTGATTTGCTGTGTCATGGAGAGGGAGGGGTTGAGGATGATGCCGAGGTTGCGTGCGTGGGTTGTTGGGGTGGGCGCGGGCCTAGGGCGGTGGGCCAACACAAGTCGTTCCATGTGGTTTTGTTGGAGCCGTAGATGAGGATCTCGGTTTTGTTTGAGTTGAGCTTGAGGTGGTTAGTGGTCATCCAGTTGGCGGTGTCGAGGAGAGCGGCATGTAGGTTGGTTTTGGTGGTGGTGGGGTTGCGGGTGAGGGAGAGGATGAGTTGGGTGTCATCTGCATAGGAGAGGATAGTGATTCCGTGTGCTTGGAGGATGTTGGCTAGGGGGATCATGTAGATGTTGAAGAGTGTGGGGCTGAGGGAGGACCCTTGGAGGACTCCGCAGGTGATCTTGGTAGTGTTGGAGTGGAAGGGTGAAAGGCGGCCTCTCTGGGTCTGGTCGGTGAGGAAGAAGGTGAGCCAGTCTAAGGCTTTGTGGCGAATTCCTATGTTGTGGAGGCGTGTGCGGACTGTGTGGTGGCAAACGTGTCAAAGGCTGCGGAGAGGTCTAGGAGGATGAGTGCGACGGTCTCGCCTTTGTCGACTTTGGTCCTGATATCGTCAGTGCATGCGATGAGGGCGGTTTCTGTGCTGTGGTTCTTGCGGAACCCAGATTGTGAGGGGTCAAGAGTCTACATGACTCTTCTAACTGAACAATCAGAACTTCCCACCCAGGGCAACCCACGAACATATAGTTGTCCAAACCAATGAAAAAATGACCCATAGATGGGGTGTTCCTTTGCATCCCCCATTTTTACTAACTTCACCTAGGAGATAGGCGACAAGATGTGACCAGGCTGTTAATAATCCTTCTAAGCAGTGATTACTGTATTAAAGGTCTGTCAGGAGAACTCATTATTACTTAATAAAAGAGGTGGACCTTAGGGAGGCACCCTTCCCCCACCTCAATGGGAGCGTTGCACAGCGACGCTGTGCCAAAATCTGTGGACAGTTATCACATGAGTTCATCCACTGTCTCCAGTGTCACCACTGGTAATGTTTCTGAGTTCATACTGCCTATGGTATAAGTAGAGTCAATGTTGGACATTCTATCACCTGAGAGGGTTGCAGGTGGTGATTATCCTTCCCCCAGAGCGTGACTGTTGTTTTCAGGGCCTGGGCCTGTTCTTCCTTTGCCTGCTCCGCCATGGGTGCTTTATGAATCATGGTGTCACTGTGCAAATGCATCCCTCACTTCCTACGATGTGCATTTTAGGTTTGACGGTGTTGATGATCTGGTGAGGGTGGTGCTGAGGCCTCATTTTTATGCTGTCCCACTCAGTCCCAGGCCTCCAGGAAGAATTAGCGCTTGCTCCCAGCTATAACTTTGAGCTTTACCAGGAACAGGAGTGAGTAGCACAGGCCCACTTGTTGCAGTTTAGGTTTCACTACTAGGAAAGAGGCCCTGCAGCGCTGCACTGAGAAGCTATTGTCAGGGAATATGAACACTGGCATTATCCTTGTCCCTGTATTTCAGTATTCGGGCCACCACAGGTCTGGGGGAGCCCCAGCTGGCAGACACCATGCTGGGACTCAATGGGCATGCTCCAGAAGGAAATGAAGATATAGTTGATCTGGTGCCACTTTCTGTGATAGCCAGGTTTAAAAAAACTACAAGGTCAGCAGCCTCCCATCCCTCTGGGTACCCCACTATGTGGCAGGTATTGCAGAAGAGCATCCTTCGGAGTCCTCTGTACTGCCTTCTAGGTCCCGGGACCTTGGTGGTTAGCGAGCGCACCTACCTTTCCAAATCTTGAAGAGTCAATGGATTTCTTTAATATCATGCTCTGTATGTAAGACCTAGTCAGCCACTTTCTGCTGGTCAGCATGTAGCAACTTTAATTCTATAACCACTGCATCAACCTTGGCACTTAGATCTTGCTTGGTGTCAGCTATATCCTCAAGGAGTTTGTCCAGCTTAAGATCTGTGCTGGATGCCTGGGACACCGCAGGAGGTTTAAAATCCCGCTCCAGATGTCTCTTGGTGCCCTCACTATGATGTTTTAGTGATGGAAGCCCCATTTTCTCTGCATCCCATACTCAGCAAGTCCTTACAGTATAACAGCTATGCTGTGTATTTAGCCCCCTTCTGCAATCACAGAGAGGTGAAGATCAGTGGTGATGGACTCCCCAGGTATGTATGTAAGGACAACACATGCTTTTACCACATGTGTCGTTACTCAGCAGTTTTTACAATATATGGGTCTTTATCATGTATTCTTTTACCACGCATATCGTTACAACAACATTCTTTAGGGAAAATGCTGGACTTTGGAGTGTCTTCATTTACTATTCCAACTCCAGTCTGTATAACAGAAGGGAAACCATTGGATATTTAAGTCCAACGCTGCTTTCCCTAAAGCATGTAGTTGTCTCAACATGCATGTTAAAGGAATGCGTGGTAATGATGCATTTGATGTAACCACTGCGTTGTAACTACAGCACATGATACGGTCGTCATCCTACAGACTGCTTCCCACCCTTCAGGCCCTGACTCCCTTGTGCTCCACTGTGTGGAGTGGTATGAACAGTCCTGCGTGGAGAGGTGCCTATGTTGCAGCAAAGGCTCTTGCCCTGGAGGAAGTCAGTGGTTCTACATGTGCTGGTCAGGATAGGCAAGACTAATGATTTAGGAAAGACAGTGCTCTTGTTTGTAGGTGACTAGGCCAATCCTACAATAAGTCACAACTGTCGGCCCAACCCTCCCAGCTCACAAGCAGTAGCTCACCAAAACCAAAACAGTAAAAGGAAACCTTTACGCATGGAATCAAGAGTGCAACATCTCAAGGGAGTCGTGGTTAAACAGAGATTACCCTTTTCTCACATGAGCAACAGGTCTCAGTTACACAGAGGCAATGAAGGAGATGCAGTAATGTTTTCAATAGATTTGATTAACAAGACTGCAATCTACTGTACAATGCATGGGTTGCAATGATTAGGATAATGAACAATGCAAGAAGCAGAATTGTAAAAACAAGAGTCATGAATATAAAGACCCCCCACCATCCTGCAATAACATGAGATGTGAAATAGGCGCTAATACCCAAGCAAGATAAACCTAATCTCTAACCTAAAGATAGCTAGGTGTGATAAACCTAATCTGCCAGTACTATGTCCATGAGAAGAGCCCCCCAGCCCTTGTTACCTTGGAATGACGTCTCTAGATCAGACTTCCAGGGGACATAAAGGCTAGGTCTGCACTATCATAGATAGCGTTGATGGCATCTGGTAGGAATCCTTCTGATAACCTTGTCTGTGTGAGATGTATTTATACAGATCTTGTAGGACTCCTGATGCAGGTATGTTCCCAATCAGTAGATAAGAAGGCATACTTGGGGCAGCAATTACATAAACAATTCCCTCCAAAAGTACATCATGTTCCTGTCACACGTAAGTGGGAAAGAATATTATGTGAATACCTACGTATACCACTTGTCTTTGACGCTGATAGTTACACTTTCACAGAATGGCTCCGATAACGTGAAATGAAAACATCTTCATAACTATAAACATAGCAACCATCTTGGAATAAATTATTAAATAAGTTTGCTAAAACAGAGCAGGCTATTTAGGTTATAAGGGCCAGATGTTGGTAGGTGGCAAATCGCGAGTTGCAATTTGCGAGTCCGAGCGACTCGCAAATTGCAACTCGCAATGTGCTATGCAGAAAGGTGTCTCAGACACCTTCTGCAACTAGCAATGGGGTCGCAAAGACCAACCTCATTAATATTAATGAGGTGGGTCGCAGTTTGCGACCCCATTGCGAGTCTGGGCACTCACGGGGATTGTGGCCTGCTGGAGACAGCAGACCACCATGTCCGTGACTGCTTTTAAATAAAGCCGTTTTTTTTTTCCATCTGCAGCCCGTTTTCCTTAAAGGAAAACGAGCTGCACTTAGAAAAAAATACCGAAACCTTTTGTTTCATTTTTTTTCAGAGCAGGCAGTGGTCCATAGGACCACTACCTGCTCTGAAAAAATATTTTTGTGATCATTCACAAAGGGGAAGGGATCATGGGGACCCCTTCCCGTTTGCGAATGAGTTACCATCCACTTCAAGTCGCAAATCAACTTACATCGAGTTGCGAGTCGCAAATAGGAAGGGAACACCCCTTCCTATTTGCGAGTCGGAAACGCATTTTGCGAGTCGGTTCCGACTCGCAAAATGCGTTTCTGCATAGCGTGAGGGCTTTTGCGCCTCGCAAACGGCGTTTTTCGCCGTTTGCGAGGCGCAAAAGCCTTGCTACATCTGGCCATAAGTCACTAGGTGATGGGGGCACAGACCTGCTAGCCAGAAGGCTAAGAAATAGCCTGATTCCTAATGAAACCAAATAGGATCCACTACAGGGACTCCCCTCCAAGGATCCAAGAGGGGGAGTGTACCCTTGGACGCTCTGTACTGTCCTGTACCCTCACCCACTGCACTCCCCCGTCTACTTGCAGAAGGTGGGAAGAGAAGGGGTGGAACATTGTGCTGCAATGTCCAAGGGCAGGGAGTGCTTTACTCTCTAGGCCCCCTGTGCATGGTGGGGCTAATAAATTGCAGGCTCCCTGTGGCTACTCACTGCCTCCAGCCAGTCTATCTGTGTAGAGTCTGAAGAGGCATTTGGGGGTGCACCTGAGAGGAGTGATCTAGGTAGTTCCCAACCAGGTGAGGTAGGGAAGGATTGTAGTGTCCCAGCAAGGTCCCAGTGTAGTGGGATGGGTGAGGCCCCCATTTCCAGTCACAGAGGAGAGGGAATGGGGATGGGCTGAGGCCCAAGGTGCCCGAGATCCGGTCCCAGGTCCTGGAGGGTTCCATGAGGGAACACCAGGAGGGGAGCCTAGCCTGTACCATAGGGCAGTCTGTTGAGGGAGACCCCACAGTGTCAGGAGAATTTGGAGGGGCGGCTGTGGGCAGCATCCCACCAGTTCTGGTGCCTGGCAGTACCACTCCCAGTGAGGGGGTGCAGAAGTCCAGACAGAGGGTTGAGAGGGAGTTACGGACCCTAGTGGAGAACCTGGAGGGTCAGGGGTCAGCTCTGAGAGCAGAGCCCCCCAGGATTGACCTTGGTGAGACCATTTCTGGGTTGGGGGGAATCCAGACTCTGCCAGATGGGCAGAGGTCAGGAGTCCTGCACCAGCCAGACTCTTGTGTGTCCCTTGGGGATGGTGTGTCCCTTGAGGGGGGTAGGTGTGCCCCGCGGAAGTCCTTTTGTGCCAGGCAATGGTTCAACCGCAGGGTGGTGACTCTGGGTTTGATGTTCAGCTTCAGGGGGTACACTCTCACCTGATGGGGGGTAGATGTGCTCCCAAGGAAGTCCTGGTGCGCCAGGCAGTGGTTCAGCCGCAGGGTGGTGACTCTGGGTTGGATGACCGGGTTCAGAGGGTAAACTCTGACCAGGTGGGGGATAGGTATGCCCCCCAGGAAGTCCTGGGTTGCCAGGCGGTGGTCCAGTCTGTGGGTACAGACCCTGGACTGGAGGATCAGGTGCAGGGGGTAAACCCTGACCTGAAGGGGGTGCTGTTTGCCCAATCATACCCCCTGGTGTGATTTCAAGGGGTACTCTCCCTGAGGGGGTGGTGCAGAACCCTGAGAGTAGGGGCAGGGAAGTGAGATACTCACCCCTGACCCCAGTGCAATCTAAGGGTACAGACCCTGGATTGGAAGGCCAGGTTCAGGGTGTCCCCCCTGACCTGGAGGAAGGGGCTACAGCTAACAGTGTCCCTACCATGTTGTCTTCTGGGGGGGCCACTCCAAGTTGGGGGGTGCATGACATCAGAAGGGAGGGCAGGGGGAGGGAAGCCTCACCTATGGCCCTGGTCCAACCTGAAGATACAGACCCCAGGTTGGAGGACCAGTTGCAGGTTTACATCCCTGTCCTGGTGGGAGAATTGTGCATGACTGCTTCTACAAGCACCCTGACAATTTTGGACTCTGGGGGTGCAGCTCCTTCAGGGAGCGTACAGAGCCGCAGAGGGGAGGACCAGGGTCAGGTTGTCATCCCTGACCTGGTGGAAGGGAGAGTGGTCAAAGGGTGTCAGGCACCTGGGGCTACCGCCCCCCACTCTCCACAGTCACAGTGGTTGGAGAGGCCTGAGTTCAGGCTCTTATACCTGACAGTTGTCAGGGGTCACAGTGGCTTGCTGTCCTGGTGGACAGAGTTGCTCCTGGGGGGGGGGTGCGAGAGTCACACCCCAGGGGTGGAGTGGGCAACAACACTGTGTTGGCCCTGGTGGTGCTATCTGCCCAATGGGATACATCTGTGAGCAAAGTAAAGTTAGGTGCTGCACAGATGGTATCTGTAGATGTGGAGAAAGATTCCCCATGGGTTAGCTTAGTGGGTCCTGAGAGTATGGACAGAGGGATCCAACTGGAGTCAGGAAGGTGTAGAACTGGAACATGCCCCTGCTGTTGTGGGTCTGGGTCCCTGTTCTATTGCCCGAATCAGGGAAGTACATCAAGGTATTGATTGTTTTCCCCTGGCTTTAGGCTGTTAGGGGGTCATGTTGGACTTTTGTGCTTATGTAGGGTCATCCCCAATCTTTTTGCCTCCTGTCTCCCATCTTTTCTGACCTGTTGCTGTTGGCTTTTGAACTCTGAGCACTTTACCACTGCTAACCAGTGCTAATGTGCATATGCTCTCTGTGTAAATTGTATGTTTGATTGGCTTATCCATGATTGGCACATCTGATTTACTAGTAAGTCCCTAGTAAGGTACACTAGAGGTGCCAGGGCATGTAAATCAAATGCTACTAGTGGGCCTGCAGCACTGGTTGTGCCACCCACATAAGTAGCTCTGTAATCATGTCTCAGACCTGCCACTGCAGTGTCTGTGTGTGCTGTTTTAACTGGAAATTTGACTTGGCAAGTGTACCCACTTGCCAGGCCTAAACCTTCCCTTTTCTTACATGTAAGGCACCCCTAGGGTAGGCCCTAGGTAGCCCCAAGGGCAGGGTGCAGTGTATGGTTAAGGTAGGAAATATAGTAATGTGTTTTATATGTCCTGACAGTGAAATATTGCTAAATTAGTTTTTCACTGTTGCAAGGCCTGTCCCTCTCATAGGTTAACATGGGGGCTACCTTTAAATCTGATTAAAGTGTAGATTCCCTTTGGGAGCGGATGGACATGTGGAGTTTGGGTCTCTGAGCTCACAATTTAAAAACACATCTTTTAGTAAAGTTGATTTTAAGATTGTGTGTTTGAAAATGCCACTTTTAGAAAGTGAGCATTTTCTTGCTTGTACCATTTCTGTGACTCTGCCTGTTTGTGGATTCCCAGTTTGGGTCAGTTTGACAGTTGGGCTGGTTGCACCTCACACTAGACAGTGACACAAAGGGAGATGGGGTGTAGTCTGCATTTCCTGTTGAGCCATCTGTGCTAGGAGGGAGGGGAGGAGCGGTCACTTACCACATGAAAGGGTTGTGCCTGTCCTCACACAATGCAGTCTCCGACCCCCTGGTGAGTGTCTGGGGCCTGGCCTGGACAAGGCAGGATTTCACATTCAAAAGAGACTTTAGTAGTAGGCCTACTTCAAAGGAGAAATCGGGTATAAGAATGGCACCCAAAACCACACACTTTAGAACACTTCTGGAAACAAGAGGAACCTCTACCTGGAGAAGAGATGAAGAGCTGAGGAGAAGTGCTGCCCTGCCTGTGACTGTGCTTTGTGGAGCTATCCTGCAGTTGCTGTTTCTGCCAGAGTAAGAGGGCAAAGACTGGACTTTGTGTGCCTTTGTCAGGATACTTCAATTCGATTTCCTCAGAAGCAGAAGATAACTCCTCAGTCCCGACCCGAGCTACTCACAACGAATATTAATCCTTCGTGCTGAGTACCCCGGAGGGGGAAAGGGGAATGGGATGGTAGAGAGACTGCCACAGAGATGATGAACGCCAGTACTCAGTCTGCCTCTTCACATCTAAGATTGGATACAGCACCTGCAAGAGTCACAGTCGAAATTACTAGGGACATACAACATCAGTTTTTCACTTTCTACTCTCAACACTTAATTCTCTTTAATTCTATTATTTCTTCACTCACACTGAGTTCTCTGTAGCCTTGCTTCTCTCTATAAATGATAGCTCTTCTTAAAAAAATGCTTATTACTGATTCTGGAAGAACTTCTCAACCTTTGTTAGAGATTGGTTTCATGTTGCTATATATATATATATATATAGTTTGTGATAATGCGTTCTTCAAATCAGCTGATGTTATTTAATTTCTCCTGTCTTATTGTGACTTCTGTCAATACTTGTATTTGTAAATGCTTGTTTATTAAAGTTCGTTTCTCCTTTCTTACTTCGACATTTGTTGATAACTTGTATTTGTAAATACTTGTTTATTACAGTTAGTTTCTCCTTCCTTACTTCGACATCTGTCGATAACTTGTAGTTGTAAATGCTTGTTTATTTAAGTTTGTTTCTCTTTTAAACTCTATTTTGGTTTAATGCCATTGAATTTGTAAATGCTTATTTGTTAACAGTTCGTTTCTCCTTTAAACTTGGCCTTTGTTTATAACCTTGACATTTGTAGATACTTGCTCTTTTAAAGTTCGTTTTTTCTTTGACTTTAATATCTTAAACAAGAACCTTGTAAACATAAGGTTAATTCATACATTAACTCTGTAGCATTGCCGACTTCCACGGGAACGGTCTACTATCAAACTCTTCGAATAAACCTTGACAATATTTATCCGTTTTCTGTAATATAATCTTCAAATGTAATTTTACCTCACAGGAGTTTCTGTTCTGAAGCGCGCTCTGTCTCCACACAGCTGATTCCTGTCAGACCTCAGTTGAAGTGCAAGGCTTCCAGCTGGAGAGCTCGTAACCTAGCAACCAACCGATTGCAAGACTAGAACTGTAACTAACCTTCAGGACTCACAGTGGCCATCTTGGATCTTCTCTTCTTGATTCTTCCTTTGAAATAAGCGCAAGATTACTCTGCAAACCTTCTTCCAGTTTGGGCTTTGCTCTCTCCACTGAGGATATCTCTTTGCTTTTCTCATGCACTTCTTTGATTTGACTTGGCAAGTTTGTGTGGTCTTGACAGTACTCCCCCTCAAGGAACAGTTCTCCAATTTAGGTTTGCTTGGGTAGCTTCTATGAAAGTTTCTCACTAATCTTGAAACATGTACATACTCGTGCGGCTCCCAGGATCGTTTCTCTGGACCATAACCTTTCCAATCAATTAGATAATAAAGCTGGCCATTACGGATTTTGGAATCTAAGATTTGATTGACCTCATACTCTTCTGCAGAGCTAATCTGGATAGGAATTGGAGGGGAGTTTTGACGTAAATTTGGAGGACTGTTCTTTAACAAGGAGACATGGAAAACAGGATGTATCTTTAGATGAGCTGGCAACTGCAATTTAACTGCCACTGGATTGATCATCTTGTCAACTTTGAATGGGCCTATAAATCGTGGCTGAAATTTGCGATTTCCTTTGAGACGTAAATGACGAGTGGATAACCAAACTTTGTCTCCTTTCAAATAAATGGGGCTCTCTCTTCTTTTTCTATCAGCCTGAGTCTTATATGAGTCTTTTGCTTGAATTATGTTTTTTCTAGCCCTAACTAACGTGGTCTGCAAATCCCTCAACATCTCTTCTACTGCAGGCACTGAATCATCTTCTTTACCCAACATTACATTAGGATGTCTACCATGGTTCAGATAAAAGGGGGTGAACCCAGTGGTGGAATGAACAGCATTATTGTAAGCAAATTCAGCTTTCCATATCAACTCGGGCCATTCCTTCTCTTTATCGAATAAATTGAGTCTTAAATACTGTAATAACTCTTGATTCACTCTCTCTGTTTGCCCATCGGTTTCAGGATGGTAACTTTTAGAGTAACGAGAATCAATTCCTAATCTTTTACTAAAGGCCTTCCAAAAGCGAGAAACAAATTGGGACCCCCTGTCTGAAACTAGAATTTTTGGGATACCATGGGCGCGTACTATGGCGGTCATTCTGACCCTGGCGGTCAAAGACCGCCAGGGCGGAGGACCGCGGGAGCACCGCCGACAGGCCGGCGGTGCTCCAATGGGGATTCCGACCGCAGCGGTAAAGCCGCGGTCGGACCGGCAACACTGGCGGGCTCCAGCCAGTGTACCGCCGCCCCATTGAATCCTCCAAGGCGGCGCAGCTTGCTGCGCCGCCGAGGGGATTCCGACTCCCCCTACCGCCATCCAGATCCCGGCGGTCCGACCGCCGGGATCCGGATGGCGGTAGGGGGGGGTCGCGGGGCCCCTGGGGGCCCCTGCAGTGCCCATGCCACTGGCATGGGCATTGCAGGGGCCCCCGTAAGAGGGCCCCTAAATGTATTTCACTGTCTGCTGCGCAGACAGTGAAATACGCGACGGGTGCAACTGCACCCGTCGCACAGCTTCCACTCCGCCGGCTCGATTCCGAGCCGGCTTCATCGTGGAAGCCTCTTTCCCGCTGGGCTGGCGGGCGGCCTGAAGGCGACCGCCCGCCAGCCCAACGGGAAAGTCAGAATTACCGCCGCGGTCTTTCGACCGCGGAACGGTAACCTGACGGCGGGACTTTGGCGGGCGGCCTCCGCCGCCCGCCAAGGTCAGAATGAGGGCCTATGTGTTGTGTAAACAACTTGCAACCTGTGGGGCTCGAGGGATTTCTTTCAAAGGAATGAAATGCGCCATTTTAGTGAAAGTGTCTACAAAAACTAGGATAGTGTTAAAACCTTGGCTACTAGGGAGGTCCACTATAAGATCCATAGTAACAGTATGCCAGGCATGGGGTGCAGTGGGCACAGGTCTTAACAGACCTTGTGAAGCTGTTCTATTTGATTTCCCTCTTTGACATTTGTTACAAGTTGACACATAGGGACTCATTACGACCCTGGCGGGCGGCGGAGGCCGCCCGCCAGGATGCCGCCCTCCAAAATACCGCGCCGCGGTCAAAAGACCGCGGCGGGTATTACAAGTTTTCCCCTGGGCTGGCGGGCGTTTGCTGAAAAACCGCCCGCCAGCCCAGGGGAAAACGACCTTCCCACGAGGATGCCGGCTCGTAATCGAGCCAGCGGAGTGGGAAGGGTCGACGGGTGCAGTGGCACCCGTCGCGTATTTCAGTGTCTGCAAGGCAGACACTGAAATACTTTGCGGGGCCCTCTTACGGGGGCCCCTGCTGTGCCCATGCCATTGGCATGGGCACGGCAGGGGCCCCCAGGGGCCCCGCGACCCCCCCCCTACCGCCATCCTGTTCATGGCGGCTTTCCCGCCATGAACAGGATGGCGGTAGGGGGGGTCGGAATCCTCATGGCTGCGGAGCACGCTCCGCAGCCATGGAGGATTCACACGAGCAGCGGAAAGTCAGCGGGAGACCGCTGACTTTCCGCTTCTGACCGCGGCTGAACCGCCGCGGTCAGAATGCTCGTTGGAGCACCGCCAGCCTGTTGGCGGTGCTCCCGTGGTCGGTGGCCCTGGCGGCCACCGGCCGCCAGGGTCAGAATGACCCTCATATTGTCTTATCTGAGTTTTCATTTTTGGCCACCAAAATTCTTGTTGTTTTAGATTTTGAGTCTTTTGAATTCCTTTGTGTCCAGCCAATTGATCGTCATGATAAGCCTGAAGAATTTTTTCTTGCAGCTCCACAGTCGGAACATACAGTGCACCTTTAAAGTATGGCAAACCTTCTTTGATTTCTCTTCCTTGGCCTTCTTTGGACCACTTCAGCATTCCTTTGAATGTTACGTTTTCTTGAATTTCTTTGGTTAAATTTTCATACAATATGGCAGATATGAACTTCTCTTGTGGAATAATCAATTCTTTTTCTGGAGGCTCTTTAACTGCACCGGTATCAATTCGAGATAGAGCATCTGCCTTCCCATTTACTTTTCCTGGTCTGAAAGTGATAACAAAATCAAAGTCTGCAAAATATAGGGACCAACGCAGTTGTCTAGCTGTTAGAGTTCGAGCTGATTTTAAAAACTGTAAATTTCGGTGGTCCGTTTAAACGGTCACTTTATGCTTAGCTCCCAAAATGTAATGCCTCCACTCACGAAAAGTTTCCTTGACTGCCAATAGCTCCTTAACCGCAATTGAATAATTTATCTCTGGTGGTGTTAATTTTCGAGAGAAATAGGCCACTGGATGTAATTGACCTGTATCTTTATGACGCTGGGAAAGGATACCTCCTATGGCAACATCTGCAGCATCTGCCTCCACATAATATGGCTCATCTGGATTGGGGTGGAGCAAGATTGGAGCTGAGACGAAGGAATTCTTCAAAAAATTAAAAGCATTTTCAGCTTCTTTTGTCCACTCAAACTTCACTCCTTTCTTCAACATTCGAGTAATGGGTGTAACTGTTTGATAAAAATTGGATATGAATCTTCGTTAAAAATTAGCGAACCCCAAGAAACTCTGGATCTCTTTGACAGTGCAAGGAGAAGGCCAATGTTGCACTGTCTTTATCTTGGCAGGATCCATACTAACTCCTTCTGGTGACAAAATGAATCCTAAGAACTCAACTCGTTCCACATGAAATGCACACTTCTCCAATTTTACATAGAGATGCTTTTCTAGCAACCTTGTGAGGATGGATCGAACATGGGAAATGTGCTCCTGTAGATTGTCGGAAAAGATTAAAATGTCATCTATATAAACCACGGCAATCCGGTAGAGGAATTCTCGTAATATATCATTAACGAAATGCTGGAAGGCAGCGGGAGCATTGCATAACCCATAAGGCATCACTTGATATTCAAATAATCCGTATCAAGTCCGAAAAGCGGTTTTCCATTCATCCCCTGAAGCCACTCGAATCAAATGATATGCTCCTCGCAGGTCCAATTTGGTGTAGATTCTAGCATTCTTTACTTGATCTAATAAAACTGACACTAAAGGCAGTGGGTATCGATTCTTGATGGTAACCTGATTGAGGGCTCGATAATCAATGCAAGTTCGAAGACTCCCATCCTTCTTTGGTATGAAAAATAGTGGGGATGACACTGGAGATTCAGAAGGACGAATAAAACCATTAGCAAGATATTGATCCAAATACTCCTTTAAATGTTGATGCTCTGCTTCGGTCAATGCGTATATTCTGCTACATGGCAATATCGCACCTGGCTCCAGTTCAATTTTGCAGTCGTAGGGTCGATGTGGTGGCAATTTCTCAGCCTCCTTTTCATCAAAAACGGCGACTAAATCCTCATATTCTTTTGGGATTTCTGCTGTCTTTAGTGCACAGATCATTGAAGAGTGTGATGATAAACAGGCCACTTGGGACTTGGTGGACACTTCCACTCCATCATGAAAGCAATTCTCTTTGCAGTAAGAGGAATTCATCTTGATCGTTCTTTTGCTCCAATCAATTTGTGGATTATGTTCTGTAAGCCAGGGCAGACCCAAAATGAGTTGAAATTGTGGAGCATCTATCAAATTAAAGATTATCTGCTCCTGATGTCCACCAAAACCTTGCCTCTGAATTGGTTCGGTCTCATGGGAAATGGGTCCTGAAGAAAGATTGGTTCCATCCACAGCTCTTACTACTTCCAAAGTAGATTTCTTGATAAATCGATACCCATTTTACGAGCGTATTTGATATCACAGAAGTTGCCCGTAGCTCCAGAGTCTATCATAACTGAGATCCCTTGAATTTCCTTCTCAAGGGTCTTAACTGATACTGTTTGTACCAAATGTGGCGCTGCAGTTTGTAAGGTATTCGCCGCTCGTTGATCTAAAGGAGTTGTCTTGGGTTCTGCTTTCACCAGGGCAACTCCCTCTACTGATGAAGCTGGCCTTTTCCCGACGGAAGAGCTTTGGCTTTCTTGGGACAGTTTTTAACAAAATGCCCAGATGCACCGCAATATAAACATAGTTGATTCACTCTTCTTTTCTCTTTTTCTTCCTTAGATAAAGGACCTCGGATGGAACCAATTTGCATTGGTTCTTCTATCGTTATCCCTTCTCCGGCTCTCGTATGATCATTTCTTACACGATCAATTCTCAGGGGAAATGGTCGATACTCTCTTCTCTTTTCTGCTCTTCTTTCAGTTAACCGGTGGTCAATCTGTAACACAAGATCAATTAACTCCGAAATTTCGGTGGGTCTATTTGGAACTTGTGCTAAGGCATCTTTCAATTCATCTCTCAGTCCACGATAAAATATGGCGGCTCTTTTTGACTCCGGCCAGGCAGTCTCTACAATGAGTTTATTGAAATGAGCCAGATAGGCTACTAGATCTTTATTACCTTGCCTGATTTCCAGTAGTTCATTGTCAGTGGCTTGAGCTGAAGTTCACCGATCAAATATTATCAAGAACTCTTCCTTGAAATTTTGGAAATTATATAAAACAGGATCATTTCTGGAAATTATTGGCATGGACCATGCGGCCGCATCTCCTGTCAGATAAGACAATATAAATGCCACTTTGGACTGGTCTTCGGAAAAAATGACTGGTCTACATAAAAAATGCAATGAGCATTGGGTCAGAAAAATCTGCGCCTTATTTGGATCCCCACCGAAGCGCTCGGGTTGAGCCAAAGGAATAATAGGGGAAACCGCATGAATTACTTGAGTGGATATACCTGCAGACTGTGAAGGGCTAGGGATTTGTGAAAACACAGATTCATTTGATTTAGCGGTGTTCCCTAACTCATTTATTCGCTGTTTTATTTGGACTGTTTCTTCTATGGTGTTATTTAATTGTTTCTGTAACCCTTCCAAAACGGTGGCTAATGCTTTTATATCAATTCCTTCTGCCATTCTGCTCAGGAGGAAATCTGTTTTTTCCCTAAAATTAGGGTGATGGCACTTCAATCTGTCAGGATACTTCAATTCAATTTCCTCAGAAGCAGAAGATAACTCCTCAGTCCCAACCCGAGCTATTCACAACAAATATTAATCCTTCATGCTGAGTACCCCGGAGGTGGAAAGGGGAATGGGATGGTAGAGAGACTGCCACAGAGATGATGAACGCCAGTACTCAGTCTGCCTCTTCACATCTAAGATTGGATACAGCACCTGCAAGAGTCACAGTCGCAATTACTAGGGACATACAACATCAGTTTTTCACTTTCTACTCTCAACACTTAATTCTCTTTAATTCTATTATTTCTTCACTCACCCTGAGTTCTCTGTAGCCTTGCTTCTCTCTATAAATGATAGCTCTTCTTAAAAAAATGCTTATTACTGATTCTGGAAGAACTTCTCAACCTTTGTTAGAGATTGGTTTTATGTTGATATATATATATATATATAGTTGGTGATAATGCGTTCTTCAAATCAGCTGATGTTATTTAATTTCTCCTGTCTTATTGTGACTTCTGTCAATACTTGTATTTGTAAATGCTTGTTTATTCAAGTTTGTTTCTCCTTTCTTACTTCAACATTTGTTGATAACTTGTATTTGTAAATGCTTGTTTATTACAGTTAGTTTCTCCTTCCTTACTTCGACATCTGTCGATAACTTGTAGTTGTAAATGCTTGTTTATTTAAGTTAGTTTCTCTTTTAAACTCTATTTTGGTTTATTACCATTGAATTTGTAAATGCTTATTTGTTAACAGTTCGTTTCTCCTTTAAACTTGGCCTTTGTTTATAACCTTGACATTTGTAGATACTTGCTCTTTTAAAGTTAGTTTTTTCTTTGACTTTAATATCTTAAACAAGAACCTTGTAAACATAAGGTTAATTCATACATTAACTCTGTAGCCTTGCCGACTTCCACGGGAACGGTCTACTATCAAACTCTTCGAATAAACCTTGACAATATTTATCCGTTTTCTGTAATATAATCTTCAAATGTAATTTTACCTCACAGGAGTTTCTGTTCTGAAGCGCGCTCTATCTCCACACAGCTGATTCCTGTCAGACCTCAGTTGAAGTGCAAGGCTTCCAGCTGGAGAGCTCGTAAACTAGCAACCAACCGATTGCAAGACTAGAACTGTAACTAACCTTCAGGACTCACAGCGGCCATCTTGGATCTTCTCTTCTTGATTCTTCCTTTGAAATAAGCGCAAGATTACTCTGCAAACCTTCTTCCAGTTTGGGCTTTGCTGTCTCTACTGAGGATATCTCTTTGCTTTTCTCAAACACTTCTTTGATTTGACTTGGCAAGTTTGTGTGGTCATGACAGCCTTCCATCTTGTGATGAAATCTCCAAGGGCTTGATTTAGAGCTTGCCTCCTGTTGTTTGAAGTCTCAGGGACAACAAACACTTCTCTCTGCCAGCACCTGGAGTCTCTGACAAGTGGTGCCCTATCCAGTCCCTGGGCCCTTGAAAGGAAAGCTGGTGGAAATCCAAGGAAATCGACTTCGGACCGACACCGCTGCTGAATCCCATGATGCCGCTTGCAACCGACTCTGTGATCTTCGCTGGAACGCGATGACCTTCGCAGGCCCGACGTCACTGCAGCCCTGCTGAAGTCGCTGCACAAACGCCGTGACCGACGCCGGTCGAAGTGCACGGATTCAACGGATCGCACAGACGCTGCGATCCCCGACTTCGGGCATCAACTTGTTTTCACTCTTCACCAAAGGTACTGTACTTGGGCGTCTACACTGTTGTTGGCTTGCTGGGAACGACTCTGTCACGACGCCGTGTTAACACCTCATCGAAGCATTTTGTTGAGATCCAGGAACGTGATGAAGCGAGGTAGGAGCAGAAAATGAGTTTATTTGTAGAGCAAATACAGGAGCCACCACAACGCGTGTTGTTGGCACCAAGCCAACCGCCGATCTCAGTCCCCACGAGCTCACACAAGCTCTCTGTTCCACATTCCACCACCCCGAGCCCTGTATTCCAAATTCCAACTACACAGTAAACATAACATAGCATCTCTCCCCCTTTTTATTAAAAATGGATAACAAACATAACAACACACAAAAAAACAAATATCTAACTGTTAAAATAAATATTGAACAATTCCTGAGAACACTCTGTTGTGAGCACAGAGACTAAACCAGCAATCATCACTCATCAGACCTCAACTTCCATGGTAAAAACTTTCCCCGGGAAGATCTACGCAAACACCCTTCTGTAAAATTTGTAGCTGAATTTTGAGTACTAGACCTATGCGAATTTTGGACATGTACCTTCGAATTTCCACTTTTACACCCCTCACCATAATCACACTGACCACTAGCACTTGGAGAAGGGTCCTCGGACACCTTTACAATCTTTGACATATTCCACCACCGACCATCATCAAGCATGATCGCACTTCCACACACTTTTCTCACCCTAAAAGGTTTACTGAAACTAGCACCACCTTTTTTAACAAACATACTTTTTTTTATACGTACTAAGTCTCCGGGACAAAACACCTGCAACTTAGTGGCTTTAATCGCATCGTATCTCTTCTTCATGCGTTGCTGTCCTGACTCCACATTCTCCCAACTGACCCCACCCTTCATTACACTCATTCCTTTATTTTTCAATGAACTTGCTAACCAAGATGGGAACAAGGTGGAAGTGGGTTTGCGACCTTTTAACGCTTCAAAAGGTGACACATTAGTCAAAGAATGAGGTGTGGAATGATAAACCCACAACATGGTGCTAATCGCCTCTTGGATGTCATAATTATTGTGTCTAGCCCATTTTATGCAATCCCCAACAACCCTATTCATTCTTTCAACCAAACCATTGGTTTGGGGATGATATAATGAGCTTCTCAAATGTCTAATGTCAGCTTGCTGTAAAAAGAGCTCCATTTCAGAATTAACAAATTGTACCCCATTGTCAGAAATAATGGTATTCGGGAAACCCTCGCGCACAAAAACCTCTTTAAGAAAATTGACCGCATTGGACGCTGACGGAGCAGCACAAAAATAAACCTCTGGCCATCTGCTTTGTTCCATGAGAACAAAGGCATAACGCAAATTGTGAGGAAGAAAATTAAATGGCCCAATCATATTAATACCAAGTTTAGACCAAGGTCTTTCCGGAACCTGAATAGTGTGTAAAGGCGGGGTACAAACTTTTAATCCCTTCTCAGCAGAATTGCATATGACACACCTCTTAACCACAACATCTACATCTTTATCCATAGATGGCCACCAATAACTCTCTCTTAACCTCCTTTTGGTCATAGTAGCTCCAAAATGACCTTCATGTGCTGAATTAATCAACCCAGAACGAATACCAAACGGTGGAATGCACCTCTCACCCCTCAAAATGATCTGATCTTCAATTGAGATCTCATCTGCAACCTTACAAAATGGTTGTAGCAGTAAAGGAACATTTCTTTCTTTCGGCCAACCATTAGTCACAAATTCTTTAACTTGGACTAAAATCGGATCATCCCGGACTGCTATCTCCCAATCAGTTTTGCTAAAAGCCTTGAATACTGAAAGATCCACGCTGGCAACAAAACAATCCTCTCTATCATCCTCAGAATCAAAATCATCCAAGTCCTCAATGGGTAATCTAGAGAGAAAATCAGCCCTTACAGTAAGTTTACCTGGTAAAAACTTAACCTCAACATCGTATTGCAACAATTTTGTAGTAAGTCGAGCAATGCGCGGGGTAGTGTAATTAGTTTTGTCACCACTCAAAATATAAAGCAGCGGTTTGTGATCGGTCACAATCACAAACTTCCTTCCCCAAACATAACTTCTGAACTTTTCACTTGCCCAGACACACGCCAATAACTCCTTTTCAATAACAGAGTAATTCAACTCAGCCTCTCTCAACACTCTAGAGGCATAACTGATAGTTACTTCTCCTTGTTCAGTATCTTGGACGAGAACAGCCCCCAACCCATATTTGCTGGCATCAACCATTATTTTACACGTTAACAGGGGATCGTAAGGACATACAGCTTTAGCATTGGTCATTTCATACTTCACTAAATCAAATATGTCTTGACAACTTTTGTCCCAAACAAACGCAACACTATTTTTCATCATATTAGACAAACACTTCATCTTAGAGGCATAATTAGGAATAAACCTGGAATAAAACTCGCATAAGCCCATAAAAGAGCGCAGCTCGTCCTTATTTTTAGGGGGAGGACAATTTCTAACCGCATCGACTAGACCAGGTCTTGGTTTGACACCCTCCGATGAAACAACGTGTCCCAAAAACTCAATCTTCCTCTTCCAAAATTCACACTTTTCATCTTTTACAACAACACCACTCTCCTCAAAGACTTGTAAAACTAATTTAAGTATTGCATCATGTTCTGTCAATTGCTTAGCAAAAATAAGTACATCATCCTGGAACACCAGGACCCCTTCAATATCCCTCAATAGTTGTGACATGATGCGCTGGAAAACTGAAGCTGCGGACGCAAGACCGAAAGGCATCCTGCGAAACTGAAAAGTACCAAAAGGAGTGTTGAAAGCAGTACAATGTTTAGAGTCTTCTTCAAGAACAACTTGGTGGTACGCTGAAGCCAAGTCAATCTTGGAAAACCATTCTGCACCATTGAGTTTACCCAACAAGTCGTTAATACTGGGCAACGGAAAAGAGTCGACCCATATTTCCTTATTTAGACTCCTTAAGTCAACGCATAAGCGCATTTCGCCACTGCATTTGCGAACAACCACAATGGGAGACAACCACAAACTAGACTCCACCAGTTCAATTACCCCAGCCAATTGTAATTTATCCAACTCTAATTTAAGATCCTCTCTCAAGCTGAAAGGGATTGGTCTCAATTTGTGCTTAATGGGAATGGCGCCCCGTTTGATTTTGATCCTATGTTTGAAACCCTTGATACATCCCAGTTTTTTTCCAAACACACCGGGGAATGTCTTATGCAAAATTTGCAGATTTAGACCACCACAATCTTTAACCACCATTACTTGCTCACTGGTACCCGGTCTGAGTACCATACCAAAGAGGCCTTGGTGGAACCACCCTAATATGTTAAGACCCTTTACAGCAACATACACCTTTCCCCGGATTTTGCTCCCCTTGAACTCCAAAATATCTTCAATGAAACTTTCAAGTTCTATTCTCCTACCTTCATAGGAGACAGGAGCTCTGTCAGGTGGAAATAATTTCCTAGCACCCCACGTATTCTTAAATAAGTCTGATGTCACCATGGTGATACGTGCACCGGAATCAACAAACAAATGAAGAATCTTGCCACCCACAGCAATGTCCACATAGGGGTCAACACACTCTTCAGGATTACCTGAAACAGCGAGTTCATCCGTGACCACAACAATCATATCACGGAACTGACTTTCGAAACTTTGTTCTGATACTTCACTGGCTTCACACACACTGTTAACTTTGACATTCTTGCTCACACTACTCTGACACACCTTAGCGAAGTGGCCTATACGACCACATTTATGACACACAATGCTCTTGGCTGGACAACCTTTAGAGTCTTTTGCATGTGGAAAATTCCCACATCTAAAGCAAATATTCGTTAGTTTGAAAAATTGATTGTTCACAGATTTATGTTCTTTGCGCGCAGAGACAACATTGATATTGACTTTCTCTTCTTCCTTGCGTTGAGCTGATAGTTCTTTAAGAGATGCTTGAGCCAATTCAATACTCTTAGCTTGCTTAATCACATCTTCGAGTGAAGGGTCCCCCATTGTAAATAGTCTTTGCTGGATGTGTTTGTCAACACAATGTCCTATCAGCTGGTCCCTGACAAGTTGATCTCGAAATGTGCCAAACTGACATTGTGCACATAATTTACGAAGTGCACTGACAAATGCATCAATGGATTCATTTTGTAACTGGGCCCTCTTGAAAAATTTGTGTCGTAAAACAACGATGCTTGGCTGTTTATCAAATCTCAGAACCAGTTTTTTTACTGTTTCTTGATATTCATCCAATTCTTTGCCTTCTGTAACCTCGATATCTGGGAAATGTTTCAGAATTTCACGGCCTTCAAAACCTAGAGAGTGTAACAACAAAAACTTTTTCCTCTCAGGTCTATAACGTGAGGCCCTAATTGCCCCTAAATAAGTTTCAAAAGCGTCAAACCACTGAGACCATGACACAGCTGGTTCTCCAGGTGTTTCCAAGAATGGCGGGGGAGCAATAACAGATTGCATAATGGAAGACAAATAGACCTTTAATGTTTGAAGAATAAAACGTGGTGAATAAGAACCAGTCAATCCTAAAAATATGGTTGATTTTAGATAATGAGTAGTGAAAAGGAAACAGACAATTCCTGTCTAACCGCACCACACCTCTTAAAGAACAAGCCGAAAGATAATGTAAAAATATCAAGTTAATATTAAGCCGTCACAACTTTCATAAGGTCAAATTTGCCGTTTTTTAAAGCCTTGTATTTAAAAAAAAAAAACTTCAACAGCAAACGTGAAAATCCTCCGGCAAAGAAAACAGTCCGTTGCCTAGCAATCGTTCCGCAGACGAAGGCTCTTCCGAGTGAGCTTTCCGGTTGCTAAGAAACAAAGTAAACATGAATCTTCTGATCGGCAAATAGACGGACGCGCGCACACCCTGCTCACGCGCTCGTTGGTCGTAGTGCCGGCTCGTGCAAGTTTGTAGTAAGGCATACACGCCAGCGTAATAAAAAAACAAGGAAATACGACCTTCAAGACCACCGATTGTAGGATCGCGGCTTGCTGAAAGAGAACGTCTTCAGCTTTGTAGACGGAAACAGGAAGGTACGCTGAAGGCTCGCGCAGGTTCCGCAGTGGCTCCAGAAGTACGAACCCCTCGTCGCCAAAGTTATGTTGAGATCCAGGAACGTGATGAAGCGAGGAAAGAGCAGAAAATTAATTTATTTGTAGAGCAAATACAGGAGCCACCACAACGCGTGTTGTTGGCACCAAGCCAACCGCCGATCTCAGTCCCCACGAGCTCACACAAGCTCTCTGTTCCACATTCCACCACCCCGAGCTCTGTATTCCAAATTCCAACTACACAGTAAACATAACACATTTTGTGTTTCTAAGCGCTATTTTTGAGATTAATCTTTAAAAATTCATAACTTGACTTGTGTGTGTCGGATTTGTGTCATTTTGGTCTTGTTTCGTTTATATAAATATTTCCTATTTTTCTAAACCAGTGTTGTGTCATTTTGTAGTGTTTTCATTGAGTTACTGTGTGTGTTGGTACCAATACTCTACACCTAGCACTCTGAGGTTAAGCCTACTGCTCTGCCAAGCTACCAGCGGGGTAAGCAGGAGTTAGCTGAGGGTGATTCTCTTTTACTCTGACTAGAGTGAGGGTCCCTGCTTGAACAAGGGGTAACCAGACTGTCAACCAAAGACCCCATTTCTAACAGTGGCCTAGAATAAATAAACGTATGGAGGATGTGGTTGTGAAGTGTTGTATGTGTTCTTGAAATGGCAAGAGGTTGAAGTGTAGTGAACTGTTCAGAGAACGTTTGGGATAAAGTCGGCATTGGTTTCTTTGGGGTCGTTTCACATTTTATCACACATTCTATCATAGAATGTGGAGTCGGGATCTCAAGTATATGTGACAGTTTAAAAGGACTGCAGGAGTGGTGTGGATACTGTTTGACTCCCTCTTCAATTCAATCCATTTTGCCAAAGTTCTACTAATTCTCCAGATTGTCTTGTGTATTTTGTACCACAATGGTATGTAATTGTCTACTATTGATGAAGACTGCAATACTTCAAGAAGATGCCTTTCCTTACATGTATCTAATGCCATGCACTGTTTCGCTAAAAGTTTGTATTTTTACAAGTTGCACCATTGAACGCAGCATAGTCAGGTGATTTTTTTTAATGCTATAATTTATATAAAAGATTGAATTTTGGGATGCCTTGTTTTCTTTTAAAATATTTCTTTACATAATCCAATTCAAACAAGTATCTTTCGTACATGCAGGAGGGAATTAACACATTCATAATTGGTTGAACTCTAAGTCCTCTGGCCTGCTTGTTCATGCACAATAGAAACTGAGCTGTACTGAATTTGTTATAGTTAAACCAGCTTCATCCACTGGTAGGGCCTTATTATGAATCAGGCATAATTAAATGAATAGATGCTTTCATGCACAAATTTCATTCCAGCTGATTATTAGTTGTGAGGATTTTTCCACATCCGGTTTTCCAGGTGTGGTAAAAATTGGCCCATTTTTTAGGTGGTAAAATAATCTGGAAAAATTGCATGCAGTTTTGGTTGCAGTAGTAGTGAAGTCTCACTTCTTTTTTTTTTCTAAACTAAGATGGCCAAAGGTTTGCCTTGGCAGTGAAAGTGTTCCTTGATGAGCTCCAAGACATGGGGGGTGATCTATAGTTTGGTGGAGAGGTTCTGTAAAAAATGTGGTTGTTGTTTGACTGGGGTGTGAGCCCTGGTCAAGAAGCAACCAAAAATCTTGTCAGGGTGAGGCATAAGCAACCATAAATGAACCTGTACTCAAGCCCTGGTAGCTTGGTCCAAAGCAGTCAGGCTTATCTTAGAGGCAATGTGTAAAGTATTCGTGCAACACTTCCAACAGTAATACCATAAAGACACCACACAAAAAGGTTCCCACACCAGTGTAGAAAAATTATACTTTTTTAAAAATAAATAAAACAAGACCAAAATGACAACTATCCAATAAATAGTACGGGAGATACGTGATTTTAAAGATTTTAGTGGAACTAGCACTAAAAGTAACAAAGCACCAACCATGGATGTCTGGTTGTGATGGTGTAGGAAAGTAGCATCTTGCCTGACATGTTACCCCCATTTTTACTTATATATATGTTTTGTTTTTGCCTGTGTCACTGGGATCCTGCTAGCCAGGACCCCAGTGCTCATAAAGTGTGCCCTGTATGTGGTCCCTGTGTGGTGCCTAACTGTATCACTGAAGCTCTGCTAACCAGAACCTCAGTGTTTATGCTCTCTCTGCTTTTAAAATTGTCACTGCAGGCTAGTGACTAATTTTACCAATTCTCATTGGCACACTGGAACACCCTGGTACCTAGCTACCCAGGGTATTGGGGTTCCAGGAGATCACTATGGGCTGCAGCATTTCTTTTGCCACCCATAGGGAGCTCAGACAGTTCTTACACAGGACTGCCACTGCAGCCTGAGTGAAATAACATCCACGTTATTTCACAGCCATTTTACACTGCACTTAAGTAACTTAAAAGTCACCTATATGTCTAACCCTCACTTAGTGAAGGTTAGGTGCAAAGTTACTTAGTGTGAGGGCACCCTGGCACTAGCCAAGGTACCCCCACATTGTTCAGGGCAAATTCCCTGGACTTTGTGAGTGCGGGGACACCATTACACGCGCGAACTACATATAGGTCAATACCTATGTGTAGAGTCACAATGGTAACTCCGAACATGGCCATGGAACATGTCTAGGATCATGGAATTGTCACCCCAATACCATTCTCGTATTGGGGGGACAATTCTATGCATCCCCGGGGCTCCAGCATAGAGCCTGGGTATTGCCAAACTAACTCTCTGGGGTTTTCTCTGAAGCTACTGCTGCTGCCAAGCCTCAGACAGGTTTCTGCCCCCTTGGGGCCTGGGCAGCCCAGTCCCAGGGAGGCAGAACAAAGGATTTCCTCTGAGAGATGGTGTTACACCCTCTCCCTTTGGAAATAGGTGTTAAGGGCCTGAGAGGAGTAGCCTCTCCTGGCCTCTGGAAATGCTTTGAAGGGCACAGATGGTGCCATCCTTGCATAAGCCAGTCTACACCGGTTCAGGGATCCCCCCAGACCTGCTCTGGTGCAAAACTGGACAAAGGAAAGGGGAGTGACCAGTCCCCTGACCAGCACTTCTTCAGGGGAGGTGCCCAGAGCTCCTCCTGTGTGTCCCAGACCTCTGCCATCTTGAATGCAGAGGTGTGAGGGCACAATTGAGACCTCTGAGTTACCAGTGCTAGCAGGTGACGTCAGAGACCCCTCTGATAGGTGCTTACCTCTCTCTGTAGCCAATCCTCCTCTGAGGGCTATTTAGGGTCTCTCCTGTGGGTTTCTCATCAGATAACGAATGCAAGAGCTCACCAGAGTTCCTCTGCACTTCTCTCTTCGACTTCTGCCAAGGATCGACCGCTGACTGCTCCAGGACGCCTGCGAAACTGCAACAAAGTAGCAAGAAGACTACCAGCAACATTGTAGCGCCTCATCCTGCCAGCTTTCTCAACTGTTTCCTGGTGGTGCATGCTCTGAGGGCTGACTGCCTTCACCGTGCTCTGGAAGCCAAGAAGAAATCTCCTGTGGGTCGACGGAATCTGCCCCCTGCCAACGCAGGCACCAAACTTCTGCATCACTGGTCCTCTGGATCCACTCTCATCCTGACGAGCGTGGTCCCTGGAACACAGGAACTGGGTCCAAGTGTCCACGACAGTCCAGTGGCCCTTCTGTCCAAATTTGGTGGAGGTAAGTCCTTGCCTCCCCACGCCAGACAGTAATCCTATGCACTGTCTGAACTGCAGCTGCTCGGGCTTCTGTGCACTTTTGCAAGACTTCCTTCATGCACAGCACAGCCCAGGTCCCCAGCACTCCATCCTGCATTGCTCAACTCACTGTGTTGGACTCCGACTTCGTGGGACCCTCTTTTGTTGTGCTGAGATGACCGCCGTGCTCAGATTTTCTGAACACCTGTTCAGGTGCTTCTGCGGGTGCTGCCTGCTTCTGCATGGGCTCTCTGTGTTGCTGAGTGCCCCCCTCTGTATCCTCCTCCAAGGGGCGACCTCCTGGTCCTTCCTGGGTCCTGGCAGCACCCAAAATCTACAACCATGACTCTTGTAGCTAACAAAGCTTGTTTATGGCCTTTCTGTGTGGAATCAACTCTACACCCTCCAGCACGCGTGACATCTTATGACCAAAGGAAAAGTTCCTGGCACCATCCGTTGTTGCAGAATCTTTGGCTTCTTCCGCCCGGAGGCAGCCCTTTTGCACCTTCATTCGGGGTTTAGTGGGCTCCTGCCCCCCCGGACACTTGTGTGACTCTTGGACTTGGTCTCCTTCCTTTACAGGTCCTCAGGTCCAGGAATCCGTCTCCAGTGCTTTGCAGTCAGTTGTTGTCTTTGCAGAATCCCCTATCTCGGCTCTACTGTCTTTCTGGGGTAGTAGGGTCACTTTTCAGGGTCTTGGGTGGGGTATTGTGGACACCCATAGTGTTTTCTTACACTCCCAGGGAACTTCTACACACTACACTAGGCCTGGGGCCCATTTGTGGTTCGCATTCCACTTTTGGAGTATATGGTTTGTGCTGCCCCTAGGCCTACTGACCGTGATGGAGCATGGGTTGGCAACAGTGACCTACTTACACCCACTGAACAGAGTACCTAAAATCCTGGTTTGCAGTGTACTGTGAGGATCTGCTTTGAAGATGCGTTGTGCAGCTGAAGTCATGCTTCAGTTTCATGGTGTGTCAAGGGTGCAATGTGAGGTCCTGCATCATCATCAAGGATGTTATAGACAAGGGCTTGCGATGTGAAGTCTGGTGTTAAGGATGAATCACACAGTCGAAGTGATGCATCAGTTCCACGGAGCTGCAAGGTTGCAATGCAGAGTCCTGTTTTTGCAATTGAGGCTGCTGTCAATGAGGAATGCAAGGACTTGCGGCAAGGATGTATTACATAGGAGCAGTTCAAGAGGCTGTGGAGGCGATGCAGATCCTTGCAACAGGTCCAATCCATGCAGCAGTGGCATCCATGGGTTCTGTTTGGGGTTGCTCTGCACAGCAGAGGAGATGCATCAGTTCCACTGTATCCACAGAGGGTGTCACGGGACCTTCAGCCCACTTCCAATGTTCCAAGCACTACTTGGCAGGGTAGACTCAAAGATGGCAAAGTCCAGGTCCTGGGGTCCAGCTTGTTTTAGCCTTCTTTCCATGAGGCCATCTAGCCCTTGGAGTCACTCTGGTGGTCCTGGGCTCACCAGCTGCAGGTCTAGTCCTTCTACTTGAGTCAAATGGGCAACAGGCAGCAATCCTCAGGGCAGTAGTACAGCCGAGTGGTAGTTCCTTTAGCAGCACAGCAGCCCTCCTTCCTGGCAAAGTGTCTACAGGTCCAAAAGAATACTAAAGCATTAGTGTCTGAGGTCCATAAGTTAGGATTTTTCATTACAATTCCAAAAACACCAAACATTAAATAATTACCTGTTCCCAATTGAAAGTTAACGTTCATTAAACGTAATAAGGAAACTCCAATGTTATCCTATGGCAGAGGTCTTGATGTAGTGAAAAAAAACTTTAAGAATTTTTCACTATCAGGTGTACATTCCAACTTTTTAAATATATGGCACCTTGCTCTCTGGGCAGCAAGCAGCCTGACCTAGGGGCGACTTACATGTATTAAAAAGGAAGGTTTGTGCCTGGCAAAGAGTTTATTTTACCAGGTCAAAATGGGGGTTTAAAACAGCTTAATTAGTCTGTAATGGCATGCTTGAGACATTTTAAAGTGCTACTTAAGAGGGTGGCACAATCAGTGCTGCAGGCCCACTAGTAGCATTTAACTTACAGGCCCTGGGCAAAGATAGTGCCATGCTAATAGGGATGTACAGGTAAATTAACTGTGCCAACTGGGCATAAGCCAGTTCTGCCATGTTGTAAGGAGGGACCACAAACACTTTAGCACTGGTTTAGCAGTGATAAAGTGTGCCGAGTCCTAAAACCAGCAGAATCAAAGTCAGCGCATAGGAGGTTTGAAGACAAACTGTGATGGGTAAAACCACACCAAGGTTGCTAGTTCTAACAGGTACACTCTCTGCTAAACTGATTGTCACCACCAGGTAAATCCTGGCAGTGGGGATGAGTAAATAAAATATAATGACCCCCTGCACCATGGGTGACGTCTCCCATAGTGTGGGGGCCTTAGGCTTACTTTTTTCCAATAACCAGACTCCTGCTTAGAAAGTTTGTTTTCAGAAAAAGTAAAACATTTTAAATGTGTGATAGGAAGCCATCATGTTTGACAGAGGCATGCTTCAAACTTTTATAACATTGACAGCAGCTGCTGTCAATGTTTACAGTTGTCAGCATGGTGGGTTGACAAATCTAAATTTGGTGGCGGCCACAAACTCTAAATAAGCACTATGGTATCATGTTGCAATCCCACCACACTAAACCTTTTACTTCCCACCCTTACCTCTCCATCTCAAGAACAAATATCTTACATACTGCCCCTATCTCCTACATCTGGCACCTTGGATTAAAATAAATAAAAGTAAACATAGTACTGGAGCTTTTCACCATCCTCTCAAAAAATGTCAAATTAATCATTCTTAATTTTCATCTTTCTCCATGAATAAAGGAGACCAATCCACAATAAAGCAAATATAGCTTCTACTCACAATTCAATCTTAAACACCTCAAATAAGAAGCTTGGTTCTCAAATCACAAGCGGATGAAGTATATCCTCTATATGTTGCATTTCTGTCTTATGAAATAACCTATGAACTGGAGGATTTGGGGCCGTATTGACAAATAAAATACATTTACTTACAATTGTAGATTTTCAAATCAGCGGTCTGATTTAAAAAAATTTAAATACCCTACAATTTGCAAAATGTTGCTCAACATTGAAGATATTCTGAAATGTTTTTATCAATGACCCCAATGAGATTAGGTAAAATGGAGTAATGCTCCAATTTAAAAGAATCCTTACTTACCATACCACATATGCCAGCACAATGGCTAACAGAACCTGATTACTGAGTAAAATTCATACATATTTTAATATTTTCACTGCAGGGATAGTGAAAATCCTCACAACTTGAGCATTTAGTGTTTAAATGTGGTAAAGATTGATCCTGTATTGTTCCCAAGGTTTTTCGTTCATAGAGGCTTAAAAATGGACTGGAAGTACCTCTTCACCCATTCTTTTTACTTATACATTTTTGGAAAGTCCAATGAAGCACACTAAGGCAAGGTTTAAGACCAAAACCACGTACAACAACCCGCATCTCTTTGTGGTCAATTGCAGTTCTCCAAAAAGTATGCAGTTTTTTTTCAAAATTTCATAATGACTCCACTTTGATTGGAATGTGCTCCATTTGTGTGTTGTATATATAAACAACAATCATTTTCCATTAGCAATTGTAACAACTCCTACTTTTTCCAGAAGAATTTTTAGTTAAAAAAACACCACCTTCTTCACCTCATTTCTGGAAAAAAAATCACAATTAATGTATATATTCATGCTTTGTTATTTCGAAAGCATGAACCAAGCTGTCTAGCAATGCAGTGCTGTAAAAGGGATGAGGGAGAGGCCAGGAGGAGAAGATAAACATGGTGAGATATCAGCCTATCAGAGGTAAAGGTTATTGAAGAGAATAATTTTGAGTTTCTTCATGATTTGTTGGAGAGTTGGTTTTGTTCTGATGTCAGAAGGGATGTTCCAGATCCTGTGCAGTATAGGCTCAAAATGTGTCCTAGAGGGCATGTTTTCTTGATTTCTGCTTCCTGCAGTGTTTAGTTTCTAATCTGGTGATGTTAAAGTTCCTCATCTAGCATTGACCTTCAAATATTTTAGTTTGTTTGCTAGGAATACTGGAGTCTTTACATACAGGGCCTTGTAAGTGATGCTGCTAGCTTGAAGATGATCCGTGTTTGCAGAAGAATCAATGTTGATCTTTCAGTGAAAGTTTGAGGTGGTTTGATTTCCTTAACCAACTGAGGAGTCAAACTGTTGTATAATGGGAGCCTTTCATGGGAGGGGCGTGATCTCTTGGATGCTGCTGAGCAAGGAGCTGTTTCCCATTGTGCAAGACAGGACCAGAGCTTGAACTCTTGTTCTGAGGTTTTCTGCTGGATCCTAGGAGAAACATTTTCTTTTTTTTCAGGAGAGTCAGTTGGAAACAAGCTATTTTGATCTTCTTGGCAATGTGTTCTTTGAGTGAGAAGATGAGTACCATCAAGAGTCTAGCATGCCTTTTAACTCTGTTCTCAACCAAAGCAAAGATATGAGCCTCAGTGCTCACCCTGCATGGTACAGATCCCTTGAACTAATGTAAATCATTAACAGAGAGCCAGAATCTACCATCGAGCTGCTAGGAAAGACCAGTCAGTAGATTGTTAAGCCCTGATAACTAGAGAGATCAGCAAAAAATGTCAAAATATGTTGAACAAGTCTGCAAAGATCTAATACCAGCAAACAGATATATAGCAAAGACTAATAGTTTGAGACAAATTATGATCTCTGGATGCCACCATGAGTAGTTCACTGAGAGAGTAAGCTAGACATTTTAGAGAAGGCTATATGTAAAGGATAGTAATGTCCCATCAGATTGATTAAAAATCAGTTTTTAGCAGCAACTACAGCAACTAGCATGCATAAATCAACTGACTCTTCTCTTTGTTCATTTTTACATTCATACCATTTTGTCTTCAAAGTTTTTTCTCAGTAATTTTTTTGCTGAAGGTCATATTTTCACAATATTTCAAGACATAACCTTCAACTACTACTTTAGGGTAATCTGGAAGCAAATCGTAGCAAATATGTATTTTGGAGACCCAGTTTGTGGGAAAATCTAGTCATCTATTCAAGTGTATTTAAACGTTTAGAGGGATTCCAGTATGAGAAAGACAACGAATGAAGAATGTATTGGCAACAGTCAGTTGTGAATAATTATAAAGCTCCATATTCATCTATCTTAAAACTCTAATTTAGGAATCTAGGCAATAAACAATAAGACTTTCTGTGCTGTTTGTTTCAAATGGTGCCTTTAATCTGAGCCACACTTGGTCACTTTGTCTGTACATGAGCCAACCCATCTACTCACTGCCTTTTGAACCACTACAATACATCTGTTTTAATTGTTATGGCTATTAAACCAATAACTACAATAAATATAAATATCTCATTAATCATGAAACATTCCAAAATTAAACTAACACAGTGTCATTACTTGTTTGAATTATCAAGCTCAATAATATTGCTTTATACAAATAGAGATTATTAACTCTTCCTAACAATCACCTTGTTGGTGACACCTATTCTTCATTTTAGTTGGAAAAGTGCATCTTTTCTTGATGTTATAAAGCATGCACCCCATTGGCACCTAAGGTAAGGTTCTCTCACTGTCTGTCACAACACCAATAAAGGACCACAATCAGATGGAGCAATGATTTAAGGGTTCCCATGTTATCACTTTTCCCTCATGAATAAAAATTCACATCAAGTCTTTAGACAACTAAATTCAAAGACCTATGGCATATGCGTTCAGGTGTGTAAAGTGGTTTACATATGTGATATAAACAATACAGTGCTGTATCAGTAGTGCTTGTGGCATAAGGTGAAACATTTTAGTTTTTCTAGTTTTCCTGAGGTTTAGTTAAAAAGTGTTATTGCTCAACCTCTCACCCTCCCTCAACACTGTCAACCATTCCACTCTCATCCAAACCATGAAGTCTTCAGTAAGATTCACTAACAACATGTCTCCCTGGTTCTATTCCTACCTCTCCAACTGACACCAGTTCATGGATATGGAAAACCTCAGGCCCCAGATGAACCATATCAACTTTGGAGAATTCCAGGGTTCCATCCTTTAATTGTCATCGTCATCCTTGACAGTGATCTCTTTGGGACTTAGGTCATTCACAATACTATAAAACATCCCTAATATGCAGATGGGACACATTGCAATTTATAGACTTGACCTCTCCTAACCTCAGTGCTTCAAATACAGTCTTCACCTCACACAGACCCAGATGCCTATCACCGTCCTGAACCTCAAATCCACAAAAACAGAATTCCTGCTAAAAGGAACAACTAGTCAAATTCTGGCTCAACATTAATCTGGACTAATTCAAACCTCAGCCGTCACTCAGATTCAACCTTAACACTGACCTTGCCCTAACACCTTGCCAAGGAAACCAAGATGATGTGATATCAGCTCTCTCTGTTAATAAAGATGTCCCCTCCCTCCCAGACCACAACTTCAAAACAACTTATAAAGCTTTTACACACATGCATGTGGGTGGTGCCAACACCCAACATTTTAACCGCTGCCCTTCCCATGGCAACCAACAAGTCACATTGCACCTCCTAAAAGGCCTTACTAGATATGCCCTTCTTATCCCCACCATGAAGGAACTATACTGGCTCCCCTGGCTGGCCTACACAATCTTCAAAATCACCTGCATCATCTACAAATCCATCATGATCATGACCTCCACCAATATTGGGACATGTTCACTATGTCCAGTAGATCTTAGGCACACCAAGAGCCTGGGCACCATTTCCTCCTAAAAATATGTACTCTACTCCATGACACAGTAACAATCCACTATCCTTCTCACACCCTACCAAACTAACCGTCCAAAAAGTTGTACAGAGGTTGCTCCCTCGGGGTACTTCTGTGCTTTATTAATTTTAACTGCATACAGAGTGACTTGACTAATGAATGGATGTAGGATTCAAAATACTCAAAAGAGGATTATTCTTGTATCCTCAGAGCTGGTAAATAAGCTATTTTATTTTGTAAATAAGGTGGAAGAACTTTGGAGTTTTTTGGAGTTACTTTGATAGCGGGCATGCTTTATAGACTTTATGGACTGGAAGTCATGTCACAGTTGTTTTACTGCTCCTAATGATATATGCTTACATGTAAGTGCAAATTGCAATTGGTTTAAGCAGCTAAATGATAGAAAATAAAGCAACATTTACTCAAAGGGAACAGGTAAAAACTAAAATAGTGAGAAGCTTACCTGAGTTTAATTTCTCCAACTATGGCCCTCATTACAACCCTGGCGGTCGGTTATAAAGCAGTGGTAATACCACCAACAGGCTGGCAGTAAAAACAATTTAATTATGACCACGGCGGAAACCGCCAACACAGGCAGCCACTTTAACACTCCGAACGCCACGATGGTAGCAACAAACACCGTGGTGGTAACCGGCAACAGCCAGGTGGAAGACAATGTACCGCCCACAGCATTACAATATCCGCCAGCTTTTCCGGGGCGGTACCAACGCCATCAAAAGGACGGCGGAAACAGTAGTCTGAAGGGAAATGACTCACCTCTCTACACTCAAGGAAGAACCACGATGCCATAGAGCCCGAACTGCACATTTTTCCAATGCTGGTGTACCTCCTCATACACTAGGAACACGAACGCCGGCAAAGACGACCACGGTGAGTACTGCACCGAGCACACAAGGGAGGGGGGAGGAAAAAGAGAGTGACACACACACGCAACATGCAGCACCCCCACACCACCCTCACCCCAACACCATACACAAAAACAGATGCAACAACATTACATATACACCCTGTAACCCTCAGGAATAACACAAGGACAAAAGGAATTGATTTAAATGATTGTAATAGTACAATTGTAGACAAATACGTACTTAAATCAATAAACCGTATGTACAATATCTACAAAAGGAGGGACAATGCCGACTCCAAAATGTCTGTGGCCCACGTGGCCATCACACATAGGCCAAGACCACACTTGACTCCTGCCTCAATATGGAGAGAACACTGCAGGGGCATCAGGTCAAAAAAACACAGGCACCTCAGGAGGACGGGGAATGGGGGGGCGCCTCAGCCGGAAGATGGTACAACGCCACTGGCCTGGAGGGGGCTCCATGCCCACTGCTTGGTCATAGGGAGTGCAAAGCCATAGTCTCTCAAGTGGGTGGTTTGCCCACTGCTGGGTCCTGGGGAGTGCAAAGCCACCGTCTCTCAAGTGGGTGGTTTGCCCACTGCTTGGTCCTGGGTAGTGCAAAGCCACAGTCTCTCAAGGGGATGATTTGCCCACTGCTTGGCCCTGGGGAGTGCAAAACCACAGCCTCTCAAGTGGGTAGTTTGCCCACTGCTTGGTCATGGGGAGTGCAAGGTCACAGTCTCTGGAGTGGATGGCTTCTCTACTGGTTCTGGAGGGGGCTTTGTGCCCAGTGTGCTTCATCCTGCCAAAGAGGGGGTGAGAAGATGTCTTCTCCCACTGGTTCTGGAGGGGGATTTGTGCCCAGTGTGCTTCATCCTGCCAAGGAGGGGGTGAGTGGGTGCCTTCTCCACTGGTTCTGGAGGGGGATTTGTGCCCAGTGTGCTTCATCCTGGATGGTGCGAGGTCACAGTCTCTCACCTGGGTGTCACACCTACAGGTGTTGCAGGGACTAGGATGCACTGCAGCCCATGTAGTCACGACTAAACACACCACGACAGCGGTGACGGCTGCTCAGTGGATGTCAGTTGCGGTGCAGGTGGCAGTGCTGTCAGTGGTGGGGGTAGGCTCCAGCCCTTCCCCTGCAGCCTCGGACAGCTGCCCACTGGGGCTGCTGCTGCTGGTAGTGATGCTGCTGGCGGCAGGGCAGTTGTCGGTGCTGGCCGCAGTGCAGGTGGCAGTGTGTCATGACCACACAAACTTGCCAAGTCAAATCAAAGAAGTGCATGAGAAAAGCAAAGAGATATCCTCAGTGGAGACAGCAAAGCCCAAACTGGAAGAAGGTTTGCAGAGTAATCTTGCGCTTATTTCAAAGGAAGAATCAAGAAGAGAAGATCCAAGATGGCCGCTGTGAGTCCTGAAGGTTAGTTACAGTTCTAGTCTTGCAATCGGTTGGTTGCTAGGTTACGAGCTCTCCAGCTGGAAGCTTTGCACTTCAACTGAGGTCTGACAGGAATCAGCTGTGTGGAGAGAGAGCGCTCTTCAGAACAGAAACTACTGTGAGGTAAAATTACATTTGAAGATTATATTACAGAAAACAAATAAATATTGTCAAGGTTTATTCGAAGAGTTTGATAGTAGACCATTCCCGTGGAAGTCGGCAAGGCTACAGAGTTAATGTATGAATTAACCTTATGTTTACTAGGTTCTTGTTTAAGATATAAAAGTCAAAGAAAAAACGAACTTTAAAAGAGCAAGTATCTACAAATGTCAAGGTTATAAACAAAGGCCAAGTTTAAAGGAGAAACGAACTGTTAACAAATAAGCATTTACAAATTCAATGGTAATAAACCAAAATAGAGTTTAAAAGAGAAACGAACTTAAATAAACAAGCATTTACAACTACAAGTTATCGACAGATGTCGAAGTAAGGAAGGAGAAACTAACTGTAATAAACAAGCATTTACAAATACAAGTTATCAACAAATGTCGAAGTAAGAAAGGAGAAATGAACTTAAATAAACAAGCATTTACAAATACAAGTATTGACAGAAGTCACAATAAGACAGGAGAAATTAAATAACATCAGCTGATTTGAAGAACGCATTATCACCAACTATATATATATATATAGCAACATAAAACCAATCTCTAACAAAGGTTGAGAAGTTCTTCCAGAATCAGTAATAAGCATTTTTTTAAGAAGAGCTATCATTTATAGAGAGAAGCAAGGCTACAGAGAACTCAGGGTGAGTGAAGAAATAATAGAATTAAAGAGAATTAAGTGTTGAGAGTAGAAAGTAAAATACTGATGTTGTATGTCCCTAGTAATTGCGACTGTGACTCTTGCAGGTGCTGTATCCAATCTTAGATGTGAAGAGGCAGACTGAGTACTGGCGTTCATCATCTCTGTGGCAGTCTCTCTACCATCCCATTCCCCTTTCCCCCTCCGGGGTACTCAGCACGAAGGATTAATATTCGTTGTGTGTAGCTCGGGTCGGGACTGAGGAGTTATCTTCTGCTTCTGAGGAAATCGAATTGAAGTATCCTGACACAGTGCTGGCAGTGGTGGGGGAAGGCTCCAGCCCTTCCCCTGCAGCCTTGGACAGCTGCAGTAGCATTGCTGGTGTTTTGTGACCCTTTCTGCTCTTGGCAGATGGTGGTGTCTCCTTGCTTCTGCCATCTGGTGTTGCTTTCCTGCCCTTGCTGGCTGGTGGCGCCTCCTTCCCCTGGCTGCCTGTTGGTGCCTCCTTCCCCTTGCTGGCTGGTGTCCCCTTCTTGCCCTTGCTAGGTGGCAGACCCTTCTTGGCCTTGGCAGGTGGTGCTGGCACACTGGCTGGGCTTACGGGTGCCTCCTTGGAGCTTCTCACAACTGCAGTAGCTGCAGAAACCACAGTGGCCGTGGACTGGGTGGCTGAGGTGCTGGGCTGGGTTCTGGCCACCCTGGCCTGAAATGAAGGACGGGGGGAGGGGTAGGGAATAGGTCAAGGGTGACGAGGAAAAGCTTCTTAGGGACACTGGGGTGGGAAGAGGGTGAAGGATTGGGAGTGGAGGAAGAGGGAGTGGTTGTAGGAGGTGTCAGTCTGCTGTGTTTGGGTGCAGGTGCATGGGCTGGATGCTGTTGTGAGGTGGATGGCTGTTGGGTATCTGTGTGCTTGCGTTTGTGTACTTTGGGAGGAGGGGTCACAGACACACTGGGAGAGTACACAGGGGATGTGTGCATGGATGTGGGGGTGGTGACTGCCAGTGAGAGGCATGTAGTGATAGGCGTGATGGTGATGAAGGTAGTGGATGAGGATGTAGTGCATGCAGGTATGAGTGGAGATGCTGCTGGGAGGGAGGTGGACGAGGAGGAGGAGAGAGACAAATTGGTGGCAGTGGATGTTGGTGTGTCTGCATCTGGTTGGTGCTTGTGTGAGTGCCTATGAGATGAAGTGTGGTGCTTGTGTTTGTCTGAGCCACTTCTGTGTGTTGATTTAGGTGAATGCTGGTCTGAAGGTGTGCTTGGGATAGGCTGGGGTTGAGGGGAATGGGATTGGGTAGAGGAAGTTGGAGAGGGAAGGCTGAAGACATAGACAATGGCTGCCATCAGGGAGTTGGCTAGAGCCTGGAATACTCGCTGTTGGGCCACCATGCTAGAGTGAATGCCCTCCAGGTATGCATTTGTTTGTTGCAAATGCCCTGCTGGATCCTGGATGGCATTCAGTATGGTTGACTGCCCAACAGAGAGGGATCTCAGGAGGTCAATAGCCTCCTCACTGAGGGCAGTAGGGCTGACTGGGGCAGGGCCTGAGGTGCCTGGGGCAAAGGAGATGCCCACCCTCCTGGGTGAGCGGGCATGGGAACCTCACTGAGGGGCTGCTGGGAGGGCAGTGCTGGTACGTGGGGTGGTGTCTGTACCTGTAGTTGGGGTAGGCACAGAGGTGTCTGTCACCGCCAGGGAGCTTCCATCGGAGGAGGTGTTGCTGTTGGTACTGTCTCCTCGTGTCTCCGTCGTAGTGCTCCCCTCACCCTCCGTTCCACTGGTGCCCTCACCCTGGGTGGATTCGGCCTCCAGGCCCATGTGCGATGCAGCTCCCTCCATCGCTGGTGCCTCTGCTCCTCCGCCAGATGATGCTAATGCACACAAGGACAGGGTGACAAAACAAAAAGGGGGGGAGAGACAGAGGAAACACTTGGTCAATGCCAGCAACAACACTACCGTTGGCATACACAACTCACAGGGAACAGTCCTATGCACTAGGCCATGCACTACCAGTCACAATGCTAGTCACCAGGCCATGTGGTACCATGCCTAACGCCATTGGCTGTACACCTGAAAGCCACAGGACCCTGCCCAGTAGTAGATGCCCACTAACATTATTGGGGTTGGAGTGCATCTGAGCTTGCCCATCATTGAACCTACCCTGTCATGTTCACACTGGCCCAGGGGCACCAACAGCCCACATCCCCCACCCAGGGAATACCTTAACGCATGCAAGGTCATGATTCTGAATCTGTACTCACCCCCTTGGGGCTTCTGTGATGCTTTCAAGTGCCCATAGAACTCTGGATAGGCCACGACAGGATGCAGAACATCAGGGGGGTCAGGGTATGACGGGCACCCTTTCCTCGTTGGGAGGCCAGCCCCAGCTGGGCCTCCTCCATCTTCCTTGCCCAGCGGCACAGGTCCTCCCACCATTTGCGGCAGTGGTGCTCCGCCTGTCAAAGACCCCCAGGGCCCGCACCTCCTTGGCGATGGCATGCCGAATCCCCTTTTTCTGATGGCCGCTGACCTGCAGATAAAATACAGCGGAAACTGTATTAGTCATACCGTACGGACTGCTATACTCATGGTACACCATATCCCCCCATCCCCTTATGCACGTTTTGACAACCATACATGCAGCACTCTGGCCAGGACCCCTCAGAACCGCCCCCCCTACAGGAGGCTTAAACACACAGCACTCCACACATTCATGCCCCACGCATCATGCTCACATCGTACTCACCTGTTTGTCTGGATGACCATAAAGTAAAGGGTACTGAGGCAGGACCCTATCCACCAGTCTCTCCAAACCCTCTGAAATTAAGGCAGGGGCCCTTTCACCAGACACTCGAGCCATTGTCACTTCCAGACACAGGTCACAGCAGCACTTGCAGTGTAGGTCCTCTCCTGTTGAAGGTCAGGTAGCCAGATAGAAAATGGTGGTCACGTCTGCGGCAGTGCTTACCGTCACCGCCGGGGTACATCACCATTGGCTCCTGGAACCCATAGGGCCCAATGATAACCAACGCGGTGTTGCACGGCGGTCATCGACTGCCGACCGCAACAGCATAAAACGCCAGCGGAATTACCTCATTTCCACTTGTCCCTCCTCACAGATCAGGCAGCCGCCATTTCAGGGGGGCACAGGCTATGGCACCTAAATGCGTCACAGCAGACAATGGCACAACAACTGACTTATGGGCTCACATACTGTTTCTGTAAAGCAAAAATAGCATATTAATCCAAGTATATGTTTGAATATGACCTTCTGCTCACCATTTTTCACCCTAGAGTTCAACCACTGAGGATGAATAGGAGATGGAGACATCCCCTGTGTACAGACCCCTGGTGGAGGACAGGCCCATTATCCTAACCTACAGACTATCGAAGAACTGTGTGCCCAATTGGAGCCAGACCTGATTTCAGCTATCCGCCACCCCACAGGTATCCCCCCTTTAGTGCAGGTCCTGTCAGTGCTCCATTTCCTTGCAAGTGGTTCCTTCCAAGCGACAGTGGCCATGGCATCAGGGATGTAACAGCCTATGTTCTCAAATGTGCTGACCAGATTGTTTTTTGCCCTGATAAAACACATGCACAGCTACATTGTTTTCCCCCAGGTGGATGATTTGGCCACAGTGAATGCTGACTTCTATGCACTGGGACAGATCCCCAACATCATTGGTGCCATTGATGATACACATATTGCATTTGTCCCCCTCCCCGGAGAAATGAACAGGTGTTCAGAAATAGAAAAAGCTTTCACTCTCTGAATGTGCAGATGGTGTGTTTGGTGGACCAGTACATCTCCCATGTCAATGCAAAGTATACTGGCTCTGTGCATGATGCCTTTATCTTGAGGAATAGCAGCATCCCATATGTGATGTCTCAACTCCAGAGGCACTGGGTGTGTATAATATGGAGCCCATGGTCCCCACCCAGTTGATGTTGGTATATGGGTGTGGGTTTGGGCCTAAAGGTGAGTGTGTGGCTAACAGGTAGCCCTCGATATTTACAGGTGACTTTGGTTACCCCAACCTCTCATGGCTACTGACCCCAGTTAGGAATGCCAGGACAAGGGTGGAGGAACGTTACAATGAGGCACATGGGCGAACAAGGAGGATCATTGAATGCACCTTTGGCCTCCTGAAGGCCAGATTCGGGTGCCTCCATCTGACAGGTGGGTCCCTGTACTACTCATCCAAGAAGGTGTGCCAGATCATTGTTGCATGTTGCATAACCTGGACTTGAGACACCAGGTGCCTTTTCTGCAGGAGGATGAGCCTGGGGATGGTCGTGTGGCAGTGGTGGAACCTGTGGACAGTGACGAAGAGGAGGCAGAGGAAGAGGATGTGGACAACTGAAATATACTAATTCAACAGTACTTCCAGTGACACACTGGTAAGACACTGTAACTTCACCTTCCATTTCAGTTTTGTGTTGGACATTGAACATGGCAGCCTGATTTCTCTATTTCTATGACCACTTACTGTACCCTTTGGCTTCTCTATTTTTAGATATCTGTGCCCCACTCTGGCTCCTGGTGTGTTTACTGCTGCCCACTACAGGTCACACCTATGTAAATATTACAGTATATTTGAATTGCAATGTTTACAGCTTGTTAAACTAATACATATTCCAAACAGTTGACAGACTCCATACTTGTAATAGTTCCAAAGGTGTTTATTACAGTGCTGAAAAGTAAATGGGGATGTGCAATGGGCTGGGTTGATGATGGAGGAAAGTCTAGGATAGAGTTCAATCTATTTGGATCACAGGTGCATTGTCCAAGGGGGCACAGGAAGTGGAACAATGTCAGCTCAAGGTGGACAGGGTGACAGAGTGGGACACAAGGGTGACATTCAGGGAAGTCTTATTTCCTGGTGGGGTCTTGACAATGTTCTCTGGCTTCTGCCTGGATAGCAGGGACCGTTTGCTCGGTGGTTCTCCTTCTGCAGGGGGAGGGGAGGGGTGCGGGTGGCCTGTTGTTCCTGTGGAGGGGCCTCCTCTCCACTAGCGTCAGCGGAGGTGGAAGGCTGTTTATCAGTGTGGCTAGTGTCAGGGGCCCGTTGGTGTGCCACTGCCTCCCTCATGGTGTTGGCAAAGTCTGCCAGCACCCCTGCAATGGTGACCAGGGTGATGTGGATGTCCCTCAGGTCCTCCCTGATCCCCGGGTACTGTCCCTCCTGCAGCCGCTGGGTCTCCTGCAGCTTAGCCAGTATCTGGCCCATGGTCTCCTGGGAATGGTGGGATGCTCCTAGGATGTTGGTGAGTGCCTCATGGAAAGTCGGTTCCCTGGGCCTTTCCTCCCCCTGTCACACAGCAGTCCTCCCAGCTTCCCTGTTGTCCTTTGCCTCTGTCCCCTGAACCGTGTGCCCACTGTCACTGACCCCAGGTCCCTGATCGTCCTGTGTTTTTGGGGTTGCCTGGGGTCCCTGTAGTGGTGGACACACTGCTGATTGACGTGTCCTGGCGACAGAGGGATGGGCCCGCTGGGTGGGTGCTGAGGTTTTGTTTCTTGAGGGGGGAGGCTCTGTGGGTGTATGGGACTTGAAGAACCAGAACCTTATGGGCCTGGCGGCGCAGGGTACGCCTGAAATCTCCTTGGATTCACCTGCCTCAACTAACAGAGACACGGGACACTCTGTCAGGCGTAAAAGATCAGATTTTATTAGCTGCAGCTAGTACAGTTGTCCAAGAAGTACACAAGGTATGTTCTCAGGAGACTGCCACTTTACTTTGTGGCGCACAATCTTATATACCGTATAAAAACCATTTATTAACTACATACACTCCCAGAACACATAGAAAGGAGCCAGTAAGAATAATGTAAAGATAGAACAGAGCCAATAGAAATGTCGGAAAACAAGACAGCACCAATAGAAGGAATTGGAAAACAAAGTATCAAGTGACTTAAGGTTGCCTCCCCTCCAGCTGTGTTTGTCACCCCTCCCTTGAACTAATTCATTAACCGATCCACAACGAAGTTGCATGTGGTGTGATAAGTTTGTGTGCGTTTGGAGGACAGTTGTGAAATGAGAGAATACTAGCAAAGGACAGCGAAGGCCAGACGATAAGATAAGATCGGCGGAGAATAGTGTGAGCCTACAGATAGTTGAAACAAGGATTAGAAAACCAGACAGGGATTAGTGTACTCGGTCAGACCTTAATACCAGCCTTGTAAAGATAGAGGCAGAAGGCTGTTTTGAACACCATGTTGCAGAATAAGCAGAAAAGGCAGAATGGACTTCGTTCGCTGTGCTGCCTGAGTGAAGGCAACATAAAATGGCGGCGGGCCACAAAATGGCGGGTCGATACGATCGTATTAAAAATCGAATTTCCTCAGACCCTCCTTTTGCCAGAACTCAGGCAAGATACACAAACTCATGTTAATCTGAGTCGATGTCTATGGCCATGAGGTCATCAAGCTGTTGCTGTACCATCATTTTGATATTCTCTGCTCTTTGTGACTTGGGTTTGGGAATACATGCAGTAGCACATAGGTTGCAGATGGCAGGACCGCAGTGCATACAAAGACAACAAGAGAACATAAAAGCTAAAATTACTCCAAAGAATGTCAATACCTTCCAACCCCATTTGGACAGTAATCCCCAAAACCACTCTGAAAAGGACCAATCTCCTTCGTCCTGATGAATCGACTCGGAGATTATGTGTAACTTAGAGATAGCTTGGTATACTGTCGGAGCGTCATTAGGTATGAAAATACAGCAACTTGATCCGATCAATTTGCATACTCCACCACGGTCCGCAAGAACAAAGTCTAAGGCAACACGGTTCTGCAAGGTCATAAGACGATCAGCCTGTAGTTCAGCTGTAATGTTACTTAAAGCTCCTACAGTGATGTCTATGGTGGTTTCTACGACACGAACCAATTGCCTTATATTTCTGCTGTTGGCCATTGGACCCCAGAAGGGAAGAAATCCTTTGAGGAAATCTCCTCCCTCATGTCCTGCTGTGTCTTTCGAATCCACAATCCCTCTGCCATATCTATTTTTATGATGGTTCGCAGGAGCGGTGTATGTAGGGGGAAGAAGAAAGGCTATATAACAAGTACCAGAGAAATCAGCTGGCAACCATGTATAAGCCCTATCGTGGCAAACGAAGTATGTACCTTGAGATGGTACTAACGGCAGTGAATTCAGGGCTGAATAAACATATGTATGGGAACATAAACTTTCTCTTTGTCCGGTGTTTGGAGTTCTACCATTTATTTGCAGACAGAAATTTCCTTGTTGGGGTATGACCCGTATCGGAGGACATTTTCCTTGCTCAACCTTATCATTGAGGCTGGAAATGTAATTAGTTATGTTCCAATTGGTATATGCTTTTCTTTCATCTATGGAAGCTTCACTTTTTTCCATGATTTTAGCCATAGCTACCATTCCCTTTATCAATAAACTATGACTGAAATCTGAACCAACACTATGTGAACTGACAGGTTGTTTAATTTTACTTTGATATGCATTATTGAAAATGACAAAATAAGCCCAAGCGGAACCTTCATAGGAGAATGGAAGAACTAAATATGGCATTCCTTTTTCTACCGTATGTGGTATGAGTCCACACACCCAACAGTCAGTTGTATTGATCACTAACTGATGTTGATGTAACAACTGGACGAAGGAATTGTTAAAGTATTCAGTTCTTCTGATGAGTTCATGCTGTGGAAGAGTGTGAAATAGGTGCGGAGAGATAGTAGAAGAAGATGTAGAGGTAGGAGAAGAGACAACTTTTTGCTGCAGAGTAATAATGATCCAGTTTACAGATGCCAAAAGAATACACGACAATATAATGACGCATAGAGCAATACTACAACGACTATATATTTCTTTACAATTATTCTTTACATTTTTACTTTCTCTTTTATCTAATGTAGCCTCCATCTTTCTAAGTGGATGCTCACGGCAATCTTCCTCAATCACTGTAGTCACGATTATCTACCGTCCTATGACACTGTGAGGTCCTGCAGGCCTATTGCCACTTACTCAGGTCGTAACTAAGACTCCTACCGTGACCCTGCAACCGGGATAGAGTACTACATAGGAGAGAAATTTACAAGTTCTTTGGTCTTGGTCTCAAATTATAGCGTTCCTGTCCAGAGGCAGTCTGGTTTTGAAACAATGTTCCTGGATTTGTCGTGTTCAAGCGACGATGCGATGGTATTGCTTCTTGAAGGATGTCGTCGTCCTCTTTCTCAGAAAGTGTTCCAATTAGACGCGCATCACTGAATGGTACAAATTGCGGAACTTTCTCACTTTCAGAGTCACTGATGCCTCTACGGACCCACTGATCGAAAGGCAAGGGCAAAGGCACTTTCTTGCAGTGCACGGCATGCACCCAGTTTTTCTTTCCTTCGACTTTAACTGCTGTTCTTGTGGTCAAAAGAACCAGGCGTGGCTCTCTCCATCTGGGCTCCAAATTTCTCTGTCGTTGGAAATTTTTCATGCAGACCCAGTCACCTGGTCGGATGGAATGACCTGGGTCTGTGGAAGCCTCTGGTAGAGCACTCTGAACCTGTTGATGAAGAACACGCAATTTAGTTGTAAGGTCATGCAAGTAGTCAATCAACATCGGGTATGGCAAGTCTGAGTATTTCTTAGGGCGAGGAACTCCCCATACATTAGCTGGGCGACCAAATATCACTTCGTAAGGGCTAAGCCCCAAACGAGAGTGTACTGCTGTTCTGGTGGACAGAAGAGCCAATGGTAAAGCATCAGGCCAATTAAGTCCTGTGCTAGCTTGCACCTTAGCAATTTTAAGCTTCAAGGTTCCATTGTAGCATTCTACTAAACCAGCCGACTGTGGGTGATTCGCCGCGTGGAACTTCTGTTTTATGCCAAGACCTGCACAAACTTTTTGCATGACTTGACCCACAAATTCGCTCCCATTGTCACTCCAGACAATGCGCGGCAAACCAAACCTAGGGAAGAATTCTTTCAAAAGTATTTTGGCAGTTGATAAAGCAGTATTGTCCTTCAGAGGGTAGGCTTCTACCCATCTAGAAAAAGCACATACTACCACCAGAACATATTTGAGGTTGTTGCATCGTTCCATGTGAATATAATCGATCTGCAACACCTCAAATGGATATGTTGGAGGAGCAAAATGACCTGCTGGAGTTGGGGTTCCCTTTCCCGGATTGTACATCAAGCAAACAATACAATGTTTTACCACATTATTTGCACACTTTGGGATCCCCTCATTTTGCCACACTGGAGCCAGAAGTCTACATATTCCTTTTGCACTTAGGTGAGCTGGACCATGTGCCATAGTAACTACAGGTAGTACATAAGCATCTGGTAACAGCCAACGTTGATGTTCTGATAATTCAACCCAACATCCCATCTCATCTAACATTCCTGTACTTTCCTTCCACTTTCTCAACTCATTCTACGTAGCCTCTCCTTGAATTGATTTCACACTCTCTACTGTATCTTCACACATTCCCTTTTCTCTTACGCAGTTTGCGGGACCTGCAACATACATTCGACTTGTGTTGTCTCTGGCTGTCTTTTTCGCTACCTCATCTGCAAATGCATTTCCTCGACCAACATCGTCCACAATCTTTTTGTGTGCACTACACTTCACGATCGCTATCTGAGTAGGCATTGTAAGTGACTCAAGAAGTTCAGTCACTAATGGACCATGTTGTATCTTAGTACCATGGGAAGTAAAGAATCCTCTTTCCTTCCATAAACGCCCAAAGTTAAACGCTACACCAAAAGCGTATTGGCTATCAGTGTACACGTTTACTCTTTTTCCTTTGGATAACACACACGCTCTAGTTAAGGCTATCAATTCAGCTGCCTGAGCTGAATTATGTCTAATGCGTGCTGTCTCCACAATCGTATGCAAAGTAGTAATAGCGTAGGCTGAAACTGTATCTCCATTCGGGAGCTTGAAACAAGAACCATCTACCCATAGTGTTCCATCTGGATTCACTAATGGCGTGTCTTTTAGGTCAATTCTACCCTTAGTCTCTTCTTCAGTACGGAGAAAACAATCATGCTGTTCAGAGACATCTCTCTCTTCTGGAAGAGGCAACAAAGTAGCTGGATTCAGGGTATTACATCGTTTGATGTGTATGTGACTAGCCAAAAGCGTCAGCTCATATCCGGACAACCGAGCACTCGTAAGATGCTGCGTTTTTGTCCTATTTAGTAAAGTATCCACTGCATGTGGCACCATAACAATGAGAGTATTATCTAGCACTACTCCAGCAGACTGTCGAATAGAAATTGCTGCTGCCGCTGTCGCCTTAAGACAACTAGGCAATGCTTTAGCTACTGGATCTAATGTAGCTGAGAAATATGCGCATGGTCGCTGTTGATCTCCAAAACGCTGCGTTAAGACTGACAATGCACAACCCTCTCTTTCGTGGACATAGAGCGTAAAGGGCTTACTGTAATCAGGAGTACCCAATACAGGAGCAGAACACAAAGCAATACGCAAATCAGTAAAACTCTTCTGACATTCGTCAGTCCACGGAAGAGGCTGAGGCGTATCTTTTAAAGTTAGCGCCAACAGCGGTTTAGCCAATAAAGAGAAACTCGGAATCCACTGTCTACAATAAGAAGTAATGCCCAAAAAAGCACGTACCTCTCTTTGTGTGGATGGCACTGACATTTGTGCAATTGCCTGAATTCGTTCGGGGGTCAATCGCCGTCCCTCCTTTGACAAGAGATGACCCAAATAAGTCACCTCGCGACAGACATATTGTAATTTAGAAGGAGAAACCTTGTGATTCAGATCAAACAAATGACGCAACAGTGCAACGGTCACGTTTTTGCAAATCTCCTCTGAATCAGCGGCAACTAATAAGTCATCCATGTACTGAATGAGAGCGGCACCGGACGGTAAGGAAAAGGCATCAAGATGACATTTTAGAGCTTGACTGTAAATAGAGGGACTTTCACAATAACCTTGAGGTGCGCGTTTAAACCGGAAGCTTCGGCCTCCGAGAGAAAAACCAAAAATATCTCTACTCTCTTCGGCGATGGGAATACTAAAGAAAGCATTCTTTAGATCAATAACTGAAAACCAAGTCGCTGTAGAAGGTATCATCGTCAACAGAGCAGTGATATCTGGGACTACAGGAAACTGCGGTACGACAATCTTGTTTACCTCCCGAAGATCAATTACAAAACGATAAACAGGAGGCTGAGAAGGATCAGTGCGTTTAAGAACCGGAAGAACAGGACTGTTACATGTATTTCCTCTCGTTTCCTCAACCACACCCTTCTGAATCAAATCATGGACAATTTCCAGAAGTGCTTTCTCACCTTCAGTAGAGATTCTGTATTGCGGAATACGTGGCATTTCAGCATTGGGCTTAAGAGTAACAACATAAGGTGGGATCTCAAGACAACCAACGTCATTCGGACCCGTAGCCCAAAGCGTTTCGGGAAGAGAAAGCAATTCAGGTGGGAATTGATCTTTTGATAAGTACATTGGACTAGTCATTTTCTGTCCTAGAGTGAGGTATACACCAGAAGGTGAACAATATATCGTAGCATGCATTCTTTTTAATAGATCTAAACCCAACAGATTTTCACCACAACCATTCGTCAGAAGAAGCGGAGCTTCTAAATCATAAGGGCCTATTGAAACAGGCAAAGGGCAAGAAACTGGATTGCGAACAGGGGCGCCAGAAAATCCTACAGATACATTCGTTAAGCCAGACAAAGGTGCGCCAGGGAGTTTAGAATGAATGATAGAGCTTCTCATGGCACCAGTATCTAAAAGAAATGGCTCTGAAACACCCATTGTAGTGACATTAACATAAGGTCCATTCTGATCCACTGGAATGGACGTAACCCCCTTACTTTGTCCATGGCTGTCCTATTCAAAATGAAGATTTTCATTCCCTCCTTCAATATACTGATCCTCACTGTAATACTGTGTAGACCTAACATTTTGCTGGTCGAAGTAATTTCCGGAATTTGGAGGAACAAAAGAACGCTGCTCTTGGGTTAACACACCTCGACCTCTACCTCTATTTGCTGACTGAAGACCACCACGACCTCGTGAAGCAGATGTTGCTCCATTACGCTGCAACAATGCCGGACAATTGTTCTTAAAATGACCTTCCTCCCTACAATAAGCACATTGATTGGGACCTAGCAAAGGTCTTGGAATGAATGGTTCAGGCTTTTGATACAACCTCTGAAACTGCGGAGGCTGTTGAAACTGAGGCTGAACATAACGAGGAGGATAAGCCTGTTGCAAGAGAACTTTAGTTTTTAATTCTTTCGTCTTTTTCTCTTGTTTTTCCCTTTCTTCTTTGTCTCTATTTTTATAATATTGTGCAGTAGCCAATATCTGGGCGGAAGAAGAAACTGCCCATGAACTCTCGGAGTCTTTTAGCTTGTGTGATAGTTCAGGAAGCAAGTTATATACGAACTTATCCACAAATAATCGCTGTCCCCCTTCTGTAGCCATATCTTGACCACTGTGATCAATGAATGTCTCCTCGAATCGGGTAAAGAAATCGGAAACACTTTCATCTTTCTTTTGTTTACATACTGCTAGCTTATCCCAATTAACTCTCAAAGCAGGCATCATTGTTTTCATTAATGTAATAATCCTACCAGGGAGTTCTGAGATCAAAGCGTCGGGCTTTGCACCACCTACTTGACCTCTATCTGCGGCAATAATAGCGTTCCAATCGCCGCCTAATTCTTGAGCGTGATCCTCTCTACGAATTTGAGCCCATATTGTCTGTGGAACTACATTTCCCATCAACATGTCAATATCTGCTAGATTCATAGTACATGCATCAACTGTTTGCGACAACTCTTTATAGTAACCAGCAGGATTTTTGCGTGGATCTGGTAGTGACTGTTTAAGTGCTAAAACTTCAGACCTTTTCCAGGGGACATGTATCCTTATGCGCTGAAAATGCGCAGGAATAGCTGGATTAGCACCTGCTGCTGCAACTTCTTCCTTCCATATTGGAGAAACCTCTCTCATGGGATAGTTTTTCAGTGCTGTCCTAACTGAAGGATCAGAATCAGGAAAAGTCTGTGAGAACAATAGGGATCTGAAAGAAATAAGTGTTCTGACAGCGTTTTCAACCTTAGGACCCACAATAAGTCCTTTGTCAAAGTCAGCCTGAACATCTAACAGATCCTGTGGGACCGAACCCAAATTCATATCCTCCCATTCTTTAGCGAGAGTATCGCACATAACTTTAAAAACATATCTCTGCGTAGGTGCATTCCATTGCAGAAAGGTGGACATAATATCAGACGTACTATATTGGGGACCCTTCTTGATCCATCTACAAGCAAGTGAGTCCAATTTTTCTCGCTCTTCGGAGTCTGGGAATTGACTACGAGACTGTCTTCGAGAAAAAGCTGGAGACACGTTTAAAGCTTCAAAGAAAGGTGATAAGAGACGAGAGACAGTATCGGTAAATCGCTTACGCATAGATGGAGAATTTGACATAAGGATAGGGGACAAGGTATTAGGTGAATTAACTAAAGGAGCATTAGGAATTGCCAAAGGAGCAGAAGGCAAAGGAGTTAAAGGCAAAGCTAGCATAGGCAATACTTGAGGAGGCAAATGTGGAAAAGCTGGAGCAGGCGGAAGCACAACTGGCGGCTGAACAGGCTGTAACATCGGGGGTGCATTAGCACCTTGTACATAGGGTGGAGGCAATTTCAATAAGTGGGACATTAAGGAATCTTCCTCAAAATCTTTTCTCTTATCAAGGGAAGAGATAGGCAACGTCGGATAGCATTTATCTATTGCCATTCGATGCTGTCTGTCTGAAATTTCCATTGCATTATCTATTTCATCATCTTTGAATTGCTGAGCAGCCTGTATAATCGTCATTCCCTGTGTTTTCCTATCTCGTTTCGCTTGTTTAATTTCTCTCTGTTTGGCTTCCTTACGCCAAAGGCGAAAAGAGTCAAACATTGCCGGCCGGGCTTTTCTTTTAAATAACGTTGCTTCTAAATTATCTAGCACATCAGTTTCGAAACTACCATTTTCTGGCCATTTTAAAACACCATCTTTCTTTGTATATCGGGTCCATGTCTTATTAAAGGCAATAGGACCAACACCATGTTTAGAATAGAGCTCATATGTGGGAGTTCCAACCGAAGGAATCGGACAGGAGTCCTCAAGCTGGGAGTCCCTATTACAACCAAAGCAACAAAGTTTTCCAAACTTAGTCAGACCAGACATCTCACGATTTTTACTGGCTGTTCACAAACATCAAGGGGGTAAAACTTTCAGTTTACACAGCACAAATGCACTTACCCCTCGGCTTTGGCCACTGCAATGGCCAAATCTAAGGACCTAAGGACAAAACAAAGACCAAAATTTGTGGTCGCGACCCACCAAATACTTAACTAAGGATGTCTTCTTACACCAACAGAGGCCCGTCTATCGTCTCGCTTTACCATACATCATCAAAGAAAGGGCCAAGGCAGGGCGGCAGTCAGGGCAGCAGTCGTCAGTAGCCGTCAGGAAGGAGTAACCGCGCTGAAAAAGACCTTCGGACCACTTCGACATACAGGGGTCGCTTGACGTGGCTCGCGATTCCTCCAGAATTTTCTTGCGGGGTTCCTCACGACCTTCAGGCAGAACCGGTACCGCTGAAGCCGCCCCACGTTGGGCGCCAGTTGAAGAACCAGAACCTTATGGGCCTGGCGGCGCAGGGTACGCCTGAAATCTCCTTGGATTCACCTGCCTCAACTAACAGAGACACGGGACACTCTGTCAGGCGTAAAAGATCAGATTTTATTAGCTGCAGCTAGTACAGTTGTCCAAGAAGTACACAAGGTATGTTCTCAGGAGACTGCCACTTTACTTTGTGGCGCACAATCTTATATACCGTATAAAAACCATTTATTAACTACATACACTCCCAGAACACATAGAAAGGAGCCAGTAAGAATAATGTAAAGATAGAACAGACCCAATAGAAATGTCGGAAAACAAGACAGCACCAATAGAAGGAATTGGAAAACAAAGTATCAAGTGACTTAAGGTTGCCTCCCCACCAGCTGTGTTTGTCACCCCTCCCTTGAACTAATTCATTAACCGATCCACAACGAAGTTGCATGTGGTGTGATAAGTTTGTGTGCGTTTGGAGGACAGTTGTGAAATGAGAGAATACTAGCAAAGGACAGCGAAGGCCAGACGATAAGATAAGATCGGCGGAGAATAGTGTGAGCCTACAGATAGTTGAAACAAGGATTAGAAAACCAGACAGGGATTAGTGTACTCGGTCAGACCTTAATACCAGCCTTGTAAAGATAGAGGCAGAAGGCTGTTTTGAACACCATGTTGCAGAATAAGCAGAAAAGGCAGAATGGACTTCGTTCGCTGTGCTGCCTGAGTGAAGGCAACATAAAATGGCGGCGGGCCACAAAATGGCGGGTCGATACGATCGTATTAAAAATCGAATTTCCTCAGACTGTGGCAGGGTAACCGACTGTCCAGAGGTCCCTGATGGGCTAGGTTGGTCATCGTGATCCAGACGTGCAGAGCTGCTGTCATCACTGTGGGCCTCTTCTGGGGGGGGGACTGCATGTGGCTGGCACCTCCTCTCCAGTGAGATTCAGTGGGGATCCTGTGGGGATGTAAATGCAGTGTTATTGTTTCTGTGTGTGCCATCTTGTGCATGGGTATGTTTCCCTCCATGGTTGTTATTACCAAGGCAGATTTGGGTTGTGTGAGTTGTGATTTGGTTGGCTAAATGTCACTAGTGTGCATGCTGTGGTGATGGGTGTTTATTGAGGTCTGTGATGGGGGTCCATGCATAGGTGTTGCATGCAGGGCTTGGTATTGGGATGGGTGGGTTGTGATGGTGGGGTATAGGTGAGGTGGTGGGGTGATGGGGGTGAGGGTAGGGGTAGGTGTTTGTGATGGCATGCAGGTAGGGTGGGGGATATAGTAGTGAAGATTTGACTTACCAGAGTCCAGTCCTCCTGCTACTCCTGCGAGGCCCTCAGGATGCATGATCGCCAAGACTTGCTCCTCCCATGTTGTAAGTTGTGGGGGAGGAGGTGGGGGTCCCCCGCCAGTTCTCTGTACAGCTATCTGGTGTCTTGCAACTACAGAACGTGCCTTCCCCCGTAGGTCGTTCCACCTCTTCCTGATGTCATCCCTTGTTCTGGGGTGCTGTCCCAAGGCGTTGAGCCCGTCCACGACTCTCCGCCATAGCTCCATCTCTCTAGCAATGGATGTCTGCTGCACCTGTGATCCAAAGAGCTGTGGCTCTCCCCGGATGATTTCCTCCACCATGACCCTTAGCTCCTCCTCTGAGAATCTGGGGTGTGTGATGTGAGGTGCGTGGATGGTGTATGGGAGATGGTGATTTGAGGCTCAGATACAGTGGGTGCTCCTGGCTTGTCTTTCTCTCACTTGCCAAAATCTTTGGGTCGTAAAGAATTGTGGGTAGTGTGTGTGTTTTATAACGGTGTGTGGGTGTTGTGTTTGTATGTGTGTCAGGTGTGTGTATTTTGAATTGTCCAATGTGGTGTTGTTTTGTATGTGTGTGTCTGTATTTTGAGCGCGGCGGTCTGTACCGCCAGTGGTTTACCGTGGTTGAATGACCGCCGCAGTGGTTCGTGGGTCATGATGCTGTGGGCGTATTTCTGTTGTCGTAACGGTGTGGGTTTTGGTACTGCCAGTTTAGCACTGACCTTTGGTGTGGCAGACTTGTGTGTGTTTGTCTATATAGTGGCAGATTGTTATGTGTGGGTCATAATACCTGTAGCGGTATACCTGCGCGGTCGTGGTATGTTGGGGGCAGTCAGCATGGCAGTAAGCAGCACTTACTGCCAATGTCATAATGAGGGCCTATATGTACGGACTCCAGTTAACTAATAATTCGATATGTTTTACCACCCCTTCTCTGCCTGACTAGAGTATTCATGGACTATCGCTTTGTCTCATTTAAGGAAATCCACTGCGGCATTGTAACTGTGTGCTTTCACTTTTGCTGTTCCATTTATGGTATGCTATGTCTCATCCACTGCTCGTGTAAACAAGAATATGAGCATCTTTCACTTAAACGGCTTTGCAACTAATTTCCAGCCCTATGCGAATCGTGCAGTTACAAACAGGGACTATGACCGTATTATATAAATATACCCTCACATAAAAAATGAAAAGTGTATTAAACCTGTAAATTAAGATTTCAAAAACACACTAGTGTATCAATATCAATTATATTACAAGATTCCACTGTTGTATAAAACCAGGTATATTTACCTTAGCAGTGCTGTTTTTCAAAGCACACCATAGACCAATCAGTATCGTCCGAAACTCTAGCAAAGATTCGCCTCGATTAAATTAACGACCTTGAAATCTTTGTTTCAGTATCAGACTATTTTGCTCCCCTCCATAGAATGCCAAGCTACAAAATACATCATTTTAATGGTGGCATCTGTTTTCTTGGCGGACTTCACTGGCAAGTATCAAGTTTTGCAAATGTGTTCACATTCGTCATTTAATTAAAGTTGCAAATTTGGAATCTGGGACTCTGTGCGTGTTCCTATTTTGCAAAAATACTTTAGGACTTTTCATACTCCAGTGCCTACAAATGAGGATCTTCAACATGAGGAGAAACAAATTTATGATGAGGCATATTCGAAGTGTATAATGTAATTGAGCTTAACTTCATTGCCCACATTTGATTCCAGGAAATGATTGAATGATTTATCGCAGACTATTCTGAAATGAACTGCACAACACATGTGGTTAGACTAATTTACCTAAATAATACAACCATTGAATGGCGAATTTGTGTAAAGTAACTACGGAAATAGATAATAATGCCATAAGGTATGTTTTCGTTTTGTTTTCACAGGTACATTTCTCGCACAGGTTCAAAGTCAATATTCCGGGAAGAAACTATTTTACCGTTAGTATCTGCAGTTGGCACCACTTACTGAGAGGGAAAGGGCTTGAGGAAAATTATGTATATGATGGTTGTATTCGAACAGCAATACTGGAGTGATGTTGACATTAAATTAGCTGTAAATAGTTTGCCAATAACACTTCTCACCAGGTTCTAAAAAGTGCAGAATAAGACAAAGATTAAGGGGGTTATTCTAACTTTGGAGGAGTGGTAATCCGTCCCAAAAGCGACGGTAAAGTGAAGGATATACCACCAGCCGTATTACGAGTTCCATAGGATATAATTGACTCGTAATACGGCTGGTGGTAAATCCGTCACTTTTCCGTCACTTTTGGGACGGATTAACACCTCCTCCAAAGTTAGAATAACCCCCTAAGTCCTGAAAACGTCAGGATTCAATAAATAATCGTCTCATTCTTAAAATCCATTTCCTTGGATTAACACCTATAAAGTAACACAACAAAAGTATTTGTGTAGGGGGAAAACAGATAACAGTTTATTCATTTCTTAATTTATTTTGGAGTTTTATATAGCGCCGGCTAGATCCAAGGAGATCAGAGTGCTTTATGGGTTTAGAGAAAAAAGGTTCACAGAAGTACATGACAAAAGGTAGGTTGGTTCGAAACGGTCAGAAAACAGTCAGATAGAAAAAATAGAACAATAAAGCAATAAGGTGGTCCTCAGTAAGGATACAATAATATATGGAGATGGAGACAGACTCAAGTCTGCTGATGTAAATCAACTTGAGCTGTTGTTGCAGCAGTTGTTGAGTAGTAGAGATTTGAGGTCCCGATTGAAGCACAAAGAGGAAAAGTTGCGGCATAGGCCCGTAGGAAGTACATTCTAAACCTTGGGGGCATTTCCAGAGAAGGAGCGTGCCTGCGAAGATTTTGTTTTAAGTATGGGAGGGATGAGAAGGAGAGAGTTAGAGATTCTTAGATCTCTGCCTTTTCCTGCTCTCTACAGCTTAGATTCCAGATAGATATATATTTTTTATGTGGGGCTTTGTGGGTGACACAAGCTGTGTTGTAAATGCATTTTCCTCCAATGGGCAGCCACGTGAGACTTTAAAGGGCTGGTGAGATGTGGTCAAACCGTTTAATTCCTGTGACGAGCCTTGTGACACATTTTGAATTGTTCTTACGGGCGAAATCTGGCTTTTAAGGGTTCCTGTCAGGATGGCATTGTAGTAGTCGGGTTTTGTGAGGACTAAGGATTGTACTACTGTGTTAAGATCATCAGGGGGAACAAACAGTTTCATTTTCTTGAAATTATTTAGTGTGTAGAGTTCTCCTTTGGCTGTATGTTTGATGTGCTCCTTCATTTACAGGTTTATGTCTAGTTTGATAGTCAAGGACTTAACTGAGTTAGACAGTGCGGGAGGGCAATTTACTACATACACATTTTAAGCCACTCCTGGATGGATTAGGGATTGTTCTCTGGGGAGAGGATTAGTAGTTCAGTCTTGTTGTGGTTCAGTTTAAGGTGGATGGTGTTAAGCCAAGTCTGTCTCTTAATTAGTGTGGCATTAAGATATAGGTTGTTGCTGGGTGATTTTATTCTATAGTAGTGTTGTGTCGTCCGCATATAGGCAATACTTGATCCCAGCTTGGTTCAGTATAACGGTGAGAGGGTCCAAGAAAAGATTGATTAGGGTTGAAGAGAGGCTGGAGCCTTGAGGTACGCCTTGTGGCACTGGAGAAGCTTTTGAGTGACAGTTGTTGATTTTTAGTTGTTGGGAGTGATGTAAAAGATAGGATGTGAACCATCTCAGGACTATGCCATTCATACTAGTAGAGTTCTGAAGTGTCACCAGTAAAGCTGGGAGATTAACTGCATCGAAAGCTGCCAATTGGTTATGTAGGATTAGGAAGCAGGAGTCACCTTCATCTAAGGATCTGAGAATATTGTCTGATATATTATGCATAGAAGTTTTGGTGCTACAACCTTTCCTGAATCATGATTGGAAAGTGTCATGGAGGTTGAGTTCTTCTATGTGTTGACTGAGTTGAAGAAAGACACACTTCTCCAATATTTTAACTAGGAAGGAAGGTTGGTGATGGGTTTGAGGTTGGAGAGATCATTGGAGTCTTCCCCAAGGTTTTTAGATTTGGGGTAACTTGATGTAGCTGGAGGGATTCAGGCATGTGGCCCGATAAAAGAGAGGCACTGATGATTTTTGTCCAGAAAGGGGAGATGAAATGTTTGAGGTTCTGAACTAAGGTGGAGGGGAGGGGATCAGTGATGTGGGCTTCAGGTTAGCAATTACTTTGAAAAATGTCTCCTTCTGTCTCAGGTTTGAAGTTTGTCCCTTTGGCATTGGTCTTCAGTTGAAGGAGTTTATTACTTACTATTTTGCTTTTTTGGGTCCTTTCGGTCTTTGGTTAATTCTCTGGGGGGAGTTTCCGTGTGGACCTGTGTGTCCGTAGAGCCGGTGGTTTGGGATGTCAGACTATTGCCAAGGGCCAGGGATCGTTCGATTTTTACAACTTTGTCAGTTAAGAGGTTAGCTGTTTCTTCACAGCGTTCATTGGTGGTTATTGTTCCCTTTTGGGAGGTAAGTGTAGTTTGTTGTTTTATTATCTTGAAGAACTCCCTTGGTCGGTTCTTTGCATGGTCAAGTTGATTACGAAAGAATGTAATTTTCCTTGAAAATGTGTTTCTTACAGGAGAGCAGTACGGACCCTAGAAGTGAGGGGTGTGCTAGTCAGGGGTTCTGTCACCATTACCTTTTGGTCTGTCTAAGTTGTCTTCTCTGGATGTTAAGGTCTAAGTTGAACCAGGGTCTCGACTGGATCTTTCTTGATCCCTTAAGTTTGAGTGGTGCAACCTAGTCAGGAACATCTGTCATTGATAAGCTATAGTGGGCGGTAAGGTCATCAACAGTACAAGGGAGGGGTTGTGAATGTAATTAAGCACTAATCATGGATTCTAGGTCCTTTAGTGGGATTTGCTTGATGTTCCTAGCCCAGTGCTTCGGTTTGTTCAGTGGTGCTGGGAAGGATTAATTGTGTGTTTTGAGATTGATCAGTATTTGATGATGGCCCAACCAGTTGAAAACCAAGATGGATTGAAAGGAGACAAGCTCACTTCAAGTCATGTCTAGTCAAACCTTTATTGTTTGTCTGTCCATTACAGAGTTGTTTGAGGTCATTGAATTACAGTAGGTTATTTAGGTTATTGATTGTGATGTCTTCTGTGTCATTCCAGTGCAGGTTGAAATCACCCATCAGTATGTCATTTGAGTCAAGTGAGAACTGAGTTATTAGGTAAGTTAGTTCTTCAGTGAAGCATGTGTGGTCACCTGAGGGTGATAGATGGTGTTGAATTTGATGGGAGGGGTGCCTTTGGTTTTGATTTCTACTCCAAAATATTCAAAGGTTGACTAGTTCATGGTCTTTAGAGGGTTAAGCTGGGGTTTCAACTTTGTGGATGATTGCAAGCCCTCCCCCAATTTACCTTGATCTATCACTTCTGATGATGGAGTAGCTAGGTAGAGTGAGCAGGTCTATTATTGGGATAGAGTGCTCGTTAAGCCAAGTTTCCGTAAGGAATGCAATGTTGATTTCTTCTGCTAGTATGGTCTCAGCAATTGCTGTGGCATGAGCAGATCTGCCATTAAGGAGCATATGGGTTAGGAAGCAAAGTCTATTCTTAGAGGACTGCAGTGTTTTGATGGTAGTGTGTTCAGCGGGTGGCTTTGCGTTTTATTAGTTTGAGGGATTCATTTTGTGCCACTGATTACTGGAATTCTGAATACAGGCTTGGTGTCCTCTTGGGGGTATTTTTGTGTTGTAAAATTCGCTGAGTAGTTCCACTTCTATTGTGGGTAGAGGTTGAGTACTCAGTAGGGTCTGTAGGCAAGTCGGGTCACAGGAATGGAGCTCTCACTGGTGAGACCGCTGACTGTTGGAGATCCTTTTTGGGGAGTCAAATCCTCTATTCTTAGGGTGGGATTGAGTGTTAACTTGGCCTAGATCACAAGATCATATTTTACGATGGAGAGGTCTTGAGCTAGAGAATTAAGTTTTGGTCTATTCGGCTGAGGAATGGGGTAATAATGTCAGGGATATTGCCTATTCCTCGATTAGGTTGGCAGGTGGTGGATCCTGAGTCTAAAGTAGGTGAGTGGTTTGTGATGGCGGGTAGGGGGGTGACATTGAGGTAGGAAATGTGGAGGTTTTTTTTTGAGCTAGGGTGTGTTTGAGGGGGGTCTCTGATATATGCCAGGGGGAGTGGCAATGGTGGATATTATGATGGCTGAGTCCTTTAAGCAAAAGGGCAAAGGTACCAGGGTATAAGGGAGGAGGGGGGCGGGGAGTCCAATCAGGTTGAGTTAAAGAGATGAGGAGTGATGAGAAGTGTCAGTCAAAAATGGAGAGGTGATGGTCTTCCACATAAATTAGTATGTCCCCCGTTGTAAAGATGGATATGCAGATCTCACTTCTAAAGTTTTGGGAAGGGGTAATGGTGAGTTTAGTTCCATAGGGAATTTTGAGTGATTTTGTAATATGAAGGTGGAGAAAGAAGATGTTCATCCATTATATAGGGCTCTTAGAGTATAAAATTAGGTCAGTTTTGTGTTGCTGTTTCTCGTGCTGATGCTGTTGTATTAGCTGTTAGTGCTACCAGTTGTTGTTTGAGTAGGTTGTGTTTGAATCTTTTTTTTTGCATTATTCAAGAGATTTTGGGGCTTTATGCTCCATGACTTGGGGTTGAACCTCTCAAGTGCTGTGTTGTGGGGTTTGGGTAGGGGTATGACATTTTGGCTGTCCCTTGCAATAGAGTCACTATTTGAGAGGAGGTCTATCACTGCGTAAATTATAAACAAATGACTGTGATGGTATCAGGGCAAAATCATGGGTGATGGTCCAGTCATAGATTATGTCTGATGTGAGTTAACACTTATTCTGGGGAGAATGAACAGCTGTGTTTTGTAGAGCTTCAGAGACCTAGGTTGGTTGCAATCTTATTGTTGTAATGAGGGAGCCCTCAACTAAGATCCTTGCCCTTTTTTAGTCAAAATTAAATTGCACTGCAAAGTAGTCCTCATTTTAATGTTGAATTATGAGAGGTGTCAATCTTCCTTTTTTCTACAAGAAAAGAGGATGTTTCTTTATCTCAGTTTCAAAAAGTCCCCAGGGGCTAGGACAAGTTCTGAGATTAATTGTCTTTATGGAGGAGGACCAGTGTCTGGCTAGAAATGAGTGGAGTGGGGAGCTTTCCATGTGGCATAGAAGTGTTCTGAATGTAAAAGGCTTTCAAGTATTAAAATTGACATTCAGAGGGAAGCTTTTTTATCATAGTGGACCACTGAGAGCTGTTGCTGTTCACATATTTGCTGTCAACATATTTCTCCAACATCAAACTAAGCAACAAGGGTGTAGCAGTGGTAGAGTATTGGTAGGCTCAGAGCTGATACAAGATGACCAAACAATTAGAGGTACATTTGACTAGTCGTGAAAGCAGTCCTTTTTTGGTGTCAAACAAGCATGGTGTAACCCAGTAATATATATAATCGGCGGGGGATTTACATTTAAGCATTCATGTAAATACAATGGGAAGTTATTTCACACTGTAAACTCTCTTACAAATGCAACAGGAATGGCTTTTCATTGTGACCTTTGTGACAAATACAATACAACTTTATTTTATTTTGAACTCCATGAGAGGGGATTGTTAGTTGGAGTGGTAGCCCACCACAGATAATAATTACACTGTTCTTGTTAGCTCCAGTAAGGGTTTCATTAATGTAATGTAACCCTGAGCTCAATCCCTGGTAGCTATATCACAAAGAAGACAGACTTCACCTAAAAATATGCACCACATTCAGAAGCAACAAAGTAATTAATAAGTAAGAAACGCAACACGATACAAATCCCACTTCAAAGTTAAAAAATATAGAATATTTAAATGAACAAAATGGTAACAAAATGACAAAAATCCAATAAGGGGACCCAGAGATATTCAGTTTTAAAGACAAAAAATAGCATGAAAAAGTGCAAAGTGCAAACCTCGGTCAACTGGTTGCCTTACACCAGGACAAAGGTAGGTTTTAAGGCTTACTGGAATAGAGTGCGTGTTGGATACAAGGACCAAGTTCATCCTAGTCAAATGATTACCTTCGAACTCTGAGAAGGTAGAGTCCTCAATTCGACAGGCAGCATGCTGGATCCGAAGACAGGGTTGTCAACAATAGGGTGCCAAAGCATGAGGTCATGGTGATGCCATCAACAAAGGTGGGAAAATCTGTGATCAGAAAAAGTTTGCATCTAAGAAGCCTTAGGTGCCAACTGAATGCTGTTTAGATGTAGGCCTGCTGAAGCAGATTTGTTCCTTTAGAGAAAATCATTGCACGAGCTATGTGAAAATCATCCCCACCAACAATGCACCCTTGATAAATTGGCTCAGCAGGTTGATCAAGGTCTTCTGTCAGTTCTCCAGGAAAAAACATTGAAAAAGATTCTATGTTCCATGTTTTACAGTTAGGCAGGGGGAGTATGTTGTGACAGCAGCCAAGGCTTCCAGACGTCAGGGATAGAACCTGGGGGTGTGAACTCACTTTGCAAAAGCCACCAAAGGGTCAGAGGCAAGCTCAACATCATGAAAGTCCTGCTGCTGCCACTTGGAGACTCAGGGCCCAATTCACAAAGATAAAATTGGACCAAAAGTCTAAGTCTAGACCATAAGTCCAAGTTTTGTGTTAACGTCTAACTTTAGTAGTAGTAAAGTTAGACTTTTGGTCTAACTTTAGACCTCTGGTCTAAGTTTACACCAAAAGTCTAAATTTAGACCAAAAGTCTAACTTTAGACAAAGCTGTCATAGTTTGCATAAAATGAGCGAAGTTGAAACAAGCATGCCTTTGTGACTTTTCCCATTTTTTTCTATGGATTTGAAATTCATACTTTCTAACTCTGTAACTAAATCTTATATACAAAATAACAAGGCCACTGTTCATATGCTGTCCTGTTAATCTTCAACTCAATGCAACAATTCACATTACCAGAGTGGGCCAGTTTGCGGAAGAATATTTCTGATGTTCTAGCCCTACACCACCACCATGTTCACTCAAGATTTTTTTTGTGAATTTGCAATTGACCTGGTGGCTGGTAACACTTTAACTATTTTTACATGGTGATTTAGTAGATTTCTGGTAGGCTTGGATCTTCTATATTGGAATTATCACAACTAATAGATTCACCTTTTCGCTATCACCATTGGGATTTTCCTTTCCTTTATTTAAAGGTCTGTTATACATTATATTTTATAACAAACAGTTTGAGCATTTTGGTTTCTAATATTAATTTCTACTTATAATATAGAGCCCTGAAGAAGTCGTTGGGAACTAGAGGACTTCCCCATGACGAAACACGTGTTGGCTCGGAATGTTTGTCTTTGGATGATGCTGTAAAGTAGAAGATATGATCTAATAAATCTCTGGACTTGATTGGACTGTTTATTAATTGATGTGAAATTTTCGACTGCATTCCTGAGAATTTAACTCACTTGGATTTGACTTACTTGTGTTGAAACATTACTCACTTGATTTTTGACCTATTTTACCTGTGAATGTATAATTTGGGCTAAGGGGGCCTCACATTGTGTCAATCCACGTCAAATGTTTCCTGATGCCAGCGAACGCAGTTCAATGCACTTTGGACTCCATATTGTTCTGTAATCAGGATTTAAGGTACTCTTATTCAGCAGGCAAACTAGGTTCCTATAGTATGCCCGTGCTCCGTTGTGGTTGGTCTGAACATGGGACTTTGTCCTGGTCCTGCACAACCAGATAACCACAGTTGGCAGTTTGCAATTATTGGCACTATATTCCATGAAACACTTAAAACTGCATTTCTCTGGTTCTACTGATTTGATTGTTGTCATTTTGGTATTGAACTGTTAATTTATTCCTACTCCATTTTTCTAATTTGGTGTGGAATTCTTCTTCTGTGTTTTTACTTCAATACTGCTTGAGTTGCAGCATACATACTTTACACATCGCTTCTAAGCTAAGACTGACTGGTTTCATGCCATGCTATCAGAAGGCTAAGGACAAGTAAATTTGGAGTTTGCTTGTGACTTCACCCTGACAAGGATTGTGATTGCTGCTTGGGTAGGCTTTTACCCCTCCACACCCCAAACCAGTAAACCAATTTCTTACAAGTCTAATGTATGTCTTCCTGGATAAAATACACAGCAGAAGGATTTCCCCGGAGGAACAGGTAGGGGAAATAATAAGATATGTCCAGTGCAAGAAAATGTCTCTTTTTGTATGGCCATCCCCATTTAGAACCATTAATAAAGTTAACAAGATTGGCACTAGCTAGAATATACTTTAAACACTCATTCTTAGAGCTAAACAAAATCTAACTTAATGCTCAAGTCAAATTCTAATTATTTAAAAAATAGTGACTTTTAGAAAGTCATTTTCCTGCCTCTAGTAACCTTTTCAGAGTCAACTGCCAAATCTCACCTGGTAGCCTTCTGCTCCCTGCAACGTGGTTTGAATTTCTCACAGGAAAGGAAACAGAAGTGCCTTGGGTGGGAGGAGGTGTTACCTCCTCTTGACAGGAAAGCCTGGGGAATGTGCCCACCATCTGTTCATGCTTCAAATGGGGCATCCTCTGTCACAGGCAGATGTAATTCACAACAAGGCTTCACCTTTCTATTGTCCAAGTAGTCAGGCAGGCACCAATTCCAGTGAGGGGGACCCTGAATCAGAATTGGTTTGCAGGGGGAATTTCTCATTTTCCTAGACACAACTCATGGGTGTGCTCACAACTCTGCCCAGGGATAGAAAAGTTCTGCCATGTTAGATTTTGGCATAACAGTGCACTGTGGGATTGTTTAGTGCCAAGACCCTAGATGTGATGTCAATGTGAGTTGAGTTGACCCTGTCAACCTTTTCCATGCCGGTCAGCGAATCACCCCCAAGTACAAGCTGGTACCAAGCATAAATTTGGCACCCCTGGATACCACCTTCAGGACACATCTGGCCTTCTGGAAAACAGAAGAATTACTGCATCTACTGCAGAGCCTGTAGAGAGACACTTCAAGGTCTGAGCCCATTACCACTTGTATTTAGAAATGAACCCCAAGGGTCATTTGTCTTACCTCCTGTTATGCTACATGGTTACAGCAATTCAAGATGCTTACTTTTAAAGAGCTCATTTGACCAGTTCCAACTCGATTTGCACTTTTCCCTGCTGGCGGGGTCAGAGAGAGTAAGTCCTGCCACATATTTCAAGGCCTGTACAAATATAGGCCAATGCTTATTCAAACACAAAAAATGCTAAAGTGCATAATAATATTGATTCTTCACCTCGGTTACAACTAAACATGTGTTAGCCAGTTGTTTCAGACTAGAATTAAAGAAATACCTATTCAATTAAAGAAGGCATCATGAGTATATTTGATGTTCTTTTAGTTTCATTGATAATTTTCAAAAGACTTAAAAAAAGGTGTGTCTTTTTTAAAGATATCTAAATAGGGAATTAAGCATGTTATCAGTTTTGAGGGGTTTGATAGTCTCTTCACATTGAGCTCCTATCTCCCTATTTTTTTCTTTTTTATTTGAATGCTGAACACATTTCTCCTAAATTAAGCCTGTATTCATTTGATCTCAGGTTTAAATTATTGATACCTAACTGGACCTGGTAGGAAATTGTGAAATTATTACTTTGTGATTCCCTTCACCTACAAATACACAATCTGAAATCCAGGATAAAATATCTCCACCAGTATTGACTGCAACAGAAAATATTCAAAAGGTACAGTACAATCTGCCATGATTAACACCAGCCAGACCAATGTTAGCATACTCCATAAACCACTGACCATCAATTACATAACTGCCCTCCTGGGATCCAGGTCTGACATGCCAGAATCAATGAAGTTGCCAGGCCAACACTGTGAACAAAACTACAAAATTAGGGCCTCATTTACAAGGCCCTAGCGGCTCACTGCACCATTTTTATTTCAATCTGTAATGCACATAAGTGTAATGGTTGTGTTTATTTTGTAGTTAGTTTTATGGTTCTATTTGGCATTTGGAGGGAGGGGTGGTTTACTTTGGTGTTTTGGAGGAAGGGGGTGTTTTACTTTTTTTTGGGAAGTGGTGGGGCACTTCACTCGCCCAACCACTTTCAAAGGGTACAAGCCAGCCCTGTGTAAGGGGCAATTTTAGAAACTCTGGGCCTCATATACAAAGGCCTAGAGGCACACTGCACCACTGAAGGGTCATTTTTCTATGCTCCGGTGGTGCGGTGTTCTGGCTCCCATATATACAAGGCCACACAAAGCCACCTTGCATGGCTTTTAATGGCTTTGTAAATATAGACCCCTTTCACGAAAAACTCTGTGTGAAAGGGGCATTCCGTGGTTGTTGATCTGGGTGTTCCCATGCAACACCCATGGAACCTGACGGAATCTGAGCATTCCCAGACTTACAAGGCTGGGAATGCGTCAGATTCCTACACCACCTCATGGGTGGCTTTAAAGTGGCGCATCGGGGAGAAATAACATTATTTCTCCCCGCCTTTTCCTATATTTATATGTGCTGCAGAATGCAGAAAGAGGAAAACACCATTAATGATTGTTCATGTGCAGGAAGGGGCCCCTTCCTGCACATAAAGAATCATCCCTGCAGCACAGGCACTGTTGCACCATGATGCAAGCATGCCTACATTGGCTCTAGGCAGCAGTTTGTGTGCAGTGCTGAGGAAAGCGCAGGGATGTGCCATATTTCTATAAATATGAAGCATCCTTGCACTTTCAAAATGACGCAGCACAGAAATGTGTCATACAGTGCCACACTGCATCAATTATTCATAAATAGACCTTGGGTCTCTAATTGGCAGAGCTATGCACCCTGTCCAAGTAGGGACCACAATCCCAATCAGGGAAAGTCAGATATATAGCTTAATGAACCTGTGCTCACCCTCTGGTAGCTTGGCACAGAGCAGGCAGGTTTAACTAAAGAGGCAACATGTAAAGTATTTGTGCAACACACACACAGTAACAATGAAAACACCACAAAAAGACTCCATGCAGATTTAGAAAAATAGAGAATATTCATCTGAGCAAAACAAGACCAAAATGAAAAACGAATCAGTAGAACGTGAAATGTTAATGTTTAAAGACTAAGGGCCTCATTACAAGTTTAGCAGTCCGTGGAATGCTATGGTGGTGGTGTTGGTCAGGTTGGGGATGGGACCGCTGTATTGCGAGTCATGCAGGCCCAGGGAGCAAAGACCGCCATGGTCCCGCCGGCAGCACAAACAGGTTGGTGGAGCCTGTGATGCTTTTGGACACATAAAGAGGTTGCACACTGCCAATGCGACCATGACTGTCCAACTACCACATTTCAGCCTGCTCAAACAGAGAGTATAAATGGAGACACTCACCTACAGGCAGCCTTACATATCCGGTGCTGCCATAGAGCTTATCACACATGTTCTGTTGCTTCTGATGATCTTCGAAGAAGCACAAAATCCACACTGCTGTGGCCGCAACAAACTGTAAGTACGCACACCTGCCTGCATCATTAAGTGGAACAATAGATCGTCGTGCCATTCAGCCACATCATATGGGGGTCATGCAATGGGTAACAAGTACACTTGTCATTGTTTCCTGCATCAAAATCAGACACAAAGAAGAACACAATCACAGTCACAATACACCCCTTTGGGGCCAATCAACCACACTGCACCACAACACTACATAAAAACACACATCGGCTCATCTCAGGCACAGGGACAGTGAAGTTTATGAAACATTGTCTCACACAAAACCAACAAAACACCAATATCACATCTTCAAATAATACATTCCTCACATGTCATGGACTGTCATCACATTCAACACATATATATCCTCCTAAATATCTCAGGGAAAAACAATACTAGACCAAATGACATGCCTATCACCACATTGTGGAAGTACAATTCAACAAAGTATATACAACTCCAACTACATGGGACATACCTCTGCATGAAGTAGCTGCATAGCTAAATGGACACATGCACAGTCAAATGCAAACAAAGATAGCATAATTGAACACACTCAGGCCCTCATTATGACATTGGCAGTAAATTCTGAATTCTGCTATGGTGACTGCCACCAACATACCACCGTGAGTCTGCCAGATTATGACACACACCTACAAAACCAACAGAAAACGGCCACAACCACAAATCCACCAGATACACTGAACGTGATAAACTGACAGAACTACCACCCATACGTTACGCCACCAATACTACACCCTCCAAATAATCACCCACGAATCACCACAGCAGACATTCAACAGCGGTAAACCATTGGCGGTGAACACTGCTGCAGCGGATATGGCCACACAAATACAAAACAAGACAACATTGGCCAGAACAGAAAACCCACACCTGACACGAATTCACCCACCCACCAACAGCACTATAAAACACACATGCACACTACCCACATTCCTTTGCAAAAATGACAACACCGCTACACTTGACCACTCCAATCACAGTGACAACTTCACACACACACCACAGCTACCCATTCATCCATCATGCATCACACACCCCACACCCTACCACATTACTCAACACCCTCTGCACAACACACACACCACCCATGTCCCCACAAAGGAGCCCCTGTTTTACTGATGAGGAGCTTTCGGTCATGGGTGAGGAAATAGTCAGGGTAGAGCCACAGCTGTTTGGAGCACAGATCCAGCAGATATCCATTGCCAGGAAGATTGAGCTATGGTGGAGGTTCGTGGACAGGGTGAAAGCCATGGGACAGCATTCACAAACAAGGGACGATATCAGGAAGAGGTGGAACGACCTATGGGGGAAGGTGCGTTTCATAGCAGCAAGGAACCAGCTCGCTATCCAGAGGACTGGTGGTGGACCCCTACCTTCTCCCTCACAGCTGACAGCATGGCAGGAGCAGGTATTAGCAAATCTGCATCCGGAGGACTGGACACTGGTGAGTTAACATTGACTTCCTATCACCCCCCATACTTGCATGCCACCACCACTCCTCACCCTGACACCATCACCCCACTCTATCCGGCACAGTGCACCACCACAATTGACAAACCTAAATGCCAAGCCATATCCACTGTATACACATCATTTCCGGTCCTGCATGTACACCCACCACCAATGTATACACAGCATGGAGAACTAACAATCCTACAATCCGTCTCCATACACAAATAAAGGTGGCAGGGCAGCAGCAATAGTATAGGGGAAGCTAGGGATGCAGAATATGTCACAGACATGTGGCATTGTACACCATTTACATCCTCACAGGTACCCCAGCCAATCTCAGCGGTGAGGAGGTACCGCGGCTGCACAGTCCCCCACCAGAAGATGCCCCCAGTAATGACAGCAACTCTGGAGTACTGGATCTGGATGAACTCCCTGGCCCATCAGGGACCACTGGTCAGTGGGCTACCCCAGCCCACACCCAGTCCACCACAGAGCCTCCCCCCTTAGTATCTAACACCACAGCAGCCACCCAATGTCCCCAGATCTCTGTCCCCAGGACACGTCAATCAGCAGTGTGCCCACCTGTACAGGGACCCCACTCACAGGCAAGACAATGAGGGTCCCACGGTCAGTGGCAGTGACCACACCGTTCAGGGGACACAGGCCCAGAGGCCAGGGATGGTCGGAGGACACCAGTGCACCAGGAGTAGGACAGGCCCAGGGAACCAACTACCCACTTACTCACTAATGTCCTTGGGGCTTATCAAAAATCCCAGGACAAGATGGGTCAAGTGATAAACATCATGTAGGAGCACCAGCAGCTGCAGGAGGAACACCACCAGGAGATCAAGAAAGAATTGCAGGTCCTGAACACCACCATGGTCTCCATTGCACGGGTTCTGGGTGATATTGCCAACATCATGAGGGGCTACACATCACACCAGAAGGCCCCTTCCAGTAGCCAGTCTACTGACCAGCCCTCCACATCTGCTGTAGCTAGTTGACAGGAGGCCCTGCCACAGGACCCACAGGCCATCAGCACCCCTGCCCCTGCAGAAGGTGAACCACCCCGCAAACGGTCCCTGCAACCCAGACAGACAGCAGAGACACTTGCCAAGACAAAGACCACCGCCAGAAAATGAGGCCCTCCTGAATGTCCTCATTATGTTCCACTGTGTCCCCTTGTCCACTTTGAACTGTCATTTCTCCCCTTCCTATGGCCCCTTGGACATCGGACCTGTGCTACAAACAGACTGGCCCACTACACTGAACTATTCCAAACCATCACCCTACTCCATTCCCCTTCCCATTGCATACCAATTTTCAACAAACATCCTTGGACACAACTTGAGTAATAGTGCTTTATCTACAGGTAATGTACAATGTATTGAACTGTAATGAACTACATGATCTTGTCTAAATGTGCAGTAACATGTTGATTTATCCAACAAATGTGTCTCAGCAGTCTGTAAACATCACAGCAGTACACTGTTGGAACAACACCAACATCTGCAATAAGGGAAGGCATAGGTGACAGTCAAGTGGGGTGCAAAGGTTATGACTTGATTTATGCTGCAGTCACACAGCATAACACTAAAATGCAGAACTTATTAGTTCAACTGTCTTACCTGAGTGTCATTAGAAGTACTGAAGGATCAAATGTGATGTGTTGTCCACATCCTCCTCCTCTTCTTCCTCCTCACTGTCCTCAGTGTCCACTACTGCCAGAGCTGCATTGTCACCCTCCTCCTCCTTCAGTTGTGGTACATGCCGTCTGAATGGCAAATTGTGCAGCATGCAGCATACAACAATTATTCTGCAGACCTTCTCAGGGGAGTAGCATAGGGAGCCACATGTCACCTGAACCTAGCCTTCAGGAGACCAAAGGTACTTTCTACAATCCTCCTGGTACGCCCATGAGCATCATTGTACCTATTTTCAGCCCCTGTTCTCGGATTTCTAAAAGGGGCCACGAGCCTGGATGGGTTTGGGTAGCCAGAATCACCTGCAAGAAGTAAGGGACACACATTAGCCCTACACAATGGCATGGGCTATGCCTCCTGAAGGCATATACTCACATACATTGGGTGGGGAATCAGGCTCACCTATTAGCCACACTCTGAGCCTCTGTAGTTGTGCCATCAGCTGTGGGACACTGCTCCTCCTCAGGACAGAGGAATCATGCACTGACCTTGGATACTTGGCAGTGACATGGGAGATGTACTGGTCAGCAAGGCACACCATCTGGACATTGAATGAGTTGAAACTCTTCAGATTCCTGTACACTTGTTCATTGGCCCTGGGGAGGTGGGACTAATGCAATATGGGTCAAGTTGATGGCCCAAATAACATGTGGTATATGTCCCATTGCATAGAATCTAGCCTTCACAGTGGGTAAATCATGTACCTGGAGGAATGTGATGTAGCTGCAAATGTGTTTGAGCAAGGCTGCCAAAACCCTTGCAAGCACAATAGAGAACATTGGTTGTGACATCCCTGCAGCCAAGCCCACTGCCACCTGGAAAAAGCCAATTGCCAGGAAATGGAGCACTGAGAGTACCTGCACAAGAGGGGGGATTGCTGTGGTGCTATGGATAGCAGGTATCAGATCAGGCTCCAATTGTTCACACAGCACTGTGATTGTGACTCCTGTCCAGATGATAGGTGAGTATATTGTGCCAGTCCTCCAGTGTAGCCAAGTCCACAAGGAGTCTGTACAAGGGTGTTTGCCTCCTCCTATTCCTCCGCAGTGGTTGGTACCTAGGGACCAAAATGTAAGAAGGGAGTGACAACAGAAACCATGAACACACTACAGAACTGTACACAGAGCATGCTTGTCTGTTGGACACTGTAACTGTGTAGGTGAGTACATTTCACTACAATGACGCACTTATTAATCTGAACATGTATACTAGCATTAGAAAATGGCAACTGCCTGTCCTGTATGTAGGGACAGGTAGAAGTGACCTCACTCCTCTGGCATTCGCGTTATGGCGGAGGCGGTCTGCACTGCCGTGCAATTCCTCATTGGCTAACATGGCCATCTATGGAGAACGGGAAACAAAGATGATCAACACTGGTGGCGACGGTGTTTACTGCTGCAGACGTGACTGCCATTTCCTCTCTACCACTTCACTTGATTCCTGACTTTCCACGGGACGAGATCTCCAGGGCATGTGCTGTGCTGTGCTTGGAACATGCCATGGCTCGTGCAACAGGGTAAAGGGCCGCAGCCTTCATGTTGGAGGAGTTGGAGAGCCTTGTGGATGGGGTCCTACTCCAGTATGGGCAGTTGAATGGGCCTCCAGACCAACAGATGAGTACACTATGGGTACGTTGCATGCAACATGGCTGCATGGAGATATGTGTGTGTGTGCTGGCAGTGTGTCAGATGGGGGGGTATGGGTAGTGGCAGCGCTAATGCAGGGGTACAGCTCATGTGTGTGCCTGACGAGGGGATAATACTTTTTATGGTTCATATGTGTAAAGGGCTGGATTGTCTGGTTCATGGTGTCCCACCTTCTGCGTTTCCTCTGCAGGTCAGCGCCCATTAGAAGAAGGGGTTGTGGCATGCCATTGCCAAGGACGTGTGGACCCTGAGGCTCTATAGCAGGCAGAGCACCCACTAGAGGAAACGGTGGGATGACCTGAGATGCTGGGCCCGGAAGACCGTGGAGGCCCATCTGGGGATGGCCTCCCAATGAGGGAGGGGTGCCCGTCAGAACCTGACCCCCCTGATGGCCCGCATACTGGTTGTGGCCTACCCAGAGCTAGATGGGTGCTTGAGGGCATCACAAGGGGGTGAGTACAGTGTGTATGACACCATCTCTGTTGCCTGGTATGGGATGTGGGTGCAGGGTGCTAGTCAATGGATGCCCCAGTAGGCCAGTTTAGACATTGCTGCGTGGTCCAGCTTAGGTTGCTAGGGTGAAATGCATGTTTTTGATATCTAGGTAGCTGGCTTCCCATATCAGGCTGTGCTTAGCTTGTCCCAGTTGGTGTCTAGCTGGCAGTGTTTAACTCCTACCTGCTCTGGTACTTAACCAATGCTATGCCAGTGTGGTCCATACTGCCCAGTCACAGTCTCAGTGTGTGACATTGATGTGTATGCCATTTGTGCTATTGGTGCTGTGATTGACCCTGTGATCCCTTTCTTTCTCCCCCCTCTCCTTTTGTCATCCTGTCCGTTTGTGCATTAGCATTATTTGGTGAAGGAGCAGGGGCACCAGTGAGTGAGGGAGCTGCAGCCCATGGGACCCAGGAGGCAGAGTCCACCGATGATGAGGGGATCAGTGGGACGGAGGGCGAGGGGAGCACCACGGAGGGGACAGGAGCTGATACCACTGACTCTGATTCCTCCTCCAATGGAAGCTCCCTGGTGGTGGAGGACCCCTCTGAGACCACCCTAGCTACAGGTTCTACCGCCATCCCCATACCAGCACCACTCTCCCAGTAGCCCTCTCCAAGTTGCCCGTGCCCGCTCACCTAGGAGGGTGGGCATCTCCTTTGCCCCAGGCACCTCAGCCACTGCCCCAGTCAGCCCTGCTGCCATCAGTAAGGAGGCTATTGACCTCCTGAGATCCATCTCTGTAGGGCAGTCAGCCATAGTGAATGCCATGCAGGGGCTGGCATCCCAGATGCAGCAATGCATTGCCTTCCTGTAGGGCCTTAACGGTGGATTGAGGGCCCTACAGAGATTGTTTCAGGCTCTGGCCTCTTCACTGATGGCAGCCAGTATCCCTGTTTCATCCATCCCTCCTTCAACTACCACTTCCCAGTCGCAGTCTCCTCACCCCAACCCATCCCATGCACACATTCTGACAAGCATGCACCCAAAACAACATGCAAGACTCACACAGACAAACAGAGGCAGCACACTTCAGTCCACAAGTACTCACACAGCCAACACACAGATGCCCACACAACATCATCCGCTGCCTCCACTGTCTTCCCTCCTCATCCTCCCTCAAAGTCACATCCTAACTCACACCTGCATGCACTGCATCAACAGTTCCACAACCTGCCACCTGCACAGCCTTGCCCACAGTCACCACAACAGCAGACCGGCAGACATGCACCCCATAAATCACATGCGCAGTCACTCCCACCACCATCACCACAACATGCACCACACCCACCTCACTTGCGGACACCACCACAAAATCCATCCACACGTCCTGTTTGTCCTCCACAACACTGTCTGCTCCCCTTCAGAGACATAGGTCACATGCTCACACTCAGACCCCCAACAGCCATCCACCTCACACAAGTACACTGTCATGTACCTGCACCCAAGTCCCGCACACCTCCTCCTCCTACAACCACTCCATCTACCTCCACTCCTATCCCTCCTCCCACATCCCACCCCATCGGCCCTAAGAAGCTTTTCCTTGCCTGCCTTGACCTCTTCCCTCCCGCTCACCTCCCTTTCCTGCCCATAAGAGGAAGGTCCCACCACCCCAGCCCAGTACGTCAAGCACCCAGTCTGACACTGCCCCACCACCAAAGTCTCCAGCTGCCACTAAGGGGCACATGAGTGTGACACCTGCCCCCCCGCACCAAGGAAACTCCCCCCCAAAATGGAGGGCTAAAGTGCTACAACATCCCAAACAGACCGGCAAGACCATGGGGCCACCTCCAAAACCTAGGGCCAAGGAGGCCCCACCCAAATCCCAGGAGGAAGAGGCCCCAACCAAATCCAAAGCCAAGGAGGCCACACCCAAATCTCTGGCCAAGGATTCCATACCTAAATCCCTGACCAAGGAGGCCACACCCAGATCCTAGGCAAAGGAGGCCACACCAAAATCTCAGGCCAAGGAGGCCACACCAAAATCCAAAGCCAAGGAGGCCACTGTCAACATCAGGACAGTCCGTGTTCTACGGGCGACGTAATGAAAAAAGCCAATCCTTATGCAATGTAATAATTCATGCATTGTGTGTTGATGCAGTATGTTAACCTTTTGCGTTGCAGAGATATGTCTTGAAATGTCGTAAATGCTGTTTGCAATGCATTGTTCATTTTCAAGGCTTTGCTGCAGGATTACAGGGAGTGGTTAGGGTGTGGTCCCTATTCTGAGCCCTCCTAGAATCCTTTCCAGCAGTCTGGCTGGGTGTGGCACGTGGGCGGGATCTGGGTCTATTTAAGGGACCAAGCCCAGCTCCACGTGCTCACTATTCAGAGGTCCTGGTGCAGAGCAGCAGCATTTTCCTGAGCTCCTGTTCCGGAGGCCTGCCTAGGCTTTTCCAGGCCCTGTCCTCATTATCTTGGTGATCCTCCAGCAGGGTGGTGAGGCGGAGGTTGGGTTAGGCCCCCCACTCCATTTTCAGAAATATTAGAGTTTTGGGCCTTTTGGTTAATCGTGTGTGCGATTGTTTTCTTGGCATTTAACTCTTGCAGTACAGATCTTCAGAGTGCGCGATCATTACATGGCATTTGAATCTTGATGTACGAATCAGCAACAGTGTGGGCGATTCATTCTTGGCATTTAACTCTTGCAGTAAAGATCGGCAGAGTGCGCAATCATTTCATGGCATTTGAATCTTGATGTACGAATCAGCAACAGTGTGCGCGATTTATTCTTGGCATTTAACTCTTGCAGTACAGATTGGCAGAGTGCGCAATCGTATCTTGACATTTAAACCTTGATGGTTGAATTGGCAGCAGTATGCGCAATTCATTCTTGGTATTTGTTAGAAATGGGGTCTTTGGTTGGCAGTCAGTTTACCCCCTGTCCAAGCAAGGACCCTCACTCTAGTCTGGGTAAATCACACACAATCCAAATTATCCTGTGCCCACCATCTGGTAGCTTGGCACTGACCAGTCAGGTTTAACTTAGAAGGCAATGTGTAAAGTATTTTTGCAATAAATCATGCAATAACACAATATAGCACCACAAAAATACACCACACAGTGTTTAGAAAAATATATAATATTTATCTGGATATTTGTAGGTCAAAACGATAAAAGATGCAATAAGAAAATGAAAAGATATCACTGGAAAGTGATATAAAGTGTCTTAAGTCTTTTTAAAAGTAAACAAAGTCTCTTTCAAGCACAAAGTACCTGGTTGGAGTGAAAAATCTCCGCAAAGGGACGCAGAGTAGGAGATGCATGGAAAAATGGTGTGTGCGTCGGCTTCGCCCCTTCACACACAGACTTGCATCATTATTTTTCACGCAGGGAAGACGTTGCATTGATTTCCGGCACGCGGATGGGTCTCCTCTTCGGGTTGCGGGATTTTGAGACGCCCCGGGGTCTGTGCGTGGAATCCTGGGCTTGTTGACCGGCTGCGTGTCGTTCCGGTGGGCGATGGGTGGAATTTTCTCTCTGACGGCAAGCGCTGCGCCGATTTCCCCTCTGGAAGTCATGCTGTGTTGTCCAGGCGGGCCGTGCGTCGAAGCTCCGGCCACGGAACAAGCTGTGCATCAAATTTTTCGCCGCACAAGGAGTCCAGTTGCAGGAGAGAAGTCTTTTTGGACTTGAGACTTCAGGGAACAGGAGGCAAGCTCTATCCAAGCCCTTGGAGAGCACTTCTGCAGCAAAGCAAGAGAGCAGCAAGGCAGCAGTCCTCTGTACAAAGGAGTCAGGTGAGTCCTTTAGGCAGCCAGGCAGTTCTTCCTGTCAAGGTGCAGGTTCTGGATCAGGTTTCTTCTCCAGGAAGTGTCTGAGGTGGTAGGGCAGAGGCCCTGTTTTTATACCCAAATGTGCCTTTGAAGTGGGGGAGACTTCAAAGAGTGGCTTAGAAGTGCACCAGGTCCCCTTTCAGTTCAATCCTGTCTGCCAGGGTCCCAGTAGGGGGTGGGCAGTCCTTTGTGTGAGAGCAGGCCCTCCACCCTCCCAGCCCAGGAAGACCCATTCAAAATGCAGATGTATGTAAGTGAGGCTGAGTACCCTGTGTTTGGGGTGTGTCTGAGTGAATGCACAAGGAGCTGTCAGCTAAACCCAGCCAGACGTGGATTGTAAGGCACAGAAAGATTTAAATGCAGAGAAATGCTCACTTTCTAAAAGTGGCATTTCTAAAATAGTAATATTAAATCCAACTTCACCAGTCAGCAGGATTTTGTATTACCATTCTGGCCGTACTAAATATGACCTTCCTACTCCTTTCAGATCAGCAGCTACCACTTCAACAATGTATGAGGGCAGCCCTTAATGCTAGTCTATGAAGGGAGCAGGCCTCACAGTAGTGTAAAAACGAATTTAGGAGTTTTACACTACCAGGACATATAAACTACACAGGTACATGTCCTGCCTTTTACCCACACAGCACCCTGCTCTAGGGTTACCTAGGGCACACATTAGGGGTGATTTATATGTAGAAAAAGGGGAGTTTTAAGCTTGGCAAGTACTTTTAAATGCCAAGTCAAAGTGACAGTGAAACGGCACACACAGGCCTTGCAATGGCAGGCCTGAGACAAGGTAAAGGGGCTACTAAAGTGGGTGGCACAACCAGTGCTGCAGGCCCACTAGTAGCATTTAATCTACAGGCCCTGGGCACATATAGTGCACTCTACTAAGAACTTACAAGTAAATCAAATAGTCCAATTTGGTGTGATCTAAGGTTACCATGTTTAAAGGGAGAGATCATATGCACTTTAGCACTGGTTAGCAGTGGTAAGGTGCCAAAGTCTAAAAACCAGCAAAAATGAGGTAAGAAAAAGAGAAGGAGGAAGGCAAAACATCTGGGGATAACCCTGCAGAAGGGCCATTTCCAACAGTATTTAACCCTTGCAGTTCAGATCGGCAAAATGCGCAATCGTTTCTAGACATTTGAATTCTGATGGTTGAATCAGCAGCAGTGTGTGTGATTCATTCTTGGCATTTATCTCTTGTGTTTCAGATCGGCGGAGTGCGTTATCACTTCTAGGCATTGAAATCTTGATGCATAGTTTGGTATTAAAGTGCATAATAATTTATAGACAATTGAATTCTGAAAGTCAGAACAGAGTGTGATCTTACAGTATCATTTATGAGTCTATCGTAGTTCATTCATGAAAACTAATGTGTTCATTGATTCTTGTTATAACGTAATTGCTATTCCAAGAACTAACTTGAGAAAGTTCAATGTTCAGAGCATAAGATGTTATTCTAAAAAACGCTCATATGAAAGTTTGCATAGTCCTTCTTTATTTTCCAGATACCCAGAGCTCATAAGGTCATGTTATAAAAAAGTCCTTGATCATTCATGTTATCAGTCTATAAATATTTGGAACAAAGTTTATGAAAGTCAATGTGAATAATCTTGCTACTGTGTTCTTAACTCTTGCTCCCACAGGACTCCTTCCTGGCTGTTCCCAACCTAAAACCCCACCCCCACTTGACCATTCTTTCACTCTGTGCTATGATAGCTAGTAGAGTTTGGAGCTGCCAAGAGGTGGACATATTGGGAAGAGGCGCAAACCCTGAGGATCCGGTCTCCCTGACAGAATGGTGAGCCCACAAATTTGTAATCCTCCTGGTTTGCGCTAGGTTGTCAATATGGCCACATTGGATGAGTTAGTTAAAGTAATTACACAGCTCCAATTGGATGTAGTAGCATCTAAAGATATAGCAACCAGTCTAGCAGAGAGAGTGAGTCAGTTACAAGACAGAGTAGAAAAGAAGGAGCAAGGTCCTCTGGGTGCGGGTTGGCTTGGTTCTCCTCCTCAAGGTTCAGGAGGAAATCCTCCAATTAACATTTCCCTCACAGTTCCCACAGCCATTCCTTTGGCTCCTCCAGAAAGGTTTTCAAGTGACCCTCAGAAAGCACAATCCTTTTTGACTCAAGTAGAATTGCATTTCACCTGTCGACCAAACACCTTCCCTGATGCCCAATTTAGGGTGGCCTTCCTGCTATCCTATTTGACTGGAGACGCGGCCACCTGGGCAATCCCTCTTGTGCGTAAAGACAATCCCCTGCTTTATAACTGGAGAAACTTTGTCCGGGGAATTTGAAAGAGTGTTTGATCGAAGAACAGTTACTCAATCCACAGACCGAGAACTGCTAGAATTGCGACAAGGCAATAAAGACCTAGGGGGTGATTCTGATTCTGGCGGGCGGCGGAGGCCGCCCGCCAGAATTCCGCCCTCCAAAATACCGCGCCGCGGTCAAAAGACCGCGGCGGGTATTTCAAGTTTTCCCCTGGGCTGGCGGGCGGCCGCCAAAAGCCCGCCCGCCAGCCCAGGGGAAAACGACCTTCCCACGAGGATGCCGGCTCGTAATCGAGCCGGCGGAGTGGGAAGGTGCGACGGGTGCATTTGCACCTGTCGCGTATTTCACTGTCTGCCAAGCAGACAGTGAAATACTTGTAGGGGCCCTCTTACGGGGGCCCCTGCAGTGCCCATGCCAGTGGCATGGGCACTGCAGGGGCCCCCAGGGGCCCCGCGACCCCCCCTACCACCATCCGGTTCCCGGCGGGCGGACCGCCGGGAACTGGATGGCGGTAGGGGGGGTCGGAATCCCCTCGGCGGCGCAGCTAGCTGCGCCGCCTTGGAGGATTCAACAGGTCAGCGGTACACTGTCGGGAGCCCGCCAGTGTTGCCGGTCTGACCGCGGCTTTACCGCCACGGTCAGAATGCCCTGCGGGGCACCGCCGGCCTGTCGGCGGTGCTCCCGCCGACCCTGGCCCCGGCGGTCTAAGACCGCCGGGGTCAGAATCACCCCCCTAGTTTCTTACTTGGCTAGCTTTAATGGGCTGATAGCAGAAACATCCTGGCCTGAAGAAAAGCAAGCAGCCCTGTTCTACCAAGGACTCAAAGATGAGCTAAAAGACATTCTTGCTCAGATCGATCCTCAACCCACGGATTGTCAAGGTTTGATAAATCTTGTTTTGAGACTACACCATCGTCTTGCTGAACGACAGGGAACATGCAAAAAGACTGAGAAACATTCCTGGTGTGTTCATGAATGCAGAGAATCATGAGTTCAGAAAGAGAATAAATATGAGCCAATGGAAATTCGAACTATCAGACGGCACTGTCGCGTAGGCTCTCATTATTCTAATGAGACTACTGGATTTTGAGCAGCAAGATCATCCATGGTGTGGGAGACTGAGTCTGACCCACTGTGGGTGACACCTGTTGCTCTAAATCAGGTGTTTGCTTCGGCTAACTAGCAGTGCCTCATCTCTCCTGAAAGGTAGAGATGATTGGGCAGCCGAGCGCATGACATATCATACTTCTCAGGGAAGTCGTGGTCACTCAGGTCACATCTGGTTCTCTTATTCGCAATTCGGTCTCATATATAAATGACAATGAAAGCAGTATAGGTTTTAAAGACTGGTTGAATAAAACAACTGCATTTTAGATAGCAAAGCGTGAGCTGCAATAACCAGAACAACACAACATGACAATATTAAAATGGTGACGATGAGAGTGAAGCATAGGAATAACGCTATCATATTGTCACTAGAATCAATGGACTATTTTCTATCTGAATCATAGTTGGAGCACAGCATGTTAATCTCTAATCCTGCCTTTCAGGTTCCCCCGGGAGGACATCGACCCTCATACCTGAGCAAAGGCCTTAGTCTGCATTAGCATCTGCAGCGAAGCATTCAGCAATTAGCATCCAGTCGTTGTTCCCTGGCTGGAATCTCCTTCTTGACGTGTAATGGGACAAGGAAGTGTTTTTATAATAACACAGCTAAAGTTCTAAGAAAATGTGTCCCTATGTAAGGATGTGTATTTTCTACGAATCTTGGAGACTAAACTTCTACCACATTCACCGGCAATATACCAAACTGTAGACTTGACTGAAGCACAAAGTGATCAAGAATGTTTTGTTTGAGAACACAGTGCTGAGCTAAGCAAAACAGTTGGCTAGAAGAAATTAAAACAAGACCGTAAAACTGGTTATTGTAAAAATAACAATGCAAAGCGGAATACAATATATCTAGATCAAAGTGCACAGCAGCCTATTGTATTAAACTAACGTGCATGGAGCTATAACTAAAATGGCTACACAACACCCTCCCTTTGTCGGTTGAAAGTGGTTCAAACCAAAACTAAAATTCCTCAACCTAAGATATATATAAAACCCTAGTTAATTTTCACAAATTAAAAGGACACACAAGCACACTACTTGGCAATTTAAAACATGAGCATGTGGCTTATAACCGAATCCAATGATAATGTCAATTCAGAAAAGTTCCAAATTAAGTTTGAGTCATGGAAAGTAGGAGGTCTTTCACTTCGGCAGGTGACAGAACCGGAAAGTCTGCGCCAAAAATGATTAAGGAGCAAGTGTGTTTCATAGCCCCAGTGTCAACCAAAGCGGCTTCCCATGGAGTGCCCATTGATGAGTTGGTGGCAAATTTCTCCAGGGTAACTCATGATTGGCTTCACGTAGCAAACACAGCCTCAGTGTGCATGTCTGGTAATGAACCCTCAGCGAGAACATCAACAGATCAGCATCTTTTGCTGGGGGGCGTTGCTGTGAAAGACAAGCTTCCAGGGCATGTTCGAAAGAGCACCAGAGGCACGGGAACACGGGCTGCACACAATACAAAAACGGTCTGAATGACAAAGACCAGTCACATTCCAAATGCTCCAGGAGTGTTGCTCCAAAATGCTGCATCATACGATCACGACACAGCTGCGCTGATGGGAGCACCATAATTTGTCCTCGTTGTGGCGGGACAGCCATTGCGCATAAACAACAGCAACAGCAGGATGCCAGCTAATAAAGCCAAAGTTATCGGAAATCCCCCAAAAATACTATTGAAAATTGAGTGGATAGCTGAAGGTATCAAACCGAATATGGAGGAAAAGGTGTGAACAAAACCAGAACCAACAGCTTTGAAAAAATTTGCTATTCCAGCCGTGCTGGATGCATTAAATATTCGTCCCACGAGTTCACCAAAGTGTCTTGGAAAGTTCGTATTTTAACAGCGTGCAGATGTAAGGGCCACATGCTTTTAAAACAATAAAGCCTTGAGTCTACTTAACTTGTCAAAATTCACGTTTAAAGTAGCAATGTAAAGCCAGATATCAGCCACCTCCTTAAAGGTAGTTGGGGGAAACAGTATGTTCCCGCAGCATGTAACGACCTTAGAGACCGAAACAACGTAAACTATTCCGGTCCGCATGCCACAACAGTCTTCACTGTTGAGAAGGACACAGCTGTCGTTTGAAGGCACCTGGAATGTTGGTCTAATCAAGGGGACTGGAACTCCCTTAAGATAACAAGCCAAGTTTGCAGCCGAGGCGTTACACGCCCCATGCAAAGACAACTGTTTACAAATCATTGGAGGACTGACTGAAGTCTCGCATTCACTGCCGCTAAGAAAGACTTCTTTCATGCCATTGAAGCATTTGTACGAGAAGGGAAGCTCCCACACCTCATGGATGTAACTATCTGCCAGCTTACCGGAATGAGTTTCAAACAGGAGGTGAATTGTAGTGTTGAAATAGGCAGATTAATAACCCCGTGTATTAACCACTCTGACGATGGTATTTCGGCCACGGTAAAAGGCAACTTTTCTAATTTCTCAATGTTAAGCATAACATACGTCACTTCTTTCTTAGCCATTAGTTGTTGTTGTTGCGTTAGATTAAAAGAAGAAAATATCTCCCTTGCACTAACGTGCTGCCATGGAACGCGACTAGCCTTCAATGTTTGAAGCGTCCAACCCAACTACATAATGGACCTGATCTGACTCTGTCCATGGTATAAAGAAGACATATCAGATTGTATAATGTCTATAGCAGAAGAGACAATATTGTTAATTGTATATATCCGGTCGGACAAGGTATTAATCCCATTATCCACAACAGCTAATGCCTTTTTAAAATTTTCATGATCTATTTGCCTTTACTGGGCAGCAGCATCTTGTTGGAAAAGTTTCCATATTTCATTGTACACTGCATATAAGAAACGCTTCCTATATGGTGTTCTGGGGCCTGACAAGAAATCTTGTAAGTCAGTGAAGTTAGACAGGAGATTGAGGTGTTCTTTAACTGCGTTCAGTGAGGATGACCTTAGCCACTGTTGGCATAATTTTCCTACACTATATGTTGTAATGATATCTGCATGTTCCGGAGATATATAGCGAGGTTCTGGCCTACTCATCCTAAAGCCCCCCGAGGAGTTAATAAAATGTTGATGACACTCATTGGTATCTATTGGCCACAATAACCACCCGCCTGGACGCATCAGTGAAGCATTAAACGTACCATTCTGGACCCACTTGTCAAGCTCATCTTTAGTTGCATTTGTGTATTTTTGCCATTTGTAATATTTTGCAGGGGCAGGTATACTGGGCATGTTTAATTCCCTGACTGTTGCTAAGCCTAAACAACTCGTTTGTTGCACTGTTTCATTTAAAAAAATCATTTGAACAGGTATAAGACATGCTCTAAACAATGTTTCTTTTCCCTTAATTTGCCAATTTTTTGTTTCCCAGACACTTTTCAGATCAATTGATTTGGACCAATATTCATAGCCTTCTATCGATAGCCAGGAAACAAAGGATTCCGAATATATACATTTTGTATTAGTCAATAACATGTGTATATCCTTAGTAGGTGGTACCTTAAAGTAATATGACTCAGCATTCTTTTGGTTGTGCCCAGAAAAATATGCAAACTTCTCAGAATATGTTTTAGAATTCCCTTGCGGTGGAGTTGGACAATGTTCCCATTGCGTGTAATTAAATACCATTTTGGGACTGCTCGCTCTATGTATGAAGTGGTGCCCATAATAATTATAGCAAAACATATCACCATAATTTTCTTTGAATTGGTATACATCTTCATTTTCAAAGACGGTATAATATTGCATTTCTGTCATCATAGAATCAACTGTTTTCACATCCCAATCATCAGATACAGTGCCTGGTATCACTATATCATTCATTGATAATTTGAACACATACGGTATTTGAATAATTTCCGTGGGACCATATATATCAAACATTACTTTGTCCCAAACAATCCCATCAGGAATTGGCACTGCAGAAATGTTCACAAAGGATAGATCTCTTCGGACTTTGTGTGACAAAAAATGTGGTTTCAAAACCTCCTCCACCTGTTCAACTGTCCATCTTTCAGGAAGAAAATGACCATGTATTGATAAGAAAAAGTAATAACAAAACCAATCCAAAGTAGAAAGGCAAGGACAGTCAGAAAAAGCGTCCATGGAAAAATGAAATACGTTTCTTTAAGCCACTTTGTTAGCTTACCTGTAATTGACAAATCAGCTGTCGAAGAGGCAAATGAGTCTGAGAAATCATCGTTGAAGTCGGCAAAATAACCAGAGGCAGTTCGTGCAAATGGCGTAGCTGTTGTCAGTGGTGGAGTTGGTGTTTCCTGTGGTGGCACACTATAGACAGCACCATCTGTTTGACTTGTAGTCGAATTGACTTGGTCGAATGTTTCTAAGTTAGTTGAGGTTAGTGGAACTAATGCAAGATCATCTTTCACCCTCCCCAAGCTCGGAGAGGTATTGGTATACACAACTTGTAGTGGAACTTCTTCGCCAGTAGTGAGAGGGATTCGGGAACTACTGAATGTTCCTCTTGGTCGGCTGTGCAGGATCGGCCACATGGTGTAATTTGACATTGTCAATGGAGACAAAACGATTTTCTTTGGCACCTGCCAACGGTGGTAGAATAACAGTTCTGGTACCGTGTATCCCTAATACAGGGACTGGTGCTCGATAAGAAGGGCCAAATTCCTTTTTCACTGTGACTTTTTCACATAACAAGATCCCCAACTCTGGGAATCCAGCCGGTAGATGTTACTGGCACATCCTTAATTCCTGCGGAGGTGGCACTTTTGAAAGAATTATCGTCACTGAACTGTTGCAATTCCTGTAAGACAGTGACACGTTCACTTATGTCAAAAGGTGTTTCTGCTGCCTCCACGCTAGGACCATCAAGATCCGGAACATACATTTGTGTTCCGAACAGGCACTCATATGGAGTACGACCCCCCAGGGACCTTCTAGGCAGGTTATTTAGTGCTTTCTGGACTCCATACAGGTGATTAAGCCAACTACGACCCGTACCTAAGACTCTGGCTGTTAAGGATTGCTTTAAGTCGTGGTTTAATCGCTCCACAACACTATTTCCCTTGGGATGAAATGGAGACGGGTACTGGAGTTGGACCCCCAATCAAGCCATGGTGCCCCTGAATGCTCTTGAGGCAAAAGCAGGGCCCTGGTCCGAATGGAAGGCCGCAACTGCATATGTACCGATAAAGACTCACAAATCGTTCATAACAGTCCGAGCGTCAGCCGAGCGTTGTGGCCATACCCATACAAATCTGGAGCATGAATCAACAGTGACTAGTATATATTTGTATGCACTATCAGGTGTTAAGGGACCTCAGTGGTCCAAGTACACACACTGTAATGGTTTATGTGAAATTAAGAGGGGGTGTCTGCTGCGGGCGCTTGGCAGTGGAAACTTTGATTTGTTGACAGATGTCACAACAAAGGACATACTGCTTAGTTTCTTTATAGAGACCATGCCACCAATAACGGGTCTGTAAGATTGAAATTGTAGCCGCCGCACCAGCATGTGCAGATGCCACCCCCTCATGCGCTGCTTTAATCAATTGTGGTCTTACATCTTTGTTAGGGATTTCTCGTACGCCTAAGCCTGGTATCTTAACTTCAGCGTTCAGCATACTTCCCATGTGATAATGATATTTGAAATCCTTTAGGATGGGGCGTACCATCAGCCGTAGCTTTCACGGCAGCCCGAATGTCTGCATCTGGTTTGGAACTCATACGAGTCACAGCAGCTACTGCCACTGCTGACTTTGCGGCTTCATCAGCCAATGTGTTTCCAGCAACATGTATTCCAACGCGCTGGTGTCCAAGTGTATGTACAACATGGACATTCGGTAGCATCTCTTTCAGGTCAGCTACTTTCCCCCACAGTAGTCTGTGTTTAATGGTGTTGCCTTTGGAGTCTCTGAACCCATTCTGGCACCAATAATGCAGGTATTCATTAAAGGACTGGACACAGTAATACGAATCATAAACAATCAGCGTAGGCTGTGCTGGATCCGTGTGTTCCAGTGCCATCAGCAGAGCTTTTAGCTCAGCCAATTGTGCTGTATAATCCTCTAGAGTCTGTGTAAAGGTATGTAGAGGACAAAATGTATCCCCTTCCATATAGCCACTTACGACTGCGCAAGCAGCAGAATATTGATGTTTAGTTCCAATTGCAGGTTGTGCAGAGCCATCGGTGTACATGACTCTATGATACTGATCAATAGGCAAGGTATTTGCTGGAACTGGGTATTCTACTTCATGTCGTAGGAATTCCTGAGTTTGTAACTTTGGGTCGAAAATGTAGTCTACGTCAGTGGCTGTCAAAGACGTAGTCCATTGTATCCAACGTGGATGTAGTGCTTTTGCGTTCGGAACGCTAGCCTTTGTAACATTCTCTAGGGCTGGGATTGGAGAAACGACAACAATGTGTTTGCCTTGGACAAGATGTCTTTCTTTAATGACAGCCATCTGTACAGCAGTGAGAATTTTCTCTGTGGGAGCAAAACGTTGTTCAGCTGCTGAATACAAATGTGATTTGTACACAATCGGGACTGTCGCACCTTCATTAAATGTCACAGAGGTGAAACCGATGGCCCCAGCTATTACCCTGATGACCAAATGTGTTTTGTTGTCCCTTGTGTGTAAATGTTGTGCTGCAAGCATGTCTGTCTGCAAGTTTCTAAGAATTCGTGTGTTCAGTTGTCCAGAATTTACTTGAAAAATCGGGACGTATTAGGTCATATAAAGGTTTTATGCGCATAGCACAATCTGGAAAGTAGGTTCTTCCAAAATTTAAGAAACCCCAATAATGATTGGAGTTTTTTAATCGTATTCAGTGGTTGTAACTTTGTGCACTTTTCTAAGAATTGTGGCACTACGTTGTTCCATTAACTTGACGGCTCATATCCTAGAAACAGGACGCTGAGGAAGGCTATTTTTTTTAATTTTTTTAATTAAATTCGTAGCCAAAATCGGCAAACCCCACAACAATGCGGGCTACCCGTCTTAAATGTTGTAGTAATTCATCATCCATGAGATATATACCATCTACATAGGACAATGCTTCAGGTTCGATCTCGTGTAAAATGGCAGTGACACGAGCCGCGAACAGTCCTGGGCTGTTCTTATACCCCTGAGGTAAACAACAGAATTTCTTCTGAGAGCCTAGTGCGCTAAAGCTTGTTAAGTCTCTGCTTTCAGGCGCTATATTCTGACAGAAAAACCCACTGGAAATGTCTAGTGTTGTTTTGTATTTTTACACACTATGTTGCTCATTAGTGCAGTGCCATGTGAGTTTTGTATAGCATAGGTGCGTGAATGACTATTTAGATGTCTGTAGTCTAAGACTATTCTGTATGAATGGTCTGGTTTAGCTATGGGGAATAAAGCGTTATTCATTGGCAAGACACAGGGTTCAATCACACCCTGGTACTGTAATTGCATGAGTATTTCTCTCACTGGTGCTTTGGCTTCATGTTTTAGAGGATACTGCGGTTGTGGCTGAGGTTCACTTTTAATGAGAATTACATGGTAGGGGGAATCCTTATCCCATCCTACGTGATTTCTGTATAGTGCAGGTGCTTGTGCTAGAGCCCATTGAATGGAATAGGATTAAGCTAGTTCCTCTGGAACAAGGGGCGAGAAGGAAGGCTTAGTGACATCTTCTCCATATGGGCAGGTACGGACAAAGTTAGGTGGCCAATCTTGTTCGGCCAACAAGACATCATACACTTTTACTATGCGATCCCAAAAGATTGCGTCTATTGTACGTTCAATATCTCCTTCTAATTGTAGCGTTACTTTGTACACCCTATCAGGTGTGGAGACACGCATATCCGCTGTTTCTACTTGTATAAAGTCATCAGTTGCTTTCACCTCCAGATTCTTTAGAAGATTCCGTAAACTATTGTGACCTCTGCTGCGCTGTCTAGCAATGCTAGAGCCCAATTCTTGTTCTTCAAGAGGACCATCTTCCTGTGTGGCATGTCGGACTGCGACTGCTGCCAACTTTTTCTTTTTGAATTGTGGTTTTTGTTGGGCAGGTTTCTCTTCCTTTTTAACAGAAACCTCAGAAGAGAGTTGTGATTCCTGTCTTGGTTTCACATACTCTGTTCTTTGCTCCGATTGCCCACCTCTCTCATTTCTCTTTTCCGATGTGTCCTGAAAGGAACGAGATTGGCGTGTACCAGTATATTGATATCTATCAGGCGTTTTGATATTATCTGTATTTCTGAGATTACACCTATTCTGTGTGGTCTCTGTGCACGGAGATACTCCCCTTTCTTTTTTAGGCGTTTGTTGCTTTTTATACCAGCATTTCTTCTTACCCTCAGGTGTTTGTTTGAGGTTATCTTTATTTGATTTACCCTGAAATTGAGGTTTTGGTGGTCTGGCCCCTAGGCTATCTCGACCGATACTTGAATAAGTCTCTGCTATTATTTTAGGCAGCTCTCGTTCTTGATCTTGTTGCAGAACATCACGAAGCTGCATGCGCACTGCAAGTGCGACTGCTTCCCCTTTAAGGTTACTTAAAATGATTGAGTACACTGTGGCAAAATTGCCCATCAATTGCATCCCCAAGTCTAGGGCCGGGGCAGCCCCATATTCATCTTGAATTTGTTTCAGTACTTCCGGTAAATTGGCAAATGCTGGTGTACTGTGTGCGGTTGTATAGAGCGCGGCAAACACTGTGCCCAATGTATTACAGTTTTCTACTGTAGGGGACATCCCAAAAGGCAAGCACATCATTAATATTCTATGTTTATCCTGAGGTCCCGTATGGGGAAATACTGCCTCCAGCGTATACATTTTCTGTGCTAACCAAAACGGAGTTTCCTCCCGTTTGGCGGGTACTTTGCCCATAATCGAATGTACAGTCGCAGGATTTATACCTGGCGTTGCTGCATGTGGATGTGCTGGAGCAGCACGTGCTGGGTTTGTATTTAATGTTTGCATCACGAATTGTACTAATCGTCTATAAATTTCTATTAACTCAATGTATAAGCAACAAACCTCAGCTACTGCTAAATTTTCAACCACAGGATGTGGTGTTTAGGTGCCCAATAAAGGCCAGGTAGGACCGTCATTGCTTAGTGGACCAAACCTTACTGGTAATATTGTATGGGGTATGGCGCCATCAAGCTCATTATTATGTTATTGATAAGATAGAGGTATCTCTAAATATGCGTACGCTCTGTATTGTCCAGGCACGTTCGCAGGTGTATATTGATGAAGTGTATTAGTGTTCCCATCAACTGCTGGAAATGTGACCCAAGAGTAAAAAAGTTCTGTTCTATTAGCTGCATGGGCGTCCACCACAAATGTGACTGGACTCCCCTGGGCCATTAGGCCATTTGCTAGTAAGTGTGCTGTAAGAGGTTGTCTCATGTTAACAGCTATTTGTACATGTTGGGGATTCACCATGATAGTAACACTATTAGTTCAGAGAAGGCACACCAAAATGGGGTTTCCTTTTAAAGTTCAAGCTTGAACAACCGCCAGTTGTAGTAGGATTACTTACACAGCTGTGGTGGAAATCGTCAGTACCACGGACGTCTCCGCTTACGGCATTGAGGTGTCATTATATATAATGAGACAGAGATACTCCGCAGGACCTGAAAATTAGAGCCTGACCAAACGTTGCCGGCGCCATGTCGCGTAGGCTCTCAGTATTCTAATGAGACTACTGGATTTTGAGCAGCAAGATCGTCCACGGTGTGGGAGACTGAGTCTGACCCACTGTGGGTGACACCTGTCGCTCTAAATCCGGGTTTTGCTCCAGCTAACTAGCAGTGCCTCGTGTCTCCCAAAAGGTAGAGATGATTGGGCAGCCGAGCGCATGACTTATCATACTTCTCAGGGAAGTCGTGGTCACCCAGGTCGCATCCGGTTCTCTCATTCGCAATTCGGTCTCATATATAAATGACAATGAAAGCAGTATAGGTTTTAAAGACTGGTTTAATAAAATGAGTGCATTTTAGATAGTAAAGCATGAGCTGCAATAACCAGAACGACACAACATGACAATATTTAAATGGTGACAATGAGAGTGAAGCATGAGAATAATGCTATCATATTTTCACTAGAATCGATGTACTATTTTCTATCTGAATCATAATTTGAGAACAGAATGTTGAGCTCTAATCCTGCCTTTCAGGTTCCCCCAGGAGGACATCGACCCTCATACCTGAGCAAAGGCCAGTAGTCTGCGTTAGCATCTTCAGCAAAGCATTCTGCAATCAGCATACAGTCGTGGTTCCCTGGCTTGAATCTCCCTCTTGACGTGTAATGGGACTAGGAAGTGTTTTTATAATAACACAGCTAAAGTTCTGAGAAAATGTCCCTACGTAAGGATGTGTATTTTCTACGAACGTTGGAGACTAAACTTCTACCACGTTCACCGGCAATATGCCAAACTGTAGCCTTGACTTAAACACAAAGTGATCAAGAATGTCTTGTTTGAGAACACAGTGCTGGGCTAAGCAAAACAGTGAGATAGAAGAAATTAAAACAAGACCATAAACTAGTTATTGTAAAAATAACAATGCGAAGCCGAATAAAATATATCTAGATCAAAATGCACAGCGGCATAGTGTATTAAACTAACATGCATGGAGCTATAACTAAAATGGCTACACAACAGCCCTTGACGAAAGAAGAGAAAGATCTACGTAGAAAGAACAGACAATGCCTGTACTGTGGTCCAAAGGTCCATTTCGTCAAAGAATGTACAGTAAAACCGAAAAGCAAACAAATTCCCACCAAGAAAGTGGTAGCAAATGTACAAATCGAGCAGGAAAACTAGAACACCCAAGGTGTAAAGAAGGGTTACTCTTGGGTGTAACCATGGACCCTTCACAGTCAAGACATCTAACGTTAGACCTAGAAGTGCTAGTGAAAAAGAAGAGTTATCTAAAGTAGGCCTTAGTAGACTCCGGGGCTACTAGTAACTTTATTGATGCGCAATTGGTTCAAGCATGGGGGATCCCATGCAAGAAGAAGAAAACACTTGAAATAGTACAAGCCGTAGATGGAAAGCTCTTAGCTGGAGGTCCAGTGACTCTACAGACCCTCCCCTTGTCTGTGATCTGTAAAGGGGGGAATCAAGATACCAAACACATAGAAAAACTAATCTTTGATGACATCCACGCTCCTCAGTATGGGATTATCCTTGGATTGCCATGGTTAAGTTATCATAACCCTGTAATAAACTGGCAAGAAAGAAAAATCAAGTTTTCTTCACTCCTGTGTAAAGAAAAATGGGGGTGACTCCAACTCTGGCGGGCGGCGGAGGCCGCCCGCCAGAGTTCCCCCGACAGAACACCGCTCCGCGGTCCTAAGACCGCTGTGGTGATTCTGTGTTTCCCGCTGGGCTGGCGGGCGACCGCCAGAAGGCCGCCCGCCAGCCCAGCGGGAAACCCCTTCTCACAGGGAAGCCGGCTCCGAATGGAGCCGGCGGAGTGGGAAGGTGCGACGGGTGCAGTTGCACCCGTCGCGAATTTCAGTGTCTGCTAGGCAGACACTGAAATTCTTTGTGGGGCCCTCTTACGGGGGCCCCTGCAGGGGCCCCCAGGGGCCCCACGACACCCCATACCGCCATCCTGTTCCTGGCGGGCGAACCGCCAGAAACAGGATGGCGGTATGGGGTGTCGGAATCCCCATGGCGGCGCAGCAAGCTGCGCCGCCATGGAGGATTCCATAGGGCAGCGGAAAACCGGCGGGACACCGCCGATTTTCCTGTTCTGACCGCGGCTAAACCGCCGCAGTCAGAATGCCCTGCGGGCACCGCCAGCCTGTTGGCGGTGCTCCCGCCGACCCCGGCCCCGGCGGTCACCCCCAATGTCTCCAGACAGCGAGTGTCACAGTTCCTCACAAATCTCACATAGCCACAGCCGCTGAAAAAGACGTAACGCTGCCCTGGCAGTACTCATCCTTCTTAGACGTATTTGATGAAAAAGAAGCAGAAACCTTGCCACCTCACAGACCATATGACTGCCAAATTGATCTGACTCCTGGTGCTATACTCCCTAGTTGTCGTGTGTACACCCTGTCAGAACACGAAAACCAACACCTAAGAAAATACTTAGACAAATTTGTAGCTAATGGCTTTATTCGCCCCTCCAAGTCTCCTGCAGCATCTCCTCTTTTTTTTTGTCCCCAAGGCTAATGGGGATCTTCGAACCTGTATAGACTACAGAGGATTGAATAAAATCACAGTAAAAACAAATACCCATTACCTTTGATTCCTGTCTTGCTGGATCAAGTTAAAAAGCCCCAAATCTAGACCTAGTTAGACCTAAAAGGTGCTTACCGCTTAGTCAGAATGAGAGAAGGCGACGAATGGAAAACCGCCTTTAAAACTCAATATGGTCTGTTTGAATACACAGTAATGCCTTTTGGACTTTGTAATGCACCAGCAGCGTTCCAATTCTTTCGTAGTGGAAGCAGATGCTTCAGATGTGGCAATTGGTGTAGTGTTATCACAACGTAGTAAAGATACTGGTCAGCTACACCCTGTAGCTTACATGTCTCGAAAACTGAACAAGGCTGAACGAAATTATGTCATCGCTGAGAAAGAGCTTCTAGCAATCCGTGATGCCTTCAAAGAGTGGAGACACTATTTGCTAGGTGCCAAGTACACTATCACACTATGCACAGATCATTGCAATCTCCAGTTCATGAGTTCAGCCAGACTTTTGACGCCTCAACAATTGCGGTGGATGCTGTTTTTTACCGAGTTTGATTTTGTGGTAACCTTCTGTCCAGGTAAAGACAATCGCAAAGCAGATGCTTTGTCCAGACAAGATTCTACTGTGTTACCCACAATCCAGTCCCCATGAGCTATCATTGTTCCAGACAAAATCCTTTGTATCATCAAAACAGAAGACTTTTTTGATGAAATTTGTAATTCTTTCACCATTGAAAAATGGCAGAAATGGGCTCAAGCAGATCCCAAAAGATCAATCAAACAAGCCCTAACTTTTCATGATGCATGTTTATTTGTTCCAACTACCAAGTTGCGTAAATTAGTGTTTCATTGGTTACACGTTATACCTACAGCAGGTCATCCAGGTATTCCTAAGACTCTTGAACTAATACAACAATATGTTTGGTGGCCTACTTTGACAAAAGACGTCAAGCAAATGGTAGCTAACTGCGAAGTTTGTGCTTGCATCAAGACAAGTCATTCAAAACCAAAAGGGCTGTTACATCCTCTCCCAACTCCACTCCAACCTTGAGAACACATATCATTAAACTTTATTACAGGACTACCAGTTGTTCAACTTCACTCAGTAGACAGTCTCAATAAATATGCACATTTCATTGCTTGCAGGAAATTGCCTAGTTCCAGTGAATTGGCAACAATACTTCAAAATCGAGTGGTCCGTTATCACGGATTACCAAAAGTGATTCTCTCTGATCGAGGGTCACAATTTGCCTCTAACTACTGGAAAACGTGGTGCAAGAATGCTACAAGTTACATCTACACTATCTACCAGTTATCTTTCTCAAACGGATGGCCAAACTGAGAGACTAAATCAAACATTGAAACAATACCTGCGTGCTCACGCTGAGAAAGCACTTAATTCTTGAAAATCAATGCTTCGGTTAGCTGAACTGGCCTACAATAACTCGTATCATACTTCCACTGGCACAATGCCCTTTTTTGTTCTATTCGGCTGTCATCCTGATACTTTGACAATCACAATTCCACAAACCCAGAAACAAATCCAGCAACATCTAGATAAAGCAAAACCAACGTATAAAAAACATTATGACAATAAACATTGTTAAGGACCACAATATAAGCCTGGAGACAGAGTGTGGTTTTCCACACGCTATATTGATTTCAAGAAAAAACATATGTTTAATCCCCAATATATAGGTCCTTACACAATCCTTCAACAGATCAATCCAGTAACCTATAAGCTGAAGTTACCAAAATCACTACGTATTCATCCAGTGTTTCATACTTCTCTCCTGAAAAGAGCAGTCCAAAAAACACGATCTCAACCAGCTCCAGTTCTAGTACAGGGAGAATTGGAATACGAAGTAAAACAGGTTCTGGATTCAAAATTTAAAGGTCGTAATCTCTGGTATCTTGTGAGAAAACAGGGCTGATTGCAGAGGCCCCCTAACTTTTTGCCCCCATTTTCAACTTTTTGCTGGTGTTTTCCTGACTCTGATGGTGCCCTGGGTACTGCTAACCAGTCCCAGGGCCTGTGCTCTGTGTAAAATGGATAGGCAAATTAGGCTAATTATAATTGGCTAAGTTAACCTACCTATATGTCCCTAGTATATGGTAGGGCATGTAGGTTTAGGGACCACATCATAGGTGGTGCACCCATAGGTGCACTGCTGAGGTGCAAGTGTCATTTTAAAGGCAGGCCTGCCTTGTTGGCTGCTTTTAAATTAAAGTTATATGCAAATTCGACTTTGAAATTAAAAGTAGTTCCAAAGTCTTAAACGACCTTATTTTTACATATAAGTCACCCCTAAGGTGTGCCCTATGTGCCCCTAGGGCTGGGTGCCATGTAACTATAAGCAGGGACTTTATAAAAATAGTTTTATAAGCCCTGGTGAGGTAAAAACAGCCAAATTAGTTTTTCCCTCATTGTAGTAAATGGCCTTCATAGGCTAGAATGGGGAGACTTTGTTTTAAATTTTAAAGTCTCCTTAAATGATGCATAGCAAGAATTTGGTATCAAATTAATTGTTGTAATAAATCCCACAACTTCCAGTTGTGGGATTTAATATAACTTGTTCAGGTAAAGAGTTTTAGACTTTACCTAAAAAGTTGCCAATTTCAGCCCTGCATTGTTTTTGCTGCTGTGCTCTGATTGGCCAGCCTGTAGCAGCTTAGCCAAGCTGCCTTGATGAGGTGTGAAGTGGCCTGGCTTCACACAAAGGAAAGTGCCTCTGGGAGGGAATCTCCCCTCAGCAGATGGTGAGGCAGGAAGGGGGAGGGCTGCCAAACTGGTCTTCAAAGGCAGAGAAGGACATTTGGAGCAACCAGCAACACCCCCACATCCTGCAACCCCAGACAACTAGGTGCCCCCTTGATTAGATTAGGAGAGGGCAGGAGAGGGGTGTGTTTATGATTTTTAGCCACACCAGTGGGTGGGCTCAGCCAGATGTAACCTCCAAAAATCAGATTCAGCCATGTTGGATTTTTAGAGAATGTTGCCCTCTGGGATGGATTTTTGCCACACTTCCCAGGAAGTGGTCATCGCAGGGGGAAGGACCCTGCCCCTGATTGGAGAACCAGGACCCCCCTGCTTTTCACCCAGGAGCAAGGATAAAACTGGCAGACCTGCACCCACACCTCAGATCCCCATCAGATTCCAACAAGGAAGAACTAAAGGAGAAGAAGGACTTCCCTGCTGGACCCCTGGCCTGCACCTGGAACCTGCACTCAGAAGGACTGCACCAGCTGCACACTTGGGCTTCACCACAAGAAGGACTTTGCCTGGCTTCAACTGGTTCAAGGAGGGACTCCGTGTTTGCTACAGGTGAAAAATTGCTAACCAGAGTCCCCTGCACCAACTCCTGAAGAAAGCGACCAGCTGACCACTGCCCAGTGGCCAAAAAGGACTTTGCGCCAGGTGCATTCTGGGAGTTGTAGTCCGCACCCCCCAAGGACCATCTCAGAACTTCTGGACCCTTGGGGTGAGCTGTGGACCCCAAAAGAACCTTAAAAGGACATCTGGGTGAAGCCCCAGAAGTTTGGAGAATTTTTGTAAAAAAGCTCCATAGAGGGACCGACCCGCCGCGGCAACTCTAGCCGGCTTGCCTCAACCGCGACCCGGCCTGATTTGGTGGTTGGTCCTGGTAAAGAAAAATCTCTGAAAAAGAGACTAAGGTGGTGATTCCAACTCTGGCGGGCGGCGGAAGCCGCCCGCCAGAGTTCTCCCGACAGAACACCGCTCCGCTGTCCTAAGACCGCTGCGGTGATTCTGTGTTTCCCGCTGGGCTGGCGGGCGACCGCCAGAAGGCCGCCCGCCAGCCCAGCGGGAAACCCCTTCCCACGAGGAAGCCGGCTCCGAATGGATCCGGCGGAGTGGGAAGGTGCGACGGGTGCAGTTGCACCCGTCGCGAATTTCAGTGTCTGCTATGCAGACACTGAAATTCTTTGTGGGGCCCTCTTACGGTGGCCCCTGCAGTGCCCATGCCATTGGCCCCACGACACCCCATACCGCCATCCTGTTCCTGGCGGGCCACTTTAACACTCTGACCGCCACAGCGGTACAGACAAGCAGCGCGGCGGTCACCGCCAACAGACAGGCGGCAGACAATGTACCGCCCACCCTATCACAACTCACCAATCCGCCACCTTTTCCGATAAAAACACGGCGGAAACAGACTACGAACGGGAAAACGCTCACATATACACACTCCACAAGGAATCAGGACAGCATGGAACCAGAATTAAACATCCTACCAGCTATTGTCTACCTGCTCATCTACCACGAGTACGAACGCCGGCGCGGACGACAACGGTGAGTACTGCACCGACGACACAGGGGAGGGGGGAGGAGGAAAGCTTACGGGCACACATACGCCAAACCCCCCCCCCCCCAACTATCCACACACGAATGCAGAGCAACAACTCAGAGGTTCATTGAAGTCATGGAAAATCATCTATTTTAAATTTTAAAACAAACAAATGAACAGTGCAAAATCTAAATACATAGGCAAGAAGTCCAGCTCAGTTTGTTAAAGTTCCACAGTCCGTGGGCCAATGTCCTAAAACTCATGGGCAAAGCCCACACAGGAGACCAGATACCGTTGGAGAGAACACTGCTGGGGCATCAGATGATAAAACTACAGGCACCTCAGGGGGAAGGGAAGGGGGGGCACCTCAGCCACATGAGTCCACGACGCCAGATCCACGAGGGGCCTCCATGGCCACTGTGCCATCCTGGGGAGTGCAAAGCCACAGTCTCACAAATCTCTACAGTGTGTGGCTTGCCCACTGTGCCATCCTGGGGAGTGCAAAGCCACAGTCTCACAAGTCTCTACAGTGGGCGGCTTGCCCACTGTGCCATCCTGGGGAGTTCAAAGCCACAGTCCATCAGATAGATAACCGACTCCACTGGTATTGGAGGAGGCAGGGTGCTCAGAGTGCAGCGTGAATACCACCTCGACACAGAACCGGCACTGTCAATGGGCCAGCGGTGCTTGAGACGGCGGGGCCCAGCAGAGCGGTGCTTGAGACGGCGGGGCCCAGCGGAGCGGTGCTTGATAGGAAGGGCCCAGCGGAGCGGTGCTTGATAGGAAGGGCCCAGCGGAGCGGTTCTTGAGACGGCGGGGCCCAGCGGAGCGTTGCTTGATAGGAAGGGCCCAGCGGAGCGGTGCTTGAGACGGCGGGGCCCAGCGGAGCGGTGCTTGAGACGGCGAGGCCCAGCGGAGCGGTGCTTGACAGGAAGGGCCCAGCGGTGCGGTGCTTGAGACGGCGGGGCCAAGCGGAGCGGTGCTTGACAGGAAGGGCCCAGCGGAGCGGTGCTTGAGACGGCGGGGCCCAGCGGAGCGGTGCTTGACAGGAAGGGCCCAGCGGTGCGGTGCTTGAGACGGCGGGGCCCAGCGGAGTGGTGCTTGAGACGGCAGGGCACAGTGGAGCGGTGCTTGACAGGAAGGGCCCAGCGGAGCGGTGCTTGAGACGGCGGGGCCCAGCGGAGCGGTGCTTGAGGCGGCGGGGCCCAGCGGAGCGGTGCTTGACAGGAAGGGCCCAGCGGTGCGGTGCTTGAGACGGCGGGGTCCAGCGGAGCGGTGCTTGCCAAGAAGGGCCCAGCGGTGCGGTGCTTGAGACGGCGGGGCCCAGCGGTGCGGTGCTTGAGACGGCGGGGCCAAGCAGAGCGGTGCTTGACAGGAAGGGCCCAGCAGAGCGGTGCTTGAGACGGCGGGGCCCAGCGGAGCGGTGCTTGACAGGAAGGGCCCAGCGGAGCGGTGCTTGATAGGAAGGGCCCAGCGGAGCGGTGCTTGATAGGAAGGGCCCAGCGGAGCGGTGCTTGAGACGGCGGGGCCCAGCAGAGCGGTGCTTGACAGGAAGGGCCCAGCGGAGCGGTGCTTGACAGGAAGGGCCCAGCGGAGCAGTGCTTGAGACGGCGGTGCCCAGCGGAGCGGTGCTTGATAGGAAGGGCCCAGCGGAGCGGTGCTTGAGACGGCGGGGCCCAGCGGAGCGGTACCTGTCTTGGCAGGGCCCTCTTCAGCGGTGCTCCTCACGGCGGGGCCCTCTTCAGCGGTACCTGTCTTGGCGGGGTCCTCTTCAGCGGTACCTGTCTTGGCGGGGCCCTCTTCAGCGGTGCTCCTCACGGCCGGGCCCTCTTCAGCGGTGCTCCTCACGGCGGGGCCCTCTTCAGCGGTACCTGTCTTGGCGGGGCCCTCTTCAGCGGTACCTGTCTTGGCGGGCCCTCTTCAGTGGTGCTCCTCACGGCGGGGCCCTCTTCAGCGGTACCTGTCTTGGCGGGGCCCTCTTAAGCGGTGCTCCTCACGGCGGGGCCCTCTTCAGCAGTACCTGTCTTGGCGGGGCCCTCTTCAGCGGTGCTCCTCACGGCGGGCCCTCTTCAGCGGTACCTGTCTTGGCGGGGCCCTCTTCAGCGGTACCTGTCTTGGCGGGGCCCTCTTCAGCGGTACCTGTCTTGGCGGGGCCCTCTTTAGCGGTACCTGTCTTGGCGGGGCCCTCTTCAGCGGTGCTCCTCACGGCGGGGCCCTCTTCAGCGGTACCTTTCTTGGCGGGGCCCTCTTCAGCGGTACCTGTCTTGGCGGGGCCCTCTTCAGCGGTACCTGTCTTGGCGGGGCCCTCTTCAGCGGTGCTTGTCCTGTCTTTCAAGGGAGCCAGACCTGGCCAGGACTCCCCGCTTAGTCGCCCTCCGACCGTGCGGTTGCTGGCCCCTCCTGTGATGGAGTCCTGGGCCCGTGGGTGTCCTCCATCACACCCGGTATGGGGCTGGTGGGGCCCTCCTGGTCCGCGCGCCTGCTGGCTGACTTCTCCGCCCTGCTGCCCTTGCCCTCCTTCGAGGAGGCTCCCTGGCCCTTGCCTCCCCTTGATGTTGTGGCAGGTGACGGGCCACGACTACGCTCCGTGGTGGCAGCCGTCTCTGCCTTCTCGCGCCTGCCCTTTGTTTTTCGGGTTCTCTTCCCAGGGGGTGGGCTGGCTGTCCCCTTGCTGCTGGCCGATGTATCTGCACTCGGGAAAGGTGGACTCCAAAACCCGTGCACATAGGTCGCCCTCGAAGCAGGGCTGGTGGTGGCTGAGGTGCTCTTAGGGCTCTTACCAGATGGAGGGGGTGGGTCAGGTGAGGCAAAGAGGTCCAGTTTGGAGAGGAAATGTTTTTTAGGAGCAATGGGAATGGTAGGCGCAGTGGGTATGGGAGTGGAGGAAGAGGATGTGGTTGTAGGAGAGTCAAGTGTGCTGTCTTTGGGTGCATGTGCCTGTGACGTAGGCTGTGGTGAGGTGGATGGCTGTTGGGTGAGTGGCTGCCTGCGTTTGTGTGTTTTGGAAGAGGGGGTGACAGACACAGTGGGAGAGGACACAGGGGACGTTTAAATGGCAGTGGGGGTGGTGACTGCACGTGTGCGGACTGTACTGGAGGGTGTGCTGGTGATGGAAGTACTGGCTGATGGTGGTGTGCATGCAGGTGTGAGTGGAGACATCACAGGGAGGGAGGAGGGAGACGAGGAGGAGGGGGACACAGAGGTGGTAGTGACTGTTGCCATGTCTGCATCTGGATGTTGTTTGTGTGAATGCTTGTGGGATCTGTGGTGCTTATGTTTGGATTTGCTGCCCTTGGCTGTTGAGGTGTGTGCAGGCTGGTCTGATGGTGTGGATGGGATAGGCAGAGGAACAGGAGACTGGGACTGGGTGGAGGCAGTTAGAAGAGGGAGGCTGGAAACCGGGACAATGGCTGCCGTCAGTGCTGAGGCCAGAGCATTGAACGATCGTTGATGGGCAGCCTGACCCGAATGAATGCCCTCCAGGTATGCATTGCTCCGATGCACCTCCCTTTCTACACCCTGGATGGCATTCAAGAGGGTAGACTGCCCAACAATGAGTGTCATCAGGAGGTCAATGACCTCCTCACTGAGGGCAGCAGGGGTAACTGGGGCAGGGCCTGAGGTGCCTGGGGCGAAGGAGATGCCCGCCTTCCTGGGTGAGCGGGCACGGAGCGAAGGCCGAGGGGCTGCTGGGAGGGCGGGGCTGGTGCGCTGGGTGGCGGCTGTACCTGTTGTGGCGGGGGGCACGGATGTTGCCGCTACCGCAAGGGAGCTCCCTTCCGAGGACGTGTCGTTGTCGCTGACGTCTCCACGGGTCCCCGTTGTGGAGCTCCCCTCGCCCTACGTGTCACTGGTGAAATCGGTGTCTGTAGCATGGCCCTCCGGGGCCATGTGAGTTGCAGCTCCCTCGTGCTCCGATGCCACTTCTCCTCCGCCTGATGATGCTAATGCACACATGCACAGGAAGATAAAGAAAATGGGTGGGGGGAGAAATAAAGACAGGTTGAGTGCATGGATTACTGTTACCGCTGGCGGACAAGACAGACACAGAAGCCCCCTGCACTACGCCGCGCAATCGGGGTACACTACTCAGTACTTGTGACTAGGCCTACAGGTCTATGGACAACAAATGCACACATGGGTGATGCAGGGCCATGGATAGCTCGACTTGGCACCCTACAGAGGTGGGGGGCGGGGGCACAGGGCCATGCCTAACGGAGGGGACTAGCCTACAGAAAGCGCCCTGGCCTTAAGTCACCCACAGCCCTCCTCCCCAACCCAGACACCTCCACTGCGCGCAAAGATAGCAGAATGTGCTGATACTCACCCCCTTGTGTCTGCTGTGATGTCCCCACGCGCCCATCCAAATCGGGGTAGGCCACCGCCAGGATCCGGGACATCAGGGGGGTCAATTGGCGGCTGGCACCCCTCCTACGTTGGGAGGCCATCCCCAGCAGAGACTCTGCGGTCTTCCTGGTCCCGCGGCAGATGTCCTCCCACCTCTTTCGGCAGTGGGTGCCCCGTCTGTTGTGGACCCCCAGGGCCCGGACGTCCTTGGCGATGGCACGCCAAATCTCAATCTTCTGATGGGCGCTGACCTATGTGACATGTACAGGGTGGGAAACAAAATATCATCACTTTTCTGCATGGTAGATGTGAGTGGCCCCCCCTCCCCAACCTTGCCATGTGGCACATGCTCTCATCTGTCATGCGTTGCAGTCCTCATTCGCTCCCCTCCCCACCATCTTACATACACCCCACTCAACACAGGCATAGCCCATTCAACGTGCACCCAGTGTACTCACCTGTTGGTCTTGAGGACCGTAGAGTAGCGCATACTGGGGGAGGACCCCATCAACAAGTTTCTCCAACTCTTCTGAAGTGAAGGCAGGGGCCCTTTCCCCAGTCGCAGCAGCCATAGTATCTCCCAGACCGAGGTCACAGCAGCACTTGCAGTATAGGTCCTCTCCTGTGGATGATCAGGTCTCGAGTGATTAAGCAGCTAGAAAATGGCGGTCACGCCCGCGGCGGTGCGTACCGCGGCGGTGCGTACCGCGATCGCCGGCGCACATCGTCATTGGCTACTGAGACCCATAGGGTTCAATGTTAACCAATGCGGCTTCGCACCGCGGTCTTCGACCGCCTACCGCCACGGTGTGCCACGCCAGCGCAGTGACCTCACATCCCACTGTCACACTTCACAGGTCAGGCAGCCGCCATTTCAAAGGCCCACATGGCTTAATTTCTACTGCGTCACACAGGCCTAGGCCGTGCATTGCCACTCATACACGCCTTTCACTGCATTGCGATTAATTGACTGTGCTAGCTGTTTGAACGAACCTGTTGCTTGCTTGACTCGGTACTCCATGTTGTCCTTCCTAGGCACCGTCCGCTGGGACTTGCGAGGAGAAGGATGAATCCTCCTGTGTACCGACCGCTGGTGGACCTGTCGACAATGGAAGAACGACATATTATACTTCGTTACAGACTTAACAGAGCCACTATTCATGAACTGTGTGCCCAGCTGGAGCCAGACCTGATGTCCCCCATCCGCCAACCCACAGGGATTCCCCCTCTGGTGCAGGTTCTGTCAGTACTGCATTTTTTGGCAAGTGGGTCTTTTCAGACAACAGTGGCCATGTCATCAGGGATGTCTCAGCCTATGTTTTCTAAGGTTTTGTCCAGAGTGTTGTCTGCCCTGATGAAATACATGCGGAGATACATTGTTTTCCCTGAGGAGGATGAATTGGCTACAGTGAAGGGTGATTTCTATGCCCTTGGACATATCCCCAACATCATTGGTGCCATTGATGGGACCCATGTGGCTTTGGTCCCCCCCAAAGGCAGTGAACAGGTGTACAGAAATAGAAAGAGTTATCATTCAATGAATGTCCAGGTGGTCTGTTTGGCAGACCAGTACCTCTCCATTGTGAATGCCAAGTTCCCTGGGTCAGTGCATGACGCGTATGTTATGCGAAATAGCAGCGTCCCCTATGTGATGGAACAGCTACAGAGACACCGTGTGTGGTTATTGGGTGACTCTGGTTACCCCAACCTCTCCTGGCTATTGACCCCAGTGAGGAATCCCAGGACAAGGGCAGAGGAACGCTACAATGAGGCCCATGGGCGAACTAGGAGGATAATTGAAAGGACCTTCGGAGTCCGGAAGGCCAGGTTTAGGTGCCTGCATATGACAGGGGGATCCCTAATGTACTCACCAAAGAAGGTGTGCCATATCATCGTGGCCTGCTGTATGCTTCACAATCTTGCATTGCGACGCCAGGTGCCTTTCCTGCAAGAGGATGGTCCAGATGGTGGGGTAGTAGCAGCTGTGGAGCCTGTGGAGAGTGAAGAGGAGGAAGACGACGGGGACGACACGGACAATAGGGATACAGTTATCCAACAGTATTTTCAGTAGCACACAGGTAAGATTCACCCACGCCATTTTACATTTACTTGAGCCCTCCTGCGTCTCTACTTTCTGTGTTTCCCACAATTTCCTTTAAGCTGAATTGTGACTTTCCCGTCACTTTTCAGAGCTGTTTGACCAACTGCGGGACTTCTGCTTTGTTTGCCCATGGACTACAGCTTGCTGTCATTGGTATGTTGTCATAACAATGTCACAGAACAAAATTGCACCGTTATGTGTAAAACATAATAGTAAAATAAAAGCAGACTCCTGAAATTTTAAGTGCAATAGGTGATTTATTATAAGTGCTACATATAGGTACATGATAGTAAAATGGTGATGGGTGGGGGTGGAGTAATGTCCATGGCAGAGTCCAGTTCTCAGACACACAGGTGCATTGTCCATATGCCTGTGGAAGGATGGAGCAGGGGCAGTTCAAGGTTGGACAGGGTGACAATGTGGGACAGTGGGATGACATCAGGGGGTATCTTATGCTGGCGGGGGTCTTGCAATCCTACTCTGTCTTCTTGTGTGATCTCAGGTTCCGCTTGCGGGGTGGTTGTTCTTCGGCAGGAGGTGGGGTTCTGGTGGCCTGACGTTGTGTGGGGGCCTCCTGTCCACTAGCGCCGGCGGAGGTGGTAGGCTGTTCCTGGCCTTGGCTGGTGACAGGGGCCCTTTGGGGTGCCACATGGTCCCGCAATGTGGTGACTATCTGGTTTAGGGCCAGGACGATGGTCCCCATTGCGGAACCGATGTTCCTGAGTTCCTCTCTGAACCCCATGTACCGTTCCTCCTGCTGTGCCTGGATCTCCTGGAACCTGGCCAGTACCGTCGCCATCGTCTCCTGGGAGTGGTGGTATGCTGCCATGATGGTGGTGAGGGCCTCTTGGCGAGTCGGTTCCCTGGACCTGTCCCCCCCCTGTCGCACAGCAGCCCTCCCAGTTCCCCTGTGTTCCTGGGCCTCTGTCCCCTGGCCGGTGTGCCCACTACCACTGCCCCCAGGTCCCTGTTGTTGTTGGGGTGGTGGGTCAACCTGGGTGCCCTGTAGTGGCGGACACACCGCTGATTGACGTGTCCTGGAGACAGAGGCATGGGCCCGCTGGGTGGGAACTGTGCTGGTGTTCCCAGAGGGGGTTGGGTTTGGTGTAGCCTGTGGCTGTCTGTGGGGAACCGACTGTCCAGAGGTCCCCGATGGGCCGGGCTGGTCATCTGGGTCCAGGTCGACAGAGCTGATGTCATCGCTGGGGGCCTCTTCTGGGGGTGGGATGGACATCTCTGGACCCTCCGTGGCGGTGTGTTGGCGTTCGGGTCCTGCAGGGGTATAAGGGTATGGTTATTGGTTCTGTGTGTGGCTTTTAGTGGGATGGATGGGTGTCCGTGTCTCCAAGTGCAGGCATTCCTGTGTGGGGGCTTTTGTGAGGGTGGCTTGTGGGGGAGATGGTGATGTGCAGTGGGCATGCTTTGGTGATGGGTGTCCATGCTTTGTGGTCGCATACAGGTCTAGGTGTTGGGATGGGTGGGTTGTGATGGTGGTACATTTGGAAGGAGTTGGTGTGATGGGGGTGGGGGTGAGGGTGGGGCTATGTGCTGGCATGCAGATGGGGTGGGGGTGGGAAGTAGTAGTAAAGATTTGCCTTACCAGAGTCCATTCCTCCGCCTACTCCTGCGAGGCCCTCAGGATGCAGGATGTGCAAGACTTCCTCCTCCCATGCTGTGAATTCTGGGGGAGTAGGTGGGGGTCCGCCGCCAGTCTTCTGCACCGCAATGTTGTGCCTTGATACCATGGAACGCACCTTCCCCCGTAGGTCGTTCCATCTCTTCCTGATGTCCTCCCGATTGCGTGGATGCTGTCCCACCGCGTTGACCCTGTCGACTATCCTTTGCCATAGCTCCATCTTCCTAGCAATTGTTGTATGCTGCACCTGTGCCCCGAAGAGCTGGGGCTCTACACGTACTATTTCCTCCACCATGACCCTGAGTTCTGCGTCAGAGAACCTGGGGTGTCTTTGGGGTGCCATGGGGTGGTGTGGATGAGGTGAGGGATGTTGTATGTGTTGTGGAGTGTGGTATGTGTGGTGGTGTATGGTGTTTTGTGCGTTGTAATTGTGTGGGTGATGTTGTGATTAGCCTCTGTGTGATGGTCTACTCTAAGCAGTGCTGTCTCTCTCTCTCCTTGATTCGCAATTGTGTAAGTAAGGGTTTGTGGGTAATGTGGGTGTGTGTTTTATATTGTATTGGGTGTGTGGGAGTGGTGTGTGTATGTGTCTCAGGTGTGTATATTTCAAATTGGCCAATGTGGTTGTGTTTTGTAAGGGTGTGTGTATTTTGACCGCGGCGGTGTGTACCGCCAATGGAATACCGCGTTTGAAAGACTGCCGCGTGGATTCGTGGGTCGTAATGGTATGGGCGTATTTCTGTTGGCGTGACGGTGGAGGTTTGGTCATCGCCTTTTTTTCGCTGACCTTTGGTGTGGCGGACTTTTGAGGATGTCGGGTTTTTGAAGGTTTGCCAGTTGCGGGTCAGAATGACCGTGGCGGGTTACCGCGGCCGCGGCGGTGTTGTGGCGGTCTTCTGACCGGCGGTAATCGCCTTTTCCGCCGAGGTCAGAATGACCCCCTAAGTGTGAAGGTAAACTTTTAACCGAGGCCTCCCGCGACCTGTAACCGAGCAGGGCTCCATCGCGGTCGGCCTGAAACTTTGACTTTGCCCCGGTCGAGGTGCAACCAGATGACCCGATTGGCGCTTTTTCTTTCTAAGCGCTAGAAAAATAATAATTCTTTAAAAATTCATATCTCCGGTTCCCTTTATCCGATTTTATTCGTTTTTGTGTCATTTTAAAGATAAAAATATAAACTATTTTTATAAATTGGTTTTGGATTTTTAAACTGTTTCCTGTGTTTTATTTAATTACTGTTTTGTGATATTTGAATGCTTTACACACTGTCTCCTAAGTTAAGCCTTGACGCTCGTTGCCAAGCTACCAAGGGTTGAGCTGGGGTTAATTTACTGAGACCTAACTGGACCTAAGTGGAGGTTAGTGGCTTGTTGCTAGGTGTAGGTACCTACCTGCCCTTACCAATAACCCATTTTCCAACATATCTAATATCATGGAAAGGTTACGGTCCAGAGAACAACTCATTGGTCTCTGCATCTGACATTCATGCTCCACGACTAGTGCAGCGTTTTCATCGCCTAAACCCAGACATGCCAGGCCCTAGAGCACGTGCGGGAGGAGGGAGTACTGTCAACATCAGGACAGTGCGCGCTCTACGGGCGCCGTAATGCAAAAAGCCAATCCTTATGCAATGAAATAATTCATGCATTGTGTGTTGATGCAGTTTGTTAACCTTTTGCATTGCAGAGATTTCTCTTGAAATGTCATAAATGCTGTTTGCAATGTATTGTTCATTTTCAAGGTTGCAGGATTACAGTGAGTGGTTAGGGTGTGGTCCCTATTCTGAGCCCTTCCAAAATCCTTTCCTGCAGTCTGGCTGGGGGTGGCACGTGGGCGGGGTCTGGATCTATTTAAAGGACCCAGCCCAGCTCCACGTGCTCACTATTCAGAGGTCCTGGTGCAGAGCAGCAGCATTTTCCTGAGCTCCTGTTCCAGAGGCCTGCCTAGGCTTTTCCAGGCCCTGTCCTCATTATCTTGGTGATCCACAAGCAGGGCGGAAAGGTGGAGGTCGGGTTAAACCCCCAACTCCGTTTTCAGAAGTTGGGGGTTTAACCCCACCTTTTGGTTAATCACGTGTGTGATTGTTTTCTTGGCATTTAACTCTTGCAGTACAGATCGGCAGAGTGCGCGATCATTTCATGGCATTTGAATCTTGATATACGAATCAGCAACAGTGTCCACAATTCATTCTTGGCATTTAACTCTTGCAGTACAGATCGGCAGAGTGTGCGATCATTTCATGGCATTTGAATCTTGATATACGAATCAGCAACAGTGTCCACAATTCATTCTTGGCATTTAACTCTTGCAGTACAGATCGGCAGAGTGTGCGATCATTTCATGGCATTTGAATCTTGATGTACAAATCGGCAACAGTGTGCGCAATTCATTCTTGGCATTTAACTCTTGCAGTACAGATCAGCAGAGTGCGTGATCGTATCTTGGCATTTAAACCTTGATGGTTGAATCGGCAGCAGTATGCGCGATTCATTCTTGGTATTTAACCCTTGCAGTTCAGATCGGCAAAATGCGCAATCGTTTCTAGACATTTAAATTCTGATGGTTGAATCAGCAGCATTGTGTGAGATTCCTTCTTGGCATTTATCGCTTGTGTTTCAGATCGGCAGAGTGCACGATCACTTCCAGGCATTGAAATCTTGATGCATAGTTTGGTATTAAAGTGCATAATAATTTATAGACAATTGAATTCTGAAAGTCAGAACGGAGTGTGATCTTGCAGTATCATTTATGGGTCTATCGCAGTTCATTCATGAAAACTAATGTGTTCATTGATTCTTGTTATAACGTAATGGCTATTCCAAGAACTAACTTGAGAAAGTTCAATGTTCAGAGCATAAGATGGTATTCTAAAAAACGCTCATATGAAAGTTTGCATAATCCTTCTTTATTATCCAGATACCCAGAGCTAATAAGGTCATGTTATAGAAAAGCCCTTGATCATTCATGTTATCAGTATATAAATATTTGGAACAAAGTTTATGAAAGTCAATGTGAATAATCTTGCTATTGTGTTCTTAACTCTTGCTCCCACAGGACTCCTTCCCCGCTGCTCCCAACCTAAAACCCCCTCCCCCACTTGGCCATTCTTTAACTCTGTGGTATGATAGCTAGTAGAGTTTGGAGCTGCCAAGAGGTGGACATATTGGGAACAGGCGCAAACCCTGAGGATCCTGTCTCCCTGACAGCCACACCAAAATCCAAGGACAAGTAGGCCACACCTAAATCCAAAGACAAGGAGGGCCTCCTAGAAACCATGGCCAAGGAGGCCCCACAAGAAACTGTGCCCAAAGACCCCCATCTGGAACCCGAGGCCATGGAGAAGGACCCCGGACCAGAGGCCAAGGAGCAGCATCCTGAACCAGAAGCAAAGGAGCAGGATCAATAACCAGTGGGCAGGCAGCACCCTCCGGAACCAGTGGGCAGGCAGCCCCCTCCAGAACCAGTAGGCAGGAAGCCCACACCAGAACCAGTGGACAGGCAGCCCCCTCCAGAACCAGTGGGCAGAAGGCCCCCTCCAGAACCAGTGGGCAGGAAGCCCACTCCAGAACCAGTGGGCAAGAAGCCCACTCTCAATAAGTGCCCCCCCTACCCTCTGTCCCCTGAGGTGCCTGCCCATTTCCAACATGATGCCCCAGAACAGTGGAGTCCCGTTGTTGTCAGGAGTCTGGTTGGGGCTTGGACTGTGCCCTGTGGTCATATCTGACTTTGGACTGGCCTTTGGGCCTGCACGTATTTATTTCCTCAGTTGTGTATGTTTTTGCATTTTACATATTCATACAACAGAAATACATTGGTTGGAATTGTGTATGTGTCCTGGGTTTATTTACTCTGGGGTTCTGTTACTGTTATTTTCCTCTGCATCTGGTTCTGGGTGTGTGGAGTGTGTATGGTGTGTGTTGTGCGTGTGTATGTCACTCTCCCCCCACTCTCTCCCTTCTTTGTGTGCTAGATGGCTGTACTCACCGTCATCGTCTTCATCGGCGTTGGTGCTCCAGGATGGCTATGGCGTGGTACAGCATCGTAAGACTTGCAGTGCTGGTTCCATGGCGGCCGCGGACTCCTGTGTGTCCCTGGAGGTAAGTGTCTCCTTTTATATGATGTGTTTCCGCCAGGCTTTTGGTGTTGTTGCTACCGTCCCAGAAATCCTGGTGGTGCTCTATGTCATAATATGGTGGGAAGATCCTTGTCTTCCGCCTGCCTGTAGGTGGCTACTGGCTACCACTGTGTTCGGTGTTTGTATCACGCTGGCAGTTAGTGAGGTACATTGGCTGTCTATGGGAGGGCTTACCGCCATGTTCATTATTTGGCGGTCATTACCGCCAGCCTGTTGGCAGTGATACCGCCACATTAACCCTGGCAGACAGAAGACTGTCAGGGTCATAATGACCACCTCAGTGTCTTCACAAACAAAACTCAATCTGCCACATATGATATGAATCCATAATCCATATTAGAGAGACAAGTCTAACACCATACATGCTCGCATTGGGCATCACAAGATGAAATACTTTCCATACCAAACATAACACAATTCCATGACACCACTATTTCATTTACACCGACATATCCATACAGTCAGCATACACCCTTGTCTTGGAGGACACTTGGACCGTCCACAAAGTTGGATACTGCAAACAACAGCAAGTGGATCAGCAAGCACGCTGAAACACACACAACTGTAGGCAGACAACACAAGTCATTTTGGAGCAACATAAAGGTATAAAGGGAACTGCAGGAAAAATGAATATAAAAAAAAAAAAAACTGTTTGGTTTTATTAAATTTTATGTTTTTAAAGTCCAAGTCCTTTGGCCAGTCCATGTGGTTCTGCAGAGGCACATCCCTCAGCCGTCACTTGACTCCTAACTGCCTGGGAACCTCCACAGGAAGGGGCATCAAGTGGGCAGGCAGGCACCTCAGGGATCATCTTTTTAGGGAGGGTTGGATTTGGGATGGGTGGGTTTGGTTTTGGGCTTGGGAGGGGTGGACTGCTTCTTGGGTGGGAGATTCCGATGATGAAGATGATGTTACAGTCTTCCCCGTTGCATTCCCTTCCCCCTATGGGCCACTATGTCCCTCTGTGTCCATGGTGTCTTGACCCGTGGCCTCATTGCCCGATGCATCCCCACTCAGCTGTGCCCTGGCTCCTTCGCCTTTCCTGGACTGATGCTGCAAATTCAAAGAGAAATAGGGTCATCATATGTCCATGATCACTCTGGCACATACATGTGCCATAGCATAGGAATGCATGCCATCTGAACTGTTGTGCACAGTAAAATCAGGATCTCAGACAACTGCAGTTGCATGGCTGAAGTTACGCAATCACAGTAACCATTATAAATGTAGGAGACCTCATCACCCTCAAAGCTTTGCCCCATTGAGCAGATCTCCGTTACCTGTTGTCATTCAATAGTAGGCCAATGCCAAGTCCATTCCCACAGATCCCACACAAGGTCATGCACACATCTATTTGTTACATACATAATGGCCCAACAATAAGAAATGATGCTCCAAAATCCTGCCATTTTGCTGAGTACAATAGCTTGGAGAAGGTGACATGGAAATACTCATATCACACTGGAAGGAGTTTCACAATGCACACTTCACCAAGTGATATTTGTCCCATTGGAGTCTTGGAGGTAATACTAATGTTGCACATATAGACCATTCATGTGGTATGGAAATGGACACTGTAGACATCATTTGCAATATGTCAGGGAGAGAGGTCCCCAAAATCCACACCACAATGAATCAATAAGCCCCAGGGTAATTAGCACAAATGGCTGGCACACCTTACAATGACATACTCTGAGTGCATCGATAGACACCATTAGACAATTGGATCTTGGAGGAAGCTCAGGGATTTGCAAGTGCTTGTTGAAGGTTCTCAACATGTTTCCCAATTGTAAGCTACATCATTGACTCCATTATGGTCATGCAGACCCAGATATCTGTCTGTGGATGAATGTTTGTCCCCAACCACATGTGATTTCACCATAACTGCAAATCCCTCCATGATGGATGCCAACAGGCAGGTAACAAACCTTACCCATTTCACATGTGTAGTGCACTTTGCTACATGCTGCCACATCAATTGCATAGAAATGCACATTGTGGTTGAAAACTCCACGCCTACCTGTCATGTCCCTTATTGCTGCTGCAGTTGTACATGCCAAATGACATGCCACAACTCATGAAGGAATGTGTTAGCCAATACGCAATGGTGACACACTCCTGTAGGCACAAGGAATGTTGGAAACAGTGATGGCACATAAATCATGTCAATAGAACTTCCCCACTTACCAGGGGAAAGTATTGATCTGTTACTGCACCCAAAGTACAATGTATGCTCTGTTACATGAACAATGGCCATCTCATATTACAGACCGTAGTGAGACACCAGCAACGGTAATAAGCTGAAGACAACTAGCTTCTGGGTGGCAGATACCAATATACTCATTTAACCAGACACATGACGGAGGACAGTGATTCATCATTTTTTTACCTTTGGTCTGTAACATTGAGGAGTAGTGCTCTGTTGCACAGGGTTTACACCCATTACAACAACAAACAGAACTTGATTGATCACTGAACTCAGCCATATATCGTACCTGGAGAGCAAGTTATTTGTGGATTGTGCACAGTTGTGTCCTAGGTCCTTGGGCCAATAGGCAAGGCACATCAGTATACAACACATGACATGTCTACACAAACAATCACTCATGTACTGTGTTACACATGGCTCATCCTTAATTGTCAGGGGGAGCTGTCAGAGCCTAACATATTCACTTGACAAAGTTACAGTCAGGAAAATGCCCTGTACTCACCCCCTTATGGGTGTTGTGCTCCCCTCAAATCCACATCAAGGTCTAGGTAGGCCACCACCAGAATGAAGGCCATTAGGGGGGTCATAGTCCGACAGTCACCCTGCCCACATTGGAAGGACAGCCCTGCTGGACCTCTGTAATTTTCCTTTTCCTGCAGTGGGTGCTCCACGGCTGTAGACCCCCGAGTCCTCACATTCTTAGAGAGGGCTCTCCATAGGTCATTCTTTTGATGGCCGTTGACCTGCATGGATGCAAACAGAAAATTAAGAGATTGTAATCACAGGTTTCATCACAGTGGTTGAGGCAAATACCTGTCAGTAACACCAAACTAGGGCTTTTCTATTTGCCAAACTCCTCAAGGGTGAAACACACAGGCACTAAGTTCAGGGACATGACGACTGGCATATATATTTATATCTGCAGACTAACCCACTACCCTGCTCATGGCCTACAATGACTAAGCAAACTTACTGACATTTGGTAGCCAATGCTCTAGCAACCTATACTGTGATGTGAGCCACTATGAAACATTACACACCTATTTGGCTTCTGGACGGTAAACTCCGTAGGCATGAATGGACCATCACGTTCATACTCTGTGAGAATGACTCACTGAATGCAGTCCCTACCAGCAACTGCCAAAGTACAAACATAACGCATAAATAACAATCAATGGGCTGGCATGGTGGGTACGGAAAGTGTCTTCCTTGTACGTGTGGACATGTAGCCTAACAAATGCAGACTCATGGCACTTTAGGGGTTGAGGTTCTCTGGTATGTACCTGTACCACAGAACACTCTTTTGGGCATATGTATCCATCCTCCAGAGATGATATCCAATAAACAAAGGCATGAATTGTACTGTTTCTGCTATGTGACCAAGCTACTGAGTCACATATCATGGCCTCCCAGAAATCAGCACACTGTCTGCACTGTGGGAGTGTCAGTTATGCAATACGCCTGTACTGGACAAATATGCCTGTGATAAGGTGACAACGTAGCTGTGGGAGTAAGGGATGTGTCTTTAGTCTAAGATACACATTGACAATGATGCTAAATGCATATATGGACTAGATTAATGATTTACCTCTGAACCCATTCCTAATCTAGTCAAAGGAATGAGGCATTCAGGGCAGTTTTTTCTTACCAGAGCCTCATATTGACCACATGACAGGGTCTGCGGGGGTAAAGGGAGTAGGCACAGTGCAACTGTTGCATAGCCACAGTGACTCTACCACATCCTAGACTATGTCCCATTCAGGGAGAACCATTAAACAAGCCCTGGTCTCTGCAGGCTGAGTTGATAGAACCTATATGACACTTCATTCCTATCACTTCCATGTGTGACAGTACATCATGTAGTCAACAACAATTTGACATGTGGCAACCTGAAGGGCAGAGTGACATGATATGCCCATATGGCTCTCAACTGACTCATGCAATATGCATACACTGCTCATGCAGTTATGCACATATATGTTGTCTGACATTTACAATAATCATGACGAAAGAGATGCAGGCAGCAATGTCTCCTTACCTTTTTATGTGCATCCAACAAAAGGAGGATTTAGGACCCCAAAAACCTCACACTACACAATGTGACCTAACCTAACATATGACACTGGCCTCCAATACCTGCATATTGTCCATCCCATTGGTGCCACACAGAATGAAACAACGGCACATGAGTAGTCTAACTGGTACACAGGGGCACATTACAGCCTACAAGGAGGGGAAAGATGGTGAAGTACAGAGAAAATTGTGCGCATGAGGTACTTACCTGCTCCTCTGATGAGCCATAGAGCTGTCCATACAAGGAAAGAAGCTCATTAGCCAGCCTCTTCAGCTTTGCTGGAGAGAAGGCAGGGGCCCAGTCATCTGCTGAAAGTGGCATGATTTCTCTCAGAGGAGGCATGCAGCAGCTCAGGTCATGGAGGTGTTGCTGGCAACACTGTCAGGAGTCAAGTGAGTGAATCTGCGGAACATGGTGACAGCTACATACGCGGTTCTAACCGCTGGCGGACACAGCCATTGGCCCATGACCGCCACTGGCAAAAATGTTAGCCTATGGTTGTGTCTGCTGTCGTTGCAACCGCCTACTGCCATGACGACTTCGTTCGGTGCTCGCGGGTGGTTCCTAATGTCCAGTAGAGTAGGATAGGAAGCCGCTATATTTACGGCCTGAAATGCTGTATTTGGTGTTATAAACTGCATCAGACCTGCAAAAACAGAATGTTTAACCTCACAAATATGTTTATCCTGTCTTGTCATGTAGGTCCTACTACTCAAACACCATTGTAGTATGTTGCAGGGCACAGATGGCATTTAACAGTGAGGCACAGACCAACACCACCAGCTGTCATTTTGGCGGTCGGGATTATCAGTCACATTTCGAAGGGCAATTTTCATCTTTGAGTCAGGTCCATATACATGTTGTCAACATGTGCAGAGAACCATGGGGGGTCATGTGTGAATCTTGTTTTATTTGCAGCTGTGATGTGTACTGGTTGCCATGTCTATCCATTCAGCATGCCTTGTTACATGATATCATGTATGTTGCTGTGGGCACATTGACTAATGTTAGTAATCATGTCTTTTCATACATAGGTAAACAGGGAGAGGGAGGATATGACAACCTTCTATCTACTGCCCACTGCAGACCATCAGACCATGGAGCAAAGTCACATAATAACATTTTATCGCATGGATAGGCAAACAATCGTGGACTTATGTCATTGGTTCTAGCCAGATCTTATGCCAGCTATTAGTTAGCCAACCAGCATACCACAGATTGTATAAATCATGTCAGTATTGCACTTCCTAACCCCAGGGTCCTTCCGACATATAGTGGCCCTATCTGCTGGTATGTCCAAACCTATGTTTAATCTGGTGTTAAAGGATGTCCTACCAGCAATGTTGAAACACTTGGACAACTGTATCTGGTTTCCCTGACATGAGGATTTATCCCATATGAAGGCTGACTTTTATGGTTTTCAATACATCCCACATGTGGTTGGGGCTATTGATGGCACACATGTTGGCTTCGTCCCACCACAGGTCAATAAACAAGTATATTGCAACAGAAAGAACTTCCATTCCATCAACGTGCACGTTCTCTGTTAGCAAATCTCTCCATTTCACATGTCTGTGCCCGTTATCCGGGTTCAGTCCATGATTCCCTCATAATGCATCATATCCCAGCTGATGTCACAATTGTACCCAGAGAGGGCCTGGTTGGTTGGAAAGTCACATCTGTCCTGATTGTGGATGTGCAGTGTGCGGTGCTACAATCATGAAGTGAGTGACTCATTGTTGCACATATGTCCCATTCCTTCACAGGAGACTCCCCATGTCCGAATAGTCCTTGGTTGTTGACCCCACTAAGGAATCCAACTACTCCAAGGGAAGTCTGCTTCAATTAGGCCCATGGAAGAACAAGGCAGGTAGAGGAGTGGGCTTATGGGGTCCTGAAAGACAGCTTTAGGTGTCTTGACTGGACTGGTGCAGCCCTCCTTTACATACCCGGAAAAGTGATTCAGATCACTGTGGCATGCTGCATGCCCCACAACATCACAGAGGACAACAGAGGAATATACCATACATCCCAGAGGAGGGGGAGCCTGCAGTGCCAAGTGAGGATGACAGAGATAAAGAGGAAGGAGATGACTTGCAGGAAGATCTCATCAATAGCTACTTTTCATGTGTGTCATGTGATGTAATGACTGTGATTGTACAATGAACTATAGTTGTGAGAATGTATGGAGTTGAGTGTTTTAGCAACAGCTACGAAGCTGATACTCTGCAATATTCAGTCGAAGAGTCAGCCTTTGACATATCCCCACCCTCATCATGTTGCTGTGTTTGTGTCAGTTTCATTCCAATGCAATAACATTTCCAGTAACTTGCTATGTGATTTGTGTAATAGGTATATGTTTAAACTTATACTTCTTGTTTTGTCTTTGTACAGGTACCTTCACCAGGACATCCACTTGTGGACATTTCAGATTTGTGACATTGGCAGGTATCTGATGCTGTTCTGACATAGAAAAGTGGACGTGGATTGTTCCAGGTAATATAAGTCACAGATGTGGGGTGTATGAGACCTGTGCCAAGGCAGCTTGCGCAGTGTTTGGGTGGAAGGCCAGAAGAGAACATTGGACCTGTTTTCTGTGCTGTGGTGGGCAGATTGTACCATGTATGTTATCATGTGGGCATGAAATATGTTGTTATCGATTGTGAGCAAGTCATTCAACCTTCTAATTTTCTAAACACTATTCTTGTATGACCTGTATATAGCTGTAGATGTGTTTCATCAATGAAGGCCCCAGTGCCTGTGCCACACCAATGACATGTTTATGTCAAAGCACCAGTTACATGGCCACTGGATTATGATGGGCATGTGACAAGGGACGGTTACACTGGCATCTGTCTGTATCTCAGATTATGTGATGTTGGATTACCTTGGTGTGGTATGTGATAAGGCTCAAGCTGCTGACATCATCCACTTTAATGTTTGCCTATTCTACAGGTCTGGGGGGCTGTACCCTGGAATATGTACTTTGACTAAGTCTGAGTCACACATTCTGATGTCACAAAGGTCCAGAAATATGGACAGACTATGGCCCTCATTACGACCCTGGCGGTTGATGGAGAAGTAGCGGTTTTACCGCCAACAGGCTGGCGATAAAAAATTTGGAATTATGACCATGGCGGTTACCGCCATGGTCATCCGCCACTTCTCCGATCAGACCGCCAGGGCAGAGACGACCGCTGGGCTGGAGACTTGGGTCTCCAGCCCGGCAGCCGTCACACTACCACCGGCGGTATCATGACCCGGCTCACCGCCATGGATTTCATGGGGTATGGAACCGCCATGAATTCCATGGCGGTGAGCACTATCAGTGTCAGAGAATTCCTTCCCTGGCACTGATAGGGGTTTCCCCCACCGCAAGTCCTTCCCCGACACCCCCCTGCCACCCCTCAAAGGTGGCAGGACCCCCCTCCCCACCCCCAACATCACATTACTGATTCGCACCCGACACACATGCAGGCACCACCAACACACATACCCACACACACACCAACAAACATGCCAGCAGCCAAACACAGTCATACACACACACCCACATTCAGACATACACGCACACATCCATACAGACATACATACAGACAGCCACGTACACATTTCCAAAAACACAACACCCCTGCATGCATACATGCACTCACACACCCCCTCTACATACTCACACGCACACCCCCATGAACACACACAACACCCCCCACCCCCTCCCCTAACAGACCATCAACTTACCTGGTCCGTTGATCCTCCGGGATGGGACGGTATCCATGGGGGCTGCTCCGCCGCCAGCACCCCGTCAACAGAACACTGCCATGCCGAATCACAGAATGTGATTCGGTGGGCGGAGTTCTGTTGATGTGGCGGTGGAGGTGGAGCAACCTCCACTTCCCCGCCCGACCGCCAGTATGGCTGCTGGCGGCTCTCCGTCCGGAAAAGGACGGAGGTCTGCCAGCAGTCATAATGCCCCGAGCGGAAAACCGCCTGAACTGGCGGTCTTCAGCACGGCGGTCCCTCAGCAGTCTTGTAAAAAGACCGCCGAGCTTGTAATGACCCCCTATGTGCTGCACTTGAATAAAATGTTTAGACACTTGTATGTATGTTTTGTGTGTGTACTAGTTACAATCCTGAGAAGGACACTGTGTACCTGTCACATATCCCTCTTTGCACAAGTAAGTTATGTCTTCATCATTTGGTTCACATGGTCTTACATCTCTACATAGAAAAATTTGGAAATTAAGCAGCAGACAATGAGTTTGTGATGGGTGAATTTATTTCAGTGCTGATGTAGTAAATAACATTTTGACAGAAAAAACAAAGTGAAGGTGTCTGTTATGGTGAATGAAAACATTAGAGTAGATGCCACACCATTGGGATTCGAAAGTCCAGAGTACGGCTTCCTTTGGAACTGGTGGGTAGTTCAGGATCAGTCAACAGAGTGAATGTGTGGCACACAAAGGAGGTCCTTTAGGAAGAGGTCTCTTGCTGGCAGTGGTGGGTGTCTTGCCATCTGCACCTCCTGGGTTCCTTATCACACGTCCCCACTTGCATGGTAGGGGATCTGCTGCTACAGAGGCAGGGGTATCTGGGGTTTGTTCCTCTGACAGGGCCTCCCTTCCAGTAGCTGCCCCCAATGAAGAGGGGCCTTGTGTTGATGCGTCAAAGAAAGTGGTAGAATGGTGTTGTGGAACTCAGTTCAGGGTGGTGTTAATGTCCCTTATCACCTCTGTTAGGGAGGACATGTTGGTACTGTGAGCCTCCCACTGTTCACATATATGCCTATGGATGTCCCTTTGTAGCTGCTTTATTTCCCAGAATTTGGTCAAGACCTAGCCCATCATGCCTTTGGACTCCTGATAGACCCCCAAGACGTGGCTGATGGTGTCCTGGTGAGGAGCAGTCCCAGTAGCCTCACCTAGCTGGCCACAGCATCCCTTCCAAGCACCCTACCCCCACGACCCTGTGCCCTTGCTTCTCCCACTGGTTTCTGGACCCTTAGTGTCAGAAATGTTGTGCTGCAAATCAGGATCCAGGACTGGCAGGCAAAAGATGGTAGACATTGTGCTCGGAACACAGGCTGGGGGAGGAATGATTGCCAGTGATGTAGAGGCAACTGAGCTGAGAGGTGTTAATGTGGCCATAGTGAGACTCACTGTTGGAGTCTGACCAGGTTTCCCAGATGGTCCAGAACCGTAATCTATGTCAAGACATCCAAATGTTTCTTCTTTACTAAGGGCTTCATCCAGGGGAGTAGTGGCAGTCTCTTCTGTGCCCTCTGTGTGTCCAGTGAAAGCTCAATGCTTTGATGTGAATGATACAATGTTACTGGTTGAATTGTGATTGCTACTTCCAACACTTTAGTGTTATAGTAAGTATAGACCTTGTACAAAGTTATTTTGCAGTTAATCTTATTGTGAAAAGATGCTGGTTGTATTAACCTGAAATGTGTGAAGCATGCCAATTCTATTGAAGTCAAGCAACTGCTAAAAAGTGCAGATCCTTAGCTCTTGGGAGGATGGCCTGAGAAGGCCATCTTGCCACCAGTGCAGGCAAACAGTGGATAGGCAAAATATGTTTTGGTCACTTTGAGGCCTGGTTGATTGTTATGCAGGCAGACCCAGGACTGTGTTGTATATGTTACCGGAGTAAACATGTGTCTAGTACGGTGTGAATGTGTCTGCTACCAATACTATTCTAGTGATGCATCTTGAGCCTTTGGGATACAATGGCCCTTCCTGTCCTCAATAGTTTCATCTTGGGTTAACTGGTCAAGATGGACCGAAGTGGCCTGACACATCTCAGAGTTGAGCATGATCTGTATCATGGTCCCTCCTAGTTCAGTAAACTTCAGTTGAGAGTTAGCAGGCAAAGGGATTTGGACAGGTGACCACTGTTCTGGTATTTGGAGTTACTGAAAGAGTGCCTCCTGGAAGTTGCAGTCACACCACTCTCCATACTTCACACACTTGACATACAGAATTCTCCCAGGTGATTAAACTTCAATTGAGAGTTTATAAATAGATCTGGGCAAGTGAACATTGTTTTTGTGGTTGTAGTTAGACACAGGGCCAATTGGGCTTAGCATTCTGGTCACTCTCTCTACTGCCCACCACCATACAAACATTACCCTCTCAGATAAGTAAACTTCATTTGAGAGATAAGACAAAGGGGCATTGGGGCATGAGAACACTGGGCTTGTGTTTGGAGCTGGAGAGACAGAGCCTTCTGGCCTTAGCAGTCATATCACTCCCTCTATTTTATACACTTGATAAATGCCAACCCCAAAGATGAGTACACTTCATTTGTCAGTTTAGAAAGAAGTGTATTTGGATAAATGAACACTGGACAGGTGTTTTTGAGTTATTGCATGAGTGCCTCTTGACCTTAGCAGTCATGTAACTCCCTGTGCTGCACACACTATACAAGTATCATCCTCCCAGGGGAGTACACTCCAATAGAGAGTTAGGGGTCTTTGGGCAAGAGAACACTGGGCCGTTGTTTGGAGTTACAGAAACAGGGCCTCCTGGAAGTTACAGCCAGGTCGCTTTCACTACTCCCCTATTCTTGACAAATGGTATTCCCCCTAGGTGAGTAAACTTAATTTGGGAGTTAGTTGCCATACAGGTATCTTTGGACACGAGAACTCCGGGCTGGTGTTTAGAGTTACAGAAACAGGGCCTCCTGGAAGTGCAGTCAGGTTACTCTCACTCCTCCCAAATACTTGACAAATTATTTCCCCCCAGGTGAGTAAACTTCATTTGGGAGTGAGTTGCCAAATGGGGGTCTTTGGACAAGAGAACTCTTAGCTGATGTTTGGAGTTACAGAAACAGACCTCCTGGCCTTAACAGTCATTTCAGTCCCTCTGCTACTACAAATGCTATCCTCCCAGCTGAGTACACTTACATTGAGGGTTTCCAAACAGGAGTCTTTTGATGAATGAACACTGTTATGGTGTTTTGAGTTGCTGAAACAGTGCCTCCAGTCAGCTGCTGTCAAGTAATTCCATCTAGTTCACACTCTTTTCTAATGTTCTCCTCCTAGGTGATTATACTTCAATCGTGACTTGACAAACATGGGTAGAGGGGCAAGACACTACTGATAAATGTTATCTCCCCAGGTGTGTACCCTTAAATTGATAGGTACCAAAGAGGAGTATTTGGAGAAGTGACCACTGGTCTGGTGTTTTGAGTTATAGAGCAGTGCCTGCTGGGAGTAGTAGTCATGTCGGTCCCTGTACTACACATACTGTACAAATGTCATCTCCCCAAGTGAGTACATTTTAAATGTGAGCTGCCAAATGGAGGTCTTTGGACTGGTGGACTCTGGGCTGGTGAGTAGAGTGATAGTAAAAGTGGCAAAAGGTGTCAGCATTCATGAGATGGCATTTTGGTGACATTTTTTGTGTTGTGCTTACCTGACTCCAGTCAAGCAGGTATTCCTGTCAAGCCCTCAGTATGCAAGATGGCCAAGACCTACTTGGCCTTCAGCTGGTGCTTGGAGACCAAGGAACGGTCCTTGGTCCTGAGGCCGTTCCATCTCTTTCTAATGTCCTCCCTTATCATCAGGGTGATAATGCCTAAGGCATTGACCCTGCTGACAATCGTGTCCGACATTTCCATTTTCCTACTGAGAGGAGTGTGCTGCACTTTTGCTCCAAACAATTGTAGCTCTACTCTTATTATTTCATCCATCATGACTCTTAACTCATCTTGTGAGAAACAGGGATTAATTTCAACATGGGTGACAGTGACAAACTAAAGAGGAAAAGTACCAAATGGTGTGACTGGACAAAAGTGTGTGCAGGGTGTTGAATAGGATGATGAACAAACGTGGTGCCTAGTATTTGTACTGTGTGGAAAATAATTTGCTCTGGCTTCTGTGTGTTGCAGTGTAAATGCAAAGGATTGAGGTGTGTGAAGGGGTGTGTTTTATAGTGCAGTAAAACAGAGAAATGTCCACTTTCTAAAAGTGGCATTCCAAAATAATAATAAAAAATCCAACTTCTCCAGCAAACCCAGCACAGGGGATTTATCATTACCATTCCAATTATATGAAACATAATGCAGCAACTCCTTTCTGATAAGGAATTACAACTTAAAAGTATATTAAGGATTCTTAATGGTGGCCTGTGAGAGGAGTAGTCCTCACAGTAATGAAAAACTACTTTGGGAGTTTTTCATTACCAGGACAAGTAAAACTTACAAGTATATGTCCTGCCTTTTACTTAAGTACCACCCTGCCCTATGGGCTATCTAGGGCCTATTCCTGGGGCGACTTATATGTTAAAAAAAGGGGAGACTAAGGCTTGGTAAGAGGTTTCAAATGTCAACTTGAAGTGGTGGTAAAACTGCACACACAGGCTCACCAGTGGCAGACCTAAGACATGTTTACAGGGCTACTTAGGTGGGTGGTATAATCAGTGCTGCAGGCTTACTAGTAGCATTTAACTTACAGGCCCTGAGTTTAAGGTATACCACTTCATAAGGGACTTTCAAGTAAATTCAATATGCCAATTGTGGCAATATTACCATTTTTAGGGGAGAAGCATGTGCACTTTAGCACTGGTTAGCAGTAATAAAATGCTCAGAGTCCTAAGGCCAACAAAAAGATACAGCAAAAAACAGGTAAAGGAAAAAAGTCTGGGGTATTATCAACCTAAGGAATTCCAGGTCCAACAGGCAAGTATTCAGGATTCCTTATTTGCAATTTCTTATTTAGAGAATCGCAATTTGCGATTCTATAAATGAGGTCGCAATTTTAAGGAATCGCTATTTTAGTGATTCCTTAAAATTACACTGTGAATGCCTTGCTTACATTAAGAAAGGTGATTTTGCATTTGCAAACGGCCGAATTTTGCAATTCGCACCATTTGCAAATACAATATTCTTTGATACATCTGGCCCTTAGAGCTTTATTTACAAGTAAATGACGCAGAGTGGCGCTGCAAGTCAGCTTGCTGAGTTGCGCAGCGGCATTTTGAAAGTGCAGGAATGCTTCATATTTACAGAAATACAAGGAATCCCTGTACATTTCCCAGACCTGGTGGACAAACTGCGGCCTAGCACCAACGCAGGCACCCTGGCACTATGGTGCAAGGGTGCCTATGTTGCTGAGATAATTGATTATGTGCATCAAGGGACACCTTCCTGCACATAAACAATCATTAATAGTGCAGAAAACAGCACACATAGAAAGAAGAAAAAATTGGGAGAAATACTATTATTTCTCCTGTTTGTGCCACTTTAACCGTACCCCTGAGGTGACGTAGGAATCTGATGCATCCCCAGTCTTGTAAATCTTGGAATGCGCCAGCTTCATAAGGTTCCATTGGTGTTGTGTGGGAACACCCACAGAAACACCCATGTAACACCCCTTTCACGCAGAGTTGTGCATGAGAGGAGCCCATATTTACAAGACCATAAAAAACCATGCAAGGTGACTCTGTGTGGCCTTGTAAATATGGGCCGGCACAATGCGCCACATAAGCGTAAAGAAAATGATGCTCCAGTGGCGCAGTGTGGAAAACGACATTAACATGCTGAAAATGACTGTGAGCCGGTTTATGGCGTCGCAAACCAGATACGTGCCGTTGTTTGACGCAATTGCAACAAAAAGCAGCGCCAACACAGCAAAATGTGCTAAGGAGAGCCAAAATGGATCCCAGATGCTTGCACAGACCCCAGGAAGATGACAACAGACCAGGAACCAGCCAGGAGGACCCACACAAGGCCCAGGACAGGGAGAAGAAGAAAAGAAAGTGTTGCTTCAGTGCAGAGGAGCAGGAAATTCTGGTGAAAGAGGTGACGGAACACCAGCAGCAACAGTTTCTCACCTCAAAGTTGCCAATTAGTAGGAAAGAGGCAATATGGCAACAAATTGTTGACAAGATCAACAGTGTGGCAGAAGTACAGAGAACAGTCATCAAGTGCAAGAAACGCTGGCATGACTGCAAGCACAGGATCAAGGAAAAGATGGGCAGGAACAGGAAGGCAGCACTGCAGACTGGAGGTGGGAGTCCTGCACCGCAGTATGCCCTGGACCACATGGAGGAGATGGTCGCAACCATCATTCCTGAGGAGATCGTCACAGGGATTCAAGGACTTGACAGCGCAGACTACCAGGAGACAACACACATGCAGGGTAAGTCGCATGGGGAATTAAAATGCACAAATGTGAACTGTAAGCAGGGGGGTGGCCATACCTACTACACAATGCATATAAGTCATGATATTCAGAGAGGAGCATGGGTAAAGGGGCACGGCACGGGGGCATGGGCTGTACAGAGGAAACCTGGGGCACAATACTACACTACACCAACAACCTTTGCATGGGGGTATGCTGCCATGCCAAGGATGTTGGAAAGGTAAAACCAGGCAAGGAGGGTAGGGTACAATGTTAAAATGGCAGCCCATCACACGTCAGCCGATATTCTCCCTACATTAACTAGGGCCCAATCAACAACCTCTGGCCAAATCTGCAAGTGGAATGTAACATTGACAACAGTTGCCACTACCACCTCTGCTGTGTGTGCAGGTCAAGTAGCTAATGACAGTAATGTCCCTATGGATCAAACACACCCAAATTAGAGGGTTCAGGATCACAACGTTATCAATACAAATCCTGTCAAATGTGATTGCCCATAGTTGTTACAAACATCAGCCATTGTCATAAACATTAGGAGGTACACAGCACTAATGTCATACCCATGCTGCATATGTCAGGGTCCACCCTGTGCCTGGGTCACAATAGCTCCAATGACACCATGCAACATCCCAAATGTCATACAGCTCATACAACAGCATTGAGGGGGAGGACACATGTAACTGGTTACAGAAATACACCTGCACAGTCAGAAGAGGAAATGGAGCACTGCTAGGACAATCAGTGCAATCCAATATAGCACACATTCCCCAACATCAGCAGTACACATTACCAATGCTGACATCCATATGGTGCAATGCCAATGCTATACATAGTATATACTAGGTCTCAACAACATATAGGTGGATGTAAAAGATCAGAGGCTGGGGCAGTTCCAGATTGTTAAGTGTGGTGCTAGTGCCATCAGGACACCCACAGCCAGTGCAAGGCCTCACCATGAGAATGGAAGTAGACGGAGGGTTGAGTAGGACAAGAAGGTGGAAATTAACAATTTTGCCAGAACCAACACCTAGAGGATGTGATGCTGACAAGTCCACAAACTGACCACAATACATGTGACAAGCAGGTGGGGCATAGGCCTGGGAGAATGCTAATATTAAAGACAGGAACAATGAACAGGAACCAAGATCACAATGTGAAAATAATCGGAAGGCAGGCATGTCACATTACAAATGCCTCAACACAGACAGACTAATTGTACCATATTTCATTGCAGAGGATGATGGCTCTTCTGCGGATACGCCTGTCCAGGACTACCCTGATGACATGGATGACGAGCTGACAAACATCAGCCAGCAGACCCTCCAAGATGTCCTTGGAACCCTCCAGACCCCACCTTCAGTCACAAGGTGGAGCACAGAACTAGCAACCATCACAGAGGACCCACCCACCACCCCAATTGTACGACCTGCCAGCTCCAACACAGCTGAGAACTCTGACGACCCTGGCACCAGCTTTGATCGAACTGTAGTTGGAGTATAGTGGAAGCTGGCCAAGGAGGTGTGGGTGAGGATGCAAACTATGGCAGCCAGCCTTGAGGGGGTGCGTTCGTGCATGATGTCAACTGAAGAACAGGCAGCAGCTATGCAAGGGCGAACAACAATCTTGCAGGAACATGAAAAAAGGTTGAAGGAAATCAGCACAGCTGTAATAGAGTTGACTCAACACCTACAACAACAATCCTGTCAACGCGTGCATGAATGCAATATTGAACCCCTCAGGGCCGACCTGGCTGCCTAAAACCGTGATGTGGCTGCTATTCTTAAGAACCAGCAGCTCCTCCTTGCTGCAGTACTGCCCTTAAGAGCCCCACAGTTGGCAGCTACCGGGAAGTCTGACTCCACATCTTCAAACGCTGAGGTGTGTGTTGCTCCTTCACAACAAACACCACCAAGGGCAGAGGAGACAACACACACATCAGAAGATGAAGACATGGAACAGATCACCTTCACCCGTAAGAGTACCCGGTAGAACTAGTCCCTTCCACATGGCCACCTGTTACCAGGTCCTGTGCTTTGTAACATTCCAGTCTTGCAACAACTGTACTCAAGCACTGTTCTTCAGCCCACTGTTTATCTTGTCACCCTGCCCTGTGATTGCCTCTCACTACCTCATTGGCAAATCCTGTCCCTCTGCACTGTCTGACACTTCACCCCAGCATGTACAATGACATGTCCATTTGCATTTGTGTAGGATCACAAAGGAAGATGTCACACTAATGGACTCACAATCATGGACAATGTACATATAGCACTACAGCACTTTAAAATAAATAGCACTTACACAACAACTTTGTCTCTGTATAATGTGACACATCAACCGTGATGGCCATCAGTGATGTTTACCTCATGTCAATGATTATTGATTTTCAATACACCTGACCTGAAAGAATGTTGGCTGATAACTATGCACAGTGGTCTGGATTGTACCATCATCTGCCCTTCCTAAGGGTTATTTCAGAGGAAAATAGAAACTATACACCAAAATGCTGTGTTGGACAGAATAAAGCTTCCTCAAGGGATGACTAAGCCAGAAAATAGTGCCTTCAATTTTTCTGCAAGCAAAAACGTACGTATGTGACATTTGCCCCAATTGTTACCTAACACACACCATACAGCATGAATAGATGTGTATGAGTTTCCACACAAATAAGTCACCGGGCTGAACATTGTAACAAATGATAGGTGTGAGTTAGGTATACCATACTGGATGCTATCACTCACCTTATAAGGATTCGCTTGGACATCAGGCTGCAGGCAGATTTAACAGAGTGTCCTCAATACCAAATCTGGTAGCAAAGTATGTGACATTGAAAACATACATCACAAATTAACCACACTTTGGGATCCATAGTAACCGTAAGTGGTGGGTGCAATAGATGGCCGAATCTTAGCTAAGTAGCTTTGGTGTAGCTGCCAATGTAACAGCTCAGTTGGGATTTGGTTACAGCCTGGGACACAAAAGCTAATACAGAAGAGACACTGTTCACTCATGCCAAGGCCCTGATCTACAAGGATTTGACACATACTGTAAAGGGTTACCTCAATATTTATTAAACAGTAAAAACAGAAGCTAAAACCAGGGGAAACACCTTACCTAACCCAAACTACTCTAACTACACATCACCCACAACTGTCCCTTACTAACCTAAGCTAAACTTACTTATCATATTTAACGAAACAATCTAAACATCAACCCCCACCCCCCTTATAAGACGGGACACATGGATTACAACATATACTAACCTAAACACATAGGGGGTGATTCTAACCCTGGCGGTCGGTGTTAAAGCGGCGGCCAACCCGCCAACAGGCTGGCGGTAAAAAAAATGGGATTCTGAGCCTGGCGGGAACCGCCAACACAGACAGCCACCTTAACACTCCGACAGCCACGGCGGTACAAACAAACAGCGCGGCGGTCACCGCCAACAGACAGGCGGCAGACAATGTACCGCCCACACTATTCCAACTCACCAATACGCCACCTTTTCCGGGGCGGGAGCACCGCCGATAAAAACACGGCGGAAACAGACTACGGACGGGAAAACGCTCACCACTAGGCACTCCAGGAGGAAGGAGGACAGCATGGAACCCGAATTAAACATCCTACCTGCTCTCGTCTACCTTCTCATCTACCACGAGTACGAAGTCCGGCGCAGACGACAACGGTGAGTACTGCACCTACGACACACGGGAGGGGGAGGACGAAAGGTTACGGGCACACACATATGCGACCCCCCCCCCAACTATGTACTCACCAATGCAGAGCACCAAATCACAGTGACACCACCCAAACACCCCTGAAAAATGCCAGGACATAATCAAATTTGGAATAAATATTTATGTACCAAAAAGCTCCTGAAAATTATCGTACAACCATGAAAGATATTCACAACAAAACTAATGACATACACATCAGTGTATAACTGAAGTACCAAGTCCTGCACATCCTACGAATTCAGCATGTCCGTGGGCCAAAGTCTTGAGAAATAAGGGCAAAGCCCACACAGGAGACCTGAGTCCTTTGGAGAGAACACTGCAGGGGCATCAGATGTAAAAACTACAGGCACCTCAGGGGGAAGGGAAGGGGGGGGCACCACAGTCACATGAGTCCACGACGCCAGATCCATGAGGAGCCACCATGCCCACTGGACCATCCTGGGGAGTGCAAAGCCACAGTCTCTCAATGTCTCTACAGTGGGTGGGCTGCCCACTGGACCATCCTGGGGAGTGCAAAGCCACAGTCTCTCAATGTCTCTACAGTGGGTGGGCTGCCCACTGGACCATCCTGGGGAGTGCAAAGCCACAGTCTCTCAATGTCTCTACAGTGGGTGGGCTGCCCACTGGACCATCCTGGGGAGTGCAAAGCCACAGTCTCTCAATGTCTCTACAGTGGGTGGGCTGCCCACTGGACCATCCTGGGGAGTGCAAAGCCACAGTCCATCAGGTGGATGACAGTCTCCACTGGTCAAGGAGGAGGCATGGTGGGCACAGTGAACCATAAACGGTGCTTGAGACGGCGGTGCCCAGCGAGGCGGTGCTTGAGATGGCGGTGCCCAGCGGTGCGGTGCTTGAGAGGAAGGGCCCAGCGTAGCGGTGCTTGAGAGGAAGGGCCCAGCGGAGCGGTGCTTGAGATGAAGGGCCCAGCGGAGCGGTGCTTGAGATGAAGGGCCCAGCGGAGCGGTGCTTGAGATGAAGGGCCCAGCGGAGCGGTGCTTGAGATGGCGGTGCCCAGCGGAGCGGTGCTTGAGATGAAGGGCCCAGCGGAGCGGTGCTTGAGATGGCGGGGCCCGGCGGAGCGGTGCTTGAGAGGAAGGGCCCAGCGGAGCGGTGCTTGAGATGAAGGGCCCAGCGGAGCGGTGCTTGAGACGGCGGTGCCCAGCGTAGCGGTGCTTGAGAGGAAGGGCCCAGCGGAGCGGTGCTTGAGACGGCGGTGCCCAGCGGAGCGGTGCTTAAGAGGAAGGGCCCAGCGGAGCGGTGCTTGAGATGAAGGGCCCAGCGGAGCGGTGCTTGAGAGGAAGGGCCCAGCGGAGCGGTGCTTGAGATGGCGGGGCCCTGTTCAGCGGTGCTCTTCTCCAAGGCGGGGCCCTGTTCAGCGGTGCTCTTCTCCACGGCGGGCCCTGTTCAGCGGTGCTCTTCTGCACCGCGGGCCCTGTTCAGCGGTGCTCTTCTCCATGGCGGGCCCTGTTCAGCGGTGCTCTTCTTCACCGCGGGCCCTGTTCAGCGGTGCCTATCTCCACGGCGGGGCCCTGTTCAGCGGTGCTCTTCTGCACCGTGGGCCCAGTTCAGCGGTGCCTATCTCCACGGCGGGGCCCTGTTCAGCGGTGCTCTTCTGCACCGCGGGCCCTGTTCAGCGGTGCCTATCTCCACGGCGGGGCCCTGTTCAGCGGTGCTCTTCTCCACGGCGGGGCCCTGTTCAGCGGTGCTCTTCTGCACCGCGGGCCCTGTTCAGCGGTGCTCTTCTCCACGGCGGGCCCTGTTCAGCGGTGCTCTTCTTCACCGCGGGCCCTGTTCAGCGGTGCCTATCTCCACAGCGGGGCCCTGTTCAGCGGTGCTCTTCTGCACCGCGGGCCCAGTTCAGCGGTGCCTATCTCCACGGCGGGGCCCTGTTCAGCGGTGCTCTTCTGCACCGCGGGCCCTGTTCAGCGGTGCCTATCTCCACGGCGGGGCCCTGTTAAGCGGTGCTCTTCTGCACCGCGTGCCCTGTTCAGCGGTGCCTATCTCCACGGCGGGGCCCTGTTCAGCGGTGCTCTTCTCCACGGCGGGGCCCTGTTCAGCGGTGCTCTTCTCCACGGCGGGGCCCTGTTCAGCGGTGCTCTTCTGCACCGCGGGCCCTGTTCAGCGGTGCTCTACTCCACGGCGGGGGCCTGTTCAGCGGTGCTCTTCTGCACCGCGGGCCCTGTTCAGCGGTGCTCTACTCCACGGCGGGCCCTGTTCAGCGGTGCTCTTCTGCACCGCGGGCCCTGTTCAGCGGTGCTCTACTCCACGGCGGGCCCTGTTCAGCGGTGCTCTTCTGCACCGCGGGCCCTGTTCAGCGGTGCCTATCTCCACGGCGGGCCCTGTTCAGCGGTGCTCTTCTGCACCGCGGGCCCTGTTCAGCGGTGCCTATCTCCACGGCGGGGCCCTGTTCAGCGGTGCTCTTCTTCACCGCGGGCCCTGTTCAGCGGTGCTCTACTCCACGGCGGGGCCCTGTTCAGCGGTGCTCTTCTGCACCGCGGGCCCTGTTCAGCGGTGCTCATCCAGCAGGTCAAGGGAGCCAGACCTGGCCTGGACTCCCTGCTCAGTTGCCCTCGGACCGTGACGTTTCTGGACCCTTCGGGGACGGACTCCTGGCCTCCTTAGTGTCCTTCTTCCCAGCTGGGATGTGGCATGTGGGGTCCACCTTCTCCGCGCTCCTGCTGCCCTTCCGCTCCTTTGATGGGGCTCTCGGGCCCTTGCCTCCCCTAGATGGTGTGGGTGGTGAAGTGGCCGCACATTGCTCCTTGGGGGCAGCCCTGTCGGTCCTCGCACGGCGGCCCTTGTTTTTGCGGGTCCTCTTGCTGGGGGGGGGGGCTGGACGTGTCCTTGCTGCTGATCGATGTGTCACTGCTGGCAAAGGGTGGGCTCCAGAACCCAGGCACAACAGTGACACCCGAAGCTGGGCTGGTGGTGGCTGCGGTGCTCTTGGGACTCTTTGAAGATGGATGGGGGAGCTCATCGGGGGGAAAGAGGTTAAGGTTAGCCAGGAAAAGTTTTTTAGGGCCTAGGTAAAGGGTAGGAGAAGTGGAGATGGAAGTGGAGGTAGAGGAGGTGGTTGTAGGAGAGTCAGGTGTGCTGTCATTGGGTGAAGGTGCTGGTGCTGTAGGCTGTCGTGAGGTGGATGGCTGTTGGGTGGGTGTCTGCCTGCGTTTGTGTGTCTTGGAAGAGGGGGTGACAGACACAGTGGGAGAGGACACAGGGGACGTGTAAATGGCGTGGGGGTGGTGACTGCACGAGTGTGGACTGTACTGGAGGGTGAGGTGGTGATGGAAGCACTGGCTGATGTTGGGGTGCATGCAGGTGTGAGTGTAGATGTCACAGGGAAGGAGGAGGGAGACGAGGAGGAGGGGGACACAGGGGTGGCAGTGGCTGTTGGCATGTCTGCATCTGGGTGTTGCTTGGGTGAGTGTTTGTGGGATCTGTGGTGCTTGTGTTTGGATGACCTGCTCTTGGGTGTTGAGGTGTGTGCAGGCTGGTCTGATGGTGTGGATGGGATAGGCTGAGGAACAGGAGACAGAGAAAGGCTGGAGGCAGTAAGAAGAGGGAGGCTGGAAACAGGGACAATGGCTGCCGTCAGTGCTGAGGCCAGAGCAGTGAACGCTCGTTGATGGGCAGCCTGACCCGAATGAATGCCCTCCAGGTACGCATTGCTCTGTTGCACCTCCCTTTGCACACCCTGGATGGCATTCAAAAGGGTCGTCTGCCCAACAATGAGCGTCCTTACCAGGTCAATGAGCTCCGCACTGAGGGCAGCAGGGGCAACAGGGGCAGGGGCTGAGGTGCCTGGGGCGAAGGAGACGTGCGCCTTCCTGGCACGGAGCGAAGACTGAGGGGCTGCTGGGAGGGCGGGCTGGTGCGCTGGGTGGCGGCTGTACCTGTAGAGGCGGGGGGCACGGATGTTGCCGCCACCCCTAGGGAGCTCCCATCCGAGGACGTGTCGCTTTCGCTGCTCTCACCAGCGCTCCCCGTCGTGGTGCTCCCCTCGCCCTCCGGATCACTGGTGCCCTCGGTGTCTGTTCCTGGGCCCACCGGGGCCTTGTGTCCTGCAGCTCCCTCGTGCTCCGATGCCAAATCTCCTCCGCCTGATGATGCTAATGCACACATGCACAAGAAGATGAAGAGAAAGGTTGGGGGGAGAAAAAAGAAGACCAGGTTGAGTGCATGCAATGTCAACACCGTTGGCGGAGAGGACAGACACAGGTGCCTAATGCACTAAGCCGCGCATTCGGGGTACACTACTCAGTACTACTGACTAAGACAACAGGCCAAGAGACGTCAAACGCGCACATGGGAGATGCTGGACCTTCAATGGCTGTACTTGTCACCCTACCGAGGTGGGGGCCGGGGGCACAGGGCCATGCCTAAGGGAGAGGACTACACTACAGAAAGCGCCCTGGCCTAATGTCACCCACAGCCCTCCTCCCCCACCCAGACGCCTCCACTGCGCAGAAAGATAGGAGAATGTGCTGATACTCACCCCCTTGTGTCTGCTGTGATCTCTTAAAGCGCCCATCCAATTCAGGGTAGGCCACCGCCAGGATCCGGGACATCAGGGGGGTCATGGTGCGACTGGCACCCCTCCTAGGTTGGGAGGCCATCCCCAGCAGTGTTTCTGCGGTCTTCCTTGTTCCGCGGCGGATGTCCTCCCACCTCTTGCGGCAGTGGGTGCCCCGTCTGTTGTGGACCCCCAAGTTCCGGACTTCCTTGGCGATGGCACGCCAAATCTCGATCTTCTGATGGGCGCTGACCTATTTGACATGTACAGGGTGGAAAGGAGGAAATCATGAATGACCTGCATGTTAGATGTGATTGGCCCCCCCCACCAACTTTGCCATATGGCACATGCTCTCATCTGTCGGGCGTTGCACTCCTCATTTGCCCCCCACCCCACCAACTTACATCCACCCCAATCCACACAGGCATAGCCCATTCCATGTGCACCCGGTGTACTCACTTGTTGGTCTGGAGGACCGTAGAGTAGCGCATACTGGGGGAGGACCCCATCCACGAGCTTCTCCAACTCTTCAGACGTGAAGGCAGGGGCCCTTTCCCCAGTCGCAGCAGCCATTGTATCTTCCAGACCGAGGTCACAGCAGCACTTGCAGTATAAGTCCTCTCCTGTGGATGATCAGGTCTCGAGTGATTAAGCAGATAGAAAATGGCGGTCACGCCCGCGGCGGTGCGTACCGCGGCGGTGCGTACCGCGACCGCCGGCGCACTTCGCCATTGGCTCCTGAAACCCATAGGCTTCAATGTTAACCAATGCGGCTTTGCGCCGCGGTCTTCGACCGCCTACCGCCACGGTGTGCCCCGCCAGCGCATTGACCTCACATCCCATTGTCCCACTTCACAGGTCAGGCAGCCGCCATTTCAAGGGCCTACATGGCTTAATTTTGACTGCGATACACAGGCCTAGGCCTTGCATTGCCACACATACACGCCTTTCAACCCATTGCCATTCTTTAACTGTGCAAGCTGTCTGTACGTACCTGTGGTTTGGCTGACTCTGTGCTCCATGTTGTCCTTCCTAGGCACCGTCCGCTGGGACTTGCGATGAGAAGGAGGAATCCTCGCGTGTACCGACCGCTGGTGGACCTGTCGACAATGGAAGAACGCCATATATTACTTCGATACAGACTTGACCGTGCCACTATCCATGAACTGTGTGCCCAGCTGAAGCCAGCCCTGATGTCCCCCATCCGCCAACCCACAGGGATTCCCCCTCTGGTGCAGGTTTTGTCAGTCCTCCATTTTTTGGCCAGTGGGTCATTCCAGACCACAGTGGCCATGTCATCTGGAATGTCTCAGCCTATGGCCCTCATTCGGACCTTGGCGGGCGGCGGAGGCCGCCCGCCAAAGTCCCGCCGTCAAAATACCGTACCGCGGTCGCAAGACCGCGGCGGGTATTTTGACTTTTCCCCTGGGCTGGCGGGCGGCCGCCGAAAGGCCGCCCGCCAGCCCAGGGGAAAACGACCTTCCCACCATGAAGCCGGCTCGTAATCGAGCCGGCGGAGTGGGAAGGTGCGACGGGTGCTACTGCACCCGTCGCGTATTTCACTGTCTGCTATGCAGACAGTGAAATACTAGCGGGGCCCTCTTACGGGGGCCCCTGCAGTGCCCATGCCATTGGCATGGGCACTGCAGGGGCCCCCAGGGGCCCCGCGACACCCCCTACTGCCATCCTGTTCCTGGCGGGCGAACCGCCAGGAACAGGATGGCGGTAGGGGGTGTCAGAATCCCCCATGGCGGCGCAGCGAGCTGCGCCGCCATGGGGGATTCAAATGGGCAACGGAAAACCAAAGCGCCGCGGTCAGAATGCCCAAGGGAGCACCGCCGGCCTGTCGACGGTGCTCCCGCCCCCGTTGGCCCTGGCGGTGCAACACCGCCAGGGTCATAATGAGGGCCTATGTTTTCTAAGATTTTGAGCAGAGTGTTGTCTGCCCTGATGAAACTCATGCGGAGCTACATCATTTTCCCAGAGGAGGGTGACTTGCCTACAGTGAAGGGTGATTTCTATGCCCTTGGACATATCCCCAACATCATTGGTGCCATTGATGGGACCCATGTGGCTTTGGTACCCCCAAAAGACGATGAGCAGGTGTACCGAAACAGAAAAAGTTATCATTCGATGAATGTCCAGGTGGTCTGTTTGGCTGACCAGTACATCTCCCATGTAAATGCCAAGTTCCCAGGGTCAGTGCATGACGCGTATGTGATGCGAAATGGCAGCATCCCCTATGTGATGGAGCAGCTACAGAGACAACGTGTGTGGCTAATAGGTGACTCTGGTTACCCCAACCTTCCGTGGCTACTGACCCCAGTGAGGAATCCCCGGACAAGGGCAGAGGAACGGTACAATGAGGCCCATGGGCGTACTAGGAGGGTGATTGAGCGAACCTTTGGCCTCCTGAAGGCCAGGTTTAGGTGCCTGCATATGACAGGTGGATGCCTAATGTACTCACCAAAGAAGGTGTGCCATATCATCGTGGCGTGCTGTATGCTTCACAACCTGGCTTTGCGACGCCAGGTGCCTTTCCTGCAGGAGGATGGTCCAGATGGTGGTGTTGTAGAAGCCGTGGAGCCTGTGGAGAGTGAAGAGGAGGAAGACTCAGAGGACGACACAGACAATAGGGACAGAGTGATACAACAGTATTTCCAGTAACACCCAGGTCAGAATCACCCACGCCATTTCACAATTGCTTCTAGCCTCCTGCATCTGTACTTTCTGTAGTTCCCACCAGATCTTTTTGGGTAATTTTTGTTTTTCCCTTCCCTTCTCAGTGCTGTATGACTCAGTGCCTGACTTCTGCTTGGTTTGCCCATGAACTACAGCGTATTGACATTGGTATGTTGTCATCACTAATTGACAGAACAGATATTGAACAGTAATATGTAATACATTTGCTAATAATACAGCATGACTCCAAACTGATTTGTGTGCAATATGTGATTTATTTACAGGGCTAGATATTGGTACATGTGATTATAAGGGTGGTGGGTGGGGGTGGAGTAATGTCCATGGCAGAGTCCAGTTCTCAGTCTCACAGGTGCATTGTCCTTTTGCCTGTGGAAGGATGGAGCAGAGGCAGTTCATAGTTGGACAGGGTGGCAATGTGGGACAGTGGGAAGAGTTCAGGGGGTATGTCCTGCTGGCGGGGGTCTTGACATCCTACTCTCTCTTTTTTTTGGATCTCAGGCTCCTCTTACGGGGTGGTTGTTCTTCAGCAGGAGGTGGGGTTCTGTTGGCCTGCCGTGGTGTTGGGGCCTCCGGTCCACTAGCGCCGGCGGAGGTGGTAGGCTGTTCCTGGTCCGGGCTAGTGACAGGGGCCCTGTGTGGTGCCACATGGTCCCGCAACGCGTCTTCTATCCTGTTGAGGGCCAGGACGATGGTCCCCATTGCGGTCCCGATGATTCTCAGCTCCTCCCTGAACCCCATGTAGCGTTCCTCCTGCTGTGCCTGGATCTCCGTGAACCTGGCCAGTACCGTCGCCATCGTCTCTTGGGAGTGGTGGTAGGCCCCCATGATGGTGGTGAGGGCCTCTTGGAGAGTGGGTTCCCTGTGCCTCTCCTCCCCCCCCTGTCGCACAGCAGCCCTCCGAGCTGCCCGGTTTCCCCCGGCCTCTGTCTGCTGGACGGTGTGCCCGCTCCCACTGCCCCCAGGTCCCTGTTGTTGTTGGGGTGTTGGGTTAGCCTGGGTGCCCTGTAGTGGCAGACACACCGCTGATTGACGTGTCCTAGAGACAGAGGCATGGGCCCGCTGGGTGGGAGCTGTGCTGGTGTTGGCAGAGGGGGTCGGGTCTGGTGTGGCCTGTGTCTGGGTGAGGGGAACCGACTGCCCAGAGGTCCCCGATGGTCCGGGCTGGTCATCAGGTTCAGTGTCGACAGAGCTGCTGTCCTCACTGTGGGACTGTTCCGGGGGTGGGATGGACATTTCTGGACCCTCCTGGCTGCTGTTTTGGCGTTCGGGTCCTGCATGGGGTAAGAGAGTTTGGTTATTGTTTCTGTGTGTGCAATAGCGTGCGTGTTATGGGTGCCCTCGTCCCCCAGTGCAGGCATTCCCTTGAGGGAGGTGTTGTGAGGGTAGTTAGTGGGGGGGGGGTAAGTGCAGTGGTCATGCTTGGGTGATGGGTGTCCATGGATTGTGTTGGCATGCAGGAGTTGGTGTTGGGATGGGTGGGTTGTGCTGGTGAGACATTGTCAGGGAGGATGTGTGCTGGGGGGTTGGGGGTGAGGGTGGGGGTGTGGGTTGGCATGCTGGTGGGGTGGGGGGGATCTAGTAGTTGAGATTGGACTTACCAGAGTCCATTCCTCCGGCTACTCCTGCGAGGCCCTGCGGATGCAGGATGTTGAAGACCTCTTGCTCCCATGATGTAAATTCGGGAGGGGTGGGTGGGGGTCCGCCGCCAGTCTTCTGGACCGCGATGTTGTGCCTGGAGACCATCGATCGGACCTTCCCCCGTAGGTCGTTCCATCGTTTGCGGATGTCCTCCCTATTCCTGGGATGCTGTCCCACCGCGTTGACCCTGTCCACGATCCGCTGCCATAGCTCCGCCTTCCTAGCTATACTGGTGTGCTGCACCTGTGAGCCGAAGAGCTGGGGTTCCACTCTTAGGATTTCCTCCACCATGACCCGGAGTTCTTGGTCCGAAAAGCGTGGGTGCCTTTGGGGTGCCATGGGGTGGTGTGGGTGAGGTGTGGGGTGGTGTATGTGATGATGAGTATGTTGGTGTGTGGTGCTTTGTGCTACTATGTGGTGTGTGTGATGGTGTAGTGTGCCTCAGTGTGTATTGCTATGGATTGTCTGCTGTGTCTCTCTCTCCTTCTCTCAGTAATTGTGGTCGTAGGGGTTTGTGGGTGATGTGGGGGTGTGTTTTATAGTTGATTGATTGTGTGGGAGTGGGTTGTGTATGTGTATCAGGTGTGTGTATTTGTAATTGTCCAATGTGCCTGTGTTTTGGTGCTGTGTGTGTATTTTGACCGCGGCGGTGTGTACCGCCAATGGAATACCGCGTTGGAAAGCCCGCCGCGTTGATTCGTGGGTCGTAATGGCATGGGCGTTTTTCTGTTGGCGTGACGGTGGAGGTTTGGTCATCTCCAGTTTATCGCTGCCCGCTGATGTGGCGGGCTGCAGTGGAGGTCGGATTTTTGGAGGTTTGGCCGTTGTGGGTCAGAATGACCGTGGCGGCTTTCCGCGGCCGCGGCGGTGTTATGGCGGTCTTCTGACCGGCGGTAAGCGCCTTTTACCGCCGAGGTCAGAATGACCCCCATACTATCTTATACTAAACAAATATATATATTTTTGGGGATTTTATTTTTATGATATATATATATATATATATTTTTTAAAACACCAAAACCCCAACATCGGCCCGCACCCACCCACTCACATACATAATAAAAAACAGTTTTAAAAAGTATGATACCCCGACCCACTACTACTAACTAAACTAACAGCCTATACTAACCTAACACTAAGCCCCCTACACCCACTAATTTAAAGAACCAGGAAAGAGGAGGGAGGGGAGGGAATCATGGCTGAGTATAAGGTCTACAAGTTGGCCCTTGTAGGGTCTTTTTGATTGCACGCACCCTCCGATTCACTTGTGCCACCTCCTGCTGCAACCTGGTCATTTTCCGCAACACACGGTCCAAGTCCTTGACTGCAGCAGGGGTGGTCTGGGTGCCAGTGGGGGAAGTATGGGCCCTTGTTGGTGCCATGTCTGTAGGAGGAGGTGCATGTGGTGCTGTGACAGGTCCTGGAGCTGTGGATGTTGATGGTCCAGCAAAGGTGCCTGCTAATGTTGATGCCACCTGGGTGGTAGTAGTGGTGCTGGTGGTGGTGGCTGTGGTGGACACGGAAGGGCCCCCTTGGGCAAATGCCCTCCACACTCCAGAGGCTCTTTGATGGCGATAACGCCTTGCCATGTTGCAGAACCCAGACTCCACAGCCAAAATGTGGCGGTAACGCATTGCCCTGCGCTGAAACTCTTGAATCTGGATGGGAGTGATATTGGCAGCTGTTAAGACAAATAGAAAACCAAACATTAGGTACTTCATTGTGTGAAATGGCTCCAGAAGTAAATCAGACAATACATCTAATGTACCTGAAACAGCCCATATCATCATAGAGATCACTGTTTGTCCCTGAGGCAGTACATGCCAAGCCAGCCTACACATGCCCTATCATCAAAAAGCACAGCAAATCCCTAAAAGATGGGTAACAACTAGATTTTGGCATCATTGTTCAGCCATTTGTCAGGTAAACATCATGCTGCAAATCCTCCACCACTGACAGGCCAACAAATTACTATGTTCTTGATGACAGTTTAGGGCCAATAATAATAAAGTAGAAATATGGCCCTGTATGTTTAACTAGCATTCCACATGTTCAAAAACATTGCCTGCAGCATATGAACAAATCAGCTACTGTCACCACAGAGCATTTAAATGTGCACATTACTCTGATTTGTACTCACCAACAGGGCCACCAATCACAATCCCCAGGTGGTCCATCAGGTCTTGCTCCCTGGCAACAAGGTCAGCCCAGCGGTGCTTCAGCTGGTGTTCATTGCGCAGGGTGTAGTAGATTCTCTTGAGATGGTACCACACCTTTGCCCACTGGAGCCTCCTTGCCTCTGTGTGATAGCCCTGTATCACATGACCACCTGCTTCTATCATTAAGGGTAGGAAGTGGCACACCAGCCAAATAAAGCCACCCAGCTCCTCCTTTCCCATCCTGCCAAGATGAGGCCTACCCAACATGCTTGCACCAAAAAAGGGAATAAAGGGGTACAGAGGAGAATAGAGGGAAAGTAGCACAGGGAAATGCAACATAACTAACAACACAGCCCAATTATACCCAAACTAACACTACCCACAACAGACTCCCAACACAACAAAGACAAATGTTGACACCACAAATGACCAACAAAACACTTACACAGGATACCACAGACAGTTATGAAACACAAGAAGACAATTTAAAGACCACACTGGAGACAAATCCCCAAAATGAACAGAGAAAAAAGTAAAAAAACAGCCACACAGTCAGGAAATATCACAGACCGCAAAGTGAAAGTCAAAGTACACCCACTGTACCAATTCTGTAAACAGGATATCCCATTACATCACTTCCTGCCTCAAATGCGGTGCGTTTTTATTGTTATGAGTCAAAATATTATGACGCTTACAGTCTGTGCGTCATTTTTTTGGGACGCACTTGCTTAGAAATAACCCTGCATCCATATTTTGAAATATGTTTCATACTTAACCAATTTCAGGGAGTACAGTGTAGGAATTACCGCTCAGGGCCAATGGATGTTTCATGGAAATGTGCGTCATATTTCGACGCATATGCATCATTTTTTGATGCATGTGCATCTTTTTGATGCGTATGCATCAAAATTTCTGTCTTTAACTGGGTTTGGGTCATTTCTCATTTGTAATAGTACATGACAGTTGTGACAATACAGAGATAGGCTGATTGCACCCACATTGGGCATTACGGTGTATGGGCACATGTGACAGATCATACTCCTGCGGATCATGATCCTCTACTTGTTTTACCGGATTTGCACTCTTCACTGATGCAATAGATGGCCAAATGTGTGGGATACAATTAGGTATTACCCAGTTTGGGCATGTTTTGCATCAAGAGAGGATAGCAAGGCGACGCAACTCAATACAGTAACTCAATGCTTATGGGTCAATGTGTGTGATTTGGCTACTAATATTGTTGTTGTCCCACTGTGTGACCATCACAAGATGCTTTTTAGCAAATCTGCTTGTATGCATGTGCAGTCAATGTGTCCAACCCTCAGATGCTATTCAGTGTGGAAATGAGAGAGGACATGTGTTAGTCATACACGTAGCAACAACTGCTGTGTGCACTTCCTAGGTTTTTTGGAACATAAGCACCACCAATGACAAAGCATGCACAGGATAGATAGCAGACAGTTGTTCATGGCAATGTTCCGAAACTTAGCCATCACATGTCCTGGAATGTTGGATGCTACTTCCTAGGCACTTGTTTGTTTACAAACCATGAGTCAGGCATGGGATAATGCTATGTGGGTACCATGTTTGTGACACCGAGTCCCAAATATAATACACAAATGTAATGTTACCCCACAGTTGGAGTCATATAACTGAGCCATGTCTCTCCTGTGGCGGTGGAGGACCAGCAGACCAAGCAGCACGTGTTCACATATTTCCCGTGGTAAAATGCACAGAGGTGTCTGGTTCATGTGTGTGGGCCAATGTTTAGCCTGTATCATTATTGGGGTCTATGTTGTCACAGTTACCTGCAGGTCTAGTCATGAGTCTGTGGAGCCATTTCCTGTATCTACAAAGTATCCTTCACAGATCAATTGAAGGAAAGCCAATGAGGAATTGAGAACACACATGGGGATAGTCCAGCTCTGTCACTGCAGACGTGTTATGAGACTGACAAAAGGGCAACCTTGGTGTGCTGACAAAGTTAATGTCTCAGGATTCTTATTCCGGCAGGTGTCCTCACAACATTTGTACACAGGTTGGCCTCTAAAATTCCCACTGCATCTGGGAACATCAGTGCCTCTGTGCTAATTAATGTCACAGCTACTCACCACGCAAATCCCATCAATATGTTGAGGGCAATGTGAATCAGCGTGTGGACTGTCAGGGTCCTAACATGTGTAGACATTTCATGCACATTATCTGACATTGTTTGTTGTGCTGGAGGCACCATACCCAATCCATGCATAAGGTCATGGTACACTGTCACTATTTGTCACTCATGCATACATGAAACCCAGACAAGGGATAGGCCATGATTCGGCTATTTATAGACAAGTTCCCCCCAATGGTACGATAAATAAACCGATTCTGCTATACAATGTATTTGAGAATGCATTGTAGACCCACCTGACACAATACCCCAGGAGGAAAGTGAGGTCTGGGAAAGCAACTATGATACAAATGTAGCCACAAGGAACCTTTAGGGTAACGCAAAGACAGGAACCAGTCAGGCTAACAGGATGCAGGGTCAATCAGGATCCAAACATTTAACAAGGCAAATACACAGTGGTCAGACTGAGACTGGTCAAAGGTGGAACAGCAATGTGGAAACTGAAAACTGTGTTTCTCCTGTGTGTTGGAATGTAACACATTAACCCAAGGGGCTGTGTTACACAGCTGATTTTTACGGCAATGCATAACAGTGTTATAGATAAAATGGCAGCTTCTATGCTGTTCCAGGCAGCTGCAAGGGAAGTGCATGTTCAAATGGCTGGTCTCCATGGAGGTGCTCACAGATGTGTGCAGCTTCAGTCTCTCACAAGTCCTGTAGGTGAGATTCAAGTTCAAAGGGCCAACATTACCTTTCACATGGGAAGCAATGTACAGGTGATTACAGGTCCTACAGACTACAAGGCAGTGCATTATTTAACCTGACGTCCATGCAGACAGAAGTACAATTACTATGGCATACCTTACTAAAGAGAGAAGCACACTGGATTCACATTGTGAGTCTGCGTGTGTGTAGAGGAGGGATTATCTGGGTACACATATTCCCATTCCAGGGACCTCTGAAGAAGGGTGGGCTGAGACAGGGAATATGGGTGTGGCTGGACTTAGGACATGGGCTGCCATGTGCAGGGGATGTGATGTGAGCAATGCTAGTCATACCTGGGGCACTTGTGCTATCAATTTGCTGCTCATATGGAAATCTTGTCACACATAGTGCTTGCATAGATAGGTGATGTAAGACTTACTGCTGTCAAGGGTCTGGTCATACCTTCTTGTCACCAATGCAATACCATATCCACTGCCTCATGTACGAAGCATTTGTTTCCCTTATTGACTGATGGTGTCTTAGTTGTGTGCCAGTGCCATATGCTGCGATGAACCATGTTGCCAACATGTATGTGTGAAATGGGTGTGGTCCTCTGCTATTGCCCTTCAAATGTGAAATGTACAGGACATATGTCGTTTACAATGTGTGTGAATTTGTCTGTACATTCATATGCATCAAAATATATTAGGATTTTACTGTGTCCTAATCTGTATTTCAGCAATGCTCCATGAGGCTACTCTCTCATTCTGATAGTTAGAGATAATGTAATGCTAAAATGATTATCCAGACCATGATATAGTGAATAGTATAGGTGTTTATTAACAAATGGTAAGACAGTGGTGATGGATGAGTAGAGTTAAAATAAATTTTGGACAATATGTTGTCTCCGACGCAATCCTGCAGCTGTGTTTGGATGGTCCCCCTCATGTTGATGGACGGCATCCTCCTCTTCCTCCTCTTCAGGCATTTGTAGGTCGGGTTCATATAGGGGAATGCTCCTTCCTACACATATGTTGTGCAGTATGGCACAGGTCAAAATTATTTTGCACACCATTTCTGGTGAGTATAGGAGGCTGCCTGCCTCCGGTGATGTTGAGGCACTTGAATCTTGACTTCAGGATGCCAAAGGTCCTCTCGACTATGGTGCGTGTCATCCTATGTGCCTAATTATAGGCACGCTCTGCTGCAGTGCTTGGGTTTGCAAATGGGGTCATGATCCATGGCTGGATCCCATACCCCTGATCAGCTGAAAGAGAAAATGAGTGAGAACATGTTGATGTAGCTTGCACCATAATTATCACTTTGCATGGCAGTTGTTCTCTTGTGTTGTCTGTGACTCACCAGTGTTTGTGATATTGTGTGGAATACTAGGCTTCTAGGATGTACCATCAGCATTGGGTTGTTTCCTTTTCTGAACGGGTGTTTGGCTGTTGACCGGATGTCAGCAGTATTTTTGCATCTAAATACCCTGGACATCCCATCCAATTTCACATATGCAATAGAATTATTTACCCATAAGTGAGACCCTTAGATTTGGCAAGCTGACAATGTACAACACATCTCCGTACGTTGTCAGCACTGACGTGTTGACAATTGACTATGCACTAATTTCACATGTGTGACAAGTTCACTGCAGAGTATTTCTCTGCCCTTGCCAAGTCGACTCAGGTTGTAATGTGTACCTATACCACTGAACATGTTCTAGTTCAGATGGCTAACTTGGTTGTGAGGTTGTCATTTTGAGTTTTAGAAGGTCCGTATGCCTGCACATCTGTTGTGTGTGTGTTAATTTGTCAAAATGCGTATGTGTGGGAATGTGCACTTTCAATATTGTCCCATCAATAGGTGTTCTTCGCACAATCCACTTGCTTATTGGTAGTGGGAAATGTGAGAGCATGAGTGATGTGAGATATTGGTACAGCCTCAATGATTGCATGTGACCTTCATTGTAGTCATCATCATGCTATGTGTGTCATGGTGTTTGACCTGCAGTGAAACACATTACACACCCCTTACAGAGTACTTATTGGTTGGAAGGGTGTTTGATTGAGTGTTATTGATGTGATATTGAAAGATTAATCTTCCAAGTTGTACTGCCAGTTGGGGCCATGTCTTTGTCATTGTGTTGTTTTAAATTGTCCCCTTGTGTCTGTGGAGTGGCATCTTTTGTTATTTGGAACTGTCATTTGTCCATAGGTGTGTATCCCATTGGTTGAGGATATCAAACATGCCTAGCGGTGTCACAACCTCATTGTCTTCCTGCCCACATGTCAATGTTGTGATGTATGTGTTGTGTGTCCTAGAGGGTTGCTGTGCTGTGTGTATATAACTGGGTATCTGCACTTACCAACAAGTAGGCCATTTCCATATCGTCCATCCTGGAATTGTTGATTGATGGTGCAGTGACAGAAGATGAATGAATCATGTAGACTCCCAGGATAATTTGCCACGATGTTGGTGATCAAACCCCGGTGATCGACAATGGCCTGTACATTGATGGAGTGTGTGTGATTCCTGTTGCAGTATAGATGTTCGGTTGCAGCAGGTGGCACAATCCGTACATGTGTGCAGTCAATGGCACCAAGGATGTGTGGGAAGCCATTAATTTGGTAAAACCCCTGTTTTGTCTCCTGCTGCTTCTGCTGTGTGTTGGGGAAGCTGATGTGGTGGGTGTGAGGGAGATAATAGCATCCAGTACCTTGGGTAGGAAGGTGGAGAATGATGGCTGTGAGATCCCGGCAACCAGGGCACCAGTGGTTTGAAAGGAGCCACTTGCCAACATGTGGAGTACAGCTAGCAGCTTGGTTTCTGGTGGAATGGTGCGGTTTGTCTGCAAGCTGGGTGCCAACTGTGGCTTAATGTTGCACAGCAGCTGCTGAATGGCTTGCCAGTTGAGCCTGTACCTCTGAATGACGTCTTGTTGGCGGAGTCCCAGAAGGGTTGTCCTGGGGCGGATTATCCTCTCCTGCCTTCTGCGTTGCCTTTGGGGTCCCTGCTGGTGTTGTGGAAGCTGCTGTTGTTGGTCCTGTGCTCTGCGTCTGCGTGCATGCTGGATGAAATGCACCTCCATGTCTTCCTTTTGGAGCTCTGCTGTTGCTTCTGTGTGTTTTCATTAAGTACAGGTGTGTTTGCCCCATTTTAACACCTGCCCTGACCCAGGCGTTATTTTTTTATGCAAATCGGGCTGTGTGTCATTTTCCACCTCCGCCTCCCAGCCGTGCGTCATTTTTGCGCTGTAGCATAAATAAGGCACATGGGAGTTTAAGTAATTTTTTGGATGGGAACGCCTACTTTGCATGTCATTAATGCAAGGCGGTTTCCCGCATCCAGAAAATGACGCACACGGCGATATTTTGACGTTCGCGAGCTCGGGCGTCAAAGTTTAAATATGGTGCACGGTGTGCGCCGATTGTGCGTCGACATTTTTGACGCACATTTGGCACAGAGTATAAATATGCCTGAGTGTTTAATCTTCCACTTTAGGCACAAAACTTTGATCAAAATAAAGCAAGCGATCAAATTAGGTTCCATGTCACATTTTTCATGTTTACTTTGTTAATTTCAAGGTCTTCTGAGATGTTCACCAACTGCTCTCTCAGTGATCTCTTTATTCCAGAAAATCGTGCTTGATATACAGTGATGTGAGTTCAACAAACAGAATTCTCCACTTTATGAACATAATGTGCTCCAGACAGTACACCACTCCAAGATACTTTTTAAAGCTCTGACAGGTGTTTGGAAATGCCAGTGTGTTCTCGTTTTCCGTGGCAGCAAACATTAGAATCATCTGGGGGGTGCAGAATGTCTTACCAATGGCATCTGCTCTTCACCTGGGGGTTTGCCTTTCTTTGTGCTACCTGTTATCTGTTGCCCTGACAGGCCTTGTGGACTTCAAGTTAAATAGGTCACACAGCCAACATTTGCAAAAATGACTCATCTATCAAGGTCCTGCAAAACCTGTCACAAGCAGACATGTATTGGCTGCAAGATGGCTCGCCGGCAAAGGTTAATGGATGTCTGGTACTGGGGAAATCATAGCGAGAAGGCTATGCCTACAATGCGCGTATGTAATATTTACCATAATTTGTTTTCTCCACTCTTGTGGGGTAATTGAATAATCTATTTGCCATTTAAGGGCTGCTGCACGGCACTCCAAGGCATAACTATATTCAAAGAAAATAAAAGAGAGTTACGGGTGTCTACAAAACGGGAAATTCATTCAGATGGAACCCATGAATTGAGTGGCTAGTTTTAGGGATTACGAAGCTACGGATGACACCCCGTGCTTATAGTTACAAAGAAATATTTGGCAATACATGTTTTCGAATGCTATACAATTATTTACCATTGGTGTTCGTTCAAACAGCTTTTTTTTACGAGCTTGACTGTTTGCCAAATCTATCTGCATATTTAGATATTCAGGACGCCGCAGTGACTTTCCTCTCTTAGGTCTGTTCTAATGAATTATCATTTACATCCTGATTAATAACATTACCATACCTTCTTCGTCACAGTCCGTACTGCAGGAGATTGCGTCCATCACATAAGAACTTCCGGTGACCTTGCTTCGAGACTGGACCGCCTGATCCCATTTTATCTTGCTCTAAGGTTTTTGAAGCCATGTTTGAGGCTGCCTTTGGATCACTCGATCAGGCTTGGCCTATTGGAGCCAAAGGTTGACATACCGTCAACTGAAATGGACTCTACCGCTGTACTGTAGTGTCTTGTATCGTGTGAATAGCACTTTTATAGGCCTGAGGAGGCCCAAATAAATCGCGGCAGTGCGTACACATAGAGTGAAGCAAAAAGTGACTTTTTCTGTCTACCTACTGTCTTGTGTGTATGATCCGTTCATTGTGGGGCTGTGATGGTTTGGATGTGCTTTCTTAGCAAAGGATGGGTTTACAAAATTCCAGTAAGGAAAGAGTTTTAGCATCATTGGTGGGTGAGGCTTCGAAAGGAGTTCTGATCATGTTGCAACTTGTATCAGCGGTTGTTTGTGGAGAAAAAGGACAAGGAATGAGAGATAAAGCTACGTTTGTCTTTAACTTGCTGTAAGAAATTTTGTTGTTGGTTGAGGTGTCATGAAAACCCTACTTAAGCAACAACCATTATCCTTGCCCTGTCCAGATGAAAAACAAAAGTCACTAAATTAACTTGTGCTTAACACTCTAATAACTTGTCTCAAAAACAGTCAAAAGATAAGGTCTAAAGTATTTTTTCAGTACACAAACAGTGACAAGGTGAAAACACAATGGAAGATAAATCCCAAACCACTTTACCAAAATAGAGTAAATGTTAATGAATAAAATGACACAGAAAAAAAATAAATCCAAACAGTATAACTGGAGTTATTACTTTTAAAGTTTTTAGGCCCATTTTTATACTTTCTTTGCGCCCCATTTACGTCATTCTTTGATGCAAAAGCGGCACAATCTTACAAAATACAAATATATGCAGCGCAAAGAAAGTATAAATATGGGCTTTAGTGTAATTTTGAGGCTAAAAGCTCTAAGTGCCAAGCATGTTTATCTAATTGCGTGAGACCGGGACAGAGTCAAAAGTTAAGGCAGACAGCGATGGAGTGCAGGTCAGATGCTAGACGTGGATCGGGCCCAGTCCAGGCTTACTTTTGAACTTTAAAGATATTTTGAAGAAAAGTTTTTGAGAAGGTAGAGTGCAGTAGTCTAAGGCAAAAGACAGTGTCCGAGGAGGAGGTATCTTTGTCAGAGTACCACTGGATTGAGTCATGGTGAAGATTTTTACCTTCAGGCTAACTCACTTTTTTGGAAGGCCAGAATCTCCAGTGGGACAAAGCTACAGCCGAAGAGTGCTCCACGAGGCTAGACACCTTCACCAAGAGGTCCTGCTGAACATTATTTGCTGCTGTGGAGAAAAAAAACATTGAGGGAGCTATTGCAAAGTCAGGCTGACCGGCGCTGCACCTTTGGCAGTTTGGCTAGCAGGTAGTTCCCAGTATTTTGTTGATTCAGGGCAGGGTGTATTTAGAAAGTGGGAAATGTATGTTTAATTTCTACATTATCTGATAGTGAAAAAATCAAATTTATTATCACTACTATAGGGCCCAGCTATTCCACTGTATAACATTGTAACCTTATTACATTTAAGAAGTGCTAACTGCTGATTGGGAGCAGGTGGAAATGTAATGTTTACACTCAAATGCATTGTAATCTAAAATCCTCTTCATGGCAAAAATGGATTTTAAATCACAATTTTGAAAATGTATCTTATAAAATGTTGGCATTTTCCTGTCCTAACCATGTGTGCCTATACCAGTGTCCTATGTCACATGACTGTGAAAGGCTCTGCTGCTGGACTTTGTGTATTCCCTCCAGAAAGTGAGCCAAAAGGGGACTAGCCATCGACAGGGTTGGCCATGTTGTCACAATGGCTGGGGTGGAGATGTTCCCTGTCCCACTTACACTTCAAAGGGCTTGCTTCCTGCACACAAAAATGAACCTGATACCAGCCTTTTTTAATTGCAGACTTCTTGGAGCTTTGCCAGGGGAAAAGAAGAACTTTCCAGAACGAGATGTGGGTATAACCCTGGATGTTTCCCCACTTCAATAGCTGGCACCAAGTATAAATATTGGACCCTCAGAACACCTCTTCAGTACCCTCTTAGACCTGCAAGACTTCAGAAGGACTGCCTGACCCCCTATAGGTCTACCCTGCTGCTTGAAGGCCTGCCTTGCTGCCTGTAGGAGAACTGGACCATCTCTTTGAACCCAAGCCTGTCTATTGCAGTGTTTGCAATGCACCCTGCCTATGGGCCTTAGGGCCTACCTTAGGGTGACATATGTATTAAAAATGAAGGTCTAGGCCTGGTGAACTGTTAATTTTGCCAGGTCAAAATAGCAATTTAAACAGCACTACAGACTGCAGTGTCAGGCCTTAGACAAGTTTTAAAGAGCTACACCAGTGGGTGGCACAACACTGCTTCAGGTCCATTAGTAAGATTTAGTTTACAGGTCCTGGGCACATGTAATACGATATACTAGGACTTACAAGTAAATTAAATGCACCATTCAGGTGTAGACCTATTTTACTATGTTTTAAGGAGATAGCACAAGCACTTTACCACTGGTTAGCAGTGATTGAATGCACAGATTCCTAATGCCAACAAAAATGGTTTGAGAAAACCGGAGGGGTAAAGGCAAAAGGTTGAGGTAACCACTGGCCATATCCAACACCTGTCCTCTGTAAGCATGTGACTAAGCTTTTCTTTGTTGGGGTTGTGAGTTGATGTGTAAAGCGGCCTACATAAGATGAGTTTGAAAATTAGCATGACATTTGGGTGTGTGCTCTATGCGTGCTAAAGCAAGAAAGCTGCTGCTCTTTGTTTCTGGAAAGAATGTAGTCTGTGGCATCTCATTCAAGTTGCCTTACAGTTGTGTTTCTGTCTAAGTTACTTTGGAAGAACTGAGGAAGACATTGGTAAGAAAATGAACCACAATTATAGTGAAAGGGTCCTCTGTTTGGGAACTGCCAGGTCTTGACCCCCTTCCTCAATTCAAGGCCATTCTGAATTGGCCTTACATTTGTAGGCACAAAGCTACAAGAGCTTGGCTTGACTGTTTGCTATGTAATGGCTTCGATTTTCTTCTTGCCATCTTCATTTGACCTCTGAAACCACTCCCTTCTATAATATGACCTCTTTGTGACCTCTGTCTGTTTTAGTCCAGCAGCTCATTTGCAGACAGGAATATTTGGGTTGGTGAAATTGCTTATTTGTTTTATAAATGTTTGGGAAAGTTCACAAAATGACACTTTTGATATGAAGCAGTATCTTGCATGTTTTTTTTCACAGAAGGACTTACTTCACATAAAAAAAGTTGTACAGCATTCAGACAAGATATTGGCTTGTGATGGAAATGTTGAGATATGTTCTGTATAAACTGGGAAAATGTTTTCCAACATTGTTTATTGCAAGGTTTTGATAACTTTCTGAATTTTTGTATAATGTGACATCCATGAGCTTAATGAATTTTACTGAACTTAATTTGAGCTTGGTTCCAGTCTATATCAAATTCCAAAAGTGCTTGTTCTTAAAATGACCATCAAATGCTCCGCTATATCAAGAAACCTGTCAAGTCGGTCCTCCCCTGACGACATTTATCTGCTGTGCATCCTTATTTTGACAACATTACTTAGTTGAGATGCTACATTCATGACGTCCTGAGATTTGGACAGGTAGTCGAGATGGTCCCCTCAGTTTTCATAAATGGCTAAATGAGAGATCCCAGGATAAACAATTTACTATCCAATATAGCTCAGTAACGTTGACATTTGGACACAATTAGAGTTGACACTGATCATTTATATACTACACTTTTCCGAAAGAATAGCACGAATAATAGACTTTTATGATATTCCAGTCACCACCCTAGGAACTTTAAGGATAATACTGCAAATTTCTCTAGCTTCAGAGGAATTGCTCACTTTATCCAGACTACGTTTGGGAGTCGGATGATCTAATTGAGTGCAAGAGGTTGTCCCAAGAGCTTACTGAAGAGAGCCCGTAAGAGGGCTTGGTTTTGCCCCAAGTAGGGCCTACTGGAACCAAAACAACATCTGGATGTTACTCAGAATAGGATGATTTGTGTGTCAACTGTTTGCACTCGTAGCAGTGAGGTATGGAAGATTATAAACCATCATTGGACTCTGGGCGCACATGAGGTTGGGATTGTTTAGCCACCGATGCACACTTTTAAGAGGGGGCAGAGTATAAGAGACCGTGTTGGGTGCTCTTGTTTAAGGGAGGCACCGAAACCTTCCATACTCAAAATGTTGAATTTGCCACAAGTTACAGGTCATTGTAAATCTGGGAAGTGCAAGGCATGGGCAATGGCTTTGGAGACAAAGATTTTCAGTTACAATGATCACACATACACTTTAAGGGAACACACAAACTGTAATAGTGTGGATGCTTTCTATGTGATCATATGTCCCTGTTGGTTTTTATACGTTGGCCAGACTCGACAAATGGTAAAAACAAACTGGCATTTTGAAGCATTGCAGCTGGATCAGATGTAGTGTGCGGGGTGCATCCTTGTTTGAACTTGCACTGAGAACTTTATATGATTGATTTATCCAGATTAAAATAGGCCTGAGAGGCCAGTGATAGACCTTCTTGATTTAAAGCATGATATCAATATGGATGTAGACAAGGGTGTTTAGTATACCTAACAGGTCCATGGCTAAGTTGACAATGTAATATAGGTTTTTTGATTTTTCAAGGTATGGTTTCTTGCTTTTGAGTCATAGAAAATATGTTTTATTCCATTTCAGCTGTGTGACAATTAAATTGTGAATATATTTCTTAGATAATATTGTGGTTTACAAATTTGTAAATGGTCTTTGAATTAGTGAAGTAATAATTATGTTGCATGGTTTTGCATGTGTAAACATATTTTGTCATATTGAATCTTTAATTTTTTGTAATTTACAGTGTAGGTAAACTGGGATTTCAGGACTGTTTTAGTGCAATGTTGACTTTCAGAATACAAACCATGGATTATTGCTGTGACAATGTTGCCTGATACCATGTTCTTGAGGCGGGTTGGTATCTATGTAGCGCATTAATGTAAGTAATATTAGAAGGTATTCAGTATTACGAGAATGCTGGGTGTGTTTTTCAGGAGTGAGCATGCAGCGCAGTGGCAGGGGTTAATCTGTCTGTCAACATTCTCATAAAATAGGTTTTGTGATCGGCAACTTTAGTCAGGTAGGTTTTAATTCTAAGGTATTTTACTATGCTATCAATGTCATTGAGGCTTGTAATTGATGCATGGTCAGGAGCATGCATGCTGATGTTGCATCTTCTTTATATTCTCCTCTTGGAAACTGCTTGCATTTGCTGTGGCTGCAAGGGTGCCAGGAGTACTTTGTATCAAGTGAGGTAAGTGGCTGTGTTGCTATGAGATGCTTTTTAGTTTTATGTCAGCCCCATCTTACAATGATGAGTAATATACCAATTTGGCCTTTTTCAGAGCAGAGTGATTGATGTATTGTCGAGGGGCTCCTATACGTTCTTACAAAAATGATAAGTTCTTGTTATTTGGTGAGTAATTACTCCTTCCATTAATTATTAACATACATTTCTTTTGTTATGTGGCATGAACACACAGTACTTTATGTGTGTTTATTATTTCTTTTAGTGTGGACCAAAACATATTTATTAAAGGGCGCTTTGCAGTCAAATGGATATTCAGTATGTAAGATAGGAGTGGAGTCGGCAGGCCTTTGTAATGTTAATTTTTTTTTTTATTATCATTTTTTCATTCATCCCATAGTGGAGGTAATATGTCTCCCAGTGAGTTCTTGTGTAAAATTGGGAAGGAGTTTGCATTTTTCCACACACTTTTTAAAAGTTTAGTTTTCTAATGAGTCATAAAATTATTGTCCTCGCATAGGTTGCCCATTTCCCTTATTATTTATTTTGTCCTTATGAAGACCTGTGTTTTAGGTCCTAACTGGCTGGTTGTTCTTTTTTTTTCTTGTCGAAACATCAACAATTCCCTGCTTCTATAGCCTGGGTTGGGTACACTATCCTCAGGGAGGCAACGTTGACTCAAGCAATGAGCTCTTGAAAATGGAATACAAATGAAGTATTTGATTGGCTATATGGACAGGCTCTGTTTTAAAGAAAGACAGATTATGTTATATATTTTCCTTTTTTTTCTTCAATGCTTGCATGTGCCCCTCTTCTAAAACCTTCGTTATATGTGATGGAGCAACCACCTGTGTTTACATATCTGTGGATTTCAATTACAATTTGCATGTTTTGCATTTAGTTTGCAATACTTTTTGTGATGTGTTTATGTGATTACTCTCCCCTCTTTGAAATGAGATTCACATTTTCATGTGGATTGTTGTAATTGTATTATATGAGGATACGTTAATTGAGTTCTTATCCAGATTGTGTGTTTGGACCATTTGTGTTGTACGTATTATTTGAGTGGGACTTCCACCCCTCTCAATTAACCAAATAGCCTAATTACTTATAAGGTGGTTCTCCATTCATGTGTCCTCTCACATCTGCTCTTCAGACACACACTTTGTGTCTCCTGAGGTGTGCAATGTCTATAAATAAAGGTAATTACCCTGCTTTTCTCAAAGGTAAGTTTTCTCCTACTGGTGTCTGTCTATCCCATGGTGGTGGCATGGGCAATGCCCGATCAGCAGACCCAGAGGATAGTTCCAATTAGATCAATAATTACGATGAGTGCCAGAAATCCTTTGTGCTTTTTGCAGCAGGACCCCTGCTCCTTCAACTATCACTGGTGTTCGGAGATGGGATTCATTGTTTCAGAGTCATTAAAGACATTTGCTTTGCACAGTTTGTCGAAGTAAAGAAATAACCAATGGTATGAATGCTGTCAGTATGTAGATTAGACCTCAGTATTGGGAGGCCATACAACAGTTATTATGGTCAATAGTAAACTGTTCAAGCCTTGACACTGACCTGGGGCTCCTGATTCACACCTAGTTGTTGTCATGCTTCGCAGGTGCCATTTTGTGTCCTGCGTGCCTCCGGACATTGTCTCAACAATCTGCAGGCCCTCATGGATAGGTGTTGAATCCTCCTACCCTTTTTTGCATTTTGAGGCTCTTAGTGATCCCCTTATTTCCACAGCCCAAGCCACCTCACTTCCAACCTAGCCAGTGTTCCCATTCTCAGATTCCAAAGCGCAGCAGGCTGTGTCTGGTCAGGACCACAATATCCCAGGCACCAACAAAAGGGCTCCACTATACATCATTTGTTACAAACAGTTTTTAGAGCCTCCTCCTCCACCAACACCAGCAAGTTTTTCTATCAGGAATGAGTCAGCACTTTTAGCAATGATAAGAGGAGAGAGAGCCCTGTTATGAAGCTACCATCTTGGATGTCGACCAACCATGGCCGCTTGGTGTCAGCCTTGCTGGGCCCCCTCAGTGAGACACAGATTCTATATTGCACAATGAACAAAGGGTACACTCTGGAAATACCCTTTGCCACTCAGGGAATTAAATCAAACACACACAACTTCAAGGGCGAAATGCTTGCAAATAGCCTAACACTAACATTATTCCTATAAATGTCAATATTATAAAAACAAAACTTGATGAAGTTTCAAAAATGTTTGCCTAGAAGAGTTATTTTCTACAAAGATTTAGATGTGGACACATCTGATCATCCTGGCTTTCATCTGTATTCAAAGTGAAACCCCGATATAAAAAGCCGTCTGTAACTTCTTCATAATTGGCAACTGATGCACCTAGTCAACGATTATAAAGAAAATACATCAGGACTCAACTGCAAAAAAATTATTATTACAGTTGAGTTTTAACATCACAATACCTGCTGCCAGAACCGGCAGTCCAGGGGAAAGGCAGGTCTGGTCAGTTAACAGAGCATAACTGAAGCAGCTGTTTACAGAACGAAAATTAACAAAAAATTAATATGGCTTTTCTTTCTTCTACTCTGTTTTCTAGCTGTAGAGTGTCAGCTAGAATGGAGATATTTTTGACAAGTTTATTTTTGTGCACTCCTTATGTAAAAGTTAGAATCTTTCTGTATGTTTCTACAAATTCACAACTACCATTTAAAAAAAAAGACTTGTATTAAACTGAGTCTAATATCATCTGCAACAAATATCTCACAACTTTTGCTGTATTTCATTGTGCACTAAAAAGTCTATTCTTATTCTTCTTATTTGCAATCATGCTGTTTTCTGTATGTGAAAGGGCTGCATACCAAGCCTTGAAGTGGTTTGTGGGAAAGGTAATGATGCGACAATTTATTATAAGGGATGAAGTACACTCTATCGAGCATCATAAGGATATCCTTAGAGTTTCATAACCTTATAAAAGAACTCAGAGGTCGGCCTCCTTCTTCTAGTTGGTTGACTTGCAATATCATTCTAATATACAGCAGGGCAGTACTTTATCCTGTACATAACAGATGAGAGACTGCGATGCATGTGTAAAGTCCAGTATACAATACAGCGTTATGCCTCACTGTAGCGGTCTATACTGGCCATTAAAGGCCTGCTCCAGTGTTAACAAGGGAGCAGGACTTTAATGCCGGTATTGTCCAGCTACCGAGGGCTATAAGGCTATTAGAACATTGTGCCACTAAAGGGCAGAATGTTTTAATAAATAAAACAAAGGCCTCATGGAGCCTGAGGGACTTGAAATCCCCTCAGGCTCCGTAAGTCCTTTGTTCACACCAACAGCTGTGAACAAAAACATTGGAATTTTGGAGCTCTGGACTTCTACTGGCCATTAGAAGCCTGGAGCACTCCATTATTTTCAATGATGCTCCCAACATTCTAATATTAAAATTTCCTTTTTGCAGTTGAGCTGTGCAGTTTCTATTCACAAAATGACATAGCTGCTCAACTGTAATGTATTACCATTAAGTTCTGATGTCACAATGCCTGCTGTGAATCTGAAAGGCAAATGATGGAGCATAATTACAGCTGCAGATTAAACAAGGGAAAGAGAATTGGCTTTTCCTCTTTCTGAAATATTTTTCTAAAATGAAAAATTGAATGTCTGTGAGTTTCTACATCATTTGAGTCACAGCATGTTTAGCCTGCCTCAAATAAACTGATTCTAATATCCTTTTGCAAAAATGACTAACTGTTTTGCTGTTTGTAACTTCTCATTACAGTTTATGCTTTTATTCTTTTTGTATGTAATGAACATGAAACAGGAAGACAAAAAGGATTTATGTGGTTTGTGGGAAGGGTGATGGTGTGATTATATTATAAAGAAAAAAAAATACCCTTTGCTATACATTAAAAAAATATTGCATGTGACATTGTAAAGGAACTCAGCCTTCGCCATGTTTGACTATATGGCCATTAACCACCTTGATGACTTGCAGCAGGGATTTATTTATCCCATATATAATGCATGCATATTACATACATATTACAATAATTTATACATATTGAATTTATTTCTAAATATTAAATTTTAAAAATATAAATTAAAAAAAGAATACTTTTCTGCCCTGGTGCGGTCCCAGGAGGGACTCTAGCACCAAGGCTAGGGTGTTAGGGTATCCTTACCCTGCCACCCCCCACCCCCCTCCCCCTTTTCTTTTGCATTTTTTTGGGGGGCACGGCTGAAGATGAGTCCCACAGTGACTGCCAACACTTCCTTGTGGAAATGTTGACCGTGAATCGAGTATGAGCACAGGGACTGTTTGATCCGTGGAGGATCCTCACCCCTTTATTTGTACATTTCTTTTCCCTTTATTATCTTTAAAACTGCTGAATGGATTTACACCAAATCACAAAAAACACGCTTTCTGGATGAAGAGCTATCTTTCTGGCAAGCTTTGTATAATTTGGACCAGCAGTTTGGGCTGCAGTTGTGTTCACAATCCCCAAGAGAAAATGTTGGGAGAAACATATTTTGGGACTCCCTCTTTTTTTAGGCCTCAGCTTTGCGGATCGCGCTAAAACTTCTGAACAGCAGCTGGACTAACTGTCATATTAGTTTGGAAATTTCAGGAAGATTCAGAAAATGGCGCCAAAGTTATTTGCAACTAGAAGACTAGGTCTAACTATAACAATCTACTGGCGACCGCAAGTAAGAAACATATATATAAGGGCTTAATCACATAACTTTCACCACATTGCAATCCCTTTTTGAACTTGGAAAACATAAAACATAAACAAAAGACTCTTCCCACTGTCTTCTTTATGGCGGCCATTATTAAATGTGCACTGTATCTGTCCCCACATACAGCAAACATTATGCTAATGTGCAAAATAATCACAAAAAATCAAAAGTCAATAAATGCACTAATAAACTCAGGGCCGGATTTATGCAAGGTTAGCGTCGCCTTTGCATCAAAAAATGACACAAAGGTGGCGCTAACTTTTCATAAATCAGGCCCTCAGTCTGCTGCAAATTAAAATTTGTAGAATGACCACTAAAATCATGTATAAGACTTTTGCCTGCAGTAGATTTTCTATGAAGCCTAGTCTCACCCTTATTATTCACCAGTTCAACCTCAACATCCAGGGAGATTAGACTTTTTCTGAGTGAATATCAGGTTATGGAAATTGTTGTTCAGTTCCTGCACAACTAGTTCAGCTTCCTCTTGGGTCCCTTTCCACACTACAAAAAGGTCATCAATATAGCATAGCCACAGTATCACCCGTTGGAGAGTTGGGAAATTGTTGATATCCTGGAAAAGTGACTTCTCCCACCACCTCAGGAACAGATTTGCTAGACTTGAAGCAAAGCAAGTACCCATCAGTAGTTCAAATTGTTGTCTATAAAGTGTGCTAATTAACAAAACAATATTGTTCTCCAGCCCATATTCAATAATTTCCAATAACATCTCTGTATGGGCAAAAAACAGATCTGGCTTCAAAAAATGTTTACAGGCCTCTAAACCTGTCTGGTGATCAATGTTTGTATAAAGGGAACCTACATCTGGGGTGATAAGGGGATAATCTTCATCCCAATGTAAATGATTAATCTTCCCTAGAAAATCTTTTGCATCTTTCACATACAACGGAAGGCCCCTCACATATTCTCTTAGAAAACAGCCAACATATTTTGAGACATTTTCAAGGGCACTGCCCCTTGATGACATAATAGGTCTTCCAGGAAGGTTTATGATGCTCTTGTGTACTTTGGGTAACATGTAAAGCACTGTAAGCTTAGGATACTCCTTTTTTAGAAAACAAAATTCCTCCCACTCCAGTATACCTTTATTTCTCCATTCTGTCAGTTTGTCCCACATGTTGGTGATACTCTTTGTATGGGCCTCCCTGTTTAAAACCTTGTGATATCTGGTATTGTTAAGTTGTTGCATAGCTTCAGTTATATATTGATCTTCTGTCGTACGTGCAATTTTGCCTTCCTTATCTGAGGATCACCTCAGTATATTGTGCAATCCGTTCAACAACTTGTTTTTGCTCCTTATGCATGTTAAATCTGCTGTGTTGTTTCCTTTGTTTCAATGTCTTAAGATACTTTTTTACCATATCATGATAAGTGTGTATGTTATCATGTGGCATTATGGGACAGAATATCCACTTAGGTTTAAAGCCACTACCACTGACGTGATCATAAGAGATAGCCATGTCATCCAGCAACCCATGAACATCCTGTGAAGGGATTGGGGAACCACACATCTTATTCTTCCTTTCCAACATGTACATGGAAACAACAAAGTCCATATCCCCTATTTTAGGATCACTTGTCAGATTTGATTCTTCCTCATTGTTCCCTTTTGCCCTTCTGGTCTAATTTATCAATTCATACAATTCTTTTTAATTTTGGTTTTCTTATGAATTTAAGAAGATCTATCCTAGTTTCAGCATAATTAAAGTGTCTAGTAGGGCAGAAGAATAATCCTAGACACAAGGTCTGTAGATGTTCTACCACTCAATTTCACTATAGTGTTATTTACCATTTCCATGTCCATCTCCATCATTGTTACTCCAATGTTGGGCTCTTTTTGTTGGTTCCTATTCACCGCTTTTTCCTCCTTATTGTATCCTTTGTTTGAGTCTCCATCTCCTCTGCTTACTCCTCCTCTGCCTCTTCCTCTTCCCCTGGATCTGCTGTTCGATGTTTGACCCCGTCCTCTCATCTTGGGTCCTGTGTTGCTCTGACCTACTTGTCGGCTGCGTTGTAGAAGCCGATATTCGTCTACCAAACTTCCAGTCCTAAGATTGCATTCACTTCCTGATGTTCCATGTTTGCTTCTTCCTGATGTAGAAGATTCATTTCCAGTGCCAGTGTCAGTCTTGGTTACTGATATCAGTGTCTGGTCAGGGTTGCTAGCCTGTGCCATCTTATCCGTTTTAATAATGTTATCATACTTTCTATTAAATGTAAGGGTCTAGCCTCTTTCATAGTCATCATAGTCTCTGTGTAATTTCCTCTGTTTCCTCTCAGATATCTCTTGTTCGTGTTTAGTAAATTGTTTATTCATGGCTGTCAGGAACTCCCCAGTTATCTCCTGTTCCAGTCTGCTTTTAAGTTCTTCCTGTATGGCCTTGATCTCAAGAAGCAATGCCTCCCTGTCCGATCAGGCCTACTTGTCCAGAATCTGTAGCATTTACCTAGAACTTGCTTGGGAGTTTTCTGCCCATTCTTCCAGCATTTTGGAATTGGGCGATTCATAGCAGGGGATAGTGTACATCCTGTGACCTCTTGGTATCATGTCCACATCAATATTATTCTGTAGAGACGTAGCTTCCCACCACTTGGATATCTCTGCTTTACTCAGTTGTTCCAATCTTCTGAGTTTGTCATGTAGTCCCGCCTCCTTAGTGTTACCAATGATTGGACCACTTCATCTGGGGGGAAGTTTGGAAAATAGTGCCTGTGCTCTCGCCTGTCTATCCATGTCATTAGAGTTTGCCGTTATGTACGGGTTCTCTATTTGCCGCAGTACTTGTTTCACTCAAATCACAATCTCCCAACCGACAATAGGGGGTTCCTAGTGCTACAAATTCTTATAAGTGTGTTCTGTCATATAATGGGTCACCTTTCCTTTGTACATATCAACAGTTCAGGTTGAATAACCTATATGATTAAAAATGGGGTAAACTCGAAGGTCTTTGCAATAACCGAAGCCCACATTGTCTAAAGAGTCTTTCCTTGTTAAGTAGTCCTGTTTCCTCCTACACACACATCTTGGAGATCAATAACACAAAAGTTGAGGTGCTTCCCCTCTGTGAAGTATGTTCTGTGTGTGCCTGTCTGTGCCTCTCAATGTGCAATGGATCCATCCAGGGACTTCCATGCAGCATACACGATGGATAGTATTAGTTCTATGCAAGTTCCCCAACTCCTGTTGTGCTGCCCTTGAGCCTGAGGGCATCACTCCTGTGTGCAATTTGTCTGACAGGCAATAGTTGCATGCAGTGACTTCATGCACTGCTGTTGCTGCTGCCACACAATGAAATCCACAAAAAATGGTAGCAATCCAAGACAATGAAATGGGGAGTGTTCAAATACAGGACGTTAAGGGGCTCACCTGTTGAAGGAAACCCCTCATCTAATATAAATTGTTTGAGCTGCATTCACCACAACACTTAAAATATTGTTTCTTCTTATCAGGCTTTCCCCGGACGTCCGTCTGTGCTGCTGCTGGTGTGTTCTATGCCGTATAGAGGTCTGGACACATTTGTCAGAACACCAAAATGTTCTAGAGCTCGTAATAATTGACTCCTCGTGTACAATCCCAATCAAAATGCTCCTTTTGGAGTCACAGCCCATGGTGGTGGAGCACCCACATTAGAGGAGCATGCTGGCTGGAAACTTCAAATCCTCAAATAGAAAATGAGATACTCAGTCAAGATTGCAGTGCAACCAGTTTTACTGCGACAAAAACATGACGCGTTTCGAGGAGGTCGTCTGGGAGGGGACAGGTCCTGGTGCTTCCTCTGCTGACAGCGCCTTGCCATCTGGACACCACCACACTTTATTACAGGTTGTAATACAGTGTGCGGTCTCTTTTTGGTGTGGTGGTACCTGTGGCGGTACCACCTCTTTACTGCCAACTGCCAGCACGACTGGTCTCGGAATTCCACCCGATTTCGGGCAGAAGTCAGAGATCAGTCGTATGAGGGTGGTCTTAAGACCGCAAGCACTGGCAGTATTTCGGTGCCCGCAGCTTCAGCAGTCTTTGGGAAAGACCGCCAAACTTGTGATGAGGGCCATTGTCTCATGTATTTGAGGTTTAACATTGCCTCAGATTCATGAAAATTCAGGCGAGTTGTTGAGGTCACTTTTGGTCTATTCAGATTTAGAGGTTCCAGTACCCACAAAAGTTGTAGAAGCAGAGGATGGATGAGGGATAAGAGCCCCTCCATTCTGCTTTAGGGATTGCTCTTTATTTCCCTGTCCCTAGTGTTATTGGGTTTCATAGTGGATTATCTGCTAAGTTCCTGACTTGTAGTGCTGTTCCTGAGCAAAAAGGATTGTAAGTATGAATAGAGCAGATTGGTTTTTGTGTTTGAGAATATTCTGGTATGTTATTGAGATATTGTGGTCTTTTGGTTTGTGTTGTGTGATGGAATGTTATGTTGTTTGTTGGGTTTTTGTCTATGCAATGTTGATTCTTGGTTCAATGCGTGGAGTGATCACTGTGATTATGATGAACCTTCCTTATCTGTGGGTCATGTCAAAGAAATATTGGTTCTGTCACTGGGTAGTCCGGTAAATGGATTTGTTGAAATCCAAGATCTCAAGATATTGTTTTTCTTGTCTCTAATAAAGATAGTGGGTTCTGCAAGCGACCGCATACACACATATAGGAGTTTTACTGAAATAATGGGCTTTCTTCATTGGGTTTTGCATGACAAACTAACAGGCTGGTGCAATTTGCTCTTTGGAGGTTGGAAGTAAATGCACTAGCTAGAAGTGGATTGTCACAGGAAAGAAGTGTGCTTTAATGTGAGTTGAGTTTGACGAGAGCTGAGGAGGTACTTGTTTTTGTTCTCTTGTTTGTGAGATATATTTTGTTCCAATTGGCTGATTTCCCCACATTTAGGTTAAACAGACAAGATTTGGTTTGTTTATTAGTGTGCATTCATTGCGAATAGGCTACGCAGTTTTTTCTTTCCATTCGCGGAGAAACTGAGTTGCAGTTTGTTAGACAGAGCAGTCACACTAGGATTGGTGAGACATCACCACAGAGTCAATCCTTAATTAGTTGATTGCTGTCAAAGCCTCACTGTGATTCGTTAACCTTTGTTATAGCTATTACTGTAAGTAGGTGCTGTTCAGTAGCTTGTTTTGTGGGGTTTGTAGATTACTGCTGGCAAGAATGATAGGTGCTGAGTTGATAAAGTCTAAACCTCTTAGCATATATGTTATGGAGGGATAGAAGATACCTGCAGAGGGTTCGCCTGCATACAAGATGATGGTAAATGTTAGGCTGGATTTGCAACTGGCATGAATAAATTCTTTTAGATGGTATCTTTAACATTAGAAAGCTAGATCTCTTGAGACGATGATGTGGCAATGAATAAGTGGGATCATATGGCCTCTGAGAAGGATAGAAAGAAAACGAAAAGGCAGGTAGTGGTTCATTGAGACAATAGGTAAAGACAACAGGGCAATCAGTAGAGATGCTGAAGAGATGATGTGGTAGAATGAGTAAGAGATTTTCCTGCAATAGGTTATAAAACAGGGGACAACAAGAAAGTGGATGAGGGAAACAGATTGAAACATCAGTGAAAACAGGATTACATTTTTAAATTACCTTTTGAATTCTAGACCTCCTTCATGCGCTGATGAGATGCAGCGACATGTGCAGGTCTCCATGATTCGTGCAGCAGGACAAGATACAAGTGTACAGGCACAGGGATTGACAAAACTTGCAGAAGCTGGAGTATACAACAATGACTTTGCAAAGTATTAGCAAAGTTACTACTGTTGTTTCTCTAGTTCGACCTGGCACTGCTACTGTTCCTGCTGAGCCTCTTAAAGAGAGGAAAATTATTACTGAGCTTTTGAAACGTAATTTGGATACATTTTGCTAGGGACAATTGATTTAAATCAAGCTGATGTCTTACAGTGTGGACAAAATTAGATACTTGATCATAGCAGGAGCGATGTGTGCAAACAAGGCACATGATAAGCTTGAGGACTTAGCTGACAAATGTGAAGTTGATTTTAGCAGAATGAGGAATGTACAGAGAAATTATTAAATGAATGTGACAAAACAGGAAATACAAGAATTAGGTTTGGTGACTTTACACGCTCACATTAGGGATTTAGGGCCAGATGTATCAAACATTCCTGAGATGTCGTTTGCGAACGCCAAAATGCATTTTGATATGTATCAAATCTAATTTGCGACTATACCTATTCGGTATTAGGAAGGGGAGTGTCAAAGTCGTCCCTTCCTAATACCAAATCGCAGAGGTATGTGTGATTGTTTTGTGACCGTGAATGCTGCATTGCATTGGTGATAACCCATCCGCAAAGGGACCCCTTCCCCTTTGTGAATGCATGCGAAAACATCCTACGGACCATTGCCTGCTCTTAAAAAATGAAAGGTAAACTTTTCATTTTTTTTTTTTTTTTTTTAAACACGTCCCATTTTCCTTTAAGGAAAACTGGATGTATTTAAAAAAAAAAGATTGCTTTATTTAGAAGCAGTCACAGGCCACCATCCCTGTGATTGTAGCCATTCGCAATGGGTCACAAATTGCAGCCTACCTCATGAATATTAATGAGGTTGGTCTTTTTGCGAGCCTTTGCAAATCACTATAGGAAACTCCTGGAGTTTCATACATTTCAATAGCGATTACTTAATTGCGATTCACAAAAAATCACAATTAGGTAATTGCTATTGGAAATAATTCTACATCTGGCCCTTAGTTTAGAAAATTAAGGACTGGAAGGATCTGAAGAGATACCCGGAAAGCTAGAAAAAAGTCACTACTAAAAATAAAGCTACAGGAAAGTAAACAAAAGTTCCTGTTAGTGATTCAGAATTTCAGACAGTTTCAGAATTTCCCTAGAGAGAAGTACATGAAGGGAATTATGTGAATGAACCTTAGAGTAAAGGTGATCTTTCTGCATTTACGAAAAAAATTCAAAACTAAGAGAAAAACATGAAAGATGGCACAAAGAAGATCATAAATTAGTAATGATTTTGAAAATGCTCTTGATTTGATTTGGATACATTAATTGAGGGGGTTGTTCCTAGTTATCTGTGGACGGACTTGGAAATCTTCTATTAGTTTCCCCTAATAATGCTACATCAGAGGTGAATCCTAACAAATGAAACATGAAACACTGATAGGACATTTAAAAAAAAGGGTGCGAGAGAAGGAAGTGAGCTGGGCAAAGATTTTGGGGCAGATGTACGCAGATGCAGTTTTGCATTCCCTAACTAGCGATTTCATAGAAATCGTTATTTAGGAAATGCAAAATGCTATGTATCACGATACCGATTTCCTAGGAAATGAGGAAATAGCAAATAAGAAATCCCGTGCCATTTGTGACAATAGGCTGGTTTTGCATTTCCCAAATAGCGATCCGGGAAAAGCAAAATGTGCACCCCAAAACAGTGGTGCACGTGAAGAGCACACACATGCGCAAGGGACATGTGTGTGCTATTTTACACTTTAAAATAAGCATTTTGGGGTGCTTTTTTGAATTGCACCTGGTTACCATCGACTTGAAGTCAATGTTAATTGCATTTCCTTAATGCCCAATTCACATTTAGGAAATGCTTTGTAAATCTGAATAGGAATATCAGATAGGTAATCCAATTTCTACAGGGTAGAAATAGAAATTAGCAATTTCCTAAATGGCTTTCTACACCTGAAAAGCCCATTTTGTATTTTTAATGGCACAAAATAGTGATTCGGACCGTTAAGAAATACAAATTGGCTTTGTACATCTGGCTCTTTGAGAGCTGCACAACAATTGAAAAAATAGGTGCATTCTTAGTATGAGATGCTCATGCAGATTTATAAAAAGCGTAGCAGAGTTGAGCATCCTACAAAAGGAGTTAGAGATTTTGTATCAGATTGTGTTACAGGTTTGTGTCCTGAGCTTAGCTTGAAACTCAGCAGAGTGTGATGCTTTGGCAGATTATGGATATGGATATTGATCAAATCATAAAGTATGCCAAGTACGGTAGCGATTGAGGTGACACAAAGCAAATAAAGATTAAAGAGAATCTTTTGGTTGCACAGACAAAGCAGATTCAGAAAAGTGCAAGATCCCTATTTCCCGTTTCTCACAGCCTTCTGACATCCTGACCTTATTGCTGGTCTTGCAGAGCCTCACCACACTCGGACTTTCTGACTTTGTCAAAGAGCCACAACTCCAAAAACTAACACGCACTCTAATTTTGTCCATTTCTTGCAAACCTTTATTGTTCAGGAAGGTCCTGAGCCCGCATCTAATGGTTAGGGCAAAAGTATTTTTCTGGTCTAAAAAAAGTACACATTGCCATAGTTGACCTGGCATGTAAGGGAAAGTGATTGCGCCGCTCGTAAATGTAGTCCAAGGCCTAAATGGGCCAACAGTGCCATTTGATGTATTGTGGAATGGGTGAAGTTAAAATGTGAATGACACAATCACAGGGAAAAGGCAGTCAAAAAAGGAAGATAGAAGAACCAAAAATAAAAGAAAGCAAAAAGTAACAAGAAGGGAAAAGCCAAAAATAAGGAAAGAAAAAGGAATGGAGGCAAGAAAGAAGGAAAAAAAGAAATAAAGGAACACAGCATGAAGAAGAAAGAAAGAAAAAAAGATTGGGAAAGGAAGAAAAAAAGGTAAAAAGAAAGACAAGAAGGAAAATAAATAAATAAATAAATAAATAGGAAAAGAATGAAAGAATAATTTAAAGGAAAAAGATAAAACAGAAAGAAAGAAGAAAAGAAAGAAGAAAGAAAGCAAAACGAAGAATAAAGCAAAGATGGCAACAAATGGAAGAAAGAAGAAAAAAGAAGGAACAGAGAAACATAAAGAAAGAAAGCTATAAAAACAGAAAGAAGGAAAGAAAATAGATAAAATTCAAGAAGGCATGAAAGAAAGATGCAAAATGGGAAATGAAAGAAGGAAATAAAAATGAAGGAAGACAGAAGGAAAAGGGCACAAAAGAAAGGTGGTAAAGAAAAAGGGAATAAAAGAAATAAAGAAAAGGAAAGAAGAAAAAAGGCAACAAGGAAAGAAGGCAAAAAAGAAAGAAAAATAAAAATTGAAAGAAAAAAGGAAGGAAAGAATGAAAGAAAACAGGAAGAAGTCAAAAAAGTAAAAAGAAGAAAGAAAATGAAAAGGCAAAAACAAAGGAAGAATGAATAAAAGAAGGAAATAAGGAAACAATTCAAGATAGAAAGACTAAAAAGAAGGCAAAAAGGAAAGGAGGAAGGAAAGAAAAAAAAGAAATGAAATAAAGCAAGAAGGAAAGAAAAAAGAAGATGGAAAGAAGCAAGGAAGTGAAGAGGTTTACAATATAAAATATTTAATACTAAAACGCAAATTACTTCCCGCAAATGCTTAGTTAAAACTGTTACAAGTGTGTTGTTAATTAAACACCATAAAATGTGGTTTTCTTTCTGGGCAGCTTATCAAAGAACCATTGGTGAAACTGAGTCCAGGAGCACAATATGGTATGCTGTGAAATAGCAACAGTCCACTTCAAAAGAAATTTACAATAGCATTGGAAGGAGACATTAGCTAATAGAGCTGGAATGTGCCCTGTGCTCACTTCAAATATGTCCTACTATCACATCAGACAACACTGACACTAAAGGGAACTCCTTGTGTGCGATGTTCACCTTGTCAACACACAAAATGCAGTCACTCAAAGTGACATCAACCAGAGGCGTGAGAAGGCTGACCCATTGCCCCATGCTCTGTGCCATACTGGGAGGATGCAAAATAGGAATGATGCAACAACAAACTAATGCATGAAGATGGGGGCTGTAAACCCCTTTTAAATAAGGATATTATACATTATTTTAGCTGAATCAAAAGGTCTTCGGCTAACTTCAGGCCGAAATAACTATTGGCTTTATCAAACGGTGAGAACATCAATATGTATAATTCACACTGTGATGTTTAATAAAAGTGGCAATTATGATAGTGTTTAAAGGTAAGCCTGTCTGTTCTGTGCCATAGCTACTCGGGTTGGGCTAAGGGGTAAAAAAAGGACTAACCTTGTGTAAAGCAGGCACTGTCCTGCTAGCACACACAACTGAGTGCTGGACATCTACACAAAGGTAAGTGTGAAGCAAAGAATGAAACAATAAATGTTGGTGAAGAGAGGAGGCGTGCTTGCCAGGATTTTTCAACACCCAGTTCAGTTGCACTAGTAGCTGTACTTTCTTGAGACATCTCTTGTCTGATCTCTGGTGAAAGGTAGAGAAGACCTGCAACAGCAACAAAGGTCAGGAGAGGTTCAATCCGAACTTTATACTTATTTACAGCTAGAAAGCACCATGAAGAGCTCACCTCTCTGTTCTGATCCATCACATCACCAGGGTAGGCACATGTCTTTGTCTAGAGTAGAGTTTTTTGAGCTTAAAGAACATCATAAGTTATATATTGAAGTTCTGCCCTTTGGTCCTCAGTCCATTTCCAATCAAAGTTTGTGTACCTTTGAAGTTCAACGTTTCAAACAACCCTGTTGGTCTTGTAGAAAACGTAAGAAATAGTCAAGAAATAAATCTTTTTGGGCTCTCTTGTGGCCCTTTGCTGGTGGCATCTCTTCTGGCCAGCATCATCCTACAGTTCACAATCATCAGCTAAGGGTAAACCATTTGACAAGTGCACCACTAGTAATCACAGGCTATCCTTCATGTACACACATTTCAGTGTTCATCATTACTGCAAAACCTATGCACACGTCTGTGAACGTTTTAAAAGACACAAGAGAATAAACTCAAAAAGTGACTCTCCCCATCACTAGGAGCACCCAAGTGCTAGCGCTCCCCTGATGGCCAAACACCTCCTTCCCATGGGTTGGGTTGGAAGGGGAATCGCTTCCCCTTCCACCCCCGCTCTCCTCTAAACCCCCGTGGCATCTGATGACATCAGTGCGCAATCACACGCTGACCTCATCAGAGGCTGCCCCCTCTGCACTGGAAGCTCAGCTTCCAGCGCGGATCGGAGGAGAAATGCAAAAGCATTTTTACTCTGATCACATGGAGGGGCGAGAGAGGCATCAAAGGAAAGGAAAGGCCTTTCCCTTCCTTTAAGGTCTCTCTCAGCATATCTGCTGCCCAATCGCCATGCAATCGGGCAGCAGAAATGCCGACTAGACACCAGGGAAATTGTTTTTTTGTTTGTTTATGCATTAGGGGAGCAGCCCCTTGGGCAAGGGCCGCTCCCCTGGGGGACAAAATAATTTTTAAGCCTTTTCTGCCATGTCTGGGGGCAGATCGGCCTATTATAATTAGGCCGATCTGCCCTCAGGTGGGGCAGAAACCACTAGACACCAGTGATTATTTTTTATTTTTGTTCTTTTATTTTTTTATATGTGGGCAGCTACCCTTTAGGCAAGGATCGTTCCCATGGGGGGGAAAAATGTCTTTAGGCCATTTGGCCTATTTTAATTAGGCTAATCTGCCCTCAAGGGGGGTGGAAACCACTAGACACCAGAGATGTTTTTTCTGTGGTCAATTTCACACAAGAGGAGCGACCCCTTAAGCAAGAGTCAGTCCCCTGGGGGGGGCAATTTTTTTTAGCCCATTTCTGCCTCCCTTGGGTGCAGAAACCTCTGGCACCAGGGATCTGTTTTTTTACTTATTTCGATGTGGGGAGTGACCCCTTAGGCAAGGGTCGATTCCCTGGGGGGAAATATATTTTTAGGCCATTTCTGCTCCCCTTGGAGATGATAGACCTATTTTTATTAGGCCAAACTGCCCCCAAGGAGGGAAGAAACCACTAGACACCAGGGATTTTTTTTTTTACATCAGTTTCATGCAATGGGAGCGACCCCTTAGGCAAGGGCCGCTCCCCTGGGGGGGGGGGCAATTTTTTTTAGGCCATTTCTGCCTCCCTTGGGGGCAGATTGGTGTATTTCTAGTAGGCGGATCTGCCCCCAGGGACAGAAACAACTTAGGCACCAGGGCTTGGTGTGTGTGTATGCGTGTGTTTTGTTTGGGGGGGCAGTTCCTTGGGCAAGGATCGCTCCCCATGGAGGAACATTACTCTAGGCCATATGGGCAGATCAGCTTATTTTTGGAAGGCCCCAAGAGGGGCAGAAAACCCACCAGAGACCAGGGAAGATTTTTTTTTTCAAAAAAAGATGGTTGAGGTATGGCCCTGCCCCCACCCCAAATGAATGGGGCAAAGTTGTTCTGCCCACCGGTGGGTGGATGGGGCAATTACCCCAATCCACTCCCCGGGGGGCAGAGAGCCTACTAGGTGCCAGGGATTAAAAAAAAAATACTGGGTTGGTGGCTATCAACCAGTATGGGCATGGTTATGCCCCCACCACAACTGAATAGGCTAACAGTCTTTCAGCTCTTCACAGCACACTAAAACATCTTATCCCATGGCAAGCAAGAGGACATTTTATTATTTTAGGTGTTGCTTTTACATTTGGGTCATGAGAGCTTGTCTAACTCTCAAAATCATCCCACTTGGAATGGTGAGGGCTGCACTTTTTGAACTTTGGGATGCTGTCATGTAGAAAAATCCACAAGACCTAGATGCATCTGAAAACTAAACATCTGAATGAGTCCAAGGTGGTGTGCTTCACATGCACCTCACATCATTTTCTTATCCACAATGCCGTGCAAACCTACAATTTTAATAAAATCACACATTTTTCCCACATTTTTGTGATAGAACCTTCTGGAATCTGAAAATCGACAAAATTCCTAACCAACATTGTCTCATCTATAACCGATAAAATTCTGCCCCACTTGTAGGCCTAACATTTGTTTTTTTCAAACTGCCCTTTTGGACCGGCTTTGATTTCCCCTCAATTTCAACATGTTTTTGGCTCTTCCCTGTCACAGGCACTTAGCCCACCTATAAAGGTGAGGTATCATTTTTACCAGGAGACTGAGGGGAACGTTGGGTGGTAGGAAATTTGTACCGATGCAGTGATCCCACTCGAAATGTGGAGAAAATGTGATTTTTTAGCTAAATTTGAGGTTTGCGGAGGATTCTGGGAAAGAAAACACTGGGGGATACACACAAGTCACACGCCCTGGACTCCCTCTGGTGTCATTTTATTGAGAGACTTGGAGGAATGCTGGGTGGAAGGACATTTGTGGCTCCTCTCAGATTCCAGAACTTTCTGTCACCGAAATGTAACGAAAAAGTGTTTTTTGGCCAAATTGTGAGATTTTTAAAGGATTCTGATTAACATAACCTGGTGAGAGCCCCACAAGTCACCCCATCCTGGATTCCCCTAGGTGTCTAGTTTTCAAAAATGCACAGGTTTGGTAAGTTTCTCTAGGTGCCAGTTGAGCTAAAGGCCAAAATACACAGCTAGGCACTTTGCAAAAAAATGCTCTATTTTCTTTGGGAAAATGTGATGTGTCCATGTTGTGTTTTGGGGCATTTGCTATCACAGGCACTAGGCCTACCCACACAAGTGTGGTACAATTTTTATCGGGAGACTTGGGGGAACGCTGGGTGGAAGGACATTTTTGGCTCCTCTCAGATTCCAAAACTTTCTGTCACGAAATGTGAGGAAAAAGTGTTTTTTTGGCCACATTTTGAGGTTTACAAAGGATTCTGGGTAACAGAACCTGATGAGAGCCCCACAAGTCACCCCATCCTGGATTCCTCAAGGTGTCTAGTTTACAAAAAATTACAGGTTTGGTAAGTTTCCCTAGGTGCCGACTGAGCTGGAGGCTAAAATCCATAGCTAGGCACTTTGCAAAAATCAGCTCTGTTTATTTGGGAAAATGTGATGTGTCCGTGTTGTGTTTTGGGGCATTTCCTGTCGCGGGCACTTGGCCTACCCACACAAGTGAGGTACCATTTTTATCAGGAGACACAGAATAGAAGAACAAGTGTTATTGCCCTTTGTCTTTCTCTACACTTTTTCCTTCAATATAAGACAGTGGGTAAAAAAAGACGTCTATTTGAGAAATGCACTGTAATTCACATGCTAATATGGGGGCCCCAGAATTCAGAGATGTGCAAATAACCACTGCTTCTCAATACCTTATCTTGTGCCCATTTTGGAAATACAAAGGTTTCCTTAATACCTATTATTATATTTCAGCGAATGAATTGCTGTATATCTGGTATAGAATGAAAAACCATTGTTAGGTGCAGGTCATTTATTGGCTCTGGGTACCTAGGGTTCTTGATGAACCCACATGCCCTATATATCCTCACAACCATAAGAGTCCAGCAGACGTAACAGTATATCGCTTTTAAAAATCTGACATTGCAGGAAAAAGTTACAGAGTAAAACGTGGAGAGAAATGGCTATTTGTTCTTTTCACCTCAATTTCAATATTTTTTTATTTTAGCTGTTATTTTCTGTAGGAAAACCTTGTAGGATCTACAGAAACGACCCCTTGGTGAATTCAGAATGTTGTCTACTTTTCAGAAATGTTTAGCTCTCCGGGATCCAGCATTGGTTTCACACCCATTTCTGTCACTAAATTAAAGGAGGCTAAAAGCACAAAAAAATTTAAAAATGGGGTATGTCCCAGTAAAATGCCAAAATTGTGTTGAAAATGTGGTTTTCTGATTCACGTCTGCCTGTTCCTGAAAGCTGGGAAGATGATGATTTTAGCACTGCAAACCCTTTGTTGATGACATTTTCAGGGAAAAAAAACACAATCCTTCTTCTGCAGCCCTTTTTTCCAATTTTTTTTTAATGACATTTTTGCTGTATTTTGTCTAATTTCTTGGTCTCCTCCAGGGGAACCCACAACGTCTGAGTACCGCTAGATCCCTAGGTTGTTGGATAAAAAGGACACAAATTTGGTGTAGGTAGCTTATGTGGAGAAAACGTTATGAGGGCCTAAGCGCGAACTGCCTCAAATAGCCAAAAAAAGGCCTGGCACCTGAGGGGGAAAAGGCCTGGCAGCGAAGGGGTTAAAGGAAATGAAGCAGTGAGCAAACTTCATGTGACAAACATGGTCCATCTCCGTTAGGGTGGGCGGACCAAAGAGCATTTGACATTATATTAGATCCAAATATTCCAGAACAAGTTTTGGTAATTAATGAAAATGAAAACAAAAGTATATGTTTTCAAGGAAAATTGGAACTTTAAGTGGATATCCATAGAAAATAATGTTAAGACATAATGGTTTTCACAAGATACATAAAATGAGGGTTATTCCGTGGATTGTATGAAAAGAAGAGGACCAAGAAATATAAAGATTACTGGGAAAAGGTATCATTGAGTATGTTGATGCCGCACAATGGATGGCCCCTATCTTTGTTGCAAGGTGAGCTAATGGTAAAATCTGCTTATATGTTGACTGAAGGCATTTGAATAGCACAAAGTAGTAGAAAGATTCCCCTTACCAAAAATAAATGAACTGTTAGCACACACAAAATAATGAATTGGTTCCCATCAATTAATTTATCATTGGTGTATCACCAAATCATGCTGCATGAGAATAGAAAGAACTTGATAGACTTTATGACAACTTTAGGTTTTTTCAGATATGTGCGAATGTACTTCAGATTAGCATCAGTGGTGGCAGTTTTTCAAAAACGCATGCATATGTTATTTAATAATGTTGCTGGAACTATTTTCTTCCAGGATGATGTACTTATCATGGGAGATACCGAAGAACAACATGTTTTCAGGGTTAAAAAAAGTTCTGCCCTGACAATGGACTAACAGCAGAATTTTCTAAGTATAAACTTAAAGTGGACTAACAGCAGAATTTGTTAAGTATAAACTTAAAGTGAAAAGTTTGAACTATTTAGGGCACGCAGTCACTGTTGATGATGTTAGTCCTAAAGAAGAACTCTTAGATGCTGTAAGAGAAGCTCCATCTCCCACTACTAAGGATGAACTTAGGTCATTCTTAGTATTGGCCAACTGCAATGCAACATTTGTGCATACTTTCTCAGAAAAAAATATATAACTTACGTAAGTTCTTGAAAAACAAAGTTAGCTTTGTAAAGTCAAATTAATTGGAGTCAGATTTTGAATGTATAAAAGAAAATATTTGTAAAGCTAAAAATGTGCATGGACTTGACCCAAACCTAAAGTGTATTTTGACTACAGATGCCAATAACAAAGGCATTGGTGTGGCACTTAGTCAAAAAGATAAAAATGGAACTGAATATTAAGTCGCTTTTGCATCAACAGTAATATCACCTTCTGAAAAGAGGTACTCAGTCATTGAAAAGGAAACACTAGCAACTGTTTGGAGTCTAGAACACTTTAGAGGTTTTGTGTGAAGGTTTCAGAGTCAAAATAAGATGCAATCACATACTTTTATTAAATGTTTTGTCTTCTTAAGGGATTTATTCTGCTACGCCGAGAATAGCAAAAGTGTCAGTGAGATTGATGGGCTATTGGTATAAGCGGAGTTACCTTCGTGGCATAAAAACCAAGGTGCCTAATTGTTTATGTAGAATGCCATTAGCTTTAATAGAAAGTCATGACAGGTGTCAATATGGAGAGGTTGTCACGTGAACATGTGTGGAACATATAAATGCCTTTACTAAAGATGAATAGAAGAAAGCTTCTGTAGAAGATATGATTTTAATGGAGGTGAGAAAATGTATTGTTGATGGATGTCCTGAAAAGAACATTTTAGCAGAAGACTTTACATGTTTCTGGGAAGTATGGAACATACTTACAGTAATTGATGGGAAAATTGTGAGAGGTATGAGGATTGCTCTACCTAGGAGTTTAATAAATACCATTATTAAATTATGCCATGAAGGGCTCTAACGAATTGTTAAGAGTAAAAAGAAAATCAAAAGTAATTATTGATGGCCTGGCATGAATATAGAGATAGAAAGATTGGTCAGAGAATGTGGATTATGTGAAGGGGCTGGTATGTTTCATGTGAAACCACCATTGCAACCAATGCCTTCTCTTGACATGGACTGAGAAACTGTGGGAGTGGATATCATGGGCCTGTTGTGTGATGAAGTAGGTAGCACATGGCACATATGTTTCGTCATTGACTATGTTTCTAATTTTTCTAAATTTTACAGGACAATGGATTAACAGAAGAAATTTGCTATGCGTAAACTTAAATTGAAAAGTTTGAATTACTTAGGGCACAAAGTCACTGTTGATGATATTAGACCTAAAGAAGAACTCTTACATGCAGTAAGAAAAGCTCCATCTCCCACTACTAAAGATGAACTTAGGTCATTCTTATTTTAGGAGAAGACTATAAGGGGTATATTTATACTTGTTATGTGCCAAATTTGCATAATTATTTTTTTATGCAAATTCGGAGCAAAACTAACTCCATATTTATGCTTTGGTGTTAGACCTGTCTAGCGCCAAATTTTGGGAGTTAAAGTCATTTTCTAGACGTGGAAACTTACTTTTCGTCAATGAGATGCAAAGTAGGTGTTCCCGTGCAAAAAATGATTATATGGCCTTAGCGCCATATTTATTCCCCCTTGCTAAAATCACGCATGGGAGGGAGGACTAGTCAAAAAATTGTGCAAAGCTTGCTTTGCCCCATTTTTTAACTCCTGAGTCAGGGCAGGCTTTAGGGGACCTCTGGGCCTATTTCTATGGTGGAATACAATGGAATAAGCCCACAGGTGCCCTCTCCAGGCCCCAGGGACACCCCTACACACATCAGAGGGACAGCGGAAGATAGGGGACCCCATCCCAGTTAAATATAGGTAAGTACAGGTAAGTATTTTTTTAAAGTGCCATTGGGGGCCCTGAAATGGCCCCCCCACATGGCACTGGGTCCAATGGCCATGCTCAGGGGGACCCCTGTGCTGGCCGTTGGGGTGGTTGGCATGACTCCTGTCTTTTCTAAAACTGCACTAAAGCAGTTTTGCACCAAAGATGTTAGCACCGACTTGCACCATTTCTGTGCACCAGCCGGGCACCATATTTATGGAATGGTGCAAGCCGGTGCAAAGGGTAGGCTTAATTAAAAAAAATTACTTTAGTCTGGTGTGGCTGGCGGTATAGAAGAAGGGGGTTTAGCAACAAAAAATGACTTTAGGCAGGTTAGAGTAAAAAAAAAAAATACTCTAACCAGATTAGCATCATTTTATGGTGCTATACCTACCATGCCACATGACTCCTGCCTCAGAAAAGGCAGGAATCATGGCCACCACCCCAATGGCCAGCACAGGGAACAAGGGTCCCCTGGGCATGGCCATTGCACCCAGTGCCATGTATAGGGGCCCCTTACAGGGCCCCTTATGGCACGTTAAAAAATAAAATGCAATACCTACCTGTACCTATCTGTACTTACCTGGAATGAAGTCCCCAATCCTCCGCAGTTCCTCTGGTGTGATGGGGGTGCCCCTGGGGCCTGGGGAGGACACCTGCGGGCTTGTTCCATGGTGTTCCACCATGGAAATAGGCCCACAGGTCCCCTAACGCCTGCCCTGACCCAGGAGTTAAAACACGGGGCAAAGCAAGCTTTGCACCATTTCTTGACCCCTCTCCCTCCCGTGCACCATTTTTGCACGGGAGTATAAATATGACGTTAAAGCCATAGAGTCATTTTGTGCACGGGAACGCCTACCTTGCATCTCATTAAAGCAAGGTAGGTTTCCACTTCCAAACAATGACTTGAACTCCATAAATTTGGTGCTAGACAGGTCTAGCCCCAAAGTATAAATATGGAGTTCATTTTGCACCGAATTAGAGTAAAAACAAATGACGCTAATTCGGTGCAAACCACCTAGGAGTCTAAGAAATACCATTATTTACTTATGCCATGAAGGGCTCTTAGGAATTGTGAAGCGGAAAAGTAAAGTCAAAAGTAATTATTGATTTTCTTGCATGAATATAGAGATAGAAAGAATAGTCAGTGAATGTGGATTATGTGAAGGGGCTGACAAGTTTCAAGTAAAACCACCATTGCATCCGGTGCCTTCTTTTGACATGGACTGAGAAACTGTGGGAGTGGATATCATGGGCCTGCTGTGTGATGAAGTAGGTAGCACATGACACATATGTGTAGCCATGGACTACATTTCTAAGTGGCCAGAAGTTGAATTCATGTGTAGTGCTAATGCTGAACTGGTGGTGTCATTTTTGGATAGTGTCTTCCAGAGAGTGGGACTTCCTAAAAGAATAATAACTGATAATGGAGCGCAGTCCACAAGTGAAGTAATGAAGACATTTTTACTAAGTGATGAAATTGAACACACATTTACTTCTCTTTACCTTCCCAGTGGTAATGGGGGAGTTGGAAGGTTTAATAGAGTGAATCAAGGAATCCTTACAGATGGCAAGAATTAAGACATTGAATTGGAAGGTAGGATTAAAAGCACAATATGGATATACAGCACTATTCCAACAGTAACTGGATTTAGCCATTTTACTATCATGAGGGGGAGAATTCCCTACATGAAAGATAATCAGGTGTGTTTAGTTAGCACCAGATTGTCCTACTGGTCGTCAGGAGAAGTAAAGGAAAATATTTTAAAAGCTCAAGGGAAATACAGACACTAGCATGATAATACATCAAGAGCTAAGAAATGTCAGAATAAGGAAAGAGATGTGGTGAAAAATAAATTACCTTTCAGAGACAAAAAAGTGATTCCAAGTTCTCAAAACCGTTGAGAGTTGAAAAACCTTTTGCTGGTGCTACAAAATTAAGTGATGTTAAAGTTTGGAATCTGAGTCGTTTTGTCAAAAGCAAGGAAGAGAATGGTGATATTAAGATTGACAAAAAATATGAAGGTCATTGGTTGGATGACTCACATGTGGCAGACAAGGGAGCTATAAGGGATAGTGAAGAAATTGACAGTCAGAGAGAGTTGGGTGTGCATGAGAATTGGGCAGTGAGAGAGAACATTCACCAGGAAGAAGGTGTGATACTTCAAGATGATGCAGAGAGTAGAAATGTTGAAGAACGTGAAGCTCAATAATTTCACTGAAACAGTAGGTGTGGAAGAGAAATTAAACATCCTGCATTTTTTAAAGATGATATTATTTAAATGATTGGTGCATAATTACTTTAATCATTTTATTCATTCTATTATGAATTGTTTCAGGTCGTATTACTAATGTACTTTAATTTAGATGTGAGGCAATTCCACTTTGTTTCTTTGGTATTTTAATTTATGTAAAGGGGAAAGATGTGTTGTAGTTATTCATTGAAACTAGCCACATGCTCATTAAAATATAAAATTGAAGAATGCACATATGTAATACTAGCAGCAAGTACTGACAGGTTCCTTCTGTGTCAGTTACTCGCTGGAAACTGTAATGATCATACGTGTTGGTCTTTACTCCTTTGTAGTCAATAAATACTTGTGTCACTTACTTTGATTCAGGTATTACATAACACTGCCTTGACCAAAGGAAGAATGTTCTTGGCATATATTAAGGGCTAGCTGGAGGCCTTGCCTATTCCGACTCAGTGTGTGAGGAGATTCAGGTTTGGATGTTGAGCAAACTGAATTTTTTTGTCTGTGCAGCACTCCACAAAATGTAACTGGCAAAAACAATCTTTCCCTCTATGAATTCACTAGGCAAAATGTAAGTTGCATGCAAGATGAAAATATTAGCTATTTAAAACCATATTCGTATTTGTCATCAAGAACATACAAGTTAAGATGTTTTCAGGATGAAGATCTAGGGAGTATATTTTGACTAGACCTATCTGTGACAGGTCAGGCTATTGCCCTTCTCAACTATATTTCTTCCTATTTGACAACTTTCAGATGCATTAGGCTTTTTTGGCTAGTGGCCACACAGTGAATGTTGCCAGTGTAGAACCTTGGACAGAGCATAAGTAACGACATGCCCTAGCCAGATCCAATCAAAAAAGTTCCCCATAAACTCCTTCCCTCCCTCTCCTATCCTCCAATTACCCTACACAAATATAAGAGCAAGGAGCCCAGAAAACAACATCCTGAGCTGTTCCGGTCAGGTAAGCCATGAGAGGCTGGGCCTCTTGGTGGTGTTTATTTCTTTCCCCATTTGTTTACCTGTTAAGCCATTGTGTTGGGCGCTCTGATTGGAATTGCATGGAGGTGGCTGGGTTACTGGGCTTCCCCTTAGATGGCCTCCTGATTCTGTTTCTTGTGGTGGCTGGGCCACTGCATTTCCAGCTATACTGACATTGCACGCTGGTTGGAAGTACATGCAGTGTTTTCCTGGGCTGCTCGGTAGACTTGGTGTCTTACCTGTTACGCAGTGGCCAGTCACTAGGGTCCTGGCTGCCTTCTGCCTTCTCCAGTGTTTGAGCACATGTCGGCAAGAGGCTATGTCCCTCACACGGTGGTGTGGTTCTAGTCCAGTGGTGTTTTTAGTACGATGTGCTTCTGATGGTCTGGGCCCAAGCCTCGCTTGTTTGAGGGTTGTATTGGATATGCCCTCATATTGTGGGAGGATGTGGTGCTGTGTTTCTGATTGTCATGGAAACAGGCTTCTGCACTCCCTGCTATCATCTACCTTTGGACCCTTTCAGGATCGTTGTGCAATTGTGTGTTTGTCTAGGTGTCTCCTTTCTTGCTCAATAGGCGTAATTCAGTACTGCCGTACAACCGTGCTTTCCAACACGGACATAAAAAAATTAATAATGATATAGTATATATTTTATACAGTTTCTCATGCATTTTTTTGTGTAAAACAACTGATATAAATAAACAATATTTACCAATGTAAATAATTGTCGGTTGTATTGTGTGTCTCACTTTTTTCCTATGTTTTTGGGTTGTCCTGTTGTTTGCCTGTTCTTTATTTCTCTTTTTTGTTCGGGCTCTTTGATTGGACTACTGTGGGTCCTTGGTTAGGCTCCTATTTAAGTTTGTTCCCACTTTTTCTCAATTTGTCATCATAGAGCACAGGAAGAGCTCGTCTAATTGCCACCACTGTTCCAAAGACGCCCAGGAGGGGAAGAAGCTACCTCGGATGGAGGGGGTTTCTCAGAGCTCTTCTCATTACTTTGGCCTTTCAGAGGATCAGTTTCAGCACCTCCTGTATTCCCTCTCTGATGCCTTTTTGAGATCGAAAACTTCAGGGGTCTTCCTGTTATTCTCTCTCCTCTCACACCTGTTCTGTCTCCTCTTTGGTGGTGTCCTCTCCTTCCTCCTCTTCTTCCTGGCCTTCTCCAGATTACGATGAGGAGGTTGATTCTCTAGTGACAGAGGCACTGCCTTGCTCCACATTTCTTCAAAAAGTGGATATTTTGCCCCTGTTGTATTATTCAGGGATCACTTGGGTATACCTCTAGAGGATGATGTTCCTGGCACTAGTACTGGTATTTTCATTAGTTTCATTCTCACCCTTCAACTTCATGGCTGTTAACAAGGAGGTGTTTGATCTTCTGCTCAGGGAATGGAAGGATCCAGAAAAGGCAGACCTCCCCAGGTTCTTGACCCACCTTTATCCTCTGGCTAAGGGTGATGCTGAGTTTCCCTCTTCCTTGAAGATTGATACCCTTCTTTCTCATTTGGCGGGGAGGCCGTCTATTCTGTCTGAGAAAGTCCCAATTTCAGACTTTGTGGACCGTCATGTGGAGGCCTCTTTGAAGAACTGCTTTTCAGGACTGAACATAGCTCTTAGGGCTGCAATTTATGCTGTTAATGCCTCTCAATCCTTGGTCTAAGACTTCCATTCTCTGACTATGGCTCTCCAGGAAGGTGTTGAATGTTCCTTCTTGTTTGCTAAAATGGGGACCCTGGCCAAGATTTTGTTGGATGTGCCTTGTGATAAATTGAAGGCCTCTGCTTTGGCCATGTCTTCTTCTGTCTCAGCATGCTGTCATGGGTATCCTTGCGATTGGAAGTTAGACTATGCTTATAAGTTTGGGTTGGTGCATATGCCCTTCAATGGCTGCTGCCTTTTGGTGATGATTTGGAACCAATGGTTCATAAGGGTTTCAAAAATCAAAAGCATGCCCAGCAGCTTTGTTATCAACACCGGGGTGAGTCGTCAAAGAAAGTTCCTTCTAGGAAGTGTTCTCATGGTTTCTCTGGGCTTTTCCGCTCCAAGTCCAAGCGGTCCTCTTCCTTTCCTGCTCACCTTTCTCCAAGCCTCAGCCTCCTCAGCAACTAAAATCTGGGCAGCGCTCCTGACTATTCCTCCCTACCGGTGAGGGGTCATCTGGATGCTTTTCTTCCTACTTGGCAAATTCATATTTCAGACTCTTGGGTGTTAAATATCATTTCCGAAGGCTACTCCCTAGACTTCAAAAGAATTCCTCCTCCATCAGGTATTGTGAAGTCCCCCATCACCACTGCTTTCCTTCCGGCTCTTTCTCAGGAAATTACAGCTCATGTAGGCTAATGTGCTGGGGCTCCTGTCCCAGTGGGGCAACAGGGGAAGGGATTTTACTCTCCGATTTTTCAGGTTCCAAAGCCTGCTGGATAAGTTCAGCTAATCTTCAATCTAAAAAAACTGAACAACTTTCTGCGAAAGCCGCAGTTCAAGATAGACACAGTTCAGCGTATTATCCCGCTGATTTGAACGGGGGAATAGCTTCCTCCTTGGACTTAAGGGATGCGTATCTTCACGTTTCCATTGCTTCTTCCCATCAGAAGTTTCTCCAATTTTGTGTATGGGGCTCATTGGCAGTTCCAGGACCTTCCTTTTGGCCTGGCTCCCTCTCCCAGGGTGTTCATCAAGGTCATGGCCCCTCCTGGTGGTTCATCCTCATGGACTTGGGTGATGGTTCATCCTTATCTGGACAATTGGCTTCTGCATCATCCCATTCTGCCTGTGATCCAGTCCCAGATTTCACTGGTATGCAAGACTCTGGAGACCTCTGGCCTCCTCATAAATTGGGAAAAGTCATATCTGACCCTGTCATAGAATCTTATGTTCATCTGGGCTTGATTCCTGAAAGGCCTAGGGAGAGTCAGTCTTCCGGTGAACCATGCCCAACTGCTGTACAACCTCCTATTGTCTCTGGGTCAGAAGAGCATGGCAACAGCTGGAGACTGGCTTCGTCTTCAAGTCATATGGTATGTAGTCTTGACTTTTGCTGCAATTGCTTCTCTTGGGTGTTGTTTTCTGTGGTTGTGCTTCATGTTATTTCTTTTTCTTTAAGGCATTCTGTGTCTTCGTCACCCCTTGGGCTCGTCTGCACCTGGGTCCTCTGGTGCTGCATCTGTTATCTCATTGGTCCCGGATCTTCAGTGCTTGGACTTTCTGGTTCCTGTGTCTCCCCATGTTTGGCACTTGCTCCAGTGGTGGCGCAGTCCCAACAATTTGGCCAGGGATGTTGCTCTGGCTACCCCTCCTCCAAGGGTGATTACTGACGATGACAGCAGTCTAGGATGAGGTGCCAATTTGGACAATCTGTCAGTTCAGGGATGATGGTCTACTCGGGAGAGCAGGCTCTTGTCGAATTGGAGGGAGCTGAAAGCAACCTCTCTGGCTGTGTTACATTTTTACCCCTTGATCAAGGATCAGATGGTGCTCATCTGTACAGACAACACTGTCACCCAGTCTTACATAAAAAGGCAGTCAGGCATGCGGTCCCGGTCCCTGGCCTCTCTGACATTTCAAGTGGGGTGTTGGGCAGAGTCACATCTTCTCTCCCTGTCTGTACTGTATATTTGGGGAAAGAATAGTGTTCTAGCTGGCAGACTCATCAGGGTTTTTCCTTCTTCTCTCGACTTTTGTCTGGCCCCTTCCATTTTAGCTCACCTTTGCTACAGGTTCTGCACTTCTCTGATGGATCTGTTTGCTTCAACAGAAAATTGCCTCCTTCTGCATTTCTTCTCCAGGTCCTCAGAAACAGGGTTTGTGGTGGTGGATGCTCTGTCCCTTCTGTGTCCTCCAGTTGTTCTTGGCCAGGCTGCAGAGGGGGCCTGCGTGTCTCATTCTGGTACTGCCTTTTTGGCCTATAATTTGGTGGTTTCCTCTGTTGCGGTTGACGGAGACCGTGCCAGAGTGGATTCTGACTTTCCATACATTTACCCTCTGGACCCCTTTCCTTCCACTTGCCACTTGTCAAAGACTGCGTCTGATGGTATGACTCTTGAAAGGACGGGTTTGAGGTTGTAGGGTCTTTCCTTTAGCTGCTTCCATTCAACTCTCCCGTAAGGGTCTACTTGTAAGGCCTATGTTAATCATTTGTCTTTATTTGTTCAGTGATGTGTGGGTAAGCAGTTAGATCCTGTTTTCTGTCTTGCCTCAGAAGTTTCTCAATTCCTACATGACGGTTTTGAGAAAGGTCTGGCAGTTGCTACTTTATGAGTACAGTGGGCTGCCATTAGGGCGATTTGTTGTCCTTTTGGTGTGCCTGAGTTGATGCCTTTGGGTTCCTGCCTTCTCAGAGGTTTTTCGTTGTTGCGGCCCTGAGTTTGTTCTGTCGTTCCTGCTCCGGATCTGCCTTTAGTTCTTCGGGGCCTTCAGACTGCACTCTTTGAGTCCCTAGAATTCGTTTTCCTTGGCCTATGTTTTTCAAAATGTTGCTTTGCCAGGTGGTGTCCAGGGAGTTCCAAAAGGGGCATGGTGACTTCTTGGGCTGAAGTATAAGGAGTTTCTATTCGGGACATTTGTCAAGCAGCCACTTTGTCAACTCCCTCTACCTTTGTTTCACATTACAGGTTGGATGTTCTTGATCCCATGGCCTTCGGCTCTTGGGTTTTAGATGCTGTTGTTCCATAAGGAATCTGACTCTTCTGTTTGCTGCACTTCTGGCTTGCAATAAAGCCATTCTGCATTCTCCAGTGGATTGTGTTTTTTCCTGGGGGAGTTCGGTTGTTTGTTCTGCTTTGGTATATCCTCATTTAGTAAGGATTGGGAGGAGAAATACGGTTGAGAAGGTAATGAATTAATTACTTACTGGTAATTCTCATTACTCCAAATACCGTTTCTCTTCCCAATCCTTACATCCATCCCTCCCCATTCCTTCCTGGATTTCAACCTGACTACCTTTTGGTTCTGTTGCTTAGGGACATTCAGGTTGTTTTCTGGGCTCCTTGTACTTATATGGTTATAGGGTAATTGGATTATAGGAGAGGGAGGGGAGGACTTCCTGGGGAAACATTTTTGATTGGACCTGGCTATGGCAAGTGGGCCTAGATAGAGGTGAAATACCTAATTTAGTAAGGACTGGGTGCAAAACAGGGTATTCGGCGTAATGAGAATTACCTGTAAGTAATGGATTCATTGTATTGTAGTTAAAAAGAAAAACACATAGCAAGGTGATACTCCTCTCTTATCTCAAATGGAAAAAATATATTTCTTTCAGGCACCTAGGAATGTTTCTCTTCAAGAACAAATTTATGATTACTGTTCCTACTTCTATGCAAGTGACTGTTGAAGCCTTCAATTCTTTGGAGGAGCTTACCTTTAGATTTGCTCCAAATGACTCTTCATAAGACATTTAAAAAATGTATCAAAACCTTTCTGTTTTGATCCAAGAGTACTCAGCACGTGCATGCCTTTTGGTGAGCCTTACTGCATTTGACCTATGAATTTGGAATTAGAACCGCTATTCATAAAATTAACTTTTAAATATTTACCTTAAGGAACATACTGAGGGCCAGATTTCAAGAAAAGCGGCGCAGCGCGGTGCTGTGCCAACATTGAGAGCGCTGTGCTGCCTCACTTTAGAAACTCAGCGATGTGTGGTATTTAAGGGAATACAGAGCACCCCTGCATTTCCGCCTGCGCAGGTGCTAAATTTAACTGCCAGCGCCAACGCAGGCATCCTTCCACCCTTGTGCAAGGATTTCTGTGTTGAGGGTGTGATTGTTTATGTATGGGAAAGTGTCCCTTCCTGCACATAAACAATCACTAATGGTGCTTTGGCACATCTGTGTGTGCTGCACAATGCTGCACACACAGAAGTGCCAAAGCGTCATTTTCAAATGACTGTTTATGTGCAGGAAAGGACACCTTCCCGCACATAAACAAAATTTCTCTGCCATTTTGTTTTTTCTTTGCATGCGGAAGAATGCAGCACACAGAGAAAAAGCAAAAAACGAGGAGGAATAAAAGTATTCCTCCTCATTGCACCCTACTAACGCCACCCCTGGCACTGCCTGAGGTTTAAAAGATTTCATAAATCTGAGGCAGCGTCAAAATGCAATGGGTTTTGCTGTGGCACGCCCACAGCAACACCCATTGCACGTGCCTTCTACACACAGTGCTGTGTGGGAAGGGACCATATTTATGAGGTGGTGTTAAGCCACAAAAAGTGGCTTAATGCACCTTGTAAATACGGCGCTGTGCTTAGTGCCACAGGAGCGTCACTAAAAGTAACGCTCCTGTAGTGTTAGGGGCCTAGAAATACGGCCCTGAGTGCTCAACTGTTGATCACCGCTAATTTCACAAGAGACCATCACCAGTAACAATGTAATTCAGAGTAAATTTAAAACCCCATTCAGAAATGTCATAATATCGACTTGTGTTGTTATAGTGAAAACCATACACCTGATTTAGAATTTTATATAGTGAGATCCTTGCCACAAACCAGTGTGACATAGAGGTGACTGAAACCCCTGCTTTCAGAGGCAGGACTCAGCTGGCTGTGCTTTTGAAAACCTTGGGCAGAAATCCTATCTATCAGAGGGCTGTCGTCAAGGTATGGCAAAGACCTACCCTTCTGAGGGGCAGCAATTCCAATATACACATTTCCTATTTAGCTCCACTACGAAAAACCCGTTGATCCTGAATAGAAAAAGAATGACTGAAACACGTGCTGTAAAAAAAAAACGGTGCCTAATGGCCATCTGCATTTTAGTTTTCAGATATCACCTCTTCTCCTTTGGGATTTGCTTCTGAAAAACAGAAGTGCTTACTTAGTAGGGCCGAAACAACATGGCATTAGCTTCGCAAGCTGCTCTGTCTTCTCTACAACTACTGTATTAGCGGATTTACAGAAGCCAGTGAGATCCCCGCCATTTAGAAGGGCATTTAATAATATGGCAAGTGGTCTCTTGCCATGGGATCCTGACTAAATGAGCTTCCATGTCACAAACAACAGTCATCTTTGCAATTTTTTTTCTTTTTTGCTGAGTGTACAATTACACCCACTTCATTCTAAACTATTGTTTGAAAATCTTATAGAGAAATTTGGGAGGTATGTATTATTTGCTGAACTGGACTATGATGCCACCTGCACAACACAATAAAACACTCCCTCATGAATCTTGAAATGTTCAAACCATGGACTGATGTAAGTGGGTTTCGGTGATGTATAAGCCATTTTAAATGAATATTTGTTGTACTGTGTGTGTTCACTGAGATCTGTTACAGATCAAGGCATTATTTTGATGGAATGTACAGCACAATATAAATGCAGTTAGAAATCAAGGGCCAGATGTAGGAAATTCCTGAATTGCGACTCGCAAATTGCGAGTCAGAGAGTCTCACAAATTGCGAGTCGCAATTCAGGATGCAGGATGGTCGCAAAGGCCCACCTCATTAATATTAATGAGGTGGGTCACAATTTGCGACCCCCTTGCGACTCACAGCACTCTCAGGGATGGTGGCCTGCTGGAGACAGCAGACCACCATGTCTGTGACTGCTTTTAAATAAAGCATTTTTTTTTTTTTGTAATGCAGCCCGTTTTCCTTAAAGGAAAACGAGATGCATTACAAAATGGGACCACTGCCTGCTCTGAAAAAATGTTTTCAATGCCATTCACAAACGGGAAGGGGTCCCATGGGGACCCCTTCCCTTTTGCGAATGGTTTACCACCAGTGTGACACTGATGGTAACTGTGATTGCTTTGCGACCGCGTTTGCGGTCATAAAGCAATGCAGCATCATGCTGCGACTCACAATTAGGAAGGGGAGCACCCCTTCCTAATTGCGACTTGCAGTCCCATTTTCCGAGTTGTTAACCAGGTTACTGACTCGCAAAACGGGAATTGGGCATGGCGATGTGGGTTTTGCACATCACAAACAGCTAAATTCGCTGTTTGCGACGTGCAAAACCTTTCCTACATCTGGCGCCAAGTACTCTAAAACATTTTAAGTATCTTATCAAAGGTAATTCTATTGTAGAAAACGATTAAAAATGAGGATTATTTCTGTTTCTGAGGATATTTGAAGGTCATTTCAAGAACATAGGCTCGTGACAGTAAATCTGCAGCACTGTTTACAATTTTCTTTACCACCATATTGTATTTGATATGGCACAGAGTCCATTATAAACTATTGTTTGCAAAATATTAGGCAGAAATTTGTAGGAATATGACAATTGGTACCCTATGAAGGCTCCAGTAACGTGTCTTATAGTGGGACAACACATACCCTCATCAATCTTGAAATAATCAAATCATGGACTCATTCACACAGATTCTACTGCTATCGCAGGCATTTTAAACACATTTTTTTGCATATTCAATGACAACTGTTTTGCAGACTTTCTGCTGAACCTCTCTTGTTACAGGTTTCAAGGAAGCGTAGGTTCCCACCTTCACCTAAAAACAGATTAATTAAATTTAACCAGTCAACAAACTTTCATTATGGTTTCAGAAGAAAAGGGATGATTCAGACATTCTCCAGAAACCGTGAAAAAATATTGCCTGTCATGTAAAGAGGACAAATTAAATCCTAGTGATCAATGCCTCGGCGTTTCTTCTGAGAAGAAATTCTGTCAAAATGCTCCGTCCTTGATCAATGGTAGATGGATGTAAAGAGTGGAAATTGATGCTTTGGTTGTTTGGACTAAGCTTCTAGTACCTGCAGAAAAATGGATCATTAAACTTTAGAAATCAATTTCCACTCTCACTCTGTCTTTTCAGACCATGGAATAATCAGTTAATTAAGCACATTGTGACATTGCAAATGCATAATTATGGCTTGACATCATTGGGTAATACATCCAACATTCATTGTTCGAAATTTCAAGCTGAACAAAAGAAGACCTTGTTGCTTTGTTGGTAGTAGTTAAGGTATATGTTACTGCCCTCTTTACTGTGCGTATCCTCTGTCGAAAAAATGTAGGCCCATATTTATACTAAATAAATGACTCAAAACTGTGGTAATGAGGTTTTGCTTCATTTTATTTAGCGCAAGCTAGCGCCATTCCTTAGCACCAGCTGTGCACCATATTTAAGGTATGGTGAATGATGGCGCTAAGGAATGGTGAGCGTAAAAAAAATGACGGTAACCATTGCGTCCTGTCGTAAAGGATAAATTAAGTTAATGCTGCAAAAGTGGCGCAAGACTGTTTTGCGGCACGTAAATATGTTGCAAAAGGGTCAGTGCCACTTTTACACCGCATTAGCGTCAAATTTAAGTGCACAAGCAGGAAAGAGTGCAATTTGCAAGAGAAGATGGAATCAACAGGCCAGGAGGGACCCCAGGGAGACCCCAGTCGCTGAAGCACAAGCCAGGAGGATCCGCCAAAGACCCTGGAGAAGGAGAAGAAAAAGTGCAAGTGTTGCTTTATTGAGAAGGAACATGACATCCTTGTCAGAGAGGTAACGGAGCACCAACACCAGCTTTTCGTCACTTCCAAATTGCCAGTTGGTAAGAGAGAGGCTATATGGCAGCAAATAGTAGACAAAATCAACAGCATGGAAGAGGTGTAGAGAACTGTCACTGAGTGCAAAAAGCACTGGCATGATTGCAAGCGCAAAACTAAGGAAAAATTAGCCAGGAACAGAAAAACAGCAGGGCAGACTGGAGGTGGAGTTATTGCACCAAGGAGGACCTGGATGAGCTGGAGGAGATGGTTGCAGCAGTCATCCAGGAAGAGATGGTCACAGGAATCCAAGGACACCACCACCACAAATGCTGGGTAAGTTGCATGGGGTAAATAACTGTAATTTTACAAATGCCATAAGGGGGAGGTACATAGGTCACACACAATGCATGCTAAAGGATTGAATGGGAACACATTCATCCAGAATCTATATGCCCCATCCCCACACAAGCATCACATGTGCACACGCCTTGGTTGTGCTATGCACTCCAACATATACACAACATGCACATACGCCAATCAGCAGGCTCTACTCCACCATGTGAATATGCAGCACACTGGCTGGAAGGGACATGTAATTACTGTGCCTGTGGATGTGCCATCACAAAACCCCTTGCATATTGTCAAAGCTCCTGTACCTACACAACTTAGACAACTGAGATTAGGATGAAAGTCAATACTATTGAGTATGGTTAGGGTGGTGTATCTCACCAAAATGCTCCCCTACCTCCTTGTTACATTGCCTTTACACATTTGTGCTTCATCTAGCAGCACACATTTGAAATGCCACCTTAGCTAACATTACTTGTACATGTGCAGGAAGGGACACCATCCTGCACATAAACAATTCATCCCCCAAGGCAGCCACTCCTTCATCATGCTGGAACAATGCCTCTCTCAGTGCAGGGAGAACAAATCTGTGCAGCCACAGGGGGAATTGCAAGGCTGCACCGTATCCCAGTAAAATGGCACTTCCCCGCGTAACTAACCTGGAGGAGTGTTGAGCTACACATCTTGGTGCTGACCTGAACTGTGCCACAAGAGAAAAATCTGCACTGTGTGGAGGTCCTCAGGGCAGCGGGGGGCCACTTGGCCCCCAATCCAAAAAAGGCCCTCATTGTGACATTGGCGGTATAACATGGACACCCCTCACAGCCCTGCATGGACACTCTTCACTAAAGCATGCATAGCAGCACCATTCACCAACATACACAAGTAAAAGCTGGCAGGGCAACACCAACCATAGAGGGGAAGGAGGGATGTACAATATGTCATACACATTAACCATAACACATCATTTACATCCCCACAGGTACCCCAGCCAATATCCCCAGAGAGGAGGTGCCAGCACTATCCAGTCCCCCAACTGAAAAGGCCACCCACCCAGCGTACCCAAACCTCTGTCCCCAGGACACGTCAATCAGCAGTGTGTCCACCTGTACAGGACACGTCAATCAGCAGTGTGTCCACCTGTACAGGGACCTCAGGCCACACCTCGCACCCAAGACAATCAGGGACCTGGGTTCAGTGGCAGTGGGCACACGGTTCAGGGGACAGAGGCACAGGCCAACAGGGACACTGGGAGGACAGCTGTGCACCAGGGGAAGGACAGGACCATGGAACCGACTCTCCAGGAGACAATCTCTGAGATCCTGGGAGCCTTTCAACATTCCCAGGACACGATTGGCCAGATCATGGACAACGTGCAGGAGAACAGGCGGCAGCAGGAGGGACAGTACTAGCGGATCAGGGAGGACTTGCAGGCCATCAACACCCTGATCTCCATAGCAGGAGTGCTGGCAGACATGGCGAACATGAGGGAGGCAGTGTCACACCAGCGCGCCCCTGCCACTAGCCAATCACCTGAACAGCCTTCCACTTCCGCTGCTGCTAGTGGCCAGGAGGCCCTGCCACAGGACTCACAGGCCACCAGCACCCCTCCCCCTGAAGAAGGTGAACCACCCCGCAAATGTTCCCTGCGATCCAGAAAGAAGCCAGAGGCATTTGCCAATACCCCGCCAGGAAATGAGACTCTCCTGATTGTCCCCCTTGTGTCCCACATAGTCACCCTGTGAACAATACCCTGGACTTTCCTCCATCCTCACCCCACCCCATTGCACCTTCCCCCTGTATGTTAGCACTTAAAAAAACACCCTTTGAAAAAAATTGATTTCGAGTATGTCATGTGTTTCAAATATGTATTGATTGAAATAGGTACAACCAGTGCAAATGAACTGTACATAGAATGAGCATAGAATGAATGACCTGTAGCTGGCTGTTGTGATCACACCAGGGGTATTTGTCGAATCACCAACATCTGCAAAATGAATAGCCTGAGGGAACAGTGAGTGGGAATAGAAGTGGGAAATACCAGCATGCCAATGCCACACAGAATGCAACCAACGTCTTTGAAATGTAAAGTTACACTGTCCCACCTGTGTGTCATTGGAAGTACTGACGGATTACAGTTGTTCTGTTGTACGTATCCTTATCCTCTGCCTCCTCATCCTCACTATCCACAGGGTCAACTGTTGTCACAGGGGCATCTCCAGTCTCCTCCTCCCTCAGAAAAGGGACATGGCGTCTGAGGGCCAGGTTGTGCAACATGCAGCATGCTACTACTCTCTGGCAGACCTTCTTGGGTGAGTAGCACAGGGATCCACCTGTTAGATGGAGGCACCGGAACCTGTCCTTCAGAAGGCCGTAGGTTCTCTCATTAATCCTTCTGGTTCACCCATGTGCCTCATTATAACGTCCTTCTGCCCTTGTCCTGGTATTCCTCACAGGGGTCAGCAGCCATGATAGGTTTAGGTAACCAGAGTCACCTGCAAATATTGAGGGACAACATTTAGCCACACACTATTATATATGGCCCACACCATACCCATACACCAACATATACTGTGTGGGAACCAGGGCTCACTTATTAGCCACACCCTGTGTCTCTGTAGGTGGGCCATCACATTTCCTCAGGACAAAGGCATCATGCACTGACCCAGGGTACTTAGCATTGACATGCGAGATGTACTGATCTGCCACGCACACCATCTGCCCATTTATACAGTGGCAACTCTTATGATTTGTGAACACCTGTTCATTCTGGCGGGGTTGACAAATGCAATATGTGTTCCGTCAATTGCCTCAATTATATTGGTGATATGTCCCATTGCATAAAACTCGGCCTTCACAGTGGCCAAATCCTCAACCTGGGGGAATGCAATGTAGCTGCCCATGTGTTTCATCAGGGCAGACAATACTCTTCTCAGCACTATTGAGAACATTGTCTGTGACATTCCTGCTGCCAAGCCCAATGTCACTTGGAAAGAACCAGTTTCCAGGAAATGGAGCACTGATAGAACTTACACAAGAGGGGGGATCCCAGTGGTGTGGCGGATAGCAGATATCAGGTCAGGCTCCAATTAGGCACACAGCTCTGTGATTGAGGCTCTGTCCAGTCTATAGGTGAGTATTATGGCCCTCAGTACAACCCTGGCGGTCGGTGTTGAAGCGGTGGTAATACCGCCAACAGGGCGGCGAAAAAAAAAAAGGGATTACGACTGTGGCGGAAGCCGCCAACATAGACAGCCACTTTAACACTCCGACCGCCACGGTGGTACAAACAAACAGCGCGGTGGACACTGCCAACAGACAGGTGGGAGACAATGTACCGCCCACCCTATCACAACAGGCCTATCCGCCACCTTTTCCGGGGCAGAACCAACGCGAATAAAAACACGGTGGAAACAGTACATAGAAGGGAAAACACTCACCTCTCCACACCCCACGAGGAACCAGGACGCCATGGAGCCTGAATTGCATATACTGCCGGCGATGGTCTTCCTGCTCCTCTATCAGGAGCTCCAACGATGGCGGCAACGACCACGGTGAGTACTGCACCTACAACACAGGGGAGGGGGTAGGGAAAAGAGAGCAACACACACACACAACACCCCCACTCCCACCCTCACCCACAACACCATACACACAAACACATGCTGCAACATTACATATACACCTCCCCAACCCCCTGGAAGAACGCAAGGACAAAAGGAAATGATTTGAACAAATGTAATCATGTGAAATATCATTATCAAAATGCAAAATCCAGTATATACAATTATGTACACAAAATGCGTCTGGATAGCTCACCAATCATTGTCCGTGGACCACTGGGCCCAAAATGCATGGGCGAGGTCCACACTAGATACCTGACTCCAAACGGAGAGAGCACTGGAGGGGCATCACATAGAAAATATACAGGCACCTCAGGGGGAGCAGGAGGGGGGGCACCTCAGCCTGATCAACGTACAACGCCACTGCTCCACGAGGGGGCTCCATGCCCACAGTTTGGTCTTGGGGAGTGCAAAGCCACAGTGTCTCAATTCTTTCCAGTGGGTGGGTTGCCCACTGCTTTATCCTGCGGAGTGCAAAGCCGCAGTCTCTCTCGTGGAAAACAGTCTCCACTAGTTCTGGAGGGGGCATGGTGCCCAGAGCACTTCATCCTGCAAAGGACTGAGGTAGTGGATGTATCTCTACAATGGTTCTGGAGGCGGCATGGTGCCCAGAGTGCTTCATCCAGAAGGTGTGACACTGGTCCCTCAGTCTGTGCCACCATGTCCTCTCCTGATCTGCCCTTCAGTTTTTGGCCCTTCCCCTCCTTTGACGGTGGCGCAGCTGTCTTGCCACTATCCCCTTTCGTTTTCCCTGACCCCTTGGTGGCAGGTGTTTTCGGCTTCTCCCTCCGGGATGTGGGCACCTTTTTCACCTTGGCAGGTGAAGGAATGTCCTTGCCCTCACTCTGTGGCACACTGGCAGCCCTGATGGTTTACGCCCTCCATGAAGCTGCAGTTGCTGGCACCACTGTGCCTGGGAATGTGGTGGCTGAGGTGCTGGGCTGGGTCCTCGAAAGCCTGGCCCTAGGGGAAGGACAGTAGGGGAGGTGTAGGGAAGAGGTCAATGTTAGCCAGGAAAAGTTTTTTAGACACACTGGGATGGGTAGATGGAGGGGGTTTGGGAGTGGAGGTAGAGGTAGTTGTAGGAGGTGTACGTCTGCTGACTTTGGGTGAAGATGCATGGGCTAGAGGCTGTTGTGAGGTGGATGGCTGTTGGGTGGGTGTATGCCTGTGTTTCTGTACTTTGGGAGGAGGGCTCACAGACGCACTGGTAGAGGACACTGGGGATGTGTGAATGGTAGTGGGGGTGGTGAGTGCACATGAGCGGTGTGTGGTAATGGGCGTGGTGGTGATGGAGGTAGTGGTTGAGGATGTAGTGCATGCAGGTGTGAGTGGAGACTAGACTGGGAGGGAGGAGGGAGACATGGAGGAGGGGAACACAGTGGAGGCAGTGGATGTTGGTATGTGTGCATGTGTATGATGCTTGCGTGAGTGCCTGTGAGATGCGTGGTGCTTATGTTTGCCTGAGCCACTCTTGTGTGTTGATGTGTGTGCATGCTAGTCTGATGGTGTTCTTGGGATAGGCTGAGGTACAGGGGATTGGGTCTGGGTGGAGGAAGTTGGAGGGGGGAGGCTGGACACAGGGACAATGGCTGCCATCAGTGCTGAGGCCAGAGCCTGAAATGCTCTCTGTTGGGCTGCCTGGCCAGAATGAATGCCCTCCAGGTATGCATTTGTTTGTTGCAAATGCCTCTCAACACCCTGGATGGCATTCAAAATGGTAGACTGCCCAACAGTGAGGGATCTCACGAAGTCAATAGCCTCCTCACTGAGGGCAGCAGGGCTGACTGGGGCAGGTGCCTGGGGCAAAAGTGATGCCCACCCTCCTGGGTGAGCGAGCATGGGACACACGCTGAGGGGGTGCTGGGAGGGCGGTGCTGGTAGGGGGGGTGGCGGCTGTACCTGTTGATGCGGTGGGCACAGAGGTGCCCGCAACCACAAGGGAGCTCCCATCAGAAGAGGAGTCGCTGGTCTCTCCTCCTGTTCCCGCCGTGGAGCTCCCCTCGCCCTCTGTCCCACTGATGGCTTCAGACTCCGTTGTTTTGCCCTCCAGGGCCAAGTGGGATGCAGCTACCTCCTGCTCCGGTGCCAATGCTCCTCTGCCTGATGATGCTATTGCACACAAGAATAGGGAGACCACAAAAAGGGGGGGGAGACAAGAGAAAGACATGCGACACCACTACCGTTGGCGGACACAACAGACACAGCAGCCCTCTGCACTATGCCATGCCCTTATAGTTCCTAGATTAATCACATGCCCATGGAGTACAAGGCCTAAGCCCAATTGCTGCACACCTGGAAGTCACAGGAGCCTGACTAGGTTTAGATGGCACTAACCACTAGTGGGGTTGGTGTGCCACAAAGCCTGCCTCACAAGGGACCTTGCCTACCAAGATCGCCCTGGCCTAGGGAAACCCACTGCCCACCTCCCCCATCCAGACACCTCATAATGCGCGCAGAGTCAGCTGAATGAGAGTGTACTCACCCCATTGTGGCTGCTGTGATGCCCTCAAGTGCACATCCAACTCCGGATACGCCACCGCCAGGATCCATAACATCAGGTAAGTCATGGTGCGATGGGCACCCCTCCCACATTGGGAGGCCATCCCCAGCTGGGCCTCTGCCGTCTTCTTGCTCCAGCGGCGAATGTCCTCCCATCTTTTCCAGCAGTGGGTGCTTCATCTATGATGGACCCCCAGGGTCCGGATGTCCTTGGTGATGGCAGCCAAATATCCACAGTCATTGGCCCACATTCCCACCCTTGCCCTGACGCACATACACTCACCGCCCACTCATGCAGGCCTCAGTTCCCCGTATCTTCCATCCACACCACTCCAAACAGGCATTTCCCATACAGCATGCTCACAGTGCACTCACCTGTTTGTCTGGAGGACCGTAGAGTAGTGTGTACTGGGGGAGGACCCCATACATTAGTTTCTCCAACTCCTCCAAAGGGAAGGCAGGGGCCCTTTCCCCAGGCACATGAGCCATCGTCGCTTCCAGACACAGGTCACAGCAGCACTTGCAGTGTAGGTCCTCTCCTTTTGAAGGTCAGGTATCAAGTGAGTAAACAGACAGAAAATGGCGGTCACGTCCATGACGGTGTGTACCGTCACCACCGGCATACATCGTCATTGGCTCCTCTGACCCATAGGGTCCCATGTTAACCAATGCTGGATTGCGCCGCGGTCTTCGCCCGCCCACCGTGACGGTGTACAACGTCAGCGCAGTTACCTCATGTCCCCTTGTCCCACCTTACTGGTCAGGCAGCCGCCATTTCAGCGGGCCACATGGCATTAATATTAACTGCGTCACACCAATGTAGGCCTTGAATACACACAGTTACCTGTTGATGTGGTGGGCACACAGATACAGGCACATTGCAGATTAATAAATGTGTGCAAATTACATTTTATGATCAGTATTGGCTGACTCTCTGCTCGCTGTTCTCGTCCATAGGGCACGTCTGCTGGGGCAGGTGATGAGATGGCGGCATCCTCCGGTGTACAGACCGCTGGTGGACCTGTCGACAACGGAAGAGAGACACATAACAGTCACCTACAGACTTGATTGTGCAACAATCCATGAACTCTGTGCCCAGTTGGAGCCAGACCTGATGTCAGCTATCCGCCATCCCACAGGAATCCCCCCTCTAGTGCAGGTCCTGTCAGTACTCCATTTCCTGGCAAGTGGTTCCTTTCAAACAACAGTGGCCATTGCATCAGGGATGTCCCAGCCAATGTTCTCTAACGTGTTGTCCAGAGTGTTGTCTGCCCTGCTGAAACACATGCGCAGCTTCATCATGTTCCCTCAGGTGGAGGATTTTTCCACAGTGAAAGGTGACTTCTATGCCCTGGGACATATCCCCAATATCATAGGTGCCATTGATGGGACACATGTGGCCTTGGTACCCCCCGCAGGAGTGAACAGGTGTACAGAAACCAGAAGAGCTACCATTCTATGAATGTGCAGATGGTGTGTTTGGCAGACCAGTACATCTCCCATGTGAATGCCAAATTTCCTGGATCAGTGCATGAGGCTTACATTTTTGAGGAATAGCAGCATCCCTTATGTGATGGGGCAACTCCAGAGGCACCGTGTGTGGCTAATAGGTGAGGACAAGGACCCTATACAGTGTGAATAGGTGTCTGGGTATGGGGTTGTCCCTACGGGTTAGTGTGTGTCTAACAGTTGTCCCTCCATATTTGCAGGTGACTCTGGTTACCCCAACCTGTCATGGCTACTGAGCTCAGTGAGAAATCCCAGGACAAGGGCAGAGGAACACTACAATGAGGCACATGGGCGAACTAGGAGGGTGATTGAATGCACATTCGGCCTCCTGAAGACCAGATTCCGGTGCCTCCATATGACAGGTGGTTCTCTCTACTGCTCACCAAAGAAGGTGTGCCAGATCATCGTGGCCTGCTGTATGCTGCACAACCTGGCTTTGCAACGCCAGGTGCCTTTTCTGCAGGAGGATGGGCCAGATGATGGTCTTGTGGCAGCTGTGGAGCCTGTGGACAGTGAAGAAGAGGAGGCAGAAGAAGAGGATATCGACAACAGGAACAACATAATCATGCAATACTTCCAGTGAGACACATGTAAGAAGATGTCACTGCCTCCCATATCTCCTACTATGATTGGAGCTAGCATAAGTCTGTCATTTTCACTCAGTGTATGGACCCTGACTTGTCACTTTGCCTTTCCATTTCACAGATGTGGGTCCCACTTTGTGCCCTTGTAGGAAGGTAGCCTCTTTCCAGTATTGTTACCCCCACTTTTAGCCTGTTTGTGAGTATATGACAGGGTGTTTTTACTGTCTCAGTGGGATCCTGCTAGCCAGGGCCCAGTGCTCATAGTGAAAACCCTATGTTGTCAGTGTGTTTGATATGTGTCACTGGGCTCCTGCTAGTCAGGATCCCAGTGCTCATAGGTTTGAGGCCTGTATGTGTTACCTGTGTAGTGCCTAACTGTATCACTGAGGCTCTGCTAACCAGAACATCAGCGTTTATGCTCGCTCTGCTTTCTAAAATTGTCACTGCAGGCTAGTGACTAATTTTACCAATTCTCATTGGCACACTGGAACACCCACATAATTCCCTTAAATATGGTAGATAGGTACCCAGGGTATTGGGGTTCCAGGAGATCCCTATGGGCTGCAGCATTTCTTTTGCCACCACAGGGAGCTCAGACAATTCTTACACAGGACTGCCACTGCAGCCTGAGCGAAATAACATCCAGGTTATTTCACAGCCATTATTCACTGCACATAAGTAACTTATAAGTCACCTATATGTCTAACCTTCACTTGGTGAAAGTTAGGTGCCAAGTTACTTAGTGTGTGGGCACCCTGGCACTAGCCAAGGTGCCCCCACATTGTTCGGGGCAAATTCCCCGAACTTTGTGAGTGCAGGAACACCATTACACTTGTGCACTCTACATAGGTCACTGCCTATGTGTAGCGTCACAATGGCAACTCTGAACACGGCCATGTAACATGTCTAAGATTATGGAATTGTCACCCCAATAGCATTCTGGTATTAGGGGACAATTCCATGATCCCCCGGGTCTCAAGCACAGCACCCGGGTACTGCCAAACTGCCTTTCCGGGGTCTCCACTGCAGCTGCTGCTGCTGCCAACCCCTCAGAGAGGTTTCTGACCTCCTGGGGTATGGGCAGCCCAGTCCCAGGAAGGCAGAACAAAGGATTTCCTCTGAGAGAGGGTGTTACACCCTCTCCCTTTGGAAATAGGTGTGAAGGGCTGGGGAGGAGTAGCCTCCCCCAGCCTCTGGAAATCCTTTGATGGGCAAAGATGGTGCCCATCTCTGCATAAGCCAGTCTACACCGGTTCAGGGATCCCCCAGCCCTGCTCTGGCACGAAACTGGACAAAGGAAAGGGGATTGACCACTCCCCTGACCTGCACCTCCCAGGGGAGGTGCGCAGAGCTCCTCCAGTGTGTCCCAGACCTCTGCCATCTTGGATTCAGAGGTGTTGGGGCACAATGGACTGCTATGAGTGGCCAGTGCCAGCAGGTGACGTCAGAGACCCCTCCTGATAGGTGCTTACCTCTCTTGGTAGCCAAACCTCCTTTCTTGGTAGCCAAACCTCCTTTTCTGGCTATTTAGGGTCTCTCTTCTGGGCAATTCCTCAGATAACGAATGCAAGAGCTCACCAGAGCTGCTCTGTACTTCCCTCTTCGACTTCTGCCAAGGATCGACCGCTGACTGCTCCAGGACGCCTGCAAAACCGCAACAAAGTAGCAAACGTCTACCAGCAACATTGTAGCTCCTCACCCTGCCGGCTTTCTCGACTGTTTCCTGGTGGTGCATGCTCTGAGGGCTGTCTGCCTTCACCCTGCACTGGAAGCCAAGAAGAAAGCTCCTGTGGGTCGACGTAATCTTCCCCCCTGCTAACTCAGGCACTTAGGGGCATATTTATACTCTGTTTGCGCCGGAATTGCGTCGTTTTTTTGACGCAATTCCAACGCAAAACTAACTCCATATTTATACTTTGGCGTTAGACGCGTCTAGCGCCAAAGTCCATGGAGTTTGCGTCATTTTTTAGCGTGGACACCTACTTTGCGTTAATGATATGCAAGGTAGGCGTTCCCGTCTAAAAAGGTGACTCCGAGGCATGTGCGCCGTATTTACACTCCCGGGCAAAATTCACGCCCGGGAGTGGGCGGGTCAAAAAAAATGACGTACGGCCGCTTTTGCGCCGTTTTTTAGCACCTGTACAAGGCAGGCATTAAGGGACCTGTGGGCTCGGGAGGAGCCCAGAGGTGCCCTCCCATGCCCCCAGGGACACCCCCTGTCACCCTTGCCCACCCCAGGAGGACACCCAAGGCTGGAGGGACCCATCCCAGGGACATTAAGGTAAGTTCCGGTAAGTTTAAAAAAAAAAAAAAAATTGGGCATAGGGGGGCCTGATTTGTGTCCCCCTACATGCCACTATGCCCAATGACCATGCCCAGGGGACAGAAGTCCCCTGGGCATGGCCATTGGGCAAGGGGGCATGAGTCCTGTCTTTGCTAAGACAGGAGTCATTTCTTTGGGGTTTGGGAGTCGAAAAAAATGGCGCAAATCGGGTTGAGGTGAAAAATTTGCCTCAGCCTGACTTGCCCCATTTTTTGGCGCCCAAGCTCCATATCCCCCTACGCCGGCGCTGCCTGGTGTACGTTATTTTTTTCCACGCACACCAGGCAGCGCCGGCGGCTAACGCCGGCTAACGTCATTGATTAAATACGGCGCCCGCATGGCGCTTCAGAATGGCGTTAGCCAGCGCAAATTTTTTTGACGCAAAACTGCGTTAGCGCAGTTTTGCGTCAAAAAGTATAAATATGGGCCTAAACTTCTGCATCACAGGTCCTCTGGGTCCCCTCTCATCCTGACGAGCGTGGTCCCTGGAACACAGGAGCTGGGTCCAAGTGTCTCCCACAGTCCAGTGGCCCTTCTGTCCACATTTGATGGAGGTAAGTCCTTGCCTCCCCACGCCAGACAGCAAACCTGTGTACTGCGTGATTTGCAGCTGCTCCGGCTTCTGTGAACTTCTCCAAAGATTCCTTTGTGCACAGCCTAGCCTGGGTCCCCAGCACTCCGTCCTGCAGTGCTCAACCTGCTGAGTTGGACTCCGACATCGTGGGACCCTCCTTTTGTGACTCTGAGTTCACAGATCTTCTAAGTGCCTGTTCTGGTACTTCTGCGGGTGCTGCCTGCTTCTGCAGGGGTTCTCTGAGTTGCTGAGCGCTCCCCCTGTCTCCTCCTCCAAGGGGCGACATCCTGGTCTTTCCTGGTCCCCAGCAGCACCCAAAAACCTCCACTGCGACTCTTGCAGCTAGCAAAGTTTGTTTGTGGTATTTCTGCCTGGAAACACTTCTGCAACATCCAGCATGCCGTGGGACATCTTCCATCCAAAGAAGAATTTCCTAGCCCTTTTTGTTGTTGCAGAATCTTTGGCTTCTTCCACCCAGAGGCAGCCCTTTTGCACCTTCATCTGGGGTTTCCTGGGCTCCTGCCCCCCCCTGGACACTATCATGACTCTTGGAATTGCTCCCCTTCCTTTACAGGTCCTCAGGTCGAGGACTCCATCTTCAGTGTTTTGCTGGTGCTTGTGGTTCTTGTAGAATCCCCTATCACAACTATTGTGTCTTTCTGGGGTAGTAGGGTAACTTTACTCCTACTTTTCAGGGTCTTGGGGTGGGGTATTTTGGACACCCTTACTGTTTTCTCACAGTCCCAGTGACCCTGTACAACCTCCCATAGATCTGGGGCCCATTCGTGATTCGCATTCCACTTTTGGAATATATGGTTTGTGTTGCCCCTAGACCTATGTCTACCTATTGTATCCTAATGTGATTCTACATTGTTTGCACTACTTTTCTTACTGTTACTTACCTGTTTTGGGTTTGTGTACATATAACTTGTGTATATTACTTACCTCCTAGTGAGGGTATTCTCTGAGATACTTTTAGCATATTGTCACTAAAATAAAGTACCTTTATTTTTAGTAACTCTGAGTATTGTGTTTTCTTATGATATTGTGCTATATGATATAAGTGGTATAGTAGGAGTTTTGCATGTCTCCTTGTTCAGCCTAAGCTGCTTTGCCATAGCTACCTTCTATCACCCTAAGCTGCTAGAAACACCTCTATTCTACTAATAAGGGATAACTGGACCTGGCACAGGGTGTAAGTACCACAAGGTACCCACTATAAGCCAGGCCAGCCTCCTACAGCCCTCTGCTATATTTCCTCCTGGCCTACAGCTGTGTTACATCGGTACCTGCACAAGTAAATTGACATTGCTATATTCCATGGTTATTGCAATTACACGTTTGTGAAAGCACAGACTGACTCCAGATTCTTTTGTAATTGAAGTGTGTTTATTTCTGTCCAAATAAGTGGAGGGGGTTGTAAAATGGGCAGGGGGGATGGTGGAGGAATGTCCATGGCAGAGTCCAGTCTATTTGTTTCACAGGTGCATTGTCCAAAGGGGCATAGGAAGTGGAGCAATGGCAGTTGAAGGATGGACAGGGTGACAAAGTAGGACAGAAGGGTGACATTCAGGGGGTCTCATTTCCTGGTGGGGGTCTTGGCAATGTTCTCTGTCTTGTTCATGGATCTCAGGGACCGTTTGCGGGGTGGTTCTCCATCTGCAGGGGTGGGGTGCTGGTGTTGTGTTCCTGTGGCGGTGCCTCCTGTCCACTAGCGCCGGCGGAGGTGGAGGGCTGTTCATCTTCCAGGCTAGTGTCAGCGGACCCTTGTTGTGCCACAGTGTCCCTCCTGGTGTTGACAAGGTCTTGCAGCACCCCTGAATGGTGACCAGGGTGTTGTTTATGGACTTCAGGTCTTCCCTGATCCCCAGATAGTGTTCCTCCTGCAGCCGCTGGCTCTCCTGAAACTTGGCCAGTACCGTTGCCATTGTCTCTTGGGAATGATGGTAAGCTCCCATGATGTTGGAAAGGGCCTCGTGGTGAGTGGGTTCCCTGGGCCTGTCCTCCCCCTGTCGCACAGCAGTCCTCCCAGCTTCCCTGTTTTCCTGAGCCTCTGTCCCCTGAACCATGTGCCCACTGCCACTGCCCCCAGGTCCCTGATTTTCTTGGGTTGGTGGGTTTGCCTGGGTTCCCTGTAGTGGTGGACACACTGCTGATTGATGTCTCCTGGGGACAGAGGGATGGTCCCGCTGGGTGGGTGCTGTGCTGGTGTTTCCTGAGGGGGGAGGCTTGGTGGTGGCTTGTGACAGTGTCAGGGGAACCGACTGTCCCGAGGTCCCTGATTGGCCGGGCTGGTCATCTTGATCCAGTTGTGCAGAGCTGCTGTCATCACTGTGGGTCTCTTCTGTGGGGGGACTGGATATGTCTGGTACCTCCTGTCCGGTGACGTTGGGTTGGGGTCCTGCAGGGGTGTAAAGGCATGATTATTGCATCTGTGTGTGCCATCGTGTGCAATGGGTGAGTGACCCTATACTACAAATGCTTGCATTCTTGTCTTGGTCTTTGTGTGATTTTTGGTTTGGGGTCTGTGTGGGTATCTGTAGTGGACATGCTTTGGTGATGGGTGTCCATGCGTTGGTGTTGCATGCAGGGCTTGGTATTGGGATGGGTGGGTTGTGCTAGTGGGGCATATGTGAGGTGTTGGAGTGATGGGGTGAGGGTGAGGTTGGGAGTATGTGATGGCATGCAGGTAGGGGGGTGAGGTAGTAAAGATTTGACTTACCAGAGTCCAATCATCCTGCTACTCCTGCGAGGCCCTCAGGATGCAGTATTGCCAAGACCTGCTCCTCCCATGTTGTTAGTTGTGGCGGTGGAGTTGAGGGTCCACTGCCAGTCCTCTGTACAGCAATCTGGTATCTGGAGACCACGGAACGCACCTTCCCCCGTAGGTCATTCCACCTCTTCCTGATGTCATCCCTAGTTCTTGGATGCTGTCCCACTGTGTTGACCCTGTCGACAATTCTGCGCCAATGCTCCATCTTCCTTGCAATAGAGGTGTGCTGCACCTGTGATCTGAATAGCTGTGGCTCTACCCAGACAATTTCCTCCACCATGACCCTGATCTCCTCCTCAGAGAACCTGGGGTGTCGTTGAGGTGCCATGATGTGGTGTGGGTGATGTGTGAGGTGGTGTGTGTTGTGATGTGTGAGGGGATGTGTTGGTGTGTGTTGTTTGAGGTGCGTGGATGTTGTGTAAGTGATGGTGTTGTGTGTCTGTGGATGCTGGTGTTGTTTATGGTGGAGTCGCTCTCTGGCGTGGTTTCAGAAATCTGGTAGTAAGGGTTTGTGGGTGATGTGGGTGTGTGCTTTACATTGGATTGGGTGTGTGTATGTGTGTCAGGTGTGCGTATTTTGAATTGACCAATGTGGTTGTGTTTTGTATATGTGTGTGTATTTTGAGCTCGGCGGTGTGTACCGCCAATGGAATATCGTGGTTGAAAGACCCGCTGCGTGGATTCGTGGGTCGTGATAGTGTGGGCGTATTCCTGTTGGCTTGACGTGGAGGTTTTGTTATTGCCAGTTTATCACTGACCTTTGGTGTGGCGGACTTGTGTGGGTGACTGGATTATGGTGGATTCTGAGCTGTGGGTCGTAATAGCTGTAGCGGAATTCCACGGCCGCAGCAGTATGTTGGCGGTCTTCTGCACGGCGGTAAGCAGCATTTACCACCAGGGTTGTAATGAGGGCCTATGTGCCTATTCTCCAGTGTAGCCAACTCCACCAGGGGTCTATACACAAGGGTATGTCTCCATCTCCTATTCATCCGTAGCAGTAGGAATCTAAGGGACAAAAGAGATGAGGAGCCTGTCACAAACTGAACAATGGAGCCACAACAGTAGTTTCCAATCTGTATACATGAAATGGGTCAGTGTGATCTGTCGAGTATGTGCCTATTTCTCCTGTGACGCAGCATTATTCGATAGGCCTGCCCCCCATTGAAATGGCGTCCACCTGTCCTGTGTGGAGGGGCAGGTGGAAGGAGGTAATGCCACTGACATGGTGCGCTATGGTGGGAGGCGTTCGGGAACCTCTGTGCAATTCCTCATTGGTTAATATTGGGCCCTATGGGGTACAGTGGCCAATTGTGATCTACGCTGGCGGTGATGGTATGCACCGCTGCGGATGTGACCGCCATTTTCTATCTGATTCCTCACTTGTTTCCTGACCTTCCATAGGAGAGGACCTACACTGCATGTGCTACTGTGACCTATGTCTGGAACCTACCATGGCCCGTTTGACAGGGGAAAGCGCCCCAGCCTTCACTCCGCAGGAGTTGGAGAGACTGGTGGATGGGGTCCTACCCCAGTACAGACTGCTGTATGGGCCTCCAGACCAACAGGTGAGTACACTGTGGGCACGATGCATGGATGGAGGTGTGTGTCAAGACATTGTGTAAGGGGGGAGGGATGTCCTCCTGGCTGGGTACACATTGAGTGCTGGGCTATGTGTGTGCCAATAGTGCTGTAAACTGGTATGGTGGGCCATTTGTGTAACTGGCTGGACTGTTTACCTAATGGTGTTCTCCTGTCTCTATTGCCTCCGCAGGTCAGCGCCCATCAAAAGAAGGGTATATGGCGTGCCATCACCAAGGAGGTGCGGACCCAGGGGGGTCTATGGCAGGCAGAGCACCCACTGTCAGAAACAGGAGGAGGACCTGAGACGCTGGGTACGGAAGACCACGGAGGCCCAGCTGGGGATGGCCAGGCCAGACATAGCAGCGTAGATCCTCTTGTGGCTAAGGGTCTGAAGGGAAAATACTGCCTACCCAGCTTGTTAGCATCCATTACTGGCCAGGGTTGCGTGGGTCCCAGGTGTGCTGCAGATGGCGGTGTGTGCTCCTCCTCATGCCTTGGTGCTAGCAATATCACTGGCAGTGTAATGCATAGTACATAGGCCTGTTCCCTGTGTGTGAGGGTGCGGTGTATGCCAACGGTGGTTTTGGTGGAGTCATTGACCCAGTGTATCCTTTGTCTCTCACCCCCCCTTTCTTGTTTTGTCATCCTGTCCTTATGTGCATGTCATCTGGCGGAGGAGCAGAGGCACCGGCTACAGAGGGAGCTGCATCCCACAGGACCCAGGAGGCAGAGTCCACTGACACTGAGGGCACCAGTGGGACGGAGTGCAAGGGGAGCACCACAGCAGAGACTGTAGGGGACAATCCTGACTCAGAGGTGGCGGACACCTCTGTGACCACCCCAGCTACAGGTACATCTGCCACCCCCAGTACCAGCACCATCCTCCCAGCAGCCCCTTAGTGAGTTGCCCGTGCCCGCTCACCCAGGAGGGTGGCATCTCCTTCGCTCTAGGCACCTCAGGCCCTGCCCCAGTGAGCCCAGCTGTCTTGAGTGAGGAGGCTATTGACCTTCTGAGATCCATCTCTGTAGAGCAAACAACCACTGTGAATGCCATCCAGGGGCTGGCCACCCAGATGCAACAATCTAATGCATTCCTAGAGGGCATTCACACTGGATTGGCAGCCCAACAGAGAACAATCCAAGCTCTGGCCTCCTCTCTGATGGTGGCCATTGTCCCTGTTTCAACTGTCCCCCCTCCAACTTGTACTTCCCAGTCCAATTCTCCTAAACCCCAATCCATCCCGAGCACACAGCCAGACAAGCATTCACACAGGACAACACCCAAGAGTGTCACAGGCAAACACAAGCACCACACTTCATCCCACAGGCACTCACACAAACACCTTCCAGTTGCAGACAAAACAACATCTACTATTTTCACCGTCTCCTCCTCCTCCCCCTACCACCATGTTATCTCCACACTCACACCTGCAGGCACTACATCATCATCCACTACCTGCATCATTATCACACTAAGCAGAACACACACTTCACTGGCAGACACCTCCACAACATCCATGCACAAGTCCCCCGTGTCCTCTCCCACTGTGTCGGCCCACCCTCCTAAGGTACACAAATGCAAGCATTCAGACACCCAACAGCCCTCCACCTCACAACAGCATACAACCCATGCACCTGCATCCATATCCAGCAGAAACACACCTCTAACAACCACTCCCTCATCCTCCACTTTCATTGCTTCTCCCTCTTCCCATCCCAATGTCCCTAAAAAGCTTTTCCTTTCTATCATTGACCTCTTCCCTACCCCTACCCCGTCCTGCATATATGGACAGGGTATCAAGAACCCAGCCAAGCACCTCAGCCAAACAATCCACAGGCCAAGTTACATAACCACCTACTCGTGGTGGAAAGGATTCCAGGCCAAAAATTCTGAAGGGGAAGGAGCCTGATCCAGCCATCAAAAAGGGGAAGGAACCTGCAGCAGCAGGCAGAAAGGGGAAGGAGCCTGCACCAGCCAGCATTAAGAGATAAGGAGCCTGCACCAGCCAGCAAGAAGGGTAAGAATCCTGCACCAGCAGCTGTCACAGAGCCTCCACCACTAGCTGTGGTTTTGCAGCCATTGCAGGGTGCAGGGGCTAAGCAGGTGCCTCCCACTATCACCACCACCACAGTGCAGCCATCACAGAGTGCAGGGGCTGAGCAGGAGCCTCCCACTACCACCACCACCACGACAGTGCAGCCATCACAGAGTACAGGGGCTGAGCAGGAGCCTCCCACTACCACCACCACCACAGTGCAGCCAACACTGCCGGCAGACGCCATATGATCCAACCTCCATGGGTAGCTGTGCGGCCTGTCCCCTCCAGAACCAGTGGGGTATTCACCCACTTGAGAGACTGTGGCCTTGCACTCCCCAGGACCAAGCAATGGGCATGTTGCCCCCTCCAGAACCAGTGGGCAAGTCACCCACTTGAGAGACTGGGGCCTTGCACTCCCCAGGACCTAGCAATGGGCATGCTGCCCCCTCCCGAAACAGTGGGCAAGTCACCCACTTGTGAGACTGTGGCTTGCACTCCCCAGGACCAAGCACAGGGCATGTTACCCCCTCCATAACCAGTAGTCTTGTTTCCGCATCCGGCTGAGGTTCCCCTGAGGTGCCTGCCTATTTGCCAACTGATGCCCTTGCAGTGTTCTCTCTGTATTGGTGCCGGGAACGAGTGGGTCCTTGGACTTTGCCATGTGGCACCTGTGAACTGAGGACTGGGCAGTGTCTCTTTTTTGTACGTTTGTACATATCTGTTGCAGTGCCAAATCATATTATTTATTTTTATTTATTTATTTTATTTATTTATTTTGTGTTGATGTTATTAAAATCATTTTAATCAATTCCTGTTGTACTTGATTTATTCAGCTGATTTCCGGGGATAAATTGTTTTTTTTGTGCAGCTGGTTGTGTGTTTGGTGTGTGTGTTGGGTGTGTGTTGTGCGTGTGTGTGTCACTCTCGTTTTCCTCCCCCCCTCTCTTGTGTGCTAGGCGGCTGTACTCACTGTCGTCGTCTTCACCGATGTTGGTGTTCGTGGTATAGCTTAAAATAGAAGATCATCGGGAATACTTGCAGTTATGGTTCCCTGGCAGATTGGTTCTTCCCTGTGTCTCCAATGGTGAGTCCTTACACTTCTGTGATGTGTTGCTGCCAGGCTTTTGATGGTGCTGGTACCGCCTCGGAAAAAGTGGTGGATTGTGTTGTCATAATATGGCGGGCGGAACTTTGTCTTCCGTCTGGCTGCAGGCAGCTACTGCCGTGGTGACTGTTGTTTCCACCCTGGCGGTCGGTGTGGTACATTGGCTGTCTTTCAGAGATCTAACCGCCAGAATCAGAAACATAATTTGGTAGTAGTTACCGCCAGCATGTTGGCGGCATTACTGGCTCCTTATCACCAACTGCGAGGGTCGTAATGAGGGCCATAGTGTTGCTTTAGGAATGGTGGTGGTCCCCAGGGCAGCGAAGTGCCCCCACTTTAATTAAGAGATCACCCCAGGGAGGTGGTGGTCCCTGAGGCAGCGGGAGAAACTACGTTTTAGCTATGACTACCTTGGTCCCTGAGGCAGCGGGAGAAACTACGTTTTAGCCATGACTACCTAGAGGTTTTATATATATATATATATATATATATATATATATATATATATATATATATATATATATATATAACCTAGTGGTGGTAGTTATATTTAGGACCTAGTTTCTATATAAAAAGTGTTTTTTGTTTTGCCAATAACTTTGGCGCAGTTTGATGAATCTTCATGAAATTTCACCAAAAAATAAAATGCTCACGTCAGCGGCTGTCAAGTTTTAGGGTGACCTGTCAAGCGAGGGCTGAGAGAAAGTGGGGGGGGGGATCCCAAACCGTTTTCCCCAAGCACTACCTTATTGTACTCATTGGTTCTCACTTTGGCTGATTATTTAGGAAGCCATGCAGACTCCTCCTCTATCCTGTCACTAAGATAGTGGTAGCAATATCAGTGAGTTTACAATCTCTCTGTCTTTCTTTGTGTAGCTCATACATTCCCATTCTCCCAGGCATGTGTAGTATGCATCTATGAATTTAAAAGGGAGGCTTAGTTGGTCCATAAAAGGGGGTGAGAATCAAACACTGCATTAGTAGTTCCAAATGTAGTTTAGGAAATTTGGGATAGGGCCTAAGTGTAGGAAATTATTAATAGATCATCTCAGTACTAGTAATATAAATGATCTGACTTAGAAAAGTACAATGTTACTGCATTTGCCTTTGCCTGTCAAAATATAGTTTGGGAGATTAACGGTACAACTAATCTATTTTTTCAATCTTCTTTATTTCTTACATTAGCACCCAAGGGCACCATCTAAGGAAGGTCAGGGTGAAGGGGCTACCATCAGTGCTGTGGTGGGCGGAGGTACCACCATTACCACCACCAGTGCTACGGCCATGGCCTTTGGATCTGCTGGCCCCAGTAAGTCCTGTTATCATTATTGTTTTTATTATTATTATTGGTGTTGTTATTATTATTGTTATTATTATTTTCCTAATTTTTACTTATTCCCATTTAGAATAATTTTGCTTTGTTTATTTTTTTATACTGTCTCCTTCTTTCAACTCCTCTTCTAGCTAATGTTTGTTAAATTCTTGTTATCCATTCTTCATCCTTTTTTTCTATATTTAAGAAGCTGACTCCCTCTAGTCTGTGGCTTTCTTCTGCCTTGTTTTTCTTGCTCATGCTCAAACACTAAAATGAGAGAGTGGCCAGGGTCATGGTGGACCTCCCCAATGTTGTGTTGTTTTATCATTCATTTTATACCAGCAGTCTCCAGGACAGTGCTAAATGACAGGAAAGTAGAATGAGGTCCTTCATTGACCAATTTTTGGCACTTCTTCTCTGCGCTTCAGTGATTCCGAGTGTTCATAGCTCTGGCCCTCCTTTACGAAAAGTTTTAGTTGGCTTGACTACCTGACTTTCTAACGATAACAATCAACAAAATGCTCAAAGTGATATTTTCAATAGAAGAAACTGCTAATCGAACTATGGTGATATACTGCAGTTGTATTTTCTTTAAAAAAAATAATAATGGCAGGTATATCTGGACCTAAAATGTGTAATTTGTTTCAAGCAGAAAACTAGTGCTGGAGCCAGCAGCAGCACCAGTGTGGAAGACTTGGCAGCCGAGGCAGTTAGAGGGGGAAGTACTTGTGGTGGCCAGTACGAGCGAAGGTAAGTCTCATTGCTTTCCTATTGACAACATTTATTAGTACATGCACTGTATTTGTTAAGGGAGGCAGATATGTATCCCGCCCATCATCATTCATCACCTAACTGCCCATGACATTTCACTATCCACCTAGGGGAAGTCTAAGTGTTGGATTTATCACAAAGACTGTCCAAACTAGATTAAAAGAAAATGCACAGCTAGTAGGTTATATTTATATCATAACTTTACAAAGACTGAGACCAGACTACCACCATTACACAACAAAGAAGATCTGATATCATACCAAAAACTAGCAATAGAAACTTCTTCTGAGCAATGGGAAATATAGGAGGAATAGGTGTATATATGCTTTGGAGGCTGATTTGATTTGCTAATCATGGTATTTTATTGGTATCATGCAGCAGAAAAATATATCTCTGAATGAGGGGTGTTCCTTCAAGCTATTAGCAGGCAATAATACAGACTGGCTTTCTTTTCTCCCCTTCTCCACAGGTCTTTTGAGGATGTTATCACAACCAGTACCCTCAAGAAAATAGGAAAGGAGGTGGTAAATATTATTTCCTCACTACACAATTAGTGTTCCTTCACCACAACACGTGTGACACTATGATCTGGGCCTGTGTTTTTAATCACACCCACCCTGGGTCAGGAACTGTTTACTCCCCAATTTCCAGGGGTCTTAGGATTATTCCTTGACTTTAAACAAAAAGATATGCCCAGAGCACCTGGTATTGCACAGTGTGATCTATGGATAGGACAAGTGGTAAGTAGTAAAAGGCACAAAGAAAAATACTGTACACATAGGTCCATGAGCCTTGTATTAAAGAGCAGCAAACAAGAGTACCAACATACACTAAAAAAATAGAGAAGGGAACACCTGTGTTCCCCAATCCCCCTCCACACAACACAGTGAAAACACTTTCCACCACTATTCACAGACTCTCCCCCGACAAGCCACTCACTGTGCTGCCACAACTCTCCTGAGTAGTGGCGGGCTTGCAATCATCTTCTAGCGGTGTCCACAACTTCTTGGTCCACATCTCCTGGGGATCCTCAAAGGGTTCAGCGTTGCTTGCCCTTGCTTCCAGTTGTCCTGCGCTGAAATTGATGGAACGCCAACTCACAGACTCCTCTCCTTCTCAGATGCTCTCTCGGCATGCTCCTCTAGCATTGTCTTCCTCTCTGAAGTGGCGTTCTATACACCACTGTGAGTCCACATATTGGTCCCTCTTCAATTTTGATGGGTTGGCTCTGCCCCCCACTGTACTGGGAAAGGGAAGACCTCTCTTCGTATCGGCGGCGCATTGGTCCTTTCCAGTCCCTCCTCTATCCTACTGTCCTCTGTTTGTTTTTGTGTTTCCCAGGTCCACCGCCAGCTCCTGTTTCCTAAGGACTGCGACAAAGGGGTCTTCCGAGCTAAATACTGGGAACAGGGAGGGGGTACGCCATATCTCTACCCACTTACTTTCTTCCCTAGAATACATAAGTCCTGAGGATATCGGGACAGAAAGTCAGTATTGATTTGCTTTCTCCCCTTTCAGTATTGTGTCCTAAACCAAAAGGGCTGCAAAGACAAAACCCATCACAGTATGCCTTTGTTATTAGCTTTATTGTGGGCCATAAACTCTAAGGGTTAATGGTCAGTGTAAAGTAGAAATTCACATCCTTCAAGATAGTACCAGAGGGACTCTATTGCCCACTTGAGAAAAGGGGCTTCTTTATCAACAGTGGCATAGTTTTTCTCCCATAGAAAGAGTTTACTGCTTATATAGACAATGGATTTCTCAACTCTCTCTTTGTCGTTATGAGAAAGGACCACTCAAAGACCTGTGCCTGAACAGTTGGTTTGCAGGATAAATGGTTGGGAAAAATCAGAACTGCAAGAACTGGTTCTAATGTTAGGGTGCTTTGTAACACATGAAAGGCCTCTAATACATGTTGTGAGGGTTTCTTTAAACCTTGGTTACTTTCTGGGTATTCTTCAAAAAATCGATCAAGGGGGACCCTAATTGTGAGAATCTGGGATGAACCACCATTTATAACCGATCAGCCTCAGAAAGGCTTGGATGTCCCTTTCTATTTTCAGGAAGGGTACTTGCAATATAGCAGAAACCTTCTCAGAATTAGGTTGTATGTGACCTTCCTCTAACAAATATCCCAAGTACGTTACTCTTTTGGCTACAAGGTGACATTTTGCTGGGTTTACTTTCAGTCATACTCCTCCTAAGGCTTGTGGGATGCTCTGTAAATATTTTAGTGAGCCTCCCAGGTGGGGCAGAAGATGATAATGTTTTGAATTTATGCAGATGCGTAAAGCTTTATGAGGTCGTAAGACATTATTCAGTATTCTCCGAAACGTTGCTGGGGCCCTGTGTACCCAAAAGGGCAAAATTTTAAACGGGAATAACCCACCCAAGGTAGAAAAGGATGTCTTCTCCTTATCACTGGGTTTGAGGGGGACCTGCCAATATCCTTTGCACAGGTCCAGAGTCCTTATATTTCGGGCATCTCCTAGTTTCGTCAAAAAGGGAGGCAGGATGTATCGAAGTTTGATATTTTATTTACTTCGCAGAAGTCTATATAAAATCAGTTGGACACTTCTGTTTTTGTCATTAACACAGTAGGGGAGTTCCACTCGCTAACAGAGGGCTATATAACACCCATTTGCAACATGTTTTGCATCTCTTTCTCAATGTCCTATCTTCATGATGCAAGGATCCTGTATGGCCTGAGGTGTACCAACTCCCCATGGGTGGTGGTTATTGAGTGGTAGTTGATGTTAGTCTTTCCTGGAATTGTAGAACACACTTCTAGGTAATGCCTTAAATACTCTCTCAGTTCCTGTGTTAGATCTCCTGGGAGTTCTGGACCGATACACTTGAGGTTCTGTGTGTTCTTTTCTCCAGAACCCGCAAAAAGGACCGGGAGGGTTTCTCTCATTTCTTAAGGAGGTTCACATGTAGATTTGTGACTCCTTTCTTTCCTTGTTAACTTCCTCCCTATAGGTAAGTAGGATAACCTGCTCTAACACTGTATATGGGCCCAGCTATTGACACAACAGTTTTTTTCATAGGACGGCAACATGAGGAGAACTAGATCTCCTCCAGCAAATACTATTTATTGTCATGTATGGGTTTCAATGTCTGATAGGCCTGCTCTAAACTGATTTTCATATTTTCCTGTATCTCGTTTCAGTGGGTCTTTGGGTTACAGACATATTCCAGGCGGGTTTTGTATCATCCTTCTCCTGTTCCCACTTTTCCTGGGCCCTGTCCAACAAGGTGCATGGCTTTCAGCCAAATAGTTGCTTGAAGTGTGAAAACCCAGTGGTTCTCTGGACCTTCCACCTTTTAGCAAAAAGGGCAAGGGTATCATCTGCTCCCATTTCAGTGCCTCCATGTCCAACAGTTTCTTTAGTGTTATTTTCAAAGTGCCATTGTGCCTTTCTACGAGGTCATCTGTCTGAGGATCGTAGACTGCAATGCATATCTGCTTAATACCTAACTGGTAGCACACTTGTTTCAAGCGCCTGGAATGTGTGACTTGATCGGTCAATATTTCTTTTGGGAAACCCACCCTAGTTAATGCGATCTAAGTCGCATTGGGTTGATGCAGGGAAACTGCCTCAAGATATCTGATACTGTAGTCCATCATTGCTAGGGCATAGCAGCAGCAACTATGGAAAGGAAGTAAGGGACCAATTATATCTATCCCTACTTATGAGAAAGGTTCACCAATCACTGGTAGGGAAAGCAAGGGAGCTTTCATTGGCCGATAGCAACTGTTATGTTGGCACAATGGACATTCCCAGCAATACCTCATCACTTGACTGCAAATCCCCCGCCAATAGAACATAACACATAATGTGTTTTTGGGGCCAAAGTGTCCTTCTAATAAATCATCTTTGTAGAAAGAACTAGGAACCAACTGTCTGGGGGTCCTCCTATCCTGTAGCTGTACTCCTTGCTCCCCTGAATAGAGGCTCATCCCTCTCGGCTGCTTGTAAGTTTCGGTCAGAACTTCAGACACAATCTTCAGTATAAACTGGCAGGACATTATGCATCTCCTGCATCTCTCTTCTCTTCTGTTTTCTGATTTTCTCATTCTCTGGTATGGGCAATTCACAGTATTCAATTTTGGAGAAAGGGGCATTTTCCCTTTAAGTGTCTTCTTCTCTCCAAGTCTTTTTGACTAGGATATCTAAATCAGGATAATCCATGTCTACAATAAGGGGTCCAAGCAGCTTGGAAATGAGACCCATATGAAGGGCCACGATGGAATTTCCTTCATATTGGAGGTTGATTTGTGTCATAGGGTACAGTTTCTTTTTCCCATAAACTTACCACTCCCACTGGAATAGTGAACATTCAGTATGTTTATGGGAAAAAGAAACTGTACCCCGTGACACAGATCAACCTCCAATATGAAAGAAATTTCATTGAGGCACCATTATTTAATGCCAGCGTCAGGGCAGGCAGTAGGGGACCTGTGGGCCTATTTCCATGGTGGAACACCATGGAATAAGCCCACAGGTGCCCTCCCCAGGCCTCATGGACACCCCTACCCATACCAGAGGGACAGCAGAGGATGAGGGACCCCATTCCAGGTAAGTATAGGTAAGTACAGGTAAGTATATATATATATATATTTTTTAAGTTCCATTGGGGGGCCTGAAATGGGCCCCCTACATGGAACTGAGTGCAAAGACCATGCCGAGGGGACCCTGGTCCCCTGTGCTAGCCATTGGGGGAGTGGGCATGACTCGTGTCTTTTCTAAGACAGGAGTCATGTGGTATGGATGGTTTTGCATCCGAAAATGACGCTAGGCTGGTTAGAGTCATTTTCTTTTACTCCAACCTGCCTAACATAATTTTTTTGTGCAAAAAACCCTTCTTCCATACCGCCAGCCCTGCCTGGTTAACGTCATTTTTTTTACGCTAGCCTACCCTTTGCACTGGCTTACACCATTCAAAAATATGGTGCCCGGCTGGTGCTCAAAATGGTGCAAGCTGGTGTTAAAGCTGGTGCAAAACCGCATTTGTGTAGTTTTTCACCAAAAAGTATAAATCAGGGCCACTGTACCTTAACCATATGTGTCCCCCTGCACAACACACTATACAGCACACAACACACATACACACACTTATATTCACTGCCATTCCCCATTAACACTAACAAGAACATGATAGAAACACACATTGAAATACATCCATGACATAGCACACACACATTGTTGACACCAACCACACACAACAAAACCACAACAATCAACAAAACTACACACTCATCTACACATACGCACTCACAAGCACAACTACGTACATCACAACAACAACCATAGAACAACACTCACCTGAATGTTACAAACAGCAACACAATGGACACAACAACATTTAACCCACATGCAAGTAGCACCAGACAGACATAATCACATCACCCACTCCAGCTCCCTCTACCTAAAGCAGTCAATCGCATCACAGACACACATACATGCACTGATTCACCTACACAACTGGTAGCACAACATCACAGATACAGGTCCCCTTACAATGTCCTCACATGACATAGTCAACTGATGTGTATGTGTTGTCACTGTCATGCCAGCATTCATTTCCAATGAATACTGACACCACAATGACAGTTGTGTATGTGTGTAATATGTGTCATGTACCAGTGTGTCGCCAACCATGTCCTACACAAACGTGTTGCCAACATATTCATGTCATAGTAATTCAAAAAATGATCATGACATGTATATGACTGCAGTGCCCACATGAGGTGACCACACACATGCACAACCAATGGGGGTAACCTCCCTGTCAGTCGGCTGATGGTGGGGTCGTATTTTCTCCATGGTCCAGTGGCAGCAGAGACGGTGGGTGTTGTCAAGTTGTGTCCAATCTATACCAGAAGTGAAATGGGGAAAAAACATAGGTTTTTACCTCATTTCTCCCCAATCCGCCAACTCAGGTGTGGAAATCGGATCACCAAGGTTGACCTGTTGGTACATCCAAATCTGCTTGGTGGTAAAGGTGGCTGGTGTCCTGACATCAGCATCAATTCACAAGGCCACCATCAATGCGGCTTGGGATTCTTGTTGGAGTCAGCAGGACTAGAACGCTCTTACACCTATGGTCCCACTAAACCGGACAGGTGCATCACCAAGGAAGCGGACTGCTATTCCAATAGAAAACAGGTGGTGGGATCGTTACCACCAAGATCTAAACCAGGCCCAAAGTTCTTGAAATCCAATGGTATATATGCAGCAGGAAATGCAAACAGAGAGATTGAACAGGAGGTGGCTTAAGCGCTGGGGCTTCCTGCTGGGCAACTCTGGGGCACTTCCTTCCTGTTGAATTAAAAGTAAAATAAAGAAACGCTTTTTGCCCTAAAAAAAAAAAGCCGAACTGTCCATTAGAGTAGAATATGCACTTGAAAGTGTCTTTCCAAGTAGATTTAACTGCTTCTGGAGTAGAAAATCAGCTCAGGAAGCAGCTGTGGCTCATCACGCCCACCAGCATCACGAAAATGCCCCCAGAAGGCTCAGTGGCGATTGGAAGCCATGAAACTGGGCAGCAAATTTAATTTGCACCCTATAGCTGCCCAGAAACCTCATCACACTCACCAGGGTTTGCCAAAACAAGTCTCACATGTGCAAATAGAAAAAGATTCTGCTACATGCTGAATTGCAGAATTTAGCGGGCACTTCATGTTACATGTGTAAAGCAGAATTCCTATTTACTGCAAACCCTGCTGACAGAGCTTAATTGTTTACCCACCCCTACGGTTAATTTCCTCCATCTAACAGTTAGTATGGTGGATTTCGTAAACTGATAACAACTGTAATTGGAGGTGGTTATCAAAATACATACATTTTCCCAAACTACCACTCCTACCTAGACATGTAAGGGACATCACAGTGGAGAGTCTTAATTGTCTTTACACAATCTATGTCTGAAGACTTCTTCTGAAGCAACCATCACCTGAGTCCCGAGTCCTGAGTCTTGAAGGCTTTATTATGCTTACATTAGTAAAACATGCGATGCTATGTTGCTAGGTGCTGTTGGGTTATCATGGCAGTATCAGTCTTGGATTGTCCACTCACTCTGTGTTCTATTTAGGTCCAATCAGCTGTAATGTATAAAATGAATGTTTTGGCTAGTTCACCTCACCAATATTATTTCTAAAAAGAAGAACCGTGTTTATCCTATGATGTACACAATGCAAGTAGGAATTGAAGTTCTGAGGAAGAAAGGCGTGTTGTTTTACCGTTTGTTGACAGACCTCATTTTAATCATCACTTGTTACAGAGGGAATGGCATGGGCAGAAATTATTATACAATTGTTACTGATGGGAGGATGGATGCGGCACAGCCAAATCAAGCCATTGAGGGTGGAAGGCTTGTTTGGGTGTAGGTAGTTTTGTGTTTGGCTTTGGGATGTATACTGTGTGACAAATGGTTTGTGATTGGACAGGTGCAGAGGACCACCTCTCATCACTAAGTTGACAGTGCTTCCTGTTGCAAAGACACATGTTCAAGCAAAAAAGTAACCCCATTATTGAAACACAAATACACTTCCTCTATCTCTTCCTACAACAGGCCCACCCTTTCATTCAAGACACCCAAAAAAGGTATGAGACAAGTACCCTGTCTCCATTTCACAATTGTCATTATCACCATCTCCTAACACAAAATGCCCACACCACACCTGTCTTTAATGGTTTCCACCCTTACAGTCCGACTTCCACTCTCCCTATAAAAATGCTGGCTCTTCTTCAGGTCCTCTATGTCATGAGCAATTTTATGGAGGAGCAAGCTGATGAGGTATGATGTTGCTAGAGAGGGCTGGCTGACAGACTCAGCTGTCTGCAGAGCCAATGACATTGCTAGGTCTCATTCTGCTGGCGGCCCAAGGCAATGACATCTACAGCTGCCTCCTACTCCTCATACTCCTTCTTGAGGATCACCTGCCAGCAGTACTCAACTGCAAACGCCTTAAATTTTGGAATGCACAGCTAAGAAGCTGTCTCTCACCAGGAGTTGGGCTCAAGGGCAGGTTCTCTGGCAGCACTAGCTAGATGCTCCAAAGACAGAAGGAAATGACATATTGTATACTCAAAACAAACACTTGTTTATTTACAGTTGCACTATGACAGAGCATTGCTGGTCACGTAGGGTCATTGGAATGTTTTAGTGTGCGTCTAGCTCACAGGGCCAATGTAATGTTACCTTAATATGTTTTGTTTTTTAACAGAAAAATACCCTGCATGGGGTAATCTCCTAACCCATAACTTGTATTCACAATTGTAAGTATCTGCATTCATACTTTATATATTATATGAACCTTACATCAGACAAAACATGTGCATAGGCCTGCTTTATACCAGTTGCCTGCCCATAGACCTTCCCAGAATCTGGATGTCTGCTACATGTGCCTTCTGAAGCAGTGGCCAAGGGACAATGTTCAGGACATAAATTAAGGTTCTGCACAGCAGTGCTAACATGTCATGTCTATTAGAGACCTGGGTATGATCGATATTTTTTCCATGCATCAGGGAAATGTGAGCCTGATTAACCACTTGAAGAAGGGCCTTGTTTCCAGTTTGGTGGACAGGATGCACCCATTACTACCATGGCAGACATCTCATCTGTGATGTTACAATTGCGTTATTAACTGTGTCACATTTAATGCAGCAGATAGGATATCATTCATGTTAGTGTCCAGCTACAAAAAATATTTAACACATGTTTTTGTTTTTAAAATGATGCTTGTGAGAAAGTCATCCTTTTTGCCCAGGCCAAACCCATTTTTTTACCGATACTTGTGGTTACTGACTCTGACAGTGCCCTGGAATCTGCTAACGAGGCCCAGGGCCAATGCTATGTTTAAAAGGTATATGGTAATTAAACATAATTATAATTGGCTCTAACAACCTACCTTTAAGTCCCTAGTATTTGGTAGGGCATGTAGTGTTTGGGATCCCAATGGTGTTAAAGTACTTATGGGTGCACTGTTACAGTATATGCTGTCATCATAAAGGCAGCCCTGCCCTGTAGACTGTTTTCAAAATAAAATTAAACCCAAATTCGACCTTGGAATTAGAAGCACTTCCAAAGTCTAGAACCTCCTTATTATTACTTATACACCACCTCTAATGTCTGCCCTATGTGCTCCAAGGATAGAATGCCTTGTAATTATAAGCAAGGAAATGCTAAAAGATGTTTCATATAACCTGGCTAAGGAAACAGTGCCAATTTAGTTATCCCCATTGTAGTACATTAGTTTCCTAGGTTAACGTGGGAAGGCTTTATTTAAAACAAATAAAGTCTATCTTTTGACAGGAGTGAGCTAAAAATATGCTTCAATGTGTCAAATTTATAGTTAAGATGAATCCAACAACTTGGCAGTGTTAGATTTATAATAACTGTTACAGTGAAAGAGTTTTAGAACTCTTTCCTAAAGTTAGCCCTGCAGCAGCCTCTCCTGATTGACCAGCCTTTGACAGGCTGTCCAGGCTGTGTATCCAGGCAGGCTGCCTTGATGGTGTGTGAAGTGGCCTGGGCTGAGACAAAGAAACCATCTGGTTGAGGCCAACTGCAGCAGCAGATCCCGGAGCTGGAACGGGCTTGGGGGCCAAACTGGGGAAAGACAGTGGGGAGGAAACCAGACCTCCCCCATTTCCAATTGATTTAGGAGAGGGGTTGAAGGGAAGTGCATGGAAAAGGTAGCCACACCTGTGGGTGGGTTTAGCCAAATCTGAACCTCTAGGATAGATTTTCTCCATCTTGAATATTTGAGAAACAGTACTTTCTGTGACATAAATGTGCCACACGCTGCAGAAAGTGGTCATTTCAGAGGGTGGCACCCTGTACCCCAGTGGTCAGGGGTGCCCCCCTGCTTGCCATCCCAGAAACCTGGATAAAAGTAAGGGAGCTGCTCTGCAACAGAGATGCATTCTGGAGGAAATTAGAAGAAGGACTGCCCTGCAGAACCTGTGGAACCCACTGCACCTGCTACACGCTCTGCGCTTCACCACAAAAAGGGCTTCGCCTTCCTTCAAAAGATCCAGGAAGTGGACTTCCTGTAAGAAACAGATACAGAGGAGCTACAAAGAGTCCCCTGCCTCAACTTCTACAAGAAGAGCTCAGCCGGCCAGTGTACAGTGAACTTGTAAGGATTTGACCAGGTGCATTGTGGGAATTGTTGTCCCAACTCTCCAAAGAGAAAGTCAGAGCTTCTGGAACCTTGGCTGGTATTGTGGACCCTTCAAGAGGTCAAAAGACCTTCTGAAATAAGATACAGAAGCCTGGAGACATTTGTAGATTTTTTGGAAAAAAGCTCCATAAGGTGACTGACCCATCATCAAGAGTCAACCCTGCGATTTTGAACCGCGACCCAGCCTAAAATTTGGGTTTGCCCCTCTGAAGATTCGAACTATACAGGATTTCACACAGGCCTCAAGCTCAGGCAAATCACTGTTGTCAAACTGCAAGCCAGCCTGCCGAACAGCCTTGGCCAATGTTGAGGGAAAAAGAAACAGAAAAGAGACTATGGGCCTGATTTAAAGTTTGGGGGACGGGTTACTTAGTCACAAACATGATGGATATCCCTTCTGCCTTATTACGATTTCCATATGATATAATGGAATCAAAATATAGCAGACGGGATATCTGTCACGTTTGTGACGGAGTAACCCCATCCACCAAACTCTAGATCAGGCCCTAAGTCCAAAAGTAAAACTTTCACCGAGGCCTAACACTCAGTGTATCAAACTTGGGCTCCATCACGGTTGGCCTCAAACATTTACTTTGACCTGATCCAGCTCAACCAGATAGCTGTGGTTAGTGCTTTTTTCTTTCAAGCACTAGAAAGCTCATCTTTTGATTTATTACTCAAAAAGTCATATCACTGGTTCCCTGTGTAGGATTTATGACATATTAGTGTCATTTTAAAGACAAAAATATTTTCTATCTTTTTTTTAATTGGTATTGGATTTTTCATGTGTTTTGTGTCTTACTTATTTTGTGTTTTGTTGAAATTATTTGCTTTACACACCTGTCTCCTATGTTAAGCCTAATTCATGGCCCATGGGCCAAGCTACCAAGAGTTGAGCAAGGATTAGCTTATTGTGACCTTTACTGGACCTTATTTGTGATTGTGACCTAATTACTAAGTGTAGGTACCTACCTGTGTTTAATAATAAACCATTTTCCAACAATGCTTGAGGTGTAGCCTAAACATACATATGCATAGCACCCTTACTAATGTGTAAAATGCTAACATTCAAAGTTTCAGGCAGAAAAATATTAAAGTAATCAGACCGAACCCATTATTGAGACACATAGGTCCTGAGTTACTGGCTGGTCTGTGGCTTCCACAGTCACTAAGGTGACAGATATACCATCCTCTTACTTACCAGTGCATTATATCCTATGACAATTGAAATATGAGCAACAGTATATCCGTCTCATTTGTGACACAGTATTCCATCCATCAAACTGTAAAGAATGGCTATAAGCAACATCAGTGTTTTTATACCTCCTATGGCTACTCCATGGCCTACAGCTCACCATTGAAGTCATGGTATTCCACGACCAGAATGCAATGCATCATGGGGTTAGAGATTGCCACACCCACTTTTTCACCTGAGAGGACCTTCCAAGATTGCAAGAGCAAGCTGATTTAAAGTGAAGAGGTGGGCCCATCACCAAAAGTCCTCCCAACTTTTATTGCACCAGATGCATAGTTCCGAAAACTCCCTGTTGGCACACTCTCCCTGCTATGGCTCACCAGGTCTTATTATTATTATTGGGACTGACCTACCCAGAGGGGAAAGAGGAAATAATACCAGAAGTGCTATAAATAAACATGTAAAGGCAAACATCACAACTTTTTATAAGATACTATTGAGACTTTTTGTGAAGTGTAATAAAAAAATTGTTCTGATTTTAGATTATTGTTCAGTGGTTGCTAAATTTTGTTATGGCATTACCTATTATATGCTGGGCCTTACTTTGACTTTGGTGGACAGGTTACTGCATCAGAATCAAATGAATAATCTGTCTGCCTTCTTACAAGTGCATTATATCCTATTGCAATTGTGAGTACGTTGGATGGGCTATTTGTCATCTTGTGATGGAGCACCCAGTCCACCAAACTGAAAATCAACCCCTATTTTATGGAGAGGGTACTCCATTACATTTGTGACAAAGTACTCAGTCCACCAAAATGATGGCATGCGTGCATGAATGGACTGTTGTGTTCCTGTTGGCTGCCAGAAAACATACTCCCAAGACTAAACTGGTCTTGACTCAGATAGTGCTAGGTCCTAAAGAAATTCTGCCTCCCTGCCCAAATCAATGACTAGTTTTGTGATGCCATGGATGTACCTCAATTTGTCCCTCAGATAGCTTTTGTTCTCGGTGACTGCTTAGCTTCCCATGACTAAGGGCATGCTCTGACCACTGCCTAAGAAAGTAATATGTCTCTGGCAGGGAAACTAGCCTACTCAATTTTACAGTAAAACATACAGCAATGCCTCATGAGCAGGAAGCACATTTTCATCCAAGTACCTTGACTGCATTTTCTCGACTTACTTAGTTGGTGTGAAGATAGTTCTGATGATCAGGCAAAGCTAATACATTTATAGAAACATTTCCCTATTGTGCTGTAATTTTTTGATGAAGCTAAAGATGAGAGCTTGTTCACTTCTGTTTTTGAAAATAAGTACTTCTTCCACTACTGGTTTACTTACCAGTGATTGTTAGACAGACTACTAGTTGCTGCCATCCTGGAAGCGTGGATCCAAAATCATTGGCTAAATGTGTTTTTCTAAATCCAGAATGAACCTATGGATTCTGACTTGTGAATGCACAAACCTGAATGTATCTTTGGCTAGACCTAGAGCTTCATGATCCTCAATAATCACGTTTTTTAAATTATTGTTGGCCTTTATCACTATCTGACGTTACAAAACGTGACCTGGTCATTTTCACTAACTGCCTCAGTAGAATTTACAAATGGTATTGAAAGTGGTTGAGACACTTAAGTAGCTCTAGTGCCAAGACTTTGATCGCATCTACAACCATCACTTCATTTTGTTCTGCATCTAGAGAAGTGAATAGTTTTTTATTATTTAAGCAAGCAATTGAGTGTGTAAAATCTGTAAATCAATTGAGTTCCAACCTCTGCACCGGTTTAAAATGTTCCACCCTTTCCAATACCATGGGTATCACCCCAGCTGCACACAATGATGTTGCCTCCTTCCTAGCCTGAGGCCAATCATACGTCATCCTGACAATTTCAAATCACCACTACTTCCTATTAAGCAAAGCACCCCAGTGTTTTCTCAAGGACCATTAACCTCTACATGAAAGTTTTTAAAGGCCAAAGAAAACATAATCGTTCATCAAGTTTCTGATGTAATTTGGCTATTCTTTAAAATATTGATTGCATTTGCCATATATTGCCTAAAATTCTGAACGGACTACCCAGCCCCTAGATGTCATATAAATATTTAAAATGTATTTTGAGAAAAAGTGATTTTGTCATCAAAGTTTCAGGGTTCAGGCCCAAATCAGTGACGGCCTTAACATTCAGTTAGCTGACTTTGCCCCTTCCCTCCTCGCCAGTCCATGTTCACAGGGTCGTATATTGATCCTCATCTTTCATTCAAAAGCACACTAAGCAGAAATCCTTACCAACGCAGTGGGTATACTCATCCTCTTAAATGCAGATAAATGTAACACCGTTCTCTCAGGTTTCTGGGATTGCACTGTTACACCACCCATGAAATCTAGCCTCCATGTAACAATCCATCTCATAACCAGCAGACACCTTCCCCACCCGGAAAGCTCCCTTAAAGCTCACCATGCCAGCCTGCATCAAGTATTAGCTTCATTTACCGGGTGATACTTGCATGATGTTGTACAGTCTGTTTGATAATAGCCTGTCCACTGCCCCAAATAGCAGGGTTCGTGTGAACTTGGAGCATTGCTGCGTCTATTATTTCCTTTCTGTTCCATCAAACTGAACGGCAACAGCCGTTGCCCAACATGTTTTTATTGGTGTTTAGTTTTTGGAAACAATCGCTGTACAATTTCTCTGAATCGTTTCTCCTTCTGCCAACGAATTAATAAAACAACGAGTTACAATACTTTGGGGAGCTTCACATTGTACAGCTAGGGCAAAGAATGGTGCTAGAAATTCACTTCTTTTTTTTGACAAATTACTCTGGAATATGGCGAATGTGGCGTGGCTGATGAATAAATTAAGAACTGCTGATTTTCAGTGGCAGATTTCATGACTTTTATGACCAACCAACCCGATAATGCCAACTGTATGACTCACCAGTGGCGTAAATTCTAGGGTTTGGTTTTCCTGACATCAGAAAAAATAAATGGTCTGGAAACATTACATCGTCATCTTAATCACACCATAAGTAATGTGAAGGCAGCACAACCACTGACCATCTTGCATGTTTGATTAGTTTGTTTTCCATACTGCGTCACTGCATGATACTTTTACAGGTGTCTATTTTATCTCTATTAAAAGCTTCCTAAAACTTTGGGAGCTGCCTTGCTGCCGAGGTTACTTTTAGGAGTGTGTGAATTTCGCAAAATTTATTTTTGCGTAATTACAGGAAATTTCTTACGAGTAAATTGCACAAAATGCAAATATGTCATTTAGTACTATAATTTAGTGTAAAGTGGGTTCTGGCATCAACTTTTTGATATAAGGAATCATGTTACACAAAAAATGTGCACAAAAACACAAAAACCAAGAACAACAGCTGTTCTCGATCTGTTGTTCCCCTGAGTCGGCAGTTAATTTGTACATTTACAGTAACTTTTTTTTACCACAAATGTTATGTGGAATGTTATTACAGCAGAATTTTGCGTAGTAAGCCAAACGTGTAATTCACAAAATTACTTGAATTACGCCTGTGTAATTTCAAATTTGCCCCAGCCTAGTTATTTACACTTGGGCAGACTGCAATGTGGACATCTTTGTCTTAATGAAGAAAAACAAAACTCTGGGGCACATATAAATGGGGAATTGGTGTAGGGCAGTGCCACAAGTCTTCTTGCTTCGCTGCCCTACTGCACTGTGAAATAGCAAGTATGCACTGTATTTCTGAAATATGGTGCATTCCCGTCCTTTCCCCCTATGGTGGCGTACAATTGGCTGCCTAGCCCCAATGCAGGCATCCTTGCACCATGCTGCAGGGGTGCCTGTATTGCATGCAGGATTGTTTTTGTGCAGGAAGGGACGCATTCCTGTACAAAAACACCCCAAGAGACTTTTTTCAAGATGAAACAACCAGGAGAAATAAAAATATTTCTCCTTGTTAGGCGTGCTCTGGGGATGCATAAGCTTTTTGTGCTGCCTAAGGTTTACGTGATTAAGTAAATCTGGTGCAGAGTCAAAGTCCTTGGGTGTTGCATGGGAAAACCTATTGCAATGCCCATGGAATGCCTTTCTGGCCCAGAGTAAGGCAATGCAACAACTTGACCTCCTTCTTCCTACTCCATATATATGAAGCCATGAACAGCCACACAACGTGATTTTGCTTGGCCTCATAGATATGGTTGAGAGGCTTGTGCTGCTGGAGCGTCAAAAAAGTGACTCTCCGGCAGTGCAAGCCTCTCATAACAATGCCCCAGGGCATGTGGGCTATATAACACAGGTAATTGTGGGTGATGCATTTAGGTGTTTCTGCCAAATGCCACTTACATGAACATTTGTGGCATAGTGTTGTTTTTAATCCTAGCGGTGTTACTTGGTGTTACCGAAAAGTAAAACGTGACATTTCAATTAAGATGTGTTTCTTCTCATCACTCTCAGTCCGTGGGGAAGCAAATCAAATCAAAACTTTATTTATGTGGTTAATTAAAACCATTACAAAGTGTAATTTAAATTCAACAAATCATAAATTTTAGTTATAGCTCATGTATAAAATATAAAAAAGTCTAATTATTGTTAAATGATATTGATGTATTACCTTCACTATAAAGTCCACTCATAACTATTACAATTTTACGATCCACTTACTCTACTATTTTCAATTTCGTTTCTAGTTACATCATAAAAAATATACATTTTTTATTGAACAAAGGAATATCGCCAAATAAATATTGAAATAACGGAAGCAAACACCTACGCATTTTCAGATAATTAAATGGTGTGCAATGGAGCACAAAGTAATCTTTTACGATCTTCTGCTAAAGCTGGTCTAGTGCAAAGTGTTGGGGAGTCACAACACTAACTCTGAACATTAATATGTGCTTGCATTGAACGCAGAATGTTGACTACCGCTGTATCATCATGGATAGTAGATTTGGAACTTAAAAAGGACATGCATGTCTCCTCATATATGCTTAACCTCGAGCTAATGTTAGAGGATATTATTTAATGAGACCATATATGTGCTGGTCGATATTATCGACCTCGATTTGTTGACATATAACTTAAGCAAACAGTTGTTTAGCTGTAAAATAAGAATTAATAGAGTGTCATGGAACAGTGGCCAGAATTTCTTTCGCTGACATCTTTATTTTCCACTCAGTCCTATTTCTGATGGTCGTCCACTTTGTACAACATCATAACCCACACAGTTGAATATGAAAAAAAGACTGTCTTTACTTCTTTAACCCTATTTCTCGTACCAATAGAGATGTTCCACCTCTGCTCAGACCCACGTGCCCTAGCCCTAACCAATCAAAAGGAATTTGATTTGTGCAAGGCCACACCCCTTCACCCTCCCCTCCTCCACCTCCCCCTCCAATCACTCTTTGCCTTATCTAGGTATAAAGGGTCACACATCCCAGAAGTCTTCCTGTTTTTTTTTTCTTCTGCATTACCCACCTTTTCAGTCATAAGGTAAGCCCTTGGAGGCTGGGCCTCCTGTGGATGGCTGTTTCTTCTCTGTGCCCTGTGTGAGGCTGTGCTGGTCACTGTCCCTGGAATTGGGTTGGTCTCACCTCTGCAGGGTTGGCTGGAACTTCCTTGGGTGAGCTGTTTTCTTTTTGTAGCACTTACCAGGAGTGTTGTGTGTCTTCCTCGTCAAGGACTTGGGCGACTGCGGCTGTGTTTTTCTTTCCATCGCATGCTTTCTTTTTTAAGCGTGACAGTGTTCTGACCTCCAGGGCACTATTTGCATTTTGGGTTCATTGCCGCACATTTGGTTGTAGGTCCGCAGCCCAGCCATTTGCTTCCCACTTGTGTTGCTATCGCCATTCTCAGCTCCAGGCATTCTTGTGGCGGATTCCTGCCTGTGGGTGTGATGGTCTCCCCCAGTACAGCGGCTGCTTTTCGCGCGATGCCTCTGGTGTCACACAATAGATGGAGGGCTCATTGTCCATTGTGTGGATAACTAGCTCACTCCGTTATGGAGGGGATTAGTGCACCTTCCGTTTTGGTTTCCAATTCTTACATTACAATGGGAGTTTATTGACGTTTTTGATCCTGGTGTGTTCTCTTGTGTATTTTTTTTTTTCTTTTCTTGTTATTTATTCTTTTTTTTTCCTTATGGGCATTGGGGTGGCCTACTATAGGGGCCTCCTTCCTTCCTTATTCAATTCGGCTATTCCTGGCAGTTCAGCATGGAACACATGAAGCATGCAGCTTAGCACCACAATTGCACCAGTGCCTCTCAGGGTGGGAGTAAATGCTGTTGATCCGCTGATCCTCTTCCTGGCTTCTACCAGAATATGGGTCTCTCAGAGGAGCAATTGCAGGTATTTCTGTCCTCTCTCTCCTATGCATTTTCACAGTCGAAAGACTTGGGTAACTCTCTTCTCCTACTTCATCTGTTTCTTCCTTGATAGTGTCTTCACCCTCTTCTTCTGCTTCATGGCCTTTTCCTGAGTATGACGAGGGCATTATTTCTCCAGAGGCTGAGACTGTGCCTAAGCCCAGGTTTCTTCAGAAATGAGTTTGTTGTCTTTGTTCAGGTACCTTGGTAGAAACTCGGTATCCCTATGGAGGATGACTTTCCTGGTTCAAGTTCGGGACTTTTTCAGCAGTTTCATTCCTGTCCCCAGACTTGTTTGGCTGTTAACAGAGAAGTGTTGGATCTTCTCCTTCTTGAATGGCGAGATCCTGAGAGGGCTGAACTCCCTATGTTTTTGTTATGCCTTTATCCTCTAGCCAAAGCTGATGTTGAATTCCCTTCCGCCCTGAAGATTGATCCCCTGCTTTCTTACCTGGCTGGCCATCCTTCTATTATGTCAGATGATGTCCCCCTGTCTGATTTTGGTGATCATCGGGTGGAGGCTTCTTTAAAGAAATATTTTTCTGGTCTAAACCTTACCCTTAGGGCTGCTGTTTATGCTGTTTATGCCTCCCAGTCCCTGGTTAAGGATTTCCATTCTTTGATAGAGGTAATACACGAGGAGGTTGAATGCTCCTCTCTTTTTTCCTCCACGGAGACGCAGGCTAAATTTCTGGCAGATGTTTCCTGTGACTTGTTAAAAGGCTCTGCATCAGCCATGGCTTCTTCTGTTTCAGCTCTGCTCTGTATCTATCTCCCGATTGGAATGTAGACTCTCCTCAAAAGTCTCGTCTGTTGTATATGCCTTTTTCTAGCAGCCATCTCTTTGTTGAGGACCTGGTAAAAATGCTCCACAAAGCCTTTAAGAATCAGAAGCATGCCCAGGTTTTCCATTCACAATCCAAGCCTGCCCCCTCTAGGAAGGTTCCTCCTAGAAAGCACACAAGGGGCTTCTATGGGCGATTTCCGTCCTGGCCTCAGAAGTTTGATGTCTTTCCTCCTCGCTCCCTTTCTAAGCCTCAGCCTCCCTCTGCTCCTAAAGTAGTGAAATGTTCCTGACTATTCCACCCTTCCGGTGTGAGGTCGTCCAGCTTTTTTTCTTCCCACCTGGCAAAATAATTATTTCGGAAGGTTACTTCCTTGATTTTGTTTCCCTACCTCCCTCTACCAGTGTCATAGGACCTTTGGCCTCCTGCTCTGATCTTCCTGTGATGTCTCAAGAGATTGTGGACCTTGTCATAAAGAGGGCTGTGGTCTTTGTACCAGTGGGGCAGTGAGGGAAGGGGTACTACTTTCTGGTCTTTCTGGACCCAGAAACCTGCAGGGAAGGTCCGACTCATTTTCAAACTGAAATGGGTGAACCGGCTAAACATGTTTTTGAGGGTGCCTCGTTTCAAGCTTGACACTTTACAGCGCATAATTCTCCTTATCTACCCATGGAAATGCTTACCTGCATATTTCCATTGCCCTGTCCCATCAGAAGTGCCTTCTCTTTTGTGTGTGGGGTGTCCATTGGCAGTTCTAGGTCCTCCCATTCAGTTTGGCTACCTCTCCCAGGGTCTTCATCAAGGTGCTTGCACCTCTGGTGGCTTATCTGCATGGACTGGGGGTTATGATTCATCACTACCTGGACAATTGGCTTCTTAATCATCCTGTGATGTCTGTCCTTCAATCTCAGATTGTGCTGGTGTGCAAGACTCTGGAGGCTTTTGGTCTGCTTCTCAATTGGGAAAAATCACATCCGTCTTCTACCCAGGATCTACAGTTAATCGGGGTCCATTTCCAGACAGCTGTAGGATTCGTCAGTCTTTCTCTGGACCGAGCACAGAGGTTGCGCAATCTCATCATGTAATTGGGCACAAGGGCTCTGGCGCCTGCTCAAGATTGACTCCGTCTTCAGGGACACATGTTAGGTTGCTTTTTTTATTCCCTGGTTTATTTTATGGTGTTCTCTGGTTGTGTTTCTTTTAAATTTTGTTTGTTTCTTTTTTTTTTTTTAGGCCTCCTCCATTTTTGTCTTCCCATGGGCCTGACTGCACTTGGGCCCTGTGGTCCGACATCTGCTGTCCATTGGTGCCGGGGCTGCAACCGCTGGACTGCCTGGGTCCTGTCTCCAGGCACATTTGGCACTTCCTGCAGTGGTGGCTCGATCCTAGTCATTTGGCAAGGGGTTTTCCGTTGGAGCTGCCTCCTCCCAAGGTGGTTACAACGATTGCCAGCCTACTGGGGTTAAGTGTGACTCTGGGCACTCTTTCTGTTCAGGGAAGGTGGTCTCCTCAGGAGAGCAGGCTCTCATCCAATTGGAGGGAACTAAAGGCAATCTTGTTGGCTCTGTGTCATTTTTCGCCTTTCCTGCAGGACCAGGTGGTGAGGACGGACAGCACTGTTGCCATGTCCTATATCAACAAGCAGTCTGGGACAGGGTCTCCGGCCCTGGCTTCTCTTGCTTGTCTTATAGGGTGTTTTGCAGAGTCTCATCTTCTCTCCCTCTCAGTCACTTATATTTAGGGGAAGGCCAATATACAGGCAGATCACCTCAGTCACGTTTTTCTTTCTTCCCTAGAATTCTGTCTTGCCCCGGATGTTTTCACCCAAATTTGCCACCGGTTTGGCACCCTTCAGGTCGACTTGTTTGCTTCCAGGGCCAACTCCCTCCTTCCCCAGTTTTTGTCCAGATTTCCCTTACAGGATTGTTGGGGGAGCGATGCTTTATCTCACTCTTTCCCCCAGGGGCTTCTGTATGCCTTTCCTCCCTTCCCTTTTCTTCCTCGGCTCCTGGCCAGGCTTCACAGGGAATCAGTTCTCTTCATTCTGTTGATGTCTTTTTGGCCCCGGATGAGTTGGTTTCCCCTTTTACATCTGCTGGCGGCTGCACCAGAGTGGGCTCTCCCAGTCCATCCTTTTCCTCTCTGGATGCCCATTCTTCCCCGTCCACTTGCCGCTGGATGTGTCTGATGGTTTGGCTCTTGAAAGGAGGGGTGTAATATCCCAGGGACTTTCTGCTCCTGTGGCTGTTTCTGTTCAGAACTCTAGGAAGTATTCTACCAGGTAGGCTTATGCTCATCACTGGTCTTCATTTGTGCAATGGTGTAAGGGCCCTTCTTTGGATCCGGCTTCTTGTCCTGCCTCTTCGGTCCTTCAGTTCCTTCAGGATGGTTTCCAGAAAGGTTTGGCCGTTTCGATATTAAGGGTACAATGGGCTGCCATTCGTGCTCTTCACTCGCCTTTTGGTTTTCCTGAGCTCCTTCCTTTGGGTGCCCGTCTTCTTAAGAGTCTTTCATTGCTGAAACCGCAGGGTCATCCTGGTGTTCCTCCTTCTGACTTGCCTTTGGTTCTCAGGGCTCTTCAATCACCTCCGTTGGAACCTTTGGACACTGTGGATTAGCGGGTTCTGTCTGTGAAAACTTTTTTTCTGGTGGCTATCACTTCGACAAGGAGGTTAGGGGATCTAGGCTCTTTGTCCATCCAGCCTCCCTATTTACAGGTGTTTTTTGACCGGCTGGTTCTTAGGTTAGGTCCAAACTTCCTTCCTAAAGTTGTCTCCTCTGTTCACCGTGACCAGGAGAAAACATTGCCTCCTTTTTTTCCCTGATCCTGCTACTCCTGAGGAGGTTGCCTTGCACAGCCTGGATGGTCTGCGGGCAGTTTCCATCTATCTCTCATACACCAGGGGCTTTCGTCAGTGTGAGGCCTTCTTTGTTGACTTTGGTGTGCTTCGTCATGGCCTGAAAGCTTATACGCCCACTTTTAGTCAATAGATTCGCTCCTTGAGTTCCTTGGCTTATGCCTCTCAAAATGCCTCTTTGCCTGTTGGTGTGCAGGGTCGAGCTACACGGGGCATTGCAGCTTCCTGGGCGGAGGCTCAGGGGGTTTCTTTGTTGGACATTTGTCAGGCTGCTACCTGGGGTACTCCCCCTACATTTGTTTCCTGTTACAAATTGGATGTTCGGGACTCATTATCTTGGGGTCTACAGTTTTGCTTTCCATGACCCATTGACCATTCTGGTCTTCTGTTTCATGTCTTCTGGTAAATAAAGTTTGTTTATGCAGTATCAGGAGTTAATGGAGTTTGTTTTTGGGCATCAGGTTGTGGTGTGTTGGCTTTGGTATTTCCTCATGTTCGTAAGTATTGGGATGAGAAATAGGGTTGAGGAGGTAATGATTTTATTACTTACCAGTGATTTTCATTACTTTGAATGCCCTGTTTCTCGTACCAATACCTACGCCCCTCCCTTCCTCTTCCTTCCTGGATCACAAAATGTTCCCTTTGTTTGTTAAGCTTAGGGATATACAGGATGACAAGGGAAAGGATGATTGGAGGGGGAAGTGAGGAGGGGCAGGGTTCGGGTTGGGGGCGTGGCCTTGCACAAAAAAAACAATCCTTTTTATTTGTTGGGTCTAGGGCATGTGGGTCTGAGCAGAGAGGGGGAACACTTCATGTTCATAAGTATTGGTACGAGAAACAAAGTATTCTGAGTAAGAAGATTACTGGTAAGTAATGAAATAATTTCTTTGTTGTCACTCTTCCTCTTCTTCGATTGTATTATTTATATTTCCTTTTGCTAGAAACACATGCTGGTGACCTAGTGTTATTTAACATTTAAACTTTGCAATAAGGATTCAAACACATGAAGGAAATAAAAATGATTATTATTCGTAATTCTATCAGTGATTGATTTACCTGTCACTTTCTTACATAACAGAGGGTATGGCAATGACATCAGTAGCACCAAGCATTTGCAATGCAACGGGTTTCGTGTTTGCTCTTGTTAGAGCTAATAGCGTTGTAAACTTCTAACTGGACGTTTCTTGCCACATAAACCATGGTAATGGTACTTCGTACTGGAGCTTGTGCTGCTGTCTCTACAGGGACAACTACAGGCGTCCAGTGGCACTGCACCCTCTCACTCTTAGAACTGGATCCAGTCTCTGACATTCCCTAAACTAAATGAGTGGAAAAATAAATAATTGTTGCACCTTGAGAGTGCCGGGATGTTAGTTTTTGTTTTTCTCATTCATGTCTATTTTAATTGTCAGTAAATATAATATTTGTTTATATTTCGGGGCTCGTAATAAGGAGGCTCAATGCGAAAATAAATAAGTGCACATATTTTTCAGCGGGCGAGAGGAGAGTCTTCTGTTAAACAGACACAACCCTTTTCTGAAACTACAATGAACAATGCAATCCAATAAGAGCTGCTCCACTAGGGCCCCCCCAAAGCTACAAGAGAGATAGAGGTGCTGCTGTCCACCGGTTGTTAAAAAATGAAAAGTAAAACAGTTGACAGAAGCTAGCCAATTCAAAGTGCCACCGCCGCCGTGAGAGTTATTGGCTCCCTGAGTGAATGTCTAAACCGAAAACAGAGGCGGGGCCATCACACGCTGTAACAGTTGCATTTATTTTATTCGTGACCAGGAAATAAGCCTTCTATATTCCTGTCCCGATGTGGGGCACTAAGTGTGATAATCATGTTTGGGGCTGAGTCTCTACATACATGCAGATCTATATATAAGCTGAAAGAAAAAAACAGCGGAATCGCGCTGCTACAGTTCACTCTTAATGAAACCTATTGGCAAAAGTGCAATTATATATGTAACCGGAAAAAGTGCAATTAACTGTATAACAGCGTCGATAATATGCAAAGCGCTCGACTTCTGCCAAGCGAGATCGCGCTGCGGAAATAGAGATAAAGTAGTCCACGAACCAGACGGAAAACAGCGAGCTTCGTATGTTTTCTGTACTTGGTCTATGCGCTGGAGGAGGGCTAACCACTGGAAAATGCATGACGTATGCGTGCCTTCCACTAATGAAATCAAGCAGATTCGAACAGGCAAGCCCACAAACCAATGACGTGACGTGGATGGGGCTCCGAGCCCTTTTTAATTCCTAAAGCGTCTCGCTAGCGAAACGCATGCGCAAGTCCATGCGACGCAGGCTCGACCCTAAAAATGAGAGGGATTTGTGTGTTCTTTATATGCTGCTTTGCTTTCTGCTCTTTCTGCAGCTGAGGTAGCTAGTGTTCGCTACAGGCAGGGGTGAGCCTTATAACTTCATCTTTGAATTTTTCTGAATAACTCAGACTGTTTGATTACTAACTATGATAAAAAATGTTAAGCTCTATGCTGTGTAGACGCCATATTCCAATACATAAAAGGTTACTATTATTACACTTTAACTGTTAACTATGTTTTTCAGCTAAGTCTAACTTTTAAAAAATGTTACTTATTTTATAGGAGTCCTAACTGTAACTTCATTTTAATGGTTGTTTTTCATTACACGCACACACTTGTGTATGTGTGCAAAATACTTACTTTCTCATTTGAAGGCATGCATAGTAAAAGCATATGCATCACAAACGTTTGTGTGATAAAGGCACATGTGTTGCAATGACTGTATTGGAAAGGCATGCCTCGTAATGGCATGCATGATTCTGTCATGCAATGGTAGTACATGTATGGCTCCCTGCAGATTCCAGGAGTTTTCCACACAAAAAAATGTGAGGGAAAGAGTTTTTTAATGAAAGTTTGAATTGTGCCAGAGCTTCTGGGTAGGAAAGCATGGTGAGAGTCACGTATGTCAACCCACTCTGGATTCCCTAGGTGTCTAGTTTTCAGAAGTGTACAGGTTTGCTAGAATTCTCTAGGTGCTGGCTGAGCTACGGTCCAAAATCTACAGCTACCCACATTGCGAGAAAGAGTCAATTTTCAGTGAAAAAATTTGATGTGTCTAAGTTGCATTTTGGGACTTTCCACACTAATCCTACCACTTTTCAAGTCAGGGACTTGGGATGACACTGAAATGTGGAACATGTGTTATTTTCAGTTGTACTTCTCTGAATTTGTAACTTCCAAATGCAAGCCAGTGTGTAAGAAAGAAGAGATTTGGAGAAATACCTGCTGAACAACATGCTGGAATGGGTATCCACATAGTTATAGATGTACAAATAACCACTACTCCTAAGCTCCTATCTGGTGTGTTTTTTTAGAAATACATAGGGTTCTTTGATGATAATTTTTCATTCTTTATAATTTACCAGATGAACTGATCTGTTCCCAATACACATTGAAAAACCATTGTAAATTTCTGCCCAGTTGATGGCTCTGGGTACTTCGATTTCCTGGAAAACCTACAAACCCTGAATATCTTTACAATCTGAAGTGTCCAGCTTATGTAATGGTATATTGCTTTTGGGATGCCTATATCTGCTTTCCGATGGGGACTTCGCTGCTCAGGATTCTGCTACTGCTTGGAGGCGGGGAAAGAGCACTGGGCATGTAAAAACTGTATTGCCCAGCTTGCAGGGTGGGACACCAATACCTGCTTTCACCTATAAACTTCATTGCCCTGGGTTCTGCTCCTGCTAGGCAGTGGGGAAACAGCATTCCCAGACTGTGGCATGGGACACACCCTGCCAAATGCCCTGGAGAAGAAAAGGCCAAGAGCTGATCTGTCTGCACCTTTCAGAGCCCGAAGGAGACCACACTGAGCCCTTTCTCTTGCACCTGACATTTGGACCCAAAAGAGAGAATTGAGGTGAGGCCTGCATATACACAAGCACTTATTTGTAAATGCTGAACCATCAAGTTTAGCTGTGTATTTGAATATTATGGGGAAATGCAAGGCCATGAACAGTCCCTGGGGGCCCTCGAAAACAAAACAAAAAAAAATGCCACCCGGGAGTTGGGAACATCTTAGTCATGTACTCTAAGCAAGATTGATGTTCTGATTAAAGAAGTCAAGGCCATGCTGAATTCCGAGAATATGCAACCCCAGCAGCTGACACACCTAAAGATAGCCGGGGTATTAAGAGCAGACAGAAAACATATAGCATGCAGGGGAAACAAACTATTGCCTCAGTGTCCGAAATTACCGTTGCGGCACAAGTGAACTGTCCCCTTGAACTATCAAACACTCATCCTTTAGCCACTTATACAAGATCAGTACCTGTTAGTAATAGATTTGATCAACTGTTGGCCGCTGATAGGCCTGCTGAAGAAACCAGCATAAAAAACTGTTCTGACAGAGGAGGTCAGTGTACAAATATGAAGATTATGAACCAACTATCCCCGCTGATTTGATATTAATGATACATGACTTCAGAAGGAAAGGGTCGCACAGCCTTAATGAGAAACCTAACCTAACTTTGAAAGTCAATGTGCAAAACCCAGTCACCCAAGTAATAACTAGCAGAAAGAACAGTGTAGAAAATGCCACCCAATTTGAGACCCTACACAACAGTGATTTTGAACTAATGAAAAACAAATACCGTCTGGGGAAGACACAGGCCCCTTTCAAGAATGTATGCTTTTCTGACTTTGAAATATATTCACAGCAGACTCAAACCCACTTATACTGGGGGGTAATATTCCTGCCAACAAGACGAGAGAGAATCCAATTCAGAACTTTTTTGCGGAAAGAATTTCGATATGGGTCAGTTGTGTCAATATTTTTTTGTCCAACACACATACTAATAGCAAAGCTCCAATTTTTCGGTATCATTTCTCAATGTTGCCAAACAATCCACAGAGTTCAGGATGATGGTGCATCTTTAACAAATACAGTAAATCTCTAAATGTGGGAAATCCAAGGATGTCAATCTGTTATCGGCTCTGACATTTTTTTAACAATCATGCATTCCTCTCATGAGCTTGACTCAGATTACATTGAAATAGCTTTCAGATCCCCTAATCTTACTGAGAACGTAGTGGCATTGGACATCCATTCATCTACTATAAATAATGAGATCCACTTGAAACATAATTTGCCACAGCAAGGAAATTCATCTGCGAGCCGAGTGGCTACCAGTGGCAAGACACAGCCTTGAGGACACAAACTGTGGGGACTGACTTTCTGCTAATCATAGATCAAATATCATTTTGATGTCAAAACAATACCAAGTTCATCAAATTGAGTCTATTATCGTGGAATGTGGCAGGATTGAAAGAAACTATCACTGATCCTAAGTGGTGCAGACTTATCAATGGTTTTGACATCTGTATGTTCCAGGAGACATCGTGTGTAAACACAATTTTCTGGACTGTTTTTTGGTCGAGTCTAGGCAGCGTGCATCAACTAATCTACTTCTGTGGGCTTTCACCATGCCCATCCCAAGCTCATCACCTTAATTTTTTCCTTGGCATGCCTTTCAAAACTTTGGTTTGTTAAGGAAATGCTTTAGGTTTGTCCACCTTGAGGCTTTGTTACCACCCTGCAGACTGACCCTGTTACATGGATTATTGTACGATCAGCCATATACCTTATTGTCGCCACACTGCTTTTTTCCTTTGCCTCTCCGCTTCACGCTCATGGCATGTTGTTTCTCCTGTAGCATCATGCTATTTCTTTGCGGTGTCTGGTCCCAACAAAGGCTGCAAGATGGAGGGGAATTCTTTTTTATTTATTTTTATAGTGCAAACTCAACCGGGAGATTGGAGCACTTAACATGAGTACTTCATATGATCACCGGTTAAATATGCAGCCCCATTCCTCAATTCTTCTCAAGCTTAGCAGTTGAAAAATATACAAACTGGTGCCTTTTAAATAGAAAAAGTTACACGCGGCTCTCCCTGGTAAGCAGTAGATTAATCTAAAATAATCACTGCACTCTGGAAACTCATCCCATAATGCTTTGCAGGGCATTCCTTTTACAACACATTTTTGCCCATGGCTCAGCCTGTGGTGGTTCTAGGACCACTACCAAAGCGTTCAGCACAACATGTTCTTTCAGTCCAGCTCATCTACTGGATTCCAACACTTGGTTGGAGGGTCGAATTCATAACCTCTACCACCATTCAATGTCTTTTAAAGCTCTCTCATGGCTGGAGCTTTAACTTTCTAACTGGGAGTTATAATTATATGAATAAAATCATCCCTCTGTCTTCAAATTAGGGTAATGCCTATCTTCCCTTTGGATATCCTAGGTCTGGAGTGCAATATAAGGCAGGGGGTCTAATTTTCTATTATACATTTATGCAACAGGGGCAATAGTAGAACTATTGTGCTGGTACCCATTAGTCAGCTCTTGGCCATCATAGAAAGGAATCCTGGCAACAGACCACTGATAGTTGAAGGAGATTTTAACATCACATATGAACCAAAATATGAGCCAGCCCATGTATTAATTGAGGATGAAGATGAACGTAGGGAGCCCCTAGGTTGTATCTCCCTCCAGTTAAAAAATGGTTAAAACTAGCAAGCCAACTAATGGGCATGACTAGTTGCTATGATATTAGAGCATTAAATGGGTGCACTATATCTGATGCTGAAGGAATTAATACTTTTAGAGGAATTAAATGGTATAGTCAACTCAATAATATGATGCTAGACTTATGATTGTGGGAGTTTTTAAAGACATGGCTATGAGCCAGAGGACAGGCAGTGATCATAATGCACTCCATCTAAAGATGCATGGCTTTTTAATTAGGTACCATGGGAGCCTGAGTTCTATTGATTATAGTTGCCTGCTCTTTCCAAACAATAGGTGCACACTAAAATGGTCTCAGGTCACACATACTTACTCTTACTAGCACAAATCTATAGTAGAGTACCCTTAGTCTTACACCAATTGGGAAATAACACAAACTCTTGTCCCAATTTTAATAACATACTGATTATGCTTGAGAAAACCTTTGAGGATATAAGAAAGATAACTACTAGAGAAGGAAGGGAATGCAAGACTTGACAAGTTAAAACCTTTTGTTATGACAAGCAAAGTAGAGAGAGTAAAACTGCACTTATAAATGCAATTAAAAGTAAGGTTCCAAATGTCATCACAAAAGCAAGGAAAAAATAAAAAGGGGCATAGAAGACTGCAAGGGCCTGAATGGGACAATGAGACGTGGAATGAGCTTGTAGTTGCTGCCAAATGTGGAGACGATAGACCTTTTTGTCACATTGTTGGAAATTAAGGTCATCAAATAACTCCTAAGATCAACTTCCATAGACAGCCAAAGCCATGGGTAGACCATTTCCAGTGGCTACATGATGATCCACAAAGTGACTGCCTATTTAACATAGATGCAGCAATGTATAACTGCCACAATCTATTGAACGCACTAGTAATCTCATTAGAAGAAACTTATGAGGCTATCTGAAGTATAGTTTGTTGCAAGGTGCCAGGACCAAATAAGATACCATGCAACCTGTTTGTCGCAGAACCACATATCTGGGAACTCTATGTCAATAAGTTAACCAATAGTATTATAGAAACGAATTAAATCCAGCAATTCTGACACACAGCAGAAATTGTGCCAATCTATAAAAAAGGAGCTAGAGATCTATACACTTCACGTGTTGACCTTAGGTCAGCATTTCATCTTATTCCTTGACCTAAATTGTCGAGTGTGATAGCTCAACTGGGAGTTCCTAAAAATATTCCCTTCATTTTGGTAAGACTTCATAGTTGCACTTATGCACAGGCAGTGACACACCAAAAATTGAATAATTGAAAGTTCCAGCTCTGCTCTTTGCAAATTGTGAGCTTTTGATATCTTAAACTCTAGCACGGCTCCAAGTCTTAGTAAATGGCTTAATTGATTTTTACAGGCAGTATGGGTTGGAAATTAATGCATTTAAAACAATATATATGGTATGTAACCCATATAATTACTATATAGCCAGTCTCCATGCTGAGGGTGGAAGATTAAAGTTGGATACTTATTTTGCTATTTTGGAAATGTATAAAAGAACTAACCCTTGCACTACTACAGCTATGGAAATGTATAGAATCAAGGCATTAGATTCAGCACTTTATGGAGCTGACCTGTGGGGGACAAGGAAACATCAGTAAATCAGCTAGAGCAGAAAATAACCTTCTTAGATCTCTTGTGAGCATGCCCCAGAGTGCCCTCCTATACCAATGTATATCGATTTTGCCTAGTTGATCATATAATTAATTTGAGACCTCTTCTATATCAGCAGAGGCTAAAGCTCACAGAGGAGCATGGCCCCTTTGAACTGCTTTGGAGATAGTCCTACAGCATAAAAAACATCTTCCCATCTCATGTTAGCATATGTAAAAACAACATTATATATAATAACATTAGCATACTTAATGGATAAACAGTCAGATGCTCCTAAGATCACAACAAATATTCTTAAAGAAAGATTCTATGAATTTAGTAGGAACAATTAATTACTGAAATGCAAGGTTGCACCCATCACTGAAAGATTTCTGAACCATGAGTGCATTACATTTGAAGCATTTGTTTCGATTGTATTACCTGACAGAGATTGAAGCAATTATATATTAAATTTATGTATAACTTCATGCCAATTAACAAATTCTGCAGTAAATGGGTCGAAGGCCATCCTGACAATACCTTTGCCCAGTTTGTAAAAAGAATGTCAGAAACTGAGACACACAATATTATTTTGTCATGTATATATATACTCTTTTGCGCTGTATAAAGTCAGAAACTGAGACACACATTTATTCTTTTGCGAAATAAATAGATTTTACCTATGTGTTGTTCTCTGTGTGTATTGCAGTATAAAGAAGGTTCACAAATTTTAAGTACTAGCACAAAAGAGACCATTACCTAGTATGTGGGTAGTTTTCTAAATGCTGCATGGGTTATGAGAATGATAATTTGCACTAAAGATATTGGTTAATTAAGTATTTTCTTATTTTAGGGAGTTTGTATTTTTGTTGTGCTCATCTGTTTAATTGCATTTTAATGTTCAGCATAATAATTTTTTGTGAGGAAATGTGTATATGTATTGTTCTGTTTTAAGCATTTTTATCTGAAATGAATATAATTACTACTACTGCTTTTGTAAATCAGCCATTGTGACAATAAGTTACAAATTACAATGCTCTCTCAAACTGACATTTATTCCCCACTCCTTTTCAATATCTTTTTATTTCAATGATTAGTTTCTTTGAGAAAACCTTAAGGGATCCCTGCAAATGACCCCTTTCTAAAGACAGAATTGTTTCTCCTCATTTAGAAATATTTAGCTTTCTAGAAAAATAAATGGGTTTCACAATGGTGTCCACCACTAACTGGAAGTAGGTTGAAAGCACAAATGATATGGAAGATGGGCTACCGCTTTAAAAATGCCAAAAGTGTGGTAAAAATTCATCTCTGCATGTTCTGAAAGCTGGGAAAATGGTGACTTAAGCACAGCAAACCTTTCATTGATGTCATTTCCCCATCATTTTCTTCCTGTAAATCATTCACCACTTCCTTGAGAGCAGTCATTTTTCCCTCTGCTGCTTGCCTCTTGAGCATCGCTGAATGAGCTATGTTGCTCAGTTGCATAGCTCAGGTACTTCCAGATCCCACTCATTCCCATGGAATTCAACAGCTTTTACTTGTCATAACTTCCTCATAACATTTCCTACTTTGCAAGTGTGGCACACTATACAGTACACATTCATTGTGAGAACGTATAAAATTTACTTTAAGCAAATTATTTTTTATTGAAGTGTACACTATTGTAGCAAGGTGCGTGCAGTCTGACTCTGCAACACCAATTTAAAATCTGCATTGCATGACTGCAATTGTAAATCTGCAAGTTTGTGTCTTTGGCTTGTTTTACACCACAGAAGGGAGAGGAAAAATCAATAAGTAATACTTTTTTCTACTAGAATGGTCCCTGTTATGCTATGGAAAAAGTATAGAAATTTAACAAACATAGTTTGAATATCATTCTGTTAAAATAATAAATGTTATTGCTGTTTAAGTACAAGCTACTGCATTTTTAATAGCCATGCTCCACACCACACTTTGTGATAGCCATTTCCCATAATTAAACAAATGTTTTTCTTCTTCCTTATGAGTTTTCCAATTCTAAAGTATTTAAAAGAAACAATTTTAATAGTATTTAATTATTTTCACATTGCAATTTACAATCTCTGATTTCCAGATGCACATTAAATAAGTGTATTCTCTTCTGTGGGTAGTCATTGTTACTGTTATTCTGTGCACTTAAAAATAAAAAAATAGTAAATAGGCATTTAAAAATACTATTGGCACATTCACATTATTTATCAGTACTGTTACCATGGGGAGAATTTGAATTATTATCAAATATTTCTAAGCTATCATGCAATTTTTAAAACAATCATAGTTCACAATATTGCAGACATGATTTACGCTAAAACTTTACTCAATTTGAACTGAGCAAAAGACAAAGGAATCACTAACTACTAGTAAACAGTACTTCACTTGTTTGAAAAACATTTACAAGCGTATGTTGATCTTCACCTTTCTTGGGCCTAAGAATGACACACGTTAACAAGATTGACTAAATCTACATCCATGAAACTAGCTTTAAGGTGCTAGACATTGTATTTTGTAGATATTTGCTTCCAGAAATAATAGTCATGCTTTTGTTAGGTCTCTTGCTAACCTCTCTTTGAATGTTAGACAAGCTTCATTACATTTAGTTCAGCATGATCTATTTTTCAAATAGACTGTATAATGACCCAAAGTAATGATCTCTCCTTCATGTAAAATGATGCCAACATTAGAGTGAATTTTCTTTTTTTTTAAATCTTAGTTCAGTGGTTCCCAACCTTTTAACCTCTTTGGACCCCTCCAGGCCATCATAACTGGATCCTGGTGACCCCTACTGATTGATTTTTGGTATCCTGGGACCCTCCCAATTGAGTCAGTACTGAAAGCTGGAGACCTAATCTGTTAATCTTATTTAATGTTCTAAGCAGTCACAAACTCCCTGAGGAGTCTTCGTGGACCCCCCGGGATCCCCAGACCACAGGTTGCGAACCACTGTCTTAGGTGTTAATGTAGAAGTTAAGGTTAGTGCCATCTGAACTACATGTTTGTAGCATTCAATGACATATTTTGTACTACCACTAACAGCTAACCCTAAAAGTAGTTCTGCTCTATATTTGAGACATGAGTTGTTTTACACAGCCATTTTGTAACATCAAATGACACTTATGTAAATCTGGTATGGCTAAAGACAGAAAGCACACCACTCCAATGTCAATTTTTGAAGAATGGTGATGCCAGAAACACCTAATTCAAAATAATTATTCAATTGGAATCTGTTTATTTTTTGAAAAATTAGAACTGCCAAAAGAAATTACTGGGCACCTTGTTCAGAGTTCAAGGTCATCTATGTTCTATATTAGCTTGCACTGTCCTCAGGGGTTGACAGTACTCTACATAATGGCTTATCTGTATTCTCCTCAATATTGTAAATAAGTGGAGTAAACTGAAAAATAACACGTACAGTTATGTTACAGTAACAGTTTACTATAGATAAATTAGAAAATTGAGACCTACCATATCCTTTACTTCATTCACTTTCACCCTTTCCTGTTGATGTTGCTTTGCCTTTGTGACTTTTGTGCCTTATTTATAGTGCTATTTGGTGGAATTGGGTTTTGACCACATTAAAGATCATATTTTCATCTCAATAAATTGTACTCACTGATCCATGAGATGTCTACATTTACTTTACTCTCACCAAAATAAAGAAAGTAGAGTCCAGAAAGTGACCTAACTTGTGACAGTTCAAAGTAAGATATTCCTTCCTTAAAACATTTTGGCACATATGTATGATTGTTGCATCCAAACTTAATCCTTGTGATTTATGTATGGTGACAGCATAAACTGGACACAGAAGAAATTATTCTCTGCACACATACACTTTTTACTAAAAGGAATTAGGCATTGATCCTACCAATTTGTTTGGTTTCCTCTATATGGTTTGACCTGACCAAAGTCACCTCTTTTGGGATATGTGATGAAGTTTGCCACATTTCCCATTGCTCCATTGACTAGGCACAGTTCTACTTTCAAGTTACGGTGAAACACATTTTAAAACTATTATCTCCAGATCATCAACTTTTTTCACTACTCTTTTTTCCTCAAAGTTCTTTTTATTAGTTTTATTATACATGCATCAACATTGGTGACAGCGGAAACCTCAAATCCCCCGATATTACTGTTCGCCTAGTGTCTAAACCCTTTGGGGGATCATCCCCAGTGTACATTGCAGATATTATCATCAGCGTTATTCAGAGTGTTTCTGATGTAAGTAACATTTCCCACCCCTCTCTCCCAACCCGAAGCCCAAATCAAGAAAATAAAAAGAACATTACCCCTTATGGGGCAAACATTAAGAACAACTTCGGTACCTGTGCGATATTTCAGTGGTATCATCAAGAGATATAAGCATTGGTGTGGAGGACACTGTCAGATAGTCATCGTCCGAGGTACTGCTTAAGAATCAGGTGTCTCTCCATTGCCCCAACCCCCATATTGGAAGAGGCAGAATGCTCTTGTGCGGGTAGGGCATGCACATAGGGGAAGGTGTCTGGATAGATATAACACTAAAGGGCCCCAGATAAATTCAAAATTTTTATTGTTGACTATAAATATGTCACCTACCCTTTCCATTGTAATTGCCTGCCAAAGACTGGTATTCCATGCATTATCGAAGACGCCCCTATTTTCTTCCATGCTGCTGCTGAGACTAGTTTGGCTGCCCCTAAACATGGCCACAAAAACAATGACTCTTTCTCCCTTAGTCTGCCGCTCAAGGATTTCATCCTGTAAGCCTAGTAGTACAAAATCAGGGCTGTCTGGAATTGGGTACCCCAAGGTCTCCTTGATCTGAGCAAGTATTCGGACAGCCCCACCAAATGTGTTGAAAGGCACCCCATAGACCACAACCTCTTCAGCACATATCTGATGTGTCAGGGAAAATACTCTTGAGTTTAGTGGGATGCAGATACCAGTCAAATAGTTCTTTATATTAGAGGAATATCTCTCAACGTTTATTCCAACTAGCTTCCGATATATCCCATCCAAGTACTTGCTTCCTAAAGCTTTTGTATCTGGGTTGCAGAGAATGTGTGGTAAATAGCAGAAGGGAGTACAGGAAGGATATACAATACCTAGATGTCCCTGCCCTCTCTGCATATCTTTCTATAGGAATCAAATCCCTATTAGCTGTCTCCAGGACTTTGGTCTGAAGTACTCAATGTTTTAGTTGCATGTGGAGAAAGTGTTCCATGGAGGGTATGAACATCCCTTTGCCACGGTTGAAATGTGCGAATATCCCATCCATGGGGAAGATTGGCTACAGTGAGACAACCTCCCTCCCTCCATATATCAAAAGTCCCAGGTATAATGCATGGGATAAAGCTGAATTAAAGTGAATCAGTGTGAAGTGGGAGAGAAAGGTGGTCGAACCCATAGTTTGAAGTACTTCATCCCAGGCTTTAAGAGTTGTTGAGGTGAGTTTGCTTAGATAAGCATTAGGAGGCCAGTCTGCTTTTGGTTTCCACAAGAAATCCCAGATGTATCTGCACACTTCTGCTCTGTCCATTTGGAGCCAGTGTGACTCCCATAAGGATCATTCAGAAATGACCTATAGTTGGGCTGCCTCATAATATAAAAGTCATTCCAGACTGCCCGCCCTTTCCATAACCCTTGGCTGCCTCAATATTTTGTGAGATAAGCGAGTTCTGTGGTTTTGCCAGAGAAAGCAGGTTGTTAGGGAGCAGGGGGTTGAAGGTAGCCTCAGTCTAACTCTACAGGAAGGCCTTGAAAAAGACATAGCAGCCTAGGCAAAACAAACATTTTTATGGCAGGAATGTGTCCCAGCCAGAAAATATACATGGGTGCCCAACGTTTGAGGTCTACCTTGAGATTATGTAAGAGTAGAGGATAATTAGTTTTGAATAAGTCCAAGACTCTGGGTGTAATTTTTATACATAAATAGGTAATCTCTTTTTTGGCTCTTTGGAAGGGTGAGTTGGCCACCAGGTTTTCCACATCTGGGGGGAGGGTTAGATTAAAGAAAAATGATTTGTTTAAGTTAGTACAAAGTCCCACTACTGCTACAAACGTCTGTAGTTCCCTCTGCAAGGTATATAGCAAGGACTGTGGAGAGGTCAGAGCAAAAATTAATCATCTGTAAAGAGAGTAATTGTATGGGTCTAGAAGTCAAAGGGCAGAGCTTGAATAGCAGGCATGTCACATATTGTAGCCGCCAGGGTTTCTATGCTAGGAGTGAATAGTAACAGGGAAAGGGGGCACCCCTATCGTGTTCCCCTCTGGAGCTTAAAAAAATCAGATCCTACCCTGTTGACAAAGACCTTAGAGCATATGGAAGCAGAGTTGGCCTGGATCACAGTGATAAATTGGTTGCAGAACCCAAATCGATGCAGGGTGAGGAATAGGAAGGGTCAATCCATTTGGTCAAATGCTGTCTCTGCATCAAGTGCCAATAATATAGCCAGCATCTTTTTGTTTGTTGCTTTTTCAACCAAGTGGATCACCATCTGCAGATAGTCATGTGTCTGTCATCCTTTAATAAAGCCCAATTGAGCAGGATGAATCAAATCTGACATGAGGTCATTTAATATAGAGGTGCAATTCTTCGTATAAAGTTTGCCATCTAAGTTAAATAAAGCTATAGGGTTATATGAGCTGCAGAAGCGAGGATCTTTCCCCGGTTTAAGGGTTATCGAGTTAAGGGCTTTGTCCATCAAGGGTGAGACCGCCCCTGAACAGGCCACATAATTTACAAGCATTGGTAAATGCATTAGGTTTCACCTATGTTACTAATCTTGGCACTGGACCACAATAATTGTTACTTTAAAGTAATATGTATAGTGGAAAGGTGCCATCTGCTATTTGTGTAGCATGTTATGTAACCAAGTCCACGGTCAGAGTACTGTGAGAACACTTTATGTAGCCACCATGCCTATGTGTACCCAATGAAAATCAACCCTCAAGACTGAGCTTGAACCTAATAATGTAAGTACCAAGATTTTGTGGCCTTCAACTGTGAACTAGAAACACCAACAAAATGGGTAACCGCACTGATAACTACAGTGTAGGGTGTGCATCAAGAGCAAGCAAGAAATGGGCCACCTCAATAAATGCAGTGGCCATCATCTACCATCAAATACTGAATTTCTGTTTCCCAACCGAAGGAGGTGGTGGCAGTTTTCTTCATTTCTAAGCAGGCTGTTATCTCCAAGCAGGATCCTCCTTCATCCAATAAACCTCTTTTCCATTTTACATCGACCTCATGCCAAAAAAAAGATTCCAATGGCACACACATTGGCTTCTTGTGATTGGAGCATGGCTAAATGCATTTCATAAAACTTATCAGAACTAAGTCACTGTTCACAGCTGTGAGCTGGAGACAGCAATAAATACTGGACACCTTTTTGTTCTCAAGAGGAGAAAGTGCCTCATTAGAACATATCTTTCAACGTGTTGGTCCATGAATGAAATTAATTAAAGCCAATATTTAATAGGGTGAATGAAGAATTATAATTTTACAAGGGTGATGCGAGATGGCAGAGAGAATAACCCTCCTAAATCATTCACTGAAAAGATGGACACACCCTTCAAACAAATTTGTATGAAAAATGACCGTCACCCCAACCATGATGAGATAAATCTCTGGATGCTCGCTTTACTGTCCTTAGGTGGCAGTACTGTGTTTACACGCGGAATAGCTGAAAATTACTGTTTCAAGAGGACGCTATGAGTGGCACAGGAAATGACTTTTCAGTGACCTAGGGCCAAGCATGCACAGCATTATTTGCGCATGCACATATCCTAAGTACAGCACTGCCCACAAGAGTTCACCTGTATTGGAAAACTATGGTTACCCACTTCTTTGATAGCGCAAGGGGAAGATGCATTCAGCTGTAGCTGAGAAAGAAAAAACAAATTGGCTAGAGTCAGTGCTTAATTTGTGCTTGTTGTTTCCGGTGCTGAGCACCAGCACTTATTTGTGCGGGCCGGGGCTTATTCTTATGCCTCAAGCATTTGCTGCGAGCAAAAGACACATATGTGAAAGACGGAGGAAGGAAAAACTAAAAAGCGTCATAAAGGGAGAAAGTAGAAAGCTGCAGGATGAGCTGAAGGGGCAGGGGTGACCGTAAATGGATTGAAGAGGCCCGCGATGGCTTCAGGATTACGCTGCCTCAGTATTCAGTGCTGGCAGATTTAATTACCGCAGCCTTGTGTTCAAGAGAAGGGCTTTGAGCACCAGCGCCTCTTAATTTACAAATTAAGCACTGACTAGAGTGCCACTTGTACGATAGTAACATCTGCCATCTTTGACAAGTACTGCATCGTACGGCTCCTAGTGAAACTTTAAAGCGGACTGTGACTATCATCATTCCCCATTCACACCCTCCCAAAAATCTCAGGAAAAACTGTGAATGTATTACTTACAGAACGTAAATCATGCTGGATCGTGTGTGACAGTGTAGTTTGTGGTGAATTCTTGGCAAATCGCTTAATCGCCCCATGCTTAAAAAATGAATTAATTAATGAAAGAGCAAATTACTTTGTGTGATGTAACTAGTGTTTATGTAAAGCACTCTAATACATCGGGTAGAGTTTGTACCAAATAAAACTGCAATAAAAAGAGAATTGTGCAATTGTGGAGAATGGAAATGGTGCGTCGCAAGCTCCAGATACAAGGGACACCGGTTGTGCTGGGTTCCATTTGAACCAGACATCTCAAGGAATAATTTGTGGCTGTTTGTAACTCTTTGGATTCGATACAGCTCCAGAGTTTGGCACAATAGATCGTAGAATTAACTTTCATCTTGTCTATGTGCTTGAAGTATCGTACTGGGCTCCTGACCGTCCTCTTTTTGTATCTCAAACCTGTAGTAGGAGTCAGCTTCAGGATGTTAATAGTTTTCATACGTGCCTTAAGTGGTATAAGAAAAACAAGCATTTACAATGCAACGGGTCTCGCGTTTGCTCATGTTAGAGCTGATCGCGTTGTAAACTCCTAACCCGACTTTTCACCTATCGGGCAAAAGTGCATTTATGTACACAACCCGAAAAAGTGAAATTAACTATGTAAAGCGCTCGACTTCTGCCAAGCGAGATCGCGCTCGTAAATTAGAGAAAAAGAAGTCCACGAGCCCGATGGAAAACATCGAGCCTCGCATGTTTTCTGTACTTGGTCGCTGCGCGCTCGAGGAAGGCTAGCCACCGGAAAAGGCATGACCTATGCTTGCCTTCGACTAATGAAAGCAAGCAGATTTTATTAGGCAAGCCCACGAACCAATAAAAAACACTGACGTGAAGTTGACAGGGCTCGGAGCCCTTTTCTAAATACAAAAGCCTATCGCTGCGATACGCATGCACGAGCGCATGCAACGCAGGCTCGACCATAATGACTCTGCTGCAGAGTGCCCGTGTAATTTGAGATAAGTAGAGTGTGGGCAGCAGCTAACAGGAAGGTAGGAAAGGCTGTGCGAGAAGCCGCGCGTCACAGAGCACACTTCTGGTGCTCAGGCATGCCTGCAGCCTGTGAGCCAGATTTGACCAGGAAGAAGAGCTCTTCCCCTCTCCAGTGAACTGTGACTATGTTACCAGTAGTTCCATTTACTCATTTTATGTTATTGGGCAATTGGTAGTTTTTTTTCACTTAAGAGCAAAAAATTATGACAATTTGGTAGTGTCGCGAGGGTCTCCTCCAGGTAGCCTAAACTTATTTTTCATTTCCCGAGTGGTGCATTAAAAGTAGGAAGGGAGCTGATCGCATTTTTGGGTATCGATCTCACAAACCTACAGGTTACTATGTGCCGCTCACTCGCATTTTACCATTTATAGGTAAACTTACAGTAATTGCCAGTGGGCCACCCTGTCAAGGGCCGAATGCTATTTTTGTCTTGGCTCAAACACAGTTTATTGTTCACTTGTGGGCAACCGGGGATCTTTTAGGCACTGCCTCTAGCACAACAAAGTGAGTACTGGAAGTGCAGTTGAATTCTTACATGTATTAAACCCACATGGAAGGTGTCTACATGCGTGTACCCACTAATTTATGCACTCATGGCACATTTGGGTTGAACTGTGGCTGATGGCCCCAGACTGTCTGGGCTGTCACATAACAGCAGTCTTCGGAAACTGGGGAGAGGAAGCAGAGCGACGGAGTGTGCCGCCAAAGCCATCTGAGAATACAAAGTGGTTGTGCTGGGCTTGTGCAGAATTGGGAAGTCAGGACTGACCATCTAGCTCATGAGAGACTACTTCAAGAAGTAGTATGACCCTTCAGATAAAAAAAAAAAAATGCAGTCCACCAACACGCTTAAAACGCGTGCAGCCAGACATTGTAAATGTACACTTTAAACAGCCAAGAGAAAATAAGTAAAGGTAAACAAACTCTGTCCAGCCTTAACATAATAAAAGAAGTTCCACTCACCAAAGTGGATTAGAATGAGTACTTCGGCCATAGGATGGCGATAAGAGAAACAAACAAGGGAAACAAGCATTGGTAAATGCCGAAAATATGCTACAGCCAATAGAAATGGAGAAAAAGTATGTTGCAAGCACATAAACCAATGACAAGCAATGGCAAAGCAAGGGAAGGATGTAAGCCCCATTTAAGATTTATATTGAATACAAAAGATTTCTCAAGCACAGCACAAGCACTGTGCATTGAAACCTAAAATCTTAGACCAGATGTGAGCTGATCGTTTTCTAAAAAAGAGCTTAATACCCATCTGGCCCTGGTGACTTATGTGGACTCAAGGCCCTAATGGCTTCTCAAACTTTGTCCGTGCTAATTGGCATGGCTAGACGCTCATTTTGAGCATCTGTCTCTTGAGGGAGGGTCACATTTTATAGATATTGCTTTTGGAACTGATCAGTCATGGGAATGGCAATATATAGTCATTCATAGAACTTGCTAAAGGTTCGGAACCTTCTCCAATTAGGAGGTTGCCATTTCACCATCTTCTGTTAATGTGTCCCCAATATATTCCTTTTCTCTGTTAAGTCTGAGTTGTTGCATCAGTCAAAGTCCCACCTTTTTACCATGCTCATAGGGAGAGCTTTCAAGATGTAAAAGGGTAAAATCTGCCCTGTTACTATAAATCACATTTAGTTTCCTTCTAACTGCTGTGAACTTCCACTGCAATAGTAGTGTCAGCTATTGTCTGTGTGTATGCTCGGTTTTACTAAGTCCTGTCTCGAGTGCCAATCTGTCTTTTGTTCTTTGTTTGTTAAGTGTTGAGGCGAGAACAATGTATTTCCCTCTAGTAAACACTTTGAATGTGTCCCAGGTGGTGGAGGGACTAGTATCTTCAGAAGGGTTCAATTGAAAGAAGTCTCTGATTGCTTTACAAAGTTCATCCCTGAGAAGGCGTTCCCTTGTCAAGGAGGCAGGAAAAAACAGTGGCTTAGGTATTGGTGGGCCAAAATCTATAGCTAATTGTACCGGGGCATGATCGGAAATGGTAATTAGATGAAAGAAAGCCGTTAGTAGGGGATCCATGAGGCTGAGGAATCCATAGTCTATTCTAGAATATGTGTGGTGGGTATGAGAGAAGAAGGAATAATCTTTAGCTGTGGGGTATAGTGTCCTCCAGGCATCTATGAGCTCTATCAACTGTATTTCTAGCCTAAAACCTTTGGGAAAGCACCCCATGGGGAATCAATGAGAATGGGTGCTATCCATATATATACGTCCCATGTGAGAGTGAAGTCTCTTAATAAAATAATCTCCCCTTCTGCAAATTCTCCCAATCTTGTTAGAAGTGTCTAGATAAAGGAGACCTGGTTAGCTTTAGGGACATAGACTGAACAAAAGACCACAGCCACCAGTGAGATGTCCCTTCACTATGATAATTATCCTATCTTTGCTAGATTTGTAGTCTTCAGGTGAAAAACCTAAGAAAGAGTGGAAAAGAAGGGCTACCCACTTATGTTTCATTGTTGCTTAGGATTTATACATATTAGAATAGGCTTTATGGCGCAACCTATGTTCTTTCCCTTTTTAAAGGTGTGTCTTCGTATGGCTACGACGTTGTGTTGTTGGTCTAACAGATATTTCCATAGTTTGTGGGGTTTGATTGGGGAATTGAGACAGAGGCCCTTATTACAACTCTGGCGGTCAGTGACAAAGGCGCGGTAATGCCGCCAACAGGCTGGCGGTAACTACTGCCAAATTATGACCATGGCGGAAAGATCTCCGAAAGACAGCCAATGTACCCCAACGACCGCCAGGGCGGAAACAACAGACACCATGGCGGTAGCCAGCTACAGCCAGGTCAATTGTCCGCCCACTATATTATGACCCTGCAAACCGCCACCTTTTCCGGGGCGGTACCAACGACATCAAAAGCCTGGAGGAAACAGACCTTAGAAGTGAAAGGACTCACCATTGGAGACACAGGGAAGAACAACGCCACCATGGAGTCCGAACTACATGTCTTCCCCATGATCTTCTATGTTCTGCTCCACCACGAACACCAATGTGGGTGAAGACGACAACGGTGAGAATAGTCACCTAGCACACAAGGGAGGGGGGAGGAAAACGACAGTGACACACACACCCCCAACACCACACACACAATCAGGTGCATTACAATAAAATTTTACCCCATAATTCGGACGAATAATACAAGGACAAAATGGTTTCGAAAAAGTGATTGTAATTAGATCAACACAGCATGACAAATAAGTTAGGTAAGATAGATATATTCATATGTACACAAAAAGGGACACAGCCCAGCACACAATGTTCGTATGCCACATGGCCACAGGCCAAAGTCCAAGGCCACAAATGTCACCTGCATCAACACAGAGAGAACTCTGCAGGGACATCAGTTGGTAAATAGGCAGGCACCTCAGAGGTGCAAGGCCACAGTCTCTCAAGTGGGTGACTTGCCCACTTGCTCTGGAGGGGGCAACATACCCTGTGCTTGGTCCTGGGAAGTGCAAGGTCACAGTCTCTCAAGTGGGTGACTTGCTCCGGAGGGGGCAACATGCCTGCAACATGCCCTGTGCTTGGTCCTGGGGAGTGCAAGGCCACAGTCTTTCTAATGGGTGACTTGCCCACTGGTTCTGGAGGGGGCCTCGTGCCCTGTGCTCTTGATCCTGGGGAGTGTTGGGCTTGTGGGTTTTTTACCCACTGGTTCTGGAGGGGGCCTTGTGCCCTGTGCTCTTGATCCTGGGGAGCGTTGGGCATGTGGGTGCCTTACACACTGGTTCTGGAGGGGGCCTGATGCCCTGTGCTCTTGATCCTGGGGAGTGTTGGGCATGTGGGTGTCTTACCCACCGGTCCTGTGGGGGGCATCGTGCCCTGTGCTCTTGATCATGGGGAGTGCAAAGTCACAGACTCTCAGGTGGGTGTCATACCCACAGGATTTTCAGGGGGCAGGCCGCACAGCAGCCAATGGAGGCAGGATTGCATACTGTCTGCCGGCGGTGACAGCTGCTCAGTGGTGGGGCTGCTGCTGGTGGAGGGAGGCTCCTGCCCATCCCATGCAACCTCGGAAGGGTGCTCAGTGGAGGCGGTGGTGCTGCTGGTGGAGAAGGTTCCTGCCCATCCCCTGCAACCTCGGACTGCTGCTCAGTGGAGGTGGTGGTGCTGCTGGGGGGAGGCTCCTGCCCATCCCCTGCAACCTCAGACAGCTGCACAACCATGGTTGGTGGTGGAGGCTCTGTCACAGTTCCTGCCCCAGGCCCCTTGGTCTTCCTGGCTGCTGGTGCAGGCTCCTTTGTCTTCCTGGCAGCTCGGGCAGGCTCCCTTCCCTTCTTGCCTGCTAGTGCAGGCTCCTTTGTCTTCCTGGCAGCTAGGGCAGGCTCCTTTCACTTCATGTTTGCTGGGGCAGGCCCCTTGCTCTTTCTGGAAGCTGGAAAAGGCTCCTTGCTCTTTCTGGCAGCTGGGGCAGGCTCCTTTCCCTTGAGGCTGCCTGGTGCAGGCTCCTTCACCTTCAGGACATGTGGCCTGGATCCTTGTCCACCACAAGTGGGTGTGGTGATGATTGGGCCCGTGGACTGGTTGGCTGAGGTGCTTGGCTGGGTTCTTTCAAATGTGCCCATACGTGCCGGATGGGGGGGTAGGGAAGCGGTCAATGGTGGATAGGAACAGTTTCTTGGGGACAATGGGGCAGGAAGAGGGAGAAGGAATGGGAGTGGAGGAAGAGGGAGTGGTTTTAGGAGGCATCTGTCTGCTGCTTTTGAGTGCAGGTGCATGGCCTGTATGCTGTTGTGAGGTTGATGGCTGTTGGGTGTCTGAGTGTTTGCATTTGTGTACCTTAGGAGGGGGGGACAGACACAGTGGGAGAGGACACAGGGGACATGTGCATGGCTGTTGTGGAGGTGTCTACCAGTGAGGTGTGTGTTCTGCTTGGTGTGGTGATGATGCTGGTAGTGGATGATTATGTTGTGCATGCATGCATGAGTGTGGATGGAACTGGGCAGGAGGTGGAGGAGGAGAAGGAGGGGGAGACAGTGGAAATAGTGTATGTTGCTGTGTCTGCATCTGGATGGTGTTTTTGTGAGTGCCTGTGGGATGAAGTGTGGTGCTTGTGTTTGCCTGCACCACTCGTGTGTTGTCTTGTGTGCATGCTCATCTGTCACAGCAGTCCTTCCTGGCAGAGATCTTCACAGGTCCAGAAGTGTATTAATTTGAAAGGATTAGAGGTTCAGTACCTCTACCAACCTATGCCTTTGAAGTGAGTGTGAGTTCAAAGAAGGGTCTTTGAAGTGCACATAGGTCCTTTCTTTCTCTCCTGGCTCCAGACTCACTACAGGGGGTTAAGCATTCCTTTGTGTGGGAGCAGGACACTGCTGATTTGGGTGTAAGTGTTAGTTCCTCCCTCCCATCATTCTCAGGATGACCTATCAACATGCAGACGGCTACTCAGTCACACCTCTCTCCCATTGTGCAAGGCTGTCTAGAGAGAATGCAGGAAACCAGCTGCCTCCCCATCCCAGATATGTATTGGAGACAGGCTGCAGGCACAAGGGGCTAAAGCAAGAAAAGACAGATTTTAAAAGTGTAATTTTCAAAATTGTAATAATAAATCTGAATTTATGATTAAAGAAGAATTGTCATTACAATTACATAGGTACTGAATATGGCTTGCTTATTTCTCCTCAATTAGGAATTACAGCTTATTAAATGTACTAAGGAATACCCAGAGTTAACCTATGAGAGAGGTAGGCCCTCACAATAGTGAAAAAACAACTGTGGGAGTTTTTCACTACAAGGACATGTAACACTTAAAAGTACATGTTCTACCTTTTAATGACATAGTATCCTGCCCTATGGGCTACCTAGGGCCTACCTTAAGGGTGACATATGTAATAAAAGTGGAATTAAAGGATTAGCGAGAGGTTTTAAATCCCAGTTCGATATGGCAGTATAAACTGCATACACAGGCTCAGCAATGGCAGGCCTGAGACATGTTCAAGGGCCACTTGAGTGGGTGGCACAAGTAGAACTACAGTCCCACTATTATTATTTAATTTGCAGTCCCTGGGCACATGTAGTGCACAGTACTAGGGACTTACATGTAAACTAAATGTTCCAATTGTGGATGTATCAACCAAACTAAGTTTTAGGGGAGAACCACATGCCCTTTAGCACTTGTTGGCAGTCATAAAGTGCCCTGAGCTCTAAGTACAGCAATACGAATCAGCAAAATATTGGGGGAAGACCAACCTAAGGCTGACAGGTATGACAGAGCCTTTTTCCCAGTTCCTGCCTGTGCACTAACATGGAGAAGTGTAGATGTGAATGTGTTCTAGGTAAATTCAGATTTCTCATGCAGAATTCTATGGTCAATTGATGCTGTGTTTGTAAAAATCATTAACTGCTCTTCATTGAATTGAGCTATAAGATTAGCTTAATTTATGTACTCGCTTCTCACCTAATAATACAAGTTTCAACTTCATTCAAACCTATGGTTGCCTCATTTTCTATCATAGACTGACAAACAGGACCTTGACTACCTATCACTGAAGTCTGGCTCCTTTGAGAACTGTCTTTTGCAACTTGAGCTGCTATTGTTTTCTATTTTTAAGTGTCATCTTTCAATATTTTTATGTATGTTAAAAAACAGATGCTGAAAATGATCTTTGACTGTATTGAATGCTTTTTTATAGCTGTCATAGGAGCTTAAATGATTTTCTTCACTATGCCAAGGTTTACACAATTGCAAAAGAGCCATGTAAAATAACTCTTTTTTTCTGTACTCTAGCTCGCAATGATTAATGATACTTGCTTTGCTGTATCTTATTACATCATTGCAGCTTGAAACTGCAAAGTGACCTTTTCTATATTTTCCGTATGTGTTGATGTAGGACCTAAACAAAGCCAAAGAATATTCTTACTCTTGCTATATAAGCTAGAAGAACTCAGCCAACCACACATTTCATCTGAGTCTATCTACCTGTGCAAAAACATCCTGAGAAACAAGCTTTGCAACTTCTTGGATAAACATTTCTCTACAATCTCTTCTCATAGGCCTTTCATTTCTATTGTTTCAGACGTTGTTATGTATGGAGTGATGTATTGTATAACAGCAATGGAATTATCTGCAATAAACTGAATGTCCTTTTTTCATTTCACATAAACAAAATTACAGAATTGTATTCATTAATAGATTTGGAAGCCTCACTTGTCTTAATGTTGTTTTGGGGTGATTTGCCAATGATGGTATGTCTGACCTATGTCTGACTGCAGGCATTAAACTATTTACTCTTTGTTTAAAAATAACAGGCCTAGGGAAACCAAAGCAACATTTTTATAATATTTCCCATTCACTTTGTTTCTGTGATTATAGTAATTTTCCACATTTGTGGGGCAGAAATCGCAACACTTAGGGGCATATTTATACTCTGTTTGCGCCGGAATTGCGTCATTTTTTTTTACGCAATTCCGACTAACTAACTCCATATTTATACTTTGGCGTTAGACGCGTCTAGCGCCACAGTCCATGGAGTTTGCGTCATTTTTTAGCGTGGACACCTACTTTGCGTTAATGATATGCAAGGTAGGCGTTCCCGTCTAAAAAATTGACTCCGAGGCATGTGCGCCGTATTTACACTCCCGGGCAAAATTCACGCCGGGGAGTGGGCGGGTCAAAAAAAAATGACGTACGGGCGCTTTTGCGCAGTTTTTTAGCCTGGACAAGGCAGGCGTTAAGGGACCTGGGGGCTCAGAAGGAGCCCAGAGGTGCCCTCCCATGCCCCCAGGGACACCCCCTGTCACCCTTGCCCACCCCAGGAGGACACCCAAGGCTGGAGGGACCCATCCCAGGGACATTAAGGTAAGTTCCGGTAAGTATTTTTAAAAAAAAAATTTGTGGCATAGGGGGGCCTGATTTGTGCCCCCCTACATGCCACTATGCCCAATGACCATGCCCAGGGGACAGAAGTCCACTGGGCATGGTCATTGGGCAAGGGGGCATGACTCCTGTCTTTGCTAAGACAGGAGTCATTTCTATGGGGGTTGGGAGTCGGAAAAAATGGTGCAAATCGGGTTGAGGCGAAAAATTTGCCTCAACCTGACTTGCCCCATTTTTTGGCGCCCAAGCTCCATATCCACCTACGCCGGCGCTGCCTGGTGTACGTCGTTTTTTTTCACGCACACCAGGCAGCGCCGGCGGCTAACGCCGGCTAACGTCATTGATTAAATACGGCGCCCGCATGGTGCTTCAGAATGGCGTTAGCCGGCGCAAATTTTTTTGACGCAAAACTGCGTTAGCGCAGTTTTGCGTCAAAAAGTATAAATATGGCCCTTAGTGTCTAAATGTTTATTCTGAGACACATTTGGAATCTCACAGATAAAGTACTGCTCAATAAAAATCAAAACAGATTTGTCATTGTCCTCTCTGACTTTTGGTTCACCTTTTTACCCACAGTAACATGTGAATATGTGGTTAGCTTTTTGCTTGGTACTCCTTCCACCAAAAGTAGTCAACAATCTCTCCACGTGGAGGATTTGTTTGTTGCAGATGAAGCAAAGTATGACTTGAAACCATTGACTGAAGTGCTTATAGATGTTTGCTGGATCTGTGGAACACATTTCTCCAGGTGTTTTAAAATTATTACCAGCAATATTTATGTTATCTTGCCTGATAATCTTGTGCCAACTATCCCAAGCATTCTCTACATAATGTAAGTGCACCTAAATCACTCAACATGCACTATATCTCGTTATGCCAATAGAACCAGTACTCATTTGACCCACGTTGACATGCCAGGAGATTCATGAAGTTGCACTTGAGAATTTCATATTTACTGATGTTGTTTCAAGACATTCGCTGGCACCCATATAAGGGAATCATGCTTCCACAGCACAGCATACAATAGGCAGTTCACTTTAAAACAGAAGATGAAAAATATATTCAACATTATGTATAAATCATAGATCTTCAGACTTTAGGCTAGTTGACCCCTACTCAGAAGCAGGGATCTGAAGTCCATGATTATCATAAAAAGCTCCTTCTCCTGTATAAAAGAGAAGTAGAGACACTGGTCTTCAAAACACTTTTTCCACACATTAATTAGTTCCCCTTTTTCTTGCCTAGTTTAATATAAGTCCAAAACACCACTCAACACATCCCTAGGCTATAGTGGATGAACACTATAGTGCTCATAGATGTCTGCTGCTTTAACAGAATCTACTTTTTCAAACTGACAACTCTCTTCAGACTTGGAAGGCTTTATGCTAAGAGAAGAAAAACCTTTAGCTATGTCTACATTTTTGTTATGCTTATTTTTTTCTTTATTCATCTTAACTAAGGTAACTAGCTATTGCCTAATTTTTATACCTTGTTTTGCATACCATTCACTAAACAACTAGTGGTCTTTAGTTTCTTAGTCTTTATAGTTTCAATGTCCTTCTTCAAATCTAGTCAAAGATATTCTACTTTTCCTTTCAATCCCTACAAATAATTCAGTTAGAAGTAACTTTGCCAGCCTACTATAGCTTGAAAAGAATCCACAGTTTGGAAGAAAATACTCTAATAAACAGTTGGATGCCAAAGCTCAGCAGGAATAGGAAATATTTCTAAGCTATAATGAATACCTCTCTTAAGCAATTGTTTATCATCCAGACTATTGTAATGTTTGCAACAACTTGGTTGATGCATATTTCAAACTGTTCCTTAGCTACAAAGTATACAGCAAGACTAAACCGCTGGATCACATATTCCGTTTTTCCATTAACGTCTGTGTCCTGTATTTTGTCTAACAGCAAAAAACACATAACTTTTGTGAGAAAACAGGGCTGATTGCAGAGGTCCCCTAACTTTTTGCCCCCATTTTTCACTTCATGCTGGTGTTTTCCTGACTCTGATTGTGCTCAGGGTACTGCTAAACAGTCCCAAGGCCTGTGCTCTGTGTAAAATGAGTATGCAAATTAGACTAATTATGATTGGCTATGTCCACCTACCTATGAGTCCCAAGTACATGGTAGGGCATGAAGGTTTAGGGACCCCAGCCTAGGTGGTGTACCCATAGGTGCACTGCTGAGGTGCCCAGGGTCATTTTAACGACATGCCTGCCATGATGGCTGCTTTTAAATTAAGGTTATATGCTAATTCGATTTTGGAATTAAAAGTACCTCCCAAATCTTAAACTACCTTTGTTTTACACATAAGTCACCCCTGAGGTGTGCCCTAAGAGCCCCTAGGTGTGGGTGCCATGTAACTATAAGCAGGGACCTTATTAAAATTGTTTTATAAGCCCTGGTGAGGTATACTATCCAAATTAGTTTTTCCCCTCACTATAGCAAATGGCCCCCACAGGCCAAAATTCGGTAATCTTTATTGTAATTAACAAAGTCCCCATAAGAGACAGATACCTTGACTTTTCAAATTAATTGTTATAATAAATTCCACAACTTGCCATTGTTGGATTTAATGTAACTAGTCCAGGCTGTCTTGATGAGGTGCGAAGTGGCCTGGGCTGAACACAAAGGATGTGCCTGAGGGAGGAGATCTGTCTCAGCAGATGGTGACACAGGATGGGGGGAGAGCAGCCAAACTGGTCTTTAAAGGCACGGATGGACATTTGGAGCATCTCAGGACCTCCCCATTTCCTGCAACCCCAGACAATTAGGTGCCCCTTGATTAGATTAGGAGAGGGCAGGAGACGGGTATGTTTGGGATTTTTAACCACACCAATGGGTGGGCTGAGCCAGATCTAACCTCTGAAAATCAGTTCCAGCCATGTTGGATTTTTGAAGAATGTTACTCCCTGGGATTGATTTTTGCCACACTTCCCAGGAAGCGGTCAATGAAGAAGGAACGAGTCTGCCTGTGATTGGACAGTCAGCCCACTACTTTCCACCCCAGGAACAAGGACAAATATGTCAGAGCTGCACCCACACCTCAGATCCCTAAAAGGACCAAGACAAAGAAGAAGAAGGACTGCCCTGCTGAACCCCTGACCTGCACCTGAACACTGTACTCTGAAGGACTTCACCAGCTATAGACCTGGGCTTCACCACTAAAAGGACTTTGCCTGTCTTCTACTGCTTCCAGAAGGTACTCCCTGTTTGCTACAGGTACAAAGGAGCTGCCAAGAGTCCCCTGCATCAAGTCCTGCAGGAAAAGCCCAGCTGACCAGCATCCAGTTGGAATTTGAGGAGTCTGACCAGGTGCATTCTGGGATTTGTAGTCCTTACTCCCAAAGAGTAGCTCAGAGCTTCTGGAACCTTGGACCAAGCACTTTAAAGACCCCAAAAGGACCTCTGAAAGAACATCCAGAAGTTTTGGAGACATTTATTGGAACTCCACAAGTTGAAGAGGTGCATTGTCAAAGTTGTAGTCCCAGACCCCGAGAGGCAAACCAGAGCCTCTGAACCATTGGCTAGTGCTGTGGACCACTTTCCTGAATCACAAAACACTTCTGAATGGAGATGTAACAGTGTTACCTCATAGGTGGCCTTAAATCTGGACTTTGCCCCGACCAGTGTGACCTTTTTTTCAACCCGTTGAGCACTAGTTGCTTCTATGCGTTCTAAAACATTATTATTTAAAAGTTCATACCTCTGGTTCCCCTTATCTGCTTTTAATCATTTTAGTGTCATTTGAAAGATTGGTGTTGGATTTGTATTGTGTTTTGCATTCTACTTATTTACTATATTGTGATTTTTAAATGCTTTACAACACATGTCTCCTAAGTTAAGCCTTGTCACTCGTTGCCAAGCTAACAAGGGTTGAGCTGGGTTTAATTTATTGAGACCTAACTGGACCTAAGTGAGGGTTAGTGGCCTATTGCTAGGTTAGGTACTTACTTTCCCTTACCAATAATCGACTTTCCAACACCTTTCTTCGAGTTCCTGCTCATGTTGTTGTAAATTCAGCATTTTCCTTCCTAGAACTAACACATTCCCTTCAGTGACTATCTCACTGGTTAACTCCACTACTGCTTCATTTTCTTCAATCTTTCTTTTTTGTCCAAAGAATATCATTTTAATCTCTTTTGAAACCCTTGTAACATTAAAATTAATTCCATTTAACAGTGCTCTGAATATTGATTCTAGATGAAGAGCTGAACTTTTAGGAAGTAGAACTTTCTAACTAGGTTGTGCAAGTTTGTAAGAAGAACTGACAGTATCCTGCTTCGATAAGAAAGCAAAAGAATGCCCTTGCAAATTAGAAAGTTTCCATAATTTGCATGGATAAAGATTTATAGAAATCTAAGTTTCAGATTTCCAGGACCTCAACTATACTTGTTTAAGAAAAATCTGAGTTTTTCAATTGGCAATTTATTTTATTATAGCAATTATTGCACTGCCACTCATAAACAGGAGCTGGCAGACATCTTGACAACACTTGATCGGTAACTATATCTTCTTTGTTGCTGGGCAGCAATTTCTCCCTTGGCACTGGTGTGTCTTCTTTCACTTCCTACACATGTGTATCTCAGTGAATACCAAATACTAAAGTACGCTAGTAAAAAGAGCTCTCCTCACTAAAAAAACTTCTGTTCTAGAATTATGTGTCCAGTCTTCCTCAAACATGGCTCAATATTGTTTGTATTCTTATTTTGGCAGCACTTAAGTGAACTCATGAACACTCTAAACATAAGAATGAAAAAGTTCCTCTTTACAGCAAATAACTTCTCTGCAAGAGTTTTCTCAAATTGTTTCTGCCTCTGCTGAGCAGGTCTCCTCTCCACGTGATTTGTTGACTACATAATGTTCTTTACTACTCTAGAGGAAAGTGACTCTTCACAAGGTTCTTAAACTTCCTTTAATTTTTATAGATGTATCCTCATTTATTGCTTTGACACATTGTTGCATTTTCCTAATCTACCTGGACCCATTATTGATGTTCATAGTACCTTTGTCTCACTAACACATTCATAAATTATGTTTTTCCATCTAAAATTTTAATACATGACAGACATCTCTTTTGAATATTCTGGTTTGTTTGCACACTTCTACATGAGGATGTATGTGCTCCGGATTTTATTCCTCCTTCATAATCTCTGTGGGGACAGTTTTTTCTTCTACAGTTTTGTTGGTATATTCTCTGCTAAACCTTTAAACCTCCAACAACAAGGATGGGGTAACACTAAATACAGTTTAAGATCTAAAAAATAACATCTAGTAATCATTTAATTTTATAAAAAGATTCACAAGCAAGTAAAAAAACACCAAGCGTTTATAAGAAAGGAAACCAAATAATAGATGAAAATGCACACAAAATGGAACAATAGTGGAGATAAACTTAATGATTGCATACCCAAGGAAGACAAAGAACACACAATAAGCCAATGGAGAAATCAGACATAGACTGCCATACTTAATCACTGAAATGACTAGAATTTATATTTCCTAGGTGTGCAAAGCACAGCAATCTAATCACAAATGTCCTACATTATAAGTTATGGTAGAATATTAGAATGCTGACAGGACAAAGGAAGACAATGGAACAACACCACATTACAAATTGTGATATAAGCCCACTGCTTTCAAAATTACAATGTTCTGATCCACAGGCCAAGCAACCAACAGATACCTGCCTACATTTTAACTGTACTACTGTTAATGATATACTAACTATGGAAGCCATAGAAGATTCCATAATATAAGTAATAGTATAAATAAATAATACATTAGTATTCCATGCTATTTCATGGACAGATATGCTTAATAATTTCCCCTATATGGACTAGTATCCCATAGTATATCAGCACAATACAGCACCCACTCTTCAATGGTTTGTGTAGCACTGCTATGGAAACATCACATTTTCACTATTTAAACCCATCAGTATTATCCACACTAACCAGTATCATCTTTCACATGCTTACGTTTTAAAAAACATAAATGAAAAAAAGAAATGAGTGATGTGAAGAAAGCACATAACATCACAACTGTGCAATAAGGATAGGTACAGAACGAGAATGTAACGAAAACAGATTTTGAAGAATGTAAGGCACAGAATATAGGCCAAACAAAAAATGTGGGACTACACTGGACACATTTTGCCTCAGCATAGTACTAGGACTTTCATAATGTATTATTTCTTAAGTGTGTAAGACACAAACATAATCTGAAACAGTTCATATTATAAGTTACATTGTAATCATAATATATGTAATTCAACTTCACACTCTTTAAAGACTATGGCCCTAATTTTGACTTTGGCAGATGCCACCTGCAAATGCCATACCACTATCAGGCCACCTGTGCGGCCTGAACCCCGCCGGCCCTAAAATGGCTTCCCCGCTGGGCTGGCAGGCGGAAACCGAGTTTCCGACATCCGGCCCAGTGGGGAACAGGGCCTTAATATTGCTGCTGGTTCCTAATGGAGCCGGTGGCTATGTGGTGGTGCAGCGGGTGCAGCACCACCCTTTGTGCATGCCACTGCCCGTATGCCAAATGCATGGGCAGTGCAGGAGGCCTTAGGGGCCCTCCAAGTTCCCCATTCCACCAGAAAGTCTGGCAGAATGGGAGTCATAATCAGCGCTGCCCTGGTGGATTACAACCGCCGGGACCGCCTGGCTGCAGTCTGGCGGCAGCCTGGCGGTGTCGGTGGTTTGACCGTGGCAGCTACGCCACAGTCATAATGTCGTGGCCGGACTGCCACTTTGGCAGCAGTGCGACCATGTCACTACATAATGACCCCCTATATACTTGTAAAACCCTTTTGTATAACATTCTGTATTGGCACTATAAATTAGTCTGAATTGTTAATATCATTCAATACTGTATATCATAGAAGATTCAATTTTTTTTTAAAAACATGGCACAATATTTCTTACAATCTCCTTAACCACTATTGACCAACTTATTCCTAATAATGTCCATGTAAAGACAGAAAAAACACAAACATACCTCCAAAACGTTCTACTCCCTAGCCTCATTATGCTATTTTAAATAGCGCTATTGCTGTTAAAATTGGAGTAAGGTCCATACCCCAACAGCATGATTGATCAATACCGCACTACCTGCGAAGAAAGCAATATGTATACCACATATATCTGAATATAAAAATAATCCAATGTTCTATAGAGACAACTGTTCATGTAAAGCACACATAGTCATCAAAATCACATTTATAAATTCCACATATTTAAAAGCACTCACAAACATAGTATTTGACCTGGCACCCTTGGCATTGTTTTCCCTTAACTGTTTGCGTTTAGATCTCCTGTTTTTGATGACTTTGTTTTTGCTGGCCTTAGAACTCTGCACACTTTACAACTGCCAAACAGTGCTTAAACATGGTAACATTGGTCTATACCCAATTGGGATATTTCATTTACTTGAAGGTCACTAGTAAAGTGCACTACGTGGGGTTGGGCCTGTATAATAAATGCTACTACTGAGCCTGCAGCACTGATTGTGCCACCTACTTAAGTACCACTTTAAACATGTCTCAGGCCTGGCATTGCAGCCTGTATGTGCAAATTTAATACTGCCATTTTAATCTGGCAAAGTAAACCTTTTGCCAGGCTCAAATGCTTCTTTTTCTACATATGTTACCCCAAAGGTAGACACTGGACAGCCCAAATGGTAGGGTGCAGTGTTTTTGAAATGTTGGACATGTACTTATACATTTTACATGTCAGGGAAGTCAATAAATCTTGAAATCATTTTTGACTACTGCAAGGCCTACCTCTTCTATAGGATAACATCGAAGTTACCTTATTACAATTTGTAAGTGTAATTTCCAATTAGGAATAGGTCACCAGTTCATGCTTGGTGTTTTTGGAATTGTAATGAAAAATTCATACTTATGGTGAAGTCAGATTTTAAATTGCAATTTTGAAAAACACCACTTTTAGAATGTTAATATTATTGGTCCTGAGCCATTTGGTATCCTCCGCCTATCTCTGGGTCACATGATTGGATGTAGTTGACTGATGGACATTGTACATTCCTCAAAGACAACTACACACTATGGGGAGCTTAGGTGTGACTGGATGGGATGCAGGGACAGCAGGCGACCAGTGTAAGCAGGAGGGAGGGGTTGGGAATACTCATACGGAGAACAGAGAGTAGAGAGATGGGGCAGAGGCAGGACATTGACAAGAGAGGACAGGCAGCTGTGGAAGTAGCAGCACAGTTTACCGTAGAGGGACGTAGAAAGTACAGTTGAAATAAATGTATCTTGATGTATATAAAAAGACGTGTAAAAATCATTCTCCTCCACTAATTGATATATGTGCGTACTAATTGAGTAGGATTTTCATTATGTTTCAGTTGTTTAATAATCTATAATAATTAGTGATTTTGTAAAGGATCTTGTTGTTTTCACAAATATTAGACCCTGCCCTTTATTATTTATGGGTAGCTCCTTTGTTTTCCATAGAGACAATTGACTAAGGATGGTTGGAGGGAAGAGAGCAAGGACAGGGACAGTAAGATGACTTTGGAGGGAAATTGGCAGGGACCCTTGCAGCACACAAAATTGGAAGGTAGGAGGAAGGTGCAAAGTAATGCCCATGGAGAATGAAAGTCAGCTGAGAGGTGGGCCCTAATTTCAATCATCATGTCAAAAGTACTTACTGGTTAATAAAAGACAATGCCACATACTTTTCTCAGATTAAAACCACAGTTTCTACCTTTTCAGATGCAGCACTTGTGCCTTTATCACACATTTACTTACATAGATTTGACAGGTATGGTACAAAGTAACTATTCACTACACTTTGTGAAAGCAATTCTAACCACTTAAGTATCACTCTTCACACTGTTTGTGAAGGATGTTTACAAGAGGTTAAACTTGGATTTATCTTCATTTTCTGTGTCAGGATGCAACCAAGAGAAGTGTTTCTCCATGTGCCTGTCACCCAACTTAAAAGCATGCTAACCTACTATAATATACACTTTCTCAAGCTGAACAGTATGCTAGTCTGCTCTGTTTTATTATCAAGTGTCAGCCACCTATGTTGGGAAACAGGGGTGAAGAACTTATGTTTCAGTCTGGATTATCTTCTCTCACCTACTATAATCATCATGGAAACCATGATAAATTAAAACTTTATAACTTTCTAAACATTAAATCAATTTCATTAGGCTTCAGGCCTGCTTTCAGAACATAGTATACATGTTTTCAGGAGTTAATAATTGATTATTCCACATATGCTTCTTGAACATAAACTGCTGTTTCGACTTTTTCAGAAGTTTTAGTTGTATATCTTACTCATTTTCAATGGACGAGAAAGTTGCAAGTTATTTTTCACTCCACTTTTTAAAGGAAAATCCCAAAACTCCAGGGTTAGGGTGTTAACTAATGTTTCCATGTAAATTTAGGTCCAATGTTTTTCTCAGGACTTAGGGCAGAAAACCGAAGATGTTTATAAATACAATAGTCTGGATCTGCATGGCACTCCACTCCAAACCATGCTAAGTGTGTAGAATGTGCACTTTTCCACATTCAAACTTTTGGGATCTTCTCTGATTATGAAGTTTCAAACAGCTACTATTGGAAGAAGGGTGAGTGACTTTAGCTTCAGTCTGCATTCTTTTTTCTCACTTACTGCAGTCATCACAGAATCAATAAGAACGTCAAGCTCTAATACTGCCTACAGATTAAATAATATTCAATATTATTTTGGCATAATTTCAGGCTTTGTTTTGCATAGTCCTACTGGCTTCTAAAAAATAATTCCACATTCTTTTCCAGGTATTAAACTGCTATATCTACCTCTTCAGATGCAGTACTTCCATACCTTAGTTATGTTCTCTGAATGACTAAGCAGAACAGTGAGTTTACGCCGTACTTTGTAAAGCCGAGTCTCACCACTTTAGTAGACCTATAAGCAACCTACTTTTGCATTATTTGTAGAGGGTGATACACTAGGGCTCCACGAAGGTTCATCTCCAAGTTATGTCTCCGGACATACATGAAAAAAGTAAAGATGTTTCTATATGGAACAGATTGGATTTGCCTGGCACTCAAATCCAAACCATGTTAACTTTGCAGAACATACTCTTTCCCACCTTTAACCCTGTCCTGATGCTCTGTTTGAATATTCATTTCCACACACCCATGTTTGGAAGCAGGGGCAATCTACTTCAGCTTCAGTTGTTTTCCTCCTTTTTGACCTACCTTAATCATTGTGGAAACTAAAAGAAGTTAAAGCTCTACAACTGTCTACACGTTAAATGATTTTTAATAGTTTTCATGGATTCTTTCAGACTTCATTTTGTATTTTTTCACAGGTTGCTGGCACCATTTTTCTCATACTTTTCCCCAGATTAAACTGTTGTTTTTTAAAATTAATTTCTGAGGTTCTTTTTAACATAAGAAAAGAGAGTCTAGAGAAGCAGCAAGGAGACTGTGAAGGGCAAGAAGGAATCAGCAGGTACAGCAGGACCATCACTGAACATAGGCGGGAGTAGGCAGGGGGATACAAACAGAGAACAAAGGGAAGGGGAAGGAAGGAAAATGCTGAGGCAGCAAGCTGACCACAGAGAGTAGGCAGGCATAGACAGAAGTAGCACAACAAACCAAAAAGGACAGACAGGCGATGTCAGGGACATGCAGATTTAGGAAGAAGGGCTGTGGGTGCAGGGGCAAATACAGGGAAGCAAGCTCACCACAGAGGGCAGGCCAAAATGGGCTTGGGTTGCACGTTGGACCACTGAGGGCAGGAGTTAGGGTGCAGAGGCATGCAGACAGATGAGAGCAGAGGAATGGGGATGGAGCAGGAAGAGCAGGCTCCCCATGTTTGGCAGGACTGCGTAGGCATACGCAGAAAACTCACAACAGAGGGAAGGTGTGAGGGGACAGGGGCCCTCAAACTGAGAACAGAGAGCAGGCAAATCCCAGGGCATCAAGTGGACACTAGAGAGCCATCTGGCAAAGCCAGGGTTAGCACAATGTATTATACAGGGCAGGAGGGACGGGGCAGGAATGTGCAGATTCAGAATGAAGAATAGGCTGGACTTGGGCAAGAGCAGTGGCAGCAATGTTACCTGTTTGGGTAAGTTGCCTCACACATAGGACAACAAAGGGCAGGAGGTAGAGAACCGGGGCAGCAAGATGACCAATAAAGGCAAGTAGGAGGGGACAGGGCACAAAAACAGAGAATGAAGGACAGGGGAGAAGGATCACAGATAGTGGTTACAAGCATATTTTAAGTATGTTTTATGTTTAGTATTTTTGTTTTTTAAAATATTCTTAAACAATATTTTTTTGCCTGATTTTTCTTTACATTCTCATATTTGTAAAATGTTTTTACCTGATATTTTTGATATACATTTGTATGGTGTTCTTTTCGATGCATGACCAGTGCTTCATAAAAAACTCTCCTGTTAGTCTTGCGTAAAGAGACTGCCTGGTAATAACCATTGGATTATGCTATCATATCTTGTATATTGCTGTCTTGCTCATCCAGTTGTAATATTAAGTACACCAGTGGGTGCTTTTTATACTTCTTTGCCTGCTGCATGTCCTCACCTGAACTCGGCCCAGCCAGTTTTGTTTATGTGCATTCATTTTAGGCACTTCCACATTTCAGAACTGTCCATGTAGTAGTGCCTAGGATTGTCATAATGAAGCTTTTGATTGCACAATATGTATGATACATTACAAGCATTGCTTTATTTTGCCCTTGCAGCAGTCTAAAAACTTTCACATGCATATGCACAAGTTCAAATGTATCAATAGTATTCGGAACGTACTAAGTAACTGCCAAATTTTAGACATCTTTTGTCAAAAGTTATTTTAAATAACAAATATGCAAATTAACTTAAGCAACCTAATAAATGTAATTGCATACAACTTAACTAATCAAGTTCGATGCAAGTTAAATGAAAAAAAATCCAAAAGTGTTAACGCTTTAAATTCTGTCAGGCACCTTTTTTTGTCAAACTGTTTTTATTGAAGAGATTGTTGAAGAGATTATTACAGAGATGATTTGAAACTAAATTCCATAAAGCTGACAGCTAATATTATGTTCAGTTGCATTCAATAGAATACTTCTATATCAGAACAAAGTAGCACAATGTTATCGCTGGTTACATCCTTCATGTTTTCATCTTAGATCTTATGTCCAACTTTAAGCCCCCCAAACAAACACACAAATAACTCTGTCAGTGTAATCTCTTTCGAAATTGCAAAGTGAGTGGACACCAGATCATAAAGCCGGGAATATCTAGAAACAAGTAAGGTGATGAGAAATATGGTATATGGCTTTCAAACTGGTGTTAGATTGGAATACGTTGAGCGTCCTTGTGCGAGTGGGGCACACAGTGAGTGTAATAGCCTCTGATAACAACTTCACCAGGGGAACCCATCTGTACTGAAAGTTCTTGTAGTTGTCCAATAGGACGTCAGCCATTCTTTCCATTGTTAGGCCTCACCAGAGTCTAACATTTCATTGGGAAAGGGATAAAGCTGTGGGTTTTTACCACTCCTAGGCATAACACAAGATGTAACGATTGCTTGAAGTTTGGTGTTTAAGGGTCTTGTTCTGTAAGCTCAATAGAGTAAAGCCCAATGTAGCTGGAATTGGGTAGCCCAATATGGTTTAGATCTGCATCAACATTTTGGACCAGAAGGGCCAAATGAGGGGACAATCCCACCAGATACGTTTAAAATCCTCAAGCAGCCCACAACCTCTCCAGCAAAGGTCTAAGGTATTGGGGTAAATTAGTTTAAGTTTGGTGAGGTAGAGGTACCGGTCATACAGTAGTTTGTAGGGTGCTTCTCACATTCCCAAAGAATGGTTAAATCTAGCTATGTCTCCTCAAGTTTTCTGCCATTGTTTATCAGATGTGGAGTTATTCAAGAGAGTGGTCCAAAATATCACATGGTGAGGAGTAGTATTAGGGGAGGTGTTCAATAATTGGGCATTTAGGAAGGAGATGATATCCTTAGTACCATTTGCCTGTTACAGATTGTTTTCAGATTGGGGACAATTCCCTAGTGGCGACTAATCACATGTCCGAGTGGAGGGCCCAGTGCTTCAATTGAGTGTGGTGGTACCTCTCTGAGGCTGGTAGGCCAAAGTCTTACTGGTAATTCTCAGAAGTGAGAAAGTTCCAGCTGTGGAAAAGATCGGAAATAGTAAGGCATCCCCCCCACCTCTCATCGATAAAACGGCCTGGTTTGAGCACTGGAGGGAATGGTGGGGTTGAAGTGGATAGGAGTGTATAGTGATGGGAAGGTCGTCCATCCAGTTGGTTGATTCACCATATTCCATACCTTATGGGAGATTCCTGTGAGAGTGCTAACATATGAGTTCGAGGGTCGGTCAGTTTTCTGCTTCCCATATATAGTGCCTACCACCTCCATATCCATATGAATCCAGTGCTTGTCTGATTCTCTCACTGACCACACCACTATCATCTACTTTCGATCTGCGAAAGAGTGGAGGGAAATTAGCGCAGTACAGGTCAGAGACTTTAGGGATTATTTTGATTCCCCAGCAGGTGAGTTATTTCTTTGCCCAAGTGAAGGGAGAAGAGTCGGTCAGTTTTTCCACTTCCGACGTGGGTAAAGTCACATGAAGGAGTAAAGATTTTTAGTGGTTTACACTGTAGCTTGACACTCCTCCATAATGAGCTAATTCTTGCTGTAGGGCTTCCAAGGAGGATATTAATGAAGTGAGCGAAAGCAGTAAGATGTCTGTGAAGAGTGAGATCTTCTGGTCTTCCTGGCCAAAAGACATGCCCTGGATCACCGACGCTGCCCTAGCTAAGAGAGGTTCTAGACTAAGTGCAAATAACAGTGTGGAAAGCGGGTACCCCTGTCAATGGCCACATTCTAGCCTAAAGAGGTCCGAACGCACTCCCCTGACTATCAACCTTGAGAGGGGATTTGCATAGTTGGCTTGGATGATGGCTACGAATTGTTCGCTGATGTCCAATTTCCAGAGAGTGTGAAAAAAAGAAAAGACCAGTCCTCCAGGTCAAAGGCTATTTTAGCGTTAAGCGCCAAAATTATTGCCAGAATTATCATTTATTTTAGTTGCCTTTTAAACCAGGTGGACCACTCTTTGCAGATTGACATATGTTTACCTCCCTTTAATAAAGCCAAACTGATCTGGGTGGATCAGGTTGGGTAGAATACCTTCTAATTGAGTGATGAGGATTTTAATGTAAAGTCTGGCATCTAAGTAGTGCCATTGGTCTGATTGAAGCACAGCAATGCGGGTCCTTTGCCAGTTTTGGAATGATTGTAATTAAGGTCTCACTCATAGAGAAATTTACACTGTGGCTAAAGGTTTTGTAGAATTGGGCTGTGAACCTATAGGTTCCTAGTAATTTGTGCAATTTAAGAGATGAGATAGCCAGTTAAACCTCCTCATCCCTGATTGGGCTGTCCAACTCTTTTTTTTGGTCCTCCATCACTTGAAACTGGTGGACTCCTCCTAAGTAGTCTGTTTGCAGCATTTCACGAGGTGTCTTGGATGTGTCATGGAAAGTTTTTACTTTACATATTTTGGTCATAGCCATATCTCCTGAGTCTTTGAGTAAATAGCCAATATAGTTATTTTCTTGTTTGTCTCGTAATTGTCCTAAATGTGCACCAACCTTATTTCCCCAACCATATGTTGCATGTTTAAGGTGAAGCAAGGTAAACTCCGCTCTTTCAGTATAGATGGCATTCAATTTTCCCCTGAAGGCTGTGAACTTCCTTTATAGTACAAGTGTAGCCTTATCATTATGAGCCCGTCATCTCCCTGGAGCTCTGCTTTGAGAATTAGTCTATTGTGGGTTTTCAGTTTAGTTAGCGCAGCTAGTAGGGAGACACACTTACCACTAATGACTGCTTTGAACATTTCACATGTGTTCACTAAATTTGTATCTTGGGGTTCATTCTTCAAAAAAACACTTGCTGATGGTAGTGCACATTTCATTCCTAAAGAGGTGATCCCTAGTAAGGGATCTCTTGAAGAACCATCTGCAGAATTTGGGAGTGGGAGGTGACCAGTCCAATGTGAGCTCCACGGGGGCATGGTCTGAGATTACTATTGGGTGGAAAGTGGAAGTCAACATGGAATGCTCTAGGGCTTGGCTTATAAATACATAGTCTTGTCTTGAATAGGAGCAGTGGGAGTGAGAGAACAAGGTGTAATCCTGAACTGTGGGGTGTGTCTTCCTCCAGGCATATATCAAGCCTATTGATTGAGTTGATTGCTTTATGGAGTTGGTAAATTTGACAGTGGTTGATCAATGTGGGTGGGTGTTAGCTAAGTCTGAGTCCCATATAAGGTTAATGTCTCCCGTAAGAATAATCTCACCTTTTGCAAAGCCACTCAAAAGGGTGAAAAAGGAGTGCAGAAAGGATGCTTGTGCCGAGTTGGGGAGAAGATGGAGGCGACTGTACACATTCTATCCAGTAGCTCTCCCTTCACCAGTATTATTGTTCCCTTCTTATTTGCCTTGCTCTCTTTAACTTGAAAAAAGAGGGCATTATGTTTTTGTCGGTGCGGATGATCAATAGATTGGGGGTATGATTTGTGATGTAGCCTGTAAATTTCACTGCATTTGAAATGTGTTTCCTGTATGGCAACTGTATCATGTCATCGATTAAGGAGATATTTTCACAGTTTGTGGTGTTTAGCTGGGGAGTTGAGTCCCTTAACATTTCACGATAATGTGCTCAACACCATGTTTCAAATTGGTCAGTACATGTCTTACACAAGCTGGGTACCACACCCCCATGTGCCCTCTCGTCAGGTTATGGTTCATAGGGTGCTATAAAAGGCCAAGGAGAATTTAAAAATGAATGGATGAGGACAGTCTGATGGTCCTCACGACATGTGCATGAGTCTCAGCATGTGGACCCCCGTCTCCCAAATCACCAGTGTCATCATTGCGGAAACCATTGTCCAGTGAAGTGTTGTATCTTGTTTTGGAATTTAAAGGCTAGGCTGAAGGGATATGTCCATCTGTACCTGATGCGTTCCTGGCATAGCTTATCATTCACAGGACTAACTTGCATTCTGCAGGCCAGAGTAGCCAGGGTGACATCTTGGAATATAGAGCATGTGGACCCCTGGAAGGTAACTGTTGTAATTAGTCAATTTATATAAGTTAACAATTTAGGTGTATATAGTTCCACGAAGATACAGTCATTAGATAAATATAATTCTTATGTTATTAATGTCATTGTCAACATAATGTGTTAGATATGGGTGGAATGTAGTTCGTAATGGTATGATCTGTCCTCCCCTATGTGGGAGATTCAGGATGGAATGTTCGGGAGGTGGTAGGGATCTGAAGTGCATGATAGAATGTTGAGAGTTGACAGAGAAGGCGGTGAAGGAAGGAGCAAAGTGGAGAAGTAGCAATAAAGTCTTATCCTGAAGTAAAGAAGGCTGGAGTGGACTTTATAATACTGGCGACGAGGAGTGCGTAAGGGGGCACATACTTCTCCACCCCTTTTTCAGGTTGGTGACTCTCCACCTATCCTGTGTCCTTCTGAAGTGAAATCTTTATGGCAGAAGAGTACTTGGAATCTTAGAATAAACTGAACATAAACAAGAGATCCAGTTTATTTTGACTATTGATGGTTAATCGAACTTAGGCGCAACATTTGATTGGAAAGTGGAAATTAACAAAAGTAAACTAAGCTAAAAACAAGCAGGAATTGTAACACTGAAGTGATTGCCTAGCGAGTTTCTCTTAATTACATTGCTGAAAGCCTTCGTCAGTTTCACGGTGTCTGTTAATGGCAGACAAGACGAAAGGCAGTCTTCTTTGATCTCCTCAGAGTTCGGTAGAACGAGTGCCGTGTGCTTCAGGCAGCGTCAGCGAATGCGCGAAGCCGGGTGCCTGACAGGAATTCCCAGCTGACAAGATAAGCGGCTGCGCGAGTGCCGAGACGAAAGGCAGTCTTCTTTGATCTCCTCAGAGTTCGGCAGCACGAGTGCCGTGTGCTTCTGGCAGAGTCAGCGAATGCGCGAAGCCCAGGTGCCTGACAGGAATTCCCAGCTGACAAGATAAGCGGCTCGTGTTGATTCTACGGCGAAGGGTCGAAGTGTTACACGCCTGACCAGGATTACATTGCAGCTGAAGGTGAAGCGAAACAGGTGATAAAGGGTCAAAGGGAGTTCAACGGGGACGGCTCACAGCACTGAAATCGAATCTAGATGTTTTCGGATTTCCCCAAGGACGAACCAAGTGTGAATTGCAGCCCGTAAATTAATCGCTGACAGGCACAGCAGTTTCGTCTCTCAAGAATTACACTTTAGCCTGTTAACAATTACGCTGACAGGCACAGCCTTTTGACAAAATTGGAAACGGAAACTCTTTTACGAATAAAACATGTTTTGCTTGTTGTTTAGCTCTGACAGATACGATTGTGATATTTAAATTTCAACAGATATTTATTTAATATTGCGCACATATAGATATTTATACAGAGTAATCCAGTTTGGCAGTACATTCTGGGGGGTATGCTCATATGTACAGTAATTAATCATATAGTTCAGTTTTATTGAAAATCATCACAAAGTAACCTTGACAATGGCAGCAGCAGGAATGTCACAACCAATTCCATTTTTGAATGAGATGGGTGAACCAAATGTACCGTGGAAAGACTGGTTTAAGATTTTTGAATCTTACTTAATTGCAATTGGAGGGGATAAATTCAATCCCATTAGGAAGCAACATATTTTGCTTCACAATCTAGGAACTCATGGGAGGAAAATATATGAATCTCTCCCTGATCCTGTCTTCCCTGATGGGCAAGCCCCAGATGAGTACGTTATTACATACTCAAAGTTAGAAAAGCAGTTTGGGGATAGAGTCAATGTAGTATTAGAAAGACATAAAAAAAAATCCCGGTGTCAGAGCAAGCAAGAAAGTGTAACGAGCTATATTGCAGCCTTGAGAGGGTTGAGTACGTTATGCGAATTCTGAGAATTAAATGATTCTCTAATTAGAGATCAATTAGTTCGTTGTACTAACAACCTTAAAATACAAGAAAAACTTTTGCAGAAACAGCCAGGTTTGGCAGAAGCAATTGAATTGGCCAAATCAATTGAACATACGGCAATTTGTCTACAGGAGATTAATTCCCCTTCCCCTGATACACAGGTAAATGAAGTAGTGGAGGAAGTAAAAGAGGAGAAAATTCTAAAAATTAAGTGTAATGAGAAACAACCCCAAAAGTATATTGTGAACAGAATGAATTTTACTTGTTTTCGCTGTGGCAGTAACAATCACCTGGCTAATTCCATGTCATGCCAAGCTAGATCTGCAATTTGCAGGAAATGCAATAGGAGAGGTCATTTTGCGAGGGTATGTAAAGATAGTTCCAAATATGGGGATAACAAAAAGTCTGAAGAACTACCGCAATTAATCAAAAAAATTATCTTGCAGGTCAATTGTGAAGATAAAATCAACCCCCAATACCCAGTGTGTACGGTCACAATTGATAATGAGAACATAAAAATGTATGCTGACTCGTGTTCCCCTATAACCATAATAGATGCAAAGAATTTTCAGAAGATCCAAAAAAATAGTGCGATAGTGCTACAGAATCCTGATGTAAGCCCCAAGGGTTACAACAGAGATCCGATAAATTTGAAAGGCATGTTTAAAAGTATCATTTCCTTTAAAGACAGATCCACGGTAGGGAAAGTATATATTGTAGAAGAAGGGTCCAATCTTTTAGTTTGGCAACATCAAAAAGAACTGGGGATAACTTTGGATCCCAATAATCCTGAACAGGTTCTATGTATTGATAATTCTAATTCTAATTCGGTGGAAGCTTTCATTCAAGAGTTTCCTGAAATTTTTTGTGAACAACTAGGATTACTTAAAAACTTCCAACATAAAATTAAACTCAAACCCAAATGTAAACCCATTGTGCATAAAACCAGACCTATTCCACACTTACTGAAGCAGTTAGTAAAAAAGGAATTAGAAAAATTAGAATCACAGGGAATTATCCAACCCATTGAATGCTCCGAATGGTTGGCCCCCATTGTGGTGGCCAAGAAAAGCAATAACAATGAAATCAGGATTTGTGTAGACTTAAGAGACCTAAACAAAAATATTTGGGTTGAGCGGCATCCCCTTCCGAGAATACACGAAATACTGAGCACTACGGGGGAAGCTTCATACTTTTCCGTACTAGACCTCTCGAGTGCATATCATCAAGTTGAATTGCACCCGGAGTCCAAATGGTTAACAGCATTCACCACTCCATTTGGATCTTACATGTTCAACAGGATGCCTTTCGGCCTAGCATCAGCTGCGGCGGTTTTCCAAAAAATTATGCAAAACATCCTAGGCAGTGTATCCAATACATTGTATTTCCAGGATGATGTACTAATATATGTTGCAACAGAAACCGAGCATGATAAAATACTTAGAGTTGTCCTAGAAAAGTTAAAAGCAGCAGGTCTCACATTAAAGAAAGAGAAGTGCAGACTGAAAGTGAATTCGGTGGAGTACTTAGGGCATGTCATATCCAGAGATGGCTTTAAACCCAAAGTTTCACTCGTTAACGCAGTAATGAATGCCAGTGCACCTAAGAACAAAGATGAGCTGAGATCCTTCCTTGGCCTTGCTGAATTTATGGCCAAGTACGTAAAGAATTTCTCAAAGGTCTCAGCAGATCTTAGAGAACTGTTGAAAAATAAAGTTCCTTTTGAATGGAACGAGTGCCATGACAAAGCGTTTAAGGAAATCAAAACGGCCATTGTTAATGCTCCATATTTGTGTAATTTTGACCACCGTAGAAGAACCTTCCTCACAACTGATGCCAGCAACTTAGGCCTGGGGGCAACTCTATCACAGATAATTGATGGGGAGGAAAGGATAGTAGCGTTCGCTTCAAGAACCTTAAACAAAGCGGAGGCTAACTATTCAGTAATTGAAAGGGAGGCTCTAGCATGCTTCTGGGCGGTAAAACATTTTAAATTCTTGCTGTGGGGCGCTCAATTCACATTACGCACAGACCATAAACCGTTGGTATATATATTTTCCACCAAGGGGTTTAATAATAGCACACCCAGGATAGCAAGATGGATTCTAGCCTTTGAAAACTTCTGATTCTCAGTGGTGTATCTACCAGGAAATAAAAACTGTGCAGCTGATTTCCTCTCAAGAACCCCATTAGACTGTGCGGAAAATTTTGATGCTGTAGAATACCCCATTTTAGTGGTTGATTTACCATCCATAAATGATGAGGAGTGGAATTCTGCTTCCCAACAAGACAATTCCTTGGCGCTATTAAGGAGGAAGGCGAGAGAAGGATGGCCCGGGAATAAAAAAGATGTAGAGGACATCATCAAGGAGTATTGGGAGGTAAGATTGGAAATTAATGAGAAAGACAACTATATTCTCAGGAATTACAAAATCATACCTCCTAATAATCTCAGACAAAAAATTATCAAACTTGCTCACGAGGGTCATCTTGGGAGAAGTCTTACTAAAGCCCGAGTAAGAGAAAGATTCTGGTTTCCAAACATGGATTCTATGATTGAGGATGAAGTTAAAGGATGCTCCTGTTGTGCTCTAAGTGACAAATCAAAGGTAATACGCAAGACACCCATTTCCCCAGTGCAGATTCCTACCAAGCCATGGGTTAAATTAGCATTAGACATCATTGGACCCCTTAATTTTACGGGTCTACCTGCAAGATTTGCGATTGTCCTTATTGACTACCAATCGCATTGGATCACAGTAAAATTTGCCAACCTTATTACCACAGAATCAGTCATCAACTTCTTGAAAAATGTATTTAGCTTAGAAGGTATTCCAGAAGTTCTTGTAACGGACAATGGGGTCCAATTAACTTCGAGCCAAATGAAGCAGTTCCTGGATTCAATCGGGGTAAAACATCACACCACAGCTTTATATTGTCCCAGAGCCAATGGCTTAGCAGAACTGGCCAATAAAATGATAAAAGAATGTATCCAATTGGCAAGTATTAACAAATTGAATATGGAAAGTGCCATTAGAGAAATGTTATGGGCATATCATACCACTCCCAACTCGATTACGAAGATCTCACCTTTCTCAGCATTATGGGGCAGAGAACCATGTACTAAATTCTATCCCTCATGGTGTGGTGGAGGTAGACAGTGTGAGAATACTTTTCCAACTGCTAGAACAAAGGTAGTGAAGCACCAGGAAGGTTATAAGGAAAGGTATAATACCAAATTTGGTGTTAAGAGACAATGCTGGAAAGTGGGGGATAAAGTCATGATCAGAAAGCCAATTGGTTATTCAGGAGGTGGGTGGAAGGATACAAAATTCATGGGTCCTTTTTGCATTTCAGAGGTAAGGAAGAATGTTGTTATTTTAGATAATGGTCAATGCTGGAGCATGGACAGAGTTGCAAGATGTGTTCCTTCTACTGCCAATGTCACAGACAAGAATTCTACATGGAAGGAACCAAGACGGATGGAGATCAGGGACAAGGTACTGAGAACTCCAAGTAATCGGATGTCCAAACCTCTGCCGTGGAGTAAGGACTACATTAAATAGTCAACAGTTTGTGAATTTTGATCATTCCAGGAAGTATCGCTTGGTTATAATTAAACTGTCCTTTCCAGAGTAAATTTCCCTTCCCCATTGTTTGGATATTTTATTTGCGAGGAAGATGTGTTGTAATTAGTCAATTTATATAAGTTAACAATTTAGGTGTATATAGTTCCACGAAGATACAGTCATTAGATAAATATAATTCTTATGTTATTAATGTCATTGTCAACATAATGTGTTAGATATGGGTGGAATGTAGTTCGTAATGGTATGATCTTTCCTCCCCTATGTGGGAGATTCAGGAAGGAATGTTCGGGAGGTGGTAGGGATCTGAAGTGCAAGATAGAATGTTGAGAGTTGACAGAGAAGGCGGTGAAGGAAGGAGCAGAGTGGAGAAGTAGCAATAAAGTCTTATCCTGAAGTAAAGAAGGCTGGAGTGGACTTTATAATAGTAACCTTCTCCATTTTCCTTGCCACTTGCAGGATCTCCTCTTTCACTTTGCTAGTACATCTCTGGGATTCATCCCCGCTCCCTGCAGCAGAGGGCCAACTTGAATGACTCGCTCTGGGTTAACATTAACACCGCTGCCCCCCAGCAGTTCTGAGAACAAACCCACCACAAAGGCAGCCTCCAAGTCTGGGCCTTCCACCCCCTCCTTTAGGTTAGGAAGGTGAATATTGTGTCGTAACTGATTTTCCAGATATTTGCACTTCAGCATTGTGACTTGGAGATGAGTGTTAATGTTAGTGGAGGAGCTCTCAAATCTGGCCACCTGTTGTTCAAGGGTTTGGCATTTGGCTTTAAGGTCAAGCATTCAAGTACCAACCAAGTCCACATTTTGCTGTAGCCTTGTTAGCATGGAGTTGAGGTCTGAGTGTAGTGTTTCCAAGGAGGTGGTCAATTTTTTTTAAAGTCTCGAAGAGAAAAGAGCAGCTCTTCCTTTGTTAAGGCCATTTCTTTTTCCACGTCTGCAGGTGTGTGCAGGTCTCGTGCCTCAGTTGGCAGAAAATAGCTTAACATTCCATTGGACTGTGATTTTTTCGGAGGTATGTAGAAGACGAATGGGGTCATATCCAGGGGGGTGGCAACTCTGGTTTTCTCTGGGACCCGCTTGGAGGGGATCAAAGATATGCATACAGAGATTTCAAAGTCTGCCAGCGATATCACCTAATGTTCCCTGTCGGCTTGTGGAAGCAGCATGAGTGGGAGCTTAGCCGTGACATGCTACAGAAGAAGCTAGATAGAGAGTCCTCTGATTGAGGGAATAGTCCATTAAAATCACTATGTTATGCGATCCATATGGTATGAGCCTCTCCCTTGGTTTGGCAGTGTCACTTCAGCAAGAGGTATGATTGCAGGGGACAGCAAATAGCCAATGGAGGCAAATACGCCCCATGTGGTTACTACCTGGGGTAACACTTGTCTGAGATGCTCCTGCTCCCCTTACCATCCTCAGGGTGCAACACAAGAGAAAGAAAAGTGCCACCAAATGGAGGGGTTCTTTCTGCTGGGTGTCAGGGTAAGAAGCTTGCAGGCAAAGAGTGGTCCTCTGCTGGATAGTGCTGCAGGGCCTGCTGGCTAGAAATTGTTCCAGGAGGCATGCAGCACCATATTGCTCCTCCATCGTCCACACTCCATCAGTGGCCCCATGCAAACTATCATGAGCAGTGTTCCACTCTCTTAATTTGCGATCACCGGGCCCACAGTGGGAGCCTTCATCAGATTAATTAGTGCCTGGTGACTTCACCTTTTTTAGGTCAGGCAGAGGAAGTGGTTCTAATTTGTCTGGGAGAGCGCGCAGGCAGGATTTGTTAGAAGCTTGCTATAAGTTACCATGCCCAGTCTCCTTGCTGCATGCTGTGACCTCCAGGGATTGCTGATGGGGCTTCAGTGCTGCCCGGAAGAGAGCAGCATCACAGGGCTGCATTGCTTTGTACAGCGCAGTCAGTTGAGGGCACTGAGGGCCTCAGGCTCCATATCTCCCTCGATCATCAATACTGGGGGTGGGGTCTCTCCTAGCAGTGTCATTCATGGTCCTAGGAGTGCCATTGCTTTCCTTTCAGCGGTGGGAGTAGAGTACAGGACCTCTGCAGGTTGTATAGCAGTCGCTTCTGTGGGATAGGCCATCAGATATCTCTCCATGGTTTGCAGTGACTAAGGGCTGTAAAAAACTCCCCCGAGCATCTCTTCACCATCTTGCATCTTCTGCCCCCCAGTTAAGTTTGTTTCTGCGTTTGTGGGTATGCAATAACATGAGTAGGAAAGATAATGAAGCAGACCCCTTCGGATCACGTCTGAGTGGCCATGATGGCTGGCCACGCCTCCAGGCACCTTTTTAAAATGCACATATTTCAAAACTATTGAACAAATTTACACCAAGTCAAAAAAGAACAAATTCTCATTTTTTTTTTTTACTTTGGGTGTAAATTTGTTCAAAGGCTTCTGTTCTCTTGTAACTTTATCTGAGTGCTAAAATGAGGAATGATGCACATTTTGACCCTCCCACACAAACACACATTAAGGTTTTTTCTTGAGAACAGATCTTCAGAAAACCTGGCAGATCATAAATTAGCTAAGTGAGGTAGTAGATTGACAAATTTCGTGCAATCCATCTAGGGGCTCGAACGCATCGGTGTGTGTCGGTGTGTCAGTATGGTCAAATTAAACAAAATGCATACAAATTAAGATTGCAAATATTCATATTAAGTTAATCTGTAAAACATATATCTAGATTAAAAACAAAATCATCATCCATCCTTGCACCTTTCCCTTCACTTGCAGAACAATGAACATATACATTGAAATGCTTACATATCACTTTTTTATCTCTCAAGCTCTATGGATTTCAAACTACATCTGTGCATCACTGAAATCCCTCGTCTCCTCCTCTGTCATTCATCATTTTTATCTTTCTGGCCAATACTTGAGTTTATCCTGTGATTTTCTCTAAAGTATACCGTGCTGCCACAGGTGCACAAAGAGAAGATGTCATTTTCAATGACTGCTAGCATCCTGTCAGTTCATTTCAATGCTGTCAAAGTCAATTATCTGGAGTGGAGATAGTTTCTGTGTCTGTCTTTGACCAGTAGTAACTAAATTGAACAATCCACGAGTGTGACAATAACACAAAGCCTCGCAGAGAGTTTCTGATTGCAAACCACCAAGCTTAGATTTTGTTTCAAATGGCAATAACCGAAACGTGTCTTTTCCGCAAGGATGACAAACGTCTCTCTCCGTGGGACTAGAATGTTTCTTGCTGCGTTCTTGGTACAGTTAATGACATTGCAATTCACCTCCAATAGGATGGAGATGTGGAGTTTTTTAACTCTCTACCCCAGTCTTTACCTTTTAAGGCACCTGAATTTTTTTTCCTGAAATTACGTGGGCAGGGTTAGTATTTTGAGTCGTGATGATGGAATCCGAACCTTAGTTAACAAAATGATCAAACTTTCCTGTAAAACTCGTGTTGGTTTTCACTTACATACAACTACAAAAGTTATGCTCGAGCTGGCCCCAGAATATCGCTGTCAGAAATGTACATTGATCTAGTATCTCAACATGTTTTTATTTGAACTCCTTATTCCTTATCCTGCTCTTTTACTTTTCGCCCTTCTTTCTGCTTTCGGCTTCTTGCTCCATCTCTCCCATTCGCTCCTCTATCTCTTCTCACTTTCCTCACTATCCTGTTATTTTAAAGTTCACCATACTGCTCATCATTCCCACTGTTCCTGTTTTCTTCTTCTCTAACATCCTGCTTCATTTCTTCTTTCCTAATCCTTCATCTCTCACCGTATTTTACATTACTTTACACGCGCTTGTAATGTGCAATTCTACCTTTTGGCGGGCACATTGCATGTATAGAATTATGGCTATCTTCTACAGTTCTGGAATTCTTGTTCACTGAAGACTCACCACGTTCTTGGTTTATGCATCTAACTGTTATGAAGGACGGTATATTAGAAAGCGATCAGCGGGGTTCCCATAGACCAATGTAAGGCCTAGTAATGGAGTAGGACGACGAGAGGGGGGCTAGGTCTTGGACTTGAACTAAGTGGTGCGTTTTGTCGATGGATGGATGTTTGTTACAGAGGTCTTTTTCTATTTTTTTCTTTTGCTGGTCAGGTCATTCAACCACTGATACGCTTGATGTGGCTGTCGTGTTAGAAGTCATTTTTGACAATAATTTGATTCGAATGCTATTTAATTTGGAGTGTGAATATGGCATACCACCTTTAGAGCCTTCTGAAAGTGTGACGTCGGTTGGTGAAAGAAAATTCATGTGCTGTTCAGGGGGTAAAATGTAGCTATAGTTTGAGACACCGTTGTGTGAATGATCTTGCTATGTGTTAGGTCAGGAGAGTACAGTTAAATCAGGGGGAGGTAGGAAAAACAATCAGGGCTGCTCAGATGGGTAATGCTTAATGACAGGACCTTAGGTTGTGTCTATATTCTGTTAGGGTAGGGGACGTTTGTCGGTGGCTTGGTATAATTTTGTGGCAGGCTGCCAGGATACCCATATAGATATCCAAACAGTAAGTTCAATTAAATATTGTGCCTAATACAAAGAAAGAGGGGTGTGCAACATAGTTGTTCCAGTAGTGGTGCTACCAAAAACGTACACAAAGATCCAGCAGTTAGTTACTTTGGCCGCTTTTTAGTAGCCACCATATCTGTATAAACATTGTTAGCATATTTAATATACTGTACTTATTGTTATGGTGGAAGGCTGTATAGAATTGGCCTGAGGTGCACAAGTTGTGTTAGATCTTGCAACCATACCGCCACACTTCACTGCTAACCCACAAAGTCCAGCACCTAGAAGAGTGCTAAAGAAGGGCCCTTACATTCATCTTCTTTTGTGATGTCTCTCGTTATACTTTCAGCCATTTCCTTTTTCCAACATTACATCTATTGTGACTTCTTCAGGCAGTGACCATAGGAGTGAGGCGGGGTTGCATGTCAAAGTATTGTTTCTGTATTTTAAAGGCCATGCTACCGGAGATAATTTTCAGGGCTTCTTCTTGTCCTTCAGGTCCTCTTTGTAATGCTCAAATGTTTTTCTGCACTGTGAAGCTCGCACCTCTGTCACCGGCAGCTCCGAGGAAGGCCCTTCACCTTGAGGTCAAATACCTGACTTGTGTTTGTGTCGTTTTTTGTGCAGCCAGGAACAAGGTTACAAGTCATAGCACAATTCTGTTGGTATGGACAAAGTTTATGAAACCTACTAAGGGAAGACTGACAGTTTTGATTAATGTTTTGCCGTAATTTAAGATCACATCATACCTCCAGTGCATTCTTCATCTGTGTTTCATGCTGAGTAAAGTCTATTTTTCTACTTGAGGTGTTTCTCGTACACATGGGATAAGGGGCAATGCATCAGGTTACCTCAATTTCATCTTAACAGATACTTTGTCAATTTTATTCTTCATAGTTCCATTTTGTCACCCCACAGCCCCTGAGCATTGTGAATGATATGGGCAATTACATTGATGCACACTATTGATGGCCTTGCACCCTTCCTGTATAGTTTGCCCAAGAAAAAGGCTGCCTCTGTCTGAATCCAAATGAAACAGGATCGCAAAATGTGGAGCAAAGTCTTGACAATGGCATGGATTCATGAATAAACATCTACCAACTATGAAAGGATGCAAACCAGAACGAAAATACTCTGTGGTACTTGGACTTCTATATTAATTAAATAAATAAATGAGGACCTGCATGAATTAATCCCCCAATGGGAATTGGGATCAGTGACCTGTTCTAAACGTCTTCCCACATTGTGTGCTTAGCAGATGACACAGGAAGGATAGCATTGTGAAGCCAAGGATACAAACGTGGGTGAGAACCAATGCTACCGTACATCTCACACGGACAAGGTCATGCCATCTAAACTGCATGTCACCTTGCAGCAGAACTCAGCCTTTGTGTCACCATGGAGTCTGACCTAGAGACCTCATTCCAAGGTAACAAGGATTGGGGGGGCATTTCTCATGGACATGGTACTGGCCGATTAGGTTTGTCATACCTAACTCTCATTAGGTTAGAGATGAGGTTCTCTTTGTTAGGGATTTTACATCTCATGTTTATGATAAGATGGTGGGGTGGTTTGTATTCACAACTCTCATTTTCACAATTATACTTATTTTATTGTTTGTTATCCTAATCATTGCAGTTCATACATTTGACAATAGACTGCAGTCTTTTCAATAAACCTATTGAAAACTCTCCTGCATCTTCTTCATTGCCTGTGTGTGACTGAGACTTATGCCCATATTTATACTTTTTGACGCTAAACTGCGCTAACGCAGTTTAGCGTAAAAAAATTTAGCGCCGTCTAACGCCATTCTGAAGCGCCATGCGGGCGCCGTATTTATGGAATGGCGTTAGCCGGCGCTAGCAGACCGGCGCTGCCTGGTGTGCGTGGAAAAAAACCACGTAGACCAGGCAGCGCCGGCGTAGGGGGAAAATGGCGTTAGGGCGTCTTAAAATGGGGCAAGTCAGGTTGAGGCAAAAAAATTGCCTCAACCCGATTTGCGCCATTTTTTTCGACGCCCAGACGCCATTTAAATGACTCCTGTCTTAGTAAAGACAGGAGTCATGCCCCCTTGCCCAGTGGCCATGCCCAGGGGACTTATGTCCCCTGGGCATGGTCATTGGGCATAGTGGCATGTAGGGGGGCACAAATAAGGCCCCCCTATGCCACCAAAAAAATTAAAAAAATATAAAAAATTATACTTACCTGAACTTACCTGAATGTCCCTGGGGTGGGTCCCTCCATCCTTGGGTGTCCTCCTGGGGTGGGCAGGGGTGGCAGGGGTGTCCCTGGGGGCAGGGGAGGGCACCTGTGGGCTCATTTTGAGCCCACAGGCCCCTTAACGCCTACCCTGACCCAGGCGTTAAATAGTGGCGCAAATGCGGGGTTTTTTGACCCGCCAACTCCCGGGCGTGATTTTTGCCCGGGAGTATAAATACGACTCATTTGCGTCGCCGTCATTTTTTTAGACGGGAACGCCTTCCTTGCATCTCATTAACGCAAGGAAGGCGTTCACGGAAAAAAATGACGCTATTTGCCCATACGACGCTAATTCGGCACAAACGGAGTATAAATACGGGCCTTATTGCTAAGCTGAGACAAGGGTAACTTCCTTGCCACCATGACTTCCCAGAGAGGTCACAATTTAGAGTCCATGCATAAGGCTGCCAGAAATCACCTTTTACTGTTTGGGTTTTTGGTGAGGTACTGCTTTAAGCCTGGAGGGTTGGGCTGACAGTTGGGATTTGTTGTAGGAGTGACCTAGACACTTACAAACAAAAGTGCTGTCATCCCTAAACCAGCAGTCTTGCCCAGGAGCGAGAGTCCAACTACTACACTAGTGAGGACAATTTATTTAGCTTTATATCAAATAAGAATCAGTGCATATTGTATAAGTCTCCACCAGGTGGCCTTGCTGGTTATGTAATCTTGAACCCTCAAAAACAATCAAATTCCATATTAGGAATAAGAGTAATCAGCACGAGGTTTGCCAATATGAGTAGTAGTGAATTAGCAGACATAGGGTTTTCTCGTGTAGGCATATTAGAAGATGTAAGGAGGATTATTTCATACTTAGTGAGCCTAGCATTAGAAGACGTAAAGAGTATCTTTTCTTAGCTGGTAAGATGTTGCGTCTTGATTTTCAATAGTGTTTCCACAGCATGAGGAACAACCACATTTAATTGATTGCTTGGATGGTAGTGCCTGCACTTCGCAGCCACTGCTGTGCTTGGAGGGCCGAGCTCATCAGTTTTGCTGACATGTTGGGGAGGAAGCAGTGGCAGTGGGAGTGGGATGGCTTGAGCCACAGTAGATGCAGGCTTCTAGAGTGAATGGTTCTGGTTTGATATTTGAATCAGTGATGTGGCGACATGATGCTGGGACCAGGAAGAAGCTAGACTAATTTAATGGTCAATAATAAGAAGTGAATGACAGAAGACCTGAATTAAGCATAGTTAGCAATGAGCTGATGTGACGCTGATACCGGACAAGAGAAAGATTGATTCATTGACTGAAGGCTGGGTAAGCAGGAGTGCAAACGGAGACACACTAAAGAAGTCAGATGAATATTGCTCACTTTTTGATGGTTGCTGAGACCTGAGAGTTTACTGAGAGGAACCTCGATTCTGCTGTGAGGTGTACCGTGAGACAATCATTGAGTAGCAAAAAAAGAGGGGGGCACATTTCTCCTTGTAAAAATGAACAGTTGTAAAAATATGGACAACAAAAAATTATCAGGACTTCCTGGGCAAGTGGTTCACCCAGATCTATCGTCCCCAAAAAATATCTAAGGAGTTTCATATGCATTATAAAGGAGCACCAATTCAGGAACATTCACATAGAGCTAACGATACCGCAGAACCTATTGCAAATCAAATCTTATCTCCCCCTACACTGGAAAATTTGCAGAGAGCTATAAGGGGCAATAGGAGTGTGTTAAAGATGTTGGATGATAAGGCTTCCAGATAAACAGCTGGCCTTGGGATGCATTACAGATGCTCAGAGACCTCAATAAACAATCAGATATACCATTAATGTTTTTTAAAACCGCAAAACAAGGATCTAAAAAGAGGATTATTTCATACTTAGTGAGCCTAGCATTAGTAAGGTGCTGTGTCTTAGTTTTCAATACTGCTTCCACAGCTTGTGGTACAGCCACATTTAAGTGGGTTTCCAAGGCAATATTCTCTATATACTATACCAGGAAAGCAGTTGCTGCTGCAAAAGCTCATTAATGAAGGGGACACAGCAGTGACAGGAACTGGAACAGAGTGAAAATTTTCAAGAGTTGTAAAAGGTTGTTTTTCAGCAATGGACTAGGTTATGAGATCAGAAACATAATGTTTTGTAAGTTGCAGCAGTGATTGAGCAAGAAGCATAAATGTGGATCCATTTGGGACAGTTTCTGGTCATCCCCAAAAAGATATGATCCAGTCCTATGATGGCATCATTTAGTCTAAACAAATGTGGTGAGATATCATGACCTAATATGAACATACGACTGTCAGGAATGTAGGTTATGAACATTTGTACACCCTTTGAAACTTTATGTCAATCCTGAGTCAAATGTGACAACAGATCAATGGCTTTTTTCAAAAAAGCTTGTTGACAGAGAAGGAAATAACAGACCTTCCACATACTGAGTTGAACCTGTGACTAACAAGTGGATATCTTGCTTGCCCACGAAGGTTTGCAAAAGGAGAGAAGATTATACCCTTGAATTACCCTTGTTAATGTGTAGTGGTGTAATTATTGGATGAAGGCAAATAAATATGCCCTGTCTCCATGGAGCTGTATGGAATGGAAAGGTGCATTTAAGGGAATAACAGTAAAGCATGTTGAATAGAGAGGAACAGAAAAAAAGAAATGTGCCATGGTTGGAAACAAGGGGCAAGAAAAGGAGGACTATGGAATTAATAGTACTTAAATCATACAAATCAGCAAGTGCCCTTGGGTAACTTATTTACAGGGACATTAAGGCTACGTTGCATGAGCTTCTAATAGGGATCTTAGTCAACAACAAAGCTATCACAGGTTGTAGTCCTGCTTTATCTTCCTCAGATAGGGAGGCCTTATGGAAATTTGTCCTCAGCATCAACATCATAGTCTCAAGTGGAATATTAAACATGAGTGTTATTTTATTCCCACCCCCCGAGACCGTATCTATTTAGGAACTGAAGAAAGAATTTAGGGCCATATGTACAAACACATTTTCCCATAGACACAGAATGGGTAAAACCCTTTGCTACATCTGGCCCTTAATCTGGAATTTGCATGTTGTGCTAGGGAATATAAACATCAGAAAACATGGACAATGAAGTATTGTGCTCTTCGTCAGATTCCATGGCAACATCCAAATAGACTACATCAGGGTTACAATAGATATTACAAATCAACTTACATGGTAGAGCTCCTCTAGCAAGTTTACAGGAGATGTGGCACTTAATGGAAATGCATGTTGTTTAGATAAGGGTCCCAGCATATCAAAAACCTTTTGTGGCGAAGGGTGAGTAACATTATCATTAGCAAAAGCTATTGCTTGGACAATTTTCCTAAGAGGGCAAGGGCTAAAAACTGGATGTCCTAAGGGTAGACCTTGTCTCCCCTACATCAATAAAAGGGGCACCACTTGTCGCCATTTGGTAATGTATACAGAAGAGTCCTTTCTATTCTAGAGGAAGAAATGCAGCCGGAAAGCAGCCTTCTGTTTCCCTTGAGCTTTCCTCGAGGATTATGTCCCAAGGGGTGTGGGTTAAAGAGAGTCTTGTCAGAAAGGCCAGTCCTGGCAAGACATTCATTGTGCCAGTGTTCTAAATGCCTACAATTGGAGCATGAGCTATGGGAGGAAGCAAAGAAATAGTTGTCTCTTCCTTCTTCTCTCACTCTAAAACAGAGTTGTGTGTAAATTATTTTGCATCGTTCATAAAAACCATTGCATACAGCTGATAACAATAGCGGTTCTTGCAATATTGGCTTGTGGGGCCTGTTACATGTTATGCTCATTATGGGCCCGTCCTTGTGTTGTGCAAATGAGCAATTTTGTCACAGTTTCTGGAGTAATTAAATATGGTTTTGTTTTTGCGCTTCAGAGGCCTGCTCAAGTGTATCTTTAACTTAAGATAAGGGGTCCCCCATTGAGCTCTGCAAAAATGAAGCATTTAAAACAAGCACACAAAAGAATGAATAGCAAGAGTGGGCAGGTTAAAACCCCACAGAGAGATTACAACAGGTCAAGCGCTGGTGCGCCCGACCTTAAAACACACATGAACAAAGCCAAACAGCTTTGCGCCAGCTATTTGGCTTGTTAAGGTTTTTCAATTTGGCTTTCATTAAATAGAAGCAAAACGCTATGACGCTGCCAGCTCCAACCGGATGTAAAGGTAGGAGGATGAATGGATGTAGGGATGATGTGAAATATTCAAGGAAGGGCCGGGTTTCCTTGTTTTACTCACTTGAGGTAATTGTGGGTTTGCATCAAAGGGTAGGACAGGAGAGGTCACTAAATCAATCTCTGTACTGGTGAAGGGAAAATTCAACTGTTCTCGTTAACAGTACTGTTCATCTCTAGACTCGTGTTTCTGGGTTAGTGCCCTTCATCAGTAGAGACCAAAGAACAACAAAAATATCTGGGGTTGCTGGAAATGCCGCCGATATCGTCTCAGGTTTAGTACAACTGCCCGCTCACAGGTGCGTCTCCAGAGCTCGTCAGCTCAATGGCTCGAGGGAGCCTTTTAAACATGAAGTCCGATTGGGAGCACACTGCCTAACATTCCAGTTGAGTTTGCCCCTTGCATCCTGGTCTTTGGTCTCTACTGATGAAGGGCACTAACCCAGAAACACGTGTCTAGAGATGAACAGTACTGTCTGCACTAACTTTAGTGAAATACTACAGATTTTTTCAAGGAAGCGTTAATCGTTCAAGCTGCATGTACCAGCTAACAGCTAAGATTCATAAAGGACAGATACAATGGCCCTCCTTTGAAACAGTATATTTGTTAACTAACAGATGAAAGTGCAAATATTGTTCCTTCATTCCAAGAGCTTACATGCCCCCATATTGTACCTCAAATATGATTGGAACATCTTGAGCCCATACACAGATTATTTCAAGGGCTATGCAGCCAACATCCTCGACGATTAAGTCACGTAAAGAGATAGGTCTGTAGCAAATCTGGTTCTGTATGCTGCCTTTTTCATCATAGAAATTACTATTGCTGTCTGCAACGAAGATGGTAATTTAGATCTGAAAGCTGATTTCAGAGCATCAATTAGAGTTTGGTGAAGGTTCATTGGTATGCCAAGAGGCAATGGGGCGATTCCTGGAGACAAATTTGTAGTAATGACCATCTGAACCATAAACCTGATGGAAAGAGGAAAAATACCTCAACCTCCCCAGAATACAGATCCCCTGAGGTGTGATATTATTTGCAAGGCCTGGCATCTGAGCCCTCAAGATCGCTCCTCATTTACTATTGTATTGAATTTGTAGCTTTGTGCCAAAAAACTACCCAAACGTTCCGCTGGGGTGAAAATTACACCTGAAATATGTTTTGCTTTAAAAAATGATCCCAATATTATATCTTTCATAAAAAATTATCCCCAAACCTAAGCGACGTGGCATAATATTGTGATCTATGTATTTTAGTGTAAATAGCATTACATTAAATTACCAAATTTAAACCAAGTACAGTGGTGTAATTAAAAGTTTGCCCATGCCTAATAGTAAAAGGGGACCCATTGGTGAATCCAGGATTTCCTTAGGCCCTTCAGCCTTATCTTCATTTATTCCTTTATCTTTACAACACTCCAAACATAACCTAGGATTCAAAGAGATGACAAGTTTGTCTCCAAGGAAGGGAAAAACTACCTACACTCAAGATAAAAAAAGAGCAAGCTTTTCTGAAAGACAACTACACCAATCATGCTATTATGAATTAATTTAATGAAATAGATCCTATCATGACCTTGTCGTGATGGTCTGGTCAATACTCTTGCATTTCCCAAAAAAAGAAAACAATGTCTCACCTCCTGTGGCACTCTGGGATTTTCACCCAGGTGATCACTCTAGTCAACCCCCCTTGAACTTAGGCCCATATTTATACTTTTTGACGCCATTCCAAAGCGCCATGCGGGCGCCTTATTTATTGGATGACGTTAGCCGGAGCTGCGGACTGGTGTGCGTCAAAAAAAATGACTCACACCAGGCAGCGCCGGCGTAGGGGAAAATGGAGCTTGGGCGTAAAAAAATGGGGCAAGTCAGGTCTGAGGCAAAAGTTTCGCCTCAACCCGATTTGCGCCATTTGTTTTTACGCCCAACCCCATTGAAATGACTCCTGTCTTAGCAAAAGACAGGAGTCATGCCCCCTTACCCAATGGCCATGCCCTGGGGACGTATGTCCCCTGGGCATGGTCATTGGGCATAGTGCCATGTAGGGGGGCACAAATCAGGCCCCCCTATGCCACAAAAAAAATACGAAAAAAAATACTTACCTGAACTTACCTTAACTTCCCTGGGATGGGTCCCTCCATCCTTGGGTGTCCTCCTGGGGTGGGCAAGGGTGGCAGGGGGTATCCCTGGGGGCATGGGAGGGCACCTCTGGGCTCCTTCTGAGCCCACAGGTCCCTTAACGCCTGCCCTGACCCAGGCGTTAAAAAACGGCGCCCATCAGGCTGGGCGCCGTTTTTTAAGGCCTGCCCCTCCTGTGCGTCAAAATGACGTCACAGTATAAATATAGGGCACAGGCCTTAAAGTCATTTTTTGGAAGGGAACGCCTACCTTGCATATAATTAACGCAAGGCTGGTTCCCCCTTCTAAAAAATGACGCACATGGTGGAACTTTGACGCCCGCGGGGTCGGACGTCAAAGTATAAATATGGGGCAGTGTTTGGGCCGAATGTGCGTCAAAAACTTTGACGCACATTCGGTGCAAACAGAGTATAAATATGCCCCTGAGTGTTCCTCTACAGTCCATTTCCAAGTCTTTGTCTTATAGGTTACAGTGTAGTTGCTGTTCTACAAGCAATATCGTTCAAATTACTTTTGGCCAATTTAATTTTTATGAGGTCACTTTTAATCATTGTTTTTATTACTTGATGAAGTAAGTCCAACTTTCCTAAATACAAACATTTCCTTTCACATAATTGCTGCACCCCCATACATTGTATATCTATGTAAGAATCACTTACTGAGAAAGCACCCTGCACAGCCAGCAACCCACCTGGCGGACTAAATCAGCACCAGTAAGGCTGAAAAGGAGTGTTGTAATAACTGTAATAAGGAAGAATGAACACAGATTAATGGCATACCATTCCTCTTTCCAATCATTACTAGATGAATTATTTCAAAGGGAAATCTATTGAGATGGCTTCCATTCTTCACCAAACCTGGTGTCAGAGTGAATGGAATCACTACCCATGTGTTTACATGTATACATTTCAGTGATATACTATAGGAAGCATCATAATATATAGTTCTAGCTATTACAAATGTAACTTTAATTAGAAAATACCCTGACAATGGATGTGAAAGTGTCACACAAATGTGGAAGGAACTACCCAGGTAACCCCTCTGCATATGTCAATCAGAGAAAGGCTCTGAGCTTCCACTCAGACTAATGACACACTCCATGTTTAAGTCTGCTTGACCTCTGGAGAAACAATGTCCTGGTTATCCTGATAAGCAGACAGAATGGCTGCATTTCCTACCTAACAACTTAATGTGGTTATAGATGGCTGCATCCCATTTCTAGCCTGGCCAAAGTTTATGAGAGGGTGTCAGAATGAGAATAATACAGCACATTCCTGAACACGTTCAGAGTGTGCATCAACACCTCTTCAGAGAAGAGATGTTTGGCAAAATGTCTGCTAGTTTTATCTCCTGGTCAAAGTGAGGAGTTGACTGCAATTATTTAAGCCAATCATTCGATCAAGGTAATAGCAATTAATAAAAAAATAAAACTTTAAATGTCAGGAAACCTTTGACAACAACTCCAATTGTCATTTTAAAAGCTACTAATCACAGTGTTAACGCGTCCCTTTATGTCAATTTTATACACATTAGGACTCGTTTTAGGCCGATGAATCTTTTGACCCAGTTGTGAGACACCGTAGAACGAGATAACTGATCAATATGTCAAGCAATATGTCAATGACGTTATCAACATATATCACCACAATATACTTTACTTTGGATAAAGACATTTATTAAACTGTTCGGCGCAACCATGACCTTTCAGCCATGAATAACCACACCTTTATTGTAGTTTTGTGAATTTTATTCCCTATTTATTACAATCAAATAATAGAAATGTAAATCTCAAATCAAGCAGCATAAGAGCAAAGTCACAACACGACAGCTATGATAAGACTTCAATAATGCAAAGATCACAAACACAAGAGCATCAACATAAGATATGCATAGATCAGAGTGTGTAGAATATCATATATGTCTTAGTTCAGCATAGCACAATGTCAGTCACGTCTATTTGCGTCAGTCAAAGTGATCACCTAGCCTAACCACTAATTAGCATCAGGATGTTGGACTTCATGCAAAATAATTTTGAACACAAATTTGGAAAACATCTGACTAAGGTCTCTATCCAAAAATACAGCAGTTGGTACCTAGAAAGGAAAAGCAACAGACAAATTACATTAGCATTGTCATAATTACCCTCCTCAGAATAAGTCAGCATACAGGATTAGTCTTCGTCTTCAGGGCATCAGTTAGATCGCCAACAGTTTATTTAATCTAAGGGACAGGGGACACTTCCCTCATAAGGAGGAGAAGTGAAAAGGGCAGTCTATGGATGAAGATGGTTTTGTCTAAGTCTCAAATCACCAGAGTGACAGAGTTTCTGGATGCAATCAATATCATTCCCTACCTAATTCCCCGACTGTTCTGTGTCATGAGTTTTTATCCCTTTTTCATAATACATTCCCCAAAAATTCTATTGGATAATCACTATACCCCACTATCTTTAGCCTATCAAATTATACATTAGGTAATCCAAATTGTCACCCCACGATAATTTATAACGTTTTGATTGGTCTTCATAATTGACGTCTTCGTAGGTGGCACATCCGGAGGATGTCATCTCCTTGGCATGTTTCTTGGGTCAAAAGTTCTCTTTTCCACGGTTAAATGTCCTTGAATATTTCTACATTTGTTGCAAACGTATAAAACTTATACTAAGGCAGCTAATATGTGGATGGGAGCAGAGCAAATCTTGCAACATAAAACAAAGGAAAAGAACACATGCTGGGTCATGGCCTTTTATGAGTCAGCGCACTGGAAAACAGAAAAATATGCTTTAATATGAGAGCTACACGGCTAAACTTCAACTCACGCTAATTTAAGGCCTATGGGTTCTAATGCAATCTTCGTAGATGTTAACATATTCAATTAATCATAATGCAAGCGATTATTTCTTACAGTTGACATTAGTTTATGTGCACAATAGTAACTTCACACTTATAATCGTGTTAAGAATACATTTAAGCAATTAATATTTTATGATCGTTTTTATATGCAGCATTGTTAGATATTTATATAAGCATTTCACATCTAATATATGTAATATTTAAACTACGCTCTCTCAACAGTAACTGATCTCAGCTGTGAAACAGAGCTATACACATAAAAAAACGAATTCTGCAAACCAAAAGCTGCAGTGCATAAACTTGGAAGTCTGATACTCCCCTACTGGGACCCTCTAACAACCTTAATTGAATCCCAGTGAAGATGATGTGGTGCACCTGCCAAACAAACCTGAAACCATCTTGCGGAGACAGCAAAATGTTGATCTCACATTATACTTACTGCAATATTCCTTGCGTTGTGTGGCACCACTACTGAAATTAAGTTTGGTAATGTAAATATGCAAAATAGAGGCCTGCCTCTTAGAAGCCCGTACCATTTTAGCAAAATTATGAATCAATGGTTATAATTAAATACCTTAGCTTTCTATCGCTGTACCAATAACAGGTTTGTGGCATAGAGACACAGAACTTTGGAATTGGAACTGAAGATTCAAGCATAAAAAGAACGAATTGCTCTAGCCCCTTGATCAGAAGACACAGCACAGTAAACTAAGTGAATTAACTGCATGCTGACACCATCAAAGGCACCACTACCTCCTACCACTTGGTCTCCTCTTGAGTCTGAGGGATGAGAGCAAAAGAGAGAAAAACATACAACAGTCCCTTCAGCCAGGGTCATGTCAGTACACAAGCAATGTCCAATTGAGTACTGGAAAAAAATTAGAACATTCTCCTGACCTGGAAACAGCTGTGAAATGAGAATGCAACATCTGTTGAATAGTGCTCAGGACAATACTTGCTTCAGGCATTATTCCCCAACTCAGGTGTTCACAACATTTGAGAAATTTGCTTTTGTATTCTGTGAAATGGCTGCAAAATAAATTAAAATTCACTTAATAATGAGAAATGAAAATCCATCATCTATCACTATATTGTAGTGCAAAATATGCCCTTGTTAATTTTTGATGGAACATGTGGTAATGTCATAGTTCTAGGAAATTCACTTATCACGTGTAATATTGTCTCATTGTACCAGAACAACAGATGCCATAGTCTGCAGGGTTAACTCCAACAGTGTCAGTCTTATCACCAGCAATTCCTTTCAGCTTGGAGGATGGCTCTGGTCTCAGATGTACCAATGACAGGAGCACCTTGTCCCCTGGAGTAGTCTTCCAAAAGGTGACTTTACTATCTGTTGTCAGAATTACTGGAACAGAAAGGAAAGAGGTTCACACTTCACAAGATTGAAAGGCTTCAACAGCCACTTGAACTCAATCTTGACTGCCAGGACAACTGATAACTGCCTGTGAATCTGAAATCAATATGTTCAGCATATGTCTGATCTTCTACCTTCTTTGGAACATGGCCCGGGAAGCTGTTTCCAGAGCATGTCAAAACTGATTACATGTACTAAACCATCTAAGCTTTACAAATGACCAATCAGGCATTCAAATATGGGTACAGAAGATGTCCCAGTCATAAAGTCAATCCACCAATGGAGCCTGTACCTTTGTAAAAACTTAAGGAGATTAAAGGTTCTCTAAAGCTAGGACACAAAACTAGGAGTGCTTTACCGAAATTGCAATCCTCAGTAACCTCTGAAGAGTCTACTGGATAGGGATCTGAAGAAGGTGTCCTTAAGGCCCAGAATCAGCAAAAAACAAAGAGAAATGAAAACATTTCTCCTCGTTGTGCCACTCTAATGCCACTCCTGGAGTGGTGTTAGATTTTGGCACTGCCTCGGGTTTACAAAATATCAACACTCTGAGGCAGCGTCAATATGCAATGGGTGTTGCTATGACACACCCACAGCAACACACATTGCATTCCCCTTCCAAGCAAAGTGCTGCGTGTGAAGAGGCCGTATTTACATGGTGGTATTAAGCCACAAAAAGTGGCTTAACGCCACCATGTAAATATGGTGCAGGGCATTGCGGCACTGGAGGGTCAGAAAAAGTGAAGCTCCAGTGGTGATAGGTCCTTCAAAATCTGGCTCTTTGAGAGATTACACTAATCTACCAAAAAGTGTGCAGTAGAGTCCCTCGCGTGTGTGGTGTAGAATTTTTACAAATCATCAGAACTGCATATCTCAATCAAAAATCTAAATTGCAAGCATATTTTACATCACACAAAAAGAATGATGCCCCGTATGAATACTTATGTTCTTTTCTCAACAAATGTTCTCTGCATACTCCCTGTGAATCTGCAATGCGGGGTTCTTAGCTTGCCTAAAATATTTCACCCTTTTGTGACTCGCACTTTTCATTTGAACTATATAAGCTCATTTATATTCAAGTTAATTTGCTTCAATGTGCAAACTGTTATGTGGAAAAAAGGCTTTCAGGCTATTAGCCATGCAGAACAGCAAAGAAAACAAAATCAAATTTTAACCTAACAAAATGCATGGCTTGTCCTTGCATTTAAGCTTTTCCCCTTCAGTTTCCACCACATTATATGGGTTAATTGGCTGACTGTTTCTGCTACTGCCCTACAAACAACTGCCACTTGTACAGATCATTACTGTCAAGAAGTCAAACTATGGGCCTCATTTATTAAAAAGTGGCACGGGGTGGCTCTGCGCCAAATCTGGCACAATAGCACAAGGGTGGCTGCATTTCAGGGAATGACTGTTTATGTGCAGGAGGGTGTCTCTCCCAGCACATAATCAATCAATAATGGTGATTTGTTAGTGTACACAATGCAGCACACAAAAGAGTAGCAAATAATCACTATTTAATGATTGTTTCTGTGCAGGAAGAGACACATTCCTACACATAAACAATCATAAATTGCTTTTCCTCTGAAAAAACAAAAACAAGGAGAAATAATTATCCTCGTTGAGCCATGCTATTAGTTTTTGACGTTGCCTCAGGTTTACAAATCCTTGTAAATCTGGGGCAGAATCAAAATTCAATGGGTGTTGCAGTGTAACTCCCACAGCAACAGCCCTTGCATGCTCCACTGCCGCAGAAAACTGCGTAGTGGGGCCAAATTTACAAGGTGGCATTAAGCCACGCAAAGTGGTTTAACACTCCATTGTAAATATGGAAAGGGGCACAGCGCCATCTGTGGCTTTGCTAAAAGTGTCACTCCAGTGGTGCAAGGTGCTTGTAAACAAGCCCCTATAAGAAACCTCTTATTGCCTTTTCGCTCTCAACAAATACGCTTTTTATTTAGGTTTCACGATCCAATTGTAAACGCATTTTTCGCTAAACCCATGATGCAACAGTAATTTCATATTATCTAAAATTTTGCAAACTATTTCTCGATTGTACCAATAACAAAGTTAAAGAAGCAGGCAGAGGAATCAAACTTCAAAAGCATTTTGATATTTTGTACATCAGTGTTCAATAGGGCGTCCAAGGCAGTTCATTTTTTAACAATAAAATAGCTCTTTTCTGCCCACCACGGGGCATATCTTTATCCTCCGTTTGTGCCGAATTTGCGTCGTTTTTTTCGACGCAAATTTGACGCAAAACTAACTCCATATTTATACTTTGGCGTTAGACGCGTCTAGCGCCAAAGTTCATGGAGTTAGCGTCATTTTTTTGCGTGAACACCTTCCTTGCGTTAATGATATGCAAGGTAGGCGTTCCCGTCTTAAAAATGACTCCGATGCATATGCGTCGTATTTATACTCCCGGGCAAAAATGACGCCCGGGAGTGGGCGGGTCTAAAAAACCCGCATTAGCGCCGGATTTTAGCGCCTGGGTCAGGGCAGGCGTTAAGGGACCTGTGGGCTCAGAATGAGCCCAGAGGTGCCCTCCCCTGCCCCCAGGGACACCCCCTGCCACCCTTGCCCACCCCAGGAGGACACCCTAGGATGGAGGGACCCACCCCAGGGACATTAAGGTAAGTCCAGGTAAGTATTTTTGTGAAAAACAATTTGTGGCATAGGGGGGCCTGATTTGTGCCCCCCTACATGCCACTATGCCCAATGACCATGCCCAGGGGACAGAAGTCCCCTGGGCATGGCCATTGGGCAAGGGGGCATGACTCCTGTCTTTGCTAAGACAGGAGTCATTTCAATGGGGGTTGGGCGTGGTAAAAAAATGGCGCAAATCGGGTTGAGGTGATTTTTTTGCCACAGCCTGACTTGCACCATTTGTGGACGCCCATATGCCATTTTCCCCCTACGCCAGCGCTGCCTGGTGTACGTCGTTTTTTTTAACGCACACCAGACAGCGCCGGCGGCTAACGCCGGCTAACGTCATTGAATAAATACGGCGCCCACATGGCGCTTCAGAATGGCGTTAGCCGGCGCTAATTTTTTGGGCGCAAAACTGCGTTAGCGCAGTTTTGCGTCAAAAAGTATAAATATGGCCCCACAAATTTACAAATGGAATGAATTTATGATTGTTTTTAACTGCAACGAGTGCAAAGAAATCTGCAGTAGTAAATTACACTCAAGAGGTGGTAAGGGGAGTCCAAAGGCCTGGTGTGCCTTGAAAAACATGTTTACTTTTGGGCATTCTCAAACTCCTTTCTGACCTCTTTCCAGCCTGGGAATTGATGGAGAACTACCCCATCCCACGACTGGAGTAGCTCCCCTACCAGGATGAGAGGAATAACAGATCACCCTCCTATTTACTAAGGGCATAAAAGAAGAGCTTTCTCTAATAGGAAAAATGATTTCCTGTAGCAAACAAAATGTGTATTTGCACAGGCAACACTATTTTGCTTGTACGTTTCTGTGCTATGTAGAAGACCACACAGCTGGGATAGAAGCCCATTGCAGTACCATGCCATGTCCATGTACCCTGGGTGATTAGAGACATATGACACATTCATGTCACCTACCATTATCATAATAATCACTGCCAACATTCCACTAAGTCAGTGTGTAAGATGGACATACTACTTTAGTAAATATATTTTACAAATAGTGAATTTTAGAATCAGTTATTCATGAAATAACTTAAAACAATAGTGGCGACTATCAGCAACATTATGTAGTGAAAGTGCAAATGGCGCATGTTAGACTTTTCATTCTTGACGTGGTATCCCTTAACTTTTTGCCTCTGTTTCCCAGGTTGTTGATGTGTGCTGGACCCTGTTTTTGCTGTTTTTGTTACTCTGGGCACTCTACCACTGCTAACCAATACTAAAGTGCAAGTGCTCCTATACAAAATGTGTATGTAATTGGTTTATCCACGATTGGCATATTTGATTTACTAGTAAGCCCCTAGTAAAGTGCACTAGAGATGCCCAGGGCCTGTAAACCACATGCTACTAGGGGCCTGCAGCACTGGTTGTGCCACCCACCTAAGTAGCTCTGTAATCATGTCTCAGACCTGCTACTGCAGTGTCTGTGTGTGCAGTTTATAAACTGTAAATTCGACTTGGCAAGAGTACCCACTTGCCAGGCCTAAACCTTCCCTTTTCTCACATGTAAGACACCCCTAAGGTAGGCCCTAGGTAGCCCCAAGGGCAGGGTGCAGTGTATGTTTAAGGTAGGACAAATAAGCCCTCATTACAACCCTGGCGGTCGGTGTTAAAGCGGCGGTAAAACCGCCAACAGGCCGGCGGTAAAAAAAATGTAATCACTACCGTGGCGGAAACCGCCAACATAGACAGCCACTTTAACACTCTGACCGCCACGGCGGTACAAACAAACACCGCGGCGGTAACCGCCAACAGACAGGCGGAAGACAAGGTTCCGCCCACTGTATTACAACAGTCCAATCCGCCACCTTTTCCGGGCCGGATTCACCGCAAACAAAAACACGGCAGAAACAGGACATGGAAGGGAAATCGCTCACCTCTACACACCCCACGAGGAATCAAGACGCCATGGAACCCGAGCTCCAGATACTGCCAGCCTTTATCTTCCTGCTTCTCTACCAGGAACAACAAAGATGGCAGCGAAGACCACGGTGAGTACTGCACCTACGACACAGGGGAGGGGGGAGGGAAAAGAGAGTGACACACACACGCAACACGCAACACGCAACACTCCCACCCCCACCCTCACCCACTACAAGACACACACCAATACATGCTGAAACATTACATTTACAACCCCCAACTCCCCCTGGAAGAATGCAAGGACAAAAGGAAATAAGTCGAAAGTTTGTAATCTATTCAAAAACAGATATAAAAAATATATACATTCATATACATATATTTACACTAGAAACAAATATATACACCAAGAATACAAGTCCAAGGTATTCCACCATCATAGTCCGTAGACCACTGGGCCCAAAAAGCATGGGCGAGGCCCACACTCAATACCCGATCAAAACGGAGAGAACACTGCTGGGGCATCAGATAGAAACACAACAGGCACCTCAGGGGAAAGGGAAGGGGGGGCACTTCAGCCAGATGAGTGCACAACGCCAAATCCACAAGGTGGCTGCATGCCAATTGATGTATCCTGGGAGTGCAAAGCCACAGTCTCTCAAGTCTCTCCAGTGGGTGGTTTGCACACTGCTTTATCCTTGGGAGTGAAAAGGCACAGTCTCTCAAGTCTCTCCAGTGGGTGGTTTACCCACTGCTGCATCCTGGGGAGTGCAAAGCCACAGTCTCTCAAGTCTCTCCAGTGGGTGGTTTGCCCACTGCTTTATCCTGGGGAGTGCAAAGCCACAGTCTCTCAAGTCTCTCCAGTGGGTGGTTTGCCCACTGCTGCATCCTGGGGAGTGTAAAGCCACAGTCTCTCAAGTCTCTCCAGTGGGTGGTTTGCCCACTACTTTATCCTGGGGAGTGCAAAGCCACAGTATCTCAAGTCTTTAGAGTGGGTGGTTTGCCCACTGCTTTATCCTGGGGAGTGCAAAGCCACAGTCTCTCAAGTCTTTACAGTGGGTGGTTTGTCCACTGCTTTATCCTGGGAAGTGCAAAGCCACAGACTCTCAAGTCTTTACAGTGGGTGGTTTGCCCACTGCTTTATCCTGGGAAGTGCAAAGCCACAGACTCTCAAGTCTTTACAGTGGGTGGTTTGCCCACTGCTTTATCTTGGGGAGTGCAAAGCCACGGTCTCTCAAGTGGATGTCTTTCCCTACTGGTTCTGGAGGGAGCTTTGTGCCCAGAGTGCTTCATCCTGCTAAGGACTGAGGTAGTGGATGCCTTTCTCCACTGGTTCTGGAGGGGGCTTTGTGCCCAGAGTGCTTCATCCTGCCAAGGACTGAGGTAGTGGATGTAAATCTCCACTGGTTCTGGATGGGGCTTTGTGCCCAGAGTGCTTCATCCTGCTCGTGGAGGCCTTAGTAGCGTCAGAATCTTTGCCGCTCACTGGCCTGCGGTGCTTGTTGAGGAGGTGTCCTGTTCAGCGGTGCTGGTGGCGGTGGTGTCCTGTTCAGCGGTGCTGGTGGCGGCGGTGTCCTGTTTAGCGGTGCTGGTGGCGGTGGTGTCCTGTTCAGCGGTGCTTGTGGCGGCGGTGTCCTTGGCAGCAGTGCTTGTGGCAGCGGTGTCCTTGGCAGTGGTGCTTGTGGCGGTCTTGTCCGCCATGCAGGTTTTCCCAGACTTGCCTGTTTTACTGTGCCCCTTCCCCACCTTGGATGGTGGCGCAGCTGTCTCCACACTCCCAACTGTACCCCTGGGAGAGGCTTTGGTGGAAGATTTTTTTCCTCTCTCCCGCCGGGCACTGGCCAACTTTTTGTGCTTTTGAGGTGGGGGACTGTCCGTGCTCTGGCTCCTTGGCACACTGGCTGCCAGAAGCCGGTTACTACTGGCACCACTGTCCCCGCAGATGTTGTGGTTGAGTCGCTGGGTTGGGACCTGGAGATGCGGGCCCTAGGAGACTGAAGGGGTAGGCGAGGTGAGGGGAAGAAGTCAAGGTTGGACAGGAAAAGTTTTTGGGACACACTGGAATGGGTAGATGGAGGGGGTTTGGTAGTGGAGGAAGAGGTAGTGGTTGTAGGAGGTGAACGTTTGGTGACTTTGGGTGAAGGTGCATGGGCTGGAAGCTGTCGAGGGGTGGATGGCTGTTGGGTGGGTGTGTGGCTGCATTTGTGTACCTTGGGAGGTGGGCTCACAGACACACTGGGAAAGGACACAGGGGTGTGTGAATGGTAGTGGGGGTGGTGACTGCACGTGAGCGGGATGTGGTAGTGGGTGTGCTGGTGATGGAGGTAGTGGCTGAGGATGTAGTGCATGCAGGTGTGAGTGGAGACGAGACTGGGAGGGAGGAGGGAGACGAGGAGGAGGGGGACACAGTGGAGGCAGTGGCTGTTGGTATGTCTGCATGTGTATGATGCTTGCGTGAGTGCCTGTGGGATGTGTGGTGCTTATGTTTGCCCGAGCTTCCCTTGTGTGTTGACGTGTGTGCATGCTGCTCTGATGGTGTGCTTGGGATAGGCTGAGGTACAGGGGTTTGGGTCTGGGAGGTGGGAGTTGGAGGGGGAAGGCTAGACACAGGGACAATGGCTGCCATCAGTGCTGAGGCCAGAGTCTGAAAAGCTCGCTGATGGGTTGCCTGACCAGAATGAATGCCCTCCAGGTATGCATTGGTCTGTTGCAACTGCCTCTCTACACCCTGGATGGCATTCAAAATGGTAGACTGCCCAACAGTGAGGGACCTGAGGAGGTCAATGGCCTCCTCACTGAGGGCAGCAGGGCTGACTGGGGCAGGGCGTTAGGTGCCTGGGGTGAAGGAGATGCCCACCCTCCTGGGTGAGCGGCCACGGGGCAAATGCTGAGGGGCTGCTGGGAGGGCGGTGCTGGCAGGGGGGTGGCAGCTGTACCTGTAGATGCGGGGGCACAGAGAGGCCTGCCACCGCAAGGGAGCTCCCATCAGAGGAGGAGTCCGTGTTGCTGGTTTCAGCTCCTGTCCCCGCTGTGGAGCTCCCCTCGCCCTCTGTCCCACTGGTGGCTTCTTACTCCGTTGTGTCGCCCTCCAGGGCCATGTGGGATGCAGTTCCCTTCTGCTCCGGTGCCACTGTTCCTCCGCCTGATGATGCTAATGCACACAACCACAGGGAGACCACAAAAAGGGGGGGAAGACAGAAGAAAGACATGTTGAGTGCATCCAATCCCGCTACTGTTGGCAGACACTACAGACACAGAAGCACCCTGCACTACGCCGTGCACTTGGAGTTCCCTAATCAATTACAGGGACATGGGTTACAAGGCTATGCCCGATTGCTGCACACATGGAAGTCACAGAAGCCTGACTAGGTGTAGTTGGCTCTGTACACAGGTGGGGTGGGGTGCCACAGTACGTGCCTTAAGAAGGGACCTTGCCTACTAAACTCGCCCTGACCTAGGGGAACCCACAGCCCACCTCCCCCTCCCACACACCTACAATGCGCGCTGAATCAGCTGAATTAGAGTGTACTCACCCCCTTGTGGCTGCTGTGATGCCCTCAAGCGCCCATCCAACTCCGGGTACGCCACCGCCAGGATCCAGAACATCAGGGGGGTCATGGTGCGACGGGCACCCCTCCCACGTTGGGAGGCTATCCCCAGCTGGGCCTCCGCCGTCTTCTTGCTCCAGCTGCAAATTTCCTCCCATCTTTTCCGGCAGTGGGTGCGCCATCTGTGGTAGATCCCCAGGGTCCGGACTTCCTTGGCGATAGCACGCCAAATATCCTTCTTCTGGTGGGCGCTGACCTATAGGAATAGTACATGGGAAGAGGAGAAGATGTAACCGTCTGCACCGTCACAGTCATTGGCCCGCATCCCTACCCTTGCCATGACGCACATGCACTCACCGTCGTTTCATGCACGCCTCATTCTCCCTCCCCATCTTTCATCCACACCACTCCAAACAGCCATTGCCCATACAGCATGCTCACAGTGTACTCACCTGTTTGTCTGGAGGACCGTAGAGTAACGTGTACTGGGGGAGGACCCCATCCACTAGTTTCTCCAACTCCTCCGTGCTGAAGGCAGGGGCCCTTTCCCCAGACACACGAGCCATTGTCTCTTCCAGACTGAGGGCACAGCAGCACTTGCAGTTTAGGTCCTCTCCTGTCGAAAATCAGGTATCAAGTGATTGAACAGAGAGAAAATGGCGGTGACGTCCAGGGCGGTGCGTACCATCAACGCCGTTGTACATCGTCATTGGCTCCTGGGACCCACAGGGTCGACCGCCTACTGCGACGGTGTACAACGCCAGCACAGTTACCTCATATCCCCTTGTCCCACATTACAGGTCAGGAATCCGCCATTTCAGGGGGCCACATGGCATTATTTTTTACTGCGTCACACATATCTAGGCCTTGCTTAAACACTAATACAGCCATATGTCGATTTAAAAACATTTTCCGAGTAAGTTGTGTTTACGTACCTCAGTGTTGGTTGACTCTCTGCTCGCTGTTCTCCTCCATAGAGCACGTCCGCTGGGGCAGGTGAGGAGATGGCGGTATCCTCCGGTGTACAGATCGCTGGTGGACCTGTCGACAATGGAGGAGCGACTTGTAATTATCACCTACAGACTTGATCGTAGGACAATCCTGGAACTGTGTGCCCAGTTGGAGCCAGACCTGATGTCAGCTATCCGCCATCCCACAGGAATCCCCCCTCTAGTGCAGGTCCTGTCAGTACTCCATTACCTAGCAAGTGGGCCTTTTCAAACAACAGTGGCCAAAGCATCAGGGATGTCCCAGCCTATGTTCTCCAGCATGTTGTCCAGAGTATTGTCTGCCCTGCTGAAACACATGCGCAGCTACATGGTTTTCCCTCAGGTGGAGGATTTGCCTACAGTGAAAGGTGACTTCTATGCCCTGGGACATATCCCCAACATCATAGGTGCCAATGATGGGACACATGTGACCTTGGTCCCCACCCGCAGGAGTGAACAGGTGTACAGAAACCGGAAGAGTTACCATTAGATGAATGTGCATATGGTGTGTTTGGCCGACCAGTACATCTCCCATGTGAACGCCAAGTTTCCTGGCTCAGCGCATGACGCTTACATTCTGAGTAATAGCAGCATCTCTTATGTGATGGGGCAACTCCAGAGGCACTGTGTGTGGCTGTTAGGTGAGCACATGGACCCTATACAGTGTGACTAGGTGTCTGGGTCTGGGGATGTCCCTAAAAGTTAGTGTGTGTCTAACAGATTTCCCTCGACATTTGCAGGTGACTCTGGTTTCCCCAACCTGTCATGGCTACTGACCCCAATGAGGAATCCCAGGACAAGGGCAGAAGAACGATACAATGAGGACCATGGGAGAACTAGGAGGGTTATAGAGGGGACCTTCGGCCTCCTGAAGGCCAGGTTCCAGTGCCTCCATATGACAGGTGGTTCACTATTTTACTCACCAAAGAAGGTGTGCCAGATCATCGTGGCCTGCTGTATGCTTCACAACTTGCCTTTGCGACGACAGGTGCCTTTTCTGTAGGAGGATGGTCCAGATGGAGGTGTTGTGGCAGCTGTGGAGCCTGTAGACAGTGAAGACGAGGAAGCAGAAGAAGAGGACATAGACAACAGGAACACAGTGATGCAGCAATATTTCCATTGAGAGACAGGTAAGAAGACAACACTGCCTGCAACATCTGATTTAATTCTTCTACCTCTCACAGATGTGTGACCTCTGCTTTGTTTCCGCATGGACTAGAGCTGTGTGACATAGGAATGTTGAAATTACATTGGATATAGCATTTTGCCACAGTTATTGCTAATACACATTTTCGAAAGCGCAGACTGACTCCAGTTTGTTTTGTGATTTAAGGGTGTGTATTTAAGTGCTAAATAGTGGGGGGGTTGTAAAATGGTCAGGGGTGATGGTGGAGGAATGTCCATGACAGAGTCCAGTCTATTAGTCTCACAGGTGCATTGTCCAAAGGGGCATAGGAAGTGGAGCTAGGGCAGTTTAAGGTTGGACAGGGTGACAAAGTGGGACAAAATTGACAACAATCAGGGTGGTCTCATTTCTTGGCGGGGGTTTTGGCATTGTTCTCTGTCTTTGTCCTGGATCTCAGGGACCGCTTGAGGGGTGGTTCTCCATCTGCAAGGGGTGGGGTGCTGGTGTCGTGGTCCTGTGGCGGTGCCTCCTGTCCACTAGCGCCGGTGGAGGTGGTGGGCAGTTCATCGTCCAGGCTAGTATCAGGGGCCCCTTGGTGTGCCACAGTGTCCCTTCTGGTGTTTTTTTTCATTTTATTTTTTTTAATTATTTTGTTACCAGGAAAAAAAACAAAAAAAAACAAGATACATTGTCACTTTCAGAAAACAAAACAAAACAAAATCAACCAAATTTATCTAAGAAGCAATCCCCCCAGATCAGAGAATTTTTTAACACTACCTATTCTGCTAGCATATCTCATCTCCTGAAATCTAACTTGCACCATCTTACAATACCATTCTTGACTAGTAGGAGACAGTTCGGAACGCCAATTTCTCAGCAGAAGCGACCTAGCAACCGCAGTGGCTATAAATACGAGCTTCCCCATCTAGAAGAGAGCCTTGCCTTGGGATCGTAGCCCAAGCTCATTAACTGAATGCTGGGAGATATGGATACCGACGCTATAGTTGTTAATATTGCAAAAACTCCTTCCCAATATCCCTGTATACATCGACATGTCGCAGTCATATGGATCCAACCTGCCGCTCCTACTCCCTTGCAGCGAAAACACATATCAGGATGGCCAGTCCCCATACGAGATAGGACCTGCGGGGTTCGATACAATAACCATTTACTGAAAAATATCATTCGGTGCAAGTTAGCCCCTCGAAGCACGGAGAAATTCAGGCGAGTAATGGTCTCCAAGTAGTCACCTGAGACCTCTAGGCCCTCCTGATGAGCCCATTTTGTCTGAGCTTTTGTCCCAAGATCTACTTTGACCCTTTTTGCCAGAAGCCTTCTCCATGACCCTGCATTCCTTATCCAAGGAGGCTCGACCAATTCTGTTACCAATGGCTGGGCATTAATGATAGAATTAACGTCTAAATCCCTCAAAACATATAACAAAATATTATAAGATCCGACCAACAAAACCTTAGTCAGAATATTTAATGGCGTTTCCCAGTTGTACTCAGCTCGAAAATCGCCAATCTTACTGAATGCAATGAGCTACTACCTCTTTACCAAGTCTTCATTAAGCTGAGCCCCGGAATGCAGAAAAATCTGTGAAAGTGGAGTGTCAAAATGTAAAGAAGGAATTGAATATCTTCTAAAAAAGTCTGATCTTCTCTTGAAAAACAATTTAAGAATCTTATAACAAACTTTTTTAGGTGATTTCGCCAAGAGAGCTGGGTTCCGAATATTATGCTCCCTACATATTAATACCCGGAAATCAATAAAAAACCTGGAGCCCGCAAAATGATCTAAATTAAAGCTGGCATAATAATGTGCAAAAAATGCATAATAATAATCTTTGAAATTTTGGAAGGCCAGTCCCCCCTTTTCCTTATCGGCATACAATATACTTAACGCAGCTCGGGCCTTTCGGTTCAGCCAAATAAATGGACGAAATAGTGATTCCAGTTTTCTAAAAACAAATTGCGTTAGAACATACGGAATAGCCGCAAACAAGAAATTTAAAAATGGTAAAATTGACATTCTAATTAATGCAATTCGGCCTAATATATAGAGGGGGAGAGACCCCCAATGAGTCAGCAGAGCCTGAGTTTTCTGGAGTAAAGGAGCAAAATTCAACTCGTAGAGATCCCCTACATTGGCTGAAAATAAATCCCTAAATATCTCTTTGGATTGGCATTTACACATCCTCTTAATTCAGGAAGAAGACAAATAGTAGAAGTACCAGAAAGAATAATATCAGTCTTGCTCATATTAATCTTATAGCCACCAATTTGCTGAAATTCATTAAATAAATTAAAGGCTGCTTCCTGAGAAGAACGTTCTGTGTCTAAAAACAAAATGATATTGTCTGCGTAAAGTTTGATCTTTCCCATTGATTTTAACGGAGGTTGAATCTGACTATGTTGTCTAATTGTAATGGCGAGAGGCTCAATGAAAAGGGCAAATAAAATGGGGGATAAAGGACATCCCTGTCTAGTCCCTCGTTGTATTTGAAGTTGTCCGACACACTTCGAGTTTATAATGATATTGGCCTCAGAGTTTGAGTACAACCTTTGAATTAGTGCGATGACCTGAGAGGGTACCTTATAGCTAGACAAGACTGAGAAAAGTGTGTCCCAGACAACCAAGTCAAATGCTTTTTCCGCATCCAGCAGAAGAATAATGGCAGGGACTTTATTAGTAGCAAAATAATCGAGAGCCTCAGCTAAATAATGTGTGTTTGTAGCCAGTTGTCATCCAGCCACAAAACCATTTTGATCGGGATGCACCAGTTTATTAACTATCCCATTAAGCCTATTAGCCAATAATTTTGTCATTATTTTATGGTCTGAATTTAACAGCGAAATTGGACGGTATGCATTTGGATCCTCCCTGTCCTCATTTTTCTTAAGGAAGCTAACCACGTTTCCTGAATGCCAGGTCTTAGGGATCTGTTTGCCCCGCAGCAAGCCATTAAGTAAGACCAAAAACTCCTCAGCGAATGCATTTATAAAGGTCTTATAGAACTCAGTTGGAAAGCCGTCCGGTCCACAGGTTTTCCTCGTGGGAAGGTTCTTAACAAAGTATAGAATTTGTGGCTTCGTAAATGGCTGAGAAAGTGCCACACAGTCTTCATCTGAGAGACAAGGAATATGGAGGTCCATCAGGAACTTCTCAATAATCCTGGGATCTATAACTGGGGCATCAATATAGATTTGTCTATAATGTTCCAGCATAATTTTATCGAGGTCTCCGGGGTCAGTGCATCTACCCCTGGTGACCGGGCATCTTAGAGCGTGTATGACATTGCCAGCAATACGATCTCGAGCTTGCCATGCCAAGAATTTTCCTGTAAAATTACTCTCTTCGTAGACCTTTTGTTTATAGGTCTGATATTCTATATCCACCTTCTTAAAAAAAAAATCCACCAGCGCTTTCTTGGCAGCTTCGAAGGCCTTCCTATTAGTATCTGATGGGACATATAAATAGGTAGTTAAACATTTTTGAACTGCATCTTCCAATGCAGCAATTTGTTGTCTCAAAAACCGTTTATCAGCTGCCTCTTTGGCAATTACCCAGCCCCTAAAAAAGGCCTTATATGCATCCCAGACTACCGCTGGAGTTGAGGACCCCTGATTGCGTTGAAAAAAATCCCTTATTTCGGCCTGTGAAGTCTGTATCCACCCCTCATCCGAAAGGAGCCAGAGATTAAAAATCCACCTTTTGGTCTGGGCTATATAAGCTGTAGAATAGAGAGAAACTTCCAGCAGCAGAGATTCATGGTCTGAGAGACCAGAGTGCTGGACCGACAGAGATTGATAGCACAATGTTTCTGAAATCAGAAAAAAATCTATGCTCGATGAGCTTTTAAACCGAGAAGTAATACAAGTATATTCCCTTGCATCCGGAGTGTTCGTTCTCCAGGGATCGCACAGCGCCAAAACCTTAACATAATCTTGGAAGATCTTTGCTACTTTAGGCTTGTGCTGTCTTTTACCATAGTATCTAAGACTGGGTCCTGGAGAATTTTGAAGTCCCCTCCAATAATAATTTTTCCTGTCAATTGCAAAAGGGAGTGAAACAGGCCTATATAAGGGGCTGGATCGTCTATCAGAGGAGCATAAAAACTAACAAAAATAAATCTCTCCTTAGCGACTAAACACTGAACCCAGCACCAACGCCCATCGGGATCAGAAAAAAAGTCCAATGGTTGTGCATTAAGGGCTTTGGCTAAAAAAACTGTCACACCTCTATGAGCCGCTGAAGCCGCAGCAACCACTTTAAAATCAGCCATTTTTTTAAACATGCAAAAACCCAAAACTTTATTAAGTGGAATATGGGTCTCTGAAGAAATGTAACTGAGAGACTGAAAGCAGATACCCTTTCCTCGATAGCGGACCTTTTCCTATGGTTGTTTAATCCATTAACATTCCAGGAAAGTATTCTTAATGGAAGAAAAGATTTTGTCATTTATTTATACCTTGAGTTAGTCTCTGTATGGTCCCCCCTAATCTGGAGTGAAATAAACTATCTCAGACATAACAATCCTCTAAAGTGACAATAACGGATCCTGGTGTCCATACCTGTCCCCCCTCTCTCCCCAACCCCCTGTCTTTCCCCCCATCCCTCACCCTCAGTGGCCCACACCTGGAGCCCTCCCGGCCGGACAGCCTGGGGCCACATCCCTCCCCCACCCCCTGTCCCCATTCTTCCCTAGCGTGGTGCCTTGTCATAGCACCCTAGGCCATAGACTAGAGAGACTAAAATAGAATAGGCTGAACATGCGCTGTGGGCAAAAAAAAAGGGGGGGTGAATTCTCTTACAGTATCATTATCCTCATTCTCAGTGTCCTCATAGTCCAATATATCACCCTTGTAGTCTTTTAATACGTTTTTCCGCCCCTTCCCCCGTCCCAGCACCCCTTGCTCGTTCCAGCTGCTCAGAGTTCTGAACTATATGTAACAAGGATTTAGCAGCATCGACTGTGTGAATAAAATTCGAGCGACCCTGAAAAAATACTTCAAGTTTGGATTGTTGCAAAAGACCAGCTTGTGCCTCTGCTTTTTTAAATGCTGGAATCATCTCTTTCAATTGTCTTCTCCGATGCGCTGCCAGCACCAACATGTCTGAGAAAATCTTGAATGCATAGTCGCCGGGGATCTGGAAGAATTAGCTTTCCGGAAAATCTGTTCCTTGATACGAAAGTCACCAAAGTTCATTAGAATAGTGTGAGGATATTTAGAGTTTGGCGGCTGGTCTGCAGGGACCGGGTGGGCCAGCATAATTGTGAGATCTTGGTGCTTGTCCATTAGTCCTGGTAAAACATTACTTTTAATAAGATCAGTTACCAAATCTGTGACTTTCTGGCCGTTTTCACGTCCTTCATGGACTCCCGTGAATCGCAGATTGGATATACGTGATAGATTTTCGGCGTCATCAAGTCGAATCTGTAGTTATAGCAGATCAGCTTGGCATTTTGCCAGCGATGGTTCTACAGTTACCCAGATATCCTCGAGATCGGAGACTCGTTGCTCAATAACCGTGATTCGTGAGTTAAGTTGCTGGATATTACTACTAATCAGGTTCAATTGTGATTCTGTTCTCTGATTTGCATCATCTTGGGAAACTTTCAACGTTTTTAACTTGCTTAATATCTACAGAAGTAAGTTTTCCGGGGGAGCGCTAGTGCTTGCCATATCTTTCGGCCCCTGAGAAAGAGCCCCACTTTGACCATCAAATCCGGAAGACACAGCAGAAGTAGAAGTAGAAATGTGGGCAGAAGATTCAGCTGCTGTTCCTGCCCCACCCCTGCTGATTAACTCGTGCACTGGTAAAGAGGCAGAGCTGTCTACCTGAGGGGCAGGAGTGCAGCTGACAATTGATGCAGGGGTACCTTCCGTATGATTTTTCCCTCCCCCAAACAAGGGATAGAGAGGTCTGGAAGAAGGTCTCATGTCTGTCGTCTGATCACAAGAAGTCTCAGAGCTCCAGTCGGGGGTTGACTGAGTGAGCAACGGAGAGCCTTTGAATGACCCTGGGCTAGGATCTGAATCGGGTGGCAGAGCCCTTGATTCGTCAGATGGGCAGTCCAAGCTGAGAGGAGAGCTTGACAAGTTAGTTACTGAGGATGGTAGATTAAGTGGTAGAGGTGAAATAGGGTTAGAGGCTGAATCCATAGCAGAAGCCTTGTGCAAATGATTGTCTGAAGGCGCGGGGTGTTTCTGTTTGGTGGTACATGTTGCTCTAGGAACCCTGGCAGCAGAGCGGCCTGCATAGTGTGGAGAACGCCACATCTTCCCCAAAACCCACTGTGCAGTGATGAAAGAAAAAAAAAAAGGGGGGGGGGTCCTGCCCTGTTCCCCTCAGGTGCGATTAGATTGAGATATTAGCTGAATATTAAGGGGGGGTCCAGCAGTTCTTACCAAAAAACTAAGACTCAAAATCCATGCATTAATGGAGCTTGCAGGATTCACAGGGGGGCAAAATGGCTGAGAGGAAAAAAAATAAAGAACTTTTTGTCCCCCTTCCTCCTTACTCTTCCTTCAAGTCCAACCCCCCTAGCAACTAGGGTGATAACAAACAGACTCCCCCAGAAAAAAAAGGGGAAGAAAAAAAAAACCCTCTCTTTGTAACAATTATATAACAGTCCTTCCCCTTTTACTGCCCCCCCTCCTCCCTTCCCTCCTAGCTCAGTCTTTCCCCTATTTTTTCTCCTTGAATTATCCCTTAGAGCCTCTGTGTACCGGGCGGGGTGAGGCCGAAGGCTTGGAAATCAGCAAAATCTAGATCAATTATAATGTTTTACCGCCGGCCCCCTCCTCCCCTGGGGCACGTAATCTTGATATCCTGCTTATATCGATAATCCTCCACAGTGAATCTGTCAAAAATACTCAGTTCATGACTTCGCACCCCCCGGTTCTACACCTCCTTGGTTGAAAGATCATTGATTCGGCGTCCTCAATCCTGCCCTGAGGCTGAAACTGCCTTGGCTTCAGCTACCGCGTCCTCTGTATACTGGAGACCGCCTCGCTTCACCTCTGTGTTTCCACATCTCAGAGCATCTAGCTCAGCGTCCCTGGTAACCGCCTCAGAATCAGCTCGGGGGCTGCTTCCGCATTCCCTTCAGTGAATCGCCTATAGCCGCACAGCGCGTCTCATTCTAGCGCTCTCTCTCTCCGTCTATGGCTCAGCCGTAGAGCGTGACGGGAGCTCTTGCGGCCATTTCCCGTGGACTCCAGTCCCTCCTGGTGTTGACGAGTTCCTTCAGCACCCCTACAATGGAGCCCAGGGTGGAATTGATGGATTTGAGTTCCTCCCTGAACCCCAAATACTGTTCCTCCTGCAGCCGCTGCGTCTCCTGAAACTTGGCCAGTACCGTTGCCATCGTCTCCTGGGAATGGTGGTACACTCCCATGATGTTGGAGAGGGCCTTGTGGAGAGTGGGTTCCCTGGGCCTGTCCTCCCCCTGTCGCACAACAGCCCTCCCAGTTCCCCTGTTTCCCTGGGCCTCTGTCCCCTGAACTGTGTGCCTACTACCACTGCCCCCAGGTCCCTGGTGTTGTTGGAGTGGTGGCTTAGCCTGGGTTCCCTGTAGTGGTGGACACACTGCTGCTTGACATGTCCTGGGGACAGAGGTATGGGCCCGCTGGGTGGGTGCTGTGCTGGTCTTTCCAGTGGGGGGAAGCTCTGTAGTGGCCTGTGCCAGTGTGAGGGTAACCGACTATCCTGAGGTCCCAGATGGGCCGGGCTGGTCATCTAGATCCAGTTGGACAGAGCTGCTGCCATCACTGTGGGCCTCTTCTGTGGGTGGAGTGGACATGTCTGGACCCTCCTCTCCGGTGACGTTGGGTAGGGGTCCTGCAGGGGTGTAAAAGCATGATTATTGCATCTGTGTGTGCCATGGTGTGCAATGGGTGGGTGACCCTGTACCCCAGTGCTTGCATTCTTATGTGGGACCTTGTGGGGTAATGGTTTAGGGGGGTGTATGGCTATGTGCAGTGGACATGCTTTGGTGATGGGTATCCATGCTTTGTTGTTTCATGCAGGGCTTGGGTTGGGAAGGGTGGGTTGTGATATTGGGACATCTGTGAGGAGCTGGAGTGATGGGGTGAGGGCGAGGTGGGGGTATGTGATAGCATGCAGGTGGGTGGGGGATGAAGTAGTTAAAGGTTTGACTTACCAGAGTCCATTCCTCCAACTACTCCTGCAAGGGTCTCAGGATGCAGTATAGCCAAGACTTGCTCCTCCCATGTTGTGAGTTCTGGGGGAGGAGGTGGGGGTCCACCGCCAGTCCTCTGACCACAATCTAGTGTCTTGAGACCACGGAACGCACCTTCCCCCGTAGGTCATTCCACCTCTTTCTGATGTCATCCCGTGTTCTTGGGTGCTGTCCCACTGCGTTGACCCTGTCCACGATTCTTTGCCATAGGTCCATCTTTCTAGCTATGGTGGTGTGCTGCACCTGTGAACTGAATAGCTGTCGCTTTACCCGGATGATTTCCTTTACCATGACCCTGAGCTCCTCCTCAGAAAACCTGGTGTGTCATTGCAGTGCCATGGGGTGGTGTGGGTTATGTGTGGGGTGGTGTGTGTTGTGATGTGTGGGGTGATATTTAGAGGTGTGTTGTGTGAGGTGCGTGGATGTTGTGTGAGTGATGGTGTTGAGTGCCTGTGGATGCTGTTCTTTCTGGTGGTGTCTCTCTCTGGCCTTCTGTCACAATTGTTGTCGTAAGGGTTTGTGGGTGATGTGGGTGTGTGTTTTATAGTGTATTCGGTCAGTGGGTGTGGTGTGTGTATATGTATCAGGTGTGTGTATTTGGAATTGTCCAATGTGGTTGTGTTTTGTATATGTGTGTGTATTTTGAGCACGGCGGTGTGTACCTTCAATGGAATACCGCGGTTGAAAGACCGCTGCATGAATTTGTGGGTCGTGATAGTGTGGGTGTATTCCTGCTGGCGTGACGGTGTCGGTTTTGTTACCACCAGTTTATCACTGACCTCTGGTGTGGCGGACTTGTGTGGGTGTCTAGATTTTGGCAGATTCCAAGCTGCGGGTCATAATGGCAGTGGCAGAATTCCGCTGCCGCAGCGGTGTATTGGCGGACTTCTGCACGTCGGTTAGTGGCTTTTACCGCCAATGTTGTAATGACCCCCATAGTAATGTGTTTTATATGTCCTGACAGTGAAATACTGCTAAATTTGTTTTTCACTTTTGCAAGGCCTGTCCCTCTCATATTTTAACATGAAGTCTGCCTTTAAATATGACTAAAGTGTAGATTCCCTTTGGGAGCGGATAGACATGTGGAGTTTGGGGTCTCTGAGCTCACAATTTAAAAATACATCTTTTAGTAAAGTTGATTTTAAGATTGTGTGTTTGAAAATGCCACTTTTAGAAAGTGAGCATTTTCTTGCTTAAAACATTTCTGTGACTCTGCCTGTTTGTGGATTCCCTGTTGGGGTCAGTTTGACAGTTGGGCTGGTTGCACCTCTCACTAGACAGTGACACAAAGGGAATATAAGAAGGGCACACTAAACCACAGACTTTAGAACACTTTTGGAAGCCAAGAGGAACATCTGCCTGGAGAAGAGCTGAAGAGCTGAGGAAGAAGAGGTGCCCTGCCTTTGACTGTGCTTTTGGAGCCATCATGCAGTTGCTGCTTCTGCCTGTGCTAGAAGACAAAGACTGGACTTTGTGTTGCCTTCCTTCTTGAGAAGAACTCTCCAAGGGCTTGATTTAGAGCTTGCCTCCTGTTATTGAAGTCTCAGGGACAGCAAAGACTTCCCTCTGCACCTGGAGCCTCTGCTGAGATGCCTACTCTGCCAAGTGGTGCCCATCCAGTTCCTGGGACCCTGAAAGGAGTAGCTGGAAGGACAAGAGTGAGAAATCCAAGCACAGACCGCCGTGCGGGGAAAAGGTCGAGGCAACTCCGATCTGCGACTGAAAAATCAACGTGCCGCCGGCTTTGCGGCTGAAAATTGATGCTCGTCTTCAGCATGACTTAAAGATCGATGCACGCGGCTGGAGAAACAACGCGTGGCATCGGTGATGAACGCTGGTGAGATCGCAACCCGCGCTACGTGGTTTTCGGATCATTGTGCGGCTGGATTTCTGACACAAACACACCTGGGCGTGTAAAAACAAAGCAAGGCCTGACTGGACCAGAGAGTGCTGACCGCATTGATGCAGCACTCTCCCACGGAGAGAAGAAATGCCACATGCCGACCCAACTGAAGGTCTCGCTCATGAGTGATATCGACGCATCGCAAGGCCGTTTTGATGCACACTCTCCCGTGCGGGGTTATTTTTGACGTGCCCAAGGTACATTTTCAGGATAACAGCATTAGCGTTGTGTTTAAAATTTCATGAAGACTCTTTTTGCATTTTTAATGATAACTTGACTTGTATATTGTGGATTTTTGTCATTTTGACCTGTTTCTTAGTTTAGATAAGTATTTTCTATTTTTCTAAACCTGTGTTGTGTCATTTTGTAGTGTTTTCATTAAGTTACTGTGTGTGTTGGTACAAATACTTTACACCTAGCACTCTGAAGTTAAGCCTACTGCTCGTGCCAAGCTACCAAAGGGGTAAGCAGGGGTTAGCTGAGGGTGATTCTCTTTTACCCTGACTAGAGTGAAGGTCCTTGCTAGGACAGGCGATGACCTGACTGCCAACCAAAGACCCCATTTCTAACAATGGTGTTCAACGGTTGGGATTGAACTTATATTTGTACTTGACATACAGTGATTGAGTGTACACTACTGTTTTGAGTTCAGAACACTAAGGGGGTCATTACAACCCTGGCGGATGGTGTTAAAGCGGCAGTAAGACCCCAAACAGGCCGGCGAAAAAAAAAAGGGAATTATGACCGTGGCGGAAACCGCCAACACAGACAGCCACTTTAATACTGCGACCGCCACGGCAGCACACACAAGCAGCGCGGCGGTTACCACCAACAGACAGACGGGAGACAAAGTACCGGCCACAGTATCACAACCTACCAATCCGCCACCTTTTATGGGGCGGATTCACCGTGGATAAAAACACGACGGAACAGCCATTTCAATGGGAAAACGCTCACCTCTGCACACTCCATGAGGAAGGAGGGCACCATGGAGCAGGAACTCCAAATACTCCCTGCGATAGTCTTCCTGCTTCTGTACGATCATCATCAACGCCGGCGCCGAAGACAACGGTGAGTACTGCACCTACGACATAGGGGAGGGGGGAGGCAAAAGTCAGGGACACACACACGCAACATGCCCACCCCCAGCCCGACCCTCACCCACTACAACACACACACCAATGCACATCCAAACATAACAGTAACAACACCCAAAACCCCCCGGAAGAATGCAAAGACAAAAGGAAATGAGTGCAACCATTGTAATGTATCAAAATACAGTAAGCTAATATATACAGATATATATACACATTCAACAAAATACATCACGATTAGTAGTGCAGGTATGCACCATTCAATGTCCGTGGACCACTGGGCCCAAAATGCATGGGCGAGGCCCACACACGATACCTGAGCAAAACAGAGAGAACACTGCAGGGGCATCAGATCGAAATACAACAGGCACCTCAGGGGGAAGGGAAGGGGGGGCACCTCAGCCAGATGACAGCACCACGCCAGATCCACGAGGGGGCTCCATGCCCATTGATGGATCCTGGGGAGTGCAAAGACACAGTCTCTCAAGTCTCTGCAGTGGGTGGGTTGCCCACTGTACCATCCTGGGGAGTGCAAAGCCACAGTCTCTCAAGTCTCTGCAGTGGGTGGGTTGCCAACTGTACCATCCTGGGGAGTGCAAAGCCACAGTCTCTCAAGTCTATACAGTGGGTGGGTTGCCCACTGTTCAATCCTGTGGAGTGCAAAGCCAAAGTCTCTCAAGTCTCTACAGTGGGTGGGTTGCCCACTGTACCATCCTGGGGAGTGCAAAGCCACAGTCTCTCAAGTCTCTGCAGTGGGTGGGTTGCCCACTGTACCATCCTGGGGAGTGCAAAGCCACAGTCTCTCAAGTCTCTGCAGTGGGTGGGTTGCCCACTGTACCATCCTGGGGAGTGCAAAGCCACAGTCTCTCAAGTGGATGCTGTTCTCCACTGGTTCTGGAGGGGGACTGGTGCCCAGAGTGCTTCATCCTGTTAAGGACTGAGGTAGTGGATGCTGTTCTCCACTGGTTCTGGAGGGGAACTGGTGCCCAGAGTGCTTTATCCTGTTAAGGATTGAGGTAGTGGATGCTGTTCTCCACTGGTTCTGGAGGGCGACTGGTGCCCAGAGTGCTTCATCCTGTTAAGGACTGAGGTAGTGGATGCTGTTCTCCACTGGTTCTGGAGGGGGACTGGTGCCCAGAGTGCATCACTCTCCCCGTGACGGTCCCAGTTCCGTCACTGCCCCTGCCGCACATGGGCTAGCGGTGCTTGAGTTGGCAGTCTTTGCCCTGTTCAGCGGTGCTTGCCCTGTTCAGCGGTGCTTGCCATGGCGGTCTGTGCCCTGTTCAGCGGTGCTTGCCATGGCGGTCTGTGCCCTGTTCAGCGGTGCTGGACTTTGCAGTTTCTGACCTGTTCAGCGGTGCTTGCCATGGAGGTCTTTGCCCTGTTCAGCGGTGCTTGCCCTGTTCAGCGGTGCTTGACTTTGCTGTCTCGGACCTGTGCAGGGGTGCTTAACATGGCGGATCCTCATTGCCCAGCGGGGCTGCGGCTGCCGGGGCCCTCTTGGGACTGCCCTCCTGGGCACTGACTCTGGCGGTGGTCTCCTGACCAGTGACGATGGGACTGCCATCCTGGGCACTGACTCTGGCTGTGGTCTCCTGACCAGTGACGATGGGACTGCCCTCCTGGGCACTGACTCTGGCGGTGGCCGCCTGGCCAGTGACGATCGGGCTGGCGGTGGCCTCCTGGGCAGTGGGGATGATGGCGGCCTTCTCGGCCGTGCTGCACTTCCCAGACTTTGGCACTTTCTTCTACCCCTTCCCCACCTTGGGAGGAGTCACAGCTGATTCGACACTCCCCCCGGGACCCTTGTGAGCGGCTTTGCCGACTGGAGTCTTCCCCCTATCCCGTCGGGCACTGTCCCACTTCTGGTGCTTCACGGGGGGGACTGGCTGTGCTTTGGCTCCGTGTCACACTGGCTGCCTGGTGCACTCCACATACCTCTAACAGGCACCACTGGTACCGGAGATTTGTTGGCTGAGGTGCTAGTACGGGACCTATGAATTGGAGGGGGGGTGGTGGGAAAGAGGTCAACATTGCTCAGGAAAAGTTTCTTAGGAAAACTGGTACGGGTAGCTGGAGGAGGTTTGGGAGTGGAGGAAGAGGTGGTGGTTGTAGGAGGTATAACTTTTGATGATTTGGGTGTAGGTGCATGTTCTGGAGGCTGTCGTGAGGTGGATGGATGTTGGGTGTGTGTGTGCCCGCGTTTGTGTACTTTGGGAGGGGGCATCACAGACACACTGGGAGAGGACACAGTGGACGTGTAAATGGTAGTGGGGGTGGTGAGTGCAGGTGAGCGGGGTGTGGTGGTGGGTGTGCTGGTACAGGTCCTAGTGGCTGTAGTGGTAGGGTATGCAGGTGAGAGTGTAGACAACACTGGGAGGGAAGAGGGAGAAGACGAGGAGGGGGACACAGTGGAGGCAGTGGAAGTTGCTGTGTCTGTATGTGGGTGATGCTTGTGTGAGTGCCTGTGGGATGTGTGGTGCCAATGTTTGCCTGAGCTTCCTTTGTGTGTTGACGTGTGTGCAGGCTGGTCTGATGGTGTGCTTGGGATAGGCAGAGGTACAGGGGATTGGGTCTGGGTGGAGGAAGTTGGAGGGGGGAAGGCTAGAGACAGGGACAATGGCTGCCATCAGAGCTGAGGCCAGAGATTGCAGGGTTCGATGAAGGGCAGCCTGACCAGAATGAATGCCCTCCAGGAATGCATTAGTGTGTTGCAACTCCCTTTCTACACCCTGGATGGCATTCACAATAGTAGACTGCCCAACAGTGAGTGACCTGAGGAGGTCAATGGCCTCCTCACTGAGGGCAGCAGAGGTGACAGGGGCAGGGGCTGAGGTGCCTGAGGTGAAGGTGATGCCCACCCTCCTGGGTGAGCGGGCACGGGGCGAAGGATGAAGGGCTGCTGGGAGGGCGGTGCTGGTAGAGGGGGTGGCAGCTGTACCTGTAGAAGTGGGGGGCACAGATTTTGCCGCCACCACAAGGGAGTTCCCATCGGAGGACGAGTCCGTGTCGCTGGTTTATTCAGAGTCCGTGGTGTGGCCCTCCATGGCCATGTGGGATGCAGCTCCCTCGTGCTCCGGTGCCCCTGTACCTCCGCCTGATGATGCTGATGCACAAAAGAACAGGGAGAGCACAAAAAGTGGGGGGACGACAGAGGAAAGACAGGTTGAGTGCATGGCTTACCGCTACCGTTGGTGGACAATACAGACACAGCAGCCCTCTGCACTACGCCGCGCTGTTGGGCTCTACTGATGCAGTTCCTGGGATATGGCATACATGGCTATGGTGGACATCAGCACACATAGATGACATAGGGGCATGGATACCTGTGCTTGGCACTCTACAGAGGTGGGGTGGACTGCCACATGGCCTGCATGACGGAGGGGCCTAGCCTTCGGAACTCGCCCTTGCCTAGGGAAACCCACAGCCCTCCTCCCCCACCAGACACCTTCACTGCGCGCAAAGTCCGCAGAATGATGTTGTACTCACCCCTTTGTGTCTGCTGTGATGCCCCTCAAGCACCCATCCATCACAGGGTAGGCCACCGCCAGGATCCGGAACATCATGGGGGTCATGGTGCGACGGGCACCCCTCCCACATTGGGAGGCCATCCCCAGCTGAGCCTCCGCCGTCTTCTTGCTCCAGCGGCGAATGTCCTCCCATCTTTTACGGCAGTGGGTGCTCCGTCTCTGGTGGACCCCCAGGGTCCAGACGTCCTTGGCGATGGCACGCCAAATAGCCTTCTTCTGGTGGGCGCTGGCATACATGACATGTACAGGGGAAGAAGAGAAGTCATTACCAACTGCACCGTCGAAGTGAGTGGCCCACATCCCTGCCCTTGCCATGTGGCACATGCATTCACAGTCCTTCATGCTCGCAGAACTCTGCCCCCTTCCTTCTTACAACCAGCCCTCTCCACCCAGGCATAGCCCATACAACTTGCACCCTATGTACTCACCTGTTGGTCTGGAGGACCGTAGAGTAGCGTGTACTGGGGGAGGACCCCGTCCACGAGCTTCTCCAACTCCTGTGCAGAGAAGGCAGGGGCCCTTTCCCCAGACGTACGAGCCATCGTCTCTTCCAGACCGAGGTCACAGCAGCACTTGCAGTATAGGTCCTCTCCTGTCGAAGATCAGGTATTGAGTGATTCAACAGATAGAAAATGGCGGTCACGTCTGCGGCGGTGATGTCCACGGCAGGTGCGTATCATCACCGGCGGAGCACTTCATCATTGGCTCCTGGGACCTATAGGGTCCAATGTTAACCAATGCAGCATTGCGCAGCGGTCTTCGACCGCCTACCGCGATGGTGTACAATGCCAGCGCAGTTACCTCACATCCCATTGTTCCACTTTAGAGGTCAGGCAGCCGCCATTTCAGGGGCCCACATGGCTTCATTTTCAACTGCGTCAGACATACCTAGGCCTGGACTCAACACACTTACAGACAACTTTTTGGATTATGTTTTGTGTTCTGTGTAGCTGTGGGTACATACCTCTGAGTTGCTTGACTCTGTGGTCGCTGTTGTCCTTCCTAGGCACCGTTAGCTGGGACATGTGAGGAGATGGCGGAATCCTCCGGTGTACCCACCGCTGGTGGACCTGTTGACAATGGAGGAGCAACATTTAATCATCACCTACAGGTTTGACCGTGCCACAATCCAGGAACTGTGTACCCAGTTGGAGCCTGACCTGATGTCAGCAATCCGCCATCCCACAGAAATCCCCCCTCAAGTGCAGGTGCTGTCAGTGCTCCATTTCCTTGCAAGTGGGTCTTTTCAAACGACAGTGGCCATGGCATCAGGGATGTCCCAGCCTATGTTTTCCAACAAGTTGTCCAGAGTGTTGTCTGCCCTGCTGAAACACATGAGGAGCTACATAGTTTTCCCTCAGGTGGAGGATTTGGCTACTATTAGAGGTGACTTCTATGCCCTTGGACATATCCCCAACATCATAGGTGCCATTGATGGGACCCATGTAGCTCTGGTCCCCCCCCACAGGAGTGAACAGGTGTACAGGAACTGGAAGAGTTATCATTCCATGAATGTACAGATGATATGTTTGGCAGACCAGTACATCTCCCAGGTAAATGCTATGTTCCCTGGCTCTGTGCATGACGCCTACATCCTGCGGAATAGCAGCATCCCTTATGTGATTGGTCAACTCCAGAGGCACCGGGTGTGGCTATTAGGGGACTCTGGTTACCCCAACCTGTCATGGCTACTGACCCCAGTGAGGAATCCCAGGACCAGGGCAGAGGAACGCTACAATGAGGCCCATGGGCGGACTAGGAGGGTTATCGAACGCACCTTTGGCCTCCTGAAGGCCAGGTTCAGGTGCCCCCATATGACACGTGGTTCCCTATTCTACTCACCAAGGAAGGTGTGCCAGATCATCATCGCCTGCTGTATGCTTCACAATCTTGCTTTGCGACGCCAGGTGCCTTTTCTGCAGGAGGATGGTCCAGATGACGGTGTTGTGGCAGCTGTGGAGTCTGTGGACAGTGATGAGGAGGAAGCAGAGGAAGAAGACATTGACAACAGGGACTCAGTCATACAGAAATATTTCAAGTGACACACAGGTGAGAACACTTTCTTGCCTACTACAAGTACTTTCACACTTCTACCTTTATCCTGTCTGTCTATTTCAAGCAGTATTTGGTAACTGAGTTGTACATATCCATTACTGTTTCACAGGTGTGGTTACCAACGTGTGTCATCTGCTTGCATCCTTCATGGACTTGTGATGTGTGACATAGGTATGTTGACATTACATTTGAAAACGCATTTTGTCACTGTCATTGCTAATTCACATTTTCTAAATCACAGTCTCACTCCAGATTGTTTTGTGCTTCAAGGGTGTTTATTGAAGTGCTAATTATTGGAGGGGGTGGTAAAATGGTGATGGGTGATGGTGGAGGAATGTCCATGGTAGAGTCCAGTCTATTAGTCTCATAGGTGCACTGCCCATATGGGCATAGGAAGTGGAGCTGGGGCAGTTCCAATATGGACAGGGTTACAAAGTGGGCAATCGTGCTCTGTCCTGTTCCTGGATCTCAGGGACCGCTTGCGGGTGGTTCTCCGTCTGCAGGGGGTGGGGTGCTGGTGTGGGCGTCCTGTCCACTAGCGCCGGCGGAGGTTGTGGGCAGTTCATCGTCCATGCTAGTGTCAGGGGCCCCTTGGAGTGCCACGGTGTCCCTCATGGTGTTCTGTATGTCCTTCAGCACCCCTACGATGGTGCCCAGGGCGGAGATGATGGTTCTGAGTTCCTCCCTGAAATACTGTTCCTTCTGCAGGCGCTGGGTCTCTTGAAACTTGCCCAGGACCGTAGCCATCGTCTTCTGGGAGTGGTGGTATGCTACCATGATGGAGGAGAGGGCCTTGTGGAGAGTGGGTTACCTTGGCCTGTCTGCCCCCTGTCGCACAGCAGCCCTTCCAGTTCCCCTGTGTTCCTGTGCCTCGGTCCCCTGGACCGTGTGCCCACTACCACTGCCCCCAGGTCCCTGTTGTTGTTGGGGTGGTGGGTTATCCTGGGTTCCCTGTAGTGGTGGACACACAGCTGATTGACGTGTCCTGGGGACGGAGGTATGGGCCCGCTGGGTGGGTGCTGTGCGGGTGTTTCCAGAGGGTGGAAGGTCAGTGTTGGGCTGTGCCAGTGTGAGGGGAACTGACTGTCCCGAGGCCCACGATGGTCCGGGCTGGTCATCTGGATCCAGTTGGCCAGAGCTGCTGTCATCAGCTGCTGGTAGAGATGTCTGGACCCTCCTGTCTGGTGACGTTAGGTAGTGGTCCTGCAGGGGTGTAAAAGCATGATTATTGCATCTGTGTGTGTCATGGTGTGCAATGGGTGGGTGAGCGTGTACCCCAGTGCTAGCATTCCTGTGTGGGGGCTTGTGTGACGATGGTTGGGGGGGTGTTATGGGTATGTGCAGCGGGCATGCTTTAGTGAGGGGTGACCATGCTTTGTTGTGTCATGCAGGGCTTAATGTTGGGATGGGTGGTTTGTGTTATTAGTACATTAGTGAGGAGTTGGAGTGATAGGGGAGGGGGTGAGGGTGGGGTGTGTGATAGCATGCAGGTAGGATGGGGGATATGATAGTTAAGATTTGACTTACCAGTGTCCATTCCTCCACCGACTCCTCTGAGGCCCTCAGGATGCATAATGGTCAAGTTGTTAGTTGTGGGGGAGGAGGTGGGGGTCCGCCGTCAGTCCGCTGAACCGCGATGTTGTGCCTGGAGACCACGGAACGCACCTTCCCCCGTAGGTCGTTCCACTTCTTCCTGATGTCGTCCCGATTTCTTGGGTGCTGTCCCACTGTGTTGACCCTGTCCACGATTATTAGCCATAGCTCCATCTTCCTAGCTATGGAGGTGTGCTGCACCTGTGATCCAAATAGCTGTGGCTCTACCCGTACGATTTCCTCCACCATGACCCTGAGCTCCTCCTCTGAGAACCTGGGGTGTCTTTGCCGTGCCATAGGGTGGTGTAGGTGATGTGTGGGATGGTGTATGTGGTGATGAAGGTGGTGATGTGTAGTGGTGTGGGGTGTTTGGTGCATGGATGTTGTGTGGGTGATGGTGTCGTGTGCTTCTGTGTGGTGGGGTTGTCTATGCTGTGCTCTCTCTCTCGCCTTCATCAATAATTTTTGGTCGTAGGGGTTTGTGGGTGATGTGGGTGTGTGTTTTATATTGTGTTGGGTGTGTGGGAGTGGTGTTTGTATGTGCATGAGGTGTGTGTATTTCGAATTGTCCAATGTGACGGTGTTTTGGAGATGTGTGTGTATTTTGAGCGCGCCGGTGTGTACCGCCAATGGAATACTGCGGTTGAAAGACCGCCGCGTGGATTCGTGGGTCGTGATAGCATGGGCGTGTTTCTGTTGGCGTGATGGTGGAGGTTTTGTTTTCGCCAGTTCATCACTGACCTTTGGTGTGGCGGACTTGTGTGGGTGTCTGAATTTTGGTGGATTCCGAGATGTGGGTCATAATAGCTGTGGCGGATTTCTGCGGCTGCAGTGGCGTATTGGCGGTCTTCTGCATGGCGGTAAGCGCCTTTTACCGCCAATGTTGTAATGAGCCCCAAAGTGACCACATTTTACTTGTCTTGTGATTTTTGCTTTTTTCTCTTTGGGACTTCATTTTGTTCTACTTCATGCTGATCCCTTGATTGACGTTTTTGTGAAACTTCATTTGGGAACTTAAATTTCTGCCTTTGAAACTTTGTACTTTTCTAAATCTTCATCATGTCTCAATCTGGAGATGCATCAGCTGGAGTTGCTTTTGACATAGAGAAAGTGGAGAGCTACACAGTGGTTCAGTTGAAGCAATTCTGCCTGTCCCATTAAGAGCTCATTCAAGAAGGAGGAGCTGCAAAAGGCGCTGAGGGCCTAGGTGACAGCCGAAGAAGCTGAGGGGCACACAGATGTTGAGCAGGAAGGGGATCAGGAGGTGCAAGTCACTCACAATGATGTAGTGGGTGGGCCTGTTATGTCTAGGGAGAGACATCCTTAGGGGATGCTCCGAATCTCACCTGCACTATCAGGAAGGATGCCCTACTCACAAGATATGGTCTCACCCCTGAGCAGTGTAAGGATAAGGTTAGGTCCTATAAGAAGAAGTAATCCCAAACATGATTGAAATGTGTTGATTCTTATTTCAGGTCACGGATTGGTTGGGTGAAGGGCAGTAAGATAACTACATATGAAGGGATTTACAATCTGATTGCTTGGGAGCACTTGCACCAGCACCTTATTAACAGCAGGCTGACTGATCCCAGGAAGCTTGTGCAAGAAGCGGACCACTGGGAGAGCACCAGGGTCTAAAAGAGGTATGGGGGAGACCACGCCAAGGGTGGGCAGGATCCCTCTCAGAAGAAAGGGGGAGTAAGGGTAAACAGGAAGAATATCTTTAATGGGCCCCAAACTGATTCCCGGGGTAAAGATTCCCATCCCCCCAGTGAGAAGAAGCCATGGGTCTCCAATGGCAAGCCAGTGGCAGGGGTACCCCCACGTAAGTGACCAGGTAAATCATGTGCAGGAGGGACCCCAAATGCCCCAAGTGTACACTGACACCCACTGGTGCACCGTCCCAGGGTTTGGCTAGTGTAGCGCTTGGGGAGGAGTTGGTTCCAGGTGGGTGGGAGCCAACTGAGATGACCCTTGTCTCACTAGGGGCAGTGAGATGGTCCACAGAGCCCTCGTCCTTGATAACACTAAGAAGTACAGGTAGTGGGTGACCATCAATGCACAGAGGGTGAAGGCTCTATGAGACACAGGAGCCAGTGTGACTACAGTGAGGAGTCAGCTGGTGTCTGAAGATTTATCTCCGGGTTCTTCACTAAGTAGTTGCAGTGGACAACTCAGAGCGCCTGTGCAGAGTGGTACAGGTGCCCTTTGAATGGGGGGGTCTCAGGTTCCTTGAAAGTAGCTGTGAGTCCAACCATGCCTGTAGATTGTTTGCTTGGCAATGACCTGGAGGATTCCCCTTGGAAGGAGGTGGAACATGGGTCACACTTGGAGATGTTGGGTCTTTCTGGGTGGGTATGCATATCTACCAGGTCAATGACAGCCTGTCAGGGTGGGCAAGAGCCCCTGGAGCCTGGAAAAGTGGCCCAGGGGACTGCTAAAAAGAGGAAGGGCAAAGGGCATGGGAAACTGCTCCCAGAATTCCCCACGGTCTCGGAGGAGGTGGCGTCCAAGGCTGATTTCCCGGAGCCTACAGGGGAACAGGTGGCTGATCTGGGTGAGGTCCCTAAGCTGTTGCAGTGGCAGCAGGAAAGGGGGCCAACCAGGGAAGTATTCTGTGCAGCACAGAGGACATGCCCTACTCGGGAGGGTTTGCGGCACCAGGCTGCAGACCAGGCGGCTGGCAAGCAGCCAGGATCACACCTGATCTATTCGGAGGATGACCTCCTGTATAGTGAGCCTAAGGTTCCAGAGCCTGGGTCAGCCCATGTGCTGGTGGTGCCCCAGTACTTCAGGGCCTTCCTACTGGGGGTTGGCTAATGATGTGCCTTTAGCTGGACATTTAGGGCAGGACAAGACCTTTGAGAGGCTTGTCACCCACTTTTACTGGCCCCTAATGCGTAGGCACTCAGATGCACATTGCAGGTCTTGCCAGACTTGTCAGTCAAGTGGCAAGAGTGGGGGAAATGTAAGGCTCCCCTTCAACCTTTACCTGTTGTCAGTAGTCACATTGAGATGGTAGGTATTGACATTGTGGGGCCTCTGGATCCCAAGACAAACATGGACAACAGGTTCATCCTGGTCTTGGTGGACCATGCCACCTGGTACCCAGAAACCATTCCTCTGAGGTCAATCACTTCCTCTGTGGTGGGTCGTGCTTTGATGTTGTTTTTTTTACCCGCATGGGGTTACCCAAGGAAATGTTATCCCATAGGGGTGCCAACTTCATATCCACATATATGAAGTCTCTCTGGAAGGAGTGTGGGGGTACCTACAAGTTCACCACCCCCAAAGTAATGGGCTGGTTGAGAGGATCAACCGCACCTTGAAAGGCATGATTATCGGCCTGTCAGAGCCCTTGAGGTAAAAGTTGGACGTCCTTTTGCCATGCCTTCTGTTCGCTTACAGGGAGGTGCCTCAAAAGGGACTTGGGTTTAGTCCCTTTGAGCTCATCTATTGCCACCCTGTTAGGGGACCTTTAAGTCTGGTCAAGGAGGCTTTGGAAAAAGCTCCTAGTAACCCCCTGTGAGAAGCTAGCTTCTTTCTAGCTTTGTTACCCCCACTTTTAGTCTGTTTGTGAATATATGTCAGTGTGTTTTTACTGTCTCACTGGGATCCTGCTAGCCAGGACCCCAGTGCTCACAGTGAAAACCCTATTTGTCAGTGTGTTTTATTTGTCTCACTGGGATCCTGCTAGCCAGGACCCCAGTGCTCATAGTTTGTGGCCTGAATGTGTTTACCTGTGTAGTGCCTAGCTGTGTGACTGAGGCTCTGCTAATCAGAACCTCAGTGCTTATGCTCTCTCTTTGACTTTAAATTTGTCACTATAGGCTAGTGAACATGTTTACTAATTTCAATTGGCACACTGGAACACCCTCATAATTCCCTCGTATATGGTACCTAGGTACCCAGGGTATTGGGGTTCCAGGAGATTCCTATGGGCTGCAGCATTTCTTTTGCTACCCATAGGGAGCTCAGACAAACCTTTACACAGGACTGCCACTGCAGCCTGAGTGAAATAACGCACATGTTATTTCACAGCCATTTTCACTGCACTTAAGTAACTTTTTGCTGAAGGTTAGGTGCAAACATACTAAGTGTGAGGGCACCCTTGCACTAGCAAAGGTGCCCCCACATAGTTCAGGGACATTTGCCCGGACTTTGTGAGTGCGGGGACACCATTACACGTGTGCACTACATATAGGTCAATACCTATATGTCGCTTCACAATCGTAACTCTGAATATGGCCATGTAACATGTCTAAGATCATGGAATTGTCCCCCCATTCCAAATCTGGTATTTGGGTGCCAATCCCATGCATCCCCGGGGCTCCAGCATAGTCTCTCGGGGGTTTTCACTACAGCTATCTCTGCTGCCAACCCACAGACAGGCTTCTGCCCTCCTGGGGTCTGGGCAGCCCAGTCCAAGAAAGGCAGAACAAAGGATTTCCTCTGAGAAAGGGAGTTACACCCTCTCCCTTTGGAAATAGGTGTTAAGGGCTGGGGAAGAGTAGCCTTCCCCAGCCTCTGGAAATGCTTTGAAGGGCACCGATGGTGGCCTCCTTGCATAAACCAGTCTACACTGGTTCAGGGATCCCCCAGCCCCTGGTCTGGTGCAAAACTGGACAAAGGAAAGGGGAGTGACCACTCCATTGTCCATCACCACCCCAGGGTTGGTGCCCAGAGCTCCTCCAGTGTTCCCAGACCTCTGCCATCTTGAATGCAGAGGTGTGAGGGCACAATGGAGGTCTCTGAGTGGCCAGTGCCAGCAGGTGACGTCAGAAACCTCTCCTGATAGGTACTTACCTGGTTAGGTGGCTAATCCTCCTCTGAGGGCTATTTAGGGTCTCTCCTGTGGGTTTCTCTTCAGATAAAGAATGCAAGAGCTCACCAGAGTTCTTCTGCATCTCTCTCTTCAACTTCTGCCAAGGATCGACCCCTGACTGCTCCAGGACGCCTGCAAAACCGCAACAAAGTAGCAAGATGACTACCACCAACATTGTAGCGCCTAATCCTGCTGGCTTTCTTGACTGTTTCCTGGTGGTGCATGCTCTGAGGGCTGTCTGCCTTCACCCTGCACTGGAAGCCAAGAACAAATCTCCTGTGGGTCGATGGAATCTTCCCCCTGCTAACGCAGGCACCAAACTTCTGCATCACCAGTCCTTTGGGTCCCCTCTCATCTTGACGAGCATGGTCCCTGGAACACAGGAGCTGGATCCAAGTGACCCCGACAGTCCAGTTGTCCTTCTGTCCAAATTTGGTGGAGATAAGTCCTTGGCTCCCCACACCAGACAGTAATCTTGTGTACTGCATGAACTGCAGCTGCTAGGGCTTCGGTGCACTTTTGCAAGGAATCCTTTGTGCACAGCACAGCCCAGGTCCCCAGCACTCCGACCTGCATTGCTCAACTCGCTGGGTTGACCACCAACTTCGTGGGACCCTCTTTTGTAGTGTTGAGATGACCACTGTGCTCAGATTTCTCGAACACCTGTTCAAGTGCTTCTACGGGTGCTGCCTGCTTCTGCATGGGCTCTCTGTGCTGCTGAGCGCTCCCTCTGTCTCCTCCTCCAAGGGGCAACTCTGTGTCCTCCAGCAGGCCGTGCAACATCTTCTGTGCAAAGGAGACGTTCCTGGCATCTTCCGTTGTTGCAGAATCTTCAGCTTCTTCCACCCAGAGGCAGCCCTTTTGCACCTTCATCTGGGGATTAGTGGGCTCCTGCCCCCCCAGACACTTTCGTGACTCTTGGACTTGGTCCCTCCTTTACAGGTCCTCAGGTCCAGGAATCTGTCTTCAATGCTTTGCAGTCAGTTGTTGTCCTTGCAGAATCTCCTATCACGACTTTAGTGTGTTTCTGGGGAAGTAGGGTAATTTTACTCCTACTTTTCAGGGTTTTGGGGTGGGGACACCCTTAGTGTTTTCTTACACTCCCAGTGACCCTCCACACACTACACTAGGCCTGGGGTCCATTCGTGGTTTACATTCCACTTTTAGAGTATATGGTTTTGTTGCCCCTAGGCCTATTGCATCCTACTGCATCATATTGTATTCTACAGTGTTTGCACTACTTTTCTAAATGTTTACTTACCTGATTTTGGTTTGTGTGTATATTTGTGTATTTTACTTACCTCCTAAGGGGGTATATCCTCTGAGATATTTCTGACACATTGTCACTAAAATAAAGTACCTTCATTTTTAGTAACTCTGAGTATTGTGATTCTTATGATATAATGCTATATGATAGAAGTGGTATAGTAGGAGCTTTGCATGTCTTCTAGTTCAGCCTAAGCTGCTCTGCTGTAGCTACCTCTATCAGCCTAAACTGCTAGAACACTACTAATCTACTAATAAGGGATAACTGTACCTGGCACAAGGTGTAAGTACCGTCAGGTACCCACTATAAGCCAGGCCAGCCTCCTACACCCCCCAGGATGTATTCAGTTACATGCTGGCTCTGAGAAACCAGACTGCCCGCTTCAGGAGTCTCGCACAGGAGAACCTGGAAGCAAGCCAGGAGGACATGAAACGCTGGTATGACAAGAATGCCACTCTGGTCGAGTTTCAACCTGAACAAAAAGTGTGAGTGATGCACCAGTGGAGTCTAGGGCGCTCCAAGACAAGTGGACTGGGCTATTTGAGATGGTGGAGCGCAAGAGTGAAGTCACCTACCTGGTGGACTTGCATTATCCAAGGAACCCTTTAAGGGTCCTGCATGTTAACTGCCTCAAGCCACACTATGAGTGGACTGAACTGTTCATGCTCCTTGCAACAGATGATGGGATAGAGGAGGAGAGTTAGGGGGTGATTCTGATTCTGGTGGGCGGCGGAGGCCGCCCGCCAGAATTCCGCCCCCATTATACCGCTCCGCGGTCAGAAGACCGCTGAGGGTATTATGAGTTTTTCCCTGGGCTGGCGGGCGGTCTCCAAAAGACCGCCCGCCAGCCCAGGGAAAAACTCCCTTCCCACGAGGATGCCGGCTCGTAATCGAGCCGGCGGAGTGGGAAGGTGCGACGGGTGCAGTGGCACCCGTCGCGTATTTCAGTGTCTGCAAGGCAGACACTGAAATACTTTGCGGGGCCCTCTTTCGGGGGCCCCTGCCGTGCCCATGCCGTTGGCATGGGCACGGCAGGGGCCCCCAGGGGCCCCGCGACCCCCCCTACCGCCATCCTGTTCATGGCGGCTTTCCCGCCATGAACAGGATGGCGGTAGGGGGGGTCAGAATCCTCATGGCTGCGGAGCGCGCTCCGCAGCCATGGAGGATTCAAACGAGCAGCGGAAAGTCAGCGGGAGACCGCTGACTTTCCGCTTCTGACCGCGGCTGAACCGCCGCGGTCAGAATGCTCGTTGGAGCACCGCCAGCCTGTTGGCGGTGCTCCCGTGGTCGGTGGCCCTGGCGGCCAGTATGACCCCCTGAGTCTCTTCCTGACCTCCTGTCTGCAGGAGAGAAAGATGGGTCTGTGGAGAGAGTGATCCTCTCCCCCTCCCTGACTGAAGAGCAGCAGAGGGACTGTCGCCAGGCGTTGGGACAGTTTGCCTCACTGTTTTCCCTGATCCCAGGGGACACACACTTGTGCACTCATGACGGGGACACTGGTGGACAGTCCACCCATTTAACAGATTGTTTACAGAGTAACTGACAGGGTCAGGGCTTGCATTAAGGATGAAGTATCCAAAATGTTAACCCTAGGAGTTATTGAGCATTCCAGCAGTCCTAGGGCCAGCCCAGTGGTACAGGTCCCAAAGGCTGCTGCACCTGGTGCCACTCCAGAACTCAGGTTCTGTGTGGACTACCGGGGACTCAATGCAGTCAGCAAGATTGACGCACACTCCATCCCCGAGCTGATGAGATCATCGACCGGTTGGGAGCTGCCAAGTACCCCAGCACGTTTGACTTAACGTCTGGGTACTGGCAGATTGCCTTAACTGAGGGGGCCAAGGAGAGGTCAGCATTTTCTACCCCAGATGGACACTTTCAATTTAAAGTGATGCCATTTGGGATGAAGAATGCCCCTGCCACCTTTCAGAGGTTGGTCAACCAGGTGTTTGCTGTGCTGGATGAATTCAGTGCTGCTTACTTGGATGACATTGCTGTGTTTAGTTCCACATGGGAGGAACATCTGTAACACTTCTGGAGAGTGTCATAGGCCCTGCAGAAGGCAGGCCTCACTATTAAGGCAAGCAAGTGCCAAATAGGGCAGGGTTCTGTGGTGTACTTGGGACGTACTCAAGTGGGGAGTGGCCAGGTGGCACCCCTACAGCCAAAGATTGATACCATTCTGGCTTGGGAGCCTCCCAAGACCCAGACTGAAATGAGAGCCTTCTTGGGTCTCACAGGATACCACAGGAGGTTTGTCAAGGGCTATGGTACCATTGGTACCATTGTTACCCCCTTGACTGAGTTGACTTCTAAGAAGCAACCGATGAAGGTGATCTGGACAGAGACTTGCCAGACTGCTTTTGATGCCCTGAAGGCTGCCATATGGACAGCACCTGTGCTGAAGGCACCTGACTACTCCAAGGAGTTTGTTGTGCAAACAGACGCCTCAGAGTATGGTATTGTAGCAGTACTCTCACAGCTTAATGAAGAGGGCCTAGATCAACCGTTAGCCTTTATTAGCAGGAGGTTACTTCCCAGGGAGCTTAGGTGAAGTGTCATAGAATGTGAAGCATTTGCTGTGGTCTGAGCGCTGAAGAAGCTAAGACCCTACTTGTTTAGGACTCACTTCTGGGTTCAGACTAACCACAGGCCCCTCAGATTGTTAATGCAGATGAGGGGTGAGAATCCAAAACTGTTGAGGTGGTCCATTTTCCTAAAGGGGATGGACTTTACATTGAAACACCGTCTTGGTACAGAACACACCAATGCTGATGGTCAGTCCAGGTTCTTCCGCCTTAGTGATGAGAACTCCCATGAGGTTGAGCAGTTGCTCCCCACTTTCAGCTGGGGAGGACACGTGTTAGACTTTTCATCCTTGGCGTGGTCTCCCTTAACTTTTTGCCTCTGTTTCCCAGGTTGTTAATGTGTGTTGGACTCTGTTTTTGCTGTTTTTGTTACTCTGGGCACTTTACCACTGCTAACCAGTGCTAAAGTGCAAGTGCTCCTATACACAATGTGTATGTAATTGGTTTATCCATGACTGGCATATTTGATTTACTAACAAGCCCTAGTAAAGTGCACTAGAGGTGCCCAGGGCCTCTAAACCACATGCTTCTAGTGGGCCTGCATCACTGGTTGTTCCACCCACCGAAGTAGCTCTGTAATCATGTCTCAGACCTGCCACTGCAGTGTCTGTGTGTGCAGTTTTTAAACTGTAAATTTGACTTGGCAAGTGTACCCACTTACCAGGCCTAAACCTTCCCTTTTCTTACATGTAAGACACCCCTAAGGTAGGCCCTAGGTAGCCCCAAGGGCAGGGTGCCGTGTGTGGTTAAGGTAGGACATATAGACCCTCGTAATGACATTGCCGGTGAATTCCGCTTACCCCCATGCTGACTGCCGCCAACTTAACGCCGCCGTGGCCGACAGCCGCCAACCATATTATGACACACACATACCAATCCGTCACTAGACAGCCACACACACAAGTTCGCCAGCCCAAAGGTCAAAGATAAGCTGGAAGTATCCAAACCCACACCGTTACGCCAACAGGATAACCACCACAGCATTATGATCCACGAATCACTGTGGCGGACATTTAATGGCGGTAAACCATTGGTGGTACATACCGCCGCACTCAAATTACACACAAACAAAACTACACCACATTGGACAATTTAAACTACACACACCTGACACACATACACACACCACACCCACACACCCACACCACTATAAAACACACACCCACACTACCCACAACCCTTTACGACTAGAAAGAATTGCCACCAGAGAGAGATACAGCAAGAGCACCCACACAACCAGAGCCACATAATATCATCACCTATACACCATCCAAGCACATTACATCACACACCCCAACACATCACCCCAAACACCATCACCCACTCCACTCACATTACACTCATGGCACCACAACAACACCCCAGATTATCTAAGGAGGAGCTAAGGGTCATGGTGGAGGAAATCATCTGGGTAGAGCCACAGCTATTTGGATCACAGGTGCAACAGACATCCATTGCTAGGAAGATGGAGCTATCGCAGAGCATCGGGGACAGGGTCAACGCTGTGGGACAGCACCTAAGAACAAGGGATGACATCAGGAAGAGGTGGAACGACCTATGGGGGAAGGTGCGTTCCACATCAGCAAGACACCAACTAGCTGTACAGATGACTGGCGGTGGACCCCCACCTCCTCCCCCACAACTAACAACATGGGAGGATCAAGTCTTGGTAATCATGCATCCTGAGGCCCTTGCAGGAGTAGGAGGCTGACTTGACTCTGGTAAATCAAATCTCTATTACCTACCTGCATGCTATCACAAACACCCACCCACACCCTCACTACCATCACTTCACCACCTCCCACATACCCCACCATCACAACCCACTCATCCCAATGCGAAGCACCTGCACGGAACACCAATGCATGGACATCCCTCACAGGCCTGCATGGACACCCATCACCACTGCATGCACACTGTAGAGAATCACCTAGCCCACCAAATAGCAACTCACACAAAGGCAAATCTGGCAGGGCAACAACAACCATAGAGGGCTACACACCCATGCACATGATGTCACATGCAGAAACAATAACACTGCTTTAACATCCCCACAGGTCCCCCAGCCAATGTCACCAGAAAAGAGGTGCCAGCAACATCCCGCCCCCCCAGAAGATGCCCACAGTGATGACAGCAGCTCTTCTCGCCTGGATCTGGATGACAAACCTGGCCCATCGGGAATCTCCGGACAGTCGGTTACCCAGGTACACTGTCACACCACCACAGAGCCTCCCCCCTCAGGAAACACCAACACAGTACCCACCCAGTGGGCCCATACCTCTGTCCCCAGGACACGTCAATCAGCAGTGTGTCCACCACTACAGGGACCCCAGGCCATCTCACAAACCCAGGATGATCAGGGACCTGGGGTCAGTGGCAGTGGGCACACAGTTCACGAGACATAGGCACACTACAACAAGGAAGCTGGAAGGGCTGCTGTGCGACAGGGAGAGTACAGGCCTGGGGAACCGACTCTCCAGGAGGCACGCGCCACGATCCTGGGAGCATACCAACATACCCAGGCTACCCTGGGCCAGATACTGGACAAGTTGCAGGAGAACATGCGGCTGCAGGAGGGACAGTACCTGGGGATCATGGAGGATTTGAAGGACATCAATACCACCCTCATCTCCATTGCAGGGGTGCTGGCAGACATGGCCAACACGATGAGGGAGGCAGTGGCACCCCACCGGGGCTCTGCCACCAACCAAACCGATGAACAGCCCTCCACCTCTGCTGCTGCTAGTGGACAGGAGGCTCCGCCACAGGAACAACAAGCCACCAACCCCCCTCCCCCTGCAGAAAGAGAACCACCCGCAAACATTCCCTGTGATCCAGGCAGAAGCCAGAGACTAATGCCAAGATCCCCACCAGGAAATAAGACTCTCCTGATTGTCACCCTTGTGTCCAACTCTGTCACATTGTCCACCTTGAACTGCCATTGCTCCCCTTCCTATGCCCCCTTGGACAATGCACCTGTGATACAAATAGACTGGACTCTATCCTGGACATTCCTCCATCATCACCCCAGCCCATTGCACATCCCCCTCTACCTCTTGGCACGTAACTAAACACCCTTTGAAAAAAAGTGTGGAGTATGTCACATGATAAGTATTTATTCGTTTAACAAGGTTTAAACATTGAAAATCAACTGTACAGAAATGTATACATAGGAATGAACTGTAGTTGGCTGCAGTCAACACACCAGGAACGATAATGGGGCACAAATACCCGCAAATAGAGATGCCAAAGGCTACAGTGAGTGGCCATAGAAGTGGGAAAATCAGCCTGCCAGTGACAATGTCAAACACAAAACTGTCAATTAAATGTGAGGTTACACTGTCTTAACTGTGTGTCATTGAAAGTATTGATGAATTATTGTACTTCTGTTGTCCTCGTCCTCTTCCTCTGCATCCTCATCTTCACTGTCCACAGGGTCCACTGCTACCACACGGCCATCTCCAGCCTCATCGTCCTGCAGAAGAGTCACCTGGTGACGTAAGGCAAGGTTGTGCAACATACAGCATGCCTCAATGATCTGGCAGACCTTCTTGGGTGAGTAGTACAGGGATCCACCTGTTAGATGGAGGCAACAAAACCTGCCCATCAGGAGGTCAAAGGTCCTCTCCATAATTCTTCTTGTTCACCCATGTGCCTCATTGTAATGTTCCTCTGCTGTTGTCCTGGGATTCCTCACAGGAGTCAGTAGCCATGAGAGGTTGGGTTAACCAGAGTCACCTGCAAATATCGTGGGACAACTGTTAGTTAAACACCAACCCTTAAGGCCCACACCAAACCCATACACCAACATCTCCTGGGTGGGAACCAGGGCTCACCTATTAGCCACACACTGTGCCTCTGGAGTGGAGCCATTACATATGGGATGCTGCTATTCCTCAGGATAAAGGCATCATGCACAGACCCTGGATATTTTGCATTGATGTGGGAGATGTACTGGTCTGCCAGGCACACCATCTGCACATTCATGGAGTAAAAGCTCTTTCGATTTCTAAACGCCTGTTCATTTTGCCGGAGGGGCACAAATGCAATATGTGCATGATCAATTGCCCCAGTATTGTTGGGCATATGTCCCATTGCATAGAAATCAGCTTTTACTGTGGCCAAATCCTCCACCTGGGGGAAAACGATGTAGCTGCACATGTGTTTAATTTAATCAGGGCAGACAACACTATGGTCAGCATTAACGAGAACATTGGCTGAGACATTCCTGCTGCACAGCCCACTGTCACTTGGAAGGAGCCATTTGCCAGGAAATGGAGCACTGATAGCACTTGCACTAAAGGGGGGATCCCGGTGCGGTTACGGATAGCAGAGATTAGGTCAGGCTCCAAATGGGCACACAGCTCTATGATTGTGGCCCTGTCTAGTCTATAGGTGAGGATAATGTGCTTGTCCTCCATTGCTGCCAAGTCCACCAGTGGTCTCTACACCGGGGTATGTCTCCATCTCCTATTCATTCGCAGCAGTTGCAATATATGGTGCAAAATGGTGAGCAGCTGGTCAGTATCTCTGATTTCCAACTACTACACTTCAATGCATGTAGTGATTGTAACAGAATTTTGTTGGAGAGGTCCAAATGGTGCATATGTGTACTGTGACACAGTTAGAAGCCATGACCTCCCCCCTCAAAAGGCATCCGCCTGTCCTGTTTGGATGGACGGGTGGAAATGAGGTAATTCCGCTGACGTTGTGCACCGTTGCGGGAGGCGGTCGAAAACCACTGTGTAACTCCTCATTGGTTAACATTGGGCACTGTGGGGTACAGTGGCCAATGGTGATGTACGCCAGTGGTGACGGTATGCACCGCCGTGGACGTCACCGCCATCTGTTCACTCACTTGCTACGTGACCTTCAACAGGAGAGGACCTACACTGCAAGTGCTGCTGTGACCTGTGTCTGGAACTGACCATGGCTCGTGTCACTGAGCAAAGGGCCCCTGCCTTCACCCTGGCAGAGTTGGAGAGACTGATGGATGGGGTCCTATCCTAGTACTGAATGCTGTATGGGCCTCCAGACCAACAGGTGAGTACACCATGAATACGATGAATGGGGCATGAATGCATGGAGTGCTGTGTGTGAAAGCCTCATGTAGGGGGTGGGTGGTGGATGGGCCCTGGGCAGCGTGCAGCATGTATGGTGGGCCATGTCTGTGCTAATGGGGATGGAAGGGGCATGGTGGACCATGCATGTAATAGGCAGGATGGTTGGACTAATATCTTTCCCTGTGTCCATTTTCCTGCAGGTCAGCGCCCATCAGAAAAAGGGTATATGGCGTGACATTGTTAAGGACGTGTGGACTGGTATGGCGGCCCAACATAGATCAATCCAGGTTCTGGCCTCCTCTCTGATGGCAGCCATTGTCCCTGTTTCTAGCCTCCCCCCTCCAACGTCCTCTACCCAATCCCATTCCCCTCAACCCCAACCTATCCCAAGCACACAGTCAGATGAGCATGCACCCATGACAACACACAAGAGTTGACATGGCAAACACAAGCACCACACTTCATCCCACAGGCACTCACACAAACACCATCCAGATGCAGATATATCAACATCCATTGCTTCCACTGTGGCCCCCTCCTCCTCATCCTCCACCTCCCTCTCAGTTGCGTCTGCACTCACACCTGCATGGACTACATCCGCATCCTCATCCACTATCCCCATTACCAGCACACCTATCAGTACACACCCCTCACTAGTAGTCACCACCCCACTCCCATGCACATGTCACCTGTGTCCTCTCCCACTGTGTCTGTTCCCCCTCCTCCCAAAGTACACAAACGTAAGCACCCAACAGCCATCCACCTCGCAACGGCATCCAGCCCATGCACCTGCACCCCAACACAGCAGACTGACATCTCCAACAACCACTCCCTCTTCCTCCACTCCCAAACCATCTCTCTCTTCCCACCCCAATGTCCCTAAGAAGCTTTTCCTCATCAACTTTGATCTCTTCCCTAACACTCCCCCCGTCCCTCACATCAGGTCAGGGTGGTCAAAACCCAGCCAAGCACCTCAGCCACCCAGTCCAGGGGAACAGTAGTGTCTACAGCTACACCAGGTCGGAGAGGATCCCGGGCACCAGGCAGCCACACTGATAGGGTGCCTGCACCAAGTGCTGCAAGGAAGGGCAAGGAGGCTCCCCCTGCTGAATAAAGGAAGGGCAAGGAGGCACTCCCAGCTGGTAAAATGAAAGACAAAGAGCAATCCCCAGCTGCTGAGAGGAAGGGCAAGGAGCAATCCCCAGCTGCTGCCAAAAGGAGCAAGGAGCCATCCCCAGCTGATGGCAGGAAGGACAAGGGGCCTGCACCAGCAGGCAAAAAGGACAAGAGGCTTGGAGCTGGGACTCAGTCAGAGCCCCCTCCACCAACCATGGTGGTGCAGCCACCCGAGGCTGCAGGGGATGGGCTGGAGCCTCCCCCAACCACTACTAGCACTGCCACCAGCACTGCCATCTGCACCACCACGAGCACCACCACGACCACCACTGCCAGCACCACTGCCAGCAGCAGCAGCCCCAGTGGGCAGCCGTCCGAGGCTGCAGGGGAAGGGCTGGAGCCTCCCCCGACCACTGCCAGCACCACCACCAGCACCGCCACTGCCACCACGGAGCAGCCGTCAATGCCGGCGGACAGTGTGTAGTCCTGCATCCATGGGCTGTTGTGCGGACTGGCCCCAGCAAATCCTGTGGGTCTGACACTCAGGTGAGAGACTGTGACCTTGCACTCCCCAAGATCTGCATCACAGGGCATGTTGCCCCCTCCAGAACCAGTGGAGAAGCCATCCACTCATCCCATCCTTCCCAGGATGAAGCTCACTGGGCACAGTGCCCCCTCCAGAACCAGTGGAGAAGTCACCCACTCACCCCATCCTTCCCAGGATGAAGATCACTGAGCACAATGCCCCCTCCAGAACCAGTGGGCAAATCACCCACGTGAGAGACTGTGGCCTTGCAATTCCTAGGACAAAGCATTGGGTAAATCACCCACTTGAGAGACTGTGGTCTTGCACTCCCCAGGACCAAACAGTGGGCAAATCACCTACTTGAGATACTGTGGGCTTGCATGTTGCCCTCTCCAGGACCAGTGGCATTGTACCATCTTCCGCTGAGGTGCCCCTCCATTCCCCGTCCCCCTGAGGTGCCTGTCTATTTTCAACCTGATGCCCCTGCAATATTCTCTCCATGTTGTTGCAGGAGTGAGGTTGGGCCTTGGACTTTGTGATGTGGCCCTGTGGCCCACGGGCATTGAGGACTGGTCAGTGTCCCTTGCATTGTAAATATGTATATTCGTTTTGATTTGGATTCACACATTTCACCTATATTTATTTTATTACAGCCTTTTTACACTATAGTAGTTGTCCTTGCATTATTCCTGAGGGCTATGGAGTGTATGTTATGTCACTGCATCTGGCTGGGTGTGTGGTGTTGGGGGTGGGGGTGTTGCGTGTTGTGTGTGTGTCATTCTCTTTTTCCTCCCCCCTCCCCTGTGTGCTAGGCGGCAGCACTCACTGTGGTCGTCTTCGCCAGCGTTGGTGTTCATAATGGAGTAGAAGGTAGAAGAGCATGGGGAACACATGGAACTCGGGCTCCATGGAGGTGTGGTTCTTCCCTGAGTCTCCAGATGTGAGTCATTTCCCTTCTGTGCAGTGTTTCCGCCAGGCTTTTGATGTCGTTGGTACCACCCCGGCAAAGGTGGCGGATGGGTGTGTCATATTACTGTGGGCGGTACATTGTCTTCTGCCTAGCTGTTGGTGGTTACCGCCGTGGGGCCTGTTGGTTTCACCCTGGCGTTCAGTGTGTTAAAGTGGCTGTCTGTCTGAGTGGTTTCCGCCGTGGTCATAATTTCCTATTTATTATTACCAGCGCTTTATCACCGACCGCCAGGGTTGCGATGAGGGCCATAGTAATGTGTTTTATATGTCCTGACAGTAAAATACTGCTAAATGCGTTTTTCACTTTTACAAAGCCTGTCCCTCTCATAGGTTAACATGAGGGCTACCTTTAAATATGATTAAAGAGTAGATTCCCTTTGGGAGCGGATAGACATGTGGACTTTGGGGTCTGTGAGCTCACAATTTAAATTTAAATTTAAAAATACATCTTTTAGTAAAGTTGATTTTAAGATTGTGTGTTTGAAAATGCGACTTTTAGAAAGTAAACGTTTTCTTGCTTAAACCATTTCTGTGACTCTGCCTGTTTGTCGATTCCCTGTCTGGGTCAGTTTGACAGTTGAGCTGGATGCACCTCTCACTAGACAGTGACACAAAGGGAGCTGGGGTGTAGTCTGCCATTCCATGATGAGCAATCTGTGCTAGGAGGGAGGGGAGGAGTGGTCACTCACACCTGAAAGAGCTGTGCCTGCCCTCACACAATGCAGTCTCCAACCCCCTGGTGTGTGTCTGGGGCCTGGCCTGGGCAAGGCAGGATTTTGCAAACAAGAGAGATTTTGCTTTGAAGTAGGCCTACTTCAAAGTGCAAAATGGGTATAAGAAGGGCACCCAAAACCACAGACTTTAGAACACTTCTGGAAACGCAACTCCGATCTACGACAGAAAAATCGACACGCCGCTGAAAATCGACACTCACCTGCAGCGCGACTGAAAGTTCGACGCACATGGCTGAAGAAACTACGCCCGGCATCGTCGACGGAGGCTGGTGAGATCGCAACACTCGTTGCATGGTTTTCGGATCATCGTGTGGCTGGATTTCCAACACAAACACCGCTGGGTGTGTAAAAACAATGCAAGACCTGCCCGGACCCGAGAGTGCTGACTGGATCAACGCATTGCTGTCCTGCGGAGAGAAGAAATGACGCACACTGACCCGACTGATGGAGAAACGATGCAAGGTCTCGCTCGTGAGTGGTATTGACGCATCACAAGCCCTTTTTGACGCACACTCACTCGTGCGGGGTTATTTGTGACACGCCCAAGGTACATTTTCAAGCTAACAGTGTTGGCGTTGTGTTTAAAATTACATGAAGACTCTTTATTGATAACCTGACTTGTGTATTGTGGATTTTTGTCGTTTTGGTCTTGTTTTGTTTAGATAAATATTTTCTATTTTTCTAAACTTGTGTTGTGTCATTTTGTAGTGTTTTCATTAAGTTGCTGTGTGTGTTGGTACAAATACTTTAAACCTAGCACCCTGAAGTTAAGCCTACTGCTCGTGCCAAGCTACCAATGGGGTAAGCAGGGGTTAGCTGAGGGTGATTCTCTTTTACCCTGACCAGAGTGAGGGTCTTTGCTTGGACAGGTGGTAACCTGACTGCCAACCAAAGATCCCATTTCTAACAGTGCAGTGCAGGGAATTATATGAAACAGTTTACAATTTTAAAAAGCAGCATACAATTTTAGTAAGGAGGCAGCTTTTTATATTTTAGATTAATATTCACACATATGTCAATTATGAAACATGTCAATGTTTTGACCCCAATACATACAAACTGGACAGGATCATTCTCAGGACAATGGACACAGTCAGTTAAAAAATGCAACAAATACATAGGAAAAAAAATACCAGCCACAATAATTAGTTTGAGATGGCAAAGGCCTAACCCAAGTTCATTACATTACCCAAGTGAGAAAAAACTAATATATAAAGAGGACAGGAGCATAACTAGGAACTAATTGATAGAATAGTAGGTACAAGAAAGCATTTCTGTGGAAACATAATATACTTAGGTGAATCATAGGCTGATGAACCTGGTGAAAAGGCAAATGATTATTAGGAAAGCCCATGATAAAAAAGTCAGCCAGATGCCCTACTGACAGGTTTCAGAACAGTGCAAGGATTACCATTTGCCTGCACCAAAAACCTTGCAAAAGCAATATACTTCCAATACCTCTCATCCTACCTCTCCATTCTCAATTTTCTCTGTCACAGATTCAGATCACTACAGGGGAAAGGGTCTTATCCATGCAGGGTTCCGGCTACTAGTTTATTCCCGTAATACACAATAGAAAGTTAAGGTGTACATCTCACTCTTAGTTGAGGGTGACTAGTGCTGTACCTTACATTTTTGGTTATTAAGATTAAAGGAACCTTCTAGGATGTTACTTGTCACCATATTGCTTACCTGCGTAGAGTGCTCAACTAATTACCAACTTGTGATTATTTCTTGTTCCTTGGTGAGAACAATGTTCTCAATGAATGTACAACTCAAATTAGCACAGGAATGAATTGCAACAGATTAGCACGATTATCTTCAAGTGTTTCAGTTCAAATGATCACACGACAGATAGGTCTGTGTTCACACTTTTCACTAGTCAAGCGCATATGTCATGTTCACATTATTACTCATTGATTCTTGGCACATGTTTAGTAATTGGGATTCGTTATCTAGCTCTACAATGCTTTTTACAGATTTTTTTCAATAAGTGCTTTTAAGTTTTCCTTAGTGATATTCTAAAATGTCTCCTTGCTTTGCTCACAATCAGGTCCTCACTATTTGACATTCCTTGACTCACATGTAATCTATCAATTTCCTGGTGTTCCTAAATACTCTTCTGGAATTTCGTGTCTTTAAACTTTAAATTCACTGGAAGGTGTGCATTTATTCAGCCTCTCACAACAAGTAACCAACTTTACAGTACTCCGAGGACTTTTCTATGAGATTTTCTCTTGTTTTGGACTGAGAAATCTTACATTTTTTACTAGATTGGGTAAAACATGATGCCTCCAGGATGATTTCTTGAGGCAAAGCAGATTTTAGAATTTTGGGTGTGGTTTACATATTTAACCATTCCCCCCATGGCTGCTGAGAGCTCTTAATTCTCACAAGATCTTAATGTGATTCCTCTTCCCACAAAGCATGACAAATGAAACCTTTACATGGCAAAAAGAAAAGGAATAACAACATGCTGAAGAAGGAATAGTGTAATCGAATATATAATGGTATTATCTGACCTAACAGGGCTTGTGTATCTGACAGAAGTAATGAGAAAGGCACAGCATTTCGGGGCAGTGGCAGTGCACTGAGGACAGTGGCATTTAAAGGGAGACAACGGCAATGGACCATGCAGTGGATTGTCTTTCAGTGCCCTGGGTGGAATATACTACTGTATATTGCAGTAAGGCATTATTTTCAGCAGGTTTGTGCAAGAGAGTAGCATAGACAATATTATTTTCTACACTGATTTCCAGGTATAATTTGTGCACTTGCTTATTGTTGCATTTGAAATCATATGTGACTTGTGAGTTGAGGTAACGGTTGTTTAGCCAACAAATACCAAAAGGACTCTTCAGAGCCTTTCTGACTAGCAAAGACATTATAACTTTAATAAACCCACAATCTAAAATATTGTCTATGAGGATTACCTGTATTAATTATATGATTGTTCAAACTGGTCAACATATATCTCTGTCAAAGCAAGCACCCAATAAAGTGCCTTTTTATTTGAAGATAAATATGCTTTTCTAAAAAAGGAAATAGCATTTTTACACAGTAAGTGATCAATTTGGTGTGGAGGTTTTATTGTCTCATCATCTTATCTAGAATGCCAAGGCAGTCCCTTCCTAATAGTGACTCGCAGTGGTATGTGTGATTGTTTGTGACCATGAATGCGGCTGTAAAGAAATTGCAGTTATCTTCAATTTCAAATTGGTGGCAACCCATTTGCAAATGGGAAGGGGTCCCCAAAGGACCACTTCCCCTTTGTGAATGCATGCAAAAAAAAATGTATAGAGTTGGCAGTGGTCCCGCAAACCACTGCCCACCATGTGCGTCCGCAGAAATCCTCTCAGGATGGGGCATAATTTTAATGTCATCTATCCTCTGACCCTATTCGACAATGCCAAAAAGGGCAGGGGCATAGTCATTATAGTGCAGCCTGTGTACCAATGAGCCTGCACACAAGGCTGTACCTTGGGGTCAAAAGCCTTTCCTTGTCCCTGCAGGCGGAACCCCATGATGCCTAGACTTAAAAAATGAAACTGAAAAGTTCAATTTTCTGCTTTTTAAATGCATCCCATTTTTCTTTAAGGAAAACACGCAGTAAAAAAAGATTGCTTTATTTAAAAGCAATCACACACTTGGTCTGCTGACAGCAGCAGGCCACTATCCCTGTGAGTTTTGCGATTTCCAGTGGGTCTCAAATTGCGAACACTGTTCATTCAGAAGCTGCACTCTGCGACACAGCACCTGAATGGGATTTTTCAATCTTTATGATCCAACGATATCTTCCAAATACTCTAGCATACCTTCATCATGTTCTGTCTGACCTTTAGGTTTCATCATAGCAATTTGTTCTGCCTCACTCTGCAAGATTAAGAATCTATTGTGGTCCAGGTCTATCCCATTGCTTTGGAGTATAATTCCAACATCATTTTCATCTTTCCACTTATATGGTATACAGTACAAATATCTTTATAAGCAGTTCTGGTTATGCAGAATTTACTATTTGGAATGACTTCAAAATCATCACCTTCCCTATCAATGATCTTTTGTTGCAGGTCTGAATATCCTGATGTTCATCAGAATTACGGATCAACACAGACAACTTCTTTGATCTGATATTTTGAGCTCGATATCCAAAAACTAAATGCATGGAGTCAATGATATTTGATTTTCCACTTCCATTTGGCCCAAAAATGCATAAAAAACTCTTACGGAAAGGGCCAAGGATTTGCTCACCAGCATTAGGTTTGAAGTTCTGGTTGACAATGTGAGTTATCATGAGAAGAGGCGCTCCGGCTTCAGTGGTCATTGTAGATGGTGGTGGTGGTGAGATGCTACTCAAAATCTCTTCCACACGTCTAGTATCAAGTACCTCACCAAGAATCCCTTGCAGGGTCTCCTCTTCAGTCTTGTTGACTCCTGTTGATTCAGCACTTCTGCCCATGCTGATGGCCCCTAAGCAGTCTCTGGTGACTCTGCTGCTTTTGCTGCTGCTGTGTATGGTTTGGTTCTCTTGCTGGGGGCCAAATCACCCTACTAACAAGAGCTTTTGGTGACTGTGGTCAAAAAAGGACCAGGCGAAACAGAAGGATAGGGAGGTGGAGTTCAGAAGGTGAAGAGCCACTGAGCAAGTGGAAAAGAATCACAGGGCTCTGTCAGCTTTTCCCACAAAAATTACAGTGTTACAGACAGCTTTCAGCAACAAAGCCCCTTCTTCAGAAGATGCCACTAGGCTTGCTGGATGCAGTATTTTTTCCAGATTTTTTTACCTCTATTTGCCACAACGAGCAACTGGAAGAGAGAGTTTACAATGGATAAGCTGTGTGTTCTGATTCAGCTCCAGCATCTGCTGTGACACCTCCAATCAAACATGGTGGGCACACTGTAGAAATATTGTAGAGTTGCCTAGCAACTCAGAACACAGCCTGCAATTACAAGAAGAAGGACTGCCCTGCTGAAACTCTGGTTTGCACCCCAAAGGAATGGACTGATTGCACCTGCTGCACACTGAGGAATTACAGCTCTAAGGGTTTTGCCTGGCTTCCAGAAGTGAAGGAGTGGACTCCCTGAAAGCAACAGGTTAAAAGAGCTTCACCTGCAACATCCCCACCAAGAAGGACCCAGCTGACCATCTTCAACTATACTTTTGAGGATTCGTCAAGTGCTACCTGGGAAACATAATTCCAACAACTTGAGGACCATCTCAGTGTTTCTAGACCCTTGTATTGGTGTTGTGGACTACTGGGGACCTAAAGGAGGACTTCTGGAAGGAGATCCGTAAGTTTGGAGAACATTGGAGAACTTTTGGCAAAAAGTTCCATAAGGTGACTGAATTGTCGACTAGAGTCAAGCCGCCGATGTCGAACCACGACCCAGCCTGAATTTCAGGTTTGTACCACTGAAGCGGTGGAGCTTTACCCCATTGATGAGATTTTCAGGAGTTGACTGGGATCTTGAGCTGAGTGAAGCCGATGATGTCACATTGAAGCATGGTCTGATGAGGAGCCTCACCCGATGATGAGATAAAAATCTCTTGAAAAAAATATCAAAGGTAAAATTTGGCTGAGGCCTCCGGCTCAATGTATCTGAGATGGGCTCCATTGCGATCAGCCTCAAATTGTGACTTGGTCCAAGTCAAGAAACATCATATGTCCCAGGCTGGCACTATTGGTTTTTAGACACTAGGAAGCAAATTTGTTTGATTTATTCTTCAAAAACGTATCCCTCCATAGCCCTACATTGGATTTTTGTCATTTTGGTACCATTTTGAAGATAAAAATATTTCCTATTTTTATAAATTGGTGTTGGCATTTTATTGCATGTTGTGTTTTGCTTATTTAAAATATTGGTGTTTGTCAATGCTTTACATACCTGTCTCCTAAGTTAAGGCTACCTGCTCATTGCCAGCTACCATGGGCTTAGCAAGGAATTAACTTATTGAGACCTTGACTGGAGCTTATTTTGTGACTGTGGCCGTATTACTTGTGGTGGGTTTCTACCATCCCCTACCAATAAACCACTTTCCTGCAGTGGGTATCTGGTCACGGTAGACCGGGACAAAGTCACTAATTGTGGCCATCCGAGATGGAGCATGGGCCAGTTACAGGTACTGAGTTAGGCTTGCTATGTCAAGTAGCTGCAGGCTGCAGTGAGTGGTACGGCATTAGAGAAGCATCATGCAGCAGCGGTTCTGATGAAGCCGTCAACATGGCTTGCGATGTGAGGTCCTGAATCATCATCAAGAGTGTCATCAATGAAGGCTTGCAATGAAAGTACTGGGTCAAGTAGGCATCCGCAGCAGCGGTTCTGAAGAAGCTGCAGGCTGTAATGTGAGGTCAAGTATTGGAGATGCATCACAAAGCAGCAGTTCCAATGCGGGGCTGCGAGGAGAAGCTTTCCACTGCTGTGGTGCTCTTCAAGAGACCATAGCTGGGTTGGCAGAGCACCTTCAGGCCAGCTTCCAAGAGTCCACAACTGTAATTGCACCACTTTGGGAACTAGACTTACAGCAGACAGAGAACAGGTGCTGGGTACAGGGTGGTTGGAGCCTTAACTGTCCCTTAGGCTCTAATCAGGATGTCTGCCAACTTGCTTTCGGAGTCACTCGAGTGGTCCCGGGTACAAGATGCAGATCCAGTGTTTTTACTCAGTCAGCAGGGCAGCAGAGTAGCAGGGCAACAGAGTAGCAGTCTTTCTTGCAGCAGAGCAACATCGTCTTTCACAGGTTTAGAGGCACACTGAAGAGTTCTGTGTGAGGATCTAATATTTATACTTGGTGCCAGTTTTGAGGTAGAAGAGTGTTCATGAAGTATCCACCCTAGAGGTGTTTGGAATTTCCTGCCTCCCTGCTCTGGTCACAGCTTGTCTGGGGGCACAAAAGACTAGGGTTAAACCCTTTGTGAGTGTGCTGAGGCAGAGTTTTTTCATGATGTGAAAGTGTGGTAGGTAACAGGTCTCCCCCTATCAAGTCAGAGATGGCCTATTGTGCCAACACCTATTCCCCCATTCTCTCTCTCTCACTGTCTTTGAGCAATACACGAAGACCAACTGCCAGTTATACCGATTCATGTGCCCCAGGATACAGGCAGCAGGCACCAAATGTTGGGACAAAAAAAGTCAATTTTCTAAAAGGTGCATTTTCAGAATTGTTATCCAACTTTACCATTAATGATGGCTTTTAATTACAATTTTTTAGACACCAAACTCAAAATTCCTACCTGCCCCCAATTGAAAGTTTACAGTTATTAAATGTAATTATGTAACCCAATGCCATTTCATCGGAGAGGCAGGCTTTGCAGTAGTAAAACATGAATTTAGGAGTCTTTCATTACCAGTACATTTAAAACTTAAAAGTACATGCTCAGGTGTTTACATACACTGCACCCTGATCTATGAGCTATTCAGGGCTTACCTGAAAGGTGACATATATGTATTAAAAAGGAAAGTTTATGCCTGGTAAGAGGTTTATTTTGCCAGGTCAAAATGGCAGTTTAAAACTGTCCACACAAGCTGCACTTGCAAGTGTGAGACAGGTTTGACAGGCTACTCAAGTGGGTGGCACAATCATTGCTGCAGGCCCACTAGTAGCATTAATTTTCAGATTCTGGGTATATGGTATTCCACTCTACAAGGGATTTATAAGTAAATGAAAAATGTCAATCAGGTGTAAACCAGTCTTACCATGTTAAAGGAGAGAGCGCAAGCATGTAGTACCATTTTACCAGGGACGCATAAGTAAATTGCTTTTCCAAAATGCACCAGTTGGTCATGGTGAGTTGAAGACCCTGGATGAATAGCCAAATTGTACATGTTCAGGCATGTGCTTACTTCAATATAAGCAGTGTGCTAAATGTTTGATAAATCCTCTTTTTCCCATTTTATGCCTGAGTAATGCACACCTACTGTGCCTAGCAAACATTGTGGTTTTCAAGTTTGAAAGTGTATTTTCACTATCTACCTAAAATTCGATGGATGTTTTGCCATTCATGTAACTTTCTTTCTCCTACTCTGAAGTAGCAAAGGGGTCATCAAATCATATCATGTGCATTCCTGTCTTGAGAATGGTCTCATTTATTTATTAATCAAAAGACTGTAACAAAGACATGACATCCACTTCTTGTTGGAACCTATACTATCATTGTCATCTCCTCCATGATCAAGATGCTTCATTGAATGGACTTGTTAAGATAAGAGTGGATCATTATACACACACACGACAGTCTTCAAATTAAACTGTAAATTAAATATTTACCTGGCGCCCAGCGTATGATGACTGCTAGCAATTGTACCCCTCCCACCATTGTTTGTAATTTGAAAAAATTAGTTCCATCCACTTATTAAATGAGATACACATATGTACACCTGTTTGCTTTCATTTTTCTTTTGTTGTATGGTGTGTCAAAGGGTGTTCCCTCCTAATACAGAATCACAGCGGGATGTAGAAATGTTTTGTGACCGAAATGCAGTCGCAAAACATTTGCATTTTACCACCTAAGTAGTTGCTGACCCCTTCCGCTTTGTGAATGGAAGCGAAAACATTTTTTAAGAGCAGGCACTGGTCCAACGGACCACTGCCTTCTCTTAAAAGAAGAAAATAAAACTTTTCATTTTTCTTTTTTAAATGCATTTACGGAAAATGGGCTGTATTAAAAAGAAAAGATTGCTTTGTTTAAAAACAGTCACAGACATGGTGATCTGCTGAGCCCAGCAGGCCACCATCCCTGTGATTTTTGCATTTCCTAATGGATCGCAAATTGCGACCTGCCTCATCAATACTAATGAGGTAGCTCGACTTGAGACCCACTAGGAAATGCTAAATTAAACTCATGAAGTTTCATACATTCAAGTAGCAATTACCTAATTGCAATTTGCAGAGAATCGCAATTAGGTAATCACAATTTGGAATAATGATACATATTGTCCAAAAGCCTACCCTAGGAGTAACATAATATTTGAAAATGAAGGTTTAGGTCTGCTAAAGGGTGTTTTTAACAGATTGAAATTCCATTTTAAGGCTGCTGTGCTAGGCTGCTGTGGCAGGCCTAGAGTCTGATTTTACATGGTTACTTTAGTGTTGTCAGAATAAGTGTTGCGGTCCGCTTGTGCTATCTATGTCACAGGCCCTGGGTACACAATGTACTATATACTAGGGAATAACAGGGAATTTAAATATGCCAATCAGTTATTAGCCAATTGTACACGTTTTACGGGTCAGAGCACATACACCCGGTGCTGGACAGCAGCACCCCAATGTTCAGAGTCCATACACCAACAATAAAACCAAAACAAAAAGTCAAAGCGTGACTATGCAAAAAGGGCTTTTTCTTACAATAGTACTGTATTATATTATATTATATTATATTAATGTTATTTTATAATATGACTTCTAAACGCACTGTGGAAAAGGGTGATATAAAGGTATACAGTGCAACATCAATAATACTGTGCATTTGTACACCAGTAAGCATTAACAATAAGAGTTTTACTATCACCTGATCCACTAAAAGGTTAGACTGTCACCTTCTTCCAAAGGAAAAATGTGGCTCTTCAAGGAGCCTCATATTGTACGCATTATTCATATCCAGATAAAGCCGGCTGAAGGTGTTTTCAAAGTAGTTGTTGTCACTTCCATAATTATCAAAATGAATCATCCCTTTAAAAAATATCCGCAAATAAGCCCATCTTGTTATGGATTGCAGACACGCTGATGCTTTCTCTTGCTCTAGAATATAAACTATTCATACTAGAGGAGTCCTTAATAAAAGCCCATGACTGCACTAAATTCACAGAAAAACAAATCAATATAATACTGCTTAATGACTGCGCTTTTTTGTAAGTCAACAAATCTCCTATTAATTAACCAGTGATTAAAGTCAGCTTGTGAGAATTAATCACAGCCCGGAGAAGTCATTGTCCTTGTGTGCTTCATTAGGGCAGGGTTTGCCCTTCAGGCAAGAAAGGAGCTGGAAAATGCCAAAACATGAGCTGATTAAAAAATTCATCCTACTGCAGTGAAAACACTAGCGTACAAGCCGACCAGCTGAAGCATTTTAGAGTCACTGTCTGTGTGCCTACTAAAGAAGTCAGAAACACTCAGTTGTGGTTAATATTTCAGACATTACATTACACTATAAACCCGAAGAAGGCATATTTTGTTCACATTACAATTGTTTATTCATCCAACCCTCCTCTTTCTACTTGTAATAGAATTCTACTGATGCCCAACAATGATACTAGCGTGAAGTTTGAATACCTATATTTGCATGCGGTGAAGAAGGTGGGAGCAACTATATTCAGTCAATAGCCAGCTCTACTTCCTTCATAGCCGATCTGTGTGCCGTATGCCTAAATTCATTATGGAAACCTTCGGTTTATATGGGTGGAGACTCCAAAGTAATAAAGATACTCCTAGCCAAATGCCTTTGTGAACAGCAAACAATTGTAAACTTGCACAAAGTGTGAGTTTACCTTTGTGAATGAAGCCCAATCTGTACTGTTTCTTTTTTTTGCACTTCATGTGACATCAGTCACTTATGTCAAATGAGACCCCCCCAAAATATCCTAAACACTTTTAGCTGGTCATTCAGTTTATAAAGTTAAAGTAGGTTCATGTGAGGCCATTGCAGTTATGATTTCAAGCCATTATTGTAAGTATGGTGCTAAGCTTTCCTTCCAGTGCCTCAATACACAGTTTACCAGCAGTCAGAGCCGGGTTCAGGCATCTTTTTAATGCCACCATTGTCTTGTGTATCAGGAAAAAAAGCTGATGCAAGTTACATGCACACACACGCACAAACACACACACTCTTTATCTCTAGCGCCAGATGGAGTTCCAGTAAGGTGCAACATTAGACATAGCCACACGATTTCCACCATTTCTCCTCTGGATTTGTCACAATTCCAACACATTACATTTGGTCGACATTTGACCTTCAATGTTTCCATATAGACCGGTGTGAGTCCTGAAATATTCTTAAAAAACTTAATTTTAAATGAGTCTCACAAATACTCCTGTAATGTTCATGTAGTAGATCATTCCACTCTCCCCATTGTAAGGTTTCTGAAGGTGTGATTGTAATCTGTTATAAAGGTGTTTAAGGGTCAATCAAGTACAGTATGTCTATCTCTATTTCCAGAAACCAAGGACCAGATGAATGAACTCCTCTGTGATTCAGTAATCAATCGTAAATAGGTTAGCAGTCAGTAAAAGGTAAGTTTGGAATGCATCAAAATGGAGTTGGTCTCCAGTCGCCAAAAATATCCTAGGCAAACTGAATTTTACTGACTTGCCATTTTTGTGACTCAAATTTGCAATTAGCTAATACCGATTACCAATTTGCATTTGGGATGTCCTTTTGATATGCTACTTGTAAACGGTAGTAAAACAGGTTTTAACACTTGCAAATTAGCATGAATTGTTGAGCAGGTGCTAGACTGGTGCACAAAAAAAAGGGGTGGAAAATGATATTTTCCCACAGTGGCTGCTCTATATGCTGTGGCGAAGAAGATGAGGCTGTTTGCCTCACATCGCTATAGGAGAAAGTAAAGGCAGGAGCACATTTTCAGAGTCAGGATAACTTTGTTTCAGCAGATTGAGGAGGAAATATAGAGCAGGTATAGGCTCAGCAGAACTGCTATTTTATATTTATTAGCTGGGTTAGGACCTGTGTCATGTAGGGAAACAAAGGAGTGCTGCTATTTCAACCCACGTTCAAGTACTTTGATAACAACAGCTTTTAGCCACAGGTAGTTATCAAGGGGCTGTTTCTAGAGTAGGAGGGGTTTCCCAAAGGGCTCTTTTGTGTATTTTTTTTTTTTACAACGCGTTAGATACTATGTTGCTAAATATTAATAGATATATTTTTTCTACCTTAAAACAATACTTGCAGCAAACAAAATGCAGTTTTTTGTGTTACACATTTCTCACAGGCTATAGGCTTTGTTAATTTGACAAATGTTGTAGTTTGCCCTCCTATCGTTTTTGCTTAGGAAACAGAAGAGCTAGCACATATTAAACATTCAAATATTTTGCAATGCTGGCTCTTCAATTATTGACATAGCGTCTACATTTCCAGGTTCCATTCATGGCTCAAATACATTTCAGCACTGTGCCATATACAACTGACTTGCAAGAGGATTATTTTGGGATGATTATCTTTTAGGCACTTCTATATTTTGCATTTATATGTATTAATTCCAAACTATATAGGAGTGGTATTAACTGTATTTTTCATTTGTTTTAGGTGACATTGCTTACGCACTACCCATATGCATTTCTACACCCATACCTCAATGCAAGTACACGGATTGAAACCCGTTAACAATAGGGCCCACAAGTGAACAAGGGCAGCTATAGAGGGCACGTTGGAGGTACTAAAGGCAAGGTTTCACTGCTTTCTTTATAGTAGAGAAGGCCTTCCGTATTCACCTCCAATGACATGCAAGATTGTAGCAGTTTGTGATATGCTGCACAATATAGCAAAACATAAAGGACTTCTAATGCAGCCTGAGCAGGACAGTTTTGATGAAGAGGAAGACTATCCCCCAACAAACATATCCCAAGATCCCAGCAGAGTGGCAGATGGAAGGGAGATATATAGTTACATTACCAACAATTATGTCTAACTTAACCGAAGTTCATATAAACTATGCAAGGTATAATTATGTAGTCACACTCAGAATGGTGAAAAGTATTTTTTTTCCATGTGTCTTCACAGGAATTATGGATAGTCACAACAGGGAATGTGTAATTCTTTTGTTTATTACAACATTTTTAAGTGCACAGAAGTTTCACTTTTGGAGTTCACAAGGCAAGCATCCAATACCTTTTTGTTTGCTGGGTGTAGGTTTCTCTAGATCAGTTGCCAACATGTCCACTTCTAAATCGGCAGCCTGACTGCATGTACGTCTAGATCTTAAAGCATCAGAGATAGACATACTACTGTTGCTGGAAGCCTCCTTACTCTCTACAGAAGGGGTGGCAGTACCACTAGAATGTGCTTAGGTAGTGTGGAAAAATTCAAGACATAAATTCTGGAGTTCACAAAGCATGCATTCAATACCTTTTTGTTTGCTGGTTGTAGGTTCCTCTAGATCAGTTGCCAACATGTCCACTTCTAAATTGGCAGCCTGACTGCATGTACGTCTAGATCTTAAAGCATCGAGATAGACATACTACTGTTGCTGGAAACCTCTTGACTCTCTACAGAAGGGGTGGCAGTACCACTAGAATGTGCTTAGGTAGTGTGGAAAAATTCAAGACATGATGTAATCTGCCATAAACATTTAGATACATCTTGCAATAGGGGAATATTTCTTGGTGGATTTGTATGGTGCGATTACTGTGTATCTCTGTTTTAGTTGCCAATATTTCCACACTTTTTCCAGAATACAGCATCTTAAAGACGTGTCTATAGCTTATATTTTGTTGCTGTGTCATCTGGAGAATTTAATCTCTTAGTGACTTCATTATTACATTTAAATTGTCAAAACTATTACTCATAGCAGAAATGATTTAATCCATGTTCCATACAAGCATGCTAATTGGATCCAGTTGCTGTTTTTGAATGTCTATCATTGTTTTTTCAATTTATTCTCAGTTAGATGATGTGGCGCCTGTACCAGCAGGTCTGGTTGGAACCTGAGGCCGGAGTTTTAGAAACTTTGACTCCTTTGTCTCTTGTATAAAAGTCTTTGATCTACGTAGTGTAGTTCTCCTACATTTCTCATAGATCTAGGTGTGTCTCTTCTTGTAGGCAAAGTTGTTTCAGACAACATTGGTGTTGGTGTGATATCCACTGCTTGAACCGTATGATTTTTTTAGACTCCTGATCGGCTACACTTTCAACATTGTGAGCAACATGCTCTTTTGCAAAGTTGTGATATTATCTTCTATCTCTGTAAATAATATTCAATCGAAGTATAATTATAAATATGCAATTTTGAATGACAATATTGAAGTGTAAGTTTCTACAGTCTACGATGCACTACTTTTCTTTTTTATTTCCAGGACCATGATACATGTGATTTATGTTATTGTATTCTTTTAAATAATTTTGAGGTAACATATTATTTAAATATGGATGCTTTTGAACTGCTAAAACCTCTAAAACTATCATTAGAGTACAAATCCCATAATGACATTTACTGACCCTAAAAAAAGTTTAATGAAATGAGAAGTTCCATGAGCCCAAATCATGTAATTGTTTTTATGTGTAATTTAATTACAGTTATGATGAAAGTGTGTAGGCTCCAACTTTAGTGTTGTGTTAATTGTTAATTATTAATAACACAAACCTATGTACTTCTTAGTATGTTATGAGTTATCAATAATAGAAAGACCACATATAGCCTCCACAGTGAGGGTGTTTTCAATGGCCTCATCTATTACTGTTTCTTTGGCTGGACAGAAGCTGCTGCTCCAGTGCTAGCAGCTTCCTTCCTCCTACTGGCCAGCTTCTCCTTTGTGTGTGAGTGAAGATCATACCAACGATTATGAATTTAAGAAATACTGTGAGCTCTTATGGATACAACATTAATCTTTCCTGTTTCCTCTTTTTTGTGGCTTAAGTAACAGTTAGGGAAGCTTTGCTAAAAGGTTTGGGGTGTGTTAGATACACACTCCCCCACCAATATAGCTATCTCATCATCTGCAACCTTGTGCTTCCACTTCCCTGAGGAGTCCTCTGTCTGCCCTTCCTGAGTTGCCATGTTTCCAAAAAAAAACAAAATAGCTGAGAGCCCAAACATGTCCTCACTGCAAGCTCCTGTGTTTCAGAAAGGCAATGCAACATTGTATTTCCTGATTGTGATCTCATCTGTTTGTGTCTCGGTGACATTTGTAATTTGAGAACCCAAAGAAATTCCTTTTAGCAATTTAGTGTTTTTATAAACCAAATCCTAAAAAAAAACACTAATCAGAACATGTATGGAGTTGTAAATTTAATTTACTGAATCACAAAATGCAATTTCTTAAGAATACAATTTGCGACTCAGTAAAATGGGCAATAGTAAATTTAGCCCCAATTTACAATAGGTTTACCTTTTTCCAACAGAGTCATGTAAAGTAGATTTATCTACCTCGTGTAAATAGTTACACAGCCTACTAGTGAAGTAGGTGTTTAATTGCAGATAAAACAAAAACGGATTCAAGTCTAAAATTGAATTCTACACTTAAATCGGAAAAGGGTTTAACGACCCCATCTGAAAGGAGATGACTGAGGGAGAGGATGCTGCTTCTCACCCCATTTAGCCAGTGAATTACCACCTTCGGTAATCAAATTTCTGTATTGTACCAAATGGGTGCCTGCAGATGTAAGAAGACATTGTATTAAAACGTTGTTACTAGACATCCATATTACAGATCTTACAAGGACATGGTTATCTCCAGGCTTTTAGCAGAAGTTTTTCAGGTAAATTTATAAAGTCCCTATAGAACCTGCTTGTAGGTGGTTCTCTCGTTATCACTCAGTCAGAGCTTTCCAATTATAGATGAACATGATAGGTTAGCTTTGACAGATGTTGTGTCATATGGTACAGTTCAATGTTCGTGTGGCACAAACACCCAGGTGTTGTTTCACCATTTAGTTTCCCGTACTATGTACATCTCAAACATCTGTTTCTTCAAATGTTTGAGATTCTCATAATTTGTTGGATAAGCAGAAAGTGGAAAAGATTCATTGAAAGACGTCTGTGGCACACCATAACAATGCCTTCCACTCCAGTTGGCAAATGAAGGACTGGCTCAGAAGTCTCCAGATTTTGAAGATGCCTTCTGCACATATCATAGGAAAGGATTTGCTGACAATAAATTATATATGTGATGTGAAAACCGCATAGGTAAACATATAATCTTATTGTGTTTTACGACTAATCTGAAACACACTCCTTGTAGGATTTATATATTTTGGTGGACTGTTCTAACTTTGAAAGGCCCTCTAGCTGCTAAAAGATGTTTACATTCTTTGCAAGTATGCTTAAAGGCTTACAGCTTTCACTCCAGAACTGAGCAGTTTGTTCACATGTTGCCAAAACATGGAACAAGTAAAACATGGGATATTCACACTCATTATCCGTTTGTAGCTTTAATAGTAGAACACCCACTGCTCTTTCAGATGCATCAGTTGGGACAATAACCTTTCATGGGGTGCGGAAGACTGATGACTTGCAAGAGGATGACAGACATTAACAAGGGTTTGGTGTTAGCCTTACATTGGTATCTCACTCAACAGAACACAGTTGCTTCCCCGAGCAGTAGGGAACCTCATATATTAACCAAAGATATGCGAAGTAGGCGTCAGGGAAATCCATAGAGCTTTATGTTTGCATCTTGCCATAGTTTATCCAAAGGTTTTCGCAGGTCCCATTAGTGCAAGTCTGTATTGTTTTCAGCTCAAGATCTCAGACAATTAGTTGGTTTCCACCACCGATTTTAGTGAGATTGCAACACGATTCAGGGGGAAATCTCTTCCCCATCTCTTGAGTCACCTGGAATGAGAATATGAGGATATACTGTCACCACTAAGGTGGCATGTCCCCAAAATGTCACCAAGACACACCCACTTTGGTCTGTAGTTTTTAAAATGGGCAACTGCTACCACTGTCATTAAAGTGGAAGAGCCTAATGGCCCAATGGTGACAGCTGGAATGCTGTCATGTGAATGACAGCTATTTCAACCGAAACAAGCTGATAGGAAGAGAGTGATGGGAGAATTAAGGGAGGAGGCAGAAATCACCTCCAACTAATCTACAATAGATGCCAATTAGTAACATGATATGAGAGAGAGAGAAAGAATAAATTGAACCTTCACAATGCATAATTACTAGGATCCAGCTGTAGGAATACCAGGGTCGGCTGTAGGGTGGTGCTAAGGGTACAGTCGCACCTGGTGCACACTTTGGTGGGGGGGGCTGTGTTTATAAATATCTATTGGTTTAAAAGCATGTGAACTTCCTTGTGCATCCAGAAGTTTCAGGCAACAATAACAATGTCAAGATAATTCTGATGATTAATGAACCTACTGGTGAGAGATCAAATCTTATTTTGAGATGGGGTGCACTCTTGGGGACTGATAGTGAGGGAATTCATGGAGAGGGATGTCAAGTGGGGCGCAAAAGTGACTGTAGCACCGAGCAGCACCAGCGCTTAAGCCGGCCCTGAGGAATACTACAGTTGTATTAAGGCATGAACTGAACACCTCAGTATTGTGAAATGCATGTATTTAGGCTATCAGTGACTAGTTCATTATGTTGCTCTCGTGCCGTCGCACGAACATTAATTATACATTTGAAGTGGAAATGCGGTGAAATGGAACTAATATTATGAACAATAGATGTCTGTCATCGTTTAGACTATTTCATGGATATTGTGCCGTGTAAATATAAAATATCTTGAATCTTGCATTCTGTGTTTGTTCATCATAAATGAAAAATTACTGTTATTGACTGTGATAGTTTAAGCAGAAGGTGATCGTGGTATTTGGCATCTTCCTGATGCCTCCTAAGTAACCAGTATCAACCTAGGACACATTTCATCACTCTGCTCTCTAAACAATGCTGCATGCAATACTTGGTCTTACACACTTCAAGTGACAATTCTTATCAGAACTGGAAATACGTTTCCAAAAGGATATCTTGACAGCTGCATCCTTCGTGAACTGGGAGGATGTGGAAGCAAATAACGCAGTAAAGGCACCGAACTCTTGATTTTTTTTCCATTACAAAATGTTTCCTAAGCAGCAATAACCTCTAATAGTTCTTTCTTTTGCCATTAACACATAGCATTTATTTTTTTAGTGTTGCAATACCATATTTCCACAAAATATACTTAAACAAAAAATGCATAACATCATAACAAATATAAGCTGCTGTGGTGTTCTTTGGGCATGGGCGGATGGATAAAAATACTTTAGTTCTGGTAATACGCATCTTTTAAAAATATTGAATAACCTAGAGAAAAATAATACATTTCACAAACACACGTTTAATGTCTATCAGGAATGTTTAGATTGATTTGGGTCATTTATAAACCCAACACTGGTTAACTTGGCGCTAAAAATCACAAAGCAGCATATATACAAGCTCCTAGCGCCTCCTGGCAAAACCCTAGCATCCTTTTTTTAGGGTCGAGCCTGCTTTGCATGCGCTCGCGCATGCGTATAGCAGGGAGACTCTTTAGTATTTAGTAAAGGGCTCCGAGCACTGTCAACTTCACGTCAGTGCTTTTTATTGGTTCGTGGGCTTCCCTAATTAAATCGGCTTGCTTTCATTAGTCGAGGCACGCATATGGCATGCCTTTTCCGGTGGCAAGCCCTCCTCCAGCGCAGCGACTAAGTACAGAAAACATGCGAGGCTCGCTGTTTTCCATCGGGCTCGTGGACTTCTTTTTTAACTAATTTACGAGCCCGATCTCGCTTGGCAGAAGTCGAGCGCTTTACCTACTTGATTTCACTTTTTCGGGTTACGTGCATAAATGCACTTTTGCCCGATAGGTGAAAAGTCGGGTTAGGAGTTTACAACGCGATCGGCTCTAACACGAGCAAACGCGAGACCTGATGCATTGTAAATGCTTGTTTTTTACGCTAAGGCAGCTTCAAGGAGGCTTTTTTCTTGCACCAGATTTACAAAGGGGCACAACACAACCATTGTGTCATTTCCTAACCCCTATGTATGCAAGTGGTCCATTCCCCCATTAGGAGGCTCCGAAAAAAGAGACAGTGAAATTTATTAGATTTCACTGCACCAATTGTGTCATTCCCACTGCTTCCAATGGGCCTCCCCATGCATTACTAGACTAGCACCATAACGTTTGGTGCTAGTTGAGCAATGTGCCACAATAGCGTAAAAAACGTTGACACTACTGTGCTAACGTGCGCCATGGTGCGCCGTATCATGGTGAAGTTAGAGGGGCTCAGGGGGGCACAAGAAAATGGTGCATCATAACTGATGTGCCACTTTCTTGTAAATATGCCCCATAGTTTCTCAGCTAGCTGCACAGAAAACAAAGAGGAAGTGGCAGAATTAAACTTGAACCATGTACAGCCATCACTTCAGTAATTTCTTCAATTTGTATAAGTCCGGTTCTTGGTGCAGGAAGAGAGGTGACAATTTCAGTTGTAAGACAGCCACGACTGAAAATCCACTACATTCCCTAGTTTTAGGGGTACTTTAGAAATTTCTAGGAAAAACTTATTTTTAGATTGTAGCAGATGCCCTGGGGAGTACCACTTGGACACTTGGTTGCAGATGAGATCAATAAGGAGTTAAAATAACCTATTTAGCAAACACATAGCTTTGAGGCAAGAGATATGAGTTCAGTGCACAATCACTTGAGCAGGGCAGTCCAGGACATAGTAGCCCCACACAACCTCACAAAGCACGCCTTCTGATGAGCTGTCCATGCTTTCTGGATTACTAAGTCACTTAAATGGCTTAGGGACATGGTGGTAAAATCCAATTTCATTTTTTAGAATAGCACACTCAAACACCGGACAAAGAAAATACACTATATATGCTTAAAAGTGTTTTATTTCAAAAGCCTCATCACGTTGCCTAGTACATGAGTAACAAACACACAGAATATGATTAACACAGCACTAATGCAGGTTTCTAGCAGAGAGAATAATATATACAGTTCTAACATGAATAAAATGTTTCGAGCAGTCTAACACACTAAAGACTACTTGTTTATGTCACATTATCAAAACATGGATTAGCTAACATGCACCTAGAGTTTCTTGGGGCTCACCACACTGCATACCTGTTCCGAGCACATAATCTGTGGTTTTCAGACTTCCGCCCCAAGAGATTGTTTCACCAGAAGGAAAGCATGCATCAGCTTGGCTCAGCTCCTCTCCGTATTGACTCTCAGCATAAGAGTAGATGCTGCTGCGGTATGGCAGGACCTCTCGTGATAACCTGGTGAGAAGGCCTCTCTAATTTAGTGGCAAATATAACCAGTATTACCTAGCATCATGAAAATATGTCAACTAGGACTACATGTTTATTTTACACATTCAGTCAGACCTTGAAATATGGATATTATGTAAATTGTAACAGATGTGTTGCCTTATGTGGTAGAAAAGTAATTCTTGAAATTATTTGACACTTTCACAATGTGAGAAAATAGGGCTGATTGCAAAGGCCCCCTAACTTTTTGCCCCCTTTTTTCACTTTTCGCTTGTGTTTTCCTGACTCTGATGGTGCCCTGGGTACTGCTAACCAGTCCCAGGGCCTGTGCTCTGTGTAAAATCAATATGCAAATTAGGCTAATTATAATTGGCTAAGTTAACCTACCTATAAGTCCCTAGTATATGGTAGGGCATGTAGGGTTAGGGACCACAGCATAGGTAATGCACCCATAGGTGCACTGCTGAGGTGCCCAGTGTCATTTTAAAGGCAGGCCTGCCTTGCTGGCTGCTTTTAAATTAAAGTTATATGCAAATTCAACTTTGGAATTAAAAGTTCCAAAGTCTTAAACTACCTTATTTTTACATATAAGTCACCCATAAGGTGTGCCCTATGTGCCACTAGGGCTGGGTGCCATGTGACTATAAGCAGGGACCTTATAAAAATAGTTTTATAAGCCCTGGTGAGGTAAAAACAGCCACATTTGTTTTTTCCTCATTGTAGTAAATGGCCTTCATAGGCTAGAATGGGGAGACTTTATTTTAATTTTTAAAGTCCCCTTAAATGATGGATACCAAGAGTTTGGTATCAAATTAATTGTTGCAATAAATCCCACAACTTCCAGTTAATATAACTTGTTCAGGTAAAGGGTTTTAAACTTTACCTGAAAAGTTGCCAATTTCAGCCCTGCATTGTTTTTGCTGCTTTGCTCTGATTGGCCAGCCTCTAGCAGCCTGGCCAGGCTGCCTTGATGAGGTGTGAAGTGGCCTGGCTTCACACAAAGGAATGAGCCTGTGGGAGGGAATCTCCCCTCAGCAGATGGTAAGGCAGGAAGGGGGAGGGCTGACAAACTGGTCTTTAAAGGCAGAGAAGGACATTTGGAGCAACCAGCAACACCCCCACATCCTGCAACCCCAGACAACTAGGTGCCTCCTTGATTAGATTAGGAGAGGGCAGGAGAGGGGGGTGTTTTGGATTTTTAGCCACACCAGTGGGTGGGCTCAGCCAAATGTAACCTCCAAAAATCAGATTCAGCCATGATGGATTTTTGGAGAATGTTGCCTCTTGGGATTGATTTTTGCCACACTTCCCAGGAAGTGGTCATCACAGGGGGAAGGACCCTGCACCTGATTGGAGAACCAGGACCCCCCTGCTTTTCACCCAGGAGTAAGGATAAAACTGTCAGACCTGCACCCACACCTCAGTTCCCTACCACATCCAACAAGGAAGAACTACAGAAGAAGAAGGACTGCCCTGCTGGAGCCCTGGCCTGCATCTGGAACCTGCACTCAGAAGGACTGCACCAGCTGCACACCTGGGCTTCACCACAAGAAGGACTTTGCCTGGCTTGAACTGGTTCAAGGAGGGACTCCTTGTTTGCTACAGGTGAAAAATTGCTAGCCAGAGTCCCCTGCACCAACTCCTGAAGAAAGCGACCAGCTGACCACTGTCCAGTGGCCAAAAAGGAGTTTGTGCCAGGTGCATTCTGGGAGTTGTAGTCCGCACCCTCCAGGGACCATCTCAGAACTTCTGGACCCTTGGGGTGAGCTGTGGACCTCAAAAGAACCTTAAAAGGACATCTGGTAGAAGCCCCAGTAGTTTGGAGAACTTTGGAGAACTTTTGAAAAAAAGCTCCATAGAGGGACTGACCCGCTGCGGCAACTCTAGCCGGCTTGCTTCAACTGCGACCCGGCCTGATTTGCAGGTTCGTCCTGGTAAAGAAAATCTCTGAAAAAGAGACTAAGGGGCTCATTCCGACCTTGGCGGGCGGCTACCGCCGCCCGCCAGGCGGAAACCGCCATGCAGCCGCACTCACGCGGCCCCCATTCCGACATTCCCGCTGGGCCGGCGGGAATGAGGCCGCAACACAGAAGCCGGCTCCGAATGGATCCGGTGGTGTTGCGGCCGTGCGACGGGTGCAGTTGCACCCGTCGCGCTTTTCACTGTCTGCTACGCAGACAGTGAAAAGCTGGCCGGGGCCCTGTTAGGGGGCCCCAGGACACCCCTTACCGCCATCCTCTTCCTGTCGGTGAAAACCGCCAGAAACAGGCTGGTGGTAAGGAGGGCATAATCCCCAGGGCAGCGCTGCCCTGGCGGATTATCGCCGCCGGGGCAGAAATGGCGGAAAACCGCCGGCCCCGGCGGTCCGACCGCGGCTTTACCGCCGCGGTCAGAATGGGGAAAAAAGCACCGCCAGCCTGTTGGCGGTGCTTTCAGTCATACTAGCCCTGGCGGTCTCGGACCGCCAGGGTCAGAATGACCCCCTAAGTCCGAAGGTAAAAAGTTGACCGGGACCTCCCAGCCAGCGTATCCGAGGAGGGCTCCAGGGATGTCGGATCAAGATCCAGGTTTACCCCAGTCGAAGGATTTTCACCTCAAAAAGTCCGAAGGTAAAAATCTCCACCGAGGATTCCTGCGACGCATATCCGGAGAAGGGCTCTAGGAGGTCGGATTGGACTGGCAGGTTCGTCCTGCTGAAGAAAATCTTCGAAAAAGAGACTAAGGCCCTCATCCCGCCGTCAGGTTACCGTTCCGCGGTCGAAAGACCGCGGCGGTAATTCTGACTTTCCCGCTGGGCTGGCGGGCGGTCGCCTTCAGACCGCCAGCCAGCCCAGCGGGAAAGAGGCTTCCACGATGAAGCCGGCTCGGAATCGAGCCGGCGGAGTGGAAGCTGTGCGACGGGTGCAGTTGCACCCGTCGCGTATTTCACTGTCTGCGCAGCAGACAGTGAAATACATGTAGGGGCCCTCTTACGGGGGCCCCTGCAATGCCCATGCCAGTGGCATGGGCACTGCAGGGGCCCCCAGGGGCCCCGCGACCCCCCCTACCGCCATCCGGATCTCGGCGGTCCGACCGCCGGGATCTGGATGGCGGTAGGGGGGGTCGGAATCCCCGCGGCGGTGCAGCAAGCTGCGCCGCCGCGGAGGATTCAATGGGGCCGCGGTACACTGGCGGGACCCCGCCAGTGGTGCCGGTCCGACCGCGGCTTTACCGCCGCGGTCGGAATCCCCATTGGAGCACCGCCGGCCTGTCGGCGGTGCTCCCGCGGTCCTCCGCCCTGGCGGTCACAGACCGCCAGGGTCAGAATGACCACCTAAGTGTGAAGGTAAACTTTTAACTGAGGCCTCCCGCAGCCTGCAGCCGAGCAGGGCTCCATCGCAGTCGGCCTTAAACTTTGACTTGGCCCTGGTCGAGGTGCAACCAGATGACCCGATTGGCGCTTTTTGTTTCTAGGTGCTAAAAAGCAATACTTCTTTAAAAATTCATATCTTCGGTTCCCCTTATCCGATTTTATTAGTTTTTGTTTCATTTTAAAAATAAAAATATAATCTATTTTTATAAATTGGTTTTGGATTTTTAAACTGTTTCCTCTGTTTTATTTATTTACTGTTTTGTGATATTTGAATGCTTTACACTCTGTCTCCTAAGTTAAGCCTTGACGCTCGTTGCCAAGCTACCAAGGGTTGAGCTGGGTTTCATTTACTGAGACCTAACTGGACCTTAGTGGAGGTTAGTGGCCTATTGCTAAGTGCAGGTACCTACCTGCCCTTACCAATAACCCATTTTCCAACACGCAAGTTCTGCAAAAGATAATGACCAGCTGAAGGTGGAGCAAAAAAAGTCAGGCTAACTTAACATACTCACAATGGAGCTTGTCTTTGGGAGTTTCTGACACTTCCGCCATGGACCAACCAACAATCATCTGGTATGAAGTTCAATGAGCTGCAATTACTGAATCAAAATAGTAGTAAGAACAAGAGAAACTGAGTTGTAGTCATTCGACTGTGTAGCTACAAACACAAGAAAAAAATGCACCTTATGAGCAAAGGCAAGAAATGTGCAGGTAGTATTTAACATGTGTAGCTGAAAGAAATATGCCTTGATATTTACTCCAAGATGCTGTGTCACATTAACCATCACAAACCAGTTTCTTCTCCTTTTATCCATTGGCTTTATGCTTGTTTTTGATCATGTACAGCACTCAACTACCTTTTGGCTAGGGTCATGATGTACCATATACATACATACATGCACAATGTGTGGAGTGTTCCTGAAAGCTTCACTATTTTGGTGTCATTTGCATAAAGAAAATAGGAGAGACCAAATGATGGACTCAAGTGACAAAATTGAGCCCTGGGGAAGGCTACACATGGACTATGTGTTCAAGGATTGAAATGGTGGAAGAAAAATCTGGAACAAGCTGCTAGAAAACATATTTGTAAACCATGCTAGGGCAGCATCTTTATAGCTAGATTGACAAGCCTTGCCAACAGAATCTGGTGGCTTATGGTGTCAAAGCCACTGAGAGATCTTAAAGAATCAAGGCTGCTGGAATATTAGCATCAACTGAGCAGTGCACATCATCTAGCGCTGCCAACATAGCTAACTCTTTACTATGTCAAGGGTGGAAGCCTATCTCGGCAGACTTAATAGATGGGTGGTCTCTACAAATTCTTATCACTGATGGCAAACAGTGTCCTCCAGTCACTTTGATATATATGGTAGCTCTGAGATGGGCCTATAATTTGATAGACTATCAGGATCCAATGTTGGCTTCCAAAGCAGAATAGTCAGATAGGGCATTTTTTGAGGTACAGGAACATTTCCTTCTGACACAGTTGCATTACCATTGGCTTTCAACCAACTGAAATCCAGCATAGCAATTTTTGTTATGAAGTTATATAGTGGTGGGATTCAAGGGGAATCTAAGAGTGTGCTTGACAAAATTAGAGTGGCAAACTCCACTTCATTTAGGGGAAGAAACTAGGAGTAGACATAAAAATTCACTCTGCTTGCAGAGTTGATGGAATTTGGGAAATCTGTGCTACGGATGTGGTGCGGAGATCCCACTAAAATCCACTAACTATAGTCTGGAGGATTTTTTTTATTTCATTGGCACACACAAGACTTGTTTGTCACATGCTGGTGAGCACCACAATACATTTTGGCTGCTAGCAAGCATGCAAAAGATTTGGCAGCCGCTAGCACAGCTTCCGGCTGAGATGGCGCCTTTTGACACCTTTTTTGTGACACTGACAAGTACGAGTGATGCAGGTGCACAGACTGGAGAAGAAGCTAAATCTACTCAAAAATATGTTTTTGAGTTGATATTCTACTCCAAGTTGTTTTTTATTCCAGGAAGCCTTTTTTTATTTTTATTTTTCAACAAGAATGAAGTGCCACAGAGAATCTGCCTTTCTGTTCCTGTCCAGCAGGTTCCTCCCAGTTATTTGTCCTTCTCCTGGTCACGTTTCACTTGAATTTCGAGGTGGAAGGATCATTCTCTTTTTCTGCTGCATATATACCATTAGATTTAAGGACTTTGTTTTTGTGATATCACAAGTAAGCTCAAAGCACTTGTATAAGCGTGTTGTTTGCTTGATAGAGGGAATGCACAAGTATTTATTTGTACTTTATTTTTATTTGATTTCGAAATTTGATGGTGATTGTGGTGGGTGACCTGGAGTTTCAGAAGAGGCCTAGTTATTTTTTGTATTTAATTTTTCATCTTTTACAAAAGAAAAGTGTGGCACAGTTCAATACATTTCCTCCATGTTTGTTACACTTGCAATATTTGTTTATTTTACTATGTGACCTAGGGGGTCATTCCGACCCCGGCCGGGGTCGGCGGGAGCACCGCCAACAGGCTGGCGGTGCTCCGCAGGGCATTCTGACCGCGGCGGTATGGCCGCGGTCAGAACAGGAAAACCGGCGGTGTCCCGCCGGTTTTCCGCTGCCCTGAGGAATCCCCCATGGCGGCGCAGCTTGCTGCGCCGCCATGGGGGATTCCGACCCCCTCACCGCCATCCTGTTCCTGGCGGATCCGACCGCCAGGAACAGGATGGCGGTGAGGGGTGTCGTGGGGCCCCTGGGGGCCCCTGCAGTGCCCATGCAAATGGCATGGGCACTGCAGGGGCCCCTGTAAGAGGGCCCCACTTTGAATTTCAGTGTCTGCTTAGCACACACTGAAATTCGCGACGGGTGCTACTGCACCCGTCGCACCCTTCCCACTCCGCCGGCTCCATTCGGAGCCGGCTTCCTCGTGGGAAGGGGTTTCCCGCTGGGCTGGCGGGCGGCCTTCTGGCGGTCGCCCGCCAGCCCAGCGGGAAAGCCAGAATGGCCTCCGCGGTCTTTCGACCGCGGAGCGGCCATATGGCGGTTCCCGCCAGGCGGGCGGCGACCGCCGCCCGCCGGCCTCAGAATGAGGCCCCTAGTCTGCTAACGGCAATCCAGCCAGTAGGCCCTGTTCTAGTAATCAGTCACTAAAATAACTGTTTCTGTTGTATATTGTGTTTTAAAATATCAACTAAGGCAGGGACTGCATTAGATTTTAGTTAAAAATGTGGGTTATTTTTTGTATTTCACGTTTTTTTCTTGCAAACTATTTGTTTAGCCAGCCTGTGTGCTTTTGCCATAGATCTTCATATGTTCTTTATTGCAGCCATGACTTTGCTTGCTGTTGTTGGTTGACTGTGTGGCTGTTGGCCATTTTGTGTAGCTGCCAGTGTGCTTTTGCCATAGGCCTGCATGTGTTCTTTGTTGTGGCCAAGCCTCCTTGCTTTCTAGTTCTTGTTTGACCATGTGGCTGGCAGACATGTTGTGCAGCCAATTAGTGTGTTTTTGCCATAAGCTTTCATGTGCTCTTTGTTATCCAGGCCTCCTTGCTTGCTCTTGTTGGTTGACCATGTGGCTGGCGGCCATTATCTGCAGCCACCCTATTTTACATTCTTAAAGCCATTTTCTAGTGACATTTATAGGAGAGGGCTATGCCTTTTTGTTTTTGTTGCTTTTCATTTTTACTGTTCCATGATATCAATTTAATAATATTATGCTTGAGGGTCATTGTAGTAAATGAACAGTGTTTTATATTATATTCATTTTTTGCATTTTTCACCTGCACCTCCTTGCCTCACAATGAGTTTCTCATTGTCCCCTTTTCGCTTTCTTTAAAATATATATTTTTTAAAACAGAACATTTTTAGGGAAATAATGCGATACTTATAATGTTTACAATTTTTTTTTTTGCATTTTCCCTTACTCCTTCCATCCCCTGTCTGTCAAAAGCTCACAGTCGCACAACAGCATTTATTTTTTAAGTATTATTCCATATTCCCCTGGACCCCTGCCTGCCATAGTAGGTGCACACATACACACACACACACACACACACACCAGCATCATTCATTTTTTAACGATTATACCTTTTCCTCCGGACACCCGTGCCTCCCAGAGGCACACACCAGCCTTCATTTTTTAAGGATTATTATATTTTCGCTTGCACCACCATGACGGCCACAGGTGTTGCCCATAGACACACATAAAGCAAACGGTTCCATCTGTATTTTGTTATCCTAATTGTAAATAAAATTTTATGTTATGGTGGTGTGGTTTGATTTTGGAATGGATACACTATTGTTCTTAATTGGTTAGGATAATAACTTAAGCAACCAACCACGCAAAATTATATCATCTTTGTCTGTAATATTTCAAACTGAAACAATGCCATGTTTCACTAAATGCTTTTTTGCTTGTTTGATTTTAGGTGCACAAAAGACATCGTCCACTGTACTGCCAGACAGAAGGCCTGTACAAAGTGCGTGACGACTCAAAACATGGCATGAGTCTTCCAATCTCTTCTGCTTGCGCAGCTCAGTGCCACTGCCAACTGACAGCTTCAAGATGGCTGCAAAAAAGGGTACTGCCTAGAAAGTGTCCAGTGAGAAAACGCAGCTTTCCACCACTGACAGGCCGCCCACAACCTTTTTTCTGAAAATTGTGCCTCCGGGCAGCAAGCTTAGAGCAGAACTCTCATATCAATGGCATTACTGTGACCTACGCCCAAACACATGATTGTCATTAAGGCAGCCACTGCAATCATGGTGACACCAATGAGCAGTGAAGTTGAATTGAATTGGTCTCTTTTGCGAAGTAGTAGCCAATTGTTGCAAGAAACTGGGCAAAGTGGACAGCAGCAGCCAGCAAAAGTAGAGCTTCCTGAAGTAGAAGCAGAACAGGAGGTTGTGCTGCCTGATGATCAAGAACCTCCTCTTTTTTAACTATTGGATTTCAGATCTCCAATAGGAAAAAGCAAGGGTACTCCACCATCTTCTCCAAACCCTTCTTCTGATGATCTGGCGTGGATTGGACCCAGGCAGAATACAACACATGCTGAGAGAGAAAAGGGAGAAGGAAAGATCCTGAAAGCCTTACAATTATGGAAGTGGATGAAGAGGATGATAAGCCAGTCATTGGCATGGAAGCTGGCCCAGAGAAGACCAACATTACCCCTCCTAGTCAACCTGCTCCGAGGGATGTGACATTGGTATCACCACCACCGCCAGTACCAAATCCCTGATTTGTAAGGCCCCTGCTGAGACCTGCATCCAAACCTTCAACAGCAGAAGTACGCACTGAGAGACAATCAATGACACACCCACCTACCTCAAGTTCATCTTCAAGAATTGGCAATGGCACACTAAGAAAGTTTTCTTCCCCAGTTTGGGAATATTTTAGAATTAGCAAGTAGGAGGATAGCATTGTAATATGATCCATTTGCCACACAAATGTTCATTGAGGTAAGCCTATTTCTTTCTATGGTACTGGTGGCCAGACAATCTACAAGGAAAAAAAAATCACACATTCAGTGGGAGGAACACCTTAAAGAAATTGCTGCAAGTGGTGGTGGTGAAGGTGGGGAGAGTGTTGAATCATATCCAATCATGGTGGGAGGTGAAGGTGATGAGGAAGAAGAGGGTGACATATTTAAGCAAAACAGACCTACCCCCCAGCAGTGCATCAGTATCACCTGCATCAGCAACCACAAAATGGCACAAGAGTTAGCGGAAGACACCACAGCATGCAGTGACTGACCCAAGATTCACATTAACTCTGCCTCCTTGTAATTTTCAGAAGTCACCTTCATCAGTGGCACCAGAAAAGGCAAAAATCCAGGATGCTATAATGGGCATGTTTGGACAAGAGGGGCCCTATGCTACGGTCATACACTGGGAAGTTGGCTAAAATGTTAGTGTTGGACCTCCTCCCTTTTTCTTTTGTGGGGAGAGTGGGATTTTTAGAATTTGTGGTGGTCCTCTGCCTGAAGTGGAAAGTTCCCAGTCAGACCTATTTTGCCAAAGTTGTTGCTCCAGTGTTCAAACATAATGTGGTGCAGCTGGTTGGACAAGCTTCGCAGCAGAGTGGTGATCACAATATCCACCTGACAATAGACAACTGGACCAGTTGTCAAGCAACTGATAACATGTGGATCACTGCACACTGGATCTCCTTTGCTGGGGTTAGGCAACAGCTATCTACAGGTCTCAGCACTAACAAAACTTTTAAGGGTGTTCGGCAGCATGCAACAACAGCCATGTTTGCAATGAAGAAATCCATTTATCTTGGAAGGCATTAACAGCAATGTGTTTGAATGGCTGCTACACAGAGGTCTCAGAATTGGATTTGTTGCCACAGACAATGGAGGTAATATAGTTAAAAAAGAAGACATAGTCAGCACCATACTGACTATCTGCAGAAGAATCTACATTCATTTCTTTAAAGCCCAGAAGCAGATGAGGATCATTCAGCGTGCTAACAGAGTACCACTTAAAGCCCTCATGAAGGAGGTGCCAACATGTTGGAACTCGACTTATTACATGTTTCAATGTCTGTTTGAGTAGTTCAGATCGATCAGTGACTATGTCATTCAAGGAGGAGGGGATGTAATGGGCAAAAGCATGACTATGGATGCGGACAAATGGAGCCTTGTCAAATGCCTGACACTGAAGCTACTTCCATTTGAGGTTTTCACACAGGAAGTCATCAAATAGGATAGTACGAGGAACAAAGCTATGCTGTTGTTTCATCTACTACAGGACCATTTTGAGATGGAGGATGTTTCACAATACAAGAATTGGATTGTTGAGCAAGCCAGAGACCTGGAAGAATAATGGCTGGAAATCAGAGTCCTTCTCCCGAGCAGAAGTTCTGGGGTGCTGCCTTCAAATTCCAGAGAGGGAAGTGCAGCTGTCTCACAGCAGCCAACACCAGCAACAAGAACACTGACAACAACCACAACAACAGGAATAGAAGAATTGACCTCCACCTCTGAATTGGCTTGGTTTCAAGTGGTAGGATTTAAATACCAGTACAGAGGTGAAGGCAAAAGAGGTCTAGCAAGCACCAATGACCATTCAGAGGATGTTCCATGACTATCTGGAAGACCCAACATTTGTGGCCCCGTTTTGGGTAACCACCTTGCTTCTGTGGAGGAGAAAGAAGCGTGCCCCTGTAGTTACACATTTATCAAGGGGAGTGCACCACAGATAATACCTGCAATTCCTCTCACCCCAGGCTCGAGCTGCCACTAGATAGCAAGGTGGCAAGGTGGTTGCCCAAAATGGGACCACAAATGTGCTTCATTTTTAGACAGGTGAGTTAAAGTATCATGCCTTGCATGCAATATCACAGTATATTATGTATGTTATTTGTCTGACAACCAGCCGGGGACACATTGTTATATATCTGTCCTGTTGAAAGCACTGGACCTGTATGGCCTTTGCAGGAGCTGAAACATGTTGATGCTTGGACAATAGACTCATTTAAAAGAGGGTCATAGGACCATAAAATACCTAGAGTTTCCCTTTGTTTCGATTTAATCATACCTACTGGCAGTATGAATAAAGGGATACTGTGAGAAAAGAAGGCTGATTGCAGAGGCCCCCTAACTTTGTGCCCCCATTTTTTACTTTTTTCTGGTGTTTTCAGACTCTGAGAGTAGCCTGGGTACTGCTAACTGTAGGAAAGTACCATCTTTCTTACCATGTTACCCCCAATTTTACATGTATGTCAGTATGTTTTTGCCTGTATCACTGGGATCCTGCTAGCCAGGACCCCAGTGCTCATAGTTTGTGGCCTAAATGTGTATGCCTGTGTAGTGCCTAACTGTGTCACTGAGGCTCTGCTAATCAGAACCTCAGTGATCATGCTCTCTCTGCCTTTACATTTGTCACTATAGGCTAGTGACCACAATTACCAATTCTAATTGGCACATTGGAACCCCCTTATAAGTCCCTAGTCTATGGTGCTTAGGTACTCAGGCCATTGGGGTTCCAAGAGTTCCTTATGGGCTGCAGCATTACTTTTGCCACTCATAACGAGCTCAGACAAAACCTTCACAGGACTGCCAATGCAACCTGAGTAAAATAGTGTCCACACTGTTTTACAACGGTTTTACACTGCACCTAAGTAACTTAGAAGTCACCTATATGTCCAGCTCTGGATAGGTGCAAAGTTACTAAGGGTGAGGGTACCCTTGCACTAGCAGGGGTGCCCCCACATTTTTCAGGTCAATTTCCCAGAACTTTGTGAGTGTGGGGACACCATTTTACATGTGCACGACATATAGGTCACAACCTCTATGTAACTGCACCATGGTAACCCCGAATATGGTCATGTGAGGTGTCTAAGATCATGGAATTGTCCCCCCATTCCAGATGTGGTATAAGGGGGCCAATCCCATGCACCCTGGGGGCTCCACTATGGACCCCAGTACTGCCATACCAGCTCTCTGGGGTTTTATCTGCAGCTACAGTTGCTACCACCCCACAGACAGTGTTCTGCCCTCCTGGGGACTGAGCAGTTCAGTCCCAGGAAGGCAGAACAATGTATTTCCTTTGGGAGCAGGGTGTTACACCCTCTCCCTTTGGAAATAGGTGTTTCAGGATAGGGAGGGGTAGCCTCCCCCAGCCTCTAGAAATGCTTTGAAGGGCACAGATGGTGCCCTCCTTGCATAAGCCAGTCTACACCGGTTTAGGGAACCCCAGTCCCTGCTCTGGCACAAAACTGGACAAAGGAAAGGGGAGTGACTACTCCCCTGTCCATCACCACCCCAGGGGTGGTGCCCAGGGCTCCTACTGTGTGTTTCAGACCTCTACCGTCTTGTTTTCATAGGTGTGGGGACACTCTGGAGGCCCCTGAGTGGCCAGTGCCAGCAGGTGATGTCAGAGACTCCTCCTGATAGATGCATACCTGGGTAGGCAGCCAATCATCCTCTCAGGGCTATTTAGGGTCTCTCCTGTGGGCTTCTCTACAGATTCCGACTCAAAAGAATCCTCCAGGACTCCTCTGCACTTCTCTTTTTGACTTCTGCCAAGGATCGACCGCTGACTGCTCCAGGACGCCTGAAAAACTGCAACAAAGTAGTCAGAAGACTACCAGCGACTTTGTAGCGCCTAATCCTGCCGGCTTTCTCAACTGTTTCTTGGTGGTGCATGCTCTGAGGGCTGTCTGACTTCACCCTGCACTGGAAGCCATGAAGAAATCTCCCGTGGGTTGATGGAGTCTTTCCCCTGCTCCAGCAGGCACCAAACTACAGCCTCACCGGTACTCTGGGTCCCCTCTCATCCTGACGAGCATGGTCCCTGGAACACAGGTGGTGGACCCAAGTGACCTTGACTGTCCAGAGGTCCAACTGTCTGAATTTAGAGGAGGTAAGTCCGGGCCTCCCCTCCCCAGACATTATCTGCAGTTACAAGGGCTTCTGTGCACATTTCCCAGAAATCCTGCATGCACAGCTGAGTCTAGGTCCCCAGCACTCCGCCCTGTGATGCTCAGCTCCCTGAGTTTACCTCCGGCATCTTGGTACCCCTTTGTGCAGTGTTGAGATGACCGCCATGTTCAGTCTTCTTGAACCCGTGTTCAAGGACTCCTGCGGGTGTTTCCCTCTTTCCAGTGGGCTCTCTATGTTGCTTAGAGCCCTCTCTGCCTCCCCTCCTGAGTGGCGACATCCTGGTCCTTCCTGGGCCCGGGCAGCACCCTTTTACTTCAACTGTTACTCTTGCGTGTAGCAAGGCTTGTTTGTGGTACTTTGCCAAAGAAACCACCCTGCATCTGCCAGCACATCGTGGGACATCTTCTGAACAAAGCAGAAACTCCTACCTCTCTCCGTTGGTGCAGAACCAGCATCTTCTTCCAACCGGAGGCAGCCATTTTGCACCTTCATCTGGTGTTTAGTGGGCTCCTGCCCCCCTGGACACTTTAGCGACTCTTGGACGTGGTCCCCTTCCTTTACAGGTCTTCAGGTCCAGGAATCCATCTTCAGTGCTTTGCAGTCTTGTGTGGTCATTGCAAAATCCTTTATCATGACTTTAGTGTTTTTGGGGGAAATAGTACTTTACTCCTGCTTTCATGGGTCCTGGGGTGGGGTCTCTTCTATACCCTTGGTGTTTTATGACACTCCCAGTGACCCTCTACACACTTCACTTGCCTAGGGGTGCATTTGTGGTTCGCATTCCTGTTACTTAGTATATGGATTGTGTTGCACCTAGGCCTATTGCATTCTATTGTGTTCTACAGTGTTTGCACTATTTTCTGACTGTTTTACTTACCTGATTTGGTTATTTGTGTAAGGGAGTATATCCACTGAGATATTTTTTGGTACATTGTCACTAAAGTAAAGTACCTTTATTTGTAGAAAACTGAGTATTATCTTTCCTAGTGTATTTTACCTATATGATATAGTGGTATTCATGGAGCTTTGCATGTCTCCTAGTTCAGCCCTGGCTGCTCTGCTAAAGCTACCTCTATCAGTCTAAGCTTCTGGAACACTTCTACACTCTACTAATAAGGGATAACTGGACCTGGTATAAGGTGTAGGTACCAGTGGTACCCACTAAAAACCAGGCCAGGCTCCAACACTAACCAGTCCCAGGGCCTGTGCTCTGTGTAAAAGGAGTATGCAAATTAGGCTAATTATAATTGGCTATGTCAACCTACCTAAACGTCCCTAGTATGTGGTAGGGCACCTAGGTTTATGGACCCCAGCATAGGTATGGCACACATAGGTGGACTGCTGGTATGCCCAGTGTCATATTAAAGGCAGGCCTGCCTTGCTGGCGGCTTTTATAGTAAGGTTATGTGCAAATTCGACTTTCAAATTAAAAGTACTTCCAAAGTCTTAAACTACATTATTGTTTACATATATGTCACCCCTAAGGTGTGCCTTATGTGTCTCTAGGGTTGGGTGCCATTTAACTATAATCAGGGACCTTATAAAATTGTTTTATAAGCCCTGGTGAGGTAAAACAGCCACATTTGTTTTTCCTTCACTTTAATGAATAGCATCCATAGGCTAACTATGGGTGACTTTATTTTAATTAACAAAGTCCCCTTAAGTGTCTGATACCTTGAGTTTGGTATCAAATGGATTGTTATAATAGATCCCACAACTTACAACTGTTGGATTTAATATAACTAGTTCAGGTAAAGAGTTTTAAATCTCTACCTGAAAGTTGCCAACTTCAACTCTGTAGAGCCCTTCTCTGATTGGCCAGCCTCTGGCAGTCTGGCCAGGCTGCTTTGATGAGGTGTGAAGTGGCCTGGGCTGAACACAAGGGATTTGCCAGGGGGAGGAGATCTACCTCAGCAAATGGGAAAGCAGGAAGGGGGAGGGTGGCCAGACTTGTCTTCCAAGGCAAGGAAAGACATTTGGAGAAGCCCAGAACCCCCTCACATCCTGCAACCCCAGACAATTAGGTGCCATCTTGATTAGAATAGGGGAGGGCAGGAGAAGGGTGTGTTTAGGATTTGTAGCCACATCAGTGGTTGGGCTCAGCCAGATCTAACCTCAAAAAATCACTTTCAGCCATGTTGGATTTTTGAGGAATGTTGCTCCCTGGGAATGATTTTTGCCACACTTCCCAGGAAGGGGTCATCAAAGGGGGAAGGAGCCTGTCTGTGATTGGATACCCAGGACCCCCCTGTTTGTCACCCAGGAGCAAGGATACATATGGCAGAGCTGCACTCACACCTCAGATCCCTACAAGGACAAGACAAAGAAGAAAAGGACTGCCCTGGTGGACCCCTGACCTGCACCTGGACCCTGCACTCTTAAGGACTGCACCAGCTGTACCCTTGAGCTTCACCACAAAAAAGGCTTTGCCGGTCTTCTGCTCCTTCAAGAAGGGGCTCCCTGTTTGCTACAGGTACAAAGGAGCAGCCCAGACTCTCCTGCATCAAGTCCTATAAGCAGGGCCCAGCTGACCAGCTTCCAGTGGCCATTTGAGGATTCTGGGAATTGTAGTACAAACTCCCAAGACACAACTCAGAGATTCTGGAATCTTCGATCAAGTTGTGGACACTTCAAAGACCCAAGAAGAACCTCTGGAAGAAGATCCAGAAGTTTGGAGACGTTTGGAGCAACTCCATAAGTTGAAGAGGTGCATTGTGGGAGTTGCAGTCCCAGACCCGGAGAGACAAACCAGAGCCTCTGAACCATTGTTTGGTGCTGTGGACCACTTTCCTGAATCAAGAAACACTTCTGAAAGTAAGTGTAACAATGTTACCTTGTGGGTGACCTGAACTCTGGACTTTGTCCCTTTCCAGTGTGACCTATTTTAACCCTTTGAGCGCTAGTCGCTTCTATGCATCAGAAAAAAATCAATTCTTTAAAAATTAATTTCCCCGGTTCCCCTTATTCCATTTTAATCAATTTGGTGTCATATTAAAGATTCCAATATAATATATTGTTATAAATTGGTGTTGGTGTTGGATTTCTATTGTGTTTTATGTTTTACTTATTCATTGTTTTGTGATTGTTAAATGCTTTACACACTTGTCTCTTAAGTTAAGCCTTGTTGCTCATTGCCAAGCTACCAAGGGTTGAGCTGGGTTTAATTTATTGAGACCTAACTGGACCTAAGTGGAGGTTAGTGGCCCATAGCTAAATGTAGATACTCACCTGCCCTTAACAATAATCCACTTTCAAACAGATACCTTAGTGATCAGTAAGGTATTTTTATCTTTGTACCCTGGTAAGATCTTCAGAAGTGCTCCTGCAAGTCGGTTGAGCCCACCTTGGCCTTTAGGACCGGATGATGTAGCATGCCAATACTAGGGTGGGTGGGAGTCACTGAACAAGAATTATTTTTTTCTTGTGGTGAAGGGATAATAATGGTTAATTCTGAATAGAGGACAATACCTTGCACACCTGGTGGGTGTAGGGATACATTTTTGCTGTTGAGTATGTAGTCTGGAGGGTGTATCCTTGGAGCACCTTTGTGGGGAGTAGTGAACTTTTAGCCTTCTATCCCCACTTTTCGCACAGTGTTCTGTCTGCTCCTTGTTTTGAATATACGCCAATGGACAAAGCTCAGCAGGCTGGCAATAAAGAAACTGGCTTGTCTGGTAGCCAGTGTGTCGGCTGAGTGTGTGTTCAGTGCAGATGGTGAAATTGTCACAGTGATAAGGATCAGTCTCTTGCCCTAAAACATGGACAGATTGACATTGTTCAAAATGAACCCACACTTAATACCACACAATTAGATTGTTCCTGAAATACCACAGGAGGAAGAGGGCAATTAGTAAGACCCAAGATTATTAGCTGACCAATGTCTGGGTGAACCAAATGAGTTTGAGGGCATACTCTATTTGAAAGGGTGAACTCTACTTCCCTGACTGAATAGGCCAACATAGAACCATTTAATTATTTACTGTTGAACTGCTTTGCCAAAAATAAAAATTACATCCACACCGACTGCCAGGGTGGAAACAACAGCCACCACGGCGGTAGCTGCCTACACCCAGGCAGAAGACAATGTTCCACCCACCATATTATGACAACCCAATCCGCTAACTTTTCCGGGGCGGTACCAACGACATCAAAAGCCTGGCGGAAACAGAACACAGAAGGGAAAGGACTTACCATTGGAGACACAGGAAACAACGCCACCGCCATGCAGCCCGAGCTGCAAATCTTTGCAATGATCTTCTACGTCCTACTCCACCACGAACACCAATGACGGCAAAGACGACCACGATGAGTAGAGCCGCCTAGCACACAAGGGGCGGGGAGGAAAACAACAGTGACACACACACGCAACACACACACACCCAACCCCAACATCATACACACAATCTGATGAAGAAATAAAACATTTTTACCCTGTACCCCTCAGGAATAATGTAAGGACAAAACGAATTAATGAAAGTGAGTGTAATAATATAAATGCAGTAGAAAACGAAAATTCAATTTAATGGTATCTACATATGTACAGTTCAAGGGGCACTGCCCAGTCCACAATGTGTGTGGGCCACAGGCCAAAGTCCAAGGCCCCACTTGTCACCTGCAGCAACATGGAGAACACTGCAGGGGCATCAGTTGGAAAATAGGCAGGCACCTCAGGGGACGAGGAACGGGGGGCACCTCAGCTGGCAGATGTAACAACACTACTGGTCCTGGACGGGAAACATTCCCTGTGCTTGGTCCTGGGGGGTGCAAGGCCACAGTCTCTCAAGAGGATGACTTGCCCACAGGCTCTGGTGGGGGCATCTTGCTCTGTGCTTGGTCCTGGGGAGTGCAAGGCCACAGTCTTGCAAGTGGGTGTCTTGCCCACTGGTTCTGGAGGGGGCATTGTGCCCTGTGCTCTTGATCCTGGGGAGGATGGGGTGATTTATATCATACCCACTGGTTCTGGAGGGGGCATTGTGCCCTGTGCTCGTGATCCTGGGGCGTGCAAGGTCACAGTCTCTCAGGTGGGTGTCATTCCCACATGATTTGCAGGGGGCTGGCTGCTTAGCAGCCCATGGAAGCAGGACTACACAGCATCCACCACCAGTGACAGCTGCTCAATGGTGGTGGTGCTGATGCTGCAGTGGTTGTGGGGGGAAGCTCCAGCGCGTCCCCTGCAGCCTTGGACAGCTGCCCACTACTGGTGGTGGTGGTGGTGCTGCTGCTGGTGGTGGTGGGGGGAGGCTCCAGCCCATCCCCTGCAGCCTTGGCAGCTGCCCACTGGTGGTGCTGCTGATGCTGGTGGGGGAGGCTCCATCCCATCCCCTGCAACCACGGAGGGCTGCTGCTGCTGATGGTGGTGGTGGTGCTTCTGCTGCTATTGGTGGTGGGGGGGAGGATCCAGCCCATCCCCTGCAACCTCGAACTGCTGCCTATGGTGGTGGTGGTGCTGCTGATGCTGGTGGAGGGAGGCGCCAGCCCAGCCCTTGCAGCCTCAGACTGCTGCCCACTGCTGGTGGTGGTGGTGGTGGTGCTGCTGGTGGTGGTACTGCTGAGGCTGGTGGTGGTGGGGGGAGGCTCCAGCCCATCCCCTGCAGCCCTGGATGGCTTCCCACTGATGGTGGTGGTGCTGCTGATGCTGGTGGGGGAAGATCCAGCCCATCCCCTGCAGCCTTGGACGGCTGCCCACTGGTGGTGGTGGTGCAGCTGGTCGGGGGAGGCCCCAGCCCATCCCCTGCAGCCTTGGATGGCTGCACAACCACGGTTGTTGTTGGGTGCTCCGACTGAGTCCCTGCACCAGGCCCCTTGCCCTTCCTGGTAGCAGCTGTTGATGGCTCCTTGCCCTTCTGTGCAGCACTTAGTGCAGGCTCCTTGCCATTCCATGCAGCAGTTGAGGCAGGCTACTTGCCCTTCCTTGCAGCACTAGGGGCTGGCTCCTTGCCCTTCCTGGCAGCACTAGGGGCAGGCTCCTTGCCCTTCCTGGCAGCACTAGGGACAGACAGGTAGCTGAGGTGCTTGCCTGGGTTTTAGGCACCCTTGACAGACGTGAAGGACGGGGGGAGGAGGGCTAAGGAAGAGGTCAATGGTGGAGAGGAAAAACTTTGGGATGGGTGGAGGGAGAACATATGGGAGTGGAGGAAGAGGGAGTGGTTGTAGGAGGTACCTGTCTGCTGTGTTTGGGTGCAGGTGCATGGGCTGGATGCTGTTGTGAGGTGGAAGGCTTTTGGGTCTCTGAGTGCCTTGGGAGGGGGGACAGACACAGTGGAAGAGGACACAGGGGACGTGTGCATGGCTGTTGTGGTGGTGTCTGTCAGTGAGGTGTGTGTTCTGCTAGGTGTGGTGGTGATGGCGGTAGTGGATGAGGATGTAATGCATGCAGGTGTGAGTGTAGACGAAACTGGGAGGGAGGTAGAGGAGGAGGGGGACACAGTGGAGGCAGTGGATGTTGGTATGTCTGCATCTGAATGGTGTTTGTGTGAGTCCCTGTGGGATGATGTGCGGTGCTTGTGTTTGCATGTGCCACTTTTATGTGTTGTCTTGTGTGCATGCAGGTCTGCCTGTGTGCTTGGGATAGGTTGGGTTTGAGGGGAATGGGATTGGGAAGAGGAAGTTGGAGGAGGGAGGGTGGAAACATGGACAATGGCTGCCATCAGAGAGGAGGCCAGAGCCTGGATTGATCTTCGGTGGGCCGCCAAGCCAGTGTGAATACCCTCCAGAAATGCATTTGTCTGTTGCATTTGGGCTGCCATCCCCTGGATGGCATTCCCACTGGTTGACTGCCCAACAGAGATGGATCACAGGAGGTCAATAGCCTCCTCACACAGGGCAGCAGGGCTAACTGGGGCAGGGCCTAAGGTGCCTGGGACGAAGAAGATGTCCACCTACCTGGGTGAGCGGGCATGGGCAACTCACTGAGGGGCTGCTGGGAGGGCGGAGCTGGTACGGGGGTGGCAGCAGTACCTGTAGCTGGGGTGGTCACAGAGGTGTCCGCCACCACCAGGAAGCTCCCATCGGAGGAGGTATCTGTGTCTGAACTGTCCCCTCCAGTCTCCACCATGGTGTTCCCTCGTCCTCCGTCCCACTGGTGCCCTCACCGTCATTGGACTCTGCCTCCTGGGTCCTGTGGGATGCAGCTCCCTCCGTCACCGGTGCCTCTGCTCCTCTGCCAAATGATGCTAATGCACAAATGGACAGGATGACAAAACAAAAAAGGGGGAAGAGACAAAGGATACACGGTGTCAATGGCTGCACCAACACCACCAATGGGGTACACACCACCGTCACACACAGGGAACAGCCCTATGCACTATGCAATGCACCACCAGTAATAATGCTAGCCACCAGGGCATGGGGAGGGGCACATACCTAAAAACTGCAGCACACATTAGACCCACACAGCCCTGACCAGTAGTGGATGCCTACAAGCTACGTAGCAGGATTATCACTTCAGAACCCTGCCCAACATGGGACCTACTCTGCAATGTCAGGCCTGGCTAGGGGCACCCACTGACACACATCCCCCACCCGGGTACCCCCTACCATGCGTAAGTTGTAATGAGGGGAACTGTACTCACTCCCTTGTGGTTGCTGTGATGCCCTCAAGCACCCATCCAGCTCCGGATAGGCCACTGCCAGTATGAGGGGCCATCAGGGGGGTTAGGGTTCGACAGGCACCCCTTCCTCATTGGGAGGACATCCCCAGCTGGGCCTCCATCGTCTACTGTGCCTAGCATCTCAGGTCCTCCCACTGTTTGCGACAGTGGGTGCTCAGCCTTCCGTAGACCCCCAGGGTCCGCACGTCCTTGGCAATGGCACACCATATACCCTTCTTTTTATGGGCGCTGACCTGCAGAGAAATACACACAGGAAAAGGTATCAGTCAGACCGTTCTGCCAGTTACACTTATGGCCCACCATACCCCTTTGCATCATGATTTGCACACACAGGGCCCAGGGGACATCCACCCACCCCCCAACATGAGGCCTTTACACACACCACTCCATGCATTCATGCCCCATGCTTCATGCTCATAGTGAATTCACCTGTTGGTCTGGAGGCCTATACAGCAGTCCATACTGGGGTAGGACCCCATCCACCAATCGCTCCAACTCTGCCAAGGTGAGGGCAGGGGCCCTTTCCCAAGTAACACGGGCCATGGTAGGTTCCAGACACAGGTCACAGCAGCATATGCAGTGTAGGTCCTCTCCTGTTGAAGGTTGGGTGGCAAGTGAGTGATGAGATAGAAAATGGTGGTTACGTCAATGGCGGTGCATACCGTCACCAGCGGCGTACATTACCATTGGCCACTGTACCCCATAGGGCCCAATAATAACCAATGAGGAGTTGCACAGCGGATCAGGACCGCCTACCACAACTGTGCACAATGTCAGCGCAATTATCTCACTTCCACCTGTCCCTCCACACAAGACAGGCAGACACCATTCCGGGGGGGGGGCAGGCCCTGGATAAAAACTGTGTCACAGTTTACAATTGGACATACAGGACAAATGCCACTTATACATAAAAAATTAACATCATGCATTGTACGGTTGTGGCTACAATGTACAGGCTGTGTCCAGCTTCTCACTCTTTTGCCCCATAGATTGCTACCACTGCGGATGAATAGGATATGGAGACATACCCCTCTGTAGAGACCCCTGGTGGACTTACCAACAATGGAGGACAGGCACATTATTCTCACCTATAGACTGGAGAGAGCCACAATCACAGAGCTGTGTGCCCAATTGGAGCCTGACCTAATATCTGCAATCCGTCACCCCACTGGCATCACCCCTCTTGTGCAAGCCCTATCTGTGCTTCATTTCCTGGCAACTGGTTCCTTCCAAGTGATAGTGGGCTTGCAGCAGGAATGTCACAGCCAATGTTCTCAATAGTGCTTACCAGAGTGTTGTCTGCCCTGATGAAACACACGTGCAGCTACATTGTTTTCCCCAAGGTGGAGGATTTGGCCACAGTGAAAGCTGACTTCTATGTAATGGGACATATCCCCAACATTGTTGGGGCTATTGATGGTACACAGATTGCAGTTTTCCCCCCGCCAGAATGAACAGGTGTTCAGAAATCAAAAGAGTTTTCACTCAATGAATGTCCAAATGGTGTGCTTGGCGGACCAGTACATCTCCCATGTCAATGCTAAGTATCCTGGGTCAGTGCATGATGCCTTTATCCTCAGGAATAGCAGCATCCCAAATGTGATGGCCCAACTTCAGAGGCACAGGGTGTGGCTAATAGGTGAGCCCTGGTCCCCACCCAGTAGATGTTGATGTATGGGTATGGTGTGGGCCATATGGGACAGTGTGTGGCTAAATGTTGTCCCTCGATATTTGCAGGTGACTCTGGTTAGCCTAATCTATCATAGCTACTGACCCCTGTGAGGAATCCCAGGACAAGGGCAGAAGAACAATGTGGCGGTGTTTTGGAGATGTGTGTGTATTTTCAGCGCAGCGGTGTGTACCGCCAATGGAATACCACGGTTGAAAGACCGCCGCGTGGATTCGTGGGTCGTAATAGCATGGGCGTGTTTCTGTTGGTGTGGAGGTGGAGGATTTGTTTCCAACAGTTTATCACTGACCTTTGGTGTGGCGGTGTTGTGTGGGTGTCTGAATTTCGGCGGATTCCAAGATGTGTGTCATAATAGCTGTGGCGGAATGCCGCCGCGGTGTATTGGCGGTCTTCTGCACGGCGGTAAGCGCCTTTTACCGCCAATGTTGTAATGACCCCCATGGTGTCTGAGGGCCAGGTTGTGCAACATGCAGCATGCCACGATTATCTGGCAGACCTTCTTGGGTGAGTAGCACAGGAATCCACCTGTTAGATGGAGGCACCGAAACCTGGCCTTCAGGAGGCCAAAGGTACGTTCGATAATCCCTCTTGTTCTCCCATGTGCCTCATTGTAACGTTCTTCTGCCCTGGTCCTGGGATTCCTCACTGGGGTCAATAGCCACAAAAGGTTGGGGTAACCAGAGTCCCCCAAAAGCCATACACAGTGCCTCTGGAGTTGACCCATCATATCAGGGATGCTGCTATTCCGCAGGATGTAGGCGTCATGCACTGAGCCAGGGAACATAGCATTTACCTGCGAGATGTACTGGTCTGCCAAACATACCATCTGTACATTCATGGAATGATAACTCTTCCTGTTCCTGTACACCTGTTCACTCCTGTGGGGGGGGGACCAGAGCTACATGGGTCCCATCAATAGCACCTATGACATTGGGGATATGTCCAAGGGCATAGAAGTCACCTTTCACTGTAGGCAAATCCTCCACCTCAGGGAAAATGATGTATCTCCTTACGTGTTTCAGCAGGGCAGACAACACTCTGGACAACACGTTGGAAAACATAGGCTGGGACATCCCTGATGCCATGGCCACTGTTGTCTGAAAAGACCCACTTGCAAGGAAATGGAGCACTGACAGCACCTGCAGGTCAGGGGGGATTCCAGTTGGATGGCGGATTGGTGACATCAGGTCTGGCTCCAACTGGGAACATAGTTCCTGGATTGTGGCACGGTCAAACCGGTAGGTTACGATGACATGTTGCTCTTCCATTGTCAACAGGTCCACCAGCGGTCGGTACACCGGAGGATTCCGCCATCTTCTCATATGTCCCAGCAGACGGTGCCTACGAAGGACAACAGCGAAGAACCAGTCATTAGTCCTCCAGGTATGTACCCACAGTCACACACAAGACTACAACACTCACATAACCCTTCCTGTATGTGTGTTGAGTGTAGAGTGTAGGCCTAGCTATGTGTGACGCAGGATGAAATGAAGCCATGTGGGCCCCTGAAATGGCGGCTGCCTGACCTCTAAACTGGGACAATGGGATTGTGGGGTAACTGCGCTGGCGTTACACACCGTCGCGGTAGGCGGTCGTAGACCGCGGCACAATGCTGCATTAGTTAACATTGGACCCTATGGGTCCCAGGAGCCAATGAACAGGTGCGCCGGCGGTGATGATGCGCACCGCCGCGGACGTCACCGCCACGGACGTCACCGCCATTTTCTATCTGTTCAATCACTAGATGCTTGACCTTCGACAGGAGAGGACCTACACTGCAAGTTCTGCTGTGACCTCGGTCTGGAAGTGACGATGACTGCTGCATCTGGGGAAAGGGCCCCTGCCCACATACAGACACAACAACATCCACTGCCTCCACTGTTTCCCCCTCCTCCTCTTCTCCCTCCTCCCTCCCAGTGTCGTCTACACTCTCACCTGCATGCACTACATCTACAGTCACTAGGACTCGCACCAGTACACCCAGCACCACACCCCGCTCACCTGCACTCACCACCTCCACTGCCATTTACACGTCCCCTGTGTCCTCTCCCAGTGTGTCTGTGACGCCCCCTCCCAAAGTACACAAACGCCGGCAATCACTCACCCAACATCCATCCACCTCACGACAGCCTCCATTACCTGCACCTGCACCCAAAACACCTAAAGTGACACCTCCGACAACCACCTCCTCTTCCTCCACTCCCAGACCCCCTCCAGCTACCCATCGCAGTGTTCGTCAGAAACTGTCCCTCTCTAAAGTTTACCTTTTTGCCCCCACCCCCTCCAATTCATCAGTCCCGTCGTAGCGCCTCAGCCAAAATGCCTCCAATACCAGTGGTGCCTGTTCAAGGGTTTTGGAGTGCACCGGCCACCAGGGCAGGCAGTAGGACCCGGAGCCAAGGCACTGGCAGCCCACCCCCTGTAAAGGCAATAAAATTGGAGAGTGGACGACAGGACCGTGTTAAGACTCCAGGTGGGAAAACAAATGACATGGGTTCCAAGGGGATTGGAGAGTCAGCTGTGACTCCACCAAAGGTGGTGAAGGGCCAGAAAAAGTCTTCCCAGCCTGTTGTGAGTGTCACGGCGGAGAAGTGCGCCATCATTTCCAGCGGTGGAGACACAACCGCCAGCACCGTTGTTACTGGTCCAGAGACCACCGCCAGAGTCACAGCCCAGGAGGGCCCCACTATCGTCACTGGTCCAGAGACCACCGCCAGAGTCAGTGCCCAGGAGGGCCCCACTATCGTCACTGGTCAGGAGACCACTGCCAGAGTCACAGCCCAGGAGGGCCCCACTATCGTCACTGGTCCGGAGACCACCGCCAGAGTCCCACCCAGGAGGGCCCCACTATCGTCACTGGTCAGGAGACCACCGCCAGAGTCACAGCCCAGGAGGGCCCCGCTATCGTCACTTGTCAGGAGACCACCACCAGAGTCACAGCCCAGGAGGGCCCAAGTATCGTCACTGGTCAGGAGACCACCGCCAGAGTCACAGCCCAGGAGGGCCCAAGTATCGTCACTGGTCAGGAGACCACCGCCAGAGTCACTGCCCAGGAGGGCCCAAGTATCGTCACTGGTCAGGAGACCACCGCCAGAGTCACAGCCCAGGAGTGCCCAAGTATTGTCACTGGTCAGGAGACCACCGCCGGAGTCAGTGCCCAGGAGAGCCCCACTATCGTCACTGGTCAGGAGACCACCGCCACCACCGGAGTCAGTGCCCAGGAGAGCCCCACTATTGTCACTGGTCAGGAGACCACCGCCACCACCGGAGTCAGTGCCCTGGAGGGCTCCGGCTGCCACAGCCCCGCTGGGCAATGATGAAACGTCATGCCACACACCAATTTCCTTATCAGAACCGCCATGGCAAAGCACCGCTGAACAGGGCAAAGACCGCCATGTCAATGCACCACTGAACAGGGCACAGACCGCCATGGCAAAGCACTGCTGAACTGTCCTGAACCGCCATGGCAAAGCACTGCTGAACAGGGCAAAGACCGCCATGGCAAAGCACCGCTGAACAGGGCAAAGACCGCCATGTCAATAAACCGCTGAACAGGGAACAGACCGCCATGGCAAAGCACCGCTGAACAGGGCAAAGACCGCCATGTCAATGCATCGCTGAACAGGGCACAGACCGCCATGGCAAAGCACCGCTGAACTGTCCTGAACCGCCATGGCAAAGCACCGCTGAACTGTCCTGAACCGCCAGGGCAAAGCACCGCTGAACAGGGCAAAGACCGCCATGTCATTGCACCGCTGAACAGGGCAAAGACCGCCATGGCAAAGCACCGCTGAACAGGGCAATGCACCGGGTAGGAATGAATGGCCCGCCACATCAGGCATCCTTATCCCATGTGCAGCTGGGACAGTGACAGGATACGACCTTTCACGGGGAGACTCATCCAGTCTGGGCACCAGTCCCCCCCAGTACCAGTAGAGACCTGCATCAACTTGAGAGACTGTGGCTTTGCACTCCCTGTAGGAGGCTGGCCTGGTTTGTAGTGGTACCAAGGGGTACTTACACTCTGCATCAGGTCCAGTTATCCCTTATTAGTGTAGAAGAGGCGTCTAGCAGCTTAGGCTGATAGAAAATGGTAGCTTAGCAGAGCAGCTTAGGCTGAACTAGGAGACATGCAAAGCTCCCACTATACCACTGGTGTCATATGCACAATATCATAAGAAAACACAATACACAGATATACTAAAAATAAAGGTACTTTATTTTTATGACAATATGCCAAAAGTATCTCAGTGAGTACCCTCAGTATGAGGATAGCAAATATACACAAGATATATGTACACAATACCAAAATTATGCAGTAATAGCAATAGAAAACAGTGCAAGCAATGTATAGTCACAATAGATTGCAATGGGAGCACATAGGTATAGGGGCAACACAAACCATATACTCTAGAAGTGGAATGCGAACCACGAATGGACCCCAAACCTATGTGAGCTTGTAGAGGGTCGCTTGGACTGTAAGAAAACAGTGAGGGTTAGAAAAATAGCCCACCCCAAGACCCTGAAAAGCGGGTGCAAAGTGCACCTAAGTTCCCCAGAGAGCACAGAAGTTGTGATAGGGGAATTCTGCAAGAAAGACCAACACCAGCAATGCAACAACGATGGATTTCCAGACGAGAGTACCTGTGGAACAAGGGGACCAAGTCCAAAAGTCACGATCAAGTCGGGAGTGGGCAGATGCCCAGGAAATGCCAGCTGTGGATGCAAAGAAGCTGCCACCGGATGGTAGAAGCTGTGGATTCTGCAAGAACGACGAGGACTAGGAACTTCCCCTTTGGAGGATGGATGTCCCACGTCGTGAAGAAGCTTGCAGAGGTGTTCCCACGCAGAAAGACTGCAAACAAGCCTTGCTAGCTGCAAGGGTCACGGTTAGGGTTTTTGGATGCTGCTGTGGCCCAGGAGGGACCAGGATGTCGCCAATTGCGTGAGGAGACAGAGGGGGCGCCCAGCAAGACAAGGAGCCCACTCAAAAGCAGGCAGCACCCGCAGAAGGGCCGGAACAGGCACTACAAAGAAGAGTGAACCGGAGCTCACCCGAAGTCACGAAAGAAGGTCCCACGACACCGGAGGACAACTCAGGAGGCCGTGCACTGCAGGTTAGAGTGTTGGGGACCCAGGCTTGGCTGTGCACAAAGGAAATCCTGGAAGAGTGCACAGGAGCCGGAGCAGCTGCAAATCACGCAGTACCCAGCAATGCAGTCTGGCGTGGGGAGGCAAGGACTTACCTCCACCAAACTTGGACTGAAGAGTCACTGGACTGTGGGAGTCACTTGAACAGAGTTTCTGAGTTCCAGGGACCACGCTCGTCATGCTGAGAGGGGACCCAGAGGACTGGTGATGCAGTCTTTTGGTGCCTGCGGTTGCAGGGGGAAGATTCCGTCGACCCACGGGAGATTTCTTCTGAGCTTCTAGTGCAGAGAGGAGGCAGACTACCCCCACAGCATGCACCACCAGGAAAACAGTCGAGAAGGCGGCAGGATCAGTGTTACAAGGTTGCAGTAGTCGTCTTTGCTACTTTGTTGCGGTTTTGCAGGCTTCCAGCGCGGTCAGCAGTCGATTCCTTGGCAGAAGGTGAAGAGAGAGATGTAGAGGAACTCTGATGAGCTCTTGCATTCGTTATCTGAAGAATTCCCCAAAGCAGAGACCCTAAATAGCCAGAAAAGGAGGTTTGGCTACTTAGGAGAGAGGATAGGCTAGCAACACCTGGAGGAGCCTATCAGAAGGAGTCTCTGAAGTCACCTGCTGGCCCTGGCCACTCAGAGCAGTCTAGTGTGCCAGCAGCACCTCTGTTTCCAAGATGGCAGAGGTCTGGAGCACACTGGAGGAGCTCTGGGCACCTCCCAGGGGAGGTGCAGGTCAGGGGAGTGGTCACACCCCTTTCCTTTGTCCAGTTTCACGCCAGAGCAGGGCTGGGGGATCCCTGAACCAGTGTAGACTGGCTTATGCAGAGATGGGCACCATCTGTGCCCATCAAAGCATTTCCAGAGGCTGGGGGAGGATACTCCTCCCCAGCCCTGACACCTTTTTCCAAAGGGAGAGGGTGTAACACCCTCTCTCTGAGGAAGTCCTTTGTTCTGCCTTCCTGGGTCAAGCCTGGCTGGACCCCAGGAGGGCAGAAACCTGTCTGAGGGGTTGGCAGCAGCAGCAGCTGCAGTGAAACCCCAGGAAAGGCAGTTTGGTAGTACCCGGGTCTGTGCTAGAGACCCAGGGGATCATGGGATTGTCTCCCCAATACCAGGATGGCATTGGGGAAGCAATTCCATGATCTTAGACATGTTACATGGCCATGTTCGGAGTTACCATTGTGAAGTTATACATAGGTAGTGACCTATGTATAGTGCACGCGTGTAATGGTGTCCCCGCACTCACAAAGTCCAGGGAATTTGCCCTGAACAATGTGGGGGCACCTTGGCTAGTGCCAGGGTGCCCACACACTAAGTAACTTAGCACCCAACCTTTACCAGGTAAAGGTTAGACATATAGGTGACTTATAAGTTACTTAAGTGTAGTGGTAAATGGCTGTGAAATAACGTGGACGTTATTTCACTCAGGCTGCAGTGGCAGGCCTGTGTAAGAATTGTCAGAGCTCCCTATGGGTGGCAAAAGAAATGCTGCAGCCCATAGGGATCTCCTGGAACCCCAATACCCTGGGTACCTCAGTACCATATACTAGGGAATTATAAGGGTGTATGCCAGTATGCCAATATGAATTGGTGAAATTGGTCACTAGCCTGTTAGTGACAATTTGTACAGAGAGAGCATAACCACTGAGGTTCTGGTTAGCAGAGCCTCAGTGAGACAGTTAGGCATCACACAGGGAACACATACATATAAGCCACAAACTTTGGAGCACTGGGGTCCTGGCTAGCAGGGTCTCAGTGACACATAACAAACATACTGGAAACATAGGGTTTTCACTATGAGCACTGGGCCCTGGCTAGCAGGATCCCAGTGAGACAGTGAAAACACCCTGACATACACTCACAAACAGGCCAAAAGTGGGGGTAACAAGGCTAGAAAGAGGCTACGTTCTCACACTCCCCAGGATGGCAGAGTGGGCAAACCACCCACTGTATAGACTTGAGAGACTGTGGCTTTGCACTCCCCAGGATGGCACAGTGGGCAAACCATCACTGTATAGACTTGAGAGACTGTGGCTTTGCATTCCCAAGGATGGCACAGTGGGCAAACCACCCACTGTATAGACTTGAGAGACTGTGGCTTTGCACTCCCCAGGATGGCACACTGGGCAAACCACCCAGTGTAGAGACTTGAGAGACTGTGGCTTTGCACTCCCCAGGATACATCAATGGGCATGGAGCCCCGTCGTGGATCTGGCTTTGCAGTCATCCGGCTGAGGTGCCCCCCCTTCCCTTCCCCCTGAGGTGCCTGTAGAATTTCTATCTGATGCCCCAGCAGTGTTCTCTCCGATTGTGGTCAGGTATCGTTAGTGGGCCTCGCCCATGTATTTTTGGACTGATGGTGCACGGACATTGTTATGTACATATCTGCACTACTTCTTGTCTTGTATATAATTCTGACTGATTTTCAAATATATATCTGTATATTTTTGTATGACATGTATATTGGCACATTACATTGTTTGACCGATTTTCGATTTGTGTATTCATTCTTCTGGGGGGGATTGTGGGTTGTTACTGTGATTTTTGTGAATGCATTGGTGTTTATGTTGTAATATGCGAGGGTAGGGATGGGGGTGTTTGGTGTGTGACCCCCTAACTTTTGCCTCCCCCCTCCCCCATGTCGTAGGTGCAGTACTCACCGTTGTCTGTGGCGCCTACGTAGCTGTTGGTCGTAGAAGAGCAGAAACACAAGGGCAGGGAGTATTTGGAGTTCCAGCTCTATTGATTCCTCGTGGGATATGTTAAGGTGAGCGTTTTCCCATATCAAAAGCTGTTTCCGCCGTGTTTTTATCCACGGTGAATCCGCCCCGGAAAAGGTGGCGGATTGGCGGGTTGTAATAGTGTGGGCGGTACATTGTCTTCCGCCTGTCTGTTGGCGGTGACCGCCGCGCTGCTTGTCTGTACCGCCATGGTGGGCGAAGTGTTAAAGTGGCTGTCTTTGTTGGCGGTTTCCGCCAGGGTCATAATTCCCTTTTTTTGTCCTCCGGACTGTTTGCGGTATTTCCGCTGCTTTAACACCGTCCGCCAGGGTTGTAATGACCACCCATGTGCCTTTTCTGCAGGAGGAGAAGGCTGGAGATGGCTCTGTGGCAGCAGTAGACCCTGTGGACAGTAAGGATGACGAAGCAGAGGATGAGGACAACAGAACTGCAGTGATTCAACAATACTTCCAATGACACACAGGTAAGACAGTATTACTTCACATTTCATTGACAATTATTTGTGTATCTTTGGCACTGGCATGCTGTTATTTCCCACTTCTATGCCCACTTACTCTACCCTTTGGAAACTCTTTTTGCAGATGTTGGTGTCCCACTATTGCTCCTGGTGTGATCACTGCAGCCAACTACAGATCTTTCCGATTTGAAAATTACTGTACATTTGTATTGCTGTGTTTGAACATGGTTAAACTAATACATACTTAATTAAGTTTGACATACTCCATACTTGTATTTTGTCAAAGGGTGTTTATTTAAGTGCTAAGAAGTAGAGAGGCAAGTGAATTGGGATGGGGTAATGATGGAGGAAAGTCCAGGGTATTGTTCCAGTCTATTTGTAGCACAGGTGCATTGTCCATGGCGACGTAGGAAGGGGAACAACGGCAGTTCAAGGTTGACAGGGTGACTGTGTGGGACACAAGGGTGACAATCAGGAGAGTCTCATTTCCTGGCAGGGGTCTTGGCAATAGTCTCTGGCTTCTGCCTGGATCTCAGGGAACGGCTGCAAGGTGGTTCTCCTTCTGCAGGGGAAGGGGTGCTGGTGGCATCTTGGTCCTGTGGTGGGGCCTCCTGCCCACTAGCGGCAGTGGAGGTGGAAGGCAGTTCAGATGTCTGGCTAGTGGCAGGGGCCCGCTTTTGTGAGGCTGCATCCCTCATGATGTTGGCCATGTCTGCCAGCACCCCTGCTATGGAGACCAGGGTGGTATTGATGGCCTGGATGTCCTCCCTCATCCCCTGGTACTTTCCCTCCTGCAGCCACCTGTTCTCCTGCACATTGGCCAGGATCTGGCCCTGCGTATCCTGGAAATGTTGGTATGCTCCCAGGATCTCTGCCAGTGCCTCCTGGAGAGTCGGTTCCCTGGGCCTGTCCTCCCCCTGGCGCACAGCATGCCTATCAGTTTTCCTGTTGCCCTGTGCCTCTGTCCCATGAACTGTGTGCCCACTGCCACTGACCCCAAGTCCCTGATTTCATGGGTATGAGGTGTGCCCTGGGATCCCTGTAGAGGTGGACACACTGCTGATTGATGTGTCCTGGGGACAGAGGTATGGGTACGCTGGGTGAGTGCTGTGGTGGTGTTTCCTGATGGGGGAGGCTCTGTGGTGGTGTGTGACTGTGGCTGGGTAACAGACTGTCCAGAGGTCCCTGATGGGCCAGGTTGGTCATCCAGATCCAGGCGACCAGAGTTGCTGTCATCACTGTGGGCCTCTTCTGTGGGGGGACTGGATATTGCTGGCACCTCCTCTCTGCTGATATTGTCTGGGATGCCTATGGGGATGTAAATGCTGTGTTGTAGTTTCTGTGTCTGACATATTGTGCATCGGAGGGTGTTCCTCTTTGGCTGTATTTGCCCTGGCTGCTTTCACTTGTGTAAGTTGCTATGTGGTGGGCTAGCTGATGCTCTCTAGTGTGCATAGTTTAGTGATAGGTGTCCATGCAGGTCTGTGACTGGTGTCCATGCATTGGTAGGGCATGCAGGGTTTGGCATTGGGATGAGTGGGTAGTGATGGTGGGGTGTGTGGAGGGTGGTGGAGTGATGGGAGTGAGAGTGAGGGTATGTGATGGCATGCAGGTAGGGGGTGATAGTAGTATAGAGTTGACTTGCCAGAGTCCAGTCCTCCTCCTACTCCTGCCAGGCCCTCAAGATTCATGATTGCCAAGACTTGCTCCTTCATGTTGTTAGTTGTGGGCGAGGAGGTGGGGGTCCACCACCAGTTCTCTTGGTAGCGAGTAGGTGTCTGGCTGCTATAGAAAGTACCTTCCCCCATAGGTCGTTCCACCTCTTCCTGATGTCATCCCTTGTTCTTGGGTGCTGTCCCATGGCGCTGACCCTGCCCACAATCCTCCGCCATAGCTCCATCTTCCTAGCAATGGATGTCTGCTGCACCTGTGCTCCAAATAGCTGTGGCTCTACCCTGATGATTTCCTCCGCCATGACCCTTAGCTCCTCCTCTGAGAATCTGGGGTGTCTTTGTGGTGCCATGGGTGTTGGGTGAGGTGTGTAGATGAGGGTGTGTTGGGTAATGTGTTGGGGTGTGTGATGTGGGGTGCGTGGGTGGTGTATAGGTGATGGTGGTCTGTGGCTTTGGTCTTGTCTGTGGCCGTGGTGTCTGTCTCGTGCCAATGGTTTGTAGTCATAAACCGTTGTGGTATATTGTGGTGTGGGTGTGTGGGTGTGGTGTTTGTATGGGTGTCAAGTGTGTGTTATTTAAATTGTCCAATGTGGTGTTGTTTTGTATATGTGTGTGTATTTTGAGCGCAGGGGTATGTACCACCAATGTTTAAACATAATTGAATGTCCGTCGTGGTGATTCGTGGGTCATAATGTGATGGGCGTTGTTCTGTTGGCGTAACGGTGTGGGTTTTGATACTGCCAGGTTATCACTGACCTTTGGTGTGACAGACTTGTGTCTGTGGCTAAATAGTGATGGATTGGTGTGTGTGTTTCATAATATGGTGAATGGATATCCACCGCCGCAGTGGTATGTTGGCGGCAATCAGCGTGGCGGTAAGTGGGATTTACCGCCAATGTCATAATGAGGGCCAATGTCTGCACTCAACCTATGCAGCCTCACCATTTTCAAGCACATGAAAAAGCCGGAATTGAGTTTGAACAGTATGCTGTGAAGAGAGCTCTCCATTCCCTTCAAGAACATTGAGTGCCTGCTTCCTTCTCATACCTATCCTTCTTTTTTCACCCCCTAGGAGGCCTGCACGAATAAAGACCATTTGATTTACAAGACTGACAAATTCCAATGAGTTGTTTGCATCAAACAAGAGATAAAATTCTGTACCCATCTACCTCTGTGCTTGGATTGCAACAAGTTACTATGGGGCTCATTCCGAGTCCGGCGGGCGGCGGGCGCTGCCCGCCGGGCGGAAACCGCCCAAAGACCGCACCGCGGTCAAATCACCGCAGGGGTCATTTTGACTTTCCCGCTGGGCCGGCGGGCGATCTCCAGAAGATCGCCCGCCGGCCCAGCGGGAAAGCCCCTGCAACGAGGAAGCCGGCTCCGAATGGAGCCGGCGGATTTGCAGGGGTGCGACGGGTGCAGTAGCACCAGTCGCGATTTTCACTGTCTGCATAGCAGACAGTGAAAATCATGGTGGGGCCCTGTTAGGGGGCCCCTGCACTGCCCATGCCAGTGGCATGGGCAGTGCAGGGGCCCCCAGGGGCCCCACGACACCCGTTCCCGCCATCCTGTTCCTGGCGGGTTTTACCGCCAGGAACAGGCTGGCGGGAAGGGGGTCGGAATCCCCAGAGGATTCCCTGGGCCAGGGGAAAACCGGTGGGAAACCGCTGGTTCCCCTTTTCTGACCGCGGCTTTACCGCTGCGGTCAGAATAGCCCAGGAAGCACCGCCAACCTGTTGGCGGTGCTTCCGTTGCCCTCCACCCTGGCGGTTTCAAACCGCCAGGGTCGGAATGAGGGCCTATGTATTTAACTATTGAGTGATATGTTATTGAGATTAAGAGTGATGATTCATGTGGTGCCAGACAGTAACTCATTTGTAAACTTGATATTTGTAAACGTGATATTGATAATTTGCAATGTTTGGGGCCTGATGGGTAATCATTTTTTCTGAAGGTGATTGGCCCTGTCACACTTAGTGAGATTTACTTGCACGGTAGACTGCTAGTCTGGTTCTTCCGAGACCAGACCAGTCTCTTTCATGAACAAACACAAATCTACACAAAATACTCAAATTCTGTTTCTCTTCTTGTTTGTCAACAGCAGTGCACCACAGGTATATTTTGCATGGGTTGAGACAGAGTTGGACTGATTCATTACTCACAGTCAGGAGGAGGATGGAAGGACTTTGGGCAGGACTACCACTACAGCCCAAAGAAGAAAATTATTGAGTCTATTGACTTCAAAAGAAAATCAACATCATGAGGCCTACTCAGCTCTGTGGAATGGACAGAGGTGCATTTGTGTGGGAAATGTTGCAAAGTGGGTGTGCTGGCTCACATGTGAAATTCTTCTTATGTGGTTGTGATCCGATGGGGCCTGTTTCTTATGAGACACTTACTTGTGATGAACATCATCATCATCACATGATGCACGCACTCGGCTACATGTTATGATGATAATTATAAGATTGATCAGCCCGGTACACTCTTGTCAATGATTGGTTGTATATTGCTCTTACTTCTCAGTTAATCGATCTGCCATGAGTGATAAGATGAATGATTGTAGAGTCTGATGCTCTTGCTCTGCCTCTGAGTTTTGGCAGTTGGTACACTCCTTTTGAAGCTTACTTTTTGTCCCTCTCCTTGACTCTACAATATCTTTTCTGTTTGACAATCCGCATGCCTCTTCTCCTGTAAGAAAGATGAAAGCTTCATAACACCTCTTCTTTCCTTACTGGACCAGTTCGGCCAGGCTTTCTGAGAAGAATACCGATGCACCCCCCAATTTGGCAATACAGTATAATTTTTCTTCTAAATAATCATAATTTTTAGAACTGTGTGGGTTTACTAATTACAGAGGGAACCAGGGTACTTGACATTAGGTCAGGGTTGGATAGAAAACATTAGCAGGGACTTTTGACCCCCTTTGCTATGGGACCAGCATCCAACCCCATACCTGTGCAACTCTGACACCTTTTTTGACCTCTTAGTACCCCCATCATATTGCCACTGAAATGTTCCCTTTTGGTACCCCCAATTTTGGTAGTGCATCAACCCATTTCAGCGTTCCCATTTGTTCTCCATTTGCATTCTCTCAGTAGCCCAGGTGCTTCTGTCACTGGTCAGTTGACTGCACATTGCCCAGGTATCTACTATCCAGAAACTTGCCACTCTGTGCAGCCCCTCCCAACTCACCCAGACTACACTTATGTTCACTCCTCCATGATTTGTATTTTTCAAACCCAGGTGACAGAACATTTAAGTATATAACAACCTGGGTCTCTGGGGCAGAAGGACTGTTTGCAAAGCATTTAACTGAACTGTTTCATACTCATTCCTTTATTTCCCTCCTCAACAGATAGATGATGTTGTTCTGCTCATTCCCCTAATGAATATTGTTGTGTAGTATTTGTCTTTGTCACACCTTTCCCCAAATCCCACTTCCCATCCATTCATCAAACCCCCAAACCCTTTTCTCGGGACTATGTGATTTATTGAGGTGTGACATAATTTACACCATAAATGGATTACACACTTGGGCCCATATTTTTAGTTTCTGGTGCAAAACTGCGGTAACGCAGTTTTGCAACAAAAACTTTGCCCCCAGCTTGCGTCATTCTCAGACGCATGTCGAGCGTCATATTTATTGAATGGCGCAACCGCCGCTAAACTTGGGATAGCATAACTACGCAAGCAGGATGGGTGTGGCAGTAGGGAAAAGGAGGGGGTTGTGCATCATAAAATGATGCTAGCCTGGTTAGAGGCACAAAAAATGCCTCTAAACAGACTAGCAACATTTCCTGGCGCACACCCACCAAAAACATGTGTCCAATCTTGGGAAAGACAGGAGTCATGCCCACCACCACAATGGCCAGCACAGGAGACAAGTGTCCCCTGGGCATTGCCATTGCACCCTGTGCCATGCAGGGGGCCCCAAATTAGGGGCCCCAATGGCAAAATAAATACGAAAAAATACTTACCTGGGATGGGGTCCCCCATCATCCAGTGTCCGTCTGGTGTGAGAGATGGTGTTCCTGGGGCTTGGGGAGGGTACCTGTGGACCCATTCCATGGTGTTTAACCATGGAAATGGGTCCACAGGTCCCCTAATGTGTGGTCTGACCCAGCACGCTTAGCACCATTATTTAGTCCCTCCTCCCACCTGTGCATTTTAGCACGGGGGATAAATGTGCAGCTTTTGGTGATAGCATAATTTGTTGGATGGGAACGCCTACCTTGCATCTCATTGATGTGAGGTAGGTTCACGCATCCAAGAAATGGTGCAATTTCCTATATTTTGACGTTAGCCATGTCTAACGTCAAAATATAAATATGGAGTTAAGTTTGCGCCGAATTTGCGTAAAAAAATGACACAAATTCAGCACAAAAGGAATATAAATATGGGCCTCAGTGAGTTGAATCTGGTGAAAGCAACACCAACTCACTGCAGAATCTTCTTACCTGAAAAATACAATAGCCTACACGAGCCCACTTACCCACACAGTCATGAAAGGTATAATAGAAGTGCAGCAGAAGACTCAAAAACAATGTCTGACTATGTTCCAGTGTCCCATGATAGTGCACACTAGTACAAGAGTTTTGCTTTTTTGTCATGGTGGTCTGGTGGTTTCACTCTTTGATAACCTAGTAACACTGTGTTGACTTTTTTTTTGTCTAGTTGCCTCTAATGAATATTCGTTCTGATTAATCTGACAGTTGGAGTTCACCTTGTTGGAATATGTGGGCGAGGGACCTCACTTTGACATCTTCCCTGCAGCGCAGGAAGAGAAGATAATACTAATACCACCACAATTACTAAGAAGGACCTTTTGGGAAACTCTGTAATATGGTTTGGGGATATCACTTACTCAACTCAGGTAAGAAAGAACTCATTATGTTAGTGCTTATGTTGTTCCTTGGAAGGAGAGATAAATTATGTTTTGTATCAAGGGCAGTTATTTAATACACTAACTACTTCTATACTATACAGTAACACTGATTGGTGGCTGGGTGATGAGAAACCTCATCAAGTAAAAAATACCAGTTTTTATTTGCCAGACAGTGCCGCTCAGGTGGCAAGGTATATAACTTGACCACAGAAAGAGGTAAGTAGCCTATTGAAGAATAATACATGACAGGGGACTTATGGCAGGTTGAATTTAGGGGGAATAAAGATTACACTCATTAAAGCTATAATAAATTATACTACACCACCAACTAGGAATAGAAAGACAGATAATGAATGATGTCACAAAAAGTAAAACCCATTTATTATATTCTTCAAGAACGCAACTCACCCTCTCCACTCATAACAGGCCTACCGCCTCCCCAAGCCAAAATGTCCCAGAAGTCCAACTAAAGTCCAGAAGTACAATGTAAAGATTATATAATAAACGCTTTCTCCAAATTGGTGCCCCCCATCCTCTCCACCCACATCATGCCCTCCCACCAAAACAAAAATTCAATAAAAAAGGGCCTTCAGGGCATCAACTTCTTGGACCAGTTTCTGCTTCCATTCCTGCACCAGTGACATCACCTGCATGAGGTTAGTTAAGCATTGGAGGGTGAGGTGAAAGAGGTGGTGTGTGATAACATCTAAAGAGGGGAGGGCAGTAGTGGTGCAGGTGGCATGGGATCCCAGCAACAGGTGATGGAGGAGTTGCCCCTTGTTGGAGGTGGGCCTGGCTGGTGGCCTGATGTCCCCGACTGTTGTTGGGCCTCTGCCTCCTGCTCCTCAAATTCAAAGATCACCAGTCGGCGATATTTGGCCACCACTGAGTCCAACTTTGTATGCTGCAAGCGGGTGGCTATCTCCTGCCATGTTTGTGAGTGATGGTGCCTGTCTCCAGACACACAATAAGCAGGAGTAGCTATATCAAGAGAAGAACAATTTACAAAAACACAAACTATGATGTTGTTCACCTCAAACACTTGTTTATACTGTAGTGGCATAGTACAGTAGCAGAACAATACTGTTCTCAATGGGCCACTGAAATTTTTATTGGGTGTGATCATTGATGATATTGGTAACTATACTATTGATTAAACAAGGTGAATAAACTGAGAAGTGGCCCTGCGGTCTCACTCACAAAGGTCAGTTTATCCTCCTGACTACATATTATTACAATTCATAAGAGGAATAAAGGTTTAGTACATGAGCTCTTGACAAATTAAAAAAAATTAACCACAAACAGAAATTTTCTGAAGCTATGTTGCTGTATTATTCTGTAGATACAAATCACAATTCATAATTTATTAATTCATTAAAAAATAAGCCTAGTGAATCAATTTTAACAATAAAAATAATACTCCTAAATTACAACAAATTGAATCAACATGCAATAGCCCAATCATTTTCATAGTGTGATCTCTTGAATCAACATGCTATAGCCCAATAATGTTCATAGTGTTATCGCCATCCAGTGAAGTTACTGAATTTGCCTCTGTAGATACAAATCACAATTCATAATTCATTAATTAATGACAAATCGTGAAGAAATAAGCCTAGTGTGTCAAATTTTAATAACTAAAAGAATACTCCTAAGTTACAATAAATTGATTCAACATGCAATAGCCCAATAATATTCATAGCGCAATCGCTTAAATCAACAAGCAATAGCCCAATGATTTTCATAGCGTGATCACCATCCAACGAAGTTGCCAACACGTGTTTCGCAGAAACTCTGCTTCTTCAGGGCATTGTCCAATAGTGATATAGTAATCAAAGTATAAAACTATAGATAATATCTTCCCTTATACATCGATGAGCATCAAACAACATCAGGTCACATCTATCCCACATAATATCTTACAGAAATGAGAAAATCCATGTCAAATTTACATCACATCTTCTCTGTTTTCTCAGTGGCAATGACATTGGTAAAATTCACAATCATATTTGATGTACTTCAAGCACAAATTAGATCTCTCCAGATAATAGAACCCTCATTACATTCAGCCACCTCTGGTAAACATTCATGTTTAATTGCACACTTCCTGTGGCTCCAAAATAGAACATACCATTGTGGCACTCGTCTTGAAGATTTGTGCAGCAATGCTATGAGCCATAGGAAAAATGAGTTTGGATACAGTGGGTGTTTTAAAAAAAAAAAATCTCTGGATTTGTGAATCATCAAGTGGATTGGCAAATCCTGGACCTGAGGATCCTTCTGTAGATCCACGGATCTGCGAATCGGCTGAAAAAAACAAATTGGGCATTTTTTCCTCACAAGGGGTCCCTAAGGGGCACTTATATGTGTCCTAAGGGGTTAGGATACCTGTATCCTGACCCCTCATGTGTTATTTTATCTCTTCTTTTTCCACCCAGAGCCGATGCAACAAACAAAAAAACAGCCACAGGTTGTGGCCAGTCAATCAGGGCCTTGCTTTTCCGAACGTGAATCCGCAAATCATAATCCGCTGAGCTAGATACCTATATTTTTTAAACTCTAATATCTCAGAAACTTCTTAACGGATTTACACCAAACCACAAAAAGTGAGATCTGCGTAACAAGATCTAGCTGTGTGCCACATTTGGTGTAAATCCATTCAACGGTTTGGCTGTAGGTATGTCTAAAGAATTGAAAATCCCCCCATAGACACGGAAGGGAGAAAAAGTGTTTTACTACCCTCCCTTTATTACAACCCTTGCTTCACGGATAACCCCGAATCTTTCAAGACAGCAGCTGAACCGACCAAAATATTTGTTTTGAAAATGTTGTGAAGGTTTGTCAAGCAGTGCCAAATTTTAATTAAAGGTGCTAGCTGCGCCCGACACCTTCGGCTAAGAGATCTTTATCTATGGAGAAATTGGCTGTGATACAAATTGCTGTGTAGTGTACTAACACTGGGAGACTTCGACAGCCTGGAAGGCAAGGACTCTCATCATGCCATCCAATGAAACCATGAGAGGAAATATCTCCAGGTTTGTATGAGGTATATCCTTTGCATAATTCCTACTTTGGTGTCGATGCGGCCTGTGACCGGGAAGGATTTACATCTACAGGCCCAAGAATGCTAGATGTACTGTTTTCGTTAAGAGGCATTGGAAGCAATATGTACCAGATGAGATATATGTGACTGCATTTGGAGGCTGGTAAGAGATCCTATGGTTGTAATTCAGTTAAAAAATCTATAGTAAAGAACACTGGACTCCAACTACTTAATAAAACACATAAATGATCAGCAAAGAAGGACTCATTCATCTCTGATGCCATTTTGAGAAAGGCGGTCAGGCGAAACGCGTCAATGGCAATTGAGTGCTTTTTATAAACAAGGGAGAAACTTTATTATTCCTGGAAGTGCATGTCATTTTTGCTTTACCATATATATGTATATATATGTGCACTCCCAGGAGCATTATACATTTCATTTATTTATGCAGACAGATAACATCAGACCCACAACGCATTTTGACACCTTGTCTTCCTCAAGTGGTTTTATTCTGTTGTTTGGTTTCATTCCTGCCATCCTGGTTTTTATAATCTTTTCCTGGTTCGGTAGTTATTCATTATCCCTCACACCTGGAGAGTGGCGTCATTGATTATACATCTCCTGCACAATGTCTTCCTTCTCCTTAAAGGTAATCCATTTTGTAATTTCAAAAAGACTCTTTAATAGCACTAAGCTCCACATTAGCATCATTATTTTTGACGTTAATGTGGCCCAACAAGGCCGAAATCCCCTCGCCGTATTTACAGAGTGGCACAGAGCATGCATTGCACCACTCTGTAACACTTTGCAGTACATTATGCCTGCACCAGGCATAATGTATGCAAAGGGGGTGTTCCCCCATTAGGGGGGCTGAAAAAATGGTGCAAGGAAATCTGTGAGAGTTCCTTGAACCATTTTATACAGCACTTTTCATGCCTGCTCAGAGCAGGCAATCAAAGGGGGCTTCCATTATTTAGAATGAGCCCCTATGTACTCTGCAGGAGTAGCACCAATATTTTGGCACCACTCCTGCAGAGTACAGTGATAGCATCACATTGAATGATGCTATTGCCCCCTAGCCTGCACCATGGTGTGCCATATTTTAATTACAGCACACAATTGGAAGGGGTAAGGGGGTGCAAAGGGGGGCACGGAAAGTGGTGCTGCATTCAGTGCAGTGCCACTTACCATAAATCTGCCCCTTAGTGTTTGTAAAAATGTGTGTGTTTGTGTGTGTATATATATATATATATATATATATATATATATATATATATATACATGTATATATGTGAATATATGCATGTATGTGTGTGTATATATATATATATATATATATCATACATATATATATATATATACATATATATATATATATGTATGAGAAAATTAGACAGTAACAAAGTAATTGCATACAAGTTGAGGTTCACGTTAGGAAACAGCAGATGGGTTTGGATTGATAAGGATTCAAGATGCAATAAAAGGTGACCAGAAGCAAACAAATACAAAATGGCAGTGCCAGTCTGGACCGCGTGGTGCCGTTCACACTGATATTTCAGCATGGAATGCAATACTGGCACAAAAAACTGCACGAACGGGTGGCTAAGCATTCCTCCGCCCGTTAACGGAGTTATGCAGAATCTCTTGGATGGTTTATTGTGGTCTGCGAGTTTCACCCAGGACTAGAAGAAACCCACTTACATTACCTTCAGGACTATTAGAGGTGAACATTTTATAATTATCAAAAGATGTCTGCATAAAGATGTTTGAAGAGCAAAAATGTTATCAGAAAAAAGATCAATCTGACCGCATTTATCAACAGGGTGTGTCAGATCAATCAACGTAGGGTGGACAACTAGTTCTCTAATGACGGAGAAAATTGGAAAGAGCATTAATAATGTTTTTGGGATGAAAGGCATATGAAATTACCTTTTTTATAAATATATTTGACCATCCTCTATTGCCTCTTGACTTGTAGGTATTATAACACTCTTGCTCAATGGCTCGCAAAACAAATTTGAGCACCTTTAGCTGCACGAAGGAATGTTATGAACATCTGACAAATATCAAAAATTACCTTTTCAGAGCTAGGTGTACTGCATAATTGCAAATGGCAATGTCTTGTTCCCGAATGTGCAGCATTATCACAAATGTAATTTATTTAATTAATTAAGACGCTTGGTTATGAGTAACTGTGAGTGGACTTTCAAATAACCTTGTAACCAGGGACATGGCTATTCTTCAAATATGTGAGGCATTGTTGAAGTCCTGATGACCAACAAAGTAGAAATATAAAATTAGGCACATACAAAATATAAAAAAAATACCTCTTTTGCTACAGAACGTGTTGCACTTATAAGACTATAAATAAAAAGAGGGAGCAAAAAAAGTGATGAATAATGAAGACCATACAAACAAGTATCAAATCTTACGAATGCATTTCCTTGTGAATAGCAATTATGCTGAGATGGTACAGAGCACAAAGCATGGAACAGAAAGTAATTTGCACAGATTACTTCACTGTGAAAAGCCCTGGCTTGCTTTGTATCAAGTAGTGTATTATTCAGCAGCAGAGTGTTGTGAGAAGGTATGAAATTTATAGCTTAAATTAGTACATTGACTTATTTCCCACCCCTGTTGTACTCACTTAGGGGGTCATTATGACCTTGGCGGTCTTGTGACCGCCAGGGCAAAGGTGGCGGTCTCACTGCCAACAGGCTGCTGGTGAAGACCACTACATTATGGGGGTCATTACAACCCTGGCGGTCAAAGACCGCCAGGGCTGTTTTGGCGATTGCACAGCCAACAGGCTGGCGGTGCAATCTTGTGTATTTTGACTGCGGTCGCACCGCACTGCAGCGCTGCCTAAGGGATTACGAGTCCCCCTACCGCCAGCCTTTTCCTGGTGGTTTGAACCGCAGGCAGGTAGACAGTGAAAAATCGCAACAGGTGCAACTGCACCCGTCGCACGGCCACAACACAGGTTTCTGCCCGCCGGCCCAGCGGGGGTCTCCAAATGGGCGCGGCGGGAGTGCGGCCGCATTGGCGGCCGCCCGCCAAGGTCGTAATGAGGGCCTATGTGTGTGGCAGGTTGGCCTCTGCCAAGCCGCCACATCTCCACTCATACCTCCAGGGTGGTCGGACCTGCCAGGCCGGAGATGAGCATCTCTGACCCGGCAGTCCACAGAAGACTGCCAGCAGTATTAAGAGGTGCCTTTCTACCAGGTAGCACCGACATGAAAACCCTGCTGGAAAGGCTACCGGTGACAGGGAATTTTTTCCCTGTCACCGGTAGATGACTCCCCCACAACCACAGCAAGCACAATACTGCCTACCCCTCTCACCCTCCAGGAACAGTGACCCCCACCCCCCTTCCAGATACAGGCCCCCCTCCAGGTACAGTGCCCCCTTCCCCAGCTCCAGGTACAGTGCCCCCCCTAAAGGTACAGCACCCCCCAGCTCCTCCCCGCATGTATGCATCCATGCAAACGCACACAGACACCCACAAGCACCACGCATACACTCATTCACCTACACTTACATACACACATACACACACCCATCCAAAGACGCATACACACACCCATACAGAAACACATACACACACCCATACATAAACGCATACACACACCCATACAAACATACATACACACATGCAGACAAACACCCACTCACACATGCACCCAAAACACCCCGCGCCCTCCCACCCCCCTCCGCCGTCAGATGATCAACTTACCTGGTCCAGGGAGGAGGTCGTCCGGCAGGGAGCAGGCACTCCACCTTCGGCAATGCCTTGCCTTCAGGACACCACCACTCCGTATTATCGCACATAATAAGGCGGATGGTGTCGTTCTGGCGGGATGGGGCCGGTGGTGGAACTGCCCATGCACCTCTGCCTGCCAGCATGACAACTGCTAGATTTCCGCACAAAGTGTGGTAGAAATCCAGCAGTATGGGTAACATCGTGGGCAGAAGACTGTGGTGTTCAGGCGCAAGGAAGACCTGCAAAGTCAAAATGAGGGCTTTAGTCTTAACTCCCACACCATCCATGTTAGTTTACATACACCATCATACTACTCAATGCACACCATCAAAAGCTAAATCTAGAATTTTAAAAAAATTGACTTAAACCACATTTTCAATGATGAGTTACACACACTATACTCAAAGTGCTATCATACACTGACATACACAGCACATGTTATGACATATGGGGGAAAGGCATAACAAAAATACAACCAACCTTGTTCATAATGCCAGCTGCAAAACAAAATAAACAGTTTTATGATCACCGCTTTAATTCACTATCACTTTTTCTAGTTAGTCTATCTATTTAGTCAGACAATTGTATAAAGCTTTATAGAGTCATCACCTTCTTTCTGTCCATCATTCACAACTCATTTTGTTCTTCCAGGAGTGATGTTGGTGGTGAAAGGTAAATTTAAGGCAGAACCTTAACTTCTAAATGTCATGTCTTATTGGGTTTCCTGCATTAGCCACTGTTAGAACTGTCAGACTTAGGGTGGTCTTCCCCAGACCTTTTGTCTCTTCTCCTTTATTTTTGCTGGACCTATTTTTTTTGCTTTATGACTCTGCTAACCAGTGTTAAAGTGCATGTGCTCACTCCTTATAGCATGGTATTATTGGCATATCCACAACTGGCATCTTTAATTTACTTATAAATCCTTGATAAAGTATGCTACAGGTGCCTAGGGCCTCGAAATAAAATGCTACCAGTGGCCTGCAGCACTGATTGTGCCACCCACTTAAGCAGCCCTTTACACTTGTCTCAGGCCTGCCATTGCAGAGCCTGTATGTGCAGTAAAGACAGCCAAGTTGACTTGTCAATTAAAACTAATTGCCAAGCCTTGAACTCCCCTTTTCTTACATATAAGTAACCCTTTAGGCAGACCCCAGGTAGCCCATAGGTCAAGTTGTGGTGTAATTAAAAGGTAGGACATGTACTAGTAAGTTTTACTTGTCCTAGTAGTGAAAAACCTTCAAATGTGTTTTTCACTACTGTGAGGCCCACTCTTCTCCTAGGATAAATTGAGGATTCCTTATTACATTTAATAAGCTGTAATTCCTGTTTCAGAGGAGGTAGATATCTCATGTTTAGTGCCTACGGAATTGAAGTGATCAATCCTCTTTAATGGTAAAAGCAGCTTTGAAAATCACACATTTAGAAAGTTGGCATTTTCCTGCTCTTACCTCTGTGTGTCTGCAGGCTGACCCCAATACACGCGTTGCATAGGGTAACAGCAGGGCTTTGTGCAATCCTTCTAGACAGCCACCCACAAAGGGAGCTTAGGTGTGACTTATGGGCCATTCACATCTCGATAGTCCACACTGGGCAGGATGGGAGAGAGGACCTGGCAACAGCCTCACACTTACCCCTGAATAGGCTTTGCCCTGTCCACACTCGAAGGACTTAACAACCATGTATTTTCACCCCAGCCAGCTTGGAGCCAGGGCAGTAAAGACAGGAAATTCCTCGTACTTCAAAGCCACAGTCTAGAAGCTTCTCCCATCGTCCAGAACCGGGGCAACAAAATATAAATACTGGACCACAGGTGCCACCACTTCAGAACACTTCTGGACCTGTATGTACTCTGCCAGGAAGAAGGACTGCTTTGCTGCTACAAGGGCTGCCGCTCTGCTGGACTGCTACTCTGCTAGACTCCTACCTAGCTGCACTGACATGCTGCCTACAGCCCTCCATGCCTGGATGAGAAGGACTGAACCCACATTACTTGGACCCAACACCTAGAGTGACTCAAAGGGCCAGCAGACTGGTCTCCTGTTTTCTGAAATCTCAGGGACACAAAAGACTTCCAACTCACCTGCTACAACACCTGGACCCTGCCAACTGTGACCCTTGCCCTGCCAAGTGGTGCTGATCCAGTCTTCGGCCCTTGGAAGTGGGCATAAAGTGCTGATCCAGTCAAGTAAATGGATTACCACTGCTGCGCAATCAGAACTGGCACATCTGCCCCATTGCGTGAATTGGACTCAACACATCTCATCTGCAGCGCAGATCAACCTCAGCACATTGCCTTCAAAACTACTGCATCTCAGACCTGACGCATAGCTGTTGCTGCATGGAGAAAAACAATGCATATTCAGTACTGTGTAGAAAGGATTGGCACATCACCTCCACTGCAGGAATCAAACCAATGCATTGTTTCAGTCTGCTCTGGCATCTTCGATGTAAATGCAACCAGGATTAAGGTACTTTAGTTTAGTGGGCCTCACTGACTCCACTAGTTTACGGTTGGCCGGAACTCTTGACTTTGTCCCGGTCTTGCACGACCAGCTATCACCAGTTGACGATTCCTGTCTGTTAGAGCTATTTTACAGTTTATTTTTGAAAATTCATATCTCAAGTTCTACTTATTGGAATATCATCATTTTGGTATCTTTTTGTGTGATTTTTTTCATTGTTTGACTAGTTGAAGTGTTGCACAAATACGTATGACATTGGCTCTTAAGTTAAGCCTGGCTGCTCTTTGCCAAGCTGCTAGGGGGTGAGGACAGGCTACTGTAGGGTGTGTTTGTGACTTACCCTGGCTAAGATTACACTTCCCCCTTGGACACCCATGCCAACCAGAAACCCAATTTCTAACAGCCACTATTGACACTTGGGTCAAAGGAACCCTGATCTAACATGTTTTCTGATCATAAAGACCTAAAGTTGGTATTAGAATGCCTCACTTGTCTGTGCTTTCAAAATAACCAACAAAGTTAGGAGAATGCTAGTAGTACTCTGACACCGGCAACTGACATCCTAACCAGTCAGTCAAATTTCATTACAAAGTCACAGCAGCAGGGGTGGCACCTCCATAGGGGTAAAGGAGGATCGCCCCCCCGCCAGCAGCGGAAGCTGCAAACCTTTTACCAAAAAACTATCATAAAATGTGTTTATGATCGTTTTTTGGGGAAAAGTGGTGGGACCGCAGGGGTGATGAGCAGTGACGGGAGTGCTCAGCACTCCCCCTCACTGTGCATGCATGTTTGGCTGGCTGTCTCGGACCGGCCAAACACACATGTGCACAGGGCTCTCTCCAGCCCAGCAACTCCGTTGTTGGGCTGGAGAGAGCCTGCACAGGCTCCCAGTCTGCCTGTGAGCGCCCTGGTTGGGGACTTCCAGACAATCCTAACGCTGCTCTAAGCAGAAGTGGTGTGGGAGCGGAGGTAAGTGGGTTTGTCTTTTTTTAAAATTATTCTTTATTTAATTTAATTTCCCTGCCCCCCCATGTGCCGCCCTGCCCCTTTTAATTAGCGCGATCAGCTACTGCACAGCAGGCAGCGAATTTTCGCTCATGCTACATTAAACTTTCAGAGCAGCTTTCAGAATGAGGATTTGTCTGTCAACAGTTGTTCTGAGAGAGCGAACTTCCTGTAGGACCTGCTTTTCGTCTTCTACTTGAGAACAGACAACTCAGCCTTACGCGAAAAAGGGATAGGGACGGTTGAAAGGGTGGTGGGAAGGTTGACTGTATGTTAGATAGTTATTTAAAGTATGTGGGCTGGAGAGAGACCGGTGCTAACCAAAGTAGTTTGGGAAGATGGCAAGGCAGCAGGTAATTTAAATATATATATATGTAGGCTGGACGAGGGCAAGTTGTTGCTAATGGTATTGGAGAAAGATAGTGCACGACATCAGTGAGTCATTTTTACAAATGTTGTTCTAAAATTGATGGAGTAATTGACAAACAGGGACAGCAAAGGGTGGCAGGAAATGAAGTATTTATTTTCCATAAATATGAAACATGATAGAGGGTGAGGTGAGGGAGAGTGAGGGAGAGTGAGTAAGTCTATGCAGATGTAGCACTCTCCCGTATCTTGTGTGCCATTTTGTAGTTCCTCTGTTGGATCAGATGTTCATGGTACCAATTACTGGGGATTAGAAAATATAAAATTGTAGGCAGAATAACTGTTTTTATTGATGGATGGCATTGTCTGCAGAATCTTTCGAAAACCTAAACTTTTATTATAAACAACCCATCTACATTTCAGGGTTTAATGATATTTAAAAGAAAGACAACAGAGAAAGGAAGAGGAAAAACTGGCTTTCAGACTACAATAAATAACAATGGAAAGAGGAAAGAGAAGTAGATTTACAAAATAAAATATATAACGAATCTTTCTACTTCCATTGCCAAATCACTCTATGGCACGTTACCTTGAGTTGAAAACGAAGATCATATTTACAGATTCGAATTAAAGAGCGATGTGGAGAAAGGTTGTGCTGGTGTGAGGGAACGCAACAAAGTGCTACTCGAAGTGTTGTAATGCAAAGTGAATATTTCTTCTTTTATGGGCTAAACGCAGGAAATGATGTTACCAGTCGCCGTCCATCCTGTATTGGGAAGGCTCCCTAAAAACGTTGGGAAATGGTGGCCATATTTGATTGGACTAAATATACCTTCCCAGAGCTCCTGCAGAGGAACCATGGGAAGGAGAAACTTCAAGCTGATAGCGACTCTACACAAGTCTTTTGATAATGGACAACCCCCACAGGAGTGACTGGTGTTGAGGAAGACTATATAAGAGGGCTGGCTGCAGAAAGATACATTTTATGGGAGAAGGCAGTGGCCCACTGTCACTTACACGGACCTCCTAACACTCACAGAGCAAAGGAGGCAGCAAATCCTGCCAACTGGAAGTGATATAAAAAATGGCAGGAGCACTGCAGCAGTGTCACAATTCCATGTGTTTTTTCACAACTGAAACAAAATGGCCCTAAATGATCATTCCCTATTCCATGGCCTTTTACTCATGATTTCACCTTACAAGTGCAGACGTAAAATTGTATGCTATCTTATCATTCAGCACCTCAGTACTGTACAATTCATAATCAGGGCATAAGTCTTCTCAATGTTTTATTGTAAGCCAAAGTATTATACATTGCAATCCAAAGTACACAGGGCCGGATTTGCAAGGCCCTATCGCCACTGGAGCATCACTTTTTGTGACACTCTGGCGGCGCTATCGACTTCTCCAAATTTACAAGGAGGTGTAACGCCACTTTTTGTGGCGTTACGCCGCCTTTTAAAATATGGCCCCCTCCGACGCAGTTTTCTGTATCCGAGGGGCGTGCAATTGGTGTTGCTGTGTGTGTTGCATCACAACACACATTGCTTTTGACAGTGCCCAGATTTATGGGAAACAGTAAATCTGTGGCAGGGCCAAAAACTAACGCCACCCCAGGGGTGGTGTTAGCATGACAAAATGACAAATACTTTTGTTCCTCCACGTTTTTGGCTTTTTCCATGTGTGCTGCAGAATGCCATGGAAGACTGTTTATATGCAGGATGGTGTCCCTTCCTGCAGATAAATAATCATTCACAAAATGACACATTGCTATTTTCTATGTGTGCTGGATTCTGCAGCACTCATAGAAGTGCCAAATCACCATTGTAGATTGCTTATGTGCAGGAAGGGACGTCTTCCTGCACAAAACAATCACTCCTATTAATGCAAACACCCTTGCACTATGGTGCAAGGATGCCTGCATTGGTGCAGGCAGCTTAATTTAGCACTGGCACAGGGGGAAATGCAGGGCTGCACCGTATTGTTGTAAAGACAGTGCAGCCCTGTGTTTCAAAAGTGTCACAGCGCTGTGCTGATGAGTTTGGCGCAGCACCGTGCTGCACCAGTTTCTTGTAAATCTGGCCCATATTGTGGTGACCAAGAGTTATTTTAAACAAAAAAGTATGTGCATAACTTGAGGCAAAAGTTATCATGGGAAAGACATGTGTCTTTCAGAATCCTGTGATTAATGCACTGCACCATGCTAGAAACATATTTGCACCCTCTAGAGCATTTACGGAATTCTTAATGTGGTGAACAAAAATTCTGTCCATTTAATTTGCCTGGATTTTTCACTTTTTGATGACTGCATTCTGGACTGTGAATGAGTCTGTGAATGAGTCTCACTACTGGTGTCTTACCCATGGTAATAGCATGGTAAATGGACTGCACATGGTTATCACCTGTGATTACCTTTTAAGATAAAGATTCTGCGACACAGCAATGGTAAGGGGCATTTGGCTGGTTACATGTGAAACTTTGTGCACACATGTATGGACTGTGTATGTGAGACTACCGTTGTGCGCAGTTCAGTAACTGCACACAGGTAGCTTGGCACAGAGGGGGCAGCTCAAGGTTAAATGTTGATCTGGGAGGGCTTTATACTATGAGTGGACACTCAGGTAAATTAAGTATGGTTTACTGTTTTATCTGCGTAGTCACTGTATTAGACACAGAGGGTGAAGTCTGCCTTGGAATGCAGTTTTGCTTTCCTTAGGTCTACAAAGGCCTACAAAGGCCTGTTAGGTACCAAGCTAGGGCGAAACATGTGCTCAAAGTTAGAATTTGCAAGTCCCAAGAGTTTGCATGTACATCTTATGGGTCATTCAGAAATGTCCTATTTCTCTGACTCAGGTCAGGATCTGAGTCCAGGCTTTTTGTCACCATGCTGGGTTAAGGTAATTTCACTGCTCTCCAGCAGAAGGACTAAAGGCCCCCTCACAAGAGGGGAGTAATTAACAGGGCTTCATTCAGCTCCTGTGGAGAAAGGGTAGGAAAGAAAATCTACATCTGTCCGTGAGTTATCACACTGTGCAAAGACAGCCCAGGCACACTGAAGAAAGGAGGAAGCCGAGACCTCTGGATCCAACACAGGAGGAGGATTCCCTTTGACATTTTGGTGGATAAGTTCCTGGCAGTGATGTCAGCTCGGGCAGAGCTGAGGTTCCCAGAGGAGATGTGAACAGGGAATACTAGACAATGGCATCTTGAATTGCCCTAACATGCTGTACAGGAGGAGTGCTGTGGCACCCGAGGATTGGCCAGGGTTGTCTGGCTTCCAGAACTTTCCACCCGACTTAAAAAGAAGGACAAGCCCCTTGATGCCCTAATGGACTGAGAATGCCCACAGGTGCCCTGCAAGGAGCGATAAATCTCACCAGGACCAGTGATTCTGGTTCCCCTCGAACCCCTAAAAACCAATTAGGGGAAGATCTGGAATTCCAAGCCCTAGTTGGGGGAAAGGATTTGAAAAGGAGAAAGGTTAGTGCAGACGGCAAATAGCTCCTTGCAATGTATGCCACTCTACAGCCCAGGGGGCCTGCTTGAAAGGTTACTTGTGGCTAAAGCTCACAATCAGGAGCAAAATGAATGCATGATTGTGAAAATCAGCCCAATGGGACACAAAATATTGAAGGGGAAAGAATTTAAACTTCAGTGTTTCATGGGGGTCCCATCGCCAGAGCTCTGCAATGCCCAGGGTCCAATCCCCTGGACTGCAATATGCAGTGATGGTGCCCAGGTCCCTATCCCTGGGTCTCCCATGGCAGAAGGGAAAGCACTGTTGTGCCCCCTCCACAGCTGTGGCTGTGCCTTAGGAGAGCGTGGTGGCCACAGCAAGTGCAACACTCGGCTCGCATGGAACAGGCACGGAGACTTTAGTAGCTGGCTCCTGTGCCAGCACTCAATGGAGCTGACAGAGGTTGGGCTCCCCCCACTGCCCCAAGGAAAATGCAATTTTGGATGGCCGGTGGGGCTGGGCCAAGAAAAATAAGAAAAGAGAAAAAGATGCAGGATGGAAGGCCAAGGCAAGAAAAGAAAAGTTGGAGTCAGAGCCGCTCATTTAAAATGCACAGTCCCTTGCCGGGAGTGCCGTATGATGCCCTGTAGGAGAAACATTTTGCCTAAAAGTTCTCCTAATTGTGGTGGCCCAAAGATGGTGAGTTCATCACCAACATCTTTAACCCGTTCTGTGCCTTGGACGAGGTGACGTCGTCCAAGGCTACAGTTCCCCTGTGCCTTGGATGAGGTCACCTCGTCCAAGGCACAGGGGAACTTGGGGGAGCGCTAGCGCGCCCCCCCTGTGCACCCCCATCCCCCCCAAGGCGGGGATGGAAGGGGAAGACCTTCCCCTTCCACCCCGACCCCCCCGGCAATCCGATGACATCAGCGTGCGCACAGCGTGCCGACGTCATCAAGTGTTGCCGGACGCGCTGGAAGCCATTTGCTTCCAGCGCGTCGAGGGGGAAAGGACCCATAAGGTGAGTCCTTTCCATTTTTGGGGGGTGGAAAAAAGACACGGGGGAAAGGAAAGGGTTTTACCTCTCCCCCTGTGCCTGTTTTCACAAAATTCCTGCTCCACGATCGCGGGTTTTTGTTTTGTTTTTCTATTTTGGGGGCGACCACTTGGGCAAGGGTGGCCCCCCCCGGGGGTCAATTTTTTTGTATTTCGCCCCAGCCCCCGGGGGCAGATCGCCTTTTTTTCGGCAGATCTGCCCCCAAGGGGGGGGGGCGAAATCCACTAGACACCAGGGATTTATTTTTAGTGTAAATTTGGTTTTGGGGGCGACCCCTTGGGCAAGGGTCGCCCCACTGGGGGGCTATTTTTTTTAGTATTTCGCCCCCCCCCTGGGGGCAGATCGACGATTTTTCAGCGGATCTGCCCCGGGGGGGGGGGCGAAATCCACTAGACACCAGGGATTTTGTTTTTATTGTGTTTTTTGGGGGCTACCCCTTGGGCAAGGGTCGCTTCCCTAGGGGGCTATTTTTTTTTTCTGTTTCGACCCCCCCGATGGCAGACCAGCCATTTTTTGGGACGATCTGGTCCCCGGGGGGTGGAAGCACACTAGGCGCCAGGGATTGTGTGGTGTGTGTGATGTGTGTTTGGGGGCACCCCTTGGGCAACGGTCGCCCCCCTAAAGTGGGGAAAGTTCGTATTGGCCATCTCTGCCCCCTCTGGGGGCAGATGGGCCTATTTTTGTAGGCCCATCTGCCCCCAAGGAGGGCAGAAACCACCAATACGCCAAGGATTTTTTTTTTGTTTTGTTTTGTGCTGGGGGTGCCCCCTTTGGGAAGGGTTGCCCCCTAAAGGGGGCACAGAGGTGTTGCCCATTTCGGCCCCCCTTGGGGGCAGATTGGTCAATTTATTTATGCCCATCTACCCCCGAGGGGGGCAGGATCCACTTAGGTACCAGGGAAAACTTCTAAGTTCTTGGTGGTGGGGTGTTTGTCAACTGGCGAAGTATTTGTATTTGTGATTATAACAATTTATTTCTTCTTTTTCTTCTAGTTCAACGCTTTTGCTTCCTTTGTTGTGGATCCTTGCGGTTTTGGCAGTAGTTGTCCTGCGGTTTGCATAGTTGCATGTTTTCGGTAAGTGAAAGCAATTTACTCCAAAGGAGTATTGTTGACAGGCATGAATGACATGTTTGGAGGTGGTGTACTAAATGCAGTATTGTGTGTTTGACATTGTCCTTAGATTTGAGCACAGTGATGTTTGTGTTGTCATATGTCTAATTTGCTTTTTTCTTTTTTCTTTTTAGTGGGATATCATTGGTGATTGCTGTGTCTGTGCAGAGTAGTTGCTTGGTGAGTAGCTTTTTCAGGCAAGTGAGTGGTATAGTTTTTTGTAGTACATAACTCTTTGTGATAAAGCTACACTTTGTTTATTACTGATTTTAGTGCTAGTTGTTGTTGGCAATCCATTTGTTGTTAGTAAGGATCATGGTTAGCCACAGAGTGACCGCTCAGCAGGTTGTTCGCATGCTCTTTGAGTCGTCTTCAGACCATGATTACGACACTGACTCTGCATCTGAGGCAGAGGAGGAAGCAGGAGATTCTGGAAGTGGGTTTTCTGTCCGAGAGTATTCTTCTGATGAGGAAGCTACTCTCAGTGCAGATGAAGGGCCTTTGTTAAAGGAGGACATTGATGTGCCAAGAGTGCAGCAGCCTTGGGCTGAAGGGTTTCCCATTAGAAGACCTGACACCTGGATTGCCCCAAACATGGAGCAGCCACAGTTACCTGCATTTACTGGTCTCCCAGGGTGTAGAGTTAATACGGAAAACTTTTTGCCTGTCCATTTCTTTCACTTGTTTATGGACGATGTATTTTTGGAAGAGATTGTGGAGCAGACAAATGTGTATGCAGAGCAATATTTGCGGGACAACGCTGCCAGACTTAAGCCTCAGTCTAGAGCTACTCAGTGGGTTCCCACATATCTGGAAGAGATGAAAAGGTTTTTAGGTTTGACTTTTTTGATGGGGTTGATCAGGAAGCCGTCACTGGCTTCTTATTGGTCTACTAGTCCCTTGATGGCAACCGCTATATTTCCTGCAAATATGACACGTAATCGGTATTTGCTTCTTCTTCGTATGCTGCATTTTGTAGACAATGCTTTAGCCTTGCCACGAGATTACCCTGATTGTGACCGTCTTTTTAAGATTAGGCCTGTCCTTGATCATTTTGTGGATCGGTTTTCAGAGGTCTATGTTCCAGGCAAAGAGATAAGTGTGGACGAGTCTTTGGTCCTTTTCAAGGGGCGTTTAGTTTTTAAGCAGTACATTCCTAGTAAGAGGGCACGGTATGGGATTAAATTGTATCTGCTGTCAGAAAGCAGTACAGGATATGTGTATAATTTCCGGGTCTACACTGGTAGGGATTCCAGTATTGACCATCCTGGTTGTCCGGCCACTTTTGGAGTTAGCGAAAAAATTGTGTGGGAACTTGCTAGACGGCTGTTTAACAAAGATCACCATTTGTACGTAGATAATTTCTACACTGGAGTGCAGTTGTTCAAGGAGTTGTTTAGAGTGGACACTGTTGCTTGTGGCACAATCCGTTCTAACCGGAAAGGCTATCCAAGGAGGCTTGTCTGTAAGAAAGTTGTGAGGGGACAGTGCAGTGCCTTGCGGAATAATGAGCTGCTAAGTATGACATTTTCAGACAGGAGGCATGTGTACATGCTATCGACCATCCATGATGAGAGTACTTCCCCTGTGGCTGTTTGGGGTCAGGTTGTGAAAGTGCGCAAACCTGCATGCATTTTGGACTACAATAGGCACATGGGTGGTGTTGATAGAGTAGATCAGAGGTTGGAACCTTACACTGCTCTTCGTAAGTCTTATGTGTGGTATAAAAAGTTGGCCCTACATTTATTTCATTTGGCAACTTTTAATGCCTTTATTGTATACAAGGATTGTTCACCTGAGTCAAGGATGACATTTGTTAAATTTCAGGAGTCGGTGATAGAAAGCCTTATTGTGGTGGAACCGGCAAGAGTTCCTAGGGTAGAAGTGGTGGAGGATGTGGCTAGATTGAAAGATCGGCACTTTCCAGATCACATTCCTCCCACTCCCAAAAAAGACTTGCCCACAAAGAAATGTAGAGTATGTGCCCGGAGATTAATCCGGAGGGAGAGCCGGATGTACTGCCCTGAATGCCCTTCAAAGCCTGGGCTGTGTGTGCCCAGCTGTGATAGAAGTTACCATACCCAAAAAAACTTCTGGGAAATACCGTGAGCGTAAGCTGTCTGTTTTATATTTTCATATGTTTCACGGTTGGCATCTCTGTCATGTATTTAGTTAGAGCTTTTGTGTTTGTAGTTTTGTGCTTATTTTATAATTAGTGTTTTCTTTGTTGTTTATAAACAAAAAAAAGTGATGGCGGTGTGCGCGGGGTGGCGCTCGGCTGACGGTGTGCATGGGGTGGCGCTTGGCTGGCGGTGTGCGTGGGGTGGCGCTTGGCTGGCGGTATGTGTGGGGTGGCGCTTGGCTGGCGGTGTGTGTGGGGTGGGGCTTGGCTGGCGGTGTGCTTGGGGTGGCGCTTGGGTGGCGGTGTGCTTGGGGTGGCGCTTGGCTGGCGGTGTGCTTGGGGTGGCACTTTTCTGGCGGTGTGCATGGGGTGGAGCTTGGAAGGCGGTGTGCTTGGGGTGGGGCTTGGCTGGCGGTGTGCTTGGGGTGGCGCTTGGCTGGCGGTGCCAGCCAAGCGCCAGTCCACACTCCCATCAGCTGGTGTGATCCTTGTATCAGGCATGTGGGCATATGTAAGTGATGGGCCCTTGAGTGGCGCGGTCTGACGATGCGAGTGTTGTAATGTGCTGGGCCCGTGGCTGGCGGTGTGAATGGTCTTGTGCGTGTCATGTATGAAAGGTGTGTGAATGGACTGTAAAGCGGTTGGTGCCTTGTCGCGGCTTTACAGCTCACGAGCTGTGAGTCATTGGTTCAGTTTTTTGCCTTTCAGTTATTAACAGTGCATTTCATTTTTGTGAAATCTCTTGTTAATAAAATTTGATCCACTGAACCATCACTCACCCTCGTGCCAAATCAAACCAGTATGTGTGGTAAAAATGACAAAACCTGCTCCGCTGTAATCAGGCGGCGCAGCACACCTGTGACACGCTAGGTGCCTCGGGTGGGACCCCGATGATGAAGCATGCCACCAACTTGGTTGGTGGGTGAAGGGTCTTTTTCACATAACCTAAGTGTGTTTCTTTTCACAATTTTAGTGTTTGGCACATCACGGACGTATGTGCACACATCAAAATGATATATTACAAAAATACCTGTGTTTGGGGGGGGAGGGCCCACCTATGTTTTTGGTCCTGGGTGCGGCCTTCATCTAGGGAAACCTGCAAAACCCAGACATTTTTTAAAACTAGACACCCCAAGGAGTCCAGGGAGGTCTGGCTTGCGTGGCTCCCCCAACATTTTCTTACCCAGACTCCTCTGTAAACCTCAAAATTTGCTTAAAAAAGCATATTTTCCTGACTTTTCTTAATAGGATCACCGCTCCAGCACAAAATTCCTACTCCCCAGTTTTCCCCTCAGTCTCACAAGTAAAATGACACCTCACTTATGTGGGTCCCCAAAGCAGAGTCCGTCTAAAGATGTATAAAAGAATATGTCCTTATAAACTCGCTGTGCTATACCCTCTATCTCTACAAGTTTTGAGCCTTATTCTGTTGCAGGCACCTGGGCCACCCACACAAGTGAGGCATCATTTTTATCGGGAGACGTGGGGGAACGCTGGGTGGAAGGAAATTTGTGGCTCCTCTCAGATTCCAGAACTTTCTGTCACCGAAATGTGAGGAAAAGGTGTTTTTTTAGCCAAATTTTGAGGTTTGCAAAGGATTCTGGGTAACAGAACCTGGTCAGAGCCCCACAAGTCACCCCATCTTGGATTCCCCTAGGTCTCTAGTTTTAAAAAATGCACAGGTTTGGTAGGTTTCCCTAGGTGCCGGCTGAGCTACAGGCCAAAATCCACAGGTAGGCACTGTTTTCTTTAAAAAAATGGGATGTGTCCATGTTGCGCTTTGGGGCATTTCCTGTCGCGGGCGCTAGGCCTACCCACACAAGTGAGGTATCATTTTTATCTGTAGACTTGGGGGAACGCTGGGTGGAAGGAAATTCGTGGCTTCTCTCAGATTCCAGAACTTTCTGCCACAGAAATGTGAGGAACATGTGTTTTTTTTTGCCAAATTTGGAGGTTTGCAAAGGATTCTGGGTAACAAAACCTGGTCAGAGCCCCACAAGTCACCCCATCTTGGATTCCCCTAGGTCTCTAGTTTTCAAAAATGCACAGGTTTGGTAGGTTTCCCTAGGTGCCGGCTGAGCTAGAGGCCAAAATCTACAGGTAGGCACTTTGCAAACAACACCTGTTTTCTTTCAAAAAATTGGATGTGTCCACGTTGCGCTTTGGGGCATTTCCTGTTGCGGGCGCTAGGCCTACCCACACAAGTGAGGTATCATTTTTATCGGGAGACTTGGGGGAACGCTGGGTGGAAGGAAATTTGTGGCTCCTCTCAGATTCCAGAACTTTCTGCCACAGAAATGTGAGGAACATGTGTTTTTTTAGCCAAATCTTGAGGTTTGCAAAGGATTCTGGGTAACAGAACCTGGTCAGAGCCCCACAAGTCACCCCATCTTGGATTCCCCTAGGTCTCTAGTTTTCAAAAATGCACAGGTTTGGTAGGTTTCCCTAGGTGCCGGCTGAGCTAGAGGCCAAAATCTACAGGTAGGCACTTTGCAAAAAACACCTCTGTTTTCTTTAAAAAAATTGGATGTGTCCACGTTGTGCTTTGGGGCATTTCCTGTCGCGGGCGCTAGGCCTACCCACACAAGTGAGGTATCATTTTTATCGGGAGACTTGGGGGAACATAGATTAGCAAAACAAGTGTTATGGCCCCTTATCTTTCTCTACATTTTTTCCTTCCAAATATAGAAGTGTGTGTAAAAAAGACATCTATTTGAGAAATGCCCTGTAATTCACATGCTAGTATGGTCACCCCGGTATTCAGAGATGTGCAAATAACCACTGCTCCTCAACACCTTACCTTGTGCCCTTTTTGGAAATACAAAGGTTTTCTTGATAGCTATTTTTTACTCTTTATATTTCAGCAAATGAATTGCTGTATACCCGGTATAGAATGAAAATGCACTGCAGGGTGCAGCTCATTTATTGGCTCTGGGTACCTAGGGTTTTTGATGAACCTACAAGCCCTATACAACCCCGCAACCAGAGGAGTCCAGCAGACGTAACGGTATATTGCTTTCGATAATCTGACATTGCAGGGAAAAGTTACAGACTAAAACGTAAAGAAAAATTGATGTATTTTTCACCTCAATTTCAATATTTTTCTTTTTCAGTTGTTATTTTCTGCAGGAAACCCTTGTAGGATCGACACAAATGACCCCTTGATGAATTCAGAATTTTGTCTACTTTTCAGAAATGTTTAGGTTTCCTGGATCCAGCATTGGTTTCATGCCCATTTCTGTCACTGACTGGAAGGAGGCTGAAAGCACTCAAAATTCCAAAAATGGGATATGTCCCAGTAAAATGCCAAAATTGTGTTGAAAAATTGGGTTTTCTGATTCAAGTCTGCCTGTTCCTGAAAGCTGGGAAGCTGCTGAGTTTAGCACCGCAGACCCTTTGTTGATGCCATTTTCAGGGGAAAAACCACAAGCCTTCTTCTGCAGCCACTTTTTCCCATTTTTTTGAAAAAAAACAAATTTTTCACTGTATTTTGGCTAATGTCTTGGCCTCCTTCAGGGGAACCCACAAAGTCTGGGTACCTCTAGAATCCCTGGGATGTTGGAAAAAAAGGACGCAAATTTGGCTTGGTTAGCTTATGTGGACAAAAAGTTATGAGGGCCTAAGCGCGAACTGCCCCAAATAGGCAAAAAAAGGCCTGGCACAGGAGGGGGAAAAGGCCTGGCAGCGAAGGGGTTAAAGAGTGTTGTGGGGGGAGCTAGAGTTGCAGCAGCCCCTCCAAAATAATTTCAAAAGTGACCCTATGTCTGCAAGGCCAAGAAAATGATGAACTCCAGGCTTTCAACCTAAATTTTAAGCACTCACAAGACTAGAACTTCAGTTCTGTAATCTAGAAATGTAGGAACCTTTAGTTGTTGGTCTTATGGCTGTATGTTTTGGAGCCTAAAGTGCTGAAAAACACATTGTTAGAAATAGGGTCTCTTGTTGGCAGTGGTTTGCCCCCTGTTCCAGTAGGGATCCTCGTCCTAGTTAGGGTAAGGGAGCCCCAAAGTTGAGATGACCCATACTCACCCCCTTGGTACCTTGGTACGAGCAGCCTGACATCTCAAAGGCAAAGTGTACATTAATACCGTGAAAACACCACAAAAGTACTCCATACAAGTTTAGAAAAATTGCCAATATTTATCTGAGTAAAACAAGACAAAAACAACACAAATCCAAAACACACAAGCATAGATACACATTTTTAAAGATTAAATCTCAGCAAAGTGCTTAGAGACATAATAGTTCCTACTGGGGCTATCACAATGTCTTGATGGAGCCGTTTTATGCAGTCCAATGCGATCCGGTCACTGAGTTGCATGGTCCCCAGGTGAAGTCCTTTTGGAAACAAAGACGCTCCATGGAGTCGGGAGGTGATGTGTCACTGGAGCCAGTGTGGTGTTGGTTCCTTACTGCTACTGTAGAGGTGAGGCACTTGTTCCTTACTGCTAGGCAGGGGACGTGAAGCGTTGAATTCTTATGGTTTCAGGGGAGGTGATGCATCAGCTCCTTACGATTCGGTGGGTTCAACGAATCCAGCAGGTCAAGACGCAAGCTGTTGACTTTGCATTGTCTCGATCACACCACTCGGCCACAGGTGCTGGAGTGTAGTCAGGTGTCACTGACATCGGTAACACAACACTCAGGACTCATGCTCTGGTGGGACTTCAGAGGCACTGCAGCAGCATAGGGCCTGTGGCATTAGTCTCAGTCGTTGCACTCAATGGGACCACAGCTCTGGTGCAGGCAGCAATACGGAGTAGGACAGCAGCGCCAGTTCTGAAGTTGCTCTGGAGTTGATATATTTGGTTTCTTCTGGGTTACACCAAAACTCACTCCCAAGGGCCCACAAACTGTATTTGGCACCCTTTGGCGAGTCAGAACTCCCAGCAAGAGAGCCCAGGTCCTGGCAGATGAAGTCTTTAGTGTCCCTGAGACTTTTAAGAGGAGGCAGGCCCTTGGAGAACCTTTGGAAGTAGGATGTAGAAAGCAAAGTCCAGTCCTTTCACTCCCAGGGCAGAAGCAGCAAGAAGCAAGCCAGCACAACAAACAACAGGCAGAGTGATAGTCCATATGACAGCGTCTAGCTCTTCTTTCTGTCAGATTGTCCTCAGTCCAGTGGGATTCTAAAGTTTTGGTCTCAGAGGTTCAATACTTATACTAATTTCTGTCTTTTGAAGTAGACAAAATTCAAGAAGTCTTCGTAGTGTACAGGACCCTGCCTTTCCCTGCCTTTGCCGAGACGCACTCCAGGCGGTTGGAGACTGCTTTCTGTGAGGACAGGCACAACCCTAATCAGGTGCAAGTGTCAGATCTTCCCACCACTCTAGCTCAGTAAGACCCATCACCCTGGTGATGGACAATCAGGATAAGAAGGGCACACAGCTCCCTTTGTTTGACTATCTAGAGTGAATTCACAAATAGCCCAACTGTCATCCTGACCGAGACGTGTATTCAGCAGACAGGCAGGGGCACAGGATGGTTAAACAAGAAAATATCTACTTTCCAAAAGCGGCATTTTCAGATTCACAGCTCAAAAAACAACTTAATCAAAGATGTATTTTTAAATTGTTAGTTCAGAGACCCCAAACTCCAGATATCCCTCTTCTCCCAATGGGAAATTACACTTTAAAGATATTTCAAGACTATCCCCATGTTACCCCATGGGAGAGATAGGACTTGCAATGGCAAAAAACAAAATTAGCAGTATTTCACTATCAGGACAAATAAAGCACACCTGTGCATGTCCTACCTTTTGAATCTACTGGCCCTGCCCATTGGACTGACTTTGGCCTACTTTAGGGGTGACTTACATGTTGTAAAAGGGAAAGTTTGGGCCTGGCAAGTGCCAGGTCGAAATGGCAGTTTAAAACTGCACACACAGGCACTGCGGTGGCAGGCCTGAAACTTGTTTGCAGGGCTACTCATGGGTGGGGCACAATCAGTGCTACAAGACCACTGGTAGCAGTTGATTTACAGGCTCTGGACACACCTATACCAGAGCCCTAAAGTCAGAAAGAACAAAGTTCAGCACAGGATCAAAAACAGGAGGTCAGAAGCTAAAAAGACATGAGAAACCACACCAAGAGCTGACAGGTCTAACACACATGTAATGTAATTTCATAAAGTTTTTAAATGAAAGATTTATTGATGACAGCAATGTTTCATAAATGCATAATGCTCTATTTACCATAATGATTGCAGATAAAACATGGTTATTGGTTTCAGTGAAGAAAAGATAGTGTTAGACTTGGCATCCTTGGCGTGGCCCTCCCTAAAGTTTTGCCTCTGCTTCCCAGGTTGTTTCTGTGTGATGGACTCTGTTTTTAGTGTTTGGTTTGCTCTGGACACTCTACCACTGCTAACCAGTGCTAAAGTGTCAATGTTCTCTGTATAAATTCTATGTGTAAGTTGGCTTATCCCCGATTGGCAGATTTGATTTACTAGTAAGTCCAGAGTAAAGTGCACTAGAGGTGCCCAGGGCCTGTAAATCAAATGCTATTAGTAGGCCTGCACATTGGTTGTGCCACCCACATTAGTAGCCCTGTAAACATCTCAGACCTGCCACTACAGTGTCTGTGTGTGCAGTTTAAGCTGCCAATTTGACTTGGCAAGTGTACCCACTTGCCAGGCCTAAACCTTCCTTTTTTTATAAATGTAAGGCACCCCTAAGGTAGGGCCTAGGTAGCCCCCTGGGCAGGGTGCAGTGTATGTTAAAGGTGGGACATGTACTGCTGTGTTTTACATGTCCTAACAGTGAAATACTGCCAATTTATGTTTTCACTGTTGCAAGGCCTATCTCTCTCATAGGTTAACATGGGGCTTCCTTTAAATATTATTAAAACACAGATTCCCTTTTGGAGCAGATAGAAATATGGAGTTTGGGGTCTCTGAACTCAAAATTTAAAAATACATATTTTGGTAAAGGTTGTTTTTAGATTGTGTGTTTGAAAGTGCCACTTCTAGAAAGTAGGCATTTTCTTGGTTAAACCATTCTGTGACCCTGCCTGTGTGTGGATTCCCTGTCTGGGTCAATTTTACAGTTGGTCTGTTTGCACCTCTCCTCTAGACAGTGACACAAAGGGCGCAGCCTTTATATCCTGATTGGCCATCTGGGCTGGAGGGGAGGAGTGGTCACTTACACCTGAAAGGGCTGTGCCTGCCCTCACACAATGCAGTCTCCAACCCCATGGTGTGTATCTGGGGCCTGGCCTGGGCAAGGAAGTACCTTGTAAACAAAAGAGACTTCTCTTTTTAAGTAGGCCTACTTCAAAGGCAGAAAGGGGTATAAGAAGTGCACCCAAAACCCCTGAAAATCAGATTACATCTGGAACCAAAAGGAACCTCTGCCCGGGAGAAGAGCTGGAGAAGCTGGAGGAGGAGTACCGTCCCTTTGCCTGTGACTGTGCTTTGCTGGGTTGGCCTGCAGTAGCTGCTTCTGCCTGAGAGAGGACAAGGACTGACTTTTGTGTGACTTCCCACTAGTGAAGAATCTTCAAGGGCTTGAACTGAGCTTGCCTCCTGTTGTTGAAGTCTCAGAGACAACAAAGACTTCTCTCTGCCAGCACCTGGGCTTTCTGCTGAGAATCCTGCCTGCCAAGTGGTGACCTAACCTGTCTCTGGGCCCTTGAAGCATGAAGCTGGTAGAAAAGGACAGAAATCCATGCAAAGACCGCAGTGCAGGGAAATGTTTGATGCACCACCCACCCTGCAGCTGACAAACGACATGCCGCCGGCCTTGTGGCTAAAATCGACTCTCCACCTGCATTGTGGCTGGGAGATCAACACAACGCGGCTGGAGAAATGACGTGCAACACCTGCAGCTGCTGCTGCTAACGACTCAAGACCCCACGCAGCATGGTTTCTTGACACTGTGCGAGCAGCTTTCAATGCAACATCGCTGGGGAATTAAAATCAATGTAAAGCCTGCGCGGACCTGAGGTTCCCATCTGGGATCAATGCATCGCTGTCTTGTGGAAGAGAAGAAATGGTGCACACCAACCTGACTGGAGGAGGAACGATGCACAGTCTCACTTACGAGTGAGAAATCGATGCATCCCTGGCCTTTTTCGATGTACGCTCGCCTGTGCTGTTTTATTTTGATGCTACACAGGTACTTTTGTGCAAGAACAGCATTCTCACTGTTTTCTAACCATTACAACTCTTATTCTTTTCAAAATCATATATTTACTTGTGTATGTTGGATTTTTGTCATTCTGGTCTTGTTTTGTTTAGACAAATATCACCTATTTTTCTAAACCTGTGTAGTGTCATTTTGTAGGGTTTTCACTGGATTACTATGTGTGTTAGTACAAATACTTTACACGTTGCTTCTGAAGTTAAGCCTGCCTGCTCGTGCCAAGCTACCAAGGGGATGATCAGGGGATAACTGAGGGTGATTCTCCTTTACCCTGACTAGAGTGAGGGGTCCTTGCATGGACAGGGGGTAACCTGACTGCCAACCAAAGACCCTATTTTGAATAGATGGTTTGTTTAACATGTGATTCTGGTCTTTTAATGTCATAACCTTTACAACTCTGATAAGCCTCCTTGATTAAAAGTGACATCTTCCGTTACAATAATGTGCTATATGATATTGGAGGATGGCACTTTGATTTCTGGGGCTAATCTCATCAAATCAATTTTCATCAATCTTATGAATATTTTTAAATGACTACATAGTATTGCAATGTAGTGTTAAAATGTTAAATAAATGGACTTTTCTCTTTCTAAAGCAAAACAACAGACAATCATTTATCCAATTTTATTGCCTGATAGCGAATGGTGATTACTAGCCCACACCACCTCTCCTGAGTAGCCCTTGGACTACTCTGCTTTACTACTCTGGGACAGTCGAGAGCTACATTAGGGTTCTTGGTTCCATGTGAGCGGATAATTATGGACCTTTTATCTTGTGCAGGCCTCACAGCTTTTTCTGGGCAATCATCAGCTTCTCTTTCATCTTTTTCTGCATCTCATCAAACCAATCACTAGTATACTATATTCAGGCTCTCATCAATACCCTTAGTCTGCCGGCACATCACACTCAGTTGAATATGTGAACTAGGGATCAAAACCTATAACAGAATCAGAAACAAAACCGTTAGCACCATCTTTCTTGGGATCTTCAGCTCCATTGTGCTTCTTAAAAACCTGCATCGACCTCTCAAAATAGGCATGTACTGACTCTTTTAACTCTTATGTAGATCTCAAATTATTGAGAAGTTAATTTCCTTCTATGGCACCTTCTTTTTCAAATGTTCTATCACCACTCTATACTCGTCAGCAACCACCTTAGACAAAGATTTATTAGGTGCAAATATAGCTGGTACCTCAGTCAATCAAGCTATAGCAACCTTACACTGAGCCTACTTATCACTAGGTGCAACAATCTCAAGAAGTGCATCCAAATCAAAATCAATCCAAAGCATTTTCAAAATTGGCATCAATATATGAACCTCCTTGTACCATTTCTTATGTTCACAATTTTGGATTTTTTTTTTTTAAATCATAAAGTTCACCTCTTGTCCAAGAGACACACACACACATAGGACTAGATGTATGAACATTTGTAATATCTATTACCAAATAGCTTTTTTGTGAATCGCTATTTGGTAATCACTCTTACTAATGTGCTAAGCGGTTATTTAGCCACTATTCCCAAATAATGATTCATAGTGGGTTGCAAATAAATATAACTTATGAATATTGATGTGGTAGGTCACAATTTGTGACCTGCTAGGATTTACTGCCATCACTCAGATGGGGGCCTGCTGGAATCAGCAGACCAGCATATCTGTGATTACTTTTATTTTATTACAGAAAACGGGTGTGTTTAAAAATAAAAAATTAAATGCTTTTTGAACATTTTTTAAGCATGTGCAGTGGTCCATGGGATCACTACCTGCTATTAAAAAGTATTTGGTTAATAGTTTTAAAGAGGAAGCGGTCCCATTGGGGCTCCTTCCCATTTGCAGAGGGGTTACCATCAACTTTGAATTGATGGCAAAGTGCTAATTTTTGCAACCACATTTTGGTCACAAAACATTAGTACATACCATTCAGTCTCCCTATTTGGAAGGGACGCCCTGAACACGTCCCTTCCAAATAATGAGTCTGTTTTGGGTCGCAAACCCAAACTGTGATTATGTAATAAGTTAATAAATCACAATTGGAGTGTGTACATTTTAAAAAGCATTTTTTCAGCTACAAACGGTTCTATTCGCTTGGGACCGCAAAATTGCTTTGTACATCTAGCTCATAGTTCCCTCCATTAACTTCTCTCAGCGGAAACTCTTGAAACTATCTCTAACTCAGAATCATTAACAGACCCCTTAATTTTCTTTCCTGTCTCTGAAGATTTACTTTTCGCATTAACCTTCTTTCCTAAGTGTTTCCTTTCCTGCCTCAAATTCCCCCAGTCCTTTACCTTTTCAAGCAGATCCTTAATGTGGGCTTGTAAGGTTGTTAGGACTAATTATTTTTTTCATCACTGGTCAAATCCATTTTATATTTTCCCTGGAATTTTCTCATTCTAGTGATATCAACCTCAAACTCAGGCAATTTTGTAATCCATCAAGCGCTTCATGCACACACCCTGCTGCTTCTTTGCTCAAATATCTAATTTCATCCACATTGTGGGGGTTTTTCCAACCCTGGCGGTCATCGACCGCCAGGGTGGAGGACCACGGAAGCACCGCCAACAGGCTGGCGGTGCTTCCTGGCCAATTCTGACCGCGGCGGTAAAGCCGTGGTCAGAAAAGGGAAACCAGCGGTTTCCCGCCGGTTTTCCCCTGGCCAAAGGAATCCTCCATGACGGCGCTGCTTGCAGCGCCGCCATGGGGATTCATACCCCCTTCCCGCCAGCCTGTTCCTGGCGGTTTACACCGCCAGGAAGAGGCTGGCGGGAACGGGTGTCGTGGGGCCCCTGGGGGCCCCTGCACTGCCCATGCCTCTGGCATGGGCAGTGCAGGGGCCCCCTAACAGGGCCCCAGTAAGATTTTCAGTGTCTGCTTGGCAGACACTGAAAATCGCGACGGGTGCCACTGCACTCGTCGCACCCCAGCAAATCCGCAGGCTCCATTCGGAGCCGGCTTCATCTTTGCTGGGGCTTTCCCGCTGGGCCGGCGGGCGCTCTTTTGCAGATCGCCCGCCGGCCCAGCGGGAAAGTCGGAATGCCCCCCGCGGTCATCTGACCGCGGGGCGGTGTTTGGGTGGTTTCCGCCCGGCGGGGGTGCCCGCCGCCCACCGGGGTCAGAATGACCCCCTGTATGTCATCAATTTGCTTAACTCAATTGGCCCGGTAGAAGTTCTCCAAATTCATTCTTTAAAAGCCTAATACAAATATCTTTCTCTTTTTGAATAGCCACAGGCATGCCACTTGGAAAAAGAGAGACAAAAGAAGTATCTCTGCTAGTACTCTGCATAAATGCCATTGCACTCTCATGTGGGGCACTTGCTGAAGCACTCACAACTCTAAGCGCAGTCAATCATTGCATCTTTACATTCATACCAACTCCTGCTACATTCACATCAGGTACCACAGAACTCTTCCTCTGGCTCTTGCTCCCATCAGTGATAGGAGGAGTTCTAAAATTCAAAAGATCATTTAAAAGGTTGTCTACGTTTCATTTCCAATCTTGGATCAGTTTCTCTCTGTCTTGCTTGTCATCTTTCTTTTTGTCGGTTGTCTCTTTGACTATTGCAGGAAAAACCCTTATCCCTCTATGATATCCTTTAATTGCCTCAAGCCTTTGACTAAATAAATCTTTCAGCTGCTCCTTCATTTTCTTTCTTTCCTTCTCTGTAGTCATCCGATGCAGTCATCCGATGCAGAAAACACCAACGTAGACTAAACACACAAACTCTTGAAAAGAAAAACTAATTTTCCTACACATGTATATGCAACGCGTCACAAAACACATTACCTTCATGCAGACAAGTTTAACAACAACATCTAAAGGCCTTGGATTTAGATGAATCCTGTGACCAAACCAACCAAAAATGAAAATTAAATAAATCTCTTCTATACAAATCACAAATAAGAAAAGTACATCAACGTTAGTGATGAAACCCCCAAGTGAAACCTGAATCAACATTGCATAGCCGAAAACGTCACATTCAATATAACAATTAATTCCAGTTTTATTCTGGAACAAAAGCACTGCTTTTGAGCGTGGTAAAATGCAGCAAGAAAATTCACAATGAAAAATCTACAAACAGTAGGCATGAGGCAAGAAGGTGCTCTTAACTCGCAACTATCCTCTACGATTACATATTTGTGGGAATGTGGGATTCTGCAACATCTCACACCCTTACCTCAAAATAATGCAGTCCATTTGATCAATATAAGTTGATGATAAACCTCAATTTCATTATGCAATGTGTCCCTGAAGTAATCACCTAGTAAACACATCAAAAATAACAAAATACTGTCAATGAAGCAAAAGGGTTCTCACTCAAGAATTTAGTTTTACAGAGGGATAGTTAATACAAACATTTGAAAGAAAGTCAGAGCCAGTGCTATGAAGATTGTCAGCAAACGTGGCATTACAAAACAATTTAAAGTGGGTAGCAAAATCAAAGAGAAACAGAGAGCAACCCTGGTAGCATTCAAGGAAGCTCATCCCCAAAATCAAGGGTTTTTATATGATATAACTAACACACAAAAATGCATATTCATCATGGTATTGCAATTTGAGCAAATCAGTGGACAATTTTTACTAAACATCATATTGCCTTAGTCCCTGAGCACTGTCCCATTACATGAATATTAATTCTGCTCACTCGATACTAATGCCACCCGGAGATGCTGAAATAAACTAGACACATGAACAACAATAAGCTATTATGAATAGAGTAAATAAGCAGGAGAAGATTCACTGAGAACACCATGAAAAATGACAACATAAATGAACAAAAGTGATTCAGCTTGACTGTGTGCTGCAAAAATAACAACCAATGAAAGTTAAGGGTGAAGGCAAGAGTAACATCCATTTTGAACAAGATGGCTGCTGGGGCTAGAGCTTCCATGGTGAACCCAGGTTTATGACCACTTCAGACAACATTGAGATACGACAATAGTAGACAGAGAATGACATCTGGCTTGAGAACCTCGCAGCACTCAGAAATTCAGGGGAGCACTCTCACGGAAGACCCTGCAATATCCATTGAAGCAAAGAGACATAGGGGGTCATTCCTACCCTGGCGGTCCGAGACCGGCAGGGTAGGGGACGGAGGAAGCACCGCCAACAGGCTGGCGGTGCTTCTGGGGCTATTCGGACCGCGACCGCCGGCTTCCTGCTGCCCCTGTGAATCCTCCACGGCGGCGCTGCAAGCAGCGCCACCATGGGGATTCCGACCCCTTTCCCGCCAGCCTGGTGGCGGGACCGGGTGTCGTGGGGCCCCTGGGGGCCCCTGCAGTGCCCATGCCACTGGCATGGGCACTGCAGGGGCCCCCTAACAGGGCCCCACATTGATTTTCAGTGTCTGCTTGGCAGACACTGAAAATCCCGACGGGTGCAACTGCACCCGTCGCACACCAGCAACTCCGCTGGCTCCATTCGGAGCCGGCTTCCTCGTTGCTGGTGCTTTCCGGCTGGGCGGGCGGGCGGCCTTTTGGCGGTCGCCCGCCAGCCCAGCGGGAAAGTCAGAATGACCGCCGCGGTTTTTTGACCGCGGTACGGTCTTCTGGCAGTTCCCGCCAGGCGGGCGGCGACCGCCGCCCGCCAAGGTAGGAATGACCGCCATAATCACAGACCCTGATGAGGAGTGGGGAAACACATGTGGGGCTGACAGTCCATTAATGCAGCAGCAACCGCTAAGTAGCGGTCACAAAAGAGAGCCCCTCTTACCCCGTCCCATCGCTCTTTCACCACCCGCAAAATCAAAGTGAGTGATGACCATCGGGAAACACTCAGAAGGAAAGGTACCCACCACTGCTCACAGAGTCGGCCTATTCAGCCGGAGACAAGAAAGAAGGGATAGACAAGGCTGTGCTGAGGAGTCAGAGTGGGAGGCCATGGGTCCTGAAACACAGCAGTAACCCCACCCCACATGGAACCACCAACCTGGAGAAAGTTCACTCGATATCGGAGAGCTTTGATGTGCGGACCTGGGAGGCAGCCATGGATTGAGAGTGCCTGACTATGCAGAAGGCTGCAAAAGGTTGGCAATCTAGGGGAAATTATGGGATGAAGAGGAGAGTGTGAAACACTGAATTCTCCAGAAGGAACTACCCCCTGAGATAACTTGGGCAGAGACAAAGAGCACAGTACCTGTAGGACCTTGGGGTGGCCATCTTGGATTGGGCTCAAAGGGAATCCTACAACGAGGACATACAAATAATAAGGGAAGGGATAAACCACACCATAACCATTCCTTCCCCCAGATGGGAGGGAATAGACACCCTCAACTACTCCACCCAATACAGATCAGTAAAATTAACCCAGCTAGAAAATAAAAAATGTGCTGCACACATGGAAAGCACAAGATATCACATGCTTGGCCACTTTGTAAACATGCGTTGAACACCGGTATGGTGAGTACCTTCACCACTGATGCCTAGAAATGTAAGGACACAAATTCAAAATCTCCAGGCAACCAACATTCTCAAAGGCAGTGGCTAGCCTGGGAAACAAAGCAGTGACAAACAAACAGGAAAAGGCCATACTGGCTTAGGAATGTTGTCAGCAGTGTCACACTCCGCACTCACTGGCATAAATTAAGATGTTGGTTAACACAGTTGGAACCACAGTCTTGACCACCTCTGCAGAAGCCCAATATCTGCAAGGAGACTATCAAACTCCAAAAAAGAATGACTGCATCTAAGCAGAGACTGGGGGACATTGAAGATTGGACATCAGATGGGTAGACAGACCAGATTTGGGGCCTGGGAGCTCTACCAGAGAACCTTAGACCTGGAAGACAGGAGCTACCAAAATAATGTCAGAATTTCTGAAAATCAGGATTAGGCAGAAAGTGACAATATGATGGCTCCCTGGTACAGCTGCTCCCAAATTTTCTGACAGCAACATTTGACCCGCCCTTCGAATGTTAGAGAGCCCACATGATCAGATCACACCAACCCCTTCTCCAGACCACCCACAACAAATATTTGCTATCTATGTATAGCACCAACAACGGCATCCGATTCTGGAAGCTGCAAAATGGCAGGGACCATACTTTCTCTTTTTAAAAAGAAAACAGATAAGGAAACGTTTCCTGGCACTCAGGCCTGGACTCTGGAAAAGAGAGGAGATGTATGCACTCCTGTAAGTTGGTCAGCTAGAATGCCTCCCAGGGAGATTCCTCAACACAGGTGGTTGCAGCATGTGGCGGCCGTTCACATTTAGACAGTTTCTTCTCAAGTAGGCAATCTACTTGAGAGGCAGAAAGAAGCAACGCTCTCCGGCATGCTATTTGGTGCAGTTTGCACTGATTTTACAGCACAGAAGAAGCTTTGGTGCTAAACAACAGCACAAGCAGTGCAACATGCCCGGTTCCATCTGCTTGTGGAATTCTGCTAAATCTCTTACGGTTTTCTCTTACTCCGCAATTTCCACCTAGACCTACTGGAGAGGGTACTTAAGATGCTGGAAGGTAAAGAGGAAGCTGGAATGGACACATCCACTCCAGAACCATTTCTTCCGTGATCCAACAGGAAGCAAAGGGAGTAGAGTAAAGTCAAAGAGGAACAAAGACACCTAGAGGAGGTAACAGAAATGAGGAATCAAATTACATGCAGAACTATTCCAGAATGGCAGAGGCAAATTGTGATCTCCTCTCAAGCCCTGAAAAGGGTCTACACAAAGAACTGGATGGACAGTTGTTGTCTGCAGTGTAGGCTGACTAATTTTTGATCCACTACCCTCTCAACCAATGAAAATACTATTGGCCACACAAGCACTTGGGAGGATGGGTTGTGCCCTCCCCAGGGGAAAAACGCGACCCCCTGACCCAATATGATGCAACCAACCGCTTCAATATGATCTCTCCCCAATGCTGCCATGGGATTAGGAGGTATGATAACACATAGAAGAGCATACGAGAGGTTGCATAGACATCCAACACTCCATATGAGTGGTTAAATATTTTGACTGGTCTCATGACACCACAAGCTCTCCAAAGGTGTGGGAGAATGATATACTGGGAGGTGGGGAACAGGGAAAGGTAGGGAGATATGAAACCCTCTTGATATGACATGTTTTGAGATGTTTACATGTTCTAAGACGAAGGTAGCAATACCAAGACACTGAATTCTAACATTAAGTTTCAATTATGGCTGCAGTTCTTTCTTTGTGTCTTACTCTTTAAAAGGGCTGAGGACCGGGACCACGTCGTGGGGCAGCGATTGAGGTCCTCATTGCAAAATTAGGATCATTTTGGCTAAAGGAAGGAACTACAAGTGATTTGCAGAGACCCTCCTTTCCCCCTTTACTACTGAGTGAACTGACACCTTTGGTTAGCAAAGTTTGTAACAACCACAAGGAGGAAGATTTAAGAGAAAAGACAGAGCCCCTGTAGAACCTTTAGTGGATAAATCCTCTCATGGAGAGACACCACTCTCAACTACACTTACCATCCTCCCCTGCGTACATCTCCTCAGGGAACTACCTGCCATAACATGCGCACTATAAAAATGCCAGGTTCCAGAAAACCACTCATGTTACTATCCCTCACTTCATAAAATGCAACAAGATAATCACCTTCATGGGTCATAGCAAACCAGACATTGCACTGATCCAAAAAACTCACTTGATGACACAAGAATGAGACAAATTAAGGAGGCAATCGGTGAGTATGTTTTTACGCATGTCCGGGTATACTATCACCACAAGTACAACCATGGAACTAAAGGAGGGGCAATACTCTTTCATATGTGACTTCCAAGAAGGCTGCTTAACAAATAGACAAAGAAGGTAGTTACAGTTTTGTTCAGCTTCAGATTAAGGATGCATACTTGACTGTGGGTCAGTGTACACCCCAGTAGGGGACACATCCACTTTTTTTTCCAGGCTAACCATACTATTTTTATTCTTCGGTAGGATGAATGTGGTAATAGGAGGAAACTGGAATATAGTGCTAGACCCAGTCCTAGATAGGTTGGGACACCCAGATACCAAACACCACAGAGAAGGAATGCACAAGTTGTAGGAGGCTGGCCTGGCTTATAGTGGGTACCTGATGGTACTTACACCTTGTGCCAGGTCCAGTTATCCCTTATTAGTAGATTAGTAGTGTTCTAGCAGCTTAGGCTGATAGAGGTAGCTATAGCAGAGCAGCTTAGGCTGAACTACGAGACATGCAAAGCTCCTACTATACCACTTATATCATATAGCACTATATCATAAGAAAACACAATACTCAGAGTTACTAAAAATAAAGGAACTTTATTTTAGTGGCAATATGCCAAAAGTATCTCATAGGATATACTCCCTTAGGAGGTAAGTAAAATACACAAAATATACACACAAACCAAAATCAGGTAAGTAAAACACTTAGAAAAGTAGTGCAAGCACTGTAGAACACAATAGAAGGCAATAGGAGAAAATATGCCTAGGGGCAACACAAACCATTTACTCCAAAAGTGGAATGTGAACCACAAATGGACCCTAGGCCTAGTGCAGTGTGTAGAGGGTCACTGGGAGTGTAAGAAAACACTAAGGGTGTCCAAGATACCCCACCCCAAGACCCTGAAAAGTAGGCGTAAAGTTACCCTACTACCCCAGAAAGACAGTAAAGTCGAGATAGGGGATTCTGCAAAGGCAACAACTGACTGCAAAGCGCTGAAGACGGATTCATGGACCTGAGGACCTGCAAAGGAAGGGGACCAAGTCCAAGAGTCACGCAAGTATCCAGGGGGGCAGGAGCCCACTAAACCCCGGATGAAGGTGCAAAAGGGCTGTCTCTGTGTCAAAGCCCAGCTCACCTGAGTCCTTGTTCAGTTCTGATGGAGGTTGAAGACAATCCGACCCCACCCTGAAACTGCTTGTTCCAGCACACTAGTTTTTTAAAACAGTGCACTAAGAACAGAAGCTCAAGGGAAGGGGGGAAGTGGATAAAATAAAATAAAGAGACAACACCGTTCTTGCGTTTCCACTGTTGAAGTGCTGCACAAATCTGCGGCCCTCTCTGACTTCTGTAGAAACTAGTGCCTAATGAAACATAAACAAAGAACAGATAAGTACAACCTATTCCTAACTGGGTTCCTGACTATCCCTTTATTTATTAAACATTTTCTTCTAAAAGTACCTCTTGGATCCTGGTCTCTAGTTTCCAGGTTTGGAATGTGTTACTGCTCTGGGATGTGCTTTCTATTACTCTAAAGCTTCGAAAACATTAAACAAATACCGTTATCAGAATTACCAATATCAAACATTCATCTTAATATAACTAAAGCCTAAATTCCCAATAGCAGACTCACTTTTCCCATATTTCCAGAATCTTTTATAAAACAAATACTGTACTTTTACGTCAAAATACAGCATGTAATTTGTGCAAGTCCTTGATTTACTGTTTGCCTCACAAAGTTACGCAAAGTATTCTTGTAACAAAGAGTTTGAATCACAATGTTCGTGGAAGGTATCTTGTTTCAAATTGTCTATACACGAATCCAGAAATTGTTGTCAAAGTTCTTTCAGGTAATAAAAGTTTTGCACTTACTTGTTGCTGGCAAGAGATACTGATCAGTCTAACCTTGTCTTCTTTCTCTTTTGCAGGTTGCTTGTAGGAGAGAGGCTGAGGCAAGGAGGAACCGGAAACCGGAAGAAGGAAGAGCCAGCAGCTGCGCCCATTGAAGCCAATGAAAGTCTGTAGAGAGCAGGAGTGCCAGCGCCGAGGGATCTGTCCTCAGGTAAGTGGGAGGTAGACGAGCACAAGCACTGGGTGAGGCTCGGGGGCTGCCTTTTATAGACAGGGCTGGGTGTGGTCCTCACATGCTGCACATGTTCTTGAAAGGTGTGTAGAGCTGGGTGTGGTTTGAAGAGCTGGGTGTGGTCCTCACATGCTGCACATGTTCTTGAAAGGTGTGCAGAGTTTGAGTTATTATGCAAATGAGTTAAATTAACACATGGCCTAGAGCGGAGTGTTTTAAAGAAGCCTTGGTAAAAGCAAGGCCCAATGTGTAAACAAAACAGCACATTAAACAACATACACAGAAGCCTAGGGGGGGGGGGAAGGTGAGATAACAAGAAAGGCTTTCAATAGTAAGTTTAAAAGGGAGCTATTACAGAACCCACTAGTGTAGTGAGAGGGGACATGCTCTTTGCTGTGCACAAACCCTAACAGTTGCCCCCCTCAAAGGCCCTCCTACAGGACGGGGTTTTCCTGGATTTTTTAAATAGAACCGTCTAATCAGCTGTGGGGCATGTACATATGATGCTGGTTCCCATGAATTCTCAGATTCATCATATCCTTTCCATTCTACTAAATAAAACAGACGTCCACTAATTCTTTTTGAGTCTTTTATGCTTTTCACTTCATATTCTAGATTTCCCTTAATTGGTATGGGTGGAGGTGGTGGTTCAGGTCGGGTTTTTGGATTGTACGGCTTAAGCAAGGACACATGGAATGTAGTATGTACTGGATATTCTTTTGGTAAATCTAATTTTACTGTTACCGGGTTAACTATGGCAGTTATACTAAAGGGTCCAATGAAACGTGGTTGCAGCTTTCGGATCCCTCTATGTTTAGGTTCTTTGTGGAGAGCCATACCTTGTCACCGATTTTATACATTGGGGCCTCAGATCTGTGTTTGTCTGCTTGTCTTTTCATGCTTTCCTTGTACTTTAATAAATGTTTCCTGGCTTTGTCTTGTATGTCACCTAACCTCGTTAGTCTATCCGTTACTGTAGGTAACAGAGAATCTTCTAACAAAATGGGTATAGCTCTTGGATGATACCCCTGCAAGAAATAGAATGGTGAGCAAAGTAGAGCTGAATGCTCAGTATTATTATAAACAAACTCCGCTACAGGGAGAGCTTCCAACCATTCACTAGAATAATCAGCCAATAAACAACGTAGCGTTTGAAGTAAGGTTTGGTTCAGTTGTTCAGTCTGTCCATCTGCCTCTGGGTGGAAAGCAGTGGATAATGCCACATCTATTTTCAGTTTTTTACATAATTTTTTCCAAAATTTAGAGTTGAACTGGCTCCCTCGGTCTGACACCACTTTGCTTGGCAAACCATGTAAACGCACAATTTCCCTTATAAAAATATCGGCAAATTCTGCCGCCGTGGGTAATTTCCGTAATGGTACAAAATGTGCCATTTTAGATAAAAAATCCACTATAACCAACACTGTTGTGAAAGATTTTACAGGTGGTAAACCTACAATAAAGTCTACGCTCACAGTGTGCCAAGGTTGTTTGGGTGTTGGCATTGGTATTAACAAGCCGTCAGGGGCCTTATGAGAAGATTTAGGTCTTGCACAAATTGGACAGGTAGTGACAAATTGCTTAATGTCCTTTCTTATAGTGTCCCACCAAAAGTGTTTTTGCACATTTTCCAGGGTTTTTACCCAACCAGGATGACCTGCCAACGGTGAGGCGTGATGCCAAATTATCACCTGTGTTTGTAATTCAGAGGTGGGCACTAACAGCATGTTGTCGTGATACAATAAACCTTGTTGTATTGTGTTATGGGAATCCTTAAACGAATCCTGAGGTGCTATTTGCATGTGTGCATTATATAGATCTGTGATGAAATCCTTCTGTTGTACTGGTGCCAAAAACTTTTGGGGAGGAATAATGGGTTCTCCTATTTTATCTTGTTTCATGTCTGAGGTATGTCCGTATCTAGATAACACATCAGATTGAATTTGTTGTGCACCTGGTCTATAGGTTATTACAAAGTCAAATGTGCTAAAAAAAATTAACCAGCGCATCTGACGTGGTGTTAGTGCTTTAAGTGATCCAAAAAACTGTAGGTTCCTATGGTCAGAAAAGATTGTAACTGGGTACTTGGCTCCCATTAAATGGTGCCTCCATTCTGAAAAGGCTACTTTGATAGCTAGTAGTTCCCTTTCAGCAACAGTGTAATTTTGTTCAGCTGGTAATAACTTTTTGGAATAGAAGGCTATAGGATGTAACTGGCCATCTACTGCATCTCGTTGAGAGAGAACTCCTCCTAAAGCTACTTGTGAAGCATCCGCTTCAACAAAAAAAAGGTAAGTCAGGATCAGGATGTTTCAGAATTGGGGCTGAAGTGAACTTTTGTTTTAGGAGTTGAAAGGCGTGTGCCGCCTCATCAGTCCAAAGAAATCGTTGCCCTTTCCGCAACAAGGTAGTTATTGGGGCCGCAATGTCTGCAAAATGTGCAATAAACCTCCTATAAAAATTGGCGAAACCCAGAAATTTCTGAATATCTTTTATAGAGGATGGTTCTGGCCAATCAGCAATAGCACTGATTTTCTTTACATCCATAGTTATTCCTTGAGGTGACAGGCAGTATCCTAAAAAGTCCACCTTGCTGACATTAAAAGTACACTTTTCTAACTTAGCAAAAAGATGATTTTCTTTTAACTTTGATAATACTGCACGAACATGTTGGGTATGTTCTTCTGAGTTCTTAGAGTAAATGAGGATGTCGTCTATGTATACTATGACACAAACGTCCAGGAATTTGTGTATGACCTTATTTATAAAGAACTGAAAGGCCGCAGGGGCATTAAATAACCCAAAGGGCATTACTGTGTACTCAAATAAACCAAACTTTGTCTTGAAAGCTGTCTTCCACTCATCCCCCTCTTTTACTCGGACCAGGTGGTAAGCTCCCCGCAGATCTAGTTTAGTGTATACAGTAGAATGTCTTAATTGATCCAACAACACATGTATTAGAGGAAGAGGATATTTATTCTTTATTGTAGCCTTATTTAGTCCTCTATAATCGATACACGTGCGCAGGGATTTATCCGGCTTCGGGATAAAAAAGAGTGGAGATGACACCGGAGATGTGTAATGACTGATGAACCCAGACTGTAGTAGGTCATCTAGGTAGGTTCTTAAGTATTTGGTTTCTTCGTCAGTCAAAGCATATACTCTGTTATTAGGTAAAGGGGCCCCTGGGATAAGATCTATACGTCAGTCATAAGACCTATGTGGGGGCAGCGCACTAGCCTTTACTGGATCAAAGACGTCTTTGAAGTCAGAATATTCAGGAGGGAGACTTGGTTCATCTTGTGTAACACTAGCACAGTGTAATACTGTGCTCTGTTCTGTACCTGCTTCTTGATAGCAATTGGTTCTACAGAAAGAGGAATCCAAAGTAACAGTTCTATTCACCCAATCAATTTTTGGGTTATGAATTGTTAACCAGGGTACCCCGAGAATCAAACCAAAATTAGGAGTATCTATCAGATCAAAGCTAATCACCTCTGTGTGCCCGTTCTGACAGACCATAATAACTGGACTTGTTTGTTTTGTGATTAATCCAGAGGTCAATTCTGACCCATCCACTGCACATACTGCTTCTGGACAAGGCTTTAGGCACATAGGAAGTCCTAAGTTTTCAGCTAACTTATTATCCACAAAATTTCCTGTCGCGCCTGAGTCCAGTAGGACAGGGAGAGAATGCCTCACTTGGGTAGTAACAATTAAAACGACCTGAATTATGAAATGTCTAGGTATGTGCGGTACCATGAAGGCTGCAGCATTAGAGGTTTGATTAAGATGTTTTCTCGAACAAGTAACCTCTCCCCTTGTCGAGCTTAATCGTTTCCCGATTCAGTTAAGGAGGTGGAGGAAACAGCACCCTTTCGTGGATTTTTAGGCTTTACTGGACATTCTCTGGCAAAGTGACCTGCCCTTCCACAATATAAACATAATTGAAGTTTTCTCCTTCTTTCTTTTTCCTCTGATGTGAGTGGACCTCTGAGTGTCCCTATTTGCATAGGCTCAGGGTCAGGGAGTTTATTCTGGGTCTTTCTTCTCGTGTCTAATAAAAGTTAACCGTGATTCCAGTTTGTATTTATCTCCCTTTCTTTCTCCTAGTCTATGTTCTAATTTCAAAACTAAATCTACAAAGTCCGAATAGTCTTCTGGCAAATCAACAATATGAGCCAGCGCGTCTTTTAACTCGTCTCTCAAACCTTTACAGAAAAGGGAGACACGCTTTTCTTCTGGCCACTGTGTCTCGGTGAGTAAACGATTAAAACTAGTGAGATAGGTCAATAAATCCTTGTTACATTGTTTAAGATTTAAAAGCTCATTATCACTTGCCTGCATGAAAGTGTGTTTTGCAAAAAGGCTGGTCATGGTACGTTTAAATTGATTCCAATTATGGAGGATGGGATCATCTCTCTCCACGAAAGGAATTGACCAATTGGCTGCTGTGCCACCCAAATAAGACAAGACGAATGCCACTTTCGTAGCATCAGTAGGGAACTGTTGTGGCTTACAAACGAAGTGTAATTGACATTGATTGATAAAAACATGGAATTTGTTACTATCTCCATGAAAAAGTTCAGGTGCTGCTAAGGGCACAGCATTAGGAACATTATCAGCGAACTCAACTGGGGGAGGCAAAGTTGTATGTTTTGATGGCGCCCCTGTCTCTGAGGAGGTTTTAAACAAAGGCGTAAAAGCTGTGTTCCACTGAGATACCCTGAATTTATACCTGCTTAAATCCTGTTTTAAAGAGGTATTCTCCATCTTTAATCTCTCTATTTCCTCTTGCATATGTTGCAAGATGCCAGACACTGATTCATTATGAGCCAAATCCTCATTTAGGGCCTGCGCCATATCCGTGACGTCAATGCCCTCTATTTCTTCCCCGATATTCATCGTCCACCAGAACTGATATTTTTTTTTTTTTTAAGGCTTGTGCTTCTGTCAAAGCCCAGCTCACCTGAGTCCTTGTTCAGTTCTGATGGAGGTTGAAGACAATCCGACCCCACCCTGAAACTGCTTGTTCCAGCACACTAGTTTTTTAAAACAGTGCACTAAGAACAGAAGCTCAAGGGAAGGGGGGAAGTGGATAAAATAAAATAAAGAGACAACACCGTTCTTGCGTTTCCACTGTTGAAGTGCTGCACAAATCTGCGGCCCTCTCTGACTTCTGTAGAAACTAGTGCCTAATGAAACATAAACAAAGAACAGATAAGTACAACCTATTCCTAACTGGGTTCCTGACTATCCCTTTATTTATTAAAAATTTTCTTCTAAAAGTACCTCTTGGATCCTGGTCTCTAGTTTCCAGGTTTGGAATGTGTTACTGCTCTGGGATGTGCTTTCTATTACTCTAAAGCTTCGAAAACATTAAACAAATACCGTTATCAGAATTACCAATATCAAACATTCATCTTAATATAACTAAAGCCTAAATTCCCAATAGCAGACTCACTTTTCCCATATTTCCAGAATCTTTTATAAAACAAATACTGTACTTTTACGTCAAAATACAGCATGTAATTTGTGCAAGTCCTTGATTTACTGTTTGCCTCACAAAGTTACGCAAAGTATTCTTGTAACAAAGAGTTTGAATCACAATGTTCGTGGAAGGTATCTTGTTTCAAATTGTCTATACACGAATCCAGAAATTGTTGTCAAAGTTCTTTCAGGTAATAAAAGTTTTGCACTTACTTGTTGCTGGCAAGAGATACTGATCAGTCTAACCTTGTCTTCTTTCTCTTTTGCAGGTTGCTTGTAGGAGAGAGGCTGAGGCAAGGAGGAACCGGAAACCGGAAGAAGGAAGAGCCAGCAGCTGCGCCCATTGAAGCCAATGAAAGTCTGTAGAGAGCAGGAGTGCCAGCGCCGAGGGATCTGTCCTCAGGTAAGTGGGAGGTAGACGAGCACAAGCACTGGGTGAGGCTCGGGGGCTGCCTTTTATAGACAGGGCTGGGTGTGGTCCTCACATGCTGCACATGTTCTTGAAAGGTGTGCAGAGCTGGGTGTGGTTTGAAGAGCTGGGTGTGGTCCTCACATGCTGCACATGTTCTTGAAAGGTGTGCAGAGTTTCAGTTATTATGAAAATGAGTTAAGTTAACACATGGCCTAGAGCGGAGTGTTTTAAAGAAGCCTTGGTAAAAGCAAGGCCCAATGTGTAAACAAAACAGCACATTAAACAACATACACAGAAGCCTAGGGGGGGGGGGGAAGGTGAGATAACAAGAAAGGCTTTCAATAGTAAGTTTAAAAGGGAGCTATTACAGAACCCACTAGTGTAGTGAGAGGGGACATGCTCTTTGCTGTGCACAAACCCTAACACTCTGGGTGGAAGAAGCCAAAGATTCTGCAACAACGGAAGGTGTCAGGAACTTCTCCTTTGGTCAGAAGATGTCCCACGGCGTGCTGGAGGATGAAGAGTTATTTTCATGCAAAAAGACTGCAAACAAACCTTGCTAGCTGCAAAAGTCACAGTTAAAGGTTTTGGGTGCTGCCAGGGCCCAGCAATGACCAGGAGGTTGCCCCTTGGAGGAGGAGACAGAGGGGGCGATCAGCAACAGAGAAAGCCCACACAGAAGCAGGCAGCACCTGCAGAAGCACCTGAAAAGGCATTCAGAAGATCTGAGCATGGCGGTCATCTCAGCACAACAAAAGAGGGTCCCACAAAGTCGGAGTCCAACTCAGCGAGTTGGGCAATGCAGGACGGAGTGCTGGGGACCAGTGCTGTGTTGTGCACAATGGAAGTCTTGCAAAAGTGCACAGAAGCCCTAGCAGCTGCAGTTCACGCAGTACACAGGATTACTGTCTGGCATGGGGAGGCAAGAACTTACCTACACCACATTTAGACAGAAAGGCCACTGGACTGTCAGGGACACTTGGATCCAGCTCCTGTGTTCCAGGGACCAAACTCGTCAAGATGAGAGGGGACCCAGAGGACCGGTGATGCAGAAGTTTGGTGCCTGCATTAGCAGGGGGAAGATTCAGTCGACCCACTTGAGATTTCTTCTTGGCTTCCAGTGCAGGGTGAAGGCAGACAGCCCTCAGAGCATGCACCACCAGGAAACAGTCTAGAAAGCTGGCAGGATGAGGCGCTACAATGTTGCTGGTAGTCTTCTTGCTACTTTGTTGCGGTTTTGCAGGCATCCTGGAGCAGTCAGTCGTCGATCCTTGGCAGAAGTTGAACAGAGAAGTGCAGAGGAACTCTGGTGAGCTCTTGCATTCATTATCTGGTGAGAAACCCACAGGAGGACTGGCTACCTAACCAGGTAAGAGCCTATCAGGAGGGGTCTCTGACATCACCTGCTGGCACTGGCCACTCAGAGGTCTCCATTGTGCCCTCACACCTCTGCATTCAAGAGCTAGTTTGGCTGTACCCAGGGTCCGTGCTGGAGCCCCGGGGAGGCATGGAATTGTCCCCCCAATACCTAAATGGTATTGGGGTGTCAATTCTATGATCCTAGACATGTTACATGGCCATGTTTAGAGTTACCATTGTGAAGTTCAACATAGGTATTGAGCTATATGTAGTTCACGTGTGTAATGGTGTAATGGTGTCCCCGCACTCACAAAGTCCGTGGGATTTGCCCTGAACAATATGGGGGCACCGCGGCTAGTGCCAGGGTGCCCTCACAATAAGTAACTTTGCACCTAACCTTCACTAAGTGAGGGTTAGACATATAGGTGACTTAAAAGTTACTAAAGTGCAGTGTAAAATTGCTGTGAAATAACGTGGATGTTATTTCACTCAGGCTGCAGTGGCAGTCCTGTGTAAGAATTGTCTGAGCTCCCTATGGGTGGCAAAAGAAATGCTACAGCCCATAGGGATCTCCTGGAACCCCAATACCCTGGGTACCTAGGTACCATATACTAGGGAATTATAAGGGTGTCCCAGTGTGCCAATCAGAATTGGTAAAATTAGTCACTAGCTTGCAGTAACAATTTTAAAAGCAGAGAGAGCATAAACACTGAGGTTCTGGTTAGCAGAGCCTCAGTGATACAGTTGGGCACCACACAGGGAACATATATAGGCCACAGACCAATGAGCACTGGGGTCCTGGCTAGCAGGATCCCAGTGACACATATCAAACACACTGACAACATAGGGTTTCAACTATGAGCACTGGGGCCCTGGCTAGCAGGATCCCAGTGAATAGTAAAAGCACCCTGACATATATTCACAAACAGGCCCAAAGTGGGGGTAACAAGGCTAGAAAGAGGCTACCTTCCTACACAAGTTGACCTCAGATTTCACACTGGCTGAATCCTGGTGATTGTTCCATCCCAGAGAACATGATTACACCTTCACCTCTTGTGTCCCCGGGGCATGAGCCTGGTTGGACTACTTTTTCTCTTACACATCCACCCTGTATTCTGTGGAAAATGCGTTGATCACTCCCAGGTATGTTTCTGACCACAATATGGTGATGATCAGAATTAACCTAGACACAGCGCCCATACCAAGGGTGTGGCATCTGAACTTGGCTAGATTCAAAGAGCTGACGGACAAATGTCAACTTGGACCACTGGTCCTAGATGAAAATGAAGGGTCTCTGATTTCACCTTCAACATTATGCGGCACAGGGAAACTAAGTAACAGAAGGCAACTGATGAGAGACTCAGTGAAAGCCAAAAGGTTAGCAGACCAAACAAGACAAGATCTAGAGCAAGAGGTGAAGACCCTCATACTAACCTATGCACAACACCCCACACAGCCCTGTGAGACCCTACAAGAATTCCACACCTTTTTTTTTGCTATATTGCCTGAATCTCACCACTCACCAGTCATCAGAAGATAGATACATCAACACTCTGCTCTACTGGATGCAGATATAATGGAAGATGAACTGTCACTGGCCATAGATGACTTAAAAGCAGGAAAAGCACCTGGAGAAGATGGGTACTCAACACTATACTATAAGATGACCAAGGCCCTGTTTGCCCCCACATTGTGAAAGGTCTTTCAAGAAGCAGGTGAAATCGGCAGACTTCCTGATGACTTTACCAGGGTATGGATCATCCACATTTCAAAACTATTCTAATCAAAATTACATACCGTTAGCCCTGATTAATGTAAATGCTAATATTTTAACAAAGATCTTGGTGGGAAGCATGAAAAAATGCCTCTTCACCCTAGTACACCTGAACCAAGTGGGATTTGTCCCAGGATAGCCTCCTCCAACCATCTACGTCTCTTGTTTCATATCCTCTGGCAAGTATAGAATGATGGTGATGAGAGGATGCTGATATCTTTAGACAATAAGAATGCTTTTGGCTGTGGAATGGGGTACAATCTTTGTGGGTGCGATTTGGCTGTAGTTCTTAAAATGGGTGCAAAGTATGTATGAGAACTAGAAGCCAGTGATAACCTCAGCAGGTTTTATGTCACAGAGTCTTCAGGTGGAATGCAGGACTATTAGCCTTCTGAAATTGGGAAGATCTGAATCTGTCCATTTAGGGCAGGGTGCAGGCAGTGAAAATGAGGATAGCATCCAGATTCAACTACATTGTTGGCATTCTGCATTTATCGGTCCCTGCAAATCTTTTATGTCAAATAAATAAATGTATACATTCTTTTATTTGAAGGTGGAGAAGCCACAAATACACAGTTGTAAACGTTATGTCACATGCAAGGCAGGAGGAATGAGATTGCCCAATGTGCAATGCTACTCTCTAGTGAATCAACTAGCAACACAAAAGGATGATGGCTGGGGTGCTTAAACTTTTCAAATACTCACCTCAGTCACAGATCTGGGTTTAATCCATTATCATTTTGCTCACCATGCCACCTCAGTTTGGGCCCAGCCATATGCAAATCAGTCTTGCCCTTGTTCCCCATGGGAACCGTTCAGCCCAAAATGCCAGGCCAGGTCCTCCCTAGACCGGTAATAAGCATCCTGGAACTAGTTTCATGGTATCACACCTCATCAGCCAAGCTAGTGAATCCAGTGGCAAGGTGAGCAAAGGACCCACGTCTGGGCATACCTAGCCACTTAGGGTGACTTGAGCAACACAAAAGGATTATAGACAGAGTGATGAAACTTTTCACTCATTCACCCCAGTCATAGATCTGTGATAAATCAATTTTTGCTTTTGATCACCATGCCACGCCAGTTTGGACCCAGCCGTGAGCAAATCAGTCTTGACTCTGTTCCCCATGGGAACAGTACAGCCAGAACTGCCAAGCCGGGTTCTCTCGGGACAGGAAACAAGCATTCTGGGACCGGTTTTGGGGTAACATCCCTCATCAGCCAGGCTAGCTTTAATCCACTGTCACTGTGAGCAAGGACCCCACGTCTGGGCATACCCTTGCCACTGAGGGTGAGTTTATCAACACAAAAGGATGATGGAGTGTTGAAACTTTTCAAACACTCACCCCAGTCACAGATCTGGGTTTAATCCATCGTTCTTTTGCTCACCATGCTAGCCCAAGTTGTCACCAGCCATATGCAAATCAGTCTGGACCCTGTTCGCCATGGGAGCAGTCCAGCCTGAACTGCCAGAACAGGTCCTCCCTGGACTAGAAACAAGCATTGTGGGACATATTTGGGGGTATCAACCTTCATCAGCCAGGCTAGCTTGAATCCAGTGGCACAGTGAGTAAGGGACCCACATCTGGGCATACACTAGCCACTTAGGGCAACTTTAGCAACATGAAAGGATGAAGGACGAAGGATTGAAACTTTTCAAACACTCACCTCCAGTCACAGATCTGGGTTTAATCCATCATTCTTTTGCTCAACATACCAACCCAATTTGGACCCAGACATATGCAAATCAGTCTTGACCCTATTCCCCATGGTAACAGTCCAGCCCCAACTGCCATACCAGGTCCTCCCTGGACTGAAAAAAGCATCCTGGAACTAGTTTCAGTGTATCGCCCTTCATCAGCCAGGCCAGCTTGAATCTAGTGGCAAAGTGAGCAGGTGACCCACATCTGGGCATACCTACCCACAAAAGGATAATGGACAGAGTGATGAAACCTTTCAAACACTCCCCCCCAGTCACAGATCTGGGTTTAATCCATCATTCATTTGCTCACAATCACACCCCATTTGAACCCAGCCATATGGGTTTCTGCGCTGCACTGCATAATTTCCTCATACATGTGGCAAATAGAGCCTAATTCACATGGGAGGTAGGGCAGGGCAGCGCAGCAAGTTTCTTGCTGCTTCGCCCTGCACCATTGTGAAAGGACAGAAAATTATTGTATCTACAAAATATGGCATGCTTATTTCTTCTCCCCCTGCAATGGTTCACAAATTGCTGTCTAGTGCCAATGCAGGCTACCTTGCACCATGGCGCAGGATGCCTGCATTGCGAGTATGATTGTTTTTGTGCAGTGAGGGGCACCTTCCTGCACAAAAACATTCATAACAGGACTTTTCATCTTTCTATGTGTGCTGCACTTTGCAGCACACAAAGAAAGAAGAAAAACATGTGAAGTAATTAAAGTATTACTTCCTGGCACATCTTTCTTATGCCATCGCTGAGGTGGTGTAGGAATCTGATACATTCCCAGCCTTGTAAATCTGTGAATGCATCAAATTCCTTTGGGTTCCATGGGTGTTGCATGGGAACACCCCAAGAAACACCAATGGGATGTCCATTTGACGCAGTGTTATGTGTGAAAGGTGCCCATATTTACAAGGCCATAAAAAGCAATGCAGGGTAGCTGTTGTGTGGCCTTGTAAACATGGACTGGCACTCTGTGCCATTGGCGCTTCATTGGAAATTGACACTCTGGTGGCACAGTGTGCAGCTAGTGCCTCTTAAATCAGTCCCAAAGTGTGGTTAACTTGGAATGATGTTGCACTGCAGACAATGAAGACAATGAGGTGATAGTTGTGGCCTGGGATGTGCTAAAATGTATGAGGTCAGTGCACATTACCTCTCTTTGCTGTTTCACCATGAGTGTGCCAGCATACTACACGATGGCCTGCAGACAGTGCATTTTTGTGCTGGGACAGGGCTGCCACCCTAATTAATTGCATACTTACCACTTTTCCCCACACTGCAACTTACCCTGTGGTTGCTGTAGTTTGTCATATGCTGCACTGTTGTGTCCTTGGACTCCAATCACCAACTAATCAAAGACGACAGCTACCACCATCTCCTCCAGGTCATCTAGCTCCTCCTGGGGTGCTGGACTTCCACCTCCGGTCTGCAATGCTGCCTTGCAGTTACTGGCCAATTTCTCTTTTGTTCTACACTTTCAATCATGCCAGCACTTCTTATAGTCTATGACTGTCCTCTTGACCTCTTCCACATTGTTGAATTTGCCCACTGTGGACTGCCATAGGGCCTTTTTCCTCCCTAATGGCAATTTGGAGGTGACGAATAGCTGGTGTTGATCCTTTGTCAGCTCATGGATGAAGATGAAAATCTACAGGTAGGCACTTTGCAAAAAACATCTCTGTTTTCTTTCAAAAAATTTGATGTGTCCACGTTGCGCTTTGGGGCATTTCCTGTTGCGGGCGCTAGGCCTACCCACACAAGTGAGGTATCATTTTTATCGGGAGACTTGGGGGAACGCTGGGTGGAAGGAAATTTGTGGCTCCTCTCAGATTCCAGAACTTTCTGCCACAGAAATGTGAGGAACATGTGTTTTTTTAGCCACATTTTGAGGTTTGCAAAGGATTCTGGGTAACAGAACCTGGTCAGAGCCCCACAAGTCACCCCATCTTGGATTCCCCTAGGTCTCTAGTTTTAAAAAATGCCCAGGTTTGGTAGGTTTCCCTAGGTGCTGGCTGAGCTAGAGGCCAAAATCTACAGGTAGGCACTTTGCAAAAAACACCTGTTTTCTTTAAAAAAATTGGATGTGTCCACGTTGCGCTTTGGGGCATTTCCTGTCGCGGGCGCTAGGCCTACCCACACAAGTGAGGTATCATTTTTATCGGGAGACTTGAGGGAATGCTGGGTGGAAGGAAATTTGTGGCTCCTCTCAGATTCCAGAACTTTCTGCCACAGAAATGTGAGGAACATGTGTTTTTTTAATCAAATTTTGAGGTTTGCAAAGGATTCTGGGTAACAGAACCTGGTCAGAGCCCCACAAGTCACCCCATCTTGGATTCCCCTAGGTCTGTAGTTTTCAAAAATGCACAGGTTTGGTAGGTTTCCCTAGGTGCCGACTGAGCTAGAGGCCAAAATCTACAAGTAGGCACTTTGCAAAAAACACCTCTGTTTTCTTTAAAAAAATTAGATGTGTCCACATTGCGCTTTGGGGCATTTCCTGTCGCGGGCGCTAGGCCTACCCACACAAGTGAGGTATCATTTTTATCGGGAGACTTGAGGGAATGCTGGGTGGAAGGAAATTTGTGGCTCCTCTCAGATTCCAGAACTTTCTGCCACAGAAATGTGAAGAACATGTGTTTTTTTAGCCAAATTTTGAGGTTTGCAAAGGATTCTGGGTAAGAGAACCTGGTCAGAGCCCCACAAGTCACCCCATCTTGGATTCCCCTAGGTCTCTAGTTTTAAAAAATGCACAGGTTTGGTAGGTTTCCGTAGGTGCCGGCTGAGCTAGAGGCCAAAATCTACAGGTAGGCACTTTGCAAAAAACACCTCTGTTTTCTTTCAAAAAATTGGTTTGGGGCATTTCCTGTCGCGGGCGCTAGGCCTACCCACACAAGTGAGGTATCATTTTTATCGGGAGACTTGGGGGAACATAGATTAGCAAAACAAGTGTTATGGCCCCTTATCTTTCTCTACATTTTTTCCTTCCAAATATAGAAGAGTGTGTAAAAAAGACATCTATTTGAGAAATGCCCTGTAATTCACATGCTAGTATGGTCACCCCGGAATTCAGAGATGTGCAAATAACCACTGCTCCTCAACACCTTATCTTGTGCCCTTTTTGGAAATACAAAGGTTTTCTTGATAGCTATTTTTTACTCTTTATATTTCAGCAAATGAATTGCTGTATACCCGGTATAGAATGAAAACGCACTGCAGGGTGCAGCTCATTTATTGGCTCTGGGTACCTAGGGTTTTTGATGAACCTACAAGCCCTATACATCCCCGCAACCAGAGGAGTCCAGCAGACGTAACGGTATATTGCTTTCGATAATCTGACATTGCAGGGAAAAGTTACAGAGTAAAACATAAAGAAAAATTGATGTTTTTTTCACCTCAATTTCAATGTTTTTCTTTTTCAGTTGTTATTTTCTGCAGGAAACCCTTGTAGGATCTACACAAATGACCCCTTGATGAATTCAGAATGTTGTCTACTTTTCAGGAATGTTTAGGTTTCTGGGATCCAGCATTGGTTTCATGCCCATTTCTGTCACTGACTGGAAGGAGGCTGAAAGCACAAAAAATTCCAAAAATGGGATATGTCCCAGTAAAATGCCAAAATTGTGTTGAAAAATTGGGTTTTCTGATTCAAGTCTGCCTGTTCCTGAAAGCTGGGAAGCTGCTGAGTTTAGCACTGCAAAACCTTTGTTGATGCCATTTTCAGGTGAAAAACCACAAGTCTTCTTCTGCAGCCACTTTTTCCCATTTTTTTGAAAAAAACGAAATTTTCACTGTATTTTGGCTAATGTCTTGGCCTCCTTCAGGGGAACCCACAAAGTCTGGGTACCTCTAGACTCCCTAGGATGTTGGAAAAAAAGGACGCAAATTTGGCTTGGTTAGCTTATGTGGACAAAAAGTTATGAGGGCCTAAGCGCGAACTGCCCCAAATAGGCAAAAAAAGGCCTGGCACAGGAGGGGGAAAAGGCCTGGCAGCGAAGGGGTTAAAGAGTGTTGTGGGGGGAGCTAGAGTTGCAGCAGCCCCTCCAAAATAATTTCAAAAGTGAACCTATGTTTGCAAGGCCAAGAAAATGATGAACTCCAGGCTTTCAACCTAAATTTTAAGCACTCACAAGACTAGAACTTCAGTTCAGTAATCTAGAAATGCAGGAACCTTTAGTTGTTGGTCTTATGGCTGTATGTTTTGGAGCCTAAAGTGGTGAAAAACACATTGTTAGAAATGGGGTCTCTTGTTGGCAGTGGTTTGCCCTCTGTCCTAGTAGGGATCCTCGTCCTAGTTAGGGTAAGGGAGCCCCAAAGTTGAGATGACCCCTACTCACCCCCTTGGTACCTTGGTACGAGCAGCCTGACATCTCAAAGGCATAGTGTATAGTAATACAGTGAAAACACCACAAAAGTACTCCATACCTGTTTAGAAAAATTGCCAATATTTATCTGAGTAAAAGAAGCCGAAAACAACACAAATCCAAAACACACAAGCATAGATACACATTTTTAAAGATTAAGGCGGTCATTCTGAACGCGGCGGGCGGCAGTCGCTGCCCGCCATGCGGTTACCGCCGAATGACCGCACCGTGGTCAAAAGACCGCGTCGGTCATTCCAACTTTCCCGCTGGGCCGGCGGGCGACCACCAAAAGGCCGTCCGCCGGCCCAGCGGGAAAGCCCCTGCAACGAGGAAGCCGGCTCCGAATGGAGCCGGCGGAGTTGCAGGGGTGCGACGGGTGCAGTGGCACCCGTCGCGATTTTAAATCTTTGTGGGGCCCTGTTAGGGGGCCCCTGCACTGCCCATGCCACTGGCATGGGCAGTGCAAGGGCCCCCAGGGGCCCCACGGCACCCGTTCCCGCCATCCTGGTTCTGGCGGTGGACACCGCCAGAAACAGGCTGGCGGGAAGGGGGGCGGAATCCCCATGGCGGTGCTGCAAGAAGCACCGCCATGGCGGATTCCCTGGGCCAGGGAATAACCGGCGGGAAACCGCTGGTTCCCCTTTTCTGACCGCGGCTTTACCGCCTCGGTCAGAATAGCCCAGGAAGCACCGCCAGCCTGTTGGCGGTGCTTCCGCCGCCCTCCGCCATGGCGATCATGGACCGCCAGGGTCGGAATGACCCCCTAAATCTCAGCAAAGTGCTTAGAGACATAATAGTTCCTACTGGGGCTATCACAATGTCTTGATGGAGCCGTTTTCAGCAGTCCAATGCAATCCGGTCACTGAGTTGCATGGTCCCCAGGAGAAGTCCTTTTGGAAACAAAGACCTCCATGGAGTCGGGAGGTGATGTGTCACTGGAGCCAGTGTGGTGTTGGTTCCTTACTGCTACTGTAGAGGTGAGGCATTTGTTCCTTACTGCTAGGCAGGGGAGGTGAAGCGTTGAATTCTTATGGTTTCAGGGGAGGTGATGCATCAGCTCCTTACGATTCGGTGGGTTCAACAAATCCAGCAGGTCAAGACGCAAGCTGTTGACTTTGCATTGTCTCGATCACACCACTCGGCCACAGGTGCTGGAGTGTAGTCAGGTGTCACTAACATCGGTAACACAACACTCAGGACTCATGCTGTGGTGGGACTTCAGAGGCACTGCAGCATCATAGGGCCTGTGGCATTAGTCTCAGTCGTTGCACTCAATGGGACCACAGCTCTGGTGCAGGCAGCAATACGGAGTAGGACAGCAGCTCCAGTTCTGAAGTTGCTCTGGAGTTGATATATTTGGTTTCTTCTGGGTTACACCAAAACTCACTCCCAAGGGCCCACAAACTGTATTTGGCAGCCCTTGGCGAGTCAGAACTCCCAGCAAGAGAGCCCAGGTCCTGGCAGATGAAGTCTTTAGTGTCCCTGAGACTTTTAAGAGGAGGCAGGCCCTTGGAGAACCTTTGGAAGTAGGATGTAGAAAGCAAAGTCCAGTCCTTTCACTCCCAGGGCAGAAGCAGCAAGAAGCAAGCCAGCACAACAAACAACAGGCAGAGTGGTAGTCCATATGACAGCGTCTAGCTCTTCTTTCTGTCAGATCGTCCTCAGTCCAGTGGGATTCTAAAGTTTTGGTCTCAGAGGTTCAATACTTATACTAATTTCTGTCTTTTGAAGTAGACAAAATTCAAGAAGTCTTCGTAGTGTACAGGACCCTGCCTTTCCCTGCCTTTGCCGAGACACACTCCAGGGGGTTGGAGACTGCTTTCTGTGAGGACAGGCACAACCCTAATCAGGTGCAAGTGTCAGATCTTCCCACCACTCTAGCTCAGTAAGACCCATCACCCTGGTGATGGACAATCAGGATAAGAAGGGCACACAGCTCTCTTTGTTTGACTATCTAGAGTGAATTCACAAATAGCCCAACTGTCATCCTGACCTAGACATGTATTCAGCAGACAGGCAGGGGCACAGGATGGTTAAACAAGAAAATATCTACTTTCCAAAAGCGGCATTTTCAGATTCACAGCTCAAAAAACAACTTAATCAAAGATGTATTTTTAAATTGTTAGTTCAGAGACCCCAAACTCCAGATATCCCTCTTTTCCCAATGAGAAATTACACTTTAAAGATATTTCAAGACTATCCCCATGTTACCCCATGGGAGAGATAGGACTTGCAATGGCAAAAAACAAAATTAGCAGTATTTCACTATCAGGACAAATAAAGCACACCTGTGCATGTCCTACCTTTTGATTCTACTGGCCCTGCCCATTGGACTGACTTTGGCCTACTTTAGTTTGGGCCTGGCAAGTGCCAGGTCAAAATGGCAGTTTAAAACTGCCCACACAGGCACTGCGGTGGCAGGCCTGAAACTTGTTTGCAGGGCTACTCATGGGTGGGGCACAATCAGTGCTACAAGACCACTGGTAGCAGTTGATTTACAGGCTCTGGACACACCTATACCAGAGCCCTAAAGTCAGTAAGAACAAAGTTCAGCACAGGATCAAAAACAGGAGGTCAGAAGCTAAAAAGACATGAGAAACCACACCAAGAGCTGACAGGTCTAACACACATGTAATGATATTTCATAAAGTTTTTAAATGAAAGATTTATTGCTGACAGCAATGTTTCATAAATGCATAATGCTCTATTTACCATAATGATTGCAGATAAAACATGGTTATTGGTTTCAGTGAAGAAAAGATAGTGTTAGACTTGGCATCCTTGGCGTGGTCCTCCCTAAAGTTTTGCCTCTGCTTCCCAGGTTGTTTCTGTGTGATGGACTCTGTTTTTAGTGTTTGGTTTGCTCTGGACACTCTACCACTGCTAACCAGTGCTAAAGTGTCAATGTTCTCTGTATAAATTCCATGTGTAAGTTGGCTTATCCCCGATTGGCAGATTTGATTTACTAGTAAGTCCAGAGTAAAGTGTACTAGAGGTGCCCAGGGCCTGTAAATCAAATGCTATTAGTAGGCCTGCGCACTGGTTGTGCCACCCACATTAGTAGCCCTGTAAACATCTCAGACCTGCCACTACAGTGTCTGTGTGTGCAGTTTAAGCTGCCAATTTGACTTGGCAAGTGTACCCACTTGCCAGGCCTAAACCTTCCTTTTTTTATAAATGTAAGGCACCCCTAAGGAAGGGCCTAGGTAGCCCCCTGGGCAGGGTGCAGTGTATGTTAAAGGTGGGACATGTACTGGTGTGTTTTACATGTCCTAACAGTGAAATACTGCCAATTTATGTTTTCACTGTTGCAAGGCCTATCTCTCTCATAGGTTAACATGGGGCTTCCTTTAAATATTATTAAAACACAGATTCCATTTCGGAGCAGATAGAAATGTGGAGTTTGGGGTCTCTGAACTCACAATTTAAAAATACATATTTTGGTAAAGGTTGTTTTTAGATTGTGTGTTTGAAAGTGCCACTTCTAGAAAGTAGGCATTTTCTTGGTTAAACCATTCTGTGACCCTGCCTGTGTGTGGATTCCCTGTCTGGGTCAATTTTACAGTTGGTCTGTTTGCACCTCTCCTCTAGACAGTGACACAAAGGGCGTAGCCTTTATATCCTGATGGGCCATCTGGGCTGGAGGGGAGGAGTGGTCATTTACACCTGAAAGGGCTGTGCCTGCCCTCACACAATGCAGTCTCCAACCCCATGGTGTGTATCTGGGGCCTGGCCTGGGCAAGGAAGTACCTTGTAAACAAAAGAGACTTCTCTTTTTAAGTAGGCCTACCTCAAAGGCAGAAAGGGGTATAAGAAGTGCACCCAAAACCCCTGAAAATCAGATTACATCTGGAACCAAAAGGAACCTCTGCCGGGAGAAGAGCTGGAGAAGCTGGAGGAGGAGTACCGTCCCTTTGCCTGTGACTGTGCTTTGCTGGGTTGGCCTGCAGTAGCTGCTTCTGCCTGAGAGAGGACAAGGACTGACTTTTGTGTGGCTTCCCACTGGTGAAGAATCTTCAAGGGCTTAAACTGAGCTTGCCTCCTGTTGTTGAAGTCTCAGAGACAACAAAGACTTCTCTCTGCCAGTACCTGGGCTTTCTGCTGAGAATCCTGCCTGCCAAATGGTGATCTAACCTGTCTCTGGGCCCTTGAAGCATGAAGCTGGTAGAAAAGGACAGAAATCCATGCAAAGACCGCAGTGCAGGGAAATGTTTGATGCACCACCCACCCTGCAGCTGACAAACGACATGCCGCCGGCCTTGTGGCTAAAATCGACTCTCCACCTGCATTGTGGCTGGGAGATCAACACAACGCGGCTGGAGAAATGACGTGCAACACCTGCAGCTGCTGCTGTTAACGACTCAAGACCCCACGCAGCATGGTTTCTTGTCACTATGCGAGCAGCTTTCAATGCAACATCGCTGGGGAATGAAAATCAATGTAAAGCCTGAGCGGACCTGAGGTTCCCATCTGGGATCAACGCATCGCTGTCTTGTGGAAGAGAAGAAATGGTGCACACCAACCTGACTGGAGGAGGAACGATGCACAGTCTCACTTACGAGTGAGAAATCGATGCATCCCTGGCCTTTTTCGATGCACGCTCGCCTGTGCTGTTTTATTTTGATGCTACACAGGTACTTTTGTGCAAGAACAGCATTCTCACTGTTTTCTAAGCATTACAACTCTTATTCTTTTCAAAATCATATATTTACTTGTGTATGTTGGGTTTTTGTCATTCTGGTCTTGTTTTGTTTAGACAAATATCACCTATTTTTCTAAACCTGTGTAGTGTCATTTTGTAGGGTTTTCACTGGATTACTATGTGTGTTAGTACAAATACTTTACACGTTGCTTCTGAAGTTAAGCCTGCCTGCTCGTGCCAAGCTACCAAGGGGATGATCAGGGGATAACTGAGGGTGATTCTCCTTTACCCTGACTAGAGTGAGGGGTCCTTGCATTGTAACCTGACTGCCAACCAAAGACCCTATTTTGAATAGATGGCTTGTTTAACATGTGATTCTGGTCTTTTAATGTCATAACCTTTACAACTCTGATAAGCCTCCTTGATTAAAAGTGACATCTTCCTTTACAATAATGTGCTATATGATATTGGAGGATGGCACTTTGATTTCTGGGGCTAATCTCATCAAAACAATTTCCATCAATCTTATGAATATTTTTAAATGACTACATAGTATTGCAATGTAGTGTTAAAATGTGTAATAAATGGACTTTTCTCTTTCTAAAGCAAAACAACAGACTAGACAATCATTTATCCAATTTTATTGCCTGATAGCGAATGGTGATTACTAGCCCACACCACCTCTCCTGAGTAGCCCTTGGACTACTCTGCTTTACTACTCTGGGACAGTCGAGAGCTACATTAGGGTACTTGTTTCCATGTGAGCGGATAATTATGGACCTTTTATCTTGTGCAGGCCTCACAGCTTTTTCTGGGCAACCATCAGCTTCTCTTTCATCTTTTTCTGCATCTCATCAAACCAATCACTAGTATACTATATTCAGGCTCTCATCAATACCCTTAGTCTGCCGGCAAATCACACTCAGTTGAATATGTGAACTAGGGATCAAAACCTATAACAGAATCAGAAACAAAACCGTTAGCACCATCTTTCTTGGGATCTTCAGCTCCATTGTGCTTCTTAAAAACCTGCATCAACCTCTCAAAATAGGCATGTACTGACTCTTTTAACTCTTATGTAGATCTCAAATTATTGAGAAGTTAATTTCCTTCTATGGCACCTTCTTTTTCAAATGTTCTATCACCACTCTATACTCGTCAGCAACCACCTTAGACAAAGATTTATTAGGTGCAAATATAGCTGGTACCTCAGTCAATCAAGCTATAGCAACCTTACACTGAGCCTACTTATCACTAGGTGCAACAATCTCAAGAAGTGCATCCAAATCAAAATCAATCCAAAGCATTTTCAAAATTGGCATCAATATATGAACCTCCTTGTACCATTTCCCATGTTCACAATTTTATTTTGGATTTTTTTTTTTTAAATCATAAAGTTCACCTCTTGTCCAAGGGACACACACACACATAGGACTAGATGTATGAACATTTGTAATATCTATTACCAAATAGCTTTTTTGTGAATCGCTATTTGGTAATCACTCTTACTAATGTGCTAAGCGGTTATTTAGCTACTATTCCTAAATAATGATTCATAGTGGGTTGCAAATAAATATAACTTATGAATATTGATGAGGTAGGTCACAATTTGTGACCCACTAGGATTTACTGCCATCACTCGGATGGGGGCCTGCTGGAATCAGCAGACCAGCATATCTGTGATTACTTTTATTTTTTTACAGAAAACGGGTGTATTTAAAAATAAAAAATGAAATGCTTTTTGAACATTTTTTAAGCATGTGCAGTGGTCCATGGGATCACTACCTGCTATTAAAAAGTATTTGGTTAATAGTTTCAAAGAGGAAGCGGTCCCATTGGGGCTCCTTCCCATTTGCAGAGGGGTTACCATCAACTTTGAATTGATGGCAAAGTGCTAATTTTTGCAACCACATTTTGGTCACAAAACATTAGTACATACCATTCAGGTTCCCTATTTGGAAGGGACGCCCTGAACACGTCCCTTCCAAATAATGAGTCTGTTTTGGGTCGCAAACCCAAACTGTGATTATGTAATAAGTTAATAAATCACAATTGGAGTGTGTACATTTTAAAAAGCATTTTTTCAGCTACAAACGGTTCTATTCGCTTGGGACCGCAAATTGCTTTGTACATCTAGCTCATAGTTCCCTCCATTAACTTCTCTCAGCGGAAACTCTTGAAATTATCTCTAACTCAGAATCATTAACAGACCCCTTAATTTTCTTTCCTGTCTCTGAAGATTTACTTTTCGCATTAACCTTCTTTCCTAAGTGTTTCCTTTCCTGCCTCAAATTCCCCCAGTCCTTTACCTTTTCAAGCAGATCCTTAATGTGGGCTTGTAAGGTTGTTAAGACTAATTATTTTTTTCATCACTGGTCAAATCCATTTTATATTTTCCCTGGAAATTTCTCATTCTAGTGATATCAACCTGAAACTCAGGCAATTTTGTAATCCATCAAGCACTTCATGCACACACCCTGCTGCTTCTTTGCTTAAATATCTAATTTCATCCACATTGTATGTCATCAATTTTCTTAACTCAATATGCCCTGTAGAAGTTCTCCAAATTAATTCTTTAAAAGCCTAATACAAATATCTTTCTCTTTTTGAATAGCCACAGGTATGCCACTTGGAAAAAGAGAGACAAAAGAAGTATCTCTGCTAGTACTCTGCATAAATGCCATTGCACTCTCATGTGGGGCACTTGCTGAAGCACTCACAACTCTAAGCGCAGTCAATCATTGCATCTTTACATTCATACCAACTTCTGCTACATTCACATCAGGTACCACAGAACTCTTCCTCTGGCTCTTGCTCCCATAAGTGATAGGAGGAGTTCTAAAATTCAAAAGATCATTTAAAAGGTTGTCTACATTTCATTTCCAATCTTGGCTCAGTTTCTCTCTGTCTTGCTTGTCATCTTTCTTTTTGTCGGTTGTCTCTCTGACTATTGCAGGAAAAACTCTTATCCCTCTATGATATCCTTTAATTGCCTCAAGCCTTTGACTAAATAAATCTTTCAGCTGCTCCTTCATTTTCTTTCTTTCCTTCTCTGTAGTCATCTGATGCAGTCATCTGAGTGATGAAACCCCCAAGTGAAACCTGAATCAACATTGCATAGCCGAAAACGTCACATTCAATATAACAATTAATTCCAGTTTTATTCTGGAACAAAAACACTGCTTTTGAGCGTGGTAAAATGCAGCAAGAAAATTCACAATGAAAAATCTACAAACAGTAGGCATGAGGCAAGAAGGTGCTCTTAACTCGCAACTATCCTCTACGATTACATATTTGTGGGCATGTGGGATTCTGCAACATCTCACACCCTTACCTCAAAATAATGCAGTCCAATCGATCAATATAAGTTGATGATAAACCTCAATTTCATTATGCAATGTGTCCCTGAAGTAATCACCTAGTAAACACATAAAAAATAACAAAATACTGTCAATGAAGCAAAAGGGGTCTCACTCAAGAATTTAGTTTTACAGAGGGATAGTTAATACAAACATTTGAAAGAAAGTGAGAGCCAGTGCTATGAAGATTGTCAGCAAACGTGGCATTACAAAAACATTTAAAGTGGGTAGCAAAATCAAAGAGAAACAGAGAGCAACCCTGGTAGCATTCAAGGAAGCTCATCCCCAAAATCAAGGGTTTTTATATGATATAACTAACACACAAAAATGCATATTCATCATGGTATTGCAATTTGAGCAAATCAGTGGACAATTTTTACTAAACATCATATTGCCTTAGTCCCTGAGCATTGTCCCATTACATGAATATTAATTCTGCTCACTCGATACTAATGCCACCCGGAGATGCTGAAATAAACTAGACACATGAACAACAACAAGCTATTATGAATAGAGTAAATAAGCAGGAGAAGATTCACTGAGAACACCATGAAAAATGACAACATAAATTAACAAAAGTGATTCAGCTTGACTGTGTGCTGCAAAAATAACAACCAATGAAAGTTAAGGGTGAAGGCAAGAGTAACATTCATTTTGAACAAGATGGCTGCTGGGGCTAGAGCTTCCATGGCGAACCCAGGTTTATGACCACTTCAGACAACATTGAGATACGACAATAGTAGACAGAGAATGACATCTGGCTTGAGAACCTCGCAGCACTCAGAAATTCAGGGGAGCACTCTCACGGAAGACCCTGCAATACCCATTGAAGCAAAGAGACATAATCACAGACCCTGATGAGGAGTGGGGAAACATATGTGGGGCTGACAGTCCATTAATGCAGCAGCAACAGCCAAGTAGCGGTCACAAAAGAGAGCCCCTCTTACCCCGTCCCATCGCTCTTTCACCACCCGCAAAATCAAAGTGAGTGATGACCATCGGGAAACACTCAGAAAGATAGGTACCCACCACTGCTCAGAGAGGTGGCCTATTCAGCCAAAGACAAGAAAGAAGGGATAGACAAGGCTGTGCTGAGGAGTCAGAGTGGGAGGCCGTGGATCCTGAAACACAGCAGTAACCCCACCCCGCATGGAACCACCAACCTGGAGAAAGTTCACTCGATATCGGAGAGCTTTGATGTGCAGACCTGGGAGGCAGCCATGGATTGAGAGTGCCTGACTATGCAGAAGGCTGCAAAAGGTTGGCAATCTAGGGGAAATTATGGGATGAAGAGGAGAGTGTGAAACACTGAACTCTCCAGAAGGAACTACCCCTTGAGATAACTTGGGCAGAGACACAGAGCACAGTACCTGTAGGACCTTGGGGTGGCCATCTTGGATTGGGCTCAAAGGGAATCCTACAACGAGGACATACAAATAATAAGGGAAGGGATAAACCACACCATAACCATTCCTTCCCCCAGATGGGAGGGAATAGACACCCTGAACTACTCCACCCAATACAGATCAGTAAAATTAACCCAGCTAGAAAATAAAAAATGTGCTGCACACATGGAAAGCACAAGATATCACATGCTTGGCCACTTTGTAAACATGCGTTGAACACCGGTATGGTGAGTACCTTCACCACTGATGCCTAGAAATGCAAGGACATAAATTCAAAAGCTCCAGGCAACCAACATTCTCAAAGTCAGTGGCTAGCCAGGGAAACAAAGCAATGACAAACAAACAGGAAAAGGCCATACTGGCTTAGGAATGTTGTCAGCAGTGTCACACTCCGCACTCACTGGCATAAATTAAGATGTTGGTTAACACAGTTGGAACCACAGTCTTGACCACCTCTGCAGAAGCCCAATGTCTGCAAGGAGACTATCAAACTCCAAAAAAGAATGACTGCATCTAAGCAGAGACTGGGGGACATTGAGGATTGGACATCAGATGGGTAGACAGACCAGATTTGGGACCTGGGAGCTCTACCAGAGAACCTTAGACCTGGAAGACAGGAGCTACCAAAATAATGTCAGAATTTCTGAAATTCAGGATTAGGCAGAAAGGGACAATATGATGGCTTCCCTGGTACAGCTGCTCCCAAATCTTCTGACAGCAACATTTGACCTGCCCTTCGAATGTTAGAGAGCCCACATGATCAGATCACACCAACCCCTTCTCCAGACCACCCACAACAAATATTTGCTATCTATCTATAGCACCAACAACGGCATCCGATTCTGGAAGCTGCAAAATGGCAGGGACCATACTTATATGAAAACAGTTGGATCCTCATCACACTGGCTTTCTCTTTTTAAAAAGAAAACAGATAAGGAAACGTTTCATGGCACTCAGGCCTGGACTCTGGAAAAGAGAGGAGATGTATGCACTCCTGTAAGTTGGTCAGCTAGAATGCCTCCCAGGGAGATTCCTCAACACAGGTGGTTGCAGCATGTGGCGGCAGTTCACATTTAGAAAGTAGACAATCTACTTGAGAGGCAGAAAGAAGCAACACTCTCCGGCATGCTATTTGGTGCAGTTTGCACTGATTTTACAGCACAGAAGAAGCTTTGGTGCTAAACATCAGCACAAGCAGTGCAACATGCCCGGTTCCATCTGCTTGTGGAATTCTGCTAAATCTCTTACGGTTTTCTCTAACTCCGCAATTTCCACCCAGACCTACTGGAGAGGGACCTTAAGATGCTGGAAGGTGAAGAGGAAGCTGTAATGGACACATCCACTCCAGAACCATTTCTTCCCTGATCCAACAGGAAGCAAAGGGAGTAGAGTAAAGTCAAAGAGGAACAAAGACACCTAGAGGAGGTAACAGAAATGAGGAATCAAATTACATGCAGAACTATTCCAGAATGGCAGAGGCAAATTGTGATCACCTCTCAAGCCCTGAAAAGGGTCTACACAAAGAACTGGATGGACAGTTGTTGCCTGCAGTGTAGGCTGACTAATTTTTTATCCACTACCCTCTCAACCAATGAAAATACTATTGGCCATGCAAGCACTTGGGAGGATGGGTTGTGCCCTCCCCAGGGGAAAAAAGCAACCCCCTGACCCAATATGATGCAATCAACCGCTTCAATATGATCTCTCCCCAATGCTGCCATGGGATTAGGAGGTATGATAACACATAGAAGAGCATACGAGAGGTTGCATAGACATCCAACACTCCATATGAGTGGTTAAATATTTTGACTGGTCTCATGACACCACAAGCTCTCCAAAGGTGTGGGAGAATGATATACTTGAAGGTGGGGAACAGGGAAAGGTAGGGAGATATGAAACCCTCTTGATATGACATGTTTTGAGATGTTTACATGTTCTAAGACGAAGGTAGCAATACCAAGACATTGAATTCTAACATTAAGTTTCAATTATGGCTGCAGTTCTTTGTTTGTGTCTTACTCTTTAAAAGGGCTGAGGACCCGGACCACATAGTGGGGCAGCGATTGAGGTCCTCATTGCAAAATTAGGATCATTTTGGCTAAAGGAAGGAACTACAAGTGATTTGCAGAGACCCTCCTTTCCCCCTTTACTACTGAGTGAACTGACACCTTTGGTTAGCAAAGTTTGTAACAACCACAAGGAGGAAGATTTAAGAGAAAAGACAGAGCCCCTGTAGAACCTTTAGTGGATAAATCCTCTCATGGAGAGACACCACTCTCAACTACACTTACCATCCTCCCCTGCGTACATCTCCTCAGGGAACTACCTGCCATAACATGCGCACTATAAAAATGCCAGGTTCCAGAAAACCACTCATGTTACTATCCCTCACTTCATAAAATGCAACAAGATAATCACCTTCATGGGTCATAGCAAACCAGACATTGCACTGATCCAAAAAACTCACTTGATGACACAAGAATGAGACAAATTAAGGAGGCAATTGGTGAGTATGTTTTTACGCATGTACGGGTATACTATCACCACAAGTACAACCATGGAACTAAAGGAGGGGCAATACTCTTTCATATGTGACTTCCAAGAAGGCTGCTTAACAAATAGACAAAGAAGGTACTTACAATTTTGTTAAGCTTCAGATTAAGGATGCATACTTGACTGTGGGTCAGTGTACACCCCAGTAGGGGACACATCCACTTTTTTTTTCCAGGCTAACCATACTATTTTTATTCTTCGGTAGGATGAATGTGGTAATAGGAGGAAACTGGAATATAGTGCTAGACCCAGTCCTAGATAGGTTGGGACACCCAGATACCAAACACCACAGAGACAGAGAAGGAATGGACAAGTTGTAGGAGGCTGGCCTGACTTATAGTGGGTACCTGATGGTACTTACACCTTGTGCCAGGTCCAGTTATCCCTTATTAGTAGATTAGTAGTATTCTAGCAGCTTAGGCTGATAGAGGTAGCTATAGCAGAGCAGCTTAGGCTGAACTACGAGGCATGCAAAGCTCCTACTATACCACTTATATCATATAGCACTATATCATAAGAAAACACAATACTCAGAGTTACTAAAAATAAAGGAACTTTATTTTAGTGGCAATATGCCAAAAGTATCTCAGAGGATATACTCCCTTAGGAGGTAAGTAAAATACACAAAATATACACACAAACCAAAATCAGGTAAGTAAAACACTTAGAAAAGTAGTGCAAGCACTGTAGAACACAATAGAAGGCAATAGGAGAAAATATGCCTAGGGGCAGCACAAACCATTTACTCCAAAAGTGGAATGTGAACCACAAATGGACCCTAGGCCTAGTGCAGTGTGTAGAGGGTCACTGGGAGTGTAAGAAAACACTAAGGGTGTCCAAGATACCCCACCCCAAGACCCTGAAAAGTAAGAGTAAAGTTCCCCTACTACCCCAGAAAGACAGTAAAGTCGAGATAGGGGATTCTGCAAAGGCAACAACTGACTGCAAAGCGCTGAAGACGGATTCCTGGACCTGAGGACCTGCAAAGGAAGGGGACCAAGTCCAAGAGTCACGCAAGTATCCAGGGGGGCAGGAGCCCACTAAACCCCGGATGAAGGTGCAAAAGGGCTGCCTCTGGGTGGAAGAAGCCAAAGATTCTGCAACAACGGAAGGTGTCAGGAACTTCTCCTTTGGTCAGAAGATGTCCCACGGCGTTCTGGAGGATGAAGAGTTATTTTCATGCAGAAAGACCGCAAACAAACCTTGCTAGCTGCAAAAGTCACAGTTAAAGGTTTTGGGTGCTGCCAGGGCCCAGGAATGACCAGGAGGTTGCCCCTTGGAGGAGGAGACAGAGGGGGCGATCAGCAACAGAGAAAGCCCACACAGAAGCAGGCAGCACCAGCAGAAGCACCTGAAAAGGCATTCAGAAGATCTGAGCATGGCGGTCATCTCAGCACAATAAAAGAGGGTCCCACAAAGTCGGAGTCCAACTCAGCGAGATGGGCAATGCAGGACGGAGTGCTGGGGACCAGTGCTGTGTTGTGCAAAAAAGGAAGTCTTACAAAAGTGCACAGAAGCCCTAGCACCTGCAGTTCACGCAGAACACAGGATTACTGTCTGGCATGGGGAGGCAAGAACTTACCTCCACCACATTTGGACAGAAAGGCCACTGGACTGTCAGGGACACTTGGATCCAGCTCCTGTGTTCCAGGGACCAAACTCGTCAAGATGAGAGGGGACCCAGAGGACCGGTGATGCAGAAGTTTGGTGCCTGCATTAGCAGGGGGAAGATTCAGTCGACCCACTTGAGATTTCTTCTTGGCTTCCAGTGCAGGGTGAAGGCAGACAGCCCTCAGAGCATGCACCACCAGGAAACAGTCGAGAAAGCTGGCAGGATGAGGCGCTACAATGTTGCTGGTAGTCTTCTTGCTACTTTGTTGCGGTTTTGCAGGCATCCTGGAGCAGTCAGTCGTCGATCCTTGGCAGAAGTTGAACAGAGAAGTGCAGAGGAACTCTGGTGAGCTCTTGCATTCGTTATCTGGTGAGAAACCCACAGGAGAGACCCTAAGTAGCCCTCAGAGGAGGACTGGCTACCTAACCAGGTAAGAGCCTATCAGGAGGGGTCTCTGACATCACCTGCTGGCACTGGCCACTCAGAGGTCTCCATTGTGCCCTCACACCTCTGCATTCAAGAGCTAGTTTGGCTGTACCCAGGGTCCATGCTGGAGCCCCTGGGAGGCATGGAATTGTCCCCCCAATACCAAAATGGTATTGGGGTGCCAATTCCGTGATCCTAGACATGTTACATGGCCATGTTTAGAGTTACCATTGTGAAGTTACACATAGGTATTGAGCTATATGTAGTTCACGTGTGTAATGGTGTCCCCGCACTCACAAAGTCCGTGGGATTTGCCCTGAACAATATGGGGGCACCGCAGCTAGTGCCAGGGTGCCCTCACAATAAGTAACTTTGCACCTAACCTTCACTAAGTGAGGGTTAGACATATAGGTGACTTATAAGTTACTAAAGTGCAGTGTAAAATTGCTGTGAAATAACGTGGATGTTATTTCACTCAGGCTGCAGTGGCAGTCCTGTGTAAGAATTGTCTGAGCTCCCTATGGGTGGCAAAAGAAATGCTACAGCCCATAGGGATCTCCTGGAACCCCAATACCCTGGGTACCTAGGTACCATATACTAGGGAATTATAAGGGTGTCCCAGTGTGCCAATCAGAATTGGAAAAATTAGTCACTAGCCTGCAGTGACAATTTTAAAAGCAGAGAGAGCATAAACACTGAGGTTCTGGTTAGCAGAGCCTCAGTGATACAGTTGGGCACCACACAGGGAACATATATAGGCCACAGACCTATGAGCACTGGGGTCCTGGCTAGCAGGATCCCAGTGACACATATCAAACACACTGACAACATAGGGTTTCAACTATGAGCACTGGGGCCCTGGCTAGCAGGATCCCAGTGAACAGTGAAAGCACCCTGACATATATTCACAAACAGGCCCAAAGTGGGGGTAACAAGGCTAGAAAGAGGCTACCTTCCTACACAAGTTGACCTCAGATTTCACACTGGCTGAATCCTGGTGATTGTTCCATCCCAGAGAACATGATTACACCTTCACCTCTTGTGTCCCCGGGGCATGAGCCTGGTTGGACTACTTTTTCTCTTACACATCCACCCTGTATTCTGTGGAAAATGCGTTGATCACTCCCAGGTATGTTTCTGACCACAATATGGTGATGATCAGACTTAACCTAGACACAGCGCCCATACCAAGGGTGTGGCATCTGAACTTGGCTAGATTCAAAGAGCTGACGGACAAATGTCAACTTGGACCACTGGTCCTAGATGAAAATGAAGGGTCTCTGATTTCACCTTCAACATTATGCGGCACAGGGAAACTAAGTAACAGAAGGCAACTGATGAGAGACTCAGTGAAAGCCAAAAGATTAGCAGACCAAACAAGACAAGATCTAGAGCAAGAGGTGAAGACCCTCATACTAACCTATGCACAACACCCCACACAGCCCTGTGAGACCCTACAAGAATTCCACACCTTTTTTTTTGCTATATTGCCTGAATCTCACCACTCACCAGTCATCAGAAGATAGATACATCAACACTCTGCTCTACTGGATGCAGATATAATGGAAGATGAACTGTCACTGGCCATAGATGACTTAAAAGCAGGAAAAGCACCTGGAGAAGATGGGTACTCAACACTATACTATAAGATGACGAAGGCCCTGTTTGCCCCCACATTGTGAAAGGTCTTTCAAGAAGCAGGTGAAATCGGCAGACTTCCTGATGACTTTACCAGGGTATGGATCATCCACATTTCAAAACTATTCTAATCAAAACTACATACCGTTAGCCCTGATTAATGTAAATGCTAATATTTTAACAAAGATCTTGGTGGGAAGCATGAAAAAATGCCTCTTCACCATAGTACACCTGAACCAAGTGGGATTTGTCCCAGGATAGCCTCCTCCAACCATCTACGTCTCTTGTTTCATATCCTCTGGCAAGTACAGGATGATGGTGATGAGAGGATGCTGATATCTTTAGACAATAAGAAAGCTTTTGGCTGTGGAATGGGGTACAATCTTTGTGGGTGCGATTTGGCTGTAGTTCTTAAAATGGGTGCAAAGTATGTATGAGAACTAGAAACCAGTGATAACCTCAGCAGGTTTTATGTCACAGAGTCTTCAGGTGGAATGCAGGACTATTAGCCTTCTGAAATTGGGAAGATCTGAATCTGTCAATTTAGGGCAGGGTGCAGGCAGTGAAAATGAAGATAGCATCCAGATTCAACTACATTGTTGGCATTCTGCATTTATCGGTCCCTGCAAATCTTTTATGTCAAATAAATAAATGTATACATTCTTTTATTTGAAGGTGGAGAAGCCACAAATACACAGTTGTAAACGTTATGTCACATGCAAGGCAGGAGGAATGATATTGCCCAATGTGCAATGCTACTCTCTAGTGCATCAACTAGCAACACAAAAGGATGATGGCTGGGGTGCTTAAACTTTTCAAATACTCTCCTCAGTCACAGATCTGGGTTTAATCCATTATCATTTTGCTCACCATGCCACCTTAGTTTGGGCCCAGCCATATGCAAATCAGTCTTGCCCTTGTTCCCCATGGGAACCGTTCAGCCCAAAATGCCAGGCCAGGTCCTCCCTAGACCGGTAATAAGCATCCTGGAACTAGTTTCATGGTATCACACCTCATCAGCCAAGCTAGTGAATCCAGTGGCAAGGTGAGCAAAGGACCCACGTCTGGGCATACCTAGCCACTTAGGATGACTTGAGCAACACAAAAGGATTATAGACAGAGTGATGAAACTTTTCACTCATTCACCCCAGTCATAGATCTGTGATAAATCAATTTTTGCTTTTGATCACCATGCCACGCCAGTTTGGACCCAGCCATGAGCAAATCAGTCTTGACTCTGTTCCCCATGGGAACAGTACAGCCAGAACTGCCAAGCCGGGTTCTCTCGGGACAGGAAACAAGCATTCTGGGACCGGTTTTGGGGTAACATACCTCATCAGCCAGGCTAGCTTTAATCCACTGGCACTGTGAGCAAGGAACCCACGTCTGGGCATACCCTTGCCACTGAGGGTGACTTTATCAACACAAAAGGATGATGGAGTGTTGAAACTTTTCAAACACTCACCCCAGTCACAGATCTGGGTTTAATCCATCGTTCTTTTGCTCACCATGCTAGCCCAAGTTGTCACCAGCCATATGCAAATCAGTCTTGACCCTGTTCCCCATGGGAACAGTCCAGCCTGAACTGCCAGAACAGGTCCTCCCTGGACTAGAAACAAGCATTGTGGGACATATTTTGGGGTATCAACCTTCATCAGCCAGGCTAGCTTGAATCCAGTGGCACAGTGAGTAAGGGACCCACATCTGGCCAAACACTAGCCACTTAGGGCAACTTTAGCAACATGAAAGGATGAAGGACGAAGGATTGAAACTTTTCAAACACTCACCTCCAGTCACAGATCTGGGTTTAATCCATCATTCTTTTGCTCAACATGCCAACCCAATTTGGACCCAGACATATGCAAATCAGTCTTGACCCTATTCCCCATGGTAACAGTCCAGCCCCAACTGCCATACTAGGTCCTCCCTGGACTGGAAAAAGCATCCTGGAACTAGTTTCAGTGTATCGCCCTTCATCAGCCAGGCTAGCTTGAATCTAGTGGCAAAGTGAGCAGGTGACCCACATCTGGGCATACCTACCCACAAAAGGATAATGGACAGAGTGATGAAACCTTTCAAACACTCCCCCCCAGTCACAGATCTGGGTTTAATCCATCATTCATTTGCTCACAATCACACCCCATTTGAACCCAGCCAAATGGGTGGCTGCGCTGCACTGCATAATTTCCTCATACATGTGGCAAATAGAGCCTAATTCACGTGGGAGGTAGGGCAGGGCAGCGCAGCAAGTTTCTTGCTGCTTCGCCCTGCACCACTGTGAAAGGACAGAAAAGTATTGTATCTACAAAATATGGCATGCTTATTTCTTCTCCCCCTGCAATGGTTCACAAATTGCTGTCTAGTGCCAATGCAGGCTGCCTTGCACCATGGCGCAGGATGCCTGCATTGCGAGGATGATTGTTTTTGTGCAGTGAGGGGCACCTTCCTGCACAAAAACATTCATAACAGGACTTTTCATCTTTCTATGTGTGCTGCACTTTGCAGCACACAAAGAAAGAAGAAAAACATGTGAAGTAATTAAAGTATTTCTTCCTGGCACATCTTTCTTATACCATCGCTGAGGTGGTGTAGGAATCTGATACATTCCCAGCCTTGTAAATCTGTGAATGCATCAAATTCCTTTGGGTTCCATGGGTGTTGCATGGGAACACCCCAAGAAACACCAATGGGATGTCCATTTGACGCAGTGTTATGTGTGAAAGGTGCCCATATTTACAAGGCCATAAAAAGCAATGCAGGGTAGCTGTTGTGTGGCCTTGTAAACATGGACTGGCACTCTGTGCCATTGGCGCTTCATTGGAAATTGACACTCTGGTGGCACAGTGTGCAGCTAGTGCCTCTTAAATCAGTCCCAAAGTGTGGTTAACTTGGAATGATGCTGCACTGCAGACAATGAAGACAATGAGGTGATAGTTGTGGCCTGGGATGTGCTAAAATGTATGAGGTCAGTGCACATTACCTCTATTTGCTGTTTCACCATGAGTGTGCCAGCATACTACACGATAGCCTGCAGACAGTGCATTTTTGTGCTGGGACAGGGCTGCCACCCTAACTAATTGCATACTTACCACTTTTCCCCACACTGCGACTTACCCTGTGGTTGCTGTAGTTTGTCATATGCTGCACTGTTGTGTCCTTGGACTCCAATCACCAACTAATCAAAGACGACAGCTACCACCATCTCCTCCAGGTCATCTAGCTCCTCCTGGGGTGCTGGACTTCCACCTCCGGTCTGCAATGCTGCCTTGCAGTTACTGGCCAATTTCTCTTTTGTTCTACACTTTCAATCATGCCAGCGCTTCTTATAGTCTATGACTGTCCTCTTGACCTCTTCGACATTGTTGAATTTGCCCACTGTGGACTGCCATAGGGCCTTTTTCCTCCCTAATGGCAATTTGGAGGTGACGAATAGCTGGTGTTGATCCTTTGTCAGCTCATGGATGAAGATGAAAATCTACAGGTAGGCACTTTGCAAAAAACACCTCGGTTTTCTTTCAAAAAATTGGATGTGTCCACGTTGCGCTTTGGGGCATTTCCTGTCGCGGGCGCTAGGCCTACCCACACAAGTGAGGTATAATTTTTATCGGGAGACTTGGGGGAACGCTGGGTGGAAGGAAATTTGTGGCTCCTCTCAGATTCCAGAACTTTCTGCCACAGAAATGTGAGGAACATGTGTTTTTGTAGCCAAATTTTGAGGTTTGCAAAGGATTCTGGGTAACAGAACCTGGTCAGAGCCCCACAAGTCACCCCATCTTGGATTCCCCTAGGTCTCTAGTTTTCATAAATGCACAGGTTTGGTAGGTTTCCCTAGGTGCCGGCTGAGCTAGAGGCCAAAATCTACAGGTAGGCACTTTGCAAAAAACACCTCTGTTTTCTTTAAAAAAATTGGATGTGTCCACGTTGCGCTTTGGGGCGTTTCCTATCGCGGGCGCTAGGCCTACCCACACAAGTGAGGTATCATTTTTATCGGGAGACTTGGGGGGAACGCTGGGTGGAAGGAAATTTGTGGCTCCTCTCAGATTCCAGAACTTTCTGCCACAGAAATGTGAGGAACATGTGTTTTTTTTAGCCAAATTTTGAGGTTTGCAAAGGATTCTGGGTAACAGAACCTGGTCAGAACCCCACAGGTCACCCCATCTTGGATTCCCCTAGGTCTCTAGTTTTAAAAAATGCCCAGGTTTGGTAGGTTTCCCTAGGTGCTGGCTGAGCTAGAGGCCAAAATCTACAGGTAGGCACTTTGCAAAAAACACCTCTGTTTTCTTTCAAAAAATTGGATGTGTCCACGTTGCGCTTTGGGGCATTTCCTGTCGCGGGCGCTAAGCCTACCCACACAAGTGAGGTATCATTTTTATCGGGAGACTTGGAGGAATGCTGGGTGGAAGGAAATTTGTGGCTCCTCTCAGATTCCAGAACTTTCTGCCACAGAAATGTGAGGAACATGTGTTTTTTTAGCCAAATTTTGAGGTTTGCAAAGGATTCTGGGTAACAGAACCTGGTCAGAGCCCCACAAGTCACCCCATCATGGATTCCCCTAGGTCTCTAGTTTTCAAAATTGCACAGGTTTGGTAGGTTTCCGTAGGTGCCGGCTGAGCTAGAGGCCAAAATCTACAGGTAGGCACTTTGCAAAAAACACCTCTGTTTTCTTCCAAAAAATTGGATGTGTCCACGTTGCGCTTTGGGGCATTTCCTGTCGCGGGCGCTAGGCCTACCCACACAAGTGAGGTATCATTTTTATCGGGAGACTTGAGGGAATGCTGGGAGGAAGGAAATTTATGGCTCCTCTCAGATTCCAGAACTTTCTGCCACAGAAATGTGAGGAACATGTGTTTTTTTAGCCAAATTTTGAGGTTTGCAAAGGATTCTGGGTAACAGAACCTGGTCAGAGCCCCACAAGTCACCCCATCTTGGATTCCCCTAGGTCTCTAGTTTTCAAAAATGCACAGGTTTAGTAGGTTTACCTAGGTGCTGGCTGAGCTAGAGGCCAAAATCTACAGGTAGGCACTTTGCAAAAAACACCTCTGTTTTCTTTCAAAAAATTGCTTTGGGGCATTTCCTGTCGCGGGCGCTAGGCCTACCCACACAAGTGAGGTATCATTTTTATCGGGAGACTTGGGGGAACATAGATTAGCAAAACAAGTGTTATGGCCCCTTATCTTTCTCTACATTTTTTCCTTCCAAATATAGAAGAGTGTGTAAAAAAGACATCTATTTGAGAAATGCCCTGTAATTCACATGCTAGTATGGTCACCCCGGAATTCAGAGATGTGCAAATAACCACTGCTCCTCAACACCTTATCTTGTGCCCTTTTTGGAAATACAAAGGTTTTCTTGATAGCTATTTTTTACTCTTTATATTTCAGCAAATGAATTGCTGTATACCCGGTATAGAATGAAAACGCACTGCAGGGTGCAGCTCATTTATTGGCTCTGGGTACCTAGGGTTTTTGATGAACCTACAAGCCCTATACATCCCCGCAACCAGAGGAGTCCAGCAGACGTAACGGTATATTGCTTTCGATAATCTGACATTGCAGGGAAAAGTTACAGAGTAAAACATAAAGAAAAATTGATGTTTTTTTCACCTCAATTTCAATATTTTTCTTTTTCAGTTGTTATTTTCTGCAGGAAACCCTTGTAGGATCTACACAAATGACCCCTTGATGAATTCAGAATTTTGTCTACTTTTCAGGAATGTTTAGGTTTCTGGGATCCAGCATTGGTTTCATGCCCATTTCTGTCACTGACTGGAAGGAGACTGAAAGCACAAAAAATTCCAAAAATGGGATATGTCCCAGTAAAATGCCAAAATTGTGTTGAAAAATTGGGTTTTCTGATTCAAGTCTGCCTGTTCCTGAAAGCTGGGAAGCTGCTGAGTTTAGCACTGCAAACCCTTTGTTGATGCCATTTTCAGGTGAAAAACCACAAGCCTTCTTCTGCAGCCACTTTTTCCCATTTTTTTGAAAAAAACGAAATTTTCACTGTATTTTGGCTAATGTCTTGGCCTCCTTCAGGGGAACCCACAAAGTCTGGGTACCTCTAGAATCCCTAGGATGTTGGAAAAAAAGGACGCAAATTTGGCTTGGTTAGCTTATGTGGACAAAAAGTTATGAGGGCCTAAGCGCGAACTGCCCCAAATAGGCAAAAAAAGGCCTGGCACATGAGGGGGAAAAGGCCTGGCAGCGAAGGGGTTAAAGAGTGTTGTGGGGGGAGCTAGAGTTGCAGCAGCCCCTCCAAAATAATTTCAAAAGTGACCCTATGTCTGCAAGGCCAAGAAAATGATGAACTCCAGGCTTTCAACCTAAATTTTAAGCACTCACAAGACTAGAACTTCAGTTCTGTAATCTAGAAATGCAGGAACCTTTAGTTGTTGGTCTTATGGCTGTATGTTTTGGAGCCTAAAGTGGTGAATAACACATTGTTAGAAATGGGGTCTCTTGTTGGCAGTGGTTTGCCCCCTGTCCCAGTAGGGATCCTCGTCCTAGTTAGGGTAAGGGAGCCCCAAAGTTGAGATGACCCCACTCACCCCCTTGGTACCTTGGTACGAGCAGCCTGACATCTCAAAGGCATAGTGTATAGTAATACAGTGAAAACACCACAAAAGTACTCCATACCAGTTTAGAAAAATTGCCAATATTTATCTGAGTAAAAGAAGCCGAAAACAACACAAATCCAAAACACACAAGCATAGATACACATTTTTAAAGATTAAGGCGGTCATTCTGATCGCGGCGGGCGGCGGTCGCTGCCCGCCATGCGGTTACCGCCGAATCACCGCACTGTGGTCAAAAGACCGCGGCGGTCATTCCAACTTTCCCACTGGGCCGGCGGGCGACCGCCAAAATGCCGTCTGCCGGCCCAGCGGGAAAGCCCCTGCAACGAGGAAGCCGGCTCCGAATGGAGCTGGCGGAGTTGCAGGGGTGCGACGGGTGCAGTGGCACCCGTCGCGATTTTAAATCTTTGTGGGGCCCTGTTAGGGGGCCCCTGCACTGCCCATGCCAGTGGCATGGGCAGTGCAGGGGCCCCCAGGGGCCCCACGGCACCCGTTCCCGCCATCCTGGTTCTGGCAGTGGACACCGCCAGAAACAGGCTGGCGGGAAGGGGGTCGGAATCCCCATGGCGGTGCTGCAATCAGCTCCGCCATGGCGGATTCCCTGGGCCAGGGGATAACCGGCGGGAAACCGCCGGTTCCCCTTTTCTGTCCGCAGCTTTACCGCCTCGGTCAGAATAGCCCAGGAAGCACCGCCAGCCTGTTGGCGGTGCTTCCGCCGCCCTCCGCCATGGCGATCACGGACCGCCAGGGTCGGAATGACCCCCTAAATCTCAGCAAAGTGCTTAGAGACATAATAGTTCCTACTGGGGCTATCACAATGTCTCGATGGAGCCGTTTTCAGCAGTCCAATGCGATCCGGTCACTGAGTTGCATGGTCCCCAGGTGAAGTCCTTTTGGAAACAAAGACGCTCCATGGAGTCGGGAGGTGATGTGTCACTGGAGCCAGTGTGGTGTTGGTTCCTTACTGCTACTGTAGAGGTGAGGCACTTGTTCCTTACTGCTAGGCAGGGGACGTGAAGCGTTGAATTCTTATGGTTTCAGGGGAGGTGATGCATCAGCTCCTTACGATTCGGTGGGTTCAACGAATCCAGCAGGTCAAGACGCAAGCTGTTGACTTTGCATTGTCTCGATCACACCACTCGGCCACAGGTGCTGGAGTGTAGTCAGGTGTCACTAACATCGGTAACACAACACTCAGGACTCATGCTGTGGTGGGACTTCAGAGGCACTGCAGCAGCATAGGGCCTGTGGCATTAGTCTCAGTCGTTGCACTCAATGGGACCACAGCTCTGGTGCAGGCAGCAATACGGAGTAGGACAGCAGCGCCAGTTCTGAAGTTGCTCTGGAGTTGATATATTTGGTTTCTTCTGGGTTACACCAAAACTCACTCCCAAGGGCCCACAAACTGTATTTGGCACCCCTTGGCGAGTCAGAACTCCCAGCAAGAGAGCCCAGGTCCTGGCAGATGAAGTCTTTAGTGTCCCTGAGACTTTTAAGAGGAGGCAGGCCCTTGGAGAACCTTTGGAAGTAGGATGTAGAAAGCAAAGTCCAGTCCTTTCACTCCCAGGGCAGAAGCAGCAAGAAGCAAGCCAGCACAACAAACAACAGGCAGAGTGGTAGTCTATATGACAGCGTCTAGCTCTTCTTTCTGTCAGATCGTCCTCAGTCCAGTGGGATTCTAAAGTTTTGGTCTCAGAGATTCAATACTTATACTCATTTCTGTCTTTTGAAGTAGACAAAATTCAAGAAGTCTTCGTAGTGTACAGGACCCTGCCTTTCCCTGCCTTTGCCAAGACACACTCCAGGGGGTTGGAGACTGCTTTCTGTGAGGACAGGCACAACCCTAATCAGGTGCAAGTGTCAGATCTTCCCACCACTCTAGCTCAGTAAGACCCATCACCCTGGTGATGGTCAATCAGGATAAGAAGGGCACACAGCTCCCTTTGTTTGACTATCTAGAGTGAATTCACAAATAGCCCAACTGTCATCCTGACCTAGACGTGTATTCAGCAGACAGGCAGGGGCACAGGATGGTTAAACAAGAAAATATCTACTTTCCAAAAGCGGCATTTTCAGATTCACAGCTCAAAAAACAACTTAATCAAAGATGTATTTTTAAATTGTTAGTTCAGGGACCCCAAACTCCAGATATCCCTCTTCTCCCAATGAGAAATTACACTTTAAAGATATTTCAAGACTATCCCCATGTTACCCCATGGGAGAGATAGGACTTGCAATGGCAAAAAACAAAATTAGCAGTATTTCACTATCAGGACAAATAAAGCACACCTGTGCATGTGCTACCTTTTGAATCTACTGGCCCTGCCCATTGGACTGACTTTGGCCTACTTTAGGGGTGACTTACATGTAGTAAAAGGGAAAGTTTGGGCCTGGCAAGTGCCAGGTCGACATGGCAGTTTAAAACTGCACACACAGGCACTGCGGTGGCAGGCCTGAAACTTGTTTGCAGGGCTACTCATGGGTGGGGCACAATCAGTGCTACAAGACCACTGGTAGCAGTTGATTTACAGGCTCTGGACACACCTATACCAGAGCCCTAAAGTCAGTAAGAGCAAAGTTCAGCACAGGATCAAAAACAGGAGGTCAGAAGCTAAAAAGACATGAGAAACCACACCAAGAGCTGACAGGTCTAACACACATGTAATGTAATTTCATAAAGTTTTTAAATGAAAGATTTATTGCTGACAGCAATGTTTCATAAATGCATAATGCTCTATTTACCATAATGATTGCAGATAAAAATGGTTATTGGTTTCAGTGAAGAAAAGATAGTGTTAGACTTGGCATCCTTGGCGTGGTCCTCCCTAAAGTTTTGCCTCTGCTTCCCAGGTTGTTTCTGTGTGATGGACTCTGTTTTTAGTGTTTGGTTTGCTCTGGACACTCTACCACTGCTAACCAGTGCTAAAGTGAGAATGTTCTCTGCATAAATTCCATGTGTAAGTTGGCTTATTCCCGATTGGCAGATTTGATTTACTAGTAAGTCCAGAGTAAAGTGCACTAGAGGTGCCCAGGGCCTGTAAATCAAATGCGATTAGTAGGCCTGCGCACTGGTTGTGCCACCCACATTAGTAGCCCTGTAAACATCTCAGACCTGCCACTACAGTGTCTGTGTGTGCAGTTTAAGCTGCCAATTTGACTTGGCAAGTGTACCCACTTGCCAGGCCTAAACCTTCCTTTTTTTTAAATGTAAGGCACCCCTAAGGTAGGGCCTAGGTAGCCCCCTGGGCAGGGTGCAGTGTATGTTAAAGGTGGGACATGTACTGGTGTGTTTTACATGTCCTAACAGTGAAATACTGCCAATTTATGTTTTCGCTGTTGCAAGGCCTATCTCTCTCATAGGTTAACATGGGGCTTCCTTTAAATATTATTAAAACACAGATTCCCTTTCGGAGCAGATAGAAATATGGAGTTTGGGGTCTCTGAACTCACAATTTAAAAATACATATTTTGGTAAAGGTTGTTTTTAGATTGTGTGTTTGAAAGTGCCACTTCTAGAAAGTAGGCATTTTCTTGGTTAAACCATTCTGTGACCCTGCCTGTGTGTGGATTCCCTGTCTGGGTCAATTTTACAGTTGGTCTGTTTGCACCTCTCCTCTAGACAGTGACACAAAGGGCGTAGCCTTTATATCCTGATGGGCCATCTGGGCTGGAGGGGAGGAGTGGTCACTTACACCTGAAAGGGCTGTGCCTGCCCTCACACAATGCAGTCTCCAACCCCATGGTGTGTATCTGGGGCCTGGCCTGGGCAAGGAAGTACCTTGTAAACAAAAGAGACTTCTCTTTTTAAGTAGGCCTACCTCAAAGGCAGAAAGGGGTATAAGAAGTGCACCCAAAACCCCTGAAAATCAGATTACATCTGGAACCAAAAGGAACCTCTGCCGGGAGAAGAGCTGGAGAAGCTGGAGGAGGAGTACCGACCCTTTGCCTGTGACTGTGCTTTGCTGGGTTGGCCTGCAGCAGCTGCTTCTGCCTGAGAGAGGACAAGGACTGACTTTTGTGTGACTTCCCACTGGTGAAGAATCTTCAAGGGCTTAAACTGAGCTTGCCTCCTGTTGTTGAAGTCTCAGAGACAACAAAGACTTCTCTCTGCCAGTACCTGGGCTTTCTGCTGAGAATCCTGCCTGCCAAATGGTGACCTAACCTGTCTCTGGGCCCTTGAAGCATGAAGCTGGTAGAAAAGGACAGAAATCCATGCAAAGACCGCAGTGCAGGGAAATGTTTGATGCACCACCCACCCTGCAGCTGACAAACGACATGCCGCCGGCCTTGTGGCTAAAATCGACTCTCCACCTGCATTGTGGCTGGGAGATCAACACAACACGGCTGGAGAAATGACGTGCAACACCTGCAGCTGCTGCTGTTAACGACTCAAGACCCCACGCAGCATGGTTTCTAGACACTATACGAGCAGCTTTCAATGCAACATCGCTGGGGAATGAAAATCAATGTAAAGCCTGCGCAGACCTGAGGTTCCGATTTGGGATCAACGCATCGCTGTCTTGTGGAAGAGAAGAAATGGTGCACACCAACCTGACTGGAGGAGGAACGATGCACAGTCTCACTTACGAGTGAGAAATCGATGCATCCCTGGCCTTTTTCGATGCACGCTCGCCTGTGCTGTTTTATTTTGATGCTACACAGGTACTTTTGTGCAAGAACAGCATTCTCACTGTTTTCTAAGCATTACAACTCTTATTCTTTTCAAAATCATATATTTACTTGTGTATGTTGGGTTTTTGTCATTCTGGTCTTGTTTTGTTTAGACAAATATCACCTATTTTTCTAAACCTGTGTAGTGTCATTTTGTAGGGTTTTCACTGGATTACTATGTGTGTTAGTACAAATACTTTACACGTTGCTTCTGAAGTTAAGCCTGCCTGCTCGTGCCAAGCTACCAAGGGGATGATCAGGGGATAACTGAGGGTGATTCTCCTTTACCCTGACTAGAGTGAGGGGTCCTTGCATGGACAGGGGGTAACCTGACTGCCAACCAAAGACCCTATTTTGAATAGATGGTTTGTTTAACATGTGATTCTGGTCTTTTAATGTCATAACCTTTACAACTCTGATAAGCCTCCTTGATTAAAAGTGACATCTTGCTTTACAATAATGTGCTATATGATATTGGAGGATGGCACTTTGATTTCTGGGGCTAATCTCATCAAAACAATTTCCATCAATCTTATGAATATTTTTAAATGACTACATAGTATTGCAATGTAGTGTTAAAATGTGTAATAAATGGACTTTTCTCTTTCTAAAGCAAAACAACAGACTAGACAATCATTTATCCAATTTTATTGCCTGATAGCGAATGGTGATTACTAGCCCACACCACCTCTCCTGAGTAGCCTTTGGACTACTCTGCTTTACTACTCTGGGACAGTCGAGAGCTACATTAGGGTTCTTGTTTCCATGTGAGCGGATAATTATGGACCTTTTATCTTGTGCAGGCCTCACAGCTTTTTCTGGGCAACCATCAGCTTCTCTTTCATCTTTTTCTGCATCTCATCAAACCAATCACTAGTATACTATATTCAGGCTCTCATCAATAACCTTAGTCTGCCGGCACATCACACTCAGTTGAATATGTGAACTAGGGATCAAAACCTATAACAGAATCAGAAACAAAACCGTTAGCACCATCTTTCTTGGGATCTTCAGCTCCATTGTGCTTCTTAAAAACCTGCATCAACCTCTCAAAATAGGCATGTACTGACTCTTTTAACTCTTATGTAGATCTCAAATTATTGAGAAGTTAATTTCCTTATATGGCACCTTCTTTTTCAAATGTTCTATCACCACTCTATACTCGTCAGCAACCACCTTAGACAAAGATTTATTAGGTGCAAATATAGCTGGTACCTCAGTCAATCAAGCTATAGCAACCTTACACTGAGCCTACTTATCACTAGGTGCAAAAATCTCAAGAAGTGCATCCAAATCAAAATCAATCCAAAGCATTTTCAAAATTGGCATCAATATATGAACCTCCTTGTACCATTTCTCATGTTCACAATTTTATTTTGGATTTTTTTTTTTTAAATCATAAAGTTCACCTTTTGTCCAAGGGACACACACACACATAGGACTAGATGTATGAACATTTGTAATATCTATTACCAAATAGCTTTTTTGTGAATCGCTATTTGGTAATCACTCTTACTAATGTGCTAAGCGGTTACTTAGCTACTATTCCCAAATAATGATTCATAGTGGGTTGCAAATAAATATAACTTATGAATATTGATGAGGTAGGTCACAATTTGTGACCCGCTAGGATTTACTGCCATCACTCGGATGGGGGCCTGCTGGAATCAGCAGACCAGCATATCTGTGATTACTTTTATTTTATTACAGAAAACGGGTGTGTTTAAAAATAAAAAATTAAATGCTTTTTGAACATTTTTTAAGCATGTGCAGTGGTCCATGGGATCACTACCTGCTATTAAAAAGTATTTGGTTAATAGTTTCAAAGAGGAAGCGGTCCCATTGGGGCTCCTTCCCATTTGCAGAGGGGTTACCATCAACTTTGAATTGATGGCAAAGTGCTAATTTTTGCAACCACATTTTGGTCACAAAACATTAGTACATACCATTCAGGTTCCCTATTTGGAAGGGACGCCCTGAAAATGTCCCTTCCAAATAATGAGTCTGTTTTGGGTCGCAAACCCAAACTGTGATTATGTAATAAGTTAATAAATCACAATTGGAGTGTGTACATTTTAAAAAGCATTTTTTCAGCTACAAACGGTTCTATTCGCTTGGGACTGCAAAATTGCTTTGTACATCTAGCTCATAGTTCCCTCCATTAACTTCTCTCAGCGGAAACTCTTGAAATTATCTCTAACTCAGAATCATTAACAGACCCCTTAATTTTCTTTCCTGTCTCTGAAGATTTACTTTTCGCATTAACCTTCTTTCCTAAGTGTTTCCTTTCCTGCCTCAAATTCCCCCTGTCCTTTACCTTTTCAAGCAGATCCTTAATGTGGGCTTGTAAGGTTGTTAAGACTAATTATTTTTTTCATCACTGGTCAAATCCATTTGATATTTTCCCTAGAAATTTCTCATTCTAGTGATATCAACCTCAAACTCAGGCAATTTTGTGATCCATCAAGCGCTTCATGCACACACCCTGCTGCTTCTTTGCTCAAATATCTAATTTCATCCACATTGTATGTCATCAATTTGCTTAACTCAATATGCCCTGTAGAAGTTCTCCAAATTAATTCTTTAAAAGCCTAATACAAATATCTTTCTCTTTTTGAATAGCCACAGGCATGCCACTTGGAAAAAGAGAGACAAAAGAAGTATCTCTGCTAGTACTCTGCATAAATGCCATTGCACTCTCATGTGGGGCACTTGCTGAAGCACTCACAGCTCTAAGCGCAGTCAATCATTGCATCTTTACATTCATACCAACTCCTGCTACATTCACATCAGGTACCACAGAACTCTTCCTCTGGCTCTTGCTCCCATCAGTGATAGGAGGAGTTCTAAAATTCAAAAGATCATTTAAAAGGTTGTCTACATTTCATTTCCAATCTTGGCTCAGTTTCTCTCTGTCTTGCTTGTCATCTTTCTTTTTGTCGGTTGTCTCTTTGACTATTGCAGGAAAAACTCTTATCCCTCTATGATATCCTTTAATTGCCTCAAGCCTTTGACTAAATAAATCTTTCAGCTGCTCCTTCATTTTCTTTCTTTCCTTCTCTGTAGTCATCCGATGCAGTCATCTGATGCAGAAAACACCAACGTAGACTAAACACACAAACTCTTGAAAACAAAAACTAAATTTCCTACACATGTATATGCAACGCATCACAAAACACATTACCTTCATGCAGACAAGTTTAACAACAACATCTAAAGGCCTTGGATTTAGATGAATCCTGTGACCAAACCAACCAAAAATGAAAATTAAATAAATCTCTTCTACACAAATCACAAATAATAAAAGTACATCAACGTTAGTGATGAAACCCCCAAGTGAAACCTGAATCAACATTGCATAGCCGAAAACGTCACATTCAATATAACAATTAATTCCAGTTTTATTCTGGAACAAAAACACTGCTTTTGAGCGTGGTAAAATGCAGCAAGAAAATTCACAATGAAAAATCTACAAACAGTAGGCATGAGGCAAGAAGGTGCTCTTAACTCGCAACTATCCTCTACGATTACATATTTGTGGGCATGTGGGATTCTGCAACATCTCACACCCTTAGCTCAAAATAATGCAGTCCATTCGATCAATATAAGTTGATGATAAACCTCAATTTCATTATGCAATGTGTCCCTGAAGTAATCACCTAGTAAACACATCAAAAATAACAAAATACTGTCAATGAAGCAAAAGGGGTCTCACTCAAGAATTTAGTTTTACAGAGGGATAGTTAATACAAACATTTGAAAGAAAGTCAGAGCCAGTGCTATGAAGATTGTCAGCAAACGTGGCATTACAAAAAAATTTAAAGTGGGTAGCAAAATCAAAGAGAAACAGAGAGCAACCCTGGTAGCATTCAAGGAAGCTCATCCCCAAAATCAAGGGTTTTTATATGATATAACTAACTCACAAAAATGCATATTCATCATGGTATTGCAATTTGAGCAAATCAGTGGACAATTTTTACTAAACATCATATTGCCTTAGTCCCTGAGCATTGTCCCATTACATGAATATTAATTCTGCTCACTCGATACTAATGCCACCCGGAGATGCTGAAATAAACTAGACACATGAACAACAACAAGCTATTATGAATAGAGTAAATAAGCAGGAGAAGATTCACTGAGAACACCATGAAAAATGACAACATAAATTAACAAAAGTGATTCAGCTTGACTGTGTGCTGCAAAAATAACAACTAATGAAAGTTAAGGATGAAGGCAAGAGTAACATCCATTTTGAACAAGATGGCTGCTGGGTCTAGAGCTTCCATGGCGAACCCAGGTTTATGACCACTTCAGACAACATTGAGGTACGACAATAGTAGACAGAGAATGACATCTGGCTTGAGAACCTCGCAGCACTCAGAAATTCAGGGGAGCACTCTCACGGAATACCCTGCAATACCCATTGAAGCAAAGAGACATAATCACAGACCCTGATGAGGAGTGGGGAAACACATGTGGGGCTGACAGTCCATTAATGCAGCAGCAACAGCCAAGTAGCGGTCACAAAAGAGAGCCCCTCTTACCCCGTCCCATCGCTCTTTCACCACCCGCACAATCAAAGTGAGTGATGACCATCGGGAAACACTCAGAAAGATAGGTACCCACCACTGCTCACAGAGGTGGCCTATTCAGCCGGAGACAAGAAAGAAGGGATAGACAAGGCTGTGCTGAGGAGTCAGAGTGGGAGGCCATGGGTCCTGAAACACAGCAGTAACCCCACCCCACATGGAACCACCAACCTGGAGAAAGTTCACTCGATATCGGAGAGCTTTGATGTGCAGACCTGGGAGGCAGCCATGGATTGAGAGTGCCTGACTATGCGGAAGGCTGCAAAAGGTTGGCAATCTAGGGGAAATTATGGGATGAAGAGGAGAGTGTGAAACACTGAACTCTCCAGAAGGAACTACCCCTTGAGATAACTTGGGCAGAGACAAAGAGCACAGTACCTGTAGGACCTTGGGGTGGCCATCTTGGATTGGGCTCAAAGGGAATCCTACAACGAGGACATACAAATAATAAGGGAAGGGATAAACCACACCATAACCATTCCTTCCCCCAGATGGGAGGGAATAGACACCCTGAACTACTCCACCCAATACAGATCAGTAAAATTAACCCAGCTAGAAAATAAAAAATGTGCTGCACACATGGAAAGCACAAGATATCACATGCTTGGCCACTTTGTAAACATGCGTTGAACACCGGTATGGTGAGTACCTTCACCACTGATGCCTAGAAATGCAAGGACACAAATTCAAAAGCTCCAGGCAACCAACATTCTCAAAGGCAGTGGCTAGCCAGGGAAACAAAGCAGTGAAAAACAAACAGGAAAAGGCCATACTGGCTTAGGAATGTTGTCAGCAGTGTCACACTCCGCACTCACTGGCATAAATGAAGATGTTGGTTAACACAGTTGGAACCACAGTCTTGACCACCTCTGCAGAAGCCCAATGTCTGCAAGGAGACTATCAAACTCCAAAAAAGAATGACTGCATCTAAGCAGAGACTGGGAGACATTGAGGATTGGACATCAGATGGGTAGACAGACCAGATTTGGGACCTGGGAGCTCTACCAGAGAACCTTAGACCTGGAAGACAGGAGCTACCAAAATAATGTCAGAATTTCTGAAATTCAGGATTAGGCAGAAAGGGACAATATGATGGCTTCCCTGGTACAGCTGCTCCCAAATCTTCTGACAGCAACATTTGACCCGCCCTTTGAATGTTAGAGAGCCCACATGATCAGATCACACCAACCCCTTCTCCAGACCACCCACAACAAATATTTGCTATCTATCTATAGCACCAACAACTGCATCCGATTCTGGAAGCTGCAAAATGGCAGGGACCATACTTATATGAAAACAGTTGGATCCTCACCACACTGGATTTCTCTTTTTAAAAAGAAAACAGATAAGGAAACGTTTCCTGGCACTCAGGCCTGGACTCTGGAAAAGAGAGGAGATGTATGCACTCCTGTAAGTTGGTCAGCTAGAATGCCTCCCAGGGAGATTCCTCAACACAGGTGGTTGCAGCATGTGGCGGCCGTTCACATTTAGAAAGTTTCTTCTCAAGTAGACAATCTACTTGAGAGGCAGAAAGAAGCAACACTCTCCGGCATGCTATTTGGTGCAGTTTGCACTGATTTTACAGCACAGAAGAAGCTTTGGTGCTAAACATCAGCACAAGCAGTGCAACATGCCCGGTTCCATCTGCTTGTGGAATTCTGCTAAATCTCTTACGGTTTTCTCTAACTCCGCAATTTCCACCAAGACCTACTGGAGAGGCTACTTAAGATGCTGGAAGGTAAAGAGGAAGCTGGAATGGACACATCCACTCCAGAACCATTTCTTCCCTGATCCAACAGGAAGCAATGGGAGTAGAGTAAAGACAAAGAGGAACAAAGACACCTAGAGGAGGTAACAGAAATGAGGAATCAAATTACATGCAGAACTATTCCAGAATGGCAGAGGCAAATTGTGATCTCCTCTCAAGCCCTGAAAAGGGTCTACACAAAGAACTGGATGGACAGTTGTTGCCTGCAGTGTAGGCTGACTATTTTTTTATCCACTACCCTCTCAACCAATGAAAATACTATTGGCCACACAAGCACTTGGGAGGATGGGTTGTGCCCTCCCCAGGGGAAAAAAGCAACCCCCTGACCCAATATGATGCAACCAACCGCTTCAATATGATCTCTCCCCAATGCTGCCAATGGATTAGGAGGTATGATAACACATAGAAGAGCATACGAGAGGTTAGATAGACATCCAACACTCCATATGAGTGGTTAAATATTTTGACTGGTCTCATGACACCACAAGCTCTCCAAAGGTGTGGGAGAATGATATACTGGGAGGTGGGGAACAGGGAAAGGTAGGGAGATATGAAACCCTCTTGATATGACATGTTTTGAGATGTTTACATGTTCTAAGACGAAGGTAGCAATACCAAGACATTGAATTCTAACTTTAAGTTTCAATTATGGCTGCAGTTCTTTGTCTGTGTCTTACTCTTTAAAAGGGCTGAGGACCCGGACCACGTAGTGGGGCAGCGATTGAGGTCCTCATTGCAAAATTAGGATCATTTTGGCTAAAGGAAGGAACTACAAGTGATTTGCAGAGACCCTCCTTTCCCCCTTTACTACTGAGTGAACTGACACCTTTGGTTAGCAAAGTTTGTAATAACCACAAGGAGGAAGATTTAAGAGAAAAGACAGAGCCCCTGTAGAACCTTTAGTGGATAAATCCTCTCATGGAGAGACACCACTCTCAACTACACTTACCATCCTCCCCTGCGTACATCTCCTCAGGGAACTACCTGCCATAACATGCGCACTATAAAAATGCCAGGTTCCAGAAAACCACTCATGTTACTATCCCTCACTTCATAAAATGCAACAAGATAATCACCTTCATGGGTCATAGCAAACCAGACACTGCACTGATCCAAAAAACTCACTTGATGACACAAGAATGAGACAAATTAAGGAGGCAATCGGTGAGTATGTTTTTACGCATGTCCGGGTATACTATCACCACAAGTACAACCATGGAACTAAAGGAGGGGCAATACTCTTTCATATGTGACTTCCAAGAAGGCTGCTTAACAAATAGACAAAGAAGGTAGTTACAATTTTGTTAAGCTTCAGATTAAGGATGCATACTTGACTGTGGGTCAGTGTACACCCCAGTAGGGGACACATCCACTTTTTTTTTCCAGGCTAACCATACTATTTTTATTCTTCGGTAGGATGAATGTGGTAATAGGAGGAAACTGGAATATAGTGCTAGACCCAGTCCTAGATAGGTTGGGACACCCAGATACCAAACACCACAGAGACAGAGAAGGAATGCACAAGTTGTAGGATGCTGGTCTAGCTTATAGTGGGTACCTGATGGTACTTACACCTTGTGCCAGGTCCAGTTATCCCATATTAGTAGATTAGTAGTGTTCTAGCAGCTTAGGCTGATAGAGGTAGCTATAGCAGAGCAGCTTAGGCTGAACTACGAGACATGCAAAGCTCCTACTATACCACTTATATCATATAGCACTATATCATAAGAAAACACAATACTCAGAGTTACTAAAAATAAAGGAACTTTATTTTAATGGCAATATGCCAAAAGTATCTCAGAGGATATACTCCCTTAGGAGGTAAGTAAAATACACAAAATATACACACAAACCAAAATCAGGTAAGTAAAACACTTAGAAAAGTAGTGCAAGCACTGTAGAACACAATAGAAGGCAATAGGAGAAAATATGCCTAGGGGCAACACAAACCATTTACTCCAAAAGTGGAATGTGAACCACAAATGGACCCTAGGCCTAGTGCAGTGTGTAGAGGGTCACTGGGAGTGTAAGAAAACACTAAGAGTGTCCAAGATACCCCACCCCAAGACCCTGAAAAGTAGGAGTAAAGTTACCCTACTACCCCAGAAAGACAGTAAAGTCGAGATAGGGGATTCTGCAAAGGCAACAACTGACTGCAAAGCGCTGAAGACGGATTCCTGGACCTGAGGACCTGCAAAGGAAGGGGACCAAGTCCAAGAGTCACGCAAGTATCCAGGGGGGCAGGAGCCCACTAAACCCCAGATGAAGGTGCAAAAGGGCTGCCTCTGGGTGGAAGAAGCCAAAGATTCTGCGACAACGGAAGGTGTCAGGAACTTCTCCTTTGGTCAGAAGATGTCTTACGGCATTCTGGAGGATGAAGAGTTATTTTCATGCAGAAAGACCGCAAACAAACCTTGCTAGCTGCAAAAGTCACAGTTAAAGGTTTTGGGTGCTGCCAGGGCCCAGGAATGACCAGGAGGTTGCCCCTTGGAGGAGGAGACAGAGGGGGCGATCAGCAACAGAGAAAGCCCACACAGAAGCAGGCAGCACCTGCAGAAGCACCTGAAAAGGCATTCAGAAGATCTGAGCATGGCGGTCATCTCAGCACAATAAAAGAGGGTCCCACAAAGTCGGAGTCCAACCCAGCGAGTTGGGCAATGCAGGACGGAGTGCTGGGGACCAGTGCTGTGTTGTGCAAAAAAGGAAGTCTTGCAAAAGGGCACAGAAGCCCTAGCAGCTGCAGTTCACGCAGTACACAGGATTACTGTCTGGCATAGGGAGGCAAGAACTTACCTCCACCACATTTGGACAGAAAGGCCACTGGACTGTCAGGGACACTTGGATCCAGCTCCTGTGTTCCAGGGACCAAACTCGTCAAGATGAGAGGGGACCCAGAGGACCGGAGATGCAGAAGTTTGGTGCCTGCATTAGCAGGGGGAAGATTCAGTCGACCCACTTGAGATTTCTTCTTGGCTTCCAGTGCAGGTTGAAGGCAGACAGCCCTCAGAGCATGCACCACCAGGAAACAGTCGAGAAAGCTGGCAGGATGAGGCGCTACAATGTTGCTGGTAGTCTTCTTGCTACTTTGTTGCGGTTTTGCAGGCATCCTGGAGCAGTCAGTCGTCGATCCTTGGCAGAAGTTGAACAGAGAAGTGCAGAGGAACTCTGGTGAGCTCTTGCATTCGTTATCTGGTGAGAAACCCACAGGAGAGACCCTAAGTAGCCCTCAGAGGAGGACTGGCTACCTAACCAGGTAAGAGCCTATCAGGAGGGGTCTCTGACATCACCTGCTGGCACTGGCCACTCAGAGGTCTCCATTGTGCCCTCACACCTCTGCATTCAAGAGCTAGTTTGGCTGTACCCAGGGTCCATGCTGGAGCCCCGGGGAGGCATGGAATTGTCCCCCCAATACCAAAATGGTATTGGGGTGCCAATTCCATGATCCTAGACATGTTATACGGCCATGTTTAGAGTTACCATTGTGAAGTTACACATAGGTATTGAGCTATATGTAGTTCACGTGTGTAATGGTGTCCCCGCACTCACAAAGTCCGTGGGATTTGCCCTGAACAATATGGGAGCACCGCGGCTAGTGCCAGGGTGCCCTCACAATAAGTAACTTTGCACCTAACCTTCACTAAGTGAGGGTTAGACATATAGGTGACTTATAAGTTACTAAAGTGCAGTGTAAAATTGCTGTGAAATAACGTGGATGTTATTTCACTCAGGCTGCAGTGGCAGTCCTGTGTAAGAATTGTCTGAGCTCCCTATGGGTGGCAAAAGAAATGCTACAGCCCATAGGGATCTCCTGGAACCCCAATACCCTGGGTACCTAGGTACCATATACTAGGGAATTATAAGGGTGTCCCAGTGTGCCAATCAGAATTGGTAAAATTAGTCACTAGCCTGCAGTGACAATTTTAAAAGCAGAGAGAGCATAAACACTGAGGTTCTGGTTAGCAGAGCCTCAGTGATACAGTTGGGCACCACACAGGGAACATATATAGGCCACAGACCTATGAGCACTGGGGTCCTGGCTAGCAGGATCCCAGTGACACATATCAAACACACTGACAACATAGGGTTTCAACTATGAGCACTGGGGCCCTGGCTAGAAGGATCCAAGTGAACAGTAAAAGCACCCTGACATATATTCACAAACAGGCCCAAAGTGGGGGTAACAAGGCTAGAAAGAGGCTACCTTCCTACACAAGTTGACCTCAGATTTCATACTGGCTGAATCCTGGTGATTGTTCCATCCCAGAGAACATGATTACACCTTCACCTCTTGTGTCCCCGGGGCATGAGCCTGGTTGGACTACTTTTTCTCTTACACATCCACCCTGTATTCTGTGGAAAATGCGTTGATCACTCCCAGGTATGTTTCTGACCACAATATGGTGATGATCAGACTTAACCTAGACACAGCACCCATACCAAGGGTGTGGCATCTGAACTTGGCTAGATTCAAAGAGCTGACGGACAAATGTCAACTTGGACCACTGGTCCTAGATGAAAATGAAGGTTCTCTGATTTCACCTTCAACATTATGCGGCACAGGGAAACTAAGTAACAGAAGGCAACTGATGAGAGACTCAGTGAAAGCCAAAAGATTAGCAGACCAAACCAAGACAAGATCTAGAGCAAGAGGTGAAGACCCTCATACTAACCTATGCACAACACCCCACACAGCCCTGTGAGACCCTACAAGAATTCCACACCTTTTTTTTTGCTATATTGCCTGAATCTCACCACTCACCAGTCATCAGAAGATAGATACATCAACACTCTGCTCTACTGGATGCAGATATAATGGAAGATGAACTGTCACTGGCCATAGATGACTTAAAAGCAGGAAAAGCACCTGGTGAAGATGGGTACTCAACACTATACTATAAGATGACCAAGGCCCTGTTTGCCCCCACATTGTGAAAGGTCTTTCAAGAAGCAGGTGAAATCGGCAGACTTCCTGATGACTTTACCAGGGTATGGATCATCCACATTTCAAAACTATTCTAATCAAAACTACATACCGTTAGCCCTGATTAATGTAAATGCTAATACTTTAACAAAGATCTTGGTGGGAAGCATGAAAAAATGCCTCTTCACCCTAGTACACCTGAACCAAGTGGGATTTGTCCCAGGATAGCCTCCTCCAACCATCTACGTCTCTTGTTTCATATCCTCTGGCAAGTACAGGATGATGGTGATGAGAGGATGCTGATATTTTTAGACAATAAGAAAGCTTTTGGCTGTGGAATGGGGTACAATCTTTGTGGGTGCGATTTGGCTGTAGTTCTTAAAATTGGTGCAAAGTATGTATGAGAACTAGAAGCCAGTGATAACCTCAGCAGGTTTTATGTCACAGAGTCTTCAGGTGGAATGCAGGACTAATAGCCTTCTGAAATTGGGAAGATCTGAATCTGTCCATTTAGGGCAGGGTGCAGGCAGTGAAAATGAGGATAGCATCCAGATTCAACTACATTGTTGGCATTCTGCATTTATCGGTCCCTGCAAATCTTTTATGTCAAATAAATAAATGTATACATTCTTTTATTTGAAGGTGGAGAAGCCACAAATACACAGTTGTAAACGTTATGTCACATGCAAGGCAGGAGGAATGAGATTGCCCAATGTGCAATGCTACTCTCTAGTGCATCAACTAGCAACACAAAAGGATGATGGCTGGGGTGCCTAAACTTTTCAAATACTCACCTCAGTCACAGATCTGGGTTTAATCCATTATCATTTTGCTCACCATGCCACCTCAGTTTGGGCCCAGCCATATGCAAATCAGTCTTGCCCATGTTCCCCATGGGAACCGTTCAGCCCAAAATGCCAGGCCAGGTCCTCCCTAGACCGGTAATAAGCATCCTGGAACTAGTTTCATGGTATCACACCTCATCAGCCAAGCTAGTGAATCCAGTGGCAAGGTGAGCAAAGGACCCACGTCTGGGCATACCTAGCCACTTAGGGTGACTTGAGCAACACAAAAGGATTATAGACAGAGTGATGAAACTTTTCACTCATTCACCCCAGTCATAGATCTGTGATAAATCCATTTTTGCTTTTGATCACCATGCCACGCCAGTTTGGACCCAGCAATGAGCAAATCAGTCTTGACTCTGTTCCCCATGGGAACAGTACAGCCAGAACTGCCAAGCCGGGTTCTCTCGGGACAGGAAACAAGCATTCTGGGACCGGTTTTGGGGTAACATCCCTCATCAGCCAGGCTAGCTTTAATCCACTGGCACTGTGAGCAAGGAACCCACGTCTGGGCATACCCTTGCCACTGAGGGTGACTTTATCAACACAAAAGGATGATGGAGTGTTGAAACTTTTCAAACACTCACCCCAGTCACAGATCTGGGTTTAATCCATCGTTCTTTTGCTCACCATGCTAGCCCAAGTTGTCACCAGCCATATGCAAATCAGTCTTGACCCTGTTCCCCATGGGAACAGTCCAGCCTGAACTGCCAGAACAGGTCCTCCCTGGACTAGAAACAAGCATTGTGGGACATATTTTGGGGTATCACCCTTCATCAGCCAGGCTAGCTTGAATCCAGTGGCACAGTGAGTAAGGGACCCACATCTGGGCAAACACTAGCCACTTAGGGCAACTTTAGCAACATGAAAGGATGAAGGACGAAGAATTGAAATTTTTCAAACACTCACCTCCAGTCACAGATCTGGGTTTAATCCATCATTCTTTTGCTCAACATGCCAACCCAATTTGGACCCAGACATATGCAAATCAGTCTTGACCCTATTCCCCATGGTAACAGTCCAGCCCCAACTGCCATACCAGGTCCTCCCTGGACTGGAAAAAGCATCCTGGAACTAGTTTCAGTGTATCGCCCTTCATCAGCCAGGCTAGCTTGAATCTAGTGGCAAAGTGAGCAGGTGACCCACATCTGGACATATCTACCCACAAAAGGATAATGGACAGAGTGATGAAACCTTTCAAACACTCCCCCCCAGTCACAGATCTGGGTTTAATCCATCATTCATTTGCTCACAATCACACCCCATTTGAACCCAGCCATATGGGTGGCTGCGCTGCATTGCATAATTTCCTCATACATGTGGCAAATAGAGCCTAATTTACGTGGGAGGTAGGGCAGGGCAGCGCAGCAAGTTTCTTGCTGCTTCGCCCTGCACCACTGTGAAAGGACAGAAAATTATTGTATCTACAAAATATGGCATGCTTATTTCTTCTCCCCCTGCAATGGTTCACAAATTGCTGTCTAGTGCCAATGCAGGCTGCCTTGCACCATGGCGCAGGATGCCTGCATTGAGAGGATGATTGTTTTTGTGCAGTGAGGGGCACCTTCCTGCACAAAAACATTCATAACAGGACTTTTCATCTTTCTATGTGTGCTGCACTCTGCAGCACACAAAGAAAGAAGAAAAACATGTGAAGTAATGAAAGTATTTCTTCCTGGCACATCTTTCTTATGCCATCGCTGAGGTGGTGTAGGAATCTGATACATTCCCAGCCTTGTAAATCTGTGAATGCATCAAATTCCTTTGGGTTCCTTGGGTGTTGCATGGGAACACCCCAAGAAACACCAATGGGATGTCCATTTGACGCAGTGTTATGTGTGAAAGGTGCCCATATTTACAAGGCCATAAAAAGCAATGCAGGGAAGCTGTTGTGTGGCCTTGTAAACATGGACTGGCACTCTGTGCCATTGGCGCTTCATTGGAAATTGACACTCTGGTGGCACAGTGTGCAGCTAGTGCCTCTTAAATCAGTCCCAACGTGTGGTTAACTTGAAATGATGCTGCACTGCAGACAATGAAGACAATGAGGTGATAGTTGTGGCCTGGGATGTGCTAAAATGTATGAGGTCAGTGCACATTACCTCTCTTTGCTGTTTCACCATGAGTGTGCCAGCATACTACACGATGGCCTGCAGACAGTGCATTTTTGTGCTGGGACAGGGCTGCCACCCTAATTAATTGCATACTTACCACTTTTCCCCACACTGCGACTTACCCTGTGGTTGTTGTAGTTTGTCATATGCTGCACTGTTGTGTCCTTGGACTCCAATCACCAACTAATCAAAGACGACAGCTACCACCATCTCCTCCAGGTCATCTAGCTCCTCCTGGGGTGCTGGAATTCCACCTCAGGTCTGCAATGCTGCCTTGCAGTTACTGGCCAATTTCTCTTTTGTTCTACACTTTCAATCATGCCAGCGCTTCTTATAGTCTATGACTGTCCTCTTGACCTCTTCCACATTGTTGAATTTGCCCACTGTGGACTGCCATAGGGCCTTTTTCCTCCCTAATGGCAATTTGGAGGTGACAAATAGCTGGTGTTGATCCTTTGTCAGCTCATGGATGAAGATGTTGTTCTCCTCCTCTCTGAACCTGCACTTTCTCTTCCCCTTTTCCTAGGAGTCTGTCTGGACATCCTGGCTTTTACTTGGGTTGTTGGGGTTGTCCCGGGTGTCTGGTCTTAACAGTCCTCCATTTCTGATTCTGCAGTGTATCCTGTTGAGTTTTGTAGGGAGTAGCATTTTGCTGGTGTTTTTTGACACTTTTAGGAGCAAAGGTGAAGCTAGGCTAGCTAGCGTCAGATTACACGCCAGAATTCAGGCTAGTGTCACTTTAGCAGCACTAGCGTAATTTTGGTTTACGACGCAGCACACAGGCTAGCATAATTTTTTTTGTACTCTGTCCCAATCCACCACCAGGTAGTGTCATTTTGTAAATACAAAGCAAGCATGGCGCTAGGATCTGTCATTAGATGGCATTACAAATGTTGACGCACGCTGCACTGCGGAAGCATTGCGTGCGTTCTTGCAAAAGAGGGCCTTAGTGTTGTGAGTGATGTATTGGCTTCTTGGCAATAACCTCATCACAAGAGGGCAAAGAGGAGGATGAAGAGGCAAAGCAAACAAATTCATGGTTTATACCTTATGATCAAGCTTCTATTATACAAGAATAGGAAGAGAGATATTTTGGGACTTGTATTATATATAATGTGAGGTCACTGCATGGCTGTACTTTCTTGCTGTTTTACCGTTGAGCACTAATAAAGGAACATTATAAAAAAAGATGGCTTCTAGCATCAAATTGAGGCCTAGTTAGCAAGAGATAGGAAAACCATTTTCTATGACATTTGTTTTAAAAACAACACTTCTATATCAGTATTTACATGTGCAATAGAGTGTAAACCACAATCTCGGTGTTGTTAATAGTTCACAAATACATGATTGCACAAACATATCAAACATGGGTAAAGCTTAAAGCTAGCGTCTAAAACCAGATGAAATACATTAGCCAATGGCTGAAAACAGCTGTCCAAAAAGCCTCTTTGTACATCTGTGTGTATGTGTATATTGCGCACGTGTTGATGTATAATGACATGAGTTATCAGACAGCAAAAGATAACTGTGAGAGAGAACTAAAAATAGTGTGCAGCCACACTAACCTCCTTCCTTTCCCCCATTAATGAACCTGACGAAAGGGGCTAAAATGGACTCTTAGGTATTTTAGATCAGAGAGATTGTTTTGCATATCTGTGCAACATTTGCTTTGCAGACTCTGTGAGAAGAGGTGAGGCCATGCCGTGCTCCGGTTCATTAGAGTCAGCCTCTCATCATGGTAAGCCCAGTTCCGTCATGGATATGAACAACAGAACTCAGAGTTGGACTTGTAAGCAAGACTTGTCAGTGCCTTCCTGTCTTTTTTGTTTCAATCAGAGGCAGTAATTTATAGATTAAATCTGCTTACAAAATAAAAATAAAATCATGGCATGAATACAAATCCATAGAGTACTCTGTGTTTTTAGGTTAAGAAGTTTATTCTTCTTTTTAGAAGCAGTTTGATTATTGTATTCTAGAGTAAAATGTTTTTTGGGAAATACTGAGGCCCATATTTATACTTTTTTAGCGCCGCATTTGCGCCGCTTTTGAGTCAAAAAGTGACGCAAATGCGGCGCTAAAAAAGTATAAATATGGGAGAGTTTTTGTTTGTAATTTGCTCCTTTATATTCTGTCATGTGTGATCAGTCCAGTCAGTCACTTCAATGTTTTTAGGCGGGATCATGTATTCAGGCACTACGAGTTAAAAGTTTGATTGTAACAATCCACCATGAGAAGCTCCCTTAGCTAAGCAGCCATGACTGGATAAAAAAGTAAAAAAAGCTGTAGAGGCACTTGGAAACTATGGAGTGGGGAAATTAACACCAGTGAGGTAGCAATTGCCATAATATAAGGAATAAAATACAATACATACATGAAAATGAAATTGTAAATCTCGACAGAGATCTTTGACCTTTTAAACGCTGTCCGCTTGCACCCTGTGCCTCATGTGGTTAGAGAGCTCATTGATGATTTGTTTTGTTTCTCTAAGATAAGATTGTTCTACTTCATCCCATAAATGATGACTTAAACGATTATCAAATTTAAATGGTTTGGATTGGTTTGAACCGGACTGGATTTGATTGTTTTTTTTAAAGATTTTCTTAAATTTTTCCATTTTGTTTATTATTTTATTGAGGAGTATTTATAAAGGGCAAATATACCCATGAAAACAGCTCAGCATTATAGAGAGAGACAGAGGAAATGTAGTAACTTAAGAAGAAAGAAATGTCATCCGGTTCCTACTTTAGGAATAGGACTGCAGCAGTGCTGAGCATGGGAGACTGAGTGCAACCTTCACCATTTGGTAGCTGCCGGCCTAACTCCTGGCTAGGCCACAGTGCCTCACCCAAACCTCCAAACCTGTTGGGGTAAAAGGTGATTACAGCAACCTCAACATGACACTCTGATTCCTCAGGGAAGTTGTGGAAACAGATCATACACCTTTCACTCAACTATGCAAGCATTCTACAGTGAAGCACAAGATGAAAAGTGGATTTCAATGCATTTATTGAAGCAATCGCATTCTGGTATAAAAAGCATGTGTTGGGATAATGAGGCAGATGAAACAAAGCAAGGTAACCAACATTACAATCAACGTGAAGAAGGTGAACAACCCCACAATGATCTGGGTTTCTAGATGTTCCAGATATTCATCCATAGCCGTATGTCTATATTTGAGAGCACAGAGGTTATAACCCTCTGCTTGGCCCAGCCTAAGGGATTAGCCCTGAACCCATAAGTGTGTTGAATAGCAGGGGTTTGCCTGTTGTGTGGATGGCAATCCTTCTCGGGAGGCTGAGAAGTCAGCACCAGCAAAGCTGTTTGTTGTGTTGTACATGTCCCAGGATGATCATGACTGGAATATCCTCTATGCTCCTTGGGTCAATTTGTAGTTTATATAATAACCCATGCCTCATTTGGACAGCAGATCCAATTTAATGCTGAGTGTTGGACATAGAAGTTGACTCCCGGACTGGCCACATAAATTAGCATATCATGTACTGCACGTAACAGCCTTGCACAATGAGTACAGATTATGTGTGGTGCAAAGGCTGATTAAATGTACAACACGATCCTTGCCTTCCTAGAATGAAGTAGCTGATAAAATATGTAAAATCTATTTCTGAAAAGTAAACTTGCTAAATCATGAATAAAAATGTATATAAATGTAAAACATGTCACAGGCCATGAAATTAAGCTATGACAGGGGTGCCCAACCTAGGTACTAAAAGGGCCCTTACGACAGAGAGGTATACAGATATGTTTACACTGTGAAATCAAGGTTGTATACGCATTGCTATAGAGTGGAGACACAGCTGCACAGTGGGCTGAGGAGCAAGAGAAAAGGATATATTCTAAGATGAGAGAACAATTTGTAAAATGTGAGTTTTGAGATCTTTCCTAAATTGCACCTTTGAAAGACTGGGTCTGATCTTCACAGGAGATTGAGACCAAAGTCCTAGACCTATTTTTAACAAAAATCACACACAACTGCACTAGCACAGTTCTGCATCAACATATTTAACACCACATAATGACTTCCCTTAGCGCCATGAGTGTGCCATATTTATAAAACAACGCACCATGGCTCTAAGAAAAGATTAGCATAAAAAATGATGCTAACCTTTGAAACATGCCGTCAGTAAAAATTATGCTAATGATGCAAAAGTAGTACTAGTATGTTTTGCTGCATGTTTTTGGCCACTAAACATGCTAGTGCATTTTTAGCATCACAAGCGTAAAGAAAAAAGCCACCTAAAATGCAAAACAGGCCAGGAGGACCCAAGATGGAGAATGCAGGACAGGAGAGACCCAAGAGAGACCCCAGTGAGTACTGTACAAGCTAGGATGGACAGACAGACTCACAGGAAAAGGGGAAAGGAAGAGGAAGTGTTGCTTCAGTGAGGAGGCAACATCTTGATCACTTAGAGTTGACAGGGCACCAATTCTAGCACTTCGTCACCTCTATATTGCCAATAGGTAGGAAGGAGGCCATGTGACAGCCAATAGAAGATAAAATCAACAGTGTGGCTGAGGTCAAGAGCTGTGACCAATTGTAAAAAGCGCTGACATGATTCCAAGAGCAAAACTAAAGAGAAACTGGCCAGCAACCGAGACGCATCCCGGAAGTGGAAGTCCAGAACCCCAGGAGCAACTGGATGAGCTGGAGGAGATGGTGGCAACGGTTATCCCAAAGGAGTTGGTGATAGGATTGCCAGGACAGGACACGTGCAGTGTTTCAAGAACTACCACAAATATAGGGTAAGTTGCAGGGGGGCAATCTGGTAACTAACAAATGGTAGAAGGGGGAGGTACAGAGGACTCGCTGTATGCAAGCAAAAAGGTTCCATGGGGGCAGAATAATGGCTAAACACATGTAATGGGCACTGACCCGTCCCACCATATGCACAGACCATTTCTCAACCCTCACATCACTCCCTTCACTGTGGCAACTTTCCCATCTGCCCATGAGTAACACTCATTGAACATCATGTACAAGGCCTGTTGTGCAGGGTCGGGCAGCAAGAACTGGGATATGCCTCCCTGCACCATTGAGAACTGGCAGAAATGTGATTTATACACAACATATGGGGCATGTCTGTGATTACCATCTGTGCTCCTGTACAAGTTGCTGTCATGTTACCATGCTGCAAGGATACCTGTGAACTGGGGATGGTTGGTACTGGGCACAAAGGGATGCCTTCCTGCATAATGTCAGCCACAAGTGTTCTTTCTGTCATACAAGGAGCCATATTTGCAAGGCCTTAGCACCACACCAGCATCATTGGCACTGATGCAAATGTGACCTTGAAGTGGCTGTTCCCATTTCACCATATTAATGAAAGTGGCACAATGCATGCATAGCTCCACATTGTAAATCCTTGCATCACAAAATGACTGTGCCAGATATGATGTATGCAAGCGAGGTTTTCCTTTTGAAGTGAGGGCTGACACAGTAAAATCTCCAAAATTCACTGTGCCATCTTTTGATGTCATTTGTGACACCTGCCAAAGGCAGATGTTCAAGTGATGCACCTATTTTAATCAGTGGACCTCCCTGTGCTTTACTGCACCAGCGCCATAATTTATGGTGCTGATGCAGTGAAGAGCCACAATAGTGCCATAACTCATGAGTCTAGTGTTTTAATATCTGTCATAGTGTGCTGTATTGTAAATATGTTTCTAACATGGTGTTGTTAGGTGGAACATGAGGGGTGTGTAGTATTTGTTTCTTAAGAAGTTGCTTATTTATTAAATGTACTGGTAATGGTATGTTCCATCCTCCCCTGCCCTGGCACAATGTTATCTCTTGGAATGTTAAGGGATTATAGAAAGATCAGTTGGTGAAGAGAGATTGCTGTGCCAGGTGTAGCTGGAGTTCCTGGATACAAGTCTTGTAAATAAATAATTGAGATATTTCAACAGGATTCCCGTATCTCTATATTTTCATATTACAGAGAATACTACAATTTGGCGACGAGCTGTGGAACTTTGGACTCTTTGTCGCCCAGGAACTTCAACACATCGTTTGGATTTAAAACAGTTTATTTGTTTTAAAACAAAGGTACTGTTACTTTTAATTTATTTCTTGTTCTGTCTCTCTCATCTTATTCGCGAAGCTAAACACTTCGCATATATTTTATTTGGATTTAAAATATTTCTTCGGAGACGGACACGGACTCAGCTGTTTCGTTGCCAAGCAACGTATTGTGTCATTAGTACCTCGAGCTGCCTCGCGCGTTTGATTTCCTTGTGTTTACACTTGGAAATCGGACTCAGCTGTTGTGTTGCCAAGCAACGTATTGTGCCAGTGAAACCTTGAGCTGCCTCGCACGTTTGATTCTCTCGTGTTTACACTTGGAAAATCGTAGCGTTGCATTGTAACATTATTTCTTCGAACTTGGCCCAGCTCTTTCATTGCCAATCAACTCTACTTATTTAAAGCCTCGCGCTTTCGTTTTCCTCGCTTTTCTTGCTTGGAAAGTAGAGCGTTTTACACTAATCTACTTGTTTATGTGTTGGGTTTTTGTTTCACGCTTCTTATTTGGCAATTATAGAGCGTACTGAGAATCTCACTCCAAGGAATTATTTGTTTTTCACATTTCGAGTACTATAGTGCCATTGGATATCATTTGGTTCGTGCTGTACATTTTAACTGCACCAAGCATTAGGAATTGTTTTCGGCAAGTTTTTTCATTTTTGGCACTTTATTGAACTGTTTTTGGGCACAATGGAAAGTTAAATGTGCTATTTAATTAATAAAGACAATTTTAAGGACAGATTTCTGCCGTTATGCAAAATATTTGTCCTCCTCCATTTTTTCTATCGGTCCCTGGAGAACCACCAATTCCATGGAACAAATGGAAAAAAGTGTTTTTAACCTACCTCCATGTTTGTGGCAGCAATTTATCAGCGGAGAGGAAAGCATCTCTTCTTCAACGCTGTCTTGGAGTGGAAGGGCAAGAGATTTTAGAAACTTTACCTTCAATCTCTTCTTCTGATGGTGCGGAAGGAGATTCTTCTGTTAATGAATTGGAGATCTGCTTGCTCAAATTGCATAAACACTATTTACCTAAGGTTTCTATTGTTCTACAGAGATATTACTTTGGAAAGTGCAAGCAGAATGACGATGAAACTGTGGAAGAATTTGTGACGAATTTACGAAAGTTAGCAGCTCAGTGCAATTTTGGTGGAACACTCGAAGAACGTATTCGTGATCAACTAATGCTTGAATGTAAGAGTGACAAGATTAGGGAAGCATTATGGTCGAAAAATGACCCTACTTTGGAGGAAGTATTGGCAATTGCAAAACAGGTTGAGCACTCAGAAATGTGCATGGATTATCTAAAGAAATCTAAGGAGAAGTTAACTACTGTTCAATCTCTGCCTTATAAGACTAAAGAACTTAAAAAATCCAAGTTAAATTGTTTTAGGTGTGGGTCTGTTTCTCATTTGGCCAACAGCAAAGAATGTCCAGCTGTTGGTGTCATATGCAACAAATGCAAGAAGAAGGGACACTTTGCTAAGTATTGTAGGTCTGGGACTAAATTTAAAATGAAAGTTAATGAAGTTGAGTGTGATGATGATAACCATGACTTCATTTTACAGGTGATCAATGATGTCAATTGTGTTTCTAAGGGGTTTTGTGATTATCCATCTGATTTTGTGGATGTGAATGGTGTGAGGGTTCAAATGATGATGGACTCGGGAGCAAAACTAACTTTAGTTTCTGTTACTGATTTTGAAAAATTGTTTCAAGGAAATGTGTTTCTAGAAAATCCTGATGTTACGCCTTACGGTTATGGCGGTAAACCTATTGATCTAAAGGGATATTTTAATGCATCAATAGTGTTTAAAGGAAACAAAATTCATGGGAAGGTTTATGTTCCAGTTGTAGGAGACACTATCTTAAGTTGGCCGCATCAGAAATTATTAGGTATCACACTTAATCCAAATGGGGTACCTCAAGTACAAAATGTCTGTGATTTTGGGGAAGAGTTGATGAAAGAATTTCCCGATGTTTTTAGTCCTAATTTGGGATGTATTAAAGGTTATAAGCATTGTATAGTGTTAAGAAATGGTGCTTTACCTGTTGCATGTAAAGCCAGGAACATTCCTTTTAGTTTGAGAGATAAAGTTAAGAGTGAGATTCAAAATTTGAAGTCTCAGGGAATAATTGAAGATGTGGAAGCTGCCCAATGGATTGCGCCTATAGTTGTAGCTTTAAAAAAAAATGGTGATATCAGGTTGTGTGTGGATTTGCGCAATTTGAACAAAGAGGTTATTGAGGACAGATTTCCGTTACCTAACAACATAGAAATGGTGGGGTCATTAGGTAAGGCAAAGTATTTTACTACTCTAGATTTAAGTTCTGCGTATCATCAGGTGCAATTATGTGAGCAATCCAAATTGTTAACATCTTTTATAACACCTTTTGGGGTGTATAAGTTTAACCGGATGCCTTTTGGTCTTTGCTCAGCAGCATCTGTTTTTCAAAGAATCATGTCTGATATATTGGGAAGTACAGCTAATGTGAAGTTTTTTCAGGATGATGTGCTAATTTATACGGACACATTGGAGCAACACAAAGAGAGAGTGAGAGCAGTTTTGAAGATTTTTGAAACTAAAGGAATAACTCTTAAGAGTGCTAAATGTAAGTTTTTTAGATCTGATATTGCGTATCTAGGTCATGTAATTTCTGGTAGTGGTGTGAAGCCTAAGGATGATTTGGTTAAGACTATAATTAATTTGTCTACACCTAAGAGGAGAGAAGATGTTCAAGTTTTTCTTGGGATGGCTGAGTATTATGCAAGATTTATTCCCAACTTTGCTAGGAGGTCTGACTCCATTAGAAGGTTACTTAGAAAAGGTGTGATGTTTGATTGGTCTGAAGATTGTCAAAATGAATTTATGGATCTTAAACAGGGTTTATCTTCTGCTCAATCTTTACGTAGTTTTCTTCCGAGTTTGCCATGTTACATTATAATTGATGCTTCAGATAAAGGCTTAGGTTGTGTTCTTAAACAGGTGGTTGATGGAAAAGAGAGTATAATTGCTTTTGCTTCACATGGATTGCGAGATGCTGAACGTACGTACTCTACCATAGAGAAGGAAGCTTTGGCAATATATTGGGCTATTAGGAAATGTAAAAAGTTTCTTTGGGGAAGAAGTTTCACTTGTCAAACGGATCATAAACCTTTGCGAGAAATTTTTGAAAAAAAGGGATTAGACAATGTTTCTTCTAGAATTTGTAAGTGGGTTGTAGGATTACAAGATTTTCACTTCTCTATTAAGTATGTGCCTGGATGTGAAAACAAAACTGCTGATTGTCTATCCAGATTGGGAGTTGAGAATTTGGATGTTGGAGAGAAAGATGATTCTTGGTGGATTGATGATTAGGTCAGAGTATGCAGTGTGACGGATGGTTGTATATCTGAAGATGAATGGTTGCATGAGTTGAGTGAGGATAAAGAATTATTAGAGATCAGGGATTTGTTGTTGTCTGGGAAAAGTTGGATGGATTCAGAAGGTAAAAATTTGTCATTTAAGAAAATTTGGGATGAACTTTCTGTTCAGAATGGAGTAGTTTTGAGAGGTTGCAAGTTGATTCCTCCTCTTAAGCTTCGTGAACGTTTAGTTAACCTGGCTCATTCTGGTCACCATGGAATATGTAAGACTAAAGAAAGAATGTGTGGTGTATATTGGTGGCCTGGTATGGATCTAGTGTTGGAGAGAAAGGTCAAAGACTGTGTTGAGTGTAAAATTACAGACAAGTCCTTGAAGGTCAGGACACAACCCATGGAGTTAGAAGAGATTCCTAAGGAAGTTTGGGAAGAGGTTTGCATTGATATAATGGGGCCTATTAGTTGTGGAAGTGTTTCTAAATATGTTGTGGTACTGATGGATGGTTTATCACGTTGGCCAGAAGTGTTAATAACTTCAGAAATAACATCTATGGTTGTTATTAAATTTCTTTCTAAAGTATTTGCAAGGGAAGGAAATCCTAAATTTATTCTGTCAGACAATGGGGTCCAATTTACCTCTAAGTTGATGAAAGAATTTTTGAAATCTAGAGGGATTGTTCATAAAAAAACAGCATTGTGTCATCCTGAGTCTAATGGAATGGTTGAACGTTTCAACAGAACTCTAAAGGAAACCATTCAGTTAGCTAAACATTTGGGTACAAATTGGGAGAATTCAATGTTGTCTAAAGTGGAAGACTATAGATTTACACCGCATTCAAGCACGGGTCTATCACCGTTTGTTTTGTTCAAAAAACGTGTACCTCACACAGTGATTTACCCTCCTTGGGTCAAAGAATATGTTTCAGAACAATTCAATTATGAAGAGCAGAAAGATGTTGCTCTGAAGAAGAATGTGTATCTTCAAAAGAGAAGAAAAACAGTGTTTGATGCTCGCAATTCTGTCAAACATATTGATGTAAAAGAGGGTGATTCTGTCAAAGTGAGGTTACCTGGTAAGTTTCATAGGGACAGATGCAGGAAAATTGCAAATTGCGACTTGCAATTTGCGAGTCCTCCCGACTCGCAAATTGCAAGTCGCAATTTGCAATGCAGAACGGTGTCTCAGACACCGTCTGCGACTCGCTATGGGGTCGCAATGACCCACCTCATTAATATTCATGAGGTGGGTCGCAAATTGCGGCCCCATAGCGAGTCTAGGCACTCGCAAACATGGAGGCCTGCTGTAGTCAGCAGACCTCCATGTTTGTGACTGCTTGTAAATAAAGCATTTTTTTTTTTTTTTAAGTGTAGCCCGTTTTCCTTAAAGGAAAACGAGCTGCACTTAAAAAAAAAACGAAACCTTTAGTTTCGGTATTTTTTCAGGGCAGGCAGTGGTCCCTTGGACCACTACCTGCCCTGAAAAAATTGTTTTGGGTCCATTCACAAACTGAAAGGGGTCCCATAGGGACCCCTTCCAATTTGCGAGTGGGTTACCATCCACTTGAAGTGGATGGTAACTGCGACACCATTTGCGACCGCATATGCGGTCGCAAATGGTATTGCATACCACTCCGAATCGCAAATAGGAAGGGAACACCCCTTCCTATTTGCGATTCTAAAATGCATATTGCGAGTCGGTCCCGACTCGCAATATGCATTTCTGCATGGCAAAGAGGCATTTGCGCCTCGCAAACGGCGATTTTCGCAGTTTGCGACGCGCAAATCCTTTGCTACATCTGGCCCATAGTGGACAATCTCATTACAGTAATGTATTCAAAGTGATTAAGGTTTTCAGAAAAGCTGTAAAGCTTGATGATGGTCATATTTGGAATGTAAACAGAATTGTCAAAATATCATAAATGTATAAATGTATTCTTTTCTTTTTGTTTGTATTTGTTAGAAGGGAAATAGTGTAGTATTCGTTTTATTTTTATAACATTTGTTTGTATTTGTTAGAAGGGAGATAGTGTAGTATTTGTTTCTTAAGAAGTTGCTTATTTATTAAATGTACTGGTAATGGTATGTTCCATCCTCCCCTGCCCTGGCACAATGTTATCTCTTGGAAAGTTAAGGGAATCTAGGGAGATCAGTTGGTGAAGAGAGATTGCTGTGCCAGGTGTGGCTGGAGTTCCTGGATACAAGTCTTGTAAATAAATAATTGAGATATTTCAACAGGATTTCCGGATTTCTATATTTTCATATTACAGAGAATACTACAGGGTGCAAGAAGAGTGATGCATCAGGAGTGATGCAGCATTGTCTGGCAAATTGTGCCCCATGCGTAATGCAAAATGCAACACACATTGAACATTTAAATTATCAGGACATAGAAAGATCTCACACACCCTCTCATCACTGCTGCCCCACCATTGAGTTGTGGGATAAAACTTAAGCAAACCCATATATGAAAAAATTGCAATGCATCAGTAGCAGGGTGGGTTATACATGTGTTGCATCGGAGTACCCCCAGCAATACACATGGATTGCCAACTACATGCAGTGCTAAGTATGATGGTGCACACTATCACCAGGCCATGATAAGGCATGCAAGGTGCTACAGACAATACACTAGATAATACACAAGATAATACACTACACTACTGGAGCATAATGTAAAAAAATATACACTGATGGGGTACTATGATGCCAGTGTCTGGGAAATGTGGAATACATTTACCCATGTCTGATGAAATGATGCAGTGCAGCAGTCCACCTTGCTGTGCTGTTCTGCATCATTACTAATGTGCTCAGATGTGTAGTTGTCACTGACATGCAATGCATGCCTTTTCTACCCTTGGCTATGGGCCAAACAATGATGGCCAGCACAGCCACTCATTCTGCATGATTTACGATTGTCTCTATTGCAGGTCCAAATGCACATGTGAAGAAAGTGACAATTCCTACAATATCAACTAACAGGACTGCTGTATGCCACTTACAATGACTGTTGATGATTGCAACACACATAGAAAGATGTAAAAGCTAGGCCAACATCAATGTCAGTCGTTTGTAGCACTACTACAATGCCACCCATGTGGTGGCATAGCAACCTGATGCATTCACACATAAACAATTATGAAAATGTGTTTGGTCCTTATGCCACCACACATGTGTTGTAAGAGTGATGGAAGGGAGTGAACTGTCCCTATGCATCCTCCTTGTCACCTTGCGTAATGTGTTCTGAAACCTGCAACACCCAATGTAAGGATCAACCACCACTTGTGTATGTGTTCAGATAGGAAAGTCTCCCTTCCCACACAACAACACTCATCCTTGCAACGCAGGTTACTTTGCAGCATGTGTGCAAGGATGCCTGCATTTTTGGACTGATTGTCTTATTTTAAAACAAGGGGCTCCACAAGGTAAGGTACAAAGTTAGTGTCTGCTGGATTTTGCCTTCATGGAATGGATAGTTTAGTATATTTGGCCTGGCTTTCATTCTAAATTCCCATCCTCAACTTTGAGTCAGCCATATCCTGCCGCTTTTCTTCCTCAAATATCTGTGCCCTAAGTGGAGGTCCTGGCTGGGGGCTTGATGGTGCTGCTGTTGGCTGTCTTGGGGTAGAGAGTGCGGAATCTGCAGAGCCAGCTCCTTTCTTCATCTGTGACTTGGCTGGTGTTGGTGCTTGTTTCTGGGTGTTTTGGTGGTCCACCATGGGGAAATGCCTGACAGGACTCCAATACTTTTTCTCACGTGTTTTTCTCTGGAATGCTTTTTCTACAGCATGGATGTGCCAGCACCATTCTGCATGTTTTCTCAAAAGCACACTTCTGAGCTGAGGACATGTGTGCTGCTGAAACATGGATGTAACATGGCATCTGTTAGAAGTGTTTTTTTTGGTTGGCAGTCAGGTTACTCCGTGTCCAAGCAATGACCCTCACTCTAGTCAAGGTAAAGGAGAATCACCCTCAGATTACCCCCACTCACCCATTTGGTAGCTTGGCACAAGCAGGCAGGCTTAACATCAGAAGCAATGTGTAAAGTATTTGTACCAACACATACAGTAACTCAGTGAAAACACTACAAAATGACACAACACGGGTTTAGAAAAATAGGGAATATTTATCTAAACAAAACAAGACAAAAACAACAAAAATCAAACATATACAATTCAAGATATGAATTTTCAAAGAGTAAGAGTCTTAGGGGGTCATAATGACCCCAGCGGTCGGTGATAATGTGGCGGTAGTGCCGCCAACAGGCTGGCAGTACATATTGCACATTAGGACAATGGCGGTTTGGCTGAAGCCAACCCCCCAATATACCACTCCAACCGCCATGGCAAGGAGCAGCAGCCTCGCCAGAGATAACAATCACCAGCTAGGCCCCCACTAGTGTGCAGCTGGCAACATTTTGACCATGTCTACTGGCATCGTTTTCGTGGCATTCATAACATCACATGGTGGTAGGCCCTACCAGTGACAGGGAATTCCTTTCTTGTCACTGGTAGGATGTCCACCCCCCCCCCCCAACACTCCCCAGATGCCCCCCACCCCCATCCATCCATGCTCCCCCCTTCCAATCCCCCACTCCCCATACACGCACACTCACAGACATGCACCACACATACACACTCTCACTCACACAGGCATACACGCATTAATACACACATGCATCCATTCATTCTCACACACATCCGTACCACATTCACACTGACACACAGACACGCATTCATATTTCCATTCATACACGCATTCACATACATGCACACACACACACACACACACACAATGTCCACCACCCCCCTCCCCCCTCCCCTGTCAGAAACCCAACTTACCTGTATCCAGGGGGTGTTCCTGCAGGGGACGGGACAGGGCGATGCTACCGCCAGCAGCACCCACCAGCAGAACACCGCCAGGCCATATTATTTGTCATAATACGGCTGGCGGCGGTCTACTGGCGTGGCACTGCTGGTAGTAGCAGCGTCACCTTAACACCATCCTCCAGTATGGCCGCAGCCAGATTTCCGCCCTTCTTTTGGTGAAAATCCGTCTGTGGTCATAATTTGACGATCAGATGTTAGATGCGGCAAAGGTCTTTTGGCGGCCGTCACCGCGCCGGTAAGCGCCACTTACCGCCAATCTCAAAATGAGGGCCTTAATCCTTAGAAAACAGTTAGAACGGCCTTAGTGCACAAAAGTACCTGGGTAGCATCAAAATAACACCACATGGGCATGTGTGTGTTAGAAAAGGCCAGTTATGCGTTGATTTCTCACTCACAAGCTAGACCATGCGTCATTCCTTCTCCAGTCAGGTCGGCATGCGTCGTCACTTCTCTCCCGCAAGAGAGCAATGCATTGATCCGGACGGGCACCTTGGGTCCGGGCAGGCTTTGAGTTGATTTCACGCGTCCAGTGATGTTGTGTTGAAAATCCGATCACACAGTATCACAAATCTGCGCTGCATGGTGTTTGCATCGTTATCAGCCTCCGTTGGCAGGTGTTGCGTGTAGTTTCTACAGCCATGTTGCATCGATCTCCCAGCTGCGATGCAGGTGGATTGTTGGTTTCTGCCACAAAGCCAGCAGCACATTGTTTATCATCTGCGACACGGAAGGTGTGTTCAAAATTTCCCCACACTGCAGTCTATGCGTGGATTTTCAGTCTTTGTCTGCCAGCTTCATCTTTCAAGGGCCCAGTAACTGGATAGGAAACCACTTGCCAGGGCTGGAGTCTCAGCAGAGAGTCCAGGTGCTGGCAAGGGAAGTCTTTGATGGTCCTGAGAATTTAACAACAGGAGGCAAGCTCAGTTCTAGCCCTTAGAGGTTCTTCTGAAGCAAGAATGATCAACAAAGTCTAGGCTTTGTCCCCTTTCACAGTCAGAAGCAGAAACTGCAGGATAGCCCAACAAAGCACAGTCACAGGCAGGGGCAGCACTTCTCCTCAGCTCTTCAGCTCTTCTCCTTGGCAGAGGTTCCTCTTGATTCCAGAAGTGATCTGATTTTCAGGGGTTTGGGGTGCTCTTCGTATACCCCTTTCTGCCTTTGAAGTAGGCCTACTTGAAAGAGAAGTCTCTGCTGTTTTCAAGATCTTGCCTTGCCCAGGCCAGGCCCCAGACACACGCCAGGGGGTTGGAGACTGCATTGTGTGAGGGCAGGCACAGTCCTTTCAGGTGTGAGTGACCACTCCTCCCCTCCCTCTTTGCACAGATGCCTCATCAGGATATTCAAGCTACACCCCAGCGCCCTTTGTGTCACTGTCTAGAGAGAGGTACTAACAGCCCAACTGTCAAACTGACCCAGACAGGGAATCCACAAACAAGCAGAGTCACACAATGGTTTAAGCAAGAAAATGCCTACTTTCTAAAAGTGGCATTTTCAAACATACAATTTAAAAAATAGCTTCACTAAAAGATGTATTTTTTTAAATTGTGAGTCCAGAGATGCCAAACTCCACATGTCTATCTGATCCCAAAGGGAATGTGCGCTTTAACAATATTTAAAGGCAGACCCATGTTAACCTATGAGAGAGATAGGCCTTGCAACAGTGAATTTGGTAGTTTTTCACTGTTAGGACATGTAAACCACATAAGTACATGTCCCACCTTTCACATACACTGCACCCTGCCCATGGGGCTACATAGGGCCTACCTTAGGGGTGTCTTACATGTTTAAAAAGGAGAGGTTTAGGCCTGGCAAGTGGGTACACTTGCCAAGTCGAATTGGCAGTTTAAAACTGCACACACACACACAGACACTACAGTGGCAGGTCTGAGCCATATTTACAAGGCTACTTATGTGAGTGGCACAACCAGTGCTGTAGGCCCAATAGAAGCATTTTGATTTACAGGCCCAGCGAACCTCTAGTGCACTGTACTAGGGACTAACTAGTAAATCAAATAAGCCAATCATGGAAAGTCAATTACACGTATATTTTACATTGGAGCACTTGCACTTCAGCACTGGATAGCAGTGGTAAAGTGCCCAGAGTAACAAAAGCAGCAAAAACAGAGTCGAGCACACATCAGCAGCCGGGGAAACAGAGGCAAAAAGTTAGGAGAGACCACGCCAAGGATGCCAAGTCTAACAACATTAAAATGTGCGGTGGGCAGTGGGTGAATAAGCATGCAATATAAACAGCACCAGCAGATCACACACGTTGGCCACCACAATTCACAGAACTAGGCCAAGGTTTCTGCACATCGGCGTCACAACCACCTTCTACATATTGTTCATGTCCCAGGTGTGAAAGGCAACCAAAGTTGCACAATACCAGTGCACAAGCTTGTAACCTCTTCTAAGTACCAGGTCAACATTCACCATTCTCATCCTATGCACTAGTTATGTGACCATTGCAGGTTACACTTATCATGCTGGATAGCTCATGAATGTCCCTCGGAATACACCATTTACTTTAGATCCATTGACATGTGTCACACTCATCAGAACAAGGCCTGCAAGTTAGAAGTTAACTCAACAACCTATGTGCTCGACATGGCAAGGACAAATGTCTGGGCACGCAGCAATATTGATGCTACATGTGAGAATGCAGGGTGGAATACCCACTAATGTGATACAGAGGTGCATGAATCTACTCCTATATCCACTCAGCTCAATACATGTTGGGCTGTGCCATGACAATATGCATAGTCCTAAAGCAACTTGATGTGTCACCCTATGCTTCCCAAAGCCTGTATATGTGTCAGTAAGTTCAGGACAGCATGTTGCACAACAACACTCAGCACCGTCATCTGATATTTGGGGGCATGCATGCCCAACATCTTATCTGCACAGTGATCTATCAATATCACTGGCTAATACTGTTCACTGTGTGAAGCTGTTTGCATTACATCACGGACACACTCAGGACCTGAACTATCTGAAGATGTATTGAGTAGAGGCATGCCCTGTTACAATGTTGCATGGACATCCTTCATGTCATCCGCACATGTCAAGATCTATGAGGATGACATGGCTTGCCTATGTTGCCACATCATCCCTTGGAGTACAAGATGTAAACAACATGTGGGCATGTAGTGTTCATATGTGGTATGTAGAGCAATGTCCTGCCTTTCTTAGGTGCTTGTTTATGAGCAACATATTGCCACCCTGCATACATGTTTTGAAACCAGTACTGTTGGCACATATCTTGACTGTCATCACTGTGTTCATTCGCATATATAACTTATTCAACAATCACAAGGCCAATGCAGTACACATTGACACCAGTGCATCACTTAGTTGTACTCACATCCTGGACATAACATCAGACATCCTGTCCCTATCAAGGATGGATAATGGAATCCATATTACCATATATGCAATTTTTAAACAGTATTGAACACATCATACAACTTCACCCACAACCATTACACTACACATTAGACAAACAAGATGACAATTACCAATAGCATCGGGTCTGCAAAGCCTTGCCACCTCTCCACTGGTTTCTGGGGTGGGTCCACCTGCAAGACATGACATGAGACATAGCACTGTAAATGTTGTACAATTAACGCCATAGACAAATGTTACACATTTTTTGCAGATGGGCATAGAAGAGTTAGTTTAAGAAATATTCCAGTGAGCCCTCAAAATGTCTCTGTGACAGCCATCGGTAGACCAGACTAACATAGGCAGATATGTGCTGGTACATTAATAAATGTCTCAGCTACATTGATCACATTTTGCAAAGACATTCCGCTGACAATTTTCACAAGCATGGCACATTGTTGTGTCACTCTGCACATACATGACTCAGGGAACACACTCATGCATGACTCCCTACACTCCTGCATTATTTTAGTTATCTCATGTACATGACCATGCAACATACTACAGTGGTCAGACCCTTGATGGACATGGACAATTATCCCTTGTTACCATGTACCCTTGCACTATGACACATGTGTGTTGACTTCGATGTACTTCAAAATCTCCTGGTTATACACAGGGAACACAGACAGGTACATGTCATTTGTCCATCTGATGGTGCATTGTTGCACTTGTCAAGGATGCAGATTGGTGCAGGCACACTACTCAAAGGCCTGGCCTTTGACCTAACATAGTAAAGTAAACCATGTGGCCAACAGATGTGCAAAAGAAAAGTTGGAATCAGTCACATATAAGGTGTACGTACCCACAGTACGGCCAACCTCAAATGTCCTGTTCCCGGGCAATTAGGTCTGCCTCCCTGGTATTTCATCTGGAGGTCTGTGCACTCAACATCATATACGCAGGTGAGCTGGTGGTGGACCTTACCCCACTGCAGCTTCCGTGCCACCATCTTGTAGCCAAGGATGACACGGCCACTCATGGCCACCATCTAGGGGAGTTAGTGACAAACAAGCCATTTGGAAACCTCCCAGCTCATCTGCAGTCATAAGCCCTGCCCTTCCCTTCCCATCCCTGACATGTCCCACCCAATCTCCACTGCAATCCAAAAACCAATATAAATATGCCTAACTAACCCAACTACCCCATCAAACGAATCTACCCCAGATACAGACACCCGACAGTACACAGTAACTGACAACACAAAAAGAGAAAAAACACAATAAAAAAGACTTTTGGGACACAAAGCAGACAATACAACAGACTCACAAAATACCACACCTCACACCAGCCCACACCACACAACCTCACACAAGTACAGACTAAAAGACTTTAAAGGGAAAGTGAAAGTAACTTCACTTTACCATGTTTGTAGCAAGAAAGTTCAATTGCATCACTTCCTGGGCATCTGTGTTACTTTTTCATGCAACCTGTCAAATTTTTAATACATGAGAGTCATGTGTGTTTTTTGTTGGATGGCTAACAGGGCACACTGTCCTAATTCTGATGAGCAGGTGCGATGCGTAATTTTTTTACTATGAGATGGCAGGAAATGCCCTCATTCCTTGTTCATTTGGACACAAATGTTGAAATGTGTTTGTGTATGTATGTTGGTCTGTGGGATGCATGGGATGAGTGATATGGACTCTAAGTGTGCATGTGTATGACACTATTTCCAGCATTCTGGTCTTCACATGTGTACTATGTGTGTACTATGAGTGTACATATGTGTGACAAACTTGCATTGGTGGTCTTACACTATCTATTTTTCACATGTTCTCTGTTTGGCCACACAGCTTAGGTTAGCAGTCTCATGTGTGAAACATGTTCATGCACATGATACCCTTGACAACTGCATACCTAGGGATGCTCGTGACTTGACCTGTTATGTGGTCCACTAACACAGACCTACGTAAGTGCATGTGTGTGACAATCTATGGTATAGCCTAGGGTCAGACATCATGATGTAATGCAACACGTGTAAATTACAGTTTCCCATGCATGCAAGTTATTGGGTATGGTAGACTGAAATATATCATGGTTGGCCCATACATGACCTGCTGGTGGGTGCTATATGTTCATGTGTGATCAGTGATGCCTACTACAGTGGTGTGTTTAGGGATGTAACTCCTACACACCTTTTATATCCTTAAGGAATAATTGCACACCATCAGAAAGAAAATCTGTGCTCACATCAGCGTTAAATATGTTACCCTATGTAGATACATGTGTACTGGTTGTTTACATGTCCAAAGGATGTTTTTCACATACACCATACCATATGTTGCAAGTTTTCATCTGTCCATGCACAAAGTTACAGGTCACACAAGGGTGGTACATCTAATGGGTACATGTAGGATGAGTTTACTGTCAATTTTGTTTGTACATACTCTTTGGCTACACAATTCCTCACCATGTAGTTTTACAGGGTCTCCCTATTAGCACACAATCTACATGACAGGGCTGCTGTCAGCCAGGGATAGCAGGCTACTCATCAGTGCACCAGTGGCATTTTAAATGACCCACAGCCCCCTTGGTGCTGGTGTGGCCCGTGCTCATGGTGGCCCCCTCAACATAGTTCACTGCACGCATGTGTCAGGCCCCTGACTGTGTACAGAGTGGATATAGCTCCCTTAGTGATTTTGCGAGGGTAGGCATCCTCAGGTTTGTTACGTCACCGCAGTGCAGAGTTAACTGCAGAAATCCAACTACACAACTGAAGTCTCCAACCCTATTTGCACTAGGGACTTACAGGTTGTTGATGTCAGCCTTGCCCTATTATATACTAGGAACTTACAGGTTGTTGATTTTAGCCTTGCACTATTACGTACTAGAGACTTACAAGGTGTTGATGTCAGCCTGCACTATTATGTACTAGGGACTTACAGGCTGTTGATGTCAGCCTTTCACTATTCAGGTTGGTCGTATTGGACTTGACTTATCATATATGAGGGGTTGACATGACTATTTTACCTTATTGGGAATTTGTTCCACTAATGCATTGTTAGGTCATTGGTAGATGGTGCAACAGGATCATGTGCGCAGACCCAGGGTTGCAGATGGTGTCATGTTACACTTGCGTCACTCACACTTGTTTGTGCTGACCAAGCACACAGGTGGAGTTTCTAGCTATGTGACTCGGACATTTGCTGACCTACAGTCTCTGATTATGTGTATGCACTTACATGGCTGCAATGTTGTTTTGTAAAGTTAGGATTTGACATTGTGTGATTATTCCCACACTTTGCAGCCAGATTGTGTACTCTAGGCTTCTAGATCAATGTTGCTGGCACAATTTCTGCAGATTTTCTTTATTACACATCTTTCTCATTCTCACTGTCCAGTCCTTTATGCACGTCATGGCAATTCTTACATGTTGACTTTACCAACAGACATTGCTCCTGCTACAGGCTGAGCAAAATTTGCCATACCATTTCCATTGTTTGCTAGATGAGATGATTGACCCCCCACACATTCCTCAACACCAGCCACAGCCCTCATGTACTGTCGGAGTCACCTTCACATATTGGCTGGCAAAGTTAAGTAGAGGAGTGACTCAAATGGACTTCACATTTGTTTGTTGGACATGAGCAGTCACACATAACTGCATTCATAATCCTTGGTCACACATACTATAATTGTATGAATACTCCTGATAGCTATGAGTAGGACATGCATTTTCTTTAAATATCTGTGTCCTTATTTCCACTTACGGTTTGACAAGGGTTTGTGACTTGATATGACATTGCTTGACATGCATGCAATTTACCAACTGATTTGAGTTTGACAGAGCTAGACATTCAGGTGCACTATTCTCCGTAGTTCACTCTCGATTAGCCATTCATGTGAGTGCCACTGGGGGGTATGTTATATGTTTTAACCCGTGCTTGTGACATTCAGACATTGAGATGTTACACAGCAGACACTGACACACTGTTGTAGGTGCTGACTACTCTTGTCCTACATGGGCCAGGCATCTGAACAGCAGTCATCACATGTTTTTTTCTTTGTGGCTGCTGTCAAATTTCAACCAGACACACCTGTGTGATATGTGTGTTGCTATGTTATATGATTTGTTTGACAGTGACATGCCCACTGTGAGACCCATTGCTGAGTGAGGTGAAGGGGACGTATTTTCAAGTCAGCGTTAGCACACATGTAATGGCTTGACACAACCTTTTAAATGCAGAGAAGGCATTGCTCCACCAGAGCATCATTGAAAATGACAGTCCGGTGTTGTATGGGGCTTGTACATGTGGTCATATGTGAGGGTGATGCGCACTGGATGTGTGGAGTGATGCATGTTGCATATGTGTTGCTCAACAGTCTGCTATGCTTCCCTATCCATGTGTGTGGCATGTAGTGTGTGTATTGTTTATCCCTCCTGTTTAGTATATTGTACGTGTTCTATTGTGTCTGCTTGCTTACCTAAGAGTAGGCCATTGTCAAATTGTCCATCCTGGAAGTGTTGGTTTATTATTGAGTGCCAAAAGATGTAGGCATGTTGCATGCTGAAAGGATATTTCGCGAGGATGTTGTTGAATATCCCATGAGGGTCACAAGGGCCTGCACTTTTATGGAGTATGTGTGTTTTCTGTTCCTAAAAAGGTATTCTGTTGCAACAGGAGGGGCAAGTTGGACATGTGTGCAATCCATTGCATCTAGCACATGCGGGAAGCCAGCAATGTGGTAGAACCCTTGTTTTGTCTCCTGCTGCAGTTGCATGGTGTTGGGGAACATGTAGTGGAAAGTGAGGCTGATGATGGCGTCCAGTAACGTAGGAAGGAAGGCAGAAAAAGATGGTTGTGAGATTCTACCAACTCATGCTGCAGTGCTCTGAAATGAGAAAGAGCCCAGTATGTGGGGGACAGCCAGGAGTTTTGCCATGGGTGGTATAGTTGTTGGACTTTCCACTCTTGCAATGATGTGGGGAGCAATGTAGTGGAGCAGGAGTACTATGGAATCCCACTTGAGATGGTAGTGTCTGATGACCTCTTGTTCCCTAAGGCCAAAGATGGATGTCTGTTGGTGAAATATTCACTCGCTCCTTCTGTTCTGCCTTTGTGGCTGCTGTTGTGGTGGTTCACGGTATTGCAGTGGTGCTGGTGGCACCTAGCAGCATTGCATTGTCTCCGGGTGGCGAGCTGTAGCAGTAACAGGTCCATGTTGTCCTGTTATTTGCCAAAGTTCCTTCTGCGAGTTTTCCTCATGTAATTGTGGCTGTGTGTCATTTTAACACCAGGTCGGACCAGGCGTTAACATTTTCATGCAAAGCATACTTAGCGCCATTTTTTCCTGTCCGATCCCAGGCATGTGTCATTTTTCGGATGGCTTGTAATTATGGCAGTAGCGGGCTAGCATAATTTTTTAGGAGGGAAAGCCTACTTTGCATATCATTCTCATTAAAAACGGCAAGGAAAAGTGGCACTCCTAAAAAATAACACAAGCCAAGGAAAATCCGTGCTAGACTGCTCTAGAGCCACTTTAAAAATATTGCGCTGAGTTAGCACCACTTTTGCGTCGAAACAGTGGTGCAACAGTGGCCCAAACCTTTCCCTAAATATGAGCCCTAGTTTTGAAAAAAAAACTGTTGGCATGTGTGCGCTTAGATTGTGTCCATTCTGGCTAAGGATGTGCTCCTCATAGTATGTGGGTCACAATACACATTCATTTTAGTCAATATAATGAGGATGACCTGAGAATTGTTCTTAATGGATCACACAAACAACTTTGAAGTTATTGCAGGACAAAAGGATCAGCAAATGCATTTCCTTTAAATTAAGATATAGGGGGTCATTCTGACCCTGGCGGTCCATGACCGCCATGGCGGAGGGCGGCGGAAGCACCGCCAACAGGCTGGCGGTGCTTCCTGGGCGATTCTGACCCTGGCGGTAAAGCCGCGGTCAGAAAAGGGGAGCCGGCGGTTTCCCGCCGGTTTCCCGCTGGCGCAGGGAATCCGCCATGGCGGCGCTGCTTGCAGCACCGCCATGGGGATTCCGACCGCCTTCCCGCCAGCCTGTTTCTGGCGGTGTCCACCGCCAGAAACAGGATGGCGGGAACGGGTGCCGTGGGGCCCCTGGGGGCCCCTGCACTACCCATGCCACTGGCATGGGCAGTGCAGGGGCCCCCTAACAGGGCCCCACAAAGATTTTCACTGTCTGCTTTGCAGACAGTGAAAATCGCAACGGGTGCCACTGCACCTGTCGCACTCCTACAACTCCGCCGGCTCCATTCCGAGCCGGCTTCGTTGTTGAAGGGGCTTTCCCGCTGGGCCGGCCGGCGGTCTTCTGGCGGTCGCCCGCCGGCCCAGCGGGAAAGCCGGAATGGCCGCCGCGGTCTTTCGGCGGGAACCGCTTGGCGGGCGGCGACCGCCGACCACCGCGGTCAGAATGACCGCCATAATCTAGTTATTTTTGGCTGGTGACTACTAGAGCCCGTTTCTTGAAGAACTGATTGCACTGGTGCCAATGAGTATTCTGGGAGCTCCGTGAGAAGTGCAATGCCTCGTACATACTGTATGTGATAAAATGACTGGAGTGCGGAAAAGAAGCTCTTGGAACACAGAAATGGCTTAGATTTGTGCAGTAATGTGACCTTGGACCATGATGTTTTTTCTTTTTCTACTTGCCTTGATTTATGCATCTCTGTAACTGCAGAAGCATGCAAATTAATTTAAGATATGTTAAATTGCCTTCTGATGTATAAGTGAAATTACCTCACAGTGGGCGAAATGATCAAATAGTGGGGACTTTAGTAGACGCGTGCCTTTTGATTATTCGTATTTGTTCCCATTGTGGTGTGTGCAATTGTGTGTCGCAAAAATTCACTTACAGAGTTTGCAAACATTTGGAAAGAAAGGTTCTCATCAGAAAATGACAATTTTGTGAAGCACGGCCATTAAGCATGTCGTTTGCTTCTCTCTAGACTGGATTACAGCCAGAACTACAGGAGAAAAACACAAAATGCAGCCAATATCAGCTTTAGTACATCTCATTATATGCAGGAGCAGATGGTTGGACAACTACATTTGGAAACCTTCAGAGGTCAAACAGCTGTACGTAGCTGACATACATATAGCTGGAACAGGTGCATTTAACTATACAGCTGCACGAATGTACAGTTTAAAATGTCAACAAAAACAGCGCAGTATAGCTAATGTGTTTACTCAGATAGCACGTTTGAGACTCTTATTCAAGTATTTAATTATATCATTCGCTTTGCATATTAATATGGCTCTTTTTGTGTGATACTATTGGCTGATCGTGTTTTTCAGAAACAAATGGTACCATGGCTTTTTCCAGTCAGAGAATAATTCAAGAAAAAATATAAGAAAACTCAATGCAATGTTTATTATTGTAATATGGGGAGCAAAGTAAAACGTTGGAAATTATGAAGAATGCTCTATTTTTGCATTCATATCATAGGTCAGGTGCTGGGCTGTTTGTACAGCACTTGCTCTATTTGTCAGACTGTGTCCCTCCTAGTCATGGGCTGCAAAATAAAATCCATTGTTGAATTGAAAGGGCCATATTTACAAGGCCCATGACGAAGTGTGGAGCAGCTAGTGCTTGTTGTGCTGCCCTGTGCCACAAAGAAAGGGCAGAAATGTGCCGTATCTACAAGATACAGCGCATTTCTGTCTTCTTCTCCTGCGCTGGCGCACAAATTGCTGCCATGCGCCAACGCAGGCATCTATGCACCATGGTGCAAGGGTGCCGGCGCTGTGGTGATGATTGTTTTTCTGCAGGAAATTGTCATTTTGGCCCTGATACATTAAGGGTTTGACCGAAAGTAGTAGCTTTTGCACATTGCTAAGATGCAACACAATCATTTGTGGGTTATGACAGATGTGCAAATCAACCAACACGTCAAATTGCCTAAATACATACAAAAGCAACTTGAAAGGTGGATGCAAAGCAGGTCTTTAGTTCAAACTTTAGCTATGTGGCTTCCAAGGAGCAGCAACATAATTCCTGTGATCCGAATTGCAAACAAATGATACATTAAAGGCCTATTCCTATCTTTGGAGTGATTTATTTTTTTATTTTTTGAGATTCATAGACTCCCCAAGGTGCATGCATGGAACGCTACAAAATACATACATTCCCAAACATGTATGTGTTCATCCTAACACTTCTCCTGCATATTGTCTGTGGTAGAGTACGTAAGTTCCAGGTGATCTGACTGCATTTTTTTTCTTTGCCTGCAAAACTATTTTCCATTTGAGGCAACCTCTTCCCTTACATGCCTTAAAAATAGGCAAATTTCCCACATTATTTGCTAAATTGTGCCACCTTTTTCGAGTTTTTGTTTGTGTATCCCCACAAAGTTCAGACTTTGTATGTGTCCTTAATATTACCTTTCCCTTCCTCTGAGAACACTGATATTTACACCCCTCTATCACATTTATGATTGTAGAAAATCCTGACTGTCGGCAAATTTCGTACAGGTGAATGTGGCATGTGCCCATAAACATTTGAAAACCCTGAATCTGTAAAACAAGATCCACTGTTTGCGGTTGTTTCCTACACACTTACCAGACAAATTAGACATATGAAATAGTGCAAACTTGGGTGCCTGTATAACTTGCATCCCAATGCACTTCAGCCATTGTTTCTGTGTGCACGTACTTCCTGATCATGGTTATTGGTGCTTTATTGTGCTATCCAGTGCACTAAGAGAAACTATGGGGCAGATTTAAGGAATGTGGCTTGCACACAGTGCAGCTCCACTTTTCTTGAGCCCCTTAGTGGTACCCTACCTCGACCATGTGTACGCTGTATTTAAAAATATGGCCCACAATGGCACATAGTAGGGGGCAGTGGTGTCCTTTTTTGACGCTATTGATGTACTCTGCAGGAGTAGCGCCAACATTTTGAAAATTTTGGCACTACACCTGCAGAGTACATAGGGGCCCATTATAAATAATTTTATGCCCCACTTTCAATGCCTGGTCTGATTAGGCGTTAAAATGCAGAGACAAATGGTGTATGGAAATGTTTTAGATTTCCTTGCACCATTTTTACGGCCCCTCTAATGAGGAAACACCCCCCATGCATACATTATGTTAGGCGCAGGCATAATGTGGTGCAAGGGTTTACAAAGTGGCGCAATGCATGCATTGTGCCCCTTTATAAATATAGGGCAGGGAACATGCCACTTTAGTGCCATCTTCCCGTCAAATAAATGACGCTAGGGTGGCTCGAAGGTGGTGCTGTGGGCTCTTAAATATGCCCCTATTTGTGCGAAACAGGCACAAATATCAGTTGTGCATGTTGGGGCTGATACACAAATTATTTTTGCAGTTGAAGACTCTAAAATGATGAAAGTCACAGTCTTTCATACAGAAACAGGCAAGTCACTATGTGCAAAAGACACGTTGTGAGCCAGGAATATCTTAGAGACTGATAACGATCGAGTAGGACGGGGCTTGAAAGTGGTACCCCTCCTTGTCCTGAATTTTAATGAAATGTATCCGGGTTTTTGTAATGCAATTGATGCCTGGGTGAAATTTTATTTGCGGTGGAGTAATCAGAGTGATTTGGTAATTTTGCTTTACTGTTGTGTTGTGAATTTACCTAAAAGTACACAGTTATGTCCACTCGTGTCATTTAATGTAATTTGAAGGAAAAAAGCCTACCGCAAGAACACAGAAACAGAGCAGAAACTGGCAGATACAGTTCGCCTTTTGTTGCATTTAGAGCTATTTCCTTAGTGCAAAATGCGTCCTTGGGTCTATTTTGGACATGAGGATGCATTTTGCACTGAAAAAATGCAGTTAAATGCAGGGTCATGGTCTTCGCGTAATTCTACATAATCCTGCATAACTGTGCTGTAATTGTTTTGTAATACCCTGTGAATGGCTGTGAAAGGAGCTGTGGACTTCTGAGAGGGGCAGCGGACCTCTGTCCTTGCATTCACATTCAGTCAATGCAACTTCTTTTAAATTTAAAGGTATAAGAGTTGCTTTACAAAAAAAAGTTGGTGTTGGGTGAATGACCATGGGTTATCATTTAATAGTCCCATAACTTACTAACTGCTCCCACAATGCCAAATTCACATATTCATAAGTTCAAAGCTGTTGCATGGAGACATCTTCCTCTGTTCAAATAATATACCATCTCCTGAAAAAACTTGGAATCAGATCAAAATATTGTAACCATGGGTGGGCATAAATTGCATAATGATGTGTACTAGCATCATTACACATAATTCTTGCTTCATATAGAGGAATGAGACAGGAGTTTCTGACTCTGTTTGAATGGGCTTTGGTCATGCAAAAGGTGAGTACATCAGTTACAGGTCAAAATGAAAGCGGGGAGGCAAAGTAATGAGTGTGCAAAAAACACCACCTGCATAGCAATTCACCTTAATAAATAGGGTCCATTAGCCCCAACTTACTTGTGCAGAGTTAATAATCAGATGGAAGAATAACCATGATGCCGATCTTATTTGCATTGTTTTTTTTTATGAAGCCACTTGCATAAGTTGGGACTTTAACCTGTTGCAATGGCATGCATATTCAAGCACTAGAGATTAAACAGACACAAAACCAATACAAATGCCTGTTAGGGGACGAAAACCAATGTTGTTAATTCCTTTGTTTGCACTACCAAGTTATGCCAGGTCACATCAGGTGCTATTTGCCTTGCAAATCATCATGCAATAGATAATAATATGTTTTAAGCATGTAGGAATACATTTGTACACATTCATATTGAAAGTCTGTGCAAAGCACAACACCAGCGCAAACATAATTTGCAAAGGGATGTTGTTCCAGGTAGCACATTTGAGTGTAATTCTGATGCCCAGAAGGATTTGTGAATCGGACCGGGTGCAATGCAGTTAGGCCCTGAGGTCCTCATTTACAAGGTCTTGGCACAGGTCAGCATTGCTAGGATGCTTCCTGCGTTGCTCTGCATCAAAAGGAAAGGGTAGAGATGTGCATTCCTGTCCTTTTCCCCTGTGCTAGTGGACAATGGGCTGTCTGCGTAGTAGAGAAGATTGTTTTTGTGCAGAAAGGGGCACGTTCCTGCACAAAAACAATCAATGGAGGCTTTTTCCTCTATGTGTACTGCAGAATGCAGCACACATGGAAAAAGGAAAAATTAGGAGAAATAAAGTTATTTCTCCAGGTTACGCCTCACCTCGGGAGACATAGGCTTTTGACATATTTCCTGGTTTACAAAATCTTGTGAATCTGGGAATATCGCAGTGTCAGGCAACGCAATGACTTGCACTGCATTTGCCTCAATCCATATCTACAAGGCCATGAAAAGCCAGGCAGGAAAGCTTTACATGGCCTTGTAGATTTGGCTCTGTGTGTGTGCGCTACATAAGTGTCACAATAGTGGGGCTTGTAAATAATCACATCAGGTGTTTGGTCCCGTTGTTTTAAATGTTCCTGGTAGCAGCAGTCACTGAGCCTATAAGAATTATGAGTTTAGCGGGAACATTACACATGTGTGGTATTCCATCCAGAGTTCTTAAATGATGAAAGCAGGCGAATCCTCACAGTTAGTTTGATTTCGGTATGTTGGTACTAAAAAAGCTTTCTTCCCTCTGAAATGTATGGGTCGACCAGGACCAATAATTTAGCAGAATGGAAATAATATGTACTTTCATGGTATTGAGGTCCTTAAGGTTCCACTTAAGTTCCTTAGGGGCAGATGTACCAAAGGATTTTACCCATTCTGTGTCTATGGGAAAAAGCTTTCGGACATATGGCCCTTAATGTGGCATTTCTCTCCTCTATTCACCATATTTGCTGTACAATAGCACCTTGCAAATCAATCTTTGCCAGCCTGAACTCTTGACCCCTCCCCTCACCTGCATCTTGTTGGCAGACTGCTTTTTTTGTTTTCATACAAACGTCAAGTGCACCAGATTGTTTGTTGTGCTCTGCTGTCAACATTGAATTTTAAAATGGCTCAACATGCTCCAGTGCTTTCATTAATTGTGATACTTTATCACTTTACTCAGTCGCTGTTGTAACTGGACTACTCCTTTCAGATAGCATTAGCCCTGTAACAACAATTTAATTTAAAGACCTACTCAGCGGAATAATTTAAAGTCGCCAAGTAAATGTTATTAGGTAAGTGCATAGCAATCTCAGTCACTTCATACTCAAAGTACTGCTTTTAGAAGACAAGTCTATTAGGGAAACATAGCAGCTAAGATTACAAATCAGTGTCCCGGATGGCTCATTGACTACTTGACCCCTGCATCCTCTGCTATTTTCACATTTTTTAATTAAAGCTTACAAAACCCACCAAGGTGACCCTGTTGATCTGTAGAAGGTCAAAGGCTGCAGCTACGGAAATAATTTGTCAATCACGTGTAAAATTAAGCTCCTAGCAGGGCTGCGCAGCTGTACACAGTAAACGCTCGGCTGCACTTGGCCGAGCACGGGATATCTATATTATTAAACACAATACACCGTAGCATAGAGGGCATTCATTGGCTTATTTTCAAGTGCCAGGGAACATATTTGTACAGTGCACACGTGACATTTTTTCTAACAAACTCTTACGTTTAGCATGAAAACACTGGAAGAACTGGTTTGGGAACATCAAGCAGCCCTGGACAAATATACTCTCACGGCCAATAGTCACTGAATGAACGTCAGGTACTGAGATGTGTAACCCAAGATATTTGTTTTAAATTAAGGAGCCAAATGGTTCAATTATAAATAACTCAATTACATTAAGGAAAATATGATATATTTCTAGATAACTCCTTGATTATGGCATTCTTCCAGCCAATAAATGTTGTTCACTTTGTTCAGTTGCTCATAGAAACGATGTTACAGATGACATCACAAATTCCATCATACCTGACATTTGTGCAGTGTTGATTCGATTAAGAGTGCCGGTCTGCCTGTCTTCGTGATCAGTGAGAACAGGAATTGACTTCCCAGGGCGGCTGGATTTAAGCCTGGCCAGAGGTAATCCATCCATGAGGTGCATAGCCAAAGTCCTTGCACAGTGGGTATGCCAATACCGGAGCCAAGCACCATGGGGCCAGATGTATCAACTGATTTTGCACTCGCAAACTGCGAAATCGGCCGTTTGCGAGTGCAAAATCGGGGTCTGCAATGCATCAAGGGCCAGATGTATCAAAAAACCAAATTGCATTTCTTAAATAGCGAATTTTAAGAAATCGCTATTTAAGAAATGCAAAATGGTATGTATGATTTTTGAGATTCGGTAATAGCGATTTCTTAAAATTCGCAAATGCTATTACCGAATCGCAAATAGAGAATCCAACTCCATTTGCACCTATGGGCCTGCTGCAAATGGTTTTGCATTTCCTAAATTGCGAATTCCAGTTAGGAATTAGCAATTTAGGAAATGCAAATCCCAGGGTGCTGGGGGCATAAGGCCCCCTCTGCTGCACCCCAAAAATATTTTTACGGACATGTGAAGCACACACATGCCTTAGGGGCATGTGTGCACTACATATCAATTTTAAAATGCATTTAAAATTAATTTTTAAAATTTGCACATGGTTACCACCAAACTTTTTTTGGTGGTAATTGCATTTCCTAAATGCCCAATTCGCATTTAGGAAATGCTTGATACATGTGCTTAAGAAATCGCAAATAAGGATTCCTTATTTGCGATTTCCTATTTAGAGAATCGCAATTTGCGATTCTCTAAATGGGGTCGCAATTTTAAGGAATCGCTATTTTAGCGATTCCTTAAAATTGCACTGCGAATGTCTTTCATACATTCTGAAAGGCATTTTTGCATTCGCAAACGGCCAATTCGCAAAATCCAGGTTGCAAAGCAATTCTGCAAAAAAACGCAAATTGCTATTTTTTCACGGAATGGTATTTTGCACTTGCAAAATACCATGACCTGCAACCAGGTGGTAACCTGGTGCAAAATTTAAAAATGCAGTACAACTGCATTTTTAAATTAAATATGTAAAGCACACATGCGCTTTTGGCACGTGTGTACTTTAAAAAAAAAAATGTGGGTGCAGGAGAGTGGGCCTTAGGCCCCCAGCACCCTGGCCCTTTGAATTTCCCAAATTCCCAGCCTGTTGGCGGTGCTTCCGCTGCCCTCCGCCCTGGCGGTCAGAGACTGCCAGGGTTGGAATGAGGGCCTTTATCCAGTGGGATATGTCCACTTGGAGGGTGGGCCCTGTGCTTGACCGAAGGAGAGGTGATATTTTATAATAAGACATAAATGCGCATCACAGCGCAACACCAGCAAGTGCAGACACTGTTTACACAAAGTGTCATTACGGTTCCAAAACAAAATCTAAAAAAACCACTAAGGGGCTCATTCTGAGCCACCGCGGTCAATAGACCGCGGGGATCATTTTGACTTTCCCGCTGGGCCGGCGGGCGATCGCCAGAAGATTGCCCGCCGGCCCAGCGGGAAAGCCCCTGCAACGAGGAAGCCGGCTCCGAATGGAGCCGGCGGAGTTGAAGGGGTGCGACGGGTGCAGTGGCACCCGTCGCAATTTTCACTGTCTGCATAGCAGACAGGTAAAATCTTTGTGGGGCCCTGTTAGGGGGCCCCTGCACTGCCCATGCCAGTGGCATGGGCAGTGCAGGGGCCCCCAGGGGCCCCACGACACCCGTTCCCGCCATCCTGTTCCTGGCGGGTTTTACCGCCAGGAACAGGATGGCGGGAAGGGGGTCGGAATCCCCATGGCGGCGCTGGAGTATTCTCTGGCCCAGGGGAAATCCGGCAGAAAACCGCCGGATCCCCTTTTCTGACCGCGGCTTTACCGCCGCGGTCAGAATGGGCACTGAAGCACCGCCAGCCTGTTGGCGGTGCTTCCGTTGCCCGTGGCCCTGGCGGTTTAGGACCGCCAGGTTCAGAATGAGGGCCTAAATGTGTTGTTATGTTGTGAGAAATTGGGTTGTTAGTTGATGGGGTTTGATGGGGGTGAAACCCTACTCAAGCAACAGCCACAGTCCTTGTCAGGGTGAAACATAAAAAAAAAAGTCACTAAATTAACCTGTGCTTAACCCTCTGATAGTTTGCCATATAAGCTTCCAAGCTTAACTTAGAGGCAATGTGTAAAGTGCTTATGCATCACATAAACAGTAATAAAGAGAAACCACAACACAAGAAATACACACTAAATTTAGAAAAATAGAGCAAAATTAAAAAAATTATTTGAAACCAAAACAACAATAATCCAATCAGTAGAAATGGACAAATGCAATTAAAATAAATTAAGGTAACTTGCGGTTATCTGGTTGTGCAGGACTGCGTGAAATTCCCTAGTTCAAGACGATCACAATGGACTGTGGACTGGATACAGGGATCGGGTTAGCCTCACTGAAGGAGGTACCTGTTCAAATCTAGATCAAAGACTCCCGTTACCAGTGGAGGAGGTTGTGAGGAGCAGGAAGAGCATGGCAGATGGTTGTCGCTGTCGCACAAATTGCAGGCCAGGCGTCACAGATGGTCACCTCTGTAAGCCGAAGATCCTGTCAGGTATCACAGACGGTCGTTGGTCATTGCTGGAGATAAGTGTTGGTGGTTACTGTGGGCTGTAGAGTGTAGTTCAGATCTCTTGCTGTCAGTCGTCACTGGTGGTCATTGTAGAGGAAAGAGTTGGATTCACCGAAGCTTCACACTGGTGGTTGGTGCAGAGTGCAATATCTTAGTGCAAAGGGGCCCGCTTGTGGTCAATAAGAGCCCAAAACTTCAGAATGTATTCCTTCCTTCAAGCAGAAGCTCAGCTGATACCACACCAAGATTCCAGGACATGAGTGGGAATTCTTGGGGATCAGGAACTCACTCCAGTAGAGGCCAGCAGCAGGGCTCAGACAGTTCCAGTTGCAGGTCCAAGAAGCAGATGAGCTAAGCGGATGCATGGAGACTTCTGGAGCTCAATATGTCCCTGTAGCTCTGAGAAGGAGGTCAGTCAGCTCACTTTTGGAGTCACTTGAGTCTGGGATGAAGCGTGCAGGTCTCGTCTTCCTTCTAAGAAAGCAGAGCAGGCCTCAAACAGCAGGACAGCAGGGCATCCTATTTCTGTAGTATCCACAGGTAGAGGAGTGTACTGAAGTGTGTCTTTGAGGGTCCCCTTTTTATATCTGGTGCCCACTTGGAAATGGGAGAAGCATCTGGAGTTTACCCCTACAGAGGGCTCAAGAATTTCCTGACTCCCTGCCCTGGTCCCAGTCTGTTTAGAAGCCCAGTATGCTAGTGTGAGGACCTTTGTTTGTGAGATTGGTCAGTGTCTTTGAGGTGCAAGTGTGGCAGGTGACAGTTCACCGCCCTACCTGCCAGAGATGGCCTATTATGGCAACACTCAGGCCCTCTATTGTGATGCAGTCTGGAAGGAATACAGAAAGGCCAACCACACCTACTCAAGTGACCCAGGAACAGGTACTATGGGGCATCTTTACAAGCCCCTTGCACTACCGGAGCATCACTTTTTGTGAAGCTCCGGTGGCACAGTGCCCTGCGCTATATTTACAAGGTGGCGTTAAGCCACTTTTTGTGCTTAATTGTGCCTTGTAAATACAGGCCACCCGTCACAGTTTTCTGCAGCTAAGGGACATGCAATAGGTGTTGCTGTGGGTGTACCCACGCAACACACATTGCTTTTTGACACTGCCCCTGATTTACAAGGAACTGTAAATCTGAGGCAGTGCCATAAACTAACACCACTACAGGGGTTTCATTGGAGTGGTACAATGAGAAGAAATATTTTTATTTTTCCTTGTTTTCTGCTCTTTCTATGTGTGCTGCATTTTGCAGCATACATAGAATGAGCAAATTGCCTTTAGTGATTGTTTGTGCAGGAAGGTGTTGTTCCTGTACAAAAACAATCACCCCTGCACATGGCGCAAGGGTTCCTGTGTTGGCACTAGGCAGCTAATTTAGTGCAAAGAAGAACACGCGTGCAGCACCACGTTAAGACATTTTATTGTAAATATGCCATTAAATGTTTGGAACAAGAAAAAGCCAACTATCTAAAAGTTACAATATTTCTTGCAGAACTGTGCTACGCCATTTTCTTTAACTATGCCCCTAAATGTTTAGAATAAGAAAATGCCAACTTTCTAAAAGTGACAGTTTCAGAACTGTGACTTAAAATCTGAATATACCAGTAAAGAGGAATTTAAATTACAATCCTTCAGAGAGCAAACAGGAATTTCCTACCTGCTCCCAATAAAAAACATCACTTACTAAATTTAATTAATAATAATGTAACCCAATATCATCCTATGAGTGAGGAAGGGTTTGCAGTAGTGAAAAACAAATTTAGGAGTTTTTCACAAGCAGGGTATGTAAAACTAAAAAGTACAAGTCCCACTTTTTAGCTGCAGTGCACCCTGCCCTATGAACAGATTAGGTCCTAGCCTAGATGTGGCCTACATGTACTAAAAAGGAAGGTTCAGGCCTGGCAACAGGTTTATTTTTCCAGGTCAAAATGGCAGTTTAAAACAGCACATATAGGCTTCAACAACAGGCCTGAGATATCTTTAAAGTGCTACTTAAGTGGGTGGAACAAACGTTGCTGCAGAATCTGGGTATAGGTAGTACCACTTTACTAGGGGCTTATAAGTAAGTTAAATGTGCCAAATGGGTGTAAGCCAACGTTATCATGTTTAAAGGAGAGAGTGCAATCATTTTAGCACTGTTTGGCAGTGGTAGCGTGCAGAGTCCTAAGGTCAACAGACACAAATTCAGCAAAGCAAGAGGAGTGAAGGTTAAACGTTTGGGGGAAGACCACTCTATTGCTGACAGGTATAATAGTTAATGGTGTGCCATGAAAAGCATGGCATGTTCCCTGTACCATCGTGACGATTCAAGTCATAGTCGGGGGTGCTTTTTCTTATCACTCACTACAATTAAATCAAGCAAAATTCCAGCATCATTAGGATTCATAGTCCCAAATTCCCTTGTTCCCAAACAAGCTCTGGAAGTGCAGATGCACCATTATTGTGCCATACATTGCCAAAAGGTGAGGTGATATTTCATAATAATAAATAAATGAACATGGCAAAACAACACCAGAAAATACCAAAAATTGCAGACACAAACAAATATCTATCACTAATTTACAATGATAAAAGCACAGTTAAAGTGATGTCATGGTTCAAAAGCAAAAATGTAAAAGCTACTAAAATGTGTTAGTTATGGTATTCCATGAAAAGCATAACTTGTGTCATGAAACAGAGTGACCATTCAAGATACACTCGACGGGTGGTGAAGACAAATGCTTATGTTGGATGCATTTCTTTCTGATCACTCACACTACAATTAAATCAAGCACAATGCCACCATCACTTAGACTTCACAGTCCTAAATCCCCATTATCCCCAAAAAATTCTGATAGTGTGGATGCACCATTAATGTACCATACCATGCCAAAAGGCTTACTTACTCTCTTGGTGTCTTTGAGTTTAGAAGACTAATTGCAATATCAGCTCCCACAGGTGGGAAGGGAGGCACATTTTTAAAAGTTAGAGAGTCAGAAAGTGAACCTCAGTACTCGAGTCATTCAGGGTTGGTGCGGAGTTTCCAGCAAGAACCTCAGTTGGGCTTCATGTGCTATAGACCATAGGCACATGAAGTGCATGCAGCATGCACAGAATGCTGACATCACACTAATTTAAAAAAATCTGCGTAATCAGGTGCTGACTTATTTCATTTTCATTTGTGCTTTGGGAACATATCTATGCTCCTGAGCACTGATTCAAGTAGGAAAGGTACAGCTGGAATGGGACATTGCCTCCTTTCCAGGGATCCCTAGTGGATCTTTGTTTGAGAATTGGCATAAAATGGGGATTCACCCAATAGACACCATGTTTTCTCTTTTTGAGTAGAAGCTACCTTTTGGGAAATTTCAAGTTCTCTCCACAAAAAACATACTTTCTACCCCCAGTCCACTGGTGAGGAGATTGGGGTTTTTCCCAATCCGTCCTTTCCAATGGGATAGAAAGCCCATTATGACAGCAGGGATGTACCTAAGAAACAAGCATTGACAAAGACAATAGGCCTAACCTTTGCCAATGTTTTTATTAGCCATGTTGTATAGCTGCTGTGCAGCCTAGCTGAAAGTAAAAACAAGTTAAAAAGTTCTATGACATAGCCAGTTTGTTGCGGGTGGGATGGAAAGTAACATGGGGAGATGGCATATGGTGGAGCAACACGGACTGTGGATGAAAAGTGTTTTTTGCAGGCAGGGAGATGAAAGGCAATATGGGGGGGCAAGCCTAGGGCAACGCGGACAATATCAGGAGGAAGAAAGATGCTGAGAGCAGCCTCTACTTTGATGGCAAGTGGGAGGCCTTTAAGGTGGTAATTTGCAGTGAGTACCTACAGAACCTGGTGGGGGTCCATCTCAGCATCCAACCTGATCTTGTGGCTGCCGAGGGAAATATATGGAGACCAAACATAGAGCAACATCAAATCCCTGTCTTCTGTCCTCTTTGAACCCTCTCCAGGAGGTAGAAGCCTGACTGGTAGATCATTTTCGCTGTTTAGGCTATGCCAGGTGCCTGGTTAGGATGCATGCAGAGAGGGACAGATCTGGTAAACTGTAAGCATGACTTGTCAACAGGAGCACACACCATCACCTGTCACTGCCATTCATTCTCCAGTTTGGGGCCTTCTCTATGCACAAAAAGAAACCCATGATGCATTCACTCTCTATTATGCAGATCTCTACCGTCTCCTTCCGGAGTGACCACCCTTGGCCCTCAAAGCTTTCCTGCGATATACTTGCTTCCATAACCTTTGTCAGATGGAGCAGAGGGAACTCAAAGACTCCATCAAAGCCCAGGAGATGGGGATAGCAATTACATTGTTAGCTTCTAGCAAATTGCCTGGGACAGACAGCTTCCTCTCTGAGTACTATAAGATGTTCCTGGGAACATTGACCCTTAGGCTCCTCTAGCTACATGAGGAGGCACTGGAATCCTCACCTGCACTCTCAGGGAGGCATCTATATTCTCATTACTAAAGCTGGACTCTGTGTCTTGTTGCCCCATTCTAATTAAGACTATAGATTATAAAATACTGGTACTGGTCTGCAGTGTCAAGCTGCTTTTACCTCAATTAATTCATGGGCACAAGAATGCCTTCATCCCGGGGAGGAATAACTCACCATATGTACATTGTCTATTTCGTATTAAGTAAGCTGTTTGTAAAAACTGGAATACAGCGATGGTCCTAATGTTAGATATCCACAAGGGTTCCGACTCCCTCAGCTAGGATTACCTTTTTTAGGTCCTGGCAAAGTTCCGCCTTGGGATTCCAGATGAAATTGTTGGTGGACCGATTCCTGTACATCTCCCCTATGGCCAGGACATGTGTTGAGGAATCATTTTGGACTGAGATTGGCTGCAGCACTTGGCAGGGGTTTCCGTTCTCTTCCCTCTTCCTGTTTGCCTTGGCAATGGAGCTCCTACCCTCCAGTGCATGGATCAAAGGGGCTCATAGGGGCATACCATTATTTGATGGCATTCACACAATTTTGCTTCATGGCAACTATGTCTTTCTTTACATTTGGGATGTCACAATGGAGATCACCTTGGTAACAAGGCTCCTAGTGGACTTTGGCCATGTGTCAGCATTGCTAGTTAGTTGGAATAAATCCTGCTTGTTCCCCTTTGCACTGACAGGTGTGATAGACCACGTAGATTTGGGGAGAGGTCCAATCCGATGGGAATATACAGTATTTCTTCACTTGGGAGTCCATATTTATCATGCCACCTGTACCTGAAACAAGATCATTTACTGGTGTTAATGGCATCTCTTCATGCAAAGATCCCATTCAGGTCATCCACCCCCTCTCAGTAGTAGGATGGGTGGCAATAGCTAAAATGGTGGTTCTCGTCCTGATGCCAACATTATTTTTGTTAACCTTCTAATTCCCATTCCATGATCATTTTTTGAGAGCTTCATGCTCATTTCGGGGACCTATTTTGGCATAACCCACATAAAAGGGTGACCCTGACAAAGCTTCAGCTCCCCACAGAGCAAAGGGGCCTAGGGCCTCCGAATTTCAAGCACTGTAATTTGGCAGCCCAACTGCAGTGGCTGTTCTGTTGCTGGTGGGCAGCTTTGTGGTTGATGTGAGGTCCCTCAGCCTCTTCTAACAGGTGTTTCCCTCCTCCACTTTATCCATGCTGGTAATTATTTCTCTGATGTGTATTGATGCTTTTGCCATCCATGGGAGGCAAAATGGGAAACAAATAAACAATATCTCCCCCTGAGTCACAGAAATACATTCTTGGTCTGAGGGGTTAGTGTGCAGGACAGCACCCAACACATATGTATTTTTTTAATAAGGTCTCTGGTGTCTAGTTGGCTTCTAGCCACCCTGGGGCAGAACGATTGACATGTTCCTGGATCACTGAGGGGACCTATGCTGTGTACCATAGGCTGCTTTCCCCAAAATATGCCCTGGTACTCTGAAACGGGCCCCTCACCTGGTCATTTTCAATCAGGAATCCACTCAGGAGAGGCACCATTAAGAAGGGAGGGACTCTCCTTTGCAAAAGTAAGTCTATCATTGAAGTCAGATGTACGAGACTGAGCTATGTCCTGAGCACTAGACAGAGTGAAAATAGAGAGAGACAAAATACTTCTTCTTCTTTCACTTTCTTAAGTGAAGATGTCAGGCAATTGTTACGACTCTGTCGTCCCATATCTAGGGGGCGCTGTAAGGGGACTGTCGGAAGCCTGGGAATCACCTTAAACACTTATCTACAGTCCCTTGCTGACTCCTGTTTGTTTCTCTTTTCTCCATGGTACACTTGTTTAGTACTACACTTGCTTCCTGGGACTGCAAATCCCATAATGCACAGCCTGGTAGTCAGGAAAGCCTGGATTCTGTTTCCCATTGTTTTCTATGGGAGAAGTCCAGTTGCTGGATCCTCTCTATCAGGACTTGCAAGTGTCTGAAACTACACACACCTGAGACCTCTCCTCTGCAGCCCAGCTTGGAACTGCTTATAAGCAGCCATTTCCTCAAGATCCGCGTTGTGCATTGGAGTTTGATTCCTTTGTGTTACAGACCCTTGTCGGATGGTGTTCCAGTTTTGTTCCTGTGCTGTTCCAGCTTGATCCTGTTTCCTGTTTCTCTGCCCTGTTCCTGATTGTTCCAGACAGAGTCTGCCCCCTATCTCTTAGCCTTGTACCTGTTTGTTTCTTCCAGAGCCTGCTCCCTGTTTCTCTGCCCTGCTCCTGCCTTGTTTCAGCCTGAACCTGCTCTCTGTTTCCCAGTCCTGTTTACTACTCATTCCTACTCCCTGTATTCCAGTCCTGTCCTTGCCTGTTCCAGCCAGAGCCTGCTCTCAGTTTCCCAGTCCTATCTCTGTTTGTTCCAGCCAGATGTTTGCACCCTGTTTTCAAGTCCTAGTCCTGCCTTTACTTCAGCCTAAACCTGTTCCCAGTTCTTGCCTCTGCCTCTTTGTTTGTCCCCTTCTGTTTCTTCTAGGTTCTTTGTGTCTGGTAAGTGTTCTATCAGTCTTCACCAGTGTATAAGTGTCCTCCTTTGTACTGGGGTTGGCTCCTGGTTTCCAGGAGGCAATTCCAGCCCCCATCCTTGTCTAGTGTTATACGTTGTCTTTCGTGCCTAACAGTGACAGTGTGCTATTGCTGTTTTCTCAGGAATCGCCACTGTGTTTCCAGCTGGACCCACAAGAGCGTGTCCTGTGTATGTAAGTACTATCCTTGTTTGTGCTCTAGGGTCCAGAGACAAAATCACTTCTGCTGCCTCCTTTCTATGGGGCTGGCAGGGTGACTATCTGTAAGAGCAAACTGCACGGAGGCATTGAGATTCCCTGTCACAGTGGGAGGTTCTGCGCCTTACTTTGTGTACAACCCCAGTGTGTTTGTCCACTTGTAATCCGTTTCCTATTTGTTCACACAATGGTTGCTCTGCTTTTACTTTCCTGTTTCCTGTGTCTGTCCATAGCTGTCCTTTCCGTGTATGCCTTTAGCTGCTCATTTGCCCCAGTACACTACCTCTTTAGGATATTCGGTGACCTCAAGGGGTGTTCCAACCAGAGTCCTGGTCAGACCCGCCCAAAACCGTGACAGAATGCACGACCAAAACATTCAAGCTCCCCTGGCAGTAAAGGCACACACAAACCTAAAGGGCTTTCCTATCATGTTAAGACACCCCTTTCTAAACCTATACATTATCTGAAGACCTCTAAAAGAGGCCTTAGTTTAAAGGATAGACTTGTTTAAGAAAATCAAAGATTGCAAATTCAGTACTACATTGCGTGGCTTGCTGATCCATCAATGTTCAACTATTATCATATCTGTGATTATGACCCCCAATCCCTGTCTGTAGAAGAATTACAAAGAAATAATGAGTTTTTGGAGATTCTATTGCCTCAAACAGGGGAGAATGGTCCTAACAGTGAAAGAGCTCTTGCTACCTATGCACAATACACTTACTCTCAAGAAAAACTGGTTAATTCCTTGCCTCATGCTAGTGCATCCCAAGTTCACCTCCAGGACTCTGCCAAAACAAAGAACCCTGACAGTGTTCAAGAAGCCACACTAGGGATTCCCTTGTTTTCTGTTGAGTGCTTCAGCCCATCTAGGCCAGTTTCTCAGAATTCAAAGTACAGTGCTGACTCTTATAAAGACCCACCAGTCCCTCAGAGCTTTCAAGTCAGCAGGATACACTCTGTATCAAAGGGATCAGTAAAGACTGTGGGATTCCTTAGTTCAACTCAAAAGGCTTGTGCTCTTCCCAAACTGGATGATAATACCCCAGTCTCAATCCCTAAAAGCTCTGCTAAACCCTTTTCTATTCTGAGTGGGTTTGATAACAATATGGACATACACACACTAAAAGAGCAGTTTTGGCAGATTAAAAGGCAGATATTGGACTTCTATGATGAATATGTTGTAACATACACAAGAAATCGTGCACGTGGGCTCTTTTCATCAATGCATATTTCACTGTTGCCAGAGCCAGACATTCTGTTTATCTGTAAGGTAGAAGAAGTAACAGAGCAGCTGATGGAAACTACTGCAAGGCAATTTGAAAACCTGAAAAAAGAAAATGATCACCAGCTTTGGCTTAAAGAACAGGATGCTACTTTGTGTGCCTCTCCAAAGACTTCTATAGAGCAGATTGTCCCTTCTATTAATGACAGTCATAAGACAGCTCCAGTTTTAAATATATCAGCCTCTTCTTCAGACTCTCTCTCAGCCTGTAGTTCTCCAGTGAAAATTCCTGTACAGTTGACTGAATCTCTGACATCTCTGGGAATTTGACACCTCTTGATTCAAAGGATGGATCAGAGTCTTCAGAAGGAAGTGTCTCAGCCCCTCTATCAGAACAAATAAAGAAAAAGGAAGAAGAGTGTTCTGATGCAGACACCAATAGCTACACCTTAAGAAACCAAGATATGACTTTACTGGAGATTAATGGCAAGTTGTGCAACAGTGTTGAAGAATCTGAATCTAGTGATGACAGTGGTTCCTGCCTTGCCGTGAACAAACCCGCAGATAGTGCTGTTCAAATGGCGCACACACGAGAATTTTCAGATTGTGGGGATACTCCTGCCCTTTCAAACAATATCATAGAATTTTCAGATAATGAAGAGACAGTTCCTGTTTCAAATGAACGAATGGATTTTTCTGACCGTGAAGAAATACCCACAATTACTAAGAATGTAATGGACTTCTCAGAAAGTTTAAAAATCTCTTCTGTGTCAAAGCAAACCGTGGAGATTTCAGACAAGGAAGAAAGCCAGCAATCTGAAACTAAACAGCCTGTCATAAGAAATTAGAGTCTTCTCCTAGAACTGGACACAGTTGCAGCCTCAACCGCTGATCCTGACTTACTGTCCCTTGCCACTGTGTATCTTGTTTCCAGCTCAACGGTTACTGAAGAACAGATCTTTGATCTACCGTTATCTGATCTTGATGTGAAACCAGCCACACCAATGTCACCTGCTGTGTCCCTGAAATTAAAGACTCCTGAAAACCAGCAATCTGAAACCGAAGCTCAAGTACTGAAAGATGTAATATTTCCCACTTAAACTAAAGACTTGAATTTGAATCTTGTATTCGAAGATCTGATGATAAGTACTGTTCTTAGTGTGTTATTGCAAGAAACCATCATCAATTCAAAGGCTAGAGCTGAAAATTTAGGTAACAGTGTAAAGGTGATTTCTGAAGAGACTCCAGTTCTATTTCTTTCCAAAGAACAACCTTTTAATGTTAACAGAGTTGAAGATCAACTACCTGTAGTAGAAACGCCTTGCAAAGAAACCATTTCTGATACCACAAACACACCACAGAGCACTTGCGATGAAGAAATCCCAGTCTTGTCTGAAGATCACCCTAAAGAATTAGTTTGTGGAACTTCTACATTTTTAGATGTTAATCCAGTTTCTAAAGACATGAAAACTCTTGTTGCTCCTGAATTTGATACTCCGAAGTCATCCAAGATGAAAGAAAATTCTGACTTTTTCATGTATACCTTGAGAACACCAGTTACCTATGTCTCCCAAGTCTCTATGCTTTGCAAGCCTCAGACCACAACCATTGCAAATACTGCTGCAGAAACTGACATATCCTGCTTGTCGGAAGGTGTTACAGACCTGACAGTTACTAATACGCCAATTATCTCCTCCAAAGAAGAAAGTATTGAACAGGAACTAATGTCATACAGAATACCGCCCATAATGTCATTCCAGATCTCCTTGCTCCTGAATCCACTTCACCAGAAACCAACTCCATGCACTCCTCCCATATCACTCGAACAATAAAGAGGAAAGACATCGAAGCCCATATGGGTATTAATACATGCTTTGCTCATTGGAAGATTCACCTATGGCAGGACTGTAAACTTATCCACCAAGGTTGGTGTTGGATTTTCTTGCTGTGGCTTTTGCTCTTCAACTTTTTTCAGCCAAAGGATGGCCTTCTCTTCTTGAGCAGACTGGTGGGAGGCGGTATACTGTTACGACTCTGTCATCCCATTTCTAGGGGGTGCTGTAAGGGGACTGTCGGAAGCCTGGGAATCACCTTAAACACTCATCTAGAGTCCCTTGCTGACTCCTGTTTGTTTCTCTTTTCTCCATGGTACACTTGTGTAGTACTACACTTGCTTCCTGGGACTGCAAATCCCATAATGCACAGACTGGTAGTCAGGAAAGCCCAGATTCTGTTTCCCATTGATTTCTATGGGGAAGCCCAGTTGCTCCTTTTCACTGGATCCTCTCTATCAGGACTTGCAAGTGTCTGAAACTACACACACACCTGAGACCTCTCCTGTGCAGCCCAGCTTGGAACTGCTTATAAGCAGCCATTTCCTCAAAATCCGCTTTGTGCATTGGAGTTCGATTCATTTGTGTTACAGACCCCTTGTCGGATGGGGTTCCAGTTTTGTTCCTGTGCTGTTCCAGCTTGATCCTGTTTCTTGTTTCTCTGCCCTGCTCCTGATTGTTCCAACCAGAGTCTGCCCCCTATCTCTTAGCCTTGTACCTGTTTGTTTCTTCCAGAGCCTGCTCCCTGTTTCTCTGCCCTGCTCCTGCCTTGTTTCAGCCTGAATCTGCTCTCTGTTTCCCAGTCCTGTTTACTACTCATTCCTACTCCCTGTATTCCAGTCCTGTCCTTGCCTGTTCCAGCCAGAGCCTGCTCTCAGTTTTCCAGTCCTATCTCTGTTTGTTCCAGCTAGAAGTTTGCACCCTGTTTTCAAGTCCTAGTCCTGCCTTTACTTCAGCCTGAGCCTGTTCCAAGTTCTTGCCTCTGCCTCTTTGTTTGTTCCCTTCTGTTTCTGTTTCTTCTTGGTTCTTTGTGTCTGGTAAGTGTTCTATCAGTCTTCACCAGTGTATAAGTGTCCTCCTTTGTACTGGGGTTGGCTCCTGGTTTCCAGGAGGCAATTCCAGCCCCCATCCTTCTCTAGCGTTATACGTTGTCTTTCGTGCCTAACAGTGACAGTGTGCTATTGCTGTTTTCTCAGGAATCGTCACTGTGTTTCCAGCTGGACCCACAAGAGCGTGTCCTGTGTATGTAAGTACTATCCTTGTTGGTGCTCTAGGGTCCAGAGACAGAATCACTTCTGCTGCCTCCTTTCTATGGGGCTGGCAGGGTGACTATCTGTAAGAGCAAACTGCACAGAGGCATTGAGATTCCCTGTCACTGTGGGAGGTTCTGCGCCTTACTTTGTGTACAACCCCAGCGTGTTTGTCCACTAGTAATCCATTTCCTATTTGTTCACATAAGGGTTGCTCTGCTTTTACTTTCCTGTTTCCTGTGTCTGTCCATAGCTGTCCTTTCCGTGTATGCCTTTAGCTGCTCTTCTGCCCCAGTACACTACCTCTTTAGGATATTCAGTGACCTCAAGGGGTGTCTGTAGGAGGCTGGACTGGCTTGTAGTGAGTACCTAGGGGTACTTAAACCTTGCACCAGGCCCAGTTATCCCTTATTAGTGTATAGGGTGTCTAGCAGCTTAGGCTGATAGATAATGGTAGCTTAGCAGAGCAGCTTAGGCTGAACTAGGAGACGAGTGAAGATCCTACAGTACCACTAGTGTCATATGCACAATATCATAAGAAAACACAATACACAGATATACTAAAAATAAAGGTACTTTATTTTTATGACAATATGCCAAAAGTATCTCAGTGAGTACCCTCAGTATGAGGATAGCAAATATACACAAGATATATGTACACAATACCAAAAATATGCAGTATAGTATTAGAAAACAGTGCAAACAATGTATAGTTACAATAGGTTGCAATGGGGACACATAGGGATAGGGGCAACACAAACCATATACTCCAAAAGTGGAATGCGAACCACGAATGGACCCCAAACCTATGTGACCTTGTAGAGGGTCGCTGGGACTGTAAGAAAACAGTTAGGGTTAGAAAAATAGCCCACCCCAAGACCCTGAAAAGTGAGTGCAAAGTGCACTAAAGTTCCCCAAAGGACATAGAAGTCGTGATAGGGGAATTCTGCAGGAAAGACACAAATCAGCAATGCAACAACGATGGATTTCCAAATGAGGGTACCTGTGGAATAAGGGGACCAAGTCCAAAAGTCACAACCAAGTCGGAGATGGGCAGATGCCCAGGAAATGCCAGCTGTGGGTGCAAAGAAGCTGCTACTGGACAGTAGAAGCTGAAGATTATGCAGGAACGACAAAGGCTAGGAACTTCCCCTTTAGAGGACGGATCTCGCATGCCGTGGAGAGTTGTGCAGAAGTGTTTTCCTGAAGAAAGACCACCAACAAGCCTTGCTAGCTGCAAATCGTGCAGTTAGGGTTTTTGGATACTGCTGTGGCCCAGGAGAGACCAGGATGTCGCCAATTGCGTCTGGGGACAGAGGAGGCGTCGAGCAAGATAAGGAGCCCTCTCAGAAGCAGACAGCACCCGCAGAAGTGCCAGAACAGGCACTACAAATTGTAGTGAAACGGTGCTCACCCAAAGTTGCACAAAGGAGTCCCACGCCGCCGGAGGACAACTTAGGAGGTCGTGCAATGCAGGTTAGAGTGCCGTGGACCCAGGCTGGAATGTGCACAAAGGATTTCCGCCGGAAGTGCACGGAGGCCGGAGTAGCTGCAAAAGTCGCGGTTCCCAGCAATGCAGTCTGGCGTGGGGAGACAAGGACTTACATCCACCAAACTTGGACTAAAGAGTCACTGGATTGTGGGAGTCACTTGGACTGAGTTGCTGGATTCAAGGGACCTCGCTCGTCGTGCTGAGAGGAGACCCAGGGTACCGGTGATGCAGTTCTTTGGTGCCTGCGGTTGCAGGGGGAAGATTCCGTCGACCCACAGGAGATTTCTTCGGAGCTTCTAGTGCAGAGAGGAGGCAGACTACCCCCACAGCATGCACCACCAGGAAAACAGTTGAGAAGGCGGTAGGATCAGCGTTACAGAGTTGCAGTAGTCGTCTTCGCTACTTTGTTGCAGTTTTGCAGGCTTCCAGCACGGTCAGCAGTCGATTCCTTGGCAGAAGGTGAAGAGAGAGATGCAGAGGAACTCGGATGAGCTCTTGCATTAGTTATCTAAGGAATTCCCCAAAGCAGAGACCCTAAATAGCCAGAAAAGAGGGTTTGGCTACTTAGGAGAGAAGATAGGCTAGCAACACCTGAAGGAGCCTATCAGAAGGAGTCTCTGACATCACCTGCTGGCCCTGGCCACTCAGAGCAGTCCAATGTGCCAGCAGCACCTCTGTTTCCAAGATGGCAGAGGTCTGGAGCACACTGGAGGAGCTCTGGGCACCTCCCAGGGGAGGTGCAGGTCAGGGGAGTGGTCACTCCTCTTCCCTTTGTCCAGTTTCGCGCCAGAGCAGGGCTGAGGGGTCCCTGAACCGGTGTAGACTGGCTTATGCAGAAATGGGCACCATGTGTGCCCATGAAAGCATTTCCAGAGGCTGGGGGAGGCTACTCCTCCCCTGCCTTCACACCATTTTCCAAAGGGAGAGGGTGAAACACCCTCTCTCAGAGGAAGTCCTTTGTTCTGCCATCCTGGGCCAAGCCTGGCTGGACCCCAGGAGGGCAGAAACCTGTCTGAGGGGTTGGCAGCAGCAGCAGCTGCAGTGAAACCCCGGGAAAGGCAGTTTGGCAGTGCCAGGGTCTGTGCTAGAGACGCGTGGGATTATGGGATTGCACCAACAATGCCAGGATGGCATAGAGGGGGCAATTCCATGATCTTAGACATGTTACATGGCCATATTCAGAGTTACCATTGTGAAGCTACACATAGGTAGTGACCTATATGTAGTGCACGCATGTAATGGTGTCCCCGCACTCACAATGTCCGGGGAATTGGCCCTGAACAATGTGGGGGCACCTTGGCTCGTGCCAGGGTGCCCACACACTAAGTAACTTAGCACCCAACCTTTACCAGGTAAAGGTTAGACATATAGGGGACTTATAAGTTACTTAAGTGCAGAGTAAAATGGCTGTGAAATAACGTGGACGTTATTTCACTCAGGCTGCAGTGGCAGGCCTGTGTAAGAATCGTCAGAGCTCCCTATGGGTGGCAAAAGAAATGCTGCAGCCCATAGGGATCTCCTGGAACCCCAATACCCTGGGTACCTCAGTACCATATACTAGGGAATTATAAGGGTGTTCCAGTAAGCCAATGTAAATTTGTAAAATTGGTCACTAGCCTGTTAGTGACAATTTGAAAGAAATGAGAGAGCATAACCACTGAGGTTCTGATTAGCAGAGCCTCAGTGAGACAGTTAGTCATAACACAGGTAACACATTCAGGCACACTTATGAGCACTAGGGCCCTGACTAGCAGGGTCCCAGTGACACATACAACTAAAACAACATATATACAGTGAAAAATGGGGGTAACATGCCAGGCAAGATGGTACTTTCCTACACAACCCCCCCCCAAACGAAGGACAATAAGACTAGCCATGACCTGTTGAGTCTTCATTGTCTAAGTGGAAATATCTGGAGAGTCCATCTGCATTGGAGTGGCTACTCCCAGGTCTATGTTCCACTGTATAGTCCATTCCCTGTAGGGATATGGACCACCTCAACAATTTAGGATTTTCACCTTTCATTTATTTTACCCAAAGTAGAGGTTTGTGGTCTGTCTGAACAATGAAGTGAGTGCCAAACAGGTATGGCCTCAACTTCTTCAGTGCCCAGACCACAGCAAAGGCCTCCCTCTCAATGGCAGACCAACACTTTTCTCTAGGGGTCAACCTCCTACTAATAAAAGCAACAGGTTGATCCTGGCCCTCAGAATTAAGTTGTGATAGGACTGCCCCTACTCCTAATTCAGATGCATCAGTTTGGACATAGAATTTTTTAGAGTAACAAGGGCTTTTCAGGACAGGTGCAGAGCACATGGCCTGCTTCAGCTCCTCAAAAGCTTTCTGACAGCTAGCTGTCCACAATATCTTCTTAGGCAATTTCTTGGATGTGAGGTCATTAAGAGGGGCTGCAATGGAGCCATAGTTCTTAATGAACCTCCTGTAATACCCAGTGAGGCCTAAAAAGGCTCTCACCTGGGTCTGAGTAGTAGGGGGAACCCAATCTATAATAGTTTGGATTTTCCCCTGGAGTGGGGCAATCTGGTCTCCACCAACCAGGTGTCCCAGATAAACCACCTTCCCCTGCCCTATCTGGCACTTTGAAGCCTTGATAATGAGGCATGCCTTTTGCAGGGCCTCCAAAACTTTCCATAGGTGGACCAGGTGATCATCCCAACTGGAGCTAAAGACAGCTATATTGTCCAGATATGCTGCACTAAAAGCTTCCAGCCCTTGCAGGACTGTATTCACCAACCTCTGAAAAGTGGCAGGTGCATTTTTCAATCCAAAAGGCATTACTGTGAATTGGTAATGGCCTCCAATGGTTGAAAATGCAGTTTTTGCTTTTGCATCTTCTGATAATTTGATCTGCCAATACCCTGCAGTCAAGTCAAAAGTGCTTAGATACTTGGCAGATGCCAGTGTATCTATGAGCTCATCTGCCCTGGGTATAGGGTGAGCATCAGTTTTGGTTACCTGGTTGAGACCTCTGTAGTCTACACAAAACCGCATTTCCTTCTTTCCATCCTTGGAATGAGGTTTTGGTACAAGTACCACAGGAGAAGCCCATGGAATTTCCGAGTGCTCAACCACTCCCAGTTCTAACATTTTCTGCACCTCTTGCTTTATGCAGTGTCTGACATGGTCAGGCTGCCTATAGATTTTACTTTTGACAGGCAAGCTGTCTCCAGTATCTATAGTGTGCTCACACCAAGAAGTGGTACCTGGCACAGTAGAGAAGAGTTCTGAAAACTGACCCAGGAGATTTATGCAATGGTCTCTCTGCTCAGCAGTAAGACAATCAGCCAAAACTACACCTTCCACTAGAGCATCTTGTTCTGTGGAAGAGAAGAGATCAGGGAGAGGGTCACTCTCTTCTTCCTGTCCCTCATCAGTTGCCATGAGCAGGGTGAGATCAGCCCTGTCATAGTAGGGTTTCAGGCGATTGACATGGAGCACCCTAAGGGGACTCCTGGCAGTGCCTAAGTCAACTAAGTAGGTGACTTCACCCTTTTTCTCAACAATTGTGTGGGGTCCACTCCATTTATATTGGAGTGCTCTTGGGGCCACAGGCTCCAAGACCCACACTTTCTGCCCTGGTTGGTACTGAACCAAAACAGCCTTCTGGTCATGCCATTGCATTTGGAGCTCTTGGCTGGCCTGAAGGTTTTTACTGGCCTTTTTCATGTACTCAGCCATCCTTGATCTGAGGCCAAGTACATAGTCCACTATGTCTTGCTTTGTAGCTTTTAAAGGTTGTTCCCAACCCTCCTTAACAAGTGTTAGAGGACCTCTTACTGTGTGTCCAAAGAGGAGTTCAAAGGGGATGAAGCCCACTCCTTTCTGGGGTACCTCCCTGTAAGCAAAATGGAGGCATGGTAAAAGGATATCCCATCTCCTGCGGAGTTTTCAGGGAGTCCCATAATCATGCCTTTGAGAGTTTTGTTAAATCTCTCCACCAGTCCATTTGTTTGTGGATGATAGGGTGTAGTGAACTTGTATGTCACACCACACTCCTTCCACATGGCCTTTAAGTAAGCAGACATGAAATTGCTTCCCCTGTCTGATACCACCTCTTTTGGGATGCCCACCCTGGAAAATATTCCCAGGAGGGCCTTTGCCACTGCAGGTGCTGTAGTGGTCCTTAGAGGAATTGCTTCAGGATATCTGGTGTCATGGTCCACTACCACCAAGATAAACCTATTGCCTGAAGCAGTAGGAGGGTCAAGGGGGCCAACTATGTCAACCCCTACCCTTTCAAAGGGAACCCCAACCACAGGCAGTGGAATAAGGGGTGCCTTTGGAGTGCCACCTGTCTTGCCACTGGCTTGACAGGTTTCACAGGACTTACAAAATTCCTTTGTGTCCTCTGACATTCTAGGCCAATGAAACAGGGGAACAAGCCTGTCCCAAGTTTTCATTTGCCCCAAATGTCCAGCTAAGGGAATGTCGTGGGCTAGAGTTAGGAGGAACTTTCTCTACTCCTGAGGAATCACTAACCTCCTGGCAGTTCCAGGTTTAGGATCCCTTGCTTCAGTGTACAAGAGGTTGTCCTCCCAGTAAACTCTGTGAGAGTCACTGACATCCCCATTTGCTTGTTTGACAGCTTGCTGTCTTAGACCCTCTAGTGTGGGACAGGTCTGCTGTGCCACACTCAGCGCCTCCCTGGCAGGCCCCCCTTCACCCAAAAGCTCAGCAGTGTCTGCTTCCAGCTCCTCTGGTGTAGGTTCTGCACAGGGTGGAAATTCTTCTTCCTCAGAAGTAGAATCCACTGTGGAGGGAGGGATAGTAGGTAGTGCTTTACTTCTACTAGCCCTAGCTTTAGGGAGCACTTGGTCCATTGTTCCAGGATCCAAGTTACCCTGTCCTTTTTGCTTTTTGGCCTGAGCCCTTGTCAAAGCAAAAATATGCCCTGGGATGCCCAGCATTGCTGCATGGGCCTCCAACTCCACATCTGACCAAGCTGATGTCTCTAAATAATTTCCTAGTAGACAGTCTACAGGTAAATCTGAGGCAACCACAACTTTCTTTGGACCAGTAACCCCCCCCCCCCAGTTGAGATTTACAACAGCCATGGGGTGGCTAAGTGTGTTGTTGTGAGCATCGGTTACTTGGTACTGGTGACCAAGTAGGTGTTGTTCAGGGTGGACCAGTTTCTCTATTACCATTGTAACACTGGCACCAGTGTCCCTGTAGGCCTGAACCTCAACACCATTTATTAGGGGTAGTTGCTTGTACTTATCCATGTTAAGGGGACAAGCAACCAAGGTGGCTAAATCAATAGCCCCCTCAGAGACTAACACAGCCTCTGTGGTCTCCCTAATCAGACCAACCCCAACTAAGTTACCAAAAGTGAGCCCAGCTACTCCCTTGGATTGGCTATTAGTAGGTTTGCTCCCACCACCACTGCTATTAGTAGGGACACTAGGTGTAGCAGTAGGGGTTGTAGTAGTAGGAGGCTTGGTGCTTTTCTTTGGACAACTGGGATCTGTTGTCCAATGGCCTTTTATTTTACTTAAATAGCACCATGGTTTATTTTCTTTGTTTTGATTTGAAGAGGATTTGGGCCCACCACCCCCACCAGAGTGTTTTTGTGGGCCTGATGAAGACTCATTTTTAGATTTGTCCCCACCCTTGTCAGAAGACTTACCATCCTTCTTCTTGTTGCCATCTTTGTCACCCCCTGTATGAACTTTTCTGTTCACCTTGTTCTGACCCATTTGTCTGCCTTCTTTCCCAATTCTTGGGGAGAGGTCAGATCAGAGTCCACCAAGTACTGGTGCAACAAATCAGACACACAATTATTAAGAATATGCTCTCTCAGGATCACGTTATACAGGCTTTCATAATCAGTAACTTTACTGCCATGTAACCACCCCTCCAAGGCCTTCACTGAATGGTTAACAAAATCAACCCAGTCTTGTGAAGACTCCTTTTTGGTCTCTCTGAACTTCATCCTGTACTGTTCAGTGGTTAAGCCATAACCATCCAGGAGTGCATTCTTAAGAACTGTACAATTATTGGCATCACTTTCTTTCACAGTAAGGAGCCTATCCCTACCCTTTCCACTAAATGATAGCCATAGGATAGCAGCCCACTGCCTTTGAGGGACATTCTGTACAACACAGGCCCTCTCAAGTGCAGCAAACCACTTGTTAATGTCATCCCCCTCCTTATAAGGGGGAACTATCTTGTGCAGATTCCTAGAATCATGCTCTTTTGCAGGATGACTATGGGGAATACTGCTGCTGCCACCATGGGTTTCTAAACCCAATTTCTGTCTTTCCCTTTCCACTTCTAAGGACTGTCTATCCAAATCCAGCTGTTGCTTCTTGAGCTTCAGTCTGGTTTGTTCCACTCTCAATCTATTGAGCTCCCTTTCTAACACTCTGTCATCAGGGTGGGTGGGTGGGACATTCCTTGAAACAGAAGTATGGTGAGAATGTACAGAAGGAGACCCATCCCTTACTGAAGGCATCCTAACAGCTTGGTTAACAGAAACATCACTTCTACTATGATGTGAAGGAATACTCTTGCTATGATGTGAGACAACACTATCAGTATGGTGTGACTCTACATCAGTACCAACTATGCTAGGCTGTCTGGTAATGGGCAGGCTAGGAAGTTTCTTTCCTGAATCTTTTTCTATGGGTGTCCCTGGATCAGATTGTGAACCATTAGCTACTTTTTCAACAGATGGGGCACCTCTGGCCTTATCCTGTTCTATAAGCATGTTAACCAACAGTTCTCTGGGGGGATTCTTCCCTACACTTAAACCTCTTTCTATGCAGAGACTCCTTGCTCCTTTCCAGCTAAGGTGATCATAAGCAAGTTTGGACAGATCAACAGTTTGGCCTGTGCCAGACATTTTTAGAAAGTGTTTAAGTGATAGAAAAAGTGAGAAAAAAGTTTTCAGAACTTTTTAGAAAGACAGAAAAAAAACTTGTAAAACTTTTAAAGAACTTTTTGAAAGTTTTAGAAGTACTTTTCAGCACTTTAGAAAAGAAGTGAGAAAAGAAATGCAAAACTTTTTGGTTAGGGGTACATACACTGAACTTGTTTTGTATATTTTTCTCTTATGAAAAGTAAAATGACAAAAGTGGTAAGTAGTTACAGAGCACTTATCCCACCACTGCACAACCAATGTAGGAGGCTGGACTGGCTTGTAGAGAGTACCTAGGGGTACTTACACCTTGCACCAGGCCCAGTTATCCCTTATTAGTGTATAGGGTATCTAGCAGCTTAGGCTGATAGATAATGGTAGCTTAGCAGAGCAGCTTAGGCTGAACTAGGAGACGAGTGAAGCTCCTACAGTACCACTAGTGTCATATGCACAATATCATAAGAAAACACAATACACAGATATACTAAAAAATAAAGGTACTTTATTTTTATGACAATATGCCAAAAGTATCTCAGTGAGTACCCTCAGTATGAGGATAGCAAATATACACAAGATATATGTACACAATACCAAAAATATGCAGTATAGTATTAGAAAACAGTGAAAACAATGTATAGTTACAATAGGATGCAATGGGGACACATAGGGATAGGGGCAACACAAACCATATACTCCAAAAGTGGAATGCGAACCACGAATGGACCCCAAACCTATGTGACCTTGTAGAGGGTCGCTGGGACTGTAAGAAAACAGTTAGGGTTAGAAAAATAGCATACCCCAAGACCCTGAAAAGTGAGTGCAAAGTGCACTAAAGTTCCCCAAAGGACATAGAAGTCGTGATAGGGGAATTCTGCAGGAAAGACACAAATCAGCAATGCAACAACGATGGATTTCCAAAAGAGGGTACCTGTGGAACAAGGGGACCAAGTCCAAAAGTCACAAGCAAGTCGGAGTTGGGCAGATGCCCAGGAAATGCCAGCTGTGGGTGCAAAGAAGCTGCTACTGGACAGTAGAAGCTGAAGATTCTGCAGGAACGATGAGGGGTAGGAACTTCCCCTTTGGAGGACGGATCCCCCACGCCGGTGAGAGTCGTGCAGAAGTGTTTTCCTGAAGAAAGACCACCAACAAGCCTTGCTAGCTGCAAATCGTGCAGTTAGGGTTTTTGGATGCTGCGGTGGCTCAGGAGGGACCAGGATGTCGCCAATTGCGTCTGGGGACAGAGGGGGCGTCGTGCAAGATAAAGAGCTCTCTCAGAAGCAGGCAGAACCCACAGAAGTGCTGGAACAGGCAGTACAAATTGGAGTGAAATGGTGCTCACCCGAAGTTGCACAAAGGAGTCCCACGCCGCCGGAGGACAACTTAGGAGGTCGTGCAATGCAGGTTAGAGTGCCGTAGACCCAGGCTGGACAGTGCACAAAGGATTTCCGCTGGAAGTGCATGGAGGCCGGAGTAGCTGCAAAAGTCGCGGTTCCCAGCAATGCAGTCTGGCGTGGGGAGGCAAGGACTTACCTCCACCAAACTTGGACTGAAGAGTCACTGGACTGTGGGAGTCACTTGGACAGAGTTGCTGGATTCAAGGGACCTCGCTCGTCGTGCTGAGAGGAGACCCAGGGTACCGGTGATGCAGTTCTTTGGTGCCTGCGGTTGCAGGGGGACGATTCCGTCGACCCACGGGAGATTTCTTTGGAGCTTCTAGTGCAAAGAGGAGGCAGACTGCCCCCACAGCATGCACCACCAGGAAAACAGTAGAGAAGGTGGTAGGATCAGTGTTACAGAGTTGCAGTAGTCGTCTTCGCTACTTTGTTGCAGTTTTGCAGGCTTCCAGCGTGGTCAGCAGTCGATTCCTTGGCAGAAGGTGAAGAGAGAGATGCAGAGGAACTCGGATGAGCTCTTGCATCCATTATCTAAGGAAATCCCCAAAGCAGAGACCCTAAATAGCCAGAAAAGAGGGTTTGGCTACTTAGGAGAGAAGATAGGCTAGCAACACCTGAAGGAGCGTATCAGAAGGAGTCTCTGACGTCACCTGCTGGCCCTGGCCACTCAGAGCAGTCCAGTGTGCCAGCAGCACCTCTGTTTCCAAGATGGCAGAGGTCTGGAGCACACTGGAGGAACTCTGGGCACCTCCCAGGGAAGGTGCAGGTCAGGGGAGTGGTCACTCCCCTTCCCTTTGTCCAGTTTCGCGCCAGAGCAGGGCTGAGGGGTCCCTGAACCGGTGTAGACTGGCTTATGCAGAAATGGGCACCATGTGTGCCCATGAAAGCATTTCCAGAGGCTGGGGGAGGCTACTCCTCCCCTGCCTTCACACCATTTTCCAAAGGGAGAGGGTGTAACACCCTCTCTCAGAGGAAGTCCTTTGTTCTGCCATCCTGGGCCAAGCCTGGCTGGACCCCAGGAGGGCAGAAACCTGTCTGAGGGGTTGGCAGCAGCAGCAGCTGCAGTGAAACCCCGGGAAAGGCAGTTTGGCAGTGCCAGGGTCTGTGCTACAGACCCGTGGGATCATGGGATTGCACCAACAATGCCAGGATGGCATAGAGGGGGCAATTCCATGATCTTAGACATGTTACATGGCCATATTCAGAGTTACCATTGTGAAGCTACACATAGGTAGTGACCTATATGTAGTGCACGCGTGTAATGGTGTCCCCGCACTCACAATGTCCGGGGAATTGGCCCTGAACAATGTGGGTGCACCTTGGCTAGTGCCAGGGTGCCCACACACTAAGTAACTTAGCACCCAACCTTTACCAGGTAAAGGTTAGACATATAGGTGACTTATAAGTTACTTAAGTGCAGTGTAAAATGGCTGTGAAATAACATGGACGTTATTTCACTCAGGCTGCAGTGGCAGGCCTGTGTAAGAATTGTCAGAGCTCCCTATGGGTGGCAAAAGAAATGCTGCAGCCCATAGGGATCTCCTGGAACCCCAATACCCTGGGTACCTCAGTACCATATACTAGGGAATTATAAGGGTGTTCCAGTAAGCCAATGTAAATTGGTAAAATTGGTCACTAGCCTGTTAGTGACAATTTGAAAGAAATGAGAGAGCATAACCACTGAGGTTCTGATTAGCAGAGCCTCAGTGAGACAGTTAGTCATAACACAGGTAACACTTTCAGGCACACTTATGAGCACTGGGGCCCTGGCTGGCAGGGTCCCAGTGACACATACACATAAACAACATATATACAGTGAAAAATGGGGGTAACATGCCAGGCAAGATGGTACTTTCCTATAGTGTCCCAACCAGAGTCCTGGTCAGACCCGCCCAAAACCGTGACAGCAATTGTGACAATTGTGACAATTGTGACATGAACAGAAAAATATGTCAGTTCTAAACCAAAAAAGGAAAATTCTCCAGCTCAAGTGCCCGAGAGTATTGCAGCCTGCACCTCCAGCACAAATTGTTTCCTTCAACACCACATACTGGGAAGTGCTTTATACAAAACACTTTCTCCTATACTAGCCTAAGGGTTAAAGATGTGGTGTGCAGTTATTTATTGTTAACATTATGTGAGATCATAAGCATTATTATGGGTTGTGGAACAAAATGTACTCTACCCTGTGTAGATATCCATCTATTGCTGCACAGAGTCTTCAACCATGTACAGCTAGGATTGACCCCAGGGCCAGTACCCAAGTATTCATGGGTTGCTAATTATTGCTGTGCACTAACAAAGCCTGCAATCAACTTCCACACATATGCAACTCACACTAAGCAAAACTGTTTGTCATGCCCAATTGAGGTGAACCCCAAATAATTGTTTAAACAATATTGCAGGATACACAAATCCTGCTGGATTAATAGACACTGAGATCCTGGGAGGACCATTAGGGTCCAGGGATGGTCCAAGATCCACAAAAGTGTTCTCAGATCTAAATAATGAGAGCCTAATTTAGTTTTTCTATAAGCTAATTGTAAAGCACAGTGCTTGCTGCACCGCAATGCACAATGGCAACTGATACACATTTTTTTTTCTGTGAGGACCAGCCAATCAGAATGTGCAGTTTTGCAGATCTGACAACTGGTGAATCCACAATGGGAGATAAAACAGAATCCTCCCAAATCCAATTGTGTGTCTTAATTATTTTTAATGGATTTGGTGATTTCACTGCAGATTTCCGAATATGCAATCAATCTGCCCGTTAATTGACAATATAATTCTGTACATCTGTAGCCTGGTAGAGGATCACTCCTTTCTTCTTCTTAGTTCAGAGGGATTAGTTGAGGGACCTTCCTCAGGTACCACCTTGCTGCCCCTCTGATAGCACTGATAGGAAAAAGGTGGTAATTAGTACAATTCCAAAACAAGCCTTTAGTAGAAAAGGAAGGAAAACACCTAGAGAGGAAAAAGACGCAAGATCAGAAAAACATTCTCAACAAACATGAACATCATAAAGAGAGTTAAATAAGGTTAAAAACACAAGAAGCACATAACTAAAATGAAAATATAGAATGTGCAGGAAAACAAGGGTTGATTAGCATGATAGAGGTGAAACTTCCATGCATAACAAGAGACTAGGTTGCAATACTACTATCTTTTCATAGAGGATTCCTGATCACACATCCTAGAAGGAGCTGGTGCTGCAAGTCCCTATGTTGGAATCAGTCAGTATGATAAAAGTCCTCTGGTGGTTTAGGACAAGATGTTATTTAGACCTCCTGTCACAATAATTTGCTGTTCTGAAGCTATAAATCAGCCTGTAAGATGGCTCCAAGGCTATTTCCAGAAATAAATGCCTTCCTTGCTTTACTGGTTCCCATAAGCACCAGCAAAAGAAAGAATAACCAAATGCAGATATGTTTTTGCACTACCTCTGGTAATGGTTAGGGAAACTGGTTAATGAATGTTGCAGATATTTGCATGCTCTTTGCAGCTTCCCCTGTTTTTTAGAAACATCACTATATTAACTTCCCTGCCTGCACCTGCTATCCCTTTCTTGCCTGTGCTTTCTATCCACCCACTGCTTTTGCCTGCTGCTGCTGATGTATTACTCGTCATAATTTAACCTTTTGAAGCATGTCTGACACATTTTTATACAGTTAATTTTCCAAGCGGATGTACATCAAACCAAGTCAAGGTGTAACTATCAGTGGTGGAGCCAGTGCAATGGCCCTGAAGCCCATAGTTTGGAGGATCCCACTGCACCAGACACTGTGCTTTGTCACAACCTGAGTGTGATGATTTCTTGTTGTGAACAGCAGGACTGAAGCAATTTCAGGAGCAGGCTCATTCATGGCAGTGCAGCAGCAGACCATCTGGTAACCCTGACCTGTCCCTGCTCCAGTCCTGAATGACAAAGGTTTGCCTGAAGCCCAGGAAATAAGAAAGCCTCCTATTGATGGATATTGCCTGGTACATAGGTTCATGGGTAATACTAGGTTGACAGATACTCTATTGGAATTCCCTCAAAAGTTAAATTAAAGTATCACGTTTTCACCATCAAAATATTATATATTTCATAATAGTAAACTTGCTAATCATAAGCATTTTATTTTTATCCACTCTAACCTGTTACTCATTTGAAAATGAAAGGGTAAACAACTGAGTTAGCAATGACAAAATGTCTACCTATCACCTGACAGTTACTCACAGAATTACAATAGTTAACCTCACCAAACCATGGACTGATCATCATGCAATTCCAAATGTCCACGCTACAACCCAACACTCCCACCGCATCAACCTGCCCAGCCTGAACTGGAACAAAATAACAGAGGTGAACTGGTGCAATGTCCTCGAAAACGACCAACCCAACACAACCGACGACCTAAACAAGAACATCACCAACTTCAACCTATGGATCAACAACAGTGCAGACTCACTCACGCCCATCAAACAGTGCTTACTCACACACTCATCAAACATAACAGACAAAGTAACTAACAAACAAGATAGCTCATATAGGGACAAAGCTTGGAAATCTAAACACCACTGAAAACAGCTAGGAAAGGAGAGAGATCCAACCACAATGACAATGCCAGAACCACCTACGAGGCTGCACTCAGGAATTACCACCATCTCATAAGAGGCACCAAGAGAAGATCCCTAACTGACGCAAGCTACAGTAGCTGCATAGAGATCTTCTCAATCATTAAGAAGTTTACCACCTTTAAAGCTGCTTTCAATACAATTACACCATCACAGGACCTCCGCGGCAATGTATCTAACTTTTTTCATAGCAAAATCAAAAACATTTACTGCAACTTTGAACTAACAAGGGATCTTATCGCCAACTTGTCCACCACCAAGTGAGACACACACCTAACTGACTGGATAACACTCACTGAGAAGACACCACAGCAATCATGAAAACGGCCTACTCAAGGGTCCCAAAGGACCCTGACCTTATCACATTTACAATATGGAACAAGCACAGATCAACAAAATTCTAACCCACACCATCAAATTAGCCATCTTTCCTGAAGACTGAACACATGCAGCAGTCAACACCCTCCGTGAAAAACCATCAGCCAACCCCATCTCAATGCTCCTGTACACAGTCAAAGTGATAGAGAAGGTAATCAACAAATGAATCACCAGCCACCTCAAACTCCACCTACCTACTCTACCACACCCAATCAGGTTTTACGACCAACCACAGCACAGAACCAACACTTATTGCAGCCACAGACGAAATCCGTACAATGCTGGACCATTGAGAAACCACTGCACTCACGCCACTTGACCACTCTGTTACTTTTGATACAGTATCACACTACACCCTCATTAGAAGACTGCATGACAAAGGTCTCCAAGGACTGGCCCTCAACTGGATTTGCTCCTTCCTCACAGGAAGAAGACAGCGAGTCAGGCTACCATCCTACACGTCAGTGCCACAATGTTCATTGCTCAGCCTAACCCTGTTCAACATTTACATGCCTCTCATCACTAACATTAGAGCACATGACACCGCTTTCATTTCCTATCCTAATGACACCCAACTCATTTTGTCACTGTCCAACAAGTCCACCACTACCAATACCAACTTCTCTGACTGCATGATCAATGTAGCAGACTGGATGTTAAGCTAAATGCCTGAAACTCAATTCTGACAAGACAGAAGTGCTGCTTTTTGGTAACCAGAACTCCCTTAGTGCTCCACCTGGAGGCTGCAAGATCTTGGACCCATGACCACACGAGTCAACCATGCAAGAAACCTGGGAATCATCCTCGATAACAAACTTGACATGACAACACAGGTCTATGTAGTGAACCTCTCCTGCTTCAACCCACTCTGTATGCATCACATGATTTTCAAGTAGATACCCAAGAACACCAGCCATGCCATAACACAAGCCCACATCACAAGCAGACAAGACTACACACTCAATGTCGGAGTCTCCAACCACCTAATCCACCAACTCCAGACCATCCAAAACACTGCAGTAAGACCCATCCTAGACCTCCCACAATGCAACCACATCACACCACATCTCGGAGAGTTCTTCTAGTCCCCCATATATTTAAACAGTGCCAATTCAAATTCCTCACACACACATACAAGGCACTGCATAACACAGGACCAGCATACCTTAACAACCGCCTTCACTTCCACCAATCCACAGGATATTTATGCTCAGCTTCACTCCCACTTGAACACCGCCTACCCCCTAGCCTCAAAAATTTAACAGGAGGTCTAGTATTACACTCAAAATGTGGACAAACCTCCCTGTAAACCTCAGAGCCTCTTCCTTACTTCTTGATTTCTGCAATAAGCTGAAAACTTGGCTCTTCAACTAATTCTCCCTAGTCTCATACCTACATTCCTTCTCCAGCACCTGGATACCCTACCGGTAATAAACTGTGCTTTACAGATCTACATAACATGTTTAATCCCTTATGGTGTTTAAATTATGCATAACATGTTGAAACAAACAAAATACGAGGAAGAGAGTATTTACTGTTGATAAACCTATTTCTATTTCATTACTAGGCAGAATTCTGCTCATGCAGGTACATACAATATTTAACTGAGGCAGACTGGAAAATGTTATTAGAGTCCCATGTCTGTCGCATCACCACCGATGTTGCACGTATTGTAATATCACTACTCATTGCAAATGCTAATAACCCAGCCCGTTCCAAACGTTTTATAGGATTTATGCCCTCCATTTCAGCTTTGATTATAATTTCTGAAAATGTTTGGCATATCAATCATATGATAGACCTGTTTTGGAAACGGTGGAACTTCACTATCAGAGCCAGAACGCACATTCTCAGCCATGTTAAATCACTCCATTGAGCCATCTCTGTGTCACTCTGAAAGTGTCTTTGAATTGATGATGGGAGCATATCAACTGCGTACAAATATTTCAAGTGTTTAAAAAAGAGGCATTTGCAGCCATAATAATTTCAAATGGCGAAGAGAAATGGAACAGAAAATAAATGTAGCAGCCTAAGTACTGATTTAGAAAAATCTGAATTTGGATACAATACTTAAAAGTATTGATAGTATATACTGTAAGTACGAAAGGGAAACAAAACCTGGAAAGTCTAGAAAAACTATTTAGAACGGATCTCAGTAAAGGTGGGGGTAAACGCCCATCCAGGAATATGTAGGTGTGGTAATGGCGCCAAGCAGTCTTTAAAGGCGGATTGAAATTCGTGATCATGCATAGAATAATATACATGGCTGAATTATTAGAGTAGATTATAACATTATTGGAAGATTAAGGAACACATATTGATTAGATTAAGGGAACATACAATGGACGTTTACCAAAGAACAGGAAGGTTGCATTTAGGTTAGATTTAGGAATTAGGATGCGATGCTTTCAGACAAAATGCAACCATGGAAAGTGAACGGCAATGACAGCATTGACAGCATTGGTTTTGTCTAAAGTACGAAAGCGGTATAGGCGGTATTATACTCTCTATACTCTCTTTGCGCCATATTTATACTTTGACGTCCGACCCCGCGGGCGTCAAAGTTCCACCATGTGCGTCATTTTTTGGAAGGGGGAACCAGCCTTGCGTTAATCTTATGCAAGGTAGGCGTTCCCTTCCAAAAAATGACTTTAAGGCCTGTGCGCCTTATTTATACTGTGACGTCATTTTGACGCACAGGAGGGGGTAGGCCTTAAAAAACGGCGCCCAGCCTGATGGGCGCCGTTTTTTAACGCCTGGGTCAGGGCAGGCGTTATGGGACCTGTGGGCTGAGAAGGAGCCCAGAGGTGCCCTCCCATGCCCCCAGGGACACGCCCTGCCACCCTTGCCCACCCCAGGAGGACACCAAAGGATGGAGGGACCCATCCCAGGGAAGTTAAGGTAAGTTCAGGTAAGTATTTGTTTTTCGGTTTTTTTTTTGTGGCATAGGGGGGCCTGATTTGTGCCCCCCTACATGCCACTATGCCCAATGACCATGCCCAGGGGACATAAGTCCCCTGGGCATGGCCATTGGGCAAGGGGGCATGACTCCTGTCTTTGCTAAGACAGGAGTCATTTCAATGGGGGTTGGGCGCCAAAAAAAATGGCGCAAATCGGGTTGAGGCCAAAATTTTGCCTCAGACCTGACTTGTCCCATTTTATGACGCCCAAGCTCCATTTTCCCCTACACCAGTCTGCAGCGCCGGCTAACGTCATTCCATAAATAAGGCGCCCGCATGGAGCTTTGGAATGGCGTTAGCCGGCGGAAAATATTTTGACGCACAACTGCGTTGGCGCAGTTGTGCGTCAAAAAGTATAAATATGGGCCTAAGTGGGCTCTGATGAACGGTGGCAACAGTTAGGAACAAACAGTATAGAGCATTGTTTGTATCGATTGAACTTCTAAAAAGAGAACAGAAAACTAGAAAAGACGGAAAGGGTAACCAAGATGAGGTGAAAGAGGAAGATTAAAACGGTCATAGTTCAAGCCAATGATACAAGGGGCAGACATGGTTCAGTAAAAACAGATACTTACCTGGACTTCACCAGAAGCCGAACTATTCCAAAACTATTCATTACAATTATTAAATGTGTCATATCATACCCTGGTCATGTTCTCATTGGATTGCTTTGGAATGTTTATGCTTCCAAACAAAGATGAACGCTATTTCAAGATTATGCTCATACTGATCGTGTCACATTTTTAAATATTAACCATTCTTCCAAGTAGGCCAACTTGTGTATTTAATTACCTGCATTTGTACATATTTCAGGCTTAGGGGGTCATTCTGACCCTGGCGGTAATTACCGCCATGGCGGAGGGCGGCGGTAGCACCGCCAACAGGCTGGCGGTGCACCGCTGGGCATTCTGACCGCGGCGGTTCAGCCGCGGCCAGAAACGGAAAGTCGGCGGTGTCCCGCCGACTTTCCGCTGCCCTTGAGAATCCTCCATGGCGGCGGAGCGCGCTCCGCTGCCATGGGGATTCTGACACCCCCTACCGCCATCCAGTTCCTGGCGGTTCTCCCGCCGGAAACAGGATGGCGGTAGGGGGTGCCACGGGGCCCCTGGGGGCCCCTGCAGTGCCCATGCCAATGGCATGGGCACTGCAGGGGCACCCGTAAGAGGGCCCCAAAAAGAATTTCAGTGACTGCCTAGCAGACACTGAAATTTGCGACGGGTGCAACTGCACCCGTCGCACCTTCCCACACCGCCGGCTCAATTCTGAGCCGGCGTCCTCGTGGGAAGGGTGTTTCCCGCTGGGCTGGCGGGCGGACTTTCGGCGGTTGCCCGCCAGCCCAGTGGGAAAGCCAGAATGACCGCCGCGGTCTTTCGGCGGGAACCGCGTGGCGGGCAGCGACCGCCGTCCGCTGCGGTCAGAATGACCCCCTTAGTGTGTAAAAGATATTTACATTCTGACTTCTGAAAAATCCTAACTAAAAATCCCAAATTTCTGGAATCACATCTGCTCGATAGGAATTGCAAGAAGTTATATCACTGCAGATCATAAGTTTCTAAACTTAATAATTCATAATTCCATACTACTCAGTCTATTAAATTACATTTCTTCAGCAGGTGTTTATATCCTTTAACCTGTTATCACGTATTGTCCCAGGCCCAGCTCTCCCTGTCCTGTGCATCGCTCTTGCTCCTGTCTTGTCCTTGCTTTTTTCCCTGTTGGTCAAAGCCTTCTCCTTGCTTTTCTCTTGTTCTCTTTACTTTTTCATTTCTTTTCCCCACTTTTGTGTGTTCTCTTTGCTTTTTCATTTCTTTTCCCCACTTTTGTGTGGCTTCTCTTTGCTTTTACTTCGTTCCCACTACTTTCTCCTTGCTTTCCCCCCTGGTATTTGTGCCCTCTCCCTGCTTTTCATTCGTTCTCACTGCTCTTCCCTTGTTTTATCCCCCCATTTTTTGATGGCCTTCTTCCTGCTTTTCTCTCATTTTCACTGGTTTCTCCTTGCTTTTTCCCACATTTATTGTGTGTGTTCTCCATGATTCCCCCTTGTTCTCACTACTTCCTCCATGCTGTTTCCCCTATTTTTTTTTGATTGGTTGATTGATTTATGTGAGTTATGGAAGTACCCAGTATTTTTATGTTTGATGGCCTTAGATGTTCAAGCAAACACTTTGTCGTTGTAAATATGCTATTTCCACTATATTAATTGGGACACAAACGTTGCATCATATGACCTAGAATTGCAGTTCCAGTTCAAACTGTATTAAATTAATTGTGATTTATCTTGCCATGGTCTTCTAACTTCCACTTGAGTTATAGAATTTTGCAAACTTTACTGTGTCAACAGTTTCTAAATCCTGGAATTGGCCTTAGCAAGGTAATTCTTGTCTTTGTTTCTTTGGTCATCTAAATAGGTGCTATAACATATTTGTGTAATTTTCCACATTTGTATGTGACTTGTGAACTGTAGCCTATTTCCATTTTCATACAGCTAATTGTTTCAAGAATATTCCAATTTCATTGTAGAGATTGCTTGTGGGCATGGTCACTCCGCCATCCACAATGGACAAGTGGCTGTGAAGCTCTGGCTGCAGCAGCCCGATAAATATGGTTCACAAGTGCTGTTCCGTCAAGGCACTGCTCCATAAAAACAGACTTAAATATGGCATGCTGTTCCCCACCAAGCTCTGATTGGTTGTTGTTGGAAAATCTCAGATCCTTGACACTCCTGTGAAGGAACTTTCCTTCTTTAGAACGCTTGACTCTGGTGGTGTTGCCTCCCCACAGTCGACCCCAGACCGTGCCTCAGCTGGTTTGTTGGCCTCCTCCAAAGAGGAACCTTTCCCTAATGACTAAACCCATATGTTGGAGATTCATGAACTGATATCTGTGGCAAACACTTCTGGGTGGCTTTCTGAGCTCCCCTCTCTGGCTCTACTTCTAGCAAAATACACCTCAACTTGCCTGTAACCAATTACTATTACACATCACTTGTTTCTTTGACACTGGCCTTATGTACCATGGTGTTGCCCTCCCTTGTGGTTTTTACCATGTTCTGATGTCTTTTGAGATGTAAGTTTCCTTGTTGATTTCTAAGGGATTCACTAGCAGGTGGACACTCCATGTCGGTGGTTTGGGTTGTTTTTTGTAGGGATGTTTGTTCTTTCTTTTTTTGCTCTTTATACTATAACCTTAGGGGGGTACATATACAGTCACTCTGATCATGCAGACAGCACACCTCCCACTCTGGCAAGGACATTGGCAGAGCAGTACACTTCAGCTGATATCACATGTCTAACGTGGAATGTTTGGGGTCTAAACAACCCCTTGAAGGGCAAACAGGTTCTGGTCTACCTCAGTAGGCATGGGGCAAGCATTGTCTTCCTACAAGAAACGCATCTTCTCCTGTAAGACTCCTTACCCTCTGGAAAAACTTGGGGAAAACATCAGGTCTTCCATAGCTACAGCAAAGCACCTATTCCTAAGGTGTCTGCACACTCATTAAGGTAAATATCCCTTTCACCCTCTCTGTTAGTTTTCTGGACAGGGAGGGCCGATATGTGGTATTATCCAGTCATTTAGCTGATCATAGCATACTCCTTGTGAATGAATATGCACCTAATGTTGATGACCCAGACTTCTTTCACAAGTGCTCCTGAATCATTGGCCTTTTTGAGGCCACTACTATTTTATTTCGTGGGGATCTAAACCTAGTACAGAAACCAATACTTGATTCCACTGGGGCCCATACAATCAGCAAACCACAGACCACTAAAGTTTTTAAAGACATCTGAGACACCTTCCCCCTGAATGATGCATGGCATCACATATACTTCTCTACACCTGCATATACAATTTATTTCACACCACATGCAGTATGGACGCACATTGATTACAGTCTCCTATCGGTTAATGCTTTCTCCTGGTTGAGGGGTGTGCAACACTTGCCCGTACACTCTCAGACCATTCCCCAATATAGATGAATCTTGATATCCAAATTAGTGGAGGGCTGGAGAGGAGATGATGATATCCTGGCACCACCCTCTTAGATGAAGTGTTCTGTACAGAGCTCTGAGACTCCATAATAGAATACTTTAACTTAAACTTTAGCTCCTTGACCCATCAGGTCACTGTATAGGATGCTTTCGAGGTCTATATCCAGGGTGATCTTGAAGCATGTGGGTGTTGGGATATCCTTAACAACATGAAATGTATAGAGACTGAACTTAAAGAAATTGACAGGTCCAACATGCTGTGGTCTGGCAGTGTCAAACTGTATTGTCACTGATAGGAGAATTGAACTCCCTAGCTGAAAGAGAGATTGCCTATTTAGGCAAGTATGTCCGGGCCTGGGTGTAGGAAAGTACCATCTTGCCTGGCATGTTACCCCCATTTTTCACTGTATATATGTTGTTTTAGTTGTATGTGTCACTGGGACCCTGCTAGTCAGGGCCCCAGTGCTCATAAGTGTGCCTGAATGTGTTACCTGTGTTATGACTAACTGTCTCACTGAGGCTCTGCTAATCAGAACCTCAGTGGTTATGCTCTCTCATTTCTTTCAAATTGTCACTAACAGGCTAGTGACCAATTTTACCAATTTACATTGGCTTACTGGAACACCCTTATAATTCCCTAGTATATGGTACTGAGGTACCCAGGGTATTGGGGTTCCAGGAGATCCCTATGGGCTGCAGCATTTCTTTTGCCACCCATAGGGAGCTCTGACAATTCTTACACAGGCCTGCCACTGCAGCCCGAGTCAAATAACGTCCACGTTATTTCACAGCCATTTTACACTGCACTTAGTAACTTATAAGTCACCTATATGACTAACCTTTACCTGGTAAAGGTTGGGTGCTAAGTTACTTAGTGTGTGGGCACCCTGGCACTAGCCAAGGTGCCCCCACATTGTTCAGGGCCAATTCCCCGGACTTTGTGAGTGCGGGGACACCATTACACGCGTGCACTACATATAGGTCACTACCTATATGTAGCTTCACAATGGTAACTCCGAATATGGCCATGTAATATGTCTATGATCATGGAATTGCCCCCTCTATGCCATCCTCGCATAGTTGGCACAATCCCATGATCCCAGTGGTCTGTAGCACAGACCGTGGTACTGCCAAACTGCCTTTCCCGGGGTTTCACTGCAGCTGCTGCTGCTGCCAACCCCTCAGACAGGCATCTGCCCTCCTGGGGTCCAGCCAGGCCTGGCCCAGGATGGCAGAACAAAGGACTTCCTCTGAGAGAGGGTGTTACACCCTCTCCCTTTGGAAAATGGTGTGAAGGCAGGGGAGGAGTAGCCTCCCCCAGCCTCTGGAAATGCTTCCATGGGCACATTTGGTGCCCATTTCTGCATAAGCCAGTCTACACCGGTTCAGGGACCCCTTAGCCCTGCTCTGGCGCGAAACTGGACAAAGGAAAGGGGAGTGACCACTCCCCTGACCTGTACCTCCCATGGGAGGTGCCCAGAGCTCCTCCAGTGTGCTCCAGACCTCTGCCATCTTGGAAACAGAGGTGCTGCTGGCACACTGGACTGCTCTGAGTGGCCAGTGCCATCAGGTGACGTCAGAGACTCCTCCTGATAGGCTCCTTCAGGTGTTGCTAGCCTATCCTCTCTCCTAGGTAGCCAAACCCTCTTTTCTGGCTATTTAGGGTCTCTGTCTCTTGGGATTCCTTAGATAACGAATGCAAGAGCTCATCCGAGTTCCTCTGCATCTCTCTCTTCACCTTCTGCCAAGGAATCGACTGCTGACCGTGCTGGAAGCCTGCAAAACAGCAACATAGTAGCAAAGACGACTACTGCAACTCTGTAACGCTGATCCTGCCGCCTTCTCGACTGTTTTCCTGGTGGTGCATGCTGTGGGGGTAGTCTGCCTCCTCTCTGCACTAGAAGCTCCGAAGAAATCTCCCGTGGGTCGACGGAATCGTCCCCCTGCAACCGCAGGCACCAAAGAACTGCATCACCGGTACCTTGGGTCTCCTCTCAGCACGACGAGCGAGGTCCCTTGAATCCAGCAACTCTGTCCAAGTGACTCCCACAGTCCAGTGACTCTTCAGTCCAAGTTTGGTGGAGGTAAGTCCTTGCCTCCCAACGCCAGACTGCATTGCTGGGAACCGCGACTTTTGCAGCTACTCCGGCCTCCGTGCACTTCCGGCGGAAATCCTTTGTGCACAGTCCAGCCTGGTTCCACGGCACTCTAACCTGCATTACACGACCTCCTAAGTTGTTCTCCGGCGACGTGGGACTCCTTTGTGCGACTTCGGGTGAGCACCATTTCACACATCGTCGTAGTGCCTGTTTCTGGCACTTCTGCGGGTGCTGCCTGCTGCTGAGAGGGCTCTTTGTCTTGCGCGACGCCCCCTCTGTCCCCAGACGTAATTGGCGATATCCTGGTCTCTCCTGTGCCACAGCAGCATCCAAAAACACTAACCGCACAATTTGCAGCTGGCAAGGCTTGTTGGCGGTCTTTCATCGGGAAAACACTTCTGCACAACTCTCCACAGCGTGGGGGATCCGTCCTCCAAAGAGAAAGTCTCTAGCCATTGTCGTTCTTGCAGAAACCTACGCTTCTACTGTCCAGTAGCAGCATCTTTGCACCCACAGCTGGCATTTCCTGGGCATCTGCCCATCTCCGACTTGCTTGTGACTTTTGGACTTGGTCCCCTTGTTCCACAGGTGCCATCGACTGGAAATCCATTGTTGTTGCATTGCTGGTTTGTGTCTTTCCTGCAGAATTCCCCTATCACGACTTCTATGTCGTTTGGGGAACTTTAGTGCACTTTGCACTCACTTTTCAGGGTCTTGGGGTGGGCTATTTTTCTAACCCTTACTATTTTCTAATAGTCCCAGCGACCCTCTACAAGGTCACATAGGTTTGGGGTCCATTCGTGGTTCACATTCCACTTTTGGAGTATATGGTTTGTGTTGCCCCTATACCTATGTGTCTCCATTGCATCCTATTGTAACTATACATTGTTTGCACTGTTTTCTAATACTATTACTGCATATTTTGGTATTGTGTACATATATCTTGTGTATATTTGCTATCCTCATACTGAGGGTACTCACTGAGATACTTTTGGTATATTGTCATAAAAAAATAAAGTACCTTTATTTTTAGTATATCTGTGTATTGTGTTTTCTTATGATATTGTGCATATGACACTAGGTGGTACTGTAGGAGCTTCACTCGTCTCCTAGTTCAGCCTAAGCTGCTCTGCTAAGCTACCATTATCTATCAGCCTATGCTGCTAGACACCCTATACACTAATAAGGGATAACTGGGCCTGGTGCAAGGTGCAAGTACCCCTAGGTACTCACTACAAGCCAGTCCAGCCTCCTACATTGGTTGTGCAGCGGTGGGATAAGTGCTTTGAGACTACTTACCACTCTTGTCATTGTACTTTTCATAAGAGAAAAATATACAAAACAAGTTCAGTGTATGGACACATAACTAAAAAGTTTTGCATTTCCTCTTTTCACTCTTTTCTAAAGTGCTGAAAAGTACTTCTAAACTTTCTAAAAGTTCTTAAAAGTTTTTAAAGTTTTTTTTTCTGTCTTTCTAAAAGCTCTAAAAACTTTTTTATCACTTTTTCTGTCACTTAAACTCTTTCTAAAATGTCTGGCACAGGCCAAAATGTTGATCTGTCCAAACTTGCATATGACCACCTTAGCTGGAAAGGAGCAAGGAGTCTCTGTATAGAAAGAGGTTTGAGTGTAGGGAAGAATCCTTCCTTGGAATTATTGCTTAACATGCTTAGAGAACAAGATAAGGCCACAAGGGCCCCATCTGTTGAAAAAGTAGCTAATGGTTCCCAATCTGATTCAGGGACTCCCCTAGAAAAAGATTCAGGAAAGAAAATTCCTAGCCTGCCCATTACTAGACAGTCTAGCATAGTTGGTACTGATGTTGAGTCACACCATACAGATAGTGTTGTCTCACATCATAGCAAGAGCATTCATTCTCACCACAGTAGAACTGATGTTTCTGTTAACCAAGCTGTTAGGGTGCCCTCTGTAAGGGACAGGTCTCCTTCTGTCCATTCTCACCATACTTCTGTTTCAAGACATGTCCCTCCCACCCACCCTGATGACAGATTGTTAGAAAGGGAGCTCAATAGATTGAGAGTGGAACAAACCAGACTGAATCTCAAGAAGCAACAGCTGGATTTGGATAGACAGTCCTTAGAAGTAGAGAAGGAGAGACAGAAACTGGGTTTAGAAACCCATGGTGGCAGCAGCAGTATTCCCAATAGTCATCCTGCAAAAGAGCATGATTCTAGGAATCTGCACAAGATAGTTCCCCCTTATAAGGAGGGGGATGACATTAACAAGTGGTTTGCTGCACTTGAGAGGGCCTGTGTTGTACAGGATGTCCCTCAAAGGCAGTGGGCTGCTATCCTATGGCTATCATTTAGTGGAAAGGGTAGGGATAGGCTCCTTACTGTGAAAGAAAGTGATGCCAATAATTTTACAGTTCTTAAGAATGCACTCCTGGATGGTTATGGCTTAACCACTGAACAATACAGGATAAAGTTCAGAGAGACCAAAAAGGAGTCTTCACAAGACTGGGTTGATTTAATTAACCATTCAGTGAAGGCCTTGGAGGGGTGGTTACATGGCAGTAAAGTTACTGATTATGACAGCCTGTATAACTTGATCCTGAGAGAGCATATTCTTAATAATTGTGTGTCTGATTTGTTGCACCAGTACTTGGTAGACTCTGATCTGACCTCTCCCCAAGAATTGGGAAAGAAGGCAGACAAATGGGTCAGAACAAGGGTGAACAGAAAAGTTCATACAGGGGGTGACAAAGATGGCAACAAGAAGAAGGATGGTAAGTCTTCTGACAAAGGTGGGGACAAATCTAAAAATGAGTTTTCATCAGGCCCACAAAAACACTCTGGTGGGGGTGGTGGGCCCAAATCCTCTTCAAATCAAAACAAAGAAAAGAAACCATGGTGCTATTTATGTAAAATAAAAGGCCATTGGACAACAGATCCCAGTTGTCCAAAGAAAAGCACCAAGCCTCCTACCACTACAACCCCTACTGCTACACCTAGTGTCCCTACTAATAGCAGTGGTGGTGGGAGCAAACCTACTAATAGCCAATCCAAGGGAGTAGCTGGGCTCACTTTTGGTAACTTAGTTGGGGTTGGTCTGATTAGGGAGACCACAGAGGCTGTGTTAGTCTCTGAGGGGGCTATTGATTTAGCCACCTTGGTTGCTTGTCCCCTTAACATGGATAAGTACAAGCAACTACCCCTAATAAATGGTGTTGAGGTTCAGGCCTACAGGGACACTGGAGCCAGTGTAACTATGGTGATAGAGAAACTGGTCCACCCTGAACAACACCTACTTGGTCACCAGTACCAAGTAACCGATGCTCACAACAACACACTTAGCCACCCCATGGCTGTTGTAAATCTCAACTGGGGGGGGGGGTTACTGGTCCAAAGAAAGTTGTGGTAGCTTCAGATTTACCTGTAGACTGTCTATTAGGGAATGATTTGGAGACATCAGCTTGGTCAGATGTGGAGTTGGAGGCCCATGCAGCAATTCTGGGCATTCCAGGGCATATTTTTGCTTTAACCAGGGCTCAGGCCAAAAAGCAAAAAGGACAGGGAAACTTGGATCCTTGAACAATGGACCAAGTGCTCCCTAAAGCTAGGGCTAGTAGAAGTAAAACACTTCCTACTATCCCTCCCTCTACAGTGGATTCTACTTCTGAGGAAGAAGAATTTCCACCCTGTGCAGAACCTACACCAGAGGAGCTGGAAGCAGACACTGCTGAGCTTTTGGGTGAAGGGGGGCCTGCCAGGGAGGAGCTGAGTGTGGCACAGCAAACCTGTCCCAACTAGAGGGTCTAAGACAGCAAGCTGTCAAACAGGCTAATGGGGATGTCAGTGACTCTCACAGAGTTTACTGGGAGGACAACTTCTTGTACACTGAAGCAAGGGATCCTAAACCTGGAACTGCCAGGAGGTTAGTGATTCCTCAGGAGTACAGAAAGTTCCTCCTAACTCTAGCCCACGACATTCCCCTAGCTGGACATCTGGGACAAATGAAAACTTGGGACAGGCTTGTTCCCTTGTTTCATTGGCCTAGAATGTCTGAGGACACAAAAGAATTTTGTAAGTCCTGTGAAACCTGTCAAGCCAGTGGCAAGACAGGTGGCACCACAAAGGCACCCCTTATTCCACTGCCTGTGGTTGGGGTTCCCTTTGAAAGGGTAGGGGTTGACATAGTTGGCCCCCTTGACCCTCCTACTGTAGTGTGGTTAGTTTTACGTATTCATTGCGCTTTAGCTTCAGGCTTTAGGCCTTTGTGCACTTTGCCCTGAATATGTTTTATTCATTTGCTGACAGCTTAGAGCCTTTGCTCTACATGCTTTTTATCAGGCTTCGTACTGTTATTTTTCAAATAGCCAGTCCTACGGTGTTGTTTTTTATTCATATCACACTGTTTTGCCTACTTCAGCACTGGAGTTCTCTATAACATATTTACTTTGTGCTTCAGTCAAGGATACAGTCTGGTACATTGCCGATAGACGTGGTAAGAGTTTAGACTCGGCATTCCTGCGTAGGGACATTTTGTGATCACGATGACATGTTAGTTATAAAATCACTTCCTTGTCCCAATACACGCAAGAGGGAGATTCCGACCAGGGAACCACAACTTGATGCTGACTGCCTCGTTGCAGATGCTGAACCAAGATCACAGGTCTTTGCTCAGGTATGAGGGCTGATATCTCCACAGTGATTCTAATAGGCAAGCTAGAAGCTTAACATGCTGTGCTCTAGATAGAACAAGCAGAGGGAGAGTAGAAACTGTTTGACAATATGATAGCTTTGTTTTTATGTTTTACTCTCCTGGTAACTATTACAATCCTACTGTGTTGTATCGTTCTGGTTATTGCGGCTCACGCCTTAATATCTAAAATACAGTTGTTTTATTAAAACATTATATAAAACTTATACTGTCTTTGTCATTTGTATATGAGATCATATTGGAAATAAGAGAGTTGGTTTGGATTTGAGTAACCACGACTTCCCTGAGAAGTTCCAAAGATGTCATGTGCTCGGCTGCCAAATCATTCCTTCCACATGGGAGAAATGAGGCACTGCTAGTTAGCCGGAGCAAAAACCGGATTTAGGGTGACAGAGTTCTTTACACGTGGGTCAGACTCAGTCCCCCACACCGTTATCGATCCTGCTACCTAGAAATCCAGTAGTCTCATTTAGAATAATGAGAGCCCACGCGACATGGCGCCGCCAACGTTTGGTCAGGCTCTAATGATTAGGTCCGACTGACTCTCTTGGTCTCATATATATTTTGACTCCTCGGTTTCGTATACGGAGACGTCCGTGGGGCTGAGGGTTTCCGCCGCCACGGCATAGGTGCTTCCTATTGCTTAGTGGTTGGTTGTTCAAGCTTGAACTTTGAAAGGGAAAAACCCCGATATTGGTGTGCCTTCTCTGACCTGAAGCCGTTTTTATAAAATGGCGAATCCTAATGTAGTGAACATAGCAATTAATATGCGACATCCGCTCACGGGACATCTATTGACACATGGACTGACAGTCCAGGGGGGTCCAGTCACTTTTGTGGTGGACGCCCATGCAGCCTATAGAACGGAACTTTTTTATTCTTGGGTCGCATTTCCAGCGGTGGATGGGGGAACAAATACTTTTCACGAATACACAGTTGCGAATGCCCCTGGACAATACAGGGCTTACGCTTATTTAGAAATACCTCTATCTTATCAAGAACACCATAATTGGCTTGATGGCGCCCTCCCACACTCAATAGCACAAGTTAGGTTAGGTCCACTGAGTAGTGATGGTCCTACCTGGCCTTTATTGGCTACATATACACCACATCCTGCAGTTGCTCAATTGGCAGTGGTTGAAGTTCATCGTTTATATACAGAATTAACGGCTACATATAGACGATTAGTTCAGTTTGTGATGCTGAAAATTAAATACGAATGCAGCGCGTGCTGCTCCAGCGCACCCACAGGCTGTGGTTCCGGGTCTTAATCCGGCCACTGTACACTCAGTTATGGGTAAAGTACCGGCTAAACGAGAGGAGACTCCGTTTTGGCTGGCGCAAAAAATTAATACGCTGGAAGCAGTATTTCCCCATACGGGACCTCAGGATAAACATTGAATTTTGACGATGTGTTTGCCGTACGGGATGGTTCCTCCGGTGGACCTTTGTAATACCTGGGGCACGGTGTTTGCCGCGCTCTACACTATGGCACACGGTACACCGACATTAGCTAATTTACCGGACGTACTTAAACAGATTCAGGATGAATATGGGGCTGCCCCTGCCTTGGATTTGGGCATGCAGTTGCTGGGAAATTTTGCCACAGTTTCTTCTATTATTTTGAGTAATCTCAAAGGAGAGGCAGTAGCACTAGCAGTGCGTATTCGTCTTCGGGATGTACCGCTGCTTAATCAGGAGCGGGAGCTTCCGAGAATAATAGCGGAAACATATTCTAGTATTGGTCGTGATAGCCTAGGGGCTAGACCACAAAAACCCCAGTTACAGGGTAAAAATAATAAAGAAAATGCTAAACAGCAACAACCTGAGGGTTCGAAAAAGCGCTGGGAAAAGAAACAGCAAACACCGAAGAAAGATGGTGGGCAGTCTCCGCAACCGGAGACCCCACAGAATAAGTATAATCTCAGGAATATGGATACTTTGAAGACGCCTGATAGATATCAATATACTGATACACGTCAATCTCGTTCATTTCAGGACTCCTCGGAAAAGAGAAGTGAGAGAGGTGGGCGGTCAGAGCGGAGGACGGAGTATGTGAAACCGAGACAGGATTCACAACGCTCAGCGGAGGTTTCTATTAAACAAGAAGAGAAACCGCTGCAACAGAAACAGCAATTTAAAAAGAAGAAAGTGGCAGCTGTCTCAGTTAGACATGCCGCTCAAGAAGAGAGTTCTCTAGACGAACAAGACATGGGCGTTAGCACTGTTAGACAGCGCGGCAGAGGTCACAATAGTTCGCCGGAGTCTTCAAGAGCATCTGGAGGTGAAAGCAACTGATGACTTCATACAAGTCGAGACGGCGGATATGCGTGTCTCTGATCCTGATAGAGTATATGAAGTGACTCTGCGATTGGAAGGGGACATTGACCGTATTATAAACGCCATTTTTTGGGACCATGTGGTAAAATCATATGATGTTCTGTTGGCCGAACAAGATTGGCCACCTGACTTTGTTCGCGACTGTCCAGTTGGGGAGGAGGTTATTACACCTTCCTTCTCACCACTTGTTCCGAGAGAACTCGCGGAGTCCTATAGTAAATCATGGGCTCTAGCACAGGCTCCTGCCTTGTATAGAAATAACGTGGGGTGGGACAGGCAATCACCTTATCATGTAATTCCGATAAAAGGCGAACCTCAGCCACAACCGCAATATCCTATCAAATTTGAAGCTAGGGCATCAGTTAGTAAAATTCTTACACAATTGGAGTATCAGGGTGTAATTGAGCCCTGTGTCTCACCGATGAATAATCCCTTGTTTCCCGTTGCTAAACCGGACCATTCCTATAGGATAGTGGTGGATTACCGACATTTGAATAGTCATACACGCACATATGCAATACAGAATTCACACAGCGCAGCTCTTATGAATAATATAGTGCGTAAAAAATATAAGACGACATTAGATATCTCGAATGGATTTTTCTGCCAGAATATAGCGCCCGAGAGTCGGGACTATACCTGTTTCAGTGCGTTTGGCTCTCAGAAAAAAAATTGTCGTTTGCCTCAGGGGTATAAGAATAGCCCAGGACTGTTTTCGGCTCGTGTAACTGAAATGCTGCATGAGTTCGACCCTGAAGCATTATCATATGTTGATGACATATATCTGACAGATGATGAGATTCTGCAACATCTAAGGCGCGTATCGCGCATTGTTGTGGGGTTTGCTGATATTGGCTATAAGTTTAATTTAAAAAAATCAAAGATTGCCTTCCTCAGCGTCATTTTCCTGGGATATGAGTTATCGAGTGAGGGCAAGAGCCTAGCGCCACATTTTTTGGAGAAATGTGCTTTATTGCAGCGTCCTAATACGGTTCGGAAGCTCCAGTCATTGTTGGTGTTTCTGAATTTTGGCAGAACTTACATTCCTGATTATGCAACGCGTATAAAACCCTTATACGAGTTGATTCGCCCACATTTTTCGAGTAAATTTTGGACGATTGAACATACACACATACTGCGAGAATTACAGAGTGATCTCTTAGCAGTTAAACACGTACACACACGGGACAATAAGACACATTTAGTGATCAGGGTGATACCTGGGGCTGTTGGGTTTACTTATGTCACCTTTAATGAAGGGGAGACTGTCCCGATTGCATACAAGTCTCACTTGTATTCTGCTGCAGAGCAACGTTTTGCACAAACTGAGAAAATTCTCACTGCAGTACAGATGGCTGTTATTAAAGAAAGACCGCTGGCCCAGGGTCAACGCATAGTTGTCGTTTCCCCGGTTCCGGCCTTAGAGGCTGTTACAAAAGCGAGTGTTCCTAATTCGAAAGCTTTACACCCGCGATGGATACAATGGGCTACGTCTTTGACAGCCACTGATGTAGATTATGTATTTGACCCTAAACTACAGACTCAAGAGTTTCTTCAATACAAAATAGAATACCCTGTTCCTGCTGGTACATTGCCTATTGACCAATATGAAGTGGTCATGTATACTGATGGCTCTGCGCAACCAGCGGTTGGGACTAAACAACAGTATTCTGCTGCATGTGCGGAGGTGAGCGGCACGATGGAGGGGGAAGTGTTCTGCCCCCGACATTCTTATACTAAAACCTTGGGAGATTGCACGGCACAGCTGGCTGAGCTCAAAGCTCTATTGTTAGCGTTGGAGCACGCGGATCCGGCACTTTTAACCTTGCTGGTCTGTGACTCCTACTACTGTGTGCAGTCTTTCAACAAATATTTACACTATTTGGAAGATGAATGGGTTCAGAGATTCTAAAGGCAACATCATTAAGCATAAAATGTTGTGGGGCAAGGTTGCGGATCTGAAGGAAACGCTTCCTAAAGTCCATGTTGTGCATACACTTGGACACCAGCGCGTTGGAATACACGTTGCTGGGAATACTTTGGCTGATGAAGCCGCGAAATCGGCAGTGGCTGTCGCCACTGTGGCCGCAGTGACTCGTTCGAGTTTCAAACCAGACACAGAAATTTCAGCTGCCATAAAGGCTACGGCTAATGGCACGCCTTTTCCTAAAGGATTTCCTTCAAAATATAGTTACTGCTTGAATAGTGCGCTAAATGCTACTGTTACAATTCCAGGCATTGGTGTACGTGAAATTCCCAATAAAATTGAGAGACCTCGATTGATTTCTGCAGCACATGAGGGGGTGGCTTCTGCACATGCTGGGGTGGCTGCCACAATTTCACTTTTACAGGCTCGTTACTGGTGGCCTGATCTCTATAAAGAGACGAAGCAGTATGTCCTTTGTTGTGACGTTTGTCAACAAATTAAGGCATCGTCGGCTAGACGCCCGCAGCAGACGCCCCTTCTGATTTCAAACAAACCATTACAGTGTGTGTACTTGGATCATTGTGGTCCGCTGACACCAGATAGTGCATACAAATATATATTGGTTGCTGTAGATTCGTGCTCCAGATTTGTATGGGTATGGCCACAACGCTCGGCTGACGCTTGTACTGTTATTAAAGATTTGCGCATCTTTGTCGATATATTTGCAGTTGCGGCTTTTCATTCGGACCAGGGCCCTGCTTTTGCCTCTAAGGCATTCAGGGACACCATGGCTTCGTTGGGGGTCCAGCTCCAATTCTCGTCTCCATTTCATCCCGAGGGAAATTCTGTCGTGGAGCGTTTAAATCGTGATTTAAAGCAGTCCTTAACGGCCAGAGTTATAGGTACGGGTCGTGGTTGGCTAGCCCACCTATATGGAGTACAGAGAGCACTTAATAACTTGCCTAGAAGGTCACTGGGGGGTCGTACTTCATATGAGTGCCTGTTTGGAACACAAATGTATGTTCCTGATCTAGATGGTCTTGGTGTGGAGGCGGCAGATACGCCCTTTGACATAAATGATCGTGTCACTGTTTTGCAGGATTTACAACAATTCCGTGAAGATAACTCTTCTGCCAGTGCTGCCTCCTCAGGAATTAAGGATGAGCCAGTAACACCTACTGGTTGGATACCCAGGATTGGGGATCTAGTGCGTGAAAAGGTCGCAGTTAAAAAATAATTTGGTCCTTCTTATCGAGAACCTGTCTCTGTGTTAGGGGTGAGCGGCACGAGAACTGTGATTTTACCGCCGCTGCGAGGGGCCAAAGGAAATCGCTTTGTTTCCATTGATAATGTCAAGTTACAACATGTGGCCGATTCTGCACAGCAGACCAAGAGGGACACCCAGTAGTTCCGGAATCCCTCTCACTACTGGGGAAGAAGTCCCGCTGCAGGTGATTTTCACCGACACTGTTTCCTCTCCGAGCTTGGGGAGGGTGGATGATGATCTTGCGATTGTTCCACCGATGACGATTAATATGGAATCTTGTGATCAAATTGCTGTACGTTCTACAGACATTTCTGAACGTGTGGTTTATAGCGTGCCACGGCGAGAGCCTCCATCTGCTTCTTCGTTCACAGTTGCACCTTTTGCTAGAACTGCTTCTGGCTGCTTCAACGACGCTGATAATGATGGGTTCCGCTCCTCGTCCTCGATGTCTTCTGTCCACGGTCCACGACGGCTGCTGGGATGGCTTAAACGAACATATTTTGTTTTTCCTTGGAACTATTTTTGGCTGTTTTTGGCCGTGATGACTATTTTATTATGGTTGGGATTTGTGGTTACTTTTTTTCTGATAATACATGGTCATTTTCTTCCTGATCGATCTGACATTGAACATGTGGAGACTGTGTTAAAACCACATTTTTCATCTCATATGGTTCGAAGAGACTTGTCCACAGTGAACATTTCTGCTATACCAGTTCCGAATGGAATTGTGTGGGATAAAGTAATGTTTGATATATATGGTCCCACTGAATTGATTCAAATACCGTATGTCCTCAAATTATCAATGAATGATATTGTTATACCTGGCATTGTTTCTGATGATTGGGATGTGAAGACAGTAGATTCTATGCTAACGGATTTGCAATATTATACTGTCTATGACGATGAAGATGCTTAACAGTTTAGAGATAATCATGGTGACATGTTTTGTTACAACTATTATGGACACCACTTTATTCATAAAGCTAGTAGCCCTAAGCCCATGTTTAATTATGGGCAATGGGAACATTGCTCGACTCCTCCACAAGGGAGTTCAAACACGTATTATGAAAAATTTGCATATTTTGCTGGGCATGATCCACGTAATGCTAGGTCCTACTATTTTAAAGTTACACCGTATTCTTTAAGCAAATGTTATTGACCGATACTAAATTACTGTATTCCAATTTGTTTGTATCTAGACTGTCGGTCGAGGGATATGAATACTGGTTCAAAACTGTTGACTTGAAAAGTGTTTGGGGTACGAAAAATTGGCACTATGTAAATGCTACTTTCAGTGACTTTACACATTGGGTCCAGAATGTTACGCTTAACACTTCATCGTTACATTCAGGCGGGTGGTTATTGTGGCCTGTAGACACTAATATGTGTCATCAACGTTTTGTCACCTCTTCAGGGGGGTTCAGGACTAGTAGGGCAGACCCTCGTTATGTTTCACCAGAACATGCTGATATTATGACTACATACAGTGTGGGGAAGCTTTGTCAGCAATGGTTGAAGTCATCCACGCTGGATGCAGTTAAGTCACATCTCATGTTGCTGTCTAATAATACTGACTTACAAGATTTTTTGTCAGGTCCCAAAGTACCACGGAAGAAAAGGTTCTTATACGAGGTTTATAATGAGATTTGGAAGCTTTCACAACAAGAGGCTGCAGCCCGGTTGCGGCAGATTGATCAAGAAAATCTGATGCAGTCTTTGTCTGTTGTTGATAATGGCATGCATACCCTTTCTGAACGTGTTTACACAATTGACAGTATTGTTTCCTCTGCCATTGACATTATTAAATCGGACATGTCTTCTTTATATCATGGGCAGAGTCAGACGCGGTCCATCATGCAGCTGGGTTGGACTCTTCAGACCTTGAAGGCGGGTCGCGTTCCATGGCAGCACGTTCGTGCCAGAGAGATCTTTATCTCTTTTAATTTGACTCGTCAACAACAACTGATGGCTAAAAAGGAAGCGACATATGTTATGTTAAATATTGAGAAATTAGAGAAACTGCCTTTCACGGTAGCTGAGATTCCGTCAGCTGAATGGTTGATCCATGGGGTTATTAATTTGCCTATCTCTACTTTGCAATTTACTTCGTGTTTGAAGCACATTCCGGTGGGTAGATATGAACTATTGGGAGACAGTTACATACACGAGGTGTGGGACCTTCCCTTTCAGTACAGATGTGTTAATGGTTTGAAGGAGGTTTTTCTTAGCGGCAGCGAATGCGAAGCTTCTGTCAGCCATTCAATGGTTTGTAAACAGCTGTCCTTGCACGGGGCGTGTAACGCTTCGATTGCTAACTTAGCTTGTTATCTGAAGGGAGTTCCAGTCCCGGTTATTAAAAACACTTTCCAGGTGCTTTCTAATGGCAGTTACATTGTTCTTAACAGCGAACGCTGCTGTGGCATGCGTGCCGGAATAGTTTACATCGTCGTTGTCAACAAGGCCGTTACGTGCTGCGGGAATGTGTTGTTTCCCCCCACTCAATTTAGGGAGGTAGCGGACATCTGGCCTCATATTGCTACTTCCAAGGTTGATTTCGACAAGTTGAGTCGGCTAAAAGCTTTATTGTTTCAGAAGCATGTGGCCCTTACATCTGCTAGCGAAACCTACGCACTTCAGGTGGCGAGGTCATTGGCGGAGATACAGTCCCTTTTGACTACAAACTTTCCAATCACTTCGGTGAACTTGTGGGACGTATATTTAATGCATCCAGCACTGCTGGTATTGCACATTTTTTCAAAGTCGTTGGTATTGGTTTTGCTCATACCTTCTCTTCCATATTTGGTTTGATACCTTCGGCTATACATTCTATTTTCGGAAGCATTTTTGGGGGTTTCCCGATTACTTTGGCTTTATTGGCTGGAGTCTTACTGTTGTTGCTATTTTTTCGCAATGGCTGTCCCGTCACAACGAGATCCTGTATTGCTGCTCCCATCAGCGCAGCTGTGTCGTGAACGCATGATGCAGCATTTTGGAGCGACACTCCTGGGACATTTGGAGTGCGACTGGTCTCTGTCATTCAGACCGGTTTTGGATTGTGTGCAACCCGTGTTTCGATGCCTTTGGTGCTCGTTTGAACATGCACTGGCTCTCTGTCTCTCATTGCAGCGCCCTCCAATGGTCGATACTGATCTGTTGATGTTCCCGATTAGGGCTCATTCCCAGACTTGTGCACTACGGATGTGTTTGCTTCGTGAGGCAGTTTATGAGATTCCATTCCTGGAGGAAGATGGTATTGTCTCTTTCATAGGCCCTGCACGGGGTGCCGCCCTGAATGGTTTTGGGGCTTTGGATCACACCTGCTCCATGGTACTTTGTGGCGTGGATCTTCCGATATTGACATATATCGAAGTGGAGGAACTCCTGCGTTCTATTGCTTCTATCTAACGATTGGATTTTTTACGAAATTGACACTATATTGAATTTTGCTTTATGGTCGCATGTTACCTAAATTTATGACTTTGTTGTCTTCTTACCTTGTCGAAATAAGTTTTTTAGGTATTGTTTATATTTAGGGCATCCTTTTATATTATTGGAACCACATGCTACCGACAAGGGGAGGGTGTAGTGTGGTTAGTTTTACGTATTCATTGCGCTTTAGCTTCAGGCTTTAGGCCTTTGTGCACTTTGCCCTGAATATGTTTTATTCATTTGCTGACAGCTTAGAGCCTTTGCTCTACATGCTTTTTATTAGGCTTCGTACTGTTATTTTTCAAATAGCCAGTTCTACGGTGTTGTTTTTTATTCATATCACACTGTTTTGCCTACTTCAGCACTGGAGTTCTCTATAACATATTTACTCTGTGCTTCAGTCAAGGATACAGTCTGGTACATTGCCGATAGACGTGGTAAGAGTTTAGACTCGGCATTCCTGCGTAGGGACATTTTGTGATCACAATGACATGTTAGTTATAAAATCACTTCCTTGTCCCAATACACGCAAGAGGGAGATTCCGACCAGGGAACCACAACTTGATGCTGACTGCCTCGTTGCAGATGCTGAACCAAGATCACAGGTCTTTGCTCAGGTATGAGGGCTGATATCTCCACAGTGATTCTAATAGGCAAGCTAGAAGCTTAACATGCTGTGCTCTAGATAGAACAAGCAGAGGGAGAGTAGAAACTGTTTGACAATATGATAGCTTTGTTTTTATGTTTTACTCTCCTGGTAACTATTACAATCCTACTGTGTTGTATCGTTCTGTTTATTGCGGCTCACGCCTTAATATGTAAAATACAGTTGTTTTATTAAAACATTATATAAAACTTATACTGTCTTTGTCATTTGTATATGAGATCATATTGGAAATAAGAGAGTTGGTTTGGATCTGAGTAACCACAACTTCCCTGAGAAGTTCCAAAGATGTCATGTGCTCGGCTGCCAAATCATTCCTTCCACATGGGAGAAATGAGGCACTGCTAGTTAGCCAGAGCAAAAAACGGATTTAGGGTGACAGAGTTCTTTACACGTGGGTCAGACTCAGTCCCCCACACCGTTATCGATCCTGCTACCTAGAAATCCAGTAGTCTCATTTAGAATAATGAGAGCCCACGCGACACTACTGCTTCAGGCAATAGGTTTATCTTGGTGGTAGTGGACCATGCCACAAGATATCCTGAAGCAATTCCTTTAAGGACCACTACAGCACCTGCAGTGGCAAAGGCCCTCCTGGGAATATTTTCCAGGGTGGGCTTCCCAAAGGAAGTAGTATCAGACAGGGGAAGCAATTTCATGTCTGCTTACTTAAAGGCCATGTGGAAGGAGTGTGGTGTGACTTACAAGTTCACTACACCCTATCATCCACAAACAAATTGACTGGTGGAGAGATTTAACAAAACTCTCAAAGGCATGATTATGGGACTCCCTGAAAAACTCCGCAGGAGATGGGATATCCTTTTACCATGCCTCCTTTTTGCCCACAGGGAGGTACCCCAGAAAGGAGTGGGCTTCAGCCCCTTTGAACTCCTCTTTGGACACCCTGTTAGGGGTCCACTAACACTTGTCAAGGAGGGTTGGGAACAACCTTTAAAAGCTCCAAAACAAAATATTGTGGATTATGTACTTGGCCTCAGATCAAGGATGGCTAGGTATATGAAAAAGGCCAGTAAAAACCTTCAGGCCAGCCAAGAGCTCCAGAAGCAATGGCATGATCAGAAGGCTGTTTTGGTTCAGTACCAACCAGGGCAGAAAGTGTGGGTCTTGGAGCCTGTGGCCCCAAGAGCACTCCAAGATAAATGGAGTGGACCCCACATAATTGTTGAAAAGAAGGGTGAAGTCACCTACTTAGTTGACTTAGGCACTGCCAGGAGTCCCCTTAGGGTGCTCCATGTCAATCGCCTGAAACCCTACTATGACAGGGCTGATCTCACCCTGCTCATGGCAACTGATGAGGGACAGGAAGAAGACAGTGATCCTCTACCTGATCTCTTCTCTTCCACAGAACAAGATGCTCTAGTGGAAGGTGTAGTTTTGGCTGATTGTCTTACTGCTGAGCAGAAAGACCATTGCATAAATCTACTGGGTCAGTTTTCTGAACTCTTCTCTACTGTGCCAGGTACCACTTCTTGGTGTGAGCACACTATAGAGACTGGAGACAGCTTGCCTGTCAAAAGTAAAATCTATAGGCAGCCTGACCATGTCAGGGACTGCATAAAGCAAGAGGTGCAGAAAATGTTAGAACTGGGAGTGGTTGAGCACTCAGAAAGTCCATGGGCTTCTCCTGTGGTACTTGTACCAAAACCTCATTCCAAGGATGGAAAGAAAGAAATGCGGTTTTGTGTAGATTATAGAGGTCTCAACCAGGTAACCAAAACTGATGCTCACCCTATACCCAGGGCAGATGAGCTCATAGATACACTGGCATCTGCCAAGTATCTAAGCACTTTTGATTTGACTGCAGGGTATTGGCAGATCAAATTATCAGAAGATGCTAAACCTAAAACTGCATTTTCAACCATTGGAGGCCATTACCAATTCACAGTAATGCCTTTTGGATTGAAAAATGCACCTGCCACTTTTCAAAGGTTGGTGAACACAGTCCTGCAAGGGCTGGAAGCTTTTAGTGCAGCATATTTGGACGATATAGCTGTCTTTAGCTCCAGTTGGGATGATCACCTGGTCCACCTATGGAAAGTTTTAGAGGCCCTGCAAAAGGCAGGCCTCACTATCAAGGCTTCAAAGTGCCAGATAGGGCAGGGGAAGGTGGTTTATCTGGGACACCTTGTTGGTGGGGAACATATTGCACCACTTCAGGGGAAAATCCAAACTATTGTTGATTGGGTTCCCCCTACTACTCAGACTCAGGTGAGAGCCTTCCTAGGCCTCACTGGGTATTACAGGAGGTTCATTAAGAACTATGGCTCCATTGCAGCCCCTCTTAATGACCTCACATCCAAAAAGATGCCTAAAAAGGTATTGTGGACAGCTAGCTGTCAGAAAGCTTTTGAGGAGCTGAAGCAGGCCATGTGCTCTGCACCTGTCCTGAAAAGCCCTTGTTACTCTAAAAAATTCTATGTCCAAACTGATGCATCTGAATTAGGAGTAGGGGCAGTCCTATCACAAATTAATTCTGAGGGCCAGGATCAACCTGTTGCTTTTATTAGTAAGAGGTTGACCCCTAGAGAAAAGCGTTGGTCTGCCATTGAGAGGGAGGCCTTTGCTGTGGTCTGGGCACTGAAGAAGTTGAGGCCATACCTGTTTGGCACTCACTTCATTGTTCAGACAGACCACAAACCTCTACTTTGGCTAAAATAAATGAAAGGTGAAAATCCTAGATTGTTGAGGTGGTCCATATCCCTACAGGGAATGGACTATACAGTGGAACATAGACCTGGGAGTAGCCACTCCAATGCAGATGGACTCCCCAGATATTTCCACTTAGACAATGAAGACTCATCAGGTCATGGCTAGTCTTATTGTCCTTCGTTTGGGGGGGGTTGTGTAGGAAAGTACCATCTTGCCTGGCATGTTACCCCCATTTTTCACTGTATATATGTTGTTTTAGTTGTATGTGTCACTGGGACCCTGCTAGTCAGGGCCCCAGTGCTCATAAGTGTGCCTGAATGTGTTACCTGTGTTATGACTAACTGTCTCACTGAGGCTCTGCTAATCAGAACCTCAGCGGTTATGCTCTCTCATTTCTTTCAAATTGTCACTAACAGGCTAGTGACCAATTTTACCAATTTACATTGGCTTACTGGAACACCCTTATAATTCTCTAGTATATGGTACTGAGGTACCCAGGGTATTGGGGTTCCAGGAGATCCCTATGGGCTGCAGCATTTCTTTTGCCACCCATAGGGAGCTCTGACAATTCTTACACAGGCCTGCCACTGCAGCCTGAGTGAAATAACGTCCACGTTATTTCACAGCCATTTTACACTGCTCTTAAGTAACTTATAAGTCACCTATATGTCTAACCTTTACCTGGTAAAGTTTGGGTGCTAAGTTACTTAGTGTGTGGGCACCCTGGCACTAGCCAAGGTGCCCCCACATTGTTCAGGGCCAATTCCCCGGACTTTGTGAGTGCGGGGACACCATTACACGCGTGCACTACATATAGGTCACTACCTATATGTAGCTTCACAATGGTAACTCCGAATATGGCCATGTAATATGTCTATGATCATGGAATTGCCCCCTCTATGCCATTCTGGCATAGTTGGCACAATCCCATGATCCCAGTGGTCTGTAGCACAGACCCTGGTACTGCCAAACTGCCTTTCCCGGGGTTTCACTGCAGCTGCTGCTGCTGCCAACCCCTCAGACAGGCATCTGCCCTCCTGGGGTCCAGCCAGGCCTGGCCCAGGATGGCAGAACAAAGGACTTCCTCTGAGAGAGGGTGTTACACCCTCTCCCTTTGGAAAATGGTGTGAAGGCAGGGGAGGAGTAGCCTCCCCCAGCCTCTGGAAATGCTTCCATGGGCACATTTGGTGCCCATTTCTGCATAAGCCAGTCTACACCGGTTCAGGGACCCCTTAGCCCTGCTCTGGCGCGAAACTGGACAAAGGAAAGGGGAGTGACCACTCCCCTGACCTGTACCTCCCCTGGGAGGTGCCCAGAGCTCCTCCAGTGTGCTCCAGACCTCTGCCATCTTGGAAACAGAGGTGCTGCTGGCACACTGGACTGCTCTGAGTGGCCAGTGCCATCAGGTGACGTCAGAGACTCCTCCTGATAGGCTCCTTCAGGTGTTGCTAGCCTATCCTCTCTCCTAGGTAGCCAAACACTCTTTTCTGGCTATTTAGGGTCTCTGTCTCTTGGGATTCCTTAGATAACGAATGCAAGAGCTCATCCGAGTTCCTCTGCATCTCTCTCTTCACCTTCTGCCAAGGAATCGACTGCTGACCGCGCTGGAAGCCTGCAAAACTGCAACATAGTAGCAAAGACGACTACTGCAACTCTGTTACACCTGATCCTGCCGCCTTCTCGACTGTTTTCCTGGTGGTGCATGCTGTGGGGGTAGTCTGCCTCCTCTCTGCACTAGAAGCTCCGAAGAAATCTCCCGTGGGTCGACGGAATCGTCCCCCTGCAACCGCAGGCACCAAAGAACTGCATCACCGGTACCTTGGGTCTCCTCTCAGCACGACGAGCGAGGTCCCTTGAATCCAGCAACTCTGTCCAAGTGACTCCCACAGTCCAGTGACTCTTCAGTCCAAGTTTGGTGGAGGTAAGTCCTTGCCTCCCAACGCCAGACTGCATTGCTGGGAACCGCGACTTTTGCAGCTACTCTGGCCTCCGTGCACTTCCGGTGGAAATCCTTTGTGCACAGTCCAGCCTGGGTCCACAGCACTCTAACCTGCATTACACGACCTCCTAAGTTGTTCTCCGGCGACGTGGGACTCCTTTGTGCGACTTCGGGTGAACACTGTTTCACACATCCTCGTAGTGCCTGTTTCTGGCACTTCTGCGGGTGCTGCCTGCAGCTGAGAGGGCTCCTTGTCTTGCTCGATGCCCCCTCTGTCCCCAGACGCAATTGGCGACATCCTGGTCCCTCCTGGGCCACAGCAGCATCCAAAAACACTAACTGCACAATTTGCAGCTAGCAAGGCTTTTTGGCGGTCTTTCATCGGGAAAACACTTCTGCACAACTCTCCACTGCGTGCGGGATCTGTCCACCAAAGGGGAAGTCTCTAGCCATTGTCGTTCTTGCAGAAACCTACACTTCTACTGTCCAGTAGCAGCATCTTTGCACCCACAGCTGGCATTTCCTGGGCATCTGCCCATCTCCGACTTGCTTGTGACTTTTTGACTTGGTCCCCTTATTCCACAGGTACCCTCGACTGGAAATCCATTGTTGTTGCATTGCTGGTTTGTGTCTTTCCTGCAGAATTCCCCTATCACGACTTCTATGTCCTTTGGGGAACTTTAGTGCACTTTGCACTCACTTTTCAGGGTCTTGGGGTGGGCTATTTTTCTAACCCTTACTATTTTCTAATAGTCCCAGCAACCCTCTACAAGGTCACATAGGTTTGGGGTCCAATCGTGGTTCGCATTCCACTTTTGGAGTATATGGTTTGTGTTGCCCCTATCCCTAAGTGTCTCCATTGCATCCTATTGTAACTATACATTGTTTGCACTGTTTTCTAATACTATTACTGCATATTTTGGTATTGTGTACATATATCTTGTGTATATTTGCTATCCTCATACTGAGGGTACTCACTGAGATACTTTTGGCATATTGTCATAAAAAAATAAAGTACCTTTATTTTTAGTATATCTGTGTATTGTGTTTTCTCATGATATTGTGCATATGACACTAGGTGGTACTGTAGGAGCTTCACTCGTCTCCTAGTTCAGCCTAAGCTGCTCTGCTAAGCTACCATTATCTATCAGCCTATGCTGCTAGACACCCTATACACTAATAAGGGATAACTGGGCCTGGTGCAAGGTGCAAGTACCCCTAGGTACTCACTACAAGCCAGTCCAGCCTCCTACATTGGTTGTGCAGCGGTGGGATAAGTGCTTTGAGACTACTTACCACTCTTGTCATTGTACTTTTCATAAGAGAAAAATATACAAAACAAGTTCAGTTTATGGACACATAACTAAAAAGTTTTGCATTTCCTCATTTCACTCTTTTCTAAAGTGCTGAAAAGTACTTCTAAACTTTCTAAAAGTTCTTAAAAGTTTTTAAAGTTTTTTTTTCTGTCTTTCTAAAAGCTCTAAAAACTTTTTATCACTTTTTCTGTCACTTAAACTCTTTCTAAAATGTCTGGCACAGGCCAAAATGTTGATCTGTCCAAACTTGCATATGACCACCTTAGCTGGAAAGGAGCAAGAAGTCTCTGTATAGAAAGAGGTTTGAGTGTAGGGAAGAATCCTTCCTTGGAATTATTGCTTAACATGCTTAGAGAACAAGATAAGGCCACAAGGGCCCCATCTGTTGAAAAAGTAGCTAATGGTTCCCAATCTGATCCAGGGACTCCCCTAGAAAAAGATTCAGGAAAGAAAATTCCTAGCCTGCCCATTACTAGACAGTCTAGCATAGTTGGTACTGATGTTGAGTCACACCATACAGATAGTGTTGTCTCACATCATAGCAAGAGCATTCATTCTCACCACAGTAGAACTGATGTTTCTGTTAACCAAGCTGTTAGGGTGCCCTCTGTAAGGGACAGGTCTCCTTCTGTCCATTCTCACCATACTTCTGTTTCAAGACATGTCCCTCCCACCCACCCTGATGACAGATTGTTAGAAAGGGAGCTCAATAGATTGAGAGTGGAACAAACCAGACTGAAGCTCAAGAAGCAACAGCTGGATTTGGATAGACAGTCCTTAGAAGTAGAGAAGGAGAGACAGAAACTGGGTTTAGAAACCCATGGTGGCAGCAGCAGTATTCCCAATAGTCATCCTGCAAAAGAGCATGATTCTAGGAATCTGCACAAGATAGATCCCCCTTATAAGGAGGGGGATGACATTAACAAGTGGTTTGCTGCACTTGAGAGGGCCTGTGTTGTACAGGATGTCCCTCAAAGGCAGTGGGCTGCTATCCTTTGGCTATCATTTAGTGGAAAGGGTAGGGATAGGCTCCTTACTGTGAAAGAAAGTGATGCCAATAATTTTACAGTTCTTAAGAATGCACTCCTGGATGGTTATGGCTTAACCACTGAACAATACAGGATAAAGTTCATAGAGACCAAAAAGGAGTCTTCACAAGACTGGGTTGATTTCATTAACCATTCAGTGAAGGCCTTGGAGGGGTGGTTACATGGCAGTAAAGTTACGGATTATGACAGCCTGTATAACTTGATCCTGAGAGAGCATATTCTTAATAATTGTGTGTCTGATTTGTTGCACCAGTACTTGGTAGACTCTGATCTGACCTCTCCCCAAGAATTGGGAAAGAAGGCAGACAAATGGGTCAGAACAAGGGTGAACAGAAAAGTTCATACAGGGGGTGACAAAGATAGCAACAAGAAGAAGGATGGTAAGTCTTCTGACAAAGGTGGGGACAAATCTAAAAATGAGTCTTCATCAGGCCCACAAAAACACTCTGGTGGGGGTGGTGGGCCCAAATCCTCTTCAAATCAAAACAAAGAAAAGAAACCATGGTGCTATTTATGTAAAATAAAAGGCCATTGGACAACAGATCCCAGTTGTCCAAAGAAAAGCACCAAGCCTCCTACCACTACAACCCCTACTGCTACACCTAGTGTCCCTACTAATAGCAGTGGTGGTGGGAGCAAACCTACTAATAGCCAATCCAAGGGAGTAGCTGGGCTCACTTTTGGTAACTTAGTTGGGGTTGGTCTGATTATGGAGACCACAGAGGCTGTGTTAGTCTCTGAGGGGGCTATTGATTTAGCCACCTTGGTTGCTTGTCCCCTTAACATGGATAAGTACAAGCAACTACCCCTAATAAATGGTGTTGAGGTTCAGGCCTACAGGGACACTGGATCCAGTGTAACTATGGTGATAGAGAATCTGGTCCACCCTGAACAACACCTACTTGGTCACCAGTACCAAGTAACCGATGCTCACAACAACACACTTAGCCACCCCATGGCTGTTGTAAATCTCAACTGGGGGGGGGGGGTTACTGGTCCAAAGAAAGTTGTGGTAGCTTCAGATTTACCTGTAGACTGTCTATTAGGGAATGATTTGGAGACATCAGCTTGGTCAGATGTGGAGTTGGAGGCCCATGCAGCAATGCTGGGCATTCCAGGGCATATTTTTGCTTTAACCAGGGCTCTGGCCAAAAAGCAAAAAGGACAGGGAAACTTGGATCCTGGAACAATGGACCAGGTGCTCCCTAAAGCTAGGGCTAGTAGAAGTAAAACACTTCCCACTATCCCTCCCTCTACAGTGGATTCTACTTCTGAGGAAGAAGAATTTCCACCCTGTGCAGAACCTACACCAGAGGAGCTGGAAGCAGACACTGCTGAGCTTTTGGGTGAAGGGGGGCCTGCCAGGGAGGAGCTGAGTGTGGCACAGCAAACCTGTCCCACACTAGAGGGTGTAAGACAGCAAGCTGTCAAACAGGCTAATGGGGATGTCAGTGACTCTCACAGAGTTTACTGGGAGGACAACCTCTTGTACACTGAAGCAAGGGATCCTAAACCTGGAACTGCCAGGAGGTTAGTGATTCCTCAGGAGTACAGAAAGTTCCTCCTAACTCTAGCCCACGACATTCCCCTAGCTGGACATCTGGGACAAATGAAAACTTGGGACATGCTTGTTCCCTTGTTTCATTGGCCTAGAATGTCTGAGGACACAAAATAATTTTGTAAGTCCTGTGAAACCTGTCAAGCCAGTGGCAAGACAGGTGGCACCCCAAAGGCACCCCTTATTCCACTGCCTGTGGTTGGGGTTCCCTTTGAAAGGGTAGGGGTTGACATAGTTGGCCCCCTTGACCCTCCTACTGCTTCAGGCAATAGGTTTATCTTGGTGGTAGTGGACCATGCCACAAGATATCCTGAAGCAATTCCTTTCAGGACCACTACAGCACCTGCAGTGGCAAAGGCCCTCCTGGGAATATTTTCCAGGGTGGGCTTCCCAAAGGAAGTAGTATCAGACAGGGGAAGCAATTTCATGTCTGCTTACTTAAAGGCCATGTGGAAGGAGTGTGGTGTGACTTACAAGTTCACTACACCCTATCATCCACAAACAAATGGACTGGTGGAGAGATTTAACAAAACTCTCAAAGGCATGATTATGGGACTCCCTGAAAAACTCCGCAGGAGATGGGATATCCTTTTACCATGCCTCCTTTTTGCCTACAGGGAGGTACCCCAGAAAGGAGTGGGCTTCAGCCCCTTTGAACTCCTCTTTGGACACCCTGTTAGGGGTCCACTAACACTTGTCAAGGAGGGTTGGGAACAACCTTTAATAGCTCCAAAACAAGATATTGTGGATTATGTACTTGGCCTCAGATCAAGGATGGCTGAGTATATGAAAAAGGCCAGTAAAAACCTTCAGGCCAGCCAAGAGCTCCAGAAGCAATGGCATGATCAGAAGGCTGTTTTGGTTCAGTACCAACCAGGGCAGAAAGTGTGGGTCTTGGAGCCTGTGGCCCCAAGAGCACTCCAAGATAAATGGAGTGGACCCCACATAATTGTTGAAAAGAAGGGTGAAGTCACCTACTTAGTTGACTTAGGCACTGCCAGGAGTCCCCTTAGGGTGCTCCATGTCAATCGCCTGAAACCCTACTATGACAGGGCGGATCTCACCCTGCTCATGGCAACTGATGAGGGACAGGAAGAAGACAGTGATCCTCTAAATGATCTCTTCTCTTCCACAGAACAAGATGCTCTAGTGGAAGGTGTAGTTTTGGCTGATTGTCTTACTGCTGAGCAGAAAGACCATTGCATAAATCTCCTGGGTCAGTTTTCTGAACTCTTCTCTACTGTGCCAGGTACCACTTCTTGGTGTGAGCACACTATAGATACTGGAGACAGCTTGCCTGTCAAAAGTAAAATCTATAGGCAGCCTGACCATGTCAGGGACTGCATAAAGCATGAGGTGCAGAAAATGTTAGAACTGGGAGTGGTTGAGCACTCAGAAAGTCCATGGGCTTCTCCTGTGGTACTTGTACCAAAACCTCATTCCAAGGATAGAAAGAAAGAAATGCGGTTTTGTGTAGATTATAGAGGTCTCAACCAGGTAACCAAAACTGATGCTCACCCTATACCCAGGGCAGATGAGCTCATAGATACACTGGCATCTGCCAAGTATCTAAGCACTTTTGATTTGACTGCAGGGTATTGGCAGATCAAATTATCAGAAGATGCTAAACCTAAAACTGCATTTTCAACCATTGGAGGCCATTACCAATTCACAGTAATGCCTTTTGGATTGAAAAATGCACCTGCCACTTTTCAAAGGTTGGTGAACACAGTCCTGCAAGGGCTGGAAGCTTTTAGTGCAGCATATTTGGACGATATAGCTGTCTTTAGCTCCAGTTGGGATGATCACCTGGTCCACCTATGGAAAGATTTAGAGGCCCTGCAAAAGGCAGGCCTCACTATCAAGGCTTCAAAGTGCCAGATAGGGCAGGGGAAGGTGGTTTATCTGGGACACCTTGTTGGTGGGGAACAGATTGCACCACTTCAGGGGAAAATCCAAACTATTGTTGATTGGGTTCCCCCTACTACTCAGACTCAGGTGAGAGCCTTCCTAGGCCTCACTGGGTATTACAGGAGGTTCATTAAGAACTATGGCTCCATTGCAGCCCCTCTTAATGACCTCACATCCAAAAAGATGCCTAAAAAGGTATTGTGGACAGCTAGCTGTCAGAAAGCTTTTGAGGAGCTGAAGCAGGCCATGTGCTCTGCACCTGTCCTGAAAAGCCCTTGTTACTCTAAAAAATTCTATGTCCAAACTGATGCATCTGAATTAGGAGTAGGGGCAGTCCTATCACAACTTAATTCTGAGGGCCAGGATCAACCTGTTGCTTTTATTAGTAGGAGGTTGACCCCTAGAGAAAAGCGTTGGTCTGCCATTGAGAGGGAGGCCTTTGCCGTGGTCTGGGCACTGAAGAAGTTGAGGCCATACCTGTTTGGCACTCACTTCATTGTTCAGACAGACCACAAACCTCTACTTTGGCTAAAATAAATGAAAGGTGAAAATCCTAAATTGTTGAGGTGGTCCATATCCCTACAGGGAATGGACTATACAGTGGAAAATAGACCTGGGAGTAGCCACTCCAATGCAGATGGACTCTCCAGATATTTCCACTTAGACAATGAAGACTCAACAGGTCATGGCTAGTCTTATTGTCCTTCGTTTGGGGGGGGGGTTGTGTAGGAAAGTACCATCTTGCCTGGCATGTTACCCCCATTTTTCACTGTATATATGTTGTTTTAGTTGTATGTGTCACTGGGACCCTGCTAGTCAGGGCCCTAGTGCTCATAAGTGTGCCTGAATGTGTTACCTGTGTTATGACTAACTGTCTCACTGAGGCTCTGCTAATCAGAACCTCAGTGGTTATGCTCTCTCATTTCTTTCAAATTGTCACTAACAGGCTAGTGACCAATTTTACCAATTTACATTGGCTTACTGGAACACCCTTATAATTCCCTAGTATATGGTACTGAGGTACCCAGGGTATTGGGGTTCCAGGAGATCACTATGGGCTGCAGCATTTCTTTTGCCACCCATAGGGATCTCTGACAATTCTTACACAGGCCTGCCACTGCAGCCTGAGTGAAATAACGTCCACGTTATTTCACAGCCATTTTACACTGCACTTAAGTAACTTATAAGTCACCTATATGTCTAACCTTTACCTGGTAAAGGTTAGGTGCTAAGTTACTTAGTGTGTGGGCACCCTGGCACTAGCCAAGGTGCCCCCACATTGTTCAGGGCCAATTCCCCGGACTTTGTGAGTGCGGGGACACCATTACACGTGTGCACTACATATAGGTCACTACCTATATGTAGCTTCACAATGGTAACTCCGAAAATGGCCATGTAATATGTCTATGATCATGGAATTGCCCCCTCTATGCCATCCTGGCATAGTTGGCACAATCCCATGATCCCAGTGGTCTGTAGCACAGACCCTGGTACTGCCAAACTGCCTTTCCCAGGGTTTCACTGCAGCTGCTGCTGCTGCCAACCCCTCAGACAGGCATCTGCCCTCCTGGGGTCCAGCCAGGCCTGGCCCAGGATGGCAGAACAAAGGACTTCCTCTGAGAGAGGGTGTTACACCCTCTCCCTTTGGAAAATGGTGTGAAGGCAGGGGAGGAGTAGCCTCCCACAGCCTCTGGAAATGCTTTCATGGGCACATTTGGTGCCCATTTCTGCATAAGCCAGTCTACACCGGTTCAGGGACCCCTTAGCCCTGCTCTGGCGCGAAACTGGACAAAGGAAAGGGGAGTGACCACTCCCCTGACCTGTACCTCCCATGGGAGGTGCCCAGAGCTCCTCCAGTGTGCTCCAGACCTCTGCCATCTTGGAAACAGAGGTGCTGCTGGCACACTGGACTGCTCTGAGTGGCCAGTGCCATCAGGTGACGTCAGAGACTCCTCCTGATAGGCTCCTTCAGGTGTTGCTAGCCTATCCTCTCTCCTAGGTAGCCAAACCCTCTTTTCTGGCTATTTAGGGTCTCTGTCTCTTGGGATTCCTTTGATAACGAATGCAAGAGCTCATCCGAGTTCCTCTGCATCTCTCTCTTCACCTTCTGCCAAGGAATCGACTGCTGACCGCGCTGGAAGCCTGCAAAACTGCAACATAGTAGCAAAGACGAGTACTGCAACTCTGTAACGCTGATCCTGCAGCCTTCTCGACTGTTTTCCTGGTGGTGCATGCTGTGGGGGTAGTCTGCCTCCTCTCTGCACTAGAAGCTCCGAAGAAATCTCCCGTGGGTCGACGGAATCGTCCCCCTGCAACCGCAGGCACCAAAGAACTGCATCACCGGTACCTTGGTTCTCCTCTCGGCACGATGAGCGAGGTCCCTTGAATCCAGCAACTCTGTCCAAGTGACTCCCACAGTCCAGTGACTCTTCAGTCCAAGTTTGGTGGAGGTAAGTCCTTGCCTCCCCACGCCAGACTACATTGCTGGGAACCGCAACTTTTGCAGCTACTCCGGCCTCTGTGCACTTCCGGCAGAAATCCTTTTTGCACATTCCAGCCTGGATCCACAGCACTCTAACCTGCATTGCACAACCTCCTAAGTTGTTCTCCGGCGACGTGGGACTCCTTTGTGCGACTTTGGGTGAGCACTGTTTCACGCATCCTTGTAGTGCCTGTTTCTGGCACTTCTGTGGGTGCTGCCTGCTGCTGAGAGGGCTCCTTGTCTTGCTCGACGCCCCCTCTGTCCCCAGTCGCAATTGGTGACATCCTGGTCCCTCCTGGGCTACAGCAGCATCCAAAAACACTAACTGCATGATTTGCAGCTAGCAAGGCTTGTTGGCGGTCTTTCGGCGGGAAAACACTTCTGCACGACTCTCCACGGCATGGGGGATCCATCCTCCAAAGGGGAAGTCTCTAGCCCTTGTCGTTCTTGCAGAAACCTACGCTTCTACTGTCCAGTAGCAGCATCTTTGCACCCACAGCTGGCATTTCCTGGGCATCTGCCCATCTCCGACTTGCTTGTGACTTTTGGACTTGGTCCTCTTGTTCCACAGGTACCCTCGACTGGAAATCCATCATTATTGCATTGCTGGTTTGTGTATTTCCTGCAGAATTCCCCTATCATGACTTCTATGTCCTTTGGGGAACTTTAGTGCACTTTGCACTGACTTTTCAGGGTCTTGGGGTGGGCTATTTTTCTAACCCTTACTATTTTCAAATAGTCCCAGCGACCCTCTACAAGGTCACATAGGTTTGGGGTCCATTTGTGGTTCGCATTCCACTTTTGGAGTATATGGTTTGTGTTGCCCCTATCCCTATGTGTCTCCATTGCATCCTATTGTAACTATGCATTGTTTGCACTGTTTTCTAATACTATTACTGCATATTTTGGTATTGTGTACATATATCTTGTGTATATTTGCTATCCTCATACTGAGGGTACTCACTGAGATACTTTTGGCATATTGTCATAAAAAAATAAAGTAACTTTATTTTTAGTGTATCTGTGTATTGTGTTTTCTTATGATATTGTGCATATGACACTAGGTGGTACTGTAGGAGCTTCACTCATCTCCTAGTTCAGCCTAATCTGCTCTGCTAAGCTACCATTATCTATCAGCCTATGCTGCTAGACACCCTATACACTAATAAGGGATAACTGGGCCTGGTGCAAGGTGCAAGTACCCCTAGGTACTCACTACAAGCCAGTCCAGCCTCTTACACTGGGGATATTGGGAGAGTGAGTGCCCAGGGCACACATTGGCCAATCTCCATCATCAGCAGTCCTGCCTACATATCTGAACTCAAACTTGAAGAAGCCAGACATATCACTCATACTGCTTACATAACTGACACTCTCCTACATTATTATGAAGAACTGTACTCTAGCAAATTTACAGGGGTGACGAGGCAAGAGCTGCCTAACTTGAGGAGGTTGTGATGGGGTGAATCACATATGTGCAGCGTTGATTTCTAAGCAAACCTATCCCAGCAGAGGAAAGAGCACAGGCCATTGATGCCCTGGATGGCATCACGGCCCCTGGCCTTGATGGTCTCACTGGTATTTTCTATAAGACTTATAAATCCATTCTTATGTCACACATACTTGAGATGTATGTTGAGAGCCTTGAGGAAGGCATTGCATGAGACTGTGATCACGCTTTTGCTGAAACCTGCCAAAGACTCTCATGTCTGCTTCTCTTACCGTCTCCTCTCTTTACTTATTTTGATAAGATAAAATAAAATGTTAGCCAAAGTATTATCTACAAGGTTGGCATTATTAATTGATCAAATCATGTCCCCTGTCAGACAGGGTATGCTCCACATAGGTCTATGGCCTTCAACCTCTGCCCGGTATTTGGGGTTCTCAATCGGGTCTTGCCAGAAATACCTGCGGCCATTGTTCTCCTCAAAGCGGAAAAGGCCATTGACTCTTTGGATGACCTTTTCCCTCGGGAACACTGCAGAAACTTGGACTTCTTAGGGTCTTTCCGCAATAATTATGCCCCTTTACTTATACCCAGTTGCTTGACTCCGGGTGAATGGCTCTCTTACGGCCCAATTCACAATGGCTAGGGGCACTCATTAGTGATGTCCACTGTCACCATTACTTTTTATTATTGCCATGGACCCCCTGGTACACCATTTGCAGGAAAAACATATGTAACATGGGCTTTGTTTTGGGCATGGCCCTCCATTTATTTCTATGTATTCAGATGATATCCTGTTATTCCTCTGTCAGCCGGCTTGGAATCTTACCCCAGTTATCCAAGAAATTAACCACTTTGGGGAGTTTTCCAGACTATACATCAACTGGCCAAATCAGAACTTCTTTCATTGACTCATGTCACTTCTGCAGTGACATGAGACTACCCACTACAATCATGTGGAGCAACACACTTTGAATAGATTTGACTTACATATGATGGGGGATATTTTCCCTATCGGACATGTCTTTTCACATGCCTAAGACACTAGATGCACCTCAATTACACAGATGGACCTTTTTCTCCTATGCCGCCTTCACGCCACCTTTTGTGATCATTTCCTTTCAAATCCCATAGCTCCTGATGATTTTCCCCCTCTGACGTTATTAATCTCAAATGCTGAGGGGGGACAGCAGAGTTCTAAATTGTACAAAGCTTGCATGGCTCTGAAGTCCACCCATGACAGGATAATGAGGGAACAATGGGGGACTGATGTGGGCCGTGCACTGACTGATAAAGAGTATTATTACTGCTGTTCTCAAATTAAACTGTATCTCCCAACCATTGACACAAACTGCTTTAATTGGCACTTGCTGAAATAGACCCCATCAGATAACTCTGACTGCCCTACTCTAAGTGCAACACATCCAAAGCAGAATTTGCCCATCCTAAGATAAAGGCCTTCTAGGGTGAGGTATTTGAGCGCTTATCCCTAATGATGTATGTCAAACTCAGTCCAGACCCTCTTCTAGCTCTATTGGGTCAAGTGGCAGGCATCCCTAAATCTATTCCGAGATACACAGCAATTGAATTGTTGCTGGCTAAACGGGAAGTAGTGTTGCACTGGGCCAGTGGGATACATTCCAACTGTTAAGGCATGGATCAATAGGTTGATTTATTGCAACTCCACTGGAGAAGTGTATGCCACACTACAGCCCTCTATCTCACGACCAAGATATATATAGCTACGTCTCAGGGACTACCTCTGAACAATCGATGCTGGCTCACAATACCAACCTCTCCTGCAGACCATTGTGACTCAGTTACCATAAAGCAATGTACCCTTGAATGCTCCACCTCTCAATATTGCCTCATTGTATGGATTTGATTGCTGTACCTTCTAGTATTGTTAAAATCTTTATCTCCTTCAGGGCTTCAAATGTACTTTCATACTTTATACCCCTAAGTTGGGTACTATGGGGCTCATTTACAAGCCCCTTGCACAACCGTAGCATCATTTTTTTAATGCTATGGTGGTGCAAGCAGTCCCTCACACAGTGCTGGTACCATTGTGCCAGTTTGTACAGCCTTGCACCACGTTATACCTGCGCCAGGTATGTTGTATACAAGGTAGGTGTTCCCTCACAAAAAGGGCTGCAGAAATGGTGCAGTGCACCATCACAGCATAATTTTTAACACCTGCCCAGTTTTTTGTAAATGAGGCACTATGGGGCATATTTATAAGCCCCTAGTGACACCATAGGCCACATTAACGTCATTGTTTTTTATGCTAATGTGGCCCAACTAGGCCAAAATCCTTGTGCCACATTTACAAAGTGGCACAATGCATGCATTGTGCCACTTTGTAACCCTTTGCACTACATTATGCCTATGGAAGGCATAATGTATGCGAAGGGGGTATTCCCCCGTTAAGGGGGGTGGGGGCTAAAAAATGGCACAAGGAAATCAAACAGATTTTCTTGCGTCATTTCTTACACCACTTTTAAGGCCTGCTCAGAGCAGGCGTTAAAAGGGGGCATCCATTATTTATAATGGGACCCTATGTACACTGTAGGAGTAGTGGCAACATTTTGGCGCTGCTCCTGCAGAGTACACCAATAGCGTCATGAAAAATTATCCTATTGCCCTCTACCCTGCGCCGTGGTGCGCCGTATATACGGCGGACACATGGTGGCAGTAGGGGACCATAAATATCGCAAGAATAGTTTTCTTAAATATTCCCCATGTGTTTTTGTTCTCTCTCTATCTCTCTCTATCATTTAAAAAACATAAACAAAGCTTTTAAAAAAATACATTTCTTGAAATCTTTTCTACCCATAAAGTCATTCTTTTCAGTTGATATATTGTTTCAAATCCTCTTTCAGTCTTGTGTTTTTTGCTTCTGTTTCAGAGAATTCAGAGGATCTATTCTGTAGTTCTTTTCACTCTGACCAATTTCCCCAATTTCGGGATACTCTAATTCAGTGCTGTTGTATTTTGGCTTTGTTCATGGAATAACTATTTCCGATGTAAACTTGTGATGTTAATTCTGGAATCCAATTGCAATTCAGATGTTTAATATTAGTGCAGCCCACCAAAGAGGAACATTTTAAATTCAGGTTGTTGTTGTTCCTTCTAAATAATTAACAATTGGCTAGATTTCTTCTTCCTCCATTTTCAGGTGAAAGATAATCTGTCAGCCATAGCTTCAAATCAATCTCCATACCTAATACTTTTGTATAGTGGCTTTACATTCAGTGTAGGAAACAGTCTGCTCCCTGTTTTATTTCCTCAGTTTTAGAGCGAAAATCTGAACTGTCAAAGACGAACCATAACAGTGCTGTAATTTATGTTTGTGGATGTGCATTCTTTTAGATCTTGTTGAAACAGTAAGCCTGTCAAGCATCTTTGTGGAGCCTTTAAGTATCTTCGGTATAAAATAGAAACAGGCCATTTCAGGGGTATTGATTCCTCATATTTAAAGAGTCAATTTTCTAACCAGTGTGTAAAGATTTCATCATATCTATTCATTGTTTCATTGGATTCATCCTTTGTGAATACATTTCAACTGTAAGGCCCATATTTAAGGAAAGTTAGCGCTGCCTTTGCGCCTTTTTTTACGCAAAAGCAGCGCTAACATAGCACCATATTTGTATTTTGATGCTAGACCCGTCTAACTCCAACATTTCTGAGTTATCGTCATTTTTCGGGGTCCCCACCCCACCTTGCATCATTTTGCGACAATGACATGCAAGGTAGGCATTCCCTCCCAAAAAAATTATGGTAGCCGTCAAGCGCCATAGTTACTGCCCAATGCAAAAATGATACACATGAATGAACCTGTCCCAAAAAATGACACAAAGTCTGATTAGCATAAAATTTTAATGCCTGGTCAGACCAGGCGTTAAAATGAGGCCAACACACTACTACTTAAGCAAAACACACAGATGGAGCATTGTCAACCTCCTGGAAAACATGGAACTGTTAATGCTCCAACTTGGCACACGCCACTGATGACAGCGATGACAACCGACCCAACCAGCACCAGTGCAGCAACCCCAAACACTATCACAGCAGCCACAAAGGAAGCGCAGAAGGTGGGAGAGGATATTGTAACCACGCACAACCATCCTTGAGCTCAGGGAACAAGATGTCAATGGAACCTATCATCTGAAACTGGAGTCTGTTGTATGCCTGCTGCACCACATTGCACCACACATCACAGCAAGGGTGGAAACTCCTACAACTATTCCACCCATGACCAAACTCTTGGCTGTCCTCAATATGCTGGCGTCAGGAACATTCCAGAAAACGGACGCACAAGTGGCTGGCATTACCCAGCCATTCTTCTCAGCCTTCCTACCAAAGGTTCTGGATGCAATCATCCACCTCACAACCCACCACATCTGCTTCCCCAACACCCAGCAACTGCAGCCGGAGAACAAGCAAGGTTTCTACCAAATCGCTGGGTTCCCACATGTGCTTGGTGGAATGGACTGCAGCTATGTCCAAATTGTGCCACCTGCTGCAACGGAACACCTCTACAGGAACCGAAAACACACCCATTCTATAAATGTGCAAACCATTGTGGAACACTGTGGGCTCATCACAAACATTCTAGCCAAATATCCCGGCAGAGTTCATGATGCCTACATATTCAGGCACTCCACCATCAAGAAGCGGTTCCAGGATGAGCAATATGGCAATGGGCTACTAGTGGGTAAGCCACCATACCAATCATTACACAGACAACGCACCATCCTTGTATGACAAACAATACATACACCACACTAAATGCACATGGACAGAGGAACGCAGTTGTACAGACAACAACACATATGCCACACTACACCACATTCATTGCACATCACACACACATATCTACATAATAATACAGCCACAACCTGACTGATACACCACTTGAAGGACAGTTGGAGCTATGTACTCTTTGCAAAGAGAAGCTGGAACACTACAAGTCTCCACTGGTTGACAACTAAATACAGATCCTACACACATAAAACCTAACAATGAATATCTCAGCTATGTGAACAGCATTGGCCATGTCTATGTGAAGAAAGTCACATATAGGCACAGCCCCACATTTGTCAGGGTGTCAAAGTCTCTGGTGGCACCATTATCAAATGCCATCCAAGTGTTGCCATCCCCAACTACGTATCACCAAAACATACCAGACATACCCATTGAGTGCACCTTCACCTCCCTGGTGCATTGTGCCGCACACATAGGAATACAACATCACCAGCCATGAAAGACTATGGGGCAGATATATGAAAGGTGGCACTGAACCTAGTTCAGCACCACTTTTCATGCGCTCCTTAGCACCCCCCCTAATGCCATGTGTGCGCTATATACAATAAACGGTACACCAAGGTGCAGAATAGGTGCAATAGTATCAAGATAATGGATGACATAGTAGGATTCTGTAGGAGTATTGAGAACATACCTGGCCATTTAATGCAGTGTACATAGGGACCCATTCACAACTATGGAGTGCCCCTTCTAATACCTGCTCTGTGCATGTGTTGAAAGTGTCTGTGATAAATCATGTCTAGGGACCTTGGAGATTCCTCTGCACCAATTTTGCCCATCCTCCTATTGTGTTAATCTCACCTTTGTACACATGATGGCTGGCACAGGCATATTCATCAACAAAGGGTCACTAAGTGTCACATAGCATGCGTAGTGCCACATGGTAACGTGGAGGCCTAAGTTTCGCCTTGCAGGGCTACCATAGTGCCAATACAAATGACAGTATTGTAGTGCAAGGAGGTGGTAGGTTCCACTAACAATAGGTCATAGCCCCAAATATGGACAACAAAACACATATTTGGCATGGTCAAACTGTCAGTCCAGATTTAATTTGACAATCACCAGGTCCCTGGGCCACAATCCATGATAGTATTGTCCACCACTACACTCCAATGCAACCAATCAACAAAACAGGAACACACATAATACTAGAAGCAAGTCTGAGTTACCACTCCACCTAAATATAACATCTGCCATGTCACATACAAAACTACAAATATGCATGACCGACACATGTTCTTTCATTCATTTGCAGCTGACCAAGGTTACGGCATCCAGCCATGGGTGATGATTCCTTTCGGCAACCCGACAAGGGTGGAAGAGCGGGTATACAATGAAGAGCACAGAAGGACGCGAAATGTGGGGTAGAGGACATTTGGGCTCCTGAAATCAAGGTTCAGGTGCCTGGCCCTAACCGGAGGAAAGCCTGTTTGTATGCACCACCCCTTGTATGCAAGATGATCCTTGTATGTGCAATCTTGCATAACATATGTATTCGGACTAGTGTCCCCTGAAATGAACTGTTAGATGTCCCCAATGAGGAGGGGAATGACAATGGTGCAGCACTGGTGGATGGGTAAAAATAAACACTACTGCTGGAGTTTGCAGGAGACAACAAATTGTACAGCTCTTCTACACCTAGACATTATATAACTAATATCACCTTGTACATATCACCATTAAATCACTTTGCACTAAATTATCCATGGTGTACGTATTCTCTACTACACATAACATTGGAATGTTGCTCATTCCTCAGAGAGCAGGATAAAACACAACATTTACAAAGATTGTTGGAACATAGGTTGTGATGTAAGAGGGTCTAGTGCCTACATGCCACATATCAGCGTAACATAACTCAGGCTCATCTGGCTCTCGAAGGCCATGCACCAGTAGGCATAGTGCTAATTCCTACCCCATTCACCACATCATGGCTACTCCAGGAAAGATGTATGCAAGGGGGAGTACATACAGTAAGGGCTGTTTCCACTAGGTATATTAGAAAATAAGGAAATAAACAGTGTCACATCTCAGTCGGGTAGCTGTAACGCCCCCACTGAGCATGTGTGACAAGGGGGAACATTATTGGTATAAATAGATCTTCATGGACTGTACAAGGTTAGGGACCAAAGTTTGAACCTAACCCTGCACCGTATAACAATGGCATAATGTACTGTGAGCGCTATTGGCCCCAACCCTGCCATATGGTGTTCTGTACCTCAAATATAGCACACACATGTTGACTGTGGAGTGCACTAAGGTTCGCTAGACAAGTGAAGCAGCAATGAATGCTATTCCACTCTCCACACATATGCCCCATATCCTGGAATGATCAATAACATGGGAGAATGCACCACCACATGAATGTGTGGGTGGAATGTAGGCAGAATACGTTGCACTTCCTATGTACATTTGAACACACGTCACACAATTGTGCTGTCTTGACATATGCCTGCAGCTAATCCAGAAATACATGTGAAGACTGTGGACTGGTGTAGGGACTAGGTAGGAAAGGGTTTGCAATTACCTACAATGGTTGATATGTGTAAGCAAAGTAACTCAGTATAATCTGTATGATACCATCACACACCACATATGAAAACACACCTCTCATTGACACTAACATGCCTGACTAAGAGAAAGTGACCTACTGGGACCAATACCCTGAAATGTCTAGGTCCCCCACATGCCAATCTGGTCTGGGATGTGCATGTAAGTGTGCTGTCATGGGTGTGTGGGAGTCATGTAATCTCGCAGAGCCTGGAAATGGGAGGGAAACTATCACGTAGCCAGTAGTAGATGTGTACATCTTCAAATTACACAAGTCACACGTAGCATCCTGTCCATGTATGTCTGGACAATGTTGCAGTAGAAAATGTGTGCAAAGTGTAAGCAGCCTAAAGGATGGCAATAATGTGGGTAGGACCAAATACATTGCAAACAAAATATGCTGGTAATGTAGGAGAAAGTACACACAGCAATACTGACTGTGCAACACAATGTTACCATGTGATCACTCAACATATGTTCACAGAGGATGTCTAGGTCATTACATAACCCATTCATGTTTGCAACAACAACAAAGTAGTTGCCAATTGCATTCTATTTTGACTGAAGGCAGTGACAGATGACATCATCTGTCCCCTGGGTCAGACAACCTAAATGAGTTACCCTAGAGATACATGCCCTAACCAAGCTGCAAATGGAAAATACTGACAATGTGTTACCATTTGTGTCAGACCATGCCAGATGAAGAGACATGTCCTACACGTACAAGCAGCGAGTCCCCTGTACATGATAGGGCAAGCCTGCCATCAAGTACCCCAAAGGAATTTCAATATCCTAGGCTATGGGATCATGTTTGTGGCGGTGTCTGTCTGCAGGGGACTGCGCATTGCACTGCTGAAGAGCTATCATGATGAGGGTACATCCCCGCCCAACACTCCCTAACTCCCATACTGAGACTACATTGACTCTTGACACAGTCACAGGCTTGATGCATGTGCACAGTGGACTGAGCTGAGTGGAGCACTGTCAACCTGTGTCAGAACATGCAGCCATGGCTCTGTGTGGGCACAGTGAGGTCTGTAAGCTGATTGTAGCCCACAACATCATCAGTCACCTTTTTCATGTTACAGTCTAAGTTTGTGGCTTTGTGTCTGACCGTAAGCCATGTAATTAGGTTCTGTTCTCATTGACATAGCTTCACACAATCCATACATTTAGATGTATTTATGGATCACAGTAAAAGTTGACATGATACATGTGAATACGGAGATTTATTTACATGTGCAAGTGTTTATTCCAATGCAATACAATGTCCAGTTCACAGACAGCATGATAGATCATGAGCCATTTGTTGCACATTCAGAGTCCAAGGGTGAGGGACATGTCATGAGTCGTGGATAGAAGCATGCATTAGTGAGGAGGTGTCCAAATAGGCAACAGGTAGGAATGGAGACAATAATAGTCCATAGCAGAAACATCAATAGTAGTTGAGTGAAGAGGGCACATTGCCAGCTGTCACAATACTGACATGAGCTTAAGCACAGAACTAAGGAGATACTGTCTATGTGCACAGACTGGTGCTACCGGGTGGTTTTCCATGTGAATGCTGTTCCTTCCACATACTGATCCTCTGATGTGTGTTGCCTCCCGTGCCATGGGTGGTTCTGTTGTTGAAGTTGAGGGGCTCTCACACACATCAGTGGATAGAGATGTGGAGTGAATGGTCCTGTTAATGCAAATGTCTTAATCAGAAATTATTAATAAAATGTTTATGTGTTTCGAATAACGAAATTGGTAGAAAATGATTAATGTAGAAAAATAACGTGCACTTTTGAAATTGTGACCTCGGAGAATGGCCACCAGGATTCACAAATTATATTACGGAGTAATTAACATATATGAAATATTGAAAATGTGATAGATTAATGTAGTAATGTGTCATATTGAAAGACATAACCTATGCATTGCAATAATTGTAGGCCTTAATTTAGCGAATATCTTGGCCTAATCTTGCCAGGCCTTGTGCAGAAGCTGTATTTCTTGACGTTTAATGAAAAGTGCTAACAAGATGAACTAACCGTGAACTGCTCATTGTTTAATAAAATTTGCTTAGCTGAAGTTTCTATATGAACCAACGGACAGGAGATGATGGAATTAGAAAGTGGGTGTACTTTCCCAGGACTCGAACAATTAAGACACAGACTGGAAAAGAAGCAGCAACATTTTCGATACCTAATGAGCCGAATGAGGACATCGTAAAGTGGACCAATCAACGACATGTGAACTGTGAAATATTAGAACTCGTAGATTTGCTTTACCGACTTTATGGTTTGAGGAAAAAGTTATGATTAAGTGACCTATTAAGAAATGGGGGATAGTCTTGGTGACTTTGATATAACAACATGACAGAGGAAAGAGAGATGAGATGTTGGGGGAGCAGACCTTACTCCGAGATTGATGCGATGTTGGTGATCCCAGATTCTGTCATTGGGCTCATACTCTTTGAGAGCCTGATGTGATGCTGATCAACTGATGACCTGAAGAAGAAGACTGACTTTGTTGCTGATCCATACCGAGGATAGGTAGATATGACAATGTGACTGAATTACATTTTTGTGCCTTTTCTTTCTAGGTACCAAATGAGCTGTCTAAATAATTTTTCTTAGCTAGATGTTTTCTAAATTCTTGTTCTAAATTGTTTTGCATGAAGTCCTACATGCTGATGCTAATCTGGGATAGGTGAGGGTTTCCTTTCTATGACTATTGACAAATTATTTGAGACAAATGGTTGACGGACCGTTGTGCTGAACTCCATGACACAATTTGACTTATTGCTTTTTTTTCATTTGTTGACTTATTGCTAATGCTTTAGAATGCACTCTGATGCATGTTTTGTTTAGGATATGTTTTTGGCACCTTCTAATGAATCAATGTGGATTTTGTTTGAATTGAATTAAGTTTGAAGTAATCTCATGAGTTAGTATTGTAATTAATAGGGAAATAAAATTACTAAAACGTATTCCAAGTTGTGGTTATTCATGGCTGAAAAGTCATGGGGTGTTGTTATTATCTTCATTGATTATTGATTAATGACTTGTCTAATGGTTATTGAATTTTGTGTATTGATTATTGGTAAACATTGGACACATCATAGCTAGGATACTCCATGCGAAATAAAAAGGTTCTTCGACCTATGCGTGTCCCCTTGTAAGTTTACTTATTAAGGACCAGGTGCGCCAACAGTTTTTGGTAGCAGCTTGATGGTTAGTTTCCTTGTAGGAGGTTATGGTGGTAGTTTAACCCCCAGGATGCCCTGGACGAGACCAGCTCGTCCTGCACCCGGCCCACGGTGGAAGGGAAATCCCTTCCCCTTCCACCCCGCCCCCACTTGGCAATCTGATGACATCAGCGCACTCATCAGAAGCTGATGAGGACGCGCTGGATGCCATTTGCTTCCAGCGTGAGTGGAGAGAGGACAAATCAGGTAAGTCCTTCTCCTGGGCGTGTTTCGAGGTGGGAAAACAGACACAGGGGAAAGGAAAAAGCTTTTCTTTTCCCCTGTGCCTGTTTTCAGTGGGTTCCTGCTCCACGATTGCTGGCAGGGCCCGCGATCGTAGATACAAATTCTAACTAGGCACCAGGGATTTTGTTTTCATTTTTTTCCGGGGAGGAACCCCTTAGGCAAGGGTCGCTCCCCTGGGGGGCTATTCCAAATCCTGTTTCGCCCCCCCCTGGGGTCAGACCAGCCATTTTTTCAGCTGATCTGTCCCCGGGGGGGTCAAAAACCACTAGACCACCAGGGATTATGTTTTTCACAAGTTTTTGGGCAGTGACCCCTTAGGCAAAGGTCGCTGCCCCGGGGGCAATAATTTTGTATATGTTTTGGACCCCCCCCGGAGCTTGATCGGCCATGTTTTTAGCTGATCTCGCCCCCGGGGGGGATCGAAACCCACTAGGCGCCAGGGATTGTGCGGTGTGTGTTTTGTGTGTTTGGGGGCAGCCCTTGGGCAAAAGTCGCCCCCCCAAAGGGGGTAAAATTAGTATTGGCCATTTCTGCCCCCCTTGGGGGCAGATGGGCCTATTTTTTTTTAGGCCCATCTACACCTAAGGGGGGGCAGGAACCACTAATACGGCAGGGATTTGTTTTTTGTTCCCCTTTTTTTGTTTTGTGCTGGGGGTGCCTCCTTTTGCCCCCTTTGGCAAGGGTCAGCCCCTGTTTTTTTATGCCCATCTGCCCCCAAGGGGGGCAGAAGACACTTAGGCACCAGGGACAATTTCTAAGTTCTTGGTGGCGGGGTGTTTGTCAACTGGCGAAGTATTTGTATTTGTGATTACAACAGTTTATTTGTTCTTTTTGTTCTAGTTCAAAGCTTTTTCTTCCTTTTCTGTAAATCCTTGCGGTTTTGGCAGTAGTTGTCCTGCGGTTTGCATAGTTGCATGTTTTAGGTAAGTAAAAGCAATTTACTCCAAAGGAGTATTATTGGCATGCATGAATGACATGTTTGTAGGTACACAATGGTAGCACAATGATATTTGTGTTGTCATATGTCTAATTTGCTTTTTTCTTTTTTCTTTTTAGTGGGATATCATTGGTGTTTGCTGTGTCTGTGCAGAGTAGTTGATGGAGTAGCTTTTTCAGGCAAGTGAGTGGTATAGTTTTTTAGTACAGAACTCTTTTGATGAAGCTACACTTTGTTTATTAATTATTTTAGTGCTGGTTGTTGTTGGCAATCCATTTGTTGTTAGTGAGGATCATGGCTAGCCGCAGAGTGACCGTTCAGCAGGTTGTTGGCTTTTTTTTGAGTCGTCTTCAGACCATGATTACAAGACTGACTCTGCATCTGAGGCAGAGGAGGAAGTGAGAGATTCTGGCAGTGAGTTTTCTGTCAGAGAGAATTCTTCTGATGAGGAAGCCACTCTCAATGCAGATGAAGGGCCTGTTTTAGAGGAGGACATTGATGTGCCAAGAGTGCAGCAGCCTGGGGCTGGAGGGTTTCCCATTAGAGGAACTGACACCTGGATTGCCCAAAACATGGACCAGCCACAGTTACCTGCATTTACTGGTCTCCAGGGTGTAGAGTCAACACGGAAAACTTTTTGCCTGTCAATTTCTTTCACTTGTTTATGGACGATGTATTTTTGGAAGAGATTGTGGAGCAGACTAATTTGTATGCAGAGCAATATTTGAGGGACAACGCTGCCAGGCTTAGGCCTCAGTCTAGAGCTTCTCAGTGGGTTCCCCCATATCTGGAAGAAATGAAAAAGTTTTTAGGTTTGACTTTTTTGATGGGGTTGATAAGGAAGCCGTCACTGGCTTCTTATTGGTCTACTAGTCCCTTGATGGCAACGGCACGTAATCGCTATTTGCTTCTTCTTCGTATGCTGCATTTTGTAGACAATGCTTTAGCCTTGCCACAAGATCACCCTGATTGTGACTGCCTTTTTAAGATTAGGACTACCCTTGAGAATTTTGTAGATCGGTTTTCAGAGGTCTATGTTCCAGGCAAAGAGATAAGTGTGGATGAGTCTTTGGTCCTTTTCAAGGGGCGTTTAGTTTTACATTCCTAGTAAGAGGGCACGGTATGGAATTAAATTGTATATGCTGTCAGAAAGTAGTACAGGATACGTTTATAATTTCTGGGTCTACACTGGTAGGGATTCCAGCATTGACCCTCCTGGTTGTCCGCCCACTTTTGGAGTTAGCGAAAAAATTGTGTGGGAACTTGGTAGATGACTGTTTAACAAAGGTCACCATTTGTACGTAGACAATTTCTACACTGGAGTGCAGTTGTTCAAGGAGTTGTTTAGAGTGGACACTGTTGCTTGTGGCACAATTCGTTCTAACCAGAAAGGCTATCCAAGGGAGCTTGTGTATAAAAAACTTGAGATGGGATAGTGCAGTGCCTTCCGGAATAATGAGCTGCTAGCTCTGAAATTTTCAGACAGGACGGATGTGTAAATGCTATCTGCCATCAATGGTGAGAGTACTTCCCCTGTGACTGTTTGGGGGTCAGGTTGCTGAAGTGAGCAAACCTGCATGCATTTTGGACTACAATAGGCACATGGGTGATGTTGATAAAGTAGATCAGAGGTTGGAACCTTACACTGTTCTTCGTGAGTCTTACGTGTGGTATAAAAAGTTGGCCCTACATTTATTTCATTTGGTAACTTTTAATGCTTTTCTTGTGCTCAAGGATTGTTCACCTGAGTCAAGAACGACATTTGTTAAATTTCAGCAGTCAGTGATAGAGAGCCTTATTGTGGTGGAACAGGCAAGAGTTCTTAGAGTAGCAGTGGTGGAAGAAGTGGCGAGACTGAAAGATCGCGACTTTCCAGATCACATTCCTCCCACTCCCAAAAATGACTTGCCCACTATGAAATGTAGAGTATGTGCCTGAAGAGGTATCCTGAGGGAGAGCCGGATGTATTGCCCTGATTGCCCTTCAAAGCCTGGGCTGTGTGTGGCTGGCTGTTTTAGAAGTTACCACACAAAAAAGAATTATTGGGAAATACCGTGAGCGTAAACTGCCTATTTTATATTTTCATATGTTCAGTTTCACGTTTGGCATTCCTGTCATGTATGTAGCTAGAGCTTTTGTGTTTGTAGTTTTTTCCTGTTTTTATAATTAGTTAGTGGTTTCTTTGTTGTTTATAAAAAAAAAGTGATGGCGGTGTGTGTGGGGTGGCTCTTGGCTGGCCGTGTGCTTGGGGTGGCCCTTGGCTGCCAGTGTGCATCTGGTGGTGCTTGGCTGGTGGTGTGTGTGGTGGGGCTTGGCTGGTGGCGTGCGTGAGGTGGCGCTTGGCTGGCGGTGTGCGTGGGGTGGCGCTTGGCTTGCAGTGTGCCTGGGGTGGCACTTGGCTGGCGGTGTGCGTGGGGTGGCACTTGGCTGGCAGTGCCAGCCAAACGTCAGTCCACACACTCCCATCAGCTAGTGTGACTGCTGTGTCAGGCATGTGGGCGTGTGTAAGTGATGGGCCCTTGAGTGGTGCTGTCTGTCGATGCGAGTGTTGTAATGTGCTGGGCCCATGGCTGGCGGCGTGAATGGTCTTGTGCATGTCATGTATGAAAAGGTGTGTGCATGGACTGTAAAACGGTTGGTGCCTTGACGTGTTTTTACAGCTCATGAGCTGTGAGTCATTGGTTCAGTTTTTTGGCCTTTCAGTTATTAACAGTGCATTTCACTTTTTGGAAATCTCTTGTTTATAAAATTTGATCTACTGAACCATCACTCACCCTCGTGCCAAATCCACAGTATGTGTGGTAAAAATGACAAAACCTGCTCCACTGTAATCAGGCGTCACAGCACACTTGTGACACGCTAGGTGTCTCAGGTGGGACCCCGATGATGAAGCATGCCACCAACTTGGTTGGTGGGTGAGGGGTCTTTTTCACATTACCTAAGTATGTTTCTTTTCACAATTTTAGGGTTTGGCACATCACAGAAGTATGTGGACACCTCAAAATGATATAGTACAAAACTACCTGTGTTTGGGAGGGGGGAACCTCTGTTTTTGAATCTGGGTGCGGCCTTCATCTAGGGAAATCTACCAAACCCAGACATTTTTTAAAACTAGACACCCAAAGGAGTCCAGGGAGGTGTGGCTTGGGTTGATCCCCCAACATTTTCTTATCCAGACTCCTCTGCAAACCTCAACATTTGCTTAAAAAAGCATATTTTCCAGACTTTTCTAAGTAGGAACAAAATTCCTACTCCCCAGCGTTCCCCTCAGTCTCCCAAGTAAAATGACACCTTAGTTGTGTGGGTCTCCAATGCAGAGTCATCCTAAAGAGGTATAAAAGAAGAATATGTGCTTATCAACTCACTGAGCTATCCCCTCAATCTCTACATGTTTTTGGCCTTTTTCTGTTTGGTAGGTTTCCCTAGGTGCCGGCTAAGCTATAGGCCAAAATTCAAAGTAGGCACTTTGCAAAAAACACCTCTGTTTTCTGTGGAATAATATGATGTGTCCATGTTGTGTTTTGGGGCATTTCCTGTTGCGGGCACTAGGCCTACCAACACAAGTGAGGTATCATTTTTATCGGGAGACTTGGGGAAAGGCTGGGTGGAAGGAAATTTGTGGCTCCTCTCAGATTCCAAAACTTTCTGTCACCAAAATGTGAGAAAAAAGTGGGTTTTTTTAGCCAAATTTAGAGGTTTGCAAAGGATTCTGGGTAACAGGACCTGGTGAGAGCCCCACAAGTCACCCCATCTTGGATTCCCTTAGGTCTCTAGTTTTCAAAAATACACAGGTTTGGTAGGTTTCCCTAGGTGCTGACTGAGCTAGAGGCCAAAATCCACAGGTAGGCAGTTTGCAAAAAACACCTCTGTTTTCTGTGGAAAAATGTGATGTGACCATGTTGTGTTTTGGGGCATTTCCTGTCACGGGCACTAGCCCTATCCACACAAGCAGGGTATCATTTTTATCGGGAGACTTGGGAGAACGCTGGGTGGAAGGAAATTTGTGTCTCCTCTCAGATTCCAGAACTTTCTGTCACGGAAATGTGAGGAAAAAGTGTTTTTTTTAGCCAAATTTTGAGGTTTGCAAAGGGTTCTGGGTAACAGAACCTGGTGAGAGCCCCACAAGTCACCCTATCTTGGATTCCCCTTGGTCTCTAGTTTAAAAAAATGCACAGGTTTGGTAGGTTTTCTTAGGTGCCGGCTGAGCTAGAGGCCACAATCCACAGGTAGGCTCTTTGCCAAAAACACCTCTCTTTTCTTTGGGAAAATGTGATGTGTCCATGTTGTGTTTTGGGGCATTTCCTGTTGCAGGCGCTAGGCCTACTCAAACAAGTGGGGTACCATTTTATCGGGAGACTTGGTAGAACATAGAATAGCAAAAGAAGTGTTATTGCCCCTTGTCTTTCTCTAGTTTTTTCCTTCCAAATATAAGAGAGTGTGTAAAAAAGACGTCTATTGGAGAAATGCTAGTATGGGCACCCCAGAATTCAGAGATGTGCAAATAACCACTGCTCCTCAACACCTTATTATGTGCCCATTTTGGAAATACAAAGGTTTTCTTGATAACTATTTGTCACTCTTTATGTTTCAGCAAATAAATTGCAGTATACCCGGTATAGAATGAATACCCACTGCAAGGTGCAGCTCATTTATTGGCTCTGGGTACCTAGGGTTCTTGATGAACCTACAAGCCCTATATATCCCCACAACTAGAAGAGCCCAGCTGATGTAACAGTATATTGCTTTAAAAAATCTGACATCACAGGGAAAAGTTACATAGTAAAACGTAATGAAAAATTGCAGTTTGTTTCACCTCAATTTCAATATTTTTTTATTTCAATTGTTGTTTTCTGTAGGAAACACTTGTAGGATCTACACAAATTACCAATTGCTGAATTCAGAATTTGTGTCTACTTTTCAGAAATGTTTAGGTTTCAGGGATCCAGCATTGGTTTCACACCCATTTCTGTCACTGACTAGAAAGAGGCTGAAAGCACAAACAATTGTAAAAATGGGGTATGTCCCAGTAAAATGCCATAATTGTGTTGAAGAATGTGGTTTTCTGATTCAAGTCTGCCTGTTCCTGAAACTGGGAAGCCGGTGATTTTAGCACCGCAAACCCTTTGTTTATACCATTTTCAGGGAAAAAACCACAAGCCTTCTTCTGCAGCCCTTTTTTCCCATTTGTTTGAAAAAAACTAAATTTTCGTTGTATTTACGCTAATTTCTTGGACTCCTTCAGGGGAAGCCACAAAGTCTGGGTACCTCTAGAATCCTAAGATGTTAGAAAAAAAGGACGCAAATTTGGCGTGGGTAGCTTATGAGAACAAAAAGTTATGAGGGCCTAAGCACGCCCTGCCCCAAATAGGCAAAAAAAGACCTGGCACCTGAGGGGGAAAAGTCCTGGCAGCGAAGGGGTTGAGCTAGGTCAGTTGTTCATTATTATTGAGATTTGGACTTTGTTTTTCAAAATGGCAATCACAGCAAGAATGATGTCCCCTTAAGCCCAGAAATTACTTTCCCAGATCCTGGATCCTGCTAGTAGAGTTGGGTATGCTCTTGGCGTTCAAGTGATAGTGTGAGAGTGATAGTTTGCGCTTGCACAGCTTCTGCAAAATCGCAGGTGAATTGTGACGTATGTGAGGGAAATTAGGGAATCTGCATACTCCATATGAACTTTTAGTAGGAGTCTGCGTACTCCGCAGTATGAGAGTAGGGGAGTCATCGCACTTCACATATGTGTGGCGTTTTGTGCTCAAAAATTGGCCATGTGGTTGTTGATGTACAGACCATGCGTGGTCCAAGACTTTGGAGTATATTGACAAGTGCAGGAGACACTTGGTTATATGTTGTAATATGTCTGGTTTAGTAGGTTAATTGGGCGTGGTCAACAAGCCGTTGTGTGAGTTAAGTGGGCAGGAGAAAAGTTTCGACTCAGCTTTGGTGAGTCCTATGTGCACCAGGACAGACCCATTGATCTGTTGAGAGTAACATTTGTGAGTCAAATTTTGCTTGCGAATCTGGAAAACTGAGAAAGCGGAATAGATGAAAGATCGAAAGGGCCATCAGTGAAAATCTGTAAGGTCTCTGAAGCGATTGTGTTACCTTCCTGTAGTAAACCAGCTGATTTATTTTGGGTTTTCTGGATTTTGGTTAGTGCTCGCAATATTTTTGCATTTTGTTGTGAGGTTTAGAGTGTTAGGAGGATGAGCCGCAAGAATTTGTCAGCTGCAGTACGTGTGAGTGTGAGGTCAGTAGAGCCGCGCTGGGATAGGTTGGTTAGTAAGAAGGGTCGCGCACAGATCGGCAGCCGTACGTGAGAGGCAATTTGTTGAGACCAGCACAGTTTGAGGCACTAGCAGTTTGGGAGCTGATAGCAAGACAGCAGCAGGAAATAAAGTTTCAGAGGAGAATAAGAAAGGTAGAGAAGTCTCTAGCGGAAGCGAGATGGGGTTGGGAACAGAAGAAGTGGAGAACAGTGACATTGCAGGATGTGAAGTTGTTTCCTGCTATCGCAGAAGAAGATGAGACGGAAGGGAAAGAGTAGACTTGCAAAAGTGATAAGTGTTTTTCTGGTAGAAAGCGCAAAAAAGGCTTCCATAACAGAGGAAGACTCATATGTCGAGGATCCTATTACTCAGATGCTGAGGGACCGACCTCCACCATATGCGGTGCATGAGAGGGGTCCGAGTACTATTTCTGCTCCAACTGCTCTGGCACAGGCAATGAGGACAGCTAGTCCAGTACAGGTTGATAATGGACAGGTACAAGGTTTGGTGCAGAGTACTCCTAACGTGTTGACTGCTTTGGTAGTCTAGACACAGATGCATCCTCCACCGATACAAAGAATTTATCCTGAGGTGCCGATTCTTGAGACAAATTCGAACTTAGTGGTGCCTATGGAGCAAGTGGTTCCGAGACCAATGTTGGTCCAGACAGAGCCGACTCCGATATTGATGCCTCAGGCACAGCCACAGGGTATGCCGAGGTTTACACCAATGATAGGGACACAGTCAGCTCTGACCCCAGTAATGAATCAGAGTAAGGGAGTAACTCTTCTACAGAATGCAGGAGCTAGAGCAGCCCCAGATGCAATATCGCTGCTGATTACTGTTGGTCCAGCGGTACCATTGTTTGCGCAGAAGAAGTCAATCACAGAAGAACAGGGTGAGATGTCACAGAGGATCGTGAGGAGGGGGTGAGAGAACATGTGCAGGTAGTTTCATCCATGGGTCAGACCTTTGATGGATCAAGGTCCCTAATGGATCTCAGTCCACTTGTCGCACTTCCCGATGCTGTAAATGGCCTGAGCGTAAGTCAGAGCTTGAAGCTTTTGACACCGCAGCCTCCAGGTGCAGTGGTACAACAGTTGCCATCACCAAATGCAAGTAACATTACGTTACAAGGATTGACAGCACAGCAGCTGAATGAGTGGTTAGATAGTTTGAATACTCCACAGAACGTGTCCAAGAGTGAAGAGCAGATTGATCGTGTTAGGCTGGCTACAGAAATGACTGAACTAGTCGAAGGATCAATGAGGGTGAATAGGTTAGAATCCTATACAAAAGAAGAGTTGAGATACCTATGTCCCAGAATCACGAGAAAGGTGGGCAAGATACATCAGAGATTGGCAGACTTAGCAGAAAAACATGATTTAGAAATAGGGAAAACAAAGCATTTGAAAAGGAGCTACAGGTTAGATTTTGAGGCAAATGATTTTAAACACATGAGGTCAGACGGAATGAAAGTGCATCTTAAAGAACTGTGACAGAGTGCTCCGATTTGGGGAGCATTAGAAAAGTGGGAAGGCAGATGGGCAAAAAAGAAGGATAAACGGAAACAAGATTCACAAGAAGGGTCCGAAGGTGTATAGAAAGATAAGGATCCGGTGAAAATTTTACCAATGAGAAAGATTCCAGGAGGGCAGTTTGTTCGTGTTCCTTGGCATAGTAGCAATATTCTGTCATTCACAAATGATTATCCAAAGCTGAGGGAGAAACCGGTTGAATGGTATCAGCAGACAGATAGGTTTGTGAAGCTTTCAAAATGTCTGTGGGGAGGGCTGAATAGTCTATTGGAGATAGTGGTTCCAGCAGATTTGTGGGTTGAATGCAAGAGGGCAGTAGATTGGCTGACAAGTGAACCAGAAGGGGATAGAATTACAGGTGTACCATCACCTGAAGTAATGAAACATTAGTATAAAGTGATTGAATTCCCGAAGCCGATAATTTCACCTAAAAATATTGATTGGCAGAAAATTGACAGGACAGTGCAGGAGGTAAAAGGGTCGATACATGCATATTATGAGAGATTGTTGAAGGCGTTTAAGGAGTATAGTGGCAAAGAAGCAATCGAGCCAAAAGACACATTGTATTTTGTGTTCAGGTTCGTGGAAGAACTGAGACCTGAAATAGGTCAGATGATTAAAAGTCACTTGATTTGTTGGCAAGCAAAGCCGATTGATGAGGTGTTGCAGTATGCGAAATACTGTAGTGATGAGACTGAGTTGAAGCAGAAAAAGCTGAAGGAGAAAGTGATGGTGATGCAGATTAAGGCAGCTCAAATAGGAGTACAGGGAACTTTTCTGCAGCAGATACTGCAGCAACAAGGAACTTTTATGTTCCAGCCTCAGATGAGAGGTAGGGGTTGTGAAGTTAATATGGATCACGGACCAGATTTGAGTACTGTGGTGGTTCAAAATGATGTGCAAGGGATGAAGAAGATGTTACCATGTCACATTTGCGGAGCTGTGGGACATTGGAAGCGGGAATGTCCGACGATGGTGAAAGAAGGTGTTCAGCAAGATGGTGACATCAATACATTTCAAAATGTAAGAGTACCAAGAATGAGAGGTCCTAATCCTAACTTTCAGAATAACATGAATCAGATGCTGAATTTTCAACCCATGCAGCAGGTGCAAATGCCTTGTGCACAATTAACACAGTTACAACCAGTGCAGCATCAGGTTCCTATGGTATCTAGGCAGCAAATGCAGATGCCTCAAGCCCCGATGGAGCAGCAACAGATGATGCTTACTCAACAGGTCACGGGTCAGAGGCAAGACAGAAGTAGTGACACAGTGCACCAATTCCCGTTACACAGTGAGAATGAAATAAATAGTAAATGGATGAGTGATAGTTCTGATGAGGAGCCATGTATGCTTGCAGCCTCCTTAGAGGAAGATCAAAGAGGGCCCTTTGTGAGAGGGAAGGTGAGATGGTCATAAGGTCTAGTTTTTGGTGGACACAGGAGCCACACGCTCTACAGTGGGGAGTGCAGAAGTTCCAAACTTACCACTTTCAGGAAGAACAGTTCAGGTTGTGGGGGTAGCGAATAAGCACTCGACAAATCCGATAACAGATCCAGTACAAGTCAAGATTGGCAACTTCCAGGGACTGCATAAGTTTGTAATCTGTGGTTCAAGTCCAGTATCCCTACTGGAAAGAGACCCAGGTCCTCATTATGACATCGGATGTAAATTCCACTTTCCGCCAGGCCAACTGCCGCCAACATACCGCTGCCGCCGTGGACATCCACCAACCATATTATGACACACATATCACTCCGTCACTATACAGCCACACACACAAGTCTGCCAGCCCAAAGGTCAGTGATAAACTGGTGGTATCCAAACCCACACACTTACGCCAACAGAACAACACCCACAACATTATGACCCACAATTCACTGCGGAAGACATTCAATGGCAGTAAACCATTGGTAGCATATACTGCTGCGCTCAAAATACACACACGCACACAAAACAACACCACATTAGACAATTTAACCCGTAGTGTGCCTTGTATGAGGTGACCTCGCCCAAGGCACCGGTTCCTGGGTGCCTTGGACGAGGTCACCTCGTCCTACACCCGGGAACTGGAGGGAGCGCTAGCGCTCTCCCCCTGTGCTCCCCACCACCCCCCAAGGCAGGGATGGAAGGGGAAGCCCTTCCCCTTCCACCCCCACCCACCCCGTGACGTCAGCGCGCAATCGCGCGCTATATTTGTCACAGGGCCTCTTCCCATAGCGCAGGAAGCTCAGCTTCCAGCGCGATCAAAAGAGAAATGCTTTGCACGTGGGGGCGGCCCAGAGAGGCTTCAAAGGGAAGGAAATGTATTTCCTTCCCTTTGAAGTCTCTCTGAGTGTTTCAAAAGCCGGATTGCTTGCAATCCGGCTTTTAAAACGCCCAGTAGACACCAAGGAATTTTGTTGTTGTTGTTGAAATTGCCATAAGAGAGCGACCCCTTGGGAAAGGGTCGCTCCCAATGGGGGGCATTTTTTTGGAAGGCCTTTTCTGCCCCCCCCGGGGGGCAGAAACCTCCAGGCACCAAGGATCTTTTTTTTTTTTTTTTTTTTGTGGGGGGGTTTTTGAGGTGGGGAGCGACCCCTTAGGCAAGGGTTGCTCCCCTAGGGGGCAAATTATATTTAGGCCATTTCTCCCCCCCTTTGGGGCAGATTGGCCTATTTTGATGAGGCCAATCTGCCCCCAAGGGGGACAGAAACCACTAGACACCAGGGAGTTTTTTATTTTTTACGTGAATTTCACGCAAGGGGAGCGACCCCTTAGGCAAGGGTCGCTCCCCTGGGGGGGGGGGCAGAAACCTCTAGGCACCAGGGCAATTTTTTTGTTGTATTTTTTTTTGGTTTGTTTGTTTTTTTAAAGATGGGGAGCAACCCATTAGGCAAGGGTCGCTCCCCTGGGGGGCAAATTGTATTTAGACCATTTCTGCCCCCCTTGGGGGTAGATCGGCCGATTTTAGGTCAATCTGCCCCCAAGGGGGCAGAAACCACTAGGCACCGTGGATTTTTTTTTGGGTGCCAATGTCACGCAGGAGGAGCGACCTCGTAGGCAAGGGTCGCTCCCGGGGAGGGCAAATTTATTTTAGGCCATTTCGGCCCCCCCGGGGGGGCAGAAACCTCTAGGCGCCAGGGCAAATTTTTGTGTGTTTTTCTTTTTGTTTGTTTGTTTTTTAGAGATGGGGAGCGACCCATTAGGCAAGGGTTGCTCCCCTGGGGGGAAAATTGTATTTAGACCATTTCTGCCCCCCTTTCGTGGGCGCTAGGCCTACCCAAACAAGTGAGATATCATTTTTATCGGGAGACTTGGGGGAACGCTGGGTGGAAGGAAATTTGTGGCTCCTCTCAGATTCCAGAACTTTTTGTCACCGAAATGAGAGGATAAAGTGTTTTTTTGGCCAAATTTTGATGTTTGCAAAGGATTCTGGGTAACAGAACCTGGTCAGAGCCCCACAAGTCACCCCATCTTGGATTCCCCTGGTTTTCTAGTTTTCAAAAATGCACAGGATTGGTAGGTTTGCCTAGGTGCCAGCTGAGCAAGAGGCCAAAATCTACAGGTAGGCACTTTGCAAAAAACACCTCTGTTTTCTGTCAAAAAATGGGATGTGTCCATGTTGTGTTTTGGGGCATTTCCTGTCGCGGGCGCTAGGCCTACCCACACAAGTGAGGTATCATTTTTATCGGGAGACTTGTGGGAACGCTGAGTGGAAGGAAATTTGTGGCTCCTCTCAGATTCCAGAACTTTCTGCCACCGAAATTAGAGGTAAAAGTGTTTTTTGGGCCAAATTTTGATGTTTGCAAAGGATTCTGGGTAACAGAACCTGGTCAGAGCCCCACAAGTCACCCCACCTTGGATTCCCCTAGGTCTCTAGTTTTCAAAAATGCACAGGTTTAGTAGGTTTCCCTAGGTGCTGGCTGAGCTAGAGGCCAAAATCTACAGGTAGGCACTTTGCAAAAAACACCTCTGTTTTCTGTCAAAAAATTTGATGTGTCCACGTTGTGTTTTGGGGCATTTCCTGTCATGGGCGCTAGGCCTACCCACACAAGTGAGGTATCATTTTTATCGGGAGACTTGGGGGAACGCTGGGTGGAGGGAAATTTGTGGCTCCTCTCAGATTCCAGAACTTTCTGTCACCTAAATGTGAGGAAAACGTGTTTTTTTAGCCAAATGTTGAGGTTTGCAAAGGATTCTGGGTAACTGAACCTGGTCAGAGCCCCACAAGTACCCACATCTTGGATTCCCCTAGGTCTCTAGTTTTCAAAAATGCACAGGTTTGGTAGGTTTCCCCAGGTGCCGGCTGAGCTAGGGGCCAAAATCTACAGGTAGGCACTTTGCAAAAAACACCTCTGTTTTCTTAAAAAAAATGTGATGTGTCCACTTTGTGTTTTGGGGCATTTCCTGTCACGGGCGCTAGGCCTACCCACACAAGTGAGGTATCATTTTTATCGGGAGACTTGGGAGAACGATGGATGGAAGGAAATTTGTGGCTCCTCTCAGATTACAGAACTTTCTGTCGCCAAAATGTGAGGAAAATGTGTTTTTTTAGCCAAAGTTTGAGGTTTGCAAAGTATTCTGGGTAACAGAACCTGGTCAGAGCCCCACAAGTCACCTCATCTTGGATTCCCCTAGGTCTCTTGTTTTAAAAAATGCAGAGGTTTGGTAGATTTCCCTAGGTGCCGGCTGAGCTAGAGGCCAAAATCCTTCGGTAGGCACTTTGCAAAAAACACCTCTGTTTTCTTTAAAAAAATGTGTTGTGTCCACGTTGTGTTTTGGGGCATTTCCTGTCGCGGGCGCTAGGCCTACCCACACAAGGGAGGTATAATTTTTATCGGGAAACTTGGGGGAACATAGAATAGCAAAACAAGTGTTATTGCCCCTTGTCTTTCCCTACATCTTTAACTTCCAAATAAAAGAGAGTGTGTAAAAAAGACGTCTATTTGAGAAATGCCCTGTAATTCACATGCTAGTATGGTCACCCCGGATTTCAGAGATATGCAAATAACCACTGCTCCTCAACACCTTATCTTGTGCCCATTTTGGAAATACAAAGGTTTTCTTGATAGCTATTTTTCACTCTTTATATTTCAGCAAATGAATTGCTGTATACCCGGTATAGAATGAAAACGCACTGCAGGGTGCAGCTCATTTATTGGCTCTGGGTACCTAGGGTTCTTGATGAACCTACAAGCCCTATATATCCCCGCAACCAGAAGAGTCCAGCAGACGTAACAGTCTATTGCTTTCAAAAATCTGACATTGCAGGAAAAAGTTACAGAGTAAAACGTTGAGAAAAATTGCCGTTTTTTTTCACCTCAATTTCAATATTTTTCTTTTTCAGTTGTTATTTTCTGTAGGAAACTCTTGTAGGATCTACACAAATAACCCCTTGATGAATTCAGAATTTCGTCTACTTTTCAGAAATGTTTAGGTTTCTGGGATCAAGCATTGGTTTCATGCCTATTTCTGTCACTGACTGGAAGGAGACTGAAAGCACAAAAAATCTTAAAAATGGGGTATGTCCCAGTAAAATGCCAAATTTGTGTTGAAAAATTGGGTTTTCTGATTCAAGTCTGCCTGTTCCTGAAAGCCGGGAAGCTGGTGATTTTAGCACCGCAAACCCTTTGTTGATGCCATTTTCAGGGAAAAAAACCACAAGCCTTCTTCTGCAGCCACTTTTTCCCATTTTTAGGATGTTGGAAAAAAAGGAAGCAAATTTGGCTTGGCTAGCTTATGTGGACAAAAAGTTATGAGGGCCTAAGCATGAACTGCCCCAAATAGCCAAAAAAAGGCCTGGCACAGGAGGGGGAAAAGGCCTGGCAGCGAAGGGGTTAAATAACACACACCTGACACCTATACACACACCACACCCACACACCCACATCACTATAAAAGACACACCCACATTACCCACAACCCTTTATGACTACAAACCATTGCCAACGCAGAGAGAGACAGCAAGAGCACCACACAACCAGAGCCACATACGACCATCACCTATACACCACCCATGCACCTCACAATACACACCCCAACACATCACCCTATACACCCTCACCCACACCACTCACACCACACTCATGGCATCATAACGACACCCCAGGTTCTCTGAGGAGGAGCTAAGGGTCATGGTGGAGGAAATCATCCGGCTAGAGCCACAGCTATTTTGATCACAGGTGCAGCAGATATCCATTGCTAGGAAGATGGAGCTATGGTGGAGGATCGTGAACAGGGTCAATGCCGTAGGGCAGCACCCAAGAACAAGGGATGACATCAGGAAGAGGTGGAATGACCTACGGGGGAAGGGAAGTTCCATAGCAGCAAGCCACCAACTCGCTGTACAGAGGATTGGCAGAGGACCCACACTTCCTCCCCCACAACTGAAAACATGGGTGGAGCAAGTCTTTGCAATTATGTATTCTGAGGGCCTGGCAGGAGTAAGAGGAGGACTGGACCTTGGTAAGTCAATTCCCTATTACCACCACGCCCCAACCTGAATGCCATCACATACCCCACCCTCACCCTCACTCCCATCACTTCACCACCTCCCACACACCCCAGCATCACAACCCACTCATCCCAATGCCAAGCCCTACATGCAACACCTTTGCATGGACACCCCTCACAGATCTGCATGGACACCTATCACCACAGCATGCACACTAGAGAGAATCACCTAGCCCACCAAATAAAAACTCACACAAGGCAAAGCTGCCAGGGCAAATCCAACCAAAGAGGGCAATACACCCATGCGCAATGTCACACACAGAAACAATAACACTGCATTGACATCCCCACAGGTAACCCGGCCAATGTCACCGGCAAAAAGGTGCCAGCAACAACCAGTCCCCCCACAGAAGAGACCCACAGTGATGACAGCATCTCTGGTCGCCTGGATCTGGATGACCAACCTGGCCCATCAGGGACCGCCAGACAGTCGGTCACCCAGGCATACTCTCAAACCACCACAGAGCCTCCCCCCTCAGGAAAAACCACCACAGCACCCACCCAGCTGGCCCATACCTCTGTCCCGAGGACACATAAATCAGCAGTGTGTCCACCACTACAGGGACCCCAGACCACCCCACAAACACAGGACAATCAGGGACCTGTGATTAGTGGCAGTGGGCACATAGTTCAGGGGACAGAGGCACAGGACAACAGGGAAGCTGGGAGGACTGCTGTGCAACAGGGGGAGGACAGGCCCAGGGAACCGACCCTCCAGGAGGCACTCACCGTGATCCTGGGAGCATACCAACATTCCCAGTATACGCTTGGCCTGATTCTTGACAAGTTGCAGGAGAACATGCGGCTGCAGGAGGGACAGTACATGGGGATCAGGGAGGACTTGAAGGCCATCAACACCACTCTGGTCTCCATTGCAGGGGCGCTGGCAGACATCGCTAACAGTATGAGGGAGGCAGTGGCACACCACCGGGCCCCTAACACTAGCCAAACCACTGAACAGCCCTCTACCTCTGCTCCCGCGAGTGGACTGTAGGCCTGCCACCGGACCAACAGACCACCAGCACTCCTCCCCCTGCAGAAGGAGAACCACCCAGCAAATGTTCCCTGCGATCCAGGCAGAAGCCAGAGACTATTGCCAAGACCCCTGCCTGGAAATAAGACTCTCCTGTTATCACCCTTGTGTCTCACTCTGTCACCCTGTCCTCCTTGAACTGCCATTGCTCCCCTTCCTATGCCCCCTTGGACAATGCACCTGTAATACAAATAGACTGGACTCTAGCCTGGACTTTCCTCGATCATCACCCCAGCTCATTGCACTACCCCCTCTTCTTCAGAGCAATGGTATATACACTTTGATAAAATACAATTATGGTGTGTGTCAAATGTTTTCAAAATGTATTCGTTTAACCAGGTTCAAACATTGCAATTTAAATGTATAGTAATATTTACATTGGAAAGACCTGTAGTTGGCTGCACTGAACACACCAGGAGCTAAAGTGTGGTACCAACAGCTGCAAAAAGAGATGCCAAAGGGTACAGTGAGTGGGCATAGAAGTAGGAATACACAGCCTGCCAGTGACAATGTTGCACATCAAACCGTCAATTATATGTGTATTAACACTGTCTTATCTGTGTCTCATTGGAAGTATTGATGAATTATTGCACTTCTGTTGTCCTCAACCTCATCCTCTGCCTCCTCATCTTCACTGTCCACAGGATGCATTGCTGCCACACGGCCATCTCCAGCATCCTCCTCCTGCAGAAAAGGCATCTGGCGACTGTAGGAGGCTGGCCTGGCTTGTAGTGGGTACCTGATGGTACTTACACCTTGTGCCAGGTCCAGTTATCCCTTATTAGTAGATTAGGAGTGTTCTAGCAGCTTAGGCTGATAGAGGTAGCTATAGCAGAGCAGGCTAGACTGAACTAGGAGACATGCAAAGCTCCTACACTACCACTTATATCATATAGCACTATATCTTAAGAAACACAATACTCAAAGTTACTAAAAATAAAGGTACTTTATTTTAGTGACAATATGCCAAAAGTATCTCAGAGGATATACTCCCTTAGGAGGTAAGTAAAATACACAAAATATACACACAAACTAAAATCAGGTAAGTAAAACACTTAGAAAAGTAGTCCAAACACTGTAGAATACAATAGATTGCAATAGGAGACAATAGGCCTAGGGGCAACACAAACCATATACTCCAAAAGTGGAATGCGAACCACGAATGGACCCCAGGCCTAGTGTAGTGTGTAGAGGGTTACTGAGAGTGTAAGAAAACACTAAGGGTGTCTAATATACCCCACCCCAAGACCCTGAAAAGTAGGAGTAAGGTTACCCCACTACCCCAGAAAGACAGTAAAGTCAAGATAGGGGATTCTGCAAAGACAACAACTGGATTCAAAGCACCGAAAATGGATTCCTGGACCTGAGGACCTGTAAAGGAAGGGGACCAAGTCCAAGAGTCACGCAAGTGTCCGGGGGGTGGGAGGAGCCCATTAAATCCCGGATGAAGGTGCAAAAGGGCTGCCTCCTGGTGGAAGAAGCCAAAGATTCTGCAACAACGGAAGGTGCCAGGAACTTCTCATTTGGTCAGAAGATGTCTCACAGCGTACTGGAGGACGCAGATTTGTTTCCATGCAGAAAGACTGCAAACAAGCCTTGCTAGTTCCAAGAGTCGCAGTTGAAGATAATGGGTGCTGCCAGGGCCCAGGAAGGACCAGGTGGTCGCCCCAGGAGGAGGAGACAGAGGGGGCACTCAGCAACAGAGAGAGCCCATGCAGAGGCAGGCAGCACCCGCAGAAGCACTTGAACAGACATTCAAGAAATCTGAGCACAGCAGTCGTCTCAACACAACAAAAGAGGGTCCCACGAAGTCGGTGGTCAACTCAGCGGTTGTACTCCTTACCACCTATTTCCAAAGGGAGAGGGTGTAACACCCTCTCTCAGAGGAAATCCTTTGTTCTGCCTTCCTGGGACTGGGCTGCCCAGACCCCAGGAGGGCAGAAACCTGTCTGAGGGTTGGCAGCAGCAGTAGCTGCAGAGAAAACCCCAGAGAGCTAGTTTGGCACTACCCGGAGTCCATGCTGGAGCCCTGGGGATGCATGGGATTGGCGCCCCAATACCAGATTTGGCTTGGGGAGACAATTCCATGATCTTAGACATGTTACATGGCAATGTTTCGCGCCAGAGCAGGGCTAAGGGGTCCCTGAACCGGTGTAGACTGGCTTATGCAGAAATGGGCACCAAATGTGCCCATGGAAGCATTTCCAGAGGCTGGGGGAGGCTACTCCTCCCCTGCCTTCACACCATTTTCCAAAGGGAGAGGGTGTAACACCCTCTCTCAGAGGAAGTCCTTTGTTCTGCCATCCTGGGCCAGGCCTGGCTGGACCCCAGGAGGGCAGATGCCTGTCTGAGGGGTTGGCAGCAGCAGCAGCTGCAGTGAAACCCCGGGAAAGGCAGTTTGGCAGTACCAGGGTCTGTGCTACAGACCACTGGGATCATGGGATTGTGCCAACTATGCCAGAATGGCATAGAGGGGGCAATTCCATGATCATAGACATATTACATGGCCATATTCGGAGTTACCATTGTGAAGCTACACATAGGTATTGACCTATATGTAGTTCACACGTGTAATGGTGTCCCCGCACTCACAAAGTCCAGGGAAATTGCCCTGAACAATGTGGAGGCACCTTGGCTAGTGCCATGGTGCCCTCACACTTAGTAACTTTGCACTTAACCTTCACCAAGTGAGGGTTAGACATTTAGGTGACTTATAAGTTACTTAAGTGCAGTGTAAAATGCCTGTGAAATAACATGGATGTTATTTCACTCAGGCTTCAGTGGCAATCCTGTGTAAAAATTGTCTGAGCTCCCTATGGGTAGCAAAAGAAATGCTGCATCCCATAGGGATCTCCTGGAACCCCAATACCCTGGGTACCTAGGTACCATATACTAGGGAATTATAAGGGTGTTCCAGTGTGCCAATGAGAATTAGTGAAAATAATCACTAGCCTGCAGTGACAATTTTAAAAGTAGAGAGAGCATAAACACTGAGGTTCTGGTTAGCAGAGCCTCAGTGATACAGTTAGGCACCACACAGGGAACACATACAGGCCACAAATTATGAGCACTGGGGTCCTGGCTAGCAGGATCCCAGTGACACAGGCAAAAACAAACTGACACACAAGTAAAAATTGGGGTAACATGCCAGGCAAGAAGATACTTTTGTACACACCCCCTCCCCAAACGAGGGACAATAAGGCTAACCTTGCCCAGATGAGTCTTCATTGTCTTAGTGGAAATATCTGGAGAGTCCATCTGCATTGGTTGGAGTAGGTACTCCCAGGTCTATATTCCACTGTATAGTCCATTCCCTGTAGGGAGATAGACCACCTCAACAATTTAGGGTTTTCACCTTTCATTTGTTTTAGCCAAAGTAGAGGTTTGTGGTCTGTCTGAACAATAAAGTGAGTACCAAACAGGTATGGTCTCAACTTTTTCAGTGCCCAGACCACAGCAAAGGCCTCCCTCTCTATGGCAGACCAACGCTTTTCTCTAGGGGTCAACCTCCGGCTGATAAAAGCAACAGGTTGATCCTGGCCCTCAATATTGAGCTGTGATAGCACTGCCCCAACCCCCAGTTCAGAAGCATCAGTCTGGACTATTAACTTTTTGGAGTAGCAAGGGCTTTTTAGGACAGGTGCAGAGCACATGGCCAATTTGAGCTCATCAAAAGCTTTTTGACAGCTAGCTGTCCACAATACCTTTTTAGGCATTTTCCTATTAGTGAGGTCATTAAGAGGAGCTGCAATGGAGCCATAATTCTTAATGAACCTCCTATAGTACCCTGTGAGTCCTAGAAAGGCTCTCACCTGGGTTTGACTTGTAGGGGGATCCCATTTCATAATGGTCTGAATCTTCCCCTGCAGTGGTTCAATCTGTTCCCCACCTACCAGTTTGAGTTGTAGGGGGATCCCATTCCATAATGGTCTGAATCTTCCCCTGCAGTGGTGCAATCTGTTCCCCACCTACCAGTTGGCCCAGATAAACTACTTTCCCTGCCCTCTCTGGCACTTTGAGGCATTGATAGTGAGGCCTGCCTTCTGCAGGGCCTCCAAAACTTTCCACAGGTGGACCAGGTGATCATCCCAGGTGGAGCTAAATACAGCTATATCATCCAGATATGCTGCACTAAAAGCTGCCAACCCTTGCAGGACTGGGTTCACCAACCTTTGGAAAGTGGCAGGTGCATTCTTCAGACTAAAGGTCATCACAGTGAATGGTAGTGCCCTCCAGTGGTTGAAAATGCAGTTTTGGGTGTAGCATCTTCTGATAATTTAATCTGCCAATACCTTGCAGTTAAATCAAAAGTGCTTAGATACTTGGCAGAAGCAAGTGTATCTATCAGCTCATCTGCCCTGGGTATAGCGTGGGCATCTGTCTTGGTTAGTTGGTTGAGCCCTCTATAGTCAACACAAAACCTTATCTCTCTTTTTCCATCCTTACTGTGAGTTTTGGAACCAGCACCACTGGGCTAGCTCATGGGCTTTCTGAAGGCTCAATCACTCCTAAGTCTAACATTTTCTGCACCTCTTGTTTAATTCAGTCCCTGACATGATCAGGCTGCCTATAAATCTTACTTTTGACAGGTAAACTGTCTCCAGTATTGATTGTATGCTCAAACCAAGTAGTGGTACCTGGTATCGGTGAGAAGAGTTCAGAAAACTGACTTAAGAGATTTACACAGTTGTCCTTCTGCTCAGCAGTAAGGCAATCTGCAAGTACTGCTCCCTCCACTAAGCCATCAGCTTCAGTGGTGGAGAAGAGATCAGGGAGAGGGTCACTCTCTTCTTCCTGTCCCTCATCAGTTGCCATGAGCAGGATGAAATCAGCCCTGTCATAGTAGGTTTTTAGGCGGTTGACATGGAGCACCCTAAGGGGACTCCTGGCAGTGCCCAGGTCTACCAAGTAGGTAACCTCTCCCTTTTTCTCAACAATTAGTTGGAGTCCACCCCATTCGTCCTGGGATGCTCCTGGGGCTACAGGCTCCAATACCTACACCTTCTGTCCTGGGTGGTACTGGGTCAGAACAGCCTTCTGGTCATTCCATTGCTTTTGCAGCTCCTGGCTGGCCTGATGGTTTTTATTGACCTTTTTCATGTACTCAGCCATTCTTGATCTTAGGCCAAGTACATAGTCCACAATGTCCTGTTTAGGAGCTTTTAAAGGTTGTTCCCAAACCTCCTTAACAAGTGCGAGGGGACCTCTCACAGTGTGCCCAAAGAGGAGTTCAAAGGGGCTAAAGCCCACTCCTTTTTGGGGTACCACCCTGTAAGCAAAAAGGAGGCAAGGTAACAGGGCATCCCATCTCCTTCTGAGTTTTTCAGAGAGTCCCACTATCATACCTTTGAGAGTTTTATTAAAACTCTCAACCAGGCCATTTGTTTGTGGATGATAAGGAGTAGTAAACTTGTATGTTACACCACACTCCTTCCACATTGCTTTGAGGTATGCAGACATGAAGTTACTACCTCTGTCTGACACCACTTCCTTTGGGAAGCCCACTCTGGAAAAGATTCCCAGGAGGGCCTTTGCCACTGCAGGAGCTATAGTGGTCCTTAAGGGAATTGCTTCAGGATACCTAGAGGCATGGTCCACTACCACAAGGATAAACCTATTGCCTGAAGCTGTTGGAGGGTCAAGGGGGCCAACTATGTCAGCCCCTACCCTTTCAAAGGGTACCCCAACCACAGGAAGTAGAATTAAGGGGGCCTTTGCAGTGCCACCAGTCTTGCCACTGGTTTGGCAGGTCACACAAGAGCGATAAAACTCTTTGGTGTCCTCTGACATATGAGGCCAGTGAAACAGGGGAACAAGTCTATCCCAAGACTTACCATCCTTCTTCTTGCCATCCTTGTCACCCCCTGTATGAACTTTTCTGTTCACTCTTCTTCTGACCCATTTGTCTGCCTTCTTTCCCAATTCTTGAGGAGAGGTCAGTTCTGAGTCTACCAAGTACTGGTGCAGCAAATCAGACACACAATTGTTCAAAATGTACTCTCTCAGGATTAGATTATACAGGCTTTCATAGTCATTCACCTTAATGCCATGTAACCAACCATCCAAGGCCTTCAGTTAACAGTCTACAAAGTTTGTCCAGTCTTGAGAGGACTCTTTTCTGGTGTCTCTGAACTTAATCCTGTATTGATCAGTAGTTAAGCCAAATCCATCCAAGAGTGCATCCTTCAAAACTTTGTAATTGTTAGCACAACTTTCTCTGACAGTGAAAGATAGCCACAAGATAGCAGCCCAATGCCTTTGAGGGACCAACTGTGCCATACAGGCCCTCTCAAGTGCAGCAAACCACTTGTTTATGTCATCCCCCTCCTTGTAAGGGGGGACTATCTTATGCAGGTTTCTGGAATCTTGCTCTCTAACAGGATTGCTATCAAAAACACTGCTGCTGCTGCTACCATGGTGAACTAACCCCAACCTCTGCCTTTCCCTTTACAGATCCAGAGATTCTCTGTCTAAGGCCTGCTGTTGCTGTTTATGCTTCAGCCTGGCATCTTCCAACCTCAGCTTTCTGAGTTCCCTTTCCATTAAGTTATCCTCAGGGTGGGAGGAGGCTTGGGAATTGTGAGACACAGACAAAATATGGGAATTGGCTAAGAGACACGTCCCTAACTGGCTGGACTCTAGTAACCTGGCCTTTAGGAGTGAAAGGTGCCCTACTAGTGTGTGACCCCCTCCCACTACCAGTGTCACTAGATGGCCTGTTAGCTGACAGGTCCTCGGAAGAACCCTCCCCAGCATCCTCAGGGGACTCCTCTGAGTCTTGCTGGGTACCCTCGTCCCCTACCTCCTGTTCCGGGGATGGGCCAGACTGTTTCTGGTCACTTTCTAGGAGAAAACTAAGGAGAAGATCTTTGGTAGGATTCTTACCAATTGCTAAACCTCTTTCAATGCAGAGACCCCTCAAATATTTAAATTGTAAATTCCCATATGTTGCCTGGACAACTGTGGGAGTAAGCTCTACTGCAGACATGACAGAAAAGGGTTAGGACAGAGAGAGAAACAAGTTTTGAAACTTTTTAAAGAAAGGAAAAAACGTTTTCAAACATTTGAAAACTTTTGAAAGTTTTCAGAAAGTTTTCAGAAACTTTTTAGAAAGTTTTAGAGAAGGAAAGTTAAACTATTTAGGTTACTGTACATATTCTGAAGTATTTGGTATATGATGTTTTTCTTATGAAAAGCACCAATGACAAAGTGGTAAAGCAGTTACAAGTACTCATCCCACCACTGCACCACCAATGTAGGTGGCTGGCCTCACTTGTAGTGGGTACCTGATGGTACATACACCTTGTGCCAGGTCTAATTATCCCTTATTAGTAGAGTGTAGTAGTGTTCTAGCAGCTTAGGCTGATAGAGGTAGCTATAGCAGAGCAGCTTAGGCTGAACTAGGAGACATGCAAAGCTCCTACCATACCACTTATATCATATAGCACTATATCATAAGAAACACAATACTCAGAGTTACGTAAAATAAAGATACTTTATTTTAGTGACTATATCCCAAAATTATCTCAGAGGATATACTCCCTTAGGAGGTAAGTAAAATACATAAAATAAACACACAAACCAAAATCAGGTAAGTAAAACACTTAGAAAAGTAGTGCAAACACTGTAGAACACAATAGAATGCAATAGGAGACAATAGGCCTAGGGGCAACACAAACCATATACTCCAAAAGTAGAATGCGAACCACGAGTGGACCCCAGGCCTAGTGTAGTGTGTAGAGGGTCTCTGGAAGTGTAAGAAAACAGTAAGGGTGTCCAAGATACCCCACCCCAAGACCCTGAAAAGTAGGAGTAAAGTTACCCTACTACCCCAGAAAGACAGTAAAGTCGAGATAGGGGATTTTGCAAAGACAACAACTGGCTGCAAAGCACTGAAGAGGGATTCCTGGAACTGAGGACCTGTAAACAAAGGGGACCAAGTCCAAGAGTCATGCAAGTGTCCAGGGGGGGCAGGAGCCCATTAAACACCAGATGTAGGTGCAAAAGCGCTGCCCCTGGGTGGAAGAAGCCAAAGATTCTGCAACAACGGAAGTTGCCAGGAACTTCTCCTTTGGTCAGAAGATGTCCCACAGTGTGCTGAAGGATGCAGATTTGTTTCCATGCAGAAAGACTGCAAACCAGCCTTGCTAGCTGCAAGAGTTGCAGTTCAAGATAATGGGTGCGGCCAGGGCCCAGGAAGGACCAGGATGTCGCCACTTGGGAGAGGAGACAGAGGGGACTTTCAGCAATGTAGAGAGCCCTTGTACAGGAAGGAAGCACCCGCAGAAGTCCTTGAACATGGGTTCAAGAAGTCTGGACACAGCTATTGTTTCAACACTGCAAAAGAGGGTACAGCAAAGCCGGAGATCAACTCAGGGAGCTGAGCATTGCAGATAGGAGTGCTGGGGACCTTGGCTTGGCTATGCATGCAGGATTTCTTGGAAGTGTGCACAGAAGCCCTTGTAGCTGCAGATCACATGGTGCACAGGATTACTGTCTGGGGAGGCAAGGGCTTATCTCCTCCAAATTCAGACATTTGGACCACCGGACAGTCTGGGTCACTTGGGTCCACCACCTGTGTTCCAGGGGCCACCCTCGTCAGGATGAGAGGGGACCCAGAGTACCGGTGAAGCTGATGTTTGGTGCCTGCTGAAGCAGGGGGAAGATTCAGTCAACCCACAGGAGATTTCTTCATGGCTTCCAGTGCAGGGTGAAGGCAGGCAGCCCTGAGAGCATGCGCCACCAGGAACCAGTCGAGAAAGCCAGCAGAATTAGGCGCTACAATGTCGCTGGTAGTCTTCTGGCTACTTTGTTGCAGTTTTGCAGGCGTTCTGGAGCAGTCAGCGGTCGATCCTTGGCAGAAGTCAAAGAGACAGGTGCAGAGGAACCCTGATGAATTCTTGCAAGTCGTAATCTGAGAAAAAGCCCACTGGAGAGACCCTAAATAGCCCTCAGAGGAGGATTGGCTACCTAGTCAGGTATGCACCTATCAGGAGGGGTCTCTGACGTCACCTGCTGGCACTGGCCACTCAGAGGCCTCCAGAGTGCCCTCACTCCTCTGGAAGCAAGATGGCAGAGATCTGAGACGCACTGGAGGAGCTCTGGGCACCACGCCTGGGGTGGTGATGGACAGGGGAGTGGTCATTCCCCTTTCCTTTGTCCAGTTTTGCTCCAGAGCAGGGACTGGGGGTTCCCTAAACTGGTGTAGACTGGCTTATGCAAGGAGGGCACCATTTGTGCCCTTCAAAGCATTTCCAGAGGGTGGGAGAGGATACCCCTCCCCAGCCCTCAACACCTATTTCCAAAGAGAGAGGGTGGAACACCCTGCTCTCAGAGGAAATGCTTTGTTCTGCCTTCCTGGGACTGGGCTGCCCAGGCCCCAGGAGGGCAGAACCCTGTCTGTGGGTTGGGAGCAGCGGTAGCTGCAGAGAAAACCCCAGAGAGCTGGTTTGGCTGTACTGGGGGTCCCTAGTGGAGCCCCCAGGATGCATGGAATTGACTCCACAATACCAGATTTGGAATGGGGGTACAATGCCATGGTCTTAGACATGTTACATGGCCATATTCAGAGTTACCATTGTGAAGCTACATATAGGTATTGACCTATGTGTAGTGCATGCATGTAATGGTGTCCCCGCAATCACAACGTCCGGGGAAATGGCCCTGAACTATGTGGAAGTACCTTTGCTAGTGAAAGGGTGCCCTCACACTTAGTAACTTTGCACCTAACCTTCAGCAAGTGAAGTTTAGACATATAGGTGACTTATAAGTTACTTAACTGCAGTGAAAAATGGCTGTGAAATAACGTGTGCATTATTTCACTCAGGGTACAATGGCAGTCCTGTGTAAAGTTTTGTCTTAACACCCTATGGGTGGCAAAAGAAATGCTGCAGCCCATATGGAACTCCTGGAGCCCAATACCCTGGATACCTAGGTACCATATCCTAGGGAATTATAAAGGTGTTTCTGAATGCCAACTGAAATTGGTAAAAGTGGTCACTAGCCTATTGTGACAACTTTAAAGGCAGAGAGAGCATGAGCACTGAGTTTCTGATTAGCAGAGTGTCAGTAACACAGTTAGGCACTACACAGGCATACAAATTTAGTCCACAAACTATGACCACTGGGGTTCTGGCTAGCAGGATCCCAGTGAGACAGGCAAAAACAAACTGAGATACATGTAAAATTGGCGGTAACATGCCAAGAAAGATGGTACTTTCCTACACTAATATCTTTCCCTGTGTCTGTTTCCCTACAGGTCAGCACCCATCAAAAGAAGGGTATATGGCGTGCCATCGCCAAGGACCTGTGGACCCTGGGGGTCTACGGCAGGCGGAGCACTCACTGTAGGAAACGTTGGGAGGACCTGAGATGCTGGGCACGGAAGATGGCGGAGGCCCAGATGGGGATGGCCTCCCAACGAGGAAGGGGTGCCTGTCGAACCCTGACCCCCCTGATGGCCCGCATGCTGGTGGTGGCCTATCCGGAGCTATATGGGTGCTTGGGGAAATCACAGCAGCCACAAATGGGTGAGTACTGTGCCCTAATTTACAACTTACACCTGGTGGGGTGGTATCTGGGTGGGGGGTGTGGGCCCTGTGTGTGCCCCTAGGCCAGGCCTGGCATTGCACAGCAGGTCCCATGTTGGGCAGGATTCTAATGTGAAAGTCCTCCAACCAAGCTAGTAGGCATCCACTACTGGGCAGGGCTCTGTGGGTCTCAGGTATGCTGCAATTTGCGTTAGATGTCCCTATCCATGGGCTGGTGACTAGCATTGAGACTGGTAGTGTGTTGCCTAATGCATAGGGCTGTTCCCTGTGTGTGAGTGTGTTGTGTACGCCAACGGTGGTGTTGGTGCCGCCATTGACCAAGTGTATCCTTTGTCTCTCACCTCCCTTTTTGTTTTGTCACCCTATCCTTATCCATAATCTGGCGGAAGAGCAGAGGCACCGGCGATGGAGGGGACTGCATCCCACTGGACCCAGGAGGCCGAATCTCCGACGGTGAAGGCACCAGTGGGACGGAGGGCGAGGGGAGCACCATGGCAGAGACTGGAGGAGACAGTTCGGACATGAATACCTCCTCCAATGGAAAATCCCTGGTGGTGGTGGACACCTCTTTGCCCACCCCAGCTACAGGTACAGCTGCCACCCCCGTACCAGCACTGCCCTCCCAGCAGCCACTCAGTGAGTTGCCATTGCCCTCTCACCCAGAAGGGTGGGCATCTCCTTCGCCCCAGGCACCTCAGGCCCTGCCCCAGTTAGCCCTGCTGCCCTGAGTGAGGAGGCTATTGACCTTCTGTGATCCATCTCTGTTGGGCAGTCAACCATCGTGAATGCCATCCAGGGGCTGGCAGCCCAAATGCAACAGTCCAATCCATTTCCGGAAGGCATTCACACTGGCTTGACGGCCCAACAGAGATCAATCCAGGCTCTGGCCTCCTCTCTGATGGCAGCCATTGTCCCTGTTTCCACCCTCCCCCTCCAACTTCCTCTTCCCAATCCTATTCCCCTCAACCCCAACCTATCCCAAGCACACAGTCAGACGAGCAGGCACCCAGGACAACACACGAGTGGACATGGCAAACACAAGCGCCACTCTTCATCCCACAGGCACTCACACAAACACCATCCAGAATCAGACATACCAACATCCACTCCCTCCACTGTGTCCCCCTCCTCCTTGCCCTCCACTGTAGTGAATCCTGGTTTGTTTTAACGGGATAACAGGAGTTAGCTTAGCCGTAGGCTTGTAAACTCATGCCCCCGTCACCCAGTGACTTTTAACCTACTTAGCTTGCTCTGTCTTAGTCCATTTAATTATTTATTACCTTTAAAATGGCGGCCTTGTTAATAGTTAGGCCACTTGTTGTGGATTCTATTATCAGTGTCACTGCGCCAAGGCATCAAGATCAAGCACGAAAGACAAACATACAGTAGGCATTCACACTTAGGGATTTTTCCTCTCTATACTTTCGAGGGATTGTTGATATTAATTGCCGTCCCAAGCATGCCTGTTATCTATTGTTATGAATAACACTTATGTCAAGGGACCTTGTAGATCTGTATAAATACAACACACTTTTAGACAGATAATCAGAGGGATTCCGACCAGAGGGCATCGCCACCATCGCTGATACCGATGCTGCAGTCATCTTGACGCTGACCCAGTCTTCGTGTCCCTGCGGAGTCTGAGATAGAGACCTCATTCCAAGGTAACGAGGGTTGGGGGCTCCTCTCATGGACACGGCTTTGGCAGATTAGGTTTAACGAACCCAGCTCTCCTTTTTTAGGTAGGAGGTTAGACCTACTCTCCTTAGGGTGTTAGGGCTTATTCCATTTTTTACCTATACATATCTTTCATATATTGCATAATGGTGGGGGTATTTATAACAATGACTCTCCTCTTCACAATACTGTTGCTTGGTATATTCATTATCCTATTCATTGCAGTTCATGCAACTTATCACAAATTGCAGTTATGTGAAATAAAAACTATTATAACTTCACTGCATCTGTGTTATTGCCTTTGTTTGTATGAGACATAATAATCTGTGAGAAAAGGGTAATATCCGTTTAACCACGACAACCCTGAGAGATCTTATTCTGAGTCCATGCGTAAGCGACTGCTACAAATCACCTTTTTACTATTGTGTTTCTGGTGAAGTACTGCTATTAAGCCGGTAAGGTTTGGACAACAGTTACAACGAGTTGTAGGAAGAAACTTAGGGCCATATTTATACTTTTCGACGCACAACTGCGCCAACGCAGTTGTGCGTCAAAAAATCTAACGCCGGCTAACGCCATTCTGAAGCGCCATGCGGGCGCCGTATTTATTCAATGACGTTAGCCGGCGTTAGGCGGCGGCGCTGCCTGGTGTGCGTAAAAAAAAATGACGTACACCAGGCAGCACCGGCGTAGGGGAATATGGAGCTTGGGCACCAAAAAATGGGGCAAGTCAGGCTGAGGCAAAATTATCGCCTCAACCCGATTTGTGCCATTTTTTTCGACTCCCAACCCCCATTGAAATGACTCCTGTCTTAGCAAAGACAGGAGTCATGCCCCCTTGCCCAATGGCCATGCCCAGGGGACTTCTGTCCCCTGGGCATGGTCATTGGGCATAGTGGCATGTAGGGGGGCACAAATCAGGCCCCCCTATGCCACAAAAAAATAAAATAAAAATACTTACCTGAACTTACCTTATGTTCCCTGGGATGGGTCCCTCCATCCTTAGGCGTCCTCCTGGGGTGGGCAAGGGTGACAGGGGGTGTCCCTGGGGGCATGGGAGGGCACCTCTGGGCTCCTTCCGAGCCCACAGGTCCCTTAACGCCTGCCCTGACCAGGCGCTAAAAAACGACGCAAAAGCGGCTGGACGTCATTTATTTTGACCCGCCCACTCCCGGGCGACATTTTTGCCCGGGAGTGTAAATACGGCGCACATGCCTCGGAGTCACTTTTTTAGACGGGAACGCCTACCTTGCATATCATTAACGCAAAGTAGGTGTCCACGCTAAAAAATGACACAAACTCCATGGACTTTGGCGCTAGACGCGTCTAACGCCAAAGTATAAATATGGAGTTAGTTATGCGTCGGAATTGCGTAAAAAAAAACGACGCAATTCCAGCGCAAACAGAGTATAAATATGCCCCTTAGGCACCTACAAACGAAAGTACTGTCATCCTGAGACCAGCAGTCTTGCTCAGAGCAAGAGTCCAAACTACGACATGGCGCCACCAACGATGGTGTTTAGGCACTAATTTACGGATGCCCTGACTATCACTGTCTCACAGACAATAGGTACCCTCAGTACCATTATACGGAGACGTCCGTGGTCTTTGGGAGAATCCTCCTCAGCCAAACAGGTAACACCTAATTAGGCTGTAGGTTGTTCGAGCTCGAACTCACAAAAGGAAAAACTTCCCCTATTTTCGTGTTCCGTTTTCTCTAAACAACTATGGCCAATACCATAGACATTCCTGCAAATGCTAGACATGCACTTACACAACATTTATTAGCGCATGGCCTTATGGAAGAGGGCGGGGAGGTTACTTTGATTATAGAAGCAACTGAAGCATACCAAACAGAAACATTTTACTGTTGGGTTGCCTTTCCTGAGGCTGACCAAAGGACGCACACATTTCACACTTATGACATTGCGGACGTACCCGTAAGGTACAAAGCATACCAGTATCATGAAATATCGCTCACATATCAAGAGCATCAAAACTGGTTTGAAGGCGCCCTACCACATATACTGCGACGGGTGAGGCTAGGTCCTTTAAGTAATGAAGGGCCTACGTGGCCCATGTTTGCCACATATACACCTCACCCAGGCATACAGACTATGCCGATTGTAGATTTAAGGATATTATATAATGAATTAGTGGCATTATATAGACGATTGGTCCAGTTCGTAATGCGAACATTGAACACTACACCAGCGCGTCCAGCACCGCCAGTAGCTGGTGGATATCAATTGGCTACTGGGATTAATCCACAAACAGTGCATACCATTATGGGTAAAGTGCCCTCGGATCGAGAAAAAATACCATTCTGGATTGCTCAGAAAACAAATCAGCTGGAAGCTGTGTTCCCCCATACGGGGCCACAGGAGAAACATAGATTGCTCACTTGTGCTTGCCATTCGGGATGGTTCCCTCGGTGGATGAATGTGCCACTTGGGGTACAGTCTTCGCTGCCGTTTATACTACCACACATGGTACCCCTACACTTGCCAATTTACCAGAAGTGTTGAAACAAATACAAAATGAGCATGGGGCTGCACAGGCCCTAGATCTGGGGGTGAAATTGATGCGTAACTTTCACGCCGTCTCCTCGATAATATTAAGTAATATTAAAGGGGAAGCAGTGGCACTGGCGATACGCCAGCGTCTCCAAGAAACTCCACATGTGGAACAGGAGAGACAGCTGCCGAAAATATTATCTGATACCTATACTAGTATAGGACGGGATGGGCTGGGAGCCAAACCTAAAAAATTGGACATACTGAGTACCACCCATAAGGAAGGTACAAAGCAAGCACAAGAGGGCTCTAAAAAACGCTGGGACAAACAAAAAGATTTCAAAGATAGGAGAAATAAAAGAGCTGATTCTCCGCATTCGGAGTACTCCGACAGGAGGTATAATTTCAGGAATAGGGATAACATTAGAACTCCAGACAGATATACTGATTCACGTCCTTCTCGTTCCTTTCAGGACGCACCGGATAAACGTAGCGAGAGAGGGGGCCGTCAAGATCGACGTCCGGAATACGTGAAAGAAAAGAAAGACTCGCCGCAGTCTACCATTAAAAAAGAAGAAAAGACTCCTCAGCAAAAGCCACAGTTTAAAAAGAAGAAAGTGGCAGCACTGACAGTTAAAAATGCCAGTAGTATTGAGAACACTGTTGAGGAATAAGAGGTGGGCAGTGACTCTGTTGGACAGCGCGGCAGAGGTCACGATATGTCGCCAGAGTCTGAGAGATCATCTGGTTGCGACAACAAGTAGCGATTACATCGCAGTTGAAACGGCGGATGGCCGCGTTCTCCCACCCGATCGGGTTTATGATTTAACTATTCAGATAGAAGGAGACGTGGAACGCATTATTAGTGTAATATTTTGGGATGAACTTACTAGTGATATCCTGTTGGCCGAGAGAGACTGGCCACCTGAACATGTCCACAAGCTCCCACATGGGGAAGATGTCATTTTGCCTTCTTTCTCCGATCTTGTTCCGGAGGCAGACAAAAAAGCCTATGCTGCTGATTGGGCTTTAGCGCAGACGTCTGCATTATACCGTAATCATGTAGGTTGGGACAAGGACTCTCCTTGTCATGTTATTCCCGTTAGGTCTACACCACACCCGCAGCCACAGTACCCTGTTAAACATGAAGCAAAAGCTCCAGTGACGGAGATACTGTCACAACTTGAATACCAGCGAGTAATTGAGCCCTGTACATCGGCAATGAATAATCTGCTGTTTCCCGTTGCGAAACCTGATCATTCATATAGAATAGTGGTTGATTATAGACACTTGAATAGTCATACACGCACATATGCTATACAAAATTCACACAGCACAGCGCTGATTAATAATATAGTGCGTAAAAAATACAAAACTACATTGGATATATCTAATGGATTTTTGTGCCAGAATTTAGCACATGACAGTAGAGACCTAAGTGCATTTTCCTTTGGCTCTCAGAAACGCTTTTGTCGTTTACCCCAAGGCTATGAAAACTGCCCAGGACTGTTTTCGGCCTGTGTCACATCAATCTTACACAAGCTTGATTCCGAGGCATTATCATATGTGGATGATATCTATCTCACTGATGACACCCTTGAGATTCATCTTGCAAGGGTCGATCGGATAATTCTGGGATTTGCTGCCTTCGGATATAAATTTAATTTTAAGAAAAGCAAGATAGCCTTTCTTAGTGTATTGTTCCTAGGATATGAGCTATCACACGAGGGGAAGAGCCTGGCCCCGCACTTCCTAGAGAAGTGTGCTCAGCTACAGCCTCCAAACACGCTTAAGAAATTACAGTCATTACTGGGTTTCTTTAATTTTGGCAGAACATACGTTCCAGATTATGCTGAATACGTCAAGCCTCTAAATGACTTAATTCAGCCCAATTTTTCTAGCAGGCGATGGACAATTGAACACACACACATCCTTAGGGACATACAACGGGACATGCTGGAGGCTAGACACTTGTACACACGTGACAATAAAACAAATTTGGTCATCAGAATAATAGCTGGTGCCCTTGGATTTACCTATGTCACCATTAATGAGGGTGACACGGTGCCGATAGCATTCAAATCACATTTGTACTCCAATGCAGAGAAACGTTTTGCTCCTACTGAAAAAATTCTGACAGCAGTTCAGATGGCCGTCATAAAGGAGAGGCCACTTGCCCAGGGTAAGCGCATTATTGTCGTCTCCCCGGTACCGGCTTTAGAGGCCGTCACTAAAGCAAGCGTTCCAAACGCTAAGGCGTTACATCCACGCTGGATTCAATGGGCTACGTCTCTGACCGCCACTGATGTTGATTATGTGTTTGACCCAAGACTTCAGACACAAGAATTTCTCCAGTATGAACAGGGGTACCCCGCTCCCTTACACATATTACCAATAGACAGTTATGATACCATCATTTACACTGACGGATCGGCACAACCGGCTGTGGGTACTAAACATCAATACTCGGCAGCTTGCGCAGCCGTGTGCGGGGTAATGGAAGACAGAGTTTTCCATCCTCATAATACCTACACTCAGACCTTAGGGGACTGCACAGCCCAGTTGGCCGAGCTTAAGGCTCTTCTTCTAGCGCTCGAACATTCAGAGCCAGGAACACAGACTTTGATCGTCTGTGATTCGTATTACTGCGTCCAGTCATACAATGAATACCTCAATCATTGGAAACTGAACGGGTTTAGAGATTCTAAAGGGAACACCATTAAACACAAAATGTTGTGGGGAAGGGTGGCTGATCATAAGGATAAGCTGCCATCTGTCCATGTAGTTCATACATTAGGGCACCAACGTGTAGGAATACATGTTGCCGGTAATACATTGGCTGATGAAGAAGCCAAAGCATCAGTAGCTACGGCTTCTGTGGCTGCAGTGACTCGTTCTCGGACGAGGTTGGATAATGAAATACTGATTGCCGTTAAAGCCTCGGCTGCAGGCAAGCCCCTTCCGAAAGGATACCCTACGAACTATACCTATCATATCAGTGCACAGAATGTTGCTTTTGCAACAATTCCTGATGTTGGTGATCGAGTGATCCCAAATGAAGATCAAAGATTGGGGCTGATTACAGCTGCACATGAGGGTGTCGCTTCTGCACATGCTGGTATCCAGACCACTATCACCATTCTACAACAACAGTACTGGTGGCCTGGTCTATGCAGACGGACTAAACAGTATGTCCTTTCCTGTGACATTTGTCAGCAGATTAAGGGCTCAAATATCAGTCGCCCTCTGCAGACATCTCTCTTAGTGTCAGACAAGCCACTCCAATGTGTGTACCTGGACCACTGTGGTCCCTTGCAACCTGATGGTGCATACAAATACATTTTAGTGGCTGTAGATTCCTGTTCTAGATTCCTGTGGGTATGGCCATAGCGGTCGGCTGACGCCCGGACTGTTATAAAAGATTTGCTGATCTTTATCGGTGCATATGCGGTTGCAGCATTCCATTCGGACCAGGGCCCTGCATTTGCCTCTAAGGCTTTCAGGGACACCATGAGGACGATGGGTGTTGAACTCCATTACTCCTCACCATACCATCCCGAGGGAAATTCGGTCGTGGAGAGGCGGAATCGTGATCTAAAGCAGTCCTTAACAGCTCGAGTATTAGGTTCAGGCCGCAGTTGGTTACATCACCTATATGGGGTCCAGAGAGCACTGAATAATCTGCCAAGACGGTCCTTGGGGGGAAAGTCTCCATATGAGGTTCTCTTTGGGACAACTATGTATGTTCCCGATCTTGATGCCCCTGGTATGGTGGCAGCAGAAACACCATTTGACATAAAAGAACGTCTCGCTGTTTTGCAGGAGCTTCAACAATTCCGTGATGATAAATCATCTGCAAATGCTGCCACCTTGGGAATAAGGGACTTGACGAAAACTTCGACTGGCTGGATTCCTAACATTGGGGATCTGGTTCGTGAGAAGATCGCTGTGAAAAAAGAGTTTGGTCCATCGTACAGAGCACCTGTACCGGTCTTGGGGATAAAAGGCACCAGGACTGTCATCCTTCCACCGTTGTCTGGTTCCAAATCCAACAGATTTATCTCCATTGATGACATCAAATTACACCATGTGGCCGATTCTTCACAGTAGACCAGGAGGTCCCTTGGGTAGTTCCCGATCCCCTCTCACTACCCAACAGGACATCCCTCTACATAGTAGGATGACCATCGCTACTTCTGACTATGCAACTATGTCAGCTGCTGTTCCGGACACTTCCTCGACCATGGGGAGGGCGGAAAATGAACTTTTGTTGGTTCCAGTAACACCTTCGGAGAACTCCCCGCTGCAGGATTTGGCTGTATTTTACACGAACACTTCCACGACTAATAACGTTGTCTATCAAGAACTTCCACGAGCAGTGGATGAGAATTCGATGGGTCCTGTGTTTGCGGAGACTTCCTCTGGCTATTTTGTAGACATTGATGATTTTTCTTCAGATTCATCCTCTGCTGAGACTGAAAAACTTTCGAGAAGTGGCAAATTCTATCGATGGCTTAAGCAGAACTATTTGATATATCCATGGAACTATCTCTGGTTCTGTTTGACATTTATTGCATTGTTTTTATGGATTGGGTTTGTGACTGTTTTCTTTTTACTAATTAATGGTCACTATATTGCTGATCGCTCCCACCTACCTCCCAGTTGTGTCTACACTCACACCTGCATGCACTACATCCTCATCCATTACCACCATCACCAGCACACCTATCAGTACACACTCATCACTGGCAGTCACCACCCCCACATCCATGCACACGTCCCCTGTGTCCTCTCCCACTGTGTCTGTGCCCCCTCCTCCCAAAGTACACAAACACAAGCACTCAGAAACACAACAGCCATACACCTCACAACAGCATCCAGGCCATGCACCTGCACCCAAACACAGTAGACTGACACCTCCTACCACCACTCCCTCTTCCTCCACTCCCAAACCATCTCCCTCTTCCCACCTCAATGTCCCTAAGAAGCTTTTCCTTACCAACATTGACCTTTTCCCTAGCCCTCCCTCCCTGTCCCTTACATCAGGCCAGGGTGTTCAAAACCCAGGCAAGCACCTCAGCCACCCAGTCCACTGGCACAGTAGTGTCCCCAGCTACTACAGGTGGGAAAGGATTCCGGCCACCAGCCAGCAAGACAGAAAGGGTGCCTGCCCCAAGTGCGTCAAGGAAGGGCGAGGAGTCAGCCCCAGCTGAAGGAAGGAAGGGCAAGGAGGTAGCGCCAGCTGCAGGAAGGAAGGGCAAGGAGGCAGCCCCAGCTGTAGGAAGGAAGGGAAAGGAAGCAGCCCCAGCTGCAGGAAAGAAGGGCAAGGAGGTAGCGCCAGCTGCAGGAAGGAAGGGCAAGGAGGCAGCCCCAGCTGTAGGAAGGAAGGGCAAGGAGGCAGCCCCAGCTGCAGGAAGGAAGGGCAAGGGGCCTGCAACAGTAAGCAGTAGAGACTAGGGGCCTGGTGCTGGGATTCAGTCGGATCCCTCACCACCAACCATGATGGTGCAGCCGTCCGAGGCTGCAGAGAATGTTCTGGACCCTCCCCCCACCACTACCAGCACTGCCACCAGCACCGCCACCAGCAGCAGCAGCCCCAGTTGGCAGCCGTCCAAGGCTGCAGGGGATGGGCTGGAGCCTCCCCTCACCCCTCCCAGCACTGCCAGCAGCACCGCCACCAGCAGCAGCAGCTCCAGTGGGCATCCATCTGAGGCTGCAGGGGATGGGCTGCTACCCCCACCACTGCCAGCTCCATCAGCAGCACCACCACTGCCACGACTGAGCAGGCATCACCGCCGGCAGACAGTGTGTAGTCCTGCGTCCATGGGCTGTTGTGCAAACTGGCCCCTCTCCAGAACCAGTGGAGAAGTCATCCACTCACTTCATCTGCCCCAGGATGAAGGTCAGAGGGCACGATGCCCCCTCCAGAACCAGTGGAGATGCCATCCACTCACCCCATCCTCCCCAGTATGAAGCGCACAGGGCACAATGCCCCCTCCAGAGCATGTGGGCAAGTCACCTTCTTGAGAGACTGTGGCCTTGCACTCCCCTGGACAAAGTAATGGGCATGTTGCCCCCTCCAGAGCTAGTGGGTGAGTCACCCACTTGAGAGACTGCGGCCTTCCACTCCCCAGGACCAAGCACAGGGCATGTTGCCCCCTCCAGAGCGAGTGAGCAAGTCACCCACTTGAGAGACTATGGCCTTGCACTCCCAATGACAGAGTAATGGGCATGTTGCCCCCTCCAGAGCATGTGGTCAAGTCACCTACTTGAGAGTCTGTGGCCTTGCACTCCCCAGGACAGAGTAATGGGCATGTTGCCCCCTCCAGAGCCAGTGGGCAAGTCACCTACTTGAGAGACTGTGGCCTTGCACTCCCCAGGACCAAACACAGGGCATGTTGCCCCCTCCAGAGCATGTGGGCAAGTCACCCACTTGAGGGACTGTGCCATTGCACTCCCCAAGACCAAGCACAGGGCATGTTGCCCTCTCCAGAGCCAGTGGGCAAGTCACCCACTTGAGAGACTATGGCCTTGCACTCCCCAGGACAGAGTAATGGGCATGTTTCCCCTCCTGGGCATGTGGTCAAGTCACCTACTTGAGAGTCTGTGGCCTTGCACTCCCCAGGACAGAGTAGTGGGCATGTTGCCCCCTCCAGAGCCAGTGGGCAAGTCATCCACTGGAGAGACTGTGGCCTTGCACTCTCCAGGACAGAGTAATGGGCATGTTGCCCCCTCCAGAGCATGTGGGCAAGTCACCCTTTCAAGAGACTGTGGCCTTGCACTCCCCAGGACCGAGCAAAGGGCATGTTGCCCCCTCCAGGACCAGTAGAGTTGTACCATCTTCCGGCTTAAGGGCCCCCCCATTCCCCATCCCCCTGAGGTGCCTGGCTATTTTCGGCCTGATACCCCTGCAGGGTTCTCTCTGTGTTGTTGCACGAGTGAGGTGGGGCCTTGGACTTTGTGATATGGCCCTGTGGCCCAAGAACATTGAGGACTGGGCAGTATCCCTTGATTTGTAAATATGTAAATACGTTTTGATTTGGAATGACGTATTACTAATATATTTATCTTATTACACTCTTTATACTCTATTGTAGTTGTCCTTGCATTATTCCTGAGGGGTCCGGAGTGAATATGTAATGTTACTGCATCTGCCTGTGTGTATGGTGTTGGGAGTGGGGGTGGAAGTGTTGCATGTTGCATTTGTATGTCACTCTCTTGTTCCGCCCCTCCTCCCCTGTGTGCTAGGTGGCAGTACTCACTATGGTCGTCTTTGCCGGCGTTGGGGTTCGTAGTGGAGCAAAACGTAGAAGAGCATGGGGAACACATGCAACTCAGCCTCCATGGCGGTGTGGTTCCTCCTTGAGCCTCCCTTCTGTGCAGTGTTTCTGCCAGGCTTTTGATGTCATTTGGTACCGCCTCAGAAAAGGTGGTGGATTGGTGTGTCATTATACAGTAGGCAGAACAATGTCTTCCGCCTGGCTGTAGGTGGTTACCGCCGTGGTGCCTTTCGATTTCGCCCTGGCAGTCGGTGTGATAAAGTGGCTGTCTGTCTGAGCGGTTTCCGTCGTGGTCATAATTTCATAGTTATTACAGCGGGCCTGTTGGCAGTATTACCGCCACTATATCACCGACAGCCAGGGTTGTAATGACCCCCACATTGTGTAAAACCAAATGTTCAATTACTTGTTCAACTGGTAGAATAGAGATTCAGACAAATAGTGATGGTGAGGAAGAACTAACTCCAGAAACTGAGAGTGAAACTACCAATGAAGAGTACCCATTGATTGAGTTTTTCCCGATGTTCACAGTAAAAGAGCTTCATTCTGATTTGCAGGGAACAGTACAGGAAAACCTGTGGGATCTGACAGGTAAAGAAGTGGGTTTGATTGAGGGCGTGGAGCCGATTAAGGTTACCTTGAAGCCAAATGTAGTGTTTCCACAGCTTCCACAGTACAATATGACACAGGATGTTTTGATGAAAGTGGCACAGATAATTGGAGATTTTGTGAAGCAGGGAGTCTTGAAAGAAGTGCTGAGCAGCCCATGTAATTCACTGATAATGGGTTTGAAGAAACCTTGTGGGAAGGTGAGAATTGTACAGGATTTGAGAAAGTATCTGACATGGTGCTCAAATGTTGTCCTGTGGTGCCAAACCCAGCAGTAATAATGTTCCAGATTCCATGTGATGCAGAGTGGCTCACAGTGGTTGATTTGTCACAAGCTTTCTTTTCTGTGCCTTTACATGTGGATAGTCAGTTTCTCTTTAGTTGCAAATTCTTACAGAGTCTACAGCTGGTGCAGGCTTCCTCAAGGGTGCACGGAGTCACCATCCTTGTTTAATCAGATCTTGAAAAAGAACTTGGAGTCATTGGCATTGCCGTTTCAATCGACTCTGGTACAATATATTGATGCTGATTGCATCCAAAATAAGGGACAAGTGTAAGTACGACTTGATTGCCCTACTGAATGACTTGTGAAAGTTTGGTCATAAAGTATCACCATTGAAGTTGCAGTACTGTCAGAAGGTAGTGAAATATCTGGGACACCAAATTGAGAAAGGGTCAAGGAGGATTTCCAGAAAAAGACTTACAATGATATTTCAGAGAAGTCCCCTGACTTCACAGAGAGATGTCAGGATGTTTTTGGGAATGGTAGGTCATTGTCGTCAGTGGATTCCGAATTTTGCTGAGACTTCAAAACCATTGCAGCAGCTAACCCATAAGGATGCCACTAATCCCATAACATTAGACCAGGAGCAGATGAAAGCGTTCACTGAGTTGAGAGAGAGTTTGTGCAGAGCTCCAGCATTGGGTATGCCTGATTACACGAAACCATTCACATTGTTTTTTCATGAATGTGATGCATGTTCTTTGTCTGTCTTGACATAGGTCCATTGAGGTGCTTATCGCCCAGTAGCCTATTTTTCAACTGCCTTGGACCCAGTTGCAGCAGCCTTACTGGGTTGTTTGCATGCAGTTGCCACAGTTGGTCAAAGACTTTCACAATGAGAGGGAGTAGCGATGGGATCTCACTAGGTTGAGATTTTACTGACAAGGACGAAAACACAATATTTGACTGGTGCCAGACTGACAAGGTATGTAATTTAACACTGAAAAGATGTACAGTACTGAACCCGACAACATTACTTCCAAGTGATACTGTTGAAATTGAAAAAGAGGAAGACATTGAGCATGATTGTCTTGAGGTAACAGAGTTGTACACAAAACCGAGACCTGACATCAGAGATACTCAATTGGAAGAAAATGACCAAATTGTCTTTCTTGATGGTTCATGTCTCAGAGATGGTACAGGTAAATGAGAGCAGGCTATGCGGTGTGTACAATTACAGGTACTTTCCTGGCTTCGAGGTGTATATTCTGCACAAGTAGCAGAATTTGTTGCTCTTAGTAGAGTGTGCCATGTGTCTGCTAGACTGAAAGCCACTATCTATACAGATAGCCAATACGGATCTGGAACTGTTCATGATTTTGGTCACTTGTGGTCCCAGAGAGGTATGCCATGGTTTGTTTGTTCAAGATTGATTGGTTTAACCCCAGGTTTATAGAGGCAGCAAAAGCAGTATGCCATTGCTGTGTTATTTGTCAGCAATTAAATGTGGGGAAAGGGACTTGTGAATTTGAGCCAAATTGGAAGAGCAGGAGGTCCATTCAGCAGAACACAATTGAATTTCATTGAAATGCCTATGTGTGGAGGTTTCAAATACGTGTTGGTGATTGTGTGCATTTTTAGTCACTAGATTTAAGTGTACCCCACAAGAAGGAATGATAAACTCACAGTAGCGAAGTTGTTGCTTAAAGAGTTGATACCACATTTTGGTTTTCTGATCTCTTTAGAATCAGATAGGGGAACGCACTTCAATAATGAGGTGATTTAACTTTTATGTGCAGCACTAAACATTGAGCAGAAGTTGCATTGTAGTTACCGCCCTGAAGCATCAGGACTAGTGGAGCAGATGAATGGTACTTTGAAATCAAGAACTGCCAAGATGTGTGCAGCTACGAATCTGAAATGGCCAGATACATTGCCTTTGGTGTTGATGTCAATGAAAAATACACCTGACAGGAAGACAGGCCTGTTGCCCCAAGATATTCACTGTCAATATTACAGATGATGTGGTGTTGGACTACTGCAAGGGTCTGGCTGGGGTGGTTTGCTCTTTCTCTCAGCAGGTGGAGGCTACCACACTGACACCAATTCACGATCCAGGGCACAACCTGAGAGCCGGTGACTGAGTCGCTGTTCGAAAACATGTTTGCAAGACATGTTTGGAGCCATGATGGAGAGGGCCTTACCAGGTGATTTTGACAACTACGACAGCTGTGAAGTGTGCAGGAATCCTGAACTGGATTCACATGAGTCACACGAAGAAGGTGGCATGTCCACTGGATCATGAAAAGGTGTTGTTGAGAGCACCAACAACTGCAAAGCAAGTTGTAGCACCTGAACCAGAAAAGGAATAAAGAGAGCCTGAAATCGAACAAGAGCTTGTGGAAGATGGTTCTATCACCCCTGTAAGAGACAAAGGCGAAGAATTACAGGATGGTGCTGGAGAATCAATCTTGACAGATGCAGCAGGAGAGCTTAGCATAGCAGGGTTTCTCCCAGAAGTTGACGATTCTGAGAAACAAACAGAGCAAGTGCCAGACCAAGAAGGGGAGGGAGTTGAGCTGGATCAAAGTCAAAGTGATCTGACTCCTCATGAGCCTGTTGCTGGTCCATCAAGAGAAAACACCATAGAGAAAGAGATTAGTCCAATTCTGAAGAGAATATTGACAGAAGGATTGAGAAAACAAGATAATTGGCCTGAAAGGCAAATAGAGAAAAGGAAGGAAGTGGGTATAGATCAAACATAGCGGATGAAGATGATACTACGAAAAAAGAAGAATTGAGTGAAGGAGAGTTGAGTGGTGATCGAAAGTTAAAGAGAAAGAGAAAGAGAAGAGCAAGTTGAAGATACGCAGATCCTGAATTGGCATACACAACTACAAACAAATGGCAACACAAGTTTATGACTTTTTTATTTTGAGAGGGAGGTTCTGAGTTAATATTTTGACGTGACTTGAAGGTGATCAAGGAACTGAATTGATAAACAAATTAGAAAATATCTTGAGAAAAGAGACTGTTGAAAATAAACTGGAAGAGACATTGATAACCTGATTTGACGTTGAAAGCCAGATGTGACAAGCTTCTAATCGATTTTGACAGAGGAAAAGGGGTTCCTAGATACAAAACTGAAACTGCTGAAAGAAGAATTGTCTAATTTTTCCTGCACTTTTCTAAAGTTACTTCTGCTTTCTGATTCTTTACAGATCATGGCTGAGTCCAATAACCAGGTTAGAGATACTAAGCATTGTAAATAGATGATCATTGGATTGGCAATTATGTGTGGGATTTTGTTTATAGTAGTGATTGTGGGAATGTCTGTTCTTGATGTGAAAGGAGCCAACCATACTTTTGCTTCTGAGACTACTGCATTAACGGCTTTGGAGACCTTTAAGTTGGATGAGAAATATTTGCATGATTATACTAATGCTCAAGGAGAACTTTCTTATAATGTCTTCTATCGCTTGTTGAGTGTGTATATTGAGACAATGGATGCAAGGAATTGCCTTGTGTGTACGCAAATTCCTTCATCAGTTGAGGATAGAGTTAAGTACCATAGTCTTCCATTAGCATACGGGATAAGTTGTAGTCTGCTACTAACAAGATTCTATGACCAGGAGTATATACAATATTTTTACTCAAATTACGATGTTGTTTTTTGGTTTGTTCTTATTATTAGGTATTTGAGTAGAGTAGCTAAGGATCATGACATAGTATTGGTTAGAGGATTCTTTGAACCTACACTAACGTTTGGCACAGCTTATATGCATAAAAACAATATTACATGCTTGCTTACCCCTTTAGAGAATAGCTTCCTAGGTCATAGTGACGATAGGAGAAAAGCATTGAAGGAAAAATTAGAAAAAGTCTTAGAGAAAAGGACTTACAAGAGTGATTATGCTTACACTGCAATTAAGACGCAAGGGAAATTAGCTTTAGATGCATTACACGTAGGGAAGCTTTGTATATATAGGTCAAAATCACACACTGACACTTTACTTGTGGGTACGAGTGAATGTAGGCATGTGTTTTTGTTTCAGAGTAAATTGACTTTTATGTTGAATGGTCAGGACCCTGCAATTCCGGGTATCTATTATATTTGTGGAATGAATGCTTACTACCGTCTTCCAAGAGGATGATATGGGACATGTTATTTGGGGATAGTATTCCCAAAGATTTACCAGATAGATGACTTGAAAAAGTTTCCGAAGTTGACTGAATTACATCATAGGAGACAGAGGAGAGAATCCTCTTCTGCAGTAGTAGGAGACCTATTTGGTGTGGTGATTTCTTCAGAGGGAGTCATCCTGAACTTGATTAAGATAAGAAAGTTGTCTACTATTGTGGATAACATGCTGACAAATTTTAGAGAGGGCAATGCTCCTGATAGATACTGAATTACCTGCAGATAGAGCTGTGTCTCTTCAAAATCGCCTTGCTTTAGACATCCTTCCAGCGAAGGATGGTGAAGTCTGTAAAATGATTAACTCTAGGCATTGGTATTCATATATTCCTAACAATAGTAAAGAGATAAGAGACTTAGGTCCTCATTACAACCGTGGTGGTCGGTGTTGAAGTGGAGGTAAGACCGCTAACAGGCCGGCTGTTAAAAAAATGGAATTACGACCATGGCGGAAACCGCCAACAAAGATAGCCACGTTAACACTCCGACCGCCACGGCGGTAGCAACAAACACCGCGGCAGTCACCGCCAACAAACAGGCGGAAGACAATGTACTGCCCTCACTATTACAGGGCACCAATCCACCAGCTTTTCCGGGGCGTTTCCAATGCCTTCATAAGCACAGCAGAAACAGAACACAGAAGGGAAACCACTCACCTCTTGACAATCAATGAAGAACCAGGACACCATGGAGCCCAAGTTACAGGTCCTGCCCATGTAGTTGTATCTATTAATACACAACGATGTGTAAAGAAGGCGGTGGCGGCAACGACGACAGTGAGTACTGCACCTAGCACACCGGGGGGGAGGAGGCAAAAGAGAGTGAAACAGACACGCAAAACGCAACATCCCCACCCCCACCCTCACCCACAACACCATGCACACAAATACATGCAACATTACATACACACCCTGTAACCCCCTGGAAGAACGCAAGGACAAAAGGAATTGAGTCAAATCTTTCATATATATTAGAAACAGGCAGATAAAGTAAACAAATGTAAAAAACACTATATACAAATATTTACAATGTGTACAGAAGGCAGTACACTGTCCTTTGCAGATGTCCATTGCCCAGTGAGCAAAAAAATCATGGGAGAAGCTCACACATGACACCTGCCTCAAAATGGAGAGAACACTGCAGGGGCATCAGGTCATAACAATTAACAGGCACCTCAGGGGGAAGGGGAGGGGGGGCACCTCAGCTGGATGATGGTATGACACCACTGATCCTCGAGGGGGCTCCATGCCCACTGCCTGGTCCGGATAGTACAAAGCCACAGTCTCTCAAGTCTCTCAAGTGGGTGGGTTGCCCACTGCCTGGTCCTGGGGAGTGCAAAGCCACAGTTTCTCAAGTCTCCCAAGTGGGTTCACTGCCTACTGCTTGGTCCTGGGGAGTGCAAAGCCACAGTCTCTCAAGTCTCTCAAGTGGGTGGGTTGCCCACTGCTTGGTCCTGGGGAGTGCAAAGCCACAGTTTCTCAAGTCTCCCAAGTGGGTTCACTGCCTACTGCTTGGTCCTGGGGAGTGCAAAGCCACAGTCTCTCAAGTCTCTCAAGTGGGTTCACTGCCCACTGCTTGGTCCTGGGGAGTGCAAAGCCATAGTCTCTCCGGTCTCTCAAGTGGGTGGGTTGCCCACTGCCTGGTCCGGGGGAGTGCAAAGCCACAGTCTCTCAAGTCTCTCAAGTGGATGGTTTGCCCACTGCTTGGTCCTGGGGATTGGAAAGCCACAGTCTCTCAAGTGGGTGGGTTCCCCACTGCCTGGTCCTGCGGAGTGCAGAGCCACAGTCTCTCAAGTCTCTCAAGTGGGTGGTTTGCCCACTGCTTGGTCCTGGGGAGTGCAAAGCCAGACTCTCAAGTGGGTGGTTTGCCCACTGCCTGGTCCTGGGGAGTGCAAAGCCACAGTCTCTCAAGTCTCTCAAGTGGGTTCACTGCCCACTGCTTGGTCCTTGGGAGTGCAAAGCCACAGTCTCTCTAGTGGATGCTTTTCTCCACTGGTTCTGGACGGGGCTTTGTGCCCAGTGACGCTTTATCCTGCCAAGGACTGTGTTAGCGGATGCTTTTCTCCACTGGTTCTGGAGGGGGCTTTGTGCCCAGTGATGCTGCACTTGGGGTGTGGCAGTTGACTTCGCCTCACCTGGGTGTCTCAGTCACGCGATGTACGTGGAACAGGTAGCATGATACTCCATGAAGGCAGACCCACACTCCATCTTGCGGCGACTTAGGCTGCCAATTGCTGGTTCGTGTCAGTGCTGGAGGTGGTGTCTCAAGTGGCGTATCCAGGAACCAGGACGTCACCTGCAGACTCTGACGGCAGCACACTGGGGATGCTGCTGATGGCCGACAGAGTGGCATCGGATGTGCACGTGGCGGTGCTGATGGTGGTGCAGGCGGCGGTGGCTACGGCGGAGATGCTGCCAGTGCTGGTCGTGGTGCAAGTGACAGTTGCGGTGGATGGAGACACCATACCGTCTCCGGCAGCCTCGGATGGCTGATCCTTGGGGAGGATGCTGCAGACTGACGTTGTGGCATAGACGGTGCAGGTGGCGGTTCAGGTGTCAGTCGGAGCGGAGGTGGTGACTGTGGTGCATGTGGCTGCCATCCCCGATGAATTGGAGGTCAGCAGCCCCTCACCAGGTGACATTGTGCCCAGAGGTGATGTGCCCTTTGGCTTGTGGCCCCTCCCCATCTTGACAGTCGCTGCAGAGACCTTGGCACTGTCCACTTAGTGTTTGGGTGAGGCCTTGCTTGGTGGGTGGTGTGACTGTCCCCTGCTGGAAGCCGGACCCTTTTTGACCTTTGCAGGTGGTGGAATAGGGTGGTCCTTCTTTTCTGTCAGTGGCAAACTGGCAGCCCTGACCGGTGCCCCATTAGACCGTCCTGGAGTAGCATGGACCACAGCAGATGCAGGTTTGGTGGCTGAGGTGCTGGGCTGGGATCTAGACATCCTGGCCCTAGGGGAAGAACGGGGGGAGGTGTAGGGAAGAGTTCAAAGTTAGCTAGGAAAAGCTTTTGAGACACACTGGGATGAGAAGATGGAGGGGTTTGGGAGTGGAGGAAGAGGTAGTGGTTGTAGGTGTGTCTGCATGGATATGGTGCTTGTGTGAGTGCCTGTGGGATGTGTGGTGCTTATGTTTTCCTGAGCCACTTTTGTGTGTTGATGTGGGTGCATGCTGGTCCCCCCTCCCTCGCGCTTTCCCGCCGCGACCTCCTGCACGCCCCCGCCCCCCAGCTCCCATTCGCCCCCACCTTACCACTCCCCCCCCTCCTACCTCATATGGCGGCCGCTGGTGCGCCGGAGGCGCGCCAGAGGCAAGCCCGTCTGCGCCCGTCCGCGCCTGTCCCGCGCCCAGCGCCACGACCCCTGGACCCCAACTCTCCCAAGCCCCGCTGACCCACTACGACCCCACCACCCTCCACGCCCTCAACCCAGGACGCTCCAACACTTGCTTCCAAGCTCACCCCAAACGCACCCATGTACCCTTCGCCTGCAACTCCTGCAAACGCACCTTCCACCACGCAACAACCATGACCACCAGCCCACGCGCCATCAACCACCTCAAGTGCATCCTAGTCAACGCTCGCTCCGTCCACAAACACGCCGTTGAACTCTGGGACCTCCTGGACTCCATAGCACCGGACGTCGCCTTCATTACGGAGACCTGGATGAAAGCCTCCTCGGCCCCTGACATCGCCACTGCCATCCCCGAAGGCTACAAGATCTCCAGAAAAGACCGCACCAACCAGGTAGGAGGAGGTATCGCCATCGTCTTCACAGACTCCATCAGCGTCACCACCTCCACCGAAGACACCCCTCTCGCCGCTGAACACCTGCATTTTCAGATTCGCACCGATCCGAGGACCACCCTCAGAGGATCCCTCATCTACCGTCCTCCCGGGCCACGCGCCCCTTTCAGCGACGCCATCGCCGACTTCATCTCCCCGCACGCCCTCGCCTCGCCGGACTACATCCTCCTAGGTGACCTCAACTTCCATCTGGAACAAAACAACGACCCCAACACCACCACCCTGCTCGACAACCTCGCCAACCTCGGCCTCAAACAACTGGTGAACACCGCCACCCACATCGCCGGACACACGCTTGACCCCATCTTCTCCGCCAGCAAACACGTCTTCTTCAGCCGCGCCTCCGCCCTACACTGGACCGACCACAGCTGCGTCCACTTCACATTCCGACGCGAGACCCGCCACCTCCGCACCCAACCCATCCCTCGTCGACAGTGGAACAAGATCCCCGAAGAGCAACTCTTCTCCGCACTCGCTGCCAACCAACCCACCCTCACCACCGACCCCAACGACGCAGCCCTCAACCTCACAAACTGGATCTCCAACTGCGCAGACATCCTTGCTCCCCTCAAACGCACGCATCGACAGACCAACACCAAAAAACCTCTCTGGCTCTCTGACACCCTCAAAGAATCAAAGAAAACTTGTCGCGCCCTTGAGAAAGCCTGGCGCAAGGACCGCACCGCTGACAACATGACCGCCTTCAAGAACGCTACCCGCGAACACCACCACCTGATCCGCGCCGCCAAAAGGAACTTTTTCACCGACAGACTGGACAAAAAAAGACACAACAGCAGAGAACTCTTCAGCATCGTCAAGGAGTTCTCCAACCCCAGCGCCAACGCCAAAGCCGTCACACCCTCACAGGATCTGTGCGAATCCCTCGCCACTTTCTTCCATCGCAAGATTAGCGACCTCCACGACAGCTTCGGACACCAGACCCAACCAACACCACCGAACCAGCATCCACGGCCATCACCCTCAACAACTGGTCCCACATCAACACGGAAGAAACCAAATCCACCATGAACTCTATCCACTCCGGCGCCCCTTCGGACCCCTGCCCGCACTTCATCTTTAACAAAGCCGACGACATCATCGCCCCGCACCTCCAGACCGTCATCAACTCTTCTTTTTCTTCTACTACCTTCCCCGAATGCTGGAAACATGCCGAAGTCAACGCCCTACTAAAGAAACCTACGGCTGACCCGAGCGACCTGAAAAACTTCCGCCCCATCTCTCTTCTGCCTTTCCCAGCCAAAGTAATAGAGAAGACCGTCAACAAACAGCTGACCACCTTCCTGGAAGACAACAACTGCTCGACCCCTCACAAACCGGATTCCGAACCAACCACAGCACGGAAACCGCCCTCATCTCAGTCACTGACGACATCAGAACCCTGATGGACAACAGTGAAACAGTCACCCTCATTCTGCTCGACCTCTCGGCTGCCTTTGACACCGTCTGTCACCGCACCCTAATCACCCGCCTCCGCTCCACCGGAATCCAAGGCCAGGCCCTGGACTGGATCGCCTCCTTCCTCTCAAACCGTTCCCAAAGAGTTTACCTCTCTCCGTTTCGCTCAGAACCCACCGAGATCATCTGCGGCGTACCCCAAGGCTCATCACTCAGCCCGACACTCTTCAATGTCTACATGAGCCCCCTCGCCAACATCGTATGCAAGCACGACATCATCATCACCTCCTACGCCGACGACACGCAACTTATACTCTCCCTCACCAAGGACCCCGCCAGCGCCAAGACCAACCTACAAGAGGGTATGAAGGACGTCGCAGATTGGATGAGGCTCAGCCGCCTAAAGCTGAACTCTGAAAAAACGGAAGTCCTCATCCTCGGCAACACCCCGTCCGCCTGGGACGACTCCTGGTGGCCCACAGCCCTCGGCACTGCACCGACCCCCACAGACCACGCCCGCAACCTCGGCTTCATCTTGGACCCTCTTCTCACCATGACCAAGCAAGTCAACGCCGTGTCCTCCGCCTGCTTCCTCACCCTACGCATGCTCCGCAAGATCTTCCGCTGGATCCCCGCCGACAACAGAAAAACCGTGACCCACGCCCTCGTCACGAGCCGCCTGGACTACGGCAACACCCTCTACGCCGGGACCACAGCCAAACTCCAAAATCACCTGCAACGCATTCAAAACGCCTCGGCCCGCCTCATCCTCGACATACCCCGCAGCAGCCACATCTCCGCACACCTGAGACACCTGCACTGGCTCCCAGTCAGCAAAAGGATCACCTTCCGACTTCTCACCCACGCACACAAAGCCCTCCACGACAAGGGACCGGAATACCTCAACAGACGCCTCAGCTTCTACGTCTCCACCTGCCTCCTCCGCTCCTCTGGCCTCGCACTCGCTGCTGTCCCTCGCATCTGCCGCTCCACGGCGGGTGGGAGATCTTTCTCCTTCCTGGCGGCCAAGACCTGGAACTCCCTCCCCACCAGCCTCAGGACCACCCAGGACCACTCCGCTTTCCGGAGACTCCTAAAGACCTGGCTGTTCGAGCAGCGATAACCCCCCCTTTTTCCCCTAGCGCCTTGAGACCTGCACAGGTGAGTAGCGCGCTTTATAAATGTTAATGATTTGATTTGATTTGATTTGGTCGGAAGGTGTGCTTGGGATAGGCTGAGGTAGAGGTGATTGGGTCTGGGTAGTGGAAGTTGGAGGGGGGGGAGGATGGACACAGGAATAATGGCTGCCATCAGTGCTGAGGCCAGAGCCTGAAATGCTCTCTGTTGGGCACCCATGCCAGAATGAATATCCTCCAGGTATGCATTTTTTTGCTGCAAATGCCTCTCGGCACCATGGGTGGCATTCAGAATGGTTGACTGCCCAACAGTGAGGGATTTCAGGAGGTCAATAGCCTCCTCACTGAGGGCAGCAGGGCTAACTGGGGCAGGGCCTGAGGTGCCAAGGGCGAAGGAAATGGCCCAACCTCCTGGGTGAGCGGGCACGGGAAACACGCTGAGGGGCTGCTGGGAGGGCAGTGCTGGAAGGGGGGGTGGCGGCTGTACCTGTTGTTGTGGTGGGCACAGAGGTACCCGCCACCACAAGGGAGCTCCCATCAGAGCAGAGCCGCTGTCGCTGGTGTCCCCTCCTGTCCCTGTCGTGGAGCTCCCCTCGCCCTCCATCCCACTGGTGCCTTCAGACTCTGTAGATTCACCCTCCAGGGCCACGTGGGATGCAGCTCCCTCCGTCGCCGGTGCCTCTGCTCCTCTGCCAGATGATGGTAATGCACACAAGCACAGGGTGGCCAAACAAGAAGGGGGGAGAGGCAGAGGAGACACATGGTCAATGCCAGCAATACCACTACCGTTGGCGGACACAACACACAGGGAGCTGCCCTATGTACTAGGCCATGCACTAGCAGTTAGTAAGAAAATCACCTGCCTATGGGGTACTATGCCTAACACCATTTGTTGCACACCTGGAACCCACAGGAGCCTGACTAGTTGTAAATGCCCACTAAACTATTGGGGTAGGAGTGCCTCAGAGCCTGCCTGACAAGGGACCTACCCTACATACTTTGCCCTGGCCTAGGGGAACCCACAGCCCACATCCCCCACCCAGACACTTCTTAAAGCACTTTGAGTCAGCTGAATGAGGGGGGTCATGGTGTGATGGGCACACCTTCCACGTTGGGAGGCCATCCCTAGCTGGGCCTCCGCCGTCTTCTTGCTCCAGCGGTGCAGGTCCTCCCATCTCTTGCAGCAGTGGGTGCTCCGCCTATGATAGACCCCCAGGGTCCGCCCTTCCTTGGTGATGGCACGCCAAATACCCTTCTTCTGGTGGGTGCTGACGTAGAGGAAAGTTACAAGAGGAAAGGGAATTACTCACCTGTCCGGCCCATCATACTCATTGCCCGCCAGTTCCCACCCATGCCCTGACGCACATACACTCACCATCCTCACATGCAGGCCTCAGCCCCCCTACATGTATCTTCCATCCACACAACTCCAAACAGGCATTGCCCACGCATCATGCACACAGTATACTCACCTGTTTGTCTGAAGGACTGTAGAGTAGAGTGTACTGGGGGAGAACCCCATCCACCAGTTTGTCCAACTCCTCTGCGGTGAATGCAGGGGCCCTTTCCCAAGACACATGAGCCATTGTCGCTTCCAGACACAGGTCACAGCAGCACTTGCATTGTAGGTCCTCTCCTGTTGAAGGTCAGGTATCAAGTGAGTGAAGCAATAGAAAATGGTGGTCACGTCCGCAGCGGTGTGTACCGTCACCACCGGCGTACATCGTCATTGGCTCCTGGAACCCATAGGGCCCAATGATAACCAATGGTAAATTGCGTGGCGGTCTTCGACACACCGCCAGTGCAGTTACCTCATTTCCCCTTGTCACTCCTTACAGGTAAGGCAGCCGCCATTTTAGGGGGGCACATGGCATGACACCTAACTGCATCACAGCACTATTTGACAGATATATGCACAAACAACGACACACACGGATTTACTCACATTAGTGAAAACACACTTGTGCAAACTATGTGGTAAATGACCCTCTGCTCACCATTCTCCTCCATAGGGCACATCCGCTGGGGTAGATGATGAGATGGCATCATCCTCTGGTGTACAGACCCCTGGTGGACCTGTCGACAATGGAAGACAGACATATCATTATCACCTACAGACTTGATCGTTCCACAATCCAAGAACTGTGTGCACAATTGGAGCCAGACCTGATGTCAACTATCCACCATCCCACAGGAATACCCCCTCTAGTGCAGGTCCTGTCAATGCTCCATTTCCTGGTAAGTGGCTCCTTTCAAACTACAGTGGCCAAGGACATTAGGGATGTCTCAACTAATGTTTTCTAACGTGTTGAACAGAGTGTTGTCAGCCCTGCTGAAACACATGGCAGCTACATCGTTTTCCCCCAGGTGGAGGATTTGCCCAAAGTGAAGGCTGACGTTTATGCCATGGGACATATCCCTAACATCATAGGTGCCATTGATGGTATACATGTGCCATTTGTCACACCTCACAGAAATGAACAAGTTTATAGAAATCGAAAAAAGCTACCATTCTATGAATGTGCAGATGGTGTGTTTGGCAGACTAGTACATCTCTCATGTGAATGCCAAGTATCCTGGCTCTGTGCATGACACTTACATTTTGAGGAATAGCAGTATCCCTTATGTGATGGGCCAACTCCAGAGGCACCAGGTGTGGCGAATAATAGCTGAGCCCCCACACAGTATGAATAGGTGTCTGGGTATGGGGTTGTCCCTCAGGGTTAGTGTATGTCTAACAGATATCCCTCAACATTTGCAGGTGACTCTGGTTACCCCAACCTCTCATGGCTACTGACCCCAGTGAGGAATGCCAGGACAAGGGCAGAGGAACGCTACAATGAGACACATGGGCGACGTAGGCGGATTATTGAGATGACGTTCAGCCTCCTGATGGCCAGATTCCGGTGCCTCCATCTAACAGTTGGCTCCCTATACTGCTCACCGAAGAAGGTGTGCCAGATAATCGTGGCATGCTGAATGTTGCACAACCTGGCATTGCGACGCCAGGTGCCTTTTTTGCAGGAGGATGGGCCTGATGATGGTCTTGTGGCAGCTGTGGAGCCTGTGGTCAGTGAGGAAGAGGAGGCAGAGGAAGAAGATATTGACAACCGAACTAACATCCTCATGCAGTGCTTCCAGTGACACACAGGTAAGAGACTAGCACTGCTCCTCTCATATCTGACTACTGTAGGACATTGTATAAGTCAGCCTCTTAACCTCTGTCTATGGACACTGACAGGTCACTTTGGCTTTCCATTTCACAGATCTGGGTACCTCATTCTGACTTCTGCTATATTTACTGCTGCCCAACAGCTATCATACAATGGTATGAACAAATGAACATGTACATTGATATTAGTGGATGATGTTGTAATTATACATTTGTTAAAGAACAGACTGACTCTAGATTGGTTTGTGATTTAAGGGTGTTTATTTATGGGCTAGTGTGTATAGGGGTATGTGGAAGGGGCTGGGGTGATGGCGGAGGAAGGTCCAGCCTCTTGGTATTACAGGTGCATTGTCCAATGGGGCATAGGAAGGGGTGAAATGTCAGTTCAAGGATGGACAGAGTGACAGAGTGGGACAGGAGGGTGACATTCAGGAGAGTCTTATTTCATGGCGGGTCTTGGCAATGTTCTCTGTCTTCTGCCTGGATCGCAGGGACCGTTTGCGGGGTGGTTCTCCTTCTGCAGTGGGTGGTGTGCTGGTGGCCTGTTGGTCCTGAGGTGGGGCCTCCTGTCCACTAGCGCCTGCAGACGTGGAAGGCTGTTCATCGGGTGGGCTAGTATCAGGGACCCGGTGGTATGCCGCTTTCTCCCTCATGGTGTTGCCCATGTCTGCCAGTACTCCTGTAATGGTGACCAGGGTGGTGTTAATGGATTTCAAGTCCTCCCTGATCCCCATGTAGTGTCCCTCCTGCAGCCGCTGGGTCTCCTGAAACCTTGCCTGTACCGTGCCCATGGTCTCCTGGGAATGGTGGTAAGCTCCCATGATGTTGGAGAGTGCCTCATGGAGAATGGGTTCCCTTGGCCTGTCCTCCCCCTGTCGCACAGCAGTCCTCCCAGCTTTACTGTTGTCCTATGCCTCCGTCCCCTGAACCGTGTGCCCACTGCCACTGACCCCAGGTCCCTGATTGTCTTGGGTTAGTGGGTTTGCCTGGGGTCCCTGTAGTGGTGGACACACTGCTGATTGAGGTGTCCTGGGGACAGTGGCATGGGCCCACTGGGTGGGTGCTGTGATGGTGTTTCAAGAGGGGGGAGGTTCGGTGGTGGGTTGGGACAGAGGCAACGGAACCGACTGTCCAGAGGTCCCTGATGGGCCAGGCTGGTCATCTTGATCCAGGCGTACAGAGCTGCTGTCATCTCTGTGGGCCTTTTCTGTGGGGGGACCGGATATGGCTGGCACCTCCTGTCCGATGACGTTGGGTAGGGGTGCTGTTGGGGTGTAAATGCATTGTTACTATATCTGTGTGTGCCTTCTTGTGCAATGGGTGTGTTTTCCTCTATCTATTACTGTGCTTGCACTATCGCCTTGGCGCTTGTGTGAGTGGTGATTGTGTGCTCTGGATGAATCTCTGTCTTGGACATGCTGGGGTGATGGGAGTCCATGCATTGTTGTTGCATGCAGGGCTTGGTATTGGGATGGGTGGGTTGTGATGGTGGGGTATAGGTGAGGTGTTGGAGTGATGGGTGTGGGGGTAGGGGTAGGAGTTTGCGATGGCATGGAGGTAGGGTGGGGGGATATAATAGGAAAGATATGACTTACCAGAGTCCAGTCCTTCTGCTACTCCTGCGAGGCCCTCAGGATGCATAATTGGCTAGACTTGCTCCTCCTATGTTGTTAGTTGTGGGGAGGAGGTGGGGGTCCACCGCCAGTCCTCTGTACGGCTCCCTGTTGTCTGGATACCACGGAACATACCTTCCCCCGTAGGTCGATCCACCGCTTCCTGATGTCATCCCGTGTTCTTGGATGCTGTCCCACTGTGTTGACCCTGTCGACAATTCTCCGCCATAGCTCCATCTTCCTTGCAGTGGACGTCTGCTGCACCTGTGATCCGAATATCTCTACCCGGATAATTTCCTCCACCATGACCCTGAGCTCCTCCTCAGAAAACCTGGGGTATCTTAGAGGTACCGTGATGTGGTGTGAATGATGTGTGAGGTGATGTTAGATGTGATTTGTGAGGTGTTGTTTTGGGGTGTGTGGTGTTTTGTGCGTGGATGGTGTATGAGTGATGGTGTTGTGTGCCTCTGGATGCTGGTGTGGTCTTTGCTTTTCTCTCTCTCTGCTTCTTCAAAATTCTTCGGTGTAAGGGGTTGTGGGTAATGTGGGTGTGTGTTTTATAGTTTTGTGAGTGTGTTGGTGTGGTGTCTGTATGTGTGTCAGGTGTGTGTATTTGGAATTGTCCAATGTGGTTGTGTTTTGTAAGTGTGTTTGTATATTGAGCTCGGCGGTGTGTACCGCCAAGGGTTTACCGCAGTTAAGTGACCGCCGCGTTGATTCGTGGGTCGTGATAGTGTGGGCATATCCCTGTTGGCATGACCATGTGGGTTTTGGTACCGCCAATTTATCAATGAGCTTTGGTGTGGCGGACTTGTGTGGGTGTCTGTATTGGGGAGGATTTCTCAGTGTGGGTCATAATACCCGTAGAGGATTTCTGCCGCGAACACTGTATGTTGGCGGCCATCGGCACGGCAGTCAGCGGCATTTACTGCCAATGTTGTAATGAGGGCCTTACTTACTAACCTGACTAACTTAAGTAGTGATTTGAAGGAATTGAAAGAACCAGGGGCCATATTTATACTTTTTGACGCAAAACCGGGCTAACGCAGTTTTGCGTAAAAAAAATTAGCGCCGGCTAACGCCATTCTGAAGCGCCATGCGGGCGCCGTATTTAATCAATGACGTTAGCCGGCGTTAGCCGCCGGCGCTGCCTGGTGTGCGTGGAAAAAAACGACATACACCAGGCTGCACCGGCGTAGGGGGATATGGAGCTTGGGCGTCAAAAAATGGGGCAAGTCAGGCTGAGGCAAATTTTTCGCCTCAACCCGATTTGCGCCATTTTTTTCGACTCCCAACCCCCATAGAAATGACTCCTGTCTTACCAAAGAAAGGAGTCATGCCCCCTTGCCCAATGGCCATGACCAGGGGCCCATGGTCATTGGGCATAGTGGCATGTAGGGGGCCACAAATCAGGCCCCCCTATGCCACCCAAAAAATAAAAAATAAATACTTACCTGAACTTACCTTAATGTCCCTGGGATGGGTCCCTCCAGCCTTGGGTGTCCTCCTGGGGTGGGCAAGGGTGACAGGGGGTGTCCCTGGGGGCATGGGAGGGCACAGGTCCCATAACGCCTGCCTTGTCCAGGCACTAAAAAACGGCGCAAAAGCGGGCGTACGTAATTTTTTGGGACCCGCCCACTCCCGGGCGTGAATTTTGCCCAGGAGTGTAAATACGGCGCACATGCCTCGAGTCAATTTTTTAGACGGGAACGCCTACCTTGCATATCATTAACGCAAAGTAGGTGTCCACGCTAAAAAATGACGCAAACTCCATGGACTTTGGCGCTAGACGCGTCTAATGCCAAAGTATAAATATGGAGTTAGTTTTGCGTCGGAATTGCGTAAAAAAAAACGATGCAATTCCGGCGCTAACAGAGTATAAATATGCCCCCAGGTGTTTGGGAAAAATGTTGGAAAGGGATTTGCTTCAGTGGGGAATTGGCTTAGTAATATTTGGAATGGGGTATTATTAAAAATCTTACAGGGAATATTGATTGTAATAGCCTGTCTATTAGGAATATGGGGATTATGTAAATTGTGTCAAAAGATTACATTGAAAAGGTCTAAAAATAATCAGAGGGGGCAAGAATGGAACAGGGAAAGAATCTATAGGGAAGATTTGAGAAGAAAATAAAATGCTGAGGAGACCGGATTATGAAACTGTCGATAGGGAAAGTATTGTGATGACATGTCGATGGGGAAAGTATTGTGATGACATATTTAGTCATCAGAGGAGGGATTGTTAACGCAAATGTCTTAATCAGAAATTCTTAATAAAAAGTTTATGTATTTTGAATAACAAAATTGGTAGAAAATTATTCATGTAAAAAAATAATGTGCTCGTTTGAAATTATGACCTTGGAGAATGGCCACCAGGATTCACAAACTATATTAAAAGAGTAATTAACATATATGAAATATTAAAAATTTAATAGATTAATGTAGTAATGTGTCATATTGAAAGAGATAACCTATGCATTGCAATAATTGTAGACCTTAACTTAGCGAATGTCTTGGCCTAGTCTTGCCAGGCCTCGTGCAGAAGCTGTATTTTTTAACATTTCATGAAAAGTGCTGACAAGAAGAACTACCCGTGAACTGCTCATTGCTTAATAAAGTTCGCTTAGCTGAAGCTTCTATGTGAACCGACGGACAGGAGATGATGGAATTAGAAATGTAACGACTGGTGTGTAAAGTGCACTGGGTGCACTTTCCCAGGACTCGAACAATGAAGACACTGACTGGAGAAGAAGATGCAACATTTTCGATACCTGACGAGCCGAATGATGAGGACATTGTAAAGTGGACCAATCAATGACATGTGAACTGTGAAATATTAGAATTCATAGATTTGGTTTACAGACTTTATTGGTTAGGAGAAAAACGTCTGATTAAGTGACCAATTAGAAAATGGGGGATAGTCTGGGTGACTTTGATATAACAACGTGACAGAGGGAAGAGAGATGAGATGTTAGGGGAGCAGATCTTACTCCGAGATTGATGCAATATTGGTGATCCAAAATTCTGTCATTGGGCTCATACTATTTGAGAGCCTGACAAAGACTGACTTTGTTGCTGATCCATACTGAGGATAGGTAGATATGACAATGTGACTGAATTATATTTTTGTGCCTTTTCTTTCTAGGTACCAACTGCGCTGTCTAAATAATTTTTCTTAGCTAGATGTTTTCTAAATTCTTGTTCTAAATTGTTTTGCATGAAGTCCTACATGCTGATGCTAATCTGGGATAGGTAAGGGTTTCCTTTCTATGACGATTGACAAATTCTTGAGACAAATGGGTGACAGACTGATTTGCTGAACTCCATGACACAATTTGACTTATTGCCTTTGGTTCATTTGTTGACTTATTGCTAATGCTTTAGAATGTACTCTGATGCAAGTTTTGATTAGGATATGTTTTTGGCAACTTTCAATGAATTAATGCAGATTTTGTTTGAATTGAATTAAATTTGAACGAATCTCATGAATTAGTATTGTAATTAATAGGGAAATAAAATTACTAAAACGTATTCTGAGTTGTGGTTATTCATGGCTGAAAAGTCATGGTGTGTTGTTATTATCTTCAGGTATTATTGATTAATGACTTGTCTATTGGTTATTGAATTTTGTGTATTGATTATTGGGAAACATTGGTCACATCATAGCTAGGATACTCCATGCGAATCAAAAGGTTCATCAACCTATGCGCGTCCCCTTGTAAGTGTACTTATTAAGGACCAGGCGCGCCAACAGTCCTGACAGCTGCCTTCTGTGGGAACACATAAGGCATAACTGCAGCAATGAGAAAGTGCTGAATTCTCAACACCGCAGCAACATCATGGTGGTAGGCAGCCTTCTTTTTCCTGAGGGAGGCTACTTCCCGCTGTATGGACTCCAGGGTATTTTCTATAGCCCCCTGCTTGTTGTCTATCATGCTGCTGCCACTTTGAGAGGGCAATTGTTGAAGCCTCTGCCTCATGTCGGCAGCTATGTCGGCCAGAGGTTGCTGGAGTCCACGTAGAGGATAGTGGGTACCTCTGATGGCAGCTGAGTTGTCCTTTTTTGCACTGGGGCACCTCTGCACTCCTCAAGGTCTGTGGCAGAACTGCTTGGTGCTCTGTGTTGGTAGCTGGGTGGCTCATGTGGAGACCCCGCAAAGCTGTGTGTCCTGCTGGCGACTGGAGGTGGTGTGTGGAGGGAACCTAGGGCATCCTGGAGAGTCTCTTCATTGCTCGTCAGCAGCTGGTCATCCATGTCATCTGTAAAATCCAGATCAGACAGGCCGGCAGGAGGTAAGGCATTGTCCTCTGGAATTGTCACGTAGGCTCTCATTATGGTAATGAGGCTACTGGATTTGGGAGACAGGGTCAAATGGATTGTGGGTAATAAGTATGTTTTCACACCACATGACGCCTATCAGCCTAATCCGGGTTCTCCAGCTAACTAGCAACGCCTCATCCCTGGCAGAGATGATTGTGACAACCAGGTGCATGATAGGAAAAACTCCTCAGGGGAATCATGCCCAATCAGATCCCTTCCCTTTCTCTCAGTTACCAAATGGTCTCATACAGGCAAAGACAACAGAGGCAGAATATAGTTCAATGAGGATTTATTGAAATAACTGCTTCTTAGGTATGAAGGCATGTATTGCAATAACTAGGATGATAAAACACAATAAAAACAAGCAGGTGACTAATGAAGTAAAACACAAGAATAGTCCTCCCATACTGTCACTAAGTGTGATATGCATATTTCTCCTACCTACACTATGTGTGAGCGCAGTGTAATAAGCCTAATCTGCCCTTTGAATTCCCCCCTGGGGGTACATCATCCCTCATACCTAGAGGAAGAAGCCTGTGTTCTAGTGAGACTCTGTCCCCTTGTGGATCAGGGGTCCCGCCGTCTAGGCAAGTAGTTGCAGAGAATCAATCAGCATACAATCTTGGTAATCTGGCTGGAATCTCCGTCTGAAGTGTCAGGGACAAAGGGGTGTTTTTATAATAAAACAGGTGTCATTCTAAGAAATGGTCCCCACGTATGAGTGTATGTGTTTCTGTGAATGTTGGAGACACAGCATACCATGTTTATCAGCAACCCTATCTGACTGTAGCCTTGGAGAAGGCACAAAGTGAACTAAATGTGCTACTAAAAACATGATGCTTACCGAGGCGAAAGTACAATGAGATAAAGAAAATAAAACAGCACCGCAAAAGTGGCTATTGGTAGAAAAATAAAGCAATGCTGATTAAAATGTAAAAGGGTTAAAGTGCACAGTGACAGGCCTAGATAGCTAAAACAAAGGGGGTCATCATGACCCCTGTGGTCACCGATAATGTGACGGTAGTACTGCCAACAGACTGGCGGTACTTACTGCCACATTATGACATTGGCAATGCACCACTCGGACCTCCACAACGGTAATAGGTGCCGGGCTGGAGATATACATCTTCAGCCCGGTGGCCGCCATTGTGCCGCCTGCAGGATTATGACACTGCCTACTGCATTGGTTTTCGTGGCATTCGTAACACCACGAAAACCATGTGGTAGGCCATATCAGTGACAGGGAATTCCTGCCCTGTCACTGATAGGGGTCCCCCACCTCTCCCGTTACCCCCCCACCTCTCCAAACTCCCCCACTCCCTACATCCACGCCCCTTCACACAAACACACATACAACACACATCCGCACACACTTCCAAACATACATGCAGACACGCATTCACATTTCGCAACATACATGCACTCACACATCCGTACATGCACACACGCATTCAACACTCAAAACACACCTGCATTCACATACACACATTCATTGACACCCCCCATACACACACACAACACCCCCCACTTCCCTCCCCTGTCTGAGAGACGACTTATCTTGATCCAGGGGGTCCTCTGGCAGGAAACGGGATGGGGAGCTGCTACCGCCAGCAGCGCCCACCAGCAGAACACCGTCAGGCCATATCATGTGTCATGATACAGCTGGCGGCGGTCTACTGGTGTGGCTCTGCTAGTGGTAGCAGCACCACCTTACCACCATTCTTGTGGCGGAAATCCAGCTGTGGTCATATTATGGCGGACGGCTGGTAGCCGTGGCGATGGTCTGTTGGCAGCCGTCGCTGCGGCGGTAGGCAGTTTTTACCGCTGATGTTGTAATGAGGGCCAAAGTGTCTAAAACATGGCTAAAATAGCTATACAACAAAATGAGATAGTGAAATTTCAATCGTTGACTGTAGTGACTGTTGACGTGGCTCATCATTTACTTGCTACTGGAGGCTCAGTGAATTGTTACAGACCCCAGGTTGTGGTTGTTAATTATGTGTTGCATTGTGCATCACACATGGGTCACTTGAAAGGTATTTTGTGCATTGATCCCACACCACCATCTTGCTTGCAGGCCCCTTGCTCCTGCTACTGACACCATGGTAGCACATCATTTACCTTCCTATTCACCATGGTGGACATTCCAACAGTAGTATAATGTTGCTGTCACTGTTTTGGTGCTATAATGCATAGGCACCATGAGTGCTGGCACTAGTGCAGCAAAGCACAGGTAGGTCCATTGCTTACACTGCTTGTGTTATGTTTTCATCTGTCTTTAGCAGGCCCCTACATGTGCTAATTGGATTGGGCAGTGCAGCCACTATGGATTGTCTGTCCCATTAGTTTGTCCCTCCCTACATTTGGGACATTTCCTTGCATACAGCATATCTGCTACAGGCATATGTTGGTGTGAGGATCTAGAATTTAGATCAATGCATGCATTTTGAGACTTTGTTGATGTGGCACAAGGGGAATGTGCAGCTTGGATCCACATGGGCAACTATTTGTATGATGGTACAGTTACATTTCAGTCTAGTAACATTGTGCCGGTAGTGCAGCTTTGATGCCACCTACGCCAGTTATTACTCATGTAGATATCCCTTTATGCAGAACAGCAACCATTCACACAACACAAATAAATGTTGCCAGGGAAGGGTTCTCATAAGGGAGAAATGGCGCACAAAGTACTTTAAGGTCTATTGATTCAACACATAAATCTACAACGATGCACTACAGTGGGGATTACACCCTCAAAAACCCCTACATTGATTGGGCTACTCAATTTAATATTCAAACAATACTGTGGCACTCGTTGGTCAAATTTCAGTTATCAATAATACTTCCAACAGTTTCTTCAATATCACATTCTGTACAATGATACATCATTAGTAAAACCCAAGAAAAGCATTGACACCGCTATTCCTAACGTTAGGCAATAATCTTCACTTAATATCTAATTCCTATCTTAATTCCTTAGTATATGCTCCCCTCACATCAACATTTAAACTAACTAAATCAAATGAATTCCACCAAAGTTTTTTATTACAAATACAAATCATATCATCTCCCCTCTCGTGTATTCCGTGTCTTTCCACACTGCTCATCAGAGCCAGTAGTGAGTCCATGTAGTAAGCCACACAATAGTTCTGTATTGGCATTCTTTGTCCATTGTTATTGAATCATCATTGCTCAAATTAAATTCACAGTCGTAATAGAATCCTAATCAATCTTTACTTGTCCATCATTTTCATGACTACCTCACAGCCAACACGTGTTTCGTCATATGACTTCTTCAGGGCTGAGGTTTTAATCACTTCTTAAAATATAATCCTCTTGCATATCCATTGTTGTACAGCCATTTGTCTTTTCTACCATGGTGAAGGAGCGACCTTTCAACCAGGCTTTTCTGAACCTCGAAACTGAAACAAAATGAAGAGATCGGGAGTAGACCAATTGGTCTACTTTAAATCTCCCGGTTCGTAGCTGAGCGAGGTCTTCCCTGACCTGATAGCATTTCCAAATCCTCCCAAGTCATCCATCAAGAACTCAACCCATTGTGATTCCTTTGCTCCCGATCTCTTCATTTTGTTTCAGTTTCGATATTAAGTGAAGATTATTGCCTAACGTTAGGAATTGCGGTGTCACTGCCTTTCTTGGGTTTTACTAATGATGTATCATTGTACAGAATGTGATATTGAAGAAACTGTTGGAAGGGTAAACGGCCTTAAGGCCGACTCCTGAACAACAAAGTCCTGGTTAACGAAAGCGGAACACCGCTTTACCACGACTTCGTTATTTGTGCCTTAACCACGCATGTGCTGAACAACGCACATGCGTGGTTAAGGCAAAAACAAGGGAGTCGGCTGAGGAGGACGACGCGACGAGGCGACGATTGAGGTAAGTGGAGCGGGGGTGGGGGGTTGGGGTTTAAGTTTTAGGGCCGGGGGTGGGGGGTCGGGGTATTTTCTGTTTGGGGGGTGTGGGGTCGGGGTTTAAGTTTTAGGGCCGGGGGTGGGGGGTCGGGGTATTTTCTGTTTGGGGGGCGGGGTGGGGGGTCAGGTTTTAGGTTTAGGGCCAGGGTTGGGGGGTTGGGGTATTTTCTGGTGTAGGGGCGGGGGTGGGGGGTCGGGGTTTTAGGTTTAGGGCCGGGGGTGGTGGGGTCGGGGTATTTTCTGGTTTAGGGGCGGGGGTGGGGGTTGGGGTTTTAGGTTTTAGGGGTGGGTTGGGGGTCGGGTAATTTTAGGGGCGGGGTGGGGGGTTGGGGGGGTTTAGGTTTAGGGGCAGGGTGGGGGGCTCGGAGTAGTTTTAGGGGTGGGGGTTGGGGTTATTTTAGGTTTTGGGGGTAGGGTGGGGGTCAGTTTTAGGGGCGGGGTGGGGGGGTGGGGTTTTAGGTTTTAGGGGTGAGTTGGGGGTCGGGTCATTTTAGGGGCGGGGTGGGGGGTTGGGGGGGTTTAGGTTTAGGGGCAGGGTGGGGGGCTCGGAGTAGTTTTAGGGGTGGGGGTTGGGGTACTTTAGGTTTCAGGTTTAGGGCCGGGGGTGGTGGGGTTGGGGTATTTTCTGGTTTAGGGGCGGGGTGGGGGTTGGTGTTTTAGATTTTAGGGGTGGGGGTCGGGTAATTTTAGGGGCGGGGTGGGGGGTTGGGGGGGTTGAGGTTTAGGGGCAGAGTGGGGGGCTCGGAGTAGTTTTAGGGGTGGGGGTAGGGGTACTTTAGGTTTCAGGGATTGGGTGGGGGTTGTTTTAGGTTTTGGGGTAGGGTGGGGGTCAGTTTTAGGGGCGGGGTGGGGGGTTGGGGTTTTAGGTTTTAGGGGTGGGTTGGGTGGGTCGGGTAATTTTAGGGGCGGGTTGGGGGGTTTAGGTTTAGGGGCAGGGTGGGGGGCTCGGAGTAGTTTTAGTGGTGGGGGTACTTTAGGTTTCAGGGATGGGGTGGGGGTTGGGGTTGTTTTAGGTTTTGGGGGTAGGGTGGGGGTCAGTTTTAGGGGCGGGGTAGTTTTAGGGGCAAGGGTGGGGGGTTGGTGTGGTTTTAGGGGGGGGTCGTGGTAATTTTTAGGGGTGGGGGGCCAGGGGGGACGCATGCAGGAACAATGGATGCCTATCACTAATGCCTTTACCAGGAATGCCTTTACAACGAAAAATCGTTGTTAAGGCATTCGTGGTAAAGGCATTAGTGGTAACAACAAGGTCGTTGTTCCGACCTCGTTGTTCTGGCATTCGTTGTTCCGGCAGGCGTCGTTCCGACATACAACCGTTGGAAGTATTATTGATAACGGAAATTTGACCAACAAGTGCCACAGTATTGTTTTAATATTTCATTCACACAACACAGACAACCTTGTTACATGGTGACATTCAAGCTACTTGCACAGCAGCACAAATGATGGTTATAGACATGACCCATGTGTTGTATGAGTTCACTTTTGTGCTCTTTCCCAAATGGTGCATGGATGATTGTGGGAGTTGTCATTGGTCCACCCTGTACGGATTGCATTCCACAGGTTGCACACTTAGGCCTGTTTTTTTCTCTAGTGGCACAGCTAAGTGCAGCAGCAATATTAGTTGCATGGTGCTGCACCACTTTTGAAACATAGGGATGTGCCATGTTTACTGGAATACGGCACACCTCTGCGCTTCCCACATCAGGTGCGCAGATTAGTTTTCCCTGCACCAACGCAGGCATTCTTGCACCAAAATGAAGTGGTCCGTGCATTGAGGGGATGGATCGTTTATATGTCGGAATGTGTCCCTTCCTGCACATAAACAATATATTATGGCAAGGTGGCATTTCTATGTGTGCTGCAGGATGCAGCACACATGAGAAAGGCAATGACATGAGGAGGATGGAAAGCACTTTGCTTTGTACCATCTTTACACCACCCCTGTGGTGGTGTTGACTTCAGTCACAGTCTCTGGTGAACATGCTGTCTCGGATCTGGGGCAACAACAATATGCAATGGGTGTTGTTGTGGCACAGCCACACTAATTGCACGTCCCTTCTATGCAATGTGCTGCATATTTACAAGGTGGTGTAAAGCCATGTAAGTGGCTTAAGACCATGTTGTGTATATGTCGGAGTGCATTGTGTCACCAGAATGTCACTAAAAGTGAGACTTGGGTGGTGATGGGGCATTTTGATTCTGGTCCTATGTTTCCTGATGTGATCCTTAGGCATGCATTGAGTGTGTACTATGTGCCTCCATCTTTTGCCATTTGTGATATTCCAGATAGTCCACTCCTGCAACTTAGCCTGCATTTGTGGTAGCTCTTGGTGGTCTGTGCTGTCCTGTCCTGCAATTCCAGTGACCAGCTTCTCTGGGATGAAAGCTGCCACCATCTCGTCCAGCTCATCCAGGTCCTCCTGGGGTGCTGGACTTCCAGATCCAGTCTGCAGTGCTGCCTTTTGGTTCATGGCCAGTTTCTTCTTAGTTCTGCACTTGCAATCGTGTCATCACTTCTTGCAATCAGTGACATTCCTCTTCACCTCAGCCACGCTGTTGACTTTATCAGCTATTGCCTGCCATATAGCCTCCCTCCTACCTATTGGCAATTTGGAGGTGACAAAGTGCTGGTGTTGGTGCTCTATCACCTCTCTGACCAAGATGTCATGCTCCTGCTCACTAAAGCAACACTTCTGCTTCCTCTTCTCCTTCTCCTGGGACTTTTCTGGACCCTCCTGGTTGGCACTTGGCTGATTGAGATCTCCCTGGGGTCTCTCCTGGCCTGCATTCTCCATGTTGTGTTCCCACATCTTTTTTTCTTGCTTGCGTATTTTTTTTTTTTTACGCTAATGCTGTTAAATATGGAGCTAACCCATTTTGCATCAAAAAATGTGCCGCTAATCATTCTAACACCACTTTTGTAGCATTAGCCTCATTTTTTCTCAAGGCACTTTGCAGTGGTTAGCGTCACTTTTTTAATGCTAACTGTTCCTTAGTTCATCATTTCGTAAATATGGCGCACAGATCAAGCTAGGGAATGGCATTAGCTTGCTGTAAGTTTTTTGACCCACAACTGAGCTGGGCCTTAGTGTCCCAAGCTGGTGTTAGTGTCCTTGTCTAAAGAACATTGCATTAATGCTTTAATCTGAAGTGTCAATGGCAACTGCCTTATCCTCCTGTAGGATTGCAATTACTTAATGTTGTCTTTAAGTGATGGTATACCAATGATCAGGTCCGACTCCTGGCCCCATACCAAAACCAGGGTCAAATATGTAGGGACATATCGAGGGCGGTTGTTGTGGGTGCTACATACCCCAATACATTTATTTTTTGATGAATAGTTGAGTACAGGTGCTTTCAGTAGGGTATAGCAAGATATCTGTCAGATTTTACCTGGGATTTTTGCAGCACACACTGCTACTGTTAAGGGAGGTAGAAAGAAACATCCCCATGCATGTAGCTAGCTGTATATCCACAATTCCAAATTTGATACTAATAGCCCAAAGATAAAAACACGTGAGTAATGAAGATCAAATGTCACCAAAAACATTAAGGGATATCATCAGCCCCCTGAACTTAAAGAGTCCTTTAGTCATGAACCCCACCTTGTATATGATAACAAAAGGCCTCTAAAATGAAAACTAAACAGTGCTACTCTACATATCACCATAACCCTACAGAATAGTGACATTTTAATGATAGATGGAACATCATTTAAGTTAACACTTTCCCAGATAAATGTTGTTTACTCTAATACTCTAATATGAATAACACAACAGTGCCTCTAATACATAGGCCCATATTTATACTTTTTGACGCTAAACTGCGCTAACGCAGTTTAGCGTCAAAAAATTTTGCGCCGTCTAACGCCATTCTGAAGCGCCATGCGGGCGCCGTATTTATGGAATGGCGTTAGACGGCGCAATCAGACCGGCGCTGCCTGGTTTGCGTGGGAAAAAACCACGTAGACCAGACAGCGCCGGCGTAGGGGGAAAATGGCGTATGGGCGTCTTAAAATGGGGCAAGTCAGGTTACGTCGAAAAAATCGTCGTAACCCGACTTGCGCCATTTTTTTTCGACGCCCATCCCCCATCAACATGACTCCTATCATTGTAAAGATAGGAGTCATGCCCCCTTGCCCAATGGCCATGCCCAGGGGACTTCTGTCCCCTGGGCATGGTCATTGGGCATAGTGGCATGTAGGGGGGCACAAATCAGGCCCCCCTATGCCACGAAAAATTAAAAAAAAAATACTTACCTGAACTTACCTTAATGTCCATGGGATGGGTCCCTCCGTCCTTGGGTGTCCTCCTGGGGTGGGCAAGGGTGGCAGGGGGGGTCCCTGGGGGCAGGGGAGGGCACTCTGGGCTCATTTTGAGCCCACTTGTCCCTTAACGCCATGCCTGACCCAGGCGTTAAAAAGCGGCGCAAATGCGCCGTTTTTAGCCACGCCCACTCCCGGGCGTCTCTTTTGCCCGGGAGTATAAATACCACGTAAAGGCCTGGGAGTCATTTTTTAAGACGGGAACGCCTCCCTTGCATATCATTAACGCAAGGAAGGGGTTCACGCTAAAAAATGACGCACATTCCGGGAACTTTGGCGCTAGACGCCTCTAACGCCATAGTATAAATATGGCGTTAGTTGGCGTTAGTTTAGCGTCGAATTTGCGTAAAAAAAAACGACGCAAATTCGGCGCAAACGGAGTATAAATACGGGCCATAGTGTATATAGTGAGCTACTTGATAAACATTACTCAACAACTCAACAAACATTGAACATACACTGAATATATATATAGTCAGATAGATCTTATCAAAGATGTCATGAATGCAGCCAAGCTACAGCACCCTAGAACATAGCAGGAGCTGGCCTTGGGGGTGGTGGTGCCCTTCAGTGGCTCCTTGAACATGGCCATGCAGCCCCCCTCCAACTTTGAAGAAGCCCCGGGGAGGTGGTAATTACCGGGGCTAAGGCAGTTCAAAACAGGCCACCTGTTATTATTTGTAATCATGCCCCCGGGGGTGGTGATCCCCCAGGCTAAGAGTCCAAAGTAGACCCCCCTATAATTATTTCTAAAATAGTTGTGGGGAGTGGTGATCCCTGGGGCTTCCTTAGAAAAAAAGCTCCCCTCTCATATATCATTAAAACCCCTGGTAAGTTGTGGCCTCTGCGACTGTCGGGGCCAGTAGCATGCCCATTAAAAAGAAAAGAGTGCCCCCGGGACCTGGCCCACCCTGGCACTTATTTAAAAGCAAGAGCAGGAACCTTCCCTCCATTTAAAAAAAAACATTTTTTACCACAGATTTTCGAACCCTGTCGCAAATTTGCAGTAAAATGTTTTTAAAAAGATGATTTTTAGCCCTGCGGAGGGCCTTTGGAAACCCATCACTGGAGCTAATGGGCCAGGTTGTTCGTACCCTGGCTCCTTGTGTATTTTTTATTCTTTTTTTTCTGGGTCTCAGGTTCAGCCAAGTCCCATGATGGCTGCCAACAATTCAATGGCTTCCTTTTTGAAGTGTTGGCAGCCAACCAGATCTCAGCGTAAGAACGGGAGGGGTAGTGAATCCTTTGTGTCCCTTGATACACAAATTTGGATTTTCTTTAATTTCTCTAAAACTACTGAATGTATTTACACCAAAACAAAATAAGTTCACTTTCTGGACCAGGACCTAACTTTTTGCCAAATGTGGTGTAATTTCATCCAGCAGTTTCGCCGCTATCGCTGGTCAATTTTTCCTGTGGAAAAGTGAATGGGGAAAAAGTGTTTTGGGTCCCCCCATTTTCTCAGACACCACTAGACGGATCATCACAAAACTTTCCAGACCGTGGCCGACATGACTGGCAAATTGTTTTGGAAAGTTTCCTGAAAATTCATTAAGCTGCACTTAAGATATAGGCAAGTTAAAAAGTGATTTTTCTATAGAAGCTAGGTCCTAGCCATAACTACTTTGTGGCGACCGCCCCTAGGTAATAATTATATATGACATGTACGTATATATACATATATATATATATATATATATATATATACATATATATATATATATATATATATACAAACACACCTTGCTCAGTGTTGCCATGAATGATGCCATTTCAGTTATGTTGTCAGTGATGTCATAGAACATGTCATGATTAATGTAATGTGTAACGTCATAAGCAGTGCATGGTGAAGGGAGTGAGTTATAGTTCATTGAGGGCACGAGTTATAGTTACTTGAAATAACTATAACAGGTGAGAATAACTATAACTGATGAATTTCAGTGTGAGATCCATCACTTTTTAGAAAGATTTTGGATCTACTGCAAATTTGCAGCAAAACTTGTAAAAATATATGTTTTCGGCCTGAGGAGGGTTCCCTCTAGTACCCCAGACCAGGCCTAGGGAGAAAGACATCATTACCCTGGCCCCTTATATCTTTTTTATGTTTTCTCAGGACAAGGGGCTGAATCTTAAAGCCTAAGATGGCTCCCACCACATTGTTTTTGATGTGATGGCAGCCAATCACATCTTATTGTTAGATCCGTTTGCATCCTCGGATCCTCTGTGACATGTGACATGAAATATACATAAATTGTAAGACCTCATCTCTCAAAAAGTACTGAACCGATTTACACTAAATCTTAAAAAGAACACTTTCTAGACCAAGTTCTACCTTTCTGCCAAATCTGGTGTAATTTTGTTAAGTCATTTTTGCGGTGTTGAACTTCAATTGTCCAATTGAAAAAGGTGTGTTTCTCTCTTCTCACTTAATAGATCACTACAAAACATTCATTGAAGAAGATAAAGTGGATTAACATTTTTTGGAAAGTTTTGTGAAGACTAACTGCTAGACCTGGCATCCTTAGCATGGTTTTCCCCCTAACTTTTTGCCAAACACATTACCCCTGATAAACAATGCTAAAGTGCATGTGCTCTCTTCCTAAAACATGGTAGAATTGGATTATACTAATTTGCCATATTTAATTTACTTTTAAGTCCCTAGTAAAGTGACACCACTTGAGCCCAGGGACTGAAAATTAAATGCTACTAGTGGGCCTGCAGCACTGATTGTGCAACCCACTTAGGTAGCCATTCAAACATGTTTCAGGTCTGCCATTGTAATCTAAATGTGCAGGTTTTAAACTGCCACATTAACTTGGCAAAATACACTTTTTGCCAGGCCCAAACCTTACGTTTTAGTACATCTAAGTTACCCCTAGAGTAGGCCCTGGCCAGCCCAGGAGGCAGGGTGCATTGTATTTAAAACATTGGAAATGTGTTCCTTTGTTTTACATGTCTTGGTACTGAAAAAGTCTTACATTCATTTTTCACTACTACAAGGACTACCTATCCTATAGGCTCACATATGGGGTTATTTTGTACATCAAATAAGTGATAATTTCTAAATGGAAGCAGGTGACCAGTTCATCTTTTGTGTCTTTAGAATTATAAAGGAAAATCCTCTCTTGTGGTGATTTTCAATTACAATTTTGAAAATCCTACTTTTACAAAATTGGCACCTTCCTGCCTTAGCCATTCAGTGTCTGCAGTCTGCCTATGGGTCATATGACTGGATGTAATTGGGCTCTATGTATTCCTCCTAGACAGCCATACACAATAGAGAGCTTAGATGTGCCTGGATGAGTATCACTGGCAGGATGAGAGGGCAGAGCTTACACTTGAATAGGCTGTTTCCTGCCTCAACACAAAGGGCTGCATACCCTCTGTAGTTAGTGTGGATTCAGGACAGCAAAGGCAGGGTGCTTGGGGACTTTAAAGAGGACACCTCTTTGAAGCTTTTCCTTACTTCTAAGGAAGGCCCAGGTATAAACATTGGACGCCAGTCCCAAATCTTCAATACACTTCTGGACCTGTGGATACTCTGCCAGGAAGAAAGACTCCTGTGCTGCAGGACTGTTGATCTGAAGGATTGCTGCCCTGCTGTGCTCACATGCTGCATGCTTCCCTCTTGCCTGGGTCAGAAGGACTCGACTGTCACCTTTTGATCCCAGGACCCCGGAGTGTCTCGAAGGGTGAATTGGCTGGCATCTTGAATTGAGCCTCAGGGACAGAAGTTTCCAATAGCCTCGACCCCACCATCTGGGCGCTGTCATCTGTGAGTCTACCCTGCCAAGTGGTGTAACCCCGGTCCTAGACCCTTGTAAGTCGGCCTAAGGAGTTCTATAAGTTGTTGTGAATCCAGTGGATCTGATACATCTTTTCTGCTGCACTGGGTAACGCAGAGCCAAATCAATGCTGCGTGGAACTTCCCCACCACAAATACTCACATCAAATTTCAACCTGCCACCTCACTGGAACTCCTGCAGCACAACACATAATTGATGCCAGGCTTCAAATTGCAAGGGCTTGTCAATGGGAACCTCAATGATTACGCAAGACCTCACATGGCAGCCTCACCACATCTCAAAACTGGTGCATTGCTTTAATTGCAAAAGATCTTCAGCACAGACCCTCAGAAAGCTCTGGTAACCAGGTATTTTGTTCAGCGGGCCTAACTGGGTCTCTGTAGCTGGGTCGTGCTCCATTGTGGTCTTCCTTAACTTGTGACTTTGCCCTGGCCCAGTGCAACCAGATATCCACAATTTGCACCTTTTGCTTCGCTGTTGCTATTTTCATCACAATATTTAAAATTGCATTTCTCCCAGAATACTATTGGGTTTTTGTAATTTTTATCTTATTTTATTTAATAAAAATTACTCTATTTTTCTAATCTGGGGTGGGAATCATTTTTTCTGATGTGTTCACTTTATTACTGTTTACAGCGATGCACAAATACGTTACACATTGCCTCTGAGTTAAGCCTAACTGTTCTGGGCCAAGGTTGAGCACAGGTTAAATTAGGGTTGTAGTGTGCCTCACACGCACAAGGATTGTGCTTGCTGCTTGAGCACGGTTCACACCCCAGTCAAGCAACAGCCCAATTTCTTACTCTAACAAAAATGTTTTGATATGCATTAAAAAAGCATGCTTTCGGGATCAAGATCTAGCTTTTTGCCAAATCTGGTGTAATTCCATTCAGCTGTTTTGTCTGTAGCAATGTCTAAATTTCTAATGGACAATCACATGGAGGAAATATGTTTTGGGTTCCCTCCCCCCTTCTCATAGTGGGTAACTCTTTTCTTGGATTGTTTTGTGATGAATTGTCAAAAAGTGGCAAAGTTATTAGCAAACCCCAAAAAAGCTATTTCTATGGAAACATGGTTCTAGCTATAAGTAACCAGTATCAACTGGCACTGGATAATGTGTATATGGGCCTAATTCTTCATAGGAGAGGCATTTATTTGCTTATTGAAAAATGTTGGTGCTGTTTCATGAATCTGCACAAAACTCCAAAAAATGTTCACTCTCTTTCACTTCTTCATAGAAAGTTTTGAGAGGCCCCAAAAGGGCCGCAAATTTGTGATTTACCAGTTTAGTTTATGTAGGAAACTCCAGTCTCCATTGCAGATAAAACAGGGTGTAAATGCTGGTACCAAAATCTCAGCAAGTTGCCACTCTCCAGCCACACAGAACCTTCATCCATGTGTACTTGTGGTAGGCCCTGCACTCAATCCAAACCTGGCAGACAAAATCCACTGCACACAGCCTATGACCTGCACAATGACAGTTGGTTGCAGTGTCTGATCGCAACCTCCTGTGAGCCCCCTAGCCCTCCACTATGAATGTTCATCACTGTGCACAGTGGAGGTTCGCTGCAGGATCCAGCTTCTTTCCAGACTTGTGCTCAAACGCTGTGTGTGCCCAACTCTGTGGGTACTCAACCACTGTGGGAGCATAACCACCGTATGTAATAGTAAAGAAAACATTTTTGGGGGAAATAATATACACAATGCCTTAGAAAGAATATATTAAAATAAGTACCACACAAATAATTAAACTCATCAATTATAAATTACAGAAAAAGCACAGTTAACATAACAAACGTAATCAAAAAAGTCAAAAAATGTAAATTTGGAGAGATACAATTTACCACTTCTGCTTCAACCTTGAAAAATAGTAGGGAAAGCATTGAACTTTAGGATAAAATTGATTATTACAATTCATACCAGAGCTACGGATAAATAAGCTGGTTGGGCTTGGATACCATTTCTTCGTTCTTTCATGAACAATGCTCACAAGCAGGGAGACTCAATGGTGGTCTGTTTGTCTTAAAAGTAAAAAAAAAAAATCAATTCATTCAGTATGAACAAATGTAAATAGAATTCTGGGGAAACTACATACAAAATGAATTTCCTTCACTTGGAATTGTTATTATGCCTTTATTGGATAGCTAATTACACATGCATTGTCCTCACACACACTGATTTTAGCTTTGTAGTGTGTAAACATGTTCTCTATTCATACTCCACAGACCATCATTAAAAGAAGAGGTCCTTTATGCTAAGCCCTACCACTCATGGTTTAATTGAACAATGTTTTTAGTATCTATAAATACACCATTGTACCCATGATATTGAATATTCAGGATCCTAGAATTTGGAGATGTCATCTGGGGAAATTGCTGGCTTCAGGCATGATTGTGTGTAGGGCAGTGCTTAGTTCTTCTATTCTAAAAGCAGAAGCAAAATATCTTTCCTCCTCTGAAGAAGGCTGTAAGCTAAAAGACTTTGTGGATTTTATGAGTGACCTTACTCCCTCACCACATCTAGTTTACTAACTCATGGGACCTTCTTTAGATCCAATGTTTATTCTCACTCCTTATATTAGGGTGAATCATTAAATAACAATGAGTGAATGAGGGCACTTAGATTTTCACCCAACAAAACCAATATGACATAGATTCCAAAACAATAATTATATTCTCATGAAGCACACAGTTATACTTTACACCGATACTTGTTTGGTGATATATTAACCATCAGGGCACTGATTCCTCCAAAATGTCATAATAGAGGAAGGTCACATTTCCAAAACTGTGGCCATTAAAGGGTCTGAACTATTGAGGGGCTTTAGCAACAAGGCACAATGACAATTGATGGATTGGTGCTGGAACAAACTTCAAAGTGGCGAGAGTGCTGGCATCAATTCTATATCACTGATTTCATGGAGATTATGGAAAATTAAAGTGTCACAGAAAAACCTTATATTTTGCCTAATTTGAGGTGGTGGTTTTGGTGGGGACCGCTGGCACTCATTTTTGAGAATTGGCACTTAATTTATTTTCCACTTCTTATATTGACTTTGAGCAAAAGAAAGTAAAGCACACAAACAGAAAAAAGGAAATACAAAGGCAGACAAATTGGCACAAAGGGAGAAAGCATGGACCAACAAGAGTGAGGTAAAGGGACAGCACAGTCTTATAGTGGATGAAAGAGGGCTGAGGTGAATTCAAAACTATAGGGCCTTGGTATTTGGCACACCAATTTTATTAGCACTGCTGGAAAAGAGATTTGCACAAAGGCCCTCACTGTTTCACAAATTAAGCATTGAGAACAGGTATAGCAAATGACTCACAACAAATCAGCAAGAGAGGAGTAAAGGTGTGGTATGTAAACAGTAGTGCCTTTTTGAGTATGCTGTTGCAAATATATTACTAAAGCATGATGTGGTAGTGCATCATCTTTACAAACACATTTTCCATTGAAATGGCGACAAATATCGCAATTAAATTCACTCTATATTGCACGAACAATAAAGTGTGGAAATCGTGTTTCAGCAAATATTTAAAATTTGCACATCACTAAATAAAGTGCTGTTATCTGTTCTGACCCTCTTAAAGTCTTTGTTTACATCAGACTTACAAAAAAGTGTTTAATTTGTGCTTTACTAAATCCTGATATATTTTGCAATATTTATTCAGTTATTTTGCAGCTAATTAAATGTTATGTGTAAGGAAAACTCCTGACATCCCACATCCTTTCCTCTTACACTCCCTGTACCTCAGTAAGATTGTCAGATATTTAACTTAACAATATCCTGTAACTTTGCAGTCAGAAAAAGACAAGTAAACAGCAACTTCTCTTGTAAAAGAATTAGCAACAATTTGCCAGACATATCCTGTTATACGAACTTTGTATTTTAACAATTAGAAAATTTAACACATTAAACACATTGGGCCACATGTACAAAAGTTTTGCGAGTCACAAATCGGTTGCAGGGCTATTTGCGACCTCACAAAAAGCAAAATGGTATGTTCCAATGCCATTTCGGAGTCCCAAATAGCGATGCGACCAATAACAGACTCGCAAAAATTGTGACTTGAAATTGCGACTCGCAATTAAGAAATCGCAAATTGCAAGTCGCAAACCGAATATACAAGGCAGTCTCAAAAAGCCCGTTTTGCACACCCATATTAGCACTGATTCTAAACAGGTGGTAACCAGAACCAAAGCTGAAAAGCAGACCCAGAAGGCATCAGGGTTTCTCAAAATAGCTGCACTATACGTGATTGCATGGAGTAGGAGAGTCCAGGCTGCCCAGCAGAGAAGGAGGAGACAGAAACAGGAGAGGATATACTGAACGGGGCAGACCCTATTACTACAAACTGAGGACGAGATTTATGATAAATACAGACTGAGCAGCGCAGTTATCTTAGAGATTATTGAACTGCTGAAACCTCAGCTAGAACGCCAGACAATGCACGGCTGCTCTATCCCCACACATGTGCAAGTGCTCTGCTCACTGCACCTCTTGGCCTCAGGTAGCTACCAGGGGGTGATTGCTGTTGTTGGTGGGGTGTCCCACAGTGCCCTGTCACGATTCTTTAGACGGTTCTTAGATGCCATACTCGCACACATGTCCACATACATATACCTTCCCAGGAATGAAGCTGAAATTAACAGTACCAAGTTGGACTTCTACAGAATTGCCAACTTCCCCCATGTAATAGGGTGTGTGGACGGGACACATATACCGATTTGCCCACCAGCAAATCTGGAATATGTGTTCCGCAATAGGAAATTTACCCACTTACTAAACATCCAGGTGGTATGTGATGCCAATAATATAATTACTGACATAGTGGCTAAAGTTCCAGGGAGTACACATGATGCATACATATTCAGGCACAGTGGGATACACCAACACCTAGAACGTGGGGAGTTTGGTGAAAGATATTTATTAGGTACTGTGTAGTACACTCCGATGTCTTAAATACATGTCACTGCATTACCATGTAAAGCTATGCTCATATCTGCTCTTTTGTCACACAGGTGACGGTGCATATGCTCTGAGGCCATGGATACTCACCCCATACCTAACACCTGCCAATCAGAATGAGAGGCGCTACAATATAGGACATCGGCGAACCAGAACTATCATTGAGAGGACCTTTGGCTTGTTAAAGTCACGTTTCCGATGCCTGCACAAAAGTGGAGGGGCACTCCAATATGCCCCAGAGACTGCATGCAAGATCGTGGCAACATGTGCCATCCTCCACAACATCACCACCAGACATGGGTTACATCTCACCCTTGACAGATTCGGAGGATGAGGAGCAAGAGCTACAACACCGACAGCCTGGGAATGGTAGCATTGCATTGGAGGGCAGACAGAGATGGGACCACATTGCAACTCACTACTTTGGCAGGTATGTGGCAACCGTGACAACACTCACAAATGTAAGACACACATAGCCAGGTTGCACAGTACATAAAATAATCCCTTTAATGTCAGGAGTGTAATAATGAACTGTTGACGTGTAAACAGCAAGAAAAAAGTAAAATGTAATGTCTGACACATTTACATCATGTGCCTCAGGCAAATCCCAGATTAGCAAAATCACACCCTCCTGTGACTATGGCCACCATGGCCCGATCCTGGTTGGTCCCCTGATCCTTGGCGGGCACTGCTACTCCGCTGGATGTGTGCATCTGAGGCAGAAATGCTGCTTACGCTGGAGATGTCCTCACTATCCTGAGGGGTATCGCCAATTCGCCTTGTTGCCTGGGTGGTCTCTATTAAGTCCACTGCATGACCGATGCACCCTAGTCCCCTTGCTACATCACCAGCAAAATGCCAAAGTTCCACCTGTAGCTTTACGGTCCGCCTTGACAGGCAGGGAGTAATGGTTGCAAGGCAGCCAATTGACTGACTCAGCCGGTCCAAACGGGCAGCAGTGTTGCGCTCTCTGCGCCTTGCATGGGTTCTATCTGCCACCATTTCCCTGACCAGATCATTGATGGAGGTGGTGAGGTGTGCCATGTTGTTGTTCATGGTAGTGAATTGTGTGTCAACATTGTCAAAACCCTGTGAGAGGGTCTGTTGCAGTCTGTGCAGGTTCCTGTTCATTACCTGCATACGTTTATTTTGCAGGCGGTGACTGCTCAGTAAGGATGCCTCCAGTCCTAGAAATTGTTCACCTGTGACATCCTACTCACCTGCTGACTGTGTTTGACGTTGCCTTCTCTGCCCAAACCCAGCTGACCTATGTGGCCGACTCACACTCATCTGTGGCCCCGGTGTTAGGTTGTCTGTCTCAGTGCTGATGTCTGTCTCCTCGGTGGTCTCACGTGCATGGTGGACGAGTGGTGTGGTCATGCACTCCCCTGCTGTCTCGTCTGCTGTGATGGTGGCAGATTCTACTCCCTGCACAGTACGGTCATTGGTGGGTACTTGTGGGAGACCTGTGGGACACAGGGGATACACTGTCAGTGCCTCTCATATGTGTGGTGTATCACAATAAATATTCATCAAAAGTTGGACTACTGTACTACATTGCCCATAATGCATTGTTCTGTAGGTTGCAATATAGGCAGGAGGCAAATCTGGAGGATGCATACTCCCTCATCCGCTCTGCCACCCTTTCTTTGGTCCTGGACCTGAGGTTGTACCACCTTTTGCGGACCTCATCAATGGTGCGACGGCTGACTCCAATCGCATTGATTTTACTCAGGATGTCCTGCAAGATCTTCTTCTTTTGTGTGTCAGGGACACTCATTGATGCCTTGCCGAACAAGACATCATTGTGCAGGCAGCACTTCTCAGTCAGGACCTCCAGCTCCTTTTCTGAAAACTTTAGTTTCCTCTTCCTCCCTGCAGTGGGTGTCTCCTTGTCCTGAGCTGACATAGCTGTAGTTGCTCCTCTCAGCTGGGTGTGCCTCTGCTGTCTGTGCTGGGTAGACTCCTCCCTGTTCCATGAGGGTACTTCCTCGTTCTGGTGTCATCATTCAGAGCCAGGAAGTGTGTTTTCTCCTATTTTATTTGCACCTGCTCGCAATTTGCGACTCCGGACCACACCCTTGTGCAATTTGCGATATCGCAATTGTGTGTTTGACCTGGCCCTTTTTGCAGGATTACCCTAAACATTTTGCCTTCCTCCTCATGTTTTTCTGGCCCCCTTTTTGTTGGCTTTAGGACTCGGGACTCTTTACTACTAAAGATCAATGCTAAATTGCATATGCTCTCTCCTCTAAAACATGACATAATTGGTTCACACCAGTTTGGCATGTTTGATTTACTTGTAAGTCCCTTGTAACCAAGGGCCAGATGTAGCAAAGGTTTTTACCCATTCTGTGTCTATGGGAAAAAGTGTTCGTACATATGGCCCCAGGTCCTGTAATTTAAATGCTACTAGTGGGCCTGCAGCACTTATTATGACACCCACAGAAGTAGCATTTCAAACCTGTCTTAGGCCTGTCACTGCAGAGCCTGTGTGCATGGTTTACTGCCACTTTGACTTGCCATTTAAAACTACTTGCTAACCCCTAAATTGTTCTTTTTCTAGACATAGGTCTTCCCTAAGGTAGGACCTAAGTAGCCGTATGGAAAGGGTGCTGAGTATGTAACAGGTAGGACATGTACTTTTATATCTTGCATTTCATGGAAGTGACAAACAGCCTATTTCATTTTTCACTACTGTGAGTCCTACTACTCTCATAGGTTAGCATTAGGAATTATATTATACCCTTTTAAGTGGTAAATTCTTTTGAGATAGGAACAGTTTTGTGATGTTTGGTATGTTTAGTATGGTAATGATAAATCCTCCAGACTGGTGAAGTTGGATTTCACATTACTATTTTAAGAAATGCTGCTTTTATAAAGTCAATCAAGACTTTTGGGGTACTTTTAGAAAGTAGGCACTTCTCTGTGCTTATAACTCTTGTGCTTTGCAGCCTGTCTGCAATACACATCTGGCCTGGGTGACAGCTATACTTTGTACATACTCTCTAGGCAACCACAACATGGAAAGAGCCCGGTGTGACAAGGGATTCCTCTGCATACTGATATTCTTCTTGGGCTGGGGGAGGGAGAGGTGGTTCAAACTTACATTTGCGGTGTCCTTCCCTCACACAAAGGGTTGAATTATCCCCCCTACTAATCGAATGGGGCCAGGGCTGAGTTAAAAGGGATTGCTGCACACTTTTAAGGGTTTCTTTGAAGTCACCTCTTGATCAAAGCCACTTTTGAGCATAGGTACTGGGTTCTGACCCCATGTTTTAGACACTGTATGATACCTGTAACCAGACACTGCAGAATCTACAATCTGCACATTGTCAGAGTACTGCTGAGCTGCCAGGGTGAACCGCCATTAGGACAACTTGCTTTGTTGTGCTGGCCTGCCTGCTGGGCTGCTGGAGAGAATGTCACCCTGAACTTGGACTTATGTGCTGGCCCGCTGCCGGCCTTCCTGCTTTTGTGCCCTAGCATTGCACTCCAAGGACTTGTTGGCTTGCTACCTGTTCTCTCCCTATGTCTCAGGGATATCAAAGACCTCATAACCAGCATCTCACTGTCCTGCAAAAATGATGCCTTATTGCTGCTGGCATGGCAGAGGAATCTCAACCCCTCACACCAACTTCTGTGTGAGCACTCTATGTTACACACCTGCTGGAAGATAAGTGCCCCCCCCCTGTGAGAAGTGCCAAGGAAGCAGCACTCCTATTGGTGATTGGGAAAACTCAGGAGCTTTTGCTTAGAGCAAGTCATGGAGTGAAATCCCTGCAGAGTGAGAGAGATGCTGCAGCACCTCTCAGCGTGGCCCCTTGACAATGCATTACTTGCCAAGACTAGAACTCATTTTGAACCCCACACTAAGCCCCTCCATCCTATGAGGTTTGATGACAACCCTGAGCCTAGCCAGAGACGCTGCATCACGATCACCCTTCCCAGATTGGGATTACAACAGGGAGGATTTCAGGTCATGTACGACCTTATCAGTGTGGATTGAGGCTGGTATGGTTGTTCTGCACTCACGGGTGATGGAGTGGGAACCACTAGAGGTACTGTAAACAGTTGTGGCTGTACTATCCTCGTAGGCTACTGGCCTTAACTTTACCTCCATTGATGATCTGCTTCATGTGGAGGACTCGGAGCGCATTGCTGTTTCCCTGATTCAAGTTAGAAGTCCGCCTTTATTGGTCCCTGCTGGGGATTGCAGGGAGTATCACAATCATAACGGTAAAGTCCCTATTCATTGTGGGTGTACTTCGGCCTGCATTTCACCAGAAGGGGCTCATCACTTTCAGGGATACCGAAGTACATCTAGTCGGTGGCAGATGCTCCTGTGCCCTATGGCTGGAGTCTAAATTCACTGCTATCACTACAAACTTGCAAATCACATTAAGGTACACAATAGAAGTGCAGGTACTTATGTGCCTGGTATTTGCAGGTTAGAGTTAATGCAACATATTTACTGTCTGCATATTTGGAAATGTGTCATGCTAACCTTGTTTACTTTTGGGCAACAGGTGATATATTTAAAAGTGCATTCCCTGTGTTACTGCCCGATTGCCTAACGCATGCAGTATTCATGTTTCATGTTGTTGTGGTCTGTTTGTATGTACAATATACTATGCATATTTTTTATATAATCCTGCATGGAGTCTTGTTTGTGGTGTGTTTATTGTGTTGCTGTGTGAGTGTGATGCCCAAATGCTTTACACATTGCCTCTGGTGATAAGCATGCCTGCTCTGCGCCAAGCTACCAGAGGTTGAGCACAGGTTATCTTTGGTGTCTAACTGACTTGCCCTGACTAGAGTGGTGGGTTCTGCCTGGCTTAGGTGCATACCATAGTCAACCAGAAATCCCATTTCTAAGTGTGCAAAATAATGATGGACTAGAATGTGGCCCTGAGTAATTACCAGTGGCTGAAATCAACTCAAGCATTCTATCCATTACTGTTTAGTATACTTTAGTGCATTGCCCTAAGAGGGACGGGGGTCTTGTGCACACTTTATCACTGCAACCAAGCTATACCTTAATGATGAACACTACGTAGGGTGAAACAGGTCCTGAGTTTCTAGTATTCCAGTTCAGAAAGGACATACCTTTGAAGTTCAGACTGGACTGTTTCCATTGGAACAGGGGCAAGACCGATTTGCATTTAGTTGGGTCCAAATTGAGTTGACATAGTGTGCAAAATAATGATGGATTGAGATTCAGCCCGAGTAATTACCAGTGGCTGAGATTAATTCAAGTATTCCATTCATCACTTTTTGTATACTTTAGCATAATCTTGGAGTGTCAGGAGCAACAGTGGGAGTATACATGTTAAAGGTGGCACTATCAGGTGTGGCATTATCATCCAAGGGGGTGTGGGATGAGGCATTTACCCCTTCCTGTTTTTCTCTGAAATCATCTGAGGGCTTGAATGAGTGTACCCTGGTCTCATTCTTTGTCTCTGAATTCCTAACAAAATAACTGGATGGTTTTCTCAATTTTGGAGACAGAATGCAACCACATAAATGTAAACATACGCAACAATTGAATGTATTTTTTCATTCCTTGTATGACCAAGGGGGTCATTCCGACCGCCAGGGCCGGGGACCACGGAAGCACCGCCAACAGGCTGGCGGTGCTTCCCAGCCCATTCTGACCGCGGCGGTAAAGCTGCGGTCAGAAAAGGGGATCCGGCGGTTTCCCGCCGGATTTCCCCTGCATGGGCTGAATCTCCATGGCGGCGCTGCAAGCAGCGCTGCCATGGGGATTCCGACCCCCTTCCCGCCACCCTGTTTCTGGCGGTTTTTACCGCCAGGAACAGGATGGCGGGAACGGGTGTCGTGGGGCCCCCTAACCGGGCCCCATAAAGAATTTCACTGTCTGCTTAGCAGACAGTGAAAATCGCGAAGGGTGCAACTGCACCCGTCGCACCCCTGCAACTCCGCCGGCTCCATTCGGAGCCGGCTTCCCTGTTGCAGGGCCTTTCCCGCTGGGCCGGCGGGCGCTCTTTTGGCGGTCGCCCGCCGGCCCAGCGGGAAAGCCAGAATGGCCGCCGCTGTCTTTTGACCGCGGAGCGGCCATATGGCGGTAACCGCATGGCGGGCGGCGCGGTCAGAATGACCGCCCAAGTGTCTTATCTAAGAAAGAGACAAGAATGTAATATATGGCCTGTAAATAAAATCTCGTTTTACCATATTGTAGGAGTATTGCTCCAAACTGGAATCGCCAGCCCAATTTCACGTTTAACAGTGGATAAATCACGTCCCATACAACATTTTGCTTGGTAAGTAAGCAACCGTTTTGTTCACATTGAGAAAGAGTAAGCAAAACTGATGGCCTAATTCCCAAAGGTGAACTGTGCTTTTGTGTAAATTAACGATTGTTTGTATTCTCAAAGGGATTTGCAAGTAGTATCTTTAGGAGTTCGGAGTCTCCGCACATAAAAAGATAAGAATGTTCTAACTAACATTCGTAAACAATCAATCCTAAATGTACACAAAAGTGTAATTTTACCTTTGTGAATCAGGCCCTAAGACCTTTATCCTAATATATTTTGTACTTATCAAAATCCTAATGAAGAGATCTATGATAAATACATTTATCCTCAGGAGACTTTTACACCGGAGACCTCACTGAATGAGTTTTTTTTTAATGTCTGGTTATAATGGTGTTGCAGAGATAAAGGGTGCTGGGTTTTAAATGTAATCAAACATGGACGTATCCTATCTCCTCTTAAAACATGGACGGTGCGCTCTCCACTCTTAGTACAAGTATTATGTCCTTTTTATCAGGTGATTTATGGCTAGAGCATAACTGTGCTTACAAATAATTCCAAAGGTACAGCACGAGTTTCCATGTGACGGCTGTGTACAACGTACCAATGTTACAGATTTTACCAATATTGTTTTAAATGCTAGTTCTGTTTGTAAGGTGATCTCAGGTGGCATTCAAGCTTCTATCTCTGAAAGGAAGCTGGTGTTGTGTGCTCGGAGGTGAACCTTTGTGTACTGAAGATAGAAAGCCTTAGTTAAGATGCAATACAAGGTGAGAATTGGATGAACAAGCACTTGTGACTGTACAATACTAGCTCTAAGAGGAGCTGAGGCAGGTGAACTGATGGCTTCTCTTTTGCTCTTCCTGTTCTTTGACCGATGATTTTAGAACAAAGGGACAAATTTATGAAAAGTGACGCATCATGTCATGATGCGTCACTTTTCTTGTGCCACATTGTGTCCCCTAATACCACCATGTGTGCACTGTGTTTATGATACAGTGCACCTCGGAGCATGTTAGGTAACTCGCATCAAATATTGTGATGCTAGTTTGGTGCTTTGCAGGCTTAGCCCCAATAATGTTGACGCTAATCCTGCAAAGTGAAAGAAGGCCCACTGAAAACAATGGGAGCACCATTTTAACGCCTGTTTAAAAATGATGCTAAGAATGGCGCAGTGGAATTTAGTAGCTTCCACTGCGCCATTTTTCTGGGCCTCCTAACTCCGCAATGCCCCCCTTGCCTACATTATTCCTGGTGCAGGAATAATGTGGCGGAAGGGTTTACAAAGTGGCTCATTGCCCAACTTTATAAATATGGTGCAGTGTTTTTGCCAACCAAATGCCATATTAGTATCAAACAAATGACGGTACTGTGGCACAAGGGGCTCATAAATATGCCCCAAAATGTATTTCAGACAACACTGATGTGTTATCGTAGCCGGTATTTACATCTGCGAGACTTTAATTTGTGCAGTGTAGTAAGGCAACACATTTGTGCAATTCCATTGCTTGTCTATGCAATAACAACAGCTGCATAGTATGGCGAGAAATGAAGCTCATTAGACATCTGTATTTAGTAATTTTTCTAGGAGGACAGAGCAAAATGCTGACACATTAGAACAGCAACTCGTAAACATTATAATACACACAAGAGTATCCACGGTATTGAAGCACAAATTATAGCTTCCGAGTTCGTTCCATTCACACTCAGATAAAGATAGTCATGTCGACCACAACACCCTTCTGAGCAGGGCTAAGTGCACAGTCTCTGACATCCTTCAATTCCTCTCAACCCTTCAGTAGGACACAACTGACTAATTAAAGAGGGTATGCAAGGAGACCTAAAAGAGAAAGCTATGTTACCTAGTCATAATGATAGAGAAAATTATGGGTCGGGATTTGCGCCTCTGCCTGTGCAGACTTTTCCAGTTGTTTTTATTCGCAGTCGTTCCCAGAAGCATGAATAGAAAGCTGTGCTAGATGCAATTTTTTATTTTATTCGTTTCAGGTTAGTATTATTTTAAATGTGTTTTGAATATGTTTAATATAAATAGGGTTCTAATAAATGCCGTATACTTTTCTATGGCGCGACCTCTGCCATGGCAGAGATTTCAACAAATGAGTTGAAAATCACCAATAATAACTACCCTCGCAAATTCAGTTGCAGAAATCCTCAATCTGTCATAGGAATGAGCCATTTAATGGATCAACAGTGAGCAAACATTAGCAATGTCACAATACTCTACCAATTATCATTGCAATAGATCTCTTAGAGAGTGCTCCTGTTAGAAATGTGGTTTCTAGTTCGTAGATGTATACACCTTTGTCCAAATAGGGATCACAATTCTAGTCAGGGTAAGTCACACACAATCCAAATTATCCTGTGCCCACTCTCTGGTAGCTTGACACTGAGTAGTCAGCCTCCTTGCACTTTGCTGCACCAGCATCAAACATTTTAATGCTAGTGTAGCAAAGCGCTGAAATAGCATCAACATTTTTGATGCAACTGGCTTAACGTGCACCATGACCCGCTGTATTGTAAATAAGGTGCACCATTAGGGTCTTGAGGTGGCAGATTCTTGTAAATCTGGGCTATAGTAGTTATCATACTATGGGCTAGATTTAAGAAGGCCCTAGCACCACCTTGTGCCACATTAGCATCATTTGTTTTATGCTAATGTGGCGTTAAGGTGTGATAAATGCTATACCATGTTTACAAAGTGGCTCAATGCACACATTTGCGCCACTTTGTAACCCCTGTGTCCTATTATGCCTGCTCCTGGCATAATGTATGTAAGGGGTGCGTTCCTCTATTGGGAGGCCCAGAAAAATGGTGAAGTGGATTCTATGGTATTCCACTGCACCTTTTTTAATATAATTTTTAAAGCCTGTTCAGTGCAGATGGTAAATTGAGGCACACCATTGTTAAAATTGGGCCTCTATGTACTTTGTAGAATTAGCGCCAATATTTTTAGCGCTAATACTGCAAAGTACCACATTAGCGCCAGAAATAATGATGCTAATGATCCTAACGTGGGCCATGGTGCGCCGTATCATTAATACAGATTAAACATCATGGAGTTAGGGGAGTGCAATGGGGCACAAGAAAATTGGCGCTTCATGTAAATCTGGGCCTATATTTCTGCTATCATGCAGCAGCATTAGCTATGGCTGGAAAGGGTGTCAACTACCGTGGAGGACATTTTCTAACGTACCACACCCTTACTGCCCTGCTAGCTCCCTTTAAAACTCAACCACCCAAAAACAATCACAAGAGAGAGTTTGATTAAATATGGACTCCACTTTTCTTCATATATGCCCTATATAGTCTTAAAAGCATATTGCAAACGTTCCAGTGTGTGACTTGGGAGTCTTCCAATCCTATATTTTATGAATGTGGAATTCAACACTCAAACTGTATATGCGAGTATAATAAAAAATAAAACTACTTTTATTCCGAAATAAGCCAAGAACACTTGAAAAGTAAGTCACAATAAAATCTTTGAGAACAGGGCATAGTCTAGTTATCTAATCTGAATGGATGCCCAAGAATGACTGTGGTACATAGTTTGATATGTTTGAAACTAAGGTAGAAAGAGCAATAATTCATATGTCATAGTTGCAATCTACTATCTGTTGCAAAAACACCACTGTACTAAAATGGCATAAGTCAGTAAAATGTCTTCAGAGGGAAAAATTGCCTTTCTGTGAGCTGGATTTCTGTTCTGATATGCAAGTGAAACTTGAAACACTGGAGGGCAGTTTTCAAGAGCTGAACTCTTTGCCTGTGAGTTATAATACCCTATACATAATGTTTGTTTTGCTACCTTAAAGCTAAATTATTTATTATTCTGCAATTGATCAGAGTTAATTGGAACTCTGTGAGAATACTGTGTTTGTATTAATATTTTGAAAAAAAAACAAATGAATACAACTACAACTACAGTAATGCTAAATACACTTCTTGAGTCGTTTAAACAAGGTGTAAGCACAGACAAATGCACATCTGGACATGCAGAACAGGAATCTCTTGATCAATTGAGCGATTGATATAGGCCTTCCAACATATCAGCACCCGTAGGGTGTCCCTCATCCTTTGGCTTCTGCTCACCCCTGGCCTCTGTACTGGTCCTGCACGTTTGAATTTCTTTATCCAGGAAAGGGCGGGGCTTTTCAACATTCTGTTGATGTCAGCATTCTGTAATCTCCACACGTTAAGGTGCCAATCCTACCATGAGGATGGCGGTCCAAGTTCCAGTCGCACTTTGAAAGGAGAGTGGTTGGAAAGTCAGCAAGCATGTATGTGTGCATCTTTGTACCAATGAGAGTCCGAGGCAGGGAGAAGAAATTTGTTGTTTCCTGACAAGAGTTTGTGGGCTTGAGAATAGAAAGTATATCCCTAGTCCCATAAGTGTAGGGTCCGCCATGCATCCACCAGGCCCAGGGACACAAGGAACCATGCAAGAGAAAAAGGTACGTGGCCTGCACCCCTAGCTCTGCATGTCCTGTCAAAATCTCAGTCCCCCACCCCATTGAAGTAATCTGCAAGGACCCAGCGACCTGTAGGAAATTGCCTTACTAAGGCCCCCTGAGTTATCAAAAAGTATTGTGTAAGTGGTGAAGGGAGCATGGAAACTGGCTAGTGTTATGTGGTGCCCACAAAGAAGACCAGATATCGCTGTTTACTGGTCAAGATTGTCATGCCAAACCTTATCCACTACAAGCAGGAAGCATCAATGTAGCTGGATGGCCATCCCCTGTGACCTTCTATTAAACCCAGCATAAGAAACCTGTATGTACTCCATGCTAGCAAGGAATGGACATCTAGTGCCCAACAAGTAGGTTTCTTCTAAGAGTCGGAACACATTTGCAGTGTATTGTTTGGTCTGTTTCAAAACCACCCCTCACTTAACAGCATCTAAGATGCAATGGAAATCCCAGGTCAAAAGGCAAACTATGTCCTACGTCTCATTGGGCACTCGAGTAGTCCTGAGATGTGTGGATCTGATGTTGGGGACTTAACAGGACAGGCAAACCAGGGCCAGTGTCGACCGGATGTGTGAGTGATGTTGTCTGGTGCAGGAAAAACAAACAAGTGAAACAATTTTGCCCCCAACCCATACCTAGGGAATATAAAGTACCTGTTGTGGAATAAACTATGAACTGCCACCAAATGGGCAATCAAACCTCAATGTTGTTCCTTTGTGCCATTCCCTAAAGCAATACCAAAAGCACAACACACAATTAAAAAAACAGAGGAAGAGACTAGAACACAGGGCTCTATGTGGCCATCAGCAAGTCACCCCCTTAAAAACAAAGTTATCAGGGGTCAGTACACCGGAACGTTTTAAGGCACCTAGCCACAGGCTTGCATGGGAGCGAGACACTTCCCCCTGTGAACCAGGTCTGGGTCCCAGGACCTGAAGCACCAGGGAATCAAAGATTCAGGCAGATAAATGACTGAGTGGGAGCATCACATCATTTGTGGGGACCAGAGCGGCAGCTGTCCCCAACCACAGCCCATCCTGATAGATGGGTGAGGAGGGTGCTGCCTGCCAGAGGGAAGGTTGCTCTTCCAGCCAAGACCAATCCACTTCAAGCCTATCAAAGTAGAAAAATTTGTTTTGGAAGATAACCTTCAACCGTACTGGGAAAATGAGCATGTATTGGATTTGATGTGCACTTAATTTCTGTTTGACCTTCTGCTGTTGGACCTCTAAAGTGGAAGTCGGGAAAGACAATCACATGGTCGCAAAACAAACCAGGGTCTCCTGCAGCCGAGTGGCTTTAAGGATCTTGTCCCAGTCTGCAATGTTGAACATACTATCAATTATTGCCTGAGGCAGTGCACCCAGCGGAGGCGTCTGAGGCAGAGACCTGTGTGCTGTCTCCAGTGCAAAGCATGGTGACAACTTTACTTTTGGTATCCATGAGGTCAGACAGTTGACCACATATTGGACTGGGGTCGGTCCCTCTGCATCCTCCAGGATTTACACAATTCTGATAGTATTGCACCTTGAGCGACCTTATGCATCCTTGGCCAAAAGGTCAAGCTGGCACACTGTTGTTTGGAGACCTGAGACCATAACTTGAAGAGTATGATGGGTGTCTTCAGTTGAAAAACAACTCTCAGCCTTTGCCACTGTCAAGTTCGTGTTGCACAGGTCCGGTCTCAGTAACCACACATCAACCTTCAACTCTTCTATTTTGGTCTCTTGGGAGGATTGCAGGTTCTGGATCACCTGGAGAATAGAAGTTGAGGGGTTTGCTGGTGCCATTGCAGCAGCAGCATAGGATCTCTCCCCCATGGGCCACATGCACATATTAATCTGGCCCTGCAAATTCTGAGCTCCAGGTTGTTTGTCCTTCCTCATGGCTGAGCTCGAAATCCAGGGACACCTGAAGCAGTCCCTGGGTGCCATGCTCTGCACAGAGCCCCCAAAGGCAGAGGCAGACGGACTTCTTGTCCCCTCATACAAGTCCCGATTGGAGCCAGGGGCTGAAGCCCACCGTATCAAGACTGTGCACGGCACACCAATTTATGCCCTCTAGGTTCCATAGGGAAAAGGCGGGAAAGGGGATGGAACTAGAGGCAGCCACAAGTTTCCCTGACTTCACCGGGGTCCCCCAGGCATGGCCTTTAAACTGGAGTTGTGGCCAATACCCATCGGTGCCAAGTGTCCAAGGGGGTCCCACCACCTACTGTTACACTGTATGGCTGTCCTCAGGCACCTGCATAGAGCAATGCAAATGACCTTGACATGCCACCCTGATCCTGTAATCACCCGGGGAGAGCAGTTTCTACCTCTGCCTCACCTCTGTTTCCATGCACCTCCCAAGCATGGCCCCTGAAACTGAAGCCTGCCTATGCCAAATGGCATTGAGAAGCCCCAGCACAGCAGCTCCCCTTATCCTTGGCTCTTGGTGCTGTGTAGACACTCTTCCCACACCCATGGCTGCTCACAGAAGCCCCTGGGCTCCGCTGTCCACCCAGGCAAACTGACATGCTCTCTAGGCTCCAGCTTGGACATGCTATCTAGGCTGCAGCTTCACTCCTTTGGCCTGACCTGCAGCTACAACGTTGGTAGGCAGAGTCACTCCATGCTCCAGAGAGGGGCCACTCTCCTCAGCTTCTCACCCCTTTGGGCCCACGACAGCCCCTCCGAATTGGGCTCTGAATGGATTTTGGCAGAACTGGAGGTGGAACTCATGAGCAAGTGCCCGCCATGCTTGGAATCTAGACCACCACTTCTTGAATCTATGATATGACGGTGCTGATTTTCTTAGGCTTCCGCCAGACAAAGTAAAGATACAGATGAGTGCTATTAGAAATGAGTGCTGTTAGATCTGTCATCCTTATGGTGGTCTTCCCCCAAACTGTTTGCCTCAAACCTCCTGTTTTTCTGAATTCATTTTTGGTGGCCTTAGTACTCTGTGCACATGAGCACTGGTAGACAGTGTTAAAGTGACTGTCATCTCTCATTTAAACATGGTAGAACGAGCTTACACCTCATTGGTACATTTATTTTACTTTGCTCAAAACAGTGAAAAATTGGCTTATACCAAATTGGCATATTTAATTCATGTATAAGTCCCTCGTAAAGTGATACTGCAGGCACCCACGGCCTGTAAATTAAATGCTACTAGTGGACCTGCAGCACTGACTGTGCCACCCAATTAAGTTTCTATTTAAAACATGTCCCAGACCAACCGTTTCAACCTCTATGTGCAGTGTTAAGCTATCATTTCGATCTGAGAAATTACACCTTTTGCCAGGCCTATATCTGCATTTTTAAAATATATAAGCTACCTCTAGAGAAGGCTCTAAACAGCCCAAAGGGCAGGGTGGAGTGTATTTTAAAAAATGGGCATGTGTGTATAAGTTTTACATGTTTACATGTTCTGGTACTGAAAAGCTTCAACGTGTTTTTCACTACTGTGGAGTCTGTCTCTCCCATAAGATAACATTAGGTTCCTTTATCACATTTAATGGGTGATTATAAGCTGGTAGAAAAGTCATATTTGGTTTATGAAGAATTGCAATTTTCTAAATTAAAACGCCAGATTTTAAGTCACAATTCTTGAAATGCCACTTTTAGAAAGATCACATTCTCTTGTCTTAAACATTTGGTGCATGCAGCTTGTTCCTGGGTTACATGACTAGGTGTAGTTAGAAGTTGACCTTTGTGAATTTCTGCCAGACAGTATGCAAATGAGGGTATGGGTGTTGGCAGGATGGGCCATCTCTGACTTGGTAGGAGGCGGAGCTGTCACCTACCACATTTGCACTTGAAAGGCACTCCTCACATATAAAGGACTTCACACTAGCCTATTGTGGCCCCAAGCAGATGGTGGCCAGGGAAGGAAGGCAGGAAATTCCAGACAACCTGTAGGGGGAAATTCCAGAAACTTCATCCATTTCAAAGCTGGCACCAGGTATATATATTGGATCCTCATACCCAACTCTTCTGTACACTCCTGGACCTGTGAATACTACAGAAGAAGGATGCCCTTCTGATCTGTTACTTGATTCCTGCCCTGCTTGCTGAGAAGGTTGGGTGGACCTGCACCCATCATCCTAGGCTGAACTGACTCCAAATGTCAGCTGACTGACCTCCTGTTGGAGCTACAGGGACATAAAAAGCTCCAGGGGCCTCCCAGTATCTGCTTAGTTAACCTGCTGCATGGACCTGCACCAGGACCCTTCAGAGCCCTGCCGGCACCTGATGGGATGAGTTCCTAAACCCCAAGATGTGCCCCTGGACCCTTGGTGTGACATCAGTGGAACTGCTCCTTGAAGTAAAGGAGAGATCCTAAAGCTTCGAACTCTTCACAACTGTAAATGGGCCTGTCCATGTCAACATCTTGCCACCCACACTGACCCTCAATGTGAAGCTCCATTTACTCAACTCTTCATGCTACAGCAACCGCCAGTGACAACCGGCAATGTAAGATCTGCACCTTACTCTGCAGTCCGTTGTGATTCCAATGTCAATATTTAGCAGTGTCCGTCTATGACACATGACAGGATCTTCCCATTGCAGCAACAACCATCTGCAAAGCCAGGTCTGCACTTTGTGCTACTGTGACAACCATCTTGCTCCATGCAACCTTCTCAACTGCAAATGGAACCCTCTACCCTGGACTCTAGAAGGTAACTGTTGCAGGGGGACAAACATGGTCCCTATATCGTCTCACACTCCATCATGGTCAGCTTGAAGCTATCACTTTCACCTGGTCTAGCATGACCAGACAGTTATGAGTGATGCTTTGAGCTTTTAGGTGCTATACTTACCGGAAATCCTGACAATTGTATATCTATGCTTCTACTAATTGGATTTTTGTTATTTTGCCTTCAAAAAATTCATTTTACTATATATTTTTCAAAATTGGTGTGGGATCTTTCTTGTGTTGTGTTTTCAGTTTATTACTTCACAAATGCTTTACATATTGCCTCTAAGATAAGTCTGACTGCTTTCATACCAAGCTACCAGGGGGTTAAGCATGGGTTAATTTAGTCATGTTTTTATGGTTCACCGTGACAAGTATTGTGTTGCTTGAGTAGGGTTTCACCTCTTAATCCAACAATCCAACTTCTGAAAAGTGCTATATTAGAAATCTTTCTAAAATACAGTTTTAACAGGACTCATACATCACTTTATAAACTCAGCACTTTAAAGATTGTTCAAAATATTAAGGGCCTCATTTACATTGAAGATGTGCTGAATTAAAATGCTTCTGTGTTGTGTGATGTTGTGTCAAAAACACAGCCTGGTGTGGTCAATATACAATTTAGAGAGATTCTGTCCTCAATCCCTGATAACCATGAAAAAAGCAGCAGGCAACTCTCATAGAAGTATGTGCTGAGTACAAGCAGAACCAACAATTTTAATGTAAAAATCTTTCCAAAAAATTGTAAGTCAGTTCAGGAAAAACAGAGAAAAATCTAATGAGCAAAAAGAAACCAAGATCATCAAAACAGGTTTTGGGGAAACAGACATTTTTTAAAAACATTTGAAGATAAAAATCACCAGGGTTTACATGTGGTATCCAGCTGATTGTGATGGAGCGAATGTAAGTTAAACGAATAGCCCTTCTAGTTTTTCCATTCTGACTTTGTTTTTTTCAGGAAGTCAAAATCTTCCAGCGAGACAAGTTCCTAGTCTGACAGGAAAGGTCCCTCAATGTCAGATATGCCATAATGGAGCTCCCACTGAAGTCATTGGTTTTGCCACCAGAAGCTTTTACTGGAACAAATTAGGATATACTAACTGCCATAATAGCGTCATGCAACGGACAGATTTGTCGTTCCACACTGGTCCAAAATGTTACTTTTTGACACAGTCAGGGAGTTTTATTTCTCCAGTGAGGCAAGATAGGAAGCCGTAGCAGAGCAGGGCTCCATGTAGCCCAACATCTTTTCCACGAAGTCCAGCTAGACCAGTTTTCAGTGCAGCAAAAAGCTCAATGCAGGATAAGCCTAGATTTTTGTGCCAGCTTTAGGAGAACACTTCCTGGGCAAAATTCACCACTTTGTCCTAGACCTCTCTTGGTGGGAAAAATAATTATGTTCCTAATTTCTCAAAGTTCTAGAAAAATTCCTATAAAATCTTGCAGTTCTCTGCAGGTTTCTAGACATCAATTTCTGTCTTCAGAATATTCCACTCCTCAGTAGTCAGCTGGGGCGTCCTGGGATAAGGAGCCTTTTGATTTTTGTGTCCCTGAAGTAGAAAGTCAGAGGCCAACCAGTTCACCCTTGAAGTAGTTCCAGTACCTGGGTACTAGCAGGAGTTAGTTGTCTTTGTGTACTTGTGTCATTGCGTGATTCCTCTCCTTCAGTCAGGAGTCAGATGCTTTTATCCAACAGAACTTACTTTAGGTGGGTCCTATTCAAGCCAATCAATCAGTCAATCAATAAACCATTTAATCAATCAGTGGTTTCTAGAGTACAGCTAATCACCCGTAGGGTCTCAAGGCGCTGTTTGCGGGTCTGCTGCTCAATCAAAAAGCCAGGTCTTGAGGTCCTTCCGGAAAAGCATCAGTGATGTGGTCTGTCTGAGTTTGAAAGGTAGCATGTTTCATGTCTAGGCTGTGAGGTAGAAGAAGGATCTTCCTTCTGCTGTGCTTTTTGGAATCTTGGGAATGGCTGTAAGGGCGAGCTAGGGAGTTGTCTGTTGGGTACTTAGAAGCCGAGGCGGTGGTTGAGGTATGCTGGTCCTATGTTGGGATGTGCCTTGTAGGTGTGGAACAGAAGTTTGTCTTTGATGTGCTTGTGAACTGGGAGTCAGTGTAGGTCTCGGAGGTGGGAGGAGATGTGGCTGTGTCAAGGGATGTCCAGGATGAGCCTGACTGCTGCGTTCTGGATTCTTTGAGGTTTTTATTTCAGTTTCTTGGTGATGCCAGCATAGAGTGCATTGCTGTACTCCAGTTTTGCTAGTGACTAGTGATGAGTGTGTGGGTGACTGTCTTTCTAGTGTCGGAGGGGATCCACTTGAAGATCTTTTGAATAATTAGGAAGGTGTGGAAGCATGATGATGAGACAGGGAGAGGATCAGTTGGGTGCCAGAAATGTTTTGAGGAGATGGTGATTGGAATGCAAGATTTAGCTTGTGTACTACTACCAATGAATGAAGAAATTCTACCACTCAATCCTTCCTATTTTTCTTCAGACTTTCCCCTGCTTTTGCAGCACTTCCTCTTTGCCTTCACTACAACATTACCCTGGAGCCCCTTTTTGACGATGATAACACTGAGCTGCCATCAGACAGGCATGTCTTTAACTCCTAAGTCACATGTCTATTTAGGCCTGCTCTCCTCCCACCTGACAGGAGCAACAGTGGGTTTCCCTGTGTTAGAAATGGGGTCTCTCGTTGGTAGTCAGTTTGCACTCTGTCTAAGCAGGGACCTTCACTCTAGTCAGGGCAATGAAGTTAAACACTCAAGATTACACTTCTGACCCCCTTGGTAGCTTGGCACCAGCAGTAAGGCTTATCTGAAAGGCAATATGTAAAGTATTTGGACAAACACACACAGTAATACAGTGGAAAATCTACACAATGGACACCACAACAGTTTAGAAAAATAGGCACTATTTATCTAAATGAAAAAAGACCAAGACAACAAAAATCCAACATACATAAGTCAAGATATGAATGTTCAAAAGAATAAGATTCTTACTCCATAGAAAAGAATGGAAGCATTGATTTTACACAAAGAATCTAGTTTGTGTCAAAAATAAAGCGGCCAGGCCAAGCGTGCGTCGGAAAAGTCAGCAATGCGTAGATTCCCTACTCGCAAGTGAGGCCATGCATCTTGTCTTCTCTGGTCAGGTAGGTGATGCATTGTTTTTCTCCCTCTCATGAGAGTGATGCATCGATTTCCAGACAGGGCACCGCGGATCCACGCAGGTTCACAATGACTTTGACACCCAGCAATGATGCGTGTGAAATCCGGTCGCACAGTGTTGGAAAACCGCACTGCATGAGGTTTGCATCATTATCAGCAGCTGCAAGCTGGTGTTGCGTTATTTCTCCAGCCGAGATGCGCTGATCTCCCAGCCGCGATGCAGGTGGAGCGTCGATGTTAGCCGCAAAGTGGGTGGCGATTTGTTTTTTAGCCACATTGCAGGTGGTGGGTCGAAAATGTCCACGCATGGTGGTCTGTTCGTGGCTTGCAGTCCTTGTTCTGTCAACTTCACCTTTCAACGACCCAGGGACTGGATGGGGCAGCACTTGGCCAAACAGGAGTTTCAGCAGAGAGTCTAGGTTCTGGCAGAGGAAGTCTTCAATGGCTCTGAGAAGTCAAAACAGGAGGCAAGCTCAGTCCAAGCCCTTGTAGATGCACCTCAAGCAGGAGGGCACAATAAATTTCAGTCTTTGTCCCCTTACACTGGCAGAAGCAGCAACTGCAGGATAGCCCAACAGTCACGGGCAGGGGCAGCACTTCTTCTTAGCTCTTCAGCTTTTCTCCTTGGCAGATTCCTAATGAATCTAGAAGTGATCTGAAGTCTGGGGGTTTTAGCTTCAATACCTAAACCCCTTTCTGCCTTTGAAGTTGCCCAACTTTAAAGAAAAGTCTCTGTTGTTTACGGAACCCTGCCTTGCCCAGGCTGACACCAGACACACCCCAGGGGGTTGGAGACTGCATTGTCTGAGGGCAGGCACAGCCCATTCAGGTGTAAGTGACCACTCCTCCCTTCACTCTAGCCCAGATGGCTCATCAGGATATGCAGGCTACATCCCAGTTCCCTTTGTGTCACTGTCTAGAGGAGATTCACAAACAGCCCAACTGTAGGTCTGACCCAGACAGGGAATTCACAAACAGGTAGAGTCACAGAATGGTTTAAGCAAGAAAATGCTGACTTTCTAAAAGTGACATTTTCAACCAGACAGTTTAGAAAACAACTTCACTAAAATATATATTTTTAAATTGTGAGTTCAGACATCAAACTCCACATTTCTACCTGTTATCAAAGGAAGGGAAACTGCGCTGAAAAGATATTGAAAGGCATCCCCAATGTTAACCCATGAGAGAGACAGGCCTTGCAACAGTGAAAACCGAATTTAGCAGTATTTCACCACTAGGACATATAAAACACATCAGTACACCCTGACCATGGGGCTACCTTGGGCCTACCATAGGGGTGTCTTACATGTATAAGAAGGGAAGGTTTAGGCCTGGAAAGTGGGTACACTTTCCAAGTTGAATTGTCAGTTTAAAAATGCACACACAGACACTACTGTGGCAGGTCTAAGCCATGTTTACAGGGCTACTCATGTGGGTGGCACAGCCAGTGTTACAGGCCCATTAGCAGCATTTGATTTAGAAGCCCTGGGCACCTGTAGTGCACTTTACTAAGGATTTACTGGTAAATCAAATATGCCAATCGTGGAAAAGCCAATTACACATACAATTTACACAGGAGTACTTGCATTGTAGCACTGGTCATCACTGGTAAAGTGCCCAGAATACCAAAAACAGCACAAACAGAGTCCAGCACACAGTCAAAACATGGGAAGCAGAGGCAAAAAGACACCACACTAAGGATGCCAGGTTTAACACCCTCCTACAGTGATTAGCACCTGACTGCCTGGAAGGTTCGCAGGAATGATCAGGAGAAGTATTCCTTGGCATCTTCAGGTCAAATGAGGAAGTGCTATAACTGTCCTTTGTTCTGCCAACTGTTCCTGTGCACTCCCAGTAGTCAATCCATGATATGTGATCAGCAATTAGCACCCAATGACCTTTCCGGGGCTCTGAGGCAGGCCATTCTCATCTAACCTAAGGCTGTCAATTCTCTCATTAAAGGAGGTTCATTCCAGCTCTGGAGTTGTGCTTAACACCAGAACATGTTTTAAGCAAGTCTGGCTTATGCAGTCTAATGTACATTTGTATCAAATTAATTTTTCTGTTTAAGTTTTCAGACATCTGACTTCACATTTAATTTTTGTTTTTAATAGTTAAGTGGGAAACAACTTTGAAGCATTTTGTAGCCTTTTACTAAGTTGATACATGAAATAATGATTTTGTTCCCATCTAAACTAACATTTGAAAAGGCCTGCAAGGCTTGAACAGTGAAATACTACTGGCGTTTAGTTCACTGTGAGGGCACACAAACTCTAACATGCAGTGTGTCATGTTTTAATTATCACCCTGCCCTGTGGGCTTACAAGGCACACTTTAGGAATGATTTATGAATATATAAAAGTGACCCTTTTCTATATAGCAAATTTATTTGTATCTGCCATTTGTCACTTTAGTAAACTTAAATGTAGCCCAGCAAAAATACGCTGGTGCCCCTTGTACATGTATATTCTGACATATATTTAGGAGGTGTAAATACAAACGGCAGCCCACATATGACTTGTACCCTTCTATAGCATAGATGTGCTTTAGGCACCTTTTGAAGTTGGCTCATAGGGAAGTTAAAAAGCCTAAATGGGGATTTCCCATGCATAGCACATAGAAGGAAAACACAAGTAATATACCACTGTTTAGCAAGGGTAAGTGCACAGAGACATACAGCATGCAAAAATAGGGTCCAAAAGAAGGCAAAACATCTAGGGTGACCACACAGAAAAAGCAAATTTGCCAGTTTTATTTGTGAGACTTGGTATACAGGGGATAACTGCAATACATGTTTGGTGTTGCTGAGTGGTGCTTGTGATTTAATGGAGATTCATTGTAATAAGAAAGCAGCTTTTTGCTCAATTTAAACATATATTTAAGCCTAACTAAAGTCTACCTTACTAAGACTAGACATAGGCCCTCATTACAACTCTGGTGGTAAATGGCACCTACCGCTGTGCTGAGGGCCGCCAACATACTGTGACTGTGGCGGTATTCTGTCACAGGTATTATGACCCACACTGAGAATTCCGCAACTATACAGACACCCACACAAGTCCGCCAGCCCAAATGTCAGTGATAAACTGGTGATAGCAAAACCCACACCGTACACCAACAGGAACAAGCCCACAGTATCACGACCCATGAACCCCTGCGGCGGTCTTTTAAATGCAGTAAACCATTGGCGGTACACACCGCTGCGCTCAAAATACACACACACATACAAAACCACACCACATTGGACAATTCAAACTACACACACCTGACACACATACACACACCACACCCACACACTCACACCACTATAAAACACCCACCCACATTAATCACAACCCCTTACAGCGAAAAAATAGACATCAAGCAGAGAGAGACAATCAAATCAAATCAAATCAAATCAAATCAAATCAAATCATTAACATTTATAAAGCGCGCTACTCACCCGTGCGGGTCTCAAGGCGCTAGGGGGGAAAGGGGGGGTTATCGCTGCTCAAACAGCCAAGTCTTTAGGAGTCTCCGGAAAGCGGAGTGGTCCTGGGTGGTCCTGAGGCTGGTGGGGAGGGAGTTCCAGGTCTTGGCCGCCAGGAAGGAGAAAGATCTCCCACCCGCCGTGGAGCGGCGGGTGCGAGGGACGGCAGCAAGTGCGAGGCCAGCGGAGCGGAGGGGGCGGGTGGGGACGTAGAAGCTGAGGCGTCTGTTGAGGTATTCCGGTCCCTTGTTGTGGAGGGCTTTGTGTGCGTGGGTGAGATGACGGAAGGTGATCCTTTTGCTGACTGGGAGCCAATGCAGGTGTCTCAGGTGTGCGGAGATGTGGCTGTTGCGGGGTACGTCGAGGATGAGGCGGGCCGAGGCGTTTTGGATGCGTTGCAGGCGGTTTTGGAGTTTGGCGGTGGTCCCGGCGTAGAGGGTATTGCCGTAGTCCAGGCGACTCGTGACAAGGGCGTGGGTCACGGTTTTTCTGGTGTCGGCGGGGATCCAGCGGAAGATCTTGCGGAGCATGCGGAGAGTGAGGAAGCAGGCGGAGGACACGGCGTTGACTTGCTTGGTCATGGTGAGAAGAGGGTCCAAGATGAAGCCGAGGTTGCGGGCGTGGTCTGCGGGGGTCGGTGCGGTGCCGAGGGCCGTGGGCCACCAGGAGTCGTCCCAGGCGGACGGGGTGTTGCCGAGGATGAGGACTTCCGTTTTTTCAGAGTTCAGCTTTAGGCGGCTGAGCCTCATCCAATCTGCGACGTCCTTCATACCCTCTTGTAGGTTGGTCTTGGCGCTGGCGGGGTCCTTGGTGAGGGAGAGTACAAGTTGGGTGTCGTCGGCGTAGGAGGTGATGATGATGTCGTGCTTGCGTACGATGTTGGCGAGGGGGCTCATGTAGACATTGAAGAGTGTCGGGCTGAGCGATGAGCCTTGAGGTACGCCGCAGATGATCTTGGTGGGTTCTGAGCGAAACGGAGGGAGGTAAACTCTTTGGGAGCGGTTAGCGAGGAAGGAGGCGATCCAGTCCAGGGCCTGGCCTTGGATCCCGGTGGAGCGTAGGCGGGTGATTAGGGTGCGGTGACAGACGGTGTCAAAGGCAGCCGAGAGGTCGAGGAGAATGAGGGCGACTGTTTCACCGTTGTCCATCAGGGTTCTGATGTCGTCTGTGACTGAGATGAGGGCGGTTTCCGTGCTGTGGTTGGTTCGGAATCCGGTTTGTGAAGGGTCGAGCAGGTTGTTGTCTTCCAGGAAGGTGGTCAGCTGTTTGTTGACGGTCTTTTCTATTACCTTGGCTGGGAAAGGTAGGAGAGAGATGGGGCTGAAGTTTTTCAGGTCGCTTGGGTCAGCCGTAGGTTTCTTTAGTAGGGCGTTGACTTCAGCGTGCTTCCAGCATTCGGGGAAGGTAGCAGAAGAAAAAGAAGAGTTGATGACGGTCTGGAGGTGCGGGGCGATGATGTCGTCGGCTTTGTTAAAGATGAAGTGCGGGCAGGGGTCCGAAGGGGCGCCGGAGTGGATAGAGTTCATGATGGATTTGGTTTCTTCCGTGTTGATGTGGGTCCAGTTGTTGAGGGTGATGTCCGGGGAAGCGGGTTCAGTGGTGTATGGTTGGGTCTGGTGTCCGAAGCTGTCGTGGAGGTCGCTGATCTTGCGATGGAAGAAAGTGGCGAGGGATTCGCACAAATCCTGTGAGGGCGTGACGGCGTTGGCGCTGGCGCTGGGGTTGGAGAACTCTTTGACGATGCTGAAGAGTTCTCTGCTGTTGTGGCTGTTTTTGTCTAGTCTGTCGGTGAAAAAGTTCCTTTTGGCAGTGCGGATCAGGTGGTGGTGTTCGCGTGTAGCGTTCTTGAGGGCGGTCATGTTGTCAGCGGTGTGGTCCTTGCGCCAGGCCTTCTCAAGGGCACGACAAGTTTTCTTTGATTCTTTGAGGGTGTCAGAGAACCAGAGAGGTTTTTTGGTGTTGGTCTGTCGATGCGTGCGTTTGAGGGGAGCAAGGTTGTCAGCGCAGTTGGAGATCCAGTTTGTGAGGTTGAAAGCTGCGTCGTTGGGGTCGGTGGTGAGGGTGGGTTGGTTGGCGGCGAGAGCGGAGAAGAGTTGCTCTTCAGGGATCTTGTTCCACTGTCGACGAGGGATGGGTTGAGTGCGGAGGTGGGAGGTCTCGCGTCGGAATGTGAAGTGGACGCAGCTGTGGTCGGTCCAGTGTAGGGCAGAGGTGTGGCTGAAGAAGACGTGTTTGCTGGCGGAGAAGATAGGGTCGAGCGTGTGTCCGGCGATGTGGGTGGCGGTGTTCACCAGTTGTTTGAGGCCGAGGTTGGCGAGGTTGTCGAGCAGGGTGGTGGTGTTGGGGTCGTTGTTTTGTTCCAGATGGAAGTTGAGGTCGCCTAGGAGGATGTAGTCCGGTGAGGCGAGGGCGTGCGGGGAGATGAAGTCGGCGATGGCGTCGCTGAAAGAGGCGCGAGGTCCGGGAGGACGGTAGACGAGGGATCCTCTGAGGGTGGTCCTTGGGTCGGTGCGAATCTGAAAATGCAGGTGTTCAGCGGCGAGGGGGGGGTCTTCGGTGGAGGTGGTGACGCTGATGGAGTCTTTGAAGATGATGGCGACACCTCCTCCTACTTGGTTGGTGCGGTCTTTTCTGGAGATCTTGTAGCCTTCGGGGATGGCGGGTAGCGATGTCTGGAGCAGAGGAGGCGTTCATCCATGTCTCCGTGATGAAGGCGACGTCCGGGGCTGTGGAGTCCAGGAGGTCCCAAAGTTCAACGGCGTGCTTGTGGACGGAACGAGCGTTGACCAGGATGCACTTGAGGTGGTTGATGGCGCGTGGGCTTGTGGTCGTGGTAGTTGCGTGGTGGAAGATGCGTTTGCAGGAGTTGCAGGCGAAGGGTCCATGGGTGCGTTTGGGGTGAGCTAGGAAGCAGGTTTTGGAGCGCCCTGGGTTGAGGGCGTGGAGGGTGGTGGGGTCGTAGCGGATCAGCGGGGCTTGGGGGAGCTGGGGACCAGGGGTCGTGGCGCTGGGCGCGGGCCAGGCGCGGACGGGCGCAGACGGGCTTGCCTCTGGTGCGCCTCCGGCGCGCCAGCGGCGTGCCCGCTGCGCGCGCCCGCTGCGCGGACGCGCAGCGGCCGCCATAAGAGGTAGGAGGGGGGGGGAGGGGTCAGCTGGGGGCGAATGGGAGCTGGGGGGCGGGGGCGTGCAGGAGGTCGCGGCGGGAAAGCGAGAGGGAGGGGGGGGGACAGGTAGAGTGAGAGGAGCTGGGGGAGGGGGTTTAGGGTGGAGGAGGGTGAGTGTTAGGAGGTTTGGAGATTAGGGAGAGAGATAGGAGTAGGGTTGTGAAGATAGGGGAGGGGGGGTTGTAGAGGTGGGTGAGGGAGAGAGGTAGAGTGAGAGGATAGGGAGATAGGTAGTAGAGGGGGTGGCGGGAGGGGGGGAGAGATAGAGAAATAGATAGAGAAAATAGATAGAGAAGTCGATAGATAGGGAAATAGATAGATAGACAGATAGGTAGGTAGGAGGAGGTGGAGAGTGGGGGAGTTAGATAGTGAGATAGGGAGCTAGAGAGATAGGAAGATAGGAGGAGTGAGGGAGGTAGATAGCGAACGGGTTAGCTAGGGGTGAGAGAGGGGGAGGCGAGTGAGGGAGGGGGATGAGGAAGGAGCAGGAGGGCAGGCTCGGGGGAAGAAGACGGAGGAGGTAGAAGAGCCGAAGACAGGAGAACAGAAGACAGAAGAACAGAAGACAGAAGAACAGAAGACAGAAGAACAGAAGACCGGAAGAGCAGAAGACCGGAAGAGCAGAAGACAGAAGAACAGAAGATCGGAAGAGCAGAAGAACAGAGAAGAACAGAGAAGAACAGAGAAGAACACAGAAGAACACAGAAGAACCGAGAAGAAGAACACAGAAGCACAGAGAAGAACAGAGAAGAAGAACACAGAAGACCGGAAGAACACAGAAGAACAGAAGGGAAGAACAGAAGAACAGAAGGGAAGAACAGAAGAACACAGAAGAAGATTGCAGAGGGGGAGCGAGGAGGAAGAGACAGAGAGGAGATAAGAAGCAGGAGCAGGAGAGAAGGTGAGTGGCGCGGGGCAGGGCGAGGGGCTGGGAGGAGGGGGGTACTTACAGTTAGGTGGGTCTCAGGAACACAGGAACTCGGGAACTTGGAGGAGCTGCAGCAGCAGGGGGAGCGACCTACCCTTGGGTCAAGGGTCGCTACCACTGTCGCGCAGCGGCCGCCATAAGAGGTAGGAGGGGGGGGGAGGGGTCAGCTGGGGGCGAATGGGAGCTGGGGGGCGGGGGCGTGCAGGAGGTCGCGGCGGGAAAGCGCGAGGGAGGGGGGGGGACAGGTAGAGTGAGAGGAGCTGGGGGAGGGGGTTTAGGGTGGAGGAGGGTGAGTGTTAGGAGGTTTGGAGATTAGGGAGAGAGATAGGAGTAGGGTTGTGAAGATAGGGGAGGGGGGTTGTAGAGGTGGGTGAGGGAGAGAGGTAGAGTGAGAGGATAGGGAGATAGGTAGTAGAGGGGGTGGCGGGAGGGGGGGAGAGATAGAGAAATAGATAGAGAAAATAGATAGAGAAGTCGATAGATATGGAAATAGATAGATAGACAGATAGGTAGGTAGGAGGAGGTGGAGAGTGGGGGAGTTAGATAGTGAGATAGGGAGCTAGAGAGATAGGAAGATAGGAGGAGTGAGGGAGGTAGATAGCGAACGGGTTAGCTAGGGGTGAGAGAGGGGGAGGCGAGTGAGGGAGGGGGATGAGGAAGGAGCAGGAGGGCAGGCTCGGGGGAAGAAGACGGAGGAGGTAGAAGAGCCGAAGACAGGAGAACAGAAGACAGAAGAACAGAAGACAGAAGAACAGAAGACAGAAGAACAGAAGACCGGAAGAGCAGAAGACAGGAAGAGCAGAAGACAGAAGAACAGAAGATCGGAAGAGCAGAAGAACAGAGAAGAACAGAGAAGAACAGAGAAGAACAGAGAAGAACACAGAAGAACACAGAAGAACACAGAAGAACCGAGAAGAAGAACACAGAAGCACAGAGAAGAACAGAGAAGAAGAACACAGAAGACCGGAAGAACACAGAAGAACAGAGGGGAAGAACAGAAGAACAGAAGGGAAGAACAGAAGAACACAGAAGAAGATTGCAGAGGGGGAGCGAGGAGGAAGAGACAGAGAGGAGGAAAAGAAGCAGGAGCAGGAGAGAAGGTGAGTGGCGCGGGGCAGGGCGAGGGGCTGGGAGGAGGGGGGTACTTACAGTTAGGTGGGTCTCAGGAACACAGGAACTCGGGAACTTGGAGGAGCTGCAGCGGCAGGGGGAGCGACCTACCCTTGGGTCAAGGGTCGCTACCACTGTCGCGCAGCCGCCGCCATAAGAGGTAGGAGGGGGGGGAGGGGTCAGCTGGGGGCGAATGGGAGCTGGGGGGCGGGGGCGTGCAGGAGGTCGCGGCGGGAAAGCGCGAGGGAGGGGGGGGACAGGTAGAGTGAGAGGAGCTGGGGGAGGGGGTTTAGGGTGGAGGAGGGTGAGTGTTAGGAGGTTTGGAGATTAGGGAGAGAGATAGGAGTAGGGTTGTGAAGATAGGGGAGGGGGGGTTGTAGAGGTGGGTGAGGGAGAGAGGTAGAGTGAGAGGATAGGGAGATAGGTAGTAGAGGGGGTGGCGGGAGGGGGGGAGAGATAGAGAAATAGATAGAGAAAATAGATAGAGAAGTCGATAGATAGGGAAATAGATAGATAGACAGATAGGTAGGTAGGAGGAGGTGGAGAGTGGGGGAGTTAGATAGTGAGATAGGGAGCTAGAGAGATAGGAAGATAGGAGGAGTGAGGGAGGTAGATAGCGAACGGGTTAGCTAGGGGTGAGAGAGGGGGAGGCGAGTGAGGGAGGGGGATGAGGAAGGAGCAGGAGGGCAGGCTCGGGGGAAGAAGACGGAGGAGGTAGAAGAGCCGAAGACAGGAGAACAGAAGACAGAAGAACAGAAGACAGAAGAACAGAAGACAGAAGAACAGAAGACCGGAAGAGCAGAAGACAGGAAGAGCAGAAGACAGAAGAACAGAAGATCGGAAGAGCAGAAGAACAGAGAAGAACAGAGAAGAACAGAGAAGAACAGAGAAGAACACAGAAGAACACAGAAGAAGAACACAGAAGCACAGAGAAGAACAGAGAAGAAGAACACAGAAGACCGGAAGAACACAGAAGAACAGAAGGGAAGAACAGAAGAACAGAAGGGAAGAACAGAAGAACACAGAAGAAGATTGCAGAGGGGGAGCGAGGAGGAAGAGACAGAGAGGAGATAAGAAGCAGGAGCAGGAGAGAAGGTGAGTGGCGCGGGGCAGGGCGAGGGGCTGGGAGGAGGGGGGTACTTACAGTTAGGTGGGTCTCAGGAACACAGGAACTCGGGAACTTGGAGGAGCTGCAGCGGCAGGGGGAGCGACCTACCCTTGGGTCAAGGGTCGCTACCACTGTCGCGCAGCGGCCGCCATAAGAGGTAGGAGGGGGGGGGGGAGGGGTCAGCTGGGGGCGAATGGGAGCTGGGGGGCGGGGGCGTGCAGGAGGTCGCGGCGGGAAAGCGCGAGGGAGGGGGGGGGACAGGTAGAGTGAGAGGAGCTGGGGGAGGGGGTTTAGGGTGGAGGAGGGTGAGTGTTAGGAGGTTTGGAGATTAGGGAGAGAGATAGGAGTAGGGTTGTGAAGATAGGGGAGGGGGGGTTGTAGAGGTGGGTGAGGGAGAGAGGTAGAGTGAGAGGATAGGGAGATAGGTAGTAGAGGGGGTGGCGGGAGGGGGGGAGAGATAGAGAAATAGATAGAGAAAATAGATAGAGAAGTCGATAGATAGGGAAATAGATAGATAGACAGATAGGTAGGTAGGAGGAGGTGGAGAGTGGGGGAGTTAGATAGTGAGATAGGGAGCTAGAGAGATAGGAAGATAGGAGGAGTGAGGGAGGTAGATAGCGAACGGGTTAGCTAGGGGTGAGAGAGGGGGAGGCGAGTGAGGGAGGGGGATGAGGAAGGAGCAGGAGGGCAGGCTCGGGGGAAGAAGACGGAGGAGGTAGAAGAGCCGAAGACAGGAGAACAGAAGACAGAAGAACAGAAGACAGAAGAACAGAAGACAGAAGAACAGAAGACCGGAAGAGCAGAAGACAGGAAGAGCAGAAGACAGAAGAACAGAAGATCGGAAGAGCAGAAGAACAGAGAAGAACAGAGAAGAACACAGAAGAACACAGAAGAACACAGAAGAACCGAGAAGAAGAACACAGAAGCACAGAGAAGAACAGAGAAGAAGAACACAGAAGACCGGAAGAACACAGAAGAACAGAAGGGAAGAACAGAAGAACAGAAGGGAAGAACAGAAGAACACAGAAGAAGATTGCAGAGGGGGAGCGAGGAGGAAGAGACAGAGAGGAGATAAGAAGCAGGAGCAGGAGAGAAGGTGAGTGGCGCGGGGCAGGGCGAGGGGCTGGGAGGAGGGGGGTACTTACAGTTAGGTGGGTCTCAGGAACACAGGAACTCGGGAACTTGGAGGAGCTGCAGCGGCAGGGGGAGCGACCTACCCTTGGGTCAAGGGTCGCTACCACTGTCGCGCAGCGGCCGCCATAAGAGGTAGGAGGGGGGGGGAGGGGTCAGCTGGGGGCGAATGGGAGCTGGGGGGCGGGGGCGTGCAGGAGGTCGCGGCGGGAAAGCGCGAGGGAGGGGGGGGGACAGGTAGAGTGAGAGGAGCTGGGGGAGGGGGTTTAGGGTGGAGGAGGGTGAGTGTTAGGAGGTTTGGAGATTAGGGAGAGAGATAGGAGTAGGGTTGTGAAGATAGGGGAGGGGGGGTTGTAGAGGTGGGTGAGGGAGAGAGGTAGAGTGAGAGGATAGGGAGATAGGTAGTAGAGGGGGTGGCGGGAGGGGGGGAGAGATAGAGAAATAGATAGAGAAAATAGATAGAGAAGTCGATAGATAGGGAAATAGATAGATAGAGAAGTCGATAGATAGGGAAATAGATAGATAGACAGATAGGTAGGTAGGAGGAGGTGGAGAGTGGGGGAGTTAGATAGTGAGATAGGGAGCTAGAGAGATAGGAAGATAGGAGGAGTGAGGGAGGTAGATAGCGAACGGGTTAGCTAGGGGTGAGAGAGGGGGAGGCGAGTGAGGGAGGGGGATGAGGAAGGAGCAGGAGGGCAGGCTCGGGGGAAGAAGACGGAGGAGGTAGAAGAGCCGAAGACAGGAGAACAGAAGACAGAAGAACAGAAGACAGAAGAACAGAAGACAGAAGAACAGAAGACAGAAGAACAGAAGACCGGAAGAGCAGAAGACCGGAAGAGCAGAAGACAGAAGAACAGAAGATCGGAAGAGCAGAAGAACAGAGAAGAACAGAGAAGAACAGAGAAGAACACAGAAGAACACAGAAGAACCGAGAAGAAGAACACAGAAGCACAGAGAAGAACAGAGAAGAAGAACACAGAAGACCGGAAGAACACAGAAGAACAGAAGGGAAGAACAGAAGAACAGAAGGGAAGAACAGAAGAACACAGAAGAAGATTGCAGAGGGGGAGCGAGGAGGAAGAGACAGAGAGGAGATAAGAAGCAGGAGCAGGAGAGAAGGTGAGTGGCGCGGGGCAGGGCGAGGGGCTGGGAGGAGGGGGGTACTTACAGTTAGGTGGGTCTCAGGAACACAGGAACTCGGGAACTTGGAGGAGCTGCAGCGGCAGGGGGAGCGACCTACCCTTGGGTCAAGGGTCGCTACCACTGTCGCGCAGCGGCCGCCATAAGAGGTAGGAGGGGGGGGGAGGGGTCAGCTGGGGGCGAATGGGAGCTGGGGGGCGGGGGCGTGCAGGAGGTCGCGGCGGGAAAGCGCGAGGGAGGGGGGGGACAGGTAGAGTGAGAGGAGCTGGGGGAGGGGGTTTAGGGTGGAGGAGGGTGAGTGTTAGGAGGTTTGGAGATTAGGGAGAGAGATAGGAGTAGGGTTGTGAAGATAGGGGAGGGGGGGTTGTAGAGGTGGGTGAGGGAGAGAGGTAGAGTGAGAGGATAGGGAGATAGGTAGTAGAGGGGGTGGCGGGAGGGGGGGAGAGATAGAGAAATAGATAGAGAAAATAGATAGAGAAGTCGATAGATAGGGAAATAGATAGATAGACAGATAGGTAGGTAGGAGGAGGTGGAGAGTGGGGGAGTTAGATAGTGAGATAGGGAGCTAGAGAGATAGGAAGATAGGAGGAGTGAGGGAGGTAGATAGCGAACGGGTTAGCTAGGGGTGAGAGAGGGGGAGGCGAGTGAGGGAGGGGGATGAGGAAGGAGCAGGAGGGCAGGCTCGGGGGAAGAAGACGGAGGAGGTAGAAGAGCCGAAGACAGGAGAACAGAAGACAGAAGAACAGAAGACAGAAGAACAGAAGACAGAAGAACAGAAGACCGGAAGAGCAGAAGACAGGAAGAGCAGAAGACAGAAGAACAGAAGATCGGAAGAGCAGAAGAACAGAGAAGAACAGAGAAGAACAGAGAAGAACACAGAAGAACACAGAAGAACACAGAAGAACACAGAAGAACCGAGAAGAAGAACACAGAAGCACAGAGAAGAACAGAGAAGAAGAACACAGAAGACCGGAAGAACACAGAAGAACAGAAGGGAAGAACAGAAGAACAGAAGGGAAGAACAGAAGAACACAGAAGAAGATTGCAGAGGGGGAGCGAGGAGGAAGAGACAGAGAGGAGATAAGAAGCAGGAGCAGGAGATCCAGGAGCACCCACTCAATCAGAGCCACAAAACACCATCACCCTTATACCATTCACACACATCACAACATACACCCCAACACATCACCCCATACATTACCCCACACATCCTCACACATATCACACACACCACGTCCATGGCACCCCAAAGACACCCCAGGTTTTCTGAGGAGGAGCTAAGGGTCATGGTGGAGGAAATCATCCGATTAGAGCCACAGCTATTCGGATCACAGGTGCAGCAGACGTCCATTGCAAGGAAGATGGAGCTATTGCGGAGAATCGTGGATAGGGTCAACGCCGTGGGACAGCACCAAAGAACCAGGGATGACATCAGGAAGAGGTGGAACAAACTACGGGGGAAGGTGTGTTCTGTGGTTGCAAGACACCAGGTAGTAGTACAGAGGACTGGTGGTGGACCACCACCTCCTTCCCCACAACTAACTACATGGGAGGAGCAAGTCTTGGTGATCATGCATCCTGAGGGCCTCGCAGGAATTGCAGTAGGACTGGATTCTGGTAAGTCAAATCACCCCACCCTACCTGCATGCCATCACAAACTCATTCCCCTAACCTCACCCCATCACTCCACCACCTCACATATACCCCTCCATCGCAACCCACCCATCCCAATACCAAGCCCTGCATGCAACAACAATGCATGGACACCCATCACAGACCTGCATGGACACCCATCACCACAGCATGCCCAGTAGAGAGACTCACCCAGCCCACAAAATCACCACTCACACAAAGCCAAGCTGACAGCGAAATCACAATCATACAGGGAAACTCACCCATGCACAAGATGGCACACGCAGACACATTAACAATGCATTTGCATTCCCACAGGACCCATATTCCTCGTCACCGGAGAGGAGGTGCCAGCCACATCCAGTCCCCCACCTAAAGAGGCCAACAGTGATGACGGCAGCTCTGAATGCCTGGCTCAGGATGACCAACCTGGCCCATCCGGAACCTCCGGACAGTCGGTTCCCCTGCTACAGTCCCAACCCACCACAGAGCCTCCCCTCTCAGGAAACACCAGCACAGCACCCACCCAGCGGGCCCATGCCACTGTCCCCAGGACATGTCAACCAGCAGTGTGTCCACCACTACCGGGGTCCCCAGGCAACCCCACAAACCTAAGACAATCAGGGAGCTGGGGTCAGTGGCAGTGGACACACGGTTCAGGGGACAGAGGCACAGGACTACAGGGAAGCTGGGAGGACTGCTGTGTGACAGGGGGAGGACAGGCCCAGGGAACGGACTCTCCAGAAGGCACTCTCCAACACCTGGGAGCATACCACCATTCCCAGGAGATGATGGGCCAGATACTGGCCAGGTTGCAGGAGACTCAGCGGCTGCAGTGCAGGAGGGACAGTACCTGGGGATCAGGGAGGACCTAACAAAAATATACACCATCCTGGTCACCATTGCAGGGGTGCTGGCTGACATGGGCAAGACCATGAGAGAGGCAATGGCACAACAACGGGTGCCTGACACTAGCCAAATCGAGGAACAGCCTTCCACCTCTGCTGGTGCCAGTGGACAGGAGTACCCGCCACTGGAACAGCAGGACACCAGCACCCCACCCCCTGCAGAAGGAGAACCACCCTGCAAACGGTCCCTGCGATCCAGGCAGAAGCCAGAGAACATTACCAAGACCACCGCCAGGAAATAGGACTCTCCTGATGTTCACCTTCTGTCCCACTCTGTTACCCTGTCCACCTTGAACTGCCATTGCTCCCCTTCCTATGCCCCATTTGACAATGCACCTGTGATACCAAGAGACTGGACTCTACCCTGGACTTTCCTCCACCATTGCCTCAGCCCCTTGAACATCCCCCTATACTTCTGAGCACCTAAATAAACACCCTTGGAACAAATACCAATCTGGAGTCTGACTAATGAGTCACACATGTATTAGTACAACATTATCAAAGCATTGCAATGCAAATGTACAGTGAAATATACTTTAGGATGACCTTTGGTGAGTAGCAGTACACATAGCACGAGCCAGAGTGGGGCACAGAGATCTCAAAATAGAGATTCCAAAGGGAACTGTCAGTGGCTGCCTTGTACAATGTCGAACAGATAACTGAAATGTAAAGTGGAGTTACAGTGTCTTACCTGTGGGTCACTGGAAGTACTGATGTGTTATATTTGTTCTGTTGTCCACCTCTGCTTCCTCTTCCTCACTGTCCACCGGCTCTACTGCTGCCACTAGACCATCTCCAGGCACATCCTCCTGCAGAAAAGGCACCTGGCGTCTCAAGGCCAGGTTGTTCTACATGCAATGATGATCTGGAACACCTTCTTGGGTGAGTAGTACAGGGATCCACCTGTCAGATAGAGGCACCAGAACCTGGCCTTCAGGAGGCCGAAGTTCCTTTCACTGATCCTCCTTGTACACCCATGTGCCTCATTGTAACGTTCATCTGCCCGTGTCCTGGCCCTTGTGAGTGTTTCCTGTGCCCACTCACCCAGGAGGCTGGGCATCTCCTTTGGCCCAGGAACCTCAGGCCCTGCCCCAGTCAGCCCTGATGCCATCAGTGAGGAGGCTATTGACCTCCTGAGATCCCTCTCTCTTGGGTAGTCAACCATACTGAATGCCATCCAGGGTGTAGCAGGGCATTTGCAACAAACAAATGCATACCTGGAGGGCATTCACTCTGGTGTGGCGGCCCAACATAGAGCATTTCAGGATCTGGTCTTCACAATGATGGCATCCCTTGTCCCTGTCTCTAGCCTCCCCCCTCCAACTTCCTCTACCCAGACCCAATCCCCTCAACTCCAGCCTATCCCAAGCACACCTGCAGACCAGCATTCACCCAAATCACCACATAAAAGTGTCTCAGGCAAACATAAGCACCACACTTCATCTCACAGGCACTCACACAAGCACCATACCCATGCAAACACACCAACATCCACTGCCTCCACTGTGTCCCCCTTCTCCTCATCATCCACCTCCCTCTCAGTAGTGCCTACACTCACACCTGCATGCACTACATCTTCATCCACTACCTCCATCACCAGCACGCCCATCACAACACGGCCCAAATGAGCAGTCACCTCCCCCACAACCATGCACACGTCCCCTGTGTCCTCTCCCAGTATGTCTGTCACCCCTCCTCCCAAAGTACACAAACGCAAACACCCACCCAACAGCCATCCACCTCACAACAGCATCCAGCCCATGCACCTTCACCCAAACTCAACAGACAGACACCTCCTACAACCACTCCCTCGTCCTCCACTCCCAAACCTTCTCCATCTTCCCATCCCAGTGTGTCTAAAAAACTTTTCCTGGCAAACATTGACCTGTTCCCTAAGCCTCCCCTTCCCCCACCCTTCCTATCGGGCCAGGGTCTCCAGATCCCAGGCCAGCATCTCAGCCACTAAGTCTGCATCCGCTGTGGTACCTGTAACTCCCATCAAATGGGGCACCCGTCAGGCCAGGCAGTGTGCCACTGACCCCTTCAAAGGACCAATCCATTCCGCCACCTGCCAAGATGAAGAAGGGTACAACATGCAGCAAGGGCGAGGAGCACAACCCAGCAAGGTGCTCCTCCAAAACTCTAGCAGCCAGAGCCAAGGTCTCAGCAGCATCTGCCAAGGTGAGGAAGCGGCAGAAAAGCCAAGGCACTTCAGGCCTCGGAGGCTCCAGGTGAGGGCCTGGTGGCCACCATCAGAACCGACAGCCCTGCCACCTGTTCCCTGGCCAGCACCGCCAGCATCCCCGCCGCAAGCACCGTCACCTGCACCGCCACCTGCCCGCCGCTGCCACCACTATTGTCAGCAGCAGCATCCCTAGTGGGCAGCCGTCCGAGGCTGCAGGAGAGAGGCTGGTGCCTCCCTCCACCACCTTTGCAGCACCGGCACCTGCACCACGGGCAGCACCACCAGCATCCCCGCCGCAAGCACAACTGCAAGCACCACCACCTGCACCGCTGACAGTAGGACCACTACCAGCGGCAGCAGCCCCAGTGTGCTTCTGTCCGAGGCTGCAGGAGACGGCCTGGAGCCTCCCACCACCACTGGCAGCACCCCTACCAGCACCGACACTACCACCAGTTTGCAGCCTTAGTCACCGCAGGATGGAGTCTGGCCCTTCCTCCATGGAGTATTATGCTACCTCGTCCCTGCAAATCTCGTGCCTCAGATACCCAGGTGAGAGAATGTGAACTGCCACACCCCAAGTGCGGCATCACTGGGCACAAAGCCCCCTCCAGAACCAGTGGGGATATGCATCCACTCATCCCCTCCTTGGCAGGATGAAGCACACTGGGCACAAAGCCCCCTCCAGAATCAGTGGAGATATGCATCCACTCACCCAGTCCTTGGCAGGATGAAGCACACTGGGCACAAAGCCCCCTCCAGAACCAGTGGAGATATGCATCCACTCACCCAATCCTTGGCAGGATGAAGAACACTGGGCACCAAGCCCCCTCCAGAACCAGTGGAGAAGCCATCCACTTGAGAGACTGTGGCCTTGCACTCCCAGGACCAAGCAGTGGGCAACCCACCCACTTGAGAGACTTGGAAGACTGTGGCTTTGCAATCCCCAGGACCAAGCAGTGGGGAACCCACCCACTTGAGAGACTTGAGAGACTGTGGCTTTGCACTCCCCAGGACCAAGCAGTGGCCAACCCACCCACTTGAGAGACTTGAGAGACTGTGGCTTTGCACTCCCCAGGATGAAGCAGTGGGCAACCCACCCTCTTGAGAGACTTGAGAGACTGTGGCTTTACACTCCCCAGGCCAATCAGTGGGCAACCCACCCACTTGAGACACTTGAGAGACTAGGGTTTTGCATTTCCCAGGACCAAGCAGTGGGCAACCCACCCACTTGAGAGACTTGAGAGACTGTGGCTTTGCACTCCCAGGACCAGGAAGTTGGCATGGAGCCCCCTCGAGGAGCAGTGGCGTTATTCCTTCTTTCGGCTGAGGTGCTCCCCCCCTTCCCCATCCCCCGGAGGTGCCTGTGTGTTTTCAACCTGATGTCAAGTGTGGGCTTGGCCCATGACTTTTGGCCCAGTGGGCCACGGACATTTGGAAAGGACAATGGACAGCCTTCTGTACATATTCTAAATATTTGTATATACTGCCTTGCTATTTGTTACGTATATCTGCCTATTTATAAAATATCACTTATTTCACTCAATTCCTTTTGTCCTTGCGTTCTTCCAGAGGGTAACGGGGTGTAAATGTACTGTTGTTGCATGTGTTTGTGTGTATGGTGTTGTGGGTGAGGGTGGGGGTGTTGCGAGTTGCGTGTGTGTCACTCTCTTTTTCCTTTTCCCCTCCCCTGTGTGCTAGGTGCAGTACTCACCGTGGTCATCACCGCCGCTTTTGATATTCCTCGTGTATGAGGAGGTAGACCATCATGGGCAGGACCTGTAACTTGGGCTCCATGGCGTCCTGTTTCTTCGTTGAGTGTCGGAAGGTGAGTGGTTTCTCTTCTGTGTTGTTTCCGCTGTGCTTTTGATGGCGTTGGTACCGCCCTGAAAAATCTGGTGGATTGGTGGGTTGTAATGGGGTGGGCGGTACATTCTCTCCCACCTGTCTGTTGGCGGTGACTGCTGCGGTGTTTGTTGCTACCGCCATGGCGGTCAGAGTGTTAAAGTGGATGTCTGTGTTGGTGGTTTCCGCCGTGGTCATTACCCCATTTTTTTACCGATGGCCTGTTGGCTGTATTACCGCTGCTTTAACACCGACCGCCAGGGTTGTAATGAAGGCCTGTTAGACTTTTCATCCTTGGCGTGGTCTCCCTTAATTTTTTGCCTCTGTTCCCCAGGTTGTTGATGTGTGCTGGACTCTGATTTTGCTGTTTTTGTTACTCTGGGCACTTTACCGCTGTTAGCTAGTGCTAAAGTGCAAGTGCTCCTTTACAAAATGTGTATGTAATTGGCTTATCCATGATTGGCATATTTGGTTTACTAGTAAGTCCCTAGTAAAGTGCACTAGAGGTGCCAGGGCTTGTAAATCAAATGCTACTAGTGGGCCTGCAGCACTGGTTTTGCCACCCACATGAGTAGCTCTGTAATCATGTATCAGACCTGCCACTGCAGTATCTGTGTGTGCAGTTTTAACTGTAAATTCGACTTGACAAGTGTACCAACTTGCCAGGCCCAAACCTTCACTTTCTGAAGGTAGGCCCTGGGTAGCCCCAAGGGCAGGGTGCAGTGTATGGTTAAAGTAGGACATATAGGGGGTGATTCTGATTCTGGCGGGCGACGGAGGCCGCCCGCCAGAATTCCGCCCCCATTATACCGCTCCGCGGTCAGAAGACCGCGGAGGGTATTATGAGTTTTTCCCTGGGCTGGCGGGCGGTCTCCAAAAGACCGCCCGCCAGCCCAGGGAAAAACTCCCTTCCCACGAGGATGCCGGCTCGTAATCGAGCCGGCGGAGTGGGAAGGTGCGACGGGTGCAGTGGCACCCGTCGCGTATTTCAGTGTCTGCAAGGCAGACACTGAAATACTTTGCGGGGCCCTCTTACGGGGGCCCCTGCCGTGCCCATGCCATTGGCATGGGCACGGCAGGGGCCCCCAGGGGCCCCGCGACCCCCCCTACCGCCATCCTGTTCATGGCGGCTTTCCCGCCATGAACAGGATGGCGGTAGGGGGGGTCAGAATCCTCATGGCTGCGGAGCGCGCTCCGCAGCCATGGAGGATTCAAACGAGCAGCGGAAAGTCAGCGGGAGACCGCTGACTTTCCGCTTCTGACCGCGGCTGAACCGCCGCGGTCAGAATGCTCGTTGGAGCACCGCCAGCCGGTTGGCGGTGCTCCCGTGGTCGGTGGCCCTTGCGGCCACCGGCCGCCAGGGTCAGAATGACCCCCATAGTTATGTGTTTTAAATGTCCTGACAGTGAAATATTGCTAAATTCGTTTTTCACTGTTGCAAGGCCTGTCCCTCTCATAGGTTCACATGGGGGCTACCTTTAAATATGATTAAAGTGTGGATTCCCTTTGGGAGCGGATGGACATGTGGAGTTTGGGGTCTCTGAGCTCACAATTTAAAAATACATCTTTTAGTAAAGTTGATTGTAAGATTGTGCTTTTGAAAATGCCCCTTTTAGAAAGTGAGCATTTTCTTGCTTATACCATTTCTCTGACTCTGCCTGTTTGTGGATTCCCTGTCTGGGTCAGTTTGACAGTTGGGATGGTTGCTCCTCACACTAGAACTAGACAGTGACGCAAAAGGAGCTGGGGTGTAGTCTGCATTTTCTGATGAGCCATCTGTGCTAGGAGGGAGGGGAGAAGTGGTCACTTACACCTGAAAGGGCTGTGCCTGTCCTCACACAATGCAGTCTCCAACGCCCTGGTGAGTGTCTGGGGCCTGGCCTGGGCAAGGAAGCATTTCACTTTTCTTTGAAGTATTCCTACTTCAAAGGAGAAATTGGGGATAAGAAGGGTACCCAAAACCATAGACTTCAGGACACTTCTGCAAACAAGAGGAACCTCTGCCTGGAGAAGAGCCGAACAGCTGAGGAAGAAGATCTGCCTTGCCTGTGACAGTGCTTTGTGGAGCTATCCTGCAGTTGCTGCTTCTGCCAGAGTAAGAGGGCAAAGACTGGACTTTGTGTGACTTCCATCTTGTGAAGAAATCTCCAAAGGCTTGATTTAGAGCTTTCCTCCTGTTGTTTGAAGACTCAGGGACAGCAAAGACTTCTCTCTGCCAGCACCTGGAGTCTCTGGAGAGACTCCTGCTCTGACAAGTGGTGCCCTATCCAGTCCCTGGGCCCTTGAAAGGAAAGCTGGGAGAAATCCAAGGAAATCGACTTCGGACGACTTCGGACCGACGCTGCTGCTGAATCCGGTGACGCCACCAGCAACCGACTCCGTGATCTTCTCTGGAACGTGACGACATTCGCAGGCCCGACGCCGCTGCAGCCCTGCTGAAGTCCGCGACTCCGTGGAAGTAGCTGCACCACATCGTGACTGACGCCGCTCGAAGTGCGCGGATTCAACGTTTCGCAAAGATGCTGCGATCCCCGACTTCGCGCATCGACTTGTTTTCGCTCTTCACCAAAGGTACTGTACTTGGGGGTCTACGCGACTCCATGTCCTGCGCCGCTGTTGTCGGCTTGTGGGGAACGACTCCGTCATGACGCTGTGTTAACAACTCATCGAAGCATTTTGTGTTTCTAAGCACTATTTTTGAGTTTAATCTTTAAAAATTCATAACTTGACTTGTGTTTGTCGGATTTTTGTCATTTCGGACTTGTTTTGTTTAGATAAATATGTCCTATGTTTCTAAACTGGTGTTGTGTCATGTGTTGGTACAAATACATTACACCTAGCACTCTGAAGTTAAGCCTACTGCTGTGCCAAGCTACCAAGGGGGTAAGCAGGGGTTAGCTGAGGGTGATTCTCTTTTACCCTGACTAGAGTGAGGGTCGTTGCTTGAACAGGGGGTAAACTGACTGTCAACCAAAGACCCCATTTTTAACAGGGCCATAGTCCTTTTATTATGCTAATGCAATAAAATTAATGATTCTTACATTCGCTAGAAACCATCCCTGCAATATCAGTAATATGCTGCTCAAACACCACTGGCTGGATTATGATCCCATTTCCGGCCTGCACTATGCAACAATTTCTGACACGATTGTGCTGAATAGGACATAAGCATTAACTTCAAACCATCAGTTTTGAAAAAATTGAGTAATGGCTGTAGTTTCATGGTAATTAGCTGAATGGACAGAGCTATGCATAGAAAGCAATGCAGTATTGTCAAAAAAGGCGCATAGGTACTTTCTGCACTTTAGGGACAAATGTGGATCATGTCAGAAGTTCCTCTTTTTGTGTGTTCCTCTCATTTTTTGTGGACTGATTCTGTAGTGTTGTTTCTGTGCACTGGGACATGCCTAACCATGCCCCGGTGCATGTGCTGTGATCCCAAAACATGGTGAATTGGATAACACCTGGGGTCATATTATCGAAGTGCCCTGGGAGTGCAACAGGCATGTGCACCCACTTTGCATGTCCCAGAGGAACCTTGGTATTATAGGAGAGGCTGAAAAAGCTTGTTTGGCCCTTTCTGTAATACAGATAGCCCTGGCACACATATGATTCCAGCGCTATCATTGGAGGGTGTTCCCTCATTTGCATGGGGTTGTGGCCCCATTCAAATGATGAATCACTATGCCTCTGTGCTTGTGCTGTATTACAAACGTGGGCGCAAAGGCAAACATGCCTCTAGAAGGCGCATTAAAAGTGCACCACAAATAAGTGGGGCACTTACAGTTCACATACTAAAGGCAGCCCTCTGAGGGGAGAATAGGGGTCCTATGGAGCCCTCAGACATCCCCTTGCAGGCAGGAGCAGTCACTCACTGCACTAGCCTGCAAGGGAATCTCTAATCGGTCTTAAGAGTGCAGGCATGGGGGCTGCCTGCACAGAGAGACACAGAGCAGCTTTTAAAAAGCTACTCCATATTTCCCTTAAATGAGCTGCCCACAGGGCAGCTCAAGTTCACGGCTGTCCTGAGGGGAGAGCCTTACATATAAAATGACATACTCCCTTTATTTGCGCTGGACACACCTTTTGAAAGGTGTGTCCTCTGCAAACAAAGACAGTGCACCATATTCTGTAATATGGCCTCTAATTAGCATATTTAATTGGGCTGTAGGTTAATAGTATATTGTGCCCAACATCCACCCTTGGCATGGAAAGTTAAATGTCACTTATGGACGACAGCACTTCTGTGCCATCCACTGATGACTCCATTCCTGCTGCTGCTGACTGACAGTTGCAGTTTAACCGTGCTGCTCAACCTCTCAAAATAAACCCTATTGACAGGCAACAACCTTCCTTTTAAAAATGTATTAAAACCCCAAGTCAGTGGTGAAGTCTGATTTGTAATAGCTACTAAGGAAAGGGATGTTTGGAAAGATACTTTTTTCCGGTGTGAAGCTCCTGGAGGCTAATCTGAGTTAGCCTACAACTGTCCACCAACTGGAGAAGAGTGCTGAAGAGATGTGAAAACTGCCCTCAGAGCAGAGATTAAGGCCTGGGTATGGGGATGTGTTTTGTTTCTCTGGCAGGAAGACCAGTTAGGCAGTGCACACAACCTTAATTTACGTCAAAGGGGTCCCCTCTGTAACAAGCAGATGTCTGGCTTGGAATGACCAAGGAGGAGGAGATTGCTCATTACCCTGTCAACACATCTGGGTGAACACACAGACTATGCACCAGGGTTTCTCCATTTTTTGATTTAGTGAGTGAGGAGCTCTGTGGTGATGGTTACATTAGGGAACACATGAACTGCTGCCAAAGTGTGTCATGTTAACCAGGGAAACCTTTTCCCTATTTCTTAGCGAGCTGCCAGGAGTCACCCCCACCCCCCGAAAGCTAGTGCCAGACATAAATATGGTATCCAAAGGTACTGTTTTCAGAACTCTACTGAAGCTGTGGAAGAAAAGAAGAGGGACTGCATCTGCTGTTTGATACTTGTGATGGATCAGAATGGCTGGATCTGCTCCCACTTGTACACAAGTGGACTCCAAAGGTCAGTTAGCTAACATCCTATGTAAGCTACAAGGCCACAAAAAGATGTAAGATGTCTTTTTCTGAAATGGCCAGATGGCCAGTACCAAATGGACCCGACCTCGACCCTGTAAGTGACCTCTCCTGGAGTGAGTCTTGACAAGTGAGGGCTGCTCCTGAAGTCCTGGAACCCTTGACTGGGTCTAACTTGCCTTCTCCTAACATCCCTGAAAACCTGGTAGGAACAGGTCAAACCTACTAAGCCAACTCTCCTAAGGTATGTTGCCGCTACCATGAAGAAACTGGTTTCCCCTGCTACGAATGCAAATCTGATTTAGCAAGACCTCACTGAGAAGGTATCTGGCCTCCTGGAGCCCCCTTTGGATAATGTCTGCAGCATTTCCCAGCTAAGACTAAAAACTCTGAAAAAGAGACCAAAGGCCTAATTTACATATTGGTGGATGGGATATCCTTCACCATTGTGACAGAGTAACCAGTCCACTAATATCTAAATCAAACCCTAAGTCCAAAAATAGAAAATATGACCGGGTGAAACTAGCAGTGAGAGGACTTCACAGGGTGGAAATTTGAATTTCTCCTACTCTGAGTTGGTCTCACCAAAATCAATACCTTCACCAAGACCTTGTTGAACATGTATCCTATATCTTAGATCACATTCAAAAGTGAAACCTTTACCTCGGTCGAACATGGATGATGCATCTGACTCATACTCCATCGCAATCAGCATGAAATCACACCTAGGTCCTGGTCTACCTCAAACATTGACTACTGTTAGAGCTTTTTGGTGCAATTTTTCTTCACATCTTTACAAATTTATATCCACTCCCATTATTGGATTTTTGTTGTTATGACATTTTGTACATTACCTTTTTTTTCTAAATTGGAGTGAGATTTTTATTGTGTTTTTTAATTTCCATTTTTTAACTGTTTCAGCTCTTATAAATGGTTTACACACTTTCTTAGCTTAAGCAATTTTTTTTCTATTGCATAGCTACGAGGGTTTCAGCTCAAGTTAAAATTACTGAAACCTTAAACTGGACCTCAAAAGTTAGTGACCTCATTACTTATGGTGGACTACCTTCCACTATAAGTATTAATTCACGTTGTCACAGTTAAATATCTAATATAATCACCTAGTGATGAAATAACATAGGGGGTTATATTATGAGCAGAGCACATTTTATTAACACATGCAGTTTGTGTTTCATTTTTTAACCAGCAAAGAATCCCTATAAAAAAACATTTTAATACAGACCTGCAATTTTAAAAGAGCATAATTTCCTCTGTGGGACTGATGATATCAGGGGCGGCTCCTCAGTTGAGGTGGCCAGCAGCGGAAACTGCAAATCTTTCTGAACGAAAGGATAATAAACTTTATTTATCATCCTTTCGTTCTGAAAGGAGCGGGCCACGGGCGTGACTAGCAGTGAACAGCACTCCCCCTCAGAGCACATGTGTGTTTGGCCAGCCGTCTTGGGCCGGCCAAACACAACAGCGCAGTAGGCTCTCTCCAACCCAGCAACACAGTTGCCAGGCTGGAGAGAGCCTGCACAGGCTCCCAGTCTGCCTAGTAGCACACTGGCTGGGTGCTCCCAGCCAATCCTGATGCTGCTCTGAGCAGTGTCAAGATCAGCCACAGGGCAGGATGGGAGCCTGTGCCTGTCTGCAGCAACAGGAGCAAGAGGAGCGGTGCAGCGGCGGAGAAGGTACGTTTTAAACTGTTTTTTTAATAATTAAATGTACCCCCAGTCCCCCCTCCACCCCTCAACACCCGCCCCTTATTAGTGCTGAGAGTTGGATGATATTACATTTAATGAATCAGTCTTTCAGTTCACTATGTTGTCTTAAATCTTTATTTCATGCAATAGCCCATAGTGTCTTATCACGTTTTTGTATCGGTCTTTGCAATCAGTTAATTAATCAAACCAAATCCGTCCAAAAAGATAAAAAACAAAAAAGACTACTGTCATTAAAACACACATAAACTAATTTAAAACTAGTATATGACTGTTAAAATACAGCGCCATGTATCCACACAATATTGCACATTTAATAAAATATGTTAATGCCCATCGGTAATTGTTAATGCACTATTTTCGGCTGTTAAATTTGGGTTTTCCTGCTGCTCTCGCCCCTGATCCCCGTGCCATTTAAACATCTTCGAAACATGGGAAAACTAATTAATACATATGCCTCAAATAGATGCTGCTGTCTCTTTCAGCAAACAAGAATTTCTATTCCTGTCAAAAAATATATATTTACCAACATTTCAGAGCAATATTATGTTTTCAGATTCATTTGCAATTCAAGCAACAAATCAGTTACAAGTATACTTGATAACAATACGTACGTTAAGAAAAGAACACCAAATATTTACAGTGGTTATAATACTTAAGAGCAATTTATTTTTAATAACTTTAAAGGAAAACGATACTGCGAGATATTATTCACATGTGTTTAAAAAAGGGAACATAGGCAGGAGCACACATAACACATATATCTGACTTAAGAACACCTTCATGCATATATGTATGGGCCTAAATAGGTTCTTTTTAATGCTTTGTTTTTGGTATTCATGTGTTTGTCATATAGTAGTTCAATGGAATGGGTGAGTGGAAAAGAAAGAAATATAAATCAGTATACAGTAACTGCAATGCTAAACTAAACAGACGCTATGATATGTTCTATGCTCATTGATGCCACTTCATATGATCACAGGTCACAATTTTGAACACGGCAGGAGAAGCTCAGTCGTTTATCCTTCTGAGGATGGTAACAAGTAATATTCAATTTAATTGCAGTAACAACTATCATTTGTGCACTTAGAAGCAGGAAGCAGGAAGACTGTGATATGAACTGCTGCGTATAGCAGTAGAAATTAGAAATTCGCTCCCATGGAAGAGCCTGACCAGAGGATTCTTTTGAAGGCTTCACCCGGTTAAGATTTCTACTTTTAGACTATAAAACCTTTTTGGAAGTCATGATCCTTTCAGCAGGGCAAACCAGCAAGTTGGGACGGACCTGCAGTGCACCCCCGGCGGCTGCAACTCGGCTAGGTTCTTTTGGCAAAAATCATTGAAAATTATTCTAAGTCCTAGCTTTTAGGTTTAGGCAGGAGGAGCCCCACTTGGGGTTCAGCACTTGCTACAGGGGAAGCCACCAACAGGGTCCGGCACAAGTCCAGTTGGAATTGGTCAGTTGGACTCTCCTCGAAGATGGGATTCTAACAGCATTTTGTGTCCCAGTGCATAACAGGAGACTAGCCAACAAGCTCTTGGAGTCAATTCTTCTATTCTGGGTTTCAGTGAGATCAGGTCAGGCCGTTGAGATTTCTTTCCACAAGTTACAATAGGTGACTCCCTGACTAAATGTTTCCTGGGGCAGCCCTACCCACTTCAACATAATTTCCTGAGGGATTTGCTCTAAACAATCCCACAGTGCTCTGATCTGCCAAAATCCAACATGGCATAACCTGTCATCCCCTGAGTAGAGCGCTGAGCCCACCCCTGAGGTGTGTCATGGGAATTGGGAACTGCCCTTACAAAACCATTTGTAAGTTTTTCCCCACTGGGATTTGTGCCATTCTAGGTATTTGGACAATATCGGGGGCAGGCCTAATTGTGTGTTACATCTGCCTATAAAAGGGGGTGTCCCTTTGACGCTTGTGCAGTTGGGTGACATATTCCTCAGGCCATCCTGTCAGAAGGAGGTCACACCTCATCTCAGCCAAAGCTCCTTTATTCCCTTTCCTGGAGACCATTTACACCGCCTAGCACGCTGCTAGGAGACAGTTGGGGATTATCTCTAACAGGGCTATCAGAGGCTTTTGGTGGAACAATGCCAACTTTCTAAATGTGCCATTCTTAAAGTAGTAATTTAAAATCAGACTTTACCAGCAGATTAGATTTTAAACTCCTAATAATTTGAGTTAATGAACCAATGTTCTAACTGATCCCAAACTGAAGGTATTACTTTTAAATTGTTATAATATAACCCAGTGCTTTCGATGGGAGAGTCAGCCTTGCCACAGTGAAAAACTATTTTCACTGCCAGGACAGGACAACTTAAGTTTTCAAGTCTTACCTTTTATATACCATAGACCATGCTCTATAGACATTTAGGGGTACATGTACGAAAGAATTTATTTGTGACTCACAATTTGCGAGTCGCAAAACCTTTTGTTGAACAGTGTCATTGACACTGTTCGTAATTCGCAAGGGGGTTGCAAATGCCCTACCTCATGAATATTCATGAGATATGGTCACAATTTGCAACCCCCTTGGGAATGGCCACCCTCAAAGGGATGGCGGCCTGCTGGAGACAGCAGACGTCCATGTCTTTGACGGCTTTTAAATAAAGGAAAATGAGATGCATTTCAAAAACAAAAAATGAAACGTTTTCCTACGGACCACTGTCTGCTCTGGAAAAATGTTCTTACTGCCATTCACAAACGGGAAGGGGTCCTATGGGGACCCCTTCCCGTTTGCAAATGGGTTAGCACCAGTGTGACACTGGTGCTAACTGCAATTGTTTTGCAACCGCATTTGCGGTCACAAAACAATCATACATGGGACTGCGACTCGCAATTAGCAAGGGAACACCCCTTCCTAATTGCGACTCTCAATCCCTTTTTGCGATTCGGTGAATAGTTTACCTAATTGCAAAAATGGGTTTGAACATACCACAGTGCATTTTGCATGTCGCAAACTGCCCGATTCGCTGTTTGCTATGTGCAAAATGTTAAGTACATGTAGCCCTTAGGAACTAACTTAGAGGTGACTTATAAGTAGCAAAAAAGGAAGGCTGGGCGAGTTTGTTGTTTTAAAACTGCACACTAAGGCTAGAGGGACAGGACTGAAGACATGCTTTACCTTGTCACGTTAGTGGTGGCAAAACAGGTCCTACAGTCCACTAGGGACACTTAACTTACATACAGTAGATACATAGATAAACATATACTAAACAAATAAAAAATGTCAATCACTGATTAGGCAAATCCTCATATTTTTAGGGGTCAGAGCACATATGTTGGGCATTGGATGACAGTGCCCCAGTGTTAAGAGTCTATACACCAGCAATAAAATCCAGCACGAACGTTGGGGAGAACTGTGATCATGTCACCAGGGCATTTCCATACATGTCTTTATACTGTAACAATTGGGTGGTTGTGTATCACAAGGGAGCTGCAGCTGCTCATGGATTGCTGTTGTAATATGCTGTGATATGCTGATAATTCACCCACTTCTGTCACTTCTGCTTTGAAACCTCCGAGTAGAACATTTTAGGCCTGATTACAAGTTGGTTTGTGACAACATCTTTGTGCTAGAATTATTATTTTGCCTGGGATGTAGAATAAAATAGGTGAACGCTTTTACCAATTTTATTTTCTAAACAAATGCATGCACATTACTTTTCCCAGTCTCACTCTGGACCAAATGAACTGATCACTGTGGGTCCGGAGGTGAGGAGTAGGTAGCCTGTTTTAAGCTATAGAATGGTTTTAGGCAGTGGCAACCTCCAGTACTTCTCCCGTGATGGTGATTGGGTGGGGGGATTAATGGGGACCAGGTTTTCATTTTACCCAAAGACTCAACACAAGCCGGCATTCAATTTCACATTCCAGTATTTCTGTGCTGTAGAATTGAGCTTGGTGTTCCCAAAACTGGTAATGATCTATGGGAACCACTGATGTACTTATGATACAACTAAAAGGTATCTACAAAGAACCACTCTTCCCAAACAATTATGGGAAATAAATGCTAGATTCATGCTAGGAACATGGCCCGAAAGGCTGGGAGAGGACAAGGAATCAAAAAAGTAGACGTATAGTAGACTAGTCAGAGGAGCACAAAAGTACAACTTACACGCTCATTGGGTGAATGGAGAGGTGGCAGTTGGTCCTGTATAGATTGGGGAGTCAGTCCGAGAGAAGGCATTTCCAGGTCATGAGCGGGGAATGACCAACAGAAGAACAGGCAGAGCCAGCAGATGCTTCTTGGTTAGATTATATGGGGTCAGCATAGCAGAAGAATTTGCCTTGAAACTTCATTGGTTGTAGTGATTCCTGCAGCCAATTCATTTGCATATTCACCTTTGGCATGCCAATACATGGTTGCTTTGGTTTTCTTCCCTTTTTACTGGTTTCACATTCTCCTACTAAAACTTTTTGATTGAACAATTTGTTCCCTTGCTGATGACTTATACCTGTGTTAGGCCTTCTGCATAAGTGTCTGCTACTGGTGATACTCTGGGAGGGTTCCTGGAACTCTCCATGGCTGTCAACTGCCCCTTCATGGGAGAGTCAGGTAAGCTAAAACAGAAGGGTAAGAGAAGCTATACTAGCATGTAAACATATTTAATAATTTTTTATTCATGTTTGCCAAGAGTTTGCATGGGTGAAGATCTTGAACCTAATTCAAACAGTGAGATGATTGATGAGAATCGCATTAAGATCGAGCCACTGGATCTATAACCAGAGCCCTACTCCCTTTTACCCCTGGAGTGCGCATGGCTGATTACCTCTGTTCAGCATTCTCACCATTGTCAGAGAGAAGGTTGGTGGAGATTCATTGTTAATATCTTGGAGCAATACTATGTCAAGAGCTTGCAATTTCTCATGGCTAGATGTACCTTATTTTGTTTTCGATCTTGTTGGTTTCTTACCTCTTACAATAGCAAAGGAGCACAATTATGGGAAGCCGTTCATGTCAAAATTACAGCTCCCCATATAGGACACCTCCTGAAATACATAGCGTGCTGCGAAATTAATATGACACAGGCCAGAATAAATGTACTAAGTCTCAATATAAATATGATACCTGGCAGAGTGAATCTGACTTGAACCAAAACAATTATGAAACCTGGCAGAGTGAATATTCTACTTAGTTATTCATATGAATAACTCACACTCCGAATTGAATAAGAGATATACTGAAATATATATCAATCATACTGAAATAAATATGTCCCACACTGTAAACAATAAAGCAATCACTGAAATAAACAGAATATTCATCAAAAAGAATGTGACATTTCTTGAAATGACTGACATATGCCAAGAGGAATCTGACTTACATTAGAATGAATATGACAGATTGAAATGAATATAAGGTACTGCAATTAAAATGTATTATTCTGAAAAGAATATAATGTGCAATGAACATTCCATTTACCAAAGTGAATATGATTTGCATTGAAAGAAATATGATACGCATTGACATGATTATGATATGTGTTGTAATGGGTATGATTTGTGTTAAATTCAATATGATGTGTTAATATGAATGAGACCTCCATTAAAAGGAATATGGCACATGCTAAGATGAATATGACATGCATTTGAATGAATATGAGCCCCTTCAAATTAACTCAACATATCCTAAACTGAATATGATCAATGCTAAAATAAAAATGAAACTTGTCAACATAAATATGTTATGTTTTGAAATTAATATGATACACACCGAAATGGATATTACATATATCGAATGGGCCCAATGTTGAAATGGATATGATCCATGTTACAAATATTATGTCAGGTGTTAAGGGGAATATGGCATCAATTAAAATGAATATGACATTCATTGAAAGCAATATGACACAAGATAAGATGATTATGAACCACTTTGACATGAATATGACATCATGGCCTGTAAATCAAATGCTACTGGTGGGCCTGCAGCACTGATTGTGTCACGCACATGAGTAGACCTGTAAACATGCCCAGACCTGCTACTGCAGTGTCTGAGTGGGTAGTTTTAAACTGCCATTTGAACCTGGCAAGTGCACCTACTTGTCAGGCCAAAACCTTCCCTTTTACTACAGGTAAGTCACCCCTAAGGTAGGCTCAAGGCAGCCCCATTTGCAATGTGCAGTGTATTAAAAAGGTAGGACATGTGCTGCTGTGTGTTACATGTCCTGACAGTGAAATACTGCTAATTTCGGTTTTCACTATTGCAAGGCCTGTATCTCCCATACGGTAACATGGGGATTGCTATGAAATATCTTCTAAGTGTAATTTCCCATTGGGAGCAGATAGAGATGTGGAGTTTGGGTCTCTGAACTCACTTATCAAAAATACATTTTTTGGTGAAGTTGGTTTTTAAATTGCAAATTTGAAAATACCACTTTTAGAAAGTGGGCATTTTATTGCTTAACCATTCTGTGTCTCTGCCTAGCTGTGGAATACACATCTGGGTCAGGATGACAGTTGGGCTGTTTGTGAGTTCACTCTAAACAGCCACATAAAGGGATCTGGGGTGTGCCATGCATAGCCTGATGGGTCTTCCTGAGCTAGAGTGGTGGGCGGAGCTGACACTTGCACCTGAATAGTCTGTGCCTGTCCATATACAAAGTAGTCTCCAACCTCCTGGAGTGTGTCTGGGGCCAGGGCAGGAATAGCAGGGTCTTGTGCACTAGAAAGATGTCTCTTTTAAATGTTCCTACTTCAAAGGCTAGAAATGGGTATACGTACTGGAGCTTTGACCCCACAAATGTATGCTGCTTGCTGCTTCTGTCCTGGGAGTGAAAGAACTGGACTTTGCTTTCTACATCCTGCTTCCAAAGGTTCCCTAAGGGTTTGGACTGAACTTGCCACCTGTTAAGAAGTCTCAGGGACATCAAAGACTTCATCTGCCAGCACCTGGGCTCTCTTGCTGAGAGTCCTGACTTACCAAGTGGTGCCAAATCCAGTTCAAGGGCACTTGGGAGTGAGTTCTGGTGCAACCAAGAAGAAACCATGTACATTGACTCCAGAGCCACTTCGCAATAGGTGCCACTGTCTGACTCTGTGCAGCTGTCTAGACCCGAGCCATGGTCTCCACTGAGTGAGACCGATGCCACAGGCCCGGCATCGCTGCAGTGCCTGCGAAGTCCCACCACAGCGTGAGTCCCGAGTGCAGTGTCACTGACGCTCGTGACACCCAACTCTGACTCCACCGCAGCACCTGTGGCCGGATGGTGCGATTGCGACACCGCGAAGTTGACACCTTGTGTCTTGACCTGCTGGATTCATTGACCCTATCTTGTCGAAAGGAACTGATGTCTCGCCACCGATGCCGCATCACCTCCTCTTCAACCGTAAGGAACTGACGCCTCCCTTTCCCAGTAGGAGTAAGGAACCAACACCACACTGACTTCAGTGACGCCTCACCTCCCTGACTCTGTGCAAAGTTTTTGTTTCCTCATTTTCCAAGGTACTGTACCTGGGGTCCGTGCGACTCCGTGACCAGCCATACTCTCACGCGAGTGGCGTCGGACTGTTGGGAATGACTCCGTCAAGACGTCGTGATAGCCCCAGTTGGAGCTATTGTGTTTCTAAGTGCCATACTAATATTTAGGGCCTGATTACGAGTTTGGTGGGCGGGCCGCCAGACTGCCATGGTGGCAGTACCAGAAAGACCGCTGCGCTGGTGGTCCACAGACCACCATAATATGATTCATACAGGCAGGATAATCATCCACCAAGCAAAAAAGGTAGACCGCTAGTGGCGGGGCAGCTTGGATTTCAGCAGTCTGACCTCCAGTGCCATCAGCACCATGGCCAAACACCAAGCCTACTGCAAACTCACAGTTGCGGTGGCGGTCAACCACAGCGGTCCACGTTCAGCAAAGTAACAGACAAGTGCACACTGGATGAATTCAGAACAACACAGCTGAATCACATTGGCCAAGTGGATACACCTGCAAAGGACACTATAAAACACACTCCTTCACAGACCACAATCCTTTGCACTGCCACTGCAGCACAGCAAGACAGACCACACATCATTTTCTCATTTTTTTGTCATTAGTCAGCCCTTTTCCCCCATCCCATTTTACACCTTTCACACACATCGTCTATTTTTTTCCCCATATTCACCTGTCTTGTTTACTTAGTCACTGTCACCCCCCATTTAATTTCCAGGCATGTCACAGGCCAAGAAACCATGATGTTCAGAGGATGAGTTGAGAGTCATGGTGGATCATTAGAGTAGAGCCACAGTTCTTTGGAGCCTAAGTCCAGCACACTCCTCTCAGTAGGGAATATAAAATGTGGGACAGGATAGTTGACGGAGTGATTGCTGTAGACACCATCCTGTGCACAATGGAGGAGATTAGGAAGAGATTGAAAAACATCAGGGACAAGGTTGTTTCTCTGGTCACTAGGCAGCAGCAGGAGGCAATGAAGACTGGCAGTGGCCCTCACAGTGCCCTGTTAAGACTCTTTCCCTAGGAGGGGAAGGTTTTGGCCATTCTGCATCCTCACGGCTTAACAGGAATAACTGGGGGAGTGGATTCTGGCAAGTCGCAACACAAATAATGTCACAAAACTGCAATGTTATGCATGCTCACAGCTTAGCTGTTGTCACTGTCTTGTTCGTGTCCCTTAACAAAATTCAATACCTAGAGTATCCGAGTTGTAACACTGTCAATCTGTATTACTGGATCCAATATCAGAGCTACCAAGGCCTATCACATGTCTTATGTCAGAATGTTGTGAGGAAATCTCACAATAACAAAAACACATTCCAGGTTTATGGTATGTCCCAAAATGAAAACTTATGCTCAAACCTAAATGCAGCCTACATACAGATATGTTATACCAAACATTTGTCAAGTGTTGGGGAGTAGATAGAATGACCTGACTGCAACTCCCAGTATGCACTGTTCCAGTAACTCTAAACACCAGCCCAGTGGTCACTTGTCCAAATACCCTTGTTTGTGAACTCTCAATTGAGGTGTACTCACTTGGGAGGATCCAATTTGTCAAGTGTGTATAGTAGAGGGAGTGATTGGACTGCAACTCCTTGGAGGCATTGTTTCAGTAACTCCAAACACCAGCCCAGTGGTCACTTGCCCAAAGACCCCTGTTTGTGAACTCTCAATTGAAGTGTTATCACCTGGAAGGATACCATTTGTCAACTGTGTGTAGTGGAGGGAGTGACCTGACTGCAACTTCCAGGAGGCACTGTTTCATTAACAAGAGTGATCTGACTGCAAAGCACAATAGGCCCGGTTCCAGTAACTCCAAACACCAGCCCACTGGTCACTTGTCCAAATACACTCACACTTTCCCAGCACTGTACCCCAGCTGATGTCAAAACTGCAACAAGAGAAGGCCTGACTAGTTGCTAAGTCACATCTGTACTGATTGTGTGTGAGCAATGTCAGGTGCTACAATCGTGAAGTGAGTGACTCATTGTTGCACTTATGTCCCGGTCCTTAACAGGAGACTTAGCAAATCCAAACCGTCCTCGGTTATTGATGCCGAATGAGTCTGCATGTGGTAGGCCACATGTCCATACATGCACAGGGAAGACACTTTCCGTACCCACCAGACCAGCCCTTTCATTGTCACGCAAGTGTATGGGTGAAGTCTGTACTATGGTAGTTGTCTGTAGGGACTGTGTGCATTGATTCAATTTTGCAGAGTGTAAATGTGTTTGTCCAGTCAGGCCTAAGGAGTTTACCCTTCAGAAACCACATTGGAATGTGGTGTTTCATTGTGGCTCACATCACAGTACATGTTGCTGGAGCAGGGTCTACCTAATGTTAGTAGGCTTGCTTAGTCATTGTAGACCTTGAGCAGGGTAGTGGATTAGTGTACAGATGAATCCAAAAGTGTGTAGTAATGTCCCTGTACTTATTTTCATGTGTGCTTCACACTTGTGGTATGTTGACAATTTGCCCAGTTTATGCTTGGTGTTTCTAACATGTGTGTGACACAACCATTTGGACAAAAACTTATGTTTGTAATCGCTTGATTTGTCTATTGCATCCACACAGGTAAACACCCATCAGAAGAAGGAAATTTGGAGAGCCATCACCCAGAAGATGCAGACCCTGGGGGTCCGTAGCCGGCAGAGAACACACTGTTGCAAGAGGTGGGAGGACCTAAGACTCTGGGCACGGAAGATCGCGGAGGTCCAGCCTGGGCTGTCCTCCCACCATGGGCGGGGCGCACGTTGGAGCATGAACCCCCAAAGGGCATGCATTCTGGCAGTGGCATACCCAGACCTTGATGGGCGTTTGAGAGGAGCACAGCAGCCACAATGGGGTGAGTACAGGGCATATTCCTGCCTGTCACATAACCAAGTTGATGTGTTAGGTTCTGAAATCTCCTCCTGATGACTGAGGATGGGCCATGTGTGACACACAAGGTGAGTAACTGTTTGTGTAGCTATGTAATTTGGTGAATACCTATGTGCCCTGCCTATTAGCCCAGGGACCTGGGACACAACTGAGTACAATCCATAAAAAATTGCTCTCCAGGGACAAAACAAAGCTGTGTACAGTGATCAATCAAGTAAGGTTTGTTGTGGTAGTGGGTCTAAATCATACACAACAGACCATTACTCCTCAGTGTTACAGCCCAAAGAAAAAAAAGTGGTGGATCACTGTCCTCAGCCATATGTCTGGCCAATTGAGTAAATTAGCATCTGCTCCCCAGAGGCCACTTGTTTTCAGTGTGTGACGAGTGCTGGTGCCTCACTACTGTCTGTCATGTGAAGGTGGCCATCATACATGTGATAGAGCATACATTGTTCTTTGGGTGTAGCTACAGATCAAAACTTTCCTTTGGTAAGTGGGTAATGTCCATTGACATGATTTGTGGCCTATCACTGTTGCCAAAATTCCTGTTAGCATGTGTCCCGTTCACTTTTGATAAAATGTGTACACTGTTGTTTCATGCATCATTTACCTGTGTTCAGGGGATGACTTCTGTATTCCCTCACATATATTTGCATGCCAGCTTGTCTTTGGAATTGGACATATGCAATGGGGCTACATTTCATGTGGTGCCACAGACAGGAGTGTGTCACGATTGATTGTTGGCTGACACATACCATCACCCTTCATTGCAGGCCATTTGGCTCCAGTAGCTTTGAGGTACATGACAGATAGGACTAGAGTTTTTACTCACAATATCCATTTTTATGCCATTGATGTGGCATCATGTGGCAAAGTGCACTGCACATGTGAAATTGGGAAGATTTGTTACCTGACTGTTGGCATGCATCATGGAGTGACTTGCAGTTATTTTGGAATCACAACCATTAATTCATTGACATCTGGGTTTGTGGGACCAACATTGAGACAGTGGTGTAGCATCCCATAGGGTAACATGTCAGGGACCTTCTACAAGTACTTGCAAATCCCTGGGCCTCTACAACATACAAAGGATTAATGGCATCTACTGATGCAATCAGACTATGTCATGGTAAAGGATGCCAAGTAGTAATCTAGATGTCCCTGGGGCTAGCTGATTCATTGTGTTGTGGATTTTAGAGACACATCTCCCTGACAATTTGCACATTTTGTTTACAGTATACATTTCCATGCCAAATATGTAGTATATCTGAGCAACATTAGTACTTACCTCCATGACTCCATTAGGACAATTTACACATGGTGAAGTGTGCATTGTTGATATGTTTCCAGTGTGACATGAGTACTTCCAGGTCACCTTCTTCAGGATACTGTACTGCTGTCAGCAACATGGCAGGAATTTGGACCATCATTTCTTATTTTTGGGGTATTGTATATGTGACAAAGAGATGTCTACATGACCTTGTGTGGGATCTGTTGGAATGAACCTGGCATTGGCCTACTATTGTATGACAACAGGTTTGCTCCAAAAGGCAAAGCATTGAATGTGATATGGTCTCCTACTTGTTCAATGGTTACTGAGATTGCACAACTTCACCCATGCAATTGGAGTTGTCTGAGATCCTGTTTTCCCTGTGAGCAACTGTTGACACTTCATGTGGCATGCATACATATGGTAATGTACATGTAGGAGCCACTTTGATGTAGTTTGTTTCTGGGGCCTACTTGACTTCATGGTAATGTTTGCTAATCACAGCTGTTGTTCAAATGTGATCATTAACATGTGGTGACCCTTTTCCCCTTTGCATTTGCAACATCATCCCAGGCAAGTGAAGGAGACAGGGTTCAACTAAGTGGGGAAACTTCTGGCCACAGTGCCTCCAGTCATGACACTAAGGACACAGAGGGATCCAGTGGCCCAAAGGGTGAGGGCAGTGCCACAGAGGACACAGGATCGACCTCGTCATCTTCATATTCTACCTCCAGTGGCCACTCCCAAGTGGTGCGGAACCCATCAGGACCTGCTCCTGTACCATCCGTGTCCGCCACCCCCAGTTCTATCACCACCCTCCCTGTTGCTTTCCACCCAGTTGGCCATGCCCACTCACCCAAGAGGGTTGGCGTCTCCTTTGCCCCAGCCACCGCAGCACCAGACTATTAACCTCCTGAGAAATATCTCTGTGGAGCAGATTGCCATTGTGAATGCCATCCATGGGCTGGCAGGCCAACTTCAGCAGTCAAATGCTTTCCTAGAAGGCATTCATAGTGACATGTCTGGCCTACAGAGATCTTTTCAGGCTCTGGCCTCCTCGCTGATGATAGTCATCCACCCCCCAATCCTCCCTCCCACCACCTCTCTCTTACCAATCCGAATTCCCTTTTCCCCTAATGGTCCCAAGCACACAGACACATCCGCATGCACCTACCTCAACACACACAAGCAGCAAACATTGATACAAACACAGCAAGACACACCGGCATGCAGGCACTCTGCATTCACCCACAGACACCACATCAGCCACCATTTCAACAGACACCTCCACCTATCCACACACCACATCCACCTAACCCACAGACACCACCACAACACCCAGTTACACATCAACCACGCCCACCATACACCCAGACAACAGCTCACAACCCACGGACCCTCACTCCTTAGACACCATGCCCCCAGAGACCACCACAACACCCACAGAGACATCCACCACATCCACCATTCCCACAGACACCACCCCAACAGACACACACACATCCACCACCCTGTCATCACCCAGCACCTCCACCTGCCAGCCTCCTTAAAACACACAAATGCCCACACACACATACACAATAGGCACCACCCAAACACAAGCATATCTCACACATGCACACACCCAAGGCATCAACACCCACAGACAAGCCCACCACTCCATCAACCTTCAAATCCCCAACCCCTTCTCATGACCCTACCTGTTTTCCAAAGAAGAGTATTCTTTTCGACCTTGCCCTTTCCCCTGTTACCTCCAAACCCCCTCCCAAACCCAAAAGGCCCCCACCTACAGCCCAACCCATCCCTTTGACATCCAGGTCCTCCCCTGTTACACCTGTTCCCCTGCAAGCACCCACATGCCCCCCCCCTTACAGGAAGACATCCACCCCCTGAAGAAAAAGCCCCCCTCCCAAGCCCACCCATCCCAAATCTGACCACACAACACATAAGGATGAGCTCTGAGGTGCCTGCCTGCCACTTGATACCCCATCCTGTGGTGGGTCCCTGGCTGCGATTGGAGTCTAGGTTGGGCACAGTAATGTGCATGGACTCATATAGAGTGGCCAATGGCCTTCGCTTTTCAGCATTTGAATTGAATAAACCCAAGCTGTTATTTTGTTGGGTGCACATTTGCCCTGCCATTACTTTTCTACCTTTATGATATTCCTGAATCACTTGTGCTGTATGGCTACAGTTGTGTGTGTTTCACCCTGATTGCTGATCCAGTTGCTCTTGTTTGCAATATCTGACTTAGTGGGCAGTGCTGGTCACCTAAGACAAGGGTTGATGTTTACTGTATGGATAAGTGGGTATTGATCCAGTTGGGGTTTCATTGCATTGTGTTATGTTTGCTAGGGTAAGTATTTCATCTTGTGTTGGCCAATGTCAGCATGTATGGTGTTAGATTTGTCACCCTAATATGGATTGTACTTTTGTCTCAAGTGTCGGAGGTAGAGTTTTGTTTGTCCACACATGGAGGGTGTTCAATTGTGGTAGCTTCCTTTGTATTTGACTGACGCTGTGTCCATTTTGATGTTTGTACCTTACAGCTACTTCATCTAGATGTATGGCCCATGATGTTGCTGTTGTGTGTACTTTCTTGACTTGCACTTACACATTTGGCAGATAGGCATGTCACTTTGCTCAAACATTGTTTGTCCCAGAGATACATGAAGGGCCAGTTCCTGTGCAAATGCATTTTAAAGGGCATGTGCACAGTGAAATGTGTCCCAGAGCAGCCTCCTTCCATGAATGCTCCTAATGCTGCCATCCCTATTCTGCAGGTATTGTTTGCATTGTGAGCTTTGGATATTTGTTTCAAAATCTATTGTGCATCCCATTGACCTTCCATTGTGTTGCAATGTGGGGGCTGTGTCAGTCCATCGATGAGCAGCACCTGCTGCAGGACGTGTGTGATGGGCTCCATGGCGGGACAGGACATGTAACACGGCCTGTAGGTGAGTTGCTTCCTTTAGTTCCTCAGTTTCCACCTCCTGGGATGTGGTGGCAGGATTGCCACGGTCACGTTGGTGGTAGGCAATATCATAATGTTTCCAACAGAAGCACTGGCTGCGTCGGCTTGTTTGGCCGACCTCGCCACCGCGGTGGTCTGCGCGGCCTGGTGGTGCCGGTGGGACATCAGCGGTCTTTCCTCTATGGGACTGCCAGCATCAAAATACGGTGGTCCAACAGCCAAGCAGATAGTGGTCAGATTGCCAAACTTGTAATAAGGCTCTTAATCTTTGAAATTTTTTATCTTTGCTTGTGCTTGTTGGATTTATTGTCGTTTTGGTCTTGCTTTCTTCAGATAAATATTGGCTATTTTTCTAAACTGGTGTGGAGTACTTTTGTGGTGTTTTCACTGTGTTACTCTGTGTGCGTGTAAAAATACTTTACACATTGTCTCTGAGATAAGCCTGACTGCTCATGCCAAGCTACCAAGGCTGTGAGCAGGAGTTATCTTAGCTGTGTGACTGCCTTACCCTGACTATAGTGAGGGTCCCTACATGTACTTGTAGGGTGCAAACCACTGCCAACTAGAGACCCCATTTCTAACACATCCATTTACCTCTACGCGCACATTAAAAAGTGTGTTATTTAGAAAAATACCTGTGTGATAAAGTACTGTGTGCCAAATGTAGAAATACTTACCTGCATTGTAAATGGATGCATGTAATGGATGCATGGTAAAGGCTGGTTCCTTGTTTTATATTCTGTTGTGTGGTGTATTCATTTCATCTAATTCATGTTAGTACATATCATACCCTTTGAGAATATGTCATATTACATTTAATATGTAATAATAATTTTAAAGCAAATCAACATAAGGTCAGTGCAAGCCATATATATTTAAACAGCGGTCATATTCATTTAAGCATGGCTTCTGTTCATTTCGATATATGCTTAATTTAGTTCAAAGCATGCTACATTTATCTCACAGTTTCATGTTCATTTCAAAAAGTGTCACATTCATGTTACAAAATGTCATATTAATTTTGATGTGGGCAATATTAATTTCACCAGTTGTCATATTCATTTCAAAGTGGCTTATATCGATCTTAGCATGTGTTATAGTCCATTCAATGAATGCCATTCATTTCAATGGATGTCAAATTCACCTTTACGCCTGTCATAATAATTTTTACACGAGACATAGCCATTCTAACATAGACCATATTCATTTCAATATATACAATAATTACTTTGCTGTGTATCATATCAATTTGAAAACAAAACATTTTCATTTTTACAAGTTTCATTTCAATTTCAGAATTGGTCATATTCAGTTTAAGACATGTTGACTTCATTTCAGTAGAGCTCATATTCGTTTCAATGCATGTCATATTCATCTTAGCATGTGTCATATTCCTTCCAATAGATGCTTCTTTCATATTAACACATCTTAATTTTAACATGAATCATATCCATTGCAGTAGATCGCATAATCATCCCAATGTATATCATATTACTTTCAATGCAAGCCATATTCATTGTGATCAATGTAATGATCATTTTAACATTACTCGTTTTAATTTAAAAACATGCCAAATTCATTTCAATGAAGGTCATACTCATTTCAATTCATGTCATATTCATTTTAACATGTTTTATATTCCTTTCAATCAATGTTATTTTTATTTCAACGGACGCCGTATTCTAATTAACACCTGTCATATAAATGTTAAGCTGCAACTTATCAATTTTAACATGTATCATATTAATTTGAATATCTGTCATGTCAATTTCAAGGCGTGCCATATTTATTTTAACAAATGTCATGAGTATTTAATCTTTGGTCATACTTATTTGAAGGCATGTCAGATTCAAATCAATGGGGTTACATTAATTTCAACACAAGACATATTAAATTATTTTCAATCATCTCATATTCCTTGCCATCTGGGTAATATTCATTTCAACACGATTCAAATTCATTGCAACATGTTTAATGTTCATTTCAGTATACATTATATTATTTTTGATGACTATTACTTTCTTTTCAGAATATGATATATTCATTTCAGTACCTTATATTCATTTCAATCTGTCATATTCATTTCAATGTATGTTATATTCCTCTTGGCATATGTCAATCATTTCACGGAATGTCCGATTCTTTTTGATGAATATTGTATTCTTTTATTTTTACAGTGAGGGCCATATTAATTTGAGTATGACTGATATATATCTCAGTGGATTTCTTATTCAATTTGGTGTGTGTGTTATTCATTTTAATCACTAAGTAGCATATTCACTCTGCCAGGTTTCATATTTGTTTTGGTTCAATTCAGATTCACTCTGCCAGGTATCATAATTATTTTGACACATAGTACATTCATTCTGGTGTGTGTCATTTTTATTTTGCAGCACACTATGCATTTCAGGAGGTGTCCTATATGGGGAGCTGTAATTTTGACATGAGCGGCTTCCCATACACAACGTCATCATACATAGACTGATTTCAGTATGCCTGTCTTCAATGCAGCTGGTTTTAAATGATTTCAGATGCGGGATTGCAGCGCCTTTGTGCCTCATTGGACAAGCACCAATAAACGCTGCTTTTCAAGAGTGTATTTGAACTCTGTTCATGATATTTAGATGAGAGCAGATTGCTAGTGGTGTTTACAGAAACATGGACATATTTATTGATTTTGTTGTAGACGTCTGTTATTTTATTCACCAACCTGACTTGCATGGTCTTTTTTAAATTGATTATGTATAAGCAATTTATTATGATAGTGTGAAAATGTTATGAGCTAATTACATATTGAAGGGAACACGGAAAGTAAAAAGGTCAGTCTGAGTGAGGTTGTCTGCTCGAAGTCAATTTCAAATGCAAACGTCTTTTTGGCTGTGTTGGTTTTGCAATTACAGCCAGTGAACAGCTGGGCTCTGCGGGATATTTATCGTATCCCACAAAGGAAGGCTATACGTACCCCTGCCAGGCTTGCAGTTGCAAAACACTGACCGATCTCCTTGGCAATAGCATGCTGTTCCGATACTGAGAGCAGGGGAAGAATGTTTGGTTTTTGAGCTCAAAGACATTTCCTAACTGGAAGAAAAACACCAGGGAATGTACGACTTTGTTATATTCCTATTTTAAAGTGGCTTACTGCTATTATTCTTAGTGCTGATTTTATGTAGAATGCATATGTACGTGTATTATAAAATATACCTAGTATTCTTTTACAAAGGTGATCAATTTCATTTTGAAACTCTTTTCATCTGTTTTTTTACTCAAAGTCTTTCAGTTCCTTCAGAGGCCTTCTCTTGTTTGAACTGCACTTAGCTGTGGAAAAATGAAACGTTCTCACAGGATTACAGGAAGTTAAGTGTCTATATTACAGTAGCAAAGGCACAAACGAAAAGGTTGCACATTCTTCTTGGTGGAAAATTAAAAAATACCTCGTCTGTTTCCTTGACATGGTTGAGGCTGCAAGCCCCCTTCTGTTCATCTTGTCAGATAATTTTTCGGATCAAGTGTTGCAAGCAGTTGAGGTTATCTTCAGAAAGTAAAATGCACAAAATATAAAAAGTAATAACACAGGTCTTGTCGAGTAGTCCACAACTGTTTAATTTGCCTAATTCATTGATGTGCTTAACTTCGCTGTGGGGATCAGATCTTTGGATATCGTTTCTGGTTAGACTTTTTTTTTCCTTTTCCGGATCAGCATTTTCTTTATCATTAATAAATATTCGTTTGGGTTATCTTCCTTATGTTTCCGATGTTCAAACTCATTTGACAAAACAAGAGGTCTAGCATTCTGCATAACGTCCTGTATTCACTACTCTGCAGCACCTGAAAGAACTCAGGGCCACATGTTCGAACGTCAGGTTTTGCGACTCGCAAATTGCGAGTCATAGCCATCGCAATTTGAGAGTCTCAAAACGTAATGTACAACAGTGTTAATGACAGTGTTTGTGATTCCCAATGGGTTCGCAAATGACCTCCCTCTTGAATATTCATGAGGGAGGTCGCAATTTGTGACTCCATTGGGAATGGCTGCCCTCACAGGGACGGTGTCATGCTGGAGACAGCAGACCACTATGTCTGTGACTGCTTTTAAATAAAGCAGTTTTTTTAGTTTTGTTATTTTAAATGCAGCCTGTTTTCCTTAAAGGAAAACGAGATGCATTTCAAAAACAAAAAATGAAAAAATATTTTGGCTGCCATTCATAAAGGGGAAGGGGTCCCACGGGGACACCTTCCTGTTTGCGAATGGGTTAGCACCAGTTTGAAACTGGTGCTAACTGCGATTTTTTTGCGACAGCATTTGCGGTCACAAAACAATCATACATAGGACTGTGACTCGCAATTAGGAAGGGAACGCCCCTTCCTAATTGTGACTCGCAATCCCTTTTTGCGATTTGGTAAATAGATTACCGAATTACAAAAATGGGTCTGTACATCCCAAAAAGCATTTTCCCTGTCCCAAACAGCCGGATTCGCCGTTTGTGATGTGGAAAATGCTTCGTACATCTGACCCTCAGACCCGTATTTATGGGCTTGGTGGGTCAGGGCAGCGCAGCACGTTATCTTGCTGAGCTGTTCTACGTCACAGGGAAACGATAGGAAGGTGCTGTGTTTATCCAATACGGTACATTCCTGTCATCTCCTCCTGTGCTTATGCCCTTTTGGCAGACTAGCACCAACGCAGAAGGCAGCACACTTAGAAAGAAGTAATAATTAGGAGAAATCAACATATTTTTCCTTATTATGTCTCTCCTGGGAGGCAGATCTTTTTGGCTTATTCCTGTGTTTACAAGTTATTGTAAATCTGGAAGTGCATCAAAATCTATGGCTGTTGTGTGGGATTTGTAATTCTGAAAATGCCACTTTTAGAAAGTTGTCATTTTCTCACTTTATCATTCTGTGACTTCTTCCTGTCTCTGAATACACATCTGGGATGGGTGACAGCTGGGATTTGTGCATTCCCTCCAGATAGCCACGTGCAAAGGGAAGTTAGGTGTGTCTTATAGGCCATCAACAATGTGAATGACCTTCCTGGGCAGGGTCAGAGGAAGGAGCAAACACACCTGAATAATCTGTGCCTGTCCCCCACAAAGGGCTGCATACGCCCTTGTAGTGAGTCTGGAGCCATGGCAGGAAGGGCAACTCTTTGATGTCTCCCCTACTTTAAAGGCACAACTGAGTATAAGAAGTGGACCTCAGACACCACCAAATCAGTACACTTCCAGACCTCTGGATACTCTGTCGGGAAGAAGGACTGCAGTGCTGCAGAAATGACTGTCATTCTGCTGGACTACTGCTCCACTGTGCTGGCCTGATGCCTGCTGCCCTCCTTTCCTGGTATTGAGAAGGACTGGACCTTAATCTCTCCACCTCAGAACCCGAGTGACACAGAGGCCCATATTTATACTTTTTTAGCGCCGCGTTTACGTCGCTAAAAAAGTATAAATATGGGCCAAAGTGCTTGGTGGCTTGCCTCCTGTTCTTCTGAAGTCTCAGGGACACAAAGGACTTTTCAGCTCACCTGTTACAGCTCCAGGTCCCATCTTCAACCATCTGTTGAACCTTACAATTAGTCTCTCCAATCCTGGGTCCCTGAAAATGGTTTTGTGGCTCTTGAAATCAAGCTTTTGGGCTCTTTATGAACACAAATGAGCCTGCTCGTACCGGAACAGCATAATTTGCAAGAGGAATCAGCTCAGGCTGCTGCAAGTTCATATCTCTGCACAGCAAGCATTGTCGCTCCCGACAGCAAGGCTACAGTCTTCCAGTCCCTGACTCCCCACCAAATCTTCACACCCACCGACCACTGCCAGAGACCATCTCCTTGCTTTCAGGAACCTTCCCAGCTAATGGTACTCTTGGCTCAACTTTGAAAAGGTAACACCTTAGTGGGATTTATCTGGGACTGTATCCAACCCATGAACCATCTTGGTTGGCCTGAACGTTTGGATTTCACCTGGTCTAGTGTGACCAGATAGCCCCAGTTAGCACTTGTATTTGCTTTGCGCCCTATATGGCATTGTAATCTTTAAAAATTCATACCTTTACTTCTACTTATTGGATTTTTGTCTTTTTGTCTTGTTTTACTCATAAAACTAAGATCTATATTTCTAGCCAGGTGTTTTTTGTGTGGTGTCTTCACAGTTTTACTGTTTGAATTGTTATATAAATATTTTACACATTGCCTCTTAGGTTAAGCCTTCCTGCTTTGTGCCAAGCTACCAGAGGCTGAGCACAGGTTATTTCATGGTGTGTATCTGACTTATCCTGACAATGATTGTGGTTCCTGCTTGGTCAGGATGCATACCTCTTCCAGCCAGAGACCTATTTTCTAACAGTGCACATCAACTGGGGCCTGTGAGATATAGCCTCAGACAATATTTAACTGATAATAGATTGTATTGAGTATGAATTTGTGGCTGGTCTGCTCTGAACCTGTCCATGTGCGCAAGAGTTCAAGTCATCAAGATGACTGTAATTGCCAAAGTCACCTACATTTTCAGTATACTGCCCATTTTCATACCACATCCTGCCTCTGGATTGTTCTGTGATCTATTTCTCAATTCATTTGGAATTTGCATAAACAGAGACTGAAGGGAGATGAACTCCACTCCTCCATGAAGAGGGGGTTGGATGAACTCCACTCCTCCATGAAGAGGGGGTTGGCCTCTGTGGCCAACATTGTCCACACCTCTCAATACTTATGGAATCGGGCCCATGGAATGATACATGTTCTGAGCTGTTTTCATTCTAAAGCATCAATATGGAGCAATGCAGTCATTACCATATTGGGAAGAAATTCACTGGTCCAGATGGATTGCACACAACATTTGTTGTGTCGATGACCTGGTCTCCAAGGGCTCTAAAGACATTTCCTGACTTGCAACAAAAATTTGACACCAAACACTTCCAGCTATGGAAGTATAATCACCTGTCCCATGCCTTGTCTCTCATCCTGGGAAGAACGCACATTGACCTACCCAACTCCCCCACTGCTAAATACATCAATACCTTGAAAAACTTTGGAGGAGTTATCACAGAATTTTGTGCTACACTGATTGACCACTGCTGCTCCTCTCATACATCAAGAATAGTATGGTGATCATTATGACATTGGCGGTGAGTGATAAAGTGGCTGTAATACCACCAACAGGCTGGCGGTAATTGCCGCCAAATTATGACCATGGGGGTGATAACTTCCATAGTCAGCCAATGTACCACACATAACACTAAGGTGTAAACACCACTGACTACGGCAGCAGCCATCAACAGCCAGGAAGAAGACAAGGTACTGCCCACCATATTATGACACAGTACACCGCCACGATTTCCGGGGCGGTACCAATGCCATCAAAATCCTGGCGGGAACACAACACAGAAGAGCAAAGGCTCACCCTTAGAGACATAGAGAAGATCAAAGCTGCCATGAAACCAGAACTGCAGGTCTTCCTGATGCTTTTCTGCTCCACCTGGAACACCAATGCCGACAAAGACGACAACAGTGGGTACATCCGACTAGCACACAAGGGAGGGAGGAAAAGGAGAGTGCCCCACACACGCACAACACACACCATACACACAACCAGCTGCAGATGAAAAACAGTGTCAGAGGACACACATCATAATAATGCAAGGCCAACAGTAAGGCAGAATTGAAGATGTATTCACATGACAACAACCACCATTAGTACCGAAGTGACAAATATTATACATAAACCATTGTCCAGAAAGGACCAATGCCCAGTACAAAGTACAAAAGGCCCACATGGCCACAGGGCAGTGTCCAAGCCCCAACTTCATCCTGACATTCATCGCAACAAACTGTGCAGGGGTAACATGTTAGAAGTGGGCAGGCACCTCAGGAGGACCAGGGGTGGAGGGCATTAAGCTGAAGTGAGGAATGCGCCCACTGGTTCTGGAGGGAGATCCATGCCCATTTTCCGATGCTGGGGAGTGCAAGGTCATAGTCTCTAAAGTGGGGAACTCGCCCCCTTGTGTGGAGGGCTCCATGCCCATTTCCCAATGCTGGGGAGTGCAAGGTCACAGTGTGTGAAGTGGGGAACTCGCCCACTGCTTTTGGAGGGGGCGTATGCCCATTTCCCAATGCTGGGGAGCGCAAGGTCACAGTCTCTGAAGTGAGGAACCTGCCCACTGCTTTTGGAGGGGGCTCCTTGTACAACAGTTCCTGGAGGAAATGGTATGGGGTGGCAGCTTTACCTAGAGCTAGGGTGATCCCAGAGGTGTCTGCCACCACCAGGGAGTTCCCATTGGAGGAGGAATCAGAGTCAGTGTTGTCACCTCTTGTCTCCGCCGTGGTGCTCCCCTCGCCCTCTGTTCACTCAGCGTCAGTGGACTCTGCCTCCTGGGTCCTGTGGGATGCAGCTCCCTCAGTCACTGGTGCCCCTACTCTTCCACGAGATGATACTAATGCACACATGGACAGGATGACCGAAGAAAAAATTGGGGGCAAGAGAAAGGGAACACTAGGTCAATTACAGCACCAACACCACAATTGCCATACACATTACCATCACACACAGGGTTCAGGATTGAGCACTATTCACCACACTGGAAATCAATTGGCTAGGTGCCACAGCAAGATGAGGGCCAGACACTGCCAACAGCACCCCTCCTGTGACCCACTAAGCCCTGTCTGACATGGAATACAACCTAGCTAGGTTTCCTGAATTTGCTATACTCCCATTACCCTTGAGCTGGGTCATGCTGCAATGTCTGACCTGGCATTAAGGGGCACCCTCTGACTCACAACCACCACCTGGATCCCAGGCCACCTACCAATGACTGTAGTTACGCCCACTGTACTCACCCCCTTGTGACTGCTGTGATACCCTCAAGCGGCCATCCAGCTCTGGGTAGGCCACCATCAGTATGCGGGCCATCAGCGGGGTCAGGTTCCGAAGGGCACCCCTTCCTCATTGGGAGGCCATCCCCAGCTGGGCCTCCGCGGTCTTCCGTGCCCAGCATCTCAGGTCCTCCCACCTTTTCCAAAAGTGGGTGCTCTGGCTGCTGTAGACCCCCAGGGTCCGCACGTCCTTGTCAATGGCACACCAAAATGACTTCTTCTGATAGGCGCTGACCTGCAGAGGTAATACAGACCGAAGGACACCATTACACATCCATTCCAGCCTGTCACATATATGGCCACAAATCCCATTCCCATCTCCATTGATATTCATATAACCCGGTACCCACCATGTACACTACCAACAGACATACCACCCCACAAATTACACGATGCTTGTGCACACATCTCCATGCAACCTTGGTACATGTATCGTGACCAAGGTGTACACAGCTCACACAGCAGTCCATACTGGGGTAGGACCCATTCCACCAAACACTCCACCTCCTCTGAAGTGAAGGCAGGGGCCGTTTCCCCGGTCACACGGGCCATGGTAGGTTTGAGACACATGTCACAGCAGCACAGGCAGTGTAGGTGTTGTCCTGTGGAAAGTCAGGAATCAAGTGAGGATTTAGATAGAAAATGGCGGTCATGTCCGCAGCGGTGTACATCGTCACCGCCGCAGCTTATCTCCATTGGCCACTGTACTCCATAGAGCCCCATATTAGCCAACGAGGAATTGAGCGGGCGGTGCAAGACCGCCTTCTGCCACGATGCCAAGCATCGGCAGAGTTACCTCACTTCCATACTATCCCTACATACAGGCCAGGCGGTCGCAATTCAATGGTGGTGGACAACATTCAGATAATCCATAACTGCGTCATTGCTGATGATTGCACATACATTGCCATTCCCACTGTCCCATCACATTAATGCTCTATGTACACTGAGGTGGTGGTTCCAATGTTCAAATTGTGACAGCCTACTCACTCTTGTGTTCCTTAGATACCTACCACTGCGGATGAATAGGAGGAGGAGACAAGTCCCCATGTACAGACCCCTTGTGGACTTGGCTACACTGGAGGAGAGGCACATAATACTCACCCATAGACTGGACAGGGCCACAATCACAGACCTGTGTGCCCAAATGGAGCCTGATCTGATATCAGCTATCCATCATCCCACTGGGATTCCTCTTCTTGTGCAAGTCCTATCAGTGCTCCATTTCCTGGAAACTAGTTCTTTACAAGTGACAGTGGGCTTGGCAGCAGAAATGTCACAGCCAATGTTCTCAATCGTGCTGGCAAGGGTTCTGTCTGCCTTGGTCAAACACATGTGCAGCTACATCGCTTTCACCCATGTGGAAGACATGGCAACTGTGAAGGCAGGATTCCATGCAATGGGACATACACCAAATATTGTTGGGGCAATTGACGGAACACATATTGTGTTTGCCCCCCCCACACACACACACACCAGAAAGCACAGGTGTTCAGGAATCGGAAGAGTTTCCACTCACTCAATGTGCAAATTGTGTGCCTGGCGGACCGGTACATCTCCCACGTCACTGCCAAGTATCCTGGGTCGGTACATGACACCTCTGTTCTGAGGAATAGCAGCATCCCACAGCTGATGGCACAACTACAGAGGCACAGAGTGTGGCTAATAGGTGAGCCTGAGTGCCCACCAAATGTATGTCAGTGTATGCCTTCTGGTGTTAACCCCATACCATTGTGTAAGGCTAATGTTTGTCCCTCAATACTTGCAGGTGACTCAGGCTACCCAAACCTATTGTGGCTCCTGACCACTGTGAGGAATGCCAGGACAGGGGCTGAGAATCATTACAATGATGCACATGGGCTAACCAGGAGGATAATCGAAAGGACCTTCGGCCTCCTTAAGGCCAGGTTCAGACGCCTGCATCTGACAGGTAGATCCCTATGCAATTCACCCAAGAAGGTCTGCCAGATAGTAGTGGCACACTGCATGTTGCACAACCTGGCCCTCAGATGACATGTGCCTTATCTGCAGGAGGAGGAGAAAGGAAATGCCCAAGTGGCAGCAGTGGACCCTGCGGACTGTGAGGATAAGGATGTGGACAACAGAACATCAGTTAAACGTCAATACTTCCAATGACACACAGGCGAGACAGTGTAACTGACTATTCCTCTGACTATTGTTTTATCTGTGTGGCTGTGGCAGGATGGCATTCACTTCCTTTGCATCTCTACTTACTGTCACCAATGGTTTCTCATTTTGCTACCTGTCATTAATTGTATGCTATCACAGTTTTCAGAGCATTTGCACATGATGTGACTGTTTCCATAAATGCACATTTTCATCACATTAAACAATATCAGTCAAATTGTGTTCAAGGGTATTTATTGTAGTGCAAATAATTGACGGGAAAGTACAATGGAATCGGGTGATGGTAGAGGAAAGTCCAGGGTGTGGTTCCATTATGTTAGTACCACAGGTCCAGTGTCCAATGGCCATAAGAAGGGGAGCAAAAGAAGTTCAGGACAAGGTGACAGGGTAGGACACAAGGGGGACATTAAGAAGGTTCTTATTTCCTGGCAGTGGTCTTGGTCTTGGCAAGTGTCTGTGCCTTCTCTTTGGGTCGCAATGAACGTGTGTGGGGTGGTTCACCTTCTGCAGGGGGAGGGGTGCTGGTGGCCCGTGGGTCCTGTGGCGGGGCCTCCTTCCCACTAGCTGCAGCAGACGTGGAGGGCTGGACAGTAGGCTTGCTAATGGTAGGGGCCGTTGGTGTGCTGTCCATTCCTTCATGATGTTGGCCATGTCTGCCAGCTCCCCTGCTATGGAGATCATTGTGGTGTTGAGGGCCTGCAAATCCTCCCTGATCTCCAGATGGTGTTCCTCCTACAGCCAGTTGTTCTCCTGCATGTTGCTAAGGATCTGGCCCATCTTGTCCTGGGATTGTCTGTAAGCCCCAGGACATTAGTGAGTGACTCCTGGAGAGTTGGTTCCCTGGGCCTGTCCTCCCCCTGGCGCACAGCGATCCTCCCAGTGTCCCTATACCCCTGTGCCTCTGTTCCCTGAACGGTCCCCCCATTGCCACTGACCCCAGGACCCTGATTGTCTTGTGGGTGAGGTATAGACTGGGGTCCATGTACAGGTGAGCACACTGATGATTGATGTGTCCTGGGTACAGATATGTGGGGACGTTGGGTGGGTGCTGTGGTGTTGGAGACTGATGGAGGTGGCTCTGTGGTGGACTGTGAGTGGGCTGGGGTGTCCGACTGACCAGTGGTCCCGGTAGTTCATCCAGATCCTGAAGTCCGGAGTTACTGTCATCACTGTGGGCATCTTCTGTTGGGGGACTGGCTAGATGTGGCACCCCCTCTCCGCTGAGATTGGCTGGTGCACCTGTGGGGATATAAGTGATGTATTATGCCTCATGTTCGTGACAATTGTACATCCCTGGCTTCCCCTCTATCGTTGCTGTTGCCGTGCCACCTTTATGTGTGTGGTGATGTATTGTGGGCTTGTTAGTTCTCCATGATGTGCATGCTTTTGTGATGGGTGTACATGCAGGCATGGGATGGCTGTCAATGCAATGGTATATCATGCATGGCTAGGCATTGGGGTTAGTCATATGTGCAGGTGCAGTGTGTGGGATGTAGTGGAGTGATGGGAGTGAGGGTGAGGGGGTGTGATGGCATGCAGGTATGGGGGTGATAAGTAGTAAATATTGACTCACCAGTGTCCAGTCCTCCGGAAACTCCAGTGAGTCCCTCAGGATGCAGTATTGCCAAGACTTGCTCCTCCAATGCAGTGAGCTTTGAGGGAGGAGGTGGGGGTCCACCGTCAGTCCTCCGTATGGCGAGCTGGTGCCCTGCTGCCACATAACGTACCTTGCCTGTACGTTGTTCCACCTCTTCTGATATACTCCCTTGTTCTTGGAAGCTGTCCCATAGCGTTAACCCTGTTCATGATTTTCCACCATAGCTCCATCTTCCTGGCAATGGATATTTGCTGTACCTGTGCTCCAAACAGCTGTGGCTCTATCCTGACTATTTCCTCCACCATGACCTCAGTTAAATGGGGGTGCCTTAGTGGGGACATGGGTATTTTGTGGTGTGTGTTGGTGGGAGGGTGTTGAGTAATGTGTGGGGATATGGGGTGTGTGATGGATGTGAGTGTTTGTGGTATGTGTGTGTAGTTGTCTCAGTGGTCTTGTTTTCAGACTGGTGGCAATAATTGGTGTTCATAAAGAGCTGTGGGTAATGTGGGTGTGTGGTCTATGGTGCTGTGAGTGGGTGGGTGTGGTGTGCATATGAGTGTCATGTGTGTGATTTCTGTTTTGGCCAATGTAGTGTTATTTTGTATTTGGGTGTTCATTCTGAGTGCACCAGTGTGTACTGCCAATGTTTTACTGCCGTTGAATGTCCGCCATGGTGATTCGTAGGTCATAACGTGGTGGGCATTGTTTTGTTGGTGTAACGGTATGGGTGTTGGTACTAACACTTTACTGCTGACCTTTGGTCTGGCAGATTTGTGTATGTGGCTGTATTCTGTCGCATTGGTGTATGTGTCTCATAATATGGCGAATGGATATCTGCCACTGCGTCGGTATGTTGGCGGCTATCACCACAACAGTAAGCGGCATTTACCGCCAATGTCATAATGAGGGCCTATGTGCTTAGTTGAAAACATGTTTCAACACACAATTTCTGGAGGATGACTGGGATACTCTCCTGTCTGATTATAACAAGAATCGCTGCTGGTTTTGTTTCCTGGCAAAATTATGTGGAGCTTTCCTCAGCATGAACTCTCATTTTTAAAAATCTGAAGGGGCTCATGGGTGCCATTGCCTTCATCCTTGTTTCCCTTTGAGAAGGACTTCTCCCAACCCCTTTAGAGTTTTCCCTTCCCAACTTCATTAACGTTTTCTACTCTTATTCTGTAAGGTTCACATCTTGTTGTTTACTGTCCTGTATTTTTTACCCCGTAACGACTAAGTTAATAAAGAATTGAAATACAGACCTTTATCTGAAGCTGACCTCCAACTTCTTCATCTGTGGATGCTGCAAAAAACTCAAATCCTGGAAATACATTAAACCCTCATTTATGCATGTAATTCTTCCCCCCAAATGGTTTGTTATGAATTCTTTGAAATTTGATATCAAAATTGTTAGAAATGGGGTCTTTGGTTGGCAGTCAGGTTACCCCCTGTCCAAGCAGGGACCCTCACTCTAGTCAGGGTAAGTCACACACAATCCAAATTATCCAGGGCTCACCCTCTGGTAGCTTGGCACTGAGCAGTCAGTCTTAACTTAGAAGGCAATGTGTAAAGTATTTGTGTGATAAATCATACAATAACACCATATAGCACGACAAAAATACACCACACAGTGTTTAGAAAAACAGATAATATTTATCTGGATAAATGCTGGTCAAAACGATTAAAATGCAATAAGTAGATGTTGAGATATCACTGTAAAAGTTATATAAAGGGGGTCATTCCGACCCTGGCGGCCGCGGATGACGGAAGCACCGCCAACAGGCTGGTGGTGCTTCCCTGCCCATTCCACGGTCAGAAAACCGGGTCCGGTGTCCCCGGCTGGGCGAATCCGCCATGGCGGCGCTGCAAGCAGCGCCGCCATGGGGATTCTGACCCCCTTACCGCCAGCCTGTTTCTGGCGGTTTACACCGCCAGGAAGAGGCTGGCGGTAACGGGTGTCTAGGGGCCCCTGGGGGCCCCTGCACTGCCCATGCCACTGGCATGGGCAGTGCAGGGGCCCCCTAACAGGGCCCCAGCCTGCTTTTCACTGTCTGCCTAGCAGACAGTGAAAAGCGTGACGGGTGCAACTGCACCCGTCGCACACCTGCAACACCGCCGGCTCCATTCGGAGAAGGCTTTAGTGTTGCAGGCCTCTTTCCCGCCGGCCCAGCGGGAAAGTTGAAATGGCACCAGCGGTCTTTTGACCGCGGTGCGGCCAAATGGCGGTTCCCGCCAGGTGGGCGGCAACCGCCGCCCGCCGGGGTCAGAATGACCCCCAAAGTGTCTTAGGTCTTTGCAAAACAACTAAATGTCTCTTAAAAACAATAAAGGTCTCTTGCAAGCACAAAGTACCTGGTTCGCGTTCAAAACAGGGAGGTGTGCGTCGGATTCACCCCTTCGTACACCGACTTGCATCGTTATTTTTCACGCAGGGGAAGGCTTTGCGCCGATTTCTGGTGCCCGGATTTGGTTCCTCTTTGGGTTGCGAGGTTTTCTGGTGCCCCAGAGTCTGTGCGTGTAATCCTGGGCTTGCGGAGCAAAGTCACAAGCGCTGCGTCGATCCAGTGGCCGTTGCGTGGAAATTTCTCCAGCACAGCAGGCGCTGCATCGATCTTCTCCTTGCAAAGTCAGGCTGCATCCTTCCGGTTTGGCATGCTGTGAATTTCTCACCGCGGGCAGGCTGTGCGTTGTTTTTAGCAGACTGTGCATCACATTTTCACTGCACAAGGAGTCCAGTTGCAGGAGTGAAGTCTTTTTGGTCCTGAGACTTCAGGGAACAGGAGGCAAGCTCTATCCAAGCCCTTGGAGAACACTTCTCAGCACAGCCAGGGAGCACCAAGGCAGCAGGGCAACAGCAAGGCAGCAGTCATTGTTAGAAAAGCAGTCCAAGTGAGTCCTTTTGGGCAGCCAGGCAGTTCCTTTTGGCAGGTCTGGTTCAGGGATTCTTCACCAGCAGGTTTCTTGTCCAGACGTGTCTGTGAGGTAGAGTGTCTACCCCAAGAAGTGTCTAAAGTCTGTGGTTTTGGGTGCTCTTCTTATACCCATTTTGGCCTTTGAAGAAGGCTTACTTCAAAGGAAAAGTCTCACTTGTTTGTGAAATCCTGCCTAGCCCAGACAAGGCCTCAGACACACACCAGGGTGTTGGAGTCTGCATTGTGTGAGGGCAGGCACAGCTCTTTCAGGTGCGAGTGACCACTCTTCCCCTCCCTCCTAGCACAGATGGCACAGATGGCTCATCAGAATTTGTTGGCTATACTCCAGCCCCCTTTGTGTCACTGTCTGGAAAGAGGTGCCAACAGCCAAACTGTTAAACTAACCCAGATAGAGAATCCACAAACAGGCAGAGTCACAAGAATTGTTTAAGCAAGAAAATGCCCACTTTTTAAAAGTGGCATTTTCAAACACACAGGGCCTGATTTTAACCTTGGCGGACGGCGGAGGCCGTCCGCCAAGGTTCCGCCGCCAAATGACCGCACCGCGGTCACAAGACCGCAGCGGCCATTCTAACATTTCCTCTGGGCCGGCGGGCGCTCTCCAAAAGAGCGCCCGCCGGCCCAGAGGAAATGCCACTGCAACGAGGACGCCGGCTCAGAATTGAGCCGGCGTAGTTGCAGGGGTGCGACGGGTGCAGTTTGCACCCGTCGCGTATTTCAGTGTCTGCATGGCAGACACTGAAATACTTTGCGGGGCCCTCTTACGGGGGCCCCTGCCGTGCCCATGCCATTGGCATGGGCACGGCAGGGGCCCCCAGGGGCCCCGCGGCACCCCCTACCGCCATCCTGTTCATGGCGGGTTTCCCGCCATGAACAGGATGGCGGTAGGGGCTGTCAGAATCCTCATGGCGGCGGAGCGCGCTCCGCCGCCATGAAGGATTCCCCGATCAGCGGTAAGTCGGCGGGAGCCCGCCGACTTGCCGCTTCTGACCGCGGCTGAACCGCCGCGGTCAGAATGCTCGTGGGAGCACCGCCAGCCTGTTGGCGGTGCTCCCGTGGTCGGTGGCCCTGGCGGCCACCAGCCGCCAGGTTCAGAATGACCCCCACAGTCTCAAAATCAACTTTACTAAAAGGTGTATTTTTAAATTGTGAGTTCAGAGGTCCCAAACTCCACATGTCTATCTGCTCCCAAAGGAAAGCTACGCTTTAATCATGTTTTTAAGGCAGCCCCCAGGTTAACCCATGAGAGAGATAGGCTTTGCATCAGTGAAAACCAAATTTGGCAGAATTTCACTGTCAGGACATATAGAACACATTAGTATAGGTCCTACCTTAACCATACACTGCACTCTGCCCATGGGGCTACCTAGGGCCTACCTTGGGGGTGTCTTATATGTAGGAACAGGGAAGGGTTAGGCCTGTCAAGTGGGTACACTTGCCAAGTCAAATTTACAGTTTAAAACTGCACACACAGACACTGCAATGGCAGGTCTGAGACATGATTACAGGGCTACTTATGTGGGTGGCACAACCAGTGCTACAGGCCCACTAGTAGCATTTGATTTACAGGCCCTGGGCACCTCTAGTGCACTTTACTAGGGACTTACTAGTAAATCAAATATGCCAATCATGGATAAACCAATCAATGGTACAATTCACACAGAGAGCATTTCCACTTTAGGACTGGTTAGCAGTGGTAAAGTGCTCAGAATTCCAAAGCCAACAAAAACAGGTAAGGATAAATAGGAGGAAGGAGGCAAATCCATAATAAATACCTGTCATTTTACAAAAAAGCTAGTCTATCAAAGTATTACTGCCAGTCACAACAACAACTTCTCCCCAATGCAACCTCAACTCGGCAAATAGAAAAGGTTAATTCTAGCCTCATTGTCTTTAATGAAATATCTCCACCACCAAACCAAAGTTTGGAGATTCACTGTTTCATGACAAGGCAGGAGACTGCCATTATGAATGCACAGAGCTTTCCAAAGCATAGTGTGACACATGCTTCATAGGCTTAAAATACTATAGTATTATACTGTAACATTAAATACTAAGCCAATCAAATACTTTAAAAATATCTTCTAACCTTCCTGCTGAAAAATATACCATACTCATCACAGAACCTCACAACAAATGAGCTTTGAAAAGTCGTATCCACACCAGGTTCCTGCATCACCACCTTAGCCCATCTCGTGATGGTAGAGATAGAAACTCCATCATATGGTTTCACATAATAAATAAATCATTGATCCTGCTTTAGTATTATCTAGCAGTCATTACTCATGTTTCTTCATACAAATCTTCTCCATACCTGAGGAAATACAGCCTGATAATTTCTGTGTGTTCTCTGTGTGAAAGAATCTATAGGAATATGTTTTCTTTGAGAAATGGGCTCCACCCTGAGTCTCACTATCTGAGTATCAAGCACTGTAAGATCTGCTATAAAGGATTGGAAGTGCAAACCATCACTGCCTGCTTTTTAAAATAAGTTCAGCTGCTACGCAGCTAGAGTTAGAGGCTCTCCCACTAATAGAATTGGTGACGGATCTTAAAAATAATTAATCAATAATTTCTGATAAAGAGTTTTCAGTACATCTGCTCAGTCTGGAGATAGGTAGGGCTATAGGATAGCTGTTTAAGTAGTATGCAACTAGGGAGATTGTATCCTATATTCTCAGTAGAAACTTCTCTTTACCCCCTCCTCCGACTCAGTTGTGCCAAGTAAAGGGGATTTTGTATGGCTAACCTGTAACTTAACAGGTGTCTGTGCAAAGGCAGCCTGTTGAAGAAGGGACCCATTATGGATTGGTTGTGACAGAGCCAAAGAAAATGAAAGGGTATTAATAATGAAAGCAGGTACATCTATCATGCTTCACTGGTATGGGTAGTGGTCGTGGTCTGTCCAGTACAGAAACAATCTGCAAAAATGCAATCTTGTCACAGTTAAGCATAGAAAGGAGCATGACTCACCATTCCTGTGGTGAATCAGGATACAGAATTCCGATCTGTCCTTAATTTCTATCTGCACCCCTTGTCACACTTCAAAATTCATTATTTTTCGTTGACTCAGCTCCTAATTAGATTCAAGACCTTGCCACTGAATTGGGCTACTTGCTAATAATTAAGGGCCTGATTTAGATCTTGGTCATAATGGTCCTGACGTTGATTTTCCATCAGATTTCTTGTCCTCCGTCTTGGTGGTCCACCCGCTCTATATAGATGTTCGCGGGCCCATAGATAAAAAACTGCAGATGAACTGCCGTCATGGCCATAAATCTCCACAAGCGTTGATCGTCCCATAGGCAAAAGTTTATAGCAGCAGCACTTTTTCCGCAGAGCCAATCATGATGTGTCATCCCACCTACGTAACTGTGGCAGCTAAACCTCCACAAATGGGTTGGAGGATTGGGAGGGAAAAAAGAACAAAGCGTACCTTTTTTCTACGTTTCCTCATTTCCTGCCAATGATGAACCAGGTCATACAAGTACTGCCATTGCTGATGCCTCTGGACCAAGATGAAAATCAACCCCGTCAGCTCTGGAACAGATGGTAAGTCACTGTATCAGCTGTCATCCTCAGAATTGTCGGTGTACATTAGCAGTGAACTCGGGCATTTAAAAAAAAAAATCCTTGCAACCATTAGTACAGTGATGTGCACTGCATATGCCTGTAATGTTGTTGTTTGAAACAAATGAAAACACAAACCTCAATGTATTAGTAACACCCACCAATCTTGTGCTAACTGTCTTCAGGGCAATGGACACCTACACAAAAAGTCACATCAATCCCAAACCAAAAAGTGTCCATGCAAGTGTGTTAAAAAATTCACCCAAAACTACCATAACTGGTACATAAACTAATTTGAACTACATAAACCCAATATAAAGTAGCAATTACACTAAACAGTGCTACAAGTGAGTGTACACAGAATGTACAACCAATGTTAGCTTGAAACTCCAAATCTGTTAGAGATGTATGAAGGGCAGATGCCCCCTTGGTCTGTGTAATATGTCAAACATTAGATGTGTTTTTATTCTAAAGCGTATAATGCATGTATATTAGTAACAAAGCATGTGAAAATAAACACACATGCATTCTCCAGGCAAAATAAGAGAAACATGCACATTTGGTGTAAGTTCCCAGCAATATGATGAATGCTTGCACCAAAAATAACATGTTGATCACAAATGTACAACACAAATGTATGCATCTAAAAAATCTCTGAAAAATAAAAGCTGTGCTTGTCACTGTCAGAAATGAAGGTAAATGCATGGTACACACATAAGCAGAAATTACATTAACAGCAAACAATTTGTAACAATTACCAATATAATGCCAGGGCAAAGGCATTGTAAGGAAAATCAATCGTTTATCACAAATTGAGAAGCCTCTCTCAATATATATTGTTCTGACAAGAAATGTCATCTCAAAAAGCTTCTTTTCAAGAGGCCTAATTCTGGGTTGCATGCCCGCAGCTTGCCTCCTACTTACACTACCAATTACAACCTCCCCAGGAACTGGAATCTATTAGGACCTTAATGAACTTTCAACAGAGGGTTTGGGTTTCTTTGTGAGTGTCTGTTGTATGTTGTTTGGATGAGGGTGAGAGTTTGTGAACAGTGTGTGTAATGTTCAATGTATGTGTTTGCGTGTGTGGCTGGGTGTGTTGTGGAGGTGATGTATGTGGTTGTGGTGCCAGGGGAGTGCTTGTGCATTTGTATGTGATGATGGTTGTGGATGTTTGTGTGGTGGTGTAGGAAAGTACCATCTTGCCTGGCATCTTACCCCCATTTTTACTGTATATATGTTTGTTTTTGCTTGTGTCACTGGGATCCTGCTAGCCAAGACCCCAGTGCTCATAAAGTGTGTCCTGTATGTGTTTCCTGTGTAGTGCCTAACTGTATCACTGAGGCTCTGCTATCCAGAACCTCAGTGTTTATGCTCTCTTTGCTTTGACAATTGTCACTGCAGGCTAGTGACTAATTTTACCAATTCTGATTGGCACACTGGAACACCCTTATAATTTCCTAGTATATGGTTCTTAGGTTCCCAGGGTATTGGGGTTCCAGGAGATCCCTATGGACTGCAGCATTTCTTTTGCCACCCATAGAGAGCTCAGACAATTCTTACACAGGACTTCCACTGCAGCCTGAGTGAAATAACGTCCACGTTATTTCACAGCCATTTTACACTGCACTTAAGTAACTTATAAGTCACCTATATGTCTAACCTTCACTTAGTGAAGGTTAGGTGCAAACTTACTTAGTGTGAGGGCACCCTGGCACTAGCCAAGGTGCCCCCACATTGTTCAGGGCAAATTCCCCGGACTTTGTGAGTGCGGGAACACCATTACATGCGTGCACCACATATAGGTCAATACCTATATGTAGCGTCACCATAGTAACTCCGAACATGGCCATGTAACATGTCTAGGAATATGCAATTGTCACCCCAATACCAATCTGGTATTGGAGGGACAATTCCATGCATCCCCGGGTCTCCAGCATGGAGTCCGGGTACTGCCAAACTAACTTTCTGGGGTTTTCCCTGCAGCTACCGCTGCTGCCAACCCTCAGACAGGTTTCTGCCCCCCTGGGGCCTGGGCAGCCCAGTCCCAGGAAGGCAGAACAAAGGATTTCCTCTGAGAGAGGGTGCTACACCCTCTCCCTTTGGAAATAGGTGTGAAAGGCCTGAGAGGAGTAGCCTCTCCTGGCCTCTAGAAATGTTTTGAAGGGCACAGATGGTGCCCTCCTTGCATAAGCCAGTCTACACTGGCTCAGAGATCCCCCCAGCCCTGCTCTGGCACGAAACTGGACAAAGGAAATGGGAGTGACCACTCTCCTGACCAGCACCTCCCAGGGGTGTTGCCCAGAGCTCCTCCAGTGTGTCTCAGACCTCTGCCATCTTGGATGCAGAGGTGTGAGGTCACAATGGACACCTCTGAGTGGCCAGTGCCAGCAGGTGATGTCAGAGACCCCTCCTCCTGATAGATGCTTACCTTTCTCAGTAGCCAATCCTCCTCTGAGGGCTATTTAGGGTCTGTCCTGTGCAAGAGCTAACCAGAGTTCCTCTGCACTTCTCTCTTCGACTTCTGCCAAGGATCGACTGCTGACTGCTCCAGGACGCCTGCAAAACCACAACAAAGTAGCAAGAAGACTACCAGCAACATTGAAGCACCTCATCCTGCCGGCTTTCTCATCTGTTTCCTGGTGGTGCATGCTCTGAGGGCTGTCTGCCTTCACCCTGCACTGGAAGCCAAGAAGAAATCTCCTGTGGGTCAACGGAATCTTCCCCCTGCTAACGCAGGCATCAAACTTCTGCATCACCGGTCCTCTGGGTCCCCTCTCATCCTGACGAGTGTGGTCCCTGGAACACAGGAGCTGGATCCAAGTGTCCCCTACAGGCCAGTAGCCCTTCTGTCCAAAGTTGGTGGAGGTGAATCCTTGCCTCCCCACGCCAGACAGTAATCCTGTGTACTGCGTGAACTGCAGCTGCTCAGGCTTCTGTGCACTTTTGCAAGATTTCCTTCATGCACAGCCTAGCCCAGCACTCTGTCCTGCATTGCCCAACTTGCTGAGTTGGACTCCGACTTTGTGGGACCCTCTGTTGTTGTGCTGAGTCGACTGTCATGCTCAGATCTTCTGAATGCCTCTTCAGGTTCTTCTGCGGGAGCTGCCTGCTTCTGCATGGGCTCCCCGTGTTCCTGAGCACCCCCTCTGTCTCCTCCTCCAAGGGGCGACCTCCTGATCCTTCCTGGGCCCTAAAACCGTAACTCTTGCAGCTAGCAAGGCTTGTTTGCAGTCTTTTTGCGTGGAAACAGCTCTGCATCTTCCAGCACGCTGTGGGACATCTTCTGACCAAAGGAGAAGTTCCTGGCACCTTCCGTTGTTGCAGAATCTTTGGCTTCTTCCACCCCGAGGCAGCCCTTTTGCACCTTCATCCGGGGTTTAGTGGGCTCCTGCCCCTTCCGGACACTTGCGTGACTATTGGACTTGGTCCCCTTCCTTTGCAGGTCCTCAGGTCCAGGAATCCGTCTTCAGTGCTTTGCAGCCAGTTATTGTCCTTGCAGAATCCCTATCTCGACTTTACTGTCTTTCTGGGGTAGTAAGGTAACTTTGCTCCTACTTTTCAGGGTCTTGGGGTGGGGTATCTTAGACATCCTTAGTGTTTTCTTACACTCCCAGCGACCCTCTACACGCCACACTAGGCCTGGGGTCCATTCGTGGTTCGCATTCCACTTTTGGAGTATATGGTTTGTGTTGCCCCTTGGCCTATTTTCTACTGTTTCATTCTATTGTGTTCTACAGTGTTTGCACTACTTTTCTAACTGTTTACTTACCTGATTTTGGTTGTGTGTGTATTTTTTGTGTATATTACTTACCTCCTAAGGGAGTATGTCCTCTGAGATACTTTTGGCATATTGTCACTAAAATAAAGTACCTTTATTTTTTGTAATTAGTATTGTGTTTTCTTATGATATAGTGCTAAGTGATATAGGTGGTATAGTAGGAGATATGCATGGCTCCTAGTTCAGCCTAAGCTGCTCTGCTATAGCTACCTCTATCAGCCTAAGCTGCTAGAACACTTACTACTAATAAGGGATAACTGGACCTGGGACAAGGTGTAAGTACCACAAGGTATCCACTATAAGCCAGGCCAGCCTCCTACGGGTGGTGGCTGTGATGTCTCTGGGTATAGTCGTAGTTGTTGGGATGTTTGTGTGCAGGTGGGAGTGGTGTCAGTGGGTATGGTGGGGGAAGGTGTGCATGTTTGTGAGCTTGTGAGTATGGTTTCTGCAGGTGTGGCGGTGGTAGGTATGTATCTTTGTGTGCTGATGGGTGTGGTGTCTGCAGGTGTGGTGGTGGTGGCTGTGCATGTGAATGTGGTGGTGTGAGTGGTGTCTGTGGGTATGTGTAGTGAAGGCTGTGGTGTCTGTATGTTTGTGTATGCACCTGTGTTTCCTCAGGTGTTTGTGTGGGCATGCTGCTTGTGTACATTGGAGTGGGCTCATGCAAAGGAGTTTGTATACTTTGGATAGGGCTGGGAATAGGGTTTGGGATGGGGAAGGAGTACGAGTTGGTGCACAAGGTTGGATGGGTAGGAGGCGGTCAATGGGGAGGCCAAACCTTGAAATGACCTATGTAAGCCATCCAGGTAAGCTAGCATGTGTGTCATCTGGCTACTAAACCCCAGGATAGGATTCAGTAGTGCAGTCTGGGCTATAGCAATACTTTGAAGTAGCTCACTAGCCTTCTCACTGAGCGCAGCCTGGGACACAGAGGAGGAGAGAGGTATCTGCAATGAAAGTGACATCTCCCATTTAGAGGGGAGGGTACGGCCAAGTGAGGGGGCAAGAGGGAGGTAGGGATTGGAGCTTGGGTGGTAGACAACAATACAGGTGGTAATTTGGCAGTAGGGTCTGTCACCACTAGAGAATGGTCTCCTTTGGAGGCCTCTGAAGATGATGCTGAATTGCTCATGGCCTCCATGCCAGTCCCCTCACCCTCCATGGCACTGGGTGTCTCGGTGTCAGTAGTGTCTGCACCGGGACCATATGCCAAGCTTCATCCCCACCAACATGGCCAATGTCACCTTCACTTTGCCCAGACAATGCTGAAAACACAGAGTTAATAATGTGAATATATTTGTGTAAGTAGAATATAACATCAACTTTGCTCACAAAACATTTGCCAAGCCTGCATATGTAACCAGATTCAAGACTCCCAAATGTAGATGCATTATCATCAGTATCTCATGCATGTAGAAAGAAAATCCAGAAACCATTTGTTCACGGTCTTGAAATTCCCCATGCTAACTCCTATATCATGTATACTCGTGTCTCTTCTCCACTGTTATTTCTTAGCATGAACAGTTTCAGGCTTGTGATTGCTTTGCTGTTTAGAATACTGAACATATGCCCTCAAAACTCACAGTAACCAGAAATACAGCTGTACAGTGTGTTTACAAGGTCAAATAGTCTTCATCATGTACATTCACCAAAATGTACATAGATATGAATGTGTGACCACAAATACTGCAATGTTGTACCAAAATCTTTGTGAACTGAAAGCCTGTTTCCTTTGTCACACCATTTCACATTGGTAACACTTACTTCAAGTAACTAAAGTATATTCTGTACTAAACTAGCTTTGCAATACAATATGAACAATGTACAGGCCTATGCTGTTGATGATAGTTACTAAAATATTTTTGTGGTGGAATAAAAATCACTTCAACAGCATGAGTAAATACATATGCCTTAATATATTACTAACCCACTTTTGACATTACAAGAGGGGATACTCCAACATCTATGTGATGCAACCTTCCACCTGCAAATGTTCCTTTATGTATCACATTTCATACCATCATTGAGTTCTCATCTGGACATAACTAAGGACGCTAAAATGTTGCTTGTGGTGTGTGAAGCTCTGTAGCCAATGTGGACACATTTCTGTCTGTTTCAATCAATACAGTTTGACTTAAAAATTCATGTTGGTTGAAACAGACTGACTTACATGCACATTTGTGAAAGACTAAGGCTTCATGCCAATCGTCTACTGTTTACAAGAACTGACTTGAATCTTGCCATGAAAACATATTTCTAACATGTTTCAGTCAGTCAGTCCGACAGTCAAAATCTTTAATTGGTAAAAACAATCCATAAAAGCACAAAAGATAGCATAGTACATTTCATAATATATTTTTAGCTATCTAAAAATGATAATGCAAAAACAGTGCTTAAACCAAAATATCTCAAATGTTGTAGTAAAACATCTAATATTCAATTTACAAAATTCATACAAACATGAATAGCCATTCTACAGCAATATAGTCAAGGCCTGATCAATCCTAAGTCAATATTCATAGCGCATATTTCTTTCTTATTTTTAAGGTGGACACAATAAAGTTCAATACTGACAAATACATTGGCAGAGATTCAAGATGCTCAAAAAAAGAAGGCACTCGATGTATCTTAAAGGTTTTACCACGGAATGTGGGATGTAGGACACTTTTTTAAAAGAACAATATGATGTGTAAAAGCGCATAAACTGCTTTGTTGTTTGTGAGGATTTACCATCACACGAGTAACTGGTAAAAAGTCAAACCAGGTTCCTGTGATGGGGAAGGCCACCAAACAATGGATCAGAATGAATCTGAACTGCATAAGATAGAATTGTAGAATCTTGATACAGGATCCCTTGTTCCAATTTGGTAAGGCTCCATTTCTTGATTAGTTGAAAGTAGCACATATAATTGAACTGTAACCCTCTTAGAATAATTTGCTATCCTGACATTTTCTTTTTGTGCATTAAACCTTTCTTTGAGTAGCGTTTTATAGAATTAATGTCAGTGGGCCTGTCACAGAATCTACTCAGACCTACGTCCTGCAAAGTGATCTTAACATACTTGAGCCAAGGAATAGATAGCATATGGCTTTGTTTCAAACAATCCTCAAATATTTTGCACATGAGGCCTATTTCAGGTGTAACCCAAACTTTTAAGTCAAAGCAGGATAGGAGCCAATCCCACTATATCTTCCAAGTAACCCACACCAAATTCCTGATGTGAGATAAAACTGGTGAGGTTCTTGAGGTCACAAACAGCTTATTTAGGAATTTATTTTCCACAATCTAGAGAGTGTTCACAGCGGTATGGCCCCACACTCTGGCCCCATAAGTACCAGATGAGAGACATTTGCTTTTATAAAGTATGACTATTTCTTTAGGGGGGTTTTGTCCTAATGTTTTAGCAAACCTAAATGTAGCTTCCATAATTTTCTTGGGCATCTGTGTTAGTAGTCTCTCCCACTTCATGCTAGCATCGAACATGATAGCCAAATATTCAAAAATTGCTGCCTTCATGATTATAGTCTTATTAATAAAAAAAACTTCTAGAGTGAGGATTTTTAGAGAATTAGTCAGAATAAATATTTTTGTTATAATTAATCTTCAGAAGCAGCCCCTGCATAAAATTATTGAAACCATCTAAAAGTGCTTGTAGGCCATTCGCTGTGCATGCAATTAAAATTACGTCATCTGCATCTAAAAGAACAGGGACTGACCGGTCACCAAATTTAGGGATATCGGGAGTACAAGACCTTAAAAAGGTGTCTAAAGCATTTATTTAAAACAGAAATAAAAAAGGAGGTAATGCACATCCCTGTTTTACCCCATATGTGACTTCAATGGAGGATATATATTCACCAGTCTGGGTGTATTGAACGCTTGCACAAGTATCCCAATGAAAGCTTTTTAGAAAATCCAATAAGGAGAGGTCAACCCCAGGCAGCCCCATTTTGTTCCCCAGTTTGCTTCTATCCACTGAGTCAAAGACACAGGAGAAGTCCATGAAAGCCAAATGCATGGCTTCTATTCTGGCCTTGACTTAGTTACCCAATATCAGGGACAGATTTAGGGCTTGTTCAGTGGTGCCCAATCGGGGACGAAAATCATATTGGACTTCTGAAAAAAGTTTTTTTTTCTGCCCAGGCTTCCAATTTTGCTAGGATCATGCTGCCAAGCAGTTTTACAGAGGAATCCAAAAATGATAGGAGTCGATATTTTCCTGTAATATTCCTGTCCACTTTCTTAAAAATGAGGACTGTTACCACATCCTTTGACGATTCAATGAACACTCTTTAATTGAAGCTCTTAAGACATTTGTAATGAAAGGACCCCATAAATCGAGCTTATCTATGAAAAGATCTACAGGGACGCTGTCAGGACCTGGGGCCGTCCCTGCTGCAGAGCTTAAATTAGCTTTCAAAACATCTGCAAGAGGATGAAACAAGGCAATGTTCTGAAAACATGTGCTTTTGTTTCAGGTTCTCACTGCTAAACATTTTTGCTAAAACGCTTGACCCATTCCTGTTTTAACACATGGCATTCTATGCATGTAAAAGATCTTTTAGAAACGGAAGGTCATTCATTGATCTCCCAGAAAGCCTTATTTTCTTTTGAGCGAGCAGTGTCCTCTAAGTTCTCTCAGGCTTTGTCTGACTTCTACCTTTCTTTTTAAGATAGCTTGTTTATACATTTTTCTGGGTTCCCCACCCAGACTAGGTTTTGTGGGACCATTTTAGTAGCCTTCTTAGGAGCTTTACATGTCTCTGTGCATTCTGATTTGAACCATGACTGGGCTGGGTTGCCTTTCTGTGGTTTATCTATGGCTAACATCCCAGACACTGATTGACATATCTCAAGAAAGCTGTATTGAAGGCTATCCGGAGCACCGTTTTCTGAGAGACAACACATTATTTCTTTCTCCTTATTGCTAACAAGATCGATAAAAACTTTGTTTAGGTCAACGTAATGCCATTTTCTATTGAACCCCTTTTTGAGATATAAATTATAGGGAAAATGTTTCTATGGGTGAAACTAAAATGCAGTGAAAGGGCAAAGCTAACAATACTAAGATAATTGTCACTAAAAGGTAAGGGATACACCTTTTATTTCTTCATCTTGGGGACCAGATCATCCGATATCAATGACACTACCCTTACCTCTGAGCTAGGACAACAAATGTCTAATGTATATGACAAATTATGTCAAAATTACACGTGTCAGGACTTCTTCATGTGCCAAATGCATAAAGTGACTGATGTGCTCTCTCTTATCATCTATAATTCCATAAACCTTGTTTCCACAATAAAAGCATTTAGCAATATTAAAATATGAGAGATACACAGTTATGTCAGTCTCCATTTGGTCCTGATTACCAGACTCAAGATTATCTATAATTCCTACAGGTTGTGTAACTAAACATTTAAATATCTATTAAACACTGTGGACTAAGCCAACTTTAAAACCTATTAATGAGAATTTGAAAACAACATCTGTTGTGAGGTTAGTCATTAGGCACATTCTCACACTTATTTTGCTTTTTTTTAGTTTAGGTCTGAGGCATGTGATCCTTCATCGACTCACTTGGCATTTTATTTCTTTTATAATTTTAGAAAGGCATCATTTTAGTTGTGATGTTTTATTATTCTTATCCATTGTCCTTCTCTACAGGAGCTTGTTATGCGTTGCTTTACACATCATTTCTTTCTGTGCTTGCTTCAAGGCTACATATGATCGATTCCCACTCATTGCTGGCTCAGAGAGTACAGTATCTTCCTAACACAGAAAGTGACGTGTTGTCATATTAGGGCCTTTCCTAGAATAACACAGTATTTATTATAAAAAATCAGGCTGTGTTAGGATCATTAGAGGGGATAGTCCAGCCAGATTGCCATTTTATGCTGCCCATTGCCTTTGCAGTTTCAGCAGAAACTTTGTGCTTTCTCGTCTGTTGCGGAAGAGGATTTTCAGCAGACTAACTGACCTCTCCTTTACCTTGAGCACAGGTATAGGGCTCATGCTACACTCCCAAGACTGGATGAGCAGATCAGGGCTTTCACTGCTACTTGCTCTCATGTAGGAATCTTAGTAATGTTTGTAGGAGATTGGTAATACTATTGTGACAAATATGGTAAACTGTTTCTATGTTTCACTTCCTTGGTTATCGCTGTAATAGTGTCTGGTTTCATCATCCTCATAATCACACTTGATGCCTTTTTACAGAGATAAATAAATCAATAAATCCTATTGAGCCAAGATATGGTTCTGCTTTTCATTACATGTATGACACTTGTGTAACTGAGAGAACGGGGCATGATCTGTTGCCACCATGTCTTCCTAGAGGAGCCTAAGAGTGTCATACGATGGGCTGTCACAAATCACTTTTACCTACGGTATCTGCGAGACACTGCTAGCTAGCCAAAAGGGTTCGGCCGACAGCAGCCACACATTTTGGTATTGGACTCAGTCCCCCATATTTGGTGGTGTTGCCTCCCAAAACTCAGCAGTCTTGTCATTTTGGCGAAAGTCTCACAACATGGTGCCACCAGCGTTCGTTAGGCACTGATTTTACTGATCTCCCAAGTATGTCTGTCTCACTACATATATAGACACCCTAATTACCCTATACGGACACGTCTGTGGGATTAGGGGCATCCTCTTCAGCTAAGTAGGTAGTACCTACTTTCGGCTGGACCTTCTAAAAGGATTCTCCTCATTTGGTGTTTCTGTCTCTGTACAAGGTATCACATTATCACACTTGTTATAATAGCAAACCACAATAAGGTTGCAATGGCAGCTAATATGAGACTCGCCCTCACACTGTACTCATTGCAAAATGACCTCACAGAGGAGGGATGAGAAGAAACCTTCATGGTTGAGGCACACGCAGCTTACAGTACAGAAATCTTTTACGCATGGGCCACCTTTCCAGCAGCAGATAGGTACACACATACATTTCATCATTACACTTCAGCAAATGCACCTGCACAATACAGACTATATGCATGTTTAGACATTTTCTTTCTTATCAAGAACACCAGAATTGACTTGATGGTGCCCTACCACACATCCAACAGAATGTAAGATTAGGTCCCCTAAGTAATGACGCACCAACATGGCCAGAATTATCTGCGTATTCACCACATCCACAAGTAGATACAATGGTAGTAGCAGAAATACGCCACCTAGACACTAATTTTGGCAAAATATACAAATGCTTAATTCAATTCATAATGCAGATAGTAAATACAATCCCAGCAACAGATGCTCCAGGGGAACCACATGTGGCAACAGCAGGAATCAACCCTGCAACAGTGTACTCAATAATTGGTAAAAACTTTCACCGAGACCTATAGTAGTTTAGGTTGGGTTAATCTGGGGGCCAAACCTAGTAAACCCCAACTACAAGGTAAATCCAATAAGGATTCTACCAAGCAAGTGACTGAGGGTTCTAAAAAAAGCTGGGATAAACAAAAACAAGGTAAAGATAATGTTAAACAAGAGGAGAATCTCTGCTTCCGGAGACCACAGAAACATGTGATAACCCTAGAAATAGAGAAACTTTGAAAACTCCTGATAGATGCAAATATATTGACACAGGCCAATCTCGTTCCTTCAAGGGCTCACTGGACAAGAGCAGTGAGAAATGAGTATGTGAAACAAAGAAAATATTTACAACGCTCAACTGAAACTTCCACTATAAAGGAAGAGAAATCTCCCCAACAGGAAGCACAGTTCAAAAAGAAAAAGGTGGCAGCTATTTTGGCCTGAAATGCAACACATGATTAGAGCTTTAATTAAGAACAGGAACTCAGCACTAACTCTGCTAGCCAGTGTGGCAGAGTTCACAATAGTTCACTAGAATATTCAAGAGCTTCTGGATGTGACACCAACTTATGACTATTTATAAGTTGAAAATGCAGACATGTGCATCTCCCCTCCTGACAGAGCTTATAAATTGAAATTGCAACTTGAAGGAGACATTGAGTGCACAATTAGTATTTTGGTAAAAGTTGACATTGTGCTATGATATCCTATTGGCACAAAAAGATTGGTCACCAGAATTGGCTCGCAATCTTTGGTTCGGTGAAAAGGTTGTAATGCCTTCTTTCTCACCTCTTGTTACTAGGAACTAGGAGGAGCCTACGTGGTAGTTTGTGCTTTGGCACAAGCCCCCATGCTGCATCGTAACCATGTAGGTTGGGATAAGGATTCACCCACCTCATAATACCAGTAAGATATTCACCATTACCACAACCACAATATCCAATTAATCATGAAGCTAAAACACCTGTGAGAGAAATACTCACACAACCTGAGTACCAGGGTGTGACAGAATCAAGGATTGCCAGTTTCACCCTCAGAACACATACACACAGACCCTAGGTGACTACACACCAGCTTAAGACTCTCCTGATGGCACTAGAACATACATATCCTGAATTAGGAACACTCTTAGTGTGTGATTCGCACTATTGTGTCCAGTCCTTCAATAAATACCTACATTACTGGTGACAGAATGGTATTCGATACTTAAAAGGTAACACCATTAAACACAGGCTCCTGTGGGGGAACATAGCCAATCTAAAAGAGACGCTACCAAATACCCATGTTGTACACATCATGGGCCACCAGCGTGCAGGAACACACATTATTGGTAATACCCTGGCTGATGGAGCAGCATAGTCTGCAGTTGATAAATGTCTCATTCCAAGATGAGATTGGATGATGAGACTTTGGCTGCTGTGAAAGCTTCTGCTTATGGCAAGCCCTTACCTAAATCAAATTCCGCTGAATATTCATACCATTTAAGTGCCCAAAATATTGCTTTTGTCAGCGTAACAGACATAGGTGATCATGTGATCCCCAACCAAAGACAAGAATTAATCAAATCCCCACATGAGGAATTTGTATCTGCCCATTCAGGTGTGGTGTCTACCATTTCACTATTGCAAAAACGCTACTGGTGGCTGGGTCTATAAAAACAGAGTAGACAGTATGTCCTTTGCTGTGACATCTGTCAACAAATAAGAGGATCCACTACAAAATGCCCACCACAAACCCACCTCCTAATTTCCAACAAACCTTTACAGTGTATGTACCTTGACCATTGCTGTGCCCCAATACCTGACGCTGTTGATTCTTGCTCAGATTCCAATGGGTATGGCGACAACGATCAGCTGATGCTTGAACTGTTATGAAAGACTTGCAATTCTTCATCTGTACATAAACAGTTCTGGGATTCCATTCCGACCATGGCCCTACCTTCACCTCAAGAGCATTCATGGACACCATGGCTACGATGGGGGTCAAACTCCATTTTTCATCACACTATCATCCCAAGGGAAATTTGGAGATGGAGTAGAAAAACTGTGGTTTAAAGCAGTCCTTAACTGCAAGACCACTAGTACAAGTCATAGTTGGCTTTACCACCTTGTTAAAAATGGGGTCTCTAGTTGGCAGAGGTATACACCCTTGTCCAAATAGGGACCACAATCCTAGACAGAGTTAGTCACAACACAATCCAAATTATCCTGTGTCATCCCACTGAGCAATCAGGCTTAACTTAGAAGGAAATGTGTTTTTGTGCAATACATTTATTCAATAAATCATGCAGTAACACAGTGAAAACACCACAAAAATACACCACACAGGTTTAGAAAAATAGATAATTTGTATCTGAATAAAATAAGGTTAAACGACAAAGATCCAATAAGCACAAGTGGAAATATCACTTCTAAAAGGTTAAAAAGAGCCTTAATCTTTAGGAATAACCAGTTGCCTCTTTGTTAAACACAGTACCTGGTATGCATCAAGAATAATGAGCACGGAGACCACAGAGGATGAGATGTGTGGAAAAATAAGGTGTTGCGTCAGATTTTCTAATGCGGCACAGACGATCTGTCATATTTTTCTTCACTGCAAGGGCTTTGTGTCGTTTTTCTGTGCGCAATCTTGGTTCCTCACTGCGATGCAGGAATATTTTGATGCCCAGGGACCATGTTTTAAAAATCCTTGATGCGCTGGAAGAAGGAACAGGTGCTGCATTGATCTGGTAGGCGATGGGTCGAATTTTCCGCTGCAAAGTAGGTGCTTCGTTGAATTTCTAGTCGGGAAGTCGGGGCTGCATCGCACCGGTCAGCTGTGCGGCAATTGCTCAGCTGCAATGCAGGTTTTGCATTGATTTCTGCAGATGTTGCGTCGATTTTCAACGCACTAGAAATTTCTTGAAGAGGTGAAGTCTTTCTTGGCCCTGAGACTTCAGAAACAGGAGGCAAGCTCAATCCAAGCCCTTGGAGAGCACTTTTGGGGAAGGCAGAGTCCTTCCAGCAAAGTCAGAGCCAACAGGACAGCAGGGCAACAGCAGGGCAGCAGTCCCTCTCAGCAAAGCAATCCAGATAAGTCGTTTAGGCAGCCAGATAGCTCCTCTGACAGGATGCAGGTGCAGATACAGAAGTATCAGATTTGGTGGGGTCAGAGACCCAGTTTAAATACCCAGAAATACCTTTTGAAGTGAAGGGGACTTCAAATAATAGTTTTGAAGTGCACAAGTTCCCCTTTCATTTCAGTCCTGTCTGCCAGGGCCCCAGAGGGGGTTTATCAGTCCATTGTGTGAGGGCATGCCACTGGCCTTTAAACTGTAAGTGTCAGGCCCTCCCTCCTTCTAGCCCAGGAAGAGCCATTCAATATGCAGATGAATGCAGATGTGTCCTGTGTGTGTGGGTGTCTGGGTGAAATGGACAAGAGAGCTGTCAACCAGCATAGAGCAGACGTTGATTGGAGACAGACTGTAAGGCACAGATGGTTTAAAGTGCAGGTAAATTCTCACTTTTTAGAAGTGGCATTTCTAAAACAGTAATATTAAATCTAACCTCACCAATAAGCAGGCTTTTCTATTCCCATTCTGGCCATACTAAATATGACCTAGTTACTCCTTTTAGATCAGAATCGACCGCTCAAAAGTCTATGATAGCAGTTCCTATGCTAGTCTATGAAAAGAGCAGGCCTCACAGTAGTGGAAAATGAACTTAGGAGTCTTTCAATACCAGGACATATAAAGCACATATGTACATGTGCTGTCTTTTACCTACATAGCACCCTGCAGTATCGGTTTCCTAGGGCCTACCTTAGGGGTGGCTTATATGTAGACAAAGTGGAGTTTAAGGCTTGGCAAGTACATTTAAATGGCAAGTCGAAGTGTCAGTGAAAATGCACATACAGGCCTTGCAAAAGCAGGCCTGAGACATGGTTAAGGGGCTAATTATGTGGGTGGCACAATCAGTGCTGCAGGCCTACTAGTAGCATTTAATTTACAGGCCCTGGGCACATGTAGCACAATTTAATAGGGACTTATAAGTAAATCAAATATGGCAATTGGGGATGAACCAATGTTATCATGTTTAAGGGAGAGAAGATATGCACGTTAGCACTGGATAGCAATGGTAAAGTGTGCAGAGTCCTAAAAACAGTGTCAGAAATGTGGAGGGATGCAGGCAAAACGTTGGGGGCTGACCACCCTAAGGCTGTCAGGTCTAACACACCTGTTTGAAGTTGAGAGAACACTTAATGATCTGCCCAGAGGGTCCCTGGGAGGACATACCTTATATGAGGTCCTTTTTGGATACCCATGTATGTCCCAGATCTTGTTGGCCCTGATGCTGTGGCAACAGACACAACATTTGACATGAATGAACATGTCACTCTCTTCCAGGAATTACAACAGTTCTGTGGTGAGAAGTCATGAGCATCTGCTGCCGCCTTGGGAATGAGGGACTCACCAAAAACAGCAACTGGCTGGATTCCAAAGGTTGGGGATCTAGTGTGTGAAAAGATTGCTGTAAAGAAAGAATTTGGCCCATCATATATAGCACAGCATTGTTTCCAGTCCTGGGGATACACTGTATCAGAACTGCCATACTACCACTGTTGTCCAGTTCCAGAGAAAACCACTTTTTATCCATTGACAATGTCAAGTTACACCATGTGGCCAGCCCCACACAGTAGCCCCAGAGGAATCCTGAGCAGTTCCTGGACCCATTCTCACTGCCAGTCAGGATAAACGTCTCCAAGATTTAATAACAAATTATGAGACATCCCCAAGCCTAGGGTGGAAAATGATCTTTCATTTGTAGCTGTCTCTACACTATCAACAAGAGATGTCCAGAGTACTGAATATTTTTTATCCAGTTCTACACAAACAGATGGAATCGTTTACTATGAACCACTAAGGGATACATCTGCCAGCTCTCTTCCACCAGCACCAGATCCAGTATTAGCAAAAATTCTTCTGGATATTTTGCCAAACTCAACGATTCTTTTTCAAACTGTTCAGCATTTCCTTCTGCATCTTTATCAAGATCACGTAAGCTAGTCAAATGGATTAATACTAACTATTTGATTTGCCCTTGGAATTGTTTGTGAATATTGCTAACTTTGCTTGCCTTCTTTCTTTGAATTGGTTTTGTTATTGTTTTCTTCTTACTGATACATGGTGTGGTCATTATGGGCCAGATGTAGCAACCCGTTTGCGAGTCGCAAACGGCGAAAATCGCCGTTTGCGACTCGCAAACGTGGGTTTGCTATGCAGAAATGCATTTTGCGAGTCGGATCCGACTCGCAAAATGCATTTCAGACTCGCTAATAGGAAGGGGTGTTCCCTTCCTATTAGCGACTCGCACTGGTATGCAATTCCATTGGACTCGCAGTTACCATCCACTTGAAGTGGATGGTAACCCAGTCGCAAACGGGAAGGGGTCCCCATGGGACCCCTTCCCCTTTGTGACTGGACCAGATATTAATTTTTCAGGGCAGGGAGTGGTCCAAGGGACGACTCCCTGCCCTGCAAAACCGAAACTAAAGGTTTCGGATTTTTTTAAAGTGCAGCTCGTTTTCCCTTAGGGAAAACGGGCTACACTTTAAAAAAAAAAAACCTGCTTTATTGAAAAGCAGGTCGCAAACATGGAGGTCTGCTGACGACAGCAGGCCTCCATGTTTGCGAGTGCCTATACTCGCAATGGGGCCGCAATTTGCGACCCACCTCATGAATATTCATGAGGTGGGTCATTGCGACCCCATTGCGAGTTGCAGTCGGTGTCTGAGACACCGTACTGCATAGCAATTTGCGAGTTGCAAATTGCGAGTCGCAGGGACTCGCAATTTGCAAGTCGCAAATTGCTTTTTTCGTACATCTGGCCCTTTATTCCTGAACAATCTGCTGGCCAACTGGTGAGTGAGGTATTAAAACCGTACCTGTCTTCTCAATAAGAGAATTGTCCCCACTGAACATTTCAGCTATTCTAATTCCTGATAGGATTATTTGGGCTAAAGTACCTTTTAACATACATGGGCCCACAGAAGAGATTCAAATTCCATATGTGTATAAAAGTTGCAATGAATGATTTAATAACACAGGGGGTTTCTTCTGATGATTGGGATGTGATAACAGTTGATTTTATGCTTTCTGAGCTTGTATATTACATTGTATTTGAAAGTGAATCCATTTACCAAACAACTGCCAACAATGGTAAAATGTTCTGTTACCATCATTATTGGCATCACTTTATACATAGAGCTAGTGCCCCGAGAATTGTTTTTAATTATATGCAATGGGAACACTGTCCAACTCCACCAATGGGAGGACCTAAAACTTTTTTGGAACAGTTTATATATTTTACTGAGCATGATTTTAAAAAAGCTGAGTCATAATATTTTAAATTGCCTCTTACGAAGTTACAGAGTATCATGTTAACTGACAACAATTTGATTTATTCAGATTCATTTGTTTCCCAGTTGGCTATACACTGAGAACTTTTTGCCTGTCAATTTCTTTGAGTTATTTGTAGATGATGTGTTTTTGGAAGAGATTGTTGAGCAGACTAATTTGTATGCGGACCAGTATTTGAGGGACAACGCTGCTAGACTTAGGCCGCACTCTAGAGCTGCCCAGTGGATTCCCACAAATTTGGAGGAGATGAAAAGGTTTTTAGGTTTGACTCTTTTGATGGGGTTGATAAGGAAGCCATCACTGGCTTCTTATTGGTCTACTAGTCCCTTGATGGCAACAGCTATATTTCCTGCAACAATGAGTCGTAATTGGTATTTGCTTCTTCTTAGGATACTGCATTTTATTGACAATGCATTAGCCTTGCCATGAGATCACCCTAATTATGACCGTCTTTTTAAGATTAGACCTGTCCTTGATCATTTTGTAGATCGGTTTTCAGAGGTCTATGTTCCAGGCAAAGAAATTGCTGTGTACAAGTCTTTGGTCCTCTTCAAGGGTCGTTTGGTTTTTAGGCAGTACATTCCTAGCAAGAGGGCACGATGTGGAATTAAATTCTATATGCTGTCTGAAAGTAGTACAGGATATGTGTATAATTTCTGTGTCTACACTGGTAGGGATTCCAGTATTGACCCCCCTGAATGTCCTCCCACTTTTGGAGTTACTGCGAAAATTGTGTGGGAACTTGGTAGACGACTGTTCAACAAAGGTATGTAGATAACTTTTACACTGGAGTGCAGTTGTTCAAGGAATTGTTTAGAGTGGACACTGTTGCTTGTGGCACAATTCGTTGTAACTGGAAAGGCTATCCAAGGGAGCTTGTCTGTAAAAAACTTCAGAGGGGACAGTGCAGTGCCTTGCGGAATGATAAGCTGCTACCATTGAAGTTTTCAGACAGGAGGGATGTCTACATGCTAAGTACCATCCATGATGAGAGTACTTCCCCCGTGACTGTTTGGGGCCAGGTTGCTGAAGTGCGCAAACCTGTGTGCATTTTAGATTATAATAAGCACATGGGAGGTGTAGATAGAGTTTATCAAAGATTGGCACCTTATACTGCTATTCGTAAGTCTTACGTTTGGTGGAAGAAGTTAGCAATTCACCTCTTCCACTTAGCAACTTTTAATGCTTTTATTGTGTTTAAGGATACGTCTCCAGAGTCAAATTTCAGGTGTCAGTGATAGAGAGTCTTATTGTGGTGGAACAGGCCAGAGTTCCTAGAGGAGCAGAGGTGGAGGATGTGGCTAGATTGAAAGATCGCCACTATGCTGAGCATATTCCTCCCACCCCCAAAAAAGACTTTCCAGCTAAGAAATGTAGACTGTGTTTTCGAAGAGGTATCCGGAGGGAGACTCGAATGTACTGCCCAGATTGTCCTTCAAAGCCTGGGCTGTGTGTGGGTGGTTGTTTTAAGAATTACCACACTCAGAAGAATTACTGGGAACAACCATGAGTGTAAACGCATGTCTGTTTTGTATTTTCATGTGTTCAGTTTCATGGTTAGCATTTCTGTCATGTACTTAGTTAGAGCTTTTGTGTTTGTAGTTTTATAATTATTTCTAATTAGTTAGGGGTTTCTTTGTTTAAAAAAACAAACAATAAAAAAGTGATGCCATTGTGTGTGGAGTAGGGCTTGGCTGAGGGTGTACATATTGACTTGCTGTTGGCTACTGCAACACACTGCCAGCGAAACACCAGTCCACACACTCCCATCAGCTGGTATGATTGTTGTATCAGGAATTTGGGTGTATGTAAGTGATGGGCCCTTGAGTGGCGCTGTCTGTCGGTGTGGGTGTTGTAATGTGCTGGGCCCGTGGCTGGAAGCGTGATTGGTCTTGTGCATGTCATGTATGAAAGGTGTGTGACTGTAAAGCGGTTGGTGCCTTGCCGTGGCTTTACAGCTCGCAGCGTGAATGGTCTTGTGCATGTCATGTATGAAAGGTGTGTGACTGTAAAGCGGTTGGTGCCTTGCCGTGGCTTTACAGCTCACGAGCTGTGAGTCATTGGTTCTGTCTTTTTGGCCTATCAGTTATTAACAGTGCATTTCATTTTTGTGAAATCTCTTGTTAATAAAATGTGATCCACTGAACCATCACTCACCCTCGTGCCAAATCCAACCAGTATGTGTGGTAAAAATGACAAAACCTCCCCGCTGTAATCAGGCGTCGCAGCACACCTGTGACACGCTAGGTGCCTTGGGTGGGACCCCGATGATGAAGCATGCCACCAACTTGGTTGCTGGGTGAGGGGTCTTTTTCACATGACCTAAGTGCGTTTCTTTTCACAATTTTATTGTTTGGCACATCACAGACGTATGCGGACACATCAAAATGATATATTACAAAACTACCTGTGTTTGGGGGGGAGGGGGCACCTATGTTTTTGGTCCTGGGTGCGGCCTTCATCTAGGGAAACCTACCAAACCCAGACATTTTTTAAAACTAGACACCCCAAGGAGTCCAGGGAGGTGTGGATTGCGTGGATCCCCCAACATTTTCTTACCCAGACTCCTCTGCAAACCTCAAAATTTGCTTAAAAAAGCATATTTTCCTGACTTTCATTTGTACGATCACAGCTTCAGCACAAAATTCCTACTCCCCAGCCTTCCCCTCAGTCTCCCAAGTAAAATGACACCTCACTTGTGTGGGTCCCCAAATCAGAGTCAGCGAAAGATGTATAAAAGAAGAATATGTCCTTATCAACTCCCTGTGCTATCCCCTGTATCTCTACAGGTTTTTGGCCTTATTCTGGTGCAGGCACCTGGCTCACCCACACAAGTGAGGTATCATTTTTATCGGGAGACTTGGGGGAGCGCTGGGTAGAAGGAAATTTGTGGATCCTCTCAGATTCAGAACTTTCTGTCACCGAAATGTGAGGAAAATGTGTTTCTTTAGCCAAATTTTGAGGTTTGCAAAGGATTCTGGGTAACAGAACCTGGTCAGAGCCCCACAAGTCACCCCATCTTGGATTCCCTTAGGTCTCTAGTTTTAAAACATGCACAGGTTTGGTAGGTTTCCCTATGTGCCGGCTGAGCTAGAGGCCAAAATCTACAGTTAGGCACTTTGCAAAAAACTCCTCTGTTTTCTTTCAAAAAATGGGATTGTCCACGTTGTGTTTCCTGGCGTTTCCTGTCACGGGTGATAGGCCTACCCACACAAGTGAGGTATCATTTTTATCGGGAGACTTGGGGGAACGCTGGGTGGAAGGAAATTTGTGGCTCCTCTCAGATTCCAGAACTTTCTGTCACCGAAATATGAGGAAAATGTGTTTTTTTAGCCAACTTCAGAGGTTTGCAAAGGATTCTGGGTAACAGAACCTGTTCAGAACCCCACAAGTCATCCCATCTTAGATTCCCTTAGGTCTCTAGTTTTAAAAAATGCACAGGTTTGGTAGGTTTCCCTAGGTGCCAGCTGAGCTAGAGGCCAAAATCTACAGTTAGGCACTTTGCAAAAAACACCTCTGTTTTCTGTCAAAAAATGGGATTGTCCACGTTGTGTTTCGGGGCATTTCCTGTCGCGGGCGCTAGGCCTACCCACACAAGTGAGGTATCATTTTTATAAGGAGACTTGGGGGAACGCTGGGTGGAAGGAAATTAGTTGCTCCTCTCAGATTCCAGAACTTTCTGTCACCGAAATATGAGGAAAATGTGTTTTTTTAGCCAAATTTTGAGGTTTGCAATGGATTCTGGGTAACAGAACCTGGTCAGAGCCCCACAAGTCACCCCATCTTGGATTTCCCTAGGTCTCTAGTTTAAAAAAATGCACAGGTTTGGTAGGTTTCCCTAGGTGCCAGCTGACCTAGAGGCCAAAATCTAAAGGTAGGCACTTTGCAAAAAACACCTCTGTTTTCTGTCAAAAAATGGGATGTGTCCACGTTGTGTTTTGGGGCATTTCCTGTCGCGGGCGCTAGGCCTACCCACACAAGTGAGGTATTATTTTTATCGGGAGACTTGGGGGAACATAGTATAGCAAAACAAGTGTTATTGCCCCTTGTCTTTCTCTACATTTTTTCCTTCCAAATTTAAGTGTAAAAAAGATGTCTATTTGAGAAATGCCCTGTAATTCACATGCTAGTATGGGCACCCCGGAATTCAGAGATGTGCAAATAACCACTGCTTCTCAACACCTTATCCTGTGCCCATTTTGGAAATACAAAGGTTTTCTTGATAGCTATTTTTCACTCTTTATATTTCAGCAAATAAATTGCTGTATACCCAGTATAGAATGAAAACCCACTGCAGGGTGCAGCTCATTTATTGTCTCTGGGTACCTAGCGTTCTTGATGAACCTACAAGCCCTATATATCCCTGCAACCAGAAGAGTCCAGCAGACGTAATGGTATATTGCTTTAAAAAATCTGACATTGCAGGAAAAAGTTAAACGTAGAGAAAAATTGCTGTTTTTTTCACCTCAATTTTTCAGTTGTTATTTTCTGTAGGAAACCCTTGTAGGATCTACACACATTACCCCTTGTTCAATTCAGACTTTTGTCAACTTTTCAGAAATGTTTAGGGTTCTGGGATCCAGCATTGGTTTCACGCCCATTTCTGTCACTGACTGGAAGGAGGCTGAAAGCACAAAAAATCATAAAAATGGGGTATGTCCCAGTAAAATGCAAAAATTGTGTTGAAAAATTGGGTTTTCTGATTCAAGTCTGCCTGTTACTGAAAGCTGGGAAGCTGGTGATTTTAGCACCGCAAACCCTTTGTTGATGCCATTTTCAGGGAAAAAAACACAAGCCTACTTCTGCAGCCCCTTTTCCCATTTATTTGAGAAAAATGAAATATTCACTGTATTTTGGCTAATTTCTTGGCCTCCTTCTGGGGAACCCACAAAGTCTGGGTACCTCTAGAATTCCTAGGATGTTGGAAAACAAGGACGCAAATTTGGCGTGGGTAGCTTATGTGAACAAAAAGTTATGAGGGCCTAAGCACAAACTGTCCCAAATAGCCGAAAAGGGCTTGGCACAGGAGGGGCAAAAGGCCTGGCAGCGAAGGGGTTAATAGACTTAAAGTTTATGTGGGGAAATAGATTTGGCAAATACAAGGGTGGGAAGCTTTGTTTAGAGCATGTCTCATTCCATTAAAAATTATATTTTTAAATGAAACAGTGCAACAAACAAGTTGTTTAGCATGAAAGAAAGTTGAGGAAATGAATGTGCCCAGTATCCTGTCCCCAGCAAAATTTGATAAATGGCAAAAGATTTTAGATGTCATGAAAGAACAGCTCAATGGATGGGTGCAGACTGGTGGTTATTGTGACTAGTGGACACAAATAGTTGTCACTCATGTTTTGTAAATTCTATAGGGGGTTTTAGAAGGAATAGACCTGACCTCTGTTTCTTGTCTCACAATCACTCGGGTAGTGTTACCAATTATAGCGTGGGGAAATTATATAAACATTGGTGGAAAACATTCACACTAGCAGCTGTCAAAGAACACCTTAGTCTCCTATCCGAAAACATGAATTTACAAGATTATTTGCTAGGTCACCATGATCATGCACAAAGCGCTCCCTGTTTGCAATATATAATGAAATTTGGAAATCATTACAAAAGGAAGCTGCTGCCTGGTTAAAGCAAATAGACCAGGAAAATATCTGAAAATCTGTAGCCAATGTAAATAAAGATATGAACACTTGGTCCAACCACATTACACTTTAAATAACATTGTTTCTTCTGCAATGGACATCATGCAAACTGATATGTCTTTTCATACAAAATGGACCCTCAGGTTCATTATGCAGTTAGGTTGGACGTTACAAGTTCTGAAAAGTGACTGCGTACTCTGGCAGCATGTCAGCTCATGTGACCTATTTGCAGCATTTAATTTAAATATCATCTGTGGTTTGGTTGATACACGTGGTTACCAAATCGCCCATTTCAACACTACAATTCACCTTGTGTTTAAAATGCATTCCCATAAGCAGATTTGAGAAACAAGGAGACAGTTATATCCATAAGGTGTGGGAGCTGCCCTTTGAGTACAAATGTTTGAATAGAATGAATGAGGTCTTTCTTAGCAGCAGTTAATGCGTGACTTCTGTAAGTCATTTGATAATTTGTAAACAGTTGTCTTTACACAAAGCATGCAGTGTTGCAGTTGTGAACTTTGCCTATCATCTGAATGGGGTTCCTGTCCCTTTGATTCACCCAGCTTTCCAGGTGCTATCAAATGGCCACTATATCCTCCTGAATGGGGAGAACTGTTATGAAATGTGGGCCGGAATTGCTTATGTCATTTCAGTCTCTAAAATTGTGACTTGTTGCGGTAACATGCTTCCCCTCGACGCAAGAGATAAAAGGTGCTCTTTTTTTGTGAAAAACACATGGTGCTGACTTCCAACTGCGAGACTTATGATTTTCAAGTGGCAAGGTCATCTGCAGAGATACAGTCCCTTTTAAATACATTTTGGTGAATTGATTGGTTTCATATTTAATGCGTTCTCACGCCGCAGAGATTGTGAACTTTTTAAGGCTATTGACTCTGGGTTTGTCAGCACCCTTCAATCAATATTTAGCAGTATACCTTCAGCCATACACTCCGAATTTTTGAGTGTCTTTGGGGGATTCCCTGTGACTTTGGCTTTGATTGGTGGTATATTGCTGTTGCTATTTCCTTCTTTGCAATAGCTGCCCCACCACAACAAGAAGGACTGTGCTGCTTCCACCAGCCCAACTGTGTCATGAACACATGATGCAGTATTGAGAGCACCACTCCTGGAAGAACTGGAGTCTGACTGGTCTTTGTCATTCAGACCAGTCTTTAACTGTAAGGAGCCAGTCTCTGGTTGTCAATGGTTCCAATTCAAACATGTACCAGAAATGTGTCTTGCTATGGAGTGCATACCTTCTTTGGACTCAGGTCAGTTGTTGTTCCCGATGAGGACTCATCACCAGATGTGCACATTGAGATTGAGATTGCTAAGAGAAGCTTCCTATGAGCCACCATGTGTGGATCAAGTGGAGCAAGATGCTATTGCAACTGGCATTTCTCTAGATGCTGCTGCTTTGGCCAAACCACTGGCTGAAGCACAGGAACATGAGTGCTCCCTCACCTTCTTATTGACCAAACTGGTTAACTTGTCAATTACCGAAGTGGTGTCCTTTCTAAATTCATTTACTTTTCAAACCACTGGGATTATTTTACAGGATCATGATCTAGTCAATGATCTGATATTTGGCTTTCCATTTTTGGTGGCCCTTTGCACCAATTCTAAAGTTCTAAATTGTCCTTTTTCATAACTTGTCTCACTCTTGGTAATCCTGACTTGTCAATGTAGACATTTTTATTTCCATTAATGTATATTTTTAGAATGTTTTTAATTAGTTTATAACAACATTAAGGGGGTCATCATGACTCTGGCGGTCACCAGATCGTCAGGGTCACTGTGGCGGTCAGACCGCCATGGTCATGGCAGTCTGACCACCACATTATGACTGTGGTGGAGCCACCGAAACAGTCAGGCTGCCGCCAGCCTGCAGCCTGGCAGTCCCGGTGGTTGTAATCTGCCAGGGCAGCGCTGCAAGCAGTGCTGCCCTGGGGATTATGAGTTCCCATTCACCAGCAAGTCCATGGCGGTGTGGGGACTCGGAGGCCCCTGGAGGCCTTTTGACTTGGCATGGGCAGTGCAGGGGTCCCCAGGCACAGCCCTGTCACTCATTCTGCTGCCCGAATTATGGGCAGTGGAATGCACCACTGTTTCTGCTGCACCTGCCGCAACGCTACATTGCAGCAGGCACCATTAGGTGCCGGCTGCAATGTTAAGGTCCAGTTCCCCTGCTGGGCCGGCGGCCATAAACCCTGTTTCCGCCCGCTGGCCCGGCGGGGAACTCAAATTAGGGCTGTGGGGTTCAGGCCGCCCGTGTGGCCTGATGGCGGGATGACTTTGGCAGGCGACCTCCGTCGCCCACCAAAGTCATAATGGGGGTCTAAGTGTAGGGTTTTATTTTTAGACCACAGCACTCTTGAATCAACAATTTGGAGGGTGTTGTGAGGTTAGTCATTAGGTACATATTCACACATATTTTTCTTATTTTTTAGATTAGGTCTGAGGTCTGTGACCCTTCACAGAGTAACTTGGAATTTTATACCCTTTATTATTTTAGCGAGGCTTCATTTTAGTCATGATCTATTATTGTTCTTATCCATTGTCCTTCTGTGCAAGACTTTGTTATTCATTACTTTGCACAACATTTCATTCTGTGCTCGCATCAAGGCTTCATATGATAGGTTCCCAGGTATTGCTGGCTTAGAGAGTACAATGTCAATGATTTAGGATATGTCACCAGTGTGTGCTTAAAAAACTCCAGAAGATCTTCCACTTTTCCCACCAGAAAATGCAAACCCACCTGAAGAATTGTAAACATGTGGGCTATTGATGGCAAATCCTCATTTGTTATTGAGATTGTAGTTTGGGAGAGCTAACCAGCAGTTAAAGGTGTTGTATCATTCTCTAAACAGGGGTTTGATAAATTCTGGGTATCATTTGCCTGAGACTGTGGCTGGTGACTTTGCTTTTCTCCACGCTTTCCTTTAGATGGATGTGTATTACTGTTTCTTATATTGTATGCACTCGGTATTCCATGTCCCAAAGATTTAGTAGTGCTTGTTTCACCCAGCAACGATACATGGCTTTATACCAGGATTTTTATGTTTACGCCTATGTCATTTCTGCATTGTTGATAACATTAATTTCATTTATTTTAGTGACATGATGAGTAGAAGGCTTTACGAGGGATAATTGATCTAGAGAGCCTTTTATGGGCAAAAGGGGATCTGTAATTAGCTTTTGACCCATGTCTATGCTGTTTTCAACCAGGTTCAGGTCCAAAGAAATTGCACCCATAGCTGTAGTAAGGCACGCCTTGATCGAGGCAGAAACCCCCGAATCCCTTCCTTTTAGCTGCTAACCTTTATTTTCCCACAAGTCAGAAATGGATATTGGAGCTTGCTAATGACCCACTACCATTTTTTGGGCTGCAATGGGGCGTAATACACCACCAAACTTCCTCAGGTGTTCCAAGACAGTCCATCAAAAAGGGTGACAGACAAGCAAGGAAGGAGGCACCTACCTTACAAATCCTGAAGTCATCTTATAGGAAAACAAAACCAAAAGCCGTGGCCCAGCCTAGCCTTGTTTGCTGTGGATGTGCGCAGATGGGCCTGCCCTTGGCATGGGCTTTGCATGGGTGCAGCCCGTGCCGTGGGACCCAAGAAGCACTTTTAAGTAAAGGCAGGTATAGGCAACAGTGCAGGGCTCCTCCTTGCCCTTTTACCTGGAACAGATAGTCCCTCTGACTCAATGATGGATTAATCTCTAACATATTTCAGATAGGGGATAATGCCATTGGACATGTTTCCAGATGCTCATTATCATTTGGTCACTGGACCAACTTACCAATGCAAACTCAGAAACATCAACTGTATCATAAGTGCTTAGGATGCCATGCTAGTATGCAGCAACCTTCAGCACAAATCAAAACACCAAACACAGCATCAGATACCATCAGATAAACTTACACATTTAGAACTCCTGGTGTGAATTGAAGGCGTATCAACTGTAATGTTGATGCCATACAACATTTCTGTAACTAAAAAAGTTTAAAAAAAATATAGCTCCAAACAATAACTCACTCCCTTGATGCTGCTGTTGGGCCCTCAACTTACCATCTTGCTCCAGGTAGGCCACCACAAGGATGCAGGTAATTGCAGGGAGGGGAGGTCAAAGTGTGGTAAATGCGCTTGCCTTATTGGGAGTATTGGCTGAGCTGGACTTCAGCTGACTTTCTGTTCCAGAGTTGAAGGTCCACCCACCTCTTCCTACAATGCAGGCTGTGCCACTTATGGACCACAAGAGTCATTTAAAATTTCCTACAAAATACTATTTTGCAGTGATCTGTTGAGTCCCCTCAACACTTTCCATCTCCTCATTTCATCAGTCCAGGCCACACACATCATTTAGACCAGGGGTTAGGAAACCTTTCCTGTAGTGAGAACTACTCCTGATTAGTCCAAATAATTGTGAGCTACTAAAGGCCAAACAACCTCTATATTGTTTGCACATAACCCCAGCATTAATGCCTAATCTTCTAAGAGCCAGATACTATGGTTTACATCACATGCCGTGATTAAGGACAGTATGGAAGGGCTGCCATGTGTCGATAAGAGAATAATTTTGGGTGAATATGAACAAGTGTGTGTAGTAAAGGGATATACTTATATGGATGATTGTGAGTCTGTGTCATTTGGACTTGCAGCACAGGAAATACCTTTCCCCATATGTGGCACTGTGACATGTTTAAACATACAGATTCTCTTATTGCAAAATATGGGATGTAATTTCACTTGACAGAACAGCATCAGACAGCTCCACAATGTTGAAGATTCTTGTGGCAGGGAGCCTCCACAGGAAGAGGGCAGACGCGGGCAGAAGAGCCCTGAACTGTCCCTCTGGTGCCCCAGGGGGATGAACAAGAGAGACCTGCCCGCACGTCTAATGGGGCGTGCCGACATTGCTGGAGGAAGAGAGGACACGGAGGTGGAAAGTGGAGCGGGACGACGAGATGCAGAGGAGAGGGAGGAGGCCAACAAAAGGAGAGATGATCGGGATCCTGAGGCCAACACAATGAAGGAGACCAGGCAGGGAGACAAAGGAGTAGCAGAGGAGGAACAAGCCGACACAGAGTGATCCGGTTGACGTGAAGGGGCCCGCTGTGTCTCAGGAGGGTCATGGCTTGACCATGTACATGAATACTTGTGCGGTCATCTGGGGCCAATGTTAAGGAGGGTAGGGGTCAGAGGAGGAAGGAGGAAAGACGGGGAGGGTCCAGGACACACTGGACTAGGCAAAGAGGTGCAAGCAAAAATACCTCCTGGGGAATACTAATGCACAGGGAGTCCTGCCACTGAGGTGCTTCATGGGGCGGAGTTGTAGACTGAGAACCATAAGTGATAAGCACAGACCTAGTAACACCAGAGCATGTCCGGAAGCACATAAGGAACTCCTCACCCATATATACCCCAATAAAGAAAACAAAGGAAATACAAAAAAAAACACTTGACCCCGTCCTTCTTGTTTCCTTTACTCCTGGAGCCCGCGGTCAGTGGCGACTGAAGGAACCAGAAGACCTAGGAGAAAGAAGAATGCACAAAGTGAGAAAGCGCAACCCAAGGAAAAGATGATAAAAATCAGGCAAAACAAAGCCAATTCTGTGAAAAATACCGGATAAAGAGCATATCGCTTCTAAAGTACTTTATATTATAACATTGGAGAACAGTGTCCTCCATGGTTAGACCCTATTACAATTCTTCTTGCACTTTACATTTCACTAATTCCGACATGGGCGATATTTTTTCACTTACACTAGTGATACAGTGTTTACTGGCCACTGGAAGTAAGGGGACTGCTGTTTGTCTAATAAAATCTATAATTGTGAGTAACATGAACATGAACTGAAATTCAGCTTATTTTTTTGGGTGACTTTTCATTTCAATATCCAGACATTTATAACATTGTCAAATAACATTCTGTATCTAGCTAAATCACTACACTCCAATGGCAGTACTTCACCCATGAACATAAAGGGACAAATTATCCTGTGTTCAAGGGAGGAACAAGTTACTTTGACAAACAATTCCCTCTCAAACATGTACCTGTTCCTCTGGGTTCCCATACAGCTAACTGTACGGGGACAGGACCTCCCTGGTGAGTAGCTCCAATTCCTCAGGGGAGAAGGCAGATGCCCTGTCACCTGCTTTGCCTGTCATCCTGGCTCCCAGAAGCTGGTAACAGGAGCAAAAGTCAAGGAAGTGGTTTTGGCTACAGTGCTAGGAGAAAAGTGATCCATATGCTGCACACAAGTACACGGCATACCCACTCAACAACAGAGATGGACTCAGCCATTGGCTTTCATGCATAGCCGTCACACACATTAGCCTATGGCAGTGACATCATGGAATGTTACACCTACTTCACAGTCAATGTCAGATGTCCTGGTGGCAAGGTCAAGCACCCACCATTTTAGGACGTGAAACAGCTCCTGCATCACCAACACTTAAAATAGTGGCTACTTTGTGCATTAATCTCAGATACGTACAACACTGTGTTTGTCAAATTATAACACATTGAAAAGTGAACCATTACTATGTTTGACATCGATAGTGCTGTGTTGTATGCCATGCTTCTGTTGACTGTAACTGTAAATAAATTGCACATTTCAAATGTATTATTTACACATTATTTGTAAAAATAAAGGGATTTAAAGTTGCAAAAATGTTTTAAAATTATGTGTACATATGTGACAGAGTAGAATCACTGATCTAACCAAGACATAAGATGTGTGTTGATTATCAAATTAAAGTGATCGTTTGTTTTATTTACATGCAGACATATGAACCCAGGGATGGGTAGAAGAAGACGTCCTCAAGTTTTCAGACCATTTCTAGACCTTGCCACCATAGAGGAAAGGTCCATAATAAAAAAGATTCTGATTAAATTGGCAAACTATACTGGATTTGTGTCGGCAGTCGGAGCCTGATCTTCTCCCACACAATAAGAGTACAACAGCATCAACATCAATAGTAAAGCTCATGGCATTTTGTGGCCACTTGAGGTTTTCAATGCACTCTGGAAGTATCTGGAGGCATGGCACAGCCAGCATTCAGTGGGGTGCTACAAGAAGTCCTTGCTTCAATAATGAGACACATCAGCAGAACAATCCAGTTTCCAAGAGCTCAAGATTTGTCCAGGACAAATGGATAATTTTATGATTTAGATGACCTGCCACATGTGATTGGTGCAATTGATGGCACACATATTGCCTTGGTACCAACACATGCCAGGGAACTGGTCTACCACATTCAGAAGATTTTCCATTCCATCAAAGTGCAATTTGAAAGCTTACCAATGTATACATATCAAGTGTGTGTACCTGCTTTCCAACACATGATTTCTTTGTACTACAGAACAACACCATACCCCTGCAAATGTCACAACTTGGGTCCTTAGACAGCTTGTTAATAAGTACAATATAACTTGAGGATAATTTGCTTTAATCCTAGTTTAGGAATGTGGAATGGCTTGATATGATTTGAATCTATCAATTTTTTGCCTCCATGTAGGAGACTCAGAGTATCCCAACTGACATGGTTGTCGGCACTGCTGAGGAATCCAACAAAGCCAGGGTAAGTCTGCTTCAATGAGGCCTAGAGAAGGCCAGTGGAGCAGGCTTTTTGGCTCCTGAAGACCAGATTTAGGTTTCTGGACAATACCCGTGAAGCCCTCCTCTACTCACCCTACGAGGTGTGTCAATTCACAGTTGCCTGCTGCATGCTGCACAACATCACCCAGCAACGGAACATCCCAATCATCACAAAGGATGTAGTCCTTGAAGATCCTTGGGTGAGGATGTTAAAATGCCTATTGTAGATGCCAGTAGTGAAGAAGAAGGAATTGACCTAGGTCAAGATGATATTGACCACTTCTTCACCGGAGTGTAAGTGTCCCCCCATATTTTGTAACCTCCAATATCAGTATAACTGGTGACATATGGAACACATCACTCTAGGATGGAAATTTGGTAGGATCGGTCAGGTTACAAAAGTCCAAGGCAAAGATATTTGTAGACTAAAGTTTCTATACATTGACTACTATGTTTATTGATGTAGATTAACTTTGCTTATGCTAAGTATATGGGTCCTTCTAACTTATCATTTGCATAGAATTTAATATGTGAAATCAATTATTTGCCCTTGCAATTCTTTTTAAGTATCCTTCACCATGTCATCTTCATTCGGACATTTGAATGTTGTGACATTTGCAGTGATATGTTGCAGTTGGAAAGTACAACATGCACTGTGATTGAATGAAAGTTCTTGAGATTGTATCAGACCTGTTTTCTGGTAGATGTTGCCAACAAGGCATTATGTGCTGCTTAACTTGCCCTAACCACATGTATATGTCAAATCATAGCATACTGGTCTCCCTTCACACTGGCTAAATCTTCAATTTGAGTTCAGTGTAGGAAACTCTTGATGTATCTCCTCATAGTTGAAAGAACTCTTTTTTAGCACACCACTGAATGGCGGTTGTCACATTGCCCCAGATACTGCCACGGTTTCCTGAAATGGTCATGTGGCCTTGATTTTTGTTATTGTCATGATGTAGACTATTGGTGTTATTGATGTAGGATTCCTATTGTGAGGGTTCCAGCTGAGGTCATAAATCAGTAGTAGATTGCCTATTTAATTTGGTTTTATGAAAGATTCCATTTTTTCCATGGTGTCAGGGTTCTGTACTGTCAACTTCTAAATGGCACAGAGTGCTTGGTTTCTGCATGCTTTCTAAAAAGCATATTTGATTATGTCGCAGACGTGTTACCTACAAATATATGACACAAGTACATTGTGATTTCATTGTTTCTTTATCCATATTTTTTTAAAGGGGAACACATTACCAAGCCAATATCTCTTATTTGTTTTAAAATCATTGTTTGACAGGTTGAAAAAAATGATGGTGTACAGAAGACATAGAAAAGGTATTACCACAATACATACAATACCAGCCTTTGACTTTGTTTTATGAGCGTTTGGTTTGAACAAATAAATGAGTGCAATATCTTTGAAACCAAAATAAAAAGGAACAAGAATAAAAAACTAAAGTCCATCATGGTGGATGAAACTATGTTTATTGAGCAAAAATAGTTTGGAGTCCAATGTACAAAATACAACTATCCTCGAAAAAGGTAAATGTGTCTATGAAATAGTCCATAGAGTGAATGGTAGACACACACTGAAGGAAATTATGTTCAGCATCTGTTGTAGGAGGTGGTGGAGGTCTTTCCATCCTCTCCGGGTGATCCAGATGAGTGTCCCTTCCTGGGGGGTGCACAGGTGGAGGGACTGGGATACTTGGGGCAGTTTCCTGTTGTGACTGGGCCTCCCTGCCTGTGGCTGAGGAAGGTGTATTTTGTGCTGATGTTGAAGGACCACAGAGAGGGAAAGTTGGCACAGGAAAAGCCCTGCACATGTGATAATAAATGTCAAACACCACCCCAGTCAAGGAGCACAAATTGGAGTTGTGATCCTTCAGCTCAAGAATGTGTTCCCTCTGCACCTGCGCAAGGCCCCGGATCTCTGTTAGATCCTAGCCCATCAAGACTGAGGACTGTTGTAGTGTTTCCAAAACTTTGTCAATGGTGGTCTAGGTGGCAATGATGCCAGTGGTCTCACTTTGCTGACTCACTGCTTCCCTCCCATGACCCCTACCCCCACTACGCTTTGCCCTTGAGGGAGTGTGGCCCAACCCACCAGGTCCTGACACTACTGGAGGTGGTGGTGGTGGTGGTGGTCGCTCATCAGTAGCCAGGACTGGGGGGTGCAAGATTGGATTTGTATTCCTCTGGACACAGGAAGTAGATTTATCCATAGGCTGAGCTGTTATAGCAGGTGGGGTGGGAGGTGTAGGTGTGGGCCAAGTGCTGGGGCTTGCCTGTCCAGACAGACCAGATAGAACAGGCATGTCAGAATCCTCCAGACTTGTAGGAGTGGTATATTCACTGAAGGCTTGATCCTGGCCTAGAGTGGAGGCATCTTCGGTTGCAGATGTTGGTCCACTGGACTGGGTGTTGGTCCTAATATGAAATACAAACAATGACCTTAAAGGTCGGTATTGTACCTCAAATGTGTCTTCAACTACAAATGAAGCAACCTAAAACTAATAGAAATAGGCCTTTATGGGATTTTTTACTTTTGTTTCATGCAGGTTAATGTACACAGATGCAAACTTCGGTAATAATGATGGAGAGATGTCCTGAATGTAAAATGTTATTTAGAAAGTGTACATCACATGTACCGACATGCAACTCAACACAGTAGAGAGGAAATTTGAGAGCTGAGCCATTTCAAGGCCTAGCAGCCTCAAAAACATACCATGGTACAACTTATTGTAGAAAATGGCATTAGTCATCACATGAACACTGCAAGGTAAATTGTGTATCAATGTATCAATATTACGTATATTCAGCATGCCACAGAACATGATTGGAAACCTTTGAATACACAAACTGTGAATTATGCATGCAAGTGCATCAATTCAATGGAGTAACAACATGGTGACAACATACTTGATCAACACACAAATTAAATTTTAATACATACCATGAAATGGTGAATCACAACTACAAAAAGCTTTGAGTTTTGTGCATATGTGGAAGGAAAGGGATGTTGAGCTACGTCACATTGCAGTATTGTTATGCAGAGACAAAAGCAGGGCAGCATGATAGTTGCAGTCATTTTCAAACACTACTTCCAATGCCTGTGAAAAAGTGAGTGACACATACCTATATAAATTGCCACAGTGAAATAAACACATTTGCACGGTGAACACACACATGTGTGTAATGTGAATAGGTTACAATATCAATTACAAGCACTATACCTTCATGTGCATATGGATGGAGTTTGGAACCTGTTTTTTGAAGTACAACAACATTCATTGAGATATAGCAAGGGACTAGGCAAATGCAAGGGGTGATTCATGGAGAACAACACACACTCTGACGATATATATATTGTTCATTGTTCAACAGGGAGAAACAACCATGAGGCTACTCATTTGGATAACACAAGATATTTTTTAAACTGAAGTTTATAAAATATGTTTTGGTAGAGGTCCAGAAACATACTGAACAGCTAAGTTAAGGTTCAGGACTCCATTTGTGATTAGTGCGATATACATAGGGGTAACCTACCAGTCTCTGCTCCACCAAGGATTCCTGTCAAGCCTTCAGAATGTAGGTCCTGCAAGAGCTTGTCCTAGCAGGGAAAGAGTTATAGTGGGGGCTTGGAGAACCACCACCAGTGTTCTGGGGCTCCAGGTGATGCTTGGAGGGCAGGGGACGGACTCTCCCCTGCAGCTCGATCCACCTCCCCTTAATTTCCCCTATGTGCGCAGATTGTTAGATACAGCATTCACTCTGTTGACTATTCTGTCCCACATTTGCATTTGCTTTTGCTTTTTCTTTTTCTGAGATATGATAGTATATTGTACTTGTGCTCCAAACAATTACGGCTCTAATTTAACAATATCATCCACCATGACCATCAGTTCTCCCTCTGTGAAATGTGCGTTCCGCCTCCCTGCCACAGGGATCAAAACAAATATTTGTACTGTTGCCCCTAAAGTGATTTGAAAAATAATGACAAACAGAAATAATGAACAAAACAGAGGGGGAATTGAAAAAAGAGAATTATCTGGCTGTTGAGTGGCAAGGTTTTCCTCAGATAGGTGGTCAGCAGTGGAATGGCAAATAATTATGGTCTTAGATGGAGTCCATAGCATCCATCCAATAGCCACAGTCATAATACAATGCTGAACGGGACCTGTGACAGACTCCCGCTGTTATGGGACCGCCGCTGGTACCCAGCCAGCATGACTGTGTTATCTAAATATGGTCGGCACAATGCTGCAATCCGGACAGTGACAAAGTAATCCTAGCCAGCATTGGAGTCCATTGTGTCGGCTGTGGGATGCAGCTAGTGCAACACAGTACACTCCGTCAAAGTGTATGGCAGTTGAACAGTCATACATCTAAATACAGCAGTCGGAGCACTGTCAACTTGATGGTGTACTTCGAACCGCCGCTGCCATGGATTGGCGGTAATACCATCAAGATCTAAATCATGCCCTAAGTCTGTTATGGGAAAGAAGAGTATGGGATTAGAATCTGCAATTGTTGATTACTTTTCTCACTAAGCCAGGACTTCGGAAGGCTTAACTACACAAAATAGGAGGGCAGCTAGACATCTGGAGCCAATCACAAGAGAGTCAGCATTTTGGCATTTGGGAGGGAAGAGACCAGGCACTTCTGGCAGTTAAGGGCAGAGCTTATGGTCACAGATTAGGTGTTTCAACAGACCATTTTACAGCACTCATTTCCAGAATAATGTGCAGGAGAGATTGGGTGGGGTGGAGAGGTTATGTGTCACCCTAAAATTGGGTAAAGGTATCTAGCTTGGGGAAATTTCCACCACCATTTAAAAAACCCTTGTTTGACCTGACATTATTGGCATGTATTCCCCATTCATTTTGCTTTCACTCACTGATTTTTGCTGAACTCGTCTTTGCTGGTATAATTACTACTTGCACTTTACCCATCCCAACCAGTGCTGAGGTGCTTGTGCTCTCGCCTTAAAGAATGGTAATATAAGCCTACACCTAATTTGCATATGTAATTCACTTGTAAGTCCCCTGTACTTCATGTACCCAGGGTCTGTAAATTAAATGCTACAAGCGGGCAGCAGCAATGATTGTGCCACCCACTAAGTAGCACTACAAATCATGACTTAGGCCTGCTACTGCACCCTATAGTGTTGTTTTAGGGTATTTTAACAGTAAGACATGTCTGTTTAAGCTTCATATGTTGTAACAGTGAAAGACTAATTTCACTGTTGTAAGTCCTAGCTCTCCCATAAACTAACACTAGGTTACCTACAGGGCTGAGCAAAATTTTGATTATGCTGAAGTGATTGGAGCAATTTCAGTAATTACACATTACTCTTATGATGTCAAATCATGCGATTATGCTAGCTTTTGGAATTGAGCCATTTGGGTCAAAAATCGTACCGCAAAAGCACAAGAACAACGATCTAGGAGACAGAGAGTTGCTGCTGGTTTCTGCTTCTGCTTTTCATGTCCTGTAACATTTAGTGCTGTTTTCTGAGCGCAAAATACATCCTCAGGCCCATTTTGGATGCAAGGGTGCATTTTGCACTACGAAAATAGTGTTAAATACTGGATTAAGCTTCTCACGTAATTAAACATGATTACTAGTATATTTGCTGTAATTACTGTAGAGAATATTATGTCAGATACACCCACCCCCAGTTACCATATTACATATAACACATGCTAACTTCAGATTGGGAGCAGATAGAGAGGTGCTGCTACACTCAAATTATGTTTAATTTTAAATTATTCTAAATGGTAAGGTCTAAATTTAGGTTACGATTTAAAAAAATAAAATCTTTAGAAATGTGTATTTTTCTGTCCTAACCAACTGTGCCTTTCTGTCAGTGCCCTAGGTCACATGACTGTTAATGGCTCTACTGTTGTAGGTTGTGTATTGCTTCCAGACAGTGAAACACGGGAAGTCTATGCTAATTGTTTGATGTTTTGTCTGAAGGAGATATAAGGCAGTCATATGTTCCATAAATAGGCCATGCCCAGGTCAATTAGCACCTGATGCCAAAGTGTACCCTGTGCTTAATTTGTAAAAGTATAAGTGTCAGGACCTAGCATTTTTCTCAGAAGATTGTAGCAGGTACTATTGAAGGCTGCATAGCCTGGATTCTACCCACAGCCTCTTTAATGCACCACCAACCACCTTTTTATCATACTACTGCAGGTTCTTTGTTATCCCTGCTTTCCTCCATTGTCATTGCTTTCGTTTTTTTTTCCTCCTCCTTCTTCTTCCTTTTGTTTTGTTCTCTCTCTTTCACTGGATCATAAGCTATTGAGGAAAAATAATTGTTAGTACTCAAAAATGAGTCCCACCTGCAATCTAAGCAATGAGTTATCCTTCTATCCAAAGCAAGCTCAACCCTTGCTGTAAGATGGCTTTCAAACTATATTCTTGTGCATTTTTAACTGATACCAGCTACATATTGTGCAATATTTAACAGCAAGCATCAAATCCAACAAACTGATTTATAGTCTGATCTGAGCTTGTAAGATTGATTGTGATAGGAAAAAATTAACAATTGAACAGATTACTCTGTGCCAAATGTAGCCATTGGCGGAGACTATATAGGTTAGGACCACTTAAAATTTTCCACATATTGGTTAAAAAAGTGACTCTAGGGGGTGGCTAGAACCTCTCTGGTGAGCTGTACCATATCAAAAGTCCTCGAGGAGGTGGATCTTGGAGCCAGAGATGTTGTAAGGATAAGCAAATAGCCAGTGCAACCACATTCCAAGTAGGGGTATGAAAACTTTGAGTAATTTGCTTTTCACAAGAGTTTACTGTAAATTTGTACTGAGAATTGCTTCTTTCGCAGTAAATGTGTGCCATGAATGGCAGGTAACTAAACTAAGTGGTATAGAGGCATCATTTTGAGAATTTCGTGTTACAAGCATAATATGATATTCCCAACATTATACAAATTACGCCAGTGAAATTAAATATGTCCCAGACCAAAAGTCCAAGAGCTCTCTCTGGAAAAGTAATTCCCCTCTATACCACCTTTATATTTCTATACCTCATCTTCTCTCCCTCTCTTTGCCTGCCTCTACCTCCCACTTTGCCTCTCCATAACCCATGTCATTCTAAGAATTTTTGGGGCCACAGGCAAGACACTTTCCTCCATTTCTGAAAATATATCTATAATTCAACATGTTCAGGACCACTCTTGAACCAGCAGAAAATGTATAATAAAATTCAAACTTGTTCAGAACAGGGGACCCCAAGATGTGTCTTGTCCAAGGCTCCAAAGCTCCTTGAGGTGATGCTGGTGAAAGAGACCCCATTCATATATTCATACATCTAGATATTTAGGAGAACAGACACTAGTTATGATCTCTCCATTGAAGGACAACTGCCAAACTTCCTTAAAACGAAGCATAAATAGTATAAATTGTGCTACATCATGAAATTTGTATTAACATGAATACTGTTTTAAAACATGTCTTTTATAAAAACACACTGGCACACTTATTAGATGCAGTACTTAATTATATCTCACTAACATCATTAAAACTTGTGCGATTTACAATTTTGTAGCCTGGGGGTTTTTACTTAATTTTATTAACCTACTAGCGCATAAAACGCTGATCATTAGCTGACCATTATCATAGTTTGTGGTTTCTTTTTTTTGCAGGAGGGGCCATTGCCATACAATATACATTTAAAATAAGGCCCACAATGCTTCATAGATCAAATGATAAAAAAGCAGTTACTCATGCTTCAACACAAGCTAAACATGTATTGCGATTAGTAAAACATACTGCTAATCCTCACCCCAGAGCAGAGCTCTCTTTCAAATGCCATATACTAAACAAGCCTGTTGTTTTATTGAGTACAGTTTCAGCTCTACTACTTGAGTATGGGCAATATGGGTACTGGTGTCCTTAATGTTAATCGCAGTTTGTTCCTAGACTGTGCAGACAGCAATATATTGTCCACAGTCCTCCAGTCCCTTTGAGGCCAAACATGAATTTGAGCAATCGTCCCGACACCCAGTCTAATGAAGCAGGGCGCCAGTGGTTTTCTGCACAAAGTCATTAGAAATGAGGACATATAAATAAAGTTCACCCACGATTCTAACTAATAACCACATCTATAGCATTTACATACCCTGTCACATATCAGACACAACACTTATTTAACTGTAGCAAGAGAACTAACACACAACATGAGCTTCATAAACTTGGTTCTAAGTTAATATTTTAGGTTCATGATCAGTTAATGCTGTGGAACACACGAGGTGTAAGTAGCTGTAGGAAATGACCACCATGACAACTTGGAAAAATCTTCAAGATTTTTACAATACGACAGCCCTATAGCAGGGTATTTGACTATGACTTAAGTTCACTATATTGTGGATGTTTATCAGAATTGTTCTTCAGCCCCATAAAGTTTAAAACTCTGGTAATGAGTAATCCTATTGGTCATATACAAGTTTAGATGCTGGCAATACTCTCTCCTGGTTAGATATTTTAATGATCCATCCATTGAGTTCTTCAGTCTTAGACAGTACTTGAGATTCTGACGTTAGCCATACTTACAAGATATATTAAACCAAATTCAAGTACATAATGACTAGTAGGAACGCTGTCTGGTAGACCATAGACATACCGATGACAGATTAGAATTTCTTTTCTATTACTTGGTTTATATATTCTCCTTATGTCAGTGAGTCATAGGTGATTGAGGGCATCTGTTTTATCTTAAGAAGATCTAGAACTGAGGGACCAGTTGGACTGTGCGAGTTATAGCATTGTTTCCTTAGTTTAAATTGCCAAGTCATGAACATCCAAAAGTTAAACTTTATGGCTTAATTTCCGATCATGCTACATTCCTCAGTACAGATTAGAGTCAGTAGATAAAACCTTTTCTCCGCAAATCTTCCAAGTGTAAACTCCAATACAGTTATTAAAGTGTATTTGACAGTCATCTGCTTTATTGTAGCTTTGGAGGCTTTTTAAAGCCCTTTGTAGTCCAACTGGGGTGTGATCTGATAACAATGTATCATCTGCATAATGTAGGGCACGGATGTGAATTGTAGTTAATTTAGAGGAGGATATTTGTGTATTTGCTGAAGTCATAGTGAAGTCGAGTCTGTAAAGTTTGAATACTAATGGTACAAGGCTACAGCCCTTCTTAAGTCCAGTATTCATCCTTACCCAAGGGTCTGTATGTGAATTGCAAAAAACAGTATTGATGGAATGCCCAAATCAGATAGTTTCTGCCACAGAGTCTTCTGTTCACTCTGTCAAATGTGACATTAATATTTTTTTAACATGCTTATAGAGACACCCCTTGTGTAGGGCTTTATGCACCAGGAGAATGATTGGCATAATTTTGTCCATTGTTTTCGACTCCTTTCTAAGTGCCTGTGTGTGGAAGTGGTAAGATGCTGTTTCAGGAAACCCAGGGGCTTATTTACAAGCCCTAGTGAGCCACCAGCTATACCACCTACGGGAGCCCTTATAACCCTGCTGTATATGGGCCATATAACGATACAACAAATACAACTATACAGCGGGGGTTAATATATATATATATATATATATATATATATATATATATATTTATATATATACTCTTTCGTATCACAGTGAAATTATCATTTAGTCACTGGAAGAATTGACTTCTTTTCCTTCTTTTTATTCTTTTGTATTTGTCTCTCTTTGTCTCGCTCTCTTGATTTGTATAATTAACATAAACATAAAACGGAACACAGATCTTATTTACAAACAATATATACAAACATTTACACATATAACTGTGAACATCTCTATCCATAATACATATGCCACTTGGCATTTAAAATTCTGGGAATTCTTATGCACAGGCAGTTTCCAATCAACAGTTCTTAAATGTATCCACTGCTAAACCTTTTCCAGGTGTTTAGTTTTGTAAATGAGGTAGTGATATTCAGTACTGCCTTTCCTAGGATGTTAGTTCCTGATGGTTATATGCAGTACTATCCCGTTTTCATCATCTCCTTTATTTCACAATTCCCACAGCACTCCTCAGGTAGATAGTCAACGCATTTCGGCTTTTCAACTTCTGGCCTCCTCAGGACATCAAAAACAGTGCCTATATATGCAATTTTGCAATATATTACTCTCCAATTCTAATTAGCTGAGAGCCATAGCTGACATTGCCACCAAGGTCATCACAAACCCTGTTTACAATTACCTCTAAAACACATATAATCATGATTCCTTCCTCGTCCATGTCCAAGGGACTCACTAACATGCACGCTTATTTATCTGTGTTCTATTAGTAGTTTATTGTGGTACTACTCTTTTTATACACTATACTTACCACCCAGTGAACACATGCATTGTGCTCCAATGTCTCGTATTCCCCCTCTTTTCGTGTACCCTCTATTCTTTTTATACTCCTTATTTAATTTTATTTATTTTAATCATGCACATGCTTCTTGGCTGACCTTTTACTTGTATCCAAATGATCGTTATCTCTTTCACGAGAATTTTGACAGCTCGACTAACCTTCTCAATTAGCCCGTTATTCATAAGATTGCCATCAGATGGCTAGAAATGTTGCCATAATTTTATCATACTCTGTGTCTCATCACATATTTATACATGAATACGGTTAAATTTTTTATTAATTACATTTTACATTTGTTTTGAAGCGCCGCGTATAGTATCACTAAATTGCTTTCATCTCGTTAAGCAGCCTCTTGCTTCAACCATCGGCATTTGTTCTGTGCTCCTGTGTCCGTTCGAATAATCCGCTTCTGATGGATACAACTACCTGTGGATTCCTCACCTAATGAATACTCCCACGGCGCCAGCATTCGACGGAAATCTTCTTCCTAGCTTCTGCACGTCGACGAGGACGTCACATTTGCCCACGCAACGGCGTCTGATGTCATACAGGCAATAAGAGGTCCTCGCCGACGTGCCGACGTCAGTTCCCTTTTTTCCGTGCGTTCAAAACGGTTATCTTCGAGGGAGCTACTGTTGCTTTCGAAGTTACAGTGTGTTTTTCTGCATCGTGTTTTTCTCTGAGGTTACTATGTCTCAGAGGAAGTCTGGTTTCAAGCCCTGTCGGGAGTGTGTGGGCAAGATGTCCGTTACTGACCCACATTCGGACTGCTTATGGTGCTTAAGCTCCGACCTCCGACCACGACGTCGCAACATGTGATTCATGTCAACACATGAATCTGAAAGCCCTAAAAGAGCGAGAAGCCAAGCTCTTCATGGCGAAGTCAAAAAGGAAGGAGAAGAAACATCATAGGAAGTCCTCCTCGCCGAGGTCTCATCGGCGTCATCGAGACTCCCGGCGCCGTAGGGATTCATGCGCCATTCCAGCAAGGAGAGGTCTCGCCGACTTCGCCTGGGCAGACATCTTCAGTGATTGAAGTGACGCAGCCTCAGGTGTTCTCTCTGGCGTCGCAGACGTCGAGGCTGGCGTCGGGGTCGCCTTCAATCCAGGTACCCCAGTATCCGGCTTTTCCTGCCCCTGGAGCCGATAATTCTGCATTTCTGAATGCGATGTTTACCATCTTCCAGCATATGGCTCCAGGCGGTGCTCCGACCGGTCCTTCAGGGCCATTGGCTTTCACCTTGGGTGCTCCGGCGCTGCTACGGCCAGCACCCTTCATGCCCTTTCTCCCCCTGGGGAATGTGGGCTCGTCGCCGGTGTCGGCTCCGGTGTCCGCTCCGGTGGCTCCAGAGGTTTCGGCCCCGGAGGTTTCCATCCCGTCGACTTCGGGGTTTCGGCCAGTGACCCCGACAGGACCATCTGAGACTCCGAGACGAACCTCTCTTCATCCGGCTCCGAGCTCGGCGTCGAAGCTTCTTGTGGCGCCGGACATGGCGTCGGATGGATCCGGTGATCGGCGTTGTTCCTCGAATTCGGCAGATGCCATGTCGACGCCGCATATTGAAGAAAGGCTACATTCTAGGAGACGTGCTCTCCGTCTCTTGGAGGAACAGGAATACCAACGGGTCTTGGAGGAAGGAGAAATTGAGGATTCTGGCGAGGGTCTTCATGGACTGGATACAGCTAGTGGGCTGGATACTTCCCCTGAGTGGGACTTGTCATCTCCAGGGGAGTATACTGAGGAGGCAGCCACTTTTCACGCTGTAGTAAGAAAGGCAGCTAACTTCCCCGAACTGCCTTTGCCGGTAGCGGAGGCGAAACAGAATTTGTTAACTGAGGTCCTACATCCGGCCTCCACTGCAGCAGAGCCTCTTTTACCATTCAACGAGGCTTTGCTTGATCCGGTATTGGAGGTTTGGAAGAAGCCGGTATCTTCCTCGGCGGTTCATAGGGCTGTGGCCAGGAGGTATCGGGCTGCACCATCTGACCCTGGCTTTCTGTCCAGACACCGTACGCCGGAGAGCTTGGTGGTCCAGGCTTCCTGTTCTTCTAGATCTGCGCCTGGATCTTTTCTGACGGTGCCAGAGGACAGAGTGCTACCCCGGTTGGGCTAGAACACGGCTCGCGCACCAGACCGGGTGCGGCGGCATTAGGTAGCAGGTGGGAAGCCTCATCGGAGGCCCCTGCTTCCTTTTCTTCCTTGTGGCAGCCTCACTGCGCACAAGGGCGGCTGCCCCCCACTAAGCAGGACAAGGGAGTTTTCTCCCGGTCACTGCCCTAGGGGCGTGATTGCCCCCCACTGCTTGAATCTTTGGTGGCATTTGGGCCCCCCTTTTCGGAGAGGGACATTAGAGGATCATGGGTCCCTAGAGGGGCCCATCCCCCATTCCGACCCCTCACTCCCAAGAGAACTGCGTGGCCCCCGTTTTTGGACCTAGGAGCGCCGGGGGCCCCCATACTCACCTCCCAGGCACTAAGAGTGCCTTTTTTCCCAGAAACAGGTACTCTCTTGGCATACATATGTTTTCCCAGTGTTCTTGCTACGGGCATTAGGGATGTATGTTTTTCATGACCTTGCATATATGTGCTAATGTTACTTTCATGGGAATGTCTAGCCGATATGTATTTTTTTGTCTTGTAATATGTTCTCTAATATTCCTTCTATGGGTATTTTCCTTGCAAGTGCATAGGACTTTTACTGTAATTCCTGACTACTGCTTATGTTGCAGAATCCTGAGTACTTACGCGTTCTAATGTGACAACTGCGTATTCTTGCAGAGTTTTAGTAACTTGTGTAACATTCTGACAACTGCTAAGATAGCAGGGTATTATTTACGTGTAATGTTGGTCTAATTATGTTTTGTGCAATACAGTTTATTTTTACATAGCTCCGTGTTGTGTTTACTTTGTGGTGTACATTTTGCATCACGTGTGTTGTGTGTGTTGTGAAAACGCTTTACACATTCCCTCTGGGATAGGCCTGACTGCTCGTGCCAAGGTACCAAGGGGGTGAGCAAGGGTTATCTTAGACGTGTAACTCCCTTGCCCTGACTAGAGTGGGTAGGTTCGGCCTGGCTGAGGTGCATACCCTAGCCAACCAGAAACCCCATTTCTAACACTAAGGGCCTGATTACAACTTTGGAGGAGGTGTTAATCCGTCCCAAATGTGACGGATATACCACCAGCCGTATTACAAGTTCCATAGGATATAATGGACTCGTAATACGGCTGGTGGTATATCCGTCACATTTGGGACGGATTGACACCTTCCTCCAAAGTTGTAATCAGGCCCTAAGTTGTCGCATTACTTCAACTTTGTACTTTTGTTTGGCCCATACTACAATTCCACCTCCCTTGTCTGTTTTAATGATGATATTCTCATATTGAGATAATTTATCAATAGCCGTCTTTTCTTCATTTGTGCAGTTCTGCTTGAAGAATTTTTATTATTCAGTGTGTCAAGTTCACTCTGTATCTAAAAGTTCGTAATTGGACAGATTATATATAGGAATACTATCCTCAACCTGATTGCTCATATTGTCAATCTTTTATACGTTCTTTTCTGTTTGAAACTCTGCTTGTTCTAAAAAGTGACCCCTTCCCTGTTCTTGGTACTGAGATCTCCCTCTTGGGCCACCACCTCTTCCTCTGCGTCCCCCTCTGTTGAAAAAAGGTTGAGTTATAGAGTATTGTGGTCTAGAGCTTGACCCTATCGTATGTTCTTGCTCAGAGTCAGAAGATGTATCTGAAAAGTGATAAATCTTCATTGTGATCTTGTTTGAAATTGTAAATTGTAAATTCGAATTGCTCGGGTTATTGAATTTATAAATATCTTCCTTCAAAGAAGGGCTCTAGCCATTTTTGTTGTTTTGTGATTAACCGTACTTGTTTTGAAGTCAGATATGGTTTTGTTTGCTTCTTCCAATCGTTTTTTAACATCTTGAATTGTTTGATCCTGAGCAAATTTCTAGTTCTAGCAACTCAATTTCTTTAAGTTCTGCTTCACTTATTCTCAAAGCTGTTTCTATAGCAAGTGCCAGCCAGTTCCGAGAACATTTCATACCCACTCCACTAAAATGTAGTAAATATGGCGGTCATTATGAACATGGCAGGAAAGACCGCCGACCGCCATGGCGGTGGTGAACAGAATCCCCCGTTGGCGGTGAATGGAAACCTACCATATAATGAACAAAAATCCCAACCCTGCCAAAAATCACCAGACCACCACTCCCTGCCATGACTCTGTCAGTGGGAATCCCAGACCTCCCCACCCCGCCGCCGCCAAGCACACCCACATCCCACCCTCCAAATAATGATGCACAAATCACCTCGGCGGACAGTGGAGGCCGGACGACCATTGGCGGCTGCGACCGCCACGGGCGGAAAGTGGACTCAACAGCAAGAAGTGCACACATTGGATAGGTGTATGACACACACACCTGACACACATCCAGAACCACATAAAACGCCCCCAGACACACCCCACAATCCTTTGCAATGAAACCAGGACAAGAAGACGGAGAGCACCAGAGGAAGACAGCAAACGCCAGCATACAGGAGACGCACACCGACCCTCAGAAGAGCACCCTCACCTCGTTCCCAGCCCAAAACCATTCACCACCCTCAAACTGTTCCCCCCCCCCAACATCCACGCTTCACCGAAACGGAGTTAAGGACCATGGTGAACGAGATTTTGAAGGTGGAGCCACAAATATTAAAGGCACCTCACAGGACACTGGTGAAGGATCCCTGGACACTGGTGAGCAGGCAAGTCCCTCACACAGTCCTGGACTCTCACCATGCAGCAGCCCCACCCAGAAAACCACTGTCACCCCTACCAACCAGTCAAGACCAGCAGCCCAGGGCAGGCATCCCTACACCAGTGGACCCAGGCCACAGACTGGTGGAACACAGGTACAGAGGCCACAGTCTCCCACTCCCAACATGCAGGATAGCGAGGGCCCCAGTACAAGTGGTACTGCCAGACCTGTGCAGGGGACACAGGCACAGGGGGCTAGGTCAAGTGCAAGAGTGGCAGTGGGCCAGGGCGTAGGCCACAGGATGGATGCAGCAGCCTAGGACGTGATATCAGAGGTATTGGGGGCGTACCAACATACCCATGACAGGTTGGAACAGATTGTATCCACCCTGGAACACAGTCAGAGGATGCAGGGGGAACACCACCAACAGGCCATGGAGCAGTGGAAAGAGTGCAATCCCACAATGGCCACCATAGCAGGAGCACTGCTGCAGCTGGTCAAAAACCAGAGGCCCCCACAACAGCACCGGACAACCAGCATCAGATGACCCCAGCAGCAGAAACATCCCAGGAACTACCCTCACAGGAAACACAAGGGCCTACCATGTCATCCCATGAAGATAAACAGCAGGTGCCCAAACGGACCCTCAGGCCAAGATATGGCACTAGAACCGCAACTAAGAACAAGCCCCCCTCCAATAAGTACGTCTGCAACAAAATGCACAGCAACCATCCTACCCAATCACCAACCACACATTGCTGAGAGGCAATATGAAGTACTGTTAGACAAGATGGACCCATCAATACTACCAACAAGGCTGCCACCATCTTGGTCTTGAGGACCCTCCCCTTACGACTTGCCATCACTGTAAATAGCACTATTCACTTACGTCAACCAATAAAACACATTTTACACCTGTAACACTGTCCCCTGTGTTAAATTGTGAACAAAGTGAAGTATGGATGCAACTGGGAGAGAACAACTTTATTGTTGAATCTTTGCATGAAGGGAGTCCTGTGTGCCTAAATGGTGGCAAGGAGGAGATGCATATATTTTCAGTCAGTACCATGCAGAAGTGGGCCATGTTTCACCTATCCTTACCAAACCCCCCCCATATGACTGAGCACCTTGACAGTATTAGTCACAAACCCCAGTGACAGGGCTAAGTCCCACACAGTTACTGGAGGTAGAGTTGTATCAGTTGGTTCCTGGAACTGACATCTTCCCCTTCCTTATCATCACCATCACTCTCCTCACCTCTCTGAGGTAGCTGATCAGGACCTACAGCACCCTCCACCTCCAAGAGGGGGATTGAATGTCTCACTGCCACTTTGTGCAGCATGCAGCAGGCCACCACTATTCTACACACCTTTTCAGGCCCATAGGCCAGGGAACCCCCAGAGATATGTAGACAATGAAATCTAGCCTTCAGGAGACATATAGGCGGTCATTACAATATTGTCGGTAAAAGCCGCTTACCACCGTGCAGAACACCGCCAACACACCGCCGCGCCCGCAGAAATCCGCCACAGCTATTATGACCCACAGCACGGAATCCGCCAAAATTCAGACACCCACACAAGTCCGCCACACCAAAGGTCAGTGATAAACTGGCAAAAACAAAACCTCCATCGTCACGGCAACAGAAATACGCCCACACTATCACGACACACGAATCCATGCAGCGGTCTTTCAACCGCGGTATTCCATTGGCGGTACACACCGCCGCGTTCAAAATACACACACATTTACAAAACACAGCAGCATTAGACAAATCGAAATACACACACCTGATACACTTACACATACCACTCCCACACACCCAATACTATATAAAACACACACCCACATCACCCACAAACCCCTATGACCAGAATCACCAAGAGAAGGCCAGAGAGAGACACCACCAATCACAAACTAGCATCCACAGGCACACAACACCATCACCCACATAACTTCCACACACCTCACACTACACACCACTACATATCAGCACACTTATCACCACACAAACCACCCCACACATCACCCACACCACCCCATGGCACGGCAAAGACACCCCAGGTTCTCGGAGGATGAGCTCAGGGTCGTGGTGGAGGAAATCGTCTGGGTAGAGCCACTAGCTATTCGGATTCAAGGTGCAGCACACCTCCATTGCTAGGAAGATGGAGCTATGGCGAAGAATAGTGGACAGGGTCAACGCAGTGGGACAGCACCCAAGAAATAGGGATGACATCAGGAAGAGGTGGAACGACCTACGGGGGAAGGTGTGTTCCGTGGTCTCAAGACACCACCATGCGGTTCAGCGGACTGGCGGCGGACCCCCACCTCCTCCCCCAGAACTAACAACATGGGAGGAGCAGGTCTTGGTGATTCTGCATCCTGAGGGCCTCGCAGGAATAGATGTAGGTATGGACTCTGGTAAGTCAAATCTCTCACTATTTCATCCCCCACCCAACCTGCATGCCATCACATACCCCCACCCTCACCCTCACCCCCATCACTCCAACTCCTCACAAATGTCCCAATATCACAAACCACACATCCCAACACCAAGCCATGCATGCAACAACAAAGCATGGACAACCAACACCAAAGCATGCCCACTGTACAAACCCATACACCCCCCTAAACCATCCTCACACAAGGTCCCAAACAGGAATCAAAGCACTCGGGGGCAACCACCCATTGCACACCATGGCACACACAGATGCAATAATCATGCTTTTACACCCCTGCAGGACCCCTACCCAACGTCACCACACAGCAGGGTCCAGACATATCCACACCACCAAAAGAAGAGGCCCACAGTGATGACAGCAGCTCTGTCCGACTGGATCTAGATGACCAGCCCGGCCCATCGGGGACCTCGGGACAGTCGGTTCCCATCACACAGTCACAGGCCACTACAGAGCTTCCCCCCTCTGGAAACACCAGCACAGCACCCACCCAGCGGGCCCATAACTCTGTCCCCAGGACACGTCAAGCAGCAGTGTGTCCACCACTACAGGGAACCCAGGCTAACCCACCACCCCAACAACAACAGGGACCTGGGGGCAGTGGTAGTGGGCACACGGTCCAGGGGACGGCGGCCCAGGAACACAGGGGAACTGGGAGGGCTGCTGTACGACAGGGTGAGGGCAGGCCAAGGGAACCCACTCTCCACGAGGCCCTCTCCAACATCATGGGAGCCTACCACCACTCCCAGGAGATGATGGCAACGGTACTGGCCAAGTTTCAGCAGACCCAGCGCCTGCAGTATTTGGGGTTCAGGGAGGAACTCAGAGCCATCAATTCCACCCTGGGCACCATCGTAGGGGTGCTGAAGGAAGTACTCAACACCACGAGGGACACTGTGGCACAACAAGGGGCCCCTGACACTAGCCTGGACGATGAACTGCCCACCAACTACTCCGGCACTAGTGGACAGGAGGCACCGCCACAGGACCACCACACCAGCACCCCACCGCCTGCAGAGGGAGAACCACCCCGCAAATGGTCCCTGAGATCCAGGACAAAGACAGAGAACGATGCCAAGACCCCCGCCAAGAAATGAGACCACCCTGAATGTAATCTTTTTGTCCCACTTTGTCACCCAGTCCATCCTCAAACTGCCCTAGCTCCACTTCCTATGCCCATTTGGGCAATGCACCTGTGAGACCAATAGACTGGACTCTGCCATGGACATACCTCCACCATCACCCCTCCCCACTTTGCACCTCCCTCCAAAATTGAGCACTTAAATAAACACCCTTGAAGCACAAAACAATCTGGAGTCAGTCTGTGATTTCGAATTAGTGTATTATCTATGACTGTGGCAAACAGCTCTTACATTTGTAATGTCAACATACCTATGTCACACAGCTCTAGTCCATGAGGAATCAAAGCAGATGTCACACAGTGGGATCCACATCTGTGAAATCGTTAGAGAAAGTGACAACTCAGTGACCATACACTGGGTGAAAACGACAGGCAGTGGAGAGGTAGTAATGTTAAATACATGTAGTAAGCAGGTTTGTATTCTTACCTGTGTCTCACTGGAAATATTGCAGGATCACCGAGTCCCTGTTGTCGATGTCCTCTTCTTCTGCTTCCTCGTCTTCACTGTCCACAGGCTCCACAGCTGCAACAACACCACCATCTGGACCATCCTCCTGCAGAAAAGGCGCCTGTCGTCGAAAAGCTAAGTTGTGAAGCATACAGCAGGCCACTATGATCTGGCACACCTTCTTTGGTGAGTAGAATAGGGATCCACCTGTCATATGGAGTCACCGGAACCTGGCCTTCAGGAGGCCGAAGGTCCGCTCGATTATCTGCTGTGTTCACCCATGGGCCTCATTGTAGCGTTCCTCTGCCTTTGTCCTGGGATTCCTCACTGTGGTCAGTAGCCATGACAGGTTGGGGTAACCAGAGTCACCTGCAAATGGCGAGGGACAACTGTTAGACACACACTAACCTGTAGGGATATACCCAGACAACCATTCCCACTGACTTCCTGGTGCTCACCTAATAGCCACACACAGTGCCTCTGGAGTGGACCCATCACATAAGGGATGCTGCTATTCCGCAGGATGTAGGCGTCATGCACTGAGTCAGGGAACTTGGCATTAACATGGGAGATGTACTGGTCGGCCAAACATACCATCTGCACATTCATGGAATGATAACTCTTCCGGTTTCTGTACACCTGTTCACTCCTGTGGGGGGGACGAAAGCCACATGTGTCCCATCAATGGCACCTATGATGTTGGGGATATGTCCCAGGGCATAGAAATCACCTTTCACTGTTGGCAAATCCTCTACCTGAGGGAAAACGATGTAGATCCGCATGTGTTTCAGCAGGGCAGACAACACTCTGGACAACACGTTGGAAAACATAGGCTGGGACATCCCTGATGCAATGGCCACAGTTGTTTGAAATGACCCACTTGCAAGAAATGGAGCACTGACAGCACCTGCACTTCAGGGGGGATTCCTGTGGGATGTTGGATAGCTGACATCAGGTCTGGCTCCAGCTGGGTACACAGTTCCAGGATTGTGGCACGGTCAAGCCTGTATGTGATGATCACATGTCTTTCCTCCATTGTCGATAGGTCCACCAGCAGTCTGTACACCGGAGGATACCGCCATCTCCTCACATGTCCCAGCAGACAGTGCCTATGAAGGACAACAGCGAGCACAGAGTCAACCAACTCAGAGATACGTACCCACAGCTTACACAGAACACGATTCATAATCCGAAAAGTGGCCTGTATTTGTGTAGAGTCCAGGCCTAGGTATGTGTGACGCAGTTACAAATAAAGTCATGTGGGCCCCTGAAATGGCGGCTGCCTGACCTCTAAAGTGGGACAATGGGATGTGAGGTAACAGCGCTGGCGTTGTACACCACTGAGGTAGGCGGTCGAAGACCGCGGAGCAATGCTGCATTGGTTAACATTGGACCCTATGGGTACCAGGAGCCAATGACGATGTACGCCGGCGGTGACGGTATGCACCGCCGCGGACGTGACCGCCATTTTCTATCTGTTCAATCACTCGATACCTGATCTTCGACAGGAGAGGACCTACACTGCAAGTGCTGCTGTGACCTCGGTCTGGAAGAGACAATGGCTCGAGTGTCTGGGGAATGGGCCCCTGCCTTCACATCAGAGGAGTTGGAGAAACTGGTGGATGGGGTCCTCCCCCTGTACACGCTACTCTACGGTCCTCCAGATAAACAGGTAAGTGCACTGGGAGCATGCTGTATGGGCTATGCCTGTGTGGAGAGGGGTGGATGTAAGAAGGGAGGGGGGAGAGTGCAGCGTGCATGAAATGACGGTGAGTGCATGTGCCACATGCCAAGGGTAGGGATGGGGGCCAATGACTGTGACGGTGCAGTTGGTAATAAGTTTCTCCTCCCCATGGACAAATCATATAGATCAGCGCCCACCAGAAAAAAGATATTTGGCGTGCCATCTCCAAGGACGTCCGGACCCTGGGGGTCTACCACAGACGGAGCACCCACTGCCAGAAAAGATGGGAGGACAGTCGCCGCTGGAGCAAGAAAACGGCAGAGACTCAGCTGGGGATCGCCTCCCAAGGTGGGAGGGGTGACATCGCACAATGACTCCCCCGATGTTCAGGATCCTGGCGGTGGCGTACCCGGAGTTGGAGAACGCTTGAGGGCATCACAGCAGCCACAAGGAGGTGAGTACACTCTCATCCTGCTGATTTAGTGCGCAGTGGAGGTGTCTGGGTGGGGGAGGTGGGCTGTGGGTTTCCCTAGGCCAAGGCGAGTTTAGTAGGCAAGGTCCCTCCGTAAGGGCGGCCATGTGGCACTCCACCCCACCTCTGTAGAGTGCCAAGTACACCTAGTCATGCCCCTGTGTCATCCATGTGTGCAGATGTCGTCCATAGCCTTGTAGGCCATGTCCCAAGGATTGCACAGTGGAGCCCAAGAGCACGACGTAGTGCAGGGGGCTTCTGTGTCTGTTGTGTCCGCCAACGGTAGCGGTAATGCATGCACTCAACATCTGTGCCCCCCGCATCTACAGGTACAGCCGCCACTCCCCCTACCAGCACCGCCCTCCCAGCAGCCCATCAGCCTTTGCCCCGTGCCTGCTTACCCAGGAGGGTGGGCATCACCTTCGCCCCAGGCACCTCATGCCCTGCCCAAATCACCCTTGCAGCCCTCAGTGAGGAGGCCATTGACCTCTTCAGGTCCCTCACTGTTGGGCAGTCTACCATTTTGAATGCCATCCAGGGTGTAGAAAGGCAGTTGCATCAAACAAATGCATTCCTGGAGGCCATTCATTCTGGTCAGGCGGCCCTTCAGCGAGCTTTTCAGACTCTGGCCTCAGCACTGATGTCAGCCATTGTCCCCGTCTCTAGCCTCCCCCCTCCAACTTCCTCCACCCAGACCCAATCCCCTGTAACCCAGCCTATCCCAAGCACACCTTCAGACCAGCACGCACACACCTCAACACACAAGGGAAGCTCAGGCAGACATAAGCACCACACATCCCACAGGCACTCACGCAAGCATCACACACATGCAGACACACCAACATCCACTGCCTCCACTGTGTCCCTCTCCTCCTCGTCTCCCTCCTCCCCCCCAGTCTTGTCTACACTCACACCTGCATGCACTACATCTACAGCCACTACTGCTATCAACAGCCCACACACCACCACACCCCGCTCACGTGCAGTCACCACCCCCACTACCATCCACACGTCCCCTGTGTCCTCTCCCAGTGTGTCTGTGACGCCACCTCCCAAGATACACAAACACAGGCACACACCCACCCAACAGCCATCCACCTCACGGCAGCCTCCAGCACATGCACCTTCACCCAAAGTCACCAAACGAACACCTCCTACAGCCACAACCTCTTCCTCCACTCCCAAACCCCCTCCAGCTACCCGTCCCAGAGTCTCCCAAAAACTTTTCCTGTCCAACCTTGACCTCTTTCCCACACCTCCCCCACCCCATCGGTATCCTAGGTCCCGACTCTCCAGGTCCCAACCTAGCACCTCAGCCACAACATCTCCGGGACCAGTGGTGCCTGTAGTCACCGGAATCTGCAGTGCACCGGCCACCAGGGCAGCCAGTGTGGCACGGAGCCACAGCACAGACAGTCCCCCACCTGTCAACCATCAGAAGTTGGCCAGTGCCCTACGGGAGAGGAGGAAGACTCCAGCCACCAAAGCCGCTTCCAGGGGTCCCGATGGGAGTATGGAGTCAGCTGCAACACCTTCAAAGGTGGGGAAGGGCCACAAGAAACCCGGCAAGTCTGGGAAGAGCAGCACGGCGGAGGAGACCGCCATCATCCCCACTGCCCAGGAGGCCACCACCATCATCCCCGCTGCCCAGGAAGCCACCACCATCCTCCCCGCTGGGACAGAGAGGACCGCCAGCACAAGCCCCGCTGGGCCAGAGAGGACCGCCAGCACAAGCCCCGCTGGGACAGAGAGGACTGCCAGTACAAGCCCCGCTGGGACAGAGAGGACCTCCAGCACAAGCCCCGCTGGGCTAGAGAGGACCGCCGGCACAAGCCCCGCTGGGACAGAGAAGACCGCCAGCAGCTGAGTCACTGCAAAGGAGCCCGCCGCCTCAAGCACCGCTAAACAGGGCACCACCGCCTCAAGCACTGCTGAACAGGGCACCGCCACCTGAAGCACTGCTGAACAGGGCACTGCCACCTCAAGCACCGCTGAACAGGGCACCGCCGCCTTAAGCACCGCTGAACAGGGCACTGCCGCCTCAAGCACCGCTGAACAGGGCACTGCTGCCTCAAGCACCGCTGAACAGGGCACCGCCGTTCCAAGCACCACTGAATAGGGCACCACAGCCTCAAGCACCGCTAAACAGGGAACCGCTGCCTTAAGCACCGCTGAACAGGGCACCACCGCCACAAGCACCGCTGGGCCATGAGCGCCAAGGGCACTGATGCTACTGAGTCAGTCATGAGCAGGATGAAGCACTCTGGGCACCAGGCCCCCTCCAGAACCAGTGGAGTATCACACCCACTACCTCTGTCCTTAGCAGGATGAGTCACTCTGGGCACCAGGCCCCCTCCAGAACCAGTGGAGACTGTTATCCACTTGAGAGACTGTGGCTTTGCACTCCCCAGGATGCAGCAGTTGGCAACCCTCCCACTGTACAGACTTTAGAGACTGTGAGGGTCATTCTGACCCTGGCGGCCGGTGGCCGCCAGGGCCACCGACCACGGGAGCACCGCCGACAGGCTGGCGGTGCTCCAATGAGCATTCTGACCGCGGCAGTTCAGCCGCGGTCAGAAGCGGAAAGTCAGCGGTCTCCCGCTGACTTTCCGCTGCTCATTGGAATCCTCCATGGCTGCGGAGCGCGCTCCGCAGCCATGAGGATTCTGACCCCCCCTACCGCCATCCAGTTCATGGCGGGAAAGCCGCCATGAACAGGATGGCGGTAGGGGGGGTCGTGGGGCCCCTGGGGGCCCCTGCCGTGCCCATGCCAATGGCATGGGCATGGCAGGGGCCCCCGTAAGAGGGCCCCAAAATGTATTTCACTGTCTGCCTTGCAGACAGTGAAATACGCGACGGGTGCAGTAGCACCCGTCGCACCTTCCCACTCCGCCGGCTCGATTACGAGCCGGCATCCTCGTCGTTTAACTGGAACCGCCCGCCAGCCCAGGGGAAAACTCGTAATACCCGCCGCGGTCTTTTGACCGCGGCGCGGTAATTTGGAGGGCGCGATCCTGGCGGGCGGCCTCCGCCGCCCGCCAGGGTCATAATGAGGCCCTGTGGCTTTGCACTCCCCAGGATGGAACAGTGGGCAAGCCACCCACTGTAGAGACTTGAGAGATCGTGGCTTTGCACGCCCCAGGATGTAGCAGTGGTAAGCCACCCACTGTAGAGACTTGAGAGACTGTGGCTTTGCACTCCCCAGGATGGAACAGTGGGCAAGCCACCCACTGTAGAGACTTGAGAGACTGTGGCTTTGCACTCCCCAGGATGGAACAGTGGGCAACCCACCCAATATAGAGACTTGAGAGACTGTGGCTTTGCACTCCCCAGGATGGAGCAGTGGGCATGTGGCCCCCTCGTGGATTTGGTGTCGTGCACTCAACCGGCTGAGGTTCCCCCCCTTTCCCTCCCCCTGAGGTGCCTGTTTTCTTGCTCTCTGATGCCCCTGCAGTGTTCTCTCCGTCAGGGTCGGGGATCTTGTGTGGGCCTCGCCCATACTGTGTGGGCCCAGTGTTCCACGGACTTCATTGGAGCACTACCTGGACTGTTTTTTCCCTCCCCCCTCCCCTGTGTCGTAGGTACAGAACTCACCGTTGTCTTCGCCGCCGGCATTCGTGCTCCTGGTAGAGGAGCAAGAAGATGAGTGCTGGGAAAATGTGCAGCTCTGGTTCCATGGCGTCCGGATTCATCGTGGGGTGTGTAGAGGTGAGCGTTTTCCCTTCGAAGTCCTGTTTCTGCTGTGTTTTTGTCTGCGGTTAATCCGCCCCGGAAAAGGTGGCGGATTGGTAGGTTGTGATACTGTGGGCGGTACATTGACTTCCACCTGTCTGTTGGCGGTGACCGCCAAGCTATTTGTCTGTACAGCTGTGGCGGTCGGAGTGTTAAAGTGGCTGTCTTTGTTGGCGGTTTCCGCCACGGTCGTAATTCCAATTTTTTTACTGCCGGCCTGTTGGCGGTCTTACCGCCTCTTTAACACCTTCCGCCAGGGTTGTAATTACCACCATAGTTCGCTCTATTACCCTCCTAGTACGTACATGGGCCTCATTGTAATTCCTCTCTGCATCCGTCCTGGGATTCCTCACTGGTGTCAGGACCCAACGCAAGTTTGGATAGCCAGAATCACCTAGAAAATGGTGCAATACAGAGTCGTTATTTTTATGCCCCTTAGTCAGACAGGATGGTTTTCTGCAATGTGTCAGTTAGTGACAGGCACACTTACCTATGATCAACCCTCTGTCCTCTTGTAGCTGTTCCATCTTCAGTGGCACGCTACTTTTCCTCAACACGAAGTAATCATGGACTGAACCTGGAAACATGGCATTCACATGTGAGATGTACTGGTCTGCAGTACATACCAATTGGATGTTCATGGAGTGAAAGTTCTTTCTATTTTCTGTACACCTGTTCACCCACTCTTGGGGGGATGATCGGTATGTGGGTGCCATCGATGGCACCTATGACATGGGGTATGTTGGCAAAGGCATAGAATTCAGACTTGATGGCAGGTAGGTAAGTACTTTGGGGGAACCTCACATAGGACTGCAGATATCCGTCAAATGCACTTAGAAATATTGTTAGTACCTGGCAGAACATTGGCTGTGAAAAACCAGCACCCATGCCCGCTGTCACTTGAAATGAGCCCGTGGCCAGTAAATGGAGTGTGGAGAGCACCTGCACTTCAGTTGGAATGGCATGCTGATTACGATTTCCCGGAGTTAGTGCAGGATCCAGTAATGCATAAAGGTCCTGAATTCTTGCATGTGTGAGTCTTTAAGTGTTTATAATCTGACTCTCCACCATGGTCCTCATATCCACAAGTGGTCTGTACACCGATGGTGCCCTTCCTCGCCACAAGGGTCGGTACCTACGAGGGGTTACAAAAAGGAGTGTTGAAGACACATATGTAGGCACACTTTTCATCATTTGTGCACTGCATTGTTCATTGTATTGTCTCTACAATAAATGCTACCTGACAGATACACATGTACATCACAAGGAGGGAACAGAGTATTTCATGTGTGCTACAATACTGAATGGACAGAGGCCTAGCTGCATTGTGAGTAGCAATTAATTCTAGATGTGTAGGTCATGGCAAAATGTCTGCCCACTGTAAATCTGCCCTTTCGTTGTGGAAGTGACCTCATACCGCTAGCGGTTGACGTCATAGCGTAAGGCAGTGTTTTCCACTGATCTCACCCTCATTGGTTAATATGGATGACAATGGGAAATCCTGGCGTATAATGATCACCGCCGGCGGTGACGGACCACACCGCCGCCAAACGTACGCGTGTTCGTCATCGTTTGATCACTTGACTCCCTGATCTCGTGCCAGAGGTACAGGTGAGTCTGGGTTTTGGGGGCACTGTGGGGCATATTTATACTCCGTTTGCGCCGAAATTGCGTCGTTTTTTTGACGCAATTTCGACGCAAAACTAACTCCATATTTATACTTTGGCGTTAGACGCGTCTAGCGCCAAAGTCCATGGAGTTAGCGTAATTTTTTAGCGTGGACACCTACTTTGCGTTAATTATATGCAAGGTAGGCGTTCCCATCTAAAAAATCGACTCCGAGGCATGTGCGTCGGATTTATACTCCTGGGCAATAACCACGCCCGGGAGTGGGCGGGTCCAAAAAAATGACGTACGCCCGCTTTTGCGACGTTTTTTAGCGCCTGCAAAAGGCAGGCGTTAAGGGACCTGTGGGCTCTGAAGGAGCCCAGAGGTGCCCCCCATGCCCACAGGGACACCCCCTGTCACCCATGCCCACCCCAGGAGGACACCCAAGGCTGGAGGGACCCATCCCAGAGACATTAAGGTAAGTTCAGGTAAGTGTTTTTTTTTTAAAAAAATTGTGGCATAGGGGGGCCTGATTTGTGCCCCCCTACATGCCACTATGCCCAATGACCATGCCCAGGGGACAGAAGTCCCCTGGGCATGGCCATTGGGCAAGGGGGCATGACTCTATGGGGGTTGGGAGTGAAAAAAAATGGCGCAAATCGGGTTGAGGCGAAAAAATTGCCTCAACCTGACTTGCCCCATTTCTTGACGCCCAAGCTCCATATTGACCTACGCCGGCGCTGACTGGTGTACGTCGTTTTTTTTAACGCACACCAGACGGCGCCGGCGGCTAACGCCGGCTAACGTCATTCAATAAATACGGTGCCCGCATGGCGCTTCAGAATGGCGTTAGCCGGCGCTAATTTTTTTGACGCAAAACTGCGTTGGCGCAGTTTTGCGTTAAAAAGTATAAATATGGGCCTGTGTGTGTGTGTAAAGGATGGTGTTGATTGCATATATGTGTGCACCTCTGAGCCTGCATGGGTCATGGTGCATGGCATGCTGCATGCGACTGTCCTGTATGTCTGAGAGTACTGTCCGTCCCATAGTTGACGATTAGCCAGCTGTTCCTATTGTGCAATTGCCTGACTTCTGTGTTCCATTTCTGTGTCACCCTCTTAGGTCACCGCCCACCAGAAGTGGGCACATTGCATGCCATCGCCAAGGAGGTGCGGACATTGGGGGTCTACAACCGGCGGAGAACCCACTGGAGGAAGAGGTGGGAGGACCTGCAGAGCTGGGCACGTAAGATCAGTGAAGCCCAGCTGGGGAAGTCCTTCCAACGCGGAAGGGATGCCTGTCGGGCACTGACCCCCCTCATGCGACGGATCCTGGGGGTGGCATACCCAGACCTGGATGGGCGCTTGAAAGCTGCACAGCAGTCACAAGGGGGTGAGTACTCATTTCACATACATCAGTCTGGAAGGATGTCTGGGTGTGCATTAGGGTTCATGTTGCTTAGAGGCAGGTACTTTGACTGGTGTCCATCTACTTTATGGTCCCCAAAGGGTGTAGGAGTGTCTTTGTCAGGTTTCACATACGTTGGCTCCTTAGGTATTTCAGGGGATGGGTGTAGAGCAGTATTCTGGTCAGTAGTCAGGGGCATGGGCATAGTGAACCGTGCTGCCTGTTGGGTGTGTCTTCTTGGTGGGTGTATGTCTGGCGATTATGTACCTGCATTCAGCTATTTACAAGTGTCTCTCCTGTTTTGTCTCCCCATCCCTGTTCTCTAGTGTTGGTTTGGTACAGCATCAACATCAGGTGAGGGAGCTGAGGCACCGGCACGTGGGGAGGCAGCGGCCCACGGATCCTTGGAGGCAGAGACAACCGACTCCCAGGGGACCAGTGGGTGGGTGGGCGAGGGGAGTTCCATGGGGGAGGCTACTACCACAGGAGGTAGTGACTCCGAGACCTCCTCCGATGGGGGCTCCCCAGTGGTGGCGGACCCTAGTGGCCACAGCACCACCGTGACATCTTCTGCCACCCCCCATTCCATCACCGCCCTCCCTTCTGCTCCCCACCGAGTTGCCCGTGCCCACCCACCCAGAAAGGTGGTCATCTCCTTCGCCCCAGGCACCTACTCCCCTGCCCCAGTCAGCCCGGCTGCCCTCACAGAGAAGGCTATTGACCTCCTGAGAACCATCTCTGTAGGGCAGAGAAACCATCGTCAATGCCATCCAGGGGCTAGCATCAGAGGTGAAGCAGACAAATGCCTATCTGCCCTACAGAGATCTTTACAGGCTCTGGCCTCCTCTCAGACAGCATCCAGTTTCCCTGCCTATTCCGTCCCCCCTCCAACCTCCTCTACCCCTTCCAGCACCCCACTCCCTTCACCTGTCCAAGGCACACATTCAGACACCCAGTCAAGCACATCAACACACAAGAAACACAGTTCAAAACACAAGCACCACACCTCCCACCACAAGCATTCACACAGCCGACAGACACCTGCACACACAAAAACATCCACTCCCCCAAGTGTGCCCACCTCTTCCGCTTCCCTGTCTGTCCCCTCTACATCCACACCCTCATGCACTGCACCTTCACTCACTGTTGCTGTTACTCTTCCTGCACTCACCACAATAGCAGACATACATACATGCACCCCATACACCACACCTGCACTCACCACCACTACTGTAGTTGACACATTCAGCACACTCACCAGACTTGCAGACACCCACACAACATACATACACACTAGTTGTCTGTCTTCTCCAACTGTGTGCCCCCCCTTGTCCCAAAACACACAAATGCACCAAGACACCCACCCATCAGACATCCACCACACCACAGCATACTGACCAGTCACCAGCACTCACTACATGCAACCCTAAACCACATAAAAACACACCCTCTGCCTCTACTCCCACACCCTCATCCATGCCCACCCCAATCACTCTGAAGAAATCTTTCCTCTCCCGTGCTGACCTCTTCCAACCCACTGGCCCCCTAGTCTTGTCCCCAAATGTGCTCACCTCCTTGCCCTTTCAACTCCTTCCACATCACAGTCCACCCCTGTCCGCCCTTCACATTCCCTTGCCCCTTCCCCAGATAAGAAAAAGGCCATCTAGCTCCACCCGATCCAAACAGTCCCCACACCCTTCAATGGACATGCCCACCCCCCTCCACCTTCCAGATGAAAGTCAAAGGCCCACCCCTGTTGAAAATCCCAACCCCCACCACCCCCTGCCCCCCTTCCATGAGGTGCCTGGATGCCCATATGTTGCCCCATTAGGTGGAGTACCATGCACTTGTGGGAGTCAGGTTGGGCCCTTTGTGGCCTGTGGCAATTGTCGCCATATGGACTGGCCTTTGGCCCTGTTTAGACACTTTGGCTCTGTGAGCTTCATATTAAAGTTTCTGTGTCGCCTGTGTTTCGGCGGCACGCTGTTGAACCCTGGTCTTTTGTTTAATTTTTTATGGGTGTGGGGCATTTGTATTTACTATGGCAAGTTGGAATAACCTTTTGTCGGGTAAGTACCTCTTGCTGTGGGGTGTATGGGTTGTGCTGCTGTGAAGGGTTGGGAGGGCGTTGCAGGGTGGGTGGAGTGGGTGGGTATGTGACTGTGCCCTTTCTTCCCTTGTTCAGTAGGTTGCGGTACTTACCGTCATCGTCTTCGTTGGCGGTCTCAGTCGTGGAGGTATAAGGCAAGGAGCAGGGCTGGCATGATCTGCCGCTTTCTATCCATGTCTGCCGCGGCACGTTCTGCGAGACTCTGGTGAGTGTTTCCTTATATTTGGTTCATTTCCACCAGGCTTTGTGTGGCGGTGGTTCCCGCCCCGGAACTGGCAGCGGAATGGTGGTTCATAATTTGATGGGCGGGTTGGGCCTTTCCGACAGCCTGTGGGCAGACTCTGCCGTTGTTGTTGGCACTCTTCTGCTGGCAGTGGGTGGTGTGTGGGATGCCTGACTTTCACTTGGTTCATTATTTGGCTGTCCGGCCCGCTCCTCTGTTGGGGGTTTCTACCACCACCGCTGGTGGCGCGGAACGGACTGCCATGTTCATAATCAGGGCCTATGTCTTATCTAAGACAAAAATGACTGGTATATTCCTAACTTACAGACCCGTGGGGATTGTGTTGTTTTTTAAATGTTCCAAAAATTGGAAAATACTGTACGCACTAGGAATACAGAAACCTCTCTTTTCATTTAAAAGAGTACATAATGAACATAAAACATAAAAGAGTGTATGGCCCTTGTTTCTCACTGCCTAGCAGATGCCTTTTCTGTGCCCTGCTCTACCACTTACTGATCGCCCCCGGGGACAGTTCCCTTTCCCTACTGCTGCACCGCTGAGCAACCACATTGACTCCTACTGCACGTTATTGAACTTATTGCTCAACCTGCTGATTGTTGATTTGCCACCAGGACCTGTGATTGATGTTACACCTGCCCTGGTTGTGCATTAAAAGACCTGCACTCCTGGACCTGAGACCATGTTCACATTCTGCTTGAGACAGCTCGAGGCATTGAGCCTGGCACCTAGAGGCCCTATCCTCCTGCCTATTTTTTTTTTGTGTGCAATTGCATGTGTTGGGGAATGGTACTTCTTTCTATTGTCACTGAGAACTGCGTTCCCTCTGGTCTCCTTCCTCCATACCATTCCAAGTGCCTGATATACTCACCATTACCTTTTTGCTTCATTTGCTAAGCACCATACATCACAGCGAGAGCCCCCTCCTATACCAGCTCCCCTATCAACCCTGCCTTCCACAGCAGCCATGAGCCTACTTGGTTTCTGACCATGGTTCACAGCGATTCCTGACAGAGTAAGCTGCAATTTGCGAAGATCAAACCTACGGATGCACCTGACCCCACTTCTTCAATGGAACTGAAGGCCACCGCAGACCCTGACAGTGCCCAGCTTACTGGCACAGATGCCATTATAGCTGAGCTCCATACTAGGTTCTGCATTATCAATACCAGGTTCAATACCCTGGTCAGCCATCTTGACCATATGAGGGAGAGGCTCGACTGCTAGCAGACCAGATTGGAGGGGCATAGGGTGGAGGACTGTGCTACTACAGTGATCAGATGTTTGGACAATCTGGAACGTCTTCTTAAAACAATGGGTATCAAGAATGAGGATATGGAGGCCTGGGATCATAGTAACAATCTCTGTATACTTGGGATGGCAAAATCCACAGACACCTGAGATCTCAGCCTCTTCGTGGAATGCCTACTGTCTGACCTGTTTGACCACCAAAGCTTTACTGCCACCTTTCTGGTAGAACGGGCCCATCGGTCCTTGGGGCCCCACCCCTCCAGGCACCAACCCAAGTCTGATAATAGCCAGACTCCTCAATTTTCGTGATCGAGATGTTGCGCTCTGACTCGCCGACAGAACAAGGCCCCCCACAATGGCAAGAATCTACCATTTTTATATTCCCCGGCTTCACTATGGGGATTCTAGGAGCCCCGCTGCAAATTCACAGAGGCCAAGGCTGTGCTGCGAGGCCTGGACCTCTGATATGACATGTTATATCCGGTTCGACTGTGGGTCAATTACCACGGTAAGACCCACTTTTTTGACACACCTGCAGACATGCTGACCTTTTGCAAACAATATGCAAAGACTGGATCCTCCCCATGGCATGTGACTCCTGAGCACTCTCCACCAGACACTCAATCCACTACCAGCGCTGAACTGTTCTCTCCAGAATGACTCCGAGACCAATAATACTGATAGCTTGACCAGTTGACTGCATCTATCTGTGTTTCTCTCAAACCACATCAGTTACCCTAGATATTGTCTCTACATACTGTTCCTTGGTCCATTCATAGAGTTTTGTCATATCACTGGTATGCCTGGGCCCGGTGTGCAGAGGTAGTGCCACTAGGAAGACTTTTTTTCTCTTGTTATTTTGGGGTTTTTCTCATTCAGAATTGACAGGCTAGTTTCTGCCTGATATGGGTGGAGGGTGGTGGGATGAGGGTTTAGGGTCTGTTTTATTTTCAATTGACCTCTACTTGATTGTTACAATTCTAGGTGTATTTAAACTGTTCTTTTTCAATGCAACTGTTCCCTAAGGCCCACACAGCAAGATAATAGGGTAGTGAATCCTAGCTTGGATTAATGGGATAACAGGAGTTAGTTTAGCCTTTGGCTTGCAGACTCGTGCCCCCGTCACCTAGTGAATTTTAACCTACTTAGCTTGCTCTGTCTCAGCTCATTAATTAAAATAATTCTTCTTAGATGGCTGCCTTGTTTATGGTTAGGCCATTTTGTTTAGCTTTATGTTATCAGTGCCACCGTGCTAAGGCGTCAACTCATGTAACAAAGACAAACAAACTGTAGGTGTTCACATTAGGAATTACCGTCCCAAGCATGCTGTGTTATCTATTGTTTGGTACCAACCTACGTCAGGGGTCCAAGTAGATTGTATAAATACATCACACTTTAGACAGATAATCAGAGGGAATGCGACCAGATACCATCGCTGCTATCTATGCTGCACGTTGCCTTGACACTGACGCAGACTTCGCATTCCTTCGGAGTCTGAGCACGAGACCTCAATCCAAGGTAACGAGGGTTGAGGGCTCCTTCCAGGGACATGACATTGGCAGATTAGGTTTAACATACCCAGCTCTCCTCTAGGTAGAAGGATAGGCCTTTTAGGATAGGGTACTAGGACATATTATACACTATGGCCCCCATTACAACCCTAGCGGTAAATCCCGCTTACAGCCGTGCTGACGGGCGTCAAGATACCGTGGCCGCGGCAGAAATCTGCTACAGGTATTACGTCCCACATCTCGTAATCCGCCACAATACAGACACGTACACAAGTCCGCCACACCAAAGGTCAGTGATACACTGGCGATAGCAAAACCCACACCATCACGGCAACAGAAATACGCCCACAGTATCACGACCCACGAATCAACGCGCGGTCATTCAACCGTGATAATCCATTGGTGGTACACAACGCCACGCTCAAAATACAAACACATTTACAAAACACAACCACATTGGACAATTCAAAATACACACACTTGATACACATACACACACCACACCCACAGACCACTACAAAACGCACACCCACATTACCCACAACCCCTTCAAACTATTTTTTGGGAAGAAGCAGAGAGAGAGAGAATAGGAAACAGAACACCAGCATCCACAGGCATTCAACACGATCACTCATACAACATCCACGCACCTCAAAGAACACACACCAACACAACACATCACACAGCACAACAACACATCACCCACACCACATTATGGCACATCAAAGACACCCCAGGTTTTCTGAGGAGGAGCTCAGGGTCATGGTGGAGGAAATCATCTGGGTAGAGCCACAGCTATTCGGATCACAGGCGCAGCAGACGTCCATTGCTAGGAAGATCGAGCTATGGCGGAGAATTGTCGACAGGGTCAACGCAGTGGGACAGCATCCAAGAACATGGGATGACATCAGGAAGAGGTGGAACGACCTATGGGGGAAGGTGCATTCTGTGGTATCCAGACACCAGGTAGCCGTACAGAGGACTGGCAGTGGACCCCCACCTCCTCCCCCTCAACTAACAACATGGGAGGAGCAGGTCTTGGCGATCATGCATCCTGAGAGAATCGCAGGAGTAGCAGGAGGACTGTACTCTGGTAAGTCAAATCTTAAATAATATACCCCCCGCCCTACCTGCATGCTATCACAAACTCCTAACCCAACCCTCACACCCATCACCCAAACCCCCCACAGATACGCCACTATCACAATCCACACATCCCAAAACCAACCCCTGCATGTAACACCAATGCATGGACACCCATCACCAAAGCATGTCCAGTAGAGATACTCACCCAGGCCCCAAAATCACCAATCACACAAGGGCAAAGACAATACGGCAAGCACAGGTGTAGAGGGTAACTCACCCATTGCACAAGATGGCACACACAGATACACTAACTATGCATTTACACCCCAACAGGACCCCTACCCAACATCAGTGGATAGGAGGTGCCAGACATATCCAGTCCCCCCACAGAAGAGGGCCACAGTGACAACAGCAGCTCTGCACGCCTGGATCAAGATGACCAGCCCGGCCCATCAGGGACCTCTGGACAGTCGGTTCCCCTGCCACAGTCACAAACCACTACTTAACCTCCCCCCTCAGGAAACACCACCACAGCACCCACCCAGCGGGCCCATCCCTCTGTCCCCAGGATACATCAATCAGCAGTGTGTCCACCACTACAGGGACCCCAGGCAACCCCACTAACCCAAGACAATCAGGGACCTGGGGTAAGTGGCAGTGGGCACCTGGTTCAGAGGACAGAGGCACCGGATAACAGGGAAGCTGGGAGGACTGCTGTGTGACAGGGGGAGGACAGGCCCAGGGAACACACTCTCCACGAGGCACTCTCCAACATCATGGGAGCATACAATCATTCCCAGGAGACCATGGGCACGGTACTGACCAAGTTTCAGGAGACCCAGCGGCTGCAGGAAGAACAGTACCTGGGGATCAGGGAGGACTTGAAGTCCATTAACACCATTGCAGTGGTGCTGGCAGAGATGGCCAACACCATGAGGGACACAGTGGCACACCAACGGGCCCCTGACACTAGCCTGAACGATGAACAGCCCTCCACCTCCACCGGTGCTAGTGGACAGGAGGTCCCGCCACAGGACCAAATGGCCACTAGCACCCAACCCCCTGCAGAAGGGGAACCAGCCCACAAACAATCCCTGAGATCCAGGAACAAGACAGAGAACATTGCCAAGACCCCCGCCAGGAAATAAGACTCTCCTGATTGTCAGCCTTCTGTCCCACTATGTCACCCTGACAACCTTGAACTGCCATTACTCCACCTCCTATGCCCCCTTGCAAAATGCATCTGTGATACCAATAGACTGGACTCCACCAGGGACATTCCTCCACCATCACCCCAGCCCATTGCACATACACCTCCACTGAATAGCACTTAAATAAACACCCTGAATCACAAAACGATCTTGAGTCAGTTCGACTTTCACAATTGTGTTATTACAAACTCTCTGAAAAATAGCAATGTCAATGTTCATTTTCACATACCAATGTTCGACAGTTGTTGGGCAGCAGTAAACATAGCAGAAGGCAGAAACTGGTACCCAGATCTGTGAAATGGAAAGCCAAAGTGAACTGTCAGTGTCCATACACAGAGGTAAAAAGGCAGAATCATGCAATATCCTACTGTAGTCTGATATGAGAGGAGAAGTGCCAGTCTCTCACCTGTGTCTCACTGGAAGTATTGCATGATGATGTTGTTTCGGTTGTCTATATCTTCTTCTTCTGCCTCCTCTTCCTCACTGTCCACAGGCTCCACAGCTGCCACAAGACCATCATCAGGCCCATCCTCCTGCAGAAAAGGCACCTGGTATTGCAAAGGCAGGTTGTGCAACATACAGCATGCCACGATGATCTGGCACACCTTCTTCGGTGAGTAGTATAGGGAGCCATCTGTCAGATGGAGGCACCGGAACCTGGCCTTCAGGAGGCCGAACGTCTGTTCTATTATCCTCCTAGTTCACCCATGTGCCTCATTGTAGCGCTCCTCTGGCCTTGTCCTGGGATTCCTCACAGGGGTCGGTAGCCATGACAGGTTGGGGTAACCAGAGTCTCCTGCAAATATCGAGGGACAACTGTTAGACACACACCAACCCGTAGGGACTCTCCCATACACAGACACCTATTTAAACTGTTTGGAGACCTTGGCCTCACCTATTAGCCACACACGGTGCCTCTCGAGTTGCCCCATCACATAAGGGATGCTGCTATTCCTCAAAATGTAAGGATCATGCACTGAGCCAGAATACTTGGCATTCACATGGGAGATGTTCTGGTCTGCCAAAAACAACCATCTGCACATTCATGGAATGTTAGCTTTTGCAGTTTCTGTACACCTGTTCATTCCTGCGGGGTGGGACAAATGCCACATGTGTACCATCAATTGCACCAATGATGTTGGGGATATGTCCCAGGGCATAGAAGTCACTTTTCACTGTGGGCAAATCCTCCGCCTGAGGGAAAACGATGTAGCTGCACATGTGTTTCAGGAGGGCAGACAACACTCTGGACAACACGTTAGAGAACATTGGCTGTGACATCCCTGATGCCATGGCCACTGTTGTTTGAAAGGACCCACTGACCAGGAAATGGAGTACTGACAGGACCTGCACTAGGGGGGATTCCTGTGGGATGGCGGATAGCTGACATCAGGTCTGGCTCCAACTGGGTACACAGTTCATGGATTGTGGCACGATCAAGTCTGTAGGTGATAATGATGTGTCTGTCTTCCATTGTCAACAGGTCCACCAGGGGTCTGTATACTCGAGGATCACGCCATCCCATCATCTGCCCCAGCGGACGTGCCCTATGAGGAGAAGGGTGAGCAGAGGGTCATACACCACATAGCTTGCACAAGGGTGTTTTGAACAATTGTGATATAATCGGTGTGTGGCGCTGTCTGTCCTTATTCCTGGCCAAAAGTGCTGTGACGCAGTTAGTTGCCCTGCCATGTGGCCCCCTGAAATGGCAGCTGCCTGACCTGTAAGGAGGGACAAGGGGAAATGAGGTAACTGCGCCAGCGTTGTGCAGCGTCGTGGTAGGCGGACGAAGACTGCGGCGCAATTTAGCATTGGTTATCATTGGGCCCTGTGGGTTCCAGGAGCCAATGACTTTGTACGCCGGCGGTGATGGTGCACACTGCCGCGGACGTAACCGCCATTTTCTATCTGTTCACTCACTTGATACCTGACCTTAAACAAGAGAGGACCTACACTGCAATTGCTGCTGTGACCTGAGTCTGGAAGCGACAATGGCTACAGTGTCTGGGGAAAGGGCCCCTGCCTTCACCGCGGAGGAGTTGGACAACCTGGTGGCTGGTGTCCTCCCCCAGTACATGCTACTCTACGGTCCTCCAGACAAAAAAGTGAGTACACTGTGAGCATGATGGATGGGACATGAATGTATGGAGTGGGGTTGATGGAAGATACGGGGGTGGGCTGAAGCCAGCATGTGAGGATGGTCAGTGTATGTGTTTCTGGGCCAGGGTGGGAAGTTGTGGCCAATGAGTAAGAAGAACCGGACGGGGGAGTAAAATCCATTCTTACTTCACTTTTCCTCTAGGTTAGCACCCACCAGAAGAAGGGTATTTGGCGTGCCATCGCCAAGGAAGTGCGGACCCTGGAGGCCTACCATAGAAGGAGCACCCACTGACTCAAATGATGGGCGGACCTTCGCTGCTGGACCAAGAAGATGACGGAGGGCCTGCTGGGGATGGCCTCCCAATGTGGAAGGGGTGCCCATCGCACCATGACCCCCCTGATGTACCGGATCCTGGCGGTGGCATATCCTGAGTTAGATGGGTGCTTGAGGGCATCACAGCAGCCACAAGGGGGTGAGTACAGTCTCATTCAGCTGACTCTGCACACTGTATAAAGTGTCTGGGTGAGGGAAGTGGGCTGTGGGTTCCCCTAGGCCAGGGCAAACGTGCCAGGGTAGATCCATTGTTAGGCAGGCTCTGTGGCACTCCAAAACCAAAAGTGGTAGTGGCCATCTACACCTAGTCAGGCTCCTGTGGGTTCCAGGTGTGCATCAAATGGGCTTAGGCACAGTCCTCCATGGGCATGTGATTTTCCCCTGAACTGTTAGTGCATGGCCTAGTGCATAGGGCTGCTCCCTGTGTGTTGTGTCCACCAACGGTCGTGTTGTTGCAGGCATTGACCATGTGTCTCCTCTGTCTTTACCCTCCTTTTTGTTTTGTCACCTTGTCCTTGTGTGCATTAGCATCATCGGGCAGAGGAGCATTGGCACCGGAGCAGGAGGGAGCTGCAACCCACAATGCCCAGGAGGGTGAATGTACGGAATCTGAAGGCACTAGTGGGACGGAGGGCGAGGGGAGCTCCCCAACGAAGACAGGAGGAGACACCAGCGACAGCGACTCCTCCTCTGATGGGAACTCCCTTGCGGTGGCAGGCACCGCAACAAGAGGTACAGCCACCACCCCCCTACCGCACCGCCCTCCCAGCAGCCCCTCAGTGTGTTTCCCATACCCGCTCACCCAGGAGGGTGGGCATCTCCTTCACCCCAGGCACCTCAGGCCCTGCCCCAGTCAGCCCTGCTGCCCTCAGTGAGGAGGCTATTGACCTCCTGAGATCCCTCACTGTTGGGCAATCAACCATTTTGAATGCCATCCTGGTTGTCGATAGGCAGTTGCAGCAAACAAATGTATACCTGGAGGGCATTCATTCTGGCGTGGCAGCCCAACTGAGAGCATTTCAGGCTCTGTCCTCAGCACTGATGGCAGCCATTGTCTCTGTGTCCAGCCTCCCCCTCCAACTTCCACTACCCAGACCCAATCCCCTCTATCTCAGCCTATCCCAAGCACACCATCAGACCAGCATCCACACTCATCAACACACAAAAGTGGCTCAGGCAAACATGAGCACCACACATCCCACAGGCCCTCACACAAGCACCATACCCATGCAGACACACCAACATCCACTGCCTCCACTGTGTCCCCCTCCTCCACTTCCTCCTCCTCCCTCCCAGCCTCGTCTCCACTCACACCTGCATGCACTACATCCTCAGCCACTACCTCCATCACTAGCACACCGATCACCACACACTGCTCACGTGCAATCACCACCCCCACTACCATTCACACGTCCCCTGTGTCCTCTCCCAGTGTGTCTGTGAGCCCTCCTCCCAAAGTACACAAATGCAGGCAACCACCCACTCAACAGCCATCCACCTCACAACAGCCTCCAGCCGACTTCCAAGGTGAGGAAGGGACACAAGGCCAAAGGGAAGTCAGCTCAGAGCACGGAGCCTCCGGGTGAAGGACTGGTGTCACCCCTTCTTCAAAACAGAACAGCAACCTGTACGGCTGTGGCCACCGCCACAACCACTGCCACCTGCACCGCCACCTGCATGTCTTCTGCCTCTGCTACAGTCCCCAGCATAATCCCCAGTGGGCAGCCCTCTGAGGCTGCAGGAGATGTCCTGGACCGTGCACACACTACATGAGGCACCACAACCAGCACTGGCAGTACCAGCAGTTGGCAGGCTAAGTCGTCGCAGGGTGGAGTGTGTCTCCGTCTCCATGGAGTATCATGCTACCTGTTCCCAGGAAATCTCGTGGCTCAGACACCCAGGTGAGGGAATCGGAACTGCCACACCCCATGTGCAGCACTCTGGGCACAAAGCTCCATCCCGAACCAGTGGAGAAAAGCATCCACTACCCCAGTCCTTGGCAGGATGAAGCACTCTGGGCACAAAGCCCCCTCCAGAACCAGAGGAGAAAAGCATCCACTACCCCAGTCCTTGGCAGGATGAAGCACTCTGGGCACAAAGCCCCCTCCAGAACCAGTGGAGAAAAGCATCCACTACCCCAGTCCTTGGCAGGATGAAGCACTCTGGGCACAAAGCCCCCTCCAGAACCAGGGGAGAAAAGCATCCACTACCCCTATCCTTGGCAGGATGAAGCACTCTGGGCACAAAGCCCACTCCAGAACCAGTGGAGACCACATCCACTAGAGAGACTGTGGCATTGCACTCCTCAGGACCAATCAGTAGGCAAACCACCCACTTGAGAGACTTGAGAGACTGTGGCTTTGTACTCCCCAGGACCAATCAGTGGGCAAACCACCCACTTGAGAGACTTGTGAGACTGTGGCTTTGCACTCCCCAGGACCAAGCAGTGGGCATGGAGCCCCCTTGTGGAGCAGTGGCATCGTCCCATCATCCGGCTGAGGTGCACCCCCTCCCCTTCCCCCTGAGGTGCCTGTTTTTTTTTTACCTGATGCCCCAGCAGTGTTCTATCCGTTTTGAGGCAGGTGTCATGTGTGGGCTTCGCCCATGCATTTTGGGACCACTGGTCCACGGACATTGAATGGAACAGTATCCAGACTTTTGTAGTTGCTGTATATATTTGTATATACTGATCTTTAACAGTTATGCTGGCCTATCTGGATTTTCGATGATTTCACACGTTACAATCATTTCATTTGGTCCTTGCGTTCTTCCAGAGGGTTACGGTGTGTTTATGTAATGCTGATGCATGTATTTGTGTGTATGGTGTTGGGGGTGAGGGTGAGGGTGGGGGTGTTGCCTGTGTGTGTCGCTCTCTTTTTCCTCCCCCCTCCCCTGTGTGCTAGGTGCAGTACTCATCATGGTCGTCGCCGCTGTCTTTGATGTTCCTGGTAGAAGATGAGGTAAACCAACATTGGTAACACCTGTAACTCGGGCTCCATGGCGTCCTTGTTCCTCGTAGAGTGTCGAGAGGTGAGTGGTTTCCATTCCAAGTACTGTTTCCGCTGTGCTTTTGTTGGCGTTGGTACCGCCCCGGAAAAGCTGGTGGATTGGTGCCCTGTAATACTGTGGGTGGTACATTGTCTTCAACCTGGCTGTTGGCTGTTACCGCCGTGGTGTTTGTTTCTATCGCCGTGGCGGTCGGAGTGGTAAAGTGGCTGTCTCTGTTGGCGGTTTCCGCCTTGGTGGTGATTCCTTTTTTTTTCCGCTGGCCTGTTGACTGTATTATTGCCGCTTTATCACCGACCGCCAGAGTTGTAATGAGGGCCTATATCTTTCCATGATATTGCAAGATGGTGGGGGTCTTCCTAATCATGACTCTTGTCTTTACAATTCTATTTCTTGCACTGTTCATTATCCTAATCATTGCAGCCCATGTGATTTACCGCAGATTGCAGATTGTATTAAATAAAAACTATTGAAATGCTACTGCATCTTCGTTATTGCCTGTGTTTGGTTGAGACATAATGTATCTGTGAGAAAGGGGTAATCTCAGATGAACCACGACACTCCCTGAGATGTCATTCTTCTGAGTCCATGCAAAAAGGCTGCCACAAATCACCTTAAACTGTTCGGGTTAGTGGTGAGGTAGTGCCAGTGAGCCGGAAGGGTTGGGACTACAGTTGCAACTTGTTGTAGGATAGGCATAGTCGCCTACAAACATAAGTACTGTCATCCTTGAACCAGTAGTCTTGCCCAGAGCAAGAGTCCAAACTACGACATGGTGCCACCAACGATGGTGTTTAGGTATTACTTTATGGATACCCCCGACTATCACTGTCTAACAGACAACAGGTACCCTAAGTATCATTATACAGAGACGTCAGTGGTCCTCAGCTGAACAGGGAACACCTAATTAGGCTGTAGGTTGTTCAAGCACGAACTCTTAAAAAGGACTTTACTCCCCACTTTGTGCTCCATCGCGTCACCCATTTTACAATATGGCTAACGCCATAGACATTCCTGAGAATGCTAGACAAGCATTAACATTACATCTAGTGGCACATGGCTTAGCAGAAGAGGGCGTGGATGTCACTTTCATAGTAGAAGATAATGAAGCTTACCCAACAGAAACATTCTACTCCTGGGTCACCTTTCATGAGGAAGACCACAGGTCAATCACATTTCACACATATAGAATTGCAAACGTACCAAGCATACCATTATCATGAAATACCGCTCACATATCAAGAGCATCAGAACTGGTTTGAAGGTGCCCTACCACATGTAATACAAGTGAGATTAGGTCCTTTAGGTAATGATGGACCAACGTGGCCAATGTTTGCCACATACACACCTCATCCGTGTATACACAACTTGCAAGCAGCAGAGCTGCAAAACTTATATAATGAAATAGTAACATTTTATAGACGGCTTGTTCAGTTCGTAATGCGGACTTTGAACACAACACCAGCGCGTCCAGCACCACCAGTACCTGCTGGATACCAATTGGCTATTGGGATTTATTCACAAACAATGCATACTATTATGGGTAAAGTACCCACAGAGCGGGGAAAAAAAACCTTACTGGTTAGCCCAGAAAACAAATCAGCTGGAAGCTGTGTTGCCCCATACGGGACCACAGGAGAAACATAGAATTCTAACAATGTGCTTGCCCTTTGGGATGGTTCCCTCGGTGGATGACTGTGCCACACGGGGTACAGTCTTCGCTGCAATATATACTACCACACATGGTACCCCGACACTTGCCAATTTACCAGAAGTGTTAAGGCCAATATAGAATGAGCGTGGGGCAGCACCTGCCCTAGATTTGGGGATGAAATTAATGCATAATTTTGATGCAGTATTCTTGATAATACTCACATGGATAATAGGTACATGGCATTGGCAGATTAGGTTTAACATACCCAGCTCTCCTCTAGGTAGAAGGATAGGCCTATTAGGATAGGGTGCTAGGATATATTATCCACTCTATGGCCCTCATTATGACATTGGCGGTAAAAGCCGCTTACCGCTGTGCAGAAGACCGCAGACACTCCGCCGCGGCCACGGAATTCCGCCACAGCTATTATGACCCACAGTTCGGAATCCGCCAAAATTCAAACACCCACACAAGTCCGCCACACCAAAGGTCAGTGTTAAACTGGCGAAAACAAAACCTACACCATCACGCCAACAGGAATACGCCCACACCATCACGACCCACGAATCTACGCGGCGGTCTTTCAACCGCGGTATTCCATTGGCGGTACACACCGCTGCGCTCAACATACACACACTCCTACAAAACACAGCCACATTGGACAATTCGAAATACACACACCTGATACACATACACACACAACTCCTACACACCCAATACAATATAAAATACACACCCACATCACCCACAAACCCTTACGACCAAAAAACACGAACGAAAGCCAGAGAGAGACACCACCATCATCAACACTAGCATCCACAGGCACACAACACCATCACCCACAGAACTTCCACGCACCTCACACAACACCCCACTACATATCAGCACACTTATCTCCCCACACACCACCCCACACATCACCTACACCACCCCATGGCACGGCAAAGACACCCCAGGTTCTCGGAGGAGGAGCTCAGGGTCATGGTGGAGGAAATCGTCCGGGAAGAGCCACAGCCACTAGGATCACAGGTGCAGCACACCTCCATTGCAAGGAAGATGGAGCTATGGAGAAGAATAGTGGACAGGGTCAACGCAGTGGGACAACACCCAAGAAATTGGGAGAACATCAGGAAGAGGTGGAACGACCTACGGGGGAAGGTGCGTTCCGTGGTCCTAAGACACCACCTGTCGGTTCAGCGTACTGGCGGCGGACCACCACCTCCTCCCCCACAACTAACAACATGGGAGGAGCAGGTCTTGGCGATTCTGCATCCTGAGGGCCTCGCAGGAGTAGGTGGAGGAATGGACTCTGGTAAGTCAAAGCTTTACTATTACATCCCCCACCCTACCTGCATGCCAGCACATACCCCCACCCTCACACTCACCCCCATCACTCCTACTCCTCACAAATGTCCCACTATCACAAACCACCCATCCCAACTCCAAGCCCTGCATGCAACACCAAAGCATGGACACCCATCACTAAAGCATGCCCACTGCACATACCCATACACCCCCCAAACCATCATCACACAAGGTCCCACACAGGAATGCTAGCACTGGGGTACACGGTCACCCACCCATTGAACACCTTGACACACACAGATGCAATAATCATGCCTTTATACCTCTGCAGGACCCCTACCCAACGTCACCTGACAGGAGGGTCCACACATGTCCACACCACCAACAGAAGAGGCCCACAGTGATGACAGCACCTCTGTCCAAGTGGATCTAGATGACCAGCCCGGCCCATCGGGGACCTCGGGACAGTCGGTTCCCCACACCCAGTCGCAGGCCACTACAGACCTTACCCCCTCTGGAAACACCAGCACAGCACCCACCCAGCAGGCCCATACCTCCGTCCCCAGGACATGTCAATCAGCAGTGTGTCCACCACTACAGGGAACCCAGGCTAACCCACCACCCCAACAACAACAGGGACCTGGGGCAGTGGTAGTGGGCATACGGTCCAGGGGACAGAGGCCCAGGAACACAGGGGAACTGGGAGGACTGCTGTGTGACAGGGGGCGGACAGGCCCAGGGAACCCACTCTCCACGAGGCCCTCTCCTCCATCGTGGGAGCCTACCACCACTCCCAGGAGACGATAGCAACGGTACTGGCCAAGTTTCACGAGACCCAGCGCCTGCAGGAGGAACAATATATGGGCTTCAGGGAGGAACTCAGAACCATCAACTCCACCCTGGGCAACATCATAGGGGTGCTGAAGGAAGTACTCAACACCAGGAGGGACACTGTGGCACTACAAGGGGCCCATGACACAGCCTGGACGATGAACTGCCTACCACCTCTGCCGGCGCTAGTGGACAGGAGGCACCGCCACAGGACCTCCACACCAGCACCCCACCCCCTGCAGAGGGAAAACCACCTCGCAAACGGTCCCTGAGATCCAGGACAAAGACAGAGAACGATGCCAAGACCCCCGCCAAGAAATAAGACCACCCTGATTGTCATCCTACTGTCCCACTTTGTCACCCTGTCCATCCTGAAACTGCCCTAGCTCCACTTCCTATGCCCATTTGGGCAATGCACCTGTGAGACTAATAGACTGGACTCTGCCATGGACATTCCTCCGCCATCACCCCTCACCATTTTACAACCCCCTCAAATATTGAGCACTTAAATAAACACCCTTAAAGCACCCAAAAATCTGGAGTCTGTCTGTGATTTCGGAATACTGTATTAGCAATAACTGTGGCAAAAAGCTTTTTCCTTGGTAATGTCAACATACCTATGTCACACAGCACTAGTCCATGAGGAAACAAAGCAGATGTCACACAGTGGGACCCACATCTGTGAAATCGTAAGGGAAAGTGACAACTCAGTGACCATACACTGGGTGAAAACGACAGACAGTAGAGAGGTAGTAGTGTTTAAGTACATGAAGTAGGCAGGTCTGTATTCTTACCTGTGTCTCACTGGAAATATTGCTGGATCACTGAGTCCCTGTTGTCCATTTCTTCTTCCTCTGCTTCCTCGTCTTCACTGTCCACAGGCTCCACAGCTGCAACAACACCGCCATCTGGACCATCCTCCTGCAGAAAGGGCACCTGTTGTCGCAAAGCCAAGTTGTGAAGCATACAGCAGGCCACGATGATCTGGCACACCTTTTTTGGTGAGTAGAATAGGGATCCACCTGTCATATGGAGGCACCTGAACCTGGCTTTCAGGAGGCCGAAGGTCCGCTCGATCACCCTCCTAGTTCACCCATGTGCCTCATTGTAGCGTTCCTCTGCCCTTGTCCTGGGATTCCTCACTGGGGTTAGTAGCCATGACAGGTTGGGGTAACCAGAGTCACCTGCAAATGGTGAGGGACAACTGTTAGACACACACTAACCTGGAGGGATATCCCCAGACCCAGACAACCATTCCTACTGACTAGCTTCCAGGTGCTCACCTAATAGCCACACACAGTGCCTCTGGAGTTAACCCATCACAAAAGGGATGCTGCTATTCCGCAGGATGTAAGCGTCATGCACTGAGCCAGGGAACATGGCATTCACATGGGAGATGTACTGGTCTGCCAAACATACCATCTGTGCATTCATGGAATGATAACTCTTCCGGTTTCTGTACACCTGTTCACTCCTGTGGGGGGGGACCAAAGCCACATGGGTCCCATCAATGGCACCTATGATGTTGGGGATATGTCCCAGGGCATAGAAGTCACCATTCACTGTGGGCAAATCCTCCACCTGAGGGAAAAGGATGTAGCTCCGCATGTGTTTCAGCAGAGCAGACAACACTCTGGACAACACGTTGGAAAACATAGGCTGGGACATCCCTGATGCTATGGCCACTGTTGTTTGAAATGACCCACTTGCAAGGAAATGGAGATCTGACAGCACCTGCACTAGAGGGGGGATTCCTGTGGGATGGCGGATAGCTGACATCAGGTCTGGCTCCAACTGGGTACACAGTTCCTGGATTGTGGCACGGTCAAGCCTCTATGTGATTATGACATGTCTTTACTCCATTCTCGATAGGTCCACCAACGGTCGGTACACCGGAGGATGCCGCCATCTCCTCACATGTCCCAGCGGACGGTGCCTATGAAGGACAACAGCGAGCACAGAGTCAATCAACTCAGAGGTACGTACCCACAGCTTACACAGAACACCATTCATACTCAAAAAGTGGCCTGTATGTGTGTTGAGTCTAGGCGTAGGTATGTGAGACGCAGTTGAAAATGAAGCCATGTGGGCCCCTGAAATGGTGGCTGCCTGATGTCTAAAGTGGGACAATGGGATGTGAGGTAACTGCGCTGGCGTTGTACACCGTCGCGGTATGTGGTCGAAGATCGTGGGGCAATGCTGCATTGGTTAACATTGGACCCTATGGGTCCCAGGAGCCAATGACAATGTACGCCGGCGGTGACGGTAAGCACCACCGCGGGTGTGACCGCCATTTTCTCTCTGTTCAATCACTCAATACCTGATCTTCGACAAGAGAGGACCTACACTGCAAGTGCTGCTGTGACCTCGGTCTGGAAGAGACAATGGCTCGAGTGTCTGGGGAAAGGGCCCCTGCCTTCACATAGGAGAAGTTGGAGAAACTCGTGGACGGGGTCCTCCCCCAGTACACGCTACTCTACGGTCCTCCACACAAACAGGTAAGTACACTGGGAGCATGCTGTATGGGCTATGCCTGTGTGGAGAGGGGTGGATGTAAGAAGGAAGGGGGGAGAGTGCGGCGTGCATGAAACGACAGTGAGTGCATGTGCCACATGGCAAGGGTAGGGATGGGGGCAAATCACTTTGACTGTGCAGTTGGTAATAAGTTTCTCTTCCCCCTGTACAAATCATGTAGGTCAGCGCCCACCAGGAAAAACATATTTGGCGTGCCATCGCCAAGGACGTCCGGACCCTGGGGGTCTACCACAGACAGAGCACCCACGGCCGGAAAAGATTGGAGGACATTCGCCGCTGGAGCAAGAAGACGGCAGAGGCTCAGCTGGGGATGGCCTCCCAACGTGGGAGGGCTGCCCGTCGCACCATGACCCCCCTGATGTTCAGGATCCTGGCGGTGGCGTACCCGGAGTTGGATGGGCGCTTGAGGTCATCACAGCAGACACAAGGGGGTGAGTACACTCGCATTCTGCTGATTTTGTGCTCAGTGGAGGTGTCTGGGTGGGGGAGTTGGGCTGTGGGTTTCTCTAGGCCAGGGCAAGTTCCGTAGGCAAGGTCCCTCCGTAAGGCAGGCCATGTGGCACCCCACCCCACCTCTGTAGAGTGACAACTACACCTAGTCATGCCCCTGTGTCATCTATGTGTGCAGATGTCGTCCATAGCCTTGTAGGCCATTTCCCAGGAATTGAACAGTGGAGCCCAAGAGTGCGGAGTAGTGCAGGGGGTTTCTGTGTCTGTCGTGTCCGCCGAGGGTAGCGGTAATGCATGCACTCAACATGTCTTTCTTCTGTCCCCCCCTTTTTGTGGTCTCCCTGTTCTTGTGTGCATTAGCATCATCAGGCGGAGGAGCAGTGGCACCGGAGCACCAGGGGGCTGCATCCCACTTGGCCATGGAAGGCCACACTACGGACTCGGAATTCACCAGTGGGACGGAGGGCGAGCAGAGCTCCACGGCGGGGGTCAGGAGCTGAGACCAGTGACACAGACTCATCCTCTGATGGGAGCTCCCTTGTGGTGGTGGCAACATCTGTGCCACTCCCATCTACAGGTACAGCCGCCACCCCCCTTCCAGTACCGCCCTCCCAGCAGCCCCTCAGCCTTCGCCCCATGCCCGCTCACCCTGGAGGGTGGACATCACCTTCACCCCAGTCACCTCAGGCCCTGCCCCAGTCACCCCTGCTGCCCTCAGTGTGGATGTCATTGACCTCCTCAGGTCCCTCACTGTTGGGCAGTCTAACATTTTGAATGCCATCCAGGGTGTAGAAAGGCAGTTGCAACTAATGCATTCCTGAAGGGCATTCATTCTGGTCAGGCGGCCCTTCAGCGAGCTTTTTAGACTCTGGCCTCAGCACTGATGGCAGCCATTGTCCCTGTCTCTAGCCTCCCCCCTCCAACTTCCTCCACCCGACCCAATCCCCTGTTCCTCAGCCTATCCCAAGCACACCTACAGACCAGCATGCACACACATCAACACACAAAGGAAGCTCAGGCAAACATAAGCACCACACATCCAACAGACACTCACGCAAGCATCACACACATGCAGACACACCAACATCCACTGCCTCCACTGTGTCCCCCTCCTCCTCGTCTTCCTCCTCCCTCCCTGTCTTGTCTACACTCACACCTGCATGCACTACCTCTACAGCCACTATGTCCCTCTCCAGCACACCTACCTCCACACCCCGCTCACGTGCAGTCACCACCCCCACTACCATTCACACGTCCCCTGTGTCCTCTCCCATTGTGTCTGTGACGCCCCCTCCGAAGATACACAAACGCCGGCACACACCCACCCAACAGCCATCCTCCTCACGACAGCCTCCAGCGCATGCACCTTCACCCAAAGTCACCAAACGAACACCTCCTACAACCACAACCTCTTCCTCCACTCCCAAACCCCCTCCAGCTACCCGTCCCAGTGTGTCAAAAAAACTTTTCCTGTCCAACCTTGACCTCTTTCCCACACCTCCTCCACCCTGTCCATCTTATAGGTCCCGAACTAGCACCTCAGCCACAACATCTCCGGGACCAGTGGTGCCTGTAGTCACCGGAATCTGGAGTGTACCGGCCACCAGGGCAGCCAGTGTGGCACAGAGCCACAGCACAGACAGTCCCCCACCTGTGAAGCATCAGAAGCTGGCCAGTGCACGGCGGGAGAGGGGGAAGACTCCAGCCACCAAAGCCACTCCCAGGGGTCCCGGTGGGAGTGTGGAGTCAGCTGTGACACCTTCCAAGGTGGGGAAGGGCCACAAGAAACCCGGCAAGTCTGAGAAGAACAGCACGGTGGAGAAGACCGCCATCATCCCCGCTGCCCAGGAGGCCACCGCCAGCACCAGCCCAGCTGCCCAGGAGGCCACCGCCAGCAGCAGCCCACCTGCCCAGGACATTCCCTTTTGCGAATGAGTTACCATCCACTTCAAGTGGATGGTAACTGCGAGTTGGTTTGCGACCGCTTTCGCAGTCACAAAGCAACTCAACATCGCAATGTGGTCGCAAATAAGAAGGGAACACGCCTTCCTATTTGCGAGTCGGAATCACATTTTGCTAGTCGGTACCGACTCGCAAAATGTGACTCTGCATCGCGTTCAGCCTTTTGCGCCTCGCAAACTGCATTTGTCGCCGTTTGCGAGGCGCAAAAGGCTTCCTACATCTGGTCCAAAGCCCGCTCCAGAACCAGTGGAGAGATCCATCCACTATCTCTATCCTTAGCAGGATGAAGCATTCTGGGCACCATGCCCCCTCCAGAACCAGTGGAGACTGTTATCCACTTGAGAGACTGTGACTTTGCACTCCCCAGGATTGCACAGTGGGCAACCCACCCACTGTAGAGACTTGAGAGACTGTGGCTTTGCACTCCCCAGGATTGTACAGTGGGCAACCAACCCACTGTAGAGACTTGAGAGACTGGGGCTTTGCACTCCCCAGGATTGTACAGTGGGCAACCCACCCACTGTAGAGACTTGAGAGACTGTGGCTTTGCACTCCCCAGGATTGTACAGTGGGCAACCCACCCACTGTTGAGACTTGAGAGACTGTGGCTTTGCACTCCCCAGGATGGAACAGTGGGCAACCCACCCACTGTAGAGACTTGTGAGACTGTGGCTTTGCACTCCCCAGGATTGTACAGTGGGCAACCCACCCACTGTAGAGACTTGAGAGACTGTGGCTTTGCACTCCCCAGGATGAAACAGTGGGCAACCCACCCACTGAAGAGACTTGAGAGACTGTGGCTTTGCACTCCCCAGGATTGTACAGTGGGCAACCCACCCACTGTAGAGACTTGAGAGACTGTGGCTTTGCACTCCCCAGGATGGAACAGTGGACATGTGGCCCCCTCGTGGGTTTGGCGTCGTGCACACAACCGGCTGAGGTGCCCCCCCTTCCCCTCCCCCTGAGGTGCCTGTTTATTTGCTCTCTGATGCCCCTGCAGTGTTCTCTCTGTCATGGTCGGGGATCTTGTGTGGGCCTCGCCCATACCGTGTGGGCCCAGTGTTCCACGGACTTAATTGGAGCACTACCTGGACTACTATGCTTGGTATATATTTTGTAAATGGTGTATGTATATATTTTTGCCTACTTGCTTTTCATATATTACAATGGTTACACTCATTTTCTATTGTCTTTGCATTCTTCCAGGGGGGCTGGGGGGTGTAACTGTGATGTATTAATATGCATTAGTGTGTGTGTTGTAGTGGGTGAGGGTGGGGGTGTTGCATGTTGCGTGTGTGTGTGTGTCTGTTTTTTCCCTCCCCCCTCCCCTGTGTCGTAGGTGCAGTACTCACCGTGGTCTTCGCTGCTGGCGTTCGTGCTCCTGGTAGAGGAGCAGGAAGACTATCGCAGGTAGAATTTGGAGTTCCGGGTCCATGGTGTCCTTGTTCCTCGTGGGGTGTGTAGAGGTGAGCGTTTTCCCTTCGGAATTCCTGTTTCCGCTGTGTTTTTATCCGCGGTGAATCCGCCCTGGAAAAGGTGGCGGATTGGTGGGTTGTGATACTGTGGGCAGTACATTGTCTCCAGCCTGTCTGTTGGCGGTGACCGCCGCACTGTTTGTTTGTACCACCATGGCTGTCGGAGTGTTAAAGTGGCTGTCTTTGTTGGCGGTTTCCGCCACGGTCGTAATTGCAATTTTTTTACCGCCGGCCTGTTGGCGGTCTTACCTCCACTTTAACATCGTCTGCCAGGGTTGTAATAATCACCTATGTCTCTCCATGTTGTTGCAAGATGGTGGGGATCTTCCTAATCATGACTGTTGTCTTTACAATTCTATTTCTTGCACTGTTCATTATCCTAATCATTGCAGCCCATGTGATATACCGCAGATTGCAGATTGTATTAAATAAAAACTATTGAAACGCTACTGCATCTTTGTTATTGCCTGTGTTTGGTTCAGACATAATGTATCTGTGAGAAAGGGGTAATCTCCACTTAACCACGACACTCCATGAGATATCCATGCAGAAAGGCTGCCACAAATCACCTTTAACTGTTCGGGTTATTGGTGAGGTACTGCTAGTGATCCAGAAGGGTTGGGACTACAGTTGCAACTTGTTGTAGGATAGGCATAGTCACCTACAAACATAAGTACTCTCATCCTTGAACCAGCAGTCTTGCCCAGAGCAAGAGTCCAAACTACGACAATAGTGTCCATTTCTTTCTTGGAACATCTGAGGTCTTAATGACCATCACAAGGGTAAACACGTACCAAACACAATGTAAAGGTGTGTTGCATAATGTGAAGGTAGCCCTCCTGCAAGAGACCCACTTTTCACCAGGGGAATCCCACACGGTTTCCTCCACATGGGGACCACATCATTATTTTTCCTGTTACCGTACATATTCCCAAGGAGTCAGTATTTTAATAAACAAAAGTCTTCCATTTCAACCCACATCTTCCCTTCTGGACAACAATGGCAAATACGTTCTGATAACAGGGACTCTAGCTGGTCATAGGGTGCTGTTGGTAAACACATATGCTACTAATGTAGATACACCAGAATTTTTCCACACACTCATGACACTTGTGGGCCAAATGGAGTATGATCGCATTCTGTCTGGAGGCGATTGTAACCTACTGTTGGATCCACAGCTGGATTCCACTGCACTGACACCTACAAACAAGCCTAGGTCATTGCAAGTTATTTGTGAGCTATAAAGAATATTTCTTCTTTGTGGCCCCGGGGCTTTCTACATGCCTCTACCCCGGCTTACACACACCACTCCACATCCCGAGACACATGGTCCCGCATTGACTATTGGTTGATCTCCTCAACATTATCCCCTTGGCTAAGCAACATCTTCCATCTTGTCCGCAAGTTATCCAATCATGCCCCTGTGTCCTTGTCATTTAGAATGTCGGACAGAGGTGGCCTGGAAAAACACTGGCAATTCCTCACTATAGCACTACATGCATAGCCGAACACTTTGCCCTCAATGCTGGCTCTGTCTCATTCCAAGCTCCACTGTTGGAAGCATTTAAGGCATATATCCAGAGTGTGTGCATATCCAAACAAGCTGGGGTGTTGCGCAATATCTGTACTAGCCTGTCCCGTGTGTACACAGACTTAGCAGAGTTGGATAGAGTCACAATGCAACAGCACAGCACCCCACCACCCACACAATGCACCTCTTCTCCTCGCTGAATATTGCGACTTGGCAGAGCACAAAGTCCACTTTCTGGGGAAATATGGAAGAGTCAGTCATTATGAGGAGGGTGAACGTCCTGGGCTTACACAGGCTAGGTTATGGCTGTACCCCCGAGCCCGAGCAGTGTCATGACTGGTCTGAGCAGCCTGGTTCGGTGCTCAGACAGGGAGTGGGAGCCTGGGCATTTTCTCCACCCAGCTGTGCAATACAGCCAGGTGGATAAATGCTAAGTGCGCACAACCGTTTGGCTGGCCCACCATGGCTGACCAAATGGTCATGCGCACTTATTGTGTGCTCCATTCATCCTCCTGCACCCCAGCCCATCCTTGCCCCACCCTAACCTGGCTCCTGGGGACAAATAAAATGATAATAATGTTGTGTTATTATCCTTTTATTTTTTCCTTTTTCTTCAGTGCACAAAGCAGTGGGGCAACGGTCTTCCGCCTTAGCAGAGGAGTCGCTGCTGGTTATACTCTACTTGGCTAACAGGCGACTATACTAACATCCTCATATCTAGAGAAGGTGGCCATGGTATAGCTCACTAGGGCTCCTCAACAATTTCTCGCCCAACCCATAACCTGTGAGGAGTTCATTCAGGGCATTGACCCACTGGATGTTCCTAAAGCCCCTAGACTGGACGGATTTACTGCTATATTTTACAAACATTTCAAACACCTCCTTGCTTCTCACCATCTGGCCATGTACGGAGGTTCGTTTGAGACAAGGACTCTTCCCTCAGCATTGTAAAATGGTCATTACTCCACTTCTCAAACCTGGTAAATATCTCTGTCATTGTGGTTCCTACCAGCCTCTATCACTTCTAAAATTCGATAATACGATTTTGGCCAAAATTATCTCACCTTTCTTTCCTCATGGAGCAGATTATCCCGCCAGTCCAGTCGGGCTTTGTCCCCTTCCGCTCCACACCACTGAATCTAGGCACTGTCTTCTCAGTCCTCAACCAAATCTCTCCTGACACCCCTGGGCTGTAGCCTTACTTGATACCAAGAAGGTCTTCAATTCATCGGAATGGTCTTTTTTGCATGCTGCACTATGTAAGCTGGGCAAGCCACATAACTTTATCTCATTGATCATGTTATTATACTCCCAGCTCAAATTAGAGCTAACAGCTCCTTAACAGCCCTTTTGGCAGTAAAGGGGGGTACTAGACAAGATTTTCCACTATCCCCTCTTCTTTTCATCATTGCAATAGACCCACTGGTCCGACATCTCCGGGAAAAACATTTGGAACACGGACTGCAATTTAATGCTGGTCTGTTATTTCTCTCCTTATATGCTGATGACATTCTGCTTTTTGTACGCCATCCTTCTTCCCAATGTCCCACCTATTATCTGCAAAATGACCCTCTTTGGGTCTTTTTCCTGTCTCCATATTAATTAGCTCAAGTCACACCTGTTCCCTCTCACTGACTCCACTACCCCTTTCCACTGTGAAATTTGAACTGGTGACCGGGATCCATCAGATACTTGGGCGTCATGCTCCACCGGGGCAAAGAGCAAGTATTCAGACTCAATTATGATGGCCCAGCCATAGATAAACCAATCTCACAGATAGCTTACTGGATCCAGCTCCCTCTCTCCATGGCCAGCCGCATTGTCATAGTAAAGATCATCATACTTCCCCATTGTCTATATTTATTTCCAAATATACCAATCCCACTTACCAGTTCGTTCTTTTCCACATTGCACAGTCTTCTCCATAAATGTATCAGGGACGGTTGGCGCCCTCACATTAGTTGGGATGCATTGATGTTGCTGTTTGAACGTTGTGGTTTTGGCGTCCCTCACATGTAATTATATTATTTGGTAGCGAAATGCCAGTATGCCCACCTGATCCTGTACACAAAGCCAGAGATCGACCTGGACCCCTCTACTCCTCTTGCTTCCCTACTCCTCACTGAACTCCCACTTGACCAGGCGGACATCCATCCAATCTCCACTACCAGTTGGGGTATTATGACTGTTACCATCATTACCATTAACATCTAACTCCTGGCTGCCCATTACTAGGGAATTACTAATACAACAGACTCTCAAATTACATAAACTTCATACCTTTGGGGACATATTCCCTACCGCTCACATGATAGACATAACTGATGAGGCCCACCTCCCTGTGGCTGCTCAGATGGACTGTTTTATTATGAGATGAGGCACATCCAGAGTGCACCTCATGCTGTCATACCCTCCGATCCTTTAGCCCCAACTGACTTCTCTCTGTTGACCTCATTGGTTGCTGACAAAGTCAGACGATGACTGGTTTCCAAGCTCTATTACACTTGTACTGCTCTGCTTTCTTCCTGCAATTGGGAGGCCAGGTTGCTTCTGGCAAGCTGATTTAGGGTACTCACTCACTGACAAAATGTGGTCAGCCTACTGCTCACAATTCTCTCCACAAACTTCTGCACTACAAACTTCTGCCTAGAGCTTATGCTACACCCATCTTCCTGGCGTGCCTAATCCCATGAAATCCTCCACTTATCCAGATGCCAGACTTTGAAGGCTGACTTTGCCCACCTTTCCTGGACATGCACCCACATTGCCTCCTATTTTCATGCCATTTCTCGCCCATGTCCCAAATGAAAGTAACCCTTATCCTGATCCTGTAGTAGCCTTGCTGGGATATGTGCAAGACATTCCCAAGACAGTGCATTGTTTCACTGCCTTTGCACTACTGCCAGCTGTAAGTTAAATAGCCCTACACTGGGGATGTTGGACCTGTCCCTTTTGGCAGGTTCATCCCCTGACGTTTTGCCTCCTTTCTCCTATTTTTTCTGACCTCTCGCTGTTGGCCCTAGGACTCTGAGCACTTCAGTGCTAAAGTGCAGGTGCTCTCCCTTCTAAAGTTGGTATGATTGGCTTATACATAATTGGCATATTTAATTTACCTTTAAGTCCCTTGTTCAGTGGTATCGCTATACACAGGGCCTGTAAATTAAATGCTACTAGTGGGCTTGCAGCACTGCTTTCGTCACCCACTGAAGTAGCCTTTGAAACCTGTCTCAGGCCTGCTAGCACAGGGCCTGCATGTGCAGTTTCGGCCAAAGGGACTTGGCCTCTGAATTGACTTGCCAGGCCCAGAACTCCCCTTTTACTACATGTAAGTCACCCCTAATGTAGGCCCTAGATAGCCCCTATGGGCAAGGTGCTATGTATGGAGAAGGCAGGAAATGTGCCGGCAGCGTGGCCTTTCTGGTAGTGACAAACAGCCTATTTTGGTTTCTCACTGCTGTGAGTGCTGCATTCTCATAGGATTCAATTGGAAATTACCTCCCTTATGTATAGAGGGTACTGTCTGATTTATGGAGGGGGTAACGTAGGCATGTCTGGTATGGTTGTAATGGTAGGGAGAAATGCTACTTACTGGTGTAGGTGGATTTTTTATTATTATTACAGAAATGCCACTTCTGGAAAATGAGCATTTCTCTGTGCTTATGACTCTGGTGTTTTGCAGCTTGACTCCTATCCACGTCTGGGCAGAGTGACAGTTGGGCTTTGTGCATACTTTTCAGACAGCCTGTACACAGGGAGGGTGGAGGTGTCATAGAGGTGCATCTGCATACTGAATAGTCTTCCTTGGCAGAGACATTTTGGAACTGGACACAGAATGCTGCTAGAAGGACTCACCAGGAACCGCCATGGACTGCTGCTGCTGTGCTGACCTGTGACCTGCTTGGTCACTTTGAGGAACTGTCTACTGCCTGCATCCACCTTGTGCTGGCCTGATGCTGGGCCCTGCTGCCCTGTGCTCCATTCTGCTGTTGTTCCCCGGGGGCTGGGTGCTGTTGCCCCTGACCCCTGCCATCCTTTGTTGAAGCGCTTAAGAGAGCGCTTCTCTTCATGTTCCCCAGTGCTCTGGGAGCGCACTGTTTGATGGCCTCACAGCGCATTGCAGTGGAAATCACCGCCGCGACCCAGGCTCGTCAAATTATCCCCAGCGCTTGGAAAAGTCCATCAGTGAGAAAAGAGATTCACCACCGAGACCAGGCTTTGTTTTGTGAGCGTGCCAGAGTCACTCTGCCCCTGGGATCCCCAGGGCCCTACTCAAATCCAAACCGGAGCAAGCGTGCTCCTACCGTGCCCCCGGGGTGAAGCGCGCTCCGATGAGCGCCCCTGGGGCACAAGCAGGCACCTACTTTGGTGCCTGCTCACTGCTGCGGCCCAGGCAGACCTTTTTGAAGCTGATGGAGACGGACAGGGAAGGAAGTCTCATTGGAGGCTCCCCGCCCCACCGGAGCACCTCGCTGTTGTTGTGTAGAGGCAGGGGGGAAGGAAGCCTCATTGGAGGCTCCACCTGCCCCATTGGAGCCCCAAGTTGTTTCAGAAGGACGCAGGCAGGGTGGAAGCCTCGCCAGAGGCTCCCCACACCGCGTGGTCCTTCTTTGGTGTTTTGGGGCCCACGCGAGAGTCGGGTGAGGCTCCTACCATTGTCCCATAGTGTTGTGCTGGCATTGCCCCTCCCCTCTGGAGGACCAATTGCAGCCCTCAGAAATTGCGGACCCCAGGAGGGGCCTGTTATAAAAGCAGGAGGGGGGTGCGTGCCACCCCCAACCCCCAAAATTATCGCAAGGCCCCCACTTTGCGCAGTGGAGCGCAGAGGCCCCCTTTGTTTCCTTCCTGGCACTGGAAGTGCCTTGCCATGATCAATACAGAAACATTGCATTCTAAACGTTCCTGATATGGACATTGTAGACTTATGTGTTTTCCTGGTTCTCAGATGATGTACCATATATGTTTGCTGATTTTCCTTTTATGCACATGCTAAGCTGATATGTTTTCATGACTTGCCATATGTTTTATAATATTCCTGATATGGCCATTTATGATATTTCTATGATAAGTGCATTTGTTTAGTAATGTGACTCCTGACTACTGAATGTGAATAATAAGTAACCTGTGTAACTACGGCTGGTTCGGCAGAGTAACTATTGTGTAAATTTCTGACAACTGCTTGGGTAGCAGGATATTACTGACATGTTGTTTTTGATCTAATAATTATGTTGTGTACAATACAGTTTATTTTTATATAACTTGTTGTGCTTCCTTTGTGGTGTGGATAGTGGGTCACGTGTGTTGTGTGTGTTGTGCAAACGCTTTACACATTGCCTCTAGCATAGACCTGACTGCTTGTGCCAAGCTACCAAGGGGTTGAGCAGGGGTTATCTTGGACTTGTAACTCCATTGCCCTTACTAGAATGGGTGGTTTCTACCTGGCTTACGTGCATACCCTTGCCAACCAGAAAACCCTATTTCTATCAGGGGCGCTAGACATTATCCCACCACCAAGGCTTGGCTCGACAGCCTGGTCTTCTGTGATACCACCAGTGAACTGTATGCCACACTCCAACCCCCACTCCGACCTTAAGAACGTTTGGCAACCGCTCCGTAGCTATTGTCTAGTTGCAGGACGTCCTAGTCAATCGCCCACAGCTTCTCCATTCCATTTCTTCCCCTCCGCTGCTTCCTTCCTTTGAGGACCCCTTGTGCTGCCTATCATTACTGTTACCCTGCTGTTCTTGCCGTTTAGCTGTATTACTTACTGAGATGTGTCACGATGGGATCTCTGAAATGACTTGTTGTACCATTTGTCATTTTTTATGCTATCTGTATTGTGGATCCCAAATTTAGTACTTAACTCTTATTTTGGCTGCTTGTGGACAGAAACCATCGAAGCCATTCCCAGTCAGCATTATATAACTCAGCTATGCATGCTGATTGTTTTTTTTGCATTATACACGTTATTCCACCCTATCTATGACATGCAATAGAGATATCTCCTAAATCATTAATAGGGTGTTTTTGTCCTGAGTACCTTTCAGGATCGACGTATTTGTTCCATTCACAGTTTTGTTCCTGTTTAGAAACTTTGACATTTTGCTCAGCAAGGGAGAGAGATGATTATGCTGTTCAATAGTTCTATTCCGTATGCTAGGAAAATATGGATCTTTTCCTTAACTAGTGTAAACGGGGCTGTTGCAGTACAATTTATTTGTGTAAGTTCCTTTGGATCTTTCTAAGTTATATTAGAACTGGAGATTAATTATACTGATTCTTTGTCGCTTGATTGAAGTCCTGAGAGGGATGGCATTGACAAATAGACGAATGACTGTCATCCATGGTGCAGTCCTTGAATTGCATCAAGCGAGGTCTCTTAAATAATCGATTTGATAGACAGCATGACATTTGACTCACACACTAAATTATTGGTGACCCTTGACATAACTTCACTATATACCAAAATACCACAACATGAAAGTATCCTTATTATGAAGTTGATTCTTAAAGCATGTTTCAGATCAGTTGCTGTCACAACTGAATTGCTTACGGAAGCTTTGACCATTGCTTTGACCTCTAATTACTTTAAATATGATATTTATTTTTACCAACAGTGGGGTGGCACTTCTATGGCAGCGGTTTCTGCTCCAAATCTGGTGAATATTTATCTTGAATCATTCGAAAACCAGTTTGTACTAGATAATTTTAATCCCTTTAAACCTTCCATCAGATGCGGGAAAAGGTACATCATTCATGTTTTATGGTCGAGAAACACGCTGCGTCAAGACTTGAATAATTTATTCTATACCTCAAACAGACAGACTCTAAATTCCAGTTCAATGGCCACTGGGACAACCAACTAATTCCCTTTTTTGAATTTTGTGATTAGAAATGAGGAAGGGCAATTGGTAAGATGTTTATACAGATATACAGAAAACCCACTGACATAAAAACATTGTTAGCATACCATAGCTTTCATCCACTGGTTTTTAGAGTTTGCCTCCCGTATGGCAAATTCCTAAATTTACGTCATAATTGTATGCATCAGTTTGAATACTTTAGGGAAGAGCTTATACTCCAGAAGAGACTACAGGATAGAGGCTATCCCGGAAACATTGTCAGAACTGTGCTAAAAAGATCTTGATATTGCAATTGAGATGAGTTATTGGAGACAAAACTTAAAAAGAATGACCAACAGTTGGTGTGTGTCACCATATTTAGTCCCCACAAGATTGTAGCATTTTTTAAGAAACATTAGCGCATTGTACAAAACATAAACTGCACATTTGAACTACTACTGTTGTGGTACAAAAGGGGTAAATGTATTAAATATTATTTACTACATTCTGTACAGGGCAATCAGTCTTGCTGCAAAACAGTATAGGGCATTGGGGGGCTGCCTTCTATTAAGAGACATTATAAATGTTGAGACTGTTGGTATGCCAATTCACAAACAATAAAAATACATTTATATGCAGCAGCAAAGTGGAGCTCAGACATTTCTAAAATTGCAACACATCTATCGTGTATTGTACATGGTGTCCATGCCTGCTAATCTACATAGATCAGATCACGTTGCAAACTACAATTTGCATTGGCCACCATAAAAATAGGACTTGATGTGGCGTGACCTCAGCGCCTCTGGTATCCCATTTCATTGAGCCTGTCCACTCACCCAATGACATAAGATGGCAAGTACTTGAGGTGGCACAGGTACCACAGAGAAGAGGAAATATTACCCTCATTCTGCAGGAACTGGAATGCAGATGGATAATACGCTGTGACTTTACCAACAAAGGTTTGAACACTGATGGAGAATGGCGTGGACTAGTCTCTTTATTTAACACTGAAGCCTCTGTATATTATTTATGATAGTGTACTATGGACTTGATTGGTTTTCTTTCCACTTGGATGTTTCTGATCTGTTTCCCTGACTGCACTTGTCCTTTGAGTTGCCTTCTCTAATTTATTTATCTAAGATGATGGTTTTAATTTTTCATTGTTCATGATTGATTGTGTAACACTGTTTTCGCCTTCCTCCATTTCCACCCTTGGCTCAGAAGTCTTCTTTGTGTCTTATGGGCTCCCACCAATCAGGGGCAGCTGGACCGCGCAGCACATTCCAAGCCTCGCTTTCACCTGACATCAATGTGCGTTCAATTGATTTGGACAGTGAAGGTTTCCCAGGGGTGTAGGAGACAATACATTTCTGGGGGGGACAGGGACAGGCTTGGGAACTTTCAATCAACCCTATACAAATCTCTCGTTGTTTACGAACTGCAGGCTCCGATGAATTTACACAATCATATATATTGGAAGTGAAATAGGGAGAAAGGAAGGCATGTTTTCACAGCCTGAAAGTATCTTTAATTGTTATTTACATTCACAAAGTGATTAGCTCAAATGTGAAAATAACATTTTGATTAACCTTGCATCTTCATGCACCAGACAAATAAAGGTAGGAGGGTAAAAAGGAAGAACATACCCTTTGCGCCCCACACCCACCATGCCATCCGCCTCATGCCAATTGGAACCGCACTGGAGATATCAAAAGCGATTAGGTACAAGAGTTGTAAACTGTGCTCGGAAACCATAGTTCTAATAACACTTCTACTCCTGTGTGTGATCTTGGGCAGCTCAGCTCCACATCAGTCATAACTAGAAGCATTTCAACTGAAGACGCTCTTGGAGTTACAGGCTATATAAACATGGATTCTTTAATCTCTGTATAAACTGCAGTCACTAACTTATTTAGAATCAGCTGTTTGCGATGCACCACGTCACTGCGTATAAAGAAAAGACATTCACTGATTATAAAGAAAGACATCAGAAAATGACTATGATAGGGTTATTACAGTCAAGTTCTGACATTACAATGCCTTCTGCCAGAGCTAGTAGCCAAGGTAAAAGGCAGATCAGGTCACAAAGCATAATTAATGCAGCTGTTTAAAGCAAAAAATGGACTGTTGCTTTTTTTTCTTCTGCTCTACTTTAATAGCTTCGAATGACAGAAGCTACGCACTAAGGTTTTAAGTGGTTTGTGGGAAAGTTGGTGGTGTAACCAGTGCTTTAAATGGGCCGGTACTGTCCGGTACTGAGTACCGGCACTTTTTTATTTTGAGAGAGAGAGTACCGGCACATCTCAAGAAAAACGTAATACTTTTAATTGGAGAGTACCGGCACTTCTCAGAAACAAGCAGGTACTCTGGCACAGAGTACCTGCACTTTATTTTTTCCATTTCAAGCACTGGGTGTCACCATGTATTATATGGGGTAAAATACCCCTTGCGTACATAAGGATATTGCAAGTCACATTGAAGTTCATACCTTATAAACAAGCATTGGCAAAGCCAATAGATCTTGCCTATGCAAGTTCTATTGCCTTTGCCAATGTGTTTTAGCCATGCTGTACACTAGTGAGACTACTATTCAGCATGGCTCAAAGTTAATGGCATAAAGGAGAATGGTGTGTCATCGACTGGTGTGGCGTAGTGTCATGGAGTAAGTAGAGTATCCTAGAATGGAGCAGTAAACTAACTTTAAAGGAACAGTGGTCCCTTGAATAAAACGCAACACCACTCCCATAAACAATGATATTAAAGTAGTATGCAAATGGAATGTTTCATGCATTTATTCAATCAAAATATAAAAGATCAAATGTAGTGGGAAAACATCAACAGGGGAAATCGAGAAAAACTGGTATTCGGGCATTACACAAGTTATCTGGATTACCCAATGTCACCAATTACAAGAAAAATGTAAAAAGTAACCTACATAGTACAGTGGTTCAGAGGAGGCTGGCCTGGTTTGTATTGGGTACCTATGGTACTTACACCTTATACCAGGTACAGTTATCCCTTATTAGTGAAATGTAGGCAGTGTCTAGAAGCCAGGCTCTCTAGAGGTAGCTGTAGCCAAGGCTTATCTAGGAGACATGCAATACCACTGTAGTCACACAGCACTCACACACATGAAAGAAAATACTCAGTGTTACAAAAAAAAAGGTACTTTATTTTAGTGACACAAATGCCAAAAACAACATAGAGACTATACTCCCTTAGGAGGTAAGTAATACACCAATTGTATACACTAGTATGCAGCAATAGCAATAAAAACAGTTAGAAAACAGTGCAATTAGTGAAAATCACAGTGGTTAGAAATGGCCCAGGGGAAACACAATCCATGTACTAAGAAAGTAGAATGCAAATGTCGGTTTCCCACCTAGGCAAGTGTGGTGTGTAGAGGGGCGCTGGGAGTATTAGAAAACACCAAAGGTAAGTAATAGAACCCACCTCAGAGCCCAGGACGGCAGGAGTAAATCACAGTAACTTTCCTAGAACACACAAGAACACGAGAAAGAAGATAATGCAAGAACCAGAAGATACTTCAGGACACCAAGGATGGATTCCTGGACCTAAAGACCTGTGGAAGAATGGGACTAGGTCCAAGAAGCACAGAAGAGTCCAGGGAGGACAGGAGCCCCTGCTAACCCGAATCAAGGTGCAAAAGAAGAACCACTGGTGAAGAACAACAGTCAGTACTGCACCCAAGAAGATGGATGTGGGTTCCTAGTTGGTGCAGATGATATCCCACACCGGATGGATGATTGCAGTCTGGTTTGCGTTGCTGGATTCCGCCAACAAGCCTTGGCACATGCAAAGCTCACGGTTAGCGGAAAATGGCACTGCATGGGACCAGGAGGGACCTGGTGGACTCTACCCAGGAGGAGGACTCAGAGGGGGCTCTCAGTAACTCAGAGAGCCCACAGAAGACCAGCCAGTGCACACAGGAGTCCTCCAGCACTGGGACAAAGGAGTTGCAAAAGGAGGCCCACGCAGCACAAAACCAAAGGATCCCACACCGCCAGAGAACCACTCAGGAAGCTGTGCATTGCAGGAAGGAGTGCTGGGGGCCGGAGTTACATTGTGCACAAAGAATTTCATAGAAGGATGCCAACAAGCCTTGGCAACTGAAAAACACGTGGTGAACAGGGTTACTGTCTTGTGTGTGAAGGCAAGCTCCTACCTCCACCAAAGTTGGACAGTAGGACGCCAGGACCATCGGGACCACTTCAGTCCACCACCCGTGATGTAGGATCCATGCAACTCGACAGGAGAGGGGACCCAAGCAGATGGTCGTCATTGCAGAGAGGTGCCTGCTGAAGCAGGGGAGTGACTCCTTCACTCCAAGGGAGATTCGTTCATTCTTCTGGTGCAGGCTGAAGACAGGCTGTCCTCTGAGGATGCACGACTGGGAAACAGTTGCATTTGCTGGCAAGAGCTGAAGATGCAATGTTGCAGAAGTCGTCTTTGCTTCGTTGTTGCAGTTTGTGGAGTTCCCGGATGGTCCAGATGTAGTTTCTTCAGTGAGAAAGTGAAGTAAAGGGTGCAGAGGATTCCTGCCGGAGTCTTGCAATCCGAATCTGAAGAACCTCCCAAAGGAGAGACCCTAAATAGCCCTGAAAGGGGGATTGGTCAGCTAAACAGGTAAGCACCTATCAGGGGATGGGTCTGACACCACCTTCTGGCACTGGCCACTCAGATGCTCCCAGAGTTCGCTGCCAACTTGGAATCCAAGACGGCAAAACACAGGGACCCTCTGGAGGAGCACTGAGCACCACACCTGAGGTGGTAATGGACAGGGGAGTGGTCACTCCCCTTTCCTTTGTCCAGTTTCATGCCAGAGCAGGGACTGGGGGTACCTGAACTGGTGTAGACTGGATTATGCAAGGAGGGCACCAAATGTGCCCTTCAAAGCATTTCCAATGGCCTGGGGAAGGAAGCTACCCCTCCCAAGCCTGTAACTCCTGTTTCCAAAGGGAGAGGGTGTAACACCCCTCTCCCAAAGGAAATCCTTTGTTCTGCCTTCATGGGCTTGAGCCTCTCAAGCAACAGGAGGGCAGAAGCCTGTCTGAGAGGTGGCAGCAGCTGGGCCTGCCTGGAAAACCTCAAAAGGCTGGAATGGCAATACTGGGGGTCCTCTAAGGAGCACCCAGAGTGCATGAAATCATACAACCAATGCTTGCAAAAGCCTTGGGGTATGATTCCAACATGTTTGATACGAAACATACCTATGTTTGGAGTTACCATTATGTAGCTGGGAATAGGTAGTGACCTATTTCAAGTACATGTGTAAAATGGCATCCCCACACTCAGGAAGTCTGGGAAAATGGTCCTGGAGGTCGTGGGGCCACCTCAGCTAGTGCAGGGGTGCCCTCGCACACAGTTACTCTGCACCCTGCCCTCAGGGCTGGAGGGCCTGCTATAGGGGTGACTTATAATTGACCTGGTGCAGTGTAACTGGCATTGAAAGGGTGCATGCACCTTTTCACGCAGGCTGCAATGGAAGTCCTGCAGAAGCCTTTGCATGGGCTCTCTATAGGTGGCAAAAGAAATGCTGCAGCCCATAGGGATCTCCTGGAACCCCAATGCCCTGGGTACCTAAGTACCATATACTAGGGACTATTAAGGTGCCACCAGTATGCCAATTTTGGGTGAAATACTGGGTTACCAGTATGCAACAACCATAATTTAAGGGAGAGAGCATAACTACTGGGGTCCTGATTAGCAGGATCCCAGTAGACACACTCAAACACACTGGCAAACAGGCCAAATGTGGGGGTAACCAAGCTAGAAAGAGACTACTTTCCTACAAGGTTAGCATCCACAATAATGATTTACAAGCTTTTCTACACCGACTTTTACATGAATGACTCAAATAGTGAATCAAGAAGTCATTAGCTCAAAGTACCTATGCTTATACCAACTTATGTACAATATCACAAATTCAAGTCAAGGTACTTTGGCTGACCATATTTTGATCCCCTAGACAAGAATCAGGATCATCCTAAGCCTTCCTTAAGCTTTAGTTAAAAGGGTTACAGAGTGCTTGTAACCAAAACGGCGATGATACATCTGACTCACGTCTCATATGGGTGAGAAGGCAATCAATGGAGATCTGAATCTCTAATCGAACGCCAATGCCATAAAGTAGTAGTAGAGTGGAGTAGTGTCACAGTGTAATAGAGTGTCATAGAGTGGAGTCGTAGAGTGGAACGGCATAAGGAAGAGTGAACTGGAGTAGAATAAAGGAAAGTAATGTGAAGTGGCATAGAGAAAGTTGGTTAGAGTGTAACAGTTAACATAGTACATTGTTGTATAGTGGAGTGGCATAGAGGATTGTGCAGTGGCATTGAGTAGAGTATTGTAGATTGAAGTGGCATAGACTGGTGTGGAGTGGCATAGAGTGGAGTAAAGTGGAATGGAGTGGCGTATAGGGAGTTGTGTAGGGAGTTACAAAAAAGAAAGTGTTAGAGTTTAATGGAATAGAGTGTCAGAGTCTAGTATCATGGAGTGTAATGTCAGAGTGAAGTGTCATAGATTGGAGTTGGGTGGTCTAGAGTGAAGTGGCATAGAGTACAGTGGTGCAAAGTAGATTGTATAGAGTGTAGTGGTATAGAGTGCATTGGTTTTGAGTAAAGTGGTGTAGAGTACATTGGCAAATACTGCACTGGTTTAGCGTACAGTTCAGTGGCGTAGAGTGGTGAAGAGTAGAGAGGAGCAGAGTGGAATGGCACAGCATAGATTGCAGTGGTTCAGAGTGCTGTGTCATAGAGTGATGCGTTGCATGGTAGAATGGAGTGGTGGAGTGCAGTGATGCAGATTAGAGTGGCATATAGTGTAGTGGCATATAGTACACTGGTGTAGAGTGCCGTAGAGTGGCATGTAGTTGAGCGGTGTAGAGTAGAGTGCTGTGGTGCAGAGTAGAGAGGAGTATAGTTCAGTGGCAGAGTGCAGTGGTGTAGAGTAGAGTGGCATAGAACAGTGGTTCCCAACCTTTTGATTTCTGTCGACCCCCACTTTAACATTAATGGAACCCAGGGACCCCCACTGAATCATCACCCCCGCCTGAGTCATTACTGGAAGCTGAGGACCTAATTTATCAATATTTGTTAATATTTTTTCATTTTCTAAGCGGTCGCGGACCCCCTGAGAAGGCTTCGCGGACCCTCAGGGGTCCCCGGACCACGGGTTGGGAACCACTGGCATAGAATGCAATGGTGTAGAGTGCAGTGATGTAGAGTGATGCAGAGTAGAGAAGAGTGGCTTAGAGTACAGTGGTGCAGAGTAGAATAGAGTTGCATAGAGTGCCGTGACATAGAGTGGATTGCTGCAGAGTACAATATAGTGGTGAAGAGTAGATTGTTGCAGAGTGGAGCGTAGTAATGTAGAGTGCAGTAGCATAGAGCAGAGCAGATTGGAGCGGCGCAGGGTACATTGGCGTGGTGCAGGATAGATTAGACTGGCATAGCATAGAGTAGAGCTGCGTAGATGCCAGTGGCATAGAGGAGATGATTTCAAAGTAGAGTGAAGTGCCCTACAGTGGAGTGGTGTAGAGTAGATTAGAGTGCAGTGATGCAGAAAAGAGTGCAGTGGGACAGAGCACAGTAGCATTGAGTGCAGTGGTGCAGAGTAGAGTGGCGTGGAGTTCAGTGGCAGAAAGTGCAATGTTGCAGATTAGAGGGTCGCAGAGTACAGTGGTGTATTGTAGAGTGGCATAGAGTGCAGTGGCATAGAGTGCTGTGGCGCAGAGTACAGTGGCATTGAAAGCAGTGGAATAGAGTGCTGTGGTGCAGAGTAGATTGGCATAGAGTGCAGTGGCATAGAGTGCATTGGTTTTGAGTAAAGTGGTGAGGAGTGCACTGGCAGAGTGCAGGGGTGTAGTGTACAATGGTTAGAGTAGAATAGCATAGATTGCAGTGGCGTGGTGTAGAGTGGAGTGGTACAGCATAGATTGTAGTGGCGTAGAGTAGCACAGAGTGGAGAAAAGTGGTGTAGGGTGCAGTGGCATAGGGTAGATTGTTTCAGAGTAGAGTGAAGAAAAGATAGAGAAAAGATAATATACTTCAATATGCTGAAGTATGTAACGATAACAACAACATAAATAATAACGCTAGGCATAACGGCCCAAAATGAAATATGGCTTCTCCCTGTTAGCCACGTTGTAATCAAGCCCTTCAATACCTAGAAAACAAAACATTAAACATAAATGTTAGAAAAAATATACCCTTCTAATAGCTAAATTGTTGTGTGAAAAGGTATAATCTGGCCTTAATCTCGACTTCACTGTTTCACCAACTGGTGTGATCTTAGGCAAATACAAATAATGTGTTTCAGAGAGTCTCCTTTTTAGCCTGGGTGCATCAGTGTGAGTGGGACTCTGTTTACTCTTTAGATCTTCCTCATTGTCCTGCAGCTCCTCTTGAAGGCATCCTGCAGTGTTCCTCTTCAAGGCGGCAGGTGATGCAGACAGTAATCATCCAAAACTCTTTTCTCCTCCTCGTGCCCTTTGTTCTTATGAGCACCCTTAATGCCCACAGCTGTGAACAGGACAAACAAAAGGGCAGAGAGCGCAGGGGGCCTCCGGACTCACCTTCATTCTGTTACCATCAGATTGGAGGATGGTCGGTACAGGGCTATCATAAGTAGCGCTTTTGTAAACTAATGGCCCTCTGAATAATAGCTGTGAGAGGGGAAATTATTGTGTCCCCTTGTCCCCCCCACCATCATCCCCGTGTCCCCCACCCTCCAAAATCTGGGGGGATACATAATCTGGTTTCTCAAGGGGTAAGAGAAGGCTCCTGTGTTAAAAGTTGTATTTTGGTTACATTTTGGATATACATATGACTTCTATTTGTGAAATTACTTTCAGAGGCTTGCCATTTGCCTCTGAGCATGCAATCATTTCTTTTCTCTCACAGGGCTATTCATTTCATAATATAAACTATGGCTGTCTTTACACTTCAGCTGCAATGTAATATTAACAACTACTTCACATTATTAGCCATTTAGAGCACCTCATCCATTTGTTTCCAGATGTTCCCCCGATCCTTTCTGTCTTCCTGAGACCAGGCTATTCTTTCTAGGTGAAAATGCAATTGACATATATAATAAACAAGCATGAACAACTTGCAGCCTTGATGGGGCTACTGGGCTATCTCTAAGGACTCAACATTGTTTACCACAAGAAACACACATGAATTTTTTTTATTACATTTTGTTTGTGGTTCATTGTTCACTTGGGTCACTGCACACGTTTTTATGGAGATTGATATGGTAGCGAATGTTCTGTATAATTATCTTTTTTTAATAAACATGATAAAGAATTACTAAAAAGCATTATGGTGCTCTGATGTATGAGTTTTTGATGACAGCTTTAAATGCAGCTAGTTATTAGCCAAGAATACTCTGTATGTACAGTTTGAATAATACCTAAGCGTGACAGTGTTTAGTCGTAGCATTCATTCCCAGACCTTATGGGTTTATGGGCAGCGCTTGTAGCCGAGTAAGTCGGGACAGTAGGGCAGTGCTTGAAAGGCACTCAGGCATGAGAGGACAGAAGTGCAGTCATTGAATTCCATCTAGGCGTTCTCTTGAGATATATAAAATATTTTCAGATTAATGGTGGAGTTTTCATCCTGTCAATCATGTGACTGTTTTGTACTTTGGTGGAGGGATTTCCAGAAGTGATGCTGGTTGTTCGTCCTTTTTCAAAGTTTCCTAAACCGCGATATTACTCTTGTGGTACTCGTCAGTGCCACTGCCATTATGCTGCAGGGGAGCACCAAATTCTGCGGCATATTTGTTCATACTATTACTTCATTATTTTGTATTTTTTTACATATGTTAATATGGTCTGAGTAAAGATTTCAATGTATTATTACCAGTTTAACAACCAAATACAGGACAAAGCAAGTGAAAGATGACCAGTTAACCTTTGCCAAGGGCCTTCCCCTGCTAGCGACACCACGTCACCACGTTTTGAGTAACTTTTGTTCTGTTTGTGCACGGAGCAGTTTTTTTTGCTAAAATATGCAGATTATGCAGCAGACGATTAATTAAATAGAAAATGAAGTAAATCCATAATTATGTGAAAATGCCACGGCTGCCGAATCACATAATTGCAGTGGCCTTGGCTGTAGGAGTAGAGGCGACTTGAGTGAATAAATTGGCTAAGTAGAACGACATTACTGTTGTCTTTCACTCTGTTTTGTATCAGAGTGGCCCTGGAAGCATTATTTAAGCGTCTTCACTGGACAAATGAATTTATCAGCATGTAGAATTCACAAGTCATCCCAGAAGGCGCAGTCTACCAAACCCTCACATGAGTCGACTGTCACTGACCTACATGAGTAGAACAGAGCTGGCGGTGCCACTTAAACCATCAACAGAACACCTGACATCCTCCAAGTCAATAATAGACTGCTATATTATAAAGACACTGTAAATGGGAGTCGGTGATCTTGCTGCTCATTTAGGTGAACAGCTGTCAATGGGGAGTTGTCACCAGTAGTCCTAATGTGACATTGGATCTGTATCACCACGATTTTCATCTGCAATTGGCTTTCACTTTTCAACCATTTTGCCTCTGGTTTGTCAAAATCAGAGGCCAAATATTTGTTGCTGAATGGAGAGTCAAAACCCCGAGTGAATCAAATTATTCCTATGTATATGGAATACAGAAAATTATTGTCACCATTAGCCAAATGTCCTCCCACATTTACCAGCTAAGCGAGTAAACACTGATGTCCAGGACAGTAACTGACACTTTCGGGACTTTAGCTGTTACTTTCAATTACCTTTCAGTACTGACGGAGAAGTGCACTGCCACTGTCCACGGTATTCACAGCAACGCAGGAGGCGAAGCTTCCAGATCATTACATGCATTTATGCACTCAAAGGCGCTGTCCTTAAAAAGTGTACCTAGGCAATGCACATATGGAGCGGCAAACCGAGAACAGCATCATGAAAATTCATGCTTTACAGTTAAAAGCAATAATTAGTGCTGGTGCGCCAAGCTACTGACATGGAAAATTTCAAAGGAGGTCCCAATGTAGCATACAAGCACTGCCACCAACTTCCGTTTGGCTGAAGATTATGAGGGTCACAATGAACAATGCTGACTGATCTCCCTTACTGTAAGGACCCTTAAGACCACACTTCCGTCTCTTTCATCCCACCCTAAATGTGAATGTTAAGACATTGATATTGATGGTCTTCAGTTTACTAGGAATCAGTTTTTCCAAGACAGACGTTGGAAAAAATTGAAATCATATTTGGAACGGCTTGAGGGCCTCATTTCAAGACCTGGGGCCTTGCTGCACCACATGGAAAGGACAGAAATGGGCCATATCTACAAGACACAGTGCATTTTTGTCCTCTCCTCCTGCTCTGGTGCACAAATTGCTGCCATGCGCCAATGCAGGCACCCTTGCACCATGGTGGAAGGATGACTGCATTGTAGGGATCATTGTTTTTGTACAGAAAGGGTCACCTTCCTGAACAAAAACAATCACAAGAGGTGTTTTCCTCCTTCAAAGTGTCCTGCAGAAGGCAGCACACATTTAAAGAGAAAAAAACGGGGAGGAATAAGATATATTTTCCCCCATTGCGTCATTCTTACCCCACCCCTGAGGTGGCATAGGAATCTGACGCATTCCCAGACTTGTAAATCTGGGAATGCGTCAGATTCCTCTGGGTGCCATGGGTGTTGTGTGGGAACACCTAAAGCAACAGCCATGGAATGCCCTGTTCACGCAGTGTTATGCGTGAAAGGGGTCCATATTTACAAGGCCATGAAAAGCCACGTAAGGTGGTTGTGCGTGACCTTGTAAATATGGGCTGGCGCACTGCTCCACCAGAACATAAAAGAAATGATGCTCCGGTGATGCAGTGTGCTGCTAGGGCCTCGTAAATGGGGTCCTAGGGTTTTCTTGCAAGCATTAATGATGTGCTATTACTTGCCTTTCCTTGAAAAGTTGTAACGTACTTCTCCCCACAAATCAACATGCTTATCTCACAACGGATGTAGGACTCCATTTACGTAGGGTAATAATGTGAGAAGCAGAAAGGATATATGACTTTATTTCTATAGGGTAATAATGTGAAAAACAGAGTGTCATCTACTCATCTATGTAAACTTCCACTCCAGGAGATCACATACTGAATTTCAGCATGCGCTGATGTATCATATGGAAACATATGACCTTACAGTTCACCGGTAATCAATAGACTGGCGTAACAATAGCCTCCACAGCCCCCGTGGTACGGGGGGCACCCTAGCTCCTTGAGACCCCCTCAGCACAGGGGTGGTATCTTCTGAAAGTCTTATAGACCTCCCTCATTTGGCTACACCAGTGTAGGAAAGTACCATCTTGCCTGGCATGTTACCCCCATTTTTCACTGTATATATGTTGTTTTAGTTGTATGTGTCACTGGGACCCTGGTAACCCAGGGCCCCAGTGCTCATAAGTGTGCCTGAATGTGTTACCTGTGTAGTGACTAACTGTCTCACTGAGGCTCTGCTAATCAGAACCTCAGTGGTTATGCTCTCTCATTTCTTTCTAAATTGTCACTAACAGGCTAGTGACCACTTTTACCAATTTACATTGGCTTACTGGAACACCCTTATAATTCCCTAGTATATGGTACTGAGGTACCCAGGGTATTGGGGTTCCAGGAGATCCCTATGGGCTGCAGCATTTCTTTTGCCACCCATAGGGAGCTCTGACAATTCTTACACAGGCCTGCCACTGCAGCCTGAGTGAAATAACGTCCACGTTATTTCACAGCCATTTTACACTGCACTTAAGTAACTTATAAGTCACCTATATGTCTAACCTTTACCTGGTAAAGGTTAGGTGCAAAGTTACTTAGTGTGAGGGCACCCTGGCACTAGCCAAGGTGCCCCAACATTGTTCAGAGCCAATTCACTGAACTTTGTGAGTGCGGGGACACCATTACACGCGTGCACTACATATAGGTCACTACCTATATGTAGCTTTACCATGGTAACTCCGAATATGGCCATGTAACATGTCTATGATCATGGAATTGCCCCCTCTATGCCATCCTGGCATTGTTGGTACAATTCCATGATCCCAGTGGTCTGTAGCACAGACCCTGGTACTGCCAGACTGCCCTTCCTGGGGTTTCACTGCAGCTGCTGCTGCTGCCAACCCCTCAGACAGGCAGCTGCCCTCCTGGGGTCCAGCCAGGCCTGGCCCAGGATGGCAGAACAAAGAACTTCCTCTGAGAGAGGGTGTGACACCCTCTCCCTTTGGAAAATGGTGTGAAGGCAGGGGAGGAGTAGCCTCCCCCAGCCTCTGGAAATGCTTTGTTGGGCACAGATGTGCCCAATTCTGCATAAGCCAGTCTACACCGGTTCAGGGACCCCTTAGCCCCTGCTCTGGCGCGAAACTGGACAAAGGAAAGGGGAGTGACCACTCCCCTGACCTGCACCTCCCCTGGGAGGTGTCCAGAGCTCCTCCAGTGTGCTCCAGACCTCTGCCATCTTGGAAACAGAGGTGCTGCTGGCACACTGGACTGCTCTGAGTGGCCAGTGCCACCAGGTGACGTCAGAGACTCCTGGTGATAGGCTCCTTCAGGTGTTAGTAGCCTTTCCTCTCTCCTAGGTAGCCAAACCCTCTTTTCTGGCTATTTAGGGTCTCTGTCTCTGGGGAAACTTTAGATAACGAATGCATGAGCTCAGCCGAGTTCCTCTGCATCTCCCTCTTCACCTTCTGATAAGGAATCGACCGCTGAACGCGCTGGAAGCCTGCAAACCTGCAACATAGTAGCAAAGACGACTACTGCAACTCTGTAACGCTGATCCTGCCGCCTTCTCGACTGTTTTCCTGCTTGTGCATGCTGTGGGGGTAGTCTGCCTCCTCTCTGCACCAGAAGCTCCGAAGAAATCTCCGGTGGGTCGACGGAATCTTCCCCCTGCAACCGCAGGCACCAAAAAGCTGCATTACCAGTCCCTTGGGTCTCCTCTCAGCACGACGAGCGAGGTCCCTCGAATCCAGCGACACCGTCCAAGTGACCCGCACAGTCCAGTGACTCTTCAGCCCAAGTTTGGTGGAGGTAAGTCCTTGCCTCACCTCGCTGGGCTGCATTGCTGGGAACCGCGACTTTGCAAGCTACTCCGGCCCCTGTGCACTTCCGGCGGAAATCCTTCGTGCACAGCCAAGCCTGGGTCCACGGCACTCTAACCTGCATTGCACGACTTTCTAAGTTGGTCTCCGGCGACGTGGGACTCCTTTGTGCAACTTCGGCGAGCACCGTTTCACGCATCCTCGTAGTGCCGGTTTCTGGCACTTCTCCGGGTGCTACCTGCTTCAGTGAGGGCTCTTTGTCTTGCTCGACGTCCCGTCTCTCTGCAGGTCCAATTTGCGACCTCCTGGTCCCTCCTGGGCCCCAGCAGCGTCCAAAAACGCCAAACGCACGATTTGCGTGTAGCAAGGCTTGTTGGCGTCCATCCGGCGGGAAAACACTTCTGCACGACTCTCCAAGGCGTGGGGGATCTATCCTCCAAAGGGGAAGTCTCTAGCCCTTGTCGTTCCTGCAGTATTCACAGTTCTTCAGCCTAGTAAGAGCTTCTTTGCACCAACCGCTGGCATTTCTTGGGCATCTGCCCATCTCCGAGTTGCTTGTGACTTTTGGACTTGGTCCCCTTGTTCCACAGGTACCCTCAGTCAGGAATCCATCGTTGTTGCATTGCTGATTTGTGTTTTCCTTGCATTTTCCCTCTAACACGACTATTTTGTCCTTAGGGGAACTTTAGTGCACTTTGCACTCACTTTTCAGGGTCTTGGGGAGGGTTATTTTTCTAACTCTCACTATTTTCTAATAGTCCCAGCGACCCTCTACAAAGTCACATAGGTTTGGGGTCCATTTGTGGTTCGCATTCCACTTTTGGAGTATATGGTTTGTGTTGCCCCTATCTCTATGTTTCCCCATTGCATCCTATTGTAACTATACATTGTTTGCACTGTTTTCTAAGACTATACTGCATATTCTTGCTATTGTGTATATATATCTTGTGTATATTTCCTATCCTCTCACTGAGGGTACACTCTAAGATACTTTGGCATATTGTCATAAAAATAAAGTACCTTTATTTTTAGTATAACTGTGTATTGTGTTTTCTTATGATATTGTGCATATGACACTAAGTGGTACTGTAGTAGCTTCACACGTCTCCTAGTTCAGCCTAAGCTGCTCTGCTAAGCTACCATTATCTATCAGCCTAAGCTGCTAGACACCCTATACACTAATAAGGGATAACTGGGCCTGGTGCAAGGTGCAAGTACCCCTTGGTACTCACTACAAGCCAGTCCAGCCTCCTACATTGGTTGTGCAGTGGTGGGATAAGTGCTTGAGACTACTTACCACTCTTGTCATTGTACTTTTCATAAGAGAAAAATATACAAAACAAGGTCAGTGTATATACACATAGCCAAAAAGTTTTGCATTTCCTCTTTTCACTCTTTTCTAAGTGCTGAAAAGTACTCCTAAACTTTCAAAAAGTTCTTAAAAGTTTAAAAAGTTTTTTTCTGTCTTTCCAAAAAGTTCTGAAAACTTTTTTTCTCTTTTTCTATCACTTTAACTCTCTCTAAAAAAATGTCTGGCACAGGAAAAAATGTTGAACTGTCCAAACTTGCATATGATCACCTTAGCTGGAAAGGAGCAAGGAGTCTCTGCATAGAGAGAGGTTTGAGTGTAGGGAAGAATCCTTCCTTAGAACTGTTAATTAATATGCTTAGAGTACAGGATAAGGCCATAAGTGCCCAATCTGTAGAAAAAGTAGCTAATGGTTCTCAATCTGATCCAGGGACTCCCCCAGGAAAAGGTTCAGGAAAGAAACTCCTCAGCCTGCCCATTACTAGACAGTCTAGCATAGTTGGTACAGAGGTTGAATCACATCATACTGATGATGTGCTCTCACATTATGCTGATAGCCAAGCTGTTAGGGTGCCCTCTGTAAGGGACAGGTCTCCTTCTGTTCATTCCCATCATACCTCTGTATCTAGAAATGTCCCTCCCACCCACCCTGATGACAGATTGTTAGAAAGGGAGCTCAATAGATTGAGAGTGGAACAAACCAGACTGAAGCTCAAGAAGCAACAGCTGGATTTGGATGGACAGTCTTTAGAAATAGAGAGGGAAAGACAGAAGTTGGGTTTAGATACCCATGGTGGCAGCAGCAGTATTCCCCATAGTCATCCTGCAAAAGAGCATGATTCCAGGAATCTGCACAAGATAGTTCCCCCTTATAAGGAGGGGGATGACATTAACAAGTGGTTTGCTGCACTTGAGAGGGCCTGTGCTGTACAGGATGTCCCTCAAAAGCAGTGGGCTGCTATCCTATGGCTATCATTTAGTGGAAAAGGTAGGGATAGGCTCCTTACAGTGAAAGAAAATGATGCCAATAATTTCCAAGTTCTTAAGAATGCACTCCTGGATGGTTATGGCTTAACCACTGAACAGTACAGGATAAAGTTCAGAGAGACCAAAAAGGAGTCTTCACAAGACTGGGTTGATTTCATTGACCATTCAGTGAAGGCCTTGGAGGGGTGGTTACATGGCAGTAAAGTTACTGATTATGACAGCCTGTATAACTTAATCCTGAGAGAGCATATTCTTAATAATTGTGTGTCTGATTTGTTGCACCAGTACTTGGTGGACTCTGATCTGACCTCTCCCCAAGAATTGGGAAAGAAGGCAGACAAATGGGTCAGAACAAGAGTGAACAGAAAAGTTCATACAGGGGGTGACAAAGATGGCAACAAAAAGAAGGATGGTAAGTCTTCTGACAAGGGTGGGGACAAATCTAAAAATGAGTCTTCATCAGGCCCACAAAAACACTCTGGTGGGGGTGGAGGGCCCAAATCCTCCTTTAATCAGAACAAGGAAAAGAAACCATGGTGCTATTTATGTAAAATAAAAGGCCATTGGACAACAGATCCCAGTTGTCCAAAGAAAGGCACCACAGCTCCTACCACTACAACCCCTACTGCTACACCTAGTGTCCCTACTAATAGCAGTGGTGGTGGGAGCAAACCTACTAATAGCCAATCCAAGGGAGTAGCTGGGCTCACTTTTGGTAATTTAGTTGGGGTTGGTCTGATTAGGGAGACCACAGAGGCTACTTTAGTCTCTGAAGGGGCTATTGATTTAGCCACTTTGGTTGCTTGCCCCCATAACTTGGAGAAGTACAAGCAACTAACCCTAATAAATGGTGTTGAGGTCCAGGCCTACAGGGACACAGGTGCCAGTGTCACAATGGTGATTGAGAAACTGGTGCACCCTGAACAACACATACTTGGACACCAGTACCAAGTAACCGATGCTCACAACATAACACAAAGCCACCCCATGGCTGTTGTAAATCTCAACTGGGGGGGGGTAACTGGTCCAAAGAAAGTTGTGGTAGCTTCAGATTTACCTGTAGACTGTCTATTAGGGAATGATTTGGAGACATCAGCTTGGTCAGATGTGGAGTTGGAGGCCCATGCAGCAATGCTGGGCATCCCAGGGCATATTTTTGCTTTGACAAGGGCTCAGGCCAAAAAGCAAAAAGGACAGGGAAGCTTGGATCCTGGAACAATGGACCAAGTGCTCCCTAAAGCTAGGGCTAGTAGAAGCAAACCACTTCCTACTATCCCTCCCTCTACAGTGGATTCTACTTCTGAGGAAGAAGAATTCCCTCCCTGTGCAGAACCTACACCAGAGGAGCTGGAAGCAGATACTGCTGAGCTTTTGGGTGAAGGGGGGCCTGCCAGGGAGGAGCTGAGTGTGGCACAGCAAACCTGTCCCACATTAGAGGGTCTCAGACAGCAAGCTGTCAAACAGGCTAATGGGGATGTCAGTGACTCTCACAGAGTTTACTGGGAGGACAACCTCTTGTACACTGAGCATAGGGATCCTAAACCTGGAGCTACCAGGAGATTAGTGATTCCTCAGGAGTACAGAAAGTTCCTCCTAACACTGGCACATGACATTCCCTTAGCTGGGCACCTGGGTCAAATGAAAACTTGGGACAGATTGGTACCATTGTTTCATTGGTCTAGGATGTCTGAGGACACAAAGGAATTTTGTAAGTCCTGTGAAACCTGTCAAGCCAGTGGCAAGACAGGTGGCACTCCAAAGGCACCCCTTATCCCACTGCCTGTGGTTGGGGTTCCCTTTGAAAGGGTAGGGGTTGACATAGTTGGCCCCCTTGACCCTCCTACTGCTTCAGGCAATAGGTTTATCTTGGTGGTAGTGGACCATGCCACAAGATATCCTGAAGCTATTCCTTTAAGGACCACTACAGCTCCTGCAGTGGCAAAGGCCCTCCTGGGAATATTTTCCAGGGTGGGCTTCCCAAAGGAAGTAGTATCAGACAGAGGAAGCAATTTCATGTCTGCATACTTAAAGGCCATGTGGAAGGAGTGTGGTGTAACGTACAAGTTCACAACACCCTATCATCCACAAACAAATGGACTGGTGGAGAGATTTAATAAAACTCTCAAAGGCATGATTATGGGACTCCCTGAAAAACTCCGCAGGAGATGGGATATCCTTCTACCATGCCTCCTTTTTGCCTACAGGGAGGTACCCCAGAAAGGAGTGGGCTTCAGCCCATTTGAACTTCTTTTTGGACACCCTGTTAGGGGTCCACTCACACTTGTAAAGGAGGGTTGGGAACAACCTTTAAAAGCTCCTAAGCAGGATATTGTGGATTATGTACTTGCCCTCAGATCAAGGATGGCTGAGTACATGAAAAAGGCCAGTAAAAACCTTCAGGCCAGCCAAGAGCTCCAGAAGCAATGGCATGATCAGAAGGCTGTTTTGGTTCAGTACCAACCAGGGCAGAAAGTGTGGGTCTTGGAGCCTGTGGCCCCAAGAGCACTCCAAGATAAATGGAGTGGACCCCACACAATTGTTGAAAAGAAGGGTGAAGTCATCTACTTGGTTGACTTAGGCACTGCCAGGAGTCCCCTTAGGGTGCTCCATGTCAACCGCCTGAAACCCTACTATGACAGGGCTGATCTCACCCTGCTCATGGCAACTGATGAGGGACAGGAAGAAGACAGTGATCCTCTACCTGATCTCTTCTCTTCCACAGAACAAGATGCTCTTGTGGAAGGTGTAGTTTTGGCTGATTGTCTTACTGCTGAGCAGAAAGATAATTGCATAAATCTCCTAGGACAATTTTCAGAACTCTTCTCCATTGTGCCAGGCACCACTTCTTGGTGTGAGCACACTATAGATACTGGAGACAGTTTACCTGTCAAAAGTAAGATCTATAGGCAGCCTGACCATGTCAGGGACTGCATAAAGCAAGAAGTTCAGAAAATGTTGGAACTAGGAGTGGTTGAGCACTCTGACAGTCCATGGGCTTCTCCTGTGGTACTGGTACCAAAACCCAATTCTAAAGATGGAAAGAAGGAAATGAGGTTTTGTGTAGACTATAGAGGTCTCAACTTGGTAACCAAAACTGATGCTCACCCTATACCCAGGGCAGATGAGCTCATAGATACACTGGCATCTGCCAAGTATCTAAGCACTTTTGATTTGACTGCAGGGTATTGGCAGATCAAATTGTCAGAAGATGCTAAACCTAAGACTGCATTTTCTACCATTGGAGGACATTACCAGTTTACTGTAATGCCTTTTGGTTTGAAAAATGCACCTGCCACTTTTCAGAGGTTGGTGAACACAGTCCTGCAAGGGCTGGAAGCTTTCAGTGCAGCATATTTGGATGATATAGCTGTCTTTAGCTCCAGCTGGGATGATCACCTGGTCCACCTTTGGAAAGTTTTGGAGGCCCTGCAAAAGGCAGGCCTCACTATCAAGGCTTCAAAGTGCCAGATAGGGCAGGGTAAGGTGGTTTATCTGGGACACCTTGTTGGTGGGGAACAGATTGCACCACTTCAGGGGAAAATCCAAACTATTATTGATTGGGTTCCCCCTACCACTCAGACTCAGGTGAGAGCCTTCCTAGGCCTCACTGGGTATTACAGGAGGTTCATTAAGAACTATGGCTCCATTGCAGCCCCTCTTAATGACCTCACATCCAAGAAAATGCCTAAAAAGGTATTATGGACAGCAAGCTGTCAGAAAGCTTTTGAGGAGCTGAAGCAGGCCATGTGCTCTGCACCTGTCCTGAAAAGCCCTTGTTACTCTAAAAAATTCTATGTCCAAACTGATGCATCTGAATTAGGAGTAGGGGCAGTCCTATCACAACTTAATTCTGAGGGCCAGGATCAACCTGTTGCTTTTATTAGTAGGAGGTTGACCCCTAGAGAAAAGCGTTGGTCTGCCATTGAGAGGGAGGCCTTTGCTGTGGTCTGGGCTCTGAAGAAGTTGAGGCCATACCTGTTTGGCACTCACTTCATTGTTCAGACAGACCACAAACCTCTACTTTGGCTAAAACAAATGAAAGGTGAAAATCCTAAATTGTTGAGGTGGTCCATATCCCTACAGGGAATGGACTATACAGTGGAACATAGACCTGGGAGTAGCCACTCCAATGCAGATGGACTCTCCAGATATTTCCACTTAGACAATGAAGACTCATCAGGTAATGGCTAGTCTTATTGTCCTTCGTTTGGGGGGGGGTTGTGTAGGAAAGTACCATCTTGCCTGGCATGTTACCCCCATTTTTCACTGTATATATGTTGTTTTAGTTGTATGTGTCACTGGGACCCTGGTAACCCAGGGCCCCAGTGCTTATAAGTGTGCCTGAATGTGTTACCTGTGTAGTGACTAACTGTCTCACTGAGGCTCTGCTAATCAGAAACTCAGTGGTTATGCTCTCTCATTTCTTTCTAAATTGTCACTAACAGGCTAGTGACCACTTTTACCAATTTACATTGGCTTACTGGAACACCCTTATAATTCCCTAGTATATGGTACTGAGGTACCCAGGGTATTGGGGTTCCAGGAGATCCCTATGGGCTGCAGCATTTCTTTTGCCACCCATAGGGAGCTCTGACAATTCTTACACAGGCCTGCCACTGCAGCCTGAGTGAAATAACATCCACGTTATTTCACAGCCATTTTACACTGCACTTAAGTAACTTATAAGTCACCTATATGTCTAACCTTTACCTGGTAAAGGTTAGGTGCAAAGTTACTTAGTGTGAGGGCACCCTGGCACTAGCCAAGGTGCCCCCACATTGTTCAGAGCCAATTCACTGAACTTTGTGAGTGCGGGGACACCATTACACGCGTGCACTACATATAGGTCACTACCTATATGTAGCTTCACCATGGTAACTCCGAATATGGCCATGTAACATGTCTATGATCATGGAATTGCCCCCTCTATGCCATCCTGGCATTGTTGGTACAATTCCATGATCCCAGTGGTCTGTAGCACAGACCCTGGTACTGCCAGACTGCCCTTCCTGGGGTTTCACTGCAGCTGCTGCTGCTGCCAACCCCTCAGACAGGCAGCTGCCCTCCTGGGGTCCAGCCAGGCCTGGCCCAGGATGGCAGAACAAAGAACTTCCTCTGAGAGAGGGTGTGACACCCTCTCCCTTTGGAAAATGGTGTGAAGGCAGGGGAGGAGTAGCCTCCCCCAGCCTCTGGAAATGCTTTGTTGGGCACAGATGTGCCCAATTCTGCATAAGCCAGTCTACACCGGTTCAGGGACCCCTTAGCCCCTGCTCTGGCGCGAAACTGGACAAAGGAAAGGGGAGTGACCACTCCCCTGACCTGCACCTCCCCTGGGAGGTGTCCAGAGCTCCTCCAGTGTGCTCCAGACCTCTGCCATCTTGGAAACAGAGGTGCTGCTGGCACACTGGACTGCTCTGAGTGGCCAGTGCCACCAGGTGATGTCAGAGACTCCTGGTGATAGGCTCCTTCAGGTGTTAGTAGCCTTTCCTCTCTCCTAGGTAGCCAAACCCTCTTTTCTGGCTATTTAGGGTCTCTGTCTCTGGGGAAACTTTAGATAACGAATGCATGAGCTCAGCCGAGTTCCTCTGCATCTCCCTCTTCACCTTCTGATAAGGAATCGACCGCTGACCGCGCTGGAAGCCTGCAAACCTGCAACATAGTAGCAAAGACGACTACTGCAACTCTGTAACGCTGATCCTGCCGCCTTCTCGACTGTTTTCCTGCTTGTGCATGCTGTGGGGGTAGTCTGCCTCCTCTCTGCACCAGAAGCTCCGAAGAAATCTCCCGTGGGTCGACGGAATCTTCCCCCTGCAACCGCAGGCACCAAAAAGCTGCATTACCGGTCCCTTGGGTCTCCTCTCAGCACGACGAGCGAGGTCCCTCGAATCCAGTGACACCGTCCAAGTGACCCCCACAGTCCAGTGACTCTTCAGCCCAAGTTTGGTGGAGGTAAGTCCTTGCCTCACCTCGCTGGGCTGCATTGCTGGGAACCACGACTTTGCAAGCTACTCCGGCCCCTGTGCACTTCCGGCGGAAATCCTTTGTGCACAGCCAAGCCTGGGTCCACGGCACTCTAACCTGCATTGCACGACTTTCTAAGTTGGTCTCCGGCGACGTGGGACTCCTTTGTGCAACTTCGGCGAGCACCGTTTCACGCATCCTCGTAGTGCTAGTTTCTGGCACTTCTCCGGGTGCTACCTGCTTCAGTGAGAGCTCTTTGTCTTGCTCGACGTCCCCTCTCTCTGCAGGTCCAATTTGCGACCTCCTGGTCCCTCCTGGGCCCCAGCAGCGTCCAAAAACGCCAAACGCACGATTTGCGTGTAGCAAGGCTTGTTGGCGTCCATCCGGCGGGAAAACACTTCTGCACGACTCTCCAAGGCGTGGGGGATCCATCCTCCAAAGGGGAAGTCTCTAGCCCTTGTCGTTCCTGCAGTATTCACATTTCTTCAGCCTAGTAAGAGCTTCTTTGCACCAACCGCTGGCATTTCTTGGGCATCTGCCCATCTCCGAGTTGCTTGTGACTTTTGGACTTGGTCCCCTTGTTCCACAGGTACCCTCAGTCAGGAATCCATCGTTGTTGCATTGCTGATTTGTGTTTTCCTTGCATTTTCCCTCTAACACGACTATTTTGTCCTTAGGGGAACTTTAGTGCACTTTGCACTCACTTTTCAGGGTCTTGGGGAGGGTTATTTTTCTAACTCTCACTATTTTCTAATAGTCCTCTACAAAGTCACATAGGTTTGGGGTCCATTCGTGGTTCGCATTCCACTTTTGGAGTATATGGTTTGTGTTGCCCCTATCTCTATGTTTCCCCATTGCATCCTATTGTAACTATACATTGTTTGCACTGTTTTCTAAGACTATACTGCATATTCTTGCTATTGTGTATATATATCTTGTGTATATTTCCTATCCTCTCACTGAGGGTACACTCTAAGATACTTTGGCATATTGTCATAAAAATAAAGTACCTTTATTTTTAGTATAACTGTGTATTGTGTTTTCTTATGATATTGTGCATATGACACTAAGTGGTACTGTAGTAGCTTCACACGTCTCCTAGTTCAGCCTAAGCTGCTCTGCTAAGCTACCATTATCTATCAGCCTAAGCTGCTAGACACCCTATACACTAATAAGGGATAACTGGGCCTGGTGCAAGGTGCAAGTACCCCTTGGTACTCACTACAAGCCAGTCCAGCCTCCTACAACCAGTCATTAACTGGCCTTTTTCTTGTTATAGTGGATCAAGTCTAAAACTCAAGTTGAGGGCCATTAACAACCAGTATAAATCCAGACCCTGGGCAATATTACCACAAAAACATTCCTTCTTGATTTACATTATTTGTGAACTTTTGAGCATAAATTTTTGCACTACACAAATCAATGGAAAGTCGATAAGAGTGGTATTACATCACACTGACACTCCCTTATGTCCAAAATATATATCACGTTACATTGGTCGAGTTAAAATCTAAATTGTCTTGCTCTTAGAAAGGTAGGAAGACGGAATCGTGCTTTCCAGATTTTTTGAGAACAGTGTTGTTGAAGGTCAAAAACTGCCGACTATCAAGGCCTCTTCTAATTAGTTTTAACTAATGGTATAATCCAAAACAATCCGAAGTGAAGTGGGGCATTAATTTAGGATCGGGAGGCGTGCAACAAAACGGTAATTAAAGCACCTAGCTGATTACACGTGTTTTTTTAATTAGAGACAGACGTCCCGTGGGCCGAAAGCTGCGTTTATTTGTTTAATTATCCGTTTCACTTGTCTTCCAGGTATGGGTTTCATTGTAAATGCAAATAATGTCTACCGCGGCAGTGTGTGGTTAAGACTTCGAGGATGCAAAATTGCATTTTTTTTTCTTACACCCATCTTGTATTTTTGCCCAAAATTATGAAATACATTCAAGTTTCACAAAATTGTAAGGCTTTGACCTTTGTGTGAAAACTCGGGCTCTTGCTATGCATTCAGTATTGCATTCCCAACGTTTTCACGATTTTATTTTGGTTGTGCTTTATTGAAATAAAAGTTCAAGTACACGGAAAATCTGTGCTTGGGCAAGTGAAAGCATCTAACTCTGCAAACTATGTGAAGGTCAATAATAGGGAACCATCTAAGCTCAGGTAATTAAAACTATGCTCGGTCCTAGTCGGTGTCCCTGCTGGGTGTGAACGTACGGTCGTTTGTTCGAATTTTTTTATTTTGATATGTGTCTTTTGGCACCATTTTGTCTGTAAAATATGTAAAATATATAAAATATGTAAAATATGTGTATACTTTTTCAACTATTTTTTGTCTAGGGCGGGTTTCAATCTGTGGAGTCGGCAAATTGATGAAGCCCGATGCCTAACGGGTGAGTGGACCCCAAGACTACAGAATCTCACAGATATTGAATTTAGTTTGAAAGCAGCGACTCTGGAGGAAGTGGACCTCATTACATCGATGGAGCTTCAGGGCCCTATATTACGCCCCTCGTTTCAATAGCAAAGTGTCTTCTAAAGTTCACTTTATATTTATAAAAGTGCTTATTGAATAGAATTTACATTACATCAATCATAATACGTGTAGCAATCAGTGTATAGTCTGTTGTTTACTTAGAAGAAGTTAAAAAAAAAAAGCACTGGAAGGCTTATTTTCAAAGTAGATAAGTAGTGGCCAAGAATTTCATTAGGCATGCAATAAAACCATGCGATTGTCCCTGAAAGCAGTATAAAACTGTGGGGAAGATTTAAGAAAAGTGGTGCTGCAACCAGAGCAGCGGCACTTTTCTTGTGCCCCTTAGCGCCCCACTACTGCCCTCATGTGTGTACCTGTATCTAAAATACGGTGCACCATGGCGCCTGGTAGGGGGCAATAGTGCCAGATTTTTTAATGCTTTTGAAGTATTTTTCAGAGTTCTAACCCTGAACAGTACATAGGGGCCCATTGTAACCAAAGGTGTGCCTCCTTTTAACGCCTGTTCTGTGCAGGCGTTAAAAATGCCTAAACAAATGGCGCTAAGAAAACTTTTAGATTTCTTTGCCCCATTTTTTTGGCCACCCTAACGAGGGGTTGCCCGCCTTGCATACATTATCGCTGGCACAGGCATAATGTGACACAAGGGACTACAAAGTGGCGCAATGTTTACATTGCACCAATTTGTAAATATGGTGCTGCACATTTGGCCTCGTTGGATCACATTAGCGTAAAAAAAAAAGATGGTAATGTGGCACAAGGAGGCACTGGGCCATTTTAAATCAGGGCCATTGTTTCTGACAGTTCTTTTCTTTGGCGCTCTAAAACACAGTCGTAGATAAACAGTTTAGGGAAAATTCAAATTCTGTGGTCCAAGCTTTCACTCAAGTTGTTTCAAAGAAGATACATCAATTGTTTTACTACCCTCAGACTGGAAGATTGGTATGTATAGTATACAAAATTAAACCTATGGTCTTTACACTTGAGTCAAGATTTGAGTTAAAAAATTCTGTCTGTTTACAGTTTAAAATTTGTGAATCAGTAGTCATGTTTTCATGCAGACAGAGAATAGCTGTAGATCGCTAAATCAGAAATGTGTCTTATTCTGCCTCCAATTATTTGTTTTCGTTTCGTTTTCTCACGGAATCTTGCAATAACTATACCTGGTTATAATTGAAGACGTCTTTCTTTCTATTGAGGTTCGATTGTCTGGATTACTGAGATGTATTTCAGATAAACTTTTTTAAAGTGTTTTCATGCTACCATCTTGCAACCACGCAGATAATTGTATGCAGCCATGTTATTCAATGTTCTATAGTGATGTCAAACCCAGTTCTAAACTGGTACAAAAATGCGGAGTTGTTGATCTCAGATAGAGGTGTTTCGGCCCGTGGGTCCACCAGGGCAGTGGAGTTCATTACTCTGTTGCATTACTCTGTTGCCCTAATGGAAAGAGCACCCATCTGATTTATAAATGACCACCAGGCAAGCAGTCATTTATAAAAGCATTGCCAGGAACCTCCATGATGGCACTTACTGTCAAAGCATTTCACTTTGCAAAGGGGGTGCATTAATTAGCAGGACCCAGCCCTGCAGCACAGAGATTTTCATTTTTCTTTTCAAAAAGAGAATCTTGAAATGTGATTTTCTTTTTTGAAAATAATAAATATAATAAATATAATTTCCATGGCAGGGGAAACATTATTACGATTTTACCGTTCCTTACTGCCAGGTTTTACCTTGAGGTAAGAACCAGTAAAAAATGACTACATGTCTGCCCATCCAAATTGGGTGGACGGACATTTAGGGGCTCATTCCTACATTGGCGGGCGGCGGTCGCCGCCCGCCAAGCGGGAACCGCCGAATGACCGCAGCGGCCATTCTGGCTTTCCCGCGTTCAGAATGGCCAAGGAAGCACCGCCAGCCTGTTGGCGGTGCTTCTGTCATTTTAGCCCTGGCGGTCGCCGACCCCCAGGGTTAGAATGACCCCCTTAGTCATTGCTCTGGTGTCCCTTAGTCATTGGAAAAGTTTAGCCACAGTGGAGACAGGGAAGCTTTCATTGAGGCCAAACTGAAGGCCTGCTTGTGTCTTAATCAGGTGGGCGGAAATTCCTATTGGCGGTATGTATGCACCGTCGTCGTTGCGACCGAATATGCATACCCCTAATATATACATTGTGTCACCTAAATCTTGTTCCTAAATGGCTTTTGATTGGAAGATTGAAAATTCATAAAGTAGCACTACTGTCACTCTTGTGTTAGTAGCAGTAACCGCGTGGCAGACTACACCTCCTCTGTATCTTTAGGACAGTAGTAACATCATTACATTTAGTTCTCAATTTTATAAGGTTAAAGTGTTCCATCCACTTCAAATGTTTATCTATAAATACTCCAAGATAAGGGTAGAATTTTACTTGTTCTGTTTTGAAATTAGCTATTCCCCAGTTGGTACTTTTAACAAATTTTCCAAATTACGTTATCTTGGGCCAGATGCAGCAAACTGTTTGCGACTCGCAAATGCATGTTTGCGACTCGCAAATGCATGTTTGCTATGCAGAAATGCATTTTGCGAGTCGGAACCGACTCGCAAAATGCATTTCCGAGTCGCAAATAGGAAGGGGTGTTCCCTTCCTATTTGCGAGTCGCAGTGGTATGCAATTCCATTTGCGACCGCGTACGCGGTCGCAAATGGAGTTGCAGTTACCATCCACTTGAAGTGGATGGTAACCCACTCGCAAACGGGAAGGGGTCCCCATGGGACCCCTTCCCCTTTGTGACTGGACCCAAAATTATTTTTTCAGAGCAGGCAGTGGTCCAAGGGACCACTACCTGCCCTGAAAAAATCCGAAACTAAAGGTTTAGTTTTTTTTTTCTAAGTGCAGCTCGTTTTCCTTTAAGGAAAACGGGCTACACTTGGAAAAAAAAAACTGCTTTATTTAAAAGCAGTCACGGACATGGAGGTCTGCTGTTCCCAGCAGGTCTCCATCCCCGTGAGTGCCCAGAGTCGCTATGGAGGCGCAAATTGCGACCCACCTCATTAATATTAATGAGGTGGGTCTTTGCGACCCCATAGCGACTCGCAGAACCTTTCTGCATAGCAAATTGCGACTTGCAATTTGCGAGTCGCAATTTGCTAGTTTCCTACATCTGGCCCCTTGTTCTTTGCTAAGTTAACCATTAAGCAGTTGCTTTTGTTATATGAATTACGATGATTAAGCTAGTATTTGAGACCTCGTAGGGTATTTGGGAAAATACCATCATCTGCATATGCCAAGTGACTGATCTTATTTTCTGCTAATTTCAGTAGGAAGCCCTGCATATTTCAGCAGGTCAGCAACCTACGAAAATAGAATGCAACCTTATTTTAAATGCTGAATTTCCTGGAGTTATACCAGTCCCATTTGTTAATTTCACTTAAACGCAGGCCTCATTGTGTAGTTCAATCAAGAAGTGGGAAAATGTCTAATCTAATCACAGTTCTTTAACTTTTGCCATTGGCGATTACTGTTGATTCTATTGAAGGCAGTAGAATAGTGTAGGTTTAAAGTTCACTTCGAGTGGCACAAATAAGACATAACCATTTCTGCTTTTAATATGTTCAAGAAGCAAAATCATTTTTTTCACTGGTGGGTCTGTCTCCTTTTCAGTCATTTTATTAAATCATAATTTTATTTTTATGAACTATAACTGCAGAGCCGTAAGTTCAAATAGGAACATATTTTTACATAGTGTTTTACTTATATAGATGTATTTGGGTAGTTGTGGACATTTTTCGCAAGATATTTAACTGAGAAACATAGGCCCATATATAAGAAAACTTAGTGCTGCCTTTGCAGCATTATTTCTGATGCAAAAGTGGCACTAACCGAGCACCATATATTCATATTTTGTTGCTAGGCCTGAGTTAGAGGTATTTTTTGTGAGCGCCACCCCACCTTGCATCATTTTGAAACAATGATATGAAGGGTAGGCGTTCCCTTCCAAAAAATGACGGTAGCTCTCTAGCACCCTATTTGCTGTGCAATGCAAAAACGATGCATGATAAGGTATTGGTCCAAAAAAATGACACTAAGTCCGATTAGCATCAAAATTTTACGCTTGGTCCGACCATGCGTTAAAATGAGGCCCACACACTATTACATAAGGAAAACACACAGAAGGAGCATTGGCAATCCCATGACAACATGGATGTTATTGCTCCAACTCGGCACACTCTGTAGACAACAGCGACAACAAAAGGTCCCACCAGCACCACCGCAGCAACCCAAAACACCACCACAGCAGCCACAAAGGCAGTGCAGACGACGAGAGATGATATTTAGACAGCGCACAACTATCCTTGCACTCAGGAAACAAGATGTCATCAGACTCTACCATCTGAAGTGGGAGTTGTTTGTATGCCTGCTGCCCCATATTGTGCCAGACACCACTGCAAGGGTCGAAGTTCCAGCAACTTTTCCACCTATGACCAAACTCCTGGCTGTCCTCCATATGTTGGCTTCAGGATCGTTCCAGACAACTAGGACACAAGAGGGTGGTAACTCCCAGCCATCCTTCTCAACCTACCTTCCAAAGGCTCTGGTCAAAATCATCTGCCTCACACCGACCACATCGGGTTCACCAACACCCAGCAACTGCAGCAGGAGACCAAGCAAGGTTTCTACCAAATTGCTGGGTTGACGTATGTGCTGGGTACAATGAACTGCACCCATGTCCAACTTGTGCCACCCACTGCAATGGAAGACCCCCACAGGAACTTCAAACACACCCATTTCATAAATATGTAGGCCATTGTGGACAACCATACGCTCTTCACAAACATCCCAGGCAAATATCCAGGCAGTGTCCATGATGCCTACATATTCCGACACTCCACCATCAAAGAGCAGTTCCAGGATGGACAATATGGCAATGAGCTACTCGTAGGTAAGCCACCATACCAATTATTAGACAAACATCACACCAAACTTGTAGGACAAACAATACATGCACCACACTAAACACACATGGACAGGGGAACACAGATGTACAGACAACAACACATATGCTACATGCCACACTACTCTTCATTCATTGAACAGCACACACACATACACCCATACGCACATAATACAGGCACATCCTGACTGACACACCACATGAAAGACAGGTGGACCTATGTCCCCTTTGTATACAGAAGCTGGGCCCAAACCACTACAAGTGTCCACAGGTTGAAAACTAAATACAGATCCCTCACACATAACACCTAACAAGATATAGCTCAGCTATGTGAATGGCACTGGCCATGTCAATGTAAAGTAAGTCTCATATAGGCACAACCCCACCTTTATCATGGTGTAGAAGCCACCGCTGGCACCAATATCACATGCCATCCAAGTGTTGCCATCACCAACTACTTATCACCAAACCATACCAGAAGTACCCATTGTGTCACCTTCACCTGTCTGATGCATTGTGCCACACACACAGGAATACAACGTCACCAGCCATGAAAGACCATGTGTAGGGATGGACACCTCACAGCACACCTACAATCACACACGGTAATTCCACAACTCTCTAACTTGATACCAGGGTGCCTACAGGGGACTGTGGCAGCTGGACTGCTGACAATATACTGGTAGAAGCCAGAGATGCATGTGAATGAGCAGATATGGGACTTAGCAGGACTGGTCATACGATGCAGGGCATTACAGAAAAACACATCATTCCCTCTCCTGTCGCACATGCGTCTGAAAAGACATGCATACATCACAGTACATACCATACAACCTTGCCACTCTATGCCCATGATCCACATGCATATGCGTATGCCAGCCAGCAATTGGCAACAACACTTTGTGCAAGGGAGCTTTTCAAAAGGAAAAGGGGTGGGATTCACCTGTTATACACAGGGCACAACACCTGTGTCATAGCACACAACAGACAAAATAGGTTCAAAGTCCTAGAATATCACTCATCCGCAAGTCTAGAGTGATGAGACTGAGGGCCACATGTCAGGAAAGTGATACAGCACAGACAGCAACACCACTGTAATTGTGCCTCTTTGCTGCATCCTTCTGCCACTATGTGGGTGCGGTATATAATATACGGTGCACCATGGTGCAGAGTAGGTGCAATAGTGTCAAGATAATGAATGCCTTTGATGGACTCTGTAGGAGTACTGTCACATACCTGACCATTTCATGCACAACATTCAACAGAACACATATTTGGCCTGGTCGAACCGTTAGTCCAGAAATAATTAGACAATCACCAGGTCCCTGAGGCACAGCCCATGATAGTAATGTCCACCACCACACACAAATGCAACCATCCGACCAAACAGGAACACTCACAATACCAGATGCAAGTCTGAGTCACCACTCCATATAAAACTAACATCTGCCTCGCACATAGGAACCCACAAACATGCATGACTGACACATGTTCTCACATTCCTTTGCAGCCGACCAAGGTTACGGCATCCAGCATTGGGTGATGATCTCTTTTGGCAACCCGACACCAGAGGAAGAGCGGGCATACAATGAAGGCCACATAAGGATACCAAATGTGGTGGAGAGGACATTTGGGCTCCTGAAGTCAAGGTTCAGGTGCCTGGCTCTGACAGGAGGAAGCCAGTTGTATTCACCATCACGTGTATGTAAGATAATCCTTGTATGTGCCATCTTGCATAACATTTGCATTCAGACAAATACCCCGTGGTAAGATGTCTCCAAGGAGGAGGAGGATGACAAAGGTGTAGCACAGCTGGAGGATGAACAACAAAACACTGTTGCAGGAGTTTGCAGGAGACAACAAATTGTACTGAACTTCTTCACCTAGACACTGTACTGCTAAATTCACCCTGTAAATATCACCATGAAAATAACTTTGCACCAGATTTTCCGTGGCGTACTCATTATGTGCTTCTAATACCATTGATATGTTACCCATACCACTGAGAGCAGGAAAAAACACAACAGTTGCAAAGAATGTTGAAACATAGGTTGTGATTTAAGAGGATCTGGCACCTCCATGCCGCACATCAGCATCACATTACTCACACTCTTGTGGCTCTCTAAGGCCTAGATCCATGCAACAGAAATACCAAGTGGTGTAATATATGTAATGCACAAATTCCAACCCCTTGCACAACATCATGCATACACCAGGCAAGATGTATGCAAGGGAGGCATACATGTGGTAGTGTGTGTTTCTAAACGGTGTACTTGAAACTAAGGCCCATATTTATACTTTTTGACGCTAAACTGCGCTAACGCAGTTTAGCGTCAAAAAGTTTTGCGCCGTCTAACGCCATTCTGAAGCGCCATGCGGGCGCCGTATTTATGGAATGGCGTTAGACGGCGCAATCAGACCGGCGCTGCCTGGTTTGCGTGGGAAAAAACCACGTAGACCAGACAGCGCCGGCGTAGGGGGAAAATGGCGTATGGGCGTCTTAAAATGGGGCAAGTCAGGTTACGTCGAAAAAATCGTCTTAACCCGACTTGCGCCATTTATTTTCGACGCCCATCCCCCATCAACATGACTCCTATCATTGTAAAGATAGGAGTCATGCCCCCTTGCCCAATGGCCATGCCCAGGGGACTTCTGTCCCCTGGGCATGGTCATTGGGCATAGTGGCATGTAGGGGGGCACAAATCAGGCCCCCCTATGCCAAAAAAAATTATTAAAAAAAAAAAAAAAAATACTTACCTGAACTTACCTGAATGTCCCTGGGGTGGGTCCCTCCAGCCTTGGGTGTCCTCCTGGGGTGGGCAAGGGTGGCAGGGGGGGTCCCTGGGGGCAGGGGAGGGCACTGTGGGCTCATTTTGAGCCCACTTGTCCCTTAACGCCATGCCTGACCCAGGCGTTAAAAAGCGGCGCAAATGCGCCGTTTTTAGCCACGCCCACTCCCGGGCGTCTCTTTTGCCCGGGAGTATAAATACCACGTAAAGGCCTGGGAGTCATTTTTTAGACGGGAACGCCTCCCTTGCATATCATTAACGCAAGGAAGGGGTTCACGCTAAAAAATGACGCACATTCCGGGAACTTTGGCGCTATTCGCCTCTAACGCCATAGTATAAATATGGCGTTAGTTGGCGTTAGTTTTGCGTCGAAATTGCGTCAAAAAAAACGACGCAATTTCGGCGCAAACGGAGTATAAATATGCCCCTAAGTAACTATACTGTGTCACATCTCAGACAGGTAGCAGCAATGCCTACATTGAGAAGGTGTGACAAGGGGGATCACCATTGGTATCAATGAACCATTATGTACTGGTTAGGGTTAGGGCCAAAGTTTGGCCCTAACCCTGCACAGTATATCAATGGAATTACGTACTGTGAGCGCTATTGGCCCCAGCCCTGTCGCATGATGTGCTGTCTCTCAAACATAGCATGCACATGTTGGCTGTGGAGTGCGCTAAGGGCTGCAAGACAAGTAGAGCAGCAATGGGCGCTGCTCCACTCTCCACACATATGCACCATAGCCAGGAATGATCATTAAAATTGAAAATCCACCACCACATGAATGTGTGGCTAGAATGTAAGCACAGTCTGCAGCACTTCCAATGTAAATCCTTAGACACATGTCACACAATTGTGTTGTCTTGACATATGCCTGCAGCTAATCTGGAAATACATGTGAAGACTGCTGTACTGGTGTATGGCCTAGGTAGGAAAGGGTTAGCAGTTACATACAATGGTTGGTTTGTGTCTGCAAGGTAACCCAGTAAAGTCTTTATGACACTATCACACATGACATATGAAAACACACCTCTCAGTGACACTCACATGTCTGACCAAGAGAAAATGACATACTGGGACCAAAACCCTAAAATGTCCAGGTCTCCCACTGCCAATTCTGTTTGGGATGTGCATGTATGTAAGTCGAGCAATGTCCAAACATGTGACAGATGCATCCAAAATAGTATGGGTGAAGAAGAAGATAGAAATGTTGCATGTGGCAGTTCACATAATCATAGCTGAGAGGATTCCACATACTAACAAGATACACTCATGGTGAAAGTGACATAGACTGTGGAATACAGATGTGAGTGCATGCCCATGTACACCAAAGGATGTGATAGAACAACTGAGAGACTCCCTTGACACTTGGATATACAACATGGGGAGGACACTCTGACAATGCACAAGTGCTGTAGCTGGTGTACTGTCATGGGTGTGTGGAAGTCATATAATCTATCAAAACCTGGGAATGGGAGGAATACTATCTCTTAGCCAGTAGAAGAAGATGTGTTCATCTGCAAAGTACACAAGTCTCATGTAGCATTCTGCCTATGTATGATTGGACTGTGTTACAGTACAAGATGTGTACAAAGGGTAAGCAGCCTAAAGAATGCCTGCAATGTAGGACCAAATCCATTCCAAGCAAGATATGCTATTAATGTTGGAGAAGGAACATACATAGACCAATACTGACTGTACGACACAACAATATGACCATGTGATCACCAGACATATATTCACAGAGGATGTCTAGGTCAGTACATAACCCATTCATGTTGACAACAACAACAACAACTATGCACTTGCCCATCACATAACATTGTGACATGAGGCAGTGACAGATGACATTATCTGTCCCCTGGTTCAGAAAACATAAGCAAGTTACACAATATATAATTGCCCTAAGCATGATATAGAAAATCCAAACAAAGTATAACAATTTGGGTCAAACCATGCCAAATGATGAGATATCTCCTACACGAACAAGCATCCAGTCCCCTGTACATGATAGGGCAAGCCTTACATCAAGTACCCCAAAGGAAACCAAACATGCTAGGCCATGGGATCACATTTGTGCAGGTGTCTGACTGCAGGGGACTGTGGAATGTGCTGCTGAAGAGCAATAATTATGAACATAGATCCCCGACCTACACCCCCAACTCCCCTGCTGATGCTACATTGACTCAGCACAGTGGACTGAGATGAGTGAAGCACCGTCAACCTGCGTCAATACATGCAACTATGGTACTGTGTGGGCACACAAAGTGCCACAGGAGTAATGATGACTAGAGCGCCATTATTGCCTGACAGAAACACTGCAATACAGTTGTATGCCATTGTATATAACAGTCAAAACAATCATGCTTTGGTTGATTGGCTGTACCAAGTGTGTGCCTTTCACACATATGTCTGACTTCTCTGCACACATGTACCACTTCAATGGCTCAGTCTTAGTATTGTATATTGGAGTATGCACAAAGGTCAACTTTCCACTAATGAAAATGTATATGTATCACATGATAATATATAAACTTATATGACCTTCCCACATAGGGAAACATAGGTTGCACAGATATGAATACACAGCCCTGAAACAATGGCCAACATATGTCCATGCTGGAAAATAGATATGGGAGGTGTCATATCCCATGAACACACAGCTTTGGCATTCATTACACATATTACACAAAACATATCTTTCCACACACACGTCACATACCGACCGTCATTTATACATGTCAGTACACCATCTCCTGCATCATATATGCATTGGGGACCATATGTTACACATATAACATTGCATCATGAACGCTGAACTGTACAAAACACCCCAGTGTGGACATCCAAACACTCACATTGCTCTGGGTATGTGAAATCAACCAAGCCATAGTCCACAGCATCCTATGTGCATGATTTGTCAAGGGTATCATATGCATGAACATGTATTGGACATTGCCCATCATATCTAAAGCGCTGTCAAATGTAGATTTGGAATTCAGACATGACAATGTTGTAGACCCACAACTATGTGTTACATCACACATGCACTCTCCCCATACACATGTGGTAACTTGTATGTTGAAAAAGTCTACTAACATATTTGTAAACGGTATCAGTATCACACACATATGCAAACATATTGTGACACATTCCGATGTTACGTTACATATATGAATGCACATTCACACACATTGTCATAACATACTGACTACATAGATGTATAGCCCCTGTAACAAGCAATGTGAATCTGGGTGCACTGTCTGCCTCTCCTACAAAATCCATGCATTTCCGTCATGCATCTAAAGAATTTTGACGCAAACGGCAATTCTCCATACATTGCAAATCAAGAAAATGGCACCTGGTCCCTGCACACCAATCGCAAGTCAACAGGCCTTGTCAGCCTTCATGGAAATAAAACCATGCATGACTGTCACACGTCAATAAAAACTACGCATATCAGAAAAACAGATGTGCATGCCCAGGAAGTGATGAAACAGGACTTCCTTTCTGCAAACGTGTTACAGTGATTTCACTTTCACTTTTACTTTACATTCTTTTGTCTGTGATTGTGAGAGGTTGTGTGGAGCTGGTGCTGTTTGAGAGGTTGTGTGAAGCTGGTGCTGTTTGAGAAGTGGTGTTTTTTCAGAGTTTTTTGCTGTGTCCTGTTGCTGTCCTGTCAACTTTGTCATTTTTGTAAGTTTTATGTAGTGTTATTGTCCTGTCATAGTATTTGATTTGTCTGCTGTTTACCTTGGAATGTTGCGTAGCCATTTTGTCTATAAGCTTTATGCATGTTATTTCAGCATACTAGGCCTGCCATTGTGCACTTTCACTTAGACATGTTTTATACAGCTTCGCCTTATTATTTTACAAGTAGTCACTTTTACGGTCTTGTTTTATTTTCTTCCATCTAACTGTTTTCGCCTAGAACAGCACTGTGGTTCTAAAAATTCTGGACCCATGTAATTTACTTTGCCACAGCAGTTCGATTTTAGTATCAAAAGACCGATAATGACTAGTACACTAAGCATGAGCATTTTCGCTCAATTCCAGCAGCGTTTTCACCTCGAAATCGCCATTTTCGTCCTGCACTCGTGGCTCCCATTTTATACACGGCAGCCATTTTTAAAAGTTGCCCTCACATAGGCTTATAATACAGTCAGATTTGATTCCAAGGACACGTACACCTTGATTGACTTTTCTCTGACCTGGGCAAGCTGGAACCATTGCCTCAGGCCAAACCTGTTTGGTCAGTCCCTCTCCCAGTGGCCGAATCAGATAGCATCAAGGCACACCATGCCATAAAACCCTTATTATCGCTCACACACCCTGCTTAATCTTGCTCACACCTGCACCTGCTCTTTTCTTCTTCTTACTTTACGAGGGGGAGGTGCCCGTTTTTATTGGGGGTCCACACTTATCTGATGTAAAATACTAGGCCTTGCCGGGTAATTTATTATGGGTTGGATGACATGAAATATGAGGTTTCATCATGACACTGTTTTTTCCTTTGTAATGAAAACATGTGAATGACCAACCAAAATGTCAAGAATGTTTGCCTGAAGCTTAAAAAACTGTATATAAGGAAACCTGACTTTGCATTGAAACACAGTCTCCTGAGAACATACAAACCGTGCTGTTGTACTTCTAGGACGCTTGTTACTTGGTTGCAGCCAATAAATTCGATCTTTGACTTCACCTAGAAGACTCTGAGTTTCTGTGGTCTGAATCAGGAAAGTACCCGAGGTCTTTGGGTGTACCCTGGCACCACTGGGTTACCGGATCAGTACCGGTTCTGAAAAACCCAGTACCTCAGCACTATGGTGGTCATTATGAACACGGCGGTACACAACCGCCGTATTCCTGCTGGCAGTCAAAACACTAACCGCCAGCGACCCCAGAACCCCGCCGGCCACATTATGAACATTTCTGTGGGCCGGCGGGCGGAAACATTTTGCCACCGTCAATGCCTCTGTGCGGCAGGTGACCTGCGCAACAGGGCTCTGCACTGGGCCCCTGCACTGCCCCGGGGCACCCCCTCCGCCAGCCTTTTCCTGGCGGGATATCCCGCAAAGAAAAGGCTGGAGTGACATGAAACATTATCTGCAGGGTAGCGCCGCTACCCTCGTGATAGTGTTTCAACTCACCGCCAGGCTGCCTGACGGCGGGAGCCTGGCGGTGGGTGAGGGCTGCCGATGGCAGCCCTTACCATGTTCCCAATATGGCGGTTTGGCACAAACCACCATGTTCGTAATGAGGGCCTATGTTCTCAAACAAGACATTCTTGCTCACTCTGTGCTTCTTTCAAGGCTGTAGAAAGATAGGTTGATGATACAAGTGGTATAAGTTTAGTCTCCAACACCCGTAAAAAATACACATCCTTACGTAGAGACAGTTTCTCAGAATACCAGCTGTTTTATTATAAAAACACTTCCCTGTCCTTTACACGTTAGAGGAAGATTCCAGCCAGAGAACCACGACTGTATGCTGATTGACGAATGCTTCGCTACAGCTGCTACTACAGACTTCAGGCCTTTGCTCAGGTGTGCGGGAATGATGTTTTCCCAAGGGAACCTGAAGGGCAGAATTAGAGCTTAACACGCTGTGCTCTATTATAGCCTAGGTAGGAATTAGTCAATTTACTTTAGTGACAACATGGTAGTGTTATTTCTATGCTTTACTCTCCTAGTCATAATTTTAATCTTATTATGTTGTGTCATCCTGGTTAATGCAGCTCATGCTTTGTTATCTTATTCATTAAAATCTTATTGAAACATATACTGCCTCTGTTTGTCATTATGTATATATGAGGCTAATGTAACTGAGAAGAACGGATGAGATCTGAGTGACCATGGCTTCCCTGAGAAACCAGTTATGTTGTGCATTCGGCTGCCCAATCATCCCTGCCCTTTGGTAGAGATGAGGCACTGCTAGTTAGCCGGAGCAAAACCCAAATTGGAGTGACAGGTATCACCTGCAGTTGATCGGACTCAGTCTCCCACACCGCAGGCGATTCTGCCACTCGAAACCCAGTTGTCTCGTTAGAATAATGAAAGCCTACGCAACATGGCACTGCCAACATTTGGTCAGGCTCAAATTTTTGGGCTTCTTGAGTATCTCTGTCTCATTATATAATGACACCTCAGTACTATATTCGGAGATGTCCGTGGTATTGAGGATTTCAACCTCAGCTAAGTAGCCTATCCTATCTGAAGCTGGAGGTTGTTCAAGGTTGAACTACAAAAGGAAAATCCCTATTTGGTGTGCCTTCTCTGAACAAATCTACCATCTACTATGGCGAATCCGCAGCAGGTACCATTTGCAGTTAATATGAGACAACCCCTGACTACGCATTTACTGGCAAACGGCCTATGGGGGGTCCAGCCACATTTGTTATTGCTGCTGATGCAGTTTATAGAACATAACTTTTCTATACTTGGGTTAGACTCCCAGCAGTTGATGGGAACACGAATACATTTCATCACTATAAACTTGCAAACATACCTGGACAATATAGGGCATATGCATATTTAGAAATACCTTTATCTTATCAAGAACATAATAATTTGCTTGATGGCGCCCTATCCCACATGATATTGCCAGTTAGGTTAGGACCTCTAAGTAATGACGCCACCTATACACCTCACCCTGCGGTAGCGAACTTAGCAGTAGCTGAAGTCCATCGCTTATATACTAAACTGACGGCAATATATAGACGATTAGTACAGTTTCTAATGCAAACGTTGAATACAAATCCAGCACATGCTGCTCCAGCGCAAACACATGCATTAACGCCAGGTATTAACCCTGCAACTGTACATTCAATCATGGGTAAAGTACCCGCCAAACAAGAGGAAACTCTGTTTTGGCTAGCTCAAAAAATAAACGCTCTGGAAGCAATATTTACCCATATGGGACCTCAGGATAAACATTTGATTTTAACAATGTGCTTGCCATTTGGTATGGTCTCCACAGTAGATAACTGTAATACATGGGGCACAGTGTTTGCCGTGCTCTACACTACCGCAAACGGTACACCGACACTTGCCAACTTGACGGAAGTGTTGAAACAAATTCAAGATGAATACAGGGCTGCCCCGGCCCTAGATTTGGGGACGCAATTCATGGGCAATTTTGCCACAGTACACTCAATCATTTTAAGTAACCTTCAAGGGGAAGCAGTCGCACTAGCAGTACGCATGCGGCTCGGGGATGTTCCTCAACAGGAATAAGAACGTGAGCTGCCAAAGATTATCGCAGAGACCTGTTCTAGTATTGGTCGAGATAGTCTAGGGGCCAGACCAACAAAATCACAATTTCAAGGTAAATCAAATAAAGATTTTTCCAAGCAAGCTCCTGAGGGTAACAAGAAACGCTGGGATAAAAAACAACAAACTCCTAAAAAAGAAAGGGGAGAATCTCCGCGTAATAAAACCTCACAGAAGAGACATAGGGGGTTATTCTAACTTTGGAGGAGGTGTTAATCCGTCCCAAAAGTGACGGAAAAGTGACGGATTTACCACCAGCCGTATTACGAGTCCATTATATCCTATGGAACTCGTAATACAGCTGGTGGTATATCCGTCACTTTACCGTCACTTTTGGGACGGATTAACACTCCTCCAAAGTTAGAATAACCCCCATAATCTCAGAAAGAGACATAATATAAAAATGCTGGATAGATATCAATATACTGATATATGCCAATCTTGTTCCCTTAAGGACTCATCGGAAAAACGCAGTGAGGGAGGTGGGCTATCAGAGCGAAGAACAGAGTACGTGAAACCGAGACAGGAATCACAACACTCATCGGAGATTTCTGTTAAAAAGGAAGAGAAACCTCCTCAACAAAAACCCCAATTCAAAAAAGAAAAAAGTGGCAGCAGTCGCAGTTCTACATGCCACTCAAGAAGAGGGTCCTCTTGAAGAACAGGAAGTGGGCATTAGCGCAGTTAGACAGTGCACCAGAGGTCACAGTAGTTCGCCTGAGTCTTCTAGAGCATCTGGAGGTGAAAGCAACTGATGACTTTCTACAAGTAGAAACTGCGGACATGCGTGTCTCCACACCTGATAGGGTGTATAAAGTAACACTACAGTTAGAAAGGGACATTGAACACATAATAGACGCAATCTTTTGGGATCGCGTAGTGAATATATATGATGTTTTGTTGACCGAACAAGATTGGCCTCCAGAATTTGTTCGTACCTGCCCATTTGGGGAAGATGTTATTAAACCTTCTTTCTCACCTCTTGTTCCAGAGGAACTCGCTGAAGCCTACCCCATCAATTGGGAACTGGCGCAGGCACCCACGTTATATCGCAGTCATGTAGAATGGGATAAAGAATCCCCCTAACACGTAATACCTATTAAAAATCAACCCCTACCTCAACCACAATATACAATAAAACATGATGCAAAAGCACCCGTGAGAGAAATACTCACACAACTAGAGTACCAGTGCGTAATTGAACCCTGTGTCTCCCCAATGAATAATCCTTTATTCCCAGTCGCTAAACCAGACCATTCATACAGAATAGCCTTAGACTACAGTCATTTAAACAGTCATACACGCACATATGCTATACAAAACTCACATGCCACAGTATTGCTGAACAACATAGTGCGTAAAAAATACAAAACAACACTGGACATTTACAACGGTTTCTTCTGCCAGAATATAGAGCCTGAGAGTAGAGACTTAACAAGTTTCAGTGCACTAGACTCTCAGGACAAATTCTGTTGTTTACCTCAGGGGTAAAAGAACAGCCCAGGACTGTTCTCAGCTCGTGTGACTGCAATTTTGCACGACATTGACCATGAAGCATTGTCCTACTTAGATGATATCTATTTTACGGATGATGGATTACTTCAACATTTAAGATGGGCAGCCCGCATTGTTGTGCGATTTGCTGAATTTGGCTACAAATTCAATAAAAAAAAAAAAAATTAGCCTTCCTTAGCGTCCTGTTTTTGGTATATGAGCTATTGAGTGAAGGAAAGAGCCTACCGCCACAATTTTTTGAAAAGTGTGCACAATTACAATCTCCAAATACGATTAAAAAACTCAAATTTCCTAAATTTTGGCAGAATTTACATTCCAGATTATGCTATACGTACAAAACAATTATACGACTTAATACATCCTGATTTTTCAAGTAAATTTAGGACAGTCGAACACACTCTCATTCTTCGAGACCTGCAGACAGACACGCTTGCAGCACAAAATTTACACACAAGGAACATTAAAACACATTTGCTCATCAGAGTTATTGCTGGTGCCATCGGTTTCACCTATGTGACATTTAATGAGGGGGAGACCGTCGCGATTGCATACAAATCACAGCAGTAGAACAACGCTTGCTCCCACTGAAAAATGTTTCACTTCTGTTCAGATGGCTGTCATTAAAGAAATACCTCTAACCCAGGGCAAATGCATAATTGTAATTTCCCCAATCCCAGCCCTAGAGGCTGTCACAAAAGCCAGCGTTCCTGACGCAAAAGCATTGCATCCACTATGGATACAATGGGCCACGTCTTTGACAGCCACTGATGTAGACTCCATTTTTGACCAAAAGTTACAAACTCAGGAACTTTTGCAGTACGAACTAGAATACCCGGTTCCAGCGAACACATTGCCTATTGAACAATATCATGGAGTCATGTACACCGATGGCTCTGCACAACCTGCAATTGGCACAAAGCTTCAATATTCTGCTGCTTGCGCAGTCGTAAGCGGCTATATGGAGGACAATACATTTTGTCCCCTACATACATTTACGCAACCCTTAGGGGATTGCACAGCACAATTGGCAGAGCTAAAAGCTCTGGTGATGGCACTGGAACATACGGATCCTACACAGCCAACGCTGATTGTTTGTGATTCGTATTATTGTGTCTAGTCCTTCAATAAATACCTGCATTACTGGAAGCAGAATGGGTTCAGAGATTCCAAAGGCAACACCATTAAACACAGACTTCTGTGAGGGAAAGTAGCGGATCTGAAGGAAACGCTACCGAATGTCCATGTTGTACATACACTTGGACACCAGTGTGTTGGAATACACATGGCTGGAAATACACTGGCTGATGAAGCCACAAAGTCAGCAGTAGCTACAGCTGCTGTTGCTACAGTAACACGTTTAAGTATGAAACCAGATGAAGACATATGGGCTGCCGTGAAAGCTACAGCTGATGGTACGCCCTATCCAAAAACATTTCCTGCTAAATATTCCTTCCAAATCGGAGGCTGCCTGAACCCTGAGGTTAAAATACCAGACGTAGGGGTGCGAGATATTCCCAACAAAGATATAAGACCAGAATTGATTGAAGCAGCACATGAAGGCGTGGCATCTGCCCATGCTGGTGTGGCGGCTACAATATCTATCTTACAAGCCTGCTATTGGTGGCCAGGCCTCTACAAGGAGACCAAGCAGTATGTCCTTTGTTGCGACATCTCCCAACAAGTTAAAGTTTCCACTGCAGACCCCCCTCCTAATTTCCAACAAACCTTCAGAATGTGTGTACTTGAATCATTGCGATCCCCTAACACCGGATAGTGCATACAAATACATTCTAGTTGCTGTTGGCTCCTGCTCCAGATTTCTATGGGTGTGGCCACAATGCTCGGCTGACGCGCGGACTGTTATTAAAGATTTGCAAATAATTATCTGTGCATATGCAGTTTCAGCTTTCCACTCAGACCAGGGCCTTGCTTTCGCCTCAGGGGCTTTCAGGGACACCATGGCTTAATTGGGGGTCCAACTCTAGTACTCATCTCCATTTCATCCAGAGGGAAATAGTGTCGTAGAGCGATTAAACTGTGATTTAAACCAATCCTTAACAGCCACAGTCTTAGGTACGGGTCGTAGTTGGCTTAATCACCTGTATGGAGTCCAGAGAGCACTTAATAATCTGCCTAGAAGGTCCCTGAGGGGTCGTACGTCATTTGAGTGCCTGTTTGGGACTCAAATGTACGTTCCAGATCTTGATGGTCCTGGCGTGGAGGTGACAGAAACATCTTTTGACATAAATTAACGTGTCACTGTTTTACAGGAATTATAACAGTTCCTTGACAACATTTCTTCTGCCAGTGCTGTCTCAACAGGAATTAAGGATGTACCTGTAATGTCTACCAGCTGGATTCCTAGAGTGGGGGATCTTGTACATGAAAAGGTTGCTGTGAAAAAGGAATGTGGTCCTTCTTATTGTGCACCAGTCCCAGTCTTGGGAATTCACGGTACCAGAGCTGTTATTCTACCACCGTTGGCAGGTGCCAAAAAAAATCGATTTGTCTCTTTTGACAATGTCAAACTACACCATGTGGCCGATCCTGAACAGCCGTACCCAACAGGAACAACCAGTAGTTCCCGAATCCCTCTCACTACTGGTCAAGAAGTTCCTCTACAAGTTGTAAGCAGCAACACTGATACCTCTCCGAACTTGGGGAGGGTGGAAAATGATCTTGCATTGGTTCCACTCACAACTAATAATACGGAAATAATTGGTCGATTTGATACCACTTCGACACAGACGGATGGTGCTATTTACTCTGTGCCACCATGGGAAACACCGACTCCACGAATTAACTCGGCTCCAGTTTTTGCATGAACTGCTTCTGGATATTTTGCCAACATCAATAATGACGTCTTAGACTAATTCGCCTCTTTGACTCTTAAACTGTCAAAAGCATGTAAGCTGATAAACTGGCTTAAAGTAACTTATTTCATTTTTACATGGACATCTGTGGCTTTTCTTGACTGTATTACCTTTCCTGCTTTGGATTGGGTTTGTCATCACTTTCTTTTTGTTAATATATGGCCATTTTATTCCTGAAAAATCAACAGTTAAACTGGTGGATGAGGTCCTAAAACCACATTATTTTTCGCACGAGGTCCGCAGAGACTTGTCCTTTGTGAACATTTCCGCTATTCCAATTTCTGATGGGATTGTTTGTGATAAAGTAATATTTGATATATACAGCCCTACGGAGGTCATTCAAATACCATATGTATTCAAACTTTCAATGAATCATATACTGTAATAACACCTGGCATTGTTTCTGATAATTGGGATGTGAAAACAGTTGATTCCATGATGACTGAGTTGCAGTATTATACTGTATTTGAAAACAAAGATGTTTATCAATCTAAAGAGAAGTATGGTGATATGTTTTGCTACAATTATTATGGGCACCATTTCATCCACAGAGCAAGCAGCCCAAATACTGTTTTTAATTATACCCAATGAGAACAATCTCTGACTCCCCCACAAGGGAGTACTAAAATTTATGCTGAAAAGTTTACATCATTTTCTGGGTATGATGTAAAAAATTCGGAGTCATATTATTTTAAATTGCCACTTACAGAAAACATACCCATATTGTTGACAAATACGAAATGTATATATTCAGATTCCTTTGTTTCCCGGTTGACTATAGAAGGCTATGAATATTGGCTGAAGTCGATTGACTTAAAAAGTGTGTGGGAAACTAGACATTGGCAAATAAGGGGGAAGGAAGCTTTATTTAGAGCATGCCTAATACCTATTCAAATTATATTCTTAAATGAGACTGTACAACAAACGAGTTGTTTAGGCTTAGCAAAGATTAAAGAATTGAACACACCCAGTATACCTGCCCCTGCAAAATTTTACAAATGGCAAAAATGTATAAATGCAACTGAAGATCAGCTCGATGAATGGGTCCAGAATGGTACATTTAATGTTTCACTGACACATCTTGGTGGGTGGTTATTGTAGCTAATAGATGCCAAAGGGTGTCATAAATGTTTTATTAACTCCTCAGGGGTTTTAGATTAAGTAGGCTGGACCCTCACTATCCGACCATGCAAGTATAGTAACAACATATAGTGTAGGGAAACTATGCCAGCAATGGGTAAAGACTTCCTCCCTAGATGTTAGAGAACACCTCAGTCTCCTGTCTAATAACACCAACTTACAGGACTTCCTGTTAGGTCCCAGAAAACAATGTAGAAAAAACTTCCTATATGAAATATGCGATGAAATTTGGAAACTTTCCCAACAAGAAGCTGCTGCCCAGTTAATGCAAATAGACCAGGAAAATTTGAAAAAGGCATTAGCTGTTGTGGAGAATAGGATTAATACCCTGGCCCACTGGATATTTACTTTAAACAATATTGTTTCTGCTGCAATTGACATTAAACAAACAGATATGTCTTCCTTAGATCATAGATAGAGTCAACTAAGGCCATTATGCAGTTGGGATGGACACTTCAAACACTAAAGGTGGGTCGCGTTCCCTGGCAACATGTCAGCGCAAGGGAAATATTTTCTTCCTTTAATTTAACGCGAAAACAACAACTAATGGCTGAGAAAGAAGAGAGTTATGTTATGCTAAACATCGAGAAATTAGAAAGGTTGCCTTTTACTGTGGCTAAAACACTATCTGCTGAATGGTTAATACACAGGGTCATTAATCTGCCTATTTCCACACTACAATTCACCTCCTGTTTAAAACACATTCTTGTGGGCAGATATGAAAGAATGGAAAATAGTTACATTCATGAGGTGTGGGAGCTTCCTTCTCCTACAAATATCTCAGTGGCATGAAAGAAGTCTTTCTTAGAGGTAGTAAATGTGAGACTTCAGTCAGCCATTCGATGGTTTGTAAACAGCTGTCCTTGCATGGGGCGTGTAACGCATCTGCAGCAAACTTGGCTTGTTATCTGAAGGGAGTTCCAGTCCACTTAATGAGACCTACGTTCCAGGTGCTTTCAAACAGCAGCTATGTCCTCCTCAATGGTAAAGACTGTTGAGGGATGCGAGCCGGAATAGTTTATGTTGTTTCGGTCTCTAAGATCATTACATACTGCGGGAACGTACTTTTTGCTCCCACAAAAGTAAAAGAGGCAGTTGACATTTGGCCTCATATTGTTACTGCTAATGTGAATTTTGACAAGTTGAGCAGACTCAAGGCTTTATTGTTTCAAAAACATGTGGCTCTTACTTCTGCGCTCAAGACCTATGCACTTCAGGTGGCAAGGTCGTCAGCAGAGATACAGTCCCTTTTAAGTACAAAGTTACCGAGACACTTTGGTGAACTCGTGGGATGGATATTTAACACATCCAGTACTACTGGAATCACAATTTTAAGCCTGTTGGTTTTGGTTTCATTCACACTTCCTCCATATTCGGTTTGATACCATCAGCCATTCACTCAATTTTGTGTTTTATTTTATTTTTGGGGAATTTCCAATAACGTTGGCTATAATTGTTGGGGTTTTGCTGTTGCTATTTTTCATGCGCAATGGCTGTCCCTCTGCAACCAGAAAGAATGAAAGTGCTCCCATCAGCGCAGCTGTGTCAGGAACGCATGATGCACTATTTTGGAGCAACACTCCTGGAGCAATTGGAGTGTGACTGGTCACTGTCATTCATACCGGTTTTACATTGCGTGCAGCCCGTGTTTCGGTGCCGCTGATGCACTTTTGAACATGCACTGGAAGCTTGTCTTTCTACGCATTTGTTACGGGAAGCTAATTATGATTTGCCCTTCCTCGAGGATGTGGCCCTTAACTCATCTATGGACACACCACGGACTGCCGTCTTGGCTGAAGCTCAGGCTATGGAACACGAATACTCTTTGGTCCTTCTCGGTGATGCTTTTCCAACTTTAACACCTGCCAAAGTGGAAGATTTCCTGTCCTCTATTGTCCCGGAATCGATTGGGAATTTAAAAAATAACTTTGACTCTTGAAATTTGGTCCCTTTTGTGCCACATGTTAATAGTTTTAAATTGTCCTTTTATATGCTCATGTGTCCTTTTAACTTGTCATTATTGACACTTTTACATATTTATCTTAAATCGAGTTTAAGTAGTAGGCTTTGAACCACCTTCAACCAACAAGGGGAGAGTGTTGCGTAGCCATTTTAGCTATAAGCTTTATGCCTATTATTTTAGCATACTAGGCCTCCGCTGTGCACTTTCATCTAGAAATGTTTTATACAGCTGCACTTTATTATTTTACAAGTAGTCACTTTTATGGTCTTGTTTTATTTTCTTCTATCTAACTGTTTTTGCCTAGGCCAGCACTATGTTCTCAAACAAGACATTCTTGCTCACTCTGTGCTTCTTTCAAAGCTGTAGAAAGATAGGTTGTCGAAGGTATAAGTTTAGTCTCCGACATTTGTAGAAAACACACATCCTTATGTAGCGACAGTTTCAGAGAATACCAGCTGTTTTATTATACAAGCACTTTCCTGTCCTTTATACGTTAGAGGGCGATTCCAGCCAGAGAACCACAACTGTATGCTGATTGCCGAATGCTTCGATACAGCTGCTAATGCCAACTTCAGGCCTTTGCTCAGGTATGGGGGATAATGTCTTCCCAGAAGAACCTGAAGGGCAGAATTAGAGCTTAACACTCTGTGTTCTATTATAGCCTAGGTAGGAATCGGTCAATTGACTTTAGTGACAACATGGTAGCGTTATTTCTATGCTTTACTCTCCTAGTCACATTTTTAATCCTATTATGTTGCGTCATCCTGGTTATTGCAGCTCACGCTTTGTTATCTAAAATGCAGTCACTTCATTAAAATCTTATTGAAACATATACTGCCTCTGTTTGTCATTATGTATAAATGAGGCTAATGTAACTGAGAGAAACAAATGAGACCTTAGTGACCACAGCTTCCCTGAGAAACCAGTTATGTCATGCGCTCAGCTGCCCAATCATCCCTGCCCTTGGGTAGATATGAGGCATTGCTAGTTAGCAGGAGCAAAACCCAAATTGGAGTGACAGGTATCACCTGCAGTGGATATGACTTAGTCTCCCACACCGCGTTTCTGCCACTCGAAACCCAGTAGTCTCATTAGAATAACGAGAGCCTACACAACAGGGGAAGGGTAGTCTGTTGGGGTATTTGGGGTTAGGTGGGGTAGTGTTACATTATTGTTGGTGGTAGCATATTTGCAGTGAAGGGAAAGTGCAATATGTTTGAGAAGGGGAGAGCTCAACACATGAGTGGAGATGAACTGGGAGGGTTCATCTGGTTGGTGAAGCATTACCTCCCCATGAGGTTGAATATTGGTGGCCAGGTCATCAAGGAATATCCAACGGAGACACAGAAGCATGGTGGGGAAAGGTGCTTTACCACCTACAGAGGATCTTTGGTGTTGTGGAGACAGACCACTAACTGAAACACCAGTGAACAGACCTAATTGTAGGAGAGGGAGATCTTGACATCACCTGGTGATTCGGATTGTTGGACCAGTTGGTAAGTTCCCCTTTTGCATTGCTACATCCTCATTTGCATGTGCATGACAGGAGGACATAATGTTTGCTGCAGCATGTTTTGTCAAGAGTCAGGACAGGAAGTTTAGTGTCTAAACTAATTGGCATTCAACAGAGCTAATGCACCGGTTGCAGACAAATTGCACATTCCTCTTTGTGTACATTGTGTATCACATGTACATCATAAAGTGTCAAATCTCAGACACACATGTGCAGTGGTGCACGGGTGCATGTTTCCCATGCACAAAATTACATGTCCATCAATGTCATTATAACTGTGTAAATGGGGTAAGTAATGTCAAAGTGATGGGAAACATGACACAAGAGTATTGTCAGTCGTGGGTGTGTGTGGGCCCCGATTCATGTATGTGCAGAGTGACATGACCGTTGCACGAATGTAAGAAGGAGTGATTGCCTCATGATTTTTTTGAAGGTTATATTACCAATGGAGGCAACTGCTACCTAACCATATGTACATTTTTGACAAGTGCACACATTGTGCCAGTATCAAAGGCTGGTGCCACATGACAGCAGAACCAGGCCTGAGGAATGCAAGCTGTGTATTCCTGCCATATTCCTGCTGTATTCCTGCTGTAGGTGGCAACCAAAAAATATAGCCTCAACATAAATTTGGTTACACTGTTCCTTTAGTGGAGGCTACTTTTTTCCTGCCTAAGGCTGGTTGCTTACCTGACAGTCACCAAAAAGCCAATTTCCATTTTGCATGTGTAGCATATTCATGTATGTTGCTAAACATGCCAAGTGCAACCATACTGACAGGGTTGCCAACATCAGTGTCCTGACATCCGCCATGGTGTGCCATATGTTACATATTGCACACATGATGGAAGTATATGTTGTGCTCTGGGATTGAAAACTGGCAAACATCTGAGTGGGTGTCTGCTTCTTGACATAGATCAACTACAAGAGTCAAAGCTTTAGCCAATGGAAAGTATCTTATCCCTCCATACTGTTAAAAATATGTATCTGAAACCTGTACATACGTCTGCCACCCAAATCTGTGCATGTTCTTGTGTGATAACTGTGAGCCACATATGTGAGAAACAGGTGCAGCACAGTGCTGTGCCAACATCAGCAGCACTGCGCTGCACTGGATTTGAAACACAGTATGGGATAGGCCTACATCTGAGCCAGCACTGGCACATAACTCAGCAGCCAGCACCAACGCAGGCATTCTTGGACCACAGTGCAAGTGCGTCTGTGTTGGGAATAGTGTCTATGTGCAGGAAGGTATCGCTGCGGTGTTGTTGCTCTTTTAGCGCTGGCAGTAAGTACAATGGGGTCATTATGACATCAGCGGTCTTTGTAAAAGACCGCCGATGCCATGGGCACCAAAATACCGCCAATGCTGGTGGTATGTTTGGCACCTGACTATGACATTTCCGCTGGCCCAGCAGACGGAAACAGCACTTCCGCCTGCTGGCCCAGTGGAAAAGTCACAACAACATTGAAGCCAGCTTGTAAACGGGCCGGCGGCAATGTTGATGTGCAGCGGGTGCAGTAGCACCAGTCGCGCATTTCACTGCCCATAATTCGGGCAGTAAAATGCACGATGGGGCTGTACCTGGGGGCCCCTGCACTGGCCATGCCAAGTGAATGGGCAGTGCAGGGGCACCCAGAGGCACCCCAAGCCCCCTTACCGCCAGCCTTTCCATGGCGGTGTTTACTGCCATGGGCAGGCTGGCGGAATGGGAATCATAAACCTCAGGGCAGCGCTGCTTGCAGTGCTGCCCTGGCGGATTACGACCACCAGGCTGCCGCCTGGCGGGACCAGTGGTATGACCGTGGCGAATGTGCCACGGACATAATATAGCGGTTTTCACTGCCAGTCTGTTGGCGGTACTACAGCCACTGCCGGCGGGGCGGTCTGCGACCGCCGGGTTCATAATGACCCCTAATGTCTTGTAAATCTGGGGCAGCATCAAAAGTATGGGCTTTACAATCGGATGGCCACTGCAATAACCATTGCATGCCCCTCTGACGTTGAATACTGTGTCATGCTGCCCCATATGTACACAAAGGCTTTACGCTTCAAAAAGTGGCATAACAGCACCTTATACCTATGGTGCAGTGAAAAGCACCATAGGAGCACCATGGAATGTGACCCTCTGGTGGGAGCAGGGCCTCTAAGATCTGGCCATTTGTCTTACAGACAGAAATGTAATGATTGGCAGGTGTTCATTCCTAACACAAAGTTGACTTGCTTACTCAGCTAAACAAGTTGAATGTGTAACAGTTGTCCATGCTCATAAATGCTTTGCTTTGAGCTAGCTATGTGTTCCTGTCATGTCTTGCAGGTGGACCTCCACCCTCTCCAACTGGAGAGGTGTCCCAGTTTGAAGACCCCAATGCAGCCAGTAAATGTCACCTACTGCGTCACATGTGTCATTCCAGGGTTTTGTGTGAAAGGGTATGATGTGTGCAATGCAATGGCAAAATGGCATGTGTGACCAATAAAATGACATCAACTGAGATTAAGTAGATTGCTGCACAAGTGCCAACGTGTGCTGCTATGATATTGTCAGTGTTAGCAAAAGGAAAGAATTGCCACATACACAGTGATGTCAATCCAGATATGTGTCAGAGGTGCTGTTTATCTGATTAGTATGCCTGTTGCCAACATATTTGTTACAGCACATGTTACAGCACTGTGTAACATTACAGTTCAATTTACTCAGGACATGATACAAATGATGTACATGTTTTGAGGTCTCTAGGGGGCTTATAAAGGTAACACTTGCACCCCCGGTGTCTCACTCCTCTTCTGAAATGAAGTAAGGCAGCAGCCGTACAAGGAGGATCATTGTGCTGGGCAAAGGTCATTTGCGTACACATTGAGATTTCAGCTCTGCTCCAGATGCATGTGGGAGATGTCTACGATTGTAGCAAACAAGATATGTGCAGATTAACCTACATGATCTACCCATCATGATAATTGTGAGTGAGCTTGGTCACATCACGTGTTGTCACAGTATCCTTTCCTCTGCATCGGCACGTTGCTGAACACAAGGCCCACCTTCCAGCATCACCAACTCCGAAAGCTATTACAGCACAGAGTTATGAAGAAGCCAGTGAACCAAGAGATGGCAAGAGCTTTAGACTTTGATCATCATGGAACAAGAATAAACTACGACCTCAGAACCAAGAGATGGCAAGAGCTTTGGACTATGATTATACTCAGAATATCAATCCTGTAACATCTACGCATTCATAACATAAATCTTTGATCATGACTTAGAAAATCTTAAAGAATTAAATATGCTTTTCACATATCATGCTTTCCAAAAAACAAAGAAAATTATGATTTGCGTATCTCCAGAAATACTTTCACATTCACAACTATAAAGGCTGAAAGGTTTTCACTCATTGAAGCGCAGAGGAGAAACATGGCAGCTATTATGGTCAGGGTGGAGAGACTGGAGCGGGACAATGCTTGCAATTTCAAACTCCTAAAGTACTGTAAAAAGAAGCTGAAGAAGCTGTAATCTAGGATATGCACAGGCTCCCAGTTCCTTCCCTTCTGTTCTATTTTGTATTTAGTTTTAGTGGGTTTCAGGGGGATAGTAATAGGTTAGACAGCATAGATTGGGTAAGTTGTAGGATAGAGTAAGTATAGTTCGGGGTGAGTTTTAGTTTTAGTTTTTGTTTTGGGGAGTGGAGGGGGATATGTATGGGGATCTATGTTAAAAAAAATCCATAACAAAAAAATGTACAAAAAATATATAGGCCCTCATTATGACATTGGCGGTAAGTGCCGCCTACTGCCATGCTGGCTGAAGCCAACATACTGTGACCGCGGCGGTAAACCTCTACCCGTATTCTGAACCACACATAGAAATCCGTCACTATACTCACACACACACAAGTTTGCCAGCCCAAAGCTCAGTGATAAACTGGTGGTATCTAAACCCACACCGTTACGCCAACAGAACTACCCCCACAGCATTATGACCCACAAATCACCGCAGCGGACATTCAACCGCGGTAAACCATTGGCAGCACATACTACAGCACTCAAAATACACACACACATGCAAAACAACACTACATTGGACAATTCAAACTACACACACCTGACACACATACACACACCACACCACTATAAAACACAAACCAACATTATCCACAACCCTTTACGATTCAAATATTTTCACAACTGAGAGACAGACACACCAAGAGCACCCACAGAACCAGTGCCACAGAACACCATCACCCATGCACCATCCATGCACCTCACAGCACACACCCCAACACATCACCCCACACACCCTCACACACACCACTCACACTACACCCATGGCACCACAACAACACCCCAGGTTCTCTGAGGAGGAGCTAAGGGTCATGGTGGAGGAAATCATCCGGGTAGAACCACAGCTATTCGGATCACAGGTGTAGCAGACATCCATTGCAAGGAAGATGGAGCTATGGGGGAGGATCGTGGACAGGTTCAATTCCGTGGGACAGCACCCCAGAATAAGGGAAGACATCAGGAAACATCACAAACCCCCACCCCTACCCTCACCCCATCACTCCACCAGCTAATCTGCCCTTGCAATATCAACCATAGAGGGCAACATACCCATGCACAAGATGTCACACGCAAAAACAATAACACTGCATTTACATCCCCACAGGTCCCCCACACAACGTCCACGGAGAGGAGGTACAGCAACATCCAGTCCCCCCCCCCCCAGAAGAGGCCCACAGTGATGACAGCAGCTCTGCACACCTAGATCAGGATGACCAACCTGGCCCATCAGGGACCACGGACAGTCGGTTACCCAGCCACAGTCCCATACCACCACCGACCCTCCCCCTCAGGAAACACCACCACAGCACCCACCCAGCGGGCCCATACCACTGTCCCCAGGACACGTCAATCAGAAGTGTGTCCACCACCACAGGGACCCCAGGACACCCCACAAACACAGGATAATCAAAGACCTGGGGTCAGTGGCAGTGGGTGCATGGTTCAGTGGACACAGGCACAGGACAACAGGGAAGCTGGGAGGACTGCTGTGCCACAGGGGGAGGACATGCCCATGGAAACGACTCTCCACGAGGCACTTGCAGGGATCCTGGGAGCATACCACCATTCCCAGGAGACGATGGGCCAGATACTGGCCAAGTTGCAGGAGACCCAGCGGCTGCAGGAGGGACAGTACCTGGGGATCAGGGAGGACTTGAAGGACATAAACACCACCCTGGTCACCATTGCTGGGGTGCTGGCAGACATGGCCAACACCATGAGGGAGGCAGTGGCATACCAATGGGCCCCTGACACTAGCTACACCGATGAACAGCCCTCCACCTCTGCCAACGCTAGTGGACAGGAGGCCCCGTCACAGGAACAACAGGCCACCAGCACCCAACCCCCTGCAGAAGGAGAATCACCACGCAAACGGTCCCTGCGATCCAGGCAGAAGCCAGAAACCATTGCCAAGACCCCCACCAGGAAATAAGAATCTCCTGATTGTCACCCTTGTGTCCGACTCTGTTACCCTGTCCACCTTGAACTGCCATTGCTCCCCTTCCTATGCCCCCGTTGGACAATGCACCTGTGATACCAATAGACTGGACTCTATCCTAGACTTTCCTCCACCAGCACCCAAGCCCATTGCACATCCCCATTTACTTCTCAGCAATGAAATAAACACCCTTTGAAAAAATACAAGTATGGAGTATGTCAAATGATTTAAGGATGTATTTGTTTAACAATCTATAGACATTGCCATTAGACTGTACAGTTATGTATACATAGCTTTGACCTGTAATGGGCTGCAGTCAATACACCAGGAGCCAGATTAGGGCACCAATATCTGTGAATAGACATATCAAAGGGTAAAGTAAATAGCCATAGTAGTGGTAACAGCAGCCTGCCAGAGAACATTCACCACACAAAACAGCAATGGAAGGTGTAGTTACAGAGTCTTACCTGTGTGTCACTGGAAGTACTGTTGTATGATAGTTGTTCTGTTGTCAACATCCTCATCCTCTGGCTCCTCTTCTTCACTGTCCACAGGTTTTATCGCTGCCACAAGCCATCTCCAGCCTCATCCTCCTGCAGAAAAGGCACTTGGCTTCTCAAGGCAAGGACTTGCAACATGCAACATACCACGATAATCTGGCAACCTTCTTTGGTGAGTAGCACAGGGATCCACCTGTCAGATGGAGGCACCTGAACCTGGCCTTCAGGAGGCCAAAGGTGCGCTCAATAATTCTCCTTGTTCGCCCATGTGCCTCAAGGAAACGTTCCTCTGCCCTTGTCCTGGCATTCCTCACTGGGGTCAGTAGCCATGAGAGGTTGGGGTAATCACAGTCACCTGCAAATATTGAGGGATACCTGTTAGCCACACACTCACCCTTATGGCCAACCCCATACCCATATACCAACATACACTAGGTGGGGACCATGGGCTCACATATTAGCCATACCCGGTGCCTCTGGAGTGGAGCCATCACATATGGGATGCTGCTATTCCTCAGGATATAGGCATCATGTACAGAGCCAGGATACTTTGAACTTAAATGGGAGATGTACTGGTCTGCCAGGCACACTATCTGCACATTCATCAAGTGAAAGCTCTTTCAATTTCTGAACACCTGTTAATTTCTCCGTGGGTAGACAAAGGCAATATGTGTACCATCAATTGCTCCAGTGATGTTGGGGATATGTCCAATTGCATAGAAATCAGCCTTCACTGTGGCCAAATCCTCCACCTGGGGGAAAATGATGTAGCTGCGCATGTGTTTCACCAGGGCAGACACCACTCTGGTCAGGACTATTGAGAACATTGGCTGTGACATTCCTGCTGCCATGGACACCATCACTTGGAAGGAGCCAGTTGCCAAGAAATGTAGCACTGATAGGACTTGCACAAGAGGGGCGATCCCAGTGGGCTGACGGATAGCTGAGATCAGTTCTGGCTCCAATTGTGCACACAGCTCTGTGATTGTGGCCCTGTCAAGTCTGTAGGTGAGGATAATGTGCCTGTCCTCCATTGTTGCCAAGTCCACCAGGGGTCTGTACACGGAGGTATGTCTCCATCTCCAAATCATCCTCAGCGGTTGTAATCAAGGGGGCAAAACAGTGAGCAGCTGGTCATATTCAAACAAATCCTCAGAGTAAAATGCATTGCATGTTGTGACAGAAACAGTATGTTTACGTGTAGTCCATAAATGCGCTTATGTTTGCTGTGAGGCTGTTATGTGTCATGGCCTGCCTCCCCCCTGAAATGGTGAAGACCTGTCATGCGTGGAGGGACAGGTGGAAATGAGGTAATTCTGCTGACGTAGTGCGCCGTTGCAGGAGGTGGTCGAGGACCGCCGTGAACTCCTCATTGGTTATCATTGGGCCGTATACGGTGCAGTAGGCAATGCTGATGTACACCGGTGGTGACAGTACGCACCGCTGCAGACAAGACTGCCATTTTCTATCTGTTCACTCACTTGCTACCTGGCTTTCTACAGGACAGGACCTACATTACAAGTGCTGCTGAGACCTGTGTCTGGAAGTGACCATGGCTCGAGTCTCTGGGGAAAGGGCCCCAGCCTTCACTTCAGAGGAGTTGGAGAGGCTGGTGGATGGGGTCCTACCCCAGTACCTATTGCTTTAAGGGCCTTCAGACCAACAGGTGAGTACACTGTGAGCACGATGCATGGGGCATGAATGCATGAAGTGCTGTGTGTGAAGGCCTCGTGTAAAGGGGGTGGTTGAGGGGTCGTGGGCAGAGTGCTGCATGTATGGTGGTCAATATATGTGCGTAAGGGGAGGGGAAAGATATGAGTGTAACAGGCCAGACAGTATGGCTGATACATTTTTCTATGTTTATTTCCGTGCAGGATAGCCCCCATCAGAAAAAGGGTATATGGCATGCCATCACCAAGGATGTGTGGGCCCTGGGGGTCTACAGCAGGCGGAGCACCCACTGCTGCAAACAGTGGGAGGACCTGCGACTCTGGGCAAGGAAGACAGCGGAGGCCCAGCTAGGGATGGCCTCCCAGTGAGGAAGGGGTGCCCATCGAACCCTGACCGCCCTGATGTTCTGCATACTGGCTGTGGCCTATCCGATGTTGGATGGGCGCTTGAGGGCATTACAGCAGCCACAAGGGGGTGAGTACAGTTTCCAATTCAGCAAATTGCATGTGTTGGGTTGTTATCTGGGTGGGGGATGTGGGCCTGTGGGTGCCCCTAGGCCAGGTCGAACATTGCAGGGTAGGTTCCATGTTGGGCAGGGTCTGATGCACTCCAGCCCCAAACATGCTAGTGGGCATCTACTACTGGGCAGGGTTCTGTGGGTCTCAGGTATGCTGCTATTGGCATTAGGCATTATTCTCCATGGCCTGGTGACTGGCATTGTAACTGATAATGCATTGCCGAATGCATAAGGCTGTTCCCTGTGTGTTGTGTACCCCAACAGTGGTGTTGTTGCTGGCATTAACCAAGTGGATCCTCTGTCTCTTCCCCCCCTTTTTGTTCTGTCACCCTGTCCTTCTGTGCATTAGCATCATCTGGTGGAGGAGCAGAGGCACAGGCGACGGAGGGAGCTGCATCCCACATCGCCCATAAGGCTTAATCCACTGATGGTGAGGGCACCAGTTGGATGGAGGAGGAAAGGAGCACCACAGCACAGTCTGGAGGGAACAGTTCTGTCAGTGAGACCTCCTCCAATGGAAGCTCCCTGGTGGTGGTGGACACCTCTGTGGCCACCCCAACAACAGGTACAGCTGCCACCCCGTACCAGCACCGCCCTCCCTGCAGCCCCTCAGCCTTTTTCCCGTGCCCGCTCACCCAGGAGGGTGGGCATCTCCTTCGCCCCAGGCACCTCAGGCCCTGCCCCAGTCAGCCTTGTTGCTCTGAGTGAGGAGTCTATTGACCTCCTGCGATCAATCTCTGTTGGGCAGTCAACCATAGTGAATGCCATCAAGAGGCTGGCAGGGGATTTACAACAAACAAATGCATTCCTGGAGGGCATTCACTCTGGCTTGGTGGCCCAACACACATCATTCCAGGCTCTGGCCTCCTCCCTAATGGCAGCAATTGTTCCTGTCTCTAGTCTCTCCCCTCCAAATTCCTCTATCCAGTCCCATTTCCCTCAACTCCAGCCTATCCCAAGCACACCACAAGACCAGCATGCACCCAAGACAACACACAAGAGTGGCTCAGACAAACACAAGTACTGCACTTCATCACACAGGCACTCACACAAACACCATCCAGATGCAGACACACCAACATCCACTGCCTCCACTGTGTCCCCCTCCTCCTCTTTGTCCATCTCCCTTCTAGTAGCGTCTACATTACACCTGCATGCACTACATCCACACCCACTGCCTCCATCACCATCACGCCTATCACTACACGCCCCTCAATGGCAGTCACCTCCCCCACATCCATGCACACGTCCTCTGTGTCCTCTCCCACTGTGTCTGTGCCCCCTCTTCCCAAAGTACCCAAACGCAAGCACTCAGACACCCAACAGCCATCCACCTCACAACAGCATCCAGCCCATGCACCTGCACCCAAACACAGCAGACAGACACCACCAACCACCACCACTCCCTCTTCCTCCACTCCCAAACCTTCACCCTTTTCCCGCCCCCGTGCCCCTAAAAAGCTTTTCCTCTCCACCCTTGACCTCTTCCCTGCCCCTCCCCCCCGTCCTTCACTTCGAGACAGGGTGGGCAGAACCCAGGCCAGCACCTCGGCCACCCAGTCCACAGCCACTGTGGTTTTGGCAGCTACTGCAGGTGTGAGAGGCTACAAGGAGACACCCGTCAACACTGCCAGTGTGCCTGCACCAGCTGCCAAGGGCAAGAAGGGTCCACCAGCTACCAAGGGCAAGGAGGCACCACCATCTGCCAAGGGCAAGAAGGGACCACCAATTACCAAGGGAAAGGAGGCACCACCAGCTACCAAGGGCAAGGAGGCACCCCCAGCTGGCAATGGCAAGAAGGGACCCCCAGCTACCAAGGGCAAGAAGGGACCACCAGCTTCCAAGGGCAATGAAAAAGGCCTGGCCACTGTCGGCAGGATGGATAGGAGGCCTGGTGATGGAGCTGAGGCTGAGCACACAACACCAGCCATAGCACTTCAGCCGTCTGAAGCTGCAGAGGAAGGGCTGGAGCCTCCCCCCACCACTGCCAGCACCGTCACCAGCACCACTGCCAGCACCACCACCTGCACTGCCATCAGACCGGCCACTTCAATCGCCACCAGCACCACTGCCAGCAGCAGCAGCCCCAGTGGGCAGCCGTCCGAGGAGCAGGGGAAGGGCTGGGCCTCCCCCACCACTGCCAGCACCGCCGCCAGCACCACCAACTGCACCGCCACCTGCACCACCACCTGCACCACTACCAGCAGCATCAGCCCCAGTGGGCAGCTGTCCGAGGCTGCAGAGGAAGGGCTGGAGCCTCCCCACACCACTGACAGCACCGCCGCCAGCACCGGCACTACCACCACTGTCCAGCCGTCGCCACCAGCGGATGGACTGTGGTCCTGCCTCCATGGAGTGTCATGCATCCTGCCCACTGCAAATCTCATGGGTCTGACCCCCAGGTGAGGGACTGAGACCTTGCACTCCCCGAGTGCTGCATCGCAGGGCATAACGCCCCCTCCAGAACCAGTGGAAGAAGGTATCCATTCACCCCATCCTTGCCAGGATGAAGCACACTGGGCACAAAGCCCCCTCCAGAACCAGCCAGAGAAGGCATCCACTCACCCCCCCCCCCTTGCCAGGATGAAGCACACTGGGCACAAAGCCCCCTTCAGAGCCAGTGGAAGAAGGCATCCACTCACCCCCTCCTTGCCAGGATGAAGCACACTGGGCACAAAGCTCCCTCCAGAACCAGTGGAAGAAGGCATTCACTCACCCCCTCCTTGCCAGGATGAAGCACACTGGGCACAAAGCCCCCTCCAGAACCAGTGGAAGAAGGCATCCACTAGAGAGACTGTGGCTTTGCATTCCCAGGACCAAGCAGTGAGCAAACCACCCACTAGAGAGACTGTGGCTATGCACTCCCGAGGACCAAGCAGTGGGCAAACCACCCACTAGAGAGACTGTGGCTTTGCACTCCCCAGGACCAAGCATTGGGCAAACCACCCACTAGAGAGACTGTGGCCTTGAACTCCCCAGGACCAAGCAGTGGGCAAACCACCCACTAGAGAGACTGTGGCTTTGCACACCCCAGGAGTAATGGGTATGTTGCCCCCTCCAGCAGCAGTGGAGTTGTACCATCTTCCAGCTGAGGTCCCCTCCTACCTCTTCCCCCTGAGATGCCTGTGTATTTATGAGCTGATGCTCCAGCAGTGTTCTCTCCGTATTGAGGCAGGAGTCAAATGGGGCCCGGCCTATGTGATATGGCCCTGTGGCAAACGGACATTATGGATTGGGCAGTGTCCTTCCATTTGTATATCTGTAAATACTGTTTTGAAATTTGAGGCCATATTTCTAGAATTTTATCTTATTACACTCACTTTAATCACTGCATTTTGTCCTTTCATTATTTCTGAGGGGTATGGGGTGGATATGTGATGTTACTGCATCTGTTTGTTTGTATGTTGTTGGGGGTGGTGGTGTTGCGTGTTGCATATGTGTGTCACTCTCTTTTTTCTCCCCTTCCCCTGTGTGCTAGGAGCGGTACTCACTGTGGTCATCTTCGCCGCCATTGGTATTCCTGGTGTAGGAGGAGGTAGATCAGCATGGGTAACGCCTGTAGTTCAGGCTCCATGGCATCGTGGTTCTTCCTTGAGTCTCCAGAGGTGAGTTGGTTCCCTTCTGTCTACTGTTTACACTGTGCTTTTGATGGCATTGGTACCACCCCGGCAAAGGTGGCAGATTGGTGTCTCGTAATACAGTGGGCGGAACATTGTCTTCCACCGGGCTGTTGGCTGTTTCCGCCACGGTGCTTGTTGCTACCGCCGTGGCGGTTGGTGTGTTAAAGTGGCTGTCTGTGTTGGCAGTTTTCTGCCGTGGTCATAATTCCATTTTTTTTACCGAAGGTATTACCGCCACTTTATCACCGACCGCCAGGGTTGTAATGAGGGACATATTTGTTTAGGATATAGGTTAAGTTAGTATATGTGTAGCTTTAGTTTATGCTGTCCTACTCGTATCTTGTTTCTTAAGGGGGTGGGGTAACAATGCTTAGTTTGTGGCATTACATGTATAAGATAAGTTTAGGTTAGGATAGATAGCTGTAGGGATAAGTTTAGATACGTTAGTATAGGTTAGCTTAATATAGAATAGTGTTTAGTTTAGGTTTTTATAAGGTGCTGTTTTTAAGTACAAATAAATCCTCTTAGTTGTAGACAATTATGTTTCCATGATGATTGAGTGTCTGGGTGTTCTAATGTGTGCATTGATTTACATGTGTATCCCCTATGATGAAGGAGCTGTCTGATTGACTGCAATATGACAACAGCTACTCAAAACATTTGTCATCCCCAGTTCCTGATGATCACATTGTGTATGTATACAACATCTTTCACAGGTAAGACTGGAACATCAACTGTCATCGCTGAGGTCTGTCACAATTACTCTTATAAAGACTAGCACATTTTACTTCACCCTATTTGTGGTATTTATCCTGGCACACTGACATCTGCCTGTCACTAATCAATGTTGCCTTTTCTGTTCCACACATATTTGTTGTACTAGTGCTTTCATCAGGGAAAATTCCAGACACCTGAGTTGTGACCCATGCATGGTGTTAGACCTGACAGCCTTAGGGTGGTCACCCCTAACTTTTTGCCTGCCTCCGTCCACTTTTTGGACACTGTTTTTGCTGGTTTTTAGACTCACTTTACCACTGCTAACCAGTTCTAAAGTGCATATCCTCTCTCCCTTTAAACATTGTAACATCAGATCATACCCAATTGGACTATTTAATGTATTTATAAGTCCCTAGTACTGTGCACTATATGTGCCCAGGCCCTGTAGATTACTATTGGGCCTGCAGCACTGGTTGTGCCACCCACTTAAGTAGCCCCTTAACCTTGTCTCAGGCTGCCATTGCAAGGCCTGTGTGTGCAGTTTTACTGCCAATATGACTTGGCATTTAAAAGTACTTGCCAAGCCTAAAACTCCCCTTTTTCTACATATAAGACACCCCTACAGTATGCCCTAGGTAACCCATAGGGCAGGGTGCTGTGTAGGCAACGGCAGGACATGCACCTATGTAGTTTGCATGTCCTGGTAGTGTAAAACTACCCAATTCATTTTTACACTGCTGTGAGGCCTGCTCCCTTCATAGGCTAACATTGGGGCTGACCTCATACATTGTTTGAATGGTAGATGATGATCTGAACGGAGTAGGAAGGTCATATTATGTATGGCCAGAATTGTGATATAAAATCCTGCTGACTGGTGAAGTTGGATTTAATATTACTATTTTAGAAATGTCACTTTTAGAAAGTGAGCATTTCTCTGCACTTAAATCTTTCTGTGCCTTACAATCCATGCCTGTCTGGGTTTAGTTGACAGCCCCTTGTGCATTCACTTAGACACACACCAAACACAGGATACTCAGCCTCACTTGCATACATCTGCATTTTGAATGGGTCTTCCTAGGCTGGGAGGGTGGAGGGCCTGCTCTCACACAAAGGACTGCCACACCCCCTACTTGGACCCTGGCAGACAGGATTAAGCTGAAAGGGGACCTGGTGCACTTCTAAGCCACTATTTGTGGTCTGATGCACAGCCTTCCCGAGGTGAGAAATTCACTGTACTCCGAACCGGAACGACTCAGCACTTGTGACTTCTCTCGACAAGCCCAGGACTCCACGCACAGACACGGGGCTTCTGAAAACCCCGCAACCCGAAGAGGATCACCGACTGAGCGCTGGAAATTGACGCACAGTCGTTCCTGCGTGGAAATTAAACGATGCATCACCGTGTGTGGCCCGAGAAATCGATGCACACCTCCTTTGTTTCCACGCTTCTCCTCCTCTGCAGCCCATTGTGGATACTTTTTCATGCGAACCAGGTACTTTGTGCTTAAAAGAGACTTTGTTTGCTTTAAAAAGACTTAGGACACTTTGGCCCTCAGTACAACCTTTGCCGCAACACGGGAGCTGGCTCCAAATGGAGGCGGAGGTGTTGCGGCTGTGCGACGGGTGCAGTTGCACCCAACGCGCTTTTCGCTGTCTGCATAGCAGACAGTGAAAAGCTCCATGGGGCCGTGGCAGGGGGCCACTGCACTGCCCATGCAACTGGCATGGGCAGTGCAGGGGCCCCTAGTTGCCCCACGACTCCCCTTTCCGTCAGCCTTTTCATGGTGGTTCTTACCGCCATGAAAAGGCTGGCAAGAGGGGCACAAGTAATCCCCTGGGCAGCGCTGCCCTGGGGGATTTAAACCGTCTGGACCAATGTGGTGGGAAAACACTGGTTCCGGCTGTGCGACCGCGGCGCTTCCGCCGCGGTCGTAATGCCCCTGGAAGCACCGCCAGCCTGTTGGCGGTGCTTCCTCCAAACAGGGTTTTAATGACCCCCTTTATATCACTTTTCAGTGATATCTCTACATTTATTTATTGCATCTTTGATTGTTTTGACCTGAAAATATCCAGATAAATATTATATATTTTTCTAAACACCGTGTGGTGTATTTTGTGGTGCTATATTGTGTTATTGTATGATTTATTGCACAAATACTTTACACATTGCCTTCTAAGTTAAGCCTGACTGCTCAGTGCCAATCTACCAGAGGGTGGGCACAGGATAATTTGGATTGTGTGTGACTTACCCTGACTAGAGTAAGGGTCCTTGCTTGGACAGAGGGTAACCTGACTGCCAACCAAAGACCCCATTTCTAACATTGGTGATCAGTGATGAGGATAGGACTTGTATCTGTGCAGTGACATACAGTAGCTAAGTATTTCACTACCTACCCACAGTTGAAGGTCGACCTGATTGTTTTCTTTTTTCACAATTTTGCTTTTCCTGTTAATGTTTTGACCAAAATCCTCACTCAACATGTCTCAGGCTGGGTCTCAAGCAGGAGATTTTGACCTGGCCCTTTTGGAGAGATACACTGTCAAACAGCTGAAAGGGTTCTGTACGGATATTGGAGTACCCACCCAAGGTGCCTCCAGAAAGGAGGAATTTCAAAAGGCGCCAAGGGCCTGGGCAGAAGCCCATTCAGAGGAGTATGCGAAGGAGGAGGAGCCAGAAGATGGCTCCCCATAGTTTTTTTTGCCATCAGTGGATGTTACCACTGCAACTGTGCCCCCTACCAAACCAGGGAGCAGTGTCTCTGAACAAGGCCTGACCGCAGGGGAAAGGAGAGAAGAGAGAGAGTTTCAGTTGCAAATGGCAAGGCTAAACGTTGAAGCTAAACAGAAGGAAAGGAGAGCAGAGAGAGAAGCCAAGCAAGCTGAGGCTGAAAGAGCAGCCAAACAGATTGAAGCTGAAAGAGCTGAAGCTGCAGCTGAGAGAGCCTTGGCTGAGAAAAAACGATTGGCTCATAAACTGAGTCTCAAGGAGCTGGAGATCAAGGCGAAACAGTCTGAGTCCAGCAGTAATGGTGGCAGCATACAGGCAGGACCTGCTGGAGAAAAGAAGAAGGTTTGTATACCCAAAAATGTGGTGCCCAGTTTTGTGGTGGGAGATGACATAGATAAATGGCTAGCTGCTTATGAAGTTGCACTAAGGGCTCATGAGGTTCCTGAAGGGTAATGGGGTACAGCTATGTGGAGTTATGTGCCAGCACTCAGGAGGGACACACTTCTCACACTGGACCCAAAGGATCAAAACACATACCCACTTCAGAAAGCCATTTTACTTGCCAAGTTTGGGCTGACCCCTGAGAAATACCATCAGAGGTTCAGGGACAGCACCAAACAGTCCACACAAACATGGGTAGATTTCTTTGAATCTTTCACGAAGGCACTTAATGGATGGGTGCGGGGCAGCAAAGTAGATGATTATAAAGGGTTATATGACTTGATTCTGAGAGAGCATCTACTCAATATTTATTTTACAGAGTTGCACCAGCACTTGGTAGATAGTAAGCTGACTGGCCCCAGGAAGCTTGATGAGGAGGTGGACCTCTGGGTTAGCAGCAGAGTGTCCAAAAAGACATCTGGGGGGACTCCCATAAAGGTGGTCAGGGTTCCAACAGAAGAAAGAAGGGGGAGAAAAACTTTAAAAAAAGGAGTTCTCAAAAGGCCCCCAAAAGAATTTCTGTTGGGGTAGACACCATTCCTCTTCTAGGTTTACAAAGAAGCTAAGGTTTTTGATAAAACACTAGGGAAATTCATCCCCAAATGCTTAGAGTGTCACGACTTACTCGTTGCTTGTGCCTGGAGTCTGCTGAACGTGGACGAGGTTCTTGTTCTTGTAGGTTTTGCCTTGGCCACGATAGGGGCGACTCTTTCTGGTAGCCACGGTGCTGCAGGCGATGGGAATGCCAAGGGCAGTCTGTGTCCTTCAGAAGGAGTGCCAGAGGGAAAAAGAAACTAAAAAGGGGAAAAAAACTCAAAAAGGACCTCCTGAAATAAGAGCAAAAAGATCAATAATTTCAGAACACGAGACCAAAAAGGAACAGGAAAAAACTGGAACAAAAAGCGGAATCAGTATCTGATGCAAAGGAGAAGGAGCGAAGACCACTATCCAAAAGGAAGTGTTGCAGTGCAAGAAGAAAAAGAATCACAGCCCTTAAATACCCACAGAACAGGAAACAACCGTCAGGAAGTAAAAGGACACCATATCGGATAGGGAACAATACACAGAAGGCAGTAGACAAGGCACCATATCGAGAAGGGAACCAAGGTATGCTGGGAAGAGATCAGGATAATGGCGAGACAGGGCATCGGCCAGAATATTTTGGGATCCGGGAATATAGGTGACATAGAAGTTGTACTGATTAAAGAAAAAGGCCCAACGAGCCTGACAACTGTTCTGGCAATGAAAGTTACGTAAACATTGCAGATTCTGATGGTCCGTTCTCACTTCAAAAGGTTCTGTGGAACCCATAAGGAATTGTCTCCACTCCTGGCATTCATCTTTAAGGGCTAATAAATTCCCTTTCCAGTACCAAATAATGTTGTTCAGACACAGAGAGAACATGGGACAGATAAAAAACTGGATGTTCTAAATCATCATCATCTTGTTGTTGTAGTAGTACTGCGCCGATTGGCTCTTTCGGACGCGTCAGTAACAACAACAAATTGTTTGTTGGTGTCTGGATGTCTCAGTATCGGTGCTCGAGTGAAGGCCTTTTTTAGGTTTTGAAAAGCTGCTTCAGATGCTTCTGTCCAGATAAATCCATTTTGTAGATTCTCCTTTTTTAGTGTTTGAGTAATTTGACTGGTCTGTTCCGCAAAGTCCAAGATAAATTGACAATAGAAGTTGGCCAGCCCTAGAAAACATTGGGTTTCCTTGATAGATGATGGGGAAGGCCAGTCTAGGATGACTTGAACCTTTTCCGGATCCATAGATATTCCAGTGGGAGTGATGTGATAGCCTAAATTTTTGACTTCGGTTTTATCAAACTCACATTTCTCTGGTTTACAGTAGAGTTGATGTTGCCTGAGTATTTGTAGAACTTGTTTAACGTGTGTAGAATGAAGCTCAGGACGTCTAGAATATATAAGAATATTGTCCAAGTATATCACAACTGTATGGTTCAACAAATCAGAGAACACAGAGTCCATAAATCTTTGGAATATTGAGGGGGCATTAGTTAGGCCAAAAGGCATAACTCTGTATTCATAATGCCCAAATGGAGTTCGAAAAGCAGTCTTCCACTCATCTCCTTTCTTGATGCGCAAAAGGTGGTAGGCCCACGAAGATCTAATTTGGTAAACCGTTGTGCCCCTCTGACCGCTTCCAGAATATCTTTGATAAGAGGTAATCAATAACTATCCTTTATAGTGATTTTCTTTAAACCACGAAAGTCCAAACAGGGGCAAAGATCTTTAGTTTTCTTGGGTACAAAAAATAGGGGAGCCCCCGTCGGGGATGAAGATGGTACAATAAGACCACTGTGAAGATTTTCTTGGAGGTAGTGTTTGAGAACTTCTCTTTCAGCTTCAGTGAGAGAATACATTCTCCCAAAGGGGAACAATCGCCCCGGTATCCAGGGGGATTGCACAATCATAATCTCGATGTGGGGGCAAAACGGGCCTGGATGGTTTTTGGAATACATCTTGAAAGTCCAAATAGTGGTCAGGGACTCCCTGGACTGTATTTATGAAACAACCTGTAGTAGATTCAGAGAGTATCATTTTCTTGGGTGACCAGTAAGTGTCTGAGGCATAACAATGCTCGTGACAAAACTGAGTGGACAAAGAAATAGTCTTGGTTTCCCAATTTACATAAGGATTATGTCTTTTGAACCATGTAATCCCTAGAATTATAGAATGATTGGGAGAAGATATTCAGTCAAAGGAGAATTGTTCCTGGTGGTTCCCAAATTGTAGACTTAGAATCGGGGTAGTAGTATCAACTGCACCAGAGGATATTAAGGACCCATCTACAGTGTGTACCTGTTCTGGGACATCCTTAGGCCGTGTTGGTTTTAATTTTGTTGTAGCCCAGGGCATATCATATAAATGCCACTAGTTGCACAATCCAGTAGGGCCAGTGTCTTTTCTTCATGACAATCAGGTAACTGCAGGGTCACAGGTAACATGAACAAATTGGTGGCATTGCCCTTGAAAGAACTGATGGAAGGTATTGCAGATGATCCCATCCCCTCCCTTCTTACAGAGGACGGGAAGTAGTGTTTCCCGATGGCTTTAGAGGACGAACTGGGCATGTATCGAGCATATGACCAGCAGCACCACAATACAGACACAATCCTTTTTTCCGTCTTTCTTCACGTTCACTGAATGAAAGTGGGCCACAAGAGGTATCCACCTGCATAGGTTCACCCTCGATTTCTCTTAAGGGAGGTCGAGGTTCCTCCGGACGGTGCACAAAGACAGGTGAGGTGCTTGACTGAGAAGGTCCTCTATTTCATCTTTTCTCCAAACGTCATTCTTGGAGATGGTATTCGATGGAAAGAGATAAATCCATCAGACCACGAAGATCTTCTACTCGGGTAGAGTGCACTAATTCGTCTTTAATCTCCTCTCGTAGCCCTCTACGAAAAAGGGTAACCAAAGTACGCTCCATCCATGTTGTTTCGGCAGCCAGTTGTCTAAAGCGTGTTATGTATTGAAGGACATCTTGAGAGCCTTGTTGGATATCACAGAGTGCTTCTGAAGCAGAGGCCTCTAATCCTGGGCGGCCAAACATTTGTTTGAAACAATTCACAAAGGCTGGATAATCAGACAACACCGGGTCATTGGAGGCTACAATTGGAGTCACCTAGGCCAAGGCAGGACCGGATAGGGCACTGATGAGATAACCCACTTTTGTCTTGTCGTGAGAAAATTGTGTGGGTCTGAAAGCAAAGTAAACAGTCAACGCATCCAACAACTCTAGCAGCTTAGTTGGTTCCCCAAAAAACAGAGGTGTTGCTGTGGAAACGGTAGCAACGTCCGTACTGCAGAAGGCCAAAGCTTGTCGTAAGGCAGCATTCTTGTTTCGTAATTGTTGCAGTTCCTCGGCCTGTTGCTGAATGGTTGCCAGAAGGGACTGGTCAGAGTCTGCAGCTGCTGCTACTGTATCATCCCTTCTGCTTGAAGAAGTCAGGTTTATTTGGAGCTGCAATCTGTCATGACTTATTTGTTGCTTGTGCCTGGAGTCTGCTGAACATGTGACAAGGTTCTTGTTCTTGTAGGTTCTGCCTTGGCCCAGATAGGGGTGACTCTTTCTGGTAGCCACAGTGCTGCAGGCGATGGGTACGCCAAGGGCAGTCCGTGTCCTTCAGAAGGAGTGCCAGAGGGAAAAAAAAACTAAAAAGGGGAAAAAAACTCAAAAAGGACCTCTTGAAATAAGAGAAAAAAGATCAATCATTTCAGAACACGAGAACAAAAAGGAACAGGAAAAAACTGGAACAAAAAGCAGAATCAATATCTGATGCAAAGGAGAAGGAGCGAAGACCACCATACAAAAGGAAGTGTTGCAGCGCAATAAGAAAAATAATCACAGCCCTTAAATACCCACAGAACAGGAAACGACCGTCAGGAAGTAAAAGGACACCATATTGGATAGGGAACAATACACAGAAGGCAATAGACAAGGCACCATAGTGAGCAGGGAACCAAGGTATGCTGGGAAGAGAGGGGAATGATGGGAAAAAGGAAAAACATAAAAAAGGGAGAAAAAAAAGAGGGCGACAGCAAGAGAAAAGGAACATAATGGAAGGTAAGTGGGGAAAACGCTAATAATCAATGGGGGCGCGCGGCGCCAGAAGCGAAGCGAGGCCCCATGCCCAATTTGGGGCCTCGTGTTACACAGGAGAGGCTGGGGGCGCGGCGCTTACCACCGCCGGGTGCCGCGGCCCGAGCCGAGTGCTCGGCTCATGCCGCGTGTCGCAGCACGACATAGAGTGCTACCAGCATGGACACTCTAAGGGCGACTCCCAGTGCCTCAAGAGGGCACACTCCACCACTGGACAGCCACCTGGGTTGGCTAGTGTAGCGCTCGGGTGGGACAGTCCAGTTAGCTTTGGGGAGCAAGCAGAGGTTTCCCTAGTGTCCCTGGGAGAAATAGAGATGGTGCCTAAAGCCTACATGCCAGAAAATACTTCAAAGTATAGGCAGTGGATCACCATTGATGGGCAAAGGATGGAGGCTCTGCGTGACACAGGAGCCAGTATGACTACTTTCAAGAGTCAGCTGGTGTCATCAGAGCAGATAGTCCCAGATACTTTCCACCAGGTCATAGTCGCTGACAATCGCGAGAGTCACCTACCGGTGGCTCTGGTTCCCTTTGAGTGGTGGGGGTGTCTCTGGTACTCTGAAAGTAGCTGTGAGTCCTGCCATGCCTGTTGTGAGCGAGACCGGATCCTCGGGTTTGTGCCTGTTCCCAATATGTCCACATCTTGGCAGCTCCAAACTCTACTGGCTAACATAGCACAGAGTTAAAGAATGGCCAAGTGGGGATGGGGTTTTATGTTGGGAACAGCGGGGAAGGAGACCTGTGAAAGCAAGAGTTAAGAAGACAATATCAAGGTTATTCACATTAATCTTCATGAAATTTGTTTTAATTATCTATGCTCTAATAACATGAGAGATCAAGAACTTTTCAATAAGTGACCTTTTTATAATCATATACTCTGAACATTGAACTCTCTCAAGTTAGTCCTTAGAATAGCAATTACGTCATAACAATAATCAATGAGTACATTTGTTCCCAAAGAATTAACTGCTATAGGATTCATGAATGATACTGTAGAATAGGCAAACTGGCTAAACTGTTTTTTGTTCTAGAAAGATCACACTCTGTTTGATCTGATTTTCAAGATTCAATTGCCCACAAACTATTACGTACCTTAATGCCAGACTGGAATGATCGCACGCTGTGCTGATCTGAAATGCAGAGATTAATTGCCAAGAATGAATTGTGCATACTGTTGCTGATTCAAACTTCAAGATTCAAATGCATCAAAAGGATCGCGCACTCTGCCAATCCAAACTGCAAAAGGTTAAATGCCAAGAATGAATTGCGCAAACTGTTGCCGATTCAACCATCAAGATTGAAATGCCTCGAAATTATCGTGCACTCCTCCGATCCGAACTGCAAGGGTTAATTGCCAAGAATGAATCACGCACACTGTTGCCGATTCAACCATCAAGATTCAAACGCCTCGAAATTATCGCGCACACTGTAAATCACAAGGCCAAAACTCCAAAGTTTCTGGAAACGGAGTCGAGGGATTACCCCGACATCCGCCTTACCGCCCTGCTTGAAGATCAGCGAAATAATGAGGACAGGACCAGGTAAATTCCTAAGTAGGCCTCAGGAACAGGAGTTCAGGAAAATGCTGCTGCTCTGCACCGGGACCTCTGAATAGTGAGCACGTGGAGCTGGGCTGGGTCCCTTAAGTAGACCCTAGCCCGCCCACATGCCACACCTGGGTAACCTACCAGAACTTGCTGGCTGACAAGTAGAGGGTGGGCCAACCAGGGCAGAATTCTGCAAGGTGCAGAAGGAATGCCCTACCCTTGAGCGTCTGAGGAGACAGGCCACAGCCCAAGCAGCAGGTGACGCCTCTGGGACTCACCATATTTACTGGGAGAATGATCTCCTTTATATTGAGCCTAAGGTTCCAGGTCCTGGGGCTGCACATGTGCTGGTGGTACCCGAGTGTTACCGGGCCTTCCTACTGGGTATGGTCACGACATTCCCCTGGCAGGACATCTAGGCCAAGACAAGACCTTTAACAGGCTTGTCACCCAGCTCCATTGGCCCAGAATGAGGTTAGCCTCAGCTAATTTCTGCAGAGCTTGTCCCACCTGCCAGGCTAGTGGGAGACAGGGAAAAAGCTTAAGGCTCCCCTGCTCACACTCCCCATCATTGCCACCCCCTTTGAAAGGGTGGGCATCGACAGTGTTGGTCCCTTGGACCCCAAAACTGCCTTGGGCAACAGGTTTATCCTGGTTTTGGTGGACCATGCCACCCGCTATCCGGAGGCAATCCCTCTGAGAACAGTGACTGCACCGGTAGTGATCAGAGCCCTGTTGGGAATATTTACCAGTGTGGGATTCCCTAAGGAGGTTGTGTCTGACAGGGGCACAAATTTCATATCTGCGTACATGAAGTCCATGTGGGATGAGTGTGGGATGACCTACCGGTTTCCGTCCCTTATCATCCTCAATCCAATGGGCTTGTTGAGAGATTCAACAAGACCCTGAAGGGTATGATTAATGTCCTGACTGAAGCCATGAGGCGTGAGTGGGCCATCCTCTTACCATGCCTGTTGTTTGCTTACAGAGAGGTGCCCTAGAACGGGGTGGGGTTCAGCCCCTTTGACCTTTTTTATGGTCACCCTGTCAGGGGACCTCTAAGCATTGTTAAAGAGGGCTGGGAGACAGCTCCCAAGACACCTCCCCAGGATGTGGTCAGCTACATGCTGGCCCCCTGCAACCAAACCCAACGCTTCTGGAAGCAGGCTAAGAGTACCCTCGAGGCCAGTTAAGAGGTGATGAAGGAGTGGTATGACCGGAAGACCACTCTGGTTGAGTTCTCATCTGAAGACAAATTTGGGTGATGGAGCCAGTAGAGCCCAGGGCTCTTCTGGACCGCTGGTCTGACCCCTTTGAGATCAAGGAGCGTCAAGGCGATGCCACTTACCTAGTTGACCTCAAGACCCCTGGGTACCCCCTAAGGGTCCTCCATCACAACCGGCCCAAACCTCACTTTGAGAGGTCTGAGATCAGTATGCTCCTGGTCACGAATAAGGGCATGGAAGAGGAGAGTGAACCTTTCCCCGACCTCCTCGCTGCCAAAGAAAGTGATGTGTCAGTGAAGGGTGTCATTCTCTCTGACTCCCTGACTCTAAACCAAAGAGGAGACTGTTATGAGCTGTTAGAGTAGTTCTCCTCCCTGTTCGCCCTTACTCCTGGACTGACCCACGTATGTGTTCCTGATATTGACACGGGTGACAGTCCCCCTGTGAAGAACAAAATTTACAGGTTATCAGATAGGTGAAGGCCAGCATCAAGGAGGAGGTCTCCCAGATGTTGACTTTAGGGATTATTGAGAAATGCAGTAGTCCCTGGGCCAGCCCTGTGGTGCTGGTTCCTAAGGCTGCTGCCCCCAGTGTGAAGCCATAACTCGGGTTCTGTGTGGACTACCGGGGTCTCAACTCAGTCACACGGACTGATGCTCACCCCATCCCCCGAGAGATCAGCATTTCCTACACATGATGGCCATTACCAGTTTCAGGTGATGCCATTTGGGTTGAAAAATGCCCCCGCTACCTTCCAATAGTTGGTTAATGGGGTCCTAGATGGCAAGGATGCCTACTGTGCAGCCTACCTGGATGACATAGCTGTCCACAGTTCCAGCTGGGAGGAACACCGGCTCTACCTCAAGGAGTTTCTTCAGGCTCTGCAACAGGAGGGTCTGACCATCAAGGCTAGTAAGTGCCAGATTGGGAAGGGTTCTGTGGTGTACTTGGGACACCTAGTAGCCACACCAGGCCAAGATTGAAACTTTCAAGGCCTGGTAACCACCTAGAACACAGACTGAAGTGAGAGCCTTTTTAGGCCTCACTGGATACTACCTCAGATTCGTCAAGGGCTATGGTACCATTGTGTCACCCTTGACAGAACTCACTTCCAAGAAACAAACTAGGTTGGTGAATTGGACAGAGGCTTGTAAGAAAGCCTTTGATTCTCTGAAGAAAGCCATGTGCACTGCCCCTGTGCTTAAGGCCCCTGACTACTCCCAGGAATTTATTGTGCAGACAGACACTTCAGAGCATGGCATGGGGGCTGTTCTAGCACAGCTAAATGAGGAGGGCTCAGACCAACCAGTAGCCTTTATTAGTAGAAGGCTATTACCACAGGAACAGAGGTGGAGTGCTATTGAGAGAGAAGCATTTGCTGTGGTCTGGGAACTGGAGAAGTTAAGCCCCTACCTGTTTGGGACTCACTTCTGGGTTCAGACAGACCACAGGCCCCTCAGATGGCTCATGCAGATGAGGGGTGAGAATCCAAAACTTTTGAGGTGGTCCATTTCCCTACAGGTGATGGAGTTTACGGTGGAGCATCACCAAGGGACTGACCACGCCAACACTGATGGTTTCTCCAGATACTTCCACCTTAACGATGAGAGCTCCCAGGAGGTTGGGTAGCTCTCCCCACTTTCAGCTGGGGGGACACATGTTAGACCTTACAGCCTTAAGGTGGTCACCCCTAACTTTTAGCCTGCCTCCCTCCACTTTTTGGACACTGTTTTTGCTGGTTTTTATACTCTGCACACTTTACCACTGCTAACCAGTGCGAAAGTGCATATGCTCTCTTCCTTTAAACATGGTAACATCGGATCATACCCAATTGGACTATTTAATTTACGTGTAAGTCCCTAGTACTGTGCACTATAAGTGCCCAGGGCCTGTAGATTAAATGCTACTAGTGGGCCTGCAGCACTGGTTGTTCCACCCACTTAAGTAGCCCCTTAATCTTGTCTCAGGCCTGCCATTGCAAGGCCTTTGTGTGCAGTTTCACTGCCAATTCGACTTGGCATTTAAAAATACTTGCCAAACCTAAAACTCCCCTTTTCCTACATATACGACACCCCTAAGGAAAGCCCTAGATAACCCATAGGGCAGGGTGCTGTGTAGGCAAAAGGCAGGACATGTACCTATGTAGTTTACATGTCCTGGTAGTGTAAAACTCCCCAATTTGTTTTTACACTGCTGTGAGGCCTGCTCCCTTCATTGGCTAATATTGGGGCTGTCCTCATATATTGTTTGAGTGGTAGATGCTGATCTGAAAGGAGTAGGAAGGTCATATTTAGTATGGCCAGAATGGTGATATCAAATCCTGCTGACCGGTGAAGTTGGATTTAATATTACTATTTTAGAAATGCCACTTTTAGAGAGTGAGCATTTCTCTGCACTTAAATCTTTCTGTGCCTTACAATCCACGTCTGGCTGGGTTTAGTTGACAGCTCATTGTGCATTCACTCAGACACACCCCAAATACAGGATACTCACCCTCACTTGCATACATCTGCATATTGAATGGGTCTTCCTGGGCTGGGAGGGTGGAGGACCTGCTCTCACACAAAGGACTGCCACACCCCGTACTGGGACCCTGGCAGACTGGATTGAACTGAATGGGGACCTGGTGCACTTCTAAGCCACTCTTTGAAGTCTCCCCCACTTCAAAGGCACATTTGGGTATATAAACAGGGCCTCTGCCCCTTCCAACCCAGACACTTCCTGGAGAACAAACTTGTAACCAGAACCTGCATCCTGCCAAGAAGAATTGCCTGGCTGACCAAAGGACTCACCTGACTGCTTTCTGTGAAGGACTGCTGCCTTGCTGTTGCCCTGCTGCCTTGCTGCTCCCTGGCTGTGGTGAAGAAGTGCTCTCCAAGGGCTTGGATAGAGCTTGCCTCCTGTTTCCTGAAGTCTCAGGACCAAAAATACTTCTCTCTTGCAACTGGACTCCTTGTGGGGAGAAAATTTGATGCACAACTTGCTAAAACCGATGCACAGCCTGCCCCACGGTGAGAAATTCACTGCACGCCAAACAAGAATGACCCAGCGCTTGTGACTTCGCTTCACAAGCCCAGGATTCCATGCACAGACCCCGGGGCATCTGAAAACCCTGCAACCTGAAGAGGATCCACGACCGAGCACCGGAAATCGACGCACAGCCATCCCTGTATGGAAACTAAACGACGCACACCGTGTGCGGCCCGAGAAATCGATGCACACCTCTTTTGTTTCCACACTTCTCCTCCTTTGTGGCCCATTGTGAAATATTTTTCACGCAAACCAGGTACTTTGTGCTTAAAAGAGACTTTGTTTGCTTTAAAAAGACTTAAGACACTTAGGTGGTCATTACAACCCTGGCGGACGGTGTTAAAGGTGCGGCAATACCGCAAACAGGCCGGCGGACAAAAAAAGGGAATTATGACCCTGGCGGAAACCGCCAACAAAGACAGCCACTTTAACACACCGCCCGCCACAGCGGTACAGACAAGCAGCGCAGCGGTCACCGCCAACAGACAAGCGGAAGACAATGTACCGCTCATAGTATCACAACCCGCCAATCCGCCACCTTTTCCGGGGCGGATTCACCGTGGATAAAAACACAGCGGAAACAGTTATTGCAATGGGAAAACGCTCACCTCAACACATCCCACGAGGAACGAGGACTCCATGGAGCCTGAATTACACATTCTTCCGCCCCTTGTATTCCTACTGATCTACGAAGACCAACAACGGCGCGGCCAAAGACAACGGTGAGTACAGCACCTACGACATGGGGGAGGGGGGAGGCAAAAGTTAGGGGGACACCCACGAAACACTCCCACCCCCACCCTCACATATACACTAATGCATCCAAAAAAATCACAGTAACAACCCACAATCCCACAGGAAGAGTGCAAAGACAAAGCTAAATCTGTTCAAACATTGTAATGTATCAATATACATGTCTGTCAAAAATATACAGATATATAAGAAAATCAGCCAGAAATATATACATTACGAGAAGTAGTGCAGATATGCACATAGCAATGTCCGTGCACCACTAGTCCAAAAAAGCATGGGCAAGGCCCACAAAAGATACCTGTCCTCAATCGGAGAGAACACTACTGGGGCATCAGATAGAAATACTACAGGCACCTCAGGGGGAAGGGAAGGGGGGGCACCTCAGCCGGATGACTGCAAAGCCAGATCCACGACGGGGCTCCATGCCCATTGATGTATCCTGGGGAGTGCAAAGCCACAGTCTCTCAAGTCTCTACACTGGGTGGGTTGCCCACTGTACCATCCTGAGGAGTGCAAAGCCACAGTCTCTCAAGTCTCTACAGTGGGTGGGTTGCCCACTGCCATATCTTGGGGAGTGCAAAGCCACAGTCTCTCAAGTAGATAACATCCGCCAGTGGCTCTGGAGGGGGACTGGTTGCCAGACTGGATCAGTCTCCCCGTGAAAGTTCCTGTCCCGTCACTGTCCCAGATGCACATGGGATAAGGATGCTTAATGTGGCGGTCTTTACATTCTTACCCGGTGCTTGCCCTGTTCAGCGGTGCTTTGCCATGGCGGTGCTTGCCCTGTTCAGCGGTGCTTTGCCATGGCGGTCTCTGGACTGTTCAGCGGTGCTTTGCCATGGCGGTACTGCACTGTTCAGCGGTGCTTTGCCCTGGTGGTCTCTGGACTGTTCAGCGGTGCTTTGCCATGGCGGTCTCTGGACTGTTCAGCGGTGCTTTGCCATGGCGGTCTCTGGACTGTTCAGCGGTGCTTTGCCATCGCGGTCTCTGGACTGTTCAGCTGTGCTTTGCCATGGCGGTCTCTGGACTGTTCAGCGGTGCTTTGCCATGGTGGTTCTGGACTGTTTAGCGGTGCTTTGCCATGGCGGTCTCTGGACTGTTCAGCGGTGCTTTGCCATGGCGGTCTCTGGACTGTTCAGCGGTGCTTTGCCATGGCGGTCTCTGGAACGGGCATTGATGTGTGGCATGATGATCCCTAGACTGGGCATTGGTGTGTGGCATGACGTTCCATGGACTGGGCATTGGTGTGTGGCATGATGATACCCAGACTGGGCATTGGTGTGTGGCATGATGTTCCCTCATAGCGCACTGGGGCTGTGGCAGCCGGGTCCCTCCTGGGCACTGACTCCGGCGGTTGTCTCCTGACCAGTGACGATACTTGAGCCCTCCTGGGTACTGACTCCGGCGGTTGTCTCCTGACCAGTGACGATACTTGAGCCCTCCTGGGCACTGACTCCGGCGGTTGTCTCCTGACCAGTGACGATACTTGGGCCCTCCTGGGCAATGACTCCGGCGGTTGTCTCCTGACCAGTGACAATACTTGGGCCCTCCTGGGCAATGACTCCGGCGGTGGTCCCCTGACCAGTGACGATACTTGGGCCCTCCTGGGCAATGACTTGGGCGGTGGTCTCCTGACCAGTGACAATACTTGGGCCCTCCTGGGCACTGACTCCGGTGGTGGTCTCCTGACCAGTGACGATACTTGGGCCCTCCTGGGCACTGACTCCGGCGGTGGCGGTAGTCTCCTGACCAGTGACTATACTTGGGCCCTCCTGGGCAATGACTTGGGCGGTGGTCTCCTGACCAGTGACGATACTTGGGCTCTCCTGGGCACTGACTCCGGCGGTGGTCTCCTGACCAGTGACGACGGTGCTGGCGGTGGCGTCTCGACCGCCGGGAATGATGCCGCCCTTCTCCGCCGTGAGACTCATAACAGGATGGGCAGACTTCCTTTGGCCCTTCCCCACCTTTGGTGGAGTCACAGCTGACTCTCCAATCCCCTTGGACCTCTGTGAGTTGTTTTCCCACCAGGAGTCTTCACACGGTCCCGTCGTCCACTTTCCAGTTTCAGAGCCTTTACAGGGGGTGGGTTGCCAGTGCCTTGGCTCCGGGTCATACTGCCTGCCCTGGTGGCCGGTGCACTCCACATACCTTGAACAGGCACCACTGGTATTGGAGGCTTTTTGGCTGAGGTGCTACGACGGGACTGATGAATTGGAGGGGGGGTGGGGTCAAAAAGGTCAACTTTACACAGGGACAGTTTCTGACGAACACTGCAATGGGTAGTTGGAGGGGGTCTGGGAGTGGAGGAAGAGGAGGTGGTTGTAGGAGGTGTCACTTTAGGTGTTTTGGGTGCAGGTGCAGGTACTGGAGGCTGTTGTGAGGTGGATGGATATTGGGTGTGTGGGTGCCCGCGTTTGTGTACTTTGGAAGGGGGCGTCACAGACACACTGGGAGAGGACACAGGGGACGTGTAAATGGCAGTGGAGGTGGTGAGTGCAGGTGAGCGGCTTGTGGTGTTGGGTGTCTTGGTGCGATTCCTGGTGCCTGTAGATGTGGTGCATGCAGGTGTGTGTGTAGACGAGACTGGGAGGGAGGAGGGAGAAGAGGAGGAGGGGGACACAGTGGAGGCAGTGGATGTTGCTGTGTCTGTATGTGTGTGATGCTTGCCTGAGGGCCTGTGGGTTGTGTGGTGCCTATGTTTGCTTGAGCTACTTGTGTGTGCTGACTTGTGTGCATGCTGGTCTGTAGGTGTGCTTGGGATGGGCTGGGGTACAGGGGATTGGGTCTGGGTGGAGGTGGTTGGAGTGGGGACGCTAGACACAGGGACAATGGCTGCCATCAGTGCTGAGGCCAGAGATTGCAGGGTTCGCTGAAGGACAGCCTGACCAGAATGAATGCCCTCCAGGAATGCATTACAGTGTTGCAACTCTCGTTCTACACCCTGGATGGCATTCACAATGGTAGACTGCCCAACAGTGAGTGACCTGAGGAGATCAATGGCCTCCTCACTGAGGGCAGCAGGGGTGACTGGGGCAAGGCCTGAGGTGCCTGGGGCGAAGGTGATGCCCACCCTCCTGGGTGAGCGGGCATGGGGCGAACGCTGAGGGGCTGGTGGGAGGGCGGTGCTGGTAGGGGAGGTGGCGGCTGTACCTGTAGAAGTGGGGCGAACAGATGGTGCCGCCACCACAAGGGAGCCCCCATCGGCGGACGAGCCCGTGTCTCGCTGCTTGGTGATCCGGTGGCCGACGTGAAGCTCCCCTCGCCCTCCGTCCCACTGGTGCATTCTGAGTCCGTGGTGTGGCCCTCCATGGCCATGTGCGATGCAGCTCCCTCGTGCTCCGGTGCCACTGTACCTCCGCCTGATGATGCTGATGCACAAAAGAACAGGGAGAGCACAAAAAGGGGGGGGGAGACAGAAGAAGAATAGGTTGAGTGCATGGCATACCGCTACCGTTGGCGGACAAGACAGACACAGCAGCCCCCTCCATTACGCCGTGCTCCTGGCCTCTGCATATGCAATTCCTGGGATATGGCCTACATCGCTATGGTGGACATCTGCACACATGGATGCCACAGGGGCAACTATACCTGTACTTGGCACTGTACTGAGGTGGGGTAGAGTGCCACATGGGCTGCATTACAGAGGGGCCTAGTCTACGCATTTGTGGCTGGCCTAGGTACGCCCACAGCCCTCCTCCCCCACCCAGACACCTCTACTGCGTGCAAAGTCCGCAGAATGAGGTTGTACTCACCCCCTTGTGTCTGCTGTGATGTCCTCAAGCGCCCATCCAACTCCGGGTAGGCCACCGCCAGGATCCGGAACATCAGGGGGGTCATAGTGCTACGGGCACCCGTCCCACATTGGGAGGCCATCCCCAGCTGAGCCTCCGCCGTCTTCTTGCTGCAGCGGCGAATGTCCTCCCATCTTTTACGGCAGTGGGTGCTCCGTCTCTGGTGGGCCCCCAGGGTCCGGACGTCCTTGGCGATGGCACACCAAATGTCCCTCTTCTGGTGGGCGCTGACCTACATGACATGCACAAGGGAAGAAGAGAAGTCATTACCAACTGCACCGTCGATGTGAGTGGCCCCCCTCCCTACTCTAGCCATGTGGCCCATTCATTGACATGCATTAATGTTCCCTGAACTCTGCCCCCTTTCCTCTTCCATCCAGCCCTCTCCACCCAGGCCTAGCCCATACAACGTGCACCCTGTGTACTAACCTGTTGGTCTGGAGGACCGTAGAGTAGCGTGTACTGGGGGAGGACCCCGTGTACCAGTTTCTCCAACTCCTGAGCAGTGAAGGCAGGGGCCCTTTCCCCAGACGCAGCAGCCATCGTCGCTTCCAGACCGAGGTCACAGCAGCACTTGCAGTGTAGGTCCTCTCCTGTCGAAGGTCAGGTATCTAGTGATTGAACAGATAGAAAATGGCAGTGACGTCCGCGGCGGTGACGTCCGCGGTGGTGCGTATCATCACCGCAGGCCCACCTGTTCATTGGCTCCTGGGACACATAGGGTCCTATGTGAACCAATGCAGCATTGCGCCGCGGTCTACAACCGCCTACTGCGACGGTGTGCAACGCCAGCGCAGTTACCCCACAATCCCATTGTCCAAGTGCAGAGGTCAGGCAGCTGCCATTTCAGGGGCCCACATGGCTTCATTTGATTCTGCGTCACACATAGCTAGGCCTACACTCAACACAGATACAGGAAGGGTTTTGTGTGTGGTGTTGTGTTCTGTGTAACTGTGGGTACATACCTGGATGAAAATTGACTTTATCGTCTCTCTTGTCCTTCATAGGCGCCGTCAGCTGGGACATGGGAGAAGATGGCGGAATCCTCTGGTGTACCGACCGCTGGTGGACCTGTTGACAATGGAAGAGCGACATGTCATCGTCACCTACAGGTTTGACCGTGCCACAATCCAGGAACTATGTACCCAGTTGGAGCCAGACCTGATGTCACCAATCCGCCATCCCACTGGAATTCCCCCTGACGTGCAGGTGCTGTCAGTGCTCCATTTCCTTGCAAGGGGCTCTTTTCAGACAACAGTGGCCATGGCATCAGGGATGTCCCAGCCTATGTTTTCCAACGTCTTGTCCAGAGTGTTGTCTGCCCTGCTGAAACACGTAAGGAGATACATCATTTTCCCTGAGGTAGAGGATTTGCCTACAGTTAAAGGTGACTTCTATGCCCTTGGACATATCCCCAACGTCATAGGTGCCATTGATGGGACCCATGTAGCTCTGGTCCCCCCCCACAGGAGTGAACAGGTGTACAGAAACAGGAAGAGTTATCATTCTATGAATGTACAGATGGTATGTTTGGCAGACCAGTACATCTCCCAGGTTAATGCTATGTTCCATGGCTCTGTGCATGACGCGTACATCCTGCGGAATAGCAGCATCCCTGATATGATGGGTCAACTCCAGAGACACCGTGTATGGCTATTAGGGGACTCTGGTTACCCCAATCTTTCCTGGCTACTGACCCCAGTAAGGAATCCCAGGACCATGGCAGAGGAACGCTACAATGAGGCCCATGGGCGGACTAGGAGGGTGATCGAACGCACCTTCGGCCTCCTCAAGGCCAGGTTCAGGTGCCTCCATTTGGCAGGTGGTTCCCTATTCTACTCACCGAAGAAGGTGTGCCAGATCATCATCGCCTGCTCGATGCTTCATAATTTGGCTTTACGACGCCAGGTGCCTTTTCTGCAGGAGGATGGTCCAGATGACGGTGTTGCGGCAGCTGTGGAGCCTGTGGAGCCTGGGGACAGTGATGAGGAGGAAGCTGAGGAACAAGACAACGACAACAGGGAGTCAGTCATACAGCAATATTTCCAGTGACACACAGGTGAGAACATTTTCAGATTTTACATTACATTCACTGTCACACGTCTTCCTCTATCCTGTGTGTAATTACTTGGGATTATTTGGTAATTGAGTTGTTTCTTTACATTACGGTTTCACAGGTGTGGTTACCAACGTGTGTCATCTACTTGCATCCTTCAAGGACTTTTGATGTGTGACATTGGTATGTTGCTTTTACATCTCACAACGCGTTTTCACACTGTCATTGATATTACATTTTAACAAATCATAGACTGACTCCAGATTGTTTTGTATTTCAAGGGTGTTTATTGCAGTGCTCAGAATTGGGAGGGGGTTGTTACATGGTGATGTATGATGGCGGAGGAATGTCCTTGGCAGAGTCCAGTCTATTAGTCTCACAGGTGCACTGCCCATCTGGGCATAGGAAGAGGAGCTGGGGCAGTTCAAGTATGGACAGGGTAACAAAGTGGGGCAGTGGGGGGACAATCAGGGTGGTCTCATTTCCTGGCGGGGGTCTTGCCATCTTGCTCTGTCCTGTTCCTGGATCTCAGGGACCGCTTGCAGGGTGGTTGTCCGTCTGCAGGGGGTGGGGTGCTGGTGTGGTGGTCCTGTGGCGGGGCGTCCTGTCCACTAGCGCCGGCGGAGGTGGTGGGCAGTTCATCGTCCTGGCTAGTGTCAGGGGCCCCTTGGAGTACCACGGTGTCCCTCAGGGTCTGCTGTATGTCCTTCAGCACCCTTACGATGGTGCCCAGGGTGGAGCTGATGGTCCTGAGCTCCTCCCTGAACCCCAAATACTGGTCTGCCTGGAGGCGCTGGGTCTCCTGAAACTTGACCAGGACCGTGGCCATCGTCTCCTGGGAGTGGTGGTATGCTCCCATGATGGAGGAGAGGGCCTCGTGGAGAGTGGGTTCCCTTGGCCTGTCTGCCCCCTGTCGCACAGCAGCCCTCCCAGTTCCCCTGTGTTCCTGTGCCTCCGTCCCCTGGACCGTGTGCCCACTACCACTGCCCCCAGGTCCCTTTTGTTGTCGGGGTGATGGGTTAGCCTGGGTTCCCTGTAGTGGTGGACACACCGCTGATTGACCTGTCCTGGGTAGGGAGGTTTGGGCCCGCTGGGTAGGTGCTGTGCTGGTGTTACCAGAGGATGGAAGGTCAGTGTTGGGCTGTGCCTGTGCGAGGGGAACCGACTGTCCTGAGGCCCACGATGGTCCGGCCTGGTCATCAGGCTCCAGTAGGGCAGATCTGCTATCGTCACTGTGGGCCTCTTCTGGGGGTGGAGTGGTGTTGTCTGGACGCTCTGGTGTGGTGACGGTCCTTCGTGTTCCTGCAGGGGCATAAGAGCATGATTATTGCATGTGTGTGTGTCATGGTGTTCAATGGGTGGGTGACCGTGTACCCCAGTGCTAGCATTCCTGTGTGGGGGCTTGTGTGATGATGGTTAGGGGGTTGTTCTGGGTGTGTGCAGTGGGCATGCTTAGGTGATAGGTGTCCATGCTTCGTTGTGTCATGCAGGGCTTGGTGTTGGGAAGTGTAGTTTGTGTTATTAGTACATTAGTGAGGATTTGGGGTGATAGGGGAGGGTGTAAGGGTGGGGGTTTGTGATAGCATGCAGGGTGGGGGATATGTTAGTTAAGATTTGACTTACCAGTGTCCCATCCTCCACCGACTCTTCCGAGGCCCTCTGGATGCATGATGGTCAAGACTTGCTCCTCCCATGTTGTTAGTTGTGGGGGAGGAGGTGGGGGTCCGCCGCCAGTCCGCTGAACTGCGATGTTGTGCCTGGAGACCGTTGAACGCACCTTCCCCCGTAGGTCGTTCCACCTCTTCCTGATGTCCTCCCTATTTCTTGGGTGCTGTCCCACAACGTTGACCCTGTCCACTATTCTTCGCCATAGCTCCATCTTCCTGGCTATTGATGTGTGCTGTACCTGTGAGCCAAATAGCTGTGGCTCTCCCCGGACAATTTCCTCCACCATGACCCTGAGCGCCTCCTCGGAAAAGCGGGGGTGTCTTTGGCGTGCCATGGGGTGGTGTGTGTGATGTGTGGGGTGGTGTGAGTGTTGATGTGTGTGGTGATGTGTCGTGGTGTGTGGTGTTTTGTGCGTGGATGTTGTGTTGGTGATGGTGTTGTGTGCCTCTGTGTGGTGGGATTGTCTGATCTGTGCTGTGTCTCTGGCCTTCGTGATACATTTTTGGTCGCAGGGGTTTGTGGGTGATGTGGGTGTGTGTTTTATTTTGCGAGATGTGTGTGTATTTTGAGCGCAACGGTGTGTACCGCCAATGGGATACCGCGGTTGAAAGACCGCCGCGTGGATTCGTGGGTCGTAATAGCATGGGAGTGTTTCTGTTGGCGTGGAGGTGGAGGTGGAGGTTTTGTTATCGCCAGTTTATCACTGACCTTTGGTGTAGCGGACTTGTGTGGGTGTCTGAATTTCGAGATGTGTGTCATAATAGCTGTGGTGGAATTCCGCTGCGGTGTATTGGCGGTCTTCTGCACGGCGGTAAGCGCCTTTTACCACCAATGTTGTAATGACCCCCTTAATATCACTCTTCAGTGATATCTCTACACTTACCTGTAGCATCTTTGATCGTTTTGACCTGAAAATATCCAGATAAATATTATATATTTTTCTAAACACTGTGTGGTGTATTTTTGTGGTGCTATATCGTGTTATTGTATGATTTTTTTGCACAACTACTTTACACATTGCCTTCTAAGTTAAGCCTGACTGCTCAGTGCCAAGCTACCAGAGGATGGGCACAGGATAATTTGGATTGAGTGTGACTTACACTGACTAGAGTGAGGGTCCTTGCTTGGACAGGGGGTAACCTGACTGCCAACCAAATACCCCATTTCTAACACATGGCATGTCAACTTGCATGAATATCCGTTCAATACATGTTTTTTAGGCTATGTAAGTTGTTTGTAGTCCACAACACTGTAAGTTACCTTTTTCATTTTAGAGTCCTAGTGTGTGGCTTTGTGTCTGACAGTAAGCCACACATTAAATTATGTTCTGTTCTCATTGACATAGCTTTACACAATGTATATATTTAGATGAGCTGATGGATCACAGTAAAAGATGGCATGTTTTATGTGAATGTGGAGATTAATTTACATGTGCAAGTTTATTCTCCAATGCAGTACAATGTCCAGCTCACTCACCCCATGAGAGATCCTGAGCCTATTGATGTACATTCAGATTCCTAGGGTGAGGGACATGTCATGAGACGTGGGTAGGAGAAGTATGCATTAGTGAGGAGGTGCCCAAATCGACAATAGGTACAAATTGAGGTAATGACACTCTATGGCAGATAAGTCAACAATGGTTGAGTGAAGAGGGAACATTGCCAGCTCTCAAAACACTGGCATGATCTTAAGCACAGAGCTTAGGAGATACTGTCCATGTGGCACAGACTGAAGCTACCGGGTGGTTTCACGTGTGAACGTTGTTCCTTCTATATCTTCATCCTCTGATGTGTGTGGTGCCTCCTGTGCCAGAGGTGGTGCTGATGTTGAAGTTGAGGGGGCCACACACACATCAGGGGATAGAGATGTGGAATCAAAGGTCCCAGCAGCTGCCATTTGTGGGTACTCATAAGGCATCACTGCAGCAAGAAGGAACTGCTAATTTCTCAACACCTCAGTTACGTCACAGTGGTATTTAGCCATTTTTCCCTAAGGGAGGACACTTCCCGCTGTATGGACTCCAGGGCATCTTGTATAGCCCCAAGCCTGTTATCTATCATGCTGCTACCACTTTGGGAGGGCAATTGTTGAAGCCTCTGGCTCATGACAGCAGCTATGTCAGCTAGGGACTGCTGGAATCCACGAAGCGGGGAGTGGGTGTCTCTGATGGCAACTCAACCTAGTTGTCCTTTTTTAAACTAAGACACCGCTGCACTCCCTCTAGGTGCCTGCAATGGTCTCCATTCCCACCCACACCTGTTTGGACACCTGCCGCTGAATTCCTACTACTGTCCTATGAAAGCTGATGTATGGGTCCTCAGAGTCCAGGGCTGTGGCAGGACTGGTTGCTGCTGTGTATTGGTAGTTGGATGTTTCATGTTGAGACTCCGCAAATCTGTGTGTCCTCACTGCAACTGGAGGTGGTGTCTGGGAGGAACCTAGGCATCCTGGAGAGACTCTTTACTGATGGTCAGCAGCTGGTCAACCATGTCATCTGTATAATCCAAGACAGGGAGGTCGGCAGGAGGTAAGGCATCATCTTCAGCAATGGGATATTGAAACATCAATCTATGACTGTAGTGGCTGTTGACATGGCTCATCATTTACTCGCTACTGGTAGCTCAGTGACATGTTACAGCCCCTATGTTCTAGTTGTTTATCATGTATTAATTGTGTATCACACATGGGGCAACCTTTCAAAGTATTTTGTGCATTGATCCCACACCACCATCTTTCTTGCAGGTCCCTTACCCCAGACACTGACACCATGGTAGCACATCATTTACATTCCTATTCACCATGGTGGACATTCCCACAGTAGTGTAATGAGTGTTGTCATTATTTTGGTGCTTTACTGCATTGGCACCATGAATGATGGCACTAGTGCAGCATAGCACAGGGGGGTCCATTGGTTACATTGCTTGTGTAACTTTGTCATCTGCCTTTAACAGGCCCCACACATGTGCTAATTGGGTGTCACAATGCAAGCTTTATGGATTGTCAGCCCCATTAGCTCATCCCTTTCTACATTAGGGACATTTCTTTGTCTACAGCATATCTGCCATAGGGATTTGTTGGTGTCAGGATGTACATTGTGGATCAATGCATGCCTTTTGAGAGTTTGTTAATGTGGAATGAGGGGAATGGGCAGCTTGTATCCACTTTGGCAACTATTTGTATGATGGTACTGTTGCATTACAGGCTAGTGACATTGTGCCCGAAGTGCAACATTGATGCCACTTGTGCCTGTTCTTACGTGTGAAGCTAGGCCTTTATGCACAATGCCAACCATTCCCACAACACCTGCAACCTTGTTACATGGTGAAATGGTAGCTACTTCTACAGCAGCACAAATGATGACCACAGACATGCCCCATATGTTGTATATGTTCACTTTTGTGCCCATTCACAATGGTGCATGGAGGTGTGTAAGTGTTGTTTTTGGGCCACCTGTGCAAGTTTCATAGGGCATGTTGCACAATGAGGCCCTGATTTTTTCAAAAGTGGCGCACCTCGATGCAGCAGCAAATTTGCTACACAGCGCTGTACCACTTTTGAAACACAAGGATGCACTGTATTTAAGGAATAGGGGCACCACTGCGTGCACCATAGTGTAGATGTGTATGTATATATATATATACATATATATATGTAATATATGTATATATATATATATATATATATATATATATATATATACACATTTAGATAGATAGATAGATAGATAGATAGATAGATAGATAGATAGATAGATTAAGCTATATATATATATACATTCACACATCTATACTTATATATACACATACATATATAATATATATGTACATACATACATATATATATATATATATATATATATATATATATATATATGGAAATTAATGCAAAGTATTTAGTAGTGTGCGTGTAATGAGTGTACTTTCAAACAAAAAGCACTCACTGTACAATCATTTATTGAATATTGCTATTGTTATCGCTAACCTACCCCACCTCCCCAGAGCAGGCCTTGGACTGCTCTGCTTTGCTACCCTGAGAAAGTCAACTGTTACAATAGGGTGATTGGTTCCAAGTAAGGAGACGCTCACATCCTACATATTAAAAACCCAATTTTGTACCACCCTGCCACCACCAATCACACCCACATCCCACCTTCCAAATAATGATGCACAAATCACCTCGGTGGACAGTGGAGGGTGAACGACCATTGGCGGCTCCGACCGCCATGGGCGGCAAGTGGACTAAACAGCAAGAAGTGCACACATTGATTAAGCGTGTAACCCACACACCTGACACAGATCCATAACCCCATAAAACACCCCCAGACATACTCCACAATCCTTTGCAAGGAAACCAGGACAAGAAGACGGAGAGCACCAGAGGCAGACATCGAATGCCAGCATACAGGAGACGCACACGACCCACAGAAGAGCACCCTCACCACGTTCCCAGCCCGACACCATTCACCACACTCACCATGTCACCCCCCAAACATCCACGCTTCACCGCAAGGGAGTTAAGGACCATGGTGGACGAGATCCTGAAGGTGGAGCCACAAATATTTGGGGCCGAGGTGCAGCACACACCCATTGCAAGGAAGCTGGAGCTATGGCAGACCATTGTAAACAGGGTCAATGCAGTGGGACACCATCCACGCACCAGGGACGACATCCAGAAGAGATGGAATGACCTGCGGGGGAAGGTCAGGGGCATGGCATCAAGGCACCACATCGCAGTGCAGAAGACTGGGGGAGGACCACCACCAGATTACACAGACTGAGAGGAAAAGGTACTGCCCATCCTGCACCCTGACCGACTCACTGGAGGAATGCACTTGGGTAAGTCATCAACATATACCCCGTATACACCATACCTGTAATGCATGCACCACCCATCCCACCCACCAGGACCAACACCCCACCCAGGCATCAGCCACTAAAACCACCACCCCCTGCATGACCACAAACCCACATCCATCCCCCTGTGTACAGTCACCTACCCCTGCAAGTACCCACAATAGAACAACACCCCCAACCACAAAGCAACCCAACAGTCAACGCTAAATGCAGTGTCAACCTCACAAAGGCCCCCTGTAAGGCCACTGAAAGTAACCCCAGCACAAAATATCCCAGTCCTGTTCACCTCAAACGTTCATGCAGCTGTAACAGACATGTCTATGTCCCCCAACAGGCACCACCACCTATGCAACAAGGAGTGCCATGGGACAAGGAGTGCCACTGCCCCCCAGGGAGACAGCAGCACCTCACAGGACTCTGGTGAAGGATCCCTGGACACTGATGAGCAGGGAGGCCCCTCACACAGTCCTTGACTCTCACCATGCAGCAGCCCCACCCAGAAAACCACTGTCACCCCTGCCACCCAGTCAAGACCAGCAGCCCAGGGCAAGCATCCCCACACCAGTTTATCCAGGCCACAGACTGGTGGAACACAGGTACAGAGGCCACAGTCTCCCACTCCCAACCTGCAGGAAGGTAAGGGCCCCAGTACAAGTGGTACTGCCAGACCTGAGCAGGTGACACAGGCACAGGGAGCTAGGGCAAGTACAAGGGTGGCAGGGGGACAGGGGGGAGGCCACAGGATGGATGCAGCAGCCCAGGACATTATATCAGGGGTATTGGGGGCCTACCAGCATACCCATGACAGGTTGGCACAGGTTGTGTTCACCCTGGAGCACAGTCAGAGGATGCATCAGGAACACCACCAACAGGCCATGGAGCAGTGCAAACAGCACAACACCACAATGGCCACCATAGCAGGAGCACTGCTGTAGCTGGTCCAAAACCAGTCTGACACCCACACAGGACAAGAGGCCCCAATTACAGCACCGGACCCCCACCATGAGAATCCACCATCAGCAGAAACATCCCAGGAACTACCCTCACAGGAAACCCAAGGGCCTACCATGTCATCCCCTGAAGATCAACAGCAGGTGCCCAAACAGGCCCTCAGGCCAAGATATGGCACTGGAACCCCAGCAAAGAACAAAGCCCCCTTCAAGAAGTAAGTCAGCAAAAATCTGCACAGCAACCATCCCACTAGATCAGCCACCACACATTGCTAAGAGGCAATATGAACTAATGTATGAAAAGATGGACCCATCATTAGTACCAACAAGGCTGCCACCATGTGGTTCTTGAGGACACCCACCCCTTACAACTTGCCATCACTGTAAATAGCACTATTCCCTCACATCAACCAATAAAACATATATCACACCTGTAACACTGTCCCCTGTGTTAAATTGTGAACAAAGTGAAGTATGGATGCAACTGGCTGATAACTACTTTATTGTCAAATCTGTGCATGAAGGGAGTCCTGTGTGCCTAAATGTTGGCAATACTTAAATGCAGAAAATGTTGATCTGTACAATGCAGAAGTGGACCATGTTTCACCTACCATTATCAATCCCCCATATGACTGAGCACACTGCCAGTATGTGTCACAAACCCCAATGTCAGGCCCAAGTGCCACATAGTCACTGGAAGTAGAGTTGTATCAGTTGGGTCCTGGAATTGACATCTTCCCCTTCCTTATCATCACCATCACTCTCCTCACCTCTCAGAGGTAGCTGTTCAGGACATACAGCACCCTCCACCTCTAAGAGGGGGATAGAATTGTCAGAGTCACCAGATCCTCAGGGTCTGTGCACGTTCCCAACACGTCCACAACTGAACAGCTCCAAGACTCTGATAGATAAATCACAGAGACTGAGAGAGTTCAAGAGGGGAAGAGGGGATTAGGAAGGGAACAGCTGGGAAGGAGACCTTTAGGAAGAAAAAGGTTAGAACACACAATATGAAAATGATATCGCCTAAAATCAATACTAAACTATGATTCTAAACCTAGTCACTCTGAAAACATGAACAATCTAAGAGTTAAGTTTAAAATTACTAAGTTTCAAGATGGCCGGATACCTGTAGGGGAATCAAGATGAATTAACTGAAAACTTTCTTATTCAAGTACTTTCCTTCACATGAGAATCAGAAAAAACATTCTGACTAAATTTTAAACCAGTCATATAAACCCTGTTTTGAGAATGTATACTAGGACCATACGATATTGCATTTAGAAACTATGGCCTTCTGTGTACTCTTAAAATGTTTCAACACAAATTGCGAATATTGCAGATATATATATATATATATATATATATATATATATATATATATATATAGTAAACACCATAAAAGGATTGTGCACCATGAATAACACAATAAGGATTCAGGAAACTAATCACACAACTTGTCAACTCTAATATTACATATTAAATATCTTAGAATAGTGGCATACAATAAACAACATGAATTCAACTCGAGGAGAGAATCGTGCGTCTTGCCAATTCGAGTGTTACCATGTAAAATACCAAGAAATGGTAACATGCAATGAATATCAAAGTCAAATCCTCATTAATCGAATCGCGCGTCTTGCCGATTCGTAAAACACGATATAAATGTCAAGGATTAACAGCTCACAATAAGTAACAAGATCAAAGTACAATGAAACAAATCGCGCTTCTTTTGCCGATTCTTAAGCCACCATGTAAATGTCAAGAAATGGTAGCGCGCAATGAACAACAAAGTTAAATGCTCATGAAACGAGTTGCGCGTCTTGCCAACTCGTAAAACATCATGTAAATGTCAAGAAATATCAGCGCGCAATGGACAACAATGTCCAAACACCATAAAACGAATTGTGCGTCTTGCTGATTCTTAAGCCACCACGTAAATGTCAAGAAATGGCAGCGCGTAATGAATAACGAAGTCAAACCTTTATGGAATAAATCGCGCGTCCTGCTTATCTGCAAACCACCATATAAATGTCACAAAATGGCAGCGCGCAAGTAATCTGTTATTCATTTAAGAATTAAAACAAAGAATATGAAAATTCTCAATAACGGTGTTGGAAAATGTCCAACCACCGTCTTACCGCCTGGAACAATGACCACCAATGAAGGATGAGGGCAGAAGACTGGAAGATCCAAATAGGCCGCCGGACAGGAGCTCAGGAAGAAGCTGCTGCTCTGCACCGGTACCTCTGAATAGTGAGCACTGGGATTTGGGCTGACTCTCTTTTATAGAGTCTTGGCTCAGCCCAGAACCACGCCCTGGTATGTTGCAGGGAAAGTCTCTGGAAGACCATGGAAAGGGGGCACACCCTAACACACTCAGGATTGAACTCTGCAATGCAAAAGGTTAAACCACAACATATCAGCACAATGCATAAATTACGTTGTTTTGAGAGTGCTGGGTTTTTGCATTTTTGTCGCCAATAGAGCGCGTACTGCTCTGGTGTTGACAAGAATGTCTCACAGCCACGTTGTGCAGCATGCATCAGGCCACCACTATTCTACACATCTTTTCAGGCCCATAGGCCAGGGAACCCCCAGAGATATCTAGGCAACGAAATCTAGCCTTCAGGAGACCTATAGTTCGCTCTATCACCCTCCTAGTACGTCCATGGGCTTCATTGTAATTCCTCTCTGCATCCGTCCTGGGATTCCTCACTGGTGTCAGGATCCAACGCAAGTTTGGTTAGCCAGAATCACCTAGAAAAAGGTGCAATACAGAGTCGTCATTGTTATGCCCTTTAGTCAGACAGCCTGGCTGTCTGCTATGTGTCAGTTAGTGACAGGCACACTTACCTATGATCCACCCTCTGTCCTCTTGGAGTTGTTCCATCCTCTGTGGCACACTACTGTTCCTCAGCACAAAGGAATCATGGACTGAACCTGGGAACATGGCATTCACATGTGAGATGTACTAGTCTGCAGTACATACCAATTGGATGTTCATGGAGTGAAAGTTCTTTCTGTTTCTGTACACCTGTTCACTCACTCTTGGGGGGATGATCGGTATGTGGGTACCAACGATGGCACCTATAATTTAGGGTATGTTGGCAAAGGCATAGAATTCCGACTTGATGGAAGGGAGGTCAGTACTTTGGGGAAACCTCACATAAGACTGCAGGTGTCATACAAATGCATTCAGAAATCTTGTCAGTACCATGCTGAACATTGGCTGTGAAATTCCAGCACCCATGCCCACTGTCACTTGAAATGAGCCCGTGGCTAGGAAATGGAGTGCGAAGAGCACCTGCACTTCAGTAAGGATGGCATGCTGATTACGATTTCCCAGAGTTAGTGCAGGATCCAGAAGCACAAAGTTCCTGAATTGTTGCACATGTGAGTCTGTAATTGATTATGATCTGACGCTCCACCATGTATCCTCATATCCACAAGTGGTCTGTACACCGATGGTGCCCTTCCTCGCCACAAGGGTCGGTACCTACGAGGGGTTTCAAAAAGGTGTGATGAAGACACATACATAGGCACACATTTCATCATTTGTGCACTGCATAGTTCATTGTAGTGACTCAACATTAACTGCTTCCTGACAGATATACATGTACAACACAATGAGGGAACAGAGTATTTCATGTGTGGTATATTACAGAATGGATACATGCTAAGGTGCTTCATGTGGTAGTAGGGCCTGCATTGTGCAAAGTTTTATTTATAGATGCGTAGTTACTGTTAAAGGGGGTCATTCCGCGGCGGTCATTCTGACTTTCCCGCTGAGCGGGCGGGCGACCGCCAAAAGGCTGCATGCCCGCCCAGCGGGAAAGCCCCAGCAACGATGAAGCCGGCTCCGAATGGAGCCGGCGGAGTTGCTGGTGTGCGACGGGTGCAGTGGCACCTGTCGCGATTTTCAGTGTCTGCTTTGCAGACACTGAAAATCTGAATGGGGCCCTGTTAGGGGGCCCCTGCAGTGCCCATGCCAGTGGCGTGGGCACTGCAGGGGCCCCCAGGGGCCCCACGACACCCGTTCCCGCCAGCCTCTTCCTGGCAGTGTAAACCACCAGGAACAGGCTGGCGGGAAGGGGGTCGGAATCCCCATGGCGGCGCTGCTTGCAGCGCCGCCGTGGAGGATTCCCTGGGGCAGGGGAAAACCGGCGGGAAACCGCTGGTTCCCCTTTTCTGACCGCGGCTTTACCGCCGCGGTCAGAATTGCCCCAGAAGCACCGCCAGCCTGTTGGCGGTGCTTCCTCCGTCCCCGGCCCTGGCGGTCCATGACCGCCAGGGTCGGAATGAGGCCCAAAATGTCTTCCCACTGTAATCCAGCCCTTTTGTTGTGGAAGTGACCTCATACTGCTAGCGGTTGATGTCACAGCGTAAGGCGGTGTTTACCGCCGTTCGCACTGTCATTGGTTAACATGGATGCCAATGGGGAATCCTGGCGTATCATGATCGCCGCCGGCAGTGACCGTGCACACTGCAGTGGAACGTACGTGATTTCGTAGTCGATTATTCACTTGACTCCCTGTTCTCGTGCGGACAGGTGCTCCACTGTGTGTACTGCTGTGTCCTGCCTCTCGCAATGGATGTGGCTCATGTTGCATGGGAAAGGGCCTCGGCCTTCACCAAGGAGGAACTGGAGAGGTTAGTGGCAGACCCTGAAGCAGAGATCTGGCTCAAGACCAGGGCTCAAGTCCTGCTTCGGCAGGTCTTGGGCTCAATTCCCTTGGACCAGATAATTCTCGCCTCGGTGCCTAATCTAATTAATGGGTCCCACTCTGCAACTCTGGGCAATAGCTTGCTTAATCTCCACAACGGCCCCAACAGCGCTTGGATGCCTGGCTTCACCCTGGGGGTGCCCAAGAGTGGGCACCTCACAGGGAAAAGCCAGGAGGGGTTCCATAGCAGTATGAGTACAGCGCCTTGAGACCCTAACGGGTGAGTAGTGCGTTATACAAGTGCAAAGTTTACAGTTTACGCAAAACTGCACGGACGGCCAGAGGTACAGGTGAGTCATCGTTTGGGGGGCACTGTTTGGGTGTAATGGATGGTGTTGAATGGACATATGTGTGCACCTCTGCGCCTGCATGGGCCGTGGTGCATGGCATGCTGCGTGCGTATGGCCTGTAAGTCTGAGAGTACTGTCCGTCCCATAGTAGACAATTAGCAAGCTGTACCTTTCTTGCAAATGCATGACCTCTGTGTTCCATATCTGTGTCACCCTTTTAGGTCAGCGCCCACCAGAAGAGGGCACTTTGGCATGCCATCGCCAAGGGGGTGCGGACCCTGGGGGTCTACAACCTGTGGAGCACACACTGCAGAAAGAGGTGGGAGGACCTGCGGTGCTGGGCGCATAAAATCTGTGAAGCCCAACTGTGCAAGTCCTACCAACATGGAAGGGGTGCACTTCGGGCACTGACCCCCCTCCATGCGGCGTATCTTGGCGGTGGTGTACCCAGACCTGGATGGGCGCTTGAAGGCTGCACAGAAGTCACAAGGGGGTGAGTACTCATTTTACAAACTTCAGTCTGGAAGGATGTCTGTGTGTGCATTAGGATTCATGCTGCTTAGAGGCAGGCACTCTGACTGGTGTCCATCAACTTTATGGTCCCAAAAGGGTGTAGGGGTGTCTTTGTCAGGTCTCCCACATGTAGCCTCCTTAGGTAGTCCAGGGGATGGGTGCAGAGCAGCATTCTGGTCAGTAGTCAGGGGCATGGCAATGGGCATATTGAACGGGGCTGCCTGTTGGGGGTGTCTTCTTGGTGGGTATATGTCTGGCCATTATCTACCTCCATTCAACTATTTACAAGTGTCTCTCCTGTTTTGTCTCCCCATCCCTGTTCTCTTGTGTTTGTTTGGTACAGCAGCAACATCTGGCGAGGGAGCTGAGGCACGGGCAAGTGGGGAAGCAGCGGCCCACAGATCCTCAGAGGCAGAGACATCCAACTCCCAGGGGACCAGTGGGTGGGAGGGCGAGGGGAGTTTCACGGGGGAGGCAACTACAACAGGAGTTAGTGACTCTGAGACCTCCTCCGATGGGGTCTCCCGGGGGTGGCAGACCCTAGTGGCCACACCAGTACAGTGACATCTTCCGGCCCCCCATTCCATCACCGCCCTCACTTCTGCTCCCCACTTATTTTCCCGAGCCTGCTCACCCAGAAAGGTGGGTGTCTCCGTCGCCCCAGGCACCTCCTCCCCTTCCCCAGTCAACCCTGCTGCCCTCACAGAGGAGGCTATTGACCTCCTGAGAACTATCTCTGTAGGGCAGAAAAACATTTTCAATGCCATCGAGGGGCTAGCATCAGGGGTGCAGCAGACAAATGCCTATCTGTATGGCATTCACAGTGCTGTGAATTTCATGTACACCCCTCATACCTCCTCAAAAACTTGGAGCTGCTTGTTCCATTTATAATTCATATGTTCATATGAAGCCATTACTATGATGGATACAAGACATCCTGTCATGTCTGATAAGCCCATCTTCTAGTATCTCAGTATACAGCATTTATCAACCATTAGTGTTGAGTGCAGCCATTTTTTTAATTGTTAGTGTTAGAAATGGGGTCTCTGGTTGGCAGTCAGTATGCACTCTGTCCAAGCAGGGGCCCTCACTCTAGTCAGGGTACAGGAGTTACACCCCTAAAACCAACCCTGCTCACCCCCTTAGTAGCTTGGCACAAGCAGTCAAGCATATCTCAAAAGCAGTGTGTAAAGCATTTGTACCAAACACACGCAGTAACACAGTGAAAACACCACAAAAGGACTCAGCACCAGGTTAGAAAAATACCCAATATTTATCTGAGTCAAACAAGACGAAAACAAAAAATTCACCATACCAAGTCAAGTTATGATTTAAACTTCAATATAGCACTTAGAAACACAAATGCTTTGGTGATATCACTGTGTAGTGACGGATTAGTTCCCAACAATCTGACACTAAGGGGCATATTTATACTCTGTTTGCGCCGAATGTGCACAATCGGCGCAAACCCTGCCCCATATTTATACTTTGATATTTTATACTTTGACGTCCGACCCCGCAGGCGTCAAAATTCCACCATGTGCGTCATTTTTTGGAAGGGGGAACCAGCCTTGCGTTAATTATATGCGTAGGCGTTCCCTTCCAAAAAATGACTTTAAGGCCTGTGCCCCATATTTATACTCTGACGTCATTTTGACGCACAGGAGGGGGTGGGCCTTAAAAAAACGACGCACAGCCTGATGGGTGCCGTTTTTTAACGCCTGGGTCAGGGCAGGCGTTAAGGGACCTGTGGGCTCGGAAGGAGCCCAGAGGTGCCCTCCCCTGCCCCCAGGGACACCCCCTGCCACCCTTGCCCACCCCAGGAGGACACCAAAGGATGGAGGGACCCATCCCAGGGAAGTAAAGGTAAGTTCGGGTAAGTATTTTTTTCAGATTTGTTTTGTGGCATAGGGGAGCCTGATTTGGGCCCCCCTACATGCCACTATGCCCAATGACCATGCCCAGGGGACATAAGTCCCCTGGGCATGGCCATTGGGCAAGGGGGCATGACACCTGTCTTTGCTAAGACAGGAGTCATGTCAATGGAGGTTGGGCGTAAAAAAAAATGGCGCAAATCCGGTTTGAGGCCTGAATTTTGCCTCAGACCTGACCTGACCCATTTATTGACGCACAAACCCCATTTTCCCATACGCCGGCCCTGCCTGGTGTGAGTAATTTTTTTTTACGCACACCAGTCCGCAGCGCCGGCTAACATCATTCCATAAATAAGGCGCCCGTATGGCGCGTTGGAATGGCGTTAGTCGGCGGTAAAATTTTTGACGCACAACTGCGTTGGCGCAGTTGTACGTCAAAAAGTATAAATATGGGCCTAAGGGTGCCGGTCACGGAGTTGCACGGACCCCAGGTACAGTACCTTGTGAAAATGAGGAAACAAGTCGGTGCTCAGAGTCAGGGATCGAGGTGTCGCTGGATCCAGTGTGGCATCAGTTCCGGTGCTACGGAACAAAGGAGCGGAGGTGTCGGTGCAAGGCGTCAGGTCCTTGCTGTGGATGTGAGGTGGCATAGATGAGAATGTTGGATCCACGCACTTCCTCCGGGGTCGATATCCAGCGGTCATGGAAGTTGGTGACCCGGCACTTCAGGACTTCATGGAGTTGTGGACATTAGCAAGGTTGTGGGGCCTGCAGGGTCATCACACTCCAGCAAGAACTACGGCTTTGGTTGTAGACGGCTGTGCAGAATCCGGCAGCTGTGTCAGTCGGGAGTTGGCCAAAGTCTGTGCACTTGGTTCTTCTTGTTTTTTTACCAGCTTCTCCTGTCAAGGGCCAAGGGGCTGGATTAGGTACCACTTAACAGGAGTCTCAGCAGAGAGTCAAGGTGCTGGTAGAGGAAGACTTTGATGGTCCTGAGACTTCAGAACAGGGAGCAAGCTCAGTCCAAGCCCTTTGAGGCCTTTGAGAAACTTCACAAGAAGGAATATACCACAAATTCTAGGCTTTGTCATCTTCAGGGCAAAAGCAGCAACTGCAGACCAACCCTGCAAAGCACAGTCACAGGCAAATGGTCGGTGTTCCTCCTCCAGATCTTCAGCCCTTCTCCTTTGTAGAGGTTCCTCTTGAGTCCAGAAGTAATCTGAAAATCTGGGGGTTTGGGTCCACTACTTATACACCTTTCTTCTTTTGAAGTAGTCAAACTTCAAAGGAAAGTCTTTGTTGTTCACAAGTTCCTGTCTTGCCCAGGACTGGCCCCAGCACACACAAGGGGGTTTAAGACTGTTTTGTGTAAGGGCAGGCACAAAGCTCTCAGGTGTAAGTGACCACTCCTCCCTCCAGCCCAGCCCAGCTAGCCCATCAGGATATATAGGTTACACCCCGCACCCTTTGTGTCACTGACTAGTGGAGATGCACAAACAACCCAAATGTCAGTCTGACCCAGACAAGGAATCCATGAACAGGCAGAGTCACAGAATGGTTTAAGCAAGAAAATGCTAAAAAACAACTTCACTAAAGATGTTTTTTTTAAATTGTGAGTATGGAGACCCCAAACTTCACATTTCTATCAGCTCTCAAAGGGAAAGTGCACTTTAAGGATATTTAAAGGCAGTCCCCATGTTAACCTATGAGAGAGATAGGCCTTGCAACAGTGAAAAACGGATTTGGCAGTATTTCACTGTTGGGACATGTAAAAACACACCAGCACATGTCCTACCATTAACATACACTGCACTATGCCCATGGGGCTACCTAGGCCAACCTTAGGGGTGCCTCACATGTAAAAAAACAAGGTTTGAGCCTGGCAAATGTGTACACTTGTCAGGTCGAAATGGCAGTTTAAAAACTGCACACACAGACACAGCAGTGGCAGGTCTGAACCATGTTTTCAGACCTAATCATGTGGGTGGCACAATCAGTGCTGCAGCCCCACTAGTAGTATTTGATTTGCAGGCCCTAGACACCTCTAGTGCACTTTACTAGGGAGTTACTAGTAAATCAAATATGCCAATTAAGGGAAAGCCAATTACACATACAATTTCCAATAGGGAGAACTTGGACTAGTCAGCAGTGTTCAAGTACCCAGAGTAACAAAAAACAGCAAAAACAGAGTCCAGCACACAGCATCAACCTGGGAAGTAGAGGTAAACAGTTAAGGTAGACCACGGCAAGGATACACGGTCCAACAGCTAGTGATTCCAGCAGCACCTTCCGTACCATTTCTAAAGTCACTCAAACTCTGCAGTCATGCCAGACAGAGTTCCAATACATTTGCAACTTTGAACATCACAGAATACGTACCCTATCTTCTCTAGGTTAGTCACATACCCAACACTTTGCATTGGATATGGTTTTCACCCTGTGAAGCTTATATGGAGACCAGGTCTAATCCTGATATTTAAAAAAAGCTACATTTGAACTGAGCCTCACAAGCGTTATGTTCATGTAGTGCCTAATACCACTCCGTATTAGTGTAAGACTTTCGAAGTTGGGGATGCCATTTGTTTCTAAGGTGTTTCTGGGGTGATTTGGAATACAGCATGTCTATTAAATCTTAATGTAAGCCTAAAACTAATTTCCTGTATTTTTCCCGATTTATATGTAGTTATGCAAAGTAGATTTATGCACTGCATGTGAGCCATTACTCAGCCTACTAGTGTGGTAAATTTTCAGTTGCAGATAATGCGAAAACTGATTCAAGCCTAAATGGAATTCTGCACATAAATCCACAAAAGCTTTAAAGGCCTCATCTGAAAGAATATGGCCAAGTGAGAGGATGCCACTGCACACCCATTTTGGTCAGTAAATTACCTCCCCAGCTAATTGAATTGCTGTATTGTTCCAAAGATGTGCTTGACGATGTATGAAGGCATGTATTTTATAATTTTCTGTCTAGATATACCCTTCTTTAGGGATCTTGCCAATGCTTGATTTTCTCTAGCCTCTTTAGTGAAGTTCATTCTTTAAATGACTGTTCACATGTTTAGCCTTCCTTGTTGGGGGTTCTATAGCATAACCCACTCAGGGGCTTCCAATTCTAGAGAAAATGGTAGGTCAGCTGTGACTGACGTTCATCCATGTGGTACATTTAATGTGATAGTGTGGTGCAAACCACTGCATTTTGTGTCTGTCTGCGGTTTTGCCCGGCCCAGCTTCGGCGATGCTCTCTGGCCTACATAATCTTGAATTTGATGATAAATGCACCAACGTTGCACTGTGGGCACTGGGATTGGCAGCAAGCCGAAAACATAATTACAATGTGGAGTAACCACCATTTTACTTGTCTAAATTCACCCCCACATAAAGTGCTGCAGCTTTTTCCAGATTGCTTCTCAATTTGCTCAATTAAACTACCATATTATCTCTGGACATTGCTTGTAAGTTATTGCTCACCAGAATGCCCAGATGTTTAGTTTTGATCTGCGCCCACTGGAATCGGAGGCCGTCCATGGAGCGAGCTGTTGTTAGCAATGTCACAGGTAAGGTCTACATTGTGGTCCCGATGATTTTGTAGCCTTTAAATATAGAAAAATGTGCTAGAACCTTCATGAGGGTAGCAGCGTGTAGCTTAATCTTTCTTTTAGCTACTCGAGTATCAATACCTACAATATCTTGTGAATGATTGATGGCTATGACTAGTGTTTTTCGAGCAAGTACAAACAGTAGAGGAGACCAGGGGCATCCCTGTCTGGTCCCTTTATTCTTGACAAATGTCTCAGAAAAAAACATTTTGCAATGGCCACCGGGTTGCAGTATAGTCATTGTGTCATGGTCATAAAGGTAGGTCCTATGCCTCTTCTCACGACCACTTTGAAGACAAAACCTGACTTCACCCTTTCAAACTCCTTTTTGAACTCATGGGAGAGGGCCTCCTTTTCATCTCATCTTGTCTGGTACGCCAAATTCAATAGGTACATATTATTGTGTGAGGAATGTCATGTTATGAACTCGACATGGTTCTTGAGCACAAGTGAGCAAATGACACTTTTCAACCTTGTTGAGTGATGTAGTGGCCAGGTCCTGACATCACTGTTGGTTAAAGATATGGGAATAAAGTAGTGCCTCGGAACTTGGAAAGTCTACCCTTATACATTATTTATAGAAAAAGGAGAATTTTATGGGCATATTTATAGGCCCCAGCTCCACCTTGCACCACATTAATGTCATTTATTTTTACATTAATGTGTCCCATCCTGGCCAAAATCCCTGCGCCGTATTTACAAAGTGGCACAATGCATGCATTGCGCCACTCTGTATCCCTTTGCGCTACACTATGCCTGCGCCAGGAATAATGCATGCAAAGGGGGCATTCCCCCGTGAGTGGAACCAGTAAAATGGTGCAAGGAAATCTATGAGCAGGCATTAAAAGGAGGCTTCCATTCTTTAGAATGGGCACCTACGTACTCTGCAGGGGTAGCGCCAATATTTTGGCGCTACTCTTGCAGAGTACATTTATAGCGTCATAAAAATTACACTATTGCCCCATCACCCCTGCCCCTAAAAACGAAACTACCCCAACTCCCCCAACCCACCCCTAAAAAATAAACTTTCCCTACACCCCCACCCACCCAAGCATAAAACATTCCCCCATCCTCTAATAAGTAAAGTACTCTGACCCCCCACTCACCCTAAGCCCTAGAAAATAAACTACCCTGAACCCCCCACCCACCCTAAGCCCTAAATCCACCTGACAGCTAAAACTACTCCCCAAAATTGCCCCAGTCCCACTTACCTCACCGCATCCTCTCATGATCCTTCCTCCTCTCCTCTCCTCCCGGCCTTCCTTAAACCTTCCCCATCCCAAAGAAATGAACTATAATTTCCTCTACCCACCCCTAAAAAATAAACTACCCGACCCTCACTCACCAGAAGTCCTAAAAAATAAACTTCCCCAACCTCCACCCCTACCCCTAAAAAATAAATTACCCCAAGCCCCCACCCACACTAAGCACTTAAGCCACCCAACCCCTAAAAATCTACCTTTCCAAACCCTGCCTCACTGCGTCCTTTCCCGATCCTTTCTCCTCTCCTCCTGCCCTTGCTTAAACCTTCCCCGCTCCTAAAAAAAAAACTTCTCTGCACAACCATCCCTGCCCCTAAAAAATAAACTACCAACCCCTTCAAAATAAACTCCCACAACCCCCTACCCTCCTTAAGCTCTAACAAATAAACTTCCCCAACCTCCCACCTCCGCCCCTAAAAAACTACCATGAAAGCCCTTAATCCACCTACTAAAAACTACCCCATTCCTTGCTCCAGCCCCACTTACTTCACCACGTCATTTCCCGACCCACTAGATTGCTCTCTGCCTTTTTCTTTACCTTTAACGGTGCCCAGTTCAGCGGTACTTGAGATGAAGGGCCCAGTTCAGCGCTGCTTGAGACGGCGGTGCCCAGTTCAGCGGTGCTTGAGATGAAGGGCCCAGTTCAGCGGTGCTTGAGACGGCGGTGCCCAGTTCAGCGGTACTTGAGATGAAGGGCCCAGTTCAGCGGTGCTTGAGACAGCGGTGCCCAGTTCAGCGGAGCTTGAGACGGCGGTGCCCAGTTCAGCGGTGCTTGAGACGGCGGTGCCCAGTTCAGCGGTGCTTGAGATGAAGGGCCCAGTTCAGCGGTGCTTGAGACGGCGGTGCCCAGTTCAGCGGTACTTGAGATGAAGGGCCCAGTTCAGCGGTGCTTGAGACGGCGGTGCCCAGTTCAGCGGTGCTTGAGACGGCGGTGCCCAGTTCAGCAGTGCTTGAGATGAAGGGCCCAGTTCAGCGGTGCTTGAGACGGCGGTGCCCAGTTGAGCGGTGCTTGAGACGGCGGTGCCCAGTTCAGCGGTACTTGAGATGAAGGGCCCAGTTCAGGGGTGCTTGAGATGAAGGGCCCAGTTCAGCGGTTCTTGAGACGGCGGTGCCCAGTTCAGCGGTACTTGAGATGAAGGGCCCAGTTCAGCAGCTCTGGCCATGGCGTGGAGGTCATTTGCCACCTGAGCTGTGGCTGGCGGGGCCTTCCTGCCCATCTGTCGTGTGGCTGGCGGGGCCCTCCTGGGCTGCAGTACCGGGCCTGTAGGTGTCCTCCTGCCCACCTAGGATGGGGCTGGCGGGCCCTCCTGGGCAGCAGTACCGGGCCTGTTGGTGTCCTCCTGCCCACCTGGGATGGGGCTGGCGGGGCCCTCCTGGCCAGCTGGGCTGATGGCGGTCTTGTCGGGCGTGCTGCCCTTCCCAGCCTTCCCTGATCGCCTGTGGCCCTTCACCACTTTGGGCGGTGTGCCAGCTGGCCCAACGCTTCCTGCCGGAGCCATGGTAGGGATTTTAGTCCCTGGTGTTTTAACCCTCTTGCGCCGGCCACTGCCCATCTTCGGATGTTTCTACGGGGGTGGGCTGGCCGTGCTTTGGCTCCGTACTGAACTGGCTGCCCTTTAGGGTGGGGGACTCCACAGTCCATGGCAGACTGTCATGACAGGTCCCGGTTTTGTGGTGGCTGAGGTGCTGACTGGAGTCCTATGACATGGACGGGGTGGGGGAGTTGTTGGAAATAGGTTAAGTTTGGACAGGAAAAACATTTTAGGAACAGTGAGACGGGTAGGTGTAGTGGGTATGGGAGTGGAGGAAGAGGTTGTGGTTGTAGGAGTTTTAAGTCTGGTGTCTTTGGGTGCAGGTGCTTGGGCTGGAGGCTGTCGTGAGGTGGATGGCTGTTGGGTGGGTGGCTGCCTGCGTTTGTGTATCTTGGAAGAGGGGGTGACAGACACACTGGAAGAGGACACAGGGGACGTGTAAATGGCAGTGGGGGTGGTGACTGCACGTGTGCGGCGGTTCTGGTGTGTGTGCTGGTGATGGAGGTAATGGCTGAAGATGTTGTGCATGCAGGTGTGAGTGGAGACGTGACAGGGAGGGAGGAGGGAGACAAGGAGGAGGGGGACACAGTGGAGGCAGTGGGTGTTGTTATATCTGTATGTGGATGTTGCTTGTGTGAATGCCTGTGTGATGTGTGGTGCTTATGTCTGGCTGAGCTTCCCTTGGGTGTTGAGGTGTGTGTAGGCTGGTCTGATGGTGTGTCTGGGATAGGCAGAGGTACAGGTGATAGGTTATGGGTGGAGGAAGTTGGAGGGGGGAGGCTAGAGACAGGGACAATGGCTGCCATCACTGCTGAGGCCAGAGTGTTGAACGATCGCTGAAGGGCAGCCTGACCAGAATGAATGCCCTCCAGGTACGCATTACTCTGGTGCACCTCTCTTTCGACACCCTGGATGGCATTCAAAATGGTAGACTGCCCAACAGTGAGCGTCCTCAGGAGGTCAATGACCTCCTCACTGAGATCAGCAGGGGTGACTGGGGCAGGGCCTGAGGTGCCTGGGGCGAAGGAGATGCCCACTGTGAGAAGGTAGCCTCTTTCTAGCCTTGTTACCCCCACTTTTGGCCTGTTTGTGAGTGTATGTCAGGGTGTTTGTCACTGTTTTCACTGTCTCACTGGGATCCTGATAGCCAGGCCTCAGTGCTCATAGTGAAAACACCATGTTTTCAGTATGGTTGTTATGTGTCACTGGGATCCTGCTGGTCAGGACCCCAGTGCTCATAGGTTTGTGGCCTATATGTATGTGTCACTGGGACCCTGTCACACAGGGCCCCAGTGCTCATAGGTGTGCATGTATATGTTCCCTGTGTGGTGCCTAACTGTCTCACTGAGGCTCTGCTAACCAGAACCTCAGTGGTTATGCTCTCTCATTACTTTCAAATTGTCACTAACAGGCTAGTGACCATTTTTACCAATTTTGATTGGCTTACTGGAACACCCTTATAATTCCCTTGTATATGGTACTGAGGTACCCAGGGTATTGGGGTTCCAGGAGATCCCTATGGGCTGCAGCATTTCTTTTGCCACCCATAGGGAGCTCTGACAATTCTTACACAGGCCTGCCACTGCAGCCTGAGTGAAATAACGTCCACGTTATTTCACAGCCATTTTACACTGCACTTAAGTAACTTATAAGTCACCTATATGTCTAACCTTTACCTGGTAAAGGTTAGGTGCAAAGTTACTTAGTGTGAGGGCACCCTGGCACTAGCCAAGGTGCCCCCACATTGTTCAGAGCCAATTCACTGAACTTTGTGAGTGCGGGGACACCATTACACGCGTGCACTACATATAGGTCACTACCTATATGTAGCTTCACCATGGTAACTCCGAATATGGCCATGTAACATGTCTATGATCATGGAATTGCCCCCTCTATGACATCCTGGCATTGTTGGTACAATTCCATGATCCCAGTGGTCTGTAGCACAGACCCTGGTACTGCCAGACTGCCCTTCCTGGGGTTTCTCTGCAGCTGCTGCTGCTGCCAACCCCTCAGACAGGCAGCTGCCCTCCTGGGGTCCAGCCAGGCCTGGCCCAGGATGGCAGAACAAAGAACTTCCTCTGAGAGAGGGTGTGACACCCTCTCCCTTTGGAAAATGGTGTGAAGGCAGGGGAGGAGTAGCCTCCCCCAGCCTCTGGAAATGCTTTGTTGGGCACAGATGTGCCCAATTCTGCATAAGCCAGTCTACACCGGTTCAGGGACCCCTTAGCCCCTGCTCTGGCGCGAAACTGGACAAAGGAAAGGGGAGTGACCACTCCCCTGACCTGCACCTCCCCTGGGAGGTGTCCAGAGCTCCTCCAGTGTGCTCCAGACCTCTGCCATCTTGGAAACAGAGGTGCTGCTGGCACACTGGACTGCTCTGAGTGGCCAGTGCCACCAGGTGACGTCAGAGACTTCTTGTGATAGGCTCCTTCAGGTGTTAGTAGCCTTTCCTCTCTCCTAGGTAGCCAAACCCTCTTTTCTGGCTATTTAGGGTCTCTGTCTCTGGGGAAACTTTAGATAACGAATGCATGAGCTCAGCCGAGTTCCTCTGCATCTCCCTCTTCACCTTCTGATAAGGAATCGACCGCTGACCGCGCCGGAAGCCTGCAAACCTGCAACATAGTAGCAAAGACGACTACTGCAACTCTGTAACGCTGATCCTGCCGCCTTCTCGACTGTTTTCCTGCTTGTGCATGCTGTGGGGGTAGTCTGCCTCCTCTCTGCACCAGAAGCTCCGAAGAAATCTCCCGTGGGTCGACGGAATCTTCCCCCTGCAACCGCAGGCACCAAAAAGCTGCATCTCCGGTCCCTTGGGTCTCCTCTCAGCACGACGAGCGAGGTCCCTCGAATCCAGCGACACCGTCCAAGTGACCCCCACAGTCCAGTGACTCTTCAGCCCAAGTTTGGTGGAGGTAAGTCCTTGCCTCACCTCGCTGGGCTGCATTGCTGGGAACCGCGACTTTGCAAGCTTCTCCGGCCCCTGTGCACTTCCGGCGGAAATCCTGTGTGCACAGCCAAGCCTGGGTCCACGGCACTCTAACCTGCATTGCACGACTTTCTAAGTTGGTCTCCGGCGACGTGGGACTCCTTTGTGCAACTTCGGCGAGCACCGTTTCACGCATCCTCGTAGTGCCTGTTTCTGGCACTTCTCCGGGTGCTACCTCCTGGTCCCTCCTGGGCCCCAGCAGCGTCCAAAAACGCCAAACGCACGATTTGCGTGTAGCAAGGCTTGTTGGCGTCCATCCAGCGGGAAAACACTTCTGCACGACTCTCCAAGGCGTGGGGGATCCATCCTCCAAAGGGGAAGTCTCTAGCCCTTGTCGTTCCTGCAGTATTCACAGTTCTTCCGCCTAGTAAGAGCTTCTTTGCACCAACCGCTGGCATTTCTTGGGCATCTGCCCATCTCCGAGCTGCTTGTGACTTTTGGACTTGGTCCCCTTGTTCCACAGGTACCTTCAGACAGGAATCCATCGTTGTTGCATTGCTGATTTGTGTTTTCCTTGCATTCTCCCTCTAACACGACTATTTTGTCCTTAGGGGAACTTTGGTGCACTTTGCACTCACTTTTCAGGGTCTTGGGGAGGGTTATTTTTCTAACTCTCACTATTTTCTAATAGTCCCAGCGACCCTCTACAAGGTCACATAGGTTTGGGGTCCATTCGTGGTTCGCATTCCACTTCTAGAGTATATGGTTTGTGTTGCCCCTATCCCTATGTTTCCCCATTGCATCCTATTGTAACTATACATTGTTTGCACTGTTTTCTAAGACTATACTGCATATTTTTGCTATTGTGTATATATATCTTGTGTATATTTCCTATCCTCTCACTGAGGGTACACTCTAAGATACTTTGGCATATTGTCATAAAAATAAAGTACCTTTATTTTTAGTATAACTGTGTATTGTGTTTTCTTATGATATTGTGCATATGACACTAAGTGGTACTGTAGTAGCTTCACACGTCTCCTAGTTCAGCCTGAGCTGCTTTGCTAAGCTACCATTATCTATCAGCCTAAGCTGCTAGACACCCTATACACTAATAAGGGATAACTGGGCCTGGTGCAAGGTGCAAGTACCCCTTGGTACTCACTACAAGCCAGTCCAGCCTCCTACATTGGTTGTGCAGTGGTGGGATAAGTGCTTTGAGACTACTTACCACTCTTGTCATTGTACTTTTCATAAGAGAAAAATATACAAAACAAGGTCAGTGTATATACACATAGCCAAAAAGTTTTGCATTTCCTCTTTTCACTCTTTTCTAAGTGCTGAAAAGTACTTCTAAACTTTCAAAAAGTTCTTAAAAGTTTAAAAAGTTTTTTTTCTGTCTTTCCAAAAAGTTCTGAAAACTTTTTTCTCTTTATCTATCACTTTAACTCTCTCTAAAAATGTCTGGCACAGGCCAAAAAGTTGAACTGTCCAAACTTGCATATGATCACCTTAGCTGGAAAGGAGCAAGGAGTCTCTGCATAGAGAGAGGGTTGACTGTAGGGAAGAATCCTTCCTTAGAACTGTTAATTAATATGCTTAGAGTACAGGATAAGGCCATAAGTGCCCAATCTGTAGAAAAAGTAGCTAATGGTTCTCAATCTGATCCAGGGACTCCCCCAGGAAAAGGTTCAGGAAAGAAACTTCTCAGCCTGCCCATTACTAGACAGTCTAGCATAGTTGGTACAGAGGTTGAATCACATCATACTGATGATGTGCTCTCACATTATGCTGGTAGCCAAGCTGTTAGGGTGCCCTTGGTAAGGGACAGGTCTCCTTCTGTTCATTCCCATCATACCTCTGTATCTAGAAATGTCCCTCCCACCCACCCTGATGACAGATTGTTAGAAAGGGAGCTCAATAGATTGAGAGTGGAACAAACCAGACTGAAGCTCAAGAAGCAACAGCTGGATTTGGATAGACAGTCTTTAGAAATAGAGAGGGAAAGACAGAAGTTGGGTTTAGATACCCATGGTGGCAGCAGCAGTATTCCCCATAGTCATCCTGCAAAAGAGCATGATTCCAGGAATCTGCACAAGATAGTTCCCCCTTATAAGGAGGGGGATGACATTAACAAGTGGTTTGCTGCACTTGAGAGGGCCTGTGCTGTACAGGATGTCCCTCAAAAGCAGTGGGCTGCTATCCTATGGCTATCATTTAGTGGAAAAGGTAGGGATAGGCTCCTTACAGTGAAAGAAAATGATGCCAATAATTTCCAAGTTCTTAAGAATGCACTCCTGGATGGTTATGGCTTAACCACTGAACAGTACAGGATAAAGTTCAGAGAGACCAAAAAGGAGTCTTCACAAGACTGGGTTGATTTCATTGACCAGGCAGTGAAGGCCTTGGAGGGGTGGTTACATGGCAGTAAAGTTACTGATTATGAAAGCCTGTATAACACAATCCTGAGAGAGCATATACTTAATAATTGTGTGTCTGATTTGTTGCACCAGTACCTGGTAGACTCTGATCTGACCTCTCCCCAAGAATTGGGAAAGAAGGCAGACAAATGGGTCAGAACAAGGGTGAACAGAAAAGTTCATACAGGGGGTGACAAAGATGGCAATAAGAAGAAAGATGGTGAAAAATCTCAAGATAAGCATGGGGATAAGGGTAAAACCAAAGATCCCACTTCAAATCTTAAACACTCTTCAGAGGGTGGGGATAAAACAAATTATTCCTCTTCTTCCCAACCTGCACACATTAAAAAGCCTTGGTGCTTTGTGTGTAAAAACAGAGGCCATAGGCCAGGGGATAAGTCCTGTCCAGGTAAACCCCCTGAGCCTACCACCACTAATACATCAAGCTCTAGTGCCCCTAGCAGTAGTGGTACTAGTGGTGGGACTGCTGGCAACAGTCAAGCAAAGGGTGTAGTTGGGTTCACTTATGGGTCCATAGTGGAAACTGATGTAATCAGTCCCAAGACAGTTTCTGTCACACCTAGTGGCATTGGCCTTGCCACACTGGCTGCTTGTCCCCTTACAATGGATAAGTACAGGCAGACAGTTTCAATAAATGGTGTTGAGGCCTTGGCCTACAGGGACACAGGTGCCAGTTTCACTTTGGTGACTGAAAACCTAGTGCCTCCTGAACAACACATCATTGGACAACAGTATAAGATTATTGATGTCCATAACTCCACTAAGTTTCTTCCCTTAGCTATAATTCAGTTTAGTTGGGGTGGAGTTACTGGCCCTAAGCAGGTGGTGGTATCACCTAGCTTACCTGTAGACTGTCTCTTAGGTAATGACCTAGAGGCCTCAGGTTGGGCTGATGTAGAGTTTTATGCCCATGCAGCCATGCTGGGCATCCCTGAGGAATTGTTCCCTCTCATTTCAAGTGAAATGAAAAAGCAAAGGAGAGAAGGCCTGAAAACTCAGGATCCCTCTCCATCAACAGGTAAAAAGGGTATCACAGTATCCCCTAACCACCCTACCATTCAGGATACTATTCCTGTGGTGGGAGAAACCTCTCCTGGGGTGGCACCTGTTCCAAGGGAATCATCAGCTGGCAAAGCTGGACTCCCTGAGGTGGAAGTACCTCTCTGTGGGATAACTAACATTGGTGAGAAAAACAGCACCATTTTAGTTAACATGGAGCATCCCTCCAACCCTCCCAGAGAAACTTTAGTGCAGAAACCCTGCACTACCTCACAACACTTAGGACAGCATCCCTGCCCTAGTGTGGAGCTCATAGGACAGCATCCCTGCCCTGCTCCAACTCAAGAGAAACAGCATCCCTGTTCTCTCTTCCAGCCAGATGGACAAAGTTTTTGCCCAGCTATGGCTTTTCTGAGACAGCATCCCTGTCTGGCATTTCCATCACTACAAATAGGTTCAGTGGACAATTCCCACTGCTCTAACCTAAAACTTACTGATAGAAACTCTGAAAATACATCTTCACATTGTTGCTTAGCTAAAAAACTTCAAACAGGGTGGTTTACATCCCCACAGGGAAGTAACCATATAGTGGATGATAAAGGGAGTAACCAGTCTATTGCAGAGCTAATCTCTACTTATCACCACTTAGACAATAAAGTCTCAACTGGCCAAGGTTAGCCTTATTGTCCTTCGTTTGGGGGGGGTTGTGTGAGAAGGTAGCCTCTTTCTAGCCTTGTTACCCCCACTTTTGGCCTGTTTGTGAGTGTATGTCAGGGTGTTTGTCACTGTTTTCACTGTCTCACTGGGATCCTGATAGCCAGGCCTCAGTGCTCATAGTGAAAACACCATGTTTTCAGTATGGTTGTTATGTGTCACTGGGATCCTGCTGGTCAGGACCCCAGTGCTCATAGGTTTGTGGCCTATATGTATGTGTCACTGGGACCCTGTCACACAGGGCCCCAGTGCTCATAGGTGTGCATGTATATGTTCCCTGTGTGGTGCCTAACTGTCTCACTGAGGCTCTGCTAACCAGAACCTCAGTGGTTATGCTCTCTCATTACTTTCAAATTGTCACTAACAGGCTAGTGACCATTTTTACCAATTTTGATTGGCTTACTGGAACACCCTTATAATTCCCTAGTATATGGTACTGAGGTACCCAGGGTATTGGGGTTCCAGGAGATCCCTATGGGCTGCAGCATTTCTTTTGCCACCCATAGGGAGCTCTGACAATTCTTACACAGGCCTGCCACTGCAGCCTGAGTGAAATAACGTCCACGTTATTTCACAGCCATTTTACACTGCACTTAAGTAACTTATAAGTCACCTATATGTCTAACCTTTACCTGGTAAAGGTTAGGTGCAAAGTTACTTAGTGTGAGGGCACCCTGGCACTAGCCAAGGTGCCCCCACATTGTTCAGAGCCAATTCACTGAACTTTGTGAGTGCGGGGACACCATTACACGCGTGCACTACATATAGGTCACTACCTATATGTAGCTTCACCATGGTAACTCCGAATATGGCCATGTAACATGTCTATGATCATGGAATTGCCCCCTCTATGACATCCTGGCATTGTTGGTACAATTCCATGATCCCAGTGGTCTGTAGCACAGACCCTGGTACTGCCAGACTGCCCTTCCTGGGGTTTCTCTGCAGCTGCTGCTGCTGCCAACCCCTCAGACAGGCAGCTGCCCTCCTGGGGTCCAGCCAGGCCTGGCCCAGGATGGCAGAACAAAGAACTTCCTCTGAGAGAGGGTGTGACACCCTCTCCCTTTGGAAAATGGTGTGAAGGCAGGGGAGGAGTAGCCTCCCCCAGCCTCTGGAAATGCTTTGTTGGGCACAGATGTGCCCAATTCTGCATAAGCCAGTCTACACCGGTTCAGGGACCCCTTAGCCCCTGCTCTGGCGCGAAACTGGACAAAGGAAAGGGGAGTGACCACTCCCCTGACCTGCACCTCCCCTGGGAGGTGTCCAGAGCTCCTCCAGTGTGCTCCAGACCTCTGCCATCTTGGAAACAGAGGTGCTGCTGGCACACTGGACTGCTCTGAGTGGCCAGTGCCACCAGGTGACGTCAGAGACTCCTTGTGATAGGCTCCTTCAGGTGTTAGTAGCCTTTCCTCTCTCCTAGGTAGCCAAACCCTCTTTTCTGGCTATTTAGGGTCTCTGTCTCTGGGGAAACTTTAGATAACGAATGCATGAGCTCAGCCGAGTTCCTCTGCATCTCCCTCTTCACCTTCTGATAAGGAATCGACCGCTGACCGTGCTGGAAGCCTGCAAACCTGCAACATAGTAGCAAAGACGACTACTGCAACTCTGTAACGCTGATCCTGCCGCCTTCTCGACTGTTTTCCTGCTTGTGCATGCTGTGGGGGTAGTCTGCCTCCTCTCTGCACCAGAAGCTCCGAAGAAATCTCCCGTGGGTTGACGGAATCTTCCCCCTGCAACCGCAGGCACCAAAAAGCTGCATCTCCAGTCCCTTGGGTCTCCTCTCAGCACGACGAGCGAGGTCCCTCGAATCCAGCGACACCGTCCAAGTGACCCCCACAGTCCAGTGACTCTTCAGCCCAAGTTTGGTGGAGGTAAGTCCTTGCCTCACCTCGCTGGGCTGCATTGCTGGGAACCGTGACTTTGCAAGCTTCTCCGGCCCCTGTGCACTTCCGGCGGAAATCCTGTGTGCACAGCCAAGCCTGGGTCCACGGCACTCTAACCTGCATTGCACGACTTTCTAAGTTGGTCTCCGGCGACGTGGGACTCCTTTGTGCAACTTCGGCGAGCACCGTTTCACGCATCCTCGTAGTGCCTGTTTCTGGCACTTCTCCGGGTGCTACCTGCTTCAGTGAGGGCTCTTTGTCTTGCTCGACGTCCCCTCTCTCAGCAGGTCCAACTTGCGACCTCCTGGTCCCTCCTGGGCCCCAGCAGCGTCCAAAAACGCCAAACGCACGATTTGCGTGTAGCAAGGCTTGTTGGCGTCCATCCAGCGGGAAAACACTTCTGCACGACTCTCCAAGGCGTGGTGGATCCATCCTCCAAAGGGGAAGTCTCTAGCCCTTGTCGTTCCTGCAGTATTCACAGTTCTTCAGCCTAGTAAGAGCTTCTTTGCACCAACTGCTGGCATTTCTTGGGCATCTGCCCATCTCCGAGCTGCTTGTGACTTTTGGACTTGGTCCCCTTGTTCCACAGGTACCTTCAGACAGGAATCCATCGTTGTTGCATTGCTGATTTGTGTTTTCCTTGCATTCTCCCTCTAACACGACTATTTTGTCCTTAGGGGAACTTTGGTGCACTTTGCACTCACTTTTCAGGGTCTTGGGGAGGGTTATTTTTCTAACTCTCACTATTTTCTAATAGTCCCAGCGACCCTCTACAAGGTCACATAGGTTTGGGGTCCATTCGTGGTTCGCATTCCACTTCTAGAGTATATGGTTTGTGTTGCCCCTATCCCTATGTTTCCCCATTGCATCCTATTGTAACTATACATTGTTTGCACTGTTTTCTAAGACTATACTGCATATTTTTGCTATTGTGTATATATATCTTGTGTATATTTCCTATCCTCTCACTGAGGGTACACTCTAAGATACTTTGGCATATTGTCATAAAAATAAAGTACCTTTATTTTTAGTATAACTGTGTATTGTGTTTTCTTATGATATTGTGCATATGACACTAAGTGGTACTGTAGTAGCTTCACACGTCTCCTAGTTCAGCCTGAGCTGCTTTGCTAAGCTACCATTATCTATCAGCCTAAGCTGCTAGACACCCTATACACTAATAAGGGATAACTGGGCCTGGTGCAAGGTGCAAGTACCCCTTGGTACTCACTACAAGCCAGTCCAGCCTCCTACACCCACCTTCCTGGGTGAGCGGGCACGGGGCAAACGCTGAGGGGCTGCTGGGAGGGCGGTGCTGGTGCGCAGGGTGGCGGCTGTACCTGTTGTTGCGGGGCGCAGATGTTGCCGCCACCACAAGGGAGCTCCCTTCAGAGGACGAGTCGCTGTCACTGATATCTGCACGAGTCCCCGCTGTGGAGCTCCCCTCGCCCTCCGTCCCACTGGTGAATTCCGAGTCCGTTGCACGGCCCTCCATGGCCATGTGGGATGCAGCTCCCTCGTACTCCTCCGCCTGATGATGCTAATGCACACATGAACAGGAAGACCACAAAAAAGGGGGGGGGGAATAAAGACATGTTGAGTGCATGCATTGGCGACACCGTTGGCGGACAGGACAGACACAGAAGCCCCCTGCACTACGCCGCGCACTTGGGGTCGACTACTCAATCCGTGGGACATGGCCTACAAGCCTATGGGCGACATCTGCACACATTGATGACACAGGGCCATGAATAGCTGTACTTGGCACCCTACAGAGGTGGGGGCGGGGGCACAGGGCCATGCCTTACAGAGGGGCCTAGCCTACAGAAATCGCCCTGGCCTAGGGATACCCACAGCCCTCCTCCCCCACCCAGACACTTCCACTGAGCGCAAAGTCACCAGGATTAGAGTGTACTCACCCCTTTGTGTCTGCTGTGATGTCCTCACGTGCCCAACAAATCGGGGTAGGCCACCGCCAGGATCCGGGACATCAGGGGGGTCAAAGTCCGACTGGCACCCCTCCCACGTTGGGAGGCCATCCCCAGCTGAGCCTCCGCCGTCTTCCTGCTCCAGCGGCGGATGTCCTCCCATCTCTTCCGGCAGTGGGTGCCCCGTCTGTGGTGGACCCCCAGGGTCCGGACGTCCTTGGCAATGGCACGCCAAATATCGATCTTCTGGTGGGCGCTGACCCATGTGACATGTACGGGGGGAGAAAAATATTCATCACCTTCTGCATGCTCGATCTGAGTGGCCCACCATCCCCACCCTTGCCATGTGGCACATGCTCTCATCCGTCGTTTGATGCATGCCTCAATCGCTCCCCTCCCCACCATCTTTCTTCCACCCCACTCAACACAGGCATTGCCCACAAAGCATGGTCCCAGTGTACTTACCTGTTGGTCTGGAGGACCGTAGAGTAGCGCATACTGGGGGAGGACCCCATCCACAAGTTTCTCCAATTCCTGAGCAGTGAAGGCAGGGGCCCTTTCCCCAGTCGCATGAGCCATTGTCTCTTCCAGACCGAGGTCACAGCAGCACTTGCAGTGTAGGTCCTCTCCTGTCGAAGATCAGGTATCGAGTGATTAAGCAGATAGAAAATGGCGGTCACGCCCGTGGCGGTGCGTACCGCGGCGGTGCATACCGCGACCGCTGGCGCACATCGTCATTGGCTCCTGAGACCCATAGGGTTCAATGTTAACCAATGCTGCTTTGCGCCGCGGTCTTCGACCGCCTACCGCCACTGTGTGCCACGCCAGCGTATTTACCTCACATCCCATTGTCGCACTTCACAGGTCAGGCGGCCGCCATTTCAAGGGCCTACATGGCTTACTTTCTACTGCGTCACACATACCTAGGCCTTGCATCAAAACTCATACAAGCCATTCAATGCACTGGGAATCGTGTTCTGTGCAAGCTGTGGTTACGTACCTGTGTGTTGATTGACTCTGTGTTCGCTGTTGTCTTTTATAGGCACTGTCCGCTGGGACATGCGAGGAGATGGAGGCATCCTCCGGTGTACAGACCACTGGTGGACCTGTCGACAATGGAGCACAGACATGTCATACTGACATACAGGCTTGACCGAGCCACTATTCAGGAACTGTGTGCCCAGCTGGAGGCAGACCTGATGTCACCAATTCGCCAACCCACAGGAATCCCCCCTCAAGTGCAGGTTCTGTCAGTACTCCATTTCTTGGCAAGTGGGTCATTTCAAACAACTGTGGCCATAGCATCAGGGATGTCCCAGCCTATGTTTTCCAAGGTGTTGTCCAGAGTGTTGTCTGCCCTGCTGAAACACATGCGGAGCTACATCGTTTTCCCTGAGGTGGGGGATTTGCCTACAGTGAAGGGTGATTTCTATGCCCTTGGACATATCCCCAACATCATAGGTGCCATTGATGGGACACATGTTGCTTTGGTCCCCCCCAGCAGGAGTGAACAGGTGTACAGGAACAGGAAGAGTTATCATTCGATGAATGTACAGATGGTGTGTTTGGCTGACCAGTACATCTCCCATGTTAATGCCAAGTTCCCTGGGTCAGTGAATGACGCGTACATCATGCGGAATAGCAGCATCCCTTACGTGATGGGTCAACTTCAGAGGCACCGTGTGTGGCTAATTGGTGACTCTGGTTACCCCAACCTGTCATGGCTACTGACCCCAGTGAGGAATTCCAGGACAAGGGCAGAGGAACAGTACAATGAGGCACATGGGCGGACTAGGAGGGTGATCGAGCGAACCTTTGTCCTCCTGAAGGCCACGTTCAGGTGCCTCCATATGACAGGTGGATCCCTATTCTACTCACCAAAGAAGGTGTGCCAGATCATCGTGGCCTGCTGTATGCTTCACAACCTGGCTTTGCGACGCCAGGTGCCTTTTCTGCAGGAGGATGGTCCAGATGGTGGTGTTGTGGCAGCTGTGGAGCCTGTGGAGAGTGAAGACGAGGAAGCCGAAGAGGACAACATAGAGAACAGGAACACAGTGATACAGCAGTATTTTCAATGACACACAGGTAAGAATCCACACCGGCACATTACATTTACTTAAAGACTACTACCTCTCTACTGTCTGACCTTTTCCCCCAGTGTGTGGTAACTGAGTTGTGACTTTCCCTTCCGATTTCAGAGCTGTGGGCCCCACTGCGTGACATCTGCTTTGTTTCCCCATGGACTACAGCTGTGTGACAGTGGTATTTTGTCATCACAATGTAAATGAGCATTTTGGCACGGTCATGTCTAATACATTTGTTCAAAATCACAGCCAGACTCCTGATTGTTTTGTGCAATAACTGTGTTTATTACAGTGCTCTATATTGGTGGGTGGTTGCAAATCGGTGAGGGGTGATGGTGGAGGAATGTCCATGGCAGAGTCCAGACTACTTATATCACAGGTGCATTGTCCAGATGCCTGTAGAAAGTCGAGCAGGGGCAGTTTAAGGATGGACAGGGTGACAATGTGGGACAGTGGGATGACAATCAGGGAGGTATCCTTTCCTGGCGGGGGTCTTGGCATCTTACTCTGTCTTCTTCCTGGATCTCAGGGCCCACTTGCGGGGTGGTTCTCCTTCTGCAGGGGGTGGGGTGCTGTAGGCCTGTTGGTCCTGTGGCGGGGCCTCCTGTCCACTAGCGCCGGCAGAGGTGGTAGGCAGTTCTTGGTCCATGCTAGTGTGAGGGGCCCTTTGTGGTGCCACAGCGTCCCGCAATGTGGTGACTACCTGATTCAGAGCCCCTACGATGGTGCCCAGGGCGGAACTGATGGTTCGTAGTTCCTCCCTGAAGCCCAAATACTGTTCCTCCTGCAGGAGCTGGATCTCCTGAAACCTGGCCAGTACCGTCGCCATCGTCTCCTGGGAATGATGGTAGGCTCCCATGATGGAGGAGAGGGCCTCGTGGAGAGTGGGTTCCCTGGGCCTGTCCCCCCCCGTCGCACAGCAGCCCTCCCAGTTCCCCTGTTTCCCTGGGCCTCTGTCCCCTGGACCGTGTTCCCACTACCACTGCCCCCAGGTCCCTGTTGTTGTTGGGGTGGTGGGTTAGCCTGGGTGCCCTGTAGTGGTGGACACACCACTGATTGACGTGTCCTGGGGACAGAGGTATGGGCCCGCTGGGTGGGTGCTGTGCTGGTGTTTCCAGAGGGGGGAAGGTCTGTGGAGGCCTGTGACTGGGTGAGGGGAACCGACTGTCCCGAGGTCCCCGATGGGCCCGGCTGGTCATCTAGATCCAGGTCGACAGAGGTGCTGTCATCACTGTGGGCCTCTTCTGGGGGTGGAGTGGACATTTGTGGACCCTCCTGCGCGGTGACGTGGCGTTCGGGTCCTGCAGGGGCATAAAAGTATGGTTATTGCATCTGTGTGTGCCATAGCGTGCAATGGGTGGGTGCCCGTGTACCCCAGTGCTGGCATTCTCGTGTGGGGGCTGTAGTGACGGTGGTTTGGGGGGGGTGGGTATGTGCAGTGGGCATGCTTTGGTGATGGGTGTCCATGCTTTGTGGTTGCATGCTGGGTTTGGGGTTGGGATGGGTGGGTTGTGATGGTGAGACATTTGCAAGGAGTAGGTGTGATGGGGGTGAGGGTGAGGGTATGAGTTGGCATGCTGGTGGGGTGGGGGGGATGAAGTAGTGAAGATGAGACTTACCAGAGTCCATTCCTCCAGATACTCCTGCGAGGCCCTCAGGATGCAGGAGCGCCAAGACCTGCTCCTCCCATGTTGTAAATTCTGGTGGAGGAGGTGGGGGTCCGCCGCCAGTCCGCTGCACCGCGATGTTGTGCCTGGATACCATTGAACGCACCTTCCCCCGTAGGTCGTTCCACCTCTTCCTGATGTCGTCCCTATTTCTTGGGTGCTGTCCCACAGCTTTGACCCTATCGACTATTCTGCTCCATAGCTCCATCTTCCTGGCAAAGGTGGTGTGCTGCTCCTGTGTCCCGAAGAGCTGTGGCTCTACCCGTACAATTTCCTCCACCAAGACCCTGAGTTCATCCTCAGAAAACTTGGGGTGTCTTTGCGGTGCCATGGGGTGGTGTGGGTGATGTGTGGGGTGGATTGTGTGGTGCTAAGTGTGGTGATGTGTATTGTTGTGTTGTGTGAAGTGCGTGGTAATATTGCTGGGTGAGAGTAAAATGGGCGTCTGGGTGCTCGGATCTCTTTTCTATGTGCGTGTTCACGATTCTGTTGGAGTGGAGGTTTGTGGGTGATGTGGGTGTGTGTTTTATATTGTAATGGGTGTGTGGGAGTGGAGTGTGTATGTGTATCAGGTGTGTGTATTTGTAATTGTCCAATGTGGCTGTGTTTTGTAGAAGTGTGTGTATTTTGAGCGCGGCGGTGTGTACCGGCAATAGAATACCGCGGTTGAAAGACCGCCGCGTGGATTCGTGGGTCGTGATGGCATGGGCGTATTTCTGTTGGCGTGATGGTGGAGGTTTGGTCATCGCCAGTTTCTCGCTGCCCTTTGGTGTGGCGGACTTTTGTGGATATCTGTATTTTGGCGGTTTGCCTGTTGTGCGTCAGAATGACCGTGGCGGTTTACTGCGGCCGCGGCAGTGTTCTGGTGGTCTTCTGCACGGCGGTAAGCGCCTTTTACCGCCAAGGTTGGAATGACCCCCTAAGTGATGAATGTTTGAGTGAAATAAATCAACATAGTTTCTAAGAACTTCAAAGGTGTATCTAAAATGAATGGCATTTCTGAGTGCTGTCTATGCATTTCATAAAGGTAGAAATAAGGCAATTCCCAGACATAAAAGAGATTAGTTAAGGAAAGTCACTAGTTATTCAATTATTCATTCAAGATGTGGGTCTTAGAGAACTCAGGAGCCTCTTGGTAAAAGAAGGTTTTGACGAAAAGGACTAGTTTTCAAATTAATTGTTCTGAGTATGTGACTGAGTTTAAAATATAGTGGGTACTCCTTTTATCCTAGGGTAAACTTTGTGTCCTATATGTGCAAAAAGCATATCCTGATACTAGAAGAATTATAGGCCATGTTGACAAGAGAAAAAGACCCTCAGTGGTTATTGTCATCATGTATTATTAATTAGAGAGAATTGTGTGTATGGGACATTTCATTGGGAAATGTTTTTGTTACCTCAATGTGGCAGCAGGTCTGTATGTGTGACTGAATGTATGTATGTGCTGCGGGAGGGGGGAGTGAATGTATTTATGCGCTGGGGAGGGGATAGTGGGGAGTGAATGTGTGCATGAGTGCGGTGTTTGTGTAGGTATGTTAGTGTGAATGGGGGTGTATGACGCAAGTGCCCGGGCGAATAGGGTGTGTTCATTTGTGTGTGTGAGTTTGTGAGTTCATGTGTTCGGGTAAGTGGATATGTGTGCAAGTGTATCCTGGCAATAGGAATGCTTATTCCTGTCATCAGGGTACAGGACCACCAGCTTTGCTTGGAGGTGCGATCAGCAGAAAAATGCTGGCGGTCTCCCGCCTCGTGATACCACTAGCGGTATCACACTGTCCGCCATGCTGAAGCTGCTCACCTCCAGCCCGGTGAAATGCAGTAATGTGGTGGGATGGATGGAGGCTAAGCGGTTTGGCTTTGGCCAAACTCCTAATTTGGTGGTACTCACCACTGGCCCGTCGGCGGTGACACTGCCATAGCTGTCCTGGTGGTCTTCGCACCACCAGGGTCGTGATGCGGGCCTATGTCAGGCAAGACTTACAGGTCAAAGAAAAACTACAACAAGCCTTCCAAATAAACCAACTAGTTTCTATATGTCAACATGCTCCATATACTAAATATGTCAAAATAAACTTTAAACATTCAAAATCAACTCAATAAATGAAATCAATTTCAAGAAAGGGATACATTGCAACAGCACTTATGTAATTTATATCATACAATGCCCATGCAAAAGCTCTATGTTGGGAGTTCAAGAATGTTAACATAACAAATATGATTCAACACTACCACTAACAGAACAATATGCCAAATGAAAGATAATAACTGGGCTTTTGCATTTTTGCGGGCACAAACATTCCTCCCTACTATTTCATGGAGGCACTCAAGAATTTAGGATAGAAAATGAGAATAGGAACTCATGCTGCACATTGATACTGTCAAACTTGGACCCAGTAAGGATGCTGAAATGCACAATTGGCTAAAGTAGTAATCCAACATTGACAAGGTGTTAGTTTATACCTGAACACAAAAAGAGCCTATCTCACTAAATCTATAACCTAATCCCCATTGCAACCATCTCAGATCGCTAACTATAAACAATCCGTTTTAGAAGACAGATCTTAGGACAGACTGAGATCACATCCGAGTGTGTTTTACAAAAAAATTTAATGTATTGAAATAGCACAAAAAAAAAACATTGCATGGATGTTCTTAAATGTTTGCACAAAATGTGCCACTGTAGCAAAGCAAATACAAAGAATCAAGGGTTGTTTCTATGTGTTCAATACAACATGCACATATTCATGTCTGTGTGAAAATATCTTTCTCTTGGAATTAACATTACATATCTGAATTTACAATGATTTATTATGATTGTACACAGAAAGTATTGTGGCTATTATCCTCAAGTAAATACCCTAAACACATATAACTTGTTTTTGCTCAAATATTTCTCCTTTAAAAAACTCTTGCATTACTATCATAATTATAGGGACTTGTTACCTTAATCCAATATGGCAACAAACAACCAGAGCTAGCCAGTAAAACTGCAATTATAGCATGGGAGATTGACTCCAAATTATTGTTTATGGGGAAGTCATCCACTGAGATTTCATTCCAATTGAATACCCCCATAATAACATGTTAAATGTGCTCCCACATACTGAATATTTGCCAAAATAGGATCGACTTTAATCTGAATATGATTGTTCACATATTTAAAATGATCAATTCTGTTCATTGACTAGCCTTGATTAGCCACGACGTTTACCATGAATACTTAGCATGCAAAAATGACTTTCAGAACGTTTTAATGTACAAATACTAAAATAAGGATAGTTTTCACACTTCAGACACATAAAATGCACAACCGAATACTGATTTAAAAATGTTTACCTCACACACATCCCAATATATAATTACAAGGATACTAAGCCAATAATATTGGAAATGAATGTATTGTATCTGTGGGGCAATCCTAGGGTGGCCAGGCTTGAAGAAGGGTTCATGATTTATCATCCTATCTCAGGATTTCCTACCTTGTGATTTATTTAGGGTGAGGGCTGTTTGTTTCAATCAGTCATTTATTTGAAAGCAGCATGAGCACTTGCTGAAGTGTTAGATATTGGGAACAAAACTGGAGCATTGTTTTCATAGGACGGTGATGCTGTGTCCATCGGGGAAATGACAAATGTTGCCAAGAAACCTTCTAGATCTTGCAAATCATTGCACTCTTGTTGTTCCATCTATCTTTATCAACATTGTTGTTGAATCCAACTGTCTATATCTGATCTCCTTCTGCATAAGAAGAAGTCAAAGAGACAAAAACATTCTCCTCCAGTGCATGAATGTTGTATGAAAGATCTGCAGTGAACAAAAGCTTTTCACTCTAGTAGACATATGTGCCATGTTGTTTAGCACACTGAAGAAATAGCCTAGCTTGCAGATGGCACAGAAGGCACATTAATACTTGTCTGGAGAGATCTGTGATAGTCTTCTATCTGTGCCTCATTTTGTGTGCTCTTTGAAAAAGTCAATTGCCATAAGATTAGATAGAATGTTTTTTTAACATCTGTGTCTGTCATCTCCTTCTTCTATCACCTGAACTCCAAAGATTTGGAAATTGTCTTTCCTGCTCCTATGTTCTCTCTAAGTTAATTGTTTTTATAGGTTTCACAGCTCAGTCCCCTGTTTGAAGCTTCTGACACATTCTTCTTGAAATCAGTTTGCCTCCAGCTGCAGTATAAACATAGACTTTTCTGCATGCATGTGTTACAGTTCTCACACAGTCTCATTAGGTTGAGACCATTTCCACAGAGGTTACTGATTATTAGATTTATTTTAGTTGCCTTCTCTGGAACTACAGATTATGGGGGTCATTACAACCCTGGCGGACGCTGTTAAAGCAGCGGTAAGACCGCAAACAGGGCGGCAGGAAAAAAAAGGGAATTATGACCGTGGCGGAAACCGCCAACAAAGACAGCCACTTTAACACTCCGACTGCCATGGCGGTACAGACAAGCAGCGTGGCGGTCACCACCAACAGACAGACGGGAGACAAAGTACCGCCCACAGTATCACAACCTACCAATCCGCCACCTTTTCTGGGGCAGATTCACTGTGGATAAAAACACGATGGAAACAGCCATTTCAATGGGAAAACGCTCACCTTAACACACTCCACGAGGAAGGAGGGCACCATGGAGCCGGAACTCCAAATACTCCCTGCGATAGTCTTCCTGCTCCTCTACGATCATCAGCAACGCCGGCGCCAAAGACAACGGTGAGTACTGCACCTACGACATAGGGGAGGGGAGAGGCAAAAGTCAGGGACACACACACGCAACACCCCCACCCCCAACCCGACCCTCACCCACTACAACACACACACCAATGCATATCCAAACATCACAGTAACAACCCCCAACCTCCCCGGAAGAATGCAAAGACAAAAGGAAATGAGTTCAACCATTGTAATATATCAAAATACAGTAAGGAAATATATACAGATATATATACATATTCAACAAAATATACATCACAATTAGTAGTGCAGGTATGCACCATTCAATGTCCGTGGACCACTGGGCCCAAAATGCATGGGCGAGGCCCACATCAGATACCTGACCAGAAATGGAGAGAACACTGCTGGGGCATCAGATCGAAATAAAACAGACACCTCAGGGGGAAGGGACGTGGGGGCACCTCAGCAGGATGACAGCACCACGCCAGATCCACGACGGGGCTCCATGCCCATTGATGTATCCTGGGGAGTGCAAAGCCACAGTCTCTCAAGTCTCTACAGTGGGTTGTTTGCCCACTGTACCATCCTGGGGAGTGCAAAGCCACAGTCTCACAAGTCTTTTCAGTGGGTGGTTTGCCCACTGCTTTATCCTGGGGAGTGCAAAGCCACAGTCTCACAAGTCTTTTCAGTGGGTGGTTTGCCCACTGTTTTATCCTGGGGAGTGCAAAGCCACAGTCTCACAAGTCTTTTCAGTGGGTGGTTTGCCCACTGCTTTATCCTGGGGAGTGCAAAGCCACAGTCTCACAAGTCTTTTCAGTGGGTGGTTTGCCCACTGTACCATCCTGGGGAGTGCAAAGCCACAGTCTCACAAGTCTTTTCAGTGGGTGGTTTGCCCACTGTACCATTCGGGGGAGTCCAAAGCCACAGTCTCTCAAGTGGATGACAGTCTCCACTGGTTCTGGAGGGGGAATGGTGCCCAGAGTGCTTCATCCTGTTAAGGACTGAGGTAGTGGATGCATGTCTCCACTGGTTCTGGAGGGGGACTGGTGCCCAGATTGCTTCATCCTGTTATGGACTGAGGTAGTGGATGTGAAACTCCACTGGTTCTGGAGGGGGCATCGTGCCCAGAGTGCTTCATCCTGTTAAGGACTGAGATAGTGGATGCTGTTCTCCACTGGTTCTGGAGGGGGACTGGTGCCCAGAGTGCTTCACCCTGTCAAGGACTGAGGTAGTGGATGCATGTCTCCACTGGTTCTGGAGGGGGACTGGTGCCCAGAGTGCTTCATCCTGTGAAGGACTGAGGTAGTGGATGCTGTTCTCCACTGGTTCTGGAGGGGGACTGGTGCCCAGAGTGCTTCATCCTGTCAAGGACTGAGGTAGTGGATGCATGTCTCCACTGGTTCTGGAGGGGGACTGATGCCCAGAGTGCTTCATCATGTTAAGGACTGAGGTAGTGGATGCATGTCTCCACTGGTTCTGGAGGGGGACTGGTGCCCAGAGTGCTTCATCCTGTTAAGGACTGAGGTAGTGGATGCTGTTCTCCACTGGTTCTGGAGGGGGACTGGTGCCCAGAGTGCATCACTCTCCCTGTGACGGTCCCAGTTCCGTCACTGCCCCTGCTGCACATGGGCTACCGGTGCTTGACTTGGCGGTGCTTGCCCTGTTCAGCGGTGCTTGCCATGGCGATCTTTGCCCTGTTCAGCGGTCTTTGCCCTGTTCAGCGGTGCTTGCCATGGTGGTCTTTGCCCTGTTCAGCGGTGCTTGCCCTGTTCAGCGGTGCTTGACTTTGCTGTCTCTGACCTGTTCAGCGGTGCGTGCCATGGCGGTCTTTGCCCTGTTCAGCGGTGCTTGCCATGGCGGTTTTTGCCCTGTTCAGCGGTGCTTGACTTTGCAGTTTCTGACCTGTTCAGCAGTCTTTGCCCTGTTCAGCAGTGCTTGACTTTGCAGTTTCTGATCTGTTGAGTGGTGCTTACCATGGCGGTCTTTGCCTTGTTCAGCGGAGCTTGCCATGGCAGTCTTTGCCCTGTTCACAATGCTTGCCCTGTTCAGCTGCGCTTGACTTTGCTGTCTCTGACCTGTGCAGCGGTCCTTCATTGCCCAGTGGGGCTGTGGCTGCCGGAGCCCTCCTGGGCACTGACTCTGGCGGTGGTCTCCTGACCAGTGACGATGGGACTGCCCTCCTGGGCACTGACTCTGGCGGTGGTCTCCTGACCACTGACGATGGGACTGCCTCCTGACCACTGACGATGGGACTGCCCTCCTGGGCACTGACTCTGGCGGTGGTCTCCTGACCACTGATGATGGGACTGCCCTCCTGGGCACTGACTCTGGCGGTGGTCTCCTGACCACTGAAGATGGGACTGCGACGATGGGACTGCCCTCCTGGGCACTGACTCTGGCGGTGGTCTCCTGACCACTGACGATAGGACTGCCCTCCTGGGCACTGTCTCTGGCGGTGGCGTCCTGGCCAGTGACGATCGGGCTGGCGGTGGCCTCTTGGGCAGCGGGGATGATGACGGCCTTCTCCGCCGTGCTGCTCTTCCCAGACTTTGGCGCTTTCTTCTTCCCCTTCCCCACCTTGGAAGGAGTCACAGCTGAGTCGACACTCCCCCCGGGACCCTTGTGAGCGGCTTTGCCGGCTGGAGTCTTCCCCCTATCCCGTCGGGCACTGTTCAACCTGTGGTGCTTCACAGGGGGGGGACTGGCTGTGCTTTGGCTCCATGTCACACTGGCTGCCCTGGTGCCCGGTGCACTCCACATACCTCTAACAGGCACCACTGGTACCGGAGTTTTTTTGGCTGAGGTGCTAGTACAGGACCTATGAATTGGAGGGGGGGAGTGGTGGTCAAGAGGTCAAAGTTGCTCAGGAAAAGTTTCTGACGAACACTGGGATGGGTAGCTGGAGGGGGTCTGGGAGTGGAGGAAGAGGAGATGGTTGTAGGAGGTGTAACTTTTGATGATTTGGGTGCAGGTGCATGTTCTGGAGGCTGTCGTGAGGTGGATGGATGTTGGGTGTGTGTGTGCCCGCGTTTGTGTACTTTGGGAGGGGGTGTCACAGACACACTGAGAGAGGACACAGGGGACGTGTAAATGGTAGTGGGGGTGGTGAGTGCAGGTGAGCGGGGTGTGGTGGTGGGAGTTCTGGTGCGAGTCCTAGTGGCTGTAGTGGTAGTGCATGCAGGTGTGAGTGTAGACGAGACTGGGAGGGAGGAGGGAGATGACGAGGAGGGGGACACAGTGGAGGCAGTGGATGTTGCTGTGTCTGTATGTGGGTGATGCTTGTGTGAGTGCCTGTGGGATGTGTGGTGCCTATGTTTGCCTGAGCTTCCCTTGTGTGTTGACGTGTGTGCAGGCTGGTCTGATGGTGTGCTTGGGATAGACAGAGGTACAGGGGAATGGGTCTGGGTGGAGGAAGTTGGAGGGGGGAGGCTAGAGACAGGGACAACGGCTGCCATCAGTGCTGAGGCCAGAGATTGCAGGGTTCGATGATGGGCAGCCTGACCAGAATGAATGCCCTCCAGGAATGCATTAGTGTGTTGCAACTCCCTTTATACACCCTGGATGGCATTCACAATGGTAGACTGCCCAACAGTGAGTGACCTGAGGAGGTCAATGGCCTCCTCACTGAGGGCAGCAGAGGTGAGCTCCCATCGGAGGACGAGTCTGTGTCGCTGGTTGCTGATCCGGTGACCGACGTGAAGCTCCCCTCGCCCTCCGTCCCACTGGTGTATTCAGAGTCCGTGGTGTGGCCCTCCATGGCCATGTGGGATGCAGCCCCCTCGTGCTCCGGTGCCACTGTACCTCCGCCTGATGATGCTGACGCACAAAAGAACAGGGAGAACACAAAAAGGGGGGGGGACGACAGAAGAAAGACAGGTTGAGTGCATGGCTTACCTCTACCGTTGGCAGACAATACAGACACAGCAGCCCCCTGCACTACGCCACGCTGTTGGGCTCTACAGATGCAGTTCCTGGGATATGGCCTACATGGTTATGATGGACATCTGCACACATAGATGACACAGGGGCATGTATACCTGTACTTGGCACTCTACAGAGGTGGGGTGGAGTGGCACATGGCATTCATTACGGAGGGGCCTAGCCTACGGAACTCACCCTGGCCTAGGGAAACCCACAGCCCTCCTCCCCCACCCAGATCCCTGCGCGCAATGTCAGCAGAATGATGTTTGACTCACCCCCTTGTGTCTGCTGTCATGCCCTCAAGCGCCCATCCAACTCAGGGTAGGCCACCGCCAGGATCCGGAACATCAGGGGGGTCATGGTGCGGCGGGCACCCTTCCCATGTTGGGAGGCCATCCCAGCTGAGCCTCCGCCGTCTTTTTGCTCCAGCGGTGAATGTCTTCCCATCTTTTCCGGCAGTGGGTGCTCCGTCTCTGGTGGACCCCCAGGGTCCGGCCTTCCTTGGCGATGGCACGCCAAATATCCTTCTTCTGGTGGCGCTGACCTACATGACATGTACAGGGGAAGAAGAGAAGTCATTACGAACTGCACCGTCGAAGTGAGTAGGCCACATCCCTGCCCTTGCCATGTGGCACATGCATTCACAGTCCTTCATGCTCACAGAACTCTGCCCCCTTCCTTCTTACAACCAGCCCTCTCCACCCAGGCATAGCCCATACAACTTGCACCCTATGTACTCACCTGTTGGTCTGGAGGACTGTAGAGTAGCGTGTATTGGGGGAGGACCCCGTCCACGAGCTTCTCCAACTCCTGTGCAGTGAAGGCAGGGGCCCTTTCCCCAGACGCACGTGCCATTGTCTCTTCCAGACCGAGGTCACAGCAGCACTTGCAGTATAGGTCCTCTCCTGTCGAAGATCAGGTATCGAGTGATTCAACAGATAGAAAATGGCAGTCACGTCCGCTGCGGTGACGTCCGCGGCGGTGCGTATCATCACGGCCGGCGCACTTCGTCATTGGCTCCTGGGACCCATAGGGTCCAATGTTAACCAATGCAGCATTGCGCCGCGGTCTTCGACCGCCTACTGGGACGGTGTACAACGCCAGTGCAGTTACCTCACATCCAATTGTCCCAGTGTAGAGGTCAGGCAGCCGCCATTTCAGGGGCCCACATGGCTTCATTTTCAACTGCGTCACACATAGCTAGGCCTGGACTCAACACACTTACAGAGAACCTTTTGGATTATGTTTCGTGTTCTGTGTAGTACATACCACTGAGTAGCTTGACTCTGTGGTCGCTTTTGTCCTTCCTAGGCACCGTCAGCTGGGACATGTGAGGAGATGGCGGAATCCTCCGGTGTACCGACCACTGGTGGACCTGTTGACAATGGAGGAGCAACATTTAATCATCACCTACAGGTTTGACCATGCCGCAATCCATGAACTGTGTACCCAGTTGGAGCCAGACCTGATGTCAGCAATCCGCCATCCCACAGGAATCCCCCCTCAAGTGCAGGTGCTATCAGTGCTCCATTTCCTTGCAAGTGGGTAATTTCAAATGGGGATGTCCCAGCCTATCTTTTCCAACGTGTTGTCCAGAGTGTTGTCTGCCCTGCTGAAACACATGCGGAGCTACATCGTTTTCCCTCAGGTGGAGGATTTGGCTACTGTTAAAGGTGACTTCTATGCCCTTGGACATATCCCCAACATCATAGGTGCCATGATGGGACCCACGTAGCTTTGGTCCCCCCCCACAGGAGTGAACAGGTGTACAGGAACCGGAAGAGTTATCATTCGATGAATGTACAGATTGTATGTTTGGCAGACCAGTACATCTCCCAGGTAAATGCTATGTTCCCTGGCTCTGCGCATGACGCCTACATCCTGCGTAATAGCAGCATCCCTTATGTGATGGGTCAACTCCAGAGGCAATGTGTGTGGCTATTAGGGGACTCTGGTTACCCCAACCTGTCATGGCTATTGACCCCAGTGAGGAATCCCAGGACCAGGGCAGACGAACGCTACAATGAGGCCCATGGGCGGACTAGGAGGGTGATCGAAGGCCAGGTTCAGGTGCCTCCATATGACAGGTGGTTCCCTATTCTACTCACCAAGGAAGGTGTGCCAGATCATCATCGCCTGCTGTATGCTTCACAATCTTGCTTTGCGACGCCAGGTGCCTTTTCTGCAGGAGGATGGTCCAGATGACGGTGTTGTGGAGCCTGTGGACAGTGATGAGGAGGAAGCAGGGGAAGAAGACATTGACAACAGGGACTCAGTCATACGGCAATATTTCCAGTGACACACAGGTGAGAACACTTTCTTGACTACTACAAGTACTTTCACACTTCTACCTCTATCCTGTCTGTCAATTTCAACCAGTATATGGAAACTGAGTTGTACATTTCCATTACGGTTTCACAGGTGTGGTTACCAACGTGTGTCATCTGCTTGCGTCGTTCATGGACTTGTGATGTGTGACATAGGTATGTTGACATTACTATTGAGAACGGATTTTGTCACTGTCATGGCTAATACACATTTTCTAAATCACAGACTGACTCCAGATTGTTTTGTGCTTCAAGGGTGTTTATTGAAGTGCTAATTATTGGAGGGGGTGGTAAAATGGTGAGGGGTGATGGTGGAGGAATGTCCATGGCAGAGTCCAGTCTATTAGTCTCACAGGTGCACTGCCCATATGGGCATAGGAAGTGGAGCTTGGGCAGTTCCAATGTGGACATGGTTACAAAGTGGGACAGTGGGATGACAATCAGGGTGGTCTTATTTCTTGGCGGGGGTCTTGCCATTGTGCTCTGTCCTGTTCCTGGATCTCAGGGACTGCTTGCAGGGTGGTTTTCTGTCTGCAGGGGGTGGGGTGCTGGTGTGGTGGTCCTGTGGCGGGGCGTCCTGTCCACTAGCGCCGGCGGAGGTGGTGGGCAGTTCATCGTCCATGCTAGTGTCAGGGGCCACTCGGAGTGCCACGGTGTCCCTCATGGTGTTCTGTATGTCCTTCAGCACCCCTACGATGGTGCCCAGGGCGGAGCTGATGGTTCTGAGTTCCTGCCTGAAGCCCAAATACTGTTCCTCCTGCAGGCGCTGGGTCTCCTGAAACTTGGCCAGGACCGTAGCCATCGTCTCCTGGGAGTGGTGGTATGCTCCCATGATGGAGGAGAGGGCCTCGTGGAGAGTGGGTTCCCTTGGCCTGTCCGCCCCCTGTCGCACAGCAGCCCTCCCAGTTCCCCTGTGTTCCTGTGCCTCCGTCCCCTGGACCGTGTGCCCACTACCACTGTCCCAAGGTCCCTGTTGTTGTGGTGGTGGGTTATCCTGGGTTCCCTGTAGTGGTGGACACACACCTGATTGACGTGTCCTGGGGACGGAGGTATGGGCCCGCTGGATGGGTGCTGTGCTGGTGTTTCCAGAGGGTGGAAGGTCTGTGTTGGGCTGTGCGAGGGGAACCGACTGTCCCGAGGCTCACAATGGTCCGGGCTGGTCATCCGGATCCAGTTGGCCAGAGCTGCTGTCATCACTGTGGGCCTCTTCTGTGGATGGGGTAGAGATGTCCGGACCCTCCTGTCTGGTGATGTTAGGTAGTGGTCCTGCAGGGGTGTAAAAGCATGATTATTGCATGTGTGTGTGTCATGGTGTGCAATGGGTGGGTGAGCGTGTACCCCAGTGCTAGCATTCCTGTGTGGGAGCTTGTGTGATGATGGTTGGAGGGGTGTTATGGGTATGTGCAGTGGGCATTCTTTATTGAGGGGTGTCCATGCTTTGTTGTGTCATGCAGGGCTTGGTGTTGGGATGGGTGGTTTGTGTGATTAGTACATTAGTGAGGAGTTGGAGTGATAGGGGAGGGAGTGAGGGTGGGGGTGTGTGATAGCATGCAGGTAGGGTGGGTGATATGATAGTTAAGATTTGACTTACCAGTGTCCATTCCTCCACCGAGTCCTCCGAGGCCCTCAGGATGCATAATGGTCAAGACCTGCTCCTCCCATGTTGTTAGTTGTGGGGGAAGAGGTGGGGGTCCGCTGCCAGTCCCCTGTACCGCGATGTTGTGCCTGGAGACCATGGAATGCACCTTCCCCCGTAGGTCGTTCCACCTCTTCCTGATGTCGTCCCAATTTCTTGGGTGCTGTCCCACTACGTTGACACTGTCGACTATTCTTCGCCATAGCTCCAGCTTCCTAGCTATGGAGGTGTGCTGCACCTGTGATCCAAATAGCTGTGGGTCTACCGGTACGATTTCGTCCACCATGACCCTGAGCTCCTCCTCGGAGAACCTGGGGTGTCTTTGCCGTGCCATGGGGTGGTGTAGGTGATGTGTGGGGTGGTGTATGTGGTGATGAGTGTGGTGATGTGTAGTGGTGTGTGGTGTTTTGTGCGTGGATGTTGTGTGGGTGATGGTGTTGTGTGCCTCTGTGTGGTGGGGTTGTCTATTATATGCTCTCTCTCTGGCCTTCGTCAATAATTTTTGGTCGTAGTGGTTTGTGGGTGATGTGGGTGTGTGTTTTATATTGTATTGGGTGTGTGGGAGTGGTGTTTGTAAGAGTATCTGGTGTGTAATTCGAATTGTCCAATGTGGCGGTGTTTTGGAGATGTGTGTGTATTTTGAGCGCGGCGGTGTGTACCGCCAATGGAATACCTCGGTTGAAAGACCTCTGCGTAGATTCGTGGGTCGTGATAGCATGGGCGTGTTTCTGTTGGCGTGACGGTGGAGGTTTTATTTTCGCCAGTTTATCACTGACCTTTGGTGTGGCGGACTTGTGTGGGTGTCTGATTTTTGTCAGATTCCGAGATGTGGGTCATCATGTGGCGGATTTCCGCAGCGGTGTATTGGCGGTCTTCTGCACGGCGGTAAGCAGCTTTTACCGCCAATGTTGTAATGACCCCCTATGTGTTTCCCTTTCATGCTTGCCAAGGCTTCTAAGAATAAGAGCTAATCTGAGGTCTTGTTCCTGCTTTTTATGCTTTTTATGATAGCAGCAGTGCAAAACTATAAGGTAGTTCCAGAGCTGGAAAACAGGGTGACACTGTGGCAGCAACATTCATACAGTCCAGGTCTTATAAGGAAGAGAAGAATAGACTCAAAGTAAACAAATATGGTGGTGTCCTAGTGAAAATGTGACATCATGGAGAAGGGACGATCAAAAACCACAATGACAGATTGCTGGGATGACAATGAGAGATTTATTAGTAAGTTGTTGCCACTGTGTAGGAGCGATATCAATGAAAAATAAGGAGAGAGTCCTGCATATTTTCAGGGGCTGAATGCCACTTGATTGCTGGGGAATTCAATGACATGTGGCTCATTGGTAAGTAACAACACTTCACTCTGGGCCTACATGTGCATCAGTGGATGGTATCTTAGCCATACTGATTATTCACTACAGAACAATGTGTGCATTACCCTGACACCCACTGCTTTATGTAAGAATTGTGTATTACATATTGAAAATAGGTCGCCTTTTAAAATTCACATTCCTTTGTTGCAGGTGGTGCCGGATATTCTAATCCTCCCTATATCCCTACACTCTACTGACATCCAACCCTTCAATAGGCATACAAAGGGCAGCACATTTTTACACGACATTATTGAATGTACTTTTGGGATCTGGAAGTCATAATTCAAATCTTCTCCCCAGACACTGTGTACAAGATAGTCTTTTGTGTGTTGTAGAACATCATGATGTGATAGAGCTCACATATAGATCATGATCCTCCTACATCAATGTACCTGTGGCTGGGTCCATAATACGGGTCAGAGTAATAAGGTGTGTGAGATTGGCTTGTTAATTATTGTTTTTTCTCCCCATGCTAATGAGTTGCTTCATTTCTGTGGGTGAACATCATTTTCTCAGTGATGACTGCTGGTGTACCAACACACTGTTAATGTATTCCATCTTAAGACCAATCTGTTCAATTAAGATCATATCAACAAACATGCTATTCTCTAGCTAAAAATTAATTCTATCTTAATTTTCTATAACATTCAAACACTTCTCATTAACAACACTTAACTACAGACTATCACATTCTCAGACATTTTTGAACAAAGTAAAATTCTTACTTTTCAAGCATTCATAAAGTGCACAAAGAATACCTGTAAATAGTTTCATGATTCTATTACTTAAGGTGAGTTTTCTTTACATGCTGGACTCTCACTCCTGCATGCAGAATATCTCCTCTGTATGCATGGGGTTTCCTTGCACATGTGGAGACCCAGGGTAGAGAACTCCACAAACATATCATACCAAACAGGAATTACAGTAAGAGTAATTCAGGCATTTTGTGGTTAATATGGGCCTTCTTCTCAACACCTTAACACAACCCTAATCCTTTTCTCTGCTCCATTTTATTATAAATTCCAAGGTACCTGAGAGACTAGTTCAGTGTGTGACCTATTCACCATTGAAGAATCAAAGATCATTTGTGAGTGGGCACTCCAAAGGTACATTCATAATTATGTGTGTCCTGAGCCCAGCTTTGTAATACAGCGTGGGTCCAAATTTAGAGAGACACCACCATGGGCTGCAGCACATTTGGTGTTTACATCCAGGGTAGGAGATTCAACCCAAGTACTGGAAGGACCACTGTTGTGGGGCTTAGGGCCTAGGACATTCTAGTATTGTTCTTTCAGCTACATTCTTGGACCCACCTCCCATGACAGCACTGTACAGGGAGGTCCAGAGAACAGCCTGGTTGACCCTCCATGCTTAGAAAGAAGAGTTTGAACTGCAAATTGATGCTGTGCATACTTTTATTTTATTCATTTAGGAGCACAATAGGGGCATATTTATGAAAAGTGACGCAAAACTGAGCGAGTGCAGTTTTGCGTCATTTTTCTTAATGCCGGCTAATGACATTTCTTAGAGCTGTCTTAGCACCATATTTACTAAATGGTACAAGATGGCTCTAAGAAATGGCTAGTGCCTAAAAAAAGATGGTAGCCGGTCAGCCATGGTATTAGGGAAAATGACGCTAGTGGATCAGAAATGACGCTAGACTGATTCGCGGCAAAAAATATGCTGCCAACCAGCAGAGCGTCATTTTATGATGCACAAGCAGTCAAAAATGACTCCAGTCTAAGTGCAGACAGAAGTCATTACCACCACCACAATGCCTACCACAGGGGACTAGTGTTCCCTGGGCAAGCAGAACATACCCTGTGCCAGGCAGGGGGCACCATGTAAGGGCTCCCCGATAGTATTAAAAACAAAATTATATAAACTTACCTCAATTTACCTGGGATGGGGTCCCCCTTCTGTAGTGTCCCTGTGGTGTGGGTGGTGGTGTTCCTTGGGCTTGGGGTGGGCATCTTTGTGCCCATTCCATGGTGTTTCACCATGGAAATGGGCCTACCTGCACCCTAACGCCTGGTCTGACCCAAACATTAAATAATGACCCTAACGAGGAGTTAGAAATGGGCAGCTTGGCACGAGCAGAAAGGCTTAACCTCAGAAGCAATGTGTAAAGTATTTGTACCAACACACACAGTAATACAGTGAAAAAACTAACAAATGGACACCACACCATCTTACAAAAATAGGTAATTTTCACCTAAATCAAACAAGACCAAAATGACAAAAAATCAACATACATAAGTCAAGTTATGAATTTAAAAAGAATAAGAGTCTTGATCCTTAGAACACAGTGACAATGCTGTTGTTACACAAAAGTACCTGGTTTGTGTAAAAAATAAAGCCGCAGAGGCGAGCGTGTGTCGAAAAAGCCCAGCGATGCGTCGATTTCTCACTTGCAAGAGAGACTGTGCGTCGTTCCTTCTCTGGTCGGGTCGGCAGGCCTCGTTTCTTCTCTCCTGCATGAGAGCGATGAATCGATTCCCAGATGGGCACCTCGGGTCTGGGCAGGCTTTGCATTGATTTTGACGCCCAGCAATGTTGCTTTGAAATCCGGTCGCACAGTGTCATAAAACCATGCTGCCTGGGGTTTGAGTCATTATCAGCCTTCGTAAGCGGGTGTTGTGTGTCATTTCTCCAGCGGCGTTGCAGTGATCTCCCAGCTGCAATGTAGGTGGAGCATCGATTTTAGCTGCAAAGCTGGCGGTGCGTCCTTTATTAGCCGCATTGCGGAGGGTGCGTTGAAAATTTCCCTGCACAGCAGTGTTTGCGTGGATTTCAGTCCTTTTCCACCAGCTTCACCTTTCAAGACCCAGGGATCTGATGGGGTGCCACTTGGCAAGGCAGGAGTCTCACTAGATAGTCCAGGTGCTGGCAGAGAGAAGTCTTTGATGGCCCTTAGACTAGCAAGTCAGGCAAGGTCAACCCAAGCCCGTGGAGATGAATGCACAACAAAGTATAGTCTATGTCCCCTTTCTCAGGAAGAAGCATCAACTGCAGGATAGCCCAACAAAGCAGAGTCAAAGGCAGGCACAGCACTTCTACTCAGCTCTTCTGCTCTTTTCCTTGGCAGAGATTCCTCTTGAATCCTTGACAAAATAGGATCTTCAGAGGTTTTGGGTCCAATACTTATACCCCTTTCTGCCTTTGAAGTTAGCAAACTTCAAAGGAAAGTCTCTGTTGCTCACAAAATCCTGCCTTGCCCAGGCCAGACTCCAGGCTCACCCCAGGGGTTTGGAGACTGCATTGTGTGAGGGCAGGCACAGCCCATCCAGGTGTAACTGCCCACTCCTCCCTTCACGCTAACTCAGATGTCCCATCAGGATATGCAGGCTACTCCCCAGCTCCCTTTGTCTCACCTTCTAGAGGGAATTCACACCAGCCCAACTGTCAGCCTGACCCAGACAGGGAATTCACAAACAAGCAGAGCCGCAGAATGGTTTAAGCAAGAAAACACCAACTTTCTAAAAGTGGTATTTTCAAACTGACAATTTAAAAAACAAATTTATCAAAAGATGTATTTTTAAATGGTGAGTTCAGAGACATCAAACTCCATATTTCCACCTGCCCCCAAAGGGACTCTGAGCTTAAATATCATTTAAGGGCAGCCCCAATGTTAACCTATGAGGGAGATAGGCCGTGCAACAGTGAAAGCTGAGTTTAGCAGTATTTCACTGTTAGGACATGTAAAACACACCAGTACATGTCCCACCATTAACATACACTAAGCCCTGCCCAAGGGGCTACCTAGGGTCTACCTTAGGGGTACCTTACATGTAGAAAAAGGTAAGGTTTAGGCCTGGCAAGTGGGTACACTGGCCAGGTCGCATTGGCAGCTTAAAACTGCACACACAGGCACTGCAGTGGCAGGTCGGAGCCATGTTTACAGGGCCACTCATGTGGGTGGCACCACCAGTGCTGCAGGCCCACTAGTAGCATTTGATTTACAAGCCCTGGGCATCTCTAGTGCACTTTGCTGGTGATTGAAATGTAAATCAAATATGCCAATCAGGGAGAAGCCAACTACACTTTGCTTTGTGGCGGATTTGTCCTTCCTTTGTGTTGCTGCAGCTAACGCGCATCGGTGTTTATGTCCGTGGAGAGAGCAGGAGCAGCCTCAGCTCACACTTGCACTCCCGGTCTCTCATGTCTACCTCAGCTGTATGGCGCAACTCCAGTGGATGGGGCAGAGGCAGAAGCGGGTCAAAACAAACCCCCAGCACCAAAACACCTACACTGCACCTGATTCTGAAAGCACAGTACTGGCGAAATTGGTGAGAAGGGGAGGGCAGTGGCCCGGGGGGGTCCCACGGGTTGTGGTGCAACCAGGAAGCACCCAGAAGGCGGCTGGTAGCGGATATACCACTGAGGAATCGAGGAGCCAGGAAAAAGAGGAATGAGACTAGCAAGCGGGCGTAGTGGTTCCTGAAGGTTTAAAAGAAAAAAGGGAAAAAAAAAAAACTTACACTTAAATTGTTTAGTGGTTTATGCACGAGGTGACCCACCTGGGCAATAAAAACTGATAAGGCACCAACGCTGTTGCCTTCACTCTACTCCTGTTACCAGTAACTTGTACCTCATGGCAAATCTGGGTATGAGCATTAGTGCTGCTCTGGACCCCCCCTCCCCTTCCTAGTTCCCTGCCAAAAAAATCCTGAATCATCACCTTACTGCCACACAATCCACCATACAGCCTACCTGAACTATTATACTACCACACTACGCAAGCGGCAGGGTTGTGAAGAAAAGGTCGGGTGAGTCCTGGCCACCACAGAAGTGGCCCAGCCAGGGTTGGGTGCGGCTTGTGGCGGCAAAATTGTTTCACTCACCATATTCGCCATAGTATGACCTAGAAAAAGCCGCTAAAACACCAAAACTTCAAGCCACAAATGAACTACAAACCAACACAATTCTCGAAAAACATCTAGTGCTCAAGGGCCATTCAGATCGATAGCAGTTCTCCATTTGGGCCCATCAGAATCCAGGAATAGATCGAGGAACTCTGCGCGTGTTTGTGCCCCTCAATAGTAGAGTTGAGGTGGCGCATCCACAGTCAGAGGGTTCTGGAAGTCCCAGAGGAAACCCCAGCTGTCTCAGCAGGCCCAGACCTTCAGCGACCTCAACAAGAACCAGCAGCAATTAGGGCAACATTCGAGGGAACCACGTGTGCTTGTGTCCCTCAAATTGAGGTGTGGCGGCCCTTCATCAGGCAAGAAAGAAGTAAATAAGAAAATTGTAAGGGAAACTTACAGATGGCGAAGATGCGATCAGGAAAAGAAAGGACCTTTCAGCCTCAAGCAAAAAGAAGTAAGAAGCTTAATAAACACGCCTCTCCACCTTCAATGTCAAAATGTGAAGCAAATATGAAGTCAAAAAATCAGCCCTTGATTTCCTCTATAACCACCTTCTTTCAAAGATTTAAAAAAACGGCGAACACCCCCCACAAAATTGACTTCCTGAAGGAACCTGTGGATGCAATTTGTTTCTTACCTAATGGCTCCATGATTCTACCTCGTCCAATTTCCCCTATAAAAAGTGAAAGCAGCTTGTTATATGAGCAAGGTGACAAAAGCGAGCTTAAGGAGGAGGGGATGTCTGAAAAAACTGCCCTCGGTAACACCAAAATATTAACAGATGACAATCATAAAGAAAATGCCTGGGGGTCAATCAGTGACCTAGAAATACTGAACCTCCCATCATCATCGCCATCGCCAATACTTCCAACTTTCCATCTCTGGAAAATCTAACTGACTTTTCACAAACAGGTTTTCAACTTCCCTTTGAGGTAAACTTAATTATTAAAGAAGCCAAGTACTCCACAATAAGTCTACCTGCCTTGAGGCCACAAGAGGCGGGTAAAGTGGAGGAAGGGAATCACCCTCCAGAAACTATCCACACCTTGGAGGACCATAAAAACACAGTATCACCAGAATTAAATCTTTCTCATCTACAAGTGGATCTGAGTTCCACCATACACACCTCTAACGGGCCCTTCCTCCAAGATATGGGGAAAAATCCAAATGAAGAGCAAGCTGCAATCTTAGGAACTCAACTGGATACTTCTGCCCCTGAATACAGATTCCCAAACGCTTCTACCACATTAAAAACAAAAATATCACCTTCACAAAACACACAAAAACAACTGAATCAAAATGCTGTTTGGGATATCTTCTTCAAAACCTCGCAACTAACCCTGGATGCCCTGTCCTATCAGTCCTCTAAAGTGGATGTCCAGGTGGGCTTACTCAATGCTATGGCTAAATCAGTATCAGGGACCGAACTGGCAAACTTAAACAATTTGATAAAGCGAGCTCAGAACCCTGCAGAAATGACAATAACTGATTGAACTTGTGAGCCCATAATCAACAAGCTGGCCTCACTCCCAGAAGCACTAAATTCAATGATAATTAACCTCAAAGAAAACCTTAATATGAAAAGAGGGTGTGAAATTTCAGCCGAAGAGTCACTAAGGCAAAAAGAGGAGGCCAACAACAATAGAAATATGGGCAACGGAGCCTATGGCTGCCCTGTGGAAATGACTGACAAGGAAATAGAATCCCCTGAAGAATAAGGATGCGCTCAGGAAGGAGCACCAAAGGGAAATGCACACTCATCAAAATCTCCTGAGAACGAGGAAAGATGTCAGCCTGAGTTTCAAACAAATACACTTCCCCCGAAATCTGTGGGGCATCTGCTATGCTTAGAAAAGTCACGTACAAAAAGACAAAAGAAAAAACTGCAAAAAGCAAGAAATAAAATAGGGGGTGTCTCTACGGGCCCTCCCACTATTAAGTCAAGCCCATCTTTAAATCTGGAGATAAGTAATGGTACGTCACTGCCCTATGACCCCATTAACAACAAAAAATGTATCCGAAAGGCAAGTAAATCATTCCCATTATTCTCTCAAATGAGGGGCCCCACTCTACAAAACCATAAGGGGCCAAACAAACCATGCTCAAATGTGGAGTTAATACAATGCAAGGACAAAGAAGTCACACCAATCCCAAACGTTATAGGCCAAAAAAAGCTGGACTCACTGAACATCAATCTACATCAACGGGAAGTGGAAGCTGAATCAAGACTTAGGCCTTCATAACAACATTGGTGGTAAATCCCGCTTACCGCCGTGCAGAAGACTGCCAACACACCACTGCGGCGGCGGAATTCCGCTACAGCTATTACGACCCACAGGCCGGAATCCGCCAAAATCCAGACACCCACACAAGTCCGCCACACCAAAGGTCAGTGATAAACTGGCGATAACAAAACCTCCACCATCACCCCAACAGGAATACGCCCACACTATCACGACCCACGAATCTACACAGCAGTCTTTCAACTGCGGTATTCCATTGGTGGTACACACTGCCGCGCTCAAAATACAAACACATATACAAAACACAACCACATTGGACAATTTGAAATACACACACAAGATACACATACACACACCACTCCCACACACTCAATACAATATAAAATACACACCCACATCACCCACAAACCCCTACAACAAAAATTGAGAAAGAAGCACACAGAGAGACACCGCCATCAACATTACTAGCATCCGCAGGCACACAACACCATCACTCATACAACATCCACGCACCTCAGACAACACACACAAACACATCCCCTCACACATCACAACACACACCACCCCACACATCACCTACACCACAACATGGCACCGCAAAGACACCCCAGGTTCTCTGAGGAGGAGCTCAGGGTCATGGTGGAGGAAATAGTCCGGGTAGAGCCACAGATATCCGGATCACAGATGCAGCACACCTCCATAGCTAGGAAGATGGAGCTATGGCGCAGAATCGTAGACAGGGTCAACGTAGTGGGACAGCATCCAAGAACCAGGGATGACGTCAGGAAGAGGTGGAACAACCTACGAGGGAAGGTGCGTTCCGTGGTCTCAAGACACCAGATTGCAGTTCAGAGGACTGGCGGCGGACCCCCACCTCCTCCCCCGCAACTAACGACATGGGAGGAGCAGGTCTTGGCTCCTGCAGGAGTAGCAGGAGGAATGGACTCAGGTGCCATGGCTTTTGAAGTGTGCCAATCAATAGGGCTGCTAGTGTTCCACGGAGCGAGGGCAAGGACATTCCACCACCTCCAAAAGTAAAAAAGTTGCCCACATCCCGGAGGGAGAAGGTGAAAACACCTGCCACCTAGGGCTCAGGCAAAACAAAAGTGGATAGTGGCAAGACAGCTTCACCACTATCCAAGGTGGGGAAGGGCCAGAAAATCAAGGGCAGGTCAACGTCGACGTCAACCTACACGGCGGACAAGACCGCCACCAGCACCGCCACCTACACCGCCACCAGCACCGCAGTCACTGAGGCTGCCAACAGCACCGCAGTCACTGAGCCTGCCAACAGCACCGCAGTCACTGAGCCCGCCGCTACAAAGAGCGCCACCAGCACCACCACCACAGAGCTCGGCGCCAGCACCGATGCCACAGAGCCCACCGCCAGCACCGATGCCACAGAGCCCGCCGCCAGCACTGATGCAATAGAGTCCACTGCAAGCACCAATGCCACTAACACTGCCGCCAGCACCACCAGCAGACCTGCGACATCCTGAGCCAGTGGCACCAACGCAGACATGGCTGCCATCCCCAGTGGTCAGTCATACGAGGCTTGTGGTCAGTTCCAGGAGCCTGGGCAGCTTGCATGTTGCACCACCGTCAGTGGAGTATCACATCCACTACCTCTGTCCTTGGCAGGATGAAGCACTCTCGGCACAAAGCCCCCTCCAGAACCAGTGGAGAAAGGCATCCACTACCTCAGTCCTTGACATGATGAAGCACTCTGGGCACAAAGCCCCCTCCAGAACCAGTGGAGTATCACATCCACTACCTCAGTCCTTGGCAGGATGAAGCACTCTGGGCACAAAGCCCCCTCCAGAACCAGTGGAGTATCACATCCACTACCTCAGTCCTTGGCAGGATGGAGCACTCTGGGCATAAAGCCCCCTCCAGAACCAGTGGAGAATGTTATCCACTTGAGAGACTATGGCTTTGCACTCCCCAGGATAGAGCAGTGGGCAACCCACCCACTTGAGAGACTTGAGAGACTGTGACTTTGCACTCCCCAGGATAGAGCAGTGAGCAACCCACCCACTTGAGAGACTTAAGAGACTGTGGCTTTGCACTCCCCAGGATAGAGCAGTGGGCAACCCAACCACTTGAGAGACTTGAGAGATTGTGGCTTTGCACTCCCCAGGATACAGCAGTGGGCATGGGGCCCCCTCGTGGAGCTGGCATTGTGCACTCATCCGGCTGAGGTGCCCCCCTTCCCTTCCCCCTGAGGTGCCTGTTTAATTTCGATCTGATGCCCCTGCAGTGTTCTCTCCGTTTGGAGTTTGGTATCGTGTGTGGGCCTCACCCATGCATTTTGGGCCCAGTGGTCCACGGACTATGTATGGTGCACTATCCGGACCTGTGTAGTTGGTGTACATAATTGTTTATACTGTATTTCAAGTTTTGACTAATGGATTTTTATTTATTACAATCGTTCAACTCATTTCCTTTTGTCCTTGCGTTGTTCCAGGGGCAGTGGAGGGGTGTAAATGTAATGCTGCAGCATGTATTTGTGTGTATGGTGTTGTGGGTGAGGGTGGGGGTGGGGGTGTTGTGTGTGTGTGTGTGTCACTCTCTTTTCCCTCCACCCTCCCCTGTGTTGTAGGTGCAGTACTCACCGTGGTCGTCGCCTCCGTCTTTCGTGCTCCTTGTAGAGGAGCAGGAATACCATCGCAGGGAGTATTTGGAGTTCTAGCTCAATGGCGTCCTGGTTCCTCGTGGAATGTGGAGAGGTGAGTGTTTTCCCTTCCAAGTCCTCTTTCTGCCGTGTTTTGTTCGCGTTGGTTCTGTCCCGGAAAATGTGGCGGATTGGCCTCTCACAATAGTGTGGGCGGTACATTGTATTCCGCCTGTCTGTTGGTGGTGACCACTGCAGTGTTTGTTTCTACCGCCGTGGCAGTCGGAGTGTTAAAGTGGTTGTCTATGTTGGCAGTTTCCACCATGGTCGTGATTCAATTTTTGTTACCGCCGGCCTGTTGGCGGTCTTACCGGCGCTTTAACACTGACCGCCAGGGTTGTAATGAGGGCCTTAGTCCTGTAACTAACAGGATGTCATTTGATGAAGAGGGCATAATAATTACAGTTGCCAACCCTGAATATGCTGAACATCAAGGAGCTCAAACAGGGGCACAAATGGCTCGGCACCAGCCAAAAAAAAGGAAGAGTGCTTAGACCACTCTCGGCAGGAGAGTCCCCAAATAGATCACCTGTGAAGCAATTTGTTGCACATTCAGGATGGTCAGATAGAGACTCTCCATAACAGATAGAGATAACAGAACATAAAAGGAAAGTCAAAATGGGAGAACTGGAGGTCTCTATAAGAAGCCCCGATTATGTCCCGTCTAGAGACTGCAAACAACTAATTCTGGAACCACAATATAAATCCAGGGGCTTACATGACATCCTTAATCTTGATTCTAAAACATATAAAATCTACTGACATTGTCTCAATAGAATTTCTATTGGTGGTCAAAAATAATGAAGGAAGATCAAATGAATCAACCCTGGTATCATGGAAGACGTCACAAGTGTTTGGAAGAGTTGTCAAAGAAAAAATGTCCATCTTAAAATGGGGAACTAAATTCAGTATACCCAAACAAACGGGCTATCCTGACCCTCTAGAGATCAAATTAATATGCCGAACCTAATAAACTCAAAAGAGTTAAATAAACCTTCTTCAGTTCTCAGATCCACAATTGGGAAAAATTATGATCACTCCACAGGGCTCCAAGCATCTAATACGCCCCCTAATCGCAGCTAGATTTGGGTTGGATGTCGGAAGTAATTCATTTAGAAAATTATCAGTGACTTCCGAACCGCCGGGCTCCCATGGGGCGGATAATTCAACTTGAGAAACTCCTCCAAATTTGCTCCTGGAACATAAATGGGGTTAGATCAAATATCAAACAAAAAGATCTGACAAGCTTATTTAAAATATTTCAAGGAAACTTGGCCTATAAATCCATTTGCAATTGACGGATTTATAGGTATTTTTCCCCCTGCAATTGGGGAGAAGAGGTTTGGCCATCCAACGGGGGGATTAGCAATTTTTATTTCAGCAGGGTTAAATATATTATGCACACAATTATATGAGGAAAATGAGGATTTCCTGCTAGTTAAGCTAGATGGATGGAATAAAGAACACTCTCTTGCTAATAAATGTTTACATCCATCCAGATGCACAATCTAAGAAACACATATCTTCCAAATTGATAGATACAACATTAACTGCCCATCAGGATTTGGGATCCCTGGAGTTTCTGATAGCTGGGGATTTCAACTTGAAACAACTAAATCCCTTCGAAAGGGATGCCCAAACCGTAACGCAAGATCATCTGTGGGCAGTTCCCCAGCAGTCGGTGGGGTCAATAGAGTGAGGTAAACCCAGTACAACTGAACTTTCCTTAGTAAAAGATCTTGAGACCTTAGGGCTCAGACTCCTAAGCAGCAGATTTCCACAAGATTCTCTGCTGGCAACCACCTGTTATGTCACTGGAACTCAAGCAACAATTGATTACCCTGTGGCCTCCTTATTTTTACTTCCTCTAATTACTAAGTATTACATCGTAAAATCAGATAAGAGTGACCATGGTCAACAAGGCCTAGAGATTGGATGTGGCATTCCCACATTTAATTCTGTACTGACTGCACCAAGGGATGTCACCTCAATGAACTACAAAAAACTTTGATGGACTGAAAAATCAATGGAATCCATTGGAGAATGGTCAATGGCGATAATTGACCACTGCTATAACGACACATCCAGGGAAGCAAAAAAAATCTGGTTGACATTCCTGGATAGATTTACAGCTGGTCTCCTCACAGCTAGATCACAAAGAGTTACCAAAAGCAAGTAAAAGCAAAAACAACCAAGAATATAACATTTTAAGTACACATGATTAAATTAAGAAGACAACGAAACAGACTCCTAAGATTATATAGGACAAATCCAACGGACTTCCTTGTGAAGGCTGACCAAAAAAATGTAAATAATATTTACCAGAAACAAATATGGGATCATAAATGACAGGAAAACCATGGCTTTTGCGCTAAGGCCTTATTTCTAAGCAAAAAATCAAATGTACAGAGATTTTGGAAAATGGTAAATGACTTGAACAAAGCCCCAATGACCCTGACTAGATCCAATATTTCAGAATCCGTATGGTCTGATTATTTAATTCAACACTTTGGCAGAAAAAAGGGAAATATCAAAAACCTAGACGAGACAACAAATGAGTCAAGCCCAAAAGGATTTATATCAAAGCCCCCAACTCTCCAAAAGGAATATGGAAATTTAACATTCACAACGGTGGAAGTTGTAAATTTAATAAAGAACAGTAAAAGTGAAGGTGCTCCAGGTCCGAATGGAATCCCAAACGCATTGTTTAAAATGAACCCAGCCTTTTGGGGAAAAACATTGGTCCTGACTTATAACAATTGCACAGAACTAGGAAGTATTGCAAAATCTTGGAGGGGGGCCATAATCCACCCCAAATTTAAAGGAGGTAGTACATTTTATCCTGAGAACTATCGATTGATTACCTTAATGGATGTAGAGGCCAAATATTATGCTGGGCTTTTACTGGAGGAACTTCGCAGGTAGGCAACCAAGAACAGTATTATTCCCCCCAATCAGACAGGCTTTGCAAAGGGCCCAGGAACGGCCACAAATATTCTAACTCGCTCCATTGTCATTGACAAATGCAAACAAAAGAACCAACCCTTGTATCTGTGCATTGTAGATTTCAAATCAACTTTTGATTTGGAACAGCAATGCCTTCTATAGGAGAAACTAGCCTCCTGGGGAATACTGGGAAATCTGCTAAAAGCTATCCAGCTGTTATACCCAGATACATAGGTTAGAGTCAAGATAGGGGACGGTTCCTTCCTTTCAAGGGAAATTGAGACAAAACAAGGTCTGAATCAAGGCTATGTACTGACACCATTTCTTTTTAATCTTTCTCTGTCAGGTTTGACCGTGAAGCTAAATAAGGTGAATGCCCACGCCCCTAAGGTTGGTGACATGCTTATCTCTAATTTGTTGTACGCCAACGATGTAGTACTTCTGAGTCAAACCAAAGTAGGACTATGTCGGCTCATCCTCCAGTTATCGGAATATGCTGAACGGGATGGAATGGAATCCAGTTATATAAAAACCTGGAAACACTTAGAGCTAACAAAAGAAAATCAGTTTTGCCAAGCACTCTGGAATGAGATCAGTTCCAATCCTAAAGCCAAGTCAAGACAGTATTTAGATCAGGCATTAGAAGGCTTGGAAGTATGGGAACTATGTTACTCAAATCTTTCCTACAACACGTTCATAAAAATCTTAAACTGAACAGTGAAGAAAATATCGGTAATTGTGGAAAAGAGCCTATTAACTCCCAGATCACACTCTTGAATGGTAATAAACGAGTACAAACTCCTGAAATATCAGCCACATTTGAAGGCTGAGTGATCAAAAGCTGACAAGGATCTTTCCATCAGACATTGATTTGGCATTATTCCTGGTGATGCCCATCGACCCCCATGGGAACTCAGTGAAAGAATTCCTCAGTGTAGGATGTGCGGATGTGGACTGGAACATATAACTCACTTGATTTGCATCTGTAACAACCTACGAAATGAATGAAAAATCTTATTAAAGGCAGCATTCAACCAAAGCGGAATACAGTCCTGTTGACAAGCAGTGATTGCTTGCTTCAAACCTTCAGACCTTGTTTTGAAAGCAAAATTTACAACGTTTTTACATTTGATATCTAAAAAATTACAAGTGCATAACTAGTATAAATGTAACATAGGTACCTGCCGACTTATAGTCCTGCATTGATTCTACGAAAAAACTTCTTCATTCCTCGCCTTAGACAAAAATTAATCGGACCTAAAATATACTTTTATAGTTTTTTTTAGATCACATGTATAAAGATGAGGGATACGCGGAAAAAGATGTATTATACAACAAATACTATACGACAATAACATACCAATTTAATAGGGGGTTATTGTCAGCATTAACATTTAACAACATTATTCTTCTATGCAATACACACTAAGTAAGTCACGGTTAGACATGCTGGATTGCACGTTGTAGGAAGCTGGCTGTGTATATACTATTTCAAAGTAAGAAATAGTGTGCACAGAGTCCAAGGGTTCCCCTTAGAGGTAAGATAGTGGCAAAAAGAGATAATTCTAATGCTCTATTTTGTGGTAGTGTGGTCGAGCAGTAGGCTTATCAGAGGGTAGTGTTAAGCATTTGTTGTACACACACAGGCAATACATGAGGAACACACAACCAAAAACTTACTCCAGGCCAATAGGTTTTTATATAGAAAAATATATTTTCTTAGTTTATTTTAAGAACCACAGGTTCAAGATTTACAAGTAATACTTCAAATGAAAGGTATTTCACTCAGGTATTCTAGGAACTTTGAATAATCACAATAGCATGTACAGTTTTGACAAAAATGGCAATAAGCTATTTTAAAAGTGGACACAGTGCAAAAATCAACAGTTCCTGGGGGAGGTAAGTATTTGCTAAGTTCACAGGTAAGTAAAACACTTACAGGGTTCAAAGTTGGGTCCAAGGTAGCCCACCGTTGGGGGTTCAAGGCAACCCCAAAGTTACCACACCAGCAGCTCAGGGCCAGTCAGGTGCAGAGGTCAAAGTGGTGCCCAAAACACACAGTCCCGTATTTATACTTTTTTAGCGCCGCAATTGCGCCACTTTTTGATGCAAAAACGGCACACAGTTACAAAATACAATGGTATTATGTAAGTTTGCGCCGTTTTTGCGTCAAAAAGTGGCGCAATTGCGGCGCTAAAAAAGTATAAATATGGGCCATAGGCTTCAATGGAAATAGGGGTGCCCCAGTTCCAGTCTGCCAGCAGGTAAGTACCCGTGTCCTCGGAGGGCAGACCAGGGGGGTTTTGTAGGGCACTGGGGGGGACACAAGCAGGCACAGAAAGCACACTCTCAGCGGCACAGGGGCGGCCGGGTGCAGAGTGCAAACAGGCGTCAGGTTTTTGATAGGAATCAATGGGGAGACCCGGGGGTCTCTTCAACGAGGCAGGTAGGCACAGGGGGGGCTCCTCGGGGGAGCCACCACCTGGGCTAGGCAGAGGGTTGTCTGGGGGTCACTCCTGCACTGGGGTTCTGTTCCTTCAGGTCCTGGGGGCTGCGGGTGCAGTGCTGGTTCCAGGCGACGGGTTCCCTGTTACAAGCAGTCGGGGTCAGGGGGAGCCTCTGGATTTCGTCAGCAGGCGTTGTTGTGGGGGCTCACGGGGGCCAACTCTGGCTACTCACGGGCTCGCAGTCGCCGGGGAGTCCTCCCTGTAGTGTTGGTTTTCCTCCAGTCGAGCCGGGGTTGTCGGGAGCAGAGTACAAAGTCTCACACTTCTGGCAGGAAACGTGTGGTCTTTAAAAGTTGCTTCTTTGTTGCAGAAAGTTGCAGGTTCTTGAACAGGGCCACTGTTCTTGGGAGCTTCTTGGTCCTTTAGATGCAGGGTAGTCCTCTGAGGCTTTAGAGGTCGCTGGACCCTGTTGGATGCGTTGCTGTTGCAGTTTTCTTCGAAGTAGGGAGACATGCCGCTGGGGCTGGAGCCAAATCAGTTGTCGTCTCCGTCTTCACTGCAGGGCTTCAGGTCATCAGTCCTTCTTCTTCTTTAGTTTGCAGGAATCTATCTTCCTCGGTTCTTGGAGCCCCTAAATACTGAATTTAGGGGTGTGTTTAGGTCTGGGAGGGCAGTAAACAATGGCTACTGTCCTTGAGGGTGGCTATACCCTCTTTGAGCCTCCTCCCTGTGGGGAGGGGCCACATCCCTAATCCTATTGGGGGAATCCTCCTTCTACAAGATGGAGGATTTCTAAAAGTAAGAGTCACCTCAGCTCAGGACACCTTAGGAGCTGTCCTGACTGGGGGTTGATTCCTCCTTGTTTTTCTCATTATCTCCTCCAGCCTTGCTGTCAAAAGTGGGGGCAGTGGCCGGAGGGGCGGGCATCTCCACTCGCTGGGATGCCCTGTGGCACTGTAACAAAGGGGGTGAGCCTTTGAGGCTCACCGCCAGGTGTTACAGTTCCTGCAGGGGGAGGTGAGAAGCACCTACACCCAGTACAGGCTTTGTTGGTGGCCAGCAACATGTCTGGTGTGTGGCAGGCTGGCAGAAACTAGTCAGCCCACACTGGAAGTTGAGTATGTTTTCAGGGGGCATCTCTAAGATGCCCTTCTGGGTGTATTTTACAATAAATGCCAGTGTGCATTTATTGTGCTGAGAAGTTTGATACCAAACTTCCCTGTTTTCAGTGTAGCCATTATGGTGCTGTGGAGTTCGTGTTTGACAGACTCCCAGACAATATACTCTTATGGCTACCCTGCACTTACAATGTCTAAGGTTTTGCTTAGACACTGTAGGAGCACAGTGCTCATGACCATATGCCCTCAACTGTGGTAAAGTGCACCCTGCCTTAGGGCTGTAAGTTCTGCTAGAGGGGTGACTTACCTATGCCACAGGCAGTGTGAGGTTGGCCTGGCACTCTGAGGGGAGTGCCATGTCGACTTAGTCATTTTCTCCCCACCAGCACACACAAGCTGTGAAGCAGTGTGTATGTGCTGAGTGAGGGGTCCCTAGGGTGGCATAAGACATGTTGCAGCCCTTAGAGACCTTCTCTGGCATCAGGGCCCTTGGTACCAGGGGTACCAGTTACAAGGGACTTATCTGAGTGCCATGGTTGTGCCTATTGTGGAGACAAAGGTACAGTTTAGGGAAAGAACACTGGTGCTGAGCCTGGCTAGCAGGGTCCCAGCACACTTTCAAATCATAACTTGGCATCAGCAAAGGCAAAAAGTAAGGGGGTAACCATGCCAAGGAGGCATTTCCTTACACACGTCAACACCATGAAGAAGTTTTAGATTAGAATGGAAAGTGTTGATCCTTTTGAAAGTGTAAGGGAGGGGATGTATATATTTGTATTTTTTTTAAGTGTATGGATGATGCATTGATTTTAATTAACCATGCATTTAAATAAAAACTTGAACATGCAATTTTTACAGGAGCACTTGCACTTTAGCACTGTTTAGCGGGGGTAAAGCGCCCAGAGTACCAAAAATAGGAAAAACAGAGTCCAGCACACAGACAAAACATGGGAAGCAGAGGCAAAAAAGACAGGGGAAACCACGCCAAGGATGCCAGGTCTAACACGTGTCCCCCTAGCTGAAAGTGGGGAGAAACTATCCAACCTCATGGGTGTTCTCATCACTAAGGATAAAGAATCTGGACAGACCATCAGCATTGCAGTGTTCTGTGCCAGGGCGGTGTTCCACGGTAAAGTCCATTCCCTATAGGGAGATGGACCACCTGTAGGAAAGTACCATCTTGCCTGGCACGTTACCCCCATTTTTTACTTGTGTGTCAGTTTGTTTTTGCCTGTCTCACTGGGATCCTGCTAGCTAGGACCCCAGTGCTCATAGATGTGGGCTGAATGTGTTCTCTGTGTGGTGCCTTACTGTGTCACTGAGGCTCTGCTAAGCAGAACCTCAGTGCTTATGCTCTCTCTGCCTTTAAGATTGTCACTGCAGGCTAGTGACCATTTTTACAAATTCTAATTGGCACACTAGAACACCCCTATCATTCCCTAGTATATGGTACCTAGGTACCCAGGGTACTGGGGTTCCAGGAGATCCCTATGGGCTGCAGCATTTCTTTTGCCACCCATAGGGAGCTCAGAAAATTATCTTTGCCCGACACAACCTGTAAACTAGCTGAGGGAGTATTAACTCCTTGAGGTAACAGAGTTGGAGATGGGTTGGTTAAATTTGCCAAGTTATGACTATGAGATTTTCCCAGGCTTAATGGTCCTAGGTTGGGTGATTGGGATATAGTACTGATCACATCATTACAGAAACAGTCAATCTTTTTGGTGATCAACGTAATAAGTTTAGCCTCTAAGGCTGCACAGAAAGATGTAAGTATAGAATCTACTGCGCTAGTAAGATCACCAGGCGGACCCTTATTCAAAGAACATTCGAGATTGGAAACCAAAGCAACTGGATCCTTAGCACTTATTACCGGATGGGTATATGTACTCTTTTTGGAGCCCAAATCCTTTTTTGTGTTCTTTACCCTTTTCCCAGCTCTCCTCTTCTTTAAAGGGGGGGTCAACTTGGGAGCGGGAGCATTCCAAGGATGAATTAACGACTGGGTAGGAGATTTGATTTAGTCTATGGTAGATGTAACTTCTTGACCCAACTGGACAATATTGAAAGACGAGCCCAGTGACAACGGCCCGGTTCTTGCATTATTATTTATATGGACAACAGGCTCAAGTGGGGGCGGCTGAACAGATTTTTGAACAGTCCCAATTCTTTCTTCTACTTGTTCCAATTCAGATTCGATAGCCCCAGAGGATAAATAACTAGTGATGGAGAGTTGGACTGAAGGGCCCTTCCCACAAACCCCCTGTTGCAGAATAGATTTCCTTTTCCCCATAATGAATAAAATTCACAGCGTACCCTTAGATATCAGCAGTAAAACCTTCTATCATCAGCGTGGTAACCACAAGTCTGAGAACTCCTTGGATAGGTTATGATGTACCAGGAGGTAAAATAACCAAGCCCAGCCCCAGCTGACACTAACTTCACCACGAGGCAACGCGGTGCGCTGGAGCGCGCCCTTACAATAATAAGTTACTCACCAGATGAAAAAATCTAAAATTAAAGTAATAAATTAGGTATAAAAACACCCTAAAAATTTACAAATACCTCTAAATACCTCAACCTGAGAAATGCACAAACACAGGACTGTGAAAATAATAAAAAAATCAGTCTATGACGGGCGAAGGACGGGCCCGCCCTTGGCCCAGGCTTCGCCCGGGTGACACCCGTGCGCGTCCCGCAGAGCGGGCGCACAAACTTACATTGAAAGGGGCTTCAGGTTCCCGCCCCTGTTCCAGCCAGCCAGCAGCAAGCAGCAACCAGTCAGGCGCGTCCCGCGGAGCAGGCGTGCAAAGTTAAATTTAAAGGGGCTTCGGGTTCCTGCCCCTGTTCCAGCCAGCCAGCAGCAAGGAGCAACCAGTCATGCGCGTCCCGCAGATCGGGCGCGCAAAGTTAAATTTAAAGGGGCTTTGGGTTCCCGCCCCTGTTCCAGCCAGCCAGCAGCAAGCAGCAACCAGTCAGGAGCGTCCCGCGGAGCGGGCGTGCAAAGTTAAATTTAAAGGGGCTTCTGGTTCTCGCCCCTGTTCCAGCCAGCCAGCAGCAAGCAGCAAACAGTCAGCTTGCTGTCAATTAAGTGCTGGCGCACCTCTGGAAAACAAAGACTAGTCAAATGCTCACAAGCAATCAAATTGTACAGCCCCTCATAAATTGTTACGTTGCAGCCCTTCACCCAATCATCCAGTGACCTGCAAAAAGAGTCAACACACTCCAACCAAGTTTGGGATTCCTTCTTTTTGTAGGACCTAAACGTATACCTGTACTGCTCAGGGGTGAGACCATATCGTGGGAGTAGGGCATCCTTCATGATAGAGTATGTAAGCCCCTGGCAATCCCCTAAAGATATCAGAGTGTCCCTTCCCTCTACCTCAATGTGCTTCAACACCCAATGTGTTTCAGGGACCATGTTTATGTGGAGAGCAGACTCATACCCCTTGAACCACAGGTCTATGTCATCCTCCCTTTTATACACCTTCACTAAGTCCTTTGGAATGTGTACCCTCTTCTAAGACTGCTCTGAGGTACTGCTGCCACCATCTCTGCTAGACTGGCTCCCCTGATCTAGTTCCTCTAAACTAGCTCATGAGCCAGAAACAGCTTCTTCTCTTCTATGGCCAGTCTCAGCTTCTCTAACTCCAACTGGTGAGCCCTCTCTGCCTGTCTGTCCTGCAACTCTTCAGGAGTCAGACCCTTAGATAACACACTGCTACCTGCCCTTGAGACCGTCCCCCCACGCATAAAAGTTCTACCCACTCCACCATTGTGTATACTCTGCACCTCCTCCTCCTCATCCTTATCCTCACTCTCATCCTTTGTGTACCCCTCACCCTCTTTGGCTGTCACCCAGGCCCTCAGTGCCTGTGTGCATGCTCGTCTGTATGTGTGCTTGGGATGGGTTGGGTTGAGGAGACTGTGACTGGGAAATGGTAGTTGGAGGGGGGACAGTAGAAACTGGGACAATGGCTGCCATCAGACAGGAGGCCAGAGCCTGTATCGATCTCTGTTGGGCCGCCAGTCCACTGTGGATGCCCACCAGGAATGCAATGCAATGCTGCATCTGCGATGCCAGCCCCTGGATGGCATTCACAATGGTTGAGTGCCCTACAGAGATGGATCTCAGGAGGTCGATAGCATCCTCACTCAGGGCAGCAGGGCTCACTGGGGCAGGACCTGAGGTGTCTGGGGTGAAGAAGATTGGTGAGCGGGCAAGGGCAACTCCCTGGGGGGCTATTGGGAGGGCAGTACCTGCAGCTGGGGTGGTCACAGAGGTGTCCGCCACCACCAGGGAGCTTCCATCAGAGGAGGTATCAGAGTCTGTGTTGTCACCTCCTGTCTCTGCCTCACCCTCCGTCCCATTGGTTCCCTCAGCATCGTTGGACTCTGCCTCCAGGGTCCTGTGGGATGCAACTCCCTCTGTCGCCGGTGCCCCTGCTCCTCCACAAGATGATGCTAATGCACACATGGACAGGATGGCAGAAGGAAAAAGGGGGGAAGAGAGAAAAAGGAAACACTGGGTCAACTACTGCACCAACACCACAGTTAGCATACACAGCACCGTCACATACAGGGATCAGGCTTGAGCACTATGCATTGCACTGCTAGTTATTTGGCTAGATGCCATGGCAAGTTTAGGGCCACACACTGCCAACTGCGCCCCTCCTGGGACCCACAAAGCCCTGATTGATATTGAATGCTAACAAGCTAGGTTACCTGCATTTGCCATACACCCATTAGCCTAGAGTTGACTCACGCTGCAATGTCTGGCCTGGCCTTAGGGGTACCCACTGCCAAATTTTTAATAATGCCCACTGTACTCACACCCTTGTGGCTGCTGTGATCCCTCAAGCGCCCATCCAGCTCTGGGTAGGCCACCGCCAGTATGCAGGCCATCAGGGGGGTCAGGTTCTGTCAGGCACCCCTTCCTCGTTGGGAGGCCATCCCCAGCTAGGCTTCCGTGGCCTTCCGTGTCCAGCGTCTCAGGTCCTCCCACCGTTTCCGGCAGTGGGCGCTCTTGCTGCCTTAGACCCCAGGGTCCACACGTTCTTAGCGATGGCACGCCATAATCCCTTCTTTTAATGGGCACTGGTCTGTAGAGGTAATACAGACAGGAAAACACCATTAACCAAACAATCTAGCCTGTCACACATATGGGCCACCAATCCCGTTGCTTCACCATTGCCACACAAATCACCTAGTGCACACCATGTACACCACCACAAGACATTTCCCCCACACCCCGATGACACGATGCTTGTGCACACATCTCCATACATCCATCCCACATGCATTGTGTCCAAAGTGTATTCACCTGTTGGTCTGGAGGCCCATACAGCAGTCCGTTCTGGGGTAGGATCCCATGCACCAATCGCTCCAACTCCTCCAAAGTGAAGGCATGGGCCCATTCCCTGGTCACACGAGTCAAGCTATTTGCTTCCTGCGCGTCCACTAAGAAGGAGGTAAGTTTCTCCTTATGCCGGGGGTGAGATTGATTCAAAAGAGGAATCGGGGAAAGAAAAGGGTTTTCCTTTCCCTCAGTGCCTCTTTTATCATTCCTGTTACCCGATCGCGATCAGCCTAGTATGTTTTTAGGCCCACCTTCCCTGGAGACCACTAGCCACCAGGGAATATTTTTAACTGTTTGGAGGCGGGGTGTTTCTTAACTAGCGAAGTGTTTGTATTTGTGATTGTAACAGTTTATTTCTCTTTTTTGTTCTAGTTCAAAGCTTTTGCTTATTTTGTTGTGGCTCGTTTTGTCAGTGGTTGACCTGTGGCTTGCGTAGTTGCATGTTTTAGGTAAGTAAATGTAATCAAAAGGAGTATTGTTGCCATGCATGAATGACATGTTTGTAGGTGGTGTACTAAATGCAGGATTGTGTGTGAAATTGTCCTTAGATTTGTCCACAATATTTGTGTTGTCTCATGTCTAATATGCTTTTCTTTTTTCTTTTTAGTGGGATATTACTGAGATTGCTGAGTCTGTGCAGATTAGTTGCTGGTGAGTCTAGCTTTGTCAGGGAAGTGAGTGGTATAGTTTTTGAATACATAACTCTTTGTAATAAAGACATACTTTGTTTATGACTTATTTTAGACAGTGCTGGTTGTTTTTGGTGCATTTGTCACTTTGCACTTCTTAGAAAGGATCATGGCTAGCCGAAGAGTGACTACTCAGCAGGTTGTTGGCATGCTTTTGAGGTGTCTTCTGACCATGATTATGAGACGGACTCTGCATCTGAGGAAGAGGAGGAAGAGAGAGAATCTGGGAGCGAGTTTTCTGTTCGAAAATAATCTTCTGGATGAAGAATCCACTCTCAGTGCAGATGAGGGCCTGTTTACGAGGAGGACATTGATGTACCATTGCTGCAGCAGCCAGAGGCTGAAAGGCTTCCCATTGGAAGACCTGACACCCGGGTTGCACCAAACATGGAGCAACCACAGTTGCCTACCTTTACTAGGCTCCCAGAAAACAGAAAACCTTTTGCCTGTCAATTTCTTTGAGTTGTCAATGGACGATGTATTTTCGAATAGATTGTTGATCAGACTCATAATCAGTATTTGCTTCTTCTTCGGATGCTGCATTTTGTCGACAATACTTTAGCCCTGCCACGAGATCTTGATCATTTTGTAGATCAGTTTTCAGAGGTCTATGTGCCAGGCAAAGAAATAAGTGTGAACGAGTCTTTGGTCCCGTTCAAGGGATGTTTGGTTTTTAGGCAGTACATTCCCAGCACGGTATAGAACTAAATTGTATATGCTATCAGAAAGTAGTACAGGATATGTTTATAATTTCCAGGTCTACACTGGTAGGGATTCCAATATTGACCCCCCTGGTTGCCCACACACTTTTGGAGTTAGTGAGAAAATTGTGTGGGACTGTTTTACAAAGGTCACCATTTGTATGGAGATAACTTCTACACTGCAGTTTAGTTGTTCAAGGGGTTGTTCAGAGTGGACACTGTTGCTTGTGGCACAACCCGCTCTAACCGGAAAGGCTATCCAAGGGAGCATGTCTGTAAAAATCTTGAGAGGGGACAGTGCAGTGCCTTGCAGAATGATGAGCTGCTAGCTCTGAAATTTGTAGACAGGAGGGATGTGTACATGCTAACTACCATCCATGATGAGAGTACTTCACCAGTGGCTGTTTGGGGTCAAGTTGCTGAAGTGTGCAAATCTGTGTGCATTTTAGATTGCAATAAGCACATGGGTGGTGTTGATAGAGTAGATCAGAGGTAGGAACCCTACACTGCTGTTCGTAAGTCTTACGTGTGGTATAAGAAGTTGGCCGTCCATTTGTTCAATCTGGCAACTTTTAATGCTTTTATAGTGTTTAAGGATTGTTCCCCTGAGTCAAGGATGAAATTTGTTAAATTTCAGGAGTCAGTGATAGAGAGCTTTGCTATGGTGGATCATGCAAGAATTCCTAGAGTAGCAGTTGTGGAGGATGAGGCTAGATTGAAAGATCACCACTTTCCTGATCAGATTCCTCCCACTCCCAAAAAAGACATTCCCGCTAAGAAATGTAGAGTTTGTGCCCGAAGAGGTATCCAGAGGGAAAGCCTGATGAACTGCCAGGACTCTCCTTCAAAGCCTGGGCTGTGTGTGGCAGGCTGTTTCGGGAGTTTGGGAAATACTGTGAGCATAAACCGCCTGTTTTATATTTCCATATGTTCAGTTTCACTGCTAGCGTTACTGTCATGTATTCAGTTAGAGCGTTTGTGTTTGTAGTTTTGTACTTATAATTAGTTAGTGGTTTCTTTGTATTTTCAAACCAAAAAAAAGTGATGGCGGTGTGCACGGAGTGGCACTTGGCTGGCCATGTGCGTGGAGTGGCGCTTGGCTGGGGGTGTGCATGGGGTGGTGCTTGGTAGGCAGTGTGCATGGAGTGGAGCTTGACTGGCGGTGTGCATGGAGTGGTGCTTTGCTGGCAGTGTGCTTGGGGTGGCGCTTGGCTGGTGGTGCCAGCCAAATGCCAGTCCACACACTCCAATCAGCTGGTGTGATTGCTGTATCAAGCATGTGGGCGTATGAAAGTGATGGGCCCTTGAATGGCGCTGTCTGTTGATGCAAGTGTTGTAATGTGCTGGGCCCGCAGCTGGCGGTGTGAATGGTCTTATGCATGTCAAGTACGAAAGGTGTTTAACTGTAAAGTGGTTGGTGACTTGACGCGGCTTTACAGCTCACGAGCTGTGAGTCATTGGTTAAGTTTTTGGGCCTTTCAGTTATTAACAGTGCTTTTCACTTTTGTGAAATCTCTTGTTAATAAAATTTTATCTACTGAACCATTACTCACCCTCGTGCCAAATCCAACCAGTATGTGTGCTAAAAATGACAAAACCTCCTCTGCTGGGACCCCAATGATGAAGCATGCCATCAACTTGGCTGGTGGGTGAGAAGTCTTTTTAACATAATCTAAGTGCATTTCTTTTCACAATTTTAGGGTTTGGAACATCACAGAAGTATGTGGACACATCAAAATGATCTATTGCAAAACTACCTGTGTTTGGGGGGCGCACTTATGTTTTTGTTCCCGGGTGCGGCCTTCATCTAGGGAAACCTACCAAACCCAGACATGTTTTAAAACTAGACACCCCAAGGAGTCCAGGGAGGTGTGGTTTGCCTGGATACCCCTATATTGTCTTACCCGGACACCTCTACAAACTTCAAAATGTTCTTAAAAAAGCATATTTTCCTCACTTTTCTTTGTAGGATCACCGCTCTAGCACAAATTTCCCCACAAGTCTCCCCATCTTGGATTCCCCTAGGTGTCTAGTTTTAAAAAATGTGCAGGTTTGGTAGGCTTCCCTTGGTGCCGGCTGAGCTAGAGGCCAAAATCCACAGCTAGGCACTTTGCAAAATACAGCTCTGTTTTCTTTGGGAGCATGTGATGTGTCCACGTTGTGTTTTGGGGCATTTCCTGTTGCGGGCGCTAGGCCTACTCATACAAGTAAGGTACCATTTTTATCGGGAGACTCATGGGAACACTGGGTGGAAGAAAATTTGTATCTCCTCTCAGATTCCAGAACTTTCTGTCACCGAAATGTGAAGAACGAGTGTTTTGTTTGGCCAAAGTTTGAGGTTTGCAAAGGATTGTTGGTAACAGAACCTGGTGACAGCCCCACAAGACACCCCTTCCTGGATTCCCCTAGGTGTCTAGTTTAAGAAAATGTGCGGGTTTGGTATGTTTGCTTATGTGCCGGCTGAGCTAAAGGCCAAAATCTACAGCTAGGCACTTTGCAAAAAACACGTAAAATGTCAATGTTAAAATGTGATGTGTCCATGTTGCGTTTCCTGTGGCGAGTATTAGGCCTACCCATGCTAGTGAGGTACTATTTCTATCGGGAGACTTAGGGGAACACAGAATAGCAAAACAAGTGTTATTGCCCCTTGTCTTTCTCTACATTTTGTCCTTCCAAATGTAAGAGAGAGTGAAAAAAGATGTCTATTTGAGAAATGCCCTGCAATTCACATGCTAGTATGGGCACACCGGAATTCAGAGATGTGTAAATAATGACTGCTTCTCAACACCTTATCCTCTGCCCATTTTGGAAATACAAAGGTTTTCTTGATACCTATTTTTCACTCTTTATATTTCATCCAATCAGTTGCTGCATACCCGGTGTAGAATGAAAACCCATTGCAAGGTGCTGGCTCTGGGTACCTAGAGTTCTTGATGAACCTACAAGCCCTATATATCTTTGCAACCAGAAGAGTCCAGCAGACGTAACGGTATATTGCTTTAAAAAATCTGACATTGCAGAACAAAGTTACAGAGTAAAACATTGAGAAAAATGGCAGTTTTTTAACTCAATTAGAGTATTTGTTTTATTTCAGCTGTTATTTTCTGTAGGAAACCTGTGTAGGATCTACACAAATTACCCCTTGCTGAATTCAGAATTCTGACTAGTTTTCAGAAATGTTTAGCTTTCTGGGATCCAGAATTGGTTTCACACCCATTTCTACCACTATCTGGAAGGAGGCTGAAAGCACAAAAAAGCATAAAAATGGGGTATGTCCCAGTAAAATGCTAAATTTGTGTTAAAAATTGGGTTTTCTGATTCAAGTCTGCCTGTTTCTGAAAGCTGGGAAGCTGGTGATTTGAGCACTACAAACCCTTTGTTGATGCCATTTTCAGGTGAAAAACCACAAGCCTTCTTCTGCAGCCTTTTTTCCCATTGTTTTGAAAAAATCTACATTTTCACTTTATTTTGACTAATTTCTTGTTCTCCTTCAGGGGAACCCACAATGTCTGGGTACCTCTATAACCCCTAGGATGTTGGAACAAAGGACGCAAATTTGGCAAGGGTAACTTATGTGGACAAAAAGTTATGAGGGCCTAAGAGCAAACTGTTCAAAATAGCCCAAAAAAGGCATGGTACCTGAGGGAAAAGGCCTGACAACGAAGTGGTTAAAATTGTGACAGCCTACTCACTCTTGTGTCCCTTAGATACCTATCGTTGTGAATGAAGAGGAGGTGGAGACATACCCCTGTGTACAGACCCTTTGTTGACTTGGCTACACTGGAGGACAAGCACATTATCCTCACCTATAAACTGGACAGGGCTGAACAACTGAGCTGTGTGCCCAATTGGGGCCAGACCTGTCATCTGCTATCCGTCATCCTACTGGGATCCTCCTTCTTGTGCAAGCGCTATCAGTGCTCTATTTCCTGGCAACTGGTTCTTTCCAAGTGACAGTGGGCTTGGCAGCAGGAATGTGACAGCCAATGTTCTCAATCGTGCTGGCAAGAGTCTTGTCAGCCCTGGTAAAACACATGTGCAGCTTCATTTCTTTTCCCCAGGTGGAAGAATTGGCCACTGTGAAGGCCGGATTCTATGCAATGGGACATATCCCAAATATTATTGGGGCGATTGATGGTGCAGATATTGCATTTGTCCCACCCGCCAGAATGAACAGGTGTTCAGGAATCATAAAAGTTTCCACTTACTGAGGCCCATATTTATACTTTTTGACGCAAAACTGCGCCAGCGCAGGTTTGCATCAAAAAGTTTAACGCCGGCTACCGCCATTCCAACGCATCAGCCGGGCGTCATATTTAAGGAATGATGGTAGCTGGCACTGCAGCTTGATTAGCGTAAAAAAAAATCACTCTAACCGGGCAGTGGAGGCGTAGGAGGACTGGGGGTTTTGCATCAGAGAATGGTGCAAGTCAGGTTAGAGTAAAAGAAAATACTCTAACCAGACTAGCGTCATTTTTTGATGCACAACCCCCATGGAAATGACTCCTGTCTTAGCAAAGACAGGAGTCATGTCCCCCTGCCCAATGGCCATGCCTAGGGGACATCTGTCCCCTGGGCATGACCATTGGGCACAGTGGCATGTAGGGGGGGCCCAAGTTGGGCCCCCCTATGCTACCTAAAAATAAGAAAATACTTAACACTACTTACCGTAGATGGGTTCCCCCATCCATGGATGTATTCCGGGGGTGGGCGAGGGTGGCAGGGGGGGTCCCTGGGGGCAGGGAAGGGCACCTGTGGACTGCTTCCATGGTCAGAGACCATGGAAATGAGCCCACAGGTCCCTTAACGCCTTCCCTTACCTAGGCATTAAAAAACAACGCAAATCCAGCTGGGCTCCATTTTTTAAGGCCCGCCTTCTTGGGTCAAAATGACATGTGAGGATAAATAAGGGACACATGCCTTAGAGTCATTTTTTGCACGGCAATGCCTACCTTGCATGTCATTAGCGCAAGGTAGGTTTTCACATACAAAAAATGACTCAAACTCCGTAACTTTGGCGCTGGACGGGTCTAGTGCCAAAGTATAAATATGGAGTTAAGTTTACTCCAAATTTTCGAGAAAAAAAATGAAGCAAATCCGGCGCAAACAGAGTATAAATATGGGCCTGAATGTGCAAATGGTGTGCCTGGTAGACCAGTACATCTCCCACGTCAATGCTAAGTATCCTGGGTCGGTGCATGATGCCTTTGTTCTGGGGAATAACAGCATACCAGATGTCATGGCCCAACTACAGAGGCAGAGGGTGTTGCTAATAGGTGAGCCTTGGTCCCCACAAACTGTATGTTAGTGTATGCCTTCGGTTGTCATTCCTAAAGCATTGTGTGAGGCTAAATGTTGTCCCTCAATTCTTGCAGGTGACTCTGGTTACCCAAACCTATCCTGGCTGCTGACCCCTGTGAGGAATGCCTGGAAAAGGGGCAGAGGAACATTATAATGATGCACATGGGCGAACCAGAAGTATCATTGAGAGCACCTTCGGCCTGCTGAAGACCAGTTTCAGGTGCCTCCATTTGTCAGGTGGATCGATGTCCTACTCACCCGGGAAGGTCTTCCAGATAGTAGGGGTGTGCTGCATGTTGCACAACCTGGCCCTCAGATGGCAGGGATCGTTTCTGCAGGAGGAAGAGACTGGAAATGTCCCTGTGGCAGCAGTAGACCCTGAGGAAAGTGAGGATGAAGAGGCTGAGGATGAGGACAACAAAACATCAGTCATTCGTCAATACTTCCAATGACACACAGGTGAGACAGTGCAACTGACCATTCCTCTGACTATTGGTGTATTTTGTGTGGCTGTAGCATGGTGGCATTGACTTCCATTGCATCTTAACTTACTGTCACCTATGGCTTATCATTTTACAGATGTTGGTGATATAACAACTGTGTACTGATGTGCTGACTACAGACAGCTACAGGTCCTTATTTCCATGCTCTCATAGTGTTCAGATTATTTGCACAAGATGTGATTATTTCCATGAATACACATTTTCAAAACATAAAATACTAGTAGTGAAGTTATGTTCAAGGGTGTTTATTGTAGTGTTATTAAATTGAGGGAGAAGTGTAATGGAATGGGGTGATGATGGAGGAAGGTCCAGTGTATTGTTCCAGTCTGTTTGTAGCACAGGTCCGGTGTCCAAGGGACCATAGGAAGAGGAGCAAAGGCAGTTCAAGGTGGACAAGGTGACAGGGTGGGACACAAGGGGGAAAATCAGGAGAGTCTCATGTCCTGGAGGTGGTCTTAGCAAGTGTCTCTGGCTTCCGTCTGGTTCGCAGGGAACATTTGCGAGGTGGTTCACCTTCTGTAGGGGGAGGGATGCTGGTGGCCTGTGGGTCCTGTGATGGGGCCTCCTGCCCACTAGCTGCAGCAGAGGTGGAGGGCTGGTCAATGGCCTGGCTAGTGGTAGAGACCCACTGCTGTGCAGTTGCCTCCCTCATAATGTTGGCCATGTCTGCCAGCACCCCTGCTATGGAGATCAGGGTGGTGTTAATGGCCTGCAAGTCCTCCCTGATCCCCTGATGTTGTCCCTCCTGCAGCCGCCTGTTCTCCTGCACGTTGTCAAGGATCTGGCACATTGTATCCTGGGAATGTTGGTAGGCTCCCAGAATCTCAGAGAGTGCCTCCTGGAGAGTCGGTTCCCTGGTCCTGTTCTCCCACTGGCGCACAGCGGTCCTCCCAGTGTCCCTGTTGGCCTGTGCCTCTGTCCCCTGAACGGTGTGTCCACTGCCACAGACCCCAGGTCCCTAATTGTCTTGGGTATGAGGTATGGCCTGGGGTCACTGTACAGGTGGGCACTCTGCTGATTGACGTGTCCTGGAGACAGAGGTGTGGGGATGCTGGATGGGTGCTGTGTTGTTGGATACTGATGGGGGAGGCTCTGTGGTGGACTGTGAGTGGGCTTGGGTGAATGACTGTCCAGTGGTCCCTGATGGGCCAGGTTGTTGGTCCAGATCCTGAAGTCGAGAGTTACTGTCATCACTGGGGGCATCTTATGTTGGGGGACTGGTTTGTTGTGGCACCTCCTCTCTGCTGGCATTGGCTGGGGCACTTGTGGGTATGTAAGTGATGTATTATGCTTCATGTCTGTGACATATTTTACATCCCTAGCTTCCCCTCTATCGTTGCTGTTGCCCTGACACCTTTTGCTTGTGTATGGTGATGTATTGTAAGATTGTTAGTTCCCCTATGCTGTGCATGCTTTGTTGATGGGTGTCCATGCAGGGCTGGGAGGGCTGTCCATGCATTGGTATGGCATGCAGGGTTTGGCATTGTGGTTAGTCATATGTGTAGGTGCAGTGTGTGCGATGGATTGGAGTGATGGGAGTGAGGGTGAGAATGTGAGATGGCATGCAGGTATGGGGGGTGATGAGTAGTAAATGTTGACTTACCAGCTTCCAGTCCTGCGGCTACTCCAAAGAGTCCCTCAGGATGCAGTAATGCCAAGACTTACTCCTCCCATGCTGTGAGCTGTGGGGGAAAATGTGGGGGTCCACTGGCAGTCCTTTGTATGGCGAGCTGGTGCCTTGCTTCTATGGAAGGTACCTTCCCCCATAGGACGTTCCACCTCTCCCTGATCTCGTCCCTTGTTCAGTCAGTGATAAACTGGCGGTACCCAAACCCACACCGTTATGCCAACAGAACTACGCCCACAGTATTATGACCCATAAATCACCACGGCGGACATTCAACCGCAGTAAACCATTGGCGGTACATACCGGGGCGCTCAAAATACACACACACATACAAAACACCACCACATTGGAGAATTCAAACTACACACACATAACACACATACACACACCACACCCACACACCCATACCAATATCAAACACACACCCACATTACCCATAACCCTTTACGACTCCAAAGAATTTACAACTGAGAGAGAGACACCAAGAGCACCCACAAAACCAGAGCCACAGAACACCATCACCCATACTTAATCCACGCACCTCACAGCATGCACCCCAACACATCACCCCACACACCCTCACACAGACCACGTACACTACACCCATGGCACCACAACAACACCCCAGGTTCTATGAGGAGGAGCTAAGGGTCATGGTGGAGGAAATCATCCGGGTAGAGCCACAGCTATTCGGATAACAGGTGCAGCAGACATCCATTGCAAGGAAGATGGAGCTATGGTGGAGGATCGTGGACAGGGTCAACGTTATAAGACAGCACCCCAGAACAAGGGATGTCACCAGGAAGTGGTGGAACGACCTACAGGGAAGGAGCGTTCCGTGGCAGCAAGACACTAACTAGCTGTACAGAGGACTGACGGTGGACCCCACCTCTTCCCCCACAACTAACAACATGGGAGGAGCAAGTCTTGGCAATCATGCATTCTGAGGGCCTGACAGAAGTAGCAGGAGGACTGGACTTTGGTAAGTCAAATCTCTATTACTACAACACCCCCTACCTGCATGCCATCACAAAACCCCACCCCTACCCACACCCCCATCACTCTACCACCTCACATACACCTCACCAACACATCCCACACCTCCCACTACCAAACCCTGCATGCAACACCAATGCATGGACACCCATCACAGACCTGAATGGACACCCATCACAGACCTGCATAGACAACCATCACCACTGCATGCACACTACAGACAATCACCTAGCCCACCAAATAACAACTCAAACTAAGGCTAATCTGCCATGGCATTATCAACCATAGAGGTCAACATACCCATGCACAAGATGTCACACGCAGAAACAATAACACTGTGTTTACATTCCCACAGGTCCCCCACACAACGTCACCGGAGAGGAGGTACCAGCAACATCCAGTACCCCCCAGAAGAGGCCCACAGTGATGACAGCAGCTCTGCACGCCTAAATCAGGATGACCAACCTGGCCCATCAGGGACCTCCGGACAGTCGGTTACCCAGCCACAGTCCCATTCCACCACCTACCCTCCCCCTCAGGAAACACCACCACAGCAACCATCCAGTGCTCCCATACCACTGTCCCCTAGGACACGTCAATCAGCATTGTGTCCACCACTACAGGGACCCCAGGACACCCCACAAACACAGGACGATCAGGGACCTGGGGTCAGTGGCAGTAGGCACACGGTTCAGGGGACAGAGGCACAGAACAACAGGGAAGCTCGGAGGACTGCTGTGCGACAGGGGGAGGACAGGCCCAGGGAACCGACTCTCCACGAGGGACTTGCAGGGATCCTGGGAGCATGCCACCATTCCCAGGAGACGATGGGCCAGATACTGACAAAGTTGTAGGAGACTTAGGGCCTCATTCCGAGGCTGGCGGGATCCGCCATATGGCCACTCCGCGGTCGAAAGACCGCGGAGGCCAATCTGGCTTTCCCGCTGGGCTGGCGGGCGACTGCCAGAAGGCCGCCCGCCAGCCCAGCGGGAAACCCCTTCCCACGAGGAAGCCGGCTCCGAATGGAGCCGGCGGAGTGGGAAGGTGCGACGGGTGCAGTTGCACCCGTCGCGAATTTCAGTGTCTGCTAAGCAGACACTGAAATTCTTTGTGGGGCCCCCAGGGGCCCCACGACACCCCATACCGCCATCCTGTTCCTGGCGCGTGAACCGCCAGGAACAGGATGGCGGTATGGGGTGTCGGAATCCCCATGGCGGCGCAGCAAGCTGCGCCGCCATGGAGGATTCCTGAGGGCAGCGGAAAACCGGCGGGAGACCGCCGGTTTTCCTGTTCTGACCGCGGCCAAACCGCCGTGGTCAGAATGCCCTGCGGAGCACCGCCAGCCTGTTGGCGGTGCTCCCGCCGACCCCGGCCCCGGCGGTCCTTGACCGCCGGGGTCGGAATGACCCCCTTAGTGGCTGCAGGAGGGAAAATACCTGAGGATCAGGGAGGACTTGAAGGACATAAACACCACCATGGTCACCATTGCAGGGGTGCTGGCAGACATGGCCAACACCATGAGGGAGGCAGAGGCACACCACCGGGCCCCTGACACTAGCCACATCGATGAACAGCCCTCCACCTCCACCAACGCTAGTGGACAGAAGGCCCGCCACAGGAACAACAGGCCACCAGCACCCCACCCCCTGCAGAAGGAGAACCACCATGCAAACGGTCCCTGCGATCTAAGCAGAAGCCAGAGAACATTGCCAAGACCCCCACCAGGAAATAAGACTCTCGCGATTGTCACCCTTGTGTCCCACTCTGTTACCCTGTCCACCTTGAACTGCCATTGCTCCCCTTCCTATGCCCCATTAGACAATGCACCTGTGATACCAATGGACTGAACTCTATCCTGGACTTTCCTCCAACATTACCCAAGCCCATTGCACATCCCCATTTACTTCTCAGCACTGAAATAAACACCCTTTGAAAAAATACAAGTATGGAGTATGACAAATGATTTAAGGATATTTTTGTTTAACAATCTGTAGATATTGCAATTAGACTGTACAGTTATATATACATAGGTATGACCTGTAATGTGCTGCAGTCAATACACCAGTAGCCAGAGTAGGGCAAAAATATCTGTGAATAGACATGTCAAGGGGTACAGTAAGTGCCCATTGTAGTGGGAACAGCAACCTGCCAGAGAAAATTCACTACACAAAACAGCAATGGAGGATGAAGTTACAGTGTCTTACCTGTGTGTCACTGGAAGTACTGCTGTCTGATAGTTATTCTGTTGTCCACATCCTCATCCTCTGCCTCTTCTTCATTACCGTCCACAGGCTCCACCGCGGCACACGCCCGTCTCCAGACTCATCCTCCTGCAGAAAAGGCACCTGGCGTCTCAAGGCAAGGTTGTGCAACATGCCACGATGATCTAGCACACCTTCTTTGGTGAGTAGCACAGGGATCCACCTGTCAGATGGAGGCACCTGAACCTGGCCTTCAGGAGGCCAAAGGAACGCTCAATAATTCTCTTTGTTCTCCCCTGTGCCTCATTGTAAGGTTCCTCTGCCCTTGTCCCGGCATTCCTCACTGGGGTCAGTAGCCATGAGAGGTTGGGATAACTAGAGTCACCTGCAAATATCGAGGGATACCTGTTAGCCACACACTCACCCTTAAGGCCAACCCCAAACCCATATACCAACATACACTGGGAGGGGACCATGGGCTCACCTATTAGCCACACCCGGTGCCTCTGGAGTTGAGCCATCACATATATAAGATGCTGCTATTCCTCAGGATATAGGCATCATGCACAGACCCAGGATACTTTGCATTCACATGGGAGATGTACTGGTCCGTCATGCACACTATCGGCACATTCATCGAGTGAAAGCTCTTTCGATTTCTGAACATCTGTTCATTTCTTCGGGGGAGAAAAAAGGCAATATGTGCACCATCAATTGCTCCAATGATGTTGGGGATATGTCCCACTGCATAGAAGTCAGCCTTCACTGTGGTCAAATCCTCCACCTGCGGAAAACGATGTAGCTGTGCATGTGTTTCATCAGGGCAGACAACACTCTGGTCAGCACTATTGAGAACATTGGCTGTGATATCCCTGCTGCCATGGCCACTGTCACTTGGAAGGAGCCAGTTGCCAAGAAATGTAGCACTGATAGGACTTGCACAAGATGGGGGATCCCAGTGGGCTAACGGATAGCTGAGATCAGGTCTGGCTCCAATTGGGCACACAACTCTTGGATTGTGGCCCGATCAAGTCTGTAGGTGAGGATAATGAGCCTATCCTCCATTGTTGCCAGGTCCACCAGGGGTCTGTACACGGGGGTATGTCTCCATCTCCTAATCATCCTCAGCAGTTGTTGTAGGAAAGTAGCCTCTTTCTAGCATGATTACCCCCACTTTTAGCCTGTTTGTGAGTCTGTGTTTTCACTGTGTCACTGGGATCTTGCTAGCTGGGACCCCAGTGCTCATAGATATAAACCTACATGTCAGTATGTTTTTGCCTGTCTCACTGGGACCCTGCTAACCAGGACCCCAGTGCTCATAGTTTGTGGCCTAATGTGTATGCCTGTGCAGTGCCTTACTGTGTCACTGAGGCTCTGCTAATCAGAACCTCAGTGCTTATGCTCTTTCTGCTTTTACATTTGTCACTCCAGCCCAGTGACTTCATTTACCAATTTCAATAGGCATACTGGAACCCCCTTATAAGTCCCTAGTATATGGTACCCAGGTACCCAGGCTATTGTGGTTCCAGGAGATCCATATGGGCTGCAGCATTTATTTTGCTACCCACAGGGAGCTCAGACAAACCCTTATGCAGGACTGTCATTGCAGCCTGCGTGAAATAGTGCACACACTATTTCACAGCCATTTTCACTGCACTTAAGTAACTTATAAGTCACCTAAATGTCTAATCTTCACTTGTTGAAGGTTAGGTGCAAAGTTACTAAGTGTGAGGGCACCCTTCCACTAGCAAAGGTGCCCCCACATAGTTCAGGGCCTTTCCCCGGACTTTGTGAGTGCGGGTTCACCATTCCACGTGTGCACTACATAGGTCAACAGCTATATGTAGCTTCACAAGGGTGACTCTGAATATGGCCATATAACATGTCTAAGATCATGGAATTGTCCCCCCATTCCAAATCTGGTGTTGGGGAGCCAATATACCATGCATCCTGGGGGCTCCACCATTGCCCCCCAGTACTGCCAAACCAGCTCTCTGAGGCTTGCACTGCAGCTACAGCTGCTGCCACCTCATGGCATCTGGGCAGTCCAGTCCAAGGAAGGTAGAACAAAGCATTTCCTCTAAGAGCAGGTGTTACAACCTCTCCCTTTGGAAATAGGTGTTACAGGCTGGGGAGGGGTAGCCCCCTCAGCCTCTGTGAATGCTTTGAAGGGCACAGATGGTACCCTCCTTACATAAACCAGCCTACACCCCTTCTCCCCTGCTCTGGCGGGATACTGAACAAAGGAACAAAGGAAAACAAAGGAACAAAGGAAAAGAGAGTAACCACTCCCCTGTCCATCACCACCCCAGGGGTGGTGCCCAGAGCTCCTCCACTGTGTCCCAGACTTCATCCACCTGAAGGTTTGGGGGTACTCTGGAGGGCTCTGAGTGGCCAGTGCCAGCAGGTGACATCAGAGACCCCTCCTGATAGGTCCATACATGATAAGGTAGCCAATCCCCCTCTCAGGGCTATTTAAGGTCTCTCCTATGGGTTCTCTTCAGATTCTGCTTGCAAGTTTCCTTCAGGAATCCTCTGCAACAACTTCAGCTTCCTCTGACCTCGGATCAAACACAGCCTGCTTCAAGAAACAGTGTAATCGCAACAAAGTATCCACTAGAGATACTTTTCTTCAGCAACCTCAGCTCCAAGTCAGCAACTGCAACAGTTTCCATGGTGTGCATGCTCTGGGGACTCCCTGTCTTCATCATGCACCAGAAGGACCGAAGAATTCTCATGTGGAGTGACAGAGTAACCCCCCTTCTCCAAGCAGGAACCTTCCAAGGCAATGACTTGTACACTGGCACTCCTCTCACGGTGATGAGTGTGCTCATAAGGGCACAGAGTGTGGACATCATCAACATAGACTGTCCTGAGGTCCTGCTGACACAATATGGAGGAGGTAAGACCTTCCCTTCCCTGAGAACGATGGTACCCCTGTGTATTGTGTCTTCTTCACCTCGTGAGGTCTCTGTGCACTCTTTACAAAATTCCTTTGTGCACATCCTGGCCCAGGTCCCCAGCACTCCCCTCTGCGATGCTCAACTCGCTGAGGTGTTCTCCGGCAGCATGGGACCTTCTTTTGTTGTGCTGCATCAACTGTGTTTTGCACCTCTTTTGAACCCGGATCCTGTGGCTTCTGGGGGTACTGCCTGGCATCTTGAGGGCTCTCTAAAGTGCTGGCAGCCCCCTCTTCCTCCTCACACAGAGTTGAGGCCCCCAGATCCCTCCTGTGCCCATCTAGCGGCACTTTGATGAAAAAAGCACTTTTGTCGTACCCAAGGCTTGTTGACGCCTTCCAACACGAAATCTCATCTGCAACAATCTTCATGCCATGGGACATCTTTTGCATTATGCAGGACCCTGCTGGCATCTTGCTAGGGTGCATTTCTGTAGTCTTCGACTAACTGGAAACTCTTCTTTTGCACCCTCTTCTGGGTTGGCAGGGGACCCTGTCCTTCCTGGAACTTCTTTTGACTTCTGGACTTGGTCCCCTTCCTTTGTAGGTCTCCAGGTCCAAATATCCAACAGTTGTTCTTTGCAGACTTGGTTGGCTGCTGCAAAATCCCAAACACGAGTTGTAGTGTGTCCTAAGAAAACGTGCAGTAATTTACTCCTGCTTTTCTGGTCTCTGGGGTAGGGTAATTTAGTAAACTTTACTGTATTCCTACTCTCCCAGTGATTCTGCACACACTACACTTGTCTAAGGGGGAATTGGTGATTCACATTCTACTTGTTTAGTATATGGTTTTTGTTGCCTCTATGCCTATTTTCTCCCATTGCATTCTATAGGATTTCCTACTGTTTGCATTATTCTATGACTATACTTGTCTAAATTTGGTGTCTAGTGTATATGTTGTGTATAATACTTACATCCAGAAGGAGTATTGTCTCTAAGATAATTTTGGTACTGTATCACCGAAATAAATACCTTTATTTTTGGTAACACTGAGTATTGTCTTTACTTGTGTATAAGTACTGTGTAACTATAAGTGGTATTGCATGAGCTTTCCATGTCTCCTAGTTCAGCCTCAGCTGCTCTGCTCTAACTACCTCTATCAGCCCATGTTGCTAGAACACTACTACTTCACTAATAAGGGATAACTGGCCCTCGTATAAGGTGTAAGTACTCAAGGTACCCTCCACAAACCAGGCCAGCCTCCTACAGTTATAATCTAGGGGGCAAAACGGTGAGCAGCTGGTCATATTCAAACATATCCTCAGAGTAAAATGCACTACATGTTGTGACAGAAACAGTATGTTTCCGTATAGTCCCTAAATGTGCTTATGTCTACTGTGACCCTGTTATGTGCCATGGCCTTGCCCCCCCTTGAAATGGCAGATGCCTGTCCTGTGTGGAGGGACAGGTGGAAATGTGGTAATTCCGCTGACGTTGTGCGTCGTTGCGGGAGGAGGTTGAGGACCGCCGTGCAACTCCTCACTGGTTGCCAATGGTGATGTACGCCAGGGGTGACGATACGCACCGCCGCGGATGTGACCGCCATTTTCTATCTGTTCACCCACTTGCTACATGACCTTCAACATGAGAGGACTTACAGTGCAAGTGCTGCTGTGACCTGTGTGGAAGCGACCATGGCTTGAGTCTCTGGAGAAAGGGACTTCACTTCAGAGGAGTTGGAGAGACTGGTGGATGGGGTCCTACCCCAGTACCGATTGCTTTATGGGCCTCCAGACCAACAGGTAAGTACACTGTGAGCACAATGCATGGGGCATGAATGCATGGAGTGCTGTATATGAAGGCCTCATGTAAGGGGGGGTTGAGGGGTCCTGGGCAGAGTGCTGCATGTATGGTGGTCAATTCATGTGCGTAAGGGGATGGGAGGGATATTGTAGGCCATGAGTGTAGCAGGCCGGACGGTATGGCTGTTACCTTTTTCTATGTTGATTTCCCTGCAGGTTTGCGCCCATCAAAAAAAGGGTATATGGCGTGCCATCGCCAAGGATGTGGAGACCCTGGTGTTCCGCATACAGGTGGTGGCCTATCCGGAGTTGGATGGGCGCATGAGGGCATCACAGCAGCCACAAGGGGGTGAGTACAGTTTCCACTTCAGCAACTTGCACGTGGTGGGGTGTTTTCTGGGTGGGAGATGTGGGCTTGTGGTGCGCCTAGGCCAGGCCGAACATTGCAGGGTAAGTTCCATGTTGGGCACGGGCTAATGCAGTCCACTCCCAAACATGCTAGTGGGCATGTACTACTGGGCAGGGTTCTGTGGGTCTCAGATATGCTGCTATTGGCATTAGGCATTATTCTCCATGGCCTGGTGACTAGCATTGTAACTGGTAGTGCATTGCCTAGTGCATAGGGCTGTTCCCTGTGTGTTGTGTACGCCAACGGTGGTGTTGTTGCTTGCATTGACCAAGTGTATCCTGTACTTCTGTGCATTATCATCATCTGGCATAGGAGCAGAGGCATTGGCAATGAAGGGAGCTGCATCCCACATGGCCCATGAGGCCAAATCCACCTACGATGAGGGCACCAGTGGGACGGAGGGTGGGGGGGGGCATCCCAGCAGAGTCTGGAGGGGACAGTTCTGACAGTGAGACCTCCTCCAATGGAAGCCTCCTGGTGGTGGTGGATACCTCTGTGACCACCCCAACTACAGCTACAGCAGCTCCTCAACGTGTTTTCTGTGCCCGCTCACCCAGGAGGGTGGGCATCTCCTTCGCCCCAGGCACCTCAGGCCCTAGAGGGCCTAGAGAAGTCTATTGACCTCCTGCGATCCATCTCTGTTGGGAACCATAGTGAATGTCATCCAGGGGCTTGCAGGGCATTTGCAACAAACAAATGCATTCCTGGAGGGCATTCACTCTGGCGCGGCAGCCCAACAGGGATCATTCCAGGCTCTGGCCTCCTTCCTGATGGCAGCCATTGTTCCTGTCTCTAGCCTTTCCCCTCCAACTTCCTCTTCCCAGTCCCATTCCCCTGAACCCCAGCCTATCCCAAACACACCATCAGACCAGCATGCACCCAAGGCAACACACAGGAGTGGCTCAGGCAAACACAAGCACCACACTTCATCACACAGGCCCTCACACAAACATCATCCAGATGCAGACACACCAACATCCACTGGCTCCACTGCACCCCCCTCCTCCTCGTCAGCCACCTCCCTCCTAGTAGCATCTACACTCACACCTGCATGCACTACATCCACACCAACTGCCTCCATCACCATCACGCCTATTACGACACGCCCCTCACTGGCAGTCACCACCCCCACATCCATGCACACATCCCCTGTGTCCTCTCCCATTGTGTCTGTGCCCCCTCCTACCAAAGTACCCAAACGCAAGCACTCAGACACCCAACAGCCATCCACCTCACAACAGCATCCAGCCCATGCACCTGCACCCAAACAGAGCAGACAGACACCTCCAACCACCACTCCTTCTTCCTCCACTCCCAAACCTTCACCCTCTTCCCGCCCCAGTGTCCCTAAAAAGCTTTTCCTCTTCACTCTTGACCTCTTCCCTGCCCCTCCCCCATCCTTCACTTCGCGCCAGGGTGGGCAGAACCCAGGCCAGCACCACAGCCACCCAGTCCAAGGCCACTGTAGTTTTGGCAGCTAATGCAGGTGTGAGAGGCTCCAAGGAGACAACCGTCAGCGCTGCCAGTGTGCCTGCACCAGCTTTCCAAGGGCAAGAAGGGACCACCAGCTACCAAGGGCAAGGAGGCACCACCAGCTGCCAAGGGCAAGAAGGGACCACCAGCTACCAAGGGCAAAGAGGCGCCACCAGCTATCAAGGGCAAGGATGCACCACCAGATGGCAAGGGCTATAAGGGACCACCAGCTGCCAAGGGCAATGACAAAGGTCCGGCCACTGCGGGCAGGATGGATAGGAGGCCTGGTGCTGGTGCTGAATCTGAGCACTCAACACCGATCATGGCACATCAGCTGTCCGAGGCTGCAGGGGAAGGGCTGGAGCCTCCCCCACCACTGGCAGCACCGCTGCCAGCACCGCCACCTGCACTGCCACCTGCACTGCCACCTACACCACTGCCAACAGCAGCAGCCCCAGTGGGCAGCCGTCCGAGGCTGCAGGGGAAGGTCTGGAGCCTCCCACCACCACTGGCAGCACCGTCACCAGCACCGGAACTACCACCACTGTGCAGCCGCCGACGGATGGACTGTAGTCCTGCCTCCATGGAGTATCATGCATCCTGCCCACTGAAAATCTCGTGGGTCTTACCCCCAGGTGAGGGACTGTGACCGTGCACTCCCCAAGTGCTGCATCACAGGGCACAAAGCCCCCTCCAGAACCAGTGGAAGAAGCCATCCACTCAACCCCTCCTTGCCAGGATGAAGGACACTGGACACAAAGCCCCCTCCAGAACCAGTGGAAGAAGGCATCGACTCACTCCCCCCCCCCTTGTCAGGATTAAGCACACTGGGCACAAAGCCCCCTCCACAACCAGTGGAAGAAGCCATTCACTCACCCCCTCCTTGCCAGGATGAAGCACACTGGGCACAAAGCCCCCTCCAGAACCAGTAGAAGAAGCCATCCACTCACCCCCTCCTTGCCAGGATGAAGCACACAGGACATAAAGCCCCCTCCAGAACCAATGGAAGAAGGCATCCACTAGAGAGACTGTGGCTTTGCACTCCCCAGGACCAGGCAGTGGGCAAACCACCCACTAGAGAGACTGTGGCTTTGCACTCCCCAAGACCAAGCAGTGTGCAAGCCACCCACTAGAGAGACTGTGGCTTTGCACTCCCCAGGACAGAGTAATCGGCATGTTGCCCCCTCCAGGAGCAGTGGCGTTGTACCATCTTCCGGCTGATGTGCCCCCCCTTCCCATTCCCCTTGAGGTGCCTGCTTATTTACGAGCTGATGCCCCAGCAGTGTTCCCTCCATATTGAGGCAGGAGTCAAGTGGGGCCTTGTTCTATGTGATATGGCCCTTTGGCCCACAGACATTATGGACTGGGCAGTGTCCCTCCATTTGTATATATGTAAATACTGTTTTGAAATTTGAGGACGTATTTCTAGATTTTTATCTTATTACACTCACTTCAATCACTTCCTTTTGTCCTTTCATTATTCCTGAGGGCTACGGGGTGGATATGTGATGTTACTACATCTGTTTGTGTGTATGTTGTTGAGGGTTGGGGGTGTTGCATGTTGCATGGGTGTGTCACTCTCTTTTTCCTCACCCCTCCCCTATGTGCTAGGGGCGGTACTCACTGTGGTCGTCTTCACCGCCATTGGTATTCCTAGTGTAGGAGGACGTAGACCAGCATCGGTAACACATGTAGTTCAGGCTCCATGATGTTGTGGTTCTTCCATGAGTCTCCAGAGGTGATTTGTTTCCCTTCTGTGTACTGTTTCCGCTGTGCTTTTGATGGCGTTGTTACCGCCCCAGAAAAGGTGGCAGATTGGTGTCTCATAATACAGTGTGCAGAACCTTGTCTTCCTTCTGGCTGTTGACGGTTACCGCCATAGTGCTTGTTTATACTGTTGTGGTGGTTGGTGTGTTAAAGTGGCTGTCTGTGTTGGCGGTTTCCGCCGTGGTCATAATTAAAAAAATTTTTTTACCGTCGGCCTGTTGGCGGTATTACCGCTGCTTTATCACCGACCGCCAGGGTTGTAATGAGGGACTTAGGCCCTCATTGCAACCCTGGCGTTAAATCCCGCTTTCCGCCATGCTGAAGACCGCCATCATACCGTTGCGCCTGCGGAATTCCCCTACAGGTATTACGACTCACAGCTCGGAATCCGCCACAATACAGACACCCACACAAGACCGCCACACCAAAGGTCAGTGATAAACTGGCGATACCAAAACCCACACCGTCACGCCACCAAGAATACGCCCACACTATCACGACCCACGAATCAACGCGGAGGTCATTCAACCGCGGTAATCCATTGGCGGCACACACCGCTGCGCTCAAAATACACACACATTTACAAAACACAACCACATTGGACAATTCAAAATACACACACCTGATACACATACACACACCACACCACACAGGTGCAGCAGACATCCATTGCTAGGAAGATGGAGCTATGGCGGAGAATCATCGACAGGCTCAATGCAGTGGGACAGCATCCAAGAACCAGGGATGACATCGGAAAGAGGTCGAATGACCTACGGGGGAATGTATGTTCCATGGTATCGAGACACCAGATTGCTGTACAGAGGACTGGCGGTGGACCCCCACCTCCTCCCCCACAACTAACAACATGGGAGGAGCAAGTCTTGGCGATCATGCATCCTGAGGGCCTGGCAGGAGTAGCAGGAGGACTGGACTCTGGTGAGTCATATCTTAACTACTTCATCCCCCCCACCCCACCTGCATGCCATCACATACTCCCACCCTCACCCTTACACCCCACAGATACCCCACTACCACAACCCACACATCCCAAAATCAAGCCCTGCATGTAACACCAGTGCATGGACACCCATCGCCAAAGCATGTACAGTAGAGAGACTCACTCATGCCCCAAAATCACCAATCACACAAGGGCCACTGCAATAATGCAAGCACAGGAGTAGAGGTTAACTCACCCATTGCACAAGATGGCACACACAGATACTAAGATTATGCATTCACACCCCAACAGGACCCCTACCCAACATATCCGGACAGGAGGTGCCAGACATATCCAGTTCCCCCACAGAAGAGGCCCACAGTGACGACAGCAGCTCTGCACGCCTGGATCAAGATGACCAGCCCGGCCAATCAGGGACTTCGGGACAGTCGGTTCCCCTGACGCAGTCATAAACCACCACTGAACCTCCCCCGTCAGGAAACACCGTCACAGCACCCACCCAGCGGGCCCATCCCTCGGTCCTCAGGACACGTCAAACAGCAGTGTGTCCACCACTACAGGGAACCCAGGCAAACCACTAACACAGGACAATCAGGGACCTGGAGGCAGTGGCAGTGGACACACGGTTCAGGGGACAGAGACACAGGGTAACAGGGAAGCTGGGAGGACTGCTGTGCGACAGGGGGAGGGCAGGCCCAGGGAACCCACTCTCCAACATCATGGGAGCTTACCATCATTCCCGTACTGGCCAAGTTTCAGGAGACCCAGCGGCTGCAGGAGGAACACTACCTGGGGATCAGGGAGGACTTGAAGTCCATCAGCACTACCCTGGTCATCATTGCAGGGGTGCTGGCAGAGCTTGTCAACACCAGGAGGGACACAGTGGCACACCAACGGGGCCCTGACACTAGCTTGGACGATAAACAGCCCTCCACCTCCGCTGGCGCTAGTGGACAGGAGGCACTGCCACAGAAACAACAGGCCACCAGCACCCCACCCCCTGCAGAAGGAGAACCACCCAGCAAGAGATCCAGGAAATAAGACCCCACTGAATGTCATCCTTCTGTCCCACTTTGACACCCTGTCCACCTTAAACTGCCATTGCTCCACTTCCTATGCCCCATTGGACAATGCACCTGTGAAACAAATAGACTGGACTCTTCCATGGACATTCCTCCATCATCACCCCAGCCCATTTCACACACCCCTCCACTTATTTGCACAGAAATAAACATACTTGAATCACAAAACAATCTGGAGTCAGTCTGTGCTTTCACAAATGTGTAATTGCAAAACCTCTGGAATATAGCAATGTCAATGTACTTGTTCACATGCCAATGTAACACAGCTGTAGGCCAGAAGTAAACATAGCAGAGGGCACAAAGTGGGGCCCTGATCAGTGAAATGGAAAGGCAAAGTAACAAGTCAGGGTCCATACACTGAGTGAAAATGACAGACTTATGCTAGCTCCAACAATAGTATGAGATGTGGGAAGCAGTTACATCTTCTTACCTGTGTCTCACTGTAAGTATTGTGTGATGATGTTGTTTCGGTTGTCTACATCTTCTTCTTCTGCCTCCTCTTCTTCACTGTCCACAGGCTCCACCGCTTCCACAAGACCACCATCTGGCCCATCCTCCTGCAGAAAAGGCACCTTGCGTCGCAAAGCTAGGTTGTGCAACATACAGCAGGCGACGATTGTCTGGCACACCTTCTTCGGTGAGTAGTATAGGGAGCCACCTGTAAGATGGAGGCACCGGAATCTGGCCTTCAAGAGGCCGAAGGTGCGTTCTATAATCCTAATAGTTCGCCCATGTTCCTCATTGTAGCGTTCCTCTGCCCTTGTCCTGGGATTCCTTACTGTGGTCAGTAGCCATGACAGGTTGCGGTAACCAGAGTCACCTGCAAATGTCGAGGGACAACTGTTAGACACACACTAACCCTTAGGGACAACCCCATACCCAGACACCTGTGTCAACAGTGTTGGGACCTTGGGCTCACCTATTAGCCACACACGGTGCTTCTGGAGATGGCCCATCACATAAGGGATGCTGCTATTCCTCAAAATGTAAGCGTCATGCACTGAGCCAGGATACTTGGCATTCACATGGGAGATGTACTGGTCTGCCAAACACACCATCTGCACATTCAGTGAATGGTAGCTTTTCTGGTCTCTGTACACCTGTTCATTCCTGAGGGGGGGGGGGGGGGACAAATGCCACATGTGTACCACCAATGGCACCAACTATGTTGGGGATATGTCCCAGGGCATAGAAGTCACCTTTCACTGTGGGCAAATCCTCCACCTGAGGGAAAACGATGCAGCTGCGCATGTGTTTCAGCAGGGCAGATAACATTCTGGACAACAGGTTAGAGAACATTGGCTGAGACATCCCTGATGCCATGGCCACTGTTGTTTGAAAAGACCCAGTGGCCAGGAAACGGAGTACAGACAGAACCTGCACTACAGGGGGGATTCCTGTGGGATGGCGGATATATGACATCAGGTCTGGCTCCAACTGGGCACACAGTTCCAGGATTGTTGCACGATCAAGTCTATATGTGATAATGATGTGTCTCACTTCCATTGTCGACAGGTCCACCAGGGGTCTGTACACCGGAGGATGACGCCATCTCATCTCCTGCCCCAGCAGACGTGCCCTATGGAGAAGAACAGCGAGCAGAGGGTCATCCAACACTTAAGTATCACAATGTGTTATTTGTTAAAACGTTGGAAATTCGCAATGTGCCTTTATCTGTCTGTATTCCAGGCCTAAATAGGTGTGACACAGTTTTTTTCCATGCCATGGGGCCCCCTGAAATGGCAGCTGCCTGACCTGTAAGGTGGGACAAGGGGAAATGAGGTAACTGTGCTGGTGTTGTACACCGTTGCGGTGGACGGTCGAAGACCGCTGCGCAATTCAGCATTGGTTAACATTGGGCCCTATGGGTCCCAGGAGCCAATGACGATGTACGCTGGCAGTGACGGTGCACTCCGCGGACGTGGCCGCCATTTTCTTATTGTTCCCTCACTTGATACCTGACCTTCAACAGGAGAGGACCTACACTGCAAGTGCTTCTGAGACCTGTGTCTGGAAGCGACGATGGCCACATTGTCTGGGGAAAGGGCCCCTGCCTTCACTTCGGAGGAGTTGGAGAAACTGGTGGATGGGGTCCTCCCCCAGTACACGCAACTGTATAGTCCTCCAGACAAACAGGTGAGTACACTGTGAGCATGGTGGATGGCACATGATTGTATGGAGTGTCGTGGATGGAAGAGGGTGGGGAGGGGGACAGGCCAGCATGTCAGGATTGTGCGTGTCTGGGCCAGGGTGGGAGGTGTTTGGCAATGCGTGAGATGAAAAGTACGGGATAGAAACATCCATTTTACTTCACTTTTCATCTAGGTCAGCACCCACCGGAAGAAGGGTATTTGGCGTGCCATCGCCAAGGACGTCCGGACCCTGGGGGTCTACCATAGACGGAGCACCCACTGCTGTAAAAGATGGGAGGACCTGCGCCGCTGGAGCAAGAAGACGGCGGAGGCCCAGCTGCGGATGGCCTCCCAACGTGGAAGGGGTGCCCGTCGCACCATGACCCCTGTGATGTACCGGATCCTGGTAGTGGCCTATCCGGAGTTAGATGGGGGCTTGAGGGCATCACAGCAGCCACAAGGGGGTGAGTACACTCCAATTCAGTTGACTCTGCATGTTTTACGAGGTGTCTGGGTGGTCAAAGTGGGCTGTGGGTTCCCCTAGGCCAGGGCGAACTTGGTAGGCTAGGTCCCTTGTTTGGCAGGCTCTGTGGCACCCCAACTCCACTAGTGGTAATAGCCATCTACACCTAGTAGGCTCCTGTGACTTCCAGGTGTGCAGCAATTGGGCTTAGGCCTCGTCCCCCATGGGCATGTGAATTTGCTAAGAACTGTTAGTGCATGGCTTAGTGCATAGGGCTGCTCCCTTTGTGTTGTGTCCACCAACGGTAGTGGTGTTGCATGCACTGAACATGTCTTTCTTCTGTCTTTCCCCCCCACTTTTTGTTTTGTCTCCCTGTTCTTGCGTGCATTAGCATCATCTGGAGGAGGAGCATTGGCACGGGAGCAGGAGGGAGCTGCAACCCACATGGCCCTGAAGGGTGAAGCAATGGAGTCTGAAGCCACCAATGGGACGGAGGGCGAGGGGAGCTCCACGACGCGGACAGGAGCATACACCAGCGACAGCGACTCCTCCTCTGATGGGAACTCCCTTGCGGTGGCAGGCACCTCTGTGCCCACTGCATCAACAGATACAGCCGCCCCGCCACCTACCAGCACCGCCCTCCCAGCAGCCCCTCAGCGTGTGTCCCGTGCCCGCTCACCCAGGGGGGTGGGCATCTCCTTCACCCCAGGCACCTCAGTCCCCACCCCAGTCAGCCCTCCTGCCCTCAGTGAGGAGGCTATTGACCTCCTGAGATCTCTTTTGGGCAATCTACCATTTTGAATGCTATCCAGGGTGTTGATAGGCATTTGCAACAAACAAATGCATACCTGGAGGGCATTCATTCTGGGCAGGCGGCCCAACAGAGAACATTTCAGGCTCTGGCCTCAGCACTGATGGCAGCCATTGTCCCTGTGTCCAGCCTCCCCCCTCCAACTTCCTCCACCCGACCCAATCCCCTGTACATCAGCCTATCCAAAGTACACCATCAGACCAGCTGTCAGGATACTTCAATTCGATTTCCTCAGAAGCAGAAGATAACTCCTCAGTCCCGACCCGAGCTACTCACAACAAATTTTAATCCTTCGTGCTGAGTACCCCGGAGGGGGGAAGGGGAATGGGATTGTAGAGAGACTGCTACAGAGATGATGAACGTCAGTACTCAGTCTGCCTCTTCATGTCTAAGATTGGATGCAGCACCTGCAAGAGTCACAGTCGCAATTACTAGGGACATACAACATCAGTTTTCCACTTTCTATTCTTAACACTTAATTCTCTTTAATTCTATTATTTCTTCACTCACCATGAGTTCTCTGTAGCCTTGCTTCTCTCTATGAATGATAAGCTCTTCTTAAAAATGCTTATTACTGGTTCTGGAAGAACTTCTCAACCTTTGTTAGAGATTGGTTTTATATTGCTATATATACATATGTATATAGTTGGTGATAATGCGTTCTCCAATTCAGCTGATGTTAGTTGGTTTCTACTTTACATTAGAGAGTTCAATTACGTTTATTGCATTGGTAATTCTTGCTTGTGAAAGTTTGTTTCTCCTGTCTTATTTTGACTTCTGTCAATACTTGTATTTGTAAATGCTTGTTTATTAAAGTTCGTTTCTTCTTTCTTACTTCGACATCTGTTGATAACTTGCATTTGTAAATGCTTGTTATTTAAAGTTTGTTTCTCTTTTAAACTCTACTTTGGTTTATTACAGTTGCATTTGTAAATGCTTACTTGTTAACATTCACTTCTCCGTTAAACTCGGCCTTCATTTATAACCTTGGTATATGTAAATACTTGCTTGTTAAAGTTCGTTTTTCTTTTGACTTTGGTATCTTAACCCCTTCGCTGCCAGGCCTTTTCCCCCAACTGTGCCGAGCCTTTTTTTTGGCTATTTGGAGCAGTTCGCGCTTAGGCCCACATAACTTTTTGTTCACATAAGCTACTCACGCCAAAATTGCGTCCTTTTTTTCCAACATCCTAGGGATTCTAGAGGTACCCAGACTTTCTGGGTTCCCCAGAAGGAGGCCAAGAAATAAGCCAAAATACAGTGAAAATTTCGTTTTTTTCAAAAAAATTGGAAAAAGGGGCTGCAGAAGAAGGCTTGTGGTTTTTTCCCTGAAAAGGGCATCAACAAAGGGTTTGCGGAGCTAAAATCACCAGCTTCCCAGCTTTCAGGAACAGGCAGACTTGAATCAGAAAACCCAATTTTTCAACACAATTTTGGCATTAAGCCTAGCGCCCGCGACAGGATATGCCCCAAAACACAACGTGGACACATCAGAGAAAACAGAGCTGTTTTTAGCAAAGTGCCTACCTGTAGCTTTTGGCCTCTAGCTCAGCCGGCACCTATGGAAACCTACCAAACCTCTGCATTTTATAAAACTAGAGACCTAGGGGAATAAAAGAAGGGGTGACTTGTGGGGTTCTGACCAGGTTTGTTACCCAGAATCCTTTGCAAACCTCGAATTTTGGCTAAAAAAACATATTTTCCTCACATTTCGGTGACAGAAAGTTCTGGAATCTGAGAGGAGCCACAAATGTCCTTCCACCCAGCGCTCCCCCAAGTCTCCCGATAAAAAGGGTACCTCACTTGTGTGGATAGGCCTAGCGCCCGTGACAGGATATGCCCCAAAACACAACGTGGACACATCACAGAAAACAGAGCTGTTTTTAGCAAAGTGCCTACCTGTAGATTTTGGCCTCTAGCTCAGCCGGCACCTAGGGAAACCTACCAAACCTGTGCATTTTTGAAAACTAGAGACCTAGGGGAATCAAAGATGGGGTGACTTGTGGGGCTCTGACCAGGTTCTGTTACCCAGAATCCTTTGCAAACCTCAAATTTTGGCAAAAAAAAAACATTTTCCTCACATTTCGGTGACAGAAAGTTCTGGAATCTGAGAGGAGCCACACATTTCCTTCCACCCAGCATTCCCCCAAGTCTCCTGATAAAAATGATACCTCACTTGTGTGGGTAGGCCTAGCGGCCGCGACAGGAACCACCCCAAAACACAACGTGTACACATCCCATTTTTTGAAAGAAAACAGAGCTGTTTTTTGCAAAGTGCCTACCTGTAGATTTTGGCCTCTAGCTCAGCCGGCACCTAGGGAAACCTACCAAACCTGTGCATTTTTGAAAACTAGAGACCTAGGGGAATCCAAGATGGGGTGACTTGTGGAGCTCTGACCAGGTTCTGTTACCCAGAATCCTTTGCAAACCTCAATATTTGGCTAAAAAAACGCATTTTCCTCACATTTCTGTGACAGAAAGTTCTGGAATCAGCGAGGAACCACAAATTTGCTTCCATCCAGCGCCCCCCAAGTCTCCCGATAAAAATGGTACCTCACTTGTGTGGGTAGGCCTAGCGCCTGCGACAGGATATGTCCCAAAACACAACGTGGACACATCACAGAAAACAGAGCTGTTTTTTTGCAAAGTGCCTACCTGTAGATTTTGGCCTCTAGCTCAGCCGGCACCTAGGGAAACCTACCAAACCTGTGCATTTTTGAAAACTAGAGACCTAGGGGAATCCAAGATGGGGTGACTTGTGGGGCTCTGACCAGGTTCTGTTATCCAGAATCCTTTGCAAACCTCAAAATCTGGCTTAAAAACACATTTTCTTCACATTTCGGTGACAGAAAGTTCTGGAATCTGAGAGGAGCCACAAATTTCCTTCCATCCAGCGCTCCCCCAAGTCACCCGATAAAAATGGTACCTCACTTGTGTGGGTAGGCCTAGCGCCCGCGACAGGATATGCCCCAAAACACAACGTGGACACATCACAGAAAACAGAGCTGTTTTTAGCAAAGTGCCTACCTGTAGATTTTGGCCTCTAGCTCAGCCGTCATCTAGGGAAACCTACCAAACCTGTGCATTTTTGAAAACTAGAGACCTAGGGGAATCCAAGATGGGGTGACTTGTGGGGCTCTGACCAGGTTCTGTTACCCAGAATCCTTTGCAAACCTCAAATTTTGGCTAAAAAAAACAATTTTCCTCACATTTCGGTGACAGAAAGGTCTGGAATCTGAGAGGAGCCACAAATATCCTTCCACCCAGCATTCCCCCAAGTCTCCCGATAAAAATGATACCTCACTTGTGTGGGTAGGCCTAGCGGCCGCGACAGGAGCCACCCCAAAACACAACGTGGACACATCCCATTTTTTTAAAGAAAACAGAGCTGTTTTTTGCAAAGTGCCTACCTGTAGATTTTGGCCTCTTGCTCAGCCGGCACCTAGGGAAACCTACCAAACCTGTGCATTTTTGAAAACTAGAGACCTAGGGGAATCCAAGATGGGGTGACTTGTGGAGCTCTGACCAGGTTCTGTTACCCAGAATCCTTTGCAAACCTCAATTTTTGGCAAAAAAAACGCATTTTCATAACATTTCTGTGACAGAAAGTTCTGGAATCTGAGAGGAACCACACATTTGCTTCCATCCAGTGCCCCCCAAGTCTCCCGATAAAAATGGTACCTCACTTGTGTGGGTAGGCCTAGCGCCCGCAACAGGATATGCCCCAAAACACAACGTGGACACATCACAGAAAACAGAGCTGTTTTTTGCAAAGTGCCTACCTGTAGATTTTGGCCTCTAGCTCAACCGGAACCTAGGGAAACCTACCAAACCTGTGCATTTTTGAAAACTAGAGACCTAGGGGAATCCAAAATGGGGTGACTTGTGGGGCTCTGACCAGGTTCTGTTACCCAGAATCCTTTGCAAACCTCAAATTTTGGCTAAAAAAAAACATTTTCCTCACATTTCGGTGACAGAAAGTTCTGGAATCTGAGAGGAGCCACACATTTCCTTCCACCCAGCATTCCCCCAAGTCTCCTGATAAAAATGATACCTCACTTGTGTGGGTAGGCCTAGCGGCCGCGACAGGAACCACCCCAAAACACAACGTGTACACATCCCATTTTTTGAAAGAAAACAGAGCTGTTTTTTGCAAAGTGCCTACCTGTAGATTTTGGCCTCTAGCTCAGCCGGCACCTAGGGAAACCTACCAAACCTGTGCATTTTTGAAAACTAGAGACCTAGGGGAATCCAAGATGGGGTGACTTGTGGAGCTCTGACCAGGTTCTGTTACCCAGAATCCTTTGCAAACCTCAATTTTTGGCTAAAAAAACGCATTTTCCTCACATTTCTGTGACAGAAAGTTCTGGAATCTGCGAGGAACCACAAATTTGCTTCCATCCAGCGCCCCCCAAGTCTCCCGATAAAAATGGTACCTCACTTGTGTGGGTAGGCCTAGCGCCTGCGACAGGATATGCCCCAAAACACAACGTGGACACATCACAGAAAACAGAGCTGTTTTTTTGCAAAGTGCCTACCTGTAGATTTTGGCCTCTAGCTCAGCCGGCACCTAGGGAAACCTACCAAAGCAGTGCATTTTTGAAAACTAGAGACCTAGGGGAATCCAAGATGGGGTGACTTGTGGGGCTCTGACCAGGTTCTGTTATCCAGAATCCTTTGCAAACCTCAAAATCTGGCTAAAAAACACATTTTCTTCACATTTCGGTGACAGAAAGTTCTGGAATCTGAGAGGAGCCACAAATTTCCTTCCATCCAGCGCTCCCCCAAGTCACCCGATAAAAATGGTACCTCACTTGTGTGGGTAGGCCTAGCGCCCGCGACAGGATATGCCCCAAAACACAACGTGGACACATCACAGAAAACAGAGCTGTTTTTAGCAAAGTGCCTACCTGTAGATTTTGGCCTCTAGCTCAGCCGGCATCTAGGGAAACCTACCAAACCTGTGCATTTTTGAAAACTAGAGACCTAGGGGAATCCAAGATGGGGTGACTTGTGGGGCTCTGACCAGGTTCTGTTACCCAGAATCCTTTGCAAACCTCAAATTTTGGCTAAAAAAAACAATTTTCCTCACATTTCGGTGAAAGAAAGGTCTGGAATCTGAGAGGAGCCACAAATATCCTTCCAACCAGCATTCCCCCAAGTCTCCCGATAAAAATGATACCTCACTTGTGTGGGTAGGCCTAGCGGCCGCGACAGGAGCCACCCCAAAACACAACGTGGACACATCCCATTTTCTTAAAGAAAACAGAGCTGTTTTTTGCAAAGTGCCTACCTGTAGATTTTGGCCTCTTGCTCAGCCGGCACCTAGGGAAACCTACCAAACCTGTGCATTTTTGAAAACTAGAGACCAGGGGAATCCAAGATGGGGTGACTTGTGGGGCTCTGACCAGGTTCTGTTACCCAGAATCCTTTGCAAACCTCAATTTTTGGCAAAAAAAACGCATTTTCATAACATTTCTGTGACAGAAAGTTCTGGAATCTGAGAGGAACCACACATTTGCTTCCATCCAGTGCCCCCCAAGTCTCCCGATAAAAATGGTACCTCACTTGTGTGGGTAGGCCTAGCGCCCGCAACAGGATATGCCCCAAAACACAACGTGGACACATCACAGAAAACAGAGCTGTTTTTTGCAAAGTGCCTTCCTGTAGATTTTGGCCTCTAGCTCAACCGGAACCTAGGGAAACCTACCAAACCTGTGCATTTTTGAAAACTAGAGACCTAGGGGAATCCAAAATGGGGTGACTTGTGGGGCTCTGACCAGGTTCTGTTACCCAGAATCCTTTGCAAACCTCAAATTTTGGCTAAAAAAAACCATTTTCCTCACATTTCGGTGACAGACAGTTCTGGAATCTGAGAGGAGCCACAAATTTCCTTCCACCCAGCATTCCCCCAAGTCTCCCGATAAAAATTATACCTCACTTGTGTGGGTAGGCCTAGCGGCCGCGACAGGAGCCACCCCAAAACACAACGTGGACACATCCCATTTTTTGAAAGAAAACAGAGCTGTTTTTTGCAAAGTGCCTACCTGTAGATTTTGGCCTCTAGCTCATCCGGCACCTAGGGAAACCTACCAAACCTGTGCATTTTTGAAAACTAGAGACCTAGGGGAATCCAAGATGGGGTGACTTGTGGAGCTCTGACCAGGTTCTGTTACCCAGAATCCTTTGCAAACCTCAATTTTTGGCTAAAAAAACGCATTTTCCTCACATTTCTGTGACAGAAAGTTCTGGAATCTGAGAGGAACCACAAATTTGCTTCCATCCAGCGCCCCCCAAGTCTCCCGATAAAAATGGTACCTCACTTGTGTGGGTAGGCCTAGCGCCCGCGACAGGATATGCCCCAAAACACAACGTGGACACATCACAGAAAACAGAGCTGTTTTTTTGCAAAGTGCCTACCTGTAGATTTTGGCCTCTAGCTCAGCCGGCACCTAGGGAAACCTACCAAAGCAGTGCATTTTTGAAAACTAGAGACCTAGGGGAATCCAAGATGGGGTGACTTGTGGGGCTCTGACCAGGTTCTGTTACCCAGAATCCTTTGCAAACCTCAAAATCTGGCTAAAAAAACACATTTTCTTCACATTTCGGTGACAGAAAGTTCTGGAATCTGAGAGGAGCCACAAATTTCCTTCCATCCAGCGCTCCCCCAAGTCTCCCGATAAAAATGGTACTTCACTTGTGTGGGTAGGCCTAGCGCCCGCAACAGGATATGCCCCAAAACACAACGTGGACACATCACAGAAAACAGAGCTGTTTTTAGCAAAGTGCCTACCTGTAGATTTTGGCCTCTAGCTCAGCCGGCACCTAGGGAAACCTACCAATGCAGTGCATTTTTGAAAACTAGAGACCTAGGGGAATCCGAGATGGGGTGACTTGTGGGGCTCTGACCAGGTTCTGTTACCCAGAATTCTTTGCAAACCTCAAAATCTGGCTAAAAAAACACATTTTCTTCACATTTTGGTGACAGAAAGCTCTGGAATCTGAGAGGAGCCACAAATTTCCTTCTATCCAGCGCTCCCCCAAGTCTCCCGATAAAAATGGTACCTCACTTGTGTGGGTAGGCCTAGCGCCCGCGACAGGATATGCCCCAAAATACAACGTGGACACATCACAGAAAACAGAGCTGTTTTTTGCAAAGTGCCTACCTGTAGATTTTGGCCTCTAGCTCAACCGGAACCTAGGGAAACCTACCAAACCTGTGCATTTTTGAAAACTAGAGACCTAGGGGAATCCAAGGTGGGGTGACTTGTGGGGCTCTGACCAGGTTCTGTTACCCAGAATCCTTTGCAAACCTCAATTTTGGCTAAAAAAACACATTTTCCTCACATTTCAGTGACAGAAAGTTCTGGAATCTGAGAGGAGCCACAAATTTCCTTCCACCCAGCGCTCCCCCAAGTCTCCCGATAAAAATGGTACCTCACTTGTGTTGGTAGGCCTAGCGCCCGCGACAGGATATGCCCCAAAACACAACGTGGACACATCACAGAAAACAGAGCTGTTTTTAGCAAAGTGCCTACCTGTAGATTTTGGGCTCTAGCTCAGCCGGCACCTAAGGAAACCTACCAAACCTGTGCATTTTTGAAAACTAGAGACCTAGGGGAATCCAAGTTAGGGTGACTTGTGGGGCTCTGACCAGGTTCTGTTACCCAGAATCCTTTGCAAACCTCAAAATCTGGCTAAAAAAACACATTTTCCTCACATTTCGGTGACAGAAAGTTCTGGAATCTGAGAGGAGCCACAAATTTCCTTCCACCCAGCGCTCCCCCAAGTCTCCCGATAAAAATGGTACCTCACTTGTGTGGGTAGGCCTAGCGCCCGCGACAGGATATGCCCCAAAACACAACGTGGACACATCACAGAAAACAGAGCTGTTTTTAGCAAAGTGCCTACCTGTAGATTTTGGGCTCTAGCTCAGCCGGCACCTAGGGAAACCTACCAAAGCAGTGCATTTTTGAAAACTAGAGACCTAGGGGAATCCGAGATGGGGTGACTTGTGGGGCTCTGACCAGGTTCTGTTACCCAGAATCCTTTGCAAACCTCAATTTTTGGCTAAAAAAAAGCATTTTCCTCACATTTCGGTAACAGAAAGTTCTGTAATCTGAGAGGAGCCACAAATTTCCTTCCATCCAGCGCTCCCCCAAGTCTCCCGATAAAAATGACACCTCACTTGTGTGGGTAGGCCTAGCGCCCGCGACAGGATATGCCCCAAAACACGAGGTGGACACATCACAGAAAACAGAGCTGTTTTTTTGCAAAGTGCCTACCTGTAGATTTTGGCCTCTAGCTCAGCCCGCACCTAGGGAAACCTACCAAACCTGTGCATTTTTGAAAACTAGAGACCTAGGGGAATCCAAGATAGGGTGACTTGTGGGGCTCTGACCAGGTTCTGTTACCCAGAATCCTTTGCAAACCTCAAAATCTGGCAAAAAAAACACATTTTCTTCACATTTCGGTGACAGAAAGTTCTGGAATCTGAGAGGAGCCACAAATTTCCTTCCACCCAGCGCTCCCCCAAGTCTCCCGATAAAAATGGTACCTTACTTGTGTGAGTAGGCCTAGCGGCCGCGACAGAGGACACCCCAAAACACAACATGGACACATCCCATTTTTTTAAAGAAAACAGAGCTGTTTTTTTGCAAAGTGCCTACCTGTAGATTTTGGCCTCTAGCTCAGCCGGCACCTAGGGAAACCTACCAAAGCAGTGCATTTTTGAAAACTAGAGACCTAGGGGAATCCGAGATGGGGTGACTTGTGGGGCTCTGACCAGGTTCTGTTACCCAGAATCCTTTCCAAACCTCAATTTTTGGCTAAAAAAAAGCATTTTCCTCACATTTCGGTGACAGAAAGTTCTGGAATCTGAGAGGAGCCACAAATTTCCTTCCATCCAGCGCTCCCCCAAGTCTCCCGATACAAAATGGTACCTCACTTGTGTGGGTAGGCCTAGCGCCCGCGACAGGATATACCCCAAAACACAACGTGGACACATCACAGAAAACAGAGCGGTTTTTTGCAAAGTGCCTACCTGTAGATTTTGGCCTCTAGCTCAGCCGGCACCTAGGGAAACCTACCAAACCTGTGCATTTTTAAAAACTAGAGACCTAGGGGAATCCAAGATGGGGTGACTTGTGGGGCTCTGACCAGGTTCTGTTACCCAGAATCCTTTGCAAACCTCAAAATTTGGCAAAAAAAGCACATGTTCCTCACATTTCTGTGGCAGAAAGTTCTGGAATCTGAGAGGAGCCACAAATTTCCTTCCACCCAGCGTTCCCCCAAGTCTCCCGATAAAAATGATACCTCACTTGTGTGGGTAGGCCTAGCGGCCGCGACAGGATATGCCCCAAAACACAACGTGGACACATCACATTTTTTCATTGAAAACAGTGCCTACCTGTAGATTTTGGCATCTAGCTCAGCCGGCACCTAGGGAAACCTACCAAACCTGTGCATTTTTGAAAACTAGAGACCTAGGGGAATCCAAGATGGGGTGACTTGTGGGGCTCTGACCAGGTTCTGTTACCCAGAATCCTTTGCAAACCTCAAATATTGGCTAAAAAAAACCATTTTCCTCACATTTCGGTGACAGAAAGTGCTGGAATCTGAGAGGAGCCACAAATTTCCTTCCACCCAGCGTTCCCCCAAGTCTCCCGATAAAAATGATACCTCACTTGTGTGGGTAGGCCTAGCGGCCGCGACATAACACGCCCCAAAACACAACGTGGACACATCCCATTTTTTGAAAGAAAACAGAGCTGTTTTTTGCAAAGTGCCTACCTGTAGATTTTGGCCTCTAGCTCAGCCGGCACCCATGGAAACCTACCAAACCTGTGCATTTTTTAAAACTAGAGACCTAGGGGAATCCAAGATGGGGTGACTTGTGGGGCTCTGACCAGGTTCTGTTACCCAGAATCCTTTGCAAACCTCAATTTTTGGCTAAAAAAACTCATTTTCCTCACATTTCGGTGACAGAAAGTTCTGGAATCTGAGAGTAGCCACAAATTTCCTTCCAACCAGCGTTCCCCCAAGTCACCTGATAAAAATGATACCTCACTTGTGTGGGTCGGCCTAGTAGAAGACACCCCAAAACACAACGTGGACACATCCCAGTTTTTGAAAGAGAACAGAGCTGTTTTTTGCAAAGTGCCTACCTGTAGATTTCGGCCTCTAGCTCAGCCGGCACCTAGGGAAACCTACCAAACCTGTGAATTTCTGAAAACTAGAGACCTAGAGGAATCCAAGATGGGGTGATTTGTGGGGCTCTGACCAGGTTCTGTTACCCAGAATCCTTTGCAAACCTCAAATTTTGGCTAAAAGAACGCATTTTCCTCACATTTCGGTGACAGAAAGTTCTGGAATCTGAGAGGAGCCACAAATTTCCTTCCACCCAGCGTTCCCCCAAGTCTCCCGATAAAAATGATACCTCACTTGTGTGGGTGGGCCAGGTGCCTGCAACAGAATAAGGCCCAAAACCTTTAGAGATAGAGGGGCTAGCACAGCGAGTTTATAAGGACATAATCTTTTATACATCTTTAGACTGACTCTGCTTTGGGGACCCACATAAGTGAGGTGTCATTTTACTTGGGAGACTGAGGGGAACACTGGGGAGTAGGAATTTTGTGCTGGAGTGGTGATCCTACGAAGAAAAGTCAGGAAAATATGTTTTTTTAAGCAAATTTTGAGGTTTACAGAGGAGTCTGGGTAAGAAAATGTTGGGGGATTCACGCAAGCCACACCTCCCTGGACTCCTTGGGGTGACTAGTTTTAAAAAATGTCTGGGTTCGGTAGGTTTCCCTAGATGAAGGCAGCACACAGGACCAAAAACATAGGTGCCCTCTCCCCCCCAAACACAGGTAGTTTTGTAATATATCGTTTTGATGTGTCCACATACGTCCGTGATGTGCCAAACACTAAAATTTTGAAATGAAACGCACTTAGGTTATGTGAAAAAGACCCCTCACCCACCAACCAAGTTGGTGGCATGCTTCATCATCGGGGTCCCACCTGAGGCACCTAGCGTGTCACAGGTGTGCTGCGACGCCTGATTACAGCGGAGCAGGTTTTGTCATTTTTACCACACATACTGGTTGGATTTGGCACGAGGGTGAGTGATGGTTCAGTGGATCAAATTTTACTAACAAGAGCCTTCACAAAAATGAAATGCACTGTTAATAACTGAAAGGCAAAAAACTGAACCAATGACTCACAGCTCGTGAGGTGTAAAGCCCCGACAAGGCACCAACCGCTTTACAGTCCATTCACACAACTTTCATACATGACACACACAAGACCATTCACACCGCCAGACACGGGCCCAGCACATTACAACACTCACATCGACAGACAGCGCCACTCAAGGGCCCATCACTTACAAACGCCCACATGCCTGATACAACATTCACACCAGCTGATGGGAGTGTGTGGACTGGTGTTTGGCTGGCAGTGTGTTGCAGTAGCCAACAGCAAGTCAATATGTACACTCTCAGCCAAGCCCCACTCCACACACAATGGCATCATTTTTTATTTTTTTTAGACAGAGGAACCCCTAACTAAGTAGAAAGAATTACAAAACTACAAACACAAAAGCTCTAGTACATGACAGAAATGCTAACCATGAAACTGAACACATGAAAATACAAAACAGACATGAGTTTACACTCATGGTTGTTCCCAGAAATTCTTCTGGGTGTGGTAATTCTTAAAACAACCACCCACACACAGCCCAGGCTTTGAAGGACAATCTGGGCAGTACATTCGAGTCTCCCTCCGGATACCTCTTCGAAAACACACTCTACATTTCTTAGCTGGAAAGTCTTTTTTGGGTGTGGGAGGAATGTGCTCAGCAAAGTGGTGATCTTTCAATCTAGCCACATCCTCCACCACTGCTTCTCTAGGAACTCTGGCCTGTTCCACCACAATAAGGCTCTCTATCACTGACTCCTGAAATTTCACAAATGTCATCTTTGACTCTGGAGACCTATCCCTAAACACAATAAAAGCATTGAAGGTTGCTAAGTGGAAGAGGTGAATTTCTAACTTCTTATACCAAACGTAAGACTTACGAATAGCAGTATAAGGTTCCAACCTCTGGTCACCTCTATCTACACCTCCCATGTACTTATTATAATCTAAAATGCACACAGGTTTGCGCACTTCAGCAACCTGGCCCCAAACAGTCACGGGGGAAGTACTCTCATCATGGATGGTACTTAGCATGTAGACATCCCTCTTGTCTGAAAATGTCAAAGCTAGCAGCTCCTCATTCCGCAAGGCACAGCACTGTCCCCTCTCAAGTTTTTTACAGACAAGCTCCCTTGGATAGCCTTTCCGGTTAGAACGGATTGTGCCACAAGCAACTGTGTCCACTCTAAACTATCCCTTGAACAACTGCACACCAGTGTAGAAGTTATCTACATACAAATGGTGACCTTTGTTGGACAGTCGTCTACCAAGATCCCACACAATTTTCTCAGTAACTCCAAAAGTGGGAGGACAACCAGGGGGGTCAATATTGGAATCCCTACCACTGTACACACGGAAACTATACACATATCCTGTCCTACTTTCAGACAGCATATACAATTTAATTCCATATCGTGCCCTTTTGCTAGGAATGTACTGCCTAAAAACCAAACAACCCTTAAAGAGGACCAAAGACTCGTCCACACTTATCTCTTTGCCTGGAACATAGACCTCCGAAAACCGATCTACAAAATGATCAAGGACAGGCCTAATCTTAGAAAGACGGTCAGAATCTGGGTGATCTCGTGGCAAGGCTAATGCATTGTCAACAAAATGCAGCATCCTAAGAAGAAGCAAATACCGATTACGACTCATGGTTGCAGGAAATATAGCTGTTGCCATCAAGGGACTAGTAGACCAATAAGAAGCCAGTGACGGCTTCCTTATCAACCCCATCAAAAAAGTAAAACCCCAAAACTTTTTTATCTCCTCCAAATTTCTGGGAATCCACTGGGCAGCTCTAGAGTGTGGCCTAAGTCTAGCAGCGTTGTCCCTCAAATGCTGCTCTGCATACAAATTAGTCTGCTCAACAATCTCTTCCAAAAACATATCATCCATGAATAACCCAAAGAAATTGATAGGCAAAAAGTTCTCTGTATTGGCGTTACACCCCGGGAGACCTGTAAAGGCAGGCAACTCTGGCTGCTCCATGTTTGGGGCAACCCAGACATCAGGTCTTATAACGGGAAACCTTTCAGCCCCAGGTTGCTGCACTATTGGCACATCAGTGTCCTCCTCTAAAACAGGCCCTTCATCTGCACTGAGTGTGGCTTCATCATCAGAAGATTCCCCTCCAACAGAAAAATCACTGCCAGAATCTCTCACTTCCTCCTCTGCCTCAGATGCGGAGTCCGTCTCATAATCATGATCAGACTGTGACTCAAAAAGCATACCAACCACCTGCTGAGCGGTCATCCTGCGGCTAGCCATGATCTCTCCTACTAAAATTAACTGGAGAAATTCACCACCACCAACCAGCACTGTGTAAGACAAGTAACAAAGTGTAGCTTTGTTAGTAAGAGTTATAAACTCAAAAACGATACCGCTCACTTGCCTGAAAAAGCTTGATTCACCAGCAACTACTCTGCACAGACACAGCAATCACCAATGATATCCCACTAAAAAGAAAGAAAGAAAGGCAAATTAGAAATAAGACAAAACAAATATCATTGTGCACAAATCTAAGGACAATTTCACACACAATCCTGCATTTAGTACACCCTCTACAAACATGTCATTCATGCATGGCAACAATACTCCTTTGGAGTAAATTGTTTTTACTTACCTAAAACATGCAACTGTGCAAACTGCAGGTCAACCACCACCAAAACCGCAAGGAGCCACAGCAAATAAAGCAAAAGCTTTGAACTAGAACAAAAAGAAGGAAAACATTTTTTATCACAAATGCAAATACTTCATCAGTTGACAAACACCCCACCATCAAACATTTAGAAATTGGTGCCTAAGTGGATTCTGCCATAGGGGCAGATGGGCCTACTAAAAAAATAGGCCTGTCTGCCCCAAGGAGGCCAGAAAATACCTTTAGTAGTGTGTCCCCATGGAGAGCGACCCTTGCCAAAAGGGACAGCCCTCAAACAAAAAAAAACAAAAAAACACACACAACACTATCCCTGGTGCCTAAGTGGCTTCTGCCCCCCTTGGGGGAAGATCAGCCTAAAAATAATAGGCTGATCTGTCTCCAAGGGGTGCAGAAATGGCCTCGGTACATGTGCCCCAAAGTGGGGGGCGACCCTTGCCCAAGGCCCCCCCCATCCACTAACACACACACACACACTATCCCTGGTGTCTAAGTGGCTTCAGGTGGGCCTAAAAAAATAGGCCCAGCTGCCCCCAGGGGGGGCAGAAACGGCCAACAGGTCAATGCTCCCCTTGGGGGGGCACCCCGTGACCAAGGGGACGCCCCCCACAAAAATAAACAAATACAAAAAATCCCTGGCATTCTAATGGTTTCTGCCCCCTTTGGGGGCAGATCAGCCTAAAAATAATAGGCTGATCTGTCTCCAAGGGGTGCAGAAATGGCCTTGGTACATGTGTCCCCAAAGTGGGGGGCGACCCTTGCCCATGCCCCCCATCCACTAACACACACACTATCCCTGGTGTCTAAGTGGCTTCTGCCCCCCCTTGGGGGCAGGTGGGCCTAAAAAAATAGGCCCACCTGCCCCCAGGGGGGGGCATAAATGGCCAACAGGTCAATGCCCCCCTTGGGGGGGTGCCCCGTGACCAAGGGGACGCGCCCCCACAAAAATAAACAAATACAAAAAAAACTGGCGTTCTAGTGGTTTCTGCCCCCCTTGGGGGCAGATCAGCCTAAAAATAATAGGCTGATCTGTCTCCAAGGGGTGCAGAAATGGCCTCGGTACATGTGCCCCCAAAGTGGGGGGCGATCCTTGCCCAAGGCCCCCCCCATCCACTAACACACACACACACACACTATCCCTGGTGTCTAAGTGGCTTCTGCCCCCCTTGGGGGCAGGTGGGCCTAAAAAAATAGGCCCATCTGCCCCCAGGGGGGGCAGAAATGGCCAACAGGTCAATGCCCCCCTTGGGGGGGCGCCCCGTGCCCAAGGGGATGCCCCCCCACAAAAATAAACACATAAAAAAAAATCCCTGGCGTTCTAGTGGTTTCTGCCCCCCTTGGGGCGGATCAGCCTAAAAATAATAGGCTGATCTGCCCCCTAGGGGGGCAGAAATGGCCCTAAAAGACATGCCCCCCAAAGGGGAGCGACCTTTGCCCAAGGGGCCGCCCCCCCATCCACTACACACACAATCCCTGGTGCCTAAGTGGCAAATGTCTTCCTGTGCGGCGAGAACCCCATAATGAAGTCAGCACGCGATTGCGCGCTGACGTCATTATGGGGGGTTGGGGGGCTCCGGGGTGGAAGGGGAAGGGCTTCCCCTTCCATCCCTGACTTTGGGGGGGGTGGGGGGAAGCACACAGAGGGAGCGAGAGCACTCCCTCTGGGCTGTGTGCTGAGGACGTAATGGTTACGTCCTCGGCACAGCAGCACTGTGCCGCAGGACGTAACCATTACGTCTGCGGCACAGAACGGGTTAAACAGGAACCTTGTAAACATAAGGTTTATTCATACATTAAACTCTGTAGCCTTGCCAAACCTCCACTGGAACGGTCTACTATCAAACTCCTCGAATAAACTTTGACAATATTTATCACGTTTTCTTTAAAATAGACTTCAAGGGTAATTTTACCTCACAGGAGTTTCTGCTCTGAAGTGCACTCTCTCTCCACACAGCTGATTCCTGTCAGACCTCAGTTGAAGTGCGAAGCTTCCAGCTGGTGAGCTCGTAACCTAGCAACCAACCGATTGCAAGACTAGAACTGTAACTAACCTTCAGGACTCACAACGGCCATCTTGAATCTTCTCTTCTTGATTCTTCCTTTGAAATAAGCGCAAGATTACTCTGCAAACCTTCTTTCAGTTTGGGCTTTGCTGTCTCCACTGAGGATATCTCTTTGCTTTTCTCAAGCATTTCTTTGATTTGATTTGGCAAGTTTGTGTGGTCATGACAGTACTCCCCCTCAAGGAACAGTTCTCCAATTTAGGTTTGCTTGGGTAGGTTCTATGAAAGTTTCTCACTAATATTGAAGCATGTACATACTCGTGTGGCTCCCAGGATCGTTGCTCTGGATCATAACCTTTCCAATCAAATAAAGCTTGCCATTACGGATTTTGGAATCTAAGATTTGATTGTCCTTATACTCTCCTGCAGAGCTAAGGATAGGACTTGGATGGGAGTTTGACATAAATTTGGAGGACTGTTCTTTAACAAGGAGACATGGAAAACAGGATGTATCTTTAGATGAGCTGGCAACTGCAATTTAACTGCCACTGGATTGATCATCTTGTCAACTTTAAATGGGCCTATAAATTGTGGCTGAAATTTGCAATTTCCTTTGAGACGTAAATGACGAGTGGATAACCAAACTTTGTCTCCTTTTGAATAAATGGGGCTCTCTCTTCTTTTTCTATCAGCCTGAGTCTTATATGAATCTTTTGCTTGAATGATGTTTTTTCTAGCCCTAACTAACGTGGTCTGCAAATCCCTCACCATCTTTTCTATTGCAGGCACTGAATCATCTTCTTTACCCAACATTACATTAGGATGACCATGGTTCAGATAAAAGGGGGTGAACCCAGGGGTGGAATGAACAGCATTATTTTAAGCAAATTCAGCTGCCCACATCAACTCGGGCCATTCCTTCTCTTGATCAAATAAATTGAGTCTTAAATACTGTTCTAACTCTTGATTCAATCTCTCTGTTTGCCCATCGGTTTCAGGATGGTAACTGGTAGAGTAACGAGAATCAATTCCTAATCTTTTACTAAAGGCCTTCCAAAAGCGAGAAACAAATTGGGACCCCCTGTCTGAAACTAGAATTTTTGGGATACCATGGGTGCGTACTATGTGTTGTGTAAACAACTGTGCAATCTGTGGGGCTCGAGGGATTTCTTTCAAAGGAATGAAATGCGCCATTTTAGTGAAAGTGTCTACAAAAACTAGGATAGCGTTAAAACCTTGGCTACTAGGGAGGTCCACTATAAGATCCATAGTAACAGTATGCCAGGCATGGGGTGCAGTGGGCAAAGGTCTTACCAGACCTTGTGAAGCTGTTCTATTTGATTTCCCTCTTTGACATTTGTCACAAGTTGACACATATTGTCTTATCTGAGTTTTCATTTTTGGCCACCAAAATTCTCGTTGTATCACATTTTGAGTTTTTTTTATTCCTTTGTGTCCAGCCAATTGATCATCATGATAAGCCTGAATATTTTTTTCTTGCAACTCCACAGTCGGAACATACAGTGCACCTTTAAAGTATGGCAAACCATTTTTGATTTCTCTTCCTTGGCCTTCTTTGGACCACTTCAGCATTCCTTCGAATGTCAAGTTTTCTTGAATTTCTTTGGTTAAATCTTCATACAATATGGCAGATATGAACTTCTCTTGTGGAATAATCAATTCTTTTTCTGGAGGCTCTTTAACTGCACCGGTATCAATTCGAGATAGAGCATCTGCCTTCCCATTTACTTTTCCTGGTCTGAAAGTGATAACAAAATCAAAGTCTGCAAAATATAGGGACCAACGCAGTTGCCTAGCTGTTAGAGTTCAAGATGATTTTAAAAACTGTACATTTCGGTGGTCCGTATAAACGGTCACTTTATGCTTAGCTCCCAAAATGTAATGCCTCCACTCACGAAAAGTTTCTTTGACTGCCAATAGCTCCTTATCCACAATTGAATAATTTATCTCTGGTGGTGTTAATTTTCGAGAGAAATAGGCCACTGAATGTAATTGGCCTGTATCTTTATGACGCTGGGAAAGGATACCTCCTATGGCAACATCTGAAGCATCTGCCTCCACATAATATGGCTCATCCGGATTGAGGTGGAGCAAGATTGGAGCTGAGACGAAGGAATTCTTCCAAAAATTAAAAGCATTTTCAGCTTCTTTTGTCCACTCAAACTTCACTCCTTTCTTCAACAATCGAGTAATGGGTGTAACTGTTTGAGAAAAATTGGATATGAATCTTCAATAAAAATTAGCGAACCCCAAGAAACTCTGGATCTCTTTGACTTTGCAAGGAGAAGTCCAATGTTGCACTGTCTTTATCTTGGTAGGATCCATACTAACTCCTTCTGGTGACAAAATGAATCCTAAGAACTCAACTCATTCCACATGAAATGCACACTTCTCCAATTTTACATAGAGATGGTTTTCTTGCAACCTTGTGAGGATGGATCGAACATGGGAAATGTGCTCCAGTAGATTGTCGGGAAAGATTAAAAAAATGTCATCTATATAAACCACGGCAATCCGGTCAAGGAATTCTCGTAATATATCATTAACGAAATGCTGGAAGGCAGCGGGAGCATTGCATCACCCATAAGGCATCACTTGATATAGAAATAATCCGTATCAAGTCCGAAAAGCGATTTTCCATTCATCCCCTGAAGCCACTCGTATCAAATGATATGCTCCTCGCAGGTCCAATTTGGTGTAGATTCTAGCATGCTTTACTTGATCTAATAAAACTGACACTAAAGGCAGTAGGTATCGATTCTTGAAGGTAACCTGATTGAGGGCTCGATAATCAATGCAAGGACGAATAAAACCATTAGCAAGATATTGATCCAAATACTCCTTTAAATGTTGGTTCTCTGCTTCGGTCAATGCGTATATTCTGCTACATGGCAATATCGCACCTGGCTCTAGTTCAATTTTGCAGTCGTAGGGTCGATGAGGTGGCAATTTCTCAGCCTCCTTTTCATCAAAAACGGCAACTAAATCCTCATATTCTTTTGGGATTTCTGTTGTTTTTAGTGCACAGATAATTGAAGAGTGTGATGATAAACAGGCCGCTTTGGACTTGGTGGACACTTCCACTCCATCATGAAAGCAATTCTCTTTGCAGTAAGAGGAATTCATCTTGATCGTTCTCTTGTTCCAATTAATTTGTGGATTATGTTCTGTAAGCCAGGGCAGACCCAAAATGAGTTGAAATTGTGGAGCATCTATCAAATAAAAAATTATCTGCTCCTGATGCCCACCAAAACCCTGCATCTGAATTGGTTCGGTCTCATGGGAAATGGGTCCTGAAGAAAGATTGGTTCCATCCACAGCTCTTACTACTTCCAAAGTAGATTTCTTAATAAATCGAATACCCATTTTACGAGCGTATTTGATATCACAGAAGTTGCCCGTAGCTCCAGAGTCTATCATAACTGAGATCCCTTGAATTTCCTTCTCAAGGGTCTTAACTGATACTGTTTCTACTAAATGTGGTGCTGCGGTTTGTAAGGTATTTGCCACTCGTTGATCTAAAGGAGTTGTCTTGGGTTCTGCTTTCATCAGGGCAACTCCCTCTACTGATGAAGCTGGCCTTTTCCCAACTGAAGAGCTTTGGGTTTCTTGGGACAGTTTTTACCAAAATGCCCAGATGCACCACAATATAAACATAGTTGATTCACTCTTGTTTTCTCTTTTTCTTCCTTAGATAAAGGACCTCGGATGGAACCAATTTGCAGTGGTTCTTCTATCGTTATCCCTTCTCCGGCTCTCGTATGATCATTTCTTACACGATCAGTTCTCAGGGGAAATGGTCGATATTCTCTTCTCTTTTCTGCTCTTCGTTCGGTTAACCGGTGGTCAATCTGTAACACAAGATCAATTAACTCTGAAACTTCGGTGGGTCTATTTGGAACTTGTGCTAAGGCATCTTTCAATTCATCTCTCAGTCCACGATAAAATATGCCAGCTCTTTTTTACTCCGGCCAGGCAGTCTCTACAATGAGTTTATTGAAATGAGCCAGATAGGCTACTAGATATTTATTACCTTGCCTGATTTCCAATAGTTCATTGTCAGTAGCTTGAGCTGCAGTTCGCCGATCAAATATTCTTAAGAACTCTCCCTTGAAATTTAGGAAATTATATAAAACAGGATCATTTCTGAAAATTATTGGCGGCCGCATCACCTGTCAGATAGGACAATATAAATGCCACTTTGGATTGGTCTTCGGAAAAAATGACTGGTCTACATTAAAAATGCAATGAGCATTGGGTCAGAAAAATCTGCGCCTTATTTGGATCCCCACCGAAGCGCTCGGGTTGAGCCAAAGGAATAATAGGGGAAACCGCATGAATTACTTGAGTGGATATACCTGCAGACTGTGAAGGGCTAGGGATTTGTGAAAACACAGATTTATTTGATTTAGCGGTGTTCCCTAACTCATTTATTCGCTGTTTTATTTGGACTGTTTCTTCTATGGTGTTATTTAATTGTTTCTGTAACCCTTCCAAAATGGTGGCTAATGCTTTTATATCAATTCCTTCTGCCATTCTGCTCAGGAGGAAATCAGTTTTTTCCCTAAAATTAGGGTGAAGGCACTTCAATCTGTCAGGATACTTCAATTCGATTTCCTCAGAAGCAGAAGATAACTCCTCAGTCCCGACCCGTTCTACTCACAACAAATTTTAATCCTTCGTGCTGAGTACCCCGGAGGGGAAAAAAGAGGAATGGGATTGTAGAGAGACTGCTACAGAGATGATGAAAGTCAGTACTCAGTCTGCCTCTTCACGTCTAAGATTGGATGCAGCACCTGCAAGAGTCACAGTCGCAATTACTAGGGACATACAACATCAGTTTTACACGTTCTACTCTTAACACTTAATTCTCTTTAATTCTATCATTTCTTCACTCACCATTAGTTCTCTGTTGCCTTGCTTCTCTATATGAATGATAAGCTCTTCTTAAAAATGCTTATTACTGATTCTGGAATAACTTCTCAACCTTTGTTAGAGATTGGTTTTATGTTGGAATATATATATATATACATATATATAGTTGGTGATAATGCGGTATTTGTAAATACTTGCTTGTTAAAGTTCGTTTTTCTTTTGACTTTGGTATCTTAAACAGGAACCTTGTAAAACATAAGGTTTATTCATACATTAAACTCTGTAGCCTTGCCAAACCTCCACTGGAACTGTCTACTATCAAACTCCTCGAATAAACCTTAACAATATTTATCACGTTTTCTGTAAAATAGTCTTCAAGGGTAATTTTACCTCACAGGAGTTTCTGCTCTGAAGCGCACTCTCTCTCCACACACCTTATTCCTGTCAGACCTCAGTTGAAGTGCGAAGCTTCCAGCTGGTGAGCTCGTAACCTAGCAACCAACCGATTGCAAGACTAGAACTGTAACTAACCTACAGGACTCATGACGGCCATCTTGAATCTTCTCTTCTTGATTCTTCCTTTGAAATAAGCGCAAGATTACTCTGCAAACCTTCCAGTTTGGGCTTTGCCTTCTCCACTGAGGATATCTTTTTGCTTTTCTCAAGCATTTCTTTGATTTGATTTGGCAAGTTTGTGTGGTCATGACACCAGCATGCATACTCATCAAAACACAAGAGTGGACATGGCAAACATAAGCACCACACATCCCACAAGCACTCACACAAGCACCATTCCCATGCAGACACAGCAACATCCACTGCCTCCACTGTGTCCCCCTCCTCCACGTCCTCCTCCCTGACCTGTCTGGTTTCCACTCACACCCACATGCACTACATCCTCAGCCACTACCTCCATCACCAGCACGCCCATCACCACACACCGCTCATGTGCAATCACCACCCCCACTGCCATTTACACATCCCCAGTGTCCTCTCCCAGTGTGTCTGTTAGCCCTCCTCCCAAAGTACACAAACGCAGGCACACACCCACCCAACAGCCATCCACCTCACTACAGCTTCCGGCCCATGCACCTTCACCCAAATTCAGCAAACGTACACCTCCTACAACCACTACCTCTTCCTCCACTCCCAAACACCCTCCATCTTCCCATCCCAGTGTGTCTAAGAAGCTTTGCCTAGCTAACATTGAGCTCTTCCCTACACCTCCCCCCGTCCTTCCCGTAGGGCCAGGCTTTCCAGGTCCCAGCCCAGCACCTCAGCCACCAAATCCCCAGTGTTGGACTTTTGCTTTTGCAGGGTCATCCCCAGACTTTTTTGCCTCCTGCCTCCTATATTTTTCTGACATGTTGCTGTTGGCTTTTCAACTCTGAGCACTTTACCACTGCTAACCAGTGCTAAAGTGCATATGCTCTCCTGTTTAAATTGTATGTAAGTGGTTTAACCATGATTGGCATATTTGATTTACTAGTAAGTCCCTAGTAAGGTGCACTAGAGGTGCCAGGGCCTGTAAATCAAATGCTACTAGTGGGCCTGCAGCACTGGTTGTGCCACCCACATAAGTAGCTCTGTAATCATGTCTCAGACCTGCCACTGCAGTGTCTGTGTGTGTATTTTTACACTGTAAAGTCGACTTGGCAAGTGTACCCACTTGCCAGGCCTAAACCTTCCCTTTCCTTACATGTAAGGCACCCCTAAGGTATGCCCTAGGTAGCCCCAAGGGCAGGGTGCAGTGTATGGATAAGGTAGGACATATAGTAATGTGGTTTATATGTCCTGACAGTGAAATACTGCCAATTTCGTTTTCACTGTTGCAAGGTCTGTCTCTCTCATAGGATAATATGGGGGCTACCTTTAAATATGATTAAAGTGTAGATTCCCCTAGAGAAGAGATGGACAGGTGGAGTTTGGGATCCCTGAACTCACAATTTAAAAATGCATCTTTTAGTAAAGTTGATTTTGAGATTGTGAGTTTGGAAATGCCACTTTTAGAAAGTGATCATTTTCTTGCTTAAACCATTCTGTGACTCTGCCTTGTTTGTGGATTCCCTGTCTGGGTCAGTTGACAGTTGGGTTGTTTTTCACCTCACACCAGACAGTGACACAAAGGGAGCTGGGGTGTGATCTGCATTCCTGATTAGCCATCTCTGCTAGGAGGGAGGGGTGGAGTGGTCACTCTCATCTGAAAGGACTGTGCCTGCCTCTGACAATGCTGTCTCCAACCCCCTGGTGTGTGTCTGAGGCCTTGCCTGGGCAAGGCAGGATTTCACAAGAAGGTGTGAGTCCCCTTTGAAGGAAGGTGACTTCAAAGACTAAAATGGGTATAAGAAGGGCACCCAAACTTACAAACTTTAGAAACACTTCTGGAATCAAGGGGAACCTCTGCCTGGAGAAGAGCTGATCGCTGAGGAACAAGTGCTGCCCTGCCTGTGACTGTGCTTTGTGGAGCTTTCCTGCAGTGCTGCTTCTGCCAGAGTAAGAGGGCAAAGACTGGACTTTGTGTGCCTTCCATCTTGAAGAAGAAATCTCCAAGGGCTTGATGTAGAGCTTGCCTCCTGTTGTTGAAGTCTCAGGGATAGCAAAGACTTCTTCCTGCCAGCACCTGGAGTCTCTGGAGAGACCCCTACTCTGCTCTGTGGTGCCCTTCCAGTTCCTGGGACCCTGAAAGGAGAGGCTGGCAGCCCAAGGACAAAAATACACGCACGAGCGCCGTGCGGAGAAAAGATCGACGCGAATCCGATCGCGGCTGAGAAAACGACGCGACGCCGGCTCCGCAGCTGAGAAACGACGCCGCAGGAAACGCGACCGGAGAATCGACGCCCGGAGCAGGAGAAACGACGCGCAGCATCGCTGACGAAGGCTGAGAGATCGCAACCTGCGCCGCGGGACTTTCGGACCGTCGCGTGGCTGGCTGTTTCGTCGCGCATCGCCGTGCCGAGTTGTTTTCGACGCATATAACCGTGCAGGGTTATTTTCGACGCGCACAACCCGTGCGGGGTTATTTTTGACGCAAACCAGGTACATTTACACGCTAGCAGCGCTAGTGTGTTGTTACAACTACCTAAAGACTCTTTTTATTTTAAACCTTTAAAAAATCATAACTTGACTTGTGTATGTTGGATTTTTGTCGTTTTGGTCTTGTTTTGTCTAGATAAATATTTCCTATTTTTCTAAACTGGTGTTGTGTCATTTTGTAGTGTTTTCATTAAGTTACTGTGTGTGTTGGTACAAATACTTTACGCCCAGCACTCTGAGGTTAAGCCTACTGCTCTGCCAAGCTACCAAGGGGGTAAGCAGGGGTTAGCTGAGGGTGATTCTCTTTTATCCTAACTAGAGTGAGGGTCCTTGCTTGAACAGGGGGTAACCTGACTGTCAACCAAAGACCCCATTTCTAACATTGGTGACCAGCGGTCGGGATTTGGACTTGTATTTGTACTTGACATACAGTAATTAAGTGTACACTACTGTTTTGATCTCAGACCACTACGTGACCACATACTACTTGTCTTGTGATTCGGCTTTTTGTTCTCTGATGTCCTCCTGGAAGTATTGCTAATATTTTTGGACTTTGGTTTTTGGTTGTGAAGCCTTTGCAGAAATGGAAGTCAATTTCTGGCACCTATCTATGTATAAAAAGTGGCAGCTTAAAGCATTCTGCATGGAAAGGGGACTGGCTGTGAACAAGGAATCCAGAAGGGAGGATCTTGAGTCAGCCCTGTTTCAGGATGAATTGAAACGTTGTCAGGCAACACCACCAAATGAGTCTGAGGAGGATAACTACTCTGAGGAGGAGGACTACTCCAAAGAGGAGGGCAGTGGCCCTGAGGAGGGAACAGAAAGAGATGATAGGCTCCTAGCTCGAATCCGGAGTCTGGAAGAGCTAGAGGCAGAGCTTAAGAGGGCCGAGGAGAAGAGAGCCTTAGTCCTGGCAGAAAGGAGGAGGGACTTAGAGATTAAAAAAAATGATTTATGCTTACGAGCTTAAATTGAAAGAGCTGGAAGTCATGAGGGCTGAGTCCAGCTGGAATGGTGGCAGCAACAATTGTATATCCAGTGATGTTGCAGAAGTACACATGCCCAGAGAGGTGGTGCCCTACTTGAAGGAGGGAGTTAACACACGCCAGGAGGTTCAGGGGTATGAGGTAGCTCCAGTGATGCACAGGGTCTCTGAGGTGGATTGGGGAACTGGCATGGGGAGTCATATTCCTACTGGTGGGAGGGACACTCTACTGACTCTAGTTGAGAGTGACAGGGAGAGGGGTTCCCCCCAGGTAGAAGTCCTGGTTATGGAGTGTGAAGACATCCCAGAAGAGTGTGGGTTGAGTGTCAGGGACAGTCAGGTACTGTCTCACCAGTCTCAGGAGGGTGATGTGGGGTGCTTTTTCAAAGCAGAGTCACTGGATGGTTGGGTGAAGGGTACTTTGGTTAATTCATGTGAGGGGCTGAGTGATGTAATTGCTGGAGAGCATATGTCTAGTCCTTATTTTCCAGAGCTATGCCAACACCAGGTGGAGTGTGAGTTCTCTGACCCCAGGGAGCTTACAATGGAGGCAGACTTCTGGGTGAGTACCAGAGAGTCTGAAGAGGCATTTGGGGGTGCTCCTGAGAGGAGTGGTCTAGGTAGTTCCCAACCAGGTGAGGTAGGGAAGGATTGTAGTGTCCCAGGTAGGTCCCAGTGTAGTGGGATGGGTGAGGGACCCCATGTCCAGTCTCAGAGGAGAGGGAATGGGGATGGGTTGAGGCCCAAGGTGCCCGAGATCCGGTCCCAGGTCCTGGAGGGTTCCCTGCGGGAACACCAGGAGGGGAGCCTAGCCTGTACCATAGGGCCATCTGTTGAGGGAGACCCCACAGTGTCAGGAGAACTTGGGGGGGCGGCTGTAGCCAGCGTCCCACCAGTTCTGGTGTCTGGCAGTACCACTCCTAGTGAGGGGGTGCAGAAGTCCAGACAGAGGGTTGCGAGGGGGTTGCGGACCCCAGTGGAGAACCTGGAGGGTCAGGGGTCAGCTCTGAGAGCAGAGCCCCCCATGAATGACCTTGGTGAGACCATTTCTGGGTTGGGGGGAATCCAGACTCTGTCAGATGGGCAGAGGTCAGGAGACCTGCGCCAGCCAGACTCTTGTGTGGCCCTTCGGGACAGTGTGTCCCTTGAGGGGGGTAAGTGTGCCCCCCTGGAAGTCCTGGTGTGCCAGGCAATGGTTCAACCGCAGGGTGGTGACTCTGGGTTGAATGATCAGGTTCAGGGGGTAAACTCTGACCTGATGGGGGGTAAGTGTGCTCCCAAAGAAGTCCTGGTGTGCCAGGCAGTGGTTCAACCGCAGGGTGGTGACTCTGGGTTGAATAATCAGGTTCAGGGGGTAAACTCTGACCTGATGGGGGGTAAGTGTGCTCCCAAGGAAGTCCTGGTGTGCCAGGCAGTGGTTCAACCGCAGGGTGGTGACCCTGGGTTGGATGACCAGGTCCAGAGGGTAAACTCTGACCTGGTAGGGGGTAGGTATGCCCCCCAAGAAGTCCTGGTTTGCCAGGCAGTGATCCAGTCTGTGGGTACAGGCCCTGGATTGGGAGGCCAGGTTAAGGGTGTCCCCCCTGACCTGGAGGAAGGGGCTACTGCTAACAGTGCCCCTACCATGTTGTCTTCTGGGGGGGCCGCTCCTAGTTGGGTGGTTCAGGACCCCAGAAGAGAGGGCAGGGGGAGGGAAGCCTCACCCCTGGCCCTGGTCCAACCTGAAGGTACAGACCCCAGGTTGGAGGATCAGTTGCAGGTTAACATCCCTGCACTGAGGGAAGAATTGTGCAGGACTGCTTCTACAAGCACCCTGACAGTTTTTGACTCTGGGGGTGCCGCTTCTGCAGGGAGGGTACAGAGCCCCAGAGGGGAGGACCAGGGTCAGGTTGTCATCCCTGACCTGGTGGAAGAGAGAGTGGTCAAAGGGTGCCAGGCACCTGGGGCTACCACCCCCCACTCTCCACATTCACAGTGGTTAGAGAGGCCTGAGGTCGGGCTCTCATCCCTGACAGTTGTCTGGGGCCACTGTGGCTTGCTGTCCTGGTGGACAGAGTTGCCCCTGGGGGGGGAAGGACGAGAGTCACCCCCCAGGGGTGGAGTGGGCAACACCATTGTGTTGGCCCTGGTGGTACTATCTGCCCATTGCAATACATCTGTGAGCAAAGTAAAGTTAGGTGTTGCACAGATGGTGTCTGTAGATGTGGAGAAGGGTTCCCCATGGGTTAGCTTAGTGGGCCCTGAGAGTATGGACAGAGGGATCCAACTGGAGTCAGGAAGGCGTAGAACTGGAGCATGCCCCTGCTGTTGTGGGCCTGGGTCCCTGTTCTATCGCCCCAATCAGGGAAGTACATCAAGGTATTGATTGTTCTCCCCTGGCTTTAGGCTGGTAGGGGGTCGTGTTGGACTTTTGCTTTTGCAGGGTCATCCCCAGACTTTTTTGCCTCCTGCCTCCTATATTTTTCTGACATGTTGCTGTTGGCTTTTCAACTCTGAGCACTTTACCACTGCTAACCAGTGCTAAAGTGCATATGCTCTCCTGTTTAAATTGTATGTAAGTGGTTTATCCATGATTGGCATATTTGATTTACTAGTAAGTCCCTAGTAAGGTGCACTAGAGGTGCCAGGGCCTGTAAATCAAATGCTACTAGTGGGCCTGCAGCACTGGTTGTGCCACCCACATAAGTAGCTCTGTAATCATGTCTCAGACCTGCCACTGCAGTGTCTGTGTGTGTATTTTTACACTGTAAAGTCGACTTGGCAAGTGTACCCACTTGCCAGGCCTAAACCTTCCCTTTCCTTACATGTAAGGCACCCCTAAGGTATGCCCTAGGTAGCCGCAAGGGCAGGGTGCAGTGTATGGATAAGGTAGGACATATAGTAATGTGGTTTATATGTCCTGACAGTGAAATACTGCCAATTTCGTTTTCACTGTTGCAAGGTCTGTCTCTCTCATAGGATAATATGGGGGCTACCTTTAAATATGATTAAAGTGCAGATTCCCCTAGAGAAGAGATGGACAGGTGGAGTTTGGGATCCCTGAACTCACAATTTAAAAATGCATCTTTTAGTAAAGTTGATTTTGAGATTGTGAGTTTGGAAATGCCACTTTTAGAAAGTGAGCATTTTCTTGCTTAAACCATTCTGTGACTCTGCCTTGTTTGTGGATTCCCTGTCTGGGTCAGTTGACAGTTGGGTTGTTTTTCACCTCACACCAGACAGTGACACAAAGGGAGCTGGGGTGTGATCTGCATTCCTGATAAGCCATCTCTGCTAGGAGGGAGGGGTGGAGTGGTCACTCTCATCTGAAAGGACTGTGCCTGCCTCTGACAATGCTGTCTCCAACCCCCTGGTGTGTGTCTGAGGCCTTGCCTGGGCAAGGCAGGATTTCACAAGAAGGTGTGAGTCCCCTTTGAAGGAAGGTGACTTCAAAGACTAAAATGGGTATAAGAAGGGCACCCAAACTTACAAACTTTAGAAACACTTCTGGAATCAAGGGGAACCTCTGCCTGGAGAAGAGCTGATCGCTGAGGAACAAGTGCTGCCCTGCCTGTGACTGTGCTTTGTGGAGCTTTCCTGCAGTGCTGCTTCTGCCAGAGTAAGAGGGCAAAGACTGGACTTTGTGTGCCTTCCATCTTGAAGAAGAAATCTCCAAGGGCTTGATGTAGAGCTTGCCTCCTGTTGTTGAAGTCTCAGGGATAGCAAAGACTTCTTCCTGCCAGCACCTGGAGTCTCTGGAGAGACCCCTACTCTGCTCTGTGGTGCCCTTCCAGTTCCTGGGACCCTGAAAGGAGAGGCTGGCAGCCCAAGGACAAAAATACACGCACCGAGCGCCGTGCGGAGAAAAGATCGACGCGAATCCGATCGCGGCTGAGAAAACGACGCGACGCCGGCTCCGCAGCTGAGAAACGACGCCGCAGGAAACGCGACCGGAGAATCGACGCCCGGAGCAGGAGAAACGACGCGCAGCATCGCTGACGAAGGCTGAGAGATCGCAACCTGCGCCGCGGGACTTTCGGACCGTCGCGTGGCTGGCTGTTTCGACGCGCATCGCCGTGCTGAGTTGTTTTCGACGCATATAACCGTGCAGGGTTATTTTCGACGCGCACAGCCCGTGCGGGGTTATTTTTGACGCAAACCAGGTACATTTACACGCTAGCAGCGCTAGTGTGTTGTTACAACTACCTAAAGACTCTTTTTATTTTAAACCTTTAAAAAATCATAACTTGACTTGTGTATGTTGGATTTTTGTCGTTTTGGTCTTGTTTTGTCTAGATAAATATTTCCTATTTTTCTAAACTGGTGTTGTGTCATTTTGTAGTGTTTTCATTAAGTTACTGTGTGTGTTGGTACAAATACTTTACGCCCAGCACTCTGAGGTTAAGCCTACTGCTCTGCCAAGCTACCAAGGGGGTAAGCAGGGGTTAGCTGAGGGTGATTCTCTTTTATCCTAACTAGAGTGAGGGTCCTTGCTTGAACAGGGGGTAACCTGACTGTCAACCAAAGACCCCATTTCTAACACCCAGGCACAGTGGTGCCAGCAACTGCGGTGTCATCGAGTGCGCCACCCATCAGGGCTGCCAGGGTGCCACCTAGCGAGGCCAAGGACATTCCGCCACCTGCCAAGGTGAAGAAGGTGCCCACATCCCGGAGGGAGAAGCCACACCAGCAGCCACCAAGGGCTCCTCCAAAACAAAAGGGGACAGTGGCAAGACACCTGCGGCACCATCAAAGGTGAGGAAGGGACACAAGCTGAAGAGCAGGTCAGGACAGGGCACGGTGGCTCCGACTGAGGGACTAGAGGCACCCCTTCTGTCAACCACTACACCAACCTGTACGGCGGCGAACACCGTGAACACCGCCACATGCACAGCCACCTGCACCGCCACCAGCACCGCCACCTGCACATCTGCAGCCTTAGCACCAGTCCCCAGCATCTTCTCCAGTGGGCAGCCGTCCGAGGCTGCAGGAGATGTCCTGCTGTGTCCATCAACAGGTGCTGACACATGCACCACCGCCAGCACCTCCGCCACAGACACCGCCGCAAGCACTGCCACCAGCCCTGCGATGTGCTCCGACAGTGGCACAACAGCTGACATGGCTACCATCCATAGGGGGCAGCCGTCCGAGGCTGGAGGAGACTTCCTGGACCCTGCCCAGCTTCTATGAGGCATGACTCTCATTACTGTTTGCAGCTGCAGGTGGAAGGTGAAGCCGCAGCAGGGTGGGGGTATGTCTCTGCCTCCATGGCGTATCATGCTACCTGTTCCTAGGCAATCTCGTGACACACACACCCATGTGAGGTAATGGGACCAGCCACACTGCATGTGGAGCACTCTGGGCACCAAGCCCCCTCCAGAACCAGTGGAGAAAGGCATCCACTACCTCAGTCCTTGGCAGGATGAAGCACTCTGGGAACCAAGCCCCCTCCAGAACCAGTGGAGAATCACATCCACTACCTCTGTCCTTGTCAGGATGAAGCACTCTAGGCACAAAACCCCCTCCAGAACCAGTGGAGAATCACATCCACTACCTCAGTCCTTGGCAGGATGAAGCACTCTGTGCACAATGCCTCCTCCAGAACCAGTGGAGAAAGGCATCCACTACCTCAATCCTTGGCAGGATGAAGCACTCTGGGCACAATGCCCCCCCCCAGAACCAGTGGAGACTGGTATCCACCTGAGAGACTGTGGCTTTGCACTCCCCAGGATAAAGCAGTGGGCAAACCACCCACTGAAAGACTTGAGAGACTGTGGCTTTGCACTCCCCAGGATAAAGCAGTGGGCAAGCCACCCACTGGAGAGACTTGAGAGTCTGTGGCTTTGCACTCCCCAGGATAAAGCAGTGGGCAAACCACCCACTGGAGAGACTTGAGAGACTGTGGCTTTGCACTCCCCCGGATAAAACAGTGGACAAACCACTCACTGGAGAGACTTGAGAGACTGTGGCATTGCACTCCCCAGGATACAGCAATGGGCTTGGAGCCCCCTTGTGCAGCAGTGGCGTTGTGTGTTCACCGGCCGAGGTGCCCCCCTCCCCTTCCCCCTGAGGTGCCTGTTTCATTTCGATCTGATGCCCCTGCAGTGTTCTCTCCGTTTTGAGTCAGGTATCTTGTGTGGGCTTTACCCATGCATTTTGGGACCACTGGTCCACGGACAATGATTGGAACACTATCCGGACTTGTTTAGTTGGTGTACTTTTTTGTATATAATGATTTTTGAACTTTCACTATCTGATTTTTCTTGATTACACTTGTTACAATCATTTCCTTTTGTCCTTGCGTTCTTCCAGGGTGTGAGGGGGTGTATATGTAGTGTTGCTGCATGTATTTGTGTGTATGGTGTTGTGGGTGAGGGTGGGGGTGGGGGTTTTGCGTGTTGCAGGTGTGTGTCACTCTCTTTTCCCTCCCCCTGTGTTGTAGGTACAGTACTCACCGTGGTCGTCGTCGGCGTCTGTCCTGCTCCTGATACAGCAGGAGGAAGACCAGCATGGGCAGGACATGTAACTCGGGCTCCATGGTGTCCTGGTTCCTCGTTGGGTGTCGAGAGGTCAGTGGTTTCCCTTCTGTGTACTGTTTCCACCGTGCTGTTGATAGCGTTGGTTCCGCCCCGGAAAAGGTGACAGATAGGCGTGTTGGAATACAGTGGGCAGTACTTTGTCCTCCGTCTGTCTGATGGCGGTTACTGCCACGGTGTTTGTTTCTACCGCCGTGGCGGTCAGAGTGTTAAAGTGGCTCCCTATGTTGGCGGTTTCCGCCTTGGTCGTGATTCCATTTTTTTTTCCTCCGGCCTGTTGGGGGTATTACCGCTGCTTTAACACTGACCGCCAGGGTTGTAATGAGGGCCTTACTATCTAAAGTCTGTTAATGACAGCACAATGTCATTTCTTGTCATGAGAGATAAAATATGCCTTTTAAATAAAGGTAATTTGATATCAAGTAGTGAAAGTATGAATTAAAAAATTCTCTAGGTCTGTGCAGAGCTCGCAGAGTTTTGCTCTGTGGAATTCAGCAGAGTGGCAAAAACAGTCTGCAAGATTTGTGGAAATCCGCAAGTGGGTTGAGGTGCTCGTCTGCCCGTTCACGCTGCTTTTTTACATTGAGTAGCATGATATGGCTTTCAAAAGTCAAAAATCAGTGTGAACGGCATGACAAGGTTCACAGGAGTGCAGCCATTATGTTTTACCTGCTTTTCCTGTCCTTGCATGGTGCTGATGCTGCCAAGGGGTGCTGCTGGGCCCGATTTTTTCAGAGGTGGAGTTGATTGCACTTCTTTTTCATGTGCAGTGCCATCTCCCCTTCATACTGGCAGCAGGTGGCAGGCCTGGGAGGGTGTACACCCATCTGGGGTGTCAGCTGATGTGGAGGAGGGTACACCAGAACACTGGGCTCTGGTGCACCCAGCAGAACTTGATGCAGTGCTAAGCCAATATCCCCAACAGGGAGCAGATCCTTCTTGACCTGCTGGGTGTCGAGTTTGCAGGGCTCAGTGAGCAATTATTTATTTGTTGTTTTCAGCAATGCTAATATTATTTTTTCAAATAGCATGCTGCTCACACTCAGAGCTAAGTTAAGTTCATGTTACAAAAATTATGGGATCAAGATTAAGCTTGCCAGGTATCAGCACTACCTAATCATACTTGTGCCGCTATTTAACAAGTCATGCAGTCTCCTCTATCCTGTCATTAACATAGTGGGAGTAGTAAAGTGTGTTAGTGCTCTCTGTACCCTTCTTTATGTAGTGCATAGAAAGTCGCAGGCAATCTTCTAGTGATGTTATGTGTAGTATGCATCTATGTGTTGAAAAAAAGGGAGACTGAGTTGGCCCATCAAAAGGGGTTGCGAAGGAGATGAGAACGAAGCAAAGATAATGTGTTGCAATGCATTAGTAGCTCCATATGAAGTTTGGAAACTTGGAGCAGGGCTTAGTTTTAGGAAATTAGGAATAGGAGAACTCAATACTAGTACTAAGGGCAATCTGCATTAGAAAAGTACAATGTTACTGTACTTGCCTTTGCCTGTAACACAAATCTAATTTTGTATCTTCTTTATTGCTTACATCTGCTTACAAGGGCAAGAAGAGGACTTCAGAGGTGGATCAGGGAGCCTGGGGCACCACCACTACTTCCGTATCCACAGCTGACAGATCTCCTGCCACTATTATTATTATTTCTCTAACTTTTACCTCTTCCCCGCTTAGAATTATTTTCCTCTTTTTTTTAACTTCTCTTCATTCTATATATTTGTTAAATTCTTGGTACTCCTGCGTTATCCTAGTCTTTTCTATATTTTATGTTTCTACAGCTGACTTTCTCCTGTATGTGCTAGTCTGTAGCTTTCTTCTGGTTTGTTAGTAAGCTTTCCCTCTCCCCTTACATATCTTGTGGACTGGTATTGTAAGACTAAGAGCCAATTTTAGGACAGGTCTTCTACTGCGAAGATTGCATGGCCAAGTAAGCTATTATTCTACTCATGTTTGTTGAGAAGGATTACTTTCTCTTACTCATGTTCAAACAGTAAAATGAGAGGGTGACCATGGTAATGGTGGACCCCCAATGTTGTACATTTTAATATCATCATTCTTTTATACAGTAGTATACCAGTAGTTTCGATGACAGTGAAGCATGGCTGGAAATTAGTATGAGGACGGTCTCATTGTATTTGCCAATGAAGACCACATGTCCTATTCCACCCCTTCATTGCACTTCAATGCTTAGAGTCATCATAGCTCTGCACCTCCATTATGAAAATATTTTGGTTGGCTTGAATACCTGGCTTTTCTAACATTGTCAACCAACAAAATGCTGAAAGTGATATTTTTGATAGAAGATACTGCTAAAAGAACTGTAGGGATGCTTTGCGGTTGTATTTTCTAAAAAATAATAATAATAATTGGAGGTGTATCTGGCATCTAAAATGTGTATTGTATGTTTAACTTTTTTCTAGCTGCATCGACCACTAACAGCACCAGTGTGCCAGATGCAGACAAAGAGACAGTTGGAAGGGGAGTCCCAGTGAAGGTAGGGATGGCTGGTAAGTCACATTGCTAGCTTATTGACAAATTAATTATACTTACTGAATTTGTTAAGCCAGGTAGGTAAACTACCCATCATCATTTATCACCTCCCTGCATTTCACCACCCGTGACCTAACTACAGCAAGTTTCAAATCACACTGCAGTGTTGGCTGTGCAATATGCATATGCTTCAGTTAATGCATCATTTATGAAGTTTTCAATATACTAACTGGAAATAAGCTGCGTTTCTCAGGGCCCACTGAGTCACCTCATAGTACTGCACTGCCTTACTGTCTTCCTATGTTCTGTCCCAGCCTACCCAAAAAATGAAGAAAAAAAAACATTCTTGTGATGTGTCACATTTTTCTGACCAAGTAACTGCATTTTCATTGCTTTCGCCACAGATTTATGCTTTTTCACATTTTTCACTTATGTCAGTCACCAAATAAAGTAACTGACAAAGTCAAAGCTTAGCATTATGATGGTCAGTGACAACCTTCTATTTCTTAGCAAAACATCTACCTGCCCTAATAACCTTAACACCCTGCAGTAGAATATATTTCTTGACTGTCAAGCGAAGGTATTTACTAAAATAATTTGCGTGTGGAGTGCGACACCAGGGAGTAAAGTGGAACTAAGTGCCTGATTTAGAGTTTGGTGTATGGGCTACTCTGTGAGGAACATGCCAAATAAAACCAATATCCAGTTCCTTTCCTTCTCACTGTTGACTTACCAAAAGTGAACTCTGCAACGGGCACTGGTGCACCCTACACTCTACAGCATTGCCTCTGGCTCAGCCGGCGACAATGGTGTAGTACTGTGTTTCCACCCTCTAACTCAGCTGGAAACTCATAATGAGGCCCACAGGCAAGCAGCCACACTGGCGGCATCCTGCCTGTTGGGACTTGGGTGGACAAAGTCATAATGACCCCCAAAGTGTTTAGTTAGATTTTTTTTTCTTCCACAAAATCCTTTAAAAGAAAAAATCACAGAGCTGTAGTCTGGTGTCATTCTGGCTTAGTTCCTTGCAGCCAGTCAGTGCTTTTTCGCGAGGTATGTATGGGGAAAACTTTGCCCTGACCCCAGGACCATCAAAAATTCCAATGGCTCTAGGGGACCAGGAATGTACTGCTACTATGCCATTATATATAAATAAGCGTTTGCTCTGAGTATTTTTTATAATTTGTAATATTCTTGATGTAGCTACTTTTGCTGGTCCACCATCTCAGCAGTAGATAGCAGGTCATATGTGGTTTGAATGGATGGAGGCTATCCAGACTGAATATCAGCGGCTGGTAGCTCTAGACGAGGAACAGCAGAGGCAGCTTCAACTGACCAGAGCCCCAGTACCTCTAGCCAGCTGCCAGTGCCTCCATCCAGACAGCAAAATCGCCAGTGCCACTGCCAAGTCACCCCTGCTACCACCCCCCACTCAGACCGTTTCCAACTCCTCATGCTTCCACAGCTGGTGCTCCTATGCTGTGCAGTGGTAAATCTTCAAAGGAGGTGAGAAGCCTCCAGTCCTGCACCTAAGCTATTTTTTATGCCCTTTTTTTTTTTTTTTTATTCATTGGTAGGGACTTATTATGGGTGGACAAGTTGGAAATTGGGAACAGAATGTAGTTTTCGTTGGACATTTTGGACATTTGGTCACTGTATTGGGACAGGATTGCTGGGGGAGAGGGGATGGCCAGTTGCGGGTTGAGAGGATGGGTTAACTTTTATTGTTTTGAAAAATTAAAGGAGTATTATTCTTTAACTTTATGCCTGAAATGGTTTACTTTACACTGCTGTCTTTTATCACCGCCAGTTTTTTTAATCCATTAATCAAGTATATACCAGTTAGTTATATTATACCCTTGTCATATTACTTTCTGTAAATATATTGACCACTAGGGGAGTACACTGTTGCCTATGCTGCCTACAACAACCTAGATAAACAATAATGTACATTAGAACAGACGTAAGTTGCAAACTAAACTAGTTCACTTCACTCAATACCATAGTTCTCTTACCTGCATAGATGAAGCGCTATCTGCCACCACTCACAATCTTCAAAAAACTTAGGTGGTCATTACAACCCTGGCGGACAGTGTTAAAGCGGCGGTAAGACCGCCAACAGGCCGGCGGTAAAAAAATTGAAATTATGACCGTGGCGGAAACCGCCAACAAAAACAACCACTTTAACACTCAGACCGCCATGGCGGTACAAACAAACAGCGTGGCGGTCACCGCCAACAGACAGGCGGGAGACAATGTACCGCCCACACTATTATGACAGGCCAATCTGCCACCTTTTCTGGGACGGATTCACCGCGGATAAAAACACGGCGGAAACAGGAATTTCGAAGGGAAAACGCTCACCTCTACACACCCCACGAGGAACGAGGACACCATGGAACCGGAACTCCAAATTCTACCTGCGATAGTCATCCTGCTCCTCTATCAGGAGCACGAACACCAGCGGCGAAGACCACGGTGAGTACTGCACCTTCGACACATGGGAGGGGGTAGGCAAAAAACAGGGACACACACACGCAACACCCCCAACCCCACCCTCACAGTTACACCCCCGAGTCCCCCGAAGAATGCAAAGACAAAAGGAAATGATTGTAACGATTGTAATCTATTAAAATCCAGTACTCCAAAATATATATACACTATAAACAAATATATACACCAATAATACAAGTCCAGGTATTGCACCATTTATAGTCCGTGGACCACTGGGCCCAAAATGCATGGGCGAGGCCCACACTCGATACCCGATCAAAACAGAGAGAACACTGCAGGGGCATCAGATAGAAATACAACAGGCACCTCAGGGGGAAGGGATGGGGGGCACCTCAGCCGGATGAGTGCACGATGCCAGATCCACTAGGGGGCTCAATACCCACTGATGTATCCTGGGGAGTGCAAAGCCACAGTCTCACAAGTCTCTACAGTGGGTGGTTTGCCCACTGTTCAATCCTGGGGAGTGCAAAGCCACAGTCTCTCAAGTCTCTACAGTGGGTGGGTTGCCCACTGTTCAGTCCTGGGGAGTGCAAAGGCACAGTCTTACAAGTCTCTACAGTGGGTGGTTTGCCCACTGTTCAATCCTGGGGAGTGCAAAGCCACAGTCTCACAAGTCTCTACAGTGGGTGGTTTGCCCACTGTTCAATCCTGGGGAGTGCAAAGCCACAGTCTCTCAAGTCGATAACAGTGGGTGGGTTGCCCACTGTTCAATCCTGGGGAGTGCAAAGCCACAGTCTCTCAAGTCTCTACAGTGGGTGGTTTGCCCACTGTTCATTCCTGTGGAGTGCAAAGCCACAGTCTCAGAAGTTTCTACAGTGGGTGGATTGCCCACTGTTCAATCCTGGGGAGTGCACAGCCACAGTCTCTCAAGTGGATAACAGTCTCCACTGGTTTTGGAGGGGGACAGGTGCCCAGAGTGCTTCATCCTGTGAAGGACAGAGGTAGTGGATGGATCTCTCTACTGGTTCTGGAGGGGGACTGGTGCCCAGAGTGTATCACTCACCTCGTGACGGACCCAGTTGCGTCAGTGCCCTGCCACTCATGGCCCAGCGGTGCTTGTGCTGGCGGTGCCCTGTTCAGCGGTGCTTGAGTTGGCGGTGCCCTGTTCAGCGGTGCTTGTGGTGGCGGTCCTTCATGGCCCAGCTGTGCTTGTGCTGGCGGTGCCCTCTTCAGAGGTGCTTGAGTTGGCGGTGCCCTGTTCAGCGGTGCTTGTGCTGGCGGTCCTTCATGGCCCAGCGGTGCTTGTGCTGGCGGTGCCCTGTTCAGCGGTGCTTGAGTTGGCGGTGCCCTGTTCAGCGGTGCTTGAGTTGGCGGTGCCCTGTTCAGCGGTGCTTGTGCTGGCGGTCCTTCATGGCCCAGCGGTGCTTGTGCTGGCGGTCCTTCATGGCTCAGCGGGGTTTGTGCTGGCGGTCCTTCATGGCCCAGCGGAGCTTGTGCTTGTGGTCCTTCACGGATCAGCTGGGCTGGGGCTGGCGGTGCCCTCCTGGGCAGCTGGGCTGGGGCTGGCAGTGGCCTCCTGGGCAGCTGGGCTGGGGCTGGCGGTGCCCTCCTGGGCAGCTGGGCTGGGGCTGGCAGTGGTCTCCTGGGCAGCTGGGCTGGGGCTGGCGGTGCCCTCCTGGGCAGCTGGGCTGGGGCTGGCGGTGGCCTCCTGGGCAGCTGGGCTGGGGCTGGCGGTGGCCTCCTGGGTAGCTGGGCTGGCGGTGGCCTCCTGGGCAGCGGGGATGATGGCAGTCTTCTCCACCATGCAGCTCTTCCCAGATTTGCCGGGTTTCTTCAAATCAAATCAAATCATTAACATTTATAAAGCGCGCTACTCACCCGTGCGGGTCTCAAGGCGCTAGGGGGGAAAGGGGGGGTTATCGCTGCTCGAACAGCCAAGTCTTTAGGAGTCTCCGGAAAGCGGAGTGGTCCTGGGTGGTCCTGAGGCTGGTGGGGAGGGAGTTCCAGGTCTTGGCCGCCAGGAAGGAGAAAGATCTCCCACCCGCCGTGGAGCGGCGGGTGCGAGGGACGGCAGCAAGTGCGAGGCCAGCGGAGCGGAGGGGGCGGGTGGGGACGTAGAAGCTGAGGCGTCTGTTGAGGTATTCCGGTCCCTTGTTGTGGAGGGCTTTGTGTGCGTGGGTGAGAAGACGGAAGGTGATCCTTTTGCTGACTGGGAGCCAATGCAGGTGTCTCAGGTGTGCGGAGATGTGGCTGTTGCGGGGTACGTCGAGGATGAGGCGGGCCGAGGCGTTTTGGATGCGTTGCAGGCGGTTTTGGAGTTTGGCGGTGGTCCCGGCGTAGAGGGTGTTGCCGTAGTCCAGGCGACTCGTGACAAGGGCGTGGGTCACGGTTTTTCTGGTGTCGGCGGGGATCCAGCGGAAGATCTTGCGGAGCATGCGGAGAGTGAGGAAGCAGGCGGAGGACACGGCGTTGACTTGCTTGGTCATGGTGAGAAGAGGGTCCAAGATGAAGCCGAGGTTGCGGGCGTGGTCTGCGGGGGTCGGTGCGGTGCCGAGGGCCGTGGGCCACCAGGAGTCGTCCCAGGCGGACGGGGTGTTGCCGAGGATGAGGACTTCCGTTTTTTCAGAGTTCAGCTTTAGGCGGCTGAGCCTCATCCAAACTGCGACGTCCTTCATACCCTCTTGTAGGTTGGTCTTGGCGCTGGCGGGGTCCTTGGTGAGGGAGAGTACAAGTTGGGTGTCGTCGGCGTAGGAGGTGATGATGATGTCGTGCTTGCGTACGATGTCGGCGAGGGGGCTCATGTAGACATTGAAGAGTGTCGGGCTGAGCGATGAGCCTTGAGGTACGCCGCAGATGATCTTGGTGGGTTCTGAGCGAAACGGAGGGAGGTAAACTCTTTGGGAGCGGTTAGCGAGGAAGGATGCGATCCAGTCCAGGGCCTGGCCTTGGATCCCGGTGGAGCGTAGGCGGGTGATTAGGGTGCGGTGACAGACGGTGTCAAAGGCAGCCGAGAGGTCGAGGAGAATGAGGGCGACTGTTTCACCGTTGTCCATCAGGGTTCTGATGTCGTCTGTGACTGAGATGAGGGCGGTTTCCGTGCTGTGGTTGGTTCGGAATCCGGTTTGTGAAGGGTCGAGCAGGTTGTTGTCTTCCAGGAAGGTGGTCAGCTGTTTGTTGACGGTCTTTTCTATTACCTTGGCTGGGAAAGGTAGAAGAGAGATGGGGCGGAAGTTTTTCAGGTCGCTTGGGTCAGCTGTAGGTTTCTTTAGTAGGGCGTTGACTTCAGCGTGCTTTCAGCATTCGGGGAAGGTAGCAGAAGAAAAAGAAGAGTTGATGACGGTCTGGAGGTGCGGGGCGATGATGTCGTCGGCTTTGTTAAAGATGAAGTGCGGGCAGGGGTCCGAAGGGGCGCCGGAGTGGATAGAGTTCATGATGGATTTGGTTTCTTCCGTGTTGATGTGGGTCCAGTTGTTGAGGGTGATGTCCGGGGAAGCGGGTTCAGTGGTGTATGGTTGGGTCTGGTGTCCGAAGCTGTCGTGGAGGTCGCTGATCTTGCGATGGAAGAAAGTGGCAAGGGATTCGCACAAATCCTGTGAGGGCGTGACGGCGTTGGCGCTGGCGCTGGGGTTGGAGAACTCTTTGACGATGCTGAAGAGTTCTCTGCTGTTGTGGCTGTTTTTGTCTAGTCTGTCAGTGAAAAAGTTCCTTTTGGCAGTGCGGATCAGGTGGTGGTGTTCGCGTGTAGCGTTCTTGAGGGCGGTCATGTTGTCCGCGGTGTGGTCCTTGCGCCAGGCCTTCTCAAGGGCACGACAAGTTTTCTTTGATTCTTTGAGGGTGTCAGAGAACCAGAGAGGTTTTTTGGTGTTGGTCTGTCGATGCGTGCGTTTGAGGGGAGCAAGGTTGTCAGCGCAGTTGGAGATCCAGTTTGTGAGGTTGAGAGCTGCGTCGTTGGGGTCGGTGGTGAGGGTGGGTTGGTTGGCGGCGAGAGCGGAGAAGAGTTGCTCTTCAGGGATCTTGTTCCACTGTCGACGAGGGGTGGGTTGAGTGCGGAGGTGGGAGGTTTCTTGTGGCCCTTCCCCACCTTGAGAGGTGTCACAGCTGACTCCACGCTCCCACCGGGACCCCTGGGAGCGGCTTTGGTGGCTGGAGTCTTCCCCCTCTCCCACCGGGCACTGGCCAACTTCTGATGCTTCACAGGTGGGGGACTGGCTGTGCTGTGGCTCCGTGCCACACTGGCTGTCCTGTTGGCCGGTGCACTCCACATACCAGTGACTACAGGCACCACTGGTCCCGGAGATGTTGTGGCTGAGGTGCTACTTCGGGACCTATGAGATGGACGAGGTGGGGGAGGTGTGGGAAAAAGGTCAAGGCTGGACATGAAATATTTCTTGGACACACTGGGACGGGTAGCTGTAGGGGGTTGGGAGTGGAGGAAGAGGTGGTGGTAGTAGGAGGTGTACGTTTGGTGACTTTGGGTGCAGGTGCATGCACTAGAGGCTGTCGTGAGGTGGATGGCTGTTGGGTGGGTGTGTGGCTGTGTTTGTGTATCTTGGGAGGGGGTGTCAAAGACACACTGGGAGAGGACACAGGGGACGTGTGAATGGTAGTGGGGTGGTGACTGCACGTGAGCGGGGTGTGCTTGTGGGTGTGCTGGTGAGGGACGTAGTGGCTGTAGAGGTAGTGCATGCAGGTGTGAGTGGAGACGAGACTGGGAGGGAGACGACGAGGAGGGGGACACAGTGGAGGCAGTGGATGTTGGTGTGTCTGCATGTGTGTGTTGCTTGCGTGAGTGCCTGTGTGATGTGTGGTGCTTATGTTTGCCTGAGCTTCCCTTGTGTGGTGAGGTGTGTGCAGGCTGGTCTGATGGTGTGCTTGGGATAGGCAGAGGTACAGGGGATTGGGTCTGGGTGGAGGAAGTTGGGGGGGGAGGCTAGAGATGGGGACAATGGCTGCCATCAGTGCTGAGGCCAGAGTTTGAAAAGCTTGGTGAAGGGACCGCCTGACCAGAATGAATGCCCTCCAGGAATGTATTAGTTTGTTGTAAATGCCTTTCTACACCCTGGATGGCATTCAAAATGGTAGACTGCCCAACAGTGAGGGACCTGAGGAGGTCAATGGCCTCCTCACTGAGGGCAGCAGGGGTGACTGGGGCAGGGCCTGAGGTGCCTGGGGCGAAGGTGATGCCCACCCTCCTGGGTGAGCGGGCACGGGCGAAGGCAGAGGGGCTGCTGGGAGGGCGGTGCTGGTAGGGGGGGTGGCGGCTGTACCTGTAGATGCGGGGGGCACAGATGTTGGCGCCACCACAAGGGAGCTCCCATCAGAGGACATGTCCGTGTCGCTGGTGTCAACTCCTGTCCCCGCCGTGAAGCTCCCCTCGCCCTCCGTCCCACTGGTGAATTCCGAGTCCGTAGTCTTGCCCTCCAGGGCCATGTGGGATGCAGCTCCCATGTGCTCCAGTGCCACTGCTCCTCCACCTGATGATGCTAATGCACACAAGAACAGGGAGACCACAAAAAGGGGGGGGAAGACAGAAGAAAGACATGTTGAGTGCACGGATTGCTGCTACCGTTGGCGGACAAGACAGACACAGAAGCCCCCTGCACTACGCCGCGCTCTTGGGCTCCACTGTTCAATTCCTGGGAAATGGCCTACAAGCCTATGGATGACATCTGCACACATAGATGACACAGGGGCATGAATAGCTGTACTTGGCAGTCTACAGAGGTGGGCTGGGGTGCCACATGGCCTGCCTTACGGAGGGGCCTTGCCTACGGAACTCGCCCTGGCCTAGGGAAACCCACAGCCCTCCTCCCCCACCCAGACAACTCCACTGCACGCAAAGTCAGCAGAATGAGAGTGTACTCACCCCCTTGTGTCTGCTGTGATGCCCTCAAGCGCCCATCCAACTCCGGGTAGGCCACCGCCAGGATCCTGAACATCAGGGGGGTCAAGGTGCGACGGGCACCCATCCCACGTTGGAAGGCCATCCCCAGCTGAGCCTCCGCCGTCTTGTTGCTCCAACGGCGAATGTCCTCCCATCTTTTCCGGCAGTGGGTGCTCCGTCTGTGGTAGACCCCCAGGGTCCGGACATCCTTGGCGATGGCACGCCAAATATCTTTCTTCTGGTGGGCGCTGACCTACATGAAATGTACAGGGGAAGAAGAGAAGTCATTACCAACTGCACCTTCAAAGTGATTGGCCCCCATCCCTACCCTTGCCATGTGGCACATGCATTCACTGTCTTTCATGCACGCAGCACTCTGCCCCCTTCCTTCTTACCTCCAGCCCTCTCCACACAGGCATAGCCCATACAACATGCTCCCTGTGTACTTACCTGTTTGTCTGGAGGACCGTAGAGGAGCGTGTACTGGGGGAGGACCCCATCCACGGGCTTCTCTAACTCCTACGATGTGAAGGCAGGGGCCCTTTCCCCAGACGCACAAGCCATTTTCTATTCCAGACCGAGGCCACAGCTGCACTTGCAGTGTAGGTCCTCTCCTGTCGAAGATCAGGTATCGAGTGACTGAACAGATAGAAAATGGCGGTCACATCCGCGGCGGTCACGTCCGTGGCGGTGCGTACCGTCACCGCCGGCCTACATCGTCATTGGCTCCTGGGACCCATAGGGTCCAATGTTAACCAATGCAGCATTGCGCCGCAGTCTCCAACCGCCTACCGCGACGGTGTACAACGCCAGCGCAGTTACCTCACATCCCATTGTCCCACTTTACAGGTCAGGCAGCCGCCATTTCAGGGGCCCACATGGCTTCATTTTCAACTGCGTCACACATACCTAGGCCTAGTCTCAACACGCATACAGGCCACCTTTTGTGTATGATTGGTGTTCTTTGTAAACTGTGGGTACGTACCTCTGAGTTGTTTGACTCTGTGCTTGCTGTTGTCCTTCATAGGCACCGTCCGCTGGGACATGTTAGGAGATGGCGGCATCCTCCGGTGTACCGACCATTGGTGGACCTGTCGACAATGGAGGAACGACATTTGATAATCGGCTTGACCGTGCCACAATCCAGGGACTGTGTACCCAGTTGGAGCCAGACCTGATGTCAGCAATCCACCATCCCACAGGAATCCCCCCTCAAGTGAAGGGGCTGTCAGTGCTCCATTTCCTTGCAAGTGGGTCTTTTCAAACAACTGTGGCCGTGGCATTAGGGATGTCCCAGCCTATGTTTTCCAAACGTATTGTCCAGAGTGTTGTCTACCCTTCTGAAACACATGCGGAGCTACATCGTTTTCCCTCAGATGGAGGATTTGCCTACAGTAAAAGGTGATTTCTATGCCCAGGGACATATCCCCAACATCATAGGTGCCATTGATGGGACCCATGTGGCTTTGGTCCCCCCCCCACAGGAGTAAACAGGTGTACAGAAACCGGAAGAGTTATCATTCTATGAATGTACAGATGGTATATTTGGCAGACCAGTACATCTCCCATGAGAAAGCCATGTTCCCTGGCTCAGTGCATGACGCCCACATCCTGCGGAATAGCAGCATTCCTTATGTGATGGGTCAACTCCAGAGGCACCGTGTGTGGCTATTAGGTGAGCAAATGGAAGCAAGTCAGTGGGAATGGTTGTCTGGGTCTGGGGTTATCCCTCCAGGTTAGCGTGTGTATAAAAGTTGCCCCTCTCCATTTGTAAGTGACTCTGGTTACCCCAACCTGTCATGGCCACTGACCCAAGTGAGGAATCCCAGGACCAGGGCAGAGGAACGCTACAATGAGGCCCATGGGCGAACTAGGAGGGTGATCGAGCGGACCTTCGGCCTCCTGAAGGCCAGGTTCAGGTGCCTCCATATGACAGGTGGATCCCTATTCTACTCACCAAAGAAGGTGTGCCAGATCATCGTGGCCTGCTGTATGCTTCAAAAAGTGGCTTTGCAACGACAGGTGCCTTTTCTGCAGGAGGATGGTCCAGATGGCGGTGTTGTGGCAGCTGTGGAACCTGTGGACAGTGATGAGGAGGAAGCAGAGGAAGAAGACATGCACAACAGGGACTCAGTGATCCAGCAATATTTCCAGTGAAACACAGGTAAGAACACAATCCTGCCTACTATATGTACTTTTACACTACTACCTCTCTCCTGTCTGTCGTTTTCACCCAGTGTATGGTCACTGAGTTGTCACTTTCCCTTACGGTTTCACAGATGTGTGTCCCACTGTGTGACATCTGCTTAAATTCCTCATGGACTAGAGCTGTGTGACATAGGTATGTTGACATTACTATTTCAAAAACATTTTGTCACTGTAATTGCTAATACACTATTTCAAAATCACAGACAGACTCCAGATCATTTTGTGCTTTAGGTGTGTTTAGTTAAAAGCAAAATATTGGAGGGGGTATTTAAATGGTGAGGGGTGATGGCGGAGGAGTGTCCATGGCAGAGTCCAGTCTATTAGTCTCACAGGTGCATTGCCCATATGGGCATAGGAAGTGGAGCTGGGGCAGTTTAATTATGGAGAGGGTGACAAAGTGGGACAGTAGGATGACAATCAGGGTGGTCTCATATCTTGGCAGGGGTCTTGGCATCGTTCTCTGTCTTGTTCCTGGATCTCAGGGACCGTCTGCGGGGTGGTTCTCTATCTGCAGGGGGTGGGGTGCTGGTGTGGTGGTCTTGTGGTGGGGCGTCCTGTCCACTAGCGCCGGCAGAGGTGGTGGGCAGTTCATCATCCATGCTGGTGTCAGGGGAACCTTGTAGTGCCACAGTGTCCCTCCTGGTGTTGAGTACTTCCTTCTGCACCCCTACGATGGTACCCAGGGTGGAGCTGATGGTTCTGAGTTCCTCCCTGAAGCCCATATACTGTTCCTCCTGCATGCGCTGTGTCTCCTGAAACTTGGCCAGTAATGTTGCCATCGTCTCCTGGGAGTTGTGGTATGCTCCCATGATGGAGGAGAGGGCCTCATGGAGAGTGGGTTCCCTTGGCCTGTCCACCCCCTGTCGCACGGCAGCCCTCCCAGTTCCCCTGTGTTCCTGGGCCTCCGTCCCCTGGACTGTGTGCCCACTACCACTGCCCCCAGGTCCCTGTTGTTGTTGGGGTGGTGGGTTATCCTGGGTTCCCTGTAGTGGTGGACACACAGCTGATTGACTTGTCCTGGGGACGGAGTTATGGGCCCGCTGGGTGGGTGCTGTGCTGGTGTTTCCAGAGGGGGGAAGGTCTGTGGTGGCCTGTGCCTGTGTGAGGGGAACTGACTGTCCAGAGGTCCCCGATGGTCTGGGCTGGTCATCTAGATCCAGTTGGACAGAGGTGCTGTCATCACTGTGGGCCTCTTCTGTTGGTGGTGTGGACATGTGTGGACCCTCCTGTCCGGTTACGTTGAGTAGGGGTCCTGCAGGGGTATAAAAGGATCTTTGTTAAATCTGTGTGTGAATGGTGTGCAATGGGTGAGTGACCGTGTACCCCAGTGCTAGCATTCCTGTGTGGGAGCTTGTGGGGTGTATGGGTATGTGCAGTGGGCATGCTTTGGTGATGGGTGTCCATGCTTTGTAGTTGCATGCAGGGCTTGTTGTTGGGATGTGTGGTTTGTGATGTTGGGACATTTGTGAGGAGTTGGGGTGCTGGGGGTGAGGGTGGGGGTTTGTGCTGGCATGCAGGTAGGGTGGGGGATGTAATAGTTAAGATTTGACTTACCAGAGTCCATTCCTCCACCTACTCCTGCGAGGCCCTCAGGATGCAGAATCGCCAAGACCTGCTCCTCCCATGTTGTTATTTGTGTGGGAGGAGGTGGGGGTCCACCGCCAGTCTGCTGAACCGCCAGGTGGTGTCTTGAGACCACGGAACGCACCTTCCCCCGTATGTCGTTCCACCTTTTCCTGATGTCCTCCTGATTTCTTGGGTGTTGTCCCACTGCGTTGACTCTGTCCACTATTCTTCGCCATAGCTTCATCTTCCTTGCAATTGAGGTGTGTTGCACCTGTGCTCCGAATAGGTGTGGCTCTACCCGGACGATTTCCTCCACCATGACCCTGAGCTCCTCCTCCGAGAACCTGGTGTGTCTTTGCCGTGCCATGGGGTGGTGTAGGTGATGTGTGGGGTGGAGTGTGTGGTGATAAGTGTGGTGATATGTAGTGGTGTGTTGTGTGAGGTGTGTGGAAGTTGTGTGGGTGATGGTGTTGTGTGCCTGTGGATGCTGTTGTTCTTGCTGGTGGTGTCTCTCTCTGGCCTTCTTTCTGAATTTTTTGTCATGGGGGTTTGTGGGTGATGTGGATTTGTGTGTCCTGATAGTGTGGGCGTATTTCTGTTGGCGTGACGGTGGAGGATTTGTTTTCGCCAGTTCATCACTGACCTTTGGTGTGGCGGACTTGTGTGGGTGTCTGAATTTTGGCGGATTCAGAGATGTGGGTCATAATAGCTGTGGCGGAATTCCGTGGCGGTGTGTTGGCGGTCTTCTGCACGGCGGTAAGCGGCTTTTACTGCCAATGTTGTAATGACAGCCTTAGTGTAGGGTTTCTAAAGGTACTTTTATAATGGTGATGTTAGTAGAATCAGGTTGGCGCACTAACAGGGAAGGCATCACAAGTGAGGTCCCAGTCCCACCTAGGTGAACTCTAACTGCAGGATTAATCAAAAGGATTATCCACCACAGGCAACTAGACTGAAAGAAAACACAGACTTAGTGGGTTATTTCTTCATATATCACAACTTTATAAAGACTGCCTGAAACCAGACTACCACCTTGACACAAAGACCTGATATTGTCAAAAAAACAAGCTACAATAACTTCTTCTGAACAATGTGGAGCTAGGATCTCAATAAAATTAAACTTAAAAAAACTGGAGTCAGGAAACGTAGACTCATCATGATGAGAAGTGGAGTAGTGGACCAGGTTAAACATTTACGCAGCACAAGGGCTAAACGATGTTGATGAATGATGTATGTTGTATATCTAAATTATGGATACCTTTTATAAACAGGTTGGTAAGTGTGGTTCGAGTGGGCTATTGCTCAAGCAGCATAAGAAGACTCAGAGCAGCATGGACCTTTCGCAGGTGAAGAGAAGGCCTGTTGATTGTAAATAAGAACAGTATTGTAGAGTCAAGCAGAAGGACAGAAGGTTAGCTTCATGAAGAGTGAAGCAAGAAGACTCAGAGGCAGAGCAAGACCATAGATTGCTGCAATAAGTCATTTAATTTTATGACTCATGTCATGTGTGATCGATTAACTGAGAAGTTAGAGCAATTCACAACAAATCACGGATACCCCAGAACTGGGCAGATCAATCGTACAACTGTCATCATCATAACATTTATCCAAGTGCATATATCATGTGATGATGGTGCATCACATGTCTGTCTCAAGTTGCGAGCAATAGGCTCCCCTGACCACAGCCACAACCACAACCACATAAGAGGAGTTACACATTTGAGCCAGCACACACATACAGCAGCATTTTCCAAATAAAAACACCTCCCTGCAGGCCACACAGAAGAGTAGGCCTCAGAGTCATCATTGTCATGGTTTTCCTTCCAAGTCCTTCTTCTGGCTGCTGAGGAAGTTCCACCCTGCATAACAAATCAGTCCAACTCCACCCTGACCTGAGCAAGATAGATCTGTCATGCACTGCTGTTGAAGAATAAGAAGAGAAACAGAATTTTAGTATATTTTGTAGATTTGTGTTTGTTAACTAAACTGACTCATCTGTCTCTGAAGAACCAAACAAAAGGAGTAGACCCTGCATGTAAATGTAAAGTGTGAAAGGGTTAATCACCTTCAGGAAAAAAGATCACCCATCAGGCCCCAAACATTACAAATCATTGAAATCAAGTTGACAAATTAGCTGAACACTGTACCTCACTGTCTGCCACCACATCAATCATCACTCACAATCACTCAATATTATACCATCACTCATTGGTGCAATAGTTACCTCTACCAATCCAAGCATATTAGTAAGTAAACAAATGTATCTCTACTTTGACGCAAGAAAATCATTGGAATTTGTAAATCAAATGATCTTGTGTGGCAGCTCTGATAGGTGATAAAAAAAGAATGATAGGCATGGGAGTGAAAGAGGCATTGTTCCCAATGTCCTGAATGGAATAGGGATACCTCTTGACTGCACACTGGTCAAACTGAAATCTGCCCATACATGCGCCTAAAATGGTGGGGCTGCACAAGTCGCACACAAGTATAATTTTCACTAGCGATCTATACCTTTTTTTTTGGCAAAGCAGTGTGACAATAAATCAATAAAAAGTTCTATGGTGGCCCACTCAGTCAGGGAAGTAGAGTTTGCCCTCAAACGCAGGTGGTTCACCCAGAAGTTGGTCAGCAACCACAACTGAGTCTGACCAATTGCCCTCCTCCTTCATCTCTTCCTGTTGAATTTCAGGAGCAGCGGTAATTGTGTGACATGAAGTGTTGGTTCATTTGGATCATGGTCAATCCCTTCAAATATTGAGGCGAGAGACTGCTCACTGTGATAACTGCAACAGCTGCAATGAACACATGCTCAGCAGACACCATGGCCACCGGACAAGCCATATACTCTATTTCTAGCCTGCTGAGCTTAGGCTGTTGGCACATCTTCTCAGACCAATACGTGATTGAGTTTTGACCCACATAAACCTCTTTTGGGTCATCCAGATCCTTCTGGAACATCCTTTGAATGCTCAACTTCTTTGCTTTCATCTCTGCATTGGATTTAAGACTACTTGAAACTAAACCAATGTAGAGGTTGGGGCCAATTATTGTTTTTCTGTTGTTGCTGATGTTGCTTATGTTCTTGTTGCTGGTTTTGGCCACTCTGAGACAAAAGGTCTACCCTCTCTAGAGGTTGAAGGCAGCACGCCAGAACTTCTGCCCAGCAGTGGGACTAATTTCCAGCTAATCTTCTTCCAGGTCTCTGGCTTGCCCAACAATCCACAGCTTGTATTGTGAAACATCGGCTTCTGAAAGAGGAATAAAAGTGACCAGTATTTTTGCCTAATGTACTCTTTTGACAACAGGATGACTCTTTGCAGCCTTATATTGACAGTCAAGAGAAGGATTAAGCTCTCAACCAAGCATGCGCTTCTGCTTTTTTGTTCACACCTGCAATCCTTTCTGAGACCATTTTTAGCTGGCCCTGTAGCAGATGTATCAAAGGGATAGACTGGCCTTTCTTATTTTGCATTGCCTGCATGTTCTCAAGAGGAGACCTACTAACTGAGAGCTCCAGCATTAGATTTGCAGACCCATTATGATCCCACCTTCCACATGCTGCAATACCTGTCAACAGGGCATGTCTATTAATGATTATGTACCACAAAGGAGAAGGGAAACAACTAACACAGCTATGACAGTGGATGTTCCGAAATAAATTCTACTGCAGTTTGAGATTTTGAAATGGGATTTCATGAATGAGAACAGTAGTCCAGTATCATGAGTCAAGTGATCAGACTGTTGCACGTGCTGCAGGAACATTTGCAAAAGGAGGCACAAACAAGAAGCAGGTGTTTTGGTCAACAGCTTAATCCTTCATCCAAACACAATTTAAACACAGTAAGAGGTGATTATGTGCTCCAAAGAATACATCTGTGCCATGATACTGGATCCACAGTGCAAAAACCTGTTGTCTACTTTCATTTTGTGTGCAAGTTATAGCTACTTGAATTAACTATAGTGGTAATGGTGAACTGCAGTGTTTTCTGTGAGATTAAAATGTTGCAATTTAACTGACATTTTCACCTAACTATAAATCCACTTTTACCTTTTTTTGGGGGGTTAATTTATACAGTTATTTAACGTAAAGTAGCAATATTAAGAGATGTTATTTTAAATAAGGCAGAACTACGGGTTTTGTCAAAAGGTCAGAAGACCAAACTATGAAAGCCTAGCTTATAGGCTTTATCAGGTACTCTGCACTGCAACACATATAAAGCAGACCTATTGGGTTTGTCAGTGAATAACCACAATAAACTATTGATAACTATAATCCAATATATTCTCATGTACACACATGGCAATGCTTAATAATAATTAGGACTCTGGGTTTTATGTTATCTATTTTTTTAACATGTCTGTTTTTACTTATCTATATTTACCTTTTGCCCACCTTCTCTGTATTCATCCACAATTATTTCATTTTTAGGGAATAAATGAAACCATAACAAATAAATGAGCACTCATACTTTGATGCTTGTCTAGCGTTAGCACATTAAGCAGCCACATACAATTAAATAATAAATCCACATGAAAATTTTCAAATCATACTACAAAATATGATATACAGTTATTGAAGGCAATCTCATGCAATTTTCATAACTCCACGTGGTTTCAATCTGCACGACTACTGGGACGGGAATTCAAGAACAACAACTTGTGGAGTCACCAAAAAGACGCTAATTTTTTGTATTATTGCACATTTAAAAATCAATATAGAGAGGAAGGGCATTGATTTCTCTGTGTATTTACCTATAACAATGGAAAACTGGGAGCCCTGATAATAATTATTGTCACAAATTTTTTTCTTTTTTTGTTAAACATTTTTGATCAGAACAACCATAAACATGTCTTTGAGTTTTTTTTTTTTTTTAACATTCTACATGCCATAAAATTGAGCCATAGGACCCATCACAAGGGGTCCCACACTCAAACTGAAAAGCATACAGCTGCGGTTCAGGGTGCTTTAAGAAAGATGGTAACATCTCCCAAGGTCAGGTATTCAATGACGAAGGAGACTTTCTGTGAGCTTTTTAAATGGTGTTGGGGGGATGTTGCTCTCCTGGCAGCCCCAAATATTTGGTAAATGGTTGGTGGTGCTCTTGCACCTTCGTGGTGCACCACTAGGAACAAACAATAGGTATTAATTGCCCTCGTAGGTCACTATGGAGCACTAAGGCAGGAACAGAAAAAATATCAAATTCTGTTTTTTAAAAATGTTTTTGAGTTTATTTTTGGATGCCTAGGTTCCACCTAGGGTACTCAGAAAGTATATGGCAATTTAGGCCTGAGGGGTGAGGACCGAGTGCCCTCAGCTCTGCCTGCTCCTCGCTTGCTTATGCTCTCTTATGCTCACTTCCTGGGCCGCAAGCTGGAGATTACTTTTTTTGTTTGGGTGCTCCAGTCCCAACTGATGCACCCAGAAAGTACATGGCATGTTGAGGGTTGCCAAGGGAGGCCCAAGGCCTCTGCAACCACTCCAGCTACACAGCTGGCATCCTGCACCAGCTCCTCACCCGGGGCACCCACAACTTTTATAAACTTTGGAGACCACTTGGGTAGGCCCTGGGTTCTCACAGCCCCACTGGCTCCTGAGCTAGCCCCTATCATGGATGCTGGAGGGAGCTGGCAACACTTATTTTGCTTCTGCTGCAAAAGCAGCCATTACTTCAGCTCCATTTGCGGGAGTACATTCACTCTTTCCTGCCCATTCTTTTTAAGGCAGGCACATTGATTCTCTTTCTGTCCACCATCAGCCTTTCTGTCCACGTCCAGGCAGAAGCAATGTTTCCTACCCTGTTCCCAAGTGTCAATATTGGGTTCAGGGAGGGTGGCCACACACGGGCCCCCTCCCCTCCCAAATATGTATAAAATTAAAAAATAATCCTGAGGCCCTGGGGAATGGGATCTCTTGGGCCAGTAACTAACTCAAGAAAGAGTGGGTGCTCATGTACATCCCTTCCCATATTTCCCATATTTTTTTTAAATTAAGCAATATGTCAACCACCCTGGGCGCTGGCCTACCCTGGGGGATTCTAATTGGCCCACTTAAAAAAAAAAAATAATAATAATTACTGCAATACCACTAAAACATATAAAATTCAGTTGCTGGCATTGGGGTTCCCCAGGGACACCCCCACAAGGCCTAGGGAGTCAGATTAGCCCTACCCTGCCTCTCATATAGTATTTTTTTCAGGACTGAGTCCCTGAGTCCTAAAATGGCTGCAAAACAGCTTTGTTGAGGTGAGGCTGACAATCAGATTGTGTCTTTTGATCTGTTCATCCTGCATTTTATGTGTTGCCAATATTATTTTACCTTATGTTAAAAAAAAATTAGAAATTCACTGAGCACACCCTGACCCCACGGCCATGTCGTGAGGCGGACAACAAGTTTTGGAAGCCATTAGAGGATTCAGGGACAAAGACTCAGTTGAAATCCATGTATCAAATGCTTTTTTAAGAAGGCGACAAAAAGGATCATATATAAAGGATGATAACAGGTTTTAGTTATAATATAAATGATCTGATGGTGATAACATGCTAATTTTAGGATTTGTGGTGTACTGTAAGGTCATTTTAACATGTGAAAAATGCTGATCATCTGATGGGGTCTGATGAACCTTGTTTGAGAGAAAACGTTTTTCTATCCTGATTTTCTCATAGAGCTGATGGAAGCTGCTCTAGGCTAAAATGAAAACACATTTTCTATGCTGACACAATCTTCCTTAACCATGTAAGACTAAGGTCTGATTTTCTGAAAATATACACCTCAGAGAGCAGAAGCAGTCTATCAGTTGATGGTCCACTGTTCTACTGCAATTTCTGAAAGTGTTCCAATGAATAACACCAGTACTAACATTCTGTATTTGTTGACAAATGTGTGGCACACCTAAAGCCACATGATGGAAACTGTAACACCTAAAGCTTCTTCTTTGAAAATTAACAAAATAAAAAGGTTCCTTTTGTTATAGAAATTATGGTAAGTGTTCTAGAAAGGTAAATAAAGACACATTTCCATGAGTTCTCACATCCTTCTGCATCAATTTTAGCAAAACATTCTGACACATAGGGCCATATTTATACTTTTTGATGCAAAACTGCGCCAACGCAGTTTTGCGTCAAAAATCTTACCGCCGGCTAAAGCCATTTCACTGCACCTCCCGGGAGTCAAATTTATACTTTGACGCACGGCGGCACAAACCACAGCTGTAAGTCATTTATTTTGACTCAAACCAATGCGTCACATCGTAAAGAAAAACGACGTTAACGCAGTGAAAATGACTGTGAGCCGGTTTACAACATCCCAAACCGGAAACGTGCTGTTTTTTGACGCAATTGCGTTAAAAATCGGCACAAAGACAGCAAAATTTGCTAAGGAGAGCCAAAATGAATCCCAGATGCCTGCACAGACCCCAGGAAGATGACATCAGACCAGGAACCAGCCAGGAAGTCCCACACAAGACCCAGGACAGGGAGAAGAAGAAAAGCAAGTGTTGCTTCAGTGCAGAGGAGCAGGACATTTTGGTGAAAGACGTGACAGAACACCAGCACAAACTTTTTGTCACCTCCAAGTTGCCAATTAGTAGGAGAGAGGCAATATGGCAGCAAATTGTTGGCAAGATAAACAGTGTGGCAGAAGTACTGCAAGCGCAGGACCAAGGAGAAGATGGCCTGGAACAGGAAGGCAGCACTGCATACTGGAGGTGGGAGTCCAGCACCACAGGAGCCCCTGGACCACATGGAGGAGATGGTGGCAGCCATCATCCCTGAGGAGATTGTCACAGGGATTCAAGGACAGGAGGACAGGACAGCGCAGACTACCACGAGACAACACAGATGCAGGATAAGTCTCATGGGAAACTAAAATGCCTAATTGTTAACTGCAACCGGGGGGGCATACCTACTACACAATGCATGGAAGTCATTATATTCAGGGAGTAGCATGGGAAAAGGGGCACGGTACGGAGCATGGCCCATTCAGAGGAAACCTGAGGCGCAGTACTACACTACACCAACAACCTTTGCATGGGGGTATGCTTCCATGCCAAGGATGTTGGAAAGGTAAAGCCAGGCCAGGAGGGTAGGGTACAATGTTAAACTGGCATGCTGTCGCACGTCAGCCAGGATTCTCCCCACATGAACTAGGGCCCTATTAACAATCTCAGGCCATATCTGCAAGTGGAATTTAACATTGACAACAGTTGCCACTGCCACCTCTGCTGTGTGTGCAGGTCAAGTAGCTAATGGCAGTAACGTCCCCATGGATCAAACACACCCAAATTAGAGGGTTCAGGATGACAATGTTACCAATCCCCAGAAATCAATACAAATGTGCTAATCCTGTCAAAGGTGATTGTCCATAGTTGCTACAAACATCAGCCATTATCATAAACATTATGAGGTACACAGCACCAATATCATACCCATGCTGCATATGTCAGGGTCCACCCTATGCCAGGGTCACAATAGCTCCAATGACACCATGCAACATCCCAAATGTCATACTGCTCAGACAACAGCATTGATGGTGAGGACTTATGTGACTGGCTACATAAATGCACCGCACAGTCAGAGGAAATGGAACACTGCTAGGATCATCAGTGCAATCCAATGTAGCACACATTTCCCAACATCAGCAGTACACACCAACAATGCTGACACCCGTACCGTACCATGCAAATGCAATATATATACTTGGTCTCAGCAACATATAGGTGGATGTGAAATATCAGAAACTGGGTCAGTTCCAGAATGTTAAGTGTGGTGCAAGTGCCATCAGAACACCCACAGCCAGTGAAAGGTCTCACCATGAGAATGGAAGTAGACGGAGGGTTGAGTAGGACAAGAAGGTGGAACTTCACAAAAAGGCCAGAACCAACACCTAGAGGATGTGATGCTGACAAGTCCCCAAACTGCCCACACTACATGTGACATGCAGGTGGGGCATAGGCCTGGGAGAAAACTATAATGAAAGACTGGAACAATGAACAGGAACCAAGATCGCAATGTGAAACTAATAGGAAGGCAGGCACGTCCCATTACAAATCCCACAACACAGACTCACTAATTGTACCATATCTCACTGCAGAGGACGATGGCTCTCCTGCGGATTTGCCTGTCCAGGACTACCCTGACGACATGGATAACGAGCTGACAAACATCAGCCAGCAGACCTTCCAAGATGTCCTTGGGACGCTCCAGACCCCACCTTCAGTCACAAGTAGGAGCACAGAACTAGCAGCCATCACAGAGGAGCCACCCACCACCCCAATTGTATGACCTGCCAGCTCCAACCCAGCTGAGGACGCTGACGACACTGGCACCAGCTTTGATAGAACTGTAGTTGGAGTACATCGGGAGCTGGCCAAAGAGGTGCGGGTGGGGATGGAAAATATGGCAGCCAGCCTAGAAGGGATGCGTTTGTGCATGATGTCAACTGAAGAACAGGCAGCAGCTATGCAAGGGAGAACATCAATCTTGCAGGACTTGAAAAAAGGTTGAAGGAAATCAGCACACCTGTAAGAGAGTTGACACAACACCTACAACAACAATCCTGTCAACGCGTGGACAAAGGCAATATTGAACCCCATAATGGCGACCTGGCTGCCTACCACAGTGATGTGGCTGCTATACTTAAGAACTAGCTGCTTCTCCTTGCTGCAGTACTGCCCTTCATAGCCCCACAGTTGGCAGCTACCGGGATGTCTGACTCCACATCTTCAAACACTGAGGTGTGTGTTGCCCCTTCACAGCCACCACCACCAAGGGTAGAGGAGACAATACACACATCAGAAGATGAAGACGTGGAACAGATCACCTTCACCCGTAAGAGTACCCGGTAGCACGAGTCTTTGCCACATGGCCACCTATAACCAAGGTCCTGTGCTTTGTAACATGCCAGTCATACAGCAACTGTACTCAAGCACTGTTCTTCAGGCCACTGTTTATCTTGTCACCCTGCCCTGTGATTGTCTCTCACTAACTCATTGGAAAATCCTTTCCCTCTGCACTGTCTGACACTTCACCCCAGTATGTCCAATGACATGTCCTTTTGCACTTGTGTAGGATCACAATGGAAGGTGTCACACTAATAGACTCACAATCAGGGACAATGTACATATTGCACTACAGCACTTTCAAATAAATAGCACTTACACAACAACTTTGTCTCTGTGTAATGTGACACATCAACCGTGAGGGAGATCAGTGATGTTTGCCTCAGGTCAATGAGTATAGAGTGTCAATACACCTGACCTGAAAGAATGTTGGCTGATAACTATGCACAGTGGTCTGGGTCGTTCCATCGTCTGCCCTTCCTGAGCGTAAATTCTGAGGAAAATATAATCCATATACCATAATGCTGTGTTGGACAGAATAACGCTTCCTCAAGGGATGTCTGAGCCACAAATTATTGCCTTGAAATTTTTCTTCAAGCCAAAACTTACGTATATGACATTTGCCCCAAATTTTAACTAACACACACCATACTGCATGAATGAATGTGTATGAGTTTACGTACAAATATGTAACCGAGCTGAACATTGTAACAAATGATAGGTGTGAGTTATGTGTACCACACTACATGAGAGCATACTACCACTCACCTTATAAGGATTCACTTGGACATCCGGCTGCAGGCAGACTTAACACAGTGTCCTCAAATCCAATTATGGCAGCAAAGTATGTGACTTTGAAAACATACATCAAAAATTAACAACACTTTGGGATCCATAGTACCCTTGAGTGGTGGGTGCAATGGATGACAGAATCTTAGCAAAGTAGCTTTGGTGTGCCTGCCAATGTAACAGCTGAGTTGTGATTTGGTTGCAGGATGGGACACAAAAGCTATTACTAAAGAGACACTGTTCACTCATGCCAAGGCCCTGACCCCCAAGCATGTAACACGTACTGTAAACGGTGACCTAAATATTTATTAAACAGTGAAAACAGAAGCTAAAAGCAGGGGAAACACCTTACCTAACCTAACCTATCCTAAATACACATGACCCACAACTGGCCCTAACTAACCTAGGCTAAACTTACTTATCACATTTAACAAAACAATCTAAATATCAACCCGCACCCCCCTTATAAGACGGGACAGTGGAGGACAACATATACTAACCTAAACACATACTATCTTATACTAAACAAATATATATTTTTTGATTTTTTGGGGGCTTTTTTATTTCTTTTTTAAAAACACCAGAAACCCAACATCAACCCCATCCACCCACCCACCCACACACATAGTAAAAACAGATATAAAAATTATCATACCCCCAGCCTCCATCCACTACTACTAACTAAACTAACAGCCTATACTAACCTAACACTAAGCCCCCTAAACCCACTAATTAAAAGAACCAGGAAAGAGGAGGGAGGGGAGGGAATCATGGCTGAGGGTATATTGACTACAAGTTTGCCCTCTGCAGGGTCTTTTTTATGGCATGCACCCTCCGATTTACTTGTGCCACCTCTTGCTGCAGCCTCGTCATTTTCCACAAGATACGGTCCAAGTTCCGTTGCATCTGTTGAAAAGCTGCTGGGTCAATGACTGCAGCAGGGGTGGTCTGGGTGCCAGTTGAAGAAGTATGTCCCCTTGTCAGTGCCATGCCTGTAGGAGGAGGTGCAGGTGGTGCTGTGACAGGTCCTGCAGCAGTGGAGGTTGATGGTCCTGCAAAGGTGCCTGCTAAGGTTGGTGCCACTGGTGGTGGTAGCTGTGGTGGACACAGAAGGGCCCCCTTGGGAAAATGCCCTCCACACTCCGGAGGCTCTGTCATGGCATTAATGTCTTGCTATGTTGCGGAACCCCGACTCTACATCCAGAATGTGACGGTAACGCATCGCCCTGCGCTGAAACTCCCGAATCTGGATGAGATTCATTTTGGCAGCTGTTAAAACAGATAGAAAACCAAACATTAGGTTCTTCATTGTGTGATATGGCTCCAGAAGTAAATCAGAAAATGCATCTAATATACCAGAAACAGGCCATATCATCATAGAGATCACTGATTGTCCCCGAGGAAGTACATGCCAATACAACCTACACATGTCCTATCAAACAGCACAGCAATACTCTAAAAGATGGGTAACAACTTGAATGACTTATGCCTCATTGTTCGGCCATTTGTCAGGTAAAAAAAAATGCTGCAAGTCCTCCACCAATGACAGGCCAACTAATGACTATCTTCTTGATGACAATCAAGGACCACAAGATCTGTGAGTTATAAATGGAATTGCCAGGACAGAATGCAGTTGCTAATCATGAGTGGGTGTCCTAGGTTTGGACAAGTCACTTACAGATTTACATGTCTGTGTACTAAACTTGGATCATCAGTCCTAGGTACACTTTTCACAACCCTACACCTTTGCCTGAGGGAGGGGGGCAGGCAACAAATACTTTCAAACAACAAGGACACCCAGGAAGCTTTGGACAGCTGTACATGGGTTTGGGCAGCTTACCACAGGTAAGGAGGATGTCCAACTAGGATACAGCCAAACCTTGGACGATCCCAACCACACTTATGTTTGGAAATGCAGACAATTGACAACATAATTTCCTACCAGTAACACATGACTTACAAGAAGCAGATAGATGCAAGCACACCTCTGGCCATGAGCTGCATGCACATCTAGGCCATTGTACTCAAGTGCCTTATACTCATAGCACAACATTTGGAGCTACATGCTTCTAGGAAGTCAAACATACAGTCAAACATGTGCATTAGTGAATAGGGAAGCTGAAGTCTGTGGGTAAAACTTTGGTATCCCTATTCTGTGAGACGCAGGGTCTGACTTGCTGATTAAATCAAAAATATGGTCCTCTGCTACATTTTCTGATTTTAAGTTCTATCCACAAAAGTCATCCCTATTCACATGGCTGTGCCTACAGGACTGACCTACAATCCCAAATAATGACAATACGTTAATGATTGGCCAACTCAAAGATGGGAAAAAAATGATACTCCACTCAACGAACATATCCGATCATTGACCAGCGCATCACGCCTTGCTATGTGTCCAAGACACAGGAGTCAATCACACAACAGCAGCAAACACAACACAGAACAGAAATATCAACACTTACTGGAGATGTCTGGGTTCGCAAATCGAGCCACCTCTCCGATAGTGTAGGGGGCAGGCCCACCTGTAAAGCATGGAAGGGAGAAATATGCTCAATGTCTCTGCACTGTACAACACTTCCAAATACAAATACTATGTGTAATATTAAATCAGAAAGTCAAGCCTCTCAGACATGATTATACTGCATCCGACATACTACTGCAAACATGTACACCCGGGGACTCCAGTGAGTGATACACACATATCTGCACACATGCAGCGGCCCTAACTATCATGTGTTGGCAAACATGTTCCATCATTAGTTAGTAGACTCATTCATGGAGTGTATTCCTCTCCTCATGTGTATCCATGAGAGACATGCAAAGCCACTTTCCTGCAGGACTGCAATACTAGTCACCCAGCTATTGTGACTAAGACCAATTTAAAACACAGAGGTAAAATGTACAGAGGGCCATGGACAGTTGTTAGCCCTCATTTTGTATAATTTGCTTCATTTTATGTGCCACAGCTATGGTAAGTTGCACCAACCATAGAGATATGAACTTGTGTGCATAACTTTTGGCTTCCATCCCTAATTTAATTGTGGCACTACAAAGTCTAAATATCAGTCTAAGATGTTACCTGAGGCCAGCTATAACTTGTTACGTATGTGTCAGAATCCAGTTCAGACATGTATCTGAAAAAATTGAGGGACACAATATTTCTTGAAAATATCTGGATTTAAAACATGTCTTTTCTGGTACACTCACAGACCATGCATGAAACATATGTTAGAGCCGCATTTGCATCATCTATTGACGTGAAGGCAGCACTAATTTACAGTCTTCTGTTGTGTTTTGTAAGTTAGTGCAGCTGTTGAGTCAACAAATGAAGGTAATGTGTAGGAATTATTGTATAGCTCACAGGCAACTGTATGCTTAACTTGAATTACACATGTCCAAAAACATTGCCTGTAGCATATGAACAAATATGTTACTGTCACTACAGAGTATTCAAATGCGCACATTAATCTGATTTGTACTCTCCAACAGGGCAACCAATCACAATCCCCAGGTGGTCCAGCAGGTCTTGCTCCCGGGCAACCAGGAAAGCCCAATGGTGTTTCAGTTGGTGGTCGTTGAGCGGTATGTTGTAGATTCGCTTGAGATGGTCAGGGACCTTTGCCCACCGGAGCCTCCTTGCCTCTGTGTGATACCCCTGTATCACACGCCCACCTGCTTCGATCATTAAGGGTAGGAAGTGGCACACCAGCCAAATAAATCCACCCAGCTCCTCCTCTCCCATCCTGCCAAGACAAGGCCTACCCAAAATGTTTGCACAAAAAAAGGGAATAAAGGGGTACAGAGAAGAATGGAGTGAAAGTAGGAGAGGGAAATGAAAAAAAATAACAGAACACAGCCCCTCTATCCCCCAACTAACACTACCCACAACAGACTCCCAACACTACAAAGACAAATGTAGACACCAGAAATGACCAAAAAAACACTTACACAGGATACCACAGACACTTAGGAAACACAAAAAGACAATTTAAAGACCACACAAGAGACAAATTCACAAAATGCACAGAGAGACAAGTCAAAACACAGCCACAGAGTCAGGAAATGTCACAGACTGCAAAGTGAAAGTGAAAGTACACCCACTGTACCAATTCTGTAAACAGAATATCCTATGACATCACCTCCTGCCTCAAATGCGGTGCGTTTTTAATCTTATGCGTCAAAATATTATAACGCTTACAGTCTGTGCATAATTTTTTTTTTTTACGCACATGCTTAGAAATAACCCTGCATCCATATTTTGAAATATGTTTCATACTTAACCAATTTCAGGGGGCACAGTGTGGGATTCACCGCTCAGGGCCAATGGATGTTTCATGGCAATGAGCATCATTTTTCGACGCACATGCATCATTTTGTGATGCATGTTCGTCTTATTTGACGCATATGCGTCAACATTTCTTTCTTTGACTGGGTTTGGGTCATTTCTCATTTGTAAAAGTACATGACAGGTGTGACAATACAGAGATAGGCTGATTGCACCAACATTGTGCATTCCGGTGTATGGGCACATGTGACAGATCATACTACTGCAGACCATGATCCTCTAGTTGTTGTACCGGATTTGCACTCTTCACTGACGCAATAGATGGGCAAACGTGTGGAATACAATTAGGTATTACCCAGTTTGGGCATGTTTTGCATCAAGAGAGGATGGCAAGGCTACGCAACTCAATACAGTAACTCAATGCCTATGTGTCAATGTGTGTGAATTGCCTCTTGCTATTGTAGTTGTCCCACTGTGTGAACATCACAAGACGCATTTTCGCAAATCTGCTTGTATGCATGTGGAGTCAATGTGTCCAACCATCAGATGGTATTCAGTGTGGAAATGAGAGAGGAAATGCGTTTGTGATACACGTAGCAACAAATGCTGTGTGCACTTCCTAGGATGTTTGGAACATAAGCACCCCCAATGACAAAGCATGCACAGGATAGATAGCAGATGGTTGATCATGGCAATGTTCCAAAAATAAGCCATCACATGTCCTGGAATGTTGGATACTACTTCCTAGGCACTTGTTTGTTTACTACTCATGAGTCAGGCATGGGCTAATGCTATGTGGGTACGGTGTTTGTGACACCAAGTCCCAAATGCAATCCACAAATGTCATGTCACGCCACAGTTGGAGTCATATAAATGAGCCATGTCTCTCCTGTGGCAGTGGAGGACCAGCAGACCAAGCAGCACATGTTCATATATTTCCAGTGGTAAAATGTACAAAGGTGTCCGGTTCAAGTGTGTGGGCCAATGTTTAGCCTATATCTTTATTGGGGTCCATGTTGTCACAGTTACGTGCAGTCATGAGTCTGTGGAACATTTCCTGCATCTACAAAGTATCCTTCACAGCTGAATTGAAGGAAAGCCAATGAGGAATTGGGAACACACATGGGGATAGTCCAGCTATGGCACTGCAGACGTGTTATGAGACTGACAACAGGGCAACCTTGGTGTGCTGACAAAGTTAATGGATCAGAAATTTTAAACCGGCAGGTTTCCTCACCACATTTGTACACAGGTTGGCCTCTAAAATTCCCACTGCATCCGGGAACATCAGTGTCTCTGTGCTGATTAATCGCACAGCTATTCACCACGCAAGCACCATCAATATGTTGGGGGCAATGTAAAAGAGTGTGTGTACTGTCAGGGTCCTAACATGTGTTGACATTTCATGGACATTATATGATGTTGTTTGTTGTGCTGGAGGCACCATACCCAATCCATGCATGCAGCCATGGTACACTGTTACTATTTGTCACTCATGCATACATGAAACCCAGACAAGGGATGGACCATGATTAGGCTATTTGAAGACAAGTTCCACCCCATGGTATGATAAGTAAACTGATTATGCTATACAATGTATTTGAGTATTCATTTTAGGCCCATCTGACACAATACCCCAAGAGGAAAGTGAGGGCGTGGAAAGCAACTATGATACAAATGTAGCCACAGGGGACCTTTATGGTAACGCAAAGACAGGAACCAGTCAGGCTAACAGGATGCAGGGTCAATCGGGATCAAAAATTTAACAAGGCAAATACACAGTGAGCTGACTGAGACTGGTCAAAGGTGGACCAACACTGTGGAAAATGAAAACTGTTTCCTGTGTGTTGGAATGTAACACAATAAACCAAGGCCTGTGTTAACCAAGTGATTTATACGACAATGCATAACAGTGTTATACATAAAATGGCAGCTTCTATGCTGTTCCAGGCAGCTGCAAGGGCAGTGCATGTTCAAATGGCTGGTCTGCATGGAGGTGCTCACAGGTGTGTGCAGTGTCAGTCTCTCACAAGTCCTGTAGGTGAGAATCAAGTTCAAAGGACCAACAGTACCTTTCACATGGGAAGCAATGTACAGGTGACTACATGTCGTACAGGCTACAAGGCAGTGCATTATTCAGCCAGAAGTCCATGCAGACAGAAGGACAATGCCTATGGCATACCATACTAAAGAGAGAAGCACACTGGATTCAGAATGTGAGTCTGGGTGTGTATAGAGGATGGATTATCTGGGTACACATATTCCCTTTCCAGGGACCTCTGAAGATGGGTGGGGTGAGACAGGGAACATGGGTGTGGGCTGGCATGTGCAGGGGATGTCTTGTGAGCAATGCTAGTCAAACCTAGGGCACTTGTGCTATCCATTTGCTGCTTATATGGAATTCTTGTCACACATAGTCCTTGCAAAGATAGCTGATGTAACACTTACTGGTGTCAAGGGTCTGGTCATACCTACTTGTCACCAATGCAATGGCACATCCACTGCCTCATGTATGAGGCATTTTGTTACCTTATTGACTGATGATGTCTTAGTTGTGTGCTATCTGCTGCAATGAACCATGTTGCCAACATGTATGTGTGAAATTGCCTTGGTCCTCTGCTATTGACCTTCAAATGTGAAATGTACAGGATATATGTCATTTACAGTGTGTGTGAATTTGGCTGTACATTCATAAGCATCAAATTTGATGTGGATTTTTCTGTATCCTAATCTGTATTTCTGCAATGCTCCATGATGCTACACTCTGATTCTGATAGTTAGGGATAATGTTATGCAAAAATGATTATCGAGACTATGATATATTGATTAGAATAGGTGTTTATTGACATATGGTATGATAGTGGTGAGGGATGAGTAGAGTTAAAAGAAATTTTGGACAATATGTTGTCTTCGACGCAATCCTGTAGCTGTGTTTGGATGGTCCCCCTCATGCTGATGGACAGCATCCTCCTCTTCCTCCTCTTCAGGCATTTGTGGGTCGGGTTCATATAGGGGAATGTTCCTTCTTACACATATGTTGTGCAGGATGCACAGGTAAAAATTATTTTGCACATTATTTCAGGTGAGTATAGGAGGCTGCCTCCGGTGATGTCGAGGCACCTGAATCTTGACTTCAGGATGCCAAAGGTCCTCTCGACTATGGTGCGTGTCCTCCGATGTGTCTCATTATAGACACGCTCTGCTGCAGTGCTTGGGTTTGAAAATGGGGTCATGATCCATAGCTGGATCCCATACCCCTAATCAACTGAAAGAGAAAAGGAGTGAGAACATGTTGATGTAGATTGCACCACGATTATCACTTAGCATGGCAGTTGTTCTCTTGTGTTGTCTGTGACTCATCTGTGTTTGTGTCATTGTGTGGAATCCTAGGCTTCTAGGATGTACCATCAGCATTGGATTGTTTCCTTATCTGAACGGGTGTTTGGCCTGATTGACCGGATGTCAGCAGTTTTTTTGTAGAGTTGCAGTACATTGTGTACTCCCTTGCATTATGTACTGTGAAAGAGGTGTCCATGTGCCTTAACTGGGGGTGACATACACAGAATCAATTCCACAGTGGTGATAACATGGTTACATCTATATACCCTGGACATCCCATCCAATTTCACATATGCAATATAATTATTTAAACATCAGTGAGACTCTTAGATTTGGTAAGGTGACAATGTACAACACATCTCCGTACGTTGTCAGCACTGACGTGTTGACATTTGACTAGGCACAAATTTCACATGTGTGACAAATTCTCTGTACACCTATTTTTCTGCCCTTGCCAAGTCGACTCAGGGTGTAACGTGTACCTATACTACTGAACATGTTCTAGTTCAGCTGGCTAACTTGGTTGTAAGTTTGTCATTTGGAGTGTCAGAAGGTCCGTATGCCTGTACATCTGTTGTGTGTGTGTGAAATGGTCTCAATCCGTATGTGTAGGAATGTGCACTTTCAATATTGCCACATCAATGTGTTCTTCGCACAGTCCACTTGCTTATTGGTAGTGGGCAATGTGAGAGCAGGAGTGATGTGAGATATTGGTACAGCCTCAATGATTCCATGTCACCTTCATTCTGGCCATCATCATGCTATATGTGTTGTGGTGTTTGACCTGCAGCAAAACACACTACACACCCCTTGCACAGTACATATTGGTTGGAAGGGTGTTTGATTGAGTGTTATTGATGTGATATTGAAAGATTAATCTCCCAAGTTGTACTGCCAGTTGAGGTCATGTCATTGTCAATGTGTTGTTTTAAATTGTTCCCTTGTGTCTGTGGAGTGGCATCTGTTGTTATTTGGTTCTGTCATTTGTCCATAGGTGTATATCCAAATTGGGTCAGTTTATCACACATGCCTAGCAGTGTCACAACCTCATTGTGTTCCTGGCCACATGTCGATTTAGTGGTGTATGTGTTGTGTAGAGGGTTGCTGTGCTGTGTGTATATAAGTAGGTTTCTGTACTTACCAACAAGTAGGCCATTTCCATATCGTCTATCCTGGAAGTGTTGATTTACGGTGCAGTGACGGAAGATGAATGAATCATGTGCACTCCCAGGATACTTTGCCACAATGTTGGTGATCAAACCCTGGTGATCGACAATGGCCTGCATTGATGGAGTGTGTGTGCTTCCTTTTGGGGTATAGCTGTTCGGTTGCAGCAGGTGGTACAATGAGTATATGTGTGCAGTCAATGGCAACAAGGATGTGTGGGATGCTGTTGATTTGGTAGAAGCCCTGTTTTGTCTCCTGCTGCTTCAGCTGTGTGTTGGGGAAGCTGATGTAGCAAGTGTGAGGGAGATGATGGCATCCAGTACCTTAGGTAGGAAGGCTGTGAGATCCCGGCAACCAAGGCACCAGTAGTTTGAAAGGAGTCACTTGCCAACATGGGGAGTGCAGCTAGCTGCTTGGTTTCTGGTGGAATGGTGCGGGGTGTCTACAAGCTGGGTGCAAACTGTGGCTCAATGTTGCGCAGCAGCTGCTAAATGGCTTGCCAGTTGAGCCTGTACCCCTGGATGATGTCTCGTTGGCGGAGTCCCAGAAGGTTTGTCCTGGTGCGGAATATCCTCTCCTGCTTTCTGCGTTGGCTTTGGGGCCCCTGTTGGTGTTGTAGAAGCTGCTGTTGTTGGTCCTGTGCTCAGCGTCTGCGTGCATGCTGGATGAAAACCACCTCCATGTCTTCCTTTTGGAGCTCTGCTGTTGCTTCTGTGTGTTTTCCTTAAGTACTGGTGTGTTTGCCCCATTTTAATGCCTGTCCTGACCCAGGCGTTATTTTTTGACACAAATCAGGCTGTGCGTCATTTTCCGACTCCAACTCCGGGCTGTGCGGGATTTTTGTGCGATTGGATAAATAAGGCATACAGGTGTTTAAGTCATTTTTTGGACTGGATCGCCTACCTTGCATGTCATTAACGCAAGACAGTTTCCCGCATCCAGAAAATGATGCACATGGCGGAATTTTGGCGTTCGCGGGCTCGGGCGTCAAAGTTTTAATATGTTGCATGGTTTACGCAGAATGTGCACATTTGGTGCAAACAGAGTATAAATATGCCCCATAGAGTGAAACATATACTTTCAACACATGTAGTATTCTGTCAGTTAACTCCCTAGTAATCAACTGCAGTTACTCTCAGTGTTCTTATGGCTAACTAGAGTGCTAACATTTTGTCTTTATGACAAAAGTGAAACACAGCTAATGCCATCTCGATATAATCAAGCTGTAAAACGTAAAACATTTCCTTTGAAAATGTACAAAATGAGAGGTCCTTTTTGTCATATAAATTATGGTTAGTGCTATAGAATGCTAAAACGAGGTTATATTTTCTATTAGTTCTCAAATATATTACTATCAATTTCAGTAAAATATTTGTCATGCACACTGAAACATGAACATCCCATACCAGCAGCAGTCTGTTAGTTAACTCCATAGAAATCAACTGCAGCTTTATTATAGAGTGCTAATGAGCAACGGCAGAGCTAACATTTTGAATTCAGCAGAAATGGGAAGCACTTCTGAGTGGCACTTCATTGGAATACTAGCTGTGAATTTCTAGACTATCCTGAAGTGCATGCTGAAGTAAAATAGGGGTGGGCATAACTGGTGTAGATTGCTGGAGCGTAAATATGCAAAATGACAGCAACATCACATGTGATTAAACATAATTACATGAGCAGCGTAATCCAGCATTTAGCACTATTTTCTTATTGTGAAATGCACCCTTGCATTGAAAATGGATCAGAGGATGCATTTTGCACTAAGAAAATAGCACTAAAAGTTACAAAACATGAATAACAGCAGCTATCAGCTGCTCACTCTTGCTAATTGTGTTGTTTCTGTGCTTCAGAGTAGGATAATAGTGCCAAAGTACTCCTAATTACATAAACAGGTGTGATTTTTTCATTAATTTGTCCTCAAAAGAGTAACCTGAAAATACTGAAATTACTCTGCTTTCTTCAGTGTAACTAAAATATTGTCCAGGTCTAAAGTAAATTAGCATTAAGATTTAATGCAGGCATGAAACCAAAGCATTAAAAATGTGAGGGGAGGTGTGGGTTTTTAATTATTTGAGGCATAATGTATTTTAGAGGGGCTACTTTATAGTTAAAGAGTGAAATATCACCTCTGGCTTGAGGGTTTAAAATTGCAATCCCCCCAGTATCAAACATGGCTTCCCTATCGTTCCCTATCAAAAGTTAGAATTTATTAAATGTAATAAATTAACCCAGTGTTATCCTATGGAAAGGGGAGAGGAAGGCCTCACAGTGGAAAACAATCAATACGTTTTTTACTACCAAAACATATAAAACGTAAAAGTACATGTTCAGCCTACTAATTGAAAGGCATCTTGCGCTATAGGCTGCCTAGGGTCAATCTTAGGGATGACTTATTTGTAATAAAAAGGGATTTTTAGTCTTGGCATAGGGGTTATAGTATCAGGGTGAATTGGCAGTTTACAACTGCTGGCATGCTGCAAAGGCAGGCTTGAGACATGTTTTAAAGAGTAACAAGTGAGAGGCACACTAAGGGCATCATTAAGATTTCGGCGGATGGAAAAGCCAATCCGCTGAAATCCCAACATGGAGGTGGCTGCCACTGTGGCTGCCTCCCTGCCGGGTCCATTACGAGTTTCCCCCTGGCCTAGTGGGAAACGGCCTACAGCATTGTCTCCCACTCGTAATAGGTACTGCATGGGCAGTGCAGACCCCCCTGGGGCCCCCTGCACCCATTTTCCGCTAGCCTTTTCATGGTGGTGCTACTGCCATGAAATTACTGGTGGAGAATGAAGTCGTAATCCCTAGGGCATTACTGCCCTGGTGGAATAGGACTGATATGACCGTCAGACCCCCCGGATGGCTAATCCTGGCAGTGCTGGGGGCCTCACAGTGGCATGACTGTTGTGGTCGTAATATGAGGCTCAGCCCGCCCAATTGGCAGCGGTCCAACTGCCATCACAAACCTGGCTGTCATGAGACTGCCAGGTTCCATTAGTACCTAAGAGATGCAGGCCCATTAGTAGCATTTAACTTGCAGGCCCTGAATGTAGAGTGAACCACTTTACTTGGGACGTATAAGTAAAATAATTATGTCAATCAGTGTAAGCCAATTTTACCATGTTTTACGGGGTGAGCACAAGCACATTAACTCTGGTTAGAAGTAGTAAAGAGCACAGAGTCCTAAAGACAACACAAACAAATTCAGCAAAATAGTAGAGTTAATACAAACATTTTGGAGAAAGACATCCCTAAGGCTGACAGGTCTAACAGTTCAGCACCATCAAACAGCTCAATGTCCCCAATATTTGGGAGAATAATATGTAAACAATTTAAGGACAGCACACACAGTGTTGTGGGTATAATTCTATACAGTTCTTTAATGTCCATTGTTTTGCAAATAAATAACATAGGATGTGCCGTGTGAACCTAAAGGAACATATGAAATTAAGGCTTGATCAATGCATTGAATTATTACAACTCAACAATTTTAACAAATCAGCTTCAAATAAGGATATTTAATTTCTGGATAACCCCTGTAAGGTCAGTTGATGAATTTGTGTCCTTGTAGTTGCTGTTGCCAAAGCATCTCCTGATACCGCAGTAATAGATAGTACTAAGTTCAATATGTATTGTCGATCTAGAAAATTAATCATGACCAAAAAATGCTGACACATCAAAGATACATACATGAAAAGAGGCACCTGACACCAATGAAAATAATGATAACATTTTTTATAATAAATAGTTAGACAAATACGGTATTGAAAGGACTAACTATGAGATGCAGAAGATAAGATCAGGTGTTACCAGACTTACCTAACCTGTGGATGGTAGAGGCCTCCCCAAGGCATCCAGTGGTTTTCAACAGCTGCTGCAAGAATGTTCCCTGGAGTTATTAGTGCTGATGTTCACAAGATGGATAGCAGGAATGTTATAGGACAGAAACTGACAGGAGAAAGATACATACATAGGGGGCTCAGCCATCCTAAATCATGCAAGGAAATGCTATTTAGATGATTTTTATTTTGAGACCCAGATGTATTTCTCTCCTGAAAGTTAGGTCAAGGTCTAACATACATCTTATAATGCTTATAGTGCTTCTAAAGGCATTTTTAAACACAATATCTAATGTAGTCATCATGACATTGCATATTGACCAGGATGGGCATTTCTCACTAGAGACATACAGATATCCTGGCAGTATTAAATAAGTGATTGAACTATAGTTTCTGTATGATGCCAGTCCAGGGTTTTGTACAGTGCTAGGAACAAAAGTTGATGTTGTGGCAGGTGGTGGATGGTACAACAACACAGGGACTTCTAAGTTAAAAAAGTGAGGGTATATAATAGTGTCACAATATAAAAGACAAGTACAGATTTAAATATGATTATAGGCTATTACAAACATGTTGTGAAATATAGTTTTAGGATATTACAAACCAAGTGCTAGAAATGCTCTTTAGTGTGATAGTGACATTGTTAGCATTAGGACATACCTGCATGTGCAGCTGTGTATTGCTGCAAGAAGTACCTGTATGTTGCCCTGCTGTATTCGCAATGAGTCCCGTCCGAGACTCAAAAGAGTAGCTATTTGAAAGACGTAAAAATAAAATAAATATATGCAAAAAAGTCCATGCATTTTAGGGTATGTGTTAGAGGGTGTATTTAAGGGGTATGAATATGATGTGGGCCTAATCATATAGGTATGAGTGAAGGAAAGATATGGGTGAGTGATAGTAGGTTTCCTTTTAATGAGAATGAGAGAGAGAGAGTGAAAGTGAAAGAGAAAAAGAGAGAGAGAGAGCGAGAGAGAGAGATTGATTTAGAATCTTATCTTTGAGGAGGGGGGGTGAGATAAAGACAGATCCAGGTGACCTTCCAGGAAGTGTTTGTACCAGTTGAATACTGGAACATGTCTCCTTCACTCACTACCGCCCATCTTATCATTGTGTTTGTATCCCCTTCAATAGAAACCTCCTCACCCAAAACATTCACAGAGTCTGACACTTCCTGCCAAAAGGCTGCCTTCTGTATTCCACTAAGGCTGAAAGAATTAGCCCATGTAGTGTTTTGTAATGTTTTACGTGTCTTACCAAATATGTTACTACAAGGACTGCTTCCTCCTCAGTGAAATTTCTTCACCTCTTGAAGTGGGGGCCTATATCCTTCATGCAGCATGTAGAGTCTGCAGGAACTGAAAGATGAAGAGGAAAAGAAAATCCTTTTGTGATGGGCAGTGTTTGCGATGTCCAAAAGGAAAGGGTGTCAGGTATGTATGAATTGTTTCAGGTATATATAATAATCCTATTCTCTTCCTTTCAGACGTTTCCCTCCTATATGACAAGGTCTCTGCCCCAATTGTGGAGGTCTCTGGGAAGTGTGTAGAATGCAAAAATAGCCATGAAGTTACTAGTGGTAACCTGAAGGCTGTACATTACATTCACACAGACTACACCCCCTAAACTGAAGGACTGGAGGGAAGTAAGTCTATACTTTGTAGTAACTTTACAGTTAGAAATGGTGAATAGCTAAAATAGTAAAGTTACTAAAAAGTGTGAGAGTGACTTTACACAAGTAGATATAGCCAAGTATAAATTAAGTTTTGTGAATAGGTCCTTTTGCCTGTATGTAGATACATAAATTATTTTGCAATCTAGCGGAGGGTGGACAAATCTGATTTCTGCAAGCTAGTCCCTTGACAAAAATATAATTTTCAGGGATATTGTCATGAGAGAGAGATCTTAGAAAATGCCATGTCATTTTTTCAATACTGGTAATCAGTAATTTATTCTGGTTGCACTTTTATTTTATTGATGCTTAGCATTCTGCAAAGTGAGTCTCAAATATGGAATATGCAAAACTAGTGACTTGGTGCATGGAAAGATATGACATGGGCTATTATTTAGGTATGTCTGGTCTGGCTTATCACAGCTGGACTGACCTCATGTCAATTCTTCAAATGCATGTAATGGTTTGCTCACCACCTAAACCTCCTTTTGCTTTTTTAGCAGTTCCTCTCTTGGTTTACTCCTTTTCTTCTGCTCAAAGCTTGTTCATGGAAAATCCAATTTTCCTACAACATTTTTGGAAATCATTTGATTTGAGGTCATACTTTTTTATTATCTGATATGCTACTTTTATATATATTATGCTAAATACTTACAAACACACATTGGGGTAATTGCTAGTATAAAAAAAAAAAAAAAAGTTTTTGAATCTTATAGAGTCACTTTTCTTGCCATGTTTTAAAGTTTCAGTCCAGCTAAAGCACAATGGTGCTGTTAGTGACCTTTCTTTTTTATATATGTTTATGGTGTAAATACACACTGTAGCCACATGACATTTAACTTTCACACCACTTGTGCAATTTCTGCACTGTCTTACAGTAGCCTTATTAGAAAGTTAAACAGACCAGTTGGGTGATATTGATTCTACAGTACAATTTTAGGGAAAGAACACTAGTTCTTTTGCTGTGAACACCAGTGTCACTGTGCACAGAGTCCAAATACCAGCAAAAATAACATTCATTAAAAAGTAAACTGTAAGGGTGTGTGGGGAGCTCCACTCCGCTGGGGGAGCTAATGGAATTTTTGGAACTCCACTCTGCTTGGACCAGCTTCAGGACTCTGCATGTCACCGAACGCCACCTCTGCGGAATTCCACAGAGTTTTTTTCAACTCCATAGAATTCCGCAGAGTCGGACTCTGTGAACTCTGCCCAGGAGTTGGGGTTCATCATATGGAAGCAACAGATTTGTTACATACCTGAGAAGCAAATGGAGAATTTTCTACTGTTGTCCATTTCTGGATATGTAGATCTCATATCATGATCCCTGGATACTAGGAGCCTCAGAGAATCTAAACAGATGAGCTGTCTTCATGGGAAAAATTATGTATAAGGGCCATTATCATAATATGAGGGCATACAAATTATCAATTAATTTATTGGATATGCATGCGGAGTCAGCCAAAGCTCAAGGTCAGATTTTGTCACACTGCATAGTAGTTGAAAATGATAGAAAATTATTTTAAGAAAGAATACTTTCTATTTGAGGCCTGCAATTTCTAAAAGAAGCCAGTAGACTTTGTACTGAAAATCTACACAAGTATGAATATATGTTTTGATATTTGTAAAGTGTGAACCTAGCTCAAGAGTAACGGAGCACTGAACAGGGGTCATGGCCTCTGAGACATAAAATAATTAGGGAAAGGTCAAAGGCAGGCTATTGGGTCGAGGGTAACGCTACTTGAAGAGGTGTTTCTCAAATATTATCTCAATTGCAAGAGAACTGATGCTGAGCTGATGTTGATAAGGATGCAATTCCGGATCCTAAGAACATGGATAAGTTTTTTTTTTATCTTGCAATGTTTTGCCTCTGGTGGGTGATGTATAGGTTCTTTGTCTGGCTTGGTCGCCAGTACGTGGCTAGCTTGATTTCCAGGTAAGTTGTGGTCATGTTGTTGAGGGCTTTCTCAGTGATTTAGCTAGTCTTGAAGAAGATTGGGCTAAAAAGGGGATCTAGTGTATGTCTTCTTGCATGGGGATGATTCATTTAAATGTCTTCAAGCCTTTGATGAGCTATCCTTCTGCATTGAGGGTGCTTTTATGGTAGTATAGGGATGGACAATAATCACTGTATTGCCTCCATCCAGATGGACTGAACACATTTTCCAGTCGAGGAGAAATGACTTCACTTTCATAAGTCAAGTTAGAACCAAGATGTGTTGGTCTTTCTTGCTTTGATTATTGAATGAGCGGTCTGTATTATGGTTGAATACTAGAGATTTTGTATGGTCTGTCAGTGGGAGCTGAATTTAAGTTGGAGAGCGAGGCTTCAATCTGGGGTTGTTTCATATGATTGGCAAACAGAAAGAAATTAGGGCCAGATGTAGCAAACGATTGCGACTCGCAAACGGGCTGATTCACAATTTGCGACAGTGCAAAATCGGAAATGGGATGCAAAAAGCCCATTTCCGACTCGCAAAAAGCGATGGGACCCGTTTGCGAGTCGCATCCGGTGCGACCCCATTTTGCGACCCGCAAATTGCAAGTCGCTATTTGCGAGTCGCAAACCTTATGCAATTGCAACTCGCAAATTGCGACTAGTCGCAAAAAGCCCAGTTTGCATTTCCCATTTACCACTAACTCAGAGCAGGTGGTAACCATTACCAAAGTATAAAAGGGGACCCAGAAGGCATCTGGGTTACTCAAGATGGCGGAGATATACGTGATAGCAGTGAGGAGGAGAGTCTACGCAGCCCAGCAGAGGAGGAGGAGGGGCCACAGACAGGAGAAGATATATAGAACCAGGCAGACTCTTTTTCAGCAAACTGAAGCGGAGATCTATGACAGCCATTCTAGAATTAATAGATTTACTGAAACCACAGCTAGAACACAAGACTCTGCGTGGCTGCGCCATCCCTACGCATGTGCAAGTACTATATGCACTGCACCTCTTGGCCTCAGGGAGCTATCAGGGGGTCATTGCCGTGGCAGGTGGGGTATCCCAAAGTGCAGTGTCAAGGTTCCTCAGGGCATTCCTAGATGCCTTAGTCACGCACATGTCTCACTTCATATACTTACCAAGGAATGAGGCAGAAATTAACAGCACCAAGCTGGACTTTTACCGCATTGCCCACTTTCCTCATGTCATAGGGTGTGTAGATGGGACACACATTCAAATATGCCCCCCTGCTAATCTGGAACACATTTTCCGCAACAGGAAGTGTACCCACTCACTCAACATACAGGTTGTTTGTGATTCCCATTATGTCATCACGGACATCGTAGCTAAGTTTCCTGGCACTACCCATGACTCATACATTTTTAGGCATAGTGGGATACATCAACGCCTGGAACGTGGGGAATTTGGAGATGGTTACCTCCTAGGTAGAGCCACAGACACTTGCAGACATACACACAGGTCACTGTGCACGACAATCTGGACTTCCTAACCGTGTACTTTTGTGCCCAACAGGTGACAGTGCATATGCTCTCAGGCCTTGGATCATGACTCCGTTTTTAACACCCAGAACTGAATCAGAGAGGCAATACAACAGTGCGCATAAAAGGACCAGGAACCTGATCGAGCGCACCTTCGGACTGCTGAAGGCAAGATTCAGATGCCTCCACCGCAGTGGAGGCGCCCTCCAATACACCCCCATTACCGCTTTCAAAATTGTAGTCGCATGCGCCATCCTCCACAACATAGCCACTCGACGTGGGCTACCTCTCACCCCTGCAGACCCAGATCCTGATGATGAAGAGCAAGAACAACCACATCGCCATCATGGGGATAGGAGTCTAGCTAATCAAGGCAGACTGAGACGGGACCACATTGCAACGCAATATTTTGGACGGTACGTGTCAACTCCCACCATACTCACCTATTAACCATTTGTTAAGTGGAACAAAAATAACTGTTTTATTAATGTCATGAAGAAACTATATACAAATTGAAATTGTCCATGGGCAGGAAAATGCCAACCAGTCATGTGGCACATTAACGCCATGTGCCACATTAATCTGTCCTGGCTGTTATCTATGATCTCCTGCCCCTCCTGCCAGCCTGGCTGGTCCCTGCTGCGTCCATGGTGCTGTGCCTACCACTCCTCAGCACCCTACTGTGAGTGGCAGAGACACTGCTCACTGTTGAGCCCTCCTCCCAGGTGTATTTGTTAACTTCCTGGCTGTGATGCCATCATCATGTGCCAGGAAGTGTTTCCAGAGTGTTCTGGTATGCTTTCTGGAGTGTTCTGCTGCATCTGCAAGCAATTTTGAAGGTATTCGCAATTTGCGACACCCACTCGCTAATTGCGAGTTCGTTTTTGCACACTCGCAAACAGCGACCTCGCAAACTGCGGACTCGCACACAGCGTTGCGAGTCCGGCTGCGAGTCGCAAAATCGGATCGCTTTTTTTTCTGGCATTCCAATTTGCGACTCGCATTTTGCGAGTCGCATCAACTCGCAAAATGCGAGTCGCAATTTTTATTTTTGCTACATCTGGCCCTTAGTCTTTATGGGTTTTAAGTTTACAAAGTTAATTGACACAGAACATGTAATGAGGTTGATGTTGGAGATGAGTCTCTCTCTGTTGTTGAGTGAGGATAGTTTTATTTAAAGTTGGGTATCATCTGTGTATTGATGTTTCCATGTAGAAATTAAAGCTGATAGGAGAAAAATTGAACCTCAAGGTAGTCTTCAGGAGACTGAAAGTGGCTGTGATGTTGCAGTACCTATTTGCAGTTGGTAAGGCAGCATGTGAACCATTTCAAGATGGTGCCTAAAAAAATGTCATGCATCAGGGTATTAACAAGAGCTGGATAGTCAACTGTGTCAGAGCTGCAGTGACCTCAGGCAGGTCAAGGAGGAAATGGTCTTTCTTATGGTTGAGAAGGAGGCCAGTGTTGTCAACTACTTGAAGTGTGGCTGTCTCAGTGCTGCAACCAGATATAAAACCTTATTGATAGTCCTGGAGAAGATTATTCTTGCTGATGATGCTCCTACAGCTGGGTGACAATTACTTTCTCTCATCATTTTCCTTGTAAACGGAACATTGTAAATAGGTTGGAAGTTGGGGAGGTCAGCTGGGTCTTTGGATGTTTTATTTAGCGGGAAAAGATTCTTAAGGTAATTTGGGAATTTGCCTTGGCTTAGGGATGCAGTGGCAATCTAGAGAAGGGGTGTGAGGGCCTCTCCATGAAGTGATTTGATATTGGTATAAGTAAAGATGGTATCTTCAAAGGAAGTTACTTTGAAAACATCAGGGTATTGGAGAGATACACTTGTGAGGCTGGATTGAAGATGTTCCCTGTGGTGATATGGCAATGGGGGATGACTGAAAGTAAAGGGGCTGTGAAAGTGCAAGGATTCTAAATATAATTTGTCTATCTTCTTGGTAAAGAAGAGGTTGATGACATTGCATTACTTTCCTTCTGTTGTTTTCATAACTAATTGTGGTGTTGCAGAAATAGGCCTTACTTGAGATAACGAGGGATCATCAATAGAGCAGAGTTCTTTGAGCAAGGTGAGGTCATTTGGGAGTTTTGATTTTCTCAATTCAATTTCTTTTTGATATTTTTATATAGTGCAAATATTTTTGTTACACTCCTAAGTGTACTAGGTGCTGGAGGCTTTGACTTTCTGGATCAGATTTGCATTGGGGAATAGTGTTCACCCAGATTTCTGATAGTGGTGCTGTGAATGTCAGTGGGGCTATCGATATCTGTGATGGGCTGGAACCAGTGGTGTGACAGATTTTTAGTTTTTCTTAGTCTTTTTCTAGTCCCCCTTTTTTTCTTTCTAGTTGCCCTTGATGTTGAAAGGTAGGATATGCAATGTGGAAGTCCAGTCCAAAACTGTAGGTTCCTGGCAATGTACAGAAGAGCACGCTGACACATAGAAGTGGAGTGCTTTTTCATTGGAATGGTTTGGATTATTGAACAGTTGTTTTATTTCCAATATGTTGAAAAGTGAGTAAAAGTCTTTCTTCTTGCACTCCATATTAGAATTACTGGGGAGGCTGAAGCCTCCAATGAGTGTGTGGTGGGTATGTTGGTTAGAGGAAGAGGTGATAAGGTTTGAGAAGTCTAGGAAGTGCTTGTATGAGCTTGGTGATCTGTATGTTTATATTGGAGTAATAAATGTCAATGCACACAGCAATACATTCATATCCATGCATCACCATTATTATATTCCCCTGTCTCTGTCAACCCTGGCACATAGCTACATGGTCAGGAAAGCTCTGGGACCTAGGAGTGAGTTGGTTAAACTGTTCACATTTTAACCAAGAAAGGAGTGTTGTTATTGCTTTATGGTACTCAAAGAAATGTATAAAAACCTACTGCAAACTACTGTATAAAAAGACCCGGGTTATATAACTGCTCTCATGGCCTTAATATTTTGGAGAGCCAGATAGGAGCTGCTTGGTTCCTTGGGCCCGACTGCAACTGAAGGATGGGGACCCCACCCAGAGGGATTCATATTTGTGCAACAAGATAGGTGAGCAGACGTCGCAATTGATTTGAAGTTCTGATGAATCTGCGGGGTGGAGGTCCATCCTGAAGCTGCCTTCAGAACGGTAAGAGACTACATCAGAGCATTAGTACTAGAATTTGGCATGTGGCAAACTAGGGAAAGGCATAACCTGTGAAGAGGAAGTCATCTTTTTAGGTCTCAGCTAGACAGCGCTTGCACTGTCTAGAAGAGACATGGGGCCATATTTATACTCTGTTTGCGCCGGAATTGCGTCGTTTTTTTTTACGCAATTCCGACGCAAAACGAACTCCATATTTATACTTTGGCGTTAGACGCGTCTAGCGCCAAAGTCCATGGAGTTTGCGTCATTTTTTAGCGTGGACACCTACTTTGCGTTAATGATATGCAAGGTAGGCGTTCCCGTCTAAAAAATTGACTCCGAGGCATGTGCGCCGTATTTACACTCCCGGGCCAAATTCATGCCCGGGATTAGGCGGGTCAAAAAAAATGACGTCCAGCCGCTTTTGCGCTGTTTTTTAGTGCCTGGACAAGGCAGGCGTTAAGGGACCTGTGGGCTCGGAAGGAGCCCAGAGGTGCCCTCCCATGCCCCCAGGGACACCCCCTGCCACCCTTGCCCACCCCAGGAGGACACCCAATGATGGAGGGACCCATCCCAGGGACATTAAGGTAAGTTCAGGTAAGTATTTTATTTTTATTTTTTTGTGGCATAGGGGGGCCTGATTTGTGCCCCCCTACATGCCACTATGCCCAATGACCATGTCCAGGGGACATAAGTCCCCTGGGCATGGCCATTGGGCAAGGGGGCATGACTCCTGTCTTTGCTAAGACAGGAGTCATTTCAATGGGGGTTGGGAGTCGGAAAAAATGGCACAAATCGGGTTGAGGCGAAAAATTTGCCTCAGCCTGACTTGCCCCATTTTTTGGCGCCCAAGCTCCATATTCCCCTACGCCGACGCTGCCTGGTGTACGTCATTTTTTTTCACGCACACCAGGCAGCGCCGGCAGCTAACGCCGGCTAACGTCATTGAATAAATACGGCGCCCGCATGGTGCTTCAGAATGGCATTAGCCGGTGCTAATTTTTTTGACGCAAAACTGCGTTAGCGCAGTTTTGCGTCAAAAAGTATAAATATGGCCCATGGTGTATCGACATTGTGGGTTTCAGCCTGCATACAGGATTCCCATTTGTTGTCTCCTATTCTTTCTCCTCATTTGTCCATGGCATACACTTGTCATGCCTTTTGCTCTGTTTAGCCCTTCCCGAGAGCAGGGACCAACCACTATATAAGCACACTGGTCACCATTTTAACATCTGTTCAGGGACTACTTTTATCTTTCTTGAAAAGCAATTGAGATGATCAGTCTTGTATTTGCGTGCTCAAAGCAGCTGCTTGGAGCTGCTGTGTTTCTGTAAACAGGCTTGTAAATCTTGTTCTGATCTTTTTTCCTGTCACTGGTTTCCCATGACAGATGGGATTGCTGCTGTGCCAGGTTGCATTGTGTAGCTGGCCTCAAATGGCAGCTCCAAGGCACAAGTTTGTATGTTCCTGACCAGGACTGCTTTGGGTTTCGTTGTTGGAACTGCATTGGTATGCATGTTCTGGAAACTGATCAGCCAGGAGAGGAATGCAGCGGCTGGGTAAGTGGGGCTGGGGCAGGTGGGGGAATTTTTAAGGACTGGGTGGGGTAAGTTTTAGAGTTCAGGGTGGGCGTCGGGGCCAGGGTAGTTTTTGGGACAGGGTGGGGTACGTTTTAGGGTTCAGGGCAGTGGTGGGGCGATGGGGTAGTTTTTAGGACAGGGTAGGGTATATTTTAAGATTTAGGGTGGGGCCAGGTGGTCAGGGTAGTTTTCAGGACGGAGCAGGGTAGGTTTTAGAGTTTAGGGTGGTTGGTCGGGGTAGTTTTTAATGACAGGGTGGGATAGTTTTCAGGACAGGGTAGGTTTTAGGGTTTGGGTGGGGGTTGGGGTAGTTTTTAGGGCAGGGTGGGATCATTTTTAGGACAGGGTAGGGTTTAGCGTTTAGGGTGGGGCGGGGTGGTCAGGGTAGTTTTTAGGACAGGGTGGGGTAGGTTTTAGGGTTTAGGGCACAGGTAGGGGGTCGGGTAGTTTTTAGGACAGGGCAGGGTAGGTTTTAAGACAATGTAGTGTAGCTTTTAGGTTTTATGGCAGGGAGCCAGAGTACTTTTTAGGACAGGGCAGAGTAGGATTTAGCGTGTGGGGTTGGGGTATTTTTTATGACAGGGTGGGGTAGTTTTTAGGACAGGGTAGGTTCTAGGGTTTAGAGTGGGGGCCAGAGGGGTTGTATCACACAACCACGCATGGCGTTACCATATATACCTTTACTAAGCATGCTTTTACAACAAAATTTGCTGTAAAGGCATACGTGGTAAAGGCATGCAGGGTAAAGACGCAGTTGTGTTTCAGACTGCATTGTTAAGCCATGCGTGGTTCTGGCATACAACAGCGCACCAACCTTTCACCTTTAAGAAAGGTGTATTTATTGCGATAATGGCAAACGCCCATTATCACACGCCAAGGAGGTGTCTGAAAGTAGAGGCAGTCCCAGTTACACGTACACTCTTATCAGCAGAACAGAGGTGGATGTCCCTCAGATGCACGTTTCCACCTGTCTCTTGGGGCCATATCTGAAATGAAGTGTGCTTCCTTCCTCTGAAATCGCTTGGTTACGGACGCTGAAGTACTTACATCACAGCTCGTCACTCGCATGACATTTAATCATTTAATACAAATCACTCATTTTTGAACTGCAATTATAATTGATGCAAAAGGTATACATACCAAGGCAGGAACAGTAGAAACACTCATAGTCATGGACATAATTTTTTAAGGGTCGCAAGGGGTTGTAGTTGCGAGTCTTTGCTTGTCCCTCGCCATCCTAGACTCTGCCTTTGCTACTCCTGGCCTCAGAGACAGCACAGAAAGTTGTAGGATGTTTTCCTCCTTCACTATCCGAGAAGAGGTCTGTATTGACCGGAAGTGTCAGTGACTTAATCGCGGTCTGACATCTCGTAAGACACATCCTTAAAATACAATTTTCCTATCTTACAACGTGACAACTAAATACATGTCAATATAAATTAAAATTATATCCAGGTTTTTTAATATACAATATATTATCTAGGTTTTTTCTTATTGTCACTGGCCATTTTTATTGGACATTACTCAGAAGCACTGAAAAGTAAACCGTGATGTGACGTTGATAGGTTTTTTTAACAGTCCTCGCTCAACCATATAGCTCACTGGTTGAAATACTGATGGGCCCACTCAGCTTTTCATCCATGCTTCCGAGGTGGCTAGAAAGAGTACCACTGAGTTGTGTTACAAGCATCTATTATTTGTACAAATACGCTTGATGTTATGTTTTAAACTAAAGTCTGTATTTTTCAAAAGAAGAATGGTAAAAGGCTTTTGTTTGTACCCTGAAAAATGCTGACATCTTTAAATGTAACTTAAACAGGATGGGAATAATACTTCCTTCTTTGACTTTGGCAAATTCACGGTAAGCCACAGACACTGTTCTCGAAGCAGGAATTATTTCAAGAGTGTGTTCAGTGCAGAAAAGTCCCACATTTTTACTTCTCTTTTTACTGTCTGCTTTCTTGAATCTTACAGTACCTCCTAACAAATATTCTCTAGACAAGGTATATCAGATATTGCTTTAAAGGACTGTTTCCTAATGTGAATAGGTACTTAGCTGGTGATTTTGACATTGGCTGTAAAAACTGCTTATCACCACGCTGACGGGAGCCAACATACCGCCGCAGTAGCGAATATCCGTTCACATATTATGACACACACAAACAACAAACCGACAGAATTCAGCCACATACACAAATCCGCCATGCCAAAGGTCAGTGGTAAACTGTCAGTCCCAACACCCATACTGTTGCGCCAAAAGAACAACACCCACAACATCATGACCCACAAATCACCACGGCGGACATTCAACAGTGGTAAGCCATTGGCAGTACACACCGCCAAGCTCAGAATGGACACCCAAATACGAAACTACACAACACTGGACAATTAAAAAAACACACACCTGACACCTATACACACACCACACCCACCCACTCACACCACTATAAAACGCACACCCACATTACCCACAACCCCTTAAGAATACAAATCATTGCCACCTGACAGACATCAAGACCACTGGAACAACTACACACACACACCCATACATCCCTCATGCACTCCACTATGCAAACCCAATCACACCACGCCAACACGCACAAACTTACACACCCTACACAACAACCATGGCCCCACAAAGGCACCCCTGTTTCACAGATGAGGAGTTGCGGGTCATGGTGGAGGAAATAGTCAGGGTAGAGCCACAGCACTTTGGAGCACAGGTACAGCAAATATCCATCGCAAGGAAGATGGAGCTATGGAGGAGAATCGTAGACAGGGTGAACGCCGCTGGACAGCATCCAGAACAAGGAACGACATCAGGAAGAGGTGGAATGACCTACGAGGGAAGGTACGTTCCGTGGCAGCAAGGCACGGGCTCACCACACAGAGGACTGGCTGTGAGTCCCCACCCCTCCTAAACAGCTCACAGCATGGGAGAAGCAAGTCTTGGCATTACTGCATCCTGAGGGACTCACTGGAGTAGCCGGAGGGCTGGACAATGGTAAGTCAACATTTAACACTTATCACCCCCATTCCAGCATGCCATCTCAGACCCTCACTCTCACTCCCATCACTCCACTCCATCCCACATACTGCACCTACACATATGACTAACCACAATGCCAAGCCCTGCATGCCATATGAATGCATGGACAGCCCTCCCAGCACTGCATGGACACCCATCACCAAAGCATGCACAGCATGAAGACCTAACAAGCACACAATACACCACGATACACAAACAAAGGTGGCATGGCAACAGCAACGATAGAGGGGAAGATAGGGATGTACGACATGTCACAGGCATAAAGCATAATACATCACTCACATCCCCACAGGTGCCCCAGCCTATCTCAGTGGAGAGGAGGAGCCACGACTATCCAGTCCCCCAACAGAAGATGCCCTCAGTGATGACAGTAACTCTGGACTCCAGTATCTGGATCAACAACCTGGCCCATCAGGGACCACTGGTCAGCCCACTCACAGTCCACCACAGAGCCGCCACCATCAGTGACCTGGGGTCAGTAGGGGTTGGCACATCGTTCAGGTGACACATGCACAAGGCAACAGGGACACCAGGAGGACTTTCTTGCGCCAGGGGAGGACAGGCCCAGGGAAGCAACTCTCCAGGAGTCCCTCACCAATGTCCTGGGTGCCTACCAACAATCCCAGGACACAATGGGCCAGATCCTGAACAACATGCAGGAGAACAAGCGGCTGCAGGAGGAACACAATCAGGAGATCAGGAAGGACTTGCAAGCCACCAACACGACCATGATCTCCATAGCAGGGGTGCTGGCAGACATGGCCAACATCATAAGGGAATGGACTGCACAGCAGCGGGCCCCTATCACTAGCCAGTCCATTGACCAGCCCACCACATCCGCTGCAGCTAGTGGACAGGAGGCCCTGAACCAGGACCCACAGACCAACAGCACCCCTCACCCGGCAGAAGGTGAATCACCCCTCAAACATTCCCTGCATCGGGTGAGTAGTGCCCTTAATACATTTTTTGATTGATTGGTTGCAAACCAGACAGAAGCCAGAGACACTTGCAAGACGAAGACTACCGCCAGGAAATTAGACTCTCCTGATTGTCACTCTTGTATCCCACTTTGTCACCTTGTCTACTTTGAACTGCCTTTGCTCCCCTTCCTATGGCCCCTTGGACACTGGACCTGTGCTACAAACAGACTGGAAAAATACCCTGGACTTTCCTCCACCATCACCCCATTCCATTGCACTTTACCATCAACTTCATAGCACTGCAATAAACACCCTGGAACACAATTTGAGTAACACTGTTTTATGTGTCTTAAATGTGCATTTGTGGGAACAGTCACATCGAGTGCAAATGACTGTGATAGCTAACAAGTAATGAACTGGAACTGTCTGTAGTGATCACATCAGGACAGGGTTGTCATATCATCAACATCTGGAAAATGAGAAGCCATAGGTGACAGTAAGTTGAGATGCAAAGGAAGTGAATGCCATCATGCCACAGGCACATAGATAAATCAATAGTCAGAGTAATGGTCAGTTCCACTGCCTCACCTGTCTGTCATTGGAATTTTTGTTGTATAACTGAGGTTCTGTTGTCCTCATCCTCATCCTCTGCCTCCTCATCCTCACTGTCCTCAGGGTCCTCTGCTGCCACAGAGTCATCTCCAGTCCCCTCCTTCTGACAAAAAGGCACATGTAATATGAGGGCCAGGTTGTGCAACATGCAACATGCCACTACTATCTGGCAAATCTTTCCAGGTGAGTAGCACAGGGATCCACCTGTCAGATGGAGGCACCTGAACCTGGCCTTCAGGAGGCTGAAGGTCCGCTCGATTATTCTTCTGGTTTGCCCAATTGCCTCATTATAATGGTACTCAGCCCCTGTCCTGGCATTCCTCACATGGGTCAGCAGCCACACACAATAGGTTTGGGTAGCCAGAGTCACCTGAAAGTATTGATGAGCAACATTTAGCCTTACACAATCCTATGGGGAGAACACCTGAAGGCATACACTGACATACAGTGAGTGGGGGATCTGGCTCACCTATTAGCCACACCCTGTGACTCTGTAGTTAGGCCATCACATTTAAGATGTTGCAATTTCTCAGGAGAAAGGCCTCATGCACAGACTCAGGATACATGGCAGTGACGTGGGGGATGTACTGGTCTGCCAGGCACACCACTGGCACATTCAGTGAGTGGAAACTCTTACGATTCCAGAACACCTGTTCATTCTTTTGGGGGGGGGGAATAACGCAATATGTGTCCGTCAATTGGGGATATGGTCCATTGCATAGAATCCTTCCTTTACAGTGACCAAATCTTCCACCTGGGGGAAAGCAATGTAGCTGCACATGTGCTTCACCAGGGCAGACAAGACCCTTGCCAGCACAATAGAAAAAATTGGCTGTGACATTCCAGCTGCCCAGCTCACTGTCATTTGGAAAGAACCAGTTGCCAGGAAATGGAGCACTGATAGCACTTGCACAAGAGAGGGGACCCCACTATGGTGATGGATAGCTGATATCAGGTCAGGCTCCAATTGGGCACACAGCTCTTTGATTGTGGCCCTGTCTAGTCTATAAATCAGTTTAATGTGCCTGTCCTCCAGTGTAGCCAAGTCCACAAGGGGTCTGTACACGGGGGTTCGTCTTCTCCTCCCATTCATCTGCACCGGTAGGTATTTAAGGGACACAAGAGTGAGTAGGCTGTCACAGTTTCAACAATGGACCCACAACCTCAGTGTACATGTTGCGTTTATGTGAAGGGACAGTGGGAATGGCAAGGTATGTGCAGATCTAGGCAGTGCAGCAGTAAAGGTTAATCTGATGGTTGTCCGCCGATGTTGTGCATCGTGGCAGAAGGTGGTCTTGAACCGCTGTGCAATTCCTTATTGGATAATATGGGGCTCTATGGAGTACAGTGGCCAATGGGGATCTGCACCAGCGGTGATGGTGTACACCGCCGCAGACATGACCACCATTTTCAGTCTGATTCCTCACTTGTTTCCTGACTTTCAACAGGAGAACACCTACCTGGGTGTGCTGCTGTGACCTGTGTATGGAACCTACCATCGCCCGTGTGACTGGGGAAAGGGTGCCTGCCTTCACTTCGGAGGAGTTTGGAGAGATTAGTGGATGGGGTCCTACCCCAGTACGGACTGCTGTATGGGCCTGCAGACCAACAGGTGAGTACACCTTGGGCACGATGCAAATGGGAAGGATGCATGGAGATGTGTGTGCCAGCATCGTGTCATGGTGGGTGATGTCATGTGGTGGTGTGCATGGTGTGCGCCAGCTGATGTGTGTGCCAATGGTGAAGGAAACAGGATTGGTGGGCCATATCTGTGACAGGCTGGATTGTATGCGTAATGGTGTCCTCTCGTCTGTATGGCCTCTGCAGGTCAGTGCCCATCAAAAGAAGGCATTATGGCGTGACATCGCCAAGGACCCTGGGGGTTTATGGCAGGCAGAGCATCCACTGTCGAAACGGTGGAAGGACCTGAGACGCTGGACATGGAAGATCGCGGAGACCCAGCTGGGGATGGCCTCCCAACTATTAAGGGGTGCCTGTCAGAACCTGACCCCCTGATGGCCCGCATATTGGCGGAGGCCTACCCAGAGCTGGATGGGCCCTTGAGGGCATTACAGCAGCCACAAGGGGGTGAGCACAGTGGCCGTTACAACGGCATTTTGTAGGTGGCAATGGATCCGGTGGTGTGTGTCAGTCAGTGGGTACGCAAAAAGAACAGTTTAAGTACCCCTTAATGCCAGGCCAGACACTGCAGTGTGATCCAACTCCAGGGTAATGTTTGAAAGGGAAAGCAAGGTAACCTAGTGAGGTTGCATTCTATGTCAGACAGGGCTTAGTGGGTCCCAGGAGGTGTGCAGTTGGTGGTGTTTGGCCTTCATCTTGCTGTGGCATCTTGCCAAATCAATGACAGGACAATGCGTAGTGATCAATCCTGATCCCTGTGTGTGACGGTGCTGTGTATGCCAACTGTGGTGTTGGTGCAGTAATTGATGCAGTGTTCCCTTTCTCTCTCTCCCCCCTTTATCTTCTGTCAACCTGTTCATTTGTGCATTAGCATCATCTGGCAGAGGAGCAGGGGTACCAGTGACAGAGGGAGCTGCATCCCACAAGACCCAGGAGGCAGAGTCCACTGAACCCGAGGGAACCATTGGGATGGAGGGTGAGGGGAGCACCACGGTGGAGACAAGAGGTGACAACACAGACTCTGATACCTCCTCCGAAGGAAGCTCCCTGGTGGTGGCGGACACCTCTGTGACCATGCCAGCTGCGGGTACAGCCACCACCCCGTACCAGCACCGCCCTCCCAGTAGCCCCTCAGCGAGTTGCCCGTGCCTGCTCACTCAAGAGGGTGAGCATCTCCTTTGCCCCAGGCACCTCAGGCCCTGCCCCAGTGAGCCCTGCTGGCCTGAGTGAGGAAGGTATTGACCTCCTCAGATCCACCTCTGTAGGGCACGCAACCATTGTGAATACCATCCAGGGGCTGGCATCCCAGATGCAGCAATGCAATGCTTCCTGGAGGGCATCCATGGTGGATTGGAGGCACAACAGAGATCGATTCAGACTCTGGCCTCCTCTCTGATGGCAGCCATTGTCCCTGTCCCTTCCATCACCCCTCCAACTACCACTTCCCAGTCTCCTCAACACCAACCCATCCCATGCACACATACAGGTGAGCATGCACACAAGACAAAACACAAGAGTGGCACAGTCAAACACATGCACCACACTTCAACACATAAGCCTTCACGCAAACACCAGACAGTTGCAGACACAACCACATCCACTGTCTCCCCCTCCAACCTCCTCATCCACCTCCCACACAGTCACGTCCACACTCAAACCTGCATGCACTGCTTCAACATCCACCACCAGCATCACCACACCAAGCAGCACACACACCTCACTAGCAGACACCTCCAGAACTTCCATGCACACGTCCCCTGTGTCCTCTCCAACCCTGTCTGTCCTCCCTCCTAAAGGTCACAAACACAAGCACTTAGACACCCATCAGCCATCCACCTCACATCAGCACACTCGCCATGCACCTGCACCCAAGTCCAGCAGACGTACTCCTCCAACAACCACTCCCTCAACCTCTACTCCCATCTCTCCTCCCTCTTCCCACCCACCATAGCTAAAAAGCTTTTCCTTGCTCAACTTGACCTCTTCCCTCCCCTACCCCCGTCCTTCCCATAAGAGTAGGTTCCCAACAAATCAGCCCAGCACCTCAGCCAAAATGTCCACGCAGACAGTGGGGGTACCTCCTAGTCATGGAGGCAAGACAGTGATGGTTCCCACTCTACCAGCCAGAAAGGGTAATGATTCCACAGCCCCTTCCAAGAAGGGTAAGAAGCCCTCAACTCCTGCCATGAAGGGGAAGGAGGCCACACCTCCTGCCATAAAGGGGAAGAAGCCCTCGACTCCTGTCATGAAGGGGAAGGAGCCCTCGATTTCTGCCATGAAGGGGAAGAAGCCGTTGATCAGCAGAGGCTAGTAGGCTGACACTACCACCAGTGGTCACAGAGCCCTCACCTCCAGCTGAGGCAGTGCAGCCCACTCCTCCTGCCGAGGCTGCACCTTCAACTGCTGAGACAGTGCAGCCCTCACCTCCAGCAGAGGCTGCCCAGGAGACACCTCCACCTGCTGACACAGTGCAGACATCACCCCCAGCAGAGACTGGCACAGTGACTCCACCCCCACCAGTGGTCATGGAACCCTCACCTCCAACTGAGGAAGTGCAGCCCACTCCTACTGCAGAGGCTGCACCTTCACCTGCCTGCTGAGACAGTGCAACCCTCACCTCCAGCAAAGGCTGGTGGGGTGACAACACTAGTGTCCAAGGAACCTCACCTCCAGCAGAGGGCATGTAGGCTACCCTCCTGGGACTGCTGTACAAGGAACCCCCCTCCAGAACCAGTGGGCAAGTCACCCACCTGAGAGACAGTGGCCTTGAACTCCCCAGCACAGACAAATGGGCTTGGAGTTCCCTCCAGAACCAGTGGGAAAGTCACCCAACTGAGAGACTGTGGCCTTGAAATCCCCAGCATAGAAAAATGGGATTGGAGCTCCCTCCAGAACCAGAGGGAAAGTAACCCAACTGAGAGACTGTGGCCTTGCACTCCCCAGCACAGAGAAATGGGCATGAAGCCCCCTCCAGAACCAGTGGGAAAGTTCCTAAATTCGGCTGAGGTGCCCCCCACCTCCATCCCCCTGAGGTGCCTGCCCACTTGCAAAATGATGCCCCTCAGAGTTCTGTGCAGTTGCTGTCAGGAGACAAGTTGGACCTTGACCTGTGCCCTGTGGCCATGTGGGCCCTTTGTACTTTGGACTGGCATTGGCCCTTTGTGGACAATTGTACATATCCGGTTCATGTGGTGGCTTTTCCCTTGCTAATACATTTTCAGTAGGTCCGAAATCTTGTTCTTGTTTTGCTGTGCCATGTGTTATGTGCCATTGGTTTACATCTGCAGCTGGCTGTGTTTATAGTATGTGTGTAAGTGTTGTGTGGTGTGTGTGTGTGTGTCACTCTTCTTTTCTTCCCTACCGCTTAGAAGAGCATCAGGAAGATTTAAAGTTCCGGCTTCATGACGGCGGCGGAGTCCTCTGTGTACTTGTTGGTGAGTCTTTCATTTTCTGTATTCTGTTTCTGCCAGTCTTTTCATGGCGTTGGCACCGCCCAGGAAATCCTGGCCATTTCCTGTGTCATAATATGGTGGGCGGTACTTTGTCTTCTGCCTGGCTGTTGATGGCGATCCCCGGTGTGCGTTGTGTTAATGCCCTGGCAGTTGGTGTGGTACATTGGCTGTCTATTGGAATTCTCACCGCCATGGTCATAATTTTGCAGTAAGTACCGCCGGCCTGTTGCCGGTATTTCTGCCACTTTATTACTTACCATCAATGTCATAATGAGGGCCTTAGTGTGGCCAAAGACGCCCATTGTGTGGGCACACAATAAAACCATAACTTTATAACATTTCTAAAGAAAAAAATTTAATACGCAAAAAGACAGAAACACACCTTTAATTACAAGACATGTGCACATATAAGCATATTGTATGCTTTGTGCCACCCTACATATTTTATGCAAAATATTTTAAACTGCAATTTAGAATGTTCAGTGTTAATGAATGGGTGTTCCTGTGTTTCCATTCAAGAAAAGAAAACACGATTTGTTGGTGAACACCATTTTCAATTTAGTGTGGCCAATATGAATATTTTCTTTTTTAAGAAACCATAGTTTGCATACCAATGGAATATCTTTGTGTTAATGGGTATTAAAATGAGGAAACAGTTAAGTAATACTGCTGAATAATGTGCCACATTGTACACAATTTACCTTTTCTTGATATTTAATTTAGGAAACCTTGCTGCATAATCTGGTCCCTCACTGCTCCATCCATTCTGTGGTTCTGATGCAGGGATGCATGCTTGGAAGTGAGCCTCTCTCACTCCTGATTTGTGAATCCATCTGAGAGGCACTGAACACCCTCTGCTTGGCCAGCTGCCATACGTTAATAAACGCAAAGAAGCTAGGGACACACAGAGATGAAGATAAACTTCAGTCGAGGGTCCTCTTAATAACAACGTCCTTACCAGGAGGCAGCCCAGCTTAAGGGTGTCTGTCCCCAGCTGCTGTTATGGGGGCATTGAGACTGTAGGTATTGCACCTATGAGAAAGCTAAAATAAAGACATTTTAGGCACACACAAAAAGCTTAGTCTCTCATTCATGTAGATGTGGCTCCGTGCAGACTGTTGCTTTAAGAAGCTAAACTTATTGAGAGGTAACTGATTGGCGATTGATTTGTCTTTGCAAGAGCACACATATTCCCACACAGTGTGTCTTAGCGCTGGAGGCGCTGCTTCCTGGCAATGCATCCCTGATCACGGCCCTTCGGCCCACTGACACCCAAGTTCCTTTTTCCAAATATGAGATATACAGCTTGTTCGGAGAAATTAATAATTTGAGTTAATGGAAAAAACAGGTAATTTATGAAGACCGCGTCTGACCCACATGATCCCTCACCACCCAGAAATAATCTGGCTCTTCCCATCCCACGTGTCAGATCTGGGTGATAGGTCCTACTTCTATAAAAACCACCCTCCTGATCATAAGATGAGCACAACCAGCTCAATGTGCATCCATTTCCGTTCAGCCAATGCAAGAATGTTTCTATTTGTTTAATTAGTAAAAACCTGTTTTACATGGAGTTTCCCACCACATTTTTGCCATTTCAAAATGATGTAACCAACAAATAATAGTAACTATATTACCCAAGTAATGGTGCTTTAATTTACCCACCTAAGAAGAATGGAAGGCTAAGATTACTTTTCAGGTATTTAAACATGTAACCTTTAGATCACTAAAATTGTCAGTTGTGAGCATTCAGCTCGCTGAGCCATGCTATCAGTTGCTGGAGTGCTACAGCCACTTCAGAGCACTTTGACATACTGTAAGCAGGCAGAAATGCAAAACAGTACTCAGATAGTCAAAGTGAGTAGAGTGGACATTGTACATCAAAGAGTATATACTGGGGAGTGGTTCTCTGATCTCTCGGGTCCTACGGCCCTCTCTATGAGCCCAATGAAAGGACAGAATGGTCAGCCTTTGTTGGCAGGTGATCTGTGTGAGACTAATAATGTGTTAAGATGAGAATTAGCTCTGGTCTGAAGGTCTGCTGAGTGCCAGTGGTCAGACAGAAACATGCAATGCTTACCTCTTACAGTGAGTATACCACATTCTTCCAACTCCTAACTTACAGGGGAGGCACAACAGTCCTATCACAGGAGCACTGCACACCCTCCCTTCCCAGCCGTACCTGCTCCTGTATACCCTTGAAACCTCTATGTTCCAACAAACTCTTTGCACTGATTTGCTTCCCAGTAGTATTTGACAATCATCAAATGTTACATTTTTAGGTTGAACCTGCAACAGTGAATGTGCTTTTTCTTTTGAGGCACATAATTCCACTCTAGTACATGAAACTCCATGACACACAATACCAGTCCACATAATTACACACCAGAACACAGAATCCCACTCAACATAATTCCACTAACTAAATACCACATAATTACAATGTACACCATGCCACATAATTCCTCTAAACAACTCCACTCAGCACCACACAATTCCACTCCATACAATTCCTCAACAAACAGTTGCACTTCAGCCAACATAATTCCACTCCACACAGTATACATCCACTCAACTCCATAGTCCATAGCTAAAAGACAATAACATTGAAAAAGTCTGTACCCTTGGATTGCAGAGGCCTATTGACTTTGCCAATGCTTTTGTTTTATTGTCAGGAAAGGTGAATATTGTTTTTTTTTGTTTTGGGTTGCTGATCGCTTGGTCCATTGGACGTGACTCAGATGGTACACATAGGTCCTGGGTGTGATATAGGGTCAACATCTCTCTTGTAAGAGATCCCTTTCGCGTGTACTGCTGGGTGTGACACAGTTGGTAGGCACAGGCTCTAGGTATGATACAGGGCCACACTTCAATCTTACTAGGCTAAAGAGGTTTTCTCAGTGCAACCCATTTCTTAACACTGTTAGCATCTGAAAGAAGTGAGAGGTGTGTCCACTTGGACCGCTGGGTGTGACACAGATGGAATGCATTACCCATGAGTGTGATGTTAGGTGTAATTCAGACATTAGAGAACTAGAAAGATTGCCATCCAGTAGATTATGCATAGCTTGTGTTTGGCCACGGACGGCCTATGAGTGTTGAAGTTATTCCTTTCTTTCTCCACAAAAATTGTTGTAATCTTTAACCCAGAGCTGACTTCACCGAGATTTTCAAGCTCACTTAATCCCAATGACTGCCAAAGTAAGCTCGCTACATTGGTACCAAATTTTTAATTAGTTTGAGTCAACAATACTTTGTCCTAGGTTGCGATCCTTCATATGCACTGATGTTTGTGTTTACTAAATGTTTATTTTGATGCATCTGTGAATAACGTTGAGCTCATTAGACAAGGTATTCCCTGTGTATATATATTTTCCACTACCAGAACAGGACTAGTATTCCCCATGTATATGTTGCCCACTACCAGAGAAGAACTGGTAACCCCCAGGAGCATATTTCCCTGTTACCAAAACAAAACTTAAAAATTCTATCTAGAGAGTGTATGATGGCAGAAAGGTAGTTGATTACTTTTCACCATTCATTTCAACTGGAACTAACATCATAGGTTTCCATATGCCATTTCCTAACTCCTACTGTACTTTTGACAACACTACAGGATATTTCACCACCAGCTACCTCTGCCAATCACAGACACAGATAAAGGTGCTTCTGTTTGGACCTGTTCAGACTTGCAAGGGCCTACCACTAGAATTTCTGTTACAGGTAAACTAGCTTCATCACATGTCTTACAAACATCAAATTTCACACTATTGCTACACTCACACCCTCTCAACTCAAACAGATTCACCACATTCACACATCTAAGGCCCTACAACACAACACAACACATTCAATTGATGGTCATCAGTTACCTTTCTGCAGTCATACACTCTCTAGATATTACCTACATCATCTTCCATCGTACCCTAGATTCACTTTTCATCACTGAAGCCTTGTTTACACCCTCCCCCAAATACAGCCTGTCCATATTCATCCCTGAAAGTTATGACATCTAAAACATAGGCTGCTCATGCAAAACAGGAGGGGGATGTGCAGACAGAAAAAGGCCAACTTTCTCCTGCACTCTTAGCAAGTCTACCACACCTGATTATTTCAAGCTCCTCTCCTTTCACCACATTCCTTTCTTAGAGCCTGATTCACAAAGGTGAACTTAGACCTGAAGGGTAAGTTTAGACCTGAAGTCTAACTTTAGACATGTAGTGTAAGTTTAGACATTATGGGAGTCATTACAACCCTGGCAGTCTTTGACAGCCAGGGCTGTTTTGTCGGAAGCACCGCCAACAGGCTGGCGGTGCTTCCTTGGGAATTACGACTGCGGCGGAAGCACCACGGTCACACCGCCGGGACCGGTGGTTTCCCGCCACTTTTGTACCGGCGGTTTAAATCCCCCAGGGCAGCGCTGCTTGCAGTGCTGCTCAGGGGATTACGAGTCCCCCTCGCGCCAGACTTTTCATGGCGGTTTGAACCGCCATGAAAAGGCTGGTGGAAAAGGGAGTCGCGGGGCCCCCTGCCACGGCCCCATGCAGCTTTTCACTGTCTGCATGGCAGACAGTGAAAAGCGCGACGGGTGCAACTGCACCCGTTGCACAGCCGCAACACCGCTGGCTCCATTTGGAGCCGGCTCCCGTGTTGCGGCCGAGATCCCCGCTGCGCGAGCGGGCGGAAACTAGGTTTCAGTCCGCCGGTCCAGCGGGGATCTCCAAGTAGGCCCCGCTGGAGTGTGGCCGCATTGGCGGCCGTCCCGCGGTTTCAACTTGGTGGGCGGCAGTTGCCGTCCGCCAAGGTTGAAATGAGGGCCTAAGTCTAACTTTAGGCCTAAAGTCTAACCTTAGACCTGGAGTGTAAGTTCATCAATGGTAACATAATCAAAAAGTAAATAAAAGGGAGGGACACAAAAGTCATCGCATGTATGTCTAATTCAATAAAGACTGATCCATTTATTAATTGCACATAATGTGAATGTTATGGAAATGGATGATGAATGTATGGCATGAGATAATTTATGCAACAGTATCATTGCAATATGAGACTCACCAGGTGGTTGATGCTGTACTAATTTTTGGAAGGTTTGAGGTGGGGTTTTAAATGACCCCTGGGAAGTATTTTTTTTTTTTAATTTTTAGTATTGAATGTAATTAAAGAATTATCATTCTGTCTGTAAAATATGATCTTATTAACTGTGCTAGCAGCATTATAATATTGAGTTATCTTTTTGTTATAGGTTTTTAAGTTGTTTTAAAATGTGGGAGAATATATGTTTGTGTCCCGAGGGATGGTAATAACATCCTGTGATAACCACCAAAATATGTTGACACCCTTGATGGACTGAATCTATTTTAATGTTGATATGACAGATGGTGACTTTTAGGCGACATTGTATATCATTGAACATTATGTGCAATTATTGAATGAATCATTCTTTATTGAATTAGACATACGTCTGAATCCTTTTTTGTCTCTTCCTTTTATTTAATTTTTAATATTTATGTCCTAATAAACTTATTTGTGTGCCATATTAGGAGGGGTTCTCCAAACATGCTTTTGTGATTAGAATATTTTTTTAGTGGGTTGGGCTATATAATTGACTGTGTTTTATACTGGTTTGCAATTTAAATTTTTAAAACAATTGTAATGGATAGTGGTATTTGTAAATACACCATTAAAGCTTTGTGTTTTCCGTCTATACTGTAGTGGTAATGCTGGTGTTTTCCATGAAACAGAACTGTAATCGATTGAGATACCTAGAGTGGTGTGGTGACCGTCTGAATGGTTTGTATGTCGGATGGTTTGTTGATTTCCCAAGGGGAAATTATACTTTTAGTGCTCCTGTTGGTACACCATTCCCTCTTATTTGATTGACACCCTAGAATTGTCCATGGTTTTAGCCCAGATCACCAGTGATCCAAGTTTCACAATTAAGCTACCTGGCCTGGACCTGTAGCTATGAAGGGATACCTTCAGGGTCAAGAACCCCACCCTTATATCCTATCCATGCTCCCTCACCTGGAAGTAAGTGTATCTCCAAAGACCCTACAAAGGAGTGGTTTACATTCCTGCCACTCACAATAAACGTGGGTCCTATTCAATGATGTCCTCTCCATCAAAACATGGCCCCATATTCTCAAACCAAGTGGAATATAGTGTTTGCTTGATTGTTTGTTTTAGTAAGGACTACTGCAGCAAAGCCATTTCTCTTTGTTGGCTCCAGCTCTAGTTCTGCCTGGGCTTTTTCTATCTTCTAACCTGTTTGTAATTAAAGGCTGTACTCAGCAATATATGGGTTTCTTCTTGAGCGTTTCATCCATCTTCCCTGTTTGTTTGTTTGTGCCTTTTAGCTACACTGACAATCGGTGTGGAAATGCTCAAGATATGTTATTTAGCTCTGTTAATCCGAAATAGCTATGTGAAGTTAGCTATGTAAATCTTGAACCCTGAGACATATCCACATTTCTCCAGTTCTTCTTAGATGTAGAGCTTGGGACTGGACAGTAATATAAGCAGATCATTGGCATACATTGTACGGCATGTTCCTCTCTGCCCATATTGACCCCCTGTATAGTAACCATCTTCCATATAGTAGCAGACATTACTTCCCCAGCCAGGGTGAACAGGAGAGGGAAGATAGATAGGGGATGCCTGAGATAGATGGGGTGCCTGAGATAAGGTGTCTGAGACATCTCTGGATATCTACTGGGGAGGAAAAGTCTCCATTAATTCTGATGTGAGTGATTGGGCATTTGTAATCACGGTGAACACATTTCTTGAAACTTTCTCCAGTTCTAAATGTATGTGGTAATGTTAAGGGGAACTGCTAGTTCACAGAAAATAATGTATTTTCATCATCCAGAGAAAGCAGCAAGGTGGCCTCTTGAGTTCTGCTATCGTATTGCTTATGCACATTATTCTTTTGTAAAAGGCAGGCCGGTCTGGGTCCACCAATCCCAGCATGAATGTTTTGATCCAGGATGCCAAGATCCCCGTCAAAAGTTGCATCAATTTTTAGAAGAAACATCAGCCTGTAGGAGCTGCACTTCCTCATATCTTTGCCCATTAGACAATGATTTGTGTACCCAGCATAGAGTCTGACATGCTCATTGTCTTGGAGAAACAATTAAAGAGACGTGTCAGTTGGAGGACAAGGCTGTGGCAGCATGATTTGTAGAGTACTGCTGTAAACCAATCTGGTGCAGGTTATTTGCAAGATTTACGCCTGGCAAGACCCAATATGACTTAATCTAACTTGATTCAGTACTCCAGCTTATTCAGCTTTCAAAAAAAGCAGGTTAAAACCAGGTAAATGGCACCCGATTTCAGTCAGGGAGAAGTTGTCTTCCCTGTATAGATTCACCTAGAAATCCATAAAGGATCATGCCATACCTGTGTCAACTGTCTCCTAGGTGTCTGACTGATTCCTAACTGCTCTTATTCTCACTCTGACAATTTTTGCTGATAGTTTGCGACAGCTTCCTGGCTTGATTCCCCCTATCCTAGTATTTCTGCTTAGCCTTGAGAAAGTATAACTTCTCTTGTCGGTGTCCAGCATTTTATTTGTGCCCTTAGTGCCAAACGTTTCCACCATACTTTGCCTATTCCCTTATGAATTGATGCCAGTTTCTTTAAATGCACTTCGAGCTTCTCATATATTTTGTTATTCCAATGTTCAATATACTGTTGCTAAGTTAATTGAAGTAGCTCAGTCAATACAAGAGGCAGCACAGTACACAGATCCACACTTAATTGTAACATGACAAATTACAACTTGACGTTTAAATCACCACAATTTTCTTCTATAATTAAGCTAGATGTCATGCTCAGGGAAAAAAAACTGTTTAGACTACCTGGTAGAATGGAGAGCACAACAAACTACTGCGACTGCGACCTTTTGCACACCCAATAACAAATCCAATATCTTATTTTGTTTTCTTTGTGCTCTTCGGCTACACAACACATTGATGAAAGACAAACCTGAATTTATGTTACCCATAAAATATCAGTTGGTTTTCAAAAAATCTGATGCACTATATATTCGAATCAATGTTCAAACATTTTATGTAAACCTGCAGTTACTACTGCTGATGACAGTTTATAGGCGCATGCATTAATATACTGTTCAGCCTTAGGTCACTTTCTCAGTTGCTGCAGAGCTAAGGCCACATAAGTGAAGGGGTTTAACATGTAACTCACAGGGTTTGGGATGGCTAAATCCCTTTTTCTTATAGACTAAGGGACAGATTTAAGAACTGTTAGTGCCGTCTTTGCGCCATTCTTTATACGCAAAAGCAGTGCCAAGTCAACAGCATATTTATATTTAAATTTTTGACATAGCATTATTGTTTGCGAGAACAACCTCACCTTGGGTGGTTTAACGACAATGATGTGCAAGCTATGCATTTCCTCCTAAAAAGGATGCTAGGCCGCTAGCGCCACATTTGGAACTCAAAGGAAAAATGATGCAAGCAAAGGACCAGGTCCAAAAATTGAGCTTAAGTCCAATTAGCATCAACATTTTAACACCTGGTCTGAACCAGGCATTGAAATGAGGCCCACACACTATTACATAAGGGAAATGCACAGAAGGAGCATTGGAAACAAGTGGACAACAAGTACCTGTTACTCCTATAGCTTGTGCCTGTAAAGATTGCAGCAATGATGCCAAGCGCCATGAGCACCACTGCAGCAATCGCACGACTGCAGCGACCGCAAACACCACCACAGCAGCCACAAATTCAGCATAGAAGGTGGGAGTGGTTCACCAGCGTGCAAGCATCCTAGCCCTCAGAGAAGAAGAAGTGATCAGACTCTACCATCTGAGGCAGGAGTCCATTATACAGCTGCTCCACCACATTCCAACAGACATCACAGAAAGAGTGCAGAGTCACACAGCAATTCCACTTATGACTAAACTCCGGGCTGTCCTCCACTTGCTAACATCGGGTTGATTCCAGACAACTGCGCACAAGTGAGTGGGAACTCCTAACAATCCCTCTCTGCCTTCCTTCCGTAGGTCCAGGACACCATCATCAGACTCACACCCTACCACATCCGGCTCCCCAACATCCAGGAACTGCAGCAGTAGACCGAGTAAGGTTTCTGCCAAATTGCTGGCTTCCCACGTCGTGCGTGCAATGGATTGCACCAATGTCCAAATTGTACCTCCTGCAGCAAACAAACACCTCTAAGGGAACCGCAAACATACCGATTCCATCAAGTGCAGGCCATCTTGGACCACAGAGGAATTATCTCAAACATCCTTGCAAAATATCCCAGCAGCGTCCATGATGCTTACATCTTCAGGCACTCCACTATAAACCAACAATTACAGGATGGACAATATGGCAATGGCCTACTTGTAGGTAAGATATCATACAAATCATAACACACACAACACACCAAACTTGTAGGACAAACAATACATACTCCACGCCAAACAAACATGAACAGGGAAACACAGATGTACAGCCCACAACACATATGCCACATGCTACACTACACAGCATGCAATGGGCATCTCTCTCACATACACCCATATCTACTAGTCCCTGGCAGCACCTGACTGGCACATCACTGTACAGACAGGTGGAGCAATATTCCACATGAATACAAAAGGTGGATTTAAACAACTACATGTGTCCACAGGTTCACAACAAAACACAGATCCTTCACACATAACACTCACCAAGGATTTGATCTGCAATGTGAATTGCACTGGCCTTCAAACGTCAAACAACTCACATATTGGCAATGCCCCACACATCCTATGCTGTTGAAATCTCAGGCAGCACTGATATCTATTACCACCTGAGTGGTCCTATCAGCATCTACACATTAGCAAAATATAATAGATATACTCATTGCATACAACGTTCCCTTGTGTAGTGCATAGTGCAGCACACATTGAAATACAACATCACCATCAATTAAAGATCATGTGCAGGAATGGACACCTCACAGCACACCAACAAACATACCTGTAAATTCCACATTTCCATACCATGATACTGCTATGATACAAGGGTACCAACAATGCACTGCGGCAGATGTATTACTGACAATGTTCAGGGACAGGTCAGAAATGCATATGAATGAGGATACATGGAACTTGGCAGGGCTAGACTCCTGATGCAGTGCAGCGCTGAAAAGCAAATCATGCCCTGTCCCGTCCCACAGCTGTATGAAAAATCTTGCATACATCCGATATAAATGTCCCACACCTGGCATATGAACCTTATCCACATATGAACGTCAGCCAGCAATTGCAAACAACAAAACTTTGTGCAGGGGAGGTATTTCAAGGGTAAAGGGGTGAAATTCATATGCAACACATAGATAGATTGATACTTTATTTGCATAGTTGCTTAAAAACATTGCATTAAAAACAGTAATCACAATTGTTCACTTTTTTTTTAAGGGAGTCTCTTCTGTGTCTAAATAGTCATAGGACACGTTATCTTTTGCTGCTTGGTTGGTTTAGGCACGTATGTCGACTGAGGACCCTGTTTGACGTGGTGGCAAGCATCTTGTGCCATTAGGATGATGTTAAAGGTTAGAGAGAAATGGTGCATAAAGGAGGTTGCCTCACTGTGTTATCAAGGCGGCCCCTGCTGCTTTTTATTACCAGGGATAGAAATTTGACTAGGTAGCAATGTAGTTGCAGGTCACTTGGTGTGAAACACACCAGCACAGCTTGCCTCCTTGTTTATAGGCCACGTTCATTAAACTTGTTTTTTGATAGAGCTTTCCTTTCAAGACCAAGATTTTTGCGTTAACAGAACACATGTAGAAGATCTCCGGTGCCTGCTCCTCACAAGCAACAGATAGTATATGTTGAATCTTTCAGCCAAGGGGCTGCGTTTACAGCACATGTTAGAAGCCCCAATCGGTGCCTTAAGAATTGCACTTTACTGTGCCTTGAGAAGCCATGACCAAGATATGCTTGTGAGGCCAGAGTCGTATAGGTGTTCAATATAATCCAAGGATGGGACCTCCTTTGAAAGGCTACTTTATCCCCCAACATGGATTGAAGCCAGCTTTTTTGAAGGCGCTATGTGAAGTTGATGTCCTTCATAGGTTGGTGAGCCCCGTCCTCCTAAGTGAGTCCTCTAGATAAACTCTGGACAGTGAGGCATGCTTGCGTTCAAGCTCCTGCCATAGATGTTGGTTAAGGGAGTCTGAGGTGGTTCCTCAGACTTTACTCCAGAAGTTTATGTGTGCACCACGTCTTGCCAAGGACTGGTCCTATAGGCTGAATTCCAGTCTGGGTTGAGCAGGGGAGGTGAATTTCGGAAGGTTGAAAATTATCCGGTAAGCTTTGCTCACTGTGTGATTTAACATTTCTGAGTCTCTACCTCTTTATACTTCACTCCCATAGGTTATTGTAGGTAGAAGCTTGGCTTTTAATACCCGTAAGAGAGGGGATGAGTGATAGACCATTCAAGTCTGCTTCTAGTCTTTTTAAAGCTAGTGCTATGGCTAAGCCTTTTTCATATAACACACCCTCTTTGATGCACAAAATTCCCTGACTTTTCAATGGTGACACCAAGGTATTTGTACTTTTGTGTTTGAAGGAGCTGTGTCTTGCCCCAGTAGCACACATTAGGGGGCACCTTGGCTCTAATTGACATTGTGTGGGGTTTTTCAAAGTTTGCGGTCAGGGTGTTGGTGTCCGAATATTGTTTGGTGGTGTTAATCAGTCTCTGGAGCCCTTTTTTGATATGTCTGATAAGCACACGGTCGTCAACATACATGAGGCATGGCAGTTCGAGCTCCCCGATTTTGGGGCATATGGGTTTCTCTGAGCGAGAGACCTGCCAGGTCTGCTAAGTATGAGTTAAAAAGTGTGAGGGCCAGGACGCATCCCTTATTTTAATCCTCTGGTCATTGGAATCCTCCTCAGTTTCCTCTCCACGTGGTCAAAGGCGGCTTTAAATCGACAAAACATAGATGGAGCTGCCATTTCTGTGTCTTAGCTTTGTTGATATGGAGTGTGATGGCCATAATATTTGTTATGGTGCCGGTTAGTTTAGAGAACCCTGTTTGGGTCTTGAGAATTATTCCCTCTTCAGCAAACCATACAAACAGGTGTTCCAGCAGCAGTCCTGTAAAATATTTCCTTTTGTCTATTAATGCAATTAAGCGATAGTTATTTGGAAGCGGTCTGTCCACATTTTGAAAATGGGTGAGATTATGGGCCCTTTCCAGGACTGCGGGATAATTCCGGTAAGGCCAATTTCCAGGTAGAGAGGTTCTAGAATTGATCCCCAGAAAGATCTATTGTGCTGAAAAACTGCAGTAGGAAGGCCATTTGGGCCTGGGGCTCCTTCTCTCCTGCTCTTGGCTATCAGATCCTTTACCATGACAGATTCAGTATTTATTGTGAATTGAGGCTCCTCTGAGCACTTGTGTAGAAGGGGAGTTCCTGCACTTATTGGACTTCGTGTAAGCATGTTGAGTGGTATCTCGGTTGAGTGCTGGCAGTTGACATTGTCTCCAAGATATTGCACCCAGACATCTTCTGGTATGTACGATGTGATACCACCATGTGAGGGGTGTATAAGATTGCATATTGTGTGCCAAAAGCGCGCACTGTTACTAATCTTTGCATCCGAGTATTGCTTGCCCAATAGGTCTTCTCTGCATGTCCTACTGATTGACCACTTCAGCTTGTTTAGTGTCTGGTGTATTAGGTCTTCAAGCAGGTCCAGATTCCCTGGCCAGCTTCGGAGAAGCCTTATGGTGGAACTGATTTTCCTTTTTACTTCTCGTAGTTTAACTCTATGGTCCTGCGAGAAGCTTGTTGTCACTGAAGAGGCTGTAGGTCGATGGGAGGTGATAGGCTCCGCAAAAGTATTACATAGCGTAGTGGTTAGCAGTTCCCACCTCACCACCTTACTGCTGCTGGTCGCTTCTAATTCAACTGCCAGGTTCATTGATGCATTGGATCCAAGCTCTTTGTTTGATTGTGCACATTTAACTTCTTTGTGATTTATGGTATAAGAAGTAATAAGTGGGATTCTTGCTCTGTCCATTTTAGATATCGGCCGAGTGAGGGCTAGTTCCTTCGGGCAATGGTCACTTTTGCTCCTGTCCCCTTGTTGGTAAGTGGCTACTTGTTCAAAAAGTGGCAAAGTGACCAAGGTGTAGTCGATTGTTGTAGAAGCTTTTGTTGAAAAATATGTTGCAGCTGGTGGGGAGTCTTCCCGGAATCTTCCATTCAAGGCTCTTAATTGTAGTTGTTCCAGGCCTTTGAGTAGTGTCCTGCTTGTTGTCGTGGGTCACCCATGTTTGTTGGCCCCCTGAGTTGGAAGACTCCAAGTGCTGGAAAGAGCAATTGTTGCTTCATCTGTGGAAGCTCCAAGTAAGTGCAAATTTAAGTCACCTGAGATGATGATATCAGCAGTTTCAGCTATTTCTCCACTGCTCATGTAGTTCTCGAGCTGCTCCGCCAGCTTGGAAGCATCTTTGGGTTTGAGCTGAGGATGAAGGTAAGTATTTACTATGACTATCTCTGCTGTAGGCATATCCTCAGGGGTGGTGGTTATCACAATGTTAATGAACGAGAGGCTAGAGTCAAGAGAGGTGGCTCTGACTGACAGTGCTGAAGAAATATAGGTGGCAACACAGCTCTGTAGGTGACCATACCTCGCCTTCCTGGTTGCTGGTGTGAAGAAGCACATGTAGCCCTGTAGATGAAAAGGTTTGTCTAGCCATGTTTCATGCATCAGTATAATTTCAAAGGTGCTAATATACTGGATGAAGTCCTGATCTGTGGTTTTAACGAGGAGGTCATTCACATTCCAAGAGCAGAGGCGAAGAGCATCCTTTGTTGGTGAGGCACCCCTCCTTGTGCCTATTGTTTGTCACGAGTCCCATTGCAATCTTTCTTGAGATGTACCTTAAGTCGTTGTTAGGATGGAGAAAGTCTGTCAGTGTTGCAGATGTACAGCTTCGGGTGTTGTCAGGAATGGTGATTGTCGGAGAGCTTGAAGACATTGGTAGGCAACCCTGGGCACTCTTGAGAATGCAACGAGTTTCTTTGATCAGGGGCTCTGGTTTAATGATGGGGCCAGTTGTAAGTAGAGGGAGCGGGTAGCCAAACTTGCGGTACTTGGTGATACTGATACCCCAGTGTTTGAAGGTTGCTTTTTCTCCAAAGTTTGTTTGGGCTGTTGGACTTGACTTCCATGTGGCCTTGGTTACTTCAAGTGCTGATGATGGGTAAAGGTGAACCAACTCTACTGCCAGGAGGTCTGTTGTACACAGGCCACTTGTAGATGGAATATGCGATAGAAGCTGGAGAATGTTGCCCTTATTCAAGAGGTCTCCAACACCGTTGGATTTGTAGTGTGGGTGGGTAGTGTAGTGTAGTGTGGGTGGAGAATGAGTATGTTGGTGTCTAGAAGCTAAGATTGAGTTTCAGTTTTTTGTGGAGATTTGGCACTCCACCCCATTCCTGGCCCTAGTGGATGTTGTGCATATTGATGTCCCCCGCTTGTATGTCTTGTGTAGAACTGGTTAGCGTGCAGCTCACTCACAGGAGTTTGCAATGGTCGGATTGTTATAAGTCCTTCAGGGGTACGGCTGAGTGGTCTGATGAGGTCGGGTGTGTAGATAGATTGTAGTTCCCATATATTGGAATCTCTACAGTTTGCGCAATCTGCGGAGATTTAAATACAATGTTGTTGCCCAGCCATTCCTCTGACCTAGTGGTTGGTAGCAGTGGTACAGTTGTTGTGATAGTTGTACTGATGCTAAGAGGGGCCCCCCTCTCCCGCCATGATTCTGATGGGCGCTTGCTCTACCCTAATGTGCCAATTTGCACAGGCCTCTTGTGGTGTTGTAGCAAAAAGAGCAGGAGCAAGATGTTGTAATCGTGCTCCCCTGATGGATGACTGTGTTCGAGCGTAGTTGCTCTAAGTTCGCCATTGACCCTGGGGACGAAGGAATTGTAGCTTCTTTGGGAATCCCCTTTACTGAGGTTTCCAATTTAGGGACAATCGCCAGGATGAAACCGAAGGCACTAGCATTGGCCTTGCCATTTCCTAGAGTTCCTTCTTGCAACCCTCTCTCCTTTGGGCCTGTCTTTGCTTGGTGTTAGCTTTCCCACAGGATGCCATCCGCGGGGCTGCCAGGTGGTTGCTTGTTCCCTGGAGGTTCGGCGATAGTTGCTGTCAGGACCAAGGTGGTTGGAGCTGCTGCTATAAGTGGTGTCAGCTCAGACCCTTTTTACATTCCTGGTCCCTTGCTCCTGGGCCATGCGCTATACTCTTGGCTGTGCTGGGATGAATTTCCAGCGGGTCTTAGGATGGGATGTCGACTTTAAGATGAGATAGAGCAAGGTTACTAAAAAGAACCAGATTTTCGGAATGCACACTGGTTGCTAAACATGGATTGTAGTGCGGATATTTTATCTATAATTATCCCACATGAACAGTTAGCCAATGCGCTCACAGATATGATTGTGACTGCGTGAGGAGAGATTTCAGGTCACCTTGTTTCCCATCTATTCCTGCTACAAACAGTGCCAGTGTGTTAAGCAAGGTTAGTTGAACATCCATTTTGTCTGATTTATAATGAAGAGCTTCAGCTAGGAGCTGCATGGTTTTAAGTAAGAAAGCTCATGCACCATCTGAGTGGGGTCACTGGAGTTTGTGCTGGGGTCCAGGCCAGTTGGTATTGCAGCCCTCATATATTGGCTTGTGTTGATCCCTGCAGCATTCTTGTGAAATGATGAACTTAGATCAGGGTGTAAGGTGTCCCTGACGCTGGAGGAGAGTCTTGGGAGAATCTAGTCAGCATGTCCTCCCATTCTTGAGTGTCTAGATAGGATAATGTTTCTTCGTACCCTGCTGTAGGGACACTTCCTATTTTTAGGTTCACTGGAGGGGGTGGCGAACGGAGGGCTTGGTTTACGGCAATTGTTGAAGTTCCTTGAGAAGCAGGGTCAGTGGGTGGAGGCAAGACCTGGATGCCTGTAGGCAGCTTGCTCTCCACTTTGGAGGGCATGATCAATGCCACATCCATTCTGAAAGGGACTGAGATACATTGGCAAGCTGCACTCTGTTGGGTAGGGACCATCCTCTGGTCCACAGGAGCCTGCCGGGGTTCTCCGTGGACCTCCGCTCTGATAGATTGTGCGTGTTGTCCCCAAGATGATGGGGTGTGCTTGTATTTATATAGGGCCCTACACTTGTTACTTGGCACTCAACACACAAAATAGGTACACATGTCCATAACATCACTCTTCTGCAGGTCTCAAGGGCCACATTTCAAAAAAGTGCACAGCATCTAAAGCAGTGCTACCCCAACTTGTGTGTGCCGTATTCAATATATGGTGCACCATTGCGCATAGTAGGTGCAATAGTGTCAACATGATAGATGCCATAGATGGACTGTGTAGGATTATCGTCAAATGTATGGTGCAAATCCTGCACAGTACATAGGGGAACATTTAGAGCAATGGTGTGCCCCACGTTTATGCCTGCTCTGTGCTCAGCAATGCAACGGTTGAGACAAATTGCACATTCCTCTCTGTGTACCTCGTGTATGACATATACACAAGAAAGTGCCAAATATCGTACACACATGTGATGGTGCAGGTGTAGATGTTTCCCAGGCACAAAAGTACATGTCCATCATGGTCTTTACAACTGTGTAAATATGCTAAGTAATTTTTAAGTGATGAGAAACATGATGCAGGACTATTGTTAATCATGGGTGTGTGTGTGCCTTGAGTGCAGGGTGACATGACAAGAACACATATGTAACAAGGAGTGATTGCCTCAAAATGCAAGATCTGTGTCTAAGTTTTTAAGGTAATGTTTCCAATGGAGCAACTAAAACCTTACCATATGTAAAAATGTGTCCACTGCAAGTATTGTGGCAGTGTGAAAGCCTAGTGCCACATGATGGCAACACCAGGCCTGAAGAATGCAAAGTGTGTATTCCTGCCGTAGGTGGCACACAAAAATAATAGCCTTTAAATCAACTTGGTTACACTGTGCCATTTTTTTTTCAGTCACCTTGTAATTGTGTCTAAGGCAGGTTGGTTTCATGACTATTCCATTGACATCAAAATGCCAATTTTCACTTTGCAAATATAGCATATGCATGTATGGTGCTAAACATGCTAAGTTCACCCATAATAATATTGGGCTAGATGTATTATTATCCCGGTTTGCGTTTCCTAAATAGTGATTTTTAAGAAATTACTATTTAAGAAATGCAAAATGGGATGTATGAAAATTGGGACTCGGTAATATCAATTTCTTAAAAGTCGCAATTGCTATTCCTGAATCACAATTAGGGAATGGGACTCCATTCATCCCTATAGGTGCAAATGGTTTTGCATTTCCGAATTTGCGAATTCCTGTTAGGAATTTGCAAATTATGTAATGCAAATCCCAGAGTGCTGGGGGCCTGAGGCCCCCTTTGTTGCACCCCAAAAAATAACAGAGGATATGTGAAGCGCACAGATACCATAGGGGCATGTGTGCGTTACATGTCATTTTTAAAAATGCACTGTTAATGCATTTTTAAAATTGCACATGGTTACCACCAAATTGGATTTGGTTGTAATTGCATTTCCTAAATGCCCAATTTGCATTTAGGAAATGCATGATGCACGTGCTTTGGAGACCACAAAGAGGAATTCCCTATTTGAAATTTCCTATTTAAAGAATCACAATTTGCGATTCCCTAAATGAAGTCGCAATTTCGGGGAATCGCTATTTTAGCGATTCCTTGAAATTCCACTGCGACTGCCTTTCATAAATCTTGAAAGGCATTTTTGCATTTGCAAACGGTCGAATTTTGCGATTCGCACCGTTTGCGAATGCAAAAAGCTTTGATACATCTAGCCCATAAATTCCAATGTCAGTGTCCTGACATCAGCGATGGTGTGCCATATGTTACATATGGCACACACATGATGGAGGTATGTGGTAGTGCTATGGGTTTGAAAACAGTCAAGCACCTGAGTGGTTGCTGCTTTTGCACATAGTTACATGTTATTGTGGGCTAACTATGGACCACATATGAATGAAACAGGTGCAGCATGGTGCTGTGCCAACATCAGCAGCACCGCACCAGTTTTTAAACACAGGGCTGCGCCGTATTCTAAGAGTACGGTGCAGACCTGCATCTGCACCTGCACTGGCACATAATTTGGCCATAGTGCAAGTGTGTCTGCGTTGGGGGAGTGTTTATGTGCAGGAAGGTATCCCACCCTGCACATAAACAATCTACAATTTCAATTTGGCACGTCTATGTGTGCTGCACAATGCAACACACATAATAGTGCCAAAGCACCATTTGTTATAGATTGTTAAAGTGCAGGAAAGGGCAACATCTGTGGCATTTTACTTCTTCTGTGTGTGCCGCTGAATAGCACAAACATCGAAAAAGCAAGAAACAAGAAGGTATAAAAGCATTCCTCATCATTTTTCCATGCTAACGCAACCCCTGGGGAGGTGTTACTCTTTTGGCACTGCTTTTACTTTATGATAACTCATAAATCTGGTGCAGTGTCAAAAGTTATGGGCGTAGCAATGGGACACCAACTGCAATACCCAATGCACACCACTCTGATGCAGAAAACTGCATCATACAGGCCCATATTTCCAGAGAGACATTTTACGCTACAAAACTTGGCATTATAGCTCCTTGTACATATGGTGCAATGAAAAGCGCCACAGGAGCATCACTAAAAGTGATGCTGTGGTGACGCTAGGGCCTTTTAAATTGGACCCTTTGTCCTACTGACTGACATGTAATAGTTGGCAGATGTTCCTTCCTAACACTAAGTTGACTAGCTTACTCAGCTATTCAAGTTGAATGTGTAACAGCTGTCCATGCTTTTATTTGTTCAACAATCACAAAGCTATGTGTTCCTGTCATGTCTTGCAGGTGGACCTCCACCCTACACTGTTGGAGAGGTTTCCCGGTTTGAAGACCCTGATGCAGCCAGTGTCACCTTGTATGTCACATGTGTAGATCCAGGGTTGTGTGTGAGAGGGTGTGATGTGTGCAATGTTATGTTAAAATAGCATGTGTGACAATAAGATACCATCATCTAAGCTTGGGTATCGACATCATGTCTGATGCAATGTTGAGGATGTGGAATAAGTTGACTTATGCACAGGTGCAAATGTGTACTGTAATGGAATTGTAGGTAATTATGCCGACAAACAAAATGATGTTAGTCAAGATATGTGTCAGGGGTGGTGGCTTTTGGATTTGCATGGCTGTTGCCAACATATTTCTTACAGCATGTGATGATGTGCTGTGTGCCACACGTTGCATTAATTTACTCTGGACATGGTATTAATTATTTACATGTGTTGAAGTATCTGGGGAGCTTATCAATGAGATACTTGCACCACCAGTGCTTTGCTGCTCTTCTGAAATTAAGTGAGGCCGCGGCCATTCAAGGAGCCTTTCTGTGATGGGCAACAGTCCGTTGAGTATTGAGATTTCAGCTCTGCTCCAGATGGATGTGGGACGTGTCTGTGGATTGTAGCAAACACGAGTGAGTGAGCAAGGTCACATCATGTGTGTATGAGATGTGTATGGTGAGTGTTTAACTGGTACTTAGGTGATGTAAAAAGACATGTGCACAGGTAGTTTAATATTAATAAAAACACCCAGTGCAGCGCCACTTTTTTGTGCCAATTAGTGCATCCCTACCGCCGCCATGTGTGGCCCGCATTAGAAATTCTGCACGCCATGACACGGGGCAGGGGTAATAGGGTAAAAGTTGCAGACTATGTTGATGTACTGTTCAGGATTAGCGCAAAACATACTGGCACTAACTCTGAACTGTACATAGGGGCACTTTGTAAGCACTGTAAAGCCCCTTGTAACGCTTGCTTTGAGAAAAAAAAAAAAAAGATGATGTGGAATACCTTAAAAAAACAGCACCATTTTTCCTACCCCTTTACTGGGTGAACCCCATCTTGCATCCATGATGCCTAGCCAAGGCATAATGTAGCGCAAGGGGTGAGAAAGTGGTGCAATTCATGCATTGCTCCACTTTGTGACTATGGCAAAGGGATTTTGGTGTTGCTGGGCCACATCAGCCTCACAAGAATGATGGAACAAGGAGGCACTAATCCTACTTAATTCTGGGCCCTAATGTGCAACCTTAGAACCTGTTATCCATGTGGCATGAACACGATACCGTGGATGCCTGGGAGGCAGTTTAGTCTTGATTTTGATCTTGACATTGTTGTGGTATGTCTGGTGGACAACATGTTTTATTTGATGATGCTGCATATATTGCATGGCTGTTCTACCTCTACCCAATGCAGTTTTTGATGTCATGTTCTCCTCATGTTTTAGCTGCCACAATGAGCACAGCACAAAAGTGTGCTTTTGAGAAGAGGGCAGAGTGTTTCCACCATGTTCTGGAAGTGCAAGCAGGTTACTGGAAGATGCACAAGAGATATCGGAGTGAAAAGTCATTGGGGTCTTGGCAGCCATTCCCACATGGAGGAACACCTAAACAGGCCGCAACCAAAATGACATCTAGCTCGATGGCAAAGGGCAGGGGTGCCTCAGCTGGTCCCACCCCCTCCATGTCCACAGCACAAACTTCAATACCAGTCCAGCAACAGCCACCACCAGCTGCCACAGTCTCCAGCTTTGAGGTGGACATGAGTAGGGACATGGCTGAAATAAAGGCCAGGTTGGCCAAACTATAGCAGGACAATGCTAGAAATTACAAACGTTTAAAGTACTGCAAGAAAAAGGTCAAAAAGCTGTGAACAACAATATGCACAGCCTCCCAGTTTCCCTTTCCCCCAATTTTATATTGCAAATAGTTTTAGTGGGTTTTATGTGGGTAGTAATAGGTTAGGTATCATAGATTAGGTTAGTTGTAGGATATAGTTAGTATAGTAAAATATGTATTAGGTCAGGCTATAGGTTAAGCTTGTCTATGTGTAGCTTTAGTTCCTGTTGTCCTACTCGTATATTGTCTCTTAAAGGAGGGACAATGTTTATTGTGTGGCGTTACATGCATAAGATAAGGTTAGATTAGGATGGATAGCTGTAGGGGTAAGTTAAGTTAGTATAGGTTAGCTTAGTGTAGGTTAGGTTTTTAATAGGTTATGTTTTTAAGTGCTGTAGGAGGCTGGCCTAGTTTGTAGTGGGTACGTAAGGTACTTCCACCTTATAACAGATGCTGTTATCCCTTATTAGTGAAATGTAGGCAATGTTCTAGCAGCTTAGGCTGTCTATAGGGAGCTGTAGCAGAGCAGCCAAGGCTGAACTAGGCGACATGCAAAGCTCCTGCAATACCAATATAGTTCCACAGTACTTATACACAATAAAAGATAAAACTCAGTGTTACCAAAAATAAAGATACTTTATTTTAGTGACACAAGGCCAAATATATCTTAAAGGCAATACTCCTTCTGGAAGTAAGTATTATACACAATATATACACTAATAACCAAAATCAGGTAAGTAAACAGTAATAGAATAATGCAAATAGTAGAAAATACAAAGGTTTGCAATGGGCCTAGGGGCAACACAAACCATATACTAAAATAGTGGATGGCGAATGGCGAATTACCCCGAAGGCAAGTGTAGTGTGTAGAGGGGCACTGGGAATGTAGGAAAACACCAAAGGTAAGTAAAGAACCCCACCCCAGAGCCCAGGAAAGCAGGAGTAAAGTACAGCAAGTTTCCTCAGAACACACTACAAGTCGTGATGAGGAATTATGCAAGAACCAAGCAAGACTGCAAGCAACCGACGATGGATTCCTGGACCTGACGACCTGTGGAGAGAGGAGACCAAGTCCAGAAGTCAAAGAAGAGTCCAGGAAGAACAGGAGCCCCTGCCCACCTGGAAGAAGGTGCAAAAGGGGATTCTCCGGTTGGAAGAAAAGCACAGAAATGCACCAAAGAAGATAGCTGCAGGTTCCTGTTTGGTGCAAGAGATGTCCCACGTCGAGTTGTTGGATGCTGGCTGTTTGCATCACTGCATTCTGCCAACAAGCCTTGGTTCATGAAAGTACGCGGTTTGTGTCAAAGAGGAGCTGCCACGACCCAGGAGCCTTGGATAGAGGAGACAGAGGGGGCTCTCAGCACTACAGAGAGCCCTCAGAAGACAAGGCAGCACCCACAGGAGTCCCAGAACACGGTGACAAAGGAGTTGCAAAGTGTGGTCATTGCAGCACCACACTGGAGGATCCCACGCCACCGGAGAACAACTCAGAGAGCTGTGCGTCACAGAATGGAGTACTGGGGACCTGGGCTGCGCTGCACATTAATAATGTTTGGAAAAAGTGCACAGAAGTCCAAGGAGTTGCAGAAGATGCAGTGCAAAGGGATATTGTTGCTGCACTGGGAGGCAAGATCTTACCTCCACCAAATTTCGACAGCTGGACCTTTGTATAGTCTGGGTCACCTTGGTCTACCACTTGTGTTCCAGGGATCACACTTGTCGACAGGAGAGGAGTCCCAGAGTGCTGGTTGTCCTTGCAGAGAGGTGCCTGCTGAAGCAGGGAAGTGACTCAGTCACTCCAGAGGAGATTCCTTTGGTTCTTCTGGTGCAGGGTGAAGACAGGCAGTCCTTAGAGCGTGCACACCTGGGAAACTGTTGCATTTGCTGGCTTTAGCTGAAGTTTCAGGTCACAGAAGTCTTCCTCGTTACTTTGTTGCAGTTACAGCGGCTCCTGGAGCAGTCTGCGGTTGATCGGTTGGTCAGAAGCTGAAGCAGAGGATGCAAAGGAGTCCTGGAGGAATCTTGCAAACCGAGTCTAGGGAAACACCCAAGGAGAGACCCTAAATAGCCCTGAGAGGGGGATTGGCTACCTACCAAGGTATGCACCAATCAGGAGGGGTCTCTGATGTCATCTGCTGCCACTGGCCACTCAGAGGTCCCCAGAGGGTCCCCACACCTTGGAATCCAAGATGGCTAAAGCCAAGGACACTCTGGAGGAGCTCTGGGCACCACCCCTGGGGTGGTGATGGACAGGGGAGTCGTCACTCCCCTTTCCTTTGTCCAGTTTCATGCCAGAGCAGGGACTGGGGGTCCCTGAACTGGTGTAGATTGGATTTTGAAAGGAAGGCACTGTTTGTGCCCTTCAAAGCCTATAACACCTCTTTTCAATGGGAGAGGGTATAACACCCCTCTCCTAAAGGAAATTAATTGTTCTGCCTTTCGGGAATTGAGGTGCTCGATCCCCAGGAGGGCAGAAACCTGTCTGTGAGGTGGCATCAGCTGGGGCTGCTGTGGAAACCTCAGAGAGCTGATATGGCAGTACGGGGGGGTCCATGGTGGAGCCCCCATGTTGAATGGGATTAGCCCCAATACCAAATTTGGATTGGTGGGTCAATTCCACGATCTTAGACACCTCACATGGCCATATTCAGACTTACCATTGTGAAGCTACATATATGTATTGACACATATGTAGTACACGCTTATAATGGTATCCCCACACTCACAAAGTCTGAGGATTTGGCCTTGGACAATGTGGGGACACCTTTGCTAGTGCAAGGGTGCCCTCACACACAGTAACTTTCCACCTAGCCTTCAGTAAATGAAGGTTAGACATATAGGTGACTTATAAGTTACCTAGTACAGTGAAAAATGGCTGTGAAATAGTGTGTGCACTATTTCACTCAGGCTGCGGTGGCAGTCCTGAAGAAAGGTTTGTATGAGCTCCTTATGGGTGGCAAAAGATATTCTGCAGCCCATAAGGATCTCCTGTGACCCCAATGCCCTGGGTACCTAGGTACGATATACTAGGGACTTATAAGGGGGGGTCCAGTGTGCCCATCAGAATTGGAATATTGAGTCACTAATCTATAGTGACAAATTTGGTACAGAGAGATCATAAGCACTGGAGGTATGGTTAGCAGAACTCCAGTGACAAAGTTACGCATACTGACAACACATAAAGGCCACAAACTATGAGCACTGGGATCCTGGCTTGCAGGATCCCAGTGAGAGAGGCAAAACACACTGATAAACAGGCAGAGATTGGAGGTAACAAGCCAAGAAAGATGGTACTTTCCCACAAGTGCCAATAATTCCTCTTAGTTTAAGACAATTAGATGTCCATGGCGATTGACTGATGGTGTTCTCATGTCTGCACTGGCCAAGTTAGATAAATGCCTTAGGTTATGCATTTAGCATTGATTTACATATGTAACTATGTATATTCCCATAACCAAGGAGCTGTCTGATTGGCAGTGGTATGACATCAGCTACTCAAGAAAATTTTCAGCGCAGTTCCTGACGCTCAGATTGTATATGGATACAAAACCTTTGACTGGTAAAAACGCAACATCAATTGTCATCGCTAAGATCTGCCACAATCTTTCTTGAAAGGTTTAGCACATTAAACTCCACCATATTTGGGGTATGGATACTGGCATACTAACAGCTGACCGTCACAGACTTAATATACCTCTTCTGTTCCTCACATACTTGTTGTACTGGTACAATCATCAGGGAAAATTCCAGACACTTGAGTTCTGAACCACACATGTCATATGTCAACTTGCATGGATATCTGATCAATACATGTTTGCAAGGCTCAGAAAGTTGGTTGTAGTCCACAATACTATTGGTCACCTTTAACATGTTTGAGTACTAGCGTGTCCCTTTGTGTCTGACATTGAGCCACAAATGACATTTGTTTCTGGTCTCATTGACATATCTTCCTACAATTCATACATTTATATGAGTTGATTGAACAATGAATAAACAGCATGATATGGTGATTTATTTACATGTGCAATTTTTGTTTCCAGTGCTGTACAATGTATTGTTCACTAACTCCATGAGAGATCCTGAGCCAGTTAATGTTCATTCAGAGTCCAAGGGTGAGGGACATGTCATGAGACATGTGTAGGAGAAGTGTGCATTAGTGAGGAGGTGTCCAAATTGACAAAAGGTAGGAATTGAGACAATGACAGTCCTTACAAGATATATATATATATATATATATATATATATATATATATATATATATAGTAATTGTATAGCTCTTACTACCCCTGATGAGGAGTCAAAGCACTTTACAATGAGTAGCATGCTACTCAGAGCCTACTTAGTTAGTTGTCAGTCAATTGGTTATTGAGGTTAGTTTGCATGCTGTGTGGGGGCTTGTTTCATTTGATGTGATTATTGAAGGGGGCACATGAGGCACAATTACTAGCTGGAATTGATATTGTTATGGTTTCAAAAGAGCTTTAAGGCAGATAGTTATGAGATTGTTAGAGTAACTTGTGCACAGCTGCGGGAGAAAGAAGGTAGGTAGAAAAAAGCAGAAGTCAATTTAAAAAAAAACATAAGTGCCTGGAAGGTCAGTTTTTCAAGCAGGAGTTTAAGGGATACAACAGGATCAGATTTTTTGCATGCAATTTGTGGATGTAAACCAGTTGAGAGAAACAGTTTCATTTAAAGATTCTTCTCGAAGTAAAAAAAGGAAGCACAGTGTGAGAAATAAGAGCATCTTTTTATATACCCACTACACCATATTAAATACTATACTATAAAAGTATTGGAGTTCATGCAAATTATATGCGTCATAAACGATATAGTATAAAAAATGTTTGTAAACATCCATCAACTCGAAAATATAACAAGGCAATTAATATAGACACATTGCAATAAACATTAGTATATTCAGTGCCAGGTTTGTCACTCATTCACTGCTTGATTTGGAAGGCACCTGAACCTGAAGAGCACCCCAACAGAACAGACATCATGTCCAGCAGAATGGCTGTGTATGTGGTCATCTGCTCCTTCTACAATCCACCTTGCCTCGTGGTTCTGGGTAATGGGTTGCAGGCTTTCACTGTATGGCTTTTGCACACATAGAAGGCAGGGAAGGAGATAAGTCAAAAGTGGTAGAGTGAAGAGGGCACATTGCCAGCTGTCACAACACTAGCATGATCTTAGGCACAGAAGTAAAGAGATACTGTCCATGTGGCACAGACTGGAGTTACCAGGTGGTTTTATGTGTGAATGTTGTTCCTTCCACATCTTCATCCTCTGATGTGTGTGGTACCTCCTGTTCCATGGGTGGTTCTGTTGTTGAAGTTGAAGAGTCCACACACACATCAGGGTATAGAGATGTGGAATCAAAGGTCCTGGCAGCTGCCATTTGTGGGAATACAGAAGGCATCACTGGAGCAAGGAGGAAATGCTGATTCTGCAAAACCGCTGCTACATCACGGTGTTAAGCAGCCATGTTTTTACTGAGGGAGGCCACTTCCCGCTGTATGGACTTCACAGCATTTAGTATAGCCCTCAGACCGTTATCTATCATTCTGCTGCCACTTTGTGAGGGCAATTGGTCATAACTCTGCCTCATTATAGCAGCTATGTTGACCAGGGACTTCTGGAGTCCACATAGCAGGTAATAGGTGCCTCTGATGGCAGCTGAGTTGTCCTTATTCCAACTGAGGCACCTCTTCATTCCCTCTAGGCTGTCTGCCAGGGTCTCCATCCCCACCGCCCCTGTGTGGCAGCTCCTCCTGGACTCCTACAGCTGTCCTCTGAAATGTAATGTTCGGGTCCCCAGAGTCCAGGGCTGGGGCAGGACTGCTTGGTGCTGTGTTTTGGTAGTTGGGTGGTTCATGTGGAGACCCCGCAATGCTTTGTGTCCTTTCTGCAACTTGAGGTGGTGTCTGGAGGGAATCCAGGACATCTTGGAGAGTGTCTTCATTGATGGTCCGAAGCTGGTCATCCATATCAACTATAAAATCCAGGACAGGCAGGTCAGAAGGAGGTAAGGCGTCATCCTCTGAAATGGGATAGTGAAAGGTCAATCTTTGACTGAGGTGGCTGTTGACACGGCTCATCATTTACTTGCTACTGCTGGCTCAGTTACATGTTACAGACACCCACATCAAGGCACACATTTGTGGACCCCTAACGGCACACTATGCCACCTGAACTTCATTTGTGTGTAGTCATCATTTTCACAATCTGCCAGTCCACAGTTCACAGTGTGTTACACCCACTTTGATTTTTTTAATCATGGTCTTCGACATAAGTACCCCTTTCATTTACTTGATTGTGTAAACTTTGCAAGACATTGGCGTTGTTCCAGATTTGTGCTCATCCCATAAGTGGAGATGTTCAGATATACTTGGAATTTGTTCTTATAGTTATTTGAGCTATTAACTGAGTCATCTGCCACCCTATGTGTGTTACTGAAGTGATGGTAGGGAGCGGGCTGTCCACATGCATCCCCCTAGACACCTTGAGTGATATGCCCAGCATACTGCACCACACATTGTGTGTATGTGAGCAAACATGATTTTCTCCCTTTCTGCTGGACAACATTGAGACACGCATCTTAGGTTTCCTTGCTGCATAGCTGCAAGGATGGCCACATTGCTGGACTGATTGTTGTTTTGGTGAAAGGTAGACCTTCCGATTTTCACACATACACACAAGATGGTCCATTGTTATGTTGTGTGGTGCAGGATGCAGAATACATGACTTTTGGGGCCAGATTTACAAGGCTCTATCACCACCGGAGCTTCACTTTTATCAATGCTCCGGTGGCACTTTTCAGTGCTCCATATTTACTAGGAGATGTAATGCCAGTTTTTGTGGCATAACTCGTCCTCATAAAAAGGAGGCCCTCCAACGTTGTTTTCTGCTTCAGAGGGGCATGCTATGGGTGTCACAGTGGCTATTCCACCACAACCTCCATAACTTATCATGCTGCCACAAATTTACAAGAAATCCTAAATTTGTGACAGCGGCATTAACTGACGGCAACCCATGGTTTGCTTTAACATGGTAAAATGAGGAGGTATGCTTTTATTCCTTCTAGTTGTTTGCTTTTTCCATGTGTGCAGCATTCTGCCGCACACATAGGAGAAGCACAATGCCATGGATGTCTGTTTATGTACAGGAAGGTGTCTCTTCCTGCACATAAACAACCAGTCTCCTCAAAGCAGACATCCTTGCACTATGGTGCAAGGATGCCTGCGTTGGTGCATGCAGTTTATTTCAGCATCTGAACAGGGGGAACCGCAGGGGGGAGCCATATTCCAATAAATAAGGTGCATCCCTGCATTTCCAAAGTGGGGCAGCACAGCACAGCACTGCTATTTTTGGAGCAGCAGTGTGCTGCACTACTTTGTCATGCATCTGGGCTAAGTGGCTAGGAGGATGTATGTGGATAACCCACCCACTTCCAGCACTCTGTGAACACACGTGTGGTGGGAGGCAGACCTGAAACATTTTGAGGCTTGTTGATGTGTGGATGCATCATGATGGGACACCACATTAAGGGTGGCATTGTACTTGTGGTACTGAGAACAGACATTGTAGTAATCCTATGGTGGGCCACTTTCAATGTGTGTTGCAAACATCCTCAAACATTGTAAGGGGCAGACAGCATTCCTGTTAGTAGATTTAGCAGGGTGTGTTCCTTCCTTCAGATGTGCATTAGAAGAGACAAAAGAGACACCCCTACACCATGCAGGTTGTGTGGCAATGTTTGCAAGGTCCCTCATATATAGCAGTGAAACTTGGACCAAAGGAAGGGTCTGCTGGTGCCCTGGGGGTGCTTCTAGCAGCGTGCTTCATCCCAGGGGGAACATTAGGAGCACACTCGCTCCGTTCTTCACTTTGCGGTGCCCCAGGGGCACAGGACACAGGTCGCTTTGGCCTCACTCGCGGCTCTCCAAGGGCCCCAGGTCGTGGCGATGATTCTCCAGCGGCGACGGAGAGGAAGTGCTTCCAACGTGCTTAAATTAAACAAAAGGTGCTCTCAAGGTGTTAGATGTTGAAAAAGGAAGGCACTCTCCAGGCGCTTCAGAAAATGGAAGGAAGGCACTCTCAAGTTGCTAGATGAATAAAGAGAAGCGCTCACTAGGCAGTCAGCAGGCAATTGCAGGGATCAGGGGCCACAGTCGCAGCCTCAGGTTTACAAAAAGAAGTAAATCTGGGCAACAACAATATGCAATCAGTGTTGTTGTGACACGGACACAGCAAATGAACTGCACGCCCCTTCCAGGCAAAGTGCTGTGTGTGAAGGGACCATATTTACAAGGTGGTGTTAAGCCACAAAAAGTGGCTTAATGCTATGTTGTGAATATAGTGGAGTGCATAGTGCCACCGTAGCATCACTAAAAGTGAAGCTCCGGTGGCGATAGGGTCTTTTGATTCTGGCACTATGTGTCCCGATGCAACCCTTTTGCATGTATTAAGTGTGCCCTATGTACCTCCCTCTGATGCGATTTGTAAATTTCCAGATAGTCCCCCTCTGCAATTTACCATGCATTTGTGGTGGGTCTTGGTAGTCTGTGCTGTCCTGTCCTGCGATTCTGGTGACCAGCTCCTCCAGGATGACCACTGCCACCATCTCCTTCAGCTCGATCCAGGTCCTTCTGGTGTGCAGGACTTCCACCTCTATTCTGCAGTGCTGCCTTTCAGTTTTTAGCCAGTTTATCTTTAGTTCTGCGCTTGAAATTGAGCCAGCACTTTTTACAATCGGTGACAGTCCTCTTCATCTCTGCTACACTGTTGACTTTATCTACTATTGCCTGCCATATAGCCTCTCTCCTACCTATTGGCAGTTAAAGGTGACGAAGAGCTGGAGTTAGTGACCCATCACTTCTCTGACCAAGATGTCATTCTCCTCCTTCACAAAAGTGGCACTTCAGGTTCCCTTTCTCCTTCTCCTGGGACTTTGCTGGTCCATCCTGGCTCATACTGGGCTGGTTTAGATCTCTCTGGTGTCTCTCCTGGCCTGCATTCATCATCTTGTATCCCGATTTTTTTTATTGCTCTTGCACTTTTTTTAGATGCTGCTAAATATGGCGCTAAGGCGATTTGCATAAAAAAATGTGCAGCAAAATGGTCTAACACCACTTTTGTAACATTAACGTAATTTTTGTTCCAGGCATGTTGCAATGGTTAGCGTCATTATTTTGGACATTAATCTCTCCTTTGCGTCATAGTGCGTAATTTTTTCAATACGGTGCATGGATGACACAAAGGAATGTCATTAGGTAGCGTTATTTTTTCTGATGCACAACTGCTCTAGCGCAGTTGTGCGTCATTTTTCATAAATCAGGTCCTATATGCATTTAGAGATTTGGAAAAGTGTTTGCAAATCACTAAGGGGTAGATTGAAGAGCCCCTAGCAACTCCGTGCACCACATTAGTGCCATTTTTTTTATGCTAATGTGGCCTAACAAGGCCAAGATTGCTGCACCCAATTTACAAAGTGGCGCAATTCATGCATTGTGCCACTTTGTAACCCTTTGAGCTACATTATGCCTGCGCCAGGCATAATGTATGTAAAGGAGAGTTCCCTCATTGGGGGGACGCAAAAACATGACTCAAAGAAATCTAAGAGATTCTTTTGTGTCATTTTTTTTTACACTTTTAACACCTGCTCAGAGTAGGAGTTAAAAGGAGGCACACCATTGTGTACAACGGGCTTTTCAGGATTAGCGTATACATTTTTGACGCTAATCCTGCAAAGCACCAAACTACTGTAAAAAAATTTGACGCTAGTTCTCTAACTACTGTCATGGTGTGCCGTATCTGAGATACGGCACACACCTGGTGGTATTAGGGGGGCACTAATGGACGCAAGAAAAGTGGCGCTGCACTGGGTGCAGCGCCACTTTTCTTAAATATGGCCCCAACTATGTTCAGAAAAGGACATAGATTTAGGGGCATATTTAAGAAGCCATCTTGCACCACATTTGCATCATTTATTATGCAAATGTGGCATTAAGGTGGCATTTCCCCCGCACCATATTAACAAAGTGGTGCAATGCTTGCATTGCACCACCTTGTAAACCTTTCTGCCACTTTATGCCTGCACCAGGCATAATGTATGCAACAGGAGCTCTACGGCACTAGGAGTTCCGAAAAATGGCTCAGAGCAGCCTTTAAAATGATGCACCCATTAAAATCAATGGGCCTCCTTGCACTTTGCTACACTAGCTTCGATATTTCTGATGCTAGAATTGCAAAGCGCCACAATAGCATCCAAAATTTTTAAGCTATTGTTCTAATGACCTCCATGGTGCACCATATTTTAAATGCAGCGCAAGGTGTCGCTAGGTGCCTGTAGTCGGGCGCGGAAAAAAGTGGCGCTTCAGAGCTGATGCACCACTTTTACTTATATATGGGCCTTAGTGTTTGGAAGAGGTGTATTCTAGGTGTATTTCCATAAAGAATCCGTATGATATTTATCAATGTTTTGCTACCAGATTTTCATTGCAAAACATTGATATTTTACCAACACTTGCACAGACTTGCAAAAGGGAAAGGGGCCCCTTGGCAACTCCTTGTAAATGTGAAAACTACAGGACTCTAGTCCCCCCTTAAAAAAAAGGTCATTTCGTTTTTAAACAGCCCCATTTCCTCAAAGAAAGGAGTGCTGACTTTAAAATCAAAAGATTGCTTTCTTCCTCAGATGGCCACCATCTCTGTGATAATAGTGAATCCTGGTGGGTCCCAATTATCTGACCTAAATCATTCATATCATTGCAGATAAGCTACTCTGGTTTGCATTGTTAGTAGAGTGGTAATTAGTAGTGTAGTCCATGTGGCATGCTTTAGATTACATTATCGAGGTACTATGTAGTGCTCAAATTGTGTCTCTAAAAATTTGGCACTTAGCATAAGCATGTATTGAATAAAGGGACGAAAGCCAGATGCAAGCCAGATCAAGTTTCACTTTCGATATCTATTTTGTGTGTTACTTATTACTAGAACAGTGTATAGCGTGGCCTATGTGGAAAGGGTTAGGTGTCTTACCTGAGCTTCAGAGGGACCCTGTTAAACCCGACAGCTTCAGAGCGGTTTTTACCCCTAACTTTTGCCTGCTTACCTCACATTTTTGATGATTTCTTTTTGTTGGCCTTAGGACTCTCAGCACTATTCCACTGCTGATCAGTGCTTAAGTACATGTGCTCTCTCCCTAAAACTTTTTAATTGGTATATACCTAATTGGCATATTTAATTTACCTCTAGGTCCTTAGTAAATTGTGCTGCATGTGCCCAGGGCCAGTAAATGCTGCTAATGGGCCTGCGACACTGCTCGTACCACCCACTTAAGTAGCACTTAAAAAAAAAATGCCCCAGTCCTGCCACAGCCTGAATGCAGTGTCACACTGCCATGTCGACTTGGCATTTAAAATCCCAGGCCAAGCCTTAACCCCACCCTCTTTTATTACAATCACAAATAAGTCACCACTAAGGTTGGCCCTAGATAGGAAGGTGCTATTGAAGTGAACAGCAGAACATATCCTGTTAGGTTTTACATGTCCTAGTAGTGAAAAAAAAATCATTTTTTACTACTGTGAGGCCTTCCCCTAACATAGAATACAACTGGTAAAGTGTGATTTATGATTACAGTTTTGAAAATACCCAATACTAAAACACCACTTTTAGGAAGTTGGAATTTCTTGCTTTTAGCTCTGTCTGCCTGCAGCCATCAACATCCTGAAGGACCATCCTTGGCACAATGGAAAGGGCTGACACTTACACCTGAATAGAAAGTGTCCTGTCCCCACAAAAAGGGTTATATAAACTCCTGTAGTGTGTCTGGAGCCAGGGCAAGTAGAGAGGACCTCTGCTCACTTCAAAACCCTTCTTTGAAGTCTCTCCCATATCAAAGGCCCCACTGTTCATGAGAACTGGACTTATGACTGTATCAACTCAGTACAGGTCTGGACCAGGGGATAATCTGCCAGGAAGAAGAACTGTTGTGCTGTTACGAGGGCAGCTATTCTGCTTTACTGCTGCTCTCGAAGAACTGCTTTCTTGCTGTTTTGACCTACTGCCTGCTGCCCTTCTTGCCTGGGTGACAAGGACTGGATCCACAACTCTTAAACCCGGAACCAGAGTAGCTCCCAGGGCTTGCTAGCTTGCCTCCTGTTCTTATAAAGTTTTGAGGACACAAACAACTTCCAACTCATCACTTCCAGCACCTGACCTTTGCTTGCTGCAAGTCTTGCCCTGCCAAGTGGTGTCAATCCTGTCTTGGGCCCTTGGAAGCAAGCATAAAGTGGTGCTCCAGTCCAAAATCCATTCATCAACTCTGTTGCATCGCTCAGAACCAGGACTTCACCGTGGATGATGGCCGATCACCACTGCTGTGAGGATCTGGAACTCCTTATCACTATCAATACCACCGCGTTGCTGACTGTGCAATGAATCACCTCCATTCCTGACGCATCTCTGACTTTATGTGCCCAACTCATATTCTACATCTTCAGGATTGATGCCAGTGCCTTGCCTCCTTTCTTCCTTGCATCTTGCTCTTGACGTCAACAGTCTTTGTATCTGACCCGCACTCCATTGTGATTGGTCTGACTTTTCACTTTTGACCTGGTCTAGCACAACCAGGTAGTCCTAATGGGTGCTTAATGTTTCTAAGCACTATAACTAAGTTTATTCTTTAAAAATTCCAATCTCATCTTCTACTTATTGGATTTAGGTTGTCTGGTCTTGCTTTGTTCATTAAATTAAGCGAGGTGTGGGATCTTTTTGAATGAAGTTTTCGCTGTTTTACTGTTTAAAGTGTCGCACAAATACTTAACACATTCCCTCTTAAGTTAAGCCTCATGGCTCTGTGCCAAGCTACTGGGGGTAAGCACTGGTTAGTTTAAGGTGTGCATCTGACTTATCCTGACTAGGATTATGATTCCTGCTTGGACAGAGTGTTTACCTCTGCCAACCAGAGACCCAATTTCTAACAGACGCCCAAGCATGTCTTGTTTAATTTATTCTTAGAGAAGTTTAGCAGTGAGATTTAGGTCAATAGAATCAGCTTTGCAGGTACATATCAACTTGGCCAAGTATGCTAATTCCCTAAGATTGTCCTAAATCTCGAAACCATCAGGACTTTATAGCACTTTGGAATTAAATGTGTTCATTGATATTATTTATATTTACCTGGAAGTAGCACCCAAGTGTGCCACCTGGACTGAGAAATAATTGTTGCTAATACAAACAATTCTGAAGAAAGTTATGGTAAGGAGCAGAGTTGTTCTGGATCAGAATATTGTGCATGATTCAGAGACACTTGAATGAAACTCAGCTGCCCACAGGCATGCAGTGCAGATCTTGCAGGCCATGGGTGATGTTGTCACGTTTGAGAATTGGTATAAATGTGCACAGGGCTTTCATATTAAGTTTTGTTTCTGTTTTTGATGGGCTTTTTCCTTGAGTCAGGAAGTCAGTGGGTATTTCACCAGACATTACTAGCAGATAATTAATCTGGCATGGAGGGGGTAAGGACTATATTCTTCAACACTTGCAGTGGGCATGGTCTGCCAGTGAGCCAGCAGTGCTATGAGACAGGAAGTGTTTCTTTAAATTATTGGCTGAGAGTACCCTCAAAATGAGCATTTTCACTTTTTGGTAGGAGTACAGGTTCCACTGTGAGGATGCAGAGATGGTGACTTAACATGGAATTTGTTCAAGAGATATCTTTCCAGATTCTTTGCTTTGGAGATGTAGACCCTGATTTATACTTTGTGACGCAAACCTGTATTAACGTAGGTTTGCGTCAAAAAGTATATTGCCGGCTACCACCATTCCTAGATGCCAGCCGGGTGCCATATTTAAGGAATGACGCTAGCTGGTGCTCAGAATAAATGACGCTAAGTGGGTGGGGGAGGCGTAGGGGAAACTGGATGTGTGCGTCAAAGAATGGCGCTAGTCAGGTTAGCGTAAAAAAAATAGACTCTAACCTAACAAGCGTAATTTTTTAATGCACAACCCCCATAGACTCCTGTCTCAGCATGCCCCCCAGCCCAATGCCCCCAGCCCAGTGGCCAGGCCCAGGGGACTTATGTATCCTGGCCCTGTCCATTGGGCACAGTGCCATGTAGGGGGGCCCAAGTTAGCCCCCCCTGTGGAATTTTGGGGGAAAAAAAAACTTACCTGGACGTACCTTGGATGGGTCCTCTCATCCTTTGGTGACCTTCAGGTGTGGGTGGGGGTGGCTGGGGGTGTCCCGGGGGGCAGGGAAGGGCACCTGTTGACTGCTTCCATGGTCTCCGACAATGGGAATGAGCCCACAGGTCCCCTGACGCCTGCCCTGACCCAGGCGTTAAATAATGGCTCTGAACAGGCTTAGCGCCCTACTCAAGGCCCTCCTTCTCCCGTGTATGATTTTTACACAGAAGAATAATTAAAGCACAAAGGTCTTAGAGTCTTGTTTTGCCTGGGAACACCTACCTTGCATCTCCTTGACGCAAGGTAGGTTTCCACAGTAAAAAAGTGACGTTAACTCCAATATTTTGACGCTAGGCGGGTCTAGCATTAAAATATAAATATGAAGTTACGTTTGCGCTGGATTTGTGGAAAAAAATAATGACGCAAATCAGCACAAACAGAGTATAAATATGCCCCATAATGTTTGCCAATGTATTGCAGGGAGGATTATGCGCACAAAGGCCCTGGTTCATGTTTTTTTTGCGTCAAAATGTTTACTGCCATTCCTAGACGCCAGCCGGGTGTCAAATTTAAGTAATGACCCTAGCCGGCGCTAAGGCCCGGTTAGCGTCAAAATAAATGATGCTAACCGGGTAGGGGAGGCGTAGGGGAGGCTGGAGGTTGTGCGTCAAAGAATTAAAAAATATTGACTCTAACCTGACTAGCGTAAAGTTTTGGTGCACAACCCCCATGGACATGACTCCTGTCTTAGCAAAGACAGGAGTCATGCACCCTGCCCAATGGCCATGCTCAGGGGACTTATGTCCCCTGGGCATGGCCATTGGGCACAGTGCCATGTAGGGGGGCTCAGGTTAGGCCCCGCTATGGCACTTTTAAAAAAGAAATTAAAAACTTACCTGGACATAACTTGGATGGGTCCCCCCATCCTTGGGTGTCCTCCAGGTGTGGGTGAGGGTGGCTGGGGGTGTCCCTGGGGGCAGGGAAGGGCACTTGTGGACTGCGTCCATGGTCTCTGACCATGGAAATGAGCCCACAGATCACCTAACACCTGCCCTGACCCAGGCGTTAAATAATGGCACTAGACAGGCTCAGTGCCATTATTTAAGGCCCTCCTCCTCCCTTGCATGACTTTTGCATGGTAGGATAAATAAGGAGCAAAGTCCTTAGAGTAATTTTTTGCCCTGGAATGCCTACCTTGCATCTCATTAAAGTAAGGTAGGTTTTCACGGTAAAAAGATGACGTTAACTCCAATATTTTGACGCTAGATGGGTTTAGCGTCAAAATATAAATATGGAGTTAAATTTGAGCCAGATTTGCATAAAAAAAATTACACACATCCAGCGCAAACAGAGTATAAATATGTCCTAAAGTTACATTCAAGATTCTAAATTTCAGTATGTTTTTGTATACTTTTTTTAATGAGCTTGTTAGTTAGTGATTTGCTTTCTTTAGGACAACTTTTTGTAGTCTGGAAAAAAGCTGAACAAGGATCATGTTGCTAGAGTTGCTCATTTTTCATTTGTCTTTCAAGGATTATATATATTTTTTAAAGTTTTGATTTCTAGGTAGAAGCATCCAGTTTTCCATTTCTGCTGAAAAGACGTTGAAAGGGGCTGTTATGGCCAAGAGCAAGAGGTAAGAATTAAGTCAAAAACATTAAGGTCAATTTTTTGGGAAGTTTGATGAAGATCTTGTTTGAGGTTATTTGTGTTAAATGAGGTGAGTAAGGAAGTAACAATAGGATTAGGTTTAAGTGGATCACTTAGTGGTTGTTCTAGATGACGTGTTGATTTCATGTTGTGTTCATGAGTACTGCAGGGGCGAAGAATACAGCAAGTGTTTGGGTCACTGCATCCATTGAAGCTAGTAGATGCTGGGTTCAAAATGAGGGAGCTGTTGTGTTATTCTAATCCTGTGGGGATCCTCTACCTCAACAAGAACCGGTTGTTTGTGTATATGTGTACCTGAAAATGCCTTAAATTTATCTATTTTCCTAGATGTATATACTAGAAGGAAGACAAATATGGTGATTTATAAATGACTGGAAATGTGATAGGAAGAATGACTGACGCCATTTCCGCATCAGGTTTAGAATATAAGTTGATGATGAGGGTTGCCAGAAACTAAACCTAATTAAAAAATTTGGAATCGATCAGCTAGGGGTAAACCATTTTGTTATGCCATATGCACTTCAGCTAGTGGTACCTAGTGGTACCTCTAGATGGGGGATGCCTTGAGAACCTAATTGAATAATTGACGTATGGGAAATGGATTATAGCTGAAAAAGTTATATGACCTTTTGTTCCAAATGTAAAGTATTCACAACTTCAAATGCAGAAGGATCTCTTTTGTGATGGTCTTCATGGAGGTATCCACTGGTTGATAGTCATGGTTCAAAATATTTTTGTGTATGGCAGGTTAGGCGAAAACTTTTCAGGATGAATGTGAAACACATTGAGTATGAAATAACTAATGAAGTTACATGGATAAGAGCACCAACCAAAAGTCTAGTACTTTTGGCAGAGAGGGAGCTGTTCAAATTAACAATGCGATACTTCACTCCAAAGACTCACAACTGTAAAAAGCTGTGTATTTAAAGTACCCATCCATTTATCTTACAAAAGAAAAAGGAATATCAAAACTATGTCATGTCAAAATTGTGCTTGTTAGTCCCACTCATGAAATGTTTCTCCCTAATGCAGGAGTGTATCTTATATGGATGGCACTCAGCTTCTTCTTACCCTGGACAGGAACATGCCCAATGCTCTTAGCAGATTTAAGTCACATCTAACAGCTGTTTTCCACTGGATGCAGCTCAGAAACCTTCAGTGCAATATCAATAAAATGGAGATTCTCCTGTTTGGCTCACCTCCCCCAATGTGAATCATGGCCCAGTCATGTTTCTGCCCCTCTGGCCCGGCTTCCATAGATCACAATTTGGGGGTAAAATGTAATAATCATTGTTGGCTTCCTCCCCCAGGTGGCAAGCATGGTGGCTCATACTTTGGTGTTTTAAATCTATAAAGAAATGTTTTTACTTACTGGCAAAGAGTCAGAAAATAGCCATTCATGCTCTTATTACCTTGTAGCTACATTACACCAATACTCTTTACTTGGGTCTTCCAGCTTACCAACTAAAGAGTCTTCAGCTGTAAACTGTAAACTGTAAACAGTTGGTTCAAATTGTGACTCTTTTGCTTTTACTCAAGGTACCCAGAGGGGCTCATATGCATCATCATCTTAAGGAGCTTCACTGGTTGCCGATTAAGGAGAGGATATGCTTTAAAGGTCTTCTTCTGGCCTACAGACCTTTGCTTCTGGCCAACAGGCTGACTCCATACTATCCTGATGAGAACTCTTAGGGCCGTATTTATACTCCGTTTGCGCCGAATTTGCGTCGTTTTTTTCGACGCAAATTCGACGCTAAACTAACGCCAACTAACGCCATATTTATACTATGGCGTTAGAGGCGAATAGCGCCAAAGTTCCCGGAATGTGCGTCATTTTTTAGCGTGAACCCCTTCCTTGCGTTAATGATATGCAAGGGAGGCGTTCCCGTCTAAAAAATGACTCCCAGGCCTTTACGTGGTATTTATACTCCCGGGCAAAAGAGACGCCCGGGAGTGGGCGTGGCTAAAAACGGCGCATTTGCGCCGCTTTTTAACGCCTGGGTCAGGCATGGCGTTAAGGGACAAGTGGGCTCAAAATGAGCCCAGAGTGCCCTCCCCTGCCCCCAGGGACCCCCCCTGCCACCCTTGCCCACCCCAGGAGGACACCCAAGGCTGGAGGGACCCACCCCAGGGACATTCAGGTAAGTATTTTTTTATTTTTTTTTAATAATTTTATTTGGCATAGGGGGGCCTGATTTGGGCCCCCCTACATGCCACTATGCCCAATGACCATGCCCAGGGGACAGAAGTCCCCTGGGCATGGCCATTGGGCAAGGGGGCATGACTCCTATCTTTACAATGATAGGAGTCATGTTGATGGGGGATGGGCGTCGAAAATAAATGGCGCAAGTCGGGTTACGACGATTTTTTCGACGTAACCTGACTTGCCCCATTTTAAGACGCCCATGCGCCATTTTCCCCCTACGCCGGCGCTGCCTGGTGTACGTGGTTTTTCTCGCGCACACCAGGAAGCGCCGGTCTGCTTGCGCCGGCTAACGCCATTCAATAAATACGGTGCCCGCATGGCGCTTCAGAATGGCGTTAGCCGGCGCAAAACTTTTTGACGCTAAACTGCGTTAGCGCAGTTTAGCGTCAAAAAGTATAAATATGGGCCTTAGTTTCTCTGATGCCCTTTAGACTGTAGCTCGTCGGTTTAAATAGAAAAGGTACGGAGATACTTCCTTTTCATATCTTGTCACCACAGCTTGAAATCTCCTCCCTTTACATCTAAGGACTATGAAAGATGAGCACTGCTTTAAGTGAAATTTGAAAACTTGGCTGTTTCTCTCAGCATATCAGTAGGATGATCTTGGCTGGATGGTTACTTTAGACTACTTGATGCCGGGACAATCTCTGAGTAGCTGTGCACTTTTTAAAAATTATTATGATTGTTATTATTATTATTATTATTATTATTATTATTATCATTATTATTTGTGGTTACTGACAAGTTGCATAGAACATTTTTGGGGACTATGCCTCCTAAGGACATCCCTTTCACACATATTCATATTTTCAATGAATTATGAGGAAGTTAGTCCTATAAGTGTATTAAATTATTTGAATATATATTGAAGGTTACATTTTAATAAAGCTATGGAGAACATAGGGCTAGGTCTATGAAGGATTTTTCTGGTCACCAACAGCCCACTTCCTAATGGTATGTACCAAGCCCTGTTTGCAATTCAGTAATCTAGTACAGAATTTCAAATTGGGTTTGCGAGTCAGTATTAGGAAGATGCGTGTTTAGGGCATCCCTTCCTAATACCTAATCACAGTTGTATGTGTGAATGTTTTGCAACCAAAATGTGGTCTCAAAACATTTGCATTTTACCACCAAGTTCAAGTTGTTGGTAACCCATTTGCAAAGGGCAAGGGGTCCCCTAGGACACCTTCCCCTTTGAGAATGGTTGGAAAAATATTTTCCAAGGATCACAGTCTACTCTTAAGAAATGAAACGACCTTTCATTTTTCTTTTTGAAGTGCATCACATTTTCCTTCAAGGGCTGCATTTAAGTAAAACATTGCTTTATTAAAAATCAATCACATACATAGTGGCCTGCTGACGAAGCAGGACACCATCTCTGTGATTTTCACCATTCCCAATGGGTCAGAAACCAAGACCTACCTCATGAATATTAATGAGGTAAGTCTCTTTGCGACACGCTGGGAATCTCAAACAGTGTTAAACACTCTTTAGTACATTTGTGTTTGTGATGATCAAATAGCGAATTGCAAAAGGTTGCTATTTGGTAATAGCAAAACATTCCTTGGGTACATCTGATGCAGTATTCCTAGCAAACAAGAGTGAAAATCAATGGACCTTTCTCTTTCTTATAGAGTATATGTGTGAAGTGGAATCACTACAGATAAAATGACAATATAAACAACAAGTAGTAATATGCTGGTACAAAGGTTTGTAAGAGTTCTAGCAGCAATTACTCACATCAGTGAGCCTCAAACAAATATTAGAGACGCCATCTTCTGTTTAACTTAAGGAAGGAGTAAAGCATCAAGTTTGTATGAGAGATGTGTCGGATTTCAACCATAAGTCATCTGTGCCATACTCAAATCTATGTAGGTCGTACTCTACTGAAGTATGCATGATGGCACATCAATCTAAGTAAGTTGTGGAAAGAAGACAATGGAGCTATTTACAAAGATAACCTCACATGAATGAATCTACATGTATACATTTATTATTACACTTTGTAGTTAATATACTATTTTTGGCTAATGTTTTACAAGTAGGCAGATATATCCCAATAATAGTGTAGAAATGTAAAGTAGTGTGAAAATGTATTTAAAATGTAGAATACAATATTAAATGCTTCAGCATTATTACCTTAATTTTTAATTATATATTTATTTATTTTGAACATATTACATTTAAAATATATTTCTTAAGATCTAAATTCAAAACAATACCACAGCATGCACAAAATGTATATTTGTTTATGCAGTAAACATTATTAAAATCTGTCCTAAGAGAGGAGATCAGGTTAACCCAGCCTCGGAACTGGAGATATATACAACTGCTTACCTGGCATCCTTAATGCCAGACCACAAGATGTCCTAGCTTCTCCTCTCCAACAATATTTGAAACAATGGGGGTCATCTCAAGGTATTATGTTATGTTATGTTGTGTTATGTAGATCTCTATCGCTAACTAATCACCTGAGAGGTTATCCAGATGCTATGTTGGGGTTTTATAACATACTGGTCTATCACTTGCAGGCCAGTCCCCTACTGGCCCTACTATTCACTAAATGGTAGAGCATGTTGAAAGTGATATACAGAGATCAGGAACAGAAATCAGTAATAGAAGGGCTGAACAGGGGAACTTGTGAAGCAAGGATGAAATTCTGTCTCTTTAAAATGATCCAGGACTGGTATTGGATCCCCCAGAAAATGGCAAGATTGGGTCTTCTGCACCATTCGCAATGCTGGAGGTATGCCCATCCTGACAGTGACATGACTCATATCATGTGTGACTGTCCTACTACCTCACAAATCTGGTCCCTTATTGGATACACACTCAGCCTCGTCTTGGAACTGCCCCTCCCACTACTCAGAACCAAGGTCATACTACATGACATGGATGACCTCAACGACCTCACAGGTCACTAACGTAGATTATTGACAAAATCTATAGGCACAACTTAAACTATGCAAATTACCACAATTTCCCACCCATGATGAGTGGTTGACTGAAATGGACAAGATGGCGTCTTAAAAAATGCAACATATACCGGCTCTAGGATAAACAAGAACTTTTTAGCAATACATGGGGGGTGATTCTGACCCCGGCGGTCTTAGACCGCCGGGGCCAGGGTCGGCGGGAGCACCGCCGACAGGCCGGCGGTGCCCCGCAGGGCATTCTGACCGCGGCGCTTTGGCCGCGGTCAGTGCAGGAAAACCGGCGGTCTCCCGCCGGTTTTCCGCTGCCCGTCAGAATCCTCCAAGGCGGCGCAGCATGCTGCGCCGCCTTGGGGATTCTGACACCCCCTACCGCCATCCTGTTCCTGGCGGTTCGCTCGCCAGGAACAGGATGGCGGTAGGGGGTGTCGCGGGGCCCCTGGGGGCCCCTGCAGTGCCCATGCCCATGGCATGGGCACTGCAGGGGCCCCCGTAAGAGGGCCCGCAAAGTATTTCAGTGTCTGCAAAGCAGACACTGAAATACGCGACGGGTGCAACTGCACCCGTCGCACCTTCCCACTACGCCGGCTCCATTCGGAGCCGGCGTCCTCGTGGGAAGGTCGATTTGCCCTGGGCTGGCGGGCGGCCTTTTGGCGGCCGCCCGCCAGCCCAGGGCAAATCCCAAAATACCCTCAGCGGTCTTTTGACCGCGGAGCGGTATTTTGGAGGGGGAACATTGGCGGCCGGCCTCCGCCGCCCGCCAATGTTAGAATCACCCCCATGGTCTCCATTCCTCAGAGCAACTGGAGACACTTCCTGTTGTCTTCTATGCCATAGCAAATTTACTTTTCAACATCATGGTGGTTTCACTGATGACCTCACTCCCCTCACTGCCCCTTTTCCCCCTCCAAACCTATTCACTACTCTTGTGGCTTGCATTACAGCTGTTGTTCGTTACTCACAATGGTATTATAATGTGTAGTGCTGACGGATTAAAACTGCATTGGTTACTTCGGTGACTGAGGGCCTGATTTAGAGTTTGGCGGATGGGGTTACTCCATTACAAACGTGACAGATAGCCCGTCTGCCATATTATGATCGCTTTATATCTTTTTGGAATCGTAATACGGCGGACGGATTATCTGTCATGTTTGTGATGGAGTGACACGTCCTCCAAACTGTAATCAGGCTCTGAGATCCTTACTTGTACTTGTTGTGGTTCTCATTGTTTCTGTCAGTGGATTGGCGTTCATATTTCTATCCTGATTCATATTGCTATAAGATTGAACTGCACCCTTAAAGATGTCTAAAATCCTGCTTACCTTTCCTATTGCAATGCTTTAGATGTTTGGGGGCATATTTATAATCTGTTTGCGCCAAATTTGCATCAAAACTTTTGACGCACAATCGGCGCAAACCATGCACCATATTTAAACTTTGACGCCCGAGCCCGCAAACACCAAAATTCCGCCGTGTGTGTCATTTTCTGGGTGCGGGAAACCGCCTTGGGTTAATAACATGCAAGGTAGGCATTCCCATCCAAAAAATGACTTAAACTTCAGTGCGCCTTATTTATGCTACTGCGAAAAAATGACGCACGGCCGGGAGGCGGAGTCGAAATATGATGCACAGCCCGATTTGCGTCAAAAAATGACGCCTGGGTCAGGGCAGGCATTAAAATGGGGCAAACACACCTGTACTTAATGAAAACACACAGAAGCAACAGCAGATCTCCAAAAGGAAGACATGGAGGTGCTTTTCATCCAGCATGCACGCAGAGCACAGGACCAACAACAGCAGCTTCCACAACACCAGCAGGGACCCCAAAGGCAACGCAGAAGGCAGGAGAGGATATTCCGCACCAGGACAACCCTTCTGGGACTCCGCCAACAAGACATTATTCAGAGGTACAGGCTCAACTTGGAAGCCATTCAGCAGCTGCTGCGCAACATTGAGCCACAGTTGGCACCCAGCTTGCAGACACCCCGCACCATTTCACCAGAAAACAAGCTGCTAGCTATACTCCACATGTTGGCAAGTGGCTCCTCTCAAACCACTGGTGCCCTGTTTGCTGGGATCTCACAGCCATCATTCTCCACCTTCCTACCCAAGGTACTGGATGCTATCATCTTCCCTCACACCCCGCCATATCAGCTTCCCCAACACACATCAGAAGCAGCAGGAGACAAAACAGGGGTTTTACCAAATTAATGGCTTCCCACACGTCCTTGGTGCCACTGACTGCACACATGTAAGCCTTGTGCCACCTGCTGCAACCGAACATCTATACCACAACAGGAAGCACACTCACAGGGGTTTGGTCACCAACATCGTGGCAAAGTATCCTGGGAGTGTACATGATTCATTCATCTTCCATCACTGCACCATCAATCAACACTTCCAGGATGGCCGATATGAAAATGGCCTACTTTTTCGTAAGTAAAGAAACCCAGTTATATACACACCGCACAGCAACCCTCTAGGACACACAACACATACACCACGACATCGACACGTGGACAGGAAGACAATGAGGTAGTGACACCACTAGGCATGTTTGATATCCTCACCCAATGGGATACACAACAAAGGACAAATGACAGTTCCAAATAACAACAGATGCCACTCCACAGACACAAGGGGACAATTTAAAACAACACAATGACAAAGACATGGTCCCAACTGGCAGTACAATTTTGAAGATTAATCTTTTAATATCACATCAATAACACTCAACCAAACACCCTTCCAAACAGTACGTACTGTGTAATGGGTGTGTACTGTGTTTTGCTGCAGGCCAAACACCATGACACACATAGCATGATGATGACTACAATGAAGGTCACATGCAATCATTGAGGCTGTACCAATATCCAACATCACTCCTGCTCTCTCATTGCCCACTACCTATAAGCAAGTGGAATGTGCGAAGAACACATCTTGATGGGACAATATTGAAAGTGCACATTCATACACATACGCATTGCGAAAAATTAACACACACACAACAGATGTACAGGCATACGGACCTTCTGAAACTTGAAATGACAACCTCACAACCAAGTGAGCCATCTGAACTAGAACATGTTCAGTAGTATAGGTACACATTACTCCTTGGGTTAATGTGTTACGTTCCAACACACAGGAGAAACACAGTTTTCAGTTTCCACAGTGTTGTTCCACCTTTGACCAGTCTCAGTCTGACCACTGTGTATTTACCTTGTTAAATGTTTGGATCCTGATTGACCCTGCATCCTCTTAGCCTGATTGGTTCCTGTGTTTGCGTTACCCTAAAGGTTCCTTTTGGCTACATTTGTATCATAGTTGCCTTCCCATCCCTCACTTTCCTCCTGGGGTATTGTGTCAGGTGGGTCTACAATGCATACTCAAATACATTGTATGGCATATCGTACCATTGGGGGGAACTTGTCTCCAAATAGCAGAATCATGGCCTATCCCTTGTCTGGGTTTCATGTATGCATGAGTGACAAATATTGACAGTGTACCATGGCTGTATGCATGGATTGGGTATGTTGCCTCCAGCACAACAAATAACGTCAGAGAATGTGCATGAAATGTCTACACATGTTAGTAGCCTGACAGTCCACACGCTGATTCACATTACTCCCAACATATTAATGGGGCTTGTGTGGTAAATAGCTTTGAGATTAATCAGCACAGAGGCACTGATGTTCCCAGATGCAGTGGGAATTTTAGAGGCCAACCTGTGTACAAATGTTGTGAGGACACCTGCCGGTATAAGAATCTTGAGATATTAACTTTGTCAGCACACCAAAGTTGCCCTGTTGACAGTCTCATTACACGTCTGCAGTGCCATAGCTGGACTATCCCCATGTGTGTTCTCAATTCCTCATTGGCTTTCCTTCTATTGATCTGCAAAGGATACTTTGTAGATACAGGAAATGACTCCACAGACTCATGACTAGACCTGCACGTAACTGTGACAACATAGACCCCAATAATGATACAGGCTAAACATTGGCCCACACACATGAACCAGACACCTCTGTGCATTTTACCACTGGAAGTATGTGAACACGTGCTGCTTGGTCTGCTGGTCCTCCACTGCCACAAGAGAGACATGGCTCATTTATATGACTACCAATTGTGGTGTAACATTACAATTGTGTATTATATTTGGGACTCTGTGTCACAAACACGGTACCCACATAGCATTATCCCATGCCTGACTCATGGTGGGTAAACAAACAAGTGCCTAGGAAGTACTATCCAAAATTCCAGGACATGTGATGGCTAAGTTTTGGAACATTGCCATGAACAACCGTCTGCTATCTATCCTGTGCATGCTTTGTCATTGGTGGTGCTTATGTTCCAAAAAACCTAGGAAGTGCACACAGCAGTTGTTGCTACGTGTATGACTAACACATGTCCTCTCTCATTTCCACACTGAATAGAATCTGAGGGTTGGACACATTGACTCCACATGCATACAAGCAGATTTGCAAAAATGCATCCTGTGATGGTCATACAGTGTGACAACAAAAATAGTAGTAGCCAAATCACACACATTGACCCATAGGCATTGAGTTACTGTATTGATTTGGGTCACCTTGCAATCCTCGCTTGACGCAAAACATGCCCAAACAGGGTAATACCTAATTGTATCCCACACGTTTGGCCATCTATTGCGTCAGTGAAGAGTGCAAATCCGGTACAACAAGTAGAGGATGATGGTCCGCAGTAGTATGATCTGTCACATGTGCCCATACACCATAATGCCCAATGTGGGTGTAATCAGCCTATCTCTGTATTGTCACAAGTGTCATGTACTATCACAAATCAGAAATGACCCAAACCCAGTTAAAGACAGAAATGTTGACACATACGCGTCAAAAAAGACGCACATGCATCAAAAAATGATGCATATGCGTCGAAATATGACGCACATTGCCATGAAACATCCATTGGCCCTGAGCAGTAATTCCCACACTGTATCCCCTAAAATTGGTTAAGTATGAAACATATTTCAAAATATGGATGCAGGGTTATTTCTAAGCATGTGCGTCAAAAACAATTACGCAGAGGCTGCAAGCTTCATAATATTTTGACGCATAACAATAAAAATGCACCACATTTGAGGCAGGAAGTGATCTAAAAGGATATCCTGTTTACAGAATTGCTACAGTGGGTGTGCTTTCAATTTCAATTTGCAGTCTGTGATATTTCCTGACTGTGTGGCTGTGTTTTGACTTGTCTCTCTGTGCATTTTGTGAATTTGTCTCCAGTGTGGTCTTTAAATTGTCTTTGTGTGTTTCATAACTGTCTGTGGTATCATGTCTTAGTGTTTTTGTGGTCATTTGTGGTGTCAACATTTGTCTTTGTTGTGTTGGGAGTCTGTTTTGGGTAGTGGTAGTTTGCGTATAGTTGGGCTGTGTTCTTAGTTATTTTGCATTTCCTTGTCCTACTTTCCCTCTATTCTCCTCTGTACCCCATTATTCCCTTTTTTTGGTGCAAGCATAATGGGTAGGCCTCGTCTTGGCAGGACGGGAGAGGAGGAGCTGGGTGGGTTTATTTGGCTGGTGTGCCACTTCCTACCCTTAATGATAGAGGCAGGTGGTCATGTGATACAAGGCTATCACACAGAGGCAAGGAGGCTCCGGTGGGCAAAGGTGTTTTACCATCTCCAGAGAATCTAAAACATACTGCGCAGTAACCACCAGCTGAAGCACCGCTGGGCTGACCTTGTTGCCAAGGAGCAAGACCTGCTGGACCACCTGGGGATTGTGATTGGTGGCCCTGTTGGTGAGTACAAATCAGAGTAATATACACGTTTAAATGCGCTGTAGTGACAGTAGCTGATTTGTTCATATGCTGCAGGCAATGTTTTTGAACATGTGGAATGCTAGTTAAACATACAGGGCCATATTTCTACTTTGTTAGCACCACAATTGCGGCATGTTTTGAAGCAAGAGAGGTGCAAACTTACAAAATACAATTGTATTTAGTAAGTTTGTGCCACCTTTGTGTCAAAAAGCAGCACAAATGTGGCGTAAAAACTTTATAAATATGGGCCACAGTTGCCTGTGAGGTATACAATATTTCCTACACATTACCGTCATTTGTTGACGCAACAGCTAGATTAACATTCAAAACATAATAGGAGCCTGTAAAAAAGTTCTGGCTTCACGTCAATTGATGATGCCAATGTGGCTCTAACATATGTTTCATGCATGGTCTGTGAGTGTATCAGGAAACATATGGTTGAAATCCAGATATTTTCAAGAAATAATGTGTCCCCCAATTTTTTCGGATACATGTCTGAACTGGATTCTGACACATACGTAACAAGTTATAGCTGACCTCAGGTAACATCTTAGACTGATATTTGGAGTTTGTAGTGCCACATTTAAATTAGGGATGAATGGCAAAAGGTATGCACACGGGTTCATATCTCTATGGTTGGTGCAACTTACCATAGCTGTGGCACATCAAATGAAGAAAAAGATACAAATTGAGGGTTAACAACTGTCCCTGGCCCTCTGTACATTGTACCTGTGTGTCTTAAATTGGTCTTAGTCACAATGTCCGGGTGACTGGTATTGCAGTCCTCACGGAAAGTGGCTTTGCATGTCTCTCATGGATACACTTGATGAGAGGAATACACTCCATGAATTAGTCTGCTAACTAATGAAGGAGCATGTTTGCCACCACAGGATAGTTAGGGCCAGTGCATGTGTGCAGATATGTGTGTCTCACTCACTGGAGTCCCCGAGTCTGTACATGTTTGCAGTGGTATGTAGGATGCAGTATCATCGTGTCTGAGAGGCTTGACTTTCTGAGTTAATATTACACATAGTATTTGTATTTGGAAGTGTTCTACAGTGCACAGACATTGAGCACATTTTTCCTTTCCATGCCTTACAGGTGGACCTGCACCCTACACTATCGGAGAGGTGGCTCGATTTGTGGACCCAGACATCTCCAGTAAGTGTTGATATTTATGTTCTGTGTTGTGTTTGCTGATGATGTGTGATTGACTCCTGTGTGTTGGACACATAGCAAGGTGTAAAGCACTGGTCAATGATCAGTTTTGTTCCTTGAGTGGAGTATCATTTTTTCCCCATCTTTGAGTTGGCCAATCCTTATTGTATTGTCATAATTTGGGATTGTAGGTCAGTCCTGTAGGCACGGCAATGTGAAGAGGGATGAGTTATGTGGATAAAACTTGAAATCAGAAAATGTAGCAGTGGACCATATTAGTGATTTAGTCAGCCAGTCAGACCCTGATTCTCCCAGAATAGGGATGCCAAAGTCTTACCCACAGACTTCAGCTTCCCTATTCACTAATGAACATGTTTGACTGTATGTTTCACTTCCTAGCAGCATGTAGCTCCACATGTTGTGCTACGAGTATGAGGCACTTGAGTACAATGGCATAGGTGTGCATGCAGCTCATAGCCAGAGGTGTGCTTGCATCTATCTGTTTGTTGTAAGTCATGGGTTACTGGTAGGAAATGATGTTGACAATGGTCTGCATTTCCAAAGATAAGTGTTGATGGGATTGTCCAAGGTTTGGGTGTATCGTAGCTAGACTTCCTCCTTACCTGTGATGAGCTGGCCAAACCCACGTACAGCTTTCCAAAGCTTCCTGGGTGTCCTTGTTGTTTGAAATAATTTGTTGCTTGTCCACCCCCCTCAGGCACAGGCGTAGGGTTGTGAATAGTGTACCTAGGACTGATGATCCAAGTTTAGTACACAGACATGTAAATCTGTAAATCACTTGTCCAAACCTAGGATACCCATTCATGATTAGCAACTGCATTCTATCATGGCAATTCCATTTACAACTCGCAGATCTTGTGGCCCTAGATTGTCATCAAGAACATACTAATTTGTTGGCCTGTCAGTGGTGGAGGATTTGCAGCATGATTTTTACCTGACAAATAGCTGAGCAATGATGCCAAAGTCAATCCAGTTGTTACCCATCGTTTAGAGTTTTGATGTGCTGTTTGATGATAGGACATGTGTAGGCTGGCTTGGCATGTACTGCCTCAGGACAATCAGTGATCTGTATGATGATATGGGCTGTTTTAGGTACATTAGATGTATTGTCTGATTTACTTCTTGAGCCATTTCACACAATGAAGTACCTAATGTTTGGTTTTCCATTTGTCTTCACAGCTGCCAATATGACTCCCATCCAGATTCGAGAGTTTCAGTGCAGGGAAATGCGTTACCGCCACATTCTGGATGTGAAGTCTGGGTTCCGCAACATGGCAAGGCGTTATTGCCATGAAAGATCCTCCGGGGTGTGGAAGGCATTTGCCCAAGGGGGCCCTTGCTTGTCCATCACAGCCACCACCACCAGCACCACCACTACCACCCAGGTGGCACCAACATTAACAGGGACCTTTGCTGGACCATCAACATCCACAGCTCCAGGGCCTTTCGCAGCACCACCTGCACCTCCTCCTACAGACATGGCACCGACAAGGGCCCATACGTGCTCCACTTGCACCCAGACCACCCCTGCTGCAGTCATAGACCTTGCAGCTTTTAACCAGATGCAACAGAACTTGGACTGTGTGTTGCGTAAAATTAACAGGCGGCAGCAGGAGGTGACACAAGTGAATCGGAAGGTGCGTGCCATCAAATAAACCTGCGGAGGGCCAACTTGTAGACATTATACTCAGCCATGATTCCCTCCCCTCCCTCCTCGTTCCTGGTTCTTTAAATTAGTGGGTTTAGGGGGCTTAGTGTTAGGTTAGTATAGGCTGTTAGTTTAGTTAGCAGTAATGGGTGGGGGGTGGGCGTATCATACTTTTTACAATGTGTGCTGAACAATGTTGAGGTTTTGGTGTTTTAAAAAAAAATATATATACATTTAAAAAAAAATATATATATATATATATATATATATACATATGTATATATATACATATATATATATATATATTTGTTCAGTATAAGATAGTATGGCCCATATTTATACTTTTTTAACACCGCATTTGCGTCGTTTTTTGATGCAAAAGCAGTGCAAACTTACAAAATACAATTGTATTTTGTAAGTTTGCGCCAATTTGGCATCAAAAAATGACGCAAATGCGGCGCAAAAAAAAGTATAAATATTGGCCTATGTGTTTAGGTTAGTATATGTTGTCCTCCACGTGTCCTGTCTTATAAGAGTGGTGGGGGTTGATGTTTAGATTGTTTCTTTAAATGTGATAAGTAAGTTTAGCTTAGGTTAGTTAGGGACAGTTGTGGGTAATGTTTAGTTAGAGTAGTTTAGGTTAGGTAAGGTGTTTCCCTTGGTTTTAGCTTCTGTTTTTACTGTTTAATAAATATTTAGGTAACCCTTTACAGTACGTGTCAAATGCTTGCAGATCAGGTCCTTGGCAGGAGTGAACAGTGTCTTTTTTGTATTAGCTTTTGTGTCCCATGCTGCATCCATATCCCAACTGAGCTGTTACATTGGCAGCTACACCAGTGCTATATGTATATTGCCCATGATTGTGAGTCCATTAGTGTGACATCTTCCATTGTGATCCTACACAAGTGCAAAAGGACATGTCATTGGACATGCTGGGGTGAAGTGTCAAACAGTGCAGAGGGACAGGATTTGCCAATGAGGTAGTGAGAGACAATCACAGGGCAGGGTGACAAAATAAACAGTGGGTTGAAGAACAGCGCTTGAGTACAGTTGTTGCAAGACTGGCATGTTACAAAGCACAGGACCTTGGTAATAGGTGGCCAGGTGGCAGGGACTAGTGCTGCTGGGTACTCTTACGGGTGAAGGTGATCTGTTCCACGTCTTAATCTTCTGATGTGTGTGTTGTCTCCTCTGCCCTTGGTGGTGGTCGTTGTGAAGTGGCAACACACACCTCAGTGTTTGAAGACGTGGAGTCAGACGTCCCGGTAGCTGCCAACTGTGGGGCTCTTAAGGGCAGTACTGCAGCAAGGAGGAGCTGCTGGTTCTTAAGAATAGCAGCCACATCACGGTGGTAGGCAGCCAGGTCAGCCCTGAGGGGTTCAATATTGCATTTGTGCATGCGTTGACAGGATTGTTGTTGTAGGTGTTGGGTCAACTCTATTACAGCTGTGCTGATTTCCTTCAACCTTTTTTCAAGTTCCTGCAAGATTGTTGTTCGCCCTTGCATAGCTGCTGCCTGTTCTTCAGTTGACGTTATACACAAACGTACCCCCTCTAGGCTGGCTGCCATATTTTGCATCCCCACCTGCACCTCCTTGGCCAGCTCCCGCTGTACTCCAACTACAGTTCGCTCAAAGCTGGTGCCAGGGTCATCAGAGTGCTCAGCTGTGTTGGAGCTGGCAGGTCGTACAATTAGGGTGGTGGGTGGTTCCTCTGTGATGGCTGCTAGTTCTGTGCTCCTCCTTGTGACTGAAGGTGGGGTCTGGAGGTTTCCAAGGACATCTTGGAGGGTCTGCTGGCTGATGTTTGTCAGCTCGTCATCCATGTCATCAGGGTAGTCCTGGACAGGCATTTCCGCAGGAGAGCCATCGTCCTCTGCAATGAGATATGGTACAATTATTGTGTCTGTGTCTGTGTTGTGGGATTTGTAATGTGACATGCCTGCCTTCCGATTATTTTCACATTGTGATCTTGGTTCCTGTTCATTGTTCCTGTCTTTAATATTAGCATTCACCCAGGCCCATGCCCCACCTGCATGTCACATGTATTGTGGTCAGTTTGGGGACTTGGCAGCATCACATCCTGTAGGTGTTGGTTCTGGCCAAATTGTGAATTGCCACCTTCTTGTCCTACTCAGCCCTTCGTCTACTATTCTCATGGTGAGGCCTTTCACTGGCTGTGGGTGTTCTGATGGCACTAGCACCACACTTAACAATCTGGAACTGCCCCAGTCTCGAATCTTTCACATCCACCTATATGTTGTTGAGATCTAGCATATACTATGCATAACAGTGTTATGGCATGATATGGATGTCAGCATTGGTAATGTGTACTGCTGATGTTGGGGAATGTGTGGTACATTGGATTGCACTGATTGTCTTAGCAGTGTTCCATTTCCTCCTCTGACTGTGCAAGTGTATTTCTGTAACCAGTTACATGTGTCCTCCCCCTCAATGCTGTTGTCTGAGTAGTATGATATTTGGGATGTTGCATGGTGTCATTGGAGCTATTGTGACCCAGGCATAGGGTGGACCCTGACATATGCAGCATGGGTATGGCATTAGTGCTATGTACCTCCTAATGTTTCTGACTATGGCTGATGTTTGTAGCAACTTTGGACAATCACATTTGACAGGATTGGAACATTTGTATTGATTTCAGGGGATTGATAACGGTGTCATCCTGAACCCTCTAATTTGGGTGTGTTTGATCCATGGGGACGTTACTGCCATTAGCTACTTCACCTGCACACACAGCACAGGTGGTAGTGGCAAGTGTTTTCAATGTTACATTCCACTTGCAGATATGGCCAGAGATTGTTAATTGGGCCCTAGTTAATGTAGGGAGAATACTGTCTGACGTGTGACGGGCTGCCAGTTTTACATTGTACCCTGTCCTCCCGGCCTGGCTTTACCTTTGCAACATCCTTGGCATGGCAGCATACCCCCATGCAAAGGTTGTTGGTGTAGTGTAGTATTGTGCCCCAGGTTTCCTCTGTACAGACCATCTCCTCCATGTGGTCCAGGGGATCTCTGCGGTGCTGGACTCCCACCTCCAGTCTGCAGTGCTGCCTCCCTGTTCCTGGCCATCTTTGCTTTGGTCCTGCTCTTGCAGTCATGTCAGCGTTTTTTTGCACTCAATGACTGTTCTCCGTACCTCTGTCACACTGTTAATTTTGTCAACAATTTGTTGCCATATTGCCTCTCTCCCACTGATTAGCAACTTTGGGGTGACAAACAGTTGGTGCTGGTGTTCCGTCAACTCTTTCACCAGAATTTCTTTCTCCTCTGCACTGAAGCGACACTTTATTTTCTTCTTCTCCCTGTCCTGGGCCTTGTGTGGACTTCCTGGCTGATTACTGGTCTGTTGTCATCTTCCTGGGATCTGTGCAAGCATCTGAGATCCATTTTGGCTCTCCTTAGCACATTTTGCTTTGTTTGTGCCGTTTTTTGATGCAATTGCGTAAAAGAACGGCGTGTATCCGATTTGCGATGTCGTAAACCGGCTCACAGTCATTTTCACTGTGTTAACGTCATTTTCCTTTACGATGTGACGCATTGGTTTGAGTAAAAAAAAAATGACTCACACCTGTGGTTCGCACCGCCGTGTGTCAAAGTATAAATTAGACGCCCGCACGGTGCAAAGAAATGGCATTAGCCAGCGGTAATACAGGGAGTGCAGAATTATTAGGCAAATGAGTATTTTGACCACATCATCCTCTTTATGCATGTTGTCTTACTCCAAGCTGTATAGGCTCGAAACCCTACTACCAATTAAGCATATTAGGTGATGTGCATCTCTGTAATGAGAAGGGGTGTGGTCTAATGACATCAACACCCTATATCAGGTGTGCATAATTATTAGGCAACTTCCTTTCCTTTGGCAAAATGGGTCAAAAGAAGGACTTGACAGGCTCAGAAAAGTCAAAAATAGTGAGATATCTTGCAGAGGGATGCAGCACTCTTAAAATTGCAAAGCTTCTGAAGCGTGATCATCGAACAATCAAGCGTTTCATTCAAAATAGTCAACAGGGTCGCAAGAAGCGTGTGGAAAAACCAAGGCGCAAAATAACTGCCCATGAACTGAGAAAAGTCAAGCGTGCAGCTGCCACGATGCCACTTGCCACCAGTTTGGCCATATTTCAGAGCTGCAACATCACTGGAGTGCCCAAAAGCACAAGGTGTGCAATACTCAGAGACATGGCCAAGGTAAGAAAGGCTGAAAGACGACCACCACTGAACAAGACACACAAGCTGAAACGTCAAGATTGGGCCAATAAATATCTCAAGACTGATTTTTCTAAGGTTTTATGGACTGATGAAATGAGAGTGAGTCTTGATGGGCCAGATGGATGGGCCCGTGGCTGGATTGGTAAAGGGCAGAGAGCTCCAGTCCGACTCAGACGCCAGCAAGGTGGAGGTGGAGTACTGGTTTGGGCTGGTATCATCAAAGATGAGCTTGTGGGGCCTTTTCGGGTTGAGGATGGAGTCAAGCTCAACTCCCAGTCCTACTGCCAGTTCCTGGAAGACACCTTCTTCAAGCAGTGGTACAGGAAGAAGTCTGCATCCTTCAAGAAAAACATGATTTTCATGCAGGACAATGCTCCATCACACGCGTCCAAGTACTCCACAGCGTGGCTGGCAAGAAAGGGTATAAAAGAAGGAAATCTAATGACATGGCCTCCTTGTTCACCTGATCTGAACCCCATTGAGAACCTGTGGTCCATCATCAAATGTAAGATTTACAAGGAGGGAAAACAGTACACCTCTCTGAACAGTGTCTGGGAGGCTGTGGTTGCTGCTGCACGCAATGTTGATGGTGAACAGATCAAAACACTGACAGAATCCATGGATGGCAGGCTTTTGAGTGTCCTTGCAAAGAAAGGTGGCTATATTGGTCACTGATTTGTTTTTGTTTTGTTTTTGAATGTCAGAAATGTATATTTGTGAATGTTGAGATGTTATATTGGTTTCACTGGTAATAATAAATAATTGAAATGGGTATATATATATTTTTTGTTAAGTTGCCTAATAATTATGCACAGTAATAGTCACCTGCACACACAGATATCCACCTAACATAGCTAAAACTAAAAACAAACTAAAAACTACTTCCAAAAATATTCAGCTTTGATATTAATGAGTTTTTTGGGTTCATTGAGAACATGGTTGTTGTTCAATAATAAAATTAATCCTCAAAAATACAACTTGCCTAATAATTCTGCACTCCCTGTACTTTTGACGCAAAACTGCGTCGGTGCAGTTTTGCGTCAAAAAGTATAAATATTGGCCTTGATCTATTGTGCTGTTGTAATGCTGGTTATATTCAACAGTACAATCGTACAAAAATGTATTTATAGAATTAATTTAGATTGGTTTGATTAAAAAATCAAGCTACATTTTGTAAATTAAAAAAGGTTGTTAACATATTATATAGTAAACTAATAAATGTTTTTTATTTATATGTATTTTGTTAACATTAACTTGTTTTTATTTATATTTTTAAAAAGCTAATGTAGCATAATTTCATTTAACATTAATTCCAATGAGATTTTATTTGAAGTCCCTGCCTTTACTTTCTGTTGAAGGGTATTTCAGTACCAGTGGAACATCATGTGTGGTGCTGGACTTGCTCCGTCATTGAGCTGAAGTACATTAACTACTGTTTTTGGCTGTAGTAACTATAGAAGTGCAGTCTGTGAGTAGCAATGGGATTATTATTTAGACGCCTTCCTATCCCTACTTAACCCCTTCTGAACCCATCCCAAACCCCTCTTTACTCCTTACTAAATCCCTCCCATTCAGTAGCATTATTCATTTTCTAGACATTTCCTTCTCCCTCCCACAATTACTATTAATACGTATACTTACGTGTGCAGAGATCTCCACAGTCGGAGTGGAGATTTCCGTACAATCCAGATAGGAGAGACGAAGGCATAGACCTCCGCTCTGTATCGTGAGTAGCATTTGGTAGTACTTGAGTACTACTTTAATAGTATTACTGAGCATACTATAAAAGGCAGATTTAAAATGGCCACCAACAGCTTTAGATATATGTTTTTTTTCGTGAATCTAGTCCAGAGTCAGAGAGCAGTCACCTAATATCAGTGCGCACAGAAGGGCCAGATATCTGATGAAATACTTCACAAATGCATATCTCTCATTTCCCTTCTTCACTGAAAGCCTCGATAGAGAAACACAAAGAAGAGAAATCTCCTGCCCGCTCGAATGTAATACATAACATGTTAATATCTTCGTTGACATCTGGCTGCCAAATAAATTCAGAAACACGGCCACTATATTATGCATCAACATCTTCTTTTGTAAATGTCTCATGTTCCCTTGGTTCATGTGGGTGAGCCTCATTCAAAAACTGACATCACAGATAGGTTTGCACTGTCAGAGAGCGTTTTATGGTTTAAAACCTAGGAGAACTGTGCTGGATCAAGTAATGCCTGTCCAAGGTGTCTGACAGGAGCGCTTCTCAGCGAAAGTCCCTGCTTATTGAGGAATTACGTTGTCATAAGTCTTCATTTTCCTTGTGTTTTTTCCTCTGTGCTAGAGGCTTTATCTGAAGAATCCAATCCAAAGCTGTTATTGTGCAGTGGCTTTAAAGTATTAGACTTAAATTGAAAAATTCAGCTCAGCTGTTTGAATACAAAACCCTATGAAAAAAAATCCGATGAAGCAAAGATGATTTCCGGATTCTTCATGATTTGTGCACAAAAAATCTGAGCCATTCTATTTTCAGATAACTCATTCCATTTCTTTAACTTTTCTGTCAGAGTCGCTACAAAGTACAGAAATAGGTTGAAGTAACACTCTTATAAAGGTTATTCACTTAGTTGTTACAAAGAAAAATATTTATTATTGCTGACGGGAGTATGTCAAAATTGGGTGTGTACATGTAAGCATAGTAATGTCTGCTTTTGTGAGCCTAATAATCTTCTTTCTTTGCTGCCACTTTTCCTTTTCATTTTGTAATCTTGGTTTCTATCATGTACATTTGTTGCTACGCAAGTATTTTGTACGGGCCATGTTAACATGAGCAAACGGCCAACAGTGAGTGGACGAGAGTGTCAGAGTGCGTGAGTGTTAGTAAGTAAAAATGTACATGAGTGGATGAATAAAGGATAAGTGCATTGGGTAGTTATTTGGCAAGCACCACAGGGAGAACCACTGCTTGAAAAGATACCGGATAGATATACTGCTACGGAGACAGGTGAGGGCCAGGCCAGCATATATAGATAGATGCCCCCCTCGAAATGTCAGGCAATGATTTGTTGCCTTAAATCTTAAAAAAATTAATAGCTTTGGTTCCCCTTATTTCATTTCTAGAATTTGTGGGGCAATTGATTGTTGGATTTTTATTGTGTGTTGTTTTTATTACTTGAACTGTTTTTTTTACTCGTTTTCCTAAGTTAAGCCTGTCTGTTCTATGTCATAGTTACCAGGTGATTGAGTCCAGGTTTAATTTATTTTACCCTGGCAAGATGATTGTCTTACTCTTTGTGGTGGGCACACAACCATTCTAATTGAAAACCCACTTTCCTACACTGGCCTAATATAGCTAACAGCAGATTAGTTGATGTTCACTTTTCATAAGAAGTCCTTGGGAGAAGCCCCAAAAATGTTTCCTTTATCCATGTATATAACTATTTAGCATCCATCATGCAAGGGCATTCTGACTACTATACCCGGTGACATACAGGCGAACACATAGTAAGATAATTGTTATGAAGGGGGAGGCCTTTAAACAGCTGTGTTTTCAGCCCTTCTGAAAGTGGTCTTGTTAGCGACCATTACTACACCAATTAACATAAGGAAATAAGTATATTAGTAGATGCGCATCACCCCAGTTGAGGTCTCTTGACACAAATAGCCATAAAATAGATGGTTATTATTCCCTACCTCAATGGTACTTTTTATAACCTCCTCTGAAGGATCAAGGCCTGAGATACTTTAGTCCATGGAAACATCAAATCTGGCTAAAGATTTCCATATCCAAACACTAGTGGACCTGATTCCCTCATGCGGACTAAGGTCCTGACAACCATAAGCAAACATGACCGGTTCTCAAAACTAACTCACTTTTAGGAAATTACCCTTTATCAGGAGTTGTTTATTGACCAGTATTGTGTCTCCTGATAATGTATTCACAACAAATAGAAAGGCGTGGCGTCAAACAAACAAGCGGGCGTCATGTTTCATCAGTGGCCATGCCTCATTCACCTTAGAATGTTCTAGAGGTCAATGGGCTCCTCGGTGTTGCAAGGACTTCCCTTTACTACGGGTGGACCTAAGGGATGAATAAAATAAAATAATGAAAAAATTCACGTAACTACCTAATATCCCTGCACCTGACCCACAGATTCTGCTGAATGAGGTGTGGCCTTACACATCTCCTGAGAGTCATGCTTCGTTGTTGGCCAGACCTCGTTTACCAGAATCTGTAGGTCAGATTAAAGCATGTTAAGACTTGTGAAAAACGACCATACACTTAGATGATATATTCTATTTAATCACTTTTCCTTCACACTCTTGCCCAGCATCCTAATTGAAGCCCTTTTCACTTGTATTTAGTTTTTGTCAAGTTTAAAGAGCAAGGTTATCAGACGTTTTCTGAAGTAGATGTAGTTCAAATCTCAGGTAAGGGTGCTGTCCTGGAGCAGTAGTTTCGGGATTATTAGTCACGCGATGGCAGACTTCAAGATTTATTCTTGTTCACCAGTGGAAGCCGATATAAAGATGGTTTAAAGTAGTTGTCCTTGCAAAGATTCAGGTGCAGTCTGACTGTCTGGCTTTACAGACTATGAAATCTGTAAATGGGGTCTTTTGAGAGCCAAGTGTTGATAGCATTGCAGTAGTAGAGGAAAGTGAAAACCAGAGTTCTGGCAAGTTCACCTTGGTTGTTAGTTTGGAGCAGGAGGATAATTATCTGTAGAATAGACAGATATGCATGGGGACTCCTTTTGCTACAGTTTTGAATTAGCATGGGAATGAGGGGGGTCACAGATGAAAATGTGTCATAAGTTTGAACTTTTATTGAAGTACATGTGGAGATCTATAGATATGGAGATCGGCGATCTGGGGGCGAGGTTAAGGATATCCATATGAAATCAGTATTTTGGTTGTTATTCAGTTAACACAGAAGAAGCACCTTCATGTACTGAAATAGTTGACCAAGGCAACTAGTGGTGTCACTCAAGGTGTCTGGGCCATTTTCAAATTTAAAATGAGTTTAGGTGTCAAAAGTTACAATAATATTTCAATTGTTAATCTCAGTCTCTGTTTCAATTGTTAATCACAGACACTTTATCGACCACAGAGTGCTTGTAAAAGAGTAGTTTATTCATACTCACAGCTCTACAACAGTACAACAATCACAGCAAATACAATTTGGCTTTATAGGCTGTATTAGAAATGGGGTTTCTGGTTGGGTAGGGTATGCACCTAAGTCAGGCAGAACCCACCGACTTTAGTCAGGGCAAGGGAGTTACACATCCAAGATAACTGCTGCTCATCCCTTTGGTAGCTTGGCACGAGCAGTCAGGCCTATCCCAGAGGCAATGTGTAAAGTGTTTGCACAACACACATAACACATGTGACGCACTATCCCCACCACAAAGGAAACACAACACCCAGTTATATGAAAATATACTGTATTGTACACAACACAATTATTAGACCAAACACAACATGTTGGTAATATCCTGCTACTTTAGCAGTTGTCAGAACGTTACACATTAGTTATTCTGCAGAACCAGCAGTAGTCACGTATAATGCACAGGTTACTTAGTATTCTCCAACATAAGCAGGAGTCAGGAATCACAATATTACATAAATGCACTTGTCAAAGAAATATCATAAACGCCCATATCAGGAACATTATAAAACATATGGCAAGTCAGGAAAACATATTAGCATGTTATGCCCATAAAAGGAACATCAGCACCTATACGCAACACAAGTCCAGGAAAACATATCAGCCTACAATGTCCTATCAGGAACATTTAGAAAATATATGGTTATTCCAGGTACCTGTAGTCCTGATGAAAACGTCACTCCTGGTACCAGAAAGAAAACAAATGGGGCCTCCGGTGCTCCACTGCACAAAACAGGGACCCTCCATTATTGAGGGAGGAGGGGGTGACATGCCCCCCTCCGATTTTATAATGGGCCCCTCCTGGGGCCCACAATCTCTGGGGCCCCCCCGGGCCTCAACTGGCCCTCCAATGAGGGAGGGCCCAAAACCAAGAAACAACAAGTGGGGCCACCGATGGGGGTCCTCAAATGACTTTTGCGGGTGCCCCCAAGGGAGACCTGCAGCGTGGGGGGCCTCCAGCATGGCTTTCCCCCCGCCTGCAGTCTCGCCGGGAAATATCAGGGCTTTGTTGGGGCAGGGGGAGCCTCCGATGAGGCTTCCTTTAACCCTGCCTGTCCACAATGACAGCGAGGGGCACGGTGGGGCGGGGAGCCACCCGGCTTCTGAATGGAGGTTGTGGCCCGCCCAGGCCGTAACAAGCAGCAGGCACCAGAGTGGGTGCCTGCTTGTGCCCCGGGGGCACTCCACAGAGAGTGCTTCGCCCTGGGGGCATGGTAGAAGCACGCACGCTCGCTCCTTTTTCTTACTTAATGGCGCCCCGGGGGTCCCGGCACAGCGCTTTACTTGCGCTTCTCCACAACAGCCCAGGTCACGCAGTGAAATCCAGCGGCACAACCATGCACTTTCCAAAGCGCTAAGGCACACAAAGAAAGCACTTTCAAGGCACTTAAGGGCATAACAGCAAAAGCACTCTCCAGGCGCTATTGGCATTAGGAAGGCACACTCCTCAGGTGCCTCCGCCCAGGTACGGCGATCACGAGGTAGTTTGCAGATTGTTGCAGGGATCCAGAGCCACGGAACTCAGCCCCTGGGGGACACAACAGAAAAGGAGCACAGGTGGCAGGGCCCAACAGCAGGCCAGAACAAGGTGAATGCAAGCAAGTGGCAGTTCCTTACAGTGACAAAGCAGGTCACAGGTCAGCACAGCAGCAGTAGTCCATGGCAGTTCCTGGGGAGTCCCTCCAGCAGTCTGTGCAAAGTTCCAGGTAAGTTCTAAAATGTCTCCAAGAGTTCCTCCGTACTTATACTCAGTTTTAAAGTGTGTTACAAAGGAAGGAGAGAGGAGGTTCCAACCCTTTACTACTGGTTCTGGGAGTGTCCTCTCTCTCCTCCAGCACAGGCTCCAAACATCAGCTCAGGGTAAACAACCCTATTGTGTGAGGCCAGGGCACAGCCTTTACCAATGCAGCTGTGCCCCACCTCTCCCTTCTCTCAGCCCAGGAAGACTATTCAGTATGCAGATGCACCTCTGTGACACTTCCACACTCCCAGTGTACAGGCTGTCTGAAAAGTATGCACAAAGGCCAACTGTCACTCTGCCGAGACGTGAATTGGAGTCAAGCTGCAAAAACACCAGAGTCATAAGCACAGAGAAATGCTCACTTTCTAGAAGTGGCATTTCTGTAATAGTAATAAAAAATCCACCTACACCAATAATCACAATACCGAACATGCCTACGCTACTCCTCATAAATCAGACAATACCCCCTACATATAAGGCAGAGCATTTTCAAATGCAATCCTATGAGAAGGCAGCACTCACAGCAGTGAGACACCAAGTTAGGTTGTTTGTCACTACCAGGACAGGCCACGCAACCTGGCATATGTCCTGCCCTCTACATACATAGCACCCTGCCCATAGGGCTAGCTAAGACCTACCTTAGGGGTAACTTACATGTAGTAAAAGGGGATGTTATACCTGATAGCCTTAGGGTGGTCACCCCTAACTTTTTGCCTGCCTCCGTCCACTTTTCAGAGACTGTTTTTACTGGTTTTAAGACTCTGTGCACTTTACCACTGCTAACCAGTGCTAAAATGTATATGCTCTCTCCCTTTAAACATGGTAACATTGGATCATACCCAATTGGACTATTTAATTTACTTATAAGTCCCTAGTATAGTGCACTTGATGTGTCCAGGGCCTGTAGATGAAATGCTACTAGTGGGCCCGCAGCACTGTTTGTGCCACCCACTTAAGTAGGCCCTTAATCTTGTCGTTGCAAGGTCTGTGTGTGCAGTTTCACTGCCAATTCGACTTGGCATTTAAAAGTACTTGCCAAGCATAAACCTCCCATTTTTCTACATATACGACACTCCTAAGGTATGTCCTAGGCAACCCATAGGGCAGAATGCTGTGTAGGCAAAAGGCAGGACATGTACCTGTGTACTTCTGAGGTAGACACTCTACTTCATCAAGACACTTCCTGGAGAAGAAACTGGAACCAGAACCTGTATCCTGCCAAGAAGAACTGCCTGGCTGCTCAAAGGACTCACCTTTCTGCTTTCTGTGAAGGACTCCTGTCTTGCTGTTTCCCTGCTGCCTTTCTGCTCTCTGGCTGTGGTGAAGAAGTGCTCTCCAAGGGCTTGGATAGAGCTTGCCTCCTGTTCCCTGAAGTCTCAGGACCAAAAAGACTTCATCTCTACAAGAAGGACTCCTTGCGCAGTGAAATTCGACACACAGCCTGCCAGAAATGATGCACAGCCTGCACCGCAGTGAAAATTTCACAGCACGCCGAAGCGGAACGACGCAGCCCGACTTCATATCGAGAAGATCGACGCAGCACAGGTGTAGCAACCAGAAATTCGACGAACAGCCGAGCCGGAATGATGCATCCCGACTTCCAGAGAGGAATCAACACAGCGCCTGCCTTGTGGTAGAAAAGTAGACGCAACACCCACCAAATCGACGCAGCTCCTGTGACTTCATCCTGCCAGTGCAGGAAATCCACCCATCGCCCCCAGGGCATCTGAAACCCCCACAACCTGAAGAGGATCCACTGCCGAGCGCCGGAAATTGACGCACAGCCATCCCTGCGTGAAAACTAAATGACGCATGGCCGTGTGCGGCCTGAGAAATCAACTGACACCCCTTTGTTTCCACGCATCTCCTCCTCTGCGGTTCTTTGCGGAGATTTTGCACTCAAACCAGGTACTTTGTGCTTCAAAGAGACTTTGTTTGCTTTTAAAAGACTTAAGACACTTTATATCACTTTTACAGTGATATCTGAACATATACTTATTTCATTTTAATCGTTTTGACCTGCATTTTATCAGATAAATATTATATGTTTTTCTAAACACTGTGTGGAGTATTTTCGTGGTGCTATATTGTGTTATTGTATGGCTTATTGCACAAATACTTTACACATTGCTTTCTAAGTTAAGCCTGACTGCTCAGTGCCAAGCTACCAGACACAGGATAATTTGGATTGTGTGTGACTTACCATGACTAGAGTGAGGGTCCTTGCTTAGACAGGGGTAACCTGACTTCCAACCAAAGACCCCATTTCTAACAGGGGAGTTCTGGGCCTGGCAAGTAATTGTAGATGCCCTGTGGCAGAAAACTGCGCACAGAGGCCCTGCACTAGCAGGCCTGAGACAGGTTTGAAAGGCTACTTCAGTGGGTAGAACAAGCAGCGCTGCAGGTCCACTAGTAGCATTTAATTTACAGGAGCTGGGTATAGATACACCACTGTACAAGGGATTTACAGGTAAATTAAATATGCCAATTCGGTGCAAGCCAATCGTACCAACTTTAGAAGGGAGATCACCCGCACTTTGACACTGATCAGCAGTGATAAAGTCCTCAGAGTCCTAGAGTCAACAGCAAGAGGTCAGAAAAAATAGGACGAAGGAGGCAACATTTCAGGGGATGAACCTGCCACAAGGGCTAGGTCCAACAGGCAGTATCAACATGCAATCAAATAATATTGCCCATTGATGTGTTTAGAAAAACCATTAATGAGCGTACTATAGTCATATCTAATTTAGGCACGTCATGACATATTGTTATTGCTCCTTCCCAATATTTTACAAATGTTGGACATATCCAAATCTTCACTGAGAATCCCTGCTTCTATAATATAGAACTATTTCCAAGTCTTCCTTTGGTAGTACACTCAGAATATTGAACCGAATACTTGAAGAGATACTATCAGGCCACTGGATTGATTGCTTCAAAAGGAGCCTAAACCTCTTTCTGAACCAGAAATACGACTTAATGAATGTCTTTTTCTCTATTACCTTGTGAATAGAACCTAATCTCCCTCTCAGTAGTTTTAGTTGGAGTATGGTATATCTGCAGCTAGAATCTCTCTTGGTCTTTACCTGCTGTAAGGTTTTTTATAATTATGGTAAAGTGCTCTGATACTTCTCGATTAACTATGTCATATATAAAACTAAAAAATATTTGATAAATACTAAATAAAGAAAAACATTATTTTATTTGTTCCTCTCTCTGGACACAATTCAAGTTTCATATTTGCCCTTTGAGTCCGTTTTTTGGGCATTTAATGCACACAATGCAACTTGGTTTATTTGGGAATGTATTTCAACATGGAAGTAACGATAGCTTTAACCAGCACCTCTGCATGTGTTCCAGAATCACACGGAATTCCATCATATTCCTAGTTTTTATACTTTATCTGATAACTCTTTTTTATCTCCCAAAAATCTGTTGCAGAGACCACTTAGTATGCTTCTTACCAGTTGTTCACTGAAGGACCAATACCTCCACTTTCTCCCCGGATAAATAACATATTGCTTTCTCGTGCTTAACTGTTTGCCTTAGAACAAGCAAGTTCAAGCAATGCTTTACGGTTATTAACTTATACAAACTTGTTTACAGTTTTTGGAAAAGAGGGCACGACCATCACACCTTCTAAACAGAAAAAGGAATAACATTTATTTAATCTTATAATACCATATAATGTGGTGCAAAACAAATAAAAATTATTTTATCAGAAAGATGGTACACAAAATTGTGAAATATTATGAATGCAACAGTTTAGAAAATCATCAAGGAATATTGGTATAAAAATAAGGTTTAAAATTCCTGAGTTGGTGATCCTAGTCATTCAAGTAGTAGCCAAAGTTTTAATTGGCTTGGAGGTAATACATTCAACAGATCCTCGTCGTAATAGACTTGTTCCAAGTTCATCCCCAATAAAGTTTGCTAAAATAATACTGTACCAGTATATGGTTAAGGATGAGCCACACATTCAATTTGAATTATATGCATGGACCAATACTCATGATCACAATACTGGAAACACATTTTTATGTGACATAAATTTTTTTTAAAAATCTCGATATGTTTTATCTGCAGAAACAGATAAATATTCGACTACAATTCACAAAATCAATTTTGTAGTATGTTTAGCAGTACCAACATAAATCTCTCATTAGAGACTTCCCTCTCAACTGTCTTTTCTGTGCTGATGAGTCGCAGTTTACTCACGCACACTATGGCCCATATTTATTAAAAAGTGGCGCATAAGGGCTGATGCACAACTTTTTCTGTGCCTCACTACCAGCACCTAACAACACCATGGTTGTGCCGTATTTATAAAATGGTGCACCATGGCAGTCGTTAGCACAATAGCATCAAAATGTTTAAAGCTATTGTGGCGCTTGGTACACTAACATCAAAAAGTTTGATGCTAGTGTAGCAAAGTGCAATGAGGCTCATAGGCTTCTATAGGTGTGTCATTTTAATGCCTGCTCTGAGCGGCATTAAAAAATACACCAAAAATGGTGCAGTGAAATCTTAAATATCACTGCACCATTTTTGCAGCCCACCTTGTGCCGGAATGCCCCCCTTGCATATATTATGCCTGACGTAGGCATAATATGGCCCTAGGGGTTACAAAGTGGCCCAATGCATTAATTGAGCCACTTTGTAAATATGGCGTGGGAAAAAGGCTACCTTAGTGCTGCCTTAGCATAAAAAATGATGCTAAGATGGTGCTAAGGCAGCACAAGGGACTCTTAAATATGCCCCTTTATGTTTCTGTAGTAAATGTTGGAAGCACACGTTTATAAGTTGGGCCCCTGTGACCCTATCCCAGGGGCCTCATTTTTTATTAATTGTAGAGAGGGCCTCCCAGTCCATTTATGGTCCCAGAGACCCCAGCTCCCAGGGCCTAGACATTCTCTGATGGGGGAGGGGGCATACACTTTCCCTCCCTGTGCTAATGGAGGCCCTGGGGACCCCATTTCACAGGGCCAATGAAATTACCACTATGGGAGAGGGACCTTGCTGCCCCCCCCTCCCATGGCCAATTTTGGCCCCAGGGACCCAACTCCTGGGGCCTCCTACATTAACAATGGGGAGGGGGCATACAGCCCCCCTCCCAGGGCCAATATTGGCCCTGGACACCTGATCTTCTTGGCCCTGGCAGGATTAATTTTGGGTAGCCTGGAGCCCACCGAGGACATGGATTGTCACATTTTTGGGGGCCACAGAGGGACCCCCAATGCCCCTGCAGCCCCAGGTGGCTCCCTCCCTCCAGCAGGAGCCGGCATTGCTCCCACCCACAGGGAGAAGCAAGACATGCTGCTCCCTGTTGGCAGGAGCATATTTATCATCTGTTTTCCTGCCCCCTTCACAGCAGACAGAGAAACATGAAACATCTGCTTCCAGCGGGTGAGTGCATTCTTCCTTCTCCTGCCCACTGGGTGCGGATTTAGTTTGCTCTCACTTGGCAGGAGCTTTAAAATTGCTCCTGCCAAGTGAGAGCAATCAGAGGTTTCCCTGCCTGAACCAGTGGGGGCAGGGGAACCACTATGTCCCAGGGGTAGGACCGTGGTGCATCGCTACGCCTGGCCATAGAGGATTGGGTCCCCTGGGCCATTTATGGCTCCAGGAATGGGCTGTGCTTCTCTCCTCCCATTTTTTAGCATGGCAGGACCCAGCAGTTGGGGTCTCTGGGGCCTAAAAAAGCCTGGGGGTGGCGTGGTACTCCTCCCTCCTAATTATTTCTACCAGGCCCCAGGGGTGGTGGTCCTTGTGGCTGAACTTAGCCCAGGAGGGGGCCACATGTCTCCCTCCCAATCTATAAATGAATGGCTGGGCCCCTCGGGGTGGCAGTCCCCAAGACTGAAATCAGCCTGAGGAGGGGGCTATGTGCCCCCTATCAATTATTAATGACAGGCCTGTGCTCCGGGGGATTGTCCCCAGGGCTGAAATCAGCCCTGGGGTAGTGGCCACACAGTCCTCTCCCTGAACAATATTTTGCAAGCTCCAGGGGTTGGCAGTCCAGGGGGCCAAAATTGGCCTGGGAAGGGTGGCCACATGACCCCCCTCCAATTTTATAAAAGATATTCTCCTACGGACCCACCCAGAGGGGGGATTAAAAAAACATGTGCAGAACACGACTCTCCTCTATGAATTCATAGCAAAAATTTCCCAAAAATGTTTTTGTTCCCCAGAGGGGTCCCTGTGGGACCCCACTTCCAGGCTTAGGGGGTCAAGGTATCCCTACCCTGCAACGTTGTGTTTTTTAAAACTTTTTTCTTCACGATGGCTGCCAACTCTTCCTGGTTGAAGTGTTGACAGTCAACCAGATCTCACCATGAGATCTGTCAGATCCACGGACCCTCCATGTCCCGAGATATCTATTAATCTTTCTTTATTATTCTAAACCTACTAAACAGATTCATGACAAATCACAAAAAGCACTCCTTCTGCACCAAGATCTAGCTTTCTGCCAAATTTTGTGTTAATCTTTTCAATGATCGGGGCTGTAGTTGTCTCTAAATTCCCTATGGGAAATTGCAAGGGGAAAACGTGTTTGAAGACGTCCACTTTTTTTCGGCCCTAATTGATGAGTCACCCAAAAACTTCATACACAGCAGCTGAAGTGAGTGGCTAACTGGTTTTAAAAAATTCAGCAAGATTCGTCAAAGTGCACCAAAGTTATTTAGCAAAATAAAAAACGCTCTGTCTGTGGAAACTAGGTCCAAACTATAACTACCTGCTGAGGACAGTCAATAGGTAATATACAGACATATCTGCAGATATACCTTATTAGAAACTGGGGTTCCTATATTGTGATTTATTTCTGCTTTACTCTACTTCATTGTGATGACACACATACATTGTCACAGATTGGTGCACAATTTTTCCTTGTTGATCTCAAAAGGTTTTCTTCTATACATGCCTACATAATGATCATTAATGCATTGCTTCTTTTTAGACTTGGCATCCTTGACGTGGTCTCCCCTAATTTTTGCCTCTGTTTCCCAGGTTGTTGATGTGTGCTGGACTCTGTTTTTACTGTTTTTGTTACTTTGGGCACTTTACCACTGCTATCCAGTGCTAAAGCGCAAGTGCTCCTATATAAAATGTAGGTATAATTTGATTTCCATGATTGATATTGATTTACTAGTAAGTCCCTAGTACAGTACACTAGAGGTGCATAGGACCTGTAAATCAAATTATACTAGTGGGCCTGCAGCGCTGGTTGTGTCACCCACATTAGTAGCCCTGTAAACATGGCTCAGACCTGCCACTGCAGTGTTTGTGTGTGTAGTTTTAAACTACCATTTCCACTTGCCAGGCCCAAACCTTCCCTTTTCTTACATGTAAGACACTCCTAAAGTAGCCCTAGGTAGCCCCATGGGCAGTGTGCAGTGTATGTTTAAGGTAGGACAGTGAAATACTGCCAAATTCGGGTTTCACTGTTGAAAGGCCTATCTCTCTCAAAGGTTAACATGGGGGCTGCCTTTAAATATTATTAAAGCACAGATTCCCTTTGGGAGTAGATGGACATTTGGAGTTTGGGGTCTCTTAACTAACAATTTAAAAATACATCTTTTAGAAAAGTTGATTTTGAGATTGTGTGTTTGAAAATGCCACTTTTAGAAAGTAGGCATTGTCTTGCTGAAACCATTTTGTGACTCTGTCTGGTTGTGGATTCCCTGTCTGGGTTAGTTTGACAGTTGGGCTGTTTGCACCTCTCTCTAGACAATGACACAAATGAAGCTGGGGTGTAGCCTGCATATCCTGATGAGCCATCTTTGCTAGGAGGGAGGGGAGGAGTGGTCACTCACACCTGAAAGGGCTGTGCCTGCCCTTACACAATGCAGTCCCCAACCCCCTGGAGCGTGTATGGAGCTTGGCCTGGGCAAGGCAGGATCTCACAAACAAGACTGATTTTCCTTTGAAGTAGGCCTACTTCAAAGGCAGAAAGGGGTATAAGAAGAGCACCCAAAACCCCTGAAAATTAGATCACTTCTGGAATCAAGAGGAACCTCTGCCAAGGAGAAGAGCTGAAGAGCTGAGGAGAAATGCTGCCCTGCCTGTGACTGTGCTTTGTGGAGCTATCCTGCAGTTGCTGCTTCTGCCTGTGAAAGGGGACAGAGACTGGACTTTGTTGTGCATTCCTTCTTGTGAAGAATCTCCAAGGGCTTGAACTGAGCTTGCCTCCTGTTGTTGAAGTCCCAGAGCCATCAAAGACTTCCCTGCAAGCACCTGGACTCTCTGCAGAGACTCCTGCCCTGCCAAACAGTGCACTATCCAGTTTCTGGGCCCTTGAAAGGTGAAGCTGGCAGATAAAGACTGAAAATTCACGCACAGACCGCTGTGCTGGGAAATTTTCAATGCACCTTCCGTGACACAACCGATAAATGACGCGCTGCCAGTTTCGCACCTGAAATCAAAGCTGCACCTGAATCCCGGCTGGAAGATCGACACAACATGGCTGGAGAAACAACGTGCAACACCCGCTAACGGAGTGCTGATAACGACACAAACCCCATGCAGTGCTGTTTTTCTGATACTGTGCAACCGGATTTTCAACTCAACATCGCTGGTTGCGAAACACAATGCAAAGCCTGCCCAGACCCGAGGTGCCTGTCAGGATCAATGCATCACTCTGTTGCAGGAGAAACAATGCACACTGACCCGACCAGAGGAGGAACAACACACAGGCCCTCATTCCGACCCTGGCGGTCATAGACCGCCAGGGTCGCGGATGACTCAAGCACCGCCAACAGGCTGGCGGTGCTTCAAAGCCCATTCCGACTGCGGCGGTAAAGCCGCGGTCGGAAAACCGGGTCCGGCAGTTTCCCGCCGGATTTCCCCCGGCTGGGCTAATCCTCCATGGCGGCGCTGCTTGGGGATTCCGATCCCCTTCCCGCCAGCCTGTTTCTGGCGGTTTTTACCACCAGGAACAGGATGGCGGGAACGGGTGTCCTGGGGTCCCTGGGGGCCCCTGCACTGCCCATGCCAATGGCATGGGCAGTGCAGGGGCCCCCTAACAGGGCCCCAGCATGCTTTTCACTGTCTGCCTAGCAGACAGTGAAAAGCGCGACGGGTTCAACTGCACCCGTCGCACACCTGCAACACCGCCGGCTCCATTCGGAGCCGGCTTCAGTGTTGCAGGCCCCTTTCCTGCTGGGTAGCGCCCGCCGGGCCAGCGGGAAAGTTGGAATGGCCCCAGCGGTCTTTTGACCACGGGGCGGCCGAATGGCGGTTCCCTCCAGGCGGGCGGCAACCGAATGACCCCCACAGTCTTGCTTGAGAGTGAGAAATAGACGCATCGCTGGCCTTTTCGGACACACACTCAACCATGCAGTTTTATTTTGACGCTACCCATGTACTTTTGTACGTTAAAAATTTTCTGACTGTTTTGTAAAGGATTTGAGACTTTCAGGTGCTCATTACAACCCTGGCGGTTGGCGGTAATAAAAATGGATTTATGACCACGGCAGAAACCGCTCAGACAGATAGCCACTTTAACATACTGCCGCCACGGCGGAATCAACAAGCACCATGGCGGTAACTGCCAACAGCCAGGCGGAAGACAATGTACAGCCCACTCTATTATGACCGGCCTATCCACCACCTTTTCTGGGGCTGTACCAACGACATCAAAAGCCTGGTGGAAATAGATCTCAGAAGTCAAAGGACTCACCTGTGGAGACTCAGGGAACAACTTCTATGCCCGAGCTGCAAGTTTTCCCAATGCTTGTCTACCTTCTGCTGCATTATGAACATCAACGCCGGCGAAGACGACCACGGTGAGTACTGCCGCCTAGCACACAAGGGAGGGGGGAGGAAAAAGAGAGTGACACACACACGCAACACCCCAACCCCCAACACCATACACACAACCAGATGCAGTAACATTACATATTCACCATGTACCCCTCAAGAAAGTGAGTGTAATACGACAAAATACTATGAATAAGTGAATCAAAATCCAAACGTATCTACATATTTACAGATGTAGGGGTACTGCCCAGTCCTCAATGTCTGTGGGCCACAGGGCCACAACACATAGGCCAAGGCCCCACCTCACTCCTGCAACAACACGGAGAGAACACTGCAGGGACATCAGGTAAAAAAAAAACAGGCCTCAGGGTGATGGGGAATGGGGGGCATCTCAGCCGGAAGATGGTACAACACCACTGGTCCTGGAGAGGGCAACATGCCCTGTGCGCTGTTCTGTGGAGTGCAAGGCCACAGTCTCTCAAGTGGGTGGTTTTCCCACTGCTCGATCCTGGGGGTGTGCAAGTCCACAGTCTCTCTAGTGGGTGGTTTGACCACTGCTTGGTCCTGGGAGTGCAAGGCCACAGTATCTCTAGTGGGTGGTTTGCCCACTGCTTGGTCCTGGGGACTGCAAGGCCACAGTCTCTCTAGTGGGCGGTTTGCCCACTGCTTGGTCCTGGGCAGTGAAAGGCCACAGTCTCTCAAGTGGGTGGTTTGCCCACTGCTTGGTCCTGGGGGTTGCAGGGCCACAGTATCTCTAGTGGATGGCTACTTCCACTGGTTCTGGAGGGGGCATTGTGCCCAGTGTGCTTCCTTCTGGGAAGGATGGGGTGAGTGGATGGCTTTTCCCCTGGTTCTGGAGGGGGCATTGTGCCCAGTGAACTTCATCCTGGGAAGGATGGGGTGAGTGGATGGCTTCTCCACTGGTTCTGGAGGGGGCATTGTGCCCAGTGAGCTTCATCCTGGGAAGGATGGGGTGAGTGGATGGCTTCTCCACTGGTTCTGGCGGGAGCATTGTATCCAGTGTGCTTCATTCTGGGAAGGATGGGGTGAATGGATTGCTTCTTCCACTGGTTCTGGAGGGGGCATTGTGCCCTGTGATGCAGATCTTGGGGAATGCAAGATCACACTCTCTCACCTGGGTGTCAGCCCCACAGGATTTGCAGGGCCCAGGCCGCACAACAGCCTATGGATGCAGGACTACACACTGCCCTCCGGTGGTGACGGCTGCTCAGTGGTGGCAGTGGCGGTGCTGGTGGCGGTGCTGGCAGTGGTGGGGGGAGGCTCCAGCCCTTCCCCTGCAGCCTTAAATAGCTGCCTACTGGGGCTGCTGATGCTGGCAGTGGTGCTGGTGACGATGCTGGCAGTGGTGGGGGTAGGCTCCAGCCCTTTCCCTGCAGCCTCAGATGGCTGCCCACTGGGGCTGCTGCTGCTGGCAGTGGTGCTGGTGGTGGCTCTGGCAGTGGTGGGGGAGGCTCCAGCCCATCCCCTGCAGCCTCGGACGGCTGCCCACTGGGGCTGCGGCTGCTGGCAGTGGTGCTGGTGGTGCTGCTGGTGCCAGTGCTGGTGGCGGTGCTGCTGGTGGTGATGGCAGTGGTAGGGGTAGGCTCCAGCCCATCCCCTGCAGCATCGGACGGCTGCCCACTGGGGCTGCTGCTGCTGACAGTGGTGCTGGTGGCAGTGGTGGTGGCGTTGCTGCTAGTGGTGGGAGGAGGCTCCAGCCCTTCCCTTGCAACACCGGTCGGCTGAACCACCATGATTGGTGGTGGGGGCTCCGAATGAGTCCCAGCAGCATGCCTCCTGTCTTTCCTGCCTGCTGGTGCAGGCCCTTTGCCCTTCCTGTCAGCAGTCAGGGATTGCCCCTTGCCCTTCCCTGTAGCAGCTAGGGGTGCCTCCTTGCCCTCCCTAGACGCAGCTGGTGGTGCCTCCTTGCCCTTCCCTGTAGCAGCTGGGGGTGCCTCTGTGCCCTTCCTAGACACAGCTGGTGGTGCCTCCTTGTCCTTCCTAGACACAGCTGGTGGTGCCTCCTTGCGCTTCTTTGAAGCACCTGGTGCAGGCACCATTTTAGTGTGGGTGCCTGGGATCCTCTCCCACCTGCATTAGCTGTTGACACTACTGTGGCCGTGGACTGGGTGGCTGAGGTGCTCACCTGGGTTCTGACCACCCTGGCCCGACGTGAAGGACGGGGGAGCGGTAGGGAGAGGTCAATGGTGGAGAGGAAAACGTTCTTAGGGACATAGGGCAGGAAGAGGGTGAAGGTTTGGGAGTGGAGGAAGAGGAAGTGGTTGTAGGAGGGGTCTGTCAGCTGATTTTGGGTGCAGCTGCATGGGCTTGATCCTGTTGTGAGGTGGATGGCTGTTGGGTGTTTGAGTGCTTGCGTTTGTGTACTTTGGGAGGAGGGGGCACAGACACAGTGGGAGAGGACACAGAAGACGTGTGCATGGCTGTTGTAGAGTTGTCTGCCAGTGAGGGTTGTGTAGTGATGGGCGTGATGGTGATGGTAGTATTGGATGAGGATGTAGTGCATGCAGGTGTGAGTGTAGACGCAACTGGAACGGAGGTGGCGGAGGAGGAGTATGAGGGGGACACAGTGGAGGCAGTGGATGTTGGTATGTCTGCATCTAGATGGTGTTTGTGTTTGTGCCTGTGGGATGATGTGTGGTACTTGTGTTTGCGTGAACCACTCCTGTGTGTTCTGTGTGCATGCTGGTACACCTGTGTGCTTGGGATAGGTTGGGGTTGAGGGGAATAGGATCGGGTAGAGGAAGTTGGAGGGGAGAGGCTAGAAACAGGGACAATGGCTGCCATCAGGGAGGAGGCCAGAGCCTGCATCGATCTCTGTTGGGTGGCCATGCCAGAGTGAATGCCATCCAGGAATGCATTTGTCTGTTGCGAATGGGCTGCCAGCCCCTGGATGGCATTTACAATGGTTGACTGCCCAACAGAGATGGATCTCAGCAGGTCAATAGCCTCCTTACTCGGGCAGCAGGACTAACTGGGGCAGGGCATGAGGTGCCTGGGGCGAAGGAGATGCCCATCCCTCCTCGGTGAATGGGCACGGGAAACACGCTGAGGGGCTGCTAGGAGGGCGGTGCTGGGGGGGTTGCGGCTGTACCTGTAGTTGGGGGGCGCACAGAGGTGTCTGCCACCAAAAGGGAGCTTCCATCGGAAGAGGGATCACTGTCCAAACTGTCCCCTCCAGTCTTCTCCGTGGTGCTCCCCTCATCCTCCATCCCGCTCGTGCCCTCACCGTCAGTGGATTCGGTCTCCTGGGCCCTGTGGGATGCAGCTTTCCCCATCACTGGTGCCTCTGCTCCTCCGCCAGATGATGCTAATGCGCATAAGGACAGGGTAACAAAACAAAAAGGGGGGAAGAGACAAAGGATACACTTGGTCAATGGCGGCAACAACACCACCGCTGGCGTACATGACACACATACACACAGGGAACAGCCCTACGCACTAGGCAATGCACTAACAGTCACAATGCTAGTCACCACCACATGGACGGGGACACCTAGCACCAATTGCAGCATACCTGAGTCCCACAGACCCCCTGCCCAGTAGTGGATGCCTACGAGCTTGGCTGGAGGAAGTTTATATCAAATCCCTGCACAACATGGGACCTACCCTGAAATGTCTGGCCTGGCCTAGGGGCACCCACAGGCCCACATCCTCCACCCGGATGCCAACCCACCACGTGAAAATAGTATATTGGGGCACTGTACTCACTCCCTTGTAGCTGCTGTGATGCCCCCAAGCGCCCACCCAGCTCCGGATAGGCCACCGCCAGTATGCAGGCCATCAGGAGCGTCAGGGTTCGTCGGGTACCCCTTCCTCATTGGGAGGCAATCCCCAGCTGGGCCTCCGCAGTCTTTCATGCCCAGCGTCTCAGGTGCTCCCACCATTTCTGACAGTGGGTCCTCTGCCTGCCGTAGATTTCCAGGGTCCTCACGTCCTTAGCGATGGCAAGCCATATACCCTTTTTCTGATGGGCAGAGAAATACCTGCAGAGAAATACACATAGGAAAAGGTATCAGTCAGACCATCCTGCCTGTTACATTCATGGCCCACCATAGCCCTCACATCCCCTTACGCACAGACATGGCCCACCATACATGCAGCACCCTTGCCAGGGCCCTTCCACCAACCCCCCCACACGAGGCCTTCACACACACCACTCCATGCATTCCTGCCCAATGCATCGTTCTCACAGTGTACTCGCCTGTTGGTCTGCAGGCCCATACAGCATTCGGTACTGGGATAGGACCCCATCCACCAGTCTCTCCAACTCTGCCACTGTGAAGGCAGGGGCCCTTTCCCCAGTGACACAAGCCATTGTCGGTTCCAGACACAGGTCACAGCATCAAATACAGTGTAGGTCCTCTCCTGTTGAAGGTCAGGTAGCAAGTGAGTGAACAGATAGAAAATGGCGGTCACGTCCGCGGCGGTGCGTATCGTCACCGCCGGTGTACATCACCATTGGCCTCTGTAACCCATAGTGCTCAATGCTAACCAATGAGGAGTTGCACGGGAATTCTCAACCGCCTCCCGCAACAACGCACAACATCAGCGGAATTACATAAGTTGCACATGTCCCTCCTACCAGGACAGGCAGACGGCATTTCAGGGTGGGGGCAGGTCATGGCACATAACTGTGTCACAGTACACATAAGCACCATATGGGCCTAGCCAACAATATACTGTTACAATCACAACATGCAATGAAGTGTAGTGTTTGGGAATATGAGATACTGACCAGCTGCTCACCGTTTTGCCCCCTAGATTGCAACCGCTGCGGATGAATAGGAGATGGACACATCCTCCATGTACAGACACCTGGTATACTTGGCAACAATGCAGGACAGGCACATTATCCTCACCTATAGACTGGACAGGGCCACAATCACAGAGCTGTGTGCCCAATTGGAGCCTGACCTAATATCTGCTATCGTCACCCCACCGGGATCCCCCCTCTTGTGCAAGTCCTATCTGAGCTCCAGTTCCTGGCAACTGACTCCTTTCAAGTGAAAGTGGGCTTGGCAGCAGGAATATCACAGCCAATGTTCTCAATAGTGCTGACCAGAGTTTTATCTGCCCTGATTGAAGACATGCACAGCTACATCGTTTTCCCCCAGGTGGAGGATTTGGCCACAGTGAAAGCTGATTTCTATGCAATGGGACATATCCCCAACATCATTGGGGCAATTGATAGTACACATATTGCATTTGTCCCCCCCAGGAGAAATGAACAGGTGTTCAGAAATCGAAAGAGCTTTCACTCAATGAATGTGCAGATAATGTGCCTGGCGGACCAGTACATCTCCCATGTCAATGAAAAGTATCCTGGGTCTGTGCATGATGCCTTTATCCTGAGGAATAGCAGCATCCCATATGTGATGGCTCAACTACAGAGGCACCGGGTGTGGCTAATAGGTGAGCCCTGGTTCCCACCCAGTGGATGTTGGTATATGGGTATGGTGTTGGCCTTAAGGGTTAGTGTGTGTCTATATTTGCAGGTGACTCTGGTTACCCCAACCTTTCATGTCTACTGACCCCTGTGAGGAGTCCCAGGACAAGGGCAGAGGAACGTTACAATGAGGCACTTGGGCGAACAAGAAGAATTATACAGAGGACATTCAGCCTCCTGAAGGCCAGGTTTCGTTGCTTCCATCTGACAGGTGGTTCCCTGTGCTACTCACCTAAGAAGGTCTGCCAGATCATCGTGGCATGTTGTACGTTGCACAACCTTGCCTTACGCCTCCAGGTGCCTTTTCTGCAGGAGGATGAGGCTGGAGATGGAAGTGTGGCAGCAGTGGACCCTGTGGACAGTGAAGATGAGGAGGCAGAGGATGAGGATGAGGACAACAGATGTGCAATAATTCATCAATACTTCCAGTGACACACAGGTAAGACAGTGTAACTTCACTTTTAAATGACAGTTTTGTATTTGACATTGTCTCTGGCAGGCTGATTTTCCAACTTCTATAGCCACTGACTGTACCCTTTGGCATCTCTATTTGCAGATATTTGTGCCCCACTATCGTTCCTGGTGTGTTGACTGCAGCCAACTACAGGTCATTCTTATGTATACATTACTGTACATTTTTATTACAGAGTTTAAAGCTTGTTAAACGAATACAGAGTTCAATCATTTGACAGACTCCATACTTCTGTTTTTTCAAATGGTGTTTATTTAAGTGCTAATAAGTCGAGCGGGATGTGCAATGGTCTGGGATGAAAGTGGAGGAAGGCCAAGGATAGAGTCCAGTCTATGTGGATCACAGGTGCATTGTCCAAGGGGGCATAGTAAGGGGAGGATAGGCAGTTCAAGGTGGGCAGGGTGACAGGGTGGGACACAAGGGTGACACAATCAGGAGAGTCAAATTTCCTGGTGGGGGTCTTAGCAATAGTCTTTGGCATCTGCCTGGATTCTCCTTCTGCAGAGGGAGGGGTGCTGTGGCCTGTTGGCCCTGTGGTGGGGCCACTTGTCCACCAGCGGCAGCAGAGGTGGAGGGCTGTTCATCAGTCTGGATAGTGGTAGGGGCCTGGTGGTGTGCCACTGCCTACCTCATAATGTTGGCCATGACTGCCAGCACCTCTGAAATGGTGACCAGGGTGGTGTTGATGTCCTTCAAGTCCTCCCAGATTCCCAGGTACTGTCCCTCCTGCAGCCGCTGGTTCTTCTGCGTCTTGTCCAGTATCTTGCCCATCGTCTCCTGGGAATGGTAATATTCTCCCAGGATCTTGGTGAGTGCCTCCTGGAGAGTCGGTTCCTTGGGCCTGTCCTCCCAGCTTCCCTGTTGTCCTGTGCCTCTGTCCCCTGAACTGTGTGCCCACTGCCACTGACCCCTGGTCCCTGATCGTCCTGTGTTTGTGGGGTGGCCTGGGGTCCTTGTAGTGGTGGTCACACTGCTGATTCATGTTTCCTCAGGACAAAGGTATGGGCCCGCTAGGTGGGTACTATGCTGGTGTTTCCTGAGGTGGGAGGCTCTGTGGTGGTATGGGACTGTGTCTGGGTTACCGACTGTCCGGAGGTCCCTGATGGGCCAGGTTGGTCATCCAGATCTAGGCGTCCAGAGCTGCTGCCATCACTGTGGGCCTCTTCTGCGGGGCGACAGGATGTTGCTGGCACCTCCTCTCCGGTGACGTTGGCTGGGGACCTGTAGGGATGTAAATGCAGTGTTATTGTTTCTGCGTGTGACATCTTGTGCATAGGTGTGTTGCCCTCTATGGTTGTTATTCACCCTTGCAGCTTTGCCTTGTGTGAGCAGTTATTTGGTGGGCTTGCTGTTTCCCTCTAGTGTGCATGCTTTAGTGATAGGTGTCCATGCAGGTCTGTGATGGGGGTTAATCCATTTGTGTTGCATGCAGGGCTTGGTATTGGGAGGGGTGGGTTGTGATGGTGGGGTGTGTGGGCGGTGATCGAGTGATGGGAGTGAGGGTAAGGGTGGGGGTATGTGATGGTGTACATGTAGGGGGGTGATAGTAATAGAGATTTGACTTGCCAGAGTCCAGTCCTCTTCCTACTCCTGCCAGGCCCTCAGGATGCTGATTGCCAAGGCATGCTCCTCCCAGGTTGTTAGTTGTGGGGGAGGAGGTGGGGGTGCACCGCCAGACTTCTGTATGGCTATTTGATGTCTTGCTGCCACGGAACACACCTTCCCCCATAGGTCGTTCCACCTCTTCCTGATGTCATCCATTGTTCTGGGGTGCTGTCCCACGGTGTTGACCCTGTCCACGATGCCTGCCATAGCTCCATCTTCCTAGCAATGGATGTTTGCTGCACCTGTGATCCTAATAGCTGTGGCTCTACCCAGATGATTTCCTCCACCATGACCCTTAGCTCCTCTTCTGAGAACCTGGGGTGTCGTTGTGGTGCCATCAGTGTAGTGTGTGGGGTGATATGTGTGGGTGTGTGATGTAAGGTGCATGGATGGTGTATGGGTGATGGTGGTGTGTGGCCGTGGTCTTGTCTGTTGTCTTGCTATCTCTCTTGTGGCACTTGTTTGTAGTCATAAAGGGTTGTGGGTAATGTGGGTGTGTCTTTTATAGTGGTGTGGGTGTGTGGTGTGTGAATGTGTGTCAGGTATGTGTTATTTGAATTGTCCAATGTAGTGTTGTTTTGTATGTGTGTGTGTATTTTGAGCGCTGCAGTATGCAGCACCAATGGTTTTCCGCCATTGAATGTCCACCGTGGTGATTCGTGGGTCATAATGTTGTGGGCGTAGTTCTGTTGGCGTAACGGTGTGGGTTTGGATACCGCAAGTTCATCACTGACCTTTGGGCTGGTGGACTTGTGTGTGTGGCTGTATAGTTATGGATTGCTATCTGTCTGTTTTAATATGGGTAGCAGTAATTCGCTGCGGCGGCGGTATGTTTGCAGTAGTCAGCATGGCGGTAAGCGGTACTTACCGCCAATGTCATAATGAGGGCCTTATTCTTTGAAAATTCATAACTTGACTTGTGCATGCTGGATTTTTTAATGTTTGGCCTTGTTGTGTTTAGATAAATATTCCCTACTTTTCTAAACCCCGTGCTGTGTCATTTTGTAGTGTTTTCACTGAATTACAATGTGTGTTGGTACAAATACTTTACACATTGCTTCTGACGTTAAGCCTGCCTGCTCATGCCAAACTACCAAAGGGGTGAGCGGGGGTTAACCAAGGGTGACTCTCCTTTACCCCGACTAGAGTGAGGATCCTTGCTTGGACAGGCGGTAGTCTGACTGCCAACCAAAGAGCCCATTTCTAACACTTCATGTTTGCTCAAATATTGTCAGTCTTTATAATTACTACAGATTATTTGATGTAATATTTTTATGTGAATAGGTAGAACTAGGGGGCATATTTATCAATCTTTCATGCAGCCCAACGCAGCAAGCCACCTTGCTGCGCTGTGTGAAAGGGCCATTATGTGCCATATTTAACATTATACAGCGCATTCCTGTCCTGTCCTTGCACTGTTGAGTTAGTGGCTGCTTAGTGCAAACGCAGCCACTCTTGCCTCATGGTGAAAGGATGCCTGTGTTGCGGGCAGAATTGTTTTTATGCAGGAAAGGACACTTCCCTGCACAAAAACAATCCTCAGAGGCATTTTCCTCCTCCTATGTGTGCTGCACACATAAGCACACATAAAAGATTAAAAAACAAGGAGAAATAAACATATTTCTGCTTCTTATTCTTGACACATTCCCAGGTCCACTACTGTTGATAAATGTAGGAATGTGCCAAAATCCATGGGTGGATGTGTGAGAATACTCATGGTACGCATCCCTTAGGCAGAGTAACACAAGGCAGTGATTCGCTTTGCCTTGTGTTATCAAGCCATGCAGGTCCACACAAGATGGCAAGTAGCTCTTTGGAAGGGGGGTGTAAAGGGCGTCATTTCCTAATAGTGAGTCGCACTGATAGGTATGAATGTTTTGTGACCAGGAATACTGACTCCTTGAAGGAGGTAGTAACCTATTTGCAAATGGGAAGGGGTTCCCAAGGGACCCCTTCTCCTTTGTGAAGGGGGCACCAACATTTTTTCAGAGCAGGCAGTGGTCTCACGGACCAATGCCCATTTTAAAAAAATTAAAAGAAAACTTTTAATTTTGATGTTTGAAATACATCCCATGTTCCTTTAAGGAAAGTAGGCTGCATTTAAAAAAGCTGCTTTATTTAAAAAGCAGTCACAGACAGTGTGGTCTGCTGACCCCAGCAGGCCACCTGCCGTTTGAGTGCCGGCCATTCCCGATGGGTCACAAATTTCAGCGTCTGCCTCATGAATATTAATGAGGTAGGGCCCTTGCGACCCATTTGTGAACCACAATGTCTCAGACATTGTTGTAATTCAGCATTTGCAACTCACAATTTGCGAGTCACACAAAAATGCAAATTGCTACTTGCAAACTGAAAGTCTTACATCTGGCCTGAAAAGCCAAAACTTACCTGTGTTTGCTTTACTTCCAAGCAAGTTATGAAATAATGGTGATATGGTGGTTAAATTCCTTGTGATGGCCATACAATTTTTTTGTTTTTGTAACATTTACTGGGATAAAATGTATTTGTTCCAGTCAACATTGAACATACTGCAAAATTGGCCATAATGAAATTGCTCTGTGTTCGCATCAGAGCAAAATGTCTTTACTACCCCTATAAAAGTCTTCCTACATAGACCCACTATATCGCCACAATCTACCAACTAGAAACAACAACATGCAGCATCTTCCTACTCACAAGTACTTTCAAGCCACTTCAGATCTATGCATCCCTAAACAAATGCAAGAATACAATGCAATGTTTTGTACACTGCTGTTCTGTAGCCATGATGCATTAATACAAACAATTTGTAGAGCTCCCAGCGCCTCTGGAGAGTCATCCCGGCCCCAGCGACAAAGGCCCAAAAAAATAAAGATGAGACAGCGGGGTTAGAAAAAAAGGTTTTCAGATTTTTTTCAAAAATGCATTAGGGCATTGATGAGAGTGTATTGAAGTGTCATGCAAGTGTTTTTGGAGTTGTGCGTGCTGAAAATACAAGCAGTATTTGGTCCTTTTTATGAGCGAAACATTTAATTCTGCGCCCTGTGAAATCTCTTGTGTGAACAAGAGTCAGTATTTTTAATTGTGTGGCAACTACCACGACCACTCATTTATCCCCAGCTGTATTTCAAATGTCAAACCTTCCAAAGTTGACTTGGGAAAAATAAATTGTAAATTCTGAAACATGTTGAATACGGTGTAGAAAGCATTTCTCAATAGCCTGATGAAAACTTGTATTTACCACTCCTTCACTCAGGGTGATCAAAATATACAAGGTATGATAAATATTTCACCACATTTCAGTCCACATATAGTCATGGCCTTCTCCGTATAATGGTACTTAGGGTACCTGTCGTCTGTGAGACAGTGATAATTGGGGTATCCATAAATTAGTGCCTAAACACCATCGTTGGCGGCGCCATGTCGTAGTTTGGACTCTTGCCCTGGGCAAGACTGCTGGTTTGGGGATGACAGTACTTATGTTTGTAGGTGACTATGGCTGTCCTACAACAAGTCGCAACTCTTGTCCCAACCCTTCCGGCTGACTAGCAGTACCTCACCAATAACCCAAACAGTCAAAGGTGATTTGTGGCAACCTTTACACATGGACTCAGAAGTATGACATCTCAAGGAATGTCGTGGTTAAACGGAGATAACTCCTTTCTCACAGATGTATTATATCTCAACCAAACACAGGCAATAACAAAGATGTTGTAATGTTCCAATAGTTTTTATTCAACATAACGCGGTAAATCATATGTGCTGCAATGATTAGGATAATGAACTGTACAAGAGATAAGATTGTAAAGACGAGGTCCATGATTATGAAGACACCCACCATCTTGTAATAGCATAGGAAGACATGAAACGTATCATATGTCCGTGTACCCTATTATATTAGGCCTATCCTTCTATCTAGAGGAGAGCTGGGTATGTTAAACCTAATCTGCCAATGCCAAGTCCAAGGAAGGAGCTCCCAACCCTGGTTACCTTGAATGAGGTCTCAAGCTCAGTCTTTAGCAGAACACGAAGTCCGGGTCAGCGTCAAGGCGACGTGCAGCATCAACAGCAACAATGGTATCTGTTCGGAATCCCTCTGATTAACCTGTCCAAAGTGTGATGTATTTATACAGATCTACCTGGACCCCTAACGTAGGTTGATCCAAAACAATAGATAACGCCGCATGCTTGGGACGGTAGTTTCTAATGTGAGCCCCTACAGTTTGTTTGTCTTTGTTGTCTGAGTTGACGCCTTAGCGAGGTGACACTGATAACATAACTCTTAACAAAAGGGACTAACTAGAAACACGGCAGCCATCTTAAAAGATGTAATTAAATAAATGGTCTAAGATAGAGCAAGCTAAGTAGGTTAAGAGTCACTAGGTGACAGGGGCACGAGTCTGCAAGCGAAAGCTAAGCTAACTCCCGCTATCCCATTAAAACAAACTAGGATTCACTACAGTGTTTGGAATGTTGTTTAGTACAGTACTAAATTGGTTGCCATGTTGCATCTAGATGCACTGTTATGATGTTACGGCCGCCTTGGAATGGTACAACACTGTTCTCCTTCATCTCACCCCCTCACCCTCCACCTCACAGACCTCCACTGACACACACATCATATTTTAAAGCAAGATGGGAGAACCAACCTTCTCATCATCATCATCAAATACTTTATTCTATTGAATAAAAACAATCATAAAAGCAGATAATTCATATTACAAACATCGCTCAATATTTAAAATAGTATAAAAACAGTAAGTCAAACCGTATCTAAAAGTACAGTATAGCGAGATAACATAACAAGGAATTAAATGAATTCACATAAAAACCACAGTTCAAAAACATGACAAAGAAAATCAGTGTAAGAGTGTGTTTTAAAACAAAGACTATTGTCATTAATAAAATGCGTTTAAAATGTATGCAAATATGAGAACCCTATCTAGGTAATTTGATAAAATTGTCTGGCCTTCATCACTGCACATAAAAATAAAGCTATTCCATTGCAAATCACAATTGATGGTAAGGACAGAAGATAATTAAAGGCAGGGCGACATTGTTTAAAATGCATAGATTTTTAAAATGGAATCACAAACGCTTTCTTTAGGTCTGCATAAAATTTACAAAAAAAGAGAATGTGTATTGTACTTTGCTCAGACACTAAGGTGGTCATTACGACCCTGGCGGATTACTTCCGCCAGGGCCGCGGGACGCGGTGGCACCGCCGACAGGCCGGCGGTGCCCCGCGGGGCATTCTGACCGCGGCGGCTTAGCCGCGGTCAGAGAAGGGAAACCGGCGGTCTCCCGCCGGTTTCCCGCTGCCCCCAAGGAATCCTCCAAGCCGGCGCAGCTTGCTGCGCCGGCTTGGGGATTCCGACTCCCCCTCCCGCCATCCAGTTCCTGGCGGTTCTCCCGCCGGGAACCGGATGGCGGGAGGGGGAGTCGCGGGGCCCCTGGGGGCCCCTGCAGTGCCCATGCCAACGGCATGGGCACTGCAGGGGCCCCCGTAAGAGGGCCCCAAAATGTATTTCACTGTCTGCCTTGCAGACAGTGAAATACGCGACGGGTGCAACAGCACCCGTCGCACCTTCCCACTCCGCCGGCTCTATTACGAGCCGGCATCCTCGTGGGAAGGGAGTTTTTCCCTGGGCTGGCGGGCGGTCTTTTGGAGACCGCCCGCCAGCCCAGGGAAAAACTCATAATACCCTCCGCGGTCTTCTGACCGCGGAGCGGTATTATGGAGGGCGGAATTCTGGCGGGCGGCCTCCGCCGCCCGCCGGTATCGTAATCAGGCCCTAAGTCACAGGGACATTTTACCTAGACAGGGAACCAATCGTTAATACACGGGAAGCTAACAAGACGATGGAAGATGTCTAATCTTAAACGTGTAAGGACAAAACGATGCCTTGTGTTCAGTACATTACTCAAATATGGTTCCATGCCATCTGTTTGTTGGAACATAAAATTCCTCATTACGCTGGGTTTCTTTGCTTCGGTGGACCATCTTAAATCGGCCAGATGAGTAAAACAAATATTTTTCAGTTCTTTCCTGGAAATTGTTTCCAGTTTTACCGGAGCGGAATATAACTCAGGATAGCCCAGCTCTGTAAAAAAAATCTTTATATAATTTAGCCATGGAATTTTCAGCGGGTAAGATAATGCCATTGCGTCTTCTATGATCACCCTATTCAGCCTAGCGGAATCAGAAGTCCATACTTTATGCCATAATAGGATTGGTTGGATACGAATTAAATCTATAAGATATGATACCCCCAGTTCCATATGGCATGCCAGTGTAGGGGTAGATTTTGGAGCGCTTAAAATAGACTTTAAAAAATCGTTTTCTACTAGCTGTAGGTTGTTGCAGTTCTTATATCCCCAGAGTCCTGCCCCGTACAATGCAAGAGAAACACATCTTGCATTGTACAATGTCATCATATCCTTGGGAGTCACTCTGCCAACCTTTTTCGAAAAGTTTTTTACAGCCATGATAGTTTTAGTAAATGACAGCTTCCTTGATTTTATGGCTTGTGACCATGTCCCTTCATCATCGAACGTGATGCCTAAATATGAAAAATTTCCTGTGACGCCTAGTTTCGTACCTTTTAGCATAATCTGGGGTTTCTTAATGGAATTTCTGCCACATGTCATCAAGAAAGTTTTAGAATTGTTGATTCTGAGACCTAAGGCTTCCATATGCTTATCAAAGGTTGTGAGTAGCCTCTGCAATGCTACTGGGGTGCGGGCCATCAAAACGGCGTCGTCCGCGTACAGGAGTGCTGGGATCTTTCGAGAGCCAGCTTGTGGGAGGTCACTGCAAGCGTCAGATAATACCCCCTCTAATTTGTTAATGTATAAGGCAAACAATAGCGGTGCTAGTACACAGCCTTGTCGTACCCCCCGTTCAATAGGAAAGGCTGAGGTGCATTCACCCTGAAGCCCATAACGCACCTTGGCAGTAGCTCCAGCGTATAGTTCCCTAATAAAATGAACAATAGTTACATCTACCCCCATATCCAATAAGATAGGCCATAATTTACTATGGACCACACAGTCAAATGCTGAAGTCAGGTCGACAAACACTAGATATAAGGCTCCAGCATTGGCCCTCATGTATTTGCCGAGTATAATGTCTAAGTTCAGAGCCTGTTCCATGGTCCCTATTCCAGCTCTAAAGCCATATTGCAAGTTCGAAAGAATGTTATTTTCCTCCGTCCAATCTCGTAATCTGTTTAGAACAATTCGTCCACCAATCTTTGCAAGAGTATCAAGCAGAGAGATTGGGCGGTAGCATGCTGGATTTTGACGATCTCCCTTTTTGAAGATGGGAACAATAATGGACTCAGCCCAGGTCGGTATAAAGACTGTGGCACAGCAGGCGCGTAAAACTTGAGTTAGTAGTGGGCCCCAAAGTGAAACATTCGACTTGTAAATATCAATTGGGACTCCATCTGGGCCCGACGCTTTCCCGCTTTTGCTAGCGTTAATTGCCTCTATAACCTCCTATAGGCTAAATGGTGGAGAAATAGATTGAGGAACTGGTCTCAGAGAATTCGGTTCCAAGACCAAATCTTGAGTGGAGTATATACTAGAGAAAAAAGAAACCCAATCCTCTTCAGTAATGGCTATTTCAATTGATGGTAATGTTTCAACACACAGAAGAGGAGAGTTTAAAATTTTCCAAAATTTAACGTTTTCGTTCCTAAGGCTTGCTTCATGAAGAGAATGCCAAGCCTCGTTTTTAAAAATCTGTTTTCTTCTTCTTATAGCCTTTTTATACTCCTTCCTCCGAAGGCTGATGTCATGTCTATCAGGGTTTTTTCTGTGTAGGCACTGTTTAAGATTTTTATAGGCTTGAGTACATTCACTATCAAACCATCTTTTCCCTACACAAGGTCTAGATTTGCCAAAGCTAACTGTAAGAGAGTTTTTGATTTCAGTAGTTATTGCAGTGAAAGCGTTAATACAAGCCTGCTGGCAAAAGTTGTCTGAAAGACAAATTTAAAACTCTTTGGAGAGTTTGCTCATTAATTGTTCCATGAACTGCGTAGGCTCAAGCTGTGACCAGCGGATAATGTAGCCATTTCTTGTTCCCAATTTTATATTCTCTACCTTCTCCATTGGTTCCTTGTGTTTAGTGATGGCTTGGGGGAATACAAGGTTTAAACTTTGGGGGTAGTGGTCGCTAAACAAAGCATCTTGAATATTATATTCAGACACATAAGTAGTAAGATTATTAGATAATAATATAAAATCAATTATTGTGTTAGCATGTCTGCCATTGAATGTGGGTTTTAACTGTGGTTTACAATGATTTAAGCTATTGCACAGAAGGAGATAAAATTTAAACAACGTTTCATTCAGCAAATTACCATGATGATTATGTGTAAAGTGGTATGTGTCGTCATCTCCACCCGTGCCAAAAAGACAGAATTTTTCCACGGATTGAGGACACAAGTGTGTGTTGAAATCCCCCCCCCACACAATAAAAGTCTCATTATATGCTGAGTTACATACTCAGTCCAGATCTTCCTGCAACAGCTTGAGTACAGAAAAAAAGCTTTGTTGAGGAACATTATTGTAAAAGTTAATAATCACCATTTGTGCAATGATTCTTAATTTACATGAGATCAGTTGATAAAATGGGTTAGAGATTAGTCTTACATCCTTAATTAAGTTGAACTTATTGGAGATGAAAGTACACAGCCCACCTTTTTCCCTGCCCCGTGAGCAGGGAACGGCGGGGTGTGAAGTGTCCTAAAACCATTTATGTGGATAGGGTCCACGGACCAAGTCTCTTGTAAACTCACCCAGTGAAAAGATCGAATGTATTCTAACCAGTCTTCATTCTTACTTTTCGAGCGCAGACCCGCTACATTCCAAAATAAAAATGAATAATCCTCTCCCCCGATTTTAGTCCCTTGCCCCACAGAAGACTGTTTAGATACTATGGGGGGCATTACAACATTGCTGGTAAAAGCCGCTTACCGCCGTGCAGAAGACCGCCAACACACCGCCACGGCCGCGGAATTCCGCCACAGCTATTATGACCCACATCACGGAATCTGCCAAAATTCAGACACCCACACAAGTCCGCCACACCAAAGGTCAGTGATAAACTGGCGAAAACAAAACCTCCACCATCACGCCAACAGAAAAACGCCCACACTAACATGACACACGAATCCACGCGGCGGTCTTTCAACCGCGGTATTCCATTGGCGGTACACACCGCTGCGCTCAAAATACACACACATCTCCAAAACACCACCACATTGGACAATTCGAAATACACACACCTGATACACACACCACTCCCACTCACCCAATACAATATAAAACACACACCCACATCACCCACAAACCCCTACGACAACAATTCATGACCGAAGGCCAGAGAGAGACACCACCATCAACAAACTAGCATCCACAGGCACACAACACGATCACCCACACAACTTCCACGCACAAAACACCACACACCACTACATATCACCAAACTTATCACCACACACACCACCCCACACATCACCTACACCACCCCATGGCACGGCAAAGACAGCCCAGGTTCTCGGAGGAGGAGCTCAGGGTCATGGTGGAGGAAATCGTCCGGGTAGAGCCACAGCTATTTGGATCCCAGATGCAGCACACCTCAATTGCAAGAAAGATGGAACTATGGCGAAGAATAGTCAATAGGGTCAACGCAGTGGGACAACACCCAAGAAATCAGGAGGACATCAGGAAGAGGTGGAACGACCTACGGGGGAAGGTGCGTTCCGTGGTCTCAAAACACCACCAGGCAGTTCAGCGGACTGGCGGCGGACCCCCACCTCCCCACCCACAACTAACAACATGGGAGGAGCAGGTCTTGGCGATTCTGGATCCTGAGGGCCTCGCAGGAGTCGGTGGAGGAATGGACTCTGGTAAGTCAAATCTTAACTATCACATCCCCCACCCTACCCGCATGCTATCACATACCTCCACCCTCGGCCCCACTCCCATCACTCCAACTCCTCACAAATGTACCAATATCACAAACCACACATCCCAACACCAAGCCCTGCATGCAACAACAACGCATGGACACCCATCACTAAAGTATGCCCACTGCACATACCCATACACCCCCCTAAACCATCATCACACAAGCTCCCACACAGGAATGCCAGCACTGGGGTACACGGTCACCCACCCATTGCTCACCATGACACACACAGACGCAATAATCATGCCTTTCCACCCCTGCAGGACCACTACCCAACGTCACCAGACAGGAGGGTCCAGACATGTCCACTCCACCCACAGAAGAGGCCCACAGTGATGACAGCACCTCTGTCCACCTGGATCTAGATGACCAGCCCGGACCATCGGGGGCCTTGGGACAGTCGGTTCCCCTCACACTGCCCCAGCTCCACTTCCTATGCCCATATGGGCAATGCACCTGTGAGACTAATAGACTGGACTCTGCCATGGACACTCCTCCACCATCACCCCTCCCCATTTAACTTCCCCCTCCAATATTTTGTATTAAAATAAACACACCTAAAGCACCAAAAGATCTGGAGTCTGTCTGTGATTTCGAAATAGTATATTTGCAATTACAGTGACAAAATGTTCATGAAATAGTAATGTCAACATACCTATGTCACACAGCTCTAGTCCATGAGGAATCTAAGCAGATGAGACACGTTGGGACCCTCACCTGTGAAACCGTAAGGGAAAGTGACAACTCAGTGACCATACACTGGGTGAAAACGACAGACAGGATAGAGGTAGAAGTGTAAAAGTACATGTAGTAGGCAGGAATGTATTCTCACCTGTGTTTCACTGGAAATATTGCTGGATCACTGAGTCCCTGTTCTGCATGTCTTCTTCCTCTGCTTCCTCCTCATCACTGTCCACAGGCTCCACAGCTACCACAACACCGCCATCTGGACCATCCTCCTGCAGAAAAGGCACCTGTCATCGCAAAGCCAAGTTGTGAAGCATACAGCAAGACACTATGATCTGGCACACCTTCCTTGGTGAGTAGAATAGGGATCCACCTGTCATATGCAGACACCTGAACCTGGCCTTCAGGAGGCCGAAGGTCCGCTCGATCACCCTTCTAGTTCGCCCATGGGCCTCATTGTAGCGTTCCTCTGCCCTTGTCCTGGGATTCCTCACTGGGGTCAGTAGCCATGACAGGTTGGGGTAACCAGAGTCACCTAATAGCCACACACAGTGCCTCTGGAGTCGACCCATCACATAAGGGATGCTGCTATTCTGCCAAACATACCATCTGTACATTCATGGAATGATAACTCTTCCGGTTCCTGTACACCTGTTCACTCCTGTGGGGGGGGACTAAAGCCACATGGGTCCCATAAATGGCACCTATGATGTTGGGGATATGTCCAAGGGCATAGAAGTCACCTTTAACTGTAGGCAAATCCTCCACCTGAGGGAAAACGATGTAGCTCCGCATGTGTTTCAGCAGGGCAGAGAACACTCTGGACAATACGTTGGAAAACATAGGCTGGGACATCCCTGATGCGATGGCCACAGTTGTTTGAAAAGACCCACTTGCAAGGAAATGGAGCACTGATAGCACCTGCACTTGAGGGGGGATTCCTGTGGGATGCCGGATTGCTGACATCAGGTCAGGCTCCAACTGTGTACACAGTTCCTGGATTGTGGCATGGTCAAACCTGTAGGTGATAATCAAAGTTACTTCCTCCATTGTCGACAGGTCCACCAGCGGTCGGTACACCAGAGGATTCCGCCATCTCCTCACATTCCCAGCGGACGGTGCCTATGAAGGACAACAACGAGCACAGAGTCAAACAACTCAGAGGTATGTACACACAGTCTACACAGAACACCATTCATACACAAAATGTGGCCTGTATGTGTGTTGAGACTAGGCCTAGGTATGTGTGACGCAGTTGGTAATTAGGCCATGTGGCCCCTGAAATGGCGGCTGCCTGACCTGTAAATTGGGACAATGGGATGTGAGGTAACTGCGCTGGCATTGTACACCGTCGCGGTAGGCGGTCGAAGACCGCAGCGCAATGCTGCATTGGGTAACATTGGACCCTATGGGTCCCAGGAGCCAATGTCGATGTACGCCGGCGGTGATGGTACTCACCGCCGCGGACGTGACCGCCATTTTCTATCTGTTGAATCACTCGATACCTGATCTTCGACAGGAGAGGACCTACACTGCAAGTGCTGCTGTGACCTCGGTCTGGAAGAGACAATGTCTTGTGTGTCTGGGGAAAGGGCCCATGCCTTTGCATCGGAGGAGTTGGAGAAGCTCGTCGATGGGGGCCTCCCCCAGTACACGCTACTCTACGGTCCTCCAGACCAACAGGTAAGTACACAGGGAGCATGTTGTATGGGCTATGCCTGTGTGGAGAGGGCTGGTTGTAAGAAGGAAGGGGGCAGAGTTCTGCGTGCATGAAAGACGGTGGGTGCATGTGCCACATGACAAGGGTAGGGATGGGGGCCACTCACTTTGACGGCACAGTTGGTAATGACTTCTCTTCTTCCCCTGTACATTTCATGTAGGTCAGCGCCCACCAGCAGAAGGATATTTGGCGTGCCATCGCCAAGGATGTCCGAGGCTCAGCTGGGGATGGCCTTCCAACGTGGGAGGGGTGCCCGTCGAACCATGACCCCCTGATGTTCAGGATCCTGGCGGTGGCCTACCCGGAGTTGGATGGGCGCTTGAGGGCATCACAGCAGACACAAGGGGGTGAGTACACTCTCATTCAGCTGACTTTGCACGCAGTAGAGGTGTCTGGGTGGGGGAGGAGGGCTGTGGGTTTCCCTAGGCCAGTGTGAGTTCCGTAGGCTAGGCCCCTCCGTAAGGCATGGCCCTGTGGCCCCCCACCCCACCTCTGTAGAGTGCCAAGTACAGCTATTCATGCACCTGTTTCATCCATGTGTGCAGATGTCATCCATAGCCTTGTAGGCCACTTCCCATGAATTGCACTGTAGAGCCCAAGAGCGCGACGTAGTGCTGGGGGCTTCTGTGTCTGTCTTGTCTGCCAACGGTAGCGGTAATCCATGCACTCATCATGTCTTTCTTCTGTTTCCTCCCCCTTTTTTTGTGGTCTCCCTGTTCTTGTGTGCATTAGCATCATCAGGCGGAGGAGCAGTGGCACCGGAGCACGAGGGAGCTGCATCCGACATGGCCATGGAGGGCCACACTACGGACTCAGAATACACCAATGGGACGGAGGGCGAGGGGAGCACTACGGCGGGGACAGGAGCTGAAACCAGCGACACAGACTTGTCCTCCGATGGGAGCTCCCTTGTGGTGGCAGCAACATCTGTGCCCCCGCATCTACAGGTACAGCCTTTGCCCCGTGCCCGCTCACCCAGAAGGGTGGACATCACCTTCGCCCCAGGCACCTCAGCCCCTGCCCCTTTCACCCCTGCTGCCCTCAGTGATGAGGCCATTGTGGGTAGTCTACCATTTTGAATGCCATCCAGGGTGTAGAAAGGCAGTTGCAACAAACCAATGCATTCCTGGAGGGCATTCATTCTGGTCAGGCGGCCCTTCACCGAACCTTTCGAACTCTGGCCTCAGCACTGATGGCAGCCATTGTCCCTGTGTCTAGCCTCCCACCTCCAACTTCCTCCACCCAGACCCAATCCCCTGTACCTCTGCCAATCCCAAGCACACCATCAGACCAGCCTGCACACACCTCACCACACAAGGGAAGCTCTGGCAAACATAAGCACCACACATCCCACAGGCACTCACGCAAGCATCACACACATACAGACACACCAACATCCACTGCCTGCACTGTGTCCCCCTCGTCGTCGTCTCCCTCCTCCCTCCCAGTCTCGTCTACACTCACACCTGCATGCACTACCTCTACAGCCACTACGTCCCTCTCCAGCACACCCACCACCTCACCCGCTCACGTGCAGTCACCACCCCCACTACCATAAACACGTCCCCTGTGTCCTCTCCCAGTGTGTCTGTGACGCCCCCTCCGAAGATACACAAACGCAGGCACACACCCACCCAACAGACATCCACCTCACGACAGCGTCCAGCGCATGCACCTGCACCCAAAGCCACAAAACATACACCTCCTACAACCACCACCTCTTCCTCCACTCCCAAACCCCATCCAGCTACCCGTCCCAGTGTGTCCAAACAACTTTTCCTGTCCAGCCTTAACCTATTTCCCACCCCCGTCCAACTCATAGGTCCCGAACTTGCACCTCAGCCACAACATCTCCGGGACAAGTGGTGCCTGTGATCACAGGTTCGTGGAGTGCACCGGCCACCAGGACAGCCAGTGTGGCACAGGGCCACAGCACAGCCAGTCCCCACCCCCTGTGAAGCACCAGAAGTTGCCCAGTGCCCGGCGGGAGAGGGTTAAGACTCCAGACACCCAAGCCGCTCCCAGGCGTCCCGGTGAGAGTGTGGACTCAGCTGTGACTCCTCCCAAGGTGGGGAAGGGAACAAGAAACCCAGCAAGTCTGGGAGGAACAGCACGGCGGAGAAGACCGCCATCATCCCCCCTGCCCAGGAGGGCCCCGTCAGCCCCATCTTGCTGCCCAGGAGGCCAGCGCCAGCCCCATCCTCGCTGCACAGGAGGGCCCCGCCAACCACAGCCCAGCTGCCCAGGAGGCCACCGTCAGCCCCATCCTCGCTGCACAGGAGGCCACCGCCAGCCCCATCCTCGCTGCACAGGAGGCCACCGCCAGCCCCATCCTCGCTGCACAGGAGGCCACCGCCAGCCACAGCCCAGCTGCCCAGGAGGGCCCCGCCAGCCACAGCCCAGCTGCCCAAGAGGGCCCGCCAGCCACAGCCCAGCTGCCCAGGAGGGCCCCGCCAGCCACAGCCTAGCTGCCCAGGAGGGCCCCGCCAGCCACAGCCCAGTTTCCCAATGAAGGACCGCCAGCCCCAGCCCCGCTGGGCAATGAAGGACCGCCAACTCAGGCACCGCTGAACAGGGCACCACCAACTCAAGCACCGCTGAAAAGGGCACCGCCAACTCAAGCACTGCTGAACAGGGCACCACCAACTCAAGCACCGCTGAACAGGGCACCGCCAACTCAGGCACCACTGAACAGGGCACCGCCAACTCAAGCACCGCTGAACAGGGCACCGCCAACTCAGGCACCGCTGAACAGGGCACCGCCAACTCAAGCACCACTGAACAGGGCACTGCCAACTCAAGCACCACTGAACAGGGCACCGCCAACTCAGGCACCGCTGAACAGGGCACCGCCAACTCAAGCCCCGCTAGCCCATGAGCGGCAGGGGCACCAACGCAACTTGGACCGTCACGGGGTGCGTGATGCACTCTGGGCACCAGTCCCCCTCCCGAACCCGTGGAGACATGCATCCACTCCGTCTGTCCTTCACAGGATGAAGCACTCTGGGCGCCAGTCCCCCTCCAGAACCAGTAGAGACATGCATCCACTACCTCTGTCCTTGGCAGGATGAAGCAGTCTGGGCACCAGTCCCCCTCCAGAACCAGTGGAGACATGCATCCACTACCTCTGTCCTTGGCAGGATGAAGCACTCTGGGTACAAGTCCCCCTCCAGAACCAGTGGAGACATGCATCCAATACCTCTGTCCTTCACAGGATGAAGCACTCTGGGCGCCAGTCCCCCTCCAGAACCAGTGGAGACATGCATCCACTACCTCTGTCCTTGGCAGGATGAAGCAGTCTGGGCACCAGTCCCCCTCCAGAACCAGTGGAGACATGCATCCACTACCTCTGTCCTTGGCAGGATGAAGCACTCTGGGTACAAGTCCCCCTCCAGAACCAGTGGAGACATGCATCCAATACCTCTGTCCTTGGCAGGATGAAGCACTCTGGGCACCAGTCCCCCTCCAGAACCAGTAGAGAAAGGCATCTACCTGAGAGACTGTGGCTTTGCACTCCCCAGGATGAAGCAGTGGGCAAACTACTCACTGTAGAGACTTGAGAGACTGTGGCTTTGCACTCCCCAGGATTGAACAGTGGGCAAACCACCCACTGTAGAGACTTGAGAGACTGTGGCTTTGCACTCCCCAGGATTGAACAGTGGGCAACCCACCCACTGTAGAGACTTGAGAGACTGTGGCTTTGCACTCCCCAGGATTGAACAGTGGGCAAACCACCCACTGTAGAGACTTGAGAGACTGTGGCTTTGCACTCCCCAGGATTGAACAGTGGGCAAATCACCCCCTGTATGGACTTGAGAGACTGTGGCTTTGCCCTCCCCAGGATACATCATTGGGCATGGAGCCCCCTAGTAGATTTGGGGTCGTGCACTCATCCGGCTGAGGTGCCCCCCCTTCCCTTACCCCTGAGGTGCCTGTTGTATTTCTATCTGATGCCCCTGCAGTGTTCTCTCTGTTTTGATCTGGTATCTTGTGTGGGCCTCGCCCATGCAATTTGGGCCCAGTGGTCCACGGACTATAAATGGTGCAATACCTGGACTACTATTCTTGGTGTATATTTTGTAAATAGTGTTTATATGCATATTTTCCCGTACTGCATTTTAATATATTCCAATGGTTACACTCATTTCCTTTTGTCTTTGCATTCTTCCGGAGGGGTTGGGGGGGTTACTATAATGTATAGATATGTATTAGTGTATGTGTTGTAGTGGGTGAGGGTGGGGGTTTTGCATGTGTGTGTCCCTGTTTTTTGCCTCCCCCTCCCCTGTGTAGTAGGTGCAGTACTTACCGTGGTCTTCGCCGCCGGCATTGGTGCTCCTGGTACAGGAGCAGGAAGAGTATTGCGGGTAGGATTTGGAGTTCCGGGTCCATGGTGTCGTCGTTCCTCGTGGAGTGTGTAGAGGTGTGCGTTTTCCCTTCGAAATTCCTGTTTCCGCCGTGTTTTTATCCGCGGTGAATCCGCCCCAGAAAAGGTGGCGGATTGGTAGGTTGTGATACTGTGGGCGGTACTTTGTCTTCCGCCTGTCTGTTGGCGGTGACCGCCAAGCTGTTTGTCTGTACCGCCGTGGCGGTCGGAGTTTTAAAGTGGCTGTCTTTGTTGGCGGTTTCCGCCACGGTCGTAATTCCAATTTTTTTACCGCCGGCCTGTTGGCGGTCTTACCGCCGCTTTAACACCGACCGCCAGGGTTGTAATGACCACCTATGTCTTTTGACTGGATGGAGAGTCCACTTATTGGCGCTACATTATTAGGAGGTTGACTCGGTTCAAAATCCTACTCCATCTGTCCATCTTCATTGCTCTCCACCAAGCCATGGCCACTCTTTAATGTATCGGAAACTGGGATTGGCGTAATGGTCGTAGGCCCACCCATTTCCTGATCAAATGATAGTCAATCGACACCTTCCAATTTTTGGTTGGGATCGAGTAATGACTTTCCGACCTAATTGTTTGTTTGTCAAAATTAGAACCAAGACGGACCTGGTCAGTGTTGTGCGTATAGAAGAAACCCAGAGGCAACAAAATGGTGCCATAGTCCGTAATCTGCCGCAGGTTTAGGTGGCTCAAAATGTCTTCGACCAGGTTTGGAGATTTAAAAGAGAGTACCACACAGTCCCCCCTAAATGACTTCTGGTTCTTTCCCACCCATTTTACACTCCTAACCATTTTAATATCCTCGAAGAGAACTTCTGTCATGCCAGATTTCATGCCGGTTCCAATCCAATTCAAGGATTTATTTCTCAACGCTGTCCATGATTCCCTGTGGTCCCCAGAAAGAGTGGGGACATTTGCCAGGACTATCACATAGGGAGTTGCGGCTGGTGCCAGGTCTAATGTATCTCTTGATGTTAAAGAAGGATCTCGGGAGAGTTTCAGACTGGTCAATGTTTCCCCTGTTTAGCCGTGCTTTTTGGTGTGGGGAACTGCTGATACTAACTGGTGGGGGGCGTAAATCTACGTGTCTTTGAATGGGCTGGAACGTGTGTGGTGGCTGTTTATGCACTGGTAAGGGGTTACTGTTTGAGCCTGGTTCGTCACGATGTTGGGTAGTGACGGCTGTTACACTTACGCTTGCAAACTGAGCCTTCATTAAATTAAACATTGTCTCCACGTTTTCCTCCAATCGTGTTAAACGTTCAATCATTTGGTCAAAATGGGGCCTGACTAGATGTTCCAAAGAGTTAATAGTCTCTAAGGAATTAATTTCCGTATTCACTATAGGTTGAGCATTCCTATGACCAAGTTTTGAGTTCTCGCAAAGAGTATGTGCATGTTGAGTAGATTCAATAAGTGAAGGTCCAGGATTACCTTGTCTAATCTTATCAAGTGGCTCTTGACTGGGGGCTTGATCCTTACTGACTAATTTGGGTTTCCTTAAACGTTTAGGAGGAGGTGGATGGTCGCCGTCGTCTGAAATAAAGTCAGTTATATCCTGAATATATCCATTCTTACCTCAAATTTGAGGTCCAGTTACCGGAAAATTAGTCAATTTTAGTGGTGTGGGGAAATGGGGAAGGTCCAAAGATTGAGTTAAAATTCTTTCCTCAACATTAATGATTTGTTTATCAATTGCCCCCATAGCACCTGATTTTTTTTTAAATATTGTTGAGTGGTCTTTCTGGGAGGTAGTATCTTTTAAGCTGGATTGCCTCCTTTTACCCATACTCGCTAATTATTTGTCCCTACCGAAAAAGGAAAAATAGTTATACTAAACATACAGTATTCCTCTCTGATAGAGGTAATGAGGCTAATGAGGCTGAGTAGGATAAAAAATGCTATATGTCTGTAACAAAAATAAGACAAAAAAAAGAAAGAAGGAGTGACCTCCCACAGTGCTGAGGGGCTGTTTTATGAGGTCAAAGAGGCAAGATTAAAGCACTGCTTCAAAAAATCAAGAAAGAAGGGTAAACAAAAGTACCTGTTAAGGTTTAGGTGCCCAAACCAGTGACTGCAGAGAAGATGTCAGGGGGGTGGCCCAGCCCAGCCTCTGCCAAGCGCTGATGGGCGCAGCACGGCCCTGCCCTTGGCCCGGGCTTTGCCCGGGCGCCGCCCACGCGCGTCCTGTGTTGCGGGAGCGCGAGATTAAATTTAAAGGGCTCCTGCCCCTGTGGCCGCCGCCTCCTCTATTCGTTTGCGCTTCCCGCAGGGCGGGAGCGCGAGATGAAATTTAAAGGGCTCATGCCCCTGTGGACGCCACCTCCTCTATTAGTTCGCGCTTCCCGCAGGGTGGGAGCGTGAGATGAAATTTAAAGGGCTCCTGCCCTTGTGGCCGCCGCCTCCTCTGTTGGTTCGCGCTTCCCGCAGAGCGGGACCGCAAGATGAGATTAAAGGGCTCCTGCCCCTGTGGCCGCCGCCTCCTCTATTAGTTCGTGCTTCCCGCAGGGCGGGAGCACGAGATGAAATTTAAAGGGCTCCTGCCCCTTTGGCCGCCGCCTCCTCTATTAGTTCGCGCTTCCCGCAGGGCGGGAGCATGAGATGAAATTTAAAGGGCTCCTGCCCCTGTGGCCGCCGCCTCCTCTATTAGTTTGCGCTTCCCCAACCAACCTTCTCTTACTTTCCAGTTAGGGCCTGGAGCAGCCTTCTTTGCACTTCAGGACCACTCACACTTTACAGAAATTCCTAACAACACTGAAGACCTGGCTATTTGACTGAGACTCTGGACACTGCTAGAGCCTGGATATCTTCACAGGTGGCTAGTCATGCTCTTTACAAATCTAATGTTAAATTGCTTGACCTATATATATTGACACATTTCCAGATTTACCAACACAGGTAGACCTTTAAATGTGTCAGAACAGTATGCCTCCCCACCAGAGCTGCAATGAGAAGAAATATCTTTACTTCTCCTTGTTGTTTCATCTTTTTAAATTTGCTACATTCTGCACCATACTTAGAGGGGGCAGAAATGCCTCTGAGGATTGTGATTGAGCAGGAAGGAGCCATTTCCTGCACAAAAACAATCCTGCCTAAAACTCAAGCACCATGGTGTCTACAATGGCGCTAGGCTCCTGTCCGTTCCCTTTCATGCAGCACAGCGCAACATGGTGGCTTGCTGCATTCCATCACATATTGATAAATATGGCTGGATTGGGGTCAAATCTTTCAAACCAATGACAAAGTGTTCTACATTGATTAATTTCTTGTGAACCTGGTTTCTGGTGTGGTAGTACTGGATATACTTTCCCTACTTTTGCAGGCGTTTACTAAGTGTTCCTTGACTTCACTCGTGCTTTTGTTTATCTGGGAATTGCAGATGTTGGGGGTTTATGTGGTGCATAATTGCCTAGTCATTGCGAGTTACGGATAGCAAATTCATTGTGTTGCTTTCCCTATTCCTTTTTGTGTTTATAAGCACCTTTTACTCTCAATTTAAGAAACGTGTTCTTACTCAAAGTGATGTTTCACGGGTCTACTTTTAACACCTTTTTGTGCCAGCCATTTTCGTATTCATGTAATACATGCTAACTTGTACGCACATCAACGTGAAGCTAAAATGCAATTCAAACTAAAATTCCCAGTTTTGAAACACGAAGTGGAGGAATGGACGGCTTTAAAATGAGGAATCAATCCTGTCAGCAACAATGATGGATGCAACATGCTAATGCTGCTCAAGGTTAATGAGATTCTTGACAATAAGCCACATAGGCATTGTGGAGCTTGTCAGTAATGGAGGGCTGCTGAATATCATTTCAACTCTGGAGGGCGGACCAGACTACCTTAGAAAGGAACTAGGAAAGTAAATTAAACAATTAACATAGGTAAATGCACAACATGTTCATCTCATTTGAAATTTCTTTCGGTGTTAGCGCTTTTTTACTTTTGCCTTCAACAACAAACGACAGAAGACACTTTAAAAAAAATAACTGTTATTTTATTATTTTGGAGAAATTATTCTAGCTTAGTTTAAGCAATGCTACCTGCGAAAGATTTGGATGAAGCAATTCACTGATTTTACTGGACTAATGGCACAGATTCCATGTATTTAGGTATCATGACCCATGATTTTTAAATAATTCACAACCACCCATGGGACTGATTAACAAAGGTAACTTTCGGCGAATAGATTTACTCGTGTAAATCTTCTACTGCACCCAGGTGTAAATCTACCCTCTTTGGGCCTATTCACAAACTGCATTTTGTAGAATGTAAGCTAGTACTGAAGTAGTACAACTCATATACTACAAAATACTATTCACAAACGTAAGAGCGGAGATCTCCATCTTTTCTTTATGTTTTATGTGGAGAGCTCGTCAGTGTAGAAGATCTCTGCACTCTAAACCTATGTTTTAGATGTAAATAAATGTGGGTGCAACAATGAAGAGTGGCTGGACAATAGCAGATGCCTATTAAAATAGGAGGAGATTTAAGCAAAATTAAGGAGAGGTTTAAGAAGACACAATCACCACATACCCCTAAAAGGGAAAGCTGATTGCTATCCACTAACTTTGGGGCCTTTTGAAAAAGTTAAATGCACATGTGTATATGTACTCACATATAAATAAACACCTGCATCTAGGTGTAAATCTACAGTTGTGAGCTCTTGGACATTTACGAGTGTCTCCATTACTCAGTTCAGGTGGGGGACACATATGTCTTATTTTAATGCCACATTCATGTATATATATATATATATCTATATATATATATATAGATATATATATATATATAGATAGATATTCCTTACTGTGATGGTGGCAGGTATATGCATAACCATCAAACAGTTCTGGTGTCATGTGGGCTGTCACTCAATGATCCGTGCAGGGCTCCAGTAACTCTCACATCATGAGAAGTACCTTGAAATCCACAAGGACGTACATGGTCTCCAGGGTGCAATTGTAGAAGTTGACCTTCGCTGCGGAGGGGTCGATGGAGGGTTATAGGACTATCTGGGTGTCATCAGCATAGGAGATGATGTTGATGTCATGTGCTCTGACGATATATGCGAGTGGAGTCATGTAGATCTTGAAAAGTGTGGGGCTAATGGATGAGCCTTGGGGAATGCCACAAATGATGTGCTTGGCTTGCGATGTAAATGGGGGGATACAGACTTTCCTGGGTGAGTCCTGTGAGGAAGGATGCCATCCATCCACTTGTGTCATCTGTTATTCTGGTCTGGCGTAGGTGATTAATAAGGGTGGGGTGTGAGACCTTGTCAAAGACAGCCGAGAGGTCGAGCAGGATCAGTGCGGCTGATTCTCCTGTGTCCAATAGGGTGCGGATATAATCAGTTACGACAATCAGAGCTGTTTCTGTTCTGTGATTCGTTCTGAATCCTGATTGGGAGGGGTCCAGCAAATTGTTGTTTTCCAGGTGATCAGTGAGTTGTGGGTGGATGGCCTTTTCCAGTACCTTGGTGCGGAATGGGAGCAGAGAGTTGGGATGGTAGTCATGGAGTTCACTGGGACATGGTCAGGGTTTCTTGAAGAGGGGTTTGACCTCCGTGTGTTTCAAGCCATTGGGAAAGGTGGTGTTGTTAGCCTTTGCAGTGCACACATGGGGAGTGAGATGGTACAGTATAGAAAAACTTTGGTTCTGAACAGTGGGCATGTGCACAGACCTAGCGTGTGTGCTGAATGCATGTGTACTTGTAATTAATGCTATAATGCAAGCAGGTAACAGTGTTGGATAGTAAGTGTGCTCTGAATGTACACTTAGTAAGTGTGCCTGCAATTGTACATGATATGGAGGGCCCTGGGTTCCATTTTTAGAAGCCCAGGCAGACTGGTGAAGACACAAGGAGAAGATGAATCCCACCAGGCATATGTATGTATTGATGCATTCCTGGGAGCAAGGTGAGACACACCGAAGGTAAATAGGAAAAGACTCCCTTTACTCTTCAAATGACTACTTTTTTATTCATTTATAGATGACAAGGAATAGGGCTTCGACACTTCTCAGGAAAGGAGATGGGGCTGATAAGGGAATCATAAAGAGTAGGACTGGAAGTCAGGGATTAACCTTTTGATGCACATAAGACTGTGACTAATATCCAGGTATGAACCCTAGTCACTCCCATTACTTATGCTGTGGAAAAATCAACTTCAGAGTCTTGCCTGTTGTGACAGACATCCTTTCATTCGAAAAGAAGAAAAAGAGAAGTTCCGTCATTGCATACCGAACAATGGGTAGTGGTGGAAATTATGTCGAGAAGTGTGGGCCTAAAAACACCAGTTGTAAGGTATTGTGGTACCTTTAGTTGCTCACTGTGGTAACATGATGGTGCCTGCAGCACCGAGGCATTGAAGGAGGGGAACGGACCCTCGTGTGTAGTCAAGTCATGTACGCATTGCCCAGACCACTAATTGCAAGGTGTTGTGATACCCCGTACTTGCGTATGGTGGTAACATGGTTGTGCCTACAGCACCCAGGCACAGTGGGGGTAGTGGAGCCTCCCAGTGAAGAGAAGGACTCAAGAGTGCAGTGAGGCCCTATATGGAATGCATGGGCCAAGCAAAGGGGAAGCCATGGCCACATTGGAAAATGAGGTGCAAGCATATCAGTCACACAGTGTGAGAGTAAAGTGCCATTAATAAATCACTCATGGTCATGGGTGGTTGTCCTCACCAATAACAGGTACATCGATACATCATAAAGTGACAAGGGGAATCAGTCCATTTTGGAGTTTCCATAGAGACACATAGAAAGGGATAAACCATAAGCACATTAAGCAACATTGCTCATGGCAGAACTCACCATGACTAATGCAATGGATACACAGAAAAAAACAACTGTACTTGCCCTGTTTTCAAGTGTGCAACCGAGAGGTACTAGACCCACAACAGGCAGTATCAATGTATTTGATTTTCAGAGCAAGCTGAGAAAACTGGAAAACCTACACCATAGTGAAATCTCCATATGGTGAGAGGCTACTTCTTTGCAGAACTGTGTTGACAATAATATGGTGCCAAGTGGCCTACGAATTTATATCATACCTTCCTATGATTCACCCAACCATCTCATGTTAGAGGAGTGGGCTAACAATGCCACGTTCAGCTCTAAAAGGATGTTAGAAACTCTAATAAAATATGCTTGGTTGGAGAGCGAAAGCATCCTCAAAGAAATAATTGCTCTCAAAACAGAGTAAGACGGCAGAGATAAAAAGAGATCATAACTAAGTTCCTGGCAGACATGAAAATGTGTCTAACTAAACATGAGGAAGACATCAAGATGTGTAAACAAACCAAATTACAGAGTGACTGTGATGATTATGCAAGTGGTCATATTCTAATTTTCAACCACAATTATGACAATTAAATGGAGAAACTGATTAAAGAATCACCAGCAGGTACCAATAAAAATACAACTGAGGAAGCAGGCAATACTACTGGGAATGACAATGATACACAGGCTGGCAGCAATACCACAGGCAGTGAGAAAAGTACCAGAGCTGCACATTCTTTAGAAGAGTATAGACTTTTAGGAAGAGGACAACAAACACCAAGGGGCTCAACAACACCCAAGACCAGGGTCAAGGAACATCATAAAGGGCACAAGGAAAAGGACGAGTCTGAGGTTGGGGAGGAGCCACCAGAGGTACCAAAGACTCAGAAAGAGAAGAGCAAAAAAGTGTGGCAGCTGCAAGAGGGCACATGGGAAACATTGTGCAGAGCCCCTTTGTAGAACTATAATGGGTGAACAAATGGTAAACAGAAACATTATGAACTTGTCCAAAAGAACTTTGAATGACAAAGAGAAGCACTTACTGTGTCTAAGTCTTTCATGTTGTCCTCTAAGAGGTTTCAATTATGTAGATACTAGGATAGACATTTTCAAATACTTTAGGAAACTCAAATTGACCAAGTGTCATTGCTACAAATCTACACCACATCAATTCATCAATGACACTTTGACTGCTGATTCCACGGAGTCTCAGTTAGCAAATAATCTTACTATTGGTGATACTAATACTTTAATTACATTGCAAGAACTGGCCATGAGGGGAAGTGACCCCAGTAGTACTGAAAAATGCTTTGACAACATGGGTATCACACACAATTCAGCTTGTCCCAGCGGTTTCTCCCTACGATGCCCCATAATAGCATTGACATTGTTCATCACATGAGGACCATAGAACTCAAAAGATTGAAGTAAGTACCCCAACGCAACAATTAACACAATCTGTCCATCAGTGATCTTCAAACAATTGATTCATTGGCTAATAATGAAAATATCATCACACACCCTAAGACAAGGGGTGCAATATTGTTCTCCTTGATAGAGATACCTTAATCAGTGAGGCCATGAGACAACTGAATAACAAAACCTTCAGCAAGGTTATTGACAAATCCTGTTATGCGGGTAGCATTAGGCCGTTTGGGACAAACTGGCGCAACCATGGTCACAATGGTTGGGCTGAGCATCCAAAATGCATGTCCTACATCTTCTACCGAAAAATACATAAAAGTGTTACCAACCCCCTGGACAGTATTTTCAAGAGGTAGTGCCCTTTATGACATATCCTAGTATGTGGATTACATACTGAGAACTTTTATTGCCACCCTACCTTCCTATGTAAAAGATATCAAAGCTTTTTAGGAAAAATATCTGGCCTAGCTTAGGAACAAGATTTCTTTTTGATAACATTGGATGTGGGCTCCTTATATACTATCATAGACCATGAAGGGACATTGCTGCTTGTGAACATTTTGTAAGAGCAAGACCCATAAAATATCAAGCACATATTGAAATGACCATTAAAATGATTCTACATTGCCTGAACAATAACATATTTTTGTTCAGTGGCACCTTCTACTGCCAGATTTGCAGTGCTGCAATAGGGACACATTTTGCCCCCACCCTAGCGAACCTCTTTCTGGACTGGCGGGAAGAGCAATTGAATGAGGGTATTACTTTGATTAATGATGTGGACAGGATGATCTTGCGGCTGAGGTATATCAATGGTTTGTTCATCGTCTGGAAGGAGTTGAAAGCCTCAGCCATTGAGTTTGTATCCATGTTAAACAGAAATACACTAAATCTAGTGTCCACAGCTACTATCTACAACACCATCATTAAATATCTTGATGCGGTTGTAGAAAATGTAAAAAATAACATACAAACCAAACTTTTCAGGAAAACCATGTTGGGCACCTGGATAACTTAAAATGGAGCATCCCCTACGGAGAGCTTCTCGAGGTGAAGAGAAAATGCAGTACAGATCAGGCATTTGAAGCAGAACAGAATATTATGTTATCAGTGCTGTAATTTGAGATGTCATCAGTGATGTCATCATTGATATCACTGACCATGCCATGAGTGATGTAATATGTGATGTCATAAGCAGTGCATTGCAGAGGTGTAAGATATAGTTAGTGCTGGAAAATATAACTGCTAAATTTCTATGATTCTGTATGAGTTATTCCAGTATCTAACTACAATGTCCCTGTAATCTTTGTTTTTTTCAGTGAATTTCTACGTTTTTCAAAATTCTATTTTCTAACTATACTGTGCCTATAACCTTTGATTTTTTTAGTAAATGTCTTGAGTTTTTGGAGCATATAGCAAGTTTAATAAGTTAATATTAATCCAATCACAGATGTGCACAGCTGGCGGACATGCGCTACTGTGATTACCAGGGTCTATAGATAACAAGCGCAGGAGCCCACACTTGTTTTTTCAAAAAATGTTGCTGGATCCACCGCAAATTGCGGCAAAATTGTTTTAAAAAAACCTGCTTTTCAGGTCTGGGGGGTCAGCACCAGAGCTAAGGGATCCGGGTGACTCTACCCTGGCCCCACGTCATTTTGTTTGCTTTTTTGTGCGACTCAGCTGATGGTGACAACTGCAAACATACTCCTCAGTTACAATCACATGTTTGACCAAAAAATTGGCATAAGGGAGTGACCCCTTGGGCAAGGGTCGCTCCCAGGAGGGCATTTTTTTTAAAGGCCTTTTCTAATAATAGGCCGATCTGCCCCCAGAGGGGCCAGAAACCTCAAGGCACCAGGGATAATTTGTTTTTCTTTTCTTTTTTGTTTTGATTTTGGTTTTAGAGGTGGGGAGCGACCCCTTAGGGAAGGGTCGCTCCCATAGGGGGCAAATTTATATTTGGTCCATTTCTGCCCCCCCTTGGGGGCAAATTGGCCTATTTTGATGAGGCCAATCAGCCCCCAAAGGGGACAGACAGAAACCACTAGACACCAGGGAGGTTTTTTTTTCTCGTGAATTTCACGCAAGGGGAGCGACCCCTTAGGCAAGGGTCGTTCCCCTGGGGGGCAAATTTATTTTAGGCCATTTCTGTCCCCTTGGGGCAGATCAGCCTACTTTAATTAGGCCGATCTGCAACCAAGGGGGGCAGAAACCACTAGGCACCGGGGATTTTTTTTGTTGTTCTTGTTTTACAGATGGGGAGCGACCCCTTAGGCAAGGTTCGCTCCCCTGGAGGGTCAAATTGTATTTAGGGCATTTCTGCCCGCTTTGGGGGCAGATCGGCTGATTTTAGGTCAATCTGCCCCCAAGGGGGGCAGAAACCACTAGGCACCAGGGATCTTTTTTTTTTAGCATCACGCAAGGGGAGCGACCCCGTAGCAAGGGTCGCTCCCTGGGGGGGGTGGATGGGGGTTTGGGGGGCACATTTATTTTAGGCCATTTCTGCCCCCCCGGGGGCAGATCGGCCTATTGTTATTAGGCCGATCTGCCCCCAGGGGGGGCAGAAACCTCTAGGCCCAATGGCTAATTTCTTTTGTGTTTTTTTTTTTTTTTTTTTTTTTAAGAGATGGGGAGCGACCCATTAGGCAAGGGTCGCTCCCCTGGGGGGCAAATTGTATTTAGACCATTTCTAGAGGAAAAAGTGTTTTTTTGGTCATATTTTGATGTTTGCAAAGGATTCTGGGTAACAGAACCTGGTCAGAGCCCCACAAGTCACCCTATCTTGGATTCCCCTAGGTGTCTAGTTTTCAAAAATGTGCTGGTTTGCTAGGTTTCCCCAGATGCCAAATGAGCTAGAGGCCAAAATCCACAGGTAGGCACTTTGTAAAAAACACCTCTGTTTTCTGTGAAAAAATGTGATGTGTCCACGTTGTGTTTTGGGCCATTTCCTTTCGTGGGCGCTAGGCCTACCCACACAAGTGAGGTACCATTTTCATCAGGAGACTTGGGAGAACACTGGGTGGAAGGAAATTTGTGGCTCCTCTCAGATTCCTGAAATTTCTGTCACCGAAATGAGAGGAAAAAGTGTTTTTTTGATCAAATTTTGAGGTTTGCAAAGGATTCTGGGTAACAGAACCTGGTCAGATCCCCACAAGTCACCCCATCTTGTATTCCCCTAGGTGACTAGTTTTCAAAAATGCGCTGGTTTGCTAGGTTTCCCCAGGTGCCGACTAAGCTAGAGGCCAAAATCCACAGGTAGGCACTTTGCAAAAAATACCTCTGTTTTCTGTGAAAAAATGTGATGTGTCCATGTTGTGTTTTGAGCCATTTCCTTTCGTGGGCACTAGGCCTACCCACACAAGTGAGGTACCATTTTTATCGGGAGACTTGGGGGAAGGCTGGGTGGAAGGAAATTTGTGGCTCCTATCAGATTCCATAACTTTCTCTCACCGAAATGAGAGGAAAAAGTGTTTTTTGGGTCAAATTTTGAGGTTTGCAAAGGATTCTGGGTAACAGAACCTGGTCAGATCCCCACAACTCACCCCATTTTGGATTTCCCTACGTGTTTAGTTTTCAAAAATGCGCTGGTTTGCTAGGTTTCCCCAGGTGCCGACTGAGCTAGAGGCCAAAATCCACAGGGAGGCACTTTGCAAAAAACACCTCTGTTTTCTGTGAAAAAATTTGATGTGTCCATGTTGTGTTTTGAGCCATTTCCTTTCGTGGGCACTAGGCCTACCCACACAAGTGAGGTACCATTTTTATCGGGAAACTTGGGGGAACACAGAATAGCAAAACAAGTGTTATTGCCCCTTGTCTTTCTCTACATTTTTTCCTTCCAAATGTAAGGCAGTGTGTAAAAAAGACATCTATTTGAGAAATGCCCTGTAAGTCACATGCTAGTATGGGCACCCCGGAATTCAGAGATGCGCAAATAACCACTGCTTCTCAACACCTTATCTTGTGGCCATTTTGGAAATACAAAGGTTTTCTTGATACCTATTTTTCACTTTTTATATTTCAGCAAATGAATTGCTGTATACCCGGTATAGAATAAAAACCCATTTCAAGGTGCAGCTCATTTATTGGCTCTGGGTACCTAGAGTTCTTGATGAACCTATAAGCCCTACATATCCCCGCAACCAGAAGAGTCCAGCTGATGTAACGGTATATTGCTTTAAAAAATCTGACATCACAGGAAAAAGTTACAGAGTAAAACGTGGAGAGAAATGGCTGTTTTTTTCACCTCAATTTCAATATGTTTTTATATCAGCTGTTATTTTCTGTAGGAAACACTTGTAGGATCTACACACATGACCCCTTGCTGAATTCAGAATTTTGTCTACTTGTCAGAATCAGCTTTCTGGGATCCAGCATTGGTTTCTCACGCATTTTGGTCACGAACTGGAAGGAGGCTGAAAGCACAAAAAATAGTAAAAATGGGGTATGTCCCAGTAAAATGTCAAAATTGTATTGAAAAATTGGGTTTTCCAATTCAAGTCTGCGTGTTTCTGAAAGCTGAGAAGATGGTGATCTTGCCACCGCAAACGCTTTGTTGGTGCAATTTTCAGGGAAAAAAACACGAGCTGCCTTCTGCAGCCCTTTTTTCCCATTTATTTGAAAAAAAAACCAAAATTTTCACTGTATTTTGGCTAATTTCTGGGTCTCCTTCTGGGTACCTCTAGAATCACTAGGATGTTGGAAAAAAAGGACACAAATTTGGCGTGGGTAGCTTATGTGAACAAAATGTTATGAGGGCCTAAGCGCAAACTGCCCCAAATAGCCAAAAAAAGGCTCGGCACAGGAGGGGGAAAAGGCCTGGCAGCGAAGGGGTTAATAAATCATTTTAGTTTCCTACAATATGGTGTCCATGATGATTGACTGTCTAGGCGTTATCATGTCTCCGCTGGTTACGTTAGACAAATGCCTTTGGGTATGCATTCAGCATTGATTAACATGTGTGACTATGTGTATCCCCTATGACCACATACCTGTCTGATTGGCAGCAATATGACATCAGCTACTCAATACACTATTCTCCGCAGTTCCTGACACTCTGAATGTGCATGGAAACAAATTCTAAGACAGGTAACCAGACACCATCTATTGTTTTTGGTAAGTATTGTTATATTCATTGTTCAAAGGTTTAGAACATTGCACGCTACGTCATTTGGGGAATGGATAATGGCACACTAACGGCTGCCTCTCACAGTCTTACATATGTCTAATTAGTTTGTCACATCACTGTTGTACTGGTACAATCATCAGAGATATTTCTAGACTCACGTGTCCTGAGCCAAACATGCCATATGTAAACATGCATGGTACCTGTTTAATACATGCTTGGAAGACTCAGAACGTTTGTTGGAATACGCCATGCTATCAGTCACCTTAATCATGTTTGAGTCTATGTGTGGGGCTTTGTGTCTGACAGAAAGCCACAGGTCCTTTTGTTCAGTACTGATTGTCATAGCTTGACACAATGCATATGTTTAAAACAATTGATGGATCACTGAAAAAAGCAGAACATATGTGAATATGGTAATTTATTTACATATGCAAGTTTCGTTTTAGATGATGTACATGGTACAGTTCATTTACCTCATGGGAGATCCCAAGCCACTGAATGTCCAATCAGAGTCCAAGGGTGAGGGACATGTCATGAGACATGTGTAGAAGAGGTGTGCATCAGTGAGGAGGTGTCCAAATTGACAATAGGTGGGAATTGAGACTTTGACAGTCATGCTTCATCAATCAACATTGGTAGAGTGACGAGGGTACATTGCCAGAAGTCACTACACTGACATGATCTTAAGCACAGAATGAGATACTATCCATGTTGCACAGACTGTAGCTACAGAGTGTTTTTTCTGGTGAATTTTGTTCCTTCCACATCTTCATCCTCTTATGTTAAAGGTGCCTCTTGTTCCATGGATTGTCCTGTTGCTGAAGTTGAGGGGCCACACACACATCAGGGTATAGAGATGTGGAATCAAAGTTCCTGGCAGCTTCCATTTGTGGGAAAGCAAAATGCACTATTGCCACAAGGAGGAACTGCTGGTTTCGTAACACAGCAGCTACATCACTATGGTAGGCAGCCATGTTTTCAATGAGGTAGGCCAGATCCTGCTATATGGACCCCAGGACATTTTGGATAACACCCAGCCTGTTGTCAATCATGCTGCTGGCACTTTGGATAGCAGCTATGTCAGCCAGGGACTGTTGGAGTCCACGTAGCAGAGAGTGGGTGCCTCTGATGGCAGGAGAGTTGTCCATATTCGGACTGAGGCACCACTGCACTCCCTCAAGGCTGCCTGCCATGGTCTACATCCCCACCCGCACCTGCTGTGCCAGCTCCCGCTGGACTCCTACCACTGTCTTTTGAAAGGTAATGTCTGGGTCCTCAGAGACGAGGGCTGTGGCTGTACTGGTCAGTGCTGTGTGTGGTTAGTTCATGGGAAGACCCCACAACGCTGTGGGTCCTCCCTGTGACTGGAGATGGTGTCTAGAAGAAACCTAGGACATCCTGGAGAGTGTCAGTATTGATGGTTGGCAGCTGGTCATCGAGATCATTAGAGAAATCCAGGACAGGCAACTCCGCAGGAGGTAAGGTTCATCCTCTGAAATAGTATAGTAAAATGCCAATCTTGGACTGTAGTGGCTGTTGACATGAGTCATCATTTACTGGCTACTGATGCCTTAGTGACATGGTACAGACCCACATATCAAGGCACTGGTACAGACCCACACATAAAGGCACTTATTTGTGGACCCCTAGTGGCACACTGTGCCACCTGAGGATAATTTCTATGGAGTCACCATTCGCACATTCTGCCAGTCTACATTTCCCAGTGTGTTCCACCCACCTTGAATGAATTATCATGGTCTTCTGCATATGTATCCCTTTTATTGATTTGACTGTGTTACATATGCATGCCTTGGGTGTTGTTGGGGATTTGTGCACACACCATAAATGGAAATGTACAGAATATTTTTGGTTTTACAGATATTTGAGTAAGTAACTGACTCCTCTGTCACCCTACATGTGTTGTTAGAGTGATGGACGGGTGTGAGCTCTCCACATGCATCCTCCTAACTGCTTTGAGTCATGTGTCCTGCATCTTGCACCACCCATTGTAATATTCAACCTCCTTGTGTGTATGTGTGCAAACAGGAATTTCTCCCTACCTACAGAACAGCACTCATCTGTGCATTACAGATTTACTTGTTGCATAGCTCCAAGGATGCCTGCATTTCTGGACTGAGTGTTGTTTGCAGAAAGTTAGACCTTTCCGTTTGCATATATACACGTGAGGTAGTTCATCGTTATGATATGTGATTCAGGATGCTGAACACATGACTCAAAGTGGCTAGGAGGATGCATGTGGAAAGTCCACCCACTTCCATCACTCTGACAACACACGTGGGGTGGCATGAGGACCTGACACATTTTGAGGCTTGTTGATGTGTGGATGCATCATGTTGGTACACCACATCAGCGGTGGCATTGTAGTCATGGTACTAAGGACTGACATTGTTGTAGTCCTATTGTGAACTACTTTCAATGTGTTTTGCAATCAACATCAATCATTGTATGTGGCAGACAGCATTCCTGTTAGTGAATTTGAAGGATGTTTACCTTTCTGTACATGTGCATTTGAACCGGCAAAAAGGGCACCCTTACACCATGCAGATTGTGTGGCAAAGTTGGTATTGTCCGTCATTTCTTTTGCCATAAACAAGGTTAATAGAGGGATGCATTGACTATCTGTGACAACTACACATCCCTGCACATTTGACCTGATGCTGCACAGCACAGCAAGCTTTCTTCATAAATGGGTAAATATGTGCCACAATTCTCAGACACAGGCATCATAGTGCTGTACCACTGCAGATCTTTTTACCTTACATTCCAGTGGTGGAGAGTAGTAGCTCATTAATACCATGCCAAGGTAACGTACCTTGCATACCTTCTCCTGGCCTAATTCTCATGTGTCCCTCTCACACCTGACACTGCCTGTAGTTGGCATTCCATGTGTATAGTTGGAATCTTCCCATGTGACACATGTGTGACCTACTCAGCTTCGGATGCCTTTAAAAATATGCACAGTTTGATTTGGTTCAGTGTAGTCCAACAACTCAAAGGTGGTGTGGGAGTGACAAATGTCAAGTGGGTGTGTGACAAGTTTGTATTCCAAAGAATATAGTTGTTCTGGTGTGTTGCATTGTGCATCACACATAAGGCAAACTTTCTATGTATTTGGTGCATTGATCCCAAACCACCATTTTCCTTGCAGCCCCTTTGCCCCAGCCAACAACAACATGGAAGGACCTTATTCACATTATTGGTCACCTTGGTGGGTGTGAGAGAACAGGGCTGATTGCAGAGGGCCCCTAACTTTTTGCCCCCATGTTCTCCTTTTTGCTAGTGTTTTCCTGACTCTGATGGTGCCCTGGGTACTGCTAACCAGTACCAGGGCCTGTGCTCTTTCTAAAATCAGAATGCAAATTAGGCTAATTATAATTGGCTAAGTCAACCTACCTATTGGTCCCTAGTATATGGTAGGGCATGTAGGTTTAGGGACCCCAGCATAGGTAGTGCACCCATAGGTGCAATGCTGAGTTGCCCAGTGTCATTTTAAAGGCAGGCCTGCCTTGCTGGCTGCTTTTAAATTAAAGTTATATGCAAATTCGACTTTGGAATTAAAAGTAGTTCCAAAGTCTTAAACTACCTTATTTTTACATTTAGGTCACGCCTAAGGTGTGCCCTATGTGCCCCTAGGGCTGGGTGCCACGTAACTATAAGCAGGGACCTTATAAAAATAGTTTTATAAGCCCTGGTGAGGTAAAAACAGCCACATTCGTTTTATCCTCATTGTAGTGAATGGCATCCATAGGCTAGAATGCGGAGACTTTATTTTAATTTTAAAAGTCCCCTTAAGTAACAGATACCAGAAGTTTAGTATCAAATGAATTGTTATAATAACTCCCACAACTTCCATTTGTTGGATTTAATATAACTTGTTCAGGTGAAGAGTTTGAAACTTTATCTGAAAAGTTGCCAACTTCAGCCCTGCAGTGTTTTTGCTGCTGTGCTCTGATTGGTCAGCCTCTGGCAGCCTGGTTAGGCTGCCTTGATGAGGTGTGAAGTGACCTGGCTTCACACAAAGAGATGTGCCTGTGGGAGGAGAACTCCCCTCAGCAGATGGTGAGGCAGGAAGGGGGAGGGCTGCCAAACTGGTCTTCAAAGGCAGAGAAGGATATTTGGAGCAACCCAGCAACACCCCCACATCCTGAAAACCGAGACAATTAGGTGCCCACTTGATTAGATTAGGAGAGGGCAGGAGAGGGGTGTGTTTAGGATTTGTAGCCACACCAGTGGGTGGGCTCAACCAGATGTAACCTCCAAAAATCACTTTCAGCCATGATGGATTTTTGAGGAATGTTGCTCCCTGGGATACATTTTTGCCACACTTCCCAGGAAGTGGTCATCACAGGGAGAAGGACCCTGCCCCTCATTGGAGACCCAGGACCCCTCTGTTTTCCAACCAGGAGCAGGGATAAAACTGGCAGACCTGCACCCACACCTCAGTTCCCTACCAGATCCCTACCAGAAAGAACTACAGAAGAAGAAGGACTGCCCCGCTGGACCCCTGGCCTGCACCCGGACCCTGCACTCTGAAGGCCTGCACCAGCTGCACACTTGGGCTTCACCACAAGAAGGACTTTGCCTGGCTTCAACTGGTTCAAGGAGGGACTCCCTGTTTGGTACAGGTGAAAAATTGCTAACCAGAGTCCCCTGCACCAACTCCTGAAGAAACCAACCAGCTGACCACTGTCCAGTGGTCAAAAAGGAGTTTGTGCCCGGTGCATTTTGGGAGTTGTAGTCCACAGTCCCAAGGAGCATCTCAGAGCTTCTCGAACCTTGGAGTGAGCTGTGGACCCCAAAAGAACCTTAAAGGAACATCTGGAAGAAGATCCAGAAGTTTGTAGAACTTTGGAGAACATTTGAAAAAATCTCCATAGAGGGACCCGCCGCGGCAACTCTAGCTGGCTTGCCTCAACTGCGACCCGGCCTGACTTGCAGGTTCGTCCCAGTGAAGAAAATTTCCAAAAAGGATACTAAGTCCGAATGTAGGAAGTTGACTGGGACCTCCCAGCCAGCATTTTCGAAGAGGGCTCCAAGGACGTCGGATCAAGATCCAGGTTTGCCCCGGTCGAAGGATTTTCACCTCGAAAAAACGACTAAGTCCGATGGTAAAAATCTCCACCGAGGGCTCCCGCAACACGTATCCGAAGAAGAGTTCCAGGAGGTCGGATTGGACTGGCAGGTTCGTCCCGCTGAAGAAAATGTTCAGAAAAACGACTAAGTCCTAAGGTAAACTTTTGACCGAGGTCTCCCGTGGCCTGTAGCTGAGCTGGGCTCCATCGCAGTTGGCCTTAAACTTTGACTTTGCCCCAGTTGAGGTGCGACCAGGTGACCAGATTGGCGCTTTTTGTTTCTAGGTGCTAGAAAACAGTAATTCTTTAAAAATTCATATCTCCGGTTCCCCTCATCCGATTTTATTTGTTTTTGTGTAATTTTAAAGATAAAAATATAATCTATTTTCATAAATTGTTTATGGATTTTTAAACTGTTTCCTGTGTTTTATTTAATTACTGTTTTGTGATATTTGAATGCTTTACACTCTGTCTCCTAAGTTAAGCCTTTTCGCTCGTTGCCAAGCTATCAAGGGTTGAGCTGGGTTTAATTTACTGAGACCTAATTGGACCTAAGTGGAGGTTAGCAGCCTATTGCTAAGTGTAGGTACTTACCTGCCCTTGCCAATAGCCTATTTTCCAACAGTGGGCATTTCACAGTATCCTCATAAGTTGTGGCACTATAGTGGTGCTTTAATTCATTGGCACCACATTACCCCCCACTGCTACTTACCCTGCATTTGAGGTAGGTCTCGTAAGTCAGCACTGTCCTGTCCTGAGACGCCAGTGACCAGCTCCTCTGGGATCACCGCTACCACCATCTCCTCCAGCTCATCCAGGACCTCCTAGGGTGCCAGACTTCCCCCTCCAGTGCAGTACTACTTTTCAGTTCTTGGCCAATTTCTCTTTAGTTCTGCACTTGCAATCGTGTCAGCCATTCTTTCAATCAGTGACAGTGCTCTTCCCCTTTGCCACACTGTTTACTTTGTTGACAATTGACTGCCATATGGCCTCCTTCATACTTATTGGCAATTTAGAGGTGACAAAGAGCTGGTATTGGTGCTCTGCCATCTCTCTGACAAAGATGGTTTTCTCCTCCTCACTGAAACAACACTTCCTCTTTTTTTTCTCCTTCTCCTGTGATTTTGTTTGTCCATCTTGGCTTGTACTGGGCTGATTGTTGTCTCTCTGGGGTCTCTCCTGTCCTGCATTCTCCATCTTGGGTCCTTGTGTCTTTTGTAGCATTCTTGCAATGATTTTTTTTAAACGCTTTTGAAGCAAAAATGGCACTAGCATGATTATCATCAAAAATGTGCCACTAATCATACTAGCGCCACTTTTGCAGCATTAGTATCGTATTTATTTATGACGTGTCGCTATGGTTAGGGTCATTTTTTCAAACTAACATTTCCTTAGCACCATGGTGTGCCATTTTATAAATACAGCACAAGGATGGTGCTAAGGAATGTCATTATACAACGTTATTTTTTTTTATGCACTACCGCTCTAGCGCAGTTGTGTGTCATTCTTCTTAAATCTGGGCCATAGTGTTTAAACTGTTTTTACCATTTGGATAAACTATACCTAAATCATAGCTTTTAACTGGCAAAATATACTAAGGTGATTGATATGGCTTAATCTATAAATCTCTTGATTATGAATGAATATCCAGAGTATTTATGACTTCATATGTGTCAGTTATGTACTTTTAAAACTGGACAAATTTCCCGATGCCAATCATAATTATATTCATGTTTTAGGCTACTCCACTGGGCCAAGTTAATTACTCTGCTGGCCTTTTGCAGTTCAAAGCTCCCCTGAGCAATCAATCCATTCTGAAAGATTTGCCTTCTAGCAAGAGAGGAAGAGAATTGGGATGACGTATATATGGTAAGTACCAGTGTTCTTAGGGTATGAGGGCTGACAGAGAGTACTGGGCCTAAATTAAAAGAACTAGGATCTTTCTCTACTGCTTTCATAGGGTCCCTGTGCTATGCAGCCCTACCCTTTGACCCAAGTACCCCATTTTAGCAGTTGACCCTCAAGGTAGCAAGGACTTCCAGTCTTACTCAGGGAAGACCCTGTGGGCTAGAAACTCTTGCTAAGCAATGTAATAAACAACACATAATAAACCACTTTCCAGTCAGCACTCATAAAAAGGAAGTAACAGGTGGAAATGGGATTGAAAACACCCTCAAGAAGGCTTCAGTACCACAGTAAAGATATGCCTCGAAATATACCCTCTAAATGCACCCTGTACCCCTAAGCTGAAGGCACCTCTAAGCCTGATCACCGTAAGTTCTGTACCCTAAAACTACATTTCCACCATGTGCCAACACAGCAGAGAATATGCTGTTAATAAAAGTCAGAACTACGTCTATGTCAGAGCCTTACTTCAGCAATTAAGGTCAAAGCACAGTGCAACTAATATTAAAACCTTTAAGGATGGTACCACCTTTTATTAACCCCAAACAACATATAAAATGATTCACTCTTTCTGTTAATATAGATTTCAGTGCAACATACTATGCAGGGCGTGAATCTTTTTCTTCCTTTATACTAGATTGCAAGCAAGTAGTGGTGCTAACAGTACAGCTCTCTCCACCATGTAACCCTAATACTAAAAGTCCCAACTCCAGGAATGGTTATAGTTAGGGTATTGCTCACCTGCGGTCACATTTCTGATACCCAATAAAACTTCAGTTGATCACTTAAAGGTAAACTAGATGGGTTAAGGATCCAGTAATTCCCAAACATGGCCTCCTCAGAACAGAAATAATGGTGGTCATTACAACCCTGGCGGACGGTGTTAAAGCGGCGGTAAGACCGCAAACAGGCCGGCGGTAAAAAAATGGGAATTATGACCGTGGCGGAAACCGCCAGCAAAGACAGCCACTTTAACACTCCGACCGCCACGGCGGTACAGGCAAACAGCACGGCGGTCACCGTCAACAGACAGGCGGAAGACAAAGTACCACCCACAGTATCACAACCTACCAATCCGCCACCTTTTCCGGGGCAGATTCACCGTGGATAAAAACATGGCAGAAACAGCCATTTCAAAGGGAAAACGCTCACCTCTACACACTCCACGAGGAATCAGGACACCATGGATCCGGAACTCCAAAATATTCCTTGCGATAGTCTTCCTGCTCCTGTACGACCATCATCAACGTCGGCGCCGAAGACAACGGTGAGTACTGCACCTACGACATAGGGGAGGGGGAGGCAAAAGTCAGGGACACACACATGCAACACCCCCACCCCGACCCTCACCCACTACAACACTCACAGCAATGCATATCCAAACATTACAGTAACAACCCCCAAGCCCCCCGGAAGAATGCAAAGACAAAAGAAATGAGTGCAACCATTGTAATATATCAAAATACAGGAAGCAAATAAACAAATATATACAGATATATATACACATTCAACAAAATATACATCACGATTAGTAGTGCAGGTAATGCACCATTCAATGTCCAGGGACCACTGGGCCCAAAATGCATGGGCGAGGCCCACATCAGATCGATGATCAAAACGGAGAGAACACTGCCGGGGCATCAGATAGAAATACAACAGGCACTTCAGGGGGAAGGGAAGGGGGGGCACCTCAGCCGGATGACTGCACAACGCCAGATCCACGAGGGGGCTCCATGCCGATTGATGTATCCTGGGGAGTGCAAAGCCACAGTCTCTCAAGTCTCTACAGTGGGTGGTTTGTCCACTGTTCAATCCTGGGGAGTGCAAAGCCACAGTCTCTCAAGTCTCTACAGTGGGTGGTTTGCCCACTGCCATATCCTGGGGAGTGCAAAGCCACAGTCTCTCAAGTCTCTACAGTGGGTGGTTTGCCCACTGTTACATCCTGGGGAGTGCAAAGCCACAGTCTCTCAAGTCTCTACAGTGGGTGGTTTGCCCACTGTTACATCCTGGGGAGTGCAAAGCCACAGTCTCTCAAGTGGATAACAGTCTCCACTGGTTCTGGAGGGGGACTGGTGCCCAGAGTGCTTCATCCTGTGCAGGACAGAAGGAGTGGATGCTGTTCTCAACTGGTTCTGGAGGGGTACTGGTGCCCAGAGTGCTTCATCCTGTGCAGGACAGAAGGAGTGGATGCTGTTCTCAACTGGTTCTGGAGGGAGACTGGTGCCCAGAGTGCATCACTCTCCCCGTGACGGTCCCAGTTCCGTCACTGCCCCTGCCGCACATGGGCAAGCGGTGCTTGAGTTGGGGGTGCTTGCCCTGTTCAGCGGTGCTTGCCATGGCGGTCTGTGCCCTGTTCAGCGGTGCTTGTCCTGTTCAGCGGTGCTTGCCATGGCGGTCTGTGCCCTGTTAAGCGGTGCTTGGCCTGTTCAGCGGTGCTTGCCATGGCGGTCTGTGCCCTATTCAGCGGTGCTTGTCCTGTTCAGCAGTGCTTGCCATGGCGGTCTGTGCCCTGTTCAGCGGTGCTTGTCCTGTTCAGCGGTGCTTGCCATGGCGGTCTGTGCCCTGTTAAGTGGTGCTTGGCCTGTTCAGCGGTGCTTGCAATGGCAGTCTGTGCCCTTTTCAGTGGTTCTTGGCCTGTTCAGCGGTGCTTGCCATGGCGGTCTGTGCTCTGTTAAGCGGTGCTTGCCATGGCGGTCCTTCATTGCCCAGCGGGGCTGTGGGTGCCGGGGCCCTCCTGGGCACTGACTCTGGCGGTGGCCTCCTGGCCACTGACGATCGGGCTGCCCTCCTGACGATGGGGCTGGCGGTGGCCTCCTGGGCAGCGGGGATGATGGCGGTCTTCTCCGCCGTGCTGCTCTTCCCAGACTTTGGCGATTTCTTCTGCCCCTTCAACACCTTGGGAGGAGTCACAGCTGAGTGGACACTCCCTCTGGGACCCTTGTGAGCAGCTTTGCCAGCTGGAGTCTTCCCCCTCTCCCGCTGGGCACTGTCCAACTTCTGGTGCTTCACAGGGGAGGACTGGCTGTGCTGTGGCTCCGTGTCACAATGGCTGCCCTGGTGCCCGGTGCACTCCACATACCTCTAACAGGCACCACTGGTACCGGCGATTTTTTGGCTGAGGTGCTAGTACGGGACCTATGAATTGGAGGGGGGGTGGTGGGAAAGAGGTCAAGCTTGCTCAGGAAAAGTTTCTTAGGAACACTGGGACGGGTAGCTGGAGGGGGTCTGGGAGTGGAGGAAGAGGAGGTGGTTGTAGGAGGTGTAACTATTGTGGCTTTGGGTGCAGGTGCATACGCTGGAGGCTGTCGTGAGGTGGATGGCTGTTGGGTGGGTGTGTGCCTTTGTTTGTGTACTTTGGGAGGGGGCATCACAGACACACTGGAAGAGGACACAGGGAACGTATAAATGGTAGTGGGGGTGTTGAGTGCAGGTGAGCGGGGTGTGGTGGTGGGTGTGCTGGTGTGGGACCTAGTGGCTGTAGTGGTAGTGCATGCAGGTGAGAGTGTAGACAACACTGGGAGGGAGGAGGGAGACGACGACGAGGGGGACACAGTGGAGGCAGTGGATGTTGCTGTGTCTGTATGTGTGTGATGCTTGTGTGAGTGCCTGTGGGATGTGTGGTGCTTATGTTTGCCTGAGCTTCCCTTGTGTGGTGAGGTGTGTGCAGGCTGGTATGATGGTGTGCTTGGGATAAGCTGAGGTACAGGGGATTGGGTCTGGGTGGAGGAAGTTGGAGGGGGAGGCTAGAGACAGGGACAATGGCTGCCATCAGTGCTGAGGCCAGAGATTGCAGGGTTCGATGAAGGGTAGCCTGACCAGAATGAATGCCCTCCAGGAATGCATTTGTGTGTTGCAATTTCCTTTCTACACCCTGGATGGCATTCAAAATGGTAGACTGCCCAACAGTGAGGGACCTGAGGAGGTCAATGGCCTCCTCACTGAGGGCAGCTGAGGTGACAGGGGCAGGGGCTGAGGTGCCTGGGGCGAAGGTGATGCCCACCCTCCTGGGAGAGCAGGCACAGGGCGAAGGCTGAGGGGCTGCTGGGAGGGCGGTGCTGGTAGGCGGGGTGGCGGCTGTACCTGTAGAAGTGGGGGGCACAGATGTTGCCGCCACCACAAGGGAGCTCCCATCGGAGGACGAGTCCGTGTCGCTGGTTGCTGATCCTGTCCCTGCTGTGAAGCTCCCCTCGCTCTCCGTCCCACTGGTGTATTCTGAGTCCGTGGTGTGGCCCTCCATGGCCATGTGGGATGCAGCTCCCTCATGCTCCGGTGCCACTGTACCTCCACCTGATGATGCTGATGCACACAAGAACAGGGAGACCACAAAAAGGGGGGGGGCGACAGAAAAAAGACAGGTTGAGTGCATGGCTTACCACTACCGTTGGCGGACAATACAGAAACAGCAGCCCCCTGCACTACGCCGCGCTGTTGGGTTCTACAGATGCAGTTCCTGGGATATGGCCTACATGGCTATGGTGGACATCAGCACATGTAGATGACACAGGGGCATGTATACCTGTACTTGGCACTCTACAGAGGTGGGCTCGAGTGCCACATGGCTTGCATTACGGAGGGGCCTAGCCTACGGAACTCGCCCTGGCCTAAGGAAACCCACAGCCCTCCTCCCCCACCCAGACACCTTCACTGCACGCAAAGTCAGCAGAATGATCTTGTACTCACCCCCTTGTGGCTACTGTGATGCCCTCAAGCGCCCATCCAACTCCGGGTAGGCCACCGCCAAGATACGGAACATAAGGGGGGTCATGGTTCGACGGGCACCCCTCCCACGTTGGGAGGCCATCCCCAGCTGAGCCTCCGCCGTCTTCTTGCTCCAGCGGCGAATGTCCTCCAATCTTTTCCGGCAGTGGGTGCTCCATCTCTGGTGGACCCCCAGGGTCCGGACGTCCTTGGTGATGGCACGCCAAATATCCTTCTTCTGGTGGGCGCTGACCTACATGACATGTACAGGGGAAGAAGAGAAGTCATTAGCAACTGCACCGTCGAAGTGAGTGGCCCACATCCCTCGCCTTGCCATGTGGCACATGCATTCACAGTCCTTCATGCACGCAGAACTCTGCCCCCTTTCTACTTACAACCACCCCTCATGCATAGCCCATACAACATGCTCCCTGTGTACTCACCTGTTGGTCTGGAGGACCGTAGAGTAGCGTGTACTGGGGAGGACCCCGTCCACGAGCTTCTGCAACTCCTGTGCAGTGAAGGCAGGGGCCCTTTCCCCAGACTTGCAGTGTAGGTCCTCACCTGTCGAAGATCAGGTATTGAGTGATTGAACAGATAGAAAATGGCAGTCACGTCCGCGGTGGTCACGTCCGCGGCGGTGCATATCATCACCACTGGCGCACTTCCTCATTGGCTCCTGGGACCCATAGGGTCCAATGTTAACCAATGCAGCATTGCGATGCGTTCTTCGACGGCTTACCGCAACGGTGTACAACGCCAGCGCAGTTACCTCACATCCCATTGTCCCGCTTTAGAGGTCAGGCAGCCGCCATTTCAGGGGCCCACATGGTTTCATTTTCAACTGCGTCACACATACCTAGGCCTGGACTCAACACACATACAGACAACTTTTTGGATATTGTTTTGTGTTCTGTGTACACTGTGGGTACATACCTCTGAGTTGTTTGACTCTGTGGTCGCTGTTGTCCTTCCTAGGCACCGTCAGCTGGGACATGTGAGGAGATGGCGGAATCCTCCGGTGTACCGACCGCTGGTGGACCTGTTGACAATGGAGGAGCGACATTTAATCATCACCTACAGGTTTGACCGTGCCACAATCCAGGAACTGTGTACCCAGTTGGAGTCTGACCTCAGCTATCCGTCATCCCACAGGGATCCACCCTCAAGTGCAGGTGCTATCAGTGCTCCATTTCCTTGCAAGTGGGTCATTTCAAACAACAGTGGCCATGGCATCAGGGATGTCCCAGCCTATGTTTTCCAACGTGTTGTCCAGAGTGTTGTCTGCCCAGCTGAAACACATGAGGAGCTACATCGTTTTCCCTCAGGTAGAGGATTTGGCTACAGTTAAAGGTGACTTCTATGTCCTTGGACATATCCCCAACATCATAGGTGCCATTGATGGGACCCATGTAGCTCTGGTCCCCCCCCACAGGAGTGAACAGGTGTACAGGAACCGGAAGAGTTATCATTCGATGAATGTACAGATGGTATGTTTGGCAGACCAGTACATCTCCCAGGTAAATGCTATGTTCCCTGGCTCAGTGCATGACGCCTACATCCTGTGGAATAGCAGCATCCCTAATGTGATGGGTCAACTCCAGAGGCACCGGGTGTGTCTATTAGGGGACTCTGGTTACCCCAACCTGTCATGGCTACTGATCCCAGTGAGGAATCCCAGGTCCAGGGCAGAGGAACGCTACAATGAGGCCCATGGGCGGACTAGGAGGGTGATCGAACGCACCTTCGGCCTCCTGAAGGCCAGGTTCAGGTGCCTCCATATGACAGGTGGTTCCCTATTCTACTCACCAAGGAAGGTGTGCCAGATCATCATCGCCTGCTGTATGCTTAACAATCTGACTTTGCGACACCCATTGCCTTTTCTGCAGGAGGATGGTCCAGATGACGGTGTTGTGGCAGCTGTGGAGCCTGTGGACAGTGATAAGGAGGAAGCAGAGGAAGAAGACATTGACAACAGGGACTCAGTTATCCAGCAATATTTCCAGTGACACACAGGTGAGAACACATTCCTGCCTACTACAAGTACTTTCACACTTCTACCTCTATCCTGTCTGTCGTTTTCACCCAGTGTATGGTCACTGAGTTGTCACTTTCCCTTACGGTTTCACAGGTGTGGGTCCCAACGTGTCTCATCTGCTTAGATTCCTCATAGACTAGAGCTGTGTGACATAGGTATGTTGACATTACTATTTCATGAACATTTTGTCACTGTAATTGCAAATATACTATTTCGAAATCACAGACAGACTCCAGATCTTTTGGTGCTTTAGGTGTATTTATTTAAATACAAAATATTGGAGGGGAAGTTAAATGGTGAGGGGTGATGGTGGAGGAGTGTCCATGGCAGAGTCCAGTCTATTAGTCTCACAGGTGCATTGCCCATATGGGCATAGGAAGTGGAGCTGGGGCAGTTTCAATATGGACATGGTGACAAAGTGGGACAGTGGGATGACAATCAGGGTGGTCTCATTTGTTGGCGGGGTCTTGCCATCGTGCTCTGTCTTGGTCCTGGATCTCAGGGACCGTTTGCGGGGTGGTTCTCCGTCTGCAGGGGGTGGGGTGCTGGTTTGGTGGTCCTGTGGCGGTGCCTCCTGTCCACTAGCGCCGGCGGAGGTGGTGGGCAGTTCATCGTCCATGCTAGTGTCAGGGGCCCCTTGGAGTGCCACGGTGTCCCTCCTGGTGTTAAGTATCTCCTTCAGCACCCCTACAATGATGTCCAGGGCAGAGCTGATGGTTCTGAGTTCCTCCCTGAAGCCCAAATACTGTTCCTCCTGCAGGCGCTGGGTATCCTGAAATTTGGCAAGGACCGTAGCCATTGTCTCTTGGGAGTGGTGGTATTCTCCCATGATGGAGGAGAGGGCCTCGTGGAGAGTGGGTTCCCTTGGCCTGTCCGCCCCCTGTCACACAGCAGCCCTCCCAGTTCCCCTGTGTTCCTGTGCCTCCGTCCCCTGGACCGTGTGCCCACTGCCACTGCCCCCAAGTCCCTGTTGTTGTTGGGGTGGTGGGTTATCCTGGGTTCCCTGTAGTGGTGGACACACAGCTGATTGAGGTGTCCTGGGGACGGAGGTATGGGCCCGCTGGGCGGGTGCTGTGCTGGTGTTACCAGAGGGTTGAAGGTCTGTGTTGGGCTGTGCCTGTGCGAGGGGAACTGACTGTCCCGAGGCCCACAATGGTCCAGGCTGGTCATCTGGATCCAGTTGGCCAGAGCTGCTGTCATCACTGTGGGCCTCTTCTGTGGGTGGGGTAGAGATGTCTGGACCCTCCTGTCTGGTGATGTTGGGTAGTGGTCCTGCAGGGGTGTAAAAGCATGATTATTGCATGTGTCTGTGTCATGGTGTGCAATGGGTGGGTGAGCGTGTACCCCGGTGATAGCATTCCTGTGTGGGGGCTTGTGTGATGATAGTTGGGGGGGTGTTATTGGTATGTGCAGTGGGCATGCTTTAGTGAGGGGTGTCCATGCTTTGTTGTGTCATGCAGTGCTTGGTGTTGGGATGGGAGGTTTGTGTTATTAGTACATTAGTGAGGAGTTGGAGTGATAGAGGAGGGGGTGAGGGTGGGGGTCTGTGATAGCATGCAGGTAGGGTGGGGGATATGATAGTTAAGATTTGACTTACCAGTGTCCATTCCTCCACCGACTCCTGTGAGGCCCTCAGGATGCATAATGGTCAAGACCTGCTCCTCCCATGTTGTTAGTTGTGGGGGAGGAGGTGGGGGTCCGCCGCCAGTCCGCTGTACCGCGATGTTGTGCCTGGAGACCACGGAACGCACCTTCCCCCGTAGGTCGTTCCACCTCTTCCTGATGTCCTCCCGATTTCTTGGGCGTTGTCCCACTGCGTTGACCCTGTCGACTATTCTTCGCCATAGCTCCATCTTCCTAGCTATGGAGGTGTGCTGCACCAGTGATCCAAATAGCTGTGGCTCTACCCGTACGATTTCCTCCACCATGACCCTGAGCTCCTCCTCCGACAATCTGGGGTGTCTTTGCCGTGCCACGGGGTGGTGTAGGTGATGTGTGGGGTGGTGTATGTGGTGATGAGTGTGGTGATGTGTGGTGGTCTGTGGTGTTTTGTGCGTGGATGTAATGTGGGTGATGGTGTTGTGTGCCTGTGTGTGGTGGCGTTGTCTATGCTGTGCAGTCTCCCTGGCCTTCGCCAAAATGTTTGGTCGTAGGGTTTGTGGGTGATGTGGGTGTGTGTTTTATATAGTATTGATTGTGTGGGAGTGGTGTTTGTGTGTGTATCAGGTGTGTGTATTTGGAATTGTCCAATGTAGCGGTGTTTTGGAGATGTGTGTGTATTTTGAGCGCCGTGGTTGAAAGCCTGCTGCGTGGTTTCGTGGGTCGTGATAGCATGGGCGTGTTTCTGTTGGCGTGACGGTGGAGGTTTTGTTTTCGCCAGTTTATCACTGACCTTTGGTGCGGCGGACTTGTGTGGGTGTCTGAATTTTGTCGGATTCCGAGATGTGGGTCATAATAGCTGTGGCGGATTTCCGCGGCCGCAGCGGTGTGTTGGCGGTCTTCTTCACGGCGATAAGCGGCTTTTACCACCAATGTTTTAATGACCCCCAATGATTTGTGGTCCCTCCCTACTTTAGTGGCACCGCAAGCAATGTTAAAACATATTCAGCAAGGCATCAGCCAGAAATTTTCTGTATGGACTGTAGTGATCTATGAAGCCAATTTGGCTGACTCCTTCTCTGACTGTCAAGACTTTGTATGTGCTGGTGTGGAAACTAATACTCCTCTTGCTCCTGTGTACATCCTTCTGGGCAAGGTTGGAAATGCTGTGTGCTGTTGTCACTCTCTAGACATAAGTAGTTGGGGGCGGCACACCACAAGGCTCCCTTAGCTTTGACCCTCAATGGAAACCAAGGTGAAGATATTGCAGCAGTGCTCTATAACCCAATTGGGGAGATGGCCTACCCCAGGGAAATAGCAGTTGTTAGTGGCTGGAATACTACCATCTTGGGCTCCATCTGCCCCCTGGAATGTAGCCTTCCCAGGGAGTTCAATTTGAGGGAAGTGGGAAAGCTACACACACTCCCAGCAGCAATTCTCGTAGGGCATTGATCGTCTCCAGGGGTCACTTGAAGATCAATGGCCATGACAAAGATTTCAGGGGCAGTCAGCACTAGGAAACCACAAGGCACAGCCAGCACAAGGTGGACCACACATAGCCTATTTTCTATGAACCAAATAAAGTAATTTTAAGGGGGTTTGCACTGTTTTGCTCCTGCTAGCAGGTTCTTGCTACCAGGTGTGCTGATTTTAGGCCTTCAGACCACTAAATATGTGATATCACAGAGCTGAATGTTCAACTACTCTCTCCCTGATGAGGGCAAGCCTAGGGCCTGTTGTCCACCCCTTAGTTATCCACAGTTTGCTGGTAAGTTGTTTTGACAGTTACCAGGACCTGCTCATCTGCCTGGGTTCTTAGAATTTCTCCTTAACCTGGCATCTTCCACAGCAGCACTCCAAGCCTCAAAACAGATTACTCTCCCTGCCTGCACTTCCCAGGCTTCATGTCCTCGTAATCACTTATAGGGGCCATGTTTGCCCTGCTGGAGTCAGTGGGTTGCTCTTTAGGGGTTACTACCCCTCAAGACCAATACACAGTAGTTTCAGGGAAACGTCCTCCTCCTGGCTATTAGTAATAGCAGGAAAGATGGAGTTAGCACACTGCCTATTTCCCAACAGGCAGAGTTTTGAGCCTCCTTCAGAAGATATCAGGCTTGGCAAGTATGAAGTGTGGGAACATGGAAGATAGGCTATTTCAGGCTAAATTTAGATTTAAAAAAATGGTGTGCACACAATTGAAGAGAATGAAGATGTCTCTGATTGCAAGTGAATTCCCTAAATTTTAAGTTGAGATCTCAATGTGACATCCAGCAAGCTTCAAGGTTACTCCTGCTGTGCAAGCGATATGTTCACAGATAGAAGGTGAACAGAAGATGATGCGATTCCATTGGCATTAACTTTGTAATGGTTTTTAGGGGTGTGAGGATGTTGTGCAATTTGCTTTAGCATAATTCAGAAAAATTCAACAAATGTATGCAAGATATCATGAAATTATGTGTAACTATGCAAACATGAAAATCTGCCATTTTGTGCAATATTTCGGCACAAAATGCATCCGTGTATCAGTTTTTGAAGTGATGATGCATTTAATCAAAACCACTAAGAGCAAAAGCAGTTTGCATTCTTTTGTTTTTGTGCATTTGTGGTAATTTCTTCTACTATGAATGGCACATTTCACTGTATGCTTGCACGAGAAATAGTGCATATTTATGCAAGGTGCAGTTATTCGAGTTTCTCGTAACAAGCTGCAATTACTCTGCCGTAATTTAAATTACTCCCAGTAATATCTTCTGTATTACCTACATTACCATTTTATGCAGAGGATGTGAATATCGCAATGTCCACAATGAAGCACAACCAGAAGGATTTTCTTCTTTGAAATTAAACTATAGTATTTTTTTATTTGTGTGATGATCAGCGTTCACAGCAAACACAGCATACACACAATAAAAATGAAAGCACCAACTTCTTTCACTTTGAGAAGTACTTGGGTGGCATATCACAACTCTCAAGCAGAGTCTCTCTTCAGTGCTTCCCTACTTGGGGATCTTAAAAAGAGGGTGATCCCCAAGCAGAGATCAATTTATCAGGGATTTTCTTTTGGAGGGAGCAGCCTTGTGGGCATGGGCAAGTGCTTCCTCTGAGGTGGGTGTTTGGGGGGACTGAGACCCAATCTGTTCTCTCTGAGAGGACAGAAAGTCCCCTTGGCATCAAAGAATAGTTTTTGCAAAGCAATAAAGGATGGGAGGCAACTTGCCCAAGCATAAGTATGTAGATTAAAATCATAATGGTCCCTGCTGTTTTTTTGCCCCCCCCCTGGCTGATTTCAGGCTTACTTCAAATATTCCTCATAGGTGCTCAGGGACTGGAGTATCCTCTTCCTTATAGCAAGTGAGAACAAATTTAGATACTGGCAGAGGGGGTAAACCTGAATTTCCATTCACTTGACCTGGTGAGTGGTTGCACTCTCCGAGCTCTTTGACATCTGGCAACCAAAGGCCCCCATTAAAAGTGGACATTTCTGAAACCTAGATAACCAGCTGAGTCCAGGGTGGTATAACTTGCAAGGATGACAGTATATTTTAATACCTGGAATGTCCTGCAGATGTCACTGTATCTGTCTAAAAAGTCTACTTTTCCCATATTTATGTAGCACCAAATTTGGCCAATTCCAGCTGATGGCCAAAGTCTTACTACTATCAAGCATTTCTAAGCTTCTTCTGATTCAAATGTTGCCTCTCATGTGTGAGTGGATGTATCACGTCATTAGAAAGAATCAAAATTGTAACCATGTGAAAAGGTCATTGACATTACCTTGACTTCACACCGTCCAAGTTTTAATCAGGTCAGAGTCAATAAGTATCAGCATCAGCATATGAGAAATTTTGATATATCCATGGGATGGAGATTGGCCATTCCAGCCCAGTGAGGTACTATGTTTAATAAAGAGAATTGTGAAAATGCTGTGTGATAGGAATTGTGTGCTTCTCCACAGATTCCAGAACTTACCCTCACAGACTTACAAGCAAAATGTATGATTTTAGCCAATGTTTGAAATTTACAGGGCATTCTGAGTAAACAATATATTAGGATACATGGACGGTCACATCAGCCTGGACTCTCCTGGGTTTCTAGATTTCACGAAAGACCAATTTTTGATAGTTACCAAGGGTGGCAATGAAACAGGTCCCATATACCCCAGCTACGCACATCATATAAATGGGTCCATTTTCAAGGTGAAAATATCATGCCTCTGTGTTGCACTAAGAGGGCTTGTCAGTTGTGGGCGATATGCCCACCCACCTAAGTGGAGTGCAGTTTTGAAAACACAGATGGGCATGTTTATGATGCCCCTAGCACCACCTTGCGCCACATTTGGGTAATTTGTTTGTTTGTGGTGCTAAGGTGGCATGTCCCCTGCACCATATTTACAAAGTGGTGCAATGCAAGGGGGTGCTAGAAAAGTAGTGCATCATGAATGATGCGCCACTTTTTCCATAAATATACCAGAGAGTATTTTATATGATGTATATTAATTAGCAATTTTAAACTCCCGATCACTATAAGTTCTCTGGGCGCTGTTCCAGGTGTGAGTGAACTAAACTAATCAATGCTTCTACTCAGATTCATCAAATGTTTGTCTGAATTGCCATGTCTTTAATTGGCAACAAAAATGGAATAGAAAATCTTAAGTTCACTGTATTATGAGGAAAGTTCCAGTTTCTGGTTGCCTTAACCAAAAATAGTCCTCCAGAATTTGAAGATTAAGAGCATTCACAGAGCCTAGGTGGGAACCAATTAGTGCACTCTGAACATATTCTAATTCGGAAAGTAAGGTCTAGGACAAAACATCTCAGAATTCTGATCTGAAACACATAGGAAAAATCTTTGCACTTTTACAAAAGGTATCCTACCACCCTTTGCTCAGTTATTTAAAAAATATCAATTTGTCCCCATTCCTCCAGTGGAAATATTACATTTTATTTTGGACCCTCATACCCCTTATTGGTGTCATGCTTCATCATTGGGTTGCTAGTCCCTACAAACCAGGGTAGGCTCAGTCACTTTTCAGTGAGCACTTGGGATTAAGATATAAACCTAAAGCGGAGAATACATATTAAAATACCTACTGGTTACCCCTGTATCCCTTTATTTTGGGTACCACTGGTATTATTAAAATTACTTAAAAGTGGGGTCAAGTGTCTGGGGCTTGCTATCCTTATACTTTATATATAAGTCGATATGTTTCAGCCTTTCCTGTGGCCTTTACAGGGTCCCAGGCCTTTATCAGAACTGCTTATCAATCCCCACAATTACAATGTTAATGTCTAGGTATTTGGGCAGTTTATGTCCATTCCGAAACTTGTTGTTAGTTGCAAGTATAGAACATTGACAAACATGCAAGAAAATGAGAGACTGGCCTACTTGCCTGGTCCTCTGGTAGAGAGGTATGCACTTGGGCCCTTCTGCAGATTCATAGAACAAGGACAACATATATACATGAAAAAAAATAAAGGTAATACAATACAGAAATTTGTTAGCTCAGAATGTTCTAAGTGGCTATCTGAGAGATGTGTAAACTTTGCTCACCCCACTAGGCAAGCCATGTGCCTTCCTTATGCACTTATAGGACGTTTTATAGTGAACTTTGTGGTCAGTCACACATTAAACGAAATTGTGTGCGTTCATGCTTGTTGCATGCTGTCTATTGCAAAATGGAAAGGTTTATCTTTCCCTTGCAAACATTCATTCATTCAGGCTTATACTGTACACAACACATGAAATCACATAAAGTGAGGCTGTAAAGTGGTGATCTCCAGTCATCTTAGAGAAGTGGTCTACTTAGCGTAATCTGAGTTTTGAAGTTTGTATAGTTCTTACCCTTCAAGGTTTCTCCAATCACCATATGAGGGCTGCTGGGAACCATCCCTGTAGTCACACTCTGGTAAAATGCAGATTAGGGTAGTTAATATTACCTTGTTTCACCTACAGACTCAGTCTGAAGATAAAGAAAAGGAGAGGTTCATCTCACCACTCCAAGGTCGTCTGTCACCAACAATCTATAATTTCCCCTTGCCAATAGCATCCTGCTGCAGAGGCAGCATAATTAAAAGCTATTTCTCCATGTCTTGAGGATGCAGTGGGTGGTGCTGTGTCCCTGAGGAGCGCGATGACATTCTTGCATAATAGAGCTGCTTGAGGAATTGGGAAATGTGGTCTCCATGCAGCAGACTCTCTTGTGAGTCCGGAATCTGACCTCTTGACCTCTTACTTGTGAATGTGTGATTACAAAAAAGAGATTTTCTAATAAAAAGTTCTGATACCTTATAGGCACTGCACTTAAAAGGTGATGTTCTGTGATTGTGGTGCTAGGTAACAAAAAAGGGTTACCTACCTTGCTGTGGAGAAAATTTCTCACTAATGTTGGGCACTATACCTTAACAGTGGTGGTACCCAGAGGGAAGGGGACGATTTAATACTAATTTAATTTTTCATTTTTGACCATCAGCTATCCTAACAGGAGGATGTATTTCTGAGTTTCTTAGAAGGTATACATGTTAAAACTATTGGGGGATATTGGGTGTGTACCTAGAGGTGGTAGGATGACTAGGTCATTCATTCCCAGACACAGCCAGTGCTGTGTTTTTGGTTCATGCCTGGATTAGTCATTCATTATCGTTATACAACCAGCACCCTACCTAACCCCATTCCAATGGGAATATTGGAACCTGTGGGTGGTCTAATTGGAAGTTATGGGCAAACAAATGTGCAAGATTTACCTTGGTTGTGTGCAGTCATGTTGACCCCTCGTTGGGCTGCTCATTTGCTATTCAGTGTGTTGATGAGATTCTATGGAACATCAAACGACTATGGGGGTTATTCTAACTTTGGAGGAGGTGTTAATCCGTCCCAAAAGTGACGGTAAAGTGACGGATTTACCACCAGCCGTATTACGAGTCCATTATATCCTATGGAACTCGTAATACGGCTGGTGGTATATCCGTCACTTTACCGTCACTTTTGGGACGGATTAACACTCCTCCAAAGTTAGAATAACCCCATATGTGTGTATTAAATCTGTAAACCTATCTCTGTTCCTGAGTTGTGAGAGAGTCTTGATGGTGTCCTAAGTGATCTTAATTTTCTCCAGTACTGCCCATCTTATCTTATTTTCATTGTGGCCAGTGGATATATAATGATTAGTCATGCAGGTTTTATTCTTGTGGCACTTAATGTTGCTCCAGTGTTCTATTATCTTTAGTCAAACTTTTATGGTAGTCATTCCAATATAACTTAGTTCACATGGAATAGTGATCATGTAAATTATATTGTTTGAATTACAATTAGTGTGATTCCTTTGTTCCCATGGAAAGCCAAGGCCCAGATTTTGGGTATTGGTATGAGTTCTGAGGGGACACACTGTGCACTGACAGCATGGAGAATGTCCCTTAATAGGAGAGAGGTTCTAAAGCATATTCTTTTATCCCTTTTTTTATTTTTGGGTCTAGTGTGCATTAGTATGTTCCGTATACCTGTGTTATCTTTAAATGAAACAGGGTTTTTTCTAGTGATAGATTATTACTTTTTAAAATGCCCCAATGTTTGTTTATCATTTTCTTGATTTTGTTCAAAATATTAGTGTACTGTATGTTGTCACACATGCCACCTGGGTATTGTCATTTCATACCCTGTCTGTCAAGAGACTGTCCCTGTTTCTGTATCTGTCTCGCTCTTCCGTCTACAATATCAAATGTATAGGACAGTATCTGTCTTTTAGTTTTTTGATCAACACTTTTACCTCTGGTTTGAAATCTCGGAGATCAGAACAATTCCTTCTGATGCAGAAGAATTGTCCAACTGGTACTTTTTCTCTTAGTGCCCTGAAGTGTGCACTATCAAATCTCACAAGCCTATTTCTTTCCATGGGTTTCTTATAGACCATGGTGGTTAGGGTCCTTTCTGAGGCTCATCCAAGGAGGTCTTGGAAGCGTAATTCAAGGTTACTGTGTGTCATACAGGAATTGGGGGCTTGTTTTTTGGAGATAAGCCAGTTTAGGAATGTTTCAGCTTTTTCCGATGTTCCCTGCCAGATGATGAGGACATTATCTACATACCGTTGCCACAACCTAATCTCCCCATGGAAAGGATTTTTTTCCCCAAATATGATTCATCTCAAACGTGTGGACACAGACACTCACCGTGCTGGAAGCAAAGTTGCTTCCCATCAAAGTGCCATGTCTCTGTTCATAGAGGGTTCCCTCAAATGGAAAATCATTATTTTTAAGGCCAAATCAGCTAGTGAGATTATAAATTCTATTGGTGCTGCCAATTCCCAGTTTTGTTGTCTTAACATTCCTTCAATACCTCTCAGGATCTTCTCTTGAGTTATACTTGTGTAGAGGGCTTCTACATCTAGTCCTACGAATAATTTATTTTCTGAGTTGTGGCTGATGCCATTAAATATGTTTAGTAGATGTTTGGTGTCCTTAATGTACAAGGGCATTTTGGTCACTAAGGGCTGAATTAAGAAATGTGGGTCCAGGTGTATCAACGCTTTTTAAATTCGCAAACGGTGCAAATGCCCGTTTGCAAATGCGAAAAGTCCATTCAGAGTGTATCAAAGGCATTCTGAATGCAATTTTAAGGAATCGCTAAAATAGCGATTTCTTAAAATTGTGACCCTGTTTAGAGAGTCGCAAATTGCGACTCTCTAAATAAGAAATCGCAAATAAGGAATCCTTATTTGCGATTTCTAAAGCACATGTATGAAGCAATTCCTTAATGCGAATTGGGCGTTAAGGAATCGCTATTACCACCCGCGATGCGTTGATATCTTGTGACCCGGGGGGGTTGCTGGTTCTGGTCCGTCAGGGTGTGATATGTTGAATTTGCAGCCTAGTGATGACCTTGAGTGATGTCAGCGGAGTTGTGGCAATATCAGACTTGTGTTGCAGGCCTCGGTCATTGCATGCAGCGAGGTCCATGGAGCGGGAGCAGGTTGTGGCATTGCTGACATCGCTGAAATCGTTCCAGAGTCTTTGTAGTTTGGAATTAGCAAAAAGCTAGTAGTTGAAGTCTTTGCTGTCCCCGAGACTTCAGAACAGGAGGCAAGCTCAATCCAAGCCCTGGGAGAGAAATTGGGGGAAGGCAGAGTCCTTCCAGCACAGTCTGAGGCCAGCAGGGCAGCAGGGCAACAGCAGGGCAGCAGTCCTTCTCAGCAAAGCAGTCCAAAGAGACATTGGGCAGCCAGGCAGATCTTCTGACAGAGTTCAGGTGCAGGTCCAGAAGTGTCTGAATTGGTGGTGTCAGAGACCCAGTTTAAATACCCAGAAATGCCTTTGAAATGGGGAGACTTCAGAGAGTGTTTTTGAAGTGCAGAGGTTCCCCCTTCAGCCCAGTCCTGTCTCCCAGGGTCCCGGTGGAGGGTTATCAGTCCTTTGTGTGAGGGCAGACCACTGGCCTTTGAAATGTAAGCGTCAGGCCCTCCACCCTTTCAGCCCAGGAAGACCCATTCAGTATGCAGATGAATGCAGGTGTAACTGATTATCCTGTGTTTGTGGTTGTCTGGGTAAAATGCACAAGGGAGCTGTCAACCAGCACAGACCAGATGTTGACTGGAGATAGGCTGTAAGGCACAGATGGTTTTATGTGCAGAGACGTGCTCACTTTCTGAGAGTGGCATTTCTAGAAGAGTAATATAAAATCCAACCTCACCAATAAGCAGGATTTTCTATTACCATTCTAGCCACACTAAATATGATCTAGTTACCCCTTTCAGATCGAAATCTACCACTCAAAATGTATATGAGGCTGGCCTAATGCTAGTCTATGAAAGGAGCATGCCTCACAGTAGAGGATAATGAATTTAGGAGTTTTTTTACTACCAGGACATACAAAACCCATAAGTACATGTCTTGCCTTTCACCTACAAAGCACCCTTCCCTATGGGTTACCTAGGGCCTACCTTAGGGGTATCTCATATATAGAAAGTGGGTAGTTTAAGGCTTGGTGTGTACTTTTAGATGCAAAGTCAGAGTGGCATTGAAACTGCGCACACAGGCCTTGCAATGGCAGGCCTGAGACATGGTTAAGGGGCTACTTATGTGGGTGGCACAATCATTGCTGCAGGCCCACTAGAAGCATTTAATGTACATGCCCTGGGCACATGTAGTGCACTTTACTAGGGGCTTATAAGTAAATCAAATATGCCTATTGGGGATGAAACAATGTTACCATGTTTAAGGGAAAGAGCAGATGCACTTTAGCACTGGTTAGCAGTGGTAAAGTGTGCAGAGTCCTAAAACCAGCAAAATCAGCATCCTAAAAGTCGAGGGAGGCAGTCAAAACATTTGGGGATGACCAGCCTAAGGCTGTCAAGTCTAACACACTTCTACTGCCGGTGTGGAGAATTTGCCTATGCCCAGCTCATGCCTGGATGGTGAGACCTCTGCTCCCTCATGACTGTGCACACCACAACCTTGATCATCCCTGGAGAAGACATATCTGAGTTGTTCCAACATCCACAGCAGACAAAAACAACTCTGTTCCATCAGGCTCGAGAGAAGAGAACTGCTGATTATTTTGTCTGAGCTCAGTACAAGGACTTTAAAAAACAAATTCAGACTATTCATTGACACTCAAGTAAATACGGGAGGGACCATACCCTTTTTCCCCTACAGATGCCCACTGGTTGCTGATAACCAGATGGGAAATGCTGAAAATAATCAACAATACTGAGCTTGACCTAAACGCTATCAAGGAAGAACTAAGAACCATCCCCCTCATGGTGATGCAACATCAGTATGAGTTGGACTTGATAACCACAATGGAAGATGGGGTATGCGCTAAGATCAGTGCATCCTGCTGAACGTATATACCTGGCAATGACCTGGACAATGGGAAACTGACTTTCACCATCCAAGCACTACATTGTGTACAAGATGACATGAAGAAGGAGGGAGGTGTCCCTGGGCAGGGTCGTTTGTTTGATTGGTGTTTCTGGCTTCCCTGGTGGGTGACCAGACCGTGAATGTCATTGTTACTAATTTGTATTCCTGTGCAGATTTTAGCTTGTTTTCTGCAAATGGGGATTTCCTGATGTAAAAATGCAGACCTCAAATTTGGTCGAATGCAAGTAACTAGGGAAATAGTAATGGACACAACAGAAACACATCAAGCCTCAAACAGGGGGAATGTTAATATGTACAAAAATAATCTGTAAATGTACACCATGATATGTGCCTGCATAACAGCAAACTCATATCACTGTTGTCAAATCCACCCAACATGACCTCGTCAACAATCCCAAGTCAGAAATACATGGTCAGGAAGGCCCTGCAACCTAGACCTTAAGCAGAGGTGGGGGGTAACCCATAGCCCATAAGAAAACGTGCAAACAGGAAAATCCCAGATTGATTCCCTGGGTAGGCAGCAAGACCATAAAGGTCCTAGGAGATTGGTCCCTAATAAAACACATTTGGATGGAGGGGTGTGCACTCTCAAAACACCATAAAAGTCAGATTCCACATGAAGTTAAGAACACTGAGCCAATCTGAATACAACACACACACAACATGCAGTGATCATGTGCTCCCCATGCCGGACATGCAAGGTCAAACACTTTATGAGATGGTTGGATATATGACTCCACGACTAGGCCCGGATTCCTTTCCACCAAGAATTATAAAATTGTTTTATAATCCTTCAAGAATTGTGCAAAAGAATGCTCAGAACTCTAACTTTGAGAGACAGTCATTAGGCTCTATACCACACTCTCCCGACCACTGCGTTTAATTAAACTGACTGTTCCTGCTTTGCCAAACGCCTATTGTCTTTAATTTCTTTAAAGTAAATATGCATCATTCAAGAAACACAAGAACAGGAAAGAATGGTAATATTACATCCTCCCCCTGTGGGACTTTTCTAATAAATCCACCTCAGCCAAGAGAATGTCATAAATATTACACTATTTTTGCCAGACTATTACTTTATTGGTATGCGGTTTATCACCCTCAATTTTGATGTCTAAATCATAAAGTCTATCAAGAGGGCTTAGCCCCACATCAGGAGTTTCAGCTTGTATGAAACCATTAGTTGGCCTCTCCACCAGAAACTCTTGAAGAGTCTGGAAAACTATTGTTACCTTTGCTGCGCTGTCGAGCTGTGTTTTCACCCATGTCATGTTCAGAAGAAGTATCCTGAGTATTTTCAACATATTTAGTTGAAATTTCTGCCACTTTCTTCTTTTTAAATTGTGTTTTATTTTGTAGAAGATTCCCTTCTTTTTTATGAAGAGATCAGAGGAACGTTGTGAGTCTGTTTTCGGTTTCAAATGCTTCTTGAGCTTTTCTTATCCCACTCTCGCAGACTTTCCGTCTGAAGAACCCTGAAAAGAACGAGAAGGCGTGTATCAGAATACTGATACCTATCAGGCTGTTTAATTGTATCGTGGTCATGAAAATTATAATGCGGAGAACCGTTCTGTGTTTTAGTTTTAGCATTATTTTTATCCCAGTTCTTTTTAGAAGACTCAGGTGTCTGCTTGGTGTTATCTGTGTAACATTTTGTTTTAAGTTGTGACTTACCTGGCCTATTTCCCAACTTATCAAAGCCTATACAGGCATAGGTTTCAGAAATATTTGTAAGTAGCTCCCGTTCCTGATCTACAGTGGGAACCAATGTGTGATGCTGGCACATTGCCAAACATGCTGCCTCCCCTTTAATATTATTATTAAAATCATTGAGGACACCATAGCAAAACTGCCAATTTTTCATACCCAAATCCAGGGCAGGGGATGCCCCATGTTTATTTTGAATTTGCTTTAGCGCTTTAGGAAAAAACAGCAATTGATGGGGTGCCATTCAAAATGGTATATATGTCAGCAAAGACATTACCCCTTGTAGCTTGTTCTTTAACTGGGGAAACCATACCAAGTAGAATACACATAGGGCCTGATTCTAACTTTGGAGGACAGTGTTAAACCGTCCCAAAAGTGGCGGATATACCACCTACCGTATTACGAGTCCATTATATCCTATGGAACTCGTAATACGGTAGGTGGTATATCCGCCACTTTTGGGACGGTTTAACACCGTCCTCCAAAGTTAGAATCAGGCCCATAGTGAGAATTGTAAATTTATCTTGAGGACCATTTGGGGAAAGACTGCTTCCTTTAAAACATTCAGGGGGTCATTCTGACCCTGGCGGTCATTGACCGCCAGGGTCAATGACCGCGAGAGCACCGCCAACAGGCTGGCGGTGCTCTCAAGGGCATTCTGACCGCGGCGGTTTGGCCGCGGTCAGAAAGGGAAAACCGGCAGTCTCCCGCCGGTTTTCCGCTGCCCTAAAGAATCCTCCATGGCGGCGCTGCTTGCTGCGCCGCCATGGGGATTCCGACACCCCATACCGCCATCCTGTTCCTGCCGGTTTGGCCGCCAGGAACAGGATGGCGGTATGGGGTGTCGTGGGGCCCCTGGGGGCCCCTGCAGTGCCCCTGCCAATGGCAGGGGCACTGCAGGGGCCCCCGTAAGAGGGCCCCACAAAGAATTTCAGTGTCTGCTTAGCAGACACTGAAATTCGCGACGGGTGCAACTGCACCCGTCGCACCCTTCCCACTCCGCCGGCTCCATTCGGAGCCGGCTTCCTCGTGGAAAGGGGTTTCCCGCTGGGCTGGCGGGCGGCCTTCTGGCGGTCGCCCGCCAGCCCAGCGGGAAACACAGAATCACCGCGGTGGTCTTCGGACCGCGGAGCGGTGTTCTGGCGGGGGAACTCTGGCGGGCGGCCTCTGCCGCCCGCCAGAGTTAGAATGACCCCCTCAGTCTTGAACAACCTACGAACATTAATAGGTGCTTCCTATTAACCGGCAGGGGATGAATATTTTTTTATCATACATGTCTCTTTGTAGAGGTGAAAAAAGAGATTGGGCACATGCAAGACCCTTACTCAGGAGACCCATTAAGTCAGTACCTGACTAAAAACATAGGTGGTGCCATATTACACAGTTAATACAAATTTATTGGGACTGTGTATTTTACCATAAGAACTTCACAACATAGAGACATAAGGCCTGATTTAGATATTGACGGATGAGTTACTCCATCACAGCAGAGACGGATATCCTGTCTGTCTCAATCTAAATCCCATTATAACCTTTGAGATTTAAATTTCAGTGGACGGGATTTCCATCACCGTTGTGACAGAGTAACTTATCCCCCAATATTAAGTTGGGCCCTTTGTCTACATATATCATTAGTATGTGTTGGTTTGTTTTGACTTTCTCACAGTATCACAACCAAATCCTTGAAATGACCACAGGAATAGATGTTATCGATAACCTCAAACATAAACACTCTCATTCCCAAGGATCCAGTGGAAACAGATGTAACACTTTCATTGTGTCACTCTTGCGTGCCAAGGTAAACACAAAAAAGATATGAAAAAGCATTTTCAAAAAGCTATTTAAATTATAATATTCTTGCAAAGAAAGCATGAGCTGCAGTTATTAGTAGAAAGATGAGACATTACTGTCATTGGCATTATTAGAATGGTGAATAACACAAACAATTCAACCATGTTAACTGTTACTAATGTTGGCTCACTCCTATATGTATCTAAATCTATACTAAGGAAAGCACAGCAGGAGTACCTTCTGCTACATCAGTTGGCATTGTCTAACTCCCATACCAAGGTCTTAGGTGTCAGGAAGCCAGTCTAAGGCCTTCATTACAACCCTGGCGGTCGGTGTTAAAGCGGCGGTAATACTGCCAACAGGTCAGTGGTAAAAACATGGAATCACGACCACGGCGGAAACCGCTCACACAGACAGCCACTTTAACACTCCGACTGCCACATAGGTAGCAACAAACACGCGGCCGTAACCGCCAACAGACAGGCGAAAGTCAATGTACCATCCACCACATTACAACCCGCCCATCCGCCAGATTTTCTGGGGCAGTACCAACGCCATCAAAAGCACGGCGGAAACAGTACACAGAAGGGAAACTACTCACCTGTGAACACCCATGGAAGAACTAGGACGCCATGGAGCCCGAACAACAGGTGTTACCCATGTTGGTGTATCTTCTCATCTACCAGGAGTACGAACGGCAGCGGCCGCGACCACAGTGAGTACTGCACCTAGCACACAGAGAAGGGGGAGGAAAAAGAGAGTGACACACAGACGCAACATGCAACACCCCCACCTCCACCCTCACCCCAACACCATACACACAAACACATGCATCAACATTACATATACACCCCCTAACCCTCTGGAAGAACGCAAGGACAAAAGGAATTGAGTCAAATAAGTGTCATATTAGAAATAGTGAGATATACGTTACAAATTAAAAAACAGTATTTACAATGTATACAATATGTAAATAAGGCGGTACATTGTCCACTCAAAATGTCCGTGGGCCACAGGGCCATATCACATAGGCCAAGTCCACACTTGACTCCTGCCTCAATATGGAGAGAACACTGCAGGGGCATCAGGCCGAAAACACACAGGCACCTCAGGAGGACAGGAAAGGGAGCACCTCAGCCAGAAGATGGGACAACGCCACTGCTCCTGGAGGGGGGTCCATGCCCCCAGCGATGTCCTGTGGAGTGCAAGGCCACAGTCTCTCAAGTATCTCAAGTGGGTGGTTTGCCCACTGCCTGGTCCTGGAGAGTTCAAAGCCACAGTCTCTCAAGTCTCTCAAGTGGGTGGTTTGCCCGCTGCCAGGTCCTGAGGAGTTCAAAGCCACAGTCTCTCAAGTCTGTCAAGTGGGTGGTTTGCCCGCTGCCTGGTCCTGTGGAGTTCAAAGCCACAGTCTCTCAAGGTTCTCAAGTGGGTGCTTTGCCCACTGCTTGCTCCTGGGGAGTGCAAAGCCACATTCTCTCAAGTGGATGCCTTTCTCCACTGGTTCTGGAGGGGGCTTTGTGCCCGGTGTGCTTCATTCTGCCAAGGATAGGGTGAGTGGATGCATTTCTCCACTGGCTCTGGAGGGGGCTTTTTGGCCAGTGTGCTTCATCCTGCCAAGGATAGGGTGAGTGGATGGCTTTCTCCACTGGTTCTGGAGGGGGCTTTGTGTCCAGTGTGCTTCATCCTGCCAAGGATAGGGTGAGTGGATGCCTTCTTCCACTTGTTCTGCAGGGGGCTCTGTGCCCAGTGTGCTTCCTCCTGCCAAGGATAGGGTGAGTGGATGCATTTCTCCACTGATTCTGGTGGGGGCTCTGTGCCCAGTGTGCCTCATCCTGCCAAGGATAGGGTGAGTGGATGCATGTTTCCACTGATTATGGTGGGGGCTCTGTGCCCAGTGATGCAACACTTAGGGTGTGGCAGTTCACAGTCTCTCACCTGGGTGTCTGAGCCACGAGATTGGGTGTCTGAGCCACGAGATTTGCAGTGCCCAGGATGCATGATAGTCCATGGAGGCAAGGCTAGAGTCCATCTGGGGGCGGCTACGGCTGAACAGTGGTGGTAGTCCCGGTACTGGTAGGGGTGCTGCCAGTTGTGGAGGGAGGCTCCAGCACCTCTCCTGCAGCCTCGAACGGCTGCCCACTGGGGCTGCTGGCAGTGGTGTTACTGTCAGCGGTGCAGGTGGCGGTGCTTGCGGCAGGGCTTGCGACAGTGTAGGTGGCAATGCTGCCCGGGGTGCAGGTGCAGGTGCTGCCAGTGGTGGGGGGAGGCTCCAGCCCTTCTACTGCAGCCTCAGACGGCTGCCCACTGGGGCTGCTGCTGCTGACAGTAGTGGTGCTTGCGGCGGTGCAGGTGGCGGTGCAGGTGGCAGTGCTAGCGGCAGGGCTGCTGGCGGTGGTGGCCGTGGTGCAGGTGGCGGTGCTGGCGGTTGTCCTGGTAGCCACCAGGCCTTCACCTGCAGCCTCTGCTCCACCGCCAGATGATGCTAATGCACACAAGGACAGGGTGACAAAACAAAAAGGGGGGGAGAGACAGAGGATACACTTGGTCAATGCCAGCAACAACACTACCGTTGGCGTACACAACTCACAGCCCTATGCATTATTCCATGCACTACCAGTTACAATGCTAATCATCAGCCCATGGGGTACAATGGCTAACGCCCTGAGCTGCACACCTGAAACAAACAGGGCCCTGACCAGTAGTAGATGCCCACTAACACTATTGGGGTTGGAGTGCTTCAGAGCTTGCCCAACAAGGGACCTACCCTGCCATGTTCGCCCTGGCCTGGGGACACCCACAGTCCACATCCCCACCCAGGTAAAACCTTAACGCGCACAAAGTAATGAATCTAAATTTGTACTCACCCCCTTGTGGCTGATGTGATGCCCTCAAGCGCCCATCCAACTCCGGATAGGCCACCGCCAGGATGCGGAACATCAGGGGGTCAGGGTACGATGGACACCCCTTCTGTCGTCTTCCATGCCCAGCGGCGCAGGTCCTCCCACCGTTTGCAGCAGTGAGTGCTCCGCCTGTCAAAGACCCCCAGGGTCTGCACCTCCTTGGCAATGGCACGGCAACTACCCTTTTTCTGATGGCCGCTGACCTGCAGGAAAAATACAGCAGACAAAGGAATTAGTTAATCGACCAGTCCGTCACACTCATGGCCCACCAGATCCCTCCCATCCCCTGACGCAGATAGATTGACCACAATACATGCAGCACTCTGGCCAGGACGCCTCAGCCCCCCCTACATGTTGCTTACACACACAGCACTCTATACATTCATGGCCCACGCATCATGCTCACAGTGTACTCACCTGTTTGTCTGGAGGACCGTAGATTAACGTGTACTGGGGTAGGACCCCAACCACCAGTATCTCCAACTCCTCTGAGGTGAGGGCAGGGGCCCTTTCCCCAGACACATAAACCATTGTCACTTCCAGACACAGGTCACAGCAGCACTTGCAGTGTAGGTCCTCTCCTGTTCAGGGAACCAAGTGAGTGAAGAGATAGAAAATGGTGGTCACGTCCGCGGCAGTGCGTACTGTCACCGCCGGCGTACATCGCCATTGGCTCGTGGAACCCATAGGGCCCAATGATAACCAATGCAAAGTTGTTCAGCGGTCCTCGACCGCCTACCGCAATGGCTCACAATGCCAGCGGAATTACCTCATTTCCACTTGTCCCTCCTACAGGGTCTTGCAGCCGCCATTTCAGGGGGGCACAGGCCATGGCACCTAAATGCGTCACAGCAGACAGTGGCACAGCAACTGACTCTTGGATTCACATACTGGTTCTATAAATGTAGAAATGCATCATTATTGTAATAGGTGTGTGATTATGACCCTCTGCTCACCGTTTTCCTCCCTAGGATTCAACCGCTGAGGATAAATATGAGATGGAGACATCCTCCAGTGTACAGACCCCTGGTGGACCTTGCGACAATGGAGTACATACACTTTATACTAACATACAGACTTGATCGGGCCACAATCCAAGAACTGTGTGCCCAATTGGAGCCAGACCTGATGTCAGCTATCCGCCAGCCCACAGGTATCCCCCCTCTAGTGCAGGTCCTGTCAGTGCTCCATTTCCTGGCAAGTGGTTCCTTCCAAACAATAATGGCCATGGCATCAGGGATGTCTCAGCCAATGTTCGCCAACGTGTTGACCAGAGTATTGTCAGCCCTGCTTGAAAACACATGCACAGCTACATTGTATTCCCCCAAGTGGAGGAATTGGCCACAGTGAAAGCTGAATTTTATGCCCTGGGACATATCCCCAACATCATTGGTGCCATTGATGGTACAAATGTATCATTTGTCCCCCTCCCGGAGAAATGAACAAGTGTTCAAGAATAGAAAAAGCTTTCACTTTATGAATGTGCAGATGGTGTGTTTAGCGGACCAGTACATCTCCCATGTGAATGCCAAGTATCCTGGCTCTGTGCATGATGCCTTTATCTTGAGGAATAGCAGCATCCCATATGTGATGGGCCAACTCCAGAGGCACTGGGTGTGGCTAATAGGTGAGCCCAAGGTCCCCACCCAGTAAATGTTGGTGTCTGGGTATGGGATTGTCCCTTAGGGTTAGTGTGTGTCTAACAGTTGTCCCTCGATATTTGCAGGTGACTCTGGTTACCCCAACCTCTCATGGCTACTGACTCCAGTGAGGAATGGCAGGATAAGGGCAGAGGAACGTTACAATGAGGCACATGGGCGAACAAGGAGGATAATTGAGAAAACTTTCGGCCTCCTGAAGGCCAGGTTTCAGTGCTTCCATCTGACAGGTGGATCCCTGTACTACTCACTGAAGAAGGTCTGCCAAATCATTGTGGCATGTTGCACAACCTTGCCTTGGGATGCCAGGTGCCTTTTCTGCAGGAGGATGAGCCTGGAGATGGTCTTGTGGCAGCGGTGGAGCCTGTGGACAGTGAGGAAGAGGAGGCAGAGGAAGAGGATGTGGACAACAGAAGGAAGTAATATCAGACAGCAGTACTTCCAGTGACACACAGGTAAGGCACTATAACTTCAGCTTCCATTGCAGTTTTGTGTTTGACAATGAACATGGCAGCCAGATTTCCCCATTTCTATGGCCATTTACTGTACCCTTTGGCATCTCTATTTTCAGATCTCTGTGGCCCACTCTGGCTCCTGGCATGTTTACTGCTGCCCTCTAAAGGTCATACCAATGTATATAGAACTGTACATATGACTTGCAATGTTTTCAGAATGTTTTACTAATACATATTTCAATCATTTGACCAACTACAGATTTGAATTTATTCCAAGGGTGTTTATTTAAGTGTTCATATGTAGAGGGGGATGTGCAATGGGCTGGGGTGATGGTGGAGGAATGTCCAGTTAGAGTCCAATCTCTTGGTATCACAGGTGCATTGTCCAATGGGGCATAGGAAGGGGAGTAATGGCAGTTCAAGGTGGAGAGGGTGACAGAGTGGGACAGAAGGGTGACAATCAGGAGAGTCTTATTTCCTGGCGGGGGTCTTGGCAATGTTCTCTGGCTTCTGCCTGGATCGCAGGGACCATTTGCAGGGTGGTTCTCCTTCTGTAGGGGGTGGGATGCTGGTGGCCTGTTGTTCCTGTGACAGTGCCTCCTATCCACTAGTGCCAGCGGAGGTGGAGGGCTGTTCTTCGGTGTCGCTAGTGTCAGGGGCCCGTTGGTGTGCTACTGCCTCCCTCACAGTGTTGGCCATGTCAGCAGGCACCCCTGCAATGGTGACCAGGATGTTAAAGATGTGTTTGAGGTCCTCCCAGATCCCCAGGTACTGTCCCTCCTGCAGCCGCTGGGTCTCCTGCAACTAGGCCAGGTTTCTGGCCCATCGTCTCCTGGGAATGGTGGTATGCTCTCAGGATGTTGGTGAGTGCCTCCTGGAGAGTGGGTTCCCTCGGCCTGTCCTCCCCCTGTCACACAGCAGCCCTCCCAGCTTCCCTGTTGTCCTGTGCCTCTGTCCCCTAAACCGTGTGCCCACTGCCACTGACCCCAGGTTCCTGATCGTCCTGTGTTTGTGGGGTTGCCTGGGGTCCCTGTAGTGGTGAACACACTGCTGATTGACATGTCTTGGGGAGAGTGGCATGGGCCCGCTGGGTGGGTGTGGTGGTGTTTCCTGAGGGGGTAGGCTCTGTGGTGATAGGGGACTGTGGCAGGGTAACCGACTGTCCAGAGGTCCCTGATGGGCCAGGTTGGTCATCGTGATTCAGGCTTGCAGAGCTGCTATCATCACTCTGGGCCTCCTCTGATGGGGGACTGGATGTTGCTGGCAACTCCTCTCCGGTGACGTTGAGTAGGGGTCCTGTGGGGATGAAAATGCAGTGTTATTGTATCTGCGTGTGCCATCTTGTGCATGGGTGTGTTTCCCTGTATGGCTGTGATTGCCCTGTCAGCTTTGCCTTGTGCATGTGGTGGTTTTGTGGGCTAGGTGATTCTCTCTAATGGGCATGCTGTGGTGATGGGTGTCCATGCAGGTCTGTGATGGGGGTCCATGGATTGTTGTGGCATGCAGGGCTTGGTATTGGGATGAGTGGGTTGTGATAGTGGGGTATATGTGAGGTGGTGGAGTGATGGGGGTGAGGGTAGGGGTAGGAGTTTGTGATGGCATGAAGGTAGGATGGGGGATATAGTGGTAAAGGTTTGACTTACCAGAGTCCAGTCCCCCTGCTACTCCTGCGAGGTCCTCAGGATGCATGACCACCAAGACTTGCTCCTCCCATGTTGTTAGTTGTGGGGGAGGAGGTGGCGGTCCACTGCCAGTCCTCTGTATGGTTACCTGGTGTCTTGCAACCAAAGAATGCACCTTCCCCCATAGGTCGTTTCACCTCTTCCTGATGTCATCCCTTGTTCTGGGGTGGTGTCTCATGGCATTGACCCTGTCCACGATTCTCCGCCATAGCTCCATCTTCCTAGCAATGAACGTCTGCTCTACCTGTGATCCGAATAGCTGTGACTCTACCCAGATGATTTCCTCCACCATGACCCTTAGCTCCTCCTCTGAAAACCTGGGGTGTCTTTGGGGTGCCATGGATGTGGTATGAGTGATATACAGTATGTGAGAATGTGTGGGGTGATGTGTTGTGGTGTGTGCTGTGAGGTGCGTGGATGGTGTATGGGTGATGGTGTTCTGTGGCTCAGATTGAGTGGGTGCTCCTGGCTTGTGTCTCTCTCTGTTGGCAATTTTTTTTTTTCATTAAAAAGGGTTGTGGGTAATGTGGGTGTGTGTTTTATAGTGTTGTGCGTGTGTGGTGTGTGTATGTGTGTCAGCTGTGTGTAGTTTAAATTGTCCAATGTGGTGGTGTTTTGTGAGTGTGTTTGTATTTTGAGTGCTGCAGTGTGTACCGTCAATGGTTTACCACGGTTGAAAGACCGCAGCGGTGATTCGTGGGTCCTGCTACTGTGGCCGTATTCCTGTTGGCTTAACAGTGTGGGTTTTGGTACCACAAATTTATCACTGACCTTTGGTCTGGCGGACTTGTGTGGGTGTCTGTATAGTGGCGGATTTCTATGTGTGGGTCATAATACCTATAGCAGTATACCGCCGCGGTCACGGTATGTTGGCGGCTGTCAGCCCGGCGGTAGGCAGCATTTACCGTCAGGGTTGTAATAAGGGCCTAAGTGTACAGGTTATCTTCCTTTGCAGAATGTAGGTCGCATCTCAGACAAAGTTCTCAATTTTTTCATGATGATCTGCAGTGAATTGCTCCTACCAATGGGTGTACCATGGACATTGTTTACATAATAAAACACTTAACTTATCACACTGTGACAGAGGTTCAGAACAGCTCCTTTGTTTCCTCTAGCATAAACGGTTTGTCTCTTAATGAGCACAGAAAGAGAAACAAAGGAATTGCATTCTAACTGTACTGTATATCCTTGGATTGAATGTGCAGACTACAGGGCAACAATGCCTACTAAGAAAAAATGTGTGTAAAGCACATTCTCATGTTAGTGGCAAACTATGTGAAAATACACCATTATAAAAAGATGCCACGCTAAAAATGAAAATCTAAAAAGAAGACCTAGTGCAGGCCATGCAACACATGGGCCTGGACACAAGGAGCACCCTCTACTTTAGTCACCAAGGCTCAAGTGCAGACCAAAAAAACTCTCTTCTCTAAACTTGGCATTCAAAACTAGGTCATCCACAAGCTCTTAAAATGATTTTAAAAAACATATAGCACAGCAGCCGTGAGACTGTGAAAAGTAGATTAAAAATACACCCAAGTCCTTTTACAGGGCAGGCTAGACTCCAGACAATAAAACAACAACATATTAAAATGATTATCAAATCTAAACAAAACTCAAACAAATAAGGACATTGTGAAAATGTATATTATACCCTTATGGCTTCATCAACTCAAAAATGTGCAAATATTATCCCTTAAAAAGATGTAACCCCAGAACGTCCACTACTCCAAACTCCATCCCATTGAACAACAAATACAAACATAAAAAGTAATAAAAAGTACTGGAACTTGAATGCTCAGTTGTGGTAAAACTTAAGCTACAACATGTATTTTCAAGTTGTTTTTCCAATCACTTTCATTAAAATAACTGCCACTGCCATTCAGAATTGTAGTTTTTCTCCCACAAAATTACCCTGATGGCCACTCATCAAAAAATCAACCTTAAAGGTTTGTGGATCGCCTGTGTGAAAGAACGTCTGCTTGCTTTGGGAAGACATATGTTACGTTTGTGCTGCTCATGTGTATGTGCTTCTCGCATCACAATTATTCCCCAAATAGGATTTTCATTACGCAATGTGGTATAGTTGTGTAATCCGAGTAATTATGCATATATTTTGTTATGCGGTTACCAAAATGACACCAATTATGCTGCCATAATTAAATTTTCACTTACGTCTATTTAAAACATTATGCTGGGAGCACTGTATAATAGAACTATATAATAGAACTGTATAATAGAACACTGTGTAATAGTCCTTTAGTGCTAGAACCCAAAGAGTTTTTGTTTATTTTACATTTTTTTCCTTACATATTTCCTATTACTATATTGTGCTTGTGGTCTGGTTGCAGTAGTCTGAAGGTCATTATTATTTTTTAATTAACACAATTAATTTATTAAATCACAGCTCATATATATTTTTTTTTTTTCTACATGTTCTTTCACATGGATTGACCCTCCTAGGGCCTAGTTATTATAATTTCTAAATAATGTAATCACTTTTTGCCATCTTCCATCTCAATCCCACCAAGATATTATGGGCCCTGGAGGGACATCAGGAATGTATGTAATATTTTTTATAATGTTTTGTCACATGTTCTTCCCTATTGGACCCTTGCACCATGGTTATTACTATTTTTAGTTTAACCATTTTTTTCTAGCTTTCCTGTGGCTCCCATAAGAGATCCATGGACACTGGAGAGAAAACAAGGGCCTAACATTAGCCATCTAGGCTGTAGTCAAAATCCAAATTCTACACTGCCAGTTGAAGGAGGACCACTTTAGTAAAATTTCTCAATGATTTGGTAAGTCAGCCAGGATTAAAACATCTTCCACTGTGTAATACGACTTCATAATAAAGAGGTGCCCAGCTAGAAGGATATTGTGCACCTGAATAAATAAGAATTTCACACCAAATAACCACATTTACTTACATGTGTAGTTGATTGTTGCTAAATATTTAAACAAAACTTTCCAGTCCTATAGGTTTTCTGATCTTGCCATACCATACATGAACATATGTACAAGTTCAGCATACAGTAAAATTTATGGGCACACACTTTCCCCTTCTAGGTTTTCTGCCTAGCGTACTTGTGCTTCATTCCATATTTTTCTCTCATAATTTTTCTTACTTAGCATCCTATGGTATTTTATAAGGGAACTTTGCAAACTTGTAATGTGAACTCTTTTGTAAAATTTGGACCTTTGGGCCTTAGTACTCACAACGTCCTTAAAATCTTTTTTTCATTTTGTATGTGAAAAAGAGAAATGAAATCATGTGGCTAAATGCAACAATTGCATTTAATTTGTTGATAAAATATGAAAGAAAACTGGAACATAAAGATCATTCATAAAAGGAATTTGTTTTGTGTAAACAATGAATATTGGTTTTAAGGTAAAAAATCTTATACCTGGAGGTTTTTCCACTTCTTCTTGCCTCCACTTAACCTTTGTGCTCAAGGTCCTCCTCATAAAGGGGATTGTCTTGCTCCTTGAGATGTTGTATCTCTGATCTCAAATAGCTATGGGTGGGGTCATTTTTTGAGGGTTTGTGGGTAGGAGTTGATAGGTGTGAAGGTGGTATGAGGACTGATCGACTGGGTGGGTGAAGTGGTTGCTTGGGAGCTTTCGGGTGCTGGTATGATGTGATGCTTTGGGTTGGTTGTGGGTGTAGGGGGAGTGGGTTCAGGTTTGTGGAGGTTGTGGTTTGGTATGAGTGTTGGAGTTTTTTTTTTCAGTCTGTGCTTATGAGTTAATCATGGGTTAGCTTGGCACAAATGTGATGATTACTCTGTCACACATCCTAGTAAAGCATGTTATACCATGCCTCTAGCTTTTTCAGCAGATATAATGCCAACCATCACAGTTGTGAGGAAGAATTCTGTTCACAGCAATTAAAGTTAAAGTGTAAACATACAATTTTAATACTCATGTGTCACCCCTATGCTAGCCCCTCTAAGACCAGAGGGTAGGGTGCATGGTACATTAAAAGTATTGCCTAAATACTTATTTAAACATGCCCTACTATTGAAAATAACCTACAAGCTATTTTCAGTAATGTAAGCCTTGCACTCCTATAGAGTAACACTGATAACACTAGTTTACTTTATTATTCCTACTTATGGTTAAATTCAATTTGCGAAATGATACAAATATGCTTCTTCCACTCTTTTAACAATATTTTAACATCCTCTTTAATGTAAAGGTTTGATTTCAACTTTGAACTTTGAAGTTGGACCATAACTCTTTTGGAAAAGAGACATATGTCAAAACATTCTGGAGCCTGACTGAAACGTTCCAGCTTCACCTCTCTCGAACTTGAATGTGTATTAGGACCAGACAGCAGACAACAGGACCTGGTTGTAGAAAGGAGTTACCAATCCATAAATTATGGGTGGGGCAAAGTTGTAGCATACCCCACTTGTAATTAAAATGGCATTGTTCCTTGTACACACAAAGTAACCTATGTAACTACAGGGACACCAAACGTCACAGAGGAAAATTATTTAAAACATTTTCTATCTTCTATGCTGCTTAGGGAACTTCACACATGTCCTTCAGCCTGCCCAGCTGACACATTTCAACTTTACTCGCACTGGATTCTTCTGTAGCCTTAGCCGTAGTAAGTGTTAGCCCCCAAAGAGGTGCAACCCTTGTCCTGGACCCTTGGGGCCTGATTCACAAAGGTAAACTTAGACTTTTGGTCTAGTCTTAAACCAAATGTCTACACTTATGACTTTGGGAATTCACAAAGGGCATTTATGAGTACTGTCTTTAGGTCCACACTCAGGGCAGAGCCTCTGCATTTTGTGAATCAGGCCCTTCGTGAAGGGCAAGGAGCAAACTATTTGGTACAAAACAGAAAGTGGACACTTAAAAAAATTACTGGGGACCAGAACCAAGCTGCAGAGTCTAACCACAAAGTAACATCGCTGGTGGAATAGGCTTTCTGGCAGCTGCAACTTTGTTATTCTCCCCAGCAATAAGTCCTATTCAGCAGGATCTTAAAGCTAAGGTTTCTGGACTCATGGAGTTCTCTTTGGATACAACCTGCAGATCCATCACGCTGAAGGAATAAAATTACCAAAAAAATGATTAAGTCCAAAGGTAACTTTTGTGGATCCCAATCTGGTACCTGCATTTCACGCGCACTCCATTGCAGACTGCTGTAGTTTGTGACTTTGCTGCAATCGATTGCTGTGCTTTATGTTATGCTTTGAAAAGTTACAAAATATATAACTCTAGTTATTATTATTGTATCTTTATCATTTTGGTGTCATTTTATTTTTACATTTGTTAACTCATTTTCACATTTTTGGGGGCTTTTCTCTGGGGTTATGTTCTCACTTTATTACTGTTTGATTGATTCAAATATTTAACAGTTGGCCTCTAAGTTAAGACTCACTGATGTTGTGCCAAGTAACCAGAGGTTAAGCATAGGTTACTTTAGTGACTTTGGTGGTTCACCTCAACAAGGATTGTGATTATTTTTTATGTTAGTTCTCACCACTTTCAATCAGTAATCCAATAGTCCAAAACTATGGAACTCTCTCCCAGTTAGGATTGCAATATCCAAGAAGAAGTCAGTTTTAGGAAGCAGCTAAAAGCATGGTTGTCTGTGAAATAGACCACCTGGATTTAGCCTTATAGATGGTTCCACAGATTATTGCTACTCTTCGGGCTGTTTTAACACTGAGAAGCCCTTGGGTAGTCATGCACTCAATAAATCACATATAATAGAATAGAATAGAATAGAATAGAATAGAATGGAATAGAATAGAATACATAACAGCACCCTATATGTTTTTAATGGGGTACATATTGCTTTGATATTACTCCATGACCAAACTAAGTTTGCCAAAATCAGAAGAATTACTATTCTAGCAGTGTGCAAGTAGCTAGTCTGTATTCTGGAATGGGATATCCTGCGTGTATAAGCAAGATTTCAGTATCCACCTATGACTCCTTAGTGCTACACAATAGCAGCATATGACAGCAGATGACACAACTTTTAAATAGGATGGAGAGGCTTGTTAGTAAGTGCTGTGATCATACATTGTAAAGAAAAAAAATCATTTAGGTCCCTTAAGAGTTAGCAAAGAATATAGGCCCTCATTATGACATTGGCGGTGAAACCCACTTACCGCCACGCTGACTGCCGCCAACATACCGCAGCGGCAGATATCCATTCACCATATTATGACACACACACACCAATCTGTCATTATTCAGCCACATACACAAGTCTGCCACACTAAAGGTCAGTGATAAACTGGCGGTATCAACACCCAAACGGTTATGCCAACAGAACAACGCCCATCACATCATGACCCATGAATCACCTCGGCGGACATTCAATGGGGGTAAACCATTGGGGAACATACTGTTGCGCGCAATATGCACATACACAAACAAAACAGCACCACATTGGACAATTCAAACTACACACACCTGACACCCATACACACACCACAACCACACACCCACACCACTATAAAACACACACCCACAGTACCCACAACTCTTTACGACTACAAACAATTGCAATGAAACAGACACCACGACCACACTCAATACCAGAGCCACACACCGCCATCACCTATACATCACCCACGTACTTTACAACACACACCCCAACACATCACCCTACACACCCTCACCCACACTACTAACACAACACCCATGGCACCACAAAGACACCCCCGATTCTCAGAGGAGGAGCTAAGGGTCATGGTGGAGGAAATCATCAGGGTAGAGCCTCGGCTATTTGGAGCACAGGTGCAGTAGATATCCATTTCTAGGGAGATGGAGCTATGGCGGAGGATCATGGACAGGGTCAACACCGTGGGACAGTACCCCAGAACAAGGGATGATATCAGAAAGAGGTGGAACAACCTACGGGGGAGGGTACGTTCCATAGCAGCAAGACACCAGCTCGCAGTACAGAGGACTGGCGGTGGACCCCCAGCTCTTCCCCACGACTATCAACATGGGAGAAGCAAGTCTTGGTAATCATGCATCCTGGGTGCCTGGCCGGAGTAGGAGGAGGACTGGACTCTGGTAAGTCAACTCTATACTACTACAACCCCCCTACCTGCATGTCATCACATACCTCCATCCCACTCTTACTCCCATCATTCCACCACTTCCCACACACCCGACCATCAGATATCACCCATCCTGATGCCAAGCCCTGCATGCACCACCAATGCATGGACATCCCTCACAGCCCTGCATGGACACCTATCACTAAAGCATGAACACTAGAGAGAATCAGCTAGCCCACCACATACCACCTCACACAAGTGAAAGCTGCCACGGCAAATATAACAATAGAGGGCCACCCACTGATGCACAATATGTCATACACTGAAACAATAACACTCCATTTACATCCCAACAGGTATTCCAGCCAATGTCAGTGGAGAAGAGGTGCCAGCAATTTCCAGTCCTCCCACAGAAGAGGACCACAGTGATGACAGCAACTCTGGTCGCCTGGATCTGGATGACTAACCTGGCCCATCAGGGACCTCCGGATAATCGGTTACCCAGGCACACCACCACAGAGCCAATCAGGGACCTGTGATCAGTGGCAGTGGGCACATGGTTCAGGGGACAGAGGAACAGGACAACAGGGAAACTGGGAGGACTGCTGTGCGCCAGGGGGAGGATAAGCCCAGGGAACGGACTCTCCAGGATGCACTCACCGAGATCCTGGGAGCATACCAACATTCCCAGGATATGCTGGGCCAGATCCTGGCCAATGTGCAGGAGAACTGGCGGCTGCAGGTGGGACAGTACCAGAGGATCAGGGAGGATTTGCAGGCCATTTACATCATCCTGGTCTTCATTGCAGGGGTGTGGGCAGACATGGCCAACATTATGAGGGAGGCAGTCTTTCAACAGTGGGCCCCTGCCACTAGCCAGACATCTGAACTGCCCTCCACCTCCACTGCTGCTAGTGGACAGGAGGCCCTGCCACAGGACCAACAGGCCACCAGCACCCCTCCCCCTGCAGAAGAAGAACCACCCCACAAACTTTCCCTGCAATCCAGGCAGAAACCAGAGACTATTGCCAAGACCCCCACCAGGAAATGAGACTCTCCTGATTGTCACACTTGTGTCCCACTCTGTCACCCTGTCCACCTTGAACTGCCATTGCTCCCCTTCCTATGTCCCCATGGACAACACATCTGTGCTACAAATAGACTGGAACTCTACCCTGGACTTTCCTCCATCCCAATGCACTTGCCCCACTCCTCATCACTTCAATAAATACCCTTTGAACAAATACAAGTATGGAGTATGTCAAATGATTTAAGTATGTATTTGTTTAACCACTTCAACTGTACAGTAATGTTCACATAGGATAGACCTGTAGTTGGCTGCGGTTATCACACCAGGAGTGATAGTGGGGCACCAACATCTGCAAAAGGAGTTGCCAAAGGGTACAGTGAGTGGGCATAAAAGTGGGAAATTACAGCCTGCCAGTGACAATGTTAAACACTTTGAGCACGATGCATAGGGTTTGAATGCATGCAGTGGTATGTGTGAAGGCCTCATGTAAGGTGGGTGGAGGATGGCCCCTGGGCGGCAGACAGCTTGTGTGCTGGGCCCTGTGTGTGCAAATGGCGATGTGAAGGGGTATGATGGGCCATGAGTGTAACAGGCAGGACGGTCTGACTAATACCTTTCCCTGTGTGTATTTTTATGCAGGTCATCACCCATCAAAATAAGGATATATGGTGTGCCATCGCCAAGGACGTGCGGACCCTGGGGGTCAACAGCAGGTGGAGCACCCACTGTCAGAAACGGTGGGAGGACCTGAGACATTGGGGGACGGAAGACGGCAGAGGACCAGCTGGGGATGGCCTCCCAACGAGGAAGGGTTGCCCATCGAACCCTGACCCCCTGATGGCCCACATACTGGCAGTGGCCTATCCAGAGCTGGATGGGTGATTGAGGGCATCACAGCAGCCACAAGGGGGTGAGTACAGTTCCCATCATTACAACTTACGCATAGTAAGGGGGTACCCGGGTGGGGGATGTGTGTCAGTGGGTGCCCTTAGGCCAGGCCTGACATTACAGTGTAGGTCCCATATTGGCCAGGGTTCTGGAGTGATATTCCTGCTACCTAGCTTGTAGGCATCCACTACTGGGCAGGGCTGTGTGGGTCGCTGGTGTGCTGCAGTTGGTGGTATGTGTCCCTGCCCATGCCCTGGCGGCTAGCATTATTACTGGTAGTGCATTGCATAGTGCGTAGGCCTGTACCCTGTGTGTGAGTGTGCTGTGTACACCAACGGTGGTGTTAGTGCAGCCACTGACCAAGTGTATCCTTTGTCTCTTCCCCCACCTTTTTGTTTTGTCACCCTGTCCTTATATGCATTAGCATCATCTGGCGGAGGAGCAGAGGCACCAGCCACGGAGGGAGCTGCATCTCACAGGACCCAGGAGGCAGAGTCCACCAACGGTAAGGGCACCAGTGGGACGGAGGGCGAGGGGAGCACCACGATGGAAACTGCAAGGGATAGTTCAGACACAGATTCCTCCTCCGTTGGAAGCTCACTGGTGGTGGAAGACCATACCAGCATCGCCCTCCCAGCAACCCCTCATTGAGGTGCCTGTGCCCACTCACCCAGGAGGGTGGGCATCTCCTTCGCCCAAGGCACCTCAGGCCCTGCACCACTTAGCCCTGCTGCCCTGAGTGAGGAGGCTATTGACCTCCTGAGATCCATCTCCATAGGGCAGTCAACCATTTTGAATGCCATCCAGGGGCTGGCAGCCCAAATTCAACAGACAAATGCATTTCTAGAGGGCATTCACACTGGCTTGGTGGCCCAACAGCGATCAATCCAGGCTCTGGGCTCCTCTCTGATGGCAGCCATTGTCCCTGTTTACACCCTCTCCCCTCCATCTTCCTCTTTCCAGTCCCATTCTCCTCAACCCCAACCTATCCCAAGCACACAGGCAGACGTGCATGTACACAGGACAACACACAAGAGTGGCACAGTCAAACACAAGCACCACACATCATCCCACAGGCACTCACACAAACACCATCCAAATGCAGAAATACCAACATCCATTGCCTCTACTGGGTCCCTCCTCCTCCTCCTCCACCTCCATCCCAGTTGCATCTACACTCATACCTGCATGCACTACATCCTCATCCACTACCAGCATCACCACCACACCTAGCAGAACGCACACCTCACTGGAAGACACATCTACAATAGCCATGCACACGTCCCCTGTGTCCTCTCCGACTGTGTCTGTACCTCCCCCTACCAAGGTACACAAACGCAAGCAGTCAGAGACCCAACAGCCATTCACCTTACAACAGCATCCAGCCCATGCACCTGCACCCAAACACAGCAGACAGACACCACCTACAACCACTCCCTCATCCTCCACTTCCAAACCTTCTCCCTCTTCCCACCCCAATGTCCCTAAGCAGCTTTTCCTCTCCACCATTGACCTCTTCCCTACCCCTCCCTGCCATCCTTCACATCTGGCCAGGGTGGCAATAACCAAGGAAAGCACCTCAGCCACCCAGTCCACGGGCCCAGTAGTCTCTACACCCACTTGTGGTAGGAAAGGATCCAGGGTACCAGCCAGCCTCACAGAAAGTGTGCCTGCCCCAGCAGCTGCCCGGAAGGACAAGGAGCTTGCCCCAAGTGCTGCCCTGAAGGGCAAGAAGCCTGCCCCAAGTGCTGCCAGGAAGGGCAAGGGGCCTGCGCAGCAGGCAGGAAAGGACAAGGGGCCTGGTGCAGGGACTCAGTCAGAGCCCCCACCACCAACCATGGCGGTGTAGCCGTCTGGCGCTGCAGGGGATGGGCTGGAGTCTCCCCCCACCACTACCAGCATCAGCAGCAGCACCACCACCAGTGGGAAGCCATCCGAGGCTGCAGGGGATGGGCTGGAGCCTCCCCCCACCAGTACCAGAAGCAGCACCAGCAGCACCACCACCACCAGTGGGCAGCCGTCTGAGGCTGCAGGGGATGGGCTGGATCCTCCCCCCACCACTACCAGCAGCAGCAGTGGGCAGCCGTCCGAGGCTGCAGGGGATGGGCTGGAGCATCCCCCCACCACTACCAGCAGCAGCACCAACACCAGCAGTGGGCAGCCGTCCGAGGCTGCAGGGGATGGGCTGGAGCCTCCCCCCACCACCACCACCAGCAGCACCACCACCACTGAGCAGCCGTCACCACTGGCGGACAGTCTGTAGTCCTGCCTCCATGGGCTGTTGTGTGGCCTGCCCCCTGCAAATCCTGTGGGAATGACACCCAGCTGAGAGACTGAGATCTTGCACTCTCCAGGAATCTGAAGCACAGGGCACGATGCCCCCTCCCGAACCAGTGGGTAAGACACCCACTCACCCCATCCTCCCCAGGATCAGAAGCACAGAGCACGATGCCACCTCCAGAACCAGTGGGTATGGCACCCACTCACCCCATTCTCCCCAGGAACAAGAGCACAGGACACAAACACAATTCCCCCTCCAGAACCAGTGGATGAATCACCCACTTGAGAGACTGTGGCCTTACACTCCCCAGGACCAAGCACAGGGCATGTTGCCCCCTCCAGGACCAGTGGTGTTTTTCTATATGCCGGCTGAGGTGCCCCCTGTTCCCCGTCCACCTGAGGTGCCTGCCTATTTTCCAGCTGTTGCCCCTGCAGTGTTCTCTCCGTGTTGCTGCAGGAGACAAGTGGGGCCTTGGACTTTGTCATGTGGCCCTGTGGCCCACGAGCATTGAGGACTGGGCAGTGTCCCTTGAACTGTAAATATGTATATACCATTAGTTGTATTTTTGTATTTCTACTATATTTATATTATTACACTTTCATCTATTCCTGTAGTCCTTGCATCATTCCTGAGGAGTGAAGGGTTAATATGTTGTCTTACTGCATCTGTTTGTGTGTATGGTGTTGGGGTTAAGTGTGTGTAGGTTGCGTGTGTGTGTGTCTCTCTCTTTTTCCTCCAACCCTCCCCCGAGTGCTAGACAGCTGTACTTACTGTGGTCTTCTTCGCCGTCGTTGGTCTTCGTGGTGGAGCAGGACGTAAAAGATCATTGGAAAAATCTGCCACTCTGGCTCCATGGCGCCGTGGTTATTCCTTGTGTCTCCAATGGTGAGTCCTTTCCCTTCTGTGCAGTGTTTCCGAGAGGCTTTTGATGTCATTGGTACCGCCCCGGAAAAGGTGGTGGATTGGGTTGTCTTAATACGGTGGGCGGAACATTGTCTTTTGCCTGGCTGTAGGCTGCTAATGCCGTGGTGGCTGTTGTTTCCACCCTGTCGGTCGGTGTGGTAAAGTGGCTGTCTATCTAAATTACTGCCACTTCATCACCGACCGCCAGGGTTGTAATGAGGGTCATAGTTTGCATGTTTATATTTATTTCATAATTTGTAGGAGACTCTGCATACCCAGGCAGACCATGGTTTTCATCACCTCTGTGACATTCAACAAATGCGGAGGAAACGTCAATGAGGCACATGTCTGAAAAAGTAGGCCTGGAAGCAACTCTTGACGTCCTCAAAGCACGTTTCTGTTGCCTGGATAAGACTGATTGACCTCTCCTCTACTCACCTGAAAAGGACTTACAAATAATGGTTGTATCTTGTATGCTGCACAAAAGTACCCTGAGGCAAAATATCCCTTTCATCCCGTATAATGACTTCAGTGATGATGGCCAGTTGATGTTGGTGACTCACAGCTTGCAGTTGACAGCAGAGAGGAAAAAGGGAGTGACCTCAGACGAGAAGCTATTGACAACTTCTTTGCATTACTGTAAGCTTTGATTAAATTAGTTAACACATTATCTATAGAATGTTTTAACAAATACTTGAAAAACCTCAGAACCTTTATTTTTGTAACACAGAGGCTCTCATTATGACCCTGGCGGTTGGCGGTAATATGGTGGAAAGTACTGCCAACAGGCTGGCGGTACTTTCCACCATATTATGACATTGGTGGTTTGGCTACAACCAAACTGCCAATGTACCACACCGACCGCCACGGCGGTAACGGACGTCACTGTACCACCTGCGGGATTATGACCCCGCCTACTGCCATGGTTTCCTTGGCTTCCTTACTGCCACAAAAAAAATGGTGGTAGGCACTATCAGTGAGAGGGAATCCCTTCCCTGTCACTGATAGAGGTCTTCCCCACTCCCACTCCCACCCCCTCTCCAGATACCCCCATTCTTCCCTTCCTCTCAAAACCTCCCCTACATTCACGCCTCTTCACACACACACACGCATACACACACCCATTCCCACATGCATCCGTGTATGCATACATCCATTCACAAACACATCTGCACACACTTTCATACATACACGCAGACACGCATTCACAGAACACAACATACATGCACTCGCACCTCCTGACATGCACACTCATTCAACACGGAATACACATCCACATACACGTATGCACAAACATTCACACACATCCGCACACACACACACACACACACACAACATCCCCTTCCTCTGTTGGAGCACCCACTTATCTGTGTTCAGGGGGTCCTCTGGCAAGAGACGGCACGGGTGCTGCTGCCGGCAGCAGCATCCACCAGCAGAACACCACCAGGCCGTATTATGGGTCTTAATACGGCTGGCAGCGGTCTACTGTCATGGCAGTGCTGCTGGCAGCAGTGCCACCTTACCGCTATCCGCAGGCATGTCAGTGATTATGAGGGCTTATATAATCTGATTTTAATAGAGCATATTTTGAACAACTGTATGTCTGAGTTGCTGCACCAATACTTGGTTGACTCAAATCTGACCTCTCGACAAGAAATGGGAAAGAAGGCAGGCAAATGGATCACCACTAAGTTGAGCAGAAAAGCTCATATTGGGGGTGACAACAAGAAAAAGGTAACAACAAAGAGTCTTCATCAGGCCCACAAAACTCTTCTGTGGGTGGTTCTAAAACCTCTTCCTCCCATAGTAAAAAGCTTTGGTGCTATGTTTGTAGAAACAAAGCCTTTAGGCCAGGCAGGCGACAGCTCCTGCCCTAAGATTTGCGCCAAACCACCCACCACTACAACCCTCACCTCTACCACTAGTGCCTCTAGTAAGAGCGGTAATGGTGGGTCTTGTAGCAATAGCCAATCCAAGGGTGTAGTTGGGCTCACATTAGGAAGTATAGTGGGGGCTGGTTTAGTCAAAGATGCGATAGAGGTTGTTTTAGTCTCTGATGGGCCAATGACCTTGCCACCCTTGCTGCCTGTCTCCTTAATATGGATAATTACAGACAGCAGCCCTTGATAAATGGTGTTCAGGCAGAAACCTACAGGACACGGGTGCCAGTGTCACCATGGTGACAGAAAAACTGGTGTCCCCTGGGCAACACTTACTTGGTCAACAATAACAAGTGACTGACACCCATAACAATGCTTTGTGATACCCAATGGCAGTTGTTGATTTCAGCTGGGGGGGTTACTGGATTGTTGTGTCCACAGACCTACCCATAGAGTGTCTACTAGGGAACAACTTGGAGACTTCAGCTTGGGCTGAAGTAGAATTGGAGGCCCATGCAGCAATGCTGGTCATCCCAGGGCATATTTTTGCATTGACCAGGGCACAGGCCAAGAAGCAAAAAGAGCAAGGAAACATAGAGCCTGGAACAATGGCCCAAGAACTTTCAAAACCCAAGGGTAGAAAGGGCAAAGTGTTGCCCCTACCCCACTCTGCAGTGATGATTCCCCCTTTGAGGAAGAGGAGTCTACTCTCATGGCAGAACCTACACCTAAGGAGATGAAAGTTGATACAGCTGAGCTCTTAGGTCTAGGGGGCCTTCCAGGGAGAAATTCAGTTTGGCACAGAAAACCTGTCTCACACTGGAGGGGTTGAGACAACACACCGTCCTTCAAGAAGCAGGGGATTTCAGGGGCACCCACAAGGTGTACCAGGAAGACAGCCTCTTATTTTCAGAGCAAAGGGAACCCAAACCTGGTACCACCAGGAGATTGGTAGTACCTAGGCAATATAGTGATTTTTTGTTGGCTTTGGCACATGATATTCCCCTGGTAGGTCACTTAGGGCAAAGCAAAACACTGGAACAGGCTTGTCTCTCACTTTCACTGGCCCCACATGTCAGAAGATACTAAGGAGTTTTGTCACTCCTGTGTCACCTACCAAGCCAGGGCAAGGCAGGAGCACCCCAAAGGCCCCCTTAATTCTACTTGCAGTGGTTGGGATTCCCTTTGAGAGGGTTGGGTGGATATTGTGGGCCCCCTAGACCTGCCCACAGACTCTGGGAACAGATTCATTCTGGTGGTGGTGGACCATGCCACTAGATACCCAGAAGCTATTCCTCCAAGGATCACTACAGCTCCTGCAGTGACAAAGCCCTCCTGGGAATTTTCTTAAGTGTGGGCTTTCCTCAAAAGGTGGTATCAGACCGAGGTCCCAACTTTAATGTCTGCATACCTAAAGGCAATGTGGAAGGAATGTGGTGTTACTTTCAACACACCTTACCACACCCAAACCAATGGTTTGGTAGAGAGATTTAATAAAGCTCTCAAGGGCATGATCATGGGACTATCTGACAAACTCAAAAGGAGATGGGATGTCCTACTGCCATGTCTCCTTTTTGCCTACAGGGAGGTTCCTCAGAAGGGACTGGGCTACAGCCCCTTTGAGCTTCTGGTTGCGTACCCTGTTAGGGGTCCTCTTGCTCTTGTAAGGGAGGGCTGGGAGCAACCCCTCAAGCCCCCTAAACAAGACATAGTGGACTATGTACTTGGCCTCAGGAGCTGCAGAAGTAGTGGCATAACCAGAAGGCTGTTCTGACTGCTTATCAGCCAGTGCAGAAGGAGTGGGTCCTGGAGCCTGTGACCCAGGGCACTCCAAGACATGTGGAGTGGTCCCCACACAACAGTGGAAAAGAAAGGGGAGGTCACCTTGTTGGTGGGCCTAGGCACTCCCAGAAAGAAGACTGGAGGAATCTCCTGGGGCAGTTCTCAGAACTGTTCTCTCTAACACCTGGTCAGACAATATGGTGTGAGCACACCATTGATACAGGTGAAAGTTTGCCCATAAAAAGCAAAATCTAAAGGCAACCTAAGTGCAGGAGATGCTGGATCTGGGAGTCATAGAGCACTCTGATAGCCCCTGGGCTAGCCCAGTGGTGCTAGTCCCAAAACCTCACTCTTAGAATGGGAAAAAGGAAATGAGGTTTTGTGTTGACTATAGAGGGCTCAACACTGTCACAAAGACAGATGCTCATCCTATCCCTAGGGCAAATGAGCTAATAGATACATTGGCATCTGCCAAGTATCTCAGCACATTTGATTTGGCTGCAGGCTACTGGCAAATCAAATTATCAGATGATGATAAACCAAAGACAGTGATGCCCTTTGGTCTGAAAAATGCATCTGCCACATTTCTCAGGCTGGTGAATACAGTCCTCCAAGGATTGGAAGCCTATAGTGCAGATTATCTAGATGATATAGCTGTCTTTAGCTACACCTGGGAGGACTACCTGGTCCACTTTTGAAATGTCTTGGAGGCTCTGCAAAAGACAGGCCTCACTATCAAGGCATCTAAGTGCCAGATAGGACCGGGGAAGGTTGTATATCTGGGCCACCTGGTAGGTGGAAGCCAGATTCAATCACTACAGGGGAAGATCCAAACTATTTTAGATTGGACTCCCCCACTAAGCAAATCCAAGTAGGAGCCTTTTTATGCCTCACTGGGTACTGCAGGAGGTTCATTAAGAACTATGGCTCCATTGTAGCCCCTCTTAATGACCTCACCTCTAAAACGGATGCCAATGATGATTTTATGGACACCTAGCTGTGCGAAAGTGTTTGAGGATCTCAAACAGGCCATGTGCTCTGTATCTGTTTTGAAAAGCCCTGACTACTCCAAGACGTTCATAGTACAAACAGATGCTTCTGAGGTAGGGGATGGGGCAGTTCTATCTCAACTTAACACCGAGGGCCAGGACCAACCTGTAGCTTTTATAAAAAAAAGGTTGACCCCCAGGAAAAAGTGTTGATCAGCTATAGAAAGGGAAGCCTTTGCTGTGGTCTGGGCCCTGAAGAAGTACTCACTTAATTGTTCAGACAGACCACAAGTGCCTTCTATGGTTAAAACAGATAAAAGGAGAAAATCCCAAACTGTTACAGTGGTTTATATCCCTACAGGGAATGGATTACACAGTGGAACATAGACCTGTGAGTAACCACTCCAATCCAGATGGACTCTCCAGATATTTCCACTTAGACAATGAAGACAAATTTGGGCAAAGTTAGCCTTCTTGTCCTTCGTTTGGGGGTGGGGTTGTGCAGGAAAGTACACTCTTTCTTGGGCTGGTTACCCCCATTTTCTGCCTGTCGTCAGTGTGTTTGACTGTGCTCACTGGGATCCTGCTAATCAGGATCCCAGTGATTATGCTCTCTCCCTTCGAACTTGGTAACTTTATTACTTACACCCCACATTTGGCATGTGCACAGAAATGTCCATTTAGGACCCCTGAGCAATAAGGGGGCTATGTGGCCTGATTTGGCTAGCTACATACCTGTTCCATGTCTTGCCACACGCATAGAAACCAGCACTAACAACACTAAGGAACTTTTCAACATTGTTAAGGAATTCTCCAACCAGGCTGCCAGTGAAAACAATAACACACCCTTACAGGAGCTGTGTGACAACCTTGCCCACTTTTTTCATGACAAGCTCTCAACCATATACAGAAACTTCGAACCCCAACCCACATCCATGGACTGTCTTGGCAGATCGCCACCACTGTAGCTGACATGAACCACACACTGACCACTTGGAACATACTCTCCACAGAGATATCACCTCCACCATCAAATTCAACCACTAAGGAGCTTCCACAGACCCATGCCCCCACAACATTATCAACCTTGACAACCAAAGTATCAGCCAGGAACTCACCACCCTCCTCAATACATCTATCACCACTGCAACATTCCCCGATTCCTGGAAACACGTCAAAGTTACACCACTATCCCAAAAACCCTACGCCGACCCCTGTGAACCCAAAAACTACCAGACAATCTCCCTGCTTTCATTCCCAGTGAAGGAACTGGAAAAGATCATCAACAAGCAACTCATGACATACCTAGAGCAGAACCAGCTACCCAACGCCTCCCAATCCGGCTTCCACAGCAATCATAGCACCAAAACTGCCCTGATTTCAACCACTGATGTCATCCAAACCCTCCTCGATCAAGGAGAAACAGCAGTTTTAATCCTCTTTGATCTCTTGGCAGTCTTCAACACTGTATCCCACCACATGCTGATCTAACGACTCCAACACATTGGCATCCAAGGGGACGTGCTCAGATGGATCACTTCCTTCCTCACCAGAAGAACCCAGAGGATCCACTTCCCACCTTTCACCTCTGACCCCAAGGAGATTACCTCAGGTATCCCCCAGGGGTCATCCCTCAGCCCACACTCTTCAATGCATATATGACCCCATTGGCCAACATAATCAGATCCCAAGGTCTCAACCTAATTTCCTAGACGACACCCAACTCATCCTCTTACTCACTGATGAAAACAATGGAACTGTATCAGTATTCTTATATCTGCTCTCTTTGTACTTTTAAGGACACTAACAGTAAATGAGCAGAGAGAGGTAGACGACCCGAGTACTGAAGAAAGGAAGAGTATAGCGGGAAAGGTAAAAAAGGACAATAGATTGAAGTCAGTGTGAAAAGGGAAGAGAAAGGATCAGACTTCAAACTCGAGTTAAAAAAATATAGTGGCAGGACTTGTATAAATATTCTTATACAGCTATGGATATTCCTTCAAAACAATACTTGGGGGGTCAGTGCTTCTATTGCAGAATAAGTCACAACAGTACGTCAGACGCTTTGTAATTTTCATGGGGGTGAGTCCAATGAAGTAGTTCATGCACTATTGAAACTCTTCCAGCTGCATTTATCTGAATAATATGACATCATACTAGCTGAAGATGACTGGCCTTCATTCTTTATTACGGAAGTGCCCCAGATGGAGGAAGTAATAAGGATAGTCTCTTCTCCCATATCACCTGAAGATATCAGGGAAATGTACACTAGTGACTGGGGTTAGATAGGCTTGGGCCTTATACAGGAACTAAGAGGGATAAACGCTCTATTTCCCAGGTTATTCCCCAATGCAGTCAACCTCAAGTACAAGGTCAATACCCTTAAAAGTCTCAGGGAAAGTGTGTTATAAAAGCAGTTTTAGACCAATTGCAAAATCAGAATGGAATAGCACCTTGTCTTTCTCCAGTTAACATGCCCCTTTTTTCCTGTCTCCAAACCAGATGGCTAGGTTAATTTTAGACTATGGGAATTTGAACTCACATATGCAGTACAAAGAACTGTCTGCCCTACAATTGTCTACAATGGGAGCATTGTGAAGCTCTACCTCTCAATAGTCACCCAAATTTCTTGAAGAAGTTTCCTTACTTCCGGAGTGAGGACAGGTAATATCCCTATTTTTCACAAAGTCCACAACAATATCAGAAAAGTTAAATTACAAGTAGCAAGCTGAAATATTTAAAGCATTCATTGAAAATGTGGCTATCCAATGATATGAATATTTGGAAAGGAAATGTTAATGAGAAAAATATTAGAGGAAAAAGAAATAGCAAATTCAAAGCAAAGAGGCCTTATTTTGGCATGCATTACCACTAAAGAATTTTTTTTCTTGAAGAAATCCATCCTGCAGACGACTTGGTTGGGTTTCAAACCATGAAAGACTTTTAAAAAAAATCATCCATAACAAAAGTTCATTTATCATTGTTCAACAACTGGCAATCATAAATTAACATTTCCGATTCTGTTTTAAATGAGCATATCCAAAATGAAACATTGAATTCTTCTCATTTCGCTCCTGAAGGTTTGGAGCTATCGTCCTTTGATTCAAACACATGTTTGCATTGTTTCCTTTCCAACGCCCTGATCCTAAAACTAATCACCCTGGTCCACAATATAGCACACACGTACCTACAGTGGTTAGAATGTAGCAAGCTGTGGTAACAATGGTTAACACATTCCATTTATCCTTAAACCATGGACTTTTCTGAACTTCTTCTGGGACCACATCCCCTCACAAATAACCGATTCATAGTGACAGGGATATATGTCATTTATACTGAACAGAATAAATACTCAAATAATAAGCTTCAGAGAGAATTAGGAAGATAGATTAAGAAAACCTGCAACATTGGCGTGCATCTGCTTTCTAAAAGAGTGTACTTATTAAACCACATCATTTCCTAAACTTTACATCATTTCAAAGGAGATATGAGTCTATTACAATGTGGCCAGGCTCTGTTAGAGCTATTATACATATAAATTGGGTTTTACAAACACTCAGACTAGGTTATGTGTCTTGGGAGCCTCTGAAAAAAACAGCTATTTTGAGTCTTGTAACATGATCTTAAAACAAACGTCAATGGCTCAAGCAAGTGGAAGGAGCACTATTTTCAGTTAGTGACGATCCACCTATTGCATGGGTAACATAAATTGCTACTTCTCTACCAGTTACAACTTTTCATTTTCATGACTGTCAGCAATATAAACCATTAGGCATGAAACAATGCACAATTTGTTTTCCTACATGTGCTTAAATGTAGATGATCCTGTATTTATTAGCACATCGGGCTACAGAAATCCTCTAGGTCACTTTCTTCTGTGTGATACAATTCCCTAGCATGGAATGTTTAGTTCTTTGATGCCAGAGTTAAGTCAAGTTTTATTAGTTACTCCTGCTTCATTCATCCCCACACACCATAAATTACTGAACAGTGGCTGCTATTTCATATTAACCAAAGTTACTTGTTGCAAATTGAAACCTGGCCAAGTGTATGTGATTACGTTTTTTAAAACAATATGGTACTGTAGAAGAATCTTGCACTCACGTCCACAAAGAATAATCTGAAATGTCCCTCGAGAGGCAGGTGTTTTTTCACTAAATTAGCAAATTGGTGCCTGTGTACTAGAAAAGGAAACCCTATGACTTCTCCGATAGAAACATACTTCCAGACAACCACAATTGCTTTAGAGATTCAGAGGCTGTTAGAGATACAATACCTAACTCACTTTGCTGATATTGTGCATACGATCTTTAATTCATCAAAAAAACTAGTATTTGTGCATCTCTTTAAGAAATTTGGATCTGGGCTGGTGACTGGAGTTAAAGCAGTATTGGGACTGATACCATCACTTTTTCACTCTTTATTCTCAAGTCTTTTTGAAGGATTTCCAACTATTCTACTGCTTATCTACGGTGTTATTGTGTGTTATCTTTCTTCTGATCCGATGAGGACATCAATATTATGGAGTACATTTATCCAGCTGCACAAAGATTAAGAGAAAACCTAGCAATTATTTGGGACATGCTTGGCTTTCCCAATTAGCAAACACTGGATGCTAACTTTTTCAAAAAGGACGCTATGTGATTAAAACCTGTGTATTGGTTTATGAACTGTCCATCTGAAATCATCTTGAATCTCCATCTAGAACAACCCCCAGTGGCTTTCCTAGATACTGAAATTCTCCTGCAATTGTTACAATAATACCAGAGACAATGCTGAGCAACACCTCTGTCTCGACTGCAAGATGCTAATTATGATGACAGTTTCTCCAGTGTCACTCTTTGATGAGCTTCCTAATGATTGGCTTGACTAACTGTTATCTTTGAAGTGTCCTAAGTAAGTACTCTCACCATAGCTGAGTGCTGTAGAAATGCAACCACTTACTGATCCATCTGAGTTGAGACCTAACAACAACAAATACACCTTGATTGTTCTTTTTTGACAACCACACATCTGCTGTGTGTCAACCGGATGATGCTGAAATGTAATCAGATGAGATTGAAAACAACCTTTGATTCACAGGATACTAACTTTAACACTGAGACTGTGTCCTGAAACTAAGATGTCTCAACAAACTCCATTTCATTTTGTGCATTTTCTTTTTAAAATGCTTCATAATTTTCAGTTGACCTATTCCATATCGTGCCTCATCTGTTAATTGCCAAAATGCATCTCTCTTCGCCAATATAATGCTTTAATTATAATGTTTTCATCTGAATACTATACTACCTGAAACATGCAGGGCATAAAAACATATTTATGCACAGCTTACTGAATCACTTCATGCTCTTTCATATCATAATTTCTTTTGCAAAGTTACACTTACATTTCTGTATACACATTTATGCTTTTTATGTATATGATTACATTATTTTAGATATAGGGTCTGATTAGGAATTAGGCGGAGGGTATTACTCTGTTCCAAATGTGACGGATATCCCGCCTCCGTTTTAAGAGTTCCACAGGATATAATGGACTCGTAATTCAGCGGGCGGGCTATCCTTCACATTTGAGATGGAGTAATCCCATCTGCAGAAGTCGTAATCAGGCCTATAGTATTAGCTTTTTTAATGTTCTGAAAGCATACATTTCCCTATAAATAAGATTAATCCCCATACATATATCAGCACTTATAATGTCATAATTCTGATATGCTTTAATTTTGCATAAACATTGACATGCCTGACTTTGATACAGATGGAGTCCTTATCTTCGCAAGATCCTACAAAAGTGTCCAGTCATTCAGACAATGACACAGATAAGTTACCTGATGCACAGACAATTACGTTGATAAGATACCTGGTACAACATCAGTCTGAGACAAATGCATTGTTATCACTAATGCAAGGTCAGACAAGAATAAGAACATAAACAGTAAGAATGAATCTTAAACAAGAATTGTGATGCACACAGGTTATGTCAGACATTACTAAGGTTGTGTCTGGCATTTCCAGCTTAGATCAGATACAGTATTAAAGGCCTAATGCGTGACCAGATAGGAGGACCTTCAACACACATTATCACACAATATGCTGTCAAAAGAGATCGTGACTGCCAGAGATGCTGACACATCAAACTGTACTGAAAGCTGATGGCAAACCAAGTCCAGTAGGAGAGGAGCTGAAGTGAAGTGTTTACCTCTCACAAGGAACCTGGCCTCCCTGACTTTTGGCAACTACAGGGTTTTGCAACAAACAGGTATGCAGTGCACTGATTCTCTCTAAGAAACCAAGGAACTCTAGATGCAAATTGTACTACTCCATACTCTCCTAGAGTAAAGCATTGAATTAGGTTTTAGAAAGTTAATTTTTTAGAAGACATTTTAAGCATGGTAGAAATGTTCATTTTAATCTCTATTTGCAACATTCGCATGTGCTATTGTGATATTCGGTGTGGTTATGTTAGATGTGCTTTAGAACAGGTTGATACTGTTGAAATAAACACTTTTTAGTTTGTATTTTTTTAGTGCAGTTTGTGCGTATGATATTAAGAAGAATGAAACAGGTTTGTTTCCAATCACCACAGCATCCCCAGATTCCTATGAGGGACTGTTAGTAACAATAAAGCATTGGCACTATTTCAATGATGTATTGGGTGGGGCTCTGCAGGGCTACAATAACCTGCCTTTCTCATTCAAGGGTTGGTAAATTGAACAAAGTTCCCTTGTGGTATTAGTGAATGTGAAAATAAATTAACGAGCCACTAATTACTGAGAAAACACACATTTATGTTAAAAAATATTTACTACATGATCCTCTGTATACAATATTTTTTACAAAGGGTACACTAAAGCTCAGATTGATAGAGACTTAGAGCCTCAGTTACAGTTTGGTCAGTTTGTAAGTCCAAAATCAATGTAAATTTGACAGCTGGCCCAAGCCATGTGAAGTGGCATAAGTGGGTTCCCACCCTTGGTGGTCTGTCACTGGAAAGGCTACGGAGAAAGAGGCACAGATGCTCTCCTTCAGCATGGGAAGACTGATTATACATATACTATCGGACAACCCCTGATTGGCAAGGCAAACTTCTTGGTAAGAGACCTCTTTTTTTCTGAGAGTGCACAGGACATGGAAGTTGCATGTACACTAGTATCCTTCATCACTAATTGTGGCATGTCAGACTGGCGAGGGAACACATCATGATGACATTGCAGCCTGGCAGGGCATCCTTTAAGCTGGCAACTCAATGTTGCTAAGTTACCTCTTTGATAAATCATAAGTATAAAAAATACTATTTGTAAGAATAGTAGAAATTCAAAAGGCTGTTCTAAGGTGTGCATAAGTAAGGGTAAAGTAGATTAGATTATATAGAAAACACACACCACCATTGTGTGTAATCCTTGTCGCCACACTGTGTTCCAAAACTCTGGGTGGCAGGCAAAAGAACCAGAGATCACCAACTAGCAGTATGGTACATTGACATTTTAAATCTTGTAGTCATTTTAACCCCTGAATATATTTTTTCTACAAGACCACATAATCAATTCAAAAACTAGGGCTAAAATGCTGAGACAATTAGTCAGCTGATCACAACACCAGTAGTGTGGTACAATAACATTTAAAAATTGTAGCCACCTTAACTCTTGTATATTTTTTACGGGACCATACAAACAATTCTAAAACAGGAACAAGGTCTAGAAAGCTGAGACACTTAGGGCCAGACAAGGCCCTATCACCTCTTAGCACTACACTGGTGTCATTTTTTTTCACGCTAATGTAGCAGTAAGGAGGCCATTCCCATCCTCCATATTTACAAAGTGGTGCAATACTTGCATTGCACCACTATGCAAACACTGGCGCCACATTATGTCTGCTCCAGGCATAATGTGTGCAAGGGGGGCGTTCACCCGCAGGGAGGTCCACAAAAATGGTGCAGTGAAAGTTACAACATTTCACTGTGCCATTTTTTGTATAATTGTTAACGTCTGCTCAGAGCAGGTGTCAAAATGACGCACCTATTACTTTCAATGGTCCTCCCTTTACTTTGCAGGGTTAGTGCCACAATTTATGGCAGCAATCCTGCAAAGTAATACAATAGTGTCGTAAATTCCAACCCTATTGTCCTAACATGCGCCATGGTGCACCGTAATGTAAATATGGTACATGCATGGTGGCGTTAGGGGGTTGTAGGGGGGCACAAGAAAAGTTGTGCATCACAGCTGATGTGCCACTTTCTTGTATATGTGGCCCTAAGTCAGCTGATCGCAAAACCCGCTGCCTGACTCCCAGATCTGCCATATCCATGTGACTGGATACCTGCCAAGGTTCATCAATCAAAATAAATTATAAGGCTTCTCCAGCATGATGGTTGTAGCTAAAAGAAATTTCAACAAATAGTATAATTTTGAAATAACTATCAGATTACATAATGAGCATGAATACATTATAAGTCTGCTACTTACCCGTATCTTTTGAAAATGTTGGCATAATTTAAAAGAAACCAACATACTGTAATTTAAGTACAACATTTAAGTGTCAAATCATGACTATAAAGAGACAATATAGAAACAGAATGAATTATGAGGAACTAAGGTTTGGTTGAATGAAAATAGTGATTTACCTTTCCAGTCTTCTCTCCACCAGGTATTCCTGCAATGCCTTCAGTGTGCAGAATTTCATAGACTTTCTCCTCCCAGGTTATGAGACTGAGTGGCCTGTGTGAGACGCCAGAAGTTTTTAGGATCTCTAGGTGTGCTTTTGAGGTCAGGGTGTGTACTGCTCCCCTCAGATCATTCCATCTCTTACAAATTACCTCCATGAGCACCTGGTGTTAGATACACCATTCAATTTGGTGAGACTTTTATCCCACATGAGCCTTTTCTTTGTTATTGTGGCAGTATGAAAAAGGGCACCAAATGAGTGTGACTACACTCTAATAATCTCATGATTTATTATTGTTAATTCTGTCTTTGAAAATCTAACATTCTTTCTTCTTACAATGTTAAGAAAAATTAAACAAAAAATACAAGCAAAGTAAAGAAAAAAATAGAGATCTGTCAAGATAAGGATACAACTTTCTGTACCTTCTGTTGTTTTGAAACTTTTTAAGGCAAAAGATTGTTGGTTAGAGAGTGGTATGTTTTATAGTCTGCATTCCAGGTGTGAATACTATTCACATCAAGCTCAGGTGTGTGTGATGCATATGTTGGTCTGTAGGACAGTATGATACATCCAGTTTGAACACATCCACTGTGGAATTAATCCATTGCAAGACCCCTGCAAAACCACTTGGAGGATGGACAGGTAGTTAACCACCAATCCAACACTGATGGAGTAGTGTCTAATGGCAGATGAGCATAGGCCACAAGTGGAGTACAACTATTGGTATGATGGATAAACCTCCATCAAGGCTGATAGAGGTGCTTCTGTTAAATATATAAATTGTGTGGGAGAATCTCTATCAGCATGAGAGACGGATTGAAACCTTTGCAATGGTGTGTAGACAGCCTGACCGCTAAGATATAAATCAGGCCCAGAGTGTCCAAAAGAAAAAGAGAACGTGTACTATTTAAAAAGAAGGAACCCAAGAACCCAAACAACATATGCATATTGATTATCAGCTTAAAAAAAAAAAAACAGTAAGAGCAATAGTGAATAGACACTGGCATCTGGAGTGACCCCGTATTTGGGCCTCAAATTACTTATAGGAGAGTGTAATTGATGAAAGATACATTAGTTTAATGTGACATCAAGATAGAAAGATAACAAGCTTCATTGTTGAGATTATAAGATGGTTTCACAAAGTGCAAACAATGTAAGGCATGCAGATATGAGGAAAATGTCACCATTTAGGTATCATTTTGGTACATATATGTTGAATCTTCCCTGCAACAAAATATAAATTGGCCGCACCATTCTGCCAGCCCAGAGGCTGATTATACAACAGCTTATAACCATAAAGAACAGTAGTAACCCATAGGGAGGGGATAAAAATCTCTTGAAGTCCTTTGTGATTGACAGTCCAGGAAAGCCAGAGTTTATGATAGGGAAAAAGAATTGCACTAGCTAGATTCTAGCTAATTTCTAGCAATGGACACTAAAGAACCATGGGAATAAAATGTGAGAAAGAGTTGCATACACATTCATAGGTGGTAGTGTAGCCAGTTCAATTTAGTTCAATAATGAATTGTCAAGAATGTGCTTTAACATTTGTTAATGATTTTGTTTTGTTTTCAGATACACCCCATTGGTGTCTGGTGGATAAACTAATAAGGTGATTTTGTATACAGATGCCCATACTAGCAAACTATTAGGAGAGCAAGACAATGTTATGGACTTTGTGTTATCCCTATTAGTTATAGGATGCATGTATGAACAGTACATCAGTGTAACAAAGCCACTGTGGTGTTACTAATTAACTACAATAGACAACCAGATTATCCTTTGTTATTTGATTTGATGGGTGTAAGAATAACGGTAATGATAATGTTATGATTTTCTAAATTATGTTTGGAGAATCAGAATATTATTTGAACTTTAGTTAATATGATCAACTGATTTTAAATCATGAGCTGTGACATTTCAACATTACTTAAATGAAACTGAGAGTGTTTAATTTGTGTTATTAATTCACATAATTTGTATGGTGTATTAAGCACTTTTCAATATGGCTTCACACATAGCAAGCAAGGCTAGTGTGAAGCCAAAATGCATAGATTTGAATGCTTTTGCTGGAGGAATAAATGCACATTAATCACTACTAGAAATACAAATAATTATTCAATTCTTAAAATTAACAATTTAACTAAATTAAATTCAAATATGTAACATAACCATTAAACAATAGGAATTATTATTAATTCAGCAAGTATTTAATTTGCACCACAAAATTAACCATAAAATGTATTTAAATATATTTTACATTTCTTCCCATCTTATTCCTCTACAACCCGAACAACCTGCTATTACATTATAAATTGTTAAATAAATTATAAAATACTAACAATGAAAAAAGGAAAGCATTTAACATTTTAAATTACAAAATATAGTACAACAAATGAAAAGCAATATACTTAAAACTAACACCTGTTAATATTTAAACAAACATATTAAACTAAAAAAACAATATTTTTACATTAATGTGTATGTAAACAATATTAAATAGACCAATATTCGAAACATTTTGGGGGTCATTACGACCCTGGCGGTAATGTGGCGTCCGTACCGCCAACAGGCTGGCAGTACGGAGACCCGTATTATGAGTGCGGCGGTAGCGCCGCAGTTGCACCGTCGGGGCCGGCGGTTTCCCGCCGTTTTAGCCCCGGCAAGCAGCGCTGCCCTGGGGTTTATGACTCCCCTACCGCCGGCCTGTTTCTGGCGGTTTGCACCGCCAGGAAGAGGCTGGCGGTAAGGGGAGTCCTGGGGCCCCTGCACTGCCCATGCCACTGGCATGGGCCCCCTAACAGGGCCCCATGCAGCTTTTCACTGTCTGCATAGCAGACAGTGAAAAGCGCGACGGGTGCAACTGCACCCGTCGCACGGCCGCAACACCGCCGGCTCCTATGTTGCGGCCGCATCTCCGCTGGGCCGGCGGGCGTAAACTAGGTTTGCGCCCGCCGGCCCAGCGGGGACGTTGTAATGGGCATCGCAGGAGTGCGGCCGCATTGGCGGCCGCATGGCGGTTACAGCTTCCGCCGCCCGCCAATGTTGTAATGACCCCCTTTATGTCAAAGATATACAATATTCTTGACAATACGATTCTGTGGCATGATATTTCTGTACCAACCAGGATTTTGACACAATATTGCTGTATCACAATATTATAAACTAAATATTTTGTTTATACACCTTCCAGTGCAGAGAGAGAAGCAGAGAACTCTACAAACGGTCTATCTTGTAGCAGTAATTTAAGCTAACTCAGGCTTTTCATGGTGGCAGGCATCTACAACAATAAACATAAGTGTAGCAAACCATTTCCTAGTAGAAATTTCTGTCATGCTGAGGGATAGCCAGAAACTACTGCTCACTCACAGTGATTAAAGCACATTTCCTAATTAATATCACATTTTGGATAGTAATGATTGTATGTATCCGTCCTACAATAATCACCTTGTAGCTGTGAGTAAAGGTGCCGCCCGCCAAAGTTGTAATGAGGGCCAAAGTGTCTTAAGTCTTTTAAAAGCAAAGGCCCTCATTACAACCCTGGCAGTAAATGCCACCTACCGTGGTGCTCACGGCCGCCAAGATACTGTGTCCGCGGCAGTATACCGCTACGGGTATTATGACCACACAGAGAAATCCGCCACTCTACAGACACCCACACAAGTCCGCCAGACCAAAGGTCAGTGATAAATTAGCTGTACCAAAACCCACACCGTTACACCAACAGGAATACGCCCACAGTATCAGGACCCACGAATCACCACAGCGGTCTTTCAACTGCGGTAAACCATTGGCGGTACACACCGCCGCATTCAAAATACAAACACACTTACAAAACACCACCACATTGGACAATTCACACTACACACACCTGAGACACATACATACACCACACCCACACACTCAGACCACTATAAAACATCCACCCACATTACTCACAACCCTTTCAATGAATAAAAAAAGATTGCCAACAGAGAGAGACACAAGCCAGGAGCACCCACTCAATCTGATCCACAGAACACCATCACCCATACACCATCCATGTACCTCACAGCACACACCACATTACATCACCCCACACATCCTCACACATATCACTCATACCACATCCATGGCACCCCAAAGACACCCCAGGTTTTCAGAGGAGGAGCTAAGGGTCATGGTGGAGGAAATCATCCGGGTAGAGTCACAACTATTTGGATCACAGATGCAGCAGACGTCCATTGCTAGGAAGATGGAGCTATGGCGGAGAATCGTGGACAGGGTCAATGCCGTGGGACAGTACAAGGGATGACATCAGGAAGAGGTGGAATGACCTACGGGGAAGGTGTGCTCCGTGGTTGCAAGACACCAGTAAGCCGTACAGAGGACTGGCGGTGGACCCCTCCTCCCCCACAACTAACAACATGGGAGGAGCAAGTCTTGTCAATAATGCATCCTGAGGGCCTCGCAGGAGTAGCAGAAGGACTGGACCCTGGTAAGTCAAATCTTTACTACTATATCCCCAACCCTACCTGCATGCCATCACAAATTCCTACCCTTACCCTCACACCCATCAGTCCACCACCTCACATATACCCCACTATCACAACCCACCCATCCCAAAACCAAGCCCTGTATGCCACAACAATCCATGACCCCGATCACAGACCTGCATGGACACCCATCACCACAGCATACCCATTAGAGAGAATCACCTAGCCCACAATATCACCACACACACAAGGCAAAGCTGACAGGGCAATCACAACCATACAGGGAAACACACCCATGCACAAGATGGCACAAACAGATACAATAACACTGCATTTTCATCCCCACAGGACCCCTAATTAACGTCACCGGAGAGGATTTCCCAGCAGCATCCAGTCCCTCCCAGAGGAGGCCCACAGTGATGACAGCAGCTCTGTATGCCTGGATCACGATGACCAACCTGGACCATCAGGGACCTCTGGACAGTTGGTTACCCTGCCACAGTCCCCTACCACCACAGAGCCTCCCCCTCAGGAAACACCACTGCACCCACCCAGTGGGCCCATGCCACTGTCCCCAGGACACGTCAAGCAGCAGTGTGTCCACCACTACAGGGACCCCAGGCAACCCCACAAACACAGGACGATCAGGGACCTGGGGTCAGTGGCATTGGGCACACAGTTTAGGGGACAGAGGCCCAGGACAACAGGGAAACTGGGAGGACTGCTGTGCGACAGGGGGCGGACAGGCCCACGGAACCCACCAGCACAGCACCCACCCAGCGGGCCCATGCCACTGTCCCTAGGGGACATCAATCAGCAGTTTGTCCACCACTACAGGGACCCAAGCAATCCCACAAACACAGGACGATAAGAGACCTCTGGTCAGTGGCAGTGGGCACACGGTTCAGGGGATAGAGGCACAGGACAACAGGGAATCTCGGAGGACTGCTGTACAACAGGGGGAGGACAGGCCCAGGGAACCCACTCTCTAGGAGGCACTCACCAACATCCTGGGAGCATACCACCATTCCCAGGAGACAATGGGCCAGATACTGGCCAAGTTGCAGACCCAGCAGCTGCAGGAGGGACAGTACCCGAGGATCAGGGAGGACCTTAAAAACATCTACACCATCCTGGTCACCATTGCACAGGTGCTGGCTGACATGGGCAACACCATGAGGGAGGCAGTGGCACAACAGTGGGCCCTTGACACGAGCCACACTGAAGAACAGCCCTCCACCTCCACTGGTGGACAGGAGGCCAGCCACAGGAAAAACAGGCCACCAGCATCCCACCCCTGCAGAAGGAGAACCACCCCGCAAATGGTCCCTGTGATCCAGGCAGAAGCCAGAGAACATTGCCAAGACCCCCGCCAGGAAATAGGACTCTCCTGATTGTCACCCTTCTGTCCCACTCTGTCACCCTGTCCACCTTGAACTGCCATTACTCCCCTTCCTATGGCACATTGGACAATGCACCTGTGATACCAAAAGACTGGACTCTAACTGGACATTCCTCCACCATCACCCTACCCCATTGCACATCCCCCTCTACGTATGAGCACTTAAATAAACACCCTTGGAACAAATACAAATCTGGAGTTTGTCAAATGATTGAAATATGTATTAGTACAACATTCTGAAAACATTGCAAGTCATATGCAGTTATATATACATTGGTGTGACCTTTAGAGGGCAGCAGTGAACATACCAGGAGCCAGAGTGGGCCACAGATATCTGAAAATAGAGATGCCAAAGGATACAGTAAGTGGCCATAGGCATAGGGAAATCAGGCTGCCATGTTCAATGTCCAACACAAAACTGAAAAGTAAAGTGAAGTTACAGTGTCTTACCTGTGTGTCACTGGAAGTACGGCAGTATGATATTACTTAGGTTGTCCACATCTTCTTCCTCTGCTTCCTCTTCCTCACTGTCCACAGGCTCCACCGCTGCCACAAGACCATCTCCAGGCTCATCCTCCTGCAGAAAAGGCACCTGGCGTCTCAAGGCCAGGTTGTGCAACATGCAACATGCAACGATGATCTGGCACACCTACTTGGGTGAGTAGTACATGGTTCCACCTGTCAGATGGAGGCACCGGAACCTGGCCTTCAGGAGGCCGAAGGGTCTCTCAATTATCCTTCTTGTTCACCCATGTGCCTCATTGTAACATTCCTCTGCCCTTGTCCTGGCATTCCTCACTGGGGTCAGTAGCCATGAGAGGTTGCGGTAACCAGAGTCACCTGCAAATATCGAGGGACATCTGTTAGACACACACTAACCCTCAGGGACAACCCCATACCCAGACATCAACATATACTGGGTGGGGATCTTGGGCTCACCTATTAGCCACACTTGGTGCCTCTGGAGTTGGCCCATCGCATATGGGATGCTGCTATTTCTCAAGATAAAGGCGGCATGCACAGAGCCAAGTTACTTGGCATTCATATGGGAGGTGCACTGGTCCGCCAAACACACCATCTGCACATTCAGAGAGTGATAGCTTTTTCTATTCCTGAACACTTGTTCATTTCTCTGGGGGGGGGAAACAAATGCTACATGTGTACCCTCTATGGCACTAATGATGTTGGGGATATGTCCCAGGGCATAAAAGTCAGCTTTCACTGTGGCCAGATCCTCCACCTGAGGGAATACAATGAAGCTGTGCATGTGTTTAAGCAGGGCTGACAACACTCTGGTGAACATGTTGGAGAACATTGGCTGAGACATCCCTGATGCCATGGCCACTGTTGTTTGGAAGGAACCACTTGCCAGGAAATGGAGCACTGACAGGACCTGCACTAGAGGGGGGATACCTGTGGGCTGGCAGATAGATGACATCAGGTCTGGCTCCAATTGGGCACACAGTTCTTGGATTGTGGCCCGATCAAGTCTGTATGTTAGTATAATGTGTCTGTCCTCCATTGTCGCAAGGTCCACCAGGGGTCTGTACACAGGAGAATGTCTCCATCTCATATTCATCCTCAACGGTTGAAGCCCAGCGAGGAAAACGGTGATCAGAGGGTCATAATCAAACATCTAGTGCAATAATGATGCATTTCTACATTTACAGAACCAGTATGTGAATCCGACAGTCAATTGCTGTGCCAATGTCTGCTGTGACGCAGTTAGGTGCCATGGCCTGTGCCCCCCTGAAATGGCGGCTGCCTGACCTGTGAGGAGGGACATTCCGCTGGCTTTGTGCGCCGTTGCGGTAGGCAGTTGACGACCGCCGCACAACTTCGCATTGATTATCATTGGGCCCTATGGGTTCCAGGAGCCAAAGGCGATGTATGCCGCCGGTGGCGTTACGCAACGCCGCGGACGTGACCAACATTTTCTATCTCTTCACTCACTTGCTACCTGACCTTCAACAGGAGAGGACCTACACTGCAAGTGCTGCTATAACCTGTGTCTGGAAGCGAAAATGGCTCATGTGTCTGTGGAAAGGGCCCCTGTCTTCACTACGGAGGAGTTGGAGAGACTGGTGGAAGAGGTCCTACCCCAGTACACGTTACTCTACGGTCCTCCAGACAAACAGGTGCGTACACTGTGAGCATGATGCGTAGGCCATGAATGTATGGAGTGCTGTTTATGTAAGCCACATGTAGGGGGGGCTGAGGCGTCCTGGCCAGAGTTCTGCATGTATGGTGGTCAATGTATGTGTGTCAAGGTCTGGGAGGGATATGGTGGGCCATGAGTGTAACCGTCCAGACGGTTAACTAATTCCCTTTTCTGCTGTCTTTTTCCTGCAGGTCAGTGCCCATCAGAAAAAGGGTATTTGGCGTGCCATCGCCAAGGAGATGGTGACCATGGGGGTCTTTGACAGGCGGAACACCCACTGCCGCAAACAGTGGGAGGACCTGCGCCGCTGGGCAAGGAAGACGGCAGAGGCCCAGCTAGGGCTGGCCTCCCAATGAGGAAGGGGTGACAGTCGTACCCTGACCCACTTTATGTTCTGCATCCTGGTGGTGGCCTATCCAGAGTTGGATGGGTGCTTGAGGGCATCACAGCAGCCACAAGGGGGTGAGTATAAATTCTGATTCATTACTTTGCACGCGTTAAGCTTTTATATGGGTGGGGATGTGGACTGTGGGTGCCCCTAGGCCTGGGTGAACTTGGCAGGGTAGGTCCCTTGTTGGGCAGGCTCTGAAGTACTCCAAACCCAATAGTGTTAGTGGGCATCTACTACTGGTCAGGGCCATGTTTGTTACAGGTGTGCGGCTGATGGCGTTAGGCATTGTACCCCATGGGCTGGTGACTGGCATTGTAACTGGTAGTGCATGGACTAGTGCATAGGGCTGTTCCCTGTGAGTTGTGTAAACCAACGGTAGTGTTGTTGCTGACATTGACCAAGTGTATCCTCTTTCTCTCCCTCCCTTTTTTGTTTTGTCACCCTCTCTTTGTGTGCGTTAGCATCATCTGGCGGAGGAGCAGAGGCACCAGTGACGGAGGGAGCTGCATCCACCGACGGTGAGGGCACCAGTGGGACGGAGGGCGAGGGGAGCACCATGAAGGGGACACCACAGACAACGCCTCCTCCTCCAATGGAAGCTCCCTGCGGTGGTGGACTCCTCTGTGCCCACCCCAATAACAGGTACAGCTGTCACACTCCTACCAGCACCACCATCCCAGCAGCCCCTCAACGTGTTTCCCGTGCCCGCTCACCCAGGAGGGTGGGCATATCCTTCGCCCCAGGCACCTCAGGCCCTGCCCCAGTCAGTGAAACAGAAAAAAAAGTACAGAGCTACTGTCAAATACCACTATATAGATATATATAGAAAAACATTAGGATGTAAGTACAATAAAAATATATAATGTATGCCAAACTCTCCTATATGTCCCGTCTGAGGGTAACCAATACAGTACTAAAAGTCTGTCTTTTCAAGAAAATCATATATCATACGATCAATCACTTATTTCAGCAATATTTTATTATATATGAGAAAAAAAAAAGTGACACAATACTATACATGAATAACTAAAGAATATATACACAATATTCATCAATGGACCGACCCACACACAATAAACAAACTCCACAACAATAGACTCAATGATATAAAGTCAAAAAAACTCATATCCACAGTACATAAGGACCTATACAAATGAACAACCTAATACATAAAACATCTCACGTCAGATACATAATAACACATAAAAGTAGGATATAGCATTAGATTTATTAGTCATATATGATAAAAACACAAAATATAAATCACTGAGTTAGTGTGAATCAATCCAAAGGACCGTAGGAACCTAGAGCCTATGGGCGTTTCGGTATTCATTTGGAGGCCACCTTCATCAGGGCGGTTCCAAGCCCAAAGTTTATGTGTGGAAACAAAAACCCCAACAGGGACAGGCGCACAGAGCAATACGCCTATTCTCTAGGATACCATATCAATAAAAGATATCTAATGAAAAAAAACACAAAAACTCAAAAAACATCCTTGAAACAAAGGAATCACAGGTCCAGAAATACTACATGTTTCACAATATAACACCAAAGCGTGAAACACTAAAAACATATATATATATATGTGGATATAGATACAAATCAAAACCCAAGAATACACATGCATCATGCAGAGGAATATTGAACGACAGAAAAAAGAAAAAGAAAAAGAAAACATGATACAAAAAGTAACAATGATATAAATAGCCACTCATAGTGCCTAAGGATACATACCACAAATATGAGACACCTGAAAAGAGACCACAGTAATCTCCCATGTAGGGTGAACTTTAGCACCTAACCCCTAAGCATCCCATTATTACATTACTACACTGCCATTATCTTCCAAGCCAATTCATACAATCTTCTCAGATTAAATAAATCAATTCTCATAAGTGATTATCCAAATTCCACAATTCGTTGGGATAGCCACTACTTGTAATCCTCAATCATCTATAAAACAAGCATACAAGATGGGTACTTATAAAGGGGAAAAAGGGGGCCACCTGCTATCTATATATCTATATAGTTTTCCCCTGTATTTATACTTCGTGTTACCTCCAAACAGTGATAGCTGGTATGAGAGTTCAACTTCTTCACATAGCTGGCTCCATTATTTTATCGTGCACTGTCTTCATGATGATAAATATATCCACTGTAAAAACAATAGACAGAGGATAGTAGCTATCTACATATTAATATCATAAGATGTACATACATGTAGATGAAAACTGTCTACATAGTATCATAGAATATGTATATACATCTACTTTATATTATGACACTAATTATCCCACGCACCTAAGTAGCTACATAGCTCAAACTTAAGGGATTAATCATAGCCTTCTGCTAACTACATACTACCCCGTATGAAGAGGGCTCCACTTGTTTCACTCACCTGATACGCAACTTCAGGCTTTAAATGCAATATTCTTAGCGTACTTCCCGGGCGACATTCCCCTGTTTTTAACCTCCAATGACCTGATGAAGGGTCATCTGCGGTTTACGTACAGCGTATCCCGGAAGTGAATACATTATAGTAGCAACCTCTAAGTAGGTGCCATCTTAGAACGGTAAACACGAGTAGTGCATCTCAGTAATACTCATATAACTCTGAGTGATAATCTGTTCTACCTCCAGTAACCTAATATGGGGTCATCCTCAGATGACATACAACGTACCCCAGAAGTATATACAATATAGTGGCGAACTGTAGATAGTCGCCATCCTAGGACAGAGTGTAAATGTAGTGCGCCTCGGTGAAAATGTATAACATTAAGTGGTGGCCATCTTGGAGAGGAGTGTACCAATAATATATACATATTTATTTAAACCATGGCGAACTCAAAATGATCGCTATCTAATAGTTAGGTAACATGTCTTGTCTAATAAAAACTCAAAAAATGTATATACCGTAGAAAACCAGCTCTATCCCAAAATGGAAAGGAACAAACCGTAGATGGAAAGTACTATTCTTTCACTGCTTGTAGGACAAATTCCCAATAAAGACAGAAGTTACAAAGACCAACAAGGTCCCCAAAGATGGAACTCAAAACATACATCTAAAAAGATTAATGTCCCATCATTCACTCCTAATGGTATTTTCATTCAGCCAATTGCGTTTTACCATGGAATACATTAATTGAGATCATTTTTGTGTGTATCCAAAGTAAAAATCCAGTATACCTCTAGTATAAACATCATCAATATATCTAGACCAGAACTGGACATTCTCATAGAAGGGGGCCACTTCATTATATACTGTATGTGAGCTTCCTCAAACGAGCCCACATAGATATTAGCTACACTTGGGGCACAGGCTACCCCCATGCTGACCCCTTTCCTTTGTTGATAGATTTTCCCATTAAATTCAAAATAGTTCTCTTGAAGAACAACATAGGGACATTGGAGTACAAACCTAAGGTGATCAGTCATCCCTTCCCTTTCAAACAGTCAAGCCACAGTTTGCCAGGCTTCCACTATGGGATGTTAGTGTAAGAAGCTTCAATATCCATAGTAACTAAGATCTGAGTAGTAGGATCAAAGGCAGTGCCTTCCAATTTGGATATAATATGACCAGTATCTCTAACATATGCAGGCAGACATGCTACTCTTTGTTTCAAAAACCTCTCCACATATTTCGATAAAGGTTCAGTAATTGAACCTACTGTGGATACTATAGGGAGAAAGGGGGGATCGACCTCATTCTTATGTATCTTTGGTACCCCATAAAGAACAGGGGTCCTAGTAACTTGAGGGTTCCGGTATTAATATTCTTGTTCGCAGATGAGACCCTTATTGTATGCCCCAGTCAGCCCTGCTGCCCTCAGTGAGGAGGCTATTGACCTCCTGAGATCCCTCACTGTTGGGCAGTCAACCAGTCTGAATGCCATCCAGGGAGTCGAGAGGCATTTGCAACAAACAAATGCATACCTGGAGGGCATTCACTCTGGCGTGGCGGCCCAACAGAGAGCATTTCAGGCTTTGGCCCCGCACTGAAAGCAGCCATTGTTCCTGTATCCAGCCTCCCCCTCCAACTTCCTATACCCAGTCCCAGTCCCAATCCCCTCAACCCCAGCCTACCCCAAGCATACCTTCAGACCAGCATTCACCCAAATCAACACAAAGAAGTGGCTCAGGCAAATACAAGCACTACATGTCATCTCACAGGCACTCACACAAGCACCATCCCCATGCAGACACCCCAACATCCACTGCCTCCACTGTGTCCCCCTCCTCCTCCTCATCCACCTCCCTCCCAGTAGCATCTCCACTCACACCTGCATGCACTACATCCTCATCCACTACCTCCATCACCAGCATGATCATCACTACACACCCCTCATTGGCAGTCACCACCCCCACATCCATGCACACATCCCCTGTGTACTCTTCCAGTGTGTCTGTGACCCCTCCTCCCACAGTACACAAACTCAAGCACCCACCCACCCAACAGCCATCCACTTCAAAACCTCACCCAGCCCATGCACCTGCACCCAAACTCAGCTGACAGACACCTCCTACAACCACTCCCTCTTCCTCCACTCCCAGACCTTCTCCCTCTTCCAGCCCCAGTGTCCCTAAGAAGATTTTCCTGGCAACCATTGACCTCTTCCCTACCCCATCCCCCCCCCTCCTTCCCATCAGGCCAGGGTGGCCAAAATCCAGCCCAGCACCTCAGCCACCAAGTCCACGTCCCCTGTGGTTCCTGCAGCTGTCAGAGGATCAAAGGGGGCACCACTCTGCCCAGCCAGTGTGACACCAGCCCCTGCCAAGGCAAAATCCATTCCACCACCTGGCAAGGTGAAGAAGGGGACAGCATCCAGCAATGGGAAGAAGCCACAACCACCCAGCAAGGCCACCTCAAAGACGACAGATGCCAGACCCAAGGTGACACCACCTTCTGTCAAGGTGAGGAAGGGGCACAAAACACCAGGCAACGTTCTTCAGCCATCCGAGGCTGCAGGTGAAGGCCTGGTGGCTACCACCACAACCGCAAGCACCGTCACCTGCACAGCGGCCAGCACTGCCAAAAGCCCCGCCACTAGCACCGCCGCAAACAGTGGCACCTGCACCGCCACCTGCACCGCCGCAAGCACCACTACTGTCAGCAGCAGCAGCCCCAGTGGGCATCCATCTGAGGCTGCAGGAGAAGGGCTGGAGCCTCCCCCCACCACTGGCAGCCCCTCCACCTGCACTGCCGCAAGCACTGCCGCAAGCCCAGCCGCAAGCACTACCACCTGCACCGCTGACAGTAGAACTACTACCAACAGCAGCAGCCCCAGTGGGTAGCCGTCTGAGGCTGCAGGAGAGGGGCTGAAGCCTTCCTCCACCACTGGCAGCACCACCTGCGGCACCGGCATTACCACCACTGTGCAGACATAGCCGCCGCCGGATGGACTCTAGCCCTGCCTCCATGGACTATCATGCATCCTTGTCACTGCAAATCTCGTGGCTCAGACACCCAGGTGAGGGACTGTGAACTGCCACACCCCAAGTGTTGCATCACTGAGCACAGAGCCCCCTCCAGAACCAGTGGAACAAGGCATCCACTCACCCTATCCTTGGCAGGATGAAGCAAACTGGGCATGAAACCCCCTCCAGAACCAGTGGAAGAAGGCAGCCAATCACCCTATCCTTGGCAGGATGAAGCACACTGGGCACAAAGCCCCTTCCAGAACCAATGGAGAAAGGCATCCACTCACCCTATCCTTGGCAGGATGAAGCACACTGGGCACAAAGCCCCTTCCAGAACCAGTGGAGAAGGCATCAACTTGAGAGACTGTGGCTTTGCACTTCCCAGGAGCAAGCAGTGGGCAAACCACCCACTTGAGATACTTGAGAGACTGTGGCTTTGAGCTCCCCAGGACCAGGCAGTGGGCAAACTACCCACTTGGGAGACTTGAGAGACTGTGGCTTTGAACACCCCAGGAACAGGCAGTGGGCAAACCACCCACTTGGGAGACTTGAGGGACTGTGGCTTTGAACTCCCCAGGACCAGGCAGTGGGAAAACCACCCACTTGGGAGACTTGAGAGACTGTGGCTTTGAACTCCCCAGGACCAGGCAGTGGGCAAACCACCCACTTGAGAGACTTGAGAGACTGTGGCCGTTTACTCCCCAGGACATCACTGTGGGCATGGAGCCCCCTCCAGGAGCAGTGACGTTGTCCCATCTTCCGGCTGAGGTGCTCTCCCTTCCCGTCCCCCTGAGGTGCCTGGGTGTTTTCGACCTCATGCCTCTGCAGTGTTCTCTCCATATTGAGGCAAGAGTCAAGTGTGGGCTTGGCCTATGTGATATTGCCCTGTGGCCCACGGACATTATGAGTGGACAATGTACTGCCTTATGTACATATTGTATATATTGTAAATACTCTTTTTGAATTTGTAACGTATATCTGACTATTTCCAATATGACACTCATTTGACTCAATTCCTTTTGTCCTTACTTTATTCCAGAGGGTTACGGGGTGTATATGTAAAGTTGATGCATGTGTTTGTGTGTATAGTGTTGGGAGTGAGGGTAGGGGTGTTGCATGTGTGTGTGTCACTCTCTTTTTCCTCCCCCCTCCCCTGTGTGCTAGGTGAAGTACTCACCGTGGTCGTCGCTGCTGCCGTTCGTACTCCTGGTAGATGACAAGATACACCAACATCGGTAACAGCTGTAGTGCGGGCTCCATGGCGTCCTAGTTCTTCGTTGTCTGCCGAGAGGTGAGTGGTTTCCCTTCTGTGTAGTGTTTCCGCCGTGCTTTTGCTGGTGTTGGTACCGCCCCGCAAAAGCTGGCGGATGGGCGGGTTGTGAGATGTGGTAGGCAGTACATTGACTTTCGCCTGTCTGTTGGAGGTTACCACTGCGGTGTTTGTTGCTACCACTGTGGCGGTCGGAGTGTTAAAGTGGCTATCTGTGTTGGCGGTTTCCGCCGTGGTTGTGATTAAATTTTTTTTACCGCCGGCCTGTTGGCGGTATTACTGCTGCTTTAACACCAACCGCCATGGTTGTAATGAGGGTCAAAGTCTCTTTCAAGCACAAAGGTCCTGGTTTGCATGGAAAGTCTCCGCAAAGGGCCACAGAGGTGGAGATGCGTGGAAACAAAAGGGTGTGTGTTGATTTCTCGGGCCGTACATGGCGATGCATCGTTTCGTTTTCACGCAGGGATGGTGGTGCATAAATTTTTGGCACTCAGGGCCTGATTACAACTTTGGAGGAGGTGTCATTCCGTCCCAAAAGTGACGGATATACCACCAGCCGTATTACGAGTTCCATAGGATATAATGGACTCGTAATACGGCTGGTGGTATATCCGTCACTTTACCGTCACTTTTGGGACGGATTAACACCTCCTCCAAAGTTGTAATCAGGCCCTCAGTCATGGATCCTCTTTGGGTTACGAGGTTTTCAGACACCCCGAAGATGCGTGGATTTCCGGCGCTGCTAGGACGAAGTCACAGGAGCTGCATCGATCCAGTAGGCATTGTGTCAAATTTTCTACCGCACGACAGGCGCTGCATTGATTCCTCTCTGGAAGTCGGGCTGCGTCATTCCCGCTCTGCTGTGCATCAATCCGGTGAGGCCGCGCGTCGAATTTCAGGTTGCTACACTGTCGCTGCGTCAATCTTCTCATTGTAAAGTCAGGCTGCGTCGTTCCCGGTGTAGGCTGGGATCCGTTCTGGCAGGCTGTGCATCGATTTTCACCCAACAAGGAGTCCTTCTTGCAGAGATTAAGGGGGTCATTCTGACCCTGACGGGCGGCGGAGGCCGCCCGCCAGAGTTCCCCCCTCCAGAACACCGCTCCGCGGTCATAAGACCGCTGCAGTGATTCTGGCTTTTGCACTGGGCTGGCGGGCGGCCGCCAAAAAGCCGCCAGCCAGCCCAGTGCAAAAGAGCCTTCCCACGAGGACGCCGGCTCAGAATTGAGCCGGCGGAGTGGGAAGGTGCGACGGGTGCAGTGGCACCCGTCGCGTATTTCAGTGTCTGCAATACAGACACTGAAATACAATGTGGGGCCCTCTTATGGGGGCCCCTGCAGTGCCCATGCCATTGTTGGCATGGGCACTGCAGGGGCCCCCAGGGGCCCAACGACAACCCATACCGCCATCCTGTTCCTGGCGGGAGAACCGCCAGGAACAGGATGGCGGTATGGGCTGTCAGAATCCCCCATGGCGGCGCAGCAAGCTGCGCCGCCATGGGGGATTCCCAGGGCAGCGGAAAACCGGCGGGAGACCGCCGGTTTTCTGCATCTGACCGCGGCCAAACCGCCGCAGTCAGAATGCCCTGCGGGGCACCGCCAGCCTGTTGGCGGTGCTCCCGCCAATCCTGGCCCCGGAGGTAGTGAACCGCCGGGGTCAGAATCACCCCCTAAGTCTTTGTGGTCCTGAGACTTCAGGGAACAGGAGGCAAGCTCTACCCAAGCCCTTGGAGAGCACTTCTTCACCACAGCCAGAGAGCAGCAATGCAGCAGGGCAGCAGCAAGGCAGCAGTCCTTCACAGAAAGCAGACAGGTGAGTCCTTTGAGCAGCCAGGCAGGTTTTCTTGGCAGGATGCAGGTTCTGCTTCAGGTTCTCTTCTCCAGGAAGTGTCTGAGTTGGTAGGGGCAGAGGCCCTGTTTAAATACCCAAATGTGCCTTTGAAGTGGGGGAGACTTCAAAGAGTGGCATAGAAGTGAACCAGGTCCCCTTTCAGTTCAATCCTGTCTACCAGGGACCCAGTAGGGGGTGTGGCAGTCCTTTGTGTGAGGGCAGGCTACTGTCCTTTGACATGCAAGTGGGAGGTTCTCTACCCTCCCAGCCCAGGAAGACCCATTCAAAATGCAGATGTATGCAAGTGAGGCTGAGTATCCTGTGTTTGGGGTCTGTCTGAGTGAATGCACAAGGGAGCTGTCATCTAAGCCCAGCCATACGTGGATTGTAAGGCACAGAAAGATTTAGTGCAGAAAAATGCTCACTTTCTAAAAGTGCCATTTCTAAAATAGTAATATTAAATTCAACTTCACCAGTCAGCAGGATTTTGTATTACCATTCTGGCCATACTAAATATGACCTTCCTACTCCTTTTAGATCAGCAGCTACCATTCAAACAATGTATGAGGGCAATGTTAGTCTATGAAGGGAGCAGGCCTCACAGCAGTGTAAAAATGAATTTAGGAGTTTTACACTACCAGGACATGTAAACTACATAGGTACATGTCCTGCCTTTTGCCTACACAGCACCCTGCCCTAGGGGTTACCCAGGGCACACTTTAGGGGTGACTTATAGGTAGAAAAAGGGGAGTTTCAGGCTTGGCAAGTACTTTTAAACGCCAAGTCGAATGGGCAGTGAAACTGCACACACAGGCCTTGCAATGGCAGGCCTGAGACAAGGTTAAGGGGCTACTGAAATGGGTGGCACAATCAGTGCTGCAGGCCCACCAGTAGCATTTAATCTACAAGCCCATGGCACATATAGCGCACTCTACTAGGGACTTATACGTAAATCAAATAGCCCAATTGGGTATGAATCAATGTTACCATGTTTAAGGGGAGAGAGCATATGCACTCCAGCACTGGTTAGCAGTGGTAAAGTGCGCAGAGTCTAAAAACCAGCAAAAACAGTATCTCAAAAGTGGAGGGAGGCAGGCAAAAAGTTAGGGGTGAACACCCTAAGGCTGTCAGGTCTAACACCGCTGTATTTAGATATTATAGTCCTACAGGCGGTGTACTGACGGCGGTTTGCTGACAGCGAGAGATGACTGCAGGACTCAATGGACTTCATACAGTGGCAGTGGCTATGGAAGGGAGGTAAGTGACAAATACATACTGTCCCTTAGCCATAGTTGCAACCTCACACTACACACTATTCAACACAACACATACACACAATAACCCTTTGCCAATCTGATACCTGTAAATGCCAAAAACACACATCTATGACATAACATGCACACACCATTGTGTCTGGCCTACAAAACCGGATATGCCCCATTAAAAAAACTTCAGAGTTCATCATTTGCCTTTGCAGGGACCGATGCTTGTTTGCAGAGACCAATGATTGTGGGAACTATCCTTGTTAAAGACCAATGCTTGTTTGAGAACACGTGCTGCACAAGCCTCCAGCATCCCTATGAATCGGACAGGGTATGGCTCCATATCCCTCAGACTGGGTATGGCTGGATTCAGCAGGAATTTAAACCACACCGGGCCAAAGTGAATTGCTTGCTGTAAAGGTCACCGACTGCAGAGAAGGAATCTCTGCTCCTCCGCTTTTGATCTTGATGTTCTGTTCTGTACAGCATCTTGGAGACCGCTTCTGGAAGAAGAAGAGATTGAGGGAATTAACCCTCAAAAAGTGGGGAACAAGCTGCACGCGATTTAAAAACATTTATAGTTAAACTTGATACTTGCTGACTTGAAACTTGATAAGTGAATGTTCAAGGATGCAATGCGCCTAAAAGGGCACAACTGTGGGTTTTAAGGTTATAGGCATGTTCGCCGCTTTTCATCCTATAATGCTTATTGTAGTTGCTTGCATTATACCACAGAAAGGAGTTTCTATTGAACTCTTTTTTTGAAAATGATATACTGTGAACAGGTTTGTTATTGCTGAGTTTAATGTGGCATTACTATTGTTGTTAGTGATACGACGTACTGTGAATATGGTTACCGGTGAGTTGAAATGGCATTTGCATTATTTCAAATTGTTGCTCGTGATGCAAAACATTCTGGCCCGTATTTATACTTTTTTTGCGCCTCTGTGTTTGGTGCTTAAATGCTCAAAATTACTCTGTGATGTAACAGTGATAAGCTGGTTGTTCATGAAGTTGAACGCTATTGATTAGCCCTGTGTTTTCATAGTAATAAAACGTGAACCATAATTCTTGATATGAACCCAATGTTTTCAGTGTGACTTAAACACTGAATTGCTTTCCTCGCAATACTAGCACAATGATTAACCCATGAATATCTGGAGAATCAAATTTCCTTAGAATTTTTTCTCATTATTGTTGCCTAAGTAAATATCTATGAGTCGAGTGAGTCAGCATCTTGGGAAATCTCAAGGTGAAACATGCAAGATATCCACTGAACATCAAGGAACATCTAGGTAGGCTTAATTGAGGTGATAAGGGACTAATATGGGATCAGAGTAGGAGTAGTTAGAGACAGTATAGGAGGTTCAAGGCTCTTATCATTTACAGGTAATCAACATAATTTCTGAAAATTCCTGAAGAGAGGGAAAACCATCAAAACTGGGAAAGGGGACCCCAACAGGCACATCTAGCTTGCACATCATAGTTTAACAGTAGAATATACATTGGTTATGAGATATTAGTTATTTGACTGTGTGTAATTTATGATAGGAAAGACCGGCTCTTCAAGAACCATCACTAGGCGTCCGGTTCAGCTCTGCAACTACACTGTCTCTATCCTTCTCTCATCCATCCCCTTTCCCCCGGGATGTGGCAGTGCTGATCAAATGTAATTAAGTGGGAGGCACGCAACGTTTAGATGGAATTGGGAACAAGCAGCTTGGTCAACATTGTGTCTCCGTGGGACGAACAGGTTAGTGCTTGACCCATTGAGACTGTACCCACACCCCACACAACCACAACAAACAACACAACTACAGACTCAGCTACACAATCACACACACACACCTCACCCTGTCAATCACATGGTATACACATACACATACTGCTCTCTAGAGCACAACATGACTGGTACAGGTCCTTTAGCAATGTGCACATATGGACACAGTTGACAGGTGTGAATGTACCATCCTTGTGGTGCCAATATTCCTTTGCCAAAGAATACTGACGCATAATGACAGTTTAAAAAGTGTGCAATATGTATTGTGTACTTGTGCCCCCACCATGTCTGACCCAATTGTGTCCCCAGCATATGCATGTCACAGAGATCAAACCTCCCGCACAGTGCCCACCCAATGTACCCTGGCAATGCGGTGTCCTTACCTTGTCGTCTGCCAATGGGGATGGGATTGTGTTTCCTCTGTGGGTTAGTGGTAGCAGCAAAGGCAGGTACTGTCCAGTTGTGGCCAGTCGAAGATGGGGGAGAAGTAGTGAAAAGGTGTGCGTTCACCCTCTTGCCCCCACATCCACCAACGCTACTTTTTCCTTGGTGTTAAGGCACATCTAAATCTGGCGGGTTGGAAAGCTGGCTGCAGTCCAACCGACATACCCTGTTCCCTTTCCCGCCATTGATGCATCCGATGTTTCTTGGCAGAGACAGCGGTTTGAGTGTAGTCTTTTGTCTGTGGATCCGCCAAGATCTAAATACGGTGAGTGTACCATTGCAGTAACGGGTGGGTCTATAGTTGAAAAGTCAACGGTTGGACCGATACCACCAACATCTGAATCAGCCCATTAGTCTCTGAAATGGAAATCAACACATTTCAGAAAGACAAACTCCAAGCGTCTTCTAACTAGGTGATGGTGAGATGCTAGTTTTCTTTCCTATGCAAAAGTATGTTATTGGAGAAACTTCTCTGACCATTTCTGGCTACTTTCTTGCCCTAAGCCCACCTCCTTTTATTACACTTCCTCTTCACATTACTGTAAAAATTACAGGAAGACTAAAACTCAATCTTGCTGTATCAATCCTCCTTCTGAGGAGCTCCAGGCAGGCCTTTAACCACTCTGCTATTTAGAAGAGGTCGCCTTTCCTTTCCACTGGGTCAGAATTGGTTCTCCTTTGGTCTGGGGTTGAAGATAAAGAGTCTATGAAGGCTCTGGGTATTAATGTGAGCTCTGTTTGGATAAATATGTTAAAATGAATAAGGGGCAAATTAATCATGATGTTTTGTAATGTGGCTTCGCAGAGGGTTACCTTGTCCCCTGAGAGTGTAACCAGCCTCTGAGTAGCTGCATTCTCTGCATGTAGGATCAGGTAAAGAGCCAGGTATACAGTTTCTTGTGAATCCATCAGTTATGTAGTTTTCTTGATGTGCTGGTGTAGGTTGGTCCAGGTGTAGGCTGCCATGTATGAGAACCCCTACCTCCTGTCTTGCTTCTATGTATGTACGGGGAGTGGGTGAGTGCAAGTGATGCAGAGTGATTGGTGAAAGTGTAAATAGTGCGTGAGCTAGGTGGGACCCTGGTAGTGTAGTTCATTGTAGGTGTGAGTGAGCATCTTGAACTGACAGTGTTTCTGAATAGGGTGGCATTGTATTTTTCTGTGGTGAGGTATGATGCACATGCGGCAAGGAAGGTTGATTACTAGTCTGGTGGTGGTGACTTGGATGGTTTGTATTTTATGTGGCAGATTTGCAGGGATGCTGAAGTAGAGGGCATTGCTGAAGCACAGTCTCCATGTGATGAGGGCCAGCATGATGGTCTTATAGGTTTCAGGAGGGAGCCATATGAAGTAGGTTATGATCATGCAAAATATGTGAAAGCAAGTGGAGTTAATTGTGGTGATTTGATGTCTCATAATGAGGTTGGTATCAAGAATGGAAAGATTTCTGGGGTGGTTGGAGGGTGGGGGATGGGCCTAGTTATGTGGGCAACTATGTGGAGTCCCAGGATGAGTTAATGTAGCATAATATCATCACTTCTGTCTTGCCAGCTTGAGTATGAGCTAGTAATGTTGATCAAAACCATATTGGCCCTCATTAAGACCCTGGCGGTCTTTTGACCATCAGGGTTAATGTGGCGGTATCACCTCTGTTGGAAAATGGGTTATTGATAGGGCAGGTAGGTACCTACACCTAGCAACAAGCCACAAACCTCCACAAAAGTACAGTTAGGTCTCAGTAAATTAATCCCAGCTCTACCCTTGGTAGCTTAGCATCGAGCGTCAAGGCTTAACTTAGGAGACAAAGTGTAAAGCATTCAAATATCACACAACAGTAATTAAATAAAACACAGGAAACAGTTTACAAATCCAAAACCAATTTATAAAAATAGCTTATATTTTTATCTTTAAAATGACACAAAAACGATTAAAATCGGTTCAGGGGAACCGGAGATATGAATTTTTAAAGTATTATTATTTTCTAGCGCATAGAAACAAAAAGCGCCAATCGGGTCATCTGGTTGCACCAGGACCGGGACAAAGTCAAACTTTCAGGCCGACCGCGATGGAGCCCTGCTCGGATACAGGTCGCGGGAAGCCTCGGTTAAAAAGTTACCTTCTGACTTAGTCTTTATTTTGAAGTTTTTCTTCACCGGGACGAACCTGCCAGTTGGATCCGACCTCCTGGAGCCCTTGTCCGGATACGCGAAGTCGGTTTCCTCGGTGGTGATTTCTACCTTCGGACTTAGTCGTTTTTTCGAGATGAAAATCCTTCGACCGGGGTAAACCTGGATCTTGATCCAACGTCCGTGGAGCCCTTCTCGGATACGATGGCTGGAAGGTCCCGGTCAACTTTTTACGTTCGGACTTAGTCTTTTTTTCGGATGTTTTTCTTGACCGGGACGAACCACGAAGTCAGGCCGGGTCGCGGTTGAGGCAAGCCGGCTAGAATTTCCGCGTCGAGTCGGTCACTTTATGGAGCTTTTTTCTAAAATTTCTCCAATCTTTTCCAAACTTCTGGGGCTTCACCCAGATGTTCTTTTAAGGTTCTTTTGGGGTCCACAGCTCACCCCAAGGGTCCAGAAGTTCTGTGATGGTCCTTGGGAAGTGCGGACTTCAACTCCCAGAGTGCACCTGGCGCAAACTCCTTTTTGGCCACTGGGCAGTGGTCAGCTGGTCACTTTTTCAGGAGTTGGTGCAGGGGACTCTGGTTAGCAATTTTTCACCTGTAGCAAACAGGGAGTCCCTCCTTGAACCAGTGGAAGCCAGGCAAAGTCCTTCTTGTGGTGAAGCCCAAGTGTGCAGCTGGTGCAGTCTTTCTGAGTGCAGGGTCCAGGTGCAGGCCAGGGGTCCAGCAGGGCAGTCCTTCTTCTCCTTGTAGTTCTTTCTTCTTGAAATTTGGTGGGGATCTCAGGCGTGGGTGCAGGTCTGCCAGTTTTATCCTTGCTCCTGGGTGAAAAGCAGGGGGGCCCTGGTCCTCCAATCAGGGACAGGGTCGTCCCCCTGTGATGACCACTTCCTGGGAAGTGTGGCAAAAATCCATCCCAGAAGGCAATAGTCTCTAAAAATCCAAAATGGATGAATCTGATTTTTGGAGGAGAGATCTGGCTGAGCCCACCCACTGGTGTGGCTAAAAATCATAAACACACCCCTCTCCTGCCCTCTCCTAATCTAATCAAGGGGGCACCTAGCTGTCTGGGGTTGCAGGATGTGGGGGTGTTGCTGGGTGCTCCAGATGTCCTTCTCTGCCTTTGAAGACCAGTTTGGCAGCCCTCCCCCTTCCTGCTTCCCCATCTGCTGAGGGGAGATTCTCTCCCCCAAGCACATTCCTTTGTGTGAAGTCAGGCCACTTCACACCTCATTAAAGTAGCCTGGCAGAAGCTGCTGCAGGCTGGCCAATCAGAGCACAGCAGCAAAAACAATGCAGAGCTGAAATTGGCAACTTTTTAGGTAAAGTCTAAACTTTTTACCTGCACTAGTTATATTAAATCCTACAACTGGAAGTTGTGGGATTTATTATAACAATCAATTTGATACCAAATTCTTGGTATGTAACATTTAAGGAGACTTTAAAATTTAAAATAAAGTCTGCCCATTCTAGCCTATGAAGGCCATTTACTTCAATGAGGGAAAAACGAATTTGGCTGTTTTTACCTCACCAGGGCTTATAAATCTATTTTTATAAAGTCCCTGCTTATAGTTACATGGCACCCAGCCCTAGGGGCACATAGGGCACACCTTAGGGGTGACTTATATGTAAAAATAAGGTAGTTTAAAACTTTGGAAGTACCTTTAATTCGAAAGTCGAATTTGCATATAACTTTAATTTAAAAGCAGCCAGCAAGGCAGGCTTGCTTTTAAAATGACACTGGGCACCTCAGCAATGCACCTAGGTGTGCACCACCTATGCTGTGGTCCCTAAACCTACATGCCCTACCATATACTAGGGACTTATAGGTAGGTTAACTTAGCCAATTATAATTAGCCTAATTTGCATATCCATTTTACACAGAGCACAGGCCCTGGGACTGGTTAGCAGTACCCAGGGCACCATCAGAGTCAGGAAAACACCAGCATAAAGTGGAAAATGGGGGCAAAAAGTTAGGGGGCCTCTGCAATCAGCCCCAGTTTCTCACACAACCCCCCCCCAGCCAACACGCCCAGGAGACTCATCCCAACCCTGGGAGAGTCTTCCTGGCTTGTTAGGCGAGGAAGACAGTGAAGAAAACTGGCTGTCCCTTTGCAGGGCCTACTCTGCCTTATATCCTCCTGTCAGGGTCACTCCCTCTGGGTAGTGAAGCCATCCCAACAGTAAAAGGACCCAACCCAAACTGAAACTTCCCTCTAGGGGGGTCTTCCTCCTCTCTCTCTGCCAACTTGGGTAGTGAGGTGCCCACCTCCCCTACTCCTAACTTTGCTAGGGCAAGACCTAGCTTACCCAAAGAGGTCACCCAACACTTGAGCAACCCCACCATGACCAACAGGGTCAGGGGGCCTACTTTGCTATTGGCCTTGGGGTCTGCCTCCCAGGCCAAGTACAGTGCTGCCAGGAAGGCTAGCACCCAGCAGAGGCTACTGACAGCTGTCAGTACCCAGAACCACACCCTAAGCTCTCCACTGACAGGTGGCTGAGCTGCTTTAGGGGCATCTTTGGGGTCCTGGCACCCCTCTTGCTGTCTAGAGTGGGGGGCTACCACCTCCTGTGGCAGACACCCTCCTTCCACTCTCCCTTCTGTCAGTGCAGGGGCAACACCTTGCATCTGGACAGCTGCCTGACTACTCAGGACTTCCTTGGGGTCAGGTGAGGCCTCACCAGTGCCAACTCTGGGCTCCCCCCTTACTGGGGCAGAAGGCCTTTGGCTCCCTGGAACTCTCTTTAAGAGTGGCCTACCCTTCCTTTTCTTCTTTCCTTTTCTTGGGGACCCCTGTCTCCTAACTGTAGGGACTGACTCCCCAGGACTTTGGGTTGGGGGGGCGCCCTGGGCGACCACCCCATCTGTGACCAGACTCACCTCTGGGAGGTCATTGCCCAGGATACAATCTAGGGGAAGGTCAGCACTGACTACCACCCTAATCCAGTCAAGGATACCCTCCCTCTCTAGGGGCACTATGGCTACAGGTTTGGAGGTGACCTCCCCTGTGGCTATCCTGACTTTCTTTGTCTTTCCTGGGACATACATGTCTGGGGTCACTAACCGGTCACTCACTACAGTGTGACTGGCACAGGTGTCTCTCAGGCCAGTGGTAGGGATCCCATTCACTTGAATGTGGTGGAAGTGCCTACTCCCACCCTCAGGGATCACCAGCTTACCATCTGGTCCTGTCTCCCAGCACAATGCTAGGAGGACTTCATCATCTGAGGAATCCTCCTCTATGGCTACACTGGACAGCCCAGTGCTAACCACCTTCTTTGGACAGGCTGCATCTCCTCTGAAGTGACCTGTCTGCTGACAGTCAAAGCAAGCCCTACTGTCCAAGAGCTTTTTTAACCCTGGGTCTCCCTGTCTCTGCATGTCAGAGTGGGAGTGGGATTTACTCTCCTCCTTCTTAGGGTTCTGGGGTACAGAGGGAGTCTCTGTGGTGGGCTTACCACCTCCCTCCTTAGGTTTTTGGGGACCTGACCCCCCCTTCTTGGAGTCTCCCCCCTGGGACTTGACAACCACCCTGGTTCTCAACCACTCATCAGCTGCCTCCCCTAGCTCTCTAGGGTTGGTCAGCTTAGAGTCCACTAGATGCTGGCGTAACCTTTCTTGGATACAATTGGTCAAGATGTGCTCTCTCATGATCAGATTGTATAACCCCTCATAAGTATTTACTTTGTTGCCAATAATCCAGCCCTCTAGTGCCTTTAGTGAGGTGTCCACAAAGTCAACCCAAGACTGGGTACTGACCTTCTGGGTGTCCCTGAACTTCATTCTATATTGCTCTGTGGTCAGACCAAACTTCTTGACTAAGCACCTTTTCATACTAGGGTATGAATCTGCCTCCTCCCCCCTTAAGGTCAGAAGCCTATCCCTCCCTGAGTTGGGGACCAACTCCCACAAAAGGGAACCCCAGTATTGAGGCTTAACCCTTCTCATTTGGAGTGCCCTCTCAAAGGCCCCTAGCCACTTATCTATGTCATCCCCCTCTACATAAGCAGGAACCACCCCCTTGGGTAATCTGGGGCAAACTCCCCCACCCATGGACACCTCAGCTTCTTTATCGCTGCTTCCATCTCTTTTTTCTTTGTATGCCCACTTTTTCTTCTCTAGGGCCAGCTTCTCTGCTTCCAAAGCTATGTAGGCTAGCTGGGCTTCCAGCTCTCTTTCCCTGATGGATGGGTTCTCTCCTCCTGAAAGGACCCTCTTCCTACCACTAGCTTTGGGTCTGCCCCTAGTGACTGTGTCCAGTGAGGACCGTTCCTCCTCTTCCTCACTTGGGGTCTGATGCCTTTCCTCCCCTGAGTGGTTAGAGTTAGCATCATCCTCTTTTGGTTCCTCCTCTGGAGCTTCCTCTGTCTCTACCTCTTGGGCCTCAGCCCATGCTGTCAGGGATTTAATCAGGATTTCCTTCCTGAGATTAGTGGTTGCAGGCAACTCCCTCTCAATACACAACCCCCTAAGCTGGACTACTGTCAGTGTGGGTAGGCTAGCCAGATCAAGCTCCATGGTTCCCTAGTTTTGTGTCAACAAAAACTTTTTGCAAAAATTGGTAACAGGAATTTAGAAAAATTACAAAAATTCAATAATTGAAGTTAATCCAAATTAATTACAAAAAAAAAAAAATTTAAATTAAAAATTAAAAACAATTTTTGCACTAGGACAATTTAAAGGATTTTTAATTTGTTTTATCTAAAACTGTAACGTGATATTGAACACAAGTACAGGATCCCGTCGCTGCTTCCAATTATGTTGGAAAATGGGTTATTGATAGGGCAGGTAGGTACCTACACCTAGCAACAAGCCACAAACCTCCACAAAAGTACAGTTAGGTCTCAGTAAATTAATCCCAGCTCTACCCTTGGTAGCTTAGCATCGAGCGTCAAGGCTTAACTTAGGAGACAAAGAGTAAAGCATTCAAATATCACACAACAGTAATTAAATAAAACACAGGAAACAGTTTAAAAATCCAAAACCAATTTATAAAAATAGCTTATATTTTTATCTTTAAAATGACACAAAAACGATTAAAATCGGTTCAGGGGAACCGGAGATATGAATTTTTAAAGTATTATTATTTTCTAGCGCATAGAAACAAAAAGCGCCAATCGGGTCATCTGGTTGCACCAGGACCGGGACAAAGTCAAACTTTCAGGCCGACCGCGATGGAGCCCTGCTCGGATACAGGTCGCGGGAAGCCTCGGTTAAAAAGTTACCTTCTGACTTAGTCTTTATTTTGAAGTTTTTCTTCACTGGGACGAACCTGCCAGTTGGATCCGACCTCCTGGAGCCCTTGTCCGGATACGCGAAGTCGGTTTCCTCGGTGGTGATTTCTACCTTCGGACTTAGTCGTTTTTTCGAGATGAAAATCCTTCGACCGGGGTAAACCTGGATCTTGATCCGACGTCCGTGGAGCCCTTCTCGGATACGATGGCTGGAAGGTCCCGGTCAACTTTTTACGTTCGGACTTAGTCTTTTTTTCGGATGTTTTTCTTGACCGGGACGAACCACGAAGTCAGGCCGGGTCGCGGTTGAGGCAAGCCGGCTAGAATTTCCGCGTCGAGTCGGTCACTTTATGGAGCTTTTTTCTAAAATTTCTCCAATCTTTTCCAAACTTCTGGGGCTTCACCCAGATGTTCTTTTAAGGTTCTTTTGGGGTCCACAGCTCACCCCAAGGGTCCAGAAGTTCTGTGATGGTCCTTGGGAAGTGCGGACTTCAACTCCCAGAGTGCACCTGGCGCAAACTCCTTTTTGGCCACTGGGCAGTGGTCAGCTGGTCACTTTTTCAGGAGTTGGTGCAGGGGACTCTGGTTAGCAATTTTTCACCTGTAGCAAACAGGGAGTCCCTCCTTGAACCAGTGGAAGCCAGGCAAAGTCCTTCTTGTGGTGAAGCCCAAGTGTGCAGCTGGTGCAGTCTTTCTGAGTGCAGGGTCCAGGTGCAGGCCAGGGGTCCAGCAGGGCAGTCCTTCTTCTCCTTGTAGTTCTTTCTTCTTGAAATTTGGTGGGGATCTCAGGCGTGGGTGCAGGTCTGCCAGTTTTATCCTTGCTCCTGGGTGAAAAGCAGGGGGGCCCTGGTCCTCCAATCAGGGACAGGGTCGTCCCCCTGTGATGACCACTTCCTGGGAAGTGTGGCAAAAATCCATCCCAGAAGGCAATAGTCTCTAAAAATCCAAAATGGATGAATCTGATTTTTGGAGGAGAGATCTGGCTGAGCCCACCCACTGGTGTGGCTAAAAATCATAAACACACCCCTCTCCTGCCCTCTCCTAATCTAATCAAGGGGGCACCTAGCTGTCTGGGGTTGCAGGATGTGGGGGTGTTGCTGGGTGCTCCAGATGTCCTTCTCTGCCTTTGAAGACCAGTTTGGCAGCCCTCCCCCTTCCTGCTTCCCCATCTGCTGAGGGGAGATTCTCTCCCCCAAGCACATTCCTTTGTGTGAAGTCAGGCCACTTCACACCTCATTAAAGTAGCCTGGCAGAAGCTGCTGCAGGCTGGCCAATCAGAGCACAGCAGCAAAAACAATGCAGAGCTGAAATTGGCAACTTTTTAGGTAAAGTCTAAACTTTTTACCTGCACTAGTTATATTAAATCCTACAACTGGAAGTTGTGGGATTTATTATAACAATCAATTTGATACCAAATTCTTGGTATGTAACATTTAAGGAGACTTTAAAATTTAAAATAAAGTCTGCCCATTCTAGCCTATGAAGGCCATTTACTTCAATGAGGGAAAAACGAATTTGGCTGTTTTTACCTCACCAGGGCTTATAAATCTATTTTTATAAAGTCCCTGCTTATAGTTACATGGCACCCAGCCCTAGGGGCACATAGGGCACACCTTAGGGGTGACTTATATGTAAAAATAAGGTACCTTTAATTCCAAAGTCGAATTTGCATATAACTTTAATTTAAAAGCAGCCAGCAAGGCAGGCTTGCTTTTAAAATGACACTGGGCACCTCAGCAATGCACCTAGGTGTGCACCACCTATGCTGTGGTCCCTAAACCTACATGCCCTACCATATACTAGGGACTTATAGGTAGGTTAACTTAGCCAATTATAATTAGCCTAATTTGCATATCCATTTTACACAGAGCACAGGCCCTGGGACTGGTTAGCAGTACCCAGGGCACCATCAGAGTCAGGAAAACACCAGCATAAAGTGGAAAATGGGGGCAAAAAGTTAGGGGGCCTCTGCAATCAGCCCCAGTTTCTCACAACCTCCAACAGACTGCCGTCACATTATGAGTGTGGCAGGTTTGCCGCTGCCAACCTGCCACACCTCCACTAATACCGCCATGGTGGTTTGAACAGCTGGGCCAGATATGTTCATCTCTTGACCCGGCGGTCCACAGAAGTCCGCAGCTGGCGTAATAAGCCAGCCTACCTCCATGTTTTCTGCAGCAGTAGCACCGCCACGGAAACCATGGCAGTATGGCTATCAGTGACAGGGAATTCCTCCCCTGTCACCGGTAGATGGCTCCCCCCACCAATCACCTGATCCCCCAAATGCCCGCCACCTCACCACCTAAAGTCAAAGCAAACCACACCCCCTAAAGTCACAGCGCCCTCCACCCCGCATACATGCACACACACACATGCACCACACGTACACCCATTCACCTCCACTTCCATACACGCATTCACTCACACTTATCCTAACACGCATTCACCCACACATTCTCACACGCATTCACTCACACTCATCCATACATGCATTCAGGCACGCATCCACACTAACATGCCCACACACTGACATGCCCAACTCACCTTGTCCGGTGTGGAGGTCATCCAGCAGGGAACGGGGAGGGGCGCTGCTACCGCCGGCAGCGCCTCGCCAGCAGGACACCGCCAGGCTGTATTAATGGTCTTAACACGGCTGGCGGCATCCTTCTGGTGGGGCGGTGCAGGTAGTAGCAGCGCTCAGGCACCTTCAACTCCCAGCATGGCTACTGCCGGATATCCGCCCTAAGTGTGGCGGAAATCCGGCTGTATCCATAATATGGGGGGCAGAAGACGGCAGCACTGACGGTCTCCTGGCGCCTGTGGCTTTTGCGGTCTCACTTTGAGACCCCTAAAGTCTTAATGAGGGCCATTATATTAACGTCTGGTGGTGTTTGTATTTCCTGAGAGGGATAGGACAATCTGGGTATCATCAGTGTGAGACATGATGTACAGGCCATGGGGCTGAATAATGCTTGCTACAGGGATTAAGTATAAGCTGAAGAGAGTAGGGCTGAAGGAGGAGCCTTATGAGACTCCCAAGATGAGGGCCTTGGGCTCTGAGTTGAACAGAGGAAGCTTGACCCATTGTGTATTTCTGATTATGAAGGAGGCTATCCACTTGCGAGTTGGTCCTTGGATTCTGGTGTTGTGGAGAATGGAGATGATGACTGCATGTGTGCTAGGAAGATACAGGATACCACTGCAAAATGTTAAATATGGCATATATGTGCCCTTCCCCTTTTATTAACTACAGCAAGGTGGCTTGCTGTGTAGTGTTGTGAGCATGTTTGTGAAATATGACCCTTAAGGTACTTAAGTGCACAAATGGCATGCAATGCAAGACAGTACAGCAAGGCAGCATTCTGTGTTGTGCTGCACGAAATGTAGAGTACAGGGTTGTGTGAGGTATAACAATATATAGTGCTGACATTTTTCAGCTAGTGCTGGGGCACAAAGTGATGGCTAGAGTAAATGCGGGAACCCTTGCTATATGGTGCAAGGATTCCTGTGGTGATGCTAGGCAGCTCATTTTGCATCAATGCAGGCAGAGCACATGAATGCAACTTTTAGGCAGGGCAGTGCAGCAAGTTGAAGAGCTGTGTTGCACTGTGATAAAATAACAGCAATAGGCCTCATAGTTAATAATGAATTTGTGCGATTAATGTACATGTATTGCCATGTGAAAAGCAACAATAGTACAACATGGTCATATTCACTTGTAGAAACTTATGTTCCACCTATCACGGTGAACTTGCAAGTGAAGAAAAATATTGTCTGAGTATGACAGTAATCAGATGTTATATTCAGTCATAGAATCTTTGTATCATATTCCTAGTTCTTTGCAGAAAGACAAACAACATCTCTCGGGGTCAACCTGTTTGTGATGTATAATCTGTTGATACTACCATCCTGCTCCCATGGATGAAGACAGCTTCCAACACTCCTGGATGCATTTGAAGCATCTCTTTTGGTTTTGGCAAGGAAAGACAACATTTTTGGGTCTCAAGATGAACCAACCCAGACTGGACATGAAACATCAACCGATCATATTACAGCTGAGGATTCTGAGTACCTCCAAGTTACATTTTAATTGTGAGTGCTAGAAGTCCAGCAGTGAATAGCTGATGAAGTCAGGTTGAGGATGGAGACTATAGCAGTACTCTTGAAGCAGTCCATAGGGTTATTAGCCCCAATGAGGGGTTAACAAAGGCAATACTAGACTCCTTCTATTGGCTCCATGGGATTGATGACTCCCAGCTGACATCGCTGGTGTCATGATGCAGAAGGAAAAAAAGCACCAGCCTTCAACATCTGACACCAGTGTCAGGCAGCTGGGAACCATCAATTAATCCATTCAGTTCCAGTTCAGTTTTCAAACCAGAAATTCCTGATAAGCATTTTTGAGTGGCCCCTGGCCAGTTTTACAATATGTCCTGTGTAGGACATCATGTCACCTTCTTTGGAACTCAGTACAGTACAGTAATCTATGTTTATGCAGTAGCTGATCTCTTCTACCTGTTACCATTGCAACTCTGCAACATTTGCTAATGGAAATTTGATCCTCCACACTTTTTTCATGTAGCACATGTATATGCAAAGTCACATTTCTAGCTACATGTATTAGGAAGAACTAAACCTTGTAATCTGGCACTATGGCGGTCATTCTTACCGCCATTTGGCCACTCCGCGGTCAAAAGACCGCGGCGGCCATTCTGGCTTTCCCGCTGGGCCGGCGGGCGCCCGCCAAAGGAGCACCCGCCGGCCCAGCGGGAAAGGCCCTGCAACACAGAGGCCGGCTCCGAATGGAGCCGGCTGTGTTGCAGGGGTGCGACGAGTGCAGTGGCACCCGTCGCGATTTTCACTGTCTGCAAAGCAGACAGTGAAAATCTGTATGGGGCCCTGTTAGGGGGCCCCTGCACAGCCCATGCCAGTGGCATGGGCAGTGCAGGGGCCCCCAGGGGCCCCACGACACCCGTTCCTGCCATCCTGGTTCTGGCAGTGAAAACTGCCAGAAACAGGCTGGCGGGAAGGGGGTCGGAATCCCCATGGCGGCGCTGCAAGCAGCGCCGCCATGGAGGATTCCCTGGGCCAGGGGAAAACTGGTGGGAAACCACTGGTTCCCCTTTTCTGACCGCGGCTTTACCGCCGCGGTCAGAATAGCACTGGAAGCATCGCCAGCCTGTTGTCGGTGCTTCCGCTGCCCTCCGCCCTGGCGGTCATAGACCGCCAGGGTTGGAATGAGGGCCTATGTGTTGATTTTTAACATGTCTACTTCTCACATGCAAAAATGTGATAAATTGAACCCGGTTAATAAAAACATGGAAAAACACATTACCAGATTCATAATGTTGAATCTCAAGAGTATTCATACATAATGTAAAAAAAACACCAAAAATATTCCTTTAGACTGACGAAGAGGGACCAAATGTCAATAACACATGCTCTTTTTGTATGTGCCACTACAACCATGACATCCATTGCAATGGTATAGTGAGCAATGTGCGGTATCCATATGGAATGTAAAAGTGAATCAACAAGCAACATATTCTTGATGAAAACACAGTCAGATTATTGCAGATTACACAAATACTTACCACTTATAAAATGGATGTGTGAGGTATGTGACCCCAAAAAACTGTTCCACTGATCCATATAAATGCTGCTAAGTAAATATGCCAACATCATTACATAATTTGAATACCTCACTACTCACAAAAAAAGTTTATCTATAACACATTCCTCTGTACGGTTGTTCTGTTACTAGTCAGATATTCTTGCCCTTATTCCTAATATACTTGCTTTGTACTTGTGCCACACAAGGGTGCTCAAGGGCAATGCAATACCTTGAATGACAGTTTCCAAGAAATGCAAGGGCACCTTGTGTGGCCCTGTGTGTCATAGTAAATGTAGATTAATGCCACATAACCCCAAATAGCAGACTTATTTTACTCCATCCAGAGAGGCGCCACATGTGTAAAGTGTGAGTGCATCCTCCAATCAACACATTAAATCATTCATACACACAAACTTTGCATGAGTGGCAAGAAACCTGTAAGAGTGCTATACCAGGGCAAAGGAGGAGATATGTGGTCAAAAATTCTTATTGTTTCCTCTTTCAATTGATCTGCATTTTGCTGCACCCTTAGCAAGAGGTAAATGCCTATGAGGATTTATTTTGTCCAGGCAAGTGTGACTTCCAGACAACAATGCAGACCTTCTTGTACTTTTACGCAAGGGTGTCTGTGCTAACCATTGGCAGCAGTTTGTGTCCCAGTGCAGGCAGAGAGCAGCTTTCTGTAGTAACATGTCAAAACCAACACTTACCTGCTGTTTCCCTTTTACGCAGAGTGCTACATTAAAGAGACAACCTTTGCATTGCTGTGTCAAATCAAATACTGAACCCCACTTCCAGAGTTTAAAGTATGGATATGGGTACATATATTACTCTAATGAGAGGAAGACCTACAGTTGTTCAGAGGAGACTGACAGTGTAACATTTTCTTACTATATACTCAGGACTGTTGGAACAATATCTACTCATCTTGCACAATATTTATTAATAAACACATAATATTCACTTAAAGAACCATGATTAATGTATTTAAATGGACCAGATTTACAAGGTCTTTGTGCTTACTTGCACCACACTAGCGTAATTTATTTTTACGCTAATGTGGCGTTAAGAAAGCCTTTTCCCCGCACCATATTTATAAATTGTTGTAATGCATGAATTGTGCCACTTTGTAGACCCTTGTGACACAATATACCTGTGCCAGGTATAACTATGCAAGGGGGCATTCCCACACAGGGAGGATGCAAAAAAGGGCGCAGTGAAATCTACAAGATTTCACTCCAACATTTTTTCAATAATTTTTAACACCATCTTGGGGTAGGCGTTAAAGTGACTGGCTCTTAGTAACCTATGGGCCTCCTTTATGCTTTGCTGCCGTAGCACCATCATGTATGGTGCTAATCCAGCGAAGCACCACAATAGTGTAATACATTTTGACACTAATGAGGAAACGAGAGCCATGGTGTGGCGTATTTATAAATACGGCACAAACCATGATGTCGTTAGATGGGGCAGGGGCATCTCAAGAAAAGTGGCACATCGGAACCGATGCACCACTTTCTTGCAGATCTGGCCCTTAATGTCTAAAACATTACCTAACCCTAACTAACCTACACTAAATATCATTAAGCCATCCTATACTACCATATCTAACTTATTTTAACCACTATTAGCACTTGACAAGATAAACATCAACCCCCCACTCACATTAATACACATAGGTAAGAACAATAGATATATAAACTACATCATAAACACATACTAACTACACAGATACGTTTAAACAAATATATATTGTTTGTATTTTTTAAATGTTTTTTATATTTTTTTGTATTTTTTCTAACACAAAACATTCACACCCCCACTCATTAAAAAGCATACCACCATAAAAACATAGGGTCTGACTTAGATTTTGGCGGACATGTTACTCCCTCACAACGGTGACAGATAACCCGTCTGCCAAAATATAAATCCCACTATATCCGATCGGATTTAGATTTTGGCGGACTGGCTATCTGTCATCGTTGGGATCGAGTAACCCGTCTGCCAAAATCAAAATCAGGCTCTTACTCTAAAATCCTTCATGAAAACACCTTACTAAACTATATCTAATCTGCACTATTGCTAAACCTACACTGAACACTAACTAATTATGAACACTGAAAAACACTAATTTAAAAAGAAGGAAAAAGAGAAGGGGATGTACAGAGGGAGAATCCTTGGTTCATACCAGTGTTGCAATGTTTGAAGTACCTCCTAGCACTTCAACAGTATTAGGCTCTGTCTTTTTTGCTCCTTAGCCATCATGGCAATCTTCCTGTCCATTCGCCCCAATTGTTTCACCAGTGCCAAATATTTTTTTTGATGCAGAACCTTCTTTCTTCTTAGTGCTGTAGCTGGCAGCTGCTGTGCACCTAGGGGTGAGTTCATGCATGCTTTGTAGCTGAATGTGCCCCAGAGTTGGTGTTGCTGGAGGGGTCTTCTTTGCCGGTGACCTATTTGATGATGACCATTTGCCTAATATTGGTATAGAGAAATGGTCAATATACCCAGATTTGGCATCAGTGCTATACCTGGAAATGTGTCATCAAAATGCATCAATCCATTTCACACCATGCAGCAAGGTGGCTTGCCATGCAGCATTGCATGAAAGCTTTAGATACATGCCACATAGGTCAGGCACTGCCGATAAGGCTGGCATTGATTTGCCAATAGATGGCAAATGTAGTGCATATGTCCTGCCGGTCCTACTTAGGCCAATGATTTTGTATCCATGCTGTGAGCCCCACTGGGGCTGCATAGGTTCTTCATAAATGATATTGGCACTCTGTGCTCTATCACATACAATAATAACTGAGATATGCTGGCTGCCATGCACCGTACATCTGCTAGGCCACAGCACAAGTTCCCTGCCATGAGGACATCTACCCTTACAGTGTGCATAAGACTGTCTGAGAGCTATTGTTTGGTAGCAAACGTTGCATTAATATATTAGGCACCCAATATCCACAAAGCCTCCAGGGCATCAGTGTAATGGGGCAACTTTCACTTTGTTCTACATAGGTCTGCTGTGGACCCCTTTGATGGAGGGGGATCACACCCCTGACACAGGATTACATTGGCTTTACCTCAGGTAACTGGTGATAGTGAGGGAATGTTTGGGTGACATTGACATGTCTAACACCCCTGCAGCAACACTTGGTGAGATGTTGATAGTACTTTTCATAGGCTGCAATCAAGGTGATGGCTTACCTGGGGACACTGTAATGAATGACTATGCAAAGTGGGGTACAGTATAAATACTTACCCACGTCTATAGCGACACTCAATACACATTAACATGGCTCCTTGTTTGGTTGACAATATGCTTAAATATGCAATGTTGTGTTTGCTTGATAAATCTGAGTGAATGGTTGCCAGGAGAGGAATAGCTTGCCATATACATCACACTGTTACTACTATGATGAAAAACACACACTTGTTACAGAGCTACAGCCATGTTGTCATGACACCTTTTATATTAGTACCCAAAAGCTATCAATTTTGTCTTGTAAAAATGGCAATGTCCACGTGCAAAACAAGTATGGCAAAATTGTATTAAAAAATTAACAACTACACACAGTTCTAAGTCTATCCTAAGCACTGTGACATACCAGGTTAATGGCACATTTAGACACATATGTTCACATTTTCAGACCATGGAATGCAGCTAGTCATCTTGCAGGGCAGAGCTGACCGAAGGTGAAAGACCAGAAATGTCTAACATCATATGACAAAATCATGCCCCATATATGTGCTGTTGTAAGGAATGCTGCCCAACTCCATCACAGGCCCCCTTGCGACATGACACAAGGGTTGCAGTATTGGCACTAGGCAGGCAAAAGTGCTCCAGGGCTGGGAAAATACAGGAATGCACTGTATAATCCTAAATCCAGTGCATGGTTGCCCTTTCATGCTGCGTACCAAGGTAGCTTGCTGCATAGTGCTGTGTGAAACATTGAGACGTCTGCCCCATTTGCCTAATTTTAGCTGCTTATGCACACATATTTACACACACACGAATATGTACTGCTTCTAGGATATACATTGAGTAGGGCATACAGTATAAGAAAAATGTGTCATGTACCAGTGCCATGGAAGGACAGTGCATAACTGCTAGCCTTGCCACACATACATACCTCGTATAGCCAGGGTAATGATATGTATTGTGAATCTAGGAGTAGGGGCAGATGTAGCTACATTCTGGCATTGTTTACATCACAAAACTGAGGGAAAACTGCACAATATACTAATGTCCTATTCTACTTACAAGCAAAATCCTCATTTGTCCTGGAGAATTGCTAATAGTAATGCTGATTTTGACAGAGTTCTGCTATTAGAAACTGTGTACCTGGTTGGCAGAGGTATGCTCCCGGTCCAAGCAAGAACCACAATCCTACTCAAGCTATGTCAGATACACACTGGGCCTGATTAATACCTTAGCGGAGGGCATTACTCAATCCCAAATGTGACGGATATCCCGCTCGCCGTGTTACAAGTTCCATTATATCCTATGGAACTTGTAACAGGGCAGACAGGATATCTGTCACATTTGGGATAGAGTAATCCCCTCCGCCAAGGTCACAATCAGGCCTACTATAAATTAACTTGTGCTCGCCCTCTGGTAGCTTGACACAGAGCAGGCAGGCTTAACGTAGGAGGCAAAGTGTAAAGTATTTGTGCAACGCTTAAAACAATAAAATAGTGAACACACCACACATTAATAACCCATAACAGGCTAGAAAAATAGATTTAAAGAACAAAACAGGACCAAAACAACAAAAATCAATCAATAAAAGTTGAGATATGAATTTTTAAATACTATTTGCAAATATGGTATTTAGAAAGTAAGTTAAAAAAACCTAGCAGGGCTATCTGGTATCACTAGACTGGGGTAAAACCAAAAGTTCAGCTAGACCACAGTGGAGCAAGAGCCGGCTACAGGGACCAACCTTGACCGACCTAAAAAGTATCTTGTGTGGGGGGTTGTGTCAACATCAAAGATCCATTGCGAGGAGCAGGCATTGATGTGAAGGCGATGTGTCAGTTCTGACCTGCACAGTCAGGGATGTGTTGTCATCAAGCCATGCAAATGTCAATGCAAGGTCCTCAAGAAGCGGTGTGGCATCAAACCCTCTGCAATGAAGCCGATGATTCATCGTTGAGCCACGCAGCTGGCGATGAGAAGGTGATGAATGGAAACGGAGTTGTTGCTGTTATGTCTTTGTCCTCAGCGACATCGAGGATATATGCGGCGGTTCCGAGCAGCACAGTAACAGCAATATCTGGATTTCTGTAGAAGACAGATGCACAACCTACTTCCTAAGGCCCAGGACTGGATTGGCACCCCTTGACAGCATAGGACTCACAGTTGTCCAGAAACTGTAGCTGAGTTGAGTGACATCTTTGATGTACCTGAGACTTGAGAACAGGTTGCCAGCAACCCCTTGGAGTCACTTCGATTCCCGGGATGTAAAGATGCAGGACCAGTCCTTCTCACTCCCGGGCAAGGAGGACAGCAGGCAGAAGGGCAGGCACAGCAAAGCAGCAGTCCAGCAAAGCCCAGCAGAGTTCCAGCAGAGTGTCAGCCTTTTGAGCAGCACAGCAGTCCTTCTTCCTTGCAGACTGCCTCAGGTCCAGAAGTGGACCAAAACAACAAAAATCAATCAATAAAAGTTGAGATATTAATTTTTAAATACTATTTGCAAATATGGTATTTAGAAAGTAAGTTAAAAACACCTAGCAGGGCTATCTGGTATCACTAGACTGGGGTAAAACCAAAAGTTCAGCTAGACCACAGTGGAGCAAGAGCCGGCTACAGGGACCAACCTTGACCGACCTAAAAAGTATCTTGTGTGGTGGGTTGTGTCAACATCAAAGATCCATTGCGAGGAGCAGGCATTGATGTGAAGGTGATGTGTCAGTTCTGACCTGCACAGTCAGGGATGTGTTGTCATCAAGCCGTGCAAATGTCAATGCAAGGTCCTCAAGCAGCGGTGTGGCATCAAACCCTCTGCAATGAAGCTGATGATTCATCGTTGAGCCACGCAGCTGGCGATGAGAAGGTGATGCATGGAAACTGAGTTGTTGCTGTTATGTCTTTGTCCTCAGCGACATTGAGGATATATGCTGCGGTTCCGAGCAGGACAGTAACAGCAATATCTGGATTTCTGTAGAAGACAGATGCACAACCTGCTTCCTAAGGCCCAGGACTGGATTGGCACCCCTTGGCAGCATAGGACTCACAGTTGTCCAGAAACTGTAGCTGAGTTGAGTGACATCTTTGATGTACCTGAGACTTGAGAACACGTTGCCAGCAACCCCTTGGAGTCACTTCGATTCCTGGGATGTAAAGATGCAGGACCAGTCCTTCTCACTCCCGGGCAAGGAGGACAGCAGGCAGAAGGGCAGGCACAGCAAAACAGCAGTCCAGCAAAGCCTAGCAGAGTTCCAGCAGAGTGGCAGCCTCTTCAGCAGCACAGCAGTACTTCTTCCTTGCAGACTGCCTCAGGTCCAGAAGTGCACTGATTTGGTAGTGTCAATAGTGGTTCCTTTGAAGTGGGAGGGACTTAAAAGAGAGGCCTTTCAGGTGTAAAGAGTTTCTGCCCTTCCTGCCTTGCCTCCAGACACTATACAAGGGGCTATGCAGCCATATGTAAGGGCTTAGGACCAAACCCATTCAGGAGTAAGTGTCAGCTCCTCCCTCCGTCCTGCCTGGGATGGGTCACTAACATGCAGATGGCAACTCAGTCACACCTAAGCTCCCTTTGTGTGTATCTGTTTGGAAGGCATGCACGAGAACCTAGCTGTCATCCACCCAGACATGTATTCAGAGACATGCAGAATGCACTCAATGATTTAAAGTAAGAAAAAGTCAACTTTCTAAAAGTGGCATTTTCAGAATTACAATTTGAAATCTGACTTCACTATAAGTTGCGATTTTAAAATATGATTCCAGAGACACCAGACTTTGGGGTCCCTTCTCTTTCCCATTGTAAATGGTACGTACAAAAGGTAATAAGGCAATTCCAATGTTAACGTATGGAGAGATAGGCCTTGCAGTAATGAAAAATTAATTTAAGAGTTTTTCACTACCTGATCATGGAAAACTTAACAGTACATGTCCAACTTTTTAAATGCACTGCACCCTACCCTTGTGACTATTCATGGCCTACATTAGGGGTGACATATGTATAAAAAGGGAAGGTTTGGGTACGGAAAGAGGGTCAACTTGCCAGGTCAACATGGCAGTTTAAAACTACACACAGGCTTAACAATGGGAAGCCTGAGTCTTCTTTAAAGCACTACTTAAGTGAGTGTCACAATAAGAGCTTTAGGCTCACTAAGAGCATTTAATTTACAGTCCCAGGCACATGTTATGTGCTTTAATAGGGACTTATAAGTAAATTAAATATGCCAGTTCTTGATAAGCCAATTGTAACATGATTTAGGGAAAGGGCACATTTACTTTAGCAATGCTCAGCAGTGGTAATGTGCCAAGAGTCCTATAGCCAGAAACAACAAAGTCAGCAACAGGAGATCAGAAGGCAGGAAAGTCAGGCAAAACCATACAATGGATGCCAGGTCTAACAGCTGCTTTGCATTACTTACAGTCAAGAGAGCTGCCTCCCTGTAATGCAGCACTGAATTATTGTGTGATGTGCTGCTTTTGATGACAGTTTGAGACCTCCGGCACCTGGTGCCACATTTATCAAACTTTCATGCAGCACATCAAACCATATTGCTGCACTGTGCTATGTGAAAGGGAACAAATGTGCTGTATTTAACATATGGCACATTCCTGCCCTTTCCTTGCACAGGCACAATTTTGGCTGCCTAGCACCAATGCAGGCACCCTTTCACTGTGTTCCAACGGTGCCTGTGTTGTAGGCAAGTTTTTTTGCAGTAAGGGGCACCTTCCTACCCAAAGACAAACCTCAGAGGTATTTTTCTTTTTCAAAGTGTGCTGCAGAATGCAGCACACTTATAAAAGGGAAAGTGCCAATATTAATAAAGACATGTCACCTCTGAGTATTTTGACTCAATCCCAAGTTTATCACTGTTTGTAAATCTGGAAATGTGCCAAGATTCTGGGGGGATGCATGAAATACACAAGCTCTACCCATGAAATGCCTCTCTTGGGCAGAGTAACCCAAGGCAGCGACTTACACTGCCTTGCATGACTCCTGATTTATCAAGCCACTCAAGGTCATGGAAGGTGGCATTACATGGCTTGATAAATCTCACTTAGCTTTTGTGTCACTCTTGCACCCTCTTGTATGGTGCAAGGATGACACAAAACCCTTGATAAAAATGGCCCACAGTGTCACTCCGCCTTTCCTTGTGTGTCACAAAGCATTCACACACCACAAATTTAAGTTAATATTGATACGTACCTTAATTAAGTTATTTACATTATTGCAACCTGATACAAAATGAATACATACCTATATAGCTTCCAATGTCCAAACAGAGCAGCCTCAGCCTTGTCTGAGATAAAGTCCCCTATCAATGTTTCAACTGTGACTCTGACCACTCTCCAGGGGACAACTTCTTCATGTGCCACCCTACATGCTTCCAACAGTCCTTCCAATCCTTAACCCATTAGCCTTAGCTGTCTCTCCCTCCAGCAGCAAGCATCCTAGTAGTGTATGATTATCCAATTGAGTGCAGTAACTTCCTCCTCTGTAAAGTTATTTCCTCTTCCCTTCCCAGACATGGCCAGAATGGCACAAGCCCTATCAATGTTTATCCCTATACAAAAAGTAAATAACTTAAACCCCTAATTATACCTAAGTAAATTCTACCTCAAAATATACAAACACCCAACAATACGGAGACAATATAAAATACACAACAAGTAGGCACAAAAACTACACAAACAATACTTTACAGGAACAAAACAGACAGAGTCCCCACCAGAAACAGTGAAAAACACTAAACACTCTCAGAACTCCTCAGCAGCACCAAATAACAGAAACTAACAGAAAGTGCAATTAACATTCAAACTTCCTGGAATGCAGTCACACCCATTACATCATTCCCTGGCTGTGACAGACATGTTGTCGTATTCTGAATTATTTTTTATGACACCTTTTTTCACAAATGCACATTGCGTGATGCACTACTCTCTCCCTAACAAAGCAAGGGCCCACGGTGTAGCTATGTCCCAACGCAGTTGTCTATGTAGTGCTCCGCAAATAGCAGCACAATGCATTTACTTTGTACACAGTGGCTAAATTACACTCATAGCTATGGAGTAGCACTTATGCAACAACGCAAAGGGCCACAAAGTGTTTTATATAGTACACCCCAATTAGCCATGCAATGCATGTTTTTCATACTCAATGGGTTATATAGCACAACTCAAATAGCCATGCATTAGCACCTATGCAGCAACGCAAGGGGTCATGTAGAGGCCTATACAGTGCACTGCAAATAGCCAAGCAACACATGTTTACTATGCAGTAGCCTCAATAGTGCAACACACATAGCCATAAAGTAGGACCTATGCTGCAATGTAAAGAGTCACACAGTGTCCCGACTACAGCAACATAAAAGGACACACAGTGGCCTGACTACAGCAATGCAAAGGGCCATGCAGTGGCCTGACTACAGCAAAGAAAAGGGCCACATGGAGGTCCGACTACAGCAATGCAAAGGGCCATACAGTAGCCCGACTGTGGCAACACAAAGGGCTATGCAACTCATATGTTAATGAGGTCTGATTAACCTTCACAAGGAAGAATCCAATAATATGTGTTGCTTTTTTCAGTAATATAGTTTAGCAGTAAAGGGAAAAATGTCTACATAGATGGCATGGATACATGTGCGTCAGTGTAGTAATGCACACAAAGAGCCATATGTTTGATACATACATGCAACACAACACAGCAAAGCACCTTGCTAGCCTGCAGTGTGTAAAAGGGAAATTGCTGGAATGCTCCATTACCCTCCTTATATGTAGCACTCTGGTTCTATCGCAGGGCTGGAACAGTTTTAGCTACCTTGCACGAATACAGCCACCCTTTCATCATGTTGCAAGGGTGCTTGCCTTATAGGACTTATACAAAACATATTCTTGTTTGTAAGTGTGCTACTCAATGCATCACACTTAGAAAGTGTAAACAAGGTGGATAGAAAGAACTATGTTGCCCGCGTGCACCTCTGGTGAGATGTTTTACAACTAGGATGCATTCCATGGTCTAGCAATATTTGTCAGTCAGGTGTTGGGCCAGAATCTATGGGTCAATGCATGGTAACTTTCTCACTCCTCCTTTGGCACACCTACCTGCTGCTGAGTAACACAAGTTTGTGCTATGTGCAGACTTTGGTTCCTCTAGATTTATCAACCCACTAACTGTCATACAAGGTGCCTTGGCATGGCTTGACAAACCTCATTTAGTTTTGGGATTGCCTTTGTGTCTCCTTGTGTAGATCAACTGCAACACAACACTTAGGTGGTCATTACAACCCTGGTGGTCGGTGTTAAAGCGGCAGTAAAACTGGCAACAGGCCGGCGGTAAAAAAAATGGAATTACGACCGTGGCGGAAACCGCCAAAATAGACAGCCACTTTAACACTCCGACCGCCACAGCGGTACAAACAAACAGTGCGGCGGTCACCGCCAACAGACAGGTGGAGGACAATGTACCGCCCACAGAATTACAACCTACCAATCCGCCACGTTTTTCAGGGTGGATTCACCGTGAACAAAAACACGGCGGAAACAGGACTTCGAAGGGAAAACGCTCACCTCTGTACACCCCACGAGGAACCAGGACGCCATGGAACCAGAGCTCCACATTTTTCCAGCCTTTATCTTCTTGCTCCTCTACCAGGAGCATGAACGCCGGCAGAGAAGACCACGGTGAGTACTGCACCTACGACACAGGGGAGGGAAAAAACAGTGACACACACACACAACACACAACACGCAACACCCCCCCACCCTCACCCACGACAACACACACACTAATACAGCATGATACAATACAGTTACACCCCCTAACCCCCACCCTGGAAGAATGCAAAGCCAAAAGGAAAACATACATACACTATTTACAAATATATACACCAATAATATTAGTCCAAGGTATTCCACCATTAAAGTCCGTGAACCACTGGGCCCCAAATGCATGGGCGAGGCCCACACCAGATACCCGAACAAGACGGAGAGAACACTGCAGGGGCATCCAAAAAAAATAAAACAGGCACCTCAGGGGGGAAGGGAAAGGGGGGGCACCTCAGCCAGTTGAGTGCACAACGCCAAATCCACGATGGGGCTCCATGCCCAATGTTCAATCCTGGGGAGTGCAAAGCCATAGTCTCTCAAGTCTCTACAGTGGGTGGTTTGCCCACTGCTTCATCATGGAGAGTGCAAAGCCACAGTCTCTCAAGTCTCTACAGTGGGTGGTTTGCCCACTGCTTCATTCTCATCCTGGGGAGTGTAAAGCCACAGTCTCTCAAGTGGATATCTTTCTCCACTGGTTCTGGAGGAGGCATTGTGCCCAGAGTGCTTCATCCTACCAAGGACTGAGGTAGTGGATGTCTTTCTCCACTGGTTCTGGAGGGAGCCTTGTGCCCAGAGTGCTTCATCCTGCCAAGGACTGAGGTAGTGGATGCAACTCTCCACTGGTTCTGGAGGGGGCCTTGTGCCCAGAGTGCTTCATCCTGCTTGTGGCGGCCTCAGTAGCGTCAGAGCTTTTGGCGCTCATGGGCCTGCGGTGCTTGTTGCGGTGGTGTCCTTGCCAGCGGTGCTTGTGGTGGTGGTGTCCTTGGCAGCGGTGCTTGTGGCGCCAGTGTCCTTGGCAGCGGTGCTTGTGGCGGCGTCGTCTTTGGCAGCAGTGCTTGTGGCGGCGGTGTCCTTGGCTGCGGTGCTTGTGGCGGCGGTGTCTTTGGCAGTGGTGCTTTTGGCGGCGGTGTCTTTGGCAACAGTTCAGCTGCTGGCGGTCCTGTCTTGGCCAGCGGTTCTGCTGCTGGGGGTCCTGTCTTGGGCAGCGGTTCAGCTGCTGGCGTTCCTGTCTGGGGCAGCGGTTCAGCTGCTGGCGGTCCTGTCTTGGGCAGCGGGGCTGCTGCTGGCTGTCCTGTCTGGGGCACTGGGGCTGATGGCGGTCGGCTCCTTGGCAGCGGGGCTGCTGCTGGTGGTCTGTCTGGGGCAGTGGGGCTGATGACGGTTGGCTCCTTGGCAGCGGGGCTGCTGCTGGCAGTCCTGTCTGGGGCAGCAGGGCTGCTGCTGGCCGGCTCCTTGACAGCGGGGCTGCTGCTGGCGGTCCTGTCTTGGGCAGTGCGGCTGATGGCAGTCGGCTCCTTGGCAGCTGGGCTGCTGCTGGTGGTCCTGTCTGGGGCAGTGGGGCTGATGGCGGTCAGCTCCTTGGCAGCGGGACTGCTGCTGGCGGTCCTGTCTTGGGCAGTGGGGCCGATGGCGGTCGGCTCCTTGGCAGAGGGTCTCCTGCTGGTGGTCCTGTCTGGGGCAGGGGGGCTGCTGCTGGCCGGCTCCTTGGCAGCGGGGCTGCTGCTGGGTGTCCTGTCTGAGGCAGTGGGGCTGCTGGCGGTCGGCTCCTGGGCTGCGGGGCTGATGGCGGTCTTCTCCGCTGTGCTGATCTTCCCAGACTTGCTGGTTTTCTTGTGCCCCTTCCCCACCTTGGAAGGTGTCGCAGCTGACTCCACACTCCCACCTGTACCCCAGCGAGCGGCTTTTGTGGCAGGTGTCTTCCCCCTCTCCCGCCGGGCACTGGTCAACTTTTGATGCTTGACAGGTGGGGGACTGTCTGTGCTGTGGCTCCTTGCCACACTGCCTGCCCTGCTGCCTGGTGCACTCCATAATCCGGTGACTACTGGCACCACTGGTCCCGCCGATGTTGTGGCTGAGGTGCTAGGTTGGGACCTGGAGAGTCGGGCCCTAGGAGACTGACGGGGTGGGGGAGGTGAGGGAAAGAGGTCAAGGCTGGCCAGAAAAAGTTTCTTAGGAACACTGGGACGGGTAGATGGAGGGGGTTTGGGAGTGGAGGAAGAGGTAGTGGTCGTAGGAGTTGTACGTTTGGTGACTTTGGTTGAAGGTGCATAGGCTGGAGGCTGTTCTGAGGTGGATGGCTTTTGGGTGTGTATGTGGCTGTGTTTGTGTACCTTGGGAGGTGGGCTCACAGACATACTGGGAGAGGACACAGGGCTTGTGTGAATGGTAGTGGGGGTGGTGACTTCATGTGAGCGGGGCGTGGTGGTGGGTGTTCTGGTGATGGACATAGTGGCTGAATATGTAGTGCATGCAGGTGTGAGTGGAGACGAGACTGGGAGGGATCAGGGAGACGAGGAGGAGGGGGACACAGTGGAGTCAGTGGATGTTGGTATGTCTGCATGTGTGTGATGCTTGCGTGAGTGCCTGTGGGATGTGTGGTGCTTATGTTTGCCTGAGCTTCCTTTGTGTGTTGAGGTGTGTGCATGCTGGTCTGATGGTGTGCTTGGGATAGGCTGAGGTACAGGGGTGTGGGTCTGGGTGGAGGAAGTTGGAGGGGGGAGGCTAGAGACAGGGACAATGGCTGCCATCAGTGCTGAGGCCAGAGTCTGAAAAGCTCGCTGAAGGGCTGCCTGACCAAAATGAATGCCCTCCAGGAATGCATTGGTTTGTTGCAACTGCCTCTCTACACCCTGGATGCCATTCAAAATGGTAGACTGCCCAACAGTGAGGGACCTGAGGAGGTCAATGGCCTCCTCACTGAGGGAAGCAGGGGTGACTGGGGCAGGGCCTGAGGTGCCTGGAGCCAAGGTGATGCCCACCCTCCTAGGTGAGCGGGCAAGGGGCAAAGGCTGAGGGGCTGCTGGGAGGGCGGTGCTGGTAGGGGGGGTGGCGGCTGTACCTGGAGTAGTGGGGCGCACAGATGGGCCCGCCACCGCAGGGGACCTCCCATCAGAGGACAAGTTTGTATCACTGGTGTCAGCTCCTGTCTCCGCCGTGGAGCTCCCCTCGCCCTCCGTCCCACTGGTGAAATCGGAGTCCGTAGTCTCGCCCTCCAGGGCCATGTGGGATGTAGCTCCCTCCTGCTCCGGTGCAACTGCTCCTCCGTCTGATGATGCTAATGCACAAAAGTACAGGGAGACCACAAAAAGGGGGGGGGAACAGAAGAAAAACATGTTGAGTGCATGCAATACCGCTACCGTTGGCGGACACGACTGACACAGAAGCCCCCTGCACTACGCCGCGCACTTGGGGTCCACTATTCAATCCCTGGGACATGGCCTATATCTGCACACATAGATGTCACAGGAGCCTGACTAGGTGTAGTTGGCACTGCACCCAGGTGGGGTGGGGTGGGGTGCCACAGGGTCTGCCTGAAAAAGGGGACTTAACTAGCACACTCACCCTGGCCTAGGGGAACACACATCCCACCTCCCCCACCCAGACACCTCCACTGCGCACTGACTGAGAGTGTACTCACCCCCTTGTTGCTGCTGTGATGCCCTCAAGCGCCCATCCAACTCCGGATACGCCACCGCCAGGATCCTGAACATCAGGGGGGTCATGGTGCAACGGGCACTCCTCCCACGTTGGGAGGCCATCCCCAGCTGGGCCTCCGCCATCTTCTTGCTCCAGCGGCGAATGTTCTCCCATCATTTCCGGCAGTGGGTGCTCTGTCTGTGGTAGACCCCCAGGTTCCGGATGTCCTTGGCAATGGCACACCAAACATCCTTCTTCTGGTGGGTGCTGACCTACAGGAATTGTACAGGGGAAAAAGAAAAGTTATTACCAACTGCACCGTCACAGTCATTGGCCCCCATCCCTACCCTTGCCATGTGGCACATGCACTCACCGTCGTTTCATGCACGCCTCATTCCCCCCCCTATCTTTCATCCACCCCACTCCACACATGTGTTGCCCATACAGCATGCTCCCAGGGTACTTACCTGTTTGTCTGGAGGACCGTAGAGTAGTGTGGACTGGGGGAGGACCCCATCCATGGGTTTCTCCAACTCCTCCATGCTGAAGGCAGGGGCCCTTTCCCCAGAAGCACGAGCCATTGTCTCTTCCAGACTGAGGTCACAGCAGCACTGTAGGTCCTCTCCTGTCGAAGATCAGGTATCGAGTGATTGAACAGATCGAAAATGGCGGTCACGTCCACGGTGGTGCGTACCGTCACCGCTGGTGTACATGGTGATTGGCTCCTGGGGCCCATAGGGTCTAATGTTAACCAATGAAGAATTGCTCTGCGGTCTTCGACCGCCTACCGCGACGGTGTACAGCGCTAGCGCAGTTACCTCATATCCCATTGTCCCACTTTACAGATCAGGCAGCTGCCATTTCAGGGGCCCACATGGCTTTATTTTTAACTGCGTCACACATACCTAGGCATTGGCTCAACACTCATACAGGCAAATTTCAGGTTATGAATAGTTTTCTGAGTAAGCTGTGTTTACCTACCTCTGAGTTGGTTGACTCTGTGCTCGCTGTTGTCCTCCATAGGCACCGTCCGCTGGGACATGTGAGGAGATGGCGGCATCCTCCGGTGTACAAACCACTGGTGGACCTGTCGACAATGGAGGAAAGACATGTAATCATCACCTACAGGCTTGATCGTGCCACAATCCTGGAACTGTGTGCCCAGTTGGAGCCAGACCTGATGTCAGCTATCCGCCATCCCACAGGGATCCCCCCTCAAGTGCAGGTGCTGTCAGTACTCCATTTCCTTACAAGTGGGTCATTTCAAACTACAGTGGCCATAGCATCAGGGATGTCCCAGCCTAGGTTTTCCAACGTGTTGTCCAGAGTGTTGTCTGCCCTGCTGAAACACATGCGGAGCTACATCGTTTTCCCTCAGGTTGAGGATTTGCCTACAGTGAAAGGTGACTTCCGCCCTGGGACATATCCCCAACATCATAGGTGCCATTGATAGGACACATGTGGCCTTAGTCCCCCCCACAAGAGTGAACAGGTGTATAGAAACCGCAAGAGTTACCATTCGATGAATGTGCAGATGGCGTGTTTGGCAGACCAGTACATCTCCCATGGTAATGCCAAATTCCCTGGCTCAGTGCATGACGCTTACATCCTGCGGAATAGCAGCATCCCTTATGTGATGGGCCAACTACAGAGGCACCGTGTGTGGCTACTAGGTGAGCACCTAAAACCAGTTCAGTGGGAATAGTTGTCTGGGTCTGGGGATATCCCTACAGGTTAGTGTGTGTCTAACAGTTCTCCCTCGCCATTTGCAGGTGACTCTGGTTACCCCAACCTGTCATGGCTACTGACCCCAGTGAGGACTCCCAGGACAAGGGCAGAGGAGCGCTACAATGAGGCCCATGGGCGAACTAGGAGGATTATAGAGCGGACCTTTGGCCTCCTGAAGGCCAGGTTCCGGTGCCTCCAAATGATAGGTGGATCCCTATTCTACTAACCAAAGAAGGTGTGCCAGATCATCATGGCCTGCTGTATGCTTCACAACATGGCTTTGTGATGACAGGTGCCTTTTCTGCAGGAGGATGGTCCAGATGGAGGTGTTGTGGCAGCTGTGGAGCCTGTGGACACTGAAGACGAGGAAGCAGAAGAAGAGGACATCGACAACAGGAACTCTGTGATCCTGCAATACTTCCAGTGAGACACAGGTAAGAAGACAAACCTGCCTACTACATGTACTTTAACACTACTACCTCTTTACTGTCTGTACTTTTCACCCAGTGTATGGTCACTGGGTCTCTGAGTTGTCACTTTCTCTTATGATTTCACAGATGTGGGTCCCACTGTGTGACATCTGCTTCGTTTCCTCATGGACTAGAGCTGTGTGACATAGGTATGTAGATATTACCTTTGAAAGAGCATTTTGTCACTGTAATTGGTAATACACTAATTCGAAATAACAGACAGACTCCAGATTGTTTTGTGCTTTAAGGGTGTTTATTTAAATGCTCAATATTGGAGGGGGTTGTTAAATGGTGAGGGATGATGGTGGAGGAATGTCCATGGCAGAGTCCAAGCTATTAGTCTCACAGGTACATTGTCCAAAGGGGCATAGGAAGTGGAGCTGGGGCAGTTTAAGTATGGACAGGGTGACAAAGTGGGACAGAAGGATGACAATCAGGGTGGTCTCGTTTCTTGGCGGGGGTCTTGGCATCGTTCTCTGTCTTTGTCCTGGATCTCAGGGACCGTTTGCGGGGTGGTTCTCCAACTAGAGGGGGTGGGGTGCTGGTGTGGTGGTCCTGTCCGCTAGCGCCGGTGAGGTGGTGGGCAGTTCATCGTCCAGGCTAGTGTCAGGGGCCCCTTGTTGTGCCACAGGGTCCCTCCTGGTGTTGAGGACTTCCTTCAGGTCCCCTACAATGGTGCCCAGGGTGGAATTGATGGATCTGAGTTCCTCCCTGAAGCCCAAATACTGTTCCTCCTGCAGCCGCTGGGTCTCCTGAAACTTGGCCAGTACCGTTGCCATTGTCTCCTGGGAATGGTGGTAGGCTCCCATGATGTTGGAGAGGGCCTCGTGGAGAGTGGGTTCCGTGGGCCTGTCCTCCCCCTGTCGCACAGCAGCCCTCCCAGTTCCCCTGTTTCCCTGGGCCTCTGTCCCCTGAACGGTGTGCCCACTGCCACTGCCCCCAGGTCCCTGTTGTTGTTGGGGTGGTGGGTTAGCCTGGGTTCCCTGTAGTGGTTGACACACTGCTGATTGACATGTCCTGGGGACAGAGGTATAGGCAATCTGGGTTGGTGCTGTGCTGGTGTTTCCAGAGGGGGAAGCTCTGTAGTGGCCTGTGACTGTGTGAGGGGAACCGACTGTCCTGAGGTCCCAGATGAGCTGGGCTGGTCATCTAGATCCAGTTGGACAGAGTTGCTGTCATCACTGTGGGCCTCTTCTGTTGGTGGAGTGGACATGTCTGGACCCTCCTGTCCGGTGACGTTGGGTAGGGGTCCTAGAGGGGTGTAAAAGCATGTTTATTGCATCTGTGTGTGCCATGGTGTGCAATGGGTGGGTGACCGTGTACCCCAGTGCTTGCATTCCTGTGTAGGACCTTGTGTGATAATGGTTTAGGGGGGTGTATGGGTATGTGCAGTGGCCATGCATTGGTGATGGGTGTCCATGCTTTGTTGTTGCATGCAGGGCTTGGTGTTGGGACGGGTGGTTTGTGATATTGGGACATTTGTGGGGAGTTGGAGTGATGGGGGTGAGGGCGAGGGTGGGGGTATGTGATAGCATGCAGGTAGGATGGGGGATGTAATAGTTAAGATTTGACTTACCAGAGTCCATTCCTCCAGCTACTCCTTCGAGGCCCTCAGGATGCAGAATAGCCAAGACTTGCTCCTCCCATGTTGTTAGTTGTGGGGGAGGAGGTGGGGGTCCGCCGCCAGTCCTCTGAACCGCAAGGTGGTGTCTTGAGACCACAGAACGCACCTTCCCGCGTAGGTCATTCCACCTCTTCCTGATGTCATCTCTATTTCTTGGCTGTTGTCCCACTGCATTGACCCTGTCCACTATTCTTCGCCATAGCTCCATCTTCCTAGCTATGGAGGTGTGCTGCACCTGTGATCTGAATAGCTGTGGCTCTACCCAGATGATTTCCTCCACCATGACCGTGAGCTCCTCCTCGGAGAACCTGGGGTGTCTTTGCCGTGCCATGGGGTGGTGTGGGTGATGTGTGGGGTAGTGTGTGTTGTGATGTGTGGGATGATATTTAGTGGTGTGCTGTGTGGGGTCCGTGGATGTTGTGTGAGTGATGGTGTTGTGTGCCTGTGGATGCTCATTTGTAGATAGTGGTGTCTCTCTCTGGCCTTCAGTCGCAATTGCGGTCGTAAGGGTTTGTGGGTGATGTGGGTGTGTGTTTTATATTGTATTGGGTGTGTGGGAGTGGTGTGTGTATGTGTATCAGGTGTGTGTATTTCGAATTGTCCAATGTGGTTGTGTTTTGTAAATGTGTGTGTATTTTGAGCGCGGCGGTGTGTACCGCCAATGGAATACCGTGGTTGAAAGACCGCCGTGTGGATTCGTGGGTCGTGATGGTGTGGACGTATTCCTGTTGGCGTGATGGTGGAGGTTTTGTTTTCGCCAATTTATCACTGACCTTTGGTGTGGCAGACTTGTGTGGGTGTCTCAATTTTGGCAGATTCCGAGCAGTGGGTCATAATGACCTTGGTGGAATTCCGCTGCCTACGCGGAGTGTTAGTGGTCTTCTGCACGGAGGTAAGCTGCTTTTACGGCCAATGTTGTAATGATCCCCTTAATGAATATTTCCAAAGTGTTGCCATCCTTTGTGCACAAGTGTATCCATCGCTCACAGGTATTCAAGTAGCTGTCCATTTCATGATTTACAAGTGTTTCTGGTTTTGACATCTCTCAATGGATAATACAACCAAGGTCTCTAGCATGACACAATATATACTGATGTGAACGTCTGTGAGCCATCTAAGAAGATTAGGATGTGTGAAGATTATCATGATTGACTTAGATAGCTTTATCTATTAGATGTCAGACTCCTTTGCACTCATAAATACATAAATCCGGACTATTTTAAGATTTGTGGTCATACTGCTGATACTATGATATATATGGTGGTATATGTACGTTCTTCAAACAAGACTAGTTAATAGACCAAAGACCAAGGGGGTCATTACAACCCTGGTGACGTTGTTAAAGCAGCGGTAATACTGCAAACAGTCCAGCGTAAAAAAAGGGAATTATGACCGTGGCGGAAACCGCCAACATAGACAGCCACTTTAACACTCCGACCGCCACGGCGGTACAGACAAGCAGCGCGGCGGTCACCGCCAACAGACAGGCGGAAGACAATGTACCGCCCACAGAATTACAACCTACCAATCCGCCACGTTTTTCAGGGTGGATTCACCGTGAACAAAAACACGGCGGAAACAGGACTTCGAAGGGATGACTGCACCACGCCAGATCCACGACGGGGCTCCATGCCCATTGATGTATCCTGGGGAGTGCAAAGCCACAGTCTCACAAGTCTCACAAGTGGGTGGGTTGCCCACTGTACCATCCTGGGGAGTGCAAAGCCACAGTCTCACAAGTCTCTACAGTGGGTGGTTTGCCCACTGCACCATCCTGGGGAGTGCAAAGCCACAGTCTCTCAAGTCTCTACAGTGGGTGGTTTGCCCACTGTACCATCCTGAGGAGTGCAAAGCCACAGTCTCTCAAGTCTCTACAGTGGTTGGGTTGCCCACTGCACCATCCTGGGGAGTGCAAAGCCACAGTCTCTCAAGTCTCTACAGTGGGTAGGTTGCCCACTGCTGCATCCTGGGGAGTGCAAAGCCACAGTCTCTCAAGTCTCTACAGTGAGTGGGTTGCCCAGTGTACCATCCTGGGGAGTGCAAAGCCACAGTCTCTCAAATGGATGCTGATCTCCATCATGTGGCCTTAGTCCCCCCCACAAGAGTGAACAGGTGTATAGAAACCGGAAGAGTTATCATTCGATGAATGTACAGATGGTATGTTTGGCAGACCAGTACATCTTGCAGGTAAATGCTATGTTCCCTGGCTCAGTACATGACGCCTACACCCTGCGGAATAGCAGCATCCCTTATGTGATGGGTCAACTCCAGAGGCACCGGGTGTGACTATTAGGGGACTCTGGTTACCCCAACCTGTCATGGCTACTGACCCCAGTGAGGAATCCCAGGACCCGGGCAGAGGAACGCTACAATGAGGCCCATGGGCGGACTAGGAGGGTGATCGAACGCACCTTCGGCCTTCTGAAGGCCAGGTTCAGGTGCCTCCATATGACAGGTGGTTCCCTATTCTACTCACCAAGGAAGGTGTGCCAGATCATCATTGCCTGCTGTATGCTGCACAATCTTGCTTTGCGACGCCAAGTGCCTTTTCTGCAGGAGGATGGTACAGATGACGGTGTTGTGCCAGCTGCGGAGTCTGTGGGCCTAGGAAGTGGAGCTGGGGCAGTTCCAATCTGGACAGGGTAACAAAATGGGACAATGGGATGACAATCAGGGTGGTCTCATTTCCCGGAGGGGGTCTTGCCATCTTGCTCTGTCCTGTTCCTGGATCTCAGGGTCCGTCTGCAGGGGGTGGGGTGCTGGTGTGGTGGTCCTGTGGCGGGGCATCCTGTCCACCAGCGCCGGCGGAGGTGGTGGGCAGTTCATCATCCAAGCTAGTGTCAGGGGCCCCTTGGAGTGCCACGGTGTCCCTCATGGTCTTCTGTATGTCCTTCAGCACCCCTACGATGGTGCCCAGGGCGGAGCTGATGGTTCTGAGCTCCTCCCTGAACCCCAAATACTGTTCGTCCTACATGCACTGGGTCTCCTGAAACTTGGCCAGGACCATAGCCATCGTCTCCTGGGAGTGGTGGTAGGCTCCCATGATGGAGGAGAGTGTCTCGTGGAGAGTGGGTTCCCTGGGCCTGTCCGCCCCCTGTCGCACAGCAGCCCTCCCAGTTCCCCTGTGTTCCTGTGCCTCCGTCCCCTGGACCGTGTGCCCACTGCCACTGCCCCCAGGTCCCTGTTGTTGTTGGGGTGGTGGGTTATCCTGGGTTCCCTGTAGTGGTGGACACAAAGCTGATTGACGTGTTCTGGGGACGGAGGTATGGGCCCGCTGGATGGGTGCTGTGCTGGTGTTTCCAGAGGGTGGAAGGTCTGTGTTGGGCTGTGCCTGTGCGAGGGGAACCGACTGTCCCGAGGCCCACGATGGTCCGGGCTGGTCATCTGGATCCAGTTGGCCAGAGCTGCTGTCGTCACTGTGGGCCTCTTCTGTGGGTGGGGTGGAGATGTCTTGACCCTCCTGTCTGGTGACGTTGGGTAGTGGTCCTGCAGGGGTGTAAAAGCATGATTATTACATGTGTGTGTGTCATGGTGTGCAATGGGTGGGTGTCTGTGTACCCCAGTGCAAGCATTCCTGTGTGGGGGCTTGTGTGATGATGGTTGAAGGTGTGTTCTGGGTATGTGCAGTGGGCATGCTTTAGTAATGGGTGTCCATGCTTTGTTGTGTCATGCAGGGCTTGGTGTTGGGATGGGTGGTTTGTGTTATTAGTACATTAGTGAGGAGTTGGAGTGATAGCGGAGGGGGTGAGGGTGGGGGTGTGTGATAGCATGCAGGTAGGGTGGGGGATATGATAGTTAAGATTAGACTTACCAGTGTTTCATTCCTCCAGTGACTCCTCCGAGGCCCTCTGGATGCATGATGGTCAAGAACTGCTCCTCCCATGTTGTTAGTTGTGGGGGAGGAATTGGGGGTCCGCCGCCAGTCCGCTGAATCGCGATGTTGTGCCTGGAGACCACTGAACGCACCTTCCCCCGTAGGTCGTTCCACCTCTTCCTAATGTCCTCCCGATTTCTTGGGTGCTGTCCCACTGCGTTGACCCTGTCGACGATTCTCCGCCATAGCTCCATCTTCCTAGCTATAGAGGTGTGCTGCACCTGTGATCCAAATAGCTGTGGCTCTACCCGTACGATTTCCTCCACCATGACCCTGAGCTCCTCCTCCAAAAACCTGGGGTGTCTTTGGCGTGCCATGGGGTGGTGTAGGTGATGTGTGTATGTGGTGATGATTGTGGTGATGTGTAGTGGTGTGTGGTATTTTGTGCGTGGATGTTGTGTGGGTGATGGTGTTGTGTGCCTCTGTGTGGTGGGGTACCTAATGCTGTGCTATCTCTCTGTCGCCTTCGTCTCTAATTTTTGGTCGTTGGGGTTTGTGGGTGATGTGGGTGTGTGTTTTATATTGTGTTTGGTGTGTGGGAGTGGTGTTTGTATGTGTATCAGGTGTGTGTATTTTGAATTGTCCAATGTGGCTGTGTTTTGGAGATGTGTGTGTATTTTGAGCGCGGCGGTGTGTACCGCCAATGGAATACCGCGGTTGAAAGACCGCTGCGTGGATTCGTGTGTCGTAATAGCATGGGCGTGTTTCTGTTGGCGTGACGGTGGAGGTTTTGTTTTCGCCAGTTTATCACTGACCTTTGGTGTGGCGGACTTGTGTGGGTGTCTGAATTACGGCGGATTCTGAGATGTGGGTCATAATAGCTGTGGCGGAATTCCGCGGCGGTGTATTGGCGGTCTTCTGCACAGCGGTAAGCGGCTTTTACCGCCAATGTTGTAATGACCCCCTAAGATGTTTTTGGTTTGATTTTCTGAGTTGCCAGGCTTTCTCATCACTCAGATTATGAATAGCAACTGCTTGTGACTCCGCTTTTTCAGTACATTGTGATTATTATTATACAATTGTCATTGATTGTGGCTCAGTTTATATGCACAAAATGGTACATGTGTAACTTTTTACATGTACTTGTTTGTCTTATTTTGACTAACTGATTATTAGCATCTTTACAAGTTACTGCTCTAGTGCTACTTTGTTCTTTTAAATGTGACATGTACTCCCCCACTAGTGTGGAATTTGCGCTCACCATTACCCTCATACCTAAGTGTGGCATGCACTAGATGATCACCTTCAACATGGATATGTACAAATGGATCCATACATATCTACACAACTCATTGGGTGGAAGGCCTTCAGAGTGCGACATAATTTTCTATGACCATCATAAGTTTGATATGTCACATGGAGACTTATTTTAGGCATGTTACCCTTTGACAGAGTTTCAGTCATTAAATACGTTTTACATTTTGAAGTTAAATGAAGCAAATGATAATTGTATGTTAAAGCGTTGACAGCTCGAGAGTCATGGAGATGTGATGTGATTGGATTTATTAAGATCGATACATTGATGGTCATGTATTTATGTTGGCTCATAGGTATGATATTTCCAAAAAGGATTTACTGATAATAGATCTGATGTCACACATTACTAATTCAATACTTCCAAATGATGACTGTACAAAATAACTTGGTATGTCACATTTCTGTCTGATACACCTTCACATCTTTTTTTATGACAGTCACAGTGATCAGATCAACAATTTCAAACAAAATTAAATGATGCAAAGGTGAAGATTTTTTTAATGTGTGAAAATTGACTTACTTTTACTACTCACAAGTCCTGGATGAGTAACAGTTGTTTTTACAAAGAGTATGGAAAAAATTGCAACAATTTGGTCACCTCTACCATGACCTTTCATTATGTGCTCAAAATCTGCATCAGATTCATTGCCCTCTTCATGTCCAGTTTGCATTGCAGGCTCATAGTCACATGGCACATCTGCTGCTTTCAGACAGATGTTATGCAGTACTGCACATGCTAAAATATTGTTGCAGATCATGGGGGGCAAGACATAAAAATGAGAATGTAGGACTGCAAACATTTACTCCACAACATTTTGGGGGTCATTCTGACCCCAGCGGTCTCTGACCGCCGGGGCCAGGGTCGGCGGCAGGACCGCCGACAGACCGGCAGTGCCCCGCAGGGCATTCTGACCGCCGGTTTCCCGCTGCCCTGCAGAATCCCTCATGGCGGCGGAGCGGATTCTGACACCCCCTACCGCCATCCTGTTCCTGGCGGGTCTCCCCGCATGGGCACTGCAGGGGCCCCCGTAAGAGGGCCCCACAAAGTATTTCAGTGTCTGCTATGCAGACACTGAAATACGCGACGGGTGCCACTGCACCCGTCGCACCCCTGCAACTCCGCCGGCTCCATTCGGAGCCGGCATCCTCGTTGCAGGGGCATTTACGCTGGGCTGGCGGGCGCTCTTTTGGAGAGCGCCCGCGGGCCAAGCGGAAATGTATGAATGGCCGCCGCGGTCTTTTGACCGCGGTGCGGTCATTTGTCGGCGGGACCTTGGCGGGCGGGCTGAATTATATTTTTTCTGCCCATCCATCTGGGGATTTGGATATGGGATCATGATCCATGGCCACAAACTGTATACTTGGTGACCTGAAATAAGAAAATTCAACACTCAATGAATTTGATAATTGTTACTTATACATAACTATGTATATTATGTATGGAGACAAATTCATACATATTGCATTTACTTTTAACTGATATGCGTAAAATATTGTTGACCAATGAATGTATGTTCAACATATATGGGTCATTCCACATATTGTACAGAGTGTAAGACATAACACATCAACATGCACGTTTTCATGTTTACTCAGAAGATTACTATGATAATAGAGTTAGAATGTTTGAATGAGCTAAATGAGAATAGCACTCATTTTGTATGTAATTAACCCAACTTCAGATCAGATTGTCTTGCATACATTGAGATCTATATAGGTAATGACAGTGGCAATAAGTTTGACACTCACACATTTGTCCTATTTTCAACCATGATGTCCTTGCTTAGCTACATAACAACTGCATGGCCTTTAGATTAGTTTCCATAAGTTTACATGGCCACTTGCTTTGTGAATTTAACCATTATTCGACATGTAACATGGAAATTAAAATTGGGATTATTCATACAACAGCTAATGCTTTTTACATGGCAAGTTGTGTTGCTGAACTTAGAATGACATAAAGGTATTGAAATGTAGCTCTTTTTGGTATGAGACAAAATGATCTTGAAATAAGTTACTTGGTCCTACAGACCTGTGCACAAACTTTCTGTATTGGCATGTATGAATGTGTTTATGCCTTGTTTGTGAATTTGCACTTAAATGCTGTGACTCTTACACCATTTTGAATGATCAAACGGTTCAATTTGTGATTGTAAGTACATTGTGATACCGTACTTTGGTAAAATTTTCAGCTGGATTATTTCCTATCGTATACATTTTTTTTGCAGCCTATTAATTCAATGTGTCAGTATTACATTGAAAAACTAAGATGCAGGAAATGTAGTCAACTTCAGGTATGAAACTTGCACTTCGATCTTTTGGTATCACATATGTACCAAGATTACAGATTTTGTCAAGATTTGATACTACACTTTTAGGGCATGACACACCTTGAATTTTGATGCTCTGTTTCCATTTGTACTCCTGATGCATTGACCAGCATACAAATATACTCCCATGTGTGACACATATGCTTAGGATCACAAGATTCAAAAACTGTTATTTTAGTGAGAAATTTACAACTAATTCTTACTTGCCACACCATTGTACATACACACATCTCAGACCTTTCTAAGATCTAACCTTTGTTGTTAGATTGAAGATAATCATGGACGACATGATTTGTTAGTTCATGTCTTTGAAATTGTGGTTCTATCTGCTCACACAGAGTGACATGATACAATACTTCTCACTGTGGGATGTTTTTACTTTTATTGCAGACTCAGAGAAGGAATCATACAATTGGACATTAATGACTACATGTTTGAGTAAAATCCCACCACTATGTGCACATGACACAAGAGCTAGACACGAAAACAATGATGTCATACCTTACACCTTATTAGTTAGTATGTTGAATTGTTCTGCTTTCCTTACCAATGAGTAGGCCATTCCCATACCTGTCATTCTGAAACTGCTTAATGGTGGTACTGTGGTGAAAGATGTATGCATCACCTGCACTTGCTGCAAATTTTGCAAGGGCATTGAGAAACTATCCATGACGATCCACTATTGCCTTTACATTGATTGAGTAATTGTGCTGGTGGTTTTTGTGCAGGTGTGATGTGGCTGCAGGGGGCACAAGTTGCACATGTGTGCATTCAATGGTACCAAGCACATGAAGGCATCCAACAATGCTGTAAAAGCCTTGCTCATTATCCAAATTTGGTAGGGTGGTTTTTGAGAAGAGAAGCTACTGAGGTGTAAGTATTGATGGTGTGCAACACAAATAGGAGAAAAGCAGAAAATACCCCCAGTGAAATGCTAGCCAGTCCGGGGGTGATGTGACTTGGAAGGGCCCTGAGGCCAACGTGTGCAGCACTGACATTAATTTTACGTGTACTGGGATGGCATTAGTCTTTGCTGTTGCTGACTGGAGATTTGGCACTACCTTCTACAACAATTCCATGGGGGATCCCTGCTTCAGTCTTAAAGTCTGTACCATTCTGGCCATACTATACATGACAGGGCTACTCTTTTCAGATCAGAATCTACTACTTAAAAGAAAGTATATACAGGCAGTTCTAATGCTGACCTATGAGAGGAGCAGGCCTCACAGTAGGGGAAAGTTGTGAGTTTTTCACTACCAGGACATGTAAAACAAATATGTTCATGTCCTGCCTTTTACTTACATAGCACTCTGCCCTATCGGTTACCTAGGACCTAATTTAGGGGTGACTTAAAGTAGTTTTAAATGACAAGTCGAAGTGGTAGTGAAACTGCACATACAGAACTTGGAATGGCAGGCCTCAGCCATGGTTAAGAGGCTACTTATGGGGGTGGCACAAGTAGTGCTGCAGACCCACTAGTAGCATTTAATTTACAGGCCATAGGCCACAGGCCCCTTCTGGGGGCACTTTACTAGGGACTTTTGGTAAGTTAAATATGTCAAGTCCTGAAGCCAACAAAAATGCTGTCAGAAAAAGAAGAAGAGGTAGCCAAATAGTTTGGGGTGACCCTGCAGAGAGGGACATTTTCCAACATGTGCTAAAAGTGTAAAGGTTGCCATAAGCAGGATGGCAGTGCAGGGAAGATTGAGGAGACATTGTGAAGGCACAGGAGTACCCTGTACTCCCCCTTTTTGGGTTCAATCTTACACATTCCATCCACAAGTAGCATGGAACAATGAGGCACTACCCACTGCCATCTGAAGTGTGGAAGCTGCAAACTCTTTACCTCTATTAGACCTGGCATCCTTGGCGTGGTCTCCCCTATCTTGCTGACCAGTGCTAAAGTGCACGTGCTCCTGTTTAAAATGTATATGTAATTGGCTTTTCCATGATTGGCAAATTTGATTTACTAGTAAGCCTCTAGTAAAGTGCACTAGACATGCACAGGGCCTGTAAATCAAATGCTACTACTGGGACTGCAGCACTGGTTGTGTCACCCACATTAGTAGCCCTGTAAACATGGCTCAGACCTGCCACTGCAGTGCCTGTGTGTGCAGTTTTAAACTTGTGTACCCACATGCCTAGCCTAAACCTTCCCTTTTTATACATGTAAGGCACCACTAGGGTAGGCCCTAGGTAGCCCCATGGGCAGGGTGCATTGTATGTTTCAAGGTGGGACATGTACTGATGTGTTTTAGATGTTCTAACAGTGAAATACTGTAAAATTCATTTTTCACTGTTGCAAGGCCTCTCGCTCTCATAGGTTAACATGGGGGATCCCTTTAAATCATTTTAAAGTGCAGATTCCCATTGAGAACAAATAGAAATATGGGGTTTGCTGCCTCTGAACTCACAATTTAAAAATACATATTTTGGAATGTTGTTTTTTAGACTGTTAGTTTGATAATGCCACTTTTAGAAAGTAGGCATTTTCTTGTTTTAACCATTCTGTGACTCTGCCTGTTTGTGGATTCCCTGTCTGGGTCAGACTGGCAGTTGGGCTGTTTGTGAATCTCCTCAAGACAGTGAAACAAAGGGAGCTGGAGTGTAGCCTTCATATCCTGATGAGCCATCTGAGCTAGGCTGGAGGGAGGAGTGGCCACTTACACCTGAATGGGCTGTGCCTGCCCTCAGACAATGCAGTTTCCAACCCCCAGGTGTGTGTCTGGGGCCTGGCCTGGGCAAGGCAGGATCGTGTGAACTACAAAGACTTTCCTTTGAAGTTTGTCTACTTCGAAGGCAGAAAAGAGACAAAGTAATGGTTCCCAAAACCTTTAGATGACGTCTGGAACCAAGAGGAACCTCTGCCAAGGTGAAGATCTAAAGAGCTGAGGAGAAATGCTGCCCCTGCCTGTGACTGTGCTTTATTGGGCCATCCTGAAGTTGCTGCTTCTGTCTGTGAAACGGGACAAAGACTGTACTTTGTGGTGCCCTCCTGCTTGAGAAGAATCTCCAAGGGCTTGAATTGAGCTCACCTCCTGTTTTGAAGTCTCAGGGCCGTCAAAGAATGCCATACGGGGAAACTTTCGATGCACCTTCTGCAAAGCTGTTAAATGACGAGCCACACGCTTCACAGCAAGAATCGAAGCTCCACCTGCATTGCAGTTGGGAGATTGATGCATCGCGGCTGGAGACATGATGCAACACCCACTTGCAGCTGCTGATAATGATGAATACCCTACACAGGGTGGTTTTCTAACACCATACGACTGGATTTCTCACGCATCGTCCCTGGGCGTCAAAGTCATTGTGAATTGGTGCAGATCCGAGGTGCCTCATCCGGAAATCGACACAACTCTCTAATGGGAGGGCGAAAAACAACAAATCCCCTACCCGACCGGAGAAGCAACAACACACTACCTCACTTTCTGAGTAATGAATCGACGCATCGCTGACTTTTCTGATGCACGCTCACCCGTGCAGCTTTATGTTTGACAAAACTAGGTACTTCGTGCAAAATCAACATTTCCATTGTTTTCTATGGAGTGAGTCTCTTAGGTGGTCATTACAACCCTGGCGGTCGGTGTTAAAGCGGCGGTAAGACCGGCAACATGCCGGCGGTAAACAAAATTGCAATTACGACAGTGGCGGAAACCGCCAACAATGACAGCCACTTTAACACTCCGACCGTCACGGCGGTACAGACAAACAGCGCGGCGGTCACCGCCAACGGACAGGCGGAAGACAAAGTAACACCCACAGTATCACAACCTACCAATCCGCCACCTTTTCCGGGGTGGATTCACCGCGGATAAAAACACGGTGGAAACAGGATTTCGAAGGGAAAACGCTCACCTCTACACACCCCATGAGGAACCAGGACACCAAGGAGCCGGAAATCCAAATTCTCCCTGCAATAGTCTTCCTGCTCCTCTACCAGGAGCACGAACGCCGGCGGCAACGACCACGGTGAGTACTGCACCTACGACACAGGGGAGGGGGAGGGAAAAAACAGGGCCACACACACGCAACACCCCCACCCTCACCCACTACAACATACACACTAATACATGTTTAAACATGATAGTTACACCCCCCAACCGCCCCGGAAGAATGCAAAGACAAAAGAAAATGAGTGTAACCATTGTAATATATTAAAATCAAGTAGGCAAAAATATATATATATACACCATAAACAAAATATACACCAAGCTTAGTAGTCCAGGTAGTGCTCCAATGAAGTCTGTGGAACACTGGGCCCACACAAGATACCCGACCATGACGTAGAGAACACTGCAGGGGAATCAGAGAGCAAGAAAACAGGCACCTCAGGGGGAGGGAAAGGGGGGGCACCTCAGCCGGTTGAGTGCACAATGCCAAATCCATGAGAGGGCCACATGACCACTGTTCCATCCTGGGGAGTGCAAAGCCACAGTCTCTCAGGTCCCTACAGTGGGTGGGTTGCCCACTGTTCCATCCTGGGGAGTGCAAAGCCACAGTCTCTCAAGTCTCTACAGTGGGTGGGTTGCCCACTGTTCCATCCTGGGGAGTGCAAAGCCACAGTCTCTCAAGTGGATTACGTATCTCTCCACTGGTTCTGGAGGGGGCATGGTGCCCAGAGTGCTTCATCCTGCTAAGGACAGAGGTAGTGGATGTATCTCTCCATTGGTTCTGAGGGGGCATGGTGCCCAGAGTGCTTCATCCTGCTACGGACAGAGGTAGTGGATGTATCTCTCCACTGGTTCTGGAGGGGGCATGGTGCCCAGAGTGCTTCATCCTGCTCGTGACAGACTCAGTAGCGTCAGTGCCCTTGGCGCTCATGGGCCAGCGGTGCTTGAGGTGGCGGTGCCCTGTTCAGCGGTGCTTGGAGTGGCGGTGCTCTGTTCAGCGGTGCTTGAGGCGGCAGTGCCCTGTTCAGCGGTGCTAGAGGCGGCGGTGCCCTGTTTAGCGGTGCTTGAGGTGGTGGTACCCTGTTCAGCGGTGCTTGAGGCGGGGGGCTCCTTTGCAGTGACTCAGCTGCTGGCGGTCCTCTCTGTCCCAGTGGGGCTTGTGCTGGCAGTCCTCTCTAGCCCAGCGGGGCTTGTGCTGGCGGTCCTCTCTGTCCCAGCGGGGCTTGTGCTGGCGGTCCTCTCTAGCCCAGCGGGGCTTGTGCTGGCGGTCCTCTCTGTCCCAGCGGGAATTGTGCTGGCGGTCCTCTATGTCCAGCGGGGATGATGGATGTGGCGTCCTGGGCAGCTGGGATGATGGAGGGCTATTCCGCCGTGCAGCTCTTCCCAGACTTTCTTGGTTTCTTGTGGCCCTTCCCTACCTTGAAAGGTGATGCAGCTGACTCCACACTCCCACCAGGAACCCTGGGAGCGGCTTTGGTGGCTGGAGTCTTCCCCCTCTCCTGCTGGGCACTGGCCGACTTTTGATGCTTCACAGGTGGGGGACTGTCCGTGCTGTGGCTCTGTGCCACACTGGCTGCCCTGGTGGCCGGTGTACTCCAGATTCCGGTGACTACAGGCACCACTGGTCCCGGAGATGTTGTGGCTGAGGTGCTAGTTCGGGACCTAGGAGACGGACGTGGTGGGGGAGGTGTGGGAAATAGGTCAAGGTTGGACAGGAAAAGTTTTTGGGAGACACTGGGATGGGTAGCTGGAGGGGGTTTGGGAGTGGAGGAAGAGGTTGTGGATGTAGGAGGTGTTCATTTGCTGACTTTGGGTGAAGGTGCATGGGCTTGAGGCTGTCGTGAGGTGGATGGCTGTTGGGTGGGTGTGTGCCTTCATTTGTGGATCTTGGGAGGTGGCGTCACAGACACACTGGGAGAGGACACAGGGGATGTGTGGATGGCAGTGGGGGTGGTGACTGCACATGAGCGGGATGTGGTGGTGGGTGTGCTGGTGATGGCAGTAGTGGCTGTAGATGTAGTGCATGCAGGTGTGAGTGTAGATGAGACTGGGAGGGAGGAGGGAGACGAGGAGGAGGGGGACACCGTGGAGGCAGTGGTTGTTGGTGTGTCTGCATGTGACTGATGCTTGCTTGAGTGCCTGTGGGATGTGTGGTGCTTATGTTTGCCAGAGCTTCCATTGTGTGTTGACGTGTGTGCATGCTGGTCTGTAGGTGTGCTTGTGATAGGCTGGGGTACAGGGGATTGGGTCTGGGTGGAGGAAGTTGGAGGGGGGAGGCTAGAGACAGGGACAATGGCTGCCATCAGTGCTGAGGCCAGAGTCTGAAAAGCTTGCGGAAGGGCCACCTGACCAGAATGAATGCCCTCCAGGAATGCATTTGTTTGTTGCAACTGCCTTTCTACACCCTGGATGGCATTCAAAATGGTAGACTGCCCAACAGTGAGGGACCTGAGGAGGTCAATGGCCTCCTCACTGAGGGCAGTAGGTGTGACTGGGGCAGGGCCTGAGGTGCCTGGCTCCCGGGTGATCGGGCACAGGACAAAGGCTGAGGGGCTGCTGGGAGGGTGGTGCTGGAAGGGGGAAGTGGTGGCTGTACCTGTAGATGGGGGGGGCACAGATTTTGCCGCCACCACAAGGGAGCTCCCATCAGAGGACGAGTCCGTGTTGCTGGTCTCAGCTCCTGCCCCCGCCGTGGAGCTCCCCTCGCCCTTCGTCCCACTGGTGAAGTTCGAGTCCGTAGTGTGGCCCTCCATGGCCATGTGGGATGCAGCCCCCTCGTGCTCCGGTGCCACTGCTCCTCTGCCTGATGATGCTAATGCACACAAGAACACGACTGTCTTGAGGTCCCCGATGGGCTGGGCTGCTCATTGAGAGCCAGTTGGACAGAGGTGCTGTCATCACTGTGGGCCTCTTCTGTTGGTGGTGTGGACATGTGTGGACCCTCCTGTCCGGTGACGTTGGGTAGTGGTCCTGCAGGGGTATAAAAGGATGTTTATTACATCTGTGTGTTCCATGGTGTGCAATGGGTGGGTGACCGTGTACCCCAGTGCTTGCATTCCTGTGTGGGACCTTGTGTGATGCTGGTTTAGGGGGGTGTATGGGTATGTGCAGTGGACATGCTTTAGTGATGGGTGTTCATGCTTTGTTGTTGCATGCAGGGCTTGGTGTTAGGGTGTTTGTTTTGTAATGTTGGGACATTTGTGAGGGTGGGGGTATGTGATGGCATGCAGGTAGGGTGGGGGATGTAATAGTTAAGATTTGACTTACCAGAGTCCATTCCTCCACCTACTCCTGCAAAGCCCTCAGGATGCAGAATCGCCAAGACCTGCTCCTCCCATGTTGTTAGTTGTGGGGGAGGAGGTGGGGGTCCGCCGCCAGTCCGCTGAACCGCAAGGTGGTGTCTTGAGACCACGGAACGCACCTTCCCCCGTAGGTCGTTCCACCTCTTCCTGATGTCATCCCGATTTCTTGGGTGCTGTCCCACTGCGTTGACCCTGTCCACTATTCTTCGCCACAGCTCCATCTTCCTTGCAATGGAGGTGTGCTGAACCTGTGATCCGAATAGCTGTGGCTACACCCGGACGATTTCCTCCACCATGACCCTGAGCTCCTCCTCCGAGAACCTAGGGTGTCTTTGCCGTGCCATGGGGTGGTGTGGGTGAAGTGTGGGGTGGTGTGTGGGGTTATAAGTGTGCTGATATGTAGTGAGATGTTGTGTGAGATGCATGGAAGTTATGTGGGTGATGGTGTTGTGTGCCTGTGGATGCTAGTATTGTTGATGGTGGTGTCTCTCTCTGTGCTTCTTTCTCAATTGTGGTCGTAGGGGTTTGTGGGTGATGTGTGTGTGTGTTTTATATTGTATTGGGTGTGTGGGAGTAGTGTGTGTATGTGTATCAGGTGTGTGTATTTCGAATTGTCCAATGTGGTTGTGTTTTGTAAGTGTGTGTGTATTTTGAGCGCGGCGGTGTGTACCGCCAGTGGACTACTGCGGTTGAAAGACCGCTGCGTGGATTCGTGGGTCGTGATAGTGTGGGTGTATTTCTGTTGGTGTGACGGTGGAGGTTTTGTTTTCGCCAGTTTATCACTGACCTTTGGTGTGGCAGACTTGTGTGAGTGTCTGAATATTGTCGGATTCCGTGCTGTGGGTCATAATAGCTGTGACGGAATTCCGTGGCCGCGGCGGTGTGCTGGCTGTCTTCTGCACGGCGGTAAGCAGCTTTTACCGCCAATGTTGTAATGACCGCCTTATTCTTTTGAAAATTCTTACTTTGTCTTGTGCATGTTGGATTTTTGTTGTTTTGGTCTTGTTTTATTTGACTAAATATTACCTATTTTTCTAAAATGCTGTGGTATCCATTTTGTAGTGTTTTCACTGTATTACTGCGTATGTTGGTACTTTACACATTGATTTTGGGATAAGCCTTCCTGCTCGTGCCAAGCTATCAAGGAGGTGGGTGGGGGTTAACCAGGTGTGATTCTCCTTTTACCCTGACTTTAATGAGGGTCCTAGTTTGGACAGCCAACCAAAGACCCCATTTTTAACATTGGTGGCAGTGGTAGGAATGGACTTGTATTTGCAGTTGACATACAGTGATTAAGTGTACACTACTGTTTTCAGTGCAGGCCATTACATGACCACATACTACTTGTTTTTGCTTTGGATCTTTGTTTGGACTTTTTCCTGCTTCCATATTTTCGGTGATCTTCTTGTGGATTCTTGAACTTCTCATCTGGAACTCTTTTTTCTCCCTTGCAACTTTGCAGTTTTGATTTGCCACCATGTCTCAATCTGGAGATGCACCAGCTGTTTTTGAGTTAGGTAAACTAAAAAGTTACACAGTTACTCAACTGAGACAGTTATGTAAGGATCCTGCATGTCCCATTAAGAGCTCAACCAGGAGGGAGGGGCTGCAAAAGGCACTGAGGCCTGGGTGACAGCCAAGGAAGCTGGGGGGCACACAGAGAAGGAGGATGAGGATGGGGAGGTGCAGTGTGTTCACAATTGTGTAGTGAATGCACCTGTTAGGCCTGGGGAGAGGGTCTCCAGGGCAGGTAGCAAGGTCATCCAAAGGTCTGAGTCCTGAAGAGGTGCTGGACAGACAGGCAGAGAGGGTTCATCAGTTGGAGTTGGAGAAGCTTAGGATGAACATGGAGAGGGAAATGGAAGAGAGGAGGATGGCCATAGATCCAGAGAGGGGAAACGATGCTCCTGGCTCATCAGCTTAGTTTGAGGGAACTAGATCAGGGGAGCCAGTCCAGTAGATATGGTGTCAGCAGTACCACAGTGCAGCTTGAGTGGAGGGTACACACTCCTAAAGACCTAGTGACTGTCAGAGGGAGGATGACATATATCTGTAGTTTAAGGGTTATGAGTCTGCTCTCAACATGTATATGGTCCCTGAGGCCCATTGGGGGGTCAGCCTGTGGAAGCACTTTGAAGTAGAGAGAAGGGTCCTACAAAAATAAGGAATCACAAACATTGCTGGAATGTGTTGACTCTTTTTGCAGGTCACTGGATGGTTGGGTGAAGGGCAGTAAGGTAACAGCTTTTGAGGGGCTGTCCAATTTCATTGCTTGGACGCATTTGTATAGTCTTTGTTTTCCAGAGCTGTGCCAGCACCTGATTGACAGCCAGTTGACTGACCCCAGGAAGCTTACACAGGAAACAGACTGTTAGCAGAGCACCAGGGTCAAGAAGAGGTATGAGGTAGACCACACCAAGGGTGGGCAGGGTCCCTCTCGGAAAAATAAAGGGGGTAAGGGTAAACAAAGGGAGTTTTCTAAAGGGCCCTAACCTAGTTCACAGGGTAAGGATTCCCAGCCCCCACCTGAAAGGAAGCCTTAGTTTTACAAAGGGAAACCTGCAGAAGGGGGTACCTATAAATGTGATGCATGTGACAGGGTTGGTCATGTGAGGGGGGACCCCCAAATGTCCCAAGTGGACACTGCCACCCACTGGTGTTCAGTCACAGGGTTTGGCCAGTGTGGAACTTGGGGATGAATTGGATCCAGGTAGGTGGGAGCCAGCTGAGATTACCTTTGTCTCACTAGGGGACAGTGAGATAGTCCAGAGAACCCTTGTGCCTGAAAACACTAAGATGTACAGGCAGTGGGTGACCATCAATGGACAGAGGGTTTAGGCTCTGATAGACACAGGAGCCAATATGACTACAGTAAAAAGTCACCTGGTATCTGAAGAGCAGATAGATCTACATGTACTTTACCAAGTAGGTGTGGTAGGCAACTCAGAGTGCCTGTGCAGAGTGGTGCAGGTTCCCTTTGAATGGGGGGTTCAGAGGTGCATTGAGAGCAGCTGTGAGTCCAACTATGCCTGTAGGTAGTCTGCCTGGCAATGACCTTGAGGATTCCTCTTCGAAGGAGGTGGAACGCAGGTCTCACTTGGAGATGTTGTGTCTACCTGGGTGGGTTTGTGTGTCCACCCAGTCGATGGCAGCCCATCAAGGTGATCAAGTGACCCTGGAGCCTGAAATAGTGGCCCAGGTGTCACCTGAAAAGAGGAAGGGTAAGGGGCATGGGAAACCCACTCCAGAAGTTCCCATGGTCCAGGACAAGGCTGAACCTGAGGGGGAAGCCCTAGAGCCTACAGGGAAACAAGCGGCTAAACTGGGGGAGGTCCCTGAGCTGACTCAGTGGCAGCAGGAAGGGAGACCCAGCAGGGAGATGTTCTATGAGGCAAAGAAAACATGCCCTACTCTGGAGGGTTTGAGACAGCAGGCTGCAGACCAGGTATCTGGCAAGAAGTCTGGATCATACTTAATCTACTGGGAGAATTTTCTCCTATATAGTGATTCTAAGGTTGCTGAGCCTGGATCAGCCAGTGTGCTGGTGGCACTCCAGTGCTTCAGAGCCTTCCTACTGTGTCTGGCTCATGATGTGCCTTTAGCTGGTCATTTGGGACAGGACAAGACCTATGAATGGCTTGTCACCCACTTCTACTGGCCCCAAATGTGCAGGCACTCAGATGCTCAATATAGGTCTTGCCAAACTTGTCAGGCAAGAGGCAAGAGTGGGGGGAAATGTAAAGCTCCCCTCCAACCTTTTCCTGTTGTCAGCACTTCTTTTGAAAGGGTCGGTATCGACTTTGTGAGGCCTCTGGAGCCCAAGACAGTTATGGGCAACAGGCTCATCCTGGCCTTAGTGGACCATGCCACCCGGTACCCAGAAGCCATTCCCTTAAGGTCAATCACCTCCCCTGTGGTGGGACGTGCTTTGATGGGGGTTTTTACCTGTATGGGGTTCTCCAAGGAGGAGGTATCTGATAGGGGCACCAATTTCATATCAGCATATATGAAGTCTCTGTGGAAGGAGTGTGGGGTGACATATAGGTTCACCACCCCTTACCAACCCCACAGTAACAGTCTGGTTGAGAGATTCAACCGCACCTTAAAGGGCATGATCATGGGCCTGTCAGAGCCCTTGAAGCTTAAGTGGGACATCCTCTTGCTATTCCTTCTGTTCACTTACAAGGAGGTGCCTCAAAAGGATCTTGGATTTAGCCCTTTTGAGTTACTGTATGGCCACCCTGTCAGGGGACCTATGAGTCTGGTTAGGGAAGGCTTGGTGAAAGCCTCCAGTAACCCCCCCCCCCCCACATGATGTATTCAGTTACATGCTGGCTTTTGGGAACCAGACATCCCACTTCAGGAAGCCTGCCCAAGAGAACCTGAAAGCAAACACTTCTGCCTTTATGTTAGACCTGTCAGCTCTTGTCATGGTTTCCCCTGTCTTTTTCGCTTTTGACCTCATGTTTTTTAACCTGTGCTGAATTTCTTTTTGGCTCTCTTTAGGACTCTGGGCACTTTACCACTGTTGATTAGTGTTAAAGTGCAAGTGCTCTCTGTCTTAATTGTATTGGTGATTGTTTGATCCATGATTGGCATAATTGATTAACTAGTATGTCCCCAGTATAATCCATCATGTGTGTTCAGGGCCTGTAAATCAAATGCTACTAGTGGGCCTGCAACACTGATTGTGCCACCTACATGAGTAGGCCTGTAAACATGTTACAGACCTGCCTGTGCAGAGTCTGTGTGTGAAGTTTTAAACTGCAATTTCAATCTGGCAAGTAAACATACTTGCTAGGCCCAAACCTTCTCTTTAGTACATGTAAGCCACCCCTAATGTAGGCCCAAGGTAGCCCCATGGGCTGAATGCAGTGTATTTAAAAGGTAGGACATGTACTGGTGTTTTTTACATGTCCTGATAGTGAAATACTGCTAAATTAGTTTTTCACTATTGCAAGGATATCCCTCCCACAGGATAACATTGGGATTCACTTGAAATATATTTTAAGTGTAATTTCCCATTGGGAGCAGATAGAGATATTGGAGTTTGGGGTCTCTGAACTCACAATTTAAAAGTACATATTTTGTTTAAGTTGCTTTCTGAGTTGTGAGTTTGAAAATGCCATGTTTAGAAAGTGCATAAAGAACAGATGATGGACAGAATGTAGAACAAATCAAACATTCACCCCCAGTTGCAAATCTGGATTTAATCCATCAGCTTTTTTACTCATTATACCATTCCAGTTTGGATCCAGCTATAAGCAAATCAGCCTTGATGTTGCTTCAAATGGGAACAGTCCAGCCAGAACTGCCAGGCAAGATCCTCTCTGGGCCATTAACAAGCAACCTAGGACTGGTTTCTGGGTACCACCCTTCATCAGCCAGGATAGCTTGAATCTGGTGACATAGCCAGCACAGGACCCACGTCTAAGCATACCCTTCCCACTTAGAGCAACACATGCAAAAAGAAAAGACGATGGACAGAATGCAGAACAAATCAAACATTCCCCCCAGTCACAGATCTTGGTTTAATCCATCATTTGTTTTGCTTGCAATGCAATTCCAGTTTGGACCCAACCATATACAAATCAGTCTTGTTCCTGCTTCCCATGGTAACAGTCCAGCCCATCAATAATCTGTTCTTTTTTATTTTAGAAAGTGTGCATTTTCATGCTTATCATGCTGTGCCACTGCCTTTCTGTTGAATGTACATCTGGGTCAGGATGACAGTTGGGCTGTTTGTAAATTCACTGTAGGCAGTCATACAAAGAGAGCTGAGGTGTGTCCTGCATTTCCTGCTGGGTCGTCCTGAGTTAGAGTGGTGGGAGGAACTGACAGGGCTGTGCCTGTTCTAACACAAAGCAATCTCCAACCCCCTGAAGTGTGTATAGGGCCAGGGCAGGGAAAGGCAGAGTCTTTTGCAATACAAAGACTTCTCTTTGAAGTTTGCCTACTTCAAAGGCAGAAGTGGATATGAGCACTGCACCTCTGACCCCATAAAGTTAGAATCCTTCTGGACTGAGGAAATTCTGCCAGGAACAAGAGTTGGATGCTTATGAGAGACTGCCACTCTGCCTGCTGCTTTGTTGTTCTGGCCAGCAGCGTGCTGCTTCTGTCCTAGGAGTGAAAGGACTGGACTTTGCTTTTTACATCCGGCTTCAAAAGATTATCCAGGGGTTTGGACTGATCTTGCTTCCTGTTAAGAAGTCTCTGAGCCATTAAAGACGTCACCTGCCAGCACCTGGGCTCTCTTTCTGAGAGTCCTGACTTGCCAAGTGGTGCCAAATCCAATTCCAAGCACATCGACTCCAGAGCGACTTCAGAACTGGCGCCACAGTCCGGGTCCATGCTGCTGCCTGCACTGGAGCCATGGTTCCCGCTGATTGCAACAACCGCGATCTGCAACTTAGGCCCAAAGCCCCCGCAGCACATCCGAAGGACTGCCACAGCACAAGTGCTGTGTCTCTGATTTCTGGGACACCCAACTCTCACTCTACTGCAGCACTTGCCGTCCTGTGGTGTGATCGCGACACCACAAAGTTGGGGCCTTGCATATTGAAATGCTGGATTCATCGACCCCGCCTTGTCATAAGAAACCAACACCTCACCACTGATGCTGCATCACCTCCCCTGCAACCTTAAGGAATCAACACCATAACTCCCTCACCTAGCAGTAAGGAACTGATGCCTCACCTCCCCAGTAACAGTAAGTAACCGATGCAGCATTGGCTCCAGCGATGCCTCACCCTCCTGACTCCATGCGTCGTTGTTGTTTCCTCATTTTTTTCCAAGGTACTGTACCTGGAGTCTGTGCAACTCTGTGAACAGCCCACACTCCCTCGCGAGTGGCTTCAGACTGATGGGAATGACTCCATCAAGATGCTGTGATAGTCCCAGTAGGAGCTATTGTGTTTCTAAGCGCTTTATTAAGATTTGATCTTTGAAAATTTGTATCTTTACTTGTGTAGGTTAGATGTTTGTTGTTTTTGGCTTGGTTTATTCAGATAAATAATGGCTATTTTTCTAAACTGGTTTGGAGTACATTTCTGGTGTTTTAACTCTGTTAATGTGTGTGTGCGTGTACAAATACTTTACACAATGCCTCCGAGATAAGGCTGACTGCTTGAGACAAGCTATCAAGGGGGTGAGCAGGTGTTATCTTAGTTGTGTGGCTTCCTGACTGGAGTGAGGGTTCCTTCTTGGACAGGGTGCAAATCACTGCCAACTAGGGACCTCATTGCTTAAACTTTAGAAAGCTAGTTTGACTGCAGTAATATCCTTTGCTCTGACATAGGATAGTTATGACTTCATTTCATGTAGTATGAGGATGATACTGTTCTTTGAATGTAGCCTCACTATCTTTCAAAATCAGCTGTTAGCAATTGAAAATTCTAACTTTAAAATTAAGGTCTTGGTAAACATGTTCTAGATGAAGACAGTTATATTTAAATCTTGGACATGGTTCATCACCAGTTTGAAAGATGTTTCTATGACTTCCTCAGTCTTTGGATAGAAGATCATGCAATTTTAAAGTGGTCAACCTGAAAATCTGAGTATCCTCCTTCAGATATGCCTTTAGGCAACTTCACTTAAAAATACCTTCCAACTCATTAACTTCCATTCAGTAGGCCACCATAGTTAAGCTGATTCTGTACCTAATCTATTGCAATGACATTTTCCTGAAGCATCTATCCAGGTGGGTTGATGTGATCAAGTGAAATAGTACTTTTAAGATTCTGTTTGCTTTAGGCTTGTCATTCAGCCAGTCTCCAATATAGCGGGAATCTGACTTAAATTGAAACTCTCTTGTGCTCTAAGTATATAAAATTCTGCTTAAACTATGCACAGCCCCATTAAACACACTTAAGTCATGGACTTGGAAAGCATTGAACATTGTTGGGTATCTAAACCTTGAGATGAAATTGGAGGCAACTTTTGATATCAATATTTTGAAGGTGAACAGTAAAAAAATACTGATCCTACTCTCATATGAGTTTAATGTCCTGGGTTTTATGTGCAAAAGGATTGCATGGTATTCAATAGACTTGTCTATAAATGGCCGACAGGGGTATCAAGGCTCTACTGTTAGAGGTACGTTAGAGTCATGTTTCTAATAATATGTTTTTATAGGTTCCACTTTGAGGAAGTTAGATTTACTTGTGTGAGGCAGTGTCAAAGGATAATTGTAGAAAGTGGTGCCTATGCAGTTGGAGGGAAGAAACATTGTTCCACAACATTTCTATTAGCTAGACTTTGCATGTGGGATGGGAAACATTACTCAAACCACCGTCCATTCATCTGGGTACTCTTTCAGTGGCTCAAATACAAAGCAACATTTTTGAAGTAAGCCTTTAAGCATTGAGCTTTACTTTCCAAATGTAGCATTTGAACAGATTTTTTTACAATTCTTTCATTACCTACTTGGTCCCACAGTGTAATGCTCCTTTACCCAAAGCATTTTTAATTTCTATTCGTGGCACGGTGCATTACAAGCAAACATAAATTGTGATAGTTTGAATTTTATTATTTATTATTATTATTTGGCCTTGTTGAATGTGATGAAATGTGTGATGTTCATATAATTAATTAATTAATTGAATTGAATTAATTCATTGGACACGTATGTTTGTTGCTTTGATATACAATGAGGATTCAAAAAATGACCATTGCTGTGTAACTAATTTTATTATTAAGGGATTTGTGGTGGATTACTTATGGCCATATGTACAGACCTTTTTTTTCGTTGTAAACGGCCCGATTCGCAGAATTGGGCCGTTTGCAACAAGAAAAAAGCATTTTAGTATTTACAGACCCATTTTTACGATTTGGTAATCTATTTACCGAATCGCGAAAGGGGTTTGCGAATCGCAGTTATGAAGGGGCGTTCCCTTCCTAATTGCGGGCCACAGTTTGATGTTTGATTGTTTTGTGACCGCAAACAATCGCAGTTAGCACTAGTCTCAAATTGTTGCTAACCCATTCCCACGGACCATTGCCTGCTATGAAAAAATGGAAAGAAAACTTTTCATTTTTGTTTTCGAAATGTATTCCATTTTTCTTTAAGGAAAATGGGCTGCATTAAAAAAATATATATATACTGCTTTATTCAAAAGCAGTCACAGACATAGTGGTCTGCTGACCCCACCAGGCCACAATCCCTGTGAGTGGCGCCATTCCCAATGGGGTCGCAAATGACCTACCTCATGGATATTCATGAGGTAGGTCGCAATTTGCGACCCCATTGGGAATCGCACCCAGTGTGAAGTACACTGTTGTACATACGGTTTTGCAACTCACAATTTACGACTCGTAAATGAGTCTCAAATTGCGAGTCTCAAAACTCGGGCCGTTCATCTGGCCCTTAGTGCTTTGTGCTTGGTCCAATATGCGTCTACAATTCTAGACTAGTTAGCATGCACTGATGCCAGTGAAATTTAGCACCGAAAATTACACTTGGGCCCATATTTATACTTTTTTATCGCTGCATTAGTGCCATTGTTTTACGCAAAGGCGGCGCAAACTTGCAAAATACAATTGTATTTTGTACGTTTGCGCAGTTTCTGCATCAAAGAGCGGCATAAACGCGGCGCTAAAAAAGTATAAATATGCGCCTTGATGTGAAAAAAATAAATTTATTCACAATCAAAAGTGAAAAAAATATAAAACGCTAATCAGGAAATCAAATATGCATGTCAAATTTAACAGACATCAGTAAAATCTGTTTAATCTGCTAGTATTTGAGCAAAATGACAAAGAAGCCAGTTAAATGTATAGGAATATCGTTTGGAGGACAAATATTTAATATGAGAATGTTACTGCGAAATTGTTGTAATAATCTGGAACATTTAGGACAACATTGCACAGGCATCAGTAAATGCACGTAATTCATCAGTATTTGTCAATATTCCACCTGTGCAATTTATATACTCTTGTAGTGTCGGTGATAAACTGCGCATGTGCAATCGGTGAATCAGTGCTGGACTACTTAGATTGGTGCATTGTATACAAATCACAAAGGATCTTAAATGTGTGCTGTACTTGCGTTAATTAGATCATTTGTATGTGTTATTTAGAAACACAATTAAAATAGCACTGCTTATGTGCTCATAAATTATTGTGAATGTTAAATGAGTCAATTACTGTGCGACTAAATTTGATAATATTACTTTGAAAGGAACTGTTACACTTCTTTTTGTTTTGTAGAAAGTTCTGATGATGTTAATGCACTTTGTCACCGTAACATATTATACAGATAGAAAACAAACTCATTGTGACATTTCCAGATGAACCTCAACAAAGACAACAGCAGCAAAATGTGGATGGGGCACAGCTGTGGCAATATGCTTCATGAACATATTGTTGGCAGCAAAATTATCTGCAACAGGAAACTTGCTGAAGCTTGTCGAAAACTGAGAGTGATGAAAAGACTGAATATCATTGCATTCAATAACGATTCAATTAAAATGCAAATGCACACAAATTGTACTATCATTGTGAAATCACACAGTTAGCATGCTTGAAAACTGTATTTCATGATCTTTTTTAATGTAGAACATGATATACTACATAAATGTTGAATACAGCCTCAGGTATGATAAGAAAATATTGTAATCATCAGTCACTGATTGGTAAAAAAATGACAGAAGGCCTTAAGGCCCATATTGATACTTTTTTAGCGCCGCAATTTGTGCCACTTTTTCACGCAAAAACGGCATAAACTTACAAAATACAATTGTATTTTGCAAGTTTGCGCCGTTTTTGCGTCAAAAAATTTCGCAATTGGCCGCTAAAAAACTGTAAATAGGGGCCTAAGTATGCCAGTGACTGATCCTATTCCAGCTCCGTCGCTGACATGCTCCTCCAGTAGAACGACGGAGTACGAGCCATCAATGGTTTACATAGAACATTGTCCATCAGATTTAGAGTGGATCAGCAAACTTTAGAGACATCCATCAAGCTTACACCACACTGACAGGAACCGCCATGAAGGCAGTTTCTGACAATGACCAGAGATGGTCACAGGGCTGGCAGCAATATCTAAATGCAGAGAATGGGTACACAGTTGCACTGACAGAGTAAATGCCATCCTCCACACTCTAGTTCAGGCCCATAGTCTGTTTAGTTAACAATAGTACACAATAGAAACATTCTCAGTCAATATTTCACAGGTGTTGGAGAACACACTCTGGTTTCATTGAATGTATTAAAAGAAAACTTCCACCAGGGGGTGATGTCCATTTCGCTTACTTTCCAGCAACGACCATTTTTGGTCAAAATGGCTGGATCAGAAAGAAATAAGTTCAAGAGGATTCTTTATTGAGTATGGGGGAGATAATAGAAAGAAAGAGACATGTCAAAAAATCCATGAAATTTAAGTGATAAATGGCCTAATGTACTATCCAGATTCACAAACCCAGTTTGTGCCATTTGCACAGCGACATTTTTGTGACATGGTATGCGGTTTTCGATGTGCCCTATATTTTAATAGGTTTCTTCGCAAAATGTACAAATCGAGTAGTCTCAAAAACAAAATGTCTAATAAATACTAATGAGGCAGTTCACATTTTGCCACTCCCTGTGATTAGCTGTGAATGCAAGATCCAGACACACAAGGGACAGCAGACATCATCTCTGCATATTCAGTCACAAATGGGAAATGTTTTTTTAAAAGCAGCCCATGTGATTAAAGGGGGAGATGACATGTTAAAAGGTTCTCCTTTTGGATAAACAGGGGAGCAGGCAGTAGTAATATGACCACTGCCTGTTCCCTCAGAGTCCATCAAAAAGATTCTCATGGAAGAAGATTTCCCTGGCATAGGGATCCCACTCATTTCTCAAATCAAATACCATCCGCATTGAGGTGTTGGTATCTGTTGGACCTGGCTTTTTGACAGGGTCATCCCCAAACTTTTTGCCTTCCTCCTTTTCTTTTTCTGACCTCAGTTTTGCTGGTTTTTAGACTCTGCGCACTTTACCACTGCTAACCAGTGCTAAAGTACATATGCTCTCTCCCTTAAAACATGGTAACCTTGAATCATACCTGATTGGACTATTAATTTACTTATAAGTCCCTAGTAAGGTGCACCCTGTGCGCATAGGGCTGGTAGATTAAATGCTACTAGTGGACCTGCAGCACTGGTTGTGACACCCACTTAAGTAGCCCCCTTAACCTTGTCCCAGGCTTGCCATTGCAAGGCCTGTGTGTGCAGTTTCACTGCCACCTCGACTTGGCATTTAAAAGTACTTGCAAAGCCTAGAACTCCCCTTTTTCTACATATAAGTCACCCTTAATATGTGCCCTAGGTAACCCCTAGAGCAGGGTGCTGTGTAGGTAAAAGGCAGGACATGTACCTGTGTAATTATGGGGGTCATTCTGACCTTGGCGGTCCATGACCGCCATGGCGGAGTGCGGCGGAAGCACCGCCAACAGGCTGGCGGTGCTTCCTGGGCGATTCTGACCGCGGCGGTAAAGCCGCGGTCGGAAAAGGGGAGCCGGCGGTTTTCCGCCGGTTTCCCGCTGGCCCAGGGAACCCGCCATGGCGGCGCTGCTTGCAGCACCGCCATGGGGATTCCGACCCCCTTCCCGCCAGGCCGCCAGAACCAGGATGGCGGGAACGGGTGCCGTGGGGCCCCTGGGGGCCCCTGCACTGCCCATGCCACTGGCATGGGCAGTGCAGGGACCCCCTAACAGGGCCCCACAAAGATTTTCACTGTCTGCTTAGCAGACAGTGAAAATCGCGACGGGTGCCACTGCACCCGTCGCACCCCTTCAACTCCGCCGGCTCCATTCCGAGCCGGCTTCATTGTTGAAGGGGCTGTCCCGCTGGGCCGGTCGGCAGTCTTCTGGCGGTCGCCCGCCGGCCCAGCGGGAAAGCCGGAATGGCCGCCGCGGTGGGTCTTTCGGCGGGAACCGCTTGGCGGGCGGCGACCGCCGACCGCCGCGGTCAGAATGACTGCCTATATGTCCTGGTAGTGTAAAACTCCTAAATTCGTTCTTACACTACTGTGAGGCCTGCTCCCTTCATAGGCTAACATTGGGGCTGCCCTCATACATTGTTGAAGTGGCAGCTGCTGATCTGAAAGGAGCAGGAAAGTCATATTTAGTATGGCCAGAATGGTAATACAAAATCCTGCTGACTGGTGAAGTCGGATTTAATATTACTATTCTAGAAATGCCACTTTTAGAAAGTGAGCATTTCTTTGCACTTAAATCTTTCTGTGCCTTACAATCCACGTCTGGCTGGGCTTGGTTGACAGCTCCTTGTGCATTCACTCAGACACACCCCAAACACAGGGTACTCAGCCTCACTTGCATACATCTGCATTTTGAATAGGTCTTCCTGGGCTGGGAGGGTGGAGGGCCTGCTCTCACACAAAGGACTGCCACACCCCCTACTGGGACCCTGGCAGGCAGGATTGAACTGAAAGGGGACCTGGTGCACTTCTTAGCCACTCTTTGAAGTCTCCCCCACTTCAAAGGCACATTTGGGTATAAAACAGGGCCTCTGCCCTACCTCATCATACACTTGCTGGAGAAGAAACCTGAACCAGAAACTACATCCTGCCAAGAAGAACTGCCTGGCTGCTCAAAGGACTCACCTGTCTGCTTTCTACAAAGGACTGCTGCCTTGCTGTTGGCCTGCTGCCTTGCTGAACTCTTGTCTGGCTGTGAAAGTGCTCTCCAAGGGCTTGGATAGAGCTTGCCTCCTGTTCCTTGAAGTCTCAGGACCAAAAAGACTTCCCTCTTTCGCCTGGACGCTCCGTGCGCCGAAAATTTAGACGCACAGCTTGTTCCGCCGTGAGAAAAACGCCGCACACCGACGCTGAACGACGCGACGCTCTTGAGACGACCGAAAATCCGACGCACGGCTTCGCAAGGACAACGCCGCCCGACCTCTAGAGGAGAAATCGACGCAACGCCTGCCGTGAGATCGTAATTTCGACGCACAGCCCCGCAGAACGACGCGCAGCCGGAAAACAAGCAGGAAAATCCACGCACAGACCCGGGACATCTGGTAATCCCCGCGATCCACGAAAAGAGACTGTCCGCGCGCCGGAAAACGACGCACGACTTCCCCGCGTGGAAAATAACGGCGCAAGTCCGTGTGTGCTGAGGAGAAATCGACGCACACACCCTTTTTCCACGCACCTCATCTTTTGTGGCCCTCTGAGGAGATTTTTCCACGCTACACCAGGTACTTGTGCTTGAAAGAGACTTTGTTTATATTCTAAAGACTTAAGACACTTTATATCACTTTTCAGTGATATCTCTACAATTTCCCATTGCAACTTTATTCTTTTTGACCTACAATTATCCTGATAAATATTATATACTTTTCTAAACACTGTGTGGTGTATTTTTGTGGTGCAATATGGTGGTATTGTATGATTTATTGCACAAATACTTTACACATTGCCTTCTAAGTTAAGCCTGACTGCTCGTGACAAGCTACCAGAGGGTGGGCACAGGATAATCTTGGATTGTGTGTGACTTACCCTGACTAGAGAGAGGGCTTTTGCTTGGACAGGGGGTAACCTGACTGCCAACCAAAAACCCAATTTCTAACAGTATCTGATGGGTGTTTTTTCACAATTCACTCCCGGCACTCATATATACTGACTTCACTGCTTTTGGACTCTATTCAGAAACTCCCATTCATTCCAGATCCCTCCCAGGTTTGTGGAAGTCAGTCTGCTATTGATAACACCTCCAATAACTAGAATTCCCTGGTCACTGCTTCAATTTCCCCTCTGTATGATAATGATGGGTCAAGGAACTCAGCAAAACTACGGCTGGCCAGGGCTAGTCTGTTCATATATGAGGCATGTGATGACAGTGACAACTTTTAAACCCAAGTTTCTTTCAGTCCAGCATTGAACATTTTAGCTGTGATCGATTTGACTAATGCATTGTTTCCTGAGTTCCTGAAATATAGTTATCCTTGCTCCTTGACCTATCACTGCCTGCAGTGCTTCCTTGATTCCTGACCCTTAGGCCCATATTTATACTTTTTGACGCAAAACTGCGCTAACACAGTTTTGCGCCAAAAAAATTAGCGCCGGCTAACGCCATTCTGAAGCACCATGCGGGCGCCGTATTTATTGAATGGCGTTAGCCGGCGTTAGCCGACCGGCGCTGCCAGGTGTGCGTGAAAAAAAACGACATACACCAGGCAGCGCCGGCGTAGGGAAAAATGGCGTTTGGGCGTCCCAAAATGGGGCAAGTCAGGCTGAGGCAAAAAAATTGTCTTAACCCGATTTGCGCCATTTTTTTGGGGCGCCCAGACGCCATTAACATGACTCCTGTCTTAGCAAAGACAGGAGTCATGCCCCCTTGCCCAATGGCCATGCCCAGGTGACTTATGTCCCCTGGGCATGGTCATTGGGCATAGTGGCATGTAAGGGGGCACAAATCAGGCCCCCCTATGCCACAAAAAAAAAAAAAAAAAAAACTTACCACAACTTACCTTTTCTTCCCTGGGATGGGTCCCTCCATCCTTGGGTGTCCTCCTGGGGTGGGCAAGGGTGGCAGGGGGTGTCCCTGGGGGCAGGGGAGGGCACCTCTGGGCTCATTCTGAGCCCACAGGTCCCTTAACGCCTGCCCTGACCCAGGCGTTAAAAAGAGGCGCAAAATCGGGGTTTTTTGGCCCGCCCACTCCCGGGCGTCATTTTTGCCCGGGAGTATAAATACCACGCACATGCCTGGGATTCATTTTTTAAGACGGGAACGCCTACCTTGCATCTCATTAACGCAAGGAAGGTGTTCACGCCAAAAAATGACGCTAACTCCATGAACTTTGGCGCTAGACGCGTCTAACGCCAAAGTATAAATATGGAGTTAGTTTTGCGTTGAATTTGCGTCGAAAAAAACAACGCCAATTCGGCGCAAACGGAGTATAAATATGCCCCTTAGTGTTTCCTCTTGCTCTGAACTAACACTGCATGCAGTGCTTCTTTGATTTCTGCGGCTGTACTATTTAGCATCTCCTTGGTCCTTGAACTTTTTCTCCTTCTGTATTTACCTTTTTCCAAGTACCTGCCTTGTTCTCATTTTACTTCATTCCATTTTCTAGCTGTAGGAAAGTCCTCCTTTTTGCCCTGGTCACCCCCACACTTTTCGGACAGGTACTGGTGGTTACTGACTCTTGGCTTTGCCCTGGGTACTGCTTACCAGTCCAAGGGCCAGTGCTCTGTGTAAAATAGATATGCAAATTAGGCTAACTGTAATTGGCTAAGTTAACCTACCTATAAGTCCCTAGTATATGGTAGGGCATGTAGGTTTAGGGACCACAGCATAGGCGGTGCACCCATAGGTGCACTGCTGAGGTGCCCAGTGTCATGTTAAACGCAGGCCTGCCTTGCTGGCTGCTTTTAAGGTAAAGTTATATGCAAATTCAACTTTGGAATAGTTCCAAAGTCTTAAACTACCTTATTTTTACATATATGTCACCCCTAAGGTGTGCCCTATGTGCCCCTAGGACTGGGTGCCATGTAATTATAAGCAGGGACCTCATAAAAATAGTTTTATAAGCCCTGGTGAGGTAAAAACAGCCAAATTCGTTTTTCCCTCATTGTAGTGAATGGCCTCCATACGCTAGAATGGGGAGACTTTATTTTAATTTTAAAAGTCCCCTTAAGTAATGGATACCAAGAGTTTGGTATCAAATTAATTGTTATAATAAATCCCACAACTTCCAGTTGTGGGATTTAATATAACTTGTTCAGGTACAGAGTTTTAAACTTTACCTGAAAAGTTGACAATTTCAGCCCTGCATTGTTTTTGCTGCTGTTCTCTGATTGGCCAGCCTCTGGCAGCCTGGCCAGGCTGCCTTGATGAGGTGTGAAGTGGCCTGGCTTCACACAAAGAGATGTGCCTGTGGGAGGAAATTTCCCCTCAGCAGATAGGGAGGCAGGAAGGGGGAGGGCTGCCAAACTGGTCCTCAAAGGCAGAGACGGACATTTGGAGCAACCCAGCACCACCCCCACATCCTGCAATCCCAGACAACTAGGTGCCCCCTTGATTAGATTAGGAGAGGGCAGGAGAGGGGTGTGTTTATGATTTTTAGCCACACCAGTGGGTGGGCTCAGCCAGATGTAACCTCCAAAAATCAGATTTAGCCATGATGGATTTTTGAAGAATGTTGTCTCCTGGGATTGATTTTTGCCACACTTCCCAGGAAGTGGTCATCACAGGGGGAAGGACCCTGCACCTGATTGGTGATCAGGACCCCCTTGTTTTTCACCCAGGAGCAAGGATAAAACTGGCAGACCTGCACCCACACCCCAGATCTCCATCAGATTCGAACATGGAAGAACCAAAGGAGAAGAAGGACTGCCTGCTGGACCCCTGGCCTGTATCTGGAACCTGCACTCAGAAGGACTGCACCAGCTGCACACTTGGTCTTCACCACAAGAAGGACTTTGCCTGGCTTCAACTGGTTCAACTGGTTCAAGGAGTCCCCTCCACCAACTCCTGAAGAAATCAACCAGCTGACCACTGCCCAGTGGCCAAAAAGGAGTTTGCACCAGGTGCATTCTGGGAGTTGTAGTCCGCACCCCCAAGGATCATCTCAGAGCTTCTGGACCCTTGGGGTGAGCTGTGGACCCCAAAAGAACCTTAAAAGAACATCTGGGAGAAGACCCAGAAGTCTGGAGAAGTTTGGAGAACTTTTGAAAAAAAGCTCCATAGAGGGACCGACCCGCCGCAGCAACTCTAGCCGGGTTGCCTCAACCGCGACCCGGCCTGATTTGCAGGTTCATCCCGGTAAAGAAAATCTCCGAAAAAGAGACTAAGTCCGAAAGTAAAAAGTTGACCGGGACCTCCCAGCCAGCGTATCCGAGGAGGGCTCCAAGGACGTCGGATCAAGATCCAGGTTTACCCCGGTCGAAGGATTTTCACCTAAAAAAAACGACTAAGTCTGAAGGTAAAAATCTCCACCGAGGGCTCCCGTGACGCGTATCCGGAGAAGAGCTTCAGGAGGTCGGATTGGACTGGCAGGTTCGTCCCGCTGAAGAAAATCTTCAGAAAAGAGACTAAGGGCCATATTTATACTTTTTGACGCACAACTGCGCCAACGCAGTTGTGCTTCAAAAATTTTACCGCCGGCTAACGCCATTCCAAAGCACCATGCGGGCGCCTTATTTATGGAATGACATTAGCTGGCGCTGACTCGTCTGAGTAAAAAAAAATGACTCACACCAGGCAGCGCCGGCGGATGGGAAAATGGGGGTAGTGCATCAAAAATGGTGCAAGTCAGGTCTGAGGCAAAAATCAGGCCTCAAACCGGACTTGCGCCATTTCTTTTGACGCACAACCCCCATTGACATGACTCCTGTCTTAGCAAAGACAGGAGTCATGCCCCTTGCCCAATGGCCATGCCCAGGGGACTTCTGTCCCCTGGGCATGCTCATTGGGCATAGTGGCATGCAGGGGGCCCCCAAATAGGCCCCCCTATGCCACTTAAAAAAAAAAAGGTAAAAAATACTCACCTGAACTTACCTTTACTTCCCTGGGATGGGTACCCCCATCCATGGGTGTCCTCCAGGGGTGGGCAAGGGTGGCAGGCGAGGGCACCTCTGGGCTCCTTCCGAGCCCACAGATCCCTTAACGCCTGCCCTGACCCAGGCATTAAAAAACTGCGCACATCAGGCTGTGCGCCGTTTTTTAAGGCCCACCCCCTCCTGTGCATCAAAATGACACTGGGGTATAAATAAGGCGCACGGGCCTTAAAGTCATTTTTTGGAAGGGAACGCCTACCTTGTATATCATTAACGCAAGGCAGTTTCCCCCTTCCAAAAAATTACGCACATGGTGGAATTTTGACGTCTGCGGGGTCGGGCGTCAAAGTATAAATATGTGGCAGGGTTTGCGCTGAATGTGCGTCAAAATTTTTGACACACCTTCAGTGCAAACAGAGTATAAATATGCCCCTAAGTCCGAAGGTAAACTTTTGACCGAGGCCTCCCGCGAGCTGTAGCCGAGCAGGGCTCCATTGCGGTCGGTCTTAAACTTTGGCTTTGCCCCGGTCGAGGTGCAACCAGATGACCCGATTGACGCTTTTTGTTTCTAGATGCTAAAAAACAATAATTCTTTAAAAATTAATATCTCCGGTTCCCCTTATCCGATTTTATTTGTTTTTGTGTCATTTTAAAGATAAAAATATAATCTATTTTTATAAATTGGTTTTGGATTTTTAAACTGTTTCCTGTGTTATTTAATTACTGTTTTGTGACATTTGAATGCTTTACACTCTGTCTCCTAAGTTAAGCCTTGACGCTCGTTGCCAAGCTACCAAGGGTTGAGCTGGGTTTAATTTACTGAGACTTAACTGGACCTAAGTGGAGGTTAGTGGCCTATTGCTAAGTGTAGGTACTTACCTGCCCTCACCAATAACCCATTTTCCAACACTAGCTTTGTACCTTCCTGTCCCTGCTGTCCTAGTTTCCAGTTCCCTTATGTGATTACTTACTTTCTGCATGCGTGCTCTTGGTTTTCCCTATTTTCTGTTAACCTGTCAAACACTCCTCTTTGCTAGCTCCTTGTCTATAGTGCTGTTTAGTTCCACACCCTTGCTGGGACCACCTTACATGTTCCTGTTTCTCAACAGGATTCTGGGGTATAGTTGACAACCTCAGCAGTGTTTCTTGTCCATTGTACCTTCTTTGACTCACTTTTATAACAGCACCATAGAAATCATTGCCACAGATGTTGCCTTTGCATGCATATCCTATAAGTGGGTGTTTCCAGTTAGTATCTGTTACAGTAATTGGGGTGAGGGAACTTACTGAGCTTCAGTCTTAACATGTGGCGCTCCGAGTCCTAGCCCAACATTCCATTTATTGTAAATGTTGTTATATATGTCTCACTTGTCTGCCCTGTGTTAGTTAGTCTGAATGCCAAATTGCCTCTCAAGTAAGTTCTTCTGAGCTTTAACTTTCTTCTTCCCTTGTGCAGAGCTTCATCTTTGGATACCCGTTTGCCTCTGACATACTAGGTGATCTTGGGTGGCTTTGTACCCAATAAACTATTTATTGTGTCTGCACCTGCCACTAGACCTTACTAGAATTCTTGATGATTTGCAACTGTAATGGTGGTCACAAAACATTAAAATATGCCTTTCCAATTTAGAGATAGCAGTGGGATGTCCCTTTCACACCGTTTCCTATATGAACTTCGGACTATGTCACAAAAACGCTTTACAATTCAGAAAGACTGATCTGACTCATGAAAGGGGTTTTGTAAATTATAAACATTATTTTTCATGTTTAAAACCCTATGATTTTTTCTTAAATAAAAGGAACACACCCACAATATGCTTTCATATATCAAGCCCAATGAGTTTCATGACCAGACAAGCTACAAATGTATAAGAATGTTTTTACCGAATGCTCAAAGCACCAATATAATGCCATTTATTTAAAGTAAAAAGGAAAACTATGTCATTCACTAAGGCAACCACATCTCCCTGTTGACTTAATCATACATTTAAGAGCCTGAAGAAGTAAGTAAGAAATAGACATTATTCAATGATTAAATATGCAAATAAGAAAATGTTCTTTAAATAAAATCAGAGCATCTTGCCATCTCCTTAATATCTCATCATTCAATTGCTTATATGTTTCTTCAAATTAAGCCTCTATATTTCATATCACATTATTACCTCCTTTACCTGAGGGTTTAATTATTATATTTTGGTGATTCCTCACCCTTATCAAGGCCTGATTGTGTCTGTCAAGGACATTATATAAGGAGGTGTAACATTTATTATCATAAGGATACAATTGTTTTAGCATTGTTTTCTCAAAAGATGGTATAATTTTATCATTGCTCAAAGTGGGACAAAATGCAGACTTAGATACCAACCAACTATAGTTAGGTAAATTGCTACCAATACATCATTTTGTAAATCGGCTAGTTCCAATACAAATTTCTTAGGTTCACTATTCTCTTCACCTTCCAATCTTTGAGTACAATGGAATTGGTTATATCCCTTGTTGTCAAGTCATACAGCACTTTACATGCTTTCTGAATTGTTGTAATATGCACGTATTTTTTTTTTTAAATACCATTATAGACGGAAATTGCATCTGTGTCTGAAAAAATCTATTTTAACATTAAAGTCTTTATATTTAGGACAAAATTACAAACCATATTGCAATTCATCTATGTCACATTCCCTGCATGTCAAAATAATAATCCTAATCCTATCCACATAGGTTATTTCTTCCTCACACAATGCAGAGAGATACCGTTGCACTTCCTTCTGTGTTTTTCTGTACCTTTCCCCTTTAGGGTTTTTCAGTTTTTGGGTTTTATCCTCCTAATAATATCTTTATTTGTACTAAAAACAGATTACTTTTCCACAGTAATTGCAATATTAATTCCTTCTGGTTCTGATACCACTTCAGCAACACAAAAGGATGATGGACGTAGTGCTGAACAATGCAAACACTCACCCCCAGTCACAGATCTGGGTTTAATCCATTGTTCTTTTGCTCACCATGCCACCCCAGTTTGGACCCAGCCATATGCAAATCAGTCTTGACCCTGTTCCTCATGGGAACAATCCAGCCTGAAATGCCAAGCCAGGTCCTCACTGGACCGAACAAAAAGCATCCTGGGACCGGCTTTGGGGTTTCACCCTTCATCAGCCAGGTTAGCTTGAATCCAGTGGCACAATGAGCAAGGGACCCACGTCTGGGCATACCCTTCCCACTTAGGGCAACTTTAGCAACACAAAAGGAACCGAAACCGGTCCCAGGATGCTTGTTTCCAGTCCAGGAAAGACCTGGCCTGGCAGTTCGGGCTGGACTGTTCCCATGGGGACCAAGGTCAAGACTGATTTGCATATGGCTGGGTCCAAACTCGACTGGCATGGGCAGCAACAAAACAATGGATTTAGGCCCAGATCTCTGTACTGGGGTGAATGTTTGACATTGTTCAGCATTCCGTCCATCACTTGTTCTTTTTGCATCTGATACCACTTCAGACATGCTTTGTCCAGTCAAATGAGTAATCCTTGGGGCAATAATTGTACAGCCTTTTTTACTGAAAATATTTTTGCATTTAAAAGAATATGGCCCTCATTCTGACCCTGGCGGTCTTTGACCGCCAGGGCGTAGGTCCGCGGGAGCACCGCCGACAAGCCGGCGGTGCTCCAATGGGGATTCCGACCGCGGCGGTAAAGCCGCGGTCGGACCGGCACCACTGGCGGGGTCCCGCCAGTGTACCGCGGCCCCATTGAATCCTCCGCGGCGGCGCAGCTTGCTGCACCGCCGCGGGGATTCCGACCCCCTCTACCGCCATCCAGATCCCGGCGGTCGGACCGCCGAGATCCGGATGGCGGTAGGGGGGGTCGCGGGGCCCCTGGGGGCCCCTGCAGTGCCCATGCCACTGGCATGGGCATTGCAGGGGCCCCCGTAAGAGGGCCCCTACATGTATTTCACTGTCTGCTGCGCAGACAGTGAAATACGCGACGGGTGCAACTGCACCCGTCGCACAGCTTCCACTCCGCCGGCTCGATTCCGAGCCGGCTTCATCGTGGAAGCCTCTTTCCCGCTGGGCTGGCTGGCGGTCTGAAGGAGACCGCCCGCCAGCCCAGCGGGAAAGTCAGAATTACCGCCTCGGTCTTTCGACCGCGGAACGGTAACCTGACGGCGGGACTTTGGCGGGCGGCCTCCGCCGTCCGCCAAGGTCAGAATGAGGGCCTATGTCTGCTCAGTTTCATAATGATTAAATCTTGATTCAATTCCCTTCATTTGTTTGGTGCACTTTTTATCCTGATATTTACCAAACTCAATATTAAATTCTTTCACAAAGTTCCTCACACTATCATTGACTGTCATTTGTAACAATTTATCTCCTAATGAATTGATGTCAACCTTCCCCTGTGTATGTTGTAACTGCCTTTGCATATTTAACTAATGTTTCTATTATGTCTTTAATTACCTGTAAGAATGTCCTTCAAAACATCCCAAAATTCCTTATTTAATCCTCCTGTGGATTTTATGGCCAACAAGGTCTTCTCCAGATCATGGTGTGAATGTTTTTTTTTCTTGTACAAGGCAACCCATGGTGAAGTTGCATTTTCTTTGGGCCAAGCATCACATTGCATGGCATTGGTGCTCTGACATGGTTTTGCTTCACATACTGACTGACGTGTGTGAATCACAGTGATCAAACTGAATAGGTACTATGAGGAACATTATGCTGTTCAGCCAAACATCAAAGGATATGGTACCCTTGGAGGGAACACTCTAGTAATTATTCATCCATATTTTATGACATGCAACAGGTTGGAATCCATAATGATTGTATTGGGTGTTGATCCAGTTGTTCAGCCATAGCTATTAGATTGTTGCAACACATTTCACTTTACTTAATATAAAAGTTAATAAAGTTGAATCTAAAGAAATCCAAATGAGGGGCACTGGGGTCTTCTTAAGAGTGGCATTGTAATGTTAATCATTTTCAGAATGGTCAATTCACCTTAGGAAAAATACACAGATTCATCCTCCACAAGCACTGGCTTGTGGATTTAGTACTTGCTTTAGAATAACTATATGCATACATTTATGCAGAGCAATTCACTAATGTATTTTACACTTCCCAAACAAACTAAACAAAGAATGCAAACTTTGCTGGAATGGTGTGTTAATGCAATGAGAAAGAAGTAGATAAGTAAAAAAGAAATGCTTAAAAAAAATCAACTTAAACTGTCAAGTATTTCAACTGAATCAGATGAAAATGTTAGTGGACTACTTTGCAATCCACAGCATTAAAATAAAATCACACCTTTCTGCATCCATGCTTCTCTAACATACTATCATAGAAACCCATACAAATACACACCCTCCTTCTGCATCCCTTTGTCCCAATAAACCCTACCAGTGATTAAAAATGATCTCTAGGAATCACCATGGTTCTCTTACAATGTTTTCATCATGCTCCATTAGTGTGTTCATCTCGGTGTGTGGAGGATGCTGAATCTGATAGCTCTATGATAGGCTTGTCAGCCCTAGAGTGGTCTTCTCTCAAGCTTTTGTCCTTATTCCTCCATTTTGCTGGTCTTGTTTTTGCTGTCCTTAGGACTCCGTGCATTTTACCACTGCTAAACAATGATAACGTGTGTGCTCTTGCCTTTAAACATGACGAATTTGGCTCACACCCAAATTCCACATTTAATTTACCTGTAAGTCCCTACTAAAGTGGTAGAACATGCACCCAGGGCCTGTAAATCAAATGTTACCGACTTAATTAATCTTTTAAACATGTCTCAGGCCTGCCATTGCAGCCTGTGTGTGCAGTTTTAAACTGCCATATTGACTTAGCAAAATAAATATTTTGCCAGGCCTAATCCTTCCTTTTTAATACATACATGTCACCCCTGGGTAGGCCCTAAACAATTCATAGGGCAGGATGTATTGCATTTAAAAGTTTTACTTGTTCTTCTAGTGAAAAACTCTCAAATTTGTTTTTCACTACTGCACGGCCTACAGCTTAAAAGGATAACATTTGGTTGCCTTATTACATAAAGGACCTCATTACAACATTGGTGGTCTGACCAGCTGCCATGCTCCAATGCCATGGGGAGAATGCCATTTCATATCAGTGGCATCCACCCCATCCTATTACAATGATCCCGCCGGGCTGTCTGATGGGAATATTGTAATAGAGCGTCCCTGCTGGTCAGTCTGGCAGGAACACTGCTGTGATATAGTACTCGGCTCCCTTAAGGGAGCTGAATCCTATCCTGTAGCACAGAGGGGGACGACCAGTACCCTCACAATATGCACTGTCTGCAAAGCCATGGGCATGGGCAGTGCAGGGGCCGCCTTGTAGTCCTTGGCACTGGCTTTCCGCCATCTTTTTCATGGCGGGGTCCCCGGCATTAAACTGCTGGCAGAAAGTGGGATAGTAATCAGCCAGGTGGCTCTAAGTTCAGCGCCGCCCTGACTGATTACAACTCTGATGGCCATCATGCTGTCGGGAACCTCATTCCCGGTGGAGACGGTGGTCCCCTGAAAGTCTCACCACAAGGGTCGTAATCTGATGGTCAGACCTCCAGGACTGCAGCGGTCTGATAGCCACTGCAAGACTGGTGGTCCCAGGGCCGCCAGACTGGTAATCATGCCCTTAGTGTCTAAAGAATTCTAATTTTAAAGTCACTTCAATGGTAAAGTCAGATTTTAAGTCACAGTTTGGAAAACACCACTTTTAGAAAATTGGCATTTTCTTCTCCTAACCATTTGGTGCCTGCAGCTTGTTTCGTGGGTCACTTGACTAGATGGAGCTGGCAGTTGGTCTTTGTGTATTGCTTCCAGACAGTGAGACAAAGGAGAATAGGTGCGGGCAGGATAGACCATTTCTGACATGATGAGGGGGAGGAGCTGTCACCTACCTTACTTACACATCACAAGCACTCAGCCTGAGCACACTTACAAAGGGTTTGACACTAGGTGAAATGTCCAGAACCTTCTTTTACTTCAAAGTGGGCCCCAGGATTAAATAATAGACCTTCAGACCCAACTCATCAGTACATATCTTGACATGTGGAGACTCACAATGACTGTTGTGCTGCTCTGCAAAAAGGACTGCTACTCTGTTGTCAAGGTGCCCGAGTGGACTTGCATCTTGATCTCAAGGCCACCTTAGTAACACCAAAGGCTAGTTGTTTGGCCTCCTAACCAGAGCCTCAAGGACAGAAAAGGCTCTAACCACCTTGAACCCTGCACTTGGACTTTTTCTGCTTTGAGTCCTACCCCACCAAGTGGTCCCACACCAGTCCTGGACCCTTGAAAGAGGGCCTAAATGTGCTCTGGCAGCCTGTCGTAAAGGCTCTTGTTATAGTAACAAGACTGCTGCTTTTGGGCAGCAGCACCATTGGGCATGGGGGACTGAGTCTGATCCTGTGCCGTGTGACAGCTGTCAGTTTAACCCTTTCAGCCAGGTAGCAGGGCATCACCACTACCCAAGAGTAAAAGGTTATTTGTGGCATTCCTTAGCATGTCATCTAGATTTCTCAGGGAAATCATGATGGAACAGATCTTACCCCTTTCTGTCCGTCAGATATGTCTCACACATACAAAGGCAAAACAGAAGGAAGTCTAGTTTTATTTTAGCAACTGCATTCTATGTAAAAAGGCATGCATTGTGATTATAAGGATGACAAATCATTTTATAAGCAAGGCAGTGACAAGGAAAGTAAAACATAGGAAAAGTCCCATCATATTGTCACAACAATTGTTCTAAAATCCCTACATGAACTCCTAATGTACTCTACTTGAGCATGGCAGTGTAAGCACTAATCTGCCCATCAGTCTCCCCCCCACCCCCGGGAGAACCCCATACCTGGTAGTGTAGGTAAATAAGAGGAATGTTGGTCTATTGCGAATATTCCCACATGAAGGGAGAGACATCAGGTCTTGTCAAAAAATGAAAAGGGGACATGCAGTGTACAATGGCAAGTGGTTGGAATTCCCCTTTTTTTATGTAGGGGCCAGTGAGGTGTTTTATAAAAAAAAGAGCTGGGTTTCTGAGAAAACTGCCCTGACGTGACAACACATATTTTTTATGTATGAGAGTTGGAGATGTGATGACTGCCTTGTACCGACAATAATTCATAAGTTATCATGCACAACCTTGATTAAAGCACAGAATGAAAACGCCGTGCAAAGAAAAGAATAACAGAAGTCTATGTAAAAGAACAAGCTGAAAAAATAATAAAAACATCTCTACTAAAATAGGACTTCTGCTCAAATAATTGAGGAATAAAAATGCACGCCTCGGAGAGAAAGGGCACAAGCTGGAGGTCTAGGCTAAAACAACATGCCTGTGTAATAGCTAAAGTAACCTGAATACATCTTCCCCATTGACGGTTCAAAATGTATAGATCCCTAGCAGAACCTAAAGCCAAACTGCCATTTGTACAGTAATAGCCTTAAAATCAAGACTAAAATGTACACAATGAAATGTCTATGTTGAGAAGTAAACAGACACCAAGTGGGTCAAATGAAAACTGATCAATTTAGAATTTAAAAACATAACAGGCAAAAGAGAGCCAAATGACAATAGGTCAGCAATAATCATGGTCCTTCAGAAAATTACAAATTTCATCAATTTTTTTTAGCATCCAGGAAAGGCCCCCCTTCGGCAGATGTTAAGATAAATAATTTGTTGGCAAGGAAGACAAAAGAGCACTCATGTTTCACTGCCTCAGCTAAAGCTGAGGCAGCAGCATCCGTGCAGTGCCAGGTGTTGTAGCATCAAGATCCACTTGTTCCTCAAAGGGCAACCCATAGGAAGCTTCTCGCAACAAAAGAAATCTCAATGTGCATGTCTGGTAACAAGCCCTCAATGAGAACATCAACAGATCAGTGTTCAAAGATGGTATGCACTGTGTAGTAAGACAAACTTCCAGTTCATGTCTTAAATGGCTTAACAAGCAGTTAGGACAGGCTGCACACAACTCAAAACCAGTCTGATTGACAGAGACTAGTTGTACTCCAGTTCTTCCAGGAGTTGTGCTCCAAAGTATTGCATCATGCGTTCATGGCACAGTTGGGCTGGTGGAAGCGTCATCAGTCTTCCTTGTTGAGATAGGGCAGCCAATACAAAAAATAACAACAACAAAATGCTAACATTTAATGCCAAATTGATAGATATTCCTCCAAAAACATTCGAGAAAATAGAGTGTATGGCTGAAGGGATGATGCCAAACTTAGAGAAAAAGGTTCTGTCAAAATTGGAACCAACAGCCTTAAAGAAATGTAGAATCCCAGCGGTGTCTGAGACATTAAATATTCCTCCAATTAATTCATCAAAGTGTTTAGGAAAGGTAGTATTTATGAGGGATTGTATCTCTGCAGATGACCTTGAAAGTTGGAGCGCATAGGTCTCCTGGTAGATTTAAGCACACCATGTTTTTGAAACAAAAGAGCTTTCAGTCTGCTTAGCTTGGCAAAATATACATTTGAAGTAGCAATATGAGGCCCTTTCTCTGCTTCTTTCGCCCATTACAATGGAGGAAAAAGCACATTACCACAACAGGTGACCATTTGGAAGACTGAAATGATGTAGGGAATTCTGGCTTACATTCCTCAACAGCTCTCTTTGTTTAGAACCACAAAGCTCCCAATCAAGAGCACCGGGAACACTGGACGAATCAAAGGGACAGCAACTCCCTCGAGATAACAGGTTACATTTTCTACTGAAGCATCATAATCTCTGTGCAAAGACAGCTGTTTACAAATTATTGATTGGCTCACAGAAGTCTCACACTAATTTCCATTACAAAGGCCTCTTTCATGCCACTGAAATATTTGTACAAGAAGGGCAGCTCCCACACCTCATGAAATGTAACTATCTCCTAACCTTTCATATCTGCCCACAGGAATCTGATTCAAGCATGAGGTGAACTGAAGTGTGGAAATAGGCAGAATTTGACAGCAGATGGTATTTCTGTCACAGTAAAAAGCAAATTTTTTAACTCTTTGATGTTACGTATGACATAACTTGCTTCTTTTTTTGCTATTATTTGTTACTGTTGTATTAAATTATATGTGGCAAACACGACTTTTGAGCTAACCTATTGCCATGGTACATGACCACTTTTCAGGACCTGTAGGTGGTCATTACAACCCTGGCGGACGGTGTTAAAGCTGCGGAAACACCGCAAACAGGCCGGCGGACCAAAAAAGGGAATTATGACCCTGGCGGAAACCGCCAACAAAGACAGCCACTTTAACACACCGGCCGCCACAGTGGTGCAAACAAGCAGCGCGGCGGTGCCCGCCAACAGACAGGCGGGAGACAATGTACTGCCCACAGTATTACAACCCGCCAATCCGCCACCTTTTCCGGGGCGGATTCTCCGTGGATAAAAACACGGCGGAAACAGCTTTTGCTATGGGAAAATGCTCACCTGAACACATCCCACGAGGAACGAGGACTCCATGGAGCCGGAACTCCAAATACTACCTGCCCTTGTGTTTCTGCTCCTCTACGACCAACAGCTACGTAGGCGCCGAAGACAACGGTGAGTACTGCACCTATGACATAGGGGAGGGGGGAGGCAAAAGTTAGGGGGACACCCACCAAAAACCCCCACCCCCACCCTCGCATCATTACAACATACACACCAATGCATTCACAAAAATCACAGTAACAACCCACAATCCCCCCGGAAGAATGAAAAGACAATGCGAAATTCGGTCAAACATTGTAATGTGGCAATTAACATTTAATACAAAAATATACAGATATATATATTTGAAAATCAGTCAGAATGATATACAATCCGAGAAGTAGTGCAGATATGTACACAACAATGTCCGTGCACCAACAGTCCAAAAATGCATGGGCGAGGCCCACAAAGGATACCTGACCACAATCGGAGAGAACACTGCCGGGGCATCAGATAGAAATACTACAGGCACCTCAGGGGGAAGGGAAGGGGTGGCACCTCAGCCGGATGACTGCAAAGCCAGATCCACGACGGGGCTCCATGCCCATTGATGTATCCTGGGGAGTGCAAAGCCACAGTCTCTCAAGTCTCTACAGTGGATGGGGTGCCCACTGTGCCATCCTGGGGAGTGCAAAGCCACAGTCTCTCAAGTCTCTACAGTGGGTGGGGTGCCCACTGTTCCATCCTGGGGAGTGCAAAGCCACAGTCTTTCAAGTCCCTACAGTGGGTGGGGTGCCCACTGTGCCATCCTGGGGAGTGCAAAGCCACAGTCTCTCAAGTCTCTACAGTGGGTGTGGTGCCCACTGTTCCATCCTGGGGAGTGCAAAGCCACAGTCACTCAAGTAGATGCAGGTCTCTAGTGGTACTGGGGGGGACTGGTGCCCAGACTGGATGAGTCTCCCCGTGAAAGTTCCTGTCCTGTCACTGTCCCAGCTGCACATGGGATAAGGATGCCTGATGTGGCGGCCCATTCATTCCTACCCAGTGCATTGCCCTGTTCAGGGGTGCTTTGCCATGGCGGTCTTTGCCCTGTTCAGCGGTGCTTTGCCATGGCTGTCTTTGCCCTGTTCAGCGGTGCTTTGCCATGGCGGTCTTTACCCTGTTCAGCGGTGCTTTGCCATGGCGGTCTTCGCCCTGTTCAACGGTGCTTTGCCATGGCTGTCTTCGCCCTGTTCAGCGGTGCTTTGCCATGGCGGTCTTTGCCCTGTTCAGCAGTGTTTTGCCATGGCGGTCTTTGCCCTGTTCAGTGGTGCTTTGCCATGGCGGTCTTTGCCCTGTTCAACGGTGCTTTGCCATGTTCAGCAGTGCTTTGCCATGGCGGTTCTGCTATGGACATTGGTGTGTGGCATGATGTTCTCTACACTGGGCATTGCTGTGTGGCATGACGTTCCATCATTGCCCAGCGGGGCTGTGGCAGCCGGGGCCCTCCAGGGCACTGACTCCGGCGGTGGTCTCCTGACCAGTGATGATACTTGGGCCCTCCTGGACTGTCACTCTGGCGGTGGTCTCCTGACCAGTGACGATACTTGGGCCCTCCTGGGCTGTCACTCTGGCGGTGGTCTCCTGACAAGTGACGATACTTGGGCCCTCCTGGGCTGTCACTCTGGCGGTGGTCTCCTGACCAGTGACGACAGTGCTGGCGGGTGTGTGTCGACCGCCGGAAATGATGGCGCACTTCTCCCCCGTGAAACTCACAACAGGCTGGGCAGACTTCCTCAGGCCCTTCCACAACTTTGGTGGAGTCACAGCTGACTCTCCAATCCCCTTGGAACCCATGTCAGTTGTTTTCCCACCAGGAGTCTTAACACGGTCCCGTCGTCCACTCTCCAATTTTAGAGCCTTTACAGGGGGTGGGCTGCCAGTGCCTTGGCTCCGGGTCCTACTGCCTGCCCTGGTGGCCGGTGCACTCCACAAACCTTGAACAGGCACCAGTGGTATTGGAGGCTTTTTGGCTGAGGCGCTACGACGGGACTGATGAATTGGAGGGGGTGGGGGCAAAAAGGTCAACTTTACAGAGGGACAGTTTCTGACGGACACTGGGATGGGTAGTTGGAGGGGGTCTGGGAGTGGAGGAAGAGGAGGTGGTTGTCGGAGGTGTCACTTTAGGTGTTTTGGGTGCAGGTGCAGGTACTGGAGGCTGTCGTGAGGTGGATGGATGTTGGGTGAGTGATTGCCGGCGTTTGGGTACTTTGGGAGGGGGCGTCACAGACACACTGGTAGAGGACACAGGGGACGTGTAAATGGCAGTGGAGGTGGTGAGTGCAGGTGAGCGGCTTGTGGTGCTGGGTGTCCTTGTGCGATTCATGGTGCCTGTAGATGTGGTGCATGCAGGTGTGTGTGTAGACGAGACTGGGAGGGAGGAGGGAGAAGAGGAGGAGGGGGACACAGTGGAGGCAGTGGATGTTGCTGTGTCTGTACATGGGTGAGTCTTGCGTGAGTGCCTGTGGTGTGTGTGGTGCCTATGTTTGCTTGAGCTACTTGGGTGTGTTGACTTGTGTGCATGCTGGTCTGTAGGTGTGCTTGGGATGGGCTGGGGTACAGGAGATTGGGTCTGGGTGGAGGAAGTTGGAGGGGGGAGGCTAGAGACAGGGACAATGGCTGCCATCAGTGCTGAGGCCAGAGATTGCAGGGTTCGCTGAAGGACAGCCTGACCAGAATGAATGCCCTCCAGGAATGCATTACCGTGTTGCAACTCTCGTTCTACACCCTGGATGGCATTCACAATGGTAGACTGCCCAACAGTGAGTGACCTGAGGAGGCCAATGGCCTCCTCACTGAGGGCAGCAGGGGTGACTGGGGCAGGGCCTGAGGTGCCTGGGGCGAAGGTGATGCCCACCCTCCTGGGTGAGCGGGCACGGAGCGAACACTGAGGGGCTGCTGGGAGGGCGGGGCTGGTAAGGGAGGTGGCGGCTGTACCTGTAGAGGTGGGGGGCACAGATGTTGCCGCCAAAACAAGAGAGCCCCCATCGGCGGACGAGTCCGTGTCGCTGCTTGGTGATCCGGTGGCCGACGTGAAGCTCCCCTCGCCCTCCGTCCCACTGGTGCATTCAGAGTCTGTGGTGTGGCCCTCCATGGCCATGTGGGATGCAGCTCCCTCGTGCTCCGGTGCCACTGTACCTCCGCCTGTTGATGCTAATGTACAAAAGGACAGGGATAGCAGAAAAAGGGGGGGAGACAGAAGAAAGAGAGTTTTAGTGCATGGATTACCGCTACCATTGGCGGACAAGACAGACGCAGAAGCCCCCTGCATTACGCCGTGCTCCTGCCCTCTGCACATGCAATTCCTGGGATATGGCCTACATGGCAATGGTGGACATGTGTGCACATGGATGCCACAGGGACAACTGTACCTCGACTTGTCACTCTGCCGAGGTGGGGTAGAGTGCCACATGGCCTACATTACGGAGGGGCCTTGCCTACCTAACTCGCCCTGGCCTAGGGACACCCACAGCCCACCTCCCCCACCCAGACCCCTCCACTACGCGCAAAGTCAGCAGAATGAGGTTGTACTCACCCCCTTGTGTTTGCTGTGATGCCCTCAAGCGCCCATCCAACTCCGGGTAGGCTACCGCCAGGATCCGGAACATCAGGGGGGTCATGGTGCGACGGGCACCCCTCCCACGTTGGGAGGCCATCCCCAGCTGAGCCTCCGCCGTCTTCTTGCTGCAGCGGCGAATGTCCTCCCATCTCTTACAGCAGTGGGTGCCCCGTCTCTGGTGGGCCCCCAGGGTCCGGACCTCCTTGGCGATGGCACACCAAATGTCCCTCTTCTGGTGGGCGCTGACCTACATGACATGCAAAAGGGAAGAAGAGAAGCCATTACCAACTGCACCGTAGATGTAAGTGTCCCCCTCCCTACCCTTGCCATTTGGCACATGCATTAATGTTCCCTGAACTCTGCCCCCTTCCCTCTTCCAACCAGCCCTCTCCACCCAGGCCTAGCCCATACAACGTGCTCCCTCTGTACTAACCTGTTGGTCTGGAGGACCGTAGAGTAGCGTGTACTGGGGGAGGACCCGTCTACCAGTTTCTCCAACTCCTGTGCAGTGAAGGCAGGGGCCCTTTCCCCAGATGCAGCAGCCATCGTCGCTTCCAGACCGAGGTCACAGCAGCACTTGCAGTGTAGGTCCTCTCCTGTCGAAGATCAGGTATCTAGTGATTGAACAGATAGAAAATGGCAGTGACGTCCGCGGCGGTGACGTCCGCGGCGGGGCGCATCATCACCACCGGCGCACCTGTTCATTGGCTCCTGGGACCCATAGGGTCCAATGTTAACCAATGCAGCATTGCGCCGCCGTCTACGACCGCCTACCGCGACGGTGTGCAACGCCAGCGCTGTTACCCCACAATCCAATTGTCCCAGTTTAGAGGTCAGGCAGCCGCCATTTCAGGGGCCCACATGGCTTCAATCACTACTGCGTCACACATAGCTAGGCCTACACTCTACACACATACAGGAAGGGTTTTGTGAGTGGTGTAGTCTTGTGTGTAACTGTGGGTACATACCTGGAGGAATACTGACTGGTTCTTCGCTGTTGTCCTTCGTAGGCACCGTCGGATGGGACATATGAGAAGATGGCGGAATCCTCCGGTGTACCGACCGCTGGTGGACCTATTGACAATGGAAGAGAGACATGTCATCGTCACCTACAGGTTTGACCGTGCCACAATCCAGGAACTATGTACCCAGTTGGAGCCAGACCTGATGTCACCAATCCGCCATCCGACTGGAATCCCCCCTGACGTGCAGGTGCTGTCAGTGCTCCATTTCCTTCCAAGTGGGTCTTTTCAGACAACAGTGGCCATGGCATCAGGGATGTCCAAGCCTATGTTTTCCAACGTGTTGTCCAGAGTGTTGTTTGCCCTGCTGAAACACGTAAGGAGATACATCATTTTCCCTCAGGTGGAGGATTTGCCTACAGTGAAAGGTGACTTTTATGCCCTTGGAAATATCCCCAATGTCATCTGTGCCATTGATGGGACCCATGTAGCTCTGGTCCCCCCCCACAGGAGTGAACAGGTGTACAGGAACAGGAAGAGTTATCATTCAATGAATGTCCAGATGGTATGTTTGGCAGACCAGTACATCTCGCAGGTAAATGCTATGTTCCCTGGCTCAGTGCATGACGCCTACATCCTGCAGAATAGCAGCATCCCTGATATGATGGGTCAACTCCAGAGGCACCGTGTATGGCTATTGGGGGACTCTGGTTACCCCAACCTGTCATGGCTATTGACCCCAGTGAGGAATCCCAGGACCAGGGCAGAGGAACGGTACAATGAGGCCCATGGGCGGACTAGGAGGGTGATCGAACGCACCTTCGGCCTCCTGAAGGCCAGGTTCAGGTGCCTCCATATGACAGGTGGATCCCTATTCTACTCACCGAAGAAGGTGTGCGACATCATCATCGCCTGCTCCATGCTCCATAATTTGGCATTGCGACGCCAGGTGCCTTTTCTGCAGGAGGATGATCCAGATGACGGTGTTGTAGCAGCTGTGGAGTCTGTGGAGCCTGTGGACAGTGATGAGGATGATGCTGAGGAAGAAGACAACGACAACAGGGAGTCAGTCATACAGCAATATTTCCAGTGAGACACAGGTGAGAAGAATTTCATTTTTACCATTACATTAACTTTCACACGTCTACCTCTATCCTGTTTCTCGATTTAAATCACTCTTTGGAAACTGAGTTGTACCCTTCCATTACGGTTTCACAGGTGTGGTTACCTACGTGTCAACTGCTTGCATCCTTCAAGTGCTTGTGATGTGTGACATAGGTATGTTAGCCTTACAATGGTAAACCCATTATGACACTGTCATTGATAATACATATTTAGTAAATCACAGACTGACTCCAGATTGTTTTGTGTTTCAAGGGTGTTTATTGAAGTGCTCTGAAATATGAGGGGTTTGTAAAATGAGGATGGGTGATGGTGGAGGAATGTCCATGGCAGAGTCCAGTCTATTTGTCTCACAGGTGCACTGCCCATCTGGGCATAGGAAGTGGAGCTGGTGCAGTTTAAGTATGGACAGGGTAACAAAGTGGGACAGTGGGGTGACAATCAGGGTGGTCTCATTTCCTGGCGGGGGTCTTGCCATCTTGCTCTGTCCTGTTCCTGGATCTCAGGGCCCGTTTGCGTGGTGGTTGTCCGTCTGCAGGGTGTGGGGTGCTGGTGTGTTGGTCCTGTGGCGGGGCGTCCTGTCCACTAGCGCCAGCGGAGGTGGTGGGCAGTTCATCGTCCTGGCTAGTGTCAGGGGCCCTTTGGAGTGTCACGGTGTCCCTCAAGGTCTGCTGTATGTCCTTCAGCACCCCTACGATGGTGGCCAGGGCGGAGCTGATGGTCCCGAGCTCCTCCCTGAACCCCAAATACAGTTCGTCCTGCAGGCGCAGGGTCTCCTGCAACTTGTCCAGGACCATGGCCATCAACTCCTAGGAGTGGTGGTATGCTCCCATGATGGAGGTGAGGGCCTCGTGGAGAGTGGGTTCCTTTGGCCTGTCCGCCCCCTGTCGCACAGCAGCCCTCCCAGTTCCCCTGTGTTCCTGTGCCTCCGTCCCCTGGACCGTGTGCCCACTACCACTGCCCCCAGGTCCCTGTTATTGTTGGGGTGGCGGGTTATCTTGGGTTCCCTGTAGTGGTGGACACACCGCTGATTGACCTGTCCTGGGTAGGGAGGTTTGGGCCCACTGGGTGGGTGCTGTGTTGGTGTTACCAGAGGGTGGAAGGTCGGTGTTGGGCTGTGCCTGTGCAAGGGGAACCGACTGTCCTGAGGCCCACGATGGTCCGGGCTGGTCATCAGGATCCAGTAGGGCAGAGCTGCTCTCGTCACTGTGGACCTCTTCTGGGGGTGGAGTGGTGTTGTCTGGACCCTCGGGTGTGGTGACGGTCCTTCGTGTTCCTGCAGGGGCATAAGAGCATGATTATTACATGTGTGTGTGTAATGGTGTGCAATGGGTGGGTGTTTGTGTACCCCAGTGCAGGCATTCCTGTGTGTGGGTTTGTGTGATGATGGTTGAAGGTGTGTTCTGGGTATGTGCAGTGGGCATGCTTTAGTGAGGGGTGTCCATGCTTAGTTGTGTCATGCAGGGCTTGGTGTTGGGATGGGTGGTTTGTGTTATGGGTAGATTAGTGAGGATTTGGAGTGATAGGGGAGGGGGTGAGGGTGGGGGTGTGTGATATCATGCAGGTAGGGTGGGGGATATGATAGTTACGAATTGACTTACCAGTGTCCCATCCTCCACCGACTCCTCCGAGGCCCTCTGGATGCATGATGGTCAAGACTTGCTCCTCCCATGTTGTTAGTTGTGGGGGAGGAGGTGGGGGTCCGCCGCCAGTCCGCTGTACCGCGATGTTGTGCCTGGAGACCGTTGAACGCACCTTCCCCCGTAGGTCGTTCCACCTCTTCCTGATGTCCTCCCTATTTCTTGGGTGCTGTCCCACGGCGTTCACCCTGTCCACTATTCTGCGCCATAACTCCATCTTCCTGGCTATTGATGTGTGCTGTACCTGTGAGCCAAATAGCTGTGGCTCTACCCGGACGATTTCCTCCACCATGACCCTGAGCTCCTCCTCGGAGAAGCGGGTGTGTCTTTGGCGTGACATGGGGTGGTGTAGGTGATGTGTGGGGTGGTGTATGTGGTGATGAGTGTGGTGAGTGTAGTGGTGTGTGGTGTTTTGTGCGTGGATGTTGTGTGGGTGATGGTGTTGTGTGCCTCTGTGTGATGGGGTTGTCTATTCTGTGCTCTCTCTCTGGCCTTCGTTCGTGCTTTTTTGGTCGTAGGGGTTTGTGGGTGATGTGGGTGTGTGTTTTATATTGTGTTGGGTGTGTGGGAGTGGTGTGTGTATGTGTATCAGGTGTGTGTATTTGTAATTGTCCAATGTGGCGGTGTTTTGGAGATGTGTGTGTATTTTGAGCGCGGCGGTGTGTACCGCCAATGGAATACCGCGGTTGAAAGACCGCCGTGTGGATTCGTGGGTCGTAATAGCATGGGCGTGTTTCTGTTGGCGAGGAGGATTTGTTTCTGCCAGTTTATCACTGACCTTTGGTGTGGCGGTGTTGTGTGGGTGTTTGAATTTCGGCGGATTCAAAGATGTGTGTCATAATAGCTGTGGCGGAATACCGCCGCAGAGGTGGTGTATTGCCGGTCTTCTGCACGGCGGTAAGCGCCTTTTACCGCCAATGTTGTAATGACCCCCTTAATGTCCAACCTAACTGCATAATGGACCTTAGTTGACTTTGTCCATGTTGTAAAGAAGACATACCATTTTGTTTAATGCCGATCTCAGAATAAATTATGTTGTCGAGCATGTATATGCGGTTGGACGAGGTGTTCATTCCATTATCTGCAATGGCTAATGCTTTCTGTAAGTTTTACTAATCTATTTGCCTCAACCAGACTGCTGCTTCTATTTGGGAAAGTATCCAAATTTCATTGTATATTGCATACAGGAAGAGCTTTTTTCCTTGTCTTCTGGGGTACAACAGGAAATCGTCTACATATGTGCCTTCTGATAGGAGGCTGAGATGTTCTTTTACAGCTTCTAGTAAGGAAGTCTTTAGCCGCTGTTGACATAATTTCCCTACACTATATGTGGTAACAATATCAGAGTGTTGTGATGATATGTAATGAGGGTCAGGTCGGCTCACTCTAAAACCCCTTGCGGCAATTACACAACGTGCATGACAACCATTTTTGTCCGTTAGCCTTAATAACCACCTGTCACGACCTGAAAGTGCTGCTTTAAAGGTTCTTTTCTGGACCCACCCATCGAGCTGTTCTTCAGTGACATTTAGGCCCATATTTAAACTTTTTGACGCTAAACTGCGCTACCGCAGTTCAGCGTCAAAAAGTTTAGCGCCGGCTAACGCCATTCTGAAGCGCCATGCGGGCACCGTATTTATTGAATGCCGTTAGCCGGCGCTAGCAGACCGGCGCTGCCTGGTGTGCGTGGAAAAAAACCACGTACACCAGGCAGCGCCGGCGTTGGGGAAAATGGCGTTAGGGCGTCTTAAAATGGGGCAAGTCAGGTTGAGGCAAAAAAATCGCCTCAACCCGATTTGCGCCATTTTTAACGACGCCCAGACGCCATTTACATGACTCCTGTCTTAGTAAAGATAGGAGTCATGCCCCCTTGCCCAATGGCCATGCCCAGGGGACTTATGTCCCCTGGGCATGGCCATTGGGCATTGTGGCATGTAGGGGGGCACAAATCAGGCCCCCCTATGCCAAAAAAAATTATAAAAAAAATATAAAATACTTACCTGAACTTACCTGAATGTCCCTGGGATGGGTCCCTCCATCCTTGGGTGTCCTCCTGGGGTGGGCAAGGGTGGCAGGGGGGGTCCCTGGGGGCATGGGAGGGCAGCTGTGGGCTCATTTTGAGCCCACAGGTCCCTTAACGCCTGCCCTGACCCAGGCATTAAAAAGAGGCGCAAATGCAGGGTTTTTTGCCCCGTACTCCCGGGCGTGATTTTTGCCCGGGAGTATAAATACGACGCATTTGCGTCGCAGTCATTTTTCTAGACGGGAACGCCTACCTTGCATCTCATTAACGCAAGGAAGGCGTTCACGCAAAAAAATGACGCTCATTCCTCATTCTTTGGCGCTAGACGCGTCTAACGCCAAAGTATAAATATGGCGTTAGTTTTGCGCCAAATTTGCGTCGAAAAAAACGACGCAAATTTGGCGCAAACGGAGTATAAATATGCCCCTTACTGTTTTCTGCCAGTTTTTAAATTTATCTGGTGAAGGAATATTGGGTGCATTCATTTCCTTAATTTTCGCCAAGCCTAGACAACTAGATTGCTGGATAGCATCATTTAGAAAAAAACATTGTAACGGAGAAGGCATGGTCTAAACAAAGCTTCCCTTCCTTGTATTTGCAAACATTTATTTACCCAAACACTTTTTGAATCAATCGCCTTTAACCAATATTCATAGCCTTCTATTGCCAACTGGGAAACAAAGGAATCAAAATAAGTCAATCTGGTATCTGTTAACAAAATACTTGGAAATTTCATAGGAGCTAATTTGAAATAATAAGACTCATCATTTGTTACATCATGTCCACTAAATATACACATTTTTCCATATATGTTTTAGTACTCCCCACAGGTGGGGTTGGACAGTGTTCCCATTGTGTGTGATTATATACATCTCTCAGGGTGCTAGCTTTATGTATAAAATGATGTCCGTAATGAGTGTAAAAGAAAATATCAGCATAAATAGCAGTTGTGTGATAAACATCTTCACTTTCAAATTCAGTATAATATTCAAGCTGAGAAAGCATAGAATCAACTGTTTTTACATCGCAATCATCAGAACCTACTCCCGGTGATATCACAGAATTCATTGAAACTTTAAACACATATGGTATTTGAAAAATCCCTTCAGCCCAAAGACATCAAAAGATATTTTATCCCAAACAATCCCATAAGGAATCCATATAGCTGAAATGTTCACAAGGGACAAGTCTCTCTGGACTTTATGTAAAGACCATGTGGTTTTGGGACCTCATTCACCAGTTCAACAGCAGAGCATTCAGAAAGATAAAGACCATGTAGAAACAAAACAATGACAAAACCATTCCAGAGAAGAAAGGAAACAGATAGCTCCATGAATGAATCAGATAGTTAGTTTTAAGGGAAGTGAACAACTTATGTGCTCTTGATACAGGTACTTCAGAAGACCTAGAAGAATCTGTGAAAGAGTCATTGATGTCAGCAAAATATCCAGAAGCAGTTCATGCAAATACTGGAACTGATGTCGGAAAGGTAGAACTGACAGATGTGTCCCTTGGTGGTTTGTAGTAAACTACTCCATTTGTTTGTGTTGAATTTGAATGATACTGGTCAGAAGTATGGATGCTGCTTGTCGCAGACAAATTACTGGTACTAATTAAAGATCATTTTCCACCCTCCCCAAGCTTGCGGGAGTTTCAGCATTGTTGGCTAAAACTTGCAGAGGTAAATCCTGGTTGGTAGTGAGAGGGGTTCAGGAACTACCCAGGAGTCCTCAAAGTCTGCTGTGTAAGATCAGCCACATGGTGTAACTTGACATTGTCGATGAAGACAAAGCGGTTTCCTTTAGAACCAGTTAGCGGTAGTAAGATGACAGTTCTGATACCATGTATTACCAGGACTGGAACTGGTGTTTGATATGAAGGGCCGAATTCTTGTTTCACAGCAACTTATTCTCACACCAGATACCCAACTTTTGGAATCCAGATGGTCTGTGTTATTTGTGCATTCCTTATTCTCAATATGGCGGTGCATTCAGATGAGTTTTCATAACTTAACTGCTGTAATTCCTGCAAATTTGTTTTGCAATCACATGTGTGTAAGTGATTTGCTTCAAGCATTTCCTGCTGCAATGCTCTTGGAATATGTGTGTTTGACTGTCCAGTATTTATTTGAAAGGTTGGGGCGGATTAAATCATACAATGGTTTTATGCGTTGTGCATAGTCTGGAGTGTAGGTTTTGCCAAAGTTGAAAAAGCCTAATAATGATTGCAGATTTGTAATGGTGCTTGGTAGTTGAAATTGTGTGCATTTTTCTAGAAAATGGGGTACCAGGCTTTTTCCTTCATCAGATAACATCTATCCCAAAAACAGGACCCTGAGAAATGCAATTTTAGTTTTCTTGAAATTGAATTGATAGCCTGTGGTGACAAATCCTCAAACAAAGCGGGATACCTGTCTTAAAAGTTTCAAGAGATAATCATCTGTAAGCTAGATATCATCTACTTAGGACAACGCCTCACAGTCAGTCTGATGTAGAAGGAATGTTATACCTGCTGAAAACAGTCCAGGACTGTTCTTAAACCCCGAGTGAGGCCACAAAATGTTGTGCTAAATGCTGTTAAATTCCTGCTTTAAGGTGCAATAATCTGGCAGAAAATCTGTTGGAGATATCCGGAGTTGTTTTGTATTTTTCCCGCACTAAATTGTTAATCAGTGCTTTGCTGTGTGCATTTCAGATAGTAAATGTGCTTGTATAACACATTTTAACTCCTTCCTTGAACTGGAAGATTGCAGGAACATTCTGGTGGCCAATCCTTTTCTGCCAATAGGAAATCATAGCATGATGTCAATTTGTCCCAGAATATTACTTTAATTGTGGACTCAATGATTCTCTCAACTTGCAATTTTAATTGTAAACTCTCTCACGGGGAGAGACGCGCATGTCTGCAGTTTTGACGTTTCATATAGTCATTAGTTGTTGTCGCACCTAGAGGTCATTGAAGCTTCTGGTGTACTATTGTGACCTGTCTAGCAGAGTCAGTGCCCACTTCCTGTTCATAATTAAAGATCTCATCATGTCTGGCATGTTGGACCAAAATAGCTGCCACCTGTTTCTTTTCAAATTTTTGTTTCTGTTGAGGAGATTTTCCTTCCTTTTTAATGGATGTTTCAGCCGAATGCTATGAATCTTTTCTTGGTTTAACATACTCGTTTTGTTGTTCGGAACCCCCACCTCTCTCACTTCATTTATCCGGTGAGTTCTGAAAGGAAAAAGATCGGCATGTATCAATATATTGAAATCTGTTGGGAGTTTTCAAACTATCTCTATTTCTTAAGTTGTATCATTTATTAGAGATCTCCGGACGCAGAGATTCTGATCTCTGTTTTATATTTTCTTTTTTTGTTTTTGTTTATCCTAGTGTTTCTTAGAACCCTCTGTTGCTTGCTTGGTAGCATCCTTATTGGATTTACCTTGAAGTTGTGGTTTACTTGGTCTGGCTCCCAAGCTATCCCGACCTATACCAGAATAGGTCATGGCGATAATCTTTGCCAGCTCGCATTCCTGATCCTGTACAGGAATATCCTAGAGCCACATGCAGAGTGCCAGAGCTACTGTGGATACTGTGGCAAAGTAGCCCATTAATTGCATTCCAAAGTCTAGGGCTGGGGCAGCCCTGTATTTACCTTGAATTTGTTTCAACACTTCTGGAAGAAATGCAAGTGTCAGAGTACCATATGCGGTAGTGTTGAATGCAGCAAATACTGCACCCTATGTGGCACAAGTGTCTATTGGGGGAACCATCCAAAATGGTTAAACTCTTTTCTTCTGGGCTGACATGGTTCATTCCACACCACTGACCTTGGTTGAGAATAACGGTCACACTGAACACGTAATCTTTGATCTTCTTGACACACCAACTTTTGGTGTGATTCTAGGCATCCCTTGGTTTGAGCGTCACAACCCAAAGATAGATTGAGTCCTGAGAACTATAAACTTGGATTCCTATTTTTGTAGGACAACATGTTATCCAGAAGCTCAGGAACCAGACACACCAATTCAGTGTGTGGCTGCACATCATTCTCAACCTAACACATTACCACAGGAATTTCATGACTTTTCAGATGTCTCCGATCCTATAAAAGCTACTCAGTTACCACCTCTCAGGGTGTATGATTTTAGAATCGATCTCATTCCTGGAACAGTGCTCCCATGTAGTAGAATTCATGCTCTTCCCAAGCCAGAAACCCAACATTTATGCAAATTCATTTCCTCGCCCCTCTTTTTCTTCCCAAAACAGAATGGGGAATTACAGGTCTGCATCTACTTTCACACAGTTAACAAGGCCATGATTAGAAATTGTTACCCATTACCACTTATTCCCATGCTATAAGATCAAGTACGTGGCTCCACTATCTATACAATGTTAAATCTAAACGGTGTTTACCACCTCATATGTGTTCAAGCTGGAGGTGAGTGGAAAATGGCTTTTAGAGGAAAATGTAGCCTATTTGAGTATACTGTAATACATTTTGGTCTCTGTAATGCTGCAGCGGCATTTCATTATTTTTTCAACAAAGTTCTCTAAGACTGAGCAGGATCATGCCCTGCACAAAAGAACTATTCTTCAGGGTTTGAGAGAGCATTCTCTATACGCTAAATTAGTTAAATGTACATTTAAATCCAGGTCAGTGGAATTTTGGGGTTACCATCTGTTCCCAGAAGGTATCACAATGGCCCCAAAAAAGGTAGAAGCCACTCTTTCTTGGTTGTAACCTACTTCTGTTAAAGAGATTGAGAGAGTTCTTGATTTGCCCAACTTTTATCAGAGATTTATTGCAGGTTTTTTCAGATATTGAGGTACCAATTACTCAGTTATTAAAGAAAGGACAAACATTCTTGTGGTCAGAAGTTGCTGAACATGCCTTTCAAACCTCAATGCAGAAATTCACAACAGCTCCCATTCTGTCACATCCAGATCCTGATCAGCCATTCTTTGTTGAGTTAGACACTTCACAAAAAGCCATTGGTGGCGTGTTATCTCAGAGAAATCCCAAGATCGGCGATCTGCACCCTTTAGCATATTATTCTCGAAAGCTGCTTTCTGCTGAACAAAAACTACAAAGTGGCAGAGAGAGAGAGTTATTGGCCATGGAGGTGTTTTTTGCAGAATGGCGTCATCACCTATTGGGGGCAAAACAAACCATGAAAATTTTCAGATCATAAGAATTTACAGTTCTTTACTTCAATAAAAGCTCCCACACCCGCTAAATGTGTTGGCTACACCTTTTTAGTGATTTTGGGGGTCATTACAACATTGGTGGTAAAAGGCGCTTACCGCCGTGCAGAAGACCGCCAATACACCGCCGCGGCCGCGGAATTCCGCCACAGCTATAATGACCCACATCTCGGAATCCACCGAAATTCAGACACTCACACAAGTCCGCCACACCAAAGGTCAGTGATAAACTGGCGATAACAAAACCTCCACCGTCACGCCAACAGAAACACACCCATGCTATCACGACCCACGAATCCACGCGCTCAAAATACACACACATCTCCAAAACACCGCCACATTGGACAATTCCAAATACACACACCTGATACACATACAAACACCACTCCCACACACTCAATACAATATAAAACACCCACCCACATCACCCACAAACCCCCATGACCAAAATTAGAGACGAAGGCGACAGAGAGATAGCACAGCAATAGACAACCCCACCACACAGAGGCACACAACACCATCACCCATACAACATCCACGCACAAAACACCCCACACCACCACACATCACCACACTCATCAACACATCACCTACACCACCCCATGTCACGCCAAAGACACCCCAGGTTTTCCGAGGAGGAGCTCAGGGTCATGGTGGAGGAAATCCTACGGGTAGAGCCACAGCTATTTAGAGCACAGGTGCAGCACACCTCCATAGCCAGGAAGATGGAGCTATGGCGAAGAATCGTCGACAGGGTCAACGCTGTGGGACAGCACCCAAGAAATCGGGAGGACATCAGGAAGAGGTGGAACGACCTACGGGGGAAGGTGCATTCAGTGGTCTCCAGGCACAAAATTGCGATTCAGCGGACTGGCGGCGGACCCCCATCTCCTCCCCCACAACTAACAACATGGGAGGAGCAGGTCTTGACCATCATGCATCCAGAGGGCCTCGGAGGAGTCGGTGGAGGAATGGACACTGGTAAGTCAAATCTTAATTATCAGATCCCCCACCCTACCTGCATGCTATCACACACCCCCACCCTCACCCTCTCCCCTATCACTCCAACTCCTCACTAATGTACTAATAACACAAACCACACATCCCAACACCAAACCCTGCATGACACAACTAAGCATGGACACCCAGCACTAAAGCATGCTCACTGCACATACCCATAACAACCCCCCAACCATCATCATACAAGCCCCCACACAGGAATGCTTGCACTGGGGTACACGCACACCCACCCATTGCACACCATGACACACACACATGCAATAATCATGCTCTTATACCCCTGCAGGACCACTACGTAACGTCACCACACAGGAGAGTCCAGACATCTCCACTCCACCCACAGAAGAGGCCCACAGTGACGATAGCAGCTCTGGCCTACTGGATCCAGATGACCAGCCCGGACCATCGTGGGCCTCGGGACAGTCGGTTCCCCTTGCACAGGCACAGCCCAACACTGACCTTCCACCCTCTGGTAACACCAGCACAGCACCCACCCAGCGGGCCCATACCTCCGTACCCAGGACACCTCAATCAGCAGTGTATCCACCACTACAGGGAACCCAGGGAACCCACCACCCCAACAACAACAGGGACCTGGGGGCAGTGGTAGTGGGCACACGGTCCAGGGGACGGAGGCACAGGAACACAGGGGAACTGGGAGGGCTGCTATGCGACAGGGGGCGGACAGGCCAAGGGAACCCACTCTCCACGAGGCCCTCTCCTCCATCATGGGAGCATACCACCACTCCCAGGAGACGATGGCTACAGTCCTGGCCAAGTTTCAGGAGACCCAGCGCCTACAGGACGAACAGTATTTGGGGTTCAGGGAGGAGCTCAGAGCCATCAGCTCCGCCCTGTGCACCATCGTAGGGGTGCTGAAGGACATACAAAAGACCATGAGGGACACCGTGGCACTCCAAGGGGCCCCAGACACTAGCATGAACGATGAACTGCCCACCACCTTCGCCGGCACAAGTGGACAGGATGCCCCGCCACAGGACCACCACACCAGCACCCCACCCCCTGCAGACAGACAACCACCCCGCAAGCGGTCCCTGAGATCCAGGAACAGGACAGAGCAAGATGGCAAGACCCCCGCCAGGAAATGAGACTACCCTGATTGTCCTCCCACTGTCTCACTTTGTTACCCTGTCAAGATTGGAACTGCCCCAGCTCCCCTTCCTATGCCCATATGGGCAGTGCACCTGTGTGACTAATAGACTGGACTCTGCCATGGACATTCCTCCACCATCACCCATCACCATTTTGCCACCCCCTCCAATAATTAGCACTTCAATAAACACCGTTGAACCACAAAACAATCTGGAGTCAGTCTGTGATTTTGAAAATGTGTATTAGCAATGACAGTGACAAAATGCGTTTTTAAATGTAATGCCAACATACCTATGTCAAACATCACAAGTCCATGAAGGATGCAAGCAGATGGCACACGTTGGTAACCACACCTGTGAAACCCTAATGGAAATGTACAACTCAGTTACCATATACTGGTTGAAATCGACAGACAGGATAGAGGTAGAAGTGTGAAAGTGAATGTAATAGTAAAAAAATTGTTCTCACCTGTGTGTCACTGGAAATATTGCTGTATGACTGACTCCCTGTTGTCTATGTCTTCTTCCTCAGCTTCCTCCTCATCACTGTCCACAGGCTCCACAGGCTCCACAGCTGCCACAACACCGTCATCTGGACCATCCTCCTGCAGAAAAGGCACCTGGCGTCGCAAAGCAAGATTGTGAAGCATCGAGCAGGTGATGATGATCTGGCACACCTTCCTTGGTGAGTAGAATAGGGATCCACCTGTCATATGGAGGCACCTGAACCTGGCCTTCAGGAGGCTGAAGGTGCGTTCGATCACCCTCCTAGTCCGCCCATGGGCCTCATTGTAGCGCTCCTCTGCCCTGGTCCTGGGATTCCTCACTGGGGTCAATAGCCATGACAGGTTGGGGTAACCAGAGTCCCCTAATAGCCACACCCGGTGCCTCTGGAGTTGACCCATCACATAAGGGATGCTGCTATTCCGCAGGATGTAGGCGTCATGCACTGAGCCAGGGAACATAGCATTTACCTGGGAGATGTACTGGTCTGCCAAACATACCATCGGTACATTCATGGAATGATAACTCTTCCGGTTCCTGTACACCTGTTCACTCCTGCGGGGGGGACCAGAGCAACATGGGTGCCATCAATAGCACCTATGATGTTGGGGTTATGTCCCAGGGCATAGAAGTCACCTTTCACTGTAGTCAAATCCTCCACCTGAGGGAAAACGATGTAGCTCCTTACGTGACTCAGCAGGGCAGACAACACTCTGGACAACACGTTGGAAAACATAGGCTGGGACATCCATGATGCCATGGCCACAGCTGTTTGAAATGAGCCACTTGCAAGGAAATGGAGCACTGATAGCACCTGCACTTCAGGGGGTATTCCTGTGGGATGGCGGATTGGTGAGATCAGGTCTGGCTCCAACTTGGTACACAGTTCCTGGATTGTGGCCCGGTCAAACCTGTAGGTGATGATCAAATGTCGCTCCTCCATTGTTAACAGGTCCACCAGCGGTCGGTACACCGGAGGATTCCGCCATCTCCTCAAATGTCCCAGCTGACGGTGCCTAAGAAGGACAACAGCGACCACAGAGTCAACAAATTCCCAGGTATGTACCCACAGCTACACAGAACACGACACCAAATACAAAACTCTTCCTGTATGTGTGTTGAGTGTAGGTCTAGGTATGTGTGTTGCAGTAGTAAATGAAGCCATGTGGGCCCCTGAAATGGCGGCTGCCTGACCTCTAAAGTGGGGAAATGGGATGTGAGGTATCTGCGCTGGCGTTGTACCCCGTCACGGTAGGCGGTCGTAGACCGCGGCGCAATGCTGCATTGGTTAACATTGGACCCTATGGGTCCCAGGAGCCAATGATGAAGTGCGCCGGCGGTGATGATACGCACCGCCGCGGAAGTCACCGCCCCGGACGTGACCGCCATTTTCTATCTGTTCAATCACTCGATATCTGATCTTCGACAGGAGAGGACCTACACTGCAAATGCTGCTGTGACCTCGGTCTGGAAGAGACAATGGCTGCTGCGTCTGGGGAAAGGGCCCCTGCCTTCACTGCTCAGGAGTTGGAGAAGCTATTCAACGGGGTCCTCCCCCAGTACACGCTACTCTATGGTCCTCCAGACCAACAGGTAAGTACACAGGAAGCACGTTGTATGGGCTATGCCGGGTGGAGAGGGCTGGATGTCAGTAGGAAGGGGGCAGAGTTCAGCGACCATGAAGGACTGTGAATGCATGTGCCACAAGGCAGAGGTTGGGATGGGGGCCACTCACTTCGACGGTGCAGTTGGTAATGACTTCTCTTCTTCCCCTGTACATGTCATGTAGGTCAGCGCCCACCAGAAGAAGGACATTTGGCGTGCCATCGTCAAGGACGTCCGGACCCTGGGGGTCCACCAGAGACTGGGCACCCACTGCCGTAAAAGATGGGAGGACATTCGCCGCTGGAGCAAGAAGACGGCGGAGGCTCAGCTGGGGATGGCCTCCCAACGTGGGAGGGGTGCCCGTCGCACCATGACCCCCCTGATGTTCCGGATCCTGGCGGTGGCCTACCCGGAGTTGGATGGGCGCTTGAGGGCATCACAGCAGACACAAGTGGGTGAGTACACTCTCATTCTGCGGACTTTGCGCGCAGTGGAGGGGTCTGGGTGGGGGAGGAGGGCTGTAGGTTTCCCTAGGCCAGGGCGAGTTAGGTAGGCTAGGCCCCTCCGTAATGCAGGCCATGTGGCACTCCACCCCACCTCTGTAGAGTGCCAAGTACAGGTAGACATGCCCCTGTGTCATCTATGTGTGCAGATGTCCACCATAGCCATGTAGGCCAGATCCCAGGAATTGCATCTGTAGAGGCCAAGAGCACGGCGTAGTGCAGGGGGCTGCTGTGTCTGTATTGTCCACCAATGGTAGCGGTAAGCCATGCACTCAACCTGTCTTTCTTCTGTCGTCCCCCCCCCTTTTTGTGCTCTCCCTGTTCTTTTGTGCATCAGCATCATCAGGCGGAGGTACAGTGGCACCGGAACACGAGGGAGCTGCATCCCACATGGCGATGGATGGCCACACCACAGACTCTGAATACACCAGTGGGACGGAGGGCGAGGGGAGCTTCACGTCGGTCACCGGATCACCAAACAGCGACACGGACTCGTCCGCCGATGGGAGCTCCCTTGTGGTGGCGGCACCATCTGTGCCCCCCACTTCTATAGGTACAGCAGCCACCCCCCCTACCAGCACTGCCCTCCCAGCTGCCCCTCAGCCTTCGCTCCGTGCCCGCTCACCCAGGAGGGTGGGCATCACCTTCGCCCCAGGCTCCTCAGCCCCTGCCCCTGTCACCACTGCTGCCCTCAGTGATGAGGCCATTGACCTCCTCAGGTCACTCACTGTTGGGCAGTCTACCATTGTGAATGCCATCCAGGGTGTAGAAAGGGAGTTGCAACACGGTAATGCATTCCTGGAGGGCATTCATTCTGGTCAGGCTGCCCTTCATCAAACCCTGCAATCTCTGGCCTCAGCACTGATGGCAGCCATTGTCCCTGTGTCTAGCCTCCCCCCTCCAACTTCCTCCACCCAGACCCAGTCCCCTGTACCCCAGCCTATCCCAAGCACACCATCAGACAAGCATGCACACACCTCAACACACAAAAGTAGCTCAGGCAAACATAAGCACCACACAACCCACAGGCACTCACACAAGCATCACCCACATACAGACACAGCAACATCCACTGCCTCCACTGTGTCACCCTCCTCGTCGTCTCCCTCCTCCTTCCCAGTGTCGTCTACACTCTCACCTGCATGCACTACATCTACAAGCACTAGGACTCGCACCAGAACACCCAGCACCACACCCCGCTCACCTGCACTCACCACCCCCACTACCATTTACACGTCCCCTGTGTCCACACCCAGTGTGTCTGTGACGCCCCCTCCCAAAGTACACAAACGCAGGCACCCGCACACCCAACATCCATCCACCTCACGACAGCCTCCAGTACCTGCACCTGCCCCCAAATCACCTAAAGTTACACCTCCTACAACCACCTCCTCTTCCTCCTCTTCCTCCACTCCCAGACCCCCTCAGCTACCCATCCCAGTGTTCGTCAGAAACTCTTCCTCAGCAACTTTGACCTCTTTCCCACCACCCCCACCTCTCCAATTCATAGGTCCCGTAGTAGCACCTCAGCCAAAAAAAGTCTGGTGCCAGTGGTTCGTGTTAAAGGTGTGTGGAGTGCACCGGCCACCAGGGCAGCCAGTGTGACCCGGAGCCAAAGCACTGCCAGTCCACCACCTGTAAAGCACCTTAAGTTCGAAAGTGGCCGACGGGAGAGGGTGAAGACTCCTGCTGGCAAAACAGCTCACAAGGGTCCCGGGGGGAGTGCCGAGTCAGCTGTGACTCCTCCCAAGGTGGTGAAGGGGCAGAAGAAGTCTCCAAAGTCTGGTAAGAGCAGCACGGCGGAGAAGAGCGCCATCCTCCCTGCCGGCCGGGACGCCACCGCCAGCACTGTCGTCACTGGTCAGGAGACCACCGCCAGAGTCAGTGCCCTGGAGGGCAGCAGTATCGTCACTGGTCAGGAGACCACCGCCAGAGTCAGTGCCCTGGAGGGCAGCAGTATTGTCACTGGTCTGGAGACCACCGCCACAGTCAGTGCCCTGGAGGGCAGCAGTATTGTCACTGGTCCGGAGACCACCGCCAGAGTCAGTGACCTGGAGGGCAGCAGTATCGTCACTGGTCAGGAGACCACCGCCAGAGTCAATGCCCTGGAGGGCAGCAGTATCGTCACTGGTCAGGAGACCACCGCCAGAGTCAGTGCCCTGGAGGGCAGCAGTATTGTCACTGGTCTGGAGACCACCGCCACAGTCAGTGCCCTGGAGGGCAGCAGTATTGTCACTGGTCCGGAGACCACCGCCAGAGTCAGTGACCTGGAGGGCAGCAGTATCGTCACTGGTCAGGAGACCACCGCCAGAGTCAATGCCCTGGAGGGCAGCAGTATCGTCACTGGTCAGGAGACCACCGCCAGAGTCAGTGCCCTGGAGGGCAGCAGTATCGTCACTGGTCTGGAGACCACCGCCAGAGTCAGTGCCCTGGAGGGCAGCAGTATCGTCACTGGTCCGGAGACCACCGCCAGCGTCAGTGACCTGGAGGGCCCCGGCAGCCACAACCCCGCTGGGCACTGAGGGACCGTAATGCCACACACCGCTGAACAGGTCAGAGACAGCAAAGGCAAGCACCGCTGAACAGGGCAAAGACCGCCATGGTGAAGACCGCTGACAGGGCAAAGCACCGCTGAACAGGACAAAGACTGCCATGGCAAAGGACCGCTGAACAGGTCAGAGACAGCAAAGGCAAGCACCGCTGAACAGGGCAAAGACCGCCATGGTGAAGACCGCTGAACAGGGCAAAGCACCGCTGAACAGGACAAAGACCACCATGGCAAAGCACCGCTGAGCAGGTCAGAGACAGCAAAGGCAAGCACCACTGAACAGGTCAGAGACCGCCATGGTGAAGACCGCTGAACAGGGCAAAGCACCGCTGAACAGGCCAAAGACCGCCATGGCAAAGCACCGCTGCACAGGTCAGAGACAGCAAAGGCAAGCACCGCTGAACAGGGCAAAGACCGCCATGGTGAAGACTGCTGAACAGGGCAAAGCACCGCTGAACAGGACAAAGACCGCCATGGTGAAGACCGCTGAACAGGCCAAAGACCGCCATTGCAAAGCACCGCTGAACAGGTCAGAGACAGCAAAGGCAAGCACGCTGAACAGGGCAAAGACCGCCATGGTGAAGACCGCTGAACAGGGCAAAGACCGCCAAATCAAGCATTGTTAGCTCATGTGCAGCTGGGACAGTGACGGAACAGGGACCGTCAAGGGGAGCGTGATGCACTCTGGGCACCATTCCCCCTCCAGAACCAGTGGAGACCTGCATCCACTTGAGAGACTGCGGCTTTGCACTCCCCAGGATGCAGCAGTGGGCAAACCACCCACTGGAGAGACTTGAGAGACTGTGGCTTTGCACTCCCCAGGATGCAGCAGTGGGCAAACCACCCACTGGAGAGACTTGATGCAGCAGTGGGCAACCCACCCACTGGATAGACTTGAGAGACTGTGGCTTTGCACTCCCCAGGATGCAGCAGTGGGCAACCCACCCACTGGAGAGACTTGAGAGACTGTGGCTTTGCACTCCCCAGGATGCAGCAGTGGGCAAACCACCCACTGGAGAGACTTGAGAGACTGTGGCTTTGCACTCCCCAGGATACATCAATGGGCATGGAGCCCCGTCGTGGATTTGGCGTGGTGCTGTAATCTGGCTGAGGTGCCCCCCCCTTCCCTTCCCCCTGAGGTGCCTGTTGTATTTCTATCTGATGCCCCTGCAGTGTTCTCTCCGTTTGTGGACAGGTATCTAATGTGGGCCTCGCCCATGCCTTTTGGGCCCAGTGGTCCACGGACATTGATATGTGCATACCTGCAGTACTACTCGTGATGTATGATTTTCAAATGTTTATATATATCTGTATATATTTGGTTACTGTATTTTGATACATTACAATGTTTGAACTGATTTCCTTTTGTATTTGCATTCTTCCGGGGGGGTTGTGGGTTGTTACTGTGCTGTTTGGAAATGCATTGGTGTGTGTGTTGTAGTGGGTGAGGGTCGGGTTGGGGGTGGGGATGTTGCGTGTGTGTGTTCCTGACTTTTGCCTCCACTATGTCGTAGGTGCAGTACTCACCATTGTCTTCGGCGCCTACGTTGCTGGTGATCGTAGAGGAGCAGGAAGGCAATTGCAGGGAGTATTTGGAGTTCAGGCTCCATGGTGGTCTCCTTCCTCGTGGAGTGTGTTAAGGTGAGCGTTTTCCCATCGCCGTGTTTTTAACCACGGTGAATCCGCCCCGGAAAAGGTGGCGGATTGGCAGGTTGTGATACTGTGGGCGGTACTTTGTCTTCCGCCTGTCTGTTGGCGGTGACCGCCGCGCTGCTTGTCTGTACCGCCGTGGCGGTCGGAGTGTTAAAGTGGCTGTCTATGTTGGCGGTTTCCACCACGGTCATAATTCCCTTTTTTGTTCCGCCGGCCTGTTTGCGGTATTACCCAGCTTTAACACCGTCCGCCAGGGTTGTAATGACCCCCTTTGATTTCCTTATCACTTATCATCCCGGAACAAATCAATTACAATCAGACATTTTGGGCCTCATTACAACCTCGGCGGCTGCGGGAGCCAGAATACCGCCATTGCCGGTGGTATTCCTGGCTCCCTATTATGACTTTTCCGCTGGGCCAGCAGACGGTAACAGTGTTACCGTCCGCTGGCCCATCGGAAAAGTCACATCAACATTGCAGCCGGCTCGTAATAGAGCCGGCAGCAATGCTGATGTGCAGCGGGTGCAGTAGCACCCGTCACGCATTTCACTGCCTGAAATTCGGCCAGTGAAATGAGCGACGGGGCTATGCCTGGGGGCCCCTGCACTGCCCATGCCAAGTGCATGGGCAGTGCAAGGGCCCCCAGGGGCACCCCAAGTCCCCTTACCGCCAGCCTTTCCATGGCGGTGTTTACCGCCACGGACAGGCTGGCGGTCGGGGACTCATAATCCCCAGGGCAGCGGTGCTTGCACCGCTGCCCTGGGGATTATGACCGCCAGGTGGAAGCCTGGCGGTATGTTGGAGGGGCCGGCGGTATGGCCGTGGCTATTGTGCCACGGTCATAATAGCTGGCGGAACACCGCCAGCCTGTTGGCGGTGTTACCGCCAGCTTACCGCCGGCCGCCAGGGTCGTAATGACCCCCTTTGTCTAGGTCAGGGAAAAAAAAAGACAAGAAGAACTCCACAACCCCTCCTGGTATGATAACCTCAGAAGCGATTGTGGCAGGGATAATAGACGATACTTTCTTGACTGAAGTTAAGAAGACAGTACAAACAGTTAAGACCCAGGATTGTTTTTTTAACCCAAAATACAGCATAAAAGAAGGTTAGCTTTTTTTATGACCAAAAGATGTTTATACCACGAGGAGATTTGAGACACCAATTCGCACAATGACTCAGCCTTAACTGGGTACGCAGGTATCCAGAAGACCCTAGAGAAACTTTTAAGAAATTTCTGGTGGGAAAATATTTGAAAAGAGGTTCAGACTTCCATAAATTCTTGCCCTGTATATTCTTATAATAAGACTCAGCACTTAGCACCCTCGGGTCTCCTACAGCCATTACCCATTCCATCAGATCCTTGGCATACAATTGTTTGGGATTTTGTCACTTATTTACCAGAATCAAACAAATGTACCACCATTCTGGCAGTTGTAGATATTTTATCCAAAATGGCTCTCTTCATTCTCCTCAGAAAAATAGCATCAGACGTGCGGTTTAGTGATCTATTCTTACAACAAATTGTTAGGTTACGTGGATTACCAACTAAGATTATTTCAGATCGCGATTCACAATCCATGTCAAAATTCTGACAAGTCTGACGTACTACATTGGGAATTTAATTGGTTCTTTCGGCTTTCAATCGTCCCCAAACAGATGGTCAAACGGAGAGAGTCAACCAAACTTTAGAACAGATCCTTAGGTGTTTAACCTCCACTCTTACTAGTCAATGTGACCAGGCCCTACCAATGAATGAGTTCTCATATAATAATAATGTTCATACCGCTTTGAGGTGCTCTCCTTTCTTCTTTATCACCAGTTATCATCCAAGGACCCTTCCAGTGATGTAACCCAACACACCAGAGCTAATGCCTTTAGTTTCTGAAAGGTTACTGATATTACAAGACATACAAGAACAAAACCGTAAATGTTTAGCACAAAACAAACTAATCATGAAAGCACAAGCTAATAAACATAGAGCTCATGAACCTAAACATAAGAAATGAGACATGGTGTGGTTATCCAGGTGCAAGATCAAACTTGAGGGCCCAAGGAAACTTCAATAACGATTCATAGGTCCTTTTCCAATTATTGATATTCTTACACCTGTAACAGTATGTTGGAAAATGGGTTATTGGTAAGGGCAGGTAAGTACCTACACTTAACAACAGGCCACTAACCCCCGCTAGGGTCAGTTACGTCTCGGAAAATTAACCCCAGCTCAACCCTTTGTAGCTTGGCACCGAGCGACAAGGCTTAACTTAGGAGGCAAAGTGTAAAGCATTCAAGTATCACAAAACAGTGATTAAATAAAACACTGGAACAGTTTAAAACTCCAAAACCAATTTATATAAATAGGAAATAGTTGTTAGCTTTAAAATGCCACCAAAATGAATAAAATCGGATAAAGGGAACCGGAGATATGAATTTTTAAAGAATTAATGTTTTTTAGCGTTTGGAAACGAATAGTGCCAATCTGGTCATCTGGTCGCACCTTGACCAGGGCAAAGTCAAAGTTTAAGGCCAACCGTGATGAAGCCCTGCTTGACTATAGCCCGTAGGAGGCCTCTTCAAAAGTTTACCTTCTGACTTAGTTGTTTTCTTGAAGATTTTCTTCAGCGGGACCAAGTCGCCAGCCCAGTCCGATCTCCTGGAAATCTTCCACAGATACACGTTCCGGGAGCCTTCGGTGGAGATTTCTACATTCGACTTGAATGATTTTTTTAGATGAAACTCCTTCGACCGGGGCAAACCTGAATCTTGATCCGATGTCCTTGGAGCCCTCTTCGGATACACTTCTTAGGAGGTCCCAGTCAACTTTCTACATTCGGACTTAGTCACTTTTTCTGAGATTTTCTTTACCGGGACAAACCTACAAATCAGGCCAGGTCATGGTTGAGGCAAGCAGGCTAGGGTTGACGCGGCGGGTCGCTCCCTTTATGGAGCTTTTTTCCAAAAGTTCTCCAAAGTTCTCCAAACTTCTGTATCTTCTCCCAGATGTTCTCTTAAGGTTCTTTTGAGGTCCACAGCTCACCCCTAGGTTCCAAAAGATCTGAGATGCTCCTTGAGGGTGCGGACTACAACTCCTAGAATGCATCTGGCGCAAACTCCAAATTGGCCACTGGACAGTGGTCAGCTGGTCAGTTTCTTCAGAAGTTGGTGCAGGGGACTCTGTTTAGCAATTTTTCACCTTTAGCAAACAGGGAGACCATCCTTAAACCAGTTGAAGCAGGCAAAGTCCTTCTTGTGGTGAAGCCCAAGTGTGCAGCCGGTGCAGTCCTCCAGAGTGCAGTGTCCAGGTACCGGTCAGGGGTCCAGCAGGGCAGTCCTTCTTCTCCTGTAGTTCGGCCTTGTAGGGATCTGAGGGGTGGGTGCAGGTCTGCCAGTCTTATCCTTGCTCCTGGGTGAAAATCAGGGGGGTCCTGGTTCTCCAATCAGGTGCAGGGTCCTTCCCCCTGTGATGACCACTTCCTGGAAGTGTGGCAAAAATCAATCCCAGGAGTAACATTCCTCAAAAATCCATCATGGCTGAAAGTGATTTTTGGAGGTTACATCTGGCTGAGCCCCCCACTGGTGTGGCTAAAAATCCTAAACACACCCCTCTCCTGCCCTCTCCTAATATAATCAAGGGGGCACCTAATTGTCTGGGTTTGCAGAATGTGGGAGAGGTGCTGGGTTGCTCCAAATATCCTTCCCTGCCTTTGAAGATCAGTTTGGCAGCCCTCCTCTCTTCCTGCTTCTCCATCTGCTGAGGGAAGTTCTCCTCCCCCAGGCACATCTCTTTGTGTTCAGCCCAGGCCACTTCACACCTCATCAAGGCAGCCTGGGCAGGCTGCCAGAGGCTGGCCAATCAGAGAAGGGTACTACAGGGCTGAAGTTTGCAACTTTTCAGGTAAGGTTTAAAACTCTTTACCTGAACAAGTTATATTAAATCCAACAATTGTAAGCTGTGGGATTTATTATAACAATAAATTTGATGCCAAACTTGAGTCATCTGGCACTTAAGGGGAGTTTATAAATTAAAATAAAGTCTCCCCATTCTAGCCCATGGAGGACATTCAATACAATGAGGGGAAAACAAATTTGGCTGTTTTACCTCACCAAGGCTTATAAAATGTAATTTATATGGTCCCTGCTTATAGTTACATGGCACCCAATCCTAGGGCCACATAGGGCACACCTAAGGGGTGACATATGTAAAATTAAGGTAGTTTAAGACTTTGTAAGTACTTCTAATTCCAAAGTCAACTTTGCAAGTAACTTTAGTTTACCAGCAGCCAGCCCCCCACTGGTGTGGCTAAAAATCCTAAACACACCCCTCTCCTGCCCTCTCCTAATATAATCAAGGGGGCACCTAATTGTCTGGGTTTGCAGAATTTGAGAGAGGTGCTGGGTTGCTCCAAATATCCTTCCCTGCCTTTGAAGATCAGTTTGGCAGCCCTCCCCTCTTCCTGCTTCTCCATCTGCTGAGGGAAGTTCTCCTCCCCCAGGCACATCTCTTTGTGTTCAGCCCAGGCCACTTCACACCTCATCAAGGCAGCCTGGGCAGACTGCCAGAGGCTGGCCAATCAGAGAAGGGTACTACAGGGCTGAAGTTTGCAACTTTTCAGGTAAGGTTTAAAACTCTTTACCTGAACAAGTTATATTAAATCCAACAATTGTAAGCTGTGGGATTTATTATAACAATAAATTTGATGCCAACCTTGAGTCATCTGGCACTTAGGGCAGTTTATAAATTAAAATAATGTCTCCCCATTCTAGCCCATGGAGGACATTCAATACAATGAGGGGAAAACAAATTTGGCTGTTTTACCTCACCAAGGCTTATAAAATTTAATTTATATGGTCCCTGCTTATAGTTACATGGCACCCAATCCTAGGGGCACATAGGGCACACCTAAGGGGTGACTTATATATAAAATTAAGGTAGTTTAAGACTTTGGAAGTACTTTTAATTCCAAAGTCAACTTTGCAAGTAACTTTAGTTTACCAGCAGCCAGCAAGCCAGGCCTGTCTTTAAAATGACACTGGGCACCTCAGCAAAGCACCTATGGGTGCACTACCTATACTGGGGTCCCTAAACTCAAATGCCCTACCATATACTAGGGACTTATAGGTAGGCTAATATTGTGAATTATAATGAACCTAATTTGCATATCCACTTTACACAGAGTACTGGCCCTGGGACTGGTAAGCAGTACCCAGGAACACAGCCAAGAATCAGTAACCACCAGTATCTGTCCAAAATGTTTGGGGATGACCAGGGAAAAAGGAGGACTTTCCTACACAGTACTTTTACATTACCAGATGAATATGTTTTACATGCAGTGTTTCACATTTCTCTTATCAAATCAAGTCATTCCCACACACAGAACAATATACCTCCTCCCCCAGTGGTAGTAGGAGATCATAAAGAATATGAAAAACAATATATCCCAGACGCAAAACATGTTTGAGGAAAAATTTACTTTTTGATTGATTGGGAGGGTTACCCGCCTTCTGAAAGTTCTTCGGAACCAGCCTCCTTTGTCCATGCCACTCTTCTGATCCAATGTTCCTATGCTCCAAACACAAGTAAACCTCGACCTGATGGCCTTTGGGAGGGGCAACTGTCATGATCCCAGCTGTGAGCAGGATAGCCATGCCTTATTCTCCGCCTTAGGAGTGATATTAGAGATGTTATTTTTCCATTCAACTCACTACCAGTTTGAATCTTGTTATGCCTTTGAAACTTTGTGTAACTTGGCAACTCAGTTCTTAATGTATTAGCAATGTTTAAAGCAGATCTAGACCAATGCTTCGTGTCAAGATAACTTCTGAACACTTGGGCATCACCCAGGTAATCCAGGAAGCACATGTCAACTGTCGACAACTGTCGGATCCTTAATTGATCATCGTAATGGAAAAAAGACAGTTGAGAAACATATGCAAATACAATAATGACTAACAAGTTCCTCTGTTTTCCCAATATGTTTCCATGCACCTGGTTTGGGCTGGTTATAAAAGGCAGCCTTTCAGACTAAATCCTGCTTAGCCTCCTTTAACTGGAAGTGAATTACCTGTCTTCAGTCTTGGGCAGCCTTTCCTTCACAGTGGCAGTCATCCCTCCACAGCGACATACATACCTTTACAGTGACACAATGCGCTTCCTGAGTTCTGGCCAAGTATTTCGGATCTTCTCCACTTTCACCACAGTACCTGTAAAAGGAGAGAAGTTTGCAATTCATCTCTTGCATCACGCTTTCTTGAGCCTGCAAAAAGACACAAGTCATTCTTAATAACGTAACACACGTTATTATGTTTAGTTTGGGATCTTGATTGGTGCTGATTAATCTGATTGCATGGGAACCTTGAAGTCTTGAGACTCTTGAACTGCTGAAAAATTTGAAGCAGTTTTGTTGCGATTAACCCAGTTATTTTCTCTCAGTGGAAATCATTGTACATGATAATTCCAGTTCATGATAATTGCTGGATAATTCTTGAATATCACTAGGGAAAGTTTCTAGTGTCAATTATTGGTTTGTTGATTTGATGTTAGTTAATGAAAAAGAGCAGTTTAGTTTTTCCTATTTTAAAGTGTGGTTTCATTACAGGAAAATACGTGTCCAGACCCTTGTATCTGAATAATCCTGAATGCTAGTATCCTGAATCCAGAACCAAAATCCACATATCCTTGAGCCCATCAGTACCCGGAGTAGAGAAATCTGAATATGCAGAAGTCCTTGTATTTCTCTCTTTCTCTCTCATACCAACCCCCTTTTTAAACTTCTAGGGTTGCAGTGTGTCCTTCATTGCTGCTGTGAGAAAAGGCCTCTTTTGTCATGGTTAGCCATCACATTTTGCCTGGTATTTGATGTGGTCTCTGCTAACCAGGTTCCCTGGGCCAGATTTCTTTCCCAGAACTGTTGTGATGCATTGGCATAATTGGCAACACATTTGGCTGCCACTATAGGTCCGTAGTAAATGTTACTTAGGCACCCAGGGCATAGGATACTAAGGGTGACCTCTGAAGGCAGCAGCACAGATTGTGCCACACTCAAGGGTCATGCATCCAGATGCACCCAGCGCTGCCATTGCTGGTTGAGTGTTCTGGTGAAATCCTAAAAAGCAAACCTGACATGGCGCGCACCTGTGTACCCTGTTCACTACACACTGAATACAATACAGGTAAGTCATCCCTCTGGCAAGCCTTCCAGCCCTAAAGCAGGGTGTACTGTACTATATGTGTGGGCATAGATGAATGAGCAATATGCACCTACCTTGTCTTTGCCAAACTGGGGCATAGTAAGTGAACACAGCAGCCATTTTAAATGCATGTGCTGGACACTGGTTGGTATGAGTATCACAGCTACATTAAGGCTACTCTAGACCTTGGGTTATTTGGTATTAGACAACTCAGAATTATAAATCCAAACTGGTATCACTGTTGTACTTATTGCAAAATGTATCCAGCGGTCACCTTAGAAGTGCCCCCTGCAAAAGCTAACTACTCTGTCAAGGTTGCTGGATGGTCACATCCAGTCTGCTGCCACCAGACAAGTTCTGAAACCCTGGGGTGAGAGATCCTGCCCTCTGGGTCCCAGATCAAAGCCATTCCTGGGCAGAGGTGCTATCATACCTTCCCCCAGGAATGTGAACAGCCCTGCTAGCAAGCTTCAAAGGGCTTATCACCCTTGAAACTTGAACCCCAAGTCTTCTGCTAGCAGCAGATGGATGCCCCTGTTTCACTTTGCACTTCTGGTGGGAAAAATGGTGGGCAAACACACAAAGAACAGGAGAAGTGGTCAGCACCAGCTTACACCACCCCTAAGGTGTTGTATGTGAGGTGACCCCTCCATTTCATTTTTCTCTGTCTTGCATGAAAGGAAAATAGCCAATCAGGTGTAGGGAAGTGACCTCTGCCTACAGGAAGTGGTCACTTAATGGATGTAGAAAATCTAAGGTAGAGGTCCCATTTGTCACTAGTAGTAACTCCCCTAAATATCCACTAAATACAGAATTTAGTGGGCACCTCTAGACCACAGAATCAGATTCTAAGGGAAAAAAAGACCAGCAACAAGGAAGACCTAAGGCTGGAGAACTGAAGTCCTGTTGCAACAAGAAAAAGGCGCCAGACCCTGCCTGTTGCACCCAGGACTCGGCAACACTGCTGAGAGGTTGCTCAGACAACAGACAGACTACAAAACCCCAGAGGACCTCCACACTTTGAAAATCACCAAAGATCTTCCTCCAGATTGAAGGCATCACTCTTGTGCAACAAAGACCCAGTGAAGTCCACTTTACTGACCAGCTGATGACCAGGGAACTGGATACTGCTGCTGGACCAAATGCCAATCAACATACTGAGGACACACCCTGTACGTGTGCCATGTTTGGTGGCACTGCACCTTCCAGCGGCTGAACCACACCCTTGCCGCAGTAGTGGTCACCTAATGTCAGACAACCAGAAGGACAGTCCATTCTGTACTGTAAAAGGACCAGGAAGAAGCCCCAGACAGGGGACTTTAGAAACCATCAGGACCTCCCACCAGAGAGCCCCTTATGCCCTGCAAATGACCCTCAAAGTGACCTACCTCTTGCTTCCATGGGCACCTTTGTGCACAGCTCCTGGCTCACCAATTCGCTCTGTATTCGGTGGCTCTGTACCCTGCACAAAAGAAATAACTGTACCATAAGGGCCCCCAACCCCTTGCAACCTCAATACTACAAGGGGACCCATCTGACTTACCGTTAAGTCCACCTGTGCAGTGCTTTTCCAGGTGGTCCCCAGCAGTGGCCTGGCATCAGCTCCAATGACTTTCTGCAACTACTCCATCTGAAATTGGGAATCACCTGAACTTCTCCAGCTGCTCCATAGGGCCCACCGACTACCTCAACATACCTGCAAAAGGAGACATCGGCAAACAGATTGCCTTATCTTATATGCATTTTTAAAGTATTTCTCCATTGATTCCTATGGTGCGTAATTACTGTATGTACAAAATGACTATTTTTGCTAAATTATAAAAATTCATAACTTAAATAGTACTTACCTGATTTTGATGATATTGGTCTTAAACATTTTATAAATATCTGAAGTATTTTTGTAAATTTTTCTCAAGTTATTCTTTTGAGTGATTGGTCTCATTTATTGATAGTGTGAGTGCAACAAATGCTTTGCACTTCTCCAAGATTAGCCTAACTGCTCAATAAGTGACAGTAAAAAGTAGAGCATTAGGTGGTATAGTTTTTACCTCTGTAAACCAATGTGTGGTTGCCTGGACCCTCTGCACAGTGTACCTAGTTTTGCACACTACTTAAAGAGCCAGCCTCCTACGGCTGCCCTGTCAGTTCCCATTGAGATTCGGGGATTATTGTTTCCCTATTGGAACCACCTGGAGTTCAGGTGAGTGGCTCACAATAGTATAGAAGAGGTGTGTTGGTCTAATGCAAATTTTCCCCGATGTAGGGAGAGACATCAGGTCTCAGCAGAAACTGCAAAGGCAATGTGCAGTGTACAATGGCAACTGGTTGAAATCCACCCTAACATGTATGGGGCAGTGAGGTGTTTCATAATAAAACATGTGGAGTTCTGAGAAAACTGTCCTGATGTGACAACACGTATATTTCTTTGTATGAGAGTTGGGTACATAATGAACACTTTATACCAGCAATAATTCATAACTTATCATGTGCTACCTTGAATAAAGCATAAATGTCATGCAAAGAATAGAACAACAGAAGTCTGTGTAAAAGAACAAGATGATAAAATAATAAAAACATCGCCACTAAAATAAGTCTTCTGTTAAAATAACGGAGGAACAAAAATGCATGCCTTGGATTGAAAAGGCACAAGCTGCAGGCCTCGGCTAAAATAACGTGCCTGTGTAATAGCTAAAGTAACCTCACGACAAGCTCAGCTGTGGTCCTGCTGGTGGAATTGACACAGTGTAACCCATCTCCCCAGAGTTCTGCTTTGGAACCACCACTATGCACACACATCCCTCATGCCGGACCTCGTTTTGAAGTCTGTTGTTTCCTTGGAAGCACCACTGCATGACACATCCTCAATGCAGGCCTTTGCATCACAAGTGCCTCATCGACTGCATCCCCGAGAACAATGCAGGACTTTGCATGACAGCCCTGCAGCGTCTTCAGAACCACCTGTGCATAACGTATCTTCGATGTAGAACTTCACCTCACAAGCCCCTTGTTAACGGTATCCTCAATGATGATGCAGAACTCTGCATCCAGTGTCTCAGGTCCTCAGAACCACCATGTGCAACACATCCTTGACACAGGATCTTACAACACTCTGTGAGTTGGATTTCAGGTATTTTCTTCAGCAAGCCAAGCTTGGTTCCTGTATCCAGTCTGTTTCCCATTGCGGTGGCCTAAGCCTCTGACTTTGTCCCGGTCCTGCGTGAACAGATAACCACAGTTGGAGCTTATTGCATCTGGACTCTATTTTTGCTTGCAACTTTGAAAATGCATACCTCTGGTTCCACTGATAGGATTTTTGTTTTCAAATAGTTTGTTCATTTTTCAAATTTTACTCTAATTTCTAAATTGTTGTGGAATTTTTCTTATGTTGCGTTTTGCTTTGTTACTGTTTGAACTACTGCATAAAAACTTTAAACATTGCTTCCAAGTTAAGCCTGACTGCTTTTTGTCACAGAGGTTTGAGCACAGGTTAATTTGGGGTTTGCTATTTCACACTGACAGAAATTGCGGTTTCTTCTTGAGTAGGATTTCATCCCCCTCAACTACGATCCCAATTTTCAACACCCTACCAGACGTCATGATGGCTGGGTGAAAACAATTCTTTAACTCACTTTATCTTCTGATGTGGCTTGGAATAATATGGTTAAAATGCTTCGTCACCCAAGCAGGCTGCTACATATCACATTCCAATGGATGGTGAATGTACGAGGGCAGCTTAAATGAAAAGTGTATTCATACATGCACAATACACGAATGGAGCACTATAGATGCACCCTTCTCTTTTGATCTGACATGCACACTTTGTGCTATTAGCAGCAACAAACTCGAACAGGAAAAAGAATAAACTGACAAATCTTGACATGTCATATTGTCTGTTTACATATCTGCCAATCAAAGGTACAAAGAGCAGCTTCCATGCGTGGCATGCTAGTGCTAGTGGGGCAATGTTCAAGTTTGCTTGTGAACCAACCACCTCTGGGAACAGCATCAATAGACCTGATCTCTGATTAGGAGTCGCCACCTAATTCCCATGTGCCTGGTGAAAGGATTTACAAGCCCCTTCGTAATTATAAGTTAAGTGGTAACTCCATGGATATTTTTCTCTTGCTTTTCTTTCTCTTCCTTTCTCAGGGGGCCCGATGGATACCATATATGATGCCTGGTAAACGTAGTCCCTGAGGGCTATTGATGCTCCTAAACATTGGGAATGAGACCACTTGTATGTAGTGTGCATTATACAGATGTTGTTAGTTAGCCGTCTATTTAGTATCTTTTATCCGAATCCCTCTCGATATGTCTGGCGAAATGTTAATTGCACTGGCAAAATTATTGAAATTTATGGATTTTTCGATACACGAAATTTGTAAACTTTGTTTCAGAGACAATTTATTCTCTCATGTGATTTTTATTGCAAAAAGTATTTTCTCACAGGCAGTTTTCACTTGAGATACCAGCAAACTACATTTTACCTAATTTTACATAATATTCTTGAAACTTATTGAAAAACATTAGGATATTTCGCACTCCTCTAGTTGTCATATATTTGTTTTCCCATCTTATATTGTCAGGCATCCATATAGTCTCCCATGCCTTTTTATGCGAAAGCTCAGGCTGTACATTTCCATACAGAAAGTTTTGGTCAAATTGGAGGTATGCTTATTTTCAGCTACGCAAGCGGGGGAAAGCTATTGTTAAACACATCCTTTCCATTTGTTACTGCAATGGTAATTACCTAAGTTTGAACATGTATTAGCTAAGGATTCTATTCAAACGAGCCCATGGACAAACTGAAAGGTAGACGGCCAGTTTTACCACAAAGGGAATGCTGGATTTCCAAAATTACTTAAATTTGTGAATTTCCGATCCAAAACGGTGCTCTGGGAATTGCCGACGACTCCACTATGTTTCCTTCAATCCCCTTGTAATTGAGCAGCTGCCATTAGTTAATCATGTGTCTGGCCGGTTACTCTTTGCGCAAGAGAAGCCATCCCTCACAGCTGTCTCTCCCATGAATGCAGTTAATTGCCTTTGTCACAGGTAGAACTCCAATCTCTCACTAATGCGCTCTCTGTCAGCGCTCAGCGTCTGGCTCCTCGCGGTTCACACAGCCTGGTACCAAGTTACTTTTTCTAACTCTTAGCTTGACCACAATTAAGGAACTTTGGATTTCAGACACTAACACGGAGGCAGCCTTTTTTGCTGAAGTAAGTGTTTATTTGAAGGACAATTTGTCTTCTTGACATCCCGCCTTTAATCTACAGACCTGCCTTGCACTTCCTCCAGTTTGTGAATTCCTTTTTAAATTTAAAAGCTAAAAGTAGAAGAGCCCTTTGCGCGATTTTCTATGATTTGTTTTTCTTTTTTCTTTTCACATATTCATTTTTGTACAGTGATTGTCAATGCAGAGACCTAGACTCCTTACTTTATATTTTCCCGAAAAACCAAATCAGTAGTTTGCGTTGAGAAGTCCACATGAGACTTCGTTTCAGTAAGAAAATACTTTTAAACAACCCTTTGCCGTCCATAAATTGTTCCACTTCATGAACTGTGTCAAACGCACTTAAACTATATAGCAAGACACTACTTTGAAACCGCTGACTTAATTTATCTCGAAAGTCGAAGCAATTCGCATCCCTACAGAAGTGAACATGGATCAATTAAGATAAACATAATAAAAGCTGAAAAAGCTTTCTGTAACTAGGATCTACAAATAAACAATTATTGCTATAAAAAGTACGAGGACGAATTAGAACATTTCGGGATGGGCCAAGTGAAAAGGGATTTCCCTCCCAAAAAGACGAGTGCCATCAGCACATCTTACCTTGAATATCGGGCTACATTTCCACCTTGCCGAATGTTCACAAATTCTGTTGTAAGATTTTTTTTATGGCTGAGATGTAAACGTGTTACTTTATTCTTTTACGCGTTCTATTTCCGAAGGCCCTCTACTGTGAACCAGTGAGATTTTCAGACATGTTCTGTCTCTTTTTTTTTATTTATTGAAGGTTCTATTCGCAGAAGCCAGGACCTAACCCCTTCATCCTGACTCTCTACTATATGTATTATTTGTGTAATAATCAAAGTCCAGGACTTAGTTGGGAGAACGTCTTTTTTAACTTTGTGCAGTCTGCTGAGCCTCCAAGTACGTATTCATCTTTCAGAGGTACTATTACTGGAACAAAAATATTTACAACGCTTTGGTTCACAATCATTTTTCCAGCCTTGCGAGTTTAAATAATGTTTCATAGAAACTCATATTTTGTGAATTGTGGCCCACATATTTTGGTCCACATCGGCCCTGGCTGGAACAAATTAAAAATAATTTCCCGGAGCACTATTGATATGGGCCTCTGTTCTCTGTGTATGGAGGGTAGATGGAGATTATAAACTCATATGCAATTAGTCATTTTACTCTATACAAACGAGATGCTAGTAGTAGTGTATAGAACGCACACCCCATTCAAAGCAGAAGTATAGGGCAAGTACTAACAGGCAATACAGAAAGGTTAAATGTGTGCTGATGTGGTATGGGGGGGTCCTACTACCAAGGATACCATAGGGAATGGACCAAAGCCAATCATCCATCGATAAGTACAGAGAATACCACAACACACTTAACAATTACTGCAATAGTGCATATAACAGTCTTTACGAAATACAGTTCCTTAGGCCAAAGTTTCAAGATTTCCTTTGAAGATTTATAGAAAGCCAAGTCTGCTGCATGTATTCTTCCAAGTATAACAAGTCACAAGAAACAGCCAACAGCAAACTGTGTTTCATCACATACGGTGACTTTCTCAAGGCTGTGAATATACAGAATAAAATTCTTCTTAGAAAAGGAAAAATTAGAATGAAAGGGAAATACAGAGAAAGTTGCATAAGAAGGGGTAGGAACATACACAGTATGTGATATTAAGTGAGTATATGTCATAAGGGGTGTTTTTTCAATCTATGATTCAGCGGTCTCAAGTGAAAAGATATGAAGAGATTTAGGGAGTCATTACGACCCCGGCGGCAGGCTGTACCACTCCGACTGCCAGTGCGAGAACAGCCGCCGGGCTGAAGATATCCATCTCCAGCCCGGCAGCCATCACTGTTCCGCCTGCAGGATTATGACCCCACTTACCGCCATTGTTTCCGTGCCATCTGTAACACCATGAAAACCATGGCGGTAGGCCATATAAATGACAGGAAATTCCTTCCCTGTCACTGATAGCCCCATTCCTCTCCAGGTATGCCCCTTTCCCCCATCTCTCCAAAGCCCCCCAACCCCATACATTCATGCCCCCCCTTCACTCACACACATACACACACATGCATACACACACCCATTCCCACATGCTTCCATGCATGCATACATCCATTCACACACACATCCGCACACACTTTCAAACATACACGCAGACATGCATTCACATCACACAACATAAATGCACTCACACCTCCATACATGCACACATGCATCCAACATGCAACACACACCCGCATCTGCGCACACTCAAACATTCACACACACACACACACATACGCAACACCCCCACCTCCCTCCCCTGTCGGAGACCCGTCTTACCTGTGTTCAGGGGATCCTCCGGCAGGAGACGGGACGGGGCGCTGCTGCCACCAGCAGCGCCTGCCAGCATAACACCACAAGGCAGTCTAGTCGCATGGGCCTACTGGTGGCAGCAGCACCACCTTACAGCCGTCCGCCAGCATGGCCACAGCTGGATTTCCACCCTTCTTGTGGTGGAAATCTGGCTTTGTCAGAATACGGCAGAGGGATGGTAGCTGCAGCGACGGTCTTTTGGTGGCCGTCATCCCGGCGGTAGGCGGTTTTTACCGCCAATGTCAAAATGAAGACCATAGTGATTTCATTCAACTTACATAAAGAGCAAGTTGTGATGAGAAAAGGCAGTGAGAGAAGGGAAGTGAGTTAAATCACAGAATTAGTAGGAGATGTGCTAATAGATGGTAAAACACGATGGGGGTCATTACAACATTGGCGGTAAAAGCTGCTTACCGCCATGCAGAAGACCGCCAATACACCGCCGCGGAATTCCGCCACAGCTATTATGACCCACAGCACGGAATCCGCCGAAATTCAGACACCCACACAAGTCCGCCACAACAAAGGTCAGTGATAAAATGGCGAAAACAATTCCTCCACCGTCACACCAACAGAAACACGCCCATGCTATCACGACCCACGAATCCACACGGCGGTCTTTCAAGCATGGTATTCCATTGGCGGTACACACCGCCGCGCTCAAAATACACACACATCTCCAAAACACCGCCACATTGGACAATTCAAAATACACACACCTGATACACATACAAACACCACTCCCACACACCCAACACAATATAAAACACACACCCACATCACCCACAAACCCCTACAACCAATAACTATAGACAAAGGCGACTGACAGAGACCACAGCAATAGACAACCCCACCACACAGAGGCACACAACACCATCACCCATACAACATCCACGCTCAAAACACCACACACCACCACACATCACCACACTCATCAACACATACACCACCCCACACATCACCTACACCACCCCATGTCACGCCAAAGACACCCCAGGTTTTCCGAGGAGGAGCTCAGGGTCATGGTGGAGGAAATCGTACGTGGAGAGCCACAGCTATTTGGATCACAGGTGCAGCACACCTCCATAGCCAGGAAGATGGAGCTATGGTGAAGAATCGTCGACAGGGTCAACGCTGTGGGACAGCATCCAAGAAATCGGGAGGACATCAGGAAGAGGTGGAAAGACCTACGGGGGAAGGTGTGTTCAGTGGTCTCCAGGCACAACATCGCGATTCAGCGGACTGGCGGCGGACCCCCACCTCCTCCCCCACAACTAACAACATGGGAGGAGCAGGTCTTGACCATCATGCATCCAGAGGGCCTCGGAGGAGTCGGTGGAGGAATGGACACTGGTAAGTCAAATCTTAACTATCATTTCCCCCACCCTACCTGCATGCTATCACACACCCCCACCCTCACCCCCTCCCCTATCACTCCAACTCCTCACTAATGTACTAATAACACAAACCACACATCCCAGCACCAAGCCCTGCATGACACAACTAAGCATGGACACCCATCACTAAAGCATGCTCACTGCATATACCCATAACACACCCCCAACCATCATCACACAAGCCCCCACACAGGAATGCTTGCACTGGGGTACACGCACACCCACCCATTGCACACCATGACACACACACATGCAATAATCATGCTCTTATACCCCTGCAGGACCACTACATAACGTCACCACACAGGAGGGTCCAGACATCTCCACTCCACCCACAGAAGAGGCCCACAGTGACGACAGCAGCTCTGGCCAACTGGATCCAGATGACCAGCCCGGACCATCGTGGGCCTCGGGACAGTCGGTTCCCCTTGCACAGGCTCAGCCCAACACTGACCTTCCACCCTCTGGTAACACCAGCACAGCACACACCCAGCGGGCCCATACCTCCGTCCCCAGGACACGTCAATCAGCTGTGTGTCCACCACTACAGGGAACCAGGATAACCCACCACCCCAACAACAACAGGGACCTGGGGCAGTGGTAGTGGGCACACGGTTCAGGGGACGGAGGCCCAGGAACACAGGGGAACTGGGAGGGTTGCTGTGCGACAGGGGGCGGACAGGCCAAGGGAACCCACTCTCCACGAGGCCCTCTCCTCCATCATAGGAGCATACCACCACTCCCAGGAGACAATGGCTACGGTCCTGGCCAAGTTTCAGGAGACCCAGCGCCTGCAGGACGAACAGTATTTGGGGTTCAGGGAGGAGCTCAGAACCATCAGCTCCGCCCTGGGCACCATCGTAGGGGTGCTGAAGGACATACAAAAGACCATGAGGGACACCGTGGCACTCCAAGGGGCCCCTGACACTAGCCCGGACGATGAACTGCCCACCGCCTCCGCCGGCGCTAGTGGACAGGACGCCCCGCCACAGGACCACCACACCAGCACCCCACCCCCTGCAGACCGACAACCACCCGCAAGTGGTCCCTGAGATCCAGGAACAGGACAGAGCAAGATGGCAAGACCCCCGCCTGGAAATGAGACCACCCTGATTGTCATCACACTGTCCCACTTTGTTACCCTGTCCAGATTGGAACTGCCCCAGCTCCACTTCATATGCCTATATGGGCAGTGCACCTGTGAGACTAATAGACTGGACTCTGCCATGGACATTCCTCCACCATCACCCATCACCATTTTGCCACCCCCCTCCAAAAATTAGCACTTCAATAAACACCCTTGAACCACAAAACAATCTGGAGTCAGTCTGTGATTTTGAAAATGTGTATAAGCAATGACAGTGACAAAATGCGTTTTCAAATGTAATGCCAATATACCTATGTCACACATCACAAGTCCATGAAGCATGCAAGCAGATGACACACGTTGGTAACCACACCTGTGAAACCGTAATGGAAATGTACAACTCATTTACCAAATACTGCTTCTAACTGACAGACAGGATAGAGGTAGAAGTGTGAAAGTGAATGTAATAGTAAAAAAAATGTTCTCACCTGTGTGTCACTGGAAATATTGCTGTATGACTGACTCCATGTTGTCTATGTCTTTTTCCTCAGCTTCCTCCTCATCACTGTCCACAGGCTCCACAGCTGGCACAACACCGTCATCTGGAACATCCTCCTGCAGAAAAGGCACCTGGCGTCGCAAAGCAAGATTGTGAAGCATCGAGCAGGCGATGATGATCTGGCACACCTTCCTTGGTGAGTAGAATAGGGAACCACCTGTCATATGGAGTTACATGAACCTGGCCTTCAGGAGGCCGAAGGTGCGTTCGATCACCCTCCTAGTCCGCCCATGGGCCTCATTGTAGCGTTCCTCTGCCCTGGTCCTGGGATTCCTCACTGGGGTCAATAGCCATGACAGGTTGGGGTAACCAGAGTCCCCTAATAGCCACACACGGTGCCTCTGGAGTTGACCCATCACATACAGGATGCTTCTATTCCGCAGGATGTAGGCGTCATGCACAGAGCCAGGGAACATAGCATTTACCTGGGAGATGTACTGGTCTGCCAAACATACCATCTGTACATTCATCGAATGATAACTCTTCCGGTTCCTGTACACCTGTTCACTCCTGCGGGGGGGACCAGAGCTACATGGGTTCCATCAATAGCACCTATGATGTTAGGGATATGTCCCAGGGCATAGAAGTCACCTTTAACTGTAGCCAAATCCTCCACCTGAGGGAAAACGATGTAGCTCCTCACGTATTTCAGCAGGGCAGACAACACTCTGGACAACACGTTGGAAAACATAGGATGGAACATCCATGATGCCATGGCCACTGTTGTTTGAAATGATCCACTTGCAAGGAAATGGAGCACTGATAGCACATGCACTTCAGGGGGTATTCCTGTGGGGTGGCGGATTGGTGAGATCAGGTCTGGCTCCAACTGGGTACACAGTTCCTGGATTGTGGCCCGGTCAAACCTGTAGGTGATGATCAAATGTCGCTCCTCCATTGTTAACAGGTCCACCAGTGGTCGGTACACCAGCGGATTCCGCCATCTCCTCAAATGTCCCAGCTGACGGTGCCTAAGAAGGACAACAGTGACCACAGAGTCAACAAATTCTCAGGTATGTACCCACAGCTACACAGAACACGACAGCAAATACAAAACTCTTCCTGTATGTGTGTTGAGTGTAGGCCTAGTATGTGTGATGCAGTAGTAAATGAAGCCATGTGGGCCCCTGAAATGGCGGCTGCCTGACCTCTAAACTGGGACAATGGGATGTGAGGTAACTGCGCTGGAGTTGTAAACCGTCACGGTAGGCGGTCGTAGACCGCGGCGCAATGCTGCATTGGTTAACATTGGACCCTATGGGTCCCAGGAGCCAATGATGAAGTGCGCCGGCGGTGATGATACGCACCGCCGCGGACGTCACCTCCGCGTCCGTGACCGCCATTTTCTATCTGTTCAATCACTCGATACCTGATCTTCGACAGGAGAGGACCTACACTGCAAGTGCTGCTGTGACCTCAGTCTGGAAGAGACAATGGCTGTTGCGTCTGGGGAAAGGGCCCCTGCCTTCACTGCTCAGGAGTTGGAGAAGCTCGTGGACGGGGTCCTCCCCCAGTACACGCTACTCTACGGTCCTCCAGACCAACAGGTAAGTACACAGGGAGCACGTTGTATGGGCTATGGTGGGTGGAGAGGGCTGGATGTCAGTAGGAAGGGAGCAGAGTTCTGCGACCATGAAGGAGTGTGAATGCATGTGCCACATGGCAAGGGTAGGGATGGGGGCCTCTCACTTCGACAGTGCAGTTGCTAATGACTTCTCTTCTTCCCCTGTACATGTCATGTAGGTCAGCGCCCACCAGAAGAAGGACATTTGGCAAGCCATCGCCAAGGACGTCCGGACCCTAGGGGTCCACCAGAGACGGGGCACCCACTGTCGTAAAAGATGGGAGGACATTCGCCGCTGGAGCAAGAAGACGGCGGAGGCTCAGCTGGGGATGGCCTCCCAACATGGGAGGGGTGCAGGTCGCACCATGACCCCCATGATGTTCCGGACCATGGCGGTGGACTACCCTGAGTTGGATGGCTGCTTGAGGGCATCACAGCAGACACAAGGGGGTGAGTACACTCTCATTCTGCGGACTTTGCGCGCAGTGGAGGGGTCTGGGTGGGGGAGGAGGGCTGTGGGTTTCCCTAGGCCAGGGCGAGTTACATAGGCTAGGCCCCTTCGTAAGGCATGGCCCTGTGACACCCCACCCCACCTCTGTAGAGTGCCAAGTACAGGTATACATGCCCCTGTGTCATCTATGTGGATAGATGACACTCATAGCCATGTAGGCCATATCCCAGGAATTGCATCTGTAGAGGCCAAGAGCACGGTCTAGTGCAGAGGGCTGCTGTGTCTGTGTTGTCCGCCAACGGTAGCTGTAATCCATGCACTCAACCTGTCTTTCTTCTGTCGTCGTCCCCCCTTTTTGTGCTCTCCCTGTTCTTTTGTGCATCAGCATCATCAGGCGGAGGTACAGTGGCACCGGAGCACGAGGGAGCTGCATCCCATATGGCCGTGGAGGGACACACCACAGACTCCGATTACACCAGTGGGACGGAGGGCGAGGGGAGCTTCACGTCGGTCACCGCATCAGCAAACAGCGACACGGACTCGTCCGCCAATGGGAGCTCCCTTGTGATGGCGGCACCATCTGTGCCCCCCTCTTCTACAGGTACAGCCGCCACCCCCCTACCAGCACCGCCCTCCCAGCAGCCCCTCAGCCTTCGCTCCGTGCCCGCTCACCCAGGAGGGTGAGCATCACCTTTGCCCCAGGCACCTCAGCCCCTGCCCCTGTCACCCCTGCTGCCCTCAGTGAGGAGGCCATTGACCTCCTCAGGTCACTCACTGTTGGGCAGTCTACCATTGTGAATGCCATCCAGGGTGTGGAAAGGGAGTTGCAACACACTAATACATTCCTGGAGGGCATTAATTCTGGTCAGGCTGCCCATCATCGAACCCTGCAATCTCTGGCCTCAGCACTGATGGCAGCCATTGTCCCTGTCTCTAGCCTCCCCCCTCCAACTTCCTCCACCCAGACCCAATCCCCTGTACCCCAGCCTATCCCAAGCACACCATCAGACAAGCATGCACACACCTCAACACACAAAAGTAGCTCAGGCAAACATAGGCACCACACATCCCACAGGCACTCACACAAGCATCACCCACATACAGACACAGCAACATCCACTGCCTCCACTGTGTCCCCCTCCTCGTCATCTCCCTCCTCCCTCCCAGTGTCGTCTACACTCTCACCTGCATGCACTACATCTACAGGCACTAGGACTCGCACCAGAACACCCAGCACCACACCCCGCTCACATGCAGTCACCACCCCCACTACCATTTACACGTCCCCTGTGTCCACTCCCAGTGTGTCTGTGACGCCCCCTCCCAAAGTACACAAACGCGGGCACCCACACACCCAACATCCATCCACCTCACGACAGCCTCCAGTACCTGCACCTGCACCCAAATCACCTAAAGTTACACCTCCTACAACCACCTCCTCTTCCTCCACTCCCAGGTCCCATCCAGCTACCCATCCCAGTGTTCGTCAGAAACTCTTCCTGAGCAGCGTTTACCCCTTTCCCACCACTCCCACACCTCCAATTCATAGGTCCCGTAGTAGCACCTCAGCCAAAAAAAAGTCCGGTACCAGTGGATCGTGTTAAAAGTCTGTGGAGTGCACCGGCCACCAGGGCAGCCAGTGTGACACGGAGCCAAAGCACTGCCAGTCCACCCCCTGTAAAGCACCTTAAGTTGGCAAGTGCCCGACGGGAGAGGGTGAAGACTCCTGCCGGCAAAACAGCTCACAAGGGTCCCGGGGGGAGTGCCGAGTCAGCTGTGACTCCTCCCAAGGTGGTGAAGGGGCAGAAGAAGTCTCCAAAGTCTGGTAAGAGCAGCACGGTGGAGAAGGCCGCCATCCTCCCCGCCGGCCGGGACGCCACCGCTAGTACTATCGTCACTGGTCCGGAAACCACCGCCAGAGTCAGTGCCCTGGAGGGCAGCAGTATCGTCACTGGTCCGGAGACCACCGCCAGAGTTAGTGCCCTGGAGGGCAGCACTATTGTCACTGGTCCGGAGACCACCGCCAGAGTCAGTGCCCTGGAGGGCAGCACTATCGTCACTGGTCCGGAGACCACTGCCAGCGTCAGTGCCTTGGAGGGCCCCGGCAGCCACAGTCCCGCTGGGCACTGAGGGACCGTCATGCCACACACCGCTGCACAGGTCAGAGACAGCAAAGTCAAGCACCGCTGAACAGGGCAAAGACCGCCATGGCAAAGCACCGCTGAACAGGTCAGAGACAGCAAAGGCAAGCACCGCTGAACAGGGCAAAGACCGCCATGGCAAAGCACTGCTGAACAGGTCAGAGACAGCAAAGGCAAGTACCGCTGAACAGGGCAAAGACCGCCATGGTGAAGACCGCTGAACAGGGCAAAGCACCGCTGAACAGGGCAAAGACCGCCATGGCAAAGCACCGCTGAACAGGTCAGAGACATCAAAGGCAAGCACCGCTGAACAGGGTAAAGACCGCCATGGTGAAGACCGCTGAACAGGGCAAAGACCGCCAAATCAAGCATAGTTAGCCCATGTGCAGCTGGGACAGTGACGGAACTGGGACCGCCACGGGGAGCGTGATGCACTCTGGGCACCATTCCCCCTCCAGATCCAGTGGAGACCTGCATCCACTCCGTCTGTCCTGCACAGGATGAAGCACTCTGGGCACCAGTCCCCCTCCAGAACCAGTGGAGACCAGCATCTACTCTGTCTGTCCTGCACAGGATGAAGCACTCTGGGCACCAGTCCCCCTCCAGAACCAGTGGAGACCTGCATCCACTCTGTCTGTCCTTCACAGGATGAAGCACTCTGGGCACCAGTCCCCCTCCAGAACCAGTGGAGAATGTTATCCACTTGAGAGACTGTGGCTTTGCACTCCCCAGGATAAAGCAGTGGGCAAACCACTCACTTGAGAGACTGTGGCTTTGCACTCCCCAGGATAAAGCAGTGGGCAAACCACCCACTGGAGTGACTTGAGAGACTGTGGCTTTGCACTCCCCAGGATAAAGCAGTGGGGAAACCACCCACTTGAGAGACTTGAGAGACTGTGGCTTTGCACTCCCCAGGATACATCAATGGGCATGGAGCCCCGTCGTGGATCTGGCGTGGTGCTGTAATCCGACTGAGGTGCCCCCTTCCCTTCCCCCTGAGGTGCCTATGGTATTTCTATCTTATGCCCCTGCAGTGTTCTCTCCGTTTGTGGACAGGTATCTTGTGTGAGCCTCGCCCATGCATTGTGGGCCCAGTGGTCCACAGACATTGATATGTGCATACCTGCAGTACTAATCGTGATGTATGATTTTTAGAATGTTTAAACATATCTGTATATATTTGGTTACTGTATTTTGATACATTACAATGTTTGAACTGATTTCCTTTTGTCTTTGCATTCTTCCGGGGGGGGTGTGGGTTGTTACTGTGCTGTTTGGAAATGCATTGGTGTGTGTGTTGTAGTGGGTGAGGGTCGGGTTGGGGGTGGGGGTGTTGCGTGTGTGTGTCCCTGACTTTTGCCTTCCCCCTCCCCTATGCCGTAGGTGCAGTACTCACCGTTGTCTTCGGCGCCTACGTTGCTGGTGTTCGGAGAGGAGCAGGAAGACAAGCGCAGGGAGTATTTGTAGTTCCGGCTCCATCGTGGCCTCCTTCCTCGTGGAGTGTGTTGAGGTGAGCGTTTTCCCATTGTAAGAGCTGTTTCCGCCGTGTTTTTATCCACGGTGAATCCGCCCCAGAAAAGGTGGTGGATTGGCGGGTTGTGATACTGTGGGCGGTACATTGTCTTCTACCTGTTGACGGTGACCGCCGTGCTGCTTGTCTGTACCGCCGTGGCGGTCGGAGTGTTAAAGTGGCTGTCTATGTTGGCGGTTTCCGCCACGGTCATAATTCCCTTTTTTTGTCCGCCGGCCTGTTTGCGGTATTACCGCAACTTTAACACCGTCCGCCAGGGTTGTAATGACCCCCCATGTATTAATAAAATTGCAAAGTGGTTCAATTTAGAAATGACCACTAGCAACCCATGTTGGTAAATCATAGTGGAGATGGAAACAGTGCAAAACAATAGATAACCTCGAAATATGTAGACAGACATGGGAGATTCTAAAGAACATCCAATGTTAGAAGAACCAACTGTAGTTAAAGTCAAACTGTGGAATAAACAGAAAACTATGATTAATATGACCAAGACCTATGTATCAAAAAGAATAGATATTGGCCCAAACACAAACCTGAGTAAATCTAAAAAAAACTGACACTTAGAAGTGTCCTGGGATGTTAAGAGTAGCAAGTGCCACAGTGTTTGTGTTAAAGAGATTATCAGTGCAGTAATTCAGCCATACTCAGAATAGTATTCACAATAAAAGCATTTGTTTTTTATTTAATTTAGCTCGAGGTGGACATAAAGACTGAAAACAATCTCATGTAAAGCAAGCAACACCCAAGTAATCTTGTGGTATGCAAATTGGAGATAATAATGTTTTAACGCAAAAAGAGTATCTTTCAACCAAGTGCTCCCATTGCGACTCATAATGTGAAATCAATGTCAAAAGTAGAGCAAATCATGTGACCACACAGACTGTCATGCACAGACTGTTATCGCACTCTTAATATGAATGAACAGTGGTGTATAAAACAGCTGTCACATCTACCAAGTAGAAACAAGTAAAATACTGCCTCTAGTAAAAAGTTACAGTAATCCATCCATAGTCAGTTCGATGTGAGAGTCAAGTAGGGTATGATAGGCAAGAAACCGTGAAGACACAAACCCAAACCCAAAAGTTTTATGATACACGCTTAGTTTAAATTGATACAGCAATAACTGGTGTTAGCCCGAATTTAAATGTTAAACAAAGCATATGCCAACTAGAGGAAACAGAGCCTTACTGAGAAATTGTACAGGAAAAGAGCCGTCCTGTGTACTGACTAAAGTCGAATGTCCAAGCATACCATGAGTTTAAAAGTCGACTGGTCATAGACATAGCAAGCCTATGCAAAATTTAAAACAATGTAAAGACTGGGGGAGGCCATATTAGCACATCCAAAGTCATTCATGTATACTATTTTATGTTACAATGAGGAGACCAAGTAGTACACAACCAAATTAGCCTCAACTGGTTACTCATGGTAAATTACAAGTTTGTGTACATGGGAATCAAACTTACTGCGATACATTCAAGGCTGTTCATGTATGCTTTTCATTGTTACGATAAGGAGACCAAGTTGTGCAAAACCCGATTGGCTGCCATTGGCTATGCATAGTAAAACAAGCATGTTTGTACATCATTCTCATAAACATTATTTTAGTAGAAATATTATTTTTTATTTATGTCCAATAGTAGTACGTGTCCATCCCACAGTCATTCCACAACCTCATGAAAAGAAAAGTAAGCCCAGAATACCCAAGGAAAAAATTGTATAGTGTAAGTATTGGCATATATTATCAGCCAAACAGCATTGGCTATTGATTGAATATAGTTAGTAACTTTGTTAATAAGCAATGGTCAGATGACGTATAAATGAGAAGATCAAGAGTCCAGGTTCCAAAGTCAGATATCAATGCATGCAAATATCAATCAAACGCATCCAGTCGCATTACAGCCATAAATAGGAGGTAGGGAGACCCAAAGTAACCAAGGTAAAGGTTGCATTACAGAATTGACCAATAACCATTAGCCAATGATCAAATAAAGTTAATGATCATGTTTGGGGATGATAATCAATATAGAGGACAGTACAACAATCAAGAATCAGGGATCCAAACTCACCTATCAATGGATACAAATATGGAGCACAATTAAATAAGTATGATCTTAATCATGGCCATATACATTGATTCACACCCAAGGCGGATAGCAACTTTTTACATTGAAGTAACATGCAGGTGTACAATACTGGCAGAATATGTGTGACATATATGTGGGATAGCATCATGAAGATCCATATTATGTTGCATCCTGAAATGAAACACACTTACTTTTCATTTTACGTTAAGTTCACAAACAGGGACGGCACATAGATGGTACTATGTTTACCCTGTTAGAAGACCCTAAAGCTACTCAGTAAGAAACACATGGAGTTCCTGATCTGTATTGAGACCCAGGTCCACTGCCCACAAGTTGAGAATCCACTTAGGCCCTCATTATGACATTGGCAGTGAGTGATAAAGTGGCAGAAATACCACCAACAGGTCGGCGGTAATTCCCACCAAATTATGACCATGGCGGTGATCCCTCCCATAGACAGCCAGTGTACCACACCATCCGCCAGGGCGTTAACACCACTGACCACGGCGGTAGCCATCAACAGCCAGGCGGAAGACAAAGTACTGCCCACAATATTATAGCACCGCATACCGCCACGATTTCCGGGGCTGTGCCAATGCCATCAAAGCCTGGTGGAAACCGAACACAGAAAACGAAAGACTCAGCAACAAGTACACAGAGGACTCCGCCGCTGCCATGGAACTAGAACTGCAAGTCTTTCCGATGCTCTTCTATACCATGCTCCACCTGGAACATCAATGCCAACGAAGACGACGATGGTGAGTACATCGGCCTAGGACACAAGGAAGAAAAGGATGAAAACCAGAGTGACACACACACACTAGACACACACCATACACACAACCAGCTGCACACGTAAACCAATCACACACGACACACATGGACCAGATTATATAAGTACTGAAAATGTCTTAGCAAGGGAAAAGCCACCATGAGAACATGATAAGTACAATTGTCCACAAAGGGCCAATGCACAGTCCAAAGTACAAAGGGCCCACATAGCCACAGGGCACAGTCCAAGGCCCAACTTGTCCTGGGATTGTTGGTAATCCCCCAGGACATTGGTGAGTGCCTCCTGGGCAGTCCGTTTCCTGGGCCTGTCATCCCCCTGGTGCACAGCTTTCCTAAAAGTGTCCCTGTCCCCCTGTGCCTGTGTCCCCCAGAACACTGTGCCCACTGCCACTAACCACATGTCACTGATTGTCTTGGACATGAGGTGTGGACTCGGGTCCCTATACAGGTGGGCATACTGCTGATTGACGTGTCCTGGGGACAGAAGTGTGGGGACACTGGGTGGGTGCTGTGGTGTTGGTAACTAATGAGGGAGGCTCTGAGATGGACTGTGAGTGGGCTGGGATGACCGACTGTCCAGTGGTCCCTGATGGGCTAAGTTGTTGATCCAGATCCTGAAGTCCAGAGTTACTGTCATCACTGGGGGAATCTTCTGTTGGGTGACTGGAGAGTCGTTGCACCTCCTCTCCACTGAGATTGGCTGGGGCACCTGTGCGTATGTAAGAGAAGTATTATGCTTCATTCCTGTGACATGTTGTACATCCCTATCCTCCCCTCTATGGTTGCTTTTGCCCTGTCACCGTTGTTTGTGTATGGTGATGTATTGTGGGATTGTTAGTTGCCCTATGCTGTGCATGCTTTGGTGATGGGTGTCCATGCAGGGCTGGGAGGGTTGTACATGCATTGGTATGGCATGCAGGGCTTGGCATTTGGGTTAGTCATCTGCGTTGGTGCAGTGTGTGGAGTGGAGTGATGGAAGTGAGTGTGAGGAGGTGATATGGCATGCAGGTATGGGGGTGATAAGTGGTAAATGTTGACTTACCAGAGTCCAGTCCTCCGGCTACTCCAGAGAGTCCCTCAGGATGCAGTAATGCCATGACTTGCTCCTCCCATGCTGTGAGCTGTGGGGAGTCCACCGCCAGTCCTCTGGATGGTGAGCTGGTGCCTTGCTGCCACAAAACGTACCTTCCCCCGTAGGTCGTTTCACCTCTTCCTGATGTCGTCCCTTGTATTGGAAGCTGTCCCACGGCATTCGCCCTGTCCACGATTTTCCGCCATAGCTCCATCTTCTTTGCAATGGATATCTGCTGTACCTGTGCTCCAAAGAGCTGTGGCTCTTACCTGACTATTTCGTCTACCATGACCCTCAACTCCTCATCTGTGAAACGGGGTGCCTTAGTGGGGCCATGAGTGTTGTGTGAAGTACCTGGTTTGCATTCAAAATCTTCGCAAAGAACCGCAGAGGAGGAGATGTGTGGAAAACAGGGAGGTCTGCTTCGATTTCTTGGGCCTCACACAGCGATGCATCATTTATTTTTCACACAGGGACGGCTTTGCTTTGATCTCTGGTGCTCAGTCATGGATCCTCTTCGGGTTGCAGGGTTTTCGGATGTCCTGGGGACGATGCGTGGATTTCCTGCGCTGACAGGACAATGTCACAGACGCTGCGTCGATCGGGTGGGAGTTGGGTGGAAATTTCTGCTGCACAACAGACGCTGAATCGATTAATCTCTGGAAGTCAGGCTATGTCATTCCGGCTCAGATGTGCATTGATCTGGTTGGCCGTGCGTCGAATTTCCGGTCACTATGCTGGAGCTGCATCAATCTTCTCGTTGCAAAATCAGGCTGCGTCATTCCGGTTTGGCGTGCGTAACTTTTTCTCCACAATGCAGGCTGTGCATCAATTTTTGCCGCACAAGAGGTCCTTCTTGTAGACATGAAGTCTTTTTGGTCCTGAGACTTCAGGGAACAGGAGGCAAGCTCTATCCAAGCCCTTGGAGAGCACTTCTGAGCCAATCAGAGATCAGGAAGGCAGCAGGGCAACAGCAAGGCAGCAGTCCTTCACAGAAAGCAGTCAGGTGAGTCCTTTGGGCAGCCAGGCAGGTCTTCTTGGCAGGATGCAGGTTCTGGTTCAGGTTCTCTTCTCGAGGAAGTGTCTGAGTTGGTATGGGCAGGTGCCCTGTTTAAATACTCAAATGTGCCTTTGGAGTGGGGGAGACTTCAAAGAGTGGCATACAAGTGCACAAGGTTCCCTTTCAGTTCAATCCTGTCTGCCAGGGTCCCAGTAGGGGGTGTGGCAGTCCTTTGTGTGAGGACAGGCTATTGTACTTTGACATGTAAGTGTCAGGCCCTCCACCTTCCCAGCCCAGGAAGACCCATTCTAAATGCAGATGTGTGCAAGTGAGGCTGAGTATCCTGTGTTTGGGGGGTGTCTGAGTGAATGCACAAGGGAGCTGTCAACTGAACCCAGCCAGACGTGGATTGTAAGGCACAGAGGGATTTAAGTGCAGAGAAATGCTCACTTTCTAAAAGTGGCATTTCTAAATTAGTGATATTAAATCCAACTTCACCAGTCAGAAGGATTTTGTATCACCATTCTGGCCATACTAAATATGACCTTCCTACTCCTTTCAGATCAGCAGCTACCACTCAAACAGTATATGAGGGTAACCCCAATGTTAGCCTGTGAAAGGAGCAGGCCTCACAGCAGTGTAAAAACGAATTTAGGAGTTTTACACTACCAGGACATGTAAACTACACAGGTACATGTCCTGCCTTTTGCCTACACAGCACCCTGCCCTATGGGTTACCTAGGGCATACCTTAGGTGTGACTAATATGTAGAAAAAGGGGAGTGTTAGGCTTGGCAAGTACTTTTAAATGCCAAGTCCAATTTGCAGTGAAACTGCACACACAGACCTTGCAATGGCAGGCCTGAGACATGTTTGTGGAGCTACTTAGGTGGGTGGTACAATCAGTGCACTTTACTAGGGACTTATAAGTAAATTAACTAATCCAGTTGGGTATGATCCAAGGTTATCATGTTTAAAGGGAGAGAGCATATGCACTTTAGCACTGGTTAGCAGTGGTAAAGTGTGCAAAGTCTTAAAACCAGCAAAAACAGTATCCAAAAGGTGGATGGAGGCAGGGAAAAAGTTAGGGGTGACCACCCTAAGGCTGTCATGTCTAACAATGTCAATCTATGATCAAGTGATTTCTTACATTTGTTTTCTTCAAGGAGAGAGGGGCATTCCGTTTTAATGATTTTTTTTCCTAGCTTTAGTAAGAATGTAATTGCTGTGTCCCCTCAACAATCCTCAAGTATTCTAAGTTCCTGTGTGAAAACATGTTCATTACCACAGTTTCTTCTAAGTCTAGTCATTTCCCCCAGAGGGATAATTTGTATTTGTGACTTGGGGTGAGCACTATGAGCATAAAAAATAGCATTACATGCCTTAGGTTTTCTATACAATCTGGAAGCAATTATGTTGTCCTCTCCATATAGAATAACATCTAGGAATTCAATATGGACTGTAAATTGGCATGGTGTGTGAATTTCAGATTGGAATCATTGTAATTAAGATTTGTGACTAAATCATCCAGGAGAGTCAGGTAACCAGTCCAAATAATAAACATGTTGTCAATAGATCTTCCCCAATATAGGAAATATTCAGAAATCTCCAGTGGACCTAAGGTCCATAGATGCAAGTTGCCTTTGTGGATGTTAGCATATGGTAGGGAAAATCTAACCCCAGAGCCACCCCTTGAGTCTGTCTGTACCAATTCCAATTGTGTAAAAATATGTTATTTTCAAGTACTAGACTAGTGAGATCTTAAATCATGTTTGTGTGTCTGTAAGTGTGTCATTCCTGACAGAAAGTCTGCAAGCAAGTGCAGAAAGACCCTTCTCTACGCGGATGCATGTATATAGAGAATTAACTTCTAGTGTCAACAACATACACTCATTGGAACATTCTATATCTACCAGTTTGTTGAGTAAACCTTTAGTGTCACATATGTAGGAGGGTAAGTTGAGGACAAAGGTTGTAAAAAACGCAATATATTCTGAGATACCTTCAGTTGGAGAACCAATGCCCGAAATGATAGGCCTGCCATTTCCTCTAATTGGCGGCATGCTTTTTTAACATTTTAATTCGACTAACACTTGTTATTGCCATATTGATTAAAAACTAAGTAAGTATCGTAAGTGTTGGAAAATGGGCTATTGGTAAGGGCAGGTAGGTACCTACTCTTAGCAACAGGCCACTAACCTCCACTTAGGTCCAGTTAGGTCTCAGTAAATTAAACCCAGCTCAACCCTTGGTAGCTTGGCAACGAGCGACAAGGCTTAACTTAGGAGACAGAGTGTAAAGCATTCAAATATCACAAAACAGTATTTAAATAAAACACAGGAAACAGTTTAAAAATCCAAAACCAATTTACATAAATAGATTATATTTTTATCTTTAAAATGACACCAAAACAAATAAAATCGGATAAGGGGAACCGGAGATATGAATTTTTCAAGAATTATTGTTTTTTTAGCCTCTAGAAACAAAAAGCACCAATCAGGTCATCTGGTTGCACCTCGACCGGGGCAAAGTCAAAGTTTAAGGCCAACCGCGATGGAGCCCTGCTCGGCTACAGGCCGCGGGAGGCCTCGGTTAAAAGTTTACCTTCACACTTAGGCGGTCATTCTGCCATGTGGTCACTGCCATTTGACAGCTCCGTGGAGGCCATTCTGGCTTTCCCGCTGGGCCGGCGGGCGCCCGCCAAAGGAGCGCCCGCCGGCCCAGCGTGAAAGGCCCTGCAACACAGAGGCCGGCTCCGAATGGAGCAGGCGGTGTTGCAGGGGTGCGACGGGTGCAGTTGCACCCGTCACGATTTTCACTGTCTGCTATGCAGACAGTGAAAATCATGCTGGGGCCCTGTGAGGGGGCCCCTGCACTGCCCATGCCAGTGGCATGGGCAGTGCAGGGGCCCCCAGGGGCCCTACGACACCCGTTCCCGCCATTCTGTTCCTGGCGGTAAAAACTGCCAGAAACAGGGTGGCGGGAAGGGGGTCGGAATCCCCATGGCGGCGCTGCTTGCAGCGCCGCCATGGAGGTTCAGCCCTGCCAGGGGTATTCTGGCGGGAAACCGCCAGATCCCCTTTTCTGACCGCGGCTTTACCGCCACGGTCAGAATGGGCAATGAAGCACCGCCAGCCTGTTGGCAGTGCTTCCGTTGCCCGCGGCCCTGGCGGTCTAGGACCGCCAGGGTCAGAATGAGGGGCTTAGTCTCTTTTTCAAAGATTTTCTTCAGCGGGACGAACCTGACAGTCTAATCCGATCTCTTGGAGCCCTTTTCCGGATAAGTGTCGCGGAAATCCTCGGTGGAGATTTTTACCTTCGGACTTAGTCGTTTTTTCGAAGTGAAAATCCTTCGACCGGGGTAAACCTGGATCTTGATCCGACATCCCTGGAGTCCTCCTCGGATGCACTGGCTGGGAGGTCCCGGTCAACTTTTTTACCTTCGGACTTAGGGGCTCATTCCGACCGCTGGGGATGCGGGAGCACCGCCAACAGGCTGGCGGTGCCCCGCAGGGCATTCTGACCGCAGCGTTTTGGCCGCGGTCAGACCAGGAAAACCGGTGGTCTCCCGCCGGTTTTCCGCTGCCCTGGGAATCCCCCATGGCGGCGCAGCTTGCTGCGCCGCCATGGGGGATTCCGACCCCCTCACCGCCATCCTGTTCCTGGCGGTTCCGACCGCCAGGAACAGGATGGCGGTGAGGGGTGTCGTGGGGCCCCTGGGGGCCCCTGCAGTGCCCATGCCAATGGCATGGGCACTGCAGGGGTCCCCCGTAAGAGGGCCCCACTTTGAATTCCAGTGTCTGCTCAGCAGACACTGGAATTCGCGACGGGTGCAACTGCACTCGTCGCACCTTCCCACTCCGCCGGCTCCATTCGGAGCCGGCTTCCTCGTGGGAAGGGGTTTCCCGCTGGGCTGGCGGGCGGCCTGCTGGCGGTCGCCCGCAAGCCCAGCGGGAAAGCCAGAATGGCCTCCGCGGTCTTTCGACCGCGGAGCGGCCATATGGTGGTTCCCTCCAGGCGGGCGGCTCCCGCCGCCCGCCGGGGTCTGAATTACCCCCTTAGTCTCTTTTTCGGAGATTTTCTTTAACGGGACGAACCAGCAAATCAGGCCGGGTCGCGGTTGAGGCAAGCCGGTTAGAGTTGCCGCGGCGGGTCGTTCCCTCTATGGAGCTTTTATTTTCAAAAGTTCTCCAAACTTCTCCAAACTTCTGGGGCTTCTCCCAGATGTCCTTTTAAGGTTCTTTTGAGGTTTACAGCTCACCCCAAGGTTCCAGAAGTTCTGAGATGGTCCTTGGGGGTGAGGACTACAACTCCCAGAATGCACCTGGCGCAAACTCCTTTTTGGCCACTGGACAGTGGTCAGCTGGTCGCTTTCTTCAGGAGTTGGTGCAGGGGACGCTGGTTAGCAATTTGTTTCCTGTAGCAAACAGGGAGTCCCTTCCTGAACCAGTTGAAGCCAGGCAAAGTTCTTCTTGTGGTGAAGCCCAGGTGTGCAGCTGGTGCATCCTTCTGAGTGCAGGTTCCAGGTGCAGGCCAGGGGTCCAGCAGGGCAGTCCTTCTCCTTCTGTAGTTCTTCCTTGTTGGATGTGGTAGGGAAGTTAGGTGTGGGTGCAGGTCTGCCAGTTTTATCCTTGCTCCTGGGTGAAAAGCAGGGGGGTCCTGGTTCTCCAATCAGGTGCGGGGTCCTTCTCCCTGTGATGACCACTTCCTCGGAAGTGTGGCAAAAATCAATCCCAGGAGGCAACATTCTTCAAAAATCCATCATGGCTGAATCTGATTTTTGGAGGTTACATCTGGCTGAGCCCACCCACTGGTGTTGCTAAAAATCATAAACACACCCCTCTCCTGCCGTCTCCTAATCTAATCAAGGGGGCACCCAGTTGTCTGGGGTTGCAGGATGTGGGGGTGTTGCTGGGTTGTTCCAAATGTCCTTCTCTGCCTTTGAAGACCAGTTTGGCAGCCCTCCCCCTTCCTGCCTCACCATCTGCTGAGGGGAGATTCCCTCCCACAGGCACATTCCTTTGCGTGAAGCCAGGCCACTTCACACCTCATCAAGGCAGCCTGGCCAGGCTGCTAGAGGCTGGCCAATCAGAGCACAGCAGCAAAAACAATGCAGGGCTGAAATTAGCAACTTTTCAGGTAAAGTTTAAAACTCTTTACCTGAACAAGTTATATCAAATCCAACAACTGGAAGTTGTGGGATTTATTATAACAATTCATTTGATATCAAACTCTTGGTATCCATCATTTAAGGGGACTTTAAAAATTAAAATTAAGGGGGTTATTCCAACTTTGGAGGAAGTGGTAATCCGTCCCAAAAGTGACGGTAAAGTGACGGATATACCACCAGCCGTATTACGAGTCCATTATATCCTATGGAACTCGTAATACGCCTGGTGGTAAATCCGTCACATTTGGGACAGATTACCACCTCCTCCAAAGTTGGAATAACCCCCTAAGTCTCCCCATTCTAGCCTATGGAGGCCATTTACTACAATGAGGGAAAAATGAATGTGGCTGTTTTTGCCTCACCAGGGCTTATAAAACTATTTTTATAAGGTCCCTGCTTATAGTTACATGGCACCCAGCCCTAGGGGGATATAGAGCACACCTTAGGGGTGACTTATATGTAAAAATAAGGTTCTTTAAGACTTTGCAACTACTTTTAATTCCAAAGTCGAATTTGCAAATAACTTTAATTTAAAAGCAGCCAGCAAGGCAGCCTGCCTTTAAAATAACACTGGGCACCTCAGCAGTGCACCTATGGGTGCACTACCTATGCTGTGGTCCCTAAACCTACATGCCCTACCATATACTAGGGACTTATATGTAGGTTAACTTAGCCAATTATAATTAGCCTAATTTGCATATTGATTTTACACAGAGCACAGGCCCTGGGACTGGTTGGGAGTACCCAGGGCACCCTCAGAGTCAGGAAAACACCAACAAAAAGTGGAAAATGGGGGCAAAAAGTTAGGGGGCCTCTGCAATCAACCCTGTTTTCTCACAGTAAGACTTTTGGGTTTACGTCTGATCAGTTTCTAGCCTATCATAGTCTACACAACTCCCATATCGAACTGACTACTCAGAGATTACTGTGAGATTTTACTAGAGGCAGTTTTTTTATTCTTATTTCTACTTGGTTGGTGTGGCTGCTGTTTTGAACACCATGGTTCATTCATATTAAGGAGCGGATAACACTCTGTGCATGATAGCACTCATATGTCTGTGTGGTCACGTGATTTGCTCCACTTTTGATGTTTATTTCATAGTGTAGATGCAATGAGAGCACTTGGTTGAACGATACCCACGTTATGCCCTTTTTGTGTTAGTACATTATTAGCTCAAGCTTGCTTACCACAACATTACTTGGGTGTTGCTTGCTTTACATGAGATTGTTTCAGTCCTTGTGTCTACCTCGTGGTAAATTAAATTAAAAAAATGATTTTTGTTACAGAGTGCTCTTATCATGATTACTATTCTGATTACGACTGACTTACTGCACCAGTAATTTCTTTGATACGGATACCTTGGCATTTACTACTCTTTACATCTCATGACATTTATAAATGTTGGTTCTTTTTGGATATACTCAGGATTGTGTTTGTTTGTTATGTATTATTTTTGATATATAGGTGTTGGCCATTTTAATCATGGTTTTCTGTTTATTCTACGGTTTGACAATTGTGGAGCTACAGTTGGTTCTTCCATCATTGAATATTTGTTAAAATATCCCAGGTTTGTTTAAATTTTTCAAGGTATCTACTGTTTTGTGCTGTTTCCATCACCATGGGTTGCTGGTGGTCTTTGTATATTGAACCACTTTGCAATCTTATTAATACATGATGTCCTACCATCTATCGGCTCATCTATCAATTATGTGATTTAACTCACTTCACTTCTCAAATTTCCTTTTTTCATCACAATTGGCTCTTTATGAAACTTGAATGAAATCACAATGGTGGTCATTATGACATTGGCAGTAAATGCCGCTTACCGCCACGGTGAAAGCCGCCAACATACCATTGCTGAGGCGAATATCCCTTCACCATATTATGACACACACACTAAGCCGACAGAATACTGTCACAAACACAAATCCACCAGACCAAAGGTCAGTGTTAAAGTGCCCGTATGAACACCCATACCGTTACGCCAACAAATCCATGCCCATCACATTATGACCCACGAATCACCACAGCAGACATTCAATGGCGGTAAACCATTAACGGTACCCACCAGCACGGTCAGAATGGCCACCCAAATGCAAAACAACACAACATTGGCCGAAACTAAAGTCACACACCTGACACTCATTCACACAGCACACCCACCCACAGCACTATAAAACCCACACTACACACAACCCTTTGCCAACACAAAACGAGTGCAATAGCTAGCCCCGATAATCACAGAGACAACTAAACACACACCACAACCACCCATACATCCATCACGCACCCCACCACATTACTCAACACCCTCTGCACAACACACAGTACACAACACCCCACTAAGGCACCCCCATTTCACAGATTAGGAGTTGTGGGACAGGGTGGATGAAATAGTCAGGGTAGAGCCACAGCTCTTCGGATCACAGGTACAGCAAATCTCCATTGCCAGAAAGATGGAGCTATTGCAGAGAATCGTGGACAGGGTTTACGCCATGGGACAGCATCCAAGAACAAGAGATGACATCAGGAAGAGGTGGAATGACCTAAGGGGGAAGGTACGTTCCATGGCAGCAAGACACCAGCTCGCCATCCAGAGGACTGGCGGTGGACCTCACCTCCTCCGCACAGCTGACCGCATGAGAGGAGCAAGTCATGACAAACATGCATCCTGAGGGACTCACTCGAGTAGCCGGAGGACTGGAAAATGGTGACTCACAAATTTACTACTTATCACCCTCCATACCTGCATGTCATCTCACCCCCTCACCCTGACTCCCATCACTCCACTCCATCCCACACAGTGCATCTACACATGTGACTAACCTCAATGCCAAGCCCTACATGCCATACCAACGCATGTACAGCCCTCCCAGCCCTGCATGTAAACCCATCCCTAAAGCATGAACAGCATGGAGAACTTACAATCACACAATACATCACCATACACAAACAAAGGTGGCAGGGCAACAGCAATGATATAGGGGAAGCTAGGGATGTACAATATGTCACAGACATGAAGCATAATATATCACATACATCCCCAAACGTTCCCTTAGCAAATCCCAGTGGGGAGGAGGCGCTACGGCTTTCCAGTCCCCCAATAGATGATTCACCCAGTGATGACAGCAATTCTGAACTTCTGGATTTGGATGAACTACCTGACCCATCAGGGACTACTGGTCAGTCGGACACCCCAGCCCACTCCCAGTCCACCACAAAGCCTCCCCACTCAGTATCCAACACCACAGCACCCACCCAGTGTCCCTACACCTCTGTCCCCAGGACATCAGCAGTGTGCCCACCTGTACAGGGACCCCAGTCCACACCTCCCAGCGAAGACGCTCAGGGTCCTGGGGTCAGTGGCACTGGGCACACCATTCAGGGGACACACGCACGGGGGGACAGGGATACTGGGAGGACAGCTGTGTGCCAGGGGGAGGACAGTCCCAGGGAACTGACTCTCCAGGAGGCACTCACTAATGTCCTGGGGGCTTACCAACAATCCCAAGACAAGATGGGCCAGATACTTAACAACATGCAGGAGAACAAGTAGCTGAATGAGGTACACTATCAGGAGATCAGGGAAGGGAAGCTTAGGGAAGATTTGCAGGACCTCAACATCACCATGGTCTCCATAGCAGGGGCGCTGGCTGACATTGCCAACACCATGAGGAAAGGGTCAGCACACCAGCGGGCCCCTTCCACTAGCCAGTCAACTGAACAGCTCACCACATCTGCTGCAGATAGTAGACAGGAGGCCCTGCCACAGGACCCACAGGCCACTAACACCCCTCCCACTGCAGAAGGTGAACCACCCCGCAAACGTTCCCTGCTACCCAGAGACACTTGCCAAAACCAAGATCATCACCAGGAAATGAGACCCTCCTGAATGTCCAACTTCTGTTTCACTATATCACCTTGTCCACTTGGAATTGCCATTGCTCCCCTTACTATGGCGCCTTGGACACTGGACCTATGTTAAAAACAGACTGGACCAATACCCTGGACTTACCTCTACCATCACTCCATTCCATTGCACTATTCCATCTATTAATTGCACTACAATAAACACACTTGAACACAACTTGAGCTATAGTGCTTTATGTGATGAAAATGTGCACTTATGTTCACAGTTTCATCTTGTGCAATTGACATGAACTTTGGTATAGTATACAAATGATGAGCTGTAGCTGTCTGTAGTCATGACATCAGTGCACAGTAGTAATAACACCAATATCTGCAAATAGAGAAGGCATAGGTGACAGTCAGTTGAGATGCAAAGGAAGTGACTGCCATCCTGCTACAGCCACACTGAAAACATACATAATTAGAAGAATGATCAGTTCCATTGTCTTACCTGTGTGTCATTGGAAGAACTGCTGTATTACTGATGTTCTGTTGTCCACATCCACATCCTCTGCCTCCTCATCCTCACTGCCCCCAGGGTCCGCTGCTGCAACAGGGGCATTTCCAATCTCTTCCTCCTGCAGATAAGGCAAATGTCGTCTGAGGGCCAGGTTGTGCAAGCAGCATACTACAGCTATCTGGCAGACCATCTCAAGGGAGTAGCACCTGTCAGACGGAGGCATCTAAACCTGGCCTTCTATGACTCACCTGGTTCGCCCATGTCATTATACAGATTCTCAGCCCCTGTCCTGGAATTCCTCACAGCAGTTTGGGTTGCCACAGTCACCTGCAAGAATTGAGGGACAAACATTAGCCTTACACAATGATATGGGCGATGACTCCAGAAGGCATACACTGATATATATTGGGTGGGAACTCAGGATCACCTATCTGCCACACCTGTGCCTCTATAACTATGACATCACATTTGGGATGCTGCTATTCCACAGGACGACGGCATTATGCACCAGCCCAGGATACTTGGCTGTGATGTGGGAGATGTACTGGTCCGCTAGGCACACCATTTGCACATTGAGTGAGTGGAAACTCTTCTGATTCCTGACCACTTCTTCATTGTGGCGGGGGGACAAATGCAATATGTGTTCCGTAAATCTCTCCAATAATATTAGGAATATGTCCCATTTGCATAGAATCCAGCCTTCACAGTGGCCAAATCTTCCAGCTGGGGGAAAGTGATGTAGCTGCACATGTGTGTGACCAAGGCAGACAAAACCCTTGCCAGCACTATTGAGAACATTGTCTGTGACATTCCTGCTGCCAAGCCCACTGTCGCTTGGAAAGAACCAGTTGCCAGGAAATGGAGCACTGATAGAACTTGCACAACAGGGGGGATCACAGTAGTATGACAGGTAGCTGATACCAGGTCAGGCACCAATTGAATACACAGCTCTTTGATTTTCGCCCTGTCCAGTCTATAGGTTAGTATTATATGCCTCTCCTCCAGTGTAGCCAGGTCCACAAGGGGTCTGTACATGGGGGCTTGCCTCTTTCTCCTATTCCTCCGTAGTGGTAGGTATCCAAATGACACAAAAGTGAGAAGGCTGTCACAAACTGAACAATGGGACCACCATCCCAGTGCATCTGGGCATGTATGTAATCAGAAAATGTGAATGGCAATGTATGTACAATTCACATCAATGACACAGTTTCCAATTGCTAATTATTGTCCACCACCATGAAATGGTGACCGCCTGTCCTGTAAATATGGACAGGTGGAAGTGATGTAAGTCCGCCGGCGTTGGTCATCATGGTTGAAGGAGGTCTCGCACTGCGTGCTGTTTCTCATTGTCTAACATAGGATTCTATGGAGTACAACATCCAATGAGGATCACCAGTGGCGGTGACGGTGTACACCACCGTGGACATGACGGCCATTTTCTATCTATAGCCTCACATGATTCCTGACTTTCCACAGGACAACTCCTACACTGCGTGAGCTGCTGTGGCCTGTGTCTGGATCCTGCTATTGTCTATGTGACTGAGGAAAGGGCCCCTGCTTTTACTTCAGAAGAGGAGTTAGAGTGCCTGATGGATGGGGTCCTACCCCATATGGACACCTGTATGGGCCTCCAGACCAACAGGTGAGTACACCATGGGGACGATGCATGCAACAAGGTGTGGGTTATGTCTGGTGGTTGTGTACATGCAGGGCTCTGGGTAATGTGTGTGCCAATGGAGATGGAAGTGTAATTTGTGAGCCGTATGTGTGACAGTCCACATTGTATGGTTAATGGTGTCCTCCTCTCTGTACTACCTCTGTAGGTCAGCATCCATCAGCAGAAGGGATTGTGGTGTGCCATCGCCAAGGATGTGTGGACTCTGGGTGTCTATAGGAGGCAGAGCACCCACTGCAGGAAAAGGTGGGAGGACCTGAGACTCTGGGCCCGGAAGACCGCGGAGGCCCAGCTGGGGATGGCCTCCCAACGAGGGACCTGACCCCACGGATTGCCCGCATACTGGCAGCGGCCAACCCAGAGCTGGATGGGCATTTGAGGGCAGCACAACAGCCACAAGGGGGAAAGTACAGTGTGCATGGCAACCATTTTTGTTGGCTGGCATGGGATCCTGGTTGTGGGTTTGATTTAGTGGGTGCCCCTAAATGCCTGCTCAGACATTGCTGCGTGGCCCAGCACAAGGTAAACGGGTGTATGCAAAATCTTGTATTCCATTTAGGTGGCATTCCAGGTCAGACAGGGCTTAGTGGGTCCCAGGAGGGGTGCAGTTGGCGGTGGTTGGCTCTCATCTTGCTGTGGTACCTAGCCAATGGAATGCCAGTGCGATGCATAGTACCCAATCGTGATCCCTGTGTGGGATGGTAATGTCTATGCCATCTGTGGTTTTAGCGCTGTAATTGACCCAGTGCTCCCTTTCTCTCTCCCCCCCTATTTTCTTCTGTCATCCTGTCCATGTGTGCATTAGTATCATCTGGCGGAGGAGCAGGGGCACCAGAGACTGAGGGAGCTGCATCCCACAGGACCCAGGAGGCAGAGTCCACTGACGCCGAGGGGACCAGTGGAACAGAGGACGAGGGGAGCACCACAGCAGAGAAAGGAGGTGACAACACTGACTCTGGTCGGATGGGAGATCCCTGGTGGTGGTGGACACCTCTGGAACCACCCCAGCTACAGGTACAGGTGCCACCCCCCGTACCAGCACCTCCCTCCCAGTAGCCTCCCACTGAGTTGTCTGTGCCCGCTCACCCAGGAGGGTGGGCATCTCCACTGCCCCAGGCACCTCAGGCCCTACCCCAGTGAGCTCTGATGCCCTCAGTGAGGAGGCTATTGACCTCCTGAGATCCATCTCTGCAGGGCAGTCAACCATAGTGAATGCCATCCAGGGGCTGGCATCCCAGAGGCAGCAATGCAATGTGTTCCTGGAGGACATCCACAGTGGCTTGGTGGCCCTACAGAGATCGTTTCAGGCTCTGGCATCCTCTCTGATGGCAGCCAGTGTCCCTGTTCCTACCGTCCCCCCTCCAACTACCACTTCCCAGTCCCAGTCTCCTCAACCCATCCCATGCACACATACATCAAGCATGCACACAAAACATCAGGCATGAGTAGCACAGTCACACACAGGCAGTACTCTTCAGATCACAAGCACTCACACAAACAACAGACAGTTGCACACAAAACCACATCCACTGCCTCCAGTGCCTCCCTCTCCTCTTCTTCCCTCATAGTCACATACACACTCACACCTGTATGCACTGCATCAACAGCCACCACCACCATTACCACATCATGCAACACACACACCTCACTTGCAGACACCTCCACAACATCCATCCATGCTTCACCTTTTTCCTCTCCCACCCTGTCTGCCCCCTCCTAAGAGACACAACTGCACACACTCAGACTCCTAACAGCCATTCACCTCACACACGCATACTGTCCATGCACCTGCACCCAAGTCCGGAAGACGTACACCTCCGACAACCACTCCCTCAACCTCCACGCCCATCCCTCCACCCACATCCTACCCCAACGTACCTAAGAAGCATTTCCTTGCCCATCTTGACCTCTTCCCTCCCCCTTGACCCCCCTGTCCTGTCCATAAGAGCAGGGTACCAACGACCCAGCACAGCACTTCAGCCAAACAGTCTGCCACTGATCCCATCAAAGCCTCAGCTGCTGGCACAAAGGGGCCCCAGAGTGTGACGGCTGTCTCTCCTACTGTGAGCACACCTCGGCCTCCAAAAGGGAGGACTAGGGTGGTGAAAACCAAGGGACAGGAGACGGGACCAGTGGAGGCACCTGCTAGTCCTGGAGGCATGAAAGGGAAGGTTCCCATTCCACCACCCAAGAAAGGGAAGGTCCCCACTCCACCACCCAAAAAAGTGAAGGCTCCCACTCCACTACCAAAGAATGGGAAGGTTCCCACTCTACCACAAAGATAGGCAAGAGGCCCCTCTACCAGCAGAGGGCAACAGGGGTCTTCACCTCCAGCAGAGGCCGCCAGGATAACACCTCCCCCAGCAGTGGTCAAGGAGCCCTCACCTCCAGGAGAGGCAGCCAGGGTAACACCTCAACCAGCAGTGGGCAAGGAGCCCTCACCTCCAGCAGAAGGCATGTAGGCCACCCACCAAAGACATTTGTCAGGAGTCAAGTTGGGCCTTGGACTGTGCCCTGTGGCCGTGTGGGCCTTTTTTACTTTGGACTAGAAATTGGTCCTTTCTATGGGAGGGCTCACCGCCATGGTCATAATTTGGCGGTAATTACAGCCAGCCTGTTGGCGGTATTACCGCCCCTTGAACAGTCACGGCCAATGTTATAATGAGGGCCTACATCTCTTTAAATCTTTTCCCTTAAGACTGCTGAGTTACACATTGAAAAAACAACCCATAAGACATACACTCACTTAATATCACATACTGTGTATGTTGTTGTCCCTTCTTATACAACTTTCTTTGTTTCTCCCTTTCATTCTTTTCTTTTCCTTTTCTAAGTGGAATTGTATTCTGTATATTCACAGCCTTGAGAAAGTCACCATATGTGATGAAACACATGTTGACTGTTTCTTGAGGCTTGTTATACTTGGAAGAATACGTGCCGCCGGGCTTGGCTATCAATAAATCTTCAAAGCAAATCTTGGAACTTTGGTCTATGGAAGATTATTTCATAAAGACTATTATATGCACTAGTGCAGTAATTGGTAAATCTGGTGTGATATTCTCTGTATTTATTGCCTGGGGACTCTGGTGCTTGTTTCCACACAGAATGTTCATGGCATTTGCATTCCGGTCAAAGATAGCAATTCTACTTCTATTGACAACTGAGTGGGATGGGCTCATGATGGCAGTGGATCTGAGTGTTACATCGTCAGATACTTCTAGCAGGAAACATAAAGGGAAAATGAGGAGAATTTGGTATAGAGCCGTGCTTGACCTTGATGCAACCTACTCCTCTATCTCCATGTCCAATTCATCTTTGGAACTTGTCACATTTCTGCAGGTCCCGTTACCTTCCTCTCTAAGTTTAAAAGTGAATAGCTGCTTCATCTTTATGGCTCCTGCAGTGAAAGAGCAGGTCCATGTGGTGAGAAGGTTGTTATTACAGATCTTCCTCATGGTACTGCTGACATTGGTCCATGGCCTGTCACTGTTGCGCTCAAATAGTCAGTTGAACAAGTGCCACAAAGTCACAGACTATGAAGTGAGAATCCATCTTGTAGTAGTTTACATGCAGTTACATCTTAAGAGCCCTGTGTTGAAAGGGTGTGTTATAATCTTGTTCTTTGGAAAGGTCTTTATTTGAAAGTGGCATACAGCTGGGGATTCATGGTAAGCCTTGCACTTTAACTGGGTTTTTCGTATTACCCTCTAGAAAAAAGTGGTTCTTTGCAATAATATTTGTAGTACCATTTTGTTACTTAGCCACATGATGAAGCGTTTGGATTATTTGCATGATGGACTGTCACCCACCATTGTCTTGACATATCATTTTAGTTGCAGAGACTTTTCAACCAATTTCTTCGATTAGGACTTGGCTTTCCCATCTGTCATCACAAATGTACATTTTTATATGAGTATATATTTTGCATTTTCAGGCACTCTTTCAGTTGACCTTCACCGGCTCATTGTATTGTGTTTTATTTTAAGCGAATATGAAAGTGCTGCAAACATTATAAATAAATAATATTCACTTCATCTGGAATTCACAAAACATTTATTCTATTCTTTACCTGGAGACCAAATAATTTCATGACTTTGGATATGGCATGTTTCTTTCATGCGGTGACCATAAAATACAGTGCGTCGTGAAAATGCAAATCAGTCCTTCCAAAAATTTCAAAGCAAGTCCACACTGTGGGAGGTCACAATAAAAATCAGGCTGTTGCAGCATGTTTGGATGATGGGAGCCCCAACGTGCTCAGAAACCAGCCCTTTCACTCATATCACACTGGGACAATGACAGGCACTGTTATAATGACCAGTCTTGCCCTGCACATACAATGGAGTGTACTTCTGGGAGTGAATGAGCATCCCTTGGTTTCAGAGAAATTGAACAATAACACTGGTGATGGTTGTCTATCATGGATGGTTTTGAAGAGATTGTGTCCTTTTCTTCAATATTTCAGATCAGCCAAAGTCAGCTCAGCAACTCCTGTACAGAGTTTGGCTTATGGTGATAATTAACTTGGGCTTTCTTCCCCAAATACCACTATCTTGTAAGAAAATTGGAACTATTCATTTGTACATTTAATCAGGACAAAAGGGAATCATTCAGGCAGTCAACATTTTTTGCATTAAAGAGCTGATGATGAAAAATGGGTGGGACAAACCACCTATGTTACTTCATCTTCATTACTTTCAAAGTGTTTATACTAATTAAAATAATAGTAATAATAATAATGGTGATGAGCAGGGTATCATCCCACACCTGGAACAAGTAGATCAAAATATAAAATAAAATGATAGTAAAGCAATTAATGAAACTGCTTTATTATCATTTTACTTGTAGCAGCCACAGATGTGTTTTGAGGGTGGGAGTATCATGGGGCCATCAGCAGCAGGAGGAATGGTCAGCACAGTGCACTCTAAGGATGGCCAAACTGGCATGTGTACTTGGAGATCTCCAGGCTGTTGCAGAGGCTCCCAGGCCCAGATGGAGCATGAAACCAGCCCACTCAGCCCACTCCCGTTGCTTCTCTCATGCTGGGTAATACGAGCATGTGAGCAGCATTTGGATTGGTGCCGGGGAGTCTGGAAGCCTGTGTACATCAGGCTTCAGGAGTTAAAGAGCGCAGTGAGGTAGCGAGGTGGCAAGTAAGCTGCATTTTTATTATATTGCCCCCTGTGCTGACCCACCTCTTTTCCCTGCTAGCAACCACCACTGTGAGCAGTTGGTATTGACTACAGTGTTCCAGCAGGACAGCTAGAACATCGAAACAATGACTACTCAAATTTCTCATAGGTGATAATAAATTAGGGGATCTATTTACTTAAAAAATGGTATGATTAGATGGAGCTGAAAAAAGTTGTGTTTTTTATTTACTGATTCACAGCTTTTGTGCAAGGTACTAGCAAATCATTACTTTACATACGGAGCCAAAGTAGGTTTATGATTAAATACCCATTTAACCTGAAGAGTAAGACACTTGGGCCCTGATTAGTACTTTTTTGCACCACATTACTGTCATTTTTTGACGCAAAAGTGGCACAAACATACAAAATACAATTGTAACAATGGTAATGTGGCGCAAAAAAAGTATAAATCAGGTCCCTGATTTCACTACCGTAACATCTTGTTCTCTTCCTCCACAGGTTGCCTCCTGAATGAGGTGTACTTATTGTCATTTATCGCTCATCACAATCAGCCATTGCTTGCAAAGAGCAGAGCGTAAGTGGAAGTTACCATTATTGGTGACTGTGCTCCTAGCATAGCTCCTAGCATAACTATGAACAGCACAGCTCTGGCAATAATTGAGTAATTGCAAACACTGCTCAGTGTGGCAACTATATTTTATACTTACTATACATATATTAATATATCTAGGACAGTGATACTCAAAGTACAGCCTCGGGGCCAGTTGAGGAACTTTAGACCTTTATATGTGAGCAGCAGCATGGGATGCTGTTAACTTGTCTGACCACTAATATTCCCAAAAAAAAGTTAAATAAATGGACAAGCATTTAATTGCTAGCTAACTGTGTCCATCACCATGTAACTTTGGAAACATCTTTTTTTTAAATACATCTTGCAACAAATATGCAAAAATAGGAATACATTTTTTCAAAATTCTAAAAAGTGTATTTCATTTACATGCAGAAGCGTTTTACCATGCCACTGCACTGATTTTTTTATTTTTATTTTTATTAAAGCAATAGTTTTCAAACATGAATTTAGAAACATTAATACTTCTTTTCCCCACCATGACAACAATGCCAATAGTGAACTAAGAGGCAATTCAGTTGTCAGGTGCACCTTCTGGATGGCTAAGTTCCTATTATACATGGACAGCATTATAATCAAACACAAGAGAGGTTTTGTACAAAGCACTTTCTGAGGGCTTCCATTTTGAGGTCCTCTTATATGCCATAATGAAGAAAAAGGAGACAAAATGAAAACATTATTGCCTAGAATAAGACCGTTTGGTTAGGGGGGAGTCTTGAATGAATCTCATGTTTTCTGGTTTCAAATTGTGCAATTAGCCACTAAATGTACATGCTTCCTCTACTACCATCTTACATAATCCCTGACCCACCCAGACCCCTTGCCTCCATTCCACTGGGATCAGTGGGGACCTCTGTCACACCACAGACCACACTTTGTAGCCCCTGGGTTTGCGAGAACCCATGATCTAAGGTGTTATTAAAGAGCTGCTGTTTTTGTACAAAATACACCTTGGCTGGATAATGCATATAAATTGTCACTGTTTTGCATGATCAGCTGGGCAAGGGTAGTTGTAGAGCAGTCACCACAGGGTGTCTTGTGGGATCACCCTTCAGTAAGCGGCTTGCATATTGAACATAATATTCCAGTCTGCACTGCTTCACACCTTCTTTGAGGGTACTCAGTGCAGACCTGGACAGATGGGACTGCATTGTGCATCAGCAGAGGACTCCACATACCACTAATCACCAAACCAGGACGAAGACACCAACATCTTCGGCAAGGGGGAGGAGCAGACTAGCACTTATAGCTCTTAGCAGACTCCCGCAGCATGGGCTGCATTGTGCATAAGCAGTGGGTCTCCACAGCACACTAATCACCGTGCCAGGAGTTGTGATCCAACACCTGCAGCAAGGGGGAGAAGACTAGCACTTATAGCACTCACCAGACTGCTGCATTGCGGGACACACATGGGTCACGCTCGGGCAAAGTCCGGGCCAAGGGTAGGCCTGTCCTACACTGGTCAGAACCAGGAAGACGCAGGGTAGATCCACCCCCTTGGCCCTGCATGCATTTTAAATTTACCCCTCAACTGTGTCTGTTTGGCTGCCACACTAAGAAATCTCCTCTGTTTTGCACTTTCAGGTATTGCAAGCTTTCTTAATTGTAACATACTTTGGGGGCCCTACCCAGGCAAAGTCTCTGTTGTTTAACTGTGCTGCACAAATATTAAAGTGCTTGGAGCCCACCTTTTCCCATTTCTTGGCTGATACATTTTAAATAATATAGGAAGCATAAAATAACTGTGGCAATAAAATCCAGCCCCTTTCCTCATCCATAGATGACTTCACAATCGTGTGATAGGAGTTATGAATAAAGAGATCAAGCATGTGGTTCATTACCGGGGTTATGAATAAAGAGATCAAATATGTGGTACATCACCTTTCGGGTACACTACTGACAGGCAAAGGGGCTGTCTCCATTATTTCTAGTGAACCAGGGAGTGAGGCACCATCAAGTTTAGCACAGGGCCGAGATCTCAATTCTACAACTAATTGACATTCTATTAATGATATTACTTATGGCGAGATGGGTCCATCCCGAGGAATGGACATAACTTCCTCTATTCACAATGCACCATTAGTAAAGCGTAAAAAGTGCCAGGTGCCTCACAAGTCAGCTGCATCTAATAGCATGTAACTAACCCACACAATGGATTGCACTTTGTCCTGTGCTGAAAAATTCAACCTATTCCAAAAATCTTTGTTGGACAGTGTATGTGTTTTAATGTATACCATGTTTGCTCCTTTTACAGTCTAGGCTATGGTTAATAGAAGAGCATTTGAAGGACCTCAAAACAAAATGTTTTATTTTTTTCACCTCCACTATGCCTATTACAACCATTGAGTCTCAGCAAGGGAATGAGGGGGGTGACACACATGGTTTGACCTCTCTCCCAGAAAGTGTCTCACAGGCCCTAGATGGTAGAATTCCTTGTAACGTGCTCTCAGGCAGGGTCACTGACCACAATCAGCAGCCTGCTCAGCAGCTAATTCAATCTTACACATGTGTATTCACTGAAGCAACTGAGGGGAGGAGCAAGGGTGATTGTATTACGGGATGAACAAGGTATATGGAGACACCCTGGCTATGGAACATACTCCTTTGTTATCCCTAGCAAATCTAGCTAAAGCAACAGATGAGCCCTTGGAATTTACACCTTGTATAGGGAATTTGTCTAGAGTGACGAGAGCAGGAAGAGTTCATGATAGAGGGACTGGATACCTGAATTATGACATGATTAATTTACTACACGCATGTTGACCCACATAGTAATTACTGCAAATGTCCCTCCCCTACCAGAGGTTCTATCAGAATCATCCAACCAACTAAGGAATAAAATCTTGCACTGGCTTCATGCCAGATCAATATTTGTAAAATCAGTGGCAGATCAAATTCTATTGACACATAGGGCCTGATTACAACTTTGGAGGGTGGTGTTAATCCGTCCCAAATGTGACGGATATACCCCCCGTTGTATTACGAGTCCATTATATCCTATGGAACTCGTAATACGGTGGGCAGGATATCCGTCACATTTGGGACGGATTAACACCCTCCTCCAAAGTTGTAATCAGGCCCATAGAGTGGAATAGATTGGGCGTATCAAAAAATAATTTGCAGGAAACTGGGTTACTATAAGCTTTAGGCACCCTAGGTTTGTGGGAAGGAACCTACACAATACCTTTGCAACCTCATTGCCAGAGGGAAATATATCACTTCTCCTGCTAGGCTTTTTCTACAGACATCTATCTGACAAATGCATAGGCCTAGGTCCCCACACTCCTGCGTTTCCTAGGCATGAAGTAAGAATTCTAAATTCATACTCTCAAATAGATTTGAGCCGCTGAATGATCTGCAGGATATAGATTGACTTGCTGAACCTATAGTAGCTGCACAGACACAGTTTCAGGACTGGAATACAAAAGAGGGCTCCTGGGACTACTTGAGGCAGGCCTTGCTAGGAGAAGCCGACCCTCTATTTCTCTCTACTTATACATTTTCTTTAAAAAAAAAGATATTGCATTGAAGAAATTAGATACAAAACATATATTTAGTACACAAAATGTCAAATTTACTATTCATAGATTATTTGGTCATCTAAGGTATGCCTTCTATTATCAATACAAAATTAAATATACTTTTTCACTTGAATTTTACAGCTATTAAATTATTATAGATATAACCCCCACAAAAACGTAATCATACCTACCCATTTAATACTTCAACTCACTCAACATATCAATCACTCTCAATCATACTGCTCTCATACTAAATCCAAATCCCATGAATTATTCCAATCACTCAAGTACCAACTAGCTGCCCCTCTTTGAGGTTAATTTGGCTAACCAACAGTAGTATTCTGAAGCATCAGGATCTATTATAATACATGCTTAACTCTTAAAAACAATACCTTCGATGTTGTACACTTTAATACATAGCAATTTCTATTCACAAAATAGAACTCATTACAACACATATAGCCCTCTCAATTTAAATGCAGTTGCAGTGGTTTGTTAATCCTTAATCCATCTCACAATAGCGCTGACGCCCATTTCGGTATGACCCAAAAATATGAACCACCTTTATCAGTGTGCTCAACACCCAAACAAGGTAGTGTCAGGGGTTTCTACCAGAAACCAACATGTCCATAAACAAAATAACAATACATTCTGAAACAAGAACAAAAGGATCAAGTTAAAAAAAAAAATAGATATATTTTTTTATAAATGCCCACGCGGGATCAAAGCATTATTTTTCTGATAACCACCCTCACCCAACAACAGTGAACATGCTAAGTCAAGTTAACCTGTTGTCCTGACATAAACATGCATAAGAATACAGCTAACCAACCATACCTGATCAAATGCCCAGAGAGAGTAAATTAAAAATAATTAAATTTGCCCAAAAGTGAGGAAAGAATGACAGACAGCCACAAGTGCAACATGCTCCATTAGATGTTTGTGGAGTCCACCTACATTCAAATATGTTAGCCACTTACTGTTGTCAAAATGTAAGAGCCACCACAGGTTTATGCAGAAGAAAGAATTGAAATGCCTCAAAGAAAACCACCATTTGTTGGAATATTGCAAAAGGACCCCAGGTACTAAAGGATGTCCCTAAGGAAAAGACACAATCAATCCCTGAAAGTGTTTATCCAGCTTCTGAGGATCCAAACCAAAACAGTAACCCACTGATAAGTTGCGAGCAGCATCTAATCTTCCAGGTTCAATAAAAAAAGAAATGGCACAAAGCTCCATGAAGTCCCATAGCATACTTACTTTTGTAATGATTTTGGACCGTCACAGGATTGAGAAACTGATCGCACCACTAATAACTCCCACCAGTGTGTGAACACAGTTGCCAAACATTTGTGGGAGCCAAAAGAGGTACTTCCTATGAAAGAAAGAAACACAGAAACATACATAATGAAAACATAACCTCATAAATCAATAAGCAGCTTCCCAAGACCTAGTAGAAGAACCGTATGGTGAAAAATAAAGGTGGAAACTAAGGCCCATATTTATACTTTTTTTAGGGCCGCATTTTCGCCGCTTTTTGATGCAAAAGCGGCGCAAATGCGGCCCTAAAAAAAATAAAATATGAGCCTAAGAGAGTTTTCCTGTTGCTTGTCTATCCACATGGCCTAATATGAGATTTCCTAATGAGAAGAAGAGGTACCCGAAATGGATTACCCATTACACTTCTATTTTGTAAGTTTGCACAGCTTTTGCGTAAAAAAGCGGCGCAAATGCGGCGCAAAAAAAAGTATAAATCTGGGCCTAAGAGAGTTTCCCTGTTGATTGTCGAGCCACATGGCCTAATATGAGAGTTCATAATAAGAAGAAGAGGTACCCGAAATGGATTACTAAAATATGTATCGCAATCCAGAGAGTATTCAAAAGGGACCTGAAGGGTCCATTATGCAAATGAACCACATAACCAAGTGGGTGACTACAGCTGTTTGCGCATACACAGGATATGTACACCTGGTCATAAATTTAATATATTACTTGTCTGATGAATATCCTGCGAGACTCAAGTCCATATGCAGCCCTGAACCAAGTAACTTGATCAACGGCCAAGTAAGATGCTGGCAAGAGGCCATCTTTCAGACACATGCCCCAGGAGCAAAAAAGAGAGATAATGTAATGGCATACAGGGCCAGTAAAGGTGGAACAAGTCATGGATGGTGGGTGCCATCCTGTAAAAGATTCCTAGAATATGTATAAACAAAGCTGCTTAAGGACGTGAACAATCACACAAACTAACTGAACATAAACTAAAAAAAAAACAGTAAGGAACATAAGATCAAGAATTATAAAGAGAGAAAAAAAAGTCAAAAAACTGCTGCTACTGGGTCAACATCATGATCTAAACAAACAGGGGGAATTAACAATTCAGGTATAAAAAAAATAAAAAAAAATCTACAGCTAAAGGCCACCAATTGGAAGCCATCTTCAGATAGTAAAACATATAAAGAACAAAAAGTGGGGTCACCGAGCTATCATATATACTATTGGGAAGAAACATAAAAACTAAGAGTACAACTTTGCCTAACAAGAAACCAACATACCCAATCCACAGTTGGGGGGGAAAGAAACAAAGAAAGAACCAGAGAGTATCAATAAAGCAGTGTCAGTAGCTAAGGTCTTGCAAGTACCATTTCCCCAGGGGATAAGTTCATTAAGTCCATGCGTGCCTGAATAAAGGGTGAACATCTAGAAGACTTCACTCTTTTTAGGGATTTTCATCTCATCTTGTCCTTTCACTGTGTTCATCTTCTCCAAAAATATACAACTGAGATCTTGTTCTCTATGTTCCAACTTCTTTCTAATGTTCCACTAGTGGTGCTCCTACTCTATTGTAATGAATGGGTGGTTTTTGTTCCATGAATCATATCCTGAATACACGGCCAATCTCTCCTAAGTAGCCCAATATGCATGGCCAACAGATCAAGTAAACAGCATTTGATGTTCTACAGTTGGTCATGTCGGATAGAATCATTTTCTTTTTACCCCATTGTAACGTGCAGGCCACAATCGCTCCTGCACATGCCTGGCATAATCTATATTTGTGATTACCATGAATAGGGTTTTGGTCAGTGATAGACTTCATCAAAAGATTCCGTAGGATGTGATTATGCTTAAATGCAAACATTGGTCTTGACATTTGTTCAGTGGTAGAATCTTTATTTAGGATGTGCCATTGCAAGTTGACTATCTTTCTGATTTTATGATTTAGGTTTGAGTGCTGCACCAGACATACCAGTTTTTTCATCATTCCTCACTCTTTCTTCGAACATGCTGTGTCCATTATAATATTTGCTCGTTTGTAAGAGCCCCCTACTAAACGTTTAGGATATCCCCCTGCCAGCAACTTCTGTTGTAGTACCTCAGCATTCCTATTGAAGTCCTCCATATTAGCACAGTATCTACAAAACCTTAGAAATTGACTAAATTAAATGCCCTGTTTTTGACATCTTGGATGCTGTTAAAATGCAGGATTGTGTTCCTGGTTATAGGTTTGGAACAGAGTGAGACCTCAATCTTTTGGTTTTTGTGTTGAACCCATATATCGAGGAACTCTATTCTATCCCTACTCATATTGGAGGTGAACCTGAGATTGATTTCACATACATTAATCCAGGTACACAAATCTTTCAATAGTTCTTCTTCACCTATCCAGATAAAAAATATATTATGTTGGATATTCTCATAGATTGGTGCTATTTCATTATAAATGTGTTTTTCATCAAAGAACCCACGTACAGATTTGCCACACTAGGGCATAGGCCATCCCTATGCTGACTTCTTTGGTTTGTCAGTTTGTTTTTACAACAAAACTCAAAAACGTTCTCATTAAGTACTATATTGAGCCAAATTCACCCAATTATTCTCCGGGTAGTATATGGGACCTAAGTAGCTGCTACAGTCAGGCTGACATTACAAACTACATGTCCCAACAAGACCATAATGGAGTGTGTGGTATTGTGTCATAGAACATTGCAGGGCTGAAGAATAAATTAAATGCCGGTGACTGGCCACATGTCTCCTTGAACTACACATATGATTTACATCCAAGAAACCTGACAGGTGGACCCCTTGCACATTGAGGGTTTTTTCTCATTGACTACCCCAGCCACTCCATCTCCAGCTGGTCGAGCAAAGGATGGACTTCAGTTGTTGGTTTCCAATCTGCTCCAGGTGATTATCAATTTGTGCAGTTGAATTTTGAGGGAGAGTCTGATTTGATCATCATCAAGTTTTATAACAATGTGTTGGGCCCTACAGAAGGGGATGTTGTGGATGCCTGGAAATCAGATTTTGATATATTCCTTAGAAAGATTAATACTGAACATCATAATCTATTGGTTGGGGATTTTAATGTTGAGAGATGTTGCCACCCAGCAAAACGGGTCTGTGGTTTTATGAATGTGGGCGGTGGTAGTTTGCATTTCCAACATAGCGGGTATGGAGACTATTTGAATAATACGTTATACAACTATGATTTATTTTTGCTGGAATGAACCAAGAATGTGGGCAGTATACAGACACCCACATTTAGTGGGAGGCGGCAAACACTCTAAAATTTATCATATTTTGATTAGATGGTCACTAGTATTAGGGTTTCAGCAACAGTAGCCAGTGATCATCATAACCCATTAGTCCTCTCTTTCCTAATGTAAGCTAATGGCCCCACAGCCCTCACTAAGATCTCAGAAATTTCTCCAAGACGATCAAATTGAGTCCTTATTAAATGGATGGTAATTGATCCCGAGTACATTTTTCTGCAGTTTGCGACCTTGTTTCAACAGCTTTTGTCCCTTCGCAGGCCTGGGTTGATCACTTGACAAGATTTTTTATCTGGTCTATATTATTACACCAAGCACTTCATAATTGGTTCCATCAAATTTGAACAAGAACCACTGTAATAACTCACCCCCTGTATTCACTGTGGATAAAGCTTCTTGCAGACCCAACCATGATTTTAACATTGGAGAAAGTGGCAATAAAGGCTACCATGCTAGATGCAAGGACAAGGAAAAGATCTGCAAAGGATGAAAAGCAACAAAACAGTGGTAACATGTATGTCTTATACTCTATCAGTAGGTTGTCAATCCTATTTAACCTGGATGACAAACAATCAAAATTGTTCTGTCTTGACTAGACTATGGCTGAGTCACGTACATCAGCTTGTTGCATATCCTAAAGTAAACCAATGGGATCTCACAACAGCTCCATGTGATGAGATGGATCCTCTAAACAATGCACCCTACACTGTATGCTTGTTTGTCAGTTTTATGTAACCTCAAGGAAACAATTTTTAAAACCAGTTTTTATTGCACATAATATCAAAGATTTTATAGCTGCTATGAGTTTTTTGGAATCATCATCACTCACCATGACCCAGCAAATCAACTCAGTCGCAACCTCCTGCTTTCACACATTCTGAATTCTCTGGAAGATCTCCAAGTGGATCCCAATGAACTGCCGCAGAACCATAACCCATGCCCTGGTTACCAGCCGATTTTACTACTGGACCATCCTCTAAGCCAATTCCAACCAGAAGAACCTCAAGAAATTACAGCACATCCAAATTGCTTCCACCAGATTCATCCTGGACATTACCCGCCGCAAACATATCTCAAATTACCTAAGAGACCTCCACTGGCTCGCTAAAGAGAAGATAATTAACTTCAGGCTCCTCGTCCATGCTTAGTAGATGGAAACTGCATGGGTTTGAAGTTTCCCCCATAAAGTAACTGTTTCTGCTGCTCTGTTTTATGGTTATCTGAATTGGGGAAGGAATCTCTGCAAGATACCTGAATTAGTGAGTGCCTGTTTCTTGTAAACTATGTGTACTTTTAAAACATGGTTTGAATTGTTATAATATGTGCTTTTGTGGCCTATGTTGATAACGCAGAAATAAAGTTTTTACTGACTGACCTGGACAGAGTTTTTGAGAGTGCACAGAAATAGTCCCTGATAACAAAAATAATATGCTATTATCAGTGTGGGCATATCGTGACCTGCACCTGCAGTGGAAAAAGCACAGCACTGAAACACATTGAAACTTACAGTCCACCTTCATATGCAGTGAAGAGTTGTGAAATGGGTCCTATTTACCTGGTCAACTTACCACACCTCCTTTATTTTGACAGTGTACTCATTGTGCCTCATGTTTTGGCAATTAGCTAAAATTCATTTTTTATGATCACCAGTTCCTATACCTAAAAAGTAAGCCCAAGCTTAAGACATCTTGTGTCCAGTAAGATCCAATGATCAAATCTAGTGTCTGGGACAAACTGGAGAGCAATGCCATTCCAACAGGCCATTTAGTACCACATGAAACCTTAGTGAGGGTTCTACTGCAGTTATAAAATGTCTTGCTGCAAACTATAACCAAACAATGTTACTTAATAATGCATACTTCAACAGGAATTCTGCCTTGCTGATGAATTGATAATGCTTCTGCTCCATCAGTCTCCACTTAGATTCAACTGGAAGCCAATATCTTAAATTCTTTGGACCCCATGTTTTTTTTACTTTGACAAGTAGATGTCCAATCAGGATGTGGTAACCCTTATCCTATATGGATGATTCTGAATAACAGTGCCATATTTACTCGCTTTAAAAGTGTAATAGAGGTGACTCCACAATTAGGTTCCTCTTTTTATAATGTATTCTCCTCAGAGCTAGAGCAGACGAAATCTTTTGTGAGACAGTGTAATAGTTAAAGTTGTTATGTGTTATGAACCTCAACAACTAAAAACCTTGATTGGGCATGTTAAAGTTGTTGTGGAAGGTAGCGATCTCTGACCCTGCTCCTGCAGACAGGTTGCTTCCCTCCTCTCTGCCGCTAAACCCGGCTGCCACACTTAGCCCAGGTATTCCTTTTACTTTTATCTGGATTAAGTTAAAACGTACTTTTCAGCCTCACCGCCACTGCCGCTGAGTCCCCAAGGCCCGCCCCATCCCTCCACCTAGACTCCCTAGTCAGTTTTCTCCCTCTAGTTTTCCCGCCTCACAGCCCCGCTCTCCTGCCCCCGCTCCCTCATTGGTCCAACCCTCCCACCTCCCAGCTGCCACTCCCTCCCACCTCCCCTGTTCTGCCAGCCGCAGCACAGAGAAGGTAACAACCTCTGACCCTGGTCCTGCAGGCAGGTCGTTTCCCTCCTCTCTGCCGCTAAACCCGGCTGCCACACTTAGCCTAGTTATTCCTTTCACTTTTATCTGGATTAAGTTAAAACTTACTTTTCAGCCTCGCCGCCACTGCCGCTAAGTCCCTGCCCCCTCCCTCCAACTAGACTCCCCAGTCCATTTTCTCCCTCTAGTTTTCCTGCCTCACAGCCCCGCTCTCCCGCCCCCCTGCTCCCTCATTGGTCCAGCCCTCCCACCTCCCAGCTGCCACTCCCTCCCACCTCCACACTTATGCCGGCCGCAGTGCAGAGAAGGTAGCGACCTCTGACCCTGCTCCTGCAGGCAGGTCGTTTCCCTCCTCTCTGCTGCTAAACCCAGCTGCCACACTTAGCCCAGGTTTTCCTTTCACTTTTACCTGGATTAAGTTAAAACTTACTTTTCAGCCTCGCCGCCACTGCTGCTGAGTACCCGTGACCCCGCCCCCCTCCCTCCACCTAGATTCCCAAGTCTGTTTTCTCCCTCTAGTTTTCCCGCCTCACAGCCCCGCTCTCCCACCCCCGCTCCCTCATTGGTCCAACCCTCCCACCTCCCAGCTGCCACTCCCTCCCACCTCCCATCTTATGCCGGCCGCAGCGCAGACGCGCTGCGCGTGCCAAAGGCAAGCCTGTCTGCGCACGTCCGTGCCAAGACCGCGCCCAGCACCAGACCCCCCTAGCCAGCACGCCCCCTGTACCACCAATCTCCACTACAATACCTACGACCTCCACGCCCTCAATCCAGGACGCTCCTCCCACTGCTTCAAGTCCAACCTGACACGCACCAAAGGACCCTTCTCCTGCAAAACCTGCAATTTGTCCTGCAACCTAACCTCCAAACTCCAACTCAAGGCCTCAGACTGCCGCCTAAGATGCATCCTGCTCAACACTCGCTCCGTCCACAAGCATACAATCGAACTCTGGGACCTACTGACCACATCCTCGCCCGACGTCGCATTCCTCACCAAAACCTGGATGAATTCGGCCTCGGAACCAGACATAGCCATAGCCATACCAGAAAACTACAAGATCACCAGAAGAGACCGCAACAACAAACCTGGAGGAGGAATCGTCATAGTCCACAAAAACACCATAAGTGTCTCCACGAGCTGCCACGACACCATCATATCCGCCGAGCACCTCCACTTCAAAATCCACATCAACGCCGACACCACCCTCAGAGGGACACTGGTTTATAGACCCTCAGGCCCCAGACTGCAGTTCTGCGATGAACGGACTACATCCTTCTCGGCGACCTGAACTTCCACTTAAAAAACAACAATGACACCAACACCACCAACCCAATCGCCAACCTCGGACTCAAGCAACTCGTCACGTCACCCACCCACACCGCAGGACACACACTCAGCCCCATCTTCTCAGCCAGCAATCACGTCTCTTTCAGCGACACCACCGAACTCCTATGGACCAACCTTCGCTGCATCCATTTCTCCTTTCTGAAGCCGGTCACTCACCACCTCGTCAATAAATCCCCCGCTGCCACTGGAACGGAATCTCTACAGAACAGCTGATCTCCACCCTCACCCAGCCCCCCTCCCCAGGACCCGGGACCCCAGCACAGTGGCCACCTACCTGCACAATTGGCTAGAAGACTGCGCCAACACCCTTGCACCACTCAAACAACCCTCAGACTCCCACCAAAGACCCAAGGCCAGTTGGTTCACCCCCGACCTGCAGGCCTCCAAACGGGAGTGTCGAAAAATGGAGAAGACCTGGCGCCTAGCACCCACCAAATCCAACCACACTGCCCTCAAAACCGCCACCTGCAAACATCACCAGCTGATCCACACGACCAAAAGAACCAACTACAACCCTCGCCATCACAAGATCTCTGCAACTCCCTCACCACTGACTTCCGTCGAAAGATCGAAGACATCCACAACAGCTTCAAACCTCAGACCCCTCAGACAACCACAGACACCCAAGAACCAGACGCATCAAACAACACCATCTCTCTATGCTCCTGGGCCCACGTCAACAATGAAGACACCATCAACACCATGGCCTCCATCCACTCCATCTCCCCCTTGACCCCTGCCCGCACCAGATTTTCAAAAGAGCCAGCAACATCATCTCACCCCCCCCCCCAAAATTTATCTTTTAGTGAAGTTGGTTTTTAGATTGTGTGTTTGAAAATGCCACTTTAAGAAAGTAGGCATTTTCTTGCATAACCCCTTCGCTGACAGGCCTTTTCACCCTCAGGTGCCAGGCAATTTTTTGGCTATTTGGGGCAGTTTGCGCTTGGGCCCTCATAACCTTTTGTCCACATCAGCTACCTATGCCAAATTTGCAGCATCCTAGGGATTCTAGAGGTGCCCAGAGTTTGTGGGTTCCCCTGAAAGAGATCAAGAAATTAGCCAAAATACAGCAAACATTTCATTTTTTTTTTAAAAAGGCTACAGAAGAAGGCTTGTGTCTTTTTCCCTGAAAATGGCATCAACAACATGTTTGCAGAGCTAAAATCACCATCTTCCCAGCTTTCAGGAACAGGCATACTTGAATCAGAAAACCACATTTTTCAACACAATCATGGCATTTTGCTGGGACTTTCTCCATTTTTACAATTTCTTTGTGCTTTTAGCCTCCTTCCAGTTAGTGACAGAAATAGGAAACCAATGCTGGATCCTGGAAAGCTAAACATTTCTAAAAAGTAGACAAAATTTTGAATTCACCAAGGGGTCATTTGTGTAGATCCTACAAGGTCTTCCTACAGAAAAAAACAGCTGAAATTGAGATGAAAAAAACCCAGCCATTTTTCTCCACGTTTTACTCTGTAACTTTTTCCTGCGATGTCAGATTTTTTAAAGCAATATACTGTTATGTCTGCTAGACTCTTCTGGTTGCGGGATATTTAGGGCTTGTAGGTTCATCAAGAACCCTAGTTACCCTGAGCCAGTAAATGAGCTGCACTTTCCAATAGGTTTTCATTGTACTGTATAGCGGGTATTCAGCAATTCATTTGGTGAAATATAAAGACTGAAAAATAGGTATCAAGGAAACCTTTGTATTTCCAAAATGGGCACAAGATAAATTGTCGAGAAGCAGTGATTATTTGCACATCTCTGAATTCCGGGGTGCCCGTACTAGCATGTGAATTATAGGGCATTTCTCAAATAGATGTCTTTTTATACACTGTCTTACATTTGGAAGGAAAAAATGTAGAGAAAGACAATGGGCAATAATACTTGTTCTTCTATTCAGTGTTCCCTCAGGAATCCCTATAAAAATGGTACCTCACTTGTGTGGGTAGGCCGAATGGCCGCAACAGGAAACGCAACATGGACACATTACATTTTTACATTGAATTCAGACGTGTTTTTTGCAAAGTGACCAGCTGTGGTTGTTGGCCTTTAGCTCAGCCGGCACCTAAGGAAACCTAACGAACCTGTACATTTAAAAAAACTAAGCATGTAGGGGAATCGAGGATGGTGTGACTTGTGGGGCTCTCACCAGGTTCTGTTACCAAGAATCCTTTGCAAACCTCAAAATTAGGCAAAAAACTATTTTTCCTCACATTTCGGTGATAGAAATTTCTGGAATCTGAGAGGAGCTCCAAATTTCCTTCCAAGCAGCATTTCCCAATACAAATGATACCTCACTTGTGTGGGTAGGCATAGTGCCTGTGACAGGAAATACCCCCAAAACACAACTTGGACACATCACATTTTCTGTCTGACCTGTTTTTGCAAAGTGCCTAGCTGTGGATTTTCACCTGTAGCTCAGCTGGCAACTAGGGAAACCTAGCAAACCTGTACATTTTTTTAAAACTAGACAACTAGGAAAATCCAGGATGGGGTAACTTGTGGGTCTCCTACAAGGTTCTGTTACCCAGAATCATTTGCAAACCTCAAACTTTGGCAAAAAAAGCAATTTTTCCTCACATTTCGGTGCCTAAAAGTTCTGGAATCTGAGCGGGACCACAAACTTCCTTCTACCCAGCACTTCCCTTATCTCTCGGTAAAATGGTGCCTCACTTGTGTGGGTAAGCTTGGTGTCCGTGACAGGAAATGCCCCAAAACACGACGTCGACACATCAAAATTAGCAAATGCAAAACTATCTGTTTTTGTGGGGAGGGGAGCACATGCATGTTTGGTCCTTGGCTCAGCAATTTCACTGACCGGCTCAGTGCACTGCTCTGTCTCCGGAGGCTCCACCTTGCAAGTAGAGCCCTTTCCCTGGCTCCTCTGAACACCTGACCTCTGTCAGGAGTTCAAGGCACTCCTCCAACCACAGGCTTCTGCCTGTTCCTCATCCCTGGTGTCCAGTGGGAGAGCTCTGCTTTCCTACTAGGTTACCTTCTGCCTCTCTCCTCCATTTCTCCTCTTTTCTCTGCTGTGCTCTTTGTTCTGCTTCACTTCTGTCCCTTTGTGCTCCTTTTGTTTCGCACTACACTCTTCCTAGTTTTTCTGTCACTCCGTGCTCTCTCTCTCACTTTCGCTCTCCCCTCTCTCTCTCCCCCACCGCTGCTGCCCCTGCGGCCCTGCCCCCTCCTCTCTCTTGCGCTGCATGCCAGCTCCTGCTGCCATTGTGCACTCGCCCCCTTTTTTGCAGCCCCTGCACCCTTTTTGTGCTGTTTGTCACCCCTGCTCCCACCTCCCAGCTGGCCTTTCATCCCCCCACCTCCCTACTTAAGGGTGGCCGCTGGTGCGCCAAAGGGAAGCCCGTCTGTGCCCATCTGCGCCTGTACCACACCGAGCACCAGAACTTCTGGCTCCCGTCTCCCCCACAGCTGCCACGCACGTCTTCACTACGACGTGTCACCCTCCACACCCTCAACACCGGCCGATCTCTCGCCTGCCTTCAAGACTCCCCGCAAACCACCTGCGGAGCCCCCAATCTGGATTCAGCAGGAACCACAGTGCCAAAACCACCGCCATCGACGACACCAGAACCATACTGGACAATGGCGAAGCCACGGCCCTCATCCTCCTGGACCTCTCGGCCGTGTTCGACAGCGTCTGCCACCACACCCTATGCTCACACCTCAGCAATTGAGGATATTGTGACTTGCAGAAGCCAGAGAGTCCGCCTCCCCCCATTCTGCTCGGAGGCCATTGAAATCATCTGCGGCGTACCTCAGGGTTAATCTCTAAGGCCAACCCTCTTCATCGTCTACATGGTCCCGCTCGCTAACATTGCCTGATCCCACAACCTCAACATCATCTCATACGCCGACGACTCCCAGCTGATACTCTCCCTCATCAAGGACTCCGCCAAGACCAACCTCCATGAAGGAATGAAGGCAATCGCCGAATGGATGAGGAGCAGCCGCCTCAAACTCAATTACGACAAGGTGGAAGTCCTCATCTTTGGCTCCACCCCCTCTGCATGGGATGACTCCTGGTGGCATGCCACTCTCAGAGCCGCTCCGACTCCCACCGACACGCATGCAAGCGAGGATTCATCTTGGACTCCTCATTATCCATGACCAAGCAAGTCAACGCCATCTCCTTCTCCAGCTTCAACACCCTCTGCACACTCCGAAAGATCTACAAATGGATACCCACCAAAACCAGAAGAACAGTCACCCAAGCCCTCGTAAGCCACAAAATGGACTACGGCAATGCCCTCTACGCAGGAACCACAGCCAAACTCCAGAAGAAGCTGCAACGCATCCAAAATGCCTCTGCATGCCTCATCCTGGACATCCCCTGCCACTGCCACATCACAGACCACCTGAGAAACTTGCACTGGCTCCCAGTCGACAAGAGAATCACCCTCAGACTCCTCACCCATGCTCACAAAGCACTGCTCAACACCGGACCAGAATGCCTCAACAGATGGCTCTCCTTCTACACCCTGACCCGCCACCTCTGCTCTGCTGACCTCGCCCTTGCAACAGTCCCACGTGTTTGCAGAATTTCAACTGCCGGTAGATCATTCTCGCACCTCACCCCCAAAACATGGAACACTCTTCCCACCCACCTGCACCAGACCAAAGATCTCCTTACCTTCAGGAAACTTCTCAAGACCTGGCTGTTCGAGCAGTAGCAGCACCTCCTTCCCCCCTTCTTACCCCCTCCTCACCCCCTCCTCAACACCTTGAGACCCTCACGGTGAGTAGTGCGCTTTACAAATCCCTGATTGATTTATTGAGCAGCCATCTAGGCAAACCTACCAAACCTAAACATTTCTAAAAAAATAGACACCTGAGGGACTATAGGGAGGTGTGACTTGCATGGATCTCGCAGTGTCCTCAGCAAACCTCAAATTTAGCTAAAAAAACGATTTCTGTGTGTTTCCCACATTTCTTTCACAGGACTGCCACACATCTCCTACTACCCAATGTTCCTCTCAGTCTCCCGATAAAAATGATACCTCACTTGTATAGGTGGGCCAAGTGAGAGTGACAGGGAATAGCCAAAAACATGTTGAAATTAACGGGGAACCAAAGCGGGTCAAAAGGGCAGTTTGGAAAAAAAAAAATGTAGGCTGACAAGTGAGGCAGAATTTTTATTGGCATAGATGCAACAATGCTGGGTGGTAGGAATTTTGTGGATTCCTGCGTATTCCGGAAGGTTCCGTTAGTAAAACGTGGGGAAAATGAGTGACTTCAAGCAAAGTTGGAGGTTTGTAGGGCATTGTGGGTAGGAAAATGATGTGGGGTGCATGTGAAGCACTCCGCCCTGGACTCAACCCGATGTTTAGTTTTTAGATGTGTCTAGATCTCGTAGATTTTTCTACATGGCAGCGTCCCAAAGTCCGAAAAGTGCAGCCCTCACCATTCCAAGTGCAACAATTTTGAGAGTTGGACAGGCTCTCATGGCCCAAAATGTAAAACCAAAACCCAAAATAATCAAACGTCCTCCTGCTTGCAGTGGGATAAGATGTTATAGTGTGCAGGGGGAGAGCTCAAAGTATGTTACCCCCTTCAGTTGGGGTGGAGGCATAACCATGCACATACTGGTTGGTAGCCACCACTCCACTATTGTTTTTTAATTCCCAGGCATGTAGTAGGCTTTCTGTCTCCCCTGGGAAGAGGATCAGGGCTTTTTGCCCCATCTGCCCACCAGTGGGCAGAACAACTTTGTTCCTATTTATTTGGGGTGTGGTTATGGTCACACCCCCACCCTTTAAAAAAATATATATATATATATTCCCTGGTCTCCGGTGGGCTTTCTGCTTCCCTTGGAGCAGATCAGCCTTATAAAAATAGGCCGATCTGCCGCCAATGGGGGCAGAAATTGCCAACAGTAATGTGTCCCCATGGGGAGCGACCCTTGCCCAAGGGGCTGCCTCCCCAAACAAAACGCACACCAATCCCTGGTGCCTAAGTGGTTTCTGCCCCCTCGGGAGCAGATGGGCCGATCTGCCTCCAAGGGGGGCATAAATAGCCTAAAATAAATTTGACCCCCAGGGGAGCGACCCTTGCCTAAGAGCTTGCTCCCCATCTGTAAAAAATAAAAATAAATCCCTGGTCCCTAGTGGTTTCTGCCACCTTTGGGGAAGATTGGTAAAAAAAAAAAAAAATAGGCCTATCTGCCCCCAAGGTGGGCAGAAATGGCCTAAAATAAAATTTCCCACAGGGGAGCAACCCTTCCATAAGGGGTTGCTCTTCATCTATAAAAAAAAATAAAAAATTAAAATCCCTGGTGCATAGTGGTTTCTGCCATCCTTAGGGGCACATCAACCTAATTAAAATAGGCTTATCGGCCCCCAAGGGGGGCAGAAATGGCCTAAAATAAAGTTGGCCCCCAGGGGAGCGACATTTGCTTAAGGGGTCGCGCCCCTCCTGTGAAAAAACAAAACAAATGTATCCCTGGTGTCTAGTGTTTTCTGCCTCCCTTGGGGGCAGATGAGCCTAATTAAAAAAAGCCAATCTGCCCCCAAGGGGGGCAGAAATTACCTAAAATTATTTTGCCCCCCCCTGGGGAGTGACCCATGCCTAAGGGGTCGCTCCCCTCAATAACAAAACATTTTAAAAATCCCTGGTGTCTAGTGGTCAGTCCTGCAGCCCGATCCCTATGCTATCGGTCTGCAGGAATGCTCGGAGAGACATGAAAAGGAAAGGAAAAGCCTTCCTTTTCATGCCACCATGACCTTCCCTGCCCCCATACTGAGGAGAAACTAATCTGTTTCTCCTCTGATGAAGGTGACCTCTGATGACCGATGGTTGGGGGCAGGGTGGAAGAGAGCGCTCCTGCCATGGGCCAGTGCCAGGACATAATGGTTACGTCCTCGGCACAGGAGCACTGTGCCGTGGGACGTAACCATTACGTCCCTGGCACAGAAGGGGTTAAGCAAAACCAATACACAAAGATACATAAACATGCATTCATCAGTCAAATACAAACATGATGAAAGATTTCATTTAATTCCCAACACATATATAAATATTTTCTTTTCTCATTTGAAAGGTTGAAGATTTTTTTAATTCGACTGATGCCAACCTTCCTCCCTACTTTATTCTGTTTCATTCACTTGTACTGCTCCCACATATCAGTGTGAGAACACCAACTTCATTTTTAGCTTCCAAATTAACATTCCATCACATTCATAGAACTTTTTTAAAATTTTCAATTTTCAATTTTGGTTATTTTTTATATATACTTTATTAATCTGTTAATATAATTGAATTTATTAAGCACTCCTGGACCTTTTGAGTAGGGGCTCACATACTTGTAATTCATGCCCTAACGTAACTAAAACTCACACCTCCATAGTGTGCAGTTTTGTCGTAAACGATGTCACTGCACATGTTGCAGTGATATTCTTAATGAGGTCATAGAACACATCCTGAGTGATGCAATCTGTGGAGTAAATAGCAGTGCATGGCTAGGGCGCGAGTTACAGTTTCTTCAGGGCACAAGTTATAGATACTTGAGACAGCTATTTTTTGGAATATCAGTGACTTTGTATGAATAAAACAGGAATTCATAAATAACATCCTCATCTAACTATAAAGTCACTTCAACCTTTGTGTTTTTTCCATGAATTTCTAGGGTTTATTTTAATTTTAAGTGATAGTATATTACCATATGTAAAGCCAACATCCTTAACCATGTGTAAGTCCATGCATGGCGAGGGGTTGGCCTGCAGCTAACTATTTGCAGAAAATAAAGTCCCACCTGCTTCCCAGGGGCAGACAGCTCCCTGCCGGGAGAGGGGATTGTGCAGCTCCCTGTTCCCAAGCCACTATTGGCACAAGGGCCACAGGGAAAAAAAACATTTATATTAGAGAAGATGACACAGTGCCCCCCAGCCCCAAGCCTCAATGGACCCTGAGGACCCCATTCCCCAGGGCAAAAAACTAATAATAGGAAAGGGGAAATGTGCCCCCCCACCTCGAGCCTTAAGAGACACAGAGGACCCCATGCCCTGGAGCAAAACTTATTTATATTAGGTAAGGAGGGCACACACCACCCTAAGCAATAATGGGCCCCAAGGACCACGTTCCCTGGAGCCATAAATTAACTCTATGGGATAGGACACATGGCCCCTGTCCTAGCCTTAAGGAGCCCCTGGTGCCCCATCCCCCTTGGCTAACCACGAATAAGATGAAAAGGTGCATGTGAACCCCCTCCTAGTCTTATTAGGCACCAGAGACCACATCCCCTGGGACTCAATTGCATAAAAAAGAGGAGGGGTGTACAGCCCCCTTCCACTAGCCATCTTGGCCAACAAGATTTGCATTCCCGTGGCAAAAAAAAAAGGGGGAGGAGCTATGAGTTCCCCACCCGGAGCCTCATTATGCCCCGGGGCTCTATCCCCCGAGGACAAAACCAATAAAAATGGGGAGGAGGAAGCGCAGCCCCCCTCCCTGAGCCTTATTATGCTTCAGGGACCCTGTCCCTGGGGCCAAATTCCATAATTAAGTGAATTGGGTTTGCAGTGCCCTCCCCAACCTATATTGAGCCTAGGAACCCCATCCCTGCGGTCACAGATGAGTGCTCCAGTGCCCACCTAGGGCACACACAAACTTCAAGTGGAGGTGGAAGGGGGGAGCCTTAGGGCTCCCACTTCTCCAGCTAGCTCATCCGGTTCCCTGCATTGTGTGAGAGCCAGCATTGCTCCCACCTGGAGGGAGAAATATCTGCTTCCCTGCCTGTAGGATTGTGGGCAAGGAAACAGAAGTCTGCTTCCACCCGGTGATAGCATGTATAAATCTTCAGTCAGCTGGGACCAGACTTGTCTTCACTGCTGCAGGCAGGGAAGGCATGTTTGCCTCCTCCTAGTAGGAGACTCAAAAATGCTCCTGTCAGGTGAGAGCAAACATAAGTTTCTCTGCCAACGCCAATGCAAGCAGTGAATCTACTCTGTCTCAGAGGGGATGTTCTCCGAAACAGAGTTATTGAGCCATCTCTAGAGAATGGGGTCCAATATTGTTTGCTCAGTGTCTGTACAGCTGACAGTCCTGGATTTTCAAAATGCTTCATGAGTGAAGATTCAGGTTACAATGTGTAGTCAATGGAGTCCTGAGACTTCTTGAGATATTCAGTAATGGGTTTCTGTGCTTTTTTGCTATTGTTTTTACAAATAAGTGCTTCCCCGAGTGACTACAAAGACTTGTCAGTTTTTTGCTGTATGGTATGCATTTGAAATAATCTAGGAAGTAGATGTTCTATACAAGTGTCCTCATTGCTGTAATTGCATCTTATTCTGCATACTTGACTGTAGACATTAAGGCCCGTATTTACAAGCATCCTGCGCTGCTGGTGCGTCACTTTTAGTGACACAACGGCAGCACAGGCTGCTGACTCATATCTACAAAACCACGCAAACCCACTCTCCGTGGCTTTTCATGGCCTTACAGATACAGAGTGAGGCAACACAGTGCAAATCACTGCATTGTCTTATTTTGCATCAGAGAGGCATTTCCATGGGTGTTGCGTGGGTGTTTCCACACAACATCCATGGATTTTGATGCATTCCCAAATTTACAAGGTTTTGTAAGCCTGGGAATGCATCAAAAGATTATGCCTCCCCAGGGCTGATGAGAGAGTGATGCAGTAGGGAGAATTATCTTTATTTTTCCCCATTTTTATCTCTTTCAATGTTTGATGCATTCTGCAGCACACATAGAAGGAGGAAAAAGAAACCATTGATTGTTTTTGAGTAGGAAGGTGTCCCTTCCTGCACAAAAACGATCACCCCATAAGACAGGCACCCTTGCACCATCATGGAAGGGTGCCTGCCCTGGTGCATGGAGTAATTTGTGGGCCAGCAACTTGGGAGGACAGAAATCCAGCATATCTTGTAGATATGGCACATTTCTGCCCCTTCCTGGTGGCGCAGGGTGGCACAGCAAGGCACTTGGTGCCCCCCTGCACCACGGGGCCTTGTAAATATGGCCCTTTGTGTGTTGTGGGTGACATGAAGTCCAGTTTGAATACAAATGTACATCTGTAGGCTTGTGGTACAGATCAGTTACAGCTGTCTCTTTATAAACAGTGAGTACACATTCAGAAAAGGGAGACAATGCATCTGTTTAGTATTGCCACTGATGAATTTGATGGGAGGCTTGATAAATATGTCATCAATGTATCTAACCTGTGGTTTGATGTTAGTAGTAGCAGATGCAGGGGCCTCAAGTTTGCCCATGAAGATATTTGAATAGGCTAAAGTCACCTGAGTACCCATGGAAGTCCCTACATCTGTTTACAATTGAAGGTACAATTGCTGAACTTGAGGATAACTCCTGCAAAGTTGGTAAGCACTTTGGTTGATGGCTTTTCAGAGTTATTTTTTAACAGTTTTAGGTGATGCCATAAGACTATTCTCATGTAAACGTTTGGGGTATAATGATGTAACAGCAAATGTAGCCAGTCATCGTCAAATGTATGGGATTAATCAAATTTTTCAATAAGCTGAAGAAAATGGCTGGTATCTTTAACAAGTGATGGGGGTTTCTGGAGAATGGGATAGAAGTCAACAGATACAGATAGTTTCCCAGTAGATGTATCATTGCCAGAAATGATAGGACATCCAGGATTGTTCATTTTGTGAATTTGGGAAGCATATAAAATCTCACAGGTCTTGGTTTAGGATGAACAAGTACGTCTGCTCTTGTTTGATCAATGGGGTTTAAGCTTTTATTTTATACAGCCATATTCTTAATTGCTATGTTCAAGTGTTATGTGGGATGTGTTTCTAGATGTTTGTATCTATTAGTTGTCTCATTCCCTCCTTAACATAATCACTTACTTTCATGGCAAACACTGCATCAACATTGCCTACTAGTTCTATATTGACATCCATTTTATGTTGAAGGTGGGAAGAGATTTACTTTTTTCTCTGGTAATGTTATAAAAGAACCTTGTAGGTGTTGATTCATGGGGAGTTTGTTGATGGATGAAATGTACATATCTAGAACAGGATTTGTTCCACATTGGTGAGTCAATGATTTGGAATGGCAGAACTTCTTAAATTGACCTGGAAGATAGCTTGGCAGATCAACATCAGAATTGCTGTTAAAATATTTTGAAAGTCTGCATCTTCTCTCAAAGGTTTTTAGGTCTCTTATCATGTTGGCAATGTTATGGTCCTTAAGGCACAGGACATTAATCCTTTCACCTGGTGATAAGAGCCCTCCAGTTAAGTCAATAACTGTGTCTTATGTTTGTATTTGGCTGTTGCTATGGAGTCTATTTTGTCTTCTAAACCTTACATTTTTTATGTTGTATACTCATGAGACTTACATTGGCAAAATATTCTCCATAAGATTTATAAAGTGGTGAGGTATGAGAAGAGATATGGATGTAATCTTAACATGTCTGTTTTCAGTTTTGCCGATTTTGAGGCTGATTACGAGTTTGGCAGTCCCATGGCCGTCATGTTGGTTGTGGTGGTCCAACCATCAACAGTCTGGTGGAGCGGACTGCCACATTATGAGTTGTGTCGAGAAAATAGAAAACCACCAGCGGTTCATCACCACTGCCAGGCAGCACAGACTGCTGCAGTCTTCTGGATGTACAAACAGGCTAGTGGAGACCATGTTTCCGCCTGACCTATTACAAGGTTGCACCCCACCAATGTGACTGCAGCAGTCCAACCACCACATAGAAGAAGGTGGAAACAAGCTATTCAAAGGGAGACACTCTCCTGCAGATAGCAACACACATCCAGAGCTACCACAGAGCCATTCCTAAACATCATGCCACTGCTCCTGCTCGCCAAAAGACAATGGATACAACACCAACGTGGATAATACCAACCATAAGTACAAATACCTACATGTATTTTTTAACATGTTTAACAAATTTATATTGCTACCAAATACATTAAGGGGGGATGCCAAGGCCAGCAGCTACACCTATCATTCCAGATACACATTATCACATACTACAATACAAACACATACACATTCACAACACACACATTTTAGTCAGCACACATACTGCATGACAATATCACACATATGCATGGCTACACAATACAGGCTCAGGGACACTGAAGGGCACACAACATACAAACACACACTGCAACAACAACACAGCTAATGCACATATACAAATTCATTCCACAAACTCTCACCCAAATCTGGCCATGGACAGGCAGCACATACAACACACATATATACCCATCTGCCATGACACATACACAACACCACCATCAAAAAACACTGTTATCAACCCACACATCACACACACTCAATTGAATATCAGGGCCAAGCAATACCAATAGCAATTGCCATGCACAGACACACAAGGGGGAAAGGGCAAGGCAGCAAAGCACATACCACTCACACTCCATGGAACACACCCCTATACCAACCAGCTGCAAGGGGCAGACACCTAAATGAACACATGTACTCTCAAATGCAAAGCTAACTACCACGACTCAACATACTCCAGGTCTGCACTGACCAAACTCAAGAACAGACACACCAGATGTAGACAATAGCCACATCACGAAACAAGTCATTCACCACAGATGCCTACATCACACAACGCAAAAAGATATACAAACCACTACAAACACAACACAATGACATGACACCAACATTACAGCAACACACATATATACATCACACAACACACACCCTTCCCTTGGGTGACAACAGCACTGCACCCAAACTCACATACTTCCAAAAGTATTATATGGAGCAGCAAGCAGGCCAAACACACACAACTACAGACACAACTAATGTCACCCAAGGACAACAGAAAGCTAGGGCAGGAAATGTAGGACAAAGGTGTATCCAAAACGCCAACAACTGGTTGGATTTATTCAAGATACTGTTTTGTAGTCTAAGGTCATAGGCCAGTCCAAAAATGTCTGCCCAAAAGGCACAGTGTTGGGCCCCTACTTGACCCCGAACTGCCATGTAACCTCCGCAGGTAGGAGCATCAAGGGGCAGGCAGGCACCTCAGGGATTATGAGGGGGTGGGGAGGGGAGGGTTGGGTTTGGGTTTGGGCTTTAGAGTGGGAGTTGGGTTTGGGCTTGGGAGGGGGTAACCTTCTTGGGAAGGGTTGACTTCTCCTTGGTGGGGGAGGGGCATGGGTGTTTGCAGGGGGGCATAGAAGGCCTTGGAGGTGGAAGGGATGGCCTTGGGGAGGGAAAAAGACATTTTGGGGGTGGTACGGGGTGGGAAGAACAATGGGAAGGTCAAGCTCACATAGGAAAAATGTATTTTACACACAATGACAGTCATCAGAAGCGGGTCCGAATTTGGACGTTGAGGAAGTGCTTGTCTGTTGTGTAGGGATGGATGTTTTGGGTACATGTATGTGGGAGGTGTGCTTGCTTGTGGTGAGTGTCTGTTGGGTGGGTGAATGAGGGTCTTTCTATGTTTGGAGCTGGGGGATGCCGTGGTGTGTGGGTGGGTGGGTGTCTGTTGGGGTGGTGACCGCAGGTATGGTAGATGTGCAGCATGTAGCTGTGTTTGTGGTTGTGGTCTCTGCAGGTATGGTGACTGGGGTGGATGTCTGAGGGTCTGCTGGGGTGATGTCTGTGGATATGAGAGGTATGGCAGATGCCTCAGTGACTGGTGATACATGCCTGAGGTATGGCATACATTCTGTGTGTGATGCTGGGGGTAAGGGAATGTCCTTGGAAGTCATGACTGTTGCTTTGTCTGCCAGTGAATGTTGTTTGTGTGCATGCCAGTGGTATGTCTTGGGGTGCTTATGTTTGTGTGTGCCAACTTTGTCTGATCAGGAGATGCAGTCTGTTTGTGTGCTTTGGGTGGGTCAGGGAAGGGGGATTTAGACTGGGAAGAGGGTCCACAGCCGGAAATTATCTCTGTAGGCCAGAGATTGCATTGTGATTGCCCTCCGGAAACGCATTGCTTTGCTGGATCTGGCCTGTAATTCACAATGGACATCTGACCCACAGAGATCAACCTCAGGAGGTCAATAGCCTCCTCACCGAGGGGAGCAGGGCTAACAGGGGCTGTGGCAGAAGGGCCCACTGTCCTGGGCCAACTGGGTGGGGAGAAATAGGGAGGATGTGATTGAAAGGGGTTGGTGGACAAAGATGGTGCTGGGTTGGCCCCCAAAGGATCCGCTACCACCAGGGAGTGGCCACTGGAGGAGGAATCCGATGATGTAGAGCCAGATTGGGTCTCCTCTATGGCACTCCCCTCAACCTCCAGGCCTCACCGTCCAGGCCACTGGGTCTCTCCTTGTCTGTGGTCTTGTGACCTGAGGACCCATGGACAGATACTTCCCCACTTGGCTCGGCCCTGTCTCCTCACCTGCAAGTGCTGATGCTGACAAAAGAATGTGAAGCAATTGGAAACCATTGTAAGGTACCCTACCAATTACACTCACAAAAAGCCTATGCACACATCTATCTTGCACCAATATGATGTCTCGACAAATAGTGATGTTGGTAAGGAAAAGTAGACAACAATTGTTCAAACATGCCATCCCTGGATTAGATAATGTAGAAACATCCATGTCACAGTAGACACACCCCAACAACATACACCTCCGTAAGTCACACCATTCAAAAATGAGTCAAGGAGGTAGTAGCAAGGTCACCAAGATGTGCACCACATGTGTTGTTTTTACATGGAACAACAATGAAGTCAGGTGCCAAACCTCATGGAGAGATGTCTCCAGAATACCCACTTGAGTGGCCCTGTTGGGCCTAGATATCCCCCACCAATATCTCACAACCATTTCCATGTTTACGTCTGAGTACTGGTATAGTAGACTGTACCATCAGAAAGGAGGGTCACAGACCTTGGAATCACTATCAGTAGGAAACTAAATTATTGTACTATTAGAATTAACATCACTACCCCCACATTAGACTGTGACAAGCATAGCATCTGTCTGTGGGTGAACCCATAACGCCAAACACATGTCATGCAAACATCACTGCAAGTCACTCCATGATGCATCAATACAGTCAGGGCACAACTTCCAAACAACACAGAGGTGCTGTGGACCTACAACCATCATACCACATCAAGGTTACAAATCATCATTAAGTGGATCAAAACCCTGCCCCTACCTGTCATGTCCATCCTAGCTACTGCAGTTACACATGACTTATAGCATACTAAGAGGCATGAATGTTTCTGTGTGACTACATATGATGTTCACATAGTCCTGTCTGGGGCATCACAATAAATGGACAACCACTGCAGATGTATTATTACAACAACAGTACCCCATGAACATATGTAAAGAGTTTTTCAACGTCATCCCATATGCATCGCTAGCACATGCCACACATCTACTGTATATCTATCTATCTATCTATCTATCTATCTATCTATATATATATATATATATATATATATATATATATATATATATATATATATATATACACATATATGTGTATCCTAGTGGGAATGAAGCACATGCAGACACACTGGCACAAGGCATGTTTACTACACTGATGACACATCACCCATGACAATAAAATGCACATTCCCCACATACTAAGGGAAAGTAGCATGCTACAGCTGTCAAGGCTTTACCATGTAAATTATGTCACACATATGATGGACACCCATGCATCACAGACTGCTGTGAGGCACCAGCCCCCAATATACAAAGAAGAAAACTTGCACCTGGTTAGAAGATGTCAACCTACACATATCCCCAGACTCATGGCAGAGGGCAGTGACCCACATCCTACTTACCTTTGGACTGTAACATTTGTCAGGAGTAGTCTGTTGGTGGAAACTAACAACCACTGAGGTAGTTAAAACAGGATATCTGAACACTAAACACAGTCATATCTTCTCCACGCTGGGCATTTCAATAGAGGGTTCCCAATAGTTTAGTCCCAGCTTCAAAAGGGTGAGCACACCAGTTGGAAACACTTGTCCCGTCTACACCAATTTCATCCCAGAAGATATGTGACACATGACACATGCTACTTTGTCAGAAGGAGCAGTGTGTCCCTCACTCAATTACCTGCTAAAGGTTCAATCATGATTTTTCAAGGTACTCATCCCCTGGTGGCCCCTGTGCTGGCCTCAAACACCCATCAAAAGCCAGATAGGCCTCTGACAAAATGGGTGCCATTATAGTATAACTCGGATGCTCTATATGATCTAAGCTTGGTTACCCAGTGTGTCTGCATTCACAGCATAGACCCCAGGAACCTTAAGCAGCAATATCAGGCGGGTCTGTGGTCCCCGCAACTTACTCTGGATAACTCAAATCCAGTAGTAGAAAAAGGTAATAAATGTTTAATTTTTTTAGTTAACTGTTGCTCTCTAGTAGCACATAAACCTGACATACATTTACTCTTAGAACAGACTAAACCTATGATTCTCTGTTTGACTGAAACCTGGCTACATGAGGGCTCAGCCGCTGATGTCGCCCTGGCATTACCCAATGGATATCGAATAAGCAGACTCGATAGAGATGATGCTAGAGGTGGGGGTATTGGGTTAATTCACAGGAATGATCTAAAGGTCAACTCACACCACCTACAGATAACAGGACGTGAAAGTATGTTTTTTTCCATTAGTCTGAACCCTCAATATAAACTATCAGGTGCACTGGCTGACCGCCCTCCGGGTCCCACTGAAAATTTTCTGCAGTCTCTAGCAGAAAATATTGCTGAATTACTTTACTCTAAACATAATTTCAACATTCATACGGAGGAGGCAGATAGCTTGGTATCTAAATCTCTGCTCTCTGACATGAAGGCCCTTAATCTAGTACAACTGATCAAGGGACTGACACATAACAGGGGCCTTACGATCAATCTGGTATTTTCAAATGTCAAAGAACTAACACCCATGCCATCCTACCCTTTAGCATGGTCTGACCATTTTCTGATAAAACTTGAACTAGCCATTTCTAGCCACGGGAAATCGATTCATAATACTCTTTTACCTTCCAGACGTTGGCACAATCTCAAAGCAGATGAGGTCAACACTCTAGAAGGGAGTAAGCCATCCAGTCAAAATAATGTTACAGACCTGTTAAAGTCCTTTAATAAATGGATTACTGGTAGCTTAGATATTCTTCTACCCCTCTCCTCTAAAGGGAGAGGACAATGTAGGCGGAACTCTCCCTGGTTTACCTCAGATCTTCTTCCTCTCAAAAGAGAATGTAGGAAGTGGGAAAGGAGATGGAGAAAGTCATATGATGAAATTTTAAAACATGAATATAAGAAAGCAATTCGGTCCTATCAGACTGAAATAAAAACAGCTCAAACTAGATATTACTCTTCAAAGATTGAGCAGGCAGCCAATTCACCTAAAGAGATCTTTTGTGTCCTCAATGAGATCACCCAGCCATGAGAGGACTTGCCACTCGTGGATGCACCTCAGGAACATGTTAATATTCTTGCATCATATTTTCAACAAAAAGTACTAGACATCTATTCGACTTTTCCCAGTGCCATGAATCAGGTACGGAAGGTACCTGATCAAAAGTCGATGGGTTCCATGATCTTATCAGACCTTTCCTCGATATCTGGAGAAGATGTGAATAGATATCTTTCAACCATTAAATTAGGATCTCCCCTCGACCCAGTCCCTCCCCAGGTGTTATCCTCAGGCACTCCAGTGACGGTTCCTATTATAACTAATCTTATTAATCTTTCAATGGCTTCTGGCCTAGTGCTGGGACAGTGGAAACATGCTATTGTTAAACCACTCCTGAAGAAACCCAATCTTGATCCTGCACTTCTTAGTAACTATAGGCCAATTTCACTGTTGCCGGTCTTGTCTAAGATAGCTGAAAAATATGTCCATACTCAATTATCTCGTTTTTTGGAGGACAAATAACGTCCTACATGACACCCAGATGGGCTTTAGACCACTACATGGTACTGAGACCGTACTGATCGCTGTTACGGAAAAAGCTAGAAGACGCTTTGACGAGGATTTGGAACCAGCCATCATCCTCTTGGAACTCAGCGCCGCTTTCGATACGGTGGATCTTGATACATTAATGGTTAGGATGCAAGAGATTGGAATTTCTGGGCTAGCCTTAAATTGGATCACCTCATTTTTTGTAGATAGGTCATTTCAGGTATTAGACAGATCATATTTCTCAGAACGTAATGTGAATAGATGAGGAGTCCCACAGGGGTCTTCTCTCAGCCCCACTCTATTTAATATTTATATGTTGCCACTCGCAGAAATAGTCAATCCCTTCGGGCTGACCTTGGTGTCCTATGCAATCGACACACAGTTAGTTGTATCTCTTTCAAATAATTCTCGTACTATAGGTTCAGCACTTGGTCCATGCCTCCAAGCTGTGGCGCATGAATGACCAGAAGCAAGTTAAAACTTAATGATAATAAGACGGAGGTGATGATATTTGGACAACAATCAAAGCCCATCCCTAACCCACCAATCACCAATGGCATGGGATTCCTGCCGTCACCTAAAGAATTTATCAAAAGTCTTGTGGTTTGGCTCAATCCACAACTGTCAATGGCCCATCAAACTAATAAAATAGCTGCCACATCCTTTGGCCTCCTTAGGCTTTTAAGGAAGGTTTTTACCGTCCTACCCTTTACAGCCAAAAAGAATCATTATACAGGCATTGATCGGTACTCAAATCGATTATGAAAATGCATTGTTCATTGGCTCACCTGGCTATGTGATTAAAAGGTTGCAGACAGTCCAGAATGCTTCTGCACGTCTGCTGTTGAATATACCTAATCATGAATCTATAAAGGCAGGAATCTCCTCACTACATTGGCTTCCTGTAGCCAAGAGGATACAATTTAAGACACTATGCACAATCGAGGTCCAGAAATGCTGAGGTCCTTAGCCTCATTTTATTCACCTAATAGACCACTCAGATCCTCCTCAGCATATCTGGCAGTGATTCCTAAAATGAAGAAAGCCAGATGGGGTGGAAGATCCTTGGCGTACCAGGGGGCAAAGCTATGGAACTCTCTACCTCTTGGTCTACAAGCAATGAGTCATGAACTATCTTTCCGTAAGGATTAGAAGACTTGGCTATTTAAGGTTTAATGACTAACTTTCTCACTCCTGAGGTTACTGTTTCAGCTTCGGGCAGTTACGCGCTATACAAATACACATAACATAACAGAACATAACAATAGTGGGCACTCCGCCAGCTGTGGAGCCCAAGGTCCGCATCTTTTTGGCAAGAGTTTTCCAAATCCTTTTGTTCTGATAGGCGTTGACCTAATGGATGCAAATAACAAAACAGAATATTATGCCCACATGTGGCATACAAAATGGCTGAGTCACATACACGTCATAGAACCTAGTTAATCACATTCTTTCCTGACCATCCTGTCCACCTGTGGCACATAGTATGCATTTGACTCAAGGACATGACTGCAAACACTCCCCATCAGGGTGCACAATACACACTCCCCAGCTCAGGCCCTGCACTGACCAGGCAGGAACCAGTGATTTTGATGGGACATGAGCTAATCACATGAAATTCACTAAGAACACGATGGAACTCATCTCGCAAAGTAACAGTTGACAGGCAAAGCACACTGCAAACAATGCACGAACATATCCACTACCTCTAAATGTCACCCGCTGCATACAGTCCTGACATGTTACAGCAGGCCTACCTACAGGCTTATAGTGCTTGGACCACATTGAAGGAAGTGACATATTGAGCACACAAAGAGGCAAGCCTTTTCATGTGTGGACATGTGCAGATACAGATGTAGACACCTGCTAGTTCTGGTGGTGGTGATATGTGTGTCACATCAACATTGAGGTACACACAGCCACACATATGTGTTCACAAAACCTATAGTGCTGAAAGAGAAGCCTGGCCCTGCATTGTACATGTCCTGCTTCATAACAATAACTGCAGAGTCCACGATCATTGCACATAACTTAGCGGTGCACTGCCTACATATGTGCATTGTCCAAAATAAATATACGCCTGCACTGGACACATCAGAGCTGGATGAAAGAGACAACAGGGCTGTGGGATTAAGGGATCTGTCAAGGTTATGTAACACACATTGTCAGAGATTATATGAGCACATCAGTCACAGATTATGACCCTGCCCCAATACAGTTCACATAGTAATCAATGGACATGACCTCAAGGAGCTGTATATTGGCAGTGAGGCATGATTTGGCACCATCACATGCTGTCCAGGGATACAGGGAGTGGGCACGGTGTCACACTTCTAGTGGAAAAGGTAATCAATACCAGCCCAGATGTGCAGTTATAGAGTGAGTGATATTACACAGCCCCCCTTCTCTGCAGGCAGAGCAGACATACCTACACAATACACCATATCTGAAAACATCTCATGCATCAAGGTATATCATGCAGCCCACAGTGAATTTACATTGGCTACCTATGTACAGAGTTGAGGGGCATAGTGAGTCATTACTTGGCTTCAGAACAATAGTCCAACAAGGCCATACGTGGCCAGAGATCACTGTGCAAACACAGAAAGAAGTCAAATGGTGGCCAACCAACATATACAACATGCATTCAACCATCCTCCTGTCATGCAACCACATGTGACTACCCACTACAGACATCTTGTGACAAGATTATGCTGGGGAAGGCTGTCATAACACCTCACCTAGCCATGTGTATCAAACACAAATTGGCTAAGGCAACACTCAATCTATACCATAACATTGTCTCAGGACTACAAACCTGTCACTTGACATAGATACATACCCATTGACTCAACCATAAGTGCACACTTATAGCACCTACGGGGCTTTGCAGACACATTCAAACAAAATAGTTTTAAGCTTAGGATGACTAAATATATTATAAGTAGGGGTACAGAGAAAAGAGTCCACATGGTGCACATACCTACTCCTCTGGTGCACCATAGAGCTGTCCATATAGGGGTAGGATCTGCTCCTCCAGCTTCTCTAGCTCTTCCAGTGAGAAGCCAAGGGCCCTATTACCTGTAGGACGTGGCATGCCAGTACACAGCAGCTCAGGTCGTAGAGGTCTTCCTAGCAGCAGTGGTAGGAGTCAAGTGAGAGAATCAGTAGAAAATAGTTGTCAGATCTGCCACCTATGCAACAGTCACCACCAGCAGACACTGCCAGTAGCCCTAGATGGCCACGGGCAGCAATGTTATACTATGGCAGTGTCTGCCACGGTAGCATCCGCCTACTGCCATGATGACGTCTGCCGGCAGTCATGGATGGTTCCTAATGTCCAGTGGAGTAGGTGACGGCTGCCATTTTAGAGGTATACACTACAATTAAACAATACATTTTGATGTGTCATAAGTATTAAAATTAAAACCTATCAAATATTGAGTATTGACCTTGTCCTGCCATGTAGGTCAATTGTTTCTGTCATAATGTAGGTATTTGATCATGCTGATGTGACAATGGGGGTCATTCTGACCAGGGTTTTCCGCTGCCCAAATGAATCCTCCATGGCGGCGCAGCTCGCTGCGCCGCCATGGAGGATTCTGACACCCCATACCGCCATCCTGTTCCTGGCGGTTCGCCCGCCAGGAACAGGATGGCGGTATGGGGTGTCGTGGGGCCCCTGAGGGCCCCTGCAGTGCCCATGCCAATGGCATGGGCATTGCAGGGGCCCCCGTAAGAGGGCCCCACTTTGTATTTCAGTGTCTGCTTTGCAGACACTGAAATATGCGACGGGTGCCACTGCACCCGTCGCACCTTCCCACTCCGCTGGCTCAATTCTGAGCCGGCGTCCTCGTGGGAAGGGTGTTTTGCACTGGGCTGGTGGGCGGCCTTTTGGCGGTCGCCCGCCAGCCCAGTGCAAAACCCAAAATACCCTCAGCGGTCTTTCGACCGCGGAGCGGTATTTTGGAGGGGGGAACTCTGGTGGGTGGCCTCCGCCGCCCGCCAGGGTGAGAATCACCCCCAATGTATTTTAGGGTTACATCTCCCACACGTGTAATCCAGGACTTGGAGCATTGACTCACAGGCAGTTTATGGTCTAATTGTGGACATGAGGTTGCTGACCAGATAGAGGTTTGGTGCACATATGTAGATAAGCAAGGCATTAAGGTTTCACAAATATGCAAGTTTTATTCCTGGTGTGTGTTATGTATCATGTTTACAATGACTCACATGACATGACACTTTTCATATCTGACATGTCTGATGTAATTTGCTAGGGACCCATTGAGTTACTGCCTTTTTACTTTTTGGCCCACATAGTTACTCTGGGAGGAGAAGGATCAAAAACCCTCCTGTGTACAGTCCACTAGCAGATTTGCATATCATGGAGAACAGACATGTCATACAGACCTACTGCCTGGATAGGCAGACAATCATGGATCTCTATTGTCAGCTGGTGCCAGATCTGATGCCAGCCATACATCATCCATATACCATACCACCCATAATACACGTCTTGTCAGTGTTGCACTTCCTGGCCAAAGGATCCTTCCAAAACGCAGTGACCCTTTCTGCTGAGATGTCCCAGCCTATGTTTAGTTTGGGTTTGAAGGATGTTTTCTCATCAATGTTGAAACACCTGGACAGCTATATTAGTTTTCCTCAACATGAGGATTTTGCCCATGTGAAAGCAGAGTTCTCTGGTTTGACACACATACCACATGTTGTGGAAGCCATTGATGGTACCCATGTAATCCCTGGTTCTACTGTATGGCAATGAAGAAGAAGAATAACTCCCATTCCGCTAATGTCCAAGTAGTGTGTTTGGCTTTCTCAAGTCTGTGTCCGGTACTCAGGTTCAATCCATGATGCCTTCATCATGCAGAACAGCTTAATTCCCCCACTGATGACACAACTGTACCCAGAGAGGGCCTTGCTGGTTGGTCAGTAGCATATGTCATGTGTGTTTGTATACTCTGTCTTCTGCTAGTGAGATGTTGCTCTGCACTGATGGTTGCACTCATGTCGCATTTTCTTACAGGGGACTCTGAATACCCAAACTGTCCCTGGTTGTTGACAACGATGAGGAACCCAACTGCGCTAGGGGACGTCCCCTTCAACGAGGCACATGGAAGAACATGCTGTGTCATGGAGTGGGCTTTTGGGCTCCTTAAGGCAACATAGGCAAATCAGGTGGAGCCCTGCTCTATTCACCCGCAAACGTTTTTTAGATCATTGTGCACTGCTGTATACTCCACAACCTTGCCATGAGGAGAAACATCCCATACACCCCTAATGAGGTGGAGCTGGCAGTGTCACCAAGTGAGCCTTCTGAAATGTCATGTGAGGATGAGATTGATGAGGATGAAGGTGGAGACATGCAGGCAGATCTTATCAATCAGTACTTCACTTGAGTATAAGTATCTGATTTTCTGGGATTATTTTAACTGCATGGGGTACTGTAGGAGTCAGGATTTATGGAGAAGGTTAACTCTTTGACCATGAGATATGGCGTCTCATGCCATGCATCTTGCAGGCCAGGTTTGCTGGCTACATCAGACTTGAAGATGTGCCTCTCTTGCGGATCTCATTCATTTGGGCCAGTCACATTTCATTGTCAGAGAAACAACCAACGTTTAAAATGACTTTTGTGTCTCATGCACGCCTTTGTCTGATTAAACTCCTTGTATGTCACTTTTTCCTACCAGGTCTCTTCACCATCCCACCCTCATGTGGGCATATCAGAGTTGTGTCATTGGCAGGTGGCTGTAGCTGGTCTGACTTGTGAGGAGGACATGGAATTGATCCTGGTACCGTTTGTTGCAAATTTGGGTTGCATGAGTTCCATGCCAAGGCTGTCTGGACAGTGGGAGGGCAGTTTTCTGAGCTGCAGAATAGACCTATTTGCCCTAGTATGCTGGTCCAATGGTTTCATGTGTGTTATCATGTGGCCTTGTAACATATCATCCTGGGCAATGCCTCTATTCTACCCTCACATTGTGTTGATAATGATCCTTTATACCCTGTAGGTAGCTGTCAACATGTTGGCTCATTGCAGGCCATAGCGCCTGTGCCACAACACTGACATAGGTGTGTGACATGCCACTAAATGCCTAACCATTGTAAGGGGATGGGTCTCTGACTATAGACTGTTATACTGTCCTATGTCATGGGGTATGTTAAGTTGGACAGACCTGGTTTTGGTATGTAATAAGGGTCAAGCTGGTGACAACATCCACAAATCTGTTTGCCTATACTATGGGGCAGGGTCTAACATAGCCCTTTCTTCTGTGGCCAGGAGGATAGTAATTTGAGATATGTAGCCAGAAGCAACAATGTTTACTCATTCTTGGCAATGACAGTCCAGACATATTTGCAGCCTGTGGGCTTTACAGTGAAAATACACTTTTTGGTGTGAGTGACTACTTGTATAAATGTGTTGCTAGTAATCCTCATCAATACACAAAAAGGTGTGGGGTGTAACTGGAAGGAACTGGACTATTAGGCCCTGTTCAGGAGGCGCTAGCTGGGCGTGTATTTTCCAGGTAGGAATGGGTGTATGAAGTGGCTGTGTCTTTTGAGGGAGTTCCCTTTATGGACTAGGTGGTCTCACACACATTATAGTGTCATGCTTCATCATTTGACCACATAGCCCCACCCAGGTAAGATGCTACTACCTGGGCGGACTCAACCTCGTTGTTAAAAGAACTGCCGGGGGACTGCAGATAAAGAATTGGTGAAGACCTTACTAATGACACCTCGATGACTGTCAAACCAGCAGACAAAGGAGGTGCCATATCAATATTGCCAACAGTCAAGTATTATAAAGAATGCCTACGTCTATAAGAGAACACTCGGCACTATGAAAAACTGTCTAAAGACCCAACACCAGAAATTAAAGAAGAAATAGGCTTCCTAATAGGTGAGGGCTTGGACAATAGATGGACCACTAAGCATGAGGCAGCCTTCCTAAACCAAGAGAATCCTAAAATACCTTATTTTTACATTCTACCGAAAATACATTAGAACAAGCATCCACCTCCAGGGAGGCCTATAATATCCAGGATTGGATCTATTCTGGAACCTCTCTCTCAATTTTGCGACTGGTTCCTGCAACCATACGTAAAACAAATAACATATCTTAAAGATAGCAAAGCTGTTCATGTTTTAGTAGATAGTCTAGAATTCGACAAAGAAAATGAATATCTGATAACTCTAGACGTCGAGTCCTTCTATACAAACATCCCACAGGAAGCTACCCTTGAAGTCATTTGCAATCTTTTTGAATAACAGTACATGGGACTTTATGACACCCCCAGAATTTGTCCTAGATCTCGCACATACAGCACTCACAAGAAACTTTTTTGAATTCAATAAAAGTTTCTCCCTCCAGGTACATGGTACCTCGATGGGCAGTACCTTCGTCCCAAGTTTAGCCTGTTTGAATGTAGATCACTTTGAGAGAGAATCCGTCCTGACTGAAGAAAACCCATACTGTGACAAAATCAGGGTATGGAAGCGTTACATTGATGACATCCTCCTGATTTGGAAAAGCACAAAGGAGGAAGCAACCACTTTTGTGACCTGGCTAAATGCTTTAAATCCTTTTTTTAAATTTACATCAACTATAGGTAACCCTGAAATTTCCTTCCTTGACCTTCTCATCACGAAAAAAGATCGCTTCCTTAAGACAGATGTTTTTTACAACCCAACTGCTAGGAATAATCTGTTACAATTCCAAAGTTTTCATCCATGCTCTCTAAAGGAGAACCTACCAGTGGGCCAATTCTTGCGCCTGTGACGTAACTGCACAGAATTAACAGATTACAACAAACATGCCAAAAAGCTCACCAATAAACTACGGGCTAAAGGATATGCCGCACATGTCACGAGAAGAGCCGAAAAGTGAGCTCACTCAAGTCATAGGGATTCGCTAGTGCAACCCTCTCTAAGGACCGATAATAAAGACAGTATAATCTGTGTAACAACTTTTAATCCTGTATCTAATACAGTAAAAAAGATAATCAAAGAGGAATGGAAAATCTTAGCCTCAGGAGGCCTCCCTTTCAAGTACCCCCCTCAATGCCTTCAAAAAAGCTAAAAGCATTTGCGACTCAATCATCCATACTCGACCACGGGATAAGCCCCTTATCAGCAGGTAAGGGACGTTATGGGGCTTACCACTACCAAAAGGACATTTCCCATGTGGGAATTGCAGTGTCTGTCAATTTACAAAGAAGACCCTTAAGTTAGAATTGGGTCTACAGAAACCATGGGAACTGAGGAATTTCACCAATTGCAACAGCAAGAATGTTATTTACATGATAAAGGGGGTCATTCCTACCCTGGCGGTCCGAGACCGCCAGGGTAGGGGACGGAGTAAGCACCGCCAACAGGCTGGCGGTGCTTCTGGGGCTATTCTGACCGCGGCGGTAAAGCCGCGGTCAGAAAAGGGAAGCCGGCGGTTTCCCGCCGGTTTCCCGCTGCCCCTGTGAATCCTCCATGGCGGCGCTGCAAGCAGCGCCGCCATGGGGATTCCGACCCCCTTCCCGCCAGCCTGGTTCTGGCGGTTTTCACCGCCAGAAGCAGGCTGGCGGGAACGGGTGTCGTGGGGCCCCTGGGGGCCCCTACAGTGCCCATGCCACTGGCATGGGCACTGCAGGGGCTCCCTAACAGGGCCCCACATTGATTTTCAGTGTCTGCTTGGCAGACACTGAAAATCGCGACGGGTGCAACTGCACCCGTCGCACACCAGCAACTCCGCCGGCTCCATTCGGAGCCGGCATCCTCGTTGCTGGTGCTTTCCCGCTGGGCGGGCGGGCGGCCTTTTGACGGTCGCCCACCAGCCCAGCGGGAAAGTCAGAATGACCGCGGCGGTCTTTTGACCGCGATACTGTCTTCTGGCGGTTCCCGCTTGGCGGGCGGCGACCGCCGCCCGCCAAAGTAGGAATGAGGGCCAAAGTGTCCATGTGGACTCATATATATTGGAATGACCACCAGGAGAGTGGGTACTCACATCTGCGAACACCGAAGAACAATCAGATGCAAACGAGATGCCACTCGACTCACTGAACATTATATCACCAACAACCACAATTCCAACGATATGGAGTGGTGTGAAGCAGAAACTACTGTTCTATGAACAGAGATGGGTGTGGAGGCTACACACCAATACCATGGAACAGAACAACAGTATCCAATGGTCAGTCCTGTAATAACAATATCACTCCCATCTTCATCTAAAAACCCTCCGTTCCCTTCCTCCACTTTCCTACTTTCCTCTAAAGCCCCCCCACCCTCTCCTTTTTACCTGTTTCTATTCTCCCGGTCTCCCCTTTTTTCTACCCCCTTTTCCCCCTTCTTTCTTTCTCAGGTCCTCCATTTGTTCTCTTCTTTTCTCTCTCTCTTCCTTGTCTTTTAGCCCCCCTCTTGCATCTACTCTACTTCCTAAGTTTAACTTCTCTTCCTCTCCTTTTCCCTGTCCCAATATAAATTTCTTCCCTCAGCCCCTCTTCTTCCCTCCCCCTCTTTTTCCAGTTCTCTTAGTTTCCCCCCTAAAATCCCCTCCCTCCTGCTTTCTCTGACCATCACTCAGCTGGCCCTGAATCTTTATTCCTCCCACAATCATTTTTCCCTTCTTGCCCCCCTTTACTTTCCCCCTCTCTCTTCCTTCCATACCCACCCACATACCGCCGACTCCCCCCAACTCCCCTACCCCTGTTTTTCCTTTCTCTTTCCCTTCCTCCTTTTCTTTCTTTCTTTCTCTCTGATAGCCACGTCCAGCATTGGCATAAACATTAAATTGCACGTCTCCGCTGACTCGAAGCAGAGAGTGCGAACAGTCTGGTTGCTACGGCAACCACAGATACATACGATTCGCGGAAGCCGGTGACTATGTTTCCCGGCTGCCTGAGGCTCAGCGAGACGTGACGCGTCTCTCTAGTATTTCCGGGGTTCCCGACCCCACGAGGCCACTTCCGGAGCCTCGCTGCTCAGTGGTTGCTGGCATAGCACTGCATTAGCTGCGTCGGTTGAATTGGTGCTTAATTGGCACCAGCCGGGTCCTTAATTAAATTCCTAGCGTTCACTCACAGCATTACTCGAGCGGCTGGAAAACGGACCGTAGGTGCTCACACCGGTTACACCCTTTGGAGTGGTAAGTTTTGAAACTCTCCTGCCCCCTAGGGGGCCACCTTTGACTCATTTTACAATAAGATATAGTTTTTTTCCTTATGGAAAAGTGATTCTCGATCATTGACCAGCTCCTCAATAAGCTTATAGGTTCTCAATGCGTCTTCATCGAAGATTTATTGAATATTTATCTCCTGAATCCAGCATAATGCATATAGGCCCTCATTACAACATTGGCGGTAAAAGTCGCTTACCGCCGTGCAGAAGAGCGCCAACACACCGCCGCGGCAGCGGAATTCCACCACGGTCATTATGACCCACTGCTAGGAATCCGCCAAAATTCAGACACCCACAGAAGTCCGCCACACCAACGGTCAGTGATAAACTGGTGAAAACAAAACCTCCACCGTCATGCCAACAGGAATACGCCCACACTATCACGACACATGAATCCATGCAGGGGTCTTTCAACCGTGGTATTCCATTGGCGGTACACACCGCCACGTTCAAAATACACACACTTTTACAAAACACAACCACATTGGACAATTCAAAATACACATACCTGATACACATACACACACCACTCCCACACACCCAATACAATATAAAACACACACCCACATCATCCACAAACCCCTATGACCACAATTACCGAGAGAAGGCCAGAGAGAGACACTACAAACAACTAACAAGCATCCACAGGCACACAATACCATCACCCACATTACTTCCACGCACCTCAAACAACACACCACTAAATAACTCCCCACTTATCTCTACACACACCACCCCACACATCACCCACACCACCCCATGGCACGGCAAAGACACCCCAGGTTCTCTGAGGAGGACCTCAGGGTCATGGTGGAGGAAATCGTCTGGGTAGAGCCACAGCTATTCGGATCACAGGTGCAGCACACCTCCATTGCTAGGAAGATGGAGCTATGGCGTAGAATCGTCGACAGGGTCAACGCAGTGGGACAGCACTCAAAAAATAGGGATGACATCAGGAAGAGGTGGAACGACCTAGGGGGGAAGGTGCGTTCCGTGGTCTAAAGACACCACCTTGTGGTTCAGCGGACTGGCGGCGGACCCCCACCTCCTCCCCCACAACTAACAACATGGGAGGAGCAGGTCTTGGTGATTCTGCATCCTGAGGGCCTCGCAGGAGTAGATGGAGGAATGGACTCTGGTAAGTCAAATCTTTACTATTACATCCTCCACCCTACCTGCATGCCATCACATTCCCCCACCCTCACCCTCACCCTCACGCCCATCACTCCTACTCCTCACAAATGTCCCAACATCACAACCCACCCATCCCAACACCAAGCCCTGCATGCAACAACAAAGCATGGACACCCATCACCAAAGCATGGCCACTGCACATACCCATACACCCCCCTGAACCACCATCACACAAGGTCCCACACAGGAATGCAAGCAATGGGGTACACAGACACCCACCTATTGCACACCATGGCACACATAGATGTAACAAACATCCTGTTATACCCCTGCAGGACCCCTACCCAACGTCACCGGACAGGAGGGTCCACACATGTCCACACCACCTACAGAAGAGTCCCACAGTGATGACAGCAGCTCTGTCCAACTGGATCTAGATGACCAGCCCGGCCCATCGGGGACCTCTGGACAGTCGGTTCCCCTCACACAGTCACAGGCCACTACAGACATTCCCCCCTCTGGAAACACCAGCACAGCACCCACCCAGCGGGCCCATACCTCTGTCCCCAGGACACATCAATCAGCAGTGTGTCCACCACTACAGGGAACCCAGGATAACCCACTACCCCAACAACAACAGGGACCTGTGGGCAGTGGCAGTGGGCACACGGTCCAGGGGACGGAGGCCCAGGAACGCAGGGGAACTGGGAGGGCTGCTGTGCGACAGGGTGAGGACAGGCCAAGGGAACCCACTCTCCACGAGGCCTTCTCCTCCATCATGGGAGCCTACCACCACTCCCAGGAGACGATGGCAATGGTACTGGCCAAGTTTCAGGAGACCCAGCGCCTGCAGGAGGAACAGTATTTTGGCTTCAGGGAGGAACTCAGAGCCATCAATTCCACCCTGGGCACCATCGTAGTGGTGCTGAAGGAAGTGCTCAACACCAGGAGGGACACTGTGGCACAACAAGGGGCCCCTGACACTAGCATGGACGATGAACTGCCCACCACCTCCGCCGTGGCTAGTGGACAGGAGGCACCGCCACAGGACCACCACACCAGCACCCCACCCCCTGCAGAGGGAGAACCACCCCGCAAACGTTCCCTGAGATCCAGGACAAAGACAGAGAACGATGCCAAGAACCCTGCCAAGAAATGAGACCACCCTGATTGTCATCCTTCTGTCCCACCTTGTCACCCTATCCATCCTCAAACTGCCCCAGCTCCACTTCCTATGACCATTTGGGCAATGCACCTGTGAGACTAATAGACTGGACTCTGCAATGGACATTCCTCCACCATCATCCCTCACCATTTTACAACCCCCTCCAATATTGAGCACTTAAATAAACACCCTTGAAGCACAAAACAATCTGGAGTCAGTCTGTGATTTCGAAAGAGTATATTAGCAATTACAGTGGCAAAATATTCTTTCAATTGTAATGTCAACATACCTATGTCACACAGCTCTAGTCCATGAGGAAACAAAGCAGATGTCACACTATGGGACATACATCTGTGAAATCGTAATGGAAAGTGACAACACGACAGACAGTAGAGAGGTAGTAGTGTTAAAGTACATAAAGTAGGCAGGTTTGTATTCTTACCTGTATCTCACTGGATATATTGCAGGATCACCGAGTTCCTGTTGTCCATGTCCTCTTCTTCTGCTTCCTAGTCTTCACTGTCCACAGGCTCCACAGCTGCAACAACACCGCCATCTGGACCATCCTCCTGCAGAAAAGGCACCTGTCACCGCAAAGCTAAGTTGTGAAGCATACAGCAGGCCACGATGATCTGGCACACCTTCTTTGGTGAGTAGACTAGGGATCCACCTGTCATATGGAGGCACCTGAACCTGGCCTTCAGGAGGACGAAGGTCCGCTCTATTATCTGCGGAGTTTGCCCATGGGCCTCATTGTAGCGTTCATCTGTCCTTGTCCTGGGATTCCTCACTGGGGTCAGTAGCCATGGCAGGTTGGGGTAACCAGAGTCACCTGCAAATGGCGAGGCACAACTGTTAGACACACACTAACCTGTAGGGATATCCCCAGACAACCATTCCCACTGACTTGCTTCCAGGTGCTCACCTAATAGCAAACACGGTGCCTCTGGAGTTGACCCATCACATTGTATTGTATTGTATTGTATTATTGTATTCGATTATTTATAGAGCGCATTCCGGCGAAAGCATCGAAGCGCTATACAGACCATAAATGCAGAAAAACGAACCCAGATTATCACTAATAATTAGTTTGCCAAAACCCAGGTTTTAAGGAACTTCCTAAAGAGAAAATGGTTCCGTATTTGTCGCATTGAGAGAGGCAAACCATTCCATAGTCTGGTTGCTTCCACCGAAAAAGCGCGATCTCCCCATCTCGCTTTTTTACAGCGTGGGACCTTGATCGTAAATTTAGAAGCTGATCTCAGGTGTCTCGGAGTTTGGTAAAACAACAAGATGCATTTCAAATAATCACATCCCATCGACTGAAGTGCTTTATGCATAAGGCAGAGGGCCTCATTCTGACTTTGGCGGGCGGCTTTGACCACCCGCCAAAGTACCGCCGTCAGAATACCGCTGCGCGGTCAAAAGACCACCGCGGTAATTCTGAGTTTCCCGCTGGGCTGGCGGGCGACCACCAGAAGGCCGCCCGCCAACCAAGCGGGAAACCCCCTTCCACGAGGATGCCGGCTCCGAATGGAGCCGGCGGAGTGGAAAGGGTGCGACGGGTGCAGTTGTCATGGGCACTGCAGGGGCCCCCAGGGGCCCCACGACACCCGTTACCGCCAACCAGGTTCTGGCGGTCAAAGCCGCCAGAACCAGGCTGGCAGTAAGGGGGTTGGAATCCCCATGGCGGCGCTGCCTGCAGCACCGCCATGGAGGATTCCTCAGGCCAGGGGAAAACCGGCGGGAAACCGCCGGTTTCCCTTTTCTGACCGCGGCTTTACCGCCGCGGTCAGAATTGGCCTGGATGCACCGCCAGCCTGTTGGCGGTGCATCCGCGGTCCCCGGCCCTGGCGGTCCATGACCGCCAGGGTCGTAATGACCCCCAGAGTGTTTTAAACATGATTCTCTTCCTAATTGGAAGCCAATGAAGAGATGTCACACACCTTTTAGCAGAAATAGAATGGGGAATGTTTACAGTTAGACGGGCCGCCGCATTCTGAATAGACTGCAATTTATCTAAAGAGGATTTATTAGCATTAAGCAGCAAAGAGTTACAGTAGTCCAGTCTAGAAGTGACTAAAGCCAGTATGACCGGACGTCTAAGGTCGTCCTCCAAAAGATGAAGAATTTTCTTAAGAACTTTTAGTGTCCAAAAACAGACCTTGACCAAATGATTAATCTGTAACTTGAAAGACAATAAATCATCAAACGTAATGCCCACATTTTTTGCAACTGGTACCGGCGATGGGAATCCCCCACAAACGGGCGGCCACCAGTTATTATCCCAAGGGGAATCTTTACAACCAAAACACATAGGGGGTCATTACAACCTCGGCGGTCTTTTAACAAGACCGCCGAGGGACCGCTGTGCGGAAGACCGACAGTAGTGGTGGTTTGCCTCTCGCCGTATTATGACTGTTGGCTGCTCTCCGTCCTTTTTCGGACGGAGAGCCGCCAACAGCCATACTGGCGGGCGGCGGGGAAGTGGAGGTTGCTCCACCTCCACAGCCACGCCAACAGAACACCGCCCAGCGAATCACGTCCTGTGATTTGGCGCGGCGGTGTTCTGTTGGCGGTGTGGTGTCAGCGGAGCAGCCCCCATTGCTCCCGTCCCCTCCCGGAGGATCGACGGAACAGGTAAGTCGATCGTCCCTTAGGGGAGGGGGGTGGGGGGGTGTTGTGTGTTGTATGGGTGCATGGGGGTGTGCGTCTGTGTATGTAGAGGGGGTGTGTGAGTGCGTGTATGCTTGCGGGTGTGTTGCGTGTTTTGGGAATGAGTGCGTGTATGTCTGTATGTATGTCTGTCTGTATGGATGTCTGTATATGGCTGTGCGTGTCTGACTGAGTGTGTGGATGTACGCATGTATGTCGGTGTGTGTGCATGTGTGTGTTGGTGGTGCCTGCGTGCGTGTCGTATGTGTGTGAGTTATGTGATGTTGGGGGTCGGGGTGGGGAGGGGGGCCCTGCCACCTTTGGGGGGTAGCAGGGGTGGTGGGGCGTGTAGGGGAGGGAGTCGGGGTGGTCGGGCGGTGGGGGAGGCCCCTATCAGTGCCAGGGAAGGAATTCCCTGGCACTGATAGTGCTTACCGCCAATGATTTCATGGCGGTTCCTACCGCTGGAAATCCACGGCGGTAAGCCGGGTCAAAATACCGGTGGCGGTATTGTGACGTCTGCCGGGCTGGAGACCCAGGTCTCCAGCCCAGCGGGCGGAACGGAGAAGCGGCGGATGACCATGGCAGTAACCGACATGGTCATAATACTAAAAAAAAGACCGCCAGCCTGTTGGCAGTCTTACCGCCGCTTTAACACCGTCCGCCAGGGTTGTAATGACCCCCCTAATGACTGTTTTGTCCCCATTGAGTTTAAGCCAGTTACAGGTCATCCACTCATTGATTGCTAACATACAGCATTGGAAGTTTTCATTTGTGTCCTTCACATTATGTGAAATGGGCACAATCAACTGTGTATCATCTGCATAGGAGATGATCTGGGCCCCAAATGAGCGAACCAGGTTAGCCAAAGGTGCCATATAAAGATTAAAAAGTGTCGGACTAAGAGAGGATCCCTGCGGGACGCAACAAGGAAGTTGGAAGGGAGAGGCCCTATAATCCCCGCAAGCTACCGTAGTGGTTCTGTCCATCAGGAAAGAGCTAAGAAGCTGCAAGGCCTTCCCTCTCACTCCAACTTGGGCCAGCCGGTTACATAAAATAGAATGAGAGATGGTGTCAAACGCTGCTGACAGATCTAACAGGACCAGGATCGACCCCTCTCCCAGGTCGCCTCTTCTCCGGATCATGTCTGTGGTGGAAATGAGTGCAGTTTCCGTACTATGATCACCCCGAAAACCATGCTGTGAGGGATCTAGTCCACCATTCTCCTGCAGGAAAACAGACAGCTCCTGATTACGATGTTTTTCTAGTATTTTAGACAACCCCGGGAGTAACGAAATTGGGTGAAGATTGGAAAGGTCCGCCGCATCTTTCCCTGATTTTTTAATGAGAGGAATAACGGTGGCCTGCTTCCAAGTTTCAGGAAAAATTCCTTCCTGAAGAATCTCTGCATACATCGGTTCCAATGCCTCGGCCATCATCTGAGGAGCTAGCTTAAGTACCCGGGGTGGACAGAGATCTGTAGGTGCCCCTGATTTAAGGGCCAAAAGAAAGTCTCTAATTATGTTTACGGAGAGCGGTTGAAACTTATACAATATATTCAGTGGTTTAACCGTACATAAGGAGGCTATGTTCACATCGTCTGTCCAGACAGGCAGTGGGAGACTAAAATTATTCAACAGATTGAAAATTTTATTGTGGAAAAAGTCCGCCACTGACTGACAAAATTGCAGTGAGTTATCCAAGGGGGTGACTGCTGCAGAAGGGGAGGTTAAAGAACGAACTGTCTTAAACAGTTCCCTCGGAGAATTCACGGCCCCTCTTATCGTTTTGAAAAAATATGTTGTTTTAGCTAGCTTGATGGCTATTTTATACTTCCTCAGGGACTCCCTTAGAGTTCCTCTTTCAGCAAGGGATTTGTTCAAAAGCCATTTTCTCTCTTGCGTACGGTAATTTCTCAGTTCCTCAGAAAACCAAGGGGCAGAATATGCCCGATGGCCATTAAAATTTGATTTAGCCCGAGGAGCAAGCTCATCAATCGCCCTTTTCAAGCCACATTCAAAAATCTCCAATTGAGAGCCACCTAATGGCTCAGCCATATCCCAGACTGTTTTCAAGGCCTGAGAGAGATTGCCCTTATTAATTTTAAACCATGGTCTTTTTAAGGTTGTGTTAAATAAGGGTCTAGCTGGAGGTAGAGGCCAAGCCAAAGTAAATGATAATAAAAAATGGTCAGACCAGTCAACCTCCCGATTATCATTCCTGGCGATCATGCCTAGCCTAGAAAAAATAGCATCTAGCCTATTGTCTGCTCTATGGGAGGGTGTGCTGTCTCCAGAGAGCCAGTCCAGGCTTTGCATGTAATGCATAAAACCTACCATGCTAGGGTCCTCAAGATCTTCTAAATGAAGATTGAAATCGCCTAAAACCAAAGCATTCTTGGCTATCAGCAAAGGTTCCAACATAGATGGCCAAGCAGCCAGAAAGGTATTCTTGGGGCCTGGAGGTCTATACAGAAACAGGCCTTCAATGTCCTGGCTATTCTGGGTTTTAATTTTAAAATAAGTGCTTTTGCAAGTCTGGGTGTGGCCCTTCTGTTCCCTTAATGAGCAACTCAACTCATTTTTAAAAATAATGGCGAGCCCTCCTCCTCGTTTTCCTGTTCTATCATGTCTCACATAGGAGAAACCTGGAGGAGATGCAATAAGGAACTCTGGGCTAGAAGCTTCACAGGCCCATGTCTCAGTAACAAAAAGACAGTCCAGATTGTCAGCCTTAATCAATTCACCAATTTCAAAAGCATGTTTAACCAGGGAACGGGCATTAATCAGCCCCCATACCATGCTATGCTTGGGAAACTTAGCGTTACTCTGTACATCCAGGCTATCCGCCTCTTCTGAATAGGTAGAGGGTTTCCAGAGGCAGTGGTTGCAACTCTGACTCAAGTCCCCTGCCGGGTCAAAGCGCCTGCAACTAAACTCAATAGGGGCTTTATTTAAAGAGAGTAAGTCTTGATTGGAATATGTAACCAACTGATTTGGTCCATAGAGGCCGACCCCCCCCCCATCCGGACGCGGATGGGCGCAGACGGGCTTGCCTTAGGCACGCCTTTGGTGCGCCAGCGGCGTGCCCGCTGCGCGGCCGCTTTCTTTGCAGCATTTATAATTAATGGCCCCCAGAGACACCGGCGCCAACACACGTCAGCAGGCAACTAGCCTGCTGACCTCACTATCAATACAGTATGTCTGCCGCTGATAGCCACGTGGGAGGTGGGCTCTTACAGACCCAAACCTCATGGCAAGCGGCAGCACACAGTGGAACAAGGTGAGCCCCAGCACAAGATTTACTCGTAATGTAAATTAAAAAAGAGCGAGCAGTGCCTGTGATTAAAAAAATCCTTCCCCTTCATTCCCTTTTATTCCCCTTTAAAAGCACACTATCCAGCAGTATTTAAAAATCGATATGTACACCCAGCGAATCTATTTAAAGAAAACACGAATGGAAAACGAAACCAAACAAGTTAAAAAGTCGTATTTCTTACATAAGGGATGCTGCTATTCCGCAGGATGTAGGCGTCATGCATTGAGCCAGGGAACTTGGCATTAACATGGGAGATGTACTGGTCTGGCAAACACACCATCTGCACATTCATGGAATGATAACTCTTCCGGTTTCTGTACACCTGTTCACTCCTGCGGGGGGTACCAAAGCCACATGGGTCCCATCAATGGCACCTATGATGTTGAGGATATATCCCAGGGCATAGAGGTCTCCTTTCACAGTAGGCAAATCATCCAACTGAGGGAAAACGATGTAGCGCCGCATGTGTTTCAGCAGGGCAGACAACACTCTGGACAACATGTTTGAAAACATAGGCTGGGACATCCCTGATGCTATGGCCACTGTTGTTTGAAATGACCCACTTGCAAGGAAATGGAGTACTGACAGCACCTACACTTGATGGGGGGAATCCTGTGGGATGGCGGATAGCTGACATCAGGTCTGGCTCCAGCTGGGCACACAGTTCCTGGATTGTGGCGCTGTCAAGCCTGTAGGTGATGATCACTTTTCTTTGCTCCATTGTCGACAGGTCCACCAGCGGTCTGTACACCGGAGGATGCCGCAATGTCCTCACATGTCCCAGCGGATGGTGCGTATGAAGGACAACAGCGAGCACAGAGTCAAACAACACACAGGTACGTACACACAGCTTACACAGAACACAAATCATAATCCGAAAATTGGCCTGTATGTGTGTTGAGGCTACGTCTAGGTATGTGTGACGCAGTTAAAAATTAAGCCATGTGGGCCCATGAAATGGCGGCTGCCTGACCTGTAAAGTGGGACAATGGGATGTGAGGTAACTGTGCTGGCGTTGTACACCGTCGCAGTAGGCGGTCGAAGACCGCGGCGCAATGCTGCATTGGTTAACATTGGACCCTATGGGTACCAGGAGCCAATGACGATGTACGCCGGCGGTGACGGTACGCACCGCCGCGGACATGACCGCCATTTTCTATCTGTTCAATCACTCGATACCTGATCTTCGACAGGAGAGGACCTACACTGCAAGTGCTGCTATGACCTCGGTCTGGAAGAGACATTGGCTCGTGCGTCTGGGGAAAGGGCCCCTGCCTTCACATCGGAGGAGTTGGAGAAACTCGTGGATGGGGTCCTACCCCAGTATACGCTACTCGATGGTCCTCCAGACAAACAGGTAAATACACTGGGAGCATGCTGTATGGGCTATGCCTGTGTGGAGTGGGGTGGATGAAAAATGGGGGGGGGGAGATTGTGGCGTGCATGAAATGACGGTGAGTGCATGTCCATCATGGCAAGGGTAGGGATGGGGGCCAATGACTGTGACGGTGCATTTGGTAATAACTTCTCTTTTCCCCCTGTGCAATTCATGTAGGTCAGCGCCCACCAGAAAAAAGATATTTGCCATGCCATCGCCAAGGACGTCCGGACCCTGAGGGTCTACCACAGACGGAGCACCCACTGCCATAATAGATGGGAGGACATTCGCCGCTGGAGCAAGAAGACGGCAGAGGCACAGCTGGGGATGGCCTCCCAACGTGGGAGGGGTGCCCGTCGCACCATGACCCTCCTGATGTTAAGGATCCTGGGGGTGGCGTACCCAGAGTTGGATGGGCGCTTGGGGGCATCACAGCAGCCACAAGGGGGTGAGTACACTCTCATTCTGCTGATTGTGCACGCAGTGGAGGTGTCTGGGTGGGGGAGGTGGGCTGTGGGTTTCCCTAGGCCAGGGCGAGTTTAGTAGGCAAGGTCCCTTGTTCTGGCAGACCGTGTGGCACCCCACCCCACCTGTGTACAGTGCCAAGTACACCTAGTCAGGTTCCTGTGTCATCCATGTGTGCAGATGTCGTCCATAGCCTTGTAGGCCATGTCCCAGGGATTGAACAGTGGAGCCCAAGTGCGCAGCGTAGTGCAGGGAGCTTCTGTGTCTGTCGTGTCCGCCAACGGTAGCGGTAATGCATGCACTCAACATGTCTTTCTTCTGTCGTTCTCCTCCCCTTTTGTGGTCTCCCTGTTCTTGCATTAGCATCATCAGGCGGAGGAGCAGTGGCACCGGAGCAGGAAGGAGCTGCATCCCACATGGCCCTGGAGGGCGAGACAACAGACTCGGAGCTTACCAGTGGGATGGAGGGCGAGGGGAGCTCCACGGCGGGGACAGGAGCTGACACCAGTGACATGGACTCGTCCTCTGATGGGAGCTCCCTTTTGGTGGTGGCAACATCTGTGCCCCCCGCATCTACAGGTACAGCCCTACCTACCTACCAGCACCGCCCTCCCCGCAGCCCCTCAGCCTTTGTCCCGTGCCCCTTCACCCCAGGCACCTCAGCCCCTGCCCCAGTCACCCCTGCTGCCCTCAGTGAGGAGGCTATTGACCTCCTCAGGTCCCTCACTGTTGGGCAGTCTACCATTTTGAATACCATCCAGGTTGTAGAAAGGCAGTTGCAACAAACAAATGCATTCCTGGAGGGCATTCATTCTGGTCAGGCGGCCCTGCAGCAAGCTTTTCAGACTCTGGCCTCAGCACTGATGGCAGCCATTGTCCCTGTGTCTAGCCTCCCCCCTCCAACTTCCTCCACCCAGACCCAATCCCCTCTACCTCAGCCTATCCCAAACACACCTTCAGGCCAGCATGCACACACGTCAACACACAAGGGAAGCTCAGGCAAACATAAGCACCACACATTCCACAGGCACTCACGCAAGCATCACACACATTCAGACACACCAACATCCACTGCCTCCACTGTGTCCCCCTCCTCCTCGTCTCCCTCCTCCCTCTCAGTCTTGTCTCCACTCACACCTGCATGCACTACATCTACAGCCACTACTGCCATCACCAGCACACACACCACCACACCCCGCTCACGTGCAGTCACCACCCCCACTGCCATTCACACGTCCCCTGTGTCCTCTCCCAGTGTGTCTGTGACGCCACCTCCCAAGATACACAAACGCAGGCACACACTCACCCAACAGCCATCCACCTCACGACAGCCTACAGCGCATGCACCTTCACCCAAAGGGACCAAACAAACACCTCCTACAACCACAACGTCTTCCTCCACTCTCAAATCCCCTTCAGCTAACCGTCCCAGTGTTTCCCAAAAACTTTTCCTATCCAACCTTGACCTCTTTCCCACACCTTCCCCACCCCGTCCGTCTCCTAGGGCCCGACTCTCCAGGTCCCAACCTAGCACCTCAGCCACAACATCTCCAGGACCAGTGGTGCCTGTAGTCACCGGAATCTGGAGTGCACCGGCCACCAGGCCAGCCAGTGTGGCACGGAACCACAGCACGGACAGTCCCCCACCTGTGAAGCATCAAAAGTTGGCCAGTGCCCGGCGGAAGAGGGGGAAGACCCCAGCCACCAAAGCCGCTCCCAGGGGTGCAGGTGGGAGTGTGGAGTCAGCTGCAACACCATCCAAGGTGGGGAAGGGCCACAAGAAAGTCAGCAGTTCTGGGAAGAGCAGCATGGCGGAGAAGACCGCCATCATCCCAGCTGCCCAGGAGGCCACCACCATTATCCCCGATGCCCAGGAGGCCACTGCCAGCACATGCCCTGCTGCCCAAGATCCCACCGCCACCAGCCTCGCTGCCCAGGAGGCCACCGCCATCATCCCCGCTGCCCAGGAGGCCACCGCCATCATCCCCGCTGCCCAGGAGGCCACTGCCAGAACCTGCCCTGCTGCCAATGAGGCCACCACCAACCAGCCCCGCTGCCCAGGAGGCCACCACCATCATCCCCGCTGCCCAGGAGGCCACCGACTGCACCAGCCCCGCTGGGCCAGACAGGACCGCCAGTACCAGCCCCGCTGGGCCAGACAGGACCGCCAGCACCAGCCCCACTGGGCCAGAGATGACCGCCAGCACCAGCCCCGCTGGCCCAGACAGGACCGCCAGCACCAGCCCTGCTGTGCCAGACAGGACCTTCAGCACCAGCCCCGCTGGGCCAGACAGGACCGCCAGCACCAGCCCTGCTGGGCCATGAAGGACCGCCAGCACCAGCCCCGCTGGGCCAGACAGGACCGCCAGCACCAGCCCCGCTGGGCCAGAGATGACCGCCAGCACCAGCCCCGCTGGCCCAGACAGGACCGCCAGCACCAGCCCCGCTGTGCCAGACACGACCTTCAGCACCAGCCCCGCTGGGCCAGACAGGACCGCCAGCACCAGCCCTGCTGGGCCATGAAGGACCGCCAGCACCAGCCCCGCTGGGCCATGAAGGACCGCCAGCAGCTGAGTCACTGCAAAGGACCCCGCCGCAACAAGCACCATCTGAACAGGGCACCGCCACCACAAGCACCGCTGAACAGGGCACCGCCGCCACAAGCACAGCTAAACAGGGCACCGCCGCAACAAGCACCGCTGAACAGGGCACTGCCGCCACAAGCACCGCTGAACGGGGCACCGCCGCCACAAGCACCGCTGAACAGGGCACCGCCAGTACATGCACCGCTGGCCCATGAGCGCCAAGGGCACTGATGCTACTGAGTCCGTCACAAGCAGGATGAAGCACTCTGGGTACCAGACCCCGTCCAGAACCAGTGGAGAGATACATCCACTACCTCAGTCCTTGGCAGGATGAAGCACTTTGGGCACCAAGCCCCCTCCCGAACCAGTGGAGAGATACATCCACTACCTCAGTCCTTGGCAGGATGAAGCACTCTGGGCACAAGGCCCCCTCCAGAACCAGTGGAGAGATACATCCACTACCTCTGTCCTTGGCAGGATGAAGCACTCTGGGCACAAAGCCCCCTCCAGAACCCGTGGAGAAAGGAATCCACTACCTCTGTCCTTTGCAGGATGCTGGGCACCAAGCCCCCTCCAGAACCAGTGGAGAGATACATCCACTACCTCAGTCCTTGGCAGGATTAAGCACTCTGGGCACAAGGCCCCCTCCAGAACCAGTGGAGAAAGGCATCCACTACCTCTGTCCTTGGCAGGATGAAGCACTCTGGGCACCAAGCCCCCTCCAGAACCAGTGGAGAGATACATCCACTACCTCAGTCCTTGGCAGGATGAAGCACTCTGGGCACAAGGCCCCCTCCAGAACCAGTGGAGAGATACATCCACTACCTCTGTCCTTGGCAGGATGAAGCACTCTGGGCACAAAGCCCCCTCCAGAACCCGTGGAGAAAGGAATCCACTACCTCTGTCCTTGGCAGGATGACGCACTCTGGGCACAAAGCCCCCTCCAGAACCAGTGGAGAAAGGCATCCACTTCCTCTGTCCTTGGAAGAATGAAGCACTCTGGGCACCAAGCCCCCTCCAGAACCAGTGGAGAGATACATCCACTACCTCAGTCCCTGGCAGGATGTAGCACTCTGGGCACAAGGCCCCCTCCAGAACCAGTTGAGAGATACAACCACTACCTCAGTCCTTGGCAGGATGAAGCACTCTTGGCACAGGGCCCCCTCCAGAACCAGTGGAGAGATACATCCACTACCTCAGTCCTTGGCAGGATGAAGCACTCTGGGCACAAAGCCCACTCCAGAACCAGTGGAGAAAGGCATCCACTACCTCTGTCCTTGGCAGGATGGAGCACTCTGGGCACCAAGCCCCCTCCAGATCCAGTGGAGAGATATATCCACTACCTCAGTCCTTGGCATGATGAAGCACTCTGGGCACCAAGCTCCCTCCAGAACCAGTGGAGACTGTCATCCACTTGAGAGACTGTGGCTTTGCACTCCCCAGGATTGAACAGTGGGCAAACCACCCACTGTAGAGACTTGAGAGACTGTGGCTTTGCACTCCCTAGGATGAAGCAGTGGACAAACCACCCACTGTAGAGACTTGAGAGACTGTGGCGTTGCACTCCCCAGGATAAAGCAGTGGGCAAACCACCCACTGTAGAGACTTGAGAGACTGTGGCTTTGCACTTCCCAGGTTGAAGCAGTGGGCAAACCACCCACTGTAGAGTTTTGAGAGACTGTGGCTTTGCACTCCCCAGGATGAAGCAGTGGGCAAACCACCCACTGTAGAGACTTGAGAGACTGTGGCTTTGCACTCCCCAGGACCAGAGGCAATCCGTCTTATCTCGCAGGGTAAGTCCATTTAGCTGGAATCCCCTGCCTGTTGCTATCCTGCATGTGTTTGCGTGTGACATTCACGGCATGTTTTTGTCACCCTTGTGTGCTGTGTGTTTTTGATTGAAGTGGCACCTTCGTTTCACCACTGTTTTTTATCTTCCTCTAAGGCCTCCCCCCCAAAAACAAAATGTTCAGGTAGCCTGACATTTATTTACTTTACCTTTAAAGCGTGCTTTCCTGCTCTTTGTCCTATAGGGATCCCCGACCCTGAGGAATTCCCCAGACCTTCTAGCTCCTAGTGCGGGCAGAAACATGTTAGTTCCTTATTTTTAGACTCCGTGAGTCATCATTCTCAACAGAGTCCTTACCCCAGTTGTTATTCCTACTTACAAACACCTATATTAAATAATCTCCAATAGAAAAAAGGGATTTGTAAGGTAAGTTTATTCACCAATTCTTTATCTGGATCCCTGTACTATCCAGCTAGATTTAATTTCAGCACTCCCTCTGCAGTTCTTTTAACAACGAGGTTGAGTTCTCCCAGGTAGTATCATCTTACCTGGGTGGGGTTAGGTGGTCAAATGATGAAGTATGACACTATAATGTGTATGAAACCACCTAGTCTGTAAAGGGAACTCCCTCAAAAGACACAGCCACTTCGTACACCCATTCTTACCTGGAAAATACGTGCCCAACAAGCACCTTCTGAACAGGGCCTAATAGTCCGGTTCCTTCCAGTTATACCCCACAGCTTTTTGTATATTGATGATTTTCTAGCCAAAACGGGAGCATGTGTGGGCACTCCCGGCATTCTTTTTTGTGTTTCCAGAATTCGCTAGTAATCCTCAGCCTGACACTGCCTGTGACATATCCCTCCTTACACTACCATCTGAAGAGTACCTCATTTGCATCAAATGAATTTCACATTGTACATCCCACAGTGATGAAAAATCACTATTAGGCATTGATTGTATGCTAGTTGTGTTTTTTCACATGTGCTCTCAACATAAAGGTTAAAATTGGATTAGAAAATAAGTCAAATAGTGAAGGAATCATTCATGGTGGATGTGCTCTTTAGAGTAGCTGCCAAAACATTTGAAGTCCAAAGCCTAGTGTCCTACTATCCTTGAAAGTGGATAGTGTGTGAAGAACAGTCAACAGAGTGATTCTATGGAACACAATCACCTGAGATGTTGGTGCTCCAGGGCTGGGAGGAGTTGACTGCTCAGGGTGAGGCTGACAGGTGTCATCTCACCAGGTTCCCCAGATGGGCCAGGGCCATCCTCAAGGTGCTCACTCCAGGAGTGGTATCCTCACTGAGGGCATTATCCATGAGGGAAGCAGCAGTATGTTGATAGGTGTCTGTGTACCCGGTGGCAGTGTATTGTGACATGAACCTACGAAAGTTTACAATGACATTGGCTTTGCATTTTTCCCTTATGAAAGAGACACACCTGCTATCAATTGTGTAGATCTGACATTTGGGGAACAGACCAATTCTATATGAAGTCAACTTGATACAGGATGTCTGAGTATCTTGGAGCTTGGATGCCTACTCATGGACTCCTATCTTTCCATAAGTGCAGTCAACACAGTTGCTATGCATGATGTGGCTTAGGTCATCTCAAGACCTAGTAGACTGTTACGCGGGCAGACCTGGATCCTTGTTGTTGTATATGTTAGTTGTCATCATGTGGTCAGTGCACTGTGAATATGTGTTCTGCCACAAGCATGTACATGATGCAACTTGATACCTTTGAGTTTTCCTACATTCCTTGGGTACATAGGTCGGACTGTCCTTCCTGTCACATTATTTTCATCTTGGCTTATCTGCTTAAGATGGATATAGTTGATTAGGTAGAGTTTACCATGATCTATATGATGGTCTCTTCCAGGTCGGTAACCTGTATTTATGAAATAACAGACAGCAGCACAATGTCATTATGGACAGTTTCCTGGTTATTGGAGTTAAAGGTACTGTTCCTCCTGGGATTAACAGTCCTGTTGTACCAAATATTTTGCCGCACCATATATAAGTCACCCTCTCAGGTGAATAGACATTCATAGTGATTTGATATAAATAGCTGATAGGATAGGTGCACAGTGAGCATGTGTTTTGCATTGAGTAGACAGTGCCTTCTGACCTTGGCATTGCTTTCTTTGCCTGTCCTACCTACACCCTATCCAGCTGACATCCCCATAGGTGCGTACATGGCCAAGGCTAAGTAGAGGGGGAATGGTCCTAGCAGCAGAGAACACAGTATTGGCTGGGTGGAGAGACATTACCAGTGCCTTCTGACCTTGGCATTGCTGTCTTTGCTTGTCTTAACCACATCCTATCTAGTTGATATCCTCTTAAGTGAATATATGGCCAAGGCTGAGTAGAGGGGCGGTCCTCCTAGTAGAAGAAAACACAGTATTGGCTGAGTGGAGTGACATTACCAGTGCCTTCAGACCTTGGCATTGCTGTCTTTGCCTTTCCTACCTACACCCTATCCAGTTGATATCCCCATAGGTGAGTACATGGCTAAGGCTGAGTAGAGGGGGAATTGTCCTAGCAGCAGAGAACACAGTATTGGCTGAGAGGAGTGACATTACCAGTGCCTTCTGACCTTGGCATTGCTGTCTTTGCTTGTCTTACCCACATCCTATCCAGTTGATATCCCCATAGGTGAGTACATGGCCAAGGCTGAGTAGAGGGGGAATTGTCCTAGGAGCAGAGAACACAGTATTGGCTGAGTGGAGTGACATTACCAGTGCCTTCTGACCTTGGCATGGCTTTCTTTCCCTGTCCTATCCACACACTCTAGAGTTTAAATCCTCTCAGGTGGTTACACTCCAATGTGGACTTGAGACAGGTGTTGATTGGGATTGGTCTGCACTGTTCTGGTATCAGTGATAGTGGAACAGTGCCTGTTGGGAATTGTAGTGCTGTCAATCACTGTACTACACCCACTATACAGAGATGTTGTTCCCGCAGGAGGTTGTGATTGTGGTTGTGATTGGCATGTAGTAGGCCAGAAAGAGGTTTATGGACAGGTAGACACTGGTCTGTTGGTAGTGTGACATTGTATGTAGGGAAAGGTGATCAGTGAGCATGCATGCCAATATACTTTGGTGAGCAAATTTTGTTGTTGTAACTTACCCAACTCTATATGTGTCTCTACTCTAATGATTTAATCCACCCTGACTCTTAATTCATCACCTGTGAAACAGGGATGTTTTTGTGGTGACATGGTGGTAAAGAAGTGATGAAGAAAATAAACTGTAAGTGCTATGTGATGTGGGGGTGAGGGGGAGCAAATAATCTGATATGGTGCAAATATGTGTGTTGGGGGTGTTGTGAAGATGTGTGATATGTGCTTTGTGAGGGATGGTGGGGTGCCTAATCCATGGTTTGGTTTGCTCTGATGTTGCTCTGACTTCTGTATTTGGTGTGGAAGATGCAAAGGATTGTTGTGTGGAGGGGTGTGTTTTATAGTGTTTTTGATAGATGTGTTGAGTGTGTGAAAGTGTGTCAGCTGTGTTTATTTCAAATCTATCCAATGTGGTGTATTATAATACTGTGGGTACCTCTGACCACCGCTATTCGCACTGCAATTGGAAGACCGCAATGGCAAGACTGCCTCAGCGATATTTGACTTGAAATAGGTTTGGTGGTTGGTTGACAGGCTGGCAGTGCCGGTGATCGGACTGCCTCTTTCCCGCCTTCCAGAGTCCTGGTGGTGTTGGGATATTGGTTGTTTTTTGACGGTGCTGGCTGTGTAACTCGTAATACTGCGGTCTGTATGACCGACAACATGGTGGCCTTTTTGCGGCTGCTACTGCAGTGGTCTGGCAGTCAGACTGCCAAACTCGTAATGAAGCCCTTAATATTTAAAACATTCCTGGTTGTCATCTTTTTCTTACTTCTGCAATCCTCTTAGTATGTGAGCCATTAAAGAGTCACTTTTTGTCTTCCCTAAAAGTTCCAGTGTGTTTTATTGCTTGTTTAAAGCATCTGCATTTTTTAAATGCTTAATTTAACACATGTTGATAATAGTGCCTTTGATAAGTTTGTTAATATTGGGGAGGTCAAGGTCGATGTGCATCATGACACAATCACATATACAAACAAAATCACATCACTATTAGCTAATCCACCCAACATGAACTCTCCATCAACCCCAACTCGAAGATTCATTGTTAAGCAGGCTCTGAGCCCAGGTCTGAGATTGCTGATGGACAGGTCACAGGTGGGGCCGCACATAGCCAGCAGACAAACTTGCGAACAGGAAGCTCAGATTGGTCCCATAAAGCACACATGGCCAGAGGGTTGAACACATTCCCAAACGCCATAAAGTCAGATGCCACATGAAGTTAGGAACACACAGCCAATCAGAACACCACATGCACAGTAACACACAGCAAAAACACACCTCTCAGGCCGGACATCTGGACACATTCCCGGCTGGCCCATATTGTGTCCACACAAGGTTAAGGCCCACCTGCATTTATTATCAAGACCTTATTTATGACTTTATGACAACTGTCCACATTCTCCATCCCAAAAGGAATGCTGTAATTGTTTGATGGTACCCAAAGAAATATACAAAACATCACGCAGAACAAATGTACCTTTAGACAGTCATCAGACCCCGGTCCTGTAACTGTTCTCCTGGCCGTATTGTTTAGTTAAATGAACAATTTCTGTTTTGCCAAACACCTCTTGCCTTTTGTTTTTTCAAGGTAAATTCCCATTCAAGCAAAATTTTGGTAAACCAGATAGGAGATGGTTGGTTCCTCGGACCCGACTGCGACCAAAGGAACCCCGCCTGGACAGATTCACCTTTGCGCAACAAGTAAAGGGGAGCAGAGGCTGCAATTAATTGGAAGTTCTGCTGAATCTGTGAGGCAGAGGTCCATTTTGAAGCCATCATCAGACGAGTAAGAGATTATATCAAAGCCTTAGTCCTAGCAAATGGCCTTTGACAAGCTGTAAACTACGGTCAGCCATGGAAGTCACCTTTTTTGATAGTCAGTAGGCTAGAAAAGGTGAACATTGTGTTTTTTTTTTGCTTGGAACACTGGGTGTGACACAGATGGTAGCTTGTCCCCTGGGTGTGAATGGAGCATTGCCTGGTAGTAGTATCCAAATGTAAATAGCAAAAACAAGCAAGAAAACAAACAACTGTTAACATTTCACATGCTTCTAAATGGTAGATTATGCCCTACCACCCATAGGCATATTAGCACAACCTAAAAAGTAACACTGTACATAAAATGATTACAAGAATACTGCAGCACTCCAAAATAGTCCACAGCATATTCTCAACCAAGATGAGTCCATATAAAACCTGAGAGGTTAGATCTTTTTATTGATGTTTGAAAGCATCTGACTTGCAAGCATACAAATGTAGAAACATCAACAGCCAATACCTGTTTTGCCACCAGTGTGACTTTTTCAAAGCTGTAATGGTGATATATTCATTGGAGGATAATGACAGGAAATCAATAATGACAGGAAATCAACAGGCCTTCAGTCCATTCCATATTAGTGGCTGATATGTTAGACCAGGGTTCTGCAAAGTCAGTCCTGGAGAGCCGGGTCCATGCCAGATTTTTAGCATATCCACATTTAGAAACAAGATTTTTCAGAAATCTACATTTTTCTAAATGTGGATATGCTAAAAATCTTCCATGGACCTGGCTCTCTACGACCGACTTTGCAGAACCATGCGTTAGACCTATGCATCACTGAAAAGAGTACCCACATTAACATGCCAAGATAAGAAAAAGTAAATGAACCCAAAGATAAAAAAGATCCACCAATCAGTAAAACGAAGAGGGTAAAAAGATAAATTCAACTCAATAGGGGTGCCACCACCAATGAAACACCGTGTGGCTAAATGGGAGACAGGACCCGCTAACTCCGTCAAGTTGATACTGACCTGATGTGTAACAATTATATCCGACAACAAGAGTCAAGAAGCGATGCAACAAAATGTAGTGCTGTAAAAACAAGTCAAGCCAAATATATAAGACTCTGGATTGTCGTGGCCAAGTAAAATCTAGAAATGCCACATGCTATAAATACCTTGCTTCGGCAATAAATGCCATGAACTGAGAAAACTTCATCAGAAATTCCAAAGTTCAAATTTCAACAATAACAGTAAAGGCAAAAGATGTCGATAAGGCCTGAACACCTATTATGGCACCCAGTATCAGAAACAAAATTGTAAACAACACTAGAAAGACAGTTTATGAACTACATGGTAGTCTAAAACAAATCAAATTAATGTAATATGACAACATAATAACTACCCTATAGGTACTCAAGTTTAAAAAAGTACAAGAACATCTAGTGTCAAGTTATTTTCAACAGGTGCCCTCATATCAATGTTCAATCAAAAATCTCATTGGTGGGTGACTATGATAAGTCATGTGGTTGAAAAGACAAAACTGTAACACAAAAAATGCTTGGAGACAAAAAGTAATGTCTCTCTAGAGGTTACAAAGAGCCTTACCACACTAGTCAAAGTAACCATAATATGTAAAGTTGGAAACCTGCCAGAACCAAATTACACATGTGCACATCATGCTAACTATGTGAGACGAAATTGTTTATAAAATAATCTTCAACCATTGCCCCCTTTGTGGTATATGAAAAACATGATTAAGTCAAATCAATAGTCAAGTAAAAATAATGAATGGCTACTTTAAGTAAAGCCTAAGAGTCATAGCTGCGTAACAGCAAATAATCATTCCATTTTTTTTTTTTTGTAAACTACATTATAGTTGGTTAAGCAAGTATATCATGCTCCCAACATACACGTAGTATAGACTCCTCAATGATAATCGAGTCATCCCTCTATGTGAGTCTTCCAGATTCATAACATAATAATAAATGAGTACATTTCCTAATATCAGGACGCATTCTATATTCACAGCCTCCACAGAATAAAATAAAAACTCTACTCGGTAGTCCAGCCCCTAATTCACAGTAACCATGGCCAAATTTAGCAGCCACAGGAAACAGCCTGTTAAGTTCAAAATGGCTTTCTCAGTACAAGGAGATGTTGTAGGCCTCTCCCACATAAATATGTGTCAACAAACTAAGAAATGGAAGACGGGCAACCGTGTCCCAAAAAACCCACAGCGCATGCTCGGCCACCATGTTAACTGCTTTGAAATTAAAGCTGACCGTATATGTACAAGCAAACCAAATTAGCTTGCACTGTGGGAGCACAACGAGAGAGTAGAGCAGTGCAACCCCTACCCGAGGAGAGAATGGGTAGGTACAGCGCCTCACTTGAGGAAGATTTTGAGGTGGAATTAGAAGAGAGGTTTGTGGCTGGGGTCCAAGCCTCACCAGATCGTCAAGGTAGGAGAGAGGCTGACCAGGAAATAAGAGACCAAGTTAGCCTGGTGCAAACTCAACTTAAATGAAGGAGACCCAAGATGGTACCTTTGCATGTGCACGAGGGGAGCAGCTATGAAGACGTCTGCTGCTTCTCCTGAACACCAGGACGGAAAACCCCCAAGAGAGATGATGGCTTGAGAGGAAGGCAAGATCTTTGCATGACTATTTTGTCACCTGCTAGCTTGCTGGACCAAAGTAAGTGACCAGTGCGATAGACCGTGGCCGGAGGACAGATGCAGGATGCATATGCCCGCTACTGCAGAAGGGCACATCAGGGACTATCTTTGTTCTATGGGCTCAGATGGATAAAGACGGTCTAAAGACCAAATTGCTACCATTTTTGGATGGAGCAGGGAAAAAGATCTCATGTTTTGAGAAGAACACCATGGAAATAAACCTACTGATAGGCGATGTCAAATGTCAGCTCAGAGAGTCACCAGTAAGTTGCTGGAACACAAATAAAAAATAGTCTGCCCTCGAGTGGGCCACACTGGCCACACACATGCAATGGCATCAGTTGTGAGGGGAACACTGCCGCAAAACCCCAGAGGCCATCATATTAACTAGAATGGCAGAAACCAGGGAGGTTGGCAGCAGCCAGAATGTTACTATTGCCACAGAATGGGGCACTTGACTGACAAATGCCAGCTAAAAGCACATCACAAGCAGACGTCAATGAGATGGGGCCAGGTCCAGCAAAATTTCCATCCACAAAACCAAGCCCAGGAAAACCTGAATGCACCTTATTTTCAGCTGCAGAGAAGTCAGTTCACTTCCACACCACCGCAACAGCGGTCAGGTACTTGGACCAACACAAGGCATCAGCAACCACAGATTGGGAACCTAGCTTAACATGGACGGGGGCCACAACCACAGCAGGAAGGGGTAACTGTTTGGGGAAACAATGCCCTCAAACACCTGCAGAACCCAAATGTGCATTAAAACTTAATACCCCTAATGCATTATGTCCACTTCACTCATATCTTAAAGTTCACTGTACAAAAACTCAAAAGACAAATGAGACAACATTGGATATTAAAGCCTTTACTTGCTTTCATGAAACTCAGGACATGCTGCTCATGTTCTGTCACTTGGGAATCCTCACTAGAGTTTGCCATTCAGGTTGCCAGCAGGAGCAAAGGCCCCACTCTGCTGCTAGTTCCCCAGGGTGGGGTTGGCAGACTGTCGAGCAGGGGCAGGGCGGCTCCCCGACTAGTGCTTAAAAGCAGGCACCCATGATCCTTGCACCCACATGTCTATTCAGGTGGGTTCCAATCATCAATTTGAAAGGTCCACATTCTCAGGCACCCAACCCCGGATAAAAAATTCCTTCATGGCACGTGGTCCCAGCAGTGTCCCCACAAAGTTAATGCCTCCAGTCAAAAGGAGCCCTCTTTTTTGGTTTCAAAATGAAGCTGTCCTCCAGTTTTGAGAGCTAGACTTACTGTACACTTAGGATAGTGAAGACCCCATAACCCACACAGCACACTTACAAAATCCACAGATTGCAAAACACCGCATGGCGTAGAGTAACTAGAAGGGAGACGTTTTACCAGAACAACCAGTCTCCCAGTCCATTACCCTAATTTGGGCAACCCTAGATGAGTTTTTGGCCTTGCACCAATATTTGTCCTCCTAGTTTCTCTCAAACTTTTCTAAGTAACAGCTGCGAATGAAAAGTCAAAATAACATATGGTCAGAGGGAGAGGAGGATGCCAGGGAAAGGGGGGTCCAGAAAGATCCATCATGGCTCTGAGCAGAATAGAATGCCAAAATGTGCTTAACCGGTATCAGTCCTAGAAATCAGCCAACATACAAGAGCTTTCACACACCGTCTGACGGGAAGCAATAGTACCAGTCTCAGACACCACAACATCAAGGCACATGGGGGCAGCAGAATAACTTGACCTTCCCTCCGGTTCATGTCATTTAGGAGAACAGATCATACAAAGGTCTAGGGAAGCACCCAAAGTTCAGTGTGACATGCCTCCTTTTTATACATTCCCCGCACACGTCTAGGTCGAAAACATCCCCTACACTGATGGCACCCCCAAGCACGCACTAGTATACTGGAGGACTGACTATGCCAACAGAGCACCAGTTAATATTTGAAATGGCCCACATGTTCACGAGATATCCACATGCTCAGGAGATCACTCCAAGTAGAAAATAAAATGCTTACAACTGTACACTGAGGCAGGCATGGAGAGGGGGAAGGCCCAACAACTCATTAAATTAATACGCTCATGAACAATAAACCATTGTTTTCAAATTACAGTAGATACCTTGAGTGGGGCCACCTTCAGGTTCCTTACTGAAATGATGAAAACACAGGAATTTCTAGGAAATAATTGATGACAAGACTTGTAAAGATGCAATGTTTTCTCAAAAATCAAATCAAACCCAGCTCTTATCCAACACGTCTGCATTCACGTCTCCAAGTGCACCACCTTTACAGTGGGTTATCACCTCTTCAGTGACCACAGCAATAAGCCAAACAGGACCACACTACTGTGAACCACATCATGACCTCTTGCCAAACTATACCCCATCAACAATACCAACAGCATCAAGAGCCACAAACTGCACCACAAATATTTTGAACAGTCAAAACTAAGAAACTCCATACAAAAGAACTGCCTAGTCTGATGGAGTTCATCCAGAAAATGTTACTGCGCTTGTGTAGGGGCCTCGCATGAGTTACTCATAACTGCACTGAACACAACACCAGCATTCTACATGCTCTACACAGCACCCTCTTACACAACACATGGGATCAGCACATTACTGCTGTGGATTCCAAGTCATCAGCCAGGTCATGTTAATCTTGTTCACTGATAACACATGCAGTAGGCTCAGGCAGGCTTTACCTGTACCAAGAGGTAGCCCTTGAAAAAGCAAAATGCCTTCTCCACCTGTACCTATGTAGGAGTAGGGCCAAGATACAACCCCACAGAGTAGAACTCAACAGGTTAGTAGTAATTCTGACCCGTGGGCCAAGGATAGCCCTTATGGTATTGGGGGTTATCTTTGTGAACAACAAGTGGAACCCAGACATGGAGTTTTAGTGTAGGGCCATCCACCTCAATGATACAAAGGGAAATGAGTCTTGTAGGGGAGGATTGAATAACAGCATGAATACCTTGTGTCAGGAAATCTGGGATACTGAGATAGATGGTTTACATGGATAGAAGGGAAGAAGAAACCTGTAAATGTACAAAAGCTCAGGTATTATTCCTTATGTTTCAGAGTCAAAGGAACAATTCTGCTGGGTACAAATGACAACCATGGCACAATCCTTCACATTCCAGACGCGCAATGAGGCACCTTTGTGGTGATGGACACTTACTGGCAATGCAGCAAGTTTACCTACACTCAGCTTATCCATGGATGGTGTGGCCTCAATTCCTCATCACAATACACACCCTGACCCTTGTCATTCCCAGAAAAGTTGTGTCAGAACTTTACTAACAACCACAATGGAAGAAGATGACTCTGTGGCATCTGGTTAGAGAAAAAAGAACTGCTGATTATATTTGTCTGGGCTTAGTACATGGACATTCCAGAGGAATTCAGACTGTTCTCCAACACACAGGTTTCAGAGGGAGGGTCCATACCGTCTGCACCATACAGACAAAAGTGAACACCCACTGGTTGCAAATTACCAGGTGGGAAATGCTCAAAATGATGTACAACACTGACCCCGGCTTAATGCAATCGAGGAAGAATTTAGAGCCATCTGCCTCATAGTGATGCAACATCGGTATGTATTGGACTTAATGACCACAATGGAGGTTGGGGTGTGTGTGAAGATCGGCACATCATGCTGCATATTTATACTAGGCAAAGGCATGGACAAAAGGACTCTCACTCATGCCATTCAAGCATTCCACTGATTACAAAAAGACAAGAATGAAGAAGTAGATGCCCCTCAGCAGGAGTGATTCACAAAATGGTTCTCCTGGATCCCCCAGTGGCTGACCGGTCTGGGCATCTCATTGTTGCTCATTTTCATATTGTTACTGTTTTTGTGTGGTTTCCTGCAAGTGGGGGTTTCCTGATGTAAAAATGTAGACCTCAAATTGGGTAGAATGCAAGTAACTAAGGAAGGTGTAGTAAGCAAATATGAAGCCCCCATTAATCTGACTGTCATGAAGTATGGGTTAGATGGTGTAGGTAAAATTTCAACTAGAGGGAGGAATGTTAATATTGGGAAGGTTACTGTTGATGTACACCATGCCACTATCACATATACCAACAAAATCACATCACTGTTAGCTAATTTACCCAACATGTACTTTTTATCAAACCCAACTCCAAGATGTATGGTCAGGCAGGCTTTGAGACCTAGGCCTGAGATTACTGACTGAGAGATCACAGGTGGGGCAGCATATAGCTGACAGATAAATACAGAAACAGAAAACTTGGATAACAGATAGGAGCAGTGACACCAAAGTGGTCTTCGCAGATTGGCATCCATAACACACACATGACCAGCGGGGTGAGCGCATTCCCAAACATCATAAAGTCAGATGCCGCATGAAGTTAGGAACACACAGCCAATTATAACACAGCACACACAGTAACACACAGGGATCACACACAGGGATAACCACTCAGTCTGGACATCTGGACACTTTACCAGCTGGTCCACATTGTGTCCATGCAAGGTCGAGGCCCCCCTGCATTTGTTATCAGGACCTTATTCATGACTCCTTGTTCACATTCTTCCATCAAAAAGGAATGTTGTAATTGTTTTATTGTACCAGAAAGAAATGCATAAAAGACTGCTCAGAACAAATGTACCTTGAGACAGTCCTCATACCATGGTTCTGTAACTGTTCTCCCTGCCGTAATGTTTAACTAAACAAGTCGCTCCTGTTTTGCCAAACACCTCTCGTCTTCTGTTTTTTCAACATAAATTCACATTTGAGCCAGTTATTATGGAGTCAATTTTCCACAAAGCAGACCATTGATAGATATTTAGTTCAAATGGTGGCTTAGACGTAAGTCCCAACCCGACAGGATATATGTTAATTTTGTTATAGATTTTTGGACTTGCTAATGTAAATTGCCACTTACTGATTTTCTCTTGGTTGAACAGTGCACAACTAGGATGTAGATGTGTTCTTAACATGGTGGTTGTGCGTGGATGGATTGTGAGATCCAAAGGCGATATAGGTTTGGGTTTCAAAAACAGTATACTAGAAGATGAAGGATCACAAGAAAACAACAGCCTGTCACAGCAAAAATATAGATCTTAAAGGATACAAAGAGTCCCAAAACAACTGAAGCAACCAATAAAGAAGTGACTTGAACAGATGGACTCACAAACTAACATAAATATACAATTTTCTAAAATATTTAACAGTTTAATTTGAAATACTAACAGTAATATAAATTGACAATTAGAAATCATATATATAACCAACAAAAATGTTTAACCTAGTTAAAAATAAACATATTCAAAATAGTGTACTGGGCACTGAATTTAGACATAAAATACTTTCTTCCAAATATTAATATTATTTTATTAATTTTACAGATTTCACAAAAATAAATATAAAAGAAACAAAATAATAAAGTAAAAACTATATATAACTAAACTAGTATGGTAAATATATAAAATTATTTAAAAACATTACTCTAAAAATAAAATGAACCTTTCTAAACCCAAAATAGTAGACATGATAAAAAAAAAGTAAAACATATATTAAAAATAATAAGAACCTGCTCTAAACAACAGTGGGAAAAGTGCTGGACTTCAGAGGAATAGTTTTTCTATTTCCACTCCAGTATAAGCAAGAGTAGGGAAAGTGTTGGACTTCAGAGGGTTTACATTTACTATTCCCACTCCAGACCATGACATAGTAGTGAAATCCACAGACTTCAGAAGGGTAATATTTCATATTCCCACTCCAGTGTAAGCATCATTAGGGAAAGTGTTGGACTGCTTTACAATTCCCACTTCTAAATAAGCGACAATGGGGAAAGTGCTAGAATTCAGGTGAATGGAAATTACTATTCCCACTACTGTCTAAGCAACAATTGTTAAAATAGTGGGCTCTGAAGGGATTATAAATGAGAAAACAAGTCCTAATCATTTTCTTAAAGTACTTCAAAACAAAATAAAAGTTAATATAGTATATTACTCAGAGAAAATAACTAATATGTTTAAAAATGTGAAACTAATTGAAAATATAAAATAAAATTACTTATGCTTGTCTACCTACAAAAACTATGAAATTAAAAAGATGCTAAAATATTTAGCTTTCAACTAATACTAAAAAACAAATGAAATATAAAAACAAAAATCATTCCATAGACAAAATTTCCATCACACTTACAATAGAGCTAATTACTCATTCAATGAAACATAAACGTACAACAGCAAAATTATACATTATCAATTATCAATTACTCTATTACATACAAAAACAATTAATACACAACATATTATCATTTTTAATATTTTGCCATTCTGTTTCCTTACAGGAAATAAGACAGTATAAAATAATGCATGCATAATAACTAATAAAACGTTAAAATATACCTGAAAAAGTACTTCAAGAATTAATATTAAAAAGTAACTAATTTGCATACTTAGTATGCAATTTAATCATTAATTATTGGACAACATAACTTTATAATAGATGTAAATACATTCTTTTTTTAATTAGCTTCCCAACCCATTTCCCCACAAACTAAATGGTCTACTACCAAAATATAATTTACTATTAGTAATAATAAAATTAAACTACATATTATAATTAACACGTTAAAATAAAAAATACAATATAGTCTTTAGACCCTCAAAAGGACTGATAGTAAATAATTAAAAGTGAATGTAAATTATTTATAATTTAATTAACATCACAACCTATTCCCATACAATCTTCAAAACCCACAACTAATCTATTAATAACTAATTACATTTAAAAATATAGTACTAAAGCACTTACAATTACAAACAAGATTTTTTTAAAGATACCTAACAATATACTAACAATGCCAACACCTACAATTATTATATTAACTAAAACATAATACATTTCCTTTTGAAGAAAATAATGTTACAAACAGAAAAGTTCTAAAAAACTATATTGTATACCAAAATACAATATTCTTGCCAATGGTATTCTGTCCCGCAATATTTTGGGAGTAATGATATTTCAAATGATATTTATGTCTCATGATATTTAAAACTCAATTTGTTGTCCAAATACCCCTATTCTTATGTATGAGGTCCTTGGTGAAGGCTTGCAGCACAGAACACAGAAGAGTGCATCTGAAAATAAACAACCTCCATAACATATAAAATCTATATAATTTATTTGTATTCAAGCATGAAAGCTAGCTTCAACAGGTTTGGTTCTGCTCATGTGCATGTCATTGCAATTACTGTGTTCTTCCAATTTTGGCTGGGGCTTAGAATACAATTCATAAACGTCCATAGAATACATTTTAATGAATGTACAGATGTGAAAATCAAACAAAAAGGAACATCTTTGACTCATGTTGACAAATAGGAGCTCAAACTTAGTGGAAGGGCTGAAGAGATGCTAGGTCCCATGATATAGTTTAATGGGAGTGAGCATGTACTGCTTCATTAAATCGTGTATGTTGCCATTGTTAGAGCTCTCAGTCTAATTAACTAAAGTCTGTTTTTGTTCATTTGTGGGTGACACCAGACTATTTATTTCAGCTTCCTGTCTCCTGACGTCATGGTTTTTTACTATATTTTCTCAGTACCATGGACAAATGAGTGGTTATCACATTCTGATAGTGAAAACGCAGCCTGAATGTTAGGAAGTAGAGTTGTGATGGACAAATAAAGAATAGCAAATCTATACTTGCCTACATATAATCCACTGATTTATGTAAATTAATGGCACAAACGAGAAAAGAGAAACCACATTGAAGCAAAACAATTTAAGGAAAGACAATTTTAAGGATATACAAATAAACTGAAACTTAAAGTAAACATTTTAAAGGAATACTCAAAATAACACCCTCTGGTGAAGAGTAGAGGTAGTGATGGTTTTATGGGTTCAGGTAGAGATGATGTTTAGGGGTGATGTGAGTTTTTAAGCTTTTTAGGGTTCAGTGGAGTTTAAGGTGGTCACAGTTTTTTAAGGAATAAGGCATGGGTAGTGTTTAGGGTGGTGAGGGTTTCTTAGAGTTCATGAATGAGTGTAGATTAGGGGTTTTGAGTGTTTTATAGGGTTCAGAGATGAGTGGCATGTAGCGAGGTTGAAATCTTTTAGGTGTATGGGTGGGCGGAGTTTAAGGATGGTGAAGGGTTTTTAGTATACAGGAAGGGGCAGAGTTTATGGTGGTGTAGGTTTTAAGGGTTCAGAGAGAGGTGGAGTTTAAAACTAGATAGGATTTCTAGTGTTCGGGGATGTGGGATTTTAGAGGTGGTGGGTGATTTTAAGGGTCATGAATGGATCTAGTGCAAGTGCTTTTATGGTTCAGAAATGGGTGGAGTTTAGCGGTAATGGGTGGTTTAAGGTTTAAGGGTGGTTTAAGGTAAAGAGACCGGTAGAGTTTAGGAGTAGAAAGGGATAGAAGGGTTCCCAGTTGGTTGGGGTTAAGGGCTCAAAGATGGGTGTAGTTTAAGCACATGAGTAATTTTAAAGGGACATAGATTGATGCTGTATGGGGGCGGTGAGGGCCCAGTAAATTAAAAGCATTGACAGTAATTGTTTGACAATTTAAAAGATTTAGGGGGTCATTCAGACACCGGCGGGCGGCGGGAGCCGCCCGCCTGGTGGGAACCGCCGAATGACCGCGGCGGCCATTCTGTGTTTCCCGCTGGGCTGTCGGGCGACCGCCAGAAGGCCGTCCGCCAGCCCAGCGGGAAACCCCTTCCCACGAGGAAGCCGGCTCCGAATGGAGCCGGCGGAGTGGGAAGGGTGCGACGGGTGCAGTAGCACCCGTCGCGAATTTCAGTGTCTGCTATGCAGACACTGAAATTCAAAGTGGGGCCCGCTTACGGGGGCCCCTGCAGTGCCCATGCCATTGGCATGGGCACTGCAGGGGCCCCCAGGGGCCCCACGACACCCCTCACCGCCATCCTGTTCCTGGCGGTCGGAACCGCCAGGAACAGGATGGCGGTGAGGGGGTCGGAATCCCCCATGGCGGCGCAGCAAGCTGCGCCGCCATGGGGGATTCCTCAGGGCAGCGGAAAACCGCCGGGACACCGCCGGTTTTCCCGTTCTGACCGTGGCCAAACGGCTGCGGTCAGAATGCCCTGCGGGGCACCGCCAGCCTGTTGACGGTGCTCCCGCCGACCCCGGCCCCGGCGGTCAATGACCGCCGGGGTCGGAATGACCCCCTTAATGCCTAAATAATGTTCCCTGATGTAAAGGATTGCAATAAATACCAACACATTTTTTTTTTCAGAAAGTTAGACCTGCAGAAATTTCCTTCACATCTTAAAGAATAAATATGCAGAAGCCAGTTAAAAAAAAAAGAATTTCCATGAATGGGTTTCCATTAATTGATGTATGCCATTCATCCTGAAAATGTCCATTAAACTGTTAAATTACATGATTTCTTAGTAATGGTACTCCATTAATTTGTTTTTATTAAATCATATACAAGCATAATCACCATGATAATATGGAGGCAATTGATATTGTGGATGTAAGATTGTCACAGGTCAATATTTTTGTAAAGGATAATGTGACCAGCATGACTATACGGCCTCCTTCTTGATGGAGTCTCTCACTTATTACACTCCATCTCTCCTTAATTCCTCTCTCACATGCATTTCATTTGTTTTATATAGCACTAATCATACCAGTGTAGAGTGTCAGAACACTTTCCTTCACGCACACATTATACAAAGACAGTGAACCCTGCATGTGTAAATCAGCCTATAGAAAAGATAAGACAATGAGGATTGCAAGGTGTAGGAATCATATCATCCATAATAGCAGGCGAAATATTTTAAGAGTTTTTGGTCTGGAGAATCACAAACTCAGGATTTAAAACATACCACAGTAGTAGGGGTTAATGTTAATAACAAAAAGGTATTTCTACCCAAATAAATACTTTTTGAGCAACATAAGGATACTGAAAGAGTGGGGGAAAACCCATCAAGTTATAACACATTCCAAGCAGTTTACATGGAGCACTTGATGAGAGTTCATAGGTCACTGTGCTATATTAGGAATGTAGAAATAGCAAAAAGATCTCTGTGACTAATCTACTGAGCTAACCACATAAAATACAGTTATCTGATATCCATGGTACATGTTTTTGCAGCAGCCACATTAACACTTTGTGCTACTTTATGGTGAGTCAGAACAGCCAATAGATAAAACGTCAATCTCCTTCTATTAGGCGCATTGACCATTTTATTTGTGTCTGAAAACTGCTGGAAACCCAAGCAACTCTGCAGCATGTGCTTCTAAACATATTATTTGTGGCTGCACCAGTTGCCCAGACCTAAAGCGGCCATGACAAAAACAGCAGTTGTTCATTCAATCCTTGCAAAGTAGGCATTCATTTTGCTGTATGTTGTGATTTGTACTAGCACTAAAGATGATTGTTTGGTTTCATTCTAATCTGTGTAATCTGCTATTAATTTATATTAAAGGAAGTGCAGTCCACTCTTGGGTGTACATTTTATGGTGAAGTTGAGGTTCTTGAAAAAAACACCTCAGCCAGCTCACTGAACGTCCACTAGGAAATCACTGATCATTTTAGCATGGTGACGCATCAGACTGACTTCTTGTAGCATACAGCCTAATCCACATGTATCAGTTGTGAGCTCGCAGAATTGTTAACAATCAGTTGTTAATAATTATACTCAAAATAGGGTTTGAGAAACTAAGATGTATGATTCACCTACTGCAAGGGTGAAACCTTTGTATTATGGATCAGATTTATCAATATTTCATGAAATGCAATGCAGCACAACACCTTGTTAAGATGCATGAAAGCAAGAGCGCAGGAATGCACCATATATAACACAATATGGTGCACTCCTTCTGTAGTAGGCTACAGAGGGCCTCCAATACCTCGAATGTGTGTCACAAGGGATCGGTTCTAATTTATCCGTAACTATCTGGGGCAGCTTCTTGGTACCTTTCCTGACAATGAGGAACACTAGCAGAAACTGGGAGAGCGACCCTTTTCAAGATGATTATGCTGCCTTAGTTCTCATATGGGCTATGGAATACACCGGCAAAGTACCAGAGAGCTTCTTCCAGAGAGTGGATGGGGTCATTTACCAGCTGCTTTGGAATGGTGGCCACAAAATTTCTCTGTGTACACTAAAGAGGATTCCCTATGAGGGAGGATGGGTCTCCTGGACCTAAAGCAGTATTAAGGGGTGTCCCCGCTGTTCATAGTTAATGAAGGAAATTTGCCAAACAACAGAAACCCTCTCTAATGGTATCTAGATGATCTATGCAAGCAGGGGGCACGTTAGGGATTTATACTAGAGGGAAGGGTTGGCTGGTCAGCTTCCTTTGATGGCTGCGATTGTCAGATTTTTGAGGAAGGCCTATAAAGAATTGATATGGGGAACAAACTCTCTCGGGAAACTTCGTTTTGGGAGTCTGCCATACTTATAGACATGGCAACACTGCAAGGTTTCTGGACATGGGAGTTGCTTGCCATCTTTACGATACAGTCCCCAGGGCCCTCTGTCCTTTTTGGACCTCCAGAGACAGTACAACATTACTGTCACACAGTACTTTGAATGCTTCCAATTAAAGCATATATTATCTCCTTATAAGACCTACCTTGTTGATAGCATGGAGAAGGAGTCTCCACTAGACTATAGAGTCCTTGCAGTCCAGCTGCAAAAACATGTCATCTCCCAGAGTTATAGGATATTAGTAATAAGCACACAGATACCATTGACAGTGCTTAATGAATAGTGGAAAACTCATCTTGGGGTCCTCGATGATGAGAACTGGTCTGAGGCCTGTAGATACTCCCAGGAGACTGGAACTCACTTGGCCTTCCAACTAGTACAGCTTAAACTCTTTTATAGGGCCCATACTACTACATAAATTGGGTTGTATCACCAATGATAGATGCCTGTGAGGCAGCATTCAGAGAAGATCCCTGCTCCATACACTCCAGGAGTGTCCCAGGATATGACCGTTCTGACATGGGATAAAGAGCCATCTGTCTGGAGGAATGGACATGGTGATAAGGATTACACCACAGGCGGCACTGCTGGGAATATGGCCCAACCAAACCTTCCCCAAATACCATCTCCTATTGCATAACATGACCCTGACGGTGGGAAAGTAGGTGTGTCCACTTGTGGGGTTGTGAACCCCATCCCCGAGGTGGATGAATGGGCCCAGAATTTGGATTGGTACATACAGGCTGAACAGCCAGTCTAAAAGATCAGAGGGTGTCCCCAGAAATGTAACCATATCTTGGATCCAATGCAAGACTACAGGGCTTTCACCTGAGATATGCTGGGACCAGGAGTGCCACTGCCTGGGTAAAAGGAGAGATGATAAGCCTGCATGAGGTGTAACAGAGGGTTAGCAATGGGTCTCACTCAGCTACCCACAGGTGTAGATCTGGATGTCCAATTTTTCTGAAGCACTACATGGAATTAACCTGCTCTGTTCAATGCTCCCTGTTTGAGAATCCATTAAACACATTTTTCAGTTTTGTAATTGTTTTCTTGGTTGTATAGTGATAAAAAATTCAATAAAATATATATTTTTTAAAAATCTCATGGCCTATGATGTGGGGTGTGTAAAGGTATGAAGTTATAATTTACTCTATAGGTAACATTGTTCAATGTGGTCACAAGAAGATGTAATATTCTTTATATGAAGGATGGATTAAACACCATGGGCCTGATTTAGATGTTGACGATAACGGTCCTGTCATTGACTTTTTGACTGAAAACCCATCTGCCAGCGTGACACTCTTCCCGCCGTATTTAGATGTTGGCAGAACCATAGATGAAAGGCCGCAATTGAACCGCCGTCTCTGGTAAGAAAGACTGCCCAAGTTGATGGTGCTATAGGAAAAAGTGACACCCTTTCCACCGGGCAGATATGGATGTGCCTTACCTCCATTAAAAATGTGGCAGTCCAACCTCCAAGTTTGAGTTCATGGATTGAGTGGAGAATGGGGGTAAAAACTCACCTTTTTTCCACATTCTGCCCCCTTCATGGACTGGAAATGACTGGACAACATCTGCCATTGCTGCTGCCACTGACCCACTGAGAAAACGCAACTCCCCCTCGCTGGTCTGCAAGGTAGGGATGCCGCATTGCCAGGGTGCATTGGGAGGGCACTGCATGGAGCTTCGGGACGACTGGAGACATATACATGTCACAGTATTTTTTTTCTTTATCACTGTGACATGCATAAGTCGTGGCACCAGTGAGTCAGACATTAATGGGGACACACTGATATACATACATACATACATACACAACTGTTGTTATGGTGCCACTATTCAAATGAATGCTGGCACCACAATGATGGTACATTCACACCTGTCAACTGTGTCCACGTGTCCACATTGCCAGGGGACCAGTACCTATCATGTTGTGCTGCAAGTTGTATGTGTGAGTCAGTCTGTGTGTGCGTATTGGCTGGTTGAGGTTGAAGAAGCAGGAGTGGGTGATGTGGTTGTGTCTCTATGTGTGTCACTTGCATGTGACACTGATGTTGTGTATAATGTGTTGCCATGTGTGACATTCAGGTGAGTGTGGTTGTTGTGTGGTGGCCCTTATTGTGATGTGTGTAGTGCATGTGTGTGAGTGTGTTTGTGTAGCTGAGTGAGTAGCTGTGTTGGTTGTTGTGGATGTGTGATATGTGAGCGCAGTGTCAATGGTATGTGTATTTGGTGGCATGGATGTATGTCAATGTGTGTTTTTGGCATGTATGCGTTGTGTTGGGTCAGAATACCAATGGGTTGTTGTGTGAATGTGCTGTGTTGTGTAGTGTGGGAGCACCTTACACAGAGAGATGAGAGGGTTTGATAATCAAAAAGTATACACAATGGTTGTGGAGCAAATAGGATAAATCTATCAGTCACAACCTCATGATCCTGTTAGTATTATCTTTGGCTTCTTCTTAAAGACTGTAGCATTGGGACCTGTGCAGGGAATTCCTCCTTATGGAACAGGTGGTCTCACACACTTAATAGTGTCATGCTTCATCATAGACCACCTCACAGTGAGATGCACCCAGAGGGAGTTCTTAGGTAAGGTTTTCTGGATAATACAGTGATCCAGTCACATTTAAAAATACCTAGTGGACAACCAGTGTTAATGAACCTTTAATAGTGGTGTCTGTTGGTAAGATTAAAAAATGAAGTGACAGTATGTGTGGGTATAATGATTCACCCCGTCGTCAAACAACACCAACATGTTTCTGCCCTCACAGTGAGACAACATTGGTCTGGGACATTCTTCAGGGCCAAGGATTCCTACCCGTACATAAGTGAGCTAAATACTATTCTATCTCACTACTGGAAAGGAACTCTAAGGGACTCATTATGAGTTAGGTGAGCAGAGGCCACCCACCAAACTCATTCGCACAGAAGACTGCCATGACAGTATTCTACCCACTGGCCCTATTAAGAATTCCGCCTGCCGGCCCAGCGGGGATCAGGGCCTTAAGATCATTAGGAGCCAGTGGAAATACGGTAGTGTGTCAGGTGCAACAGCACCCGTTGTGCTTTTGGTCAGTGAAAAGCGCAACAGGGTTGTCCATGGGGCCTCTGCACTGCCCGTGCCAAGTGCATGGACAGTGCAGGGGTCCCCATGGGGCCTCCAGCACCCCCCTTCTGCCAGCCTTTGCATGGCGGAATGAGACCGTCAGGCTGTTGGCTGTCGGCAACCTGGAGGTGTTGGCTGTCCGACCCTGGAGGCACCGCCACGGTCATAATGTGGAGGCCGGACTTCTGCTTTGGCGGCGGTCCGACCTCCACCGAGGCCCTGGCGTTCTCAGGACCACGAGGGTCATAATGACCACCTTAATGTCCTTGTTGACTATAAGGGGCATTATTCCCAGTCCCAGACTAGAGTCCCAAATCTCTAACATTCAGGGTAAGAGTGGATGTAGTAATTAACAATGGTTGGTACTATATTAGTAAAAATAAGGATCTGCATGTTGTGTTTTATTAGCATGTAATTTGGCACCTGTGTTTGCAGTGATTTGCATGGTTTTACCACAAGGCCTGTTCACCGTTTTAGTTTTCAGTGCGTGCTAACAATAGACCATTTTTCTCTGAAGTTGATATTCTCATTTGTTTTGCTTCTTTCCATGAATAGGTACCCATAATCTATTGCTGTCACTCAGGTAGTTCTTGAGTGTTTGAATATTAAGTGTTCCTTTCCAGTAGTGGGATAAAATAGTATTTAGCTCACTTATGTACTGGTAGGGATCTTTGGCCCTCTCACTGCAGGCAAGAAGCAGCAAGCCAACACAGCAAAGAAAGTAGCAAAGTGGCAGTCCCTCCAACAGCACAGCACACAGCAAGCAGAAGGCCAACACCTCAGTGCAGATGCCGAGGGACAGTCCCTCCTGACAGCACAGGCTTCCTTCTTCCTGGCAAAATTTCCTTGGTTCCAGTTCTAATTTGGTTGGGTTTGGGGTCCAGTACCTATACCCAAATGTGCCTCTGTAGTGGGGTAGACTCCAAAGAGGCCTTTGAAGATTACTAGGTCCCTGCTCTTCCTTCCTTGGCTCAGACAATCTGCACGGGGTATGCAACACTTTGTATGAGGAGAGGCATAGCCTTGTCAGCATTAAGTCACACCTAAGCTCCCATTGTGTGTGACTGTCCAGAGGGAATGCACAAAGCACAACTGTCACCTATCCCAGATATGTATTCAGGGACAGGCAGAGGCACAGAATTGTTAAAGTAAAAAAATGCCAACATTCTAAAAGTGGCATTTTCAGACTTACACTTTAAAATCTGACTTCACCATATGGTGTGATTTTAAATTGTGAGTTCAGGGTCACCAAACTACAAATGTATCTCTTTTCCCAAATCAAAGTTATATTTAAAATCTTCTTCAAAGTAACAGCAATATTAACCTATAGGAGGGCCAGGCCTTGCTATAGTGAAAAACAAATGTAATAGTTTTTCAGTACCAGGACATATTAAACGTAAATGTACAAGGGCAACATTTTAAATACACTGCACCCTGCCCCTGGGCTAACTTGGGCCTGCCTTAGGAGTGACTTATATGTAATAAAAAGGAAGATTTAATTTACAGTCACTCTGCACATATTGTGCACTTTACTAGGGACCTGCAAGTAAATTAAATATGCCAATGTGGATAAGCTAATGTTACCATGTATTAAGGAGAAAGCACAGGCACTTTAGCACTGGTTTGCAATGATAAAGTGCACAGAGCGCTAAGGCCAACAGAAACAAGGTCAGAAAGGAGGAGGAAGGCAAAACATTTGGGGATGACCCTGCAGAAAGGGCCATTTCCAACACAACGCCTCTCCAGCCTAAAGTCAGAGTAGACTAATCAATACATCCATGGACTTCCCTGCTTAGAGTGATAGAACATGGCCAATGACCCACTACTGCAGAGGTATTTGTCAGTTCTATATCTTTCTGAACCCAGTTGGATCCCTCTGTCAATACTCCTGGAGGGCACTAAGCTGACCCATGGGGAAACCTTCTCCTCATCTGTGGACCCCATCTGTGCAGCACCTAATCTTAACTTGTTCATATATGCATCCCAGTAGGCAGACAGTAGCACCATAGCCAATAAAATGATGTGGCCTATTCCAACCCTTGGGTCCGACTTCTGTCCCCAACCCAGGGAAAACTCTGATCCAAGGACAACAACCAACAGAGGCCACTGATAGCTGTCACTGTCAATGACCAAGCCCTTGTTGGGCTTGAGGCAGATGTGTCTAATCCATTCACTTACATTGGTCATGGCATTGCAGATGTTCCTTTTGGTGTTGGAGGGGTCCTCAGTGAGCGATAGTATCAGTTGAGTGTCGCCTGCACAGGAGATTATGTTGAGTCAGTGGGATCTGATGACATCTGCAAGGGGTGTCATGCAGATGTTGAATAGGGTGGGGCTCAGGGATAATCCTTGTGGTATGCCACATATGATGTCTTTAGGTGCTAAGTAGAAGTGAGGCAGTCGGATGCGTTGTGTGCACCCTGTGTGGAAGGAGGTGATCCACTTGTGGGCATCTTGCTGTGTACCTATGTTATAGAGTCTGTTGATGAGGATCCTGTTGGAGACTGTGTCAAATGAGGTAGTGAGGTCAAGAAGTATCAGAGTCACAGTTTCTCCATGTTTGAGGAGTGTTCTCACTGTGGCATCAATCAGCGCAGTCTCAGTGCTGTGGTTGACACAGAATCCGGATTGTGAGGCATCCAGTAGGTGGTTTTGTTCCAGGAATTTGCTGAGCTGCTGGTTGATGGCTTTCTCAAGTACTTTGGCCTGGAAGGGGAGCAGGGAAATCAGACAATAACTTTTCAGATCGCTGGGGTCCGCAAATGCTTTCTGTAGGTGGGGTCTGGGGTTAGCATGTTTCCATTTCTCTGGGAAGATAGCTGTGGAGATGGAGGTGTTGAGGATCCTGGTGAGTTGTGTGCTGATAGAGCTCGTTACGAGGTTGTAATGGTGGCGGGGGTAGGTGCCACAGAGTGAATTAAGGACAAGATAGCTGAGGTGGTCAGGGTGGTGAAGGAGACCAGAGAGTAACAGTTTAGCTAGTGTTTGCTGGTTGTTTGAGGTTGTTGGGGTTGTGGGTGGTTGATTGGAGGCTAAAACTGTTGTAGATGTTGATGATCTTGCTGTGGAAGTAGTCTAAGAGGGTGTAGCTGAGTTCTTGGGAGGGGTAGATGGTGATCTCTTTGGCTGTCGGGTTGGAGAATTCTTTGACTATTTTGAAGAGTTCCTTTGTGTGGTTGGCTGTGGAGGTGATGCAGACAGTGATGGCTGCTTTCGAGGCTTCTTTGATGAGCTGGTGATAGTTATTGAGAGCTGGTTTGTGAGCTGCTCTGTCAGTGGGGTTCTTGGTGGTGTGCCATCATTTCTCCAGTTGACTGCACCATCATCTCTCCAGTGGACAGTGATTGAACATGTGCTCTCTAGCAATTAAATTGTACAACCCCTCAAATGTGTTCACCATACTACCATCCAGTGGCCTGCAAAAGTAAGTCACAAAATCCCCCCAGGACTGGTGAGACAGTTTCCTACTGCCCCCGAACCTCAACATGCACTCTTCTGGGACAAAGCCATATCTCTTGATAAAGGTTTTCCTTCATGGTGGGATATCTCAGCCCATCTCTCCCATCTAGGACCTGTAGGGCATTCTTCCCATCACTGGATAAATGAGTCTGTAGGACAGCCTCCCAATTCTCCACAGGTATCCTGGGCACTACTAGAGCAACCTCATACACCCCAAGCAACCTGACTATGTCATCTCTCTCCTTAAAGGCAGGCACCAAATCTTTGGGTGTTTGGACTTTTCCTTTAGCACTGGACGTGGTACTTGCACTGCCACCACTGGACTCTACTTGTTTTGCTTTTAAGTCCAGTTTCTTTAGACTCAGTTCATGATCCCTCTCTGTGGGCTTCACTCTCTCCTCTGGCACCTCTGCTAAATCATTTTTCTCTGCATCCAGCAGGATGTTTCAGAGCTTTGGGTTCTTTAGATTCCAAAGGGGTCCTCCTCCTCCTCCTCAGAGTCATCTGTTTGTGTGGCTCCCCAACATGTTTCCTCATTGCTTAACAGAACTGTCTACAGTTCCTGACTTGTGGATTTCTTCTTCAGAGGCAGCCCCCTCTCCTTGCAAAAACCTCCTTCATAGTGTAGAATGATACGTACCAGAAATGTATTTCCATGCTGATAAAGCCTCACAGGTGCAACAAACAAACATTGTCCCATGTCGATGAAGAAGAAGTACAGGTTAAATTTAGAAAAAAGACCAACTGAGAGAGAAAGGAGAACACATAGGGGGTCATTCTGACCCTGGCGGTCATGGACCGCCAGGGCCAACGACCGCGGAAGCACCGCCAACAGGCTGGCGGTGCTTCCATGGGCATTCTGACCGCGGCGGTACAGCCGCGGTCAGAAACGGGAAACTGGCGGTGTCCCGCCGGTTTCCCGCTGCCCCTGGGAATCCTCCACGGCGGCGCTGCAAGCAGCGCCGCCATGGGGATTCCGACACCCTTCTCGCCAGCCTGGTTCTGGCGGTTTCCACCGCCAGAACCTGGCTGGCGGGAACGGGTGTCGTGGGGCCCCTGGGGGCCCCTGCAGTGCCCATGCCTCGATGGTTAGGCCCGCTAAATAACCCTCACATGGACTGCTGAAGCAGTACCTTTAATGGAGGAAAGCATTGATGTCGAGGGCACGATGCAGCAGGATTTTCCACACAGTCAGGGTGATGGATGATGGATCGGTTTTTGCAGAAATCAGCTCCAGACCCCACTTCTGGTGCCAAGGACTTGAGGAAGGCACTCCAGCCAAGGGTAAGACTCACAGATGGCAATCTAGCAGCATCAGGAAAGTCTCTGGCAGGTCTTTGATGTCCCTGAGACTGCAAGAGAACAGAGAACAGGGACAAGCCAACAAGCCCTTGGGGAATCGTGAGTTCAAGGATGTAGAGAAGAGGTTTAGTCCTTCTCACTGCAGGCAAGAAGCCGCAGACAGCAGGTCAACACAGCAAAGCAAGAAGCAAAGTGGCAGTCCCACCTACAACACGGCACACAGAAAGCAGTAGGCTAACACAGCAGTGCAGTTGCATAGTGGCAGTCCTTCTTGGCAGCACAGTAGCCTTCTTCCTGTCAGAATGTCCTTGGATGCGCTAGACTTCTGATTTGATAAGCTTTGGGGTCCAGAACTTCTACCCTAATGTGCCTTTGGAGTGGAAGAGACTTCAAAGAGGCCTTTGAAGATCAAAAGGTCCCTGTCCTTCCTTCTCCGACTCCTGACACTCTACAGGGGGGTATGCCACCCTTTTATGAGGAGAGGACACAGCCCTATTCAGGTGTAAATGGGCCAGTGCTAAGCTCTACTCCCCTTCTCAAGCTAGTTCATGGCCCATTAAGGCCCATTAATTCACACCTAAGCTCCCATTGTGTGTGACTGTCTAGAGGGAATGTACAAAGAACAGCTGTCACCAACTTCAGACATGTATTCAGAGACAGGCACAGGCACAGAATGTTAAAGTAAGAAAATGGAAACTTTCTAAAAGTGGCATTTTCGGAATGACACTTTAAATATGACTTCCCCATAAGGTGTGATTTTGAATTGTGAGTCCAGAGACAACAAACTCCAGTTTTCTATCTTTTCCCAAATGGAAGTTACACTTAAAAGATGCTTCAAGATAACTCCAATGAAAACGTGTGGGATAAATAGGCTTTGCAATGGTGAAAACAAATGTAATAGTTTTACACCATCAGGACATGTTAAACTTAAAAGTACGCATCCAACTTTTTGAATACACTGGCACCCTGCCCTCGGGGCTAACTAGGGCCTACCTTCAGGGTGAATTGTATGTAATAAAAAGGATGGTTTGGACCTGGCAAATGGGTACACATGCTAGGTCCAAATGGCAGTTTAAAACTGCACACACAGCTCTGCAGTGGCATGCCTGAGACACGTTTACAGGTCTACTGTATTGGGTGGCACAATCAGTCCTGCAGGCCCACTAGTAGCATTTAAGTTACATGACCTGGGCACATATGGTACACTTTACTAGGTACTTACAAGTATATTAAATATGCCGATTGTTGATAAGCAATTTTTAGGCGAGAGCACAAGCATGTTAGCACTAGTTAGCAGTGTTAAAGTGCACAGAGCTGAAAAGCCAACAAAACAAGGTCATAAAATGAGGAAGAGGAAGGCAAAAAGTCTGTGGATGGCCCTGCAGCCCCTTATGACCTCCTGGGGCTGCTGAGTTATTGCCAGCTTCATATCTGCTCTCGAGGGATAACAGTCCAATGTGCCATCCAGCAAACAATTTAGATCTCCAGCGACTATCATTGTGTTTGGTTGCCACCCTCACTATATTGCCATAAAAGTAATCATTCACATTAGGAGCATATACATTTATCAAGCAGATAGCCCTGGCATCTAGTCATATGACATATCTGCCTTCCTGTGTTAATTGCCACCCTTTTGGTCAAAAAAGGGGACCCTGGCACCACCCAGATCAGTGACCCTCTAGCATAACTCTAGTAGAAGGCCACAAATATCTGCCCCTTCCATCTTTTTCACAAATGGCTAGTGCAATCCCCCCTTGTGTGTATCTCCTGTAGGAAGGCCACTGAGACCTCATGTCGGATTAGGTACAAACACAGCCTCCATCTCTTAGTGAGCTGTTCCATTCCACGCATGTTTCACTTGAGAAACTTCCACATCTGGTCCATTTTAAGTGCCATGTCCTGCACCCTGTGTCCCTCTCCCCCCATTTGGTCCCCTCTCCACTTGTCTACTCCACTGCTGGTTTCAGCTTACTTTTTAGCACACTGAACTCTGTACACACACCCCACCTACAGGCAGAGAGCAGGAACAGCTTCATCCCATAACATCCAAGCTAACACTCAGCAACCACTGCCCCTTCCGCCCCTTGAGGCCGTAGCCTCAACCTCCCCAACTGCATCATTCAGTGGGCCCTGCATCCCACGGGGGCAGAAAAGCTAATGGCACTCATACTACCCCTATGGGACCACAGAGCCCTCCAGAGCCCCAGCTAAAATGCTTGCAAAGGTTTGCATTTATTTTCAACTAGGCAATACCATATAGGAATCATCCTCCCAGCTTCTATCGTTCTGATTCTGAAGTCTAAATAATACATCACATTAGTTCTCAGCACAGCTGGAGATCTGCAGTCTATAGGGGTCCATGCTGGCTTAGATGCATCACATGTAGCCATTCCATTCTGCTACTCCTGGCACAAGGACATGTTCTCCTGTCCAGAGCAGCCCACACCGCAGTGGAGTGTCTTCTCCATTCTTGTTGCCCAAAGTCCATTCGGTCGCTCAGGAAGTCAAGATCCCCTCTCCAGATCATGAATGATTCATGTGTATGAGGCACACATTTTGAGTTCTCCAACATTCCATAATTTCAGACCAAAATGCTACTTGTAGAATGCCTGCATGAGAGTGTTGACTTGCGGCTGACACCACTAGGAACTGTTTTATGGCCAGAAGGTTGTTTCTGTTTTAATTCTTGTACTATATCCAGCCAGCCACTATCCTCACCCGGGGTGACAAAGAAGAAGACCTGACCCTTATGTTGCCCTTTGTGTTTCTAAGGGAACATTAGGCTGAACCTATGGTCCAGCTCCCGCATTCTCTTTTTGGATGACGGAAAGCCTCTGTGAAGTTCCTGCAATTTGCGGCTGTAATCCGAGAAGACCTTGCTATTCCTCACCTTACATTGAGGAGTTCTATGTACCTGGGCATGCTGAGTGCTTTAGGGTCTTTAAAGTTATAGAGCCGGGCGATAACGGCGCAAGGCACTGCTCCAGGCTTCAGCACTGTAGCCAATGCAGGTATGCTTGCTCTAGCATGAGGAGCTTGGAGAGCTTTCTTGGTTTCAAGACATTCATGATCCAGTCCACCAAGAACGATTCAGCTGAGTTTCCTTCTAAATGCCCTGGGAAGGCTTCAAATCTTCAGTTGTTCCTTCAGGAGTGCTCCTCCACATCATCGATCCATTTCTCCATTTAGGCAAAGTACGAATGGAATGCAGTCTCCATCTTCTTCGGGGCCACCACTTCCTGCAGCAGTTCTTAAACATGCCTCTCAGCCTCAGTTACCCTCTCCAACATTTTCCAAAAGTCGAAGTAGAGAAGATCCACCTCTATAGCCACAGAGTAAATTTTTACCATCATGGCCTCCCATGAGCCTTTTATCTCTACCATCGCAGATGGTGCTTGCCTGGCTCACTCTCCCACTGCACCCTTAGCTGGCAAAAGGTGGGCCTAGTTACCAATTTTGTTGGACTACACTGCCTTGCTAGGCTTGTCTTTTACCATATCAGATTTGAGCAGTGTGGTGTCCCCAGGTCCCAGGCTTACTCAACTTGCTACCTGCTCTCCTTCTGACCCCCGGTGCCCATGCAATTCTGTTCCCTTTGCCCGGTCCCAGTTTGAATGGCGTGTTGTCCATGGTCCCTTGTCCCATCCAAGCAATCTATCTGCGACTGATACTTTGGCAGGGAGGGACATGTCTTCATGGCTGGAGCTCTGCTGCCAAATTGGGACTCACTTCCCCCCACAGATGATGCCACAACCAGTGTTCTCCTGCCTTGGGTCTCACCAGCTGCTGTCCTTCCCACATGCACCATCAGGGGCACCTACCTGCCGTAACTCTCATTGTTCAAATACCCACCCCCCACCTTCTCAGGTGGAAAGTTAGTGTCCAGTACAAATATGTGCTCTTGCAGGGTGTTGGGCCTCACTGCAGGTGCCCTCCACTCACGCCGTAAAGATCCATTGTGCCCCATTCTCAGGCCCACCTTCTAGGCCTCTGCTGCAGCTTTTCTGTTGAGTCCATGTTCGCAGCAAGGCCCAGATTTGCCTCCTGTTTTCTGTCAGGCTGCCCTCCGTGGGACAGTATTGGCAGGCAGGCCAGATGGTCTCCACCACCCCTGGGACACCACTTCTGGGGCATGTCAAGCACCCACTTTGCTCGTCAACCCATCTGCTGCTCTCCTGATGAGGACCCGGTCTCCGGACCACAATGACGTCCTCTCCACGCTGGCCCTGGCTCACGGAGGCTCCAGCTCTTGGAGCACGTCCTCTGCTCTATGGGTTAGTGTCAGCGGGCTTTCCGGCTGGTTGGGGGTATTTTCATTGATTGTCACCCCAGAATGATAAAGGAATAAGTCACCATCGGCGAGAGCTCAAGGGAGTGCAACTAGTCAGCCATCTTGTGTGGCCCTGCAGCCTGACTGCAAATCTTAATCCAATCAGTTAATCATGGAAGGAACCAGGTAACCATTTAATGTTTGCTGTCTTTGGAATTTAAATGAAAAATCCTAACATGGTGAAGTTGGATTTAAAATCAGTTTTGAAAACTCCACTTTTAGAAAGTTGGCATTTTTCTGCCTTAGCTAATAGTGCCTGTAGCCTGTACCTGGGTCGCATGACTAAGTGTAGCAGACAGTTGAGCTTTGTGTATTCTCCTTTGACAGCCACACACAATAGGAAGCTGAGACGTGCCTGGCTGGGCTATCACTGGTAGGATAGGATGGAGGAGCTGGGCACAGCTGCACTTACACATGAAAAGGCTGTGCCCTCCCACCACACAAAGGACTGCATATCCCCTTTAGTTAGTGTGAAGCCAAGATAAGGGAGGTAGGAAGCCTGGTGACTTCATAGGGAAACCTAGAAGCTTCTCCGGAACCTCAAAGGCACAACTGGGTTTGCAGATACCAACTCTTCAGTGCACTTCGAGCCCTCTGGATACTCTGACAAGAAGAAGGACCATTATGCTGCTGATAAACTGCCACTCCTATAGACTGCTGCACTACTATCTTGCTGTGCCGCTGCCTTGCTCTCTGACCTGCTGCTCTTTTGCCTGAGTGAGAAGTCTCTTGAACCCAGAACCCCATATTAACTCTAAGGACTATTTGGCTGGCCTCCTAACTTGAGCTTCAGGGTCAGAAGATTCCAACAGCCTTGACCCAGCACCTAGACTCTGCCATCTGTGAGTCTAACCTGCCAAATGGTGCCCCCCCAAGTTCTGCAACCTTGGTAGTGGGTCAAGGTGCTCTGACAGTCGCTGTGGATCCAGCAGAACAGGAGCATCTTCTCTGCTGTGTGGTGCAACCCTGGGCAGAACTGATGCTTTGACATTACTGCTTGGATCGGATGCACCTGCAAAGACCTGCATGGCATCACAGCACATAGCCATCGCAATCATCACTGTACAACACATCCTTCAGATGGGCCCTTGCAAGCCCAGGTTAACAGTTTCCTTGACAATGACATAGGACCTCACACCGCAGCCTCGATGCATCTGGGAACTGATGTATCACTTTGGCTGCACAATGCATCTTCAACGCAGATTCTCCCTAGTCTCCACAAACCAGGATTTAAATTACTCTGTTCAGTAGGACTATCTGGGTCCCTGTGGCTGGCCTCTGCTCTATTACATTTGGCCTGAGTTTGTGATTTTACCCGGTCCAGCATGACTAGACATCCACAGTTGTCGCTTTATGCCTTTTAGCACTATTTTCACTAAAACCTTTAACATTTAATATCTCTGTTTCTACTAATTGGATCTTTGTTGTTTTCATCTTATTTTATTTATTAAACAGTACTCATTTTTTCTAACTCTTGTGGGGGCCTTTTGAGGTTTGTGTTTACTGTGTTACTGTTTGAAGTGTTGCACAAACACTTTGCACATTTCCTCTGAGTTAAGCATGACTGCTCCGTGCCAAGCAACCAGAGGGTTGAGCACAGGTTAATTTATGATTGGCTTGTGACTTGACCCTCAGAAGAATTGTGGTTGCAGTTTGAGAAGTGTTTCATCCTCCTCAATCTGGAACCTAATTTCTTACAGTTCTCCTGCTCATAAGGTTGATAATTGTATAAACGACCGATCAGTCTAAAAGTGCTGATTCGGGAGGACTAGGTGGGATGTTAAAGAATTAAAAGGATAAAGACTGTTGCTTAATTAAATTATTCAGGGTTTTGAAATTAACACATTTTGAAATGTGAGTTATTCTCAATAAGCAGATAAGGTACGGGATTTTCTTGTGTTTTATCATTTGAAAGAGAGAAACAGCAAAGTCAGATGAACAAGTTGCAAAGTGAGAGACACATAATATTAAAACCTACGGCCTGGAACTGTCAGGTTTGTTTCAAATAGCAGCAATTTTAAACTCAAGAATATAAGAAGTGGAGTCCTGCACTTTAAAAACATATTTTAGGGCTTGAGGTCAAGCGGAGCATGGCTAAGGAATGTGTAGCTCTAGAGGTCTCTGGCCAGAAAGCACCCTACAGACAAAATCCTGAATAAAATGCACACATAGACGTACTGCAACAGGATTAGTGTGGATTTTGGCTGATTCTTTAAGAAGAACTGTGCTAACTCACAGAAGCAGCATGGCACGAACCACTCAATGAAAGACCAGTGCAAACAAAGTGACGATGGTCCTGAGCCCAAACGGGGTTTTTGTTGCACCCAGGAGTGCCTGCAGATTAAGGGGCAGCACAGTTTGACTGGGGTTGCCAATAAACAGAGTGGCTATTGGGAACTTAGGAATTGTTGCTCTCTGCCTAGAAGGTTGGCGAGATTGGTTGGAGCTCATTGAGGACATAGAAACTGTGGCCGGGCTTGTGGGTGTCTCCATAGCACTCTGGGAAGCTTGGACCTTGAGTGATTCTTAAGAGGTGAAAGTAGTCTCTGACTGGTGAAAAGATCTGGAGACTAAGGCCTCTCATCTTCCCCCATATGCTTGCTCCCCGAAGAGTGGCAGGAACCAATACACTAGTACTCACTGCAGAAGCAAAAACATTATGGAGACCGCTCAGAATTGGGGGAACACTTTGGAGAGGACAACTTACTAGCCTAGCTTTCGATCCCACAAACTCCTCTTTGGAGGAAATATAGTGATACCCATTTTCTGGTTTCTCTTTCATCGACTGACTTTTTAGGAGTCTCAAGGAGTAAAGGGAATTAGAATAAATGCTTGAAATCAATTAACAGTGTAACCTACTTGGTCACACATTACATCATGGAGATGGAGAGTAAAGTTTAATGGTTTATTATAAATTTAAAGCCAAACTAATGTAAATGAGTCCCAGAAACATGCTATATAAGTACAGAATCACCAAAGGTGAAGTAAAGTGTCAAATCAGATTAAAATGTACAAGCATTAGGCACATAAGACTCTTGATTAAAGCAATACAGAAAATATATATGTTGTGGTCCTCTAATCATTTGAAAACTAGTTTAACCTATATATCCTAGCTGAGCTAAAGGGGCAATCTTAATTATCTTTCAGAAATATAGGGAACAATGAAAAATAATTAGAAAGTTTCCGCATAACAGAAACCTTAGTGGAAGTTCAGATAGAGAGGTGTGAGTAGCATAAAGCCACTCAACCAGATTGGGAATAGAGAGATCTGCACCTCCCTAACTCTCAGGGGAATCTGCTCTTGCCAAAAGGTGAAGGGGCTCTGCTCTTGTTTTCCTAAATGAATACCAATGTAGACCTTGTAGAACCTTTGGGAATTCATGTCATCAGCACCAGTAGAATTCCATCTTCCAGGCTCAATTACAATTGGCAACTCCTTTCAAACTTTCATCCTATGAAAGAAACATCAGGATGACCTTGAGTATCTCCTAGAACCTGCTGTACACAGGGTACTGTTTTATTCTTCAGTTCCTTAGCCCCCCCCTCTTGTCCTTGCCAACAAATCCTCCCATACCCCACTATCTCAAGTAGACAACATGGCTTCATTAACTGCAGACTTAGATGCGTGTACCAGCAAATACAGAATGCCACAACACGAGCAAAACTCCATGTTGAAGATTAAGCATAGAAAAACAACACATCTGGCTTTCAGTTGAGCTAACTTATTGGACATTTCGATGTACATTCAAGGTACATAGTTTCATATGCATTTCCCTTAATAGATGTAAAATAATTATGAATAAAATTATTATTCCTCTTTCAATTATGCTACTGCTAACGCGTCCGTCTATGTTAAATTATACACATCAGGACTCGTTTTAGGTCGATGAACCTTTTGACCCAGTGGTGAGTCTCCGTAAGACGAAATTACCAACCATCAACATATATTTCACAAAACCCATTAAAGAATCTTCGACGCATTCATTTGTTTTCTGTCTCAAATAACCACACCTTGAAAGAAGAATTTGTGAATTTTATTCCCTATTGATTACAATCTAATAATAATCGTATTATTCTCAAAACCAAGAAGCATAAAAGCATAATCACAAAGTGGCAATCATGATGAACTTTCAACAATGCGATGATCAGAATCATAGAATAGATATGTTAGAAGAGAATAGACCATAGTGCATGATAAACAACAGAATATCAGTTCAGCATAGCTACATGTCAGTCACGTCAGTTCCGTCCGTCAAATGAATACCTCATCTAACCTCAGATTAGCATTAGCATGTTGGGCTTCATGCAAAAACAATTTAGAACATCAATTTGGAAAACATCTAACTAAGATACCTAATTAAACATACAGCAGTTGGTACCTAGAAAGAAAGGCATATAGATTCTGGTAGCATATAATTACCCTCCTCAAGTTAAGTCAGCATATAAGATCAGTCTTCGTCTTCAGGACATCAGATGGTTCACCGTCTATCTATCTAAATGGAATCAAGGGACACTCTCCTCATATGGAGGAAAGTATAATTGGGCGGGTTATGGGCTATGATAATTTTGTCTAAGTCTCACATCACCAAATAGAGTGACAGAGTTTCTGGATGCAATTGATGTCATCCCTTCTAACTGAACTTCGTCTCTTGTGTCATGAGTTTTTATCCCTTTTTCCATAATACATTCCCCTAAAATTCTATTGGTTATTAACTACACCCCATCATTGGTAACCAATCAAATTATTCATTAAGTAATGCATTTGTTATTTCTTGATATTGAATTGTCTTTCAATTGGTCTTCATAATCAGCATTTTTCGTAGGTGGTACGTCCGGGGTTACTTCACCATCTTGGCACATGTCTCGGGTCAGGAGTTCTTTTCCCCTCGTCTCATCGTCCTTGAGAGTGTCCATTACTGTTTCGAAGCAAATATCTTTTATACTAAAAACTGCTAGCATGCGGATGGGAAGATTTCTTCATGTTTCAAATTAATACAGAAAGAACAATAGCTGGGTCATAGTCATTTGCGAGTCCGCACACAGAAAAACAGGAAAAATAAGCTTTAAATGAGATTTACACGGCTAGTTCGCAACTCATGCTAACTTAAGACATACACGTTTTAATGAATACAGTTTTGATTGTAATAATGCATATATCTTATTATTATTATTATTATTCAACATTAGTGTTCATAAATGAGTAAATCTTCACGTTTATTAATGCATTTTAATTATTATTTATTAATATTGCTTTGCCAAATGTAAGTGTTTCACATCTATAATATATGATATTTATACTACGCTCTCTCAGTCCCTCCTCTGATGACGCACGTCATCATACAATTCTTCATTTTCAATTTTTCACCTTGCGCATAATGCGCATTTCAACATCTTGCCCTTTATGTGAACTTTCCCATATTTCATTGAACATTTTCTCTCTTTCACTTTCTTCATTCTGTTTGACTCTTTTTGACAAGTTTCTTCTAATTTTGTCGTTAATTTTGCATGCTCCCCATAATCCTAATAGACAAATTAAAACAATTAGTAGGCCCAACATAATTTTTGCAAGAACACCATTCCAAATATTGGTAAACCAGTTTCCTACCCGGACAATTCCTTTTCCAAACTTTTCCCAAACTCCAGGTTCTTTCAGTTCCTTCAAATCTGCACTATCTCTAGTCAGGTTAGTAAGCATATTTCTAATTTTCCTACTGTTATCAGGTATATATGAGCAGCAGTGTTTTTCATTAAGCATCTTGCACACACCTCCATTCTTTGCTAAAAGAATGTCTAAAGCAAGCCGATTTTGAAGAGTCATAGCTCTTTCTGCAGCGAGTTCAGTATCCATTAATAATATTGCTCCTGTAAAGTTTGTCAACATGTTATCCACAATAGTAGACAACTTTTTAATTTTCATAGAATTTTAGATAACCCCAACTGATGGGATTATTGCTCCAAATATGTCACCCATGACAGCCGCCACTGATTCTCGTTTTTGTCTAGAATGTTGTATTTCAGAAGATTTAGGTATCTGTTTTAAGTCATCAATCTGGTATATCTTTGGGAAAACTATTCCCAAATAACATGTCCCATACCATCCCTTTGGGAGACGATAATATGCATTTAGCCCACAGATGTAATAGATTCCAGGAATCGCTGGGTCTTGTACATTTAACATGAAGGTCCATTTACTCTGAAACAAAAACACATGCCTACATTCACTCGTACCCACAAACAAATTGTCTTGATCAGATTTTGGTCTGTATATACATAGCCTACCTACGTGTAATGCATCTATAGCTAAATTGCCTTGTGTTTTAATGGCAGTGAAAGCATAATCATTTGCATAAGTACGTTTTTCTAAACCTTTTTCTAATTTCTCTTTTAGTGCTTTGCGTCTATCATCTGTGTGATCTAAAAAGCTTTTCTCTACAGAAGACAGTAAGCATGTTAAATTGTTGCGGTGTGCATAAGCAGTTCCAAATGTTAGTGTTGGCTCAAAGAATCCTCTGACTAATTTTATATCATGCTCTTTAGCTAGCTTATTTAGGAATTCAATTACAGGCACAAAAGAAAACACAACATCCAGATTCGAATAGAAGTATTGTACATGCTCTTGATTATAGAATCTCTTTAGTAACAGGCTGCAGCTAATTCCATAAGTAAGAGGGAGACTATGATAAGTAACCCCCTCCTGCACAGATGAAGGAATTTTAGTACACACATAACAATCTCTTGTATCCATAGTTTCCACATACTCATTTAATAAGCAATAGAAGACATTAGTAGAAAGTTCCCTCTTCGTATTAGTTCCCTCATGAAGATGTTTAGTATCTTGTTCGAATTTCTCCCATGGTGATAATTTATTAGTTGTAGTGGTAGTCTCAGGTTTTGAAGTTGCATTAATAGTTTCACTCTCTCTCCACGGCATTCCCACAATCACTCCCATAATTATTATTGCGCATACAACACCTTTCATAAGTCCTAACCAACCACACACTTTACTTCCTTTGTTGCTATAAGCCATGTTTGTATAGAATCAGAATAGCAGATCAACTTAAGATGGCAAACTCTTTCTGCGTATTTACAGCGTCTTCTCTCAGTCCAGGACCCTTTTTGTCAATTCAGGATAGCAGCTTGTCGTAATCAGGTTTCTTATAAGTCAAATCCAGGTTTAATTGTCTCTTTCCGGTAGGTTTATAAAGTCTTTTTTCTTTTGATATATTTTCTGCAGAGTTTTCCTGTTGTTTTCCTTCAGGTACCGTAGTATTGGCCAGGTACTTCTCGATCAAAACAGAATGGCAAGAATTCTTGTTGCCACTCAGAGGTTGTAGCATATGCCCATTCAGGACCTGTGTACCTTCGGTTTGCTATTCTCTTTCTTTTTAATTTTCGTTCACCTTGCTGTTCCCCTTCACTCAGATCATCCACCTGTGAGGTATCGCTTTCTTCTATTATTGTCTCGTTCGTTAATTTTCTTATTCTAAAAGGCGACTTTTCTGGCCATGTATCACCTCTATGTGTCTTGTTTCGGTGATTTCCTTCAGGACGTTGGACAGCACCCTCCTCTTGTGATATGGTGTTTTCTCTCGATAGGCTTGGAATTCGATCAGAAGAGTCTGATTCGTTTTGATTTGGATTTGTCACTATTCCGTCTCTCTCTCCTTCTTGTTCAATACTGTATTCTGGTTCTGAATTGTATTCGTCTGCTTCTGGGAGAACCTCTCCTTGTCTTTGTTCTCCACTGAGATTGGCACTCCGTCACCTCTCTCGAACTCTCTGATAGTGTGAGGGACACGGCTGTTTTCAGCGGGCTCTCCTGTAGTCTCAGATCCTTCTTGACTGATCTCTGATTCTGAGACTTCTTCTCTCGAAGTTGCTGTATCGGAATTTTCAAGTTCCTCTTCAACAGGACACGTTACCTTCTTTGTGTGGCTGGCATGTATCCAGTTGGGAACTCCGGCACACTTCACAGCAGTAGTGGTTGTCAATATCACTTGATATGGCCCTTTCCAACGCGGCTCAAGACACAATTTTCTTACGTGTTTCTTGACAACCACCCAATCTCCAGCTTGCAGAGAGTGTCCTGGTTCGCCGATTGGTGGTAACGTGTTAGCTTCTACCTGGTGAGAAAAAGAGCGTATCACGTCAGCGAAATTTTTGCAGTAATCCAACACCATATCATCTGTAATATTCACTAGTGCATTTGCAGGTACCGCTGGTAGCCTCATTGCTCTACCCATGAGGATTTCATGGGGGGACAATCCTGTTTTCTTATCTGGTGTGTTTCTCATGGACATCAGTACTAGCGGTAATGCATCTGGCCACTTCATGTTTGTTGCTGCACACATTTTCGCTATTCTTGATTTTAAGGTACCATTCATCTGTTCAACTAGTCCTGATGCTTCAGGGCGATAGCTACAGTGTAACTTCTGCTCGATGTTGAGTGATGCACACAGAAGCTTGATCACCTCATTGTCGAAGTGTCTTCCCCTATCTGATTCTATAGAAACCGGGAACCCGAATCGTGGTATTAATTCCCTCAGTAATAGTTTTGCAACTGTGAGACTGTCATTTCTACGTGTAGAGTATGCCTCAATCCAATGACTGAAAACACACACAATCACCAACACGTACTTCAATCCTCCACAAACAGGCATTTCAATGAAATCCATTTGTATTCTATTAAATGAACCTCCAGCTCTTCCAATGTGGCTCAAATTTACCACTGTTCCTTTTCCAGCATTCATCTGTTGACAGATAATGCACCTGTGACAAGTAATTTCTGCGGCATGGCTGAATTTTGGATTAAACCAATCAACTTTAAAAGATCTGATCATGGCGTCTGTTGCTAAATGTGCTTGCCCATGATATATTCGAGCAAATTGTGACAGTAGACTATTAGGTAAGACCAATTTTCCATCATCTGAGACCCATATATCATCTGCTCTTTGTGTACATTGCATTTTCTGCCAGGAGCGTTTTTCTTCTTTGTTAGCAAGGTTTTGTAGTGTCTTTAACTCATCTAAAGTATCAACCACTTGTAATGCTATATTCAAAGTTGTGTCATTTTCAGGCTGAGGTAGCAATTCCCACTGTTCTTTGAATGATATACAATTTAATGCACAAAATCTTGCTACCTGATCTGCATAATCATTCCCCATTGACACAAAGTCTTGTGATCTGGTGTGAGCACTGCACTTTACCACGGCAACTTCAAGAGGTAACTGAATTGCATGTAACAAATCTCTTATCTGTTCTCCATTTTTCACAGGTGATCCGGAAGAGGTCATGAAACCCCTTTGTAACCAGATCTGACCAAAATCATGTACAATTCCAAATCCATACCTACTGTCAGTATAAATTGTAACTTTCAAATTTACAGCAGCATGGCAGGCCTTTGTAAGAGCTATTAATTCTGCCACTTGTGCTGAAAATACCTTTTCAAGCCAGGAGGCTTCGACTATGCCAGACATTGTACACACTGCATAGCCAGCTCTTAATGTTCCAGTTGAATCTCTTAAACAGGACCCATCCACGAACATAATGCAATCATTTTCTTTTAATTGGGTGTCCTGTATGTCTGGGCGAGGTTTGGTACAGATGTCAGTCACCTCGAGACAATCATGCTCAAATTCTTCCCCCTCTTTGATTTCTGTATTTTCATTGGGAAGCAGAGTTGCCGGGTTCAGTACTGTGCATCTTTTCAGTGTAACATTTGGAGATCCCAAAATAATCGTCTCATATTTGGTAAGTCGTGCATTTGTCATGTGCTGTGTTTTCGTTCTTGTCAACAAGATTTCAACAGAATGTGGAACCAAAACTGTCAAAGGGTATCCCATTACTATGCCCTCACATTGGGAAAGGCTTTGACCAACTGCTGCAACTGCTCGCAAACAACCCGGTAGGGCTGCTGCGACAGGGTCCAAAGTAGCTGAAAAATATGCTACAGGGCGGTTTGAATCTCCGTGGACCTGTGTTAAAACAGACAAAGAACAAGCATCACGTTCATGACAAAACAACAGAAAAGGTTTTTCATAATCAGGCATCCCTAATACTGGGGCCCTGCACGTGCATTCTTTCAGCTCAAGGAATGACTCAAGTTCTTCTTTTGTCAAAGTGATTGTATATGGCTCATCTTTGACATCTTTTCCTGTCAGTTTTATTAAGGGTTTTGCAATGATTGAGAAATTGGGTATCCATTGGCGGCAATAACCCACCATTCCCAAAAACATCCTGACATCTCTTTTTGTTGTTGGGGGATTCATTTGTATGACAGCTGTTATTCTCTCCTTTGATATTCTTCGGGATCCCTTCTCAATTAGATGCCCCAAATATTTTACTTCTTTCTGACAGTACTGCAGCTTCTTAGGTGACACCTTATGCCCGTTTCTTCCCAAATGGTTCAATAATGCAATGGTATCATATTTGCAACTGTCTCTGGTTTTGGATGCAATCAACAAGTCATCAATGTACTGCACAAGGGTTGAATTAAAAGGTAGTACAAGAGGTTCCAAATCCTTCTTTAAGATCTGATTAAAGATAGATGGCGATTCAGAAAACCCTTGAGGGATTCTGCACCAACTGTACACCTTATCTAGGAATTTGAAACTGAACAAAAATTGGCTTTCCTCATGCAGTGGTATTGAGAAAAATGCTTGTGATAGGTCTACTACGGTAAACCATTCAGCATCGCAAGGAACTTGGAACATTATTACCGCTGGGTTAGGAACCACAGGGCAGCATTTTATCACAATTTCATTTATTTTTCTTAAATCCTGCACAATCCGAATCTTCCCACAGGGCTTTTTCAAACCCATAATAGGTGAGTTACATGGACTGCTCAAAACTTCTTTCAAAACTCCTTGCCTGAGAAAATCTGCAATAATCTGTGTCACTTCGATGAGTACGTCTTGAGTCATGTGATATTGTGGTACTTGTGGGAATACTGCATTTGGTTTAATCTGCACCTTAACTGGTTTAACTCCTTTAATTAATCCAACCTCCTTTCCTGTCAAATCCCACACTCTCTCTGTTACGGACCCTTGTAGGTCAGCAGGTAAGTCAATTAGTGTGAACACTGGGAATAAGGTAATTAGAGGGTAATCTTCGCTCGTCTCCCCTCCTCCTATAAGCTGGTCCTCATCACCTTCATCATCACTGTTTGTCTGAACTTCTATTCCATCGTTGGAACAGGTAATGGAACATTTAGTTTTACATAGTAAGTCCCTTCCCAGCAGGGATACTGGACTTGAGTCGCATATGACAAACCTATGCAGGCCTTGGAAATTTCCAATTTCAACCTGTACTGGATCGGTAATTGGATTTGTCAAATACTGATTAGCCACACCAACCACTCGTATTGTGCGTCCTGATAAAGGTAACCTTGGTACTTCCACACTGCGGACTGTAGAGCGTGTAGCTCCAGTGTCAACCAAAAATGAAACCTTATAGCCCATTACTTTTCCTTCTACATATGGGCCTCTCTGATCTACTTCTAATGAGGCTGCGAGCCTACACTCTTCACTGTCTGAACTGTCATCTGACCATTCGTCATTCGTCTCATTTTCACCTCGCAATGGGAATTGTTGTACAGTGTTGTTTTGACTCGACACCTGACCTGTGACCTGCTGAGGAAGCATCACCTGTTGCTGACCCATCGGGGCTAGAGGTAGCTGCATTTGCTGTCTAGGCACCATAGGAATCTGCTGTTGCATTGGTTGTACTGACACAGTTTGGAACCGTGGCATCTGCATTTGCTGCATGGGTTGTACCCCTGACATCTGCGTTAAATTATTTTGATAATTCTGATTTTGTTGTCTCATTCTTGGACCTCGTGGATTCTGTTGTGCCCCAACATTCATGCTCTGCTGAACTGTACCATCATGCACCATATTTGAACAATCCCGCTTCCAATGTACTATGCCCCCGCACGCGTGACATGGTGACATCCTCTTCACTACTTGCCCATCATTTTGAATGGCAACATTATTCATGTCTAAATTACGATTCACAAAGACTCGACCTCTACCTCTCGGCTGTACCTGAAACCCACCGTTCATTTGCGGTTGCTGATGCATCATTTGCTGAACACCATTTCCCTGAATTCCAGCCTGTGCAGCTCTTATCTGCATCACCATCACCTTTTCTTTCAGCTTTTTCTGTTTTAACTCAATTTCATCACTACAGTATTTCGCATACTACAACACCTCGTCAATCGGTTTAGCTTGCCAACAAATCAAATGGTTCTTAATCATCTGACCATCCTCTGGTCTCAGCCCTTCAACAAATCTGAACACAAGATGATTCATGTCCTTCGGCTCGATCGTTTCAGTACCACTGTAATGTTTAAATGCTTTTAACAATCTCTCATAATAGGCATGTATTGACTCCTTAACCTCTTGCGAAGTCCGGTCGATTTTCTGCCAATCGGTCACCTTCGGTGACACCTTTTGTTTCAAAAACTCAATCACTTTATGATAATATTTCATCACCTCTTCAGAAGGTGCTCCTGTCGCTTTATCCCTTGCCGGTTCCTTTGTGGGCCAATCCACCCCTCTTTTGCACTCAAGCCATAAATCTGGTGGAACAATAATCTCAAATAAAGTATTCAAGTCCTCCCAAAGACATTTTGCGACCTTCACAAATCTATCTGTCTGCTGATACCACTCGATCGGTTTTTCTCTCAACCTCGGGTAATCGTTTGTAAAGGACAAAATATCTCCCCGGGACCATGGCACATGGACTAAAACACCACCAGCTGTTTCTCTTATGGGCAGGATTTTTACTGAATCCAGATTGGGTGTGGTCGCTGTTTCGATAGACCCTGGGCTATCCCTCTTCCCTTTGTCTTTTTTCTTTGCCCATCGGTTTTCCCATTTCTCTAATGCTCCCCAGATTTGCGCACTCTGCAGCAATTCTTTCAGGTGTGTCTTCATGCCTGCTGATCTCATGTGTTCAAAATCTTTTGTGTCGAAGTCTAATCTGTAGCTTCGTTTCAAATGTTTCGTGTTCCCAATATCGATGTTGTATTTGTCTGCCAGATTCGTTAATCTCTGGTGTATTTTTCCCACTTCTATGGTAATCTTAGGGTATAAGTATCTCAGTTCTGCCTCAGTGTAAGATTCTAACCTGTTCACCCCCATTGTTCCTTCCACCAACTCAGCACCTTCTGCACCTAGCCGTACCAGATTCCGGTATTCATCTGGTTTTTCTTTTTCAGGATTGACTTCGGTTACTGTAGTTGCTGTAGCCCTTTGTGATGTACAAGTTTTCTCTAACCACTCATTTAACTGTTGTACTGTAAAACCCTGCAGTGAAATGTTCCCTGTATGTATCATTGGAGTATATGAGGTATTTGTACTCATGGTTTGAGGAGTCAAGACTCCCAAACCTGCTTGCCGCATTGCCTCAAGAGGTGCCCCTATTGGACTGAGGTCCATTAAGGGTCTTGATCGCTCAGAAACCTGACCTCCCTGGGCCATTATTTGTGGAGTTCTAATAGACCCTCCTCTTATGGCTTCATGGGTCATGACTCCCTGTTCACATGTCCTTGTTCTCTCTTGGGCATATAACAGTACTGGGGGACCAACAGTGATAGGTAGTGATATTGCGGCAGGTGTCTGACCTGATCCCAGGCTTCTAGGAGCTTCAACACCATAGGTCTGCTCTAATAATCCCGGTGCAGGTTCTTTCAAAGGACCCGCTACTGGGTTATACCCCGGTATCAGTTGTGGTGGTTGTGACACTAACTGTGGGGTTGACTCGATCTGAACCAATCTTGGTTTTGTATATATCGGGTCTGGCGGCACCACCAAGTTCGTAGTAGTCTCGAGTACTGGAACATCAGGATAAATTATTTTTATCTGTGGTGGAGGTTGTAACTGTATCGGTACGTCTGGTGCAGTAGGTACACTGTCACCATTCTGTGTCAAAGCTGTATCGCTAGTCTGTACCGTATCAGTAACTCCCTTCTCCTGTGTCTGGTTCCCAGGATCCAAGCTAGTGCTCGGAACATTGTCACTCACCGCATAAGGTGGTGGTCGGTCATGCAGTAACCTATCCATAAACTCCTCATCCTCTGAATCATCCTCTTCTTCCCAGGTCCTTTTTTGTTCTTTAACTTTGTCTGAGTCTTTGTTAGTTTTGCAAGAAGCTTTCTTTCCCTGAGTCTCTTCTCCCTGTGGTATCGCTGGAAACAGCTTTAACCCATCTACGATTCCCCGTCTCCACATCTTATTCTCGTTATCCCATCTAGCTTCTGCATACGATTTCTCTGCTCTTGTCAATCTCCTGTGAAACCTTTCCTGCCTATGTTTAAGAGCCATCAGGTCCCAGATCACTAGAGCCTCATATTGTGCCGGTCTCGGAGGTGGTTTCTGTGTACTTAACATCCACCTTAAGTTTTCTAATACTTTTTGATTGAACGTCCCATGTTCCGGAAACGCTAGACACCCTTCTTTTTCTGTCAACTTGCGCCATTGTTTTAACCACAAACAAGGTGCAACACCTTTTTCCTCCATAACTGTATAAGCTGGAGTACCCTCGGGCGGTGTAGATTCCCCATCTGTTGCAACGATATACACATCTCCCCTCAAAGCGCTTTTGAATGCCTTAACAAAATTCATTTTATTTTAGATTTAATCAGGAAACAGCATAGTTCCCAGGGCACTCTTCACCTACCCTTTGCTCACCCTATTGCCTCCCACGAATGGCAGCCAATCCGTGCGCGACCCCTCTCAACATCTGACCTATCCCAGCGCGGCACCACTGACGTCACACTCATACACAATGCAGCTGACAAAGTCTTGCGGCTTGTCCACACCTCACTAACTTCTTATAACTCATACAAACTAATGCGATTTATTGCAGACACTTTAAATGACAGCACAAATCTGTTGATTTACTACAGGAAGGGTAACACATTCGCTTCAGAACTTTACGGAGATTTCACTTGAAGCCTCGGCCGCTACTCTCTCCTTCTCAGTTCCCTCATACGCAAGCAGAATTCGACACGCAAATCCTACTCTCGACTTGTCAATGACTCCTTCTAGTGCACTTTAGAACTTGTCAAATCTCCATCGAAGGTTTCACACATACGTTGTGACTCAAACTTGACTTGTCAACCACGCCCGATTGATCTATTAAATCGCACAGATTACAACATAAACCATATTTTTCATCCTACTCCGGAGTCTTAGACCTCAACAGGCCTGTACCTTTACCAACCACGTGGATAATTTTGAACAATAAGCGCTGTATTCACATGAAGTACGCCGACTTCCCTACTCTCATACTGTGGAGTACGCCCACTCCTGCTAAACAACACTTATTTTGGCCTAAATACACACACTCTTCACAATCTCCTGCAAGAGGCATAAGCTTTGAGCAAGCGCGAAGACCCTAACCACACATACTATGGCGCTGAGAACATTCCCAACTCATCTTAGGCAGGCTCCGAGATCCCAGGAAAGCCCATGGTGAACCTAGCCACTCATCATTTTGCCAAATTTCATTATCACAGAAAACAAAATTAACAATGAAAACTCTGTCTAGGGCCGCCAAGGGCCAAACCGTACTCTGCTACCAGAACTGCTAACGCGTCCGTCTATGTTAAATTATACACATCAGGACTCGTTTTAGGTCGATGAACCTTTTGACCCAGTGGTGAGTCTCCGTAAGACGAAATTACCAACCATCAACATATATTTCACAAAACCCATTAAAGAATCTTCGACGCATTCATTTGTTTTCTGTCTCAAATAACCACACCTTGAAAGAAGAATTTGTGAATTTTATTCCCTATTGATTACAGTCTAATAATAATAGTATTATTCTTAAAACCAAGAAACATAAAAGCATAATCACAAAGTGGCAATCATGATGAACTTTCAACAATGCGATGATCAGAATCATAGAATAGATATGTTAGAAGAGAATAGACCATAGTGCATGATAAACAACAGAATATCAGTTCAGCATAGCTACATGTCAGTCACGTCAGTTCCGTCCGTCAAATGAATACCTCATCTAACCTCAGATTAGCATTAGCATGTTGGGCTTCATGCAAAAACAATTTAGAACATCAATTTGGAAAACATCTAACTAAGATACCTAATTAAACATACAGCAGTTGGTACCTAGAAAGAAAGGCATATAGATTCTGTTAGCATAATAATTACCCTCCTCAAGTTAAGTCAGCATACAAGATCAGTCTTCGTCTTCAGGACATCAGATGGTTCACCGTCTATCTATCTAAATGGAATCAAGGGACACTCTCCTCATATGGAGGAAAGTTTAATAGGGCGGGTTATGGGCTATGATAATTTTGTCTAAGTCTCAAATCACCAAATAGAGTGACAGAGTTTCTGGATGCAATTGATGTCATCCCTTCCTAACTGAACTTCATCTCTTGTGTCATGAGTTTTTATCCCTTTTTCCATAATACATTCCCCTAAAATTCTATTGGTTATTAACTACACCCCATCATTGGTAACCAATCAAATTATTCATTAAGTAATGCATTTGTTATTTCTTGATATTGAATTGTCTTTCAATTGGTCTTCATAATCAGCATTTTTCGTAGGTGGTACGTCCGGGGTTACTTCACCATCTTGGCACACGTCTCGGGTCAGGAGTTCTTTTCCCCTCGTCTCATCGTCCTTGAGAGTGTCCATTACTGTTTCGAAGCACATATCTTTTATACTAAAAACTGCTAGCATGCGGATGGGAAGATTTCTTCATGTTTCAAATTAATACAGAAAGAATAATAGCTTGGTCATAGTCATTTGCGAGTCCGCACACAGAAAAACAGGAAAAATAAGCTTTAAATGAGAGTTACACGGCTAGTTCGCAACTCATGCTAACTTAAGACATACACGTTTTAATGAATACAGTTTTGATTGTAATAATGCATATATCTTATTATTATTATTATTATTCAACATTAGTGTTCATAAATGAGTAAATCTTCACGTTTATTAATGCATTTTAATTATTATTTATTAATATTGCTTTGCCAAATGTAAGTGTTTCACATCTATAATATATGATATTTATACTACGCTCTCTCCCTACCATAATCCAGATACATTAATATGAATGCATACATGTGCTACATGTAAGCCTACTAAAGTCATTATTAAAACACACATATGAAATTACAACCTTTCTACTTGTGAGTGCACCTACAATATTATGATTATGGTGCACCACTTGTCATCAGTAGCATTGAAACACACAATATATTTATCATTTATTATACTTCCTGTGTCACTCCTGCAGTGCATAATGGCACAGCCAAAGTTAGGCATTTCCAATAGTGAACTGTGCAAAGGGCTTGTTACAGAATGCTTGTCTGCTGAATGGGGCCCTAGGAGAAGGTGCAGCACTAGCGTAGTGTGTCACAGTAAATAAATGAATAAATGAGGCAGGAAATATAAATTAATATAAGAGGCAGTAAATACATGAATAAATGAGGCATTTGCCTGCCTGCTTGGCTTCCCTTGCCTGCATGTGCTTAAGGATAGGATAAAGTACATTCAAGTAAAGGCAAAGGCCGCAGGACCATAGTGTAGATCGCCTGTGGAACCTATGGCATGCTGAGGGGGTTTCTGGGATTGTATCTCCTAGGTCTAGAAGAACAACGAACACATAGCATACACAAGACTGGATAAAATGAAGAACTGTTGGAATAGCGTGGAATCAGGATGTAGCCTGGCAAGATGGAGTCAGAGAATGCATACAGACATCATTATCAGATATTATTTGATGAAGAGAGCACTGGACCAAGAGCACAGTATGCAGGCTTGCTCTAGGCGTAAATAACAGATTGGGCCCTCTAACAAAATTACAAAAAAATAGATATCCTAAAGGAACCCGATGAATTTGCGATATGAAGCTGAAAAACATAGAGACAATGAAGGATCAGCAGTAGATAAGAGGCAATCGTGAATTCAACAAACAGATGAAACAGAAAGGACGAGAAAGGCTTTGGTCACACAATATAACAAATATTGATTCAGCTGCACTTGTTGTAGGACTTCTTCAGACAGATAGCAGGAAGCTATTTGAAAGAGTGGAAGACAGAAATTCTACCATAAGCACAAAGAAGCCGATCATAACTGTCAAACAACGACTCCTGTAAGAATGATAAGGCTGTATTAAAAACAGCAGGTTATGACTAAAGGAACAACTTGTGCATAGTCTGGATGACTGAGAGGCTCCTAGTATTTGACCTTTATAGAAGACAGAATTGGTAAGAACGTGAAACCAGACAGTCAATCAAAACAATACTTTTCTGACAAGCCCACCACCAACATCATCTTCTCCCAGGCAATGGTGGCTAAATTTCCTAACTTCAGGGATAGACATTATTCTGCATGTGTGCAAGATTCATGGCCAATGTAAAGTAGAGGGTGACAATGTTCATAACTTTCCAAATTTCACTATCGAGGTGCAAAATAAGTGTTCTAATTTCTAAAAAGTAAGGAAATAGCTATGGACTCATGAACTGCGCTATGCACTCATATGTCCGTTAAAGCTGAGAGACTTAGCAGATGGTAAGACAAACTTCTTTCTGAACCAGACTGCAGTCCAAACATGGATGGAGAACAGAGCAGTAGTATACCGAGGTCAGGAATACGTGTACAATGGAAATGCAGGCTGACCAACAGTAGACATAACAGAAAAAGAAACAGACTCAGCAACTGCAAAATGAATCCATTTAAGGCAAAAACCCAGAGCAGCTTGAGACAGGGTCGGATATTGTAAATTGTCGAGGGTTGAGGAAAGAACACCGGTAATAACACCAATGGCATCTGACGAAATCATATGAGCACAGGGTAGCAATTTGAAACAACTGTAAAAATACAGACAAAGGTTGCATCTAGGATGACAGGAGGAATGTGTTTAACTTGGATATTCATAAGTGGGTAGGCTCCAACTATAGCTCACCACGACCCCAAATAGGTGCACCATTGCAGAAAATATTTTTTTGTTATATAAGTTACATTTTGTGGGCCGTTGCTTGTCACCTGGCCTGGGAGTAGGAGCTGGGAAACAGTGGTATCTAGGCCTTTATTCATAGCGCAATGCCATGTAAGGACACATCTACTAATGATATGCAAAAACAAGTAGAGACGCCAACATGGGTACATACTTGCAATGGAGTGCAGTTCAATATATACCTAGGAGCGAGAGATACTCAAGAAACTCTCAGTTAGTTTACCCCAGCTAGCAGATACCCACTCCATGCACACAAAATGCAAAACGGATAAAAATATATACCATGGAATGTACAGGAATGTCCGCCGGACCCCCTGATAACGTGTCCCTTCCTAGGTAATTTACTTATTCTGGGACTCGTTTTAGGCCAACAAATCTTTTGACCCTTTTGATTGGAGACACCTTAAGATGAGATAACTAATTGGCATGTCAATCAATAAGTCAATAACGTCATCAACATTCACCATAACAAATCAATTAGATTAATCAATAACATTAATAAGACTCGGAAACCACCATGACCTTTCAGTCATGAATAACCACACCAGTTTAGTATGATTTTATGATGTTTATTCCCTATTGATTACAATTCTACTAGTAAGTTTATTAGTCTCAAAACCATGAAACACATCAGCATTGTCATAATATGACAACTCGAATAAGATTTCATCAAAGCAAAGATCAAGAACATTAGAACATAACACGATGTCAACATAGGTTAACCTTAGCAGAGTATCATTAGTGCCTTATTTCAACAAAGCATTGATTCAATCATTTGTCTATTTGCGTCCTTTTATGGAACCTCTTAACTACCCTTGAATTAGCATTGGCATGTTGGGCTTCATGCAAAAAGAATTAGCAACACACATTTAGAAAACATCTAACTATGGTCTCTGTCAAAAGAAGCAGTTGGTACCTAGAAAGGAAAGGCAAACAGACAATTACAATTTCATCATCATACAGTTACCCTCTGTAATGGGTCAGCATACAGAGACAGTCTCCGTCCTCAGGACATCAGTTGATTCGCCATCAGCCAGGAAACACAGCAAAGTTCAGCAAGACAGGGTAAGTAGGGACACTTCCCTCATAAGGAGGAGAAGTATAGAACGGGCAAGGTAAGGGTGAGGATGGTTTGAAGAGTCAAACAGCAAAATTTCAGGCAGAGTGACAAAGTGTCTGGGTAATAGCAAGAATAGTTTGCAATAGCATCTCTGATGGCTCCTCGTGTCAAAGGTTTTTATCCCTTTTCTGTTGTACAGTCCCCTAATTTCCAATTACGCAGGTTTGGCACACCACTATCTCCATCCAATGGTTTTCCCGTCGTACCATCAAAATTGTCACCTCATAACAGTTCTCACGTAGTTTACTGGTTCTTGTGATTGACGTCTCCAACGGGTAGAATGTCCGGTATGATTTCATATTCTCGTGGTCCTCTCGCATCCCCAGTCAGTGGTTCCATTGTCTATACCAGTTTAGGCGACCTTGTACCTGTTGCAAGTCTACACTGTTGCATTCAGCAAGAATGTTTCCTTGAGCAAGTCGAGTTTCATGAGAACGGATCTACTACAGTTACACTCATCTTCTAGCTTCTGGAAAATTACGATTACATGTCCTTCAGCAAGTCAGCACACTGCACGTTACAAAAACACATTTAATATGAAACCGGGCATCTAGGCCCCGACTCATGCTAACTAAGGCCAAGTGAATTAATTAGCAAAACCTTAATGTGTAGCTCTTAATACTAATACAAAATCATACATTAGTGCATCAATAACTCATTATTTGTCAATTTTATTAGTCCCCGTATATATTGGCGGCCACTCCCCGTGGGCACATTTCGGACTCACGTTAGTAAAATACCTCAATACATTTTCTATGCTGCATTATTATGCATTAGTTCATGAACATTTTCATGTTAATTTTGATTATAGGAGCTACGCTCCAACACCCCCATATTGCGCCTTAGAGTGAAGGCTTTACAGGACGCACCATTTAGGGTGACAATAGGACAGAGCGTTCATAGCTACTTCTGCTATATTAATTTGCCATATTCATAGGTTAGGTTTTAAAAGGGGCTACTAACTTCGTGATCTGTGGTCCAAAATTCATAGAGGGTAATTCCAAAAATAAAAATGCAGTCGATGACATTCTCTTCCTCTAAAATAATGATAATTGAGGTAAAGATAGAGAAATTATTCTATGGTTCAGCTAGAAAAATCAATTGAATGACAATCAGCCCCATGAAACGTACATACTTCGTTGTACGAAGATGTCTGAACTGGATTAAAGTGGAATATCGTTTGCCAATATTGTGACAACCATCTTCCTGTCAATATTTAGAAGGCAGACAGGTCGAGTGACCGAAGGTAATAAAATGTGCAATAGATTAAAACAAACTATTACAGTTTTAAACTAAGGCAGCATCGTCCAGCCTAGCAAAATGTTATTGAGTGCTACGGTTGATCTCAGTCATACTTTGGGCCATTTTTATACTTTTTGACGCAAAATTGCGCTAACGCAATTTTGCGTCAAAAAAATTTGCGCCGTCTAACGCCATTTGGATGCGCCATGCGGGCGTCAAATTTATACTTTGACGTACGGCGGCGCAACCAACAGGTGGGAGTCATTATTTCGTGACGCAGACAGCGTCGGTCTGTCGTAAAGGAAACCAACGTAAATGCGACGCACATCACTGTGGGTCGATTTACGACAGCGCAATCGTGAAAACGCCATTTTTTTTCACGCAATTGCGTCACATTTTTCGCGCGAAAACTGCCCTTTCAGGAGAGGAGACCCAAAATGGATCCTAGATGCCCCAACAGACCCCAGGAGGATGAGAGCAGACCAGGAACCAGCCAGGAGGAAGCATACAGGAACCAGGACATTTGAAAAAAAAAAAGAAAGTGTCGCTTCAGTGCAGAGGAGCAGGAAATCCTGGTGAAAGAGGTGACGGAACACCAGCACCAACTTTTCATCACCTCCAAATTGCCACTCAGTAGGAGAGAGGCCATCTGGAAACAAATTGTGGACAAGATTAACAGTGTGGCTGAAGAACGCCGGACAGTCACCGAGTGTAAGAAACGCTGGCATGACTGCAAACGTAGGACCAAAGAGAAAATGGCCAGGAACAGGAAGGCAGCAATGCAGACTGGAGGGGGGAGTCCAGCACAACAGGAGGCCCTGGACCACATGGAGGAGATGGTCGCAGCCGTCATCCCGGAGGAGATCGTCACAGGGATTCAAGGACTGGACAGCGCAGACTACCACGACACTACGCACATGCAGGGTAAGTCGCATGGGGAATCATGATACAATAATGGGGACTGTAAGCAGGGGGGGGATACCTACTACACAATGCATGTAAGTCAGCACATATATGAAGTGGCATGGGGAAAGGGGCACGGCAGGGGGGCATGCCCAGTACTGACCGAAGCTGGGGCACGACAAAATACAGCAACAACAACAGTCCCACGGGGACATCCTGTAATTACAACAAGAGAGCCAAGGGAAAGCAGTGACAGGTGGGAAGGACACTACCTCAAATCCACATCCAGGCACTTGTATTGCAAAATCTATTCTACATCAACTAGGTCCCTATCTGTAATGCAGTAGCAAATACAACAACTGTAACTTAACTGCAAACACAGTTGACAATAACACCTCTCATCTCTGTGCAGCTATAGTACCAAATGGCAGAAACCCCACCCTGGAACATACATACCTAAATTAGGGGGTGAGGGTGACATCTGCAATTACTCCTAGAAATAAGAAAAAGGTACCAGTACACTCAAATGCCGAATGTCCATAACTGACACATACATAAGCCTAAGTAAACAGCAATAGGAGCCACACAGCACTAACGATACACACATGCTGCATACGTCAGGGTCCCTCACGTGCCTGGCTAACAAGGCTACATCACTAATGTCATACTGCTCAGACAACAACATTGAGGAGGGGACACAGGCAACTGGTCACTGAAACACACCTGCAAAGTCGGACAAACAAATAGGACCTTCATACGATAAACAGGCCAATCCAATTCAAAACACATCACCCAACATCATCTCAAAACATCAAGAATGTTTACATCCATACCACATCCTAACATTGACATGCATAGGTAATGCCACGTTACATGTACAGATCATGCAATGTGAATAAAAAGTGTATGGGGCAGGGCCTGAGAGGCAAGTGTGCTGGCAGGGCAGTCACAACACCCACAGTCAGTCAAAGTGTAGTGTGGCAAGTGAAACGTATACTTTGCGCATTAGCCTCAGGCTGGAGGCCTTTGTGCATCTTACCCTGAATGTACTTATACTCATTTGCTCACATCTAAGTGCCTCAGAGCAATTTGCACTAAATGATTCTCATTGCCCTTCCTATCAGTTAATGTAGCAAATAGTCAGTCCTAAGGTGTTGTCAATTAGTCAAATCACACTGTTTTGCCTACTTCTGCACTGGAGTTTGCCAGAACATATTCACTCTGTGCCCCAGTCAAGGATACCGTCTGGTACGTTGCTGATAGATGTGGTAGGGGTCAAGGTTTGGCATTCCTGCGTAGGGAAACTTTGTCATTACCATGACATATGTCTTTTACATTCACTCCCTTGTCCCAAGACACGCATGGGAGAGTTTCCAAACAGAAAATAACAACTAGATGCTGCCTGCCTTGCTGCTGATGCACAACCAGATCCTAGCCCATTTCTCTGATATGAGGGATGATGTCTCCCCTGTGATTCTGACAGGCAACCTCCAAACTTAACAAGCTGTGCTATACATAGAACATGCAGGGGGAGAGTAGAAACAGTTAGGCACCATGAAAGCTGTGTACTAATGTATTACTCTCCTGCGGACTATTTCAATTCTAACAGTGTGTATTGTTTGTGTAATTGGGGCTCACACCTAAATTCCTACAAGTCAGTTGTACAATGAAACTTCATATCAAACTAATACTGTCTTTGTCATTTGTGTATGGGAACATACCGGAAAAGATAGAAATGTGTAGGACCTGAGTGACCACCACTTCCCTGAGAAGTTCCAAAGATGTCATGCGCTCGGATGTCTAAACATTCCTTTGATGTGGGAGACCAGAGGCACTGCTAGTTAGTCTTAGCTAAATTGAATATCTGGGTGACAGAGTTATTTACAAGTGGGTCAAACTTAGTCCCCCACACCATTAGCTATCCTGCTGCCTAGAAAGCCAAGAATCACATGTTGGATAATGAGAGCCCACCGTACAAAATGTCCCTCCATAACAATAGTGAAACACCGAGTGAGGAGTAGGAGAAAAAAACGCCTATTCCTAAATAATTACAAAGCAACACCTAGAGGCGACCTGGCAGACATGTCTGAAAGATCCATATCAAACATGTGACACACAGGTGGGCCATAGGCCTACAACAAAGCCCTATGACGGACAGCAGATACCTAGACAAACACAGAGTACAATGTTAAGGCATCCAAAGGCTTGTATCTTACTGCAAAATTGTCACAACACAGACACACTAATTGTACCCTGTTTCATTGCAGAGGAACACGGATCTCCTGCTGATCTGCCTGTCCATGAGTTCCCTGATGACATGGATGACGAGACCATCAACCTCCCACAAGAGACCATTGACATGGTCCTTGAAAGCCTCCAAACCCCACCTTCAGTCACAAGGAGGAGCACAGAAGAAGAAGCCACCACAGTAGAACCACCCGCCACCCCAATTGTAAGACCTGCCAGCTCCAACACAGCTGAGGACTCTGACGACACTGGCACCAGCTTCGAAAGAACTGTCGTTGGGGTCCAGCGGGAGCTGGCCAAGGAGGTGCGGGTGGGGATGCAAAATATGGCAGCCAGCCTTGAGGGGGTGCGTTCTTGCATGTTGTCAACTGCTGATCAGGCAGCTGCAATGCAAGCCAGAAATGTTCTCTTGGAGGACATTTCAAAAACACTCAAGGAAATTGGCACAGCTGTCATCCAGTTGACACAACAACTCAAACTGCAAGCCACTCAACGTGTGCACGAATGCAACATAGAACCCCTCAGGGCCGACCTGGCTGCCTACCATCGGGATGTGGCTGCCATTCTGAAAAACCAGCAGGCCCTCCTTGCTGCAGTACTGCCCTTCCTTACTCAACAGGGATCAGCCCCCGGGATCTGCCTCCATGTCTTCTAACACTGAGGTGTGTGTTGCCCCTTCACAACCAACAACAACAAGGACACACCAGGCAACACACACATCAGAAGAAGAAGACATGGAACAGGTAACATTCACACGCAAGAGTACCCGGAAGCCCTAGTCCCTGCACCATGCCCTACTCTGACCAAGGTCCTACGTTTTGACACATGCCAGTCTCACTACAACTAACCTCAATGACTGTTCGGCAATCCACTGTCTGACTTGTCCACCTTGCCAGTGAATGTTTCTCTCCTACCATTTGGCATTTCATGTTCCTCTGCACTGTCTGTGACATCACCCCAGCATGTCAGGAGCATCATCCACACCCCTTCTGTAGGATCACCATGTAATAATGCACCAGAAAGGAGTCAGCAAACATGGTGAATGGACATTTTGCACAACACCACTTATAAATAAATATCACTTGCACACCTATTGTGTCTCTGTGTCATTTCAAAATTCAACTGTGCAGTAGATAACTCCAAAGTGGCTGTGTGGAAACCATGTCGATTCTCTATACTACTGTCCTGATTTCATGTATACTGAATCATCTGTGCAGTGGCCAGGATTGCATCATAGCTTTACTATACTGAGGAAAATAACTGATGAAGGGACTAAGCACACACAATCATGCTGTGTTGGACAGAATGATGCACCATCTATAGCTATTCTACACAACTAATGGTGGCTGAGAAATGTAGGCACCATGCAATACTAAAATTTGAAATTATGCTGTAGAATTAAAGGAATGATAAACAAATTACACTGCATCAATCACCCTTACGGCGTATACTTCCATGAAGGAAAGTCATGCTGAATCAGTACACACATGATGTAGGTCAGCAATGATAGCAACAAGACAAGAGTGTGAACAAATCATCATCTATAAAGCTCTCCCTGAACTTCACAATGCTGTCCGACCTATCTATTTACCTACAATAACAAGTCTGGAAGCACTCTTTGTGAAGTAGGATACATACCAACCCCAAACCTTGATGATCAATGCACACTACCAATGGTGGCTCTCCAACATGGTGGATACTTACCAAGTTAGCACACGGGTAGCTGGCATGTTAAACCTCATAAGCCTGGGGATAGAGAGCATGGAACACAAATGTCATACTTAACATTTCTGCTACACTGATGTCAAGGCCATGAAAAGGTAGCACCTAACGCATCAGGTAAAGGGTTAACAACATTTTTATTTAAAAGTAGTAATAAAAGAGGCAACTAAGGGAAAGGTAAACCTACACTAATCTAACCTGACTACTACTAACCCACAACTGTCCCTAACTAACCTAAGCTAAACTTACTCTACACATGTAACAAAACGATCTAAACATCAACCCCCCACCCACCATTAAGAGACAAGACACATGCAGGACAACACTTACTAACCTACACACATACTATACTATCCTAAACAAACATATATTTTTTTGTATTTTTTATTTTTTATATATATATATATTTTTTTTTATTAAACAGGAATCCCAACATTGCCCCCCACCCACCCACCCACACAAAAATATTAGATAGAAAGTATAAGGACCCCCCACCCTCTTACCTAACACTAACTAAGCTAATTACCTATACTTATCCTATAACTAACCCCCCATACCCAACTAACAGTATGAAAAGAGGAAAGAGGGGAGAGGGGAGGGGTAAAAGTTCAGGAGGGCAAAATAACTAAAGATTTGCCCTCTGAAGTGTGCGCCGGATGGAGCGCACCTTCTTTTTAACCTCCGCCATGTCCTCCGTCAGGTTGTCCACCTTTCGAATTAACCTGTCCAGTTTCCTAGACAATGCCTGGAAGGCTGCAGGGTCAATTGGAGGGTCACTGCTGGTCTGCGTGCCGGTGGAGGTTGTCGCTGGAGTGGAGTGGCCACGGGACAGCCCTGCTCCCAACACACGGCTGGGTCCAGGTCTTGAGGAAGATGGCTGGTCCGTCGCTGGGTCCCCTTGGGCAGACCTGGTGGTTGTAGGTGGCACCGTTGGTGGAGCCTGTGGTGTGGCATACCACGCCCCGGAGGCCCGATCGGAATTGTATCTGCGGGCCATCCTCCGATACCCACACTGCACCTGCAGGATGTGCCTGTACCTCATTGCCCTGCGCTCAAAATGGTTGCGCTCTGCGGCACTCAGGTTTGCAGCTGTGAAGAGAAAAGGGAAATATTGAGCATTGAATTTACAGTGGGTTGAATCCCACAATGGCTCATTTGTCCATTACTAGAAATATATTGTATGCAGCAATTGTTACAACATAGTTCACGGAAATGCTCAGAGGAAGTACATGTGAATCATGCATCCCTAAGGTCATATCACACCTAGCATATCCATGTCTCTACATGATGGATGACATCACCCTAAACTACTCATCCAAATCATACCTAAGGCATTTGACATTATGGCACCAGCTCTTCCGCATACTGACTTCAGTACATATGTCATTCTATGTGATTACACTCACACTCCTCACTCAATAGCATTTCTAATTAGTTGTGTGCTAAGATTGAACCCCTGGCCCAGAATCATGTGTCCACACTAGGTGTCAGATGTAGGAATTTAGGAAAATCAACTAGCAAATTGCAAAGCAGAACGGTGTCTCTGACACCGTCTGCGAGTCGCTATGGGGTCCCTAAAACCCACCTCATGAACATCAATGATGTGGGTTCCAAGTTGCCCCACCTTAGCAACATGGGCACTCACGGGGATGGTGGCCTGCTGGGACCAGCAGAACTCCATAGACGTGACTGTTTTTAAATTAAGCAAGTTATTTCTCCCCAAGTGTAGGCCGTTTACCGGAAAGAAAAATGAGCTGCAATTATTTTTAAATCACAACAATTGTACTTGGAAATTTTCACGGTAATTATTGGTCCCTTAGACCACTGGCTTTTTTGCGTAGGATTTTTTTAGTCCACTCACAAAGGCTGAAGCTTTACAATGAGGACCCCTTCCAGTCAGCAAGGTGGTTACCATCCACTTCAAGTGGATGATAACAGCTACTCACTTTGCAACCACGTACTCGGTTGCAAATGGGATTGCCTACCACTGTGATTTGCAAGTAGGTCTGGTAAAACCCTTCATTATATCAATTTTGAAAAGCATTTTACTCATATGTACATGACCACCAAATACATTTTGGATTAGGAAACAGACGTTTGCAAATCCCACACATATATTTATGCCATTTGCAACGTGTAGACATTTTTCTCACTCTGGCCCAAGGTACTAACTCAAGTCACAAAAGGTGTTAAGTACGTGTAACATACTGGTTGCTACAGTCCTAGGTACCCGGTTTCACAGTAACATCCCAGTCTTTGTGGGTGGTGTGGGAAGAACAACCAACAATCCCATGTTCAATGCAGACCCAGGAGTGTACAGAAAGTTCAACAATTATGTGCCTTCACACACAACACCTATGAAGGGCTAGCAACACGTTGTAGTCAGCCCAACCTTGTCACATCCCAGGTCCACACATGTCAAAATGGTATGACTTAGCCCAACATAACATACTATTAGTGAGGCATGTTTAACAACACACACAGGGGAGGTAGTACACCCATTCACATGATTCAACTGAACACCTAGGGCATTGCACTCAAGTCACACACACTTCGAGTTCACCTTGTGGAAGTACATGCCCACGGAAGATCCAACCTACAGTGTACACAGTCCATCCTCAACTAGGAAGAAGCACTTGTCATCAATGCCATGTGCCCAAGCTATCTGGGAGACTGTCAGTCTGATATGCAGACTCAGTTCATGGCAAGTCCCTGACCAAGTCTAACATTGACCAGTCTATTCCAAATGAGTCATACCATTCCCAATTGCCGCCATAATTGAATGGGCTACAGCCCCTCAATCTGAGAGATGACTACGTATTGCTTTGCAGAAACATTATTCAAATTTGATATCACACTAAAAGAACAAAGCCAATGAATGGCCAGCACATCAAATCATGAATTCTCTTGAACACACAGTAATCCATCATGCGTCATTACCAAACACTGTAAATAGCACTCAGGCGACACTCACTGTAGGTATCGGGGTCATCAAAATGGGCCACCTCTGCACAGTGTACGGGGCTGGTCCGCCTGTAAAGCATGAAACAAAGATTATACTCAGACTGGGTGAACGGACAAAAGATTTCTGTTACAATGACACTGTGTGAAAATGACATGGTAATGATAGACTTTCACACATGCTCATCCTGCATGGATCACTTTATATTCAACATTAACATTGGATGAGTCTCCTGCTCCAGTGTCACACCCTACTACACTCATGCAGTGGTCAGGACAGTCATGTGTCGTCCAAGTTAATCCTCCATTAGTATGCCCCAACAATAATGTTATCCATACATCTCAGCATGTGCATCCCCGAGAGACATTCCAAAACTGGTTCCATGAGGACTGCATGACCACTCACAATTAAACAGGCTATTTGGACAGGGTCAACAGACAGCAAACAGACACACATGTGACATATGTGTGAACAACATGACTAACTTCATGTGACGTGACGGCAACACACATGTATAGCATCATCATGTGTTTCCAATTTTCTGTCTAGCTATGGCGTCTGCATATGTAGGTATGTTGTTTCTACATGACGTACTCACTGGCCATTATGACCAGTGGAGTACAAATAGAGCCGTTCACGTGTTGCTTTTCTGACACAAATGCAACACTACATTACATGCAGCTACAGGCATCTGGTATGTGTTGCAAAAATGATCCATCGGACTGGTAGCATAGGTCTTCATACACATTCTGCAACAAATACACATTAGGACACATATGTATACCTTTGTAGCGCAGCATTTGAAACATTTTGGGACGCAGAGAGGGGGCAACTTAGCATAATACAAATAGATGTTGAATTTATAAAGCTGTCATTGCGTGTACATGTGTTGCAAGAATGGGGATTAATGTGTATAACCATGGGCCTAGGTTTCCCTGGCATTACACACACTCAGCTACTTATTTTGCAGATTCGCTAACAATCATCACATGTTCACACACCGATTTCTGTCATTCCCATGTAATTGTTTTTTACTCACCAATATGGCCACCAATCCGGAGTCCCAGGTGGTCCAGCAGGTCCTGTTCCCTGGTGATCAGATCTGCCCAGCGGTGCTTGAGTTGGTGTACATTCCTGAGACTCCCATAGACCCGGACCAGGTGATGGCGCACCTTCTCCCACCGGATTTTCCTGGCCTCCGTGTGATACCCCTGTATCACACGGCCCCCAGCTTCCAGCATTAGTGGGAGGAAATGGCTTACGAGCCATATGAACCCCCCCAATTCGTCTTCCCCCATCCTGGACAGGCGAGGCCTACCTGACATATTGAGAGGGATAAGAATGTACCAACAAAATATAAAATATAAAGGGGGAAATGGGGAAAGGTAGAGGTGTGAAAGAAAAAGGAGAAGTAGAAAAATAGCCCAACTAACCCCCCAAACTATGCTACCCACAACAGACTCCCACAGACAATACAAACTATCACAGGTATAGACAAAATAACACTAAACAGACTGAGACAATGTGATACAACAATAATAGATTGACACTAAGACAAAATACAAGGCACACAGGACACAAAAGCAGTAAAACACAGGACAACACCTTTCACACAACCACACAGTCTAGAGAAATCTGAGACTGCAAAGTGAAAGTGAAAGTTACCTCCCAGTACAGATTTTGTAAACAGGATATCCTATTACATCACTTCCTGCATAAAATGGCCGCCGTTTTTATTTTCCCGTTATGCGTCATATTTTCACGCATACACAGTTGTGCGTCAATTTTTTATGACGCATTACAGTGCACATGATGCGGAGTGGAAAAATATGATATGAATATTAATAATTAATACTGTACATGAAATGACCAATATATTGTCCATGTAGCGTCAATTTCACCATGCATACATCATGGGCGTCGTTTTTTTTACACGTACAGTGGTGCACATGATGCGGAGTGAAAAAATATGATATGAATATTAATAATTAATACTGTACATGAAATGACCAACATATTGTCCATGTAGCGTCAATTTCACCACGCATACATCATCGGCGTCGTTTTTTTTACACGTACAGTGGTGCACATGCTGCGGAGTGAAAAAATATGATATGAATATTAATAATTAATACTGTACATGAAATGACCAACATATTGTCCATGTAGCGTCAATTTCACCACGCATACATCATGGGCGTCGTTTTTTTTACACGTACAGTGGTGCACATGATGCGGAGTGAAAAAATATGATATGAATATTAATAATTAATACTGTACATGAAATGACCAATATATTGTCCATGTAGCGTCAATTTCACCACGCATACATCATGGGCGTCGTTTTTTTTACACGTACAGTGGTGCACATGATGCAGAGTAAAAAAATATGATATGAATATTAATAATTAATACTGTACATGAAATGACCAACATATTGTCCATGTAGCGTCAATTTCACCACGCATACATCATCGGCGTCGTTTTTTTTACACGTACAGTGGTGCACATGATGCGGAGTGAAAAAATATGATATGAATATTAATAATTAATACTGTACATGAAATGACCAACATATTGTCCATGTAGTGTCAATTTCACCACGCATACATCATGGGCGTCGTTTTTTTTACACGTACAGTGGTGCACATGCTGCGGAGTGAAAAAATATGATATGAATATTAATAATTAATACTGTACATGAAATGACCAACATATTGTCCATGTAGCGTCAATTTCACCACGCATACATCATGGGCGTCGTTTTTTTTACACGTACAGTAGTGCACATGATGCAGAGTCAAAAATATTGTGGATGTAAATAATATTTTGAAGGCGAAATATCAAGACACTTTTGGATACATTTGTATCTGACTCTGCATTGTGGGCACTCATGTACGTGAACAAATCATGACGGCCATGCTGTATGCGTAGAAAATGGAGCAAATTTATCCAAATGTCTTCATGTGTTTAGCTTTGGAAAGGTGATTTGTCATGGTCAAACGGTGCGATGTGAGACACATTTGTGTTTGTATATGACAAATGTCCGTACTTTTATGTATAGACGGCCTTCACACTGTGAAGTTTGGGATACGTTAACTAATGTATTGACCATATTTGACAACATATTTGGTGTAATTGCTGATGGCTATTTTGAAATGATGTTTTTGATAACATTATGTATTCCGTCTCCAAAATGTGCCCATCTTTATGATGGGGATGCTTTTATCTGTAGTCCTAACAGGGAGTGGGAGAGTCACTTTCAGTTTTTATGGGGCTGACCATGTCCCATTATGATTTTGTGTTTCATATTTGTGTAGGACTTGTGACATGGAGGCCACACATGTGCCTTATGCATGTGTTTAGTTCACAAGTACATGATTCTTGTATGTTTTGGGGGTGGTAGAGGTGGACTTAGGCCCCCAGCACCCTAGGATTTGACCATCCACAATAGCTACTGTATCCATGGAGTATTTTTATCATATCATGGCAAACCTGCAGCAGCGTGCTAATGTAAGGCCATATGGTATGAATGACTGTTGACCATTCATTCATCTCATTAGCCCATTTGACGTTTGCAGTAATGATGATTTGGAGCTAAGTTGCATACCATTTTCATATGACTAAGTTTGCAAGACTCTCAGCGTTCACGATGTGATAATGCGAACAATTTTTTGCTTGTCTGTGTCCCTTTCTGCATAAACTGGTTTAGTGTCATGTTACAATCTTCCTGCTAGGTTCAAACTGGGACACAACTGTGATGGTCTACTTTCAAATATTAGGTTGGTTGTATGACATATGTGTACATGTGTGTGGGAATGTGGATCCAGTATGACCTGTCTGTGTGTATGTTGTCACTGTAACTTCAAGGTCTCCTCCTGAGTTAGTGGCAGCTGATGTTGTTGCAATTGTGTATTGCTCACATCATACACTTGAGAGAAGCCATTGATGACATGTTCACGTACACATGGATGGTCCCACCCTGTCTCTGAACACGTGTGATGTGACTTTCAAATGATCTCCAATTTTGGGCTGGATGAGAGACTGTTTCAGTTGTTTGGATCCGGCATGTGTAATTGTCACATTTGTACTCTTGTTGGGCTCTGTGTATGGTAATGTAACATGTCACATCCTACCCTCTGTGCATACAGTTGTGATGTTTATTTTTGGTGTGATGAATTTTAATGGCATTCTTGATCAATGAGACGACATTCATCTTCAGCTATTTCAAACTAAAGGTGGTCAGAAATGAATAGGCCAAAGCATGATGTGGTGTTTGTTATCTGTGTTTATTTACAAGTGTGGAATACAAGTGATTATAATAACTTAAGTAAAAAAATTGTTCACAAGCTGTTGGCGTCTACGCACTCCTGCTGCCGTGTTAGGTTGTTCCCCCTCCTGTTGCAGGCCAGCATCCTCCTCATCATCATCCTCAGCCATGTCTGGGTCCGGTTCAAGGAGGGGAATGTTCCTTTTTACACAAATATTGTGTAATATGACACAAGTGAGTATGATCTTGCAGACCATCTCTGGGGAGTATAGTAGGCTTCCGCCAGTGATGTCAAGGCAGCGGAACCTTGACTTTAGGATCCCAAAGGTCCTCTCCACAATGCTGCGTGTCCTCTTGTGGGCGTCATTGTATGCCCGCTCAGCAGCAGTATTTGGGTTCCCATACGGTGTCATTAGCCAAGGCTGGATGCCATACCCCTGATCAGCTGAAAGAGAAACACAGAATGGTATCAATTAGATGTAGGAGGCACTGTTGTACGTATCTTTGATGGCAGTAGTTGTGTTGTGTTGTCTGTGACTATTTTGTGTACTAATGTGACAACCTATGGTTGTTGGTGGAAACTTTGGCATTGTTTTTTTTCCTTGGCTGAGCAAGTGTTTGTTGTCTAACTGTTTGTCAGCAGGATGTATTGGTTTCTCAAGTACAGTGTGCCCTCCCTTGCATTGTGACTTGTGACACAGGTGTCCGTGTGTCCTCACTGGGGGTGTGATGATAGTTCCATGCAGAGTTGAAACATGAAAGGGTATTAGAAACGTTCATATGAACATACCCAGGCCATTCCATCCCTTAAAAGTTATGCATTGTATTAGTGTACAGGTTATTGTGAGACTTCCAATTTGCAAGGTGACATTTAGGCAACCACAGTCATGAATGTCTTCACACTAAGCTGTGGAGTAAATTCAAATGTGTGAGAGGTTCAATAGTGACTTGTGACACATGGCTAGTGATGTGAGTACCTCAGTGTGTTCCTGTCTAGGTGTTGCTATTGTGGTGTATGTGTTGTTTATCCTAGAGGGTTTCTGTGCAGTGAGTATATAAGTAGATTTTTGTCCTTACCAACAAGTAGTCCATTGCCATACCGTCCATCCTGGAAGTGTTGGTTGATGGTGCAGTGACGGAAGATGAATGCGTCATGTACACTCCCAGGATATTTAGCAACAATGTTGCTGATCAGTCCTTGGTGATCGACTATGGCCTGCACGTTGATGGAATGTGTGTGCTTCCTGTTGCGGTAGAGGTGTTCAGTCGCAGCAGGTGGCACAAGACGTACGTGTGTGCAGTCGATTGCACCAAGGACGTGCGGAAAGCCACTGATGGCGTAGAACCCCTGTTTTGTTTCCTGCTGCTTCTGCACTGTGTTAGGGAAGCAGATGTGGCGGGGTGTCAGTCCAATGATGGCATCCAGTACTTTAGGCAGGAATGCGGAGAAAGATGGTTGTGAGATTCCACCAACCAGGGCACCAGTTGTCTGAAACAAGCCACTTGCCAGCAGGTGAAGTACGGCAAGCAGCTTTGTTTCTGTTGGGATAGTGCGGGGAGTCACTAAAGTGGGGGCCAATTGCTGTTCAATATTTGTCAGCAGCTGCTGAATGGCCTGCCAGTTCAACCGGCACCTCTGGATGATGTCTCGTTCCCTGAGGCCATGCAGGGTTGTTCTTGGGCGGAATATCCTCTCCTGCCTTCTGCGCTGTCTTTGGGGTCCCTGCTGTTGTTGTTGTGGCTGCTGTTGTTGCTGCAGGGCTCTGCGTCTACGTGCACGTTGAAGAAAAAGCACCTCCATGTCTCCCTGTTGCTGCTCTGCTGCTCTGTTGTTTGTTCTGTGTGTTCTGATTAAGTACAGGTGTGTTTGCCCCATTTTAACGCCTGCCCTGACCCAGGCGTTAAAATTTCACGATATTCGTGCTTTGCGCCATTTTTTTGCGCCGCCTGCCGCGTGGGAGTGATTTTTGCCCTGGAGCATAAATACCACGCACCGCTATGTGCGTCTGTTTTTGGACGGGAACGCCTTCCCTGCATGTCATTAACGCAGGGCGGGGTGCCGCTTCCAAAAACTGGCGCACATAGCGCCATTTTCCTGGTGCGCCGGATCGGGCGTCAGGGTTTAAATATGGGGCAACGTTTGCGCTGAAAGTGCGTCAAAATTTTTGACTCACATTCGGCGCAAACGGAGTATAAATATGCCCCTTTGTTCATAAAAAGTTTGCACAATTCTGTCCAGCTCAGAAGGGAGCAGGTGACATTAGCCACTTCATGAACAAAATCTTTTGAGCTGACTCCTTCTTCTAAACTGTTAATCCATCTACCGTACTGATGAAGTCAACTCCATAATGTTGAATTTACTCTAATGGTTATCAACATGCTTTAATAAATATTGGATTGGACAGAGTCTAACTATTTTCTCCGGCCACTGCTACTAGTGAAAATGCAATTCCTTCTGTGTTTTCACAAGCGTTCATCCATTGTGCATTTAACAAGTGAGATCCTACCATCAAAAAAATGGTTGCTTTGTGTGAGCCCTTCCTGAAGATGTTATTTATATGTTTACTCGTGGTGAGCAGTCGTGAAATAAATCATAAACTGAGATTTCTTTTTTTAAAAGTTATATATCTCAATTCTGGATACACAGTGATTAATATCTAGATGTGACTTAGTATATTGTCATATTATGGGGTTAAATATTAGAACTGGCACCAGGACAACTTAGAAAAGAAAACAAAGTCACACAATAGAAAGCCATGATTTGAAGATTTTATAATATTAGAAATAATAATCATGAATTTATAGCTTAGTTGCTCAAGTAGCATGAACACCACTAAATACCTCGATTATGCTGGCACCAAATATTATTTGTTGTCACAAATCGCCAGCAGGTCAGGCTGCACTAATACCACAACAGTCTATAAATACTATACGGTATATTCTGATCCGATAAGGTGAACATTGGAGGGTGTGGCAAACAGGACATAGTTGAAGTCTGGGAAATCACTGTCAGCGTGTTCCATTTAGTTCCAATTCCAGAACACTTGGACTTACTTGCGTATTTCCCTAATTATTACTGCAGTATTTTGCAATCGGAGATAACAGCCAATATTATAAGTTGTGAGCAAACTTCCTCCTCCGAACACCTTTCAATGGGGTTTCCTGCAAGAACACTGTAAAAGAAAAAGCGGTGCACTGGAGTTTAGTATCAATATAGTGCTAACACGTCCCTTTATGATAATTTATTACACATCAGGACTCGTTTTAGGCCAATGAATCTTTTGACCCAGTTGAGAGACACCTTAGGACGAGATAGCTAATCAATATGTCAATCAATAAGTCAATAATGTCATCAATATTTATCACGACAATACATTTCACTTTAGTCAAAGTCATTAATCAATTCAAGATTCTACCATGACCTTGCAGCCATGAATAACCACACCAGTTTAGTAGAATTTTACGAGTTTTATTCCCTATTGATTACAGATCTAAAAGCAGATATGTTAATCTCAACACCAAGAAACATAATAGCATAGTCACGATATGGCAACTTTGGTAAGATTTCATTAATGCGAGAATCACAAACATCAGAACAAAGCAAGGCGTGAACATAGATCAATTTAGCAGAGTGTCAATAATGTGTCAGTTCAACAAAGCATACACTCAATTTAGCAGAGTGTCAATAATGTGTCAGTTCAACAAAGCATACATTCGGTCGTTTGTCTATTTGTGTCAGTTTAGTGAACACCTGTCCTAACCACTGATTAGCATTAGCATGTTGGGCTTTATGCAAAACAATTTAGAACACCAATTTGGAAAACATCTAACTATGGTCTCTGTCAAAAGTAAGAAGTTTGTACCTAGAAAGGAAAAGCAAACAGACAAATCACAATTGCATTGTCATAATTACCCTCCAAAGTTTAGGTCAGCGCACAGGTTCAGTCTTCGTCTTCAGGACATCAGTCAAATCGCCGTCAGTCAGGACTCAACTCCGGGGCAAAAAGGGCACTTCCCTCATAAGGAGGTAAAGTGTAAAATGGACAAATCTTAGGGCGAGGATGGTTTTAAGTAAACCAACAAGTCACCAAACAGAGTGACAGAGTTTCTGGATAAAATCAATAGCATTCCCTAAACCACCTAAATGACTCCCATGACATGGGTTTTTATCCCTTTTTCGTTGTACATTCCCCCAAAATGTTATTGGACATTTGTTATACCCCACTATCTTTAACCTATCAGAAAACACATTAGGTCACCTACTCTTTCACCCCATATTGATTTACAAGTCTCTGATTGGTTGTCCTGTTCGATATCTTCAGAGGTGGCACGTCCGGTATGATTTAATCTTTCTGTAATTCTTTGCACATCTTTTGGTCAGTAGCTCCATTGTCTTCGCAGGTTTGAATGACCTTGTACATGACATTAATCTACACTGTTTCATTTTGTTTTAACATTATTCTACAAGCAATGGAAAATTGCATGGGAACAGATCTAGCATAGTTACATTCATCTTCTAGTTTGGAGAAAAATAATAATAATAAGGTTGTGTCCTTTTGTGAGTCAGCTCACTGCAAGATAGAAAAATACATTTACTATGAGAGCCAAGCAGCTAAACTTCAGCTCATGCTAACTGAAGGCCTATAAGGATTTCAGCACAAATTCAATAATGCAATCATTAATAATTAGTATAAACTTATTTGATATAATAGTAATACATAAACATTTTAGCCATCAGTATTAGTCCACGTTTACATTGGCGGCTCTCCCCGTGGTCACATTTCAATTGCACGTTTAAGCAAAATTATTATTATCATAGTTTCTATGCAGCATTATCACACATTAATTCATAGACATTTCATGTTAATATAGATTATATAGGCTACGCTCTCTCAAGAGTATTCTTGGCACGAGGGACAGATTGCATTTTAACTTAATGTAGCACAGAAACTAAACTTAGTGCACTGCTTTGTTAAAGAGAGCAGGCATCATTATATCTACTAAGACATGGAGCTGTTGCTATCTCCAGCGCTGATGACAAGCATGCTGCCTAGCACCAGGGATACACCTTTGCATCACAGTGCAAAACATGATATAATTCTTAAATGTGTGTGTGTTGAACTTATAATTCAGCTTTTAACTATTGGGGAGGCGGAGCTTGCCATGCCTGAAGATTGCAGCTAAGAGAGATCCTTCTGCAGTATTTTAATCCTGCATAATCCTGGTGCTTCACACTGCCCAGAAACACAGGGGCACACGTGGGTGCTCAAAAAAAGAATTTTAGGGACACAGAAACACACGCTGCATCTAGTTGATATTGGCAGCGAGGCTGGCCCATGAGCCTGCCGAGTGTGTGGTGTGGAGCCATGTGGTGCTTGGAACGGTAGTGCCCACTGCAGAGTCATGGTCCAGGGGGTGCAGGGAGGCACCCCGACTGAATACCTGCTGCTCTCTGTGAGAAAGTAGCCTCTTTCTAGCATGGTTACACCCACTTTTGGCCTGTTTGTGAGTGTGTGTCGTTGTGTTTTTACTGTGTCACTGGGATCCTGCTAGCCAGGACCCCAGTGCTCATAAATAAACCGATATGTCAGTATGTTTTGCCTGTCTCACAGGGATCCTGCTAACCAGGACCCCCGTGCTCATAGTTTGTGGCTTAATGTATATGCCTGTATAGTGCCTAACTGTGTCACTGAGGCTCTGCTAATCAGAACCTCAGTGCTCAGGCTCTCTCTGCTTTTAAATTTGCCAGTGACTTCATTTACCAATTTCATTTGGCACACTGGACCCCCCTTATAAGTCCCTAGTATATGGTACCAAGGTACCCAGGGCATTGGGGTTCCTGGAGATCCATATGGGCTGCAGCATTTCTTTTGCCACCCATAGGGAGCTCATACAAACCCTTACAAAGGACTGCCATTGCGGCCTGCATGAAATAGTGCATACACTATTTCACAGCCATTTTCACTGCACTTAATTAACTTATAAGTAACCTATTTGTCTAACCTTTACTTGCTGACCTTGAAGGTTAGGTTCAAAGTTACTAAGTGTGAGGGCACCCTTGTACTAGCAAAGGTGCCCCTACATAGTTCAGGGCCATTTGCCTGGACTTTGTAGTGCGGGGACACCATTACTCGTGTGCACTACATATAGGTCAATACCTATATGTAGCTTCACAATGGTAACTCCGAAAATGGCCATGTAACATGTCTAAGATCATGGAATTGTCCCAACCTTCCAATTCTGGTATTGGGGAGCCAATTCCATGCATCCTGGGGGCTCCACCATGGACCCCCAGTACTGCCAAACCAGCTCTCTGAGGCTTGCACTGCAGCTACAGCTGCTGCCACCACACAGACAGGGTTCTGCCCTCCTGGGGCCTGGGCAGCCCAGTCCCAGAAAGGCCGAACAAAACATTTCCTCTGAGAGCAGGGTGTTACACCCTCTCCCTTTTGAAATAGGTGATACAGGCTGGGGAGGGGTAGCCTCCCCCAGCCTCTGGGAATGTTTTGAAGGGCACAGATGGTGCCCTCCTTACATAAACCAGTCTACACTGGTTCAGGGACCCCTTCTCCCCTGCTCTGGTGGGAAACTGGACAAAGGAAAGGGGAGTGACCACTCCCCTGTTCATCACCACCCCAGGGGTGGTGCCCAGAGCTCCTCCGGTGTGTCCCAGACTTCAGCCATCTTGCTTTGCAAGGTGTAGGGGCACTCTGGAGGACTCTGAGTGGTCAGGGCCAGCAGGTGATGTCAGAGACCCCTCCTGAGAGGTCCATACCTTATAAGGTAGTCAATCCCCCTCTCAGGGCTATTTAGGGTCTCTCCTGTGGGCTCTCTTCAGATTCTGCTTGCAAGTTTCCTTCAGGAATCCTCTGCAACAACTTCAGACTCTTCTGACCTCGGATCAACCGCAGCCTGCTCCAAGAAACCCCGTAACTGCAACAAAGTGTCTAGAAGAGACACTTTTCTTCAGCAACCTCAGCTCCAAGTCAACAACTGCAACAGTTTCCATGGTGTGCACTCTCTGGGAACTCCCTGTCTTCATCCTGCACCAGAAGAACCAAAGACATCTCCCTTGGAGTGACGGAGTCATTCCCCTGCTCCGAGCAGGCACCTTCTAAGATGATGACCGGTACCCTGGGACATAGACTGTCCTGAGGTCCTAGTGATGCAATTTGGAGGAGGTAAGACCTTGCCTTCCCAGAGATAACGACTGTACCCCTGTGTACTGTGTCTTCTTCACCTCCTGAGGCCTCTGTGCACTCTTTGCAAAATTCCTTTATGCACAGCCTGGCCTGGGTCCCTAGCACTCCACCTTGGGATGCTCAACTCGCTGAGTTATTCTCCGGCAGTGTGGGACCTTCTTTTGTTGTGCTGTATCAACCGTGTTTTGCACCTCCATTGAATCCAGATCCTGCAGCTTCTGGGGGTGCTGGCTGGTGTTCTGAGGGTTCTCTAAAGTGCTGAGAGCATCCTCTTCCTCCTCACACAGAGTTGAGGCCCCCAGGTCCGTTCTGGGTCCATCCAGTGCCATTTTGATGAAAAACATACTTTTGTCATAGCCAAAGCTTGTTGGCACCTTCCAACACGAAATCTCATCTGAAACAATCTTCACGCCGTGGGACATCTTTTGCATCATGCAGGAACCTGCTGGCATCTTCCTAGCATGCATTTCTGCAGTCTTCAACTAACCAGGGACTCTTCTTTTTCACACTCTTCTGGGTTGGCATTGGCTCCTGTCCTTCCTGTGACGTCTTTGACTTCTGGACTTGGTCCCTTTACTTTGCAGGTCTTTAGGTCCAATAATCCAGCAGTTGTTCTTTGCAGACTTGGTTGGCTGCTGCAAAATCCCCAAAACGAGGTGTAGTGTGTCCCAAGGAAAGTTGCAGTCCTTTACTCCTGCTTTTCTGGGCTCTAGAATGGGGTAATGTACTTACCTTTACTGTATTCTTACTCTCCCAGCGATTCTGTACACACTACACTTGTCTAGGGGGGAATTCTTGAGTCACATTCCACTTTTTTAGTATCTGGTTTGTGTTGCCCCATGGCCTATTTTCTCCCATTGCATTCTATAGGATTTCCTAATGTTTGCATTGTTCCATGACTATTTATTTGTCTAATTTTGGTGTCTATTGTATATATTGTGTATAATACTTACCTCCAGAAGGAGTATTGTCTCTAAGGTATTTTTGGTACTGTGTCACCCAAATAAATACCTTTATTTTTGGTAAAACTGAGTATTGTCTTTACTTGTGTATAAGTACTGTGTAGCTATAAGTGGAATTGCAAGAGCTTTGCATGTCTCCTAGTTCAGCCTAAGCTGCTCTGCTATAGCTACCTCTATCAGCCTAAGCTGCACTGCTATAGCTACCTCTATCAGCCTAAGCTGCTAGTACACTACTACATTTCACTAACAAGGAAGAACTGGACCTGGTGTAAGGTGTAAGTACCCAAGGTACCCACTATAAACCATTCCAGCCTCCTACACTCCCACAGTGGGATGCGCCATTAGGAGTAGCATGACATTTGGATGCCATTGCTGCAGTGTCACAGCCATGGAGTAATCGGTTGCGGCTGTGTCTGGTGTGCCTTCAGTGGTCCTGACAGAGGTGGCGGAACTTTAAGCCCCAAGGGAGTACTACCTTTGCATCGGGGGTATAGCAGCACGGCAGGTAGGCACTGGGTGGTAAATACGGGTGGTTGTCCCAAGAGTAGAGCCTCTGCTCCCAGTGCATGGATAGGGAACCCTGTTAAAACTGACAGAAACTCTTTGCCTGGGACTCCCTCGGACCTTAGAGCAACTTCAGTATTGCTCTTCTGGGGTATTCAGATAGGGCAGGGAGCCCTGTGTGTGCTGTTTCATCCTGATGATTCCCGGGGCCTATGATTGGGCCTGTGACACTTGGTATGGCCTCCCTAGAGGTTGAAGCCTGGGCTAAGAGTATGGGCTCTCAACTGTTCTTGTCCTCACATGTTGGGGTGCAAAGCAATCTCAGATACCTTCATACTTGAGCATGCCCATCACTTTCTCGTGCTGCACACAGTGCCAGGAGCCAACCCAGGTCCAATCATAGCTAGGCACTTGAACTACAGAGATCGAGATGTGGCACTTTTTAGGGCAAATTAACTTAAAGTTCTCTATTATGAAGTTGTGGAGTTGTCTCTGTGTCTGGATTTCACCCAGCAGGTCCAAGAGGTGCGACAACAGTTCATCCCAGAAAAACCTAAGCTGCAAGAGATACACTGGAATACTAAATGCTGTTCTCAGCCCACCTGCAGAAAGCAATGATCTTTGGAGACCTGAAAGAGGTACAGCAGTTCCTCAAGCAGCGTACGGTCGGTGTAACCCGTAGGCACTCCCCAGATCAGAGGATGGTGACATGGGTCTTCACAGTCACAGATTGAGCAGGACTAATATCCACCGTTCCCTCAATTGTGTGCCTGTGATGGAGTCAGGTCAGATATACCTGTGAGGCAGACTCTCCATCTCTATACCCTAGCACCCTCGTTCTCTGCTTGTGAGTAAATTGACTGCACCTCTGAACTGCACGGACTTGACCTTGGGGTGCGTGAACTGTCAGCTGGAGTGGTGCCCTTTTCAGCTGCTGTGTGGTGGATGGGACTCTTGGTGTTCAATCAATCAATCAATCACAATATTTATAAAGCGCGCTATGTACCCGTAAGTGTTTCAAGGCGCTGTGGGGGGGGGGGGGGTTGCTGCTATTGGTCGAAGAGCCAGGTCTTGAGGAGTCTCCTGAAGGTGAGTAGGTCCTGGGTCTGTCATAGGGGGGTCGGGAGGGAGTTCCAGGTTTTGGCGGCGAGGTAGGAGAAGGATCTGCCGCCGGATGTATTCCGTTGGAAGCGGGGAACGATGGCGAGGGAGAGGCTGGCAGAGCGGAGTTGGCGGGAGGGGACGTAGAAGTTGAGTCTGTTGTTCAGGTAGGTGGGTCCGGTGTTGTGGAGTGCCTTGTGAGCGTGGGTGAGGAGCTTGAAGGTGATCCTCTTGTCCACGGGGAGGCAGTGGAGGTCCTTCAGGCGGTGGGAGATGTGGCATCGGCGGGGTACGTCGAGGACCAGTCGGGCTGAGGCGTTTTGGATGCGTTGGAGTCGTTGGATGTCTTTTGCGGGGATGCCTGTGTAGAGTGCGTTGCCGTAGTCTAGTCGGCTACTGACGAGGGCCTGATTTACTGTTTTTCTGGTTTCCGTTGGTATCCATTTGTAGATTCTGCGGAGCATGCGGAGGGTGTTGTAGCAGGAGGAGGAAACTGCGTTGACCTGTTTGGACATGGTGAGGGCGGAGTCGAGGACGAAACCGAGGTTGCGTGCGTGGTTGGCTGGCATTGGAGGGGGTCCCAGTGCGGTGGGCCACCAGGAGTCATCCCAGGCCGAGGGGGTGCGTCCGAGGATGAGGATCTCCGTCTTGTCGGAGTTCAATTTCAGGTGGCTATTTCTCATCCACTCGGCGATGGACTTCAATCCATCGTGGAGGTTGGCTTTGTTAAATGTGTGAGGGCAGTGTAAAGGGTGGTGTGTGGGAGGCAGCTCTGGGGGGGTCCTATTTTGCATATGCAGTTATGGTCAATGTATAAAGCACATACTATGTCTTGGTATGGGGCCCCCTCTGCTTTTTCTTGTACTGGGCGGTGACCAGCTGAGCAACATCTGTCCCCATGTGCATATCTCTTAGTGTTGTTCAGAGCTCTTTTGTGTGAGTCCAGGGTGGGTATGGAGTGGGACATTTTTTGTTGTGTATATTGTGGAGGCTCACAGCATGTTGGCTTCGGTTATTTCTTACAGTCATTTGTTGCACACATGTGTGGGTGGCTGAGTGTATGGAGCATACCCTGAACTAGATTGTTCTAGGGGACCACCTCAGCAGCCTACTGGTGGTGCTCATGCGCTTAAGGAGATAGCAGCGCAGAGCAGCTTGGTAGATATTTGGAGGCAAATGTGTCCTTTGGGGCTGGGATTCACTCACTATTCCACTGTACATGAATTTCATAAGCATTGCGAGCCACTGCTCTGCACATACTCTGAGCACTCACCGGTGGTCCCAGAGTTAGAGTTACAAAGCATGTGGCCACCATCTTATCCTGGCATTTCTACCCATACTCGCTATTAGATGCTGCATTTCATGACGAGGCTATAGATGAATACTCTCACAATAATATTGGCACCATCACAAAATTTGCAATGGTCTGAGATACCTTCAAAGGTTATGTAAACCGGGGTCACAATCTCTAAGGACTGCAGGGTACTCTGGTTGCTATGTGGCTGACTGGAAAGACTAGAAGAAGGGATCACATACTTGGAGCATAGGCACAGGGAGTCAGTGGAGCAGACTTTGCTCAGTGACATAAAGGCTAAGCTGGAGGAGTACCATAAAGTGGTGCAAAGCAAAGTGAACCAACTGGGGAAATATGCCACCACGAGGGCCTATGGGGAGGTTGAGCATCCAGGAGCTATGTTGGTGGTACTGCTGCACCCTTGACAAGAAGATGATACGATTCTGGATGTACGAGATAACCAAAGAGTGGTGTTAACCTTGGTGGATCAGATCTCAGAGCAGTTTTGTCAGTATTATGCCAATATGTATAAGTCACTCCTTGTGTACGATAATGATTCTGCAGCAGAATATCCAGCCCACATTGCCACGTAGTGGCTTATGACAGAACACAGAGAACACCTGATGGCACCTTTGCGCCTAGAAGAGATACATTTGGCACTTAAAGGCATGCCCAGTGGGAAAGCTCCAGGTATCAACGGATTGACAGTAGCCTTCTATGAGGCATATGAGGAACAGTTAGTGCCACAGTTAGTCACCCTTTATGAGTAGATGGTAAAAGAAGACAGCATGCCTCCTGCGATGCACAAGGCCCTACTAGTCACCTTGTCATGGCTCAGTAAACCAGCATGTAGCTGTTTGACTTAAAGGCCATTATCCCTCTTGAATGTCAAAACAAAAATCTTTGCGTACTCGCTTGGCACCGTGCTTTCCCAGGTTGGTTGGCACAGAGTAGTCTGGCTTTATCCCTGGCGGGTCCCTCTCCCATAACCTTAGAACACTTTTTGGGGTGATCCAATGTTTAGACCCTGATGTTCACGCCACAGCTGTTTCCTCTATGGTGACACTTTTTTGGATTTTGTTGAGAGGGGCTTCATGCTGCAGTGCATTGGCGTAGAGGATATAATTCTTCAGTTAGTCAGGGTACTTTACACGAGCCAGAAGGTGGGCACCCGGGAAAGTGGTATTATAATGGATGCCAAAGACATCTCAAGAGGCACCAGGCACAGATGCCCCCTGTCACCACTGCTATATGTCTTCATAGCCAGGCCTTTGACCTGCACCCTCCACAAATACCATGCACACAGAGGTCTTTGGTTCCCAAATTACAATTTGATCATATCCGCCTATGTCTATGACACCCTTCTGTACATCCGCAACCCAGAACATAACTCTGCTCTAGCTCTGAGGAATGTCATGATGTGTGAGGGGTATTCAGGACTATGCATCAACTGGGCTAAATTTTTGATATTCCCACTTACTACAGCCATGACACCTTTGCAATCAAATTTCCCCTTTACAATCGATGATGGAGCCAGTACAGTATCTAAGTATTCAGGTTCATACTGATCTGGCCACTGAGATATCAGAAAACTATGGTAAAGCAGTGCAGAAGTTATTATCAGAAGTGGTCAATCGGCTGCCTTTGTTGTCATCTGGGTGCATTGCAATCATGAAGGTGGTGCCACTGCCCCGGCTTCTGTTCTTATTTTTTAATATCACTATCCTGCACCCTGTGTAGTGTTAGACAACTTACAAATTCTCATGATCCGTCTGGTCTGGACGGCAAAAGATTCTCAGGTGTGATGGAATACGCTGACCCTACAATGCCATATGGGCGGGTTAAGCACTCCTAATATAGAAGCCTATTACAGAACAGCTCAATGCAAGTTAGCACATTATTTGCAGGATGGCCTGTGGGATATGCCACACTTGTAGTTAGAGTGAGATATGGCTTCACCGGACTCGCCAGCGCAGGCCCTTTTTTCAAAACTAGTCCACAGTTTCAATGTATTTGACTCCCTAGAAGCAACATCTTATCCTTGGAATTAAATGCTGTAGCATCAGGCTAGCTCATTCTTATATTCGCCAAATTGGGTGGTGTCTGTGATTCCCTTTGGACAGGAGCAGGGAGCGGCAAATGCCCTATAGGAAGTAGCACTGCAGACAATGGGAGATTTCTTCTAAGATGGGGTAATGTGAAGCTGGGACCAATATGGGCGTGAGCCAGAGAGCCTACGATATTGGCACAATTCCACAGCTATAGGGAATGCCACATGATACCGTGAGCTCCTGGGCAAGGGAGTGCTGGAACTCTCAAAGTTGGTACCTCTGACGTTCTTAATCCAGATAACAACGCCACAGTGCGCGGAATGGAAACTTTGGCCCATATTTATACTTTTTGACACAAACCTGCACCAGCGCAGGTTTGCGTCAAAACGTTTAAGGCCGGCTACCGCCATTCCAACGCGCTAGCCAGGCGTCATATTTAAGGAATGACGGTAGCCGGAGCTGTGGCCTGGTTAGCATCAAAATAAATGATTCTAACTGGGCAGCGGAGGCATAGGGAAGACTGGGGGTTGTGCATCAAAGAATGGTGCATGTCAGGTTAGAGTTAAAAAAAATTACTCTAACCTGACTAGGATAATTTTTTGACACACAACCCCCATGGAAATGACTCCAGTCTTAGCAAAGACAGGAGTCATGCCCCCCTGCCCAATGGCCATGCCCAGGGGACTTCTGTACCCTGGACATGGCCATTGGGCACAGTGGCATGTAGGGGGGCCCAAGTTAGCCCCCCCATGCCACCTAAAAAAAAAAAAAAATACTTACCTCTACTTACCGTAGATGGGTCCCCCCCATCCATGGGTGTCCTCCAGGGGTGGGCGAGGGTGGCAGGGCGTGTCCCTGGGGGCAGGAAAGGGCACCTGTGGACTGCTTCCATGGTCAGAGACCATGGAAATAAGCCCACAGGTTCCTTAACACCTGTCCTGACCCAGGCGTTAAAAAACAGCGCAAATCTGGCTGGGCGCCATTTTTTAAGGCCCACCTCTTCCTGTGCGTCAAAATGATGCAGGAGGATGAATAAGGCACACACTCCTTAGAGTCAGTTTTTGCAAGGGAATGCCTACCTTGCATGTCAATAGCGCAAGGTAGGTTTTCACGTACAAAAAATGACTCAAACTCCATAACTTTGGTGCTGGACGAGTCTAGCGCCAAAGTATAAATATGGAGTTCAGTTTGCGCTGAATTTCCGAGAAAAAAAAATGATGCAAATCCAGCGCAAACAGAGTATAAATATGGGCCTTTATTCGCTGCCACAAGCGGAACATTGGCCAGTGGTCTCCAAAGTCAGACTTGAGTGGCAGAGAGACTTGAATGTCACTATTGTGGATAAACAGTGGACTTATTGCCGTCCCTTTCAACAGTTGGCACAGGTTGCTGCATTTCAAATATCTCTGTAGAGTATATTATACTCTGACTCGTCTGTTCTGTTATGGGCTTCTTGACAACTCCCACTGCCACCGATGTGTCACAGAGGAGGGAGGGATTGCACTTGTGTTGTGGTACTGCCCGGGTATGCAGTGGCTCTAGCACAATGTACAGAGAGTATTAGGGGAGATTATCTGTGACCTAATAGAGTTGATCTTCTTACTGGTGCTGTTGAGGTATGACAAGGATGTCCCAAGAGCTGTTAGGTGTTTGGTAACTATTGGCTTATTGCTTGCGAGGCACAGGATATCACTGCCTTGGACCTGATGGACCCCTGCTAACCCTGACAGAGTGGCATAGAGACATGGTCTATTGTAACAAATAAGTCAGATGCTTACCAAGACCTAATGCCGCTGGTCAGCCTCCCAAAACATATCTGGGGACCCTATCAGGCGTATTTAAACAGTGTGAGTGTGACAGATGAAACTGGGGACCAAGAGAGCCAAGAGAGTGTTCCATGAGAGGACCTTATGCGAGGAGAGTGTATTAAATGCATAGCCCATGATTGTGTGAAGTGGACCCTATGATATGCTGCACGACACACATTTGAGTTGGGTGAGATTGGTTTTATGTTTAGCAAGACACATTGCGTACAAAACCCTTAGCCGTTTGATGGGTAGCATTGAAGGCATATTTATTTGCAACTCTGACTTGCATGACAGCTCAGATGTCCACATTTGACATGTCTATCAGTTTCAAAATGAAAATACAATTTATAAAACAACAAAAAATGAATAATTTGCATAATTTGCTTTTGCGTAACTGCACGTAATTTCAGCAAAATGTACATGAAATATTGTGCAATTTCACGAAACGCAAATCTGTCATTTAATGCTGTTTTCTAGCATAAAATGATTCCTCAGGTGGAATCCAAATTGTCAAAAATGCATTTTACCCTAAAAAGAAATTGTAAAAAAAAAAGTTTCTAAACAACAGCCACTCACGCTCTGTTGTTGTTCAGTGCAGTAACCCAACGTTCACAGTTAATTTTTAATGTGAATGAAACGTAATTATGGGGATTGTCTTAATGGGATAATTTTAGGAATTTCACATAACAAGCACAAGACGAAATTTACAAAGTGCCTGACATTATTCAAGTTAGGCTGGCATAATTTAAATTTCAGCCTGGCCTAGTGACAACTTGACAAAGTGGGTCTGGCTGCAATCATTTTTTAAGCACCTAGGGATTTATAGTTTTTTTTACGGTTTATGGCTTGCCTGTGCACTGACTGTTAGAGGCACTCCCAGCATATGAGTACATAGGAGTACAAGGTAAAATTAAGGTGGAACTTCTCTTTAGTGTGCACCTCCTGTTAAATTAAAGGAACTTTAAAGGGTGCCACCATAGGCACTTCCACTTGCCGTTCTTTAAGTAGGTTTACATCTATGTGTATTACTTAGTAGTCTACTTAGTGGTGTGTGTAATAAAGTAATTTACCTTTTTATAAGAAAAAGCACTGACTGGACCATGATTTATTGAGTGCTGTCTGTTACGTTTATGAGTGCTGAGTCTGTAGCCCACTGCATCTCCCCTGAGTAAACCTTTGACTGCTCTGCCTTTCTACTGTGAGGTTAAAGTGCTAAAAATGCATACTTTGTTCCCAGACAAGGGGTGTGCGGAATGGGGTTCCCAGAACACTAATGGGGAAAGACCCGTGTGTTACAACCAGGCTCAGTATCTACTATGTGTCCTACGACCTCCCAACCCAAATTTGTCACAGCCATTGACATCAAAGGTGTTGTCTGAAATTCCTGTCTTCCTCATAAATTGTAATCACTATGTGATTGACCAAGATTGCCACACTAACATCATAGTTATTCGTTCCCTCATTTAAAGGGGTTTTCTCTGGTAGGCAAACTGCTTAATTATAACGTTATAACGTTCCCAAAATCGAGCAGGCTTCGCCAGTTGTAGCTCTTTTCTCATGCATTAATTGTCAGCTAAACTACTCTCTATGGCAATGAAACTGGCAAAGTTGTACTACACCCACATCTTCAAGTTATGTTTTAAACTTTTAAGCAAGTTTTGCATCCGTATTAACACCCACAAAAGAAGGTATTCGGGTCTTTTAACACATAATGCAGTTTTAATTATCATTTTGATAAATAAATGTGTTTAGAATATCAACTACCACAATATTTTTAAAATAAGAAGATATACTAGTACGGACAGATTCACCATACTTATCTCTACGTCTATGTACCTGCACGATATACGTTACTGCTGGAAGTTATTTTGGCAATCGATACTGCGACATATTTTAATTGTCAGTGGCAATAAAACACACAGCAGCAGTTTTCAACAGACGTCTTCTGCCATAAAAGCATATTAAGGGAATAATCTCTCGGAAAAACTGTAACTCGCCTGAAAATGTAGCCACATATGCATTCTGAGTTGTAAAAATGACAACTTTATAAATTTGCAATCATTCTTATCTTCTGCAAATCTTATGCTTTTTAAACCCGCTATCTACTCCTTACAATTTTGTTGGATGAATTTGCAGTTTGCCATTCATTACTATTTCTGAAAAATAAATAATAACTGCACAATTCCAAAAATATTCGTACTTGCTAACAATGACAGATGCACAATGATATTGCGACCTCTCATATATAAAAATTAAGAGTTAATTTTAATTGAGGAATATTGGAGAAACAAATGACAAAATCTAGGTGTGCTATTCTGTCTGTAATCAAATAGCGGCGTAGTCTCATCGAGCCTGTTTGAGTGCATTTCTTTTCGAGCAAAAGATAAATATGTTCAGCGCTGTGTTGAGAAATAATTACACTAGATTAGACTTAGCTTGGATATTGTTTCTCAGTAGAATATTTATTAAAACATAAATATTCACAGTCTGAACATTTTCTTGATCCTTTTCATTAATGCAAAATCACTTGTGAAAGAGAACATACTGCTACTTGCAGAGCTATGAATTCGTGCTCATCCCTAATTAGTGCCCATCTATTTTAATCAGTGTTTTACATCAAAGAAAATACTGCACTGACTTGTGGCAAATTGCTATTCCACTTGTTTTAATAGCAATGTATTTGTTGTAATATGCGCTGAATGCTTCTAAGCAAGAACGTCACCTGAGTATTTGAATGTTTTAGGAAAAAGGAAATTGAAATGATTCTCGGTCCCATAATGTAGAAAAATATCAGCAGTCTTTTAGGCTACACATTTTAAACACTTTTAGATAAGTAGACATAATCTGCTTCATCTTCTACCAGTTTCAGTTTTAAACTTCAACTCAGATGAAACAAAGTGAAAAGGAATCACGGCAAGAGAAATAAGAACTGAGATGTAACATACAGCTGTATTTCAATGGGACAGCGTGAACAAGAGAGAGAGCTAGTGAGTGTGTGTGTGTGTTTGTTCACTTGAATTGTAAATTACGTTTTTTGTGCTTATATGACAGTAACATGTTTACAAAAACCCTTACAAACATACTTATAAAAACACTGCTAAACTGGGCTATGGCTACTAAACAACCAAACAGAACCTGAAATTGGGCAGGTATGATTAGCTAAGCTCATCTGAAACTTTTACACATTTGTTAAAGTGTTTAAACAATCCTAACTATTGTCTTTACAGTGAGTTCCTGCTTTTTTGATGATACTATATTCAGCTACTTTGAATTAATTCCCTTTCCCGTTGCATGGGGCTTTTGACAAAACATAATTAAATAGCAAGACATACACAAAACAATTAACAATATCACATTCTTAGTCTTTTTCATAGTGCTAAGAGTAATGTGACTTGTATTCTCAGTTGTTAGATCATTTATGACATTTGTCATTGTTGGACCTGGTAAAGGCCACTAAATGAACCCAGGGCCTGTAAATTAAATGCTACTAGTGGTTCTGCAGTACTGATTGTGCCACCCACTTCAGTAGCCCTTTAAACAGGACTGAGGCCTGCCACTGCAGAACCTGTGTGTGCCATTTAAAACTGCCATGTTGGCCTGCCAAGTTAACCCTCTTGTCAGGCCAAAAAGCTTCCTATATATAAGGTCCAATAAGGTAGGCCCTGGACAGCCCCTTGGGCAGAGTGCAGTGTATTTAAACAATTGGACATCTACTTTTAGGTTTTACATGTCCAGGCAATGAAAAACTCTTAAATTCATTTTCACTATTGCAAGGCCTATCTCTGCCAAAGTTTAACAATGGAATGCCTATCTTTTCCAATTGGGAAAAGATAGATATTTCCAGTTTGGTGTCTCTCGGCTCACAGTATAAAATCACAACTTATGGTGAAGTTGGATGTTAAGTTGCAAGTCCGAAAAAGGCCACTTTTAGAAAGTTGGCATTTTCTTACTTTAACCATTCAGTGCTTCTGCCTGTCCTTGAATACACGTCAAGGTAGATGACAGTTGGGCTCTTGTGTATTCCTCTAGACAGTCACAGGAAAAGGGAGCAAAAGTGTGCCTGATGACCATCGACCTCTTGATGGGTCTTCCTGGGCAGGACGGGGGGAGCTGCACACCTGAATAGACTTGTACTGAGCCCTCACAAAAGGTTGCCTAACCCCCTGTAGTGTGTCTGGAGCCAGGGAAACAAGGGCAGGGACTCTGTGCATTTCAAAGGTCTCATTTTGAAGTCCTACCCATCCATTTCAAAGGCACAACTGGGTCCTGGACCCCAAACCCCACAGAACCACACACTTCTGGACTTGAGGACATGGTAGAAGTTGGGTCTCTAGTTGGCAGAGGTATACATTCTTGTCCAAGTAGGGATCACAATTGTAGTCAGGGTAGGTCACAACACAATGCAAATTGTCCTGTGCTCACCCTCTGGTAGCTTGGCACCGAGCAGACAGGCTTAACTTAGAAGGCAATGTGTGAAGCATTTATGCAATAACTCATGCAGTAACATGGTGAAATTACAGCAAAAGTACTCCAGATCCATTTAGGAAAATTTATACTCTTTATATGAATCAAATAGGACCAAAACAACAAAAATCAAATATGCACAAGTCAAGATATCACTTTTTAATGAATCAGTGGTTCTATCCCAGTACCTGGGAGGAGTAAACAATAACAATGCACGGGGTCGCTGAGGAGATGCATTGAAAAATAAGTTGCTGCATCAGATTTTCCGGTGTAGCACAGACGATGCATCGTTTCTTACCACGATGCAAGGTGTTGCGTTGAATTCCTTGAGTACAGCCTTGGTTCCTTACTGTGATGCGGGGATATTTTGGTGCCGAGTGACAATGCATTGAAAATCCTTGACATGCTGGTAAGAAGGAGCAGACGTTGCATCAATCCCGTAGGTGATGAGGTGATATTTTAGCCACGAGGCAGGTGCTGTGTCAATTTCTGCAGACGTTGCATGGATTTTCCAATGCACAGGGATATTCATCTTTTTGGTGAAGTCTTTGTGGCCCTCAGACTTCAGAACAGGAGGTTAGCTGAATCCAAGCCCTTGGAGAGCGCTTGTTGGAAAGGTAAAGTTTTTCCAGCAGAGTCAGGAGCCAGCAGGCAGCAGGGAACAAGCAGGACAGTAATCCTTCCAGCAAAGCAGTAAAGATGAGTCCTTTGGGGAGCCAGGTAGTCCCTCTGACAGAGTCTAGTTGTAAATCCAAAAGTGTCTGATTTGGTGGGGTCAGAGACCCAATATATATACCCAAAAATGAATTTGAAGTGGGGAAAATTTCAAATGGTGGTTTTGAAATGCCCAAGTTCCCCCTTCAGTCCAATCCTGTCTGCCAGGATCCCTATGGGGGTTATCAGTCCCTTGTGGGATGGCAGGCCACTGGCCTTTGATGAATAAGGGAGAGCCCCTCCACTCTTCCTTCCCAGGGAGGCCCATTCAGTATGCAGATGAATGCAGATGTGACTGAGTGTCTCATGTTTCTGGCTGTCTTGGTGGAATGCTCAAGGGGAGCTGTCAACCAGCAGAGCCCAGACTTGGATAGGAGACAAGCTGTAAGGCACAGATGGCAATAAGTGCAGATAAATGCCCACTTCCTAAAAGTGGCATTGCTAAAATAGTAATATTAAATCCAACTTCACCAGTAAGCAGGATTTTCTATTACCATTCGGGCCATACTAAACATGATAGGCCTCATCCTTTCAGATCAGACTCTACCACTTAAAAGTATATAAAAGGCATTTCTAATGCTGGCCTATGAGAGGAGCAGGCCTCACGGTAGTGGGAAAAAAATTAGGGCCTTATTTATACTTTTTGGTGCAAAACTGCACTAAGGCAGTTTTGCCCCAAAAAGTTTTGCACCGGCTTGCACCATTTTTTAGCACCAGCTGGGCACCATATTTATGGAATCGTGCAAGCCGGTGCAAAGGGTAGGCTAGCTTTAAAAAAAATGACGTTGGTGCACAGAAATGGTGCAAGCCGGTGCTAAACTTTTTGGTGCAAAACTGAGTTAGTGCAGTTTTGCAGCAAAAAGTATAAATAAGGGCCAATATTTTGTAAGTTTGCACCACTTTTGTGTCATAAAATGACGTTAATGCGGTGCAAAAAAAGTTTAAATCAGGGCCTTGGTGCTAGATGGGTCTAGCACCAAAGTATAAATATGGAGTTAGTTTTGCACTGAATTAGAGTAAAAAAAAATGACACTAATTCGGTGCAAACAGAGGCCCGTATTTATACTTTTTGACGCTAAACTGCGCTAACGCAGTTTAGCGTCAAAAAATGTCGCGTCGGCTAACGCCATTCTGAAGCGCCATGCGGGCGCTGTATTTATTGAATGGCGTTAGCCGGCGCAAGCAGACCGGCGCTGCCTGGTGTGCGTGGAAAAAAAACACGTACACCAGGCAGCGCCGGCGTAGGGAAAAATGGCGCTAGGGCGTCTTAAAAATGGTGCAAGTCAGGTTGACGCAAAAAATCGCCTCCACCCGATTTGCGCCATTTTTAACGACGCCCAGACGCCATTTACATGACTCCTGTCTTAGTAAAGACAGGAGTCATGCCCCCTTGCCCAATGGCCATGCCCAGGGGACTTATGTCCCCTGGGCATGGTCATTGGGCATTGAGGCATGTAGGGGGGCACAAATCAGGCCCCCCAATGCCACAAAAAAATATTAAAAAAAAAACAAAATTATACTTACCTGAACTTACCTGAATGTCCCTGGGGTGGGTCCCTCCATCCTTGGGTGTCCTCCTGGGGTGGGCAAGGGTGGCAGGGGGGGTCCCTGGGGGCATGGGAGGGCAGCTGTGGGCTCATTTTGAGCCCACAGGTCCCTTAATGCCTACCCTGACCCAGGCGTTAAAAAGTGGCGCAAATGCGGGGTTTTCTGCCCCGCCAACTCCCGGGCGTGATTTTTGCCCGGGAGTATAAATACGACGCATTTGCGTCACAGTAATTTTTTTGGACGGGAACGCCTACCTTGCATCTCATTAACGCAAGGAAGGCGTTCACGCTAAAAAATGACGCTCTTTACTCATACTTTGGCGCTAGACGCGTCTAGCGCCAAAGTATAAATATGGCGTTAGTTTTGCGCCGAATTTGCGTCGAAAAAAACGACGCTAATTCGGCGGAAACGGAGTATAAATATGCCCCAGAGTATAAATATGCCGCAGAGTATAAATATGCCCCTAAATATGGCGTTAAGGCCATAGAGTCATTTTCTTCACGGGAACGCCTACCTTGCATCTCATTAAGGCAAAGTAGGTCTCCACTTTCAAAAAATGACTTTAACTCCATAAATTTGGTGCTAGAGGGGTCTAGCACCAAAGTATAAATATGGAGTTGGTTTTGCACCGAATTAGAGTAAAAAAAAATGACACTAATTCGGTGCAAACAGAGTATAAATATGCCCCTTAGTGTGTTTTCCACTACCAGGACATGGAAAACATATAAGTACATGTCCTGCCTTAAACATACATAGCACCCTGCCCTATGGGTAACCTAGGGGCTACCTTAGAGGTGATGTATATGAAGAAAAGGGGGGTTTTAAGGCTTGGCAAGTAGTTGTAAATGCCAAGTCAAAGTGGGAGAGAAACTTCCACACAGCTTTTGCAATGGCATGCAAGTGTCATGGTTAAGGAGCTACTTATGTGGGTGACACAATCAGTGCTGCAGCCCCCCTAGTAGCATTTAACTTACAGTCCCTGGTACATCTAACACAGTTTACTGAGGAATTAAATAGGCCGATTGGGTATGAGACAATGTTAACATGTTTTAGGGAGAGAGCACAAGCACTTTAGCACTGGTTAGCAGTGGTAAAATATCTAGAGTCCTAAAGCCAACAAAAATGAGGTCAGAAAAAGAGGAGGAGGAAGGCAAAAAGCTTGGGGTGATCCTTCAGAGAGGGCCATTTTCCAACAAGTACTTTCTGCCAGGAAGCAGGACTGCTGTGCTGCTGAAGGGACTGCCACTCTGCTAGACTTTGCTGGACTCCTGCTGTGCCTTCCCTGCTGCCTGCTACCCTTTCTTGCCTGGGAGTGAGAAGGACAGGTCCTGAAACTCTACATCCCCACAACCAAAGTGACGCCATGGGCTTGCTGGCTTGCCTCCTGTTCTGACATCTCAGGGATATCAAAGCCTTCACCCTGCTACAGCTTCTGGACTCCACCAACTGTGAGTCCTACCCTGCCAAATGGTGCCAATTCAGTCCTGGGACCTTGGAAGTGGGTTCTCCAGCTGTGCTCTGAGAATATCCACACCTCATTGTCACTACACCGATTGGAACTGCTGCATCTCTCCTTGATGCATTGTCGCTGCTGATGAGGACAAGGGCTTTGCATCACTGATCATCTGGCTCAAGATCAACGCATCCCCATCAACCCTGGTGCATCACCTTCACATTGCAGCCTGCATGGCTCAACAACAACACATTTCCTACATTGTAAAGGGTTAAATGCTGAAAAATGAGGACATCGCATCAATGACTGCATGGCTTGACAATGACGCATCCCCAACTGTGTGGTTTGGCACCAATGCATTGTCTTTGCATCATCTCTTCTGCTTCTTGAATCGGATCTTCAACATCAACACAACCCTCCACACAAGGTACTGTTTAAGTAGGACAAGGTTGGTCCCTGTAGCCTGTCCACACTCCATTGTGGTCAGCCTGAACTTTAGATTTACCCCAGACTAGCATTACCAGATAGCCTTGGTCGGTGCTTCAAGTTTATAAACAGTACAATTACAGATATTCATTAAAAAAATCATTTCTTGACTTCTACTCTTATGATTTTTGATGTTTTGGTCTTGTTTTTTCATTAAATCAAGATCCATTTTTCTAAAGTGGTGTGGATTATTTTTGTGTGGTGTTTGTCACTGTTGTTCTGTTTAAGTGTTGCACAAATACTTTATTGTTTGCATCCTAAGTAAAGCCTGCCTACTCTGTGCCAAGATACCAGGTGGTGAGGACAGGTTAATTTAAGGTGTGCATCTGATTTACCCTGACTAGGTCAGGCTGCATAACTCTGCCAACTAGAAATCCAATTTCTAACAGTTGCTATATCCATCACTTCAAGGGTGAGGTCATGCACATTGCATTTGGTGTGCACGTTTTTATTTGAATGGCTATTGTGCAAGTTTTCTATTGTGGAGCTAACCATAACTTGAAATGTGAGTTTAAAAAAAAAAAAAAATTATTCCACAACCACAATTGTATTTTAATTAGTCCTGTGTAGGAAATCACAGAGTTTGGCTCCAACGGAATTCTGTTGAGTTCCAAAAACTCCGCATGATTCCGTGGAACTCTGCAAATGGGTGGAAGAATTCTTGTCTGCCAATTCACACAGCTTTTCCAAGTGAGGAGCATGCTCCATGCTGAAAAATGTGTGAACAGCACCATGCAGTACGCAATGGTCACAGTCGTTTTGTTTTTCCTGCTTTCTGACTCTGTGCATGGTCCTGGGTCTCCTTTTTCAGTCCTCTTTCATCCCTCCCAATCCTCCTCTTATCCCACTCATCCTCACCATATTTACCTTTTTTTATAAGTATTTGTCTTTTTGGGTGTATATTATATATTTTTGTATGTTTTCCCTTTTTCCCTCTGTTTTTCAGTTTTTCTCAATGTAATTCTTCCTTTCTTCCAGCTTTGCTTTCTTTTCTTTATTTTTGTTTCACCCCAGCACCATGACTGAGCAGACAGCAAGCCGTGGCACCAGTGAGGCTGCCACAAGCCATAGACTTTGCGTTTGTCGGGGGCCACTAAAGGTTGCAGTCACACCCCATTTTTTGGAGGTGGTGGTGGCAGTGCTTGTTTTTTGTGTGCAATCCAACCTTCATACAGGTGGAAAGCCTGGGAGAGGGCACACCAAGGAAACTGAAGGAATGTCCTGCTTATATAATTTAAGGTCTGGGACAAAGAGGAAAAATAACAACTCAAAAGGTACAGCATCCCACTTTACCTGTATTTTTCCCTACATGCTTTGAAAAATGCTTATGGTTCTGATCCCCAAGCACAAAGTAATTCCATGTACCAATTCATTTATTAAACACAATTTATTTACTTATTATTTTCTTACATGATATCATCAAAAGACACATATAGCAATAGACCTCAATTACTTTGCATAATTTTACCACATTATTCCATGTATTGCTTACATAGAAACTCTTTACAAGCAAAATGTTAGACATATTACATGCTTAAAAAATAAAATACCCCCGCATTTCAATCCACTCACATCCAGAATCACTCCTTTTCTTACTCTCCATTCACACCCAGACCAGCCATTCCACACATTCAAACACAATACAATAACAGCTTTAGGGGCATATTTATACTCCGTTTGCACCGGAATTGCGTCGTTTTTTTTGACGCAATTCCGAAGCAAAACTAACTCCATATTTATACTTTGGCGTTAGACGCGTCTAGCGCCAAAGTCCATGGAGTTTGCGTCATTTTTTAGCGTGGACACCTACTTTGCGTTAATGATATGCAAGGTAGGCGTTCACGTCGAAAAAATTGACTCCGAGGCATGTGCGCCGTATTTACACTCCTGGGCAAAATTCACGCCCGGGAGTGGGCGGGTCAAAAAAAATGACGTACGGCCGCTTTTGCGCCGTTTTTTAGTGCCTGCAAAAGGCAGGCGTTAAGGGACCTGTGGGCTCGGAAGGAGCAGAGAGGTGCCCTCCCATGCCCCCAGGGACACCCCCTGTCACCCTTGCCCACCCCAGGAGGACACCCAAGGCTGGAGGGACCCATCCCAGGGACATTTAGGTAAGTTCAGGTAAGTCATTTTTTTTTTTTTTTTTTGTGGCATAGGGGGGCCTGATTTGTGCTCCCCTACATGCCACTATGCCCAATGACCATGCCCAGGGGACATAAGTCCCCTGGCCATGGCCATTGGGCAAGGGGGCATGACTCTTGTCTTTGCTAAGACAGGAGTCATTTCTATGGGGGTTGGGAGTGGAAACAAATAGCGCAAATCGGGTTGAGGCGAAAAATTTGCCTCAACCTGACTTGCCCCATTTCTTGACGCCCAAGCCCCATATCCTCCTACGCCGGCGCTGCCTGGTGTACGTCGTTTTTTTCCACGCACACCAGGCAGCGCCGGCGGCTAACGCCGGCTAATGTCATTGATTAAATACAGCTCCCGCATGGCGCTTCAGAATGGCGTTAGCCGGCGCTAATTTTTTTGACGCAAAACTGCGTTAGCGCAGTTTTGCGTAAAAAAGTATAAATATGGCCCTTAATTTGTAGCCATTGTAATGTTGTGAGCTGGAATCACTCTTAAAGTGGTCAACATGCGATCTTTATTAATACATCAGTATTCTGACCTCTGTCCACCTTTAGAAGCACTTATAATTATAGTGTGGTCGTAAAGAAGGTACCTAGATTAAATTACTTCCCACACTGAAATGTGCATTGACCACCAAAAAGAGTGATTCGAGCTCACAACTTTTCAACTGCTAAAAATGTAATCTGTTTTTTTCTTTTGTATTATGTTTTGTTTGAGTGGAATAGCTAGGTTTAGGTGTGAATAGAGTATGAAAGGGGATAATTCTTGATTTGAGCAGGAGTGAGTGAGTTGAAATGTGGGGGTATTTTCTATTTTTTTAAGCATGTAATATGTCTAACATTTTGTTTGTAAAGTGTTTTATGTAAGTAATACAAGGAATAATGTGGTAACAATACGCAAAGTAATTGAGGACTATTGGTATATGTATTTTGTGATGACATCATGTAAGAAAACATAAGTAAATAAATTGTGTTTAATAAATTAATTGGTACATGAAATTATTTTGTGCTTGGGGATCAGAACCATAAGCATCGTTCCAAGCATATAGGAAGAAATGCAGGTCAAGTGGGACTCTGTACATTTTGAGCTGGAAGATGGTACAGCCTGCAAGCGTGTTAGCTGCTGTGGAAAAAAGTGCTCTGGTGTGCCAACGTGTGCACTGTAGCACCGGAGTGCAGCACATGACACAGCAGCTGATGCACCACTGGGTGGATCTGCTATACTGGGTACAGGACCTGCTAGACCTGCTGGATGTTGAGGTTGCAGGGCTCAGTGAGTAATTTTTTATTTTTTGTTTTCTTAAAATTCTAATAATTTATTTTCAGATAGCATGAATATCTGATCCATCTTGCGCTGGCCAGTTGCTTGGTGCTACCTACTCATATCTGTTGGCCTTGCTTGCGTTAATTATTTAGAAAGTCATGCAGACTCCTCTGTCCTATCACAAAGATAGTGGTAGTAAATCACTGAGTTACTGTTCTCCACTCTGTTCCTTTCGTTTTTTAGCTCATACAATCCCAATCTCCCAGTGATGCGTAGTATCTATGCATTGAAAAGGGAAACTGAGTTGGTCCATCAATGGGGGTTGAGAAGCAAAGACCATTCATTGCAATATATTAGTAGTTCTAAATATAGTGTGTGTTTAGGAAGTTAGGAGTAGGGATAAGATTTAGAAAATTAGGAATAGGTCAACCCAATATTTGAACTATAGGCAATCTGATTTAGGAAAGTACAGTGCTACTGCGTCTGCTGGGAACTTTTTTTTAACTCCTTTTTCTTCAGCCCTGCTTTACGGATCAGCCCAAAACTTTCTGTGTGAAACAAGAATTAGCGGCACACGTGTTTTTTGGAAATTGTTGTGAAGATTCGCCAAACAGTGCCAAAGATATAGGCAAGTGAAAAAAAGCCTTTTCTATGGAAACATGGTCCTAACTATAACTACTTAGCGGTGCCCACCACCATATATAAAACTGTATGCAAAAAGACTGCCATTAAGTTACATATATTTATATATGTTTATGCATGTGTGTATATATATATATATATATATATATATATATATATATATATATAAAATAATGGGTAGGTCAAAAAGGTGTGTTTCTGATGTTAATTCCCATAGGAGTTTTGAACATGACTACAGCCCGAACCGCTGGATGGAATTACACCAAATTTGGTTGAAAGGTACATTTCGATACGCAGATTAAGTATTTGGATATTTGGTGTAAATCCGTTCAGTAGTTCTTGAGATATTAAAGGCGAAAAGCATTTGTATATCTAGGGCCGTACCAATGTTTTCACGGTGATCACAGCTTATTTGCGATTGTGCCCAACACTAGGAATGCTGGTGTTAGCTGGCCCCAATCTGACCAGAAAGTTGCAGCCACCATTTCAGGTAATGGGAGACAGTCCTGAGGGCTAAAAAATAAAAGGAAAAGTGGTATGATGGGTCAGGGCAGTGGTACCCTAACCCCAAGGATGTGATATAGGAGTCTTTGAAGGTGACATTATGACCTTATGAATATTTTTTTCAAGACATGTGATATTCACAAATACGTTGCAAAGCTCAGTGCGACCTTCTGTGTAAGGTTGTGACAAATTTGCAAACATCAGCGACAACAAAAAAACATTGACAGTCAATCGTACACTAATTAATTCCCGCATAGTAGCACTCAGAAACTCATGCACCCTCTCACAGACCCACTCAGACACTCCCGCACCCAGTCTCAGACCCACTCAGACCCACTGAGACACTGATGCACCCAATCACAGATCCACTTAAACATTCATGCATCAACTCACAGACCCAATTAGACCTTAATGCACCAATTCACAGACCCACTCAGACACTGGTGCACCCCCTCCCAGACTCACTTAGACCCTCAAGGACCCAGTCACACACCCACTCAGATTCTGAAGTACATACTCACAGACCCACTCAGAACATAACACAGACACTCACAGATCTACTCAGACCCTCATGCACACACTCCCACACTTACTCAGACACTGACGCACCCACTCACAGACGCCATCAGACACTGATGCACCGACCCACAGACCCACTTGGACTCTCATGCACACACTCACAGACCTACTCATACACTTCTGCACCCATTCACAGTCTCAGTCATGTAGTGACGCAGCCACTCACAGACACTCTATCTGTCATTAATGCAGTCATATGCACACTCAATGAGTCATAAGTGTGTTTATAAAGTTACTTAGGAAGTGATATCTAAAGTGTGATTTAAAAATGTCAAATATATAGTTTTGAATGGGCTGGTGTCTATTGAATGCCTCCTTTTGTTTTGCATAGTTATGACTATGTCACAAAGATCACAATGTTGTCACAAATTATGAAGAAAATTTACAAAAACTTTGGGCAATAGGGTTGCCCTGAGAAGAGCCTATGGGCCTGATTCTAACTTTGGAGGACGGTGTTAAACCGTCCCAAAAGTGGCGGATATACCACCTACCGTATTACGAGTCCATTATATCCTATGGAACTCGTAATACGGTAGGTGGTATATCCGCCACTTTTGGGACGGTTTAACACCGTCCTCCAAAGTTAGAATCAGGCCCTATGTGTTCATTGTGAGTATGTGACAGCTACATGTAAGACCAGATGCATAGCTCCAGGTTGGAAAGAAATTACCTGTTGTCTTCATCTGTGAAGTGCACACTGTCATGTCTATGGATACCACCCTTGTGAAAGCACAGGTGGTTATTGTAGATACAGCCAACATTATGGTCTCTGAGGAATGCAGAAACAGTTTTATTAACATGTTTCCTGGCTTTGTCAATCTGTGGACAGATTTGATTTGACAACTTCCAGGTCTACCTTTTGCATATGTTGGAGTTCACCAAGAGAGTGTGAGGTGAAAGTGACATTAGTTGTGCAAAGGTATCCTTCATTAAGATTTCCATCCCTACCCAAGTCAGTGTGCCTCGGTCATTTCCACCATAGTGCACAACCACAGGTAAGAGGGTTGACCATCGCTAATGCTTTGAACCAAAGGTAGCAATTGATACCACTTTAACCCTCTCTGAACAATCAAATTAATGTCCACATTAGCCAAACCCAAGTCTGTGTTAATACTACTCTTTCTTTCAGCCTCGCTAGCCCCCAGACATAGATGTGGCTCAACACCCACACTCTAACCATTTTGAAGTGATGCCACAGTATCAGCCAGGAGAAGGCTGGGTGAATGATGTAGTTTTCAAAATGGGAGGCTGCAGGTTTAAAAAACATATTTGATTGGATGCTGTGAATGTCCTAGTGAATAAAATTAGGTAGTGTCTTGAAAGGATTAGTAAGTTGGTTTATGATTGGGTCTGGTAAGAATAAAAACATTGCACAGTAAACCACGCTTGCTGCAGCTCTATTTGTAATTAGTATGCAGCTCCTAGAATGTTCTGCAAAATTGTGACCTACTGGTTATACTGGGTTTCTATGGAGACTGTACTAAGAGTGTGTTTCAGGAAGAGAGTTAGAGAGGGAATTGCTGTATTTAAAAAAAATTAATATGTTTGGGCTCATTATTGATTAATAAGGGTTTTAATTTCCAGTGAGGGTTTGCTAATAAATTGTCCACCAGAGGTAAAAAAGAAAATCAAGATATATATGTCTTTAGACGCCAGTCTTTTCACGATAATTGCAATTAAGCCATGAAAATGAACAAAAGTTCCACCATGTTGGGCTTTTTTGGAGAAGTGCATGAAAGGCTTAACACATGCTAACCATTCAGAACTGGACTTATAAAAAAAAAAATTAAAGGTATGTTTTTATTTGCTGACTTCCACAGTATCAGGCAGTGCAAAGTTGAAAAGATTGACATTTATGGTTTCTTTGCATGAGAGTGGTGTATCATTCTTATGCTTAGTTTTCATAACTCCTGAGACTGTTGAATCGATCTAATAAGAAGAAAAAAACTGTTTCACCAACAAACTCAATTTTCAGGTATGTGAATTACATTTAATTCTGAGTATAAAATGATTAAAAATGCATATGTCTATGTGAGATTGTTAAAAGAGAAAACAAAATATAGAATATTACTGAAAGTAGCAGAGATGATCTATGAGTGGTAGTGTGAGTGCTTTTATATATTTATTAATAGGTGACTAAAATGCAATATATCTGAGGTGCAGACAAGGGGCCTCATTACGACACTGGCAATCTTCAGACCGGCAGGGCCGTGGTGGTGGTCGGACCGCAACCAATGTGGCCATCCATCAGCCACATTACGACCGGGGTGCTTGCACTGCAGTTGGACCGCCACCACCTCCAGTTTTACTCCACTGGATGGGCAGGCGGTGCTGGCTGCCCTATTTCTCCAGGGCAGTGCTGCTTATTATGATATTCAGTAATATGTATATTATGTATATGTGACAAGTAAAATCTATATATTCTGTTCCTTTCCCTGTACTGAAGTTCATAACTTTTTCCAATGTCTACTTATGGCAGACAGGATATTCACATTGTACACGTGACATGTGTTATGTGGTATTTTTATTACTCACCTGCCTCTTTGGAGTCATGGTAGAATTAAAAGACAGTTAGAGAAGAGTAGGGCCATTTGAATTAAAGTAAGTTAATAAATTGCCCATTAAAGCTGCCCCAGCTGCACACTGTAGAGAGTAGCAAAGTAGTACCTGACATTAGTATGCCTCCATTAATGTTGCACAACAATACTATTAATTGTGCTACATAATGCCTAACTTATTAATGATAGGTAATTTTTTTTATTTTTTTACACAAATTGTGTCTGTTTAGGTTTTTTTTAAGGAGTTCTTTGAAAAGAAAAAAATATCATTTAGTGTAAATCTGGTGGTATTATGGCTTAATTCCTTGCAGCCAGTCAGTGCTTATATGTAATGCATGCATGAAGAAAATTTGCCCTGTGAGTATTCAATTCTAATGGCCGTAGGGGACTAGCAATGTAGTGCTACTGTACCACTATATAAACGTATTACTCTCTCAATCTTCCAAAACATTAATGCAGGGTTTCTTAAGGTGCCTTCTTAATCGTGGTGGCAGTCCTAGCAGACTGGTGCACTAACAAGGAACACATCATAAGCAATGGTCCACTCCCACCTAGGTGAACTCCAACTGTAGGATTAATCAGAAAGATTATCCATCATAAGCAACTAGAAAAACACAGAGTTAGTGGGTTATTTAGTTATATGATAACTTATCAAAGACTGAGGTCAGACTAGCATCGTAACACAAAGACCTGATATTGCAATAGTATCTTCTTCTTAGCAATGGGGTGTTAGTAATAAATTAATTAAAACAGTTAAAACTGAGCTTACAAAATTCTCAAGTTAGGGGAAGTGTACCCAGTGCAAGGTTAAGGTTAAGTGTTAGTGCAACACAAGGCCTGCGTGATGATGTTGACAAATGATGTTATATATGTAAATCATGGATCCCTTTTATGCATGGGTGGGTAAGTGGGTCTGGTGTGGACTATTGTTCAGGTAATAGAAGATCCCACAATGACTAGGTGTCACCTTCACCACATTCATCCTAAAAAGTTTGTGATCCATATGTGTTGTAAATTTATAATTCACAACTCAATATATATCACACAGCCTGGGTGAAGAGGGTTACAGGTTTGATGAATGGATGGGAACAGAAAGTTGGGGAAAAGTGTGACAAAGACAAACAGTAGACAACAACAATATTTATCAGGTAGATGAGTAGCATACCAGTATTATTGTTGGAAATGACCCTTTTAGCAGGGTTATCCTCAGCCTTTTTGCCTTCCTCCTCGTCATTTTCAGACCTATATTATGTTGCATTTATGATTCTGGGCACCTTACAACTGCTGACTAGTGCTAAAGTGCAGGTGGTCTGTACGCTAAACAGGGTAACATTGGCTTCTCCACAAATAGCATATTTAATTTATTTGTAAGTCCCTAGTAAAGTGCATTATATGTGCTCAGAGCCTGTAAATTAAATGCTACTAGTGGATCTGCATTTCTGATTGTGCTACCCACTCAGTAACCTTTCAAACATGTCTCAGGTCTGCCACTGCAGAGCCAATGTGTGCAGTTTGAAACTGCCATTTTGACCTAGCATGTACACCCACTTGCCAGGCCCACACCTTCCTAATATTACATAGAAATTATCCCAGTGGTAGGCCCTAGTTAGCCCCAAGGGTAAGGTGCAGCATATTTAAAGAGTTGGACATGTACATTTAAATTTAACATGTCCTGATGGTGAAAAACTATTACATTTGCTTTACACTACTGCAAGGCCTATCTCTCCCAAAGGTTAACATTGGGTTTATGTTAGAGCAGCTTTTAAGTGTAAAAGTTAGAAAATTGGAGGTTGGTGACTCTTCAAAATTTAAAATCACACTGTATGGTGAAGTTGGTTTTTAAATTGTGAGTCTAGAAATGCCACTTTTAGTAAGTTGCCGTTTTCTTACTTCAGCCATGCTGTACCTCTGCCACTCTCTGAATGCATGTCTGGGCTTTGTACATTCCCTCCAGACAGTCACACACAATGGGAGCTTAGGAATGACTTAATGGACCTTATTGGGCCATTAACCGGCAAGATGGGGGAGGAGCTTAGCACTGCCTCAGTTCCAACAGAATAGGACTGTGCCTTTCCCCACACAAAGGGCTGCGTATCCTCCTGTAGAGTGTATAGAGCCAGGTAAGGAAGGGCAGGGACCTTGTGATCTTCAAAGGCCTCTTTGAAGTCTCCCCCATTATAAAGGTACATTTGGGCATAGGTACTGGACCACAAACCCCACCAAAACAGAACTCTACTGAAACCATTCAGCTACACAAACAAAGTCACACACAAACATATCTACACACAGCACAACAATATTGACCACACAAAAAACACTCACCTGAGTGTTTAACACAACATACACAACAATATCAGTCTCACACGCAAGTGACACACATACAGATACAACCACACCACTCATTCCAGCACCCTCCATCTCAAACAGACAACACACACACCTACACACACACACACACACACATGCATGTGCTGACTCACATATACAACAGATAGCACAACCCTACCCATACAGGGCCTCTTGCAATGCACACAAATGGACACTGTTGTCCACTGTGAGTATACCATCACTGTGGTACCATCATTCATTTTGCAATGAATGATGACAGCACAATGACAGTTCTGTAGGAGTGTGATATGCGTGTTGTGCCAGTGTGTCCATAGCCATGTGTGACACAATTGTGTCCCCAAAATATGCATGTCACAGTGATTAAAAAAGATTACTGTGACATGTATATTCCTGCACTGGCCCGACCTCCCATGCAATGACCACCCAAATTACCATGACAATGCATCATCCCTACCTTTGAGTCTAAAGATGGGGTGGAGAGGTGTCATGTTTTCTTTAGGGTCAGTGGCAGCAGTGATGGCAGGCGTTGTTCAGCCTTGTAAAGTTGAAGATGAGAGTAGAATATGGAAAAAAGGAGAGTTTTTACCCCTTTCCCCCCATATCCGCCAACTCAAACATGGAGGACGGACTGCCACATTTTTCTTGGTGGTAAACCACATCCAAATCTGCACAGGGGAAGGTGTGTCTGGGCTTCTGCCGTCAGACACTTTTCCCTATGGCAACATCAAAACGGGTGGTGTTTTTTGGCAGAGATGGTGGTTCATATGTTTGTTTTTATGTGTGGGACTGGCAACATTGAAATACGGTGGGCAGACCAATGTTGCATCAGATAGGTTTTCAGTCAAAAAGTCGACAGCAGGACTGTTACCGGCAACATCTAAAGCAGGCCTTAAGACACCTAATGTACCTGAAACACCCAAAAGGAAAAGGATAGGAAATCTTGGGATGTAGTAAACTGCACCTCTTAAATAATCTGGAAATTCTAGGTTCTGTGGAGGAAAGGTACATTTTGGGTGATCTGAATGTCTTTTTTGCAGATCATTGTGAATTTAGTGTGGCAAACGCTAAATCTTTATCAAAATTCTCTGGTGAAAATTGGAGGATATTTTAGGTCGGAGTAGTGACAGGCAGAAAATATTTCCCTCTACACGAAGTAATTAGGAAGGCCTAAAAATATCAGTAGGACCTTTTGGTTGAAGCCATTCTAAATGTCTGCAACAAAAAAGAAACTGGAGACAAACCTTTCCTCAAGAACCTCTCAGTCTGGGATAACATGCCTGAAGAAAGAGGGGGATATGAGAGAGGAGGAGGGAATAAAGGAAAGATTGATTTATATAAAGCCATTGTCTCCGAATTCTAGCCTGTAACGTTGGACTTAGAGGGATGGGAGGAAAGGAACACTGAAGATCTACTGGGTTAGAGGTTGGGCAAAGCATACAAACTCATTGCACTGTGCTCCCAAGATCTGAAAAGGAACAGGGGGAAGATGAGAATTCATATCTAATAAAAACAAGGCTACCGCAAGGACCTTCACATCTCCTTTGTACATCTTGAATGATATTGGGGATCAAACAAAGTCCTGAGAGGTAGGAAGATCCTGCTCAGAGCATGTGCTTGAGTATTTATTAAGCCTTTGATGATGTAAATAGATTTGAGAACTAGAAGTTTTGGTTCTGCCCACACAAATATCTGCTGATCAAGACGACTCAGGTCACGACAATCATGTTGTTTATCCAAATTGTTAGCGTCCTCCCCTGTAAAAGCTGATCAAAATGCTGAATGGCTCTCTAAATTACTATCAGTTCCCTCTAACTGGAGGATATGTGCCATTCTGCCTGACTCCAGTGACCCTGAAATACCTGTGCCCCAAATCAGCTCCCCTTCTCAAAACACTGGTATAAGTATTGGGAATGATTGGGTTGGGATAAGGAAAGGCATTTCCTCTCTCTAAAGAGGAGACTATCACCTCCAGGCTAGATCCCTTCAGACAGATGGAGTAACTGAAATGATCTGGTTGCATTTCTTCTTAAGAAGGAGCCAATAGTGTAAAATGTGAGTCAGAGTCCATAAAAGAAAGACACCTTAGCTTTAGGGTGGGTGGCAAAAGAATGAAAAATGTGCTAGTAGTTATCATATATCTCTAGAAGCACAGCCGTATCCTTGTATGAGCCTCGTCCCTGCACAATAAGATCTGTAAAAGGCTAACCAGCTTGGAATTCCTGGACTCCGTCAAAAATACTACTCCCTTAGATGTGTTGAAACTGGCTCCTCTGATAGACAGCTGCCATGGGTTAATGCAGAGAAGCATTCCATAGGTCTATCTTCATAAAGAAATCCCCTTTGAAAATTAAAGGAATGACTCGGGGAAGAGTGTTCATCTTCAAAGGAACACTTGGCATGTACAGGTTGAGGAATCTTAAATCCTTTATTATATGATAATTACCCAAGATCATTTGAAGTAGGAAGATTCTAGAGTAAAAATCTCAACCTATTTCCCAGAGGGAAACTGGAATTATGGCCTTCTTCATTTCTAAAAGGGCTATTCTGTTTTAAAGGGACTCTTGCTTAACCTTAGTCATAGCCATGCAGTCAGAAAAAATGGGGGAAATGTCAAAAAGTAGAGATTAAATGCCTCTGACAAAGACCTGATGATGTCTTGAAGGCCTCTGTCTAACAGTTCAGAAGAGAACAGGCCTGTACTCCTAACTCAATTAAGTGTCTCGCAGGAGAAATATGACAGGTTTTTCTGGAGTGCTTGCCCATGATGAAGAGTGCACAGGAGGAAAGCACAACTAAAAGAGATAGGAGGCTAATGTACCCCCCAAGAGTCATGAACTTAGAAGTCTCTGTGTCTGCCCAATTACTATCCACCATACAGACAAACAACAGAGGCAAACCAAGGAAATGGTGAAAGACCTTCTGTACCCCCACCAGAGAGAGATAAGATAAGATCAAATTTGAATCACACAATTAGACCTCAATATATTTAAGAAGACAATTGTGAGACGAAGGAGTACCCATATTAATGCACAGCCCTCTTTAAAAACAATAAGGGAAGGGCTACCCTACAATCTGTTTCTTTTCCCCTTAGTCTTTTTATTTCATACAGAAATAAGCACAATGCTGACTTTCAAACAAGAATAAGTCTACTTTAACTGAGGTGGCAACTGTGAACCTCGTTTGTAAATCAACACCAACAGAAGCCCTAGTTATAGTGAAAACAGGGCACTGGCCTCCCAAGGGAAGGAACATAGGTGACACAGCAACCCAGGAAATGGAAAATGGGTAACAAAGCAGCCCAACAAACAAGAAGGCAGATGCCACAATCCACATAAAGACGGTGACTAAACACAGCCATAAGCACGGATAAGCAAGGATAAGCACAGTGCCAAAATCCAGTCAAAAAAAGTTTAGAAGAGAAACTTCCACATACCCAAAAAACAGAGTGTAGGGGCCCTAGCACCCCAGAAACAAAAGTGCCACTGCAAACCTTCAGTAGCCCAGTCCAGGCGATAATACGGCATAGGAAAGAAGAGGACATTCTTAGTGTTAGAAAGGGGGTCTTTGGTTGGCAGTCAGGTTACCCCCTGTCCAAGCAAGGACACTCTAGTCAGGGTAAAGGAGAATCACTCTCAGTTAACCATGCTCACCCCCTTGGTAGCTTGGCATGAGCAGGCTGGCTTAACTTTAGAAGCGATGTGTAAAGTATTTGTACCAACACACACAGTTACACAGTGAAAACACTAAAAAATGACACGACACAGGTTAAGAAAAATAGGTAGTATTTATCTAGACAAAACAAGACCAAAACGATAAAAATCCAACATACACAAGTCAAGATATGAATTTAAAAAAGAATAAGAGTCTTAATCCTTAGAAAACAGTGAGAACACTTTTATTGCACAAAAGTACCTGTGTAGCGTCAAAATAAAGCTGCACCATTAAGTGTGCATCAAAAAATGCCAGCGATGTGTTGATTTATCACTCGCAAGCGAGACCGTGCGTCGTTCCTCCTCTGGTTGAGTTGGGGTGCGTCATTTCTTCTCTTCTGAAAGAGAGCGATGCATAGATCCTGGATAAGCACCTCGGGTCCAAGCAGGCTTTGCGTTGATTTCCCACACCCAGCGATGTTGCATTGAAATTAGGTCGCAAGGTGTCAAGAAACCCGCTGCGTGGGGGCTTGTGTTGTTAACAGCAAACACTGCGGTGTTGCAGGTCATTTCTCCAGCCGCAATGCAGGTGGAGCATCGATTTTGGCTGCGAGGCCGGAGGAGCAACTTTTATCAGCTACGGGGTGGGTGGTGCATCGAAAGTTTCCCCACACTGTTGTCCTTTTTTAGATTTCTGTCCTTTTCCACCAGGTTCACCTTTCAAGGACTCGGCAGGCAGGACTCTCAGCAGAAAGCCCAGGTGCTGGTAGAGAGAAATCTTTGTTGTCCCTGAGACTTTAACAACAGAAGGCAAACTCATTTTGAGCCCTTGGAGATTCTTCACCCGTGGGAAGTCACACAAAGTAATTCTTTGTCATCTCTCAGGCAGAAGCAGCTACTGCAGGCCAACCCAGCAAAGCACAGTCACAGGCAAAGGGGCAGTACTCCTCCTCCAGCTTCTCAAGCTCTTCTCCCGGGTTGGGGTTCCTCTTGGTTCCAGAAGGAATCTAATCTTCAGGGGGTTTGGGTCCCCTTCTTGTACTCCTTTCCGCCTTTGAAGTAGGCCAACTAGTGTGGGTGGCACAAACAGTGCTGCAGACCATCTAGTAGCATTTGATTTACAAGCCTAGTGCACTTTACTAGGGACTTACTAGCAAATCAAATATGCCAATCAGTGATAAGCCAACTTACACATAAAATGTATACAAGCAACATTTACACTTTAGCACTGGTCAGCAGTGTTAAAGTGTCCAGAGCAAACAATACATCAACAACAGAGTCAAGCAAACAGAAATAACCTAGGAAGCAGAGGCTACAAGTTAGGGGAGACCACGGCAAGGATGCCAAGTCTAACACTGAGGGAGGCTGGGAGTATTATGGTTACTTTCTCTACTGTTTATTAGATATAGAAAATAGCTTGGGAAGGGTGACAGTTGATGTATGGAAGCATACACTCATATAGTAAGTAATTGGATGTGGACAAGAAGAGGAGGAAATAAAGGTTTACAAAAAAGAGAATAGTAATTCCATGACACTAACAGTGGGAATATATATCTCAGTCTGAAGCAGATGTATGTAACATGACCGCAAAAGGCTCAGGAATCTCTCATGAAATCCCAATGGTATCTTTAAGTGTGAGTGGGAAACTTAGGTCTGGCATGGATGCAATAATGACCCGCAAATAGGCTGAGCCGGAGTCGGCCTCTGCACTGAGGTGGTGAGATGCAGAGTGGAACTCCTGTGTGTTGGCTCTAACAGGGGGTGCCTCCAAGCCCGCAGTGACACTGTACTATATAAAGGTGAGGCACACTCTCCCTTTCTAACTGATATTGTGGTGTGACCACAAGCGACCACCCTGCCTTTTATTTGTAACCGCGGGCTGCACCTGGCCCTTGGCTTTTGGAAGTGATACAAATTATCATATAGGCCGGGTGGCACTCTACATCCCTTCCAACTTTATTGTAACAAAACAACCAAAAACTTTCCTTTTGAAATACGACAAACATAGTCTCTCAGAATCTAGCTTAGCACATGGCTGGGCTGTAGTCCATACTTCTGGTTTTGGCTGTCTGACATCTGATTCAGAGGGGTATCTGTGTCTATGTCCCTTAAATCAACAATCTTCCTGGGGCTTACTACTCTTGTCAGTGCCTCATGCTTTTGCTTCTCTTGCTAGGAACCCTGAGAAGGGTGGGGCTCTGTAGCATATACTTTATGTGTTTCATTTTTGTTTGATAACCCTTGGCAGACACCCTGGTCCATTGCTTGAGGCCCTAGTCACTTGAATCAAGAAACGTTCTTCACTATAGTGGATTGTCCTCTCTAGACAGTGTTGCTTGGATGTTGACAACCTCCCTGTAGTAACTAGATGAGAAGTGCAGAGTTCTGTGTCTATGAGCGTTGGTAACTATGTGATGATGTATTCATGGAATATGGAATACATCATCACTGGAATTTACAACAAGTCAGTTGATAGACGACTCTGGTGGGAGAAGGCAACACATCTGCTGGCTTGGATGGGGCTAATAAAGCTTGTAATTTAATAAAGGGATATTTTATCTACACATTTCACTTCTGTGCTGATGGTTCTTCTACACACCCACACCTCCGTCTTGAAAGGAGTGCAAAATGTACACCCTGGGTATTGTCTTGCATGATCACTTTGCCTCCCACCACCAGTTCCGGAGTTTTCACCTTGTGGGCTTGACTGGCTCAGTAATTCAAGACTTTATTTCTCGGTGACCTGCAAGTTAAGTGTGGCCAGACTCCACCTGGGCCCCACAGGGAAAACATCCAAGTAGGTCTCCTCATCAGTAGTTCATGAGGGGCACACCTGGTTGTACTGTTCAGCGTTTGCTGGTAGGCTCTTAGGAATCCATGTAGACATCATTCTGTATTCTACCCTTGCTCCACTTTGATTCATAGAGCATTGTGCATGACGTGCTCTACTTTCAGTTGGCTTATGGCCATCATGGGGTCACTTTCTAATCCAAGATGTTGAGGCTTCATGCCCCTAAAATGCGGGGCCATTGTCTGTCTTTTTTTCATTGGGAATACCCAGTAATGCTCAAATCTTCTCCAGTACAGGCTGTATGTTTCAGAATGCAATGGAGGACACCAGCTCTACGATGGGGTAGTTGATGTGGATGTCTATATAGAACATTGCCAAAATCCATGCTGATGCAGGACTATGGAGTCAGGCATGGCTCTTTGGTGATTCTTTGGGCAGACAGTGGTTCTCAGTTGTTATTGAGCAGAAATGGCAGCCTCTGTCTTTGTCATCCACCCATGTCTCCATGGCAGGGGACTACACTTTGTGTCTGAGCAGTTCTTTTGTTTTCACTATTCCCTGGTAACCTTGGTGGGCTAGTATGACAACCCTTACCCTTACTGTTTGAGGTACTACTCTCTTCCTTTTGCAAAGAAGTAGGCCTTCCCAACTAGTTCTTAGCTCATCTCGGGTCCTCCAAAGTTGGTGTATTTTTGCCTGTTCCGTGGCAGTCAACACTTTGGTGCTGCCCAAGAGGCTGTGCCATTGCTTTCTATGGAGTGCTTCTTTCGCCATTGAGAAGTTCATATCCTGTTCTGTGACTTCCAGGATCGCCTTGGTTGAAATTGCTTGAGGGTAGCCATCATGTACTACCTTCCTCACAAACTCCACAGCCACTTTGTCTTCTTCTTTCTCCCTGGTGTCAGCCTGTGCTTGTGGGTGCCTTGATATCTAGTCAGCTGGGTTATCCACACCCAGGTGATATACAACCTCAGAAGTGTACCGCTGGAGCTGCATGGCCCAATGAATGATGAGAGGGAGCCCTATCCTGGCTGTGCCAGCGAATAATGGAACCAGCTACTTGTGGTCAGCCACAACCCTGAATTTCTGGCCCAGAGTTGTAGGTGAAAATGGAGGCAGGCCTAGCAGATTTACAGCACCTCGCCCTCAATCTGTGCATACCTGTTCTCTGTGTCTGTCAGGGCTCTACTCCCATTGGTGATGTGGACCCATAAACCCTTGTTCTTTTCTTTGAAGAGCACTGCGTCCAGCCACAAAGGGCTTGCATCTACAAGCAGCTCTGTCCTATGCCTTGGACTAAATTACACATGGTGGTATCTGCCAGTAGCACCTTCTTCACCTTCCGGACTACCAGTTAATTTCAGGAATCCCAATCCCACAGAGCATTGTGCATCATCAGGGCTCACAGAGGCTCTGAAAAGGTGACCAAAAAGAATCCTCGGTAGGTAGACATCCTGATGAAACTTCTCACCTCAGATGTGCTCAGTGGGATAGCAATGCTTTGAATAGCTTCACCGTTCTTTGGGTCTTCCTGTAGGCCTTCATTTGAGAACAGGTACCCAAAGAATTCAGTGTAGTCCATGTAGAACAAACATGTTTGCTTATGCAAGTTTAGCCCACAGTCAAAATTCATGAGGGTCAGCCTTAGCCTTACATGGTGGTCCACAAGCATGCCAGAGAATATTAAAATGTCATTGCTAATGTTTAGCAAGCTGATGAGCCAGGAGACTGTTTTCCGGATAACATTCTGAAACATCTCTACTGCTGACAATATTTCAAATTTCAAACGCTTGTATCTGCAGAGCCCCACATGTGTTGAGAAAAGGTGGTTATATATAGCTGCTACATGGGTCAATCTCATTTTGATGGTAGCTATCAGTGAGGTCTAGCTTAGAAAACCACCTGGCACCATTGAGGTCTGCCATGCAATCGTCAACAGTCGGGGTTATGTGCCTTTCTCTGCATGTGCCTTTTTTGGGAGCCGCACGTCGACTCACAGACTTATGTCTCTGGGTTGTTTCAGTATGGGAGCTATCACTACAGGTGATACCCAGGGAGTGGGCCCATTTACCTACTTTATCACTCTTGTTGTTTGAGTTGGTCCAGCTCTTTTTCCACTAATGACCGCAGATAGAAGGGCACCTTGATGTGTCTGAGTGCCATGGGTCTCAGAGTCTTGTCAATATGTAACTTTACCTTCAGGTCTTTTCAACACCCCAACCCCTTGAATAGCAGTCAAATCTCCTGCAGATTGTCCACAGCATGTGATCCATGTACCTGCTGGTCAAAAAATCCAGTTTCAAATCTTCTGCAGCATGGCACGTGAGGAGAGTGCCCATGTTGCTCATGGTCACATGAAATCAGGCCTATGTCGACTGTTCTTCATTCTTCACCACTATGACGCCTCTCAACAGCAGTGGCTCAGTGCCCCCATAGATATTTATTCAGGCCTTAGTCAGTGCCAACCTTGGTCATGGCATGATTCCGCTAAACTGGGATGAGTCCATGACATTGACTTAGACAACGGTGTCAATTACAGCTTTGATCTGCGTGCCCCCAATGCCAACTGTGCACATCAGTGGGGGCCGCATGTGGTTACTGTCTCTGCATTGGAAAGACACGGCAAAATCTTAATTGCCATCATCGTCTTCTAGGCAGGCGGCGGGGTCAGGCTGATGCACTAGGGTTCCAGTGTCTCCATCTTCAAAGGGCTGTAGTCACAGTGTTGATCGCCATTGTCCTCTGCACCTCAGGCCTGCACTCTGTTCACAACTTGAGTATTCTTTCCTTTATACTGGGCATATGCTAGGGGTCCAGTGTGTCAAACCGCAATTTCCGCACCCTTTCTTGGGTGGCCTGGGTGTGTTGGTGGGAACTCAAGCCGGGCATCCCTGGATGACTTCAACCTGCTCCTCTTTCACCTTTACCACTTTGGCTGTATTTGCTTGGGCTGCCTCTCTAGCTAATGCCTCCTCCATCTCTGCCGTCTGCCAGCTCTTGAGATCTCATCAGTATCGGGATATTGTCTAATGGCATGCCTGACTGTCATAGTATGAGCTTCCTGAGGACCAATGAGATGCAGCCCTGGATCAGCAGGGCAATCTATTTCATCTGGCTGGTTCATGTTGGTGCAGGTGCTAGCCAACTTCTGAAGACGTGCTTAGAAAATGTCCACAGACTCATTGCCCGCTATCCTGACTTGTCTCACTTTGAACCTCTCAACGTGGGGTTGAATTGAGAATCAAAATAGTTAAATGCTGCTACTGCAAAGTTATCATCCCCACTTGTGTTGGGGAGGTGTTCAAACAACTCAGATTCCCACACTGCCGACATGGAGCATCATTGACCTCTTCACTGTCCGTCTGTTTCACGTGTGGTGTGAAAGTTCTGTTGAAGGCGCCCAATCCATTGGTACCTTAGGGGACAGCTGTGGCAGGGTATACCCACTTACTAAATGGTGGCATCACCGTGGTTAAGGAGTGTGTACAATGGGCATGGGCCAGTGTTGCAGGGTTCTATGTCTGAATCAACATCTTCTGTATGTCGCTATTCCCTGCACACCTCCTGCATCTCCAGAATGTGTCCCCTTGTCTGGTGCATTGGTTGCTGAGCACTGAGCTTTGGCTCAGCCTTCCTCAGTGGCAGACAGATGGAGTGCCTCCCACATTTGGGTCAGATTGTTAAAGGGTCTCTACTATTAGGTCCTCTCTCTACATATAGGACAGCCAGTCCCAAAGTCCCATGAATGAATTCTTATATTATTTCTTTACTTAATCTTTTATTTATTGAGTCATGCAGTAGCTTGTGCGTGTTTTCTCTTTGAACATGGAGGGCAAACTGTGAAAACTTACATGCCCATGGCGCCTGAATCAATCAATCAATCCATCAGTGATTTGTAAAGCGCGGCTAATCAGCCGTAGGTTTGCAAGGTGCTGTTTGTGGGTGGGGCGCTCAGTCTAAAAGCTAGGTCTTGACATCCTTCCTGAACCGCTTCAGTAGTGCGGTCTGCCTGAGCTTGAGAGGTAGAGAGTTCTATGTCCAGGCTGCTAGGGAGGAGAAGGATCTTCCTCCTGCTGTGCTTTTCTGGATCTTGGGAATGGCTGCATGGGCAAGCTAGGAAGAATAGAGATGTCTGTTTTGTACATAGAAGGAGAGGCAGTGGTTTAGGTATGCTGGTCCTATGTTGTGCATAGGGATGGGGGCATTTCCCGTTGCGGTGGACCCCAGGAGTGGTTCCAGGTGGAAGGTGTTTTGTTGTGACGGTTTCCTGTGGGTTTCCTTAGGAGGGCTATGCTGTTGGTGCATTCCAATAACCAGTGGTGTAGATTGCATGCAGTTTCATTCGCGTTTACTGTGTCCGGTGGGAGGGAGTGGTTGGTGAGTTGTGCTTCTTTGCCCCAGCATCTGCTGATAGAGTGGTGGGCATAGTGGCATACAGTGTTCTTCGTGAAGGTAAAGTAGACGCACTTGTGGTCAGTCCAATGGTGTTCGGAGGTGTGAGAGATGGTGATGTTGTTCTCTGCTGAGAAGACGGGTTCATGAACGTTTCTGGCTCTGTGAGTAGGGATGTTGACCAGTTGTTTGAGGCTGAGTGTTGTGAGGTTGTCCAGGAGGTTTGTAGTCATCGTGGTATCAATGTGGAAGTTGAGGTCGCTGAGTAGAATGTAGTTGGAGGTGGTGAGCACATGGGGAATGACAAGGATGGCAATGTCATCGCAGAATTGGGGTCGGGGTACAGGAGGTCTGAGGATGAGGGTGCCCCAGAGGGAGGAGTTGGGGTTAGTCTGAATCTGGAATGTAGGTGTTCATGGGTTGACTGAGACTGTGTCTCATTGGTGGTTGTCAGGCAGAGGTTGTTCTTGTAGACTATAGTAATACCTCCTACAGGCCGAACTGCCCTGTCCTTGTGGAAGATTTTGTAATTGTCTGGAATAGCCATGACGATGTCTGGGGCAGAGGTGGGGGTGATCCATGTCTCTGTGAAGAATGGGATGTTTGGGGCTGTCGAGGAGGTGCCAGACTTCTACTACGTACTTGATGAGGGAGGGTGTGTTGAGAAGTATGCACTTGTGGTTGTATTCTGTGATTGGTGTGGGATCATGTGGTGGTCCTTGGAGGGTGCTGAAGCATGCGCAGCATGAAAAAGGCCCATGTGTGGTCCTGGGATTGGCTAGGTGGCAGGCTGAGGATCTTCCTTGGTTGAGGGCGCCTAGAGTGCTGGCATTGAACTGGCAGATGGGGCAAACCAGAGTCTGTGGCACTGGGCACGGTCCAGGTGCAGACGGGTGCAGACAGGCTTGCCTTTGGCACGCCTTTGGTATGCCACCAGTGCTTCCGTGCAGCAGCCGCCATCAAGAAGGAGAGGAAGAGGGGGATCCGGTAAACTGGGAGGCAGGAGGGCAGGAAAAGCGCTTAACATTAGGAGGGGGGAAGACCGCAGGGGCAGCAGTGGCAGGGGGAAAACGCAGAAGAGTGAAGGGAGAGAGAAAGATACAAGAGGGAGACAATTAAGACAGAAGTAAGAAACAGAAGTAAAAAGAGGTGGAAGATACTTACTTGCAGATGGCCACTAGGCTACCAGGGATGAGGTGCTGGCAGGAGCCTGTGGGTGGAGGTGGGCCTCGAACTGAGAGCCAAGCAGTCTCTCAGTTCGCTTGAGGCAGCAACAGGTGCAGCTGAAGAGGGCAGGGCATCAGACTCTGACCAGGAGGTCAGAAGAGTTGCCCTCTAAATGCGCTGCGGAAGCCATTAAGAAGGGGAGGGAGGCAGGGGGTTGGTTCAGCTGGGAGGTAGGAGGGTGGGAAAGCAGTTCATGGGTGAACAGAGGGGATGGCACGCAGGGGCAGTGCAGGGAGAAGAGCAGGAGAGTGAAGGGAGAGAGAAGGAGATCAGGGGAGAAAAATTGAATAAAAGACAGACAATTAAAACAAAAGTAAAAAACAGAAGTAAAAGGAGAAGTAAAAGACAGGAGTAAAGAGAGACAGAAGATACTTACTTGCAGATGGCCACTAGGCCACCAGGGATGAGGTGCAGGCGGGAGCCTGCAGGAGGAGGTGAGCATTGAGCTGAGAGTCAGGCATGCTCTCAGTTCGCTCAAGGCAGAGGCAGCAGCAATAGCTGCATAGGGGAGGGCAACAGACGTGAACCAGGAGGTCAGAGGAGTCACCATTAAGAAGGGGCAGATGCAAGGGGTCCATTCAGCTGGGAGGCAGGAGGACAGGAAACGGGCTTCGCAGGGGGCGGAGTCACAGTGGCAGCAGTGGTGCAGGGAAAAACGCGGGAGAGTGAAGGGAGAGAGAAAGAGACAATCAGAAGAAAAATGTAATAAAAGACAGAAAATGAAGACAGAAGTAAAAAACAGAAGAAAAGGCAGAAGTAAAAGACAGGATTAAAGAGAGATAGAAGATACTTACTTGCACATGGCAACTAGGCAACCAGGGATGAAGCACAGGCCGGAGCCTGCGGGTGGAGGTGGGAAACTGAGAGTCAGGCAGGCTCTCAGTTCGCTCATGGCAGAGGCAGCAGCAACAAGTGGAGCTACACAGGGGAGGGCAACAGACACTGACCATGAGGTAAGAGGAATCACCCTCTAAGTGTGCAGCAGCAGTCATTAAGAAGGGGAGGGAGGCAGGGGGGGTCCGGTCAGCTGTGACGCGGTAAGGCAGGAAAAGTGCTTCACGGGGTAGGGGTCACAGTTGCAACCACGGCGCAAGGAAAAACGGGGGAGAGAGAAAGAGAAAAGAGGAAAAACAATGGACTAAAAGGCACAAAATGAAGACAGAAGGTAAAAACAGAAGTAGAGGCAAAAGTAAAAGGCAGGAGTAAAGAGAGACAGAAGTTACTTACTTGCAGATGAGCCAGGCATGAGGTGCAGACGGGAGCCTGAGGGTAGAGGTGGGCCTCAATGTGAGAGTCAAGCAGACCTTCAGATTCACACGAGGCACAGGCAACAGCAACAAGTGGAGCTGCACAGGGGAGGGCAACAGACACTGACCAGGAGTTGCCCTCTGAGTGTGCAGTGGTGGGCCATTAAGAAGGGGAGGGAGGCGTGGGGTCCGGTCAGCTGGGAGGTGGAAGGGTGGGAAAAGCACTTTGCGGGGGGTGCCGCAGGGGAAGCAGTGGCATGGGAAAAATCACAGGAGAGTGAAGGGAGAGAGAAAGGTACAAGAGGGAGAAAAATTGAATAAAAGACAGAAAATTAAGATAGAAGTAAAAAAACAGAAGTAAAGAGAAACAGATGATACTTACTTGCAGATGGCCACTAGGCTACCAGGGATGAGACGCAGATGGGAGCCTGCGGGTGGAGGTGGACCTCGAACTGAGAGTCAGGCAGGCTCTCAGTTCACTTGAGGTAGAGGCAGCAGCAACACGTGGCGCTGCACAGGGGAGGGCAACAGACGCTGGCTATGAGGCCAAAGGAGTTACCAGCTGTCACTTGCCTGACCGAGCATCCTCCAGGCTCTGCCTTGCCTCAGTTAACGTAAGCAGCACCTCGCATGTGCCGGCTTACAAGTACGGTGCAGGACACATCCCTTAATTTCCAATAAGTCTCCTCACTATGATTCAGCACTGCACACCAAGGTGGGGTTCATCACCACCTCATTGCCAGTGTTCTGTCTCTAACAGGGGTGTCACCAAGGATGCAGTGACGCTGCACTATATAAGAGTAAGGTACACACTGATTTGTTAACTGGATTTGCAGCGTGGCCACAACTGGCCACTCTGCCTTTTATTTATAACCTCAGGCCATGCCTGGCATTTGGCTTGTGGAGGAGAAACATGATATCGTAGAGACCGAGTGGCACTCTACAACCTGTTCATGTCAAGAGTCAAGGCAGCCTCTGATGTTCTAAAAGAGCCACTAACAAGGAAAACAGCAAAGCAGAAAGGGACTTAATTTAAATTAAAATTGATATTGGTGCTAGGGATTACCCAAAATGGCAAGAAAAAGAAAAACAGGGCACCAAGGAGAAAATGCTAAAAATGATAATAATAAAAAAAGTCAGAGGATTACTGTGCAGATCTCTAAGGCAGACTCTTAAATGGATGTTTCGAATAATGTTACTGCTATAGTTTTACACTCATCTCATGATTCTACACAGTTGTTCACTTATTTTTCCTGTTTCAATATGTTATTTCAATCATCCCTTGAGTAACATGACTGTTTACCTTTCCCAAAAATGAGTAATAATAATAATGTGATACAGAAAGGCTGGATAACGCCTGTGCCGCTGTCTCTGTTTTTTTCTAACGGGGATGTCAAAGCAATTGTTTTATGCTTACAAACTCATATGCTGCCTAGTCATTGGTGAAACTAGGGACCTGATTTATACTTTTTGGTGTAAAACTGCATTAACGCAGTTTTGCACTAAAATGTTTAGCACCGGCTTGCACTATTTCTGAGCACCAGCTGGGCATCATATTTATGGAATAGTGCAAGCCAGTGCAAAGGATAGGCTGGTGTAAAAAAAAAAAACGTTAGCGGGGTGTGGCTGGCTGAATGGAAAAGGGTGTTTTGTACCAAAAAATGACGTTAGGCCGGTTAGAGTAAAAAAAAAAAATACTCTAACTAGTGTAGCGTCATTTTCTGATGCAAAACCATCCATACCACATGACTCCTGTCTTAGAAAAGACAGGAGTCGTGCCCACCATCCCAATGGCCAGCACAGGGGACCAGGGTCCCCTGGACATGGCCATTGCACCAAGTGAGATGTAGGGGGGGCCATTTCAGTGCCCCCAATGGCACTTTAAAAAATGAATACTTACCTGTACTTACCTATACTTACCTGGGGTGGGGTCCCCCATCCCCGCTGTCCCTCTGTTGTGGGTGGGGGTGTCCCTAAGCCCTGGGGAGGGCACCTGTGTGCTTATTGCATGGTGTTCCACCATGTTAATAGGCCCACAGGTCCCCTAACACCTGCCCTGACCCAGGTGTTAAATAATGGTGCAAAGCAAGCTTTGCTCCATTATTGACCCCTCCTCCCCCATGCGTTATTTTAGAACAGGGGATAAATATGGTGCAAGGCCATAGAGTCATTAGGAAAGCCTACTTTGGGCCAGATTTAAAGAAAAGAGGCACAGCACGGTGCTGCGCCAAAAGTGGCAGCGTCGTGCTGCATCACTTTAGAAATGTACTTAAGGGAATCCAGTGCACCCTTTTGTTTCCCCATGCACTGGTGCTAAATTTAGCTGCCAGCGCCAAAGCAGGCATCCTTGCACCATCAAGGATGTCTGTGTTGAGGGATGTGATTGTTTATGTGCGGGAAGGTGTCCCTTTCTGCACATAAACAAACACTAATGGCGCTTTGGCACTTCTGCACACAGAAGTGCCAAAGCGTAATTTTCAAATGATTGTTTATGTGTAGGATGTCCATTTTTTAAGCATTACATTTACAACTTTGTTTGTGCTGATCAGTAATGCGTACTGAGGTCCAAGTTTAAACATTATAAATAAATGAATGCCAATTGATACAGTTCATGCAATTTTTTTTACAAGAAATATGTTTCTGTTTATAGCTTTCGACAAAATGTTAGATTTTGGGTATGTCACAACTGAAACCTTTATGTGGTCCTATATTTATAACAAAACAACAATTTCTTTTTCATTTCGCTTGACGCCAATAAAACGAAAAAAACACTTGTTCAAATAATAGGGCAATTGTCCTTCAATATTAGTTTTTCTTATCAGCCTTTCAAAATAAGTAATGAAAAAGCGTTTCGCAATGAACATTTTTAAAAGTGTAATATACACAAATAAGCAAAAATATTTTTGAACACATCAGTGCTTTATACCTTTCTCTTATGTAACATAAAACAGGAATCATTCCCTTGTTAAATGCACAAACGCTCTAAAAGGCATAAACATGTTCTATTGCAAGAAGCATCCCTCCACTCGGTGCAGTAATTGTGGACATGTTGTGGAGAATGCTCATGAAGCTCAATTTTTGAGCCAATACATTATTTCCTTTTTTAGAGAAGAGCAATGGCACTTGTCATTTTAAGATGTTCACTAATAAATTGCTCCTCAACTGTTTTTATAGGGTGCAAGGCAAGCATTATTACCTATATTTAAGGTTGACAAGCTCGTACTCTTCTGAAGGTGTTTTAAATGTATTTTTGTCATATATTTAGGTACTTCATTTCGAGCAGTATCATGAAAATTATATTGAGTTGGTCCCATGAAATAATGTCGTGAAAAATGTAAGCCATGCTATAATTTGATAGTTTATACCATTTCTAATAACATTTCTAGAATGTTCAGGATTATCATTTTAAGGCACCACAGGAGTACACGTATTTCAACATAAGAGAATTACTGTGAAAATAGCATTTGAGATAGAAACCACTGAAGCGTAGGTATAGCCAGCCGACGTAATAGAAAAGCAATTTAAAAAAATAACATTTTGGCACAACGAAGTGACTGTATCTACTATCCAAAGGGTTATGAACAAGTAGAATATGGAATAAGACACTTTAACCTATATCTGTTTCATCAAGACACACAGTTGCAGATAGATGCAGAAGGATATCTCTGAAAACCGTGTTTCAATAGAAGGCTAACAACTAAAATGTTACACTAGCTTTCGCTTTCATTTTCTTTAGATACCTCACAGGTGACGCTCAACGTTGCTACATTTTGTTAATTAAAAAACATAAGGCACAAGGAACATTTATTGGAGTTTTCCTGTGAATTATTCAGCACACAATATGTCAAAATGCTGTTCTTCGGGTAAATATCACCCTGCGGTGTTATCACCTTTATGATTAGGAATTTCGGTTTTATATATTTTTTTAACATTTCCCTCTGTATTTAGCCATATTTATTTTGTGGCCATTTTATTGGTTTATAGCCTTTTTTATTTTGTGCTTTATGAGTGAATGGAGTCATAACATTTTATTTACACATTTATTTACCAGAGAAATATGCAGTCACTTTGATGCCTGTCAATCTCTAGCAAATTAAGCAGCCAAATATATATAAATACTATACCTAAAGGTATATTCGCATATGTGAAAACATTTTAACATTTGCCTGCATTTAAGGAAATCTCATCAGGTTTTTAACTCTTCTATCTGCTCAGCTTTTGGTCTGGAATTTAAAAAGGAAGGCATGAGGAGTAACTCACAAGAAGTACCATTTTCTGTATTTTTCTGCTTTTTAAAATAAATACTGACTTGAAAACATTGTTTTCTGTCTGTATTTATCTGTAAAAATCAGTGAAAACAGGGAGTCTCGTTTATAATTATTTTGACACATATTGCTGAGATTCTCCATTAATATAAGAGCATCAGATTCCATGTCTGCACAAAAATCCAATGCATGTATTCTTCCTTCCAAAGTCTGTTTGGTGGCCTTCCATGGAAAACCTATAAATTCGAGATATGCAGAAAAAAATTCATGCATTTATTGACAGAAAACATGCAGCATTCTGCCAGTTCTACCATCTACCAGCAGGAGGGATTCCAACTAACTCATTTTTGAAATGCAACATTATTTTACACTTCAAAATTCCAAAAGAACTTAAAACATGAAGAGCACTATGCTGTACAAACTGATTTGAAAATACTACATTGTCTTTTCTTTTCCCAAAACCTATTTCACACATCAAACAGTAACATAAAGAGTATACAATCAACACAAGAGAGTACAGACACAGTTAGGGGCATATTTACAAGGAACTGGCGCATCGGCCTTGGCTGCATCTACTTGTTTCCTCTCGGATAGCTTCCTAACCACGATGATGCCCAGGTTGTGGGCGTGGTCTGTTGGGGCAGGGGTGTGCCAAGCTCATGTGTCAGTCCATGGTGAGGTGTTGTTCCCAAAGATGAGGACTCCTTTTTTTGGTATTGATTTAGAAAGCTGCTTTCCAATCTTACAAAAAGGTTGTACCACCCACATCATCTGTCCTTCTTCTGACCATCCTTCACATACATATTTGACAGCCTCCTCTAAAATTACCTCTGAATTAAAAGCATCTCTCCACTCCTTTTCATTTATAGTGCTAGCCCCCTCATCATCTTCTGTGACAATGAGACAGGATCCAGATTTCTCCTTTCCTTCATTATTCACTTCACTCGCTGCTTCATTCTCAAAAGTGTACTGGACTAATCGTCACCCTCTTATTTTTCTCTCCTTGTATGTGTGAAATGTTAAACTAGTACTTTAGCAAATTAAAAGACAGATGAGCACTGTATGACACATAGCTCTTCATATTATTTTCACTAGGTATATTGATCAGTTGTTTATGATCTATTAGAATTGTAAAATGTCTTCCCCATAAATGAGCTCTGACCATTTCTACTGCCCACATACCTCTTACTACTACCTTCTCAATGATGGAAAAAGTCAAATCTGTTTTTCTCAAGCCTCTGGAAGTATAAACCACAGTGTTTTCACAACTAACAGATTTATGTGTCAATACAGTACCCAGGCCTACATTACTAGCATCCACAGGAATGGACAAAGGAAAGACGGATTGTAAGGTGTGAGAGCTCCTGCTCTTCTACTGAAATGTCCTTTCACATTCCTGATTTTAATTGAACACCACAACTTTTTACTTCATTTTCCTAAGGCATTCCATGTGAGATGCATATTCTGCCAAACCCTTTAAATAAAACTAACAATGCCCCAAAAATGACTTTAAACTTGCTTTAACATTAGGAGTTTGCGCATCCTTAATTGACTCGACCAGCCCTGGATGCAACAATATATGATCTTTAGACTCTATATGGCATAAATACTCAACTATTTTTAGAGAGCTCAGATGTATCCTTTTGTGATACAACTCCTCTTGTTTCAAAAATTGTTATCATTTGTGAAAATGCCCTATCATGTTCTTCACTACTAGCTGCAAATAACTACATGTCATCTTGAAACACAAGGAACCACTATTCTTTGGAGCATAGGCACCATAAATGCTAGGCCAAGTGGCATTCTGCTGTACTGACAAGCTCCAGACAGAGACAAAAAAGCAGTGAAGCGTTGTGAATCTCATTATCATTTGACCTGATGGAAGTCTGCAGCCAGATCCAATTTTGAAAAAAAAAACAAGCACTAAACAACATATTAAACATCTCAGGTAGATACTAAATCAACACAAAGTCCACAATTAACACTCTAGAGTTTTACGCAGACTCTAATTTCCCCTGAATACTTAGGAGTCACAACCAATGGAGAAAGTTAAAATGAAGACTCAGTTTGCTGAATAATTTTTTGGTCTCATAGCATCTCCAATCGGCCTTCAAATCATTTCATATTCTAACACGTCAACCCTGAGTTTTGCAGGGATGACACCATCCTTGAAATTATGGTTGACATCAGAGATTTTACCTAAACTATTTGAAAAAGATTTGCAAACCTTCAATTGCTCTACTTTCGTGTACAACAAGTACTTGCTCTTTTGTGTCTGGTTTCAACACCGCACCAAACAACCTTTGGTGATTCCATCTCAGAATATTCAAACCTTCCATTGCCATCTACCCATTCCCTTATATGTGCCTATCTCTGAACTCTAAACATCTTCACAAATCACAGCAAATCCATGCTTCTTCCTTCAGATGAAACTGAACCATGCTTCTAAGGACCCTGACACCATACCTCTCAAAACGGTAACCGCACCCATAGTGGTCAAGGCCCTGCTTCTTACCTTTGCCAGAGTAGGGTCCCCAAAGATGTAATCTCAGCATACTTGATGAGATGAGTGTAGGGTGACTTATACGTTCTATTATTGCCCCCAAACCAATGGTCTTGTGGACAAATTCAACAATACTTTAAGATATATGATTATTGGGTTGTCCGAGAAACGTTGTAGGAAGTAGTATGTCCTACTCATATGCCTTTAATTTGCCTGTAGAGAGGTACCACAAAAGGGAGTGGGCTTCAGGCCCTTTCAGCTTTTTTTCTGGTCACCCTGTCAAAGGACCTTAAGCCTTGTCCAACAAGAGCCTGTGTTCTTACATGGCTGAGTAGATGACAAGCGTTAACAATAACTTGGAGGCCAGTCAGGAGCTTATTAAGCTCTCATATGGCCAACAATCAACCTTGATGGCATACCAGCCAGGTTAAAAAGTGTGGTTTGTGCAGCTTGTGGCTTTTGGGGCTCTCAAGGACAAATGGACTGGGTCCTACACAGTACTGGAAAGGATGGGTGAGGTCACCTACCTAATGACCCTTTATAGACCTAGACATCCCCAATTTCACAGAGAGTGAGCCTCTCTCCAATGTCCTATCCCACAATGTCAAGGATAGTTCCTTGGAGAATTAGTGCTCCCCCCATACTGACAGAGCAATAGCAAGAGAATCATTGATTGTTGGGGCAATTTGCTAAACTATTCTCCCTGAAATGTGGACTGACCCTGTGGGATGTTCATGACATGGACACTTGTGACAGCTTACCTGTCAAAAGCAAAACATAAAGGGGATCAACAAAGTAAGGGCCAGTACCAAGGAAGATGTTTCCAAAATGTAAATGTTGTCACTGGGGCTGATTAATGCTCCTAGTAGCCCCCAGCCTGGCCCAGGGGCACTTGTATCCTGGGGTCAAACCAGAATAGGGCACATAGAACTCAGTTTATGCATGATCTACAGAGGCCCCAATACAGTCACCAAGACTGACACACACCCCCTTCCCAGAGCTGATGAGCTGATCAACCATTTAGGGATGGCAATTCTGTGACCATTTTTTATTTAACTTCCGATACAGCTTGCTTTAACTAAGGAAGCGAAGGAGAGATCAACATTCTCACTCCTGAGTGCCACTTCCAATTCAAAGTAATGTCTTTTGGGTTGAAGAATGCTCCTGGTACCTGCCAAAGACTGATGAACAGGCTACTTTCTGGGCTGGAGACCTTTAGTGCAGCTTATCTAGATATTATTGCTATATTTAGCTCCATCTAGCAGGAAAACCTGGCCCACCCCATTGAAGGGATTCAGTCCCTGCAACAGGTAATACTCACCCACAAAGCTGGAAGTGACAGACAGGACAGGTTTTTGTAGTGTTCCTGGGTCACCAAGTTTGAGGAGGACATGTGCAGTCTCTCCAGCCAAGAATCAGACAATCATGGTTTGGGGCTGTCCAAAACCCAGACTTGGGTTAGAGCTTTTCTGAGTCTAACAGAATATTTGATAAGGGGTATGAGACCATCATAACCCCATGACAGAGCAGACTTCTAAGAAACAGCCAAAGAAAGTCATATGGACTGAAGAATGTCAGAAGGTCTTTGACACACTGAAAGAGCTACTGTGCACAACACTTGCACACCAACACTGATTTTAGCAGAGAGTTTGCAGTCCAAACAGTTGTTTTACAACATGGGATGGGACAGTGTTATCCCAGCTGAATGATGAGGGTCAGGACAACAGATTACCTTTCCTAGCAAGTGACTCCTCCTAAGAGAGCAGTTTGGAGGGAAGTCTTTCCTGTTGATTGGTCACTGAAGGAGTTAAGGCCCTACTTGTTTAGGACTCACTTATGCATTTCAAACTGAATATGGACCTCTCATATGGCTCATGCAAATGAGGGGAGAAGACTCTGAACTATTGGCATAAAGAAAATGCATTTTTTGCTCTACCATCCCAATATTTTTGGACTGATGTTGCTGTTTTTTTAATACTCTGCTAACCAGGCCCCACTGTCTGTGATCTGACCCCTACAAAATGTAGATAATGGATATACTCCTCAATTATTTAAAGAACCTAAAATACCCTAGTATATGCCACAAAGTGTACCTAGGGCTTGAAAGTGAAATGTCAAAAATGGCCTGCAGCACATATTGTGCCCTCACTGAAATTACAATTGAAAACATGACTGCAGGATTGCCACCAGTAGCCTGTCTGTTAAGGTTTAAACTGCATTTCAACCTGTCAAAATAGCTCCTTATGACAGGAATAAACCCTCTTTTTAAATATTAATGTCACCCATACATAAGCCTTAATCTATAATGAGGCAGGACACATGATATTTAAAAGGAGGATATGCAAAGATTTAGGGCCTGATTTACATCTTCACGGTAACACCACAATCCTCCAGCGGCAGTCCCAAGTACTCCGTCAAGCTGAAGTTACTTTTAACTGGCATATTTATATTAATGGAAGTTTAACCACTATCTTGCCAGCTGTATCCTGTAGCGACATGGCCGACTCCCATGTTAGTAAATAGTACTCCGTCGGTGATACTGTGGCATATTTAAATCCTACAGCTGCGCTGGCAGTGTACCAGCAACAGTTCCCTGGTGGCGGGTGTCCATCATGGGGCCTTTTCAGCATTGCATAATGGCTGTGGCTATTGGATGGGTGCTGGCAGCACACACCTGATGTTTATTGGACAATTGCAAATACTTGCGAAACATGCTATTAAATACACACAATTTCAGACCATGATCCTTTGCCATTCCACTGCTGACCACCAATCTGAGGATGACCTTGCCACTGTATAGACAGGTTTTTTTTAATTCTCCCTTTTTTTTAAACTTTTTTGATTTTCCCTTATTTTTCATATCACTTGAGGGGGCACTAGTTCAGTTTTTTTTGGATCACCATGGCAGGGAGAAGGAGCCCATGTTTTGCAGAGGGAGAATTGTCTGTCATGATGGATGAAATTATTAGATTAAAGCCACAATTGTTTGGTGTACAAGTACAAAATGATACCATATCTCAGAAAAGAGTAATGTGGTCCAGAATAGTCAAGAGAGTTAATGCTGTAACTAACAATCTGCACACACAGGTGGAAATTAGGAAGTAGTGGAGTGACCTTGCCTGGGAGAGTGCCTTCGCTGGCTTCCAAGCATCACCGGGAGGCCCACAGGACTGGTGGTGGTTCTCCTATCTCCCCATTACAACTCTTTCCCTGGGAGGAGACGTTTTGCAGAACCTACATCCTGAAGGCTTAACAGGAATCCCTGGTGGAGTGGAGACTGGTAGGTTACACCTATGTATGCCTCACAAATCACAAATGGAGTATTTGCCCTTAACTTAAGCTGTTCATAATGTTTCTAGACAATTATCAACACATTTTTTATGTAAAGTCCAGTTTCAAAAATATATTGTGTTATGCAAATTAGTAGCATCATGCCTGATTATCTCATATTAACAATGAACAATGGCCCTGACTTAGAATGGCCTAGCGCCACTTTAACGCCACCTTAGCATATTTTTTTACACTAAGGTGACCTTTTCCCAGCGTCATATTTACAAAGTGGCGCATTGCGTGCATTGCGCCACTTTGCAACATTTTGCGCTACATTATGTCTGCACCAGGCATAATGTATGCAAAAAGGGTGTTTCCCCATTTGGGGGGCTGAAAAGTGGTGCAAAGAAATCAAAGAGTCACACTCGGCCCACATCTACACCTCCCACCCCAGCTGCCACAACAACTCAACCTATGGATACCTCCACTTCCTGTGTCCAGTGGAACAGAACTCATATCTTGCGCACCCCAGTCCTGGCTACTGCTCAGCTACCATGACCGCCATCCCCTCTAGTTGTACCAAGTGGGATGGGGCACAGTGCCTAAAGGGCACAGGGTATTGAGGTGGAAGTCGTGTGAGGGAACCTGTGGGCCAGTGGGATAACTGTCACCTCGCCCACCATCGAGCAAGTCCTAGGAGCACTACAAGAGTCTCAAGACATGATGGGCTAGGTCGTAACAGAGGTCAGGGAGATAAAGCAGGTGCAGAAGGAGCACAATGTGGAGATGCAGAATCTCAACTCCAATTTGTCCTCCCTGAATCTCAACTCCAGTTTGTCCTCCCTGACTGGGGTAATGTTTAATATTTACCACCACATGTGCAGGGCGTTTCCCATACCCTCTACCCCTGTCTTTGGTCCTTCACCCTATGGACAAAGGGCATCAGTCCCTGCCACAGACAGGGAGGCCCTGCCACAACAGGACACGCTTCCACCCACCCCAGTCCCTGCAACTATAGATCCCCGCTAGAGGTGATGTTTATCTGCACCACCAGGAGAGGATGGCAAGACCTCCATCATCACCTCCAAGAGACGATGAACCTAATTTCCTCGGGTGTGTAGCTTTCATTCACTCTGTGGACTATTTCATGGACACATTTACCTTTTTTGAGGACAGTTGTATTTTGCACATTGGACTCCAAATAATCTTTGCTCAAAAAATACAGCTCCATCTACCATGATGGACTTTAGTTTGTTATTCTTGTTATTTTTCATTCTGGTTTTAAAGTTTTTTCACTGATTTGTTTCAAAATAAATGCACATAACTCAAAGACAGATGTAGTATTTATTATGGGAATTCCTTTTCTATGGCTTCTGTACACCGTCATCTTAGAGACCTATCAACCAATATGACTCAAAAATAAATAAAAGATACCAACTTGGTTATGTGGTTCTCATTAAAACATATAGAAAAAGAAACAATGAAATCAAATTGAAAATTAAGTATATGAATTGGATGCATGGTTCGTGGAGTCACAGTGATTAAAATAGGAACAATTGAAAAAATTGGGCAATCAGAAGTAGGGCACTCAGGTGACACATTCCCAAGCCAAGGGAAGCACTATCTTTTCATTCCACCAGATACTGCCACAATGTACTGAAATGGTCATGTGGCCTCAAATTTTATTACTGGCATGATGTAGACTATTGGTGTTATTAATATAGGATTCCTATTGTGAGGAAAGGATGTCTCGCTCCAGCTGAGGTCATGAATCATTAATAGTTTGACTATTTGGTTTGGTTTTATAAAATATTCCCATTCTTCCATGGTGTCAAGGTTGTGGAGTTCAACTTCTAAATGGTACAGTCTGTTTGGGTTATGCATGGTTTGTGAAAATCATCTTTGATTTTGTCAAAAAACTTGTTTCCTACAAATGTATGACACAATTATATTTTCAAATATGAATATGTGGATTCAGCTTTTTATTTCAGTTCCATCTATGAAATACAACATAGTGGCTGTTGTACAAGTTAAAAGCCAATTTTAGCTTTTCGGGGCTAGCTCTCCATCAGCCGAAAATAATCTAAAGTTAAAGCTAAATAAGTAAAAATAAATCATTACACGCACATAGCAAATGGATATAAGAAAATCACATTCAATAATGTACATTACAGGCATGAGAGTTCATGATGATTAGATACTTTACAACATTAAATGAAAGAATCCTCATGACAATGTCAATGTCTAGTATTTACATGACAGTATCAGCAATGCCATTTTCCAGATCACTCTACATAGTTCGAAATATAATTGCCAAAATACCTCACTGCCCAAGTTCTAGAAAATGTAATACTTATGCTGCGGAGCAGAAATGATGGGATAAGGGTGGTCAATAAGGTGAGTGTAAGCAGAACATGACAATATTCTAAATGTAATTTAAAAATTAAGGGCCTGATTTATGGAAAGTTAGCGTCAGCATTGCGTCATTTTTTTACGCAAAAGAAGCGTAAAACTTACAAAATATTATTAGATTTTGTAAGTTTGTGCCGCTTTTGAATCAAAAAATGACGCAAAGGCAGTGCTAAAAATGTATAAATCAGGCCCTAACTTTCTCAAAGTAACATGCTTTAATGAAGCCTGGTAAAATGAAGTAGATTAAAATACTGCCTCAGCATGACACAATATAATCCAGCTATCTAAAATCTAAAACTAAGGCCCTGATTTATACTCTTTGATGCAAAACTGCACTAACGCAGTTTTGTGTCAAAAAGTATAGCGCTGGCCTGCGCCATTCTAGGATGCTAGCTGGGCGCCATATTAATGGAATGGCGCAATATGACGCAAAGGGTGGGCTAGCTCATAAAAATTGATGTTAGCCCGGTGGAGGTGGCGGTATGGGAGAAGGGGATTTTGCACCAAAAAATGACGTTAGGCTGGTTAGAGTCAATAAAAGTGACTCTAACCTGCCTAGCAACATTTCTTGATGCAAAACCTACCATACCACATGACTCCTTTCTTATAAAAGATAGGAGTCATGCCCCCTACCCCAATGGCCAGCACAGGGGACGAGGGTCCCCTGGGCATGGCCATTGCACCCAGTGCCATGTATGGGGGCCCATTTCAGGGCCCCAATTGCATTAAAAAAAATATACTTACCTTTACTTACCTAAACTCACCTGGGAGAGGTCCCCCATCCTTCGCTCTCCCTCTGGGGTGGGTGGGGGTGTCCCTGGGGCTAGGGAAGAGCACATCTGTGGGCTCTTTACATGGTCTCAGACCATGGAAAAAGGTCCACAGGTCTCCTAACGCCTGCCCTGATCCAGGCATTAAATAATGGTGTCAAGCTATTTAGGCCCACCCCCCTCCAGTGCACTATTTATGTATGGGAGGATAAGTAAGGCGCCTGGGCCTTAGAGTCATTTTTTTGCCCGGGAACGCCTACCTTGCATCTCATTGACGCAAGGTAGTTTTCCACAGGCAAAAAATGACTTTAACTCCAATATTTGGAGTTAAGTTTGCGCTGAATTAGCATAATTTATTTTTTACATTAATTCATCACAAACAGAGTATAAATATGCCTGTAAGAACGTAATCCAGAAAAGTTCAGCAGGACAAAATCAGTATGATGTGACAGTCCGAAAAAAGAGTAAACTCTCTAATATCAAAAACCAGTACAATCATGGTCATCTGCTCTAATGAGCCAACAAACTATCACCCAATCTTAAACAATGGGTGTGAACAAGATCGCCAACTCACTAAAATGTATGAAGTTTGCACGTAACCACAACATAATGGAAAGTAATTAAGCTCAGCAATATGAAAGCGTTCAATGCGGTGAACATCTTTATACTAATGTAAACACCAGACATAAACAAAGGGTTCAGCGATCCAGTCATGTCAGTGCCAAAAAAGGGTAAAACATGGCCTCCATAATTGAACAACGAAAAGAAACAATAAAATAACAAATTCATATTAAATGTACAACCTCGTACTGATACAAAATCAATCCTAGACACACTAAAAAAGTCACCAAGTACCTCTACCTGATAGATTGTGGATTCAACAATATAAAAATATTTAACAAAGGGCTGAGAATATAAACAAAGGTGAAAGACACAGTCAAACAAGTGAACTCACAAGAAATCACCAGATGCTTCATTCTAATGGGAGGATATTCTACTGTATATAAGAGTACTCTAAAAGGTGTGGCGGGTCTGTCATATGAGTCCTAAAATACAAACAAAAAGTAAAACAAAACCATCAGGAAAAAATATTTGTAACTAATAAAAGGACAAATAAACCAAGGAGCATATTCATACTCCAGTTATGCCGAATTGCATTTTTTAGATGCATCAACCTACCTTGCGTCAATGAGATGCAAGGTAGGCATTCCCATCAAAAAAATGAAGCTAACCCATTAGCCCCATATTTATCCCCCGCATGGGTGGGGGGCTAAATAATGGTGCAAAGGTTGCTTTGCATCATTATTTAACAACTGGGTCAGACCAGGCGTTAAGGGACCGGTGTGCCCATTTCCATGGTTAAACATCATGAAATGGGTCTACAGGTGCTCTCCTCAAGCCCTAGGAACACCCCCACCCACACCAGAGGGGCACTGGAGGATGGGGGACCCCATCCCAGGTAAGCAGGGTAGGTATAGGTAAGTATGTTTTTTAACTAAAGTGCCATCAGGGGCCCAGCATGGGCCCCCAGCATGGCACACAGTGCAATGGCCATGCCCAGGGGACACTGGTCCCCTGTGCTGACCATTGGGGTGATGGGCATGACTCCTGTCTTTTCTGAGACAGGAGCCATGTGATATGGATGGTTTTGCATCAGAAAATGACGCTAGGCTGGTTAGAGTCATCTTTTTGGACTGTAACCAGCCTAACATCTTTTTTTGGTGCAAAACCCCCTTCTCCCATACCACCTGCTGCACCCGGCTAGCGTTTTTTTTTTTTTTTTAACGCTAGTCCACCCTTTGCACCGGCTTGCACCATTCCATAATTAAAGCACCCAGCTGGTGCTCAGGAATGGCGCAAGCCAGTGCTAAACTTTTTGGTGCAATACTGCATTAGTGCAGTTTTGCACCAAAACATATAAATATGCCCCTTGGTTTCTTACTGCTGTGAGAGTTGTCTTGCATATAGAATTGCATTGGTAATGCCCTGCGTTATGACTAGCGAGTATTGGGTGATTTATGAGGGGTAGCATAGGCATGTTTGTATGGTTGTAATGGTAATGAGAAATGCTGCCTACTGGTGTAGGTGGAATTTTTATTATCATTACAGAAATACCAATTCTAGAAAGTGACACAAAAGGATGATGGACACAGTGCTGAAACTTTTCAAACGCTCACCCCCAGTCACAAACCTGGGTTTAATCCATCATCCTTTTGCTCACCATTCCACCCCAGTTTGGACCCAGCTATATGTAAATCATTCTTGACCCTATTCCCCATGTGAACAGTCCAGACCGAACTGCCAGGCCAGGTCCTCCCTGGACTGGAAATAAGCATCCTTGGATCAGTTTCAAGACATGACCCTTCATCAGCAAGGCTAGCTTGAATCCAGTGGCAGAGTGAGAAAGGGATCCACATCTGGGCATATCCTTCCTACTTAAGCCAACTTTAGCAACACAAAAGATGATGGACAGAGTGTTGACATTTTTCAAACACTCACCCCCAGACACAAATCATGGTTTAATGCATCATTCTTTTGCTCACCATGCCTCCTCGGTTTGGCTCCAGCCATATGCAAATCAGTCTTGACTCTGTTTCCCATGAAAACAGTCCAGCCCAAACTGCCAGGCCAGGCCCTCTCTGGACCAGAAGCAAGAATCCTGGGAATGGTTTCAAGGTATCACCCTTCATCAGTCAGGCTAGCTTGAATCCAGTGACACAGAGAACAAGAGAACTACGTCTGGGCATACCCTTCCCACTTAGGGCAACTTTAATAACATAAAAGGATGATGGACGAAGTGTTGAAACTTTTCACACACACACCCCCAGTCACAAATCTGGGTTTATTCCATCGTTCTTTTGCTTACCATGCCACCCCAGTTTGGATGGAGCCATATACAAATCAGTCTTGACCCTGTTAACCAGGGGAACACTCTGGCCCAAACTACCAGGCCCTCTTTGGACTAGAAACAAGCATCCTACAACTGGTTTCAGGGTATCACTCTTCATCAGCCTGGCAAGCTAAATCCAGTGTTACAGTGAGCAAGATAACCACGTCTGGGCATACCCTTCACCACTTAGGGCAACTTTAGCAACACAAAAGGATTATGGACAGAGTGTTGAAACTTTTCAAACACTCACCTTAGTCGCAAATCTAGATTTAATCCATCATCCTTTTGCTCACCATGCAACCCTAGTTTGAACCCAGCCATACACAAATCAGTTTTCACCCTGTTCCCCATGTGAATAGTCTAGCCCGAACTACCAGGCCAGGTCCTCCCTGGGCCGAAAACAAGCATTCTTGGACTGGTTTGAGGGTATCACCCTCCATCAGCCAGACTAGCTTGAATCCAGTGACACAGTGAGCAAGAGACCCACATCTGGGTATACCCTTCCAACTTAGGCCAACTTTAGCAACACAAAAAGATGGATTAAACCCAGATCTATGACTTGGAGTGAGTGTTTGAAAAGTTTCAATGCTCCATCCATCATTTTATTTTGTGATATTGACTTCTAGAAAATGAGCATTTCTCTGTGCTTATGACTCTGGTGTTTTGCAGCTTGACTCCAATCAGCATCTGGACAGAGTGAGAGTTGCATACTTTTCAGACAGCCTGTATAGAGGGAGGGTTGAGGTGCCACAGAGGTTCATCTAAATTTTGAATGGTCTTCCTGGGTGGAGAAAAGGGTAGGTGGGACACACATGCATCTGTAAATGCTATGCCCTGGACTCACACAAAGGGCTTGTTTACCCCCAACTGATGCCTGGAGCCTGTGACAGAGGAGAGAGGGGACACTTCCAGAACCAGTTGTAACTGTTTGGAACCTCCTCTCCTCCTCTTTGTTAAATCTTTGCAAAACTGAGTATAAGTACGGGGGGGTTCCCCATGAAAATGAAACACTAGAGACACACTTGACACTGAAACACACTTGTAACTGGACATAGAATGCTGCTGGAAGGACTCACCAGGAACTGCCATGGACTGATTCTGCTGTGCTAACCAGTGACCTGCTGGGTCACCAGGAGGAATTGCTGCTGACTGCATCCACTTTGTGATGGCATGTTGCTGGGCCCTACCACCCTGTGCTCCACTTGTGTCCTCCAGAGGTTGGGTGCTGTGGCCCCTGTCCTCCTGCCATTTGTTTTGCCTAAATTGCTGGAAGAGCACTTTTACCCCCCCAAAGTGTGAGGAACGCACTGTGGTGCTACCTCCTGGGCTGGAGTATAGCGTTGGCTGCTCAAATTGCTCTCCGAGTGAAGAACTCTTGACGCTTGTTGATTCATGCGCATTGAAGCGCCTTACGCATTCTCCTAAGAAAGATCACCGTTGCGACCCAGGGGTTTGAAATTGATGAGTGTGTTGGAAGAATGCTCTTTAAAGTGCCCCCAGAGTACGAGTAAAGCGAAGGCTGGAGCGAGCATGCTCCTAATGCTGCCCCCTGGGTGAAGTATGCTCCAAGGAGTGCCCCTTTGGGCACCAGCAGGCCCCAACTCTGATCACCACTGTGGGTTCAGGCGGGCTGTAGCAGACTCATGCACCAGATCAGGTGCGGGTGAGTCCGTGTTCCAAGGACAGGCGGGAAGGAAGCCTCATCCCCACACCGCATCGATTGGCCCCTTTCTTGAGTCCTCTGCTTCCCCCAGGAGGGCTGGTCATGGGCCCACGGGACCCGCAAAGACCATGGGTACCCTAGTCCACGTGCAGGCCCCAGGAGGGGACCCTGTATAAAAACAGAGGGGGTGCATGCTGCCCCCCTGCCCCCAACTATAAAACAGCCCCTTTTTGGCTCCAAGGAGCATTGGAGGCCCCTGTTTACCTTGTGGTACTTGAGTTGCCTAGAACATAAAAAGACAGGTGCCATTTTAATGGCCCAGTGTTCATTTGGGGGCTTTATTCATGTGGTGTTTCCTGAGACTTGCCATATACTTTTCTGATGTTCCTTTTATGGGCATGCTGGAAAGGTTATGCTAACCTGTTTCTTTTTATGATGTGCCATATGCTTGCTAATGTTCCTGTCATGGGCATTAATTCTAATCTGTGTTTATGACTTGCCACATGTTTCCAAATGTTCCTGGTATGGGCATTTTATGAGGATGTTATGACATGTGCATTATTGTGGTAATGTTCTCCTGACTACTGCTTATATTGCAGAATAATAAGTAACCTGTGTGTTGTATGTGACTACTGCTGATTTTGGCAGAGTAACAGTGCTGTGTAATGTTCTGACAACTGCTTGGGTAGCAGTGTATTACTGACATGTTGTGTTTGTTCTAATGATGTTGTGTACAATACAGTTTATTTTTATGTAACTTGGTACTGTGTTTCCTTTGTGGTGGTGATAGTGCAAACACTTTACACATTCCCTCTGGGATAGGCCTAACTGCTTGTGCCAAGCTACCAAGGGGGTGAGCAGGGGTTATCTTGGGAGTGTAACTCCCTCGCCGTGACTACAGTGGGCGAGTTCTGCCTGGTTTAGGTGCATATCCTGGCCAACCAGAAACCCCATTTCTAACAGTGTCCATGTCAGATTGAGGCCCACTTGTGCCCACTGTATGGAAGTGTATTTCTGACTCCTTGACAACTGTCTTTTATGACTTTATTCCACTCAGAGAAAGGTATGAAAACTTGCTTTGATCTGATAAAGGAGAGACAGTCCTCAGACCCCAGTTTTGTAACTGCTGTCCCGACTGTAATGTTTAATGAAACAAACTATTACTGTTTTCTCAGATACTTCTTGTCTTTGTTGTTTAGGGTAAATTCTCATTCAAGCAACATTTTGACAAGGAACTGATTGGTTCTTCGAGCCTGACTGCAACCCAAGGAAGGGGACCCCACCCAGACAGGTTCACATTTGCGCAACAAGAAAGGAGAGCAAATGCAGCATTTGGTTGGTAGTTCTGCTGAATCTATGGGGTAGAGGTCCATCCTGAAATCGACATCACTGGTTTAAGAGACTACATCAGAGCCTTAATCCTAGCATTTGGGGTGTAGAAAACTGGGAAAAAGCATAATCCATGGAAGTCACTTTTTTGATTGTCAGGAAGGGTGCTTGTTTGGACCACTGGGCGTGACACTGATGGTATGCATAAGGCTGTGGATGTGACATAGGACCAGCCCTCTGTTTTAAGAGAAGCCTTTCAATTGGACTGCTAGGCATGATGCAGATGGTACGCATAGGCTCTGGGTGTGATATAGGACCCACATCTCCATCTTCTAAGGCTAACCTGCTTTTCTCAGTGCCACCAGTTTCCTATCACTGATGGTATCAGAAAGCAGTGGGATGTGTGTTCTCTTGGACCGCTGGGCATGACCGAGATAGTACGTAAGACCTCGAGGTGTGACATAAGAGGAATTCAAACGTTAGGGAACTAGAACAATTGGGATCCAGGAGATTAGGCAAAGCCTGTGCTTTTGCCAAAGAAGGGACTCTGGTCATTGGAAGTGATTCCTTTCTTTCTCCGCATAGATTGTTGAAATCTTCACCCCTGAGCAGATATCAACAAGGTTATCAGGCTCCCCTGGTCCCAAACAACACAGAGCTTCCCTCGGTCATAAGATATTGTGTGCTAAGAGTGGACTAAGGTATTGCAGGCAGACTGTTCCCTTTATTCTTGGGGCCTGTCAGCTTCTCTTGTGCTAGTTGAATTGGTGTCATTTTGATATTGTGATTCTAGTAGGTAAATGTGACTGTTTTTTCTTAAATATTGAATTTTGTCAGTGTGTAATGCATTTTCAGGTTATTGCTAATTCATATAAATTGTTATTTGATTCCAAACTAAGGCTCACTATTTGGTCGCCAAATTCGAGATTGCTGTGAATTAACAATTGCACTTTTTCCTAGGATTGTGATTCTTCATATACACTTGTTTGTTAAATGATTTGATGCAACTGTCAATAACCTTGACCTGATTAGACCTAGGAATCCCCATGTATATGTTCTCCCCCACCAGATAATATTCAGTAACTCCCTTGTGTATATTTCCCACTACCGAAGTACATCAAGTAATACCGTTGTACATATTTCCCTGTGAGCAATGTAAAACTTAGAAAATGCTATAAAAATCGAAAATTAGGATGTGTATAATGTAAAAACACACTAAAAAGGTAAAAAATGAAAAGAGTTACTATCCCCTGAAAGACTACATAAACCCATCATGGAAATCCCTTTAAAGTATATGCAGAGTAATTTACCCACTCAGGCAAAAAAAACCTTAGCAAATTACGATGTGTATAACGTAAAAACACCCTAAAAATGTAAAAAATTAAAAGAGTAACTATCTCCTGAAAGATTACACAAAGGTATCATGGAAATTCCTTTAAAACATATGCAGCGTAATGGCCACACTAGAGCAAAAAAGCTTAGCAAGCTCTGCCCTGAGTTACACACATGCACCAAGGCACACATGTTCCCCTGGCCTAAAGAAGGAACCTTCAACACTAATATAATTGAACACACAAGAACATACATACAAACAAAGTACACAAGTCAAAAGAAGGACAAACAGAATGCATTATTAGTACTATGGGTCATCCTTGGGGACGCCCAGGCTGAAAACATTGACTCTCATTCGGCAAGCAAGGCATCTGCACATTCCCCACCATATGCAGGTATTGAGGTGCTCTCCCAGATGCCTGCCATACCCACAATAGGATACACTAATCCACCAGTCCAGGGAGCCCACTTGGCACCCATCAAACAGCACCCCGGTCTGTACAGTGTGAGCACATACTACCGTCCGTCGCAGTCGATGGATTGAGCCTCAGCAGCACAGAGGATACACCCCCTGCTGATGTCAGGGATCACACACAAGTAACAGGGTGATTCTAAACAGTTACAACTAGTAGCAGTGAGGGAAGGGATCCAGGTGTTCAGGTACCCAATCACGAGAACGAGTGCTGCCAGACCCGATTACATGACAATCACAGGCTGACCCCGTCAAGAGATAGTAGCAAGAAAAAATGGGGAATTCTTTGTAACCCCATTCATCAACTTGCTAGCAGACTGGACAAGGGAGGGGAGCAATCTGACTGGACATGGCTATGGCAGTTGGCTGCATTAGATATGGGAAGGGGAATCACAACCGGAATGCTCCTACATGCTGTTGTGCCTCATAGTGTGGGAGGGAAGGCATGTTAAGGCAAAAAGACTGGAAAAAGAGAGCAGAAGTGGTTAGAATGGAACCAGCTCATTACTGCAAGATCCCTGAGCTGGGAGCAGACAGTCCTGGTCAGAACAGCCTTGACCGCAATGGCACGGAAGATGGTGACACGAATGATGGTACCACAGCAGAGGTTTAGAGAGAACAAAGCACATAGTAGCATGATTCAAGGAGGTTGTACAGGGGAGTCCCCAAGGCTGGGACCAGGTTACAACCCTTCTCCAGCTCCCCAATCCAGATAAGTCACTGGGCCAACATAAGTGGATGACACTCACTCGCCCATTCTCATGTGCCCCATGCTGACAGCAACTCAATGGTCCAAGAAGGAGCCTAGCATGACAGTACTGGTAAATAGCATACCCTATTGCTTCCTAATAGATACAGGGGAAACCAAATTGTGCTAAAAAAGAAGGGATGGTGCCCTTATTCAAGGACTCAATGGGTGCGCAAGGGTTTTCATGCACTGTCATGGGGGTCCCCTTCACAAAACCCCTGGAATTAGACGTGTGAGGTAGCTGCATGAAGGGATGGCTGCTGCATCATCCCTCATCCGCAACTAATCTCCTAGGGAAAGACTTAATAGTCAAACTAAACATGACCATTTATTTCTCAGAAGATGGCAAAATGACCTATTCAACTCCTCGGGTTACCTCATCAACACTTATGTCGTTAACTTTTTCACACTGCACAGACCAGCCAATAAGAGTGGTACAGTTGACCTGACAGCCTTTACCAATGCAGTCCTCACAATCATTGCCAATGCACCAGCACTGCTGGGCCGTGGCTGCAGCCACCTCGCAAATGTGTGTTCCGACGAGAGGGTCACCTTGATACGGAATCCCAAGAGGAAGCGTTGCCTTGCTTGGAGGCCATCAAATTGCAGTAAGGTTATGGGGTTCTGCTTGCCACTGCCCAAGCAGGCACCATGTGAGCATGCATTATCTTTGTCACACAGAGTTTCAGTGTATGAGAGGTAACTGATGAACAATGGCTCTGCAAGTGTCCAGGAGCCTCAGAGTTCACCTTCTGTTCTAGTTAGGGCAGAACTGGGAAGTGGTGCTCTTTTGCCTATGGTGGTATTGACAACAGGGAAGGAGCAAGACTTGTCAGTAATACCACCACAGCTATTTGCGAGGGGTCCTTATGAACTGGGGCTCAATACTACCACTGAGCCTGTAATGATAGCCTTGTGAGAAGGGATCATCCCACCCCAGATGCAACAGTACCCTCTCTCCAAGGTAACTGATGAGGGAATAGCACCCACAATACAATGTGCTCCATGTGGGAGTCTCCCGCTGTGAAACACTGATCTTCCAGGTCAAAAAAGAAAGGGAGGGACCTAGGGCCAGATGTACGAAAGGATTTTACCCATTCTGTGTCTATGGGAAAAAGCTTTCGTACATATGGCCCCTAGTGCCTGGTGCCTGCTGCAAGACCTAAGTCCCCTCAATTACATTGTGATGATGGAATTCCCTGTAGTTCCAGACCCCTAAATCATACTGACCAATGCAGAAGCCTGCTATCTTTCTGTCATACACATCAAGAATGCATTCTTTAGTATTCTTCTGCACCCCGACAGTTGATACCTGACAACATTCACTATCTGAGGGGGTTCAGCTGCTAACACTGCAGCCAACAACACCTCCTTGACTTTTGCTGCTGTAACTGACCTCAGGGAGCCAGGACTCTGGGCAAAGCAGGTGACAGGGCCACTGACTCCTCTCCTGAGAAATTGGAACTTCTCACCAGGGAGGTCCTTTCCCTGTACAGCCAGCTCTATGGGAACCCAGTGGAGCAGGTATATGTTTGAGTGGGAAATATTTGTCAAAGTGATTTGTTCCTCCTTTGTACACAGGCTAATTTGTCCCTTTTTGTTCATGAGTGAAGTGTTGTGATTTGAGTGTAGTGAACTTAGGCCCATATTTATACTTTTTGACGCACAACTGACGTTAGCCGGCGCTGCGGACTGGTGTGCGTAAAAAAAAATGACTCACACCAGGCAGCGCCGGCGTAGGGGAAAATGGAGGTTGGGCGTCAAAAAATGGGGCAAGTCAGGTCTGAGGCAAAATTCAGGCCTCAACCCGATTTGCGCCATTTTTTTTTACGCCCAACCTCCATTGACATGACTCCTGTCTTAGCAAAGACAGGAGTCATGACCCCTTGCCCAGTGGCCATGCCCAGGGGACTTATGTCCCCTGGGCATGGTCATTGGGCATAGTGGCATGTAGGGGGGCCCAAATCAGGCCCCCTATGCCACAAAAAAAAAAATACTTACCCCAACTTACCTCAACTTCCCTGGGATGGGTCCCTCCATCCTTGGGTGTCCTCCTGGGGTGGGCAAGGGTGGCAGTGGGTGTCCCTGGGGGCATGGGAGGGCACCTCTGGGCTCCTTCTGAGCCAACAGGTCCCTTAACGCCTGCCCTGACCCAGGCGTTAAAAAACAGCGCCCATCAGGCTGGGCGCCGTTTTTTAAGGCCTGCCCCCTCCTGTGCGTCAAAATGACATCAGAGTATAAATATGGGGCACAGGCCTTAAAGTCATTTTTTGGAAGGGAACGCCTACCTTGCATATAATTAACGCAAGGCTGGTTCCCCCTTCCAAAAAATGACGCACATGGTGGAACTTTGACGCCCGCGGGGTCGGACGTCAAAGTATAAATATGGGGCAGGGTTTGCGCCGATTGTGCATCAAAAATGTTGACGCACATTCGGCGCAAACAGAGTATAAATATGCCCCTCAATGATTTAGCTGGATACAGAATGTTGTTTGACAATGTTTGGAATGTATGTAAGTTGAAATGAAGTGTCACTTGAACCAATAAGTTATATTTTCACTTCTTGTTTTTCGCAATTCCAGAGTTCACTAGACCAACTGAAAGCTCCTTACTTCCATTGGCTAGCAGATGCTGAACAACTAGTATTAATGAAAACATACAACCCATGTCGAAATGAGTGAAATGTAAAGTGCAAGAAGAAAGTTTAGTGTTATGGAGCTGTCTGATGCTGTTCTGTCAAGTGAAATTGCAGCCCTTATTGGGAAATAAGAGTATCTGTATGTTTTAAATGAGTCTTGCTCCTACATATGGAAAAAGGTATGTCCTGTACTGCAAGTCTAAATGACAAAGGCTCTCAATTATCCATATAAGCATGTCCCATTACTGTACACACTTGTTCATACATCACCCAAAACCATGCACCTACTGACACATGGTAGCACTTCCATACTGCCCTTAGACACTGTATGTGGTGCAAACCATAGTATCCGGCTCATAAAAGATTTGTCATGAAGCCAATGTATCTGCGCATGGGGTTATGTGCAAATAATGTACAGGTTGTTTGGCCTTTAGTAGCTCACAATAATTTGGACTAATCAGGAGTGGGTCTTACTACAGGAAATGTTTCATAGCCCATGCCTAGATTGTGTTTGTGGTCTGTATTGGTAACATGAGGTGGTAGAAGGTGTTGAGGGTACTCAGCAGATCAATGCAAATTAGTATTTCCTAGGAAATTTTAAATGTTTGAAAATAATCTGTACTGACCGTTTTATGAATGCATTGGAGATATGCAACAACATTTTGTCACACCACTTCAGACAAACAGGCTCATTGCAGGAAGAAGTAAGAGGACCGCCAACAGTGAAACAGAAAGTAAGCCGATGTCCAGCCCGGCCAGTCCTCCCATTGCTGCATACTTATCCTATTCATTGTCTGCATTGTTGCAGTGGCCTATCCGCATCTTGATGGGCAATTGAGGGCCCAGCAGCTGCATCAAGGGTGTGAGTTATTGTTTGTAGCTATTCTTGTTTTTTTTACCCTTTTTTGTTTGCAGCAATGTTGTACAATATCAACATTATGGTTAACACACATCAATGCACACAATGATTTATGGAGGTATACTTTTTCAGATGGTGTCTGATGCTGTGTTTGGTGTATTGATTTGTGCTAAAGGTTGCCACAAGATTCCTCGTCACAAGCCAAGTACTGCTTTGAGCAGACACATGGCTGCATGCATTTTTTCTATGTTATGAGAGACAGTTGTACCAAACATGCACCACTGGGTTAGGTGTGATGTTCCATCACACATATGAGGAGGTAACGTGACTGAGGACATGACATACTATGCACTTATGATACAGTTTTCAGACTTTACATTGGTAAGTGGGTGTAATGACACAATTGTAATGAACACCTGGTCCAAAAGGACTGGAAACATATGTACAATGGCATCATTCCTTATCTGAAGCATGTTAAAAATATGTTTTCACAGCAAGATTCAAGTCAGTTCGTGTAGACAATAGCAGATTGGCATGAACCCTTAGTCCTCCACAAATGTGTATGTAAGCCAGTTTGTGCCAACCAACATGAATTATTAAGTCAACATTTATTGACTGAAATAGACAGGAATGTGAGCACATTGATGACAGAGTTACACGTACACCAAACTACATTTTATTGTCCTTAGTTATATCCAGATGAGAAATCAATGATAGTGAGAAATGTGATACTTCAAAGGACATTTGCAGATGGAAGGGTACATCACATAGATGGTGGAGTATCCCATTTAAAAAGTCAATATCAGGCCCACATCATGACTCTTTTGAAAAAGTGAATATCTTTGCACTGTACTGAAGTGGGTTAGAAATGTATCAAGGCTGATGCATTTATTCATGCTTTTGAAGCCATGTGTCAATTCACCACAAAAATATTTTAGAAAAACCCTCAACAGCATAGATATATACATGGTGCAAAATAAATTACTAAGCTAGTTCGTACAGATTGAAATATACTTTAGTTACTTGAAGTAAATGTTACCATCATGAAATGGCCACACAAAGGAAACAGGCTTTCAGTTCATAGACGTTTTGGTACAACGTTGCAGTATTTGTGGACGCATACTTTTACATATGTAACCTTTGGTGAATGTACATGATGCAGATTATTTGACCCTGTAAACAGACTAGACAGATGTATATTTCGTTACTGTAAGTTCAGTATTCTAAACAACAAAGGCCTAGCAATCAGAGACATAAAACAGAGTAACAAAAGTGGATATAAGACAAGAGCATAAATTATATAGGAGCTAGCATGGGTATTTCTAGTCTGTGAACAAATGGTTTGTGAAATTCTTCCCTACATGCACGAGATACTGATGATAAAGAAGTCAAGTCTGGAAGCCATGAAACTGGTTACATGTGTAGACATAGCAAATGTTTTGTGGGCAAAGTTGATGTTCAGTTTTATTTACACAGATAGACTCAAACTCCTGTATCTGTATTTTCAGAATCATCTGGGCAATGTGAAGGTGACATTGGCCACATGAGTGGGGAAGAAGCTGGCCACTGTAGTCCTGGTGCACCCACCACTGACACTGAGGGACTCAGCGGCACAGAGGGTGAGGGGACTGGCACGGAGTTCACCAGCAATACAAAATCATCTTAGGAAGCCTCCACAGAACACCAGCCCCTAGTGATGGCAGACCCGACTGCAATGTTATCACCTGCATCATTGTCCCCCACCCACATTCCCATCTCAATCCTTCCTCTTGCTCCCTGCAAGTTGGCCATAAATGCCCCCCAAAATGGACAGTGTCACCTTTGCTGGAAGCACTTCCCCCCGTCCCTGTCTCTCCAGCTATATTCAGTGAGGACGCTAACGACCTCTTGTGGACTCTTTATAGATCAGGCTGCAATACTGAATGTCATTCATGGACTTAGTGGCCAGTTGACACAAATACTAGCATACCTGGATATCATTTACAGTGCCATGTTTGGCCTATAGAGGTCATTCCATGGTCTGGCCTCCTCACTGACTGCAGCCTCTCACCCATCCTAACCTCTTGCTCCAACTTCCACCTCTTCCCCATTACAGATCCCTATTCCCAGTCCTATCCAAAGCACACTCACTCCTTTGTACACACTCTCTCAAATACACCCAAGCAGCACATCCACACATAAGGAAAGACACAGCAAGAAACAATCACTTTCACTACCAACACAAGCATACCCACAGGCACCAAACCCACCACCACAACCACATGCACAGCTACCACCACCACACCCATAGACACCACACCCACCACCACATAAACATGCACAACCACCACCACACACACACATGCACCAGCACAACTCTAGACACCACAACTACACACAGCACCTTCACAGCACACCCATCCACACACATACATTAGACATTATACACACTGTACATAAATACCCACACTCACACAAACAACCAACACCCAGAAATAAACACAATCCAAAACTTGCATCATATACACTAGACCCACAAACAGCTGTACCATCAACAGACACAGAAACATCACCACTGCCGCTCCCAAAATGAAGTCCCTGACAACAATCTACCCAGTTTCCAAAAGAAGACCTTTTATTTCCCCCGGTCCTGACCCCTTCCACTTCCCACACCACCCCTCCCAAATGTATTATCAGCCCTCCCACACCTTAAACAACTCTTCCCAAGTCCAAACCCACCCCTCCCAAATCCAAAGACGCCTTCCCCCCAAGAAAGATCATAGAGGTGCCTGCTCTCTGCCCAATAGATGCCCCATCCTGAGAAGGTTGCATTTGCCAATGTAGCTAGGAGGCAAGCTCTGGGCATGCATCCCTGGATTGGGACAAGAAACATTTATCTATCTTTTTTACAAATGTTGTTGCTTACATATATATTTTGAGAGATGTATCTCAACTTTCTATAAATGAATTTATTTTCTCTACAATACCTTTGTCCTGGCACATATTTTGGAATTGTTACCAATTGTGTGCTGATAATGTTATTTCTGCTAATGGGAATGCTGTGCACTTATCCTCATTTCTGGCAATGACAAGCACAGGTTTTATTTTTGAGATTTTTTTTCGGATGCATACATATGTGTTGTACATTTGTAATAGATGTGATTTTTGGTGCAATCATTCATCATGTTGCTGGGCATTTACATCTAAACTGTAAAGATTTATTTTACTTTACTTGTAGAATGGATGTGTGTTTATTTTAACTTGATGTGTTTCTAATACACTCATATGCATAACACAGTGAAAGTTCCAGTTTAGAGTTAAAATACATCTAATGTTTGACAGAAATTGAACATACCAAGGAGACATGTGACCCTAATACATCTCTAACACGTTTGGAGTTCAAAGCTAAAGTTGTTTGTGCATTCTGTGTACACTCACTTGTACCACTCTGTAATGCTATTGCTTCTTTATATTGGATTTATGCCATTCAAATTAAGTGTCCTCTTTATGTACACATTATGATAGTTTGGGGTAAATTATTGCAAACATCTGTATGGACACATTTCTATTTGGGAATTATGAGACTTTTTGTGTAGGTGTCCATTGCCATGGAGGCAGTTAGTTCCAGATTGGTGGGTGTTACTAATAATATATGTGGTGTGTTTTTTTATTTGTATCAAACTAGGACATTACGCCCACATGCCTTGCACATCATTGTACTATTGCTTGCAAATATTTTTAAACATGTACAAGTCCAGTGCTAATGTACACTGACAATTTTGAGGGTGACAGCTAAAACAGTGACTTACCTTCTGTTCTGGTGGCAACAGGGTTGATTTTTGTTTTGTTCAGAAACTGCTGTAACAGTTGGACGTGCATGATCAGCTTCATGGCAGCAGGAAATGAAAAGACTCAGAAAAAGGTCAATTTTGTGCTTTTATCCCGCCCAATCCACCAACTCTGGTTTGGCCGCCATAGTTACGTCGGTGGGAAGGCACATTTTGATTGGCTCGGTAGCAAAAGTGACTGGAGTGCACCTGCCAACTGCTTTTGTCTATGGCACTGTTGACGTGAGTGAAGATTCATGGCACTAACGGTGGTTCATTAGTGGTCTTTCTCCTATGGAACCTCCAAAACCCCATATTAAATGGGAGGACTACCAAGGCAGGGGATGGAATCTAAATCAGGCCCTAATGTAAAACATGCCCTCCTTGTGACAAGACCCACAAAATCTATTTTCAGTTAGCAGGGTATCAATGCCATGGGAAACGCTTGGGATACAATACTTAAATTAAATACTGTTACCTTTGCCTGGGAACTAGCCAAAAAGTTAATTTTTTGACTTTTAAAATATGTAATTTAAATGTAATTGATTGGTAATGTTGAATTCGTAATACATATTCACAAATGATACTTTTAAAATGTAACCTTTTATCTGCCTACAACCCCCAGAAGCCCATTTGTATGAGCTTTGAACTGTCACCCAGGAGCTGAATAGCTTCGTGATGAGGTGCGAATTTTCTCTCAGAACTGAAACAAAGGTCTGGGGGGAGGAGGGGGGGGGATGTTCTGATGCTCTGACAGGATGGCCATTTGGGTAGTGCCCAGAAAAAGAATGATTTTCAAAGAAGCTCACCCTTTCACAGAGAGGTGTAGCTAACACCTGGGCCTGCCCCTCCTTTTGTCCTTCTAGCCAGCCAAGCACCGATCAAAGGTGTTGGTTCTTGATAGTACAAGGAAAGAATGTTCAGCCATCTTGGTTTTTATGTAGAGAAGAGCATTGCAGGATTGTTTGCAATAGGGGCACATAGTATCGTCTGCAAACTTGTGTAGGTTTGCCACCTGGGAACCTTTTCCCTATTGGCTGGGGGATCAGGAGTTACCCACCAACAAGCTAGTGCCATGCATAACTGTGACACCCCTAGCACCCTCATCAGAGCACTACTGGGCCTGTGAAGTCAAAAAGGAGTGCACTTGCTGTTAAGGCCTGTGAGGAGACTTGTAACAGCTGGTCCTGCTTTCCTTTGTACCCAGGGCAAAGAGCTAAGGGTCCGATGGCTTACCTCCTGTAAAGCTACATGGACACAAAAGCTGCTGTAATCCCGCTTTCCTTGAAGTCCACAACTGACTTATTTTACCTGGACCTGCCAAGAGTATGCTTGTGGCTTGTTTTGGGTGTGTCCTGACCTCCATGAGCTGTCCCTGAGTTCTTGGAACTCTTGGCCGGTGTCAGATTATATTCCTTCTGCCTAAACCTAGAAACTTGGGACCTAGAAACTTTCTGCTAACTTTTTACCTGGGACCGGGACCAACCTGCTGTTGATCCACTGAGGTTACATCTCCAGTGGGGCTGACTTAGTCTCAGCACTACTAAATTCTAGCAGAAAATCTGATTCAACAGACATAAAGCCAACCGGCATCTGATGACATCGAACCTGTTTCAACTACTGCCAGCAGCATTACCCTGCTAAGGAAATTTGACTTCCAGAAAAGAGTCAAAAGTTATACATCGTAGCAGGGCCCAATGCCAACTAGCATCTGATCATTGTTAATGACCCCCTGGGTGCAAAATCTGGACTTTTCCTACTTAGAAATGTTCCACCATCCAATGATGGCTTCACTGAAGCCTTGCCCTTTGTCAACCTGCCTTCGATGAGCTCATCTTCGGAGTCAGCCTGCAATCTTTACCCACTGCGGGCTCTAGCTCTTAAAGATTATCTATATGTGAAAGTTACTTTGAGACTGGGACAATTCTGACCTGTGTATCTGGAGTCAGCCTTAAACCTTGCCCACGTACCAGTCTAGTGTGACAAGTTGCCTGGGGTTGGTGCTTTTTGGTGCTATTTTTATTTAAACCTTTAAATATTGATGTCTCTGGTTTTTCTTGTTCGATTTTTGTCATTTGAGTGGGGTGAAATGATGCTAATACTCTCTCCAAAACTATTTTCCCCATATACAAACAATCTTTATCTGGAAATATTGAACGTTACTCAGCATGTTCTTGACAATGATGACGTTCAGGGGGTCACTCTATACTGATAGCTTAGACTCTTTAAGGTTTACAAGCACATGTGACTGCTAAAATTAAAGATTGTGAAGAAAGGTGCTTGAAAATAAATACCTATAAAGAAAAATTAAGAATATTTAGAAAAAGAAAACCCATAAAACCACATTTTTAATAAACAGCACCAAACTGGAAGTCACTACCTTCATCTACTTGGATGTGATAATTGTAAGTAAAATCAAATGGAATCACCATATCAAACTGGCAGTTGAGAGGTCAATGACCACAAATAAGCATGCTCCAGAGAAAGATATGGCTCAATGGACACAGCTTTTTGACATACATTGACAAAGTGTTACAGGCGAAAGTAGAGAGCCAGATATCTTATGAAGCTGAATTTTGAGGCCTAACCAAAGCTATAAGTTGAATAGGATGGCAATAAAGGTACTTATGGGGGATACCTTTGGGGCTACTGCCAGCCTTACCTAAAATCACAGTTAAGGCCGACAATGGATTCTCATCTCTCATAAGTGCTAATTATCCTCCATAAAATACGTACCAAAAAATTAAGGTTGCTAGGCTCAAATTTGGTAGACAAGTCCGGAAAGAACTCTGGGATGGATAGAAAGTCAGATTATACCATAAAGGGAAAATGGAGACTAAACAACTAAACATATGCCTGACTTCAAAGAACTACAACTTATACCTGATGGCCAAAAAAACAAAGAATTAAATCATAAACAAACGATTTGCCAACTTACAATAGTCCAAAAGTCAAAAAAATCCCCAAAAGGTTCTATTCCTTTTATAAATCTAGCCTTTTTGACATTTCCTCCAAGGCACTAGAGTTCCTGTTAAAATCAACAAACCATAGAGAAAGAGGACTCTTTAAATTAGCCAGAAGTGGAACGCTTCCACTAAACACCTAGTTGAAAAGAAGGTAGCTAGCCGGCTCTGAAAAGAGTCACTGTACTCATACTGAATATCTGGCTCATTTAGTAGTGTGAGCACGTCAGACCTTATTAAGTAAACTTACAAAGGAGATGTGTATAGGCGATGGACCTTTTGACTACACTTCGAGTAGTTCCCACCATATAACCATTTACCAATACAGATCAATAATGACAATAATCAATTATATCAATAATCAATAGGAGTCAGTAATTTCCACACACCATGACCACTCGGCGATGAATCACCACACCTTTATGCAAAAGTTTAAATGTTTATTTCCCTATTAGTCTCAGTACCAAATGTTAAACATATAAAAACAATACTGGCTGACCAAAGCAGCAAAAGATTTGCAATCTAATCAAAGCTTGAGCTACCACAAATTCTAGAGTTACAGTACAAATTAATAATACAAATAACTGCGCAAATGTTAAAGCACAGATTTAGGTTCAGGCAAGAAAAAGACATCAACTGTTATTACATGTAGCAAACTTCACCAGTGAGAACCCCAACTAAAATCAAATTACAATAGAATGTTTGGGCTTCATGCAAAAACAATTTAGTCAACTTGAATTTGGAAAACATCTAACTATGCTCTATCTAAACAGCAGATACGACCTAGAAAAAAAATCAAATAGACATAACAATCAGTAACATAGGGGCATATTTATACTCCGTTTGCGCCGAATTTGCGTCGTTTTTTTCGACGCAAATTCGACGCAAAACTAACTCCATATTTATACTTTGGCGTTAGACGCATCTAGCGCCAAAGTTCATGGAGTTAGCGTCATTTTTTTGCGTGAACACCTTCCTTGCGTTAATGAGATGCAAGGTAGGCGTTCCCGTCTTAAAAAATGACTCCCAGGCATGTGCGTGGTATTTATACTCCTGGGCAAAAATCACGCCCAGGAGTGGGCGGGGCAAAAAACCCCGCATTTGCGCCTCTTTTTAGGGCCTGGGTCAGGGCAGGCGTTAAGGGACCTGTGGGCTCAGAATGAGCCCAGAGGTGCCCTCCCCTGCCCCCAGGGACACCCCCTGCCACCCTTGCCCACCCCACGAGGACACCCAAGGATGGAGGGACCCATCCCTGGGAAGAAAAGGTAAGTTGTGGTAAGTATTTTTTTTAAAACAAATTGTGGCATAGGGGGGCCTGATTTGTGCCCCCCTACATGCCACTATGCCCAATGAGCATGCCCAGGGGACAGAAGTCCCCTGGGCATGGCCATTGGGCAAGGGGGCATGACTCCTGTCTTTGCTAAGACAGGAGTCATGTTAATGGCGTCTGGGCGCCCAAAAAAATGGCGCAAATCGGTTTAAGACGATTTTTTTGCCTCAGCCTGACTTGCCCCATTTTGGGACGCCCAAACGCCATTTTTCCCTACGCCGGCGCTGCCTGGTGTACGTCGTTTCTTTTCACGCACACCTGGCAGCGCCGGTCGGCTAACGCCATTCAATAAATACGGCGCCCGCATGGCGCTTCAGAATGGCGTTAGCCGGCGTGAATTTTTTTGCCACAAAACTGCGTTAGCGCAGTTTTGCGTCAAAAAGTATAAATATGGCCCATAGTCTTATACCTTGCCTCAGTATGGTTCAGCAAGCTGTGACAGTCTTTGTCAATAGAACACCAGTTCGGTCAGCAAGACATCAGGATTCAGCATCAAAGAATAGAGCTAAACTCTCAGGACAGTTAAGAAGAAAATCGCGAATGGCCTCACTCTTCCCGGTGCAGTCTGGCTAAGTTAGATTTCCTAAAACTACTTCCCATGTGCTTGTTGGTCAAAGAATTGCATGTTCACACTTAGTCCAATGAAAATAAAATCCCAAATCTAAAGTTTTACTGCTACACGGTTCACATGTCGATGGTTAGCTCCACTTCTCCCCTCTGGTTATTTGGCTTGTCAGGTATCATGTCAGCTTATACTCTAGTCAGTGCATCCATTGACTTCTCCGGGAAAGTCAGTCTTACACATACTATGATATACAATGTTTCTATAGCTAGTACAGCATCTTCTAGCAAGCAGTTTCTCATGAGAACGAACTTCAGCTACGAGCACATGGTCAGTACAGAGGAAAACCACTATTTAATTCTCTAAGTAGCAAATTTAAAAAACGCCTAAGAAAATGCAGTTTGACATGAGGCCATGCAGCTAGGCCAAGACCTCGCTAAGGTAGGGCCTATGATTAATAAAGCTAATACATAATGCATAGCCCTTAATATGACATATTACTACATTAATCAAATCTAAGCTCAACATTTTACATTAATAAGCCATTAATAAGTACACTTCGTGAATATTGACGGCCACTCAAGTAGGCGCAACTTCTAATGCGTGCATTGTTTTCTCTAAGTTAATACATTTTCTACATAAATTCAACACTCAAAATACATGAATAATCATTAGTAAAATTCAGCATTAACAATCCCTCCTCTCATGACTAAATGTGTCATCACAATAAATCTTTCCACACAAATTTTTGCTTCAGCTTAAATTTATCATCTCTATCCCTTTAAATCTTTGTTCCCTTTTTGAATTTTCCCTAAATACATTTTCTCTTTTCATTTCTTACCTCCTCTAATTATTTTCATTTTCTTCAATTTTATAATTCTGCACAATTTACATATTCCCCATGCTCCAATTATGCAACTCACAATAATCAATATCCCTTGTATTATTTTCAATAACATGCCTTTCCCAATGTTGCTGAGCCAATTTCCCACTGAAACAAATCCTTTGCCAACTTTCTCCCAACCACCTGCTTCCTTCACCTCTTTCAAATCAGCACTCTCCTTAATCAGATTAGTAAGTAAGCTTCTCATTTCTTTACTTTTATCAGGAATATACAAGCAGCGATGCCTCAAATAAATCATTTTGATAACTCTGCCATCCTTTGCTAAAAGAATGTCTAACGCAAAGAGGTTCTGAAGAGTCAGTGATCTAACCGCAGCAATTTCTGTATCCATTAGGCTCATGGCTCTTGAAAAATTTGTTAGCATGTTATCCACAATAGTTGACAACTGTCCAATATTTATAGAATTCAGAACAACTCCTACTGAAGGAACCATTGCCCCAAATATATCTCCTACTATATCAGAAGGAGACTTTCTCCTTTCTCTACTGTGATGTAACTCAGTCAATTTCAGTAATCTTTTCAAGTCATCAAGTTGAAATATCTTTGGGAATACTATCCCCAAGTAACATGTGCCAAACTATCCTCTCGAAGACGGTTATAAGCATTAGGTCCACAAATTTAATATATACCAGGAATCGCTGGATCCTGTCCATTCAACATAAATATTCATTTACTCTGGAACAAAAACACATGCCTACCTTCACTCGTTCCCACAAACAACGTGTCAGTGTGATACTTTGGTCTATACACACAGAGCTTCCCTACGTGTTGCGCATCTAAAGCTAATTTCCCATGCGTTTTTATTTCACTAAAAGCAGAATCATTTTTAAAAGTGCTTTCCTCTAAATCCTTTTCTAACTTCTCCTTTAATGCCTTTCTCCTGTCATCTGTCTGATCTAAAAAGCTCTTTTCTAATGGAGTAAGGAAGCATGTCAGATCATTCTTGTGCACATATGCCATCCCAAAAGTTAATGTAGGCTCAAAGAAACCCCTTATTAATACTATGTCACTGTCCTTAGCTATTCTACTCAGATATCTAATTATGGGGACAAACGAAAACACAACATTGTGATTTGAATAGAAATATTGAATTTGATCCTGGGTATAGAATCTTGTCAGTAACAGACTGTAGGAAAGTACCATCTTGCCTGGCATGTTACCCCCATATTTCACTGTATATATGTTGTTTTAGTGTATGTGTCACTGGGACCCTGCCAGCCAGGGCCCCAGTGCTCATAAGTGTGCCCTGTATGTGTTCCCTGTGTGATGACTAACTGTCTCACTGAGGCTCTGCTAACCAGAACCTCAGTGGTTATGCTCTCTCTGCTTTCCAAATTGTCACTAACAGACTAGTGACCAATTTCACCAATTCACATTGGCATACTGGAACACCCTTATAATTCCCTAGTTTATGGTACTAAGGTACCCAGGGTATTGGGGTTCCAGGAGATCCCTATGGGCTGCAGCATTTCTTTTGCCACCCATAGGGAGCTCTGACAATTCTTACACAGGCCTGCCACTGCAGACTGAGTGAAATAACGTCCACGTTATTTCACAGCCATTTACCATTGCACTTAAGTAACTTATAAGTCACCTATATGTCTAACCTTCACCTGGTGAAGGTTGGGTGCTAAGTTACTTAGTGTGTGAGCACCCTGGCACTAGCCAATGTGCCCCCACATCGTTCAGGGCAAATTCCCCGGACTTTGCGAGTGCGGGGACACCATTTCATGCGTGCACTATACATAGGTCACTACCTATGTATAGCGTCACAATGGTAACTCCGAACATGGCCGTGTAACATGTCTAAGATCATGGAATTGTCACCCCAATGCCATTCTGGCATTGGGGAGACAATTCCATGATCCCCCGAGTCTCTAGCACAGACCCGAGTACTGCCAAACTACCTTTCCAGGGGTTTCACTGCAGCTGCTGCTGCTGCCAACCCCTCAGACAGGTTTCTGCCCCCCTGGGGTCCAGCCAGGCTTGGCCCAGGAAGGCAGAACAAAGGACTTCCTCAGAGAGAGGGTGTTACACCCTCTCCCTTTGGAAAAAGGTGTCAGGGCTGGGGAGGAGTAGCCTCCCCCAACCTCTGGAAATGCTTTGATGGGCACAGATGGTGCCCATCTCTGCATAAGCCAGTCTACACCGGTTCAGGGATCCCCCAGCCCTGCTCTGGCGTGAAACTGGACAAAGGAAAGGGGAGTGACTACTCCCCTGACCTGCACCTCCCAGGGGAGGTGCCCAGAGCTCCTCCAGTGTGCTCCAGACCTCTGCCATCTTGGAAACAGAGGTGCTGCTGGCACACTGGACTGCTCTGAGTGGTCAGTGCCAGCAGGTGATGTCAGAGACTACTTCTGATACGCTCTTACCTGTGTTGCTAGCCTATCCTCCTTCCTAGGTAGCCAAACCTCCTTTTCTGGCTATTTAGGGTCTCTGCTTTGGGGAATTCTTTAGATAACGAATGCAAGAGCTCATCAGAGTTCCTCTGCATCTCTCTCTTCACCTTCTGCCAAAGGATCGACCGCTGACTGCTCAGGACGCCTGCAAAACCGCAACAAAGTAGCAAAGACGACTACTGCAACCTTGTATCGCTGATCCTGCCGCTTTCTCACCTGTTTCCTGGTGGTGCATGCTCTGGGAGTAGCCTGCCTCCTTTCTGCACCAGGAGCTCTGAAGAAATCTCCTGTGGGATGACAGAATCCTCCCCCTGCAACCGCAGGCAACAAAAGACTGCATCACCGGTCCTCTGGGTTCCCTCTCAGCACGACGAGCGTGGTCCCTGGAACTCAGCAACTCTGTCCAAGTGACTTGCACAGTCCAGTGACTCTTCAGTCCAAGTTTGGTGGAGGTAAGTCCTTGCCTCCCCACGCTAGACTGCATTGCTGGGTACCGCATGATTTGCAGCTGCTCCGGCTCCTGTGCACTCTTCCAGGATTTCCTTCATGCACAGCCAAGCCTGGGTCCCCAAAACTCTAACCTGCAGTGCACAACCTCCTGAGTTGTCCTACGGTGTTGTGGGACTCCCTTTTGTGTCTTCGGGTGAGCTCCGGTTCACTCCTCTTCCAAGTGCCGTTCCGGTAATTCTGCGGGTGCTGTCTGCTTCTGTGAGGGCCATCTGACTTGCTGGGCTCCCCCTCTGTCTCCTCATCCAAGTGGTGACATCCTGGTCCCTCCCGGGCCACAGCAGCATCCAAAAACCCTAACCGCGACCCTTGCAGCTAGCAAGGCTTGTTTGCTGTCTTTCTGCGTGGGAATACCTCTGCAAGCTTCTTCACAACGTGGGACATCCATCATCCAAAGGGGAAGTTTCTAGCCCTCTTCGTTCTTGCAGAATCCACAGCTTCTACTATCTGGTGGCAGCTTCTTTGCACCCTCAGCTGGCATTTCCTGGGCATCTGCCCACTCTCGACTTGGTCGCGACTCTTGGACTTGGTCCCCTTGTTCCACAGGTACTCTCATCCGGAAATCCACTTTGGTTGCATTGCTGGTGTTGGTCTTCCTTGCAGATTTCCCCTATCACGACTTCTGTGCTCTCTGGGGAATATAGGTGCCCTTTACACCTACTTTTCAGGGTCTTGGGGTGGGCTATTTTTCTAACCTCACTGTTTTCTTACAACCCCAGCGACCCTCTACAATCTCACATAGGTTTGGGGTCCATTCGTGGTTCGCATTCCACTCTTGGAGTATATGGTTTGTGTTGCCCCTATACCTATGGGCTCCTATTGCAATCTACTGTAACTTTACATTGCTTGCATTACTTCCTTTTGCTATTACTGCATATTTTTGGTATTGTGTACATATATCTTGTGTATATTTGGCATCCTCATACTGAGGGTACTCACTGAGATACTTTTGGCATATTGTCATAAAAATAAAGTACCTTTATTTTTAGTATATCTGTGTATTGTGTTTTCTTATGATATTGTGCATATGACACCAGTGGTATAGTAGGAGCTTTGCATGTCTCCTAGTTCAGCCTAAGCTCTGCTATAGCTACCTTCTATCAGTCTAAGCTGCTAGAAACACCTCTTCTACACTAATAAGGGATAACTTGACCTGGTACAGAGTGTAAGTACCCCTTGGTACCCACTACAAGCCAGGCCAGCCTCCTACATTGGTTGTGCAGCGGTGGGATAAGTACTTGCAACTACTTACCACTTTGTCATTGTGTACTTTTCATAAGAGAATAATATACAAAACAAGTTCAGTGTATGTACACCTAACCAAAAAGTTTTGCTTTTCTTCTCTTACACTATCTGCTAAGTGCTGAAAAGTACTCCTAAACTTTCAAAAAGTTTCAAAAAAGTTGAAAACGTTTTTGTTCTGTTTCCTTAAAAAGTCCTAATACTCTTTCTCTATTTTATCTGTCCCTAAACCTTTTCTATCATGTCTGATGTAGCAACTGCTCTTAATCTGGTCAGCTCAGCTTATGACCACCTTAACTGGAAGGGTTTGAGGAGTCTTTGTATTGATAGAGGTTTAGGGGTGGGAAAGAACCCCTCTAGAGAATTATTGTCTAACATGCTTATTGAAAATGATAAGGCCTTAGCTGGTACTTCAATTGAGAAGTTAGGAGATGGCTCACACTCTGACTCAGGGGAGCCCCCAGTAAGAGTGTTAGAGGGTGCCCTTCCTAACCTGCCCCTTAGCAGACCACCTAGCATAGCTGGCAGTAATGTAAGCTCACATCACAGTAGGGATGATTTTATTCCTGCAGGCCAGGTTGCTAGGGTGCCAACTGTTAGGGACAGGTCTCCCTCTGTTCATTCACATCATTCTTCTGTGCCAAAGAATTCCCAACCCACCCACCCTTATGACAGACTGTTAGAAAGGGAACTCAATAGATTGAGAGTGGAAGAGTCCAGGCTGAAGCTTAAACAGCAACAGCTGGCTCTAGACAGGGAATCTCTAGACTTAGAAAAAGAGAGACAGAGGTTGGGGTTTGGACCCCATTGTGGCAGCAACAGTATTCCAGATAGTAATCCTGTGAAAGAGCATGATTCTAGGAATCTGCATAAGATAGTTCCCATTTACAAGGAGGGGGATGACATTAACAAGTGGTTTGCTGCACTTGAGAGGGCCTGTATGGTTCAGGGGGTCCCTCAAAGGCAGTGGGATACTATCCTGTGGTTATCTTTCAGTGGAAAGGGTAGGGATAGGCTCCTTACTGTAAAGGAAAGTGATGCCAATAATTTTACAGTTTTGAAGAATGCACTCTTGGATGGATTTGGCTTAACCACTGAACAATACAGGATTACGTTCAGAGAAACCAGAAAAGAGTCCTCACAAGACTGGGTAGACTTTGTTGACTATTCAGTGAAGGCCTTGGAGGGGTGGTTACATGGCAGTAAAGTTTCTGACTATGAAAGCCTGTATAATCTGATCCTGAGAGAGCATATTCTGAATAACTATGTGTCTGATTTGTTACACCAATACCTAGTGGACTCAGATCTGACCTCTCCCCAAGAATTGGGAAAGAAGGCAGACAAATGGGTCAGAACAAAAGTTCATACAGGGGGTGACAAGGATGGCAAGAAGAAGGATGGTAAGTCTTCAGACAAGGGTGGGGACAAATCTAAAAATGAGTCTTCATCAGGCCCACAAAAACACTCTGGTGGGGGTGGTGGGTCCAAATCCTCTTCTAATCAAGTAAGGACCCATGGTGCTATTTATGTAAAGTAAAAGGCCATTGGACAACTGATGCCAGTTGTCCAAAGAAAAGCACCAAACCTCCCACTACCACAACCCCTACTGCAACCTCTAGTGCCCCTAGTGATAGCAGTGGTGGTGGGAGCAAACCTACTAATAGCCAATCCAAGGGAGTAGCTGGGCTCACTTTTGGTAATTTAGTTGGGGTTGGTCTTGTTAGGGAGACCACAGAGGCTGTGTTAGTCTCTGAAGGTGCCATTGATTTGGCCACCTTGGTTGCATGTCCCTTTAATATGGATAAGTACAAGCAACTTCTCCTAATCAATGGTGTTGAGGTTAAGGCCTACAGGGACACAGGTGCAAGTGTTACCATGGTAAAAGAGAAACTGGTACACCCTGAACAACAGCTACTTGGTCACCAGTACCAAGTGACAGACGCTCATAACAACACTCTTAGCCACCCCATGGCTGTTGTGAATCTCAACTGGGGGGGTTTACTGGACCAAAGAAAGTTGTGGTTGCCTCAGATTTACCTGTAGACTGTATATTAGGGAATGATTTAGAGACATCAGCTTGGGCAGAAGTGGAGTTGGAGGCTCATGCAGCAATGCTGGGCATTCCTGGGCATATGTTTGCTTTGTCAAGGGCTCAGGCCAAAAAGCAAAAAGGACAGGGTGACTTGGATCCTGGAACAATGGACCAAGTGCTCCCTAAAGCTAGGGTTAGTAAGGGTAAATCCCTACCCACCATCCCTTCCTCTACTGATGATTCTACTTCTGAGGAAGAAGAATTTCCCCCCTGTGCAGAACCTTCATCAGAGGAGCTGGAAGCAGACACTGCTGAGCTTTTGGGTGGAGGGGGGCCTGCCAGGGAGGAGCTGAGTGTGGCACATCAAACCTGTCCCACATTAGAGGGTCTAAGACAGCAAGCTGTCAAAAGCAAAATGGGGATGTCAATGACTCACATAGAGTTTACTGGGAGGACAACCTCTTGTATACAGAGGCAAGGGACCCAAAACCTGGAGCAGCCAGGAGATTGGTCATTCCCCTGCAATACAGAGAGTTCCTCCTAACTCTGGCACACGACATTCCCTTGGCTGGACATTTGGGTCAGATTAAAACATGGGAAAGGCTTATCCCCCTGTTTCACTGGCCTAGGATGTCAGAGGACACAAAGGATTTTTGTAAGTCCTGCGTGACCTGCCAAGCCAGTGGCAAGACTGGTGCCACTCCAAAGGCTCCCCTTATTCCACTGCCTGTGGTTGGGGTTCCCTTTGAAAGGGTAGGGGTTGACATAGTTGGCCCCCTTGACCCTCCTACTGCTTCAGGCAATAGGTCTATCTTGGTGGTAGTGGACCATGCCACAAGACATCCTGAAGCAATTCCTCTAAGGACCACTACAGCACCTGCAGTGGCAAAAGCCCTCCTGGGAATCTTTTCCAGGGTGGGTTTCCCAAAAGAGGTGGTATCAGACAGGGGTAGCAACTTTATGTCTGCATACTTGAAGGCCATGTGGAAGGAATGTGGTGTAACATACAAATTCACCACACCTTATCATCAACAAACAAATGGACTGGTAGAGAGGTTTAATAAAACTCTCAAAGGAATGATAATGGGACTCCCTGAAAAACTCAGGAGGAGATCGGATGTCCTGTTACCTTGCCTCCTTTTTGCTTACAGGGAGGTACCCCAGAAAGGAGTGGGCTTCAGCCCCTTTGAACTCCTATTTGGACACCCTGTAAGAGGTTCCCTAACACTTGTGAAGGAGGGTTGGGAACAACCTTTAAAAGCTCCTAAGCAGGACATAGTGGACTATGTACTCGGCCTAAGATCCAGAATGGCTGAGTACATGAAAAAGGCCAGTACAAACCTTCAGGCCAGCCAAGAGCTCCAAAAGCAATGGCGTGACCAGAAGGCTGTTCTGATTCAGTACCAACCAGGACAGAAGGTGTGGGTCTTGGAGCCTGTGGCCCCAAGAGCACTCCAAGACAAATGGAGAGGACCCCACATCATTGTTGAAAAGAAGGGAGAAGTCACCTACTTAGTTGACTTGGGCACTGCCAGGAGTCCCCTTAGGGTGGTCCATGTCAATCGCCTAAAACCCTACTATGACAGGGCTGATCTCACCCTGCTCATGGCAACAGATGAAGGACAGGAAGAAGAGAGTGACCGTCTCCCTGATCTCTTCTCTTCCACAGAACAAGATGCTCTAGTGGAAGGTGTAGTTTTGGCAGACTGTCTTACTGCTGAACAGAAAGACAACTGCATAAATCTCCTCGGTCAGTTTTCTGAACTCTTTTCTACTGTGCCAGGCACCACTTCTTGGTGTGAGCACACTATAGATACTGGAGACAGCTTGCCTGTCAAAAGTAAGATCTATAGGCAGCCTGACCATGTCAGGGACTGCATAAAACAAGAGGTTCAGAAAATGCTTGAACTGGGAGTAGTTGAACATTCTGAAAGCCCATGGGCCTCTCCTGTGGTGCTTGTACCAAAGCCTCACTCCAAGGATGGAAAAAGGGAAATGAGGTTTTTTGTAGATTACAGAGGTCTCAACCAGGTAACTAAAACTGATGCTCACCCTATACCCAGGGCAGATGAGCTAATAGATACACTGGCATCTGCCAAGTATATAAGCACCTTTGATTTGACTGCAGGGTATTGGCAGATCAAGTTATCAGAGGATGCTAAAGCAAAAACTGCTTTTTCGACTATTGGAGGGCACTACCAATTCACAGTAATGCCTTTGGTTTGAAAAATGCACCTGCCACTTTTCAGAGGTTGTTGAATACAGTCCTGCAGGGGTTGGAGGCTTTTAGTGCAGCATATCTAGGTGATATAGCTGTCTTTAGTTCCACCTTGGATGATCACCTGGTCCACCTGTGGAAAGTTTTGGAGGCCCTGCAAAAGGCAGGCCTCACTATCAAGGCTTCAAAGTGCCAGATAGGGCAGGGGAAAGTGGTTTATCTGGGACACCTGGTAGGTGGAGAACAGATTGCACCACTTCAGGGGAAAATCTAAACTATCATAGATTGGGTTCCCCCTACAACTCAGACCCAGGTGAGAGCCTTCTTAGGCCTCACTGGGTATTACAGGAGGTTCATTAAGAACTATGGCTCCATTGCAGCTCCACTTAATGACCTCACCTCCAAGAAAATGTCTAAAAAGGTATTGTGGACAGCTAGCTGTCAGAAAGCTTTTGAGGAGCTGAAACAGGCCATGTGCGCTGCACCTGTCCTAAAAAGCCCATGTTACTCCAAGAAATTCATTGTTCAAACTGATGCATCTGAATTAGAGGTAGGGGCAGTCTTATCACAACTCAATTCTGAGGGCCAGGATCAACCTGTTGCTTTTATCAGCAGGAGGTTGACCCCTAGAGAAAAGCGTTGGTCTGCCATAGGGAGGGAGGCCTTTGCTGTGGTCTGGGCACTGAAGAAGTTGAGGCCATGCCAGTTTGGCACTCACTTCATTGTTCAGACAGACCACAAACCTCTACTTTGGCTAAAACAAATGAAAGGGGAAAGTCCTAAATTGTTGAGGTGGTCCATATCTCTACAGGGAATGGACTATACAGTGGAACATAGACCTGGGAGTACCCACTCCAATGCAGATGGACTCTCCAGATATTTCCACTTAGACAATGAAGACTCATCAGGTCATGGTTGTTCTTATTGTCCTTCGTTTGGGGGGGTTGTGTAGGAAAGTACCATCTTGCCTGGCATGTTACCCCCATATTTCACTGTATATATGTTGTTTTAGTGTATGTGTCACTGGGACCCTGCCAGCCAGGGCCCCAGTGCTCATAAGTGTGACCTGTATGTGTTCCCTGTGTGATGACTAACTGTCTCACTGAGGCTCTGCTAACCAGAACCTCAGTGGTTATGCTCTCTCTGCTTTCCAAATTGTCACTAACAGACTAGTGACCAATTTCACCAATTCACATTGTCATACTGGAACACCCTTATAATTCCCTAGTATATGGTACTAAGGTACCCAGGGTATTGGGGTTCCAGGAGATCCCTATGAGCTACAGCATTTCTTTTGCCACCCATAGGGAACTCTGACAATTCTTACACAGGCCTGCCACTGCAGCCTGAGTGAAATAACGTCCATGTTATTTCACAGCCATTTACCACTGCACTTAAGTAACTTATAAGTCACCTATATGTCTAACCTTCACCTGGTGAAGGTTGGGTGCTAAGTTACTTAGTGTGTGAGCACCCTGGCACTAGCCAAGGTGCTCCCACATCGTTCAGGGCAAATTCCCTGGACTTTGTGAGTGCGGGGACACCATTTCACACGTGCACTATACATAGGTCACTACCTATGTATAGCGTCACAATGGTAACTCCGAACATGGCCATGTAACATGTCTAAGATCATGGAATTGTCACCCCAATGCCATTCTGGCATTGGGGAGACATTTCCATGATCCCCCGAGTCTCTAGCACAGACCTGGGTACTGCCAAACTACCTTTCCAGGGGTTTCACTGCAGCTGCTGCAAACCCCTCAGACAGGTTTCTGCCCTCCTGGGGGCCAGCCAGGCTTGGCCCAGGAAGGCAGAACAAAGGACTTCCTCAGAGAGAGGGTGTTGCACCCTCTCCCTTTGGAAAAGGTGTCAGGGCTGGGGAGGAGTAGCCTCCCCCAGCCTCTGGAAATGCTTTGATGGGCACAGATGGTGCCCATCTCTGCATAAGCCAGTCTACACTGGTTCAGGGATCCCCCAGCCCTGCTCTGGCGCGAAACTGGACAAAGGAAAGGGGAGTGACCACTCCCCTGACCTGCACCTCCCAGGGGAGGTGCCCAGAGCTCCTCCAGTGTGCTCCAGACCTCTGCCATCTTGGAAACAGAGGTGCTGCTGGCACACTGGACTGCTCTGAGTGGCCAGTGCCAGCAGGTGACGTCAGAGACTCCTTCTGATAGGCTCTTACCTGTGTTGCTAGCCTATCCTCCTTCCTAGGTAGCCAAACCTCCTTTTCTGGCTATTTAGGGTCTCTGCTTTGGGGAATTCTTTAGATAACGAATGCAAGAGCTCATCAGAGTTCCTCTGCATCTCTCTCTCCACCTTCTGCCAAAGGATCGACCGCTGACTGCTCAGGACGCCTGCAAAACCGCAACAAAGTAGCAAAGACGACTACTGCAACCTTGTATCGCTGATCCTGCCCTCTTTCTCGCCTGTTTCCTGGTGGTGCATGCTCTGGGGGTAGCCTTCCTCCTTTCTGCACCAGGAGCTCTGAAGAAATCTCCCGTTGGACGACGGAATCCTCCCCCTGCAACCGCAGGCAACAAAAGACTACATCACCGGTCCTCTGGGTCCCCTCTCAGCACGACGAGCGTGGTCCCTGGAACTCAGCAACTCAGTCCAAGTGACTCGCACAGTCCAGTGACTATTCAGTCCAAGTTTGGTGAAGGTAAGTCCTACCTCCCCACGCTAGACTGCATTGCTGGGTACCGCGTGATTTGCAGCTGCTCCGGCTCCTGTGCACTCTTCCAGGATTTCCTTTGTGCACAGCCAAGCCTGGGTCCCGACACTCTAACCTGCAGTGCACAACCTCCTGAGTTGTTGTGGGACTCCCTTTTGTGTCTTCGGGTGAGCTCCGGTTCACTCCTCTCCCAAGTGCCGTTCCGGTACTTCTGCGGGTGCTGTCTGCTTCTGTGAGGGCCATCTGACTTGCTGGGCTCCCCCTCTGTCTCCTCATCCAAGTGGCAACATCTTGGTCCCTCCCGGGCCACAGCAGCATCCAAAAACCCTAACTGCGACCCTTGCAGCTAGCAAGGCTTGTTTGTGGTCTTTCTGCGTGTAAGCTTCTTCACAACGTGGGACATCCATCCTCCAAAGGGGAAGTTTCTAGCCCTCTTCGTTCTTGCAGAATCCACAGCTTCTACCATCCGGTGGCAGCTTCTTTGCACCCTCAGCAGGCATTTCCTGGGCATCTGCCCACTCTCGACTTTGTCGCGACTCTTGGACTTGGTCCCCTTGCGCCACAGGTACTCTCATCCGGAAATCCACTTTGGTTGCATTGCTGGTGTTGGTCTTCCTTGCAGAATTCCCCTATCACGACTTCTGTGCTCTCTGGGGAATATAGGTGCCCTTTACACCTACTTTTCAGGGTCTTGGGGTGGGCTATTTTTCTAACCCTCCCTGTTTTCTTACCCTCTACAAGCTCACATAGGTTTGGGGTCCATTTGTGGTTCGCATTCCACTTTTGGAGTATATGGTTTGTGTTGCCCCTATACCTATGTGCTCCTATTGCAATCTACTGTAACTTTACATTGCTTGCATTACTTCCTTTTGCTATTACTGCATATTTTTGGTATTGTGTACATATATCTTGTGTATATTTGGCATCCTCATACTGAGGGTACTCACTGAGATACTTTTGGCATATTGTCATAAAAATAAAGTACCTTTATTTTTAGTATATCTGTGTATTGTGTTTTCTTATGATATTGTCCATATGACACCAGTGGTATAGTAGGAGCTTTGCATGTCTCCTAGTTTAGCCTAAGCTGCTCTGCTATAGCTACCTTCTATCAGCCTAAGCTGCTAGAAACACCTCTTCTACACTAATAAGGGATAACTGGACCTGGTACAGAGTGTAAGTACCCCTTGGTACCCACTACAAGACAGGCCAGCCTCCTACACAGACTACAACTTATCCCATAGGTAAGAGGTAAACTATGATAGGTAACTCCTTTCTCAACTAATGAAGGAATCTGCATACACACAAAACAATCCCTCTCATCTATCGTTTCAACATACTCAATAACTGATACGCTTGTCTACGTGCAGATACTTCTCATCCAACCTAAACCTCTCTATCGCTGTTAATGAAGTAGTTTTCGCTAAAGCTGAAGTATGTTTGGCTTTACTCTTGTCAAGAACAGTCATACCCACAATCAATATCACACACAATACCACACATACAATTGCCAAACCAATATTCATGTATTGACAGCACCTTCTCTTCCTACCATGCTGGCCAATGTTACTCATGATCTGTAAAGAATCAGAAAGCAGAAGAGACATTTAGCAATTATGCAGCAAAAATCAAAAACAAAAAATCTACTTTCAACAGTTATTTACAGCTCTCAGTCTCACTTCCAGTATCCTATGTCAAAATCGGTTTAGCAGCTTGTCAAATCAGGTTGTCAAAATCTTTTCCAGTTACTTTCAACAGTCCTTCTCTTTGTGCCTTTTCTCAATTTGAAATTTCAACAGTTTAGTTCAGTGATTTCCTTCAAGTGCCAAAATATTGAAATGGAATGTCTTGATCAAAACAAAATGACAACAATTCTCTTTGCCATTCACTTGTCATTGTTGACGCCCATTCAAGACTTGCGTCCCTTCGACCTCCTATTTTGTTTCTTTTCAACTTTCGATCTCCATTCAATTCTCTTTCACTTAGGTCATCCCTTCTAATCATATCTAGTTCTTCCTCAATTGTTGTCACATCAACTTCTTCTTTTCTCTTTGCTTGTGGCTCTGGCCACTTACCTCCTTTCAGTGGCCCTTTAGTCAATGCACTTTTCAGTGTTGACCTCAAAACTTCTTGCTCTGGAGGATTTTCTCTTGACGGACCTGCAACTTGGTCAGGAGGAGTCAGACCACATTGGCTTTGATCCGCCCTCAACTCCTTCCCACTTGAGGTCTGACGTTTGCTCTGTTTGTCTCTCAAAATCTTCTACTTCTGGGATAGCCCTCCTCTGACTAGACTATTGTGCTACCTTAATCGATATTGGCTCACTATCGCTCTCTTGGAGGTCTTCCCTTTCGTCTCTCACAGGAGTGACTGAACCATTCTCAACTCTCTCAAATCCTGTCTCAGCTCCTCTTTCTTCTCCTTTTGGCTCTGAGGTCTGTCTGGTCATTGTTGGTACTCTCATCAACCCCTCTTCATTGTCCAAGGGACATGCCACCTTTCTCGTATGGCTTGCGTGTATCCAGTTCGGAACTCCTGCACACTTCACAGCTGTGGTAGTGATCAGCACTACTGGGAAAGGCCCTTGCCACCGAGGTTTCAAACATGTCTTCCTCACATGTTTTCAGACCACAACCCAGTCACCTGCTCTCAGGTTGTATCCTTGCTCTTGGGACGGTTGCAGCGTGCTCGCATCCACCTGCTGGGAGAAAGCTAACTACGTAAGCCAGGCCTTTGCAGTAGTCCAACACCATATTATCTGTTATGTTCACAAGAGCATTTGCAGGAACCACTGGCAACCTCATTGCTCTGCCCATGAGGATTGCGTGCAGTGACAATCCTGTTTTCCTGTCGGGTGTGTTTCTCATTGTAATCGGAACTCACAGGAGTGTGTCTGGCAAATTCAAATTCATGGACGCGCACATTTTTGCCATCCTTGATTTCAAGGTACCATTCATATGTTCCACTAGACCTGATGTTTCAGGGCGGTAACTACAATGCAACTTCTGCTCAATGTTTAAGGCTGCACATAGTAATTTAATTACTTCATTGTTGAAGTGACTTCCTCTATCTGATTCTAAAGAGATCGGAAACCAAAAACATAGTGGGGGTCATTCTGACCCTGGCGGTCTTTGACCGCCAGGGCGCAGAATGACGGAAGCACCGCCAACAGGCTGGCGGTGCTTCCAAGCCCATTCTGACCGCGGCGGTAAAGCCGCGGTCAGAAAACCGGGGCCGGCGGTTTCCCGCCGTTTTTGCCCCGGCTGGGCGAATCCGCCAGGGCAGCACTGCCCTGGGGATTCTGACCCCCTTACCACCAGCCTGTTTCTTTTTCACCGCCAGGAAGAGGCTGGCGGTAAGGGGTGTCCTGGGGCCCCTGGGGGCCCCTGCACTGCCCATGCCACTGGCATGGGCAGTGCAGGGGTCCCCTAACAGGGCCCCGGCCAGCTTTTCACTGTCTGCCTAGCAGACAGTGAAAAGCGCGACGGGTGCAACTGCACCCGTCGCACGGCCGCAACACCGCCGACTCCATTCGGAGCCGGCTTTTGTATTGCGGCCTCATTCCCGCTGGGCGGCGGGCGCTAACTTGGTTAGCGCCCGCCGGCCCAGCGGGAATGTTGGAATGCCGGCAGCGGTCTTTTGGCCGCATGGCGGCCGATTGGCGGTTCCCGCCTGGCGGGCGGCTACTGCCGCCCGCCAAAGTTGGAATGACCGCCAGTATCATTTCCCTAAGCAGTAGTTTTGCTACCGTGAGGCTGTCATTTCTCCATGCAGGGTACGCTTCAATCCAATGACTAAAGATGCAGACAATCACCAACACATATCATCAATCCTCCACTCACAGGCATCTCAATAAAATCCATTTGTATTCTGCTGAATGGACCTCCTGCTCTTCCAATGTGGCTCAAATCAACCACGGTCCCTTATCCAATGTTCTTTTGTTGACAAACGATGCAATGATGGCAAACTGCTTCAGTAACTTGTCTAAACCTCGGATTGAACCAATTCTGCTTGAACAATCAAATCATTGCATCCTTCCCAACATGTGCCTGACCATGATAATACCTAGCCATTTGAGACAACAAACTGTTCGGTAAGAGCAATTGACTATCTTCTGAAACCCACAAATGATCCTGTTGCTGTACACATTTCGTTTTACTCCATGATCCTTTTTCCTCCCTGTCAACATTATTTTGCAGTGTTTTCAATTCTTCCAATGTATCTATCACATGCAATGCATAATCTGGACATGTTTCATCTTCTTCGAGTAACAATTCTCACTTATCCTTGAATGATAAACAGTTCAATGTGCAACACCTTGCGACTTGATCTGCATATCCATTTCCCATTGACACAAAATCTTGCAATTTCAGATGTGCACTGCATTTCACCACGGCAATCTTTTCAGGCAGCTGGATAGCTTGCAACAAATCTCAAATTCTCTCACCATTTCTCACTGGTGAACCAGGAGAGGTCATGAAATCTCCCTGTGACAACAATTGGCCAAAGTCATGGACTATTCAAAATCCATACTGGCTATCCGCATAGATGGTAACGTTAAGCTGAGCAGAAACATGGCACACTCTAGTAAGGGCTACCAGTTCCGCTACTTAGGCATAATATACTCCTCGAAGCCAGGACGTTTCCAGTATACCAGCAATTGTGCACACTGCATATCTTGCTCACAGTACTCCTGTATTGTCTCTTAGACAGGAACCATCAGCAAAGATAATTTGGTCATTTTCTTCCAATCGGGTGTCTCTAATATCAGGTCTCGGTTCGTGCACTGATCAGTTACTTCAATACAATCATGCTCAATTTCTTCCAACTTTTTAATTACAACATTTTCATTCTGAAGTTAGGTTGCTGGGTTAAGCACTGTACATCTTTTCAATGACCCATTTGGTGACCCTAGAATGTTCGTCTCATAACATGTCAATCTTGTACCTGTCAGGTACTGGGTTGTGGTTCTGGTAAGTGAAACTTCAACTGAGTGAGGGACCATAACTGTCAGGGGATGTCTCATCACAATACCTTCACACTGTGTGAGGCTCTGTCTAACCACTGCAACTGCACGCAAACAGCCTGGTAAAGCTGCTGCGAGTGGGTCCAAAGTAGCTGAAAAGTATGCTACTGGGCGGTTCACACCTCCATGGACCTGCGTCAAAACAGACAAAGAACATGCATCACACTCATGACAAAACAACGTGAAGGACTTAGGGGCATATTTATACTCCATTTGCGCTAAATTTGAGTCATTTTTGTTCACAAATTTGGCGCAAAACTAACTCTATATTTATATTTTTATGTTAGACACATCTAACATCAAAAGTTTGGAGTTTGCACCATTTTTTAGATGTGTGAATCTACCTTGTATCAATGAGATGCAAGGTAGGTGTTCCTATAAAAAAAAGGGTGCTAACCCTATAGCCCCATATTTATCCCTCCATGCTAAAATGATGCACGGGTGGGAGGAGGGGCTAAATAATGATGCAAAGCTTGCTTTGCAACATTAATGCCTGGGTCAGTCCAGGTGTTAGGGGACCTGTGGACCCATTTCCATGGTTAAACACCATGGAATTGGTCCGCAGGTGCTCTCCCCAAGCACCAGGAACACCCCCAAGACCACCAGAGGGACACCGGAGGATGGGGGACCCAATCCCAGGTACGTAGGGTAAGTATAGGTAAGTATTCCTTTTTTAAAATTAAAGTGCCATCCGGGCCCAACTTGGGGCCCCCTGCATGTCACAGGCTGCAACGGCCATGCCCAGGGGGCCCTTGTCCCCTGTGCTGGCCACTGGGGTGGCGGGCATGAGTCCTGTCTTTTCCAAGACCGAAGTTATGTGGTATGGATGGTTTTGCGTCAGAAAATGAGGCTAGGCTGGTTAGAGGCATTTTGTTTGCCTCTAACCAGCCTAGTGTCATTTTTTTGTGCAAAACCCTCTTCTACCATACCACCACCCCCACCCGGCTAACATCATTTTTTTTACGCGAGCCCACCTTTTGCACCGGCTTGCACCATTCCATAAATATGGCACCCAGCTGGTGCTCAGGAATGGGACAAGCCGATGCTAAACTTTTTGATGCAAAACTACATTAGTGCAGTTTTGCATCAAAAAGTATAAATACTCCCCTTAATGTAGTCAGACGTACCCAAAGCCGGAGCTTTGCACAGACTCTCTCTCATCTTAGAAAACTCTTTCACGCAAGCTTGGTCTAACACTAGGGGATCAGTGACTTCTTTATGAATCAGCTTCTGCAATGGTTTGGAAATGACTGAAAAATTTACAATCCATTGGTGACAATAGCCTGCCATCCCTAGGAACATCCTGACATCTCTCTGTATGGCTGGGGGACTCATCTGCAATATGGCTGTGACCCTTTCTTTGGATATTTTCCTTAATCCCTTCTTAATCTGGTGACCCTAGTGTTTCACTTCTTTCTGACAGTATTGTAATTTAAGTGGAGACACTTTATGACCGTTCTTTCCCAAATGGTTCAACAAGGCAATCATGTCATACTTGCACTCTTCCTTTGTTTTGGATGTAATCAGCAAATCACCAATCTACTCTACCAATGTCAATTGGAAAGCAATTCCAATGACTCCAAATCATTTTTCAAGATCTGATTAAATATGGAAGGTGACTCAGAAAACCCTTGAGGAATTCAAGAACAACAGTAAACTCGGTCTAAAAATTTGAAACAAAAGCGACATTGACTATCCTCGTGAAGAGGCACCCAAAAGAAGGCTTGCGACAAGCAGTGCTTAATTTGTGCTTGTTGTTTCCGGTGCTGAGCACGGGCACTTATTTTTGAGGGCCGGTGCTTAGTCTTCTGCCTCGAGCATTTCCTGTGAGCAAAAGACACATATGGGAAAGACGGAGGAACAGGAAAATGAAAAAGCGTCACAAAGGAAGAAAGCAGAGAGCTGCAAAAGTGAGCTGTAGAGGCAAGGATTGGCTGTAAATAGATTGAAGAGGCCCGAGATGGATTCAGGATTACGCTGCTTCAGTATTCCGTGCTCACACATTTAAATGCAGCAGCCGCGTGTTTAACAGGAGGGCTTTGGGCACCGGCACCTTTATATTTACAAATTAAGCACTGGCTACAAGTCTATGATGATGAACCATTCAGCATCACATGGGATCTGGAACAGAATCACAGCTGGATTTGGCACCACAGGGCAACATTTGATCACACTGTTATTTATTTTTCTGAAATCCAGGACAATTCAAACTTTTCCAGGGCTTTTTCAAACCCATTATTGGTGAATTACATGGGCTACTCAACACTTCTTTCAAGACCCTTTGGTTTACAAATTTGGCAATTATGTGAACAACCTTCAAAAGGATGTCCTGTGGCATGTGGTACTGGAGAATCTGAGTAAAAATTGCGTTCATCTTTACAGGAACTTTAATTGGCTCAGCTTCCTTTATCAGGCCAATTTCTTTCCCTGTCAAATCCCACAACTCTTCTTTAACTGTTCCCTGTAAATCAGGAGGAAGCTCCTTCACAGTGAACACTGGAAAGAAATTAATCAGGGGTTACTCCTCATTTATGGTCTCAAACTCTGTCTCATCCTCATCATCACTATTCCTCTGTATCTCGATTCCATCATTTGAACAAGTAATCGAGCACCTGGTTTTGCACAGCAAGTCTCTCCCAAGTAGGGATACCGGACTTGAATCACAGGCTACAAATTTGTGCAGTCCTTTAAAGTTGCCAATTGTAACCTGCACTGGTTCTGTAATTGGGTTGGTCAAATACTGATTCGCTACTCCTACAATCTGAACTGTCATTCCTGAAAGGGGCAAGTCTGGAACTTGGAGTGTGTTTCTCCTGTGTCAACCAAGAATGAAACCTTGTGACCCATTACCTTTCCCTTAACATATGGGCCTTTCTGTTCTACTTCTAAAGAAGCTGCAAACACACATTCTTCTTCATCCGAACTCTTGCTCACCCAATCATCGTTTATCCCATTATCACTGTGTAACGGGAATTGGTGAACTTTGTTATTATTCTGGTTAAACTTCTGACCTGTGACCTGTTGAGGAAGCATCACCTGCTGCTGTTCCATTGGGGCTTGAGGTATTTGAATTTGCTGTCAGGCATCATTTGAACCTGCTATTGCATTGGCTGCAATTGTGTTATTTGTACACGTGGCATTTCTACCTGTTGCATGGGTTGACAATTTTGCATTCAATTCACATTATTGTGAGAATTTGGATTATGACCTCTCATTCTCAGTCCCCTCATGTTTTGAAGCGAGTTGATGTCACTTGTTTGCTGAATAACACCTTCTTGCACAATCATCGGATACTCCCGCTTCCAATGCCCAACCGCTCTGAAAGCGGGATAAGGCAACAATCTCTTCATTCCCTGCACATCATTCTGAACCACTACAGTACCCAAGTCTGGACTACGATTTCCATTACCAATTCCTCCGCAATCTCTACCTCTCATCTTTCAAAACAACATATTTCCCTGCTGCTGTGGAAAAGTATCCTGCATCCCTGTATGTGACGCTTTAATCTGCATCACCATTGCTTTGGCTTTCAGCTTTCTCAGCTTCAACTCAATCTCATCACTACAGTACTTTGCATACTGCAACACCTCATCAATCGGCTTCGCATGCCAGCAAATCAAATGACTCTTAATCATCTGGCTAATATGAGGTCTCAGTCCTTCCACAAATCTGAACACAAAATGAATCATGTCTTTCGGCTCGATAGTTTCTGTACCACTGTAATGCTTAAATACCTGCAACAATCTCTCATAATACGCATGTATCGACTCCTTTGCTTCCTGAGCTGTTCTTTCTATTCTCTGCTAGTCAATGTTTTTGGGCGAGATTCTCATTTTCAAAAATTTAATCACTTTGTAGTAATACTTCATTGCTTCAGGAGATGGCACACCCATAGTAGGGTCTCTCTCTGGTTCTTTTGTCGGCCAATCTATACTCCTCTTACACTCCATCCATAAATCAGCTAGATGTACCATCTCTAATAGAGTGTTCAAGTCTTCCCACAAGCACTGTCTGTCTGCTGGTACCATTCTATTGGCTTCTCTCTCTACCTGGGGTAGTCATTTGTAAAAGACAGAATGTCACTTCTGTTCCAAGGGACATGAACAAAATTCACTCCTGTGATCTCTCTCATTGGTAAGATTTTCACTGGATCTTTGACCTGCTGCGTATTTGCAGTCAGCTCTGCAGAATCTCTATTTATTTTGTCTCTTTTCTTCGCCCATCTGCCTTCCCATTTGTCTAATGTTCCCCATGTCTGGACACTTTGGATTAATGCCCTAAGACGTGCCTTCATTCCTGCAGATCTCATGTGTTTGACGTCTTTTGTGTCAAAATCCTGTAACTCCTTTCCTAATGCTTTGCTTTCTCTATTTCTATGACATACCTCTCTGCCAGGTCAGCTAACCTTTGATGCACATTGCTCGCTTCCCTTGTAATTTTCAGACACAGATATCTCAGTTCTGCTTATGTGTAGAATTCTAGTCTATTCACACCCATAGTTCCCTAATTGAGCTCACCTGCTTCCATTCCTAGTCTTGTATAGTTCAAGTACTCCTCTCCCCTAGGAGCACTCTGTGGGGTATTCAGCGGGTCTAACAATTCAGTGAATTGTTGGGCAGTCAAACCTTGTGGTGAAATATTGTTGTCCTGGGCATGTGGCACTTGTTGCACCACTGTATTCGGGGACTGCGTTGTCAGTAATTTGAGGCTCTGATTAACATTCAACCCTTTGACAGTATCCGGAGGAACTCCGAATGTGCTAAGGTCTAACAATGATCTTGATCCTTCAAAGGCCTGTCCCATAGGAGAGACCAATTGGATTTTCTCATTAAGTCCTCCCCTCATTGAACTCTGACTCAGGACTCCATGTCCACTTGCACTGTTTTTTTCTTGGGTGAACAAAGGTACAACTGGACCAATGGTGACAGGTACAGATACAGCATCTGGGCTTGGTCTAACACTTAAGTTTTGTGGGTGCATAGTTCCTGTATTCTGGCTCATCAATACAGATGTCTCTGTCTGGGTCTCTGTTATTGGAGTGTACTTTGGATTTGCTTGTGACTGCACTTGAGGCAGTACAAGTGGAGTTGGCTCTGTCTGAACATTGGCTTCGGGAAAACCTATCCTGTTGAGACTATCAAGTTTGTGGGGGTTTCCACTATGGGTGCATTAGGGTAAATTCTTTAGACATTTGACTATGGCACCTGATTGGTGCTACCAGAGTAATAGGGGCATTGAGACTACTCTGCATAGGGCTCTGTGTCATGCTATGATTAATCTGCATTGGACTTGTTGTCACATTAACCTGTGTCGGAGCTGAAGGATTTACACTGGTGCTTGGACCATTCTCTTGTGCTGCATATGGTGGGGGACAATTTCTTAATAACTGCAAAATAAACTCATCATCATCTGACTCTTCCTCAAGTGTAAAAGATCCTCTAGACTCCTTTGATCTCTACTCCCTGCTCTCGGAAGGGCTCCTGTTTGTTTTTCCGGTAGCTTTCCTTCCTTCTCTCTCGCTGACTTGTATAATCACTGGAAACAGTTTAATCCCCTGTAAAGTCTTGGCTCTCCACAAATTTCTGATCACTGTCCCATCTAGCCTCCACTAGTGCCTTTTCTGCTTTTCTCATCCTCTTTTCAAATTTCTGTTGCTGTTGCTGTCTGGCTACTAACTCCCAGATTGCTAATGCCTCAATCTGTGCTTGTCTTTGAGGGGGTTTCAGATCATACAATACCCTTCTCAGGTTCTCTAAGCTCCTCAAATTAAATGTTTAGTGGGATGGAAACTCTGAGGCCCTGATTTACACTTTTTTGCACCGCATTACCATCGGTTATTGATGCAAAAGCGGCACAGACTTCCAAAATACTATTGTATTTTGTAAGTTTACGCCGCTTTTGCGTAAAAAAATTATGGTAATGCGGTGCAAAAAAAGCATAAATCAGGGCCTAAATTCCCATCCTTCTCTGTCACCTTGCATCATTGCTTCAGCCAAAGACATGGTGTGACACCTTGCTCTTCGATTACAATATAAGCTGATGTACCTTTTGGCAGTGCAATATCCCCTTTACTTGATGTAATGTATGCAGCTGCCAATCCGTGCACAACCCTTCTCACTAACCAACCTATCCCAGGGCAGCTCCAATGACGTCACACTCACAAGTACTGCAGCTGACAAAGTCTTGCGGCTTGTCCTCCCAAACTCAGATTCACACTAAACTAATGAAATGTATTGTAAGCCACTTTGCAAATACGGCTTGGCAAAAATGTCACATTAGCATAAAGAAATGACACTAATGTGCACAAGGAGTCTCTAGGGGCTTGCAAATATCCCCCGAATGTGCTCCACTAATCACATGTCATGATGATGACCCTATAAACAACTATAGGTCAAAATGCTGTTGACGCTCTTTGAAGCCGATTGGATATGACTATTTGTGTAGTATTTCCAAGGACCCTGTGTGGTCCTTCTTGTTTGAATTTTGGATCCTTCATTTTTGTGTTGCAACACTGTTAATTGTGTATATTTCTATGTTGTGTTTCTGTGGATCAATTTTTTTATGATTTTTGATATAATTACATTTGTTTTTTTTTCCATTATTTGTTGTTGCACCTTTCTTGATTAGTTAATGTATAATTTTCCTATTTACTGTGTCTCCTGGAACTATTATGGGTAAAAATACACTTAACTGCCCGGTTCTCGTTCTGCAGACCACCTCCTGTAGTTTACATATTATTCACTTGCTAAAAGTGGCATTTTCAAACTTACAATCTAAAAAGCAACTTTGCCAAAAGATGTATTTTTAAACTGTGTGTTCTTAGACCACAAACGCCACATCTCTATGTGCTCCCAATGGGAAACTGCACTTAAAAGATACTTCAAGACAATCCCCATGTTACCCTATGGGGAGATAGGCCTTGCAATAGTGAAAACCAAATTTAACAGTATTTCACTATCAGGACATGTAAAACACACAAGTACATGCCCTAGCTTTTAAATACACTACACTCTGACAATGGGGCTGCTTTGGACCTACCTTAGGGGTGACTTACATGTAAAAAAATGGAAGGCTTGCTAAGTTGAACTGGCAGTTAAAAAACTGCCCACATAGGCACTGAAGTGGATGGTCTGAGACATGTTTACAGAGCTATCATGTGGGTCTCACAGTCAGTGCTGCAGGCCCACTAATAGCATTTGATTTACATGCAGTGCACTTTACTAGGGACTTTCTAGTAAATCAAATGTGTCAATCATGGAGAAACCAATCACCAATACTATTTACAGAGGCAGCACTTGCACTTTAGCTCTGGTCAGCAGTGATAAACTGCCCAGAGATCCTAAAGCCAGAAAAAATGAAATTCTGCTCAGGATCAAGATAGGAGGTCAGAAGCAAAAAAGTACAGAGGAAACCATGCAAACAGTTGACAGGTTTAACATTCCTCTTTCTTGCACATTGGCTTATATTTGGAAAGCACAAATGAAGAAGTATTGAATTGGTAATAACAAATGTTCAACTACTCCGTGTTCCCACACATCTCCTGGTGAAAAGCAGTACCCTTGTGGGGTTGGGCCTAGTGCCTACGACACTAATCACGATAACATGCGACTTGGAGACATCATATTTTGCTCAGCAGAACCCATGTTTTTTTTTTATAATGTGGTTAAATGGAGATTCTAGGCTTTATCTCAGCTACCACCCAGTAAAGCCTACCCTACCCAGATATTGCTCAATACTAAATACCCCATGTTGTGCAGGGTGGTGTGACCCATGTGGCTCTAGTGCAGTTTTTTTACCCCGAGCCCTTGCAAACCTCGAAGGTTAGTTACAAACACACATTTCCTTCAGGAATGTGTGGGAAGCCACATATTTGCTACCACCCTGTGTTCCGTCAACTATCTTGATAAAACAATTGTGTCAGTTATGTGGATGAGACTAATGCGCAATCAAATCTTTCCACTCACAACATACCCTATTTTGGCACCTTTGCTAGTTGTTGATTTGGGCCCTAGCTCAGCCAAACATTTTGGGAAAACTACCTAATGTACACATTTCTAAAAAACAGACACTCTTGAGTGTCCAGGGTGGTGTAACTTGTGTGGTTCTAAGAAGGGTTTCTTACTCACAGTGCCCAGTAAACATCAAACTTTGTCTAAAAACAAGTTTCCCTCATATGTTTGTGATAAAATGTTCTGAAATCTAAAGAAAGCCACAAGTTTCCTGCCACCTAGAATTACCTCAAGTATTCTCATAGAACCAGTACCTCACTTGTGTGTAAGCCTAGAGTCTGTGACAGAAAATGGCAGAAATGTAACAAGCACAAATCAAATGTTTCCAATAGAAAATAACACTTTTACTTGCAATGTGGATAGCTGTGGATTTTGGGCCTCTGCTCCACTTGCACCAACGGATACCTATCAAACTTGCACACTTCTGAAAACTAGATATCCAGGAGAATCCAGGGTTGTGTGACTTATGTGGCTCTCACTAGTTTTCTTACCCACAGGCTCTTGCAAATCTTAAACTTTGGCTACAAACATTTATTTTCCTCACATTTCTCAGTGGGAAAAATCTGGAATCTGAGGGGATCTACAAATTTGCAATCACACAGTGTTACTATGTCTCCCAAAAACAACAATTCCTATTTGTGTGGGTGAGCCAAGAGACAGCCACACAAAATACCCAAAAATGCAACATGTGGAGATCAGCACTTAGGGTAACTGGCGGCTTTTGCGTGGTGCTCAGCTGCCACTCATGGCCACCTCAGGCATTTTGGAGAAGTAAACTCCAAGGAGATTCCAGGTTTGTATGCCTTGTGTTGATCCCACAACAATTTCTTACGCACAATGCAAACTACAAATTTTGCCTAAAATCACACATTTTCCTTACATCTTTGTAGATTATTTTTCAATATAATTTTGTGCAGCATCTTTGAGCAGAATATCAATGTATCCAGTTTCATGGTGTAGTCCACTCTAGAAAGTATTTGTTTCTTTTCAGAGTAGTATCAGGAGCTGATGTAAGATTCTATTATCTGTGGTGGAATATCATAAAGGGTAAGGGTAATGGCAATTTTTACCTTGATGGATGCAGGTTTATTTGAGAAGAAACATTTCTGCACATGCCCCAGAGGCATACAAACGGGTCTGAAATGTCTAATGTGTGCAATAATCCACATTTTATTAAAGTCATCATTTTTGAATCAATAGAATAAATTGGTCATATGAATACACAATTTACCTCAAGTCTTACAGGCTTTATAAACTGGCCAGGTTTTGTTTCATTGAATGCCTTACAAAATGTCCATGTGCTGAAAACTCCAGATGTACTCTCCTCCGGTACCACACTAAAACCAATTGCTTGGAACTACTTGCTTCATTAACCAAATGATCAAAACCACTGCCTCTATTTCATTCAGGACCCAGAATCAAACCAGAGGGATAACAAAAATAATGTTTGTGTAATGTTTACATGTGCTGGAAAATCTGAATGTCCTCTAAGTCCCCAAGGTGACAAGGTGACACAGCAATGGGCTCTCCTGTGATTTAATGATGTGTGCATTGCAAATAGATTAGAGTTCAGTAGCATTCAGCCAGCCTACAGATTGCAAAAAATGTTCTTTATCTGTGATCTGGATGTAACATACTTACCTTGCGTCTGCTACCATGCCTTACATTTTATTATTGGATGCCTATTTGGGAACAGACATCCTATACACCATCACTGTGCAGTTTCAAGTAGGGGTGATATTAAGATATTTTGGTGTAAAAGGAATGTTTTGCATAACTAAAAGGATGCATGTTTCAGACTTTTGATTACCAGATAATACTGCACTTTACTGGCACAAGAGTCTTAACCCTTCGGACATTTTAAAATGAGTGTGCTCTCTGAGAGCTGCTGTATCATTGCTAGTAGGCTACATTTACACTTGACCCTCCTGGTGTGTGAGTCACCCTATTTAATATTTACATCTAATGCATGCCAGCAAAATTTTTTTGTTGTGAAAGACTGGATAACCAGCCAATGTTCTTGGTAAATTAACTTACAAAACCTTGAATTAAAGGACACCTTGAAATACACTAATGCATGTTGAACTTCTGCATTGTCTTGCTCACATTCGAATAAAGCTGCAATGTTACGGTATAATACATCTAAACATGATTGGCAGATGACCAGAAAAACCCTCATGGTGATGGCTAGATGTGCACAGACATATATGAATTAGTCAAGAGGTGATGCTGGTTTTAAGGATCAAATGAATGTCTTCAGTAGTCAGTTTAACCTCAAGACCACTATTTCCCCAGGAAAATATAGATCAGCCAAATCCCCCCCAAAGACGACAACCCTTACTAGAGCTTGTAGATTGGTTGCACGTATAGAAGTTGCTTAACTGTTTATTTTATATGTTGTTTTGAATAATAATTACGGTACTTCTGGGATCTTAAGGAACATTCGTGGTTGTACAAGTTGGATAGATGTTATAAGGACACCAAGATAGGGATCCAAATGGATATTACTAACCGTCTGATCCATGGGGAAGAAGAATAAACTTTTCTGGGGTCGTTGTTACTTCATATATTCAAGTTTGGAGTGAAAAAGCCAAGTGAATAAATCCTTAGGAAAGCCCTGTCCATGAATGATGTTTCCCCCATAGTGCCTTAAACTCATGGCCGTACATTAGTATAATATGAAGGGGGGACAGGGTCAGACATCCAGCCAGAATGATGTACCGTAGACTAGGGGAAGTGAGGGTTGTATTCCAATTATTGGTTTATTATGAACCAGTGAAAGAGTTACAAAGCAAGAAAGATCTGTGAGTCAATCACCCAGGGCTAAAATGTGAGAGCAGATTTACACAATGTTGGACTTTGTGTACTCACAATACAGGTGATGGTAAAAAAGGTGCTAGAAATGGGGTATGTGGTATGCACCTAAGCAAAGCAGAACCCACCCACTCTAGTCAGGCCGAGGTAACCCCTGCGCACACCCTCGGTAGCTTGGCTTGAACAGTCAGGCCTATATTAGAGGCAATCTGTAAAGCATTTGTACAACACACATGACACACTATCCCCAACGCAAAGGAAACACAACACCAAGTTGTATAAAAATAAACAGTATTGCACACAACATTATGAGACCAAATACAACATGTCAGTAATACCCTGCTACCCAAGCAGTTGTCAGAACATTACACAGTACTATCACTCAGCGAAAGCCAGCAGTAGTCACATAAAACACATAGGTTACTGATTATTCTGCACCATATGCAGTAGTCAGGAATCTATTACTAACATAAGGCACATGTCATAAAATGATCATAAATGCCCATAAAAGGAATATCAGAAATCACATGGCCAGTTATGAAAACATATTATCATACTGTAGATGCATGGGTCATAGTAAAACAGGCCAGTAAAAATGCACTTGCCCTAGTAAACACACCATCATTAATACCAATAACAGGAACATCAGCAAACACATGGTAAGTTATGAGCACACCTCATCATGAATGCATCAGAATTCTCATTGACAGTTAGATTGTCACTTCACATTGTGGATGGTATACATTTCATAGCAGACATGAAATCAATGACATCATCATCATTATTATTATCATTAGCAGTAGTAGTCGTAGTAGCAGTATTAGTATTATTACCAACAGCATAATGATGATGATGTTGATACTAAATACTAGTAGTAGTAGCAGTAGTAATAATAATAAAACTAGTAAAAGCCAAATATTTAATGGAAAACTTCCGATGTGTTTGTACTCGGTCGAACACTTTATTAGATAAACAGTGTTCCCATTTTCATAAAAGACAACTAAGGATCGGTAAAAAAATTAAAATCAGCAATTTGCTTTGTTTGATTAACTCCTCGGGTGCCTCGGATGTAACGGTTACGTCCTGGGCAGCACCGCTTGGGTGCCCAGGACGTAACCGTTACGTCCTGCAACCGGCCAGCAGTCGGGCAGCAGGAATGCCCACTAGGCACCAGGGATTTTCTTTGTGTGTGTGTGTGTTTTTTGTGTGAGGGGCGGCCCCTTAGGTAAGGGCTGCTCCCCCAAGGTGGCATATTATTTTACACTGTTTCTGATTTTATTTGTTTTAAGCCGATCTGTCCCCGGGAGGCGGGGGTAGAAGCCACAATGGGACCACTGATGTTCTGCGGTTTGTTTTTTGTGTGGGGGGTGACCCCTGGCAAGAGTCACCCCCCAAAGGGGGAAAAACACTTTTGGGCAGTCCTGTCCAGATTGGCCTTTTCTGCCCAAGAGGGGCAGAATCCACTTCTCACCAGGGATCTTGATCTGGTGTGCTTTGTGTGGGGGTGGGTGGCCCCTGGGGCAAAGTATTCACCACAGTGCTGGTGGCCATTTCTGCCTTTTTTAGGCTGATCTGCCCCAGAGACCACTAGACACCTGGGAAAATTTCTAAATGTTTGGTGACGGGGTGTTTCTCAACTGGTGAAGTATTTGCATTTTGATTATTTCTCATTTTTGTTCTAGTTCAAAGCTTTTGCTTCTTTTGCTGTGGCTTCTTTTGGCAGTGGTTGACCTGCGGTTTGCATAGTTGCATGTTTTAGGTAAGTAAATTTACTCCAAAGGAGTATTGTTGCCATGCATAAATGACATGTTTGTAGGTGGTGTGCTAAATGCAGGATTGTGTGTGAAATTGTCCTTAGATTTGTGCACACTGATATTTGTGTTGTCTTATGTCTAATATGCTTTTCTTTTTTCTTTTTAGTGGGCTATCATTGGTGATTGCTGTTTCTGTGCAGATTAGATGCTGGTGAGTCTAGCTTTTTCAGGCAAGTGAGTGGTATAGTTTCTCTTTGTGATAAAGCCACTTTGTTTATTACTTATTTTGGACAGTGCTGGTTGTTGTTGGTGCATTTGTCATGTTACACTTCTTAGAAAAGGATCATGGCTAGCTGCAGAGTGACCACTCAGCAGGTTGTTGGCATGCTTTTTGAGTCATCTTCTGACCATGATTATGAGACTGACTCTGCATCTGAGGCAGAGTAGGAAGAGAGAGATTCTGGCAGTGAGATTTCTGTCTAAAATGAGTCTTCTGATGAGGAAGCCACTCTCAGTGCAGTTGAAGGGTCTGTTTTTAAGGAGGACATTGATGTGCCAGTGGTGCAGCAGCCAGTGTCTGAAAGGCTTCCCATTGGAAGACCTGACACCTGGGTTGCCCCAAACATGGAGCAGCCAGACTTGCCTGCCTTTACTAGTATCCCACGGTGTAGAGTAAATACAGAAAACTTTTTGGCAATTAATTTCCTTGAGTTGTTTATGGACGATGTATTTTTAGAAGAGATTGTTGAGCAGACTAATTTGTATGCGGAGCAGTATTTGAGGGACAACGCTGCCAGACTTAGGCCTCAGTCTAGAGCTACCCATTGGATTCCCATAAATTTGGAAGAGATTAAAAAGTTCTTGGGTTTGACTTTTTTGATGGGGTTGATAAGGAAGCTGTCACTGGCTTCTTATTGGTCTACTAGTCCCTTGATGGCAACGGCTATATTTCCTGCAACAATGAATCATAATCGGTATTTGCTTCTTCTTTGGCTGCTGCATTTTGTTGACAATGCTTTAGCCTTGCCACAAAATCACCCAGATTGTGACTGTCTTTTAAAGATTAGGCCTGTCGTTGATCATTTTGTAGATCGGTTTTCAGAGGTCTAAGTGCCAGGCAAAGAAGTAAGGGTGGACGAGTCTTTGGTCCTGTTCAAGGGTCGTTTGGTTTTTAGGCAGTACATTCCAAGCAAGAAGGCACGGTATGGACTGAAATTGTATATGCTGTCTGAAAGTAGTACAGAGTATGTTTCTAATTTCCGGGTTTCAATTGGTAGGGATTCCAGTATTGACCCCACTGGTTTTCCTCCCACTTTTGGAGTTAGTGAGAAAATTGTGTGGGAACTTGATAGACGACTGTTTAACAAAGGTCACCATTTGTATGTAGATAACTTCTATGCTGGAGTATATTTGTTCAAAGAGTTTTTCAGAGTGGACACTGTTGCTTGTGGCACAATCCGCTCTAACCGGAAAGGCTATCCAAGGGAGCTTGTCTGTAAAAAATTTGAGAGGGGACAGTGTAGTGCCTTCCGGAATGATGAGCTGCTAGCTCTGAAATTTGTAGACAATAGGGATAAGTACATGCTAAATACCAGCCATGATGAGAGTACTTAATCTGTGGTTGTTTGGGGTCAAGTTGCTGAAGTGCGCAAACATGTGTGCATTTTAGATTACAATTAGCGCATGGGTGGTGTTGATAGAGTAGATCAGAGGTTGGAACCCTACACGTCTGTTCATAAGTCTTACATGTGGTATAAAAAGTTGGCTATTCATTTGTTTAGTCTAGCAACTTTTCATGATTTTATTGTCTTTAAGGATTGTTCCCCTGAGTCAAGGATGAAATTTGTTAGATTTCAGGAGTCAGTGATAGAGAGCCTTGGTATGGTGGATCGTGCAAGAGTTCCTCGAGTAGTAGTTGTGGAGGATGTGGCTAGATTGAAAGATCGCCACTTTCCAGATCAGATTCCTCCCACTCCTGAAAAAGACTTTCCCACTAAGAAATGTAGAGTCTGTGCCCAAAGAGGTATCCGGAGGGAAAGCCGGATGTACTGCCCGGACTGTCCTTCAAAGCCTGGGCTGTGTGTGGCAGGCTGTTTCAAGAGTTACCACACACAGAAGAATTACTTGGAACTACTGTGAGCGTAAACTGCTGTTTTTTTATTTTTATATGTTCAGTTTCACTGTTGGCATTACTTTCATGTATTCAGTTAGAGCTTTTGTGTTTGTAGCTTTGTACTTACTTATAATTAGTTGGTGGTTTCTTTGTTGTTTAAATTTAAAAACATAAAACAGTGGCGGCAGTGTGCGTGGAGTGGCGCTTGGCTCGTGGTGTGCGTGGCGTGGCGCGGCGCTTGGCTGGCGCTGTGTGTGTGGAGTGGCGCTTGGCTGGTGGTGTGCGTGGTGTGGCGCTTGCCTGGCGGTTTGTGTGGAGTGGCTCTTGGCTAGCAGTGTGTGTGGAGTGGTGCTTGGCTGGCGACGTGCATGGAGTGGCACTTGGCTGGCGGTGTTAGCCAAATGCCAGTCCACACACTCCCATCAGCTAGTGTGATTGCTCTATCAGGCATGTGGGTGTATGAAAGTGATGGCCCTTTAGTGGCGCTGTCTGTCGATGCAAGTATTGTAATGTGCTGGGCCTGTGGCTGGTGGCGTGAATGGACTTGTGCATGTCATGTATGAAAGGTGTGTGAATGGACTGTAAAGCTGTTAGTGCCTTATCACGGCTTTACATCTCACAAGCAGTGAGTCATTGGTTCAGTTTTTTTGGCCTTTCTGTTATTAACAGTGCATTTAATTTTTGTGAAATCTCTTGTTGACAAAATTTGATCTACTGAACCATCACCCACCCTCATGCAAAATCCAACCATTTTGTATGGTAAAAATGACAAAACCTGTTACTCTGTAATCAAGCGTCGCAGCACACCCGTGACATGCTAGGTGTCTCGGGTGAGACCCCGATGATGAAGCATGCCACCAACTTGGTTGGTGGGTGAGGGGTCTCTTTAACATAACCTAGGAGTGTTTCTTTTCACAATTTTAGAGTTTGGAACATCACAGATGTATGTGGACACATCAAAATGATCAATTACAAAACTACCCGTGTTTGCGGGGGCATCTACGTTTTTGGTCCCAGGTGTGGCCTTCATGTAGGGAAACCTACCAAGCCCAGACATTTTTTTAAACTAGACAGCCAGAAGGAGTCCAGGGAGGTGTGGCTTGTGTGGATCCCCCAACATTTTCTTACCCAGACTCCTCGGCAAGCCTCAAAATTAGCTTAACAAAGCATATTTTCCTCACTTTTCTTGGTAGGATCACTGCTCCAGCAAAATTTTCTACCACCCAGTATTCCTCTCAGTCCCCCAAGTAAAATGATACCTCAACTGTGTGAGTTCCCAAAGCAGAGTTAGCCTAAAGATGTGTAGAAGAAAAATATGTGCTTATCAACTCGCTGTGCTATCCCCTCAATCTCTACGGAGTTTTGGTCTTTTTTTGTTGCACACAAGTGAGGTATCATTTTTATCGGAAGACTTAGAGAAATGCTGGGTGGAAGGAAATGTGTGGCTCCTCTCAGATTCAAGAACTTTCTGTCACTGAAATGTGAAGAAAAAGTGTTTTTTTTGCCACATATTGAGGTTTTCAAAGGATTCTGGGTAACAGAACCTGGTGAGAGCCCCACAAGTCACCACATCTTGGATTCCCATAGGTGTCTACTTTTAAAAAATGCACAGTTTAGGTAGGTTTCCCTAGGTGCCGGCTGAGCTAGAGGCCAAAATCCACAGATTGGCATTTTGCAAAAAACAGCTCTGATTTCTTTGGGAAAATGTGATGTGTCCACGTTGTGTTTTGGGGAATTTCCTGCTGCGTACCTAGGCCTAGTCAAACAACTGAGGTACCATTTTTATGAGGAGACCTGGGGGAACGCTGGGTAGCAGGGCATTTGTGGCTCCTCCCAGATTCCAGAACTTTCTGTCACCGAAAAGTTAGGAAAAGTGTTTTTTTTTGCCAAAGTTGAGGTTTGCAAAGGATTCTGGGTAACAGAACCTGGTGAAAGCCCTACATGTCACCCTATCTTGGATTTCCCCACGAGTCTAGTTTTACAAAATGCACAGGTTTGCTATCTTTCCCTAGGTGCCGGCTGAGCTAGAGGCCAAAAGCCACAGCTAGGCACTTTGCAAAAAACAGCTCTAATATCTTTGGGAAAATGTGATGTGCCCACATTGTGTTTTGGGGCATTTCCTGTCTCGGGCACTAGGCCTACCCACACAAATGAGACACAATTTTTATCAGGAGACTTGGGTAAATGCTGGGTAGGAGGAAATTTGTGACTCCTCTCAGATTCCAGAATTTTGTGTCACCGAAATGTGAGGAAAAAGTATATTTTTGACAACTTTTGAGGTTTGCAAAGGATTCTCGGTAACAGAACCTGGTGAGAGTCCCACAAGTCACCCCATCCTGGATTCCCCTGGTGTCTAGTTTAAAAAAATGCACAGGTTTAGTAGGTTTCCCTAGGTGTCGGCTGAGCTAGAGGCCAAAATCCACAGCTAGGCACTTTGCAAAAAACAGATCTGTTTCTTTGGGAAAATGTGATGTGTCCACGTTGTGTTTTGCGACATTTCCTGTTGCGGGCACTAGGACTACCCACACAAGTGAGGTACCATTTTTATTAGGAGACTTGGGGGAACACTGGGTAGGAGGAAATTTGTTGTTCTTCTCAGATTCCAGAACTTTCTGTTACTGAAATGTGAGGAAAAAGTGTTTTTATGGCAAAATTGTAAGGTTTGCAAAGGATTCTGGGTAAGAGAACCTGGTGAGAGCCCCACACATGTCATCCCATTCAGAGTTCCCCTAGGTGTCTAGTTTTCAAAAATGCACAGGTTTAGTAGGTTTCCCTAGGTGTTGGTTGAGCTAGAGGCCAAAATCCACAGCTAGGCACTTTCCAAAAAAACACTTCATATTTCAATGTTAAAATGTGATGTGTCCATGTTGCATTTCCTGTCGCAGGCATTAGGCCTACCCACGCAAGTGAGGTATTATTTTTATCGGGAGACTTGGGGTTTCACAGAATAGTAGAATAAGTGTTATTGCTCCTTGTCTTTCTCTACATTTTGTTCTTCCAATTATAATACAGTGTGTAAAGAAGACATCTATTTGAGAAATGCCCTGTAATTCACAAGCTAGTATGGGGACCCCGGAATTCAGTGATGTGGGAATAACTACTGCTTCTCAACACCTTATCTTTTGCCCATTTTAGAAATAGAAAGGTTTCCTTGATACCAATTTTTCACTCTTCATATTTCACCAAATGAATTACTGTATGCATGGTATAGAATGAAAACCCATTTCAAGGCACAGCTCCTTTATTGGCTCTGAGTACCTAGGGATCTTGATGAAACTACAAGTCCTATATATCCCTGCAACCAGAAGAGTCCAGCACATGTAACAGTATATTGCTTTTGGAAATCTGACATTGCAGGAAAAAGTTACAGAGTAAAACGTTGATAGAAATGGCTTGCTTTTTCACCTTAATTTCTGTATGTTTTTTTTTTATTTTAGCTGTTATGTTCTGTAGGAAAACCTTGTAGGATCTACACAAATGACCCCTTGCTGAATTCAGAGTTTTGTCTACTTTTCAGAAATGTTTAGCTGCCCAGGATCATGCATTCGTTTCATACCCTTTTCTGTCACTAACTGGAAGCAGGTGAAAAGCACAAAAAAATAATAAAAATGGGTTATGTCCCAGTAAAATGCAAAATTGTTTTGAAAAATTTGGTTTTCCGATTCATGTCTGCCTGTTCCTGAAAGCTGAGAAGATGGTGATTTTAGCACCACAAACCCTTTGTTGATGCCATTTTCAGGGAAAAATCACATGCCTTCTTCTGCAGCCCTTTTTCCCCATTTGTTTTAAAAAAAACTAGATTTTTGCTCTATTTTGGCTAATTTCTTGGTCTCCTTCAGGGGAACCCACAAACTCTGAGTACCGCTAGAATCCCTAGGATGTTGGAAAACAAGGGCACAAGTTTGGGGTGGGTACCTTATGTGGACGAAAAGTTAGGACGGCCTAAGCACGAACTGCCCCAAAAAGCCAAAAAAAAGCCTGGCACCTGAGGAGGAAAAGGCCTGGCAGTGAAGGGGTTAAAGCGTGTTTTGCTATTACAAATGAAAATAAAGAAATATCTAGGCTATACACCTAACCTAGTGAACTTTCCATTAGCTATTTTAGTTAAATTCAAACAGAGGACGTGGTGTCCTTTTATTCCCCAGCTTACTTTAGAAGTACACAGGCCTTATTATCCTAATTTTGAAAATGTATTTTGGCTCACTATCCTATCCATTGCTTTCAGTATCCCATGGGTGCTCTCCTGTAATCCGCTGCCAGTAGTCATGCTGTCAGGGCCCGCAATTCAATCAAATAAACTAATAGGCACAGACATTGCCTTGTAAAATATGTTTTCACCTGTCTCTAGCATAAGTATTATATTCATCCATGCCTTGGGGTAATGTAATATTGATTTTACTTCTGATATTGCGCAAAGTACTGTGTGAAAATGATGTTTCTTTCTTTCACATTAATATATAATCAAACGGGTATGTAAAGTAAAAGGACTATGGGCCACATGTATCAAAGGGTTTTTCCCATTCTGTGTCAATGGAAAAATGTGTTCGTACATATGGCCCTATGTGTCAAGTAATCAAAAGTGGTGATTTTTGCCATATGTGGATATGCAATCATGTTTCAGATCTAAGTGTATATGGACGGCTTCTGCAGATCTAGGAACTTCATTTGCGGTTGCAGAAAGATTAATTCCAAAAGTGTCACACCTCATGATGATAATATCTTGAAGAGGTTGCAAAGTAATCAGCTTCGAGAAATTAATGGTGAATACCTTTGCAATTATGTAGGTACTGAAAGTTATTCCTGTCTTTCATAGGCTAATCAATCTATTTTTATAAATGAGTTCATGACTGACAGTTAAGAATGTGTGGAAAGAAACTTTTATTACAAGAAATTCCAGACATGAAAGCAACATGGTATTAGGCGTCTGTATAACATACCCTATTGTAAGAACTAGGGGCCAGATGTAGCAAAGGTTTTTACCCATTCTGTGTCTATGGGAAAAAGTGTTCGTACATATGGCCCTAGTTTACTTAGCCGTTTCAGCCGCTCTTGGCCCTTTTTCCCCAGTGACTTATAACTATTGATTAAAAATAAGCAGTAAAACAATATTAACGTCCTTAAAGGATTTCATTTTCAATGTAAGTTTTTTAAATTAGGTAGGTTTGAATTATAACTACAAGTGCCTTTTTTGCAACTAAAATCATATTTTACGAACTGACCTCTGTGCAAATAGATCGGTTTGCAAAACAAAAATGATTGGGCAGGTAGGTCGTAATGGCAACTCACTATGATTGGTTCAAAGTTACAGGGGTGGATTCCATGCTAGAGTCAGTGGACCAGAAAAGCCCAATTTCCTTAAATTAAACATTTTTGTTGTTGTTGTTTTTTTAAATACAAGTTTTCTTTTTTAAACAAATGCTCTTGTTAATGGTCCCCCGGGCCACTGTCTGCTCCCCCTGAAACGTTTTCCACAATTTGCAAAGATGAAGAGATTCAAATGGGGACACCTTCCCCTTGCAAGTAGGTTACTTACTACCCCAACACGGTAGTCTGTAAGTTTGTATGGGTTTGTTACAGGAATTCCTGTTGCAAATCATTGATACATATTTTACTGAAATGCAATATGGATGGGATTTCCAAATTGCATTTCACTAACCATTCGGAATCAGACTTAAGGAGTCAGCAGCATACATTAGAAAAATTTATTTTTCATTCACAAACACTCTGCTTTCGTGAATGGGAATGTTTGAAACCGCAAAATAGGTTAGGACATCTTGCATCTCTGTCAAGTAAAGGATTCCGAGCTAACACAAAGTTATGTGAGCTGACATGGGGATGCAGTATTTCATTTGTTTTCATTTTGGTGTCCTTGAAAATGGAGAAGTATCTTTATGAGATAGCATGAGGGGAGGAGGAGCCTGTGAAACCAGTGACAAATCATTTTTCCAGTAAAAGTGACATGATTCATAGTTGGCTGGAATGGGAAATAATGTTAGGCACTCTAGCTGCATCATGTTCTCCCCACACGGCACTGCAGCTTCTCGTATACCATACTGACTGCAATAAACAAGAGGGGGACGAGCGGATGCACATCAAACAAGTACTGGCGAGAGTGGCCAGAAGAGAAGACAGTTGTGCACGACCATGCTGAGCATTTCATTTTGCGCACGTTATATATATGTCAGGCATGAGAGGTATTAAAACGGGTTCTGCCATCAAAAAACGGGCATTTAACAATGTGTTAAGAGTTGGGCTGCAGCCTGTGCGTGAGCTTTGCCTTTAGATGTGGACCTTTGAGCAAGCAGCGCCTGTCGTACAAGCTCCCAGATAATATCCCATAACTTTGAATGACTATGGTCTGCCTGGTTCCAAGGACAGATTTTTGCAAAATATATCAACCATTTCAACATAAGACGTCTTCTATATGCCAGCTAGAAAACACTAAATACTTTTGGGCTGCCACTTCATATATTTTAAAAACATTATGAACTAGTGGCTTTTTAGGACATTTTTCTGTACGGAGCATTGTTTTAAATGCATTTCTTGCTTTATGAGTGGGCTGCTTTCACATTTAAGACTGTAAAACCTGACAAATCGTATTTACCAAACTTCTGTAAAAATCCACGTGTTCCCATATGGTAATTTATTGATGTCATGCTGAAATATCACAATTGGGTAAGATGGCTCAGCATCATTTGTTTGCGGTTCAGCAAAAGTGTGGTAGTTGTTTGAACTCAGTCAATTTTCATCTACCATTATCAATTCTGAAAAGTGATTGATTGAATCTCTTCTGATTCATTCATTAAAAGGTCCTGTGTAATGCCTTCTCTTTAATTAGTTCAATTAAACTGTAACTTATTCCTTTGGGCGGACCTTGTTTATTAGTTTTTTGCTGATTTTCCATATTTCATAAAGCCACTGAAGATTTTTACAAACCTTCTATATTCAAAGTTCGAAGTAGCTGTTCGGCTTTCATCTTAAAGGTACATAATCTATTGGAACCATATCATTCTCATCACCTTCATAGAAATTGGATTGTAACTTCCTGTGAAAAGTGGTCATGCGGAGATGGAGTCATGCAAGGAACAGCAAACCTTCATCTTAGTGTTCACGTTTTCATTGTGCCTGCATGTCAATCCGAGTTCCCTCAAATGGACAGAGATTAGAATGTGACATAGAGTAGCACCTTCTAATGTCTGTATTCTGCACAAGCAATGCGAAACATATCGTTTTGTATAGCGTTTTGTTTGCAAATGTTCATTGCCTGTTCTTGTCAGGTGTTAACTATTCATACTTTCTTATCACAAATCATTTTTGCATTTCCTTGTAAAAAAGTACTGAGGAGAAGGGCCCCTTTATTACCCTTCCCTTCCATTGTGACCATTCACAAATATTTAGGAACCACAAAGCAATGGTACACATTCTTAAGTGTGAAACTTCATTTGCAAAATTAAAATGTTCTCTGCATCAGGCTCCCAGTCTGACATTGACCCATAACTAAATATTTAACTAATTAAATTCAAATAAAAAAGTTAGCAAATTGAAACACTTTTTTTTATTTAAAAACACTTTAATTAGAGATAAAAATGTGCATTAAGGCACAACTGCTACAGAGAATGCAAAATCTCCGCAATCAAGCATGGCACCAGACTGAAGAAAAAGGATACAACAACTCTAAATTAATGGAGGACGCGCTGAAAACTTTGCCGGGAATCGAGGAGGAGGTGGGCAGCAGCTGTGTGCTGCCATCAACCAGGGCAGGAGCCCTTTAAAACACGTAAGCGCTCCCGCTCCGCGGGACGCGCTGAAAACTTTGCCGGGAATCGAGGAGGAGGTGGGCAGCAGCTGTGTGCTGCCATCAACCAGGGCAGGAGCCCTTTAAAACACGTAAGCGCTCCCGCTCCGCGGGACGCGCCGAAAACTTTGCCGGGATTCGAGGAGGAGGTGGGCAGCAGCTGTGTGCTGCCATCAACCAGGGCAGGAGCCCTTTAAAACACGTAAGCGCTCCCGCTCCGCGGGACGCGCCGAAAACTTTGCCGGGATTCGAGGAGGAGGTGGGCAGCAGCTGTGTGCTGCCATCAACCAGGGCAGGAGCCCTTTAAAACACGTAAGCGCTCCCGCTCCGCGGGACGCGCCGAAAACTTTGCCGGGATTCGAGGAGGAGGTGGGCAGCAGCTGTGTGCTGCCATCAACCAGGGCAGGAGCCCTTTAAAACACGTAAACGCTCCCGCTCCGCGGGACGCGCCGAAAACTTTGCCGGGATTCGAGGAGGAGGTGGGCAGCAGCTGTGTGCTGCCATCAACCAGGGCAGGAGCCCTTTAAAACACGTAAGCGCTCCCGCTCCGCGGGACGCGCCGAAAACTTTGCCGGGATTCGCGCGGGCGGCGCCCGGGCAAAGCCCGGTCCAAGGGCAGGCCCGTCTTTGCCCGTCATTGCCAGGAAGAGGCAGGGCAGGGCCACCCCCCTGTCATTTACCTTAAACTGTGGTCCCAGATAACCACTTTCTACTTGTCTGTCCGAAGGACAAACTCAAGCCTATTTACACTGCGGAGGGGTAGCTTTCCCCCAAAGCTCCAGGCCTCTACCTAGCTATTGGTCATTTACCAATATTAACCTGCCTTTGCTCGCCCCGCTGTGATCTCACTTGAATCTCCCACTAAATATAAGGCCCTTGGCTTTTAGTAAAATGGGCCGACGACGTGGGGGGGGTTTGGACGGGAAATTGCACTCTAACAAAACCCTGATTGGCTTTTTACAAAAGGCCGTTGGGGAACTTGAAAGAGAAATAGAATTAGTGCAACGTCGTCTTGCTGCCCCTCCTTCTGCATCCATTAGTTCACCCCATGATAGCCCAGTCTCACAGCCCCACCCGCGACTAGAGCTCCAGTCTGTCCCGATTATCCATTCCCCTTCTCCATCCAAAATCCCCCAAGAGACCCAAGATGACACTCCAATTGCACCTGCCATTTGTGCCGCACCAACTCCATTGGTCCAGTGTCCCCCAATAGAAGGTTCCCTTACTTTAACTGAATCTAATACCAAAGGGAAAAGGAAGCGTAGGGAACCTGTCCTCAAAAATAAACGATCTAGAACCTTGAGTCCCTCTAATCTGGCCCAACCTTCTATCAATGATATGGCTCCAATCTCCTTACACAATACCAATAACTCCCATGCAAATGAGTTCATTAGGGATCTCATAAGAGATGAGCTCTCTAAATTACTTCTTCCTATCTCCAACCGTCTTCAAATAATTGAGGACAAACTTGATAGTCTTACGAGCAGTCAGCTACCAACAATTTCTTTACCTGTAGAAATTCATCCTAATCATGACCCTATTGTTGCCATTAGTCACACTGACCAAATACCCAAAACTTTTCCTCCTATTCTAAATCATGACTGGTCTAGTTCTGCTAAAACCCCCAGTATCCCGACGAACAAGCCCCATATGGCCTTAGCTCCCTTATTAAAAGGAACCGCCACATGGAACAATCCAGCAACTAACTCGGGAGACGGCCCCCCTATTAGGGAATCCTCACAACCAGCATACCAGAAGATGGATAAGAGTAGTGACTCTCAAGAACCCAAAGTGCTTCATTTACCACCTGAATCATGCCCTTATGTTCTTATTATATCAAATGTTCCTGAACTCAAACCTCATTTTTCCGAATCCTTCATCGAACTCAAAAATAAGGTTATCCACTGGTTGCATGTGAATGCGGGGTTTGCTTTTTCCATGTCATCTTCAATATTGATGGTGAGAAGGGTAGGGTGGGTGGGCCCTAGCGAAGATCGGTGTTGGGGATTGTATTGTCATTAATTTTAATTCCCCCGATCTTGTCCATCGACTTTCTCTAAATGCTAACAGACTTTATCCTACAACTGGCAAAACTTCTCTTTGCAGGTTACAAGTGTTTTATCCACCTTCTATGTCGTCCTGGAGTACTCAATCACCACCATTATACGGGGCCGGCTCGGTTTCTCACACACTGCCCACCCCCGTAATTGGTCCTAGACGTCCTCTATCCTCTCTCTCTGAGGCAGATTGACTAGGAGATGCCTTTCAGGATGTGGTATTGTCTAACTGCGAAGCTGAGTCCATTTGCCCTATTGGTCTTAACATCTCAGCCGATTTTGTTGTCCCGGGTTCACCCAAAAGTTTAACATGTCAAGCAACTGAGGAATGCATTTCTAATCAGTCAAACGCTCCCTATACCTTGGGTCACACCTGCATGGTCAACTCACCAAATCCAAACACTATTGGGGTTATATCCAGCGAGGTTCTAAAGACACAGAGTAAGAAATCTTCTGATCTTAATCCACCCGAGGGAAGCACCATGGTCCTTAACAGTCCCCCCCCTAGTATTCTATATGCCCAGAATAAAGTTGGGTCCTCATGCTCAGAGGATCTCGATAAGGTGCTCAGCTGGAATATAGCTGGATTGGAAAGCAAATTACATAGCCCAGGTTGGGGTAACCTTATTGATGATCACTTGATTTGCCTTTTTCAAGAAACATGGGCATTAGAACCCAAATATAGACTCGGTTTCAAAAGCTTTTGGGTTCCGGCCCGTAAGTCATTTTCTGGGAGACCTTCGGGAGGGTTGCTCGTGTGGCTAAATACTTCTCTCAGGTGCAAGATAGAAGAATTAGACACTGGTTGCCCGGACCTGCAAGCCCTATCGTTAATGATTTCTGAAGAAAAACCCCTCCTTTTAATTAATATCTATAACAGGAATGTGAGTCCCCACTTTGAGTCTGACGTTCTGTCGAATTTGGACTATGTTCTTAAAAGTAATCCCTCCTTTTTTGTTTTAATTGGAGGAGACTTTAATCTTACCTTCGAACCTAATCCTTTAGTCCAAGGAATTTGTAAAGAAGAGGATGCCCATTGGGGCATCCCCCAGTTAGTCTCCAACAAAAAACCAAGATTGAACAAATTTGCACGCTTTTTGGCTGACATTGCACTAGCTCATGGCCTCCGAGCCTGTAATGGCCGCTCACACTCGGATGCTATTCTGCGACCTACTTTTAGGCGCGGAAAACATAGCAGTCGCATCGACTACATACTTCTTGATATCCGTCTTTGGCGTTACATGGTAGATATGAGGGTAGATGAGCAGCCCGTGAGCGACAACGATCCTCTGATTCTATCAACCAGAGGTCTTTTTCCTTCGTTCATAGTGCCTCACTCTAGGTTCAATGTGTCCCAACTGGCCCTAACCAATAATAGATGCAATTTAAAATGGGAATCTGTTACCTCCTCCCCTAAACATTTAGCATCCATTTACAGCTTGCTTGCGAATCATATGGAGTGTATGATCCGGTTAGATGAGTCTGAGGAGGGCGATAGCCTTCTTACAGCCCACGCTGACCTGTTCCAATCTTTAAAACAATTTTTCACTAAAGAGACTGTTAACAACTCCAATAAAAAACACAATGCCCCTTGGTTCAATAATTCTTGCAGAACAGCACAACTAGCTCTCCTGGATGCAATCAAAGAAGGCCATGCTGCGACGTTGAGAATAGCCAGGGGCGCTTACAAGAAGGAATGCTCAAAGGCACGCAGAAGCTGGGAGGAGGCCAGATGGGCCACTATTCTGGTTTCAGCCTTATCTAATAATACTTCCAAGTTTTGGAAACTAATAGCTGATAATGACAGTGACTCCCCAGCCGCGCCTGGCTCTACAATCCTCTCAGCAACTTGGGTAGAGCATTTTGGGCAACTTTATGGAGGTCCACCAGAAGCTTCTCTGTGGCCCCCCAATGATTCAACAAACCAAGAGATCATTCCAATTTCTTTTTCTCTTTCCGAAACTAGAGCTGCAATAGACTCCCTGAAATGGGTGAAGGCTCCTGGCCCAGATAAAATTCCAGGTGATTTATATAAATCTAGACCTGATATATGGGCTCCCTACCTCAATTTTATCTGCAATGCTATTGCAGCAGGCGCACCAGTTCCATCTACTTGGAAAGGGGCTGAAATTGTACCGATCTTCAAAAAAGGAAATCCAAACATTCCGGCTAACTACCGTCCAATTAGTCTCCTCGATAACTTCCAAAAAATTTATGCGAAACATCTTCTGTCCCACCTTGAGGAATGGATCATAGAGTCTGAAGCCCTTTCTGATTTACAAGCGGGTTTCAGACCCGCAGTGAGCACAGTTGACCAAGCTCTAAGATTTATGTCAATAAAATGGAAGAATGTTGACCTGGGGGGGGGTAAGCTTTACGTGGTCTTTATAGACTTAAGAGCCGCATTTGACCTGATCCCCAGGAATCTGCTGTGGTCAACATTATTAAACATGGGAGTGCCATTTGGCCTCCTGAAACTTATAGCTCAGTTGCACCAAAATACCTTTGCCCAAATCAGGTGTGGACAGGGGGGCAAGCTGACTGACCCTGTAGCTATCAAAAAAGGAGTTAGACAAGGTTGTGTTTTGGCACCTACTCTTTTTCTGCTCTACATTAATAATTGCATCCACTACCTAGAGAACTGCATAAATGATTCTCCGAAACTAGGTGGGAAAAAAATCCCCTGCCTGCTATATGCAGATGATACGATCCTACTATCAAAATCGCCAATGGGAATTCAACACCTGATTAACCAGTTCTGTGCTTATTGTAGTGATTATGGTTTAGATGTAAACATTAAGAAAACCAAATTTATGATATTCACTACCTCTAAAAAACGATTGCGTACTAATATTAAGATGAATTCGACCCCATTGGAGAAAGTTGAAGAGTTTGATTACTTGGGTTTCAGATTATCTACATCAGGCAAATGGAAGGCAGCAATTGACAAAGGGGCTCTGATCATAAGCCAAAGAGGTGGGGCCTTAGTCCGCAGATCTAGAAAGGCTCCGAGCCCCCCTCTGAACATTCTTGCGGAGATTTATAATGTTCAAATCAGAGCAGCAGCCCTATATGGAGCGGAACTTTGGGGGTCCCATAAAAACCTGGACATTCTGCAAACTAAGGAAAATATTTTCCTCAGGCAGGTGTCCAGGCTAGGTACGGGCACTCCAATGACCCCTTTAAGGCTTGACCTTGGCTTAAATGGCATTAAAACCATAGCGGCCTTAAGACCCCTTACCTACTGGATTCGTCTATGGAAATCTGCTGAGCTAGAACCATATAGGCTGGCTATAAGAGAGTTGATAGCCGCTCCCAAGGCATTGGAGAGAATCCCTTGGCTGAAAGAGATGAAAATTGCCTGGGACAAAATGGGTCTTTCCCATTATTGGAACCACCCGGATCAAATCCCTGATAAGGCTAGGAGATTTGTTGCGAGCAGATATTGGGAGAAAGTTAACGAAGATTCCCTGCACCAAAAGAGGGCGGGTAGGTTAACAATGGATTTTCTTCAAATTAAGCATGAACCCTGGGCTGAGAATTTCCTGAACCTCCCTATCCCTCCGTATGCACGCACTCTATACCTGCAGTTAAGATATGGTACATTGCCTACCAATGGTTTCACGGCCCATTGGCCTTCTAACATCGCTACAAACGATAGGTGTATTTTCTGTCAACATTGTAAAGAAACACCAGAGCATGTATTATTCTTCTGCCCTTTGTACAAGACACCAAGAAAGAGGTGGATTATCCCCCTCTGTAAAAACATGTCATTTCAGGATAGAGTAACTGCCATTAGAATCTGTACACATGATTTTTCTCCCAGGGTTGCCATTCCAGTTACCAAATACTTATCGGAGGCCTGGTACATCCGTCGCAAGTTCACTGCACCCAAAGGCTCCTGAGTCATTTCTATACTAGTCTTTAGAAGGATTTTAATCTTCTCTTTTTATCCTTTTTGTATTGCTTTTAGTAGGAAATTTCCATTACGAATTTGTTTCCTTTTTTATGACTACCAAGACTGCACAAGCTTATATAGCCTTCCCATATAGTTTTCCTGTTGTTTTTTTTTGATTGGTACTCTGATAATGTTTCCTTTTAGTCCAATTAGACTATTTTCAGTCTTTTTTGTCTTCTGGTTGTGCACACTGGTCCTCCAGACAAAAAGTTCTACATTTTAGTTTTTAGCTCTGTCCCCTTTTTTATTATATCTATTTATGTTTTATTTTATTGTATTTATATATATGATGAAATGCTTTGTCCTGTTGTTCTTATTGTTACAATGTTTTGACGTCTATTGGTTTTATATTGTTACTATGTTTTTATCACATTCCTTTTTCAAGTATGATTGTTATTACTATCTTAAATGGACTAGATTTCTAGACCGAATGAACTTAATAAATAAATAAACTCTAAATTAAGCTTTAAAAAAAATCTTCCCTCAAAACTAACATAATAATATATAAATATAAATGAAGAAACAGAAACATCACTAATAATACATTTTATTCACATCTCTAAAGTACAAATACCACAAGTTAAAAAGACCAAAAGTAACTGCCAAAATTGAAAATGACAACAAACCAATGAAAGACAATTCCAGGCCCAACAAACACACTATCAACAAATAAATATAATCAGTTAAATTAAACAAATGCACTAAAAATACAATTAAATGAACTAAATAAACTCAAAAAAATTAACTAAATAAATTAACAGTACAATTACATAAGAATATAACGAAAACTTCAAACATAATTCAATATTGTATATTTCGTTTCCAACAGTTACATTGGAAAAAGATGAAAAGCAGTAGTGGAGAAGAAAAGAAAATTCCATCAGAGGAATCAACAACTGCCTGGATACCCTCACAGGTGACAAGTGGCACTCTACAAGTCGACTGATTGATTGATTGAGTGAACTGGAGAAAGAAGAAGAGATAAAAATATGCATACAATGTAAATCTATATTAAAATGTAATTACCTTTATATTGTTAGGTAATATTTAAAATAAAATATGACATGTTTTGTGATACTCCTATAATAAATAGATGTAATGTGTGAAACGATGACATATATAACTTTTCAGAAAGGTAAGCCTCCCTTCAGCTGTTGAGTATAGGCCTACAGCAAAGAAAGTACTACTAATGAAAGCATTCATTGGACATGAACTAAGGGCCTCATTATGAGTCTGGTGGTCCTAGCTTCGCCAGACTCCTGGTGATGGTTGGACCCCAGGGGACCTCTGTCATCACCATAAAATTGGCTCCCGGGAGCATGACATTGGTTGGAGTTGTGGTCAGCCAGGGCGACGCTGGGTTCAGCGCCACCGCATTGATCATGAGTCCCATTTCTGCCAGCCTTGCCATGATGAGGTCATGGGAGGTGCAGTGACCCCTCTGCCCATCACACTCAGAATGTGCAGTGTCTGTTGTGTAGACAGTGCACATTCTGAGGGTGCCAGAAGCCCATTCTGTGCCATGGACAAGGCTTGTTGGCCATGTATGCAACACTCTGGGAAGCTTTTAAAACAAACTGTTGTTAGAGGAGAATGCGTATCGCAAAGCATGGCATATGAACGTCCCTGTGCAATTGGCTTGGGGAACTTGAATTTGATAATTCTGGCACTTGAATATCAACTGTTCACTCAATCTTATGAGGAAGTGCAAACCAAATTAAATGATAAGCTCTGGAATTCCACAATACTGCTAAAAAAAGTTTAAGTCCTAGGCAAATTCACTGCTGCTCACAAATATGGCAAGGGAGACAAACCTAGTTGTATTGGGCTGTCTGTCCTCTCGGGAGTTCTTATTTATTATTGAGATAAAGTGTCAGACTATGAAGCTTCCTCACACTAATGACTACACACCAGCTGCTTTGTAGACAATCTGTGATCCCTGTTTGGGGTCATGTATCTGCCAACCCTGGAAGTAGAGGCAGTCTCCACCTTTCTAGACACTACCAAGGCTTTTGAATGCTCAGAATTGCCTTTCTTAATGACTGTAATAGAGAAAATACGGCTGTGCAAAACCATGGTTAAATGGAACTCCATCCTCCACTCTGAACAAAATGCTAGACTTAGAGTCAATAGCCTATTGTCTTAATGAATCTCTATATGTAGGGGCACTAGGCAGGGATACCCCATCACCCATGCTTTTTGCTTCATGATTGAACCCATTGCCAGCATCATCAGAGAATATTACTACAAAAGGGATATTAAATTTGGATCACATAAAATTATAATCTCAATGTATGCAGATGGCATTCTCCTATTAGTTGGGGAATGTAATCAAAGTCTCACCTTCATTATTGATAAGTCAGGAATGTATATCCATTGGTCGAAATCTGTGACACTCTGATTGTCCAGATGTACTTCAGACCAGATGCTGCAAATTCCATTTAAATGGAAATTAGAACCTGTGAGACACGTAGGTATTTAGTTTCACAGGGATTTGAAAGCCCTTCTTCATGAAAACTATGGTCAGAGATGTACCTATGTGAGAAAGTGGGTTGCTGTGTGACTCCAGTGCTAGCCCTAGTCAAGCAACAGCCACAATTCCTGGCAGGGTGAAAAAGAAAATGACATTTAATTAACCTTTGGCTGACCCTGGGTAGCTTTGGCACAAAATCAGCTAGGCTTAACTTAGTTGCAATGTGTAAGGCCTTTAAGCAGCACACAAACAGCAATACAATAAAAACATAATACAAGATGAAATTTCACACCAATTTAGGAAAACAGAGTATATTTTAATACTTTATGTAACACCATAATGACAAAATCCAATCAGTGATTTCATTTGAGATGTCATCATCAAGTGATGTAATATGTGAGGTCATAAGCAGTGCATTACGGGAGCGCATGTTATAGTTAGCTCAGGTAAATATAACTGCTGAATTTTTATGGTTTTGTACATTTAAAAAGTGAGCCTAACTATAACATCCCTGTTACCTTGGGTTTTATCAATGAATGTCTATTTTGTTTAATTATATTTCCTAACTATAATGTCCCGGTAACCTTTTTTTTTCCATTTAATTTCTACGTTTTTTTCATTTCTGTTTCCTAACAGTAATCTCCCTGAAACCTTTGTTTTTTCAGTTAATTTCTATTGTTTTTCAAAGGTAAAGTAATTTTAATTATTATACGTTAATCCAACTACCACTGCGTACAGCTCCAAACCCACGCCACACATGGTGTTTGCTGTTGAGCTGGTTGGTTATAGGGGTAGGCCGAACGCTGTGTGTGGTGCGAGTTTCAGAGACTAAAGTGGGTTGATGATTTAGTGGTGTATGTGCAGTTTTCTAAGTAGTTTTCAAAGGTTGTAGGGGTTACTGGGTAATTGCATGAGTGGACTATGGGTGAATGAATGTAGAACTGCATGTTTGGGTGCCAGTGAGAGTATATGTATCAAACACCGGAGTGAGTGAGTGGTCCAGTGTGTATGGATGGGTGAATGAGTGCATGAGTGTATGTATGGCTGATCGACAAAGTGCATGAGGGGATGTGTGGTTGACTGAGTGACTATGGGCCAGATGTAGCAAAATTATGCGAGTCGCAAATGGCCCGAATCGCAATTTGCGACCCGGCAAAATTGGAAAAGGGATGCAAAAACCCCATTTCCAAATCGCAAATTGCAACGCGAGCCATTACCGACTCACAAAATTTGCGACCCCATTGTGCGACCCACAAATAGGAAGTCGCAATTTGCGAGTCGCAAACCATATGAAAAATCCACTCGCAAATTGCGACTAGTCGCAAAAAGCCCATTTTGCACACCCAATTTACCACTAACTCAGAGCAGGTGGTAACCAGAACCAAAGTATAAAAGGAGACCCAGAAGGCATCTGGGTTACTCAAGATGGCGGAGAAATATGTGATAGCAAGGAGGAGGAGAGTCCACGCCGCACAGCAGAGGAGGAGGAGGAGCCAGAGACAGGAGAAGATATACAGAACCAGGCAGACACTTTTTCAACAAACAGAGGAGACGATATATGATAAATACAGACTCAGCAGTGCAGCAATATTAGAATTAATAGATCTACTCAATCCGCAGCTGCAACGCCAGACTGTGTGCGGCAGCGCTATCCCCACACATGTGCAAGTGCTATGCTCACTGCACCTCTTGGCCTCGGATAGCTATCAGAGGGTGATTGCAGTGGCAGACATGTCCAGATACATATACCTACCCAGGAATGAGGCAGAAATCAACAGCACCAAGTTGGAATTCTACAGGATTGCCAACTTCCCTCATGTAATAGGGTGTGTAGACGGGACACATATACAAATATGCCCTCCTGCAAATCTGGAATATCTGTTCCGCAACCGGAAGTGTACCCACTCACTGAACATCCAGGTGGTATGTGACACCCATTATGTTATCACTGACATGGTAGCCAAATTTCCAGGGAGTACACATGACTCTTACATTTTCAGGCACAGTGGGATACACCAACGCCTAGGACGTGGGGAGTTTGAAGACGGATATTTCTTAGGTATTGCTGAATACACCCTGAAGCCATACATACAGGTCACTGTAGAAACCATCCATGCCCTGCTAACATTGTCCATTTACTGCAAACAGGTGACAGTGCATATGCGCTACGACCATGGATACTTTCCCCATACCTAACACCCAGCAATGAGAATGAGAGGCGATATAACAGTGCACAGAAGAGGACCCAAAATGTCATAGAGAAGACCTTTGGACTGTTAAAGGCAAGATTCCGATGCCTCCACAGAAGTGGAGGTGCGCTCCAGTATGCCCCAATAACAGCATTCAAGATAGTTGGCGCATGCGCTATACTGCACAACATTGCCACCAGACATGGGTTACATCTCACCCTTGAATACCCAGATTCGGAGGATGACGAGCAAGAGCAACCACATCGCCATCCTGAGGATAGAAGCATTGCAAATCAAGGCAGACAGAGACGGGACCACATTGCAAACCAATACTTTGGAAGGTACGTGCTGACTGTCACCACACACACTAATGTCACACACAAAGAGACCAGTTGTGAAGTGGAACAAACAAGAACTTTTATTAAGTGAACCTAAGTAATGATGAACTGAACTTTTGTGAAGGGGCTGTAAATGTCCACCTGCAATGAGGACACATTCACCTCATGTGCCTCAAGTGTCCTGCAGTGCGTAGGCTCAACACCTCCGCCTAGGACGACCAGCATGGCTAGTGGTCGGTGTGTCAGCAGACCCCTGACGTGCATTGCCACTCCTCAAGACTCGTGTGTCCGTGGCAGATGCACTGCTGACGGTGGACCCCTCCTCACTATCCTGAGGTGTCTCTGCCATGCCGCTCACGGCGCCTTGCCTTGTTACGAGTTGACGGATGGAGAGTGCAAGGTCAACGACATTCTCATTCAGATGTGTGAACTGTGTGTTCACCTGTGCCAGCCCTGTAGTGAAATTACGCTCCATTCGTTGCATTGCCCCTGATATTACTCTCATCTGCCTTGTTTGCAGGCGCTGACCAGTTATGAGGGCTGACTCCGCGGCGGACATAGATGAGTCACCTACATCCTCCTGGGACACTGCTGGGACATGTACTCTGCGTCTGCGACGCAGTGGAGCTTCAGGGTCCTGCTGTATGACACTGTGGCTGGGACCAGGTGCTGTGTCGATTTCCAAAAGGCCATTGGTGCAGCTGGAGGGGACTGTGGTTGGGTGGTGCTGCGCCCTGTAGTGGCTGCTTCGGACTCCTGTGCTGCCTGTTGGCTGCTCTCTGCACCCTGGACGGACTGGCTGGTGGGGGTGTCTTGTGGGAGACCTGTGGGACATAGGGAGCACACTGTCAGTATCTAACATCTGTTGTATCCCTCCTAATAAACTGTTGCCTATCAGCTGACTACTGAACTACGTTGCCCATAATGCACCATTCTGGTGGTTGCAAGTCTGGAATGGAGCTAGTTTGGTTGTGCATGCTGCTGTGTACTGGGTGGGTGGGGGTATGGCAGATATGGGTGTACATGCATATTTCATGGTACTCACTTGTTGATGTCCCTGACGCTGACGTGTCCAGCACTCCCATTCCAGCCACTGCCTCAGGCTCAAGGGTCTGTTCCACAAGTTCCTCCATGGGTGTGGGTGGTGGGACGGTGGATTGGCCTCCTCCTGTGCCCCTCATCTCCCAGAGGCGCTCTGCCACCCTCTCCTTGGTCCTGGAGCGCAGGTCATACCATCTCTTTTTTATCTCCTCTATACTCCTGTGGCTCACCCCTATGGCGTTGACCCTCTCCTGGATGTCATTCCAGATCCTCCTTTTTTCCATCTCTGGCACACTCAGGGCAGCCCTTCCGAATAGCTGGTCATGGTGCTGGCAGCATTCGTCTGTCAGCACCTCAAGTTCCTTTTCTGAAAACTTCAGTTTTCTCTTCCTGCCAGAGTCTCCCATTCTTGCTGCTGTTCCTCCAGGTGGCTGCTCAGCAGTTAGAAAAGGGTGTGGTCATCCCTCCTCCCAGGTGTATTTGTTAACTTCCTGGCTGTGATGTCATCAGCAAGAGCCAGGAAGTGTTTTCCAAACTGTTCAGCTGCACCTGCATGCAATTTGTGGCACAGTCTCAATTTGCGACACCCACTCGCAATTTGCGTGTCCGTTTTTAGCGAGGTCGCAAAAAGCGACCTCGCAAACAGCGGACTCGCAATCTGCGTTGCGACTTCATTTGTGAGTCGCAAAATGAAGTCGCTTTTTCTTGTTGGATACCATTTTGCAACGACTCGCAATTTCCGACTCAAAATATTTTTTTGCACCTACATCTGCCCCTATATTACTGAAGTATGGGCGAATTAATGAGTGCATAAGTATCTGTATGGGGGAGTAAGTGATCGCATAAGATGGCAATTGGGTGAGTAACTAAATGTGTGAGTGTTTATATGAGTGACTTACCGAGTATTTTAGTGTGTATGGTTATATAAGTGGTTGTGTGAGTGTATGTATGGGTGAGTGCATGTTTGAATCTGTCTATGATTGAGTCAATAGTTATCTGAGTGGCTGGGTGATTAGGTGTCTCACTGTCGATATGGGTAAGTGGGTGGGTGCAGGAGAGATTATATGACTAACAGTCAGGTTGTTTGAGTGTTTGAATGAATTAGTGAGTAAGTGTATAATAGTGTCTACAAATCAGAGATTGGGTGTGTGAGTGATTGTATAATGTGTAACTGAGTAAGTCAGAGACTGTATGAATAGTTTACTGAGTGTGTGAGAGGCTTTACTTATAACTTAGTAGTGTGTAGGAGGGTGTGTTAAAGTAGTATAGGCAAGTAGCAGGATAATTTGAAATAGTGCTCACAGTGAGTAGAAATGTGTGATAAGGATTTGAATGTACATAACAGGCAGCAATATATTATAGCCAAGACCAGTGAGTACTATGTGATAAAAATTACAAACATAGTTAATAGGGGCTTAGAATTTAACATGTGAAAGTAAGCAGAGAAGAGTGAGAATTTTTTGAAAAACATAATGGCCCATATTTATACTTTTTGATGCAAAACTGCGCTAACGCAGTTTTGCGTCAAAAAAATTAGCGCCGGCTAACGCCATTCTGAAGCGCCATGCGGGCGCCGTATTTAATCAATGACGTTAGCCGGCGTTAGCCGCCGGCGCTGCCTGGTGTGAGTGGAAAAAAACGGCGTACACCAGGCAGCGCCGGCGTAGGGGGATATGGGGCTTGGGCGTCAAGAAATGGGGCAAGTCAGGTTGAGGCAATTTTTTCGCCTCAACCTGATTTGCGCCATTTTTTTTCACTCCCAACCCCCATAGAAATGACTCCTGTCTTAGCAAAGACAGGAGTCATACCCCTTGCCCAATGGCAATGCCCAGGGGACTTCTGTCCCCTGGGCATGGTCATTGGGCATAGTGGCATGTAGGGGGGCACAAATCAGGCCCCCCTATGCCACACAAAAAAAAACAAAAAACACTTACCTGAACTTACCTTAATGTCCCTGGGATGGGTCCCTCCAGCCTTGGGTGTCCTCCTGGGGTGGGCAAGGGTGACAGGGAGTGTCCCTGGGGGCATGGGAGGGCACCTCTGGGCTCCTTCAGAGCCCACAGGTCCCTTAACACCTGCCTTTTGCAGGCGCTAAAAAACGGCGCAAAAGCGGCCGTACGTCATTTTTTTTTACCCGCCCACTCCCGGGCGTGAATTTTGCCCGGGAGTATAAATCCGACGCACATGCCTCGGAGTCGATTTTTTAGACGTGAACGCCTACCTTGCATCTCATTAACGCAAAGTAGGTGTCCACGCTAAAAAATGACGCAAACTCCATGGACTTTGGCGCTAGACGCGTCTAACGCCAAAGTATAAATATGGAGTTAGTTTTGCGTTGAAATTGCGTAAAAAAAAACGACGCAATTCCGGCGCAAACGGAGTATAAATATGCCCCAATGAATGTAGGACATTATAGGTTAGCAAGTTTATATATTATATAATAATTTGTATCATTATATTTGTATGATATTCACAAAGTGCAAATTGTTAAGATTAATTAAAATCTACTTAATTGTATATTTGCTTTTGTGCTGCAATTATAATTATTGATTGATTTCTAGTTCTACAATTTTTCTACGGATTGCTTATAGTTTTTGGTGAATATATAGATTGTAGCTAGTGAGTTGTAATTTGTAGCTTTTTACCTTTAGTGCTATTTTCAATAATCGTGAATACGCAGCAAAATGTAGTGATACATATGTTCTGCTTTCGCCATTAATTGCGGATTCAGCATGTTTTGGTCAGATGGTAAATAGCACTTATAGAGATATTCTAATTAATATTTGAACTTACTAGTTTGCTATGCATAGTTAATAACTGAAATATTTCTGCTTATACATAACTTATAACACTTTTTAATTACGTTTTTTGTCATCACAACAATGTCGGTGCCTGTGATGACATCAGCGTTTGCGTGGATCACATCACTATGGAATGAAGTGATTTCATTGGGCAAGATAGTTTTATGTGCCCTGAACAGGAAGACCTCTCCCGGTTTCCTTTTCTTTTCACGTGCAGTGCTGTTCCAGAAAGTTTTTTTGAGCTGCAGATTAATCCAAATTGGAGGTAATTTCACTGTTTAATTTGTATTTTCAAGGAACAAAATGTCATCAGGGAGTACTAGGGAAGAAAATGTGCACCCTCATGAGGACAATTCCTCAGAAGATGAACACCCTGTAAAAAATAATCTATTGGATGGGAGGTCTTTACCATTTCTTCAGAGAGATGAAAACGGTCGCCAAATTGATCAGGTACACCCTTTGAGGGAAGATATTTATCAGGGGGCACTTCAAAGAAGTATTCATGCAGAACCACTAGCATGCTTTACCACCTGAAAACCTACCATAGTGGGCGCTTCGTAAGAACCCAGCAAGAACGGAGTACAGGTGAGCCCAGTACATTTCAAGTTCCAATGGTGGCACCTGGGGACCCTATCCCTGCTGGCATACAGGAAAAGCTGACATATGAAGCTCCTGAATTAAAGAGGATTGATAGTTTGTCTTGAATGCTAGAAGGTACTAACAGAGTGGGAGGAGTTCTGCAAGTTCTGTGGGAGACAGCAAAGGACCATTAGTGCTGATTTTTTTTTTCAGTTAAAAACAAATCCAGAAAACAAAAAAAGAGGTTCTTCTTAGAAACAGTTTTCATAGTCGAAAAATAAGATAAACTATATATCTATAAGTGCATGTACGGGTGATTGCCTGAGTGCATGGGTCCATGTATGGGTGAGTGACTGAGTGCATGTGTGCATTTATATGTATGTAAGTGAGTGCATTAGATCAGGTATTGGAATTGAGTGAGTGCTGCATGGGTAATTGACTAAGTGCATGAATACATGTATGGGTGAGTGAGTGCATGAGTGTTTCTATAAGTGAGTGCATGTGTGGATGAATGAATGAGTGCATAAGTGCATGTGTGGGTGACTGAGTCAGTGCATGAGTGCAGGTATGGGTGGGTGAGTGAGTGCATGAGTGCATGTATGGGTGAGTGCATGAGTGCTTCTATGGTTGAGTATGCAACTGTGTGCAAGAGTGTGTGAATATGTGAGTGTATCAGTGGTGTGTGGTGACTGAGTGGCTGCATGAGTGTACATATGGGTGAGTGAATGAGTGAGTGGTGCATCAGTGACTGAAAGAGTGTATGAGTGCCTGTGTGGCTGACTGAGTGCATCAGTGAGCGGTTGGGTGCATGCATCCATGTATTGGAAGTGTATGAGTGTATAAGTTCTGTATGGGTGACTGAGTGACTGCATGAGTGCATGCACGGGTGAGTGAGATTATGGGTGCATGTATGGGTGAGTGATTGAGTGAGTGGATGAGTGACTGAGTGCATGTATGGGTGATTGAGTAAGTGCATGAGTGCATGTATGGGTGATTGACTGTGTGCATGAATGCATCTATGGGTGAGTGAGTGCACGTGTGATTGTATGGGTGAGTGACAGAGTGCATGTATGGGTGGATGATTGAGTGCATTAGGGCATGTGCAGGTGAGTAAATTAAAGCATGAATGCATGTGTGGGTGAGTGAGTGTGTTAGTACATGACTGAATGTATGGGTGAGTGCATGAGTGCATGTATGGGTGAGTGCATGAGCGCATGTATGGGTGAGTGCATGAGTTAGTCCATGAGTGCTTGTATGGGTGAGTGAGTGCACGTGTGGGTGAGTGATTGAGTGCATATATGGGTGAATGGCTGAGTGCATGTGTGGGTGAGTGAGAGTGCATGAGTGCATGTATGGGTGAGTGATTTAGTGCATGGGGGCATGTATTGGCTGAGTGAGTGAGTGAGTGTGTTCAAGGGTGTGTGAAGTTGTGAAATAGTGTATGAGCAGTGTCTGGGTGACAGAGTATGAATGCATGTATGGGTGAGTGAGTGATTGTGTGAGTGGACCATGGGTGACTGACAGAATCTATGAGTGTTTGCTTGGCTGACTGAGTGCATGAATATATGTATAGGTGAGAGATTGAGTGTATGAGTCATGCATGGGAAGTGTGCGAGTGCTTTAGTGCTGTATGAGTGACTTCCTGACTGCATGAGTGCATGTATGGGTGAATGCCTAAGTGCATGAGTGGTGTATGGGCAAGTGAGTTAGTATATGAGTGCATGTATGGGTGAGTGACTGAGTGCATGATTGTATGTATGGGTGAGTGACTCATTGCATTAGACCATATATGGGATTTGAGTGAGTGCATGAGTGCTGTATGGTGATTAACTGAGTGCATGAGTCAATATATGGGTGATTGACTGAGTGCATGAATGCATTTATGGGTGAGTCAGTGCATGAGTGCTTGTATGGGGAGATGGGTGGGTGAGTGAGTCACTGCATGTGTGGGTGAGTGATTGAGTGTATGTATGAGTGAATCACTGAGTGCATGTGTGGTGAGTGAGTCAGTGCTTGAGTGCATGTATGGGTAAGTGAGTGAATGCATGACTGCAGGTATAGGTGAGTGACTGAGTGAATATATGGGTAAGTGAGTGGAAGAGTGGGTATGTGAAGGTGTGATTGATTGTATGAGTAGTGTGTGGGTGACTGTGTAAGTGCTTGAATAGGTAATTGATTGAGTATATAAGTGCAGTGTGTGTGAGTAAGTGGGTGCACAAATCGCTCAATATATGAGTGACTGGGTACATAGGTGTTGTATGAGTGAGTGAGTGATAGCATAAGTGGTTGCATAAATGAGTAGGAAGATGAAAGAGTGGTTGTGTCGGTGTGGTAGTGACAGTGAATGCCTGTTGAGTGAGTTCATCTAAGGGTGAGTGAATGGATTTGTAAGTGGCTGTATGGGTGAGTGAATGGTTTTGCGTGTCTCTATTATTAACTGCTTGAATGATTAATTTACTTATTTTACAAGTACCTGAAATTTGGTTGCATTACACTCATAGTTTGTTTAGGAAATCGTCTAAATAATCTAAGGGAAAGTTGTAGCAAGAGCAGTGTATATTTAAAACACTCTCAGTGCAATTGCTGAGCGTTATGTCTGTCTTTCAAGAACTGTTTTGAGACACCTAATGTAGTTCAACTGCAGTCGCTATTGAAAAAGAAAAAAAAAGATCAAATAGGTTAGGATTTAATCTTCATTGTAATCACAAATATAACAGTAGTTATTGCTTATACTGTAAGAGTGAATTCCCATGTAGTAAAATATAATTTTAACTTTGTTTTACTGTTTTTAGCTTTTAAACTTCTTCATCTTTATAAAGCATCATCTTTGAACAGTGGGGAAAGAAAAATCAATGGATTGTGAAAAACCCAAAGCTGCACAGTACCACACTACAATTCATTAATCATTGGCTTTTTCTACAGTCATTACAGTAATGTAAACAAGCACATTATACATTTTTGTTAAATATTTATATCCAGTACAATATTAGAAGTCAATTTGAAGTAGCTTTCAGTTTTAAAGATATGTCTGAAAAATATCATCCATAGTAGGCCAAATAATGTCTAAACTGCTGATAATCCTTTTGTACAAATGCCCACACAGTTGATTTTTTCCCTCAACTAGGATGTAAAAGTTTGCTTGGTGAAAGAAAAGGGGACTTTTTTCTTTTTTTGAAGCAATTTTATTCTTTCAACTTTGGGCTGCTGGAATATGTCCTTCTAGTTTCAGATTTTAATTAGAGAGTGTTGTATAGGCTTGATATCAACTCCTTTATGGAATATTACAAGAACAGTTGACATTTTAGTATCTTTTTCAAAGACATTACCCTTAATAGGTTGTAAATCTCCAGAAAACACATGACACACGTGAAGGAAGCACTGTACACCACTCTTTTATTTTGAACTTTTCCTTAGAACTTTGATTGAAGAAAGAGAAGATATGAGTTTAGTAGTTTGAAGGTAAGATTTTGTTTGTATTTCAGGTTGCTGTTATTGCATTCTGTCTATTTAGTTTTGTTTTCTAAACATGTAATGTAGGGTCCAACATTTGTATTTACTCCTTCATGAAAGATGATAGCCAAAGTGGTAAAATTTCTTACTGTAAGTGATATTTTCCAGCTTTGATGTTTGTAATTTGATTTTCCAATGTGGTATCTGGTCTGCATCATTGTGGCATTACAATAAGATATATTCCTGTCCTTTGTAGAAACAATGAAATGATAAGGTAAGATCTGCCGTTTGGGCAGGTCATATTTTGGATAGCATTTCTATACAATTTGTCAAAAGGCAGTTTTCCAATCCGGTAATGTTAATTACAGAAATCATTCAGAATTCATCTGAGTGCTATGTGTAAAAGAGCAGTATTTTCACTCATGGCCCCATTTGTAACTGAGTCCAAGTAGATTATCAATATGTACTTATTCTTGTTCTAAGACTCCAAGAACGCCCATAATAAATTCTTGTGCATCTTGTTGAGTATTGGGAGTAAACATTATTGATCACGTACATGTATCTAAAAGGTGCTGTATCCCTGAAGCAGAATGTATTACATTTTTGTCACTTCTTAAATGTTGCAGCAAATTCTATACTGCAGAAAACATTCTCTTATTTAATCTTTGGTCAATCTGGTTTGCTACATGGGGAAAGGAAACAGTACATTGAGAACAACATTTGCATTGCATCTGACACCTGAACTGTTTTCAAACTGGTAACCTACAATTTCACTGTCATTTTCCAGTTTTCTTTTCTACACTGTCTCTGTGTTGTCCTTTTGTCCTTTCCTTTCTTAAGGATCTGTAGACTGTTGTGTAATCTTCCGCATTGGACAGAGTCTCAGTCTCTCATAAATAGTGTACTGGCCTAAATGAGGATCATATAGGCTTCTTTACTGATTGTACTCTCTTACACAGCTTACTTTAGCAGTAACTTTATTATCAACAACTCAATCAAAAACAAACCTGATAATGTTCTAATTTGTGAGAATGCTACATATGACATTTTTTCTTTGAATACAGAATTTGCAATGTTAACCAAAGATGCATCTATACTTAAACCTTGGGATTTATGGATAGTTACAGCATATACTGAAGAGAGAGGGAATTGTTGACGTTGGATATAAACATCTTTTACAAACAAAAACAAACAATACACCACACAATCGTCTTCACATCATCTACTACTTCTACTTCTACTTCATCTCTATTTGGAAAATTAATGAAATCAATAACTTTACCCATTGTACCATTTGCTAAGCCTTTGTCAACATATAAGTTACATCGTAAAATAACTCGTACATTTTTGCAGATACATATATGCTTTGTCAATCCTGCTGTTTTGGATACTGATTTCTCCAAAGAATCAAATTCTGCTTGTGGTTTATCTGTCAGTAGTATTGTAACCCCCCGATGTTCCATTTTATCAACAGCTGTAATTTAAAAAATATTTTCTTTCTCCAATTGCAGTAATTTTTCATTAAAGTTGGAGCACTGTTGAAGTGTTGTCATTAACAAACTATAGATTTCTCTTCTTTAATGAAATTGAACATTATCTGTGGTGCTGTAATGTTAAATTGGAAAAGACACCTGATAAGGTGAGTTTCTAAAGTGTGTTTCCCCCTGTTTAATCAGGACTCCCACTCAATGTATTTTAGTATATTTCGGTATATCAGATGCTTGGCGCATGTTCTTCAATAATTCCATATATTCAAATTTTAACCAAATGTTCATACTGCCAATACTTCCAGGGAAATGTCTTCTTTCTTCATGCAAAAGTGTTTTGAAAACAGGTTGTCCTTTTACAGGAGGTAGTCTGGGTAGGTCACCAAAGGCAATTAAAATGCTTTCCTCCATAGAGTACATCATAGTTCTTAAAATCTGCTGCATCCTTAGGTGAAGGGAAGCATTATGTATGATACCGTACTCACTTCGTCAGTGATTGGTAGCTTCATTTTTTTCAATACTCTTGATACTTCATGGCATGCACCAGAACATTTTTGATATTCTAAATTAATGCCATGTTCAACAGGTAGCATTAGTAGTCGATGTAGAGTATTTCCTTTAATATTATGTGAAACTAATCCTGTTGGAGCTGTGACAACACATGACAAATTTGAACCTGAAGTCTTCCGTAGATAACTGGTGACAACATTAATTAGGAAACTTTTTCCAGTTCAAGCTTTTCCACTGAGGTATAGTAATATTGGTTTATAAGAAGAGCATTCACATACTATCTTATCATGGACAAATCCATGCTCTATTTTACCTTTAACTTCATTATAAATGTCTCCTTGTTCACTGTTCAGTAGTTCCACTAACTGTTCAAAATGTACAGTTTGGTTTCTTGCCTGTTGCATTGCAAACTCCACCTCATTCACAGCTATTGCTGCTTTATTTTGAATTACTGGTTTTCCAAGAGGATCTTCACTTCCTGCTACAGAACTTTGGCTACTTTGTGAACTCTACCTGGCTATTTCAGCAGCGATGGTTTCTTCCTGTGCATTCTCATCTTTCAACATTTGGAAGAACATTGGAAACACAAAACATAGAATACTGTCTTTTTCATCATTAAATGATTCTTCATAACAATCATATTGTTCAAGTAAATCTGATCAGCATGTCAAAGGCTTGAAGAGTGGCAAAAGTGCCACATTGAAAAACGTTCTTCTCTCTGCAATTTCACAAGTAAGATTTCTGTGGTTAATTAGATTTCTTTTGTTGTGTCTAACCAAACAACCATCACATCCAATGACTGCAAACTTCCCTTCGTCTATCTTTTCAGTTCCATTACTTCTATATGTTTAATGGTGAGGTACCCCATAAAGGCACATGTTTTCAAGATGAGGACTACTATTTGGGTTGTATGTATCCAGCATGTTAGTGTTTAGAATGTCTGTACTTTTGGGATCACATTCTGCAAGGTATTGTATTTCTGGGAACAACTTAAATGCTCTAATACAACTGTTTGCAAGGCCCAGGCTTACCCACAAAATTCCTCTAGACTGGAAAGACAAACTTGCCAAACTCAACCTCTCTGTACATTCATAAGATCCATTTTTTCTGTGGGAAATCATTTTCAAACTAATACTGTACAATTTCTTGGTAGGACTCTTTCCTATAGAAATCTCCTCCCAGACATCTTTCCTATCTGTCTTCTCTGACTTTGTGATGTAAGAAGTAACATACCAAGCAACAGCAATGGAGTAAGCTGCTGCAAATTTTACATCCATATTTGCATTCTACGTCCTCAGAATTACAGGGTTTTGGTCATGTATATATTTAAAAGCTACTGTTCTTTTTAGATTGTAAGTATTTTTTGGTGATTTCCATGTTATGTATGTCCCACAGATGACGTAAAGCTGTTTACTGTTCACTCTGAGATGACAGGTTGTGGGAATCCAAAATGACATCTTGCATAAAGTTGTGCTTTTGAGCCATACTTTTGATTACAGTATTTACCACACCTGTGATTTTGAATTTGTAGGAATCTTTGTCTCAATCCTTTGTCAACAGTTTATTTTGGGATGGTGCATGTTACGTACTGTTCTATGAAATAAAAGACAGAATCAGTGTCTGTTCCAAACTTCGGTGCATCTTTCACCCATAACAGCAGAGGAGGATTTGTTTTGGTGCAGATTAAATCCATCACTGCTTGCAATGTGGTTAAAATACCTACAACTGTTTGCTGGGTCCAATGGGCAGAGTTCTCCAGGTGCCTTCAGATTGATGTCTTTTATATTTGAATTTGCTTCTCGTACGAAATCAAGGAGGTCATCCCAAGGAGGTCATCCCATGCATACTCAGTACAAATGGATGTAAGACATCATGTAAGTGTTCCTAGGTTTCTCAACATATATTTTAGCTCACCACGATGACAATACCAATACTCGTTGGTACCATGTTGACATGCCATCAAGGTAATTAGGTTGTATTTCAGTTTTTCATTTTGTCCATGAACATTTTCAACAAACTCCCTCGCTGACAGATTCTTCATATTTACCAGTGTTTTCAGAAAGTGATTAACTTCATAAGATAAGTCAGACAAGTCTCTTTCAAATAAGGGATAAAAAAATGTAAGGAATAGACTGGTGAAAACTTGGATCTTCTGAGTAAAGTCTAGTTGATCTGTACTCTGCTGCTGGCATTTGTAGAGACCAGTCATCACATCTACCGCCTACTCTAGTAGGAAACAGTTGTGGAGAAAAGCAAGCTTCTAATGTTTTCTCCCACACACTTAAGGGAACTCCTGTCACTTTTTTCATCTGAGAGAGGTCAATAGTATCTCCTATAATCTCTTTTGAATGTAGAGGATGAATACTGCAATGTTCATAATTTTTTTCTGATCTTGTTTGATCTATCTTTTCAATTTGACCTCTTGATGAAATTCTGTCATTCTCAATCTGTGTAATATCTTGAAGATCACCTATATTTGTATAGTAAATATTGTTTTGTACCAGATATAATGTAGCATTTTTTACTTTACTAACGTCTACTAACTCTTGCCATATCTTTTCACCCTTGGTTGGCATCATTAGAGGCCGCCGGATGCACTGGAAGCCATTTGCTTCCGGTGCATCCAGGAGGAAAGAGATACGTTTTTCCTGCAGTCGTGGGGGGGGGGAATTCCTCTAAAAAAGGCAAGGGGGAAAGGAAAGGGTTTTCCTTTCTCTCGATGTCTCTTTCAGCATTCCTGTTGCCTGATCGCACCACAATCAGGCAGTAGGAATGCCCACTAGACACCAGGGATTTTGTTTTCATTTATGTGAGTTTCATATGTGAGGGAGCAGCCCCTTTGGCAAGGGTTGCTCCCCGTAGGGGGCCAACGTGTTGTATGCCATTTCTGCCCCCCTTCGGGCAGACCGGCCAACGGCGGCAGAAGCCACAGTGATGCCAGGGATTTTTGCTCTTTGTTTTTTTATGTGGGGGGCACAGTACTGTTGGGCAGTTCTGTCCTTAAAAGGGGGCATATCAGCCTATGTTTTTAAGGCCGATCTGCCCACAAGGGGAGCAGAAACCACTTAGCACCAGGAATCTTGACTTTTTGTGTGTTTTGTGTGGGGGGCAGCCCCTGGGCAAGGGTCACCCCCCATATGGGGCACAATACTGAGGGCCATTTCTACCCCCCTTAGGGGCAGATTGGCAGATCATTTTTAGGCTGATCTACACCCAAGGGGAGCAGAAGCCACAGTCATGCCAGCGATTTTTGCTATTTGTTTTTTTGGTGTGGGGGTGCACAGCACTGCTGGGCATTTCTGCCCGCTTGGGGGCAGATCAGCCTATTTTATTTAGGCCAAACCACTTAGGGGGTTATTCCAACCTTGGAGGAGGTGTTAATCCATCCCAAAAGTGACGGTAAAGTGACGGATATACCACCAGCCGTATTACGAGTTCCATAGGATATAATGGACTCGTAATCCGGGTGGTGGTATATCCGTCACTTTACCGTCACTTTTGGGACGGATTAACACCTCCTCCAAAGTTGTAATAACCCCCTTAGTGCCAGGGATCTTGTGTGTGTTTTGTGTGGGGGGGCAGCCCCTTGGGCAAGGGGCACCCTTCAAAGGGGTCACAATACTGAGGGCCATTTCTGCCATTTCTGGGGCAGATCGGCTTATTTGTTTAAGGCCCATCTGCCCCAAGGGGGCAGATGTTACAAAGACACTAGAGATTTTTTTTTTTTTTTTTTTTTGTAGGTGGTGGCTCCAAGGGCAAGGGTCACCCCCAGAGGGGGATACAAAACTATTGCCATTTCTGCCTTTTTTTTAGGTCCATCTGCCCTCAGGGGGGGCAGAAACCACTTAGCGCCAGGGATCTTGTGTGAGTGTTTGGTGTGGGGGTGGCCCCTTGGGCAAGGGTCACCCCCCCCCAAAGTTGGCACACAACTGTTGGCCATTTCTGCCCCCCAGGGGCAGATCAGCCTATTTTTTTCAGCCCATCTGCCCCTAAGGGGGCAGAAACCACTGGACACCAAGGCAAATTTCTAAATGTTTGGTGGTGGGGTGATTGTCAACTGGCAAAATATTTTCTTTTGTGATTATAACTGTTTACTTCTCCTTTTTGTTGTAAGTTCAAAGCTTTTGCTTCCTTTGCTGTGACTCCTTGTGGTCTCGGCAGTTGTTGACCTGTAGTTTGCGTATTTACATGTTTTAGGTAAGAAAAAACAATTTTCCATAAAGGAGTATTGTTGCCATGAATGAATTACGTTTTTATAAGAGGTGTACTAAATGCTGGATTGTGTGTGAAATTCTCCTTCGACTTGTTCACAATGATATTTGTTTTGTCTTATGTCCAATTTTCTTTTCTTTTTTTCTTCTTAGTGGGATATCACTGGTGATTGCTGTGTTTGTACAGAGTAGTTGCTGGTGAGTCTAGCTCTTTCATACAAGTGAGTGGTATAGTTTTTAAGTACATAACTCTGTGATAAAGTATACTTTGTATATTACTTATTTTAGACAGTGCTGGTTGTTGTTGGTGCATTCGTCAAGTTACTTTTCTTTGAAAGGATCATGGCTAGCCGCAGGGTGAGTGCTCAGCAGGCTATTGGGATGCTTTTTTGAGTCATCTTGTGATCATGATTATGAGAATGACTCTGCATCTGAGGCAGAGGAGGAAGAGAGAGAGATTCTGACAGTGAATTTTCTGTCCGAGAAGAATCTTCTGATAAGGAAGCCATTCTCAGTACAGCTGAAGGGCCTGTTTTAGAGGAGAAAATTGATGTGCCAATACTGCAACGGCGTGGGGTTGAAAGGTATCCCATTGGAAGACTTGATCTCTGGGTTGCCCCAAACATGGAGCAGCCAGACTTGACTCCCTTTACTGGTCTCCCAGGCTGTAGAGTAAATGCAGAAAACTTCTTGCCTTTCAAATTCTTTCAGTTGTTTATGGCCTATGTATTTTTGGAAGAGATTATTGAGCACACTAATTTGTATGTAGAGCAGTATTTGAGGGTCAACGCTGCCAGACTTAGATCACAGACTAGAGCTATCCAGTGGATTCCCACAAATCTGGAGGAGATGAAAAAATTCTTGGGTTTGACTTTTTTGAAGGGATTGATATGGAAACCGTCACTGGCTTCTTATTGGTCTACTAGTCCCTTGATGGCAATGGCTATATTTCCTGCAACCATGACTCGTAATCGGTATTTGTTTCTTCTTCAGATGCTGCATTTTGTTGACAATGCTTTAGCCTTGCCACAAGATCACCCTGATTCTGACTGTCTTTTTAAGATTAGGCCTGTCCTTGATCACTTTGTTGATCGTTTTTCGGAGATCTATGTTCCAGGGAAAGAAATGTCTGTGGACAAGTCATTGGTCCTGTTCAGAAAGTAGTACAGGATATGTCTGTAATTTCCTGGTCTATACTGGTAGGGATTCCAGTATTGACCCACCTGATTGTCTGCCCAGTTTTGGAGTTAGTGAGAAAATTGTGTGGGAACTTGGTAGACGACTGTTTAACATAGGTTACCATTTGTACGTAGATAATTTCTACACTGGAGTGCAATTGTTCAGGGAATTGTTCAGAGTGGACACTGTTGGTTGTGGCACAACCCTCTCTAACCAGAAAGGCTATCCAAGGGAGCTTGTCTGTAAGAAATGTGAGAGGGGACAGTGCAGTGCCTTGCAGAATTATGAGCTGCTAGCTATGAAATTTGCAGACAAGAGGGATGTCTTCATGCTAACTACCATCCATGATGAGACTACTTCCCCTGTGACTGTTTGGGGTCAGGTTGCCAAAGTGCACAAACCTGCGTGCATTTTGGACTACAATAAGCACATGGGTGGTGTTGATAGAGTAGATCAGAGGTTGGAATCTTACACTGTTGTTCATAAGTCTTACATTTGGTATGAAAAGTTGGGCATGCATTTGTTTCATTTAGCAACCTGTAATGCTTTTATTGTGTTCAAGGATTGTTCTCCTGAGTCAAGGATGAAATGTGTTAAATTTCCGGAGACAGTGATAGAGAGCCTTGTTGTGGTGTAGCATGCAAGAGTTCCTAGAGTAGCAGTGGTGGAGGATGTTGCTAGATTGAAAGATTGCCACTTTCCTGATCAGATTCCTCCCTCTCCGAAAAAAGAGGTCCCAAAGAGGTACCAGGAGGGAGACTCATGTATACTGCCCCGATTGTCCTTCAACGCCTGGTTTGTGTGTGGCCAGCTCTTGCAGGAGTTATCACACCCAAAATAATTTTTTTACCTAATATACAACTATCAATTTTCACGGGTTCATGCTTCATATATGCCTACAGTGCATGTTCTCCTGTTTCAATATTGACAGTTGTAGTCCTCTTTTATGACAACTCACAGAATTCAAAGCAAACCATTCTTTAAGATCAGCACATCATTAATAGACATGTACATTTTTTACATTTTCTAATACATTCTTAAATAATAGAGCATGCAGTAAAGCACCACATATACACTATGGCAACAGTTTGTGAACCAACTTCTTACACACCTGGTCTACACCATAGAAAAACTGCATCTTAGTCAGCTAGTAATAAATGTATAAAAGAAGTCATACTACCAGTCATAGATCATCCCAGGTACTTTCTATATACATTCCTATATATTTCATAATCTCTTTTAACAATGTCACATAGACATATGCATTTTTTATCAAATTATTTTCTCAAAATGAAACGTAATTCACACACCTGAAGATTGAGTTCATTAGTGAAACAGATGTTTTTCCTCTTATTAGATAGATTCAAAACTTTCATGAATTGTGACAACTAACTATAAGATTCACACACGATTCTCGTGCAAAAGGACTATGACTAGCAACTTTTTAAACTTTGCACTGTCTGAAACTGTGGAAGTCAGCAAATAAAACCTACTTGTTTTACTTTTGTAAGTCCAGTTCTGAATGGTTATTTTATGCTAACCCTTATGTGCACTTTTGTAAAGAAGCCCAATATGTTGGACTTTTTTGTCCATAGCCCCCTCTTAATCGCAATGCTTGTGGTGAATTTGCAAAAAAAAATGGGGGTCCAAAAACATATGTAGCTTCATATTTTTTGGAGTTTTGGGACTACAGAATACTTTATTACCAATCCCTCACTAGGAAAGTAAACACTTGTTAATCAATAATGAGTACAAATACCTTTAATTTTTACAAAGACAAAACTCACTCTTTAACGCCCTTCCCCAATACACTCCTAGCACAGTCTCCATAGCAACCCACGACAACCAGTAGGTCACAAGTTCATAGAACATTCTACATAGGGCATACTGGTTACAAATGAGCTGCAGCAGGCGTGGTTTACTGTACAGATTGAAAAGCATATCGAGGACTGTATTGCAATTCTTATTTTTTACTAGACCCAGACATAGAGTAACTTAATATTCCTTTAAAGTCACAATCTAATTTCATTCACTAGCACATTCACATCATCTATTCAAAATGTATTTTTTTAAAATCTGAAGCAGACCTCCATTTTACCGGTCTTCATTTTTAAATACTACATAATTCACACAAGCCTTCTTCTCATTACTACTTCTCCTTCACTCCAAAATGGTTAGAGTGTGGATTGGGTTAGGGAGCCTGCTAGAAAGAGTGATATTAACAGGGACTTTGGTTTGGCTAATGTGGATATTAATTGGATTGGCCAGAGAGGGTTAAAGTGGTATCAATAGCTGCCTTTGGTTAAAAGCTTTAGAGACTGCCAACCCCCTGACCTCATGATTGTGTATTGTAGTGTTAATGACCTGGCACTCTGAATGGGGTAGGACTGGAAATCCTAATGAAGAATACCTTTGCACAAATAATGCCACTTTTTCCCTCACACTGTCTAGGTGTACTCTAACATAAATCAAAGGCAGAAATGAAGGTGGTCAAATCAGTTCTGTCCACACAATTGGCAAAGCCAGGAAACATGTTAATATAACTGTTTCTGCATTACTCAGAGACCATAACATGGGCTGTATCTACCATAACAACCTGCACTTTGACATGAATGATATCTATAGAAGTGACGGTGTGCACTTCACAGATGAAGGCAACACATTGTTTCTTTGCGACCTGAAACTGTGTATCCGGTACTATATGTAGCTATCATATACTCACAATGAACACAACCCTACTGCTCAAAATGTTTCTTAATTATCTTCATTACAATACTTTTTTTCTATTTTTTTAAATATTTGTGGCAACGTCACAATCGTCACGATTACGCCATTCAAAAGCAGGCTTTCAAAATTTCATTACACAGCAACCTATGAAAAAAATATATATATACACACACACATATATATACATATATACACACACACAAATATATATATTCGCTGAACAAAATCACAGGTTACAGCGAGGTTATAGTTGGGCTCCCATTTCAAACATACAAAACTAATGAAATTCACCACTTATAATTAGAGTTATCACAAGTAACTATAACTCATGCCCTAAGGTAACTATAACTTGTGCCTTCGCCATGCACAATTTTTTCATTAAAAACTTTTCTGCAAATATTACTGTGATGTAATCAATGATGTTAGCAAAGTCATGAGTGACGTAATTTGTAGGGTAATGAGAAGCATGAGGGCATGAGTTATAGTGAATTTCTATATTTTTTTCAAAATTCTTTTTCCTAACTATAAAGTATCTGTTTTTTTAATGTATAGTAAGTTTTACTACTGAATGTGAATCCAATCACTGACTGTGGCCAGGCCCTGAGGCCAACCCCCTATAAGCATCCAACCTTGCACCATGCATGACCTTTGCCTGTGCACAGTGGAGGTTACCCACAAGACCTAGGGGGTTATTCTAACTTTGGAGGAGGTGTTAATCCATCCCAAAAGTGACGGAAAAGTGACGGATTTACCACCAGGCATATTACGAGTCCATTATATCCTATGGAACTCGTAATACGGCTGGTGGTATATCCGTCACTTTACCGTCACTTTTGGGACGGATTAACACTCCTCCAAAGTTAGAATAACCCCCTTAGTCTGCAGCCTGACCCTGCGGATACCCCCCTAACCACCCAACCGCATGCTGTGGACAGCCCTATGGCTGTGTGTGGCAGACGTTGGCCGGGGCTTCTCTCGGTATCAGAATAGATGTAAGAGGGTGTATTTGGGGGTATTATGTCTGAGTGGGTGTGTGAGTGGGAGAAAGATTGAAAAGAGAGAGAAGGAGAAAGTGAGAGGGAGAGAGAGCAAGTTTTTAAGGCTTTGATCTATGATATATTTAGAGAGAGATATTTCTGCACAATTTGAAAAGAAACATTTATTTGTTATTCAAAGTGAATAAGACCACCTTTCAGTATGATCCTTAAATATAGTTACTCGAAAGAAAAAAAATATGGAAACGAGTTCAGCAAGACTCAAACCCTGGATGCTCAGTGTGTAGGTATGTGACTTTCAGACTGAGCCATTCACTTTGTTTTTTTTCTTTCTTATTTTCAGCTGTTTGTGGGCTATCTGGGACCGCGGGGAGGCTTAGAAAGCACCCCAGCAGTCCTGCATGTTTTTTAATTATTTTCATAAGAAGCCCTTTACGGACTATCAGGGATGGCGGAGGGAGCTCAATACCTCCATCGTGGTCCCTGGAGATTATTATTTATTTTTAAATTCACTTATGGGCTATCAGGGACCCAGGGGAATCTCAAGAGCCCCCTCCCCCTGCAGTTCCTGGACATTTGTTTTATAATTTGCCCATATTGGCTATTTGAGACTGGGTGGACACCTCAAGGCCTCCCCTGCAGTCCTATTGCTCCAGCAAGCAGGCAGCTACTTCTAACAGCAGCTGCCTGCTTGCAGGAGCAAACCCTTCATCTCTGTTCTCTGCACAGATATCTGCGTGCATTGATCAGAGATGAAAGGTTTGGTTTTTGACAGGGGGACCTGTTTGACAGGCCCCATTATGAAAAACTGGAATGATTGCTGTGACTTGGCTGCAGCTTCAAAGCTGTATCAAAGCCACAGCAAACAGCTATGTCCCAGGAGTGGATAGCCCGTGTCATAGCAGGTGTTGGCATTGGGGGTGGCAGTCCCCAGGGTCATCAGTGGCTCCATGAGGGGGGCCTAGTGCTCCCCTTCCAACGTGTTAGAAGCCTGGGGAGGTGGTGATCCCCTGGGCTTAGGGATCCCAAAGGGACCCTTTTCTTTTTTTAAGCATTTGCCCAGGGGGGGATGATCCCTTGGGCTTCAGAGGTGGGGGGAGCGCATGGTCTCCTGCAAAATTATGAACAGCCCCGGGGAAATGGTGGTCCCCAGAGCAGTGAAGAGGTACTTGGCCCCCACATATTATTTATAGCCTCTGGAAGGTGGTGTTCCCTGTGGGTGTGGGGGGAGTGTGTACTCCTGCATAAGTATGAACACCCCTGGGAAGGTAGTAGTCCCTGGGAAAGCTGGGGGCACTTGGCCCCTCTGCATATAATTTATAGCCCAGGGGAGGTGGTCTTCTCCAGGGCAGCTGGGGTGCTCGTGACTCCCCTTATATTGTTTATGAGCCCCAGGGAGGTGGCAGTCCCTGGGGCAGTGGGAGGGGGCCAGGTGCCCCCCCACCACATTATTCCACAAATGCTCCCTGGAGCTGGCCCACTCTGGGGCTTTATGATAACAAAGTGAGGGAACCTGTGCTTTGTTTTTTTTCTTTTTGTTTTATTTTACCGCAGATCCACGGATCCTCTGTGACCCTGGCCGTAAAAAAATGTTTAACATTATTTTTAGCCCTTTGGGACCCTGGGGTTCAATGGTGTCTCAGTGGGTCTCTGCATAGTTGTGTTACTGTCTCTGTAGGCCTGTGAGTGGGTGTGTTAGGATTTGAGTGGATCTGTGACTGGGTTTAATAGTGTCTGAGTGAGTCTGTGAGTGGGTGTGTCAGTGTCTCCATGAGTCTATGAGTGGGTGTGTCAGTGACTGAGTGGGTCTGTTAGTGGGTCCATCACTGTCTGAGTGAGTCTATGAGTGACTGCATTAGGGTTTGAGTGGATCTGTGAGTGAGTGTGTGAGTGTCTCAGTGGGTCTGTAAGTGGGTGTGTCAGTGTCTCAGTGGGTCTGTGAGTGGTTACATCAGTGTCTCGTTGGATCAGAGAGGTTCAATAGTGTCTCAGTGGGTCTGTGGGTGGGTCTATGGGTGTCTCTGTGGGTCTGTGAGTGGCTACATTAAGATCTTAGTAGGTCTAGTGAGTGGATTTTAATAATGTCTGAGTGGGTCTGTGAGTGGGTGCATGAGTATCTCTATTAGTGGGTGCACCATGTCTGAGTGGGTCTATGAGTGGGTGCATCACTGTCTGAGTGGGTCTGTGAGTGGGTGTCTTAGCATGTGACTGTGTCTGTGAGTGGGTGTGTCAGTGTGTCTGTAGGTCTGTGTATGGTCAATATCTGTGTGTGTCTGTGAGTGGCGGCATCAGTGTCTTATTGGTTCTCTGAGGCTGTGAGAAAGGGCCTCTTTTGGCATGGTAGCCCCCACCTTTTGCTTTGAAAATTATGTGATTTCGAACTGGAGATGCCTTGGGCCCCAGCTTAACAGGTTCCCAGAGCCTTTCTCTTTCCCGAAAACTATACTATGATTTGTACTTCAGCCACCCTTGTAAGTCCCTAATAATATAGTACCCCTGGTACCTAGGGCATGGGTACTGAAGAGAGCCCCCCACCCCAGATCTGCAGCACCAGTTGTGCCACTCTGAGAGGCCCAACACCTGCTTCATGCAGATTGCCATTGCAAGGGCATGACAAGGTGTATCTAAAAACTGCAAACTCGACATGGCACTCACCCAGAGTGCCATTCCCATTAACACCACATGCAACATATGTAAGTCACCATTCTGGCAGGCCTTACAGCCCTAAGGCAAGGGGCACTATAATGCATGTGAGGGCAAATGTGTGCATGAGCAAACATGTCCCTAATGTGTCTTTGCTAAACCTTAAGACATAGTAAGTGTGCAGGGGAGCCTTACCAAATGCATGTGCTGAATACTGATCATTACAGGTTCCCCAGCTACATGATGGCCTTTCTAAATCCTGGGCTGTTTGGTATCAAACAACTCAGGATAATAAACCCACAGTAATGCCAGTGTTGGATTTATTATAAGAAGTACTCAGAGGACAAAGAAGAGCCCCCTGCAAAATCTAACAGCCCTGACATGGTTACTGACTGGTCCTGACTAGCCTGCCACCACCAGAGAGGATTCTAGACTATGAGGTGAGAGTCTTTTGCTTTAAGGAACACAAAGCCTTTCCTGGATGGAAGTGTTACCGCTCCTCCCCCGGACAGGCACGCTGCACCAGCGGTCAGCTTCAAAGGCTTTAATTTGAATGACTTTGAAATCTTACCTCCACCTCTGCAGTTAGCAGAAGATGCCCGACCAACAGTTTTTCCTCCACTTTTGGTGGGAAAACCAGTGGGAAACAGAGCAAGGGAGGAGGAGTAGTGGTCCCCAGCCTACACCACCCCTCGGGTGTAGCAGACGAGAAGACCACTCCATTTCATTTTCCTCTATTTTTGGATGGCAGAAAAATAGCCAATTAGGGTTAAGGATGTGACCCTCTCCAACAGGAAGTGGTCACTTAGTGGGTGTGGCCACCCCAAGGTAGATGACCCATTGGCCACTACCAGGTACTCCCCTAACACCCCCTAAATACAGTATTTAGTGTTCATCCCTAGACCAACAGATCAGATTTCATGGACACAAGAAGACCAGGAACAAAGAAGACCCAAAGCACATGAACAAAAGTCCTGCTGCACCAAGAAAAAGGCTCCAATCCCTGCCTGCTGCTCCAAGGATTCAAGAAAACAGCTTAGGTGTCGCATGGAAACCTTAAGGACTATACAAACCCCCAGAAGACCTCCAACTTTATAAAACTTGCCAAGAGTCTCCCTCAGAGTGAAGGTATCCCTCTCCTGCACCCAGCAGGCAAGGAACCAGTGAAGTTCAGTCCACTTACCAGTGGCAGACCAACAAACTGCACTCCGTAGTCCCACCAAAATCCACACAACAGACCTGAAGAACAGAATCTACAAGTGTGCCAAGCTTGGTGGCACTGGGACTTTCAGTGTCTGAGACGTACCAATGCCTGGGGTACTGGACCCCCAACATTGGACGTCAAGAAGCAAAGTCCTCTTCATTCTCGGAAAGCCCAAAAGCCTGCACTCATCGGGATACTTCAGGATCTGCAAACCACCCTCCAAGTGACCTGCTACTGGCTTCAAGGACCCTAGGATGCACAATGCTTGGCTGACCTATCTGCGCTGCATCTGGCCTCCCTGGGTCCTGCATTGACAAACAAGCTGTGCTCTAGGGGTCACCAACCCCTTGCAACCTCTACCCTCTAATACAACCCACTGGACGTACCCTTAAGTCCACTCTGTGCAGTGTGTTTCCAAATGGTCCCTTTCTTGGTTGTGCACCAACCCCAAGACTTTCAACTGATGCTCCCACTTAAACCGCCAGAACTTCTCCGGCTGGCCCACAGGACATATCAACAACCTGGACCTAAAAGAAGTAGGTAAAACTTGAAAGAGCATTGCCTGATTTTATATGCATTTTTTAAAGTGTTTCCCATTGGTTCCTATGGTGACTAATTACTCACAAAAACAGAACATTTTCTAAACTTTGAAGAATCATAACTCTTGAAGTAGTTACTGTAAATTCATGCTCTTGGTCTTAAAATGTAATAAAACTCTGAAGTATTTTTGTAAATTGGTCTTGTGTTGTCCTTCCGAGAATGTGTCCACATTTATTGATACTGTGAATAAAACAAATGCTTAGCACATCTCCAAGATAAGCCTAGCTGCTTGCCCACACTTCCACAAAAACAGAGCATTAGGTGGTCTGCTTTTTACCTCTGAACTTCATTTTTGTACACTGCATAGAGAGCCAGCCTCCTACTGAATGGGTCTGTAAGTGGGTTTGTCAGAGAGTCTGTGGGTCTGTGAGTAGGTGTGCTAGTGCCTCAGTGGGTCTGTGAGTGGGTGCATCAGAGTCTGATTGGCGCTGTTATTAGGTTAATTAGTGTCTAAGTGAGTCTGTGAGTGGATGTGTGGTCTGTGAGTGGGTGCATCAGTGTCTGATTGGCTCTGTGAGTGGGCTCAATAGTGCCTCAGTGGGTCTGTGAGTGAGTATGTGAGTGTCTCAGTGGGTCTGTGAGTGGGTGTGTCATTGTCTCTATGAATCTATGAGTGGGTGTGTCAGTGTCTGAGTCGATCTCTGAGTGGATGGATCCGTATATCTGAGTGGGTCTGTGACTGGGTGCATCAGTGTCTGATTGTCTCTTTGAGTATGTTTAATAGTGTCTGAGTGGGTCTCTGAGTGGTTGTGTGGGTGTCCTCATGAGTCTATGAGTGAGTGCATCAGTGTATGAGTGGGTCTATGAGTGACTGCATTAGGGTCTGAGTGGGTCTGTGAGTGGGTGCATTATTGTCTCACTGGGTTTGTGAGTGTTTGTATGAGGTTCTGACTGGGTATGTGAATGGGTGCCTGAGTTTCTAAGTGCTATTATGAGTGAGAAAATTTGCACATAAATGACTCTGAGAAATGTTTTTTTGTTGTCCCCAATATTCACGAATTAGTTGCGATGTTACATGGGAGGCCACGCTGAGCATTGCGATGTATTTGTGAATATTGTGCGGCATAAAAAAAAAATTAGTGGCAAAATTTGAGTCTTAAACACCCCTATTCACATCCCTAGGGTCAGGATACCGCCTCACTGACACCTTATGCCACTTTTAATTTTATTTTTCTGCCCTTGGGACTGTGTCCTGTTATGCAAAATGGTAACCACAACCTTCTGGTCTGGTTGCAGCCAGCCAATCACAGCATTCCTACTGCCACGTCCATTCGTGAGTGTGCTGTGATCGCCACAATCAATTTGTGGTCACGGATATACAATTGTATTTCCTCTTTAATTTTTCTTTAACTACCGAACAAATCTACAACAAATATACAAAAGTTCAATCTGCGTCCCGAAAGCTACTTTTCTGCCAAATTTTGTGTAATTCCACCCAGCAGCTCGGGCTGTAGTCCTGCTTAAAACTCCTGATGGTATTAACATGGGAAGCACACTTTTTTTATCGTCCCTTTTTCTCGGCCTCCACTTGAAGGATCCCCCCAAAACTTTGCATAATTGCTACTTTGGTGTCGATGCAGCCCGTAACCTGGAAGGATTTGGGTCTACGGGCCCAGGAATGCTAAATGTACTGTTGTTGTTAAGAGGCATTGGAGGCAATATGTTTTGAATGAGATATATGTAGCGGTATTTGGAGACTGGTAAGAGATTGTATGGTTGTAATACAGTTGAAGAAGCTATAGCAAAGAACATTCAATTCCAACTACCAGAATGCCTCTTAATAAGATGTATGAATGATGAGCAGAGAAGGACTCATTGAAATCTGATGCCATTTTGAGAAACACGGTTAGTCGCAATGCGTCAATGGCAATTGAGTGCCTTTTATAAACAAAGGAGAAACTTTAGTATTCCTGGGAGTGCGGTGTCATTTTTTGCTTTACCATAGATGCTGGGGTGAATGTCTACACCAAAACGCCAGCAAAAGCAGGGAGTGCCCTGAGACCAATTTGTTTTGGGGTTTTTTGTATTTAAGGTGGCAGCTGCACCCGACACCTTAAGCAAAGAGGTCTTTATCTATGGAGAAATTGTCTGTGATACAAATCTCTGAGTAGTGTACTAACACTGGGAGACTTCGACAGCCTGGAAGACAAGGACTGTCATGATGCCATCCAATTAAACCATGAGAGGATATTTCTCCAGGATTATATGAGGTATATCCTATGCATAATTGCTACTTTGGTGTTGATGCGGCCCGTGACCTGCAAGGATTTAGGTCTACGGGCCCAGAAATGCTAACTGTACTGAAGAGGTATTAGAGGCAATATGTACCGGATGAGATATATGTGACTGCATTTAGAGGCTGGTAAGAGATCGTATGGTTGTAATGCAGTTCAAGAAGCTATAGCAAAGAACGTTCGACTCCAACTACCAGAATGCCTCTTAATAAAACGCATAAATGAACAGCAGAGAAGGACTCATTGAAATCTGATGCCATTTTGAGAAACACGGTTAGTCGCAATGCGTCAATGGCAATTGAATGCTTTTTATAAACAAAGGAGAAACTTTATTACACCTGGGAGTGCGGTGTCAATTTTTGCTTTACCATTTATGTTGGGGTGATGGTCTACCACAAAACACCAGCACCAGGAGTGAGTGCACGCTGCCCTGAGACCAATTTGTTGTTGTTTTCATATATATATATATATATATCTATATATATATATATATATATATATATATAGATATATATATATACCGTATATATGTACATATATATATATGTAGATTTGAATATAGATATATATATAGATATAGATATAGATATAGATAAAAGTGTTTAGATGTTATACACACAAACCATAGAAATTCAGCAGTTATTGTCATGCTTATCTCAAGAAATCATAACTTGTGCCCTAAAGGTAACTATAACTAGGTCCCCCGCTATACACATCCTCCTATTTTTCCTGACCTCTTGCTGTTGGTTCTAGGACTCTGAGCACTTTATCAATGCTGATCAGTGCTAAAGTGTAGGTGCTCTCCCTTATAAAGTTGGCTTATACCTAATTGGCATATTTAATTTACCTGTAAGTCCCTTGTACAGTGGTATCTCTATACCCAGGCCTGTAAATTAAATGCTACTAGTGGGCCTGCAGCGCTGCTTGCGCCACCCACTGAAGTAGCCTTTCAAACCTGTCTCAGGCCTGCTAGCGCAGGGCCTGTGTGCTCAGTTTTCTGATATCAGTGGTTCTGGCATTCTTCCTTGACATTGATGATTTTTATGTAACTCTGTAGAATTACTCAATGTGAAAATCCGAGAATTCCACCCAGGCCTAACATTTTCTTTCCTAACCATTTGGTGCCTACAGCCTGTGTCCTGGGTCATATAAATGGGTGTAGTTGGCAGTTGGCGTTTGTGTATTACTCCAAGACAGTGAGACAAAGGGGGCTAGCTGTTGGCAGGATGGGCCATTCTGGCAGGATAGTGGTGGCAGAGCTGTTCCCTGCCCCAATTACATTTCAAAAGGGTTACTGCCACACACGCACACACAAAGGAACTTGACACCAGCCTATTGTCACCCAAGACCATCTGTAATTTGGGCAGGGGAAGAAAGGGACATTACAGAATCAGATGTGGGGATGGTCTAGGAGTTTCCCTCGCTTCAAAGACTGGAACCAGGCATAAATATTGGACCTATTGATTTACTCATCAGATCACCTCTGGACCTGTGGAAGGCTCAGAAGGAGGACTGCTGTGCTACTGGATGACTGCCCTGCTGCTTGAGGACAGAAAACTGTTCCTTTAACAATGGACCACCAGGGTGTCTTGAAGGGCTAGCTGACTGGCTTCCTGCCTGGCCTCCAGGGACACAATAAGCTCCAGAAGCCTTCTTGCAACATCCCAGTTAGCCTGTCTGGACCTGTAACTGGACCTGCCTGAGCCGTGATGGGATCTGTTAGATTTAGCCCCTGATCCCCACGAGGTTCATTCCCAAGTCCTGGATCCTTGGCTGACATCCAAATGCATTCCTCTATAAGAGTGAGAGATCCTGAAGATTTGAGTGCTTCAAAACTGCAAACGAGGTCATGACGCCAACACTCTGCTGCCCATGACGACTCCTGAAGTGAAGCTCTAGTGAACACAGCTCTTTGCACTACAGAGACTGACAGCGATAACTGGCAACATGAGATTTGCAGTTCACGCTACAGCAGTTACAGCCCTTGGTGACCACCAGCGGAAGCTCCAGCAATGTTCATCCACACTGCCCGACCAGATCTTCACCCTACTGTGATAACCTTCTGTGACACCAGGTCTGCTTTTTGCTCTATAGCAATGACCATCCACAATGCTCTCCTCGCAGACTCCTTCACCACAAACTGGACTTTTTGTGCAAGATATTGAAAAGGTACCCTTTTCTAGCACAAACATATAATCGCGAGTTGCACTTTGTTCTTGTAGGTGCTATACTTAAATTACATTTCTTTGGTTCTACTGATAGAATCTTTGTAGTTTTTGTTTCAATTTTTTATTAAAATTTACTCTATATTTCTAAATTGGTGTGGGGATGTTGATGTGTTTTCCCTTTATTACTGTTTGTGTGCCTCATTAATACTTACCACATTGCCTCTAAATTAAGCCTAACTGATTTTCTGCCAAGCTGCCAGAGGATTAAGCATGGTTAATTTAATGACATTTTTGGTTCATCTTGACAGGGATTATGGTTATTGCTTGAGAAGGGTCTTCATCACCCTCAATCAAAAGCCCAATTTCCTACAGCATCCCTACCTAGAGAACAGCTAGCATCACTTACAGAACCATTAGCCTTATTTCAACTCCTACCTCTGAAAGAAATATTAAAGGTCTAAAATGTAATAATCTTTCTCAGGACATATCCTGAACATTTGGAAAACCTCTCTTTTTAACATACGACTTTGATCCTTTATTCAAATATTACAAAAGAACCGCTAAAGCATTTGTAGAACACAGTCTAATAAATGTTCGTCACATCTGACTCGCTTCTGTTACTTTCACGGGATGCCTTATAAGGTCGCCTTGCCTCGGGAATCTTCCCGTTTTTCAATTCTAGTACTACTGAAATTGAAGAATACATATGTGAAACGACTTTTTTACTGAATTATATTTTCTTCTACTACTGTTTATTTTGTAAAACTGTTTGCACCAGAATTAGAAATGCACAGAGAAAACTCTCTGACACCTTCTACGGTTAAGCAGTACTGTGTTAAAAGCCTAACAAAATGATATTTTCTAAGAATACAAATATCAAAAACAGCGATGGTATTACTAATCACTCAAACAACAATTATAACGCATACATATGTGCTAAAGAGGCTGCCTCACATGATGAAGCATATTAAGTTATATTATTAAAATGAGAAGTTATTTTACCAAATTAATTCGAATGTATATTTATGCATGGTTTGATGTCTATCCATGGAAATAATTATGTTTTGTGCGACTCAGCACCACATATCAGCGCGTCCTCTTTTTCAATGGCATAAATAACATATAATATCATCAGGAGAGCTCAGCTATATTTTCACTTGAATACACGTCTTGTAATGGTTTATCTGTGGCAGCGTTTGGTTTATCCTTGTGCCCTCAAGTAAAGCAGTTACGGATGATGCGCATGCTTGGGATCTCTGACACAGAACGGGGACATGAACTCACCGATATTTTAATCGAACGCCATTTGACAGAGTACTTTCAAAAAAGCCTATTTATGTATACGTGTGCTCAAGCAAGACCCCATTACTTCTGCGAAACAATCTCATTTTCCATTTAATACGCATGGGACAAGGGAGCTAAAATATGGTTGCGCCCATGCTGTGGGAGAAGATGAAACGGGACCCGTCATTAATTCTTTCACGTTGATTGTTTATCTCATCTGTGACGCTTTACACAAGCCATAGTGCTGTTTGGTTATGGTTCTTCCTCTTCCGAAATAATTTAAGGGGAAATTGTTTGAATATTATATCAATGTAAGAAGCAAATATACATTTTTATTATCAATTTAATTCGCAAATATACATGTTTTTTTATTTCATAGAGTGCATGCCTAGGTATAAGTTACAGTGAAACTTTATACAGAAACCTTTTTTTATTGCACCACGAACACTTTCAGCATGACTAGCTGTAAAGCAAAAACAGTTTTGAGTGGCGGCATTTGAATTTTTCTGTGAGAATGACTGTGTGTTATAAATAGATTTGTTTCTGTAGTATTTCAATTTGTTGGTGGTAGAAGCTCTCAGTGGAATTTTACTTGGCCAGCAGCAAACTGCACAGTGCTTAATGTGACCACTATCTTGTACCATATAATGCATTTAAGGCTGTTTGCAGCGGTATGTCCCTAAATATTTTGCACAGTGGATCAAAATACCAACAACATTTTTTACTGACAAATTTACATAATATCAACACAGTTTATGATAATGTGGTTTTATGTTTTTTGACACTATACTTACCTAAATGCATATCTGCTGTACTTCTGATAGGATTTTTGCCTTTTTGGTATCATTATTTATTATATTTTACTATATTTTTCTAAAGTGGTTGGGGTTTTTCTTCTGTTGTGTTTTCATGTTTTTACTGTTGGCGTGCTGCAGAAATACTTTACACATTGCCTCTAAATTAAGCCTCACAGTGTTTGTGCCAAGCTACCAGAGTGTTCTGACTTTTGTGGTTCACCCTGACAGTGATTGTGACTGTTGCTTGATGAGGATCTTCACCTCCCTCAATCAAAAATACATTTTCCTCCAGCCTGATGGCAAATCCACATGCCATCAACATAGTTTATGGTAATTTGGTCCATGATGATGACAAGCTCAAATGTCAAAACAATCCCTAAAGTTGTACTGACCGATTGGTGTAATGTAAGGTATGTCCTAAAAATCAGTTTACAGAAACGAAGATTATTTTTGGTGAGTGGCATTGTATTTAGAAAGAACTAAACAGCACAAAGACAGCACAGAGTACAGTTAGTTTGACTTGTTTACTTTGTACTTACTGAATTGAGGCTAGGGATGATATAATTTCCCCTTAATCACAGAATTTAGGTTCAAATCCCAAAGCATAAATCAAATTGGGATTTTTCAAATTCCATTAACCACAGCTCAGGCCATAGACCACATGATAAGTTGCCTTTGAAAATACGTTCGAGGTGTTATCTATTACAATGAATAAACATAGGACATGCCTCATTTAATGAAAATCTTTTTAAAATATTGTATTCGGGTATTGCCTGCAGCTTGGTCAAAGGTCTACCATTGTAAGTAGGCTCATATCAGCCACATTCTGTGTGTCCATCAGTTCTCAAATAACAAGCTAAAGCGTAATATCACATGCTGACAGTTTTGTTTCTTTCTATCTCCTAGGATGAGTTTTCCCGCCATGGTTTTAATCTTACTGTCAGCAGTGACAGACACATTGACTCACATTTTCATTAAGATTGTCTTGCAAGAAAATATTTCTCATGAAACATCACAATATATGTTGTATGTCTCCTAGATGAAAGTCTCAGCTATTTTATTATGATTTCTTCAGAATAAATGCTGTCCGCAAATTGTAGAACGAAGGTGTACTGCCAAAGCAAAACCCAAGCTATCTATTATTACTATTGTATCGGGATTAGTCCATTTTATTATCTACAAGAGCGAAAACACAAAATATTCTTAGTGGAAATGTCCTTTCCTTCAATCGATAATTAATCACTTCCATGTAAGTTTACTTTGAGTTGATTTAAGGCATTGTGTCGTTTATGAAGAATCTACTTACTCCTAGACTAATTCGTGCTTCAATGTTAGCGTATTTCAGGGACTCGAATATTAATCCCTTTGTCATACTTTCCATATGCATGTTCTTCACTCAGAAGTTGGGGGCTAAATTTCGCCACACTTCATAAAAACATCTGCAATCTTTCTAAAAATTATTAAATAAGCGCAATGTTTTTAAAATGTAGGGACATATGTGTAAAATGCCGTTTTGTGAATCCATTTTTTAGAAACATAGGTGACACTTTCTTTGACATTCATTTTTCTGAAAACGAAACTCACTGATTGATATGTTGAAGAACAATTTTCAGACAAGGGATCTTTAAGGGAAAATTTGTCACAGATGTGAATGAGATAAAAAACCATAAAACTAAAAGATGAAGTGCAAAAACTGTTACTTAATACCGTTGTTAATACACATTTCTCCCAACCCATCTTGTAAATCATGACCACTCAAATGAATCTTCTAGGACACACTTTCACAAATAACCCTTGGCAGTACATTGCCATCCTAGATGTTTATTTGCAAAACGCATTATCACTGACTGTGAGCCTAGGATTATGAATGTTGATTGTTGTATTTTATGTAAGACTAGACATAGTAGAATTACGAGGCATGCCTTTGGATGTAAAATGAATATCAGATACCAGTTTATTGTACTGTCCTGAAGATTTCTAAATTCATTCACCAAACATTGCTAGCGCCACTTATGAGGTTGGAGAACACATCTACTTTCACAATTCTGGGGAGCCATCATTCACTTTGTCCTGGTCTCCAATGAGATAAAATTACATAATCAGTGTAAGTCTAAGGAAAGCAGATATTACGGGGCATATATAAAAGAATTGTCGTGCTCTACGTGCGCCCCTTAGCACCCCGCTAATGCCACCATGTGTGCACTGTATTTAACATGTTTTGACTGTGAGCTGGACTCTGGGCACTTTACCACTGCTGACCAGTGCTAAACTGCAAGTGCTCCTGTGTAAATTGTATGTGTAATTGGCTTTTTCATGATTGGCATATTTGATTTACTGGTAAGTCCCTAGTAAAGTGCACTAGAGGTGCCCATGGCCTGTTAATTAAACACTACTAGTGGGCCTGCAGTACTAGTTGTGCTCCCCACATTAGTAGCCCAATAAACATGGCTCAGAGCTGCCACTGCTGTGTCTTTGTGTGCATTTTTAAACTGCCAATTCGACCTGGTAAGTGGACCCACTCGCCATTTCCAAACCTTCCTTTTTTGTACATGTAAGGCACACCTAAGGTAGGCTCTAGGTAGCTCTGTGGGCAGGGTGCAGTGTATGCTAGCGGTGGGAAATGTACCGATGTGTTGTACGTGTCACAACAGTGAAATACTGCCAAATTCGGGTTTCAATGTTGCAAGGCCTATATCTCTCATTGGTTAACATAGGGGCTGCCTTAAAATATATTTTAAGTGCATTTTCCCTTTGAGAGCAAATAGAGATGTGGAGTTTGGAGTCTTTGAACTAAGAATTGAAAAATACATCTTTTGGTAAAGTTGTTTTTTAAATTGTCTGTTTGAAAATGGCACTTTTAGAAAGGATCTTGTAAACAACAAACAACTTCAAAGGCAGGAAGGGGTATAAGTAGTGGACCCAAAACCCCAGATTTTTAGATTTGCTTCTGGAACGAAGAGGAACCTCTGTCCAAGGAGAAGAGATGAAGAGCTAAGGAGAAGTGCTGCCCATGCCTCTGACTGTGCTTTGTTGGTCTATCCTGCAGTTTCTGCTTCTGCATGGGAAAGGGAACAAAGACTGGACTTTGTGGTATACTCCTACTTGTGAAGAATCTCCAAGGTCTTGGACTGAGCTTGCCTCCTTTTTTTAAAGGCTCAGGGCCATCAAAGCGTTCCTCTGCCAGCACTTAGACTCTCTGTTGAGACTCCTGCTCTGCCAAGTGGTGCCCTATCCAGTCTCTGGGCCCTTGAAAGTTGAAGCTGGTAGAACAAGGACAGAAATCCATGCACAGGGAACCACACAGGGAACCACACAGGGAAAATTTCAATCCAACATCTACAACACGGCTGAAAGACAATGCCCCACCTGCCTCACGGCTGACTTCAACGCATCACCTGCATCGTGGCTGAAGAAACGATGCCTCACCTGCTTGCAGCTGCTGAAAATGATGCAAACCCCATGCACCACGGTTTTCCATTACAGTGCGACCAGGATTTCTCATGCATCATCGCTGGGCGTCAATGTCATTGTGAATTTGCATGGATAAAAGGTGCCCTATCCAGAAATCTACGCATTGCTCTCTTGCGGGGGATAAAAATTACACATCGCCTACCCAACCGGGCACGGCCTCACTTGCGATTAACAAATCAGCGCATTGCTGACTTTTCCGATGCACACTCGCCCGTGCGGCTTTATTTTTTATGCAAACCAGGTATTTTGTGTAAAATCAACATTTCCATTGCTTTTTTTTGGAGTAAGACTCTTTTTAGTTTAAAAATTCACATCTTGACTTGTTTATGTTGGCTTTTTGTCATTTTGGTCTTGCCTATTTTTCTAAACTGGTGTGGTGTCCATTTTGTAGTGTTTTCAATATATTACTGTGTGTGTTGGTACAAATGCTTTATACATAGCCTTTGAGAAAAGCCTGACTGCTTGAGCCAAGGTACCATACTAACGAGGAAACACACCCCTTGCATACATTATCCCTCACGTAGGCATAACGTGGCGCAATGGGTTACAAAGTGGAGCAATGCATGCATTGCGCTACTTTGTAAAAATGGCGTGGCGATTTTGGCCTCATTGGGCCACATTCGCTTAAAAGAAATGATGCTAATGTGACGCAAGGAGGCCCCTACATGTGTTAGACATGACATCCTTAGGGTGGATTTCCCCTAGACCTTTCTTCACTTTTACTGTCTCCTATTTTTGCTGTAATTCATTTTTTTGTCCTTTGTTTAAACTGACCAGTGAACAAGGGGTTTGTACCCAAAACGTGTTGGGTTGCACTGTACCAGAATAAACTGGGAGCACTATTGCCCATTGGCTTTCTCATGTCTTCTGTTCTACTTGGGAATGTGTGTTTGGAAATATACACATACATATATAATACACACACACACACTAGTGACGTTTGTGATTTAAATTCTTTTTAAAAATACCTTTTTTTTAAATACCTTAATACTTTGAATTTACACATTTAGGCATATGGTCATGACACTGTATAGTTGGTGCTCAGGGGCATTTCTGGAGATAGGGCTGTGATTAGAGACAGTTACCTCCCAGTCAGGATACAAGAGGACCCTATCTTGGTCTGTGGTCCAGCTCTTCTCATTATTTAATAATGGTGCGCAGGGGTAATTAGACACAACAAGTGAGGTCCATGATTTTAATTGTTTTTAATAATATCACAATACTTTGAATTTTTTGGACAGTGTCACTTTATAGCTTGTGCTCGGGGGCATTTCCAAAGACAGGCTCTCCTTGGTTCTGTTTAGAGCTTGTTGCCTCCCGGTCAGCATACAAGAGGATGCCATCTAGGTCAGCAGCCTAGCACTTTTTGGTGCCTGGAACACTCTATAATGAGGCCCAGTGCACGGCGCTGATTAAACACAACATGCAAGGTTCATGATTTTAATTATTTTTAAAAATACCTCAATACTTTGAAATTCCACACTTAGGCTTATTTTTGCATGGTGACACTTTATAGTTGGTGCTTGGGGGCCAGTTGTCTCCAGACCAACATACAAACTTACTCCATCTTTGTCAGAAGTCCTGCTCTTTTCTGTGCCCAGAACACTATTTAATGAGGCACGGTACATGAACGCTGCAAGCCTGTTTGCATGTCTGTGGCTGGGCGGGGCCAGAAACTCTGCCCATTTCAATGCAGACTCTTTACACTGCACCTCTGAGGTCCTGAAAAGTTTTAACCAATGACCTAAGAAAATTTGGGAATACTCATTCGATCCGAATATGATGCCTAGCAATTGTCCAAACTGTAAATGTTTAACCACTCCCTGTGTCCTTAGAGCCTCCTACATGACCCATACAAAAGAGAATGCACAATTACAGGAAGTGTCTAAACAGCCGACCACTGGACGGCACATTTTCTATTGAATTATAGGTCACTCCCCAAGCATAGTCTTAATCTGTTTATGCTGCTTGGGGGGAAATGCCCTGAAGTCCTCTTTCCAATGGAAACCTGGCTGAATCCGGACAGTTGGCCAGATATTGTGGCAGTGCTTCCTCCTGGCTACGGAACTGTGAGAAACGACTGGGTAGGGAAAAAAGAAGGAAGCATAGCTATTATTTTTGAAGACACATTATTTTTATTGAAAATTTTTCATGTTACAACCACCAAAGACAATGTACAACCATTGCCCATAGTACATACAGGGTTCCTGCTGTTATTCCAATTAAGCCATGCACAAGGTAACATCCAGCCTGGCAGTTGACATAATCTTGTCATCCAATACATTCCTCAGTTCGCCAAAACTATGATCCTACTACCCTGTATCCGACAATGACAGGAGATATGATGTCATGGGTGTTCAATAATCCTCAGGGTGGAATGTCTAGGGGAGCTCCTCCGCATATATCTCCAACTGCTCCCTGCAGTAGGCAATGTCCTGAAACCACTGTGTCAGAGTCAGGTACATTTTCTTCCCCCAATAGGTGGCTATTCTCTTCCATGCCAGCAATAGGGCTAAAGCGACTAACTTGCGATTCTCCGGCTGCAAGGGGTGAACCCACCCCAAAACACACCTACGGGGGTCACATATCACTGGTTCAGAGATGACCCTTGTGAGTGTCTGCATAACAACCTCCCAGTATTTATATATCCTGCCTCATCCCCATGCAAGATGTAAAAAGTCTGCCCTTACCTGCCAAACCTGGTACAACTGTCCTCCTGCCTTAGCCCATATAGGGTCAATTGTGTCAGCATGAAGTATACCTGCTGTAGGACTTGAAATGTATAATATGTGAATCCCCTTTGGCAGTTGACCTGCCATCAATGTGCAGCAGAAGCCCCACTGTGCCGTTGTAAGTGAAGTCTCGAGTACCCAGGTCCACCTATCTAATACAGAAGTGTTGGACCCATTCCCCTCCACCTGCACTATAGCATATTGGTGTGACGACTCTGTTTGCCCATTTCTAGGGGTCGCTGTAAAGCGACTGTCGGTAGCTTGGGAATCACATTGAACACTTATCTAAAGACCCTTGCTGACTCCTGTTTGTTTCTTTTTTCTCCATGTTATGCTTTTGTAGTATTACATTTGCTTCCTGGGACTGCAAATCCCATAATGCACGGCCTGGTAGTCAGGAAAGCCTGGATTCTGCTGGGACCTCTCCTGGGCAGCCCAGTCATGTGATTCTACCTGGGGTTTGCAGCAGTCTGGAACAGCTTATAAGAAGCCATTTCCTCAAGATCTTCATTGTGCATTGGAGTTTGATTCCTTTGTGTTCCAGACCCTTTATCTCTCCAGTCTTGTTCCTGTTCTGTTTCAGCTTGAACCTGCTTTCTGTTTCTCTGCCCTGTTCCTGCTTGTTTCAGCCAGAGTCTGCTCACTGTCTCTTATCCTTGGTACTGTTTCTTTCTTCCAGAGCCTGCTCCCTGTTTTTCAGTCCTGTTTCTGCCTTGCTTCAGCCTGAACCTGTTTCCAGTTCCTGCCTCTGCCTTCTAGTTTGTTCCTTCTGTTTCCCTTTCCTCTTGGGTTTTTGTGTCTGGTAAGTGTACTATCAGTCTTCACCTGTGTATAAGTGTTTTCCTTTGTACTGGAGTTGGCTCCTGGTTTCCAGGAGGCAAATCCAGCCCCCATCCTTTGTCCAGTGTTATACGTAGTCATTAGTGCCTAACAGTGACAGTGTGCTATTGCTTTTTTTCCAGGAATTTCCACTGTGTTTCCAGCTGGACCCACAACGGCTCGTCTTGTGTATGCAAGTACAATCCTTGTTTGTGCTCTAAGGGTCCAGAGACAAAATCACTTCTGCTGCCTCCTTTCTATTGGGCTTGTGGGGGGACTGTCTGTAAGAGCAATCTGCACAGAGGCATTGACGTTCCCTGTTGCTGTGGGAAGTTCTGAGCCGTACCCTGTGTACAACCTTAGTAGTAACCCCAGTGTGTTTGTCCATTAGTAATCAGTTTCCTCTTTGTTCACACTAAGGTTGCTCTGATTTTACTTTCCTGTTTCCTGTGCCTGTCCATAGCTGTCCTTTTTAGTGTATGCCTTTAGCTGCTCTTCTGCCCCAGTACACCACCTCTTTGGGATATTCTGTGACCTCAAGGGGTGCCCCAACCAGAGTCCTGTTCAGACCCGCCCAAAACCATGACAATAGGTTTGTGATAAGACCTTTGCGGGACATACTTGTGGGCACTATTTGTAGAGTCCTGGAGGTAGGGGGAGCATGTGAGAATTACATATAGTGTTCTCAAAAGGCTGGTTGTAGTTGCAAGCATGTGAAATACATGAGTGGGGAGTTGCAACTTTGTTGTGGCAAAGCAGCGCATTGAATAAAGTGATCTTCCTGAACAACTCCCCCATTGTCCAAAGACCCGGACAGATTAGGGTGATATGCTATTGGTAAAGTCGGTTTATACAGGGGACTTCTACTAGTTATGGATCCAATAGCCTGCCAAGCATGCAAAGTGCAATTAATAGTACTAATACTGATGTGAGCCACATCCAACTTTCTATGCGATAGCAATAAGGCCAGTGGTATTGGGTGTGCAGCACCTTTTTCCACTGCTGGTGTGGCAGGTATCCTCCAGGGTTTGCCCAATAATGTGCATGTTGTGCATGTTGTGCTTGTGCACACAAGTACTAAAGGTAGAAATCTGGGGAACTAAAGCCATGTTGCTCAAATATGAGGTGCCTCAGGGCAATCCGCAGTTGTTTCCCAGCGCAAGACAATGTTATTTACAGAAATTGCGTGCCTTAAAAAAGACCCATTTAAGGGGGATCCGTATGTTCACAAATAAGTAAAAAAATTTGGGCAATGAGACCATCGCTGTACATGATCTTCTAACTTGGAGTTCATCCTACCATATTTCCACCGGGCCACTAGTTTGAGGTCTCTGTGCACCCAGACCCCAAACGCTGTATTGGGTTAGTACACCATTACAGGGGGTACTCTGTGGGGAACATCTCCATACCAACTGTTAGTGGCAACACAGACGACTTCTCCCAGTTGATACTCAAGCACAACTGCCACTCAAAACTCACATACTCTTGAATAAGAGTGACCAGATGAGCCTTAGGGTCTCACACATAGAGCACCATATAGTCTGCATACAGTGATATTGCCAGCAGGCGTTGTTTGAATCTGCATGTCATTGCCTAATGATACAGGCTAATGGTTCCCTGGCCAGTGCAAATAGGCTCGGCAATAGGTTCCCCTACACATCACAAAGGGGGACTACACAGTTGACATGGATCCTGGCTACCGTCACTTTGTACAGCAGCCAGTTCCACTTAGTTAATCCTGCAGGGATACCCATCCTCTGTAGAATGGTGATCATGTAGGGCCATGTGACTTGCGATACCTTATCGGTATCCAGTAGGGTTGCTGCCACCTTCATAGACAGATTTAAATGAAGCAGCAGGGCAAATGGTGCATGCAGACTTTGGGTGGCATATCTGAACCACACCTGATCCGGCAGGACCTCATTGGGCATCAAAGGAAGTAACCGCGCGGCTATGAATTTGGCAAAATGTTTGTGTCCATATTAATGAAGGACAGTGGTCTATATAATTCACAGTGCTCTTGTAGCTTATCAGGTTTCAGGAGTATGACAATAAGTGCCTCCCTGATGGAGGGGGTAGGCACTGTGCCGTGTATGCCTTCTCAAACAGAAGCAGGAGATACAAGGCCAATAGGTCTACATATTCCTTGTAGAACTTCCCCTTTATGCCATCCAGTCCAGTGGATTTACCATTCAGTAAGCCATTGATGGCTTCTTTTTTTTTTTTATACATATTTTTATTGATTTTTCAATTGTGTCATACATTTCAATGCGCTCAGTTAACAGCAATACAAGGATGTTGTCAGTTACAGTAATTTGCTGGGCGCTTGTTATTAAACTTAACAAACAACTAATAACTTCCGTGCACCACTAGATCCGTGCATTTATGTCTAGACTTTCAGGCAATGCCGGTACGCGCATTTAAAGCTTTCTCTCGTGCGGGGTTTTTATTGCCGGTTAGGGTTCTAGATGAGGGCGCCCCCTATGGAAGGAGGGGGGGGAGAGGGGAACGGGGGGGTGGCTTGGCTTGGCTTCTGTAGAGCCTGTATCCACTAATTGGGCATGATGGTCTGTGTGTGCTATTTGTCTTGTGTGCGCTTAGGGGTGTGGTGTATTAATATCAGTGCCGAGGTGCTGTTGGTAGGTGTGTGCGCTTCTCCTGATTTACTGCCGCTTTACAGCCAGGGCAAAGCCCGTGATTATCTGTATAGTCGCGGCTATCTGCGGTTCAAGGGGGTTTTTCGTTGTTCTTTGCTTCTAATTTGGAGACCAGTGTACCCCAGGTTTCACAGCCCGAGTGTCGCAGTCCACCCCGCGCCAGCTTCGTTAGTACTTGATATTCAGCTCGTGCCCAGCGAAGCGTGAGAGTGAGCCAGGCTCCATGGTAGGGGGCCTTGGAGGCCTTCCAGTTCATGGCTATTAGTCTTTTGTACATTGCATAAGCCAGGTCTACGAATCTATGCATGTGTTTGCTTCTTTTTGTTCTTGTCCTAAGGCCAAGGAGACAGGATTTGGGATTTGCGTCTAGGCCCAGGCCAGTCATTTCCGACAGTACAGTGGTCAGCACGGCCCACTCCCCCTGCACCCGCGGGCACTCCCAGACCATATGATAAAACTGTGCTGCTGGGGTTTTGCATCTGGGGCAAGTTGGGTCCGATCCAGGGAACATGCGTTTTATCCTGGCTGGCGCTACATATATCTCTGTTAGGGCCTGTATGGCTTCGAAGGACATTAGTTTTCCTTCCTCAAAGCATTCTCCCACCGTGCTTATGCCCCCATCTATCCAGGTTGCGGACGAGTGAGATCCAGTTGTCACCCATCCGGGGATTTGTTCTAGTGGTAGGAGAGGTGAGTAGGGAAGTTTTTTGGCTTCATTTTGAATGTACTTCTTCCAGTATGCATGAGCTGCTGTCTTCAGTGGATTTACGCGTGTGGTTTTGGTTTGCTTGTTCATGAGCCACTCAAGCAGAGGGACTCCCCGGAGTCGGGTTATCAGCTAGGTAGCCTCCGCTGCGCCAGGATTATGGATCCAATTTAAGATCCACTGCAGCTGTGCTGCTGCAGAATAGAGCTCAAAGTTAGGGGCTCCCAGCCCACCCGCCGCCACCGGGCGGTGTAGTGTGTTGAGTGCGACCCGCCTTCTGCCATCACCCCACACAAGCTGCACCAGTGCAGAATTTAAACTGTTGAAAAAGCTTTTAGGGATTATGATCGGCAGGGCAGCGAAGTAATACAGCAGCCTGGGCAGTACTAGCATGTTGGCTATGGCTACCTTTCCCAGTGGTGAAAGCGGCAGTTTATTCCAGAAACGCAATGAGCTCTTCATAGATGTCACCGCTCTCCCCAGGTTGCCATCCCTGAGGTCTTCCGCACTGTGGTAGACGTTGACCCCTAAATATTTAAATGTGTCAAAGCACCATTTTAATTGGCTTGATGGGGTATTCTCACGTCGCGCTGGGGACCAGCCGACCAACGGGAATATGCAGGATTTCCCCCAATTAACTATCAATCCTGAGATCTCTCCAAACTCGCACAGCAATGACATCACTGGTGGCAGCACCTCCTCTGCGCTGCGTATATATATCAAGGCATCGTCTGCGTACAATGATATGACGTGGGAGGTGCCGTTCCTTACCACCCCCCAGTCTTCCGTTTTTGCTCGGACACGCGTGGCCAGAGGTTCCATCGCCAGGGCGAACAACAGGGGGGATAGGGGGCTCCCCTGCCTTGTTCCCCTGCTAATCAGGAAGCTCTCTGATATGACACCCACTGTCTTCACCCTGGCCTGTGGGTTAGTGTACAGAATGCGTACCCATCTTATAAATTTTGGGCCTATGCCCATTCGCTGCATGGTGGCAAAGAGGAAGTCCCATTCCAGTGTGTCGAATGCTTTTTCGATGTCTAGCGAAATCACTGCTTCCTCAAATGCACTCGGGGGTGTCGCCTATTACGCTCAGTAACCTGCGAATGTTGAGGAAGGTGTTACGTTTTAGAATGAATCCATTCTAATCTACGTGTACCAAAGTGTGCATGTGTGGAGCTAGCCTGTTGGCTAGTATTTTGCCAAGTAGTTTGCAATCTAGATTTAGCAGGGACAGAGGTCTGTAGGACCTAACGTCGGTGGGATCTCGTCCCTGTTTCGGGAGGACCACTATCATTGCCTCTCTCATTGTGGGGGGGAGAGTTCTGTTAACCTCTGCTTCTTCAATAACTTTTAGGAGACGTGCCATAAGGTGTGTCGCAAAGGAAGAGTAATTATCTGATGGCAGGCCATCTGTCCCTGGAGCTTTGTTTCTAGGTAGTTGTTCTAGAGCCTTGTTAAGTTTGCCTAGTGTAATAGGGGCCTCCAGTGACTCCTTGTCAGCGTGTGTGAGTTGGGGCAGGGAGGAGTCCGCCAAAAAAGACTCGAGTTGTTGGGGGGTGCATGATGTGCGTGCAGTGTATAGTTGTGTGTAGTATTCCCTGAACGCATCATTTATTTCTTCCTGTGTGGTTGCTAGTGCGCCTGCGCCCAAGCCTATTGCCCCAATTGGAGGGCATTGCCGTTCCTCCAGCAGGAGCCATGCGAGCAGCCTACCCGATCTGTCGCCTTCCGCTTGTAATCTGGTCAAGTGGTATTTGTAGTCATGAAGGCGTAGTGTGGCGTCGGCGGCTGCGTATCCTGCGCGCGCATCTTTTAATGACGTGTATGGTGTTTCGCTGCGGGCCACTGCATTTTCTAGTGCTCTTAATTTCTTCTCCAGCTTGCTAACTTTTGCATGGAGCGTGCGTCTTACCCCCCATGTAGTGGAAATACAATGCACACGAGTCACTACTTTGTGTGCGTCCCACTCCATTGCTCTTAAGCTTGTGGTGTCAGCGTTCAATTCCCAGTACTGTTTAAGTGCTGTTTTCAGGGCGTCTGTGAATGCAGGGTCCTGCAGTGCATCCACTTGTAGTCTCCAGGTTGGGATCGCTTGACGCCTCCTGCCCCAGTCTAGAGTTATTTTGAGTGGCGAGTGGTCTGATAGTGTTTTAGCTAAGTATTCAATCCCGTTAGTTACTGTGCAAAAGTCCTGGGTGCCCCATAGTAGATCTATCCTGGTGTGCACCCTGTGTGGTACTGAATAAAATGAATATTCTCTGTGGTGTGGATGCTTCATACGCCACAAGTCATAGAGGCCCATGTTGCTGGCCCATGTTGCCAGTGGGTGCCTGGGGTGTCTATTAGCCGCTAGGTGTGTGGGGGGGCTAGACCTATCCAATGTCGGGTCCGGCGTATTATTATAATCTCCCCCCCCATATTGCGGATGTTGCGGGGTTCGTCAATAATGCTGGGGTAAGCGTGTTCAGGAACTCAGGTAGCGCAGTGTTAGGGGCGTATATTCCTATAAGTGATAGTTGTTTGCCGTCTAATTTACCCTCCACTATTACGTACCTACCCCCCTGATCTATCCTGTATGATGTTTGAAGAAATGGGACACTCCCTGCTATCCATATGAGGACCCCCCTCGCGAAGGTTGAATAAGATGTGCCTACAATCTGTCCTCTCCATTTGTTCCGCAGTTCTTGTAGGTCTGGATCCCGCAGGTGGGTTTCTTGTAGGATTACAATGTGTATGCCCTGGCATTTGAGTCGTGCGTGCACCCTGGTCCTTTTGCTATGATTCCCGAGGCCCCTGACATTCCAGGTGACTATGTCATATTTGCGTGCGTTATAGGCTGTATGTTGGGCCATGTTTATTTTGTAGTGATGCAACTAACGTTCTGCTCCCTGGTAGGATCCGAGCAGTTTCCTCCCTCCCCTTCACCTCGTCGACCCTGTTTCCCGCCCCCAGCCATGTGTCCTGTGTTATGCGCAGATCCGCGGTGCACGAACTAGTAATTACCCTCCCTCCCCAACTGGATCCCATCCCCAACTGTGAACCAACAAGAAACTGCGCACCCCGTTGGGGTGCGAACTGGGCTGTGTCCATGTGGATGTCTGCGGGGGAGCAATAATACTATCCAGGTGTGGCTCATAATAGGGGCTTGCATCCTTCTGCAGACACAGTCTGCAAGTATTGTAGGGCGTCCCCAGGTCGCAGCGAACCATCCCTCCCCCCGCCGCGCGCCGCCACCAAGTACGCGCAAGTTGAATACAGGAGTTGGCTCTAAGAGCAGCAAAACAAGGATCCATAATGTCAAGCGATATGTCCAACCGCTGCCAGCAAAGCACACAATGTTCAGTCCTGCTCTCCTTCTATGGCGGCAGATCTCGCCCTGGTGGCTGGTCAGCGGCGCTCGTTCAGAGTATATCTGCGGACCGGGGGGTGATCTCCGGGCCCTTCAGCGACCCGTTAGTGTGGAATCCGAACTTATTGACTCCGATTCCGAGCCCTCCTCCTGTTGGGTTCTGAGGGCCTCGAAAGAGTTTTGTGTCAGAAGGGGAGTTTCCTTCAGGACCCTGGCTCTCCCTTCCGCAGCCTGTTTCTCCGTGGGTTGACCCCCGGGTCGCCTCTTGGAGCGTTTCCGTGGGGATGCTGTGGACCAGCTTTCGTTGATTCCGGTTGCTTCTCGGGGTTGGGCAAAACCCTTGGCATGCAGCCATGTCCAAGCGTCCTCCGGAGAAGTGAACACGTGGGTGCGATCATCTGTTAGTACTCTTAATTTGGCGGGGAATAGCAGAGCATACTTTATGTCATGTTCACGGAGACGTTGTTTTATTTGAGCAAAGGAGTTGCGTTGTCTTTGCACTTCCTGAGTGAAGTCTGGATAGGCGTGAACAGTTGAGTCCTCATACTGAAATGGGCCTTTACTGCGAAATTGTTGCAATATCGCATCCCGGTCTCTAACGTTCAGGAACCTGGTTATCAGCGGTCTTGGGGGCTGGCCCGGTACTGGGGGGCACCCAGGAGTCCTGTATGCTCTTTCAACTGAGAAGAATTTCGATAGGGCTCCATTCAAGACCACTTCGACTAACCATTGTTCCAATAGAATCTCTGAATTTTGATCTAGTGATTTTTCCGGAAATCCAAGAAACCGAATGTTGTTGCGTCGTGATCTTCCTTCCGCCTCTTCTGCTCTTCTCAGCAGTGTTTTTACTTCTAAATCCAGGCGGAGAATTTGTTTTTCGTTGTCCGTTACTTTGGGGCTCATTTCGTTTAGCACCACCTCCGTTAACTTCACTTTGTCGGATAGTTTGCGGTGGTACGCTCTAAGGATATTTAGGTCTTGCGATACCGTGTCTATTCTATTTTCCAATTAAATTTTAGTTTCCATAATTGCTTGGAGTACTTTCTCAAATTGTGTGGAGTGGGCCAAAAGTGTAGATTCCAGTGATTGTAAAGTGGGTATGGGTTGTTGGTCCCCAGGCGCTGGTCCATGCGTGCCCCGGTCCTGACTCCTCGCTGATTTTGATCTTCTGGCCATTTTGTCTCAGTTTGTGAGTCCCTGTTCCTTCTGCGCCCACGCGAACTCCCACGGTCCCCGGGTTGGTCAGGTATGAAGGGCCGTATATCCGCTCGGATCCACACCGGAATACGCTTTTAGTTCTTTAGGTTGCCGACCGCCTAAAGTTCTTTGATGTGAATTCCAGGCCCCTCTACCGGCACCAGCGGGAGGGCGACGGATGGTGGGGCGGGGGGGTGGGGGTGGCGAGGCCCGCGCACCCCTAGTGTTACTGCAGTCGGCCTGGACAATTCAGGGCCTCGGTGTGGGCCCTTCATTCTCACGACGTCGATCGCCATGTGCGCGCTCCTTCATTTGAGCTTCCATGCAGGGTTCTAATCCCGTGCCAGGGGAATGATGGTGTACATAATTTACTGCAGTGAGCGCTTCCTACGTGGCCCCCGAGCGTTCAAAAAAGTTGCCGGAGCCACCAGTAATGTTCAGGGGGCGTAGAGAACAAGCCCCCCGCCGATCTCGATCCGCCGGCGCTCCAGATGGTCAAGGGGAGGGGGGCACGCCTTGTAGCCGGTCCGCGGGCTGGGGGGGGGGAACCACCAAGAGTCCTCGTCTGCAACTTCACCGCCGCTCCGCCCCACGCCAGCAATGGGGAAAGTTATCAGGCGGTAGGGGGGGAGGGGAGCAGCCCAAAGCGGTGCAGGGCCCAGCGGCGGGCCTGCTGCCCTCCCGCCAAGGGATCCCCTCGCCGCCGCACCCCCCACCTCACCTTCGGGGCTCAGGGACGGAGCTCCGGGCCTCGCTATGAGGCAAGATGGCGGCCGCAGTTCCCGAGGCGGCGTCGTCGTTCAGGAACCTCCTTTCTCGGCTGCACAATCGCCTCCGTAGCCGTCGACGAGGGGAGAGAGGTTCTCGGATCGGGTCTCACTTCTGTGCGAGGATGTTGGCGACCCCGGGGCGCCCCGCAATTATTTTAGTGGCGAGCCCGAGACGGAGCGCTTTCTTAAGCGTCCTTCCCGGTCGCCATCTTGGCTCCTCCCCTGATGGCTTCTTTAATGTCATGTAAATGGTTGACTGAGATATTCCCTTTGCCCCGTCAAAAGCCATGCTAGTGCTACATCCTTCAAATATAGTTCTGTGTCTGCCACCATAGCCGTCTCCCTGGACATGTATAACACAGTATAAAATACAGAGAACTGTTCTAGGATGGACTGAGAGTCATTACATGTCTCGCTGTCCAATTTAACTATCCACCCTATGTGGATTGTGGCCCCACAGGTCTTAAATTTATTGGCCAAGGTGCGTTCTGGCCTGCCTCCATCACCGTATGAATGAGCAATATGTCTCCTTGCATCTCACTTTCAGCCATCTCATTATATTCAGTCACTTTGGGCAACATAGTCCTGTTCCAACTCATGTCATGAGGAAAGTTATAACCCCTTTCTGATCTTTTGTTGGGATTCAATCTTGTGATCTAGGGGGTTATATACAGTGTTGTTGTTTATGAGATGGACAGTCGCTGGATTTGTTGTACATATTCTTTTACTTCTTGAATCATATTGAGTGATATATTGGATCTTAACAGGACGTTGTTTTCTTATTCATTAATTGAAGACTGGATCATATGTACACATACTATATCTAAACAATTCCACTAGGAGCATTTTAAAGGGAGACATACTTTCTAAAAGTGTAATTTTCAAACACACAGTCTAAAAACAACCTTTACCAAAAGATGTATTTTAAAATTGTGAGTTCAGAGACCCTAAACTCCATATTTATATCTGCTCCCTAAGGGAATCTAAATTTTAATAACATTTAAAGGTAGCCTCCCTGTTAACCTATGAGAGGGATAGGCCTTGCACAGTGAAAACCGAATTTGGCAGTATTTCACTGTTAGGACATATGAAACACATTAGTATATGTCCTACCTTAAACATGCACTACACCCTGCCCATGAGGCTACCTAGGGCCTCCCTTAGGTGTGCTTACATGTATGAAAAGGTAAGGTTTAGGCCTGACAAGTGGGTACACTTGCCAAGTAGAATTGGCAGTTTAAAACTGCACACACAGACACTGCAGTGGCAGGTCTGAGCCATGTTTACAGAGCTACTCATGTGGGTGGCACAACCAGTGCGGCAGGCCTACTAGTAGCATTTGATTTACAGGCCCTGGGCACCTCAAGTGCACTATACTAGGGACGAACTAGTAAATTTAATATGCCACTCATGGAAAGCCAATTACACACATATTTTACATAGGAGCACTTGCACTTTAGCACTGGTTAGCAGTGGTAAAGTGCCCAGAGTATCAAAAACAGCACAAACAGAGTCCAGCACACATCAACAACCTGGGAAACAGAGGCAAAAAGTTAGGGGATGCCATGCTAACGATACCAAGTCTAACACTTCTCATGTGGGCCTGTTGGCACGTTTTGCCAAAAAGGTGAGCCGCAACTGGTGCGTATCAGCCTTCCCATTGTACCTCAATAGCTGCACCAGCAACATACTGTGTCCTCAGGCAGGTGCTGTGAAATCGTCCAATCTCGGTTCTCCACCAACCAGACCAAGCAGCACAGTAGATGAAGGTAATTCGGGATGTTAGTAGTCTTAGTCTGCACTCCAGTGTGAATGCCTGTCTTCCATGTCCCACCTCTTTGCTCCCCCTACACAATACTGTCACCAACCAAGTCAGGCCCCCACACCAGTCACAGGTGCCTTCTCATTACAGCTGTGCAACTGGCTCCATTCACATATGCTTTGAACAGTATATGGCACGCAGGGAAACTGCACACACCCAGGTCGGTCAAGCACCTCAGTAGTCGGGTTTAAAAACACAAAAAAACAAAAAAAGCGGGGTCCAGCTATCTTGTCTTTCATGCCAGAGGGGGTTCTGGCTCTCACCCCCACCATCGCTCACCTCTGGTGTCACACAGTGTCCCAGTAAAGAGGGCCACCACGCCAGCCGCACATGCCTGCACTTGTCAATGGTATGTCCCAGCACAGGCTCCTCATGCGTGCAGGGTCAGCATGCTTGAAGGTGTCTGTAGTCCCTGGAGCCCTCCTTCTGATCTGACTCTACACCTGTTGGCTGCTCCACAAGGGCCCCTCAATGTCAGCCGCTTCAGGGGACACAATCTGTTATTGGGAGGTGATCTCTGCAGCATGCAGGGTCAGTGGTGCACTTTCTTATTTAATGCAGTCTTTTTTGTGGTCAATATGACTGCCTAGCAATGTCAGCACTCTTTGTGCAGCAATGCAAGAACCATCCACTTGCTTGCAGCCCAGATCAATTGCACTGACACCGTCACTCACTGCCTTCAACAGACTCCGCTGTTCAGCTACAAAGAGCAGTAGCCCTTGCACTCCTGCGTACAGGCGTCACCCGTTACACAGCTCCAGGCCATGCCTCTGTGCCTTCAAAATACACCCTGCGACCCCCTGCCATCTGGTACTATTTTCTGTGGCTTCTTGACTGCAGGAAAGCTGCAACTGTCCTCTGCTGCCCAAGCATATGCTAAGTCGATTTGCCATTGCTGCCATTTTCCTCCTTCAGTGGCAGGGCCCGCAGAACTCAGCTTAATCATTACTCTGCCTATGTGGCTCCCACTGTCTGTCATATGAGGTCAACCCCTAAGCATCATCTGGTCATGCTAAAAGGTTTGTACAGGCCCTGCCAGAAATAGCAGTATTACACAGCCATTCAACAGCTTAATTCACATTACTGGGGGACCTAAATATTCACATGGATGCTATCACACATTCACAAGCTGTAAACCTTAGACTTGATTTACTATCAATACAGCTTAATCAATTAGCTATGGTCCATATACTCTCCAAAGGCCATACTTTGGACCCTATTTTCACAAATATTATGGCTATAGCGATGCACGCTCCTTTGCCAATTCCATAGTCAGACCACTTGCTGATTTCATTTTTTATCCAGAACATGGAAAGGCCTAAGACAATGGAATACCAGCAAAATCTACTAAACAGTGGTCCAAATTAGACATTACAAGCTGTGAAGCAGACCTAGACAATTAAGCTCCAAGGTTAAGTGGCAATGTTTTTGGCTTTCACTCATCTTTCAAGAAGTAGAACAGCTTGATGGAAGAGAGGCTAATCCAGAAGAAGGCATGCAGATTTCCCCATGCTAGAACCTGGCCAAATGTTTCTCTCCAAAACTAAGGGAGCTGAAGAAAGAATGTAAAAGATACGAAAGGAAATGGAGATGCCAGTATGATGAGGACAGTATGATAACCTATAAGAAAGCTCTCAAAAAGTATCAATGTGTGATCTACAGAGCCAGGTTAAAAGATTTTGTCAACAGAATTAGTCATTCTTCACACCCTTCCAAAGAAATATATGCTATTGTCAATTCCTTTCTTAAACCCAGCATTGCAGGGGCCAGCCTCCTGTTCCAAGGAACTGTGTGAAGAGCTAGCCAATTACTTTTTTGAAAAGGTCAGTCATTTATGATTCCCTGTCTGGAACAGAAAACGTCTTTAATAAACTCATTAACAGTGATGTGGTGGGAAACTAGTAGCAGAACTCTCAACATTCTCGAAACTGACTAAGGAAGATCTTTTAAGGGTTGCTCACACAGTTAAGTCAGGTTCCCCACTCGACCTGGCTCCTATAGATATCTTAATGAAAGAAGGAGAGGCTGTTATATTGTCTCTAATGGTCATCTACAATCTGTCCCTGAAAATTAGAAAATTAGATGTGTCCCAAATGGTTGAAAACATGCAATTATACACCCATTGTTGAAGAAACCAACCTTGGACTCATAAAGCGAAACATTACAGATCTATTTTATTACTCCCTGGGGTAAGTTAAATCTCATAAAAACTGTTAAATGAGGTTCTCCCCGACTTTTTTGGATTCTAACAAATTACTACACCAGACTGTTCTGGTTGCAGTATAGAGACAGCCCTTTCATTATCCACTGGAGACCTAAAAAAAAAAATGGACAAAGGTGGGTCAGCTTGGCTCAACCTTTGGGATTTGAGTGCAGCTTTTGACACCATTTCCCAATCAATTCTTTGCCAAAGGCTATAACATATTGGGATCACAAGAAAAACTTCAAAGTGGCTAACATTTTTTTTAGCTAATAGGAACATTCAGGTCAGTGAAGGGTCCTTATTTCAAATAACTTTAGCAGTTTTTTATGAATAAGTTTGCAACAATTGATATGGTGATATTATCGGTGATGTTATAATACATGTTTTTATGTAAACTAATTTTCATTACTATATGTTATTCCATCCACTGCCATGCACAGCCTTTGCCTGTGTGCAGCAGGGGTTGACTGTTGCATAAATGAATTGCCAAGAGTCCACCAGAAATCGTGATGGATTGGTTTGCTGATGTTCTGAAACAGGTTATACCATGCACAAAGGGCCACAATAGTGACACAGCACACATCAGCACCCTTTGCTGGGCAGATCTGCACAAGGCCCCAGATAAAGCAAACATAAGCTGGAGAACGGGTGTCAAAGAATCAGGAAACAAAAACTTTCCGGGAAGTGAAAAAGTAAGATCTGTAACCCTAGGGTGTCTACATCATCTTGGTGAGTAGAGCCTTCCTTCAGTCTCTTAGCAACTGACAACTATTCAGGAGCATAGGACTGCCAAGCCATGGGAAACACAAGCTGACAACCGATACCAGCGCACGTCACCGATTGTCACACCTTGGAGGCATACTGGGGATGAGTTTGTGTGGGTAGTGGTCATGCGGGGTCAAGGAGTAGGTGAACAGAGTACGCCACTTAATTTAAAGGAGTCACTCTGGAGAAAGGTCTCAACTGCAAGCAGAATCAGCTAGCAATGCAGTTTAGTGTTTGTCGGCAAGAGCGGGCCACTTCTTTGTGCCACAGATAAAAGGTTTAGGGGCTACACAGTGTGGAGCATGGAAATCAAATGTTATTACTCCTCACTTCGTTATTTAAAGACATTTTGTTATCTTCAGTGAATAACTGTTTTTCACATGTACCTCATCTCACAAGTATCCTTTAGATCGCTTAAAATCTAGTTATCAGTTAGAGATATGACGTACATGGTGCACATGTGGATTATTATTTAGATTGAGCAGACTGCGGTGAACCTAAAGGGTGAACCTGCTGGAGGGACATTTTCTAGATGAGAAGATAGAGAGAAAACAGGAAAGAGCTCTCTCCCACTGAGCTGTGCGTCTTTGCAGCAATGCACAGGAGACAGTGGTCAAATAGTTGGGTGATGGAGGTGGTGTATGGACAAAGACAAGCAAAACACCCAAATGAAAATATTTCACACTTGGATGAACATAGTGGGTGGTTTGTGGTTGGCTGCAGGGGCAGAGGGATACCTGTCCACTACCAGAGCAAGCAAGGGCTGAGACAAAGCTATGTTTGTGGAGGTGTTGGAATTTGCTGGGTGGACACCCCAAAAACTGATGGAGAACCAGCATAACCCATGAGACCAATGTATAGTGGCATGGGTTTTGGGACAGGGCTGGTTAGAGGGATAGAGGGAATAAAAGTCCCCAGTAAAATAAGGGAGACAGACAATATGGAGTCGGACTGGGATAGCACATGGCAGTGAGGCATCTGTGGGGTAATGGGTGCATGGGCACACAGCACATACCCCCATGAACAGGATGGGAGACATGGTTAACACATGCTACTAAATGCTAATGGGTTGGGTTGGCACTGGATGCAAAGAGGTAGGGCATGGCAAGTTTCCAGAGGCAGATGCCAAGGAAGGAATCCTATAGAAGAGCGCACCATGCAAGGATTGCAGCCTGTAATAAACTTGAGGCAGTGTTCCTCCCTACTGTTTCCCTTCAGTGTCCAGCTCCACATGAATGATGCTGCCCATGTCCAAGGTGTTGTGCAGGTTCATCATCACCTCCTTGGCCCCCTTCACTGAGGACAAAACCACTTTAGTTATACCCGGGTGTTTCTTGTTCTTGGGGTTGTACAGGATTTCCATGTCCTCCACCTCGTCCTACTTCTACATATCGCCCAGGAAATTCTTGTGGATGTTGTTGTTCAGCTTGGTGAACGTGACCAGCTTAGGGGGCACTTGCCCCATGTAGTACTCATTGATCTCAAGATTGGGCACATGCCACTGGGATGTAGCCATATATATATATATATATATATATATATATATATATATATATATATATAATCCAAAACACTTCTTGAAAAAGAAGGCAATGTCGCAGCCACTTACTTGCTTCAGTCCTAGTATTCTTTATTCTTTATTCAGGCAGAATAGACACCATGGGACACAGGACTAAACAGAAATACTCCAACGCGTTTCGGGAGACTCTGCTCCCTTGATCACAGAGACATTCTGAAACCCTTTTCTCTTTCCCTTATATCAAACACAATAGACATAGAAAATGGGCTACAGTTGCCAACTAAAATCACTGGCAGCCATCTTGGCACTTCGTCTTTAAACAATCAGTGATCTAAAACAAACATGAAAACAAAATTAAATTAACTTAAATTCAACTTAATAATCATGAACCTTACTGACAGTTAATACATATACATATTGCTCGCATTTCCTCATACTCAATTAATAAAGTCAACCTAAACACATATTACATTGCATCTTAGTCATTTCACAATAATATACACCAATTATTACTTCTCCAAAATACTCATCTTATCTTTAGCCATATATTTGTGGGTAATTCAATAATACCCTGAAGATATAATAGCTCTTTTGCTTCTTATAAATTTACATCATCTGGAAAGAAAAAAGGAAAAATAGAAATTAAAATTAGTGATTGATAAATTCAAAATGGCAGAGCTTTGACATACAGTTTCAACCTATTGCATTTTAAAAGTGATTTTAGTTGGCAACTGTAGCCCATTTTCTATGTCTATTGTGTTTGATTTGCCTTCTTTTTCAAGAAGTGTTTTGGATGATTTATAGGGGTTCGTGACCCTGTCGCAGCCTGCCGTGCTGGAGGCTAACCACACGATAATTTTTTAATGACAAGTATATATATATATATATATATATATTTATATATATATATATATATATATATATATATGTGTGTGTGTGTGTATGTATAACCCAGACAAAAAGGCCAGGAATAATGAACATGTCAAAATAATTCGCTGGAAGTTGCTGGCTTTGCCATATTCCCTAATACATAACCTGTTGGAAGTGCGCTTTCATAAAGGCCAACCCTTGTTTGCATTGAATTACCAGCCTATCCAGCCGGAAAGGCAGCACCAATGCATATAGGAGCAGGTCTGTGTGACTTAATGGGCTGTCACATTTTGAGCAGCAGGTTGGGACACTTTCAGCAAACCCGGTGATTTTACATTGAATCTGCCTACTTTAGGTAATGAACTATTTTTTTATTATTTCGCTTGGCTCCAGCAGCCCACTTGGGAAAATATTATAAAATGTGCAGGACTACCTTTACCAGAAATCATTTTTCAGCTCACTTAGGGGCCTACTGATGCAGATCTGGTATTTGACAGAGTAATCAGGTGCCTGCAATTAAAACCAACTGATCAGCCATGCACTTGGTCTTTGAACAAGGGGTGTGATGTATGGAACACTTCAGCATTGGCTGCACCTACTGAGTTGAAACAGAACAAACTATTTTTCTCTGCTGATGAAGGGATGAACCCAGAAACTCATGTCAGATGAATGAAAATATAAGGCCAGGAATAATGAAAATGTCAAAAGAATTCACTGTAAGTTGCTGGCTTTGCCATATTACCTAATACATAACCTGCTGGGAGTGCACTTTCATAGTGGACAACCCTTGTTTGCATTGAATTACCAGCCTGTCCAGTCGGAAAGGCAGCACCACTGCATATAGGAACAGGTCTGTGTTACTTAATGGACTGTCACATTTTGAGCATAATGTTGGGACACTTTCAGCAAACCCAGTGATTTCACATTGAATCTGCCTACTTTAGGTAATGAACTATTTTTTTATTATTTCGCTTGGCTCCAGCAGCCCACTTGGGAAAATATTATAAAATGTGCAGGACTACCTTTACCAGAAATCATTTTTCAGCTCACTTAGGGGCCTACTGATGCAGATCTGGTATTTTACAGAGTAATCAGGTGCCTGCAATTAAAATCAGCTGAGCAGCCATGCACTTGGTCTCAAAACAAGGGATGTGATGTCTGGAACACTTTCAGCATTGGCTGCACCTACTAAGGTGAAACAGAACAGACAATGTTTCTCTGCTGATGAAGGGATGAACCTAGAAACATGTGTCCAGAGATGAATGAAAATATAAGGCCAGGAATAATGCAAATGTCAAAAGAAAATTCACTGTAAGTTGCTGGCTTTGCTACATGCCCTAATACATTTCCTGTTGAGAGTGCACTTTCATAGAGGACAATCCTTGCTTGCATTGAATTACCGGCCTGTCCAGCAGGGAATGCAGCACCACTGCATATATGAGCAGGTCTGTGTGACAATGGACTGTCACATTTTGAGCAGCAGGTTGAGACACTTTCAGCAAACCCGGTGACTTTACATTGAATCTGTCTACTTTTGCCAATGAACTCTGTTTTTAATTTTTTTCTTGGCTGCAGCAACCCACTTGGGAAAATATTATAAAATGTGCAGGACTACCTTTATCAGAATATACTTTCAACTCACTTTAGAGGCCCACTGGGGAATAACTGGTATTTAACAGAGTAATCAGGTGCCTGCAATTAAAATCAGAGGAGCAGCCATGCACTTGATCTGAGAACAAGGGAGGAGATGTCTGGAACACTTTCAGCATATGTTGCACCTACTGAGGTAAACACTACAGACTACTTTTCACTGCTTATGAAGGGATGAACTCAGAAATACGTGTCCAGAGATTAATGAAAATATAAGGGCAGGAATAATGAAAATGTCAAAAGAAAATTCACTGTAAGTTGCTGGGTTTGCCATATGCCCTAATACATTTCCTGTTGGGAGTGCGCTTTCATAGAGGACAATCCTTGCTTGCATTGAATTACCGGCCTGTCCAGCCGGGAATGCAGCACCACTGCATATAGGAGTAGGTCTGTGTGACAATGGATTGTCACATTTTGAGCAGCATGTTGGGACATTTTCAGCAAACCCGGTGATTTTACATTGAATCTGTCTACCTTTGCTAAACTGACTCTTTTTAAAAAAAAATTCTTGGCTCCAGCAACCCACTTGCGAAAATATTATAAAATGTGCAGGACTACTTTTACCAGAAATCATTTTTCAACTCACTTTAGAGGCCACCTGGGGAATAACTGGTATTTGACAGAGTAATCAGGTGCCTGCAATTAAAACCAGCTGAGCAGCCACGCACTTGGTCTGAGAACAAGGGTGTAGATGTCTGGAACACTTTCAGCATTGGCTGTACATACTGAGGAGAAATAGAACAGACAACGTTTCCCTGCTGATTCAGATGATGAACCCAGAAACTTGTGTCAGAAATGAATGAAAATATAAGGCCAGGAATAATGACAATGTCAAAAGAATTCACTGTGGGTTGCTGGCTTTGCCCTATTCCCTAATACATAACCTGTTGGGAGTGCCCTTTCATAGAGGACAACCCTTGTTTGTATATACATCCATTTCTCCATGCTCCTTTTAGACAATTAGTACTTTGTGAGCAATAGACATTCTCAAATAAAATATAAAATACCTCATTCAGTTATCAACTTCTGTCCCATTGTCTAAATGTAAGAAAGCTGCCAGCACTGGCTTGATGTCCTAAAAGAAATCACATTTGGTAGTTTTCCCTTGACATAGGACATACAATCATACCCATATGAACAACATAGACACATTTATGTTAAGTTCTGCCCTATCAACCGTTACAAATGTAGGATAAAAGTTAGTTTACTTAACTACAGTAGGATGTCTCTTGCTACTCTAAAACATGCAATCCACACAAAAATGCAAAATATGTTTGTGTTGAAAAAGACTAGACTGCTCCACTTTTCTGGAATACTTGTTTATTTAAAGTAAATTCCTAGATCCCAAATACAGGTGGTCATTACATCCCAGGCGGACGGTGTTAAAGCCGCGGTAAGACCGCCAACAGGCCGGCGGTAAAAAGTTTGGAATTACGACCGTGGCGGAAACCGCCAATAAAGACAGCCACTTTAACACTCCGACCGCCACGGCGGTACAAACAAACAGCTCGGCGGTCACCGCCAACAGACAGGCGGAGGACAATGTACCGCCCACACTATTATGACAGGCCAATCCGCCACCTTTTCCGGGGTGGATTCACCGCGGATAAAAACACGGCGGAAACAGGAATTTCGAAGGAAAAAGGCTCACCTCTACACACTCCACGAGGAAGGAGGACACCATGGACCCGGAACTCCAAATTCTCCCTGCGTTAGTCTTCCTGCTCCTGTACCAGAAGCACCAACGCCGGTGGCGAAGACCACGGTGAGTACTGCACCTACGACACAGGGGAGGCAAAAAACAGGGACACACACACGCAGGACGCAACACCCCCACTTTCACCCACTAGAACACACACGCTAATGCATATCTATACATTATAGTTACACCCCCCAAACCTCCCCAAAAGAATGCAAAGACAAAAGGAAATTAGTGTAACCATTGTAATATATAAAAATTCAGTAAGCAAAAATATACATATATACACTATTATCAAAATATACACCAAGATTAGTAGTCCAGGTATTGCACCATTCATAGTCCGTGGACCACTGGGCCCAAAATGAATGGGCGAGGCCCACACACGATACCAGATCAAAACAGAGAGAACACTGCAGGGGCATCAAATAGAAATACAACAGGCACCTCAGGGGGAAGGGAAGGGGGGCACCTCAGCTGGATGAGTGCACGACACCAGAGCCACAAGGGGCCTCCATGCCCATTGATGTATCCTGGGGAGTGCAAAGCCACAGTCTCTTAAGTCTCTACAGTGTGTGGTTTGCCCACTGCTGCATCCTGGGGAGTGCAAAGCCACAGTCTCTCAAGTCTCTACAGTGGGTGGTTTGCCCACTGCTGCATCCTGGGGAGTGCAAAGCCACAGTCTCTCAAATCTCTACAGTGGGTGGTTTGCCCACTGCTGCATCCTGGGGAGTGCAAAGCCACAGTCTCTCAAGTGGATAACATTCTCCACTGGTTTCTGGAGGGGGCTTTGTGCCCAGAGTGCTTCATCCTGCCAAGGACTGAGGTAGTGGATGTGTTTTTCCACTGGTTCTGGAGGGAGACTGGTGCCCAGAGTGCTTCATCCTGGGAAGGACAGACATAGTGGATGCATGTCTCCACTGGTTCTGGAGGGGGACTGGTGCCCAGAGTGCATCACTCACCCCGTGACGGTCCCTGTTGCGTCAGTGCCCCTGCCGCTCATGAGCTAGCAGTGCTTGAGTTGGCGGTCCTTGCCCTGTTCAGCGGTGCTTGCCCTGTTCAGCGGTGCTTGAGTTGGCGGTCCTTGCCCTGTTCAGCCGTGCTTGAGTTGGCGGTTCTTGCCCTGTTCAGCGGTGCTTGAGTTGGCGGTCCTTGCCCTGTTTAACGGTCCTTGCCCTGTTCAGCGGTGCTTGAGTTGGCGGTTCTTGCCCTGTTCAGCGGTGCTTGCCCTGTTCAGCGGTGCTTAAGTTGGCGGTCCTTGCCCTGTGCAGCGGTGCTTGCCCTGTTCAGCGGTGCTTGAGTTGGCGGTTCTTGCCCTGTTTAGCGGTGCTTGAGTTGGCAGTCCTTGCCCTGTTCAGCGGTGCTTGCCCTGTTCAGCGGTGCTTTAGTTGGCGGTCCTTGCCCTGTTCAGCAGTGCTTGCCCTGTTCAGCGGTGCTTGAGTTGGCGGTCCTTGCCCTGTGCAGCAGTGCTTGCCCTGTTCAGCGGTGCTTGAGTTGGTGGTTCTTGCCCTGTTTAGCGGTGCTTGAGTTGGTGGTCCTTGCCCTGTTCAGCGGTGCATACCCTGTTCAGCGGTGCTTGAGTTGGCGGTCCTTGCCCTGTTCAGCGGTGCTTGCCCTGTTCAGCGGTGCTTGAGTTGGCCGTCCTTCATTGCCCAGCTGGGCTGGGCCTGGCGGTCCTTCATTGGTCAGCTGGACTGTGGCTGGTGGGGCCCTCCTGGGCAGCTGGGCTGTGGCTGGCGTGGCACTCCTTGGCAGCTGGGCTGTGGCTGGCGGGGCACTCGTGGGCAGCTGGGCTGTGGCTGGCAGTGGCCTCCTGGGCAGCGACGATGGGGCTGGCGGTGGCCTCCTGGGCAGCGACGATGGGGCGGGCGGTGGCCTCCTGGGCAGCAACGATGGGGCTGGTGGGGGCCTCCTGGGCAGCGATGATGGGGCTGGCGGGGGCCTCCTGGTCAGCGACAATGGGGCTGGCGGAGGCCTCCTGGCCAGCGACGATGGGGCTGCCGGTGGCCTCCTGGGCAGCGACGATGGGGCTGCCGGGGCCCTCCTGGCCAGCGGGGATGATGGCGGTCTTCTCCGCCGTGCTGCTCTTCCCAGACTTGCCGGGTTTCTTCTGGCCCTTCCCCACCTTGGGAGGAGTCACAGCTGAGTCCACACTCCAACCGAGACCCCTGGGAGCGGCTTGGGTGGCTGGAGTCTTCCCCCTCTCCCGCCGGGCAGTGGCCAACTTCTGGTGCTTCACCAGGGGGGCACTGACTGTGCTGTGGCTCCGTGCCACACTGGGAGTCCTGGTGGCCTGTGCACTCCACATACCTGTGACAACAGGCACCACTGGTCCCGGAGTTGTTGTGGCTGAGGTGCTAGTTCGGGACCTGTGAGTTGGACGGGGGGTGGTGGTAAATAGGTTAAGGGTGGACAGGAAAAGTTGTTTGGAGCCACTGGGATGGGTAGCTGGAGGGGGTTTGGGAGTGGAGGAAGAGGTGGTGGTTGTAGGAGGTGTATGTTTTGTGGCTTTGGGTGCAGGTGCATGCGCTGGAGGCTGTTGTGAGGTGGATGTATGTTGGTTGGGTGTGTGCCTGCATTTGTGTATCTTCGGAGGGGGCGTCACAGACACACTGGGAGAGGACACAGGGGACATGTGAATGGTAGTGGGGGTGGTGACTGCACGTGAGCGGGGTGTGGTGGTGGGTATGCTGGTGTGGGACGCAGTGGCTGTAGAGGTAGTGCATGCAGGTGTGAGTGTAGACAAGACTGGGAGGGAGGAGGGAGACGACGAGGAGGGGGACACAGTGGAGGCAGTGGATGTTTGTGTGTCTGTATGTGTGTGATGCTTGCATGAGTGCATGTGGGATGTGTGGTGCTTATATTTGCCTGAGCTTCTCTTCTGTGGTGAGGTGTGTGCAGGATGGTCTGATGGTGTGCTTGGGATAGGCAGAGGTACAGGGGATTGGGTCTGGGTGGAGGAAGTTGGAGGTGGGAGGCTAGACACAGGGACAATGGCTGCCATCAGTGCTGAGGCCAGAGTTTGAAAGGATCGGTGAAGGGCCGCCTGACCAGAATGAATGCCCTTCAGGAATGCATTGGTCTGTTGCAACTGCCTTTCTACACCCTGGATGGCATTCAAAATGGTAGACTGCCCAACAGTGAGGGACCTGAGGAGGTCGATGGCCTCCTCACTGAGGGCAGCAGGGGTGATTGGGGCAGGGGCTGAGGTGCCTGGGGCGAAGGTGATGCCCACCCTCCTGGGTGAGCGGGCACGGGGCGAAGGCTGAAGGGCTGCTGGGAGGGTGGTGCTGGTGGGGGGGTGGCGGCTGTACCTGTAGAAGTGGGGGGCACAGATGTTGCCGCCACCACAAGGGAGCTCCCATCGGAGGATGAGTTTGTGTCGCTGGTTTCAGCTCCTGTCCCCGCCGTGGTGCTCCCCTCGCCCTCCGTCCCACTGGTGTATTCTGAGTCTGTAGTGTGGCCGTCCATGGCCATGTGGGATGCAGCTCCCTCGTGCTCCGGTGCCACTGCTCCTCCGCCTGATGATGATATTGCACACAAGGACAGGAAGACTGCAAAAAAGGGGGGGGACAGAAGAAAGACATGTTGAGTGCATGGATTACCGCTACCGTTGGCGGACAAGACAGACACAGAAGCCCCCTGCACTACGTCGCGCTGTTGGGCTCTACAGTGCAATTCCTGGGAAATGGCCTACAAGGCTATGGACGACATATGAACACATAGATGACACAGGTGCATGAATAGCTGTACTTGGCACTCTACAGAGGTGGGGTGGGGGGCCACAGGGCCATGCCTTACGGAGGGGCCTAGCCTACGGAACTCGCCCTGGCCTAGGGAAACCCACAGCCCTCCTCCCCCACCCAGACCCCTCCACTGCGCGCAAAGTCAGCTGAATGAGAGTGTACTCACCCCCTTATGTCTGCTGTGATGCACTCAAGCGCCCATCCAACTCCGGGTAGGGCACCACCAGGATCCGGAACATCAGGGGGGTCATGGTTCGATGGGCACCCCTTACACGTTAGGAGGCCATACCCAGCTGAGCCTCCACTGTCTTCTTGCTCCAGCGGCGAAAGTCCTCCCATCTTTTCCGGCAGTGGGTGCTCCGTCTGTGGTGAACCCCAGGGTCCGGACGTCCTTGGCGATGGCACGCCAAATATCCTTCTTCTGGTGGGCGCTGACCTACATGAAATGTACAGGGGAAGAAGAGAAGTCACTACCAACTGCACCATCAAAGTGAGTGGCCCCCATCCCTACCCTTGCCATGTGGCACATGCACCCACCGTCTTTCATGCACGCAGAACTCTGCCCCCTTCCTTCTTACAACTAGCCCTCTCCATACAGGCATAGCCCATACAACATGCTCCCTGTGTACTTACCTGTTGGTCTGGAGGACCGAGACTAGCGTGTACTGGGGGAGGACCCCATCGACGAGCTTCTCCAACTCCTCAGATGTGAAGACAGGGGCCCTTTCCCCAGACGCACGAGCCATTGTCTCTTCCAGACCGAGGTCACGGCAGCACTTGCAGTGTAGGTCCTCTCCTGTCGAAGATCAGGTATCGAGTGATTCAACAGATAGAAAATGGCGGTCACATCTGCGGCGGTGCTTACCATCACCACCGGTGTACATCGTCATTGGCTCCTGGGACCCATAGGGTCCAATGTTAACCAATGCAGCATTGCTCTGCAGTCTTCGACCGCCTACCGCAACGGTGTACAACGCCAGCGCAGTTACCTCACATCCCATTGTCCCACTTTACAGGTCAGGCAGCAGCCATTTCAGGGGCCCACATGGCATAATTACCAACTGCGTCGCACATACCTAGGCCTAGTCTCAACACACATATAGGCCAGATTTTGTGTATGAATGGTGTTCTGTGTAGACTGTGGGTACATACCTCTGAGTTGTTTGACTCTGTGCTCGCTGTTGTCCTTCATAGGCACCGTCCGCTGGGACATGGGAGGAGATGGCGGAATCCTCCTTTGTACCGACCGCTGGTGGACCTGTCGACGATGGAGGAAAGAAATTTGAATATCACCTATAGGTTTGACCGTGCCACAATCCAGGAACTGTGTACACAGTTGGAGCCTGACCTGATGTCAGCAATTCGCTATCCCACAGGAATCCCCCCTCAAGTGCAGGTGCTATCAGTACTCCATTTCCTTGCTAGTGGGTCTTTTCAAACAACTGTGGCCATGGCACCAGGGATGTCCCAGCCTATGTTTTCAAACGTATTGTCCAGAGTGTTGTCTACCCTGCTGAAACACATGCGGAGCTACATCGTTTTCCCTCAAGTGGAGGATTTGCCTACAGTGAAAGGTGACTTCTATGCTCTTGGACATATCCCCAACATCATAGGTGCCATTGATGGGACCCATGTGGCTTTGGTCCCCCCCCCCCACAGGAGTGAACAGGTGTACAGGAACCAGAAGAGTTATCATTCCATGAGTGTACAGATGGTATGTTTGGCAGACCAGTACATCTCCCATGTGAATGCAATGTTCCCTGGCTCAGTGCATGACGCCTACATCATGCGGAATAGTAGCATCCCTTATGTGATGGGTCAACTCCAGAGGCACTGGGTGTGGCTATTAGGTCACTCTGGTTACCCCAACCTGTCATGTCTACTGACCCCAGTGAGGAATCCCAGGACAAGGGCAGAGGAACGCTACAATGAGGCCCATGGTCGAACTAGGAGGGTGATCGAGCGGACCTCCGGCCTCCTGAAGGCCAGGTTCAGGTGCCTCCATATGACATGTGGATCCCTATTCTACTCACCGAAGAATGTGTGCCAGATCATCGTGGCCTGCTGTATGCTTCACAACTTGGCTTTGCGACGACAGGTGCCTTTTCTGCAGGAGGATGGTCCAGATGGCGGTGTTGTAGCAGCTGTGGAGCCTGGGGACAGTGATGAGGAGGAAGCAGAGGAGGAAGACATGCAGAACAGGTACTCAGTCATCCAGCAATATTTCCAGTGAAACACAGGTGAGAATACATTCCTGCCTACTTCATGTACTTTTACACTTCTACCTCTATCCTGTCTGTCGATTTCACCCAGTGTATGGTCACTGAGTTATCACTTTCCCTTACGGTTTCACAGGTGTGGGTCCCAACGTGTGTCATCTGCTTAGATTCCTCATGGACTAGAGCTGTGTGACATAGGTATGTTGACATTGCTATTTCATGAACATTTTGTCACTGTAATTGCAAATACACTATTTCGAAATCACAGACAGACTCCAGATCTTTTGGTGCTTGAGGTGTGTTTATTTAACTACAAAATATTGGAGGGGGAAGTTAAATGGTGAGGGGTGATGGCGGAGGAGTGTCCATGGCAGAGCCCAGTCTATTAGTCTCACAGGTGCATTTCCCATATGGGCATAGGAAGTGGAGCTGGGGCAGTTTCAATATGGATAGGGTGACAAAGTGGGACAGTGGGATGACAATCAGGGTGTTCTCATTTCTTGGCGGGGGTCTTGGCATCGTGCTCTGTTTTGTTCCTGGATCTCAGGGACCGTTTGCAGGGTGGTTCTCCGTCTGCAGGGGGTAGGGTGCTGGTGTGGTGGTCCTGTGGCAGTGCCTCCTGTCCACTAGCGCCGGCGGAGGTGGTGGGCAGTTCATCGTCCATGCTAGTGTCAGGGGCCCCTTGTAGTGCCACAGTGTCCCTCCTGGTGTTCAGTACGTCCTTCAGCACCCCTACGATGGTGCCCAGGGCAGAGCTGATGGTTCTGAGTTCCTCCCTGAACCCCAAATACTGTTCCTCCTGCAGGCGCTGGGTCTCCTGAAACTTGGCCAGTATCGTTGCCATCGTCTCCTGGGAGTGGTAGTAGGCTCCCATGATGGAGGAGAGGGCCTCGTGGAGAGTGGGTTCCCTTGGCCTGTCCACCCCCTGTCGCACAGCAGCCCTCCCAGTTCCCCTGTGTTCCTGGGCCTCCGTCCCCTGGACCGTGTGCCCACTGCCAGTGCCCCCAGGTCCCTGTTGTTGTTGGGGTGGTGGGTTATCCTGGGTTCCCTGTAGTGGTGAACACACAGCTGATTGACGTGTCCTGGGGACGGAGGTATGGGCCCGCTGGGTGGGTGCTGTACTGGTGTTTCCAGAGGGGGGAAGGTCTGTGGTGGCCTGTGCCTGTGTGAGGGGAACCGACTGTCCCGAGGCCCCCGATGGTCCGGGCTGGTAATCTAGATCCAGGTGGACAGAGGTGCTTTTATCACTGTGGGTCTCTTCTGTAGGTGGAGTGGTGATGTCTGGACTCTCCTGTCTGGTGACGTTGGGTAGTGGTCCTGCAGGGGTGTAAAGGCATGATTATTGCATCTGTGTGTGTCTTGGTGTGCAATGGGTGGGTGACCGTGTACCCCAGTGCTGGCATTCCTGTGTGTGAGTTTGTGTGATGATGGTTTAGGGGGTGTATGGGTATGTGCAGTGGGCATGCTTTAGTGATGGGTGTCCATGCGTTGTTGTTGCATGCAGGGCTTGGTGTTGGGATGTGTGGTTTGTGATATTGGTACATTTGTGAGGAGTTGGCGTGATAGGGGTGGGGGCGAGGGTGGGGGTATGTGATAGCATGCAGGTGGGGGATGTAATAGTTAAGATTTGACTTACCAGAGTCCATTCCTCCACCGACTCCTGCGAGGCCCTCAGGATGCAGAATCGCCAAGACCTGCTCCTCCCATGTTGTTAGTTGTGGGGGGAGGAGGTGGGGGTCCGCCGCCAGTCCTCTGCACCGCCTGGTGGTGTCTTGAGACTACGGAACGCACCTTCCCCCGTAGGTCGTTCCACCTCTTCCTGATGTCCTCCTGATTTCTTGGGTGTTGTCCTACTGCGTTGACCCTGTCGACCATTCTTAGCCATAGCTCCATCTTCCTTGCAATTGAGGTATGCTGCAGCTGTGATCCAAATAGCTGTGGCTCTACCCGGACGATTTCCTCCACCATGACCCTGAGCTCCTCCTCCGAGAACCTGGGGTGTCTTTGCCGTGCCATGGGGTGGCGTAGGTGATGTGTGGGGTGGTGTGTGTGGTGATAAGTGTGGTGATATGTAGTGGTGTGTGGTGTTTTGTGCGTGGAAGTAGTGTGGGTGATGGTGTTGTGTGCCTGTGGATGCTAGTTTGCTGATGGTGGTGCCTCTCTCTGGCCTTCTCTCTGTAATTGTGGTCGTAGGGGTTTGTGGGTGATGTGGGTGTGTGTTTTATATTGTATTGGGTGTGTGGGTATGTGTATCAGGTGTGTGTATTTGGAATTGTCCAATGTGGTGGTGTTTTGTAGATGTGTGTGTATTTTGAGCGCGGCGGTGTGTACCGCCAATGGAATACCGCGGTTGAAAGACCGCCGTGTGGATTCGTGTGTCGTGATAGTGTGGGCGTATTCCTGTTGGCTTGACGGTGGAGGTTTTGTTTTCGCCAGTTTATCACTGACCTTTGGTGTGGCGGACTTGTGTGGGTGTCTGAATTTTGTCAGATTCCGAGATGTGTATCATAATAGCTGTGGCGGAATTCCATGGCCGCAGCGGTGTGTTGGCGGTCTTCTGCACGGCGGTAAGCGGCTTTTACCGCCAATGTTGTCATGACCGCCACAATGTCTTAACATATTTAATGTATCAGCATCTGACTAACTCACAAATGTATTACACCGTATTTCTGGTTGTAAATAACTGCCCCCCCTTAAATGTTATCTCTATTTTAGAAAAATAGGTCAAAAGTACAATTTTGAAAGTGTCATAGCTGCATTAAATCACTTAACAAGTACTTTAGAGTGAAATACACAATTAAAACAAACTGATATATGTTAAAAATCGTCAACTCCTAAAAGGTGTAAAGAAGTGGGTTCTACACATGGGATCCCAAATCTGTCACATTTTGAGGTTGTTGTGGAGTGAAACCCTCTAATACATTCTCACCCACTGTTATGCTCTAAAGGTAGCTTGTGTAGTCATCTGGGGTAAAAGGTTTCTGAACAGATTGTACATGAACATGTGCATGTGTGTATGTGCAATCTGAGAGAGGTAGACTGCTATCTTTTTCAGACTAGCATATGTGCAGCAATTATAGTTTCACAGATAGGGTCCAGAATAAATTGTGATGGTTTAATTGTAAGGCCAAAAGTGACTGCACCTTTCGATTTGTGGTGTAATGTAACATCATGCATGTTTTATTGCAGATTGTCATTTTACTGTAACTCGAGATTGAGATATGATTCAAAGTTCAGCATCTTTGCTCTCCTTTTAAATTTGTGAGCCCATAATCCAAATATGAAGTATTTTTTGCATTTCTATATTTCTTAACATACTTTGTAATTTTTCATATGTCTTTGAGTCATACCTAATGACATCTGTGCTTTGAGCTGTCAGCCTTTGAGCATTTCTTGCTCTGAAACACCAGCTGGCATGCCAAAGAACAAAACAGGCCTATTCCAGGAACATTAAACAACTTCCTGTTGAAGGAAGGGGGATGGTTTGAATTTTCCATTTAAACTTATTCTGCACTTTCTTGCAAATCAGGGGTTGAAATCTACCATATTTCAACAGTAATATGGTCCAGACAGCTGACTCTGCTTCGTAACAGGGAGTCTCTTTGAAGTACTTTTGTGGGAACAGGCATTACAGGGAGGGGGAGAGTGGCTTTAAGGAAAATGTTCCTCCACTTTTTGAAAGGACTACCATCATGAACCCACCCCAAGGTGTATCACAGGTGTGCAAAGGCAGAAAACTGGCTCTTCGCAATGACACTTAGGGTTAGAGAGAAGATATGCAGAGGTGTATGCCCCACCAAACATAAGAAATGGCACTTTCCTTCAAAATTCATGACACAAACTTACCAAGTTGAGAAGGAGTCTGCGGAAAGAGAACAGGTGATTGCTTCCACTGTCACTTTGTTGTACTCTAGACTAAAGGGACTCTCTCTGGGGCGACAACCCCACCAGCTCTCTGACTCAGTCTAGATCCAGGGGAGGGTAAGCTTTCTGGAGACCTCAAAGGTGTGGGTCTGCTACACTTCTATTGGACTGGTTCTGTTGTAGCTGCCTTGATAGTGTGCACTGCAGGCTCCTGTTGTTGCACATATTCACCTTTGCAATGGTAGAAGGCTTTGGTGTCGGTGGAAATGCAGGCAAGGAACTCAGTCTATCACAGAAGATCTTGAGACATCTTCCAGGAGGACCACAGATCATAATAATCAAAAGAACCAGAAATTATGACAAGGCCAGGCCACCAAGGAGCAAAGCCACTGCTATGAAGGAGAACACAGTACTGCTTCATGTTGCCAGGACTTTAATTGTATACCTCACTTGAAATACCTGTGGCTACAGAAGGGGTCTTGTGTTGAAGCACATTACATGAGTTACATTTTTAACACCTAGCTGTAGTCCATGCTGCAGTGTCTGAGATTCTAAAATATAAACCAACAGTTTATGTGTAACACTTGGAATTCTGAAGCAGGGACACTAGAGGCGTAGGACACATGCTATTAAAGTAAAATCAACTTCTCTTGCTGCAAGGAATTGCTTATTTTATCCATGTACCCTGGTGAATCAACCCATACCTTCAAGTCCTTTTAATTTTTTCAAATGTCCCACAGAGATGAGCAGGGCTAATGGCAGCCCCTGAGGCTTGCAAATACAACATGATTTTCTTCTTTGTCCCAGGGGAGATAACCTCATGGCTCAGCCAGAGTTTGCACTCTCTAGAGGCACCAGATCATCGGTCTCTCTCCACTTAGCCAGGAACACAAAAGTACAGCCAGGAGAAAGGTACTTGACAGATCAGCATCAGGCCTGAAGTGGATATAGCACCAAGATTAGAGCAGCGCACCCAGTGAGACCTTTGAGTAGTCTCATTTCTCCAGGGTAGCAGGACACTCTACGTGGGAAGTAAATCTGCTGGGGCAGAAGTCTTTTTGAGAGAAGTAATGTGGAAGCATATGGGCAGCAACTGTAGCTGCATTGTGACCAAAGTGTCCCAATGAAAGAGAAAGTTTTGCATATTTGGCACTAGTTGATTATAGGAGGATAGGTGCACCCACACAATAGCAAAATGGGTTTGCTAGACCTGCCAGCCTTAGGGTGTCTTCCTTTCAAATATTTGCCTTCCTCCTCTATAGTTTTCTGATTTTGCTTTTGCTTGTGTTAGGACTCTGTGAACTTAACCACTGCTAACCAGGGCTAAAGGTCATGTGTTCACTCCTTAACACATGGTAACATTGGCTTATCCCCAATTTGCACATTAACTTTACTTGTGAGTCCCTAGTAAGGTGGTACAACATGTACCCAGGACCTGTAAATTAAATGTAACTGGGGCCCTGCAGTCCTGCTTGTGCCACCCACTTAAGTAGCCCATTAAACGTGCCTCAGACCTGCCATTGCAGCTTCTGTGTGCAGTTTTAAAATGCCATTTTAACCAGCTAAAATAAGCTTATTGCCAGTCCCAAACCTTCCCTTTTAATATACGTAAGTCTCTCCTAGGGTGGGGCCCAGGGTGCAGGATGCAGTGTATTTGAAAAGTAGGGCATGTAATGTAGGTTTTTAATGCCCTGATAGTTAAAATCTTTAAGGAGTTCAGTGTATAGATGGTCACTTCAGAGCATGGCATAGGGTCTGTTTTAGCACAGTTAAATGAGTGAGCAGGGCATTGACAAACCAGTAACCTTTATTATCAGGAGGTTACTTTCCTGGGAACCGTGCAATTGAAAGGGAGGCCTTTGCTGTGGTCTGGGCACTGAAGAAGCTGTGACCATACCTGTTTAGATTCATTTCCGGGTTCTGACAGACCGCAGACCACTCAGATTGCTCATGCAAATGAGGGGTGAAAACTGGAACGGTTGAGGTGGTCCTCTTCCTATAGGGAATTAACTTTATGGTGAAACACCATCCTGGGTCAGACCACACTAGTGCTGATAGTGTATCATGGATCTTTCTCCTTAGGGATGAGAACTCCGTAGAGGTTGGGGAGTTCTTCCCACTTTCAGCTGGGGCCACGTGTTAGACCGGTCTGCCTTAGGGTGGTCTTCCCCTAAACCTTTTGCCTTCCTTCTCCAATTTTTTTATCTCGTTTTTGCTAACCAGTAGTAAAGCCATGTGCTCACTCCTTAAAACATAGTACATTGGCATATTTCCAAACGCCCTAATTAATTTATTCCCTAGTAAATAAGTAATACATGTACTAGGGGCAAGTAAATTCAATGCTACTGATGGGACTGCAGCACTGAATGTGCCACCCATTTCAGTAGCCTTTTAAACATGTCTCAGGCCTCCCATTGCATGCTGTGTGTGCCATTTGAAACTGCCATTTAAACCTGGCAAAATAAACCTTTTATCAGGCGCAAACCTTCCTTTTTAGGTCGAGCGTTAACGTTCGACCCAGTGTATACCTAAGTATATTTATACTGTGGGTGAAAGCAATTTCATTTGTCAATTGTCATGTCCTTTAAAAATTATTGCTCGCTAATGGTCAGTTCTGCCTTTTTCTCTCTCCTTTTTCTGTTTCAGAGCAGTGACATACTACTGTATTGTTCTACTTTGGTTTCTTTATCTATTGCTGTGACTGACTATTTTTAACATTTCTTTGGTGCTCTCTTTTGGGCTGGTAGCAGCCTTCGTTTTCTTGCAGCATTCCGTTCCTCCCACCTGCTCCCATGTTGCTGACCTTTGTTTTGGCTTTATTCCAGTGCAGTGCTCTACTGTGCTCATAAAATACCCTTATTTTACTAAACAACAGCTCCTAAAATAAGCTTCTTTTACTAAACAAACACCATATGCCCTCTCATCACACTGCAGAGAGTATCTCTCTCTCTCCAGGGCCCCTCCCTGCCAGCACTCACAACATTGCACACAGGGCATTCCTTATCTCCTTTATGGGGCCATAAATCTTTTCAGGCTGCTTTGCTAACTTCATTTAAGCTTTGTTGAAATGTGAGGCAAGAATTCTTGTCTTTCATATGCATGTGTGTACTAGAATAAGGGCCAGATGTACGAAACGTTTTGCGACTCGCAAACGGCAAAATTTGCCGTTTGCGAGTCGCAAAACGCGTATCCCATTGCAGAAATGCATTTTGCGAGTCGTTACCGACTCGCAAAATGCATTTCAGACCTTCCTATTTGCGAGTCGCATTGGGATGCAATACCATTTGCGACCGCATATGCGGTCGCAAATGGCATCGCAGTTACCATCCACTTCAAGTGGTTGGTAACCCAATCGCAAATTGGAAGGGGTCCCCATGGGACCCCTTCCAGTTTGTGATTGCACCCAAAAATATTTTTTCAGGGCAGGGAGTGGTCCAAGGGACCACTCCCTGCCCTGAAAAATCCGAAACTAAAGGTTTCGTTTTTTTTTGTAGTGCAGCTTGTTTTCCCTTAGGGAAAACAGGCTACACTTAAAAAAAAAAAAACCTGCTTTATTGACAAGCAGGTCGCTAACATGGAGGCCTGCTGACGTCAGCAGGCCTCCATGTTAGCGAGTGCCCATACTCGCAATGGGGCCGCAATTTGCGACCCACCTCATGAATATTCATGAGGTGGGTCATTGCGACCCCATTGCGAGTTGCAGTCGGTGTCTGAGACACCGTACTGCATAGCAATTTGCGACTTGCAAATTGCGAGTCGCAGGGACTCGCAATTTGCAAGTCGCAAATTGCTTTTTTCGTACATCTGGCCCTAAGTCCTTTGTGTTCTCATTGCTACGTCCTTGTTTAGTATTCAGCATGACGAATTATGAAAATTAGTAAAGTAACGTTGCAATAAATACATGTGGTAAAATGCATGGAAAGATGTCATTAAAATATGTATTTTTATGTCCTTAAAATTGTATTTCACTGGAATGAAGTCCTTATTACACAAAATAGGCACCCACAGTAAGGTTCTAAGAGATGAGAAACTATTCAGCCATTAATACTTATAGAGCAAGTAAATTACTGCTATCTAGAAATGCATTCACAGTTGTTCTTGATCAGGTCTGTGGCAACAATTTACAAAAAATAGAAGTATATGTGCAAAAAGTATATTTGTTCACCTGCAGCCAGGTTGTGAAGTTTCGTTATTTATACATGTACGGTTCAAGTTTCTGTTTTAAGGGTGCATAGTGAATCTCTTTTGGTACGTGTTGTTAACATTTCACAACTACGCTTCTTGTGAATACTTCCAGTTGCTGCCCTCGTGCTCTCTCTGAGCTCTGGAAGAGGGCTCAACATTTGTGGATGGCAGTAAAGGTAAATATAAGCAGCCTAAACAATTGGAGTTCATGTGACCTTCCCTCCACTTAAAAAGCAGATGAACAGGAAGACAAGAAATAAACAGCAAAAAAGTAACATGTGTCCGGCGTGATCCCGATGGGCAGCTCCTTCAGCTCATTGGCACAACTCTTCAGGAGGAGTCAGCTAGTCGCTGATTTGATTATGCTCATAAATGAAGTGTATCTGAATGCTGTGACTACAGTCTGCTGACCGAGAGCAGAACCTCTCCATGTATACACATCCTCAGCTGGCAGCCCCAAATATTTTCAGACAATAGCCAGCTAGTTTGTAGCTTCAGGTGGGGGATTCCACAGTGCAACAAAAGGTCTGTTTATTCTTCTATGCAGGGAAGCAAAGGAAGTGCTGTGTGTTAACCCTTTCTTGTCTTGTGCCCACCGAAAAGCACGCTCTGGAAGATTCTTCACGCAAAACACAAACTTGCATGGAAGTCACTGACGTAGTACAGTCAAATCATAGTGGTTATTAGAAAAACCACATGTAGAATTGTCAGTGCAGAATGAATGCTGGCTAACGTATGGATAAAAGGCTACAAAATGTGCTTGGACATAGGAATTTGTGCTGGTTTCATGGGCGAAACCAGTCTTCGAAATGCTTGTGTTCTAGTTGTTGAGGGAGAACCTGGCCTGGCAGTTCAGGCTGGACTGTTGCTACTGGAACATGGTCAAGACTGATTTGCATGTGGTGAGTCCAACTGAGGAGGCATGGTGTACAAAATACACTGGGATGGGTTGTGGTTCCAATTTATTACCAGTGGCTGAGATTAACTCAGTAGTTCTGTATGTTTCACGGTTTGGCACCTGCAGTAGAGTGAGTGCCTTACTGTTTAACAAATCTGGTGCCTGCACAAAATGGATTGAGTACTGAATCTATGCACTATGCTGTGTTAATCAAGCAGGCAAATAAGGTGTACAGAGGTCTAACAGTAAACAGGCCTCCTTTCTATACCTCCTTTCAAAAACACCTGACTGTCAAAATGGAACAGTCCGTCAAAATTATTAAACACAAAAACAATCAAAGTAGTTCTAGAGGCTGCTTAGACCTTACAACCTTAAGCCAAGCAAACCCCAATCCACAAATGAGTGTTAATGGCTACACACTGAGTAGTCTATGAACAGGAAGAGTCTCATAATTAACTTGAGTTGTTTAAGATGCTATGTTCAAATATGTATGAAAATACTAAAATACATCATTAGCATACCACTATTTCACAAATACACAGTGCACACTTTCTGTACACCCAAAGAAAAATGGCATAAATACGACACATTCCATTTCTGACAATACCATAGCACTAGTATTTATAAAGCCATATTATACTTGTGCATTGAATTTCAAGTAACACAGTCCAGTTTCTGTACCAATATTACATTCTACACATTTTTGGGATTTCAGAGGTTTGAAAGGTGTTTCAGTAATACCAGCACATCTCTCTGAAGCCATGGGATGAAGGCAATTTGAAAATAATCTCCACTGTTGCTCAACCATGTTTTAAATCTGTTCAGAATGCATGTACATATGTGTGTACATATGCATGTATTTATATGGTATTTGTATAGTGCAAACCTTTGACAGTGTCTCTCCTTCATGCTCATGCTCATGGAGGCCATGATGCTTTGAATTGGCTTGCTTATGTCAACTGTTTTACTTTTAATTTTCAAATTATGTGGCAAGAAAAGTCCAATTAGGAATTTACAAAGCTAACAGCTCTAACTCGAGCAAACGTGAGACCCACTGCATTGCAAATGTTTTTTAATATATATGTCACTGCTACGTTAGGCTCTGGACAGCTCAGAGGGCGGGGTGCAGTGTAGTCAAAAGTAAGAAATGCAATTTTAAGTTTTACATATCCTGGTAATGAAAAACTCCTAAATTAATTTTTCACGACTGCAAACCCTGCCTCTCCGATAGGATAACATTGGCGCTACCTTATTACATTTAATAAGCTGTCATTTCAAAGTTTATGTCTGGTGTCTTTGTAATTGTAATGAAAAATCCTCTCTTATGGTAGAGTTTTACAATTTTAAAAATGCTACTTTTAGAAAGTTGTCATTTTCCTGCCTTAGCCATTTAGTGCCTGCCCCGGATCAAATAACAGGCTATAGCTGACAGTTGGGCTTTGTGTATTCTTCCTGAAGAGCCACACACAACAGAGGGCTTAGGTGTACCTAGGGTGGCAATCACTGGCAGGTTGGGAGGGCAGAGCTGGACACAGCCTGACTTACACTTGAATAGGCTGTGTGCTGCCTACATGCAAAGGGCTGCATGCCTCTATAGTTAGCCTGAATCCAGGACACGGAAGGAAGGATGCCTGGGACGTAAAGGGGAAGACTCTAGATGCTTCTTCAACCATCCAGCGGAAGGGCACAAGGTACAGGTATTGGACCTCAGATACCAATCTTTAGTGCATTTCTGAACCTGTGGAGACACTGCCAGAAGGAAGGACTGTTGTGCTGCTGCAGGGGATTGCCATTCAGCTGGGCTGCTGCTCTGAAGGACTGATACCTTGATGTGCTGATATGTTGCTATCTACCAACTGCTTGGATGTGAAGGACTGCATCTGTTGAACCCAGGACCAGCAGAGTGACTCAATGGCTAGTTCACTGGCCTCCTGACTTGAGCCTCAGAGAGAAAGAAGGCTCCAACAACCTTGACCCCCAGCACCCAGTCTCCACCATCTGTGAGTCTACCCTGCCACGTGGTGCCACAGCATTCCTACTGGACCCTTGGAATTGGCTCTAAGGTGCTCAGCCCACCTCTGTGGGCCCTGCAGAAGTAAAGCATCTCCTCTGCAGTGTGGTGTAATCCCGAGCAAAACTGAAGCATCGCCACTGCCGCATTTACTTGGTCTGTCCCAAAGACCTGCATCATTTGCAGCTGGTTGTCTCATCAGAACTGCTGCTATACAACCCATCCTCAGCTCAGGCCCTCATAGGCTTTGTCACCAGCAGCCACAAAGACACTGCCAGACTCTGCATCGCAGCCTCACAGTTCCTCAGAACCAATGCATTGCTCAGACTGTGAGACACATCCTCAACCCAGGACTCAGAACCGCAAGCCTTCATCAAACTGATCTGCAATGATGATGCAGGACCTCATAAAGCAGCCTCGTTGCATCTCAGAACTGACTTTTAGCTTCGGCTGAGGGAGGAATCTTTGGTGCAGATCCTCACAATGCTCTGTAAACTAGGATTTAAGGTGCTTTGCTCAATTAACCGAACTAGGTGTCTGAAGCTGGCCAGTGCTTTATTGCAGTGTGCCTGAACTTTGTCTTGGTCTGGCGCTACTAGATAACCACAGTTCGATTTTTCTTTTGCTTTTTGATGCTTTTTTCACTCAAATCATTAAACCTGCATATCTCCATTTATACTGATTGGATATTTGCTGTGCTGTTTTGTCTTGTTCTATTGATAAAAATCACTGTAGTTTTCTAATCTGGAGTGTGGCCCTTTTTGTGTGACTTTATTACTGTCTGAAGTGTTGCACAATTACTTTCCACATTGTCTCATTGTGCCAAGCTAGCAGAGGGTTATACACAGGTTAATTTAGGGTTTGCTTGTGACTTTACTCTTTGAAGGTTTGTGGTTGCTGCCTGAGTAGGGCTTCACTCCTGTCAGCCAGTTACCCAATTTCTTACATTTACACAGACCCCTCTAAAGTAGCAGCACTCCTCTATACATGCCCCATGGCACACAAACATTATGCAGCCTTATCTCCTCCAGGAGGGTGATATACTGCTGTCCACAGTCAACCAGCCTCAGTGGCTGTTATGCCTTGGGGAACCTGACTCTTGGTGGTGTGGGGCTCAGTAGTGATTGCTGAATGTTGACATATCTTGGCTAAAGGACAAGTTAATTATTTCCTGCCTGAAGACTAATCTCTATGACATATTGTAACACTAAGCAACCAGTATAAAGCAAGTGAAAGGGTCATGTTGAAGGCTGTAGTGCTTGTGATGAAAATCTCGTGTGAAACACAAAGAGCAGAAATTATTTCTTGTGAAACACATGTGATATACTTCATTGGGACCCGAATAGGCTTATGGTTTTGATGATACCAAGCTATATTGAAGTTTGTAAGTATTTCATATGAGCCATTAGACATACCTTTTTAGTAGGAAATGCAACTTATTTTTTACCCTCAGCTTCTGTAGTAGTAATTCTGTTTTTAGGATTAGGGCCTGTTGTTGCACTCATTGTCACACAATACTTCAATATTACAGGAACAGACTTGATTTAATATATAGTTGCCACTTCTGATGTTTCCTTATGGTACATTATTTGGCTGCTGGTGTTTCTATGAGGCCCCCTTAAGGAAGAGTTCCAATTTGTAATGCCACCTGAAATCTTATAAACATTTGTAATTGTGCACATAGTATTTTTAATTTTGGATTTATGAACATATGTTTGTTTTTTAAGAATCTGAGAGTGATTTACTATGATACTTTGTGCATTGCTGAGTTCTGAGAATCCGGTACACAAATATAGTCAGTCATGGAGTGCTCTACATAGCTGTTCTGGGGATTAAGTACTCAAAGTAGTACTTAGCCTCTTGAGAGTCCAGAGTATGAAGGCCCCAGCAGACCAGTGGCCAAGATAAACACATTTGAGGGTAAATATTATCTGAATGCAAAGGAACCTCCCAAACACATTTTCACAAGATGTATAAGTAATATCCTTTCATCAACTATAGATACATTTTATCATACCTTTAATTACACCACCCTGTTCCATGGTGAGATTAAAAGGACATCAAGACCCTGCTAATGCATGTGACATGTTAGAAATGGGATCTTTGTTTGGCAGTCAGGTTACCCTCTATCCAAGCAAGGACCCTCACTCTAGTCAGGGAAAAGGAGAATCACACTCAGTTAACCCACTCCCGCCTCCTTGGTAGCTTGCCATGAGCGGGCAGGCTTAAGTCAACCACTACAAAATGACACAACACAGATTTAGAAAAATAGTAAGTATTTTATCTAATTAAACAAGACCAAATATGTTTTAAAAAATCTACAATATACAGTTAAAAATATGATATTAGCACTTAAAAGCAAGAAAACAGTGCCTGGAGGCACAAATACTGCAAGTTGGTATTATGCCTCGTCGTGACAGAATCCTTTCCTACAATTTGACACCAATGGTACTGTTTACGGAGTCATTCCACCCAGAGGTACAGTATATTAAGAAACAAGTAGAAAACAGGCTGGTGCATGGAGTCAGGGACAGCAGCTTTGCTGCATTCGAGGTGGTGGCGGTTTCAGTGCCACAGGGCAGAAGGACTGCGACGTTGGGTCCTCACTACGTGGTGGTGGAGATGAAGCGGCATCAGATGTGAAGTCAGTCCATTTGTTCCGTCAGATGTGAAGTCCGGCAGAGTCACAATGCTGCGGGGCAACCTCTAGGGGTCTCAATGACGTCACAGGGCAGCAGGCACTGCAATGGCATTGGATCGTCATGGACGTTGGTCTTATGACACACCGGTGTCAGCGAAGTAGGGTGGGATCAGTGGCTGCAGCGACATAAGGCCTACAGGGTTGTCAGACATCTACGAGGTCCACGGCCTCAGGGCAGGTAGCGTCGCTGCTCTGAGATAGCGCCATCAGCTCCTAGGGTTGTCGGGTTTGAGACACTCAGCGAGGTCCATGGCCTGGGGGCAAGCAGCGTCACGGTTCGGGGCAGTGGCATTCTTTGTGAAGTCGCATGGCATCAGCCTACGTCATTAAACTGGTTTTACTCCAGGAATTCACTTCCAGGTGCCCAGGAACAGGAGTGGCAACCACTGACAAGCTAGAGTCCACAGCAAGTAGACTCAGGTCTGGTTGGTGAAGCCTTTGCTGTCCCTGAGGCTTCAAAACAGGAGGCAAGCTCTAGTCCAAGCCCTTGGAGTCACTTCCCCAGCAGAAATGCAACAAAGTCTAGTCTCTGTCCCCTTGCACAGGCAGCAGCGGCTTAGTTCCTACAGTTGTTATAATGGAATATGAATTTTAGGGTCCAAGTAATTTTTCTTTTTTGAATTAGGTGGAGACGCGATCTGGTTCTAAGTTAACATGTTAAAACTGTGAATACTAGTAAGGCTTTAAAATAATGTTGTAGAGAAAGTATATATCTAAATTGTATTCTATTGTATTTTGGACAACTTGGATTTTTTGCTCCTTTTTTCAGTGTTATGTTTCTATTATTTTTCATTATTTGTTGTGTTTTTGTTTTGCATAATTCTTTGTCTCTGTCTATTCACTATATATAAATGTATGTGTCGTCCCCTGTGAATATGTAAATATTTTATATTTAATCTTGATCATCATGTTCTTTTGTTGTTGTACATACATATGTAATAAATATCATTTTGTGTATTTCAGTTATCTTGATTGTTGTTGTTGTTCTACAATTGTAGATAGCAGTGGACATTAGTTGTAGCTCAATCTCTCTTCTTGTACACAGGCAGCAGCAGCAACTGCAGGATAGCCCAAAACAGCACAGTCACAGTCCAGGGCAGCACTTCTCCTCAACTCTTCAGCTATTCTCCAGGCAGTGGTTTCTCTTGAATCCTTGAAGTAATGTAAAGTCTGTTGATAGGCCTTGCAACAGTGAAAAACAAATGTAGCAGTATTTCACTGTCAGGACATGTAAAACACAAAAGTACATGTCTCACCTTTAACATACACTGCACCCTGCCCCTGGGGCTACCTAGGGCCTACCTAGGGGTACCTTACATGTGTAATAACAACGGAAGGTTTAGGAATTGCAAGTAGGTACACTTGCCAAGTCAAATTGGCAGTGCAAGACTGCACACACAGACACTGCAGTGGCAGGTCTGAAACGTTTACAGGGCTACTTCTGTGGGTGGCACAATCAGTGCTGCAGACCCACTAGTAACATATGGTTTACAGGCCCTGGGCACCTCTAGTGCACTGTACTAGGGACAAACTATTAAATCAAATATGCCAATCATGGAAAGCCAAATACATATACACTTTACATAGGAGCACTTGCATTTTAGCACTGAATAGCAGTGGTAAATTGCCCAGAGGAACAAACACAGCAAAACAGAGTCCAAAACACATCAACAACCTGGGAAACAAAGGCAAAAAGTTAGTGGATACCACACCAAGGATGACCTGTCTTACAATATGCATAAGGCATTAGCTTGAGGATTTCTTCGCAAGCAGGGGTTTATTAGGATGACGAAGCCAGTGAGAGAAAGATATGGGTTTCGAGGGGGAAATCGGAGTGCTGGAAAGGGAGCTTTTGGCATCCACCTCAGAAGAGGAAGCAATGGAAATTAAGAATAGGTTATCTGAGAAGCGCAAGGCATTTAATCAGAGAGCAGGGTTAGAGCAAAGTGGCCAGCAAGTAAGCTGGCTCATTTTGGATATGGGGGAAGAAGTGGTAAGCCATTGGCCTGGAAGGCAAAAGCGGAAAGAGGGCGAAATTATAAAGAGAGTCTGGCAGTAGGCGAGAAAGGTCAGGAGTCAGCACATAAGGATAAGTTGATGGTTGTTTCCTCAACTTGTTTGAGGAATTGTACTCTGAAGTAGGATAGTCTGGAAGATCAGAGATGAGAGGGTGGCTAGAAGGGTTAAGGCTCACAGAGCTATCTTATGTTAAACAAGCCATACTGGGGAAGTTTCTGAAGAAAAGATTATCTCTTAAATTATTAGAACTTGTAGCAGAAGGGCAGCAGGTCTGGATGCATTACCAGCGGAATTGCATAAAGCTATGAAGGAGATACTACTCCTAATATGGAAGGAGTAGTTTAGCACATTGTTGGCAGGAAGATCAACCATCCCTCCATCCTGAAATGAAGCAGTAATAATCGTACTTCTGAAACCCAATAAAAATCCTAAGAAGGTGGACTCCTATAGGCCCATCTCCTTATTACCCTGTAATAATAAGGTCTTTGCAGGGATTTAGCTAGGAAACTCTCTTTGTTAATAAGCAGTTTAGTACATCTTCATCAGAAGGAATTGGTGCCTGGGAGACAACTGCACTTTCTCACCTATAAATTTATATTGTCTGTTAACATGGCCATTGCAAATTCTGACCCTCTGCACATTGGAACTGTTGATGTAGCTAATGCCTAAAACAGGGTGAGGTTGGTGTACCTATGGAAGGCCTTAGAGGCTTTCAGTCTTCCTGTGGGTTATTGCATCAGTTAAGGCCCTGTACGCAGCACCATAAGCTTGAAGTTTGGTTAACGGGAGCCTGACAAGAGGAATCAAGATGGGGATTCGACAGAACTGTTCACTCTCCCCATTACCATTTAACCTATACTAGCCCTTAACCTATTTGAGCCCTTAGCTTAGGTAATTAGGGTTGACAATGAGATAGTACCTTTTACGCCTGGTAATTATACTATTAAGGTTGGTCTATAAACTAAAGACATTGTCCTGTACACAAGGAACCTATGGAAAACTGTGTGGTGCATTGAGGATTTTACTGACTTGTTTGAGACCTTCTCAGGTATGTCATAAACAAGGAGAAGACAGGGGTAATGACATGGAATACAGGGAGGCGTTATGAGTCTAGGATAAGATTTTGGTATCTGTCACTAGTAAGTTAGAAGAGATGCTGAAGCACAACCTTGGAAGGGTTAGGAAGGAAATCAAGGCATTATTATCAATGTGGGAATATCTTTCAATAATGCTCTAGGACAGGACAAATTTAGTTAAGATGGTAATTCAACCTAAGTTAACCTACTTGTGTGATTTAGGTTGGGTACAGGGGAGACTATGGAGTTTAATCTGGGCTTCCAAGAGTTCTAGGCTTAGTTGGAAGAAATTAAGGAGAACAATACAAAAGAGAAGCATAGTCTTTCCAGATGTTTTCATCTATTGCCTTTCTTTTCAATTTAGGAATTATTGGAGAATGATCTTGGTAAGTCCAGGCAACTCCAGCAGGGGTAGATTGTCAGCAGCATTGTTGCACCTGACAGGGGAAGAATGGGATCCTATATATATATTTGGGGACCATGGATTCTTCACAGATATGCAGCTGAAGGAATTATAGGCTTTTTTGGAAGTGTGGCATTCTTTTAGGAAATCCCTATCCATAGTTTACAATATTCAGTTTGTCCGTATCTGGGGATTCTGTTTGAGCATATGCCCAAATGATGTGTGCATATCTCACTGTCAGCAATGACTGTTCTTTTATCAGATCTTATTGGCCAGGATGAGATCTGTGTAAAATGGTTGAAGGAGGTGCCGCCACATTTGAGTAACTGGATAAAGGGGGTAGACAGGACATGCAACTTGGATATGAATTGGAACAGAAGTGGGAGGGCAGAAAGTCTGTGGGTAAAATATAAAGTGTGGCAAGATTGCACTCCTGATCTTTTTTTGTCCTGTGATTAAGCCAATTTGCTAGTAAATGGAGGTGTAAGGAGGTGTTTCACTCCTTGGCTGGGCTGCACTCAGTCAGATGGTCAATGGACACCACTCAGACGGAGGCCCATTGTGTCTGAAAGTGTCTGAGTACAAAAGAAATGCCCTTCAAGATTTGCACTTAGTGTCCTTAACACTACAGAGATGCAGCTCGTCACCCCATTCACAAATGCATCTATTATTTTTCTCAGTGAGACACCATGATTGCACTGTTATTTCTGAACCTGGTCCCTTAAGTCTTTGTGCTGTAGACACCCAAGGCACTCCCCACCAATGAAACCAAATAGTTCCAAAGGCCTTTGGGGCTGCTTGCATTTTCAGACAGCCGACATGGCTTTTCAGTTCTGGCAGAGCTATTCTTTCTATGGCTAGGACAAATTTCTATTTGCGTATGGAGTGAGAGAAAAAACGTGATACATGTCCAGTGATTTTCATTATTTACATTACATTAATTCAGGGGATTACTTCATTTTCTCACGTACACATCTTCAGGGCTGCACAATACCACTATTCTTCTGTTATCTCCTGGAATCTTCACAATCTCCCATTTGGATACACATTTCCACAGCGCACCCACCAAAACACAGGAGTACACAGCCAATAATTGGTGGTTAAGTATTGAAATATGCAAGTGCATAACAGGTGAAATAGATTAGGTTTCTGATATCAGTGTTCTGTGCTGCATACACATTCATGTCTTTTGATTTTGACAGTGCCTGTCACTGGTCTACTCCATAGTTTTTCAGTAGGTTCTAATATTCTACATTTCTTTTATGTTTGATATGGTAGCAGCATTGCGCTGCAGAATGTTATTATGAGAATTCTGATGTGTGTGGTTTCGGCTTGGAATCGAGGGGCTCAGCAGTTGCTTAGCGTCTACCTCCCAATCACTTGCAGTAATAAGGTTCTGCTCACTTACCTGTGTGCAGAGAAGGTTTATTTCACTGGTGGCGTATGGATATGTGACAGGGAGGAGAGGCAATTGGATTCTCTTGTCGGCATTTCTCTGGATGCACAGAACTGCTCCCTGGCACTTCATTGTGCTATTGTCCCAGCGCTCTGCCATTTTTCAGAGTGCTCGTTTGTTGTAGCGGTCTCTGTGTTCTGGTGAGTTGAAGACAGCAGAAGAGGTGAAAATTTATGGAAATTCTGGACCGGATGTGTGCATTGATGCGTCTTGAGAGCCTGCCTACGTCAATATGGCTCAAGCACTTCTCACGCTTACATTGCCTAGCAACACCCAAGCATTACTAGAGTCCACAGCAACGTTTCGAGGAATCATTCAGTGCCTAATTCTATTGCTTAGGAACCACAAAACGTTGTTTCTGGAGTGTTTCATTATAAAAATTACTTTGCGTGGCAACATCTAGCCTTGTACGGATTGTGCTTGTGACATTTCTTAGAACTTTTGTCACAAGTTATTTGCATGCCTGTGTGGGGAAACTAAGTGAATATTTTAAAGAGGCAGCCAAGTTATAGCATTGTACAGCCAAATTATGGCATTGTGCTGGTCATTTCAGACACTTTAGGTGTAAGAAGGAAAATGAACATTGCTGGATTTATTGTAGTAAATGTTGTACTTTATTTGATGCAATTATAGTACTATGGAGGGTCTTGCAGCTCCAGTGTTTACTCTTAGCTCTCCAGGCGAACTGATAACAGCCTGGGAAGATTGAAAAGAGGGTTTTAAAGCCAGTGTCTTGGCTGTGGGATGAGATATTTTCACAGCATCTAGAAAACTGGTGATGCTCAACCATTGTTTGGGAGCTGAGGGAAGGCACGTATTAAAGCACTTACAGGATCCAGATGATGAAGATGAACAAGTCAAAGAAGAGTATGAGATGGCGATGGAGCAACTTGATGTGAATTTCAGAAAAAAAGAATGTTGTGGTGGAACGATTTCATTTTTAAGAAGATGCCAATTACCTGGTGAATCAGTGGAGAGTTATGTACCAGGATTTAGGGCCTTGGTGTCCTCATGTGATTACAAAAAGTTTCTGGACAAGATGTTAGGAGACCTGCTGTTTTTTTAAAGGTGCACAACAGGAAAAACTGTTGAATACGGAGAAGTTGACTCTACAGATGGTGATAGACATAATGAAAAGAGTGGAAATAACAGACGAGGGTTTAAAAGTGTTGTCAACCTCATCAGTAACAGTGAATTCCATCAATGTTGAGGGTGCTCAAGTTAAGAAAATGGAACATCCTAGTACATCTGCAAAACCAGAGGAGAAAAGTGATTTGATATGTTTTAAATGTGGGTTAAAGGGGAATATAGCAACTGATTCACATTGTCCGCCAATTGGTCAGATTTGCAGGAGATGTAAAGCAAAAGGACAGTTTTCTCTGGTGTGCAAGGGAAGACAATTTGTGGTGATTAATTCTGTGGGGTGTGATAATGATGATGACGTTGCTCAACAATTCATATTGCAAGTTGTGGATGTTGGAAGTGTAAATGTGAGTGGACCTTACTGTGTTATCAGCATTGATGGGTTTAAGATTAGAGTGATGGCTGATTCGGGGGCACGTTATACGCTGATTGGAAAAGAGAATCTGTCACAATTTCCTGAACGCAAAATCAAGCCTCCTAATGTGCATTTAGTAGCGTATGGAAATACGCCCATAGATTTAGTGGGTTACATGGAGGCCAAGTTGGAGTTTCAGGGTGTGGTGGTGTCTTCCAAAGTGTATTTTGTTGAAGATGGTGGCAATCTTTTAGGTTGGCCACAGCAAAAAGATATTGGAATACGGTTTGATCCCAGTCATCCTTAACAGGTCTTGGGGACATGCTCTGATGTGAGTAATGTGCAGAATTTCAATTTTGTAGAAGAATATCAGCAGGTGTTCTGGAAGGAGTTGGGAAAATTGAAGGGATTTATGTAGAAAATTGTTTTGAAGCAGAATTCTGTCTCCAAGGCACATAAGCCACATACTGTTCCTATTGTGTTGAGAGAACGGTTGCATCAACAGTTAACATAGTTGTGGGAGCAAGATGTGATTGAAGAGATTGAGGCATCTGAATGGTTAGTTCCTGTAGTAATTGCGAAGAAAAGCAATGGGGAATTGCGCTTATGTGTGGACCTCCGAGATCTGAATGCAGCTATCTGGGTAGATAGAAAACCACTGCCTAATATCGGTGAAATGTTGACCACTTTAATGGGGGCCTAAAGTATTTTCCACATAAGATTTGTCATCTGCTCACTACCAGATAGTGTTTCATCCTGAATCTCGTACGTTAACGTCCTTTATCATGCCAGACGGAGCTTACAGATTTAAGCCGTTTGGTCTTCGTCGGCGTCTGCTGTTTTCCAAAGGGCAAAGCATAATTTGTTGAAAGAAGTTCTGCAAGTGGCTTATTTTCAAGATTACATTTTAGTGTTTGACAAAGATTAGGTTGACCATGATTGTACGATGAGAACAGTTCTTGACATTTTGAGGGAGAGTGGATTGACTATCAAACTAGAGAAGTGTAAGATTAGTGTGTCTGGTGTAGAATATTTAGGGCATAGGATATACCAATATGGTATCAGTCAGTCAGTCAAAGTACTTTATTTCGATAAATAAATATCATAAAAAGGCATAAAAACAGAACAATCAAGAATTACAAGCAATCAACAATTCATATTATCTACAATGTTTAAGAGGAGGGTCAATAAAGTAAAACATCCTAGAAACATCATTTAACGTGAATCATTAATATTCTCCCAAATTCGCAGAAATTACATTTCCTATAAGAAGTTAATTAATCACTCAATTCATTACAATAAAATAATCGGATTGATGGCGAACTTCTTTTTCTTAACCCTAACAGCTCCCACTAAAAAACTAGCAACATGGAACATAATCCTAGGGGTCTGCAATAACTGTAAGAACAAGAGGGCAGGTTTAACCTGTATAAACCCCTCCTCCTTTAAAATTGGGAACAAAAATTTATTTCTTAAGGCCGCGTAATGATCACAGAATAACATAAATTATCACAATTACACGGCGTTCCTTTTTCCGGGAGAGACCAGGTTTGAAAATGGCCAAGAGTTAGATGGATCAGGTTAAACCGAAAGCGTGTGAGTAGAAACCGGTGCAAGGGTTGATTTACAATAGACAAATATAATTCAGGGCCCACATAAGTACTCAAAATGATACTGGCCCGCACCAATGGTTTCTCATATTCAACTTGTTCTCTTTCTAAACATAACAGATCTTTCATCATGCTTTTAATCAATCCAATATCTTTAACAGTTATTGATTCCGGGGAATAAAAAAGATCCGATCTCCCTAATCTAACAAAACAATTCTTGATATAAACTAGCCACGCTATTTTATTTACTTTATCCAGCTGCAGGCAATCTTTTAAAATGGAATGGTTGAGCGGAATTTCTTGATTCAGCCAAATCTTTAGCCAGGCTAGAACGGGGGCCAGTTTGATCAAGTCTAAAATATAGCCCACACCCAATTCAGTATGGACAATGTGTGTGGGAGTAGACTGGGGAAGAGAGAGAACCGATCTTAGAAATTTATTTTCCGTGATCTGTATACTTTCCATAGAGCAATGGCCCCATATCGCACTTCCATACGTTGCTATTGCAAGGCATTTTGCTTCATATATTTTTAGCAAACTAACAATTGGCCTTGCCCCGAGTTTATTCATAAAACCCCGAAGAGCAGAAGACGAGTTTGCAAGTGCAACATTTCTATTTTTTATCTGGGGGCCCCAAGAGCCTTTCTCATCGAAAGTGATCCCTAAGTATGGAAATATTGCTACTCTACACAGTTCTTGCCTCCCACAAGTAAACATTTTGGGGAGTTTATTTTTATTACCCTTACCCATGATCATAATCTGGGGCTTTTTAACATTAATCTTTAAATCCAGGGAAGTCATAAAAACCTCAAAGGCGTCCAATAATCGTTGAAGACCAACACCAGTACGAGAAAGCAGGACAGCATCGTCCGCGTATAGGAGAACCGGAATACAGAGTTCTCCTATCCGTGGGGTGTCCTGGGTAGCATCTTTTAGTGTGGATTCCAAGGCATTTATATAAATAGTAAAAAGGAGGGGAGCCAGAATGCACCCCTGCCTGACTCCCCTTTCTGAGTTAAAGTGGCTAGTGCATCGCCCCGCAGTAGTAACTCTAACAAAAGCTGTTAGGTCAGTATGTAAATCTACTAAGAGGTTAACAAGAGCCTTGTCCAGTCCCACGTCAAGTAAGATTTTCCATAATTTAGATCGATTTACAAGATCAAAGGCTGACGAGAGGTCCATGAACCCCAGATACATGGAACCCTCCTTCGCCTTCGTGTATTTCTCTATTAATAAATACAAATTCAGGCCTTGATCTATAGTACTCCTTTTGGGTCTTAAACCATACTGCACATCTGCTAGGACCCCTTTCTCTGTTAACCAATCGTTCAATTTATTTAATATAACTCGACCTAAAATTTTCACTGAGGAATCAATCAGTGAAATCGGCCTGTAACAAGATGGGTCTTGCCTATTACCCTTTTTAAACACTGGTATAATTATAGATTTCTTCCAAGAAGGCGGGATTTTATCAAATGCAAGATTATTAAAAACCTTGCATAATACCTTAGACCAAAATTTTGGAAAACTTTTAAAAACGTCCCCAGGTACCCCATCTGGGCCCGGGGCTTTGTTTTTTGTGGTTAAGTCTATAGCCCTTTCAACATCTGCGACTGAAAAAATAACTGCAACCTTGTCAGGGGAGATTTCCCCAACTTCATCTGCTAAAATTCCACCAGCAGGACCAATATTAGAGTATATCTGACTAAAGTGTTTTATCCAACCCTCATCTGGAATATTTGCCTCCAAAGGAGTGTTAGTTTCATCAGAAAGAAAGGGCTGATTTATTATTTTCCAGAATAAACCACTGTTTTTTAGGGTATCTGGATCCAAAAGTTGGGCCAAGGCATTATCTTTCAGAGTCCTTTTCCTCTCTAGAATAGTTTTTTTATACACTTTCCTAGCATTTATTATTTTTAATCGATCTTTAGGAATAGTTTTTAATGCCTTTATTAATACACCATGTGCTTTAGAGCATTCCTTATCAAACTATCTATTGCCCTCTAGCGCCTTCTGGCTAAATTTAGCCTGGAGACTACGATTAATTTCTAAGCAAATCTGATCAAATGCTACTATAACCTCCTTGGGATCTGGATTTTCCGCTAGACATATAGAGATTTCATCCTCCACTTTAGATAAGACCTCCTGAAAAAAAGTTTCAGGGACTATTTTTGTCCACTTCAATCTACGATTCTGGTCTTTGACTTTAAGGTTCAAGCCCCCACGCTCTGCAACTAATTTTAGAGAAATCAGTTCAGTATTCTTAAAAACAAGTACAACAGGATTATGATCACTAAAAACTGACACCTCAGTACAATAATTTAAAACACTATTTAACAAAAAGGAAGACAAATAAATGTAATCTATGATAGTACCATTTTCTTTGCCCTTAAACGTAGGGGACCTACTATTCCCATCTCCACAGCCAGACTCATATAAGTTCCATTTAGCGAGGAAAAGTTCAAGATAATCCCCCTGCCTGGTATGTTCTGGATGAGCAGTTGAGGAAAAGGGAGGGCCTTCCTCATCCCTCCTAATACAGGGTAGGGTACATGGATGTATGTTAAAGTCCCCTAATAATATTACCTCAAAAGTATTAACATTTATACTATAGACTGACAAAAATGTATCCAAGTCATCCAAGTTTTGACTGGTGCAATCATTAGCGTGCGAATTATAAAAATTTATAAAAAGAATCTTACCCTTATCCTGGGTGGAAAGCTCAACAATTAGACAATTTACTGAGCCCGAGGGGCATTGAGTTAAAATGCCTTTCATATCCAGTTTGAAAAGTCTTAATAAACCCCCCTTAGGTCTTCCTGCCACACTATTTGTAGCTGGAATGCAAAAATGACAAAAGCCATCCAGGGAAAAGCTATTCGTTTGATCCCAAGTCTCTTGTAAAGCAATGACGTCAAAAGATTTTAGTGTCCTTTCCCATTCGGCTATCCCAGACTTGCTCTTTAAGCCAGCAATGTTCCATGTGGCAATCCTGATGGACGATGCTGAAGACTGGGAAGAATTTCCCAAGACGTTTGGCAGTCAATCATTTTCCTCCATAGAGGATAAGGCAGCAAACCGATTGTGAAGAGGTAAAGTGTTAACGGTCTGCCTGTAATTCAGCTGATGACGACTTGACTCCCCCCTAATTTGAGACCGGGACAAATTCACAAATACATTCGGGGTACAGACATCCATACCTCTTCCGTTCTCATTTGAACATTGCCCTTGCACATACAACGGGCGACATTGAATATTGGCCCCATAATTATAAAAGAAGCCAAGAGGTCTAGCAGGAACCGCATTTTCTAGAGTTGGCAAAATTGCAGCTCTCAGAAGCACTGTTGCCACGTGTTGTGGGTATTTAAAATTTATAATAATACAGTCTCCACCTCTATTTTTAGGGCCATTACCAATCCAGCTAACTCTGCGGGTAAATAAAATGTAATTTGCAAGGGCACAAGGAAATCCACAGTTCTTATTCAACCAAGCAAGCGTCTTGTTTTTGAGAGCAGGATACGTTTCTACCCCAGAACCATTCAAACACATATCAACCTCTGGGACATTTGTTAGAACCACAATATATGGTGCACATTCTGGCGGGAGATTAATAGAATTATGTCGCCTAGTTATACTTCTTCTATCAATGACTGACCCTCGTATAGAGTCCTGAGTACTCCTTTCTATTGATCGTGGTTGACTAAATGTATTTTGTACACTAGCCGACCCTACTAACGATGTAGACGAGGATGAGGCAGTCGACACACTTACAGTCGGTGGGGCCTGAACAGTAACCCCCAAGCCCTCCACCCTATTACTGACTATAGAGTGTGTAACTGAACCCACTGAGCGGTTATCCATAGAGCCTATTGAGTCTAAGTGGGTACTCAGTGGAACAGTAGACCGAGTCAGGCAAGATTCTACAAGGCCCTCCAGTCTAGTAACCCTAAGAAGCACTAATTCTACCTTGGCCACCAGGGGACTGACCAATGCTTCCAATTTAGATTCAAGAGTTGTAACCAGAAGATCAATTTGACTTGAGTGCAGACTAGTCCCCTCAATAATATTGGTGGACTCAGGGACATTTCCCCTATTGGTAGCTGTTGGGCCAGCTTTTTTTGGCTTCCGACACCCTGCTTTCTTGACAGGCCCCTTCCTACAGGCACGTACCGCTCTCCTAGTGGGAGATTGAATAAGAGGAGACCTTGATGGTAATGTCCAATCCTGTACTTGAATTGGTTCGGAACAACAAGCCTGCTCTACCACAGAAACATCAATATTTAAATCGTTCTCATTGTTGGAAATAGTCGAGACACTCTGAGACATTGATGTAGGGGGTAAGCACTGCCTTATGGGAGATGTTTCTGGACTAACCCTACTTAATGATGATCTCCTATCTTTGTTAATTTTACTAACTACTTTAAACAGATAGTTATCCAAGGTCTTTGAGTCATTATTTGTAGCCATTTTAGAGGACCTCAGTTTGGACATGATGGGAACAGCAATTATCTAGTGGAAGTATTCCTCAATGAATCGACTGGTTGCCTATTTATCAAAGTGCCCCCACAACAATACACGTCAGCCGGTTATCTCGATTTATTCCCCGTTTGAATCCACTGCGAAGGTGCATCAGCCAGAACATAGCATTCTCTGCCTTCGTGGTAATGACTCTCAGTAACTCAGGGAGATTCCGCAACACACAGGCCACGAGGCGCTACTTCCGTTCCTTTTTCCTTTTACCTGTCGGGACCCTCGGTTCCTTCCTCTTTCCAAAATAGAACAGGATAACAGGATAACTTCCTAGTTTTCCTAGTTTTCGCTAGCGGGAGACTTCCTCTCGTGGCGGTGCACACCCGCCCCCCCAGCGCCTGCACTTATTCCGCCCGGGCTCACTCAACTCCGGGCCTGCTGCTGCTGCTCCGAAACCTCCGATGCCTCCGATACCCCCAAGGCCCTGCCCCTCTCGCCGTACCCCACACTGAGATCCCCTCGGCGGGGGCTGCGGGCTCCAGTGCCGGTGTTGTTGCGCAGGCTGCAGCGGGAGGGGTGGGTGGGTTCTTGATTCTGCCCCCTCCCCTGCTCCCGGGTTTTGCACTACCTGCGGGCTCGGATCCTAGTACTTCCCTCTCAGTGACTCACGACTCACGGCGGGGAGCGCAACAGGTGGGACGAGAAGCAGGGGCAGGTTATAGCGGGAGAGTGGGAGAGCGCCGAAATAAAGTTTTTCCTTAAGAACCTGGAGACTCCCGCCTGATTCGGGCAGTAGTACGCACGCAGAGGTATGCAGAAGAGTCTCCGGCGGGTGCAGATGAGGGGCTGCGTTACCTTCTGTCCCTGAGCTGCAGCCCCTCGGAGGGGAATTCCTGACGGAAATCGAGCGCAGATAAAATATAAGTAATGTAGAATTTTACAGAAGGGCCGAAAACCAAAGTGTCTCCGTGTTAGCTGCTGCCGGCCCCTCTACAGCCGCAGTCCCGGCTTCCTGCTTCCTGCTTCCTGCCGAGGGACCTTCGTCGCACGCCGCCGCTCCCCCAACCGCTCTGACACTTCCGGCCTGGTTTGCAACAATATGGTATCTAATCTGAGTTGAAATTGGTGGCAGCTATTGAGAATGTACCTTCTCCAATCAAGAAGGACCAGCTAAGATCACTTTTGGTCTGCGGGGTACTTTTCAAAGTTTATCCCGATGTTTGTGGATAGAACAACATGTATGAGGAAATTAACATGCAAGAAAGAGCGATTTGTGTGCTGCGATAAGTGTGAGTCAGAGTTTGGAGAGTGGAAAAGACAGATAGCTTCTGAGCCTGCACTAAAACCGTTTGACGCCAGGGATCATACCATCATCAACACGGATCCTAGTTCTGTTGGGTTGGGCACAGTGTGATTGCAACTAAAGGAGGGCAAGGAGGTAACTATTGCACGTGTCCAGACCTCTTGCGTGTTGGTGGGGTGTTAACTACTTTAGGAAGAATGTGTGGGGAAAGACTTTTGAATTAAGGACTGATCATCCAACCATTGCTTGAAGTGTTCTCAACTAAAGGTGCTGGTAGGGCCACTCCTAGGATACCTCGCTGGGTGACAAGAAGGTTGGAGTACAACTATGTACTGGAGTATGTGCCAGGGAAGAAAAATTTACTAGTAGACTAGTTATCGAGATTGCCTGTTAAGAGTGATGTTGAAAGAAATGAAGAACCTGAAGAACTTATATCTGCTGTGGACATGGAAGTAGGAAGTATTACTCATGGTAGAGTTCCTCATGATAATTGGGTAACAGAAACACAAAGAGATGCTGTTTTGCAAGAGGTTATGAAATATATGCAAAATGGTTGGTCATCAAGGGGAGATGCTTCTATGGAAGCGGAATATTTCCTTCAAGTTAGTAAAGAATTATTTTTGGGAGGGAATGTGTAATGAGAGGGTGAACAACTGACTGTTCCCGCTATGTTGCTTGAGCATGTGATGAAACTTGTTCAGGAGGGCCATTTGGGCACCAGTGCGACTAAGCGGCGTATCAGATCGGAGTACTGGTGGCCTGGCATAGACAAAGATGTGGAACATCATTTCAGGGAATGTGTTTTGTGTGTTTGGAGTGACAAGTCTCAGAAGGTTGTGAAAAACTCTCCCATTGAGTCAGATAAATCAGACAAACCTTGGAAGAAAATAGCCATTGATGTCATGGGTCATTGTGTGCTTTGGGAAAGGTTCCTAAGTATGCCTTGGTGGTGCTTTACTTTTCTCAGTGGCCAGTAGTGAAGTTTGTTGAGAATATTGATGCAGTAACAGTGGTAGAGTTTTTAATGGATGTATTTGATTCTGAAGATGCACCTGAAACGATTGTGTCTGATAATGGAGTACAATTTGTGTTGAATGTCATGAAAGCTATGACATTGAACATATAAGAGCATTAGTTTACTATCCCCAGAGCAATGGACTGGTTGTGAGGTGGAACAGAACCTTGAAGGATGGTCTACAATTGTCAATAAGTAGTGGAGTGAGTTGGCGTAAAGTAGTCAAGGATCTGATTTGGTCATACCGCACAACTCCTCACAGTTTAACTGGTAGATCTCCTTTTGAGGTTATGAAAGGAAGGAAGCATAGAGCGTTATTCTCCAACGGGGTGGAAAGGAAGAAAGAAGTGAGAGAAAATGTGGAAGGAGACTACATGGTTCACGATAAGGTTTGTGTGGTAAAGGAGTGTAAGATCAATAAGTGTGATTTCAAATTTTCTGAGCCATTGGCTGTGGTGAAGGTGTACAAGTATTCCTTTTTGCTAAGTGATGGGAATATGTGGAGTCGCAGTAAAGTTGTAAAAGTTCCAGAGTGCATTGAGCAAAAAATGTTTACTGGAGTTACCTCCAAATCATTGGTCATGAAGGATTGTGGCATTGGACTGCGTCTGTGTAACAAGGCACATTCGAGGTTGCCCAAGAATTTGAAGGGCTTTTGTTATGCAATGGAAAAATACACGTTCTCAACAATATGATCTATTTTAGTCAAAGTAAATTATTGGGGGAAGGGGACGTGTAATATTCCAGATTTCTTTCATGTTTGATGTGGTTGCAGCCTTGCGCTGCAGAATGTTATTGTGAGGCTTCTGATATGCGTGGTTCTAGCTTGGAACGGAGGAGCTCTGCAGTTACTGAGATTCTCCCTCCCGGTCACTTGCAGTAATAAAATTCTGCTCACTTACCTGCGTGCAGGGAAGGTTTATTTCATAGGTCATATCCTATCTGCTACAGTAGCAACCGAATCTGTTAATGTTATACAAGAATCAAAAAAGTTAACAACTACTGGTAAAACAACTTAGTGCGAAACAACATTCTCTACTGCTGGGAGAACATGGCGGGCTGCGTCATACTAGCAGCGCGCTAGGACGCTTCCGGTTCCTGGGGGGAGTGGCGAAACGGTTCGGCCGGTCGAACTGCGGTGGCGGTGGACACACGGATGTGCACACCACAATTCCTTAGACTGGAGGAAAGGTGGAAAGCAGCTGGGGCTGCACTGTGGTGCCGTGCTGGAGTTGCGCCGAACACGGAGAGGAGCGGCGCGTATTCCCCTTCGGGGGAATAGCGGCAGCAGCTACACCAGCAGCTCCACCAGCGAGGCTATAAAGAAGGCGAGGCAAGGAACACTGCCTAACAGTATTTCTGAAAAGGGGACCAGGCAAACAACGGTGAGGCAACGTGGGGGGGATGGTGATGCCCCCCTTCCCCCTTTTTGTTCAACGAGTGCGGAGGGGGCTGGCCAGGCTCAGGTGAACAAATTTGATTTGGTGTTGGGTGATGAGGGGAGTTTAAGCAAGAAAAGCTCTACAACTAAATCATGTGAAGGAAGAAGGAACGCCGCGAGGAAGGAGGGGGAAATTAAGCTTAAGGGGAGAGATAAGTTGACTCCCTCCTTGAGGTCTTTTTTTAAGGTGAGGCTGGAAGTAGTCAAGCTTACCCCCGGTCAAGTTAGAGCGGTAATGGAGGCTTCTACCTTACAGCTGGCGGATTCCTCTGGTGAGGGTAGGGGGCTGGTGGATAATAGCACGGCTACGTTGTCCCAAGCTAATGGAGGAATCAAAGAGGGAGCAGGGCTGGAGAAGACACTCCCCCCGACGCAGTCGGGTAAGGAGCAGTTGGGCTCCCCTCAAGTTCAGAGCTTAACCACAGCGGCTCTCACAGTCACAAGACCCTTTACCTATGGTTGTTGAAGAATCCTCTCAAGCCGTTCCTGCCTCCTCTCTTTCTCAGAGCTCCTCGTGGGAGGGACTGATTCTGTCCATTTCGGAGGATGTTATGAGAGGCTTTGCGAATTCAGAAGTAAACCAAGGGGAGATAAGAGAGGTTTGCGCAGTGTTAGAAAGGAAGATTGATGACTTAATGGAGAGAACTCAGGCTCTCGAAGAAACTATGGGTGGTATGAAGGAGGGATTGGCTCAACATAAGGTTGAGATTGATGCATTGAAGGGAAATGAGCAGGTATTAAAAAATAGGATTGAGCAATTGGAAAATTACTCAAGAAGAAATAACTTAAGATTTTTGAAAATGCCAGAAGGTGCAGAAGGCAACGATCTCAAGGCCTTTGTGGTTTCGCTAATTAAATCGGCAGTGGGACTAGAAAGGAAGATTGATGACTTAATGGAGAGAACTCAGGCTCTCGAAGAAACTATGGGTGGTATGAAGGAGGGATTGGCTCAACATAAGGTTGAGATTGATGCATTGAAGGGAAATGAGCAGGTATTAAAAAATAGGATTGAGCAATTGGAAAATTACTCAAGAAGAAATAACTTAAGATTTTTGAAAATGCCAGAAGGTGCAGAAGGCAACGATCTCAAGGCCTTTGTGGTTTCGCTAACTAAATCGGCATTGGGACTAGAGGAGAATGAGGAGGAAATCGGAAAGGATATTCAGAGAGTACATCGGGACCCTTTTAGAATGCGGATGAATAGTAGTAAACCTCAGAGAATTTTTATACATTTTTTGACATATCAGATGAAAGAAAAGATCTTATCTAGAGCGTTAAAACAAAAATCTTTAAAAGTGAATGACATTGTCTTTGAGATTAGGTCTGATTTATCTAGGTCCACTATGGACAGGCAGTGGGAGCTCGGGAAGCGTTTGGAGATTTTTAAGTCTCTGGGGGTCTCGGCTCAGTTGAAATTTCCAGCCTTTCTCCGGGTTATGTACAACAACAAAATGTACAATATTAGAGATACGATTGATGCGGATGAATTATTGGAAGTAGTTAAAGGTGGGCAGACCGTAAAATAGAATAGTTTTAGTGGTTTTCTAAGTTAAATCACCCAGGAATGCGGGGACGTTCTAAAATGTGGACCAAATATGGGCCCGTATTTATACTCCGTTTGCGCCGAATTAGCGTCGTTTTTTTCGACGCAAATTCGGCGCAAAACTAACACCATATTTATACTTTGGCGTTAGACGCGTCTAGCGCCAAAGTATGGGCAAATAGCGTCATTTTTTTGCGTGAACGCCTTCCTTGCGTTAATGAGATGCAAGGAAGGCGTTCCCGTCTAAAAAAATGACGGTGACGCAAATGCGTTGTATTTATACTCCCGGGCAAAAATCACGCCCGGGAGTTGGCGGGTCAAAAAACCCCGCATTTGCGCCACTATTTAACGCCTGGGTCAGGGTAGGCGTTAAGGGGCCTGTGGGCTCAAATTGAGCCCACAGGTGCCCTCCCCTGCCCCCAGGGACCCCCCCTGCCACCCTTGCCCACCCCAGGAGGACACCCAAGGATGGAGGGACCCATCCCAGGGACATTCAGGTAAGTTCAGGTAAGTATAATTTTTTATTTTTTTTAATTTTTTTTGGTGGCATGCCACCAAAAAAAATTAAAAACAAAAAAAAATTATACTTACCTGAACTTACCTGAATGTCCCTGGGATGGGTCCCCCTACATGCCACTATGCCCAATGACCATGCCCAGGGGACATAAGTCCCCTGGGCATGGCCATTGGGCAAGGGGGCATGACTCCTGTCTTTACTAAGACAGGAGTCATTTAAATGGCGTCTGGGCGTCGAAAAAAATGGCGCAAATCGGGTTGAGGCGATTTTTTTGCCTCAACCTGACTTGCCCCATTTTAAGACGCCCTAACGCCATTTTCCCCCTACGCCGGCGCTGCCTGGTCTACGTGGTTTTTTTCCACGCACACCAGGCAGCGCCGGTCTGCTAGCGCCGGCTAGACGGCGCTAAATTTTTTGATGCTAAACTGCGTTAGCGCAGTTTAGCGTCAAAAAGTATAAATATGGGCCTTGGTCCTCATATGGGGGGGTTCTCCACGGGTGGGGTAGTGGGGGAATGGGAGTGGGGGGGTCGGGTAGGGCAGGGGTTGGAGGGGGGAGAGTATAAAAAAAAAAAAGTGTCTCGTTCAACCCGGTTATTTGTTCTGCAGGGAGAGAGACCAGGGGACAAGGAGCACATCATTGCAAATTCTTTCTTGGAATGTTAATGGTCTGAGAACGAGAGGAAGGAGGGATCGAATATTACAGTATTTGCATGATTCAACTGCACAAGATTTAGTTTTGCAGGAAACACATTTAACAAAGGCTGAGTGTATTAGCGTAATAAAAAATCTGAGGTGGGTTCATGCGTTTGCATGTACAGAGCACAATTATCATACTAAAGGTGTGGTTATTCTGTTTAAACAGTCACGACAGGGAAAGGTAGTAATTTTGGAGGTAAGATCGGATACAGCGGGGTGGTGGGTGGTAGTTAAAGTACAGTTTGATGTTCGTAATTTTGTTTTAGTAGGGTACTACGGCCCTAATTGTGATGATATAGAACCTCTAAGACAGCTTTTTTCTCAGCTTCTTGAATTCTCGGACCCAGTCATTATGATGAGTGATTTTAATTTTGTGTTAGATAATGAGCTGGATAGGCATAATTGTAAGTCGCGAGGCACGCCCAAATCGCAACAATATTTAAGGAGGATGATGAAAGAATTTGGTTTGTGCGATATTTGGAGACAAAGGGTGTGGAATAGTAAGGATTTTTCGTTTTTTTAATAAGAAATACAGGCATGCCTCCCGAATTGATTATTTCCTATTAGATTTACGCTTGAGAGAGGCTGTGAATCTGCCCTCTCAATTATCGGACCATTCCGCGGTTGTGCTAGATAGGAGTTTTCCGCAGAGAATATTTAGTAATCGGTGGACTATTGATCGCTCTTTATTACTGGATCAGGAGGTGGTGACGCAATTGCGTAGGGAATCAGAAGTCTTTTTTTGTGTAAATATAGGGTCCGCCCCAATATCAGTAGTATGGGCTACGTTTAAAGCTGTTATCAGGGGGGAGATTACGAATATCTCATTTCAGAAGCATAGAGGGCCTTATTTATACTTTTTGGTGCAAAACTGCCCTAAGGCAGTTTTGCCCCAAAAAGTTTTGCACCAGCTTGCACCATTTTTTAGCACCAGCTGGGCACCATATTTATGGAATGGTGCAAGCCGGTGCAAAGGGTAGGCTTGCTTAAAAAAATTTATGTTAGGCAGTTTTGAGTCAAAATAAATGAATCTGACCAGATTAGCATCATTTTTTGATGCTAAGGGGCATATTTATACTCTGTTTGCACTGAATTAGCGTCAGTTTTTTTTTACTCTAATTCAGTGCAAAACTAACTCCATATTTATACTTTGGTGCTAGACCCATCTAGCGCAAAATTTATGGAGTTAAAGTCATTTTTTGGAAGTTGAAACCTACCTTGCCTTAATGAGATGCAAGGTAGGCGTTCCGGTGCAAAACACAAAAAAATGACTCTATGGCCTTAACAACATATTTATACCCCCATGTAAAAATGGTGCAAGGGAGGGAGGAGGGGTCAAAAAATGGGGCAAAGCAAGCTTTGCCCCATTTTTTAAGACCTGGGTCAGGGCAAGGGTTAGGGGACCTGTGGGCCTATTTCCATGGTGGCCCTCCCCAGGCCCCAGGTGCACCCCCACCCACACCATGGGGACTGCAGAGGATGGGGGACACTATCCCAGGTAAGTACAGGTAAGATTGTATAAAAATTTTTTTTTTAAAGTGCCATAGCGGGCCCTGAAATGGGCATGGTAGGTTTAGCACCATAAAATGACGCTAATCTGGTTAGAGTCATTTTTTTTTACTCTAACCTGCCTAAAGTCATTTTTTGGTGCTAAACCCTCTTTTTCTATACTGCCAGCCCCACCCAACTAAAGTATTTTTTTTTTTTACTCTAGCCTACCCTTTGCACCGACTTGCACCATTCCATAAATATGGTGCCCTGCTGGTGCACAGAAATGGTGCAAGCCGGTGCTAAACATTTTGGTGCAAACCTGAGTTAGTGCAGTTTTGCAGCAAAAAGTATAAATAAGGGCCAATATTTTGTAAGTTTGCGCCACTTTTGCGTCATAAAATGACGTTAATGCAGTGCAAAAAAAGTTTAAATCAGGGCCTTGGTGCTAGATGGGTCTAGCACCAAAGTATAAATATGGAGTTAGATTTGCATCGAATTAGAGTTTAAAAAAATGACGCTAATTCGGTGCAAACAGAGTATAAATATGCCGCAGAGTATAAATATGCCCCTAAATATGGCGTTAAGGCCATAGAGTCATTTTTTGCACGGGAACGCCTACCTTGCATCTCATTAAGGCAAAGTAGGTCTCCACTTTCAAAAAATGACTTTACCTCCATAAATTTGGTGCTAGAGGGGTCTAGCACCAAAGTATAAATATGGAGTTAGTTTTGCACCGAATTAGAGTAAAAAAAATGACACTAACTCGGTGCAAACAGAGTATAAATATGCCCCAAAGTGTTTAGAAATGAAATTAATTTGGTAGAGCAGGAAATGCGGAAGTATAAGGTTGAATTGATAGAATCAGGTGAGACAGAGGCTTTGAGGGCTAGCTTGGATGGGTTGAGAAGACAGTTGGAGAATGTATTACAGGGAAGAATTCAAAGGAAATGGGAGGCAAGCAAATTGGCTCATTTTGAGTATGGGGAAAATGCTGGAAAGTTGTTAGCCTAGAAAGGTAAAACAGATTGAGTAAGGAACTATATTAAGGAGATTGAAATGGAGCAGTCAGGAGAAAGAAGAACGGACGATGGGGCGATAGAATTTGTTTTTCAAACCTTTTTCACATAATTGTACTATAGGAGTTAGAGGTGGGAGAAGATATGGTGACGGTTTGGATGGGGTCTGATGTATCTTTATGTATATCATCGCAGGAGAGGAGGGCACTGAATGCCCCAATCACGCCAGAGGAAATTAGGAGAATTTTGAATAGCAGTAAGACCGGGACTGCTCCGGGTCCGGACGGTATCCCAATGGAGGTATATAAGACATTAGTCGATTCAATAATCCCAGTTCTGAGAGATCTGTTTGGGGGGATTTTTGAACATGGCGATAGCATTCCTCTTTCATGGAACGAGGCTGTTATCTCATTAATTTTGAAACCTGATAAAAACCCTGCGAAATGTGCTTTTTATAGGCCTATATCATTGTTGAATAGCGATTACAAATTATTAGCTAAAATTTTAGCGGACAGGCTGAGTAAGATAGTTAATAATTTGGTGCACCCAGACCAAAAAGGCTTTTCTAAAGGTAGATATTTGCATGAGTTAACTTTTGAATTGATCGGGGCCATAGATTTGGCTACAACGTTTGGGTCACCTTTGGCAATTATTATTTTAGATGCAATGAAAGCCTTCAACCAGGTAAATTTGAATTATTTTAAATCAATTCTAAGGCGGGCCAACCTAGGAACAAAGTTTTGTGGGGTTATTGATCAGATTTATACAGCACCTTTTGCTAAGGTGTTGGTTAATGGGAATCTTACAGGACCTATCACAATTTCTAGAGGTACGAGGCAGGGTTGTCCCTTGTCTCCTGTTTTGTTTAACTTGTATATCGAACCATTCGCTAGGAAAATTAGGCAAAATAGCCTCATCCCTCCCTTTCGCTCCAATGGTTGGGAAAAAAAAAATCTTTATATGCAGAAGATCTGCTGATATACACTAATAATTTACCAGTTACCTTTAATACAGTTAAAGAATTGGCTGAGCAATAGGAAGCATATCAGGATATCGGGTTAATGTGGGAAAAACTGAAACTATGCAATGGAATATGGAGGTAGGGTTGATACCGAGTAAGCAGGAAGTACGGTATTTAGGTATCTTAGTGACTCCTGATCTTAAGGACCTAGTTGAAAGGAATGCATGAAAATTGTTAGTTGAGTGTAAAGCTATGTTGCAGAAATGGGCATTTCTCCCTTTGACGATACTCGGGAGAGTAAATTTAATTAAGATGTTTATTTTGCCTAAATGGAATTTTGTGTTTGCAGCAATTCCTCTGCCAATGCATAAAGGATATTTGGATAAAATGCAGCAGGCGATAAATGGTTTTATTTGGAGTTCAACGGGGCCAAGGATATCTTGGAAGAAATTATGCAGAAGAAGGGAAAAGGGAGGATTGGCTTTACCAGATCTGGAATATTATGCTTGGGCCTTCTTATTCAAGAATTCAAGGATGTTGTTTGTACGCCCAGATGTTTCAGCGGTGGGCGGAATGTATAAGGCAATGGTTTCAACTGCAAAAGGGGCTTCAAGGTATTTTCTTTTTAAATTTGGTGATCCTAAATTTTTCAAAAAAATCTAATTGAAAGTACTGCAAGGACTAGCAAGGAGTTGGTATCAGCTGAGACGATGACTTGGTATTCTTTATTATAGCTATCATGCGCCCCCGGGCACCCCAGAGTGCTTTAAAGATATTTTAGCATTACCACTCAAAATGGCTGGGGTGGAAAGCTGGGGCGATCTCTCTCGACATGGTACTCTGCTTTCATGGGAAGAGTTGGTAGGGATAACGAGCAGATCCCTGTCTAGGTTGAAGTATCTGCAGATAAGAGAGTGGGAAAAAGGAATTAAGGAGGGTCTGGGGGTGGGAAGTCCATTGGAGGATTACTTTTTAGAGTTCTCTGTCTCTGCCCCTGTAAAGAAGTTGGCGGTTTGGTATTGGGAAATGTTAGAAACGTTTGATGGGAAATTTTACACTACCGACCGATCTGTGGGGTAAGGATGTGCCTGGCGATAAGGTTGGTATATGGTGGAAGAAGTCGTGGTCGATACTCTACGAAGTAGTGAAGCCAGCCCCATTAAGGAAAAATCATCTTTATATTCTACATAGGGCTTATATTTCGCCGGCAAAACTTTCTAAGTTTAAGAACAGAGAAGTGGTTAAATGTTTGAAATGCGGTGGTGTAGGAGCAACGGATATTCATATGTTTTGGGATTGCCCCGCTATTCGTTTGTTTTGGGAGGAAGTTTTTGGGGTGGTGTCATCTAAGTTGGGTTGGGAAATTACTGTATCGCTCCCGTTGATTATATTTGGCCAGCTACAGGAAGAGGGTATACGGAGTGGGGTGAATAATGTTAAACTTACATTTTTGTTTTATGTAATTTTGTTGGGTAGGAATGAAATTTGCAAAAATTGGGTGAAGGACTACCCTCCGAGTTATATGGATTGGCTCAACGCAGTTCTCCGCACCTCGAAAATGGACTTGAATACGTGGGGTACTAGGACAAATGCAGAACTTTGGTTGCCTTTGTTAAATTGGGGGGGAATTTTATGAATTATTTGAGAATTTATTGCTTTGAAATATTTGAAATTGGTTTGTTGCTTACCGTCCAATGATTATTCACCGCTTGCTACTCCTGCTTGTCTGTTTAAGCGAACCGGGAGATATAATGATGCCCCCCCCTGGTTTGGGTCTCTCTCTTATCTAGATGGTGAGAAGGGTGTACGGATCAAGAGGTGGCTCAGAATGCGGGGTTGAATGAGGACAAAAAAAAAAAGAATCAAAATAATCAAAGCCATGCACAGCAGTATTAGTCACAGCTTAAACAGGTCACATTAATAGACATATTTTCCATCTACAGGCTTGTATGTTTCTTTATTGGTAATTTTCCATCCCTTTGCCAAGTGGATCTGTAATGGTTTTACATTTTTTCATGTGGTAGTTAATTTCAATATGTGTTTTGAAAACTATAAATAGTGAGATAAGATTCTCATGTATGTACATAATTCACATGAGGAAGTCACTACAATAAACGTCACTAGAACACTTTCTCCACCACCAACAAACCCTCCCTGCTTCAAAAAAAAACTGAGGGGAAGAAACCATGCTAGGATATGGGAAGCAACCTCTTATAATAAGAAAAAAAGAGAGGGATACCGAAGCAGCTGAGAAACAAAAATAAAAGTAAAATAGCAAGTGCAGCAAGGGGATACTCGTTAAATAATACAAACATGCTTCCTGATCAAAGCCCAACACCCCTCTACTCTGAGTCTTTCATTCCACCATTAATAAGTGGAAGAGTTGCAAACTACACAAAACGTATGCTGGGAGAAGAACGAAGGGAGTGGCACACTACAGAAAATCTTCTGGTGTAGTGCGTTAGACTGTGACATTCCAACATTGATTTGTATAAAACTGACCCTCACACTTAAGCATTGTTCCTCATACTTGTCCATCAGATGCTGCCATAATTTCTAAGCCACACCATAGTTTCTTTTTTTCTAAAGTACAACATGCATCCTTTTTATCACCCTGCATATAGGATACAAAACAGATAACCATCACTGCTTTCTTCAAGCCTACATATGCGCAACATGTATATTTTAATAGGATTGTTCAGGTCAGCAGCAACACTTATAGTAACCATCCAAGACCACTGTTGAATATTTGTTGAGATAAGGCTTGTATTACAAGTCAAGCCAAGTCAAGCCAAATAACTTTATTTCGGCACCTGGCCATAAAAGCACTCAAATACAATTAGAATCACAGATAAAAAGATTAAAAAATCAACATGTGAAACATCTCAAGAGTTATCAAAATAGGACAAAAGGAAAAAACCCAACTCCTCAGAATGAGGAGTACATTACAGGCTCCCAATTAATTAATGAAAGGAATCATGACATAAAATCAGTCACAACATAACAAACTGACATGTACATAGATATTATTGCTATGTAATGCTTCATGAGGGGATGCCACCAATGACAGCAATACAATTAAAAATGTCCCCTCTACTTAATATAGAATGAAAACTCCAAATTCAGCCATTTAGCTAGAGGCAGTTCTGTTTTCATTCAGACAGTCCTCCCACCTAAATGGATCGTTATCAATTAAAAAGGCTTCTGTTAAGGGCCCATATCCTGTCCGTGAAAACAAGGCGCAGACTTTAGATTGCATGTTTAATCACTGACTTGGTTGTGGTCCAGGCTTCACCTGGAGAACAAACTCTCCAGCCCAAGTCCTCACAAAGTTACCTTAATGTACCTTAATGTACCTTATCCGCAGGATGTTGCTACAGCTAGCTAGTGACAAAATGTCCCCTAGACCCCTGCTATACGAAGAGATCTCAGGGGTATGATTAGGGGGCACAACCCTAACTCATCTAGCATAGGTCTCAACCCTAAATCCATCCTTAGCAGATGAAAGGGGGTGCTCATGGGAAGTCCAATCAACTGTTGCAAAAAGTGGTTTACCTCTACAGTAAGTGTGTTGACTCTAAGATAACCCCACAATTGAGCCCCATAGCATGCAGTCCCCAGAACCTGAATGTTATAAATGTGTAGGGTTGGCTGAATGGGATGGTATTGCAAACTTAATAGAGTTTTGACAATGCCACCCACTACCTGTTCCAGTCTCAACCTACGCTATATCATATGAGTGTACCATCCCAAGTGCTCTGTTAACATTATACCCAAATAGTGAAATGAGCATTCTAGTGGAGTTCCAGCTAACCTTGGGTTTGCCCTAGATGAACACCCAGGGTTCACAATCATATACTTCATTTTGCTTACCTTGATCTCTAGACCTCTTTCTTTGAAGATACTTTCAAAACAAGTCAAAAGTCTCTGTAAACCCATTGGTGTTTTAGAGAGGAGTAGAGTATCATCCGCAAACATACGCGTGGGAACCCTCTGGTATGCCAGCTTTGGTGTGTCATTGTCACACAGGTCTAAGTGGTCAATCAGGTCATTAACGTAAAGCTAAAATAGCATTGGAGCAAATGCTCATCCCTGCCTAATCCCTCGATTCACAGGAAAGTAATCCTTAAATTCAACTGCACTGCCACATCTCACTTGTGGTAGTTGTCAGTGTGGAGCCTCACTAAATTTCCAATGAATACTTGTGTACCCCTATAGCAGCAATACCTTTCCACAGGGTCTCTCTAGAGATTATGTCGAAGGCTGAATGGAGGTCTACAAAAACAACGTATAAAAGACCTCTGCCCAATTTAGTGAATTTCCAATACAACATTTCGAAATGGAACATCTCATCTATGGTGCTTGTAGACTCCCTAGACTCCCTACATCATGCCTGTAGGGGGGTTAAAACATCATTTGAGGACATTCAACACTACAGCCTGCCCAACATCACCTTGATTAATTATTTTTGTGTGCAATCAATAAGGTTAATGGGCCTATAGTTGACAGGAGAATCTCAAGAATTTTGTTTAAAGATTAGAATAATTTCTACCCATACCCATGTGGAAGGAATTGAGGCCCCCTTCATGATGGCGGTGAATAATATAAAAAAGTAAGCACCCCAAACCCTTGGGTCATTCAAAACCAAATCACCTGGAATTTTATAGAGCCCACAGGCCTTATTTGGAATGATCCCACCTATGACTCTTTGGACTTCTTGGACTGAGATCTCATATAGACCAATATAAGATGAATGCTTCATAGTCGGGGAAAAACGAGAAAGCTCATATCGTCTCTACCAGGAACAAAACAAGCCCAGGGGTCTGCCATACCAACTAGGCAGCCCACTGTTCTCCACTTGGAGATGAACGACCCAATCACTAGCCAAGATATTACCATCCAAGGAATGCGCTCCATCACGGTTTCCAGTTGTAACAAAGTTCCAGAAGGAGGGATGGTCCCTGGCTCTAGTGGCCTTCAAGAGGCCTTCCCATTTTTCCTTCTCCCCCTCTCTTCTGGCATCTAATAAGATTTTTTTGTAAGGACATTTAGCCAACATGGTCAAGGATCTATCACGCTCCTTCACTTTGTTAACTAATGTTGCTCTGGATGCTCTACACATTGCATTATATCAGGGTTGATGTTACCTACCCCTGCTAACTTGCCTGCCCTCTTTATAAAAATTACTATCCCTTAAATTTTAAAATAGCTGATTATTACTCAGAACAACTGCCCCTAGATTCTTCTGATCACCCCTTAAAGGATCAGCTGTTAACTATCCCTCACAGCAGTCAGTAACCTGGCTATAGATCCCATTAATGGAATCCTGCTGCATTTGCATCCTACTTCACCCTTCTGACTTTGTTACTGGTGACTACTAGCCTTCTGTCAGTAATCTTATCTAAGGCATTAGGGTTTGTCTTAGTGATTATACTCAATGTTAGTGACAGAGCAATATGGTCGCTATCAGAACATGGGAGGACTATCATATCAATTAAATTCTCAACGTAGAACCACCAAGCTTGCAGGGAGGATGCAGCCACCACGACAGTGGCGGCCCCTGCCCTATTGTACGATTTCTGCTGGTCTGTCCTGGATGAGCGTCAGAAACCTTGAAATAGAGCGTTCCCACTGATTAGACAGGCGGAAACAGTGCTACGAGATAGCTCCCTTAAAGCAGACAGTGCGCATTCCGATGGTCCTGGGTAGGGGCCCCCAATAGTTTTTCTCTGCCAGGCTTCTCATGGTGGTAAAATTGCCATGAAAAGGCTGGTGGAGAACAAGGCTGTCATCAGCAAGACAGCGAGGAATTCAGCATCGACCTGGCTGATTACAACCAGGCCCGCGATCAGCCCATCTGGATCTGTGTTCCTGGTTGAGAGGGCGGTCTTTTGGCAGGTCCCCCCACCAAACTCATAATGTGGGAGTCAGACTGCCACAGCAGCAGCAGTCTGACCACCACTGCGAGTCTGGAGGTCTTGTGACCTAAGCAATGCTGATTTATTAAGAGTGGGACTATGAAATCTGATCAATTGAGAGGCCAACACTTTCCTCAGTGTTCCTTAATTTGGAGAGGGAATAGCAATTTAGACCACACCAAATTCCTACTCTTTCACTTCTGTTGCTTAGTTTTGAGTAAAAATAGTACATACAACCCCTTGAGTCCAACATTTTCCCCAATGTTGCTTAATTTGGAGTGGGAACTAAAAAAAGGCCAGCACTTTCCCCAGTTTTATTTAGTTTGGAGTAAGAATAGTAAATTAATCCCTTATCAAGTCTGACAATTTTCTCAATGTTGCTTGCTTTGCAGTGGAAATAATAAACCTGACCATCGCTGTAGGAAAGTACCCTCTTTCTTGGCATGGATACCTGATTTTTCTGCCTGATGTGTGTTTGACTGTATTCACTGGGATCCTGCTAACCAGGACCCCAGTGATTATGCCCTCTCTCCAAAATTCGTCCCACAATTGTCATACTGTTGCCCCCAGGTAACCCCTTAGTATATGGTACCCTGGTACCCAGGGCATTGGGGTTCAGGGGATCCCTATAGGCTGCAGCACCTATTCTGCCACCCTGAGGTAGCACATGCAAAGGGTTCTGCAAGCCTGCCATTGCAGTCTGTGTGAAAAGGGTGCATGCATCCATTTTCACTAAAGGTCACTGCAACAGGGCACTGTAAGTCAGCCCTATTTAGGCCCTCTCAGCCCAGAGGGAAGGGTGCAGGTACCTGTGTGTGAGGGCACCCCTGCACTAGCAGAGGTGCTCCACAAACTCCAGATCCATTTTCCTGGACTTTGTGAGTGCGGGGTCACCATTTTACGCATGTACTGGACATAGGTCACTTCCTATGTCCATCTACATAATGATAGCTGCGAACCTAGGCATGTTTGGTATCAAACATGTTGGAATCATACCCCAATACCTTTGCAAGTATTGGTTGTATGATTCCAAGCACTCTGGGGGCTCCTTAGAGGCTCCTATGGCCTTCTGAGGTTTTCCTCCCCTGCCCACTGGTATGCTTTGAATGGCACATTTGGTGCCCTCTGTGCATAAACCAGTCTACACTGGTTCAGTGACCTCCAGTCCCTGCTCTCACATGAAACTGGACAATGAAAAGGGGAGTGACCACTCCCCTGTCCATCACCACCTCAGAGTTCCTCCAGAGGGTCCCTGGGTTTTGCCATCTTGAATCCCAAGTTGGCAGGGAACTCTGGGGGCATCTGAGTGGCCAGGTCAGGCACGTGACATCAGAGCCCTTTCCTGATAGGTGGTCACTCAGCTAAGTGACCAATCCTCCTTTCAGGGCTGTTTAGGGTCTCTCTTTTGGGTGGTTCCTCAGATTCGGCTTGCAAGACTCCAGCAGGATTCCCCTGCAACCTCCACTTCAAAGTCTGACCAAAAAAACTGCATCTAGAATCTCTAGGATACGACAATCTGCAACAAAGACGAAGACTTCACCTGCAACATTGTTTCCATGACTCCTTCCAGCTTCTGCGACATTTCCCTGGTCGTGCATCCTGTCTTCAGTCCGCACAGGAAAGAAGAAGGAATCTCCCTTGGAGTGAAGGAGTCACTCCCCTGCATCTGCAGGCAGCAACAGCAACGACAACCGGCTGCATGGATCCCCTGCATGGATCCTCCTGCTGAGCTGCTGTGGATCCTGCATCATGGGTGGTAGTCGGAAGTGGTCCCATCGGTCCTGTCTACTAGCTGACCCACTTAGGTGGAGGTAAGCCCTTGCAGTCCCACGGAGGACAGTATACCCGTGCACCGCGTCTTTTATAGCTGCCAAGGCTTGTTGGCATTTCTTCCAAGCGGTCTTCAGACATTGTATAGCTCCAGCCCCCATCACTTCTTCCTGCAATGCACAGCTCCCTGTGTGGCTCTCCTGTGGCGTGGGACTCCTTTTCTTAGTGCTGCGTGTGTCCATGTCTTGTGGGACCCCTGTGCATGCTGCCTGTGCTTCTGTGGACTCTCTGAAATGCTGAGGGCCCCTTCTGACTCCCTCTCCTGGGTTAAGTCCTGCTGGGCCTTGCTGGCCCCCGGCAGCACCACTTTCTGCCAACTGTGAGTTTTGCCTGTGCCAAGGCTTGTTGGTGGAATCTGAACACACAAACTGGACTGCAATCTTCCTTTCGGTGTGGGACATCACCTGCATCCTCCAGGAACTCGAATCAGACTCTAGAGCTGCAGTGCTGACTCTCCTTTCTCACCGTCGACCAACTCCTGCATCCTGAGCTTGGTGGGTAGGGTCTCCTGCCCCAACTGGATTCTTCTGAGTCTTCTGGACTTGGTCTTGAGGAACACACCATTGGTTTCTTGCAGTCGCCTCTGGACTTTGCAATTCTCTTCTTTTCTTCTAAGTGGGGGTTTTGGGGAAATTCTAGTGATTTACTCCTGCTTTCCTGGTCATTGGGGGGTGTTGTGGTACTTACCTTTGTGCTTTTCTGGTAGCCCCATTGCCCCCTTCACACTCCACTTACCTGGATGGGGATCCAACTCTAGCATTTTTTTAGTATTTGGGTTGTGCTCCCCTGGGGTCTTCTTTTCTTCTTTTGCCTATTTCTGACTACTAGTGTATATACCTTGTGTGTTACTTACTTCCTATGGGAGTATTGCCTCTATAGTATTTTTGGTGCTGTGTTACCATAGTAAAGTACCTTTATTTTTGTAACACCAAGTGTTTTCTTTCATGTGTGTAAGTGCTATGTGAATACAGTGGTATTACATGAGCTTTGCATGTCTCCTAGATAAGCCTTGCCTGCTCATCCACAGCTACCTCTGGAGAGCCTGGCTTCTAGACACTGACTACACTACACTAATACGGGATACGTGGACCAGCTTTAAGGTGTAACAACCTTCGGTACCCACCACACACCATGCCAGCTTCCTACAATCGCTCCCTAGAGACCATACATTAATCAATGCTGTTTAGTTTGGAATGGGAACAGTGAATCTGGAAACCTTAAAGCAAAGATCTTACCCACTTTGCAGTTTAGAGTGGGAACCGTGGATCTAAACTCCCTCTGAGCCCATCATATTTCCCAAAGATGCTTAGTTTGCAGTGGTAATAGTAAATTTGATGCCACAGAGTTCCTGTGTTTCTCATGGTTGCTTCATTTGGAGTGGGAATAGTGAATCTGACCATTCTGAGGCTCAGCGCCTTTCCAAATGTTGCTTGGTTTGGAGTGGCAATAGTAAAGCTCACCCCATAGATTCTGAACTTTCTGCATTGTTGAAGTAGAGATAGTGAGTAATTTCCCCCAGAATTCAACATTCTCCAAAATGTTACTTAGTGTGGAGCTGGAAAAGTAAATCTGACCCCACCCTCTTTATAGCCCATACTTTTCTCAGTGAATTTTGGTTTAGTGTGAAAATAGTAAACATAAGCCCACTCATTTAAAAAACTTGACTTGTTTTTAATTTGCTGTGTCTTATACACTGTTTTTGAAAAATGAAATGTTGAAATATTTTCAATAAGACTATAAGAATGTATTATGCAATATTACTTTAATATTTAATAAAAAGACAGTGCAGCATATAATATATTTCACCTCTCTTAAGCATATTTCATTTTTCATTTATACTGCATTTTCTACTTAGAAATGCATTGAAAAATACTCTTTGTTTCTTTGCGGTTAAGGTGCCATTTTGTTTTAGCTTGCACATTATCTTCTATTTGTTTTTTTCTTTCTTTCAGTAGCGGTCAGTGCAGAAGAAAGATCGTGTGTCTTTGGATCACGTATTGTTCATTTTAACATATTATATTACTGAAAAATGTTATTTAGGTTTTGGTATACACTGTATTTTTTTGCATGGCTTGCTGATGACTGCAATGGAGTTATTTTTTTGTGTCCACATTTTTTCAAGGTTTTATTTTTAAGACAAAGGGCCTCATTATTAGTTTAGCGGTCGACCGCCAGACCACCGTGTTGGCAGTCCTAAAAAGACTGCCATGTTGGCAGTCCTAAAAAGACCTCCATGTTGGCAGTCTTTAGTCCACCCTACTACAAGTTATACAGGCAGGACCACCGACTGCCAACAAAAAAGGGCAAAGCGCCAGCTGCATGGAGGCCTGGAAATGGATGGTCTGACCTCCAGCCCCGACAGCACCGCGGCCAACCACTGAGCATATTACAAGCCCAAAGTTGCATTGGCAAGCACCCTTAGTGGTCAGCAAATTGCAGTCCGAACCACAGCGGTCCGCGGTCACCAAAGTAATACACCAGGGCACATTGGATTGATTTGAAAACAACATGACTGACACACATTGCCACAATGGACACACCTGCAAAGGACACTATAAAACACCCCTTCACAGACCACAATCCTCTGCATCACCAATGCAACACACAGAAACCAGAGTGAATTATCAGACAAAGCAACACAGATACTAGCCACCACTTTTGTCTCACCATCTCTTTTCAAACTCAGCACACACTTTTGTCCAGTCACACACTTTTACACTTCCCCTCTTTATTAAGTCACTGTCAATTTTTTTTCTAATTCCATCATGTCACGTTCCATATTCCACATTTTTTTGAGGATGAGTTGAGAGTCATTGTGGATAAAATCATAAGAGTAGAGCCACAATTGTTTTGAGCACAAGTCCAGAACACTTCTTTCAGTAGGAAAATGGAAATGTGGGACAGGATAGTTGCCAATGTTATAGGCACCACCCTGCGCACAAGGGAGGAATCAGGAAGAGGTAGAATGTCCTCGGGGGCAAGGTCCATTCCCTGGTCTCCAGGCGCCAAATGCAGGCCAAGAAGATTGGTGGTGACCCTCCCACTCCACCATTGCAACTCCATCCCTAGAAGGAGAAGGTCTTGGCCATCCTGCGTTCCAAGGGCTTTAGAGGAATATCTGAGCTAGCTGAGTCTTGTAAGTCCAGCACAAAAATGTCACCAAAATGCAATGTTGTGCATGCTCACAGCTCACCTTTTTCCACCTTTACTGTCACTCAACTCCCCAGCCCAGTGTTCACTTGTCAAAAGACAAGATCTAGCATCCTTGGTGTGGTTACTCGGGGCACTTTACCACTGCTGACCAGTGCTAAAGTGCAAGTGCTCTCTGTGTGAAATTGTATGTGAAATTGGCTTTCCATAGCTGGCATATCTGATTCACCAGTATGTCCCTAGTAAAGCGCACTAGAGGTGCCTGGGACCATGTTTACAGGGCTACACATATGGGTGGCACAATCAGTACCAATCAGTACCACCCATATGAGTAGCCCTGTAAACATGGCTCAGACCTGCCACTGCAGTGTCTGTGTGTGCAGTTTTAAACTACCAATTCCACTTGGCAAGTGTACCCACTTGCCAAGGACAAATCTTCAATTTCTATACATGTAAGGCACTCCTAAGGTAGGCCGTAACTAGCCCCCTGGGCAGGGTGCAGTGTATGTTAAAGGTCGGACATGTGCTGGTATGTTTTTACATGTCCTAACAGTGAAATTCTGCCAAATTCGTTTTTCACCGTTGCAAGACCTATCTCTCTCATAGTTTAACATGGGAGTTGCTTTTAAATATCCTTAAAGTGCAGTTTCCCTTTGAGAGCAGATGGAAATATGGAGTTTAGGGTCTTTGAACTCAGAATTTAAAAATACATCTGTTAATAAGGTTAGTGTTTAGATTGTTAGTTTGAAAATGGCACTTTTAGGAAGTAGGCATTTTTTTGCTTAAACCTTTCTGTGACTCTGATGGTTTGTGGATTTGTTGTATGGGTCAGACTGACAGTTGGGTGAATCTCTATTAGACAGAGACACAAAGGGTGCTGGGGTGTAACCTGCATTTCCTGATTGGCCATTTGGGCTAGAGTGGAGGGAGGAGTAGTCACTTAAACCTGAAAGGGATGGGCCTGCCCTCACAACAAAGCAGTCTCCAGCCCCCGGGTGTGTGTCTGGAGCCAGGCCTGGGCAACGCAGGATCATGTAAACAACAGAGACTTTTCTTTGAAGTTGGGCAACTTCAAAGGCAGAAAGGGGTAAAAGGATTGGACCCAAAACCATAGACTTAAGATCACTTCAAGGATTCAAGAGGAACCTCTGCCAGGAAAAGAGCTGACGGAGAAGTGCTGCCCCTGCTTGTCACTGTGCTTTGTTGGGCTCTCCTGCACTTACTACTTCTGCCTGAGAGAGGGGGACAAAGACTGGGCTTCGTGGCATATTTCTGCTTGAGTGGCATCTCCAAGGGATTGGACTGAGCTTGTCCCCTGTTCTCAAGTCTTAGGGCCATCAAAGACTACCTCTGCCACCACCTAGACTCCCTTGCGAACCTTTGGCCCTGTCAAGTGGTACCCAATTGAATCGCTGGGCCCTTGAAAAGAGAAGCTGGTGGAAAAAGCAAGAAAAACCAAGTAGACTGACTTCGAGTGACTCTGTACCGACTTCGCTGCCAGATTACACAACGCCGCCTGCAACTGAAGCTGTGGTCCTCGCTGAAGTGGGACAACCCTGCAGGCCCAACGCTACTGCAGCCTCGCTAAAGTCCATAAGTCACTGCTTCACATCATGACCGCTGAATATCGACTCTGCCGGAAGTACGCGGATCCAATTCTTCACACTGATGCCGCATCACCTCCACCATTCACAGCAAGGACTCAACATCTCTTCGTGACAGCCACACCGCAATCCCTGACTTCATGCACCGGCTTGTTTCCTCATTTCCACAAGGTACTTTACCCGGGGGTTCGTGTGACTACGTGACCAGCACCATTGGAGTTGAATTGTTGGGAAGGACTCCATCACAATGCCGTGATATCACCTCATCGAAGCATTTGTGTTTCTAAGCGCTATTTTTGTGTTTCATCTTGCAAAATTTATAACTTTGCTTGTGTATGTTGGATTTTTGTTGTTTTGCTCAGATAAATATTGGCTATTTTTCTAACCTGGTGTTGAGTCATTTTGTAGTGTTTTTAATGTATTACTGTGTGTGTCTGTACAAATACTTTATACATTGTCTCTTGGTTAAGCCTTTCTGCTTGTGACAAGCTACCAAAAAGGGTGAGCAGGGTTAACCAGATGTGTTGCTCCTTTGCCCTGACTAGAGTGATGGTCCTTGCTTGGACAGAGGATAACCTGACTGCCAACCAAAGACCCCATTTCGAACAAAGACCATGTGAAGCAAATGAGGAAGACACAAGTAAAAATGTAGGGAGGGATATGTTAGAGGTACAGTGTCCTGCTAAGGATTACTACCCACACACACCAACACATTGCTACACGTGTTTGGTCACCAAACATTTTATTGCATAGCACAGCACATAGGCTGTTGAAATGGCTGGACTGTCATAGTGAAGAATGACTGACTCATATTGTGTCAAGGTATACATACCAAGGTACAGCCCCCCCCAGAGCTCTGACGAAAGGGCCTTGTCAGACATTGTCCTGTAGAATAGGCAAATAGAAAAGTGGATAGTATTACCAGCTTGAGCCTTATCACATACCCCACCAAAGAAATCTAACATCAGATAAACCGATGTACAGACAGAGGCCCATCATTATCCAATGAGCATGCATCTGGTGATATGACACAAACATATGCCAGTGTTGTGGCACAGGCACTTCATACTGCAATGATGAAACATATCTACAGCAACAAAGAGGTCATACAAGAATAGTGTTTAATCTATGTGAAGGGTGAATGTCTTGCTTACAATTGATGACAACATATGTCGTGCCCACATGATAACACACATGATGCAATCAGCCCAACACAGCACACTAAACAAGTCCAATGTGCACTTCTGACCTTCCACCCAAACACTATTCAAGCTACCTCCAGCACACCAAATATGTGACCTACATTACCTTGAACAATCCATGTCCAATTCATATGCTAGAACTACATCAGATACCTGCCGATGTCACAACTCTGAAATGCCCACATGAGGCTATCAATATTGAAAGTATCTGTGCAAAGACAAAACAAGGAGTATATTCCTGAAAACATACCTTATACACAAATCACAAAGCAAGCATCTGGAAAGGAAATTATATTGCAATGAGACTGACACAAACACGTGGCTACATCAATGTGGGGATATGTCAAAGGCTAACTCTTCAAGCAGCCTTTTGCTGAATATTGCACAGTATCAGCTCCCTAGTGGTTTCCAAAACACTCAACTCACACATTCTCCCAAATACCGTTCTTTAAACAATCACAGTCATTACATCATGTAACATATTTACCCTCCTGAAAAATAGTTATTGATGAGACCTTTCCACAAGTTATCTCCTTCCTTTTCACCACTGTAATCCTCACTTGACATTTCATGAGTCTCACCCAGTGGCACTGCAGGCTGTCCCTTCTCTGGGATGCATGGGATATTACTCTGCTGGGTGGTGTTGTAGAGCATGCATAATGCCATAGTAATCTGGCACACTTTTATGGGTGAGTAGAGGAGGCCTTCACCTGTCCGGTCCAGACACCTAAATCTGGCCTTTAGGAGCCCAAAAGCCCGCTCTACTACCCACCATGTTCTTAGATGGACCTCATAGAAGTGGACTTCCCCTGGCGTAGTTGGATTCCTTATTACCATCAACAACCATGGATGGTTTTTATATGTGGAGTCTCCTGTTGAGGAATGGGACACATGCAATAATGAGTCACTCACGTCACGATTGTAGCTCCATACATTGCACCTGAACAATCAAGACAGATGTGACTTACAGACCAGCCATGCCCTCTCTGGGTACAGTTGGAACATCAGCTGGGGTATGATGCTGTTCTGTATTAAGCAGGAATCATGGACTGAACCCTGATTATTGGCATACACATGAGAAATCTATCGATCTTCCTAATAGACAGCTTTCACATTGATGGAAAGGAAGTTATTTCTGTTGTGATAGACTTGTTCATTGGCGTGTGGTGGGACCAAACCAACGTGTGCACCATCAATGGCCCCTACCACATCTGGGATGCATGCAAAACTATAAGTCAGCCTTCACATGAGCTAAATTCTGATGTCATGGAAACTGGATGTAGCTGTCAAGGTGCTTCAACACTGCTGAGAGGACACCCTTCAACACCAGACTGAACTTAGGTTGGGACATGCCAGTTGATAGGGCCACTGTATGTTGGAAGGATCCTGTGGCCAGGAAGTGCAATACTGACATGACTTGTACAATGGGTGATATGCTGGTTGGATAACTAATAGCTGGCATTAGATCTGGCTCTAACGGGTGATGTAAGTCCACTATTGTTTGCCTATTCAGATGGTAAGGAAGGCTAATGTGGCATTCTTCCACGGTCTGAAGACCTGACAGTGGACGATAGACAGGAGGTTGTCACAGCCTTCCTCACACTGTATATCTATGTATGGCAAGACATGATTTCTAACATTAGTCATTGTGTCCAAAGGACAGACATGGCAATTAGGACACATCACAGCATACAACACAAGGGTCACATGTGACCCACGAGGTTTTCCATACATGAGTCCACAACATGTATCTGGATTAAACTCAAAGATGTGTCACACAATTGCCCCTCAAAATGTGACTGGATAGCCCTACCGCCAAAGGCACTGTTGGTGGGGTTGGATTGTGCCCCACTGTTAAATGCCATCTGTGCCCTGCAGCATGTCACAATGGTGTTTGAGTAATAGAACCTACATGACGAGACAGAATAAGCATGTTTGTGAGCTTAACAAAACTTTTTTGGGGGTGTAAGGCATTTTCTAAAGCCCAATCCACATTTCAGGCCTCTAAAACAGCAGCTGCCTGACCTACTTTACTAGACATTAGGAACTGTCTGCGATGGCTGACGGAAGTTGTCATGACAGTAGGCGGTTACAACCGTCTACCACAGGCTAACATGGTTGCCGCCATTGGTCACGGGCCAATGGCTGTGTCAGTCCCTGGTGACGACCATGTACATGATGAATGTGACCAACATGTACTGCAGATTCACTCAATTGACTCCTGACACTGCTGCCAACAACACCTCCACTACCTGAGCTGCTGTGTACCACCTCTGGGAGGAATCATGCCATGTCCATCAGGGGATAGGACCCCTACCTTCTCTCCAAAGGAGCAAGCTGGAGAGGCTAGTGGATGAGGTCCTAACCCTGTATGGACAGTTCTTTGGTGTAACAGAGGAGCAGTTAAGCACCTCATGTGCACAGTTTTCTCTGTATTTCACCATCCTTTCCCTCCCCACATGCTACAATGTGGCCATGTGTGCCAGTTTCACTACTCATGTGCCTGTTGTTGCAGTCTGTGTGGCATCAATGGGATGGACAATGTAGGTCTGTGGCCAGTGGCATATGTAAAGTTCAGTCACATTGTGCTGGGTGAGGCTTTTGGGGTCCTAGATCCTCCTTGTGATGGATGCACATAAGTAGGTGTGGAGACATTAATGCCAGTCTCTTCCCTCATGATTGTTGTACATGTCAGGCAACATGTTTTTGCATAACAGCATGAGCTGAGTATATATGTTGTATGAGTCAGTTGAGAGTCATGTGAGCAATGTTTATGGTGCCATAGAGATTTCTTGACACATCTGCCCTTGCTAAACTATTGTTTGGAAAGTATCTCATGAGTCACTCTGCCTTTCAGGTTGCCACACAAACCACATGCCAAACTACTGATGTACTGTCATGCATGGAAGTGATGTGAATGGAGTGTCATGTAGGTTCTGTCATGTAAGCCTGCAGAGACCAGGGCCTGTCACATGTATCTGTCAGTATGGGTCCTAGTCCAGGCTGATGTAGACTCACTGTGGCTCTGCAACTGTGACACTGTGCCCACTCCCTGTACCTAAGCAGATCATGTGATGTGGTTAACATGAGGCTCTTGTGGCAACTCCTGCCCAGAATGTCTCACATATTTGATTAGATCTGGAATTGGTACAGAGGAAAGTAATTAATCTAGGCCATATGTGCACTTAGCATCATTGTCAATGTGTGCCTTTGACTCATGACAGGTCTCTTACTACTGCAGCCCGGTTGTCACTTTCAAAAAGGTCATATGGAGAGCCATCACCTAGAAGGCATGGACCCTGGGGGTCCAAAGCCAGGGGAGTGCCTACTGCAGAAAAAGGTGGGAGGTCCTGAGACCCTGGGGCCAGAAGATCACAGAAGTCTAGCTGGGGATGTCTTCCCAATGTGTGCAGGGTGCCCATCGAACCATGACCTCCCTTAATGGCACGCATTCTGGAGGTTGCCTACACAGAGCTTGATGGGCATTTAAGGGCAGCAGAGCAGCCACAAGGGGTGAGTGCAGGTCATATTACTGCCTGTCACATTGCCAAGTGAATGGCTTAGATTCTGACAGCACCTGCTGACAATTAGGGATGGGCCATGTGTCACACTGTAGATGAGTGATTGTTTGTGTAGACATGTCATGTGGTGCATACTGATGTGCCTTGCCTATTGGCCCAAGGATCTAGGATACAACTGGGTAGGATCCATAAACCACTTTTTCTGCAGGGATGACATATGGCTGTGTACATTGATCAAACAACTACTGTTTGTTGTTGTAGTGTGTGTGATTTCTATGCAACAGACCACTACTACTCAATGTTACAGTTTAAAGGTAAGGAGGTGATGGATCACTATACTTAGTCATGTGTCTGTGTAGATGTGTGTACAGGTATCTGCCTCCCAGAAGCTAGGTGTCCTCAGCATATAATGGGTGCTGGTGCCTCATAGCAGTCTGCAATCTGAAGATGTCCAATATACATGTGACAGAGCTTACATTGTTCTTTGGATGCAGCTTTTAGATCAGTACATTCCCTTGGTAAGTGGGGAAGATCCATTGACATGATTTATGTGCTATAACTGTTGCCAACATTTTTTGTGCCAACATGTCAGCATGTGTCCTTTCCTCTTTTGAACAACATGTGTAAGCTGCTATATCATGCATGGTCTACCTATGTTGATGAAATGATTTCCTCACATATATGTGCATTGCAACCTGTGTGTCGAATAAATGCAATGGGGTAAATTTCATGTTGTGCCACAGACAGCAGAGTGTCACCATTGTTTATTGGCAGACATATCCTCACCAGTCATAGCATGTCATTTGCCATGTATAACAGAAATAGTAATGAGGGACATGGGAGGTAGGCCTAGAGTTTAGAGCTGCAGTGGGCATATCTATCCCCTTGATGTGGCATCATGTGGAAAAGTGCACTGCACATGTGTAATGGGTAAGGTTGGTGACCTGCTGTTGGCATGCATTGTGTAGTGGCTTGCAGTTATGTTAGAATTACTTGTGTTTGGGTACAAGCATTGATCCACAGACCTTCAACAAGTATCTGCAAATCTCTGTGCCTTGCCAACATCCAAACAACTAATGGTGCCTACTGATGCACTCAGAGTATGTCAATGTAAAGTGTGCCAGATATTGATGGTGATTACCCTGGGGCTTGCTGATTCATTGTATTGTGGATTTTAGGGACATCTCTCCCTGACATATTGCACATGATGTCTGCAGTGTCCATTTCTATGCCACATGTGTAGCCTATCTGAGCAACATTGATACTACCTCCATCACTGTACTGGGAAGAATCTCACTTGGTTAAGTGTGCAGAGGGAAGTGCTTCCAGTGTGACATGAATATTTCCATGTCACCTCCTCCAGGCTATTGTACTTGTTTCCTCAACATGGCAGGATTTTGTAACATCATTTCTTATTGTTATGTCATCATGTATGTGACAAATAGATGTGTGCATGACCGTGTGTGAGATCTGTGGAAATGCATTTGGCATTGGCCTACTATTGTATGCCAACAGGTAAATTACATCTGCTCCACGAAGTAAAGCTTTGAGGGTGATGGGATCTTGTGTTTGTTGAATGATTATTGTGATTGCAGAACTTCAGCCATGCCATGGTAATTGTCTGAGATCCTGAATTTCCAGTGGGCATCTGATGACAGTTCAGATGGCATGCAGACATATAGTATGGCACATGTATGAGCCATTTAGGTGGAGTCTGTTGCTGGGATCTACTTGATATTATAGTAATGTTTGCTAATCAGAGCTGTTGTTCAAATGTGATCATGGACAAGTGATGACCCTATGTCTCTTTGTATTTGCAGCATCAGCATCAGCAAGCAAAGGAAATGGAGCATAGCCAAGTGAGGAAGCATCTGGCCACAGGATCTCGGGTCAAGATACCACTGACACAGAGGGACCCAATGACCAGGAGGGTAGTGCCATGGGGGATACCGTAACATCCTATTCATCATCGGATTCTTCCTCCAGTGGCCACTCCATGGTGGTGGCAGACCCATTGGGCATCCCTCTGTACCATCATTGTCCACTGCCCTCATTCTATCGTTGCCCTCGCTGTTGCTCCCCACCCAGTTGGCCATGCGTGGTCATCTAAGAGGGTGGGCATCTCCTTTGCGACAAGCACCTCTGCCCCAGGCCCTGTTACCCCTGCTGCCCTCAGTGAGAAGGCTACTGACCTCCTGAGAAGTATCTGTGTGGGTCAGTCAGCCAGTGTGAATGCCATCCAGGGATTGGCAACTCAAGTACAATAAACAAATGCATTCCAGGAAGGCATTCATGGTGCTATGGCTGGTCTACAGAGAACTTTTTAGGCTCTAGCCTCATCACTGACGGCAGCTAGTCACCCTTCACCTTCTGTCCCCCTCCACCTCCCTCTTTCCAATCCAAATCCTCCCTTTGCCTATATTGCCAAGGGATATCGACAGATCCACACACATCCACAAAACAGAAGAGCAGTACACAGAATCACAAATACCACAAAACACACTGGCACAAAAGCAAACAACAGCCACCCACAGATACAACAATAGTCACCACTTCCCCCGACACACCCACCACCACCAACATTTTACACACACACACCATCAAGCATGCCCACAGCCATCTCCACAACAGGCAGTGACACACCCAGCATACCCGCAGATACCACCCCAACAGACCACTAGTCATAGACCACAGGCACCATATCCACAGACACCACAACAACAGACACAATTACACCCACCACATCCACCATACCCACATCCACCACACCAACAGATGCACACACATCCAGCACTCCATCCCCCAGCACCTCCACCTCCCAGACCCCCAAGACACACAAAAGCACTCACTCACCCGCTCAACATATACCAACCAAACTCAACCATACCTCCCAGAAGCATGCACCCATGACATCCATAGCAACACAGCAGACAACCACTCCCTCAACCTCCAAATCCCAACCCCTTCTGATGACCACACCATGTCCATAAGAAAGTTTTTGTGTTTGACCTGAACCTTTCCCCTGTTCCATCCAACCCTGTCCCAAACCCAAGAGGCCCTCACCCACCTCCCAGCCCCTCTTTTCCACATCCAGGGCCTCCCCTGCCCCCCCAGAGGCACCTGTGCCACTCCCCCCAAGAAGAAGCCCACCCCCCAAAAAAAGCAGACAACCCTCCCAAACCTGAAACCAAACCCCCACTTCCAAATCCAATCACCACCAACCCCAGCGTGATCCCTGAAGTGCCTGCCAGCCCACTTGATGCCCCTTCCTTTAGAGGTTCCCTGGCATTTAGGAGTAAAGTGACAACACCATGATGTGCCTGTGCCACAGGACATGGACTGGACAATGGCCTTGGACTTTTTAAGTTTTGTTCAAGACAAACCCAAGCAGTTCTTTTGTTGGGTATGCATTTGTCCTGCAATTCCTTTTCTACCTTTCTGTTGTTCCTGAGTAACGTGTGTTGTGTGCCTACAGTTGCATGTGTTTCAGCCTACTTGCTGATCCAATTGCTGTTTTCTGCAGTATCTGAGTTAGTGAGCAGTTCTGGTGTCCCCCAAGGACAAAGGTTTATGTTGACTATATAGATATGTGTGTGTACTGCATTGGTGGTGTCATGACATTGTGTTCTTTTGTTATAGTAAGTATTTCATCTTGTGTTGTACAATATTGAGCTAGTATGGTGTTAGACTTTCCCCTGTTATGGATTATGAATTCATCTGATGTGTGTCAGCTTCAGTTTTGTTTGTGCAGACATGAAGTGTGTTCTATTGTGCTACCTGTGTCTGCATTTGGCTGTGCATGTGTCAATTTACCTATATGCACCTTGCAGCTAGTTCATTTAGCGCTATGTCCCATGCAGTTGGAGTTTTACGTGCTTTGTTAACTTGCACTTCCACACTGTGCAGATAGGCTGTCATTTGGGTATAGTATTGTTTGTCCCCGGGATACCTGAAAGGCCAGTTCATGTGCAATAGTTGTTTTATAGGCAGTTGCAAGTTGATATGTGTCCCTGTGCTGCCTTATTCCCAGAGTGCTCCTGATGGTCCAACCCGTTTTGTACAGGTGTTATTTGGTTATTTGAAAGTGAGATTTGTATATTTGTCTTTCTAATTGTGCATCTCATTGTCCTTCCAATTATGTTGCACTGTGTGTGATGTGTGTGTCCATAGCAGGGCTGTTTACTGGTAGTGGTGTTTTGAATGTGACAAGACTCAATGGCATGTGAGGAATGTGTGTGAGTTGTATTTGTGACGTTGGTGTTGTGTGAGACAATGTTGTGTACATTTCACTATCCCTGTGCGTAAGATGGTTAGATGTGTGTTTTTGTGTAATATTGTGGTGCATTGTGAGTGACCTACCCACAGGGGGCGCATTGTAACTATGAAAGTGTCCTTCTTTGTGTATAATTATGTTCCTGAACACGAGGTGTGTACTTGGTGCCAGTAGCGTGAACCACGTCTCATGTGGATGAAGGTTAAACGATTAGTTGGAGCAGTTAATGAGACATGTAGGTGTGTGTTCTCACGGTCAGTTGCATCCATGGCGGTGCTGATTTTGTGCACCTTCGAGCAGCGGCAGGACATTTATGATGGGTTCAATCACAAATGTGTGTGGTAGTACCAGATGTGTGAGGCTGCCTGCAATTGAGTGTCCCCTTTATACTCCTCGTTCCCACCTGCTTAGACGTGGTGGGTGGGCCCCTATGGTCACTTAGGCAGTGTGCAACCTCCTAAGGTGCCCGTCAGGAACACTGTCACCACCGGCCTGTTTGTGTTGCTTTGTGACCGTGTTGCCTGGCGGTGCCAGCAGGACTGCGGCTGTCTTTGTTCCATAGACCCGCATGGCTCATAATCAGGCAGTCGTACTGCCAACTGGACAGTGGTCGGACCGTCAATGCCACCGTGGAGGTCCACGGACCACCAAACTTGTAATGAGGCTAAAACTCTTTTTAATATTTTATTATATCTAAATTATTAAGTTAATAATGTAATTTTTCAGTTTTCTGAAATGCAGTCTCCTTTTAGATATGTTTTTGTGAACTTTAAGGGCAACTTCCAGCACCCTGATGGATTTTCTTAATGATGCGTTTGATTAATTTTGAGTGCATGGAGTTTTTACGTGACATATAGCTGTTGTTGAGCACTCTGGAAGACACCCTACTGTCACAGAATAGGAAGTATAATTTCATTTGTATGATAAATATTGATATCTGTTAATAATTTGAAGTTGTTTGAGTTTTGGATGTGTTTCATACATAAAATATTTTGGATTTCATTTTCTTTATTTTTATTTGTAAACCTTTTTAAAAGTTATGTAAAGAGTAGTTTTGGACCTGGCCCTTTCTACGGGGTCATTACCCAAATGGTTTGTCTTCTCCTCTTAATTTTTCGGACCCTTTTTCGCTGACTTTACGACTCTGGTCCCTTTATCACTGCTAATCAGTGCTAAAGTGCATGTGCTTTCCCTTGTAAACTTGGAATAATTGGCTTATACCTGATTGGCACATTTAATTTACCTGTAAGTCCCTTGACAATGGTATACCTATACCCAGGGCCTGTCAAGTAAATGCTACTAGTAGGCCTGCAGTGCTGCTTGCGCCACCCACAGAAGTAGCCTTTCAAACCTGTCTCAGGTCTGCTAGCACAGGGCGTAAATGCGCAGTTTACTGCCACAAGGACCTGCATCTAAATCAACTTGCCAGGACTGGAACTCCCCTTTTCCGACATGTAGGTCACCCCTAAGGTAGGCCCTAGCTAACCCTAAGGGCAGGGTGCTATGTGTGTAGAAGGCAGGACATGTGCCTAGTAGTGTGGCCTGTCCAGGTAGTGACAAACATTTGGTTTCTCACTGCTGTGAGTGCTGCCTTCTCATATGATTGCATTGGAAATGCCCTGCCTTATATATAAGGGGTATTTTCTGATTTATGAGGGGTAGTATAGGCATGTGTGGTATGGTTGTAATGGTAGTGAGAAATGCTGCTTACTGGTATAGGTGGACTTTTTATTACCATTATAGAAATGCCACTGCTAGAAAGTGCTCTTATAGACACTAAACAAATCAAGGAGCAGTCCAGAATGTCCACGTGAACCTGGGTATAGTTGTCACAAAACACATACTCATGTGAAACTCATTTTCAATCAATTTAAATATTATAGCAGAAAAATCTTGCTACTTGTTAACTTATACAAAAAATCCTTAAATTAAGACATACATCTTATATCTGGAACCTTTCAGAAAATCTCCAGTGAATCCAGTACCAACACATTTGTGAAAAACATGTTTTTTTATGTTTTGAAAGCTGCATCAGCATAGAATGGTGAATCATTTTTATTATCATACTTTAGGAAAATAAACAAAGAGTGATAGTTAAAACAAAGTGGTCCATAAGTGAGAAAAGAGACACCACAACATAAAACAATAAAGAAATTGCTTATAGTTCTGCAACCTTTGGTGTATCTTACAGAGACAGCCTCCTATGAAGTTATAAAGTATGCTTGTCAATACATTGTTTGATAATTCAAAATATTATCAACGAGGTCTTGTCTGATTAACGTGTCGACATCGTTTCAACCTTCATGCTGGATACTAGGGTCCCATCAGGACAAGAAATGACCAGGCAGTGCATGCAGGATAGGCCGGTGCACCAGAGGCCTGAAATGGCAGCTTTCAATGCCTACTGCCCTCTCCTGAATGTGCCCGATCTCGGACTCAAGCCTGCTTAGCGCTTCCGAGATCACGCGCATTCAGGACTCCACAGCTTACAGAATTCTGCCTCTGCAGAGTTCTTAATCAACTCTGTAGAATTCAGCGGAGTGAAACTCCATGTACTCTGCCCAGGACTTGTGATTAGCATACTATAAAAAAACTCATAACATAACATAGCTGTTATTTCACTTCAATTTCTAGATATTACACTTTTTAGTTAGATACAAATGACAAATGACTATAGAGTGAATAGCAATATTATAGGCTTATTGTTTCTGCATTGTTCTACTTGAAGCCATCGAACTTGCTGAGGCCACTTAAGTCTTGGATTATGTTGCCGACCTCAACTTCTGTCAAATTTGGTATTTAGTTATTTACAGTGGTGGCCAACAGCTAAACAATATTTTCGACATTTTCAGTAGCTACATTCTTTGCTACTGTACGTTTCAGTGTAGGTGAAGATGCATGAACAGGGGTGTCCTATTCTGAGATTATGTGAATTATCTTCAGTAGTACATGTTGGAATAGGTGTTGTTTTAACATATGATGTAAGAAACTATGTTTTTGGTAGAGGAAAACCCTTCTCAAGCAACAACTACACCCTTTATCACGGTGAACCACAAAAAATGTACATGTGCTTAACCCTGTGGTAGCTTAGCACAGGAGGCAACATGTACAACATGTGTGCAACAAACAAACAGTAATAATGTAAAAATACAAGAAAAGAACATTTCTAAACTTATTAAAAAAGAGTAAATGTTAGTACATGCAATGGTGCCATAACAAATCCAACCAGTAGAACCAGAGATATTGAATTTCAAAGCCTTAGTTAGATATAGCACCTGAAGGCACAAAATGCCACTTGTCATCATCTTCCTGTGAAAGACTGGTGGAAAGTCACAGGTTCAAGCCGAATGCTATGGAGTGCGAGCTGGATAGAGGGATCAGTTAGGTCCCACTGAAAAAGTAACTTTCTCAAAGTCTGACATGAAGAATTCAGTTTGTAATGAAGGAGTCTGTCAGGAGCAGGGGGAGCATTGTGAAAGGTTGTTGGTGTAGATCAGAGCAGGCCTGACACTGTAGATGGTCATTGCTGTAGTGCAAAGTGTAGAACTTGCATTGCTGGTTGTCATTGGTCATCACTGTAGCATGAACAGTCAGGTTCACTGGAGATCCGTGCTGGAGGCTGTTGCAGGGGCCAGAGTCTTGGCACAAACAGGCCCATTTTCAGTCACAATGGCTAACAAAACATCATGATTTTTTCCTTTCTTCCAGAGGAGTGTACTATGATGCCAGCCAAGGGTCCAGTAATCAGGGAGGTACCTACTGGGGATCAGGGGCTCACTCTAGCAGAGGCCAGAAGGCCTCAGGCAGGTCTAGTGACAGGGAGGCCTATTTGTAGCAGATCAGCTAGGAAGTTGCAGGGAGGCCTCTGGGGTTTATGGTATCCCTGTAGCTCAGATCAAGAGGTCAGCCAACTGACCCTTAAAGTCACTTAGGTTAGCCCAGGATAAAGGGAACAGGACCAGTTTTTCTTCTGAGAGAGCAGGACAGGCATCAAGCAGCAGGGCAGTCATCTGGGGAACAAGCCAGTGGTTCTGAAGTCTACAGGTCCAGGCCAGTAGTATACTGAAGAGTTGGTTCAGGGGGTCCAATATTAAAACCTAATGCCAGCCATTAAAATGGAAGTAACATCCTGGCTACCCCAACATTTGCTCCTTGAAAGTTCTTTCCTTCCCCTGTCAAGGCGCCAAATAGTCTGAGGTGACTATAGACTGCTATAATGGTTCTTTGTGAGCGTGCTGGAGGCAGCACTTTGGAATGTTGGTGAGGCAGGAAACAGCTCCACTCCACCCATCCTGGCAGGATGGCCTATCCTCACAACATCTAGTCCACCTTTTTATCACTGGAAGGAATACAAAAAGGCCACCTTCCACGATATTCACAGTCAACGTTGCCATGAACTAGGACACAGGTAATGGGAACCAAATGCTTAGAACAAGAAAATTCTAACTTTCTAAAAGTGGCATTTGCAGAAGTAACTTAAAACTTGACTTTACCATTAAAAATTATTTTAAATTACAATTCATTTGAGTCCAAACTTGACCTCCCTATTTGATGGTAATCACAAATTTGCACCTAATAAATGTAGATAATGCATTGAATGGGTCATTGGGAATGTACTGATCAAGAATTGTTGATGGAATCACAAGATTAACTGATAAAGAAGTTGCACAACTCTGAAGTTTAATAATCTTTTCATTTGGTGATTGAACATGATAAGGACACCTGAGCATTGCTACTAGCAACTGGAATGAACTCCTGAGAAATCAATTGTTTGGCTGATATTGAGATTGCCTCCCAGGAGCCAGTACTGCAATTTTGATTGGGGATTTGTTTGCAGTCAAATCTCTCGGAGTAGGTAAAGTGTGACAATAAGGAATAGTCACCGGTGTGGTGTACTTGAACCACAATGTACAATTGTTTGATTATTTGACCTAACTAATGTAATAAGGTCACCCACAGTTATCCACTGGGAGAGATAGGTCTTACATGTGTGAATAATGAATGTGGAAGTCACTGCCAAGATACGTGAAACTTAAAAACACATGCCCTTTATTTTAAATACAATGCACTCTGCCCTATGCACCCTGCAGTATTGGAGTTTTAGGACCTACCCTAGGGGTGCCCTATATGTTATAAAAAGGAAGATTTAGGCCTGGCAAGTGGTTTATTTTTTCAGGTTGAATTTGCAGTTTTATTTGCACTATAGACTGCCATTGCAGGCCTGAGACATGTTGTAAATGACTACTATTCTACTTAAGTGGGCGGCACAAAGAGTGCTGTAGTCCACTGGTAGCTTTTAATTTACAGGCCCTGGGTGCATTTTGTACCATATACTAGGGACCTATAAGTAAATCATGAAGCCAATCAATTTTACGGTGTTTGAGGAGAGAGTGCAGACACTTTAGCACTGGTAACAGTGGTAAAGTCCTAATACAAATAAAAATGAAATTATGTGGTGAATGCAAAAGGTTTAGGGGCAAGGATGTCAGGTCTAACAAATAGCAAAATTCGAAGTATTATTTTAAGTTTCATATTAATCTATTAATTATTAATATGTGTTATATGTGTATAATTTTGTGATGTTTACTTCTATTTTCTTGTTCATTCTTAATTTGATTGGTTTAGAGTTCATGCCTTCTGGTTTCTCGTATGGACGTATATGCAGAATGGCTCCTTTTTTTGCAGCACTGGAGGAGGGGACAGTGGCAGCAACTGTGTGCAATTGCGGAACAGGGGAGTTGAATTTTTAATAACAGTTAGTAGTGTTTAAATATTTTTCTAGCTGACCCTTTCCCAAGATACAATATTAGTATGTTAATCTCTGCTCTGACTTTCTGCATAGGACAGCTACCCTATCACAGTGAAAATACCTCTTTAGGCCCCTGTCACTGTAGGGGAATGGTAACATTTGTTTTCTACATGTCCCACTTTTAAATACCATGCACCTTCCCTTGCAAGATACAAGGCCCGCACATGGTTGATTTATTAATATTTAAAGTAGAGGTTTGTACCTGACAAAAAGGGTTATTTTGAAAGGTCATCCTGGCAGTTTACAATGGTGCAAAAAGACCATGTTTGCCTTTGTCACAGTGCATGGCACAATATGCACTGCAGTCCACATGTGACATTTAACTTTTCATGCCATTGGTGTTCTTCAACATCAAATAATATGGCCCTATCGTGAACTTAAACAAGAACCTGCTAACGCGTCCCTCTATGTTAATTTGTTACACATTAGGACTCATTTTAGGCCAATGAATCTTTTGACCCAGTTGAGAGACACCGTAGGACGAGATAGCTAATCAATGTGTCAATCAATATATCAATAATGTCATCAATATTTATCACAACAATACATTTCACTTTAGTCAAAGTCATTAATCAAATTGGCGATGCAACCATGAACTCTCAGCCATGAATAACCACACCAGTTAATAGAATTTTATGGGTTTTATTCCCTATTAGTTACAATCTAAGATTAAATGTGTCAATCTCAAAGCCAAGAAACACAACAGCATAGTTACGATATGGCAACTTTGATAAGATTTCAATAAGGCAAAAATCATAAACATTAGAATATAACATGGCGTGAACATAGATCAGAATATAGCAGAGTATTGATATCACGTCAGTTCAACAAAGTATTATCTCAGTCGTTTGTCTATTTGCGTCAACTTGATGATCATTTGTCCTAACCACTAATTAGCATTGGCATGTTGGGCTTCATGCAAAACAATTTAGAACACCAATTTAGAAAACATCTAGCTATGGTCTCTGTCAAAAGCAAGCAGTTGGTACCTAGAAAGGAAAAGCAAACAGACAAATTACAATTGCATTGTCATAATTACCCTCCAAAATAAGGTCAGCGCACAGGTTCAGTCTTCGTCTTCAGGACATCAGTCGAAACTCCATCAGTCAGGATTTAACTACAAGCGGAAAAGGACACTTCCCTCATAAGGAGGAAAGTAAAAAACATATTCTATGGGTGAGGATGGTTTCTAATAAGTCTCAAGTCACCACACAGAGTGACAGAGTTTCTGGATAAAATCAATAGCATTCCCTACCTAATTCTCTCGACCTTTCTGTGACATGAGTTGTTATCCCTTTTCGTAGTACATTCCCCCAAAATTCTATTGGACATTTACTATACCCCACTATCTTTAACCTATCAAATTTAACATTTGGTAATCCCAATTGTCACCCCACATTAATTCACGGGTCTTTGATTGGTCTTCATAATTGACATCTTCCGAGGTGGCACATCCGGCGTTACTTCATTCCTTGGCACGTCTTTTGGGTCAGCAGATTCATTGTCCATCGGTCTAAGTGACCTTGTACATTTCATTAACCTACATTTGTTTCAATTCACTCATAACTTTTAAACCAGGCACCGAATATGCGCTTGGGAATGGATTTAACATGGTTACATTAATCTTCCAAGTTTTGAAGAGAAAGAACATTTGCAGGGTCATGGCCCCTTGCGAGTCAGCACACTGGAAAAACAGAAAAAATGCATTTAATACGAGAGCCAGGCAGCTAAACTGCAGCTCACGCTAACTTAAGGCCTATAAAGATTTTCAATACAGATTCAACAGTATGGATGTTACTATAAGCGTAATTGAACATAACATAAACATTTTATTCATCACTATTGGTTTGCGTGTACATTGGCGGCTATTCTTCGTGGTCATAATTCAGGTGCGCGTTTAAGCAAATCGCTATTATTATAGTTTCTATGCAGCATCATTACACATTGATATAAACATTTCTTTTAATATAGGTTATGTAAGCTACACTCTCTCAAACCTAATATAACAGCATTTTATAATTTTATAACAGGTTGAAGAATGGTGGGAAAAAAGGAGGTATGAGGTACAACTGTATCATATTGATGAGCTATAACATCAAAGGAAGTCACAATTGATTACCTGGGAACAAAATGATGAGTAACAGCAGGAGAAGTGAGCAGTTGTTGAGAAAGAAAAGAGGATAGTGGCATCCATAGTACATCACATGTTACTGTTGTGTCCAAGTGACTTTAGCACAGACAATTCTGTGATGGTTACAGAACATCTTCCTTCACTTAATGAACATAACTTTCTGAAAATTCTTTCTGCTCGATGTGATGACTTGTAAAGCAATTGCTATTGAAATGTTAACAAACTTCCATAAAGTAGAGGAACTGCCCAGAAAAATATGTATTTTATCAAATGGAGAAGAGATGGAGCAAATATTAGTAATGGTTTACCATACCTGGGAAAGAATGTGTCTGATCGGGGGAACAGTCAAAAATCATATGAACAAGATCACTATTCTTATTTTATATGTCCAACACTCCAACATTGTTTATCTATAGATAGCTTTTATAAAGAAGAAGAGGTGAGGCATAACCTGAAAAATAAAGTCTGTGTGGTGTTGGCTGAAAAAGTAGTGGTATGTATTTAGCCTAAAGCTTGTGCCATGCCTGTACTGAGATGAATTGTTGGAGATCAGTTTCCCATTGGGATTTGAGACTTTTTTAGGGTACCTGAGGAGATGGTATCGTGATTTTCAATGTTTTTATAAATGTATGAAGCCTTAGTAGAAATTGTGAAATGAAATGCAGGCTTGTTGAGATTGTAGTAAATAAGGGAGAACATGAAAAATAGGCATTGAGCTCATTATCATTTGTAAGGGAGGAAGTATGTAAACTGAACTGTGTTTGAAATAGTAGAAAAAGGGAGAAGATCGGAGCCAGAAAATATTTGATTTACCATAACATTAGCTTTTAGGAACCAGTCTTTCCAGACTGTGGCCCTCATTATGACATTGGCGGTAAGTGCCACTTACCGCCATGCCGACTGCCGCCAACATACTGCGACCGCGGCTGTATACTGCTACCCATATTATGACACACACATAGAAATCCGTCACTATACAGACACACACAAGTCCGCCAGGCCAAAAGTCGGTAATAAACTGGCGGTATCAAAACACACACCGTTACACCAACCGAATAACGCCCACAGCATTATGACCCACGATTCACCATGGCGGACATTCAACTGCGGTAAACCATTGGCGGTACATACCGCCGCACTCAAAATGGACACCCACATACAAAACAACACCACATTGGACAATTCAAACTACACACACCTGACACACATACACACACCACATTCACACACCCACACAATATAAAGCACACACACACACTACCCACAACCCTTTACAACTCCAAAGAAATGTACAACTGAGAGAGAGAGAGACACCAAGAGCACCCACAGAACACCATCACCCATACACCATCCACGCACCTCACGGCACACCCCCCAAAATGTGACCCCTGCACACCCTCACACACACCACTCACACATCACCCATGGCACCACAACAACACCCCAGGTTCTCTGAGGAGGAGCTAAGGGTCATGGTGGAGGAAATCATCTGGGTGGAACCACAGCTATTCAGATCACAGGTGCAGCAGACATCCATTGCTAGGAAGATGGAGCTATGGCTGAGAATCATGGACAGGGTCAATGCCGTGGGACAGCACCCGAGAACAAGGCATGACATCAAGAAGAGGTGGAACGACCTACAGGGAAAGGTGTGTTCCGTGGTAGCAAGACACCAGATAGCAGAACAGAGGACTGGCGGTGGACCCCAACCTCCTCCCCCACAACTAAAAACATGGGAGGAGCAAGTCTTGACAATACTGCATCCTGAGGGCCTGGCAGGAGTAGCAGGAAGACTGGACTCTGGTAAGTCAACTCTTTACTACTATCCCGCCCACCTGCATGCCATCACATACCCACAGCCCTACCCTCACCACCATAACTCCACCACCTCACATACACCCCACCATCATAACCCACTCATCTCCATGCCAAGCCCTGCAAGCCCCACCAATGCATGGACACCCATCACAGACCTGCATGGACAACCATCACCACTGCATGCACACTAGAGACAATCACCTAGCCCACCAAATAACAACTCTTACTAAGACCAATCTGCCATGGCAATATCAACCATAAAAGGGCAACATACACATGCACAAAATGACACACGCAGAAACTTTAACACTGCCTTTACATCCCCAGAAGACCCCCACACAACGTCACCGGATGGGAGGTGCCAGCAACATCCAGTCCCCCCACAGAAGAGGCCCACAGTGAAGACAGCAGCTCTGCACGCCTAGATCAAGATGACCAACCTGGCCCATCAGGGTCCTCCAGACAGTCGGTTACCCAGCCACAGTCCCATACCACCACAGAGCCTCCCCCTCAGGAAACACCACCACAGCACCCACCTAGCGGGCCCATACATCTATCCCCAGGACATGTCAATCAACAGTGTGTCCGCCACTGCAGGGACCACAAGAAACCCCACAAACACAGAACGATCAGGGACCTGGGGTCAGTGGCAGTGGGCACACGTTTCAGGGGACAGAGGCACAGGATAACAGGGAAGCTGGGGGGACAGGGGGAGGACAGGCCTAGGGAACCGGTTTGCCAGGAGACACTCACCAACATCCTGGGAGCATACCACCATTCCCAGGAGACGATGGGCCAGATACTGGGTTCAGGAGACCTGGCGGCTGCAGAGGGACAATACCTGGGGATCAGGGGGGACCTGAGGGACATCCACACCACCCTGGTCACCATTGCAGGGATACTGGCAGACATGGCCAACACCATGAGGGAGGCAGTAGCACACCAACGGGCCTCGGACCCTAGCCACACAGATGAACAGCCCTCCGCCAGCACTAGTGGACAGGAGGCCCTGCCACAGGAACAACTGGCCACCAGCAGCCCACCCCCTGCAGAAGGAGAACCACCACAAAAACGGACCCTGCGATCCAGGCAGAAGCCGGAGAACATTGCCAACATACCCGCCAGGAAATAAGACTCTCCTGATTGTCACCCTTGTGTCCCACTCTGTTACCCTGTCCACCTTGAACTTCCATTGCTCCCCTTCCTATGCCCCATTGGAAAATGCACCTGTGATACAAATAGACTGAACTCTATCCTGGATTTTCCTCCATCATCACCCCAGCCCATTGCACATCCCCATTTACTTCTCAGCACTGAAATAAACACCCTCTTAAAAAAGTTTGTCAAATGTTTTAAGGACGTACTTGTTTAACAATATGTAGACATTGCATTTAGACTGTACAGTTATGTATATAGGTATGACCTGTAATGTCCTGCAGTCAATACACCAGGAGCCAGAGCATGGAAAAAAGATCTGTGAATAGACATGTCATAGGGTACAGTAAGTGGCCATAGTAGTGGGAACAGCAGCCTGCCAGAGAAAAATCACTGCACAAAACTGCAATAGAATGTGAAGTTACAGTGTCTTACCTGTGTATCACTGGAAATACTGTTGTATGATAGTTGTTCTGTTGTCTATATCCTCATCCTCTGCCTCCTCTTCGTCACTGTCCGCAGGCTCCACAGTTGCCACACGCCCATCCTCCTGCAGAAAAGGCACCTGGCATCTCAAGGCAAGTTGTGCAACATGCAACATGCCAAGATGATCTGGCACACCTTCGTTGGTGAGTAGCACAGTGATCCATCTGTCAGATGGATGCACCTGAACCTGGCCTTCAGGAGGCCAAAGGTGCGCTCAATGATTCTTCATGTGCTTCATTGTAACGTTCCTCTGCCCTTGTCCTCTCATTCCTCACTGGGGTCAGTAGCCATGAGAGGTTGGGGTAACCAGATTCACCTGCAGATATCGAGGGATACCTGTTAGCCACACAGTCACCCTTAGGGCCAACCTCACACCCATATGCCAACAGACACTGGGTGGGGACCATGATCTTACCTATTAGCCACACCCAGTGCCTCTGGAGTTGAGCTATCACATATGGGATGCTGCTATTCCTTAGGATAAAGGCATCATGCACAGACCCAGGATACTTTGCATTCACATGGGAGATGTACAGGTGCATTCATTGAGTGAAAGGTCTTTCGATTTCGGGACATCTGTTCATTTCTCCGGGGGGAAACAAAGGTAATATGTATACCATCAATTGCTCAAATGATGTTGGGGAAATGTTCCAATGCATAGAAGTCAGCCTTCACTGTGGTCAAATCCTCCACAGAGGGGAAAATGATGTAGCTGCGCATGTGTTTCATTAGGGCAGACAACACTCTGGTCAGCACTATTGAGAACATTGGCTGTGACATCCCTGCTGTCATGGCCACTGTCACTTGGAAAGAGCCACATGCCAAGAAACGTAGCACTGATAGGGCTTGCACAAGAGGGGGTATCCCAGTGGTCTGACGGATAGCTGAGATCAGGTCTGACTCCAATTGGGCACACTGCGCTTGGATTGTGTTCCTATCAAGTCTGTAGGTGAGGATAATGTGCCTTTCCTCCATTTTTGCCAAGTCCACCAGGGGCCTGTACACAGGGAATGTCTCCATCTCCTAATCATCCTCAGCGGTTGTAATCTAGGGGGCAAAACGGAGAGCAGCTGGTCATTTTCAAACATATCCTCAGAGTAAAATGCATTACATGTTGTGACAGAGACTTTATGTTTACGTGTAGTCCCTAAATGTGCTCCTGTCTGCTGTGATGCAGTTATGTGCCATGGCCTGCCACCCCCTGAAATGGAGGATGCCTGTCCTGTGTGGAGGAACAGGTGAAAATGAGGTAATTCCGCTGACATTGTGCGCCGTGGCATGAGGTGGTCAAGGACCGCCGTACAACTCCTCATTGCTTATCATTGGGTCCTATGGGGTCAAATGGTGATGTACACCGGCAGTGACGGTATGCACCGCTGCAGATGTGACTGCCATTTTCTATCTGTTCACTCACTTGCTACCTGAGCTTCAACAGGAGAGGACCTACACTGCAAGTGCTGCTGTGACCTCTGTCTGGAAGCGAACATGGCTCGAGTTTCTGGGGAAAGGGCCCCAACTTTCACTTTGGAGGAGTTGGAGGGACTGGTGGATGGGGTCCTGCCCCAGTACTGATTGCTTTATGGGCCTCCAGACCAACAGGTGAGTCCACTGTGTGCACGATGCATGGGGCATGAATGCATGGAGTGCTATGTGTGAAGGCCTCGTGTAAGGGGGGGTAGTTGAGGGGTCCTAGGCAGAGTGCTGCATGTATGGTGGTCAATGTATGTGCGTAAGGGGATGGGAGGGAAATGGTGGGCCATGGGTGTAACAGGCCGGACGTATGACTGATACCCTTTTTCCATGTTTATTTGTCTGCAGGTCAGCGCCCATCAGAAAAAAGGTATAATGTGTACCATCACCAAGGATGTGCGGACCCTGGGGGTCTACGTCAGGCAGAGCACCCATTGGCGCAAACGATGGGATGACCTGAGATGCTGGGCAAGGAAGACGGTGGGGACCCAGCTGGAGATAGCCTCCCAATGAGGAAAGGGTGCCCGTTGAACCCTGACCCCCCAGATGTTCCACATACTGGCGGTGACCTATCCAGAGTTGTATGGGCGCTTGAGGGCATACCAGCAGCCCCTGGGAGGCGAGTACAGATTCCAAATCTGCAAATTGCACGAGGTGGGGTGTTATCTGAGTGGGGGATGTGGGCCTGTGTGTGCCCCTAGGCCAGGTCGAACATTGCAGGGTAGGTTCCATGTTGGGCAGGGTCTGTTGCACTACACCCCCAACAAGCTAGTGGGTATCTACTACTAGACAGGGTTCTGTGGGTCTCAGGTATGGTACTATTGGCGTTAGGCATTATTCTCCATGGCCTGGTGACTAGCATTATGACTGGTAGTGCATCGCCTAATGCATAGTGCTAGTCCCTGTGTACGCCAACGGTGGTGTTGTTGCTGGCATTGACCAAGTGTATCCTCTGTCTTCCCCCCTTTTTGTTTTGTCACCCTGTGCTTATGTGCATTAGCATCATCTGGCGTAGGAGCAGAGACACCGGCGACGGAGGGAGCTGCATCCCACAGGGCCCATGAGGCTGAATCAACTGATGGTGAGGGCACCAGTGGGGCGGAGGGTGAGGGGAGCATCACGGCAGAGCCTGGAGGGGACAGTTTTGACATTGATACCTCCTCTGATGGAACCTCCCTGGTGGTGGCGGACACCTCTGTGCCCACCTCAACTACAGGTACAGCCACCACCCCTCATACCAGCACCACCCTCCCAGCAGCCCCTCAGCGTGTGTCTCATGCCCGCTCACCCAGGAGGGTGGGCATCCACTTTGCCCCAGGAACCTCCGGCCCTGCTGCCCTGAGTGAGGAGTCTATGGACTTCCTGCGATCCATCTCTGTTGGGCAGTCAACCATAGTGAATGCCATCCAGGGGTTGGCAGCCCATTTGCAACAAACAAATGCATTCCTGGAGGGCATTCACTCTGGCGTGGAGGCCCAACAGAGATCATTCCAGGCTCTGGTCTTCTCCCTGATGGCAGCCATTGTCCCTATCTCTAGCCTCCCCCCTCCAACGTCCTCTACCCAGTCCCATTCCCCTCAACCCCATCCTATCCCAAGCACACCATCCGACCAGCATGCACCCAAGATAACACAGAGGAGTGGCTGAGGCAAACACAAGCACCACACATCATCCCACAGGCACTCACACAAACACCATCCAGAATCAGACATGCCAACATTCACTGCTTCCACTGTGTCCCCCTCCTCCTCCTCGTCCAACCCCCTCCTTCACTCCCACCTGCAGGCACTACATCCTCATCCACTACCTCCATCACTACACACCCCTCACTGGCAGTCACCATCCCCACATCCATGCACACGTCCCCTGTGTCCTCTCCCACTGTGTCTGTGCCCCCTCCTCATAAAGTACACAAACGCAAGCATGCAGACACCCAACAGCCATCCACCTCACAACAGCATCCAGCCCATGCACCTGCATCCAAACACAGCAGACAGACACCCCATACAACCACTCCCTCTTCCTCCACTCCCAAACCTTCACCCTCTTCCCACCCCAGTGTCCCTAAAAAAGCTTTTCCTCTCCACCCTTGACCTCTTCCCTGCTCCCTCCGTCCTTCACTTTGGACCAGGGTGGGAAGAACCCATGCCAGCACCTCAGCAAGCCAGTCCACGGCCACTGTAGTTTCGGCAGCGACTGCAGGTGTGAGAGGCTCCAAGGGGACACCTGTCAGCACTGCCAGTGTGCCTGCATCAGCTGCCAAGGGCATGTAGGGACCACCAACTACCAAGGGCAAGGAGGCACCACCAGCTAGCAAGGGCAAGGAGGTACCACCAGCTGGCAAGGGCAAGAAGGGACCACCAGCTACCAAGGGCAAGGAGGCACCACAAGCTGGCAAGGGCAAGAAGGGACCACCAGCTACCAGGGGCAAGGAGGCACCACCAGCTACCAAGGGTGAGGAGGCGCCACCCGCTGGCAAGAACAAGAAGTGACCACCAGCTACCAAGAATAATGACAAAGGGCCAGCAGGATTGATAAGAGGCCTGGTGCTGGAGCTGAATCTGAGCACACAACACCAACCATGGCACTTCAGCCACTTGAGGCAGCAGGGGAAGGGCTGGAGCCCCCCCCACCACTGCAGCACCGCCACCTGCACCACCACCTGCACCACCACCTGCACCACTGTCAGCACCACTGCCAGCAGCAGCAGCCCAAGTGGGCAGCCATCCGAGGCAGCAGAGGAAGGGCTGGAGCCTCCACCCACCACTGGCAGCGCTGCCATCTGCACCACCACCTGCACAACTGTCTGCACCACTGCCAGCAGCAGCAGCCCCCATGGGCAGCCATCCGAGGATGCAGGGGAAGGGCTGGAGCCTTCACCCATAGCAACGCCACCTGCACCTCCACCCGCACCACTGTCAGCACCACTGCCAGTAGCAGCAGCCCCAGTGGGAAGCCATCTGAGGCAGCAGAGGAAGGGCTGGAGCCTCCACCCCCCACTGGCAGCACCGCCATCTGCACCGCCACCAGCACCGCCAACTGCACCACTGTCAGCAGCAGCAACCCAGGTGGGCAGCAATCCGAGGCTTCAGGGGAAGGGCTGGAGCCCCCACCCACCACTGGCAGTACCACCAGCTGCACCAGCACTACCACAACTGTGCAGCCGTCGGCGCCGGCAGATGGACTGTATTCCTGCCTCCATAGAGTGTCATGCATCCTGTCCACTGCAAATCTCGTGGGTCTGACCCCCTGATGAGGGACTGTGACCTTGCACTCCCCAAATGCTGCATCACTGGGCACAAAGCCCCCTCCAGAACCAGTGAAAGTAGGCATCCACTGACCCCCTCCTTGCCAGGATGAAGCACACTGGGCACAAAGCCCCCTCCAGAACCAGTGGAAGAATGCATCCATTCACCCCCTCCTTGCCAGGATGAAGCACACTGGGCACAAAGCCCCCTCCAGAACCAGTGGAGAAACCACCCACTCGAGAGACTGTAGCCTTGCACTCCCCAGGACCAAGCAGTGGGCAACGCACCCACTTGAGAGACTGTGGCTTGGCACTCCCCAGGACCAAGCAGTGGGCAAACCACCCACTTGAGAAACTGTGGCCTTGTACTCCCCAGGACCAAGCAGTGGGCAAACCACCCACTTGAGACACTGTGGCCTTGCACTACCCAGGACCAAACAGTGGGCAAACCACCCACTTAATAGACTGTGGCCTGGCACTCCCCAGGACCAAGCAGTGGGCAAACCATCAACTTGAGAGGCTGTGGCTTTGCACTCCCCATGACCAAGCAGTGGGCAAAGCACCCACTTGAGAGACTGTGGCCTTGCACTCCCCAGGACCAAGCAGTGGGCAAAGCACCCACTTGAGAGACTGTGGCTTTGTACTCCCCAGGACATTGCAGAGGGCATGTAGCCCCCTCAAGGATCAGAAGCGCTGCGCCATCTTCCGGCTGAGGTACCCCCTCCCCCCTGAGGTGCCTGTGTTTTTTTGACCTGATGCCCCAGCAGTGTTCTCTTCGTATTGAGGCAGGAGTCAAGTGGGGCCTTGGCCTATGTGATATGGCCCTGCCCACGGACATTATGGACTGGGTGATGTCCCTCCATTTGTATTTCTGTATATACAGTGTTTATTTTTAAGGACATATTACTGTTATTTTATCTTATTACAATCACTTAATTCACTTCCTTTTGTCCTTGCATTATTCCTGAAGAGTACGGGGTGTATATGTAATGTTACTGCATCTGTTTGTGTGTATGGTGTTGGGGGTGTTGTGTGTTGCGTGTGTGTGTCACCCTCTTTTTCCTCCCCCCTCCCTTGTGTGGTAAGGGCGGTCCTCACCTTGGTCGTCTTTGCCGGCGTTTGTATTCCTGGTGTAGGAGGAGGTAGACCAGCATGGGTAACACCAGTAGTTCAGGCTCCATGGCGTTGTGGTTGTTCCCTGATTGTCCAGAGGTGAGTCGTTTACCTTCTTTGTACTTTTTCCGCCGTGCTTTTTATGGCATTGGTACCGCCCCAGAAAAGGTGGCGGATTGATGTCTCATAATACACTGGGCAGAACCTTGTCTTCCGCCTGGCTGTTGGCAGTTACTGCTGCAGTGCTTGTTGCTACTGCTGTTGCGCTCAGTGTGTTGAAGTGGCTGTTTGCGGTTTCCGCTGTGGTCATAATTCAATTTTTTTTTTACCGCCGGCCTTTTGGCAGTATTACTGCTGCTTTATCACTGACTGCCAGGGTTGTAATGAGGGCCTATAACTCTATTATTTATTTGAATGTTTATGTTATACGAAAGAGAGTACAACATGAAGTTCTGATTGTTAGAATGTGCATGTGTAATAAGAGGTTTTGCTCGGGAAAGTAAGTGAAAAAAAGATTTGGGAGGCTGTGAAATAAGTACCACATTATGGTGGCGAAAATGGGAGTAAATAGAGTTTTTTTTAGCCATTGCCAAATAGTTTGGACTAAGCCAGGATTCTCATTTAAAAGGTCCAAATCAGCTAAAGAGTATGTGCAGAGTCATATTTCTTAAAACTAGGAAAATTCACTCAACAAAGGCTTTGAGTTATTGGAGTTAAAGCAAGAGAATGTATGCTTTTCATTTTTACACAGAAATCTTCTCATGGAGCTATTTAAAGATTGAAAAATGTCGGGGGGAGCAGCACCATTGAGGTAGAAGTTGATTGTAGGCAGCATCTTCATCTTAATCATGCCTAACCGGCCATATCATGAAAAAATGTATTGTGACGATTGCTTGGAGAGGGTAAGTATTTTTTGCTTAACTGTCAACAAGTTGATTCCTATAGTGTTATTTAAAGGAGAGTATATAATTACTAGGCATTTGATAGAGGTGTAACACCAAGTTAAATGTGAATCTGTAAACATCTCTTTAGCACAGCATGTGTTAAAGGGAGGTACCTGTGATTTATCAATGCTCTATTTATAGCCTTTAATCAATGAATATTCCTTTATTATGGTGCAAAATTCTGGAATGGTTTGTGTAGGATCAAAAACAAAAAGAAGGAGATTGCGTAAGCTGTAAATTTGACCTCAATGTCTTTAAGTTTAAAGCAGAGAAAACACTGGATTGGCGTATTTTCTTCCTAAAAGAGCTCAAGAGTAAGGATGAACAATAAAAGAGACAGAGGGCATCGTTGCTGAGTGCCTCCAAGCAAATGAAAGTAAGAGGAGTAATGGCCGTTAAGAAGGATAAAAGTGGTAGTGGAGGAGTATAACAGACCTTTGTACTTCGAAATTCCCAGCCCAAAACCATTTGCATTCAGAGCTCAAAACATCAAATCCCAATTTACATGTTCAAATGCATTTTCCGAGTCTAGAGAGATTGCTGCATCTGGGACTGTGCATTTAGATGTTAGATGTACCATATTTAAAAAGGTCCTGGAGTAATCAGTAACCTGTAGTCCTTTGACAAAGCCAGATTGCTCCATACCAATAATGTCTGGGATTGGACAGTTAGGCCCATATTTATACTTTTTTTGTGCCACATTTGTCTCATTTTTTTACGCAAAAGTGGCGCAAACTTACAAAATACAATCGTATTTTGTAAGTTTGCACTGCTTTTGTGTCAAAAAGCAGCGCAAATGCGAAACTAAAAAAGTATAAATATGGGCCTTAATGCCCAAAGCCAGTGATTTAGCAAACATCTTCCAGTCTATGTTAATGAAAGAAAATGGTCTGTAATTCCCACACAGGGTTAAACCTATGTCTTTTTTAGGAACTAAAGAAAGCATCACATCGAGAAAGGATCCTTGTGCTTTTTTATTGCAGCAAAAATGCAGAAAAAATAGGAGGAGTTTGGGAATAAGTAGGTCAGAGAATTCAGAATAAACATCTACGCAAAACTCATTGAAGCCAAGAGCTTTATGTTTAGGTCATTTTGATACATCAAGGGCCTCATTACGACTTTGGTGGACGGCCAAAGCTGTGGGAGGATGCCACCGTCAAGCTGGTGGTGTTCCCCCCATTTTATTACAATGTTCAGCTGGGCTGACCAACATGAACATTGTACTACGATGTTCCCGCTGGATTGACCGTCAGGAGCAGTGCTACAGAATAGGCCTCGGCTCCCCTAAAGAAGCTGTGGCAAAGCAGACAATGTGCATTCTGACAGTGCTGGGCAGGGGAGCCTTGCCATGGGCATGAGCTGTGCAGGGACCCCCATGTGGCCCCCAGCACTGGCTTACTGGAAAGGCTGGTGGGAAGTGGGGTTGTGATCAGCGTCAGCCTGTCAGCAACCATGATCCCAGCCATGATGGCGGTCCCCTGGCAGTCTGATCATCACGGTCATAATGTGGCAGTCGGACTATTTGGAGTGCAGCAGTCCGAACATCACTGGGAGGCTGGCGGTCCTTGGACCGCCGGACTTGTAATGACTCCCCAAGTTACTCAGCTTCTGAGACATCCTAGTCCAGAGAGAGAAGGTCAATTAACATTTTGAGGTTTAGATGACTAGAGGCAAAACATGTATTTAAGGTTTCTGCTGTGGGGAGGATTTCAGAACTGTAAAGATTAGTGTAGATGTCTTGGACACACTTTAAAATGTCAGTGTGGTGGCTTGCTTTTGGTCTTTGACAACATTAATTTTGCACTTTCGTTTTTCTGTTTTTTAAATAATTGGCTAAAAATGTACCAGCTTTGATACATCCCACATAGTATTTGCCATTTATTTGAAAGAGGCAACCTTGTGTTTGCTCAGCAATTTTTTCATTAAATTGAAATTTAACTGCAAGTAGACGTGAAAATGCATCCTTATGTTTGTAGGGGAAGTACTCATGTTATAAAGCTTTTTTGTGTTTCAATGTGAAGGAGTATTCTTTGTGAGCAGGTTTCTTTTTAGAAGAAACATAATCAATGATAAAACATTTAGTTACAGCTTTGTAAGCATCCCAGATATAATTCAATTGAACATCTTCATTTGTATTAAGACCATTCAGAATTCACTTGAGAATTGTTCAGACCTTTCTATGAATATACTATCTTGCAATAAATAGTTGTTAAATCTCAATCTATCATTATGCATATGGTGTGGGAATAATTCTTAGTAAACAATGTCAGGAGCATGATTGGATATGATGATAAAACCAATATCAGCCTGTGAGAAATTGGGTTACTGGTTGACTGAGGTGTGAGCCCTCGTCAAGCAGCAATCACATTCCTTGTCAGGGTGAGGCACAAGCCAACCCTAAATTAACCTGTGCCCAACCCTATGGTAGCTTGATACAGAGTGGCCATGCTTAACCTAGAGGGAATGCGTAAATTATTTGTGAAACACTTCAACACTATAACACAAAAAGATCCCTCACCAAGTTAGAAAAATTGAGCAAAATGTAATAAATAACAAACAACCAAAACAATCCAACTCAAATCATTAGAACCGGAGAAATGAATTTTTAAAGATTTTTTTTAATAAACCAAAAATCACACAGCACAACTTGGGCCATCAGGTGGTGCTGGACCTAGTCGAACTAATACTTTCAGGCTGACTGAGATGGAGCACAAGTGGGATACAGTCACCAGGTTAGGACACTGAAATTTTACCTTCTCAAGTTCATGCCAAGAGTCCCATTTGCATTGCGGAGGGCAATGAGGAGCAGGGAGAGCATCGCAGGAGGCTATCTGCAAAGTTTGAAGAGCTGATCACCGTTGTGGGCGGATTTGCTGGAACTTTGTGGTAGAGGTCCTGGCAAGCATTCTATGCTGCAGTGAAAAGAGTCAGACTGACAAAACTTCATGCTGATTTGAGGTGCGAGCCAACATCATGTTAATATTTTGTAAATGAGGGCATATTTGAAAGCTTACATTTTAGAGAAATAGATGCAATCATGAAAGTAAGGGGAGCATCACTACTATCGGAGAATCATGTATTGTAACAAATGGAGGGACATAAGCTGGGGGGCAGGGTGTGAGGGAAGAGATGCATGGTACGAGAGAATCACTATAGAGAAGGGGAATCTGACTCAACACAATGAGGACTAATAAAACTTACTGAGGGTCTATGGCTAAGTGCAAGGACTGTTGTGCGCAAATTGGATCCAGAAACCAGGGATTCTGCTGCTGTGCAATCATACATTCATTATCAAGGCTTTCATACAGAGAAAGCAGACTGGGGGAATTCAAGGAATGATCAAGAACTAGAGTATGTCTGCCCTAAGGCTTCCATTTGCCACACCTCTACTGGTAAAGGAAAACAAGATAACAAACGATTGTGCAAATAATGCAGATAAACCAAATCTAATTAAACTAGCAAAGCAATGCACTAGCAGTTGACAGAATTAAAACATAAGGTTAAAATAATGAAATCTGTGGGTGGCAAGGTATTCATAGTCAAGGAAATATATATTTGTGGAAAAATACATGTCAACATTGTAGTGTGGTGCTCAGAGTGTCCATATCAAAGGTTCCAAAGCAAGAGAGAGGGTCAAAATGAGGTTGGTGTTGCTGGGCAATACAGGAACATGTTTAAACAAAAAAACAGACTGAGCGGGAACAAAGAAAAATCAAAGTGGAGCCCGTCTGCACCTGGCTGGGATGAAGTCTACCCTTTTCCATGATGTTACAAGAAAAGAAACACAAGATGACAAGAGCGTAAGGTAACAAAAAAACAAACATATTTTTTGAAAAAGCGCTGCACAAGCAGTAACATTCACTAAAACATCATGGTAAAGTACTGAACATGAGGGCGGGGTCAGATCACTAAACAACAAGGAATTAAAGAACAAGGGATTTAAAAAAAATGCAGGTACATATTTTTTTTAATATAGTTCGGCACGCTAAAGGCAGACTGGATTTACTAGTCAATAAAGCTGTTTTTGTTTTCAGCAGTGAGACTGAAAACGAGGTCAGCTTTTCTAGGTACCCAACTAGGTAAAGAAAACATACTGAGGAGGGCGAACAATAATTGAACAGGATGCCCCTATGCTCCTGTGTCCGTCAAATTCTCCCTTTCATCCCACCTCCACAGAAAAAGGAAAGGAAGAATACAAATAAGGTGTAAAACAACACAAAAGACCAAATCTAATTAGGTAACAAAGAGAATCACAGACAACCATCTAAATTATAATAACAGGTTAAAATAATGAAAGTAAGGCTAGACCAGACCCCTAAATAAGGACATTTTTAGATGGTTACCTCGCAATCCTTTATGCATGCACATGTACAATTGGAGAGTGCTCATATTCAAGTATGTGTATTCAAGCACAATGGTTCCTGTAGGATTTTTTTTTACAGAACATCAAAATTTAGCAGACACAAATGCCTCTTCCAAACAATGTTTAAGCAAAGTGTTTAAGCAAATTGGTGCAGCAACCAATTCGATGGTGAAAAATGTATTTTAACCATTGTACAATAACAGAGATAAAGTGATTGTTGCTCGCAGTGATCACATGCAAGAGTAAAACTATTGAAATGGTATATATGCAGGACGATGCAGTTGACCAATGAACTACGTGCCAGTACTGAGGTTCTCAATTGCCAGTGATATGAGAGTTGCATTTTCCTAGGAGGACAGAAGTTGTGAACCATGGGCCATAATAGTTCCTCCAGCCTTTAAGCACTAAAGAGAAAAAAGTCAAAGTGGAGGAAGGGCAGTTAGTGGTCACACCTGGCTTAGAAGCATCTCGAAATATATCTTCTATGTTATCAGACCCATCTTAGACATGTTGGCACCTCCTCCCTCAAAGTTTAAGATGTCATGGCTCTTCTCACTACTGAGCCTTGCTAATATTGCACCTGCTGCACTATTAATAGCCTCATCCTAAATTAAGAGTTACTGTTTGTTTTTGGAGTAAAAGACTTCAAATTACTTCTATCTCTAGTACCAAGCAAAAATATTCATTATCTGCTTTCTTCCTGTGGCTGAGGGAGATTCCTGTTCTTAGTAGGGACAATAGGTAGCTGCAAATGAGGTAACGACATGTTAGAAACTTGGGTTCTGGTTGGCAGATCAATGCACCCTGCCCAAGAAGGAACCACAATCCTAGTCAGGGTGAGTCAGATACGCACTTTAAATTGACCTGTGCTCACCCTCTGGCAGCTTGGCACAGAGCAGGAAGGCCTAATTTAGGAGACAATGTGTACAGTATGTGTGCAACACTTAAAGTAGTAAAACAGTGAAGGCACCACAAAAAAATAAACCAGGTAAGAAAGATAGAGATTAATTTAATGAACAAAACAAGACCAAAATGACAACAATCCAATCAGTAGAAGTCAAAATATGATTTTTTAAAGGATATCTGCAAATATAGTGCTTAGAAACTTAGACCCTGATTTATACTTTTTGGTGTAAAACTGCACTAACACAGTTTTGCACCAAAAGGTTTAGCACCGTCTTGCACCATTTCTTTGCACCAGGAGGGCACCATATTTATGGAATGGTGCAAGCCGGTGCAAAGGGTAGGGTATCGTCAAACAAAATTGGCATTAATCGGGTGGGGCTGGCGGTATGGAAGAAGGGGGAATGCCTACCTTGCATTCATTAAGGCAAGGTAGGTTTCCACTTTAAAAAAATTATTTTAACTCTATAAATTTTGTGCTAGAAGGGTCTAGCACCAACGTATAAATATGGAGTTAGTTTTGCACCGAATTAGAGTGGAAAAAAAATGGTGCTAATTCTGTGCAAACAGAGTATAAATATGCCCCTGAATGCCCCAACCAGGGCTTTCTGGTGATGCTAGACAGGGATAAATGGAAAAGTTCAGGTGGACCGCGATGTTGCGTGGGACAGCTAGAGGAATCAACATTGTCCAGGTGTAACAATACCTTGTGAGGAGGGTTGCATTGATGTCAAAAATCTGATGCAAGGAGCAGAAGGGACGATGCAAAGGTGATACATCAGTTCCGATCCACACAGTCAGGGTAACGTCATCGTTGAGTCATGCAGTTATCACTGTGATGTCTTTAAACTGTGGTGCAGCGTCAAACCCTTTGCGATGAATGCGATGTGTCGCCATTTAGCTGCGCAGTCGGCGATGAGAAGGCAATGCATTGGGACTGAGGGAAATGCGCCAGTTCTGATATAACAGTTGGAGCTGTGATATCTTTTTTTCTCAGTGGCAGTGCCGATGCATTGGTGTTGAGCAGAGATGTGGCAGTTCTAATTGGCGCACTGACAGCAAAACAAGGGCTTCTGTAGAAGACAGTTGCATAACCCTCCTTCCAAAGACCCATGACTGAATTTTAACTACTTGGCAGGGTAGGACTTACAGATGGCAGAGTCCAGGAGCTGTAGCACAGTGGAGGGAATTCTTTGATATCACTGGGACTTCAGAACATGAGGCGAGCCAGCAAGCAATTGGAGTCACTTTGGTTCTGGGAATGTAGAAATGCAGGTCCAATCCTTCTACCTCCCAGGTAAGGAGGGCAGCAGGCAGCAGGTCAGGCACAGAAAAGCAAGAGTCTTGCAAAGTCCAGCAGAGTGCCAGAAGAGGGATGTTCCTACAGTAGCACAGCAGTCATTCTTTCTAGCAGAATGTTCTCAGGTCCAGAAGTGTACTGATTTGGTAGTTCAGAAGTCCAACTGTTATACTCAGTGGGGCCTTTGAACAGGGGAGACTTCAAAGAGAGGACTTTGAAGTGCACAAAGTCCATGACCTTCCAGCCCTTGTCCTAGACAAAGTACAAGGGGTTATGCAGCCAATTCAGGTGTGTCAACTCCTCCCTCCCATCTTGAACAGGATGGGACATCAACATGCAGTTGGCCACACAGTCACACCTAAGCTCCCTATGTGTGTGGCTGTCTGAAGGAAATGCACAATCGGTCAGCTGTCACTCACCCAAATGTGTATTCAAAGAGAGGCAATAGGCACTAGATTATTTAAAGTAATAAAATGTCAACTTTCTAAAAGTGGCATTTTCAGAATTACAATGTACAATCTGACTTCACCATAATGTGTGATGCCAGCGATACCAAACATGTGTGTACCATCTATTCCCAATTGGAAATTATTCTGTAAAATGTAATAAGGTAATCCCGATGTTAACCCATGGGAAAGATAGGCCTTTCAGTAGTGAAAATGAATTTTAGAGTTTCTTACTACCTGGACATGTAAAACTTAAAAGTACATGTTCAACTTTTTTAATAAATTGTACCTTGCCCTGGGGGCTGTCCAGGGTCTAAGTTAGAGGTGACATGTATGGAGTAAAAAGGCAAGTCTGGGCCTGGCAAGAGGGTTAACATACCAAGTTGACATGGTAGTTTAGAATTGCACATACAGGCTCTGACATGGCAGGCCTAACTCATTTTTAAAGGGCTACTTAAGTGGGTGGCACAATCTGGACTACTGGCCCACTACTTGCATTTCATTGACAGGCCCTGGGCACATGTATTGGACTTTACTGGGGGCTCATACGTAACTTAAACATGCCACCTGTAGATACACCAATGGTGACATGTTTTAGTGAAAGATCACATTCACTTTAGCACTGGTCACAGTGGAAAGGTGCTTGGAGTCCTAAAGCCAGCAAACAGGCGATCAGAAGGCAAAGAAAGTCAGGGGAAACCATGCCAAGGATGCCAGGTCTAAAACATGTTCACCCCAGCTGAAAGTGGGTAGAGCTACCAAATCCCTTGGGAGTTCTCCTCACTAAGGTAGAGGAACCTGGAGAGACCATCAGCATTGGCTACTGGATGGTGTTCCCTGTAGGGAGATGGACCACCTCAATAGTTTTGGATTCTTATCCCTCATCTGCATTAATCATCTGAGGTGACTGTGGTCTGTCTGAAATGAACCCGGAAGTGGGTGCCAAACAGTTATTGGCTTAGCTTCATCAGTGCCCAGATGACAACAAAGGCTTCTCTCACTATTACACCCCACCTCTGTTCCCAGGGAAGTAGCCTCTACTGATGAAGGCTACAGGTTGATCCAGGGCCTCTTCATTTATCAGTGAGAGCACGTCTCCTATACCATACTCTGAGGTGTCAGTTTGGACAATAAATTCTACGGAGAACTCTGAGGTCTTGAGCATGGGTGCCCTGCACATGGCCTCCTTCAGGGTGTCAAAGGGTGTCAAAAGCTTTGTGGCAAGCTTCTGTCCAGATCACCTGCCGTGGCTGCTTCCTGGAAGTCAGGCTGTCAAGGGGGCAACATTGGTGGCACACAAATCTCCTTGCAATAACCAGGGAGGACTAAGAAGGCTCTCTCTTCTGTCTTGGAGGATTCCCAAGTCAGGATGCTCTCAATGTTGGTCTTGAGGGTTGCACTTTCCCTCCTACCACTTGGTGGCCCAAGCAGACCATTAATCCCTGCCCTATCTGGCACTTACTGGCCATGATAGTCACACCTGCCCTTTGCAGAGCCTGTAGCGCTTCGTTAAGATGGCACAGGTAGTCCTCCCAGTTAGAACTGAAGACTGCAAGGATGCCTGGGTAGGCGGCACTGAAGCTCTCTAGTCCAGCTAGGACCTGGTTGACCAACCTCTGGAAGGTGCAAGGACATTCTTTAACCCGAAGGGCATGACACAAACCTGGAAGTGCCCTTCTTGTGTGGAGAACGCAGACCTCTCTTATGCCTCCTTGATCAAAGCAATTTGCCATTACCCAGATGTTAAGTCAAACAAGATGAGGAACTTGGTGACCCCAAACCAATCTATGAGCTAATCAGCTCTGGGGATTTGGGTGTGCGTCAGTCTTGGTGACTGCATTGAGCCAACAGTAATCCATGCAGAACGGGTGTGGCACTTAGAGGGGCAGCCTTGGGGACTGACACCACTGTGGATGACCAACTGCTGTTAGAGGGCTCAATTGCCCCTAACACCATCATCATGGAGACCTCCTCCTAAATGCTGGCTCTCACCTTGTCAGACTACCTTCTCATACTTTTACAGGTGGACTGTCTTCAGTTTTAATATCATAGGTACAGCATGTAGTGAACCCTGGGTTAAGAGAGAACAAAGAGGCAAACTGTCCCAGCAAATGGTGGCAGTCCCTCTGTTGGACTAGGATCAGTTTAGGGGAGAAGCTGATCACCTACACTGACCCATCCTCCTCCTTGGGAGACAGGAGTCTGGGGCGAGGTTCATTTTCTTGTTCCACCCCATCATCTGTGACCAGGAGCCTAGTAATCTCAGACCTCTCAAAGTAAGGTTTGAGGCAGTTAACATGCAGAACCCTCAAAGAGTTCCTAGGAGTCTTGATGTCCACCAGGTAGGTGACATCTCTCTTGCTTTCGTTACACCATATGGCCCAAAGCAGAAGTCTTGCAGAGCTCTGGGCTCCACAGGATCTATCACCCACACTTTTTGGCCAGCTGAATCTCAACCAGAGTGTCCTCTTGGTAAGCTTCCAGATTCTCTTGGGAGAGTTTCTGGAAGTGGGCTGCTTGGTTGCAAAGGGCCAGCATGCGTCTTCCACATGGCCTTAATGTAATTGGATATGAAGTTGGTCTCTCATCCTCAGTCAGATACCAACTTCTTGGGGAACCCCACACAGGTAAAGATCTCAATCAATGCCCTGATTACCATGAGTGGCTTCACAGTCCAGAGGGGTATAGTCCCTAGGTACCCGGGGCATGGTCCAGCAAGACAAGAACACATCTGTTTACCATTGCTGTTGTGGGGTCTAGGGGCCCAATGATGTTGATGCCACCCTTTCAAAGGGAAAGCCTACAACAGGAAAAGGTAATAGGAAGTCCTTACACTCCCCCTGTCTTGCCATTTGCCTAGCACGTAGGGCAGGACTACAGTACACATCTGAGGGCTTCCTCATTTGAGGCCAAACAAAGTGGGTGACACCCACGTCAAATACCTTGTCTTGTCCCCATTTACTTTCTAGTGGCACACCATGAGCCAGACCCAGTAGGAAGGCCCTTAATCACTTGGTACCACCAACACATGTGTTGCACCAGGGTCAGGAGCCTTAGGCTCACTATATAGGTGACAGTTCTCCCAGTAATTCAAGTGCTTGACAGAAGTGTCACCAGCTGCCTGCATCTCAGCCTGCTGCCAAAGATGCACAAGAGTAGGTATTCCCTCTTCACCTTGCAGAACTCCTACCTGGTGGTACCCCCTTCCTGCTGCCAGTTGGACAGCTCAGACGGGTACCCCAGTTTGGCCACATCCTCCTCTATAGGTAATGTGGGGTCCCCTTCAGGTTCAGCCTCCTCCCAGACAATGGGAGTTTCAAGCTTGGGCTTCCTGTGACATTTGCACATCCTCTCCTTGGTAGGACCCTGGGATATTCTTTTAGGCTCCAAGTATTTCTAATCACCCTTTCGAGCTGCCATGGACTGTGTAGTCAGAAACACCCATTCGGGCAACCTCAACAATCCCAAGTGTGACCTGAGCTCCACCTTGTTCTAGGTTGTATGCTTCAAGTCGTTACCAAACAGACAATCCACAGGCATGGATGGACCCACTGCTACACTCAAGGAATCTGAGACCCCTCCTCACTCATAGGGAACCAGAGCCACTGGGTAGTAGCTCATGTGGTTGTCAGCAGCAACAATTTAGTGAAACACATTATGGACTACCTGCTGTGAAGACAAGATGACATCTGGCAGTTGGCATACTGGCTACTGTGTCTCTCAGAGCATCCACACTCTGTTCATTGATGATGACCTTCTAACGGTACTTCCTAGTATTGTCAGGCATGTGGGTTCTCTGCACCATCTCTCTATCACCCAGGGACACAAGGTTAACTTCTGCACTGTCCCCCAAACTATCTGGGACAATCTCCTCCCCAAGCAATACACTAGCCAACCCCAGTGACTGACCACCGGTGGGGAGCTGTGCCCATTCAGGACTCTTGGCATCCCCCTTTTAGTGTCCTTCCTGCTGGCTGGAAGGGGTGCCTTCCTTGCAGACCTACTGTCAAGGGACCATTTATTCTTCTTCTCAGTAGGAGATGGGGGCCCTGACCCACAGAACTAGTTTGGGGCCCTTTTGAGAGCTCGTTCCTCTTGTTTTTATCCTCCACCCTTGTGGTGATCACCCTAGATACCTTCCAATGGACTCTGGTCCTGAAACAACAGTCCGCCTACTTAGCAAGCTACCTCCGGTAAGAGCTTACTGTCAACTAGGTGTTGGCGTAGATCTGGAAAACAAAGAATGAACATGTTCTCTTTTGCAATCAAGCTATGCAGCCCCTGGCAAAGCTTTACTTCATTGTCCTTCAACCAACCATCCAGTGACTTGCAACAGGAACCCACACAATCAACCCAGGTCTGTTGTGATAGTCCCACCCCTCACTAGGAACCTTCCTCTACAGACAAGCTGCCCAATTCTCCTCAGGGACCTTGTGCATTTGTAAAGCAATGTCATAGGTCTCAAACATCTATCTATGTTATATCCCACCACAAAGTCACACATCAAAGTATGTGGACCCTCCTGTCCTTCAGCACTGAAGAAATGCTGTCACCATGTTGGCTACACTCAACATTCCTGTCCTTCATGACCGGCTTTTTCAGGCTCAACTCTTAAGCCAACATAATCTTCCTCTCTTCCATGGTCAGTCTATTCTCTTCCAACACTCTTTCCTTTTCCAATCTGAGCTTAGTCAACTTCAACTTGAGTTTCCTCTCTCCCTCCTGTCCTCCAGTTCCTCTGGGGACAGAATTCTGGATGAAGTGCTGCTCCCCGATCTGGGGGAAACTTTCATTCTATTGGCTCCCTGCACCACAGGCAGTTCCAAGGAATCCTGAAGCAGCTCCTCATCATCCTCCATTATGTCTTACTCCTCCTCCTCTTCAGCTATGCACTGTTAATTCCCTCCCATCAAATGTCATGTCCCTTAGATAATGGGACTGAATAACTTTTAGCAGCTACTAATGAGTGGTTATTTACCCAATGTTTTTGTCAACTCTTGGCTGTAAAAAGAATATTTTCTTGCTACTGTACCTAATCAAAAATGTTGACCAATTTTAGTTTCCTTTGTCAAAGTTTGCAACATCACCACGTGGGAACTTTAGAATACAAATTGGACTAGTTGTGACACAACAGTCTTCACAAATTCGCACATCCCTAATATTGAGGATGCAAAGCTCATGTCATGTTTAAGTGTTCAGATTTTGGACGATGACAAATGACAATATATATATTTTTTTTATTGTATGTTTACTTATGTAAAAATGGTGCACATATTAATAAACGTGTTAATTATGATCATATGTTATAAAGTATATGATTTGAATCAACTTTGTTTGGATATAGAAAAAGCTAACTTTTAGCAAGTGTACAGAGAAATATGTTTTATGTGATGTTTTATATTATTTTACACAACAATAAGCTATATTTTAAACTGGGGTGACATCTCTGACTCTCTGTCCCTTGCATGATATGTTTTTGTCAAGCACTAAAAGTTCCAAAACTCCAAGCGAGCCTGATGTTCTGAGTTTGTGCACTAAAACAGATGGGAGTAGACCCACATATAGGCGTTGTTTGCCTCCCCACCTCTGAAACTGCATTTTAAGGAGAACTTTGCACAGCATAGTTTTGCAACGTCCACAAGTTTGTGGTGCAATGTTTCTAATAAAGTCTTGAAAGATGTAAGCCTTAACCCTGGTATTTGCTGTCATCGACTGCTAAAACCGTTTGACCTTCTGCTATACCTGGCAGTACGGTAATGAAAACAAAAATGTAATATAGCAATCGCATTATCGTATTAGTAAGTATAAAAAAAGTCAACTTAATTTTAAGAAAAATTTAAAGCCACAATTAATATATTCATAATGCATGAATGTATGAAACTGAAATCCTGACAGAGTATAACTTGCTTCCTCCAGTAAAGAAAATAGATTCTGTTAGAAATGGGGTGTTTGGTTGGCAGTCAGGTTACCCCCAAGCAAGGACCCTCACTCTAGTCAGCGTAAAAGAGAATAACCCGCAGCTAACTACCGCTCACCCAGTTGGTAGCTTGGCACGAGCAGGAAAGCTTAACTTCAGAGTGCTAGGTGTAAAGTATTTGTACCAACACAGACAGTAACTTAATGAAAACACTGCAAAATGACACAACACAGGTTTAGAAAAATAAAAAATATTTATATAAACAAAACAAGGCCAAAGCGACAAAAATCCAACATACACAAGTCAAGTTATTAATTAAAATGTAAGAAGAGTCTTCATGTTCCTTTAAACACAACGCTAACAATGTTACTGTGAAAATGTACCTGGGTCGCATCAAAAATAATTCCACACGGTTGAGTGTGCGTCAAAAGAAGCCTGCAATGGGTCAATATAACTCAGAAGCGAGACCGTGTGTCGTTTCGCCTTTGGTCAGGTCGGCGTGCATTGTTTCTTCTCTCTGCAGGAGATCAATACATCGATCCGGACAAGCACTCTCGGGTCCTGGCAGGCTTTGCATAGTTTTTACACGCCCAGTGATGTTTCAGTCGGAAATCCTGCTGCACGGTGATCCAAAAACCATGCAATGTGGGTACCATCTCACCAGCCTCCGTCAGCGATGATGCGCGTCGTTTCTCCAGGTGCGTGCGTTGATCTCTCAGCCGCACTGCAGGCAGAGCGTCAATTTCAGCTGCGAAGCCGACGGTGCATTGTTTTTCCAGAGGTTGCGTAGAAATTTTCCCTGCACAACGTTCTGTGCGTGGATTTCTCAAACTTGGCCTGCCAGCTTCTCCTTTCAAGGCCCCAGGAACTGGATAGGGCACCACTTGGCAGGGCAGGAGTCTCATCAGAGGCTCCAGGTGCTGGCAGAGAGAAGTCTTTGTTGGCCCTGAGACTTCAACAACAGGAGGCAAGCTCAATTTCAAGCCCTTGGAGAGTTCTTCACAAGCAGGAAGGCACACAAAGTCCAGTCTTTGTCCTCTTGCACAGGCAGAAGCAGCAAGTGCAGGATAGCTCCACAAAGCACAGTCACAGGCAGGGCAGCTCTTCTTGCTCAGCTCTAAAGCTCTTCTCCAGGCAGAGGTTCCTCTTGTTTTCCAGAAGTGATCTAAAGTCTGTGGTTTTGGGTGCCCTTCTTATACCTATTTTGCTTTTTAAAGTAGGCTTACTTCAAAGAAAAGTCTCTCTTGTTTGTGAAATCCTACCTTGCCCAGGCCTGGCCCCAGACACACACCATGGGGTTGGAGACTGCATTGTGTGAGGGCAGACACAGCCCTTTCAGGTGTGTGTGACCACTCCTCCCCTCCATTCTAGCACAGATGACTCATCAGGATATGCAGGCTACACCCCAGCTCCCATTGTGTCACTGTCTAGAGAGAGGTGCAAACAGCCCAACTGTCAAACTGACCCAGATGTGTATTCAGCAGCTAGGCAGAGGCACAGAATGGTTTAAGCAAGAAAATTCTCACTTGCCATTTTCAAACCCACAATCTTAAAATCAACTTTTAAAAAATATATATTTCTAATTTGTGAGCTCAGAGACCCCAAACTCCACGTCTATCCACTCCCAAAGGAATCTACACTTTAATCATATTTAAAGGTAGTCCCCATGTTCACCTACAAGTGGGATAGCCCTTGCAACAGTGAAAACCAAATTTAGCAGTATTTCACTGTTAGGACATTAAAAAAAAACATTAGTATATGTCTTACCTTAAACATACACTTCACCCTGCCCATGGGGCTACCTAGGGCCTAACTTACGGGTGTCTTACATTGTAAGAAAAGGGAAGGTTTAGGCCTGGCAAGCGGATACACTTGCTAAGTCGTATTGGCAATTTAAAACTGCACCTATAGTCACTGCAGTGGCAGGTCTAAGACATGATTACAGGGCTACTAATGTGGGTGGTACAACCAGTGCAGCAGGTACAATATTAACATTTGATTTACAGGCACTGGGCACCTCTAGTGCACATTACTAGGGACAAACTAGTAAATCAAATATGCCAATCATGGCTAAACCAATCAACAATACAATTTACACAGAGAGCATATGCACTTTAGCACTGTTTAGCACTGGTAAAGTGCTCAGAGTTCAAAAGCCAACAGCAACAGGTCAGAAAAAATAGGAGGCAGGAGGCAAAAAGATTGGGGATGACCCTGCAAAAAGGGCTGTTTCCAACACAGCCCCCCACTACCTTAAAGCCAGGGGAGACCAATAAATACCTTGCTGTGCTTCCCTGATTGGGGCAATAGAACAGGGACCCAGGCCACAAAAGCAGGGGCATGTTCCTGTTCTATACCTTCCTGACTCCAGTTGTATCCCTCTGTCCATACTCTCAGGGCCCACTAAGATAACCCATGGGGAACCCTTCTCCTCACCTGCAGATTCCATCTGTGCAGCACCTAACTTTAATTTGCTCATGTATCCCAGGGGACAGATAGTACCACGAGGGCCAACACAGTGGTATTGCTCACCCACCCCCAGGGTGTGACTCTTATACCCCCCCCCCCAGGGGCAACTCTGTCCACCAGGACAGCAGGTCACAGTGTCCACTGACAGCTGTCAGGAATAAGAGCCAGGCCCCAGGCCTCTCAAGGCTCTCCAACCACTGTGACTGTGGAGAGTGGGGGGTGGTAGCTGCAGGTGCCTGGCACCCTTTGACCACTCTCCCTTCCACGAGGTCAGGGATGACAGCCGGACCTTGGCCCTCCCCTCTGGGGCTATGTACCCTTCCTCCAGGAGCGGCACCCCCAGAGTCCAAAATTGTCAGGGTGCATGTAGAAGCAGTCCTGCACAATTCTACCACCAGTGCAAGGATGTTAATCGGCAACTGGTCCTCCAACCTGGGGTCTGTACCTTCAGGTTGGGCCAGGGGTAAGGCTTTCCTTCGCCTACCCTCTCTTCTGGGATCCTGCACCCCCCAAATAGGAGTGCCCCCCCCCCAGAGGACAACATGGTAGGGACACTGTTAGCATTATCACCTCCGTCCAGGTCAGGGGGAACACCCTGAACGTGGCCTTCCAACCCAGGGTTCTGCAGCCCCCCTCAGGGAGAGTACCCCTAGAAATTACACTGGGTGGGTGATATGCTGCAAATTGTCCCCACTTCAGGCCAGGGTTTACCCCCTGCACCTGAACTTCCAGTCCAGAGTCTGCACCCTCAGACGGACCACTGCCTGGCAACTCAGGACTTCCTGGGGGACACACCTATCCCGCACCAGGTCAGAGTTCAACCCCTGAACCTCGTTGTCCCACCCAGAGTCACCACCCTGCGGTTGAACCACTGCCTTGCACACCAGGAGTTCCTTGGGAGCATACCTACCCCCCATCGGGTCAGAGTTTACCCTCTGAACCTGATCATTCAACCCAGAGTCACCACCCTGCAGTTGAACCATTGCCTGGCACACCAGGATTCCTAAGGGGGCACACTTTCCCCCCTCAAGGGACACACCATCCCAAGGGCCCACAAGAGTCTGGCTGGTGCAGGTCTCCTGACACCTGCCCATCTGGCAGTGTCTGGATTCTGCCATCCCAGAAATGGTCTCACCAAGGTCATTCCTGGAGGGCTCTTCTCTCAGAGCTGACCCTAGACCCTCCAGGGTCTTCACTGGGGTCCGCAACCCTCTCTCAACCCTCTGTCTGGACTTTTGTACCCCCTCACTAGGAGTGGTACTGCCAGACACTAGAACTGGTGGGGGGGCTGGCAACAGCAGCCCCCCCAAGTTCTGCTGACACTGTCGGTTCTCCCTCAGCAGATGGCCCCATGGTACAGGCTAGGCTCCCCTCCTTGTGTACCCTCATGGAACCCTCCAGGACCTGGGACTGGATCTCGGACACCTTTGGCCTCATCCTATCCCCATTCCCTCTCCTCTGAGACTGGACATGGGGTCCCTCATCCATCCCACTACACTGGGACCTACCTGGGACACTACAATCCTTCCCTACCTCACGTGGTTGGGAAATACCTAGACCACTCCCCTCAGGAGTACCCCCAAATGTCTCTTTAGATTCTCTGGTTCTCACATAGAGGTCCACCATCAGTGTAAGTTCCCTAGAGTCAGAGAACTCACACTCCACCTGGGTTTGGCAAAGCTCTGGAAAAGAAGGACTAGACATATGCTCTCCAGCGATCACATCACTCAGCCCCTCACATGAATTGACCAAACTTCCCTTCACCCAACCATCCAGTGACTCTGCCTTGAAAAAACACCCCACATCACCCTCGTCCTGAGACTGGTGAGAAAGTACCTGACTGTCCCTAACACTCAACCCACACTCTTCTCTGTCTGCACACTCCATAACCAGGACCTCTACCTGGGGGGGACCCCCTCCCTGTCACTCTCACCTAGAGTCAGTAGAGTGTCCCTGCCATCAGTAGGAATATGAATCCCCATCGCAGTTCTCCAAGCCACCTCAGGGACCCTGTGCATCACTGGAGCTACCTCATACCCCTGAACCTCATGGTGTGTGTTAACTCCCTCCTTCAAGTAGGGCACCCCCTCTCTGGGCATGTGTACTTCTTCAGCAGTACTGGATAAAAGGTTTTTGCTAACACCATCTGAACTGGACTCAGCCCTCATGGCTTCCAGCTTCAGCTCTTCACAGCTCAGCTCTTGAGCTGCAAACCTTTTTTTTCTGGGCTAAGGCTCTCTCCTCCTCGCCCCTCTCAATTTCTGCATCTAGCTCTTCCAGCTTCCGGATTTGAGCTAGAAGCCATTCATCTCTTTCTGTTCTCTCTTCATGGCCACCACCCTCCTTATCAGAGTAGTCCTCCTCTTCAGAATTATCTGGTATGTTGCCTGCCAGCGTTTCAACTCATCACAAAACAAGATCCTCCCTTCTGGGCCTCTTCTTTACATCCAGAATACTTTTAGCTCCCTCTTTGTATAGATGAATAGGTGCCAGAAGTTGATTTCCATTCTGCCAAGGCCTCACAGTTGCAACAGATAACCAGAATCCAAGTATCAACAGTATATCCAGAAGAACATCAGAGAACAAAAAGAACACACGGTAACTTAATGAAAACACTAAAAAAGACACAACACAGGTTTAGAAAATTGGAAATATTTATCTAAACAAAACAAGACCAAAATAACAAAAATCCAACATACACAAGTCAAGTTATTGATTAAAATGTAAAAAGAGTCTTCATGTTCTATTAAACACAACGCTAACACTGTTAGCGTGAAAATGTACCAGGGTCGCATCAAAAAGAACTCCACACAGGTGAGTGTGCATGGAAAGAAGGCTGCATAACGTCGATATCACTCACAAGTGAGACCGTGCGTCGTTTCTCCTTTGGTCGGGTCGGCGTGCGTCGTTTCTTCTCTCTGCAAGAGAGCAGTGCATCGATCCGGACAAGCACGCTCGGGTTTGGGCAGGCTTTGCGTCGTTTTTACATGCCCAGTGATGGTTGCGTTGAAAATCCTGCTGCACAGTGATCCAAAAACAATGCAGTGTGGATTGCGATCTCACCAGCCTCCGTCAGCGATACTGATCATCGTTTCTCCAGCCACGTGAGTTGATCTCCCAGCATGGTCACAGGCAGAACGTCAATTTCATCCGCAAAGCCAGTGGTGCGTTGTTTTTCTGGAGGTTGCATAGAAATTTTCCCCACACAGTAGTCTGTGCATGGATTTCTCAAACCTGGCCTGCCAGCTTTTCCTTTAAAGGCACCAGGAACTGGATAGGGCACCACTTGGCAGGGCAGGAGTCTCAGCAGAGGCTCCAGGTGCTGACAGAGAGAAGTCTTTGCTGTCCCTGAGACTTCAACAACAGGAGAAAAACTCAATTTCAAGCCCTTGGACAGTTCTTCACAAGCAGGAAGGCACACAAAGTCCAGTCTTTGTCCTCTTGCACAGGCAGAAGCAGCAACTGCAGATAGCTCCACAAAGCACAGTCACAGGCACAGTAGCTCTTCTTCCTCAGCTCTTCTCCAGGTAGAGGTTCCTCTTAGTTTCCAGAAGTTATCTAGAGTGATGTGGTTTTGGGTGTCCTTCTTATACCCATTTTGCTCTTTGAAGTAGGCTTACTTCAAAGAAAAGTCTCGCTTGTTTGTGAAATCCTACCTTGTCCCGGCCAGGCCTGTAGGAAAGTAGCCTCTTTCTAGCATGGTTACTCCCACTTTTGGGCTGTTTGTGAGTGTGTGTCAGTGTGTTTTTACTGAGTAACTGGGATCCTGCTAGCCAGGACCCCAGTGCTCATAGATAAACACATATATGTCAGTGTGTTTTGCCTGTCTCACTGGGATACTGCTAGCCAGGACCCCAGTGCTCACAGTTTATGTCCTAATGTGTATGCCTGTGTAGAGCCTTACTGTGCCACTGAAGCTCTGCTAATCAGAACCTCAGTGCTTATGCTCTCTCTGCTTTTAAATTTGTCACTGTAGGCCAGTGACTTCATTTACCTATTTCAATTGGCACTCTGGACCCCTCTTATAAGTTCCTAGTATATGGTACCTAGGTACCCAGGGCATTAGGGTTCCAGGAGATCCATATGGGCTGCAGCATTTCTTTTGCCACCCATAGGGAGCTCAGACAAACCCTTACACAGGACTGCCACTGCAGCCTGCACGAAATAGTGCACACACTATTTCACAGCCATTTTCACTGCACTTAAGTAACTTATAAGTCTCCTATATGTCTGACCTTCACTTGCTGAAGGTTAGGTACAAACTTACTAAGTGTGAGGGCACCCTTGCACTATCAAAGGTGCCCCCATATAGTTCAGGACCATTTCCCCAGACTTTGTGAGTGCGGGGACGTCATTACACGCGTGCACTACATATAGGTCAATACCTATATGTAGCTTCACAATGATAACTCTCAATATTGCCATGTAACATTTCTAAGATCAAGGAATTGTCCCCTCATTCAAAATCTGGTATTGGGGAGCCAATTCCATGCAACCTGGGGGCTCCATCATGGACCACCAGTACTACCAAACCAGCTCTCTGAGGCTTGCACTGCAGCTACAGCTGCTGCCTCCTCCGAGACAGGGCAGGTACCCCTTCTCCCGTGCTCTGGCGGGAAACTGGACAAAGGAAAGGAGAGTGACCTCTCCCCTGTCCATCACCACCCTAGGGGTAGTGCCCAGAGCTCCTCCAGTGTGTCCCAGACATCAGCCATCTTGCTTTGCAAGGTGTGGGGACACTCTGGAGGGCTCTGAGTGGCCAGTGCCAGCAGGTGATGTCAGAGACCCCTCCTGATAGCTCCTTAGCTGATAAGGTAGCCAATCCCCCTCACAGGGCTATTTAGGGTCTCTCCTGTGGGTTCCCTTCAGATTCTGCTTGCAAGTTTCCTTCAGTAATCCTCTTGAACAACTTCAGACTCTTCTGACCTCGGATCAACCGCAGCCTGCTCCAAGAAATGCTGTAACTGCAACACAGTGGCTACAGGAGACACTTTTCTGCAGCAACCTCAGCTCCAAGTCAGCAACTGTAACAGTTTCCATGGTGTGCACGCTCTGGGGACTCCCTGTCTTCATCCTGCACCAGAAGGACCAAAGAAATCTCCCCTGCTCCAAGCAAGCACCTTCCAAGATGACGACCGGTACCCTGGGACTCCTCTCCTCTCACAGTGATGAGCATGCTCCTAAGGACACAGAGGGTGGACATCATCGACATAGACTGTCCTGAGGTCCTGCTGACACAATTTGGAGGAGGTACGACATTGCATTCTCTGAGTATGATGGTGCCCCTGTGTACTGCATCTTCTTCACCTCCCAAGGCCTCTGTGCACAATTCCTTCATGCACAGCCTGGCCCACGTCCCCTGCACTCCATCCTGTGATGCACAACTTGCTGAGTTGTTCTCCGGTGGCGTGGGACCTTCTTTTGTAGTGCTGCATCAACTGCATTTTGCACCTCCTTTGAACCCAGATCCTGTGACTCCAGGGGGTGCTGACAGGCATCCTGGGGGCTCTCTAAACTGCTGAGAGCCCATTCTTCCTCCTCGCATAGAGTTGATGCCCCCAGGTCCCTCCTGGGTCCATCCAGTGCCATTTTGATGCAAAACGCACTTTTGTCGTAGCCAAGGCCTGTTGATGACTTCCAACACAATTTCTCATCTGCAATGATCTTCACGCTGTGGGACATCTTTTGCTTTATGCAGGAATCCACTGGCATCTTTCTAGGGTGCAATTCTGCAGTATTTGACTAACTGGGAACTCTTCTTTTGCACCGTCTTCTGGGCTGACAGGGGCTCCTGTCCTTCCTGGAATGTCTTTCGACTTCTGGAATTGGTCCCCTTCCTTTGTAGGTCTTCAGGTCCAACAATCCAGCAGTTGTTCTTTGCAGACTTGGTTGGCTGCTGCAAAATCCCCAAAACGAGGTGTAGTGTGTCCTAAGGAAACTTGCAGTACTTTACTCCTGCTTTTCTGGGCTCTGGGGTGGGGTAATTTACTTACCTTTACTGTATTCTTACTCTCCCAGTGATTCTGCACACACTACACTTGTCTAGGGGGGAATTTGTGATTCACTATCCACTTTCTTAGTGTATGGTTTGCATTGCCCCTGGACCCATTTTCTTCCATTACATTCTATAGCATTTCCTATTGTTTGCATTGATCTATGACTATTCACTTGTCTAATTTTAGTGTCTAGGGTATATATTGTGTGTAATACTTACCTCCAGAAGGGGTATTGTCTATAAGATGTTTTTGGTACTGTGTCACCCAAATAAATATCTTTATTTTTGGTAACACTGAGGGGCATATTTATACTCCGTCTGCGCCAAATTTGCATCAAATATTTTGACGCAAATTTGGCGCAAACCTAACACCATATTTATACTTTGACACCGAGCCCGCGAATGCCAAAACTCCGCCGCATGCGTCATTTTCTGGATGCGTGAAACCCCCTTGCACTAATGACATGCAAGGTAGGCGTTCCCGTCCAAAAAATGACTTAAACAACCGTGGGCCATATTTATCCTACCCCGCAAAAAACCTGCACGGCTGAGAGGCAGAGTTGGAAAATGCCGCACACCCCGATTAGCATAAAAAATTAATGCCTGGGTCAGGGCAGGCGTGAAAATGGGGCAAACACACCAGTACTTAAGGAAAACACAGAGAAGCAACAGCAGAGCTCCAAAAGGAAGACATGGAGGTGCTATTCATCCAGCATGCACGAAGACGCAGAGCACAGGACCAACAGCATCAGCTTTCACCACACCAGCAGGGACCCCAAAGGCAATGCAGAAGGAAGGAGAGGATTTTCCGGACCAGGACATCCCTTCTGGGCCTCAGGGAACATGACATCATCTAGAGGTACAGACTAAACTGGCAAGTCATACAGCAGCTGCTGCACCACATTGAGCCACAGTTGGCACCCAGCTTGCAGACACCCCACATCATTCCACCTGAGACCAAGCTGCTAGCTGTTCTCCACATGTTGGCAAGTGGCTCTTTTCAAACTGCTGGTGCCCTGGTTGCTGGGATCTCACAGCCCTCATTCTCTGCCTTCCTACCCAAGGTACTGGATGCCATCATCTCCATCACACCCCACCACATCAGCTTCCCCAACACACAGCTGAAGCAGTAGGAGACCGAACAAGTCTTCTACCAAATCAACGTCTTCCCACATGTGCTTGGTGCCATTGACTGCACACATGTACGGATTGTGCCACCTACTGCAACTGGGCATCTATACCGCAACAGGAAGCACACACACTCCATCAACGTGCAGGCCATTGTGGATCACTGGGGTTTGATCACCAACATTGTGGCAAAGTATCCTGGGAGTGTACATCATTCATTCATCTTCTGCCACAGCACCATCAATCAACACTTCCAGGATGGATGATATGGAAATGGCCTACTTGTTGGTAAGTACAGAAACCCCGTTATATACACACAGCACAACAACCCTGTGGGACACACAACACATACACCACTACATTGACACATGGCTAGGAAGACACTGAGGTTGTGACCCTGCTAGTCATGTTTGATATCCAGACTCAATGGGATACACACCTATGGACAACTGACAGATGCAAATAACAGCAGATGCCACTCCAGAGACACAAGAGAACAATTTAAAACCACATAGTGACAATGACATGGCTTTTACTGGCAGTACAACTTGGAAGATGAATCTTCCAACATCACATCAATAGCACTCGATCACACACCCTTCCAAACAATATGTACTGTGTAAGGGGTATGCAATGTGTTTAGCTGCAGGTCAAACACCATGACACAAATAGCATGATGATAATGACTCTAGTGAATAGGACATGGAATCATTGAGTCTGTACCAACATCTCACATCACTCCTGGATTGACATTGCCCACTACCAATAAGCAAGTGGACTGTGCTAAGAACACATATGTATGTGACAATATTGCAAAGTGCACATTGCTACACATACAGATGAAGACAATTACAGATACACACAACAGATGTACAGTGATATAGACCTTCTTAGAATTAAACCTTTACCCCCACAACCAAGTTAGCCACATTATGTGGACCAGGTTCAGTAGTGAAGGTACACGTTTGAACATGAGCCATCTCAGTGAGGGCAGAAAAATAGGTTTGCATAGAACCTGTCACACATTGGATATTTGTGCATTGTCAATTGTCAACACTTCAGTGCTGCCAATTTATGGAGATGTGTTGTGCATTGTCACCTAGTCAAAGAGTCTCGCTGATGTTTAACAAATTCTATTGCATATGTTAAATTGGATGGGATGTCCAGGCCATATAGATGCAACCGTGTTACCACCACTGTGGAATTGATTCTTTGTATGGAAGTATCATGTCACCCCCAGTTAAGACACATGGACACCTCTTTCACATAACATAATGCATGGACTACACAATGTACTGCAAGTCTACAAAATTATCGCTGACATCCGGTCAATCAGCCAAACACCAGTTCAGATAATGAAACAACCCAATTCTGATGGTATATCCTAGAATTCTAGGATTCCACACAATAACACAAACACAGATGTGTCACAGATAACACAAGATAACAACTGCCATGCAAAGTAATAATCATGGTGCAAGCTCCATCAAAAATGTTCACTCATTTTCTCTTTCAGCTGATCAGGGGGATGGGATCCAGCCATGGATCATGACCCCATTTGCAAACCCAAGCACTGCAGCAGAGCATGCCTATAATGAGGCACATTGGAGGACACGCACCATATTAGAGAGGACATTTGGCATCCTGAAGTCAAGATTCAGGTGCCTCGACATCACCGGAGGCAGCCTCTTATATTTCCCAGGAATGTTCTGCAAGATCATTCTGACCTGTGCCATCCTGCACAATATATGTGTAAGGAGGAACATTCCCCTCTATGAACCAGACCCACAAATGCCTGAAGAGGAGGAAGAGGAGGATGCTGTCCATCAACATGAGGGGACCATCCAAACACTGCTGCAGGATTGCGTCGGCGACAACACATTGTACAAAACATATTTTAACTATAGTCACCATCACCACTTTCTTACCATATCTCATTAAACACCTAATCTAATCACTAAATCATGGTCTGGGAAAATATTCATGCATCACATGATCCATAGAAATCACAATCTGAGTTTAGCCTCATGGAGCAGTGCAGTAATACTGATTAGGATACTGAAAAAGCCATATCACATTAGTGGGGTATGAATGTACACCCAACATCACACACAGTGTAAATGACATTTGAAGGGCAATGTCAGAGTAGCACAACTATGGGACACATCCATGTTGGCAAAATGGTTCATTGCAGCATATGGCACACAACTAAGACACCATCAATCACAAGTAAAAAACCTGCTTCATACATGAGCCAGTGGATTTGCAATTGCATTAGTAACAGGAATGTATGACCACACCCTTGACAGCAGTAAGTATGACATCAGCTATCTCTGCAAGGAGCATGTGTGACAAGAAGTCAATGTAAGCTGCAAATGGATAGCATGAGTGCCCCAAGTATGACAAGCATTGCTCACAAGACATGCCCTGTGCATGCCATCCCAAGTTATAAGTTGTGTCACAGGCATTTATTCTGTCTCTCCCCACCCTTCTCTAGGTGGCCCTGTAACAGGACTATTTGTACCCTTCATCTACGCACACCCAGACTCACATTCTGACTCCAGTGTGCTTCCCTCTTTAGTATGGCATGCCATAGTCCTAGTTCATCTAACTGCATGGACTGCAGGTCCCAAAATGCACCTGTAATCACCTGTCCATTGCTTCCCATGTGAAAGATACTGTTGACCCTTTGAACTTGAGTCTTACCTACAGGACTTGTGAGAGGCTGAAGCTGCACACACCTGTGAGCACTTCCATGCAGACCACCCATTTGAATCTGCACTGCCATTGCTGCTGCCTGGAACTACTTAGAAACTGCCATTTTATGTATATCCTTGTTGTGCATTGCCGTATAAACCACTTGTGTAACACAGCCCTTGGGTTATTGTGTAACATTGCCGCCGACAGTACAAATCCAGTTTTAATTTTCCACAGTGTTGTTCAGGCTTTTCCTAGTCTGTGTCTGCTCACTGTGCATTTGCCTTGTTCATGTTAGTTCCTGACAGAGCATGCATCCTGTTAGCTTGATTGTTACCTGTGTTTATGTTACCATAGAGGTTCCTTGTGGCTACATTTCTCTCATAGTTGCTTTCCATGACCTCACTCTCCTCCTGGGGTATTGTGTCTGATAGGTCTATAATGAATCCACAAATATATTGTATAGTTTAATCAGTTTACATATGGTATCAAGGTCTGGGACATGTATACAAATAGCCTAATCCCGGCACTATCCCTTGCCTGTGTTTCATGTATGCATGAGTGACAAACAGTGACAGTGCACTATGGCTGTATGCATGGATTGCGAATGGTGCCTCCAGCACAAAAAACAACATTTGCTAATGTTCATTAATGGACAAAACATGTTTGTGCCCTGACGGTCCACTCACAGATTCACATTGGCTGCAACCCAATGATGGTGCTTGAATGGTGACAAGCTTAGAGATTAATCAGCACAGAGGCACTGATGTTCCCTGTTGCAGTGGGAATTTTCAATACCAGCCTGTGTGCAAATGTTGTGATGAAAGCTGCCGGGTTCTATTTACTGATCTATTACGTTTGTGAGCACACCAAGGTTACCCTTTAGTCAGCCTCATAAAACTTCTGCGGTGCCATAGCTGAAATATACCCATGTGTGTTGTCAATTCACCTTTGGCTTTTGATCAATTCTGCTTTGGAGGATACTCTGTTAATGCAGGGAATGGATCCATACACTTATGAGTAGACATGCACGTAACAGTGACAACATGGAGGACAATAATGACACCGGGTACACATGGCCACACACTTGAACTGGACACCTTTGTGCAATTAACCATGCAGCTTGGTCTGCTGGTCCTCCACTGTCACACGAGAAAGATAGGTCATATATAAGACTCAAACTGTGGAGTGACATTACATTTTTGGATTGTTTTGCGACTCGGTGCCACAAACACTGTACCTACATGGCATTTTCAAAAGACTGACTCATGGCTAGTATACAAACAAGTTACCAGGATGTGGTATCCAACATTCCTGTACATGTGATGCCTTACTCATTGCCATTATCCACCGTCCTCTATCTATCCTGTGCATAGTTTGTCATGGGAGATGTATTGTCCCAAAAGTCAGTGCAGTTCACACAGCATTAGATGCTACATATATGACAAGCACATATCCTGACTCATATCTACACTGAATAGTTTGTGAAGGTTATCCACATTTACAACACATGCATACAAGCACATTAATGAAAGCACATCTTGTGAAGTTCACACAGAGGCCCAACAAAAATTGAAATAGCCAATTCACAGACATTGACACACAAGCAATGAGTTAATGTATTAAGTTGCGTAGCCTTGCTCACCTCTGTTGATGCACAATCACCTCAAACTGGGTAATACCAATTTGTATTAAAAAGGTTTGGGTATCTATTGCGTCAGTGAAGAGTGCTCATCCGGTAAAACAACTGGAGTATCATGGTCCGTAGTAGTGTGATCTGCCACATGTGCCCAAACACTCGAATACATAATGCAGGTGCAACCAGCCTATCGCTGTACAGTTACAGCTGTCATGTACTTAACAAACGTGAGAAATGCCACAAACACAGAATAATATATAAATTTTCATGCAAACGCATCCAAAAATACGCATATGCGTCACAAATTGCCGCATATGGGTTGAAAGATGACGCTCACAGCTATTATGCATCCATTGGCCCCGAGCGGTAATTCCTACACTGTACCTCATGAAATTGGTTACCAATGCTAAATATTTGGAACTATGGATGTGGGGTAATTTTTAAGCATTTGCGTCAAAACAAATTGACGCACAGACTGTAATGTTGAGGCATCATAATAAAAACGCACCGTTTTTGAGGCAGGAAGTGAAGTAATAGGATATCCTGTTTACAGAAATGGTACAGTGGGTGTACTTTCACGTTCACTTTGCAATCTGTGACGGTTCTAGACTGTGTGGCTGTGCTTAGAGTTTTGTCTGTCCAAATTGTGCTTTTATCTCCTGTGTGTCATCCTATTTGTCATCTGTTTTATTTGTAATTGTCTCAGTTGTTCATTGCAAGTGTTTATTTGTCATATTTGGTGTCTAATTTTGTCTTTGTAATGTTGGGAGTCTGTAGTGAGTGTATTGTTAGTTTGGGGATAGTTGGGCTGTTTGTGGGTTACTTTACTTTCATTTTCCTCCCTCCTTTCCCTTTATTTTCCTATGTACCCTTTATTTCTAATATTATTTCTGTCATGTTGGGTAGGCCACGTCTGGGGAGAATGGGTGAGGGGGAGTTGAGGGCATTCATTTGGCTGGTGTGCCACTTCCTCCCCCTGATGATTGAAGCAGGTGGTAGGGTGATACAGGGGTATCACACGGAGGCGAGGAGGCTCAGGTGGTCCAACGTGCTGTATCATCTGCGTCTTATTTTCAACACACCGCGCAATGACCATCAACTGAAGCACCGTTGGGCTGACCTTGTTGCCAGAGAGCAAGACCTGCTGGACCACCTGGGTGTTGTGATTGGTAGCCCTGTTGGTGAGTACAATTCAGAGTAATATGCACATTTAACTGCGCTGTAGTGACAGTAGCAGATTTGTTGATATGCTGCAGGCAATGTTTTTGGACATGTGTGATGCAAGTTAAACATACAGTGGCCCTGAGTTAAACAATAATTGCTACACATTACCGTCATTTGTTGACGCAACAGCTGCACAAACTTACAAAACACAACTTGATCATGTAAATTAGTCCTGCTTTCATGTCACTAGATGATGGTAATGTGGTTCAAACATGTGTTTTATCCATGGTCTGTAAGCGTACCAGGAAAGAGATGTTTTTCACAAGCTAAAGCAAGGGATTTATGTGTTCCCCAAATATTTTGAATACATGTCTGAACTGTATTCTGGCCCATACGTATACATTTCTTCCTAACCTCAGGTAATATCCTAGGCTGATAGTTTGACTTGTTTGTGCCGCAATTAAATGAGGAATGGATGCCAAAGTAATGTACACTGGTTCATATCTAAATGTTTGGTGCTACTTTCCATAGCTGTAGTGTAAAACATAAAACAAATGATACAAATTGAGGGATAACAAATATCCCTGGCTCTCTGTTCATTGTACCTGTGAGTTTTAAATTGGTCTTGGGCACAAAAGCTGGAACTGAGCTGATGCATTTGCCATCTGTGTAACTTCATAGCCATGCACTTCTTATAAGTTATTGGGTCATCATGGGATACCTGAAGTTGGGGAATGCATGGTCACAATGTATTACTTGCATGATGTTGTGCAGGGGACCCCTGAGCAATTCCATCATACATATAAAGTTCTCAAATACTTTGCTAGTTTACGTTTGGTACACCCCTGCTTATATAGTGCAGCATATGTACAATAGCTAACTTCCCAGTATGCAGGCTATCACAGACATGGGTGTATGCTAAGATCAGACGACAAGCATTCCTGTGATTGCTGCCCTACCGAAGGTACAAAGAAATTCAAACCTACATCATCATGATTGATACAGTAGGACATTTGCTAAACCATGTTTCAATAATGGGACAGTGTCAGTTTGCTGTATACCCGCTGATCTCCCAACTTGGCAAATGTAAGAAGATGAATGTGGCTAACTGTGATTTCCAATACCCAATATGGGTACACAGGGCAAGGAGTGACACATTTCAGGTGCAAAGACTACACCTGTGCCCATGCATTCTGTCATGGATGACCAAAATATACACTGTCAGCATATATTTCTTTGTTGTATTAATTTTGATAAATGGCCAAACCATGTTTAGCGTCATATTGTCATCAAGTAGTACACAGCATCCCTGCCATTATGGTGTCTTAGGGGGCATATGTGGCTCTAGGGACACTGTAAATGTAGCATATGTAACCTACAAACAACACAGGCCCACATATAAGGGACCATAGAAAGCATAATACATCATGAGCTTAACTCAAACCACATGAGCATCACACAGTAAATGATTGTCCCTTGATGCACAAGCCACAATACCTGAGTGACTGGTATTGCAGTGAACCAGGAATGCGGCTTTGCATGTCTCTCATTACAACAAATGATGAAATGGAGTACACTCTAAAAATGAGTCTGCAACCAATAAAGGTATCATGTTCGTCACCACATGATAGTTAGGGCCACTGCATGTATGCATATGTGTGTGTATCACTCACTGGAGTGACAGGATCTATACATGTTTGCAGTGGTATGTATGTTGAAGTATCATCATGCCTGGGGGGCTGGACTTTCAGATATAATGTCACACACAGTAATTTTACTTGAAAGTGTTTTATAGTACACAGACATTGAGCACATTTCACCCTTCCATGCTTTACAGGTGGACCTGCCCCTTACACAATTGGAGAAGTGGCTCGATTTGCGGACCCAGACATATCCAGTAAGCATTGATATTTCAGTTCTGTGTTGTCTTTGCAGCTGTTGTGTGATTGACTCCTGTGTGTTGGACACATACCAAGGTATGATGTGCTGGCACATTATCTGATACGTAACTTGACTGGAGTTTGACTTTGTTTTCCATATTTGAGTTGGACAATCAGTGGCGTAGAGTCATATTTTGGGATTGTAGTGCAGCCCTGTAGGCATGGCCATGTGAATAGGGTGACATTTGTTGTTACATTTCTTGGAAAGAAAATTTTGGAGAGGGCCATTTTCATGATTAAGTCAGCAAGTCATACCCTGAATCTCACAGAATAGGGATGCCAAAGTATTATCCACAGACTTGAGCCTCCCTGTCAACTAAAGAACATTTTAGACTGTATGTTTGACTTCCTAGCACCATCTAGCTCCACATGTTGTGCTACGTGTATGTGGCACTTGAGTACAATGTCATGGGTGTGCATGCAGCTCATGCCCAGATGGGTGCTTGCATCTATCTGCTTGTTGTAGGACAGGTATTGGTGGTATGATGTTGACAACTGTCTGCAATTAAAAACATAAATGTGGATGGGATTGTCCAATGTTTGTGTCTATCCTAGTTGGACACCCTCCTTACCTGTGGTGTACTTACTAAACCCATGCACAGCTGTCCAAAGCTTCCTGGCAGTCCTTGATGTTTGAAAGTATGTGTTGCTTGTCCATCTCCCCTGAGTCACAGGCTTAGGGTTATGAAATATGTGTACCTAGGTGTGAGGATTCAAGTGTAGTACACAGACATGTAAATCCGTAATTCATTTGTCCCAACATAGGATACCCACTCTTGATTAACAACTGCATGCCATCCTGGCTATTCCATTTACAAATCATAGATCTTGTGGCCCTTGATTGTCATCCAGAGATAGTTATTAGTTGGCCTGTCACATCTGGAGGACTTGTAGCATTTGTTATGTGACTAATGGCAGAACAATGATACTTAGCACATTTAAGTATGTACACATCTTTTTGAGCATTGCTGTGCTGTTAGATAGGACATGTGTAGGCTGCGTTGGCCTGTACTTCCTCAGGGAGAATCTGTGATCTATACGGTGATATGGCCTGTTTCAGCTACATTAGATGTATTTTCTGATTCTCATCAGTAGCTGTATCACACAATGATGTAACTAATGTTTGGCTTTATCCTTTTTAACAGCAGCCAATATGGATGCCAACCAGATCCATGAATTTCAGAGGAGGGCGACGCGTTACCGCCACATTCTGGATGTAGAGTCTGGGTTCCACCATATGGCACGGCGTTAGCCCCATGAAAGAGCCTCAGGGGTGTGGAGGGCATTTGCCCAAGGGGGCCCATCTGTGCCCACAACAGCCGCCACCACCAGCACCACCACTACAACCCAGGTGGCAGTAAGGATGACAACCACCACTGCAGGTCCATCAACATCCTCAGCTCCTGGACCACTGACAGCAGCCCCTGCACCTCCCCCTCCAAGCATGGCTCCACCAACTGGACAACCCTCCACAACTGGCACACAGACCACCCCTGCTGCAGTCATTGACAATGTGGAATTTCGTGCAATGCAACGTGACATGCAACGAATGTTGTGCAAACTGGACAGGCTGCAGCAGGAGGTGTCCGAAATAAACAAGAGAGGGCCTGGGATTAAGAAGACCCTGCGGAGGACAAACTTGTGACTTTGATACCCTCACCCATGATTCCCTCCCCTCCCTCCTCTTTCCTGGTTCTTTTAATTAGTGGGTTTAGGGGGCTTAGTGTTAGGTTAGAATATGCTGTTAGTTTAGTTAACATTAGTGGGTTGGGGGTGGAGGGTATGATATTTTTACATGTGTTTTTTTGTGGGTGGGTGGGTGGGGGTTGATGTTGGGGTTTTTGTGTATTAAAAAAAAACACATTTATATATATATTAAAAAATCCCCAAAAATATATATTTGTTTAGTATAAGATAGTACGTGTTTAGGTTAGTATATGTTGTCCTCCATGTGTCCCGTCATATAAGGGGGTGGGGGTTGATGTTTAGAGTGTTTAGTTAAATGTGATAAGTAAGTTTAGCTTAGGGTAGTTAGGGCCAGTTGTGGGGAATGTGTAGCTAAGATAGGTTAGGTTAGTTTAGGTGTTTCCCCTAGTTTTAGCATATTGTTTTTACAGTTAAATAAATACGTAGGTATGCCTTTACAGTATGTGTCATATGCTTGGGGATCAGGGCCTTGGCATGGGTGAACAGTGTCAATTTAGTATTTGCATTTGTGTTCCATCCTGCATCCAAATCCCAATTGAGCTGTCACATTGGCAGCTGCACCACAGCTACTTCGCTAAGAATCTGCCATCTATTCCTCACACCAATCAAGGTTAATATGGTTCCAAATCTGTTGTTAAGTTTGGATGTATGTTTTCAATCTGTCATACTTTGATACCAGATTTGGTTTTGAGGACACTGTGGTATGTCAGCCTGCAGCCTGATGTTCATGTGAACCCTGATAAGGTGAGTGATGGTATAATCTCATGTAGTATAGTATACATAACTCACACCTATCATTTCTTACATTGTACTGCCAGGTTACTTATTTGTGCATTCACTCGACCACATTTCTTCCTGCTGTATGGTGTGTGTGATGAAAAATTTAAGTCAAATGTCACATACCTAAAGATTGTCTGGAAGATACATTTGTAGACAATGATTTTCTGCTTAGACATCCCTTGAAGAAGACTTATTCTGTCCAACACAGCATTATACTGTAATGTTTCTATTTATTTCCGATTTAACCCTCATGAATGGCAGATGATGGTACAATCCAGACCACATTTCATAGTTATCAGCCCACAATCTTTTAGGGCAGTTGTACTGACAATCTATGGGCATTGACATGAGGCAAACATCACTAATCTCCCTTACGGTTGATGTGTCACATTTCGGAGAGACAAAGTCGTTGTGTAAGTGATATTTATTTAAAGTGCTGTAGTGCTATATTTACATAGTCCAGGATTGTGAGTCCATTAGTGTTACGCCTTCCATTGTAATCCTACACAAGTGCAAAAGGACATGTCAATGGACATGCTGGGGTGAAGTGTCATACAGTGCAGATGGACATGAATTGCCAATGAGGTAGTGAGAGACAATCACAGAGCATAGTGTCAAGGTAAACAGTGGGCTGGAGAACAGTGCTTGTGAGCAGCTGTTGCAAGACTGGCATGAAACAAAGCACAGGACCTTGGTTATAAGTGCCCATGTGGCAGGGACTAGTGCTACCGGGTACTCTTACGGGTGAAGGTGATCTGTTCCAAGTCCTCATCTTCTGATGTGTGTGTCATCTCCTCTGCCCTTGGTGGTGGTGGGTTTGAAGGGGCAACACACACTTCAGTGTTTGAAGACGTGGAGTCAGAAATCCCGGTAGCTGCCAACTGTGGGGCTATTAAGGGCCATACCGCAGCAAGGGGGAGCTGCTGGTTCTTAAGGATAGCAGCTACATCACTGTGGTAGGCAGCCAGGTTGGCCCTGAGGGGGTCAATATTGCATTCGTGCACGTGTTGAAAGGTTTGTTGTTGGAGGTGTTGTGTCAACTCCCTTACTGTTGTGCTGTTTTCGTCACACTTTGTTAAAGTTCTTGCAAGATTGATGTTCGCCCTTGCATGGCTGCTGCCTGTTCTGCAGTTGACATCATGCACAAACGCACCCCATCTAGGTATGGCTGCCATATTTTGCATCCCCACCCGCACCTCCTTGGCCAGCTCCCACTGTACTCCAACTACAGTCCTCTCAAAGCTGGTGCCAGTGTCATCAGAGTCCTCAGCTGGGTTGGAGCTGGCAGGTCGTACAATTGGGGTGGTGGGTGGTTCCGCTGTGATGGCTGCTGTATCTGTGCTCCTCCTTGTGACTGAAGGTGGGGTCTGGAGGGTTCCAAGGACATCTTGGAGGGAATGCTGGCTGATGTTTGTCAGCTCATCATCCATGTCATCAGAGAAGTCCAGGACAGGCATATCCCCAGGAGAGCCATCGTCCTCTGCAATGAGATATAGTACAATTAGTGTGTCTCTGTTGTGGCATTTGAAACGTGACGTGCCTGACTTCATATTAGTTGCACATTGTGATATTTTTTCCTGTTCATTGTTCCTGTCTTTAATATTAGCATTCTCCCAGGCCTAAGCCCCACCTGCATGTCACATGTAGTGTGGGCAGTTTGGGGAATTGTCTCAGTCACATCCTCTAGGTGTAGGTTCTGCCCAAATTGTATGTTGCCACCTTATTGCACAACTCAACCCTCTGTCTACTTCCATTCTCGTTGTGGCTTTGCACTGGCTGTGGGTGTTCTGATGACACATGCACCACACTTAACAATCTGGAACTGCCCCAGACTCTGATATTTCACATCCAGCTATATGTTGCTGAGACCTAGCAAATACTATGTACAGCATTGGCATGGCACAATACAGATGTCAGCATTGGTAGTGTGTAATGTTGATGTTGGGGAATGTGTGCTACATTGTATTGCACTGATGGTTTTAGCAGTGTTCCATTTCCTCTTCTGACTGTGCAGATGTGTTTCACTGGCCGGTAACATATGTCCTCCACCTCAATGCTGTTGTCTGAGCAGTATGACAGTTGGGATGTTGTATGGTGTCATTGAAGCTATTGTGACCTAGGCACAGTGTGGACCCTGACATGTGCAGCATGGGTGTGACATTACTGCTGTGTACCTCATAATGTTTATGACAATGGCTGATGTTGGTAGTGACTCTGGACATTCCCATTTGACAGGATTAGCACATTTTAATTGATTACAGGGGATTGATAACATTGTCATCCTGAACCCTATAATTTGGGTGTGTTTGTCCATGGGCACGTAGCTGCCATTAAGTACTTGACCTGCACACACAGCAGAGGTGGTAGTAGCAACTGTTATCAATGTTAAATTCCACTTGTGGATATGGCCTGAGACTGTTAATTGAGCCCTAGTTCATGTAGGGAGAATACCAGCTGTCGTGTGACAGCAGGCCAGTTTTACGTTTTACCGTACCCTCCTGGACTGGCTTTACCTTTCCAACATCCTTGGCATGGCAGCATAACCCCATACAAAGGTTGTTGGTGTAGTGTTGTACTCTGACCCAGGTTTCCTCTGAACAGCCCATGCCCCCTTGCCCCTTCGCCCATTCCCCTCCCTGAATATCATGACTTACATGCATTGTGTAGTAGGTATTTCCCCCCCTCACTTACAGTTCACATTTAGGCATTTTAGTTCCCCATGCCACTTACTCTGCATCTGGTAGTCTGAGCTGTCCTGTCCTTGAATCCCAGTGACGATCTCTTCAGGTATGTGGTATGTGGTCCAGGGCCTCCTGTGGTGCTGGACTCCCACCTCCAATCTGCAGTGCTGCCTTCATTTTCCTGGCCATCTTTTCCTTGGTCCTGCGCTTGCAGTCATGCCAGCATTTCTTGCACTCGATGACTGTCCTCCGTACTTCTGCCACACTGTTTATCTTGTCAACAATTTGTTTCCAAATTGCCTCTCTCCTACTAATTGGCAATTTAGAGGTGACAAAAAGTTGGTGCTGGTGTTCCATCACCTCTTTCACCAGTATTTCCTGCTCCTCTGCACTGAACTGACACTTCCTTTTCTTCTTCTCCCTCTCCTGGGTCTTGTGTGGGTCCTCCTGGCTGGTTTCTGGTCGGTTGTCATCTTCCTGGGGTCTCTCAAAGCTTCTGGGATCCAATTTGGCTCTCCTTTGCACATCTTGCTGTGTTTGTGCCGCTTTTTGATGCAATTGCGTCAAAAAAGGCACGTATTTAGTTTGCGATATCGTAAACCGGATCAAAGTCATTTTTGCCGCGTCAACGTCGTTTTTCCTTACGATGTGATACATTGGTTTTAGTCAAAAAAATGACTCACACCAGTGGTTTGTGCCGCCGAGCGTTGGCGCAGTTTTGCATCAAAAAGTAAACATATGGGCGTGAGTATTGTCTTTACTTGTGTATAAGTACTGTGTAACTCTAAATGGTATTTCATGAGCTTTGCATGTCTCCCAGTTCAGCCTAAGCTGCTCTGCTATAGCTACCTCTATCAGCCTAAGCTGCTAGAACACTACTATTTCACTAATAAGGGATAACCGGACCTGGTATGAGGTGTAAGTACCCAAGGTACCCACTACAAACCAGGCCAGCCTCCTACAAGGCCCCAGACACACATCAGGGGGTCGGAGACTGCATTGTGTGAGGGCAGGCACAGCCCTTTCAGGTGTGAGTGACAACTCCTACCCTCCCTTCTAGCACAGATGTCTCATCAGGATATACAGGCTACACCCCAGCTCCCTTTGTGTCACTGTCTAGAGAGAGAGGTGCAAAAAGCCCAAATGTCAAACTGACCCAGACAGGGAATGCACAAACAGGCAGAATCACAGAATGGTTTAAGCAAGAAAATGCTCACTTTCTAAAAGTGGCATTTTCAAACACACAATCTTAAAATCAACTTTACTAAAAGACGTATTTTTTAATTGTGAGCTAAGAGACCCAAAACTCCAAATGTCTATCTGCTCCCAAAGGGAATCTACACTTTAATCATATTTAAAGGTAGCCCCCATGTTAACCTTTTGAGAGGGATAAGTCTTGCAACAGTCAAAACTGAATTTAGCAGTATTTCACTGTTAGGACATATAAAACACATGAGTATATGCCCTACCTTAACACACACTTCACCCTGCTCATGGGGCTACCTAGGGCATACCTTAGGGGTGTCTTACATGTAAGAAAAGGGAAGGTTTAGGCCTGGCAAGTGGGTACACTTGCCAAGTCGAATTGGCAGTTTAAAACTGCACCCACAGACACTGCAGTGGCAGGTCTGAGACATGATTACAGGGCTACTAATGTGGATGGCACAACTAGTGCTGCAGGTCCACTAGTAGCGTTTGATTAACAGGCCCTGGACACCTCTAGTGCACTTTACTAGGGACTTACTGGTAAATCAAATATGCCAATCATGGATAAACCAATCAACAATACAATTTACACAAAGAGCATTGGTAAAGTACTCAGAGTTCAAAAGCCAACAACAGGTCTGAAAAAATAGGAGGCAAAAAGATTGGGGATGAACCTGCAAAAAGAGCCGTTTCCAACAGATTCCAATTAGGATAAAGTGAGATTATTATTAAATATAAGAATCGCCAAATGCAATTTGAAGGAACACGAAAGTGAATTATGGCCCTCATTACAACCCTGGGGGTCGGTGATAAATCGGCAGTAACACCGCCAACAAGCTGGCGGTAAACAAAATGGAATTATGATCACGGCGGTAACCACCCACACAGAAAGCCACTTTAACACACCGACCGCCATGGCACTAGCAGCAAGCACCCTGGCGGTAACCGCCAACAGCCAGGTAGAAGACAATGTACCACCCACCGTATTACAACAGGCCTATCCACCACCTTTTCCAGGCCTGTACCAACGACATCAAAAGCACGGTGGAAACAGAACACAGAAGGCAAAGGGCTCACCTCTGGACACTCAGGGAACAACCGCAATGCCATGGAACCTGAACTGCAGGTGTTCCCCATGCTGGTCTACCTCCTCCTACACCATGAATAACAACTCCGGAGAAGACGACCATGGTGAGTACTGCCACCTAGCACACAAGGGAGGGGGAGGAAAAAGAAAGTTACACACACATGCAACAGGCAACACCCCTACCCTCTCCCCTAACACCATACACACAAACAGATGCAACAACATTACACATCCACCCCGTACCCCTCAGTAATAATGCAAGGACAAAAGGAAGTGATTTAAGTGGGTGTAATAAGATAAAATACTAGAAATACGTCTTCAAAAATCAAAACAGTATTGACATATATACAAATGGAGGGACACTGCCCAGTTCACAATGTCCGTGGTCCACAAGGCCACATCACATAGGCCAAGGCCCCACTTGACTCCTGCATCAACACGTTGAGAACACTGCAGGGGCATTAGGCAAAAATACACAGGCACCTCAGGGGACAGGGAACAGGGGGCACCTCAGCCGGAAGATGGTACAACACCACTCGTCCTGGAGGGGGCAACATGCCCTGTGCGATGTCCTGGGGAGTGCAAAGCCACAGTCTCTCTAGTGGGTGGTTTGCCCACTGCTTGGTCCTGGGGAGTTGAAAGCCGCAGTCTTTCAAGTGGGTGGTTTGCCCACCGGCTGGTCCTGGGGAGTGCAAGGCCTCAGTCTCTCAAGTGGGTGGTTGCCCACTGCTTGGTCCTGGGGAGTGCAAGGCCACAGTCTCTCTAGTGGGTGGTTTGCCCACATGCTTGGTCCTGGGGAGTGCAAGGCCACAGTCTCTCAAGTGGGTGTTTTGCAAACTGATTGGTCCTGGGGAGTGCAAGGCCACAGTCTCTCAAGTTGGTTGTTTTGCCCACTGCTTGGTCTTGGGAAGTGCAAACCACAGTCTTCAAGTGTGTGGTTTGCCCACTGCTTGGTCCTGGGGAGTGCAAGGCCATAGTCTCTCAAGTGGGTGGTTTGCCCACTGCTTGGTCATGGGGAGTGCAAGGCCACAGTCTCTCAAGTGGATGGGATCTTCCATTGGTTCTGGAGGGGCTTTGTGCCCAGTGTGCTTAATCCTGGCAAGGAGGGGGTGAGTGGATACCTTCTTCCACTAGACCTAGAGGGGGCTTTGTGCCCAGTGTGCTTCATCCTGGCAAGGAGGGGATGAGTGGATGCCTTCTTCAAATTGGTTCTGGATCGGGCTTTGTGCCCAGTGTGCTTCATCTTGGCAAGGAGGGGGTGAGTAGATTCTTTCTTCACTGGTTCTGGTGGGGGATTTTTGCCCTGTGATGCAGATCTTGGGGAGTGCAAGGTCACAGACTCGCACCTCGGTGTCAGACGCACACGATTTGCAGGGGTTAGGATGCATTACAGTCCATGGAGGCAGGACTACACAATGCCTATTGGCGGCGACGGCTGCTCAGTGATGGCAGTGGTAGTGCTGGTGTCGGGGCTGGCAATGGTGGGGGAGGCTCCAGCCCTTCCCCTGCAGCCTCGGATGGCTGCCCACTGGGGCTGCTGCTGCTGGTAGGGGTGCTGGTGGCAGTGCTGATGTCGGTGATACCAGTGGTGGTGGGAGGCCCCAGCCCTTCCTCTGCAGCCTCGGACAGCTGCCCACTGGAGCTGCTGCTATTGCTGGCAGCGGTGCTGCTGGCGGTGCAGGAGGCAGTGGTGGTGGTGTGCTGGTGTCAGGGATGCCAGTGGTGGGGGGAGGCTCCAGCCCTTCCCATGCAGCCTCGGATGGCTGAACCGCCATGGTTGGTGGTGGGAGCTAAGAATCAGTCCCAGCACCAGGTCTCCTGTCCTTCCTACCTGCAGGTGCAGGCCCTTTGCCCTTCCCCTTGTAATCTGGTAGTGCCTCCTTGCATTTGCCCTTGCCATCTGGTGGTGCCTCCTTGCCCTTTCCCTTGTAAGCTGGTGGTGCATCCTTGCCCTTCACCTTGGCAGCTAGTGTAGCCACACTGCCAGAACTGATGAGTGTTTCCTTGGAGCCACTCACACCTGCAGTACCTGCCGATACTACTGTGGCTGTGGACTGGGTGGCTGAGGTGCTCGCCTGGGTTCTGACCACCCTGGCCCGATGTGAAGGATGTGGTGGAGGCGTAGGGAAGAGGTCAACGGCGGAGAGGAAAAGCTTCTTAGGGACACTGGGGTGAGAGGTGGGTGAAGGTTTGGGAGTGGAGGAAGAGGGAGTGGTTGTTGGAGGTGTCTGTCTGCTGCGTTTGGGTGCAGGTGCATAGGCTGGATGCTGTTGTGAGGTGGATGGCTGTTGGGTGTCTGAGTGCTTGCGTTTGAGTACTTTGGGAGGAGGGGCGCAGACTCAGTGGGAGAGAACACAGGGGACGTGTGCATGGATGTGGGGGTGGTGACTACCAGTGAGGGGTGTGTAGTGATAGGCATGAAGGTGATGGAGGCAGTGGATGTGGATGTAGTGCATGCAGGTGTGAGTGGAGATGCTACCGGGAGGGAGGTGGATGACGAGGAGGAGGGGGACACAGTGGAGGCAGTGGATGTCGGTGTGTCTGCATCTGGATGGTGTTTGTGTGAGTGCCTGTGGGATGATGTGTGGTGCTTGTGTTTGCCTGAGCCACTCCTGTGTGTTGTCTTGGGTGCATGCTGGTCTGAATGTATGCTTGGGATAGGTTACGGTTGAGGGGAATGGGACTGGGCAGAGGAAGTTGGAGGGGGGAGGCTAGAGACAGGAACAATGGCTGCCATCAGGGAGGAGGCCAGAGCCTGGATTGACCTCCTTTAGGCTGTCATGCAAGAGTGAATGCCCTCCAGGAATGCATTTGTTTGTTGCAAATGAGTTGCCAGCCCCTGGATGGCATTCCCTATGGTTGACTGCCCAACAGAGATGGATCGCAGGAGGTCAATGGGCTCCTCACTCAGGGCAGCTGGGCTAACTGGGGCTGGGCCTGAGGTGCCTGGGGCGAAGGAGATGCCCGCACTCCTGGGTGAGCAGGCACAGGAAACTCACTGAGGGGCTGCTGGGAGGGCAGTGCTGGTAAGGGGGGTGTCGGCTGTACCTGTAGTTGGGGTGGCCACAGAGGTGTCTGCCACCACTAGGGAGCTTCCATCGGAGGAGGTATCACTGTCCGAACTGTCCCTTCCTGTCTCCGCTGTGGTGCTCCCCTCTCCCTCTGTCCCACTGGCACCCTCACAGTCGGTGGATTCGGATGGCCTCATGGGCCCTGTGGGATGCAGCTCCCTCCGTCACCTGTTCATCTGCTCCTCTGCCAGATGATGCTAATGCACATAAGGACAGGGTGAGAAAAAAAAAAAGGGGGGAAGAGACAGAGGATACACTTGGTCACTGGATGCAACAACACCACCCTACACCACACACACACACAGGGAACCTCCCTACGCACTAGGCAATGCACTACCAGTTACAATGCTAGTCACCAAGCCATGGACAGGAATACCTGACGCAAATTGCAGCATTCCTGAGACCCACAGAGCCCTGCCCAGTAGTGGATGACCACTAGCTTGGTTGAAGGTGGAGTTCATCAGCCCCTGCCCAACATGGAACCTGCCCTGCAATGTCCGGCCTGGCCTAGGGGCACCAACAGGCCCACATCCCCCACCGAAAAAACCACTCCACCATGCTCAAGTAGTAGAATGTGAAACTATACTCATCCACTTGTGGCTGCTGTGACGCCTTCAAGCACCCATCCAGCTCCGGATAGGCCACCTCCAATATGCAGAACATCGGGGAATCAGAGTTCGACGGGCACCCCTTCCTCGTTGGGAGGCCATCCCCAGCTGGGCCTACACCATCTTCCTTGCCCAGCATCTAAGGTCCTCCCACCGTTTGCGACAGTGGGTGCTCCGCCTGCCGTAGACCCCCAACGTCTGCACATCCTTGCCGATGGCACGCCATATACCCTTTTTATGATGGGCGATGACCTGCAGAGAAATAAACATAGAAAAAAGGTATCAGTCATACCGTCCAGCCTTTTACACTTATGCCCCATCATATCTCTCCCATCCCCTTACACACATGCATTGCCCACCATACATGCAGCACGCTGCCCAGGACCCCTCAAGCACCCCCCCTTTACATGAGGCCCTCACACACACCACTCCATGCATTCATGCCCCATGCATCGTGCTCGCAGTGTACTCACCTGTTGTTCTGGAGGCCCATGCAGCATTTGGTACTGGGGTAGGACCTTAGCCATCAGTCTCTCCATCTCCACCGCGGTGAAGGCAGGGGACCTTTCCCCAGTGACATGAGCCATGGTTGATTCCAGACACAGGTCATAGCAGCACTTGCAGTGTAGGTCCTCTCCTGTTGAAGGTCAGGTAGCAAGCGAGTGTAGAGATAAAGAATGGTGGTCACGTCCACGGCGGTGCGTACCGTCACCGCCGGCGTACATCACCATTGGCCACTGTAACCCATAGGGTCCAATACAAACCAATGAGGAGTTGCACGGCGGTACTCGACCGCCTCCCGCAATGGCGCACAACGTCAGCAGCATTACCTCATTTCCACCTGTCCATCCACACAGGACAGGGGGACACCATTTCAGGGGGGTGCCGGCCATGGCACCTAACTGCGTCACAGCACACATAGCCACCATTTGGGCCTATACAACAACACACTGTTTCAGTCACAACATGCAATGCACTGTATATTTTGGAAATGTTGAATACTAACAAGATGCTCATCGTTTTGCCCCCTAGATTGCAATTGCTGTAGATGAATAGGAGATGGAGACATCTCCCCGTGTACAGGCCCCTGGTGGACTTAGCAATAATGGAGGACAGGCACATTATTTTCACCTACAGACTTGACAGGGCCACAATCCAGGAGCTCTGTGCCCAATTGGAGCCAGACCTCATCTCTGCTATGCGTCACCCCACTGGGATCCCCCCTCTTGTGCAAGTGCTATCTGTGCTCCATGTCTTGGCAACTGGTTCTTTCCAAGTGACAGTGGGCTTGGCAGCAGGAATGTCACAGCCAATGTTCTCAATATTGCTAACAAGAGTGTTGTCGGCCCTGATGAAACACATGCACAGCTACATTATTTTCCCCCTGGTAGAGGATTTGGCCACAGTGAAAGCTGGCTTCTATGCAATGGGACATATCCCCAACATCATTGGGCCAATTGATGGTACACATATAGCATTTCCCCCCCCCCAGAGAAATGAACAGGTGTTCAGAAATTGAAAGAGCTTTCACTCAATGAATGTGCAGATAGTGTGCCTGGAAGACCAGTACATCTCCCATGTCAATGCAAAGTATCCTGGCTCTGTGCATGATGCCTTCATCCTGAGGAATAGCAGCATCCCATATGTGATGGCCCAGGCACTGGCTGTGGCTAATAGGTGAGCCCATGGTCCCCACCCAGTGTATGTTATTATATGGTTGTGGGGTTGGCCCTAAGGGTTATTGTCTGGCTAGCGTGTATCCCTCAATATTTGCAGGTGATTCTGGTTACCCCAACCTCTCACGGCTACTGACCCCAGTGAGGAATCCCAGGACAAGGGCAGAGTAATGTTATGATGAGGTACATGGGTGAACAAGAAGAATTATAGAGCGAACATTCGGCCTCCTGAAGGCCAGGTTTCGTTGCCTCCATCTAACAGGTGGATCCCTGTGCTACTCACCCAAGAATGTGTGCCAGATCATCGTGGCATGGTGCATGTTGCACAACCTTGCCTTATGTCGCCAGGTGCCTTTTCTGCAGGAGGATGAGTCTGGAGATGGGCATGTGGCAGCGGTGGAGCCTATGGAAAGTGATGAAGAGGACGTAGAGGATGTGGACAATATAACATCAATCATACAACAGTACTTCCAGTCACACACAGGTAAGACACTGTAACTGCACCTTCCATTGACAGTTTTTTATTGGATATTGTCACTGGCAGGCTGATATTCCCACTACTATGGCCACTTACTGTACCCTTTGACATGTCTATTTTCAGATATATGGTCCCCACTCTGGCTCCTGGTGTACTGTCTGCAGCAAGCTACAGGTCATTGTAGGAAAGTACCATCTTGCCTGCATGTTACCCCCATTTTTACTTGTATGTATGTTTGTTTTGGCCAGTGTCACTGGGATCCTGCTAGCCAGGACCCCAGTGCTCATAAAGCGTGCCCTGTAAGTGTTCCCTGTGTGGTGTCTAACTGTATCACTGAGGCTCTGCTAACCAGAACCTCAGTGTTTATACTCTCTCTGCTTTTACATTTTTTACTGCAGGCTGGTGACTAATTTTACCAATTCTGATTGGCACACTTTAACACCCTTATAATTCCCTAGTATATGGTACCTAGGTACCCAGGACATTGTGGTTCCAGGAGATCCCTATGAGCTGCAGCATTTCTTTTGCCACCCATAGGGAGCTCAGACAATTCTTACACAGGACTGCCACTGCAGCTTGAGTGAAATAACATCCACGTTATTTCACAGCCATTTTACACTGCACTTAAGTAACTTATAAGTCACCTATATGTCTAATCCTCACTTAGTGAAAGTTAGGTGCAAAGTTACTTATTGTGAGGGCACCCTGGCACTAGCCAAGGTGCCCCCACATTTTTCAGGGCAATTTCCCCGGAATTTGTGAGTGCGGGGACACCATTACACGCGTGAACTACATATAGGTTAATACCTATATGTAGCTTCACCATGGGAACTCCGAACATGGCCATGTAACATGTCTAGGATCATGGAATTGTCCACCCAATACCATTCTGGTATTGGGGGGACAATTCCATGAACACCCGGGGCTGCAGCATAGAGCCCGGGTACTGCCAAGCTAACTCCCTGGGGGTTTCTCTGCAGCTACAGCTGCTGCCAACCCTCAGACAGGTTTCTGCCCCCCTGGGACCTGGGCAGCCCAGTCCCAGGAAGGCAGAACAAAGGATTTCCTCTGAGAGAGGGTGTTAAGGGCCTGAGAGGAGTAGCCTCTCCTGGCCTCTGGAAATGCTTTGAAGTGCCCTCCTTGCATAAGCCAGTCTACACCGGTTCAGGGATCCCCCAGCCCTGCTCTGGCGTGAAACTGGACAAAGGAAAGGGGAGTGACCACTCCCCTGACCAGCACCTCCAATGTGTCCCAGATCTCTGCCATCTCGGATGCAGAGGTTTGTGGGCACAATGGAGACCTCTGAGTGGCCAGTGCCAGCAGGTGACGTCAGAGACCCCTCCTGATAGGTGCTTACCTTTCTCTGTAGCCAATCCTCCTATGGGGGCTATTTAGGGTCTCTCCTGTGGGTTTCTCATCAAATAACGAATGCAAGAGCTCACCAGAGTTCCTCTGCACTTCCCTCTTCGACTTCTGCCAAGGATCGACCGCTGACTGCTCCAGGACGCCTGCAAAACGGCAACAAAGTAGCAAGAAGACTACCAGCAACATTGTAGTGCCTCATTCTGCCGGCTTTCTTGACTGTTTCCTGGTGGTGCATGCTCTGAGGCTGTCTGCCTTCACCCTGCACTGGAAGCCAAGAACAAATCTCCTGGGGGTCGACAGAATCTTCCCCCTGCCAATACAGGCACCAAACTTCTGCATCACCGGTCCTCTGGGTCCCCTCTCATCTTGACGAGCATGGTCCCTGGAACACAGGAGCTGGATCCAAGTGTCCCCGACAGTCCATTGGCCCTTCTGTCCAAATTTGGTGGAGGTAAGTCCTTGCCTCCCCACACCAGACAGTAATCCTCTGTATCGCCTGAACTGCAGCTGCTAGGGCTTCTGGGCAGTTTTGCAAGACTTCCTTTGTGCACATCCTAGCCCAGGTCCCCAGCACTCTGCCCTGCATTGCCCAACTTGCTGAGTTGGACTCCGACCTCGTGGGACCCTCTTTTGTTGTGCCAAGACAACTGCCGGGCTAAGATCTTCTGAATGTCTTCTGTGGGTGTGGTCTGCTTCTGTGTGAGCTCTCTGTGTTGCTGAGCACCCCCTCTGTCTCCTCCTCCAAGGGGCAACCTCCTGGTCCTTCCTGTGAACTGGCAGCACCCAAAATCTTCAACTGTGAATCTTGCAGCTAGCAAGGCTTGTTTGCAGTCTTTCTGCATGAAAATAACTCTGCATCCTCCAGCACACCGTGGGACATCTTCTGACCAAAGGAGAAGTTCCTGGCACCTTCCGTTGTTGCAGAATCTTTGGCTTCTTCCACCCAGAGGCAGCCCTTTTGTACCTTCATCTGGGGTTTAGTGGGCTCCTGCCCCCCTGGACACTTGTGTGACTCTTGGACTTGGTCCTCTTCCTTTACAGGTCCTCAGGTCCAGGAATCCGTCTTCAGTGCTTTGCAGTCAGTTGTTGTCTTTGCAGAATCCCCTAACTTGACTTTACTGTCTTTCTGGGGTGGTAAGGTAACTTTACTCCTACTTTTCAGGGTCTTGGGGTTTTGGTATCTTGGACACCCTTAGTGCTTTCTTACACCCCCAGCGACCCTCTACACACTATACTAGGCCTGGGGTCAATTTGTGGTTCGCATTCCACTTTTGGAGTATATGGTTTGTGTTGCCCCAAGGCCTATTGTCTCCTATTGCATTCTATTGTGTTCTACAGTGTTTGCACTACTTTTCTAAGTATTTTACTTACCTGATTTTGGTTTGTGTGTATATTTGGAGTATTTTACTTATCTCCTAAGGGAGTATGGGGGTCATTCTAACCCTGGCGGTCCGCGACCGCCAGGGCTAAAATGACAGAAGCACCGCCAACAGGCTGGCGGTGCTTCCCTGCCCATTCCGACCGCGGCTGTAAAGCCGCGGTTGGAAAACCGGGTCCGGCTCCATGGGGATTCCGAACCCCTTCCTGCCAGCCTGTTTCTGGCGGGTTTCACCGCCAGAAACAGGATGGCGGGAACGGGTGTCCTGGGGCCCCTGGGGGCCCCTGCACTGCCCATGCCACTGGCATGGGCAGTGCAGGGGCCCCCTAACAGGGCCCCAGTATGCTATTCACTGTCTGCTTAGCAGACAGTGAATAGCGCGACCGGTGCTTCTGCACCCGTCGCACACCTGCAACACCGCCGGCTCGATTCGGAGCCGGCTTCTGTGTTGCAGGCCCTTTCCCGCTGGGCCGGCGGGCGCTCCCTTGGCGGGAGCCCGCCGGCCCAGCGGGAAAGTCGAAATGGCCCCCGCGGTCTTTTGACCGCGGAGTGGCCAATTGGCGGTTCCCGCTTGGCGGGCGGCAACCGCCGCCCGCCAAGCTTGGAATGAGGGCCTATATCCTCTGAGATACTTTTGGCATATTATCACTAAAATAAAGTACCTTTATTTTTAGTAACTCTGGGTATTGTGTTTCTTGTGATGTAGTGCTAAGTGATATAAGTGGTATAATAGGAGCTTTGTATGTCTCCTAGTTCATCCTAAGCTGCTCTGCTATAGCTACCTCTATCAGCCTAAGCTGCTAGAACACTACTAATCTACTACTAAGGGATCACCAGACCTGGCACAAGGCGTAATTACCACCAGGTACCCACTATAAGCCAGGCCAGCCTCCTACAGTCATACCTATTTATACATTACTGTACAGTTGAATTGCAATGTTTACAGATTGTTAAACAAATACATAGTTCAACCAATTGACAGACTCAATACTTGCATTTTTTACAAGGGTGTTTATTTATGTGCTAATCAGTGGATGGGGTATTGCTATAGACTGGGGTGGTGGTGGAGGAGAGTCCAGGTAAAAGTTCCAGTCTATTTGTACCACAGATGCACTGTCCAAGGGGGCATAGGAAGTGGAGCAATGGCAGTTCAAGGTAGACAGGGTGACATAGTGGGACACAAGGCTGACGATCAGGAGCGTGTTATTTCCTGGCAGGGTCTTGGCAATAGTCTCTGGCTTATGCCCTGATCGCAGGGACCATTTGCGTGGTGGTTCTCCTTCTGCAGGGGGAGGGGTGCTGGTGGCCTGTTGGTCCTGTGGTGGGGCTTTCTGTCCACTAGCGGCAGCGGATGTGGAGGTCTGTTCATCAGTGTGGCTAATGTCACGGGCCCGGTGGTGTGCCACTGCCTCCCTCATGGTGTTGGCCATGTCTGCCAACACCCCTGCAATGGTGACCAGGGTGGTGTGGATGTCCCTCAGGTCCTCCATGATCCCCAGGTACTGTCCCTCCTGAAGCCGCTGGGTCTCCTGGGAATGTTGGTGTGCTCCCAGGACGTTGGTGAGTGCCTTGTGGAGAGTCAGTTCCCTGTGCCTGTCCTCCCCCTGCCGCACAGCAGTTCTCACAACTTCCCTGTTGTCCTGTGCATCTGTCCCCTGAACCATGTGCCCACTGCCATTGACCCCAGGTCCCTGATCGTCCTGTGTTTGTGGGGTTGCCTGGGGGCCCTGTAGTGGTGGACACACTGCTGATTGACGTGTGCTGGGGACAGAGGTATGGGCCCGCTGGGTGGATGCTGTGCAGGTGTTTCCTGAGGGGGAAGGCTCTGTGGTGGTATGGGACTGTGTCTGGGTAACCGACTGTCCGGAGGTCACTGATGGGCCAGGTTGGTCATCCTGATCTAGCCGTGCATAGCTGCTGTGATCACTGTGGGACACTTCTGTGGTGGGACTGGATGTTGCTGGCACCTCTTCCCTGTGAAGTTGTGTGGGGGACCTGTGGGGATGTAAATGCAGTGTTATTGCTTCTGCGTGTGACATCTTGTGCATGGGTGTGTTGCCCTGTATGGTTGTCATTGCCCTGGCAGCTTAGGCTTATGTGAGTGGTGATTTGGTTGGATAGGTGATTGTCTCATGTGTGCATGCTTTGGTGATTGGTGTCCATGCAGTTCTGTGATGGGTGTCCATGCATTGATGTTGCATGCAGGGCTTGGTTGTGGGAGGGGTGGGTTGTGTTGGTAGGGTGTATGTGAGGTGGTTGAGTGATGGGGAGGGGGTGGGGATAGGGGTGGAGGTATGTGATGTCATGCAGGTAGGGGGGGTGATAGTAATAGAGATTTTACTTACCAGAGTCCAGTCATCCTGCTACTCTGCCCAGGCCCTCAGGATGCAGTATTGCCAAGACTTGCTCCTCCCATGTTGTTAGTTGTGGGGGAGGAGGTAGGGGTCCACCTCCAGTCCTCTGTACTGCTATCTGGTGTCTTGCTTCCATGCAACGCACCTTCCCCTGTAGGTCGTTCCACCTCTTCCTGATGTCATCCCTTGTTCTGGGGTTCTGTCTCACGGTGTTGACCCTGTCCATGATTCTCCACCATAGCTCCATCTTCCTAGCAATGGATGTCTGCCACACCTGTGATCCAAATAGCTTTGGCTCTACCCGGATGATTTCCTCCATCATGAAACTTAGCTCCTCCTCTGAGAACCTGGGGTGTCTTTGTGGTGGCATGGGTGTAGTGTGAGTGGTGTGTGTGAGGGTGTGTGGAGTAATGTGTTGGGGTGTGTGCTGTGAGGTGCGTGGATGGTGTATGGGTGATGGTGTTCTGTGGCTCTGGTTCTGTGGGTGCTCTTGGTGTTTCTCTCCCTCAGTTATCAATTTTCTTGAGTTGTAAAGGGTTGTGGATAATGTGTGTGTTTTATAGGGGTGTGGGTGTGGTGTGTGTATTTGTGTCAGGTGTGTGTAGTTTGAATTGTCCAATATGGTGTAGTTTTGGTAGGTTGTGTGTATTTTGAACCCGGCGGTATGTAGCGCCAATGGTTTACCGCCATTGAATGTCCGCCGTGGTGGTTCGTGGATCATAATGTGAAGGGCATAGTTCTGTTAGCGTAACGGTGTGGGTTTTGGTACCGCCAGTTCATCACCGACCTTTGGGCTGGCTGACTTATGTGTGTGTCTGTATAGTGACGGATTGCTATGTGTGTGTCATAATATGGGTAGCGTTAAACCGCTGGGACGGTGGTATGTTTGCGGCATGGTGGTAAGCCAATGTCATAATAAGGCCCTATATTATTTTTAGAAGATCAAAAATTAAAATATAAATAATTGAGGCTCAGGAATCTGTCCCTTTGTAAGAAATGTCATTAAAATTAACATAATAATTATTAATTATTGAATGGACTTAAATAAAAAAAAAATCAATGCAGTTTATTAAAAAATGAAGTAAAAATACATTCCTAAAATTATGTTGACAAAATAATTGTGGCGCTAGGACCTAAAGGGAGTGTACATTAAAGTACAGTGAAACGTTCTTCTGAGGAAACTACACAAATCTTTAGTAATGTAGTTTATCATAATTTTTCTTTTTTATCCATGGTTTGAATATGCTGATAATATACACACTAACAAACTGATAAAATATTTTGAATTGTTAAACATGACCCTTATTTTACTAAATCAATCAACCGTCCCTGTACCTGTACCTTCATTAATGCACCTAGAAGCATGACCATCACCTATCATCTAAATTAATTCATATTTAAAATAACATACTAACTAAAACTCACATAATAACACTCCTGAGTAGGAAAATGATTCACAAATGTAACAAAAGTCACTAAATTAACCTGTGCTCAACCCTCTGGTCGCTTGGCACAATGGCAGTTAGGCTTAACTTAGAGGGAAGGTGTATTTATGCAGCACTCCAACAGCAATAAAGAAAAAACCTAACACAAGACAAATCCCATACCAATTTAGAAAAAAATTGAAAACTTTAGTAAACCAAAAGACAACAAAAGAAACAAAAATGTCATCAGTAGACCTAGAGTTATGAATGTTTTGAAATTTCAGGTAAAACAGTGCATTGGAGAGGGTCAAAGTCACAAGTTCAGGCCAACCACTATAGGGTGTGGAAAAGATACAGAGATAAAGTACATCCTTCTGAAGAGTTTACCACCTCAAAGTCCAAATCCACACAAGGAACTTCTGGTGGAATTCACTTTGTACTTTGGCAGTTGATGTGGACGGTCATTGTTTGCTGCAAAGAACAGGTTGTTGTTAGAACTTTGCATTGGCAAGTGACATAGGGGGTCATTACAACATCGGCGGTAAAAGCCGCTTACCGCCGTGCAGAAGACCGCCAATACACAGCCGCGGCTGCGGAATTCCGCCACAGCTATTATGACCCACATCTCGGAATCCGCCGAAATTCAGACACCCACACAACTCCGCCACACCAAAGGTCAGTGATAAACTGCCGAAAACAAATCCTCCACCGTCACGCCAACAGAAACACGCCCATGCTATTATGACACACAAATCCACTCGGCGGTCTTCCAACCGCGGTATTCCATTGGCGGTACACACCGCCGCGCTCAAAATACACACACATCTCCAAAACACCGCCACATTGGACAATTCAAAATACACACACCTGATACACATACAAACAACACTCCCACACACCCAACACAATATAAAACACACACCCACATCACCCACAAACCCCTACGACCAAAAAATAGAGATGAAGGCGACTGAGAGAGCACAGCAATAGACAACCCCACCACACAGAGGCACACAACACCATCACCCACACAACATCCACACACAAAACACCACACATCACTATACATCACCAAACTCATCACCACATACACCACCCCACACATCACCTACACCACTACATGGCACGCCAAAGACACCCCAGGTTTTCAGAGGAGGAGCTCAGGGTTATGGTGGAGGAAATCGTACGGGTAGAGTCACAGCTATTTGGATCACAGGTGCAGCACACGTCTATAGCTAGGAAGATGGAGCTATGGCGGAGAATCATCAACAGGGTCAACGCAGTGGGACAGCACCCAAGAAATCGGGAGGACATCAGGAAGAGGTGGAACGATCTACTGGGGAAGGTGCATTCCGTGGTCTCCAGGCACAACATCGCGATTCAGCAGACTGGCGGCGGACCCCCTCCTCCTCCCCCACAACTAACAACATGGTAGGAGCAGGTCTTCACCATTATGCATCCAGAGGGCCTCGGAGGAGTCGGTGGAGGAATGGACACTGGTAAGTGTAATCTTAACTATCATATCCCCCACCCTACCTGCATGCTATCAAAAACCCCCACACTCACCCCCTCCCCATCACTCCAACTCCTCACTAATGTACTAATAACACAAACCACACATCCCAACACCAAGCCCTGCAAGACACAGCAAAGCATGGACACCCATCACTAAAGCATGCCCACTGCACATACCCATAACAACCCCTAACCATCATCACACAAGCCCCCACACAGGAAAGCTAGCACTGGGGTACACGCTCACCCACCCATTGCACACCATGACACACACACATGCAATAATCATGCTTTTATACCCCTGCAGGACCACTACCTAACGTCACCAGATAGGAGGGTCCAGACATCTCTACCCCACCCACAGAAGAGGCCCACAGTGATGACAGCAGCTCTGGCCAACTGGAACAAGATGACCAGCCCGGACCATCGTGGGCCTCGGGACAGTCGGTTCCCCTCGCACAGGCACAGCCCAACACTGACCTTCCACCCTCTGGTAACACCAGCACAGCACCCACCCAGCGGGCCCATACCTCCATTCCCAGGACACGTCAATCAGCTGTGTGTCCACCACTACAGGGAACCCAGGATAACCCACCACCCCAACAACAACAGGGACCTGGGGGCAGTGGGCACACGGTCCAGGGGACGGAGGCACAGGAACACAGGGGAACTGGGAGGGCTGCTGTGCGACAGGGGGCGTACAGGCCAAGGGAACCCACTCTCCACGAGGCCCTCTCCTCCATCATGGGAGCATACCACCACTCCCAGGAGACAATGGCGATGGTCCTGGCCACGTTTCAGGAGACCCAGCGCATGTAGGACAAACTGTATTTGGGCTTCAGGGAGGAGCTCAGAACCATCAGCTCCACCCTGGGCACCATAGTAGGGGTGCTGAAGGATATACAGAAGACCATGAGGGACACCGTGGCACTCCAAGGGGCCCCTGACACTAGCCTGGACGATGAACTGCCCACCACCTCCGCCGGCGCTAGTGGACAGGACGCCCCGCCACAGGACCACCACACCAGCACCCCACCCCCTGCAGACGGAGAACCACCCCGCAAGCGGTCCCTGAGATCCAGGAACAGGACAGAGCAAGATGGCAAGACCCCCACCAGGAAATGAGACCACCCTGATTGTTATCCCACTGTCCCACTTTGTGACCCTGTCCAGATTGGAACTGTTCCAGCTCCACTTCCTATGCCCATATGGGCAGTGCACCTGTGAGACTAATAGACTGGACTCTGCCATGGACATTCCTCCACCATCACACATCACCATTTAGCCACCACCTCCAATAATTAGCCCTTCAATAAACACCCTTGAACCACAAAACAATCTGGAGTCAGTCTGTGATTTATAAAATGTGTATTAGCTATGACAATGACAAAATCAGTTAGAAAATGTAATGTCAACATACCTATGTCACACATCACAAGCCAATAAAGGATGCAAGCAGATGACACACGTTGGTAACCACACCTGTGAAACCATAATGGAAATGTACCACTCAGTTAGCATATACTGCTTCAAATTGACAGGCAGGATAGAGGTAGAAGTGTGAAAGTAAATGTAATAGTAAAACATTTGTTCTCACCTGTGTGTCACTGGAAATATTGCTGCATGACAGAGTCCCTGTTATCAATGTCTTCTTCCTCTGCTTCCTCCTCATCACTGTCCACAGGCTCCACAGCTGCCACAACACCGTCATCTGGACCATCCTCCTGCAGAAAAGGCACCTGGCGTCGCAAAGTAAGATTGTGAAGCATAGAGCAGGCGATGATGATCTGGCACATCTTCTTTGGTGAGTAGAATAGGGAACCACCTGTCATATGGAGGCACCTGAACCTGGCCTTCAGGAGGCCGAAGGTGCGTTCGATCACCCTCCTAGTCCGCCCATTTGCCTCATTGTAGCGTTCCTCTGCCCTGGTCCTGGGATTCCTCCCTGGGGTCAATAGCCATGACAGTTTGGGGTAACCAGAGTCCCCTAATAGCCACACACGGTGCCTCTGGAGTTGACGCATCACATAGGGGATGCTGCTGTTCCGCAGGATGTAGGCATCATGCACTGAGCCAGGGAACATAGCATTTACCTGCGAGATGTACTGGTCTGCCAAACATACCATCTGTACATTCATCGAATGATAACTCTTCCGGTTCCTGTACACCTGTTCACTCCTGTTGGGGGGGACGAAAGCCACATGGGTCCCATCAATGGCACCTATGATGTTAGGGATATGTCCCAGGGCATAGAAGTCACCTTTAACTGTAGCCAAATCCTCCACCTGAGGGAAAATCCTGTAGCTCCTCGCGCGTTTCACCAGGGCAGACAACACTCTGGACAACACGTTGGAAAACATAGGCTGGGACATCCCTGATGCCATGGCCACTGTTGTTTGAAATGACCCACTTGCAAGGAAATGGAGTACTGACAGCACCTGCACTTGAGGGGGGATTCCTGTGGGATGGCAGATTGGTGATATCAGATCTTGTTCCAACTGGGTACACAGTTCCTGGATTGTGGCACGGTCAAACCTGTAGGTGATGATTAAATGTCGCTCCTTCATTGTCAACATGTCCACCAGTGGTCGGTACACTGTAGGATTCCGCCATCTCCTCACATGTCCCAGCTGACGGTGCCTAGGAAGGACAACAGTGACCACAGAGTCAAGCAACTCAGAGGTATGTACCCACAGCTACACAGTACACGAAACATAATCCAAAAAGTTGTCTGTAAGTGTGTTGAGTCCAGGCCTAGGTATGTGTGACGCAGTTGTAAATGAAGCCATGTGGGCCCCTGAAATGGTGGCTGCCTGACCTCTTAACTGGGACAATTGGATGTGAGGTAACTACACTGGCGTTGTACACCGTTGCGGTAGGTGGTCGAAGACCGCGGCGCAATCCTGCGTTGGTTAACATTGGACTCTATGGGTCCCAGGAGCCAATGAGGAAGTGCGCCGGCGGTGATGATACGCACCGCCGCGGACGTCACCGCCGTGGACGTGACCGATATTTTCTATCTGTTCAATCACTCGATACCTGATCTTCGACAGGAGAGGACCTACACTTCAAGTGCTGCTGTGACCTCGGCCTGGAAGAGACAATGGCACGTGCATCTGGGGAAAGGGCCCGTGCCTTCACTGCACAGGAGTTGGAGAAGCTCGTGGACGGGGTCCTCCCCCAGTACACGCTACTCTACGGTCCGCCAGACCAACAGGTGAGTACATAGGGTGCAAGTTGTATGGCCTATGCCTGGGTGGAGAGGGCTGGATGTTAAGTAGGAAGGGGGCAGAGTTATGCGAGCATGAAGGAGTGTGAATGCATGCGCCACATGGCAAGGGCAGGGATGTGGGCCACTCACTTCGACGGTGCTGTTGCTATGACTTCTCTTCTTCCCCTGTACATGTCATGTAGGTCAGCGCCCACCAAAAGAAGGATATTTGGCGTGCCATCGCCAAGGAAGTCTGGACCCTGGGGGTCCACCAGAGACGGAGCACCCACTGCCTTAAAAGATGGGAGGACATTTGCCGCTGGAGCAAGAAGACGGTGGAGGCTCAGCTGGAGATGGCCTCCCAACGTGGGAGGGGTGCCCGTCGCACCTTGACCCCCCTGATGTTCCGGATCCTGGCGGTGGCCTACCCTGAGTTGGATGGGCGCTTGAGGGCATCACAGCAGACACAAGGGGGTGAGTACACTCAAATTCTGATGACTTTGCGTGCAGTGGAGGGGTCTGGGTGGGGGAGGAGGGCTTTGGGTTTCCCTAGGCCAGGGCGAGTTCCATAGGCTTGGCCCCTCCGTAATGCAGGCCATGTGCCACTCCACCCCACCTCTGTAGAGTGCCAAGTACAGGTATATATGCCCCTGTGTCATCTATGTGGACAGATGACACTCATAGCCATGTAGGCCATATCCCAGGAACTGCATCTGTAGAGGCCAAGAGCACGGCGTAGTGAAGGGGGCTGCTGTGTATGTATTGTCCGCCAACAGTAGCGGTAAGCCATGCACTCAACATGTCTTTCTTCTGTTTCCCCACCCCTTTTTGTGCTCTCCCTGTTCTTTTGTGCATCAGCATCATCAGGCTGAGGGACAATGGCACCGGAGCACGAGGGAGCTGCATCCCGCATGGCCCTGGAGGGCCACACCACAGACTCCGAATACACCAGTGGGATGGAGGGCGAGAGGAGCTTCACGTCGGTCACCGGATCAGCAGACAGCAACACTGACTCGTCCTCCGATGGGAGCTCCCTTGTGGTGGCGGCACCCTCTGTGCCCCCCACTTCTACAGGTACAGCCGCCACCTCCCCTACCAGCACCGCCCTCCCAGCAGCCCCTCAGTGTTCGCCCCGTGCCCGCTCACCCAGGAGGGTGGCCATCACCTTCGCCCCAGGCACCTCAGCCCCTGTCACCCCTGCTGCCCTCAGTGAGGAGGCCATTGACGTCCTCAGGTCACTCACTGTTGGGCAGTCTACCATTGTGAATGCCATCCAGGGTGTAGAAAGGGAGTTGCAACACAGTAATGCATTCCTGGAGGGCATTCATTCTGGTCAGGCTGCCCTTCATCGAACCCTGCAATCTCTGGCCTCAGCACTGATAGCAGCCATTGTCCCTGTGTCTAGCCTCCCCCTCCAACTTCCTCAACCCAGACCCAATCCCCTGTACCCCAGCCTATCCCAACCACACCATCAGACCAGCATGCACACACCTCAACACACAAACGTGGCTCTGGCAAACATAGGCACCACACATCCCACAGGCACTCACACAAGCATCACACACATACAGACACAGCAACATCCACTGCCTCCACTGTGTCCCCCTCCTCGTTGTCTCCCTCCTCCCTCCCAGTGTCGTCTACACTCTCACCTGCATGAACTACATCTACAGCCAAAAGGACTCGCACCAGAACACCCAGCACCACACCCCGCTCACCTGCACTCACCACCCCCACTACCATTTACACGTCCCCTGTGTCCTCTCCCAGTGTGTCTGTGACACCCCCTCCCAAAGTACACAAACGCGGGCACCCACACACCCAACATCCATCCACCTCACGACAGCCTCCAGAACATGCACCTGCACCCAAATCATCTAAAGTTACACCTCCTACAACCACCTCCTCTTCCTCCACTCCCAGACCCCCTCCAGCTACCCATCCCAGTGTTCGCAGAAACTTTTCCTGAGCAACATTGACCTCTTTCCCACCACCACCCCCTCCAATTCATAGCTCCCGTACTAGCACCTCAGCCAAAAAAAGTCCGGTTCCAGTGGTGCGTGTTAGAGGTATATGGAGTACACTGGGCACCAGGGCAGCCAGTGTGACACGGAGCCAAAGCACTGCCAGTCCACCCCCTGTAAAGCACCAGAAGTTGGACAGTGCCCGACGGGAGAGGGTGAAGACTCCTGCCGGCAAAGCCGCTCACAAGGGTCCCGGGGGGGAGTGCGGAGTCAGCTGTGACTCCTCACAAGGTGGTGAAGGGGCAGAAGAAGTCTCCAAAGTCTGGGAAGAGCAGCACGACGGAGAAGGCCGCCATCCTCCCTGCTGGCCAGGATGCCACCGCCAGCACAATCGTCACTGGTCAGGAGACCACCGCCAGAGTCAGTGCCCAGGAGGGCAGCACAATCGTCACTGGTCCGGAGACCACCGCCAGAGTCAGTGCCCAGGAGGGCAGCACAATCGTCACTGGCTTGGAGACCACTGCCAGAGTCAGTGCCCAGGAGGGCAGCACAATCGTCACTGGTCAGGAGACCACCGCCAGAGACACTGCCCAGGAGGGCAGCACAATCGTCACTGGTCCAGAGACCACCCCCAGAGTGAGTGCCCAGGAGGGCAGCACAATCGTCACTGGTCCGGAGACCACCGCCAGCGTCAGTGCCCTGGAGGGCCCCGGCAGCCACAGCCCCGCTGGGCACTGAGGGACCGTCATGCCACACACCGCTGCACAGGTCAGAGACAACAAAGTCAAGCACTGCTGAACAGGGCAAAGACCGCCATGGCAAGTACCGCTGAACAGGGCAAGCACCGCTGAACATGGCAAAGACCGCCATGGCAAGCACCGCTGAACAGGTCAGAAAATGCAAAGTCAAGCACCGCTGAACAGGGCAAACACCGCTGAACAGGGCAAAGACCGCTGAACAGGGTAAAGACCGCCATGGCAAGCACCACTGAACAGGTCAGAAACTGCAAAGTCAAGCACCGCTGAACAGGGCAAAGACCGCCATGGCAAGCACCGCTGAACAGGGCAAGCACTGCTGAACAAGGCAAAGACCGCCATGGCAAGCACTGCTGAACAGGTCAGAAACTGCAAAGTCAAGCACCGCTGAACAGGGCAAGCACCGCTGAACAGGGCAAAGACCACCATGACAAAGCACCGCTGAACAGGGCAAAGACCGCCAACTCAAGCATTGTTAGCCCATGTGCAGCTGGGACAGTGACGGAACTGGGACCGTCACGGGGAGCGTGATGCACTCTGGGCACCAGTCCCCCTTCAAAACCAGAGGAGAACTGCATCCATTACCTGAATCCTTCACAGGATGAAGCACTCTGGGCACCAGTCCCTCTCCAGAACCAGTGGAGAACTGCATCCACTACCTGAATCCTTCACAGGATGAAGCACTCTTGGCACCAGTCCCCCTCCAGAACCAGTGGAGAACTGCATCCACTACCTGAATCCTTCACAGGATGAAGCACTCTGGGCACCAGTCCCCCTCCAGAACCAGTGGAGACATGCATTGACTTGAGAGACTGTGGCTTTGCACTCACCAGGATGGTACAGTGGGCAAACCACCCACTGTAGAGACTTGAGAGACTGTGGCTTTGCACTCCCCAGGATGGTACAGTGGGCAAACCAACCACTGTAGAGACTTGAGAGACTGTGGCTTTGCACTCCCCAGGATGGTGCAGTGGGCAAACCAACCACTGTAGAGACTTGAGAGACTGTGGCTTTGCACTCCCCAGGATGGTACAGTGGGCAAACCAACCACTGTAGAGACTTGAGAGACTGGCTTTTCACTCCCCAGGATGGTACAGTGGGCAAACCACCCACTGTAGAGACTTGAGAGACTGTGGCTTTGCACTCCCCAGGACACATCAATGGGCATGGAGCCCCGTCGTGGATGTGGCATTGTGCACTCATCCGGCTGAGGTGCCCCCCTTCCCTTCCACCTGAGGTGCCTGTTGTATTTCTATCTGCAGTGTTCTCTCCGTTTGTGGACAGGTACCTAGTGTGGGCCTCGTCCATGCATTGTGGGCCCAGTGGTCCACCATCATAGTCCGTGGACCACTGGGCCCAAAATGCATGGGCAAGGCCCACACTCAATACCCGATCAAAACGGAGAGAACACTGCTGGGGCATCAGATAGAAATACAACAGGCACCTCAGGCGGAAGGGAAGGGGGGGGGGCACCTCAGCCGGATGAGTGCACAACGCCAGATCCACGAGGGGGCTCCATGCCCATTGCTTTATCCAGGGGAATGCAAAGCCACACTCTCTCAAGTCTCTCCAGTGGGTGGTTTGCCCACTGCTTTATCCTGGGGAGTGCAAAGCCACAGTCTCTCAAGTCTCTCCAGTGGGTGGTTTGCCTACTGCTTTATCTTGGGGAGTGCAAAGCCACAGTCTCTCAAGTGGCGATCTTGTCCACCGTGCAGGTTTTCGCAGACTTGCCTGTTTTACTGTGCCCCTTTCCGACCTTGGATGGTGGCGCAGTTGTCTTCACACTCCCAACTGTACCCCTGGGTGAGGCTTTGGTGGAAGATGTTTTGCCTCTCTCCCGCTGGGCACTGGCCAACTTTTTGTGCTTTTGAGGTGGGGGACTGTCCGTGGTCTGGCTCCTTGGCACACTGGCTGCCCTGCTGCCTGGCGCACTCCAGAAGCCGGTTACTACTGGCACCACTGTTCCCGTAGATGTTATGGCTGAGGCGCTGGGTTCGGAGCTGGAAAGTCGGGCCCTAGGAGACCGAAGGGGTGGGGGAGGTGAGGGGAAGAGGTCAAGGTTGGACAGGAAAAGTTTTTGGGACACACTGGGATGGGTAGATGGAGGGGGTTTGGGAGTGGAGGAAGAGGTAGTGGTTGTCGGAGGTGTACGTTTCGTGACTTTGGGTGAAGGTGCATGGGTTGGAGGCTGTCGTGAGGTGGATGGCTGTTGGGTGGGTGTGTGGCTGCGTTTGTGTACCTTGGGAGGTGGGCTCACAGACACACTGGGAGAGAACACAGGGGATGTGTGAATGGTAATGGGGGTGGTGAGTGCACATGACGATGTAGTGCATGCAAGTGTGAGTGGAGACGAGACTGGGAGGGAGGAGGGAGACGAGGGGAGGAGGACACAGTGGAGACAGTGGCTGTTGGTATGTCTGCATGGGTCTGATGCTTGCGTGAGTGCCTGTGGGATGTGTGGTGCTTATGATTGCCTGAGCTTCCCTTGTGTGTTGAGGTGTGTGCATGCTGGTCTAATGGTGTGCTTGGGATAGGCTGAGGTACAGGGGTTTGAGTGTTGGTGGAGAAAGTTGGAGGGGGGAGGCTAGAGACGGGGACAATGGCTGCCATCAGTGCTGAGGCCAGAGGTCAAAAAGCTTGCTGTTGGGCTGCCTAACCAGAATGAATGCCCTCCAGGTATACATTGGTCTGTTGCAACTGCCTCTCTACACCCTGGATGGCATTCAAAATGGTAGACTGTCCAACAGTGAGGGACCTGAGGAGGTCAATGGCCTCCTCAAAAAGGGCAGCAGGGCTGACTGGGCAGCGGCTGAGGTGCCTGGGGCGAAGGAGATGCCCACCCTCCTGGGTGAGCGACCATGGGGCACACGCTGAGGGGCTCTTGGGAGGGCAGTTCTGGTAGGGGGGTGGCGGCTGTACCTGTAGATGCAGGGGGCACAGAGGGGCCCGCCACCACAAGGAAGCTCCTATCAGAGGAGGATTCGGTATCGCTGGTCTCAGCTCCTGTCCCCACCGTGGAGCTCCCCTTGCCCTCCGTCCCACTGGTGGCTTCTGACTCCATTGTGTCGCCCTCCAGGGCCATGTGGGATGCAGCTCCCTCCTGCTCTGGTGGCACTGTTCCTCCACCTGATGATGCTAATGCACACAAGAACAGGGAGACCACAAAAAGGGGGGGAAAGACAGAAGAAAGACATGTTGAGTGCATCCAATACCGCTACCGTTGGCAGACACTACAGACACAGAAGCCCCCTGCACTACGCCGTGCACTTAGAGTTCCCTAGTTAATCACAGGGACATGGGTTACAAGGCCTATGCCCGATTGATGCACACATGGAAGTCACAGGAGTCTGACTAGGTGTAGTTGGCTCTGAACACAGGTGGGGTGGGGTGCCACAGGGCCTGCCTTAAGAAGGGACCTAGCCTACTAAACTCGCCCTGGCTTAGGGGAACCCACAGCCCACCTCCCCCACCCAGACACCTACAATACGCGCTGAATCAGCAGAATGAGAGTGTACTGTACCCCTTGTTGCTGCTGTGATGCCCTCAAGTGCCCATCCAACTCTGCATACACCACTGCCTGGATCCGGAACATCAGCTGGGTCATGTTGAGACGGGAACCCCTCCCACGTTGGGAGGCCATCCCCAGCTGGGCCTCCGCCGTCTTCTTGCTCCAGCGGCGAATGTCCTCCCATTTTTTACGCAGTGGGTGCTCCGTCTGTGGTGGACCCCCAGGGTACGGACTTCCTTGGCGATGGCACGCCAAATATCCTTCTTCTGGTGGGCGCTGGCCTACAGGAATAGTACAGGGGAAAAGGAGAAGATATAACCATCCGCACCCTCAAAGTCATTGACCCGCATCCCTACCCTTGCCATGACGCACATGCACTCACCGTCGTATCATGCACGCCTCATCATCCCCCCATCTTTCATCAACACCACTGCCATTACGCATACAGCATGCTCACAGTGTACTCACCTGTTTGTCTGGAGGACCGTAGAGTAGCGTGTACTGGGGGAGGACTCCATCCACTAGTTTCTCCAACTTCTCCGTGCTGAAGGCAGGCGCCCTTTCCCCAGACACAAGAGCCATTGTCTCTTCCAGATTGAGGTCACAGCAGCACTTGCAGTGTAGGTCCTCTCCTGTCGAAGATCAGGTATCAAGTGATTGAACAGAGAGAAAATGGCGGTGACATCCACGGCGGTGCATACCGTCACAGCCGGCGTACATTGTCATTGGCTCCTGGGACCCATAGGGTCCAATGTAAACCAATGCAGGATTGCGCCGCGGTCTTCGACCGCCTACCGCGATGGTGTACAACGCCAGCTCAGTTACCTCATATCCCCTTGCCCCACATTACAGGTCAGGCAGCCACCATTTCAGGGGGCCACACGGCATTTATTTTGACTGTGTCACACATATCTAGGGCTTGCTTAAACACTAATACAGCCATATGTCGATGTTCAAACATTTTCCGATAAAGTTGTGTTTACCTACCTCAGTATTGGTTGACTCTCTGCTCGCTGTTCTCCTCCATAGAGCACGTTCGCTGGGGCAGGTGAGGAGATGGCCGCATCCTCCGGTGTACAGACCGCTGGTGGACCTGTCGACAATGGATGAGTGACATGTAATTATCAGCTACAGACTTGATCGTACCACAATCCTGGAACTGTGTGCCCAGTTGGAGCCAGACCTGATGTCAGCTATCCACCATCCCACAGGAATCCCCCCTCTAGAGCAGGTGCTGTCAGTACTCCATTTCCTAGCAAGTGGGTCTTTTCAAACAACAGTGGCCATAGCATCAGGGATGTCCCAGCCTATGTTCTCCAACGTATGGTCCAGAGTGTTGTCTGCCCTGCTGAAACACATGCGCAGCTACATTGTTTTCCCTCAGGTGGAGGATTTGCCTACAGTCAAAGGTGACTTCTATGCCCTGGGACATATCCCCAACATCATTGGTGCCATTGATGGGACACATATGGCCTTGGTCCGCCCACGCAGGAGTGAACAGGTGTACAAAAACCAGAAGAGTTACCATTCTATGAATGTACAGATGGTGTGTTTGGCTGACCAGTACATCTCCAATGTAAATGCCAAATTTCCTGGATCAGTGCATGACACTTACATTCCGTGGAATAGCAGCATCCCTTATGTGATGGGGCAACTCCAGAGGCACCGTGTGGCTATTAGGTGAGGACATGGACCCAATACAGTGTGACTAGGTGTCTGGGTATGGGGATGTGCCTAAGAGTTCATGAGTGTCTAACAGTCGTCCCTCGCCATTTGCAGGTGACTCTGGTTACCTCAACCTGTCATGGCTACTGACCCTAGTGAGGAATCCCAGGACAAGGGCAGTGGACCGCTACAATGAGGCCAAAGGGTGGACTAGGAGGATTATAGAGAGGACCTTTGGCCTCCTGAAGGCCAGGTTCAGGTGCCTCCATATGACAGGTGGTTCCCTATTCTACTCACCAAAGAAGGTGTGCCAGATCTTCGTGGCCTGCTGTATGCTTCACAACTTGGCTTTGCGATGACAGGTGCCTTTTCTGCAGGAGGATGGTCCAGATGGAGGTGTTGTGGCAGCTGTGGAGGCTTCTGGCTAGTGAAGACAAGGAAGCAGAAGAAGAGGACATAGACAACAGGAACATGGTGATCCAGCAATACTTCCAGTGAGACACAGGTAAGAAGACAACACTGCCTGCTACATCTGATTTAATTCTTCTACCTCTTATCTGTCTGTCATTTTCACACAGTGTATGGACACTCAGTTGTCACTCTCCCTTTCGAATTCACAGATGTGGGTCCCACTGTGTGACCTCTGCTTTGTTTCCGCATGGACTAGAGCTGTGTGACATAAGTATGTTGACATTACATTGGATACAGCATTTTGCCACAGTTATTGCTAATACACATTTTCGAAAGCACAGACTGACTCCAGATTGTTTTGTGATTTAATTGTGTTTATTTAAGTGCTAAATAGTGGAGGTGCTTGTAAAATGGTCAGGGGTGATGGTGGAGAAATGTCCATGGCAGAGTCCAGTCTAATAGTCTCACAGGTGCATTGTCCAAAGGGGCATAGGAAATGGAGCTAGGGCAGTTTTAGTATGTACAGGGTGACAAAGTGGGACAGAAGGATGACAATTAGGGTGGTCTCATTTCTTGGCGGGGGTCTTGGCATTGTTCTCTGTCTTTGTCCTGGATCTCAGGGACCGCTTGCGGGGTGGTTCTCCATCTGCAGGGGGTGGGGTGCTGGTGTTGTGGTCCTGTGACGGTGACTCCTGTCCACTAGCGCCAGCGGAGGTGGTGGCAAGTTCATCATCCAGGCTAGTGTCAGGGGCCCCTTGTTGTGCCACAGCATCCCTCCTGGTGTTCACAAGTTCCTTCAGCACCCCTACAATGGTGCTCAGGGTGGAATTGATGGATTTGAGTTCCTCCCTGAACCCCAAATGCTGTTCCTCCTGCAGCCGCTGCGTCTCCTGAAACTTGACCAGTACTGTTGCCATCGTCTCCTGGGAATGGTGGTAGGCTCCCATGATGTTGGAGAGGGCCTTGTGGAGAGTGGGTTCCCTGGGCCTGTCCTCCCCATGTCGCACAGCAGACCTCCCAGTTCCCCTGTTTCCCTGTGCCTCTGTCCCCTGAACCGTGTGCCCACTACCACTGCCCCCAGGTCCCTGGTGTTGTTGGGGTGGTGGGTTAGCCTGGGTTCCCTGTAGTGGTGGACACACTGCTGCTTGACGTGTCCTGGGGACAGGGGTATGGGACCACTGGGTGGGTGCTGTGCTGGTGTTTCCAGAGGGGGGAAGCTCTGTAGTGGCCTGTGCCAGTGTGAGGGGAAACGACTGTCCCGAGGTCCCAGATGGGCCGGGCTGGTCATCTAGATCCAGTTGGACAGAGCTGCTGTCATCACTGTGGGCCTCTTCTGTGGGTGGAGTGGACATGTCTGGACCCTCCTGTCCAGTGACATTTGGTAGGGGTCCTGCAGGGGTGTAAAGCCATGATTATTGCATCTGTGCGTGCCATGGTATGCAATGGGTGGGTCACCCTGTACCGCAGTGCTTCCATTGTTGTGTGGGACCTTCTGTGATAATGGTTTAGGGGGGTGTATGGATATGTGCAGTGGACATGCTTTGGTGTTGGGTGTCCATGCTTTGGTGTTACATGCAGGGCTTGGGTTTGGGATGTGTGGTTTGTGATAGTGGGACATGTGTGAGGAATTGGAGTGATGGGGTGAGGGCGAGGGTGGGGGTAAATGACAACATGCAGGTGGGCGGGGGATGAAGTAGTTAAAGGTTTGACTTACCAGAGTCCATTCCTCCAGCTACTCCTGCGAGGCCCTCAGGATGCAGTATAGCCAAGACCTGCTCCTCCCATGTTGTGAGTTCTGGGGGAGGAGGTGGGGGTCCGCCACCAGTCCTCTGAACCGCAATCTGGTGTCTTGAGACCACAGAACGCACCTTCCCCCGTAGGTCGTTCCACCTCTTCCTGATGTCATCCCGTGTTCTTGGGTGCTGTCCCACTGCATTGACCCTGTCCATGATTCTGCGCCATAGCTCCATCTTCCTAGCTATGGTGGTGTGCTGCACCTGTGATCCGAATAGCTGTGGTTCTACCCGGATGATTTCCTCCACCATGACCCTGAGCTCCTCCTCAGAAAACCGTTGGTGTCTTTGCGGTGCCATGGGGTGGTGTGGGTGATGTGTGGGGTAGTGTGTGTTGTGATATGTGGGGTGATAATTAGAGGTGTGTTGTGTGAGGTACGTGGATGTTGTGTGAGTGATGGTGTTGAGTGCCTGTGGATGCTAGTGTGCTTTCTGGTGGTGTCTCTCTCTGGCCTTCTGTTGCAATTGTTGTAGTAGGTGCTTGGGGGGGGTGTGGGTGTGTGTTTTATAGTGTATTGGGTGTTTGGGAGTGGTGTGTGTATGTGCATCAGGTGTGTGTATTTTGAATTGTCGAATGTTGTTGTGTTTTGTAAATGTGTGTGTATTTTGAGCGTGGCGGTGTGTACCGCCAATGGAATACCGCAGATGTAAGACCGCCATGTAGATTCGTGGGTCGTGATAGTGTGGGTGTGTTCCTGTTGGCGTGACGGTGGAGGTTTTGTTATTGCCAGTTTATCACTGACCTTTGGTGTGGCGGACTTGTGTGGGTGTCTAGATTTTGGCAGATTCAGAGCTGTGGGTCATAATGGCTGTGGCGGAATTCCGCGGCCACGGCGGTGTGTTGGCAGTCTTCTGTATGGCGGTAAGCGGCTTTTATCGCCAATGTTGTAATGACCCCCATAGTGTTAGATTCCTTTGTGTCTGCAGTGGGCAAGGTCCTTTGAACTGTAATCAGGACAGGGTTGAACTCTTTCCCGGCCATCCTGTAAAGAAGACCCACACTCAGGAATCCTTTTGTCTTCATGTCTGGAAGGGATACAGAAAATACCTCAGGAGACTCAGTCACAAGTCATGTGACTTTGGACATTAGCAGAAATGCACATTTGGTTGAGACAGAAAAATGACAACTTTTTAAAGGTAAAAACAACAAGGTGATGGGTAGAATGCTTGAATTAATCCCAGTCACTAGTATTTGCTTGGGCCACATCCAAAGTTATCATGTTTCACCCCTTTGCCACCTTAGTTTGGACCCAGACATATGCAAATCAGTCTTGACCCTGCTCCTTATGGGAACAGTCCTGTCCTAACAGCGAAACCAGGTCCCGCATGAACCAGAACACAAGCAACCTAGGACTGTTTTTTCCCTTATTAGATCTCTTCAACCAGGTAAAGATTGGTTCCAATGCACAGTGAACCAAGGTCCCATATCTTGGCATACCCAGCACACTTAAGGTGTCAGATGAAAAAAAAAAAGTGATGAATGGAATGCTTGAATTAATCTCAGGCACTGGCAATCACTCAGGCCACATCCCATTGCCACCTTGCAAACCATTGCAACTGCACAGTCAAATATTATAATTGAAATCAGGGGCTGGGAGGCTCCTTCATTCACCAGGAGTTTCAATTTTGGTGGTGACATTCTGTTTCTCATGTCACCCCAGGTCAGACTTACCAGTGTAGTGAATCCAATTTAGCTTTTATTGAGACTCAGGAGATTAGCCAAGCCTCTGGCCTTGCAGGCATGTGCCCCATCACCTGATGACTTTTAACCTACTTAGCTTGCTCTGTCTAAGTCCATTTATTTCATTATTTCTTTTAAGATGGCTGCTATTGTGTATAGTTAGAAAAATATTTAGGTTTGCATTAACAGCACCACTCTGTGAAAGTGTCACTATCAGCGTCATAATTAAGTGATGTGTGCAGTAATTCACATTATGTCCCTTTCTCACTCATGTGTGACAGGAACACAATGAACACTTCTTGGGGATTGTTTACATAATTGCCGTCACAAGTCTGCCTCCTTATCAATTGTTTGGGAACAAACCTGTGTCAGGGCTTCTACATTATCTGTATTAATACATCTCACACGGACAAGGTTATCAGAGGGATTCCTTCCAGATGCCATCTACACCATCTATGCTGCACGTCACCTCACTGCAGAATTCAGCCTTTGAGTCACCATGGAGTATAACCTACTGAGCTCATTCCAAGGTAACCAGGGTTGGGGTGTGCTTCTCATGGACATGGTACTGGCAGATTAGGTTTATCACACCTAGCTCTCATTAGGTTAGAGACTAGGCTCTCTATGCTAGGGATGTCACACTTCATGTTTATTGGAAGATGGTAGGGGGTTTTGTATTCACAACTGTCATCTTCAGAATAATGCTTCTTTTATTGTTCGCCATCCTAATCATCGCAGCTCATGTATTTTACCTTAGATTACAGTCTTTTCAATACATCTATTGAAAACTTTCCTGCAAATCCTTTACTGCCTGTGTGTGACTGAGATCTATTGCCAACGTCAGAAATGGGTAACTTCTGTTCCACCACTACTCCCTAGAAGTGTCGGAATCTAGAGTCCATGTGTAAGGCTGCCAGAAATCACCTTTTACTGTCAGGGTTGTTGGTGAGGTACTGCTTGTGGGCCAGGAGGGTTGAGTTGACAGTTGTGAAAGTTGTAGGAGTGATGCAGTCACCTACAAACAAAAGTGCTCTCATCCCTAAACCAACTTGCCTAGGAGTGGGAGTACAAGTACAAGACCAGCATACCATTGAGCTTGCACAATACTTGTTTGATTAATCATATGGGGAGGGTCAAGAAGTAGTACAGCAGTTTGGGGACTATGACCCTTTCCGAGAGTGCCACTGTAGGAGGCTGGCCTGGCTTATAGTGGGTACCTGATGGTACTTACACACTTGTGCCAGGTCCAGTTATCCCTTATTAGTAGATTAATAGTGTTCTAGCAGCTTAGGCTGATAGAGGTAGCTATAGCAGAGCAGCTTAGGTTGAACTAGGAGACATGCAAAGCTCCTACTATACCACTTATATCTTATAGCACTATATCATAAGAATCACAATACTCACAGTTACTGAAAATAAAGGTACTTTATCTTAGTGACAATGTGCCAAAAATATCTCAGAGGATATACTCCCTTAGGAGGTACGTAAAATACACAAAATATACACACAAACCAAAATCAGGGAAGTAAACAGTTAGAAAAGTAGTGCAAACACTGTAGAATACAATAGGATGCAATAGGCCTAGGGGCAACACAAACCATATACTAAGAAAGTGGAATGTGAACCGCTTAGGGACCACAGGCCTAGTGTAGTGTGTAGAGGGTCACTGGGAGTGTAAGAAAACACCAAGGGTGTCCTAGATACCCCACCCCAAGACCCTGAAAAGTAGGAGTAAAATTACCCTACTTCTCCAGAAACACACTAAAGTTGTGATAGGAGATTCTGCAAGGTCAACAACTGACTGCAAAGCACTGAAGATGGATTCCTGGACCTGAAGACCTGTAAAGGAAGGGGACCAAGTCCAAGAGTCACAAAAGTGTCCGGGGGGGCAGGAGCCCACTAAACCCCGGATGAAGGTGCAAAATGGCTGCCTGGGGGTGGAAGAAGCTGAAGATTCTGTAACAACTGAAGATGCCAGGAACTTCTCCTTTGCACAGAAGATGTCCCACGGTGTGCTGTAGGACGCAGAGATGTTTCCACACAGAAAGATCGCAAACAAGCCTTGCTAGCTGCAAAGGTCACAAGTGAAGCAAATTGGTGCTGTGTGGGCCCAGGAAGGACCAGGAGGCTGCCCCTTGGAGGAGGAGACAAAGGAGGCGCTCAGCAAAACAGAGAGCCCATGTATGAGCAGGCAGCACCCGCAGAAGTACTTGAACAGGGTTCAAGACATCTGAGCACAGCTTTCATATCAACACTAAAAAGGAGGGTCCCACGAAACCGGTGGTCAACTCAGCGAGTTGAGCAATGCAGAACGGAGTGCTGGGGACCTGGGCTATGCTGTGCACAAAGGATTCCTTGCAAAAGTGCACAGAATCCCTAGCAGATGCAGTGTACGCAGTACACAGGATTACTGCCTGGAGTGGGGAGGCAAGGACTTACCTCCACCAAATTTGGACAGGAGGGCCACTGGACTGTTGGGGACCCTTGGATCCAGCTCCTGTGTTCCAGGGACCGCGCTCGTCAAGAAGAGAGGGGAACCAGAGGACCAGTGTTGCAGAAGTTTGGTGCCTGCCTTAGCAGGGGGAAGATTCCGTTGACCCACAGGAGATTTCTTCATGGCTTCCAGTGCAGGGTGGAGGCAGACAGCACTCACAGCATGCATCACTAGGAAACAGTCGAGAAAGCCGGCAGGATGAGGCGCTACAATGTTGCTGGTAGTCTTCTTGCTACTTTGTTGTGGTTTTGCAGGTGTCCTGGAGCAGTTAGTGGTCAATCCTTGGCAGAAGAAGAAGAGGGAAGTGCAGAGGAACTCTGGTGAGCTCTTGCATTTGTTATCTGATGAAAAAACCACAGGAGAGACCCTAAATAGGTCTCAGAGGAGGATTGGCCACCTAACAAGGTAAGCACCTATCCGGAGGAGTCTCTGATGTTACCTGCTGGCACTGGCCACTCAGAGGATTCCATTGTGCCTCAAACCTCTGCTTTCAAGATGGCAGAGGTCTGCAACACACTGGAGGAGCTTTGGGTACCACCCCTGGGGTCGTGATGCACAGGGGAGTGGTCACTCCCCTTTTCTTTGTCCAGTTTCACACCAGAGCAGGGGCTGGGGGATCCCTGAACCGGTGTAGACTGGTTTATGCAAGTAGGGCACCATCTGTGTCCTTCAAAGCATTCCCAGAGGCCAGGAGATGCTACTCCTCTCAGGCCCTTAACACCTATTTCCAAAGGGATAGGGTGTAATACCCTCTCTCAGAGGAAATCCTTTGTTCTGCCTTCCTGGGACTAGGCTGCCCAGACCCCAGGAGGGCAGAAGCCTGTCTGTGGGTTGGCAGCAGTGGTAGCTGCAGTGAAAACCCCAGAGAGCTAGTTTGGCAGTACCCGGGGTCCATGCTGGAGCCCCGGGGCTGCATGGGATTGGCACCCCAATACCAGATTTGGCATGGGGGGACAATGCCATGATCTTAGATATGTTACATGACCATATTCGAAGTTACCATTGTTAAGCTACATATAGGTATTGAACTATCTGTAGTGTACACGTGTAATGGTGTACCCGCTCTCACAAAGTCGGCGGAAATTGCCCTGAACTATGTGGGGGGCACCTTGGCTAGTGCCAGGGTGCCCTCACTTTTAGTAACTTTGCACCTAACTTTCACTAAGTGAGGGTTAGACATATAGGTGACTTATAAGTTACTTAAGTTCAGTGTAAAATGGCTGTGAAATGATGTGGACGTTATTTCACTCAGGCTGCAGTGGCAGTCCTGTGTAAGAATTGCCTGAGCTCCCAATGGGTGGAAAAAGAAATGCTGCAGCCCATAGGGATCTCCTAGAACCTCAATACCCTGGGTACCTAGGTACCATATACTAGGGAATTATAAGAGTGTTCCAGTGTGCCAATCAGAATTGGTAAAAATGGTCACAAGCCTGCAGTGACAATTTTAAAAGCAGAGAGAGCATAGGCACTGAGGTTCTGGTTAGCAGAGCCTCAGTAACACAATTAGGCACCACACAGGGAACACATTCAGGCCACAACCTATGAGCACTGGGGCCCTGGCTAGCAGGGTCCCAGTGAGGCATGCGAAACACACTGATAAATAGGATTTTCACTATGAGCACTGGAGCCCTAGCTAGCAGGATCCCAGTGAGACAGTAAAAACACCCTGACATATACTCACAAACAGGCCAAAAGTGGGGGTAACAAAGCTAGAAAGAGGCCACCCATCACATAATCAATAGAGGGAGTGTCATTCAAAACACAATGGCCTGCCTGGGAGAAGCCATCGCTGTATGTTACCCTCCAAGAGGTGTTCATCGCTGTGGTATATATGGACTCCCAGGTATTTTAATGTGTGAGAGTCCCATTGTACCTTTTCGTCTAATGCCAGGGTCTTGGCACCTGTACTTGGCTCTCACACTGGATATCCATAATATTTAGTCCAATTTACCTTCAAGGCTGACAACTACCCAGAAGTTTTCAGTGTGGACATAGCTCCCTGCAACTCACCCCCACCCCCACCCCATTTATAGGTGTATGTCACCTGCATAGAGTGACGTAGTCCTCTATAGCTTTTACCTTGTCCCAAAGTGCTTTCCAAAGGCTCCACTGCAGTGGGAAATAATACAAAGGTGAGTGGGCACCTAAATGCATGTCCCTCCTGATGATGCACACATCGGTTAGTCAGCCCCTTGTTCTTATCTGGGCCAAAGGGTCAGTATAGAAGACTATTTCCATTTATTAAATGCAGAGCCCAGGCCCATATGCCACATTACCATAAATCACTTATAACAAAGTGGTCCCACGAATGAGGAGCCAGAGTGCCTTCACTGTTACACACTGTGTTTGTCCAGATTCCAAGAAATAAGTAACAACACATTTTGGGGGCGGGGGGTGTAGATTTACCAGTGCAACATCTTTGCCTTTATACTGATACCCACCATAAGGTATCTCAAATCAGGTTCTTCAGGAGCCCCTAAGGGCTTAAACGGCATGCCAGGCTGCATCTTCATTAGGACCCCCGAGGAAAAGCAGAATTCAATGTATAGTAGAACATACACCCCATCGTTTCTGAAAAGACTGTCCCTCGGTTTTTGTTACATGTGTTTCCTGTAACACTGCAACATGTATCCCCTGCGTTGTGATATATAAATGAGCATTGTACCTCTAACCAGGAAAGTGCAGGCCCCATCACTTTTCAGGTCAACAGTTTCAAACAGCCCTTAGCAATAAAAGCAGTTTTCACCAAAAAAAACTCTGTCATCCACCCCATGTACAGCCCCCGCCTTCACCGTACAGGAATCCTGTGGGGCCTCCCCAGCAGCTTCCTGCTCAAGCTGTGGCAAAGCTCAAATATAACGCACCACTGGAGCAAGACAAAACTGACACACTCTAGAATGCTTTGATTAAAGAGGGGGGCCAGCATACACCATGAGAGCACATATCTAATAGAGACTTCTAGTTGCAGATTCCTTGGCTTAGAATTTCCACCAGGAGTCAGATTGGATCCAGAGATTTTTCTGTACCCTTGCACGTGGTTAGGTGGTGTCGGTCGACTCTGCATCCATTGTTGATGTTGTAGTCGCCGTGATGACATTGTGGTCGTACATAGGTGCCACCCAAGCGTGCTGACTTCAGTTCTTTTCTTTCCGCACTACGTGAAGATCCGGAGATACCTACCCTGGTCAATGTTTGACTGAATTCAACCTTTTTGTTGTCTTTTTGACTTCTTTGGGGCCTTGAAAGATGTCTCAAAAGACTAGCTTCAAACCTTGCAACACCTGTCACTGCATGATGTGGACGATGGACCGCACCTTATGTGTTTGTGGTGTCTTGAGTGCCACCACAACCTGAAGTTGTGCTCCAAGTGCCAGGCCATGAACCCAAAAGCTTTGAGGGAGCAGTCCCTAAAGCTAATAGTGGCTCGGTGCTCGACTTCGCTGTGCTACCATTCTCACTCGAGAGGGAGGTCTTCAGACTGCTCACTGAGTTATCACCAATCCTCTTCATCCCATTCCAAATCCTTGGGACATTCATGTCACAAGAAATAGAAGTGAAAGAAATCCAAAGGTTCTTTGACTTTACCCCGTCACATTGCCGGAGCGATGCAGAAAGACTGTTGATGTTGAAGGCCTCCATGCATGGAGCCAACTTCTGGGTCTGGTCTGTCCCTCTCTGAGTTTCTGAGAGCCGAAGCCACCACAGCCCAGCTCAAGGAATTTTATGAGGTCATTCACTTCATCTTTGAACAAACTGAACCTTCTGTGGCGCCCTTGAGACCTGGGTGCTAGGATGGGAATGTTTTGGGTTCTGCACCAGCAGCTGCGGCCTCCGAGGGCCCCACCAGATCTATTCTCAGAGCTGTGCCAACAGCGGTTGTACCAATGTGGCCTTCCTGAAGTCAGCTAAGATGTCAATGCTCCCGACGTCTGTTGGGCCCACAATCGACATCGACTCAGTCCTGATCCCTGACAACCCGGAGCCTACTGAACCCAGGTTGGATTCTGACCACCTTTATAATGCTATGAATATGAGGAAGGATTGGAGGGGACGCAGGACCCTTTAGAATATTAGCTAGACAGCTCTGACTTGGACTGGGCACAGGAATTGGTGACGGTTAGTGGTATAGATACTTCTCCTGATGCCGGCATGCTTTCTCCTCCTACCATGGCTACAGCGAAAAGAGCGTCTAAATCCTTGCTGGTCAGTAGGGCAGCTGAGGTCCTTGGCCTTGAGCTTACCTCTGTGGCAGTTAGGACTAACCCCCTGAGAGAGGTGCTTCAGCCTGTGGCTTCCCCTTCAGATCATTTCCTTCCATTTAATGAAGCCTTCACCGATGTCCTTCTGGGTTCTGGGTCCGGACCCAGCACAGGGGCACCTGTGAATAGGGCAATTGTCCACCGCCATCAGCCCGTCCCGAATGACCCTAAATTCCTGACCCAACACCCAACACCCAATGCCTGAGAGCCTTGTCATCCAGGCTTCTTCTTTCTCTGGTGCATTCCCATCTGCTCCCCCAGTTAGGGAATCAGAAAGACTGGATCAACTTGGGAAGTCTGGCGTTGCTGTCCATGAAAACCTTGTGCCTTTTGGGTTGCTACACACATTCATTGTAGGATACAGTCGCGCAGGTAATGCCACAGTTCCTGAAGGAAGTCCAGGCCATCATCTCAAAAGCTGTTGCTGATGGGAGAGATGCAGCTAAGTTTACAATTCATTGTGGGTGGGACATGAGTGACTCACTGGGCAGATCGACGGTGGCCTTGAGGTGCCAAGCCTGGTTGAGGACATCTGGTTTTCCAGAGGATGTCCAACAGTCTTTCCTGGACATGCCCTTTGAGGGCACTCATCTCATCGGAGAAAAAGTGGTTGAAGGAGTCCTGGGCTACACCTTGATCCCTTGGCCTCGAGGCTGCCATTGCGGCTGCCCCACCCAACACAATCCACTTTTTGCCCATTTCATGGTCACAGAAGGGGCTCCCTGTTGTGTCCTTTCCCTGCCAATCACCGAGCCATGCATACTACTCAGCTACCATGGAACCGGGTATGCGGAATCCCACAGGTTCATGGCACAGGACACCAGAGGTCTGCCAGTCTGCCCCCTCCCCTGCTACAGCCTCCAAACACTCCTAGTCTGTTCTATCTTCTCAGACCAGTTGGGGGAAGAATCCGTCACCACCTGCCCCACTGGGAATCCATCATGATGGACAAGTGGGTTTTACAAATAGTCCTAAGGGGCAACTCTCTCCCCTTCAAGACTGCCCCTCCGGCCATGACTCCATGCTACGACCTCTTACTGGAAGACCATCTGGCACCTCTCCGTAAGGAAGTCATAGCTCTGTTGTCCAAGGGAGCCATAGAGAAGGCCCCTGCACCAGAAGTAAGTTGTGGATGTTATTCCCACTGCTTTCTGGTGCCCAAAAAGGACAAGGGCCTATGTTCTATCTTAGACCTTTGGGCCCTCAATCTCTCCCTCAAGAAGGAGTAGTTCAAAATGCTCACTCTGACTCATGCCCTGCCTGCCTTGGACCCAGGAGACTGGATGGTAGAGTTGGATTTGCAGGACGCTTACTTCCGTATACCTGTCTTGCCTGCCCACAGGCGCTACTTGTGATTCATGGTACGTTGCAAGAACTTTCAATTTACTGTGCTCCTCTTTGGCCTTACCGGGTGCTCACTAAAGTGATGGGTTTAGTCTTCCCATACCTCGACAACTGTGTGTTGAAGGAAAACACACCCCAGAAAGTCATCTCCCACCTTCAGACTATGAAGAACCTTCTGCTGGGGTTTAATATAAACTTGCCGAAGTCACACCTGACTCCATCTCAGATGCTCCCTTTAATCGGAGTTGTTCTGGACAGAGTGAAGTTTTGGACCCATCCGGCCAAAAAGCGAGTCCAGGATATTCAGGCTATGATTCTGATGTTTCAGCTTCTATCCTGGAGTTTGGTGGGAATGACCCTGGAGCTGCTGGGCCTCATGGCCTCCTGCATCTTGCTGGTGACACATGCCAGATGACATATGCAGGCTCTGCAGTGTGATCTGAAGTTCCAGTGGGGACAGCATCAGGGGAATCTCTCTGACATGGTCCAGATCTCTGAGGGAACTGCGAAAGACTTGTAGTGGTGGCTTTCAAATTGCAGTTGGATCAACAACAGATCCCTCTCCCTTCTCCAACCAGATCTTACAGTAGTGACACTCCTGGGATGGGGCGGCCACATGGGGGAGGCGGAAACCAAAGGTCCAAGGTCTCTAGCGGAGTCCAGACTACACATCAATGTTTTGGAGGCCCGGGTGATCAGGCTTGCATTGAAAGAGTTCCTTCCCTCTCTAAAAAGGAAAGTGGTTCAAGTGTTCATGGACAACACAACCGCCATATGGTACTGCAACAAGCAGGGCAGAGTGGGTGGTGGACTCTTTGTCAAGAGACTCTGCACCTCTGGACGTGGCTGGAACATTAAGGCATAATCCTGGTGGTTCAACATTTGGTGGGCCCTCCGAATGTGTCTCCATCCGGAAGTGGTGCAAGGCCTCTTTCAGCAGTGGGGGGAGCCTTGGTTAAATCTGATCACCTCCCCAGAAAATGCACAATGTCAGCTGTTTTGCACGTTGGAGTTTCCAAAGCGGCTCTGGCTCAGCTACGCTTTTCATCTTGAGTGTAACGCAGGCCTTCTTCATGCCTTCCCGCCTGTATCACTTCTGTCCAGAGTTCTGAAGAAGAGCAAGAGTGATCAACCCCAAGTAATACTTGAGGCTCTGGACTGGGCACAAAGAGTATAAACTATTGAGAATGGCTACAAATCCTCCAATCATACTGCCCTTTCGGGAGAATCTTCTGTCGCAGCAACAAGGGACGGTTCTCTACCCGAGCCTGTCCAATCTTCGCCTTCTTGTGTGGAGATTGAGCAGCAGGAGATGACAGTTTTCTACCTTCTGCCTGAAATCTGTGATGTTATTCTGGCAGCCAGGCGTCCCTCCAACAAAAGGGTAAAAGCCTCTTGTTGGCATAAATGTGTGGCATGGTGTACAAACAAGTCTGTTGATCCCCTTTCTGCACCTCTCGCTGAGGTTCTCTTGTTCATTCCTTCTTTGGCCCAGCAGGGCTCTGCTTTAAGCACCCATAAAGTTTACTTTTTAGCCATTTCAGCCTTTTTTAGATTGCCGGACCAACCTTCCTTATTCAAGTCTTCCATTGTTGGAAGGTTCCTTAAAGGACTCACCCATATGTTTCCTCCGACCCCGTTCATTATTCCCCAGTGGGTCTTGAAACTGGTCCTAACTTACCTTATGTGTGCCCCCTTTGAGCCACTGCACAATTGTCCCCTGTGGCTCCTAACAATCAAGACTGCTTTTCTTATTGCCATCACCTCTGTTCACAGAATAAGTGAGCTTCAAGCTCTTTCTTCCAAACTACCTTTTTTGTCTGTTCCCCCTGACAAACTGGTTCTCCATACAAGGGCCTCCTTCCTTACTAAGCTTGTTATGCCTTTTCACGTAGGCTAATCCATCACCTTGCCTACTTTTTATGCACCTCCACATCCCTCTCATGAAGAGGAGAGACTCTACAGTCTTGATTTAAAAAAGGCATTGGCATTCTACCTCAATCATACTAAAGATTTCAGGGTGGACGATCAACTCTTTGTTGGATATGTGGGTGCAAAGAAAGGGAAGGTGGTGCAGAAGCGTACCATCTTGTGATGGGCACTGCTCTACATCAAAATGTACTAACCTTCAGCAAAGAAGAAACCCCCTGAGGGCTTTTGTGCTCACTCCACCAGATCAACTGCTGCCACCACATCGCTAGCACGCAGAGTTTCTGTGCTGGGTATATGTCAGGCAGCAACGTAGACATCCCTGCACACATTCACTAAAAATTTCTGCTGGACAGTCTGGTCAACAGAGGTGGCTACTGTGGTTGTTCATTCCTGCATGACTTTTTAGTATGATCTTGGATCGCAGGCCACCACTTAGGGTGGTTTTGCTCAGGTATCTTTTCTAAGATAAGGAATTTGCAACTAGAAGTCTCTGTCAATGAGCAAGTTACTTACCTTCGCTAAAGATTTGTCTGGTAGAGATATGGTACAGATGAACAAATTACTTACCTTCGGTAAAGATGTATCTGGTAGAGACATGTTGTAGTTGCAGATTTCTTATCCACCAACCCATCCTCCCCGCTTGTGAACTGAATTCTAAGGACAGGGATTCCTCTTTCAGGCACTTAGCTCTGGTGTACCAATTTCAGTGTTCTTCACGGCTCCTCGTTGCTGGCTTGGAAACTCATGAAAAGAAACTGACGTCACGGCTTCTGGGTGGTGCCTGTTTACAACCGCAACATCGTCACAGCGACCATGAAACCAACAACAGATGTGGAGTCGACCGACACCACCTAATGGCGGGCACGGGTACTGCTTGAAGAAAAATCTCCAGATCCAGCCTGGGGGAAATTCTAAAGTAAGGAATCTGCAACTAGAACATGTCTCTACCAGATAAATCATTACAGGAGGTAAGTAACTTGCACTTCTAGCATACCAACACCCCCGCCAACAAGAGAAGCCCTTCCATCACATAAGAAAGTGATGCTGCCACTCCAACAAGTGGGTAAGTAACATTCTGTCTACTAGGATATTACTCAGTCAAGGAAGTTCATAATATTGCATCAGCCGTACCACAGGTGCATTGTTTTCTGGGTGTTCCATGCTCTCAGACTCCAGGTCGGGCATGGTACTTGCTTTCCTGGTCTGTGCAATGGCATCCTCAGCACTTCCCGAAGGTACTATGGTGGCTGCCACCACCATATATTGCCTGCCATCCTGCATTTGCTGCAGGGTGGACAGACCTCCATACGCAATCTGAATTTCTATTGATTGCACTTCGGTGATCTGGAAGGGATCTGGCGGCCCCTGCACCTAACTTCTTTGGTCACTGTCTATCAGTTCCATGCCTCTTCCAGCCTTCTTATCCAACTGAAATTGCAACTGTGGAAGGAATCACAGTGCATGTTGTATTCCAAGCTCCCTCTACCACTTTTTCACAGCCAAATAGGATGCTCTCTGCTTTTGATACCGAGTGGGGAAATCCAGGAATATGGAAACTTTGGCATTGTTGATCATGTAGGGTCCCACAGCTAGCACCTGCTGCAGGATGTAATACAACAGACTTACACCTACTGTTTGAGGTGTTGCATCAGGTCTCGGGGTGAGCTAGCGCACTATGAGCTCTCTCAAGGGCATACAATCTGGAGAGGCCGTTTGGACCACAGTCTCCTGCAGCTAGTCATCAAGAAACAATACCATGGAGGGTCCTTCAATCCTTTACCAGCACCCGAATGTTATCCCTCCTTGCTAGTCCTTCCTGGTCCTCCAATCTGCCCCCCCATCCCTGGACTACATCCAGCATGTTAGTGAAGGATCGCTTGAGATCAGTGATGGACAGCATCAGGTAAGCTACAGTGGCTTCAACTTTGAGCATGTGTTGATTCATTCATTTGTGGTAGTCGATGAGCAGGCCAATATTCACAGTACAGGTGTCTATCTTGAGCTACAGTAGATCTCTGATGGAGTTGATGGCCATCAAGATGGCATTTATTTGTCTGAATTTGGAGAGGAGGAGAAGGTACCACCCCTCTGGTGGCTTGACGGTCCCTGAACCAGGGCCAATCACCCCCCTCCTTTGGTGGCTCTGACTCCTGCCAATAAACTGAGTAATAGGAAAGCATTAACACAGCAACAAGATGCCACAAATAGCCAGGTAGGCAAAGGGGGCTCCCCAAGCAGCAGCAAAGACACCAGTAGGCACCTGTATCCTATGGACAAATTCCGCAGGCATCCTTTGTCTCGTGTCTCCAAGATTCAACTTCACTCACAGTGTCAGAGGCCACAGAGATCTGCACAGTGACTTCTGTCGGGCCCGCACCTACACTCACCAGGGCTGGAAGGCAATAGCACAGCACTGCAAATCCCTGAATGCCCACCGACAAGGACCCAGAGCAACTTTTCTCCTGCCCATCACAAGGTAGTGGTCCTCATTTACCCTGATTGATGGGGGACTGGTAGACTTCTCAGGGACACCAGCTGCAACCCACCAAGAAGGGACCAACCAGAAATCTCCAGCCACCATCAGGGCTCAGCAGGCATTCCTGGCTACCACAAAAGCCCTACTGGAGCTATCAGTGGTACTCATGGTTACAGAGGCCGGGCACCATCATCTTTGGATTCAGTCGCACAGCTGGCCCGGCCCGCGGTGCATCAGGTTTCGCTGAGCCAGCATGAATTGCCTTTCACCCACAGGCTCGTCTATTCCCCTCAAATGCACCCTTTTTCTAGCTGAGGCCAAAAGTCAAGTTGCCGTGGCCGATGTGTATGGAGTAGCCCGAGGCAGATGGAGAAATCTCCTGAGCTGTGTGCTGCTCCATCACGATCAGGCTCCACCCTTAAACTGCACTAATCCCTTTTTAAGTGTATTAGGGAAACATAGTGTTAGTCTATGGGAGAGATAGCCTTGCCAGAGTGAAAAAGGACTTTAGGATTTTTTCACTGCCATAATATGTAAACCTTAAATGCACATCTCCTACTTTTTTAAATACAACGCACCCTGCCCTGTAATCCTTTAGAGGCCATCCTAGAGGTGACTTATTAATATAAAAAAGAAGGGTTTTGACTTGGCAAAAGGTTTATTTTACTAGGTCAAAATGGCAGTTTACAACTGCACTGCCCACTGCAGTGGCAGGCCTGAAACATGTTTAAGAGTGCAACATTAGTGTGTGGTACATTGTATGCTGCAGCCCACTAGTAGACAGGCTCTGGGTATATGTAGTACTATATACTAAGGACTTATGAGTAACCTAAATACCCCAATCAGGTGTAGGCCAATTTTAGCATGTTTTCAAGAGTGAGCACATGCGCTGTACCACTGATAAGCAGGGGCAAAATGAGGCGGGGTCCAAATAGCCAACAACAACAGGTTCAGCAAAGGAAGGTAAAAATCTGGGGTGACCCTGCAGAGAGGGCCCGGTACAACAACTCACCTAGTAAATACTGGAAGCAGGGACTTTCTACAAAAGTGCAAAATACTACAAAATTGCAGTTTGTGAATAGCACTTTGCAGTATGTTTTGTAGTACTATTGTAGTAGCAAAGTGCAGTTTGTGACTCAGGCCCTCTACTATTCCTAGTACTAGGGAGTTCATTTACAAGCCCTTTGCACCAGCGTGCCATATTTACAAACTGGTGCAATGTCACCAGTGCGCCAGTTTGCAAACACTTGCACAGGAGGCATTCCCTCTCAGGATGTTACTGCGCCATTTTAACATAATTTGTTTACGCCTGCCCAGGGCATCCATTTAACTGATGCTAGGTCTTTTCACTGGGCCTTCTCGAGCTGTTTTGGACATGCGTCAAAGTTTTTGGCGCAATTCCAGTAAAGTGCCACGTCTGCATCAAATATTTTGCAGCAGTTGTGCTAACAAGTACCATGATGCTTTGTATTACTATGGTGTTGTAAGGGGAATGCAGGGAGACGCAAGGAAACTGGTGCATCAGAGCTGATTCACCATTTCTTTGTATATGAGGCCCTAGGTATTTTACTGAATATATTTATTAAAACCCGCTCTTGTAACAAATTTATCATCCTTTTTCTAACTTTGCTTAAAGTATCTAATCAGTGCTTTATAGTTCAAATAAAACACACCAACGTTCCAAAAATCCTTTAAAAAATTCAGAATCCTGATTATAAAAAGTTCAAAATGGGACACACAATTTACGAAAAATATTAATGCTAAATGCCTACTACAACCATCCTTTTCATCTTTTTTTATTCAGTATGTACCACAAGGTAAAAAAAAAAAATATTCTGACATTACTCAGTGCCTCGTGTCTTTGCAAATGAGGCCGACACCACATCTAAATAGTCATAGTTTTCATAATAAGAAAGCTGACGGTCCCTAAGAACAATACTATGGTTGAGAAAAAATGGTAATTAATTGTTTCAAATTAAAAATTACATTTTGCCAGTTAAATTTTTGTATTGCTATAAACCTTTAAGTCATAGTATTATATGTAATATTTGTTATATTTATTTTATTTTTGTAGGTTTTATTTTTCAAATAATATTACAGTACTGATATTATTTGTTGATTTTGTATTACATGTATGCTGCAGTTGTGTAAGTAAATCTAAACTCACTCGCCCTCAGAATCCATCACTTTCCCCTTTGCTGCTTAGTTTGAACTCTGAATAGTAAAACTTACTCCCCCAAAAGTCCAGCACATTTTCCCAATGTTGTTAAACACAAGTTCTGTGGCCACGTAGTCCAGAGCTTATTTTGCTCATAACTGCACAGCACAGGAGGACTATAAAAAGAATATATCTGGCCTAGCAAAGTACAGGTCATCTACTGCATTCAGTCTTGCTCCTTCGTAGAATTTAAGCTCTGGGGTTCTGAGTACAATGAGAAACTAGTATCTATGAAAACTGCTCCTACGTATCTGATATTCACTCCTTTGCCTGTATTGCTTGTATTCCTCAAAGAATACACAAGTGCCTGTCTTGCATAGAGCTTGAGGAGGGTGAACCAGCATCCTCTACCTGACATCGCTCTCTCACCAGTAAACTGCTGAGAAGGGTGCTTCCAGTTTACAGAGTCCCATTGACTTCCACTGAATTTTGACTTCCAATTGCTTTCTGAGTATGTTTCTGTTTTTTATTTTCTTTAAAAACATAACCCCTTATCCACGTTACCAATGTATATCCTTTTGAAATATTTTAATCACTAAGGACCAGATGTACGTACCTTTTTCTTGGCTGCAAACAGCCCGAATCACAGAATCGGGCCCTTTGCAACCAAAAATAAAGCATTTTTCAAAGTACAACCCCCAAATTGTGATTCCGTAATCTTTTTACCAAATCACAAAATGGGTTCGTTACTCACTATTAGGAAGGGGGCGTGCCAAGGGCTTCCCTTCCTAATAGCAACTCGCAGTGGTATGTATGACTGTTTTGTTACCATGAATGTGGTCACAAAACAATTGCAGTTACCACCAATTTCAAATTGGTGGTAACCCATTTGCAAATGGGAAGGGGTCTCCAAGGCCCCATTTCCCCTTTGTAAATGCATGAAAAAACATTTGTTAGGAGCATGCAGTGGTCCCACAGACCCTGAAACCTTTCATTTTTTGCTTTTTAAACACATCCCGTTTTCCTTTAAGGAAAATGGGCTGTGTTAAAAAAAGAAGATTTCTTTCCTTAAAGTCAATCACAGACATGGTGGTCTGCTGACTCCAGCAGGCCACCAACCCATGTGATTTGGGTGATTCCCAGTGGGTTGCAAATTGTGACATATTAATGAGGTAGGTCTATTTACGGCCCACTGTAATTGTAAAAGAAACTCAATGGAATTTTGTACATTTGGAATCACGGTTCCTAATTGCGATTCGCATGAAATCACAATTAGGAAATCGCAATTCCAAATGTTCTTACATGTTGCCCTAGGTGTATTTTTTTTGGGATTCAAATTCTATATAATATATTTCATCAATGTATTGTTCTTTTGATAATAAAATACTAAGGGCGTCATTCTGACTCCCGCCGGCGGCGGTAACCGCACGCACGGCGGGAGCCGCCGAATGACCGCACCGCGGTCAAATGACCGCGGCGGCCATTCTGGCTTTCCCGCTGGGCTGGCGGGCGACCGCCAGAAGGCCGCCCGCTGGCCCAGCGGGAAAGCGCCTTCAACGAGGAAGCCGGCTCCGAATGGAGCCGGCGGAGTTGAAGGCGTGCGACGGGTGCAGTGGCACCCGTCGCGATTTTCAGTGTCTGATGGCAGACACTGAAAATCAATGTGGGGCACTGCAGGGGCCCCCAGGGGCCCCACGACACCTGTTATCGCCACCGCCAGGAACAGGATAGCGGTATGGGGGCCGGAATCCCAATGGCAGCGCTGCATGCAGCCCCGCCGTGGAGGATTCCCTGGGGCAGCGGGAAACCGGCGGGACACCGCCGGTTTCCCGTTTCTGACCGCGGCTGTACCGCCGCGGTCAGAATGCCCATGGAAGCACCGCCAGCCTGTTGGCGGTGCTTCCGCGGTCGTTGGTCAGAATGACCCCCTAAATCCAGTTTCTTAGAGTGACGTCTGCCTGTTTGTTCCAAACTATAGTGGGGTAAACACAGAATTTCTCACAGAAACCTACTTTTAGTTTTAGAGGCAATCTTGTTTAACTTTGGGTGAGGTTAGTTGCATGCCACCTGTAGAGTAAGACCCAATTTTCTACACCACTGGTCAGCTGTCTTCTGTGCTTACGAAGCTATGCAAGGGGTTTCCGGAGGATAATATTTTGAGTAATAAAATCTTTAGCACCTCATAACAAGTAAAACATTGAGTCAAAGGAACAGGGTAATTCATTTAAAGTGAAGGACCAGTCTTAAGTGTCAGAGTTTCCTATGACTTAAAAATGCCTGACACAAGCTTATTTCATCAGATTTGTTGGTATGCTGCCGACTATGGGATTTTGTAATTTTAACTATTCAGTTAACTTGTTTTCAGTTCTGACAAATAGTTTTTCATGACGTAGCACTTATGGTCTTATTTACAAGCCCCCGTGGTGCAGGGCGGTGCGCCACTCTTCACCATCGGGAAAGGGCTGAAATGTACTGTATGTACAAGATACAGCGCATATCTGACATTTCCATGTGCACTGGTGCTAAAATTAGCCGCCTAGCGCCTACACAGACACCCTTGCACCATAGTGCAAGAGTGCCAGTATTGCATGGAATAATTGTTTATGTGCAGGAAGGGCTCCCTTCCGGCATCTTAACAATCAATAATGGCGCACTCATAGAAGTAGCAAATCGTCATTATTTAATGGTTGTTAATGTGGAGGAAGGGACACGTTCCTGCACATAAACAATAATTTTTGGCGTTTTGCTCTTTCTATGTGTGTTGCAGAATGCAGCACTCATAGAAAAAGTCAAAACGAGGAGATATAAAAGTATTTCTCCTTGTTGCGCCACTCTAACATCGCCCCTGGGGTGGCGTTAGTTTTTGGCACAGCCTCAGGTTTATGATTTCTCGTAAATCTGGGGCAGGGTCAAAGCAATTTATGTTGCATGGAAAAGCCACAGCAACACCCATTGCACGCCCCTCTGCCAGAGAAAACTGCGCCAGGGCCATATTTACAGGGCGGTGTTAAGCCACGCAAAGTGGCTTAGCGCCTCCTTGTAAATGTGGAAAAGGGTACAGCGCCACAGGAGCATCTCTGAAAGTGACACTCCACTGGCGCTCGGGGCTTGTAAATAAGCCCTTTATTTGGCAAAGGGGGCACTAAAAAAAGCTCTGTTTTCTGTCACCCCGCTGGTAATTTATAAAGTAATTTCTAGTCTCTAGCTGTGCCTTTAAGGACTCTTTCTCAAATCTAATGCATTATGAAATTAATAATTACGATTTTGTCGGTGCTGTGAGGTACAGGTATTTATTTCTCTGATTCTTTGAAAATATAGTGGAAAGGTTTTCAACAAACAACACATTCTGACATCTTGTTAATAGATAAGTGCCTTCCACACATTGGTTTGGAGCTGGCTAGGAACCTCAAAGTGTTGTTGAGTGTTGCACTTCGTTCAAATGAAAATAGATGAGTGACAGAGCATTTTAAGTGATGAGACATTTGAGGTTTTTGAAAAACGTGACTTACAATTTCAGTTGTGTTTAGCTCGAGTACACTTGTACAACTCTTTTGTATTTTTCTCATTCCACCACCTGAAAATCTTGGAGTAATTGAATGTGACTTAAAAATATTTATTGTCTCACTGTCACACTCTTAACCACTGGAATGCATGACAGACCATTCTGTATCTGCCTGTTTCATTTCAGGTGAATTAAACACAATTTATAATTATCAACCAAAGACACAGTCCTCTGATATGATGTGTAACAATTTGCTATTACTGCCCCCTTATTTTTGCTTTGGGGTTTTGATATTGAAACTACATTATACTTTTCTTTTTAAATTAAAATGAACCACATACCTATGGATATCTAAAATCATCCTAACTTTTATGAGCGACTAATCAGGGGCATTTACTGTCCAGAGAAATCCTCTTCATGGATTCTTGTAGCCCATTAGTACATTCTTTTTCTTATACTATGAATTTAACACATGCATCTCTCCTTATGTCGTAGGTCAATAACTATTACGGTTTATTATTACACATTGATGTCCAGAGTGAGGATCGCTTTTTTGTGTCCCCGGGGTAAATCACATTTGAAAGTTACCAGGTCTGTTTGAAGTAAAACACTCCAACACATCCTAGAACACTGGAAATGAGGGAGCATTTCACCTGGAGACGTTGCCTATTGTTTTTAGCTAGAAACCTTTGCAGACTTTGCCTGCCTAGGGACAAAATCCATCACAAAATTATGTCTACAAGCGATTATCAGCATAGAAACATCACAAGCCACACATTAGTCCAGATAATCCTGAATCTGAAGTAATTCCTCTCTGTATGTGGCAATTCCTTGATATCACTAACCCTGGAGGGGAATATTGGCGAATTTCTCACCCACTTGTAAAGAGTCATATGGCGTGATTTAATTGTATTGTATTGTAATAGCATTTATATAGCACTTACTACCCCTGAGGAGGCATTGCAGCGCTTTTGGCGAGTAGCACGCTACTCCGGAACCCAAGTGGAATTAGTGGTGGATTAGTATAGGGAAATATGAGTACAGTTTTAGTATTATTATCAGTTACGTTGAGCAGAGGATTGAGTTTGTTGGTTGGATTGACTAGAGTAATGGGGGATAGATGAGTGAAGAATCCAGAAGTGCTAATTGGGAGTTTATAATAATAGGATGAGCTTGGGATGAGTAAAGGAGAGATGGAGGAGAGAAGAGTCTGTGGAAGGGTTAGGGAGATCATAGCAGGAGGAGGGTTTTTGGATGAGTCAAAGGTGAGATAAATAGGGGAGAATGTAGTAGGTTTGTTTGGGAGATCATGGTAGTAAACTGAGGTTTGAGTGAGCTAGATGTGGAAGAGGAGGGAAGAGCTTAGGCAGGGTTATCTTGAAGATGAAAGAAGTAGAAAGTGATTGGGATGAGTCAGAGTTGGGATTGAGGATGGATTGATAGAGGCATGACATATGGTGATAGGTAGACAAAGTAAAGCTTACAAGAGAGTACATTTATATTATTTTTATTTATTGATAATTTTATTTATATATATTTATATATATATATATATATATATATATATATATACACTTTTTAATCATTGTTTTCTTTTTGTTTCTTTCTTTATTATTATTATTATGTTTTTTATTTAATTTACTTATTTATCATTTGAATTTTCTTTATAGATTTTATTTTATTTATTTTAATTTTATTTTTCTCTAGTGCAGTAGGAATAGAGTAATAAATAAATAGCTATGTAAATACATAGTAAGGGAATATATGTTCAAGGAATATAATAATGTGCATTAAAATATAAGAAGAAAGTAGTATTGTATGAACACAGACTTTCAAGATTTATAATATTTGAAGTTAATCAATGAGTATACTTTTCAAATGCGTATGATAATAAAACATTTGATCAGTGTGATTTAAAAACGAGAGCAGGGATTCATAAGTATCTAATATAACAACTTATCTCGGAAAAATGCAATGACCTATGAAGATATTGAGCATAGAATAACATACACATATTTATGTATACACACACACACACATGCATACACCGACATATACACATATATATATACATATATATATACACATAAACACAAACATATATACATATATTTATCCACATACATATTTAATCATGAGTAAATATACATTTGTTAAACAGTTTTAAAGAGTATGTGTGTAATTTATTGTTATGACATAGCACTGATACATATTTCCTAAAGAACTATACATATCTAGAATATAGACATAATCAGATCAAAAATGTTTATCAACACAAGCATATGTATTTCATTGCTGTTTGAACATGGTGGTTATGAACGAAAAAGCCAACTTTTGAGTAGTCTTCTGAAGACACAGTAATTATCTGTGGATCTTATATTTGGGGGTAATGAATTCCATAGTTTGGCTGTTTGAATGGAGAAGGATGTACCACCTATATAGTCTTTTTCTTGTATGGTGGTGTTCTAAGGCGGGGTGCCAATCTTGAGCGGAGGTTTCTTTGTTGAATGTATTTGGTTATTTTGTTTCTGATAAAAAGTGGTCCTGCTCCATGTATAGCTTTGTGGGAGCTTGAAGGTGGATATTCTGGCAATGGGTAGTGTAGTGCTCTCAAGGCAGGGGAGATGTGGGCTTGTGGCTTTACATGTAATATTATCCTGGCAGCTGAGTTCTTTAAACGTTGTCGTTTTTTCATAATAGATAGAGATGATCCATGGTAGAGGCCATTGGCTTAATCCAGTTTGGATAGTAAGGAAAGAGATAGTATCCTCCACCTTGTGTGGAAATCTGAGGTGGGGGAAGATGTGTTGCAGAGTCTTCAAGGTGATGAAGCTTGTTCGTGCTAATCTGTCTACTTGGGCATTCATTGTTAACTTGGAGTCCATGGTAATTTCAAAGTTTTTAAGTTCCTCGGATAATTAAGGAGGTGGTCGAGATTGTTAGGCCAGGTGCACAGTGGGTCATAATTGTCACCACATATGAGTATTTCCGTTTTGGAGGCATTTCATTTGAGATGGCTCCAAGTCATCCACTGATCAACGGCTCTGAGACAACTGAAGATTTATGAGTTTTCAATGTCCTTGGTGCATTCCAATGTAAGTAGTATTTGTGTGTCACCTGCATAGTTGTAGCATGTGAGTTGAAAATGATTGATCATCAATGATATCATGCAAATGTTGAAAAGCAAAGGTGAGATGATTGATCCTTGTAGGACCACTGGTTTTGTGAGGTATGCTTTGGATGAGAAGGGGGGAGAATAGATCATTTTAGTTCTGTTTTGAAGGTAAGATGTAATCCAGTCAAGAGCAGTCCCATTTATGCCGGCTTCGTGGAGTCTTTGGATTAGGGTGTCATGGTCAACCATATCAAAGGCAGGCGAGAGGTCCAAGAGAAGTAGCGTAGCAACTCCATTGCGGTCAACTGTGTTTTTAAGATCATCCCAGATCACTATGAGTGCCGATTCAGTGCCTCTTCCAGGGCGGAACCCAATTTGGTAGTCTGAAAATATGGAATTGATCTTCAATGAATTGTGACATCTGGGCAAATGCTGCTCTTTCTATCAGTTTGCCCAGAAAAGGTCAATTTGTGATTGGCCTATAGTTGTTGGGGTCCTGCGCATCTAGGTTTGTTTTCTTTAATAATGGACGTCTGTATGCCTAGATATATTTAAAGAAGTGCTTGTTGTGTGTTCCATATATGTTGTAGTATACATATTTTTGGCCCACAATCAAAAGAGTAGTGATATCTGTATTCTCATGCTTTGTTTGCAAATCTATTATTTCTTCCTTTACTGATGAACTAAGTATTCAAATACATGGGACATCTTTATGAAATGTTACCTGCTATTATAAAAGGACATGTGGAATGTCACCTGCTATTGTAAGAGGACACCTGAAGGATCCTTTGTTTTCTTGGCTAATAGTTTGTCCGTATTATTTATACTTATGTACAATCTTGGGTTCAGGAACCCTGTCCGGAGTTAAAAAAATATATATTTTATTGATTTATAAGTCTTCTTCTTCACCGGGAAGGTGAGAGGGTCGTATGCAAATCTAGAAGTGTCTAGCTGCAAAACTATTGTTACAGGCAAGTAACTAGTTTCTTCTGCAGCATGGACACCTTCTAGATTCCCATATTATGCAGTGATTACATAGCAGTATTTACCTAGTGTGGAGGAGGGAGAGAAGCCCCAATAGTACCAACAGAAAAAAACATTGAGTGGTCTACTTCTTCTCTCTGAGAGAGCATGCGTTCTTCACTTTGTGTACATAGTATATATCCACACATACAGAAATGTACGTACATATCTACACACCCGTACACATACCTGCATATCTGAGTGTGTGTAATTATCTACAGGTGTCACCCTGAAACCCTTTTTTTGTGGGTACTAGCTAGTAGTTAACCGGATGTTTGTGGAAATTCTTATATTTCCTTGGCCCACACATATTTATTGAGGCAAACATGCAATTTACTTATTTTAGTCTGTGTGCTCTTATGATATACTTTATAGTTGTATGAGTGCATTTAGAGCCCCCTAATTATACCCTTACCAATGACTAGCTTGTTGTTTAGTTAACCAGAGATTGTTCATAGTTTTGGTGATGTAATAGGCCATACCTGTTTGCTTTGTGTAGATATAGCTTAAGGGTTACTGGGTGCCTCATATTTTATGTATGTACATATATTATTTTTCTGTGATGCCTGCTTTTGGCAGCGACCATAAGCTATCTGCGTGCTGCTGATGTGTTGTAGTCAGTCCTTGCCTTCTTGCTGTAACATGGAAAGTACAGTTTGATTATGTCACTTATACACATGTTTATGGGTAAATCCCCAAGAGAAGCTGTGCTTCACCTTATGTGGACAATGTCTTTGTAATGTAAGCCGGTGTTGGTTGATATAGAGGAACAATAGTTTTGCCATGTGGTTCCTATTTTGGCAATATGACTGCTTGTTCTAGGGTGGCAGCACCACTGAGTGTGGGTGATCGAGTTGGTCCCACAGAATCTGGAAGCTGTTGGCCTCACTCCTGGCTAGCCGGCAGTGTCTCACCCAAACCACTAAAGGAAATGTGATTTGGGACAACCTACATCTGACACTCTGACTCCTCAGTAAAGTCGTGGTGAACTGATTGTACTCCTTTCACTCAATTACTCAGAGACGCACTCATGCCAAGGCAGGACACAAGACACACACTGGATTTCAATGACTGGAATGCCCTTTGCCCCATTTTAGGGCTATGTGGTGATTATATAATCAGTCCTACAGAGTTCTAAAAATAGGCCTGAAGTTCTTATGAGTCTAAGAATTGGGGACTGACTTCTGAGTTCCTGGAGTTGCAAAAGCAGTTAGAATATCATGTACTGAACATGACAGACTTGAACAGGGCACAACGTGTAATGTGTACAAAGGGCTGATAAAATGTGCAGTGCAAATGACTATGGGGGTCATTACAACATTGGCGGTAAAAGACGCTTACCGCCGTGCAGAAGACTGCCAACACACCGCCGCGGCCGTGGAAATCCACTACAGCTATTACGACTCACAGCTCAGAATCTGCCAAAATCCAGACACCCACACAAGTCCGCCACACCAAAGGTCAGTGATTAACTGGTGAAAACAAAACCTCCACTGTCACGCCAACAGAAATACGCCCACACTATCACAACCCACGAATCCATGCGGCGGTCTTTCAACCGCGGTATTCCATTGGCGGTACACACCGCTGAGCTCAAAATACACACACTCTTACAAAACACAGCCACATTGGACAAGTCCAAATACACACAACCGATACACATACACACACCACTCCCACACACCCAATACAATATAAAACACACACCCACATCACCCACAAACCCCTACTACCAAAAATTCTGAAAGAAGGCCAGGGAGAGACACCACAAACAACTACCAAGCATCCACAGGCACAAAATACCATCACCAACAGAACATCCACGCACCTCACACAGCACACCACTACATATCAGCACACCTATCACCATACACACCACCCCACACATCACCCACATCACCCCATGGCACGGCAAAGACACCCCAGGTTCTCTGAGGAGGAGCTCAGGGTCATGGTGGAGGAAATCGTCCGGGTAGAGCCACAGCTATTCAGAGCACAGGTGCAGCACACCTCCATAGCTAGAAAGATGGAGCTATGGCGAAGAATAGTGGACAGGGTCAACGCAGTGGGACAGCACCCAAGAAATAGGGATGACATCAGGAAGAGGTGGAACGACCTACGGGGGAAGGTGCGTTCCGTGGTCTCAAGACACCACATCATGGTTCAGCGGACTGGCAGAGGACCCCCACCTCCTCCCCCACAACTAACAATATGGGAGGAGCAGGTCTTGGCGATTCTGCATCCTGAGGGCCTCGCAGGAGTAGATGGAGAAATGGACTCTGGTAAGTCAAATCTTAACTATTACATCCCCCACCCTACCTGCATGCCATCACATACCCCCACCCTCACCCTCACCCCCATCATTCCAACTCCTCACAAATGTCCCAATATCACAAACCACACATCCCAACTCCAAGCCCTGCATGCAACACCAAAGCATGGACACCCATCACCAAAGAATGGCAACTGCACATACCCATACACCCCATAAACAACAATCACACAAGGTCCCACACAAGAATGCAAGCACTGGGGTACACGGTCACCCACCCATTGCACACCATGGCACACACAGATGTAATAAACATCCTTTTATACCCCTGCAGGACCCCTATCCAACGTCACCGGACAGGAGGGTCCACACATGTCCACACCACCAACAGAAGAGGCCCACAGTGATGACAGCAGCTCTGTCCAACTGGTCTAGATGACCAGCCCGGCCCATCGGGGACCTCTGGACAGTTGGTTCCCCTCACACAGTCACAGGCCACTACAGACCTACCTCCCTCTGGAAGCACCAGCACAGCAACCACCCAGCGGGCCCATACCTCTGTCCCCAGGACAGGTCAATCAGCAGTGTGTCCACCACTACAGGGAACCCAGGTTAACCCACCACCCCAACAAAAACAGGGACCTGGGGGCAGTGGTAGTGGGCACACGGTCCAGGGGACGGGGGCACAGGAACACAGGGGAACTGGGAGGGCTGCTGTGCGACAGGGGGAGGACAGGCCAAGGGAACCCACTCTCCACGAGGCCCTCTCCTCCATCATGGGAGCCTACCACCACTCCCAGGAGATGATGGCAACGGTACTGGGCAAGTTTCAGGAGACCCAGCGGCTGCAGGAGGCACAGTATTTGGGCTTCAGGGAGGAACTCAGAACCATCAATGTCACCCTGGGCACCATCGTAGGGGTGCTGAAGGAAGAACTCAACACCAGGAGGGACACTGTGGCACAACAAGGGGCCTCTGACACTAGAATGGACGATGAACTGCCCACCACCTCCGCCGGCGCTAGTGGACAGGACGCCCCGCCACAAGACCACCACACCAGCACCCCACCCCTGCAGAGGGAGAACCACCTCGCAAACGGTCCCTGAGAACAAGGACAAAGACAGAGAACAAAGCCAAGACCCCCGCCAAGAAATGATACAACTCTGAATGTCATCTTTCTGTCCCACTTTGTCACCCTGTCCATCCTCAAACTGCCCCAGCTCCACTTCCTATGCCCATTTGGACAATGTACCTGTGACACCAATAGACTGGACTCTGCCATGGACATTCCTCCACCATCCCCCTCTCCATTTTACAACTCCCTACAATATTGAGCACTTCAATAAACACCCTTGAAGAACAAAACAATCTGGATTCAGTCTGTGATTTCTAAATTGTGTATGAGCAATTACAGTGACAAAATGTTTTTTCAAATGTAATGTCAAATGTAATGTCAACATACCTATGTCACACAGCTCTAGTCCATGAGGAATCTAAGCAGATGTCACACAGTGGGACCCACATCTGTGAAATCGTAAGGGAAATTGACAACTCAGTGACCATACACTGGGTGAAAACGAAAGACAGTAAAGAGGTAGTAGTGTTAAAGTACATGTAGTAGGCAGGTCTGTAATCTTACCTGTGTCTCACTGGAAATATTGCAGGATCACTGAGTTCCTGTTGTCCATGTCTTCTTCTTCTGCTTCCCCGTCTTCACTATCCACAGGCTCCACAGCTGCAACAACACCGCCATCTGGGCCATCCTCCTGCAAAAAAGTCACCTGTCATCACAAAGCTAAGTTGTGAAGCATACAGCAGGCCACGATGATCTGGCACACTTTCTTTGGTGAGTAGAATAGGAATCCGCCTTCAGGAGGCCGAAGGTCCGTTCTATAATCCACCGAGTTCGCCCATGGGCCTTATTGTAGCGTTCCTCTGCCCTTGTCCTGGGATTTCTCACTGGGGTCAGTAGCCATGACAGGTTGGAGTAACCAGAGTCACCTGCAAATGGCGAGGGACAACTGTTAGACACACAGTAACCTGTAGGGATGTCCCCAGACCCAGACAACCATTCCCACTGTCTTGCTTCCAGGTGCTCACCTAATACGGTGCCTCTGGAGTTGACCCATCACATAAGGGATACTGCTATTCCGCAGGATGTAGGCGTCATGCACTTAGCCAGGGAACTTGGCATTCACATGGGAGATGTACTGGTCTGCCAAATACACCATATGCACATTCATGGAATGATAACTCCTCCGGTTTCTGTACACCTGTTCACTCCTGTGGGAAGGGACCAAAAAACCACATGTGTCCCATCAATGGCACCTATGATGTTGGGGATATATCCCAGGGCATAGAAATCACCTTTCACTGTAGGCAAATCCTCCACCTGAGGGAAAACGATGTAGCTCCACATGTGTTTCATCAGGGCAGACAACACTCTGGACAACACGTTGGAAAACAGAGGCTGGGACATCCCTGATGCTATGGCCACTGTTGTTTGAAATGACCCTCTTGCAAGGAAATGGAGTACTGACAGCACCTGCACTTGAGGGGGGATTCCTGTGGGATGGTGATTAGCTGACATCAGGTCTGGCTCCAGCTGGGTACACAGTTCATGGATTGTGGCATGGTCAAGCCTGTAGGTGATGATCACATGCCTTTCCTCCATTGTCGACAGGTCCACCAGCAGTCTGTACACCGGAGGATGCCGCCATCTCCTCACATGTCCCAGCGGACGGTGCTTATGAAGGACAACAGCTTACACAGAACACGAATCATAATCTGAAAAGTGGCCTGTATGTGTGTTGAGGCTAGGCCTAGGTATGTGTGACGCAGTTAAAAATTAAGCCATGTGGGCCCCTGAAATGGCTGCTGCCTGACCTCTAAAGTGGGTCAATGGGATGTGAGGTAACTGCGCTGGCGTTGTACACCATCGCGGTAGGCGGTCGCAGACCGCGGCGCAATGCTGCATTGGTTAACGTTGGACCCTATGGGTCCCAGGAGCCAATGACGATGTATGCCGGTGGTGACGGTACGCACTGCCGTGGACGTGACCGCCATTTTCTATCTGTTCAATCACTCGATACCTGATCTTCGACAGGAGAGGACCTACACTGCAAGTGCTGCTGTGACCTCGGTCTGGAAGAGACAATGGCTTGAGTGTCTGGGGAAAGGGCCCCTGCCTTCACATCTAAAGAGTTGGATGGGGTCCTTCCCCAATACACGCTACTCTACGGTCCTCCAGCCAAACAGGTAAGTACACTGGGAGCATGCTGTATGGGCTATGCCTGTGTGGATTGGTGTGGGTAAAAGATGGGGGGGGAGAATGAGGTGTGCATGAAACAACAATGAATGCATGTGCCACATGGCAAGGGTAGGAATGGGGACCAATGACTGTGACGGTGCACTTGGTAATAAAATAAAATTTTGCTTTCCCCTGTACAAATCATGTTGGTCAGCGCCCACCAGAAAAAAGATATTTGTCGTGCCATCGCCAAGGACGTCCAGACCCACTGCCGGAAAAGATGGGAGGACATTTGCCGCTGGAGCAAGGAGACGGCGGAGGCTCAGCTGGTGATGGCCTCCGAACGTGGGAGGGGTGCCCGTCGCACCATACCCCCCCTGATGTTCAGGATCCTGGCGGGGGCGTACCCAGAGTTGGATGGGTGTTTGAGGGCATCACAGCAGCCACAAGGGGGTGAGTACACTCTCATCCTGCTGATTTTGCGTGCAGTGGAGGTGTCTGGGTGGGGGAGGAGGGCTGTGGGTTTCCCTAGGCCAGGGCGAGTTTAGTAGGCAAGGTCCCTCCGAAAGGCAGGCCATGTGGCACCCCACCCCACCTCTGTAGAGTGCCAAGTACACCTAGTAATGCCCCTGTGTCATCCATGTGTGCAGATGTCATCCATAGCCTTGTAGGCCATGTCCCAGGGATTGAACAGTGGAGCCCAAGAGCGCAGCGTAGTGCATGGGGCTTCTGTGTCTGTTGTGTCCGCCCACTGTAGCGGTAATGCATGCACTCAACATGTCTTTCTTCTATTGTCCCCCCCCCTTTTTGTGGTCTCCCTGTTCTTGTGTGCATTACCATCATCAGGCGGAGGAGCAGTGGCACCGGAGCAGGAGGGAGCTGCATCCCATATGGCCCTGGAGATCGAGACAACGGACGTGGAGTTCACCAGTGGGACGGAGGGCGAGGGGAGCTCCACGGCGGGGACAGGAGCTGACACCAGTGACACAGACTCGTCCTCTGATGGGAGCTCCCTTGTGGTGGTGGCACCATCTGTGCCCCCGCTTCTACAGGTGCAGCAGCCACCCCCCTACCAGCACCGCCCTCCCAGCAGCCCCTCAGCCTTTGCCCCGTGCCCGCTCACCCAGGAGGGTGGGCATCACCTTTGCCCCAGGCACCTCAGGCCCTGCCCCAGTCACCCCTGCTGCCCTCAGTGAGGAGGCCATTGACCTCCTCAGGTCCCTTACTGTTGGGCAGTCTACCATTTTGAATGTCATCCAGGGTGTAGAAAGGCAGTTGCAACAAACAAATGTATTCCTGGAGGGCATTCATTCTGGTCAGGTGGCCCTTCAGCGAGCTTTTCAGACTCTGGCCTCAGCACAGATGGCAGCCATTGTCCCAGTCTCTAGCCTCCCCCTCCAACTTCCTCCACCCAGACCCAATCCCCTGTACCCCAGCCTATCCCAAGCACACCTTCAGACCAGCATGCACACACATCAACACACAAGGGAAGCTCAGGCAAACATAAGCACCACACATCCCACAGGCACTCACACAAGCATCACACACATGCAGACACACCAACATCCACTGCCTCCACTGTGTCCCCCTCCTCCTCGTCTCCCTCCTCCCTCCCAGTCTCGCCTACACTCACACCTGCATGCACTACATCTACAGCCACTACTGCCATCACCAGCACACACACCACCACACCCCGCTCACATGCAGTCACCACCCCCACTACCATTCACACGTCCCCTGTGTCCTGTCCCAGTGTGTCTGTGATGCCACCTCCCAAGATACACAAACGAAGGCACACACCCACCGACCAGCCGTCCACCTCACGACAGCCTCCAGCGCATGCACCTTCACCTAAAGTCACTAAACAGACACCTCCTACAACCACAACCTCTTCCTCCACTCCCAAACCCCTTCCAGCTACCCGTCCCAGTGTCTCCCAAAAACTTTTCCTATCCAACCTTGACCTCTTTCCCACACCTCCCCCACCCCGTCCGTCTCCTAGGTCCCGAACTACCACATCAGCCACAACATCTCCGGGGCTCAGTGGTGCCTGTAGTCACCGGAATATGGAGTGCACCGGCCACCAGGGCATCCAGTGTGACACGGAGCCACAGTACAGACAGTCCCCCACCTGTCAAGCATCAGAAGTTGGCCAGTGCCCGGCGGGAGAGGGGGAAGACCCCAGCCACCAAAGCCACTCCCAGGGGTCCCGGTGGGAGTGTGGAGTCAGCTGTGACACCTTCCAAGGTCGGGAAGGGCCACAAGAAACCTGGCAAGTCTGGGAAGAGCAGCACGGTGGAGAAGACCGCCATCATCCCTGCTGCCCAGGAGGCCACCGCCATGATCCCCACTGCCCAGGAGGCCTCTGCCAGCACCTACTCTGCTGCCCTGGAGGCCCCCGCCATCATCCCCACTGCCCAGGAGGCCACCACCAGCACCTGCCCTGCTGGCCAGGAGTCCTCAGCCAGCACAAGCCCCGCTGGGCTAGAGAGGACCGCCAGCACAAGCCCCGCTGGGCTAGAGAGGACCGCCAGCAGATGAGTCATTGCAGAGGAACCCGCCGCCTCAAGCACCGCTGAACAGGGCACTGCCGCCTCAAGCACCGCTGAACAGGGCACCGCTGCCTCAGGTACCACTGAACAGGGCACCACCGCCTCAAGCACCGCTGAACTGGGCACCGCCGCCTCAAGCACCGCTGAACAGGGCACCGCCGCATCAAGCACCGCTGGCCCATGAGTGCCAAGGACACTGCCGCTACTGAGGCCGTCACGAGCAGGATGAAGCACTCTGGGCGCAAAGCCCCCTCCAGAACCAGTGGAGACTGTCATCCACTACCTCTGTCCTTAACAGGATGAAGCACTCTGGGCACAAAGCTCCCTCCAGAACCAGTGGAGACTGTTATCCACTTGAGAGACTGTGGCTTTGCACTCCCCAGGATGCAGCAGTGGGCAACCCACCCACTGTAGAGACTTGGTAGACTGTGGTTTTGCACTCCCCAGGATGCAGCAGTGGGCAACCCACCCACTGTAGAGACTTGAGAGACTGTGGCTTTGCACTCCCCAGGATTGAACAGTGGGCATGTGGCCCCCTCGTGGATTTGGCGTTGTGCACTCAACCGGCTGAGGTGCCCCCCCTTTCCCTCCCCTCCCTCTGAGGTGCCTGTTTTCTTGCGCTATGATGCCCCTGCAATGTTCTCTCTGTCATGGTCGGGGATCTTGTGTGGGCCTCGCCCATACCGTGATGGCCCTGTGTTCCACGGACTTCATTGGAGTACTGCCTGGACTACTAAGCTTGGTGTATATTTTGTTTATAGTGTATATATATATATATATATTTTTGTGTACTTGATTTTCATATATTACAATGGTTACACTCATTTGCTTTTGTCTTTGCATTCTTCCGGGGGGGGGGTGTTGGGGGGGTGACTGTAATGTACCATGCTGTATTGGTGTGTGTGTTGTAATGGGTGAGGGTGGGGGTGTTGCATGTTGCGTGTGTGAGTCCCTGTTTTTTCCCTCCCCTCTCCCCTGTGTCGTACGTGCAGTACTCACCGTTGTCTTCGCCGCCGGCGTTCGTGCTCCTGGTACAGGAGCAGGAAGATAATGGCTGGCAGGATGTGCAGCTCTGGTTCCATGGCGTCAAAGACTGTTCTGGGTCATCACCATTCATCCCTCTATGGGTTTGGAAGGCCTTCTGTGCTAGGAAGATCATCTTAGGATGTAGTAGATGTATGTTCTTAACTACTTCTTTGGGGCTCCATAGGCCCCTGAGTTTTTAGATTGTTTATGTAAGCCATCCTTTGTGGGATGCATCCCTTGTTATGGCCATAGTGGGGATTGGGTATTTGTCAAGTACAAAGCTGCACTGTATGCTTATGTTAAACGGGTTCCTTGGCTAACATTAGTGAATGTGAAAAAACTGTTTATGCTGTGTGGTGAAGTGTTGGTTAAGAAACAGTAACAACCGGCAACCTGGTCTTGGTTACCCTTAATTTCTACTGAGTACATTGAGCTTTGGAGCTAACAATTTGCGATAGTATGTTCTGTCCTGACTCTGCATGCATTTATTACTTTGCAGTACAGTTTGACAGGTGCACCTTGTAATCTTTCTATTTTGCCTTTATGTAGGTGTATATGTGTTGTGACAAAAAAAAACAGTAAAGCAATGAGCTTGCAGTGAATTGCCAGGAATATAGTATGCTGAGCAGAAGGCCCTGGTTAGAGGGTCAGATGTTGTGAGGGACCCTACAGTGTGGCCCTAGTAAGCTTTGCCTCACTGTGTAATGCTGAGGCATGCTTTGAAGTGATGATCATTCAATGTGTGTGAGTGGGTGCATGTGTTTTATATGGTGGAGGGGGTGTCATCCCACCACCTTATATGGCGTATTTAAATATTTTAAGGTCACAGTCCAACCCAGTTGCCAGCCTATGTGGCATATTTGAAGGTCGCAATGAAACTCCTTTGAAGAGTCCCCAGCCCCATTATGTGTCAAACTCAGTCTCCCTGGTAGGAGCTGATTCACGCTTTTTTGGGGTCGCCATGCCCCATAATCTGGTACAGATCGGACTCGAATTTGTCTCACCTTTGCCTTTTCTTTTAGTGAACGATCATAATGGTTAAGGGTGCCACGCCCAACCATGTGGCCGATATTAGTTTTCATTATTGAAGCTGTCTTCCCACTTGTTCTTGTGATAAGCACCTTTTTTAGTGACAAATTACTTTTGTGAGGGCAGCCTCCCTCAGTAAAAAAAAATAAGGTGCTGTGTGGCCTTTGTGGATGTGGTCTCTTAGTGAGGGTTTTAAGTATTCTTATGTGAGTCAGAACCAACTCTCAGTTGAAGTTGACAGAGCATATGTAGTAGGATAATGTATGGTTTTCCTCGTGCAAGCTTTTTCCCTCAAATGAAAAAGGATTGAAATCCTACAGGTACAAAGAGGGTTATATACAACCTTAGTAGTAGGTGAAACTACCTGCATGACCTTTAGCTGCTGTACATCTGAATGCGTGGAGCCAGAGAGTTTATTATATGCCCTTGGTCTGTGTAACTGCATAAATGAAAAACCATCCATGTGTTCTTTAGAATCTGTGATTGTCTGCATCAATGAAATTATGCATAATCCAGTGTGCGACTGCTAAATATGTTTTTATCTTTTTTATAGACATTATCATTGCGTTGCTTTCTTCGGCGTCCCCATCTCAGGGTGCTGGATTTTTCCCAAAGTTCACCTTAATAGTGAACTTTGTTCTATTGGGAGCAGGAAAAAACACTCCAGATTTTCCCTGGGTGTACATATGAACTGAATATGTAGAAGACTATTTATATATTTGTGTGCATGTGGGTATATACATTATATACATTACTGGACCATGTACCTATATGTATGCGAACAAGTCACCCCTGTCTTGTTTGTTAGGTGATTTTTTGCAATACATTTTGTACAGTAGGTAAAGTACCGAAAAGCATACCAATGCAACTCGTTACAGAGTTTTTTGTGGCTCCCTTGAATAAGCCACCCATGTGCGTGCATCAGTACTTGCCTTATGAACTTCTGTTCTCCCATTGCATGTGCTACATGCTATGCAGCCACTTATTTTACCAAGTAGCTGTAGTAACTGGTAAATGTTGAAATTGCACCTCTACATGTGTGTTTTTAGGTACATATGTTCCCTTCATGTGAGTGCCACATGTTATATGGTATAGCCATGGGAAAGGCAAAACCTTTACGATGTGCATGTAAAGTGTGTTTGTATGGTTTAAATGGATTAGTCCCTGCTTTGCCTTTGGGAGGCCAAGGCTAAAAATGTGCAATGAAGTGCTCTTTTTTATTTTACTGGGACCGTAAGTTTGCCTCCCTTTCCTTACACCAAGAGCAGCTAAGGAATGGGCTTCCTGGAGATAAGCATATGATTTATGAGGTCTCTATGCTCAAGACGCTTCTCCTGTATTGAGCCCCCATCCATGTCCTACATGAAAATATGTTTTATGATCTTCACAGCCCCTTGCCAAAGCCTCCAAGATCTGAGCTACATATGGGGAAGCGTGCAATTTGTCTTGTGCCTACATATTTCAATGTGCATGAAAAAAGGCTTGTCTTGCAGACAGGCATGAGCTATATCTGGTGCATCATTGCTGGATATTTTAGGAGTAGCACACAGTGCTCTTACCCAATCTTCATCACTCATCAAGGTCCCCAGATCTTCCCCCCATTTGCATTGCAATGCGTCTTGGGTCATTTTGGACTCAGAGATTATGGACTAATATAGTATTATTATTGCTCTGTGCCTACCATCTATAAAGTATAAACTATCCAGGCATTTATGTTGTGGGGGTTTAAGTGTTCCAGTACGCCACCATTTTAAGATCGTAGCTGCAACTACCTATGCAGTTTTAAATGGCTTGCAACAATGACATAGACATTCCTCAGCCCCAGAAACGTGGCAACATTACCCCAACATATACACTACCAACTGTCACAAGACAATTCTATTTCTACTCCACAGGACCACCCAGCTACCAAGATGCAGTATCACTGTCAAGGCCTAAAGCAGTATCTGCCCAAAATAAGGGAGTGCGGTTTGTTTTCTTTGGAAGGCTCTCACTCAGGCAGGGTGTGCCTATGTTAACAGAATACCTTCAGAGTCTGGGCAACATGCTGGTGAGGAATGCCCCATTTGGGGGAGGGGGTTCATGTGCCTCTACTGCCACCCTCCCCGCATGCTGCGCATGCCACCTTGCAAACCATTGCAACTACACAGTCAAATAGTATAATTGAAATCAGGGGCTGGGAGGCTCCTTTATCCACCAGTAGTTTCAATTTTGGTGGTGACATTCTGTATCTCATGTCACCCCAGGTCAGGCTTACCAGTGTGGTGAATCCAATTTAGCTTTTATAGGGACTCAGGAAATTAGCCTATCCTCTGCCTTGCAGGCTTGTGCCCCCATCACCTAGTGACTTTTCACCTACTTAGCTTGCTCTAAGGCCATTTATTTCATTATTTCTTTTTAGATGACTGCTACTGTGTTTAGTTAGAAAAAAGTTTTGATTTGCATTAACAGCACCACTCTGTGAAAGCGTCACTATCGGCTTAATAATCAAGTGACATGTGCAGGTATTCACATCATGTCCCTTTCTCACTCACGTGTGACTGTAACACAATGTGCACTTCTTTACATAATTGCCGCCACAAGTCTTCTTCCTTATCAATTGTTTGGAAACATACCTGCGTCAGGGCTACTACATTATGTGTATAAATACATCTCACACGGACAAGGTTATCAGAGGGATTCCTTCCAGATGCCATCTATGCTGCACGTCACCTCACTGCAGAATTCAGCCTTTGTGTCACCATGGAGTCTGGCCTAGTGAGCTCATTCCAAGGTAACCAGGGTTGGGGGGCGCTTCTCATGGACATGGTATTGGCAGATTAGGTTTATCACAGCTAGCTCTCATTAGGTTAGAGATTAGGCTCTCTATACTAGGGATTTCACATTTCATGTTCATTGCAAGATGGTAGGGGGTTTTGTATTCACAACTGTAATCTTCAGAATAATACTTCTTTTATTGTTCACTTTCCTAATCATTACAGCTCATGCATTTTACCTTAGATCACAGTCTTTTCAATAAATCTATTGAATACTTTCCTGCATCTCCTTTACTGCCTGTGTGTGACTGAGACCATTTTCTAACATGAGAAAAGGGTAACCTTGGTTTCACCACGACTCCCCAGAAGTGTCGGAATCTAGAGTCCATGCGTAAGGCTGCCAGAAATCACCTTTTACTGTCAGGGCTGTTGGTGAGGTACTGCTTGTAAGCCAGGAGAGTTGAGTCGACAGTTGTGACAGTTGTGGGAGTGATGCAGTCAACTACAAACAAAAGTGCTCTCATCCCTAAACCAGCAGCCTTGCCTAGGAGTGGGAGTCCAACTACAACACCAGCATACCATTGAGCATGTAGAATACTTGTTTGGCTAATCATATGGGAAGAGTCAAGAAGAAGTACAGCAGCCTGGGGAACATGCCAATGTTTGAGAGTGCACCCATCACAGAATCAAAAGAGGGAGTGTCATTCAAAACCCAATGGCCTGCCTGGTGAAGCCATCACCGTATGTTACCCTCCAAGAGGTGTTGATCTGTGTGGTATATATGGACTCCCAGGTATTTGAATTTGTGAGATTCCCATTGTACCTTTTCGTCTAATGCCAGGAACCTGGCACCTGTACTGGGTTCTCACACTTGATAGCCATAATATTTAGTCCAATTTACCTTCAAGGCTGACAATTACCCAGACGTTTTCAGTGTGGACATAGCTCCCTGCACATTTTTCTCCGACCTGTACCCTTGCACGAGGTTAGGTGGTGTCGGTTGACTCAGCATCCATTGTTGGCGTCGTAGTTGCTGTGATGACATTGCGGTTGTACATAGGCGTCACCCAGGCGTGCTGACTTCAGTTCTTTTCTTTCCGAACTACTTCCAACAGACGTACCCTGGTCAATTTTTGACCGAATTCAAACTTTTTGTCGTCTTTTTGACTTCTTTTGTGCATTGAGGGATGTCTCAAAAGACCAGCTTCAAACCTTGTGACACCTGTCACTTCATGATATGGATGATGAACCCACACCTTATGTGTTTGTGGTGTCTCAAGTGCGACCACAACGTGAAGTTGTGCTCCAAGTCCAAGGCCATGAACCCAAAAGCTTTGAGGGCGCGGTCTCTAAAGCTAATAGTTGCTCGGTGCTCCACTTCGCTGTGCTCCCGGTCTTGCTCGAGAGGGAGGTCTTGAGACTGCTTGCGGAGTCATCACCACTCCTCTTCGTCCCATTCCAAATCTTTGGGACATTCGGGTCACAAGAAATAGAAATCCAAATGTCCTTTGACCTTAACCTGTCACTCGGCCGTAGCGATGCAGAAAGACTGTTGATGTTGAAGGCCTCTGTGCACGGAGCCTACTTCTGGGTCTGCTCTGCCCCTCCCTGAGTTTCCGCGAGCCGGAGCCACTGCAGCCCATCTCAAGGAATTTTATGAGGCCAGGCACTTAGGGGGTCATTACGAGCATGGCGGGCGGCGCCAATGCGCCCGCACTCCCGCGGACCCCATTACGACATCCCCGCTGGGCCGGCGGGCGCAAACCAAGTTTACGCCCGCCGGCCCAGCGGGGATGAGGACGCTACATAGGAGCCGGCTCCTAATGGAGCCGGCGGTGTTGGGGCCGTGCGACAGGTGCAGTAGCACCCGTCGCGCTTTTCACTGTCTGCTATGCAGACAGTGAAAAGCTGGCTGGGGCCCTGTTAGGGGGCCCCTGCACTGCGCATGCCAGTGGCATGGGCACTGCAGGGGCCCCCAGGGGCCCCAGGACACCCCTTACCGCCAGCCTCTTCCTGGCGGTGCAAACCGCCAGAAACAGGCTGGCGGTAGGGGGGTCATAATCCCCAGGGCAGCACTGCTTGCAGCGCTGCCCTGGCGGATTATCACTGCCGGGGCTAAAACGGCGGGAAACCGCTGGCCCCGGCGGTGCGACCGCGGCGGTAAGTAATACTGGTCTCCGTAACCGCCAGCCTGTTGGTGGTACGGATGCCACATTACCGACCACCTTAATCTTTGAACAAACTGAACTCTCTGTAGCGCCTTTGAGACCCGGGTGCTCAGATGGGGATCCTTTGGGATCTGCACCAGCGGCTGCGGCCTCCGAGGGCCCCTCCAGATCTATTCTCAGAGCTGTGCCAACACCGGTTGTATCAAAGTGACCTTCACAATTTCAGCTAAGATGTCAATGCTCCCGACGTCAGTTGGGCCCACAATCAACATCGACTCAGTCCTCATCCCTGACAACCTGGAGCCTACTCAACCCAGGTTGGATTCTGACCACCTTTATAATGCTATGAATATGATGAAGGATTGGAGGGGATGCAGGACCCTTTAGAATACTAGCTAGACAGCTCTGACTTGGACTGGGCACAGGAATTGGTTACGGTTAGTGATATAGATACTTCTACTGATGCTGGCATGCTTTCTCCTCCTACCATGGCTACAGCGAAAAGAGCGTCTTAAACCTTGGTGGTTAGTAGGGCAGATGAGGTCCTTGGCCTTGAGCTTACCTCTGTGGCAGTCAGGACTAACCTCCTGAGAGAGGTGCTTCAGCCTGTGGCTTCCACTTCAAAGCATATCCTTCCATTTAATGAAGCCCTCACCGATGTCCTTCTGGGTTCTGGGTCCGGACCCAGCACAGGGGCTCCTGTAAATACGGCAATTGCCCACCGCCATCAGCCGGTCCCGAATGACCCTAAATTCCTGACCCAACACCCCACGCCTGAGAGCCTTGCCAACCCTGGTTGAGGACATCTGGTTTTTCAGGCACAGGGCACCAGAGGTCTGCCCAGTCTGCCCCCACCCCTGCTACAGCCTCCAAACACTCCTAGTCCGTTCCATCTTCTCAGACCAGTTGGGGGCAGAATCCGCCATCTCCCGCCCCTCTTGGAATCCATCATGATGGACAGGTGGGTTTAGCAAATAGTCAGAAGGGGCAACTCTCTCCCCTTCAAGACAGTCCCTCCAGCCATGACTCCATCCTACGACCTCTTACTGGAAGATCATCTGGCACCTCTCCGTGAGGAAGTAGTGGCTTTCTTGTCCAAGGGAGCCGTAGAGAAGGCCCCTGCACCAGAAGTAGGTTGTGGTTGTTATTGCCACTACTTTCTGGTGCACAAAAAGGACAAGGGCCTACGTCCTATGTTAGTCCTTTGGGCCCTCGATCTCTTTTTCAAGAAGGAGCAGTTAAAAAATGCTCACTCTGACTCAGGTCCTGTCTGCCTTGGACCCAGGAGACTGGATTGGAGTGTTGGACTTGCAGGACGCTTACTTCCACATACCTGTCTTGCCTGCCCACAGGTGATTCATGGTACGTTGCAAGCACTTTCAATTTAATGTGCTCCTCTTTGGCCTCACCTGGTGTTCACGAAAGTGATGGTGATGGTTACAGCTCATCTGCATAGGTTAGAGGTTTCAGTCTTCCCCTACCTCGACATCTGGGTGTTGAAGGCAAACACACCCCTGAAAGTCATCTCCCACCTTCAGACTATGAAGAACCTTCTCCACTCGCTGGGGTTCACTATAAACATGCCAAAGTCACACCTGACTCCATCTCAGATACTCCCTTTAATCGGAGTTGTTCTGGTCACAGTGCAGTTTTGGGCCAGAAAGCGAGTCCAGGATATTCAGGCTATGATTCTGATGTGTCAGTTAATATCCTGAATTTTGGTGAGAATGACTCTGGAGCTGCTGGGCCTCATGGCCTTCTGCATCTTGCTGGTGACACATGCCAGATGGCATATGCAGGCTCTGCAGTGTGATCCGAATTTCAAGTGGGCACAGCATCAAGGGAACCTCTCTGACATGGTCCAGATCTCAGAGAGAACTGCGAAAGACCTGTAGTGGTGGCTTTCAAATCGCAATTGGGTCAACAACAGATCCCTCTCCCTTCTCCAACCTGATCTTACAGTAGTGACACTCCTGGAACGGGGCGTCCACCTGGGGGAGGCGGAAATCAGAAGTCCATGGTCTCTAGCGGAGTCCGGACAACACATCAATCTTTTGGAGGTCCGGGCGATCAGGCTTGCATTGAAAGAATTTCTTCCCTCTTTAAAAAGGAAAGTGGTTCAAGTGTTCATGGACAACACTACCGCCATGTGGTACTGCAACAAGCAGGGCAGCATGGGTCGTGGACTCTTTGACAAGAGACTCTGCACCTCCGGACGTTGCTGGAACACTATGACATAATCCTGGTAGTTCAACATCTGGTGAGCTTTCTGAATGAGTCTCCATCTGGAAGTGGCGCAAGGTCTCTTTCAGCAGTGACGAGAGCCTTGGTTAAATCTGATCACCTCTGCAGAAAATGTGCAATGTCAACTGTTTTGCACGTTGTAGTTTCCAAAGCGGCACTCGCTCAGCTACGCTTTTCATCTTGAGTGTAACGCAGGCCTTCTTTATGCATTCCCACCTGTATCATTTCTGTCCAGAGTTCTAAAGAAGATAAAGAGTGACCAACCCCAAGTAATACTTGTGGCTCTGGACAGGGCACAAAGAGTATGAACTATTGAGAATGGCTACAGATCCTCCAATCATACTGCCCTTTCAGGAGAATCTTCTGTTGCAGCAACACGCAACGCTTCTCCACCCGAACCTGTCCAGTCTTCGCCTTCTTGTGTGGAGACTGTGTGGAGATTGAGCAGCAGGAGATGACAGCTTTCTACCTTCTGCCTGAAGTCTGTGATGTTATTCTGGCAGCCAGGCATCCCTCCACCAAAACAGTATATGCATGTCATTGGCATACATTTGTGGCATGGTGTACCAACAAGTCTGTTGATCCCCTTTCTGCACCTCTCGCTGAGGTTCTCTTGTTCATTCTTTCTTTGGCCCAGCAGCGCTCTGCTTTAAGCACCCATAAAGTTTACGTTTTTGCCATTTCAGCCTTTGCTAGATTGCCAGCCCAACTTTCCTTATTCAAGTCTCCCATTGTTGGAAAGTTCCTTAAAGGACTCTCCCACATGTTTCCTCCGACCCCGTTCATTATTCCCCAGTGGGTCTTGAAACTTTTCCTAACTTATCTTATGTGTGCCCCCTTTGAGCCACTGCAATATTGTCTCCTGGCGGTCCTAACAATCAAGACTGCTTTTTTAACTGCCATCACCCCGCTCGCAGAGTAAGTGAGCTTCAAGCTCTTTCTTCCAGGTCACCCTTTTCTATCTGTTTCCCCTGACAAAGTGGTGCTCCATACAAGGGCCTCCTTCCTTCCTAAGGTTTTTATGCCTTTTCACGTAGGCCAATCCACCACCTTGGCTACTTTTTATGCACCTCCACATCCCTCTCATGAAGAGGAGAGACTCTACAGTCTGGATCCCAAAAATACCTGACACAAGCTTATTTCATCAGATTTGTTGGTATGCTGCCGACTATGGGATTTTGTAATTTCAAATATTCAGTAAACTTGTTTTCAGTTCTGACAAATAGTTTTTAATGATGTAGCACTTATGGTCTTATTTACAAGCCCCATGGTGCAGGGTGGTGTAGCAAGTGTCTTGCTGCGCCACCCTCCGCCATTGGGAAAGGGCAGAAATGCACTGTATGTACAAGATACAGGGCATATCTGCCATTTCCCTGTGCACTGTTGCTAAAATTAGGTACCTAGCACCTACACAGACACCCTTTCACCATAGTGCAGGAGTGCCTGTGTTTTAGGGAATGATTGTTTATGTGCAGAAAGGGTTCCCTTCCGGCATATTAACAATCAATGATGGCGCACACATAGAAGTAGCAAATCATCATTATTTACTGGTTGTTAATGAGGAGGAAGGGACACCTTCCTGCACATAAACAATCATTAATGCCGTTTTGCTCTTTCTATGTGTGCTGCAGAATGCAGCACTCATAGAAAAAGTAAAAACAAGGAGATATAAAAGTATTTCTCCTTGTTGCACCACTCTAACGTCACTTCTGGGGTGGTGTTAGTTTTTGGGCCAGCCTTAGGTTTACGATTTCTCGTAAATCTGGGGCAGGGTCAAAATCAATGTATGTTGTGTGGAAAAGTCCACAGCAACACTCATTGCATGCCCCTCTGCCACAGAGAACTGCACCAGGGCCATATTTACAAGTTGGTGTTAAACCAAGCAAAAAGGCTTAATGCCACCTTGTGAATGTGGAAAAGGGCACAGCGCCACAGGAGTGTCTCTGAAAGTGACACTCCACTGGTGACACTCCACTGGCGCTCGGGGCTTGTAAAGAAGCCCTTTATTTGGCAAAGGGGGCCCTAAAAAATGCTTAAGTTTCTGTCACCCCACTGGTAATTTATTCAGTAATTTCTAGTTTCTAGCTGTGCCTTTAAGGACTCTTTCTCAAATCTCCTACATTATGAAATTAATAATTACAATTTTGTTGGTGTTGTGAGGTACAGGTATTTCTTGCTCTGATTATTTGTGAAATCTTGTTAATGGAGAAGTGCCTTCCAAACATTGGTTTGGAGCTGGCTAGGAGCCTCAAAGTGTTGTTGAGTGTTGAACTTCATTCAAAGGAAAATCTTTGAGTGACAACGCATTTTAAGTGATAAGACATTTGAGGTTTTTGAAAAACGTGACTTACAATTTCAGTTTTGTTTAGCTTGAGTACACTTGTACAACTTTTTCGTATTTTTCTCATTCCACCACCTGAAAATCTTGAAGTGATTGAATGTGACTTAAAACTATTTTTTGTCTCACTGTCACACTCTTTAAGACTGGAATGCATGACAGACCATTCTCTGTTTACCTGTTTTATTTCAGGTGAATTAAACACAATGTATAACTATCAACCAAAGACACATTCATCTAATATGATGTGTAACAATCTGCTATTACTGCACCCATATTTTTGCTTCGGGTTTTTGATATTGAAACTATATTATACTTTTCTTTTTAAATTAAAATGAACCACACACCTGTGGATATCTAAAATTCATCCTAACTTTTATGAGCGACTAATCAGGGTCATTTACTGTCCAGAGAAATCCACTTCACGGATTCTTGTAGCCCATTAGTACATTCTTTTCCTTATAATTTGAAAATATGCATTGTTTTAACACATGCATCTCTCCTTATGTCATAGGTCAATAACTATTATGGTTTATTATCACACATTGATGTCCAGAGTGAGGAACGCTTTTTTGTGTCCCGGGGTAAGTCACATTTGAAAGTTACTAGGTCTATCTGAAGTAAAACACTCCAACATGCCCTAGAACACTGGGAAAGAGGGAGCATTTCACCTGGAGACGTTGCTTATTGTTTTTGGCTAGAAACCTTTGCAGACTTTGCCTGCCTAGGGACAAAATCTAGTACAAAATTATGTCTACAATCGATTATCAGCATAGGAACATCACAAGCCACACATTAGTCTGGATAATCCTGAATCTGAAGTAATTCCTCCTTGTATGTGGCAATTCCTTGATAACACTAACCCTGGAGGCGAATATTGGTGAATTTCTCACCCACTTGTGCAGGGTTATATAGTGTGATTTAATTGTATTGTATTGTAATATCATTTATATAGCACTTACTACCCCTGACGAGGCATTGCAGTGCTTTTGGCGAGTAGTACGCTACTCTGGAACCCAAGTGGAATTAGTGGTGGATTAGTATAGGGAAATATGAGTACAGTTTTAGTATTATTATCAGTTACGTTGAGCAAAGGATATGTGAGTTTGTTGGTTGGATTGACTAGAGTAATTGCGGGATAGAGGAGTGAAGAATCCAGAAGTGCTAACTGGGTGTTTATAGTAATAGGAGGAAGTTTGGGATGAGTAAAGGAGAGATGGAGGAGAGAAGAGTCTGTGGAAACAATTAGGGAGATCATAGTAGGAGGAGGGGTTTTGGATGAGTCAAAGATGAGATAAATGGGGGAGAATTTAGTAGGTTTGTTTGGGAGATCATGGTAGTAAACTGAGGTTTGGGTGAGCTAGAGGTGGAAGAGGAGGGAAGAGCTTAGGCAGGGTTATTTTGGAGATGAAAGTAGTAGAATGTGTTTGGGATGAGTCAGAGTGGGGATGGAGGATGGATTGATAGGGACATGACATATGGTGATAAGTAGACAAAGTAAAGCTTGCAAGAGAGTGCATTTATATAATTTTATTTATTTATAATTGTATATATATATATATATGTGTGTATATACACTTTTAACCATTATTTTTCTTTTTCTTTATTTATTCATTATTATTATTTTTTTAATTTAATTTACTTATTTATAATTTGAATTTTCTTTATAGATTTTATTTTATTTATTTTAATTTTATTTATAAATAGATATGTAAATACATAGTAAGGGAATATATGTTCAATGAATATATTATTGTGTATTAAAATATGAGAAGAAAGTACTATTGTATAAACACAGACTTTCAAGATTTGTAATATTTGAAGTTAATTAATAAGTATACTTTTCTAACATTTATTTATTTCCTTACTTTTTGAATAGTGAAATGCGTATGATAATAAAACATTTGATCAGTGTGATTTAAAAACGAGAGCAGGGATTCATAAGTATCTATTATAACAACTTATCTAGGACCTATGCAATGACCTTTGAACATGTTGTGCACAGAATAACATACACATATATAGGTATATATACATATACACATGCATACACCCACATATACACACATATATACATATATATACACATACACACACACACACATATATATATCCACATACATATTTAATCGTGAGTAAATATACATTTGTTAAACAGGTTTAAAGAGTATGAGTGTAATTTATTGTTATGACATAGTAGCAATACATATTTCCTAAAGAACTATACGTATCTAGAATATACACATAATCAGATGAAAAATATTTATCAACACGGGCATATGAATTTCATTGCTGTTTGAATATGGTGGTTATGAAGGAAAGAGACAAATCTTGACTAATCTTCTGAAGACACAATAATTATCTGTGGTTCTTATATTTGGGGGTAATGAATTCCATAGTTTGGCTGCTTGAACGGAGAAGGATGTACCACCTACAGTCTTTTTCTTGTATGGTGGTGTTCGAAGGTGGGGTGCTAATCTTGAGTGGAGGTTTCCTTGTTGAATGTATTTGTTTATTTTGTTTCTGATAAAAAGTAGTCCTGTTCCATGTATAGCTTTGTGGGTGATACAAAGCACCTTGAAGGTGGATCTTCTGGCAATGGGTAACCAGTGTAGTGCTCTCAAGGCAGGGGAGATATGGGCTTGTGGCTTTACATGCAATAGTAACCTGGCAGTGGAGTTCTGAATACGTTGTAGATTTTTCATAATAGATAAAGATGATCCATGGTAGAGGCCATTGGCATTATCCAGTTTGGATAATACAAGAGAGATAGTAGCCTGCACCTTGTGTGGAAAACTGAGGTGGGGGAATATGTGTTGCAGAATCTTCAAGGTGATGAAGCTTTTTTTGTGCTAATCTGTCTACTTGGGCACTCATTGTTAACTTGGAGTCCATGGTAAATCCAAGGTTTTTAACTTCCTCGGATAATTGAGGAAGTGGTCCGAGATTGTCAGGCCAGGCGCACAGTGGGTCATATTTTTTTCCATCACCACATATGAGTATTTCCATTTTGGAGGCATTTCATTTGAGATGGCTCCAAGTCATCCACTGATCAACAGCTCTGAGGCAACTGAAGATTTGTGAGTTTTCAATGTCCTTGGGGCATTCCAATGTAAGTAGTATTTGTGTGTCACCTGCATAGTTGTACCATGTGAGTTGAAAATCATTTATCAGTTCTGGTAATGACATCATGCAGATGTTAAAAAACAAAGGTGAGATGATTGATCCTTGGGGGACCCCTGCTTTTGTGAGGTACGGTTTGGATGAGAAAGGGGGAGAATAGATCATTTTAGTTCTGTTTTGAAGGTAGGATGTAATCCAGTCAAGAGCAGTCCCTTCTATGCCAGCTTCATGGAGTCTTTAGATTAGGGTGTCATGGTCAACCATATCAAAGGCAGCCGAGAGGTCCAAGAGAAGTAGTGCAGCAACTCCATTGCGGTCAACTGTGTTTTTAAGATCATCCTAGATTGCTCTGAGTGACGATTCAGTGTCTCTTCCTGGGCAGAATCCAGCTTGGAGTCTGAAAATATGGAATTGATCTTAAATGAATTGTGACATCTGGGCAAATGTTGCTCTCTCTATCAGTTTGCACAGGAAAGGTCCATTTGTGATTGGTCTATAGTTGTTGGGGTCCTGCGGGTCTAGTTTTGTTTTCTTTAATAATGGGCATATGTATGCCTATATATATTTAAAGAAGTGCTTGTTGTGAGTTCCATATATGTCATAGTATACATATTTTTAGCCCACAATCAAAAGAGTAGTAATATCTGTATTTTCATGCTTTTTTTACAAATTTATTATTTATTCCTTCTCTTATGAACTAAGTATTCAAATACATGGGAGATCTTTATGAAATGTTACCTGCTATTATAAGAGGACCTGTGTAATGTCACCTGCTATTGTAAGAGGACACCTGAAGCATCCTTTGTTTTCTTGGCTAATAGTTTGTCCGTATAATTTATACTTATGTACCATGTAAATATATATTTTATTGATTTATAAGTCTTCTCCTTCACCGTGAAGGTGAGAGGGTTGTATGTGAATCTAGAAGAGTCTAGCTGCAAAATGGTTGTTACAGGCAAGTAACTAGTTTCTTTTACAGCATGGACACTTTCTAGATTCCTATATTATGCAGTGATTACATAGCAGTATTTGCCCAGTGTGGAGGAGGGAGAGAAGCTCCAATGGTACCAACAGACAAAACATTGAGTGGTCTACTTCTTCTCTCTGAGAGAGCATGTGCTCTTCACTGTGTGTATATAGTATATATCCACACATACAGAAATGTACATACATATATACGCACCGGTACACATACCTGCATATCTGAGTGTGTGTAATTATCTACAGGTGTGACCCTGAAACCCTTTTTTAGTGGTTACTAACTAGTAGTTAACCAGATGTTTGTAGAAATTCTTATATTTACTTGGCCCACACATATTTATTGAGGCAAACATGCAATTGGCTTATTTTAGTCTGTGTGCTTTTTTGATATACTTTATGGTTGTAGAAGTGCATTTAGAGGCCCCTGATTTTACGCTTACCAACAACTAGCTTGTTGTTTAGTTAACCAGAGATTGTTTGTAGTTTTGGTGATGTAAGGAGCCAAACCTTATTGCTTTGTGTAGATATAGCTTTAGGGTTACTGGGTGCCTCTTTGTTTTATGTATGTACCTATATGTTTTTTCTGTGATGCCTGCTTTTTTCACAGCAACCATAAGCTATCCGCGTGCTGCTGATGTGTTGTAGTCAGTCCTTACCTTTCCATGTTTTTGGTTTTGCTGTAACATGGAAAGTACAGTTTGATTATGTCACTTATACACGTTTATGGGTAAAACCCCAAGAGAAGCTGTGCTTTACCTTATATGGACAATGTATTTGTATTGTAAGCCGGTGTTGGTTGATATAGTGGAACAATAGTTTTGTCATGTGGTTCCTATTTTGGCAGCACCACTGAGTGTGGGTCATCAAGTTGGTCCCAGAGAATCTGGAAGATGTTGGCCTCACTCCTGGCTAGCCGACAGTGTCTCACCCAGACCAGGAAAGGAAATGTGATTAGTGGCAACCTACACCTGACACTCTGACTCCTCAGTAAAGTTGTGGTGAACTGATTGTACTCCTTTCACTCAATTACTCAGAGACTCACTCATGCCAAGGCAGGACACAAGATGCACACTGGATTTCAATTCATTTATTGAAGCAATAGCATCCTAGTATAAAAAGAATGGGCTGCGATAATTAGGCAGATGAAATATGATGCACTGATCATCATTGCAATTAGTGTGGAGAGGATAAATTTCCCCCTCATCTTTGTTTGATCCTAAAAGCCTAGAGATTACTACCTATACTCTATGTAAAAATCCTGACAGCATAGTGGTGGTAACCTTTCTGCTTTTACTGATTCCAGGGAGGGACCCAAAACGCATACCTGAAGAGGCTGGCAAGGGTCTGCCAGTGGTTTGAATAGCAATCCTTTTGGGCAGTAGAAGAGTCAGTGCCAGGCTCAGTGAAGCAGTCAATGGAATGACTGATGTGCCCCCCAGGACGTCCATGACTAGAGTGCCCTTTGCCCCATTTTAGGCCTACGTGGTGATAATATAATCAGTCCTACAGAGTTCTATTAACAGGCCTGGCATTCTTACTTGCCTAAGAATTGGGGATTGTCTTCTGAGTTCCTTGAGTTGCAAAAGGAGTTAAAATATCATGTACCGAACATGACAGCCTTGAACAGGGTACAAAGTGTAATGTGTACAAGGGGCTGATAAAATGTGCAGTGCAAATAACTATGTCTTCTCACAATGAAGCAGCAGAATAAAATATGAAAACAACGAAGTAAAGGCTGGCTGTGCTAAAAATATATGAACTGAATAAAAATGTGTCTACATGTAAAGGCATAGGCTATGGGCAATGCTAAAATAAGGGTGTCCAACCAAGGTACTAAGGAGAGCCCACAACAGTTTTTACACACATATATATATATATATAAAAACATACACACATTTATATATAAATAAATCCATACACACAAACATATTCCCTCATCCAATGTGTACGACCTCCTTATGTACCACCGATGTATATATATATGTGTGCATATACACAAACACACAAACACACACACACGCACATCCACATGTGTATATATCTTGTAAATATGTTTACACACTGTGGAACAAAGACTGTTTTGGACCATCACCATTCAGCCCCTATATGGGTTTGGAAGGCCTTCTGTGCTAGGAAGATCATCTTAGGATGAAGTAGATGTATGTTCTTAACAACTTCATTGGGGCTCCATAGGCCCCTGAGTTTTTAGATTGTTGATGTAAGCCATCCTTTGTGGGATGCATCCCTTGTTATGGCCATAGTGGGGATTGGGGATTTGTCAAGTACAAAGCTGCACTGTATGCTTATGTTAAACTGGTTCCTGGGCCAATATTAGTGAATGTGAAAAAACTGTTTATGCTGTGTGGTGAGGTGAAGTGAAGTGTTGGTTAAGAAACAGTAACAACCGGCAACCTGGTCATGGTTACCCTTAATTTCTACTGAGCACAGTGGGCTTTGGACCTAACAATTTGCAATAGTATGTTCTATCCTGACTCTGCATGCATTTATTACTTTGCAGTACAGTTTGACAGGTGCACCTTGTAATCTTTCTATTTTGCCTTTATATAGGTGTATATGTGTTGTAACAAAAAATAAACCCAGTAAAGAAATGAGCTTGCATTGCATTGCCAGGAATATAGTATGCTGAGCAGAAGGACCTGGTTAGAGGGTCAGGTGTTGTGAGGGACCCTACAGTGTGACCCCAGTAAGCTTTGCCTCATTGTGCATGCTTTGCAGTGATGATCATTCATGTGTGTGAGTGGGTGTATGTGTTTTATGTGGTGGAGAGGGTGTCATCCCACCACGTTATATGGCGTATTTAAAGGTCATGGTCCAACCCAGTTGCCAGCCTATGTGGCATATTTGAAGGTCGCAGTGAAACTCCTTTGAAGAGTCACCAGCCCCATTATGGTGTCAAACTCAGTCTCCCTGGTAGGAGCTGAATCATACCTTTTTGGGGTCGCCATGCCCTATAATCTGGTAGGGATCAGAGTCCCCCGTCGAAGCTGTCTCACCTTTGCCTTTTCTTTTAGTGAACTATCATAATGGTTAAGGGTGCCACGCCCAATCATGTGGCCGAGATTAGTCTTCTTTACTGAAGCAGACTCCCCCCTTGTTCTTGTGATAGGCACCTTTTTTAGTGACAAATTACTGTTGTGAGGGCAGCCTCCCTCAGTAAAAAAAATAAGGTGCTGTGTGGCCTTTGTGGATGTGGTCTCGTAGTGAGGGTTTTAAGTATTCTTATGTGAGTTAGAACCAACTCTCAGTTGAAGTTGACAGATCATATGTAGTAGGATAATGTATGGTTTTCCCCATGCAACCTTTTTCCCTCAAATGAAAAAAGGTTGAAATCCCACAGGTACAAAGAGGGTTATGTACAACCTTAGTAGTAAGTGTTAATACCTGCATGACCTCTAGCTGCTGTACATCTGAATGTGTGGAGGCAGAGAGTTTATTATATGCCCTACTTCTGTGTAACTGCATAAATGAAAAAACATCCATGTATTCTTTGGAATCTGTGATTGCCTGCATCAATGAAATTAGGCATAATCCAGTGTGCAACTGGTAAACATGTATTTATCTTTTTATAGGCATTTTCGTTGCTTTCTTCGTCGTCCCCATCTCAGGGTGCTGGATGTTTCCCATAGTTCACCTTAATAGTGAACTTTGTTCTGTTGGGAGCAGGTAAAAACAATTAACTAGATTTTCCCTGGGTGTACATATGAACGGAATTTGTAGAATGCCATATATGTGTGTATATACATTACTGGCCCATTTATCTATGTGTGTGCGAACAAGCCACCCCTGTCTTGTTTGTTAGGTGATTTCTTGCAATACATTTTGTACAGTAGGTAAAGTACCGAAAAACATACCAATGCAGCTCTCTACAGAGTGTTTTTGTGGCTCCCTTGAATAAGCCACCCATGTGCGTGCATCACAGTACTTGCCTTATGAACATCTGTTCTCCCATTACATGTGCTACATGCTATGCAGCCAATTATTTTACCAAGTACCTGTAGTAACTGGTAAATGTTGCAATTACACCTCTATTCGTGTGTTTTTAGGTACATATGTTCCCTTACTGTGAGTGCTACATGTTATATGGTATAGCCATGGGAAAGACAAAACCCTTATGATGCACATGTAAAGTGTGTTTGTATGGTTTGAATGGATTAGTCCCTGCTTTGCCTTTGGGAAGCCAAGGCAAAAAAAATTGCAATTGAGTGCTCTTTTTTATTAGGGTCGAGCCTGTGTTGCATGCGCTCGCACATGCGTAAAGCAGGGAGACTCTTTAGTGTTCAGAAAAGGGTTCGGAGCCCTGTCAACATGACATCAGTGTTTTTTATTGATTCCTGGGCTTGCCTAATAAAATCTGCTTGCTTTCATTAGTCCGAGGCACGCATAGGTCATGCCTTTTCTGGTGGCTAGCACTCCTCCAGCGCAGCGACCAAGTACAGAAAACATGCGAGACTCGCTGTTTTCCATCAGGCTCGTGGACTTCTTTTTCTCTAATTTACGAGCGCGATCTCGCTTGGCAGAAGTCGAGCACTTTACATAGTTAATTTAACTTTTTCGGGTTATGTACATAAATGCACTTTTGCCCGAAAGGTGAGAAGTCGGGTTGGGAGTTTACAACGCGATGAGCTCTAACATGAGCAAACACGAGACCCGTTGCATTGTAAATGCTTGTTTTACTTTACTGGGACCATAATTTTGCCTCCCTGTCCTTACACCAAGAGCAGCTAAGGCATGGGCTTCCTGGAGATAAGCATATGATTTATGAGGTCTCTATGCTCAAGACGCTTCTCCGGTGTTGAGCCCCATCAATGTCCCACATGAAAAGATGTTTAATGACCTTCACAGCCCCTTGCCAAAGCCTCCCAGATCTGAGCTACATATGGGGCAGCGTGGAATTTGTCTTGTGCCTCCATATTTCAATGTGCATGAAAAAAGGCTTGTCTTGCAGACAAGCATGAGCTATATCTGGTGCATCATTGCATGCTGGAATTAATATTGTTAAGAAGATCTTTAAAACATTTTTAGAACAAAAAGCTTACAGCCTTATTTCCTAAGCAGTGTTAAACATTTTGAAGCATAGCACGCATATTTGAACTTAGCCTTTCGCGATGTTTGAAACTAAAGAAAGATTGGTAAAATAAGTAAACATACCCCAGAAATACCATAGTGTATGGAAAAAAATGTCTTTTCTTTTTAATATGTGCGCTTCAAATGCCCCTATAAAACTTTTAAGCGCTTTTCCAAGCTACATAAAGCAGCATACGAACTGGGTACCAACACACTGCAGTAAGCAAAGGCATGTTAGACATGCTATTTCCCGAATTTGCCAAATGCGTTTTTGATAAATTTTTAAACGTTTCGCGCTCATGCATTGAACAGCTCTCCCATGTTCCAGTTCATATAGTAAAGAGTAAATTCTCACCTTGTACTTTATGGTGGCAGGAAGAAGCATTAGCCTCCTTCATAACATTTCTTAAATACTTTGAGAGCATATTTAAAAAGGCAGGGAAAGTGTACTTGTCTTGGAGCATGAGGAATAATGTGAGCAGCATTAAACAAGCTGCTTTGCACAAGATTATGGTGGTCATTACAACCCCGGCAGACGGTGTTAAAGCGGCAGTAAGACCGCCAACAGGCCGACGGTAAATAAATTGGAATTACGACTGTGGCGGAAACCGCCAACAAAGACAGCCACTTTAAAACTCCGACTGCCACAGCGGTACAAACAGCTTGGCGGTCACCGCCAACAAACAGGCGGAAGTCAATGTACCGCCCACAGTATCACAACCAACCAATCCGCCACCTTTTCCGGGGCGGATTCACCGCGGACAAAAAGACGGCGGAAACAGGACTTCGAAGGGAAAACGCGCACCTCTACACACCCCACGAGGAACTCGGACGCCATGGAACCAGAGCTGCACATTTTTCCAGCCCTCTTCTTCTTGCTCCTCTACCAGGAGCACGAACGCCGGCGGTGAAGACGATGGTGAGTACTGCACCTACGAAACAGGGGAGGGGGGAGGCAAAAAACAGGGACATACACACGCAACACCCCCACCCCCACCCTCACCCACTACAACACACACACTAATGCAGTATGATACATTATAGTTAAACCCCCGAACCTCCCCGGAAGAATGCAAAGACAAAAGGAGATGAGTGTAACCATTGTAATATATTAAAATCAAGTACGCAAAATATATATATATACACCATAAACAAAATATACACCAAGCTTAGTAGTCCAGGTAGTGCTCCAATGAAGTCCGTGGAACACTGGGCCCACACGGTATGGACGAGGCCCACACAAGATCCCCGACCATGACGGAGAGAACACTGCAGGGGCATCAGAGAGCAAGAAAACAGGCACCTCAGGGGGAGGGAAAGGGGGGGGGCAACTCAGCCGGTTGAGGGCACGACGCCAAATCCACGAGGAGGCCAAATGCCCAATGTTCAATCCTGGGGAGTGCAAAGCCACAGACTCTCAAGTCTCTACAGTGGGTGGGTTGCCCACTGCTGCATCCTAGGGAGTGCAAAGCCACAGTCTCTCAAGTCTCTACAGTGGGAGGGTTGCCCACTGCTGCATCCTGGGGAGTGCAAAGCCACAGTCCCTCAAGTGGATGTGATACTCCACTGGTTCTGGAGGGGGCCTGGTGCCCAGAGTGCTTCATCCTGCTAAGGACAGAGGTAGTGGATGTGATACTCCACTGGTTCTGGAGGGGGCCTGGTGCCCAGAGTTTTTCATCCTGCTAAGGACAGAGGTAGTGGATGTGATACTCCACTGGTTCTGGAGGGGGCCTGGTGCCCAAAGTGCATCATCCTGCTAAGGACAGAGGTAGTGGATGTGATATTCCACTGGTTCTGGAGGGGGCCTGGTACCCAGAGTGCTTCATCCTGCTCGTGACTGACTCAGTAGTGTCCGTTTCCTTGGCGCTCATGGCCCAGCGGTGCTTGTGGCGACGGTGCCCTGTTCAGCGGTGCTTGAGGCGGCGGTGCCCAGTTCAGCGGTGCTTGAGGCGGCTGTGCCCTGTTCAGAGGTGCTTGAGGCGGCGGGCTCCTTTGCAGTGGTGCTTGAGGCGGCTGTGCCCTGTTCAGCGGTGCTTGAGGCGGCGGTGCCCTGTTCAGCGGTGCTTGAGGCGGCTGTGCCCTGTTCAGAGGTGCTTGAGGCGGCGGGCTCCTTTGCAGTGGTGCTTGAGGCGGCTGTGCCCTGTTCAGCGGTGCTTGAGGCGGCGGTGCCCTGTTCAGCAGTGCTTGAGGCAGCAGTGCCCTGTTCAGCGGTGCTTGAGGCGGCGGTGACCTGTTCAGCAGTGCTTGAGGCGGCGGTGCCCTGTTCAGCGGTGCTTGTGGCGATGGGCTCATTTGCAATGACTCAGCTGCTGGCGGTCCTCTCTGTCCCAACGGGGCTTGTGCTGGCGGTCCTCTCTTGCCCAGCTGCACTTTTGCTGGCGGTCATCTCTGGCCCAGCGGGGCTTGTGCTGGTGGTCCTCTCTGGCCCAGCGGGGCTTGTGCTGGCAGTCCTCTCTGGCCCAGCGGGGCTTGTGCTGGCGGTCCTCTCTAGCCCAGCGGGGCTTGTGCTGGCTTTCCTCTCTGTCCCAGTGGGGATGATGACGGTGGCCTCCTGGGCAGCGGGGATGATGGCGGTGGCCTCCTGGGCAGTGGGGATGATGGCGGTGGCCTCCTGGGCAGCGGGGATGATGGCGGTCTCCTCCGCCGTGCTACTCTTCCCAGACTTGCCGGGTTTCTTGTGGCCCTTCCCCACCTTTGAAGGTGTTGTAGCTGACTCCACACCCCCACCGGGACCCCTGGGATCGGCTTTGGTGGCTGGAGTCTTCCCCCTCTCCCACCGGGCACTGGCTAACTTCTGATGCTTGAAAGGTGGGGGACTGTCCATGCTGTGGCTCCGTGCCCACTGGCTACCCTGGTGGCCGTTGCACTCCAGATTCCGGTGACTACAGGCACCACTGGTCCAGGAGATGTTGTGGCTGAGGTGCTAGGTTGGGACCTGGAGAGTCGGGACCTAGGAGACGGACGGGGTGGGGTAGGTGTGGGAAAGAGGTCAAGGTTGGACAGGAAAAGTTTTTGGGAGACACTGGGACGGGTAGCTGGAGGGGGTTTGGGAGTGGAGGAAGAGGTTGTGGTTGTAGGAGGTATTCGTTTGGTGACTTTGGGTGAAGGTGCATGCGCTGGAGGCTGTTGTGAGGTGGATGGCTGTTGAGTGGGTATGTGCCTGCGTTTGTGTATGAGGTGTTGAGGTGGCATCACAGACACTGGGAGAGGACACAGGGGACGTGTGGATGGTACTCGGGGTGGTGACTGCACGTGAGCGGGGTGTGGTGGTGTGTGTGCTGGTGATGGCAGTAGTGGCTGTAGATGTAGTGCATGCAGATGTGAGTGTAGACGAGACTGGGAGGGAGGAGGGAGACGAGGAGGAGGGGACACAGTGGATGCAGTGGATGTTGGTGTGTCTGCATGTGTGTGATGCTTGCGTGAGTGCCTGTGGGATGTGTAGTGCTTATGTCTGCCTGAGCTTCTCTTGTATGTTGAGGTGTGTGCATGCTGGTCTGAACGTGTTCTTGGGATAGGTTGGGGTACAGGGGATTGGGTCTGGGTGGAGGAAGTTGGAGGGGGGAGGCTGGAGACGGGGACAATGGCTGCCATCAGTGCTGAGGACAGAGTCTGAAAAGCTCACTGAAGGACCGCCTGACCAGAATGAATGCCCTCCAGGAATGCATTTGTTTGTTGCATCTGCCTTTCTACACCCTGGATGGCATTCAAAATGGTAGACTGCCCAACAGAGAGGGACCTGAGGAGGTCAATGGCCTCCTCACTGAGGGCTGCAGGGGTGACTGGGGCAGGACCTGAGGTGCCTGGGGAGAAGGTGATGCCCACCCTCCAGGGTGAGCGGGCACCAGGCAAAGGCTGAGGGGCTGCTGGGAGGGCGGTGCTGGTAGGGGGGGTGGCGGCTGAACCTGTAAATGCAGGGGGCATAGATGTTGCCGCCACCACAAGGGAGCTCCCATCAGAGGACAAGTCTGTGTCGCTGGTGTCAGCTCTCCCCGCCGTGGAGCTCCCCTCGCCCTCCGTCCCACTGGTGAACTCCGAGTCCATAGTTTCTCCCTCTAGGGCCATGTGGGATGCAGCTCCCTCCTGCTCCGGTGCCACTGCTCCTCCGCCTGATGATGCTAATCCACAAAAAGGGGGGAGATGACAGAAGAAAGACATGTTGAGTGCATGCATTGCCGCTACCGTTGGCAGACACGACAGACACAGAAGCCCCCTGCACTACGCCGCGCTCTTGGGCTCCACTGTGCAATCCCTGGGACATGGCCTACTAGGCTATAAAAAAGACATCTGCACACATGGATGACACTGGGTCATGACTAGGTGTACTTGGCACTCTACAGAGGTGGGGTGGGGTGCCACATGGCCTGCCTTACGGAGGGACCTTGCCTACTAAACTCGCCCTGGCCTAGGGAAACCCACAGCCCACCTCCCCCACCCAGACACCTCCACTGCACGCTAAATCATCAGGATGAGAGTGTACATTCCCCCTTGTGGCTGCTGTGATGCTCTCAAGCGCCCATCCAACTCCAGGTATGCCACCGCCAGGATTCTGAACATCAGGGGGGTCATGGTGCGACGGGCACCCCTCCCACGCTGGGAGGCCACCCCCAGCTGAGCCTCCGCCATCTTCTTGCTCCAGCGGCGAATGTACTCCAATTTTTTCGGGCAGTGGGTGCTCCGTCTGTGGTAGACCCCCAGTGTTCGGACGTCCTTGGCGATGGCACGCCAAATTTATTATTTCTGGTGGGCGCTGACCTACATGATTTGTACAGGGGGAAGATAAACTTATTACCAACTGCACCATCACAGTCAGTGGCCCACATCCCTACCCTTGGCATGTGGCACATGCACTCACTGTTGTTTCATGCACGCTGCACTCTCCCCCTTCCTTCTTACATCCACCCCTCTCCACACAGGCATAGCCCATACCGCATGCTCCCAGTGTACTTACCTGTTTGTCTGGAGGACCGTAGAGTAGCGTGTACTGGGGGAGGACCCCATCCACGAGTTTCTCCAACTCCTCCGATGTGAAGGCAGGGGCCCTTTCCCCAGACACTCGGGCCATTGTCTCTTCCAGACCGAGGTCACAGCAGCACTTGCAGTGTAGGTCCTCTAATGTCGAAGATCAGGTATTGAGTGATTGACCAGATAGAAAATGGCGGTCACGTCCACGGCGGTGCGTACCGTCACCACCGGAGTACATCGTCATTGGCTCCTGGGACCCATAGGGTCCAATGTTAATCAATGCAGCATTGCGCCATGGTCTTCGACCGCCTACCGCAACGGTGTACAACGCCAGCGCAGTTACCTCACATCCCATTGTCCCACTTCAGAGGTCAGGCAGCCGCCATTTCAGGGGCCCACATGGCTTTATTTGTAACTGCGTCACACATACCTAGGCCTAGGCTCTACACACATACAGGCCACTTTTCGGAATATGAATCATGTTCTGTGTAAGCTGTGGGTACGTACCTCTGAGTTGGTTGACTCTGTGCTCGCTGTTGTCCTTCATAGGCACCGTCCGCTGGGACATGTGAGGAGATGGCGGCATCCTCCGGTGTACAGACCGCTGGTGGACCTATCGACAATGAAGGAAAGACATGTGATCATCACATACAGGCTTGACCGTGCCACAATCCTGGAACTGTGTACCCAGCTGGAGCCAGACCTGATGTCAGCTATCCGCCATTGCACAGGAATCCCCCCTCAAGTGCAGGTGCTGTCACTGCTCCATTTCCTTGCAAGTGTGTCATTTCAAACAACTGTGGCCATTGCATCAGGGATGTCCCAGCCTATGTTTTCCAACGTGTTGTCCAGAGTGTTGTCTGCCCTGCTGAAACAAATGCGGAGCTACATCATTTTCCCTCAGGTGGAGGATTTGCCTACAGTGAAAGGTGATTCCTATGCCCTGGGACATATCCCCAACATCATAGGTGTGATTGATGGGACACATGTGGCTTTGGTCCCCCCCCGCAGGAGTGAACAGGTGTACAGAAACTGCAAGAGTTATCATTCCATGAATGTGCAGATGGTATGTTTGGCCGACCAGTACATCTCCCATGTTAATGCCAAGTTCCCTGGCTCAGTGCATGACGCCTACATCCTGCGGAATAGCAGCATCCCTTATGTGATGGGTCAACTCCAGAGGCACCGTGTGTGGCTATTAGGTGAGCACCTGGAAGCAAGTCAGTGGGAATGGTTGTCTGGGTCTGTGTCTAACAGTTGTCCCTCGCCATTTGCAGGTGACTCTGGTTACCCCAACCTGTCATGGCTCCTGACCCCAGTGAGGAATCCCAGGACAGGGGCAGAGGAACGCTACAATGAGGCCCATAGGTGAACACAGCGGATAATCGAGCGGACCTTCGGCCTCCTGAAGGCCAGGTTCCGGTGCCTCCATATGACAGGTGGATCCCTATTCTACTCACCAAAGAAGGTGTGCCAGATCATCGTGGCCTGCTGTATGCTTCACAACCTAGCTTTGCGACGACAGGTGCCTTTTCTGCAGGAGGATGGTCCAGATGGCGGTGTTATTGCAGCTGTGGAGCCTGTGGAGCCTGTGGACAGTGAAGATGAGGAAGCAGAAGAAGAGTACATCGACAACAGGGACTCGGTGATCCTGCAATATTTCCAGTGAGAAACAGGTAAGAATACAAACCTGCCTACTACATGCACTTTAACATTATTACCTCTCTACTGTCTGTTGTTTTCACTCAGTGTATGGTCACTGAGTTGTCACTTTCCCTTACGATTTCACAGATGTGGGTCCCACTGTGTGATATCTGCTTTGATTCCTCATGGACTAGAGCTGTGTGACATAGGTATGTTGACATTTTAAATTTAAGAACTTTTTGCCACAGTAATTGATAATACACTAATTCAAAATCACAGACTGACTCCAGATTGTTTTGTGCTTCAAGGGTGTTTAGTTAAGTGCTCAATATTGGAGGGGGTTGCAAAATGGGGAGGGGTGATGGTGGCGGTATGTCCATGGCAGAGTCCAGTCTATTGGTCTCACAGGTGCATTGCCCAAATGGGCATAGGAAGTGGAGCTGGGGCAGTTTGAGGATGGACAGGGTGACAAACTGGGACAAAAAGATGACATTCAGGGTGGTCACATTTCTTGGCGGGGGTCTTGGCATCGTTCTTTGTCTTTGTCCTGGATCTCAGGGACTGTTGAGAGTGGGTTCCCTTGGCCTGTCCTCCCTCTGTCTCACAGCAGCCCTCCCAGTTCCCCTGTGTTCCTGTGCCTCTGTCCCCTGGACCGTGTGCCCACTACCACTGCCCCTAGGTCCCTGTTGTTGTTGGGGTGGTGGGTTAGCCTGGGTTCCCTGTAGTGGTGGACACACTGCTGATTGACGTGTCCTGGGGACAGAGGTATGGGCCCGCTGGGTAGGTGCTGTGCTGGTGTTTCCAGAGGGGGGAAGCTCTGTAGTGGCCTGTGACTGTGTGATAGGAACCGACTGTCCCGAGGTCCCCGATGGGCCGGGCTGGTCATCTAAATCCAGTTGGACAGAGCTGCTGTCATCAATGTGGGCCTCTTCTGTTGGTGGTGTGAACATGTCTGGACCCACCTGTGCGGTGACGTTGGGTAGGGGTCCTGCAGGGGTGTAAAAGCATGATTATTGCATCTGTGTGTGCCATGGTGTGCAATAGGTGGTTGACCGTTTACCCCAGTGCTTGCATTCCTCTGTGGGACCTTCTGTGAGGATGGTTTAATTAGGGGGGTTTATGGGTTTGTGCAGTGGGCATGCCTTGGTGTTGGTTTTCCATGCTTTGTTGTTGCATGCAGGGCTTGGTGTTGGGATGTGTGGTTTGTTATATTGGGACATTTGTGGGGAGTTGGAGTGATGGGGGTGAGGGTGGGGGTATGTGATGGCATGCAGGTTGGGTGGGGGATGAAATAGTGAGAGATTTGACTTAACAGGAGTCCATTCCTCCTGCTACTCCTGCAAGGCCCTCAGGATGCAGAATCGCCAAGACCTGCTCCTCCCATGTTGTTAGTTGTGGGGGAGGAGGTGGGGGTCCGCCGCCAGTCCTCTGAACCGCAAGGTGGTGTTTTGAGACCACGGAACGCACCTTTCCCCATAGGTCATTCCACCTCTTCCTGATGTCATCCCTATTTCTTGGGTGCTGTCCCACTGCATTGAACCTTTCCACTATTCTTCGCCATAGCTCCATCTTCCTAGCAATGGAGGTGTGCTGCACCTGTGATCCGAATAGCTGTGGCTTTTCTCGGACGATTTCCTTCACCATGACCCTGAGCTCGTCCTCCGAGAATCTGGGGTGTCTTTGCTGTGCCATGGGGTGGTGTGGGTGATGTGTGGGGTGGTGTGTGTGGTGATAAGTGCGCTGATATGTAGTGGTGTGTAGTGTGAGGTGCGTGGAAGTTATATGCGTGATGGTGTTGTGTGCCTGTGGATGCTAGTTTGTTGATGGTGGTGTCTCTCTCTGTCCTTCTCTCAGTGATTCTGGTTGTAGGGGTTTGTGGGTGATGTGGGTGTGTGTTTTATATAGTATTGGGTGTGTGGGAGTGGTGTGTGTATGTGTATCAGGTGTGTGTATTTAGATTTGTCCAATGTGGCTGTGTTTTGTAAATGTGTGTGTATTTTGAGCGCGGCGGGGTGTACCGCCAATGGAATACTGCGGGTGAAAGACTGCGTGGATTCGTGGGTCGTCATAGTGTGGGCGGATTTCTGCTGGTGTGACGGGGGAGGTTTTGTTTTTGCCAGTTTTTCACTGACCTTTGGTGTGGCGGACTTGTGTGGGTGTCTGAATTTTGGCGGATTCCGTGCTGCGGGTCATATTAGCTGTGGCGGATTTCCGCGGGTGCGGCGGTGTGTTGGCGGTGTTCTGCACGGCAGTAAGCAGCTTTTACCGCCAATGTTGTAATGACCGCATATAACTTCATTGCAACCTTTCTTTGTACAACCTGTCTCCTTGATGCTTCTGGTGGGCTTCCTTTCTTGCATCTCTCTGCTGATTTATTTTCTCTGTAGTCTGCAAAGCACCTCCAATCGCCATGGTGGGAAAAAAATCTGAGAGCTTGCACACACTCATACACACAAAAGGTGTATGCCAGAGGGATCTTGTTACACACACACATATTTAGGAAAAAAGTTAAGAACAAAACAAGCAGCACTTTCTGACTCCAACCACTACATGGCGGGATATGTGCATTGTATGGGAATCTAGAAGACGTCCATGCTGCAAAACCCAGTTTGTTAATGTGAAGCGCTAGGCCTGATGTTGAAGTGGCCATTAAGGATATTCCATCACAAAAGTGACAGACATATTGACTGCCTTCTTTCAAATGCATTAAGATATAAAATATGTAATAACCATATGGGGCAGTTGCCACATGTGTGTCGGAGTACCCATATGCCAAACAGGGCAGGAATCAGCCATTAAGCTCACTGCAGAACCGATGTAATGGCCACCAGGACATCAGCTATAAGCTTTTTTCAATGGTCAGAAACACTTCTGTCAGCTACAGAGTACACAGGATGAGCAAATGTACTCTTATGAGTGATGGATCAATTTACCTTTACAGAAGCTCTCTCAAATCATCAACAAATTCTTTGTTAGCTTTTAAAATGAAAACTTACATGGGTCAGAAGTGGTCACAGCCATTCCCTTGTGCAGGTATTCACTCCTGCCACTTTACAGTTTTAAAATAGGAGCCAATTTGTGATATGTTCTGATATGTTCTGATTGAAGGTCCACAGGTGGCTGTGAAAAATGGGGAGAATATATATTTCAGTTCTCTCCTATTCTCATTGTGTTGGTAGGTTTCAACAACAGTGTAAAAAGAAAGGGAGGAGTAAACATTATAAATCAGACAGTTTAGGACAACAGGTTAAGGAGAATCTCCTCATCAAATAGTCAACTGCTCCAGTAGAAAGACTCCGTAAAAACATAGTACATGCAGAAATTGTGAGGAGTAGCCAATGAAGATGTTCCACATCACTATCAGAAAGATAAGCCAGTGGAGGTGCCTCTTCTCTAATGCAGCACACACCAACACCAGATGGAGGGTGTCTTTTATGGAGAGAACAGTAATGAAAGAAGCAGGATGTAATTGATTGGGAAAAGGTTGCCACAGCCACCACTTAGCCAGCCTTCTTGCCTCGAAAAGCCACAAAATAATAGTCTGTAAAATGCAGAAACCTGGTTCTTTTCTACTGAAGTACATGAAGTGAAGGATAGAATGCTTGAATTAATCTCAGCCACTGTAATTACTCGGGCCGCATATCAGTCCATCCTTATTTTGCACACCACGACACTTCAGTATGGATCACACCATATGCAAATTAGCCTTGACCCTGCTACAATGGGAAAAGTCCACCCTAAACTGCCAGGCCAGGCTCTTCCCTGAACTGGAAAACAAGCAACTCAGTACCTTTAGTTGCACCTTTAATACGGCTCATAAGCCAAGTATAGCTTGGTTCCAGTGGAACATGTGCAAGGATCCCATGTCTGGACATAAGCATCCACTGATGGTGTCACAATGAAGTACACAAAAAGTGATGGATGGAATTCTTCTTTCCTGATGTCAGATTATGTCGAACATCGAGGGTGTGCAACATCTCCTCAACAGAGGATGTGTGGGGGGATTAGAAGGGTGGAAGAAAACTACTACTACCTCTCATCGCTTGTGGAACAAAAGAGGGAAGGAGTCCCCAACATCACGTTGTCCCACTGAATGGTTAAAAGGGGCTTCTGCAACAAAGAAATATTGCTTGGTCTGTTTCTGGAGGCACACAAGGCTGCAAAGTTAAGTCTTGCTGCTGTCCATTTGAGTCTGCTAAATAGCTGGATACAAGCATTATTGTCCCTGAAGCAGGTGAAAGGTTGGAGAAAATCAAACATTTTCTGTAAAACTCTGCTATGGAGAGGATTTAGAGATTGCTACCTAGGTGATACATTTACTGACCATTGTTGCTCTGAAACTAAGCACTTGCGTTGACTGAAGATGGGGGTGATGGAGAATTCTAGATAGAATATATCCCTTTGTATAAGATGTAAGCTGTCTGAGGAACAGACATGGACTTGTTAGTTATGCAAAGGTTATCTGCACTTTATTCAGCTTTGGAGTTCAACATATGTACCACTTTCTAATACACACCACAAAACTAGGCAGTGTTGCATGTTTACATTATCAAGAATCACTTCATGATGGAAGTCTTCCTTTTGCACCGAAATCTCAGCTAGGAGGATATTTCAATAGTCACAAAATCAATATCAAGATGTTGATTATGAAGCCTTATGAAAATCATAAGCTGACAGATAGGCAATAGCTCAGATTTTTGATCTGTTGCCTAACTGGCAGTTTCTGCAACATACATCAGGACTTTTACAATTCTGGTCCCCAATGTTTCAATTCTAACTAAAGCAGCATGTGCCAAATAGACATCTTCAGTCAAGAGCAATGCCACTGCTAGTGGTGCCCTGATTTTCAAAAGGGCATGGTCAGGTGGGGGAAGTGTTTCTGCCCTTGATCCTCAACTGCCTGACAGTTTACTGCTGACCTTAAGGCTTCTATTTGAAGCCACTGAGCTTGTTTGGTTAGGGATGTTTAACTTAATGTTTTTATTTGTGTAGCCCTAGCACTAGGAGGTCCTTTGACCACAGTATGCTAAAAGAACATCTCACTCTTTCAGCAATTAACAATAGGCTACAAAGTGCAAACCCTGTAGTATGTGCATGCAAAGCTTCTCTAAAACTAAAAAAAAAGCTAAATGTACATAGTTGCCCAAGGGCTAGAAGATCAAGTTACTCGCCTTCAGTAATTTGGTCAATTATCCATCTAATCACCGATTACTCGGCTTGTGAGGGCTCAAAATGGATTTGAAAACTTGTGTAGCTCAGCACTGTCGCAATCCCGCTCCAAAATGACGAGAAGGGCCGAATACAAGAGCCACCCAGGCGTGTTAATGTCAGTTGCTTTCAAAGCTTTGTCGCATCCTCAGAGACCAAGCTGATATAGGAATTGACTTAACCAGTGCACAACTCTTTAGTTTGAGACATTTTTACTTGGGAAAAGAATCCATATCCCAGAGCCGGGAAGGTCTGTGATTAATCTGTGTTTAGCTAAAGTATCCACCTGAAAGAGCATTGCCAAAGGAAAGCAAATTGTTCTTCTGATGGATACTTTGAACCGCAGATCCTTCAACTTGTGAATACATACCAAAGCAGTATCTCCCAAGGAGGTGGGTCTGTATAACGGCTTAGACCAAAGAGTACTGTAAGACCAAATGGGCAGAATGCCCTTCTCAACTGTGTTGGCTGTGAAGACAATAGTTCTTTCTGAATATGTGCACTGATTCCCACTTACAGCCTGACATATCCAGAACAGACACTCTGGGGGTTATTCCAACTTTGGAGGAAGTGGTAATCCGTCCCAAAAGTGACAGTAAAGTGACGGATATACCACCAGCCATATTACAAGTCCATTATATCCTATGGAACTCGTAATACGGCTGGTGGTAAATCCGTCACATTTGGGACGGATTACCACCTCCTCCAAAGTTGGAATAACCCCCTCTGTGTCTACCACATTAGCAGCTGCCTTGGTTCAAAAGGAACAAGCTCTCAATCCTTCACAAAACATCTTTTTGTCTAGTGCATAAAGGAAACTATGAGGGAAGCCCCTTAACCCCACTGGATCAGGGACAAAACCATAACCGAAATGCAAATATGCAGTAGGGATAGATGCACAACCAAGTACCTCAGTGAAAACATGAATTATTTACTGGAAAAATATTTTTTTATTCGAATTAGATCAATTAAATTTGATTATGCTTAGTGTCTACAAGTCCCACTCTTACGTCTGTGTAACACATTAACAAACAGTATAATTACCAAGTGTATTATACAAACAAAAAACAGAAATGACAAAAACCGATAATAAAGTGCTGTACATAACAAAACAATGTTAAAAACATATGAACCAATAGTTTCTTTAAGCACCGTGGTATTTTAGCCTATAAGCTGCTTAGCCATTCAGTGGCGAGCAGTATTACAATGAGGTAATGTAAATGACGTATCGTCCATCAGCCAAACGTCTACCGCTGGTGTAAATATCCGATACGGTCCAATGTTTTTATCATCCAATTTTTCAAAAATTCCAACATACATTCCTCCACAGTTGTAGTCGACATGTTTCGGCCTTTATAAATCTGGCCTCCTCAGGACATCAGGAACAGGGCCTATATGTACACTATACCAAATTATAACTGCACTGGTAGTGCTTATTTTATAAACACAGACCACCATGGGTGAGCAACACCCCTGTTCACCCTATTGTTTTCACTGAGGTACTTGGTTGTGTATCTATCCCTACTTGATATTTGCATTTCAGTTTTGGCTAGTGCATAGCAGATTTTTATGCAGAGGACTATCCACCTTGAGATGGGTTTTTTCTGCATTGCCTTGCTTTTCTTTGCTCCTGAGAAGCCCAAAAAGAGTTGATCGTCCACCAGATAGTCCTTGCTGTGATGAACGTTGAAACAGAGGTCTCTCTTGGGGTTTAAATGATGGTGCCTCTCCTCTTCCAGAGTCCTCTGATCTCCATCTCTCCCAGATAGCCTCCATAGCCCAGAATGTGTGCATCCATGACCACAGTCAGCTCTGGGTGAGCTCAATCGTAACCCATAAGCCACCACTGCAGATCTTTTGCAGTTTCCTCTAAAACTTAGATAGAACCAGCAGATTCACCTGGTGGTGTGCCCAAATGGCCTTCAGGTCCAACTGCAGAGCCTGTATGTACCATATGACATAATTTCCGAGCAGGATGCATGAGGCCGATACACCCAGCAGGCTCAACACCATCACAGAGATCCAGGACAGAGGCTGAAACACTGGGATCATAGCCCAAATGTCCTCGACTCTGCACTGCAGAGGGAAGGCACAAAACTGCACCACATCCAGGAAAGCTCAGATGAACTGGGGCATCTGTAAAAGAGTTGGGTATTACTTTGGCCTATTGGTAGTGAACCCTAACAATGTCAGAACATTTACTGTTGTCTGTAGGTGGTCTATGACTGTCTGGGGTGAGCATGCCTTCAACAGTCAGTCATCAAAGTATGGGAAAATTGGTAAACACGACTGCCCAAGGTGTGCTGCAGCCACCACCATCACTTTCGTGAATCCCTCAGGAGCACTGTGAAGGCCAAATGGGAGAAACACAAACTGTAAATGTTCCTGGTCCACTGTGAACTGCAGGTAACATTTTTGGACCTGCTAGATGGTAATATGAAAACACACACCATGCAGCTCCAAAACTACTATCCAGTCACCTGGATCCCGGGCATAAAAGACCAGGGCCAGCATGAACATACTGAAAATCTTGAGCCACACGAAGGAGCTGGGAGGGTGGAGATCTAAACAGAATGAAGGACTCCATCTTTCTTTGACACCAGGAAGTAATGGGAGAACAACCAAGTTCCTACTTCTGTGGTCAGAACCCTCTCTATGACTTCCTTGGCTAAACGGGTCTGCAATTGTTGCTGCAAAATGGACAGGTGACTCTGTTTTCCTTGTTCCTTGTGTGGGAGGGAAGAAAGAAATGGGACGGTGTATCCCACTTGACAAGTTATAGGACCAATGTGTCTGAAATTATGTCTTTCTAGCCTGGGAGCAAATTTCTGATCTGGTCTCCTACATGAAGGATGTGTGTCGAAAAATACACATATAAGTGGTTTTGCTGTTCTGACTGCTAAAGGGGTGGAGACTGAGCTGCATGCCGCCTATGATGCCCTGAGCACTGTCTCTGAGCGCTGTGGTTTGAGACATGAAATGGCTGGGGAGGTTGTTGTGCCAGCAGCAGGATCTGGCTTTGGTGGTATTTGAATCCCTGGGTTCCTGGCAGAGGATAACAACCCCAGGGAACATACTGTGGCATGAACCTCTCTAAATCACTCCAGGGCTGAGTCCACTATGTCGCCAAAAAGTGCGAGGCATCAAATGGCGGCTAAATTAAAGATGCATAGGCATCCCCAGAGAAGACTGTAGACCTTGTACAGGCATGGCGGCAAAGCACCACATTTCTACTCATTTTCCTACCCAAGCAAACACTTATATCATAGCCAGACATAGCAAGTTTTGCTCCATTCAGATGCCCTGCATGGTTTGAGCTAAAGACACCAGTTTGCCCATTGGAACTGCAGACAGGAATTGACCAATTGCATCCCATAAAGCATGACTGCAATGGCACAGGAAATAGCTGGCACTGACTGGGTGAAAAGCAAGAGTTGCCATTAAAAACACGCACTTGCCAAAAGTTTGCATGTTTTCAGACTTACATACAGGGTGAATCATGGAAGAGGCATCAGAATCAAATCTGCTGGCGATGCCTGGACCACAAGATCATAAGTTAGGATTGCCCCATGCTGGCCTGTGGCAAGGAGCTACCATACTGTTAATTGGTAGCGTAGAGCACAGCCTTTCTCAAGTATCTAATAAGGCCTTGTTAAATTATAAGAGAGATGTAAAAGGTGCCTGGCCAGGATGAAAAACCTCTATGAGGGTGTATGTTTCAACCTCCATTGCAGCGAGTTGTAGGTCAAAGAACCATTGCAGCCCACCTCATGACCAAACAGAAAAAAGCATCCTCCTCTGTGGTAGGACCAAGGGGAAAAACAAAACTAGTGTCTGTGATAGTATCCAAACCACCAGCACCTTGTAATTCGGCATGTACATTTTCCTTATCGCATTGTGGGGTTAATTTGTCCCCCTCAATGTAGTTATTTTCTGAATCAGATTCAAAGAGCTGATGTTACATTTAAGGTCTGCGGCATAGGAAGGGCAGGGTATCACAGTATGAAGGATTGGCTATAGACTGCACTTCAGTGGGTTTGGAGCATGCCCTCGGCCGAGACCACTATAAGTAACAGCTCATCTTTTCGTGTCAGCATCAATATGAAGGAACCAGCACAGGGAGTGGCATCAGCAGTGCAGCAGAAGCCAAACACACAGAAGATGGCAAGCACAAACCTACCAGTGGGACCCAAACTGGAGGCCTCCACATATTCTTGGGGCCTGAAAGCATGCCAGAAGCAGCCAGAAGTGTACCAAATATGCCAACATGGCCTCATTAAATGCTTCTACTTGCCGCAATGTTGCAGACCGACCCAGAAATTCTGGTTGCATCTTCACCAAATTCTAAATCAACTTTTCAGGAGTTGAGGAGCAAGAATGAGAAGCACGTTGTTGTCCCCTTTGGAGTTCGAGATTTGCCAGAAGTGGACGATTCTTGCTTCAATTTACTTGTGCTTTTTTTTGGACTTACACAAAGACTTTGACCTCGAAGAGGACCTACCACAGAAACTGGGCCTTCATTTCAACGTTGACCAGTCACAGGCGAGTCCTTCGATGTTTGGTGATGTAAAATTCCACTTCGAAGTCCTGTATGGCCTTTGGGTTAATATGGGCACAGTCATAGCATGCCCCGGAGTCGTGCTTTGACCACCAGCACCCGTCTTGGGAACCTGTCACAGACATTTGCTGGCAACAAAGCTTACAAACTTTTAATCCTGTAATTTTGGGTGGGAGTGGAGGTTCCCACATTGATGGAAAAAAAAATACTGGTCAAAGACAAGAGGAGTAGAGTTCTAAATTCACGTTTGAAGGTGAGAAAAAAAGGAACTGACGTCAGTGAGCCTGGGTGGCATTTACATGGAGCCCCGCATGTCAACCCTGGAATGGAACGCCGCGGGTGCAGGGCCACACGACTCCAACTAATGGCACTCAGGAGTACTACTCTTAAGTTTCCAGGTCCAACCTGACACTTAGTAAATAAGTTACAAGGTGAGAAGCCTGTGCTTACAAGTAGTTATGAGAAAGCTTAAAATGAGGGAATCCGTGCTCAGATAAAATACTTTTTTTAACAAGTTATAAATTATGCTGTAAAAGATCCTTCCATATTCCCATATTCCTCCATATGTGTGTAATTTTAGCAACAGTAGTAAGCTTTTTAGGAAGAGGTTCGGATACTTACTACTTATGCTTGAAAAAATGCATACCAGTTACATCTTGATAAGCATGGTCTATCATGGCCAAAACGCCGTTGGTAGGCGGCAGAGAAAACCAGGACACTTGAGGAAACATATTAACACAAAAAAATAATCTTGTGAGACTTGTCTAAGTGGTATATCTTTGCTCAAAGCTAAAAGCTACAGAAAAAAAGAGTCCAAATAGATGTATGTTATTTGCTACACAGAAACTCAGTGTACAAACTCCTAAGCTGCTGTACAGTACATTCACTGTATGGACAAGCTGAAAAAGGCAACTCGAAAGAATAGCCAATAGAGAGGTAATTCAGCAGCTGCAGTATCTTTTAGGTGATTGGTTCACACCTGCCCCAGTACTTCAGGTTGGTTACTATTTTGCCTATAAATTATTATAAATGATAAATTATTTAATGGCGGTTGTTACATTATTTCTATAGATCTGGTCCAGTGGTTGGTAATTGGTACCCACACCATAGTTAAAAGAGATCCCAAAAAGTAATTACTCCAAAGGGTACCATACGATGTGGAAGCTTGCATCACAAAAGTAGCATAAAGATTGGTTTAGTATATGCTAGCTGCATAGTATGCCCTACATGGTATGAGACAAGTGAATCATATATAGCTGTGGCATCTTTCGTACGCTGCATCTATAAATTAATTCCACATTTAGAAGGGCCTAATTAGACACAGAAACTTTTAAATGGACACATGGTTTCTAGTTAATGGACCACATGTGCCATGAACATACTGTGGAATATCAAATCAATGCTTAATGAGAGACAACACTTCTTTATTAATATATGCATGATCATATTTTACTGCAAACATTCTGGATGAGTAAATATAATTTCAGACTGCTTCAGACTGAGGGGAAATGGAGGGGAAAATGAGAGCAATAAAAACACTAATCATACATAACGTTTTAAAAGAGCTGGAATTTTTTCTCTATCACAATATTCATGTAAAATAAAAATGTATTCTATGAGAGAATAGTGCACGTTCCGTTGTTTAAATGTTGATACTAAAAATGGTTTAGAATACAAATATTCTACACATGTTAAAGTTACACCATGTTAGGAATCCCAAAAATGGATCTGCTATTTATCTGCAACTTTTTTGGTATAATAAATTAAAATACTTCTTTATCTTTTACAATTTTCTCTGCTGACCCAGTGGAGGCATTCAGGAATATGAGAAAAATACAATTGTGATAATAGCAACGTCAATACACAAGAACATATCCCATTGTTGAATAGTTGTTGGATAAAAAAATTGCCGTAAAAGAATCTGTGGTGGTCTGTGCTTGTTTCCACTATGGAGACAATTTTGTATCAAAAGCACAAAAGGGGCCACAGCTGTGCCATCCATTTATGAGTGCCCATATACGGGGGGGCAAATGTAGGCCCTGTAATGTAGAGTAGTTATTTCCTTTTTTTCATTAGAAGGTATACTTTTACTATGTAGAATGCAGAACCCCCAGGGATTTGCACAACATGACCTTAAGTAGCTCAAAAGTCACGAGAAATAGTGAGAGTGTTAAAGTGTAATCACTTTGGTGTATTTTTGGGTGGTCAAGAAGGAATGATGAATGATATCATGGTGCCATCAATGTTCTTGATTGTATGGCTCCATTATTATGTCGCACTACTAACTGGAGTGATTTATTTGACATCTAGTATTTGGGTATGCAGTGCCTAAAGGACTTGAAAATAATTCTGCTCAGGAGGAGGATGGGCAAGCGCAATAGGTTATTTTATATATTCTGTATTCTTTTCATTTAATTCTCCTTCCCGACCTAGTAGCTTACAGTGGCAACTCTCGTATGGCATGTTGGCCTGAGATGATAAAGATTTGCTCTAGCTCTTTCTGTTTTTGGACTTAACATCTGCTTCCAGCATTGCAGTGCATTTTGCCCTGTTGATTGATCCTCTGATATTAGCGGGGGACTTAGGAAATAACTTGGTCCTAATTTTCCCTTCTTGTCCCCAAGTCAGCAGTGTGTGACATTGCAGTGTTTAATTATGGAGGCAAGAGTAATTCATTTATTTGATCAGCAGTATTCTGTTCAGATTCAGCCATGTTTTAACTACAAAGTCTTGATACATACTAATCAATATACTAAACATCTTCAGACTGATGTTCCATTTTTACTTTGAGATACCTATCTTTTCTGTGTTTCTTGCCACAGGCGTTTAGGAGTTTAGGACATGCATCTCTTTGACAACTGGATTAAATACCTTTGCATTCAACTTTGAAGTCTACGAATAATCGTACCTCATAAATATAGACCCCTAAAGTCAGTTGCTTTTGGTCATACAGGGGTTTATTTAAAAGCCCCTTGTGCTGCGGGTGAGGTTGGTCCACTGCCAGTGCGGAGGTCAGCCTCCACATTACAACTCTGGCGAAAGCGCCATGGTCGGACCGCCACCACCACCATGTTTTTTGCCGGCCAACGGCCTGGCGATGCTGGCGGTCCTAATCTGCCAGGGCTTGCAGCGCTTCCCTGGGAATTACGAGACACCTCTCCACCAGCTCCTACATGGCAGTTGCACCGCCATATAAAAGCTGGTGGAGACAGGTGGTGGGGGCCCCTTTACTGCCCATGCACTTGGTATGGGCAGTGCAGGGCCCCCCATGGGCAGCCCCATTGTGTTTTTCAATGTCTGATTGGCACACAACACACAGCAACATTGCGGCCGGCCCTGTTAATGCTGTGGGCTGTTTCCTGCTGGGCTGGTGGTGGAAACTCTGTTTCCGTCTGTCGACTCAGCAGGGAACTCTTAACAGCCGTCATGGACAGGTCACTGCACTGGCGGTTTTCTGACTGCATGGCTTAAGCGGACAGGAGTTTCTGTCTGCGGAAGTCGTAATGAGGGACATAATGTCTTTGAATAGTTAGCTATATTTAATTTATGTAAATACATTTAAATATATTTCAGAAAAACCTTATTTAACTGAATATTTTCCAAATAAAAACATTAACAAATACGATTTTACTATTCCTTGCATTTAATGGACATTTTATTTAGGATAAATCAGTTGAAACATTGTATTACATTTTCTACCTTTCTTTCTTTTATTTTTTTATTTAAATCAGGCCCTACCCCAAAATCTCACCATAGCCTAAATCCTTGACTGAACCCAAAGCTTGATCCTATACCCTTAGCCTGGTCATAAACATCACCCTCAACAATAACCTAACAGTGACTCTAACATATTCTCAATAATGACCATCACTCTGAACTTTAGCACCATCATTAATCCAACCCAATCTAGAGCTAATCTTTACCCTTACCCATACATAACCACAATCTACATCTGAATCTAATACTAACCTTGCCACTCGCCCTTATCCTAACCTAGTACTAACCCTATGTTTTCTACAACAAATTAATTGGGCCTATAATAAACCTGACCACTAACCTTAAATTTGAATTTAGCTTTATTCAGACTATAACCCAGACCTTAACCCTGTCCCTAAATCTTAATCTTTACCCTCTGTTACAAGAAGTGTGTGAGTGCTTTTGAAACCTTAATTAACTTTAGGAATCTCATGAACTTGGCAAACTTAACTATGAAAAGCAGGTTAAAACCCTTCAGTCAGTAGGGTTTGTCAGATGCAAAAACCCACACAAGTTAATTTTAGTCAGAGAAATCCTCATGTAAAAAGATTTTCCATTAAAAGATGTATTTTTCGAAAAGTTTACAAATAGGTGAAGTTGTACAAAGTAGTCAAATTTGTCAACTCTCTAAATTAGCCAGAGTTCTACATTTGGTAGAATTTTTCCCATGAAAAAGGCATCTTATTTAAATAAAATGTATTTCTTTGACTTTGTTTTTCAATAAAATGTGTTCTAAGTGACATCTTTTTACTCAAATATGTTTTCTGTTTTTAGAGATGATAAGATACTGCTTGTTTAGTTAATTGCACCTTACCCCATCCAAATCAATTTATTCAATCTACTGCAAACATGCTAAAAGGATGCAAAAACGGTAATTCACCAAGTCAGCAGGGAACATAATTGAAATCCTTCAACATGGTCAACTTACTATGAACAAAAATGTATGTCAATGAACATAAATGTCTGACACTGGTAAGGTAGAGTTCAGGTCGAGGCCCATTTTCTGCTCACAGCTTGAAACTAACAAAGTGATCCTTCAGGGCCATGCACCATCTCTCACCATTCATAAATAAATGAGACAAAACAAGTCTCATTTTTGCTGGGTGAATAAAAAAAGAATCAAATTGTTTAAATGCCTGAACTAACAGAGAAAGAAGGAACAAGAGAAGGCAAAGTAACTGAGTATACTGGCACACTGCACAGTAGTCCCAAGAATATTGTTGCTCCCTCTGCGCTAACAGTTCAAATGAAAAAATCACTTGTTTTTCATACTAGAAGCGCAACTGTTTGACATTTTGCCTTGTTTTCCTTAAAGTTGATCTGTGTCGTGATTATGAGCTACTTGTTATGCATTTCGACATTTTCCCTCAACTTTGACAGCATTGTATCTTACACCTCGAGTGGTTGTAAGTGATTTGAAATATGAGGAAATACACTGTACATCTTGGTTTCATTTTTGCCCCCAACAAGCACCAAACTGCACATATGTCGAATTGCACCACACTGGTCTCATTTAAACTAATGCTTTATGAGTTCACTCTCATACATATGTTACACCAATATGCTAACACTTCTAATCTCCCATCCAGGGGATACAAATCAGAATTAGGCTGACCAACAGCATAGTAATATGAAAGTAAAACATTTTGTGGTGGACTGAGAGGCATTTCATTAGGACCACAACAGTGAGTCACAGCAGACAACAGCTTTTTTGTCTATACCGAAATTGACTGAACACATTATGAGGTTAATCTATCGACCCACTAAATGAGTACATTTAATTGAGATTATAAAAAGGAAGTTATTCCATTCCAAATATAAAGTCCCATTAACAATGAGTTATTGTTATACCTGTCATCCTTGGTGTGGTCTTTCCCCCCAAACATTTTGCCTTCACCCCTCCTGTTTTCTGAATTTGTTTTGTTGTCATTAGGACTCCTTTGCTAACCAGTGCTAAAGTGCCTGTGCTCTCTCCCTAAAATATGGTAAAATTGGTTAACACCAAATTGGCATATTTAATTTATTTATAAGTCCCTAGTATATGGTACTACATGTGACTTCAAAAGAAGAGGAAAGGGTCCTGACGGTTAACTTCCTGTATAAAATGCCGTATTACAAGGGCTGTGGGAACTAAAACCAGAGGACCTGGACCCCTGTCCTCCTGCTAGCCAAAATACTGAATAAAGAGATGGTAGGCTCCCACCAAAATTCAGTTCAGTAGTTTTTAATTATGAAATACAAGTTCCAATGTTCATTGATGTTATACTTCAATTGGCACAATCCTGAATTCAAAGGAGGCTTCCAATGTTCAAAGATGTTGCAACCAATGTTCAACGATGTTATGCTTCAAATGGTACAATCCCATTAATTCAAATGAGGCTTTTAATGTACAAGGATGTAACAGCCGGACGCCGACCGCTGGGGGTCGCGTAACTAGTTAGCATGGAGCGGTCATTGGAACTTGTATTTCATAATTAAAAACTACTGAACTGAATTTTGGTGGGCGCCTACCATCTCTTTATTCAGTATATGGTACTACATGTGTCCAGCACCTGTAAATTAAATGTTACTCGTGAGCTGGAACTCCTCATTGTGCCACCCACTGAAGTAGCACTTCAAAGCGTGTCTGGAGCTTGCCAAAGAAGCCTGTAATCCAGTCTTAAAACTGTCAATCAAACCTGACAAAATACCCTACTGCCAGGTGTAAGCCTTCCTTTCTGAAACCCTTAATCCACCCCTAATGTAGGTCCTAAACAGCCCATATGGCAGGGTGCAGTGTATTTAAGAGTATGCCATTTGTTTTTCATTTTTACATATCCTGGTAGTAAAAAACTCCGACATTTGTTTTTCACTACTGTAAGGCCTATCTCTCCCTTTGGATAACATTGGAATTAACTTATTCAATTTAATAAGTTGTACCATTTGATTAAGAACAGAGAGAACAATTTGGACTCAAATGAATTGTAATTTAACATTACCTGTAATGTTAAAGACGGCTTTAAAGTCACAAATTCTGAAGATACCACTTTTAGAAAGTTGGTGTTTGCTCGTCCTAACTATGCATAATGCCTGTGTCCCAGGTCACATGACTGTGAATATCTTGTCAGTTGACCTTTGTGTATTCCTCCCAGACAGTGAGACAAAGGGGAACTAGATGTTGGCAGGATGGGACATTCTATCAGGATGGTGGGTGGGGCTGTTCCTTGTCAGACATACATTTAAAAGGGCAGTCTCGAACACACACACAAAGGGACCTGACGCCAGTCATTTGATACCCCAGACTACCTGAAGCCTTGTTAGGGAAAAGGAAGAACATTCCATAACCAGATGTGAGGAGAACCAGAATATCATCCCTGCTTCAATAGCTGGCACCAGGTATAAATATTGGACCTCCTGAACACTCTCTTTAGTATAATCTTGGGCTTGCACACATTACAGAAAAAGTCCTGCCTTGTTTCCCAGAGGACTGCCCTACTGCTTGAGGTCTGCCTTGTTCCCCAGAGGTCTGCCCTGCTGATTGAGGCCTTCCCTGCTCTGTTAGGAAGAGAACTGGGCTTGTTCTCTGTAACCTGAATGACTCCAAAGGTTAGTTGGCTGACCTCCTTTTCTGTGCTTAAAACACAAGCTCCAAGATCCTTCCTGGATCTGCCTAGCTAATCTGTTTCAACTGGACCTGTCTGGCCCCGCAAACTGACCTGCCTGAGATCTGTGGGCCTCTAGATTAAGTCCCTAATCCTCATGAGGTGCCTCTCTAGGTCCTGGACCCATGGCTGGAATCAGAGTGCACTCCTACGTAAAGTAAGGGGGAATCATCATATTTTGAACTCTTCACGACTGCCGATGGGCATGTTCTTACCAAGACCTAGCCACCCAGGCTATCGATAACACAAAGCTCCAGTCAGCCCTATCCATCACACTACAATGACTGCCAGTGATGATAGACAATGCTAGGGCAGCACTTTCTGCTCAGCGACAACAGCACGTGGTGACCACAGCACGAAGCTCCAGCAACGTCCATCTGTGACACCTAACCAGATCTTCGTGCTGCAGTGCCTGTCCATAATGCCAGGCCTATTTTTGGTGCTACAGTGTCAACCATCCACAACTCTTTTGATGCTGCTTGCAGCCTCCTCTGCTGCTAATGGAACTCTTAAGCCAGACTTTGAGAAGGTAACATTTTCAGCAGTGCTAACCTGGTCCCTGTATGTTGCCTGTGTTCTTTCACTGTTAGTCTGAACTTGTGACATTCCTCAAACTAGCACTGCCAGATGACTGCTAGTGGTGCTCTGTGCTTTTAGGCACTATATCTACCTAAAACAATAATATTAGAATGTCTAGGGTTGTACTGATTGGATTTTTGTTGTTCTGGTGTTACTTTATCTCTTCAAATACATTTTCTAAATGTGTATGGAATTTTTCTTGCATTGTGCTTTTATTATTCGTATGCTGAAGAAATACTTTACACATTTCCTGTACATTAATTCTCACAGCTTTTGTGCCAAGCTACCAGAAGTCTAGGGGCAGGTTAATTTAGAGACTTTTGTGGTTCACCCAGAAAAGATTACGGTTGTTGCTTGGAAAGGGTTTTCACCTCCTCAAAAAAATGAAAATGAAAATAAGGAGTTGTCCAAAGGCCCCTAAACAGATGGCTAACGGTTGGCAGTTTGTCTTTGTGTATTTCTCCCAGACAGCGAGATGAAAGGGGGTTGGTGCTGGCTAACAGACCATCATGCTAGGATGCATGGGACACAGCTGTTCCCTGCCTGACTTACATTTCAAAGGGCTGCCTCCCGCACACTCAAAGGCACCTGACATCAGCAATTTGTCACCCCAGACTACTGGGAGCTTTGCAGGGGAAGAGATTAACTTTCCAGAAGCAGATATGGGTGTAGCCAGGATCTCATCCCCACTTCAAAGGCTAGCACCATTTATTGGAACTCCTGAGCCACATCTCCAGTAAACCCCTGGACCGGCGTACATTACAGAAGAACGACTGCCTTGTTCCCTAGAGTACTACCCTGCTGCTTGAGGCCTGCCTTGTTCCCCAGAGGACTGCCAACCTGCTTGAGGTCTGCCTTTTTCCTCTAGAAGACTGCCCTGTTGTATGAGTCGGGCACTGCTGTCTGAGAAGGAAGAGTGGACCGGCTCCTCCATTCCAGGCTATCCTCAATGACTACAAGGGTCTGTTGCCTGATATTCTGTTCTGAGCTACACACAAGATGGTCCACATGTTTCACTGGAACTGGCAAGCTGATCTTCTGCAAGTGGATCTGCCTGGACCTACAACTGTACCTGCCTGAACCATGCTGGCCTATGCTAGAGTGAGTCCCTGACCCCTAAGGGCTGCTTCTTCAGGTCCTGTACCAATGACTATCATCAGTGTACACTCCTATGTAAATAAAGGGGAAAACCTGAAGTTTTGGCCTCTTCATGACTGTGAACAGGACTGCTCTCATAGTCTCTGACATTCGTGAAGGCCCACAAAGTAAATCTCTGGTGCACCCAACTTTTCTCGCTACATCTACCACCAGTGACAACTGGCAACACAAAACCTGCATTTCACACAACAGCGATGCCAGCCCACGGTAACCACCAATGCTCAAACAGAGCTTCATACTACAGTGAAGGCCATTTGTGACATCAGGCTTGCTCTTCATGCTATAACAGCAATTATTCGTAATGCTATCTCAGCTCTTCATGGCCTCATCCACTGTGAATGGAACTTGTCGTGCCAGATTTTGTGAAGGTGACTTTTTGAGCAGAACCAACCTGATACTTGTATTTGGCCTGCACTCCACTGCAGATCTCCTAAACTTGAGACTTCCCGCAGTCTAGCACAACCAGATGGCCACAAGTAGTGCTATGTGTTTTATGGTGCTCTATCTACCTACAAATTGCATATCCCGGGCTCTACTTATTGGATTTTTGTCAGTCTGGTATCATTTTATTTATTCATTTTTTTCTATTTTTCTATATTGTTGTATAATTTTTCTTGTATTGTGTTTTCTCTTTTTATTACTGTTTGTGTGCAACAGAAATACTTTACACATTGCCTTTAAGTTAGGCCTGACTGCTTTTGTGCCACGCTACCAGGGGTTAAACACAGGGTAATTTAGTGACCTTTGTTTTACACCCTGACAAGGATGGTGGGTAATGCTTAAATAGGATTTTCACCCCCTCAATAAATTATTCAATTTCTTACAGTTATCTTATTTAAATTTCCAACATAAGTGTGGGATTCTTCCTGTGTTCTGTTTCCACTGTATTATGGGCTGTGTGCTGCAGAAATGATTTCCACAGTGCCTTTAAGTTAATCCTGACTGCTTTTGTGCCTAGATACCACAGGTTAAGCAGAGGTTAATTTGGTGGCCTTTGTGGTTCATCTGGAAAAAGATTGTGGTTATTGCTTCAGAAGTTTTTACACCCCACTAGGGAGTCCACGGGCACCACCTGCAAGGGGGACTACATCACCCAGTAAGTCCAGGGCCCCAGGAGGCAGACCCTGCAACATTGGACACCTATGTTCCACTTTGGTGATATATAGCGTGTCACCTTTTCCCACTGAGCGAAAGTCCAGTGGCAGCACTTGCAAAGGAGACTACATCACCAAGTAAACCCAGGGCCCCAGGAGGCAGTGCCTGCAAAATTGTACACCTGTGCTCCAGTTTGGCGCTATATAGCTTGTCACCTTCTCCCGCTGCACAGGAGTCTAGTGGCACAATTTTCAAGGGGGACTACATCACCCAGTAGGACCAAGACCCCAGGAGGGAGTCCCTGCAACATTGTACACCTGTGCTCCAGTTCGGAGCTATATAGTGTATCACCTTCCGCTGCACGGGAGTCCAGCGGCACCACTTGCAAGTGGGACTACATCACCGAGTAAGCCACGGCTCAGAAGGCAGTCACTTCAACATTGTACACATGTGCTCCAGTTTGGCGCTATATAATGCGTCACATTCTTCTGTTGCCGGTAGTCCAGCGGCACCCCTTCCAAGGGAGACTACATCACCTTATGAGCCCAGGGCCCCAGGAATTGGTCCCCGCAACATTGTACTTCTGTGTTCCTGTTCAGCCCTATATTGCCGGTCACCTTCTCCCGCAATGTGGGAGTCCAGTGGCACCACTTGCAAGGGGGACTACATGACCCAGTAAGCCTAGGGCCCCAGGAGGCAGTCCCTGCAACACTGTAAACCTGAGCTTTAGTTCAATGCTAAATAGCACGTCACCTTCTGCCACTGCTTGGCTGGCCAGCATCACCATTTGCAAGGGGGACTACATCACCCAGTAAGCCAAGGGCCCAGAAGGTGGTCCCTGCAACATTGCACACCTGTGCCCCAGTTCGGAGCTATATATTGCATCACCTAAACCCACTGCACAGGAGTCAACCTGCACCACTTGTAAGGGGGACCCATATCACCCAGTAAGCCCAGGGCCCCATAAAGCAGCCCCTGCAACATTGTACACCTTTGGGGGCATGGCCAAGGTGCAGATATGGCAGGACTCAGTGATACCTCTTTTCCCCCCTTTTTGCACCCTGGAACATGCTCCCAAAGATTCCTGTGAGGGAGCCTTGGTCACCTACAGAGCAGAGAAGGCTCTGGCGGACAGATGAGGGTCTTGAGAACATCCTAAGGGACTTTATCTCACCTTTTGCAGTGGTCCCAGTCATGGCAGGCCATTTTGTGTGCCATGTAGGTTCCTCCATGTCCTGATTGAAGGTGTCAGGACAGCAGTGAGACACTAGTGGCCCTGGGACTGAAAGGTGTGTGGATGCAGTCAGGGCCCCCTTCCATGAAGAGGTAGTTGTTGGGGCCTCCATGCCTTCCTGATCAGCGAGGCCAGCATCCAGGCAGTGGTGGGCCTGGCTGTGGCAGCTGTCTTGGGGCTGTGCCGTGGAGGCAGAGGGAGGCAATGCGGCACGGGCCGTTGGCTCCCTGAAGGGCCGTGATGCAGCCTGGGTTCTCTGGCAGAGTGAGAGGGGCCATGAGTGCTCTTGCAGTGTCCAGCATGGAAGTGGCAAGAGAAGTAACAACTGCATCAGGCCTGGAGGTGTGGCTCAGGCCTTTGAGCAGCCTTTGGAGGTGGGCCTTTGATGTTGGTGGTGATGACAGATGGTCCTGAAGAAACCTGCAGGGTGAGGCATCCAGGTAAGCTGATCTGGATAACGCTCACTATGGATCCTACCCAGTGAGAAGCCTGACTGGGAAATGAGGCCCTGCACCCTGCAGGAGGATTTGGTGAGGTGAAAAGACTGCATACCCCATCCTCATACCTGTGGCTCTACGTGTTTGCTGCCTGTCTGGTTGGTGTCACCGGGCGCAATGAGGAGCTTGACCCAAGTCTACTGGGTGCAAACCTGGTGTCCTGCAAGAGGGAATACATTGTTCGGAGTCTACTCTCCTCAGTTATATCACTGAGGGCTGTCTGATCTGACCCTCCACATCACCATCCCTCCAAAGAGATACTGACAAATATCTTTGCGTCACCACTCTTTCACTCAGGTTCCATAATTTTAGTCTCAACACTGGACTGCCCATCCAGGAGTTTTTTGTGCAGTAGTTTGGTTAATTTATACTGATTTTCATGTTTCTGTTTTACTGTTCCACAAACTGACAGGATATTTTAAAAAAGGAGGAGAGGGGGGAGGTACATGTCGACGTTGCCTTCCCCAGGTTTGGCATTCAACTGTGAGTAGATTTGTGATGACCCTCCATATTGTAACCTTAAACATCCAAGGCCTCAATTCCCTCATTAAACATAGGGCACTGACTATTTGGCTATGCAGTGAGAAGTCAACATCGCCCTATTACAGGAGATGCATCTGCTCCGAGAAGACACTAAGGCCCATATTTATGCTTTTGCCGCAAAACTGCACTAACGCAGTTTTGCAGCAAAAAGTTTAGCGCAGGCTTGCAACACCAGCCGGGTGCCATATTTATTGAGTGGTGCAGACCGGCACTAAACTTGGGCTAGCGTCTTAGAAGAATACACTAGCCGGGTAGGGGTGGCGGTAGAGAAGGAGGGGGTTGTTCGACAGAAAATTACACTAGCCGAGTTAGAGGCAAAAAGAAAAATGCCCAGGGACATTTCCTGGTGCACAACCACCAAAAACATGACTCCTGTCTTAGGAAAGAAAGGAGTCATGCCCACCACCCCAATGGCCAGCACAAGGGACAAGTGTCCCCTGGGCATAACCATTGGACCCTGTGCATTGCAGGGCGCTCCGAGTTAGGGCCACCAATGACAAAAAAATATTAAAAAATACTTAATTGGACTTACCTGGGATGGGGTACCCCGTCCTTCGGTGTCCCTCTGGTGGGGTTGGGGTGTGCCTGGGGTTTGGGGAGGGCACCTGTGGACCCATTCCATGGTGTTTAACTATGAAAATGGGTCCACGGGTTCCCTAATGCCTCGTCTGACCCAGGCGTTAAATAATGGAGCAAAGCAAGCTTAGCACCTTTATTTAGCCCCTCCTCCCACCCTATCATTCTTTTTGCACGGGGATAAATATGGGGCTGTGGGGATAGCACCATTTTTTAGATGGGAACGCCTACCTTGCATCTTATTGACGCAATGTAGGTGCACGCATCCAAAACATGGTGCAAACTCTTGTATTTTGATATTGTATGTGTCTAGTGTCAAAATATAAATGGGAGTTAGGTTTGAGCTGAATTTGCATAAAAAAATTGATGCAAACTCAGTGAAACAGACATATAAATATGGTCCTAAGGCCCTGATTTAAGAGGGCCGAGCACCACTTTAGCGCCACCTTTTTTGACGCTAAGGTGGACTTTTCCCTCTGCCATATTTACAAAGTGGCTCAATGCATTCATCGCATCACTTTTGTAAGCCTTTGCACTAGATTATGCATGCATCATGCATAATGTATGAAAAGGGGGTGTACCCCCATTAGGGGGCTGAAAAAATGGTGCAAAAAAAGGAAAAGATTTATTTGCATCATTTTTCTGCAATTTTAATACCTGCTCAGAGCAAGCGTTAAAAGGTGGCACACCATTTTTTACAATGGGCCCCTATGTACTGTTCAGGTTTAGCACCAAAATTTCACAACTAACCCTGAACAGTAGCGTCAATAATTCTGACACTATTGCCCCCTACCCTGTGCCATGGTGTGCCGTATCTTAGATACGGCACACACATGGTGGCAGTAGGGGGACGCTAAGGGTTGCAGGAAAAGTGGCACTACACTGAGTGCAACGCCACTTTCCTTAAATCTGCCCCTAAGGGGCATATTTACATGAAAATGAGTCACTAGCTCTGGTGCGCCACTTTTCTTGTGTCACCGTGCACTAACTTCACCACGGTAGATCTGCATTTACTATACAGTGCACCAATGCACACGTTAGCACAAAAAATCGTCATAACTATTGACGCTATTGTTGTGCTTTGCTTGTTTAGTGCCATGAATTCTGGAGCTAGTCCAGCAAAGCACAGGGAGGCCTGTAGGTTATTATGGAAGCGTTGCTTTAACGCCTGGCCAGAACAGGCATTACAAATGATGAAAAAAATGGTGCAGTGAAATCTTGTAAATTTCACTGCACCATTTTTTGGGCCTCCCTGCTTGGGAACACCCCCCTTGCATACATTATACTTGGCACAGGTATAATATGGTGCAAGGAATTACAAAGTGGGCCACTTATTAAATATGATGCATGGTGGGGGCCTCCATAATGCCTCCTGCAAGGAGGCGCAAGGGGCTTGTAAATATGTCCCTAAGCATTTACACTCCTATTGGTATCCCACACAAAACCATTTTTCGTACACAAGCGAAAGACGTGGAGTCTCCCTCCTGCTCTTCGAGTCCTCATTTTCAGCTTGACAACACGCACAAAGATAGAGAGGGCTGTGTGGTGGACATGAGAGGGAGTTTAGGTCCCACGTTCATAACTATTTTCTCTGTCTATGGATAAAACAATGATATTGAGGCTTTCTATACAGACCTCTTCCTGTGATTCTCCTTCTTTATGAGGTGCGTCTTATTTTTTGGGTGATCTGAATATTACCCTCGTTCATAGCATCGATCCCTCTCATTCCTGGCAGGGAGACTCCCTCTAAGCCCAGCCCTGACACAGGGCATTTCAGACCTCTCCCTAATAGATGCTTGGTGCCAACTACACCCTTGCGAACAGGATTACATGTTCTATTCCAATGTCCAAAAGACCTATTCCAGTATTGATTATTTCCTGAGATCTTCTCATTACTTCCCTAGTTGGTGGATTCCACGATTGAGGTTATTGTCCTGTGGAACCATGCCCCTGTACATTTGGAGGTAAGGGCAAATACCCCTCAACTCTAATTTTCAAAATCATGGGTCCCAAACGAGGTAGCCTTTCGTGACTTGACACTCAGCGATTGTATATAAGACACGATTGAATCCTATTTCAAGGACAATGAAATGTATGGCATATCTCCAGCAATACCCAGTGATACCCTGAAACCGGACTTAGGATCCTTGAATTCTATCCAGGGAGGACCTGGCTTGGCAGTTCGGGCTGGACTGCTCCCATAGGGAGCAGGGTGAAGACTGATTTGCATATAGTTAGGGTGATGTGGCAAGCAAAACAACAATGGATAAAACCCAGATCTGTGACTGGGGGTGAGTGTTTGAAAAGTTTCAACACTCCCTCCATCATTTTATTTTGTGATATTGTATTGTTCCGCCTGTACAGCACCCAAGCCCTAGAAGAACAACACCAAGATGATTATCTTGAAGAATATGCTCCCCCAGATTGTTTGGAAGAACTGGCCCAGTTGGAGATAGACATTAGTCCAGATGAGATTGGAACAATAATTAGCAAACTACCCACCCATAAAGTGCTGGACTGGACAGTTTTCCTTGCTGCTTTTTATGAGTTTTTTGTACATCTTCTGTCCGCACCCCTAGGAAGGGTATTTCACTATTTCTAAACATCGGGCTCCATTACTAACACGATGTTGGAATCCCAAATATCATTGCTCCTAAAACCTCACAAACCTCTAACCAAGTGCTCATCTTACCACCACATACCGCTCCTAACTTGCGATGTTAAAATATTAACTTCTCTTCTCGTAGCGCGTCTTCAGCACATTTGTCAAGCAATGACAGGACCTCAGCAATCAAGTTTCCTCCTCAAGAGAAAGGCTAATGATAATGCCCACCTAGCAGTAGCCCTTATGGAAGCAGGGGAACGTGACCGTCAACCCCTGGCCCTCCTTTCCCTGCATGCTGGAAACGTGTTTGATAGGGTGGACTGGCAATACCTGTTGAAGCTGTTGGCCAAAATCTAACTGGTCCCAAAGATGAAAGCTTATATACAAGCTAAATTCCAGAAACCTGTAGCTAGGTTGAAGATTATTGCAACCTTTTCCCCTTCAATTACCCTTTCAAGATGAACTCGTCAGGCTTGTCCCATGTCCTCCTCAATTTTTGTCCATGGATCCCCTAGTAGCTAAAATTCAGAGCAATCAAGATATTCATGGAATATGCATCAGTGGGAGAGAGCAAAAATTCACCCATTTTGCAGATGATATACTATATTTCCTTACCAACCCAGATACTTCTATTCCGGCTCTGATGAGAGAAAACAATTTGTTTTTCAGAGCTTCAGGCTTTAAAGTGAACTTGTCCAAATTATGGGCATAGGGGTGGCTGACCCGCAAAGAAGTCTGGGGGCACCTATTTGGAGGGCTAGATTCCAATGAACTTACTCAAAGTTCCCCTATCTGGGGGTTCACCTCATGTCATGCACTAATGACTTCTACCAAAGCAACCTTCCCCCACTGCTCATTGCCCTAGTCAAAGGCCTATACTGGTGGGGCAGGCTAGATATCTCTTGGCAGGACCAGCTTGATTGCCTTAAGATGAACTTCATGCCATGCCTGCTGTATGCCCTTCAGACTCTCCCTCTGTCGATACCTAAACAGAAGCAGATTCATATCCGCACTAAGATGCTTAGTTTTGTCTGGTGGGCTAAATCTCCATGGGTGGCCAGAAAAACACTATACTGCACCACAACAGAGGGAGGCCTTGGGTTTCATATCTACTTATATGCTGGTGGCACAACTCTGATCCTTCCTAGATTGGAATTATAATCCTGACAACAAATCATGGGTATCAGTGGAGCAGGCTTTCTCCCCGATCACCCTGGATGGCATCCTATGGCTTCCATTCTCGAGGGCCCTGCTAGGTTTCCCATTCCTCCTGAAGGCATCCATATTATCAGCTTATTAGTGTGATATTTGAGGCAGGAGAATGTTCCCTCTGTATCCCTTTCCCCTTAAACACCTGGTGCCCAATAGTGATTTCCCACCAGCATTGCTCCGACTGGCATCCTTTCGTTGGGATCAGGGTAGGGCTCCCAGACTGTGAACCTTCTATGATGAGGGCATGTTACATACTAACAAATCTATAAGAAATTGATTTACCTTGTCCCAGAATGCTGCCTATCACCTGGAACAAGCACTGCATTGGGCTGGGTGACTGAAGGTGTGCTGACCTATGGAAAGGGAAGAAATACTCAAAGAGCCACTATACCACTCAAGCATCAGATGCAAAGGCATCTCATGGTCTTACCGCTACATACTCAACCTCAACCTCCCCTAAGAAACATGCAGACATAGGAAAGTAGGAGAGGGAATTGGGCACAGACATCACTGAAGATTTGTGGAGGGCAATTTGGCAAGAGGTGTCTAAATCTTCAATTTGCCTTCACCACAAACTCCTTACAAGGTGGTATTTGACACCAGTGCAGCTGCAGAGAACGTTTGGGCTTTCAGAGACATGCTGGAAGGGTTGCGGAGAACGAGGTACATTTTTATAGACATGGTGGGCCTGCCTGAAGATAGTCTTTCTGGAATGAGGCCCTCCTCACCGTACACAGTATCACCAATGTCACAATTCCCTGTGATCCTTTGTTAGTCCTTCTGGTTGACCCGGGCACAGATAGGGCTCTTCCCACAAAAAAAACAAAAGGACAGTTTCTGTCCCACCTTCTGATGGTGGCCCGACTATTCATAGCACAAATGTGGACACAGCCACAGGTTCCCACCCTAAGTCTATGGTGGGGAAAACAATGGAATTTATATGCCATGGAAAGACTCACTGCTATTATTAGGGACTGGGTGGCTAAGGTTAAGACCCTTATGGTGCACTGTTGTCACACATATCCAATGTCAAAACAGAGCAGGGGACATAAACCTTACCAGGTCAAAGATGTAAAAGCTTCACACATTTGGGTCCTCTTTTCCTCAGACTCTGCAGATGACCCTCCTTGATCTGATCACTTATTAGGCCCAGTTTCTGGTGCTGTCATATTGTTCTGGGAGTGAAATTTCATCCATGGTTCCGTAGGCTTGTTGTTAATGCTAAAAGGGAATGCAGATGTTTATCATAGGAGGTGGGGGAAAGAAAGATGCCTAGTGGGCCCTGTTCATCCATTGCTGAATCTCCTTTGATGTTGCAATTTTATTCCTTGGGGAGTACTGAGGGCATCTCCCCATACTATTGCCTCTTATCACTAATGACATGTTTCATGACGCTGTAGAGTGTGGCTTGTTCTTTATACCAAATTACTAAATAAAGTTTTTAAAAATAAAACATTGTACACCTGTGCTCCAGTTTGGTGCTACATAGCTTGTCACCTTCTCCAGCTGCACCACTTGCAGGGGGGACTGCATTACTCAGTAAGCCCAGGGCCCCAGAAGACAGTTCCTGCAACATTGTGCTCCTGCACTCCAGTTCGGCGATATTTAGCGTGTCATCATTTCCCTCTGCATGATTTTCCTGCAGCACCACTTGCAAAGGGGTCTACATCACACAATAAGCCCAGGGCCCCAGGAGGAGATCCCTACAACATTGTTCTAAGGTCTAAGCCATGGACAAATATAAGGCAACCAGGGTCCTGCAGGGCAAGGGGAAAACCCCAAGAATAAAGAAATGCACAGGAGAAACTGCAAGTTGGCTGAGATAGATGACCTCAGAGAAGAGGTAGAAGCATTATTAAGCACCAAGCAGAGTGGGAAGCAGAAAGCGATTGGTGTCCAAGGTTCAAAAATAACTGCCTGTTGCAAAAAAACATGAAAGTGCATCGGGCACAAACACTTTGGCTTCGGTCTCTCTTGTTACTTGTAATCCTGCCAATTTTTCTAATAGTGACTCTGCAAGGAGTGCGTGTGGTTCACTCAGGGTGGAGGCTGTATGCGTTAGCGATAAGGGGACGGACAAAGTCTCTTCAACTATTATATTTTCCAATAGATATGCCCTACCTAGCGCAGGTGGGGATGTTGGAACCCAATATGGTCCCATCCCAGCCTGGTGATCCAGGCCCTAGTAATACTAAATAGCCTGTCAATAGTGGGTGGTAGCTATAGCAGCACAAGACTTTCTGATTGCCTGTCACCATTTGAGATGGCAGACCTTAGCTTAACTCATGAAAACTAAGTAAACATGGGAGATAGTGGAGGGGCACTTAGCTTAGTGACTGAGAGGCAGCCTATGACAATTGAACTAAAAGAAACCCAATATAATTATGTATCTTTGATTTCTTGGAACATAGCAGGCCTAAAAGGTAAAACAATGGATTCAGATTGGCAGGAATATATAGACAGATTCCATTCCTGCCTCTCTCAGGAGACATGGCTATTAGTGCCATTCTATAAACTAGGGTATAAGATGTTCTACATAAACGCTACCCCATTTCCAAACGGTAGACCCTCAGGGGGTTTGTTGGTATGGGTTAAAATCTCTCCGGCAGTCTCCATAGAATGATTTAAATTAGTTTCTACGGACATATTGGGAATCTGGGTAAAGATGCAGGATGGATGGGAAGCTTGTCTGTTTGCAATGTCTATATCTGGCCAAGAAAGTCCAATTTCAAATTGCCAGTGGTCACAGATCTCAATCGAGTTCTTAGGGCCAGATTTACAAGAAAGTGTCTCAACAGCTGTGATAGGCCACTTTTCTGGCACCCCCCAACAACACCATGTGTGTGCCGTATTTACCATACAGTGCACCATGATGCACATTAAGACAATAACGTCAAAATGTATGACACTATAGAGGCACTTTACAGGATTAGTGCCATAAATTGTGGAACTAACCCTGCAAAGTAAAGGGAGGCCCATTGAAAGTAATGGGTGCATCATTTTAATGCCTGCTCTGAGCACACATTAAAAATTATGCTAACAATGGCGTAGTGAAATGTAAATTTCACTGTGCTATTTTTATGGGCCTCCCTGTCAAGGAACACCCCCTGGCATACATTATGCCTGGCACAGGTGCCAGGGGTTACAAAGTGGTGCAATGCAAGCACTGCACAGCTTTGTAAATGTGGTGATTTAGAATGGCCTCCTTTACGCCACATTAGTGTAAACAAATGCTAGTGTGGCGTTGAGAGGTGCCAAGGCCTTGTAAATCTGTCCCTAAGTGCCCTGAATCCCAAGGTCACCATCATTGTAGGGGGAGATTTTAATTGTAAATATGAGCCAATCCTGGGGTTAAAATCGATATTGGAAGAGGAAGATAGGATTAGAAGTATTCCTTCCCTTGATGCAGTCTCTGCTGTACCATATATTGTAGCCGCGATGCAGCTATTTCAATTGACAATAGAGCATCACCTTTGTGTGTGCAAAGGCAGGGTGAAGACAGATAGTCCTAGTCCATTTACATATAAAAAGGGGCTGCCCGCTCAGAGATAGATTATATATTGCTTAGCTCAGGGTACTAGAAAAATGCTAGGCATTTTGCCGTAGAAAACAGACAAGATAGTGATCATAATCCCCTCTGCCTGAGGTTGAGTGGTAGCCTTTTTGATTCTTGGCCCTTTGATGTAGGAGTGAAGCAAGTGTGGCCACTGATCAGGAATAATTGTAGGTCGATCAGGTGGCCCTCTATATTGGCAAGACCAGGCATCTTGGCTAGGATCTACACAGTTTTTGCAGATATGCTATCCTCTTATGGAGGTTGGCCACCTTCTATGGTCCTGATCATGGTTGTCCACCGTCTCCTAACAGAGGAGGTAAAGAATAAGTTAACAAAAATAACCACAGACATTAATAAGGGGGAATCACAGGGAAAGAAATGGATAAACACTTGACATTGTTAAGGGTGTAGAGAGAAAAAGAAGCATCTTCTAATGCCAGTTAAGACAAAGAACAACCTGGTAATTCGCGAAGCAAGGGCAAATGTAAGAGATGTAAGAGAGTACTGGTTAAATCACAAAGGGAACTGGGATCAAGCTATTTCGAAAGACATAGTTGAAGAGGGTTCATAAAAGACAGTGTGATGTCCTAGAAGATCATAGCCCATGGTAGTAAAGACGTCTGCGCACACACAGACCATCACATAGATCCCCCAACCTGGAGAAGACATTTTTCTGATTTGCATGCACACACACACACACGCCACATCATGGTCAGTATAAAACAGGCAATTGTTTGGTGACACAGGAAGATAATCAGAAAGACTGCCTGAATAAAATTGAAGGTAGGGAGAAGAAGCACATTTTAGGCTTGACCCCTCTTACCCTGGAAGAAATGGCACTGGCAATAGAGGCAATCAAATCCAATAAAGCACCTGGCCCTGATAAGATCCCAGGTGACCTGTTAAAACATGCCAGAAACTTGTGGGTGCAATAAGTGAATCTTCTTTGCAATGCAGTCCCTTCAGCTGTTTTAATCCCTGAAACGTGGAGAGAAGCAGAAATAGTTCCAAACTATAGAGAGAGGAAAAGCAGGAGGCTGATAAGCTTAATAGATATTCTACAGAAGGTGTCCCAAACAGATCTGAAGTAGGTATGTGGATGGATGAAAATAAAATACTCAGTCCATATCAGGCAGGCTTCAGGACGCATGTGAGCACAACCGACTTTTGTGCATGGTGTGGAAGTACATCAACTTTAACCGGTTCTGTGCCTTGGACGAGATGATCTCGTCCAAGGCTACAGTTCCCCTGTGCCTTGGACGAGATCATCTCGTCCTAGGCACAGGGGACTTTGGGGGCGCGCTAGCGCGCCCCCCGTGCACCCCCCTTCCCCCCCAGGCGGGGATGGACGGGGAAGACCTTCCACCCCCGCCCCCCCCCCACGGCAATCCGATGACGTCAGCGCGCTCACAGCGCGCTGACGTCATCTAGTGTTGCCGGCGCGCTGGAAGCCATTTGCTTCCAGCGCGTCTTCGGAGCAGGAGCTCAAAGGTGAGTCCTCTCTGTTTTTGGGGGGCGGGGGGGTTGAGAAAACAGACACGGTGGGAAAGGAAAGGGTTTTTCCTTTCCCCCTGTGTCTGTTTTCTCAAGATTCCTGCTCCACGATCGCGGGCAGGGCCCGCGATCGTGCAGCAGGAATCTCCACTAGCCACCAGGGATTTTCTTTTTGCCTAAATTTGGGGGCGACCCCTTGGGCAAGGGTGGCCCCCCCCGGGGGCAATTTTTATTTGTATTTCCCCCCCCCCCCCGGGAGCAGATCCGCCGATTTTTCGGCGGATCTGCCCCCAGGGGGGGGGGGCGAAAACCACTAGACACCAGGGATATTTTTTTTATGTTTGTTTTTGGGGGCGACCCCTTGGGCAAGGGTCGTCCCCCCCGGGGGCAATTTTTATTTGTATTTCGCCCCCCCTGGGGGCAGATCCGCCGTTTTTTCGGCGGATCTGCCCCCAGGGGGGGGCGAAAACCACTAGACACCAGGGATATCTTTGTTTGTGTGTTTTTGGGGGCGTCCCCTTGGGCAAGGGTCGCCCCCCCCGGGGACAATTTTTATTTGTATTTCGCCCCCCCCTGGGGGCAGATCCGCTGATTTTTCAGCGGATCTGCCCCCAGGGGGGGGCGAAAACCACTAGACACCAGGGATATCTTTTTTTATGTTTGTTTTTGGGGGTGACCCCTTGGGCAAGGGTCGCCCCCCCCGGGGGCAATTTTTATTTGTATTTCGCCCCCCCCCTGGGGGCAGATCCGCCGTTTTTTCGGCGGATCTGCCCCCAGGGGGGGGCGAAAACCACTAGACACCAGGGATATCTTTGTTTATGTGTGTTTTTGGGGGCGACCCCTTGGGCAAGGGTCGCCCCCCCCCCGGGGGCAATTTTTATTTGTATTTCGCCCCCCCGGGGGCAGATCTGCCGTTTTTTCGGCGGATCTGCCCCCAGGGGGGGCGAAAACCACTAGACACCAGGGATATCTTTGTTTATGTGTGTTTTTGGGGGCGACCCCTTGGGCAAGGGTCGCCCCCCCCGGGGGCAATTTTTATTTGTATTTCGCCCCCCCCTGGGGGCAGATCCGCTGATTTTTCGGCGGATCTGCCCCCAGGGGGGGGGCGAAAACCACTAGACACCAGGGACATCTTTGTTTATGTGTGTTTTTGGGGGCGACCCTCCCCCGGGGGCAATTTTTATTTGTATTTTGCCCCCCCCGGGGGCAGATCAGCTGATTTTTGGGCTGATCTGCCCCCGGGGGGGGGGGCGAAAACCACTAGACACCAGGGATTTTGTTTTTATTGTTTATTTTGGGGGCAACTCCTGTGGCAAGGGTCTCTCCCCTGGGGAGCTTTTTTTTTCTGTTTCGGCCCCCCCTGATGGCAGACCAGCCATTTTTTGGACGATCTGGCCCCGGGGGGGGGGGGTGGAAGCACACTAGGTGCCAGGGATTGTGTTTGGTGTTTGTTTGGGGGCACCCCTTGGGCAACGGTCGCCCCCCCTAAGGTGGGGAAAATTTGTATTGCCCATCTCTGCCCGTAATTTTGTAGGGCCATCTGCCCCCAAGGAGGGCAGAGACCACCAATACGGCAGGGATTTTTTTATTTTGTGTTGTGCTGGGGGTGCCCCCTTGGGGAAGGGTCGCCCCCTGAAAGGGGGCACAGAGGTGTTGCCCATTTCTGCCCCCCTTGGGGTCAGATTGGCCAATTCTTTTACGCCCATCTACCCCGAGGGGGGCAGGATCCACTTAGGTACCAGGGACAACTTCTAAGTTCTTGGTGGTGGGGTGTTTGTCAACTGGCAAAGTATTTGTATTTGTGATTATAACAATTTATTTCTTCTTTTTCTTCTAGTTCAACGCTTTTGCTTCCTTTGCTGTGGATCTTTGCGGTTTTGGCAGTAGTTGTCCTGTGGTTTGCATAGTTGCATGTTTTAGGTAAGTGAACGCAATTTACTCCAAAGGAGTATTGTTGACATGTTTGTAGGTGGTGTACTAAATGCAGTATTGTGTGTTTGACATTGTCCTTAGATTTGAGCACAGTGGTGTTTGTGTTGTCATATGTCTAAATTGCTTTTTTCTTTTTTCTTTTTAGTGGGATATCATTGGTGATTGCTGTCTGTGCAGAGTAGTTGCTTGGTGAGTAGCTATTTCAGGCAACTGTGTGGTATAGTTTTTTGTAGTACATAACTCTTTGTGATAAAGCTACACTTTGTTTATTACTTATTTTAGTTCTAGTTGTTGTTGGCAATCCATTTGTTGTGAGGATCATGGCTAGCCGCAAAGTGACCGCTCAGCAGGTTGTTCGCATGCTCTTTGAGTCGTCTTCAGACCATGATTACGACACTGACTCTGCATCTGAGGCAGAGGAGGAAGCAGGAGATTCTGGAAGTGAGTTTTCTGTCCGAGAGTATTCTTCTGATGAGGAAGCTACTCTCAGTGCAGATGAAGGGCCTGTGTTAGAGGAGGACATTGATGTGCCAAGAGTGCAGCAGCCTGGGGCTGCAGGGTTTCCCATTGGAAGACCTGACACCTGGATTGCCCCAAACATGGAGCAGCCACAGTTACCTGCATTTACTGGTCTCCCAGGGTGTAGAGTTAATACGGAAAACTTTCTGCCTGTCCATTTCTTTCACTTGTTTATGGACGATGTATTTTTGGAAGAGATTGTGGAGCAGACAAATGTGTATGCAGAGCAATATTTGCGGGACAACGGTGCCAGACTTAAGCCTCAGTCTAGAGCTACTCATTGGGTTCCCACATATCTGGAAGAGATGAAAAGGTTTTTAGGTTTGTCTTTTTTGATGGGGTTGATCAGGAAGCCGTCACTGGCTTCTTATTGGTCTACTAGTCCCTTGATGGCAACTGCTATATTTCCTGCAACTATGACACGTAATCGGTATTTGCTTCTTCTTCGTATGCTGCATTTTGTAGAGAATGCTTTAGCCTTGCCACGAGATCACCCTGATTGTGACCGCCTTTTTAAGATTAGGCCTGTCCTTGATCATTTTGTGGATCGGTTTTCAGAGGTCTATGTCCCAGGCAAAGAGATAAGTGTGGACGAGTCTTTGGTCCTTTTCAAGGGGCGTTTAGTTTTTAAGCAGTACATTCCTAGTAAGAGGGCACGGTATGGGATTAAATTGTATCTGCTGTCAGAAAGCAGTACAGGATATGTGTATAATTTCCGGGTCTACACTGGTAGGGATTCCAGTATTGACCCTCCTGGTTGTCCGGCCACTTTTGGAGTTAGCGAAAAAATTGTGTGGGAACTTGCTAGACGGCTGTTTAACAAAGGTCACCATTTGTACGTAGATAATTTCTACACTGGAGTGCAGTTGTTCAAGGAGTTGTTTAGGGTGGACACTGTTGCTTGTGGCACAATCCGTTCTAACCGGAAAGGCTATCCAAGGGAGCTTGTCTGTAAAAAACTTGAGACGGGACAGTGCAGTGCCTTGCGGAATAATGAGCTGCTAGCTCTGAAATTTTCAGACAGGAGGGATGTGTACATGCTATCGACCATCCATGATGAGAGTACTTCCCCTGTGGCTGTTTGGGGTCAGGTTGCGGAAGTGCGCAAACCTGCGTACATTTTGTACTAGAATAGGCACATGGGTGGTGTTGATAGAGTAGATCAGAGGTTAGAACCTTACACTGCTCTTCGTAAGTCATATGTGTGGTATAAAAAGTTGGCCCTACATTTATTTCATTTGGCAACTTTTAATGCCTTTATTGTATACAAGGATTGTTCACCCGAGTCAAGCATGACATTTGTTAAATTTCAGGAGTCGGTGATAGAAAGCCTTATTGTGGTGGAACCGGCAAGAGTTCCTAGAGTAGAAGTGGTGGAGGATGTGGCTAGATTGAAAGATCAGCACTTTCCAGATCACATTCCTCCCACTCCAAAAAAAGACATGCCCACAAAGAAATGTAGAGTATGTGCCCGGAGATTAATCCGGAGGGAGAGCCGGATGTACTGCCCCGAATGCCCTTCAAAGCCTGGGCTGTGTGTTCCCGGCTGTTACAGAAGTTACCATACCCAAAAAAAAATCTGGGAAATACCTTGAGCGTAAGCTGTCTGTTTTATATTTTCATTTGTTTCACGGTTGGCATCTGTTGTGTATTTAGTTAGAGCTTTTGTGTTTGTAGTTTTGTGCTTATTTTATAATTAGTAGTTTCTTTGTTTATAAATAAAAAAAAGTGATTGCGGTGTGCGTGGGGTGGCTCTTGGCTGGCGGTGTGCGTGGGGTGGCGCTTGGCTGGCGGTGTGCGTGGGGTGGCGCTTGGCTGGCGGTGCCAGCCGAACGGCAGTCCACACTCCCATCAGCTGGTGTGATTCTTGTATCAGGCATGTGGGCGTATGTAAGTGATGTGCCCTTGAGTGGCGCGGTCTGTCGATGTGAGTGTTGTAATGTGCTGGGCCCGTGGCTGGCGGTGTGAATGGTCTTGTGCGTGTCATGTATGAAAGGTGTGTGAATGGCCTGTAAAGCGGTTGGTGCCTTGTCGCGGCTTTACAGCTCACGAGCTGTGAGTCATTGGTTCACTTTTTTGCCTTTCAGTTATTAGCAGTGCATTTCAGTTTTGTGAAATCTCTTGTTAATAAAATTTTATCCACTGAACCATCACTCACCCTCGTGCCAAATCCAACCAGTATGTGTTGTAAAAAAAGACAAAACCTGCTCTGCTGTAATCAGGCGTCGCAGCACACCTGTGACACACTAGGTGCCTCGGTGGGACCCCGATGATGAAGCATGCCACCAACTTGGTTGGTGGGTGAGGGGTCTTCTTCACATAACCTAAGTGTGTTTCTTTTCACAATTTTAGTGTTTGGCACATCACAGACGTATGTGCACACATCAAAGTGATATATTCCAAAAATGCCTGTGTTTGGGGGGGGAGGGCCCACCTATGTTTTTGGTCCAGGGTGCGGCTGTCATGTAGGGAAACCTACAAAACCCAGAAACTTTTTAAAAATAGGCACCCCAAGGAGTCCAGGGAGGTGTGGCTTGCGTGGCTCCCCCAACTATCCCTTCTATCCCTTCACGTTTTGGGCCTTATTCTGTTGCAGGCACCTGGCCCACCCACACAAGTGAGGTATCATTTTTATCGGGAGACTTGGGGGAACGCTGGGTGGAAGGAAATTTGTGGCTCCTCTCAGATTCAAGAACTTTCTGCCACAGAAATGTGAGGAACATGTGTTTTTTTAGCCACATTTTGAGGTTTGAAAAGGATTCTGGGTAACAGAACCTGGTCCGAGCCCCGCAAGTCACCCCATCTTGGATTCCCCTAGGTCTCTAGTTTTCAGAAATGCACAGGTTTGGTATGTTTCCCTAGGTGCCGGCTGAGCTAGAGGCCAAAATCTACAGGTAGGCACTACGCAAAAAACACCTCTGTTTTTTTCCAAAATTTAGGATGTGTCCACGTTGGGCTTTGGGGTGTTTCCTGTCGCCGGCGCTAGGCCTACCCACGCAAGTGAGGTATCATTTTTATCGGGAGACTTGGGGGAACGCTGGGTGGAAGGAGATTTGTAGCTCCTCTCAGATTCCAGAACTTTCTGCCACAGAAATGTGAGGAACATGTGTTTTTTTAGCCAAATTTTGAGGTTTGCAAAGGATTCTGGGTAACAGAACCTGGTCCGAGCCCCGCAAGTCACCCCTCCTTGGATTCCCCTAGGTCTCTAGTTTCCAGAAATGCACAGGTTTGGTAGGTTTCCCTAGGTGCCGGCTGAGCTACAGGCCAAAATCTACAGGTAGACACTTCGCAAAAAACACCTCTGTTTTTTTTCCAAAATTTAGGATGTGTCCACGTTGCGCTTTGGGGTGTTTCCTGTCGCCGGCGCTAGGCCTACCCACGCAAGTGAGGTATCATTTTTATCGGGAGACTTGGGGGAACGCTGGGTGGAAGGAAATTTGTAGATCCTCTCAGATTCCAGAACTTTCTGCCACAGAAATGTGAGGGACATGTGTTTTTTTAGCAAAATTTTGAGGTTTGCAAAGGATTCTGGGTAACAGAACCTGGTCCGAGCCCCGCAAGTCACCCCTCCTTGGATTCCCCTAGGTCTCTAGTTTTCAGAAATGCACAGGTGTGGTAGGTTTCCCTAGGTGCCGGCTGAGCTAGAGGCCAAAATCTACAGGTAGGCACTTCGCAAAAAACACCTCCGTTTTTTTCCAAAATTTAGGATGTGTCCACGTTGCGCTTTGGGGTGTTTCCTGTCACCAGCGCTAGGCCTACCCACGCAAGTGAGGTATCATTTTAATCGGTAGACTTGGGGGAACGTTGGGTGAAAGGAAATTTGTTGCTCCTCTCAGATTCCAGAACTTTCTGCCACAAAAATGTGAGGAACATGTGTTTTTTTAGCCAAATTTTGAGGTTTGCAAAGGATTCTGGGTAACAGAACCTGGTCCGAGCCCCGCAAGTCACCCCTCCTTGGATTCTCCTAGGTCTCTAGTTTTCAGAAATGCACAGGTTTGGTATGTTTCCCTAGGTGCCGGCTGAGCTAGAGGCCAAAATCTACAGGTAGGCACTACGCAAAAAACACCTCTGTTTTTTTCCAAAATTTAGGATGTGTCCACGTTGGGCTTTGGGGTGTTTCCTGTCGCCGGCGCTAGGCCTACCCACGCAAGTGAGGTATCATTTTTATCGGGAGACTTGGGGGAACGCTGGGTGGAAGGAGATTTGTAGCTCCTCTCAGATTCCAGAACTTTCTGCCACAGAAATGTGAGGAACATGTGTTTTTTTAGCCAAATTTTGAGGTTTGCAAAGGATTCTGGGTAACAGAACCTGGTCCGAGCCCCGCAAGTCACCCCTCCTTGGATTCCCCTAGGTCTCTAGTTTCCAGAAATGCACAGGTTTGGTAGGTTTCCCTAGGTGCCGGCTGAGCTACAGGCCAAAATCTACAGGTAGACACTTCGCAAAAAACACCTCTGTTTTTTTTCCAAAATTTAGGATGTGTCCACGTTGCGCTTTGGGGTGTTTCCTGTCGCCGGCGCTAGGCCTACCCACGCAAGTGAGGTATCATTTTTATCGGGAGACTTGGGGGAACGCTGGGTGGAAGGAAATTTGTAGATCCTCTCAGATTCCAGAACTTTCTGCCACAGAAATGTGAGGGACATGTGTTTTTTTAGCAAAATTTTGAGGTTTGCAAAGGATTCTGGGTAACAGAACCTGGTCCGAGCCCCGCAAGTCACCCCTCCTTGGATTCCCCTAGGTCTCTAGTTTTCAGAAATGCACAGGTGTGGTAGGTTTCCCTAGGTGCCGGCTGAGCTAGAGGCCAAAATCTACAGGTAGGCACTTCGCAAAAAACACCTCCGTTTTTTTCCAAAATTTAGGATGTGTCCACGTTGCGCTTTGGGGTGTTTCCTGTCACCAGCGCTAGGCCTACCCACGCAAGTGAGGTATCATTTTAATCGGTAGACTTGGGGGAACGCTGGGTGAAAGGAAATTTGTTGCTCCTCTCAGATTCCAGAACTTTCTGCCACAAAAATGTGAGGAACATGTGTTTTTTTAGCCAAATTTTGAGGTTTGCAAAGGATTCTGGGTAACAGAACCTGGTCCGAGCCCCGCAAGTCACCCCTCCTTGGATTCCCCTAGGTCTCTAGTTTTCAGAAATGCACAGGTTTGGTATGTTTCCCTAGGTGCCGGCTGAGCTAGAGGCCAAAATCTACAGGTAGGCACTACGCAAAAAACACCTCTGTTTTTTTCCAAAATTTAGGATGTGTCCACGTTGGGCTTTGGGGTGTTTCCTGTCGCCGGCGCTAGGCCTACCCACGCAAGTGAGGTATCATTTTTATCGGGAGACTTGGGGGAACGCTGGGTGGAAGGAGATTTGTAGCTCCTCTCAGATTCCAGAACTTTCTGCCACAGAAATGTGAGGAACATGTGTTTTTTTAGCCAAATTTTGAGGTTTGCAAAGGATTCTGGGTAACAGAACCTGGTCCGAGCCCCGCAAGTCACCCCTCCTTGGATTCCCCTAGGTCTCTAGTTTCCAGAAATGCACAGGTTTGGTAGGTTTCCCTAGGTGCCGGCTGAGCTACAGGCCAAAATCTACAGGTAGACACTTCGCAAAAAACACCTCTGTTTTTTTTCCAAAATTTAGGATGTGTCCACGTTGCGCTTTGGGGTGTTTCCTGTCGCCGGCGCTAGGCCTACCCACGCAAGTGAGGTATCATTTTTATCGGGAGACTTGGGGGAACGCTGGGTGGAAGGAAATTTGTAGATCCTCTCAGATTCCAGAACTTTCTGCCACAGAAATGTGAGGGACATGTGTTTTTTTAGCAAAATTTTGAGGTTTGCAAAGGATTCTGGGTAACAGAACCTGGTCCGAGCCCCGCAAGTCACCCCTCCTTGGATTCCCCTAGGTTTCTAGTTTTCAGAAATGCACAGGTGTGGTAGGTTTCCCTAGGTGCCGGCTGAGCTAGAGGCCAAAATCTACAGGTAGGCACTTCGCAAAAAACACCTCCGTTTTTTTCCAAAATTTAGGATGTGTCCACGTTGCGCTTTGGGGTGTTTCCTGTCACCAGCGCTAGGCCTACCCACGCAAGTGAGGTATCATTTTAATCGGTAGACTTGGGGGAACGCTGGGTGAAAGGAAATTTGTTGCTCCTCTCAGATTCCAGAACTTTCTGCCACAAAAATGTGAGGAACATGTGTTTTTTTAGCCAAATTTTGAGGTTTGCAAAGGATTCTGGGTAACAGAACCTGGTCCGAGCCCCGCAAGTCACCCCTCCTTGGATTCCCCTAGGTCTCTAGTTTTCATAAATGCACAGGTTTGGTAGGTTTCCCTAGGTGCCGGCTGAGCTAGAGGCCAAAATCTACAGGTAGGCACTTCGCAAAAAACACCTCCGTTTTTTTCCAAAATTTAGGATGTGTCCACGTTGCGCTTTGGGGTGTTTCCTGTCACCAGCGCTAGGCCTACCCACGCAAGTGAGGTATCATTTTAATCGGTAGACTTGGGGGAACGCTGGGTGAAAGGAAATTTGTTGCTCCTCTCAGATTCCAGAACTTTCTGCCACAAAAATGTGAGGAACATGTGTTTTTTTAGCCAAATTTTGAGGTTTGCAAAGGATTCTGGGTAACAGAACCTGGTCCGAGCCCCGCAAGTCACCCCTCCTTGGATTCCCATAGGTCTCTAGTTTTCAGAAATGCACAGGTTTGGTAGGTTTCCCCAGGTGCCGGCTGAGCTAGAGGCCAAAATCTACAGGTAGGCACTTCACAAAAAATACCTCTGTTTTTTTCCAAAATTTACGATGTATCCACGTTGCGCTTTGGGGTGTTTCCTGTCGCCGGCGCTAGGCCTACCCACGCAAGTGAGGTATCATTTTTATCGGGAGACTTGGGGGAACGCTGGGTGGAAGGAAATTTGTAGCTCCTCTCAGATTCCAGAACTTTCTGCCACAGAAATGTGAGGGACATGTGTTTTTTTAGCCAAATTTTGAGGCTTGCAAAGGATTCTGGGTAACAGAACCTGGTCCGAGCCCCGCAAGTCACCCCTCCTTGGATTCCCCTAGGTCTTTAGTTATCAGAAATGCACAGGTTTGGTAGGTTTCCCTAGGTGCCGGCTGAGCTAGAGGCCAAAATCTACAGGTAGGCACTACGCAAAAAACACCTCTGTTTTTTTCCAAAATTTAGGATGTGTCCACATTGGGCTTTGGGGTGTTTCCTGTTGCCGGCGCTAGGCCTACCCACGCAAGTGAGGTATCATTTTTATCGGGAGACTTGGGGGAACGCTGGGTGGAAGGAGATTTGTAGCTCCTCTCAGATTCCAGAACTTTCTGCCACAGAAATGTGAGGATCATGTGTTTTTTTAGCCAAATTTTGAGGTTTCCAAAGGATTCTGAGTAACAGAACCTGGTCCGAGCCCCGCAAGTCACCCCTCCTTGGATTCCGCTAGGTCTCTAGTTTCCAGAAATGCACAGGTTTGGTAGGTTTCCCTAGGTGCCGGCCGAGCTAAAGGCCAAAATCTACAGGTAGGCACTTCGCAAAAAACACCTCTGTTTTTTTTCCAAAATTTAGGATGTGTCCACGTTGCGCTTTGGGGTGTTTCCTGTCGCCGGCGCTAGGCCTACCCACGCAAGTGAGGTATCATTTTTATCGGGAGACTTGGGGGAACGCTGGGTGGAAGGAAATTTGTAGATCCTCTCAGATTCCAGAACTTTCTGCCACAGAAATGTGAGGGACATGTGTTTTTTTAGCCAAATTTTGAGGTTTGCAAAGGATTCTGGGTAACAGAACCTGGTCCGAGCCCCGCAAGTCACCCCTCATTGGATTCCCCTAGGTCTCTAGTTTTCAGAAATGCACAGGTGTTGTAGGTTTCCCTAGGTGCCGGCTGAGCTAGAGGCCAAAATCTACAGGTAGGCACTTCGCAAAAAACACCTCCGTTTTTTTCCAAAATTTAGGATGTGTCCACGTTGCGCTTTGGGGTGTTTCCTGTCACCAGCGCTAGGCCTACCCACGCAAGTGAGGTATCATTTTAATCGGTAGACTTGGGGGAACGCTGGGTGAAAGGAAATTTGTTGCTCCTCTCAGATTCCAGAACTTTCTGCCACAAAAATGTGAGGAACATGTGTTTTTTTAGCCAAATTTTGAGGTTTGCAAAGGATTCTGGGTAACAGTACCTGGTCCGAGCCCCGCAAGTCACACCTCCTTGGATTCCCCTAGGTCTCTAGTTTTCAGAAATGCACAGGTTTGGTAGGTTTCCCTAGGTGCCGGCTGAGCTAGAGGCCAAAATCTACAGGTAGGCACTTCGCAAAAAACACCTCTGTTTTTTTCCAAAAATTAGGATGTATCCACGTTGCGCTTTGGGGTGTTTCCTGTCGCCGGCGCTAGGCCTACCCACGCAAGTGAGGTATCATTTTTATCGGGAGACTTGGGGGAACGCTGGGTGGAAGGAAATTTTTAGCTCCTCTCAGATTCCAGAACTTTCTGCCACAGAAATGTGAGGAACATGTGTTTTTTTAGCCAAATTTTGAGGTTTGCAAAGGATTCTGGGTAACAGAACCTGGTCCGAGCCCCGCAAGTCACCCCTCCTTGGATTCCCCTAGGTCTCTAGTTTTCAGAAATGCACAGGTTTGGTAGGTGTCCCTAGGTGCCGGCTGAGCTAGAGGCCAAAATCTACAGGTAGGCACTTCGCAAAAAACACCTCTGTTTTTTTCCAAAATTTAGGATGTGTCCACGTTGCGCTTTGGGGTGTTTCCTGTCGCCGGCGCTAGGCCTACCCACGCAAGTGAGGTATCATTTTAATCGGTAGACTTGGGGGAACGCTGGGTGAAAGGAAATTTGTTGCTCCTCTCAGATTCCAGAACTTTCTGCCACAAAAATGTGAGGAACATGTGTTTTTTTAGCCAAATTTTGAGGTTTGCAAAGGATTCTGGGTAACAGAACCTGGTCCGAGCCCCGCAAGTCACCCCTCCTTGGATTCCCCTAGGTCTCTAGTTTTCAGAAATGCACAGGTTTGGTAGGTTTCCCTAGGTGCCGGCTGAGCTAGAGGCCAAAATCTACAGGTAGGCACTTTGCAAAAAACACCTCTGTTTTTTTCCAAAAATTAGGATGTATCCACGTTGCGCTTTGGGGTGTTTCCTGTCGCCGGCGCTAGGCCTACCCACGCAAGTGAGGTAAAATTTTTATCGGGAGACTTGGGGGAACGCTGGGTGGAAGGAAATTTTTAGCTCCTCTCAGATTCCAGAACTTTCTGCCACAGAAATGTGAGGAACATGTGTTTTTTTAGCCAAATTTTGAGGTTTGCAAAGGATTCTGGGTAACAGAACCTGGTCCGAGCCCCGCAAGTCACCCCTCCTTGGATTCCCCTAGGTCTCTAGTTTTCAGAAATGCACAGGTTTGGTAGGTTTCCCTAGGTGCCGGCTGAGCTAGAGGCCAAAATCTACAGGTAGGCACTTCGCAAAAAACACCTCTGTTTTTTTCCAAAATTTAGGATGTGTCCACGTTGCGCTTTGGGGTGTTTCCTGTCGCCGGCGCTAGGCCTACCCACGCAAGTGAGGTATCATTTTTATCGGGAGACTTGGGGGAACGCTGGGTGGAAGGAAATTTGTAGCTCCTCTCAGATTCCAGAACTTTCTGCCACAAAAATGTGAGGGACATGTGTTTTTTTAGCCAAATTTTGAGGTTTGCAAAGGATTCTGGGTAACAGAACCTGGTCCGAGCCCCGCAAGTCACCCCTCCTTGGATTCCCCTAGGTCTCTAGTTTTCAGAAATGCAAAGGTTTGGTAGGTTTCCCTAGGTGCCGGCTGAGCTAGAGGCCAAAATCTACAGGTAGGCACTTCGCAAAAAACACCTCTGTTTTTTTCCAAAATTTAGGATGTGTCCACGTTGCGCTTTGGGGTGTTTCCTGTCGCCGGCGCTAGGCCTACCCACGCAAGTGAGGTATCATTTTTATTGGGAGACTTGGGGGAACGATGGGTGGAAGGACATTTTTAGCTCCTCTCAGATTCCAGAACTTTCTGCCACAGAAATGTGAGGAACATGTGTTTTTTTAGCCAAATTTTGAGGTTTGCAAAGGATTCTGGGTAACAGAACCTGGTCCGAGCCCCGCAAGTCACCCCTCCTTGGATTCCCCTAGGTCTCTAGTTTTCAGAAATGCACAGGTTTGGTAGGTTTCCCTAGGTGCCGGCTGAGCTAGAGGCCAAAATCTACAGGTAGGCACTTCGCAAAAAACACCTCTGTTTTTTTCCAAAAATTAGGATGTATCCACGTTGCGCTTTGGGGTGTTTCCTGTCGCCGGCGCTAGGCCTACCCACGCAAGTGAGGTAAAATTTTTATCGGGAGACTTGGGGGAACGCTGGGTGGAAGGAAATTTTTAGCTCCTCTCAGATTCCAGAACTTTCTGCCACAGAAATGTGAGGAACATGTGTTTTTTTAGCCAAATTTTGAGGTTTGCAAAGGATTCTGGGTAACAGAACCTGGTCCGAGCCCCGCAAGTCACCCCTCCTTGGATTCCCCTAGGTCTCTAGTTTTCAGAAATGCACAGGTTTGGTAGGTTTCCCTAGGTGCCGGCTGAGCTAGAGGCCAAAATCTACAGGTAGGCACTTCGCAAAAAACACCTCTGTTTTTTTCCAAAATTTAGGATGTGTCCACGTTGCGCTTTGGGGTGTTTCCTGTCGCCGGCGCTAGGCCTACCCACGCAAGTGAGGTATCATTTTTATCGGGAGACTTGGGGGAACGCTGGGTGGAAGGAAATTTGTAGCTCCTCTCAGATTCCAGAACTTTCTGCCACAAAAATGTGAGGAACATGTGTTTTTTTAGCCAAATTTTGAGGTTTGCAAAGGATTCTGGGTAACAGTACCTGGTCCGAGCCCCGCAAGTCACACCTCCTTGGATTCCCCTAGGTCTCTAGTTTTCAGAAATGCACAGGTTTGGTAGGTTTCCCTAGGTGCCGGCTGAGCTAGAGGCCAAAATCTACAGGTAGGCACTTCGCAAAAAACACCTCTGTTTTTTTCCAAAAATTAGGATGTATCCACGTTGCGCTTTGGGGTGTTTCCTGTCGCCGGCGCTAGGCCTACCCACGCAAGTGAGGTATCATTTTTATCGGGAGACTTGGGGGAACGCTGGGTGGAAGGAAATTTTTAGCTCCTCTCAGATTCCAGAACTTTCTGCCACAGAAATGTGAGGAACATGTGTTTTTTTAGCCAAATTTTGAGGTTTGCAAAGGATTCTGGGTAACAGAACCTGGTCCGAGCCCCGCAAGTCACCCCTCCTTGGATTCCCCTAGGTCTCTAGTTTTCAGAAATGCACAGGTTTGGTAGGTTTCCCTAGGTGCCGGCTGAGCTAGAGGCCAAAATCTACAGGTAGGCACTTCGCAAAAAACACCTCTGTTTTTTTCCAAAATTTAGGATGTGTCCACGTTGCGCTTTGGGGTGTTTCCTGTCGCCGGCGCTAGGCCTACCCACGCAAGTGAGGTATCATTTTAATCGGTAGACTTGGGGGAACGCTGGGTGAAAGGAAATTTGTTGCTCCTCTCAGATTCCAGAACTTTCTGCCACAAAAATGTGAGGAACATGTGTTTTTTTAGCCAAATTTTGAGGTTTGCAAAGGATTCTGGGTAACAGAACCTGGTCCGAGCCCCGCAAGTCACCCCTCCTTGGATTCCCCTAGGTCTCTAGTTTTCAGAAATGCACAGGTTTGGTAGGTTTCCCTAGGTGCCGGCTGAGCTAGAGGCCAAAATCTACAGGTAGGCACTTTGCAAAAAACACCTCTGTTTTTTTCCAAAAATTAGGATGTATCCACGTTGCGCTTTGGGGTGTTTCCTGTCGCCGGCGCTAGGCCTACCCACGCAAGTGAGGTAAAATTTTTATCGGGAGACTTGGGGGAACGCTGGGTGGAAGGAAATTTTTAGCTCCTCTCAGATTCCAGAACTTTCTGCCACAGAAATGTGAGGAACATGTGTTTTTTTAGCCAAATTTTGAGGTTTGCAAAGGATTCTGGGTAACAGAACCTGGTCCGAGCCCCGCAAGTCACCCCTCCTTGGATTCCCCTAGGTCTCTAGTTTTCAGAAATGCACAGGTTTGGTAGGTTTCCCTAGGTGCCGGCTGAGCTAGAGGCCAAAATCTACAGGTAGGCACTTCGCAAAAAACACCTCTGTTTTTTTCCAAAATTTAGGATGTGTCCACGTTGCGCTTTGGGGTGTTTCCTGTCGCCGGCGCTAGGCCTACCCACGCAAGTGAGGTATCATTTTTATCGGGAGACTTGGGGGAACGCTGGGTGGAAGGAAATTTGTAGCTCCTCTCAGATTCCAGAACTTTCTGCCACAAAAATGTGAGGGACATGTGTTTTTTTAGCCAAATTTTGAGGTTTGCAAAGGATTCTGGGTAACAGAACCTGGTCCGAGCCCCGCAAGTCACCCCTCCTTGGATTCCCCTAGGTCTCTAGTTTTCAGAAATGCAAAGGTTTGGTAGGTTTCCCTAGGTGCCGGCTGAGCTAGAGGCCAAAATCTACAGGTAGGCACTTCGCAAAAAACACCTCTGTTTTTTTCCAAAATTTAGGATGTGTCCACGTTGCGCTTTGGGGTGTTTCCTGTCGCCGGCGCTAGGCCTACCCACGCAAGTGAGGTATCATTTTTATTGGGAGACTTGGGGGAACGCTGGGTGGAAGGACATTTTTAGCTCCTCTTAGATTCCACAACTTTCTGCCACAGAAATGTGAGGAACATGTGTTTTTTTAGCCAAATTTTGAGGTTTGCAAAGGATTCTGGGTAACAGAACCTGGTCCGAGCCCCGCAAGTCACCCCTCCTTGGATTCCCCTAGGTCTCTAGTTTTCAGAAATGCACAGGTTTGGTAGGTTTCCCTAGGTGCCGGCTGAGCTAGAGGCCAAAATCTACAGGTAGGCACTTCGCAAAAAACACCTCTGTTTTTTTCCAAAAATTAGGATGTATCCACGTTGCGCTTTGGGGTGTTTCCTGTCGCCGGCGCTAGGCCTACCCACGCAAGTGAGGTAAAATTTTTATCGGGAGACTTGGGGGAACGCTGGGTGGAAGGAAATTTTTAGCTCCTCTCAGATTCCAGAACTTTCTGCCACAGAAATGTGAGGAACATGTGTTTTTTTAGCCAAATTTTGAGGTTTGCAAAGGATTCTGGGTAACAGAACCTGGTCCGAGCCCCGCAAGTCACCCCTCCTTGGATTCCCCTAGGTCTCTAGTTTTCAGAAATGCACAGGTTTGGTAGGTTTCCCTAGGTGCCGGCTGAGCTAGAGGCCAAAATCTACAGGTAGGCACTTCGCAAAAAACACCTCTGTTTTTTTCCAAAATTTAGGATGTGTCCACGTTGCGCTTTGGGGTGTTTCCTGTCGCCGGCGCTAGGCCTACCCACGCAAGTGAGGTATCATTTTTATCGGGAGACTTGGGGGAACGCTGGGTGGAAGGAAATTTGTAGCTCCTCTCAGATTCCAGAACTTTCTGCCACAAAAATGTGAGGGACATGTGTTTTTTTAGCCAAATTTTGAGGTTTGCAAAGGATTCTGGGTAACAGAACCTGGTCCGAGCCCCGCAAGTCACCCCTCCTTGGATTCCCCTAGGTCTCTAGTTTTCAGAAATGCAAAGGTTTGGTAGGTTTCCCTAGGTGCCGGCTGAGCTAGAGGCCAAAATCTACAGGTAGGCACTTCGCAAAAAACACCTCTGTTTTTTTCCAAAATTTAGGATGTGTCCACGTTGCGCTTTGGGGTGTTTCCTGTCGCCGGCGCTAGGCCTACCCACGCAAGTGAGGTATCATTTTTATCGGGAGACTTGGGGGAACGCTGGGTGGAAGGAGATTTGTAGCTCCTCTCAGATTCCAGAACTTTCTGCCACAGAAATGTGAGGATCATGTGTTTTTTTAGCCAAATTTTGAGGTTTCCAAAGGATTCTGAGTAACAGAACCTGGTCCGAGCCCCGCAAGTCACCCCTCCTTGGATTCCGCTAGGTCTCTAGTTTCCAGAAATGCACAGGTTTGGTAGGTTTCCCTAGGTGCCGGCCGAGCTAAAGGCCAAAATCTACAGGTAGGCACTTCGCAAAAAACACCTCTGTTTTTTTTCCAAAATTTAGGATGTGTCCACGTTGCGCTTTGGGGTGTTTCCTGTCGCCGGCGCTAGGCCTACCCACACAAGTGAGGTATCATTTTTATCGGGAGACTTGGGGGAACGCTGGGTGGAAGGAAATTTGTAGATCCTCTCAGATTCCAGAACTTTCTGCCACAGAAATGTGAGGGACATGTGTTTTTTTAGCCAAATTTTGAGGTTTGCAAAGGATTCTGGGTAACAGAACCTGGTCCGAGCCCCGCAAGTCACCCCTCATTGGATTCCCCTAGGTCTCTAGTTTTCAGAAATGCACAGGTGTTGTAGGTTTCCCTAGGTGCCGGCTGAGCTAGAGGCCAAAATCTACAGGTAGGTACTTCGCAAAAAACACCTCCGTTTTTTTCCAAAATTTAGGATGTGTCCACGTTGCGCTTTGGGGTGTTTCCTGTCACCAGCGCTAGGCCTACCCACGCAAGTGAGGTATCATTTTAATCGGTAGACTTGGGGGAACGCTGGGTGAAAGGAAATTTGTTGCTCCTCTCAGATTCCAGAACTTTCTGCCACAAAAATGTGAGGAACATGTGTTTTTTTAGCCAAATTTTGAGGTTTGCAAAGGATTCTGGGTAACAGTACCTGGTCCGAGCCCCGCAAGTCACACCTCCTTGGATTCCCCTAGGTCTCTAGTTTTCAGAAATGCACAGGTTTGGTAGGTTTCCCTAGGTGCCGGCTGAGCTAGAGGCCAAAATCTACAGGTAGGCACTTCGCAAAAAACACCTCTGTTTTTTTCCAAAAATTAGGATGTATCCACGTTGCGCTTTGGGGTGTTTCCTGTCGCCGGCGCTAGGCCTACCCACGCAAGTGAGGTATCATTTTTATCGGGAGACTTGGGGGAACGCTGGGTGGAAGGAAATTTTTAGCTCCTCTCAGATTCCAGAACTTTCTGCCACAGAAATGTGAGGAACATGTGTTTTTTTAGCCAAATTTTGAGGTTTGCAAAGGATTCTGGGTAACAGAACCTGGTCCGAGCCCCGCAAGTCACCCCTCCTTGGATTCCCCTAGGTCTCTAGTTTTCAGAAATGCACAGGTTTGGTAGGTTTCCCTAGGTGCCGGCTGAGCTAGAGGCCAAAATCTACAGGTAGGCACTTCGCAAAAAACACCTCTGTTTTTTTCCAAAATTTAGGATGTGTCCACGTTGCGCTTTGGGGTGTTTCCTGTCGCCGGCGCTAGGCCTACCCACGCAAGTGAGGTATCATTTTAATCGGTAGACTTGGGGGAACGCTGGGTGAAAGGAAATTTGTTGCTCCTCTCAGATTCCAGAACTTTCTGCCACAAAAATGTGAGGAACATGTGTTTTTTTAGCCAAATTTTGAGGTTTGCAAAGGATTCTGGGTAACAGAACCTGGTCCGAGCCCCGCAAGTCACCCCTCCTTGGATTCCCCTAGGTCTCTAGTTTTCAGAAATGCACAGGTTTGGTAGGTTTCCCTAGGTGCCGGCTGAGCTAGAGGCCAAAATCTACAGGTAGGCACTTTGCAAAAAACACCTCTGTTTTTTTCCAAAAATTAGGATGTATCCACGTTGCGCTTTGGGGTGTTTCCTGTCGCCGGCGCTAGGCCTACCCACGCAAGTGAGGTAAAATTTTTATCGGGAGACTTGGGGGAACGCTGGGTGGAAGGAAATTTTTAGCTCCTCTCAGATTCCAGAACTTTCTGCCACAGAAATGTGAGGAACATGTGTTTTTTTAGCCAAATTTTGAGGTTTGCAAAGGATTCTGGGTAACAGAACCTGGTCCGAGCCCCGCAAGTCACCCCTCCTTGGATTCCCCTAGGTCTCTAGTTTTCAGAAATGCACAGGTTTGGTAGGTTTCCCTAGGTGCCGGCTGAGCTAGAGGCCAAAATCTACAGGTAGGCACTTCGCAAAAAACACCTCTGTTTTTTTCCAAAATTTAGGATGTGTCCACGTTGCGCTTTGGGGTGTTTCCTGTCGCCGGCGCTAGGCCTACCCACGCAAGTGAGGTATCATTTTTATCGGGAGACTTGGGGGAACGCTGGGTGGAAGGAAATTTGTAGCTCCTCTCAGATTCCAGAACTTTCTGCCACAAAAATGTGAGGGACATGTGTTTTTTTAGCCAAATTTTGAGGTTTGCAAAGGATTCTGGGTAACAGAACCTGGTCCGAGCCCCGCAAGTCACCCCTCCTTGGATTCCCCTAGGTCTCTAGTTTTCAGAAATGCAAAGGTTTGGTAGGTTTCCCTAGGTGCCGGCTGAGCTAGAGGCCAAAATCTACAGGTAGGCACTTCGCAAAAAACACCTCTGTTTTTTTCCAAAATTTAGGATGTGTCCACGTTGCGCTTTGGGGTGTTTCCTGTCGCCGGCGCTAGGCCTACCCACGCAAGTGAGGTATCATTTTTATTGGGAGACTTGGGGGAACGCTGGGTGGAAGGACATTTTTAGCTCCTCTCAGATTCCAGAACTTTCTGCCACAGAAATGTGAGGAACATGTGTTTTTTTAGCCAAATTTTGAGGTTTGCAAAGGATTCTGGGTAACAGAACCTGGTCCGAGCCCCGCAAGTCACCCCTCCTTGGATTCCCCTAGGTCTCTAGTTTTCAGAAATGCACAGGTTTGGTAGGTTTCCCTAGGTGCCGGCTGAGCTAGAGGCCAAAATCTACAGGTAGGCACTTCGCAAAAAACACCTCCGTTTTTTTCCAAAATTTAGGATGTGTCCACGTTGCGCTTTGGGGTGTTTCCTGTCACCAGCGCTAGGCCTACCCACGCAAGTGAGGTATCATTTTAATCGGTAGACTTGGGGGAACGCTGGGTGAAAGGAAATTTGTTGCTCCTCTCAGATTCCAGAACTTTCTGCCACAAAAATGTGAGGAACATGTGTTTGTTTAGCCAAATTTTGAGGTTTGCAAAGGATTCTGGGTAACAGAACCTGGTCCGAGCCCCGCAAGTCACCCCTCCTTGGATTCCCCTCGGTCTCTAGTTTTCAGAAATGCACAGGTTTGGTAGGTTTCCCTAGGTGCCGGCTGAGCTAGAGGCCAAAATCTACAGGTAGGCACTTCGCAAAAAACACCTCTGTTTTTTTCCGAAAATTAGGATGTATCCACGTTGCGCTTTGGGGTGTTTCCTGTCTCCGGCGCTAGGCCTACCCACGCAAGTGAGGTATCATTTTTATCGGGAGACTTGGGGGAACGCTGGGTGGAAGGAAATTTGTAGCTCCTCTCAGATTCCAGAACTTTCTGCCACAAAAATGTGAGGGACATGTGTTTTTTTAGCCAAATTTTGAGGTTTGCAAAGGATTCTGGGTAACAGAACCTGGTCCGAGCCCCGCAAGTCACCCCTCCTTGGATTCCCCTAGGTCTCTAGTTTTCAGAAATGCAAAGGTTTGGTAGGTTTCCCTAGGTGCCGGCTGAGCTAGAGGCCAAAATCTACAGGTAGGCACTTCGCAAAAAACACCTCTGTTTTTTTCCAAAATTTAGGATGTGTCAACGTTGCGCTTTGGGGTGTTTCCTGTCGCCGGCGCTAGGCCTACCCACGCAAGTGAGGTATCATTTTTATTGGGAGACTTGGGGGAACGCTGGGTGGAAGGACATTTTTAGCTCCTCTCAGATTCCAGAACTTTCTGCCACAGAAATGTGAGGAACATGTGTTTTTTTAGCCAAATTTTGAGGTTTGCAAAGGATTCTGGGTAACAGAACCTGGTCCGAGCCCCGCAAGTCACCCCTCCTTGGATTCCCCTAGGTCTCTAGTTTTCAGAAATGCACAGGTTTGGTAGGTTTCCCTAGGTGCCGGCTGAGCTAGAGGCCAAAATCTACAGGTAGGCACTTCGCAAAAAACACCTCCGTTTTTTTCCAAAATTTAGGATGTGTCCACGTTGCGCTTTGGGGTGTTTCCTGTCACCAGCGCTAGGCCTACCCACGCAAGTGAGGTATCATTTTAATCGGTAGACTTGGGGGAACGCTGGGTGAAAGGAAATTTGTTGCTCCTCTCAGATTCCAGAACTTTCTGCCACAAAAATGTGAGGAACATGTGTTTTTTTAGCCAAATTTTGAGGTTTGCAAAGGATTCTGGGTAACAGAACCTGGTCCGAGCCCCGCAAGTCACCCCTCCTTGGATTCCCCTAGGTCTCTAGTTTTCAGAAATGCACAGGTTTGGTAGGTTTCCCTAGGTGCCGGCTGAGCTAGAGGCCAAAATCTACAGGTAGGCACTTCGCAAAAAACACCTCTGTTTTTTTCCGAAAATTAGGATGTATCCACGTTGCGCTTTGGGGTGTTTCCTGTCTCCGGCGCTAGGCCTACCCACGCAAGTGAGGTATCATTTTTATCGGGAGACTTGGGGGAACGCTGGGTGGAAGGAAATTTTTAGCTCCTCTCAGATTCCAGAACTTTCTGCCACAGAAATGTGAGGAACATGTGTTTTTTTAGCCAAATTTTGAGGTTTGCAAAGGATTCTGGGTAACAGAACCTGGTCCGAGCCCCGCAAGTCACCCCTCCTTGGATTCCCCTAGGTCTCTAGTTTTCAGAAATGCACAGGTTTGGTAGGTTTCCCTAGGTGCCGGCTGAGCTAGAGGCCAAAATCTACAGGTAGGCACTTCGCAAAAAACACCTCCGTTTTTTTCCAAAATTTAGGATGTGTCCACGTTGCGCTTTGGGGTGTTTCCTGTCGCCGGCGCTAGGCCTACCCACGCAAGTGAGGTATCATTTTTATCGGGAGACTTGGGGGAACGATGGGTGGAAGGAAATTTGTAGCTCCTCTCAGATTCCAGAACTTTCTGCCACAAAAATGTGAGGGACATGTGTTTTTTTAGCCAAATTTTGAGGTTTGCAAAGGATTCTGGGTAACAGAACCTGGTCCGAGCCCCGCAAGTCACCCCTCCTTGGATTCCCCTAGGTCTCTAGTTTTCAGAAATGCAAAGGTTTGGTAGGGTTCCCTAGGTGCCGGCAGAGCTAGAGGCCAAAATCTACAGGTAGGCACTTCGCAAAAAACACCTCTGTTTTTTTACAAAATTTAGGATGTGTCCACGTTGCGCTTTGGGGTGTTTCCTGTCGCCGGCGCTAGGCCTACCCACGCAAGTGAGGTATCATTTTTATCGGGAGACTTGGGGGAACGCTGGGTGGAAGGACATTTTTAGCTCCTCTCAGATTCCAGAACTTTCTGCCACAGAAATGTGAGGAACATGTGTTTTTTTAGCCAAATTTTGAGGTTTGCAAAGGATTCTGGGTAACAGAACCTGGTCCGAGCCCCGCAAGTCACCCCTCCTTGGATTCCCATAGGTCTCTAGTTTTCAGAAATGCACAGGTTTGGTAGGTTTCCCCAGGTGCCGGCTGAGCTAGAGGCCAAAATCTACAGGTAGGCACTTCGCAAAAAATACCTCTGTTTTTTTCCAAAATTTACGATGTATCCACGTTGCGCTTTGGGGTGTTTCCTGTCGCCGGCGCTAGGCCTACCCACGCAAGTGAGGTATCATTTTTATCGGGAGACTTGGGGGAACGCTGGGTGGAAGGAAATTTGTAGCTCCTCTCAGATTCCAGAACTTTCTGCCACAGAAATGTGAGGGACATGTGTTTTTTTAGCCAAATTTTGAGGCTTGCAAAGGATTCTGGGTAACAGAACCTGGTCCGAGCCCCGCAAGTCACCCCTCCTTGGATTCCCCTAGGTCTTTAGTTATCAGAAATGCACAGGTTTGGTAGGTTTCCCTAGGTGCCGGCTGAGCTAGAGGCCAAAATCTACAGGTAGGCACTACGCAAAAAACACCTCTGTTTTTTTCCAAAATTTAGGATGTGTCCACGTTGGGCTTTGGGGTGTTTCCTGTTGCCGGCGCTAGGCCTACCCACGCAAGTGAGGTATCATTTTTATCGGGAGACTTGGGGGAACGCTGGGTGGAAGGAGATTTGTAGCTCCTCTCAGATTCCAGAACTTTCTGCCACAGAAATGTGAGGATCATGTGTTTTTTTAGCCAAATTTTGAGGTTTCCAAAGGATTCTGAGTAACAGAACCTGGTCCGAGCCCCGCAAGTCACCCCTCCTTGGATTCCGCTAGGTCTCTAGTTCCCAGAAATGCACAGGTTTGGTAGGTTTCCCTAGGTGCCGGCCGAGCTAAAGGCCAAAATCTACAGGTAGGCACTTCGCAAAAAACACCTCTGTTTTTTTTCCAAAATTTAGGATGTGTCCACGTTGCGCTTTGGGGTGTTTCCTGTCGCCGGCGCTAGGCCTACCCACGCAAGTGAGGTATCATTTTTATCGGGAGACTTGGGGGAACGCTGGGTGGAAGGAAATTTGTAGATCCTCTCAGATTCCAGAACTTTCTGCCACAGAAATGTGAGGGACATGTGTTTTTTTAGCCAAATTTTGAGGTTTGCAAAGGATTCTGGGTAACAGAACCTGGTCCGAGCCCCGCAAGTCACCCCTCATTGGATTCCCCTAGGTCTCTAGTTTTCAGAAATGCACAGGTGTTGTAGGTTTCCCTAGGTGCCGGCTGAGCTAGAGGCCAAAATCTACAGGTAGGCACTTCGCAAAAAACACCTCCGTTTTTTTCCAAAATTTAGGATGTGTCCACGTTGCGCTTTGGGGTGTTTCCTGTCACCAGCGCTAGGCCTACCCACGCAAGTGAGGTATCATTTTAATCGGTAGACTTGGGGGAACGCTGGGTGAAAGGAAATTTGTTGCTCCTCTCAGATTCCAGAACTTTCTGCCACAAAAATGTGAGGAACATGTGTTTTTTTAGCCAAATTTTGAGGTTTGCAAAGGATTCTGGGTAACAGTACCTGGTCCGAGCCCCGCAAGTCACACCTCCTTGGATTCCCCTAGGTCTCTAGTTTTCAGAAATGCACAGGTTTGGTAGGTTTCCCTAGGTGCCGGCTGAGCTAGAGGCCAAAATCTACAGGTAGGCACTTCGCAAAAAACACCTCTGTTTTTTTCCAAAAATTAGGATGTATCCACGTAGCGCTTTGGGGTGTTTCCTGTCGCCGGCGCTAGGCCTACCCACGCAAGTGAGGTATCATTTTTATCGGGAGACTTGGGGGAACGCTGGGTGGAAGGAAATTTTTAGCTCCTCTCAGATTCCAGAACTTTCTGCCACAGAAATGTGAGGAACATGTGTTTTTTTAGCCAAATTTTGAGGTTTGCAAAGGATTCTGGGTAACAGAACCTGGTCCGAGCCCCGCAAGTCCCCCCTCCTTGGATTCCCCTAGGTCTCTAGTTTTCAGAAATGCACAGGTTTGGTAGGTTTCCCTAGGTGCCGGCTGAGCTACAGGCCAAAATCTACAGGTAGGCACTTCGCAAAAAACACCTCTGTTTTTTTCAAAAATTTAGGATGTGTCCACGTTGCGCTTTGGGGTGTTTCCTGTCGCCGGCGCTAGGCCTACCCACGCAAGTGAGGTATCATTTTTATCGGGAGACTTGGGGGAACGCTGGGTGGAAGGAAATTTGTAGCTCCTCTCAGATTCCAGAACTTTCTGCCACAAAAATGTGAGGGACATGTGTTTTTTTAGCCAAATTTTGAGGTTTGCAAAGGATTCTGGGTAACAGAACCTGGTCCGAGCCCCGCAAGTCACCCCTCCTTGGATTCCCCTAGGTCTCTAGTTTTCAGAAATGCAAAGGTTTGGTAGGTTTCCCTAGGTGCCGGCTGAGCTAGAGGCCAAAATCTACAGGTAGGCACTTCGCAAAAAACACCTCTGTTTTTTTCCAAAATTTAGGATGTGTCCACGTTGCGCTTTGGGGTGTTTCCTGTCGCCGGCGCTAGGCCTACCCACGCAAGTGAGGTATAATTTTTATTGGGAGACTTGGGGGAACGCTGGGTGGAAGGACATTTTTAGCTCCTCTCAGATTCCAGAACTTTCTGCCACAGAAATGTGAGGAACATGTGTTTTTTTAGCCAAATTTTGAGGTTTGCAAAGGATTCTGGGTAACAGAACCTGGTCCGAGCCCCGCAAGTCACCCCTCCTTGGATTCCCCTAGGTCTCTAGTTTTCAGAAATGCACAGGTTTGGTAGGTTTCCCTAGGTGCCGGCTGAGCTAGAGGCCAAAATCTACAGGTAGGCACTTCGCAAAAAACACCTCCGTTTTTTTCCAAAATTTAGGATGTGTCCACGTTGCGCTTTGGGGTGTTTCCTGTCACCAGTGCTAGGCCTACCCACGCAAGTGAGGTATCATTTTAATCGGTAGACTTGGGGGAACGCTGGGTGAAAGGAAATTTGTTGCTCCTCTCAGATTCCAGAACTTTCTGCCACAAAAATGTGAGGAACATGTGTTTTTTTAGCCAAATTTTGAGGTTTGCAAAGGATTCTGGGTAACAGAACCTGGTCCGAGCCCCGCAAGTCACCCCTCCTTGGATTCCCCTAGGTCTCTAGTTTTCAGAAATGCACAGGTTTGGTAGGTTTCCCTAGGTGCCGGCTGAGCTAGAGGCCAAAATCTACAGGTAGGCACTTCGCAAAAAACACCTCTGTTTTTTTCCAAAAATTAGGATGTATCCACGTTGCGCTTTGGGGTGTTTCCTGTCGCCGGCGCTAGGCCTACCCACGCAAGTGAGGTAAAATTTTTATCGGGAGACTTGGGGGAACGCTGGGTGGAAGGAAATTTTTAGCTCCTCTCAGATTCCAGAACTTTCTGCCACAGAAATGTGAGGAACATGTGTTTTTTTAGCCAAATTTTGAGGTTTGCAAAGGATTCTGGGTAACAGAACCTGGTCCGAGCCCCGCAAGTCACCCCTCCTTGGATTCCCCTAGGTCTCTAGTTTTCAGAAATGCAAAGGTTTGGTAGGTTTCCCTAGGTGCCGGCTGAGCTAGAGGCCAAAATCTACAGGTAGGCACTTCGCAAAAAACACCTCTGTTTTTTTCCAAAATTTAGGATGTGTCCACGTTGCGCTTTGGGGTGTTTCCTGTCGCCGGCGCTAGGCCTACCCACGCAAATGAGGTATCATTTTTGTTGGGAGACTTGGGGGAACGCTGGGTGGAAGGACATTTTTAGCTCCTCTCAGATTCCAGAACTTTCTGCCACAGAAATGTGAGGAACATGTGTTTTTTTAGCCAAATTTTGAGGTTTGCAAAGGATTCTGGGTAACAGAACCTGGTCCGAGCCCCGCAAGTCACCCCTCCTTGGATTCCCCTAGGTCTCTAGTTTTCAGAAATGCACAGGTTTGGTAGGTTTCCCTAGGTGCCGGCTGAGCTAGAGGCCAAAATCTACAGGTAGGCACTTCGCAAAAAACACCTCCGTTTTTTTCCAAAATTTAGGATGTGTCCACGTTGCGCTTTGGGGTGTTTCCTGTCACCAGCGCTAGGCCTACCCACGCAAGTGAGGTATCATTTTAATCGGTAGACTTGGGGGAACGCTGGGTGAAAGGAAATTTGTTGCTCCTCTCAGATTCCAGAACTTTCTGCCACAAAAATGTGAGGAACATGTGTTTTTTTAGCCAAATTTTGAGGTTTGCAAAGGATTCTGGGTAACAGAACCTGGTCCGAGCCCCGCAAGTCACCCCTCCTTGGATTCCCCTAGGTCTCTAGTTTTCAGAAATGCACAGGTTTGGTAGGTTTCCCTAGGTGCCGGCTGAGCTAGAGGCCAAAATCTACAGGTAGGCACTTCGCAAAAAACACCTCTGTTTTTTTCCGAAAATTAGGATGTATCCACGTTGCGCTTTGGGGTGTTTCCTCTCTCCGGCGCTAGGCCTACCCACGCAAGTGAGGTATCATTTTTATCGGGAGACTTGGGGGAACGCTGGGTGGAAGGAAATTTTTAGCTCCTCTCAGATTCCAGAACTTTCTGCCACAGAAATGTGAGGAACATGTGTTTTTTTAGCCAAATTTTGAGGTTTGCAAAGGATTCTGGGTAACAGAACCTGGTCCGAGCCCCGCAAGTCACCCCTCCTTGGATTCCCCTAGGTCTCTAGTTTTCAGAAATGCACAGGTTTGGTAGGTTTCCCTAGGTGCCGGCTGAGCTAGAGGCCAAAATCTACAGGTAGGCACTTCGCAAAAAACACCTCCGTTTTTTTCCAAAATTTAGGATGTGTCCACGTTGCGCTTTGGGGTGTTTCCTGTCGCCGGCGCTAGGCCTACCCACGCAAGTGAGGTATCATTTTTATCGGGAGACTTGGGGGAACGATGGGTGGAAGGAAATTTGTAGCTCCTCTCAGATTCCAGAACTTTCTGCCACAAAAATGTGAGGGACATGTGTTTTTTTAGCCAAATTTTGAGGTTTGCAAAGGATTCTGGGTAACAGAACCTGGTCCGAGCCCCGCAAGTCACCCCTCCTTGGATTCCCCTAGGTCTCTAGTTTTCAGAAATGCAAAGGTTTGGTAGGGTTCCCTAGGTGCCGGCTGAGCTAGAGGCCAAAATCTACAGGTAGGCACTTCGCAAAAAACACCTCTGTTTTTTTACAAAATTTAGGATGTGTCCACGTTGCGCTTTGGGGTGTTTCCTGTCGCCGGCGCTAGGCCTACCCACGCAAGTGAGGTATCATTTTTATCGGGAGACTTGGGGGAACGCTGGGTGGAAGGACATTTTTAGCTCCTCTCAGATTCCAGAACTTTCTGCCACAGAAATGTGAGGAACATGTGTTTTTTTAGCCAAATTTTGAGGTTTGCAAAGGATTCTGGGTAACAGAACCTGGTCCGAGCCCCGCAAGTCACCCCTCCTTGGATTCCCCTAGGTCTCTAGTTTTCAGAAATGCACAGGTTTGGTAGGTTTCCCTAGGTGCCGGCTGAGCTAGAGGCCAAAATCTACAGGTAGGCACTTCGCAAAAAACACCTCTGTTTTTTTCCAAAATTTAGGATGTGTCCACGTTGCGCTTTGGGGTGTTTCCTGTCGCCGGCGCTAGGCCTACCCACGCAAGTGAGGTATCATTTTTATCGGGAGACTTGGGGGAACGCTGGGTGAAAGGAAATTTGTAGCTCCTCTCAGATTCCAGAACTTTCTGCCACAGAAATGTGAGGAACATGTGTTTTTTTAGCCAAATTTTGAGGTTTGCAAAGGATTCTGGGTAACAGAACCTGGTCCGAGCCCCGCAAGTCACCCCTCCTTGGATTCCCATAGGTCTCTAGTTTTCAGAAATGCACAGGTTTGGTAGGTTTCCCCAGGTGCCGGCTGAGCTAGAGGCCAAAATCTACAGGTAGGCACTTCGCAAAAAATACCTCTGTTTTTTTCCAAAATTTACGATGTATCCACGTTGCGCTTTGGGGTGTTTCCTGTCGCCGGCGCTAGGCCTACCCACGCAAGTGAGGTATCATTTTTATCGGGAGACTTGGGGGAACGCTGGGTGGAAGGAAATTTGTAGCTCCTCTCAGATTCCAGAACTTTCTGCCACAGAAATGTGAGGGACATGTGTTTTTTTAGCCAAATTTTGAGGCTTGCAAAGGATTCTGGGTAACAGAACCTGGTCCGAGCCCCGCAAGTCACCCCTCCTTGGATTCCCCTAGGTCTTTAGTTATCAGAAATGCACAGGTTTGGTAGGTTTCCCTAGGTGCCGGCTGAGCTAGAGGCCAAAATCTACAGGTAGGCACTACGCAAAAAACACCTCTGTTTTTTTCCAAAATTTAGGATGTGTCCACGTTGGGCTTTGGGGTGTTTCCTGTTGCCGGCGCTAGGCCTACCCACGCAAGTGAGGTATCATTTTTATCGGGAGACTTGGGGGAACGCTGGGTGGAAGGAGATTTGTAGCTCCTCTCAGATTCCAGAACTTTCTGCCACAGAAATGTGAGGATCATGTGTTTTTTTAGCCAAATTTTGAGGTTTCCAAAGGATTCTGAGTAACAGAACCTGGTCCGAGCCCCGCAAGTCACCCCTCCTTGGATTCCGCTAGGTCTCTAGTTTCCAGAAATGCACAGGTTTGGTAGGTTTCCCTAGGTGCCGGCCGAGCTAAAGGCCAAAATCTACAGGTAGGCACTTCGCAAAAAACACCTCTGTTTTTTTTCCAAAATTTAGGATGTGTCCACGTTGCGCTTTGGGGTGTTTCCTGTCGCCGGCGCTAGGCCTACCCACGCAAGTGAGGTATCATTTTTATCGGGAGACTTGGGGGAACGCTGGGTGGAAGGAAATTTGTAGATCCTCTCAGATTCCAGAACTTTCTGCCACAGAAATGTGAGGGACATGTGTTTTTTTAGCCAAATTTTGAGGTTTGCAAAGGATTCTGGGTAACAGAACCTGGTCCGAGCCCCGCAAGTCACCCCTCATTGGATTCCCCTAGGTCTCTAGTTTTCAGAAATGCACAGGTGTTGTAGGTTTCCCTAGGTGCCGGCTGAGCTAGAGGCCAAAATCTACAGGTAGGCACTTCGCAAAAAACACCTCCGTTTTTTTCCAAAATTTAGGATGTGTCCACGTTGCGCTTTGGGGTGTTTCCTGTCACCAGCGCTAGGCCTACCCACGCAAGTGAGGTATCATTTTAATCGGTAGACTTGGGGGAACGCTGGGTGAAAGGAAATTTGTTGCTCCTCTCAGATTCCAGAACTTTCTGCCACAAAAATGTGAGGAACATGTGTTTTTTTAGCCAAATTTTGAGGTTTGCAAAGGATTCTGGGTAACAGTACCTGGTCCGAGCCCCGCAAGTCACACCTCCTTGGATTCCCCTAGGTCTCTAGTTTTCAGAAATGCACAGGTTTGGTAGGTTTCCCTAGGTGCCGGCTGAGCTAGAGGCCAAAATCTACAGGTAGGCACTTCGCAAAAAACACCTCTGTTTTTTTCCAAAAATTAGGATGTATCCACGTTGCGCTTTGGGGTGTTTCCTGTCGCCGGCGCTAGGCCTACCCACGCAAGTGAGGTATCATTTTTATCGGGAGACTTGGGGGAACGCTGGGTGGAAGGAAATTTTTAGCTCCTCTCAGATTCCAGAACTTTCTGCCACAGAAATGTGAGGAACATGTGTTTTTTTAGCCAAATTTTGAGGTTTGCAAAGGATTCTGGGTAACAGAACCTGGTCCGAGCCCCGCAAGTCACCCCTCCTTGGATTCCCCTAGGTCTCTAGTTTTCAGAAATGCACAGGTTTGGTAGGTTTCCCTAGGTGCCGGCTGAGCTAGAGGCCAAAATCTACAGGTAGGCACTTCGCAAAAAACACCTCTGTTTTTTTCCAAAATTTAGGATGTGTCCACGTTGCGCTTTGGGGTGTTTCCTGTCGCCGGCGCTAGGCCTACCCACGCAAGTGAGGTATCATTTTTATCGGGAGACTTGGGGGAACGCTGGGTGGAAGGAAATTTGTAGCTCCTCTCAGATTCCAGAACTTTCTGCCACAAAAATGTGAGGGACATGTGTTTTTTTAGCCAAATTTTGAGGTTTGCAAAGGATTCTGGGTAACAGAACCTGGTCCGAGCCCCGCAAGTCACCCCTCCTTGGATTCCCCTAGGTCTCTAGTTTTCAGAAATGCAAAGGTTTGGTAGGTTTCCCTAGGTGCCGGCTGAGCTAGAGGCCAAAATCTACAGGTAGGCACTTCGCAAAAAACACCTCTGTTTTTTTCCAAAATTTAGGATGTGTCCACGTTGCGCTTTGGGGTGTTTCCTGTCGCCGGCGCTAGGCCTACCCACGCAAGTGAGGTATAATTTTTATTGGGAGACTTGGGGGAACGCTGGGTGGAAGGACATTTTTAGCTCCTCTCAGATTCCAGAACTTTCTGCCACAGAAATGTGAGGAACATGTGTTTTTTTAGCCAAATTTTGAGGTTTGCAAAGGATTCTGGGTAACAGAACCTGGTCCGAGCCCCGCAAGTCACCCCTCCTTGGATTCCCCTAGGTCTCTAGTTTTCAGAAATGCACAGGTTTGGTAGGTTTCCCTAGGTGCCGGCTGAGCTAGAGGCCAAAATCTACAGGTAGGCACTTCGCAAAAAACACCTCCGTTTTTTTCCAAAATTTAGGATGTGTCCACGTTGCGCTTTGGGGTGTTTCCTGTCACCAGTGCTAGGCCTACCCACGCAAGTGAGGTATCATTTTAATCGGTAGACTTGGGGGAACGCTGGGTGAAAGGAAATTTGTTGCTCCTCTCAGATTCCAGAACTTTCTGCCACAAAAATGTGAGGAACATGTGTTTTTTTAGCCAAATTTTGAGGTTTGCAAAGGATTCTGGGTAACAGAACCTGGTCCGAGCCCCGCAAGTCACCCCTCCTTGGATTCCCCTAGGTCTCTAGTTTTCAGAAATGCACAGGTTTGGTAGGTTTCCCTAGGTGCCGGCTGAGCTAGAGGCCAAAATCTACAGGTAGGCACTTCGCAAAAAACACCTCTGTTTTTTTCCAAAAATTAGGATGTATCCACGTTGCGCTTTGGGGTGTTTCCTGTCGCCGGCGCTAGGCCTACCCACGCAAGTGAGGTAAAATTTTTATCGGGAGACTTGGGGGAACGCTGGGTGGAAGGAAATTTTTAGCTCCTCTCAGATTCCAGAACTTTCTGCCACAGAAATGTGAGGAACATGTGTTTTTTTAGCCAAATTTTGAGGTTTGCAAAGGATTCTGGGTAACAGAACCTGGTCCGAGCCCCGCAAGTCACCCCTCCTTGGATTCCCCTAGGTCTCTAGTTTTCAGAAATGCACAGGTTTGGTAGGTTTCCCTAGGTGCCGGCTGAGCTAGAGGCCAAAATCTACAGGTAGGCACTTCGCAAAAAACACCTCTGTTTTTTTCCAAAATTTAGGATGTGTCCACGTTGCGCTTTGGGGTGTTTCCTGTCGCCGGCGCTAGGCCTACCCACGCAAGTGAGGTATCATTTTTATCGGGAGACTTGGGGGAACGCTGGGTGGAAGGAAATTTGTAGCTCCTCTCAGATTCCAGAACTTTCTGCCACAAAAATGTGAGGGACATGTGTTTTTTTAGCCAAATTTTGAGGTTTGCAAAGGATTCTGGGTAACAGAACCTGGTCCGAGCCCCGCAAGTCACCCCTCCTTGGATTCCCCTAGGTCTCTAGTTTTCAGAAATGCAAAGGTTTGGTAGGTTTCCCTAGGTGCCGGCTGAGCTAGAGGCCAAAATCTACAGGTAGGCACTTCGCAAAAAACACCTCTGTTTTTTTCCAAAATTTAGGATGTGTCCACGTTGCGCTTTGGGGTGTTTCCTGTCGCCGGCGCTAGGCCTACCCACGCAAGTGAGGTATCATTTTTGTTGGGAGACTTGGGGGAACGCTGGGTGGAAGGACATTTTTAGCTCCTCTCAGATTCCAGAACTTTCTGCCACAGAAATGTGAGGAACATGTGTTTTTTTAGCCAAATTTTGAGGTTTGCAAAGGATTCTGGGTAACAGAACCTGGTCCGAGCCCCGCAAGTCACCCCTCCTTGGATTCCCCTAGGTCTCTAGTTTTCAGAAATGCACAGGTTTGGTAGGTTTCCCTAGGTGCCGGCTGAGCTAGAGGCCAAAATCTACAGGTAGGCACTTCGCAAAAAACACCTCCGTTTTTTTCCAAAATTTAGGATGTGTCCACGTTGCGCTTTGGGGTGTTTCCTGTCACCAGCGCTAGGCCTACCCACGCAAGTGAGGTATCATTTTAATCGGTAGACTTGGGGGAACGCTGGGTGAAAGGAAATTTGTTGCTCCTCTCAGATTCCAGAACTTTCTGCCACAAAAATGTGAGGAACATGTGTTTTTTTAGCCAAATTTTGAGGTTTGCAAAGGATTCTGGGTAACAGAACCTGGTCCGAGCCCCGCAAGTCACCCCTCCTTGGATTCCCCTAGGTCTCTAGTTTTCAGAAATGCACAGGTTTGGTAGGTTTCCCTAGGTGCCGGCTGAGCTAGAGGCCAAAATCTACAGGTAGGCACTTCGCAAAAAACACCTCTGTTTTTTTCCGAAAATTAGGATGTATCCACGTTGCGCTTTGGGGTGTTTCCTGTCTCCGGCGCTAGGCCTACCCACGCAAGTGAGGTATCATTTTTATCGGGAGACTTGGGGGAACGCTGGGTGGAAGGAAATTTTTAGCTCCTCTCAGATTCCAGAACTTTCTGCCACAGAAATGTGAGGAACATGTGTTTTTTTAGCCAAATTTTGAGGTTTGCAAAGGATTCTGGGTAACAGAACCTGGTCCGAGCCCCGCAAGTCACCCCTCCTTGGATTCCCCTAGGTCTCTAGTTTTCAGAAATGCACAGGTTTGGTAGGTTTCCCTAGGTGCCGGCTGAGCTAGAGGCCAAAATCTACAGGTAGGCACTTCGCAAAAAACACCTCCGTTTTTTTCCAAAATTTAGGATGTGTCCACGTTGCGCTTTGGGGTGTTTCCTGTCGCCGGCGCTAGGCCTACCCACGCAAGTGAGGTATCATTTTTATCGGGAGACTTGGGGGAACGATGGGTGGAAGGAAATTTGTAGCTCCTCTCAGATTCCAGAACTTTCTGCCACAAAAATGTGAGGGACATGTGTTTTTTTAGCCAAATTTTGAGGTTTGCAAAGGATTCTGGGTAACAGAACCTGGTCCGAGCCCCGCAAGTCACCCCTCCTTGGATTCCACTAGGTCTCTAGTTTTCAGAAATGCAAAGGTTTGGTAGGGTTCCCTAGGTGCCGGCTGAGCTAGAGGCCAAAATCTACAGGTAGGCACTTCGCAAAAAACACCTCTGTTTTTTTACAAAATTTAGGATGTGTCCACGTTGCGCTTTGGGGTGTTTCCTGTCGCCGGCGCTAGGCCTACCCACGCAAGTGAGGTATCATTTTTATCGGGAGACTTGGGGGAACGCTGGGTGGAAGGACATTTTTAGCTCCTCTCAGATTCCAGAACTTTCTGCCACAGAAATGTGAGGAACATGTGTTTTTTTAGCCAAATTTTGAGGTTTGCAAAGGATTCTGGGTAACAGAACCTGGTCCGAGCCCCGCAAGTCACCCCTCCTTGGATTCCCCTAGGTCTCTAGTTTTCAGAAATGCACAGGTTTGGTAGGTTTCCCTAGGTGCCGGCTGAGCTAGAGGCCAAAATCTACAGGTAGGCACTTCGCAAAAAACACCTCTGTTTTTTTCCAAAATTTAGGATGTGTCCACGTTGCGCTTTGGGGTGTTTCCTGTCGCCGGCGCTAGGCCTACCCACGCAAGTGAGGTATCATTTTTATCGGGAGACTTGGGGGAACGCTGGGTGGAAGGAAATTTGTAGCTCCTCTCAGATTCCAGAACTTTCTGCCACAGAAATGTGAGGAACATGTGTTTTTTTAGCCAAATTTTGAGGTTTGCAAAGGATTCTGGGTAACAGAACCTGGTCCGAGCCCCGCAAGTCACCCCTCCTTGGATTACCCTAGGTCTCTAGTTTTCAGAAATGCACAGGTTTGGTAGGTTTCCCTAGGTGCCGGCTGAGCTAGAGGCCAAAATCTACAGGTAGGCACTTCGCAAAAAACACCTCTGTTTTCTCCCAAAATTTAGGATGTGTCCACGTTGCGCTTTGGGGTGTTTCCTGTCGCCGGCGCTAGGCCTACCCACACAAATGAGGTATCATTTTTATCGGGAGACTTGGGGGAACGCTGGGTGGAAGGAAATTTGTAGCTCCTCCCAGATTCCAGAACTTTCCGCCACAAAAATGTGAGGAACATGTGTTTTTTTAGCCAAATTTTGTGGTTTGCAAAGGATTCTGGGTAACAGAACCTGGTCCGAGCCCCGCAAGTCACCCCTCCTTGGATTCCCCTAGGTCTCTAGTTTTCAGAAATGCACAGGTTTGGTAGGTTTCCCTAGGTGCCGGCTGAGCTAGAGGCCAAAATCTACAGGTAGGCACTTCACAAAAAACATCTCTGTTTTCTCCCAAAATTTTGGATGTGTCCACGTTGCGCTTTGGGGTGTTTCCTGTCGCCGGCGCTAGGTCTACCCACACAAGTGAGGTATCATTTTTATCGGGAGACTTGGGGGAACATAGATTAGCAAAACAAGTGCTATTGCCCCTTGTCTTTCTCTACATTTTTTCCTTCCAAATATAGGAGAGTGTGTAAAAAAGACATCTATTTGAGAAATTCCCTATAATTCACATGCTTGTATGGTCACCCCGGAATTCAGAGATGTGCAAATAACCACTGCTCCTCAGCACCTTATCTTGTGCCCTTTTTGGAAATGCAAAGGTTTTCTGGCTATCAATTTTTTACTCTTTATATTTCAGCAAATGAATTGCTGTATACCCGGTATAGAATGAAAACGCACTGCAGGGTGCAGCTCATTTATTGGCTCTGGGTTCCTCGGGTTCTTGATGAACCTACAAGCCCTATATATCCCCGCAACCAGAGGAGTCCAGCAGACGTAACGGTATATTGCTTTCCATAATCTGACATTGCAGGGAAAAGTTACAGAGTAAAACGTAGAGAAAAATTTATGTTTTTTTCACCTCAATTTCAATATTTTTCTTTTTCAGCTGTTATTTTCTGTAGGAAACCCTTGTAGGATCTACACAAATGACCCCTTGCTGAATTCAGAATTATGTCTACTTTTCAGAAATGGTTAGGTGTCTGGGATCCAGCATTGGTTTCATGACCATTCCTGTCACTGACTGGAAGGAGGCTGAAAGCACAAAAAATTGCAAAAATGGGGTATGCCCCAGTAAAATGCCAAAATTGTGTTGAAAAATTGGGTTTTCTGATGCAAGTCTGCCTGTTCCTGAAAGCTAGGAAGCTGCTGAGTTTAGCACTACAAACCCTTTGTTGATGCCATTTTCAGGGGGAAATCCACAAGCCTTCTTCTGCAGCCACTTTTTCCATTTTTTTTAAAAAAAACGAAATTTTCACTGTATTTTGGCCAATTTCTTGGCCTCCTTCAAGGGAACCCACAAAGTCTGGGTACCTCTAGAATCCCTAGGATGTTGGAAAAAAAGGACGCAAATTTGGCTTGGTTAGCTTATGTGGACAAAAAGTTATGAGGGCCTAAGCGCGAACTGCCCCAAATAGGCAAAAAAAGGCCTGGCACAGGAGGGGGAAAAGGCCTGGCAGCGAAGGGGTTAAGGAAGGGGCATTTATACATTGCATTCATCGACCTTAAAACAGTGTTTCATTTGGTACTAATTATGAGGTTACACCAGGTCAACAATGCCAGACTAGGATAGAGCCCCTATGGTGAAATAACCAATCCCACACCAGTTAGAAGAGGGTTAAGGCAGGTGTGTGTGCTGGGCCCCACGTTATTTTCACTCTAAGTGAAATATGTGGTAGATTATCCCATGAAGTGCACCAATGATTCCCCTAAGCTATGTTGCTCCTCTGTGCCATCGTTACTCTCCACCGATCATACTATTTTAATATCCCCGGCACCAAGGGGACTCCAGAACCTCTTAAAAACATTCGGTGGTTATTGTGAAAGCAAAGGTCTAAAGATTAATATATTGAAAACGAAGTGTATGGCAATAAAACCACACAGAGGCTTCAAACAAAACTTGAACGTGAATGACGACAATTTGGAGTTTGCTGACAATGTTGGCTAACTTGGTGTAACCTTGAATTCTCAGATTTCTCAGATGTCTTGGGCCATGCAAATAAATAAACCTAAGGTAGTACTTGCCTAGAACTCTATGGCTGTTATAAAAAGGTATCAAACGTCAATGTGTAACGCAATCGCGCCTGTCATTGAGATATACAAGTGTAAAGCTCAGACAGCAGCCCTAAATGGGCCGGAATTGTAGGAAACCAATAGACTGGGAATGTTAAGAAGGGAAGAAAACAAGTGCATGTTGTACCTGTTACATATTCCTAAAATGACTACTTTGATTCCAGTATTTCAAGATCTGGGAATCAGGAGGGTTGAGGATTTAGCCTGCCTAAGACCCTTTAGTTTTTTGTATAAGGATATGGGTGACGCAAGATCTGCCTCACTATAGAGGGGGTCTCCTGTAAGTGCTAAAATAGACAATTCTACCTCTCCCCTCTGGTTGCATTATGTTAAAACCTGGTTCAATAAGTTAGGCCTGAGTTCTTTTTGAGACGAACCAGGCTTGTTGGTCACTCATTCTAAGGCTTTGCTTAAGTGGACATATTGGAACCATTTATTGGTAAGACACCACCAAAACTCGGAGTAGGGAAATTGTCAGAGCGATTTCTGTCTATTAAGCCTGATGTCTGTTTAGAACCATTTATAGATGACGTACAACCACCACTTGCCAAAAACTTGTACATGAGGTTCAGTTTCTTCAATTTATTTATTACCTTGTTTAAATCAAATGGGGAAGTGGTGGTGCCTCTGAAGGTGGAGCAAACTGCATTAATTGCACTTTATTTTTCCCTTTATGGAATCGAGAACATTGCACGTCTTATGTTTTTTTGCCCAGCCTATACTGTTCCCAGGGAAAAATGTGTATGATCTTTTTGCCGTAATTTGGGTTTTAGAAAATATGCAGATGCAGCAGGGTTTTGCATCTTTAATTGTTCAAATCCTTGATATATGAAGCCAGTAGATATCTGCATACGATAGGGCTCATTAAGAAGCAGAGAGGTTTGATGTTTTAAGTATTTAGATAAACTAACTCTGTGATGAGATGATTGTTTTAAATACAACCTTGAATGTTATTTTATCTTTAATTGTTGTTTTATTGTGTATTTTTATATGCGCTTTTATGTTTTTTAACCAAAATAAAGCTTAAGATATATATATATTTAAATATATATATATATAAATATATATATATATATATATATATATATATATATATATATATATATTATATATAGATTACCCAATTTCTTACAGTTATCTTGCGTAAACTAAATACCATTGCCTGATACAATTTTCTCTGGAAAATATGACTGTTAAGAAATATATCAAGCCTCTTAAGAAATTAAGGGAGAAACTTGGGGGCATATTTAAGAGCCCCTAGAGCCACGCGAACACTGCCATAGGGTTACTTTTCTTAAGCTAAGGCGGCACTATAGTGGCATTTTCCCTGCGCCATACTTACAAAGTGGCGCAACGTATGCATTGCACCACTTTGTAAACACTTGCGCAACATAATGCCTGCACCAGGCAAAATGTATACAAAGGCTGCTTTCCCCCATTAGAGGGGCCGCAAAAATGGTGCAAGGAAATCTATGAGATTTCCTTGTACCATTTTTTTCAGCACTTTTAACTCTTGCTCAGAGCAGGCGTTAAAAGGGGGGCATACCATTATCTATTATTGGCCCCTATGTACTCTGCAGGAGTAGAGACAATATTTTGGCACTACTCCTGCAGAGTACATCAATAGCGTAAAAAAAGACGCTATTGCCCCTTACCCTGCACCAAGGTGCACCATATTTTAAATATGGCTCACACATGGTGGCATTAGGGGGCGCTAAGGGGCACAAGGAAAGTGGCGCTGCACTTGATGCAGCACTACTTTCCTTAAATCCACCCTTTAATTGTTTGATGGATGACACTAGTATTGCATGTAAAACACCTTCTGAGTTTTTACCTTATGTTACTTTTTAAGGGTCTCCTGGAATGTAAGTGTATCCCATAGAAGAAGAAAATCTACGCTGCATGTGAAACGTCATCTGAATCCTCTTCACTTCCAACATTCACATAACGTCTACTGCTATGGCTCAATGGGCAAAATTGCCTATCCCACCACATGACTTGCATTCTGCATTTGCTGCAGTCCATTTCATAAAATTAGGTGAGAAGCACATGAGGTCTGTCTATATCTCTAGCACAAGTGTATGTTCATTTCTAAGTTCTTACTGGTTTCTTTCTTACAAGCAATGAACTTGTTCACAGAAACGTTGTTTACTGAAGAAGATAGTGGGCTGCCTCACAAAAATGTTGTTTACTGAAGAAGACGGTGGGCTGCCTCACAGAAATACTGTTTACTGAAGAAGATGGTGGGCAGCCATATGATTTTAGACCTCTGGCTGATGCTTTGGATCTTTCCATACACTTGCCCATATAGACACTTTCACTCATTGCGGGATTTGTAGCAGGTAGAAGCCGTTTCACTTTCAATTCTTCCCTAAATTTAGTATGTGTTAATAGGTGAAAAACCTGTGTCTGTTAATTATAATTCATGGTGACTTGCCAAATAGTTTCTCTTGACATTTAGAGGCTACTTTAAATATATCTAGTTCACTATCGCCAGTGCCTCTTTCAATAGTAGGTAGATGTTGAATGATTGATTGTCCTTCAAGGTTCAAATGAATAACAAATAATACGTTTTTGCATTCAGGCTATAGCATAGTCCTTCTACAGTCCTCAGATTTGTTTAATTTAAATAAGTACCTTATTCTTGGTTGCATTGATAGAGATGCAGGGAGCAGAGAAGTTGATGCACTGTTGTCAATCCCGCAACAGGGGAGATGCATTGATTTTCCCAATGCAGTTGGGGAGATGCATCACTTTTCCCCTAGCAGTGCAGTGGTTCCAAAGGACATTCTCCGGAGTCAACTCTCGTAGCACAGAAGATGCATTAATTTTCCTCACACAGTAGAGAAGTTGTGTTGAGTTTCTCCACACAGTAGTAGCAATGCAGTGGCTCTGATGTGCTGCAGTTCAGAAGGCGATGCACTGGTTCTAGTCTTGTAATAGCGCTGGTGTGTCAGAGTTGCTCCCCCAGTAGAGTCGATGTGCTAGTTCTGATCCACATAACAGGGATGATGTGCCAGTATAGTCCCTTGCAACAGCAACAATGCTTTGGATCTGGATGGAGCAACACGTTATACCCACTTCTAAGGGCTCAAGACTGGATTGGCACAAAATGACAAGGCAAGACTCACAGTAGGCAGTGTCCAGTTGCTGTAGCAGGTGAACTGGAAGTATTGTGTGTCTCTGAGACTTAAAAAAACAGGAGGCTATCCATCAAGCCCTTGGAGTCACTTTGGTTCTGTGTTGGGGAGATGCAGGTCCAGTCCTTATCACTATCAGGCAAGGAGGGCAGCTGGCAGCAGGTCAGCGCAGCAGAGCAGGAGTCCAGCAGAGTGGCAGTTCCTGTAGCAGTAGAGCAGACATTCTTCCTGGCAAAGTATACACAGGTCCAGAAGTGTAGTGAGTTGGTGATGTCTGCGATCTAGTATGTGCATCCTGTTGTGCCTTTGAAGTGGGGAGAACTTCACAGAGATGCCTTTGAACTTTACAGGGCCCCTGCCCTTCCCACCCTGGCTCTAGAGTCACTCCAGGGGATATGAGGTAGTTTGTGTGGAGACAGGACATGGCCTATCTAGGTATGTGTCAGCTCCTCCCTCCCATCCTGCCATTATGGCCCATCAGGCTATGGATGGCCCACCAGTCTCACCTAAGCTCCGTTTGTGTGTGTCTGTCTAAACGGAATGCACACGCCCAGCTGTCACCCACCCCAGACGAGTATTCAAAGACAGGCAGAAGGCATCAAATGGCTAAAGAAAGAAAACCCCAACTTTCTAAAAGTGGCATTTTCAGAATTACAACTTAAATTCCGACTTCACCGCTAATTTTGATTTTGAATTGTGATTGCAGAAACAGCCAATTGGAAATTACACTCATAAAATGTAATAAGGTAATCTCAATATTATCTTATGGGGAAGATAGGCCTTGCAGTACTGAAAAATGAAATGGGACATGTAAAACTTAAAAGTACATGTTATACTTTTTAAATACACTGCACCCTGCCTTTCATATGCCTGGGGCCTACCTTAGAGGTGACATATATGTATTAATAAAAAGGAAGGTTTGGGCCTGGCAGGAGAGTTAACTTTCCAGGTCGACATGGTAGTTTGAAAATGCCCACAGAGGCCCTGCAATGGCAGGCCTGAGACACGTGTGAAGTGCTACTGAAGTGGGGGGACAATTAGTGCTGCAGATCCTCCAGTAGTCTTCAATTTACAGGCCCTGAGCATCTGTAGCACACTTTACTAGGAACTTATACGTAAATTAAATATGCCAGTTGTGAATAAGACAATATTAACATGTTTTAAGCAGAGAGCCCATGACCTTTAGCACTGGTTAGCAGTGGTAAAGTGCCAGGAGTCCTAAAGCCAGCAATAATGAGTTCAACAAAACAGGAGGTCTGAAAGCAAACAAGTCAGGGTAAAGCACACCAAGAATTCCAGAAGTAACACTTCCCAAAGCAGAATAATGCAAGGAAGAGACTAGCACTATCTTGTTTTTCTCCACATTAACTATGCCACACAAGGTGGCTCTCTGTGGCATGGTAAACTGACCTAAGAGCCTGCATTGCCTTGCGTTGCCTTGCACGATGCAAGGGCAAAGCAAGCCCTTTATAGATCTAATGCGTGGTTCACAAGCAATAGCTAAGAAAGGAGCAAAAAGATGCATTTTTATATGCAAGTTGATCCAAGCTGAGTCAGAATGCAAATGCAAAATGTTGAAACCAAACAGGAAATGTTATTCCCATTAAGAGAAAATAACACTAATAGTGAGATAACTGTTTTTACTAAAACGGATTCAATTCTATAAAGCTCTGGCAAACTTCACATTACAATGTGAGTATAGAGGAGAAACCGAAGGCAAACTGATTAAAACTACTGTATTTGTAATAAAAGCAATTGTTATGCCAAATACTTTGAAACAAATTACCTTGTTCATTGTAGGATTAAAAAAGCACACGCAAATATAGTGAATGATTAAAATAGTAGTTGTGAAACAGAACATTTGACAGACAAAGTCAAGGATTGCAGACTAACTTACTTTCACAGGACAGGACAAAATCTGTGGGACATTACTTGACAATGGCCCCTCCAAGAGGAGGTCAACAAGAGCTCAGAAGGCAGATGCATACTGTGCAGATGAGGGAAGAAGCCATGAGGGAGAAAAGCTCACTTGAAATTGGAAAATGAATTATGAGGACCCAAATAGTGTTCTGGAGGTGAAAGGAGCAGATCAAATCCACAAAAGAAGCAACTTTTGAGCAGTCAGTAAAAATATAGTAAGGGCATAGAGGTAAAGCCCTCAAGCAAGACCAAGGAGCTGGTTGCACCATTGAGGAAAACAGGAAACATGATACAGGGTGAAGGGGATGTAATATGATCTCAAGAGGAGCTTCTTTGAAGTAAGATATGATCAGGAGGGTCAAAAGAATATAACATTCATTTGAGCAGAGTATAGTAGGAGCCCACCAACAAATATATTTGATGATGACCATACATTTCAGATGCTATAAAACTAGGAAAAAAATAAGTTAAAGTTGTATTCCCTATGCCGGTGTGTCTTACAGCTTGAAGCTGAATCAAGAGCCATAGCCACCCTGAAAAACCTGGAAGGTGTTGTGCCTGTGGCACGATGAAGAATGTCCCTTCCTGCACATAAAAAATCAATAATGGTGATTTGTTACTTTTATGTGTGCTGCAGAATGCAGTGACACCTTCTTGCACATAAACAATCATTAATCGTGTTTTACTTTTTTTGTGTGTGCTGCAGAATGCAGCACACATAGAAAAAGAAAAAAAAAAGAGGAGAAATAAAAATATTTATCCTTGCTGCACCACTCTAACAACACCCCTGGGGTGGCGTTAGTTTTTGGTGCTACCCCAGATTTACAATTTCTCTTAAATCAGGGTCAGTTTCAAAAGCAATGGGTATTGTGTGGAAATACCCACAGCAACACCCATTGAACGCCCCTCTGCCGCAGAAAACTGCAGCGGGGGGCCATGTTAACAAGGCAGTCTTAAGCCATGCAAAGTGGCTTATCGCCACCTTGTAAATGTGGAAATGGGCACAGTGCCACTGGAGTGTCACTAGGGGCTTGTCAATGAGACTCCCCCAGATACACAACCACAGACACAATTGGCCATTGACCATAATGAAGTGTGAATTTACTATTCAATAACCCAATGTGTGCTTTGGTAGTAGGGTAAGTTATAAGCCAGACCAAGGCAGATATAATTGCACTTTTTCAATACACTTGCTCAAAACTACATAAACACACTACAGGACCGGTCCTCATAAAGCATAGTTCCTCACAAGGATCAGGGTTTACCCACGCTATGAGGACCAATCCGGGTCCTCACACAATGGATTATACATGCCCCCCCCCAAACACACACAAGCATACACACAAGCATTTTTACCTATCAACATCAGGGTCAATAAATCAGAGTCTATACAAAAGGGTTACTCCACCTCACTTAATTTGATCAAACCAAATGATAATAATGGAATTAGGGCTACATGTACGAAGCAGTTTGCACATCGCAAACAGCGAATCGGGCCGTTTGCGATGTGCAAAATGCACTTTGACATGTTCCAACCAATTTTTGCGATTCGGTAAACTATTTACTGAATCACAAAAAGGGATTGCGAGTCACAATTGGGAAGAGGTGTTCCCTTCCTAACTATGACTCACATTCCCATGTATGATTGTTTTGTGACCGTGAATGCTGTTGCAAAACAAACGCAGCTAGCACCAGTGTCATACTGGTGCTAACCCATTCACAAACGGGAAGGGGTCCCCAGGGACCCCTTCCCCTAACCCATTCACAAACGGGAAGGGGTCCCCAGGGACCCCTTCCCCTTTGTGAATGTCAGTAAAAACATTTTTTCAGAGCAGGTAGTGGTCCTACAGACCACTGCCTGCTCTAAAAAAATGAAACAAATATGTTTCATTTTTTGTTTTTTAAATGCAGCTCGTTTTCCTTTAAGGAAAACGGGCTGCATTTAAAAAAAAAAAATGCTTTATTTAAAATCAGTCACAGATATGGTGGTCTGCTGTCTCCAGCATGCCACCATCCCTGTGAGGGCCGCCATTCCCAAGGAGGTCGCAAATTGCAACCTACCTCATGAATATTCATGAGGTGGGCATTTGCGACCCCCTTGTGAATCGCAAATAGTGTAATTGACACTATGTAACATAATGTTTTGCGACTCGCAAATTGCCAAACGTTGGTACATGTAGCCCTTATTTCTATAAGGGAAGAGAATGATAAATATCCAAACAAAAGATTTTTTAATTTTTCACCCCTATCTCTACTTTGGGAAGATCGGGCTTTCACCAAATGTGATCCACTGATTCTGGAGGGGGCATTGTGCCCAGCGTGCTTGATCCTGCCAAGGACTGTGTGAGTGGATGCTTTTCTCCACTGGTTCTGGAGGGGGCATTGTGCCCAGAGTGCTTCATCTTGTCAAGGACTGGAGTAGTGGATACTTTTCTCCACTGGTTCTGAGGGGGCATTGTGCCCAGAGTGCTTCATCCTGCCAAGGACTGGGGTTGTGGATGCTTTTCTCCACTGGTTCTGGAGGGGGCATTGTGCCCAGAGTGCTTCACATGCAGTGTGGCAGGTCCCATTCCCTCACATGGGTGTGTGTGCCATGAGATTGCCTGGGAACAGTTAGCATGATACTCCATGGAGACAGAGACACACTCCACCCTGATGCGACTTTGCCTGCCACTTGCTGGTACAAACAGTGCTGGGTGTCGTGCCTCATTTATGCTGTGCAGGGTCCAGGATCTCTCCTGCAGCCTCGGACGGCTGCCCACTGGAGATGTTAGCAATGTCAGCTGTGGTGGCACTGTCTGAGCACATCGCGGGGCTGGTGGCGGTGGTTGTGGCGGTGTCTGTGGCGGAGATGCTGCCGGTGGTGATTGTGTCAGCACCTGTGGAGAGAGACAGCAGGACATCTCCTGCAGCCTTGGACGGCTGTCCACTGAGGATGATGCTGGGGACTGTTGCAGAGGTAGTTGACGTGCAGGTGGCAGTGCAGGTGGCGGTGCAGGTGGCGGTGCAGTTGGCGGTGCAGCTGGCGGTGCAGGTGGCAGTGTTCACCGCCATACAGATTGCTGTTCTGGTTGCCAGAAGGGGTGACTCTGGTCCATCAGCCGGAGACTCCTTGCCCTGTCCTGACTTCCCCTTCGCCTTGTTTCCCTTCCCCACCTTGGATGTCACTGCTGGTCCCTTGTACTGTCCCTCTTTGCCTTGGAGGAGCCCTTGCTGGGTGGTTGGTGCAGCTTTTCCCTACGGCATGTGGGCACCTTCTTCACCTTGGCAGGTGGTGGAATGGGCTGATCCCTGGCCTCGCTAGGTGACACATTGGCAGCCCTGATGGGTGCCGGTCGCGGTGTGACCGGACTTGCTGAGACCACAGTGCTGGAGGATTTGGTGGCTGAGGTGCTGGGCTGGGACCTGGACCACCTGGCCCTAGAGGAAGGACAGGGGGGAGGTGTAGGGAAGAGTTCAATGTTAGCCAGGAAGTGTTTCTTAGCACACTAGGACGGTAAGATGGAGGGGGTTTGGGAGTGGAGAAAGAGGTAGTGGTTGTAGGAGGTGTACGTCTGCTGAATTTGGGTGAATGTGTATGGGCCAGAGGCTGTTGTGAGGTGGATGGCTGTTGGGTGGGTGGGTGCCTGCATTTGTGTAGTTTGGGAGGAGGGATCACAAACACACTGGGAGAGGACACAGGGGACATGTGCATGGTAGTGGGGGTGGTGAGTGCACGTGAACGGTGTGTGGTGATGGGCGTGCTGGTGATGGAGGTAGTGGCTGAGGATGTAGTGCATGCAGGTGTGAGTAGAGACGAGACTGGGAGGGAGCAGGACGACGTGGAGGAGGGGTACACAGTGGAGGCAATGGATGTTGGTGTGTCTGCATGGGTATGGTGCTTGTGTGAGTGCCTGTGGGATGTGTGGTGCTTATGTTTGCCATGTCCACTCTTGTGTGTTGATGAGTGTGCATGCTGGTCTGATGGTGTGCTTGGGTTAGGCTGAGGCAGAGGGGATTGGGTCTGGGTAGAGGAAGAAGGAGGGGGAGGCTGGACACAGGGACAATGGCTGCCATCACTGCTGAGGCCAGAGCCTGAAATGCTCTCTGTTGGGCCGCCACGCCAGAATGAATGCCCTCCAGGTATGCATTTGTTTGCTGCAAATTCCTCACGACACCCTGGGTGGCATTCAAAATGGTTGATTGCCCAACAGTGAGGGATCTCAGGAGGTCAATAGCCTCCTTACTGTGGGCAGCAGGGCTGACTGGTGCAGGGCCTGAGGTGCCTGGGGCGAAGAGATGCCCACCCTCCTGGGTGAGCGGGCAAAGAAAACTCGATGAGGGGCTAATGGGAAGGCGGTGCTGGTGGGGGGTGGCAGCTGTACCTGTTGTTGCGGTGGGCACAGAGGTGCCTGCCACCGCAAGGGAGCTCCCATCAGAGGAGGAGTCGCTGTCTCTGGTGTCTGCTCCTGTCCCCGTCGTGAAGCTCCCCTCACCCTCCGTCCCACTGGTGCCTTCAGACTCCGTAAATTCACCCTCCTGGGCCATGTGGGTTGCAGCTCCCTCCTGCTCCGGTGCCAATGCTCCTCTGCCAGATGATGCTAATGCACACAATACTTCCAGTGAGACACAGGTAAGAGGATGGCACTGCTTCTCACATCTCATACTACTGTAGGACATAGCATCAATCTGCCTTTTAACCTCTGTGTATGGACACTGACATGTCACTTTGGCTTTCCATTTCACAGAATTGTGTCCCACTTGGTGTACTCTGCTATGTTTACTGCCCAACAACTGTGTAACCATGGTATGTGAACATGAACATTGACATTGCTAGATTTCTAAAAGGTTGCAATTACACATTTGTAAAAGTACAGACTGACTCCAGATTGATTTGTGATTCAAGGGTGTTTATTTCTGTGCCAATAAGTGGAGGGGGGAGTGCAATGTGCTGGTGTGATGGCAGAGGAATGTCCATGGTAGGGTTCAGTTTCTCTGAGGTGCATTGTCCAAGGGGGCATAGGAAGTGGAGCAATGGCAGTTTAAGGTGGACAGGGTGCCAAAGTGGGACAGAAGGGTGACAATCAGGATAGTGTTATTTCAGAGCGGGGGTCTTGGCAATGTTCTCTGTCTTGTTCCTGGATCACAGGGACCGTTTGCGGGGTAGTTCTCCTTCTGCAGGGGGTGGAGTGCTGGTGGCCTGGTGTTCCTGTGGCGGGGCCTCCTGTTCACTAGCGCTGGCGGAGATGGAGAGCTGTACATCGTCCAGGCTAGTGTCAGGGGCCCGTTTGTGTGCCACTGTGTCCCTCATGGTGTTGGCCAGGTCTGCCGGCACCCCTGCAATGGTGACCAGGGTGGTGCTGAAGGACTTCAAGCCCTCCCTGATCCCCAGGTAGTGTTCCTCCTGCAGCCGCTGGGTCTCCTGAAACTTGGCCAGTACCCTGCTCATGGTCTCCTGGGAATGATGGTATGCTCCCATGATATTAGAGAGTGCCTCGTGGAGAGTAGGTTCCCTGGGCCTGTCCTCCCCCTGTCGCACAGCAGTCCTCCCAATTTCCCTGTTATCCTGTGCCTCTGTCCCCTGAACCGTGTGCCCACTGCCACTGACCCCAAGTCCCTGATTGTCTTGGGTTGGTGGGTTTGCCTGGGCTCCCTGTAGTGGTGGACACACTGCTGATTGACATGTCCTGGGGACAGTGGCATGGGCCGCTGGGTGGGAGCTGTGGTGGTGTTTCCTGAGGGGGGAGGGTCTGTGGTTGTTTGTGACAGTGGCAGGGGAACCGACTGTCCCGAGGTCCCTGATGGGCCAGGCTGGTCAACTTGATCGAGGCATGCAGAGCTGCTGTCATCACTGTGGGCCTCATCTGTGGGGGGACTGGATATGTCTGGCACCTCCTGTCCGGTGACATTGGGAATGGGTCCTGTTGGCTGTAAATGCATAGTTTTAGTATCTGTGTGTGCCATCTTGTGCATTGGGTGAGTTGCCCTCTACTCCTGTGCTTGCCTTGTTGTGTTTGCCATTGTGTGATTGGTGTTTTGGGGTCTGTGTGGGGGTCTGTACTGGACATGCTTTGGCAATGGATGTCCATGCTTTGGTGTTGCATGCAGGGCTTGGTTTTGGGATTGGTGGGTTGTGATAGTGGGGCACATGTGAGGTGACGGAGTGATGGGGGTGAGGGGTAGGGTGGGGGTAGGTGATGACATGCAGGTAGCGGCAATAAAGTAGTAAAGATTTGACTTATCAGAGTCCAGTCCTCCAGCTACTCCTGCGAGGCCCTCAGGATGAAGTACTGCCAAGACTTGCTCCTCCCATGTTGTTAGTTGTGGGGGAGGATTGGGGGTCCACCGCCAGTCCTCTATACAGCAAGCTTGTATCTGGATCCCACTGAACGCACCTTCCCCCGTAGATCGTTCCACCTCTTCCTGATGTCATCCCTTGTTCTTGGATGCTGTCCTACTGCGTTGACCCCGACGACGATTCTCTGCCGTAGCTCCATCTTCCTAGCAATGGAAGTGTGCTGCACCTGTGATCTGAAAAGCTGTGGCTCTACCCGGATGATTTCCTCCACCATGACCATGAGCTCCTCCTCAGAAAACCTGGGGTGTCTTTGAGGTGCCATGATGTGGTGTGGGTGATGTGTGAGGTAATGTTTGTTGCGCTGTGTGAAATGTTGTGTTGGTGTGTATTCTTTGATGTGCATGGATGTTGTATGAGTGATGGTGTGGTGTGCTTGTGGATGCTGGTGTAGTGTTGGCTATTCTCTCTCTGTGCTTCCTCCCAAAAATGTAATTGTAAGGGGTTGTGGGTAATGTGGGTGTGTGTTTTATAGTGTTGTGGGTGTGTGGGTATGGTGTTTGTATGTGTATCAGGTGTGTGTATTTCGAATTGTTCAATGTGGTTGTGTTTTGTAAGTGTGTGTGTATTTTGAGCGCGGCGGTGTGTACCGTCATGGATTACCTCGGTTGAAAGACCGACATGTTGATTCGTGGGTCGTGATAGTGTCGCGTATTCTTGTTGGCGTGACGGTGCAAGTTTTGTTATTGCCAGTTCATCACTGACCTTTGGTGTGGTGGACTTGTGTGGGTGTCTGTATTGTGGCGGATTACAAGATGTGGGTAGTAATACCTGTAGCGGACTTCAGCCGTGGCCACAGTATGTTGGTGGCCTTCAGCACGGCGGTTAGCGGGATTTACCGCCAGGGTTGTAATGAGGGCCTCAATGCAATACTTAATATTGAATAGGCCTAAGCATTTTTTAGAATTAATGTGGTTGAAGTGGAAAACACTGTACTGTCTTTGGCCCTCATTACGACCTTGGCGCCCGCCGGGGGGCAGCCAATGTGGCGCACCCCCGCCGCGGCCATTTGGAGATCCCCGCTGGACCGGCGGGCGGAAACCTAGTTTCCGGCCGCCGGCCCAGCGGGGATCTCGGTCGCAACACAGGAGCCGGCTCCAAATGGAGCCGGCGGTGTTGCGGCCGTGCGACGGGTGCAGTTGCAGTTGTCCCTGCCATGGGGCCCGGCGACTCCCCATACCGCCAGCCTTTTCCTGGCGGTTCAAACCACCAGGAAAAGGCTGGCGGTAGGGGGACTCGTAATCCCCTGGGCAGCACTGCTAGCAGCGCTGCACTGGTGGATTACTACCGCCGGGGCCATTGTGGCAGGAAACCGCCAGCCCCGGCGGTGCAACCGATGCACTTCCGCCACGGTCGTAATGACCTGGGAAGCACCGCCAGCCTGTTGGCGGTGCTTCCGTCATTACAGCCCTGGGGGTCTAGTACCGCCAGGGTTGTAATGACCCCCTTTGTTTGTTAGGTTGAATGCTTCTTCTAATCGGGTCAGTAATGTTCCATATTTTAATTGCAGCTAATATATTGGTTCTGAGAGACAGCTTTTGGGGATCCTTTGAACCATTTGAAGAACTATGATCTTGGTTGTTTCAGCGCTGTTATTTAGATATCAATCCAGAGTCAGCATTTCATATTCTTTGTGCAGATTGCCTGGATGTGATTTGTGGAGCTAGAATGTAGGTTCTACTTTGTGATCTTTAGTTTAGGCCACTGCCAAAAGGGACATATTATACATTTTGGTGGAGAGTTGTCCCAGAAGTGCAGAATGGTGGAAGGGGCTCATGTCATCTATCAGCAAACCAGTATTAGCAAGCTACATTACTAACACTATTTTGTGGTACCCTTTAAATCTTACCTTTGAACTTATGCAACTGTTCTTTTAACAACTTAAGATCAGGGCACAGGATTTCTTGCTTAATGGGTAGCTCGCTCAATCTTTCCATCAATTTAATCAAAGGGGGCTAAAATAGGAATATACAATAATTCTAATCTTCTATGGAGTGTAAATGATCATGAATTGATCACGGTAAAACCTCAGCCCAGATCATTGGCCTGGTCACTTAATTGTTGATTGGGATATTGTCTTCTTGTTTTTTGAATGCCTCAATTTACTGCCTTAGAATTTTCATATTTTGAGCTGATGGGCAAATGTTGGAAATAGCTGCCTATAGTGCGGAGGATGAAGATTTTTTTTAATGTCGTTGGCAGTCTTCAGGCCCAACCTTATGCCATTAAAATTAAGTGAATTCACTTATCAGTCATAGACTAGGAGAGGGATCAACTCCAAGAAGAATCAACATTTCCACAGAGTTAATTAGACACTAAAGAAATATATAACCTGACCATATTGATTCATAAGAGTATGACATGGACATGTATTTGTCATCTATCTGCAATTTGTGCCTCAACAAACATATACTATGCTACCTCTTTGCACTCAAGCTTTCCATGCATATATTTAAAGTATGGACCATTAGAGTGTCCTTGCAGACACACAGGGTTAAGCTCTAAAACTTTCCTTTTACTGTACTTTAATCATTTACAGGCAATGCATGACCTCAAACCCTATGTCATTCATATTCTTTTAAGGCCAGTCTGGCACTTCATGTCCAATATGGATTCACAGAGAAAGTCCCTACTCCACCAACTGTTTTTTTTTTCTCCAAGCACAAACACACAAGGCAGGGTACCTCAAAACTATTGCACATATTTATACTTTTTTAGCGCCACATTTGCGCCGCTTTTTGATGCAAAAGCGGTGCAAACTTACAAAATACGATTGGGGCATATTTATACTCTTTCTGCGCCGAATGTGCATCAAACATTTTGATGCACATTCGGCGCAAACCTTGCACCATATTTATACAATGATGCCTGACCCCACGAATGCCAAAAGTCCAACATGTGCGTCATTTTCTAGATGCGGGAAACCGCCTTGCGTTAATGACATGCAAGGTAGCCGTTCCTGTCCAAAAAATTACTTAAATACCCGTGCGCCATATTTATGCTACCGCACAAAAATCCTGCATGGCCGGAAGGCGGAGGAGGAAAATTATGCACAGCCCGATTTGCGTAAAAAAACAACGCCTGGGTCAGGGCAGGCGTTAAAATGGGGCAAACACACCAGTACATAAGGAAAACACACAGAAGTAACAGCAGAGCTCCAAAAGGAAGAGATGGAGGTGCTTTTCATCCAGCATGCACGCAGACGCAGAGCACAGGACCAACAACAGCAGCTTCCACAACACCAGCAGGGACCTCAAAGGCAACGCAGAAGGCAGGCGAGGATATTCTGGACCAGGACAACCCTTCTGGGATTCTGGTAACAAGACATCATCTAGAGGTACAGACTCAACTGGCAAGCCATTCCGCAGCTCCTGGGCAACATTGAGCCACAGTTGGCACCCAGCTTGCAGACACCCTACACCATTCCACCGGAAACCAAGCTGCTAGCTGTCCTCCACATGTTGGCTCCTTTCAAACCACTGGTGCCCTGGCTGCCGGGATCTCACAGCCCTCATTCTCTGCCTTTCTACCCAAGGTATTGGATGCCATCATCTCCCTCACACCCGCCACATCAGCTTCCCCAACACACAGAAGAAGCAGCAGGAGACCAAACAGGGCTTCTATCAAATCAACGGCTTCCCACATGTGCTTGATGCCATTGACTGCACACATGTACGCATTGTGCCACCTGCTGCAACCAAGCATCTGTACCGCAACAGGAAGCACACATACTCCATCAATTTGCAGGCCATTGTCGATCACTGGGGATTGATCACCAACATCGTGGCAAAGTATACTGGGAGTGTACAAGATTCATTCATCTTCTGCCACTGCACCATCAATCAGCACTTCCAGGATGGACAATATGGCAATGGCCTACTTGTTGATAAGTACAGAAACCTACTTATATACACACAGCACAGAAACTCTGTAGGACAAGCAACACATACACCACTACAGTGGCACGTGGCCAGGAAGACACTGAGGTTGTGACACCGCTAGGCATGTTTGATAACCTGACCCAATGGGATACACACCTATGGACAAATGACAGTTCCAAATAACAACAGATGCCACTCCACAGACTCAAGGGAACAATTTAAAAACAACACAATGACAATGACATGGCATTAACTGGCAGTACAACTTGGAAGATTAATCTTTCAATATCACATCAATAACACTCAATCAAATACCCTTCCAACCAATAAGTACTGTGTAAGGTGTCTGCAATGTGTTTTGCTGCAGGTCAAACACCATGAGACACATAGCATGATGATGATGACTACAATGCGCAAGTGGACTGTGCAAAGAAAACGTAAACGTAAAACGTAAAATGTAAAACGTAAACGTAAAACGTAAATGTAAACGTAAACGTAAACGTCGCACTTGTATAGCGCACTACTCACCCGTTAGGGTCTCAAGGCACTGTTTGCATACTGCTGTGGAACCCCTCCTGGCTTTTCCCTGTGAGGCACCCACTCCTGGGCAGCCCCAGGGTGAAGCCAGGCATCCAAGCACTGTCAGGGCCATTGTGGATATTAAGCAAGCTATTGCCCAGAGTTACAGAGTGGGACCCATTAATTAGATTAGGCACCGAGGCAATAATTATCTGGTACAAGGAAATTGAGCCCAAGACCCGCTGAGGCTGGTCACATATTGATGTGACAATATTGAAAGTGCACATTCCTACACATACGATTTGAAACAATTTCACACATACACAGCAGATGTATAGGCATATGGACCTTCTGACACTGTAAACGACAACCTCACAACCAAGTTAGCCAGCTGAACTGGAACAGGTTCAGTAGTATAGGTACACGTTTGAGCATGAGTCGACTCAGCAAGGGCAGAGAAATAGGTCTGCAGAGAACTTGTAACACATGGGATATTTGCGCATAGTCAATTGTCAACACGTCAGTGCTGCCAAATTATGGAGATGTGTTGTACATTGTCACCTTGCCAAATTAAAGGGCCTTACTCATGTTTAACAAATTCTATTGCACATGTTAAATTGGATCGGATGTCCAGGCCATATAGAAGCAACCGTGTTACCACCACTGTGGAATTGATTCTGTGTATGGAAGTATCATGTCACCCCCAGTTAAGACACATGGACACCTCTTTCACATGACATAATGCAAGGGAGTACACAATGTACTGCAACTCAACAAAAATACCACCAACATAGGTCAATCAGCCAAACACTAGTTCAGATAAGGAAACAACCCAATGCTGATGGTACATCCTGGAAGCCTAGATTTCCACACAATAACACAAACACCGATGAGTCACAGACAACACAAGAGAACAAATGCCATGCTAAGTGATAATCATGGTGCAAGCTACATCACCGTGTTCTCACTCATTTTCTCTTTTAGCTGATCAAGGGTATGGGATCCAGCCATGGATCATGACCCCATTTGCAAACCCAAGCACAGCATCAGAGCATGCCTATAATGAGGCACATGGGAGGATACGCACCATAGTCAAAAGGACTTTTGGCATCCTGAAGTCAAGATTCAGGTGCCTCGACATCACCGGAGGCAGACTCCTATACCCACCAGAAATGGTATGCAAGATGATTTTGACCTGTGCCCTCCTGCACAACATTTGTGTAAGGAGGAACATTCCCCTCTATGAACCAGACCCACAAATGCCTGAAGAGCAGGACGTTGTCCATCAACATGAGGGGGACCATCCAAACACAGCTGCAGGATTGCGTCGGAGACAACACATAGTCCAAAACTTCTTTTAACTCTACTCACCATCACCACTGTCTTACCATATGTCATTAAACACCTATTCTAATCACTATATCATGGTCTGGGTAATCTTTTTGCATCACATTATCCCTAAGATTCATAATCAAAGTGTAGCCTCATGGAGCATTGCAGGATTGCATATTACCATACTGAAAAATCCACATCACATTTGATGGGTATGAATGTAAATCCAAATTCACACACATGGTAAATGACATATATCCTGTCCATTTCACTTTTGAAGGGCAATAGCAGAGGACCACAGCTTTTTCACACATACATATTGGCAACATGGTTCATTGCAGCATATGGCACACAACTAAGACACCATCATTCACTAAGGAAATAAATGGCTCATACATGAGTCAGTGGATGTGCTATAGCATTGGTAACAATAAGTTATGACCAGACCCTTGACAGCAGTAAGTGTGACATCAGCTATCTTTACAAGGAGTATGTGTGACAAGAAATCCATGTAAGCAGCAAATGGATACCACAAGTGCCCCAGGTATGACTAGCATTGCTCACAAGACATCCCCTGCACATGCCATCCCAGGTCATAAGTCCTGTCACTGCCATGTTCTCTGTCTCTCCCCACCCTTCTCAAGGGGGCCCTGGAAATGGACTATTTGTACCCAGATAATCCCTCACTTACACACACCCAGAATCACATTCCGACTCCAGTGTGCTTCCCTCTTTAGTATGGTATGCCATAGTCCTTGTTCTTCTGTTTGCATGGAATCACCTGTACATTGCTTCCCATGTGAAAGGTACTGTTGGCCCTTTGAACTTGATTCTCACCTACAGGACTTGTGAGAGACTGAAGCTGCACACACCTGTGTGCACCTCCATGCAGACCAGCCATTTGAACATGCACTGAATGGCATAGAAACTGCCATTATATGTAAACCACTGTTATGCTTTGCCGTATAAATCACTTGGGTAACACAGGCCTTGGGTTATTGTGTAACATTTCAGCACACAGGACAAATACAGTTATCATTTTCCACAGTGTTGTTCCACCTTTGAGTAGTATCAGTCTGCTCACTGTGTATTTGCCTTGTTAATGTTTGTTCCTGATTGACCCTGCATCCTGTTAGCCTAACTGGTTCCTGTCTTTGTGTTACCATAAAGGTTCCCTGTGGCTACATTTGTCTCATAGTTGCTTTCCATGCCCTCACTCTTCTCCTGGGGTATTGTGTCAGGTAGGTCTACAATGAATACTCAAATACAGTGTAGAACGTAATCAGTTTACTTATTGTATCTTGGGGTGGAACTTGTCTCCATATAGCCTAATTGTGACCCATCCCTTGTCTGGGTTTCATGTATGCATGAGTGACAAATAGTGACAGTGTACCATGGCTGTATGCATGGATTGGGTATGGTGCCTCCAGCACAACAAACAACTTTAGATAATGTGCATGAAATGTAAACACATGTTTGTAACCTGACGGTCCACACACTGATTAACATTGCCCCCAAAATATTGATGGGGCTTGCGTGGTGAATAGCTGTGAGATTAATCAGCACAGAGGCACTGATGTTCCTGGATGCAATGGGAATTTTAGAGGCCACCCTGTGTACAAATGTGAGGAAACCTGGTGGTTTTAAATTACTGATTCATTAACTTTGGGAGGACACTAAGGTTGCCCTGTTGTCAGGCTCATAAAACCTCTAGAGGGCCATGGCTGGACTATCCCTAGGTGTGTTTTCAATTCCTCTTTGGCTTTTGTTCAATTCAGCAGTGAAGGTTACTTTGTTAATGCAGGGAATGGCTCCACAGATTCATGACTAGACCTGCACGTAACTGTGGCAACATGGACCCCAATAATGATACAGGCTAAACATTGGCCCACACACTTGAACTGGACACCATTGTGCAATTAACCACTGGAAATATGGGAACACGTGCTGCTTGGTCTTCTGGTCCACCACTGCCACAGGAGAAACATGGCAATTTAGATGACTCAAACTGTGGTGTGACATTACATTTGTGGATTTGTTTTGGGACTCGGTGTCACAAACACCGTACCCACACAGCATTTTCCCATGCCTGACTCATGGGTAGTATACAAACAAGTGCCCAGGAAGTGGTATCGAACATTCCAGGACATGTGATGGCCTAGTCTTGGAACTTTGCCATGATCAACCGTCTTCTATCTATCCTGTGCATGGTTTGTCATTGGAGATGCTTATGTCCCAAAAAATCTGGGAAGTTCACACAGCATATGTTGCTACGTGTATGACAAACACATTTCCTTTCTCATTTCCACACTGAATAGCATCTGATGGTTGGCCACATTGACAACACATGCATACAAGCAAATATAAGAAAACACGTCTTGTGATGTTCACACAGTGGGGCAACTACATTTGTAAGAGCCAATTCACACACATTGACACAAAAGCAATGAGTTACTCTATTGAGTTGCGTAGCCTTGCTAACCTCTATTGATGCACAACCTGTTCAAACTGGGTAATACCAATTTGTATTCCACATGTTTGGGCATCTATTGCGTCAGTGAAGAGTGCAAATCCGGTACAACAACTAGAGGTTCATGGTCCGCAGTAGTATGATCTGCCACATGTGCCCATACACCAGAATGCATAATGTGGGTGCAAACAGCGTATCTCTGTATAGTCACACCTGTCATGTACTAATAAAATTGAAAAATGACTCAAACCCAGTAAAAGACAGAAATGTTGACGCATATGCATAAAAAAGACGCAACGCATAAAAAAATGCTGCATATGTGTCGAAAAATGACGCTCACTGCCATGATACATCCATTGGCCCTGAGCTGTAATTCCCACACTGTACCCCATGAAATTGGTTAACTATGAAAAATATTTGAAAATATGGATGCAGGGTAATTTCTAAGCATGTGCGTAAAAAAAAAATGACGCACAGACTGTAAGCGTTATAATATTTTGACGCATTAGAATAAAACCACACCGCATTTGAGGCAGGAAGTGATGTAATAGGATATCCTGTTTACAGAATTGGTACAGTGGGTGTACTTTCACTTTGCAGTCTGTGATTTTTCTTGACTGTGTGGCTGTGATTGGACTTGTCTCTCTGTGAATATTGTGAATTTGTCTTCTGTGTGCTCTTTATATTGTCTTTTGGTGTTTCCTAAGTGTCTGTGGTATCCTGTGTAAGTGTATTTTTGTCATTTATGGTGTCTAATTTTGGCTTTGTACTGTTGGGAGTCTGTGGTGGGTAGTGTTAGTTTTGGGATAGTTGGGCTGTTGTAGTGTTCTTTACTTTTCATTTCGCTCTCCTCCTTTCCCTTCATTATCCTCTGTACCCTTTAATTCCTTCTTTTTTGCAAGCATGTTGGGTAGGCCACGTCTTGGTAGAATGGGAGAGGAGGAGCTAGGGATTTATTTGGCTGGTGTGCCACTTCCTCCCATTATTGATTGAAGCAGGTGGCTAGGTGATACATTGGTATCACACAGAGGCAAGGCGGCTCCGGTGGGCACAGGTCCTGTACCATCTTAAAAGAATATACAACACACCGTGCAACGACCACCAGACCTGCTGGACCACGTGGGGATTGTGATTTGTGGCCCTGTTGGTGAGTACAATTCAGAGTAATGTGCACATATAAATGCTCGGTAGTGACAGTAGCAGATTTGTTGATATGCTGCAGGCAATGTTTTTGGACATGTGGAATTCAAGTTAAACATACTGTTGACGTGAGTTATACAATAATTCCTACACAATACTGTCATTTGGCAACAGCTGCACTAACTTACAAAACACGACTGGAGCATGTAAATTAGTGCTGCCTTCACGTCAATCGATGATGCAAATTTGGCTCTAACATATGTTTTATGCATGGTCTGTGAGTGTACCAGGAAAGACATGTTTTTAATCCAGATATTTTCAAAAATTAATGTGTCCCCCAATTATTTCGGATACATTTCTGAACTGGATTCTGACACATACGTAACAAGTTATTTCTGACTTCAGGTAACATCTTAGGCTGATAGTTTGACTTGGTTGTGCCACAATTAAATTAGGGACGGATGCCAAAAGTAATGCACACAGGTTCATATCAAAATGTTTGGTGCTACTTACCATAGCTTGTCGCGTAGGCTCTCATTATTCTAATGAGACTACTGGATTTTGAGCAGCAAGATCATCCACAGTGTGGGAGACTGAGTCTGACCCACGGTGGGTGACACCTGTCGATCTGAATCCGGATTTTGCTCTGGCTAACTAGCAGTGCCTCATCTCTCCCGAAAGGTAGAGATGATTGGGCAGCCGAGCGCATGACATTTTGTACTTCTCAGGGAAGTCGTGGTCACTCAGGTCGCATCTGGTTCTCTCATTCACAATTCGTCTCATATATAAATGACAATAAGAGCAGTATAAATTTTAAAGATTGGTTTAATAAAATGACTACATTTTAGGTAGCAAAGCGTGAGCTGCAGCAACCAGAATGACACAACACAACAATATTAAAATGATGACGATGAGAGTGAAGCATAAGAATAATGCTATCATACTGCCACTAGAATTGATGGACTATTTTCTATTGAATCATATTTCGAGCACGGCACGTTAAGCTCTAATCCTGCCTTTCAGGTTCCCCTGGGAGGACATCAACCCTCATACCTGAGCAAAGGCCCGTAGTCTGCGTTAGCATCTGCAGCAAAGCATTCAGCCCACAGTTGTGGTTCCCTGGCTGGAATCTCCCTCTTGATGTGTAATGAGACTAGAGAGTGTTTTTATAATTAACACAGCTGATGTTCTAAGAAAATGTCCCTACGTAAGGATGTGTATTTTCTATGAATGTTGGAGACTAAACTTTTACCACATTTACCGGCAATGTACCAGACTGTAGCCTTGAATGAAGCACAGAGTGATCAAGAATGTGTTGTTTGAGAACACAGTGCTGAACTAAGCAAAAACAGTTAGATAGAAGAAAATAAAACAAGACCTTAAAACTGGTTATTGTAAAAATAACAATGCAAAGCTGAATAAAATATATCTAGGTCAAGGTGCACAGTGGCCTAATGTATTAAACTAACGTGCCTGGAGCTGTAACTAAAATGGCTACACAACAAGCTGTGGCACATAAAATGAAGCAAATGATACAAATTGAGGGGTAACAACTATCCATGGCCCTCTCTTCATTGTACCTGTGTGTTTTACATTGGTCTAGGTCACAGTAGCTGGTCTCGAGCTAATGCATTTGCCATCTGTGTTCCTCTATAGCCATGTACTTCTCATAAGTTATGGGATCATCATGGGATACCTTACATTGGGGAATGCATGATCACAATGGATTAAGTGCATGATGTCGTGCAAGGGACCCCTGACCAATTCCATCATACATATAAAGTTGACTAATAGTTTGCTAGTTTAGTTTGACACATCCATGCTGATCTAGTGCAGCATATGTTTAATAACTAACCTCCCAACATGGAGGCTATCACTGACATGGGTGTATGCTAAGATCAGAAGACCAGCATTCCTGTGACTGCTGTCATTCCGAACGTAAATACAAATTGAAACCTACATCATCATGATTGACACAGTGGTACATTTGCTAAACCATGTATTAATAATATCACAGTGTCAGTTTGCTGTATATCCGCTGATGAACCAAATTGGCAAATGTAAGATGATGAATGTGGCTCATCTGTCATTTCCTAAACCCATATTGTGTAAACAGGGCAAAGAGTGACACATTTCAGGTGCAATGACTACACCTGTGCCCATGCAGTCTGTCATGGATGACTACAATATACACTGTCAACATATATCTCCTTATTGTATCCAAATATTACAACTGGTCAATCCATGGCTAGCCTCAAACTGTCACCAAATAATGCACAGGATCCCTGCCATTATGGTTTCATAGGGGGCATATGTGGCTCAGGGTACCCTGTTAATGTAGCATATGTAACGAAGATACAACACAGGCCCTGCTTGTAATGGACCATAGAAAGCATGATTAATCATGATCTTAAATCAATCCACAGGTGTGTCACACAGTAAATGATTGTTTTTGATGCCCAAGCCACAATATCTGAGTGACTGGTATTGCAGTGCTCCAGGAAAGTGGCTTTGCATGTCTCTCATTAATACAAAGGATGAGATGAGTACACTCCATAAATGAGTCTGCAAACAAATGATGGAGCATGTTTGCCACCACATGATAGTTAGGGCCACTGCATGTGTGAAGATATGAGTGTATAACTCACTGGAGTGACCGCGTCTGTACATGATTGCAGTGGTATGTCTGTTGCAGTATCATCATGCCTGAGAGGCTGGACTTTTAAATTTAATGTCTGTTGCAGTATCATCATGCCTGAGAGGCTGGACTTTTAAATTTAATGTTACACACAGTAATTGTATTTGGAAGTGTTGTACATTGCACAGATATTGAGCACATTTCTCCCTTCCATGCTTTACAGGTGGACCTGCCCCCTACACAGTCGGAGAGGTTGCTCGATTTGCGGACACAGACAGCTCCAGTAAGTGTTGATATTTCTGTTCTGTGTTGTGTTTGCAGCTGTTGTGTGATTGACTCCTGTGTGTTGGACACATAGCGAGGTATGATGTGCTGGTAAATGATTGGATATGTTACTTGAGTGGAGTATAATTTTTTCCATCTTTGAGTTGGACAATCATTAGCGTATAGTCATATTTTGGGATTGTAGTGCAGCCCTGTAGGCATGTCCATGTGAATAGGGTGACATTTGTTGATAAAACTTTTATTAAGAAAATTTAGCAGAGGACCATATTTATGATTTAGTCAGCAAGTCAGACCCGGAATCTCACAGAATAGGGATGCCAAAGTCTTACCCACAGACTTGAGCCTCCCTGTTCACTAATGAACATGTTTGACTGTATGTTTGACTTCCTAGCAGAATGTAGCTCAACATGTTGTGCTACATGTATGTGGCACTTGAGTACAATGTCATAGGTGTGCATGCAGCTCATGGCCAGATTTGTGCTTGCACCTATCTGCTTGTTGTAAAACATGTATTACTGGTAATAAATGATGTTGACAATTGTCTGCATTTCCAAACGTAAATGTGGATGGGATTGTCAAAGGTTTGGGTGTATCCTAGTTGGACATCCTCATTACCTGTGGTGGACTGCCCAAACCCATGTACATCTGTCCAAAGCTTCCTGGGTATCCTTGATGTTGGAAAGCATTTGTTGCTTGGCCATCCCCCTCCCCCCCCCCCAGGCACAGGTGTAGGGTTATGAAATGTGTACCTAGGACTGATGATCCAAGTTTAGTACACAGACATGTAAATCTGTAATTCACTTGTCCAAAACTAGGATACCCACTCATGATTAGCAACTGCATTCTATCCTGGCAATTCCATTTACAAATCACAGATCTTGTGGCCCTTGATTGTCATCCAGAAGATAGTCATTAGTTGGCCTGTCACGTGTGGAGGACTTGCAGCATTGTTTACGTGACAAATGGCTGAACTATAATGCATAGGTCATTTAAGTTGTTACACATCTTTTAGAGCATTGCTGTGCTGTTAGATATGACATTTGTAGGCTGCGTTGGCATGTACTTCCTCAGGGACAATCTGTGATCTATATGATGATATGCCTGTTTCTGGCACATTAAGGGGCATATTTATACTCCGTCTGCACCATTGTGCATCAAACATTTTGACGCACAATCAGCGCAAACGTTGCCCCGTATTTAAACTTTGAGCCCGAGCCCGTGTGCGTCATTTTTTGGATGCGGCAACCCGCCTTGCGTTAATTATATGCAAGGTAGGTGTTCCCGTCCAAAAAATGGCTTAAACGGCCGTGCGTCGTATTTATGCTTTCGGGCAAAAATGACGCACGGCGGAGCCAGAAAATGACGCACAGCCCGATTTGCGTCAAAATGTAATGCCTGGGTCAGGGCAGGTGTTAAAATGGGGCAAACACACCTGTATTTAATCAGAACACACAAAACAAACAGCAGAGCAGCAACAGGGATCCATGGAGGTGATTCTAATCCAGAGTGCACGCAGACGCAGAGCCCAGCAGCAACAAAAGCAGCTACCACAACACCAGCAGGGACCCCAAATGCAGCGCAGAAGGCAGGAGAGGATATTCCGCCCAAGAACAACCCTTCAGGGCCTCAGGGAACACGACATCATACAGAGGTACCGGTTAAACTGGCAGGCCATTCAGCAGCTGCTGCGAAACATTGAACAGCAGTTGGCCCCCACTTTGGTGACACCCTGCACCATCCCAACAGAAACAAAGCTGCTTGCCGTACTTCATATGCTGGCAAGTGGCTCTTTTCAAACAACTGGTGCCCTGGTTGTCGGAATATCAAAACCATCATTCTCCGCCTTTTTGCCCAAAGTACTGGACGCCATCATTCGACTGACACCCACCACATCTGCTTCCCTAACACACTGCAGAAGCAGCAGTAAACTAAACAGTGGTTCTACGCAATCGGTGGCTTCCCACACGTCCTTGGTGCAATCGACTGCACACATGTACGCCTTGTGCCACCTGCTGCAACTGAACACCTCTACCGCAACAGGAAGCACACACATTCCATCAGCGTGCAGGCCATTGTCGATCACCGGGGATTGATCACCAACATCGTGGCTAAATATCCTGGGAGTGTACATGACTCATACATCTTCCGTCACTGCACCATCAACGAACACTTCCAGGATGGACGGTATGGCAATGGACTACTTGTTGGTAAGTACAAAAACCTACATATATACACTGCACAGCAACCCTCTAGGACACACAACACATACACCACAACAGTAACATGTCGACAGGAACACACTGAGGTCGTGACATCGCTAGCCATGTTTCTTAAGTCACCAATGAACCTGTCACACATCGGAATTTACTGTACAGCCTAATGTTAAGACGTCAATGAGTGTGTTTGCCTAAATGTCACCTTGCAAATTGTAAGTGTCCCAATGACCTTTACATTAATACATTGCCTAAGTCTAAAGGTATGGGATGTCCAGGGTACTTTGATATGAACGTGTTAACAACACTTTCAATTTTAACTGTGCATGGAACTATCATCTCACCCCCAGTGAAGACACATGGACACCTGTATCACAAGTCACAATGCTAGGGAGGGCACACTGTACTGCAAATCCCAAAACAAACTGCTGACAAACGGTTAGCAGACAAACACTCGTTCAGCCAAGGAAACAACACAATGCAGATGGTATAGCCTACAAGCATATCATGTCACATTAGTACACAAAAGAGTCACAGACAACACAAGACAAATACTGCCATTAAAGGTCTTTTCAATAGTGCCATCTACATCAACATGATCCCATTCATTTTCTCTTGCAGCTGATCAGGGGTATGGCATCCAGCCATGGATTATGACACCATTTGGCAACCCGAGTACAGCTGCAGAGCGTGCATACAACGAGGCCCATAGGAGGACATGCAGCATTGTCGAGAGGACCTTCGGCATCCTCAAGTCAAGGTTCTGCTGCCTCGATATCACTGGTGGTAGCCTCCTATATTCCCCCGAGATGGTCTGTAGGATCATCCTCAGATGTGCAATATTGCACAACATTTGCATCCGAAGAAACATTCCCGTCCTGGAACCAGAGCCACACATGCCTGAAGAGGAGGAAGAGGAGGATGCTGGCCTGCAACAGGAGGGGGAACTACAGAACACAGCTGCTGGTATACGCAGGCGGCAACAGATTGTAAATAATTTCTTCTGAATATGATCACCTTCACCACTTTAGTTAACTAATTTAAATAAACACCTATTATAATCACCATATCATGGTCTGGCTATTCGTTTTTACACACCTTCATCTCTACTTATCAGAATAAGAGTGTTGCCTCATGGAGCATTGCTGAGATACTGAGTAGGACACAGAACATCCCAGAGCTTATGTGATGCCTAACATACAATGGTCACATCCACACACACTCTTAATGACATATATCATGTACATATCTACTTTGAAGGCCTGTAGCAGAGGACCACAACTATTTCACACATACATGTTGAAAGCAAGGTCCAACACAGCATATGGCACACAACTATGACACCATCACTCAATAAGGGGAAAACAAGCCTCATACATGAGGCAGTCAATGTGCTTTGGCATCACTAACAGGAATGTCTGACAAGACCCTTGACAGCAGTTAGTCAAACTGCATCCAATATTTGCAAGGAATATCTGTGACTAGAGTTCCATAGAAGCAGAACATAGACAGCACAAGTGCCACACATATGACATGCATTGCGCACATGACATTCCATGCACGTCAGCCCATTTCCTAACTCCTGACACACCCATGCACCTGGTCACAACCCACCTGTCGAAAGAGGTCCCTGGAATACTAAGATGTGTACCCTGATAATACCTCCTCTACACACAGACCAACATTAGCAAACCAGTGTGCTACACCCTTTCCTAAGGTATGCCATTGTCATAGAACATCTGACTGCATGGACGTCAGGTCAATTTATACACTGTCTTCTAGTTTCAAAGCCCGTTAGCACATGTAGATTGCTTCCCCTTGTGAAAATGTCTGTTGGCCCTTAGAATGCAACTCTCACCTACAGGACTGGTGAGAAACAGATGCAGCCCACACCTGTGATCGCCTCCATGCACACCACCCATTACAAAAAGCACTGCCCCTGATGATGCCTGGAACAGCATAGGAGTCGCCATTATGTCAAATACACCATCAACCATTGATAGTAATTAAGCCATGTAACACAGCCCTTGGGTTCATTTGTCACCTTCAAAAACACAGGACGCACACAGATTGACATGTCAACTGTCCAGTTTGTCCTCCAAACAGTCTCAGTCAGACCACTGATTATGTAACTTGTCCAGTAGCTGGCTCCTGAATCATCTTGCATTCTGTCAGCCTGACTGGCAACTGTCTGTGTGTCACACTAAAGTATCCCTGTGTCTACATATGTACCACACTTGCGTTAGCAAACCTCTCATTCATCAGGGGGCATTGGGCATGGGCTTCTTCCATGCATATACAAATAAATTGTATAGCATCATCTGCCTTTTAACTGTACCATTTGAGTTAAATCCTCTTGGAAATGCAAAATTCATGGCCCATCCCTTGTCTGGGTTGCATTTATGCATGAATGACAAGGTGTGACAGTGTCCCAGGGTCATAGGCAGGGATTGGGTACGGGGCTTTCAGCACAACCAGCAACCTCTGATAATGTACATGACTAATACACAAATGTCAGAACCATGACAGTTCACACACAGCATCACAGTGCGCACAACATAATGATGGGCCGTGTGTGGTGAATAGCTGCGAGAATAAACAGCACAGAGGCTATGATGTTCCCAGATGCAGTGGGAAGTGCAGAGGCCAACCTGTGTACAAATGTTGTAATGACACCTGCCGGAACATGAAAATTGAGACATTATCTCACTCAGCACACCAAGGTTGCCCTGTTAACTGTCTCATTACACGTCTTTAGTGGCAGGATGGAAACAAACACATTTTGGTTCACATGTCCACATCTACTTTACTCACATTGATCAACAAAGGATACTCAGTAGTTACAGGAATAGCTGCCACTGACTCATGATGAGTCCTGGTCCGAACTGTGACAAATTACACCCCAAACAATCTACAGGATCATCATTGGACCACACACATGAACAAGACACCTATGTGCAATTGATCACTGGAAATATGTGGACAAATGCTGTCTTGTATGCTGGTCCACCACAGTCACTTGATAGTTGGGGCTTACTTCTGTGGCCTCAACTGTGGTGTCATCATAGATATGAGACTGACCCTTGTCTGTCTGTGCAAACAACATGGTACCCACTTCCTCAATGCATGTGTATGACTCACTGTGGGATTCATCAACTAGTGCCTAGAAAGCTCTTACCAATCCTCTAGGACATAGGATGTAGAAATTGTGGACCTTTGACATGAACATGCGTCTGCCATCCATCTGGTGCATGCTATGTCACATGTGGTGTCTACGTGACCCTAAAACTTGGAAGTATACTTTGTGGGTGTTGTTACATGTATGACTAACACATGCCCTTTCTCATTCCAATTTTTACTTGCATCTTAGGGTTGGACACATGGACGTCACATTCATACAACCAAATGTACAATAATGCTTCATGTGATGTACACACACACTTGGTCAACCAACAAATTAGTTGTCAAAGCACACACTTTTAGCCAAAGGCAAATAGGTATTGTACATATGTGCGTCACATTGCTATCCTCTCCTTATGGCAAACATGCACAATTTGTGCCACACATATATGTAGGGCACACTTATGACCATCTATGACATCAGCCAACTGTAAACATACTGTGAAGGGTGTAGTGGATGATGTTCCGCTGCAGTATGATGTCACACATGTGAACATACACCATCAACACCATACTGTCTTCAATTAGCCAATCTCTGATTTGTTCCAAATGTAAAATAACCTAAAAAGAAGTAAAAATGCCCAAACCAGTTAATGCACTGTAATTGTGACGTCCCTAGCGGTGTGCGTCATTTTTTGTTGACCAAAACTGTATTTGCGTCATTTTTTTTTACGCACAGGAGTGAAATATAGCCCGCATCCAGATATTTGTACAGTCCGTGTATCATTATGTGGATGCGGGTTAATATTCACGCCTGTGCGTCAAAAAAATTGACTCAAATACAGTTTTGTACAACAAAAAATGACGCATAACGCAAAAAAGGCGGGACTTTTCATAGAGGAAGTGATGTAAAAGGATATCCTGTTTACAGATCATGTACAGTGGGTGTACTTACACTTTCACTTTGCAGTCTATGATCCTTCTAGACTGTGTGGCTGTGTAGAGAGTGTTGTCCTGAGATTTTGTGCTGTATTTGTCCTGTGTGCTATCTGTAAAGTCCTTTTGTGAAATAAATATTGTTTGTGTAAACTGTAGTACTGTGTTTTGTCTACATTTGTCCATTTATCTTGTGTATTTCTTGTTTGTGGGAATCTGTTGTGGGTAGTGTTAGTTTGGGGATAGTTGGGCTCTTTTAGTGTTTAGGGTTACTTTTTTTTCTGTCTTTTTACCCCAACTTTCACCCATTTCCCCTTTCTATTTCTTTTACCCCTATTCCTTCTCTTCAATTATAATTATGTCACGTAGGCCACGTTTTGGCAGGATGGGGGAAGAGGAGTTGGGGGGCTTCATCTGGCTGGTGACACATTTCTTGCCACTCATGATCCAGGCAGGGGGCAGGGTCATACAGGGGTAGCCGACAGAGGCGCGCAGAATCTGGTAGGGAAAGGTGCTGCATCACCTGCAGCGTGTGTATGCCAGCCAGAGGAGTGACCACCAGCTGAAGCACAGTGGGCGGACCTTTTCACCAGGGAGCAGGATCTCTTTGACCACCTGGAAATCATGATTGGTGGCACTGTTGGTGAGTACGACTATTGTTATTGTGCACGATTAAATGCTCTGTAGTGACATCAGTGGATTAGTGCAATGTCTGCCAGCTAACTTGATGACTGTGTGTAATTTTGGGGAAATATAAGGGGATCATTGATGCACTATGGCAAGGATCACAATTGCTAGCTGTCAGGTAGCACATGCTCAGCAAACTTACAGGTAACTTCACCATGAAGGAAATTGGTGCGGCCTTTTTGTCAGCACAGCTAACAAAATAGGAGCCAATCATGTCTATATAGGGTATTATTGACAGAGAAGTACAGATGCACCAACATTTAGGCCAACAATGTTGACGCAATTGCTAGACTGACTTTAGAATCACTACATGATGCAGAAAATGAGTGCTGCCTTCACGTCAATTGATAATAGCAAAGTGGCTCAAACATTGGTCTCATTTTAGTCTGGTGAGTGTGGAAGGAAAGCGTTCACAGAAGTACTATGAATGTGTGGGATTATTTTGTTTCTTGATCTTTTTGGATACATGTCAGTTAATGATTTGAAAACATCGTGAAAAGGTGTAAGGTGCCCTCAGCTAACATCTTAAGATGTTTTTTGGAATCGGTTGAGCCACAATCCAAATATGGATGGCAGTACAAGTGTATGCACATGGCTTTACATCTCCATGGTTGGTGCAAATCACCATAGCTGGGCCACATCAGTTGACTATACTGTAACAACAGGATGGCTTACAGGAGTCCCTGCCCCTCCCTCTGTACATTGGGCCTATGTGCACTAACTGTGTCATGGCCACAAGGAATGTTTGACTGGTAATGCAGTCCTCAAGTAACCAGGCGTTGGATGTTTCTCTTGGATGCACATGATGAGTCGATTACACTCCATATTTTTTAGTGCTCACCAATTATGGGGCAAGTTTTCAACCACATGATAGTTAGGGCCAATGTATGTGTGCAGATATGTGTATAACTGACACAGGAGACCCATGCTATGTACAAGTTGGCCGTGAAATATCAGATGCAGTACCATCATGTCTGAATGGCTGCCATGTCCTTATTCAGCCTACACATTGTAAATGATACTGAAAATGTTGCACTGTGCACAGATTTTGTGCACATTTCTTCCTTCCATACCTTACATGTGGACCGGCGCCCTACACTGTGGGAGAGGTGGCGACATTTGAGAACCCCAACCACTACAGTAAGTGTTGATATGTCTGTTATGTGTTGTGTATGCTGGTTATGGACTCGTGTGAGTTGGACGCATAGCAAGGTGTGATGCGTTGGGCAACTTTTTCACTTGTTCCATGAGTGGGAATGCAGTTCTCAAATGTTTTGAGTGAGCCAATGCGTTTCCAATGGTATCATGTAGGGATTGTAGGACATCCCTGTAGGCCCCACTGTGAGTACAGGGGATAGTCATGTCTCTGACACTTGTATCACCAAGAGTCGCGATGGAAGTCAGCCCCTATTTAGTCAGCCTGTCAGACCCACATTCTCTAAGATTGGTGGAGCTAATAGCTTCCCAATAGACATCTGCTTCACTATTTACCTACGTAAGTTTGAAACAGTAGGTAGAACCTCCTAGCAGCATGTACTTCCACATGTAGTGCATCAAGTCTGTGGAACCTGAGTGTAATGGCCTAGGTGTGCATGCAATTCATGATCATGGGTGTTCTGGCAACACTGTGTCTGATGTAAGTCAGGCCTCACTGGAAGTATATGTTGTGTACTAAGTTCTGATTTTCCTGACATGTCTGACCCTATGAGTGCTCTAGGGTTTGCTAACTCCAAATTGCAGATAGACCTTACCTGTGGTGTGTCTGTAGAGACAAACATGTGTGGATTAGCCTATACACTCCTCGGTGTACATGTTGTTGGCAAATTATAGTTGTGTGTCCACCGCCACCCCTCAAACATGGCCATGGGTTTGTGAATGGGGTACCTAGTATTGATGCTACCAGTATGTTACACATACCTGTGAATAAGTGACGGTTTGGTTGCATAGTAGTATACACACTCAGGTTTGGCACTTGGTACCATACTGGACAGTCAAGTTACAACTTGCAGACCATGTGGCTTTAGTTTTGCTTTCCGTACACTGGCATTTGTAGCCCAGCTCTTGGTGGAGGATATGCAGCATGATTCTTAGATGTTAACTGTCAGAACTCAGATTGCAAGTCAAGGCCAGTTGTTACCCATCTTGTGGGTTATGAATGTGCTTTGTGTGATGTGATCTTTGTAGTCTGGCCTGCCATGTACTTCCTCAGGGACATTCGATGCTCTGTATCGTGATATGAGCTGTTAGAAGTACAGTAGATGTATAGTCTGATTAACTTGCTGTGCAGTTTCACACAATGCAGTTACTAATGTGGCATATCTGCATTAGTCTTCACAGCAGCTAACATGACTCCAGACCAGGTCCGTGAATTTCAGCGTCAGGCCATGCGATACCAGCACACCCTGCTGGTGGAGTCGGGGTTCCGGAGGATGGCCCGGCGATATCGCCATGAATGTGCCTCCGGGGCATGGCGAGCCTTCCCACAGGGTGGGCCTACTGTGCCCATCACAGTCACCACAGAAACAACCACCAATCAGAGCCAGGTGGCCCCACCCACAGCTGCCTCTGTTGATTCTACATCTGCTGGACTTCCTGGCCCCAGCATTGCCACCGGTGCAGGACAGCCCACACAGACCTCCTCCACCGGTACCCAGACTGCCCCTGCTCCAGCTTTTGACCCTGCAGCCTTCAATAGACTTGAACACAAGATGGACAAAGTGCTGCGCAAGGTGAGCCACCTGAGCCGGGACGTGCAGCACATTAAACGGCGGGTCAAGGATATAAAGAGGACCCTCCGGAGGGCCAACCTCTAGACAGTTGAATAGATGGACATGATACCCTCCCCTCCCTCCTCTTTCCTTGTTCTTATAGTTAGTGGGCTTAGGGGGCTTAGTGTTAGGTTAGTATAGTCTGTTAGTTTAGTCAGTGTTAGTGGGTGGGGGGTAAGGGGTCCTGCTTGTTTCTTTTTTGACTTATTACATGTGTGGGTAGGTGGGTGGGGGGCTATGTTGGGGTTCTTGTTTAAAAAAAAAAAATATATACCAAAAAAAGAAAAAAAAGAAGAAAAAAAATCCCCCAAAATATATATTTGTTTAGGATAGTATAGTATGTGTTTAGGTTAGTATGTATTGTCCTCAATGTGTCCCGTCTCATAAGGGGGGTGGGGGGTAGATGTTTAGAATGTTTCATTACATGTGATAAGTAAGTGTAGCTTAGTTTAGTTAGGGACAGTTGTGGGTAATGAGTAGTCAGGGTAGATTAGGGTAGGTAAGATTTTTCCTTCAGTTTCCTCATCTATGGTTAGCTTTTAATAAATATTTGGTTACCCCTTAATAGTATGTGTTGAATAGTATTTGATCGTGGGTTTGGATTCCGTGTACATCACTTTTGTACTATAACATCTGTGTCCAATGCTACAAACAAATCCCAACTGAGCTGTACGATTGGCAGCTAACCCAGAGCTACCTTGCAAAGTGTCTACCCTTTGTTGCAACCACCAATCACAGTTAATATGGATGCCAATGTGTCTCTGTTGATAAGTGTGTTTTCAAATTCACTAACAGTGCTTCCAGACTTGATATTGGCGAAACAGTTTTAGGTCTGACTGCAGTTCATCCACACCCTTATAAGATGAGTTCTCATTGGCATTCTTGTATTCTTGTCTTCATGACCCTCATACATCATTTGTGACACAGTTCGGCATGATTACCTATTTGTATGTTAACTCAGACACCTTCATTTGTGCAGTTTTTTTTTGTATTTACTTATATTAGTGTGGCATGTTTATTGTGTTATTTTTGCATGTTGACAACATTTAGCGGGCACTATTTGATGACTTAGTTATCCCCTGAGGAAGCATTCTTCTGTCCAACACAGCATGGTGGTGTATGGTTTCTCACTTCATCAGATTATTCCCTCAGGATGGGCAGAGTATGATGCAATCATGGTCACTGTGCAGATTTCTCTAACTACATAATATCTGGACAGTTGTATTGACAAGATACGTTATTTGACAGTAGGGAAATTTCAATTATCTACTGCGCAGTTGATATGTCACATTACCCAGAGACAGATTTGTTGTGTAAGTGCTATTTATTGAAAAGTGATGTAGTGCTATCTGTACATTGTCCATGATTGTGAGTCCATTATAGTGATATCTTCCAGTGTGATCCAACACAAGGGTTTACCAAAATGCTTTTGTCATGCTGGGGTTGCTGTTTCAGACAGTGCAGAGGGACAGACTTAGCCAATGAGTAGGAGAGAGACAATCACTGGGCTGGGCGACAAGATATACAGTGGTTAGCAGAACAGTGCTTGAGTACAGTTGTTGTAAGACTGTCATGTTTCAAAACGCAGGACTTTGGTAATAGTTGGCCATGTGGCAGGGACTAGTGCTTCCGGGTACTTTTCCTTGTGAATGTGATCTGTTCCATGTCTTCTTCTTCTGATGTATGTGTTGCCTGCTTTGTCCTTGTTGTTGTTGGTTGTGAAGGGGCAACACACACCTCAGTGTTAGAAGACGTGGAGTCAGACATCCCGGTCGCTGCTCCCTGTGAAGGTCTTAAGGGCAGTACTGCTGCAAGGAGGGCCTGCTGGTTCTTGAGAATAGCAGCCACATCACAATGGTAGGCAGCCAGGTCGGCCCTGAGGGGTTCAATGTTGCATTTGTGCACGCTTTGACAGGATTGCTGTTGTAAGTGTTGGGTCAACTGTATTACAGCTGTGCTGATTTCCTTCTGGGTTTTCTGCAGTTCCTGCAAGATAGATGTTAGGGCTTGCATAGCTGCTGCCTGATCTGCAGATGACATCATGCACGAACGCATCCCCTCAAGGCTGGCTGCCATATTTTGCATCCTCACCCGCACCTCCTTGGCCAGCTCCCGCTGTACTCCAACTACAGTTCTCTCAAAGCTGGTGCCAGTGTCGTCTGAGTCCTCAGCTGTATTGGAGCTGGCAGGTCTTACAATTGGGGTGGTGGGTGGTTCCTCTGCGATGGCTGCTTGTTCTGTGCTCCTCCTTGTGACTGAAGGTGGGGTCTGGAGGGTTTCAAGGACCTTTTGGATAGTCTCCTGGGGAATGTTTATCGGCTCGTCATCCATGTCATCAGGGAAATCTGGGACAGGCATATCGGCAGGAGATCCATTTTCCTCTGCAATGAAACAGGGTACAATTAGTGTGTCTGTGTTGTGACAATTTTGACGTGACGTGCCTGCCTTTTGATGAATTCACTTTGTGATCTTGTTTTGTGTTAATATCTGCAGTCCTTCAGATGGGCATTGTTTCAGGCCTATTGCCCACCTGTGTGTCACATGTAAGTTATTGAGTTATCAGACTTGTCAGCCTCATCACCTCTAGGTGTTGGTTTATGCCAAATAGAGAATTGCCACCTTCTTGTCCTACTCGACCCTCCATGTATATCAATTCTCATGGTGGGACCTTTCACTGGCTGTGGGCGTTCTGATGGCCCTGGCAGCACACTTAACAATCTGGACCTGTCCCAATCCCTGATCGTTCACATCGACTTAAATGTAATTGACATGTTGCATATCCTGTGCATGGCAATGTTATGATCTGATATGGATGTTGACATTGTTAATTGGTCCTGCTGATGTTGGGTAATGTGTGTTACATTGGATTGCCCTGATAGTCATATCAGTGTCCTATTTCCTCCTCTGACTGTGCAGGTGTATTTCAGTGACCAGTTACATGTGTCCCCTCCTCAATGCTGTTGTCTGAGCAGTATGACATTTGGGATGTTGCCTTGTTACCCAGGCACAGGATGGACCCTGACATATGCAGCATGGGTGTGTCCTTAGTGCTGTGTCGCTCCTATTGTTGTTTACTTTGGCTGATGTTTGTGACAACTATGGGCATTGACATTTGAGTGTACTGGGGCCTTTGTCTTGTTTCAGGGGATTGTTGCAGATGTCATCCTCACCCCCTAACTTAGGTGTGTATGTTCCATGGGGAGGTTACTGCCATTTGCTCCTTCTGCTGCACACAGATCAGAGGTGGTAGTGGCAACTGTTGTCGCAGTTACATTGCAGATGTCGGTTTGGATAGAGGGTTGCTAATAGGGCCCTAGTTAATGTAGGAGGTATGTTGGCTGACGAGTGCCAGGATGTAAGTTTGACGTAGTGGCCTTCCCTCCTGTCGTGGCTTTCCCTTTGCTCCATCGTTGGCATGGCAGCATGCCCCCATGGGACTGTTGTTGGTGTTGTGTAATGGTGTGCCCCAGGTCTTCTCAGAATGAACCATACTCCCATGCCGTGCTCCTTTACCCATGCCACTCCATGTATTAGATGACTTCCATGCATTTAGTGGTCGGTATCCCCCCCCATGCTCACAGTTGACATTATTGCATTATGATTCCCCATGCAACTTACCCTGCATGTGCGTTGTGTCCTGGTAGTCTGCGCTGTCCTGTCCTTGAATCCCTGTGATGATCTCCTCAGGGATGACGGCTGCGACCATCTCCTCCATGTGGTCCAGGGCCTCCTGGTGTGCTGGACTCCCCCCTCCAGTCTGCAGTGCTGCCTTCCTGTTCCTGGCCATCTTTTCCTTGGTCCTGCATTTGCAGTCATGCCAGCGTTTCTTGCACTCAATGACTGTTCTGCGTACCTCAGCCACACTGTTAATCTTGTCAACAATTTGTTGCCATATAGCCTCTCTCCTACTGATTGGCAACTTTGATGTGACAAACAGTTGGTGCTGGTGTTCCGTCACCTCTTTAACCAGGATTTCCTGCTCCTCTGCACTAAAGCAACACTTTATTTTCTTCTTAAAAGTGTCCTGGTTCTTGTGTGGGTCCTCCTGGCTGGTTCCTGGTCTGCTGTCACCTTCCTGGGGTCCGTAGTGGCATCTGGGATCCATTTTGGCTCTCCTCTGGTGAAATGGCTGTGTTCGCTGTGTTTTTTGACACTATTGCGGTGTCGTAAATCGACCCACAGTCATTTCCGCCGCGTTAATGTCGTTTTCCTTTACGACTTGACACCGCGTGTGCGTCAAAAATAATGACCCGACCTGTTGTTTGCGCCGGCGTGCGTCAAAGTATAAATATGACGCCCGCACGGCGCACCAAAATGGCGTAATATTTTTTACGCAAAACTGCGCCGGCGCAGTTTCGCGTCAAAAAGTATAAATATGGGCCTAGATATATTGTCTGGTTTACTTAAGTAGCTGTATCACACAATGAAGTACCTAATGTTTGGTTTTATCTTTTTTTTAACAGCAGCCAATTTGAATGTCATCCAGATTCGGGAGTTTCAGCGCTGGGCAATGCTTTACCACCACATTCTGGATGTGGGGTCTGGGTTCCACCACATGGCACGGCGTTATTGCCATGAAAGAGCCTCCGGGGCCCTTCGGTGTCCACCACAGCCACCAGCACCACCACTACCACCCAGGTAGCACCAACCATAGTAGGCACCACTGTAGGACCATCAACCTCCACTGCTCCCAGACCTCTCAGATCACCACCTGCACCTCCTCCTACACGCATGGCACCGACAACTGGACAAACATCGTCAACTGGCACCCAGACCGCCCCTGCTGCAGTCATTGACCCTGCAGATTTCCAACGGATATAATGTGACATTGAACATATGTTGAGGAAAATGAACAGGCTGCAGCAGGAGGTGGCACAAGTTAATAAGAGGGTCCGTGCCATAAAGAAGACCCTGTGGAGGGCGAACTTGTGAACAATATACCCTCAGCCATGATTACCCTCCCTCCTCTTTCCTGGTTCTTTAAATTAGTGGGTCTAGGGGGCTTAGTGTTAGGTAAGAATAGGCTGTTAGTTTAGTTAGAAATAGTGGGTTGGGGGTATGATACTTTTAATATCTGTTTTGTATTATGTGTGTGGGTGGTGGATGCTGTTGGTGTTTTGGTGTTTTTAAAACAAAAATATATATATAAAAATACAAAAAAATATATATCTATTTAGCATAAGATAGTATGTGTTTAGGTTAGTATGTGTTGTCCTCCATGTTTCCCATCTTATAAGGGGGGTTGGGGGTTGATGATTAGATTGTTTAGTTAAATGTGATAAGTAAGTTTAGTTTAGGTTAGTTAGGGCCTGTTGTGGATAATGTGTAGTTAGGGCAGGTTAGTGTAAAGAAATGGCTCCCTGTTGCAGTTACCCCCCACTTTTTGCCTGATACTGATGCTGACTTGACTGAGAAGTTTGCTAGGACCCTGCTAACCAGGCCCCAGCACCAGTGTTCTTTCACCTAAAATGTACCATTGTCTCCACAATTGGCACAACCCTGGCACCCAGGTAAGTCCCTTGTAACTGGTACCCCTGGTACCAAGGGCCCTGATGCCAGGGAAGGTCTCTAAGGGCTGCAGCATGTCTTATGCCACCCTGGGGACCCCTCACTCAGCACAGACACACTGCTTGCCAGCTTGTGTGTGCTGGTGGGGAGAAAATGACTAAGTCGACATGGCACTCCCCTCAGGGTGCCATGCCAGCCTCACACTGCCTGTGGCATAGGTAAGTCACCCCTCTTGCAGGCCTTACAGCCCTAAGGCAGGGTGCACTATACCACAGGTGAGGGCATAGGTGCATGAGCACTATGCCCCTACAGTGTCTAAGCAAAACCTTAGACATTGTAAGTGCAGGGTAGCCATAAGAGTATATGGTCTGGGAGTCTGTCAAAAACGAACTCCACAGCTCCATAATGGCTACACTGAATACTGGGAAGTTTGGCACCAAACTTCTCAGAATAATAAACCCACACTGATGCCAGTGTTGGATTTATTAAAAAATGCACACAGAGGGCATCTTAGAGATACCCCCTGTATTTTACCCAATTGTTCAGTGCAGGACTGACTGGTCTCTGCCAGCCTGCTGCTGAGAGACGAGTTTCTGACCCCATGCGGTGAGAGCCTTTGTGCTCTCTGAGGACAGAAACAAAGCCTGCTCTGGGTGGAGGTGCTTCACACCTCCCCCCTGCAGGAACTGTAACACCTAGCAGTGAGCTTCAAAGGCTCAAACTTCGTGTTACAATGCCCCAGGGCACTCCAGCTAGTGGAGATGCCAGCCCCCTGGACCCAGCCCCCACTTTTGGCGGCAAGTCCAGGAGAGATAATGAGAAAAACAAGGAGGAGTCACTGGCCCCTAAGGTGTCCTGAGCTGAGGTGACTCTGACTTTTAGAAATCCTCCATCTTGCAGATGGAGGATTCCCCCAATAGGATTAGGGATGTGCCCCCCTCCCCTCAGGGAGGAGGCACAAATAGGGTGTACCCTCCCTCAGGGCTAGTAGCCATTGGCTACTAACCCCCCAGACCTAAACACGCCCTTAAATTTAGTATTTAAGGGCTCCCCAGAACCAAGGAACTCAGATTCCTGCAACTTACGAAGAAGAGGACTGCTGAGCTGAAAAACCCCTGCAGAGAAGACGGAGACACCAACTGCTTTGGCCCCAGCCCTACCGGCCTGTCTCCCTCCTTCAGAAGAAAACTGCTCCAGCGACGCTTTCCCCAGGATCAGCGACCTCTGAATCCTCAGAGGACTGCCCTGCTTCCAAAAGACCAAGAAACTCCCGAGAACAGCAGCCCTGTTCAACAAAGACTGCAACTTTGTTTCCAGAGGAGCAGATTTAAAGACCCCTGCAATCCCCGCAAGAAGCGTGAGACTTGCAACACTGCACCCGGCGACCCCGACTCAACTGGTGGAGAAACAACGCTATAGGAGGACCCCCCGGCGACTCCGAGACTGTGAGTAACCAAAGTTGTCCCCCCTGAGCCCCCACAGCGACACCTGCAGAGGGAATCCCGAGGCTCCCCCTGACCGCGACTGTCTGAATCCAAAATCCCGACGCCTGGAAAAGACCCTGCATCCGCAGCCCCCAGGACCTGAAGGATCGGAACTCCAGTGCAGGAGTGACCCCCAGGAGGCCCTCTCCCTTGCCCAGGTGGTGGCTACCCCGAGGAGCCCCCCCTTGCCTGCCTGCATCGCTAAAGAGACCCCTTGGTCTCTCATTGAAACCTATTACAAACCCGACGCTTGTTTGCACACTGCACCCGGCCGCCCCCGCGCTGCTGAGGGTGTACTTCCTGTGTGGACTTGTGTCCCCCCCGGTGCCCTATAAAACCCCCCTGGTCTGCCCTCCGAAGACGCGGGTACTTACCTGCTGGCAGACTGGAACCGGGGCACCCCCTTCTCCATTGAAGCCTATGTGTTTTGGGCACCACTTTGAACTCTGCACCTGACCGGCCCTGAGCTGCTGGTGTGGTGACTTTGGGGTTGCTCTGAACCCCCTACGGTGGGCTACCTTGGACCCCAATTTGAACCCCGTAGGTGGTTTACTTACCTGCAAGAACTAACAATAACTTACCTCCCCTAGGAACTGTGAAAATTGCACTGTGTCCACTTTTGAAATAGCTATATGTGTTTTATGTAAAAAGTATATATGCTATTGTGATTATTCAAAGTTCCTAAAGTACTTACTTGCAATACCTTTCAAATGAGATATTACATGTAGAATTTGAACCTGTGGTTCTTAAAATAAACTAAGAAAATATATTTTTCTATACAAAAACCTATTGGCCTGGAATTGTCTCTGAGTGTGTGTTCCTCATTTATTGCCTGTGTGTATGTACAACAAATGCTTAACACTACTCCTTTGATAAGCCTACTGCTCGACCACACTACCACAAAATAGAGCATTAGTATTATCTCTTTTTGCCACTATCTTACCTCTAAGGGGAACCCTTGGACTCTGTGCATACTATTCCTTACTTTGAAATAGTGCATACAGAGCCAACTTCCTACAGTTAGGTAAGGTGTTTCCCCAGGTTTTATCTTCCTTTTTTACTGTTAAATAAATATTAAGGTAATCCACTACAGTATGAGTCACATGCTTGGGGAGCGGGGCCTTGCATGGCTGAACAGGTCTCTTTAGTAATGCAATCCAAAGTGTTGGGATCCATAGTAACCTTGACTGGTGGGTGTAATCATGTATTATTTGTTACATTGTTCAGCCAGGTTACAAATTTGTACGTACACTCATACACATTCATTCCTGCTGTATGGTTGGTGTTAGGAAAAATTTGGGTCACATGTCACATACGTAAAGATTGACTTGAAGAAAAATTTTAAGGCAATAATTTTTGGCTTAGACATCCCTTGACGGAGACTTAGGGCCTCATTTGGACCTCGGCGGTCTTTTCGTAAAACTGCTGAGGTATGGCCGTGCTGAAGACCGCCAGTGCAGGCGACTTTCCGCACAGCATATTATGAATGCTGGCAGCCCTCTGCCCTTTTCCGGACAGAGAGCCACCAGCAGCCATACTGGCGGTCGGCGGTCAAGTGGAGGCTGCTCCACCGCCATGTCATCAGAACACCGCCCACCGAATCACATCCCATGATTCGGTGTGGCCGTGTTCTGGTGACGGGGAACTAGCGGCAGAGCAGCCCCCATGGATCCCGTTCCCTCCCAGAGGATCATCGGACCAGGTAAGGTGATCGTCCGTTAGGGGAGGGGGTGGAGGGGTGTTGTGTGTGTGCATGGGGGTGTGTGTGTGAGTGTGTAGAGGAGGTGTGTGTGCGTGTATGCATGCGGAGGGTGTGTTCTGTGTATGGAAAATGTCTGTGTGTATGTCTGTGTATATGTCTGTGTGTATGTGTGCGTGTATGTGTAGTTGTTGTGTGAGTGTGCGTGTAGGGGGTGTATATGTGTCAATGTTGGGGTGTGTGGGAAGGGGGGGTCCTATCACCTTTGGGGGTGGTAGGGGGGGTGGGTTTGGTGGGAGGACTCTGGGGAGGGGGAGATAGGTGGGGGAGACGCCTATCAGTGCCAGGGAATGTATTTCCTGGCACTGATAGTGCCTACCGCCATGGATTGCATGGCGGTGCAGAACGCCACAAAATCCATGGGAGTATGCAGGTTCATGATATCGCCGGCAGTGTAGTGATGGCCGCCGGGTTGGAGACCGAAGTCTCCATCCCAGCGGTCTTTACCACCCTGGCGGTCAGAGTGGAGAAGTGGAGGTTTTGCCCGGCGGTCACCGCCATGCTTGTAATTTAAAAAAAATTACCGCCGGCCTGTTTGCGGTATTACCACCACTTCTCCACCGACCGCCAGGGTTGTAATGAGGGCCTTATTCTGTCCAACACATCATAATACTGTATAGTTTCTATTTCCCTCAGAATTAACCCTCAGGAAGGGCGGATGATGGTACAATCCAGACCACAGTGCACAGTTATCAGCCCACATTCTTTCAGGGCAGTTGTATTGACATTCTATAATCATTGACATGAGGTAAACATCACTGATCTCCATCATGGTTGATCTGTCACATTACACAGAGACAAAGGTGTTGTATAAGTGCTATTTATTTTAAAGTGCTGTAGTGTTATATTTACATTGTCCATGATTGTGAGTCCATTAGTGTGACACCTTCCATTGTGATCCTACACAAGTGCAAAAGGACATGTCATTGGACATGCTGGGGTGAAGTGTCAGACAGTGCAGAGGGACAGGATTTGCCAACGAGTTAGTGAGAGACATTCACAGGGCAGAGTGAAGAGATAAACAGTGGGCTGGAGAACAGTGCTTGTGAGCAGCTATTGCAATACTGGCATGTTACAAAGCACAGGACCTTGGTTATAAGTGGGCAGGTGGCAGGGACTAGTACTAAAGGGGACTCTTACGGGTGAAGGTGGTCTGTTCCACGTCTTCATCTTCTGATGTGTGTGTTGTCTCCTCTGCCCTTGGGGGTGGTGGTTGTGAAGGGACAACACACACCTCAGTGTTTGAAGACGTGGAGTCAGACATCCCGGTAGCTGCCAACTGTGGGGATATTAAGGGCAGTACTGCAGCAAGGAGGAGATGCTGGTTCTTAAGAATAGCAGCCACATCACTGTGGTAGGCAGCCAGGTCGGCCCTGAGGGGGTCAATATTGCATTTGTGCACGCATTGAAAGTTTGTTGTTGGCGGTGTTGTGTCAACTCATTTACAGATGTGCTGATTTCCTTCACACTTTTTTCGAGTTCATGCAAGATTGATGTTCGTCCTTGCATGGCTGCTGCCTGTTCTGCAGCTGACATCATGCACAAATGCACCCCCTCTAGCTGGCTGCCATATTTTCCACCCCACCGCACCTCCTTGGCCAGCTCCCGCTGTACTCCAATTACAGTTCTCTCAAAGCTGGTGCCAGTGTCGTCAGAGTCCTCAGCTGGGTTGCAGCTGGCAGGTCTTACAAGTGGGGTGGTGGGTGGGTCCTCTGTGATGGCTGCTGTATCTGTGCTCCTCCTTGGGACTGAAGGTGGGGTCTGGAGGGTCCCAAAGACATCTTGGACGGTCTGCTGACTGATGTTTGTCAGCTCGTCATCCATGTCACCAGGCTAGTTCAGGACAGGCATATCCCCAGGAGAGCCATTGTCCTCTGCAATGAGATATTGTACAATTAGTGTATCTGTGTTGTGGGATTTTGTCAAAGCCCAGCTCATCTGAGTCCTTGTTCAGTTCTGATGGAGGTTGAAGACAATCCGACCCCACCCTGAAACTTCTTGTTCTAGCACACTAGTTTTTAAAACAGTGCACTAAGAACAGAAGCTCAAGGGAAGGGGGGAAGTGGATAAAATAAAATAAAGAGACAACAGCGTTCTTGCGTTTCCACTGTTGAAGTGCTGCACAAATCTGCGGCCCTCTCTGACTTCGGTAGAAACTGGTGCCTAATGAAACATAAACAAAGAACAGATAAGTACATCCTATTCCTAACTGGGTTCCTGACTATCCCTTTATTTATTAGAAATTTTCTTCTAAAAGTACCTCTTGGATCCTGGTCTCTAGTTTCCAGGTTTGGAATGTGTTACTGCTCTGGGATGTGCTTTCTATTACTCTAAAGCTTCTAAAACATTAAACAAATACCGTTATCAGAATTATCAATATCAAACATTCATCTTAATATAACTAAAGCCTAAATTGCCAATAGCAGACTCACTTTTCCCATATTTCCAGAATCTTTTATAAAACAAATACTGTACTTTTACGTCAAAATACAGCATGTAATTTGTGCAAGTCCTTGATTTACTGTTTGCCTTGCTGTTTATGGTTTCCACGATTCGATTCTTAAAAGTTCCATAAAAAAATGTTTGCTTCACAAAGTTCCGCAAAGTATTGTTGTAACAAAGAGTTTGAATCACAATGTTCGTGGAAGGTATCTTGTTTCAAATTGTCTATACACGAATCCAGAAATTGTTGTCAAAGTTCTTTCAGGTAATAAAAGTTTTGCACTTACTTGTTGCTGGCAAGAGATACTGATCAGTCTAACCTTGTCTTCTTTCTCTTTTGCAGGTTGCTTGTAGGAGAGAGGCTGAGGCAAGGAGGAACCGGAAACCGGAAGAAGGAAGAGCCAGCAGCTGCGCCCATTGAAGCCAATGAAAGTCTGTAGAGAGCAGGAGTGCCAGAGCCGAGGGATCTGTCCTCAGGTAAGCGGGAGGTAGACGAGCACAAGCACTGGGCGAGGCTCGAGGGCTGCCTTTTATAGACAGGGCTGGGTGTGGTCCTCACATGCTGCACATGTTCTTGAAAGGTGTGCAGAGCTGGGTGTGGTTTGAAGAGCTGGGTGTGGTCCTCACATGCTGCACATGTTCTTGAAAGGTGTGTAGAGTTTCAGTTATTATGCAAATGAGTTAAATTAACACATGGCCTAGAGAGGAGTGTTTTAAAGAAGCCTTGGTAAAAGCAAGGCCCAATGTGTAAACAAAACAGCACATTAAACAACATACACAGAAGCCTGGGGGGGGAAGGTGAGATAACAAGAAAGGCTTTCAATAGTAAGTTTAAAAGGGAGCTATTACAGAACCCACTAGTGCAGTGAGAGGGGACATGCTCTTTACTGTGCACAAACCCTAACAGATTTGTAATGTGAAGCTCCTGCCTTCCTATTTGTTGCACATTGTGATCTTGGTTCCTGTTCATTACTCCTCTCTTTAATATTAGCATTCTGCCAGGGCCTATGCCCCACCTGCATGTCACATTTATTGTGGTCAGTTTGGGGACATGTCAGCATCACATCCTCTAGGTGTTGGTTCTGGCCAAACTGCGAATTGCTACCTTCTCGTCCTACTCAACCCCCCATCTACTTCCATTCTCATGGTGAGGCCGTGCACTGGCTGTGGTGTTCTGATGGCACTTCACAATCTCAGACAGACAGACAGTCTCAGATATTTCATATCCAGCTATATGTTGCTGAGACCTATCATATACTATGTATAGCATTGGTGTGGCACAATACAGATGTCAGCCATGGTAGTGTGTAATGTTGATGTTGGGGAATGTGTGCTACATTCGATTGCACAGATGGTCCTAGCAGTGTTCCATTTTCTCTTCTGACTGTGAGGGTGAATTTCACTATCTGGTGACATATGTCCTCCCCCTTAATGCTGTTGTCTGAGCAGTATGACATTTGGGATGTTGCATGGTGTCATTGGAGCTATTGTGACCCAGGCACGGGGAGGACCATGACATATGCAGCATGGGTTGTCTCCTGGTAGTCTGCGCTGTCCTGTCCTTGAATCCCTGTGATGATCTCCTCAGGGATGAATGCTGCCACCATCTCCTCCATGTGGTACAGAGCCTCCGGCTGTGCTGAACTCCCACCTCCAGTCTGCAGTGCTGCCTTCCTGTTCCTGGCCATCTTTTGCTTTGTCCTGCGCTTGCAGTCATGCCGGCGTTTCTTGCACTCGATGACTGTTCTCCATACTTCTGCCACACTGTTTATCGTGTCAACAATTTGTTGCCATATTTCCTCTCTCCTACTGATTGGCAACTTTGAGGTGACAAAAAGTTGCTGCTGGTGTTCCGTCACCTCTTTCACCAGGATTTCCTGCTTCTCTGAACTGAAGCAGCACTTTATTTTCTTCTTCTCCCTCTCCTGGGTCTTGAGTGGGTCCTCCTGTCTGGTTCCTGGTCTGTTGTCATCTTCCTGGGGTCTGTCCAAGCTTCTGGGATCCATTTTGGCTCTCCTTAGGACATTTTGAAGTGTTTGCGCTGCTTTTTGATGCTATTGCATCAAAAAATGGCATGTATCCGGTTTGCAACGTCGTAAAACGACTCAACATCGTTTTTCTTTACAACATGACGTATTGGTTTGAGTCATAAAAAAGGACTCACACCAGTGGTTAGCGCCACCGTTCGTCAAAGTATTAATTTGATGCCCGAGCAGTGCAAAGAAATCGCGTTAGCCGGCGGTAACATTTTTGACACAAAACTGCGTCGGCGCAGTTTTACGTCAAAAAGTATAAATATGGCCCAATTGTATTTTGTAAGTTTGCACCGCTTTTGCATCACAAACTGGCACAAATGCGGCGCTAAAGAAGTATAAATATGGGCCTATATGCTTACAGTAAAGAATTAACAAGGACCTGCCACAAAAGCAATAATACTTACAGAGACAAGTAACATAAAAGAAAGGTGGCTATTGTGATACATTGACACTTAAGTTTAGAAACTGCTACTAAAACATAGCTCTGGTCATACAATCTTGAAAATAAGCAATACTCTGAACACAGGAGAAAAAAAACACAGCTCAAACTTCTTCACTAATAATCCTAAGAGAAAATAACCTACCCATGCAGCATTGAGGCACCATTACACCTGTTTGAAAAGGACAAGTACTCAGATGTTCAGAGTGAACCATAGGCAGTCATCCAAAAAGCAATAGTATCATACATTAAACAACAACAGTACTTCTTGGTCAAGACGTAAGAATATTAACAGAAATATAAATGTTTATATTTAAAGATCACTCACTCCCATGTACACGCCGTGGTTCAGTAGTTCTTTGAATGGAGTATGCCACGTACTATCTTGTCCTTACTATTGATGGACACTTGCATAGGGTTTGCAATATGCAAAGCCTTGGTGTAAGTTCACATACCATCTTCAGTTGTGTAAATGAGTATTTGTCTCAAGTTGAGGGTTAGCATCAGCAGTTCAATAGCAAGTTAGTAACAGTGAAGCATATTTTGCCCCACAAGGTTGACAGAAAGTAGTATATTTGGAACCCTTAAAGGTTTTATCAAATTAGTCCTAAATAATAAATCCCCTGGTTACAGTATGGATCAGTATAATCCAAAGTAAGTTAGAATATGAAAATATAAAGTCATTTCAACATTATTGTAGGCAAATCATAAAAGGTTTGGGGGCACATTTAAGAGCCCCTAGAACCACTGCAGTGTCACTTTTCCTGGCGTTACACCTCCTTGTAAATATAAGCCCCTCCGATGCAGTTTTTTCATCAGATGGGCGAGCAATGGTTGTTGCGGTGGAATGCCCACCGCAACACCCATTCCTTTGATGCTGTCTCAGATTTATGAGTTGCTGTAAACCTGAGGCTGCGCCAAAAACTAACGAGGAATGCTTTTATTCCTCGTGGTTTTTTGCTTTTTCTATGTGCACCACACATTGAAGAAGCAAAATGCCATGGACAATTGTTTACATGCAGGAAGGGACATCTTCCTGCACATAAACAATCAATCCCCTCAATGCAGACACCCTTGCACTATGGTGCAAGGATGCCTGCGTTGGCGCTAAGCAGCTTAGTTCAGCGCCAGCACAGGGGAAAATGCATGGGTGCACTGTATTCCTCTAAATACGGTGCACCTCTGCATTTCTAAAGTGGCACAGCGCGCCGCTGCTATTTATGATGCAGCACCGTGCAGCTCCACTTTAACATAAATATGTGTCATGATTTCCCTGATGAGAAACTCCCTAATGCCAAGCTAAGGCTTCAAGTGAGGTCAGCTTATGCTGCAGGCGCCATCAATGAAGCCTTTAAGGCAGAACCAGCTGAAGGTTCAATCAGGCAAAGAATAGATTTTCTCAAGAGTTTAACCCTATGAGCAACAATGAAATAAGCATAGAGTCTCAAGAAAGACAGAAGAACATCTGTATTCAGGGGTACACAGGATCAATCTGGATTCGTCTAACTCTGCAAAGCATAGATAAACTTACAGGAGCATATTTATGACTTTGGCGCAGGGCAGCACAGCAAGTCACTTTAAAAAAGGTCAGGGATAAGCAATACAGCACATTCCTGTTGTTTCCCACTGCGTTTGGCAGCCTAGCACCAACACAGTCACCCTTGAACCATGATGCAGGATTTTGTTGTGCAGGACAGGACACCTTCTTGCACATAAACAGTCCTGCCAGGCTTTTCCCTCTTTCTATGTGTGCAGCAGAAAGAGGACAAAATGAGGATAAATAAAGATATTTCTCCTCATTGCACCTCCCCTGTGGAGGAGTAAAGTTTTGGATCATCCCCAGGTTTACAAGGTCTTGTAAATCTGGGGGTGCAACAAAATCCATGGATGTTGTGGAGTGGCGAAAACAACAACAATGCCCATGGAATGTCTCCCTAGTGCAGAGTAAAGCAACGCAGAGATTTATGACACTATTCAAAGCCACGCATAGTGGCCTCATACATATGATTTCAAGGTCCGCTCCGTTGTTGCATCTCAGAAAGTGATGCAATGGCAGAGCAAGGGTCTCATAATAATGTCCATGATTTCTGAAGAAAAATACAACTACCTACGGTTCAACTGAGGCAGAAACCAGTCAAAATCATCTGATGAGAAGCTGTCTGCCTTCCCCTTCTCTCACATCACACAAAGGGAGCTCACAGCTGCACGGCCTTTGGAAAATATCTTGAACTGGATAAAAAATTGTGATCAGTTTATCGTGGACACGAGTTCACAAAAACAATTACAATGTTACAGTGAAACTAACAACAATAGCATTCATGCAGGTTAAACAACATAAACAGTTATCAGTCAATCTATTGCAGTTAGCTCGGCTCCTGAAATGAGAATAAAAAATTAGATAACACATGACCAAAATACAGATTTGATTATAGCATTTGTTTTCATACTGAGGCCTCTATTAACTATCCAGTAATGAAATAACCAGGGGTCTTCTCATGGTGTGCTTTGCTGGCTCACCTATCATGATCAAGTGTACTGGCTCAATGCAGAGCCCTGCATCTCTTTTTATTTGCATCTGACAAATCTAAAGTTCATACATAATACTTGCCATTTCTCCACGTTAAAGCATGAACTTTAAACCAAACCAGTGAAAAAATCTGAGCAAACGTTGTCACTGTTTCAAACTTGTTCTGTTTAAAGATCATGCATTTATGCTAAGAAATTGTAAGTTATATGTATGAATGTTAAATGCATCAGGTGCTAAAGAAAATGGGCTCTTGGCTCTGAACTGGACCAGAGCAGCTCAGCATGATAGGCCCAAATCTCCTGTTTGACACCATTCCTACGATACAGCAGAAATGAGGCACCACCAAACAAGATATTATTTACCCAATTTACCTGAAAATCAGAATCTGTATTGACTCAAGCAGATTACCTGCTGCAGACACATAGCAGTTGAGGTGACTTGTTAAGCCAGTGCCCAATAAAACCGGATATTTATTTTGAATAACAATAATACCCATCCATCAGAGCACGGAGCCATATAGTCCACTGATCCTTGCACTCTTGATCTGACAGTAAATCACAGTTTATAGAAAACAGTACCAATTCTATTATTATGATGCTTAGTGTAGTGATAATCTGGAATAAACAGGAAGCTGATAGCCCTATCAAGAAGGCAATGAAACTTGGATGGTTGACAGGTCATTGTTCTCCTCATTAACATTTGCAAATGTTGTACCACTGCTTTTCCACTATCTATAATAAAAAATACCTATCAGAGAAAAGCCAGTTCAGGAAAGATAGGTCAGCAAAGAATACCCTGATGCCTTCCAGATGGGAAAGTAAGAGATTAAATCCATTTGGTCCACCAAGCCTATTATAGTTATGTAAGGTAATTTAGGAGATATATATATAAAGATTGACTAATACCAAGGAATGGACCTCTAGGTGCTTATGTCAGATAACTAGCATCTGAGCCAAACCTTTCTATAAGAAATTGTTTATTTAGTTGTGTAGGAAGTGAGGCCTGTGCAAGCAATAGATCCACAATTGTCTCCTTTATGGGAACCAAGCACCCCATTGTATGACTTGACTCCATCCATAAAAATATTTCTCCTCAATACACTTCTTCTGGGGAGGTGTAAGGTTTTAGTGCTGCCCCAGGTGTACGTACTGAGGCAACATCAAAACCCATGGATGTGGCTTGGGAGAAACCAACGCAATGCCCATGGAATGACTGCTGGTGCAGAGCAAGAAACATAGTGACTAGTGCAGCCTTGCCTTACTCCATATCTATCAAGCCATGAAAAGCCACTGAAAATGGTGTTGCTTAGTCTCATAGATATGGTTGAGAAGCTTGCACCACCAGAGCATCAAACAAGTGATGCCCCAGCAGTGAAAGTCTCTCATAAATATGCAGCCTGGTATTCATCTACAAGTATATATATATTAGGTAGATGAAATGACCCTTGATGACCTTCTGAAATCACATTTGACACCTACTGGGACCAGACCCACAATGTCACAGTACCCACCCGCCTACCTATACCACGTGCAACATTACACTATAGGTGGGGTTCGCTTTTAATAAAACAGGCCTGTTGGTTTTGTCAAGGGGCACCACATCAATATGGATAGCAAGCCTATGTACTTTGTCAGGGGGTCACCACATCAAAATATTGGACAAGCTTATTGGCTTTTTGAAGGAGTTACCATATTCAAATATAGAGCAAGCTTTGTAACGGGGTACCACATTATAAGACGAATAATCACATGTTGAAAATTCACCATCATATCACTGAAATCTGTAACAATGTTTAGATGCAAATATTATTGTCAATAAAACATTGCAATATTTATCAAATTCAACAGCAACGTGTTTTGAATAAAGCATTAAAAATCAACAAATCATGTGTCTGAATCTTCCTTTTTTACCTTTAGGCTATATAACAATGCAGCCAAAGAACCACCCTCTAGAGACTCCTTTCCTCTAAAGGTGTAAAGCAAATGTTTGAGCTCCAAAAATGCTTGAAAATAAAACAAATATGCCCATATTTATACTTTTTGACGCAAAACTGTGTTTGCGCTGTTTTGCATCAAAAAGTATAGTATTAACTCGCACCATTCCAGGACGCCAGCTGGGAGCCAAATTTATAGAATGGCGCAATCCGGTGCAAAGAGTAGGCTAGCGTACAAAACAATTATGTTAGCTGGGCGGGGGTGGCGGTATGGGAGAAGGGGGTTTTGCACCAAAAAAGGAAGTTAGGCTGGTTAGAGCCAAAAAAAACATGCCTCTAACCAGCCCAGCGTCATTTTCTGATGCCAAACTATCCATACCACATGAATCTTGTCTTAGAAAAGACAGGAGTCATGCCCACCGCACAATGGCCAGCACAGGGGACAAGGGTCCCCTGGGCATTGCCATTTCACCCTGTGCCATGCAGATAATCCCAAGATGGGCCCCGATGGCACTTTAATTAAAAAAATATATACTTACCTATACTTACCCTACTTACCTGGGACGGGGTCACCCATCCTCCCATGTCCCTCTGGTGTGGGTGGGGGTGTTTCTGGGGCTTGAGGAAGGCACCTGTGGACCCATACCATAGTGTTCAACCATGGAAATGAATCCACAGGTCCCATAACTCCTGGCCTTACCCAGACGTTAAATAATGGTGCAAAGCAAGCTTTGCACCATTATTTCGCCCCTCCTCCCATCTGTGCATCATTTTAGCACAGGGGATACATATGGGGCGATTGAGTAAGCACCATTTTTTAGATGGGAACACCCACCTTGCATCTTATTGACGCAAGGTAGGTTGACGCATTTAAAAATTGGTGTAAACTCCAATATTTTGAAGTTAGACAGGTCTAGCATCAAAATATAAATGTGGAGTTAGTTTTGCAATGACTTTGCGTAAAAAAATTGACGCAAATTAGACATTACTCCTTGGGAGGCTGCTGCACTTCATTCAGCCTCCACAATGCTTTTAAGAGTACTTAGGTAGTGCCACTGCCCCTCCATGAGCAACACAAGGAAAAAAAAAGGTAAACCCAAGCCCTTTCAGGGCATTTTGGGGCACTCCATCCTAAAAAGCAGTGACTGTTTATAATAACAGGTTCTGCCACTGTACGGCTTTAACGTGCACGTGCTTTGGGAGTTCACTCCATTATGCCCTACTAGCTCCCCACTACCCCACTCCTGAAGAACCTGGCACTTTCTTTGTTGCTTCCCTGCTTGAGCACCCTGTATCTTGCTCAAGCTCCTGTATAAGAGACCAAGGGGCATATTTATACTCTGTTTGCGCCGAATGTGCGTCAAAATTGTTGACGCACAATCGCCGCAAACCCTGCCCCATATTTATACTTTGACGTCCGACCCCACGGGTGTCAAAGTTCCACCATGTGTGTCATTTTTTGGAAGGGGGAACCAGCCTTGCGTTAATTATATGCAAGGTAGGCTTTCCCTTCCAAAAAATGACTTTAAGGCCTGTGCCCCATATTTATACTCTGACGTCATTTTGACACACAGGAGGGGGCAGGCCTTAAAAAACGGCCCCCAGCCTGATGGGCGCCGTTTTTTAACGCCTGGGTCAGGGCAGGCGTTAAGGGACCTGTGGGCTCAGAAGGAGCCCAGAGGTGTCCTCCCATGCCCCCAGGGACACCCCCTGCCACACTTGCCCACCCCAGGAGGACACCCAAGGATGGAGGGACCCATCCCAGGGAAGTTGAGGTAAGTTGGGGTAAGTATTTTTTTTCTTTTTTTTTTTGTGGCATAGGGGGGCCTGATTTGGGCCCCCCTACATGCCACTATGCCCAATGACCATGCCCAGGGGACATAAGTCCCCTGGGCATGGCCATTGGGCAAGGGGGCATGACTCCTGTCTTTGCCTCAGACCTGACTTGCCCCATTTTTTGACACCCAACCTCCATTTTCCCCTACGCCGGCGCTGCCTGATGTGAGTCATTTTTTTTTTACGCACACCAGTCCGCAGCGCCGGCTAATGTCATTCAATAAATAAGGCGCCCGCATGGCGCTTTGGAATGGCGTTAGCCGGCGGTAAAATTTTTGACGCACAACTGCGTTGGCGCAGCTGTGCGTCTAAAAGTATAAATATGGGCCCATGTGTGGCCATGTCTCTTTGACTTTGTTCTGGGTCTATCGCACTAAGAGGGTTCGCAGATGCTTAGAGACCACAGCAATACATCTATCACAATAAGGACCCTTTGGGTCTATAAATTAGACTGTTATAGATAAAGACCCAAGCATAGTTGGATATGCCTTTAAAAGCATGATTTCCCTCACCCACCATTGGTGGCATGCTTCATCATTGAGAATCTCCTCATACCATGAATTCTGTCATTGTACATGCTACAAACCCCCTCTTTGAGATGGAGGAACTCAGGAATGTTTTTGTCAAAGGGATAAATCACAATGATAAGTCTGAAGTGGTGGGAACAGTAGAGCAAAAAAGTGAAGATGAAATTTAAAACTAGCTACAGGGTACACAATTCCCTTCATTCATGTGCCCCTGGGCCATGATTAAAATCAAAGCACTGTGGAAAAAACCTATACCGCTGTTAGTGCCTGTAGAAGTTCAACATGTTTCAGCCTAATGAACCTCTATTGAAGTGTCACAGCTTTCTTCAGGACCTAGTCAAAAGTGCTTCTGCTTAATGTGTAAGTGCAAATGTATCAAAAGGAATAAAGTATACAAAACTATCCAGTGCTACTATGGATTTTCATAAGATGAAGGATTCACTGGTGGTACCTGAAAAAATACATACATGGGGATGTCATTGAAATCAAAGTTAAGTCTTACATTATAAACAGCAGTACTAATTCTTTGTCCTAGAATTATGCAGTCCTAAGGCCTGAGATATTCTTCCATGCTGAAACCAAGGCCCAGATTTACAAGAATCTGGGGGTATCAGTACTGATGCCCCATATTTCTTGTGCCCTCCCCTCACTACAAGACAACATAAGTGTGCCACATTTACAATACAACGCACGTTGGACCAATAGCGTCAACATTTTGGATGCTATTGTGGTGCTTTGCTGCACTAGCATCAAACATTTTGACACTACTGCAGCTAAGTGCAAGAAGGCCTGTTGACTCCAATGGGTGCATCCTTTTAACTCCTGCTTTGAGCAGGCATTAAAAATAATGGAATGCAATCTTGTAGCTTTCATTACGTGATTTTTTCTGGCCTCCTAATGCCGGAACACCTCCCTTGCACACATTATGCCTGGTGCAGGCATAATGTCCTGCAAGGGGTTGAGAAGTGAAATAATGCATGCATTGAGCCACTTTATAAATATGGTGCAGCGATTTTTGCCTTGATGAGCCACATTAGCTAGTTAATGTGGTGCACTAGGGCCTTGTAAATCTGGCCCCAAGTACTCTAAACATAGCGTCTGAATTTGAGAACTGGTACAATATCAATTTCCTGTATGGGGGCTTACCTACTGACATTGTTCTGGGTCCCCATGTACTACTTTTAAATATCATGCACCATGCTTTTATGGGCAATAAGGCCTAGTTATGATTGATTTATTATTATTTAAAAGGAATGTCTGAGCCTGTGAAAAAAAAAGTTATTTTAACAGGTCACATTTGCAGTTTAAACTTGCCACAGGCAGGACACTTTTATGCAGCTATCAGGCTGTGCATGACTATAGTCTCTCATCTGAAGCATGCACCTGTTTGCAGTCACTTGTGCACACAGTTTCATACGTAACCAGCCCAATGTCTCATAACCCCGCTGCACTGCAAAGTTCAATTATTAAGCAATTACTGTGAGTGAGACACAGGTCGTGAGATTCATCCTCAGTAAAGATCGAAAAACCAGGTGATCAAAAAGCTAAAAATCCTGGCGTACCAAAATGGTGGAACCTATTTGCAACACTTATAAGTGAAAGCCAAGTTTTCAAATCTTTTAGGAATCTAGGTCTGTTGAGGATAGTTCTCAGTTTCTGTGACGGTTGTTTCTACAGTTTGTCTCCTAGACTGCAGAAGAGCAGCCTCTTCTCTGATTTAAACAATATTAAGGGAAAAAAAGATAGCCAAAATTAGAAGATCTAAAAGTTCTTGGGAGGATTAAGTAAAGATTAAACTTTAAAGGCAGTGTGGACTGATTTGTAAAATATGTTATGATCAAGATTATGTTTAGAATTTTACTCTCCATACGATTGGTAACCAATGAAGGTCCTTGAGTTAGGGTTAAAAGGAGAATGTCTTAAGAGGATTATGAAGCAGCCTGGCAGCCACATTTTGATCTTGCTGCAATTTTTTAATATGATTGAGAGGAAGACTAAAATAAAAAGAAGTAGAATAATGCAGTCTTGAAATAATGTGTGTGCACCACAACTTTTCTAGCAGAACAAGGACTTAATTACTTTTCTGAATGCATTTATTTTTGTAAAGCAAGGTGTAGCAGCTGATATAATTTGCTGCTTGAATCAGAGTCAGCTGCAGAGTTCTCTAAAGCATGAATACCATCACGCTGGTGCCCTAATGTATGTATCACATGAACTAATAGAAGCATACCTTTTAAGATGGTAACCTATCCCCAGAGCCGTTTTTTTATTGGTTTCCGTTTTGAATCTTTGCATCTGTTCATTCTCTAATTTTGTAAATCTACATTATATACCTGCATGCAAAAAGAAAAGTTAGACATGTTGGTGTGAAAACTCATGGCTCATTCATCTGAAGTGTGCCCATCAATTAATGTATCTCTGCAAAATGTGTGATGCTGTCACCCAAAGTCTGAGGGTGTGTATTGTGGCTCAAATTTATCACCTTTAATTATTTCCTTCACTGCTACACAGGCTGATAAGTATTTCTGTACTCTTCCAACAGCTGGTTGCTCAGAACCATATGTGTAGATCAAGCACTCATAGCTCTCGAAGCATAATGTTTCTGGAGTCATACAAAGTTTTTGCTTATATTAGAGAAATTATTTTGTTCTAAGTGTAGAAACATATTGAAACAGTACATGTGATTAATTGTAATGACAATGCCTATTAAATTCACCTCGGGTGGAGTGGTAAAGCACTTGGAATGCTGGTTTTGGTGGACACACCAAGGGGAGGTATTTGAAAAATAGCAATAAGTTGTTTTCATTACACCAAAGACACTCTTTTAAAATAGCTGTTTTACAGCTGCAAGACTTTTCTCGGTGGATGCAAAACATGATTCTGCATTTGAGTATACATGTGATTTGTGTGCTGTGGGAACTGAAGTCTCTCTTTGTAGTTACATAGGTGTAGTCTCGGGTGCTAGGTACAATTCTCAAAACTAGATTAGTCTTGTTTTCACAAGTTCATAAATATTATGATTCTAGTAAGTCTGCCTAGAGAGCACACATAATATGTGTGTGCACTTCCATCCAATGTTTTGGAGAGAACATGGGAGTTGTTAAGTTGTAGAAAGGCTTAACATACTCAGCATAATGTGGTAAGTATGTGAGTCTAAAGTTAAAGAAATACAGCAGTGTTTCCCACATTCTGAGTGCATTTGAGGGTTGCAAAGTTGAGCATTTCTAAAGGAAATCTGGCACTGGTTATTTTCCCTCACTTAAGAGCTTATAACCTAGGAAGGCTACATTCAGGTAGGCCAATTTAGATTTTTCAAAGTTTATTTTCTAAGTGTGTAAGGCTAATATGGTCACAATCTGGTGTACTCTAGTTGTGTTTGTGTCTAAATCATCGTCTGCAATGTAAACATCATGAAAAGGAAAGTAGCCATTGTTAAACTGCAAGTCACTATTATGCCATGGTATTGTAATTATTGTGCAATTGCTTTTATGTCACACTTAACTTCTGGTTTTGTTAGATACATAGCCTGGATCTGAGGCTCACTAAAGGGAATGACATTAGGGAGGGAGTTTTTATCCCACGTCGCTTGGTTAGCACTGGAGAGAGTTTTAAAGCCCACTCTCTGATATAATTTCCCTGATTGTCGTAGGTACCGTAGAGGAAAAGGCCACTCTAATCACCTGCTCTCCCTGCGGTGTTTCTGTTTCCCTAATAAAGGCTGAAGGCCAGTACTCCTCTGCTAAGATTATGTGATGATATAAGATGTATGTGACCAGAAGATTGCTTTTCTTTCCTATTTATAAATTGTAAACCCTATCTGGGGGACTTACATGCCTTACCCCTCCCTTTGGAAATAGGTGTTACAAGCTTGGGAGGTGTAGCCTCCCCAAGCCACTGAAAAATGCTTTGAAGGGCACATTTGGTGCCCTCCCTGCATAACCCAGTCTACACCGGTTCAGGGACCCCCTGTCCCTGCTCTGGAGCGAAATTGAACAGAGGAAAGGGGAATGACCACTCCCCTGTCCATCACCACCCCAGGGGTGGTGCTCAGAGCTCCTCCAGAGGGTCCTTGGATTTTGCCATCTTGGATTCCAGGTTGGCAGGGAACCCTGGGAGCATCTGGGTGGCCAGTGGCAGCAAGTGACATCAGAGCCCCCTTCTGATAGGTAGTCACTCATCTAGGTGACCAGGCTCCTTTTCAGAGCTATTTAGGGTCTCTCTTTTGGGTGGTTCCTCAGATTCAGATTGCAAGACTCCAGCAGGAATCCTCTGCACCCTCCACTTTGACTTCTGACCGAAGAACCTGCATCTGGACTCGTCAGGACCCTACAAGCTGTAACAAAGAAGCAAGTCGCCTTCTGCAACATTGTATCTCTGGCTCCTTCCAGCAACTGCAACATTTCCCCGATCATGCATCCTCTGAGGACAGCCCATCTTCAGCTTGCATCAGATGAAAGAAGGAATCTCCCTTGGAGTGAAGGAGTCAATCCCCTACCTCTGCAGGCACCAACTGCAATGACAATCAGCTCTGTGGATCCCCTCTCCTGATGAGTTGCATGGATCCCACATCACAGGTGGTAGACTGAAGTGATTCTGACAGTCCTCTCTTCTAGCTGTCCAACTTGGGTGGAGGTAAGCCTTTGCCTGCCTACACAGGACAGTACCCCATGCACCGCATACTTTGCAGCTGCCACGGTTTGTTGGCATCTTTTCCACAAGAGCTTTAGCCACCTTGATGCTATAGGCCCCAACACTCCTTCCTGTGATACACACCTCCTTGAGTCATTCTCCTGCAGCGTGGGAGCCTTTTTTGTAGTGCTGCATGGGTCCTCCTGGGTAGAGTCCACCTGGTCCCCGGCAGCTCCACTTTCCGCTAATCGCAAGTTTTGCCTGCTTGTTGGTGGAACTCAAAGACACAAACCAGACTGCAATCCTCCATCCAGAGTAGGACAACACCTGCATCCTCCAGGAACCTTACTTCATCTTCTTGGGTGTAGAGCTGCCACTTCTTCTTCACCGGTGGTTCACTTAATGCATCTTCATCCTGGTGGGTAGGGGTTCCTGCCCTTCCTGGACTCTGCTTTACTTCTTGGACTTGGTTCCCTTCTTCCACAGGTCTTCTTGTCCTGGAATCCACTGTTTGTGTCTTGCAGTCTCTCCATGGTTTTGCAATATTCTTCTTTACTTCTCTGCGTATGTTCTGGGATACTTAATGTGATTTACTCCTGTTTTCCTGGTTGCTGGGGTTGGTTGTGATACTTACCTTTGGGCTTTCCTACTACTCCCAGCTCCCCCCTACACACCACACTTACCTATGTGTGGGACCTACTTTCGCATTCCATTTGTTTAGTACATGATTTTTTTCTCCCCCAGGCCTATTTCCACCAATTGCACTGTTTTCTAACAGTTTTTATACCTATTTCTGAAAACTAGTGTACTTAGTGTATATAACTTGTGTATTACTTACCTCCTAAGGGAGTATAGCCTCTATGGTATTTTGGGTATTTGTGTCACAAAAATAAAGTACCTTTATTTTTGTAACACTGAGCGTTTTCTTTCATATGGGTAAGTACTAAGTGTGAATAGAGTGGTGTTGCATGAGCTTTGCATGTCTCCTAGATAAGCCTTGGCTGCTCATCCACAGCTATCTCTAGAGAGGCTGGCTTCTAGACACTGACTACACTACACTAATAAGGGATACCTGGACCTGGTATAAGGTGTAAGTACCATAGGTACCCACCACAAACCAGGCCAGCCTCCTACAGTACTGCAGCTGGTCTGTAAGCATGGAAACGTGCTGTGTCTGCATCAAACTGCACCACTGAGTAAAATGTTTCAAATGCATATGGTGAATGTGCAGCTATTACAAAGGTAACTTACCCTCCCGCATTGGGAACTCTATTTGCCTGGAGGTGCTGTGTATTTGTCTCTATGTAAGTAATTCCTATTGCAACTGTAGCAGGAAACAAGACAACATGTTGAGAGAACAGATTCAATCAACTAGATCCTCGAACCAGAAAACCACAGATGGGGATTTGTACCCTTTCAGGTTTCAAGAGTAAAGCTTGAATAACTTATAGAAGGAATATGGGTTCCCTAATTTCTCTGAAGGAGGTTTTAACCATGATTACAGCAATGTCTTAATATGTTTGCAATGATGGTTCAATTGAATGTGCACATTCTAGACTACTCAGGTCTCCCCTAAAAATGCAGAAGCCAATGTTGGAGCACCTCTTTATGTGTCTGTCAGGGAGACCAGATCCTTGGGTCTGCGCACGTTCCCAACATGTCCACCACTAGACAGCTCCTAGACTCTGATAGAATAATCACAGAGACTGAGAGAGTCCAAGCGGGGGAAAAAGGGGATTAAGATGGGAACAGCTGGAAAGGAAACCTGTAGGAAACAAAAAGGTTAAAACACACACAATATCAAGATTATATCACATTTATTTTTAATAGACTATGATTCTAAGCATTGTCATACTGTAACCATGGATAACTTAAGCATTGACTGAATAACTAGACCTCAAGACGTCTGGTTACCAGGGAAGGAATCCAGAATAATTAATACAACTTCTCAATGAATCTCTTAATGAAAAGTTACACATTGACTAGGAACATAAGAGCTCTCTAGAATTATGTTTTTAAAAACCAAACATGGTCTTTTTGCATGAGGACAAGAAAACAATCTGAACGTGTTTCTGGAAAACAATAGGAGTTGTATTAGGGGACTTACTATGCACATATAATGTAACATCTAGAATTTTAACTCTTAGTTTTAAATGCAGAAACATGAATTGCGCACATTGTTGATTTCAACAAGAATATGCTAATGCCATGATCGCGCACACTGCAAGCGATCTGAAACATCAAGTTTTTAATTGCGGGAATGAATCGCGCATCTTGCCGATTCGAATACCACCTTGTAAATGTCAAGAAATGGTTGCGCACAATGAGTATCAAGAGTTAAACACAAGGAATGAATTGTGCGTCTTGCCGATTCGAATGTCACCATATAAATGCCATGAAATGGTTGCACACAATGAGTATCAAGAGTTAAACACAAGGAATGAATCGCACATCTTGACAATTCAAATTTCACCATGTAAATGCCATTAAATGGTTGAGCACAATGAGTATCAAGAGTTAAACTCGAGAAATTAATCACGCGTCTTGCTGATTCGAATGCCACCGTGTAACTGCCATGAAATGGTAGCGCACAATGAATATCAAGAGTTAAACACAAGAAATGAATCGCGCATCTTGCCGATTCAAATGCCACCATGTAACTGACAAGAAATGGTAGCTCACAATGAATATCAAGAGTTAAACACAAGAAATTAATCACGCGTCTTGCCGATTCAAATGCCACCATGTAACTGCCAAGAAATGGTAGCACACAATGAATATCAAGAGTTAAACACCAGAAATGAATCGCATGTCTTGCCAATTCGAATGCCACCATGTAACTGCTAAGAAATGGTAGCGCACAATGAATATCAAGAGTTAAACATGAGAAATGAATTGCGCGTCTTGCCGATTCGAATGCCACCATGTAACTGCCAAGAAATGGTAGCGCACAATGAATATCAAAAGTTAATCACGAGAAACGCATCTTGCGGATTCAAATGCCACCATGTAACTGCCAAGAAATGGTAGCGCACAATGAATATCAAGAGTTAAACACGAGAAATTAATTGCACGTCTTGCAGATTTAAATGCCACCATGTAAATGTCAGAAAAAAACAAGAGCACATTCACACGCACAAGGTAAATTCTCTCAACATGAAAATTAGGCACAAGAACTCGAATGCCTTTGAAAACGGGATCGGGGGGCCAGCCCGACCTCCGTCTTACCGCCCTGATGAAGGATCGCCAATACAATGAAGGGCAAGGCCTGTAAGATCAAAGTAGGCCTCAGGGACAGGAGCTCAGGAAGTTTCTGCTGCTCTGCACCGGGACCTCTGAATAGTGAGCACGTGGAGCTGGGCTGGCTCCCTTATATAGAGTCTGGCCCAGCCCACAAACCACCCCCAGTCATGCTGCAGAGAAAGCTTCTAGAAGGCCCTGGAAAGGGACCACACCCTAACACACTCTGAAAGCCTGCAGCAATACATTGCAAATGAACAGTATTTATAAGCATCTTGAATATAAGTCTTCAGGATTAATCTCTGCAATGCAAAAGGTTAAACAACAGCATATCAGCATAATGCATGAATTACGTTATCTCATAAGTGCTGGGTTTTTGAATTCCAGTCGCCCGTAGAGCGCGCATTGCCCTGATGTTGACAGTATCTTAGGGATGTACTCTAAGTCTACAGGTTTAGATTTCCTAACTCTAGAATATAACAACTTAGTTCAATATGCTATACATGAGGAAGGCAAATATGGTTTACTGTAGAACTGCACTTTGGCCCGTCTCACATGGGGAGATGCTTTCTGGTCCCTTTGTTTGCCCGGATGCAGTGGCGAATGGGAAACCCATTTTTGTGCTTAGATTGTCATGCTCAACCACCTGTAATAATAATACTTGCACAATGAATGTCGAAAAACATTGATTGTTGCAATCTGCTACTTAGAACATGCAATGTGACTACAAGACAGAAACAGCATATTGCTGTGTTCTGAGTTTCTATGAATGTAGAAACAAACATATTTCTACCATGTTTCTCAGAAATATGCCTCCTTAATCTTAGATCCTATTTTTAACACTAATCTGAGAGTATAAACTAAAGTCACGTTGCCCATTTAGAGCATTTGGATTATCGCATTACATATAGTGTGCCTCTGTGTTATTAGAATCTGAACCACAATAGCAGGAGGAGTAGGAGGGATCTCGGTGGGAATGCCTCTCTTTTCAGAATGGCCAAATCTCAGTGCTTACACAACAAACTGTCCACTGCGTAATATAGCTGATTGTGGGTGATAAGTAAAGTAGAAACATGGTTGAAAAATTCAGCTGTAACCTATGCTCATAACATACGTCACCGCTTGAGCACATACCATCTCAATATCTTGGTGTATGTACCAGGCGACCTTGAGAATTAGATGTTCAGGGCATATTGGCCAGACTCATGTCTCCTGTTCTACTAATAATCAAGCAAGATGTTGGTGCTGTGCAACCTGAATGTGTCTGTGAAGCACAGTTTGTTTGAGGCTGACAGTGGACTCAATCTGGGTAATGCTAAGTATATTTACAAATGTAGTCTAGCTCGGTAATCTATATCAGGTGTGGTATCATTCAATCAATCAATCAGGCATTTGTAAAGCGCACTACTCACCTGTGAGGGTCTCAAGGTGCTGAGGAGGGGAGGAGGAGAAGGGGTGGGGGAGATGCTGCTACTACTCGAACAGCCAGGTCTTGAAATGTTTCCGGAAGAGAAGGGGGTCTTTGGTCTGACGCAGGTGGGTGGAAATAGTGTTTCACGTTTTGGTGGCGAGGTGAAAATGATCTACCGCCGGTTGTAGTTCTGCAAATGCATGGGACGGTTGCGAATGCAAGGTCAGCAGAGCTGAGATGCCGGGTCGGGGTGTAGAAGGAGAGTCGTTTGTTGAGGTATTCTGGTCAGGTGTTGTGCAGTGCTTTGTGAGCATGGGTGAGGAGTTTGAAGGTGATTCTCTTGTAGACTGGGAGCCAGTGCAGGTTTTTCAGGTGGTCTGTGATGTGGCAGTGACGGGGGATGTTCATGATGAGGTGTGCAGACACATTCTGGATGCGTTACAGCCTCTTCTGGAGTTTGGCCGTGTTTCCTGCTTAGAGGGCATTGCTGTAGTCCAGTTTGCTGCTTACGAGGGCTTGGGTGACTGTTCTTCTGGTTTCGGTGGGTGCCCATTTGTATATCTTCCAGATATGCAGAGGGTGTTGAAGCAGGGGGAGGAGATCATGTTCACTTGCTGGGTCATGGATAGTGAGGGGTCCAAGATGAATCCTAGGTTGCATGCGTGGTCGGTGGGTGTCGGAGCAGTTCCGAGAATGCAGGCCACCAGGAGATAAGGTGCTGAATGCTATAGACAGGTTCAGTGGGACCAGAACAGAAGTGCCTCCATTATCTAAGATGTATTTGATGTGTCTGGGCACTGTAAGAAGGATTGACTGTGCTGTGAGCCACAATGAAGCCAAATTGAGAGGCATTGAGGATATTGTTGTCTTCAAGGAAGAGGGATAGCTCATGAGTTACAAGATTTTCAAGCATTTTAGCTGGGGTAACTAGAAAAGATATATTTTGATAGTAATTCACTACAATTAGATCTGCATTGGTTTTAATTAGGAGTGGTGTGACCAGAGCTATTTTCCAAGATTAAGGATTGATGGATGTTTTAACTGATATGTTAAGTCAAGTGCATAGAATAGGTGTGATCATAGGGGCTCCTAGCTTAGGAATGGCAGGTAGACAAGGGTCACAGGAGAATCCTGATTTTCTGCTGTTAATAAAATACAACATAACCTGAGGGGAGATGGAAGCAACTCATTGAGGGTACAAATAGTAGGAGAGGAGAAATTAGTGGGAAAGGTAGATTGCTGAGTATTTACTGCTATAAAAAGTAGTCATGGCTTCATGTATGATATTGAGTTTATCCTAAAAGAAGGTGAATAGATTATCACAGTGTGATTGAGATTGTCCACTTTCTTGACCAACCACAGAATGGTGCATCAGAGATTACCTGTGATGCATTTTTTGTTGATTCTATCTTCTTTCCACAGAAATTAGCATTAGTATTTGTAATTTCCTTCTGATACAGTTTTCTAGTGACACAGTAATGATATTTTACCTATGTGCTTAAGGAGGAACTCCAACTTCTTCTGAGTCGAAAGTACAGATATTTGATAGATTTTAGCTCCTGGGTGAACCAGGGTTCAGGGATACTGCATGAGGATATTTTTTTTTATTTTTTAATGGAGCCAATTTATCAAGGGCTAAAGTTATCAAGTTCTGGTACAGAGTAATATCTTCCTTCATTATGCCGTGCAGTGCAGGTATATTCACAGGTATGAATTGAGTTCTGATTTGGTAGGGTAAACTAGTTCTTTTTAGTGAATACCAGAAGCGGTTTTAGGTACCCTAAATAACACCACATAGTGGTCAGACCTGACAAGAGAGAGTGGAGTGTCACTGGAAAGAGCCTCTAGATTCAAGAATATTAATTGTTGCACATATTCTGCAATGAGAGTGGCCTTATTTAAGGTTAAGGGTAGCTATATAGTCCAGTAGCTGATTAGCTGCATTATCTGAGTTCTCATTCACAAGATAATTAAAGTCGCCCAAAATAATAAAAGTTGTGAAATTAAATGATGTAGGGTGATAGAATCTCAATAATTCATTTACAGAAAGTAGTAGAGTGACCACAATATCTATATCATAGAGATCAGGATAGAGAAAATGTGTAAGTTAGACTAGGAGTTAAATCAGAACTTCCGCTTTGGCAAAATTATTATTGGCAGTAAAGGCACAAGTAAAATGCTATGTAGACATAATGGAAATACCCCCTTTGTTCTTAAAAGTCGGCTCTGGTGTGCAATTTCTTAGCCTGTGTTGGTGTCTGTTGCAATATCCAGTGCAGATAATCTTTGATCCATGTTTCCAATAGGATGATGGCATCAGGATTAAAATCGATATTAAAATCAAAGATACCGATATTATGCTTGGGTAGCGATCCAGAGTTAATTAAGTTAACCACCAGTAACTCCCCTCATCTGCAACCATCAAATTTGATGACCCATTCATGAAAGCATTGGAATCTTCAATGCAAAAGTTAAATTGCTCCATGATCACAATACACATCCAACCCAACATGAGGTATGCACATCTAAATGCTCCTGGCACAGTTTTGTCATCATCACTTAGGATGCCCTCCCCAAGGACATTTTGAAAATCAAACTGTCAAACCACTATCTAGACCCTATCTCAAGCAACATTAAAATAGACCTCTACACCCACACGCTCCCTTACTGAAAAAATCTGGTTAACCTCTTTTTCAGCCAAGGATCCTTTCCTGATGCCCTCAAAACTCGTCAGGTGACCCCACTACTAAAGAAACCGTCTGCTGGTGTGAATGACCTTAATAATGTCCACCCTATCATGAACCTCCCTTCTCTCACCAAAATCACTAATAATGTGTAGCAGAGCAACTCATCAAACACATCAAGCAGAACAATCTTCTAGATGAATTTCAATCTGGCTTCAGTCATGGATGCTCCACTGAAACAGCTCTGCTATAGATTATCAACAATGCTCTTTGAGTCCTAGACTTGGGCAGCTCTTGTCTCCTGATCCTTCTTGACCTTTCTGCAGCCTTTGATACTGTAAATCATCACACACTTCTTAATTCACTAAAACAAAGTGTCCCTCAAGGCTCTATCCTAGCTTCAACCTTATATAATCTTTAGATTGACCCACTAGGAGCCCTTTTAAAAGAGGCCGAGAACCTTTATCAACTCTATGCTGACACCCAACTCCACCTCAAGGTGTCCTCCGCAAATCTCACTTCTCACCACCACCCTCAACTCCATCCAAGAATGACGTCTCATCACCTAAAACTGAATACCAGTAAAATTTAATTCCTTCTTATCTCATCCTCAAATGCTCCACTCCTTGTTCAATCATGGATGGATAATCTAAACATTCTTAACAGTAAACTTACCAATCTCTATGTGTCATTCAGGATAATTGACTTATCCTCCAGTCTCAAATCAGCACCATGGCCAAGAATGCATGCTTCCAACTGTGCATTCTCTGGGGGATATACTGTTACATTTCTGAGCAGGATCTGAAAACTCTTGTCCAATCTTTGGTACTCTCCATACTGCACTACTGTAATTCTCTCCTCACATGCCTCCCCAAGACCTGTATATCTCCTTTAAAACCAATCCTGTACTTGGCTGCACATTTCATCTACAAGGCCAAAAGAAATGACCATATCACACCTATGCTGCTTACTCTTTGCTGGCTTCATATTGAAGCATGGCCTATATACTGATTGTATCACCCAGAAAGCCATTCACACTTCCACCCCTCGCAAACTAGCAAACATGCTCAAGCTATCACATGGCCCTAGTCCTTCAAAAATGCTGAGAATCTGCTGCTTATACCTCCAACCTTCAAATGGGAAAGACTGATGGTGCTATCTTTCTCAGGTAAAGTGACTAGAATTTGGAATTTGCTACCACCAAACCTTAGCATCACCACCTCTTCTTGGGTCTTTAAAACGGACCATAAAATTCTTCTCTTCTAAGGACACTTTTATGAATAACACTCCTTGCCAATTCTCCCCATCAGGCATATGCCCTCACATTTAATGGTGTGACTGACCATAACTGTTACATGACCCGCTCAAGAGCTAAAACGACCTTTCACTCCAATTCAGTAAATATGTAATATGTACTTACGTAACCCTAATCACTTTAACTATTTTAAAATGTAATTTGCAATGATTATGTAATTTTGAAAAGCGTAACTAAGAATGAGTAACTGTAGTAGCTATACATATTGTCATTTACTACCATGTGACTCTAAATTTCTCATGTAACGTTCATGTGCTCTATTGTAAAACACTGTGACACCTCTGGGTAAAGTTCGGGCTATATGAAAACAAATAAATAAATACATAAATAAATCAAATAAATTAGTTGTTATCACTAGAGAGAATTTTCAAGTTATTGGCAGTAGAAATAAGGTTAAACAATGTTGAGCACAAAGGACAAACAGAATACTTGTGGCCCACTATGTTGATGTTGAGAGGTTTACACTTACTCAATGGGAGGGGGTGGATGTAGCAGCTTGTCTCTTGAAGGCAAAGGAGTAGATTTAAGAAAATTAGTGCTCCATCCAATGCAGTGCCACTTTTCTTGCGCCTCTTAGCGCCCCACTAATGGCACCTTGTGTACTCCGTAGTTAACATATGGCGCACCATGGCAGTAGTTAGGGAACTAGCGTTAAAACATTTTAATGCTAGTTTGGTGCTTTGCAGGATTAGCGTAAAAAAAATGGACACTAATCCTGCAAAGCACATTAAGGCTCATTATAAATAATGGTGTGCCTCCTTTTAATGCCTGCTCTGTGCAGGTGTTAAAAATGCCACAAAAAATGGTGCAAAGAAATCTTTTTGATTTCTTTGCACCGGTTTTTCAGCCCCCCTAAAGGGGGAACACCCCACTTACATAAATTATGCCTGGTGCAGGTATAATGTAGAGCAAGGGGTCACAAAGTGGCACAATGCATGCATGGACTTTGTAAATATGGGGCACAGTTTTTGGCCTCGTTGCGCCACATTAGTGTCAAAAAATGAAGTTACTGTGGCGCAAGGAGGTTCTAGACCCTCCCAAATCTGGGCCAAAATATCTGCCAGGGTGATGGTGCTGGGTGTAGTCCAGGCATGGATGGGCCCAGACCGACTTGCCTTTGACATGTCACAGCAACCTGCCATTGGCATGCCACAACAGTCTACTTTGCACATCCGCTGCACAAACGCACCACACTCACATTTAAAAAAATTACTGTGGGTGATAACCTAGACTGCAACAGCACGGCAGGGCTCGCAGAAAACAGCAAGAAAAGACTAAGAAAAGACTTACTGTGAGCTTGGGAAATGAGAAAAAACCCTACCAACTCTCCACAAATACAAAGTGCAAGTACAATTGCGCAACTTAACTGTGGCCTCGTGTTGTGCTAAAGAGGTACCTCCAGTTGAGTGAAATTAGAAGTAGCAAAACTTAAAGGTAAAAACAGATAACAACGATCTAATAAACAGAAAAGGTAAAATGATTATAAGAATGCCAGCTCCTGCTCAGTGAGGCTCGGAAGAAGGTGGTTAGGATATTACTGAATGGTTTCATCCAGGCATCGAAACAAAAATAAAAGGTGTTTAGCCCTGAATCCAAACCCCCCACCATTACTTATCCCTGCTTGAAAGCTGATTTCATTAAGTTTAGATGCGCCTAACTTGGGCCCCCCTACATGGCACTGGGCCCAATGGCCATGCCCAGGGGACATAAGTCACCTGGGCATGGCCATTGGGGTGGGGGGGCATGACTCCTGTCTTAACTGAGACAGGAGTCATGGCCATGTGGTTCTAATGTCAGAAAATAACGCTACTCTGGGCAGAGGCATTTTTTTGCCACTGCCTGTATTAGCATCATCCTGTGATGCTCAACCCCCTGCTCCCCCTACACCTCCCCCACCCAGCTAGCGTCCTTTTTTACGACACTAGCTGGGCCTTATCTCCCACTAGCATCATACCATAAATATGAAGCCCGGCTGGTTTCTTGGTATGGTGTTAGCCGGCGGTAAACTTTTTGACGCTGAACTGCGTTAGCGCAGTTCAGCATCAAAAAGTATAAATATGGGCCTAGGTTTGTGAGTGCAGAAACTCTGCAGTTGGGGTGGAGAACTCCACACATAAAAAGATAGGTCTGCCCCGACTGTGAAGTCTTCCCTGTCATAAACTTATTAAGTCGTAGCTTGTGAATACCAACAAGAAAGTAAACTAACACAAAAATGTAAGATTACCTGAGTAAATCAAGCTAAATATGACTTTGTGAGTTGGCCACAAGACATCTAAAACGGGAATAATCATGTACAATTAGTATTGGTAGAAAGTACTTTGCCCACTTTGCTCTTTTACTAAGAGGGCTATGGGCATTTTGTGCCCTATTGACACATGCATGTAAAAGCATGTCCCAAAAATTACTCCTGTATTATTACTCACTGTGCTCATAACTTTGTGTGACTCTGCTCCTATATCAGTTTATGTATAGGTATATGTCTCATAAATTCACCGGCGGAAGTGCTAAATCGATCCTATAGAGATGAAGCCACCGCGTTCCCCAGGTCTGCAGAGCAAGCTAAGTAATGAAGACGAGCGCTCCTGCAGCCATGAGCCTGGTAGTTGGGGTGCCAGAGACAGATGATGGATGCACTTCCCCGGAGTTACATCTGAGCGAGGGCTCCCCAGGCTCATATGCAACATTACTCGCTTGTTAGGAATTCAGAGGGAACATTCATTTTGTCATTGTTAGAAGGTGTTTTGAGGGAAAGTCTAATTAGATTTGACATTCTAATTGGAGAATAATGCGTGACCTTCACCAAAATTCCAAGAGGCGGTTCACAGGTGACTGCTTTCCTGATACTATTAATCTGCACGAGCCCCCAGCTACCCTGTTAAAAATCGTATCCGCACCATATAGCCTTCATTTAATAAATATAGAACTAAGATATGCTCTGCCTTCAGAATACCGTTTTCATATATTAACGCTAGATTCATTTAAAGCACCGAGTTTCGGCAAGATGGAAAAAAACAGTAATTCAAACATGGTTGTGGATACTAAGCTTTTGCTAATGTAAGCCCTACTGAGATTAGGCTTTTTTTTATTTCACAGTTTAAAAGAGCAGAGTGCAATGATATGTCTTAGGTTTAATGTATTCCTATTTATTTTGAAATTACTCCGCCGATGCGGCTCCTCTTAACGTTAATAACGACGCTTCTGCTACTAGTAACCGTATTATTAATATTATCATTATTATTTGTAGTAGTAGTAGTCATCAAACCTGTTTCTGCGCTTCTTTCCTCGTGATCAATGCAAGATGGAAAAGTGTGTGAAAATGGGTCAAGATCCTTGAGTCACATGCAGTATTGGACACAATATTTCTTAATCCATCATTTTTTTCCACATCTTGATACCCCATTACTAGGGTGAACTCACAACCCAAAATTGTTAACTCTCTACCTCACATCTACAACTAAAATTAGCAGAAGTCATAATGTGACATCATAGATTCCTATCATCCATCTGCATAGAAAGTGACGTTACTAAACTTCCCATCACCCATCTGCACAGGTAGTGACGTAACTGATTTCACATAAAAAAACATCTTTAAGAAGATGCCAGGCAAGAGAACTTGATTTTCCATCATGCATCTGCAATTTAAGTGACAGCACTGGATTTCCCATCATCAGTCTGTAAAGGAAGTGGCATCATTTTCAGCCTTCTACCTGCTTCAATCAACCATTCAGGGTGTTCCATTACCTGAGCATCCCTAGCAAAGGATTGACGCAGAGAAGGATTTCACCTGTTTGGGTCTGATAAATTCAGGCAAGGCATTGAGCTCTACCATGATCAGTTGAAATTAATCCCTCGGTGCCTGGGAGGAGGTGGTTACATCTCCATGGCGCTCAGGCACCAGGGGCGTAACAAACTCGTCCTGCACCTGGCTCATGGGGGGAGCTCTAGTGCTCCCAGGGCAGGGATGGAAGGGAAATTGCTTCCCTTTCCATCCCGACCCTCCCTCCAGCCCCCAGTGACGTCTGATAATGTCGCACTGACCTCATCAGAGTCGACCTCCATTAAGCTGAAAGCTCAGCTTACAGCGTGATCAGAAGAGAAATGCTTTACATTTCTCTTCCGATCGTGGGTTGAGGGAAGGCAGAGGACATGAAAGCAAAGGAAAGGTCTTTCCTTTACATTCATGTCTGTCTGAGCATTTCTGCAGCCCGATCGTGAAGCGATCAGGCTGCACAAATGGTAGCTAGACACCAGGGATTTTTGGTTTATGTTTGTTTCTATTTACATATAAGGGGAGTGACCTCTTGAGCAAGGGTCGCTCCTGCTGCAGCGTCACGAAATCCTAGTTATTACTTTACTCTGAATAGTGGATTCTGCGCAAGAGGTCAATGGATCGATGCGACAAAGGATTTAGAGGATGTCATCAATAAGTAATGTGACTATCAACAGTAAACAATATATTCAAAATTCTGAACCTCAAACAATAACCACACCAGTTAATTAAGAAAAATTATAAATTTTATTTCCCTAGATTAACAATGCTAATGTGACGAAAATGAGACTCAAACACAAATGACAAGCATATAGAATCAATAGTGGCTGATTAGAACATCTTATATATCTGAGTTTAATCAAAACAATCAAGCAAATAATCTCAAGTATCATAAAACTGATTAATAACACCAGAATTGGCAACAAGGTTAAAGTATGCATTAGTACAAACAATCAAAGAGTGTCAATATGAATCTTGAGCATATGAAGGTAAATTCCCTCACTAACCACAAATTAGCATCACCATGTTTGGACTTCATGTAAAAGAATTTAGATACACACATTTAGAAAAAAACACACTATACGCGGGGTATTATAAAAAAAACATTATTGTTAATATGCAGCATTTATTTAAACTATATGTTGCAGCTGGTACCTGCAAAGCAAAAGATACACATATATCAATGCAATTTCATATATTACCCATAGAACAACAACATGCAGTCTACTTCAATAAAGGGACACCGTAAGGTAAGTCCTGAGAGAATCAGGCCTACATCGATACCTAACCCCACATCGCTAACATGACTCGAACCACCACCAGGAACTCAAACTAAGAATCTCAGAATCCCTCTTTCAGAATCTGTAAATCTGTAACTCTGCAAAACTCAAAAACTCTGCCTCTAGAAAATCCTACCAAGGTTGTTATACTAATCTTCAAAAAGTTTATGATTGGTCGGTACATGTGGTGGTTTACGATTCAACCAATAGTCTTTCTAATTGATAACCTAAAATGCGATGATGTTTACAATAACCAGGACACATTCATAACTGTAACTTTACCTTTTCCTTCTCGTCTGTGATTCCATTGTTCCATCTCATCTAAACTTCTCTTCTCAGGAAGAAACTTCTCAACTTGAAACTTTTTCTTCCATCCTCGAGGAAGAAATCATGTATTAGTGACAATTTCAAACAAAAGAACATTCAACTCCTGTGATGATTTAACAAATCTAACCTTGTATGACATAGTGCAGCAACCCTTTAGGGGTAACTATGTACACACTTTTATGTAAGCATTGAGCAACAGAAAATAACTATAACTTCCTCGAGTTTTGCTTAGATAGAGAAAAAAAATGAATTATGGCTACCATTTACAAAAGTCACATGTTTTACATGTTAATTCCCTATATGATTAATACATTGAAATCAACACAATGTATTAGAAAATTCACACTCTCACACTCCCCAGGGGGGCAATTTATTATTAGGCCTTTTCTGCCCACCTAAAAGCAGATCGGCCTATTTTAATTAGGCCGATCTGCCCCCGGAGGGGGGGGGGGGCAGAACTGACTAGACACCAGGGATACTTTTGTTTTGTTTTTTATAGGTGTGGCACGACCCCTTGGGCAAGTCTATTTCTGTCTCCCTTGAGAGCAGATCAGCCTATTTTAATTAAACCGATCTGCCCCCAAGGGGGGCAGAAACCACTAGACACCAGGGATTTTTTATTTTACAACTGTTTCACACAAGGGGAGTGACCCTTTAGGCAGGGGTCATGTCCGTGGGTGGAGAATTTATTTTAGGCCATTTTGGAACCCTTTAGGGGCAGATCGGCCTTATTTTAATTAGGCTGATTGGCCCCAAGGTGGGTAAAAACCACTAGGCACCAGGAATTTTTCTTTTCTTTTTCCTACAGATGGGGAGCGACCCCTTAGTCAAGGGTCACTCCCGTGGGGGGCAATTTTATTTTAGGCCATTTCTTCCCACCTTGGTGACAGATTGGCCTATTTGTCTTAGGCCAATCTGCCCCCAAGGGGGACAGAAACCACTAAATACCAAGATTTTTTTTGTGCCAATTTCACGCAAGGGGAGTGACCCCTTAGGCAAGGGCCCCTCACCTGGAGGGAAATTTATTTTAGGCCAAACCACTAGGCATCAGGGATTTTTTCTAAAAATATTTTACAGAAGGGGAGCGACCCCTTAGGCAAGGGTTGCTTCCCTCAGTGGGGGATTTATTTTAGGACATTTCCACCCCATTTGGGGCAGATCGGCCTATTTCTATTAGGCCGATCTGCCCCAGGGGCTGCAGTAACCACTTAGGCACCAGGGTGTGTGTTTTATTTTGGGGGGCAGCCCCTTGGACAAGGGTCGCCCCCTATGGGTGCACATTACTGTTGACTATTTCTGCCCCCCTGGGGGCATATCAGCTTTTTTTTTGAAAGGCCCATCTGTCCTCAAGGGGGGCAGAAAGCCCACCAAACACCAGGGTGTATTTTTTTCAAAGAAAGAGGGTTGGGGCATGGCCATACCCCCACCCCAAATAAATGGGGACAAAGTTGTTCTGCCCACCAGTGGGCAGATGGGACAATTATCCCTGATCCACTCCCCAGGGGGGCAGAAAGCCTACTAGATACCAGGGAATTTAAAAACAAATAGTGGGGTGGTAGCTACCAACCAGTATGGCATGGTTATGTCCCCACCCCAACTGAAGGGGGCAACAGTCTTTCAGCTCTCCCCCGCACACTAAAAGATCTTATCCCAATGGCAAGCAAGAGGACATTCGATTATTTTTGGTTTTGGTTTTATGTTTGGGCCATGAGAGCTTGGCTAACTTTAAAAATTGACCCACTTGGAATGTTGAGGGCTGCACTTTTTGGACTTTGGGATCCTGCCATGTATAAAAATCTACAAGACCTAGACACATCTAAAAACTAAACATCTGGGTGACTCCAGGTTGGTGTGCTTCACATGCACCCCACACCATTTTCTTACCCACTGTGCCCTGCAAACCTCCAACTGTGCTTGAAATCACACATTTCCCCCACATTTTTGTGATGGAACCTTGCAGAATTTGCAGGGATCCACAATATTCCTACCATCCAGCATTGTTGCATCTATACCAATAAAAATTCTGCCCCACTTGTCAGCCTAAAAAGTTTGTATTTCCAAGATGCCCTTTTGGACCCGGTTTGGTTCCCCTTCAATTTGAACATGTTTTTGGCTCTTCCCTGTCACAGGCACTTGGCCCACCTACACAAGTGAGGTATCATTTTTATCGGGAGAGTGAGGGGAATGTTGGGTGGTAGGAAAGTTGTGCTGGTGCAGTTAGCCCACACAGAAATGTGGGAAAAATAAAAAATTTAGCCAAATTTGAGGTTTGCTGAGGAATCTAGGTAAGAAAACACAGGGGATCCACACAAGACACACCTCCCTGAACTCTCTTGGGGGTCTAGTTTTCAGAAATATCTGGGTTTGCCAGGTTTCCTTAGATGGCTGCTGAGCCCAGGACCAAAAGCGCAGGTGCCACTCCAGCAAAAATAGGTAGTTTTGTATTTGATAATTTTTTATGTGTCCACGTAGTGTTTTGGAGGCATTTCCTGTCACGGACAGTAGGCCTACCCACACAAGTGACTTACCATTTTTATTGGAAGACCTGGGGGAATGCTGGGAGGAAGGAGGTTTGCGGCTCCCCTCAGATTCCAGAACTTTTCAGCACCAAAATGTGAGGAAAAAGTGTTTTATTTGCTAAACTTTGAGGTTTGCTAAGGATTCTGGGTAACAGAACCACCTGGTGAGAGTGCCATAGGTTACCCTGGGTTCCTCTAGGTGTCTAGTTTTCAGAAATATCCAGGTTTTCTTATATGCCAGATGAGCTAGAGGCCAAAATCCACAGCTAGGCACTTTGCAAAAAATCAGGTCAGTTTTCTGTGGGAAAATGTTATGTGTCCATGTTGTGTTTTGGGGCATTTCCTGTCACGGCACTTCGCCTACCTACACAAGTGAGGTACCATTTTTATTGGGACACTTTGAGGAATGCTGGATGGAAGGAAATTTGTGGCTCCTCTCAGCTTCCAGAAATTCTATCACTGAAATGTGAGGAAAAAGTGTTTTTTTGCAAAAGTTTGATGTTTTCAAAGGATTCTGAGTAACAGAACCTGGTGAGATCCCTACAAGCCACCCCATCCTGGATTCCCCTATGTGTCTAGTTTAACAAAATGGACAGGTTTGGTGGGTTCCCTAGGTGCAGGCTAAGCTACAGGCCAAAATCCACAGCTAGGCACTTTCCAAAAAACACTTTGATTGCAATGTAAAAATGTGATGTGTCCATGTTGCGTTTCCTGTCGCGGACATTAGGCCGACCCACACATGGCCCCTGTAAGTCCTCCTGTTAATATTATTTTCCCTAACCTTTACCTGTCCCCATTTAAAGTAATTTGTTCTTGTTTTTTTTTTATACCGTCACTATTTTTTCCAACTCCTCTTCTTATCCCTAAATAATGCCTTTTTCTATATTTCATGTTTCGGTAGCTGACTTCCTTCTGTCTGCAGCTTTCTTCTGCTTTGTTAGTAAGCTTTCCCTACTCCCTTTTATATCTTCTGGACTGGTACAGTATAACTAAAAGAATACATTTTAGGTATTCAACTGTGAAATTTGCAGGCCCAAGTAAGCTATTCTATGCATGTTTGTTGTGAAGGCTTTATTTTTCTTTCTCATACTGAACAATTAAAACTAGAGAGTAGCTATGGTTATGTTGGACCCTCTCAATATTGTGTTGTTTGATTTACCATTCAGTATACTAGCAGTTTCAATTACAGTGCAGCATCACTTGAAAGTAGGATGGTCCCATTGCAGTTGCTAACCAAGACCATGTATTCTTCATTGACCAATTAATTACACACCTTCATTGTACTTCAAATGACTCACTGTTGTCTTAGCTCCGCCCCTCCATTATCAAATGTTTTGGTTAGCCTGCCTACTTGTCTTTTTTGACATTGTCAACCAACAAAATGCGTAAAGGGATATTTTCAATAGAAGAAAAGACACTGCTAACCAAACTGTAGTGATGTATTGCAGCTGTATTTTCATAAAAAAATAATAAGGGAAGCGTATCTGGCACCTAAAATGTGCAATGCTTTTTCTAGCCGCATAGACTACCAGTGCCAGGGCCAGTAGCAGCGGCAGTTTGCCACAAGTCGAGGCAATAGGAGGGGGAGTCCCAGCAGTGGCAGGTACAGATGGTGGTAAATTGCAAGTATATTCACAGAATTTGTTAAGTGAGGCAGATCCAACCCATCATCATTCATCACCTCCCTGCCCATGGCATTTCACAAACTACATCCTAACTCCAGCATGGTTCAATTTGGAACTACAGTGTTGGCTGTGCAATGTGCATCTTCTTCAGTTAATGTGGCATTTTCAAAGTTTTCAATTCATTGCAAATTAAAAACAAGGTGTGCTTTCATTCCCTCCTAGTGCCCACTCAGTTAGCTCCTAGTCATTAACTCCTAAAGGCCCATATTTATATTTTTTTGCGCTGCATTTTGACTCAAAAATGGCACAAACTTCCAAAATTCAATTGTATTTTGCAAGTTTGTGCCTCTTTTGCATAAAACAATTATGCAAATGCGGCGCTGAAAAAGTATAAATGTGGGCCTAGTATTTCCTAAGTTCTGTCCCAGCATACCAAAAAAATAAAAAATAAATTCTTGGCATGTGCTACATTGTTCTGGCCAAGTGATTCATATTTTTAATGGCTTCAATGATGGATTTACATCTGTTCAAAGTTTTTCCCTTTTGACATTCATCAACTACAATGACTGATTAAGCCAAAACATAGGCACATGAAGAAGATCACTGACAACCCACTATTCTACAGCAAAATATCTACCTACCTGCTCTAATCCCCCTGACGTACCCTGCAGTAGAGTATCTTAAGTTTCCTTTCCTTACTGCCAAGCATGCAAGTTTGTTCTAAATAATTTGTATTGGAGTAGGAGGAGGAGGCCTGTGAGAAAAGTGCGATTAAGGCCCTATTATGAACTTGGCGATCTGGGCCGCCATGCCGGCGGTGGTGGTAACCACGGCCGGCATGGCGGCCCAGACCACCATATAATATATGTGGCAGAACTGCCACTGGCGTAACTCTGCCACCACCAGGCTACTGCTGCCAGGCAGCCTGGTGATGGCAGAATTACATATCCAACAGGGCAGCGCTGCAAGCAGCACTAGCTGACGGATAATGTACCTGTTTTTCACCAGCCTTTTCCTGGTGGTTTCCCCCTCCAGGGAAATGCTAGCGTAATGGGTGCCTCAGGGATCCCCTGGGGGCCCCTGCACTGCCCATGCACTTGGCATGGGCAGTGCAGTGGCCCCTATGCACGCCCCGTTGCGCATATCACTGCCTGATTTCCAGGCAGTGACATGCAAGATGGGTGCTGCTTCACCTGCCGCACTGCTACATTGCTGCCGGCTCCATGTGGAGCCAGCATCAATGTACATGCCCAGCGGAATGTTGGTAATGTGGCCGTCGGGGTCTTTAACGTGCTGGTGTTATTTTGTAGACCGCCAGCGCTGAACTCGGCGGGTTTTCCCCCCGCGTTCATAATGACCACCTAAGTGTCTGATTTTGTGTTTTGCAGATGGGATACTCTGTGACAAACGTGTCCAATAAAATCTATATATCCCATTCCTTTGCCTGTAGAACAATGCATCATTTTTGCCACCATCTCCTTACAGCAGATTGGACATCCACATGTTATACATGAAGTGTATGATGTAATATTATTATTCAACAGCCTCTTTGGAGTAAGGGTAGAATTGAAAGGCATTTAGAGATGAGCAGGGCCATTGGAATTAAACTAAGATAATTGTTCATTATAGCTCCTCTAACTGCAGAGTACAGGGATTAGTAAAGTAATGCCAGACATGCTAGCTAGCATGCCTCCAATAATTTATCATAACAACAATACTTGTACTCTACAGTAGATGATGCCTTACTCATTAATGTGCGTTAATTCATTTTTATACTCGACACAAAGTATCTGTTTAAGGAAAAAAATCACTCTGCTTTTTAAACGAGTGTTATTCTGCCTTAATTCCTTTTAGCCAATCAGCATTTTTATGAGAGGTGTTTATGGATAAAATGGCCCTGTGACTCTTCTAACCACATAAAATTCCTATAGCCCTAGGGGACCCTCAATGTACTGCTACTTTGACACTATATATTTTTACACAAGTGCTTGCACAGAGCATTGTTTAAAATGTGTCTTTTTATTTTTTTCTTTCTTGATAAAGCTACTTTTACTGGTCTACCACCACCATCAACATGGCAGGAGATAGCATCCTGGCTGCTGTGGTTCAGGTTGAAGGCTACCTGGGCAAAGTACCATGGAGTGAAGGAGGATGAAGCTTAGGTATATGCTGCTGCCCTGGACTCCTGTTACTCCTTTCAGCTGCCTGCTCCCACATCCTCCAGCCAACAACATCACCAGAGGTTCCGGCAGTTGTCAACCTCCCACTCCACTATTGCTGACCGTCTCCCACTCATATTGCTTGTTCCAATGCCACATGTGTTGGGGGTCCTCCTTAGAGCCTGGGTTAGACAACCTTGTGTTAGCATTAGGCCCATAGCCTGTTCCTTTTAAATGTAGACATGTTTTTGTTTAGTTCATCTTTTCTAGCACAGCCAGCCTTTAGGTAATTGTCTTTTTTATTTTAATCAGCTGAGAAGAAATAGTTGTTAGAACTGCACATTTTATCAGCCCTTTGTACACATTACCCTTTGTGCATGATATTCTACCTTGTATTGGCATTTAGGAGCCCCCAAGTTAGTCCCCAATTCCTAAGCACATTAGTATGTCAGACCTGTTCCTAGAACATAGAACACCGCATGATTTATTATATAAACATCACATAGGGCTAAGGGGAGAGAGGGCATTCCAGTCATGACCGTCCTGTGACGGACATCATTCCATTGATAGCTTCACTGATCCTGGTGCTGACTCCTCAGCTTCAAGAGGGGATTGCCATACAGGCAACAAGCAGACCCATTCAAACCTCTTCAGGTATGGGGTCTGGGTCCCTCCCTTAGATTGGGCAAACAGAAGGATTACCACAGCTATGCTCTCATATTTTAGACATAACTTGTAAGTAGGAATCTTTAGGCTTTTAGGATCATACCAAGATGGTGGGGTTGTTTATTCTCTGCACATTGCTTGTAACTATGATCACTATATTATGGTTCATTTATCTAATTATTGCAGCTTATGCTTTTTCTAATAGGATGCAACTGCTTCAATAAACGCATTGAAATCGATTTTATCTCTTACTCCGACTTGGCATGTGTGAGTCTCTGAGTAACTGAGCGAGAGGGGTATGATCTGTTCACCACAACTTCCCTGAGGAGTCAGAGTGTTGTGTTTAGGTTGCCACAAATCATCTTTCCTTTCTAACGTTGGGTGAGGTACTAGCCAGAAGTTAGGCCAACAGTTTTCAGATGGTGTAGGACTGTCTCAGTCACTCACACACTGTGGTTCTGCCGCCCAAAAAACATTCAGTCTTATTACCAAAATAGGAACCGCACAACATAGCTCCCAATCTGGGTCAGATACACATTTAGCAGATCTCCTGAGTAACTTTCTCTTCCATGCCAAAGGTACCCTAATCAACTTTCTACAGAGATGTCAATGATATTAGGGAAGAATCTTCCTCAACTAAATAGGGAGTACTTATCTTAGGGCCTGATTATGCATTTGGTGGTCGAACTGCCAGATCGCCAAGTTGGCGGTCCTAAAAAGACTGCTGTGCCGGCAGTCCATAGTCTGCCATATTACAATGAAAACGGGCAGCACTGCCGCCTGCCAAACAAAAATGCAGACTGCCAGTAGCATGGCGGTCTGCTATCTAGGTGGTCTGAACTCCAGCGCCATCAGTGCCGCGAGCAACTACTGAACCTATTACAAACACACAGTTCCCTTGGGGGTCCCCTTGTGGTGGTGAGCCGAAGGTGAACAACTACCCCAGCCCACGTTCAGCAAAGTAACCGACAAGTGCACATTGAGTGGTCAAAAACAATGCAACTGACACAAATTGGTCCAGTGGGAACACCTGCAAATCACATTATCAAACACACCCCTTTCCAGACCACAATTCTTAGCATTTCCTTTCAAAGACAAAGAACAATGACAATTTTTTTTTAAAAGCGTTCCATAGCACACATTTTTGCCCCTTCAATCCCTGTTGCACTTCCCCTGTCAATTAACCTCCTGTCACTAACCTTAGTTGTCCAGCATGTCACGTCCCAAAAATCCTTGTTTTTTCTGAAGATGAGTAGAGAGTCATGGTGGATGAAACCATAAGAGTAGAGCCACAAATCTTTGGAACCCAAGTCCAGCATACTCCTCTCAGTAGGAAAATTTTAATGTGTCAAAGGATCATCGACAGAATGAATGCTGGAGGCACGGTTCTGCACACAAAACAACAGATGGAGGCCAACAAGTCTAGGGGTGGCCCTCTCAGTGCACCATTATGAGTCTTTGCCTGAGAAGAGAAGGCCTTGGACATTCTGCATCCAGAGGCCTTGACCAGGATACCTGGAGGAGTGATGTCTGGTAAGTTACCACATTAATACTGGTGCGAAACTACAATGTCCTGCTTGCTCACAGCTTAGCTTTTGCCAATGTTATGTTCATGTACTTTACCAACATTCAACACCTAGAGTGTCTGAGATGTAACACTATCAATGTGTATTGTTGGATCCAACAGCACAGCTACCAAGCCCCTCACATGCCATTCATGGAAATGGTGACTGCAAGTCTTTCAATATGTAAATGGATGCTCAAACCTAAATTCAGTCTGCCTACAGATATGTAATACCAAATATTTGTCTAGTGTGTGAATTAGAGGGAGTGACGTGACTGCAGCTCCCAGAAGGCACTGTTTCAGTAACTCCAACCACCAGCCCAGTGTTTACTGGACCATTTACCTCCCTGTTTGTGAACTCCCAATTGAAGTGTACTTGTTGTGTAGCCATTTTAGTTATAGCATCATGCACGTTATTTTAGCACACTAGGCATGCTGCTGTGCACTTTAACCTAGATATATTTTATTTAGCTTTGTTTATTATTTTAACAATAGCCACATTTGCGGTCCTGTTTATTTTCCTCCATCTAGCTGTTCTTTACTTAGGCTAGCACCACATTCTTAAACAAGAAATTCTTGTTCACTCTGTGCTTCTCTCAAGGCTGCAGTGAGATAGGTTGGCGGTAAAACGTAGTAACACTTTGTCTCTGGTATTCATAGAAATATACACATCCTTATGTAGGGACATTTTCTCAGAACAACAACGGTTTTATTATAAAAACACTTCCCTGTCCCATACACGTTAGAGGGAGATTCCAGCCAGATGACCATGACTGTATGCTGCTTGCTGAATGCTTCGCTACAGCTGCTTATGCATACTTCGGGCCTTTGCTCAGGTTTGAGGGATGATGTCTTCCCAGGGGAACCCGAAGAGCAGATCTAGAGCTTAACATGTTGTGCTCTAATTCAGCCTAGATAGGAACTAGTCTATTGTTTTTAATGACAACATGGTTGCGTTATTTCTATGCTTCACTCTCCTTGTCACAATTTAAATCCTGTCACGCTTTATCGTCCTGGTTATTGCAGTACCTGCTTTATTATCTAAGATGCAGTTGCCTCATTAAAACCTCATTGAGACATATTTTGCCTCTGTTTGTCATTGTATATGTGAGATCAATGTAACTGAGAGAAACACATTAGATCTGAGTGACCACGATTTCCCCTGAGGAGTCAATTGTGTCATGCTCTCGGCTGCCCAAACATCCCTGCTCTTGGGTAGAGATGAGGCACTGCTAGTTAGCTGGAGCAAAACCCAGATTGGGGCAACAGGTGTCACCTGTAGTGGGTTAGACTCAGCCTCCCACCTCGCAGGTGATTCTGCCGCTCAAATCCAGTAGTCTCATTAGAATAATGAGAGCCTACGCAGCATACGTACCTGGGAGGATATCATTTGTCAAGTGTGAGAAGTAGAGTGAGTGACCTGACTGCAATTCCTAGGAGGCCCTCTTTCAGTAGCTCCAACCACCAGCCCAGTATTCGCTTGACTATTTACCCCTATTTTTAACTCTCACTTGAAGTGTACTCACCTGTGAGTGAGCAATATACAGATCATGCTCATCTCAGAGTCGTGTCTGTCTATCTAGCTCCATCTTCACATGCTACCCCAAGATTAAACTATTGAGGACAGGAATGACACCTTGCCAAATGTGTAAACCAAGTATATCTATGGCCTTAAGATTGCATCACTAGAGTGGCAGTGGCAGCAAACCCATTAACAAAGCACTGCACACATGATGACTGTAGTTACATAAACAGCAAAGTTCTGGGTGTGCCTGTATCTCACTCAGCTAGGCCTCCAAATGGTAAAAGGCACATGTTGCCTCTCCACTGTGATGGCTTCACTGTTGGTAAGATGTAATTTTCATTCCATCATCCAAAGTGTGACTGATCTGCACATATCATAAGCTGCTTGAGGCTAATATTTTAAGCAAGCTTCACACGTCATGTCAAATAGTCCAATACCAGGGTAACACAGCACAATACGCTAACCTGCAACTTAAGATTGTTCAATGTCTCTGCTTACTGTAATAAAGAAAATTGAAGGTAGATGTCACACTTCAACCAGTAACTTTGTACTTCTCTCATCAACAGGTCGAGTTGCCGTTAGGCACATGGAGGCCACCGAACAGGCACCCACTACCCTCCGGGATGAAGCCCTCAGTGATAACGACAATCCAGGACTTGTGGACATGGAGGTCGGTCCTGGCCCATCTGGGCACCGTGGTCATATGTCAAAAGTGATTCTCACTGTGGCCACAATGTTACTTCACAGCCTTGTTGCATCAACATCCCAGTCAACGACGGACCCCTTACCTAGGATCCTGAGGGGCAAGTTGGCACTTCTGACATTGAGGGTCCAGGACCCAGTTGAAGAAGGCACTCTGTTCCAAGGGCACAGGATCGTGAGGTGAGGGTATGTGGGAGGGATGCTGGGCCAGCAGAGTGAGGCCACTGGGGCTGCTGTCAGCCAGGACACCATCAGCCAAGTCTTGGAGGTCTATCAGAAGTCCCAAGGCATGATGGGCCAGGTGTTGACTGAACTCTGAGAAATGAAGCAGCTTCAGAGGGTCATACTAGAAAAATTGATACCCATAACAACAACTGGGCATTCTAACAGGGGTGCTGAGGGAAATCAACACTACCCTGTGCAGGGCTTTCTCCCCACTATCTACCCCTTCCTGTGTGGCAACAACATCATACCCATGTACATCAGCAGCAGTTACAGGAAGAGAGGCCCTGCCAGAGGCACAATCTCCCACAGACACCCCTGCCTTTATAGCACCTGCTCCCCACCTCACAAGTGAGAAAATCCAAGCAAGGATTCCAGGTGGTACGGATGGCAAGACACTCACCACTGCCAGCCATAAACCTTTTCTTTATTTCCTCCTTTGTGTGTCACACATACACTCTGTGGACTGATCCTGAACCACATTCCATTCCAAATGGGAGGAATACACTGGACTTCGGACTACCATTCGTGTGGCATCTACTCCAATAATATTTATTTACCATGACTTGCCCCTTCATTTGACATTTTTGTTTCTTTCAGTCACAAATATTTTTGTATGTAGTAGCATTGCTGTAAACCCAGCACAAACACATTGGCCCTCATTCTGACCTTGGCGGTCTTTTCGCAAGACCGCTGAGTTACCGCCGCGGTGAAGACCGCCGACCGCGGCGGTGTGCCGCTGTGCGCATTCTGACCGCTGGGAGCGTTCCGCCGGAAAACCGCCAGCAGCCACACTGGCGGTCGGCGGGAAAGTGGAGACTGGTCAACCTCCACCGCCACGCCAGCAGAACACCGCCCACAGAATTACGACCCACATTTCTGTGTGGCGGTCTTCTGTTGGCGGTCTTCTGTTGGCGGTCACGTCCCTATGGCTCCCGTCGCCTCCCGGAGGACCAACGCACAAGGTAAGTTGATCGTCCGTGAGGGGAGGGGGTGGGGGGGTGTTGTGTGATGTGGGCGTGCATGGGGGTGTGCGTGTGAGTGTGTAGAGGGAGTGTGTGAGTGCGTGTATGCGGGCGGGGGGTGCTGCTGTGTCTATGGGTAATGTGTGCTGTTCGGCAGGTGCGCATGTCGGCATGTATGTGTGCGGGTATGTGTCCCCGTTGTGTATGTGTGTGTAGGGGGTGTGTATATGTGCATGTTGGGGGTGTGTGCATGTCGCGGTACATGTATGTGCATGTCGGGGTGGGGGTGGGGAGGGGGTTCGTACCACCTCTGGGGGGTGGCAGGGGGGTGGAGGGTGTGGGGGGAGGACTCGGGTGGGTAGTGGGGGGTGGGGGAGACCCCTATCAGTGCCAGGGAAGGAATTCCCTGGCCCCGATAGTGCTTACCGCCATGGTTCGCACGGCGGTTCCCGCCCGCAAGAAACCGCGGCGGTAGGCAGGGTCATAATACCCTTGGCGGTCTTGGGACGACCGCCGGGCCGGAGTGCGCAAACTCCAGCCCCGCGGTCATGACCGCCGCGGCGGTCGGAGTGGAGAAGTAGCGGTCGGTCGCGGCGGGGACCGCCGCGGTCAGAATGCCATTTTTAATACCGCCGGTCTGTTCGCGGTCCGACCGCCGTCTCTCCGCCGACCGCCAGGGTCAGAATGAGGGCCATTGTCTGCTGTCTTAAATTTCACATTTAGCCATGTAGATATGTAAGACCATATGAACCATACGATTATGATCCAAGGTATGTGTGCAGGCAGGGATATGTTTAATGTACACAGTGTCTAGCTCAGGATTACAACCATTCCACACAAGCATACATACAATTGTCTTGCCAAAAAAAAATATATATTACATTGTTCATAGGCTGTCATATGTCTGCAACGTTGCAAGATATATTTTTCTTTAAAAATACTGACTAAATGATCAAATGTACAGGTATAGACCTCCTCACCATGGAAGGAAGGGATTTATCCAACATTGTCCTGTAGAATAGGCAAACATGAAAATGGTTGATGTCATCAGCTAGAGACATATCTCCTAACACACAAAAGTAATCCAACATCATATAATGCAAGACTCAGACAGATCGCAGTAGAACAGTTTTTGATCACAGGGTCATTACAATGAAGGTCTTCTGCATCAGGAGGTATGCCACAAACAAATGTCAGTGATATGCCACAGTCACTTTGATATACGATGATGAAACAGCTATATAAAGTTCACGCAAAAAGAGTCTTCAGCCAATGTGAAGGGTAAATAACATGATTTTGGGCTAAGACTACATATTGTCTGACCACATGATGACATACATGATGCATCATGGTCACCACACAACAAGGACCAAGTCCAATGTACTCTTCTGCACTGCTATCATATCTTTGTGCAATCTGTCTTGGCCCAGATCTTCTACACCCAAAGTCTGTGACCTACATTCCCAAGAATAATCCATGCCCATTTTGTATGTCTGGACAGCATCACTGATGATGTCATGGTGATGTTACCTGAGCAAAAAACAAAACAAGTAGTATAGATATTGAACCATACATATGACACACGTCACATATGAAGCATCTGGAGAACAAAGTACGTATCAATAAATCTGACACAAACAAAACAACATCATCAAGATGTGGATGTGACAAAAGCTTTGCCAAAGCATCAGCTTCCTAACTATTATCCAGTATTAACTCCACAGACTATCACAACTACAGTTCATTGTACAGTCAAAGTCATGACTTCTCATGACATATACTCATGAGAAGAAGGTGTGTATGAGATCGTGTTTCAAGTCAGCTCCTTCCTCTTCACCACTATCATCTTCATCTGGCATTTCAGGATTCACACCCGGTGGCACCAGAGGCTCCTCCTCCTCTAGGAAGTAATGAATGTTCCTCCACAGGGCGATGTCATGAAGCATGCAGCATGCCACAGTGATCTGACATACTTTACTAGGTGAGTAGAGGAGGGCTCCCTCAGTCCTGACAGGACAGCAAAATCTGGCCTTCAGGAGCCCAAAAGCCCACTCCACTGCCTGCGATGTTCTTCCATGGGCCTCATTTAAGCGGAGTTTCTCTGGTATAGATGGATTCCTCAGCGGTATCAATAACCAAGTATAGTTTGTGTTAGAAATGGGGTCTTTGGTTGGCAGTCATGTTATCCCCTGTCAAAGCAAGGACCCTCACTCTAGTCAGGGCAAAGATAAAACACACCCAGTTAACCCCCACTGAGCCCTTGGTAGCATGGCATGAGCAGAAAGGCTTAACCCAGAGACAATGTATAAAGTATTTGTACCAACACACAGAGGAATGCAGTGAAACACTACACAATGGACACCAAACAGGTTTAGAAGAATAGTCAATATTTATATAAACAAAACAAGACCAAAAGGACAAAAATCCAACATACACAGGCACAGTTCTGAATTTTTAAACATTAAACTTCACTATAGCGCTTAGAAACACAAATTCTTCGATTCGTTCCAAACAATATAACACCAATGGTGCCGGTTTCAGAGTCACACGGACCTCCAGGTACAGAACCTTGTGAAAATGAGTAAATAAGCCTATACACGGAGTTGGGGGATCGTGGCATCGCTGGATCAGAGGGACCTACAGTTCTGGTGTTGCAGAGCAAAGGAACGGATGCATCACGAACAGGTGTCGGGTCCTTGCTGCAGAGTACTGGCGGTGAGACGGTGTTGGTGCAAAGCGTTGGATCTGCGCACTTCCGGTGCAGTCGGTATCCGGCAGTCAAGATGTGGTGTGGTGACTTCCACTGAGTCACGGACTTCAGCAAGGATGCAGCAGTATCGGGCATGGTGGGTTGTCGCACTCCCGTGAGAACCAAGGCTTCGTTTGTAGGCGGCGTCATGGGATTCAGCAGCAGTGTCAGTCCAGACTTGTCCAAAGTCAGTTCACTTGATTTTTCTTGGTTTCTCCATCAGCTTCTCCTTTTAAGGGACAAGGAACTGGATTAGGCATCACATGGCAGGGCAGGAGTCTCAGCAGAGAGACCAAGTGCTGGCAGAGGAAGTAGTTGATGGCCCTGAGACTTCAGAACAGGGGGCAAGCTCAGTCTAAGCCCTTGGAGATTCTTCTCAAGCAGGAATACACAACAAACTTCAGTCTTTGTCCCCTTTCACAGGCAGAAGCATCAACTGCAGGATAGCCCAACAAAACACAGTCACGGGCAGAGGCAGCACTTCTCCTCAGCTCTTCAGCTCTTCTCCTTGGCAGAGGTTCCTCTTGGTTCAAGAGCAAGTCTTGAAAAAATCTAAAGTCTGAGGTTTTGGGTCCACCATTTATACCCCTTTCTGCCTTGGAAGTTGCCCAACTTCAAAGATAATTCTCTGTTGTTTACAGGTTCCTGCTTTGCCCAGCCTGGGCCCCAGACACACACCAGGGGATTGGAGGCTGTATTGTGTGAGGGCAGGCACAGCCCCTTCAGGTGTAAGTGACCACTTCTCCCTCCACTCTAGCCCAGATGGCTCATCAGGATATGCAAGCTACATCCGAGCTCCCTTTGTGTCACTGTCTAGAGGAGATTCACAAACAGCCAAACTGCCAGTCTGACCCAGACAGGGGACCCCCAAACAGACAGAGTCACAGAATGGTTTAAGCAAGAAAATGCCTACTTTCTAAAAGTGCCATTTTCAAACTAACAATCTAAAAACCAACTTCACTGAAAGATGTATTTTTAAATTGTGAGTTCATAGTCCCCAAACTCCATACCTCTATCTGCCCACAAAGGGAATCTCACTTTAAGAATATTTAAAGGCAGCCCCTATGTTAACCTATGAGAGGGATAAGCCTTGTAACAGTGAAAACCGAATTTGGCAGTATTTCACTGTTAGGACATGTAAAACACATCAGTACATGTCCTACCTTTAACATATACTGCACCCTGCCAATGGGGCTATCAAGGGCCTACCTTAGGGGTGCCTTCCGAGTATAAGAAGGGAAGGTTTGGGCCTGGCAAGTGGGTACACATGCCTGGTCGAATTGGCAGTTTAAAACTGCACACACAGACACTGCAGTGGCAGGTCTGAGCCATGCGTACAGGGCTACTCATGAGGGTGACACAAACAGTGAAGCAGGCCCACTAGTAGAATTTGATTTACAGGTCCTAGGCACCGCCAATGTACTTTACTAGAGACTTACTAAAAATCAAATATGTCAATCATGGAAAAGCCAATTACACATACAATTTCACATAGGGAGCAATTGTGCTTTAGCACTGGTCAGCAGTGGTAAAGTGCACAGATTAACAAAAACACCAAAAACAGAGTCTGCCACACAGTAACAACCTTTGAAGTAGAGGCAAAGTTTAGGGGAGACCATGCCAAGGATGCCAGTTCTAACAAATTGGATATGATGAGTCTCCTATTTATGAATGGCACATAAGTGCAACAATGGGTCACTCACTTCATGATTCACACACAAAATGAGGACAGATGTGAATTACCACCCAGCCAGGCCCTCTCTGGTTGCAGTTGTGACATCAGCTGGAGTATGGTGCTGTTCTGCATTACAAAGGAATCATAGGTTGAACCTGGTAACTGGGCACAGACATTTGAGATGTAGAGATCCAACAAGCAGACAACATCCACTTTGATAGAATGGAAGTGTTTTATGTTGCAACAGATATGTTTACTGGCCTTCGGTGGCACCAAGGCAACATGTGTGCCATCAATGGCTCCCACCACATGCGGGAGGCGAGCAAAGCTATAGAGGTCAACCTTCACATTGGTTAAAACCTCACATCTGGGGAACTGGATACAGCTGTCAATGTGTTTCATCAATGCTGAAAGCACATTCCTGAAGATAACACAGAACATAGCTTGGGAGATACCACCAGACAGGGCCACTGTATACTGAGAGGGCCCTGTGGCCAGGAAATATAATAGTACTGTATGTTGAACAATGGTTGGTATGCGTGCAGGATTAGTATTTCAGGCATCAGTTCTGGCTCTAACTGATTACATAAATCCACAATTGTTTGCCTTTTCATATGGTATTGTTTGAAGAAGTGACATTCTTCAATGGTTTGAAGGTCTGGCAATGGACAGTACACTGGAGGTTATCGCCTTCTCCGTCTCCCAGGGTATCTATTAGTGACAACAAATGAGTTGGAAAAAGAACAGTTGATGTATGGAATGTAGACCAAATCAAACATTCACCCCTGGTCACAGATCTGGGTTAAATCCATCAGGTTGTTGCTCACCATGCCATTCCAGTTTGGACCCAGCCATATGCAAATCAGTCTTGACCCTGTTCCCCATGGGAATAGTCCAACCTGAACTGCCAGGCCAGGGCCTCCCTGGACCAGAAACAAGCATCCTGGGACCAGTTTCGGGGTATCACCCTTCTTCATTCATGCTAGCTTGAATCTGGTGGCATAGTGAACACGGGACCAACATCTGAGCATACCCTTCCCACTTGGAGCGACAAATGCAAAAAGGAAAAAAAACAGTTGATGGATGGAATTTAGGCCAAATAAAACATTCACCCCCAGTCACAGATCTGAGTTTTATCCATCAGTTTTTTTGCTCACATGCCATTCCAGTTTGGAACCAGCCATATACAAATCAGTCGTGACCCTGTTACCCATGGGAACATTCCAGCCCGAACTGCCAGGCCAGGTCCTCCCTGGATCAGAAACTAGCATCCTGGAACCGGTTTCGGAGTATCACCCTTCTTCAGCCAGACTAGCTTGAATCTGGTGGCATAGTGAGCACTGAGCCCACCTCTGGTCATACCCTTCCCACTTGGAGTGACAAATGCAAAAAGAACAGTTGATGGACGGAATGTAGACCAAATCAAACAGTCATGAGTTGGAGCATTAGTAAATGTGTACACACCAACATACGTATAGGACAAAAGTACACATGGCAAAACAGAAAAGACTGGAATAACATAACACCCATCACTTTTGAACTCCAAAAATACTGTCACCGGCAGTGAACCGGGAACCACCATTTTATGCCACCGGTGACCAGCAATACACTGCACTGGTGATTGTGTATTACAAACTGTCATGCTTGGCATCCTTGCATGGCCTCTGCTTCCCAGTAGGAGGCTGGCCAGGTCCAGTTATCCCTTATTAGTGAAATGTAGGCAGTGTCTAGAAGCCAGGATGTCTAGAGGTAGCTGTAAGCATAGCAGCCAAGGCTGAACTAGGAGACATGCACAGCTCTTGCAATACCACTTTAGTCACACACTACTCACACACAAGAAAGATAATACTGCGTGTTACCAAAATTAAAGGTACTTTATTTTAGGGACATAAGGTCAAAAATACTTTGGAGAATATACTCCCTTAGGAGGTAAGTAAATCACACAATATATACACTAGTAACCAAAACAGGTAAGTAAACAGTCAGAACATAGTGCAAATAGAGAAAATCACAATAGGTTGCAATGGGCCTCAGGGGAACACAAACCATATACTAAAATAGCGGAATGTGAAAGTTGGTTTCCCACCTAGGCAAGTGTAGTGTGTAGAGGGTCACTGGGAGTGTGAGAAATCACCAAAGGTAAGTAAAATACCCCACCGCAGAGCCCAGGAAAGCAAGAGTAAAACAAAGAAAGTTTCCTTAAACATACTAGAAGTCATGGTGGAAGACAGTGGAAGAACACGAAGAGACTGCATGATACCAGTGATGGATTCCTGGACGTGAAGACCTGTGGAAGAAGGGGACTAAGGAGAACAGGAGCCCCTGCTAACCCTGATAAAGGTGCAAGAAGAGAACCATCAGCGAGAAGACAAAGTCAATATTGTACCAAAGAAGATAGATGCAGATTCCTGGTTGGTGCAGAAGATGTCCCACACGGGATGGATGATTGCAGTCTGGTTTGCATCGCTGGATTCTACCACTAAGCCTTGGTAAATGCAAAACTTGTGTTTTGTGAAAAATGGCACTGCCCGGGCCCAGGAAGGACCAGGTCGACTCTACCCAGGAGGGGAAGACAGAGGGGGCTCTCAGCAACTCAGAGAGCCCTCAGAAGACCAGACAGCATGCACAGGAGTCCCACAGCATGGTGACAAAGGAGTTGCAAATGACAGTCATTGCAGCACTACACAAAGGGAATCCACATCACCAGGGAACAACTCATGGAGCTGAGCATAGTAGGATAGGGTGCTGGGGACCTGGGCTATTCTGTGCACAAAGGATTTCTTGGAGAAGTGCACAGAAGCCCTAGGAGCTGCAAAATACTCAGTGCACAGGGGTACTGTCTGGCACAGGAAGGCAAGCTCTTACATCCACCAAATTTGGACAGCTAGACCTTTGGACAGTCAGGGTCACTTTAGTCTACCACCTATGTTCCGGGATCCATGCTTGTCATCGGGAGAGGGGACCCATAGTACCGGTTGTTGATGCACAGAGGTGCCTGCTGAAGCAGGGAAGTGACTCCATCACTCCACAGGAGATTCCTTTGGCTCTTCTGGTGCAGGATGAAGACAGGCAGTCCTCAGTGCATGCACAACCATGAAACTGTTGCAGTTGCTGGCAAAGGCTGAAGTTACAGAGTTCCAGTAGCCTTCTTGGATACTTTTTTGCAGTTGCAGAGTTCCTCAAGCAGTTCTGCTGTTGATCCGATGGTAGAAGATAAAGTAAAGAATGCAAAGGATCCCTGCTGGAGTCTTGCAATCAGTATCTTAGGGAACACCCACAGACCCTAACTAGCCCTCAGAGGGGGATTGGTCACCTAACTAGGTATGGACTTATCAGGAGGGGTCTCCGACATCACCTGCTGGCACTGGCCACTCAGATGCTCCCAGAGTTCCCTGACCATCCTTAAAACAAGATGGCAGAACCCTGGGACACTCTGGAGGAGCTCTGGGCACCACTCCTGGGTGGTGCTGGACATGGGAGTGGTCACTCCCCTTTCCTTTGTCCAGTTTTGTGCCAGAGGAGGGACTGGGGGTCCCTGAACTGGATTATGCAAGGGGGCACAATTTGTGCCCTTCAAAACACTTCCAGAGGCTCTGGGAGGAAACCCCTCCCATGCATGTAACACCTATTTCCAAAGGGAGAGGGTGTAACACCCTTCTCCTAAAATACATGTATTGTTCTGCCTTCCTGGGATTGAGCTGCTCAAGCCTCAGGAGGGCAGAAGCCTGTCTATGAGGTGGCAGCAGCTGGGGCTGCAGTGAAAACCTACAAAGACTGGTATGGCAGTACTGGTGGTCCATGGTGGAGCCCCAGTGGTGCATTGTATTGGTCCCCCAATACCAGAATCAGATTGGGGGTACAATTTCCAGTTCCTAGACACCTCACATGGCCATATTCGGAGTTACCATTGTGAAGCTACATATATGTATTGAGCTACATGTAGTGCACACCTATAATGGCGTCCCCGTACCCACGAAGTCCGGGACACTAGGCCTGGATGACATGTGGGCACCTCTGCTAGTGCAGGGGTGCCCTCACACACAGGTACTATGCACCTAGCCTTCATGGTCTGAAGGTTAAATATATAGGTGACTTATAAGTGACCTGGTGCAATGAAATGGCTGTGAAATAGTGCTTACACTATTTTACTCAGGCTGCTATAGCAGTCATGAAGAAGTGTTTGTATGAGTTCCTTATGGGTGGCAAAAGAAATGATGCAGCCCATAAGGATCTTCTGGAACCCCAATGCCCTGGTACCTAGGTATTTATAAGGGGGGTCCAGTATGACAATTTGGAAAGGAATACTGGGTTACCAGTATGTAAGTACAAATTTGGAATCAGAGAGAGCATACACAATGGAGTTCTGGTTAGCAGGACTCCAGGGACACAGTCAAGCATACTGACAAAACAGTAAAAAACATACTGACATGTTGGCCACAAACTATGAGCACTGGGGTCCTGACAAGCAGAATCCCAGTGAGGCAGTAAAAACACACTGGCAAACACTGACAAACAGGCCAAAAATGGGGGTAACCATGCCAGAAAGAGGCTACTTTCTCACATTTCCAGGTTGTTTCTGGGGGCTAGGCTCTGTTTTTGCTGTTTTGTTTCCTCTGGGCACTTCACCACTGCTGACCAATGCTAAAGTGTAAGTGTTCCATGTGTAAATTATATGTGTAAATTGGCTTATACTTGATGGGCATATTCAGTTTACTAGTATGTCCCTAGTAAATTGCACTAGAGGTGCCCAGGGCCTGTAAATCAAATGCTATTAGTGGGCCTGCAGTATTGGTTGTGCCACCTACACTTGTAGCCCTGTAAACATGGCTCAGACCTGCCACTGCAGTGCCTGTGTGTGCAGTTTTTAACGGCCAATTCGACTTGGCAAATGTAACTAATTGCAAGGCCCATAATTCCCTTTTCTACATGTAAGGTACCCCTAAGGTAGGCCCTAGGTAGCCCCATGGGCAGGGTGCGGTTTATGTTTAAGGTGGGACATGTACTGATGTGTTTTAAATGTCCTAACAGTAGTATACAGCTAAATTCAGTCTTCACTGTTGCAAGGCCTGTCTCTCTCATAGGTTAACATGGGGACTGCCTTTAAATAACTTTAAAATGCAGCTTCCCTTTGGAAGCAGATACAAATGTGGAGTTTAGGGTATCTGAACTCACAATTTAAAAATACATCTTTTACTGAAGTTGGTTTTTAGATTGTTAGTTTGAAAAATCCACTTTTAGAAAGTAGGCATTTTCTTGCTTGAACCATTCTGTGACTCTGCCTGTTTGTGGATTGACTGTCTGGGTCAGTTTGGCAGTTGGGCTGTTTGTGAATCCCTTCTAGACAGTGACACAAAGGGAGCTGGGGTATAGCCTTCATATCCTGATGAGCCATCTGTGCTAGAGTACAGTGAGGAGTGGTCACTTACACCTGAATTGGCTGTGCCTGCCTTCCCACAATGCAGTCTCCAACCCCCTGGTGTGTGTCTGGGGCATGGCCTGGGCAAGGCAGAATCTTGAGATCAACAGAGATTCCACTTTGAGGTGGGCCTATTTCAAAGGCAGAAAGGGGTATAAGTATTGAACCCAAAACCCCTGAAAATCAGATGACTTATGGAACCAAGAGAAACCTCTGCCAAGGAGAAGAGCTGAAGAGCTGAGGAGCAGTGCTGTCCCTGCTTGTGCTTTGTTGGGCTATCCTGCAGTTGCTGCTTCTGCCTGTGAAAGGGGACAAAGACAGAATTTTGTGGTATATTCCTGCTTGTGAAGAATCTCCAAGGGCATGAACTGAGCTTGACTCCTGTTTTAAAGTCTCAGGGCCATCAAAGACTTCCTTTGCCAGCACCTGTACTCTCTTCTGAGACTCCTGCCCTGCCAAGTGGTGCCCTATCCAATCCCAGGGGCCTTGAAAGTTGAAGTTGGCAGAACAAGAGCTGAAAATCCACGCAGAGAACAAAGTGCAGGGAAAATTCCGACACACACCTTCTGCAACACGGCTGGTAAACGATGCGCCACTAACTTCATGGCTAAAATCGATGCTCCACCTGAATCGTGGTTGGGAGATTGGCACATCATGGCTGGAGAAATGATGTGCAACACCAGCTTGTGGCTGCTGATAACGATTCAAACCCCTTGTAGCGTGGTTTTCTAAAACAGTGTGACCAGATTTTCCACCCATCGTCCCTGGGCAACAACGCCATCCCTCTGCGCTGATCCGAGGTGTCCCATCTGGAAATTGATGCATCACTAGCTTGTGAGGGAGAAAAATGACACATCGCCGAGCCGACCGGAGAAGAAATGACTCACGGCCTCCCTTGTGGGGAAGGAATCGATGCATCGCTGCCATTTCCGAAGCACTCTCACCCGGCGGCTTTTTTTATGCTAACCAGGTACTTGTGCAACATCATTGTTTCCATTGTTTTCTATGGAGTAAGATGCTTATTGTTTTGAAAATTCATATTTCAACTTCTGTATGTTGGTTTTTGTCATTTTGGCCTTGTTTGATTTAGGTAAATCTGACCTATTTTTCTAAACTGGTTTGATGTCCATTTTGTGGTGTTTTCTCTGTATTACTGTGTGTGTTAGTACAAATACTTTACGCATTACTTCTGAAGTTAAGCTTGTCTGCTTCTGCCAATCTACCAAAGGGGTGAGCGGGGGTTAACTGAGGGTGATTCTCCTTTACCCTGACTAGAGTGTGGGTCCTTGCTTGGATAAGGGTAACCTACTGCCAACCAAAGGCCCCAGTTCTAAAAACACACCAAGGCTGCTCTAGGATGTAAGTGATGATCATACTCATATATTTGTGTTGTGACACATTTATCGGGGCCCAAAACTGTATTTCCAACCGCCAAAATGGCAGATGCCTGACCTACTGTACAGGACATTAGAACTGACCACAGCTGTTGGCAGAAATCATCCACACAGTAGATGGTTTTATCTGCAATGGACAGAGCCATAGGCTAACGCTGTTGCTTGTGGTGGTCACAGGCCAATGTCTGTGCCCGTCAGTGGTTATGACCACATACGAGGTGTATATATATGCCACGTTTTGCAAAATCACTCACTTGACTCGTGACAGTGCTACCATCAACACCTCCACCACTTCAGCTACTGTGTGCCACCTCTGGGAGAAATCATGCCATGCCAAGCAGATGAAAGGGTTCTTGATTTTTCTCCACAGGAGTAGACCTGGAGGAGCTCATGGAGAGGTCTTTCTCCTGTATGGTCAGCTCTATGGAGAAACAGATAAAAACCTTATTGGCAATTTGACCTGATGTTCAGCACCATCCTTTCCCTCCTCACAGTCTAGAGTGTGCCTCTGTTGCGGTGCCTTTTGTCACATTTTGTGTGGCATAAATTGGATGCACATAGTGCAAGTAGCAGAGAAAATTACTCTATGTATTTCACATTAACATTGTTTTGTGTGATGTGCACTAAGGCATAGATCATCCTTGTGTTGGATTCATAAATCTATGCAAGGAGACTTTACATTAACTAGAGGCAAGTATGCATTTCTTACAAAAAATAAAAATAAAAATAGTGCATGGAGGTTAGAAGCCCAGAAGGTGGTTGCCCCTTTCAGGATCAAAAGCCCTCACACACCCCAAGGGGTGTCATGCTTTATCTTCAGACAGCTCCGGCAGGGGCACAGGATGAGGTAGGTCTCTGGCAAAATGCTTTACAGGACTTGTGCGAGATGGGCAAGGGGCGTCTCCTCAGCCACTTGATTGAAATGTTTAGTAATCAAATTGGTCAGCTTTTCACAGAACAGGTAGACAGCACACACTTTTTTTGCAAGTGTGAGATTGCATAGGAGTGCCATTAAGGACAACCCTCTGAGAGTAGGTTAGGTTTCTGGTCTTGAAGAATTGCCGTGATCCTTGTAGGACATTAAATAGGAAAGAAACATGTTGACCTTATTCCATTCACACGCCTGAGTCAGAAGAATCATTATGCCCATGAATGACTCTCCTCTTGCTTTTAATCATGACAGAGGTTCCTGCACAATAAACAGATTCTAGATAACCCCTGTTAATTTTTATCTAATCTTCTTTACACCGATCTATTCACCCTCATAACACCACACTTTCAGTTCCCCTCACCATTCACATTGACAACCTAAAAAGATCTCTGGTAAATAGCCCCCATGTGGAGCCCATTTGGCATTACAGCACCCTCCTAACGTGGAGCTGCCCAATGATGAAGCATGACACCCCTCAGGTTGTGTGAGGGCTTTTGCTCCTAAAAGGGGCTACCCCCTTCGGGGTTCTGAGCTGCATGCACTATTTTTTTTGTATTTGTAGGAACTGCATACTTACCTTTAGGTATAGTTAGGTGGGAGCATGTATGCTGGACCTTTAATGGCTCTCGGTCCCTTCTCTGTTATGAAGGAGACTTTGCAGCCGTACATTGACACATCTTTGGATTTGATGGTTGTAAATGTCCAATGAAATATATGTGCATGACAGCATGAACTGTGTATGTATTCTGGTTGAGTAATTTGAGCATCTTGTAAGCGATGTGTATAGTGCAACAGATCATCCAGCCCACATCTGGCCTTGGCAAACTGTTGTATCAGAAGCATAGAATACCTCACTGTGCCATACAAGCCACAATCCACATTGATGATGGCCACATAACATACTGTCATGTATGGAAGTGATGGAAATGTGATTGTCATGAGGGTTCTATATGCTCAGCCTGTCAAATGTATCTCACAGTATGGAAGATAGTCCAGGCTGTGGTAGATTTACTGTAGCTATGCAACTGTGGCACCGTGCCCATTCCCTGTAGACATGCAGATCCTGGCATGTGGCCTAAATAAGGCTCCAGTGTCAAGATGTGGCCTGAAGGCCTTTTTCCTTTGAATAGATTAGGGAATGGCTACTGACGTAAATCCTTGAACTAGCACATATGTGCATTTTACATCATTTTCAATATGTGTCATTGACATATGGCAGGTCCCTTACTCCCACAGCTCTTTTGTCACCTTTACATAAGTCATATTTGTTCAGTACAAGCTTATTGCACAAGTGACAAACCTAAGGTGCAGATATGTGGTAGATTCTGGAGAGGGCATGACATATGCCTTAGTAGCTTGATTAAATGTAAAAATAGACCAAACATACCTTTGTTTGTTGGATACCATCTCTGTAGGTTTGCCACATATGATCAAAAGTGTGTTCTGTGCTACAAGTACATGCCACCCAAAACTACTGTGAAATGGCATGAGTCTACATTGGGTAGGCAACATGTCCACACATACACAGGGAAGAGACTTTTTGTGCCCACCATGGCAACCCATTCATTGTCACTCAAGTCTTAAAGTGAAGACTGTACTATGGAAGTTGCATGTGCATGAGTCTGTCCAGTAAGGTCCAAGGAGTTTGCCATTCAGAAGGCCACAAGGGTGTATTGTGTTTTACATGTACATGTTGCTTGAGCCTGGACTACCTGATGTCAGTAGGCTTGCTTAGTCAGTGTTGGCCATGAGCAGGGTAGTGGGTTAGTCTGCAGATGACTCCATAATTGTGTAGTCATGTCCCTTTACTTATCAGTATGTGTGCTTTACACTTGTGGTATACCTCTTTGTGCTTGGTGTTTCTGAAATGAGTGTGACATAACCATGTGGGATAAATTTGTATTTGCAACCTTTTAATTTGCCTCTTGCCTCCATACAGGTCAACGCTCATCAGAAGAATGAGATTTGGAGAGCTGTTGTCTGGAAGGTGTGGACCCTGGGGGTCCATAGCCGGTAGAGTTCCCACTTTCAGAAGAGGTAGAAGGACCTGAGACGCTGCGCCCAGAAGATTGCAGAGGTCTATCTGGGGCTGTCCTCCCAACGTGGGCTGGGGGCTTGTCAGAACCTGAGCCTTCTAATGGCTCGCATTCTGGTGATGCCCTACCCCGAGCTTGATTGGCATTTGAGAGGGGGCACAGCAGCTACAAGGAGATAAGTCCAGAGTATTCTCTTGCCTGTTACATTGCATGTGTTATATTCTGCCATCTCCTGTTTAAGATTGGAGATGGGGCATGTGTGACACCCAAGATGACCATTTATTCATGTAGGTATGGAAGTTAGTGCATGCTGATGTCTCTTGCCTATTAGTCCAGCGACCAAGGACACAACAGAGTACAGTCCACAACGAACTAACTCTCCATGACCAAAACATGGCTGAGTACAGTGATCAATCAAGTCATGTTGTTTTTCTTTTTTGTTTTTTTTGGTGTAACTTGGACACAACACTCAACTGATCTTCAGTGTGACAGCCCAAACAACATGAAATAATAGATCAATGTACTCAGATATGTGTCTGCTCAAGTGAGTATATTGGCATCTGTCCCCCACCGACCAGTTGTCTTCAGTGTGTCATTAGCGCTGGTGCCTCTGTATTGTGACTCATGTGAAGGTGGCCATCATACATCTGACAAAGCATACATTGCTCTTTGGGTGTAGTCACATAGCAATACTGTCCCTTGGTAAGTGATGAATGTCCATTGACATGATTTTGGTAACATCACTGTTGCCATTGTGCCTTATGCCCACATGTTAGCACGTGTACATTTCATTTTTTCCATATCATTTTCACAGCTTTTTCATGCATGGTTTACCTGTCTTCATGGGATGACATCTGAATTCCCTCACATATATTTGCCAACATGTGTTTGGAATTCGGCATATGTTATGGGGCTACAGTTCATGCAGTACCACAGACAGGACTGTGTCACCATTGATTGGTGGCTCCCATATACCCTCACCCATCATTGCATGTAACCTGGCATGTACACCTGCAGTAGCAATGAAGGACATGGCAGATATAACTGCAGTTTTTACCCACAATGTTCATTTCTATGCCATTGATGTAGAATCATGTAGCCTAGTGCTTTGCACATATTAAACGGGGAAGGTTTTTTACCTAAATGTTGCATCAGGGAGTTACTTGAGGTAATATGGGACTCAAATGTGGTTGTGTTCAACCATTTATCCAAGGGAATTTATCTTTTCATGACAGAAAGAGACAGTGATATGGCTTCCCATTGAGCAACATGTTAAGGGCCTTCTGCAAGTACTTGAGAATACCTGGGCCTCTACAACATTCAAAGGACTATTGGCTTCTACTCATGCAATCAGAATATGGTATTGTCAGGAGTGCTAATCAAAAGAGGTGTTATACATGGGACAAGCTGATTCATTGTGTTATAGATTTTGTAAACAATTCTCCCTGACATTTTGTCCAAGTTGTCTCCGGTGTACATTTCCGTGCAAGATGTATTATCTATCTTAGCAACGTTATTGCAACCTCCATGAGTCCATTTAAACAATGTACACATAATGTAGTGACCTTTGTTAATTTGCTTCCAGTGTGACATAGGTGTTTCCATGTTACCTTCCTCTGGCACTATACTTCTGCCAGCAACATGGCTAGAATATTTGGCCATTGTTTCTTCATGATGTGACATTGGGTATATGAAGGCTAGCTGAAAGCATGCCCTTGTGTGAGATCTCTGTAAGCGACCCTGGCATTTCCCCACTATTGTATGGCAACAGGTAACCGAGGGATGCTACATGAGGTAAACCATTGAAGGTGATGAGGTCTCTACTTGTTCAATGGGTACTGTGATTGCACAACTTCACCCATGCACATGGATTTGTCTGTGATTCAAAATTTCCTATGGGCAACTGTTAACAGTTATTGTAGCATGCGTACTTGTGGTGTTGCAAATGTTGTAGCCACTTTGCTGGAGCTTGTGGCTGGGGGACACTGTTCATCATGGTCTGATTTGCTAATCACAACAGTTCTTCATGTGTGATTAGGAACATGTAGTGACCCTAATTATCTTTGTAATTTTAGCATCATCCCAGGAAAATTAAGGAGACAAGGGGAACCAAGTGTTGAAGCAGATGGCCACAGTACCTCCAGTCATGAGACAACCAACACAGAGGGACCCAGTGACACTAAGGGTGAGGGGAGTGCCACAGAGAACACAGGATCAACATCATCATCTTCTGATTCTGCCTCCAGTGCCCTCTCCCTAATGGTGGCAAACCCATCAGGACCTGCTCTATCCTTGTCTGCCACTCCCAGTTTCATCAGTACCCCAGACACCATCCCAACACCCACAGACACAGCCAAAACATCCTTCATACCCCTAGATACCACCCCAACACATCCAAACACAGCCATTACATCCACCATATCCACAGTCATCACATCTACCATAGCCAAATATACCACCCCAACACACACACAGCCACTGCTCCCACATCTCCCAGAACCTCCACCTTACAGCTTCACAAGGAAAGCAAATGCACACATGTAACATACACTACCCAAACCCAAGCATACCTCAGATATAAATACACCAGCAGCATCAACACCCACAGGTAAGAGAAATATCCCCTCAACTCCCAAACCCCAACCCTTTCTGCAGACCCTAGCTGTTTTCCCAAAGAAAGTTTCCTTTTTGACCTTGCCCTTTCCCCTATGATCACCTCCCCCTCCCAAAATCAAAATAACCCACTCACATTCCAACTCATCTCTTCCACATCGAGGTCCTTTCCTGTCACACGTGCCCACCTGCAAGTGCCCAAACCCCTCCCACCCGAAGAAGCCAACCCTTTCAAAGGAGAAAACCACCCCTCCTAAGAAGAAGCCCACCCACCCCAAATCCGACTCTACCCTGTTGGAGGCTTGCCTGGTTTGTAGTAGGTACATTGGGTACTTACACATTACACCAGGTCCGGTTATCCCTTATTAGTGAAATGTAGTAGTGTTCTAGCAGCTGAGGCTAATAGAGGTAGCTATAGCAGAGCAGCTTAGGCTGTACTAGGAGACATGCAAAGCTCCTGCAATACCACTTATAGTTACACAGTACTAACACACAAGTAAAAACAATAGTCAGTGTTACCACAAATAAAGGTTGTTTATTTGGGTGACACAGTACCAAAAATATCTTAGAGGCAATACTCTTTCTGGAGATAAGTATTATACACAATATATGCACTAGACACCAAAATAAGGTAAGTAATCAGACATAGGATAGTGCAAACAATAGGAAATCCTATAAAATGCCACGCGAGAAAATAGGTCTAGGGGCAACACAAACCATTTACTAAGAAAGTGGAATGAGAATCACGACTTCCCACCTAGACAAGTGTAGTGTGTGCAGGAATCACTGGGAGAGTGATAATACAGTAAAGGTAAGTAAATTACCCCACCCCAGAAAATTAGGAGTAAAGTACTGCAAAGTTCCTTAGGACACACTACAAGCTGTGATTAGAGTTATTGCAAGAACCAAAGAAGACTGCAAACAACCAAGGGTGGTTTCCTAGACCTGAAGACCTGCAAAGGAAGGAAACCAAGTCCAGAAGTCGGCAGAAGTTCCAGGAAGGACAGCAGCCCCTGCCAACCCAGAAGAGGGTGCAAAAGAAGAGTCCCCAGTTGGACGAAGACTGCAGAAATGCACCCAAGGAAGATGTCAGCGGCTTCCTGCATGAAGCACAGGATGTCCCACGTCATGAAGTCGGATGCAGGTGAGTTTTGGCGCTGGAATTCTCCAACAAGCCTAGGTTCTGGCAAAGTTGCGTTTTGCCTCAAGTTGGCACTATCTGGACCCAGGAAGAACCTGGAGGCCTCAACTCTGTGTGAGGAGGAAGAAGGGGCTCTCAGCACTTCAGAGAGCCCACAGGACACCAGTTAGCACCCACAGGAGTCCCAGGACACGGGGACAAAGGAGGTGCAAAATGCATTTGCTGCAGCACTACAAGGGAAGGTCCCACTCCGCCAGAGAACAACTCAGTGAGTTGAGCATCATAGGATAGAGTGCTGGGGACATGGGTCAGGATGTGCACAAAGGAATTTTGCAAATAGTGCACAGAGGCCTCAGGAGGGGAAGAAGATGCGTTGCACAGGGGTATTGTCGTTCTTGGGGAAGGCAAGGTCTTACCTCCTCCAAATTGGGACAGCAGGACCTCAGGACAGTCTGTGTCAATGGGGTCCACCCCCTGTGTTCCAAGGAGCAGGCTTGTCACCAAGAGAGGAGTCCAAGAGAACCGGTCGTCGACTTAGAAGGTGCCTGCATGAGCAGGGAAGTGACTCCGTCACTTCACGGGAGATTTCTTTGGTCCTTCTGGTGCAGGGAGTCCCTAGAGCATACACAGTGTTGCAGTTACTGGCTGTAGCTGAGGTTGCAGAGGAAAAGTAGCCCTTCTGGATACTTTGTTGCTGTTACAGCACTTCCTGGAGCAGTTTCCGGTTGATCTGAGGTCAGAGGATGAAGTAGTAGTTGCAGAGGATTCCTGCTGGAAACTTGCAAGTAGAATCTGAAGAGAACCCACAGGAGAGACCCTAAATAGTCCTGAGAGGGGGATAGGCTACCTTATCAGGTAAGGACATGTCAGGAGGGGTCTCTGACATACTTTGCTGGCACCGGCCACTCAGAGGCATCCATAGTACCCCCACACCTTGCAAAGCAAGATGGCTGAAGTCTGGGACACACTGGAAGAGCTCTGGGCACCACTGCTAGGGTGGTGATGGAACGGGGAGTGGTCACTGAACCAGTGTAGATTGGCTTATGCAAAGAGGGCACCATCTGTGCCCTTCAAAGCATTTCCAGAGGCTGGGGGAGGCTACCCCTCCCCAGCCTGTTACACGTATTTCAAAGGTAGAGGGTGTAACACCCTCCTCCCAAAGGAAATGCTTTGTTCTGACTTCCTGGGACTGAGCTGTTCAGACCCCAGGAGGGCAGAACCCTGTCTCTGAGGTGGCAGCAGCTGTAGCTGCATTGCAAGCCTCAGAGAGCTGGTTTTTGCAGTACTGTGGGTCCATTGTGTAGCCCCCAGGATCCATGGAATTGGCTCCCCAATACCAGATTTGGAGTGGGGGGGGGGCAATTCCATGATCTTAGACACCTTACATTGCCATATTGGGAGTTACCATTGTAAAGCTACTTATTGACCTATATGTAGTGCACGTGTGTAATGGCGTCACTGCACTCACATAGTCCCAGGAATTGGCCCTGAGCTATGTGGGGGCACCTTTGCTAGTGCAAGGGTGCCCTTACACTTAGTAACTTTGTACCTAACCTTCAGCAAGTGAAGGTTAGACATATAGGTGACTTATAAGTTACTTAAGTGCAGTGAAAATAGCTGTGAAATAGTGTGTGCACTACTTCACGCAGGCTGCAATGGCAGGTCTGTGGAAGGGTTTGTCTGAGCTCCTTATAGGTGGCAAAAGAAATGCTGCAGCCCGTAAGGATCTCCTGGAACCCCAATGCCCTGGGTACCAGGGTACCATATACTAGGGACTTGTAAAAGGGGGCCCAGTGTGCCAAATGAAATTGGTAAATGAAGTCACTAGCCTATAGTGACAAATTTAAAAACAGAGACAGCATAAGCACTGAGCCTCAGTGACACAATCAAACAATATGCACAAAACACACATTAAGCCATAAAGTATGAACACTGGGGTCCTAACCAGCAGGATCCCAGTGAGACAGGCAAAAACATACTGACATACAGGTACAAATGGGGGTAACATGCCAAGAAATATGGTACTTCCCTACACACCCCACCCAAGTTCCCTAAGGTGTCTGCATGCTCACTTGATGTCCCTTCCTGTGGAGGTTCTCTGGCAGAGTTCAGAGTCAAGCTGGTGCACAGTAAAGTGCATGGAGCTGCATATGGACTGGCCAATGGCCTTTGATCTTCATCGTTTTCTTCTTAATAAACTCAAGTTGTTGTTTCTTGGGTACACATTTGTCCTTCCATTACTTTTTACCTTTTTGTAGTCCTAAATAAATTGTGCTGTATGCCTACTGTTATGTGTGTTTCACAATGATTGCTGATCCATTTGCTGTGGTTGGCAAGGTTTGACTTTTGTGGGTTGTGCTGGTGTCACCTAGGACAAGGGTAGATGTTCACTGGATGGATATGTGTCTAGTTTTCCAATTGGGGTGTAATTGCATTGTGTTTTGTTTGATATGGTAAGTATTTTATCTTGGCTTGGCCATTGTCAGTATGTACTGTGCTAGGTTTGTCCCCCAAATGTAGATTAGACATTTGTCTCATGTGTGCAAGCTAGAGTTTAATTTTTCCACACATGGAGGGTGTTCAATTGTGCTACCTTTCCTTATATTCAACTAACCATATGTCCAGTTTGCTGTGTGTACCGTCCAGGTACTTTATCTACATGTGTGACCCATGCTGTTGATGTTATATTTGCTTTTGTGATTGCACTTACACATTTGAGTTATTGGCATGCAACTTTGCTCTACTCCTGGAGTACACGTGATGCCCACCCCTATTGTGCAGGTATTGCTTACATTGTGAGCTTTGGATATTTGTCCCTCGAAATATTATGCATCCCATTGACCTATTGTGTTGCAATGTGGGTAATATGTGTGGTTCCATTACAGGGATGTTTCATGGAAGGTGTGTTTGGGTTAAATGGCACATCCACACATATGTGTCTTCAATGAGAGTCCATGGCATCTGAGCAATGTGAGGGTGTCAGTTTTATTATGCGTGATGTGATTGTAGTGTTGCTGTTGTGTGATGCAATGTTCTATCAGTGACAGGCAGCATCATGTGGCTGTGTATGGATCATTCGTTGTGAACGAGTCCAACCAGGGACACAAAAAATGTGTATTTGGTCCATGTAGCGCAACCCACATACCAGGTAGATGGTGGTGCGTTGATTTGTTGTTAAGTTTCAGAACACGGGTAGGTGCCTGATCTTATCTTTGGTTGCATCCATGGCGGCGTGATTTTGTGCTTCATCTATGAGCAGAGGCAGCGAGTGTGTGATCAGCTCCATGGCAGCACAGCACGTGTGACGCTGCCTGCAGGTGAGTTCCTTCCTTTAATATCTCCATTTATGCCAGCCTGGTTGTAGTGGTTGGACTGCCACAGTCATCTTGGGGAAAGTCAACATCATAATCTGCCCTGCGAAAACACTGACTCTGATGGCCTCCTAGGCCTATCTCACCACAGCAGCAGCTGTCTGTGCTGCCTGGCAGTGCCAGAGGGACCGCAGTGGTCTTTGGTCTATGGAACCGCATGCATTGTAATACGGTGGTCTGACCGTCAACTCAGTGGTGGTCGAAGTGCCGCCACCATGGCAGTTTATGGACCACCAAACTTGTAATCAGGTCCTTTGTCTGTAGGTTGTTCAAGCTTGAACCTCAGCAGGATACCCCATTTGGTGTTTCTCTCTCTGAATTGTAAATTATTTTCAAAATGGCACAACCACAACCAGTGGTGATTCCAATAAATACTAGGCAACCTCTTACACAACATCAACTCGCAAATGGGCTGGCTAATGGGGGTGAAGATATTACATTCATGGTAGAGGCACAACATGCACATAGAAGAGAAATTTTCTATACATGGGTCACCTTTCCTACAGCAGATGCAAATTCAAACACTTTTCATACATACACTGTCGAAAACCCACCTGCACAATATAGAGCTTATGTAAATTTAGAAATATCACTTCCATATCCAGAACACCATAATTCATTTCAAGGCGCTCTTCCACACATTACTGAGAATGGTTCACTGGCAAAATATTGAAACCCTATATATTGTGACACAAAAATATTGTGTCAAAAATATAGTGCACAACAATATTGTTTTCCTATACTTATAATTTAAAATGCAATATAGTTCTGATAAAAAATATCTTTGTACACTAATATAAAACATAGAGACAAAAATATTGTTTTTAAAAATATATATTGTTAAAAATAGTAAACAATACAAATATAAACATGCAACAGTAATATAATGTGAATTAAATATATTTAAACAATACAAATATATAAATATATATTTATTTAAACAAACACACACACATATATGGGTATGTTCACATATAAATTATATCAAACTGTTATTAAAATACAAATTTTAATTTATATTATAATTTAATATTTTTAAAATGTAATATTATAATGAATATATATATAGATATATATATAGATATAGAAATATATCCAAATACAGGTATCCTTTTTTATCAATATCAGGTACTATTTTAAATATATATATATGTATGTGTACATATAGTGACTCAAACAGATGGACTCACCAAAGAACAAAAATATATTTCCACTACAACGTTTTGGCTCCCATCTTCCTCAAGTAGTACAAGATGGTTTGCTCAGTGGCTGCACAGCTGACACTGCTGGATTTTTTTCGAAAAGCACCATGAGTGAAGATTTCAATTGGAATGTAGAATCAGTGTTGTCAGGAGAACTCTTCAGATATGCAATAATCAAGTGGTATTGTTAGTGATATTCAGTCCATCTGGATGCAGTGATTTTAAACAGTACATCCAGAAGTTTTCTCTGAGGTCTACTAGTTCTTTCTTTAAGGCATGTAAACAATGTAAAGAAATACAGTTTACAAAAATTTTATTACAAAATTACTAAATAAAAAATAAATCTAAAGTACACAGAAACATAATAATAATATAATTTTAAACAATATAAACAAAACTATAAATTTCTAGGAATAATCCATGTATTATTCCCACTCTACACTGTGCAGCAATAGGGAAAGCGTTGGACTCAGGAGGGATAATATGTACTATTCTCACTCTATTCTGTGGAACAGTAGGGAAGACGTTGGATTCAGGAGAGATAACATTTACTATTCCCACTCCAGTCTGTACAACAGTAGGGAAAGTATTGGACTCAGGAGGGGTAACATTTATTATTCCCATCCGAGTGTGTGCAACAATTGGGAAAGCATTAGACCCAGGATAGGTAACATTTACTATTCCCACTCCAGTCAGTGCAACAGTATGGAAAGTGTTCAACTCAAGAGGGGTAAAATGTAATATTTATACTCCATCCTGTGCAACAGTAGAGAAAGCATTGCATTGAGGAGTGATCAAATTTACTATTCCCACTCCAGTCGGTGCAACAGTAGGGAAACGTTGAACTCAAGAGGGGTAAAAATTACTATTCATACTCCAGTCTGTGCAACAATGGGAAAAGCCTTGAACTCTTTAGAAGTAAAATTTACGATTCACACTCCAGTCTGTGCAACAGTACGGAACTCAGGAGGAGTAGAATTTACTATTCACACTCCAGCCAGTGCAACAGTAAAAAAAGTGTTGGGCTTGGGAAGGGTAAAATTTACTATTCCAACTCCAGTCAGTGCAAAAGTAGGGAACGTGTTGGACTCAAAAGGGGTTGCAACAGTAGGGAACGTGTTGGACTCAAAAGGGGTCAAATTTACAATTCTCACTCCAGCCTGTGCAACAGTAGGGAAAGTATTTGACTTGTGAGGGTTCAAATGTACTATTCCTTCTCCAGTTGGTGCAACAGTGGGGAAAGCTTTGGACTCAGGAGGAGTAAAATGTACTATCCCCGCTCCAGCCAGTACAACAGTAGGAAAAGTGTTGGACTCAGCAGGGGTAAAATGTACGATTCCCATTCCAGTTTGTGCAACAGTATGGAAAGTTTTGGACTCAGAAGGGGTAAAAATTACTATACCCACTCAAGTCAGCGCAACAGTAGTGAACGCATTTGACTCAGGAGAAACAAATGTACTATTCCCACTCCAGTCTGTGTAACAGTAGGGAAAGCATTGGAGTCAGGAGGGGTAAAAGTTACTATTGCCACTCCACTTGTTGCAACAGTAAGGAAAGCGTTGGACTCTAGAGAGGTAAAATTGACTATTCCCACTCCAGTGGGTGCAATAGTAGGGAAAATGTTGTAGTCAGGGGGGTAACATTTATGGTTCCCACTGCAGACTCTGTGACAGTAGGGAAAGTGTTGGACTCAGAATGGGTAACATGTGTTATTCCCACTCCAGTCAGTGCAACAGTATGGAAAATGTTGAAATCAGGAAGGGTAAAATAAACTATTCCCACTCCAGTATGTGCGACAGTAGGGAAAATACTTCAGTTCAAACACATACATTATTTTAATACAAGTATTAATTTCATAAACTTATAAAACTATTAACATACTATTAAATATATACATTAAATCAATTAAATATAAAATTAAATATAATAAAATAATTATAAATTGTTTTAATAATTACAATAAGAAAATAATTATTTCATTACATTTCCACACTATAGTAGCACATTCAGCATATATCTAACTTAAAAAAAACATAATATTTACACAATTTACATAATTAATTAACAAATAATGGTTTACTTATAAATACATAATTTATAATTACTAGATTATTATTTAATTAACTTCCCACACTATATCCCTACAAATCCAACAACCCACGCCTAAAATGTAAGCTAAATAATTATAATAATGACACTGTTTAGATGATTAATGAACAATTAACTAATTAATAATTTCATGAATAATTAATACTTATTAATTTACTATTTAATTGAGTTTCCACCATCTACACCCGCAAACCCAACCATCCGCACCTAAAATATAACTTGAAAAATATTGCTGACATGATTTAAATCATTGAAAACAAACTATATAATTAATATTAAGTTTGAAAACACATATAACATTGGTATGAATAATTCACTTTCCACCCTGTACACCTTTAAACCTCACAACTCACTATGACACTATAAATTACTATTTTACAATTGAATTAAACATTTAAAAAAAGTTAAAAATACAAACTATATTTAAAAATGTTAAGAACAATTAGACAAACAATATAAAACAAAGGCAATTCAAATATTATTTGAACACATAAAGAAACTTAAAAAGCAATATGTCTTACCTTAAAACATCGATATTTCTGTGACCCCATATTTTTTAATTGATATTTTGGCCGAACACCACTGAGAACGTTAGAGTAGGTCTCCTAAGTAATGACAGACTTACATGATCAGAATTGGTTACATTTACACCATTTCCCAACATATAGAATTTACCGGCAGCAGATCTACATCCACTATATAATAATTTTGTTAGCATATATCAACACTTAATACAATATATGATGCGGACTCTGAATACAACCCTGGCGAGTGCTGCTTCACTCAATAATGGGGAAAGGTCCCACTAAACGTGACGAAATTCAGGTTTGGATAATAGAAAAAACACACCAGGTGGAAGCAGTGTTTCCCCATACAGGGCCCTTGACAAACAAATAATTCTCATGATTTACTTGCCATTTCATTCCCTCCATAGATGACTATACCACACATGGTGCCTTGTGAATCTTCCAGAAATGTTAAAACAAATACAAAATGAACATGGGGCAGCCCCTGCCCTAGATTTGGAAATAAAATTAATTAGCAACTTTGCCGCAGTCTACTCAGTTATATTAAGTAATATTAAAGGGAAGTAGCAGAACTAGCAGTAAGCCAGTGGCTTCAAGACATTCCTCAACAAGATCAGGAATGCAAGCTGTCAAAGATTATTGCCAAAACGTGTCCTAGTATAGTTCGGGAAGGTCTGGGGGCCAGATGAAGTAAGTCAAAGCTTCAAGGTAATCCTGGTAAGGATAATATCAAGCAAGGATAAACAATGCTGTGATAAACAAAAAGATAATAAAGATAAAATAAAACAAAGAGGTGAATCTCCTCATTCAGAAGCCTCAGAGAAACAATGCAATCTTAAAAATCATGACAATTTGAATAGTCCTGACAGATGTCATTATACTGTTACATGCCCTTCTTGTACCTTTCAGGACTCATCTGACAAACGGACAGAGAGAGGTGGGTGGATGAAGCACTGAAACAAGTAGGCAAAACTGAAAAAGGACTAACAATACTCCTCAGACATCATGATAAAAAAAGGAAAAAAAACTTCCATAACACAAACCTCAATAAAAGGAAGAAGGTTGCAGCACTTTTGGCTATGTATGACACACATATTGAGAAGATTACTGAAGAACAGGACGTGGGCACTGACTCTGGTAGAGAGCATAGCAGGAGTCACCATAGATCACCAGATTCTTCAAGAGCTTCTGGAGGTGACAGCAACTAATAACTACCTAGAAGTTGAAATCCCATATAGGCGCTCTGCCCCACCTGACAGGGTATTCAAATTAAAATCCAAAGTGAAGGAGAAATTAGGTACACAATTAAATTATCAAACAGGGAGAAGATGTAATTTTGTTTTCTTTCTCAATCGTTGTTCCTGATCCCGTAAAAGAAGCCTATGGTATGGATTGGGCTCTGGCGCAGGCTCCAGCCCTGACCCGTGGCCATGTGGGTTGGAATAGGGACTCTCCCTATCATGTTATACCTATATGGCCCAATCCATAAACACAACCTCAATATCCAACAAAACAGGTGGCCAAAGCCCCAGTAAAGACATTTCTCTTACAACTTCAGTATCAGGGAATACTTGAACCCTGTGTATCCCTAGTGAATAACCCTCTGTTTCCCGTAACCATGCTATACCATTCATATTGAATAGTCTTATATTACAGACATTTAAACAGACATTCATGCACATTTGCCATTCAAAATGCACATAGTGGAGCACTTATAAACGCATTAGCGCGCAAAAAATACAAAAGTACCTTGGATATTTCCAATGGGTTTTTCTGCCAAAATCTAGCACCTCAAAGCTGGGATTTAAGTGCATTCTCCATGTTAGGCTTTTAGCGCCATTTTTGCCAACTCCCCAACAAATATAGGAACTGTCCAGGATTGGTCTGAGTCTGTATAACATCAATATTGCATGGTATTGATATTGAGGCGTTGTCCTATGTGGAGGACATTTATTTGACGGAAAATAAAAATTGCCTTTCTCAGTGTCCTGTTCCTGGAATATGAGCTTTGAATGAGGGGAAAAGTCTGGCACCACAGTTCCTAGAGATGCGTGCTCATATTACAAGCACAGAATAACATCAAGAAAAGGCAAACTTTGCTAGGTTTCTTTACTTTTCACAGAACTTACTTACAAGACTATGCACAATGCATCAAATCACTTTATGACTTCACCCTTCATGATTTCTCAAGAAAACACTGGAAACTTTGAACACTACAGACTGACAGTCTTGAAGCAAACACTACACATGTGCAAACAAAACAAATTTGGTAATTTGGGTCATTCTGGGTGCCATCATTTTCACATATGTTGCATTCAGTGAAGGTGACACAGTACCTATAGGGTACAAATCACTCGAATGCAGAAATGCATTTTGCATCCACAGAAAAAAACCCTAACTGCAGTTCACATTGTGATCACCAAAGAGAGTCCATTAGCCAACACATCATTGTCATGACCCCAATACCAGCGGTTGAGGCTGTTACGAAAGCCAGCATTATATCAACACTGGATACAATGGGCTATGTTGATTATGTTTTTGACCCTGGAATTTCTCCAATAATAACTTGAGTACCCCATGCCCACAGATGTCGTGCATATTGACCATTACAGAATCATCATTTACACAGATAATTCAGCACAACTATCTGTAGGTACCAAACACCAATGCTCCGCAGCTTGTGCAGCCATTTGTGGAGCTATGAGGGATAGCGAATTCCAACCTCAACAGACCTCCACGTAGTCTCTAGGGGATTGCACAGTACAGTTTGCAGAGTCTAAAGCATTGATATTGGCACTGGAACATACGGATCCTCAAATTCCTACACTGTTTGTATGTGATTCGTATTGTTGTGTCCAGTCCTTTAAAGAACATTACTGCGCACCTAAATGGGTTCAGAAATTCAAAAATGCAAGTTCTTGTGGGGGAAGGTGGCAGGTCTCAAAGACAAACTGCCACAGGCTCATATCACGTCATACATTGGACCACCAACATGTTGGAATACATGTTGTAGGAAACTCATTGGCTGATGAAGCTGCCAAGTCTGCAGTGGCTATAGCTCTTGTTGCTTTGATAACTCATTCTCATACGAGGGTGGATGATGACATCTTGGCTGCCATGAACGCATCAGCTGATGGCAAGCCTTTACTAAAGGCATACCCTACCAATTATTCCTACCCTCTAGGAACCCAAAGCATTGACTTTGTTATGGTACCAGGGGTGGGTGATCTTGTGGTACCCAACCAAGATCATATGCTAGATCTGATTAAATCAGCTCATGAGGAGTTTGCATCTGGTCATGCTGGTGCGGAGTCTCCCATCTCCGTTCTACCGAAAGGCTATTGATGGCCTAGTCTGTGCAAGCAGACCAAGCAGTTTGTCCTTAGCTGTGACACTACCACTGCACATACCACTCATAATATCAAATAAGTCTATACAGTAGGTGGTCCTGGACCATTGCAGTCCCTTAAATTCAGTGCATTCAAATACATTCTACTTGTTGTAAAACTCTTTCTCCAGGTTCCTCTGGGTGTGGCCATAATGATCGGCTGATGCTCAAACTATTATTAAAACTATACAAGTCTTCATCAGGACAGATGCAGTCACAGCATCGCACTTAAACCAGCGGCCTGCTTTTGCTTCCAGGGCATCCAGGGATACCATGGGATTGATGGGTGTTGTGGTGCATTTACCTTCACCCTTCATCCTGAGGGAAATTCAGAACTGGAAAGGGAAACCAGGAGTTAAAGCAATGCTTAACAGCTAGGGTGTTAAGTTCAGATTGTAGTTGGGTCCACTACTTGTATGGAATCCAGAGAGCATTAAGGGGCATATTTATACTTTTTGACGCAAAACTGCGCTAACGCAGTTTTGTGCCAAAAAAATTAGCGCCGGCTAACGCCATTCTGAAGCGCCATGCTGGCGCCGTATTTATTGAATGCCGTTAGCTGGCGTTAGCCGACCGGCGCTGCCTGGTGTGCGTGAAAAAAAACGGCGTACACCAGGCAGCGCCGGCGTAGGGAAAAATGGCGTTTGGGCGTCCAAAAATGGGGCAAGTCAGGCTGAGGCAAAAAAATAGTCTTAACCCGATTTGCGCCATTTTTTTTGGGTGCCCAGACGCCATTAACATGACTCCTGTCTTAGCAAAGACAGGAGTCATGCCCCCTTGCCCAATGGCCATGCCCAGGGGACTTATGTCCCCTGGGCATGGTCATTGGGCATAGTGGCATGTAGGGGGGCACAAATAAGGCCCCCCTATGCCACAAATATTTTTTTACAAAAATTCTTACCACAACTTACCTTTTCTTCCCTGGGATGGGTCCCTCCATCCTTGGGTGTCCTCCTGGGGTGGGCAAAGGTGGCAGGGGGTGTCCCTGGGGGCATGGGAAGGGCACCTCTGGGCTCATTCTGAGCCCACAGGTCCATTAACGCCTGCCCTGACCCAGGCGTTAAAAAGAGGCGCAAATGCGGGTTTTTTTGCCCCACCCACTCCCGGGCGTCATTTTTGCCCGGGAGTATAAATACCACGCACATGCCTGGGAGTCATTTTTTAAGACGGGAACGCCTACCTTGCATCTCATTAACGCAAGTAAGGTGTTCACGGCAAAAAATGACGCTAACTCCATGAACTTTGGCGCTAGACGCGTCTAACGCCAAAGTATAAATATGGAGTTAGTTTTGCGTCGAATTTGCGTAAAAAAAAACGACGCAAATTTGGCGCAAACTGAGTATAAATATGGCCCTAAATCTGCCTAGAAGGTCTTTGGGAGGCCATTCCACCTATGAAGTCCTGTTTTGCATCCCTATGTACATCCTAGATCTTGATGGTCCTGGCATGTTGGTGGCAGAAGCACCTTTTGACATAAATGTGCATGTCACTGACTTGCAGAAATTATAGCAGTTCCATGATGAGCATTGATGAGCACATGCTGCCACCTTGGGAATAAGGGTCTCACCAACATCCACAGTCTGAATTCCAAAAGTTGAGGATTTAGTTTGAGAAAAGATACCTGTGAAAAAGGAGTTTGGTCCATCCTACCGGGCATCGGTGCCAGTTCTTGGAATACACGATACCAGAACTGCCATCCTACCACCACTCCTAGGTTCCAAACACAACCATTTTGTCTCCATTGACCATGTCAAATTGCAACATGTGGCAAATTTTAAACAGGAGACCACGAGGATTCCTGGGTAGTTCCCCTGCACCTCTCACTACCATTCAGGATACACCTCTTCAAGCTTTAAACAATGCTGAAATTGTTTCCCTGTTGATTCCTGTCACTGCTGCATCCTCAATAAATATCTAAAATATTAATCTGCAATTTTCCAATGCAACTTAAACAGAAAATGGATGGCATTGTTTATGATGAACGACCTTCGGATACATCTGCCAGTTCTCTTTCACCATCACCGGCTCCAGTTTTTGCAAAGGGTGCTTCTGGGTATTTTGCCAACTGATGATTTTTCTTCTGATTCTTTAGCACCAGCTATTGCATACATAAGCTTTTTAACTGGCTTTAAAACAATTATTTGATTTTCCCATGGTACTACCTGTGGATCATATTGACATTGCTTGCATTTCTGCTTTGGATTGGTTTTGTTACTTCCAATTTTCCTCCTGATAAATGGCCATTACCTTCCTGATTGCTCTAGTGTTGTACTTGTAAATGAGTTTTAACACCTTACTTATCATCACATAGGCGGTCATTCTGACCGCGGCGGTCGCCGCCCGCCATGCGGTCACCGCCAAATGGCCGCTCCACGGTCAGGAGACCGCGGATGCCATTCTGGCTTTCCCGCTGGGCCGGCAGGCGACCGCCAAAAGGCCGCCCGCCGGCCCAGCGGGAAAGACCCTGCAACAAGGAAGCCGGCTCCGAATGGAGCCGGCGGAGTTGCAGGGGTGCGACGGGTGCAGTGGCACCCGTCGTGATTTTCACTGTCTGCAAAGTGGCATGGGCAGTGCAGGGGCCCCCAGGGGCCCCACGACACCCGTTCCCGCCATTCCGGTTCTGCCGGTGAAAACCGCCAGAATCAGGCTGGCGGGAAGGGGGTCGGAATCCCCATGGCGGTGCCCTGGGCCAGGGGAAAACCGGCGGAAAACCGCTGGTTCCCCTTTTCTGACCACGGCTTTACCGCTGCGGTCAGAATAGCCCTGGAAGCACCGCCAGCCTGTTGGCGGTGCTTCCGCTGCCCTCCGCCCCGGCAGTCAGAGACCGCCATGGTTGTAATGAGAGCCATAATGTCCAAAGAGACTTGTCCATTGTGAACATTTCTGCTGTTCCATTTCCTGTTGAGAATGTTTGGGATAAAGTACCTTTTGATATATTTGGTCCCACTAAAATGATTCAAATTCAATATGTCTTCAAAGTTTCTATGAATTACATTATTACACCTGGGGTTGATTCTGATGACTGTGATGTAAAAACAGTTTGTTCTATGCTTTCTGAGCTTGAACATTAAACTGTGTTTGAAATTGAAGATGCATGTATGAACACATCAAAATAGGGGAAAATGTTCTGCTATTATTATTACGGACACCATTATTTACATAGAGCCGGTACCCCAAGAGTACTACACAGGGCCCAAATGGGACCCTGTGGCTATCTTCAGAGACATGGATGTGAACATCACCCAACTATCTGCTCCTCATGCACCCGTCTAAATTTGACAGACTGTTGTGTCTGCCAAAAATATTATCACCGGAGGTGAACTGGGAACCACCGTTTTATGCCATCCGTGACCAACAACACACTACACTGTTGATTGTGTAGTAGAAACCAACACATGAAGGCTGCTTTGAGATGTTGGTGATGATCATACACATATATTGGTGTTGGGACACATTTTCAGGGCCCACAACTGTATTTCCAACTCCAAAAATGCCAGATGCCTGACCTACTGCACTGGACACTAGGAACCGCCCGCGGCTGCCGGAGGAAGTCATCCGCGTTGAGGGCAGTTTCATCCGCAGAACACACAGCCATAGGCTAATGTTGTTGCCTGTGATGGTTGCAGGCCAATGACTGTGACAGTCAGTGATTATATCTACGCACATGGCATATCTGCATGCTGCATTTTGCAAATTAACTCACTTGACTACTGACACTGCTGCCATCAACACCTTCAACACTTTGGCTGCAGTTTGCCGCCACTGTGAACAATCATGCCACAGCCAGCAGGTGAAAGGGACCCTGCCTTCTCTTTAGAGGAGATGGAGAAGCTCATGGCTTAGGTCCTTCACCTGTATGGTCAGTTCTATGGTTCACCAGAGAAGCCAGTAAAAACCTCATAGGCACATTTGACTCTGTTCAACACCATCCTTTCACTTCTCACAGGCCACAATGTTCCCTTGTGTGTCAGTTAGACTTCTTGTGTGCTTGTTCTCACATTTAGTGTGGCATCAATGGGATGTACATGGTGCAGGTAGTGGAGAAAGTATTCTTTGAATTGCACATTCACACTGCGTTGTTTGATGTGTTTTGAGGCCTAGGTCATCCTTGTGTTGCATTCATATACCTAGGCAAAGTGACTTTACAGCCATACAGGGACACATTTTAATTACACAAAATGGGAACATTGCCCGACTCCACCAATAGGGAGTTCAAAAACATATGTAGAAAAATTCACTTATTTGCCTGGGCATGAATTTACGTCCTTCTATAAGAACTATGCTGACATGTTGGCACCGCACCTCTTAGAAGTATATGCGGAGGCTCTTGAGAGCAGAGCTCTCCCAGTCTCGATACTGGAGGCTCTCTTGTAACCATCTAGAAGCCCGGAAAAGACCCGCGATGTTGCTATTCGTATTAGCCCATCTCATTAATAAATTGGTGCTACCTGATCAGTCCAGATTCATGCCGGGGCACTCCACTTTGTATAACTTCCGCGCCTACTTTGCAATATTTAGCATGATCGATCCCGAGGATCGTGCAGGGGCAGTGCTCTTAGACGCCACCAAGACTTTTAACTCCCTTGCATGGCCGTATATGTTTGCTCTGTTGGCGCGTGTGGGGTTGAGTGGTTGGTTTATCCAACTGATTCTCCTGCTGTACACGCAGCCGTCCACTCGGCTGAGAGTCAATGGGACTATTTCTGACCCTTTCTCAATTGAGAGAGGCACTCATCAGGGTTGCTCCCTCTCTCTGCTGCTTTTTGCAGTGGCAATAGAACCGCTTGTGACAAGTCTGAGAAAACACCATAATCACAGGGGATTGGCATTCCGACAGCGTCCAATTTTGATTTCTATGTCTGTGGACGATGTTGCTCTGTGCGTTTGAGATCTGCAGCTCCACCTAGACACTCTGTTAGATTAGATAGTTTGCTTTGGGCACATTTCTGGAATTACCATTAACTGGTCCAAGTATGTGGTGCTGCCCTTGTCTGAGGCTACGGTGCGGTGCCCCTCTAGATACCTCTAGAGTGGACAGATGGTCCGGTCCAGTATTTAGGCATCTGGCTGAGCAGGGACGTTAATGCGCTCTGGTCAGCAAACTATGGCAAAGCAATTATGTGGTTGGAAGATAAGGTGGAGATGTGGCTAGCCTTGCCACTCTCATTGACGGGTCGCATAGCAATAGCGAAAATTATTATTGTGCCTAAATTTCTGTATCTATTTGTTAACTTGCCTCTTGTTCTTACTGCGAGCTTTCTGAAGCGGCTTAGGTCTTTGCTGGTGACTCTGGCCTAGGCTGGGCAGTAGCCCAGAATTTCCTGGGAAAAACTGACACTCCCATTTGAATTGGGTGGGCTGGCGGCCCCGGATCTAGAACTTTATTATCATTATGCGCAGGCTCATTTTGCACAGTTCTGGCTGCACCCCACACGCTACTTGACACATTTGGTGCCTGAGTAGGGTCGACACTGTGACGTGCACGGCGAGGGCCTGGACTGTGCTGCTGCAGTGCTCTGATGTGCGAGAGCCCTTTGCACCTTCGATGCTGCTGTGTGATGTTGCGGCCTCGACACTGTCGGAGGATGTCCGAGTCTGTGAGTTTCTTCCAGAGTCCAATTTAACTACTTTAGGATCTTGCTTCCCGGATGGAGGGTTTATTTCCTTGGAGGCTGCCCTTGGAGATTGCACATGACTCAGCACTGCACAGGTTATTCTTTCTCCGAATTCGTGCCTTGGTCTGCAACCGTTAACCCTGCTTTCCTGATGCGCCTCCAATGTGCAGAGCATTGGAACTGTTATACCAAACGCGATCTCCGTGCAGGCTGCTTGCCAAGTGTAGGGTCGCTATGTGCTGGGGGTGACGTACTGCCAGGAACAACTAATGATATATTGGGAGCTAGTACCTAAGGGTTCCCGGCTGAGAGATATATGGGCTCTCCTGCAATCCTACTTGGAGACCTGGGTATTGAACAACATGCGAGTGCCCAATGCTGATCAATGATTATGCAATGGATGCGCTCCCCCTCCACGCTATTCTATCACTGCCTATACTCCAGTTTATGATTTGAAGGCTACTGTGTTTCGACACCCCCCTCCCTTCCACTTCCCTTTTTTCCTTTCTTCCTCTGTTTTCTCGCTCTATTTTGCATTTCCTTGCTCTCTGCCCTCCCACCTTTTTATCGCTTTCAGGATTTCTCAGAATTTACATCTGGATGTTTTTATGATGCTGCTCTGTCCAATCATCGCTGTGCGGTGTTACGCAGCATTCTCCTTGATGTATACTCCTGTTTGGTTTCTATGTCACCAGTTGTAAACAGTATCATTTGCTGGCTTTCAGTTGTGTTGGCGGGCTCTAGAGCATTGTTACTTTTGAGTTTTGTTATCTATAACTGCAAAAATAAATATTTTTTTTTTAAATGCCGCAAAATTGGTGCAAAAATATTTTGCAGCACATAAATGTGTTGCAAAAGGATTACTGCCATTTTGAGCCCACATTAGCGGCAAATTCAAACGCACAAGCAGGAAAGATTGCAAGTGCAACTAAAAATGGAAGAATCAGGACAGAAGAGACCCCAGGGAGACCCTAATCACCCAAGCACCAGCCAGGAAGATCCACAGAAGTCCCTGGAGAAGGAGAAGAAAAATCAGAAGTGTCGCTTTAATGAGGAGGAGCACGACATCCTTGTCAGGGAGATGACGGAGCACCAACACCAGCTCTTCGTCACCTCCATATCATCACTTGGTAAGAGAGAGTCTGTATTGCAGGAAATAATGGACAAAATCAACTGCATGGCAGAGGTGAAGAGAACTGTCGCTGAGTGCAAGGAGCGCTGGCATGATTGCAAGAGCAGAACTAAGGAGAAATTGGCCAAGAACAGAAAGGCAGCACTGTAGACTGGAGGTGGAAGTCCTGAACCACAAGAGGACCTGGATTAGCTGGAGGAGATAGTTGCAGCGGTCATCCTAGAAGAGCTGTTCAAAGGAATCCAAGGACAGGACAGTGCAGACTACCAACCACCACCACAAATGCAGGGTAAGATGTATGGGGGGATTGATGGGAATGTTACAAATGCCAGAAGGGGAGGCAGATAGGACACACACAGTGCATGCCAAAGGAGTGCATGGGACACATGCCCCCTGAATCCAGATACCCCATCCCCATACAAACAACACATGTACACATACCTTGGTTGTGCTATGCCCCCCAGTATATACACAATGTGGATATACACCAATCACCAGGGCTATACTCCACCATGTAAATATGCAGCACATTGGCTGGAAGGGATGTGTAAATACTGTGCCTGTGGCTGTGTCATCATAACACCCCTTGCATATTGTCAAACTTCCAGTACCCACACAACTTAGACAACTGAGACGAGGACGGAAGTCAAGACCATTGAGCAGGCTCAGGGTGGTGTATCTTGCAAAAATGTACCACTACCTCCTTGTTGCATTGCCTTCACACATGTATGTTTCATCTTGCAGCACACATTGAAATGCCACCTAAGCTAGCATGACTTTTACATTTTCAGGAAAGAACACCAACCTGCACATAAACAATTCCACCCCGCAAGGCAGCCACTCCTACATCATGCTCCAACAATACCTGTCTCTGTGCAGGGAGAACAAGTCAGTGAATCTGCAGGGGGAATTGTAGGGTTGTCCTGTATCCCAGTAAACATGGCACTTTCTTGCATAACTAACCTAGTGTGGAGTTGAGCTACACATATTGCTGCTGACCTGAACTGTGCCACAAGAGAAAAATCTGCACTAACGCTTGCAACCAGTGGAACACAACACATAAAGGGGAACTTACAACAACTCAGACACAATTATATTACCCACATGGGAATGGACAAACAATAGAACAAATACAACACATGGTGCATGTTGGTGAACATTATGGGGCCCAATACAGCACTGGCTGCCGGAGGAGGATGCACTCCAATGTCCTGTGTTGGAAAGACCTCCAGTGTGGTCTTCCTTCCGCAGCACGCATTGCGAGATTCCGGTTGGGATGGTGGGTGGAAACTTTGTCTCGGCCTGCCAGCACTGTGGAAAACTCACCACAACATTGATGCTGGCTTGTAATATAGCAAGCACCAATGTTGGGGTGTGCTTATCACTGCCTGTCAAAGGGGCAGTGGAAAACACAAAGGGGCTGCCCATGGAGACCCCTGCACTGCCCATGCTATTTGCATGGGCAGTGCAGGGACTCCCAGGGGCACTTCACACCCTATTACCACCAGCCTTTGTGTGGTGGATAGACTGCCATGCAAAGACTGGTGGGAAAGTAGAATCATGATCTGGAGGGCAGCCCTGATTGCAGTGCTGGCCTGGAGGATCAAGACCGGTGGGATCCACCAGCCCGCAGGCTGGCAGCAATCTGGCAGTGCCAGGCCATTGGACTGTGACGCTTACATCATGGTCCCAATGTGCCGGTTGGACCGCTGCGGTTGCTGGTGGTCCGAGCACCACTGCAAGTCTGGTGGTCATAGGACCGCCAGACTCGTCATGAGATCCCATGTGTGCAGTAGTACTAGTAGCTGCAATCGCACCATCAAACAATACAGAGGCCCTGATCAAGCTGGAAATGAAGGTGAGTGCCTGTGTACCAAATAAGGCAGGAAAACATGATGAGGAATTAAAGTATACGTCGACATTGTGCCCTGCTAATTTAACCCTTGAGGTGGTGTTAGATATTGGTGCAGCCTCAGGTCTACAAAAACACGTAAAACTGGGGCTGTGTCAAAATGCAATGGGTGTTGGTGTGGGCCACCCACAGCAACGGCCATTGCACGCCCCTTGTGCTGCATGGGAAGGGGCCGGTTTTTACCAGGTGGCGTCAAGGTACAACAAGTGATTTAACGCCAGCTAGTAAATACAACACAGCCCAGAGCACCACTAGAACGTCCCTTTACATGACACTCCAGTCACACTAGGGGCTAAAAATATATGCAACAAAATGTACAATAACACCCTTGGGCCTTTAACTAGTCACTGAGCTTCCACTACCTAATACATTGTGTGCTATGTCAACTGCCACAACAATCTAATATTGATTGTACACCATCTCATTGCAGAGGATGATGATTTCCCTCCTGCCGACCTGCCTGTCCTGGATTTCAATGATGACCTGGATGACCAGCTGACAATCATCATGAACTGACTCTCCAGGATGTCCTAGGATCCCTCCAGACACCACCTGCAGTTGCAAGGAGGACACACAGCCTTGCGGGGTCTGAACATGATCCACCCAACAACCAAAATATACCACCTGCCAGTACTGACACAGCCCTGGAATCCAAGGACCCGGACACCAGCTTTCAGAGGACATTGGTAGGAGTCCAGAAGGAGCAGGCTATGCAGGTGTTGGTCAGGATGGAGACTGTGACAGGCAGCCTAGAGGGAGTGCGAACGTGCCTCAGAATACCTAATGAAAACACAGCTGCCATCCGAGGCATACACTCCCCACTGCGTGGACTCCAGCAGTCCCTGGTGGATATAGCTGCTGCCATGAGGGAGAGGCCACAACAATTCCCCTCCCAAACTGGCAGAAGCATAGCAGGCAATAGACTGGAGTCCATTTAGCAGGAAGTGTCCTCCATCAGGGAAGGCATGGCTCTCTACCACCTCAATGTTGCTGCTTTATTGAAAAACAGTAGTTCATCCTTGTTGCAGTGATGCCTTATGTCTTACCACAAAAGGCAGCTGCTGGGAACTTGGACTCAATATCTTTATCCCCTGAAGTGTGTGTGGCCCCCTCTACCTCTACAACATCTCCACCAATGACAAAAGAGGCACCACACACATCACAGGATGAAGATGATGAACACATTTCTTTCAGTAGGAAGAGTACCAGGTAGCCATGGACATGGACAATTCTCCTCCGTTATGGCCTTAAGATCATGCCAGTGTTGTGACAGTAGAAAATGTGCTCTCTTCACCCATCCACTGTTGACTTGTCTGATATGTACTGTCATTGTCTCTGACATACCAATTTGCAATTTTTGGTCATTTTCATTAATGGATACTACTCCTAAGCATGTCTCATGACATGTCCCTCAACCCTGGACTCTGATTTTGTCACATATTCATGACTTTCATGAATGGGCTCTCAGACCAGGACATTGTAAATAGTTCAGTTTCACACTTCCACCTGTACATAAACACCGTGTACACATTTAGGATGTCTACATTTTCTGTGATCCAGCTACATGACACCACACTACACACAAGGATGCTAGCATGAGAAAGGTGTATGATGGTGGTGTCTGATACAACCAATTAACTGAGTATAAAAGCTAAAATGTTTGCATATATCATTTAGTTTTGATATACAACAGGTATGGCTGAGAACCAAGTCAATGCCAATACAGACAGCTGGTAATCCCAGAAAAATTCATTTGTGTGGTACAGAGGTAGCTAACCTCATCATTGATGGGTACCTGTCAGTGTTGCAGGGTACAGTTCCAATTGTGCCTGGTGTCAGATGTGTCACAGTTCCCAATATTGAAACTACAGGACCCCACCAATGACAGCTGAAGACCCAGACTTAGCTGTCCAAGACAAAGTACATATAACATTGTGAATAGCGGGTACACTGGATGGCAAATGCATGGACCAGTAGACGTGATGTTGTAGCCAATGTAAAAGCTCCTTCATCAATAGGGGAAGCAAATTGTAAATCAGGGATTACAAGACAGGAAGGATTCCATTGGCCACTCGCCCAATCTGCCTAGTGCATTCATGAAAAGACCCAGATTCTCAGGCAACCGACACAAAATGTATGCTAACAAAAAAGAGGACTTATTACAAAAGAAATCAACCTATATAGTAATAAAACCCCACCCTATCCTAAGCTAACCTATACTAACTATACTCATCAAACAACTACATTGATCTAACCTAATCTAAAGGTATCCAACACATGGAACAACACACTCTAAACATTGTCCTCCACCCCTCTTAATAAACAAGATACAAGTAGGACAACAATTACTAAAACTACACATGTACTAACTTATCCTATGGCCTATACAAAAATATATTTTGGGGGGTTTTGTTTACATAAATACATATACCCCAACATGACCCCCCACCCAACCCCCACCAATAAAAACATAATGATAAAACCCCACCCCACAGCATATTTAACCTAACTTATGCCTACCCTACACTAACCTAATGCTAACTATCTAAAACCCAACCCAAAACTAATAAAAGCTCAATAGGGAGGGAAAGGAACTGAGAAGTAGTCCAAAAGTTCTAAAGTTCATTTTTTCTCTTTTTCAATTTTTTTCTTGATGACCTTTAACATCCTCCAGTTGTCAGATGATTCCTCCTCCAATTTGTCCAGTTGCTTGAGGATTGTATTCAGGTCCCTCTTGAGGTCCTGCTCAAATTGAGTGGGTACACCGGCTGGTGGTGGTAGTACCTGTGACTGTGTGTTGACAGATGGTGCTGATGTTGAGGGCATAGGTTGAGGTGTGATGCCCTGTATCCCTGAGGTGCTGGCTCCTGTGTCCCTTGTTGCCTGCATTGCTGGACCACCATGTGGAAAGGCACGCCATTCCCCAGAAGCTTTCTCATGCCTGAAACGCCATGCCATCCTGCGGTATCCCGCTTCCACCTCCAAGATGTGGTGGTAACGTTCAGCCCTCTTCATGTACAGGCGCCTCTGCTCATGAGTCATGTTGGCAGCTGAAATATGAAGGCAAGCAAGCATCAGTATCTGCATTGGGTGGAGTTTCTATAGAGTTTTAAATTACACTGCAACAGCAATTAACACACACAGTCACAAACACATTCCAAAACAATTACGTCATCCTCATCTATGCCTAATACCAACCAGACATCACCACTGTCAAGTACATGTCAGCGAGGTGAAGGGAATCCATAGTAAATCAAAAGGGCCCAGAGCTGATAGGAACAAATACAACCTTCATCAACATTTGTGTCATCTAACTTGTGAGGATCACGTGCCTCTACAGGTCTGAATTTAGTGTCTCCCTGGTCATGGGCCTGGGATGCTATCCATCTCCTCAACTCCCCTGGTGATACATCACTTCCTGGCCACTCATTATGGAGTCAAGGTATGGCCCATATCATAGTGGGGCTGCTAAATACCAACCTGCTATTCTGAGGTCAGGTAAATCTACATTCATGTGTCCTGGTGTAAGACCTAGCCTGAACATATGTTACAAGGGGCCACCCCGTATCCTATTATGTGCCCACATGTACAACTGATGAAATGTTGGCAGAAGACCAGTTGGGCAAAGTGTGAGCTGCACATCACAGTTGTTAACACATTACAGAACTGAAGACCCATGCGCTGTGCTATGTGGTCCTACATGTGTAAAACAGCACACACATGGTGGCTGTAGGGATGGCCTTAAGACCACAGTGATATTTGCACTGCATTGGGTGCTGCAACTGTATCCTGAAAGGTGTTACATCTCTAGCACATGCATGTAATACCCTATCAAGGTACCAGCTACACACACAAAATGCACATGATTTGCATATGTGATGTGACCTACATCCGTCACAATTATCATGGTGGCAGGACCATGTTGTGAAAACTACAGACATCTGGGCCCATATTTATGGGAAAATGACGGAGCACTATGCAGCTCCAAAAACTGCAGCGCCATGCTCCATCAATTTCACAACGCAGGGATGTGAAATATTTAATTGAAAATGGCACACACCTGTGTTGTCCCCTGCGTTGGTACTAAAATAGCTGTGGGTGCCAATGTAGGCATTCTTGTACCATCTTGCAAGGATGTCTGTGTTGAGGGGTGTGATTGTTTATGTGCGGGAAAGTGTCCCTTCCCACACAATAACAATATTTTCTGTCAATTTGACCCTTTCTATATGTGCTGCTGAAGGCAGCACGCACAGAAAAAGGGGAAAATGAGGAGGATTACAGTATTCCTCCTCATAGCACCTTGCTAACGCCACCCCTGGGGTGGCATTTGATTTGGCACTGGCTCAGGTTTAACGAATCAAAATGCTGTGGCACACCTACAGGAACACCCATTGCACACCCCTCTGATGCCAAAAATCTGGGTCGGAGGTGCCCATATTTACAAAAAGGTGTAACGCCGCAAAAAATGGTGTTAGACCTTCTTGTAAATATGGAGCAGAGGTTAGCACAACTGGAACGTCACTTCTAGTGACGCTCCAATGGAGCTAGGGGCTCTTTATTATGCCCCCTGGTGTGGGAGAATCATAGACTTTTCCCTAAACCGTCTGGAGTGGAGTTGTCCACAAATTGTGTACACTACTGACTGTTGTGCAGCACAATATGCACCTTGCTGTCCAACAAACTCATTAGATCTGAAGGTTACTGAGGTACCTGTTATGTGTGTGTTTCCTATATAATCCCCCACATCTGTACCATCATGTCAATAAGTGACACACAGTGCTGACAATGGTGCTGTAACAAAGTAGTTGTCAGCAGGCATGCTATGTACATCTACAGCTGCCCTGTGACCCATTATGGTAGACATCAATGAATATGTGGTCAGCCATAACTATTCCTATTACACACAATTCCATGCAAGCACACGTTGGTCCGTGAACTACATGCAAGCCATTCTCATTGCATAGCATTCCAACATATATGATGTCACTATCAATCCTCCTATGATATCAGATCATTGGTCAGGAGACCGCGGATGCCATTCTGGCTTTCCCGCTGGGCCGGCGGCACCCGTGGCACCCGTCGCGATTTTCAATGTCTGCAAAGCAGACAGTGAAAATCTTTATGGGGCCCTGTTAGGGGGCCCCTGCACTGCCCATGCCAGTGGCTTGGGCAGTGCAGGGGCCCCCAGGGGCCCCACGACACCCGTTCCCGCCATCCTGGTTCTGGCAGTGAAAACCGCCAGAAACAGGCTGGCGGGAAGGGGGTCGGAATCCCCATGCGAGCTTTCTGAAGCGGCTTAGGTCTTTGCTGGTGGCTCTGGCCTAGGCTGGGCAGTAGCCCAGTATTTCCTGGGAAAAACTGACACTCCCATTTGAATTGGGTGGGCTGGCGGCCCCGGATCTAGAACTTTATTATCATTATGCGCAGGCTCCTTTTGCACAGTTCTGGCTGCACCCCACACGCTACTTGACACATTTGGTGCCTGAGTAGGGTCGACACTGTGACGTGCACGGCGAGGGCCTGGACTGTGCTGCTGCAGCGCTCTGATGTGCGAGAGCCCTTTGCACCTTCGATGCTGCTGTGTGATGTTGCGGCCTCGACACTGTCGGAGGATGTCCGAGTCTGTGAGTTTCTTCCAGAGTCCAATTTAACTACTTTAGGATCTTGGTTCCCGGATGGAGGGTTTATTTCCTTGGAGGCTGCCCTTGGAGATTGCACATGACTCAGCACTGCACAGGTTATTCTTTCTCCGAATTCGTGCCTTGGTCTGCAACCGTTAACCCTGCTTTCCTGATGCGCCTCCAATGTGCAGAGCATTGGAACTGTTATACCAAACGCGATCTCCGTGCAGGCTGCTTGCCAAGTGTACGGTCGCTATGTGCTGGGGGTGACGTACTGCCAGGAACAACTAATGATATATTGGGAGCTTGTACCTGAGGGTTCCCGGCTGAGAGATATATGGGCTCTCCTGCAATCCTACTTGGAGACCTGGGTATTGAACAACATGCGAGTGCCCAATGCTGATCAATGATTATGCAATGGATGCGCTCCCCCTCCACGCTATTCTATCACTGCCTATACTCCAGTTTATGATTTGAAGGCTACTGTGTTTCGACACCCCCCTCCCTTCCACTTCCCTTTTTTCCTTTCTTCCTCTGTTTTCTTGCTCTCTTTTGCATTTCCTTGCTCTCTGCCCTCCCACCTTTTTATCGCTTTCAGGATTTCTCAGAATTTACATCTGGATGTTTTTATGATGCTGCTCTGTCCAATCATCGCTGTGCGGTGTTACGCAGCATTCTCCTTGATGTATACTCCTGTTTGGTTTCTATGTCACCAGTTGTAAACAGTATCATTTGCTGGCTTTCAGTTGTGTTGGCGGGCTCTAGAGCATTGTTAATTTTGAGTTTTGTTATCTATAACTGCAAAAATAAATATATTTTTTTTAAATGCCGCAAAATTGGTGCAAAAATATTTTGCAGCACATAAATGCGTTGCAAAAGGATTACTGGCATTTTGAGCCCACATTAGCGCCAAATTCAAACGCACAAGCAGGAAAGAGTGCAAGTGCAACTGAAAATGGAAGAATCAGGACAGAAGAGACCCCAGGGAGACCCTAATCACCCAAGCACCAGCCAGGAGGATCCACAGAAGTCCCTGGAGAAGGAGAAGAAAAATCACAAGTGTCGCTTTAATGAGGAGGAGCACGACATCCTTGTCAGGGAGATGACGGAGCACCAATACCAGCTCTTCGTCACCTCCAAATCATCACTTGGTAAAAGAGAGGCTATATTGCAGCAAATAATGGACAAAATCAACTGCATGGCAGAGGTGAAGAGAACTGTCGCTGAGTGCAAGGAGCGCTGGCATGATTGCAAGAGCAGAACTAAGGAGAAATTGGCCAAGAACAGAAAGGCAGCACTGTAGACTGGAGGTGGAAGTCCTGAACCACAAGAGGACCTGGATTAGCTGGAGGAGATAGTTGCAGCGGTCATCCCAGAAGAGCTGTTCAAAGGAATCCAAGGACAGGACAGTGCTGACTACCAACCACCACTACAAATGCAGGGTAAGATGTATGGGGGGATTGATGGGAATGTTACAAATGCCAGAAGGGGAGGCAGATAGGACACACACAGTGCATGCCAAAGGAGTGCATGGGACACATGCCCCCTGAATCCAGATACCCCATCACCATCCCCATACAAGCAACACATGTACACATACCTTTGTTGTGCTATGCCCCCCAGTATATACACAATGTGGATATACACCAATCACCAGGGCTATACTCCACCATGTAAATATGCAGCACATTGGCTGGAAGGGATGTGTAAATACTGTGCCTGTGGCTGTGTCATCATAACACCCCTTGCATATTTTCAAACTTCCTGTACCCACACAACTTAGACAACTGAGACGAGGACGGAAGTCAATACCATTGAGCAGGCTCAGGGTGGTGTATCTTGCAAAAATGTACCACTACCTCCTTGTTGCATTGCCATCACACATGTATGTTTCATCTTGCAGCACACATTGAAATGCCACATTAGCTAGCATGACTTTTACATTTTCAGGAAAGAACACCAACCTGCACATAAACAATTCCACCCCGCAAGGCAGCCACTCCTACATCATGCTCCAACAATACCTGTCTCTGTGCAGGGAGAATAAGTCAGTGAATCTGCAGGGGGAATTGTAGGGTTGTCCTGTATCCCAGTAAACATGGCACTTTCTTGCATAACTAACCTGGTGTGGAGTTGAGCTAAACATATTGCTGCTGACCTGAACTGTGCCACAAGAGAAAAATCTGCACTAACGCTTGCAACCAGTGGAACACAACACATACAGGGGAACTTACAACAACTCAGACACAATTATATTACCCACATGGGAATGGACAAACAATAGAACAAATACAACACATGGTGCGTGTGGGTGAACATTATGGGGCCCAATACAGCACTGGCTGCCGGAGGAGGATGCACTCCAATGTCCTGTGTTGGAAAGACCTCCAGTACGGTCTTCCTTCCGCAGCACGCATTGCGAGATTCCGGTTGGGATGGTGGGTGAAAACTTTGTCTCGGCCTGCCAGCACTGTGGAAAACTCACCACAACATTGATGCTGGCTTGTAATATAGCAAGCACCAATGTTGGGGTGTGCTTATCACTGCCTGTCAAAGGGGCAGTGGAAAACAAAAAGGGGCTGCCCATGGAGACCCCTGCACTGCCCATGCTATTTGCATGGGCAGTGCATGGACTCCCAGGGGCACTTCACACCCTATTACCACCAGCCTTCGTGTGGTGGAAAGACTGCCATGCAAAGGCTGGTGGGAAAGTAGAATCATGATCTGGAGGGCAGCCCTGATTGCTGTGCTGGCCTGGAGGATCAATACCAGTGGGAACCACCAGCCCGCAGGCTGGCAGCAACCTGGCAGTGCCAGGCCATTCGACTGTGACGCTTACATCATGGTCCCAATGTGCCGGTTGGACCGCTGCGGTTGCTGGTGGTCCGAGCACCACTGCAAGTCTGGTGGTCATAGGACCGCCAGACTCGTCATGAGATCCCATGTGTGCAGTAGTACTAGTAGCTGCAATCGCACCATCAAACAAGACAGAGGCCCTGATCAAGCTGGAAATGAAGGTGAGTGCCTGTGTACCAAATAAGGCAGGAAAACATGAGGAATTAAAGTATACGTCGACATTGTGCCCTGCTAATTTCACCCTTGAGGTGGTGTTAGATATTGGTGCAGCCTCAGGTCTACAAAAACACGTAAAACTGGGGCTGTGTCAAAATGCAATGGGTGTTGGTGTGGGCCACCGACAGCAACGGCCATTGCACGCCCCTTGTGCTGCATGGGAAGGAGCTGGTTTTTACCAGGTGGCGTCAAGGTACAACAAGTGATTTAACGCCAGCTAGTAAATACAACACAGCCCAGAGCACCACTAGAACGTCCCTTTACATGACACTCCAGTCACACTAGGGGCTAGAAATATATGCAACAAAATGTACAATAACACCCTTGGGCCTTTAACTAGTCACTGAGCTTCCACTACCTAATACATTGTGTGCTATGTCAACTGCCACAACAATCTAATATTGATTGTACACCATCTCATTGCAGAGGGTGATGATTTCCCTCCTGCCGACCTGCCTGTCCTGGATTTCAATGATGACCTGGATGACCAGCTGACAATCATCATGAACTGACTCTCCAGGATGTCCTAGGATCCCTCCAGACACCACCTGCAGTTGCAAGGAGGACACACAGCCTTGCGGGGTCTGAACATGATCCACCCAACAACCAAAATATACCACCTGCCAGTACTGACACAGCCCTGGAATCCAAGGACCCGGACACCAGCTTTCAGAGGACATTGGTAGGAGTCCAGAAGGAGCAGGCTATGCAGGTGTTGGTCAGGATGGAGACTGTGACAGGCAGCCTAGAGGGAGTGCGAACGTGCCTCATAATACCTAAAGAAAACACACCTGCTATATGAGGCATACACTCCCCACTGCGTGGACTCCAGCAGTCCCTGGTGGATATAGCTGCTGCCATGAGGGAGAGGCCACAACAATTCCCCTCCCAAACTGGCAGCAGCATAGCAGGCAATAGGCTGGAGTCCATTTAGCAGGAAGTGTCCTCCATCAGGGAAGGCATGGCTCTCTACCACCGCAATGTTGCTGCTTTATTGAAAAACAGTAGTGCATCCTTGTTGCAGTGATGCCTTATGTCTTACCACAAAAGGCAGCTGCTGGGAACTTGGACTCAATAGCTTTATCCCCTGAAGTGTGTGTGGCCCCCTCTACCTCTACAACAGCTCCACCAATGACAAAAGAGGCACCACACACATCACAGGATGAAGATGATGAACATATTTCTTTCAGTAGGAAGAGTACCAGGTAGCCATGGACATGGACAATTCTCCTCCGTTATAGCCTTAAGACCATGCCAGTGTTGTGACAGTAGAAAATGTGCTCTCTTCACCCATCCACTGTTAACTTGTCTGATATGTATTGTCATTGTCTCTGACATACCAATTTGCAATTTTTGGTCGTTTTCATTAATGGACACTACTCCTAAGCATGTCTCATGACATGTCCCTCAACTCTGAACTCTGATTTTGTCACATATTCATGACTTTCATGAATGGGCTCTCAGACCAGGACATTGTAAATAGGTCAGTTTCACACTTCCACCTGTACATAAACACCGTGTACACATTTAGGATGTCTACATTTTCTGTGATCCAGCTACTCAGCTAAATGACACCACACTACACACAAGGATGCCAGCATGAGAAAGGTGTATGATGGTGGTGTCTGATACAACCAATTAACTGAGTATAAAAGCTAAAATGTTTGCATATATCATTTAGTTTTGATATACAACAGGTATGGCTGAGAACCAAGTCAATGCCAATACAGACAGCTGGTAATCCCAGAAAAATTCATTTGTGTGGTACAGAGGTAGCTAACCTCATCATTGATGGGTACCTGTCAGTGTTGCAGGGTACAGTTCCAATTGAGCCTGGTGTCAGATGTGTCACAGTTCCCAATATTGAAACTACAGGACCCCACCAATAACAGCTGAAGACCCAGACTTAGCTGTCCAAGACAAAGTACATATAAACATTGTGAATAGCAGGTACACTGGATGGAAAATGCATGGACCAGTAGACGTGATGTTGTAGCCAATGTAAAAGCTCCTTCATCAATAGGGGAAGCACATTGTAAATCAGGGATTACAAGACAGGAAGGATTCCATTGGCCATTCGCCCAATCTGCCTAGTGCATTCATGAAAAGACCCAGATACTCAGGCAACCGACACAAAATGTATGCTAACAAAAAAGAGGACTTATTACAAAATAAATCAACCTATATAGTAATAAAACCCCACCCTATCCTAAGCTAACCTATACTAACTATACTCATCAAACAATTACATTGATCTAACCTAATCTAAAGGTATCCAACACATGGAACACCACACTCTAAACATTGTCCCCCACCCCTCTTAATAAACAAGATACAAGTAGGACAACAATTACTAAAACTACGCATGTACTAACTTATCCTATGGCCTATACAAATATATATTTTGGGGGATTTTGTTTACATAAATACATATACCCCAACATGACCCCCCACCCAACCCCCACCAATAAAAACATAATGATAAAACCCCACCCCACAGCATATTTAACCTAACTTATGCGTACCCTACACTAACCTAATGCTAACTCTCTAAAACCCAACCCAAAACTAAAAAAAGCTCAATAGGGAGGGAAAGGAACTGAGAAGTAGTCCAAAAGTTCTAAAGTTCATTTTTTCTGTTTTTCAATTTTTTTCTTGATGACCTTTAACATCCTCCAGTTGTCAGATGATTCCTCCTCCAATTTGTCCAGTTGCTTGAGGATTGTATTCAGGTCCCTCTTGAGGTCCTGCTCAAATTGAGTGGGTACACCGGCTGGTGGTGGCAGTACCTGTGACTGTGTGCTGACAGATGGTGCTGATGTTGAGGGCATAGGTTGAGGTGTGATGCCCTGTATCCCTGAGGTGCTGGCTCCTTTGTCCCTTGGTGCCTGCATTGCTGGACCACCATATGGAAAGGCACGCCATTCCCCGGAAGCTTTCTCATGCCTGAAACGCCATGCCATCATGCGGTATCCCGCTTCCACCTCCATGATGTGGTGGTAACGTTCAGCCCTCTTCATGTACATGCGCCTCTGCTCATGAGTCATGTTGGCAGCTGTAATACGAATACAAGCAAGCATCAGTATCTGCATTGGGTGGAGTTTCTATAGAGTTTTAAATTACACTGCAACAGCAATTAACACACACAGTCACAAACACATTGCAAAACAATTACGTCATCCTCATCTATGCCTAATACCAACCAGACATCACCACTGTCAGGTACATGTCAGCGAGGTGAAGGGAATCCATAGTAAATCAAAAGGGCCCAGAGCTGATAGGAACAAATACAACCTTCATCAACATTTGTGTCATCTAACTTGTGAGGATCACGTGCCTCTACAGGTCTGAATTTAGTGTCTCCCTGGTCATGGGCCTGGGATGCTATCCATCTCCTCAACTCCCCTGGTGATACATCACTTCCTGGCCACTCATTATGGAGTCAAGGTATGGCCCATATCATAGTGGGGCTGCTAAATACCAACCTGCTATTCTGAGGTCAGGTAAATCTACATTCATGTGTCCTGGTGTAAGACCTAGCCTGAACATACGTTACAAGGGGCCACCCCGTATCCTATTATGTGCCCACATGTACAACTGATGAAATGTTGGCAGAAGACCAGTTGGGCAAAGTGTGAGCTGCACATCACAGTTGTTAACACATTACAGAACTGAAGACCCATGCGCTGTGCTATGTGGTCCTACATGTGTAAAACAGCACACACATGGTGGCTGTAGGGATGGCCTTAAGACCACAGTGATATTTGCACTGCATTGGGTGCTGCAACTGTATCCTGAAAGGTGTTACATCTCTAGCACATGCATGTAATACCCTATCAAGGTACCAGCTACACACACAAAATGCACATGATTTGCATATGTGATGTGACCTACATCAGTCACAATTATCATGGTGGCAGGACCAAGTTGTGAAAACTACAGACATCTGGGCCCATATTTATGGGAAAATGACGGAGCACTATGCAGCTCCAAAAACTGCAGCGCCATTCTCCATCAATTTCACAACGCAGGGATGTGAAATATTTAATTGAGAATGGCACACACCTGTGTTGTCCCCTGCGTTGGTACTAAAATAGCTGTGGGTGCCAATGTAGGCATTCTTGTACCATCTTGCAAGGATGTCTGTGTTGAGGGGTGTGATTGTTTATGTGCGGGAAAGTGTCCCTTCCCACACAATAACAATATTTCTGTCAATTTTACCCTTTCTATATGTGCTGCTGAAGGCAGCACGCACAGAAAAAAGGGAAAATGAGGAGGATTACAGCATTCCTCCTCATAGCACCTTGCTAACGCCACCCCTGGGGTGGCATTTTATTTGGCACTGGCTCAGGTTTAAGGAATCAAAATGCTGTGGCACGCCTACAGCAACACCCATTGCACACCCCTCTGATGCCAAAAATCTGGGTCGGAGGGGCCCATATTTACAAAAAGGTGTAACGCCGCAAAAAATGGTGTTAGACCTTCTTGTAAATATGGAGCAGAGGTTAGCACAACTGGAACATCACTTCTAGTGACGCTCCAATGGAGCTAGGGGCTCTTTATTATGCCCCCTGGTGTGGGAGAATCATAGACTTTTCCCTAAACCGTCTGGAGTGGAGTTGTCCACAAATTGTGTACACTACTGACTGTTGTGCAGCACAATATGCACCTTTCTGTCCAACAAACTCATTACATCTGAAGGTTACTGAGGTACCTGTTATGTGTGTGTTTCCTACATAATCCCCCCACATCTGTACCATCATGTCAATAAGTGACACACAGTGCTGACAATGGTGCTGTAACAAAGTAGTTGTCAGCAGGCATGCTATGTACATCTACAGCTGCCCTGTGACCCATTATGGTAGACATCAATGAATATGTGGTCAGCCATAACTATTCCTATTACACACAATTCCATGCCAGCACACGTTGGTCCGTGAACTACATGCAAGCCATTCTCATTGCATAGCATTCCAACATATTTGATGTCACTATCAATCCTCCTATGATATCAGATCTTTGGTCAGGACCAAATACTTATGTCATTGCATTCCACACCTCTGGCTGACTTACAGCATTCCCTGGATTGGCTCACACGACCCACAATATGACACTTACTGAATGCTTTAGGGTCTTGTATGCGCGCCACCTCTATGATGGTATAGGGTCCTGGTCCACCTGCAAGACATAAACAGTGTAACATGCTTGGTGTAAAGCCAAGTTTCAGTACATGGACAACATTTTAGAGCATTAACTTGTTAAGCTGAATGAGGTAGTCATCTGTAGATCATAGTAACTGATCAACATCTATGATCACTCTATCACACATACTCTCAGAAAAAGTAGACCCACGCACCTATAAAACATCACTGTCCCTGACACTCCTGTGGTGCTTCTCACTGTACCTTTTATACATGCATTGTCATGCAGCTGTCTGGTAGCACGACACCTCCATTACCATATGGGACTGCTTGATAATGTTAATTCCATCTGAGGGGCATGCAATGGTTGTCACAGTGTCTGGCCCATTGAATAACCCATGGTATTTCAGCCTGCATCTGATGTTGTTAACATCTACATCACTGTCACAGCAAACTGACAAACTACTACCCTGGGGTTGTGTGGGTATTCCAAGGTGTTGTTGAGGAATGGCATTATACATCCTTCAGTTAATAAGTATTCTGTGTGTGCCATCTCAAGGCACACATACTTTCAAATTAGCTATGGGAGTGTACACATGTGATGTTGATGTACCTACATGCATATTGACTGGATGAAATCATGAATGTATTGCCAATAATTTGTGGCCTGCCATTGTTGCCATGGTATAGCATTGTTAGTCTAGTGAGGAATTAGTACATGGGCATAGAAATACCGCTCAACACGGACACTCTTGCTCAGTGGTCAAAGTATGCATCTGGAGGTACAGGTTTCTGAGTGGTATGCCAGTGATGGAGCTGATACAGCGCAGGCACATACTGTCAGTGAGAAGTAGCAGACCTGTGGAACTGACTCAGCACATGTGTCTGGTTACAGACATCGTCTATGCTGTCTGTGATACACAATGAACTAGAACATGGAACTGCCAGTAGTCTGGACCATTGCATGATCAAGCACCCTTACATGGTCTTGGCTAATTACATAAAGGGCCCTATAGCACTACAGTGGTGCATTACCAATTGTATCTGTACTGTCCTTGTGGGCCTCAGTGCACCCCTTACTCACCACAATGTGTGCGCGTAGTCAGAAATATGTCAGAGCATGATGCAGGCATCATCCAACATCATCTATTCATGCGAAGGTCAATGATGCACTCAGCAGGAAATGGAACAGATCATCAAAACTACTGCTGAGTACATGGTGCAATTCTCATACATTTGTATGCCAACATTACACAGCTTCTCACAGCAACCGTTCTTAGTGCTAGATAATGATACCTAGAGAATTATCTTCTGACTCAGCGGATGCAACTTTGGGATCCCAACAATGTTTTGGGGCCCCCTTTCATGCATGTAGCATGGCACAGGACTCACTTGTACCTGCTCTATACATGGTTACATTAGGCATGCATCGCAACACTTGGAGAAGGTTGTGCATGGTAAATTATACATCTGTCCAGCATTTGCTTCCTAAGGTGGGGCATAGACTCTTCATACAGGTCACATACGCCATGTCCACGTCCATTGCATGCAGCACTCCAACTTACAGCAACTGTCATGCATATGCTAACAAAATGAGGTTGTATGGCGATGGGAGACTTACCACCTGTTCCACCAATCTCTCTCCTCAGATGGTCGAGCAGATTCTGCTCCTTCAACACCAGATCTGCCTAGCGGTGCTTAGTTTGGTGGTCGTTCCTTCTGTTTTGAAAATCCTGGTAAGGTGGTGGAGCACCTTGCCCCACCGCAGCACCCTTGCATTAGTGGGCAGCATTTGATCACCCGGCCACCCAGTTGCAGCATCATGGGAAGGTAGTCTGCCACCAGCCAGATGAACCCCCCCAGCTTATCAACAGACATTCGGCTCATCCTCCATTTCCCAGACATTCCCAGTGTTGAATGGAGTTCACCCAAATAATAAAGAAATGAAACTCACCCCTTACACCTACCTCACCTACCCAAACTATCCCAACTACTAAACTACCCCAGACAAACTCCTGACAGTAAAAAGACAATAACAGTACACTCACTAGACAACATACAAGAATTGATACAATAATTATACAAATAGCACAGGACACAGCACAATGTACACAACAACCACAGCAAACACTCCACAAATCCACCAGCACCAAAAACACACAACCTCACACAGTCACAGAGAAACAGACTGTAAAGTGAAAGTAAAACAACACTCAATGTAGCATTTTTGCGGGCAGGATGTCCTGGTACATTACTCCCTCGGTGTCTGCGTCATGTTTTTTAGTCATGTATCATTTTTTTTGATGCATGATGGTTTTGCGTCATATTTTCACCCCATTTGCGTGAAAAACGCTAGTGGACGTGCGTTAGACGCACAGGGGCTTTGCGTCTATTAGTTAGGGGTATTGCATTGCAAATGTGTTTGTGTGAAAAAATTTCACACCTGATGGAATTGAGTGGATTTTTGCATTGTGTCCCTTTAGTGTACCCTTAGTGACTACACATGTTACATTGGGTGTGCATTTAAGGTGTAAATGTGTTATGGCAACATGTGGGTGTATATCCAGTAATGTTATTACAGTAACAATGGTATGTTGGACCTATGAGTTAATTTGTGAGTCTGCTGCATGCGATAGCTCAATACCTCATGCATATGTGCATTTGTAGCTACAATGTGTCCACAGGCATGTTGGCACATGTGTGCTATGTGTGTATACATGTGTACATAACTACATTTTGCTATGTACTACATTGTTAAATCTGAGCTACAGATGTACACATACCTACAACACCAAACATGTCTGGTGGCTTATGTCCAACACATGGTAATGCACGTGACAATCATGTACATTTCTACACACAGTACTCAGTGGACTTGAACTGCATTAACATCACATCATTCCAGCCAACTTGCCTGTTTATGTGCGTTCACTATGTGCTGCGTACTTGGATTTCCTTCATGTTGCTCTGCTACACGTGTGCCATTTGTGCCCTCATGCATCGTAGTTGCAGGAGATGTCATGTACACATGTGTTGTGCAAGATTGGTATCTGCTGTGTGTGTATGGATGTTTCGTGTTTTCTATCAAAAATTATGAAAGTGCTGTGTTCATGGGATGTGAAACCTCACATTACAAATTTCCGGCATGGACACATTTTTCATTTGGCAAATACATGTGTTGTCACATCAGTGCCACGGATATTTCTATATATCGGAACACATGTGTAGCTCATTTCTGTCAGTCACTGATCTAGTGACACCTAAGCCCTACTTTTGTGCTAGTTTGCCTTTTGCTCTCAATCTATACACATTTTCATGGCTGAGCCAATACAGTGGTCCTTGTGTGCTGACATATGTGTGCATGCCATCAACTAGGTACCCATATTTGTCTACATCAGGTTAGTAGCGACTGTCACAAACAATGGCATACCACTGTGTCACAGTGTTGCAGTCTGGCATTGCTGCTGGCCTACTTATCATCACAACAGTGTGAGTTCCTATAGCAACACAAAACCATGATTGCATGTGAAGAGGTAAGTCAATGGAGCCCCAGTGTAATCACACCCCTGTGCACATGCATCAGCTCTCTGACAATGTGATATGTTCATGTAGCTAGAGCAGTGGTGTGTGGGTCATTGCACAGGGTCCCAGTCTCTATGTTTGCCACCCAGCAGTGCTTTGGACACTCCCCAGCAGAAAGACACTTGCACAAATTTGGATGTCACATTTACCACTGCCGTACTTAATGTCAGCTTCCCCCTCTCACATACATCGCTCTGGTCTTGGACATTTTGTACATGTAATATGTTTAGATGTCCCTAGCATTTCCCTTGGGCATCTTTTTGGCCTTGTGTCTCTGTTTTGACTTCAGCATTGGAAACATGCCAGGGTACAGATGTGTTATCTATCACAGCCTCCTGATATGGTGGGATGCGATGGACAAATTCCATAGTATACAAGTGGGCAGTATGACTGGGTGATGTACTGACCTTGCTACCCTCTCTGAAATGTTGACATGTAGACTTTGATGTGTAATACAGTCAGTGTTGCTCTATGGGATGTGTGTCCCTTCTCCATGTATTCCTGCACTACTGGTGAGGCATGTATTGTCACCTACATTGTTCCCTTTCTTTGGTCTGTTTGCACTTTGTGCATATCTTACACTGTAAAATTGTCTATACGTACATGGACATGATGCTTGTGTTCATTGAAGATGTTTACATCTCCTTCACCTGCCAACTTGATAAGTATAGTTCCATTGGCTGTATTTGTATTTGTGAGTTGTCATGTGTTCCACACACACATGACTTCACTCCTGAAGCACCACTTCTGTTGTCTCCATTGGACATCCCATGATGTATTTGCAAGTATGTGTGGGTGTCTGGAAGCAGTCCATCCAGTATGTCCACTATACAGGTGTCTGCATTTCTTAGGTACCTACTACAAACCAGACCAGCCTCCTGCATTGGTGGTGCAGCGGTAGGATAAGTACTAGCAAATGCTTTACCACTTTGTTACTGGTGCTTTTCACAAGAAAAGTGTTCTCCAATACTTAGAGCTATATACAATTATACAAAAAATAGTCATTTTTTCAATTTCAAAAAGTTCTTTCAAACTTTCAAAAAATGTTCAAAAGTTCTGAAAACTTTTTCTTTTCTTCTAAAAAGTTAGGTGAAATAGTTTGCTAACTGTAGGAGGTTGGCCTGGTTTGTAGTGGGTCCCTAAGGTACTGACACCATATACCAGGTCCAGTTATCCCTATTATTGAAATGTAGGCAGTGTTCTAGCAACTTGGGCTGTCTAGAGGTAGCAGTAGCAGAGCAGCCTAGGGGCAACACAAACCATATATTAAGAAAGTGGAATGCAAATCACAAATTCCCCCCTAAGCAAGTGTAGTGTGTACAGGTGCACTGCAAGTGTAAGAAAACACCAAAGGTAAGTAAAATACCCCACCCCAGAGCACAGGAAAGTAGGAGTAAAGTACTGCAAGTTTCCTCAAGACACACTACAAGTCATGCTAAGAGTTATTGCAAGATCCAAGCAAGACCGCAAGCAAAAAATTGTGGATTCCTGGACCTGAAGACCTGTGAAGAGAGGAGACCAAGTGCAGAAGTCGCAGAAGATTCCAGGAAGGACAGGAGCTCCTGCCAACCTAGAAGATGGTGCACAAGAGGATTCTCCAGTTCGAAGAAGTCTGCAGAAGAGCACCAAACAAGATGGCTGTGGGTTCCTGCATGGTGCAGGAGATGTCCCACGTTGAGATGTTGGATGCAGGCTGTTGGGGTTGCTGGATTCATCCAACAAGCCTTGGTTCATGCAAGGTGGCGGTTTACCTCAAAATGGTGCTGCCTGGACCCAGGAGGGACCTGGGGGCCTAAACTCAGACTGAGGAGGCAGAGGGGCCTCCCAACAATGGAGAGAGCCCACAGATGACCAGGCAGCAGCCATGGTCCCAGGACACAGGACAAAGAAGATGCAAATTGCAGGTGGTGCAGCACAACAAAAGAAGGTCCCCCGCTGCAGGGGAACAACTCAGCGAGTTGTGCGTTGCAGGATGGAGTGCTGGGGACCTGGGCTACACTGTGCACGAAGGATTCTTGGAAGAAATGCACAGAAGTCCAAGGAGCTAGAAATGACATGGTGCACAGGGGTACTGTCGCAAACCGGGAAGGTAAGCTCTTTACCTCCTCCAAATTTGGACAGCTGGACCTTAGGACAGTCTGGATCGTATTGGTCTGCTACCTGTGTTCCAGGGTGCAGGCTCGTCGTCAGGAGAGGAGTCCCAGAGAACCGGTCGTCATCTTGGAAGGTGCCTGCAGAAGCAGGGAAGTGGCTCCATCACTCCGCAGGAGATTCCTTCAGTTCTTTTGGTGCAGGGTGAAGACAGGGACTCCTCAGAGCGTGCACACCTTGGAAAATGTTGGAAATTCTGTGTGGAGCTGAAGTTGCAGGTCACAGGAGTCGTCCTGGATACTTTGTTGCAGTTACAGTGGTTCCTGGAGCAGTCTGCGGCTGATCCGATGGTCAGAAGCTGAAGCAGAGGATGTAGAAGATTCCTGGAGGAGTCTTGCAAGCTGAATCTAAAGAGGAACTCAGAGGAGAGACCCTAAATAGCCCTAAGAGGGGGATTGGCTACCTAGCCAGGTATGCACCTATCAGGAGGAGTCTCTGACGTCATCTGCTGGCACTGGCTACTCAGAGATCTCCAGAGTGTCCCCACACCTTGGAAAACAAGCTGGCTAACGCCAGGAACGCACTGGAGGAGCTCTGGGCACCACCCCTGGGGAGGTGATAGACAGGGGAGTGGTCACTCCCTTTTCCAGTTTCGCGCCAGAGCAGGGAGTGGGGGTTCCTGAACCAGTGTAGACTGGCTTATGGAAGGAGGGGACCATGTGTGCCCTTCAAAGCATTTCCAGAGGCTCTGGGAGGCTACCCCTCCCAAGCCTGTAATACCTATTTCCAAATGGAGAGGATGTAACATCCTCCTCCCAAAGGAAATGCTTTGTTCTGCCTTCCTGGGACTGAGCTGCTCAGACCCCAGGAGGGCAGAACCCTTTCTCTGAGGTGACAGCAGATGTAGCTGCTGCACAAGCCTCAGAGAGCTGGTTTGGCAGTACTGGGGGTCAATGGTGGAACCCCCAGGATGAATGGCATTGGGCCCCCAATACCAGATTTGGAATGGAGGGACAATTCCATAGACACCTTACATGGCCATATTTGGAGTTACCATTGTGAAGCTACATATAGGTATTGACCTTTATGTAGTGAACCCGTGTAGGGCGTGGCCCCAAGCTCATGGAGTGAGCTGCGCCGGGAAAGAGCTCTAGTCCGAGGTTCCTCATTCCTCATGAATACTGCGACCAATGACCGACCCCCTGACCACCCCACCTTTTTCCAAGGGTCACCGGGGCCCCCGGACTGATCGATGCGCAGAGTCCTGCCGGGCTGCCTGACTCTAAAATAGCAGTCTCCGTCGGGGCTCTATGGCGCAGAACGAGCACGGCCTGAGGATGCTACCTGGAATGGCAGATGCCCCAAGAACTGACCAACTCTCTGCTGCTAGGGAGAGAACCTTGGAGCGCGTTTCCACCCCGCGACTTGGTGAGGCGTCACTCCGCTTCTGGTGGTGAGACCTGCCACGAGAGCTGGGACGAGGCGGAGGGATCCCAGCACACCTTGCCTCGACGGCTGCTGAGGAGACGCAGAAAGAGCGCCTGGCCTGGTGGCACTAAAGGGCGATTGTCCGCCCCCTGGAATTGTGGGGGGAGAGGAGAGAAAGCAGCAATGAGATAGGGGGCACCTCGGAAGGAGGAAGGGAGGCGCACAGGCTTTGTCTGGGTTTGGATTGAGTCAGGCCCTAGGGGCGAACCAAATAACCGCACAGGTTACAGGAGGGAGCCCACTGACCCTGGCGCGATGGGCAACACTAAAAGAAAGGATATGGCCCAAGACCCCGGTGACCATTCCACTGACCCCTTCCTCACTCACTTCGGATCAGTGCAATCGGTGGCCCCCAAGGGCCCGTCATTGGGGGACATTATGCAGGCCATCACATCATCAAGAGAAAGCCTGGAACTCAAAATCGATACTCTTGCTCTGGATATGGGTTTTTTGAGGGAGTACCAGAGCCGCCTTGCCGAAAGAGTAACGACAACTGAAAAAAACATTGAGGGACTGAAGCCCGAGATGAAGACTACCAGAGACCGGGTAAACGCCCTCGAAAAGCAAGTGGGCATGCTCCTGGTCCGTGCTGAGGATGCCGAAAATAGATTTAGGAGGAACAACATCTGAGTAATTGGCCTACCTGAAAAAGTTGAGCGACTGAACTTATCTGACTACCTGGAAAAATGGATAATGGAGGAGGTGGCCCTGGAGGGTCTCTCGCGCTTCTTTGTTTTTGAAATAACACATAGAGTTCCAGTGAGGACCCCCCCGGGGGTGCCGCCGAGACCCGTAGTGGCCAGGCTATTGCACTACAAGGACTGTGATCATATACAAGCGCAGGCTAGAAAGGCTGGAGAACTGAAAGTGGAAAACCCACTAGTCCGCATTTCCCCCGACTTCTCATGCGAGGTCCAGCGACAAAGGGCATCGTATCCGGAGATTAAAAGACAACTGTCAACATTGAATATACAGTACGCAATGCTCTTCTCTTCCACGCTTCGGGTGGTGGATGATGGAGGAGCTACAATTTTCCAGACAACCCAAGAGGCCAGGGACTGGCTCGATGAGCGAGAAGGCCCCACGTGGGGTGGGGCCCCTTGGGGACCCAGATCCAGAAGCAGAAGGCCCCAGAGGGGGGGAGCCACAACAGGGAAGAGCGGCATCCACATTGGAGGCGATCAAGGTGGAGCAACAGCGGGCCACTGCGGCTGTTGCGAACTTGAGCGGAGGAGAAACTAGCCCACGTTCCGTAGGGTCATTGAAGGAAGACCGAGGCTCGGACACAAATGCTGAGTCAGAAAGTTTGGCGGCCCTGAGTACCGAGCTGCCCATGGTGACACCAGGAACTTCTGAGAACATCATATGAAACAAAAACACAGGCTCTGAAAATAAAATAAGGATGGGGGCCCCGGCGGGGCAGTGCCCTCATGCTCCAGCAGAACACTGAACGGTAAGATCAGCAGTATATGGTCAGGCCCCCCTGGACCAGGTGGCCTCACCTGGATGGAGCTTCCTTTTCAACTACTCCACAAGCATTGACTTTTGGTTTTGACCAAGTTTGGATGGGAGGCTGTTCCGACACCTGTCCTGGGGAAGGGGAGTTGGGGAAGTTTTTTTTAAAGTTAAGGGAACCCGCTACGTACCCAGATCATGGGAGGAAGCATAATCCTAACTGCTGTTGCCCTGCAATTACTGTACGCCCGGACAGAGTGCAGGAACAGAACATTATTGCGATACACACAATGGTGATTCTCAAGAATACAAGGTGATTTCCTGGAACATGAGGGGCATGCACAGTATGGCTAAGCGCTACAAAGTACACTCGTACCTAGGCAGAAGGGGCGCTCTCATAGCAATGTTACAGAAGACTCACTTGACGGTGACAGGAGGAGCTGCGTTGCAGAAGAGGCGGAGGGGCAACATTTTTAATACAGCTTACTCCGCCTACACAAGAGGCACCCTCATTTAGATAAGGGCGGGAACACCATTTTAGATGACCAATACTCTAATAGACCCTGAGTTCGATATGTTGTGGTTACTGGCAGGCTAGGAAGAATGTGATATCACTTTGATAAACATATACGCACCCAACATCGACCAAGGCATATTTTTAGATCAGTTTTCAAACATTCTGGCTCCTCATCTGCTTAGCTCAGTGCTGATTGGGGGGGATTTTAATTGTGTGGCTGTCCCGGGCCTAGAAAGGTCCCACCTACCACGGAGGGACTCATCAGTGAACACCTTAGCTAAAAAATTGGCAATTGGGCTGGCAGTTATTAGAATCCTGGAGGACCCTCCAATCGCTGGCTTGTATTCCTATGCACATCAGAATTACACGCCCAGATACGTGACATAGAATACCTGGGGAGGACCCTCTCAGATCATAATCCTATACTAATGCACATACCATGGATAAGGGCTAAGTCCAGTATCCCTACTTGGCGTCTTAAATCTGACTCCCTACGTAGAGAAGGGGAAGAACTGCGGACCTTCTTGGGTGCACCCCCATGCCCGTGCATTAGTGATGCGGAGAGCGAGGCGCTGGAGGATGATATAACAACCCTAGAAATCAGAGAAGCCATTAGAGGGCTAGCCCGAGGGAAAACACCTGGGACTGAGGGTCTGCTGATCGAGTTCTATGCCACTTATGCACCAGAATTGGCCCCCAAGCTGGCACAGTTGTATAACGCTGCAAGTGCGGCGAAGCACCTCCCACACTCCATAGACAAGGCCTTGATTGTCCCTCTGCTCAAAGCCCGGTAAGTCCCCAAGCGATAGTAGGGCATAAAGACCCCTCTCCATGTTAAATTCCGACTACAAGATATTGAGCAAAATATTGGCGACCATATTACTACTGCACATGTCTCGATAAGTTCACCCTGACCAGGCGGATTTTATACCCTCCAGGAATACTGCCCAGAATATAATGCATATCATGGATACCATTGCTCCTCTGATGGCAGCATCTGCTGTATTGGCTGTGGATATAGAGAAGGCATTCGACAGCCTGGAATGGGATTACTTATATGCAGTGTTGATCTACATGGGGCTGGGTGAGGGTTTTGTTCATTGGACGAGGCTCCTATACACGAACCCGAAGGCAAGAGTTAGAACAGGGGCCATTATCTCAGAGTAGTACTCATGGAGAAGGGCACCAGGCAGGTTTGCCCCCTTTTTCCGCTATTATTCGCACTGGCGATAGAGCCCCTGGCGGCTCAGGCTTGGACCACCACCTGAACTGCTGCAGGGCACCAGGCGACATACTATAGCACTATACGCAGACGACCTGCTACTGTTTTTGCAAAACACTGACCGGGACTTGGAGGAAGCCCAGTCTCTGCTGGCCTTATTTGAACAATTGACAGGATTGAAGGTCAATTGGCAGAAATCCTTCTTGTTTCCCTTGTCTGCGCGCAACGACCCACCAGAGGAATTGGGAAATGTAACATGGAAATCCCGGTGCATGCCATTCTTGGGAGTTAAAATATATCATTCCAGATCTGACCTATTGGATGGTAACATCGGGGGCACCTTAAGGGCCTTGAGAACCAACATGGCTTTCTGGGGCACACTACCACTCTCTGGAAGAATAGAGGTCATTAAGATGGTGGCACTCCTGCGCCTGTTGTATTACTTTGTGACCTTGCCGGTCTCGATCCCTGCGGCAGTGTTCAGGGAGCTAGATTCAATGCTCACAGCATTTATCTGGGGAAAAGGGAGACGCAGAGTAGCACTCGCCAAGCTTAAGCGGCCCGAAGGGGGGGAGGACTGGCGGTTCCTGATTTTGAGTCCTATTATTTGGCTGCTCAGCTGCAGTGGTTGACCCGCTGGGTGGCAGAGAGGAGGGCTAGAGAGGGAGGTGAGGACACTTTGGGTCCTCCAGTGTCATTACTGGCGGGAATGTTCCTGGGCTGCCTTGCCCTGACCCCGAGCTCTCTCTTGAGGCGGGGTGATCGGCCAATTTTGGAGGCGCTGTCTCCGGCATTCCGGATTGGCTGTGCCATATGCACCGGAGATCCCGCTGACCTGGCTTTGGTGGTTGCCCCAGGCCGGGGATTGGAGGGGGCTGTCGGCGTGGGAGGAGGCTGGAGCCCTGGTGATCGGGATCTCTACTGGGAGGCCAGTCTCTTGCCATTTAAAGACTTTCGGCAAGCACATGGTCTATCACAAGGCCAGTTTTTACTGCACAGAGCGATCACACACACGCAATCCACACGCACTGGAAGATGGGGTTGGGGGAGCCCACTCCCCATTGCCCAAGTATCCATATATTAACATCGGACGGTACTCAGAAGGCTATCACAAATTTATACAGGGGAAATAATGCTGGGACACAGGGGCCCCTCGAGGAACTGAGAGGCAAATGGGAGGTAGATCTGGGGCAGTTAAGAGTTTAGAAGTTTTTGCGTTTTTCATAGCCACACTTGACAACAACTCCATAACGCAACTTAGTTTCCTCCGATACCTGCAGCTGAAAGCTAGAGTAGAAGGTGGGAATATGGCACCGGATGGTGCTGGCTTGCTTGTTAGCAGTATGATATGACTGTGACTCACATGATATAAGATGCTAACCTAATATATGTGTTGTCATAATGCCACTATTTCTACATTTCATGTATTAATCTGTTTGAAATAGGAAACTAATAAAATTTGCTTAAAGAAAACAAATGTAGCGAACGTGTAATGGTATGTCGCACTCACGAAGTCAGGGGAATTGGCCCTGGATAGTGTGCGGCACCTTTGCTAGTGCAAGGGTGCCCTCACGCTTAGTAACTTTGAACCTAGCCTAACCTTCAGTAAATGAAGGTTAGGCACATACATGACTTAAAAGTCACTTAAGTGCAGTGAAAATGGCTGTGAATTAGTGTGTGCACTATTGCACGCAGGCTGCAGTGGAAGAAGGGTTTGTCTAAGCTCCTTTTGGGTGGCAAAAGAAATGCTGCAGCCCATAAGGATCTCCTGGAACCCCAATGCCCTGGGTACCTAAATACCATATACTAGGGATTTATAAGGGGGGTCCAGTGTGCCAATTGGAATTGGAATATGAAGTCACTAAACTATAGTGACTAATTTTTAAGCAGAGGGAGCATAAGCACTGGATTTCTGGTTAGCAGAACTTTAGTGGCACAGTTAAGCACTACTGACAACACACACATTAGGCCACATACTATGAGCACTGGGGTCCTGGCCAGAAGGATCCCAGTGAGAAAGGCAAAACATACTGACAAACAGGCAGAAATTGGAGGTAACATGCCAAGAAAGATGGTACTTTCCTACACTAATTTCTTACTCTTCTCTCTAACTTTTTTATCCCTTTGTCTTCTGTACTGGCTACCCCCAGGGTTGTCCAGACCACTTTTGAAAATCTTAATTTCAAAAGTCAGACGGGTCTCTATTTAGAAAGAAGACTAGGAATTGGGAAGAACCCTAACTAGAATTTCCTCTTGAATCTCCTCTTACAAAGTCATCAGGAGCATCCTGATGGTCATGTACAGCTAGAAGTGGCGGTAGAGGGGGGTTCTGACCATGTAGGTTCAGGAGAGGGTCCTGAAGAACCAGGGGAGGGTCCTTCCACAGATCTTTACCTTAACAAACCACATAGTGTAGCTGGTAGTGAAAAGGGGTCTCACACAAGTAGGGCGCCCTTTACACCTAGTGACCAGGTCACTAGGGTTGCATCAGTTAGGGAGAGATCTACATCTGTCCATTCTCACATCACCTCAGTCTCTGAAGGGTCTCACATCTCCCACCCTGAGGATAACTCCCTAGATAGGGAACTCATAAAACTGAGATTGGAGGAGGCTAGACTGACGCTGATACAGCAAAAGTGGCTCTAGGTAGGGAAGCCTTAGCTGTAGAAAGAAAAAGGCAGGGGCTGGGGTTAGGCAGAATTAGAGCTTAACATGCTATGCTCAGATTATGATTTATATAGGAAATAGTCCATAAATCTTAGTGACAATATGATAGTGTTATTCTTATGCTTCACTCTTCTCGTCACCATTTTAATATTGTCATGTTGTGTCATCCTGGTTATTGCAGTTCACGCTTTGCTATCTAAAATGCAGTAGTTTTATTAAACCAGTCATTAAAACTTATACTACTTCTCATTGTCATTTATATATTAGACCGAAGTGTGAATGAGAGAACCGGATGCGACCTGAGTGACCACAACTTCATTGAGAAGCCTAATATGTCAAGCGCTCAGCTGCCCAATCATCCCTATCTTCTGGTAGAGATGAGGTACTGCTAGTTAGCCAGAGCAAAACCCAGATTTAGGGCCACAGGTGTCACCCACAGTGGGTCAGACTCAGTCTCCCACACCGTGGACGATCTTGCTGCCCAAAATCCAGTAGTCTCATTAGAATAATGAGAGCCTACGCAACATGGCGCCCAACGTAGGGCACCATGTCGCGTTCCATGGCTGCACTTCAGTGCAAGGGAGATACTTTCTTCTTTTAATCTAACGCGACACTTGGTTTCACCTGCACAACACCTCCTTGGACAGAAGTACCAGGTTACTGATGTCAACAACTCCACTCAGTCTCTCCCCTTAGCTGTAGTACAACCTAGTTGGGGTGGAGTTACTGGCCCAAAGCAGGTGGTGGTATCAAATAGCTTACCTGTAGACCTAGAGGCCTCAGGTTGGGCTGAGGTAGAGTTTAGGACCCATGCATTCATGCTGGGTATCCCTGAGGAACTGCTTCCTCTCATTTCAAGTGAAATGAAAAAGCAAAGAAGAGAAAAAGGCCTGAAATCTCAGGATCCCTCTCCACCAACAGGTAAAAAGGGTATCAAAGTATCCCTTTCCCACCCTACCACTAAGGTTACCATTCGTGTGGTAGGAGAAACATCTCCTGGGGTGGAACCTGTACCAAAGGAGTCCATAGCTACCACAGCTGGACTCCCAGAGGCAAAAGTACCTCTCTGTGGAACCACTAAACCAGATGTGCAAAATTGCATTGTTTTAGTAAATTTGGAGCAACCCTCCAGCCCTCCCAGAGAACCTTTAGTGCAGCAGCCTTGCTCTACCTCTCAACACTTTGGACAGCAGCCCTGTCCCAATGTGGAGCTTATAGGACAGCAGCCCTGCCCTGCTCCAACCCAAGAGAAACAGCAACCCTGTTCTCTCTTTAAGCCATATGGGCAAACTTTTTGCCCGGCTATGGCTTTACTGAGACAACATCCTGTCTAGCATTCCCATCTTTAGGACAGCACCCCTGTCTTGACATAGGCTCAGTGGACCAATCCTACTGCCCAACTTTAAAACTTATAAATAGGGACTCTGAGAATTTCAACTTACACTGTTTTCTATGTAAAAACCTACAAACAGGGTGGTTTACATCCCCACAAGGAAGTAACCACACAATGGATGATAAAAGGAGTAACCACTCTATTGCAGATCTACTCTCCACTTATCTCCACTTAGACAATAAAGTCTCAGCTGGTAAAGATTAGCCTTATTGTCCTGCGTTTGGGGTGGGGGTTATGTGAGAAAGTAGCCTCTTTCAAGCATGGTTACCCCAATTTTTGGCCTGTGTGTGAGTGTTTGTCAGTGTGTTTTTACTGTCTCACTGGAATCCTGCTAAACAGTACCTCTGTGCCCATAGCTAAAACCACATTTGTCAGTGTGTTTTACCTGTCTCAATGGGATCCTGCTAGCCAGGACCCCAGTGCTCATAGTTTGTTGCCTATGTGTGTTGTCAGTATGCTTGACTGTGTCCCACTTATACGTCCCTAGAATATAGTACCTATGTACCCATGGCGCTGGGGTTCCAGGAGATCCCTATGGGCTGCAGCATTTATTTTGCCACCCATAAGGAGCTCATACAAACCTTTCATCAGGACTTCCACTGCAGCTTGAGTGAAATAGTGTGCACACTATTTCACAGCCATTTGCACTGCACTAAGGTTACTTGTAAGTCACCTAAATGTCTATCCTTCATTTACTGAAGGTGAGGAGCAAAGTTACTGTGTGTGAGGGTACCCTTGCACTAACAAAGGTGCCCCCACATTGTCCAGGGCCAATTCCCCGGACCTCGTGAGTGCAGGGACACCATTATAAGCATGCACTACATATGTGTCAATAAATATATGTAGCTTCACAATGGTAACTCCGCATATGGCCATGTGAGGGGTCTAAGATCATGGAATCATCCCCCAATCCAAATTCGGTATTGGGGGGCCATCCCATGCACCCTGGGGGCTCCATCTTGGACCCCAGTACTGCCAAACTAGCTCTCTGAGGTTTCCACTCCAGCCCCACCTGCTGCCACCTCACAGACAGGTTTCTGCCCTCCTGCTCAATCCCAGAAAGGCAGAGCAATGCATTTCCTTTGGAAGGGAGGGTGGTACACCCTCTCCCTTTGGAAATAGTTGTTACAGGCTTGGGAGGGGTAGCCTCCGAGAGCCTCTGGAAATGCTTTGAAGGGCACAAATGGGCCCTCCTTCCATAAGCCAGTCTACACCGGCTCAGGGACCCCCAGTCCCTGCTCTGGCATGAAATTGGACAAAGGACAGGGGAGGGACCACTCCCCTGTCCATCACCACCCCAAGAGTGGTGCCCAGAGCTCATCCAGAGCGTCCCTGGCGTTAGCCATATTGGATTCCAAGGTGTGGGGACACTCTGGAGACTCTGAGTGGCCAGTGCCAGCAGGTGACGTCAGAGACACCTCCTGACAGGTGCATACCTGGATAGGTAGCCAATCCCTCTCTCAGGGCTATCCTCTGACTGTTTCCTCAGATTCAGTTTGCAAGATTCCTCCAGGAATACTCTGCATCCTCTGCTTCAGCTTCTACCTGTCGGATCAACCTCAGACTGCTCCAGGAACCGCTGCAACTGCATCAAGGTATCCAAGACAACGCCTGTGACCTGCAACTTCAGCTCCAATCAGCTTTTGCAACAGTTTCCAAGGTGTGCATGCTCTGAGGACTGCCTGTCTTCACCCTGCAACAAAAGAACTGAAGGAATCTCCTGTGGAGTGATGGAGTCACTTCCCTGCTTCTGCAGGCACCCTTTTGCGACGATGACCGGTACTCTGGGACTCCTCTCCTGACGACGTGCGCGCTCCCTTGAACACAGGTTGTAGACCGAAGTGGCCCAGACAGACTGTCAAAAGGTCCAGCTGCCGAAATTTGGTGGAGGTAAGACCTTGCCTCCCTGTGCCGACTATACCCCTGTGAACCATGTCTTCTGCCTGTCCTTGGGCTTTTGTGCACTTCATCGTGCACAGTGTAGCCTAGGTCCCCAGCACTGCATCCTGCAATGCACAGCTCCCTGAGTTTTTCTCCGGCGGCATGGGACCTTCCAGCGTAGTGATGCGACAACTGCACTTTGCATCTTCTCTGTTCTGAGACTCCTGTGGGTGCGGCCTGGTCTTCTGAGGGCTCTCTAAAGTGCTGAGATTCCCCTCTGTCTCCTCAGTCTAAGTTGAGACCCCTGGGTCCCTCCTGGGTCCAAGAAGGTCCTTTTTGACGCAAACCCTGTACTTGCCTGAACCAAGGCTTGTTGGCAGAATCCAGCGACGCAAACAGCCTGCATCCAACAACTCAACGTGGGACATCACCTGCACCACGCAGGAACCCACAGCCATCTTCTTTGGTGCTCTTCTGTACTTTTCTTCTGACCAGAGTATCCACTTTTACACCTTCTTCTAAGATGGCAGGGGCTCCTGTCTTCCTGGACTCTTCTTCAACATCTGGACTTGGTCTCCTTTTTCCATAGGTCTTCAGGTCCAGGAATCCATTGTTTGTTGCTTGCAGTCTTGCTTGGTTCTTTCTAATTCCTTTATCAAGACGTGTAGTGTGTCCTGAGGAAACTTGCTGTACTTTACTATTGCTTTCCTGGGCTCTGGGGTGGGGTACTTTACTTACCGTTGATATTTTCCTACACTCCCAGCGCCCCTCTACACACTACCCTTGCCTAGGGGGGAATTCGACACTCCCCTTCCACTATTTTAGTATATGGTTTGTGTTGCCCCTAGGCCCATTGCAATATATTGTATTTTCTACTATTCTATGACCTGAGTTTGGTTACTAGTGTATTTATTGTGTATAATACTTTTCTCCAGAAGGAGTATTGCATCTAAGATATTTTTGGCCTTGTGTCACTAAAATAAAGTACCTTTATTTTTGGTAACACTGAATATTGTCTTTTATTGTGTATAAGCACTAACTATAGTGTTATTGCAGGAGCTTTGCATGTCTCATAGTTCAGCCTAAGCTGCTCTGCTACAGCTACCTCTAGACAGCGTAAGCTGCTAGAACACTTCCTACATGTCACTAATAAGGGATAACTGGACCTGGTATGAGGTGTAAGTACCTTAGGTACCCACTATAAACCAGGCCAGCCTCCTACAATCAGTCTGCAAATTTTTCAGGACGGGAGATTTGTGTGAAAAGTGTGCATCTTATGTACATCGTGAGTATTTGCTACTCTGTGGTGGTGCATTGTCCCAAAAAAAACATGGATGGTAACAATGGGTCATGGGGTTTGTTGGACCTGGCCCTTATGGCAGGTTCACCCCCTGACTTTTTGCCTAATTCCTCTTATTTTTTCTGACCTCTCACTGTTGGCTCTAGGACTCTGAGCACTTTATCACTGCTGACCAGTGCTGAAGTGCAGGTGCTCTCCCATCTAAAAGTTGGTATGATTGGCTTATAAATACTTGGCATATTTAATTTACCTGTAGGTCCCTTGTACAGTGGTACCTCTATACCCAGGGTCTGTGAATTAAGTACTACTAGTGGGCCTGCAGCGCTGCTTGTGTCACCCACCGAAATAGACTTTCAAACCTGTCTCAGGCCTGCTTGCGCAGGGCCTGTGTGCACAGTTTTCTGCCACAGGGACCTGGGATCTAAATTTACTTGCCAGGCCCAGAACTCCCCTTTCACTACATGTAAGTCACCCCTAAGGTACGCCCTAGCTAGCCCTATGGGCAGGGTGCCATGTATGTAGAAGGCAGGACATGTGTCAGGTTTCATGGCCTGTCCTGGTAGTGACAAACAGCCTAACTTGGTGTCTCACTGTTGTGCGGGCTGCCTTCTCAAATGATTGCATTAGAAATGCCCTGCCTTATGTGTAAGGGGTATTGTCTGATTTATGCGGGGTAGCATAGACATGTTTGGTATGGTTGTAATGGTGATAATAAATGCTGTGCTTATGACTCTGGTGTTTTGCAGCTTGACTCCAATCCACGTCTGGGCAGAGTGACAGTTGGGACCTTGTGCATACTTTTTGGACAGCCTGTACACAGGGAAGGTGGAGGTGTCACAGAGGTGCATCTGCATAGTGAATAGTCTTCCTGGGCTGAGAGAAGGGAGAGGCGGGCACACCTACATTTGCAAAGGCTGTGCTGTGGCCTCACACAATAGGTTGTTTACCCCCAACGGATCTTTGGAGCCTGTGCTGGAGAAAAGAGGGGGCACCCACATAACCAGTTGTAACTGGCTGGAACATCCTCTCCCCCACCATTGTAAAACACTGTAAGGACTGAGTATAAGTACAGGGAAGTTTTACCCATAAATTGAAGACTCTTGGAATCATCTTGAAATGTAAAACAAAAGGCTGGAAGGACTCACCAGGAACCGCCATAGACTGCTGCTGCTGTGCTGACCTGTGACCTGCTTGGTCACTGAAAGCACGAGCCACCTGCTTGCATATTCTGTGTGTTGGCCTGTTGCTGGGCCCCTCCACCTGTGGGCCTTTTCCTCAGACTCTTGTCCCCCGAGGGGCAGGTTGCTGTGACCCCTGACCCCTGACCCCTGTAAAGATCCAAAAGCACAAGGAGTGCTTCAATATATGGCAGTAACGAGCGCTTTGGAAAGCGCTTCACATTTCATGGCGTTGGCGCTTGAGTGAAAGTGCTGCTTCCTTGATGTTGTTATCGCTTCAAAAGCATTTATTCTGCTCTGGAAAAGATCACCACCGCGACCAGGGCTGTATTGAGTGCAGCGCCGGAGTCGTGCTGATTTCTGTGCTCCCGTGGCACAAAGGAAACTGTAAAATTGACTTTAGAGCAAGCATGCTCCTAGCGGTGCCCCCGGAGCAAGGATCGCTCTGAGGAGCGCCCCCGGGGCACCAGAAGGCCCTTACTTGGGCCCGATGAGGCACGAGGCGGGCAGTGGAGAAGAGAGCCTCTCCCTGCCCCACTGAGCCCAGATGGTGTTTCTGGCAGACCGCGGGAAGGGCGGAAGCCTCCCCGGAGGCTCCCCCGCGCCGCTGGTCCCTTTTTGTGGCCCCTTGCCTGAATATCGCCCCCCCCTCCATAGTAGGGCCAATGAAGGCCAATGAAGGCGAGGGGGGAACCTCAGTGATCGCGGGCCCCAGGAGGCACCCGTCCTCGAAACAGAGGGGGTCCTCTTGCAAACTTCTGCCTGACCTTTGCCCCCTTGTGTGGGCCAGTGGAGGTCCCAGGGGCCCCTCAGTGATTGCAGGCTCCAGGAGTGGCCTGTCAGTAGTGCAAGGGGGTGCATGCCACCCCCCTCTACCCCAGAGTTCTCAGGAGGTCCCCACATTGGGAAGAGTAGCGCTGGGGGCCCCATCTTCATTTTTTGGGCACTGGAGATGCCTTCATCTTAAACCAGGTAATACCAAAATACAATATATATACCATAAGTTCTTGTTAGAGACTTTATTATATTATATGTTGCCTCCCAATTTTAGGCTGTTTCATATGTGCATGAAAATTTTCCTTTTATGGGAATAACATGCTAATATGTTTTTCTGACTTGCTATGAATGTTCCTAATAAGGGCGTTTATGATATTCCTATGAAAAGGGCTTTGGTGTAATAACGTCTTTCTTGACTACTGCTTATGTTGCAGAATACTAAGTAACCTGTGTGTTATTTGTGACTACTTCTAGTTCTGCAGAATAACTAATGTGTGACGTTCTGGCAACTGCAAAGGTAGCATGATACTACTGATATGTGATGTTTGGTCTAATAATTGCGTGGTGTATAATACAGTATATTTTCATGTAACTTGGTGTTGTGTTTCCTTTGTGGTGGTGATAGTGCGTCACATGTGTTGTGTATGTTGTGCAAACGCTTTACACATTGCCTCTGGGATAGGCCTGACTGCTCGTGCCAAGCTACCAAGAGGGTGAGCAGGGGTTATCTACTCATGTAACTCCCTTGCCCTGACTAGAGTGCGTGGGTTCTGCCTGGCTTAGGTGCATACCCCAGCCAACCAGAAACCCCATTTCTAACGTTGGTCGTCAGCAGTGAGGATAGGACTTGCACTTGCACAATACCATTGTGACTCATTATTTCACTACAAGGATTGCGTTTAGACCATCACATGTTTTGCCTATCTTAACTTTCTCTCCTTGGTTATTTTTCCTGTTTTCAGTTCTCACACTTGGGTATTTTGGTTTTCACACTGGTATTTCTTGTACCTTTTCAAAATGGGGCTAACCTTTGATTTAGAGGACCTGCCATTTTACACGCAGGAGGAATTAGAAGGGTTCTGTAGGGAGAGAATGCTGCCTGTAGAATGGGACCTCAGGAGATCTCTGATTTTTTTTGAGAGGTTTGTGCATATAACCAAGGGAAGAGTGTGCTTAGGGGGTACCCAGAGGATTCTGAGTGTAGCGAGGGTTCCCAATGGGAGGGATCCCAGACCTCATCCCTAGAGAGCGGTGGAGAGACTGATCAAGAGCGTGAGGATGACCGGGTGGGGACGCCAGTTGACAGGGAAGACCCCAGTGATAGGGAGTCCCTTGCTGGGTTCAGTATAAGAAGCAGAGCTGCCTCTCATTCCTTGACTCCTGATGAGGTAAGAGATAGACTAGAAGAGCGGGACCTGAAGTTGCAGTTAGCGCGCCTAGCTGTTTAGGAGAGAAGGGCTGAGGTGGGGAAGGCCTTGGTACAGGAGAAGATGGCAGAGAGGGCCTTTGCAAGAGAAAGACTCACCCTAGAGCACAGTTTGAAGGTTCTGGACTCACCAGTGCTGCAGGTGGAGTTCAGTGGTGGCAGCAATGTAGAGTGCTGAAGCAAAGATGTTCCTCACATACCCATAGATCTGGTACCTAGGTTCCAAGAGGGGGTGACATACGTCAGTGGTTAAAGGAAAATGAGAGGGCTCTGGTAGAGAACAGGATCCCTGAAAAGGATTTGGGGACTGGCCTAGGGAGCTATATTCCTGAGGAAGGGAGGATGCCCTACTGACTCGAGAAGAGAGTGGCAGGGAGAGGTACTCCACTATGAAGAACTTACTAATTAAGAGGAATGGTTTTTCCCCTGAGGAATACAGAAAGAGGTTCAGGGGTGGTAAGAAACTGTCCCACTAGTCTTGGGAGGAGTTTGTGGAGGTTTGCTGTATTGCACTAGATGGATGGTTGAAGGGTAGCACAGTAAACAATTCTGAAGGGCTGTTCAGTTTGATTGTCAGAGAGCTCTTGCTTTATTGTTGTTTTTCAGGGTTACGCCAACACTTGTCAGCGTGTGGAGCTCTCTGACCCCAGGGAGCTTGCAAAGTAGGCAGACTTCTGGTTGTGTACAAGAGGGTCTAGTGTGGCATTAGGGGGTGTTCCTAATGATATTGGTCTAGGTAATTTCCAACCAGGAGTGGTTGGAAAGGCTTGTGTCCCAGGTAGGTCCCTGTGTAATTTGAGGGGTTCTGGATCCCATGTCTTGTCTCAGAGGAAAGGGAGTGGGGGTGGGCTGTGTCCCAGGATGTCCGAGACCCGTTCTCATAGCTTGGTTGGTTCCATGAGTGGACGCCAGGATAGGGGCCTAGCCTGGACCGTAGGTCCAGCTGCTCAGAGGGATCCCATTTAGCATGTAGGACTTGGGCGGGTGGCTGGTGACAGTGTTCAGCCAGTTCTGTTGTCTGGTAGTCTCATTCCAGAGTGGATGAGGTGGAAATCCAGGCGTAGGGTTGAGAGGGGGGTGTGGGCCCCAGTGGAGGACATGGAGGGTCAGGGGTTATCTCTGCAAAGAGAGCCCCCCAGGAATGACCTTGGTGAGACTATTTCTGGGTTGGGGGGAATCCAGACTCTGTCAGATGGGTAGAGGTCAGGAGACCTGTGCCAGCCAGACTCTTGTGTGGCCCTTGGGGAATGTGTTTCCCTGGTGGGGCTAGGTGTGCCCCCCAGGAAGTCCTAGTGCAACAGGCAGTAGTTCAACTGCAGGGTGGTGACTCTGGGTTGGATGATCAGGTTCAGGGGGTAAACTCTGACCTGATGGGGAGTAGGTGTGCTCCCAAGAAAGTTCTGGTGCACCAGGCAGTGGTTTGACCGCAGGGTGGTGACTCTGGGTTGGATGGTCAGGTTCAGGGGGTAAGCTCTGATCTGGCAGGAGGTAGTTGTGCTCCCAAGGAAGTACTGGTTCACTGGGCAATGGTCCATTCTAAGGGTGTCATCCCTGGACTGGATAGACAGGTTCAGGGGGTAAACTCTGACCTGGTTGGGGGGGCGGTTAGTGTGCTCACCCCGGTATGAAACTTCTAGTGGCTTCTCCTGAGGTGGGGAGACGCGGAACTCTGGCAGTGGGGTCCAGGGAGGGGGAAGCTCTCCCCGGTGCAACCCAGGGTATCGTCCCTAGGTTGGGTGGTCAGTCACCAGGTAGTGATCCTTGGCTGGTGAGAGAGTTGTGCAGGACTACTGTACCCAGCACCCTGGCAGTTGTGGATTCTGTTGATACCCCTCCTAAAAGGAGGGAAAGAGGGAGGAGAGCCTCGTCTCTAGCCTCTGTGAAACCTAGCATTGTGCCGTCCATTTTAACATATTGCCCTATGCATGCAGTGTGACAGTTAGGGGCATATTTTTTAGCCACTGGCGCCACCAGAGCATCACTTTTATAGAAGCTCCGGTGGCACTATGCCCTGGCCCATCTTTAAAGGTGGTGTTATGCCATTTTTTGTAGCTTGATGCTAACTTGTGACTACGGCCCCTTCACACACAGCCCTTTGCGTGGAAGGGACATGCAATGGGTGTTGCTGTGGGTGTGCCACAGCAACACCCATAGCATTTTCCTGCTGCCTCAGATTTATGAGTTTTTGTAAACCTGAGGCAGCGCCAATACCTAACCCCATCCCAGGGGTGGGATTAGCAAGGTGCAATGAGAAGGAATACTTTTATTCCTCCTCGTGTTTTTGCAATTTCCATGTGTCTGCATACTGCTGCACGCATAGAAGGAGTAAAATGCCAGACATGGTAGTTAATGTGCAGGAAGGGGTCTCTTCCTGGACATAAACAATCACAGCCCTCCACGCAGACACCATGGTGCAAGGATGCCTGGATTGGTGCTGGTAGCTAAATGATGCGCAAGCACTGGGACAACTGAGGGGTGTTCTGTGTTCAATTAAATTAGGCACATCCCTGCATTGTGTAAATGAGAGCCTGCGGCGCAGCCTATTTTGGCACAGCATGGCACCCTGTCATTTTCCTTCATTTATCTGCCCTAGTGACCCTTTGTGGCGGATGATGGTTGTGGCAGCCATGAAGTGTACAGGAGTGTGTGTCCTACAATGGTAGGATGAAGTAAATGTTAGCAGAAGTTTTTCCTGCCTTCTATTTCCAGATTTGTGACAGACACTTCCAACACATGCACAGTGCAAGGAGGGGGGCACAGCTATTTCTCACCTGGGTCCCTTGGTATAGTGCATATAAGGTCAGGTATCTCCACTGTACACCTAGCACATCCGACTATGTCATCCATGAATGTTAGTGTTTTTTCACAAACAAAAGACCATGGTGGCCAATTTCTCGTAGTTGGAACAGACATGGGGGGTTATTCTAACTTTGGAGGAGTGTTAATCCGTCCCAAAAGTGACGGTAAAGTGACGGATATACCACCAGCCGTATTACGAGTTCCATAGGATATAATGGACTCGTAATACGGCTGGTGGTAAATCCGTCACTTTTCCTTCACTTTTGGGACGGATTAACACCTCCTCCAAAGTTAGAATAACCCCCATGGTGTTCTCAGTGGGCACTAGGGGTGCATGTGAGGTGTCACTGGAGTAGGTGCTACCCCATTTCTCATGATTCAACCCCAAGGTCTTCAATGGGAAATATAATTTTATACTTATGTTTGGAACACAGTGCAGCACGCAGGTGTATGTGATCACTACAGGTATGTCAGGTATGTGTAGCTCATGTGCACATGGTTATGGCACCAGTTGGGTGGCATTGGATTCAGGTTCTGCCTGAGTCTTGCACACCATGGTTTAGGTGGGACTGTGCCTATGTGTGACTTCCTCATCATAACCATAGCATGTGCACTTTTTTGTTTGGCATAATGTGTGTGTGTCATCTGTATTTAATTGTCGACCTGTGGACACTTGTAGTAATGTGTGAGCAGCTTCTGCATGCAAAGGAGACTTGGGTCCACCTGTCCACACGTGGTTTGACAAACAGGGCATTGCTGTGTTATGTAGATTTGAGAGTATGTGTTTGTGACATGCAATGTGTGCAGTGTAGTGTGGCATGTGGGCTATGTGTAGATGCCTGTACAACTCTGTGGCCCTGTCCATGTATGTTTCTTATCGATGAGTAGCCCTTTGCAACATTCATCATCCTGGAACCACTGGTTGATGGTGCAATGGTGAAAGACGTATGCATCATGGATGCTGCTGGGATATTTCGCCAGGATGTTTGTGAAGAGCCCATGGTGGTCCATGATGGCCTGCTCACTGATGGAATGTGTGTGCTTGCGCTTCCTGTACAGGTGTTCCGTTGCTACAGGTGGCACCAGTTGGACATGGGTACAGTCCAATGCCCCCAGCACTTGTGGAAACACAGCTATCTGGCAGAAACTCTGCTTGGTCTCCTGTTGCAGCTGTTGGGTGTTTAGAAAGCATACGTGATGTGGCATGTGGTGTAGGTTTGCATCCAGGAACATTGGAAGGCAGACGGAGAAGGATGACTGGGAGATACCAGCCACTAGAGCACCGGTTGTCTGAAATAATACTGACGCCATCATGGGGAGGGCAGCGAGGAGTTTTGTAATGGGTGGAATGTTTTGAGGAGTTTGCAGACATGCCATGATGTGTGACACTATCAGGTACAACAGGTGTACGATGGACTCCCGGTTGAGTCTGTACATCCGGACCACGTCTTGTTCCCTCATTCCTAAGACTGTGATTCACTGTCTAAAAATTCTCTCCCTCCTTCTGAGCTGTCTCTGTGGCTGTTGTGGTGGGGTTTGAGGTTGCTGTGGTGGTGGTTGGATCTGCTGTCTTCGCAGACATCTGCGGCATGTGCTAAGCTGGAGCAGTAGCACTTCCATGCTGTCCTGGGAGTGTCCGAGGCTATTCTGTGTTTTTTCTATGAGTGGTTGTGTGTGAGCCTCTTTTTAATGCCAGGGCCTGACCAGGTGTTACTTTTTGGCGCTAATCAGACTTAGTGCCATTTTTGGAGTCTGCTTCCTTTATTAGCATTGTTTTTGCAGTGGGGATAAATATGGTGCTGGTGGGTTAGTGTTAGGATGCGAACACCAATCTTGCATCTCATTGATCCAAGGTGGTTTCGCTGGAGATACCTACATCCTTGAGGTGTAGAAGTTGTCCTTTGATTTCAAATGCTTGGATGGCAACAAATCAGCCCCACAGTTGCTTGGGCTGCACACTTTATCAGCCATTTTTACACATTACACTTTGTCCTCTGTCATGTTTGGTAGCTGATGTTCTAACTCGCATTGCAAATCCAGGAGTTCAGAAGTTAATTCTTAGACACATTAGCAAATCAGGCCTGTTCTTTAAAAACTGCTGGATTTATTGCACAATCATCACACAGGCCTAGGGGGGCAGATGGCATTCCAGTTATGAGCGTCCTGCGACTCCCATTATTCCATTGACAGCTGTCACCATCACTCAATAATATATCATCACTCTTTGGTACAACAAATATCTCTTTCGATCCAAACATGGTAGTAGGTACACAATTGTATCTCCTTTTTGATGAAGCAACATGTTGGAATTTGCCAGTCTTGTAAATCAAATGATCTTATGGTAGATGATGAAAAAGGAAGAATAGGCATGGTAGAGAGGCAGGCATTGCCTCCAATGTCCAATGTCCAATGTCCTGAAGGGAATGAGGGAATGAGGAGGCTTTTTCACTGCACACTGGCCCAACTCCAATCCCTCCATACTCATGCCTAAAATGATGGGACTGCATAAGTCAGACAGAAACATAATTTTCCACTAGTTATGTCCTTTATTTAATTTTTTCGTTATATATTTATGTATTTATTTATTTTACGGCAAAGAAGTTGGACAATCAATACAAATGTTCTATGGTGGCCTACTCAGTCAGGGAAGTTGAGTTAATCCTCAAACTCAAGTAATTCACCCAAAATTTGGTCAACTAGCACACCTGAGTCTGATCAATCATCCTCATCCTCTGGCTCCTGTGGTATTTCAGGAATAGTGTAACTGTGTGGTATGAAGTTTTGGTTCATTTTGAACAATGTCAATCTCTCAACGTTTTGAGATGAGAGACTGGTCCTTCTCACTGTGACAACTGTGCCAGCTGCACTGAACACATGCTCAGCAGACACCCTCACTGCCAGAGAAGCCAGATACTTTATTGCCAGACTGGAGAGCTCTGGCAATTGGCACGTCTTCCGATACCAATACACCAATGAGTTTAATCCATACAGACCTCTTTTGGGTCATCTAGATAATCCTCGAACATCCTCTGCATGGTCATTGGTGCCACCGCTTACTCAACCTATTTTACCTTCCTCTGTACTGGACATAAGAGCTGCCACTTGAAACCAAGCCAATGCAGCTGTTGGGGCCAATTCTTCTGTTCCTCTTGTTGTTCCTGGTGTTGGCTGCTGTGAGACAATAAGACTGCCCTCTTTGGAAGTTGAAGGCGACACCCCAGAACCTCTGTCTGGGAGTGGGATTTTCTGCCCACTCTTCTTCCAGGTCTCTGGCTTCCTTAACAATCCACGTCTTACATTGTGAAACATCCACTTTGAAAAAAGGAATGAAAGTGGCAATAAATGTTTTGTACAGTGGATTAAGTAGTGTGGCACAGATGTACTCTTTGGACAACATGATGTCTCTTTGCAGCCTTGTATTAACAACCAAGCGAAGGATTAAGCTCTCAAACAAGCCATGTGTTTTTGTGTTTTTGTTCACACCTGCAAACTTTTCAGACACCTTTTTTAACTGGTCCTGTAGAAGGTACAACAATGTGATAGCTTTGTCCATCGTACTGTCTTGCTTGTTGACTACCCGTGTGAAAACCTTAAAAAGGAGTGGAACCTGTGTCAGGCATTTGTCTAGACACCATTTGTGTGCACCCATGGTCATGCTTTTCCCAATTGCATCCCATCCTCTTTGAAAGACATAGGCTCGCATTACATCTTTGGTGGGAGGCAACCGCCGCCCGCCAAGTTGTAACCGCTGTGCGGCCGCCAATGCAGCCGCACTCCCGCGGTGGCCATTAAGACATCCATGCTGGGCCGTTGGGCGGAAACCGAGTATCCACCCGCTGGCCCAGCAGGGATGTCGGCCACAACATGGGAGCCGGCTCCAAATGGAGCCGGCGGTGTTGCGGCAGTGCGACGGGTGCAGTTGCACCCGTCGCGCTTTTCACTGTCTGCTGTGCAGACAGTAAAAAGCTTTATGGGGCTGTGCCAGAAGGCCCCTGCACTGCCATGCCAAAGGCATGGCAGTGCAGGGGCCCCCAGGGTCCCTGCGACTCCTCTTTCCGCCAGCCTTTCCATGGCGGTTCCTACCGCCATGAAAAGGCTGGCAGGAGGGGGACTTGTAATCCCCTGGGCAGCGCTGCATGGATTAAATCCGCCAGGACCAACATGGTGGAAAACCGCCGCGGTCGGAATCCCCGAGTTTGCATCGTCAGCCTGTTGGCGGTGCAAACTCCAAAACAGCCCAGGGTTGTAATGAGGGCCATAGTCGTTGAGCTGTCTGTACTGCTCAAACAGACATTGTAACATGTAATTGGTCGAGTTCCAGTATGTAGGCACCTCCTATACGAGGGCTTTATCTGGCACTCTGTTAGCATACTGAATGATCCTCAACTGATTCTGGCTTGAAAAGAATGGCTGACATTAGTGCACATTCTTGTACAGGTTGTCAGTATAGTGCTGACTATCTCTTCTTTCTGAGAAAGTCCTGCACAACCATGATTCTGAAATAGCCACCATCTGCAATGGCCTTAAATACAGTGCTGTCATTGTGCATGGCAGCAAATCCAATTCTGAGACCTCTGAGTTGCAGCCATTCAAACACCTTGCTGTGAAAATAGATAATTGCAACATTATAGGATTTCTCCATGGCGAATATGGCTACTGTTACTTGCCACCAAACACCTTTGAAAGTTTCTTCTTTGGTGAGACCTGTAGATAGCTGTCCGCTAACCCCGCAAAAGAGATCCATTGAGAAGTGATACACATGTAATCAGTTGCTTGACAACAGTTCCACATGTCTGTTATCAGGTAAATAGTTTGAACAGCACTCTTCTGCAAAGCTTGTCCAACCAATTGCAGAACATTGTGATAGAGTCCTGGAACGGCAACTCTGGCAAAATAGGTCTGACTTGGAACCTTCCATTTTGGGCAGATGGCCACTACAAATTCTAAAAGTTCCACTTCTTCTCCAAAAAAGGGAGAAGTTCCAGCACTAACATTTTTGGTAGCTTCCCTTTTCACAAATGTGCTGTTGGGTGGTTGCGATTGTAGGGCCGCTTCTGCCTAAACTTGCCCGTAATAGTAGCCTGGATGTTTAACTTTTCTGGTGACCCTGCAAAGGCGACTTTCGAGAAGCAGGAGGGAGTAGACTTAATGTGCGTCTTTGGGCAGTCACTGTATGCTGTTGTGTACCCATCTGACTCTTGTGCTATTTTGAGGTTGCTGAGTCAGGTGATACTGGTGCACTGCTAGGGACAGAGCTGATTTGCATAAAGATGTCACTCTCTTTGTCCCTATCACCTTCACCTCCCACCATGATTGAAGATGATCCCCTGCTTTCCTCACTTTCACTGCTGCAACCTGCAGCAATATTTTTAAGGTGCTCCGCCCACCAGATTGCCTGATGTCTTTTTATAGAAGTTGTTTGCCCTCAGTACCATAGTGTGATCAAGGCTACCTCGAAGAACACTTGTGTGGCAAATTGAGCATGTTGCAATGTTATCCTCCTGCTTGCTAATCATAAAAGTGTCAGAAACTGGGGAGGAGAACTTTCTTAGTGTGACAGTGGAAATGCCTGAAGAAGAACTGGAGGTAGGTGGATGTGTTGCCTCTCTGCAGTGCATACGTCTAATGAGGTAGGGATGGAGGCAGGGCTCAGCCGCAGCCTTACAAATGTGGTAGCTGGCACTGGCAGTGTTACCAGTGTCACATCCCTCGGACCAGGTTGAATAGTAGAGTTAATGTCAATGTCCTCTGGGCCAGCTTCCATGAGAATGACTGGCTTATCATCCTCCTCATCCCGTTCATAATTCCAAGGCATTCAGGAACTTTCCTTTTCCTTTGCTTTACCTCGCATGTGGCTGAGGTCCAATCCATGTCCAGATAATCAGAAGGGGGGCTTGGAGAAGATGGAGGAACACCCTGCCTTTTTCTTGCTGGAAATCTGTAAGCCAATAATTTTAAAAGAGGAGGCTCTTGCTCAGAAGGAAGCTCAAACTCATATTCTTCTCCTAGTTCAGGATGATCTATTGTTGCTCGCTGTTGTCCACTTTTCTCAGTTTCCAGCAACAATTTGGTACTACTTTCCAAAAGAGACAAATCCAATTCAATGTCAGTGCTCATCGGCATTGCATGATTGCAGTGGCTGCCTCACTGACAAACGTGGACTTAAGCTTAGGTTGGGGTGGTGCCATTGATGTGGGAGAGCTGCTCCCAGCTTGCTCCCCAGAGGCCTGTGTAGCAGGCACAACTTTCCAAAAAAAGGTTGTGGTTGGCACCCCAGTGGTGAAAAGTTGCTTTTTCTTACTGGCCACTTTCTTGGCAGCACCTTTCTTTCGGGCCATCTTAAAGCAGTTAGTTAACAGAGGCACTGAGCTGCACAAGTAGACAAATTTGGAGGATTCATGTCACGTATGGTGTGGTAACGTCATTTTCTACGGGCTTTCTGTCTGGCAGTACTTAGGGTGATGTCTCTTATGCACCTAAAGGCAAACAAGTGAGAAAAACATTCAGTGAAACGCGGCATTGTTTCAGTTTTGATTAGTACAGACAAAGGCAATATAATTTAGTGTGGTTGGTTACTTAAGTTATTATTCTAAACAATCAACAACAATAATGTATCCATAGTAAAGAATAACCACACCACCATAACATAACATTTAATTTCAAATCAGTATAACAACATACAAATGTAATTCTCTGCTTTATCCCCTTCGCTGCCAGGCCTTATCTCCCTCCTGTGCCGAGCCTTTTTTTGGCTATTTGGGGCAGTTCACGCTTAGGCCCTCATAACTTTTTGTTCACAAAAGCTACGCATGCCAAATTTGTGTCCTTTTTTTCCAAAATCCTGGGGATTCTAGAGGTACCCAGACTTTGTGCGTTTCCCTGAAGGAGACCAAGAAATTAGCCAAAATACAATGAACATTTTGTTTCTTTAAACAAAATGGGAAAAAAGGGCTGCAGAAGGCAGCTCGTGGTTTCTTCCCTGAAAATGGCACCAACAAAGGGTTTGCGGTGGCAAGATCACCGTCTTCCCAGCTTTCAGGAACAGGCAGACTTGAATTGGAAAACCCAATTTTTCAATAAAAGTTTGACATTTTGCTTGGACATACCCCATTCTCACAATTTTTTGTGCTTTCAGCCTCCTTCCAGTTAGTGACCAAAATGGGTGAGAAACCAATGCTGGATCCCAGAAAGCTAAACATTTCTAAAAAGTAGACACAATTCTGAATTCAGCAAGGGGTCATTTGTGTAGATCCTCCAAGTGTTTCCTACAGAAAATAACAGCTGAAATAAAAAAATATTTAAATTGAGGTAAACAACATAAATTTTTCTCCACGTTTTACTCTGTAACTTTTTCCTGTGTTGTCAGATTTTTTAAAGCAATATACCGTTACGTCAGCTGGACTCTTCTGGTTGCGGGATATACAGGGATTGTAGGTTCATCAAGAACTCTAGGTACCCAGATGAGATGCACCTTGCAATGGGTTTTTATTCTATACCGGGTATACAGCAATTCATTTGCTGAAATATAAAAAGTGAAAAATAGGTATCAAGAAAACCTTTGTATTTCCAAAATGGCCACAAGATAAGGTGTTGAGAAGCAGTTGGTATTTGCACATCTCTGAATTCCGGGGTGCCCATACTAGCATGTGAATTACAGGGCATTTCTCAAATAGACGTCTTTTTTACACACTGCATTATATTTGGAAGGAAAAAATGTAGAAAAAGACAAGGGGCAATAACACTTGTTTTGCTATTTTTTGTTCCCCCAAGTCTCCCGATAAAAATGGTACCTCACTTGTGTGGGTAGGCCTAGCGCCCACGAAAGGAAATGGCTCAAAACATAACCTGGACACATCACATTTTTTCACAGAAAACAAAGGTGTTTTTTGCAAAGTGCCTACCTGTGGATTTTGGCCTCTAGCTCATGGGGAAACCTGGGGAAACCTAGCAAACCAAAACATTTTTGAAAACTAGACACCTAGGGGAATCCAAGATGGGTTGACTTGTGGGGATCTGACTAGGTTCTGTTACCCAGAATCCTTTGCAAACCTCAAACTTTTACCAAAAAACACTTTTTCCTCTCATTTCGGTGACAGAAAGTTCTGGAATCTGAGAGGAGCCACAAATTCCCTTCCACCCAGCGTTCCCCCAAGTCTCCCGATAAAAATGGTACCTCACTTGTGTGGGTAGGCCTAGCGCCCACGAAAGGAAATGGCCCAAAACACAGCATGGACACATCACATTTGTTCACAGAAAACAGAGGTGTTTTTTACAAAGTACCTACCTGTGGATTTTGGCCTCTAGCTCAGCCGGCACCTGGGAAACCTAGCAAACCAGTGCATTTTTTAAAACTAGACACCTAGGGGAATCCAAGATGGGGTGACTTGTGGGGCTTTGACCACGTTCTGTTACCCAGAATCCTTTGCAAACCTCAAAATTTGACCAAAAAAACACTTTTCCCTCTCATTTCAGTGACAGAAAGCTCTGGAATCTGATAGGAGCCACATATTTCCTTCCACCCAGCGTTCCCCCAAGTCTTCTGATAAAAATGGTACCTCACTTGTGTGGGTAGGCCTATCGCCCACGAAAGGAAATGGCCCAAAACACAACGTGGACACATCACATTTTTTCACAGAAAACAGAGGTGTTTTTTGCAAAGTGATTTTGGCCTCTAGATCAGCCTGCCCCAGGGGGGGCAGAAATGGCCTAAAATAAATGTGCCCCTTAATCCCCCCGGGGAGCGACCCTTGCCTACGGGGTCGCTCCCCCTGCGTGACATTGGCGCAAAAAAAGAAGATCCCAGGTGCCTAGTTGTCCTTGGGGGCAGATTGACCTAAAATCGGACGATTTGCCCCCAAGGGGGGCAGAAATGGTCTAAATACAATTTGCCCCCCAGGGGAGCGACCCTTGCCTAATGGGTCGCTCCCCATCTCTAAAAAAACAAACAAACAAAAAAAAAACACAACATTTTTTTTTTGCCCTGCCACCTAGAGGTTTCTGCCCCCCCAGGGGCAGATCGGCCTAATACCAATAGGCCGATCTGCCCCCGGGGGCAGAAATGGCCTAAAATAAATTTCCCCTCCACCCCCCCGGGAGTGACCCTTGCCTACGGGATCGCTCCTCTTGCGTGAAGGAGCGAAAAATCCCTGGTGACTAGTGGTTTCTGCCCCCCTTGCCGGCAGAATGACCTAATATCGGCCAATCTGCCCCCAAAGCGGGCAGAAATGGCCTAAATACAATTTGCCCCTCCAGGGGAGTTACCCTTGCCTAAGGGGTCACTCCCCACCTATAAAACAACAACAACAAAAAAAAATCCCCAGTGCCTAGTGGTTTCTGCTCCCCTCCAGGCACCAGGGATAATTTTTTTATTTTTTATTTTAGGGGGGGAGCGTCCCCTTAGGCAAGGGTTGCTCCCATAGGGGGCAAAAATATATTTAGGCCATTTCTGCCCCCCTTGGGGGCAGATTGGCCTATTTTTATTAGGCCAATCTGTCCCCAAGGGGGGACAGAAACCACTATACGCCAGGGAGTTTATCTTTTCGTGAATTTCATGCAAGGGGAGCGACCCCTTAGGCAAGGGTCGTTCCCCTGGGGGGCAAATTTATTTTAGGCCATTAATATAAAAATAATAGGCCGATCTGCCCCCGGGGGGGCAGAAAAGGCCTTAAAAAAAATGCCCCCCCTTGGAGCGACCCTTGCCCAAGGGGTTGCTCCCTCATGGCAGTTTCATTTACAAAAATAAATCCCTGGTGTCTAGTGGGCGTTTCAAAAGCCGGATTGCTTTACAATCCGGCTTTTGAAACGCTGAGAGAGACTTCAAAGGGAAGGAAGTTCTTTTCCTTCCCTTTGAAGCCTCTCTGGCCTCCTCCTCCACGTGATCGGAACCGATCGCACTGGAAGCTGATGGAGGAGGCCCGCTGACGTCACGGGGGCTGGGGGGATCGGTGGTAGAAGGGGAAGGTCTTCCACTTCCATCCCTTCCTTAGCGCTAGCATAATGGTTACGTCCTGGGCACACGAGCACTGTGCCTCAGGACGTAACCATTACGTCCTGGGCACAGAAGGGGTTATATGCTGAAAAGGGAGACATCTATGGCATGGAGGTGCATAGGAAAATGGAATAATCCTTACAAAATGAAGACTGTTGTGCACCTGTGGCAGGGAAGGGGTTCTGTGGAAAATGGAATACTTTAAAAAAAACTGAATGCTGTTGTGTGGCTGTGCACCTATGGCAGTCAGGGGGTGGTTGGATCGAGGGACAATGTAGAATTATTTTTTTCAAATAAAAAATAAAAAAATGAAATTATTTTAAAATAAATAAATAAATGAAAAAAAATTAATTGCTGGCATACCAGGGGACTATCAGAGACCCATTGGGAGGTAAGGAGGTGCAGGTTAAAAATCAAACACAATGCATATAATATGCTAATATATTCATATTATGCATATACTACAATGATCCTCAATCATTATATTATTAAACTGATATCAGGGAAAAGTAAACTAAATGAACAAAAACAAAAAGGCATAGCCCTCCCCTATAAATCTTTCCAGAAAATGGATGTGAAAACTGGAAAAAGGGTGACTGCACAAAATGGTTGCTGGCCACATTGTCAACCAACAACAGCAAGCAAGGAGACATGGCCACAACAAAGAACACACGCAGGCCTATGGCAAAAGCACACTGGCTGGCTGCACTAATGGCTACTGTCTACACGGTCATAGAATAACAGCATCAAGGAGGCATGGCCACAGCAAAGAACACATGCAGACTTATGAGGAAAGCACACTACCTGGCTGCACAAAATGGCCACCGACTACATGGTGAAACAAAAACAGCAAGCAAGGAGGCATGGATATAAGAGAGAACTCATTCAGGCCTATGGCAAAAGCACACTGGCTGGCTACACAAAATGGCCACAACCTTTATGGCCAACCAACAACAGCAAGCAAGGAGGCATGGAAAACAAAGAACACATTCAGGCCTATGGACACTGACTACACAAAATTATCCCTGAGCAATTGGCATGGAGAATGAAGACAAATGGTGGCCTATGGCAAACACACTCACACGCACAGGTCAGACAAAGGAGGCATGAGAACACTGAAGAAAACTAGGACTAAGATTTATTCAGCAATGCCAAAAACAAAAATTAACTGAGCTATAAAAACTTTATAACAATACGTATCCTCCCAAGGCATCAAATATTACCACTTCTATACACTTTTATACAGAAAAAACATGACACAAAAAATAACCCACAAACACAATCGCATTTAAAAATAGAATAACAGTACAAATAAATACTGCTGCATGCCCTCTTTCAAACAAACAACACCCTTTTTCTAGAGTTTTTGAGCTTATTTGTGATATCATAAAAAAACAAAGGGCCTGATTATGAGTCTGACAGTCACTAGACCACAAGACTCTCAGTGGTGGTCAGGACTGTTGCTGTTGTGGTGGTCAGACCGCAATATTACGACCCTGGCGGTCTGACAGCTGTGTACTGCCGTCTCTGCCAGGATTGGTGATCCCGACATGTTACAAATTTGTTCTCTGCCATCCTTTTCATGTCGGTTTCACCGTCATGAAAAGGCTGGTAGAGAACAGGTGCAGGGGGCCACAAAGGGGCCCTTGTACTGCCAATGCACTTGGCATGGGCAGTGCATGGATCCCCCTGCCCAGCACCGTTGGAGTACTTACTGTCTGTCGTGCAGACAGTGAGCATTGTGAGGGTGCTGGTGCACCCTGCGGGTGGGAGCATTGGTGCCGGTTCAATCACAAGCCAGCGACAATGATGTTGGCACTTTACTGCTAGGCTGACCGGCGGAAACCTCAGTTTCCCCCCATCAGCCTAACTTGAAAGTCATAATGTGCCCGGCAAGGAGGTAGCCAGTATAGCGGCAACCTCCCCTTTGGAATTTCGATGGATGGGTCCGCCGAACTCGTAATGAGGCCCAATGTCCTTAAATCTAATGGTATAAATGTAGCAGAAAAAGCAAGTGATTCTTCCACCTCAAACTCCAAGTGAAAAGTGACCAGGAGATGGGCACTTCCTTCCTGTTGAAAAAAAAAAGGCTTCTCACGCTAAAAAAAACAACTTGAAAGGTCTATTGGATTAGAATATCAACCCTAAAATGTCTTTTTGAGTAAATTTAGATGCTTCTCAAGTCGAGAATCTGCTTGAGGTGCAGCCATGGCTGCTTCTGCTCATCAGTGTCATGAAAAAGGTGTTGTAAGGTGCACTAGTAAGAGGCAAACCTTGTGTAAACTGTCTAGTATTGTGGCACTGGCCAGCACACACCAAAACAAATGTTACACATGCCAACTGAAACAAAAATTCTGCCATGTGCCGGAAGGAGCAATTTATAAGGAACTTTGCATTGCTCACGCATTGCAGACTTCCTGAATTCTGCCAAATTTGCAAGCGGAGTGAATGTTCCCACCCACCCTCTAATTTCAGGTGTTCCCTAAAAGAAATACATTGACTGAGGCACTGTACAGATATGGGTACTTCCTCATCCAAAGGGTGGGCTTTATATCTGATAGGCACTGATGAAACTGGGTTACAACCTTCAATGAACCTGGGGTGCATAAATATGCACACAGAGATCTCAGTTGCCAAAGCTACCCCAACTACTTGTCAGGGCCCTATTTTGAGCATCAAGAAAACCCCACTTGTCAGTGAAAGTTCAAAACATATGCAAGTAATTTTTATGGAATCTGACAGACCTAAATTTTAAAATGAATGTTGTAGTGTAAAGTGAGTTTCTTGTATCATATTGATTTTTTCCAAGAAATGTGGGTTTTAACCCCCCCACCCCCCATCAAAATGATTTTCAAGTTTTTTTTTGTAGAGGCTCTAACTCCAACCGCTGGCTGCCCATATGATGGTTTATTAATTGGGATCACAATCTTACTAAATTGTTCAATATAGAAGGTTGAAATTTGTCCGCAGATATCTTATTGTTAAAATTGAAATCAACCAAATGATTTTTGGTACTTTTATATAATGTATATAATCACTCAACTTCTAACAACACAGAGGGCCTCATTACGACTTTGGAGGACCGTCATGTTGGTGGTGGTGGGCAGACCAACAGGAGGCAGGCGGAGAGGACCGCCAAATTATGAGTTTGTCAGTGATGCCAATGGAATACAGCCAAAGCACTGCCAGCACTGCCAGTGTGTCAGACCGCCGCGGATAATTGGAGCCACCAACAGTCCAGCGAAGACAATGTTTCCATCAGACTCATTACGATATTACACACTGCCAACATTTTCACCGCTGTCGGGCCACCATCGAAACCGAGGCGGAAATGAACTAGATAAATGGAGACACTCACCTTCAGGAAGCCATACTCGTTCGGAGCTGCGATGGACCCACAACTAAGCATCATGCTGCTGTTCCTGCTTGCCAAAAGACAATGGAATCATTGCCGATGAGGACAACAGCAACCGTCATTACACGCATTCACCTTTTACTTTTGAATATTGGCAAATTTTGTATAGACATACAACATACCATTGGGAGAAGGGTGTGAGGGCCATACTTTCACGTAACAGCACAGGGACACGCACACTCACATAGAGCAACAAATATACACACACATACACAGCACGCACCCTGCCGCCAGCACACACACATACCACACGTCAAGAACACACAGGTACACACGGCAACACAGCACAGACCTAGTCTCACACAATCCCATACTACATACCAACACGTCACAACTACACCACAACTGCACAATCATACACACATTGTTAATAGATCACAACGAACAGTGGCCAGGGACTCATCACACATACAACACCATGTACAAAAACTGTGAATGAACACACATAATTCCACCCTCATGCAACATAGCAATCAACACACACATCAAACACACAGCACATCATACTTATCATAACATGCACAATACATGCACACTTACACACTCAAAGCACACAAAGCCACACATTACAACAACAAACACATGTCAACCGAAACACTTCACAACACCATGAAAACATGTCAGCAACATACACATGCTCATTACAAAACATACACCCTATTCCTGGGGCACAAAAACACTACACACACCTTAACATACTGCTTAAACAACACATGAAGCACAAGCACCACACACACACACACACACACTCACACTGGTACACAACTCAAATCTAGGAAAGGAAATGCAGGACAAAGATATAACCAGAAAACCAACAACTGGTTGGTCAAAATATATTTATTTTTTTCCAACAGATAAAAGTGCAAGGCCATTGGCCAGTTTATATAAACAAATGTCTATTGCGCCAAAGGCACACATTGGTGCCCCAACTTGACTCCTGACTGCCATGTAACCTCTACAGGTAGGGGCATCAAGAGGGAAGGCAGGCACCTTAGGGACTTTTGGGGATGGTAGGGAAGGGGGAGTTTGGGCTTAGGCTGGGAAAGGAGGTGTTGGGCTTAGGCTTGGGAAAGAGAGATTTTGGTTCAAGGCTTGGGGGAGGATTGGTTCTTCTTGGGATGAGTCAACGTCTTGGCAGAGGAGGGGCATGTGAAATGGCACATGGGCATCACAGCCTCACAAGATGCTGTCACTCATCTGTAACCTTTTGAAAAATAGGAATTACTTCAAATTGTCTGACTCATTGTTGCACATAGACATAGATCAAATGACATTGCAATGGACAGAGAGCAAGGGCCTGGATAACTTACCATCATGGCAGGGGGGAGGGGAGGCTTTGGAGGAAGAAGGGATGACTGACTGGGTGGAACATCAATATCCACACATCAGACATGACTACCCACCCTCATGTCTGCAAAATTTTTCTGAGAGACAAACCACATCTGATGCTACCATGACAGGTACACCCACAATGATTCACGCCAAATGTCTGAATACACATACCATGTCACTTACATGTGTATGCAAACTACCACACCTGCACCAATTTGGTGTCAGTGCAAGCAATAGGTTTCAATACAGCCAGGACTCAGTAAACAAAACCTATTTAGCAACAGAAATTATGTATATACCTCTTTACAATGTGGAATCATGACAGAATCTTTCAATTTACACGTGATGTTGGCAAAAAAAAGATTGTACCTGTGAATATGATTTCTTTGACTATTTATCATGCCTACAACAGTATGGCTAAGTAAAATGGTGAGTAGCCACTTACCACCTACTGAACATGAACATGGTACTAATATTAATTGTCCTTACACCAATGTATGTGATCCAGTAGGAGTCTAGCAATACCTCCATGGTTCTCAACATGGTCAGGCACACATCATCAGGACTTTTACACTAGTAATGACTCTTCAGGCCATTCAACATCTGCAGCTGCTAGTGGAATGGAGGTGTGCCAGTGGAAGAACATGCCTCAGATACCCCACCTTCAGTAGCAGAGGAAAACCCCCCCAAATGTGAATGTCCACTCAGACATCCAACAGAAGCAGATGCCAAGACCAAACACATTGCCAGGAAGTAAACCTCTCCTGACTGGTTCCCCTTGTGTGATACAGATACACCCTGTTGACTATTCAGAAACCTAAATCCATTTTCCTGCGGTGCAAGGACACTTAGCTTGTGTTTCCTAACAGTGTAGCAGCTACCCTGATGATTTCAGCCACCACAACTGAACCCTTCACTGTTAACATTGTGTTTTATTGGTTACTATTCACACATTGTTGTGCACTCCCCAATAAACAACACTTTTCCAAAGGTCCTGTGTAAGTGCCATTCATCAACCATGGAATGAATGCCAACTATATTATCAATATGAATCTCTGTATTCTACAACCTTTGTTATGGACATAACACATGTATTCTATAACCAGGAGACTCATTACATTGGGATTGTAACATAGACAGAATCCAATACAGCAGTATTCTACATCTCAACACATGTATTCCTAGATTTGCAAACAGCAGATAGAATAGTACTGCTAGTGACTTAAGATTGTCAGCTTAGGTGTCATATACTACTAACCCACAGGATAGAGAAGTTAGGACATGTCAGTTTTCCTACAAGCCCGGAGGCATACAGATTGATCCTTTGTAACACCAGGTAAAGCCTTTTCACATTGCCATGCCTTAGCCTACTAACAATCATATCCCATGATACAGACTGAGATCAGTACTGATGTCCCTAGTCCAGGAGCCTCTCACTTACATTGGTCATGTATCTCTGGGCTTGCTACTCACCTATGTCAGTCCACAGAGACATGCACTTTGGTCTGCAAAGTAGGAACACATTGACAGCTATGTTATACGTAGATCACATACAACAGAAACCACTGTGATGATAGAGGCTCTGGTTCAACATTTTCATGTGTCAGACACATATGGACACACACATGAAAGCATTTGACCACCTCCTGTTCCAAACAGGTCTTCTTGGAAGGAAAGTACACTTCCACCCCAGTGTCCTGGCAGTTTGGCCTTATTAGTTACATTCCACATACTCATGCCAATCAGTACCTGGTTTCATTCTTGTCCACTTTTCATGTCTGCCTGCAATTCCCGTCTGCCTCTGTCTGTGACTTGCCAGTGATGAAGAGCCAAATAAAAACTCAGCAAATCTTTGATTGACAGAGATGAGGGATGGACATAGCTGTAAACATATAGCAATTCTGACAAGTCATTTTCACAAGTGCAATTTTGCATGTGCAGTAACAATTCAGGACACTGTATCCTACTCTGCTCTGTACACAATACCAAATTACAAACTGCATGCACACCTTACTCATTGGCATTGGAGCTACCTGAGACCTCATGGAGGATGGTAAATAGGAGGTGACATGTCAGCCATCTATTCTAGGTTACAAAATGAAATCTCACCATTAAGAAGACATCACATACCTTGAGTCAGTTGAAGTACTGGTTGATGAGATCTGACCTGGAGCCTCCAGCTTCATCTTCATCTGGATCATCATCACTTGGCAAAACTGCATTCCCGCCCACAGGTTCTGCTGCCTCCCCCCTCATCTGGTATGAATGGTATCTGATGTCTCAGGGCAGGGATGTGGAGCATGCAGCAGTCATCAATTATTTGACATACCTTGTTAGGTGAGAAGAAGAGGGTTCCTCCAGATATTTACAGGCAGCAAAATCTTGCCTTCAGGCTCCCAAAGGTCTGCTCAATGACACACCTTTTCCTTCCGTGGGTCTCATTGTAGAGGATTTACCCTGGTGTGATTGGGCACCTCACTAGTGTCAAAAACCAAGGACAGTTTGGATAGCCTGAGTCCCCTGAAAGGAATAGGTATAACAACACAAACATTTATCTGGGACATGAACATTTGTGATAACAAGAGATAAACATAGCAAACACACTTGTCAAATATGGCTTACCAACCAGCAAGGCCCTATCCATGTGGAGTTGTGTCATCAGCAGTGGGATATTGCTGATGCGCATGATGAAGGAATTATGGACTGATCCTGGATACTTCACACAGACTTGTGCCAAACATACCATTTGGCCGTTAATGGAGTCATAGGCGGTCATTCCTACATTGGCGGGCGGCGGTCGCCGCCCGCCAAGCGGGAACCGCCGAATGACCACACCGCGGTCAAAAGACCGCGGCGGCCATTCTGGCTTTCACGCTGGGCCGGCGGGCGACCGCCAGAAGGCCGCCCGCCTGCCCAGCGGGAAACCCCCTTCTACGAGGATGCCGGCTCCGAATGGAGCCGGCGGAGTCGAAGGGGTGCGACGGGTGCAGTGGCACCCGTCGCGATTTTCAGTGTCTGCTTTGCAGACACTGAAAATCTTAGTGGGGCCCTGTTAGGGGGCCCCTGCAGTGCCCATGCCAGTGGCATGGGCAATGCAGGGGCCCCCAGGGGCCCCATGACACCCGTTACCGCCATCCTGTTCCTGGCGGTGAAAACCGCCAGGAAGAGGATGGCGGTAAGGGGGTCGGAATCCCCATGGCGGCGCTGCAAGGAGGATTCCCGGTGCTTCCGTCATTTTAGCCCTGGCGGTCACCGACCGCCAGGGTTAGAATGACCCCCATAGTGTTTCCTTTTCCTGCATACCTTCACTGGCACTGGGGGGAACCAAGACAACATGGGTGTCACCTATGGCTCTAACCACATGTGGGATGTGCCCCACAGCTTAAAAATCTGCCTTCACATAGGCCAAATCTACACGCTGGTGAAACCTGATGTAGCTGTCCAGGTGTTTCAACAATACACACAGTACATCCTTCAAAACTAGACTTAACATGGGCTGAGACATCCTGGCAGTTAGGGCCACTTTATTCTGAAATGACTCAGTGGCCAGGAAGTGTAGCAGTGATATGACTTGAACTATGGGAGGTTTGCTATTGGGATTGTGAATGACAGGCATTAGATATGGCTTCAACTGATCACAAAGGTACATGATTGTATGCCTATTCAGGCAATAGATGTGTATAATATGTCTGTCCTCCATGGTGTGTTGTTCTACTAGTGGGCAGTACACTGGAGGTTGTCTTCCTCTCCTCATTCCAGGGTAACTATATGGAAAAACAAATAGATTGTAGGTGACTTTTACAATATACACATAATAAATATGTTCTTATACAAGTCAGACATATCTGCTGTTGATGTCAGAGACAACATATGACATCTGAAGTAGAGCATCTTGCTATGCATCCAATGACATCCTATGACACTACCCTGGGTTCACATTCCCTGAATCCTCTAATGCAGTGGTTCCCAACCTTTTGACTTCTGTGGACCCCCATTTTATCAATACTGGAGCCCGGGTACCCCCACTGAATCATTATTGGAACCTGGGGACCCCTACTGAGTCATTACTGATAGCTGGGACCTAATATTATCAAATTTTTTAAGCAGTCGCGGACCCCCTGAGGAGGCTTCGTGGACCCCCAGGGGTCCCCGGCCCACAGGTTTGGAACAACTGCTCTAATATGCTATACATGCATATGTATCTGTGACTGTCAGTGTTTGATAGTCCAGCCTAGTGTACATGTGAAGCATATTTGTTGCACCTATGCTACATTACCAACACACATAGGATGTTGAGAATAGGTGTACATTTATATTTCTACCATTCCCTCTGTCACACAGAGTTTACTACTCACATGCACAATTAGACTACTAAACATGAAGGCAGCACTCACTGATATTTTGCACAATATAGGGAATAATGAATAACACAGATTCCCATACTTTTCCATACATATAATTGCATCAAAATGGCAGGTGCCTAACCACTGTACTGGACATGAGGAAGTGAGCTCACTCTTCTGGCAGATGTCTTCATGGCGGTAGGTGGTTACAACCGTGGTGGACATTGCAATTGGAACACATTGCTGCCTTTGGCAGAGTTGGGCCAATGGCAATGTCTACCAGCAGTGACAGTCCTGTACATGGAGAATGTGACTGCCATCTTGTGCAGTATTGCTTACTTGACTCCTGACGCTGCTGCCAGCAAGACCTCTATTACATGAGCTGCTGTGTACTGCACCTAGGAGCTATCATACCACCTTCTGAATGTGTAAGGCTCCCAGCCTTCATCCCAGAAGAGCTTGACAAGCATGTTGAGGACGTCTTATCCCTGTATGGACAGCTATATGGTACACCAGAGGAGTAGGTGTGTCGAACGATATATTAATGTGAGAAAGTTGGAGTGTATGATGGTGTACGTGAAATGTGAATTAGTGATGGTTCTGCAACTCATGTCTGGGTGTATGGAAATGTGCACATGTGCATAGGCAGACATACAGTAGTGGAACATGGTAGATGGTGTATTATGTAAATTTCTTCATACACAGCATAGATTGCAGCATGTACAACAATAATGGTGTGAGAAATGTTTTTGTAGACACTCCCTGTTGTGGGCAATCATGAGTCCCCTTCATATGTGTGTAGTCAATACCAGGTACTGACCATGCATGTTGTATGGGACACTCCCCTTCACAAATAGGCTGACTGCAGATGGTAAATTGTTAAGGTTTTTGAACTTACTGGATGGGAATGCTTGCCTACTTGCTGTGACTGATGTCTTCTGACCACTTGTGTTGGTATGCGGCATGTGAACATGACTTTCTCCTTTTGTCTGTGTCCTTCATGCAGGTCAACACTCATCAAATAAAGGGAATCTGGCATGCAATTGCCAATCAAGTACAGATCCTGGGGGTCCACAGTCTGTGGAGCACCCACTTTAGGAAGCGGTGGGAGGACCTGAGACGCTGGGCCCGGAAGACCACGGAGGCCCGTCTGGGGATGTCCTCCCAAAGAGGGATGGGTGCCCATCTGACCTTGACCCCACTAATGGCCTGCATTTTGGCTGCGGCCTACCCTGAGTTGACTGGGCACTTGAGGGCAGCACAGCAGCCATAAGGGGGTAAGTATTGATTACAGACATTTAAATCCCTCTGCCAGTTCAGTATCTGATGTTTAAATATCTAAACTGTTACAATGTGTTAAGTGCTGAAGGTAAATGGTCTCTTAGTAACACATAGAAGTACAGTTGGTACCACTGATATACAGGTGTGGACATGGTATTGTGTATAGGGAAATATAACTCACATATGTTAAGCCTATTTTATGACAGCATGTGTTGATGCACATGTGACTGTGTCGTATGCCTCTAGAGTGCTATATATATGTGTAACCTGCTGTGTCATCCTTCCCACCTACTGATCCATAGTCCAAACATTCTGTTGGTAAGTTGTCCAGCTCTTTGGTCTCAGTCCATTCCTATTCCACTGGATCAAGCTGTATGTGCAAAATAAGGTCTGAGAGGGGAGAAACAGGCCAAATATTCCTGAGTTGTGAAATAGATGTCAACTTCATGTGTGGGTGTTAGCTCATTCAGATATTCCACATGGCATACTTGCTACACTTACTCAGAGGTGTCCCCAATGTTAAGTGTGGACCTTACATTAACAAATGTGATGTTTAATCAGGGTGGACATCCTACATGATGAAAAATATGGTGGTAATTATGCAATTCTAGTGCAAGACATATCATAGACATGTGAATTCAGACTACCTGTACCAAGTACGTGTTATTGAGAAGGCAGGTGGCTAGCCTGCTATTCACTTAGCCAATTTATTTTGCCCATGCTTCATAGGGCAGGATATCTCCTATATAGGTACAATATCTACTGTTTTTGCCAATATCATGTGTACATTGGTACTTCCTGCCATTTTTAAGATTTACGATTTAGGTTTGGCATAAATACTTTTGCTATTCTGAACCTGTTTTGAAGCATTTGAGTGGGGAAGCTGCTGGCCACGGGACCCGGAGTGCTGATGCCACCGACACCGAGGGACCCAGTCTCCTAGAGGGTGAGGGGAATGCTGTTAACCTTCTGAGGTTCATCTCCTTGGGGCTGTCGACCATTGTGAATGCCATCCAGGGACTAAAAACTCAGATCCAACAGAGTAATGCTTCCTGGAGGGCATTCCTGGTGCATTGGCTGGCCTACAGAGATCCTTTCAGGCTCTGGCCTCCACACTGACAGCAGCCAGTCACCCTTTGTCCCCTGTCCCCCCTCCACCTGCCTCTACCAATCCCAACCCATCTTCTTCGACCCAGCCAAAGCACACAGACAGGCATGCAGACATTCACTGAGCCACAACACCATTCCTACCTGCAGACAGCACCACAGCAGACCCTCAGACATCTACCCCAGACACCACAAACACTAACACTACTACATGCAGCACATTCCCCATACCTGCAGTCGCCACCCCAACAGACAGTCACCGACCCACCAGGGCATCCCTTAGGATCTCTACCCCTTTCACCCTAGGCACAGACACCCACTACCTACGAACATATCTTGCACAAACATGTACCCATTACATTCAAAACAACGGCTCAGACAACCACTCCTTCTCCTTCCACACCCAAACCCTTTTGCTATAACCATCCCTGTGTGTCTAAAAAAGCTTTCCTTTCAGAGTGTGCTTTTTTCCCTACTCCTCTCCCACCCTGTGACATTCTGTATCCCTCCCCAAGCTCTACCACCTCCAAGACCTCCCCTGCCCTACCTGCAATTGCTGATGCCCCTCCCCCTGCCAAGAAGTCTTCCCCTCCTAAGAAAACCCATCCCTCCTCTAAACCTAAGATGAAGCCAAGACCCCCCTCCAAAATCATATTCCAAAGGCCCCCCTCCAAAACCTAACCCCAACTCCCCCCCTCTGTTATTCCCCCAACAACCCCTGAGGTGCCTGCTTGCTCCATAGGTGCCCCTACCTGTGGAGGTTACATGGTAGTCAGGAGTCAAGTTCAGGACACACATATGTGCACTCTGTGCTTTGGCACTGTTATTTATGGACTGACCTATGGTCTTTATTTTTCCAATGTTTTGGATTTAATAATATTATGAGCCACCCTGTTGATGGTTTCCTGCTTAAATTGTTGTCATGCATTTTGTTCCCTATTGTGGAGGTGTTCCTGGCTGACATTAGTTTTGTGCCTGTGTGTGTGTGTGTGTGTGTGTGTGTGTGTGTGTGCTGCTTGAGCTACCTGTGTTGTTTAGCCAGTATGTAAAGCTGTGTGCAGTGCTTTTGTTTGAAAATGGTAGGGTGTGTGTTTTGTGTTCAAGACTTTTTGTAGTGTTGGGATTGAGTGTTGCTTGTGTTGGGATGTGTTCATTGGTGCATTATGTGGCTTTGCGTGCTTTGACTGTGTGTGTTTTGTGTGTGGTATTTTAGGTACAATATTCTGTGTAAGTTGATCAGTAAGTAGCATGGTTGTGTATTTGTGAGCATTTTTCTTGATGTTACGTTGTGATGTATGTGTGATGTGTCCTTGGGCAGTGTCCCCTGTGGGTCCCTGCCATGAAATTTCAAATGGTGCTGTTGTGTTGTGGTTGTGACGTGTTGTGGTGTTGTGGGTAACTATGTGAGTGTAGGCCTCTGCAGTGTTTTCTTTCATATCTGTGTGTGTTTGTTATGTGTCTAAGTGTGTGTGTGTGTGTGCGTGTTGGCATTAGCGTGGTTATTGTGTGTATGCAAGTGTGTGTGTGTGGCTGTATGTGAGTTTGCATGTTTGTGTACTGTTACATGTGAGTGTCGCTCTCATACCCCCTTCCCAAATGTATGTTGTGTTAGTGTACAAAATTAACAATCTACAGCAGTACCAGGTAAGTGTGTGTAATTACAGTTGCTGTCGTTATCGCAGATTCCATTGGGTGAGCAGGAGCAGCGGGAAGATGTCTTGTTCAGGGTTCATGGTGTCTCATTTTATGCAGTTGGTTTCCACCTAGGTTTCCATGGTGGTACGACCGTGGCGGAAACCTTGGCGGTGTGTAACCTCATAATCTGTCTACCGGAAACATGGTCTCCACTGGCATGCAGGTGGCTAGTGTCATCTGTGGTGGCCAGACTACAGTGGCTCTGGTGACGGTACTTTGGCTGTGTTCTGTACTGAATGGCACCAAACTCATAATTTGGCGGTCTTCTCCAACAGCTTGTTGGCAGTATGACCACCACCGCCAACATGGCTGTCCTGAGACTGCCAAACTCAAAATGAGACCCATAGTTACCCTGACATGAGAGGAGTGAGAGAGCCTCCAGTGTACCACCCACTAGCAGACCTGCAGACCATGGAAAATTGATACATCATCCAAATCTACTGCCTGGATAGGCATACAATCATGGATCTCTGTTGTCAGTTGGTGCCAGATCTGATGCCTGCCACTCGTAATCCCTATAGTATACCACTCATTGTACAAATCATGTCACTGCTGCACTTTCTGGCCACAGGCCCCTTTCTAAATACTGTGGCTCTAACTGCAGGGATATCTCAGCCTATGTTCAGTCTTGTTTTGAAAGCTGTATTGTCTGCATTGTTGAAACACCTGGACAGCTACATCAGATTTCTATGACACATAGATGTGGCCCATGTAAAGGCTGATTTTTATGCCTAGGCACACTTCCCAGATGTGATGGGTGCCATTGATGGCACCCCTGTAGCCTTGGTTCCCCCGAAATCCAAGGAACAGGTGAATAGGAACACGAAAAACTTCCACTCTATTAATGTCCAACTAGTCTGTTTGGCTGACCTCTACACTTGACAAGTTTGTGGAAGGTACCCATAGTCAGTCCATGATGCCTTCATCATGCACAACAGCAATATCCCACTGCTGATGACACAAAGGACACAGAGAGGGCCTGGCTGATTGGTTAGTCATATATGTCATGTGAGTCTGCAACTTTTATCTGCTACCAAATGTGTGGATGCCCAAGATTTAAGTTTGAACCTTTGTAACTATTTCTTACAGGGGACTATGGCTACCCAAACCATCCTTGGTTGGATGCACCTGTGAGGTACCCAAACACGCCAAGGGAAGTCTGCTTCAATGAGGTCCACGGAAGGACAAGGCATGTTGAAGAGCAGACTTTTGGGCTCCTGAAGGCAAGATTCCTTAGTATTGATAAGTCTGGTGGAGCCCTTCTCTACTCACCCACCAAAGTATGTCAAATTATTGCTGCCTGCTGCACGCTCCACAACCTCGTCCTGAGATGTCAAATCCAATTTATGCCAGATGAGGGGGAGCCAGTAGTTCCAGCGGGTGAGGATGTAGTTGTGCCAAGTGAGGATGACTATGACGAGGATTGAGCTGGAAACATCCGGGCAGATCTCATCAATCAGTACTTCACCTGACAGAAGGTATCTCATGTCCCGTAATTTTACAAACTCAGTAGGGTATTGGGGGGTTATGGATGCTTGATATGGGTCTTAGTATGACCATCAGACAGGTCGGAAGCAGCTGCACAGCACGTTAGTCAGATTTGCGTGCAGAATACTACATTGAACAGTGTGCAGCTTTTTTATCACCATTGTCTAAGTTTGTCACAGTGCACAATCAGAGCTACCATTGTATATAGGACATAGCTGTATGAGGTTTCACAATCAATTCGTGCCTATACCTTATGTATTACATTTTTATGTTGCAGATTACTTCACAAGGTCATCCTCATTTGGCAATATCTGACAGTGTAACAGGTAGGTGGGATTTGCAGACTGACAAGTGAAGTGAAAATGGATTGAACCAAGTAATGTCAGGCATGGAATTTGTGGTGTGTGAGTTCTATGCCCAGACTGTCAGGACAGTGGGATGGTAGTGCCCTATTCCACATCCATGGTGCCATTTGTGAGGTCTTGTGTCTCTGACACATGTCAACCTGTGCAATCCATAACCTCAACCACCTTAATGGCTTGAATTTAGTAATATCTTATTTGTATATATCTGTCGCTGTGTTTCCTCATTCCAGGCAACTGTGTATGTATAACAAGACTGACATAGGTGAGTACCATGCCTACTGATACCTGCCCATGATAAGTGGAAGGTTCCATGACTGGGGGTATTTGTACAGACCTCTGTCTTTATTATGGGGTATAGTAATTGGGGAGGTATGGTTTGGGTATTTGATAAGGCTTTAGTTGATGATACAGTGGAACAATCTGTGTGCCCATTCAGATGGTGAAAGACTGACACGTCTCTAACTTCTGTGGTCTGTGGGGTGCTAGTTATTCACACCTATGCTGAGTCACTAAAGTGAGTAGCAGTACTTAACTGTGTGATCATTTGCATTTTCCCAACCTATAGGTAGGAAAGTGCAAGGAAAGTAATAATAAGTTTGTCCATCAGTATTATCAAATGCAAAATGTAGTCTGATTAAACAGTACATGTGATATGGGTACATTTGTGCATATCTTTTATGTGCAAGAGGTATTACACCACATATAGCTGGAAAATGACTCTCTCACATGATCTGTGGTTTAGTAGTGTTTGATAAGGAGTGCACATTCATATGTGGGAATTGGATGGATCAAATCAAATGCTTACAAACAGTGAAGGATTCAGTAATGGTGGATGAAATCATCAGGCTAGCTTCAAAAACATTTGGAGTCTCATGTCCATTGTTCTTGTGCCATTGTTAAATAGAGATTGGTTGTAGGACCATCAACAGGGTCTATCAGTGACAAACCAGGGAAACAATTAGTAGAGGTTCCCTTCCTGTCAGTCGTTTAAGTCTTCATACCCGCACCTCCTGGATGTTTAGAAGGGCATCCACGTTTGTGGGGGATTTGCCAGCTACAGAGGCAGAAGTGCATGAGGCATGTCTTTCCCCTACCAGGGCCTCCATTCCACTGGCTGCCACAGATGTTGAAGGGACAGATGTCACATAGCTAGTGGAAAGGGCCAGCTGTTGTGGACATAACCTACTCAGGGTGGTATTCATGTCTTTCAGCAAGCTTACAATGACAGCCAAATGGGCATTTTGGGCCTCCCACTGCTGCATCATTTCCTAGTGGTTGTCCCTCTGCAGCTGCTTGATATACCTCATCGGGGTAAGTAACTGGCCCATCACGCCTTGGGATTGTTGGTAAGCTCCGAAGACTTGGGAGAGGGTGCCCTGGCCAGTTGTGTGCCTACGGGCCTCTATCCTCAGGCCAACACCATCCCTCCCATACACCGTATCCCCATGTGCATCTGGTACTATTTGTCCACTCCCACTGGAGCCAGGTCCATCAGTGCCTGGGTTCACGACTGGTGACTCAGATACCTGTATTAGGGGGTAATAAGTGTTACTGTTTAAAAGTGTCCTTGGAACATATGATTGGGGATGAATGGCTGCCATAGATGTTGAAGCAGCTGAGCAGGAAGGAGTTGATGTAGGCAGCGTGAAGCTGACAGTTGTTGACTGACCAGGTGTCCCACATCCAGGGGTGATTTCCTCTCTGAGGGCTTCATCCAGAGGGGACGTGGCTGTCTGTGTCCTTCCCAATGTCTCATTGGCTAGGTTACATGTAAGAGAAGTGGAACACAGAGTTACTGAAGATTATGACATCAAACTTTGACTGGTAGACTTGCTATGTGACATGCACACAAAGCCTTTACTTGATCCCCTGATATGACATTGACACCTGTGTCCAAATCCTATATCATACACCTTGCTACAAAATGTTGGAGTATCTTGGTGGTTAGATGTCTGTTTATAGAATTATATCTTGTCTGCTACATGAATTTACATTTAAATTACAGTTATCTCCAAGTTAGGTGTATGGCATAATTGAGTCAACTAAGAGTTGCACAATGTACAATCGAAACATAGCTGGACAACAGTATGGGAGAAAGTATTTTACCTGGGCCTCTTTATGAGTGTACTCCAAGTACATCCAGATTCCTATATGTATGTGCCCCCCAGGTGAGTACATTATATTGTTTGAATAGAGATTTAAAGGCCAGTTTAGCAGGGAACAGAGCTGTGTTGGATGGTACTGTACTGGCAGATGCCCATAGCATTGCTGTCATTGACATATACTGTACAGTTGTGAAGCATTCAGGAGTGTTGAATTGTTTCTTAGTTTAACATGCAAGGCAATTTTATTTATAGTACACTGTTCTGGTTTTCTTTATGGTGGAACAATGCCTGCTGGGAGTTGTAGTGCTATTGGTCCCTGTTCTACCCATGCCATACACAAGCACTGGGGCCCCAGGTGAGTTTAGTTGACATGTGGGATGGCAGAGATAGGTATTTAGACAGTTGGACACAGGGGTGGAAAGTGGTTTGGCAGTTAAGATGTTTGAAAGATGATCAGTGATCATGCAAGACAAAAGTTTAGGGTGATATCATAGTGTTGTGACTTACCCAGCTCTACTCCCCAGGTATCCCTGTCAAGCACTAAGGATGCAGTATGTCCAGTATCTTCTCCTCCCATGTTGTGAACTGTGGGGGAGGAGTTTGGGGCCCACAGCCAGTCTAGCTGACTGCCAGCTGGTGCCTGGTCACCTTTCCCCTGAGGTCGGTCCACCTCTACTTGATGTCCTCGCTTGTGCATGGATAGTTCCCTACAGACGCGACCCTGCCACATCTTTATTTTCCTGGCAATGAAGGTTTGCTGGACTTGTGCTCCAAATAGGTATGGCTCTATTATGATGATTTCATCCTCCATGATCGTCAAATCATCATCTGTAAAAAGTTAAGTGGGGGACGAGACAGTAAGAGTGTAAAAAATAGGGAAATTGAATTTGTGATGAAGTGTGGGTGCTGTGAAGTGAGTGGATGACCAGTGGTGTCTAATGTGTAGGGTACTTATTGTTATGTTCGGTGTGTTGTGCAGGTCTGTGATACATGCAATCTGAAGGGTGTAGAGGTGCTTAATCTATGGATACTGATATTTGCGCTCAGTCTTTTTTGAGCTGTGAATGGCGCTCTGATTGCTAAGGATTGTGGGGTGTGAAGGGGTGTGTTTTATAGTGCAGTGTGTAGGTGTGTCAGATGTGTGGATGTGTGTCAGGTGTGGGGATTTCAAATTATCCAATGTGGTGTGGTGTATTACTGTGGTGACCACCGACTGCCACGGTTCTCACCACCATTGGTCTTCCACCATGGAAGAACTGCTATTGTTATTTGTGGGTCGTAATAGGTTTGGTGATTTTTTGGCAAGCTGGCAGTGCTGGTGATGGGAGTGCCTTTTTCCCACCCTCCAGAGTCCTCCGGTGTTGGGATTTTGACTTTCTTTTGGAGGGCTTGGCTCTGTAACTCATAATACATTGGTCTGTATGACCGTTAACATGGCGGTCTTTTTGGAGGCCGTCACCGCGGCAGTCTTACCGTCTGAATGCTAAAATCAAAATGAGGTCCTGAATAATCAACTCTATATATTCTGGAAGAACATTTAAAAATAAATACAGAGAGATGCCACACAATTATTGCTGAAGGCTTCAATGTAATGTTTGAACTCTTGACTGTCTAAGCTTTCTGACTAATTCGGAGGATGAGGCTCCATATATTCAGACACTAGAGGCTAAATCTACTGTAATTTAATCTGTGGTAGCATTCCATCTGGCATCTTTAACCTTAAGTCATGCATTACGTGCATGTAATGGCAGCACTCTTTCAAGATTTTATGAGTGAACAGATGTTCAAGAAGGGCAATTATATGAGGTAGAATTGATTACATTATAATTGACTTTGAATTATGGCCTGCACTTCTTGATATGAAAAGTAATACAGGTGAGGATAGTGATCAGAATGCCTTGGGCCTAACCTTGAACAATGTTATAACACGTTATAAGCTCCCACTTGACCGTATTTGCCACATTGTGCCAATAGTTGGAAATAATGGAAAGTTAACGAAATAGCCAAATATCACAGAAAATCCAGTGGTTCTAGCTGACATATATAAGACATTTTTTTCTGTGTTCAGCCCCTATGTACATTTTGACTTGGAGGCATTAACAATATTTAATATACAATTGTATCTGGTTCCAGTTCTAAGAGGCTTCTTCCATAAGGTCGGTAAAATAGGCGCTACAAATATGATCAAAACATTTTTCTGGTTTCATGAAAGTTGATTCACCAAAATCACAGGGGTAGGAGAAGTAACATCATTCAATGGTCAGCCAGAGATGATAATCACAGGAAGTGACATCAGATTACCTTTTGACCTTGACAATGATTTACATATTGGCCTCAGGTAATGACACTGCTGAACTAAAAAAAACACCATATGAAAGAGTTAACATTAAATGTAAGCTTAGTAAAATAACACAACCAGTTTCTAAAGTGGTTAAAAAATCATCTTTTATATTCAACATATATAATATTTAAGGTGGTGCCATGATAGGCTATGAGTGCAGCCATTATATTCCAGGAGTACTGCCTTGACACATTTTCTTCTCTTTTCTCCTGGAGGTAGAAGCCTTGAAAAGTCACATGCAAAGTTCAGCAGTTAGGAGTGGGTGTACTAGTAGGGTGACTAGTTCTTTTTAATAAATGTTTATAAATAGTTTGTTTCTTTTATACATTTTAAGCTGGTACTCATTATTAATTAAATATTTTTGTGAATACATTATTCAATAAATAATTTTTACATATGGTAATTCATTGTTTTAACTATTAATTAGTTGAAAAAAGTTTTAGCAATGTAAATTATTTCATTGTTTTACATACTTTTATATTAATTAAAAGTTACTGTTTTAGAACTTTGCATATAATAAATAATGTAATGATATTCTTATTCATTGTGTCTTGTTATTATTTTCTTGTATTATTTTTTTTGTTTTTGTGGGGGGTTTGGTTTTTAGTGGTTTTATGATTCAAAGTTATTTAAAAATGCATCATTTAATGTTTTAGTTGGTTAATATTTTTTGTATTTTTTTTTCCGAATATTCATTTCTTATGTTGCAATCCTAATTCCTAATTATTGAAGTTAATGATAGAATGTTAAATACCCAATATATACATTTTAATCTATTTGTGGAAATACACTTTGTGTTTCTTTGTTATCTATGTTTAGTATTTTGTAAATTTAGGAGTGGGTATATAAAGTGTGTCCCCTTCAAAGTTGCATGTTTTTCCTACCATTGCTAAAGCTGAAGTGCTTTATAGTAATCAAAGCTCTCCAAAGTCTCACATGTTCCCTACTGTTGCTTGCATTGGAGTGGGAAAAGTAAATATGACCACACCTGAATCCAACACTTTACCTACTGTTTGTCCGGTTCAAGTGTAAATAGTAAATCTTACACCTCCAAAGTCCAGTACTTTTTATAATGGTTGTAATGTTGCAGTAGGAAGAATAAATCCTACCCTCTGGAAGTCTACCACTTTCCATACTGTTGCTGAAGTTGGAGTGGGAATAGTAACTTTGGCCCCCAAATTCGAATGCTTTCCCTACTACTTGCTTAGGTTGGAGTGTGAACAATAAATCAGAACCCGTCTCATGACCGCCAGCCTTGTAAAGAGGGCCAAAGTGTTTCTAACTATACTCAAGCATTATTAATAATTTATTTGTTTCCTTGTTTAGTTATTTTATTTATTTCAGGTGATGTTCACTATTTGTTTACATTTAGTACAAAGAGCAACGTTTTAATTTGTATTTTTAAATTATGAAGAACATTTTTGTATTTTCTATATCATACATATTTTTTAAAAGTTAATATATTTTTCAAAGTTAATATAATGTTAATTATTTTAAATTTAAAATATCACAAAATGTTTCATAATATTTTGGCCCACTATATTTTTGTAGTATATATATTTGGGTTTTACCCAGAAACTACAGAACTATCTGTGACCTCAATACTTTTTTGATGACATTTAGTATCACAATATTTTTGTTGCCAATATTATCAGATAGAAGCTTTCCTGTCTTTGACTTGGATACTTGTTGCCTAAAATGGATTCCATGGAGTCATCTCCTCACCAACACTTCCTGAAGGTGGCTGTGGATATTTGTCCATTTGAAATAGTAGCTGCAGAGAAGAACAATGACACATTTATCTGTAATGACAGTGCAGAAGTGCAGATGTGTGATAGGTGTGAGAAATTGTGTCAATGCTGGGAAATGTCCAGTGGCTATATGGCATATCCCCTTCACTTGGACAAATTGATAATTTGAAAGGCATTTAATAGAGATGAGAAAGGGGGTCAAGGAAATGCAACTGGATGCAGATAAAAGTACAATATTAGGTCCCCAGACTTGACAAGCAGATTCAAATGGTTCCTGCAGGATGTCCTGTGATGTTGCTTCAGAGAGGGCTATAATGTGGACACAGGTGTTGTATCACTGCAGCTTTGGAGAGCATCATATACAGATTATAGAAGTATCAAAACACAAACATGGCGTTGGGAACACTTCATTGTTAAGCAGTGTTTGAACATCTACAGTTTGGTATAGTGACAGAACATCCTAGTCATAATACTTTGACATACAAATCACATCTAAAATATGTTTTTCAAAAATATTTCTGCAGTGGAGATAATAATAGAAAATATATTCCCAAAGGTGTGATAAGTTTTGTGAGCAATATTTACAGCACAATATTCATGTCAAATGTTATTTTTGTATGCGATATTCTGACAATCCAGAAAATCATGTCCTGAGTGAAAGCTCCTTGGAGAATAGTGTCTTTTCAAGGCAGACATTCATGGTAGGTGAGACAGTGGTAGGCACTGTGACAAAAGACATATCACTCTTTGACTGCAATGTGGGTATTAGAACATTGAAAGCTGGAGAGATAACATATTCATATACCTAACCATGAGGTACTAAAAATTAAGTATTTGTGCTCAGAACACATGCATCAAACCTCTTATTTCACCCATTTCATGTATTGGTGAAACATTATTAATGAGCCCCTATCTTATTATTAATTCACATTTTTAATGTCTTCACAAATGCAGAGGAAGATATATATTGACTATTAATGATTGGCATAAATAATGACTTGCATGGTTCTAAGGTGGGTCCACATTGCCATGAAGTCAGGATGAGAGGATTTGGGGTGTACTATATGGTACGGCTGGGTAGCCCTACTATGCAGTACACTCACAAATACCATCTTGGGTCCAGTCAGGTACGCTTACTCAACTTTAAGCTCAACTTCTGGGTAGCCATGGCTGCGAGCAGTAAGGCTTAGCAAAGGAACAATGTGTGAAGCATTTTAAAACGCCAAACAACAGAACAAGAAAGTCACACAGGATAGAAAAATAGATTTGATTTGTATTAAGCTTTAGAGAATTAGACCATGAAAATACACCAGAGGGTTTCGGAGATACAGATTTTTAAAAGAATAAGTGAGGACATTTCAATTGGGAGTTAAGACACAGGGGTCTTTGGACAATAGAACACTGTGCTGGTGTTTGGAGTTACAGAAACAGGGCCTACTGCCTTAGCAGTTATGCCAGTCCCTGTACTATACACACTATCAAAATGTTATCCCTCCATGTGAGTACACTTCATTTGTGAGTTAACAAACAGGAGTCTTTGGATGAGAGGACACTGGGCTCGTGAGTAAAGTAACAGTGACAGACCCTCCTGGCCTTAGTACTCATATCAGTCCCTCTACAAAACACTCTCTACAAAAGGTATCCTCCCAGTTCAGTAAACTTAAATTGATCATTGCCAAACAGGGGTCTGTTGATGAATGGACACTGTTCTGGTGTTCTGAGTTGCTGAAACGGTGCCTCTTGTGAGTTGCAGTCTGGCTATTCCATCTAGTTCACACACCTTTCCAATCCCCCCCACCCCCCCCAGGTGAGTATACTTTATTTGTGAGCTGATAAACAGGAGTATGTGGGCAAGTGACCACTGGTCTGGTATTTGGAGATACAGAAACAGGATCAACTGGGAGCTGGGGCCATGTAAGTCCCTGTACCACACACACTATACAAATATTATCCCCAAGGTGAGAAGTCTTCATGTATGAGTTACCGGACAGGAGTCTTTGGAGGAGAGGGCACTGAGCTAGTATTTGGAGTGGCAGTAACAGGACCTCCTGGGAGTTGCAGTCATGTAACTCCCTGTACTACGCAAACTATACAAATTTCATCCTCCTAGGTGAGTACACATCAATTGAGAGTTAAGACACAGGGGTCTTTGGACAAGAAAACACTGGTCTGGTGTTTGGGGTTACAGGTACCGGGCCTGCTCAGAGTTGCAGTCATATCACTTCGTCTAGTTCCCAGCACTTGACAAATTGTATAATCCCAGGTGAATGAAGAGTATTGCAGAGATTACAAACTGGTGTATTTGGGCAAGAGAACTCTGTGTGGTGTTAGGAGCTACAGACAAAAAGGCTGCTGGGAGCTGCAGTCATGTAACTCCCTTTACTGCACATACTATGGAAATGTTATCCTCCCAGGTGAGTGCACTTAAATTGAAGATCGGTTTTACAGACAAAGAGCCTTCCTTGCCTTAGGAGTCATTTCACTCCCTCTACTTCACACATTCGACAAATGGTATCCTCCCAGATGGGTAAACTTAAATTGTTAGATTGCAGACAGTGATCTTTAGACAAGTGAACACTTTTCTGCTGTTTGGATTTGCTGAAATAGTGTCTCCTGTGAGTTGCAGTCAGGGCACTCTCTCTAGTGCACACACTTGACCAATGTTCTCCCCCCATGTGAGTACACTTCAATTGAGAGTTCACTAACAGATGTATTGTAGCATGTGACCACTATGCTAGTGTTTATAGTTACAGGAATAGTGCCTCCTGGGAGTTGTAGAGATGTCAGTGCCTGTACTATACACACACTTTACAAATGTTATCTCCCCAGGTGCATACCCTTAAATTGATAGGTACCAAATAGGGGTATGTACAGAAGTCTGGTGTTTGGAGTTATAGAACAGTGCCTGCTGGGAGTTAGAGTCATGACAGTCCCTGTACTATACACACTATACAAATGTAATCTCCCCATAGTGAGTACACTTCAAATGTGAGTTGCCAAATAGAGGTCTTTGAACTAGTGGACACTGGTCTGGTGAGTGGAGTGACAGTAAAATTGGCAAAAGCTGAGGTATAAGCATGCATGACATTGGATTTTGGTGGCATTTTAGTTTTGTGACTTACTAGATTCCACTCCACCAGGTATTCCTATCAGGTCCTCAGGAAGGAGGATGGTCAGGACCTTCTCCTCTAAGGGAAAGAGATTTAATGGGGCACTGGAAGGGCCACCACCACTTTCTTTGCCTGCAGTTGCTGCCTGGAGACCAGACAATGGGCCTTGCCTCTGAGGTTATTCCACATTTCCATTTTCCTACTGAGGGGAGTTTGCTGGACTTGTGCTCCAACCAATTGTGGATCTACTCTTATGATTTCATCCACCATGGCTGTTAACTCATCTTTTCTAAAAGAGGGATTTTTAGAACGTGATACAGAGGCAAAAAAATGGGTGACAGTGACTTACTAAACAGGGGAAATGCCAAAGGGTGTGAATGGACAAAAGTGTGTGCAGGGTTCTGTATGGGATGGTGCCTAGTATCTGTACTGTGTGAGAAAAGTTGCCCTGGCTTCTGATTGTTGCATTGTAAATGCAAAGGATTGAGGTCTGTGTAGGAGGCTGGACTGGCTTGTAGTGAGTACCAAGGGGTACTTGCACCTTGCACCAGGCCCAGTTATCCCTTATTAGTGTATAGGGTGTCTAGCAGCTTAGGCTGATAGATAATGGTAGCTTAGCAAAGCAGCTCAGGCTGAACTAGGAGACGTGTGAAGCTACTACAGTACCACTTAGTGTCATATGCACAATATCATAAGAAAACACAATACACAGTTATACTAAAAATAAAGGTACTTTATTTTTATGACAATATGCCAAAGTATCTTAGGTGTACCCTCAGTGAGAGGATAGGAAATATACACAAGATATATATACACAATAGCAAAAATATGCAGTATAGTCTTAGAAAACAGTGCAAACAATGTATAGTTACAATAGGATGCAATGGGGAAACATAGGGATAGGGGCAACACAAACCATATACTCCAAAAGTGGAATGTGAACCACGAATGGACCCCAAACCTATGTGACCTTGTAGAGGGTCGCTGGGACTATTAGAAAATAGTGAGAGTTAGAAAAATAACCCTCCCCAAGACCCTGAAAAGTGAGTGCAAAGTGCACTAAAGTTCCCCTAAGGACAAAATAGTCGTGTTAGAGGGAAAATGCAAGGAAAACACAAATCAGCAATGCAACAACGATGGATTCCTGACTGAGGGTACCTGTGGAACAAGGGGACCAAGTCCAAAAGTCACAAGCAGCTCGGAGATGGGCAGATGCCCAAGAAATGCCAGCGGTTGGTGCAAAGAAGCTCTTACTAGGCTGAAGAACTGTGAATACTGCAGGAACGACAAGGGCTAGAGACTTCCCCTTTGGAGGATGGATCCCCCACGCCTTGGAGAGTCGTGCAGAAGTGTTTTCCCGCCGGATGGATGCCAACAAGCCTTGCTACACGCAAATCGTTTGTTTGGCGTTTTTGGACGCTGCTGGGGCCCAGGAGGGACCAGAAGGTCGCAAATTGGACCTGCAGAGAGAGGGGACGTCGAGCAAGACAAAGAGCCCTCACTGAAGCAGGTAGCACCCGGAGAAGTGCCAGAAACAGGCACTACAAGGATGCGTGAAACGGTGCTCGCCGAAGTTGCACAAAGGAGTCCCACGTCGCCGGAGACCAACTTAGAAAGTCGTGCAATGCAGGTTAGAGTGCCGTGGACCCAGGCTTGGCTGTGCACGAAGGATTTCCGCCGGAAGTGCACAGGGGCCAGAGTAGCTTGCAAAGTCGCGGTTCCCAGCAATGCAGCCCAGCGAGGTGAGGCAAGGACTTACCTCCACCAAACTTGGGCTGAAGAGTCACTGGACTGTGGGAGTCACTTGGACGGTGTCGCTGGATTCGAGGGACTTCGCTCGTCGTGCTGAGAGGAGACCCAAGGGACCGGTAATGCAGCTTTTTGGTGCCTGCGGTTGCAGGGGGAAGATTCCGTCGACCCACGGGAGATTTCTTCGGAGCTTCTGGTGCAGAGAGGAGGCAGACTACCCCCACAGCATGCACAAGCAGGAAAACAGTCGAGAAGGCGGCAGGATCAGCGTTACAGAGTTGCAGTAGTCGTCTTTGCTACTATGTTGCAGGTTTGCAGGCTTCCAGCACGGTCAGCGGTCGATTCCTTATCAGAAGGTGAAGAGGGAGATGCAGAGGAACTCGGCTGAGCTCATGCATTCGTTATCTGAAGTTTCCCCAGAGACAGAGACCCTAAATAGCCAGAAAAGAGGGTTTGGCTACCTAGGAGAGAGGAAAGGCTACTAACACCTGAAGGAGCCTATCAGCAGGAGTCTCTGACGTCACCTGGTGGCACTGGCCACTCAGAGCAGTCCAGTGTGCCAGCAGCACCTCTGTTTCCAAGATGGCAGAGGTCTGGAGCACACTGGAGGAGCTCTGGACACCTCCCAGGGGAGGTGCAGGTCAGGGGAGTGGTCACTCCCCTTTCCTTTGTCCAGTTTCGCGCCAGAGCAGGGGCTAAGGGGTCCCTGAACCGGTGTAGACTGGCTTATGCAGAATTGGGCACCTCTGTGCCCAACAAAGCATTTCCAGAGGCTGGGGGAGGCTACTCCTCCCCTGCCTTCACACCATTTTCCAAAGGGAGAGGGTGTCACACCCTCTCTCAGAGGAAGTTCTTTGTTCTGCCATCCTGGGCCAGGCCTGGCTGGACCCCAGGAGGGCAGCTGCCTGTCTGAGGGGTTGGCAGCAGCAGCAGCTGCAGTGAAACCCCAGGAAGGGCAGTCTGGCAGTACCAGGGTCTGTGCTACAGACCACTGGGATCATGGAATTGTACCAACAATGCCAGGATGGCATAGAGGGGGCAATTCCATGATCATAGACATGTTACATGGCCATATTCGGAGTTACCATGGTGAAGCTACATATAGGTAGTGACCTATATGTAGTGCACGCGTGTAATGGTGTCCCCGCACTCACAAAGTTCAGTGAATTGGCTCTGAACAATGTGGGGGCACCTTGGCTAGTGCCAGGGTGCCCTCACACTAAGTAACTTTGCACCTAACCTTTACCAGGTAAAGGTTAGACATATAGGTGACTTATAAGTTACTTAAGTGCAGTGTAAAATGGCTGTGAAATAACGTGGACGTTATTTCACTCAGGCTGCAGTGGCAGGCCTGTGTAAGAATTGTCAGAGCTCCCTATGGGTGGCAAAAGAAATGCTGCAGCCCATAGGGATCTCCTGGAACCCCAATACCCTGGGTACCTCAGTACCATATACTAGGGAATTATAAGGGTGTTCCAGTAAGCCAATGTAAATTGGTAAAAAATGGTCACTAGCCTGTCAGTGACAATTTGAAAGTAATGAGAGAGCATAACCACTGAGGTTCTGGTTAGCAGAGCCTCAGTGAGACAGTTAGGCACCACACAGGCGACATATACATGCACACCTATGAGCACTGGGGTCCTGTGTGACAGGGTCCCAGTGACACATACATATAGGCCACAAACTTATGAGCACTGGGGTCCTGACCAGCAGGATCCCAGTGACACATAACAAACATACTGAAAACATAGTGTTTTCACTATGAGCACTGAGGCCTGGCTATCAGGATCCCAGTGAGACAGTGAAAACAGTGACAAAACCCTGACATACACTCACAAACAGGCCAAAAGTGGGGGTAACAAGGCTAGAAAGAGGCTACCTTCTCACAGTCTGTGAAGCCGAGTGTTTTTTAGTGACCTTTGCATGGTTGTCCAGTGTGGCAATGTGTGTAAGCTGTGTTGTTTTCAAATTCATCCAATGTGCATTTGTGTATTACTTTGCTGACCGCAGACCTCCGTGGTTTGGACTGCCATTGGCTGATCACCATGGGGGTACACCATGGCGACTGTGTCCTTTTAAGAAGGTCAGTGGTTGATCGGGTGATGACGGCACTGGAGGTCATACCACCTATTTTCAGGCCTCGTTGCCACAGCCATTCTGCCTTTTTTGGTTGGCGGTCGGCAGTCCTGCCTGTCTAATTTATAATAGGGCAGTCTGAAAGACCACCATCCTGGCGTTTTTTTTAGGCCCAACTGTCAAACTTATAATGAGGCCCAGAGAGAGCTGATACCTCAAGGGGTCGAAGAGTCCAGACCCAAGCTACGAAAATCAACAATCGAAGATAAAATGTAATTTGTGGTGGTTCACAGAATCAGCAAAGGGAAGGATTTGATTACGTTTTTGTTTGCATGAAATGTTTACATTAATAGGACATTAACACATAAACAGGCTAATGCTATTTTTATAAAGAAAATATATTTATTCACGTTTAGACTATATCCCATGCTTGAACTTCAAAATGTCAATTTCTTTTGCCATCTTGTTTTGTGATACATTAACATTTTATTTCTAGGCTTTAATTATCAAACACGTTGTTCTTTTTCCTTTTGTCCCATGTGAGGAAATATTTTCTTGTATTCGTGATAATTGTGGAATGTTTTAATGAATAGAGCAGTGAAGAGACGCTGGCAGTGTGCAGACTAGTCCATTATCTCATCCTTGTAGTTAAGTTTAAAGGTCTCATAAAGAAGCTTGCATTGTGAGAAAACTTGAGAACCTATGGAGTATACAATTGTATCATTTCACTTTAACCTGCTTGGACAATCTTACGAGAACTACGTGTAGGTGTGAAAACTCTTAGCGTTTGTTTCTCTAAGTGGAGGTCAGTTTAGAATAGAGCAGAGCAGAGTGGAGGAGTTTTTAGGGTGTTCTCATAGAGAGACGACTGACTTTCCTTTGTACTTTCCTTACAGGCAACCCCATGTTGGAGTGTTCCTTAATTTATGAGATAAGATCCTTATTTCATTTAATTTGCATATTATTTAATGTATGCACATTCTGATTATTAATTGATAACAACCGCATTTTTTGCCTTGCGTAAACTATTAACTTAGAATAACCCTTCATGGTTTGACACTAAAATGTTGTTTGTCCTTTTTGTAGTGCAAGTTCTTGTTTTGTTAACCACTCTCACGAGAGAGAGCACCAAAATGCTTAGAGAATGAACACCACTCCCAGTTCATCCAATAGCACTTTCGAGTCTCTGAATTCACTGCAGAGAAAAGCTCTAAAAGGTGATATTTAAATTGTTGTATTTCACCTCTGAATTATCTGAATTACAAGGAAAATCTAAGGCACAAAGTTAAATAAATGGAATTATCCTTTAAACATTGTCTTTGTGATCAATGCATTACTTTTGTGTAGCATTTACAAGCATATGGTTCAATTTTCTTTAGCAGCCTCGAGGTGATCACATATGCTTTGCTTTTGGTGTTTTTCAATCGTTGCACAATTGTTTTCTTTTAAAATGTATATGTTTTGATCTCTGCTAGAATACGGGTTCGTATATTTTACTTACAGGTCGGCTGTTCCACTGCCTCTAGTCAAGTTAAAAATGTAACTGATAAACAAATACATAGGAGAAATCAGTGTACCAATCACACAGCCCTAAAATGTCTCTAAACCGAACCAGTTGTTACAGAAAGCAGTCTACGAAGTTTATGAATATAGATGTATGTTTCCAAATTACAAGCTGACTCGGCCTTTAAAGCAGTTAACGCGTATGCAGATTCCCAGGGAGCCTGGTTTTCAATAGTTGCCTTCCATTCTGACAGTGCAGTGTTGTAACATTTCCCCAACTATTTGACGCATTATTAATCTTCTGTGCTTCGAGGTAACGCCTTTTAAGATGCTAATGGAATAATTTGGAGGTGATAAAAAAGTGAGCTTGTAAAAATATAATTTAAAAAAGTATGCACCAAGGGCTTAAAGCAAAAAACGAGAATCTCGGAAACATTTTTCTTTCAAATGAATATGACGATGAATTATGATTTCTTTCTTCCTGACTACCAACACTTTAAGATTGTCAGGAATTTACATTTTCAATTTATTTTACCTCGGTATTCCGATATTCTCATAAGGCTCACACACAATACGGTACAATCACGTGACTTTCCAGCAATGGTTTACTGAAACACAGTATATAAACATAGGGCACATTTTATCGCCCAGCTGTAATTTTATATGCAGGTTGACCAAATTATAGTTACACTTAGGACGAGTTTTTTCATTTGGCTATATTTCTCTTAGAAACAAATGTGTGTGGGTGTATGTATCTACAGTAGTCTAGGTCACATTTATGTAAAACATCATTAATATGGTAAAATAAGCTGTCTTAAGCTCTGCTTGTTTTGAATGCATTATTATGTGAATACTCATACAGTAACTTGAAATAGTTTATGGTTATTCTGACAATCAGATCCAAATGGAAAAAAGCCATATGTTGGTGTAATTGGTGGTTGCTAAAAGCTAAGCACTTCCTGCCACTTATATTTGATGTATTTATGGCATAATCATAATTATTATTTCTTTTTTTTTGGTTCTTGCTCTTTGCTGGTTTTGCTGAAACTGCCCAATATATCCATCCGTGGAACATACTCGCCTATCCTGTAGCAGGACATCACACATCAACACTGAAGCCATAAAGTAATGATTATGTCAGAGTTTCCATAGAAAGATCACTTTTTGTTTTGCCAATAATGTTGATACCAGTTGACTAATCTGCAAAAAGATTTAAAAAATTTTTTTTTTAGTTCTGTCATTGAAAGATTCCTGATGATCCATCAAGTGGGTGGTCAAAAAAAGGGAGTGTGTCTCAAAACATTGATTACTCTGTTAATTCTGTTGCTTGAATGTGGATTTACCTTAAAGAAATGAAAGACAAGAGGAGTTTAGCAAAACAGGAACAGTTGGTTTAATTAAACAAATCAACCAGTAGAGCAGTACATAGGGACTCATTTGCTAGGCCCATGGTGCAGGGTGGTGCAGCAAGTGCCTTGCCTGCGCCACCGGGAAAGGGCAGAGATGCACTGTATCAACAGATAAGGTGTTTTTCTGTACTCTCCCTCTACGCTGAGGCACAAATTGCTGCCTAGAAAAAATGCAGGCATGCTTGCACTATGGTGCAAGGATGCTTGCGTTGCAGGGATGATTGTTTTTGTACAGGAAGGGACACCTTCCTGCACAAAAACAATCACAAGAGGTGTTTTCTTCGTCTAAGTGTGCTGCATCATTCATATTCCACCCCTGAGGTGGCTTAGGAATGTGATGCATTACCAGACTTGTAGATTTGGGAATGCTTCAGATTCCTTCGAGTTCCATGGGTATTGCATGGAAACACCCCTAGTAACACCCATGAAATGCTCCTTTCACTCAGGGTTATGCGTGAAAGGGGTCCATATTTACAAGGCCATGAAAAGGCACGCAAGGTTGCTTTGCGTGACCTTGTAAATATGGGCTGATACACTGTGCCACTGGAGGGCAGTGTGCCACTAGGGCCTCGTAAATGAGACCCAGAGTTGGAGTCTGATGGCTGTCCCTCAAAGTTACAGAATTCTGAGCACCATTAAATACAATTCTTGAAAGGTCATAAACACTTATAGCCATTCTTTGGGGAAAGGAATCTGGGTCTAGTCATGGAGTCCTAAATCTGGCAATCTGATACAGTGAGCAGGTGGGTCTTAACCTTGCATGGACATATTGCGGGTCAGTAGGTACCGTGTCCAGATGTCCGGCATGTGGAGCGCATGATCACTGAGTCCTGTTTGTGTGTTCTGTATTGATTGGATGAGTGTTCCTGTCTTCATGTGTCATCTAATGTTTGGGGTGTTTTGGAAACACGTGCTCCTATGGCCAAAAGTGTTTTATTAGAGCCAAACTCCTATGACTATTGTGGTGTTGCTGCCTATCTGGGGGATTGATTTGGGTTTTTCCTGTTCGCATGTTTGTGTATGGGATATGTGTTACAGGGTCTGTTATCTGTCAATCACTTGCTTCAGGCCTAGGCACCAGGGCTTGTCTGACCATGTATTTCTGACTATGGGTTGATAAGGAGGTCATATTGTGTGGAATCGACAACAGTGATGTGTGTTTGTTGTTATGTGCACACATGTCATGGCATACATTGACACTGTTTTTATCAATATCAACAATTTCTATAGGAACCATTGCCCTCCAATACAGAATTAAAACTGATGAATAGAATGACAACAAATTTAGCAAAAAGTTATACATTTACTAAGAAAGTTAGCTTTTTATGATTTGGTGTAAATCTGTTCACGTGGTTTTGAGAAATTTGCTTTAAATTAAAAGAAGTGCATGGGTAGGCCTTAAAAGGGGTTAAAAAGTTTGGTATATCTGGACAGTTGCTTGCGCAGAGTCCCACAGTGTTGTAAATTCAACAATTGGACCTCAGATTGGCAGAGAGAGCTTTTGCTCCTTTAAGCGATTTCGCTACCTCAGTAAATATCAATCTGATTAGTTACCCACAACAGAGTAGAAAATGTTACACCTGTCACTACAGGACTCAGGGACTCAGTCCCTGTGCCCTGAGAATGATTTGAAAAAGTAGTATAAGGGGACAGGGCTGGGATCCCCTGGTCCCCTTACCCCCTGACCCCTTGACCCCCTGGCACTTGTTAGGGGAGCCCCACCTAGATTTCCCTAGAGATAACATGTAAAAAAAACACTATAAAATGTGATTGTACTGAGTTCATGGAGCTTGACAAATTGTAAGCTTAACAAGAGGAGAAGCTCGTAAGTTATGATATGACTACCCTCCCATGAAAATGAAAATAAACTTACTTAGAAAGCATATTGTACTCTACACATCAGCATATGTGGTTAATGCCATGGCATTATTCAGGTGTATTTGTTTCTAACAATGCAGTTAATCAGAGCTAGGCTGCAAGGCATGTAATTTGTTCAGGAAGGTAAAATCACACTTAAGCAATATTGGTATTATTAGTCAAGTTGTGTGCCTGTATGAGGTAATTGTTACATGAAATCTGTGAGACAGTAAGAAATGTTTTTCTCACATCTCTTTTTGTACTCTGTTAATAAATCCAAATTTGACGTCACACTGTAGTCATAATTGGTGAATTTTGTTTTTATTAGTACAACTGCTCTAAAAAAGGGGGTATTGGGCAATGTTTATTTTCACTGAGATTGCATAAGTATCATGCTATTGGGTCGCTGAATCATATTCATCATGTAGAGAAGCTGATAGGGTTCTACAATAGTTTTTTTCATGGATTTAGTTGTGATGTAAATAAAGGCCTCTTGATTATCCAGTGCTAGTATTCAAATTAACAAATTGAGTTGCCAGTAATTATTCCAGTTGGCGCTCCTATTACACAGCCTAAAATACCGACACATGGCAGCAGGGACAGAACAACAATTGCCCTTCTTCTTATGGCCTTGCATATAGCTTCAGATGGTTTCCAGAATAAGAAAAAAAGAAAACAACTGCCCATCATATAGATGATTGTGATACAAGAGCAACTTTGCATTGGACTCCACAGGGGACTTTCAACAGACACCTTGCAACCTCACACAGGATTGCTAAACCCATACTGCTACATTAGCTGAAGAGGGTGGGGCCAGGAGGCATAAAGCCAAAATACCCATGGTATGAGTATGGGTGCATGCACAGGCGAAGAAGGCCAGGCCAAGAGCAGGCCTGTCTGTGTCCATCAAAGCTGGGCTGAGCCACATTTCGTGGTTCCTTTACTACAGACTTCAATAGCCATCAAGACAGACTGAGGTGCTATTCTTACCTAATTTTTTTTCCAAGTGAGTTCTCAGCTGCTTGTGATATTATGTGAAAATGAAAGGGTACCCCACCCACAGAAAGTGCACCAAAAAAAAAAAAAGGCAACAAAGTATATCACAACCTACTTGTCTTCAATGGTAGGCGTTATTGACTATAATATAGGACAAGTCGATTCTAGGCTGCATACCACTTTGAAGGATCACACTTTCACTGTGTCAACGCATCAAGAAGCAATTATCCTAATATCCTAATAATCTCTGTCATTTTAGCTGAGTTCCAGACAACCCTTCTTTCTGGTCACATGATGAATACATATAGGCTACTGTCCCTTATTTGCCAAGGTTGCTCCCCAACCTCTCTAGAGAGATGGTCAATGGCGGTCACTGAAAATGGAAGATACTGCAGATCCATTGGTGACCTGCTTCATGATAGCACATGAGGTAAAAATGTAATCAATAATAGTGGCAGCAACACCCATTCCATTAAAAGGGTCAATAGGAATAAAGCTCTCATCCCCTTTGGTTTTAGTCTAGGGGAACCTCTTCAGCCCAGGAGAGCTCAAGCAGATTTAGCAAGTTTCCCAAAGGTGGGGATTCCCCAGTTTAGCATTAAAAACCCCAGCTACAATTAACTTAAATCCTAAACCATCCTCCACTTGTTTGCTGGCAAGTTCAATTCTAAATGAGAATAAAGTAACATAATTTGGATTGCATGAATAATTAAAGTTGTCATTATAAAAAATAATGATGCAAACGCCAAATATGAGTGACCAGCATAAATAAAAGGCTTGCCTCAGGCTGCACTCACAAGGGATGTGAAGAATACAGCATGGAAGGCTCCTCTCAAACCAAGCAGCAAGGCCTGCTTTAATATGGCCCAGAGCCATCAGGGGTAGCAGCAAAGGAAAAGCAGGAGGAGAACACTATCTTTGGATACACTCAACATAGTTGTCCATTGCTAGTTTGCTCCCTAGTTGCTGTAAAAACAAGAAAACATCCATATCAGATCCAATGTTGGTTCTGAGTAATATTGGGATAAGGAAGCATTTCCGATAGGTGGTATGAAGTGTACAGAATAAAATAAAGTGCATTGTGTTCTACTTGTACCTAACATCACAGGGGCACTTCGAGAAGTGTTGTAAACCACAATACTTGGGTAGCAAAAAGTGATCAAGATTAAAACACAGCCTTGAAAGGATGATTATATTCAATTCTATTGAAAAGAATTGTAAGTAAGACTCTGGAGTAGGACTTCAAATTGCACTCCAAAATGGTGTACCTGACTGCTTGGCATATAATTCCACCTTGTTCATGTAATTGCACCATTTAAAAAAACTGGGCTTTCACCAAGTCAACATGCAAAATGCAAAGGGTTCTCTGAATTTAAACACAGCTCAGGGCCCCCCAAATAGCCAAAGGTTTTCTTGGCATATGTTAGCCAAGTAATGTTCAAAGCACTATCTTGGGCAAGACTATCCAGTATTACAGCTCTTAGGAAATGGACTTTCGGATTTCTCCTCATTCTTAACCACAAAAGAATAGGTTGTATTTTAATGTAGTCCTTCACAAGACTAACCTCAGCATGACAAAAAATGGTGGATGAGGATTTATTTTAATCTATTTGCAATCTATTTTATATGGCTGACATTTACATATCCTACACTCGGGCTCCATATCTACGGTTGGATGATGGAACCACGCATGCCTGAACAAAGCATGCCTTAACAACACAGTCGAAACCACGACTGAGTTGTTTCCACGCATGCCTTTACCACGCATGCCTTTATAACAAATTTTGTAGTAAAAGCATGTCTAGTGAAGGCATGTGCGGAAACGCATGTGAAACGGCATGCATGGTTCTGTCATGCAACAGCCCCAACCGCCCTGAGGCCCAAAACTACCCCTACCCCTAATACCTCACCTAAACCAACTCCCCACCCGTTCTGATCCTTAAAAAAATACTATCTTAACCCCAACCCCTTCCCCTATATACTAAAGAACCGTGATCCCCCCACCCCTGCCCCTAAAAACAAAAGTACCCCGACACCCCCACCTACCCTAGGCCCTAAATCCACCCAAATGCTAAAAACTACCCAACAACCCTGCCCCATCCCCACTCACCTCACTGTGTTCTCTCCCAATTGTTCCTCCTCTTCTCTCTAACCTCCTCCCACCCTTTCTTAAAGCTTCCCACTCCTTTAAAAATAAACTACTCCGCCCTTACCCTAAACTCTAACTATAAAAATTACCCAAACCCCCACCCCACCCCTAAAATAAACCACCCCCTGATCTCCCCACCCCAATCCCTTAAACCACCCCCACTCCTGCCCCAGCCCCACTTATCTAACTGCGTCCCCGGTGTCCTCTCTAGAACACTGCATGGATTTTTCTGTGACTTAACCACGCAATGTGCAGTTCAGCACGTGCGTGCGTGGTTAAGGCACAGAGAAAGCCATTTGTTGTTCAGGCAATCATGATTACGCTTGTATGGGAAACATCCACGTCCTTAAGGACGTTTCCCCATATGTACCAGCGGATAGGCATTTAGGGCCAGACGTACAAAAAAAGTGGTTAGCGATTTCCTAATCGCACATTTTTGCACTTCTTGTCTCAGACCTTCTTTGGGATTTCCAATGGGTCGCAAGGGACCTGCCTTATTAAAATGCAATTCACAGGGATGGTGGCATGCTGGGGTGAGCAGTTCACCATGTCTGTTATTAGTTTTTAAATAAAGCATTTGGGCCCTGATTTATACTTTTTGGTGCAAAACCACACTAAAACAGTTTTGCACCAAAAAGTTTGGCACCAGCTTGCGCCATTTCTGTGCACCAGCCAGGCACCATATTTATGGAATGGTGCAAGCCGGTGCAAAAAGTGGGCTAGCGTAAAAAAAAGATTTTTAAGTTATTCGGGTGGGGCTAGTGGCATGGAAGAAGGGGGTTTTGCCCAAAAAATGAAGTTAGGCAGGTTAGAGTAAACAAAAAATGACTCTAACCTGCCTAGAGTCATTTTCTGAAACACAACCATCTATACTACATGACTCCTTTCTTAAAAGTCATGCCCACCACCCCAATGGCCAGCACAGGGGACCAGGGTCCCCTGGGCATGGCCATTGCACCAAGTGCCATGTAGGGAGGCCCACACCAGGGACCCCTATGGCACTTTAACAAATAAAATGCAATACTTACCTGGGATGGGGTCCCCCATCCTCTGCAGTCTCTCTGGTGTGGGGGGTGGTCCCTGGGGACTGGGGAGAGCACCTGGGGCCTTATTCCATGGTGTGCCACCATGGAAATAGGCCCACAGGCCCCCTAACACCTGCCCTGACTCAGGCATAAAAAAATGGGGCAAAGCAAGCCTTGCACCATTTTTTAACCCCTCCTCCCTCCCGTGCACAATTTTTGCACAGGGGTATAAATATGGCTTTAAGGCCATAGAGTCATTTTTTGCACGGGAACGCCTACCTTGCATCTCATTAAAGCAAGGTATGCTTCCTGGTCCAAAAAAAGACTTTAACTCCATAACTTTGGTGCTAGACGAGTTTAACTCCAAAGTATACATTTGGGGTTAGTTTTGCACTGAATTAGAGTAAAAAAAAAAATAACGCTAATTTGGTGCAACAGAGTATAAATATGCCCCTTGGTTTTGTAATACAGCCCATTTTTCTTAAAAGAAAATTGGCTGAATTACAAAAGCAAAAATCAAAAGTTTTATTTTTATTTTTTAAGAGTAAGCAGCTGTCCCTGGGACCAGTGCCTGCTCTTGAAAAAAATCTTCATCAACATTCACAAAGAAGAAAGGGTCCTTTGGAGAACCTGTTCTGTTTTCCAATGGGTCATCAGCTCCTCTACAGAGTTGGCAAAATATGAATGTTTTGCTTTTGCATTTCGTTCACATTTATACATACAATTGCTATTTAGCATTACGAAGGGACCCCTAAACATGCCCCTTCCTAACATCGGTTCACAGAATTGAAATGTGATTCAGTAACAAGTTGCTGAGTCACATTTTGCCTTTTGTAAAAAAAAAAAAAACATTTTTCCAGTTGCAAACGGCCCACCTTTAAAAATATGAACTATCTCCTTCACTGGCTTGTGCCCCAACCTTTAAGAAAAGTGAACCATGGAATCAACTGACCTTTAAAATTGGAGATCTCTTATTTGAACAAAAACTTCCAGTTAAATGCTTCTTCCAGTGAGATTTCAACATGAGTGCAGTTTCCAGCTTTGCCCACCTTATCACAAGACATGGTAAGTATCCTAAATTTAGAGATCCTAGGGCCATATGTACAAACCATTTGTGGTGTTGGAAATGTCCTGATTGAGCCGGTCCTGGCCACAAAAATGTTTTTACATATGTAGAAAACAGATATTGAGATAAATCTCAAAATTCCTCATGATCTAGTCCTTATCCATCTTGTCCCATTTAATTTGAATCCCCCAATTCTTAGTGTACTCAATGGCCTTATGCGAGACCTGTTTATCTGTATTGGCAGGATTACTGTACATATGTAATATGAGCTGATTGTTGTTACTAATACAACTTGTAAATACCTCATAATTATTCAGAATAGGGATCAAATCAGATAAAAGCATTATATTGATAACTGTTAGACCTGGCATCTTTTGGCATGGTTTCTCTTGACTTTTTGCTTTCTGACCTCCTGTTTTGACTGTGTGCTGAATTTCAGTTTGGCTGGCGTTATGACCCTGTACACTTGACCACTCCTTTCCTGTGCTAAAGTTAATGTGCTCTGTGTCTAAAATATGGTAACATTAGCTTCTTTATGATTGGAATGTTTGATTTACTAGTAAGTCCCTAGTAAAGTGCACTCTGTATGCCCAGGGCCAATAAGTCAAATGCTACTAGTGGGCCGGCAGCACTGGTTGTGCCATCCTCTACAGTAGTACATTTCAAACATGCTTATGGCCTGCCATTGCAGAGCCTATTTGTGCAGTTTAAACTGATATTTTGACCTGACAAGTATACTAACTTGCCAGGTCCAAGCCTTCCTTTTTATTAAATGTAAGACATAGGTAGGCCGTGGGTATCCCCAAGGGCATGGAGCAGTGTATTTGAAAAAGTTGACTTTTACTTTTAAGTTTAACATGTCCTGGTAGTGAAAAACTCTTATATTTGTTTTTCACTATTGCAAAGGCTATCTCTCCCATAGGCTAGAATGGGGATTGCCTTAAGTTTAATTTCCAATTGGGAAAAGTTACAAAAATGAAGTCTCCGGACTCAGTATTTAGAAACACATCTTATGGTAAATGTGGTTTTTGAACTGCAGGTCCGAAAATGCCACTTTTAGAAAGTTGGCATTATCTTTCTTTAGTAAGTTGGCATTATCTTTCTTTAGTAACACAATGGCATTATCTTTCTTTAACCTGTGCCTTAGCTTGCTTTCCATCCATGTCTGGTCTGTGTAAGATTAGGTGACAGGTACCTCAGTGCATTCTACCGAGACAGCCATAAATACAGGACACTTGATTACCTCTACATTCCATCTGTATACCAATGGGTTTCCCTGGGCTGGAAGGGTGGAGGGACTCTCGCATTTCAAAATGTAGTGGCCTGACCCCACACAAGGGACTGATAATCCCCCACACTCCCCCTGGCAGACAAGACTATGCTGAATTGGAACTGGGGCACTTCAAACACACTCTTTGAAGACTCCTTCACTTCAAAGGCACATTTGGGTATAAGTATTGGGACTCTCACACTATATACTCTGAACACTTCTGGACTGGGGATATTTTACCAGGAAGAAGGATTGCCAGGCTGTCAGGACTCATGATGGACTTTGCTGTTTGCTTTGCTATGTTAGCCTGCTGCCTGCTAATTCTTGCCTGGGAGTGAGAGGACAGGATCTAACTGTCTGTACATCCTACAATCTGAAGTTTCTCAAAGGGCCTGGCTGAGCTTGTCTCCTGTTTCTGATGTATCAGGGATTTCAAAGACTTCACCTGCATCCTGCTACCAGCCCCTGGGCTTCTCTGCTGTGTCTCCTGCTCTGCCAAGGGGTGCCAAATACAGTCCTGGGCTCCTGGAGGTAAGTGTGGTGCTGCAACACAAGAACTGAAGCAAAAACCTTTGGCCTGTCACTGGAACCAACACATTCAACTGCAGATACATTGCTTTTGCCGCTGCCTGCACCAAAGCCGTGCACACCACCTCCAACTGCGCGATTCAATAACCCCAAATTACAATGCAGCCCCGGCTTGGCCGGCGCTGCACCGGGACATCGGAGCCAAGATTCATCGCTTCTTGACATCAATGCATCAATGACGTGGTCCGATCAGGAAACAGCACATCGCAAGTTAGTGCGATGCATCCCCTCCTCTGGATCAACGCATCATCACTGAGCATCGATGCAACAAAGGTATGTCAGCAGGTCTTTGTGACTCCTGTAGTCAGCCCGTGCTCCATTGCAGTTGGACTGCACAGTTGGATTTGCCCCAGTCGAGCGCAACCAGATAGTTTGAGTTGGAGCTATTGTCATCAAAGCACTGCATTTTGATCTAACCTTTAAAAGTTCAGAACTTATTTTGTGTTTGTTGTTTTAATGTCATTTTGGTCCAGTTTGAGTCAGATAAACATTGGCTATTTTACCAAACTGGTGAGGAGTCCTTTTGTAGTGTTTTCACTGTGTTACTATGAGTGTGCACAAATACTTTACACATTGCCTCTTTAGTTTAGGCTGACAGCTCTGTGCCAAACTACCAAAGGGTGAGCACAGGCAGACCTTTAGTGTGTATCTTACTTGCCCTAAGATTGTTGTCCCTACTTGGACAGAGTGCAAACCTCTGCCAACTGGAGACCCAATTTCCAACAATAACCCTTATATTTCCAACACCACTAAAAGTAGGGGCAAATTAATAATAGAGGAAGTATAATCCTGCACAAAAAAAAACAACATATTTTGACAGAATAATCCTATTCAGGACATTCACACGTCTAAAACGTGCAATCATTAAGTCTTTGTTATCCCGTAATCCTTAGGTCATTGCAGTTCTAGGATTACAGATATGAATATTAAAACCCCCCACCCACCGGATCAAAGTGTTTTATTTTCAATTTTGCCTCTGTTTTCAACCATTACTCCTTCAAGTCATCAACATGCTTAATCACTAATGAATCAACAATATTGTGGTCAATTTTTATCAGCAGGAGATCAAAAGGTGTTTGGATCTTAAGGACTGATGTCTGAGAATAAAAGGTACAATGCAATTCCTTCACAACCAGTCTTATAAGTTTAACAGAGGCAAATATTGCCAAACCACCCATAGTTCTCCCTGCACATGATGTAATTTCAGGGATACAGAATGTGGTGTAACCATCTGTATAACATCATTCACAATCCCAAGTCTCCAGGCAACAGACAATATCATAGCAATTAAAAAGTGCAGCCATTCAGGATTAGACAATTTCAACCAATGGCGCACAATGTGCCAAGTGATGACTTTAAGGCAGGAACCATAGTACTAACAGGGAGACTGCCCATTGGCTTGATGGTCAATCTACCTGATCCAATGATGAGAGGACCTCGGGGTTGTGTTTTACATTCCACAGATTTCCAAAGCCTTGTAGAGCTGCTGGGTGGGCCATAATGGTAAAGACAATGTAGCATTGCTTGAGTAAAGGAGCATTTAAAAAAAAATAATGATGATACAGTCCTCTGAAGAAACCTTTGCAAGGTAATACTTTTAACAGATACAGTTTCAGCATATATATTTCATATCAATCCAGAGTGTTTCCAGGCAACTTTATTTAGCAGGAATGCATGATCACCCATATGAAAGTGCACAAGTTTAGGAACATTTTCTATCTCTTTACATTTTCCAACGTAATGATATCATGAGTACATTCTGGCAGAACCTGAGGGTGAATAGGAACATCCTCTGGGTAAGTCAGGTTACTACGGCAAAACTGTGCAGCACGCTCAGTTTGTAAGACCTCACTCCTCACTTCCTATTGACTATATCTATGTTGTTTCCTGTAGTTCACCTGGACCTCCAGTATACCTTTTTCTCCTTGTGGACCAGCATCAATATATGCATCTCCAGTGACTACATTGTCTAAGGGATGCGACTGTGACCAAGAGGGTTCGTGTGTTGTTCACGACAATTTGAGTTTTGACTGTTACCAGTGGCTTTATAAAAGACCAAAAGTCTGTCATCCAGATCTTTTAGCTTGGTCAAGATTGAGGAGCAAAAACTATTGATCAGGTCATCCAGTTTGTCCAAGTTTCGTTGACTTTGATTTCAAATCAATCATGCCCAGTGAGGCTTTTCTACCAGCAGTACTACCTAGCTTTTTCCCTCAGGCGCTAGAAGTGGATATCAGGGGTTCAGCACAGTGAGTCAGAGGTGCCTGGGCCACCTTTGATATTTCGATTTACTTTCTTATTTTTTTGGATTCTGGACTATTGGAGGAGTAGAGGCCTCTAAAATAGTTTTGATGTGTTTGATGAATTTTAAATATTTGATGTGTAAGAAACTCCTTGATCCACAACTAGCACATCATCATGGGCTAAAAAGGGGGAGGAGGGGTCACAGATGGCCTACTGCTAATTTTTAATTGCCTTCAGTCTGCTCAGGAGCGCCACTCAGGCATACAGGAATTTGTCAGGCTGAGTTCTCTAATTAAGGAATCATTTTCTAAACCCCTCAAGATTAGGCCTGATACTTACCCCTCTTGGTTTGACAGAACCTGTAGGTTGGCTAACAAAAGGCTTAGGGAGTCTCTTCATTCCATCACAAAAAACAGGGCCTTGATTACTGACTGCCACAGAATTTACAAAGAGGCATTGCGCAAGAGTAAGTCTGAAGTGCAGGCTGATACCTGGCTTAACTTGGTTTCCACCTGCACAAGTCGCAACATCAGTTTGTTCTGGGGCACTAATAATGATATTAAGTTGCAGAATAGTAACAAGCATAGTTTTGGTACTAACATAAGCCCAGACTAATGGGTGAATCATATAAATTCCACTACTACCTGATCCATGTCTAATAATGTTCACACATCCTCCAACCCCAGTGAGATTGTCTTGTCCCTACTTGACATAGCTTGGGCCTTTGCAGCTAGCCTGGCCAACAAGGCACTCGGACAGATGGCATTCAGATGGACCTTTATTAAGGTCAAACTCAATATGTGGGCTCCATTACTTACTAACTACATTAATGCTGGTTGTGTCTTAAGGTTCCCGCATTCTTGTCATTATGGCATTATGGGGGTCATTCTAACCCTGGCGGTCGGCGACAGGGTGGCGGTGCTTCCTTGGCCATTCTGACCGCAGCGGTAAAGCCGCGGTCAGAAAAGGGCAACCGGCGGTTTACCGCCGATTTACCGCCGGTTTACCCCTGGCCCAGGGAATCCTCCATGGCGGCACTGCTTGCAGTACCGTCATGGGGATTCCGACCCCCTTACTGCCATCCTGTCCCTGGCGGTTTTCACCTCCAGGAACAGGATGGCGGTAACGGGTGTCGTGGGGCCCCCTAACAGGGCCCCACTAAGATTTTCAGTGTCTGCAAAGCAGACACTGAAAATCGCGACGGGTGCCACTGCACCCGTCGCACCCCTTCGACTCCGCCGGCTCCATTCGGAGCTGGCATCCTCGTAGAAAGGGGTTTCCCACTGGGCCGCCGCCCGCCAATGTAGGAATGACCCCCTATGTTTCCTGTTTTTAAGAAGGGCAGCCATGCTAGTCCTAGTTGTTATAGGCCTATTTCGCTTTCGGTCTCAATTGTGAACGTTTTGGTGAGGGTATTGCTAAATCACCTGAAATCATAGATGGGTGAAAATCATATCCTCTCAAGGATGCAGTATGTATTTCATGAAGGCTTGTGTACGATGGGCAATGTCTCAACCTTCATTTATTGGTTAGCAAATGTATGGTCGCTAAGTGTGGTTCCATCTACCTGGCCTTCATGGATCATTCCTATGCCTTTGATTGTGTGATGAGATCTAAGCTTGGGAGGTATTCTGCTGGTCAGGGGGTAGATCAAATAATTGTTACTGTTCTGTAGGACCTTCATTGTGACACTGTGGAGCATTTTGTCAGATATGGCATTAATTGTAAATGCACTGATGCCCTTCAACATCTCTCAGGACATGAGACAGGGTTGTGTGCTTGCTCCAGAACTTTTCCTTATGTATATAAATGATAGAAGATGCGCTGATTCAACTGGGCAGGGGCATGCCTATATTGAAAAATATGGTGGTCCCTGTCCTGGTGTGTGTCAATGATGCTGTTGTAATGATGACCACAACGGTCTTAAGATTTTGTTGGACATGTGTTAATTTTATGTCCAGCATGGCCCTCCAGGGAAACCTATTCCTAGAGCACATTTGATTCTAAAGATAGTTGGGGACAGTGATTATCCATGTGGATGCTTAGGTTATCCATTCTATTTTATTTTCAATTTAAATTAATTTAATTTGGCCTGTTCTATTAACAGTAAACCAATTGGTCCCCTGCTAGAAATGTAAAATAAAAAGTGCCTCCCTGTTTTAATGTATGGGACTGGGGTGTATGAAGACAAGGCTGTTACACCACTGCAATTAGAGGAGAACACAGTATCTCGATGACTCTTGGGCCTGCCTGCAAGTTGCCCAACCTTTGCCCTTCATGAGGAATTGTTCCTTCTTTATGGGGAACACTCGATTAGTCTAGCCCAGGTATTACTATGGTGTTCAATCTGGGGGAATCCACAAGCAACTTTAAAGAGAGACGTCATAGAAGATTGTCTGTCCTGTGATTATGGGCTTTGAATTCCCTGGCTCTCTCATATTCAATGAGTAGCCAATAAATTGGGCAGACCTTCATTTTCCCAAATCCCAAAAGTTAACTTCCAAGGACAAAAGCTGGCTAAAAGCAATGTTCTTTGCCCTTAGGATGGAGGAGAGTGAGGCTGTGGAATTAGCTAAGGGTATTAACCAAGAGCATCTTAGTATTTGTGCAACCATAGGTGCACAATTCTATCTGGGCATGGTTATCAATAGCCAGGAGAGGTCCCTCCTCGAGAGATTTGGATTTGGTAGTATAGAATGCTACTTGTGTTTCCCCTTGGGGCAGTATGACCGGTCATCAATTCTGAATGGTCCTTGTGATGAAACCTCCACCCAAAATTTATAGCACTTTACTTTTTCTGCATATTTATGTCATGTTCACCTAACATTTTTTAATCCCTAATCTGAGAAGCTAATGCTTTGTTACTTGTAGACCGTCCTCGTTACATCACCAGCAACTTCACCTCTTGTCGGTTTTTACATAATTTCTTTTTTAAATCTGCCTTCCTTCACAGGAAAAACTGCTTATCAGGACTGTTTTTAAATGATGTCTGTATAAAGATTTAAAGTTTAGTCCATCAATTTACATACTCTAGAGTTTGACAAGGTCCTACTGTATGATCATCTCAGAAAATGTCCCAAAGTGTGTTTTTAATGAGTATTGTTCAAGTTTTTGTCTTGTGATCAGCTGACCCTTTAAATACACATTTATATGTTTGTTATTGAGAAACATCAAGTGTGACTATGTATTTATTACAAGTTTTTTAATTATGTGGTTTTATGCTGTTTTTAAAATGTGAATACATCTTGTTGATTGATTGATTGAACTAGGGAGTCCCGAGGGGCGCTATGTGGTGATTTCTTTTATTAATGTTCACTAATTACTAGAAAACGATACTGATATGGCTCAATTAACTTTTGATGCCTACATAATCATTTCAAATGTTTTATCATTTTTTTGCAGAGGTAAGCATGGTAATTATTTTGAGTTGGACAAAGTTGAAACTGTATACACTTTATTTTATGGTTACGCATAATTCTTATTTGACCTTATAATTATGGATTTTTCACATGTATCATCTTTGGTGAATAGATTAATAGTTGTTAATACAGCTGAATACATTTTGATTTGATTTGATTATTCCAGGTATAGGATTTATATGTTTTGCTCCTTATTGTTTAGCAATGTTGTAAGATGATTTAAGTAAAACAACAATAACAAAGTTTCCTGAAAAGTGAAATTTAAAGGAAAGCCATTTAGAATCCAACAAATTATTAATCCATGTTCTGTTTATGTCCTTCCTCATGCAGCAGAATACAAAAAAATATTTGTAGTGTAAATTGTGTAAATAGGGGGGTTGGGGTGCCCTGAAAACATAAATGGGATTATGTTGAACATGTTTGAGACCAGGAGTTTTCTATACATTTTTCTTCAGAAAATATAAAGCTAAATTCCTTTTATCCAATGCCATGTTTGTGAAGTGGTTGTGAGGAGAAGCAACATACAATCCTCTCAAAAGAACAATGTTTAGGCATCAGAGAGAAGAATTCAGCAGGCCAAACTCTCCTTGAAATGTTTTGAGATGAACCCATGTTAAGATGTACACAACACATGCATCATTTCTATAAAATGTCCTCCTGAACGAATGATTTCACCTTCAAGATCACAGCTCGAGCTATGAGAGCCTGGGGTCTGCAGTTCTAGCAACCCCACTCTAGTGACACCAGAAATGCAGTGGGATCTTTTGCATGGAAGCACACTTGTACTTATCTAATATGTCTATTGCAGGGATTACCTCAACTATCTATCCAATCCCACTAATCAGGGAGTGACAAGTTTCATTTAGTTGTTTTGCAGTGTATTGTATTGCAGCCCTTACATAGCATTTACGACCCCAATGTGGGGCACTAAAGCATTTGGTTGGTTTACCATAAAATGTGCACAATAGAGAAATAGTCCACTTTTAGATCTAGGTCTCGGTCTTTCTTTTTTCCTAGCAAAAAGATCACCCTTGCATCATTCATAAACCTATCAGCCTTAGCATTGCAAGTGCCTCTACGTGTCTCTGTGTGATGTGACATGCAGGCACACTATGACAGTAAGGATCATGGGCACAAAAATCACTAAAAGCATTTGAGATCGCCTGGGGCAGACACAGATCAGTAAGCGTAGAGAACAAAACTAAACATAGAACTAAGACTTTACACAAGTGCTTAGACTGTCAGTGTTGACTACCACAATCAGACTTCATCAATAAAAGGGACACTGAATTGGTTCTGCTTTAAGGTATCTTGCTGGAGGTGTGTGGGGTTTAGGTGGTTAAAAGTGGCATCCAGTGATTGACTCAGTACTAGTTTTGTAAGGATAAACCTCATTACTGTAGTAAATGTGGCATTTTGACTGGCAGTGCATTGCCTCAGTATTTTTCATGGAGGCAAAGGAAAAGGTGAGGAGCTGGAGCCAATGATAGGCATGCAACAGGCAAAGGGAAGGTTAAGAAAAATGTCTTAAATTCTGTGAATGTGTTTGTCTGTGTGTGTGTATTCACTTTTAGTGTACGTCTGCTTCTGCTTGAGTCTTTGAGTGTGTGCATGTACACGTGCATGAGTGTGCTGATGTATGGTTCGAGCATAATGGTGGAAATAATTCCTGGCGTGTAGGGAGCATTCATAACATTATTGTGCCAACTACTGGTATAAAGTAATACTGGCCCTGATGTAATGATGAAGGTAATTTCTATTCTATGCTGGACACCCGTGCCAAGATAGTAAATCTGTTGAAATGGTGATATATACACATGCAAGGCATAATCTGTCCTTGTGGGACAGTAGTATACCTGGATACTTGATGAAAATGAGAAACTGAAGTTCGTACAGCAAATATGTATTTACTAAAAGTAAAGATCTGGTATTTCAAAGAAAAAAACATGTTTCTATAAACATGATAAGCATTTGTTTTGGGGTATTAAATCTGTTTTCTAAAAAAGGCATGATGTATGTATTATGAATGTTTGAGTGACAATCACTTCTGATGTCTGAAATCCAAGTCAGGTTTGGTGCAATCTACCTGCTCTCTGACTCTTTATGGTTTCAGGAACCTGAGCAACAGCATTGTTGTGTAAGCTTTTACTGTCTGTGTAGCTTTCCTCCTTAAGGTTAAGAATTTCATGTAATGTTGCATTTTGTCTGTTATGCCACTTTTAAGGAAATTCTAACTTTAACATAAAGTCGAGAAGCCACTTGGAAGAAAGAGAAAGGTAAAAATGAAATAAAGTCAAGTGTGGAATGCCCCATATTTGCAATGGTACATGCTAGACCTTATTTTATATATATATATATATATATATATATATATATATATATATATATATATAAATATATATATATATATATATATGGGTATATATATATATATATAAAATTGAAAAAAACAAACGTTATAGTTAGAAAGTAGACTAAAAGAAACCTTAGAAATTCACTGAAAAACAAAAGGTTACATGGATGTTGAATTTCTAAGTTTTTTTTAATTGTATTCCTAACTATAACGCACCTGTAATGTTCGTTACCCTCTATAAGCACCCAACCTTCCATTGTGCACTGCCGTCTCCTGTGGGCAGTACGGGGTTGCCCGCAAGTGCTGGCCTGCAGCCAGTGTCTGCAGCCAACCCTTCTAACCATCCAACCCAATGTTGTTCACTGCCCTTCGCACATGCTCAGCGGAAGTTAGCTGGGGCCTCTGTTGGTATGAGAGGTGTGTGAGGCTGTATCTGGGGAAAAGAGTGGCTGTTTGAATATCTGTATCAGTGTGAGAATGCGTACATCAGTGTTTTAAAAGGTGTGTCAGTATGTGTGCGGGTCTGTGAGTGGGTGCATCATGGTGTCAGTGGTGTGTGACAGTCTTAGTGGGTGTGTGAGTGAGTGCGTAACTGTCTGAGTGGGTGCCTGAAGGTCTTACTGGGGCTGTGAGTGAGCGCATGAGGGTCTGAGTGGGTCTGTGAGTGGCTATGTGAGTGTCTGAGTAAGTCTGTGAGTGGGTGCTTGAGTGTCTGAGTGGGTCTAGGAGTGGGTGTGTAAGTGTGTGAGTGGGTGTGTGAGTGGGAGAATTGATTGAACGATAGAGAGAGAGAAAGATAGCAAGATGGAGAGTGACAGAGTTTTTAGAATTCAATGTCTAATATACTTAGAATTAGTTATTTGTCTCCATTTTAAAATAAGAAAATGTATTTTTTTATATATAATTTTTTAATTTTAAAAAAATGGCAATGAGTCCAGCTGGACTCAAAACCCCATAGCTTAGGATTTTTTTTTAAATCATTTTTTTGCCAGCCCACTATGAGCTTTCATATAATTTAGTTAAAATAAAAAAAATACAATCAAAAGCCCTTTACGGGTTAACTGACACAGCGGGGGAAGCCTTAAGGACTTCCCCGCATTCCCTATATATATTTTTTATTGTTTTTTTTCAGTAAAACACCCTTTATGGGCTACCTGGCACTTCAGGGTAAGTCTTAAGGCTTCCCCCGCAGTGCCAATGCTTCAGCAAGCATGGAGCTCCTTTGACAGCAGGTCCGTGCTTTCTAAAGCATTTTATCTCTGTCACCTGCATGTGTGTGTAGGGGACAGAGATGAAACTTTGGATTGTGACAGCGGGACCTGCTTTACAGGTTCTGCTTTCAAAACCCGAAGTGTTTGCTGTGGCTTGGCTGTAGCTGCAGCCAAGCCACAGCAACCAGCTATGTCCAAGGGGTGGGTGCTGCCGGGGCATAGCAGAAGCCGTTGCTGGGGGTATGACGGTCCCCAGGGCCATCAGTGGCTCCATGAGTGGGGACACGTGGCCACCCTCCATTGAAAATAGTCCTGGAGAGTGGTGGACCCTGAGACTCAGGGGTCTCATAGGGATCCCCTTTCTGTTTTGTACACTTTGCCCCAGGGGGTGGTGGTTCTCAGGGCGTGGGGGGCCATGGGCCCCCCACATATTTTTAAATGGATGCTTCTGAAAGATGGCGGGCCCCCTATATATATTACATTGAAAGCCCTGGGGAGGTGGCGGTCCCCAGGGCAGTGGGTGGGACGCAGGCCCCCCTGCATTAAACAAAATAAAAACTCCATGGAGGTGGTGGTCCCTGGAGCTGTGGGGGGGGGGCCCCCCACACAAAGTTTGTAATGCCCCTGGACCTGGCCTACCCGGATGCCTATAAAAAAAACAAGCACAAACTTTTTTTATTTTTTATTTTTTTGCCATGGTTCGGCCTGTAGTTGTGTCTATAAAATCCCATGGAAATTAACATGGGAAATGCAAACTTTTTTCAGCCCCTTTTTGTCCGGCCTCCGCTTGATGAAACTTTCCATGCTCAACAAGAATCACTGACACTTTTCCTATAGAAACTAGGTCATATATATATATATATATATATATACATATATATATATATATATATATAAAATATATATTCACTGAAAAAAACAAAAGTTACAGGGACGTTATAGATAGGAAACAGAATTTTTAAAAACCTTAGAAATTCACTGAAAAAAACAAACGTTACATGGACGTTATAGTTAGGTTCTGAATAAAACCGTAGAAATTCAGCAGTTTTAGGTACCTCAGCTAACTTTAACTGGCACTCCCATAATGCACTGCTTATAACCTCACATATCACATCACTCACAACATGGTCAGTGACATCACTGATTACATCACTGATGACTTCTCATTTGTGGATCCACTGTGTCTCCGCTCGTAAAATAAAATAAAAAAATGCTTTTTAGTCCTGGGGTGTTCCTTTTTGGACCCCACTACCAGATCTAATGGTTCAGGGTGTTTCTTTTTACTTTTTGGGGGGGGGACTCAGCTCAAGTTTAGTCCCCAAGATGGCTGACAACACTTCAACAGCTTCGGTTGGTAAAGTTTTATCAGCCAATCAGATCTCAGCACAAGATTGTTAGGGGTCGCAAGTGCTTCGCCTCCCTAGATATACACAGTTGGATTTTCTTTCATTTCTCTAAAACTACTGAACAGAATTATACCAAATCAAACAATCACTCTTTCTGGACCAGGACCTACCTTCCTGCCACATTTGTTGAAATTACGTTCAGTAGTTTTTAAGCTATCGCTGTTCAAAATCCCTATGGAAAAATTAATGGGGAAAACGTGTTTTGGAAACCCCCTTTTTTCTCGACCCCCCCCCCCCCCCCCCCCCCCCAGAAGGATCACTCTGAAAATTTCTAGTCAGCAGCTGACGGAACTGGCAAATTTACTTGGAAAGATTTGGCGTACGGTGCCAAAGATATGGGCAAGTAAAAAAGCACTTTTTGTATAGAAACGGAATCCTTCCTATAACGACCACCCCTAGGTTATATATATATATAATATATATATTTCACCTATGGTTTTTCACATTTTTTAGAGAAGTTGTGGTGAAAGTTCATCCTTTTCCCATATTTTCTTAACGTTATTTTAGGGCTGGTGTGGCTGCAATACTCCGAAGAAAGAGAAGGCTTGGTTGCCTAACTATGGAAGTACAGCAATATATCATTTGACCTTTGAGCATTAGCATTTCTTGTAATATGCACTTTTAAACCTGATTTATTCAACATTGTTTTGCAAGACCCACCTTGCCCCCACCAGGTGAAGTTGATCTTATTCACTTATCTTGCTCACTGCAAGTCATGTGAGCGATTCACCAAACAACCCAACAATTTATAATGAACAGCATTGACAGAGGCCATCTAATAAAAAACTTGGGTCTAGGATCTTCTTACTTGAGTTTTAAAAATTAAGGGCCTGATTTAGATATTCGTGGACTGAATGTCCCATCATCAGAAATCTAAATCCCATTGTATCCTGTAGGATTTCGATTTTGGGGGACAGAATATCCGTCCCCGGTATGATATCTAAATCAGGCCCTAAGTACTGTTGCTCACTATGAAAAAAAAGTTTAACTGCTTTAGCAAATTTATGTTACATTATTAATCGTAAACCAGGTGTATGTAGCTTTTCTTTAGTTCCATGATGATACTTCCTAAAATGTCATGAAAACCAAGCATTCCAAACAGGCGAAAGACCTTGGGATGGCTTTTGTGTGGTGTCACTTTCATCCAAAGAGTGTCTGGGATGATATATTCTACCTTTGGCATTTTGGTGACATTCCATTACCAGAGAGTCTGCAACATCCTAACATTTTCAAAGGAATATCGGATTGAACACTAGAATACCCTTTAAACATATGTCATCTTTATGACAACGAAACAATGAATAATCACTGCCAAAAAGAAGAAAAATGCCAGTCTCTATTTCTGCTGTCCATGTATGCGACTGTATTATGCCATTTTTCACCTAATACGAAATATAGGCATTATTTCTTGATTGCTGAAAACACCTCGTAAATGAACTAGTTTGACTTTCTGCAGACAGCCCTTTATGGATCAGTAAATTCTCCATAACCACCCTTCTAATAGGCTATTACAGAGAATTCCTTTAAGAACATTGCAGTTTAATCAGACATGGCATCTGTCAAACGTGCCTGATTTACTCCTTAAAGTTGATGAGCTATGTGACAGTTTGTGATAAGGTAACTAGTAAACAACACTCTCAATCTGAATAGATAGAGACATCTCAAGTACATCATTAACTTGTAACGCATGTTCTTTTTGGTTTGGTTTAAGAATATTGCAATTGCTTCTCAAAACTATTTCTTGTTTGCTGACGATCTCTAGAAAAGCTAAAAATGTACTGGCTACTGAAGCGAGGAATCTTAGATGCAGGCACTCATGCAAAGTTAGATCTAAGAATATTGATTTCATTTTGAAGCACAGGGAAAAGTTCAGAAAATATCACAAAATTATTAGTGCATTTAGTCAAACAGTAATTGCATACATTTTCAAAAGGCGGTGGAGTATTACTTGGGAAAGATACTTTAGTGTCACGAAACAATTGTTCAACTATGAATGTCAACAACTTTATTGTTTATGATTTTACTTAGATACGCAGTTTTCACGAACATTATGCGTACTCTAAATCTATAGGGATGGAAATTCAATCGCCCTTAATCCCTATGAATAAACTGTTTCAATTATTTTGAACAGGCTTCAGAATATTCAAAGTTATTGAATTAAAAAAAAGAGAATCACAGGCACTCCTAATTCCATTAACCTGTAAAAATACCATAGCCACTTTCCACAACACCTGAGCGAATCTGTATTGTTGGTAGGCACCAAGGCAGTAAATCTCAATCCTTATTTCTTAACATTATGCTGCAAAGAAAATTACTCCCTGTGAAAAAGTGAAATATTAATTGGTGTGGATGGCAGCTCTCTACAAATAACAAGGTCACTTTCTTGTTAGGTCCAGTTAAAGGTTTCAATATTTTAAACCGGAGCCCAGCCCTTGGTAGCTCTGGCAGAGAGCAGACAAGTGTAACATAAGAAAATGTGTAAAGCATTTACTAGTACCAAAATAGGTAAAATGCTGAACACACAACACAGTAAATAGCCCACTCCAATATGGCTCTCAAATATGGTTTGCCGGGAGAGTCAGGTGATCCCATGCAGTCAATTACATTTTACACATGTTTTGTACACAACTGACATACACATAAATATCTGCGGTATGCAGTGGTACGTGATCAGCTGCAGCCTCACAAAAGAAGAGGGGGTAGCCCACTTAGACAGCATATCTGATATGGTTGTGTTCACTATTAGGTCTTTTCATAAGGACTTGCAATGCAAGATGGTGACTATGGGCTACATGTACGAAATAAATGATTTGCGACTTGCAAGTTGCGGATCAGAACGACTCGCAATTTGTGAGTCGCAAAACTGTATGTTGAACAGTGTCAATGACACTGTTTGCGATTCGCAAGGGGGTCACAAATGCCCTACTTCATCAATATTCATGAGGTAGGTCGCAATTTGCGATACCCTTTGGAGTGGCAGTCCTCACAGGGACAGTGGCCTGCTGGAGACAGCACACCACCATGTATGTGGCTGCTTTTAAATAAAGCAGTTTTTTTTAAATGCAGCCCATTTTCCTCAAAGGAAAACGAGATGCGTTTCAAAAACAAAACATGAAACGTTTTCGTTCCATTTTTTCAGAGTAGGCAGTGGTCCGTATGACCACTACCTGCTCTGAAAAAATGTTTTTACTGTCATTCACACCCCTTCCTGTTTGTGAATGGGTTAGCACCAGTGTGACACTGGTGCTAACTGTGATTGTTTTGCGACCGCATTCGTGGTCACAAAACAATCAGACATGGGACTGCAACTCGCAATTAGGAAGGGAACACCCCTTCTTAATTGGGTCTCGAAATCCCTTATTGGGATTCAGAAAATAGTTTACTGAATCACAATAATGAGTTTGAACATACCAAAGTGCATTTTCCACATCACAAACAATCCGATTCACTGTTTGCTGTGTGCAAAATGCTATGTACATGTAGCCCTTAGTTCTAATCTTGAGGGCATTAGCTATTTACCAGATGTAATGATATTTGTGTTATGTTTTGCACAACATGTAGTTAGCAGTTCCATCTTTTATGTTATCACATATTTCCCAGGAATAGTGCCTCAGGGAGTGAAACTAGCACATGATAGGATTGGACAAAAGATTGCATTTGATAGTTTTGGGGGCAGTGTACTCATTAACCCAAAATTTAGGTGTATTGAGTGTGGATTAGTGGTCATGATGACATCCTTATTTTAAAGTGCGCTTGTCTCAAATTTGGAGAGTTATGAATTGGAAGGTTATAGTGGGGATCACTCTCTAATTTCTTTGTGCCTGTTTTGTAAGTTTAACTGCCATCATCTTACTGAGTTTGGGCACAGGCACGCCATCAGGGGCATCGGTAAAAACAGGCAGTCAGATGGAAGGATCCTTTGTTACTGATGTACCATCTATTCTCTTTTTTTTTATGTACCCCTCAATTTGTGTGTGTGATTCCCCCAAATGTTGTAGATGTTTGTACCTCATCATCCATATGCCTACCTTAATGGGGAACATTGTCCATCGTTGAGGCTATATCATCTTGGTTAGGCACAGTTGAGATGTTTCCCACTGGGAAGCTATGTAAAATAATTTCTCATGTGCCTTTCTCATTTCCTCCATTAGGATACATTGCTCACCCATTGCTCACCCTGAGTGAGTCACAACGGATTCCATAAGAATTATTTCGGAAATCTCAGTAATGCAGGTATAGTTTTTATTATTTTTTACCTAGATGACTATGAGTGTAATATTAATTATCATTGAACACAAGGTCCTTGGTTGGGGTATGATAGTGATTTGGCCCTTCACCATTGTCACTACAGTTGTATCTAAATTGTGGATTGGTGAGGTGGTAAGAGACTTTCATGGCATCCTTTTAATTCCTTATACTTGTGTAGTCTTCCCACCACTTGTAAAGTAGTTTATCAGTAAGAGCAGGTAGGTAATTACACTTGGTAATATGGACACAATCTCAAAAAAGGTCCAGTCAAGGTCTCAATAAATTAATACTTTCTCAACCCTTGGTAACCTGGCCCACAAGCAAATAGGCTTAATGTTAGAGACAGGTGTGTAAAACATTTAATATAAAAAAAATAGTGAATAGGAAAGACACAACACACAATAAAAATTCAACACTAATTTATAAAAAGAGGAAATATTTTTATCTTTACAATGTCACCAAAACAACAAAAATGTAATGTAGGCAACCGGAGATATGACTTTTTGAAGATTAAGGCCCTCATTCTGACCTTGGCGGTCGGCGGAGAGGCGGCGGTCGGACCGCGAACAGACCGGCGGTCGGAAAAATGGCATTCTGACCGCGGCGGTCACCGCCGCGATCGACCGCCACTTCCCCACTCCGACCGCCACGGCGGTCATGACCGCCGGGCTGGAGTTTGCGCACTCTGGCCCGGCGGTCGTCCCAAGACCGCCAACGGTATCATGACCCTGCCTACCGCCGTGGTTTCTGGCAGTCGGGAACCGCCATGCGAACCATGGCGGTAAGCACTATCGGGGCCAGGGAATTCCTTCCCTGGCACTGATAGGGGTCTCCCCCACCCCCCACTACCCACCCGAGTCCTCCCCCCACACCCTCCACCCCCCTGCCACCCCCCAGAGGTGGTACGAACCCCCTCCCCACCCCCACCCCGACATGCACATACATGCACCCCGACATGCACACACCCCCAACATGCACATATACACACCCCCTACAGACACATACACAACGGGGACACATACCCGCACACATACATGCAGACATGCGCCCCTGCCGAACAGCACACATTACCCATAGACACAGCAGCACCCCCCGCCCGCATACACGCACTCACACACCCCCTCTACACACTCACACGCACACCCCCATGCACGCCCACATCACACAACACCCCCCCTCCCCCTCCCCTCACTTACCTTGTGCGTTGGTCCTCCGGGAGGCGACGGGAGCCATGGGGAGGTGACCGCCAACAGAACACCGCCAACAGAAGACCGCCACACAGATATGTGGGTCGTAATTCTGTGGGCGGTGTTCTGCTGGCGTGGCGCTGGAGGTTGACCAGTCTCCACTTTTCCGCCGACCGCCAGTGTGGCTGCTGGCGGTTTCCCGGCGGAACGCTCCCAGCGGTCGGAATGCGCACAGCGGCATACCGCCGCGGTCGGCGGTCTTCACCGCGGCGGTAACTCGGCAGTCTCGCGAAAAGACCGCCAAGGTCAGAATGAGGGCCTAAATGTGAAAACGTGCTTTCTAGTGCTTAAAAGCGACATGTGCCAACTGTGGACATCTGGTTGCACATGTCAGGGTCAAAGTCATAGTCTGAGGCTGACTGCGATGGAGCCCAAGTCAGATAGACTGAGCGGCAGGCCTCGTCAAAATATTACCTTCCAATTTAGGGCCTGATTTAGATTTCGACTGACAGGTTACTCTGTCACAATGGTCACAGATATCCCGTCGACTGACATATAAAAACCCATAGGAAATAATGGAATTTATATTGTGGCGGAAGCTGCTGTGATGGAGTAACTCATCCGCCAAAATCTAAATCAGGCCCTTGGTCTTTTTTTCAGCTCTTTCCTTCAATGTCGAGCAGGTTTCCTCTACAGGCAACCTTGCCATTTGACAACAGCAGCTTGGCTCAATGCGATGCCTGGTCAGCTCCTGTAGTTCTTGTCAATGGCAAAAAGCTTCTGATCATGAGGGAGACAAACCTGAAATTCAGGTCTGGTCAGGGCTCGACATTTCCGACTTGACTCTCAACAACATGTTGATCGTTTTATGGAGCTTTTTCAAAAGTGCTCCAAACTTCTCCAAACTTCTGGATATTCTTCGACGAGGCATTTTTGGGGTCTTGCAGTGTCCATAAACTTGGTTGAAAGTTCCAGAAGCTCTGAGCTGCTCCTTGGGAGTTGGGATAACAATTCTCACAATGTACCTAGTCAAATCCTTAAATTCCACTGGATGCTGGTCAACTGGGCTGCTGGGCTTGGCAGCTCCTTTTTTCCTGTTTCTTGCATGGATTCTACTCCTGAATCATTTGAAGCAAGTGAAAGTTGTTTCTTTGTGAAGCTCAGTTGCAGTCCCTCATGGTGCAGACCAGTGTTTCAGCAGGGCAGTCCTTCTTCTTCTTGTAGGTTCCAGGCAGGGATCTGAGTTGCTGGACAGTTCTTCCATATTTATGCAGGTTTCTGGGTTGGCAAGCAAGGGGGAAATCCTGACCAATGGGGTGCAGGGTACCACCTTCTGTGATAACCACTTCCATCAAAGTGTGGCACATTTCAATTCCATGAAGCACTGTTTCCTAAAAATTCAAGATGGGGAAAATCTCTCCTGGAGATTCAGGTCTGAGTAAGCCCTATCCCCAGGTGAGGCTAATTCTCCTATACACTTCCCTTCCAGCTCCTCTCCTAATCTTTTGACAATGGCCCCCATCTGCTGGGGTTACAGGAAAAGGGGGAGGTGTGGCTTCTGTCCCAAATGTCTTTCCCTCCTTTGAAGACCTGTTTAGCCACCCATACCCCTTCCTGCTCTGCCATCTGCTGTTGCAGTTCTCCTCCCACCAGATGCTTCCTTTGTTTTAGCCCAGGCTACTTCACACCTATTTAATGTAGATTGACTCAGCCTGTTAAAGGCTGACCAATCAGGAAAGGCTACTTCAGGGCTGATTTTAGGTAACATTAAGAAAGAGTTCTAAAACTCTTTACCTGTAATAGGTATAATAAATCTAACACTGGCAAGTTGCTGAATGCATTCTAAATATTAATTTGATATCTTTAATGATATGTCTACCTCACTCCTAACAAAAGTAAGCCTTTATTGATTTAAAATAAAACGTTCCCATATTAGCCTATAGAGCTGCACTGCAATGGGGAAAACTAAATTGGCAGTTTAAGACTTTGGAAATACATTTAATTCCAAAGTCGATTTTGGGCTTAATCACATTTTAAATTAAATACAACAGACAAGGCAGGGCTGCTTTTAAAATGACACCAGACACCACAGTTATTACACCCATATGTGCCGTAACTCCACTGGATTCCCTAAACCTACATGCTGTACTATATAACAGGGACTTACGGGTGGGTTGTCAGAGCCAATTGTAATTATGCCTAATTGCCACATATCTTTGGAAAAGAGCAGTGATCCTGGGCCTGGTTAACAGACTTTAGGGCACAGTCAGTCAGAAACCACTGGTATCAGTCAACAAATGGGGGTGATAAGGGCCAAATGGATGACTTCCTTACACTGCCCCTGCTCGATGAATGGTGATAGGTAACACTATAATAGCCCTCATCAGCTAAATTGAAGAACCCTGAAAATCCATCTACGTTGGTGTACACACTCCCAGGTATGTGTTCACTGTAAAGTCCATCCCCTGTCGGGAAATGGACTCACACAACAGTTATGGATTCCCCAACCCCATATGCATGATCCATCTGAGAGGTCTGTGGTCAGTGTGAACATTAAAGTGAATACCAAATAGGTATGGTCTCAACTTTTTCAGGGACCATACCACAGCAAAGGCTTGCCTTTCAATGGCGATCTATCTTTGTTCTCTTGGAAGTAGTTGCCTACTAATTAAGGCAACTGGCTGATCCTGGCCTTCATCATTTACATGTGCCAACACTGCCACAATACCGTGCTCTGAAGCATCTGTTTGTACAATAAACTTCTTATTGTAGTCAGGGGCCAGTAAAACTGGTACTAATTACATAGCCTCCTTCAGAGTGTCAAAGGCCTTCTGAAACTCTGTGGTCCAAATTATGTTATTGGGCTACTTTCTGGAAGTGAGTTCTGTCACGGGAGTCACAATGATCCCATGATTCTTGACCAATCATCTGTTGGCCAAGAAAGGCCCTGACTGGAGTCTGGATTTAGGAGCCTCTCAATCCAGGATGGTCTGGATTTTGGGCTAGAGAGGCTGTACATGGCCTTTACCAACAAGGTGGCCCAGGTACACCACTAAATGCTGCCTTATCTGGCATTTGCTTGCCTTGATAGTCAGGCCTGCTTATTGCACGGCCTGAAACACATCCCTCAGGTGGACCAGGTGATCATTTCAGGTGAAACTAAATACAGCTATATTGTCAAGATAAGCTGCACTAGAGGATTCCAACTCAGACAGGATTCTGTTCATCAACCTTTGGAAGGTGGCAGGGGCATTCTTCAAACCAGAGGACATCACCCTGAATTGAAGGTTGCCCTCTGCAATGGAAAATGCTGAACTCTCCTTTCCTCCTGGTCCTAGGGCAATCTACCAATACCCTGTGGTCTGGTCAAATATGCCCAGGTACTTAGCAGCCCCCAAACTATCAATGAGCTCATCGGCTCTTGATGTGGGGTGAGCATCAGTCTTGGTGACTGAATTCAAACCTCTGTAGTCTACACAGAATCTTAACTCTTTCTTCCAACATTTGGTATTAGGCTTGGGTACCAATACCACTGGGCTGGCCCAGGAACTATCAGTGACTCAGTTACCCCTTTGATCCAACATCTTGGCTACCTCAGCCTTGATGTTGGCTCTGACCTGGTAAGACAGCCCGTACAACTTGTTTTTTACAGGTAAGCTGTCACCAGTGTCCATGTCATGAGCCCACTAAGTTGTGAGTCCAGGGGTAAGAGAGAACAGCCCGGCAAGCTGCTCCAACACTTGTTTGTAATACTTTTGCTGCTGGTCTGTCTGCTTGGGAAAGAGTACCACTTCCTTCACTTATCCATTTTGCACATTGGTAAAGAGGATATCTGACAGAAGTCCGCTCACCTCCTCTCTTCCCTCATCTGTGGCTGCCCTTTCTTGGTGGGGTTTTAGCCTGTTGACATACGGGATCTGGTGGGGATTCCTAAGGGTGATAAGGTCCACCACATTGGTGACCACACCTTTTTCTCCAGAATGGGGTATGGACCAGTCCATTTCTCATAAAGGACCCTAGCCACCACAGACTCCAAAACCCAGACCAACTGACCTTGATGGTACTCAGGCACAGTAGCCTTCTGGTCATGCCAGAGGTGATGACCTCTTGGCTGGCCTCAAGGTTGCTGCTTGCCTTCCTCATGTACTCTGCCATGCACGACCACAGGCCTAGCACATTAGAACATTCTGCTTGGACTCCTTGAGAGGCTTCTCCCAAGACTTTCTGACCAGACACAATCGCCCTCTTACAGGGTGCCCAAACAATAACTCAAAGGGGCTGAAGCCATCCCCCTTTTGCTGCACTAACTGTATGCAAACAGCAGGCATGGGAGGAGTACATCCCATCTCTTCCTGATTTTGCCAGACAAACCCATGATCATGCTCTTCAGAGTCTTATCAAATCATTCCACTAGATAATTGGTCCGTGCATGACATGGGGTGGTGAACTTATAAGTAACACCCCATTCATCCCACATACCTTCATATAGGTGGACATAAAGTTTGTGCCCCTATCTGAGACCACCTACTTTGGGAAACCCATTTTGGTGGACACCCCAAGAAGGGCCCTGGCCACTGTGGGAGCAGTGACTGTCCTGAAAGGTATTGCCTCTGGACATCTGGTGGCATGGCCCACTCTTCCCAAGATAAATCTGTTGCCTGAGGCAGCTGGTAGGTCTAGGTGACCAACAATATCAATCTCCACTCTCTCAAAGGGAGTCATAACCACTGACAGTGGTATTAAGGGGGGCCTTTGACTTGTCCCTGTCTTGCCACTGGCCTGTCAGATGGCACAGGAGCTACAGAACTCCTTCACTTTGGCAGACATGTTGGGCCAATAGAAATGGTTGGCCAGCATATTCCAGGTCTTGGTCTGACCTATTTGTCCTGCCAAGGGGATGTCATGGATCAAAGTGAGGAAAAATTCTCTATACAACTGGGGGGATCACCAATCTCCGGGTTGCCCTTGGTTTGGGGTCGCTTGTCTCAGTATAGAGGACTCAATCTTCCTAGTAGAGACTGTGGAATCCACTGACATCATCCTGCTCTTGCCTGAAGGTAGTCTGCCTCAATCCCTGAAGAGTGGGACACCCTTGGGTCCGCTGGCTCTTTACAATTCTGCCAAGTTAGTCTGCTCTTGCAAGGCTGAGTCCCTACCTCAGAGGCTAGATCCTGTGACTCAGCACCTGTGGAGTTCTTTGAGCTGGCTCACCAGATCCTGAGCTCTCTCTTTTGCTTCAAGAGGTGCAGTCTATTTGTCCATGGTCCAAATGTCCAGCACTTCCCTATTGTGCAACCTGTGACCTGGTCACAGCACATGCCCACTCAGAGAAGTCCAGCATCTGTGCATATACCTTTCTCTCCACCTCTAACCAGTCAGATGCTTCAGGAGGCAGGAGGCACAACTATCTTTTTAGGGCCTATCACAGCTCCTCATTCAAAGCTCACCATTGCAATGGGATGGAGTTTGGCTCTGCTGTCTGCATACATCACTTGGTGAAATACATCAGACAGGATCTGCTTTGTAGAAACCAGTTCGTCCATGACCATAGTCACACTGGCACCTGTATCTCACAGAGCCTCAACCTCAGTCCTGTTGATTTTAGGCCTCTGCCTGTACTTTTCCATGCTTGGAGATAAGGCTGCCAGGGCTGCATCTTCCACCCCACCCACGGACACCAAGTCTACCTCTGATGCCTGACCCTATGTCTGGAACAACTTCCACTCTCACACCTACACTAGCAATCCCTTTGGAGTGCCCACCAGTGGGGGGATTCTTGGAGCAGACAGCATCTCCTCTTTTGTGCCCTGGCTGCAAGCAGTGAAAATACTTCCCAGCCTTTGAAGGGTCAAAGAACTTCCCTAACTTTGGAGGGTAAAAGTGCTTTCCCTGAGACTCCTTCCTCTTGAAAGTGGAATGGCTCTGGGGCATCCCCTCCTTGTGCAAGTATTTGTTGGTCGTTAGATAACTGTTTAGTTTTTTATCTTGTTTACCCAGGGCTTTCCCCTAGGAGGGGACCTGTCCTTCTTTCTTCTGACCACCCCCTTGTTGTTTCTTGGAAACCCTGCTTCTCATCCACTTAGAAGCTGTTAGTCCCCTGGGACTGGATACCTTAGAGTCAACCAGAAGCTGGTGTAACTGGACAGTCCCTCAAGATGTGCTCCCTAATGACTAAATTGTATAGCCCCTCATAGGTACTTACCTTGTTTTCCTGTACCTAGCCCTCTAGTGGCCTAATTGTGGTAGCTACAAAGTCCACCCAGGCCTTGGTGCTTCATTTCTGGGTGTCCCTAAACTTCATCCTATACTGCTCTGGGGTAAAACCAAACTTCCTGATCTGATATTTCTTCATCTGTAGAGGTAGGATTTGGCCTCTTCCCCCTCTAGGGTCAGGAGACTGTCCCTCCCATCTAATGGAATCAACTCCCACAAGATTGAATACACATACTTTGAGCTAACCCTCCTCACTGTAAGATCTCTTTTAAAGGCAGTCACCCATGTATCTATGTCATCATGCTCCTAGCTTCTCCTTAGGGAAAATACCCTTGGGTAGCCTTATGTCAACCCCACCACCCCTGGACACCTCAAACTCTACTTTGCTCCTATTATGTCTCTGGCCTTCCCTTGCCCACCTCATCTTCTCCAGGGCCAACTTCTCAACCTCCAAAGCTATAAAGGCTAACTGGCCCTAAAATTATCTTTTCTTGGGGACAGACCTTCTCCTCCTGTGGTGGCTCCTCTCCTCCCACTAACTCTAGACAGGGCCCTGGTCACTGTGTTAAAAGACAACCTTTCTTTGTCATCCTTACTGAGGTCTAAGGGGTCTTCTTCCCCCTGGCGGTTGGAGGGTTCATCTTCCCCCTCCATCTCTGGAGTTTCCTCCATGCCATCTTGCTAGGACTCTGCCAAGGCTTCAGTGACTTAACCAGTCTGGTCTTCCTAAGGTTAGAAGCTGCTGGTAATCCCCTGGCCTTGAACAAACCCCTAAGGTGAACTATAGTGAGGGTGGATAGGGTAGTCAGATCAAGCTCCATGGCATCCCTAGGTTTTGGGTCACACACAAAAAGAACTGTGAAGTAACTTTAAAAAAATCCAAAAATTAATTAATTGAAATTAGTACAATTTATTAATCAAAATCAATTTGTGCACTAGTACAATTTACAGGATTTTTATTTGCCTCAGTTAAATGCGGGGCTGTGAAATGAAACACAAGTACCAGATTCCACCACTACACACCAAATGTTGGAAAGTTGTTTATTAGTAAGGGCAGGTAGGTACCTACACTTAGTAATAAGGCCACAATCTCAAATAAGGTCCAGCCATGGTCTCAATAAAGTAATCCTTGGTAGCTTGTCCCAGGAGCAGTTAGGCTTAATTTAGGAATAAGGGATAAATCACTTAATATCAACAAACTAATAAATAAGGAAGGCAAAACACACAATACAAATTCAACATCAACTTATACAAATAGGAAATACTTTTATCTTTAGAATGACACCAAAAGGACAAATATCCAGTGTAGGGACCTGGATATATGAATTTTTAGGGATTAAGTGTAAAAATATGTTTTCTAGTGCTTAACAGCAAAAAGGTCCAACCGTGGACATCTAGTCGCACCTGACCGGGTCAAAGTCAAAGTTTGAGGCAGACCACGATAGAGCCAAACCAAAGTCGGATACACTGAGCTGCACGCCTCAGTCAAAATTGTACCTTCAGACTTAGGGCATGATTTCGATTTTGGCGGTAACAGAATCACTATATTTTTTCCATCGGAAAACATGTCTGCTGTCTTGGTGGGCCGCCCACTCTATTTAGATGTTGTTGGTCCACTAGACAAAAGGCCACCAACGAACCGTTGTCAGTGCTAGGACTGTTCACCCGCATTGATGACACCATAGGCAAAAGTAGCAGGCTGCGTGACTCCAGCCACTATTCCTGCCAAGCCAATCATGATGTGCTTTCCTGCCAATTCAACTGTGGTGGCTAACCCACAACATCTAAATTGGTGGATTAGGAGGGATAAAAGCACGAAACTCACTGTGGTTTGGGATTTCACATTTCCTGCCCCCATGAATCCGACAGCACAAGTGCTATCATTGCTACTGCTGCTGGATCAACCCCATCATCACCAGAACAGAAGTTAAGTCACTGTTTTACTTTTCATCATTAGACTTGCCTTTGTACATTGCACTGGACTCTGTATATGCACTGGACTCATGTGCATTATTATAAAATACTTCCAATCCATAGTACAATGATGTGCAATGCATATTTTTGTAATGTGGTAGTTACAAAAACTTTAAATAAAACATCTTGGCATATCATTCTTAATCACAAATATGGTGCCAACTGCCTGCATGCTAATGGACCCCTACACTTAAAGACACAAAAATCCCTAAATGGTAATGTGTCCATAGAGGAGTGTGTGTAATCATGTAACCCAAGGTACCATAACATAGACATAAACAGTACACATAATTTCAAATACAGAATGTCAGTATAACATAGTATTTGCACTACACAATGAAACAAGTGGGTTTACACAGAATGTACCATCTAAACTTCAAACATGTCAGAGATGTATTAAGGTCACAAGTCCCCTTAAGTTGTGCAATTTCTGTGATAGATTAGATGTTATTTAACTCTAAAGTGTCATATTCCCTGTGTAATGTATATATGTATATCATCAACACATCATGTTGAAATAAACACACATGTATTCTCAAGTCATACAAAATAGAAACATATATAATTTTGGTGTAAGTGTCCAGTATCAGGATGAATGCTTGCACCAAAATGAACATGTTCTTTACAAATGTACAACACTAATGTATGCACAATATGAATATGTCAAAACTATAACCTGTGCATGTCACTATCAGAAAAGAGAATAAGTGCATTTCACACACATTAGCATAGATGACATTGTCAGCAATAATATAAAATGGATGCCAGGACAAAAGTATTCAAAACTAAATATGTTTTGATATCATACTGAGATACTTTTCACAGTTAATCTGTTTTTAAATAAAATGGCTAAAATGATACAATGTCCACAATGTGAGAAGTGGATTTCAGGTCCTGAACTTGCCTCCCAATTACACTGCCAAGTACAACCTCCTTAGGAAGAGGCATCTATTGGGCACAGAGCAGGCACATCAATAATCTTATTTGGGGGGAGTGGTTGAGTTTTGGAGGAGTGGGTTTGGATTTTTGGATGTGGGAGGGGTGGTTTGGGATGTGGAAGATGGGTAGGATAGTTGGCAGGTAGTTGTGGTAGGGAGGTAGAGGGGGTGGCTGCGGGTGATGTGTGTGTCTGTTAAGAGAGCAGTTGCCTATGAGTCTGGTGTACGTGCTGTATGTTTGAGTGTGTTTTTTTTCTAGGTGTTGGGTGAGTGTGGGCATTGTGGGTGTGGATGTGGTACTCGTGTATATGGTGTTGCACGTGGGTGTGGTGGTGGGTGTGGTGTCTGCAGGTGTGCTGGTGGTGATGGAGCATGTAGCTGTGGTGGTGGGTGTAGTGTCTGTTGGTGTGCTGGAGGTATATGTTGCTGTGGTGGTGAGTACGGTAGGTGCTGGTGTGCTGGTAGTAGTGGTGCATGTGGCTGTGGTGGTGGCTGTGGTGCCTGCAGGTATACTGGTAGTTGCAGTGATGGTAGATGTGATGGTGGGTGTGTGCCTGCGTTTTAAGCTGTGTCTGTGTTTGTGTGGAGAATTGCTGCTTGCGTGTGTTGGAGTGGTATGTGCAAAGGCATGAGAGTGCAGCGGGCATGGATAGGAATGGGAAATGGGAATAGGGAAGAGGTGGGGGTTGGGGCATAAATGTGGGAATGTTTGGAGGCTGCTGTCAGTGAGGAGGCCAGACCTTGGAATGACCCGTGAAGACTATGAATGTCTTCTAGTTAAGCCAACATTTGTTGCATCTGACAACTAAGTCCCTTGATGGCATTCAAGAGTGCAGTCTGGTCTACAGAGATAGTCTGCAAGAGGTTAATAAATTCCTCACTCAGTGCAGTTGGGGGGGTGCCTGAACCAAAGAAGACACCACCCCTTTTAGCGGCGTGGGTTTGGCCAACTGGGATGGAGTGAGAGGAAGAGTGGAAATGGGAACATGGGTGGTGGATAAGGATGCAAATAGTAAATTGCTGGTAGGGTCCTCCACCACTAGCGATTTGTCTTCAACAGAGGTCTCTGATAATGATGAGGATGAAGGTGTGACCTTCGTGACAGTCCCCTCACTCTCCCTGGCACTGGGTCACTTGGTGTCTGTGGTGGCAGCACCAGAACTACAGTGCCCAGCTGTTTTCCCACAGACGTGGCCAATGTCTTGGCCGCTTGTCCCTAATGATGCTGAAAAGACAGATACAACAGTTTAAGTGTATCTGTGTAAATAGAATTGTACATAAACGTTGCTCAAAAACATTTGCCAAGTCTGCATATAAATCCAGCTTCAAGGCTTTCAAACCTGGCTTCTTTATCATCTTTATCTCATGCATGTAGGGAATATGTTCTGAAACCATTTGCACACACTTTAGAAATTCACCATGCTTGCTCCTACATCATGCTAGCTCATATATCATGTAATCCTCTATCTCTTATCCACTTTTATTTCCCTGCAGGAACTATTTCAAGGCTTTGTTGGTTAGAATACTGAACGTATGGTCCCAAAAATTAGGGTGACCAGAAATACATTTGTACAGAGGGTTTATAGGGTCAAATATTCTGCATCACTTACATTCACCAACACTTAAATATGGATCAATGTGTGTCCACAAACACTACAATGTTGTACCAATAGGTCTATGAGCTGAAAGACTGTTTCCTTTGTCTAACTATTTCACAATGGCACTCTTACTTCAAGTAACTAAAGTATATTTCAAATGTGTATGATGTGGAGTCTGTATTAAATTAGCTTAGCAATGTATTAGCACACTATGTACATAAATATGCTGCAAAGATATTTATTTAAACATTTTTGCGGTGGATTGGCAAATGCTATGACAGCATGTGTAAATACATGGGCCTTGACATATTTCTAACCCACTTGAGCAAAGAGCAAAAAAATGTTCACATTTATAAATGAGTCATAACTTGGGCTTCACATAGATTTTTCGTAATGGGATACTCCGACATGTATGTGATGTAACCTTCCATCTGGAAATGTCCCCATAAGAATCACATTTCTTACAATCAATGATTTTCCATTTAGACATAACTAAGGACACTAAAATGTTGTTTGGGGTAAATGTAACTCTGTCACCAATGTGGACAAATTAATATCTGTTTAAATCAATACTGATTGGCTAAAATATCCATGTTGTTTGAAACAGACTGGCTCAGATGCACATCTGTGAAGGACTAAGACCTCATGCCAGTCTGTTACTGTACACATAAACTGACTTGAATCTTGCAGTGAAAATATATTTCTAACATGTTTTTGATAAGGAATAATGTCATTGTACTCATATTTTTAGTCCTTTTGAACCAGATGCTCATCATCATCATAACTTTGTTTTGGACATTGGTCATAAAGTTGCAATCATCCAGGATCAAAACATAAAAATATTTTAAAATCTCACATAAATATCTAAATGCTCTAGAATGGCACACAAAAATAATTAGTATATCACCATTCATAATATGAAAATATAGCAAGAAACAAAACGTATGCATAAATACATAATCAGAGAATTCCAACCTTAACATTAAACCATCAGTCCTTAAATTGGAAGAAAATATAACAAATACATACTTAATAAAAGAAAATCAAATCCCTACCCATTTAAACAGCAGCCAAAAGCAAGAAGCACAAAAAAAAAATCCCTAGCCTCAGTCCCAGAGCAAAGAAGCAACCCTTTTGATCTGAGTCTCCATAAATATACTAAGAAACGGGAGACAGCAAATACAATCGGATATGCCAGATTTGTTTAAAGTATTCCAAGAGCAGTTCTAAAGTTCTTGGTACCCAAAATTTGACATACCTGAGAATGCAGGGCTTCCTGTGAGCCAGATACTGGGGACAAAAAACTAAATATGCTCTAATGATTCCTTGGTTTCAGGGCAAAATGGACAACTCATTTCTGATGAGGAGGCAGAACATTGTCACTTCACCATAAATGACAGACAATATCCCAATCCTAACCTGATATACAGCGCTCTAGCAGCCAGAGGTTCAATAGCATCCACTTATTCCTCCAATGAAAAGGAGTCCATGAATTATAAAAACACCAACGTCAGGGAGCCCACTCTCAATTATCTATTTAATTCTTCATCTACATGTCTCCTGTATATTCCCTTTAGCTTAGCTTTAAAAACCCTACATGCAGATTCTGGGTTTGGCCATGAGCTTCTGCATTCAATCTCAATCAGGCATCATTTTATGTATCTCAGTCATTGAATCCTGGCAGCCCTGGGGAGCCTTGAGATATAATCTAAGCACAGCCAAATGGCTACATGATCTGAAGAGGACCAAATCCCCCTCCAAAATGGTAAAGGCTAAATTCTAGCCTTATAGGCAAAAGGTTGGATACAAAAATCTCACTGGAGAGGAACGAGAGGGGTTATAGCCAGCATATTAGTGAGGAGACACAAAAAGCAATTCTTCACCAGCTCCAAGTTGTTTCCTTTACCATGCCACCATAGCTCTCCCCATACAGTGTCCAGCCCAAATCTGGCAGTGTCCAAACTAGATGGAACAGAACTAGGTCTCTCCTTCATCTTCAGGGATAGAAGTCTCATGGCCAAACTTGATCTCTTTTGAGACTACACTTGTGTCTAGAACCAAAAAAGAGTCCATGCTAGAACCAGCTTGAGGAATTATAGTAACTCCATTCTTTCCACCAGCCAGTTTCTGTTTGCTCATTATTGAAATCAGATCTTAAAGTCAGCAAAGATAATAAACGAAACATACCAAGGCAAAGGAGTTGGCATTGACTAGGGCCAAGAGAGGTGGCCCAGCCCAGCTTCTTCTGGGTGATGATGGGTGACGACAGGGCCTTCTTTTGGCCCAGTCTTCACCCAGGCACGTTCTGCTCCGAAGGTCCTCCCACCTCTTAATGCAAAGCAGGCTGCACCAGGGTTCACACCTTCTTGGCGATGGCCTTCTATATTTCACGCTTTTGATGAACGTTGACCCATAGGGTTGTGAGATAATAGGACGAAAATATGTTTTGAGTGATTTTGTTTTTCTGTAGTGCTGTGACACAATTTTATTGCATCTCTCACCTGCCTTTCTAAAACAGTCAGTACAGATTATTTACCATCATTTAAAGTTTCCTAAAAAATATTAATTTGGAGGGATCTTGCCATCTCTTCATGTTACCAATCCAGGCCACAAACATCATCAAGGCCAGAGCTATAAATCCTTTCATGTAGTGAGACCCAATCCTGATCAGTCTAAATCTTTGTGAGTTATAAAGCCTAAACAACCTGTACATTATTTGCACATACCCCACACACACCTACATTGGCTTAATGCCTAAGCTCATAAGAGTCAGATACTATAGTTTGGCCCACATATAATCACTAAGGTCAGTATGGAAGGGCTGCCATGTGTCCGTGAGAGTATGGCATTTGGGGATCTATAAACAAGTGTGTGTAGTACTGGGATATATATTTAGGGGTATTTGAGAGCCTGTATCACTTAGACTTGAAGCACAGGCAATACCTTTCCCCATATGTGGAACTATGACATGTTGAAAATATACGGATACTCTTCTTAAAAGATATTGGGTGAAGTTTCACATGAAAGAAAATCATCAGACATCTCCATAACTTAACAGTTTCTTTTTGCACTTTCTCTCATTTCAACATAGTTGAACGTAAGAGGCCTGCAGTTTGTGTAATGAAATCTGGAATTGTGAGAAACATTTACAGAAGAGTCAGCTTATTCTTTCAGGTGGCTTTTCATTTCAATGTACACACTGTTGTAGTTTGACTCTTGTTTTAGGCAAGACTGCTGGTTTAAGAATGACAGTACTTATGTGTGTAGACAACTATGCCAGTCCTCCAACAAGATTCAAGTGTCGTCCCAACCCTCCCAGCCCAAAAGCAGCGCATCACCAAAAACCCACACAGTAAAAGGTGCCTTTGCGCATGGACTCAAGAATGTGACATCTCAGGGAGTGTTGTGTTTAAACAGAGATTACCCCTTTCTCACATGAACAAAATGTCTCAATCAAACATAGGCAATGAAGAAGATGCAGAAAAGTTTCAATAGGTTTTATTTAGCAAAACTGCAATCTGCGATGAGTTGCATGGGCTGCAATGATTAGGATAATGAATGGTGCAAGAAACAGAATGGAAAAGACGAGTGATTAACACAAAGACGCCCACCATCTTGCAATAATATGTAATGACATGAGATGTGAAATATGTCCTAATATCCTAGCACAGGGTTCTGCAAAGTCGGTCCTGGAGAGCCGGGTCCATGGCAGGTTTTTAGCATATCCACATTTAGAAAAATGTAGATTTCTGAAACATCTTGTTTCTAAATGTGGATATGCTAAAAATCTGGCATGGACCCAGCTCTCCAGGACCGACTTTGCAGAACCCTGCTCTAGCATAATGAGCCTAAAGGAGAGCTATGCATGTTAAACCTAATTTGCAATGCCATGTCCATGAGAAGATCCCCCCATCCCTCGTTACCTTGAAATGAGGTCTCTAGCTCAGACTTCGTAGGGACACGAAGACAGTATCAGCATCAAGGTGACGTGCAGCATCTATAGCAGCGATGGCACCTAGTCGGAATCCCTCTGGCTATCTGTTTATGTGAAGAGTATTTATACAGATCTGCTTGGACCCCTGACATAGGTCTGTTCCGAAACAATAGATAACAAGACATGCTTGGGGCTGTAATTTATAGTAACATTTCCCTCGAAAGCTTGAAGAGAGAAAGTACCTAATGTGAACACCTACAGCTTGTTTATCTTTGTCGCTTAATATTGATGCCATAGCACGGTAGCACTGATAACGCAAAACTAAAACATGGGCCTACATAAAACAAGGCAGCCATCTTAAAACATTCAATTAAATAAATGTGCTAAAATAGAGCAAGCTAAGTAGGGTAAACGTCACTAGGTGACAGGGGCACAAGTCTGCAAGCCAAAGGCTAAGCTAACTCCTGTATCCCATTCAAACAAACTAGGAATCACTACAATACATTTGTAACATTGTCAAACAAAACTCTGTACCCAGCTAAATTATTCAATTCAATACAGTCCAATCACAACACTTCACTCATGAACATAAAGGAACACACTATCATGTATATGAAGAAGGAACAAGTTACACAGTAAAACATTTCCCACCCAAACATGTACCTGTACCTCCAGGTTGCCATACAGCTGGTTGTACAGGGGCAGGACATCCATGGTGAGGAGATCCACCTCCTTAGGGGAAAAGGCAGGGGCCCTGCCACCGGCTTTGCGAGGCATTCCGGTTCCCAAAAGTTGTTAAAAGCAGCAAAAGTCAAGGCGGTATTGTTGGCTGCAGTGTTAGAAGGCAAGTGAACTTGTTTCTAGACACTACAAACAAGTACATGGTGTAAGTGATCTGTGACGGAGACAGACCCAACGATTGGCTTTCGTGCATGGCCATCACACACAGTAGCCTATTGGTGTGTTGTCGTGGTGTATTACACCTACTACGTGGTCAACTTCCACCACCAGCTGTCAGACAGTAATGTCTTGACATAGAGGTCAGGCACCCACTATTTTAGGAGGAGATATAGAGTATTTTCAAATTGTTTGTGCATCACCACCACTCAAGATAGTTACTAGTTTGTTTCCCAATGTCAGATATGTAGAACACTGTTTTTACAAAAATATGACACATTAAAAAATTTACCATTACTATGTTTAACATCAATAGTGCTGTTCTGTACATTATACTTCTGTTGACAGTAATTTAAATAAAAAAATTGCAAAAAAATGAATTTCAAATGTATTATTTATTCATTATTTGTTAAAAGTGTCAGACATGTTAAGAATAGGGTTTCAAGTTGCAACATTATGCAAAAATTATATGTACATACATGACACAATGAGATTAGTAGTTTTACTAAGACAAAGCATATTTGTTATTTATCAATGTATTGCGTGCCCATTTAAAGTGATCGTTTGTTTTCATTAAATACAGACATGTGAACCCAGGGAAGGGTAGAAGGTGACATCCTCAAGTCCTCAGACTGTTTCCAGACGTTGCCACAATGGAGGAAATGAAAATCATAAAGTTATTCAGTTTAATAGGCAAAAAATACTGGATTTATGTCACAAGCAGGAGCCTGGTCTCAGGCCTCACAATAGGAATACAACCGCAATAACACCAATAGTGAAAGCCATGGCAGTACTTTATTTTGTGGCCACTGGATCTCTCAAATACACTGTGGCAGTATCTAGAGGCATTTCACAACCAACTTTCAGTGGTACGCTGCCACATGTGTGTCCTTGCTTCAGTGATGTGGCATATCAACAGCTATGTATAGAGAAATATCAATGGTTTCATATAGTTTCCAAGTCATCAGGATTGGGACAATGTGAAGGGAGGATTTTATGCTTTGGGTGGACTACCACATGTGGTTGGAGCAATTGGTGGCATACATATTGTCTTGGTGCCACCACATGCTGGGGAACAGGTCTACAGCAATCAGAGCAAATTCTATTCCATCAATGTGCAAGTTGTCTGCTTACCTGATTTGTACACCTCAAGTGTGTGTGTCCACTTTCCAGGGTCAACACAGGATTCCTTTGCACTATGGAACAGCACCATACCCCTGCAAATGTCACAATTTGGACCTGAGAGGACCTGGCTTGTTTGTTGGTACAATATGACTTGAGGATCATTTACTTTAATCCTAGTTTAGGAATGTACATGATTTTGATCTATATCAATGTATTGCTCCGATGTAGAAGACTCGGCGTATCCTATCTGACCATGGTTGTTAACACTGCTGAGGAATCCAACAACTCCAGGGGAGGTGCACTTCAATGAAGCCCATCGAAGAGCACAGAGTGGAGTGGAGAAGGTTTTTGGTCTCTAAAAGGGTTAGATGTCGATGTCTGGGCAACACCAGGGGAGCTCTCCTCTACTCACCCGATAAGGTGTGCCAAATCACAGTTGCCTGCTGCATGTGGCACAACTATGTGGGGGTATGCATGGTTTGTGAAAGACTTGTTACCCACAAATGTATGACACTAATATACTGCCATTTAATTGTTTCGTTTTCTATCTTTTTTTAAAAGGGAAACACATAATCAAGTTGGTATTTATTATTTGTTTTTTAATCATATTGGATGACAGGCTTAAAAAATTATTGTGTACTGAAGACAAAGAAAAGGAATTACCACAATAAATACCACACTAGTCTTGACTTTGTGTTATGCACATTTATTTTCAAAACAATAAATGAATGCATTCTTTGAAACCACAATTAAAAATAACAAGAACAAAAAACTAAAGACCATCATGGTGGATGAAACTATATTTTTTGAGAAAAAAGAGTTTGGGGCCCAATGTACAAAATACAACTGTCTTCAAAAAGATAAATGAGCCCATGAAATAGTCCACAGAGTTAGTGGTAGACACGCACTGGAAGAAATTTGGTTTGGTGTCTCTTAGAGATAGGGGTGGGGGTCTTGCCATCATCTCCTGGTGGTTTGGATGAGCATCTCCTCCTGGGTGGGGTGTGTATGTGCAGAGACTGAGATGGGTAGAACAGTTCCCTGTTGTATCAGGACCTCCCTGTCTATGGCTGAGGTAGGTGGATTTTGTCCTGATGTTGAAGGACATCAGACAAAGGTTGATAAAACAGTAAAATCCCAACACATATGATGATAGATATCAAACATCACCCCAGTCAAGGAGCACAAATTAGAGTTGATATTTTGCATCACAACATATCACTCCATCTGCATCTGCTTAATGTACTGGAGATCTCTTACCACCTGGGCCATCACGCCTTGGGACTGTTTTACTGCTCCTAAGACACAGTCAACAGTGGTATGGGTAACAGTGATGCCAGTGGCCTCACTTTTCCGGCACACAGATTCCCTGCCATGACTCCTAACCCCAGAACTCTGGGCCCTTGAGCCAGTGTGGCCCATCCCACTAGGTCCTAGCACATCTGTAGGTAGTAGTGGTGGTTGCTCAACAGTATCCAGGACTTGAGAGCACACAATGGGTGCTATAGTCCATTTATTACATGGAGTAGAAATACCCCGAGGCTGAGGTGTTCCAGCAGCTGGGGTGGGAGGAATACATGTAGCCCAAGTGTGACTCACTGGAGCTCTGTGCCTAGGTAGAATAAATGGACCAGGCACGACCACATCCTACGGACTTGCAGGAGTGGGATCCTCACTGAAGGCTTCATCCTGTTCTGAACTGGAAATGTCTACTATTGCAGACAGTGGTCCACTGGCCCTGGGTGGTGTATCTAAGATGAATTACAAACAAAATAAAATTTAAGGTCTGTACTGTAGCTCTAATGTGACTTCTGCTGCAAATGAAGCAACCTAAAACAAAAAAACATATGATTAATAGAATGCCTAGTCCGTTGTGTGATTTTGAACTTTTTGCACATGCTGGTTAATTTACAGGAAACATTATGGAGAGATGCCCTTAAATGTAAAATGTTGTTTTGAAAGTGTGCATTACATGTACCAAATATGCAATTTAACACAGTAAAAAAACTATTTGAGAACTGAGCCATTTAAAGACCTAGCAGTCTCTAAAACAAACTATGATACAACTCATTAGCATTAGTAGCACCGGTCATCACATGAACACTGCAAGGCTAATTGAGTATCAATGCTACATATGTTCAGCATGCCACAGAACATGATTTGGAATATTTGAGTCAACAAACTATGACTTATGCAAGCAAGTAGATAAATTCAATGGAGGAGCAAGAAGGTGACAACATATTGGAACAACAAAGCATATGAATGTTTCATACATACCATGAAATGTTGAATGACATATGCATAAAACTTTGAAATTTGTGATTGTGTGGATGAAAAGGGGGGTTGAGCAATATAACATTGCACTATTGTTTTCCAGAGACAGGAACAGGGCGTCATGATAGTTGTAGTCATTTGTTAACACCATTGGCAATGCTTGTTAATAAGTGGGTTATTTAATTTACTTAAATGAAAATGAACCTACATTTACAATGTGTTCATACATATGTGTATAATGTGATATGGTGAAATACAACTTACAAGCACTATACCTTCAAGTGCAAATAGATGGAGTTTGGAACTTGTTTTTTGGACTACAGCAACCTATGTGGAGAAAAAGCAAGGCACTAGGAAAATACAAAGGGATGATCCATGAAGATCAACCCACAATCTGACAAAATATATTGTTCATTGTTAAAAAGAGAAATGCAATCTTGATGCTATTGATTTAGGTGAAACAAGCTATTTTGATGACTCACGTTTAGATAGCTATGTTTTGAAAAGGGTCTTCTTGAACACTCTGAACAGCTAACTATGTGCAAAAACTCCATTTATGACTAGTGAGACTTTGCAAAGTTCAACATTCCATTCTAATCTCCACCAGGTTTTCTTGTCAAGCCTTCAGGATATGAAATCTGCAAGACCTTCTTCCCACGGAAGGAGTTGTAAGGGGTGCTGGGAGAACCACCACCATTCCTCTGGGCCTTTAGGTGATGCTTGAAGGCTGGGGAGCATCTTCTCCCACACAGGCCACTAAACCTCTTCCTAATTTCCTCCTGTGTGCGCAGGTTGTTTGCTACAGCATTTATTCTGTTCACTATTCTCATTCACATTTCCATTTTTTTAGATGAGTGATTCTATTTTGTACTTGGGCTCCAAACAATTGTTGCTCTACTCTAATAATTTCATCCACCATGACTAAGAATTCTCCCTCTGTAATTTGTGGATTTCTCCTCTTTGCCATAGTAAATGCCTAAAGAAATTTACTGGTGCCCCCAAATGTTGATGTGAAATAAAACAAATGTGTGAAAAGTAAAAACAAAATACAGAGGGAGAAGAAGAAACAAACCAACCCTGATTTCTGTGTGGCAAAATCTGCATTAAAATGCTCTACTGCAGTAGAATGGCAAAGGATCACGGTCTGAAATGGAGTGGGTTTTAAAAGTGTGATTTTCAGGTTTTCACAGTTGTCCAATATATATCAGGTGTGGGCAACTAACTTTCATCCAATGGCCACAGCCATAGTACAATGCTGAACTGGTCCACAGCTGACTCCTGCCAACATGGGACTGCCGCTGGTCCATCACCAGTCTGACTGTTATCTAAATATGGTGGGTGCAATCCCAATGGAGTAATACTCACCAGCATTGAAGTCCACTGATTCAGCTGCGGGATACAGCTAGCGCGATGGAGTACACTCCATCGACGCCAACGGCGGTTGACCCACCATAGATCTAAATATGGCTGTCGGAACTCCGTCAGCTTAAGTAAGTACTTTGGACCGCCAATGCAGTGAGGCAGCCATAATACTGTCAAGATCTAAATTAGGCCCTCAGTCTTTTTTTCTGAGTTTTTTCCCTCAATGTCGAGCAGGTCTCCTCTTCATGCCAGCTTGCAGTTCCACAATGGTGGCCTGGCTCAGCGCAATGCCCCTGCCAACTTTTGAAGGTCTTGTTGATGGCAAAAAACTCTGGACCTTCAGTGGTATGAATCTAAAAATCAGCCTGGTACACTGTTCAACATGACAATGCGTCGGTCACCTTAAGGAACATTTTTTCAAAAGTGCTCCAAACGTCTCTGAACGTCTGGATGTTCTTCCACAAAGCATTTTGGGGTCTTGCTGTGTTCACAAACATGGTACAAGCTTCCAGAAGCTCTGAGTTGCTCCTCAGGAGTTGGAACTATAATTCCCACAATGCACCTGGTCAAATCCTTAAAAGTCCACTGGTCACTGAACATCTGGGCTCTTCTTGCAAGACTTGATGCAAGGGACTCTTGTTAGCTCCTTTGTACCTGTTGCTTATAGGGAGTTCTCTCCTGAATCCTTTTCAGCAAGACTCAGGGGGTCATGCTGACCTCCGCGGGTGGCGGAAACCGCCAGAAGACCGTACCGCGGCGGTCATTCTGAGTTTCCCGCTGGGCTGGCGGGCGACCGCCAGAAGGCTGCCCGCCAGCCCAGTGGGAAACCCCCTTCCATGAGGATGCTGGCTCCGAATGGAGCCGGCGGAGTGGAAGGGGTGCGACGGGTGCAGTTGCACCCGTCGCGATTTTCAGTGTCTGCTTGGCAGACACTGAAAATCTTGGTGGGGCCCTGTTAGGGGGCCCCACGACACCCGTTACCGCCAGCCAGGTTCTGGCGGTCAAAACCGCCAGAGCCAGGCTGGCGGTAAGGGGGTCGGAATCCCCATGGCGGCGCTGCCTGCAGCGCCGCCATGGAGGATTCCCTTGGGCAGCAGGAAACCATCGGGACACCGCCGGTTTCCCGTTTCTGACCACGGCTGTACCACCGCGGTCAGAATGCCCATGGGAGCACCGCCAGCCTGTTGGCGGTGCTCCCGCGGTCGTTGGCCCTGGCTGTCAGAATGACCCCCACAGTCCTTTTTGTGAAGTTAAGAGTGTGCATCAGGTGCAGTCCTTGTGAGTTCCGTCCTTCTTGGTGCAGACCAGGGATTCAGCAGGGCAGTCCTTCTTCTTGTAGGTTCCAATAAGGGATCTGAGTTGTTGGGCAGTTTTTCCAATTTATGCAGGTTTCTGGATTGGCAAACCAGGAGAGATTTTTTCCATCTTTAATTTTTAAGAAACAATACATTCTGGGATTGTAATGTGCCACGTTTCACAGAAAGTGTTCATCACAGAAGGTGGCATCCTGCACACCATTGGTTATGCAGGTTTCTGGATTGGCAAACAGGGAGGGCACGCCTAACCAATGGTGTGCAGGATGCCACCTTCTGTGATGAACACTTTCTGTGAAACGTGGCACATTACAATCCCAGAATGTATTGTTTCTTAAAAATTAAAGATGGAAAAAATCTCTCCTGGAGGTTCAGGTCTGACTAAGCCCACCCATAAGTATGGCTAACTTTCCCCTACACTTCCCTTCCAGCTCCTCTCCTAATCTAATTACAGCAGCTCCCATCTGGCTGGGGGTGCAGGAAATGGGGGAGATCTTGTGGCTGTCACAACTGTCTTTCCCTCCTTTGAAGATCAGTTTGGCCACCCAACCCCTTTTCTTCCATATACTGTTGCCGTTTGCCACTCACCAGATGCTTCCTTTGTAGCAGCCCACATCACTTCACACCTCATTCAGGTAGCTTGGCTCAGCCTGTCAAAGGCTGACAAATCAGGAAAGGCTACTACAGGGCTGAGTTTAGGTAACTTTAAGAAATAATTCTAAAACTTTCTCTGCAATAGTTACAATAAATCTAACATTGGGAAGTTGCTGTATTTATTCTAATAATGACATTTCTTGCTCAATCTTATCAAAAGTAAGACCATATTATTTTGAAATGACGCCTTCCCATGTTAGCCTATAGAGCTAATACACTACATTCGTGAAAAACAAATTGGCAGTTTTTCCCTCAACAGGGCTTATAAAAAAAACTTTTCTAATGTCCATGTTTACATTTACCTTGAACCCTGACCTTAGGGCATTAATGGTGGACCTTAGGGGTGACATCTGTAAAAAGTACGAAGTTTGGGACTTTGGAAGTACTCTTAATTTAAGAGTCATGTTTGGGGTTAATTCGATTTTACAACCTGCCAGCAAGTTATTCCAGACTACTTTTAAAATGACACTAGACACCACAACAGTGCACCCATGTGTGTTCTAACTATACTGGGGTCCCTAAACCTGCATGCCCTAACATACACTAGGGACTTACAGGTAGGTTGTCAGAGTCAGTTATATTTAAATCTAATTTGCATATACCTTTTAAAGAGAGTACTGTCCCTTGGCCTGGTAGCAGAGCACAAGGCACAGTCAGAGTCAGTAACCGCTGGTATAATTCAAACAATGGAGGTGCTTGGGGCCAAAAGGATGACTTTCTCACACCTTCGCATCCCAGTCCCCACCATGGCCGAAGCAGGCAGCTATGTTGCTGTTACTGCAACAGAGCCACCTGCTCCATCATCCACCACCCACACTGGCTGTGGGCAAAAGGCAGGGGTACAGCGCTGTCTTATCTTTGGTGATGTGAGGTGGCCACATTTGCATTCTGGGTGCAGCGCCAAGGCCCATGCATGTTGGCAGCAGGCATTCATGGGCTAAGCTCTGCAGGAGCATCAGGTAGTCTGGAGGTGAGTGCGGCACTGTACACTCCACAACACTGGTGTATTTTACACCAATAAGCAGCTGACACTCCACTGGGCACATATAATGAACCAGAATCTGCTCCACCTGCTAGGTGTCGAAGCAGAGGAGCTCATGAGTAATGTTCCTGTTTTCTAAAGATTCCAATATTAAGAGTTACTTTTTCAGGCAGCATGATCATAAGTAAGTTAACTTAACTTGAATATATATATGTATTCACACATTCACTGACAGAGACAGGCCCTCAATACCCTCAACTGTACCACAGTCATAGACTTCTGAACATAGAGCTTGGGCACAGCAGGATGTCAGAATTTTCTTTATTTTTTCATATGCACCCTACAAAACAAGGCACCAATGTATTTGGACTTACATTTTCAACTGGGCAACCCGTCTTCACCCTTCAAGTGTTTTAAAAACAGTCCTTCCTTGGTTGCATTGCACATGACATTTGTGAACTAAACCGCTGCAGTGCTTCGAATATAGGACCCACACAGGTACCAAGACAGTGTACATGCTAGCGAATTTCTTTCCATTTCCCCAACAAACAAAAAAAACAAGTATGACTGTTAGATTCCTACAATGTGCCGTTTGGCAAAACATTACATGTATCATTAGTTATCTTAATGTTCAGTATCGTAAGCCAAGTTTCTAATGTAAGTGTTGCTCGAATGTGGGTTTACCTTAAAGAAATGAAAGACAAGAGGCGTTTGGCAAAAACAGGAACAACTGGTTTAATTAAATGCAGTGGCTGGAAAAGCTGTACAGGGTTGGGGTCTGTTGGCTGTCTCTCCAAATAGAGTTCTGAGCACCATTATATACAATTCTTGGAAGGTCATAAAACAATTCTATGCATTCTTTGGAGAAAGGAATCTGGGCCTAGTCACAGAGTCATAACTCTGAGGATCTAATAAATTGCTCAGGTGGGTCTCAACCTTCTGTGGACATATTGTGGGCCAGCAGGCAACCATACCAGATGTCCGGCATGGGAAGCATGTGATAACTGTGTGTAAAGTGTGTGTTGTGTTCTGATTGGTTGAGTGTTCCTGACTTCATGTGGCATCTAATGTTCATGGTGTTTTGAGAATATGCCCCCTTCTGGCCAAATATGTCTTATTAGGATCCAATCCCACTCAACTATTGTGGTACCACTGCCTATCAGGGGGATCGATCTGAGTTTTTCTTGTTTGCAAGTTTGTCTATTCACTATGGGCCTGATTACAAGGCCGTCAGTCCGAAAACCGTTAGCCTCATGGTGGCTGTCAGACCACTGCGGCTGTGGCAGTCTGACCAATACCGTATGAGGCTGATGGGCACACATGCCAACCTACCACAGACAATCAAAAAAAAAGCTCTGTGGTATAAGTTATCTGTACAACTAACTGTGTGTCATCAGCATAAAATACTATAGAAAATCTGAAAGACTGCACGCTTTGTGCCAGAGGAGCTAGGTATACATTAAAAAATGTGGGGCTAAGAGATGATCTTTCGGGCACTCCTTGTTTGATCCTAGTGATGGCCAATTTAAATGAACCAGTGTCACAGTTTTGAGACTAGTTAGATGATAAGAATAACAATCATTAAGCATATGTATCAAATTTTGTGCCTTATCTGTGATGGCAAAGGACTGTATAATCCAGTTGTCACAATTGTATTATGATGAAATGGCATCACTCTCAGGGTCTGCTTGGGATCAAAAATTCACTTGGGCATGCCCAAACAAATTGGCCCACATTCTTGGATCACTGCCTCTATCCGTCTGGTTAGCCAGCACTTAAAACAAGATAATAGGCTGTGGCAGTGCCCAAGAGCAGAATCAATAAGCTGTGAAGTCCAATTTATTATATAATAGTCAGCCTCTAAGTACCTGACAATAGTATTGAACTTCATGATTATTTATTCTCCCATACTCATAAATGTTCATGGTGCTTTGCGAATAGTGCAAAAATATAAAAAAAAACTTTTGGGGACTAAAACTCTCCACATGGGTCACAAGTTACAGCTATAATAACTGTCCTTTCCAGCTTAAGCACTTATCCTGAGCTGTGACCCATACAGAAGTTTTGATAGCTTTTTGAAAAAGCACTGCACACTATCATAGAGTTAAACACATGTTGGCTGAGTCCTTGTTATAAAATGCAGGCAGGCATCATTATGTACATGAAAAATGTGTAAAAACTTGAACATTGAATAGCCAACACTTGCCTACTTTATTTACATTTTATATTTCTAGATTTTACCTTCTTCTTCTTCTTATTATTATTATTGTTAGTATTATTGTTATTATTATAAGTATTATTATTATTATTTGACTATTCTATGCCTCTAGACCCCCTGACAACAATTTTATTTGTAAACTAACAGGCCAGTAAATTGTCTTGTGCACTAAGTAAGTGGGCTACAATCTTTTTTTACATGAAGCAACATTATAGTCCATTAAGTCAATCACAAGAGGATTATTTTTTGTATATATCAAATGTTCATTCAATTCAAGTGCTTTTCTTACACAAAAAAATTAGGAGTATGAAAGTAAATTATTTGGCTAGGATCACACGATTTAGTCAAGTGGCCAAGCTGAGATTGACCCCAGGTTTTTTAGTTTCACAGAGTGTAAGTCAGCCACTAGATTGGTATCCATTTCTCGCTCCTGTTTGAAATGAAAGTTTAATAATTTATCTTTCATTCTTGGTGTATGATATTAGAGTGTGGTTAGCAGCCTGAAGCCACATTAAAACTCATCTTGTTTGGGGGACAAGTGTTTAGGAGAAGTTTGAGGTGAACCAGAGATTGACATTTGGCTCAAGTCAGACAGTGAGCATTACCAGGGTGCTGGGCAGGTGGAACCCTCTACTGCCCATGTCTAGTGCATGGGCAGTGTAAAGGTCATCCTGTGGTTCCGTGCTCCTACTCTCCACCAGCCTTTTCATGGCAGTAAAACCACCATGAAAAGGCTGGCAGAGAACCAGGTCATAATCAGCAGGGTGGCACTGACTTTAGTGCTGCCCTGGCTGATTCCAGCCTCCACCACCATCATTCCATTAGGATCAAAGATCCCGGTGGAGACAGCAGTAGGTTGGCAAGGCTGCCCGCCAACCTCGTAATATGCAGTTCAGACAGCCACAACCAAGGCGGTCTGACAGCCACCACAAGTGTGGCAGTCTGAGGACTGTCACACTTGTATTCAGGTCTAATTTCTTAGCCTGCTTTGCTGATGACCATCCTGTACCTGTGCTGTCTGTGAGGGGAATTAACACTGTTGTTAGATTTTGCACATTGTATGTGTTTGTGTTTACACATAGGCTAGGACTGTGCTGCAGATGATGTCCTACTTCTTTGCCTGCGAGGGAATGCTATATTATTTCTCACCAGATCAGTCAGTATTCTACTGATGTGAGGGAAGTGTGTATTCCTGGCCAGTGCTGTACCTCTTTTATGTGTGGAAATCTTGTTTTGCCTCTGAGTCAAGCTTGCACTCAAACAATCTAATGCTGTTCCTTGTGCTTGAAGCAAATCTGAAATGCTGCTTAATCACTCCTATTAGGTGAGGACGTAAATTGTGCTGTCCACTGCCACACTTGTTCCATTTCTTGAAGGAAGCTTGCAGTGGCCTTGCAGTACCTACCCTACTTCTGTGTCCTTCAAGCACGTTTGCACAGTACCACACTTGATCCATGCTTTGAATGAAACTTGCACTGGCAGTGCAGTGCCACACTTGTTCCATGTCTGAATGAAGCTTGCACGGCCCTGCATTTCTACATTAGTTCTATGTGTTTGAAGAAAGCTTGCAATGACTGGTCCTACAGTGTCACACTTGTTCCAGGTCTTTGAACGATTCTAGTGCTGTATGCCATTAGAGTGCTACATGTGTTCCACATTTCTGCAGGAAACTGGCACCAGTTCTGCAGCACCACAGTTTTTCCATGTTTTCAGGGAAGATTCAGGTGCTTATGAACAGCTCAATAGCATATTATCAATGACAAAAATTTAGAATTACAGAAATATTGGAACATAAATATAGGTTACAAAATGATTGCCTTCCTTGAAAACACAAATATTGATAACCAAAATATCACCATTAAAAAATAAGATTGTTTATGTCAATAACACACAGGATAAAAACAAACATATTGTTACATACAATAGTGACTTCATAAGGATCACAAAAATAAAGCCACAAAATTACAAAACTACTATATAAACTGTATTTGACGTTGAACAAAAAACCGCAAAGGAACCATAAAAACATTAATAAATACCCTAACAACAATATATCAATGTTATAACACTAAAATAAACTGTAGGCGACAAAGAATAAATAAATAAACACTTTGATATATAAATTATTATAAAACCACAAAAACTCCCTACAGCTACTAAAATATAACAATTAAACAAAAATTAAATAAAATGTACATATAAATCATACACCTAAAATAACACTAAAAAAGAACAATATATATTTCACATTAACACAGAAACACTAATTAGTATCCATCATAATAGGCAAAACTGATAAGAACTACAATTAATACAGATTCACACCTCAGAGTACTTGACCACATCATAGGTCAGCACCACCTATACCTTCTTTGAAATGCTTAATAGCACAAACTAGAAAAGCCACCAGTGATACTCCTCCTGCCTCTGTAAATACCAAGACATCTACATCTCTGAGGGTTGTATGACAGAGCTACGCATGGCCAAACCATGCGTGGCTTAACCTACGAGGTTGGAACAACAACCACATCTGTACCATACATCCCTTTACTACCCATGCCTTTACAACAAATTTGGTTGTAAAACCATGCTTAGTAAAGGTATATATGGTAACACCATGTGTGGTTGTGTGTTACAACCCCGACCCACGGGCCTTCCCCCTAAACCCTAAAACATACCCTATCCTAAAAACTACCCCAACCCGTCCTAAAAACACACCGACCCCTCAATCCCCACCCTAAACCCTAAAACATACCATGCCCTGTCCTAAAAACTATCCTGACTCCCTGCCCTACACCTAAGAAGCTACTGTGCCCTTTCCTAAAATCTGCCGTGCCCTGTTCTAAAAACTATCGTAACCCCTACCCTCAAACCTAAAAACTACCCTATCCTAAAAATTGTCCCACACAGTCATAACAATGACCTCGGCTTCCACCCTAAACCCTACAACGTAACCTGTCCTAAAAGCTACCTCGACCCCGTCCTAAACCCTAGAAGCTACCCTGCTCTATCCAAGAAACTATCCTGCTCTGTCCTAAAAGTACCCTGACATCCTGCCCTAAACCCTAAAACCTACCCTGTTCTAAAAACTAACCCACCCTGTCCTAAAAACTACCCTGACCCGATCCTATACCTTAAACCCTACCCTGTCCTAAAAATGACCCCCAACCAGTCCTAAAAACTACCTCAAACCCCATCCGAAACCCTAAAAACTATCCCACCCTGCCCTAAAACTACCACGACTCCCCACCCCCACCCTAAACCCTAAAGGCTACCTCACCCTGTCATAAAAACTACCCCACCATGTCCTTAAAACTACCCCGACCCCACCCTGAACTCTAAAACCTGCCCATGTTGTCCTAAGAACTACCCTAACTCCCACACTGCACCCTAAAATTTACACTGTCCTAAAAACTACCCGACTGCCCACCCCTGCCGTAAAACCTACCCTGTTCTAAAAACTACCCAACCCTATTATAATAACTTCCCCAAGCCCCACCTCCACACTAAACACTGAAACTTAACCTGTCCTGTCCTAAATACTATTCTGACCCTCAACCACGCCCTAAACCCTAAAACCTACCCTGACCTAAAAACTATCCCGCCCTAAACCCTAAAACCCACCCTGTCCCAAAAACTACCCCGACTCCTGCCCTAAAACTTAAAACCTACCCTGCCCTGTCCTACAAAGTACCCTGACCCCCTGCCCTAAACCGTAAAAACTACCTGACCCTGTCCCAAAACTTCCCTGCCCTGTCCTAAAAAAAGAAACCAACCCCCTAACCCACTTTGAACTCTGAAAACCTACCCTGCTCTGCCCTCAGAATTTACCCCACTAACCCCAGTCCCACTTACCCGGCCGCTGTGTTCTCCTCCCAGTTGTTCCTGAACCACACATGTGCATGGTACCTTAACCATGGATTTGCGTGGTTCAGGCACACACATAGTTCAGGCAAGTGTGGTAACGCTTGCATGGCTAGGCTACATGTTGCTCCGGTGCATAGAAAAGACAGTTTCTCATTTCTGAGCATTTAACTCGTTAGGTGCGGGTGTCGGCCACTAGCCGACGCCCACACTATCTCCTTGGTGCGGGTCACGGCCAGTTGTCGACACCAGGGAGGGGGATTTTTTTTTTTCAAACCCCGGGAGACACGGAAGATCTTCCGTGTCTACCCCTACCCCCACCAGCCCCTTTGTGACGTGATGTCACAGTGTTGTTTACCCCATGGGAGCAGGAAGCTGCTCCAAATGTTCCCAAATGGCCTTCCCGACGTTCAGGAAGGCCTCGTATGAAAGTGGAGACTCCCCCCTTTCACACAAGGCCTTCCTGAACGTTTTTCCTGCCCCCCGGGGGGCCAGGAAACACCACTAGACACCATGGATTTCACTTGGGGGGGTTGGCCCCCTTGGAAAACAGGCTGCCCCCCTCCCCACGGGGCTAATTTTTTTATATGGAGGTAGGTGTCCCCTGGGGGGCCTGATCATTCAATCGCGCCCCCCCCCCCCCGGGGCTAATTTTTTTATTATTTTTTTTTAAAGATAAAAAAGAAAATGTGGGGGCAATACTTTTTTTTTTGTAGTTGTAGGGTTTCCTTGGGGGCCAAAATACAACTACAAAAAATATATAGATCTATATATATATATATATATATATATATATATATATATATATATATATATATCTATGCAGATAGATATATCTATATTGAGATATATCTATATCTATATCTTTATCTATCTATCTATCTATCTATATCTATATATATATATATACATATATATATATATATATATATATATATATATATATATATATATATATATATATCACCTCTGACAATGCATGTGTGGTTTCCCTGGGGGCAGCAATCGGCCCCCAGTAAAACCAGACCCACATATAAAAGTGATCTGTATATATATATATATATATATATATATATATATATATATATACATTAATTTGCCACCAGTTGTCTTGCAGTTGCAGCTTACGTCTTCAAAGCAATGCACATACTTCAACTGACGCATTTCAACTGTAGCTTTTAGGCAGCAATAAAAAAGTCAAGTAAGTCTTGTGATTATGTTTCTGCTACAAAAGGATCAGACTTTTGTCTAGTGGCAGTTTTGGTGCCATAAAAAAGTGAAGAATGTTTATATGCCTACTGCAAAGAGCAAATCTGTATTTTATAAAAATAGCTGAGTACATTAGTAAAGTCAGCCATTACCTGTGCTATAATACAAATTAAATGTATGTGCGGGTGGGGGGCGGCTATGGAGATATGAAGGCCACTTTTGCTGGGTGGTAATGAGGGAATCCGAGGAGGAGGACATGTGAGTGGGAGCACCAATAATGATTGTTGGACTGGGTGCAGGAGATGATAAAGACTGTGACAAATGGTATGTGACAAGGTGTTTTTTGAGTGTCTTGAAAGAACGTGCTGATTGAGGGAAGAAGTGCAGGTAAGGTGGCCTCTACTGTTGCACGTATCACACACACACACCAGCAATTTTGTGACTGTCTACGTAGGCTAGTGTTTTAGAGCAACAGTTTAGCCAATAGCAGAGATGGAATCTTGATGGATGACTGCTGCTGACGCCATCACTCGGGTTATGGAGGACAGCTCTGACATAGGATCAGAGACTGAGTCAGCAGATACTGAGACAGCATCTGAGGGATAGGACAATGGCGCAGACTCTGGGAGTGATTTTTCAGTTGGAGGAGTCCCATTGGATAACTCCTCTTCCAGTAAATTATGAGGGAAGTGATGAAGACAGTCCTGCTGTCCCTTCGTAAGCACAGTCTCTGCAATGGGGCAATAGTGGGTTAGCCCAACCCAGAGAGCAGGTGAATGCAGCGGCAAGCACAGAGAGAGAGTGCTCTCTTGGGAGCTCCCCCATTTAGTTCAGCCCCGAATTCCACCGCCCAAATCGTGTTGTGAGCACATCAAAATTATCTATCACAAAACAAACTGGTTTTGTAAGGCAGGTACCTGTGTTTTAGGTCCTGGGTTCGGCGGCCATATAGGGAAACATACTAACCCAAACATTTCTGGAAACTAGACATCCAGGGGAGTCCATAGAGGTGTGACTTGTGTGGATTCCCCAAAGTTTTCTTTCACAGAATACCCTGCACAGCTGAAATGTTGAATAAAAACTCTATTTGTCTTACATTTCTGTCACACAAACAAAAGGAATATGCTGGGATCCACAAAATTTCTACCACCCAATGATTCCTCACCTGTCCTGATAAAAACACTACCCCACTTGAGCACCTATACCTAGTGCCTGCGTCAGGAATGGATCACCCCAGGGTCAACAGTTGCCTCTTGTAAAGATCAGTATTGACCGTTGTGTGATCTATTCCTGTTGCGTGCACTAGGCCAACCCACACAAGTGAGGTACCATTTTTATCGGGAGGCTTGGGGGAATGCTGGGTGGAAGGAAATTCGTGGCTCCTCTCAGATTCCAGAACTTTCTATCACCAAAATGTGAGGAAAAGGTGTTTTTTTTCCAAATATTGAGGTCTGCAAAGGATTCTGGGTAACAGAACCTGGTGAGAGTCCCACAAGTCACCCCAACCTGGATTCCCCTAGGTGTCTAGCTTTAAAAAATGCACAGGTTTGGTAGGTTTCCCTAGGTGCCGGATGAGCTAGAGGCCAAAATCTACAGCTAGGCACTTTGCAAAAAACATGTCAGATTTCAATGTAAAAATGTGATGTGTCCATATTGCCTTTCCTGTCGCGAGCATTAGGCCTACCCATGCTAGTGAGATACAATTTGTATCGGGAGACTTGGGGGGGGGGACAGAATAGCACAACAAGTGTTATTGCCCTTTGTCTTTCTCTACAATGTTTCCTTCCAAATGTAAGACAGTGTGTAAAAAAGACATCTATTTGAGAAATTGCCTGTAATTCACATGCTAGTATGCCCCCCCCGAATTCAGAGATGTGCAAATAACCACTGCTTCTCAACACATTATCTTATGCACATTTTGGAAATACAAAGGTTTTCTTGATACCTAGTTTTCACTTTTTATATTTCAGCAAATTAATTGCTGTATACCCGGTATAGAATGAAAACCCATTGCAAGGTGCAGCTCAATTATTGGCTCTGGGTACCTAGGGATCTTGATGAACCTACAAGCCCTATATATCCCTGCAGCCAGAAGAGTCTAGCACACGTAACGGTATATTGCTTTAAAAAAATCTGACATTGCAGGAAAAAGTTACAAAGTAAACCATGGAGAAAAATTGCTGTTTTTTCAGCTCAATTTCAATATGTTTTTATTTCAGCTGTTATTTTCTGTAGGAAAACCTTGTAGGATCTACACAAATGACCCATTGCTGAATTCAGAATGTTGTCTATTTTTCAGAAATGCTTAGCTGTCTGTGATCCAGTATTGGTTTCACACCCTTTCCTGTCACTAGCTGGAAGGAGGCTGAAAACACCAAAATTAGTAAAAATGAAGTATCTCCCAGTAAAATGCCAAAATTGTGTTGAAAAATGTGTTTTTCTGATTCAAATCTGCCTGTTCCTGAAAGCTGGGAAGATGGTGATTTTACTACTGCAAACCTTTTGTTGGTGCCATTTTCAGGAAAAAATCCACAGGCCTTCTTCGGCAGCCCTTTTTTTCCCATTTTTTTGAAAAAAACAAAATTTTAGCTGTATTTTGGCTAATTTCATGGTCTCCTCCAGGGGAACCCACAAACTTTGGGTACCTTTAGAATCCCTAGGATGCTGGAAAAAAAGGATGCAAATTTGGCGTGGGTAGCTTATGTGGACAAAAATGTATGAAAGGCCTAAGCTTGAGCTACTCCCAATAGCCAAAAAAGGGCTCAGCACTGGGAGGGAAAAGGCCCAGCAGCTAAGAGGTTAAATACCTCACATAATGAGGAACCTTTTCTCCTACATTACATCATTAATAATGGAGAACACATTATTATATTTATTGAAACTACGAAAATGTCAAAAAGGATGATGGATGGACATCCTAAGTGTGCCCTAAACACATTTTTTCAGATCTACACCATACATGGTGCATATCAAAACCCTAATCTACCCTTCAAATACTCCTTGCTGCCCAATAAACAAACAATAATTAAACTATACCCACACATACAAGGCTGTTAGTACTATTTTAACTACACATTTTGGAGTAATCGTCAACATTCTGCAACCAGTGTAGACTTTGCAACAAACAATCAATTTGCCTTTGAAATAGAAACAAACTGAGTACACACCCCTAGGTCTCTGTAACAGAGGTAGATAACACTACAACTTGCTTATAAAAAGTGCATTCTACAAACCAAACAGACACAAACTAAGTGCCTAATTATGGGTTTGGCTGTTAGACCACCGCAATCCTGGTGGTCCAACCACTGAATTATAATCCTGGCAGTCAGACCACCAGGATGCAGTGGTCAAAGTTGTGGTCAACCACTGTAGTGCCGAGTTCTGCAACGCTGTGCTGAGCAGAACTTTTCTTTCTGCCTGCCTATTTCAAGATGGGGTCCCTCCTATGAAAAGGCTAGTGGAAAGGCTGTGCTGGGGGCCACATGGGGGGCCACTGCCCTGCCGAAGAAAATGTTGTAGACAGTGCAGGTGCCCCCCTGACAGCACCCTTGGAATGTGCACTATCTACCCCTCCCTGTCCTAAAAACAACCCGACCCCTCCATCCCCACCCTAAACCCTCAAACCTACCATGCCCTGTCCTAAAAACTACCCTGACTCCCTGCCCTAAACCCCAAAAGCTACCATGCCCTGTCCTAAAATCTGCTGCGCCCTGTCCTAAAAACTATCCTAACCCCACCCTCAACCCTAAAACCTACCCTGTCCTAAAAACTGTCCCACCCAGTCATAATAATGACCTGCCCCCCCCACCCTAAACCCTGAAACGAACCCTGTCCTAAAAACCACCACATCCTGTCATAAAAACTACCCTGACCCTCAACCTAAACCTTAATGCTTACACTGCCCTGTCCTAAAAACTACCCCGACCCCGTCCTAAACCCTAAACGCTACCCTGATCTGTCCTAAAACTTACCCAGCCCTGTCCGAAAAAGTACCCTGACGCCTCGCCCTAAACCCTAAAACCTACCCTGTTCTGAAAACTACCCCACCCTGTCCTAAAAATTACCCTTACCCCGTTCTATAGCTTAAACCCTACACTGTCCTAAAAACGACCCCAACCTGTCCTAAAAACTACCTTGAGCCCCTTCCTAAACCCTAAAAACTACTGCACCCTGCCCTAACAACTACCACGACTCCCCACCCTGACCCTAAACCCTAACGGCTACCTCACCCTGTCATAAAAACTACCTCACCCTGTCCTTAAAACTACCCTGACCCCACCCTGAACTATAAACCCTGCCCAGCCTGTCCTAAGAACTACCCTGATCCCCACGCTGCACCCTAAAACCTACACTGTCCTAAAAACTACCCGACCGCCCACCCCTGCCCTAAACCCTAAAACTTACCCTGTCCTAAAAACTATCCCACCCTATCATAATAATTTCCGCAAACTTTGTCTCCACACTAAACACTTAAACCTTCTCTGTCCTGACCTAAACACTACCCTGTCCCTCAACCCCGCCCTAAACCCTAAAACCTACCCTGTCCTAAAATCTATCCCGCCCTAAACCCCAAAACCTACCCTGTCCTAAAAACTACCCCGATTCCTGCCCCAAAACCTAAAACCTACCCTGCCCTGTCCTAAAAACTACCCTGATCCCCTGCCCTAAACGGTAAAACCTACCCCACCCTGTCCGAAAACTACCCTGCCCTGTCCTTAAAAATAACCCCACTCCCCCCAGTCCCACTTACCCGGCTGCTGTGTTCCTAATACAGCCACACAGAAGACATCAATTATTAGAGGAATGGTCAGTTCCACTGTCTCATCTGTGTGTCATTGGAGGTATTGACGTATAACTGATGTTGTGTTGTCCACATCCTCATCCTCAGTGTCCGGAGGGTCCACTGCTGCCACAGGGGCATTACCAGTCTCCTCCTCCTGCAGATAAGGCTGAGTGCCAGGTTTTGCATCATGCAGCATGCCACTCCTATCTGGCAAACCTTCTCGGTGAGTAGCACAGGGATCCACCTGTTAGATGGACGCATCTGAACATGCCCTTCAGGAAGCCAAAGGCCCATTCAATAATTCTCCTGGTTTGCCCATGTGCATCATTATAATGATTCTCAGCCCCTGTCCTGGAATTCCTCACAGGGGTCAGGAGCCACAATAGGCTTGGGTAGCCAGAGTCACCTGCATGTATTGAGAGAAAACGTTAGGGCTACATAATGGTATGGGGTTAACACAAGAAGGCATACACTGACATGCATTGGGTGGGTCAGGCTCACCAATTAGCCACACCCTGTGCCTCTGTAATTGTGCCATCACATTTGGGATGCTGCTATTCCTCATGACGAAGGCATCATGCACGACCCAGGATACTTGGCAGTGACATGGGAGATGTACTGGTCAGCCAGGCACATCATTTGCACATTGAGTGAGTGGAACTCTTCCGATTCCTGAACACCTGTTCATTCTGGCGGGGGGACAAACGCAACATGTGTACTGTCAATCACCCCAACAATATTGGATATATGTCCCATTGCATAGAATCCTGCCTTCAAAGTGGCCAATTTATTTTCCTGAGGGAAAGCAATGTAGCTGCACATGTGTTTCACCAGGGCAGACAAAACCCTTGACAGCATGATTGATAACTTTGGCTGTCACATTCCTGCTGCCAAGCCCACTGTCACTTGGAAAGAACCAGTTGCCAGGAAATGGAGCACTGATAGGACCTGCACTTGAGAGGCGATCCCAGTGGGATGAGGATAGCTGATATGATATCAGGCTCTAATTGAGCACACAGCTCTGTGATAGTGGCCCTGTCTAGTCTATAGGTCAGTATTATGTGCATGTCCTCCAGTGTAGTCAAGTCAACAAGGGGTCTGTACACGGGGTCTTGTGTCCTTCTCCGATTCCTCCTCAGTGGAAGGTATCTAAGGGACACAAGAATGAGTAGGCTGTCACAATTTGAAAAATGGAAGCACCAACTCAGTGTGCATAGAGCAGTAACGTGACGGGACAATGGAAATGGCAATGAATGTGCAAATTATAGAAATGACGCAGTTCTCGATTATCTGAATATTGTCCACATCCATAAAATGGCGACCGCCTGTCCTGTATGTCGGGACAGGTGGAAGTGAGGTAACTCCGCCGGCGTTGCTTGTCATGGCGGAAGGTGGTCTTGCACCGCCGTGCTATTCCTCATTGGATAACATGGGTCTCTATGGAGTACAGTGGCCAATGGGGATCGCCGGCGGCGGTGACTGTGTACACCGCGTAGAATTGACCGCGATTTTCTGTCTCTAACCTCACTTCATTCCTGACTTTCCACAGGACAACACCTACACTGCGTGTGCTGCTGTAACCTGTGTCTGGATCCTGCCATGGCCCGTGTGCCCGAGGAAAGGGCCAATGCCTTCACTTCAGAGGAGTTGGAGCATTGGGGGATGGGGTCCTACCCCAGTATGGGCAGCTGTATGGGCCTCCAGACTAACAGGTGAGTACACCTTGGGCACGATGCATGTAACAAGGTTGCATGGAGATGTGTGTGCAAGCATTGTGTCATTTGGGGGGGGGCATATGTCTGGTGGTAGTGTACATGGTGGGCTCTGGGTAATGTGAGAAGCATGCACACAAAACATCACACAAGAGGTGCACATACAAACACAGGCAGCACTCTTCAGGCCACAAGCACTGACACAAACAACAGACAGTTGCACACACAACAACATCCACTGCCTCCACTGTCTCCCCCCCTCCTCCTCCTCCCTCACTGTCACATCTGCACTCACACCTGCATGCACTGCATCAACAGCCACCACCACGATCACCACACCAAGCAGTACACACAACTCACTTGCAAACACCTCCACAATATCCATTCAAGCACCCCCTGTGTCCTCTCCCACCCTGTCTGTCCCCCCCTAAGAGACACAAACGCATGCACTCAGACACCCAACAGCCACCCACCTCACACCAGCAGACTGGCCATGCACTTGCACCCAAGTCCACCAGACATACACATCCAACAACCACTCTCTCAACCTCAACTCCCATCCCTCCTCCCTCATCCCGCCCCACCGTCCCTAAGAATCTTTTCCTTGCCCTACTTGACCTCTTCCCTCCCCCTTCACCCCGTCCTGCCTGTAAGAGCAGGGTCACAATGGCCCAGCATCTCAGCCAAACAGTCCATGGGGATAATGGAAGCACCTCGTAGTCGTGGAGGCAAGAAAAGAAAGGATCCTACTTCACCATCAAAGAGGGGGAAGGATCCCACTCTACCACCCAAGGGAGGGAAGGATCCCACTCCATTACCCAAGAGAGGGAAGGATCCCACTCCACCACCCAAGAGAGGGAAGGATCCCACTCCACCACCCAAGAGAGGGAAGGATCCCACTCCACCACCCAAGAGAGGGACAGATCCCACTCCACCACCCAGGAATTTAAGGTTCCCACACCACCAACTGAGAGAGGCAAGAGACTCCATCCAACAGCAGTGGGCAAGGAACCCTCACCTCCAACAGAGGCTGGCAGGGTTTCCCCTCCATCAGCAGTGGGCAAGGAGCCCTCACCTCCAGCTGGGACACAACAGCCATCACCTCCAGGTGGGACACAGCAGCCCTCACCTCCAGCCGGGACACAGCAGCCCTCACCTCCAGCTGGGACACAGCAGCCCTCACCTCCAGCAGAGGGCATGTAGGCCACCCTCCAGGGACTGTTGTACAATGAGCCCCCTTCAGAACCAGTGGGCAAGTTCCCCACCTCAGAGACTGTGACCTTGCATTTCCCAGCAGAGAGAAATGGGAATGGAGCCCCCTCCAGAACCAGTAGGCAAGTTCCCCACCTCAGAGACCTTGACCTTGCATTTCCCAGCAGAGAGAAATGGGAATGGAGCCCCCTCCAGAACCATTGGGCAAGTTCCCCACCTCAGAAACTGTGATCTTGCACTCTCCAGCAAAGTGAAATGGGCATGGAGCCCGCTCCAGAGTGTAGTGCATATTACATCAGGGAATGAGTTGGACCTTTGACTGTGCCCTGTGGCCAATTGGCCTTTTGTACTTTGGACTGGCCATTGACCCTTTCTGAATCAGTTATGGATAAATGTTATCCATGCATTAGTATGAAGTGTGTCCTGTGAGACTGGGTTTCCTCTGCATCTGGTTGTGTGCATGGTGTGTGTGTGAATGGTATGTGTTGTGCATGTGTGTGTGTCACTCACCTTTTCCTCCCCCCCCTTGTGACCTAGGCTGTAGACTCACTGCCGTCGTCTTCGTTGGCATTGGTGTTGTAGAGGAAGCATGGTGTAGAAGAGCGTCGGGAAGACTTGAAGTTCAGGTTCCATGGCGACTATGGTCTTCACTGTGTCTCTGATGGTGAGTCTTTAGTCTTCTGTGTTATGTTTCTGCCAGGCTTTTGATGGTGTTGGTACCGCCCCAGAAATTGTGGTGGTCTGCTATGTCTTAATATGGTGGGTGGTACCTTGTCTTCTGCCTGGCTGTTGATGGCTACCACTGGGGTCAGTGGTGTTAACACCTTGGCGGTTGGTGTGGTACATTGGCTGTCTATGGGAGTTATCAACGCAATGATCATAATTTGGTGGTAATTACCGCCAGTCTATTGGTGGTATTACCAACACTTTAACAGTCATCGCCAATGTCATAATGACCACCTAACTGTTAGAAATGGGGTCTTTGATCGGCAGTCAGGTTATCCCCTGTCCCAGCAAGGACCCTCATTCTAGTCAGGGTAAAGGAAAATCACATTCAGTTAACCCCCGCTCACCTCCTTGGTAGCTTGGCACAAGCAAACAGGCTTAATTTCAGAAATAATGTGTTAAGTATTGTACAAACACACACAGTAATACAGTGAACCACTACAAAATGACACAACACAGGTTTAGAAAAATAGTTATTATTTTATCTAAATAAACAAGACCAAATACGATACAAATCCTCAATACACAGTTAAAATATGAATTTAGCACTTAAAAGCATAAAAATAGTGCCTAGAGGCACAAATGCTTCAAGTTGGTATTAAGTGACGTTGTGACATAGTTGTTTCCCACAATGTGACGCCAATGGCACCGTTTACAGAGTTGTGCGACCCCCAGGTACAGTACCTTAGCAAAAAAGTAGAAAAAAGGCCGTTGCACAGCATCGGGGAGTGAGGCATTTCTGGGTCTGATGTGGCATTGGTTCCAGTGCTACATGTACACTTGCCTGGTCGAAATGGCAGGTTTAAACTGCTTACACAGATACTGCAGCGGCAGGGCTGAGCCATGTTTACAGGGCTACTAATGTGGGTGGCGCAACCAGTGATGCAGGCCCATTAGTAGCATTTGATTTACAGGCCCTCGGCACCTCTAGTGCACTTTACTAGGGACTTACTAGTAAATCAAATATGCCAATCATGGAAAAGCCAATTACACCTACATTTTACACAGGAACACTTGCACTTTGCACTGGTCAGCAGTGGTAAAGTGCCCGGAGTATCAAAACAGCAAAAACAGTGCTGAACAGTCAAAACAAGGGAAGCGGAGGCAAAAAAGACAGGGGAGACCATGCCAGGTTGACAGGTCTAACACTACCCCTTGGGGACAACAGCACTGTACACAAGCTCACATACTGCTAAAACATTACATAACAGAGCAAGCAGCACAGACAACAAAATACTGGCACACAACCAATGTCAGCCAAGAACAGCACAAACCTAGGAAAGGAAATGCAGGTCAAAGACGTAACCAGAAAACCAACAACTGGTTGGCTTTAATATTTAGCCAGTGCAAACCACATGAAACTTCTAGGCCATTGGCCAGTCCATAAGTTCTAAATATTTTTACACCAAAGGCACAAAATTGTGTCTCAACTTGATTCCTGACTGCCATGTAACCTCTACAGATAGGGGCATCAACGGGGCAGGCAGGCACCTCAGGGAGTATTGTGGATGGGAGTTGGGCTTGAGAGAGGTGTGTTTTGATTTAGGTTTACCTTTTTGAGAGGGGTGGACCTCTTCTTGGTGAGAAAAGGCCATGAGTGTAGATATCCCGGGTGTGTGTTTGTGGAAGGTGTGCTTGTGTGGGTGTCAGTTGGGTGGGCGAGGGTGTTTATGTCCTGTGCTGAGGGGAAGTGGAGGTGCTGGCTGATGCCATGGTGGGTGGATGGCTGTCTGTTGGGGTGGTGACTGCAGGTGTAGTGGATGTGCTGCATGTAGGCGTGGTGTCTGTGGCGGTGGTGACTGGGGTGGATGTCTGAGGGTCTCTGGGGTGGTATCTGCGGGAAGGATAGGTATGGTGGCTGCATTATTGAATGTTGGTGTGGTGTCCGCAGGTGTGCCAGGTGTTGTGACTGTGATGCTTCGGGTGGTGGGGGCATCAGGGAAAGTCATGGCTGTTGCTGTGTCTGCAGATGGATGTTGTTTGAGTACGTGCTGGTGGTGTATATTGTGGTGCACATGTTTGTCTGCGCTTCCCTTGGATGTTGAGGTGGATGCATGCCTGGGTGTTTGTGTGCTTTGGCTGGGTTGGGGAAGGGAGGGTCTCGACTGGGAAGAGGAAGGTGATGGGGGGACGGTAGAAAAAGGGGTGACTAGCTGCCATCATTGTGGAGGCCAGAGCCTGAAATGATCTCTGTAAGCCAGAGATTGCACCATGAATGCCCTCCTAGAAAGCACTGCTTTGTTGGATCTGGCTTGCCTGTCCCTTGAAGGCATTCACAATGGCCGTCTGACCCACAGAGATTGACCTCAGGAGGTCAATGGCCTCCTAATTGAGGGCAGCAGGGGAAAAAAGGGGTGGGGCAGAGGTGCCTGTAGCAAAGGAGATACTCACTCTACTGGATGAGCGGGCATGGCCAACTGAGTGGAGAGCTACAGGGAGGGTGGTGATTTAACTCAGGGTTGTGGGCAAAGATGGTACGGGGTGTTTCCCATGGGTCTGCCCCCACTAGGGAGTGGACACTGGAGGAGGACTCAGATGAAGATGTTGGTATCCCCTGTGGCACTCACCTCGCCCTCCGCACCATTGAGTCCCTCAATGTCTGTGGTGTCATGACTGGAGGTCTTGTGGCCAAAGGCTTCCCCACTCAGCTATGCTCCATCTCCTTTGCCTGCCAGTGCTTATGCTGAAAATAGGTAGTGAAGTAGGGTTATCACATACACATGATAACACTTCCTTTACAAATCATACAGAAACCACATACCATCATGGCAACTGACCCCCATGTAGGAAGTACCAGTAAACTTCCAACATCATGTAAAAACACAAAACTGTGCATGTCCCTCAATTTCTTAACTGTCACAAACTAGCAAAGCAATCTAACAGAAACCTACAATACCATGAATGAAGTAGACAAATCACATGGGTAGGTGACTTTTCCATTTAATAAAGGTGCCCTAATCACAACAACATTTTTACAGGAATTAGAGCTGATGGGAGTGCATACACTTTTGGAATCACCCATAGGGTCTGATGAGCTAGTTAGCTTTCCACATCTTATAACAGATACGGCTATAATTGAGGAGTCTGGGAAAAAATGCCCCAGCAAAGTAATGCATTGTTATCTTTAATTAGTTGGAATATTGCTGGGCTTCGTTCTAAAGCTGAATATTTAGAATGGCTGGAGTTTATATCCACATTTGATATCATTTGTTTTCAAGAAACTTGGCTTACGGCACCCTTCCATTTAGATGGCTACTACTCCGTGTCTCAGCCAGCTACTCCATCTAGAGCAGGCAGAGCAAGTGGTGGTCTTCTGGTACTTGTGTCATTACTACTCCCAAAAATTGAGGTTTCATTGATTTGGTCTTCTGTTTTTTTTTTGGTAGTTTTATTATCAATATCTGGACGGAAAGACATTCTACTCTTAAATTTTTACAATAACAAGTGTTGCCCTGCCAGGAAGTCTCGAAGAGCTTACAGACCTGCTAGACTCTGCCAGGAAACTCCAAGACAGGGAATTTGATACGATCTGGGTTGGAGATTTTAATGTTCAGTTATGCAAGTATGAATTACCCCACTTATGTGGTGCTGCTACAGAAGGCACAGAGTCACTCACTCATTTCATTCACTCTAATTTAGGAAATGCCTTGAATACCCTCATTTATAAATTTGATCTTGCTTTTGCAAGGGATATGGCAAACCGTCGGATAAGAGAAATACCCACCTATACAGGGAGTACTAATGGTAGCATTATTGATTTTATTCTTATTAATTCCTCACTTTCACGTTCAATAGTGGATTTTAAAATTAAATCTCACTGTGCCAGTGACCATAACCCTTTGAGTATAAAATTATCCTTTAAAACTAGAGTAATCTTACCTAGGATTGTATATAAAGGGAAAGAGGTGTTTAAAAGAAATTCTGGCCCTCGCATGAGGTGGGAGAGAGTAAACCCTAACACTTTTCACGCAAACCTTATAACTCAAAATAAGGCTGACATCAACACTTGCTTGTCCCTGCAATCCAATCCATTCCACCTTGCTGCCTTTGAATCTTTAAGCTGTGCTATTGCTGAGGCACTGACATGTGCCCAATATCCCAAAGGGGTAAAACCTCAACGGTGGTTAAATTCTGCCTGTACGGCTGCCCGTAGAGATCTAAAGTCAGCGATCAAAACTATTCCATGTAATCGGGATTTAGTTAAACAGGCCAGGGGCCGATACAAATCAGACCTTGAAGAAGGAAAGGATGAAATACGCACTAGCGCTTGGGAAGACCTTATGGCAGCGACGGAACTACGGGATCCCTCTCAATTTTGGAAGGTGGTTAATCACCCATATTTCTCAGCAAAGGAAAATAGGAACGACGACTGTCTGATACCAGAGGGGGTTTGGGTAGACCATTTTTCATCTGTATTTCAATCTGCAAATAATCCTAATGATGGAGGGGAGGTACGTGGCCTCCCATGTTCGGCTACTCTAATTCCATTTAAGAGCGGCATTTTACTTGAGGCACACGAGATCAGTGCAGCAATAACTAAAAGGAAATTAAGGAAAGCCCCTGGCCTCAATGGGATACTGGTGGACCTATTTAAATCTCTACCTGATCTGTGGGTGTCATTAATCACAAATGTTCTGAACAGTGCTATTCAAAGTGCTATCCCCTCCTCATGGTTAATGGCAATAATCGTCCCTATCTTCAAAAAGGGAAATAGGCTTGACCCTTTCTGCTATAGACCCATCTCTTTAATAGACTCCACGGCAAAGATACTGGGGAGTGTCATTCTGACCCAGCTCGAGGATTGGGTTGTAAGGACAAACATTTTATCGCCAATTCAATATGGGTTTAGGCCTGGATTAGGCACAGTGGATCAGGCCCTAAATTTACATCTTATCCTCAGTAAATATGTTATTGCCAAAAGGGAACCTGTCCACTTAGCATTTATAGATCTGTCCAGTGCATTTGATATGGGGAATAGAGCAAAACTGTGGGACATAATGGATACAATGGGGATTGAGCAAGATTTGCTGGATTTGATCAAACGTTTATACTCTGACCTTTCTATTTTAATTCAGTTTGGACAACATGGTGAAAGGTCTTATCCCCTTGCTTCCAATCGAGGTGTTAGACAGGGCTGCACACAGGCACCTTTTTTGTTTCTACTGTACAGAAACGGCTTGTATAATTGTTTGGTCCAAAATGGTAAGGATTTCCCAAGGATGAGTTTTAGACAACTGCCAATTTTATATGCCGATGATGTTGTTTTAATTGCCCGCACGGCCAATGGTCTACAGACCCTCCTGGATCTTTTTTTAACACATACACGAGAGCTTGATTTGAAAGTCGATTTTAAAAAATCACACGTTATGACCTGCGGTCCTAAAAACACTTGCACCAAATGTTTTAGAATGGGGGGGAACACCTTGACAAAGGTAAAAGACTTTTGCTATCTAGGTCTGTATCTAAGTTCCACTCTGTCTTGGAAATTCCATTTGAATAGGGCATAGACAGGTCCACCAGATCATCACGCTCTACAACTCTAAAGGCCTGATTACAACTTTGGAGGAGGTGTTAATCCGTCCCAAAAGTGACGGTAAAGTGACGGATATACCACCAGCCGTATTACGAGTCCATTATATCCTATGGAACTCGTAATACGGCTGGTGGTATATCCGTCACTTTACCGTCACTTTTGGGACGGATTAACATCTCCTCCAAAGTTGTAATCAGGCCCTAAATGTGTTTCGGCGGCGATTTACGGGGGTGGCCTTTGGGGATATACCAGTCCAAGCATTCTACAGCTTGCAGAGAATAAATTCCTTCATCGGTTACTTATGGTACCTAAGAACATAGCGAACATTTTATGCCATGAGGAACTGGGAATCCGCTACATTACAGATTTGATAGATATTGCCCCACTTTTGCTATGGATAAAAGTATGGTCAAACCCGGCGGCTACTTTAACACACGTTTGCGTAAAAGACTGTATTTCATTAACAAACTGTAACAAAATTCCATGGCTAAATTTTGTTCACAATGGCTTCCGAAACTTGGACTTGGAGTATATGTATTTTAAACCAGAGCTCCTGCCAGCCAATGCGAAAGAAATTGTTAAACTTCGACATAAAGAGCATGTTATGAATCTTAGATACCAAGTGGCAGAGAAATTGAGTTCTTTTAATTCATACATACAAATTCTATCATCAGACTTGTTAGAACCTTATTTTGTTTGGTTCCCGACCCCTTCTTTATACTCTTTACTCATACTTTTTAGATTTAATATGATCCATTTTAGAGTGGCGTTCCCGATAAAATGCGTGTGGGAAAAAACACTACCGCCATGCCCTTGCGGTAACTTTTCGAAACAAAGTACTTGCCACTTTATTTTATTCTGTAAACTTTACTCAGTTCCCAGGAAATCCTTTCTATTACCCATTTTGCGTAACTTGCACACTTCTTCCTACAAAGAAGGATTGACTGGCATCCAAAGCCTCTCATCCAAACAAATGTGCATTTCTATTCTTAGTTTTATTAAATCCGCTATCACCATTAGAAACCGATATGAACTGGTAATGTGACTATTTATTAAGAGAAACTAGGCATTGTCTTATTACTATATTGTCTTATTATTATATATGCTTTTATAAGTATTTATTATCTTATACTATTTTAGTAAGCTTGGGCGGTAAGCTTAGATTTAATAGATTTGCTTTTGATGTATGCAATAAGTACTGTATTTTATGATGACTTTTATGTATGCATGTGTACTTTTATGGCAAAACGCCGAATAAAGTTATTTTGACTGACTGACTGACTGACACAACAACATAGTGAACCAGTAGACAAGCAATGGATTCCCATTTTAAGGTAGCTTAACAATTACAAAGACCCAATACCTATCACACAAATACATTACCCTGATGTCATGTACCAGCCAATAACATATGATGCCAAGTAAAAGCAAGGCGGCAACCCTGGTACAAACAAGTCATACCTACATCAAGTGATATAGATTGAACCATATCACTATGGACACATACCATCATGTGACATATCAACATGTCACACCTGCCAAATGTTGGTCAAGGAAGTAGTACACATGTCACACACACACATACACCAATTGTGATGTAGCAAGGAGTGAAAATGGACTCATGTCTAAGCTATCTATGAAAAATGTCTCCAGAAGACAAACAATAATAGTCACGTAAGGACCAAGTAAGCTCACACCGATGTTCCACACACAATGAACAGTGTACTATATTATGCATGCATCAACCAAACTCTTGTATTGTGCAGGACAGAAGGCAACAGACCTTTATAACACGAACATGAGTAAACCAATTTGTCACAGAATGAGAAGTGACATCACTACCCATAAATCAGAAATGGCAAGCCCTGCATCTGTCTCTGGTGGATTTCCAAAGGCAAAGCATAAGGGATGCTAACATAACTGGTACAACAACCATGATGCAAGCCAACAGTCTGGTCACACTTACCTACACACAGGTGTTTCTGAACTACCACAACTGTACCACATATGTTTATTGTCAAGCAAGAAGTTCCCAAACACCCTGGCCTCATTTGTTATATCATTCACACTGTAGCTACAGTAAGTACACATGATAAGTTCCAACAGTTAGGCATGAAAGTTGTCTTGAAAATACACATGATGTTGACACAGTACTGTCTGGCCCCCCATAGCTGTGAGTGGACAACCATTGCCTATGTATCATACCTACACAAGTATACCATGGACACAATATGTGCCAAGCTTCGTCAATCAGCATGGCAATCACATTCTTACATCTGATACCAACATATGTGTCCCTCTGGAAATGTAGCATATGCACACTGGAAATCAACATCCATTGTCAACACATGTAGTTGTACATTTCTAACTTACCAGGGGGAATTACCTCACAACAGGTGTGAATATGTTATCTATGTATGTCATGTGACAGGTCTGATGGACAACATTGCATCACATAATGCTATGACACATCAGAAACCAATAAACACTGGAGATGACTTGTTCCTACCCGACTTCAATTCACACATAGACATACCCTCTGATACACAGCAGAGGATAGAGAGCAGGAACCAACCCACCTTTCTACTGTGGCATTAGGGAGGAGTGATGGGTTGGTGGGAACTAACAACCACCAGGGTAGTAAAATCAGATCACTGGAACACAAAAAGACACTGTCATATGTGCTGCATTCTGTGCTATAAGACTGAGGATCCCCCATAGTTGAGTGCCATGTCTTAAAACAAAATGAACGTGCACACCTGTTGCCAATACATGAGTCATGTACATCATTGTCAGACCTAACATCCTGTCTCTCACTCAATCACCTGTTAAAGGGGCAAATGTTTTTAGTAAGTATTTACCCCCTTGTGGCTGCTGAACTGCCCTCACAAGCCAATACAACTCAGGGTAGACCACCTCTAAAATGCAGGCCATTAGAGGGGTCATGGTCCAACGTGCACCCCATCCTCGTTGGGAGGACTGTCCCAGCTGGGCCTCTGTGATCTTCCAAGCCCAGCGTCTCAGGTCCTCACACCTCTTCCGACAGTGGGTGCTCCGCCAGCTATGGACCCCCAGGGACCACACCTTCTGGGCAATGGCACAACAAATTTTTATCTTCTGATGGGCGTTGACCTGCATGGCTGCACAAGACAAGAATGTATATCACATCCACAAGTGCCACACAAGAACAGGCAGAGTTAACTACAAGACAGTCCAACAAGCCTATGAGAAACTGTCTTTGCCATCTTGTCCACCTGTGGCACATAGTAGACATTGGATAGGGGGACATTACTGCTAATACTCCCCATAAGGGTACCCATCACAACCACCACCTCAGCCCCCTCACTGACCAGGTACGAGAGCAGTTTGTTTTGTGTGACATTAACAATCTACACAATATTGATCAGAAACATGATATAACATATCACACAAACTGGTAGGTGACAGCTACACCAAATAGCAAACATTGCACAAATACATCCATAGACCCTGATGATCAGAAGCTGCATATGGTCCCCACAGGACAAAACCAGGCTACAGAAAGGCCCATATTGACAGGCCAACATACATGGGAGCCACATGTTGTGCCCACAAACATGCAAACTTCTACATGTGTGCACTTATGCACATACACATGCACTCACATGCTACTTCTGGAAGTGTAGGTCTTTGTGTCATTCCAAATAATTTGCACTGTACTTCCAAAACATGTGAGTACACAAAACCAATGTCTAAGAAAGATACACCTAGCCTTGCATTTCACATGTCCCACATCATGTCCAATACACTGGATCAAATGTCATGGGACATAATTTCACAACACCCTGTTTGCAGAAGTTCAATGCCCAATAAACTAGGAGCAGGCACAGTACACATCAGAGCTGGATTAGGGAGCCAAAAGGGCAATGTGATCATGGGACCTATCAAGGACATGTAACACACATGGTCAGAGTTGTCATGAGCACATCTTTCACAGCTCTCGACCATGCTCCCTATACCATACCAATGATAAACACTGGGCAAAGGCTGACGTTGATGAACCTCAGCAGTGAGGCATGATTTTTAAACATCACAGGCTGTACATGGAAACAGAGTGTGGTTACAGGCTCACACTTGCAGTGCAGGAGCTATACAATGGCAGTCCAGATGGCAACATTTATAGAAAGTGGCAATTGAAAGGCAACTTTCTCTGCAGGCAGAGCACATATATCAACACAAACTACCATGTCCCAAAAGGTTAGATGTATCAGAATACTGCATATATCCCATAGCCAAATGGCAAGGGCTGTCATTGTGCAGAGCTTAGGGCCCTTAGAGTGTCACTAGTTGGTTTCAATACAACACTTCAACAATGTCAGATGTGGCCACAGATATATGTGAAGATACACTGAGGGCACAAGTATGGTGAGAAACCGGAAAACAACATGCATCAACACCTCCTGCTGTCATGTTATCACATATGTCCACACATCAAGCACATCTGATGATGGGATTTTCTTGGTGATGTCTTGCATTACCCCACAGCCAACCATGTGCAACAGTCACAAGGTGGGTCAGAGAACACTCAATGTACACTCTCCACAATGTCTCAGGACTCCATACTTGTCACGTCACATTGGTACATGCCCAGGAACTCAATAATTTAAGCACACAGATAGTACCTACAGGGCTTCTGACATGTTGCCCATAAGCCTAGGCTAACCAAATCAAAGCTTAGTTGAGGTACAGAGACATACATGAACATGGCACTCTTACCTGCTCCTCTGGTGCACCATGAAGCAGTCCGTACAAGGGTACGACCTCATCCACCAGCTTATTCAGCTATTCTGGTGAGAAGGCAGGGAACCTATCACCTGTAGGACGTGGCATGATTGCTCCCCGAGGCAGTACACAGCAGCTCAGGATATTGAGGTTTTGTTGGCAGCAGTGTCAGGAGTCTAATGAGAGATTCATCAGGAGATGGCTGTCAAGTCCGCCATGTACACAACTGTCTTCAGTGCTGGCATTGTCCGAAAATGTATATTTGTCGATATTGAAGGAACATGTTGTCATTTGTCCTGCTATGTTTCAGAAATCTTTGGTAGCACAGTCACTGCTCTCTCTGCCATGGGCAAAAATGTACTTTGGGCTTTTATTCACAGGCATTGCTTGATGTCACTTTCACATAGTCTTGCTGATGCATCCATTTATATATGCATACCTTCACTGAGGCAAGGGGGTGATATGTAGATAATGTGCCACTTTCACCATTGGTATGTGCTGTGTGTCATGTTTTCACTGTATTAAATGGCATGTCACATTTTTTATGTGAGATACGTAGTGTCACTTACAAGGGACACAATGAGTGATAGACATAACTTCTTATTTTCTCTCACATAGTTACACTGGAATAAGAAGGGTTAGACAACCTCCTGTGTATTGCCCTGTAGCAGACTTGCAGTCTATGGAGAATAGACATGTTATTCAGATCTACCGCCTGGATAGGTAGACAATCAAGGATCAGATCAAGTCAGATAGAGCCAGATCTGATGTCTGCCATTTGTCATCCAGACAGCATACCCCCATTGTAAAAGTCATGTCAGTGCTGCATTTCCTGGCCACAGAGGCACTAACTGTAGGGGTGTCCCAGCCTCAGGTAAGTCTGATTCTGAAGGCTGTACTGTCTGCATTGTTGAAACACCTGGACAGCTACATTCAATTTCCACAACGCAAGGATTTTGCCCATGTGAAGGCAGAGTTCTATGGTTTGTCACACACCCCACATGTAGTGGGAGCCATTGATAGTAAATAAATAGCCTTGGTTTCCCCATTTGCTGATGAACAAGTCTATCGGAACAGGAAGAACCTTCACTCTATAAATGTCTAAGTAGTCTGTTTGGCATACCTCTACATTTATGTGCATGGTACCCAGATTCATTCCATGAGGTCTTCATCATGTGGAACAGCACTTTCCCACAGCTGATTACATAACAGTATCCAGAGAGGGCCTAACTGGTTGGTATGTTGCATTTGTCATGTGTGTTTGTATGCTATGCCTGCTGCCAAATGTGATGATGCCCTGGACTCATGTTTGCACACATGCCACAATTCCTTAAAGGGAACTCTGCCTACTCAAACCATCCCTGGTTGTTGACACTAGTGAGGAACCCAATCAGGCCAGGGAAGGTCTGCTTCAACGAGGCCCATGGAGGGACACGGTGTGTCATGGAGTGGGCTTTTGGGTTCCTGAAGACAAGATTCCACACCACTTCCGGGGTTGCGGCCTCAGGATAGGTCTCGATGCAGGGGCTACATCGGGCAAATGGCCACGGTAGTCCCTCGGCTCGTATTTTCCCAAGGAGCCCATTCCCTAATATAGGAGGGTCCATACCTATTTAGGTTTTTCGCGTAGCTCTTTATGTAAGTTATATTCTTTTCACATACCTTAAACTCCCTTGAGTTCATTAGTGTTGATTAGGAGTTTCTTGTTTTTAGGTCCTGAAGAAACGCCATCTGATCCGCATGTACAATATAGGCGTGAACATGTCGACCATTATTTAGGGTTGAGGGGTTCATTTTCCTTTTCCCACTTCTTTTCTGGTAGAGTGGAGGAGCATTATTCTCTTTATCACTCCCTTTGTTTTTACCCCTGACCTAGACCCCCGCGTAGAATAAATATACTGATGGTAGGGTCTAGAGCCAATTTTAACTCACCCTCTTTAGCTTTCCACTTCTCCTCGTAGGTCTGAATCTACCCCTACGCTCAACCACAGCACACATTTAAAAAGATCTCTGGAAAAGAACCTCCTTGAGGGGCCCGTCGGACATTGCAGCACCAGCCCGACGAGGAACAGGCCCTATGATAAAGCATGACATCCATTGGGTGTGTGAGGGCCTGGATTCTACTTTTAAGAGTGCCCTTTCGACCTGTGATTTCCCTGCGGAGCAGTGGAGCTTATTTATTCAAGATTCTCCAGCATCCATAAGTCTGGTGGAGCCCTCCTCTACTTACCCACTAAAGTTTGCTAGATCATTGTGGCTTGCTGCAGGCTCTACAACCTTGCCCTAAGGCAATAGATCCCTCACATCCAGGATGAGGGGAAGCTAGCAGTTCCAATGAATGAGAATGCAAAAATGCCAAATGAGGATGACAGTGATGAGGATTGTAGGAAAGTAGCCTCTTTCTAGCATGATTACCCTCACTTTTGGCCTGTTTGTGAGTGTGTGTCAGTGTGTTTTTACTGTGTCGCTGGGATCCTGCTAGCCAGGACCCAAGTGCTCATAGTTTGTGACCTAATATGTATACCTGTGTAGTGCCTAACTGTGTCACTGAGGCTCTGCTAATCAGAACCTCAGTGCCTATGTTCTCTCTACTTTTAAACTAACTGGGGACTCTTCTTTTGCACCCTCTTCTGGGTTGGCAGGGGCTCCTGTCCTTCCTGGAACTTCTTTAGACTTCCGGACTTGGTCCCCTTCCTTTGCAGGTCTTCAGGTCCAATAATACAGCAGTTGTTCTTTGCAGACTTGGTTGGCTGCTGCAAAATCCCAAAACGAGGTGTAGTGTGTCCTAAGGAAACTTGCAGTACTTTACTCCTGCTTTACTGGGCTTTGGGGTGGGGTAATTTACTTACCTTTACTGTATTCTTACTCTTCCAGCTATTCTACACACACTACACTTGTCTAGGCAGGAATTTGTGATTCACATTCTACTTTTTTAGTATATGGTTTGTGTTACCACTAGACCTATTTTCTCCCATTGCATTCCAGAGGATTCCCTACTGTTTGCATTGTTCTATGACTATTTACTTGTCTAATTGTGGTGTCTAGTTTATATATTGTGTATAATACTTACATCCAGAAAGAGTATTGTCTCTAATATATTTTTGGTTCTGTGTCACCTAAATAAATACCTTTATTTGTGGTAACACTGAGTATTGTCTTACTTGTGCATAAGTACTGTGTAACTATAAGTGGTATTGCATGAACTTTGCATGCCTCCGAATTCAGCCTCAGCTGCTCTGCTATAGCTTCCTCTATCAGCCTAAGCTGCTAGAACACTAATACATTCACTAATAAGGTATAACTGGACCTTGTATAAGGTGTAAGTACCCAATGTACCCACTACAAACCAGGCCACCCTCCTACAAGGATGAAGGTAGAGACCTGCGAGCAGATCTCATCAATCAGTACTTCACCTGAGAGTAACTATGTGATGGTCTGTAATTTCACTGATTCTGTGGGGGTAGTGTGGGGGTCAGGAGTGTTTGAGAAGGGTCTCTCTGTGTCCATCTGAAAGGCCATTAGATGCTTTGCAGTATATAGCTCAGGTTTTCAGGCATAGACTTGGAGTTGTGACTCTCATGAGGATCTCCTTTGTTTGGAGCAGTCAAAATAAACAATCTGGGAGACTACAATATTTGCAACAGTTTTTTGGAATGGAATGATATAGGTACTGCGTTACATATTTTTGGGGTGTGTGAGTCCCATGTTGATGCTGTCAGAACAGTAGGAAAACAGAGATCTGTTCTACACAATAGATCTGTTTGCATGGTATGTGGGTTCAATGGTGTCATGTGTGTGATCATGTGTCTTTGACACAAATCATCCTGTGCAATCCATTCACTCAACCTTCATATTGTATTGACAATGACCCTATATGTATATGACATGTATGCAGCTGTCATTGAGTTTCCTCATTGCAGGCTACTGTGCATGTGTCAACACTGACATAGGTGAGTAGCATGCCAACAGATGGCTGCCCATAGTAAGTGGAAGGTTCTCTGACATGGGACTGTTGTACTGTTTTCTGTCTGTATTAGCCAGTGGCGCCACACTGGGACATTGTTCCCTGCTCAGGGTGGTGTTGATGTCTCTCAGCACTTCTGTTATGACAGCCAACTGCACATTTTGGGCCTCCCACTGTTGCATGACTTCCTGGTCGTTGTCTCTCTGCAGATGCTTGATCTCCCCCATTATGGAAAGTATCAGGCCCATCACGCCTTGGGATTGTTGGTAGGCTCCTAAGACTTGGGAGATGGTGTCTTAGCCAGAATTATCCCTAGCAGCCTCATGCCACTAGCCCACCCCATCCCTCCCATGCACCCACCACCATGTGCCTGTGTCCTTGGCACAGCTTGCCCACTGGTGCCGTGCCCATCATTGTCAGGGATTTTGAGTTGTGACTTCGGTACCAGGACAGGGGGAGCATGATAGCTGTCACTGTCCTTGGGACACAAGTTTGGGTGCGACTGGTTGCCTGGGATGTAGATGTCACAGGGCTGGGAAGAGTCAAAGTGGGAATGGTGAGGCTGACAGTTGTCGTTTGACCAGGTTGTCCAGATGGGCCAGAGCCTTCCTCAATGTCCACACATCCAGGGGTGCTCTCCTCAATGAGGGCTTCCTCCGGGGGGGAAAGTGGCTGTCTCAGGAGTGCTTTCCATGGTCCCAGTGACAGGGAGACCTATTAAAGATATAAAACAGACAGTCACAGGTTGTTATGTGACATGTCGCTCCAAATTCGACAGGTAGCTATGTTCTGGGCCATGTACAGATTGTCTTTGCTTGATCCCCTTATATGACATTGTCACCTGCATTCAATTATGAAGACCTGACATTTGAGGTACAGACTATTCCTTTTTAAGTCACCTCGATACAGGATATCAGAGTATCTGGGGCCTTGGATGACTGTTCATTGACTCATATCTTTGCAGCAGTGTAGCATTATATGTTTCATGGTGCCTCCCAGTAAGCAATACTTCATTGTTGAGTTAACAGACAGCTGCACAATGTCATATGCATACTCACCTGGCCATCAGATTTGGAGTAAACATTCTACCTGGTCATCTGTGATGGGTCACACCAAGTACAGCATACTACATATATATATAAGATTCTCACCGGTGAGTAGAGTCCAATAGGTAATGGGAGATAGGAAGTACAAATTAGCAGAGGACACAGGTGTAGCTGTGTATAAGGGGGATGTCAGTGGCAGCTGTCCTTGGCATTCCTGTCAATAGCTCTCCTACGGCAATGGATGATACTATTGTTATTCCCCTAGGTGAGTACAGTTCTATAGGTGATGGGAGGTAGAAGAGACAACTTAGTAGAGGACACAGTTGTAGCTATTTATTAGTGTTATTGCACTAGCATATGTCCATAGCATTGCTGTCATTCCCACAGACTATACAATTGTGGAGCATTCAGGTGAGTATTCTCCATTGTTCAGTATACAAGCAAGGTTATTTTCAACATGGTACACTGTTCTGGTTTTCTTAAGGGTAGAACACTGCCAGTTGTAAGTTGTAGGGCTGTCAGTCCCTGTACTACCCATGCCATACACAGATACTGTGTCCCCAGGTGAGTTAACTTCACAGGTGAGATGCAAGACAGGGGTATTCAGACAGATGGACACAGGGGTGGTGAGTGGGTTGACTTTTAAGGTGGCAAAAGGTAATCATTGAGCATGCATGACAATACATTTTAGTGGCTGTGTTTGTGTAGTGATTTACCTTACTCAGCTCCCCCAGGTATTCCTGCCAAGCCCTTGGGATGCAGAATGGTCAAGACCTTCTCCTCCCATGGTGTGAACTGTGGGGGGGACGTGGTGGACCACCACAATTCTTGAGTACTGTCAGCTGGTGCCTGGCTGACATAGAACGCACCTTCCACCTGAGGTCATTCCACCTCTTCCTGATGTCTTCCCTTGTGCACGAGTAGCTGTCTACAGAATTCATCCTATCGACTATTCTTTGACACATTTCCATTTTCGTCGCACTTGTGCTCTGCTTCACTTGGGCTCCAAATAAGTGTGGCTCTACTCTGATAATTTCATCCACCATGACTTATAACTCGTCATCCGTGAAATGAGGATGTTTTTGTGGTGACATTTTGGTGATTGACATCACTGTAAAAGGATGATGGGATGTAGGTGCTGTGTGGTGAGGGGATGATGGTTAGTAAATGATGTATAGATGTGCAATTGTGTGTGGTGGGTCTGTTGTATAGGTGTGGGATAGTTGCAATGTGAAAGTTGGAGGGGGTAAAATCTATGGTACTGTCTCTGATTTTGGGCTTTGTCTTTTATGTGTGGCATTGTCGATGCAAAGGATTGTGGTGTTTGAAGGGGTGTGTTTTATAGTAGAAAACCTCCATTGTGATTTGTGAGTCGTAATAGTTTTGGTGGTTGATTGACTGGCTGGTGGAGCTGGTGGTTGGACCGCATATTTCACGCCCTCCTGAGTCCGGGCGGTGTTGTTTTTTTGCCTGTGTTTTGGTGGTCATTGCTGTTCAGCTCGTAATATGGGGGTCTGTGAGGCTGCCAACATGGTGGTCTCTTGGCAACTGCCACAATGGTGGGTGGTGTTCAAACCATCAAACTTGGAAGGAGCCCCTTTATCGTTTGTATGTTTTTTAGCCTAGTTTTTAATTAGATTTTAGTTTGGTTTTAGCTCAGAGCATTTAGCTCTCACTCATGCACCCTTTCTAGTGTGTTAGCATACTTGTTCCAGCAATGGGGAGGGTGTGGTGAATTTAATTTAGGCCCAGATTTAACAAGCACAGTGCCACATTAGCATAACTTTTCTATGCTAACGTAGCGTAAGGCTTCAAAAATCACCGCACCATATTTACAAAGTGGTGCAATTGGGGGATGGCAAAAATGGCACAGTCAAATCAAAGGGATTCCATTGCAGCATATTTCTACAGCTACTTTTATCCACTGCTCAGAGCAGTCGTTCAAAGGGGGGACACCATTGGTTACAATGGGTCCCTACATACTGTTCAGGGTTAGCGCCAACATTTTGGTGCTAACCCTGAACAGTACATCAAGGCATCAAAAATATTGATTCTATTTTCCCCTACCCTGCGCCATTGGTACCCTGTATTTTAAATACAGCACACACATGGTAGTGGTAGGGGCACCAAGGGGCACAAGCAAAGTGGGGCTGCACTGGGTGCAGCACCATTGTTCTCAAATCTGCCCCTTAGTTTTTATTGGGACTCAGGAGATTAGCTTAGCCCTTTGGCTTGCAGGCCTATGCCCTATTCACCTAGTGACTTTCAACCTACTTAACCTGCTCTGTATTGGTCCATTTATTTTATTACTTCTTTTAAGATGACTGCCATTGGATATATTTTATAAAGAAAATTGCATTGTCAATGCCACTCTGAGAAGGCCTCACTATCAGCGTCGTGATCAGTGGTGTATGTAGGTAATAACATCATGTCCCTTTCTGTGATAGGAACATAATTTACAGTTGTTGACGATTGTTTATATAATTGCTGCCACAAGTCTGCCTCCTTATCAGTTGTTTGGGAACATGTCTGCGTCAGGGGTCCTACATGATATGTATAAATGCATCTCACACGGACAAGGTCATTAGAGGGATTCCTTCCGGAAGACATCTACACTGTACGTCACCTTACTAAAGAACTCAGTCTTTGTGTCACCACGGAGTCTGACATGGAGATCTCATTCCATGGTAATGATGGTTGGGAGGCACTTCTCATGGATATGGTACTGGCAGATTTGGTTTACCATACCTAGCTCTCATTAGGTTAGAAATTAGGTTCTCTTTGCTAGGAATTTTACATTTCATGTTTATTATAAGATGGTGGGGGGGTTTGTATTCACAACTCTCATCTTCAGAATTATGCTTACTGTACTGTTCATTATCCTAATCATTGAAGCTCATGCATTTTAATATATTGAAAACTCTACTGCGACTGAGACTTATTACCAACGTGAGAAAATAATAATTTACATTCCACCACAACTCCCCTGAGATGTAGCAATCTAAAGTCAATGCGTAAGGCTGCCAGAAATCACCTTTTACTGTTTGGGTTTTTGGTGAGGTACTTCTTGTGAGCCGGGAGGGCTGGGCCAACAGTTGCGACTTGTTGTAGGATTGGCTCAGTTGAGTACAAACAAACGTGCTGTCTTGCCTAAAGCAGCAGTCTCGCCTAGGAGCGAGAGTCCAACTCTGATAAAATTATCAGTAATTGCTGATGTTTGCGTGCAAGACTATGGAAAAAGCACCCTTGTTGCATGCACAAAATGGCTGCCAGCTACGTGGTCAAACAACAGCAAGGAGTCATGGCAAACAAAGACCACATGGAAGCCTATGGCAAACGGGCACTAGCTAGATGCAGAAAATGGCCGCCAGTCACATGGTCAAACAACAATAGCAAGGAGCAAGGAGAAATGGGGAACAAAGAAGAAACCATGCAAGCCTATGGCAAAGATACACTGTCTGGATGCACAAAATGGCTGCCAGCCACGTGGTTAAACAACAAGAAGGAGCAAGGAGGCATGGCAACCAATGAACAATGAACAGTCCTATGGCAAAGGGACACTGGCTGAATGGACAAAATGGCCACCAGACACATGGCCAAACAATAACAACAACAAGGAACAAGGAGGCATGGGGAGCAAAGAAAAACACATGCAAGCCTATAGCAAAGACACACTGGCTGGATGCACAAAATGGCTGCAAGTGCCAGCCACATGGTAAAACAACAACAAGGAGCAAGAAGGCACGGCAGACAAAGAACACATGCAAGCCTATGGCAAAGGGACACTGGCTGGATGGACAAAATGGCCACCATCTGCATTGTCACATAACAACAACAAGGAGAAAGTAGGGCATGGGGAACATAGAATAACTCATGCAAACTTATGGTAAAGGCTTATGTACACTGGCTGGATACACAAAATGGCTGCAAGTGCCAGCCACATGCTAAAACAACAGCAAGGAGGCATGGCAAACAGTGAACACATGCAAGCCTAGGAAAAGGGACACTGGTTGGATTCAGAAAATGGCCACCAGCTACATGGTCAAACATCAGCAAAAAGCAAGGAGGAATGGGGAACAAAGAATAATTGATGCAAGCCTATGGTAAAGGCACACTGGCTGGTCGAACAAAATGGATGGCAAGAACATGGTAAAACAACAACAAGGAGCAAGGAGGCATAACAAACAAAGAACACATGCAAGCTTATGGCAAAGGGACACTGGCTGGATGCATAAAATGGCCGCCAGTTACATCATCAAACAACAACTGCGAACAAGGAGGCATGGACAACAAGGAACACATCCAAGACTATGGACAGAGACTACACAAAAAGGCCACTGGTCACACAGCATGGAGAATGAAGACAAATGGTGGTTGATGACAAACACACGCACCCATACACACACACACATTGGCCATAAGAAGGCATGGTGGTAATACTGAGAAAACACTAACACTAACATTAATTTAGCAATGTAAAACACAAAAATTACCTGAGCTATAAAAAATTCAAAACAACAGTAAGCATCCCCCATGCCACAAAATATTACCCCACAACATATACACTTTTTGCAAAAAATAATGAAATGTAAACAATATCCAATTTTTTTTATTTAATCCAAAGGCACCCCTACCCTAAATGAAGTTTTAAAAACAGATACCACTGAAACATTTAATGTATGCACTGATGACTTCTAGTACAATGCCTACTGTCTAGATGGCCCTTTGGAAAACTAGGCCACATAGTAAAATAATACTGCAAATGTGATAATCATGCAGAAAAGGTACAGAGCTGTACAACAACTTTACTTTGCCAAAGATGAAAAATCAATGAACTACTAAATAAATAATAACTAAACTCATACTTGAACTCCAGGGCACCCCCCACTATACATATTTAAAAACAAATTAAAGTACAAAGAAATACTGGTGCATGCCCAAGCAAATAAATAACATCCTAATTCATTGGTTTTGGAACTTACTTGTGTGATTATCCCAAAGCAAAGCCCTTAAATCAGAAGGTATATCCAGGAAGCAAAGAAAGTGATCCTTCTACCCCAAAATTCAAGTGAAAAGTGGCCAGGAGATGGACAATGCACTCAGAGGAGCCTGTTGGGCAGGAAGAGTAAGTTCCTGGATATACCTTCCTTAAATCCGAAGGTATATCCAGGAAGCAAAGATAGTGATCCTTCTACCTCAAAATCCAAGTGAAAAGTGGCCAGGAGATGGACAATGCACTCAGAGGACCCTGCCGAGCAGGAACAGCAAGTTAGAGTCTCTGAGGCACTTCCTTCCTTTTTGAAAAAATAGACAAATGATTCTCACACTAAAAAAACTACGTAAAAGGTCCATTGGAGAAGAAAATCCACTTAAAAACCTATTTTTTACAAGATTTAGAAGCATCTTGATTTGAAAATCTACTGTAGCTGCATTCATACTCGCAAGCAGGACTGTTTTGGTCACCGTTGTGGCTAGAAGCAACAAGGGTAGCACAGCTGGAAGTAGCGCAAGTGAATGCAAAGTTGTGCATACTTGCTAGCAGGCTGAGATTATGTTGGCACTCACAAAAGAGAGTACCAAAACCAAATCTCAAATTCGAGAATGAACTACCCTCTGGATTGCAGAATTCAGGAACTCTGCACTGCTCCACATAGCAGGGAAGTGCGGAATTCCACAAACTCTGCTGGCAGAGTGGAGTTCTATATCCGGACCTAATTGTGATTCTTTGCTGGAACAGTAAATCTGGCAAAAAAGGTCCGACTTGGAACCTTCCATTTTGGGCAGATAGCTGCCACAAACACTAGCAATCCCACCCCTCCCCCAAAGAAAGGGAGGAAGTCCAGCAAATCATTCTTGCCTTCTTCCTATTGTATAAGCATGCTGTTGGGTGTGCCGGTCGTAGGGTACCTCCTGCCTAAAAATGTCTGAGATAGTAGCCTGGATTTTTTTCGTTACTCTGACGCAGGTGACTTTAGAGAAGTAGGTAGTGGACTAAATGCAATGTGCGTCATGGGACAGTCACTGTAGGCTTTGGTGTCTCCATTTGACTTTGAGTCTTCTTGTACCATGGTGAGGTTGCTGAGGTGGGTGATTCTGGCACACTGCTGGGGACTGGGCTGCTTTGCCTGAGGATGTCACCCATTTCTTCCTTAGCACCTCCCACTGTGATTGGACTCGCAGCTGATGTTTTCCAGCTGTCTGCACCCTCACCACCATGATCACATTCAGAATTTTTTAAGGTGCACCTCCGAGCAGGCTGCATGATGTTTTTTTCATATGGGTTGTTTGGCATCCAGTACCAAAATGTGAACTAGGCTTACCTCGACAAGCACACATTTGGCAAATTGAGCATATTGCAATACTCTCCACTTGTTTGTTAAGCGTAAAGAACTCCTAAACTTGGGGAGGAGTACTTTCTTAGTGGGCAAATGCCTGGATGTGTCATTGATTACCTCTCTGAGGTGCATACTTCTACTGAGATGGGGTTTGGTAGAGGTCTCAGCTGGGACTTTACACTTATGGAAGCTGGTGTGCTACCTGTGCCATATCACTTGGAGCAGGTTGAATAGTAATTTCGGACTCCTCTGTGCCAGCTCCCACAATGACTGGATCATCATTTCATCCTCCTCATCATCCCCTTCCATAATTTTAAGGCTTTCTTTTCCATTGTCTCTCCTGGCATCTCCCGGACACTGCCAGGGTCCACTCCATGTCCCTATCATCATCATCAGAAGTGGTGTTTGGGAAGATGGTCAAGTAGTAACCTTCTTTTTCTTTACTAGAGATCTGGGAGCCAATGATTCTAAAAGAGGAGGCTATTGCTCTGTAGGAAGCTCAGCTTCCTGTTCTGCTCCAACTTCAGGAAGATCTACTATTGCCGGCTGAGGCTGCTGTTCATTTTGCTCTGTGTGCTGAAGCAATTAGGTACTACTTTGCAAAAGGGACAAATCCAATTCATATTCACGGCTAGTCAGTGTTGCCATGAATGCAGATGCCTTACCAACAGACATCGTCATGGGCTTAGGTTGGGTTGGTGCTGTAGATGCAGGACTGATGCTCCCACGTTCCTCCCCAGAGGCTGGTGTGGCAGGCACAAGCCTGCCAAAAAAGGTTGTGGTCAGCAGGCCCCTGGTGGAAAGCTGCTTCTTCTCACTGACCACTTTCTTTTGAGCAGCTTTCTTTGGGGCCATCTTAAAGCTCTGTGGCTCTATGTTGCACAAACAAAAGAGATTCAAGGACTGAAGTCATTGTACAAGCCTCCTGTTTGGTAGTACTCCGGGTGTTGTTTCTTCTTCTCTTCTGTACCTAAACACAAAAAAAAACATGTAGTTAGTGAAACATGGGATTGTTGCAGGTTGAATTAGTACAGACAAAGGAAATAATAGTGTGGTTGGTTACCTAGGCCAGGATTTTGCAAAGTCGGTCCTGGGGAGCCGGGTCCATGCCAGGTTTTCAGCATATCCAAATTTAGAAAAATTTAGATTTCTGAAACATCTTTTTTCTAAATGTGGATATGCTAAGAACCTGGCATGGACCCAGCTCTCCAGGACCCACTTTGCAGAACCCTGACCTAGGCAATAAATAACAATTTGTCCAAGCATTGTCATGTCAAACCACACGCTCATTCAATTCAATTTAATTTCAAATCAGGCAACACAACATTCAGATGTAGCTATTTGCTTTATGTCCATCTATTCAAAAGGAGGCACCTGTGTTATTCAGAGAGGAGCATTGGTAAATGGAACAATCCTTAAAAAACCTATGGCAGGAAAGTTGCTCCAGGGTGAAATTAAATAATCGCTAAAAGAATGAATGATGCTGATGTGTCTGGTGTGCACTGCAGCCAGGATTTCCAGCAGGAAATTAAATTATACCTAAGAAAACTGACTGCTGGAGCGCAACTGTGCACCTGTGGTAGATGGATGGACGGGTGCATGGATCATGGCAAAATGCAAAAACAAACAAAAATACTTTTAAAAAAAAGAAAAATTATAATAAAAATGTTAACCATTAAGAAACAAAAAAAAAACTTTAAGCACAAAAATCAAATAAAAAATGTAATAAAAAAGATTAATAGTTAATGGTGTTTGTATCAGAAGACAAGAAGAAACCTATATTGAAGAAAGTAGGTGCAAAATAATACATGCAAAAAAGCATGTACTATAACCACTGTTCATCAAAATCATATACTTAATATACCACAATCAATCAATCAATCAATATTTGTAAAGCGTGACTACTCACCCGTGAGGGTCTCAAGGCGCTGGGGGAAGGGGAGGGGCCTCATCTGAAAAGCCACGTCTTGAGGTTTTTCCTGAGGATGGTGAGCAACGGGCTTTGTCTGTGGTACAGGGGAAGTTATTCCAGCTCCAACATGGGTGAAAGATTGTCCTCCAGATGTGGTTTTGTGGATGCAAGGGATGGTGGCCACGGTCATCAGGATGGAGTGCAGAGATCTGGTGGGGGTGTGGAAGGAGACATGGTGGTGCAGGTAGGCTGGCCCTGCATTGTGTACGGCAATGTATGTGTGGGTGAGAAGCTTGAAGGTGGTTCACTTCTCAACCGGTAGCCAATGGATTGTCCTCAGGTGTTAGAAGATGTGTTTTTGGCCATGGAGGCCCAGAATGAGTCTGGCGGTGGTGTTCTGGAGGAGTTGAAGTTTTTTGATGCTCCCAGTTGAGGTGCTGGCCAGGGACCTATAGTATAATGATCCTCAAGCATATTATTAAACTGGTATCATATCCACCCACGCAAACCTATGGCAAAGGCACACTGGCTAGATACACAGAATGGCTGCCAGCCACAAGGTCAAACAACAACAGCGAGCAAGAGGGAACGGGGAACAAAGAACACATGCAACATTTGACTAAGGCATGCTGGAAGGATACAAAAAATGCCCATCAGCCACTTGGTCAAAAAGCAACAGTGGGCAAGGAAGCATGGGGAATAAAATAACACATGGAAGTCCATGGTAAAACACACTAGCTGGATGCACAAAATGGCTGCCAGCCACATGGTCAAAGAACAACAGCAAGTAAAGAAACAAGGACAACAAATGACACATTCAGGCCTATGGACCCAGACTACACAAAATGACCCCTAGCAACATGGCATAGAGAACAAAGACAAATGGTGGCCGATGACAAACACACACACACTGGCCAGAGAAAGGGGACATGATGGTAACACTGAAGAAAACACTACTGTTATTTCAGCAATAAGAAACACAAAAATGGACTACTGAGCTATAAAACGTTTACAATAACACACATCCTCGTATGGCATCAAATTTTACCCCAAATGCACACTTTTTACAGAAACAAAACATGAAATACAAACAATAGCCTACATTTGTAATAAAATCCAATGGCATCCCTGTCCTAACTAATGTTTTAACAACATATACCTCAGAAATATTACTCTCATATTCTGATGAATAGTACTGGCCCAACTGACTGGATGGCCCATTGGAAGACTGGGCCACATAGTAAAGTAAATGAATAATGCAAATGTAGCAAACATGAGAAAAGATGCTAAACTGTGCACATTTTTCCTTCACACAAGATGAAAAATGAAATGCAAAAAAAAATAACTAGGCCCCCTTTTAACTCCAGGCCACCCACCACAATGAAATTTAAAAATCAAATAGAAGAACATAAGAAATACTGGTGCATGCCCTGCCAAACAAACAACACCTTTATACAGTAGTTTTTTTTTAACTTTCTTGTGTGATATCACAAAAACAAAGTCCTTAAATCCAAAGGTATATATCCAGCAGATGACGAGAGTATCCTTCCACCTCAAAATCCAAGTGAAAAGTACCCAGGAGATTGACAAAGCCCTGGGAGGAGCCTGATGGACAGGAACAGGAAGTTGGAGTCTTTGGGGCACTTCCTTCCTATTGGAAAAGAAAGGTAAAAAGGCTTTGTACACTAAAGTACAACTTGAACAGTCCACTGGCGAAGAAAATCCACTCAAAAAACTATTTTTTAATTGATTTAGCTGCTTCTCGAGTAGAGAATCAACAGATGGACCAATTGCTATCCTCTTCATCCTGCTATAAGGTTTTTTTTTAACCTTTTCACTGCCATGGATTCAATGCACTCCCATGGATTTTATGAGCAGTAAATGGGTTGACTTTTTCTTAGGAAATATTAATAAAAAATTTCTCAGTTGATCTATAGAGAATGTTTATTAAAAACATCTCTGCCAAAATGCTCCCATCAGGGAAGCTCATCCAGACAATGACTTACTTTGTATAGTACTTTGGATGAGGAGTAGGTCTGGTGATCATTCACACCGCCTTGGTGTGTGGCTAGTTGCCATACATTTTTAGGTTAAAGTAGTCTACCTTGGTCAAATTGCCATTTAGCTTTGACTAGTAATTGAGGTTCCCATGGTTTGTTGTATTGTTATGCTTGTCAACATTAAAATACAGTCACATGAAAGGAACAGGTCAATCAATAATTAATACTTATAATAGTAGGAGTAAGTGAGAAGGTGCTCTTCAAAACAATGCACATCTGACATTTCTCCTACTTGAGACATATCCCAGTTAGTCTAAAGGAACATTTCAGATAGCCATTGTAAGAAATTATGTTAATAATTTGGGATGGTGCACGTATTTAGGTTAGTACACAGCTGTAGGAGACCCCCATTAGCTGTGACACAAGATGCAGGAATTTCCCGAGAAATGTACATGTTAATTTCAAGCAGTAGCAAACAACATCAAAGACAAGAAAACAACACAATACCAACACAATACCAATACCACAACACCAATACCAAACCAACAAAGAAAATATCACAATAAATGTAGTAAACCCAAAGACACCAATACAAGGTGATATGAATCTTAAAAGATGTAAGGCAACAAGCACCTATAAAACTGAAAGCACCAATTGCAAGTCGCATAGACCTAGGTGCAATTTCAGGCTGACTTATGGAGTGATGGTCGAATAAGCCAAGCAGTTAACATAGGTCAAAGTTTACCTTGGGAATTAGAAGATCTGGGGTCATTTTCCTTTTCAAAGTCCACCTCACGAGTGGGGCAAAATAGTAGGTTTAGGCTGACAATATTTCCTCAAAGTCAGACATAGCATGGTTTTACTTGCGGGATCCTTCAGACTCGGTGGAAAAAGTACTGAGCAGGATATAGCAGGATTTCATTGCCACTGAGATCCTTTCACTGCTGGGATCCATTTACAGTTTCACACAGGTCCAAAGTTTTAACTTTGGACTTACTGCCTTATTTAGGAATTGGTGGCACATTAAAAAAAATTCCAGGCCAAGTTGCCTAAAAGTATCTATTTATACCTAGAATTTGTAATGGAAAATGTAGCTTTACCTACACAGTGAAAACACCGTTTCTTCAATACTCACTGTAAGAATATACTTTTATTGATCTCTAACGTCACACTGTTCATATACTAAGCATTCATCCCTGTGCGCTTATGCGGCACCCATGAGGGTTATTAGCTAATCCTTAAAAGCAAACCACTTTTCCTTGCCGTGTGACAGAGTAGTGCCTTCAAACTGCAATCCTTTATGGCAATTTCTAAAAGTATACTCTTTTGTTATATATGTGGGTCATGTCAAAACACAACAACCTGTGTGAAACATATAACTTCAATGTCACTTGTGCAATTTCTTCCACTGGAAGGCATCCATACAATGCAGAGTCGTACTGCCAATTTAAAAGAGGGTCCGACAACGGTTGAAAAATCAGGAGAAGCCACTTTGAAAAAGTTTCTTTGCCACAGACAACATGTTATTCTTCAATTACACTGTAATAGCAAGTGCTGGACTGTGTTCAAACTTCAATTGCTTATTAAATGAATGAATAAATAAATAAAACACTGAACATAATGGCCCAGTAAAAACTAGAAAGCAGTATCATCCAAAATATGAAATACTACATGCAAATTAACTATCATGCACAATGGTTGGACAACAAATTAAAACAACCCCTTTCATCAATAATAAGTACAATTATATCTAACTCGGCATGCGACTTTCTGCCTTTTTTAAGAGTTGTAAATAAGCAATGTGATTGCAAACGAAGTTAATGGTTTCAATCTAATGATTTCGGAAGGATGGACGGCTGAGACTGCCATGCCAGAAGTTGAATGAATAACATTCACGACATTGTATTTCAGCATTTAGCTCATTAAGTCATCCTGCTGCCTATAACAAAGTTGACAGCAGTCACAATATATGATTTAGACAATTATATTTAACTCTTCCAGCTGCAGATCTGGCGGCTGTGCAGCTACGGGATTACCTGCTTCTATGGAGGGGAAAATGTACAAGGAACAATCCAGAAGAATGTGATGAATTGAATATTTACTAGAGCAGCATACACAATTCATACAGACAAGGAGCTCGATTCGCTCCACATCTTGCTATGCAACAGGGAGGATCCCTAGTCTGCATTTTAAGGGTTAAATATTATACAGATACATCTACTTACTCATCAGATACTTGCTCTGAAAATGTAGGGAAGGAGCAAGAAAACCAATTCTCTGTCCTAGCCCATTCTACTAAGAACCAATAGATAACTTAGAACTTTGGAGTGAGCACTATGATTATCTTTATTGCCGGAGCTCAGACAATGAGAGTTTAGTGAATACCAATAAAGTTTAACATTTTACAACAAAAAGTAAATTGGAGGTTCCCAATATGATCGGGGCGGAATCGCTAGAGACAACCAGATCAGGTGGCCTCCATATCCTGAGCAAATATGCAACTAGCCTCCAAAAGGGCATGTTAATTTAAACCATTTCCAATAGGACGCCAATATGGTGGGCCCATTGGGATGTGCCAAATTATCTAGCGTGTGCTTTTCTTGCGTCTCTACGATTGTCATACCACTTGTACCCATGAACACCCTATATTTATTAATAGTAGGACCCATATATTTCTCTTCAAATTGTGATCGGAATCTACGGTTAGTTCCTGTATGTTGCATATAGGCAAGCCAAGTATTTAAACTGTGGGTCTTCCAAGCACGCTATTTTGTGAAGCGTGTGCCCAGGAAGTCAAAGACGGCCGGTCTATCATTGAGGACGCCAGTAATCCTGATCTTTTATAGAACGCAAGTTAACAAAGTGATCTTGGACAGATTTCAAGGCACTTCAGTCTGACATGCGAAATAAATAAATATGACAATGATTGCATTTGTTGAGGATATGTATCCATTAAGATTACCACTTCAAATCAGTAGGACAGGGTTGCAATGCATTTTGAGAGCAACATGCCTAGCTCCCGGCATGCACCATTCTTCCCAAAAGGATAAACAGGATGGATATCAGGACACAGTCCGTTTTACGTCCTTGTTTATGTCAAAGCATCAAGTCTGTTTTCCATTTGTCCCATATCCGACCTAACCTGTGTAGATCTGCCCAATGCACTGATGGGCAATTAAGCCCAGATCGATCACAGCCTTGAGCTGCTAGGCTCACACAAAGGAGGTTTCAGCGCTCTCTCAGAAGGCAAAAGTATGGTCGATAAACAGTCAATAGATCGTTCCAATCCTTAAGCACGTACATTTGGCAAAAATCGTATTAGGTTTCTGGGCTTGATCTAAAATTGTATCCTAATTCCAAATTCTTTTCAAATTTCATGTGCCCTACACATTTATAAGGACAATTATTTGTGGGCTTTTGCATGTACTGAACGTTTGTAAAATTGGATCAGAATACTTAAAAAAAATATTGCAGCACTTTCGTAACCTACTGGTATTAAGAGTGAATGTGTATTTCGTCATGATAGGAAGAGGGTGTACTTGTGGACAGAGTGACAACCTACAAGGAGGTATGGTTGAGAATGAGTGCAGACTTTCTAAGTGTGGTTGTAGAGAAGGACTTTAACTCTGGAACAAGTGTGGTTTGCAGGTGTACACTTGCAAGGACTTCAATGTGCTGATGATACTATCTTTTCGACCATACTGCAGTCGGCAAGCAAAGTCTTTTGAGCGCCATGTCCAATGAAAATAAGATCTCCAAAATGATGGTCTTTGGGCAAAAGAGAGAGAGAAAATGCAAATTCTATATCAGGACCGGAGGCGAGGATTATGCAGATCTTTCTTCACTTTTTATTAATTAGCAAGTTCAAAGTTAAACACAAAATGAACAGAAAAACTACAAGTTCCATGAAGCCGCCGCCATGGTAACCAGCATCCAATGAGGACCCTTCAATCACGTCCATATAAATATTCCCAGGTGCGTCAACCGTCCTCTTTCTTCACTGCTACGAAGTCAGATAAGTGCCGTTTTTCTGCCTCCGAGTAGAGTTTGTTTGAAGTTTAATGTTTGTTTGCTGGCGCGTTAGCCTTTTTGCTTTCAGGGCTTCGCGCGTTATTTTTTCCTTCGTTTATGGTTGTTGTAGCAACGTTGCTACGCGAACCTCTGCTTTCAGAAGCGTTCCGCTCGGACGTTTCTATTATTATTATTTATAAATACACGTCGGGCCCACTAGAGGGCGCCCGAGGTGTATTTTTGCAGCGTTTTCGGGATTCGAGTGATTCTAAGCTCGACGCTCGAAACTTCAGGGGTTTTTTGCAATATTTTTTGAAGTTGTTTGTAACTAAGTTGCTATTGCTTGGTTTTCCCTGCCCTGTGACACCTCATTGGTAGGATATTACCCCGAAGGGAAGTAATTTTGTTTTTTCTTCACAAAATAATTTCTAATACGACAGAGGGGGTAGGGAATTACCCTTTATAATATCTATAGGGTGTTTTCTCTGTCATTATTTTTTGTATTCGTCTGAACCTCAGTATGCACTCCTCTCAGGAACATGAACCTTTCACCAACATGTCCCCAGGGGAGGGTCCCTCGCACAGTACCCTTTCCCCCTGGGATGGACGCTTTGTTTTCACAGGAAATTTCACACGCGTTGGCCCCCTTAGGGACACCGTCGCTAAACTGACGGAACAAGTCTCCAAGGGGACGGGCATGTTTGGTATGACGGGAGTGGAGGGTACTACCTCTACCCTTCCGGCTCCCAAGAAACAGCGCAAGCGCGACGCGGGGCACCTGGAGGATAGTGAATTTCTATCTCACTCCAAGAGTGCGCGCGCGCATAAGCGTTTACCCTCCCGGGAGGGCCGTTTGCCCGGAGCAATGGGTGATTTCAGTCACCACCTATGGAACCCTGATAGCGGGTCACCTAGAGGCATCTTGGAAGGTTCAGACGACGGGTCCTCTGGAGACGATGACTCAGGCCGTCCTTGGCGTCCTGGCGCTTCGCTACCAGATCCTTTGGGGCTGGGGGATTCGGACTCGGACATGTTTGAACCGGAGGGTATCTATCATCCGCGTTCATCAGAGTGGCGTCTTGACCACAGGGTGGCCGACTATGTGGCCAGCAAGATTAGGCAACCTTTGGACAAGGAAGTGCGTCCCCGTTTACGGGCGGAATGCCCACGCCCTTTTCTTTCCGATAAGGTTGCTTTTACTCCAGAAATAGACCCAAAAATGTGTAACTTTTGCCAAGTACACTAAAGATCCCCTCGAGATTTCGGAGGGAGATTGCGTTTTTTCAAGAACAATTGGAGGCGCATTACATCAGATGCATGGATTCTACAGACAGTATCAGGGTTCCAGATAAAATTCTGGGGTTCCCCGTGTCAGGATTCTCTGCCAACACCGATAGTGTTCTCAGCAGAAAACTCCAGGCTTATAGACTTGGAAGTTCAAGATCTTCTGCACAAGGGCGCCATATCCTTAGCGTCCCTTCACCCCACAGGTTTCGTAAGCAACATCTTCTTGGTAGAAAAGAAAGACAAGGGGTTTCGGCCTGTTATCAATCTTCGGGCCTTCAACGATTGGGTCATTTACAGGCATTTCAAGATGGAGGGTATTCATATGCTCCGAGACCTCCTCCTGCAAGGGGACTGGATGGTGCGTCTAGACCTCAAGGACGCATACCTCACAGTCCCTATATTTCCCCCTCATCGCAGGTTCCTGCAATTTTTCTGGAACGTTCAGGCCATTTTTCCAGGTCCCCTTCATTACCGGGCTCTACAACGCCTGAAGGCCTTTCACCTTCGTCGAGGGGTAACGTATTCCGAGCTCATCTCCCTGTCTCAGGAGGCAAGCACGGAACTTCGTTGGTGGCTGGATCACATGGAGGCATGGAATGGCAGAGCCATTTTCGGAGCTGCCCCAGACCTGGTAATAGAGTCGGACGCCAGTCGCCAGGGATGGGGAGCTCGATGCGGGGACATCTCGTTTGGGGGACGCTGGACCCCGCAGGAACTGACCATGCATATCAATTGTCTGGAGCTCCTTGCGGGATCGTTTGCGATCAGGTCTCTGACGAGGGACAGGGTCTCATGTGTAGTGCTACTACGGATGGACAATATATCGGCGGTACAATACATAAATCGCTTAGGGGGGACACGATCGAGAGCCTTAGCGGAATTGGCAATGGATTTTTGGCATTTTTTGCCTTCAACACCAAGTCTCGGTAACAGCGGAATATCTTCCAGGAGCCCAGAATGTTCGGGCGGACTGGAATTCCCGGTTTCTCACGGACTCCAGCGATTGGCAACTACATCTTTAAATTTTTCAGGCGATCATGGCCCGTTGGGGTCCTTGTTCGGTAGATCTCTTTGCATCCAGATGGAATGCTCATCTTCCCCTATACTTCAGCTGGCGCCCGGATCCAGGAGCAGCGGCAGTAGATGCGTTTCTCCAGCACTGGGGGACACTTCAGGGTTATGCTTCCCACCTTTTCTTCTTATCCCGCGGGTCGCAGCTCAGGTGCGTCGTCAGGAGGCGACAGTGATTCTAATAACCCCCTGGTGGAGATCTCAGGCGTGGTTCCTGACTCTACTGGAACTCTCTTGCGAGTGCCCTCTTCGTCTCCCGGTTTTTCCATCGATCCTCCGGGATCCGTCGGGGCTTTATCACCCCCTGGTCCTTCAGGGTCATCTTTTCCTCATGGCCTGGAAGATTTCAGGCATCGTTGGCAAGACAACCGACTTTCGCAAGAAGCTAAAAACTTCATTGCACAGGCATGGGCCCCTGGGACATGCATGCGATATAGATCTGCATGGAACAGATGGGCCCGTTGGTGTGTGGGCAAACACTGTGATCCCGTGGGAGCCAGTATTACAGATATAATGAATTTCCTCGCAGAATTAGCAGAGTCTGGTCTAGCTTATTCTACGATCAACTCTTTTCGTTCAGCCATCTCCGCGGGCCCCCCCCTCTGAACAATCACCCTATTGGGGAACACTCCTGGATTTGTAAACTTCTCAAGGGTATTAGACTCTCTAGGCCTCCACAACCCAGATACACAGAGCTATGGGATGTCAATACAGTTCTTAAACTGTTAACCTCTTGGCAGGATACTCACCTTTTGTCGAGAAAGGAATTGTCCGCCAAATTAGCCATACTTTTGTGCCTCATCTCATGTAAACGGGTATCAGATATCAGAGCTCTGGATGTTTCATCTCGAATCTTTACTCCAGAGGGAGTCACTTTTACTATCTCTCGGAGAACGAAAAATCTTACCAGGTCAGTATCCTATCCAGCTTTCCCTGATTCACCAAAACTATGTGTCGTTAGATGTCTTAAAGTGTATGAAGAAGTGACCATGGGTCTTAGGCCTGCAGGCGAAAATCAATTATTGATTTCCTTAAAGAACCCATTTAAGGCGGTTTCTTCTCCTTCCATTGCCAGATGGGTCAGATGGATTCTGTCTGAGGCAGGTATTAATATTCAGGTGTTTGGCGCCCATTCGGCTCGTGGAGCCATGGCTTCAAAGGCTGTACAGGTGGGTGGTAGATTAGAAGACATTATGCATGCGGCTGATTGGTCTTCTGAATCTACTTTTAAACGTTTTTACTTTAAACCAATTCATGAGGCAGCCTCTCTGGTGGTGAGTAAGCTTTGAACCTGCATAATCCTCGCCTCCGGTCCTGATATAGAATACGAAATTTCCTAGCTATCGTGAAGGAAAGTTTCAATTCTATTAAGGACACGGAGGCGAGGATTATCCCACCCACATACTACTCACGAGTCTGTTCCCACCCGATCTGGTCTTCTTACTGAGGTGGTATATATCTTTGCAATAATTTCTCTTATATTTGCTCTTATGTTTAGTTTCATTAAGGAGAATTGATAACTATTATGCTTGTACTTTGCATTACAGTTTCAGAAAGTGTATTGTTTCCATTCTTTTCTTAACTACACATTGTGACGTTTTTTTATCAGTATAGTCCTAATATCATCATCTTTTGTAGGTTCCGGGGCTACAACCAAATTGATTCTACCAGGATTCCTTCCGCAGTGAAGTCGAGGACGGTTGACGCACCTGGGAATATTTATATGGACGTGATTGAAGGGTCCTCATTGGATGCTGGTTACCATGGCGGCGGCTTCATGGAACTTGTAGTTTTTCTGTTCATTTTGTGTTTAACTTTGAACTTGCTAATTAATAAAAAGTGAAGAAAGATCTGCATAATCCTCGCCTCCGTGTCCTTAATAGAATTGAAACTTTCCTTCACGATAGCTAGGAAATTTCGTATTTGTATTGGATCAATTCAATATTGAGCAGGTTTCTAGCAATAAATATGTGGGTGTTCAATTTAACCAATGCGGCACACACCAGGCGCACCTTGAGGCATCAAGGGAATGGCGGTCTCAATTACTATTATTTTTCAGCAATTGCTGAAACAAATGTCAGGGCCAAACTTGATGGCAATTTGCCGAGTAATTGATTCCAGGTTTATTCCAACACTGACAAATGTCTCACTGATCATTAAAGGTAGTGTTGGTGCCTGGAAAGACAAGGCCCAGTGCTGCTGCAATAGAAAATTATTGCAGCTCCCGGATGCATCTCCGTCCTCACAAGTTCACTCAGAATTTAATCTAAACAAGCAGGGTTTTATGAGGGAAGCCAGATTTTTTAACTATCATACCAAGCTGAAGGCCGCTTCCCCTAGTTCACTAAAGTGGCTTGATTTGGTTGAGCATGTAGACCAGTAAGCTGGTATGAATGGAGTACATAAATAAATCCAGCCAGGCTGTGAGTGTTGAAGAAATCCTTAGCTTGAACCTCCCACCAAGACCAAGTGCCAAGCTGTTAATGAAAAATGCAAGGCAGAGATCTGCAGATGAAGATAGTCTTGACCTGACCACAAAGGCCCATGCAGATTTATGTAGTTATATTTGTCAATCCAATGGGGGGCCTTTTATCTAGCATGTCCCCCGAAACTGGGACTGAAAAAAGACCAACTTAGGCTGTGTAGCCGCATCATCCCCCTAAAAGCCTATAAATACGGCCGCCTGGAGGTCCCGAGGCTTAACATTACAAGTTTTGCAAGTATAAATTAGAATCTTTGGCACACATAGTATGTGCATGTAAAGAACTGAGAGGTCTGAGTTGCTACTGGCTGATCCCCCTCTTTCTCTCCTTGGGGATCAGGAAATGTCAGAATACAATTGCTGCATGTCTCAGTGGGCATCATCCTCTGCTTACTGCACGTTTTTTGCATTTTTTGAAAGATGCTGGTAAAGCCTTGGATATAAACATCGAGTCCTCTCTAATGGTTTAATTCCCTGGAGATCTCATCTTCCACATTGCACATTTTTAGATCTGGGGACTTCATGTTTATAGTCAGTGTTTGGAGTATAGATGGAACTACTAGTATAAAGCATTGTGCCCCGTTGAATAGTGAGAAGTGAACTAATTTGGGTAAGTGGATAGCCTATTAGAGTGGTGAAATCAGCCTTCATGAGCTATGCACATTGAATCTAAGGATAGATTGATGTTTTATACTAAGTACCATCTAATTGCACTACTGGTATTGTGTACACTTAATAGTGAGGTGGGATAAGTTTATTTTTCCTCACGTGGAACATAACAAATGTGATAATTTCTACTACATTTTATGTAAAGAGTGTCTTCATTAAATATGTTACTAATTGATCTGGGCCACTAAACAGTCTAAAAAAGTGGCTATATTAAGCCTTTAAATGCTGTGTTTAATTAATTTTAAAGACCAAGAACGAAGTTTTATATTATGTACCACTCCATTGAGGAAGAATTAACCTATATATAATTGAGGTGTTTTAGAAATTTTTAAGGATGCAAATGAAGCCTATACTATTCTGCATACTATGTTATTATTGGTCTTTATAATAAGGCAAGGCCTGTTGAAGGGCTGGTTGAGTAATGTTCCTGGCTTATATTTGTCATATTCTTATTATTATTTAATTGTGTTATGGTTTTAATTAACTAAACAAGAAACGTATCCATCTCTATCTCTAGGTAAAGAGTGAGTATTGACTCCCAAAAGTGCATTAATTTGAGTGGAAAATCCATGCTTGAGCATCTTACAAAGGAGTTTCTGACCTAGTGGGGTTAATAAGGGCACTAGACAATCTCCTGTTAAGACATTGTTAGGCATGGAGATTAATTTATGGCCACCTGTCTCTGAATAGTAACCAACTGTATGCAGTTCTGTAAGGATCCCTTTCCACACCATATCAAGTAGGCAGAATAGGTTTATTTACTCTTTTCAGGTATAGGAGACTTTCATCAAGTTTTATGGAATAGTTAACAATGCACTTTCTACCCCTATCAGTGTTCTTCCTAGTTCAGCTCACCTCCTGGTCAGCTTGCCAAATCCCTGTGGGTGGCACACTGAGGTGCAAGATCTCGCTCTAAGTAAACGTTAGTAGAAGGCCTGTGACATCATTGGACTTGTACAATAATGGGGGGGGGGATTAAAATGATATAATTTGCTTTTATGTCCTTATACGAATTTATAGAAAAATTATTAGAATAACACAATATGCAAATCCGACATTTTGCACAATATCTTGGCCTGACATGTGACATAACCTGATTTTTTGACTCTAGGATACATTTTGGGCTAAACAATTAGTAAAATAAACAAAAGCACATTGAACAGCAGCCGCTCCCGTTGTTTTACTCATATGCTTTTGCAGTAACTTTTAGCCGCAAATAGTGCTTCACAGTAAATTGGCATCATGAATGGCACAAACATTCGTGCAGTGGTGTAATGGCATAATTTCTAGAACTCCATGTAAGAAGTGTACTGTGAAATTCTGCAAATTACAGCAGAGTATATTCTTGGAGTATTGTGACAGAGTACAAATTTCACCCAGGCCCATACAAGACAAGGAATAGAAAGTTAAAGCATAGAACAAAGATATCTACCAACCTCTAAAACAGAGTTACTACCAATGTGGCAATGTTTTCTTATACAATTATATTTAAGGTAGGTTCATTTTCTGACCATAAACTCCATTTATATAATTGAGCAACTTATCATGATGCAAATGATGCACACAGATTTTCCTGTGAGTAGCTGTGATTTATTCTTGTAGTACTCCTGCTTTACTTAAGGAGTAAGCCTGGATTATTATTGACCTGGTCCTGGCTTAATCGTGAACTACCGGTGTAAACCAAGACTAGTACAGGAGTAAACCACAGTAATTCCTTTATAATTAGGCCCAGAGTCTTCATGGCGAGTACTTAGACATCTATCACATAAGAAACATTGATTTAAAATATGTATCCCCCATTGTACCCTTCCCATATGTGTAATGATGTTTATGCTTCTCAGTAGTTCTTACCTTATGTAGATACATGTGAAATTATGTCCATTAATGGATCCTGGTAAGGTTAATCAAATTAATTTAACACATCAATTATCATAAAATAATTGATATTCCTCAGTAATAGATACAATCTTGAATGTAAATCCCTATTCTGCAACTTAGTGACATAATGTTCGACTGTCCAGGACCTCAAAGTTGACTAACTTTGTGTAACTGAAAGATCGCTCGGCTTGAAATAAATGCTTTATTGTTATCATGCCTAGCTTGCTCAGATCTTGAAACATGCTAATACCGTGCTTCATATTCAAATATTTTGTCAAGGTCACTGTGCTGATGGTAGACCTTGACAAAGTTGTTATAGTGTGTACTGTATTGCTGTAGGTTAGATGTTTTATTTTGTCATCATTTATAGGAGGTGGTGAGGCGTCTATCAGAAAGATGTGTGATGTATAAATTCTGAAAGTGTAACATATTCTGTATAAATCTAGTGGGTAGTGTTTAATCCTTCCTAACTTTTGCACTGTAGTCCTCAGGTGCTCCTGAAGTGTGTTTTGAAGTTTGAGGACCTGGAGCAGGAGAGTTCTTCCTCCCGGTACCTAAGGGGATGATTTAGAGTTTGGCAAGAGTACTCCGACGCAATGGCAACAGAGTAGACACACTACAAACTCAAAGTCCACCCGCCATATTTTATGGTGAGCAGACATTGTACATGTCGATGAAAAAACCTTCTAAGGCTCTGTCACTGACATATTCTTCCGACGGGGTACAACTCTATGTTTGGCAGACAAGTGTCCTTTGGGATGGCAGGGGCAATGTCCTTCATCATACAGACGAAGTAACCTCCCCTCGCCAAAGACAAAATCACCCCCCTAGTGTTAATATTAAAACCTTTTGCTTACATTCATCATTGTTTATCTGCAATCTCTTCCTAAATGGTCTAAATTGTGAACTAATAATACATACTAAAATTACGTTTGTCATCTGTTCATTTCTCTCCTTTACAAACATGTCTGTGAAAGCATTATTGTATTTTGTTTCTGTAGACTTTAAAACTTGAAGCGAGCTTTCAAGGTCAGGCATAGGTCTGCATCTATAAACATCTTTTTGTATTTTTCTAAAATAGAAGTGTGAACTTGTCTGAAAGGATTGATCTTTGAGGTAGTAAAAGGAGATACTATACACATTTTAAGCCTGTGTAATAAATGTTTATAGGCTGATCTTTCTTTTTGGAGAGAAACAGCCCTTTGGCTGCAGCTGAATCAAGCACCTATGACATTTGCAAGGGGGAGTTTAGGGCTCAGCACAATGAAGTGGAATGACATTTAATTACTGATGTGCAGTCACTCAGTTCTGCTAATTATGATCCCTGGAGTTTAGTCATCAGATGTAATTAACTTTTACTTTCATAAAAGTCTAATGTTCTACAGCAGAAGCAGCAGAAGCACTGAGCGCCACATTTCATGATTATTGACACAATTTGCCATGAATTCTAAAATATGAGTTTTCCCAGTAACTGCTCCTATTGCCATCTGCTCTTAAGCAATTCAGTCCTTATGAAATATAGCAGGTTCAGTGTTATTATCCCTGATGCGTTTTCATAGTTGCCAGTTAACATTTAGCATTTGCACTAGACAGCATAAATGCACAAACCCAAAGGAAGACATCTTAATTCGTGCATAAATAGCCATCTAAGCTGCAGAAAACCCCAACAGATCAACTAAGCGCTCCCTCTGGGTTATATGTAGTAAATGTGTTAGCAGATATATGGCCACAATTTAAAACTCTTTTTTGTACATTCCCTGTACCTTCTATAGCAGTTATTCTTTAAGTAACAGATAACAATGTAAAGCTGGCGGATTCAACTTTGAGGCATTCCTCTTTTTCAGAGTCCATGTAAGTCATAGAGTAAACCAAACAAAGGTTATTACATGCTGGAAATAAGAAATATCTTGTTCGATCTGCTATGTTCTCATGAACAAAGATCTCACCTAGCAACTAGAACCGGTTTTATGTATACTTCACGACAAAGGCCCTCATTACAACCCTGGCGGAAACTGCCAACATAAACAGCCACTTTAAAACTCCAACCGCCAACAGACAGGCGGAAGACAATGTACCGCCCATCCTATCACAAGATGCCTATCCACCACCTTTTCCACCTTTTCCAGGGTGGAACCAACGCAAACAAAAAAAGGCTGAAACAGTACACAGAAGGGAAAACACTCACGAGGAACCAGGATGCCATGGAGACTGAATTGCAGATACTGCCGATGCTGGTCTTCCTTCTCTTCTATCAGGAGCACCAAAGACGGCGGCGACGACCACGGTGAGTACTGCACCTACAACACAGGGGAGGGGGGAGGGAAAAGAGAGTGACACACACACACAACACGCAATACCCCCACCCTCACCCTAAACACCATACACACAAATACATACAGCAACAGGACACGTACCCCCCCACCACCTCCTGGAAGAACGCAAGGACAAAAGGAAATGATTTGAACAAATGTAATCATGTGAAATCTCATTATCAAAGTTCAAAATCCAGTAAATACAATTATGTACACCAACTACACAAGTCCGGATAGTGCACCAATCATTGTCTGTGGACCACTGGGCCCAAAATGCATTGGCGCAGCCCACACTATATACCTGACTGGAAACAGAGAGAATACTGGAGGGGCATCAGATCGAAATGAAACAGGCACCTCAGGGGGAGGGGAGCACGTCAGACAGATGAACGCACGACGCCACTGCTGCATGAGGGGGATCTATGGCCATTGCTGTATCCTGGGGAGTGCAAAGCCACTGTCTCTCAAATCTCTCGAGTGGGTGGTTTGCCCACTGCTTTATCCTGGGGAGTGCAAAGCCACAGTCTCTCAAGTCTCTCCAGTGGGTGGTTTGCCCACTGCTTTATCCTGGGGAGTGCAAAGCCACAGTCTATCAAGTCTTTCCAGTGGGTGGTTTTCCCACTGCTTTAACCTGGGGAGTGCAAAGCCACAGTATCTCAAGTCTCTCAAGTGGGTGGTTTGCCCACTGCTTTATCCTGGGGAGTGCAAAGTCACAGTCTTTCAAGTGGATGTCATTCTCCACTGGTTCTGGAGGGGGCCTGGTGCACAAAGTGCTTCATCCTGCCAAGGACTGAGGTAGTGGATGCATCTCTCCACTGTTACTGGAGGGGGCCTGGTGCCCAGAGTGCTTCATCCTGCCAAGGACTGAGGTAGTCGATGTCATCCTCCAATGGTTCTGGAGGGGGCTTGGTGCCCAGAGTGCTCCACGTGCAGTGTGGCCGGTACAATACACTCACCTGGGTGTGCGTGGCACGACATTGGCGAGCTACAGGTAGCATGATACACCATGGAGGCAGCGACATACCCCACGCTGCTGCGGCTTCGCATTCCACCTGCAGGTGCCAACAGTGATGACAGTAATGCTTCATGAAGCTGCCCAAGGTCCTGGAACTCACCACCAGCCTCGGACGACTGACCACTAGGGATGGGAGGCATGTCAGCGGTGGTGCCACTGTCCGAGGACGTCGTGGGGCCGCTGGCGGTGCTTGCGGCGGTGTCTGTCGTGGCGGTGCTGGCGGCGGTGTCTGTGGTGGTGGTGCTGGCGGCAGGGTCTGTCGTGGCGGTGCTGGCGGCGTGGTCTGTGGTAGCGGTGCTGGCAGCGGGGTCTGTGGTGGAAGTGCTGGCGACGAGGTCTGTGGTGGCGGTGCTGGCAGTGGGGTCTGTGGCGGTGGGGCATGTGTCAGCACCTGCTGAGGGAGAAAGCAGGATGTCTCCTGCAGCCTCGGACGACTGCCCACCGGGGAAGAGGCTGGGAACTGTTGCAGCGGCTGTAGATGTGCCGGAGGCGGTGCAGGTGGTGGTGCAGGTGGAGGTGCAGCTGGCGGTGTTCGCTGCCCTACAGGTTGGCATGGACGTGGACAGAAGGTGTGACACTGGTCCCTCAGCCCGTGCCACCATGCCCTCTCCTGACCTGCCCTTCTGTTTGTGGCCCTTCCCCACCTTTGATGGTGGTGCAGTTGTCTTGCCACTATCCCCTTTCGTTTTCGCTGACCCCTTGGTTGCTGGTGGTTTCGGCTTCTCACTCTGGGATGTGGGCACCTTTTTCACCTTGGCAGGTGGCGGAATGTCCTTGCCCTCGCTACGTTGTCGCACTCCATGACCGCGCAGTTGCTGGCACCACTGTGCCTGGGGATGTGGTGGCTGAGGTGCTGGGATGGGACCTGGAAAGCCTGGCACTAGGGGAAGGACGGGGTGGCGGTGTAGGGAAGAGGTCAATGTTAGCCAGGAAATGTTTTTTAGACACACTGGGACGGGTAGATGGAGGGGATTTGGGAGTGGAGTAAGAGGTAGTAGTTGTAGGAGGTGTACGTCTGCTGAATTTGGGTGAAGGTGCATGGGCTGGAGGCTGTTGTGAGGTGGATGGCTGTTGGGTGGGTGTGTGCCTGGGTTTGTGTACTTTGGAAGGAGGGCTCACAGATACACTGGGAATGTGTGAGTGGTAGTGGGGGTGGTGATTGCACATGAGCGGTATGTGGTGATGGGCGTGCTGGTGATGGACGTAGTGGCTGAGGATGTAGTGCAAGCAGGTGTGAGTGGAGACGAGACTGGGAGGGAGGAGGGAGACGTGAAGGAGGGGACACAGTGGAGTTAGTGGTTGTTGGTATGTGTGCATGGGTATGTTGCTTGTGTGAGTGCCTGTGGGATGTGTGGTGCTTATGTTTGCCTGAGCCACTCTTGTGTGTTGATGTGTGTGCATGCTGGTCTAATGTTGTGCTTGGGTTCGGCTGAGGTACAGGGGCTTGGGTCTGGGTGGAGGAGGTTGGAGGGGGAGGCTGGACACAGGGACAATGGCTGCCATCAGTGCTGAGGCCAGAGCCTGAAATGCTGTCCGTTGGGCTGCCGGGCCAGAATGAATGACATCCAGGTATGCATTTGCTTGTTGTAAATGATTCTCAACACCCTGGATGGCATTCAGAATGATAGACTGCCCAACAGTGAGGGATCTCAGGAGGTCAATAGCCTCCTCACTGAGGGCAGCAGGGCTGACTGGGGCAGGGCCTGAGGTGCCTGGGGCGAAGGAGATGCCCACCCTCCTGGGTGAGCGGGCACGGGACAGACGCTGAGGGACTGCTGGGAGGGTGTTGCTGGTAGGGGGGGTGACGGCTGTACCTGTTGATGCGGGGGACACAGAGGGGCCTACCACCGCAAGGGAGCTCCCATCAGAGAAGGAGTCGCTGTCGCTGGTCTCTGCTCCTGTCCCCGCCGTGGAGCTCCCCTCGCCCTCTGTCCCACTGGTGGCTTCAGACTCCGTAGCTTCACCCTCCAGGGCCAAGTGGGATGTAGCTCCCTCCTGCTCCGGTGCCAGTGCTCCTCCGCCAGATGATGCTATTGCACACAAGAATAGGGAGACCACAAAAAGGGCGGGGAAAGACAGAAGAAAGACATGTTCAGTGCATGCAACACCACTACCGTTGGCAGACACAACAGACAGGGAGCAGCCCTCTGCAATACACCAATCACTTATAGTAACTAGACTTTTCACATGCCCATGGGGTACAAGGCCTAAGCCCATTTGCTACACACCTGGAAGTCACAGGAGCCTGAATAGGTTTAGATGGCTCTTACCACTAGTGGGGTTGGGGTGCCACATAGCCTGCCTCACAAGGGACCTTGCCTACCAAGATCGCCCTGGCCTAGGGGAACCCACTGCCCACCTCCCCGCCCAGACACCTCATAATGTGCACAGTCAGCTGAATGAGAGTGTACTCACCCCCTGTGGCTGCTATGATGCCCTCAAGCGCCCATCCAACTCCGAATAGGCCACCGCCAGGATCCGGAACATCAGGGAGGTCATGGTGCGACAGGCACCCCTCCCACGTTGGGAGGCCAGCCCCAGCTGGGCCTCCGCCGGCTTCTTGCTCCAGCTGCACAGGTCCTCCCATCTTTTACAGCAGTGGGTGCTCCCTCTGTGGTAGACCCCCAGGGTCCGGACGTCCTTGGCGATGGCACGCCAAATGGCCTTCCTCTGGTGGGCGCTGACCTAGAGGAATGGTACAGGGGGAAAGGACATTACTCACCCGTCCGGACCGTCATACTCATTGCCCACCAGTCCCACCCATGCCATTAGGCACATACGCTCACCATCCGCACATGTAGGCCACAGCCCCTCCCATGTATCTTCCAGCCACACCACTCAAAGCAGGCATTGCCCATTCAGCATGCTTACAGTGTACTCACCTGTTTGTCTGGAGGACCGTACAGTTGCGCGTACTGGGGGAGGACCCATCCACTAGTTTCTCCAACTCCTCCGAAGTGAAGGCAGGGTCCCTTTCCTCAGACACATGAGCCATTGTCACTTCCAGACACAGGTCACAGCAGCACTTGCAGTGTAGGTCCTCTCCTGTTGAAGGTCAGGTATCACGTGAGTGAACGGACAGAAAATGGCGGTCACGTCCGCGGCGGTGCGTACCGTCACCACCGGCGTACATCGTCATTGGCTCCTGGGACCCATAGGGCCCAATGTTAACCAATGCTGAATTGCGCCGCGGTCTTCGACCGCCCACCGCGACGATGTAGAGGGCCAGCGCAGTTACCTCATATCTCCTTGTCCCACCTTACAGGTCAGGCAGCCGCCATTTCAGGGGGCCACATGGCATTATTAATAACTCTGTCACACCTAGCTAGGCCTGGAATACACACAGTTACAGGCACATTGCGGATTAATAAATTTATGCAAATGACATTTTGTGATACCTCAGTGTTGGCTGACTCTCTGCTTGCTGTTCTCCTCCATAGGGCACGTCTGCTGGGGCAGGTGATGAGATGGCGGCATCCTCCGGTGTACAGACCCCTGGTGGACCTGTCAACAATGGAAGAGAGACACATCATGGTCACATACAGACTTGATCGTGCAACAATCCAGGAACTGTGTGCCCAGTTGGAGCCAGACCTGATGACAGCTATCCGCCATCAAACAGGGATACCCCCTCTAGTGCAGGTCCTGTCAGTACTCCATTTCCTGGCAAGTGGTTCCTTTCAAACAACAGTGGCCATTGCATCAGGGATGTCCCAGCCAATGTTCTCTAACGTGTTGTCCAGAGTGTTGTCTGCCCTGCTGAAACACATGCGCAGCTACATCGTGTTCCCTCAGGTGGAGGATTTGCCCACAGTGAAAGGTGACTCCTATGCCCTGGGACATATCCCCAACATCATTGGTGCCATCGATGGGACACATGTGGCATTAGTACCCCCACGCAGGAGTGAACAGGTGTACAGAAACCAGAAGAGCTACCATTCGATGAATGTGCAGATGGTGTGTTTGGCAGACCAGTACATCTCTCATGTGAATGCCAAGTGAATGAGGAATCCCAGGACAATGGCAGAGGAACGCTACAATGAGGCACATGGGTGAACTAGGAGCGTGATCGAATGCACCTTCGGCCTCCTAAAGGCCAGATTCCAGTGCTTCCATATGACAGGTGGTTCCCTCTACTACTCACCAAAGAAGGTGTGCCAGATCATCGTGGCCTGCTGAATGCTGCACAACCTGGCTTTGCTATGGCAGGTGCCTTTTCTGCAGGAGGATGGGCCAGCTGGCGGTCTTGTGGCAACTGTGGAGCCTGTGGAAAGTGAAGAAGAGGAAGCAGAAGAAGAGGATATCGACAACCAAAACAACATAAACATTCTATACTTCCAGTGAGACACAGGTAGGAAGATGTCACTGCCTCCCACATCTCATACAATTGTTGGAGCTAACATAAGTCTGTTATTTTCAATCAGTGTATGGACCTTGACTTGTCACTGTGCCTTTCCATTTCACAGATGTGGGTCTCACTTTGTGCCCTCTGCTATAGTTTCTTCTGGCCTACAGCTGTGTTACATCGGTATGTGCACAAGTAAATTGACATTGCTATATTCCATGGTTATTGCAATTACACATTGTGACAGCACAGACTGACTCCAGATTGTTTTGTGATTGAAGTGTGTTTATTTCTGTGCTAATAAGTGGAGGGGGTTGTAAATTGGGCTGGGGAGATGGTGGAGGAATGTCCATGGCAGAGTCCAGTATATTTGGTTCACAGGTGCATTATCCAAAGGGGCATAGGAAGTGGAGCAATGGCAGTTTAAGGATGGACAGGGTGACAAAGTGGGACAGAAGGGTGACATTTAGGGGGGTCTCATTTCCTGGTGGGGGTCTTGGCAATGTTCTCTGTCTTGTTCCTGGATCTCAGGGACCGTTTGCGGGCTGGATAGGCTGCTGGTGTTGTGTTCCTGTGGCGGTGCCTCCTGTCCACTAGCACCGGCGGAGGTGGAGGGCTGTTCACCGTCCAGTCTAGTGTTAGGGGCCCCTTGTTGTGCCACTGTGTCCCTCCTGGTGTTGACAAGGTCTTGCAGCACCCCTGCAATGATGACCAGGGTGTTGTTAATGGGCTTCAAATCCTGCCTGATCCCAAGGTAGTGTGCCTCCTGCAGCCGCTGGGTCTCCTGAAACTTGGCCAGTACTGTTGCCATTGTCTCATGGGAATGATGGTAAGCTCCCATGATGTTGGAGAGTGCCTCGTGGAGAGTAGGTTCCCTGGGCCTGTCCTCCCCCTGTCGCACAGCAGTCCTCCCAGCTTCCCTGTTGTCCTGTGCCTCTGTCCCCTGAACCGTGTGCCCACTGCCACTGTCCCCAGGTACCTGATCGTCCTGTGTTAGTGGGGTTGCCTGGGTTCCCTGTAGTGCTGGACACACTGCTGATTGGCGTGTCCTGGGGACAAAGCTATGGGCCCGCTGGGTGGGCGCTGTGCTGGTGTTTCCTGAGGGGGGAGGCTCTGTGGTGGCTTGTGACTGTGTCAGGGAAACCGACTGTACCGAGGTCCCTGATGGGCCGGGCTGGTCATCTTGATCCAGTTGTGCAGAGCTGCTGTCATCACTGTGGGTCTCTTCTGTGGGGGGACTGGAGATGTCTGGCACCTCCTGTCCGGTGACGTTGGGTAGGGGTCCTGTAGGGGTGTAAAAGCATGATCATTGCATCTGTGTGTGCCATCGTGTGCAATGGGTGAGTGACCCTCTACTCCAGTGCTTGCATTCTTGGCTTGGTCCTTGTGTGATAGTTGGTTTGGGGTCTGTGTCGGTATCTGTAGTGGACATGCTTTGGTGATGGGTGTCCAGGCATTGGTGTTACATGCAGGGCTTGGTTTTGGGATGTTTGGGTTGTGTTGGTGGGGTATCTGTGGGTTGTTGGGGTGATGGGTATGAGGGTAAGGGTGTGGTATGTGATGGCATGCAGGTAGGGTGGGGGATAAAGTAGTAAAGATTTGCCATACCTGAGTCCAGACCTCCTGCTACTCCTGCGAGGCCCTCAGGATGCAGTATTGCCAAGACTTGCTCCTCCCATGTTGTTAGTTGTGGGGGAGGTGGTGGTGGTCCACCACCAGTTGTGTGTACTGCAATCTGGTGTCTGGAGACCACGGAATGCACCTTTCCCCATACGTCGTTCTACCTCTTGCGGATGTCATCACTCGTTCTTGGATGCTGTCCCACTGTGTTGACCCTGTTGACAATTCTGTGACATAGCTCCATCTTCCTTGCAGTGGATGTCTGCTGCACCTGTGATCCGAATAGCTGTGGCTCTACCTGGACGATTTCCTCCACCATGACCCTGAGCTCCTCCTCAGAGAACCTGGGGTGTTGTTGAGGTGCCTTGATGTGGTGTGGGTGATGTGTGAGATGGTGTGTGTTGTGATGTGTGAGGGGATGTGTTGTTGTGTGTTTTTTGAGGTGCATGGATGTTGTGTAAGTGATGGTGTTGTGTGTCTCTGGATGCTGGTGTTGTTTAAGGTAGTGTCTCTCTCTGGCCTGCTTTCAAATTTCTGGTAGTAAGGTTTGTGGGTAATGTGGGTGTGTGTTTTATATTGGATTGGGTTTGAAGGTGTGGTGTGTGTATGTGTATCAGGTGTGTATATTTCGAATTGTCCAATATGGTTGTGTTTTGTATATGTGTGTGTATTTTGAGCGCATCGGTGTGTACCGCCAATAGTTTACCGTGGTTGAAAGTCCACTGCGTTGATTCGGTGGTCGTGATAATGTGGGCATATTCTTGTTGGTGTGACTGTGTCGGTTTTGTTATCGTCAGTTTATCACTGACTTTTGGTGTGGTGGACTTGTGTGGGTGTCTGTATTGTGGCGGATTCTGAGCTGTGGGTCGTAATACCTGTAGCGGAATTCCGCGGCCGCAGCGGTATGTTAGTGGTCTTCTGCACGGTGGTAAGTGGGATTTACTGCCAGGGTTGTAATGAGGGCCAAAGTGTTTTGTGCTTTGTTTGGTAAAACTCTTCATTGATTCTAGAAGAGGAAAGACAGAAGGATAAGGCACAATATGCTTCAAAAGCGTTAATCACTGTCAGATTTCACCGCAATATTGGGCTTGAGTATAAATTTAATAGGCTTCATCAGCAAAGGAACACAAGGTCCTGGTATGTGTTGTTATGCATTTGAACTAGCCACAGTTAGCACAAAGAGGGTCTTGGCAGATCATCAAGGCTCAAAGGTCCTTATTCTGAGTCAGGAGGAGCGAAAATAACTTTAGACTATATATGAGTTTTTTTCCACACCCAGGTTACCCATTTGTGGGAGAACCAGACACTATTTTTCTAATATGTAACTCCAGACGAAAACATTCACACAAAATTTTGAGTACAGCATTGGCAAACATTCCCTGTATTTAATATTGACAGGGGGAGCCTAGAAGGCTCCCGACAGTCACAAATAAACTTTACCTACTACCCCTTACTTCCCTATCACCTTCCTCATCTACCACCACATCCATAGATTCTCACATACATTTACTACCTGCTCAAAATAAATGACAAAATTATGTTTTAAACCCCATAAAGTAGAGAACTCTGCATGCCTTTATGACAAGGAAAATCAGTCCAGCACTGTAATTCTCCACGCCATTGGATTTATTTTTGTATGGTAATAGGGCAGATTTATCAAACTGTAATGGTAAATTCACATGCAAATTTACCGTTCCCCAGTCCCATCCAACTCGTAATCAACTTGTAATCTACGACACAAAACTGGCTTAAAGAGGCAGCCCCTCAGTGGCTGTTTTCAAATGAGCCCAGGCCATTTAGGAGAGCTTTGAAGGTCCACAAGAATGGACATGATGTAAAACTCCAGGTTCAAGTTGCAGCTATGTAAAAGACAAAGCTCTACTCCATCTTCATCTCAGATGTTTACAACCTCAAATTCTGATACTGGTGATGGGCTTTAACTGTTTTAGGTTGTTCTCTAAATTTGATGGTTTCCTCAAATGAGTTGAGTAAGGAGATGTTTACACTGAATATCATTTTCATATGTTGTAATTGTAGTTATCTTACTATTGGGGTAATTCGCAAGTCACATGTCAATACTCTTTTGATCCGTTCTGTATGAAGTCCTTGGGACAACAGAATTTGAGATATGGTCATGTTACAGGGACTTTTATTGAAGAGGTCAAATTTTTTGAATTTAAAAAAAAAAAATCCTGAATGTCCCTTGGAAGACCACTCTTTTTAGATGTCAAGAAATAATAATTTAATAAAGGAAGCAACCAAAAATGATGTACTAACAGCTGTATTTCAATGCAACTCAGTCAAATTACACCAAGTCCATTGTGTAATGTTGCGTTGCACAAACTAAAATCTACTCATTAAGTGTGGTCTACAGTTCCTTGCTATAGAAAATTGCTGCAAAATGTGATGTGCAGCAGTAAGAGCACTAATAGGATCGAGCCAGCTGAGAGACCAAGAAGGGCTGCTGTGACAATAACGGGCACGCCTCTTCAGATCTCCAATGGTTTTGCAGGAACTGTGGAGATAAATCTTTCTGAGTACATGAGGAGCATGGCCCTAGTCATAGGCGTTGTTTGTTGGAGATGGGGAATAATAACAGAGCATTTGGTGGCCAAGCACTGCTAAAATGGATGTTAAAACGCTTTTCCATACCTTCATATGGGTCATGACAGTGCACCTCTGTAGAACACCACTCACTCTCATTAAATGTGGCATTCTTCATGATTCATCAAGTCTTTGGCGGGAGGAATCACAACTGTACCATCAGTTTGGTGGCCTTCTTGCACTTTCACACTGGAAGAGGCAGTGTAGGATAATCAGACACCATATTCAGGACCACTGTAATTATTCAACAATTGGGTAAATGTGTGGCTAGAAAAAGCACATTATGCAGAAATACAATAAAAAGTATACAACCTAGTTGGTGAATAAAGAGAAGTTTGCTAGCACATTCTGTGGAAGTGTCTAGCTATTAAGGAAGTTCAAGCACTTTCTAAATAAAGGGCTTCTATGTAAAAGAAACACACATTCAGCATATTGTATTTAAAATGTTATGCACGAAAAAGTATTGTGCTTGTTTTGCTTGCCAACATATGCAATTTCATTAACCTATTAGCCGCAAAGCCCAATACCACCCAAAAATATAAAAAAAAAATAAAAAAAGGAAAACAATCTATTTAATCTAAGAAGAAAAATGCAAGGCTTGCTGTGCTAAGGTCAACATTTCACCACATTTCGAGAACAAGCAGTGTTTAGAAACAAATATTTTTTTACCACCGGTGTTGCATTTTTTAAGTGATACTTAATTTGTTCTATTTTTTTGTGATTTCTACCTATTTGCCTTCTGTAGTGGAAAGAGGTGTGAAACCTATAGGTAAACCCAAAAGGCTGTGCTGACAACATTTAAAGTTCAGGGTTACTCATACTACCATATGACTAAGAGGGCATTTTGCAAAATGTATTCTAATTTGCACACTAGAGTACATTTGGAAGCAAACAATGAAGAGAAATTCAATGCATAATATGAAATGTTTTACTATTCTATGTACCCACACTTCTCCTGATAAATACAGCACCTCATTCATGTGAATACACTGATTGGCCACACAGGAAAGATCCCAAAAGGCATTGTGGAGACATCAAGGGGCATATTTATACTCTGTTTGCGCCGGATTTGTGTCGTTTTTTTTTACGCAAATCCGACGCAAAACTAACTCCATATTTATACTTTGGCGTTAGACCCGTCTAGCGCCAAAGATTTTGGAGTTTGTGTCATTTTTTAGCGTAGACACCTTCCTTGCGTTAATGATATGCAAGGTAGGCGTTCCCGTCTAAAAAATGACTCCGAGGCATGTGCGCCGTATTTATACTCCCGGGCAAAAATGACGCCCGGGAGTGGGCGGGTAAAAAAAAATTACGTCTAGCCGCTTTAGCGTCATTTTTTAGCGCCTGGTCAGGGCAGGCGTTAAGGGACCTGTGGGCTCGGAAGGAGCCCAGAGGTGCCCTCCCATGCCCCCAGGGACACCCCCTGCCACCCTTGCCCACCCCAGGAGGAAGCCCAAGGATGGAGGGACCCATCCCAGGGAATTTAAGGTAAGTTCAGGTAAGTATTTTTTATTTTTTTTGTGGCATAGGGGGGCCTGATTTGTGCCCCCCTACATGCCACTATGCCCAATGACCGTGCTCAGGGGACAGAAGTCCCCTGGGCATGGCCATTGGGCAAGGGGGCATGACTCCTGTCTTTGCTAAGACAGGAGTCATGTCAATGGAAGGTGGGAGTCAAAAAAAATGGTGCAAATCGGGTTGAGGCAGATTTTTTGCCCCAGACGACTTGCCCCATTCTTTGACGCCCAAGCTCCATTTTCCCCTACGCCGGTGCTGCCTGGTGTGGGTCATTTTTTTTGACGCACACCAGTCAGCTCCGCCGGCTAACGTCATTCCATAAATAAGGCGCCCGCATGGCGCTTTGGAATGCGTTAGCCGGCGTTAAATTTTTTGACGCACAACTGCGTTGGCGCAGTTGTGCGCCAAAAAGTATAAATACGGCCCCAAGTTTTTGTCTTGAAAATTGACATATTTTGCTGATGTGGGTAGCTGCAGTATTTGGGCCCAAGCTCTACTCTAATTGAAGGAACCCTATTAACTCAAGACATTTCAGAAAACTAGGGCCTAGATGTATGTTTTAGCACCACCATAGTGCCACGATTTCTGGTACAAGGGCCGCTAAAAATTAGCATCCTATTTACAAAGTAGTACTAGATCTCTCTAGTGCCACTTTCCTGAACCTTGTGCCATTTTTCAGTAGCGCCGCTTAACTCTACGCCATTTAACAAAAATCATATGCAGGATAGGCGTTCCCTACAAAAAAATGTCTCTAGCCACCTAACGCCGTATTTACAAGCCTGTCGAAAAATCACACATGGATAGAAAAAACGTCTCTTATACCCATTAGCGCAGAATATATAATGCCTGTTCACACCATGCGTTAAAAGGGTGCAAAGGGACAGGTATAAAATGAAAACACACAGTAAGCACCCTGACAACCACCAGAGAAACATGGACCTGTTGCTGCAGCAGCTAGACACGAGGAGAAGAAGACAGCAATGATGCCAAGCACTGCCAGCCTCACCGCAGGACCCTCCATCACCACTACCCCAACCACAAAGGCAGCACATAAGAAGAGCAAACTAATTTATTGACAGCGGCTATCCATCCATGGCCAAAGAGAGAAAACTGTCATGAGATACTACTGGCTGAGGCCACAGTCCACTGTGCAGCTGTTTCATGATAGAGCACCTGCAATCCCATCAAGGTTGCATAGGTCAACTGGCATACCACCCATGAACAAGCTCCTGGCTGTGCTGCACATGCTTGCCTCTGGTACTTTTCAGTCAACTGTGGCATAAATGGGTGAATTATCCAAGTTCTCTCTTAGCCCTACTGCCAAGTCTGTTGGATGCCATCATCCGTCTGACTCCTCACCATATCCGGTTCCCCAACACCCGCAACTTCAGCAGGAGACCAAACAGGGATTTTATGCAGTTTCTATCATCCCACATGTGCTGGGTGCCATGCACTGCACACATGTGCTACTTGCCCCTCCTGCCAAAACAAATACCTGCACAGGAATAGTAATCATGCACATTCAATCAACATGCAGGGCATTGTGGACAACAAGGGACTATTCACCAATGTGCTGACTAAGTATCCTGGAAGTGTGTATGATGCCTACATCTTCCGGCATCCCTCCATCAACCAACACTTCCAGGATGGATGATGTGGCAATGGCCAACTAGTAGGTAAGCAAACAGCTATCACTTAACACATACACTACACAACACACATGGTGTAAACTATACACACAAAACAATCCCCACACATGGATATGGACACTTGGATCAACATTCAGCAACACACGTGCAACATGCATCACAGCAAACTCACAAAACACATCTCCAACACATAAGGACAACTGTATAAGCCCCTCGTGCCACTTGAATGGCATTTATAATAATGCTCTCCTGTATGGCAGTGCCTCCTCAACATTCAAATGCTGGTGTTCAGCAAATCATTTGGCACTTTAAGTAGCTGTGTCAACATAGCTGTATCACATGCACCCCTCAATGTGGAAGGGCCTTACATTGGGTCATGATGTGGGTGTGCCACCACATGATATATAGCATATTAGCTTTGGCAGACATATATAGCAATATGTACACTTGAAGCAGCACAACAAATTAAGCCCACCATAGGGGTGCAAATAGTAGTATGCAAAAAGGACAAACGCTCCACACTTCAATTACTATCTCCCAATGTGTACAGCAGCATACAGCACACAGAGAAATAGCAAATTTACTGCATTAATATGTCATGTTGAAAAGCAAACAGTCACACACATAAGCATTCACCTCTGCAATGGAGGCATCATGGTATCAAGGTGTTGGGGTGCCCATGTTACAACTTGGCAGCTGAACAAGTGTCAGCATAGTGACTGAGGACAGCAATGCTTCATATCTAGTAGTCTCGGTACACTGCTGACGTATCGCAGTGGTGTAGGGTGGGACTGCAAGACAATTCCTGTCACATCATGTGCCACAGGGGCTGCCTCAAAATCCACAAACATGCCAATACATCCCAAGCTACTATGCCACACTTTGCATGATGCCAACAGACACACACACATGTGAGTAATGACATATGGAAAATAGCCACTTGGGCAGGGGATGAGTAGCATGCCCAAGGGTGTGTATAGTCTGCATGCTACACACAGGCCAGAACACCAGTCTCATGATGCAGAATTAGTCAAACAAAAGGATCAAACTCACACAACATGGCTCTTTGGGAGGTCACTTGTTACAACTAAATTCATCTACATACATCTACAACACACACATCCTTTATGGGTGAACTGTAATGCCATTCAAATAACACAATCCCCATGCCCCAAAGGTTGCACACTCAATTGGATGGAGTGCCATTGCATACCAATATAGTCCCTTTGGAGGAACAGGTAGAGGTCCCCAGGGAGGCGGATGTGGACAATGATGCCCCACCACATGAAAGAGGACTACTTAATACTGCTGCTGGGATATGCAGAAGGGCAGTATTACAGAAACAAAATTGTGAATACTTACAAAATATAGCCACTATGCACCATTTCTGTAGATAAATCAATTTTCCTCACAACTCTCTTGGAGTAATTTTAGACATATGTCTGCAAAAGCAAAGCATCAACAAATTTTAAACCATGGGTAGTCCACAATAGTTGGTAACAAGGACTCACACACTCTAGAGTCCCAACATACACACAAACTGCACTGGAGAAGGAATGTGCAAGTGACATGTATGCACTGCCATTTGAACATAGTTATCACATAGCAACACTCATATCATACAGGTTTGTCAGTTTAAAAGATGACAGCCGACAAAATTAAGATCCAAGTGATGAATGCGAGCATCAGTGAGTCACTGTGAACTATGTGAAAAATCAATGTATGGCTGGCACTATCACAGTTTAGAATTACCAAGCGATCCCTCAGTGGCAACCATATGTGTGGCAAATGGTGACTGAAACAGCAACTCAATGTCTAGCCCTTTCACACTTATCAGTTGTCATCTTGCATGTATGTAAAAGTATGAGATGTCATGTTCCAAATCCAAGTACAAATGCATTATTAACACAGGATGCTGCCATATTACCACAGGCATGTTGCATTCATATCTTTCAGAACTGATCATACATGCCAAAGGATGTTGGCTGCAGCTGTGTGGAAGTACACATGTGAAACCACAGATTTTGAAGGACACTTTGTGGAGGGGTCTCACAGAGTTCACAAGTGTCATGGCTGAAGTCTGTGAATGTGTGGGGGTCAGCCACCAATCAAGCATACAATGGAAATGCCACAACAAATAGTTGTGAACCAAATGATATGAGTAGGTTTTGGGTCAAGCAAATTCTATAACATGCATGATAGGATAGTGTAGATAAGGAAGATGAGGAGCTAATTTAAAATCTGGAAACAGTGGCTGCCATGTGACATCAGACATCTACACTATACAAGGTAGCTGCAATGTCTGGGAAGCATCACAAAATGTCATATTGAGTCTACAAATCACTACTCTAGCCCTGTGAGCCCACACACAAGCTTACACAATGTGTATGTAACTTTACATCACACTCCCACTGTTAGGAAGTCCCCCTGTGTGATAGCCCAGCACTAACAAGTATGAGAGAGGCATGTTGGGACTGGCACTCTCTTCGCCCCATTTTGCAACACATGTCCCTGTCCCAATGTCTACTAATGAAGTATAACAGCACAGACAGAAGGCATGTAAATTACATATAGCAGTGTCCTTTAAGTCCCTAGTAGATAATAGGGCATGGCTAACACCAATTGACCATAGAGTCCAAGGAGATACTGTGTATGGCTTACATCACTGACCTGTAAGTCCCTAGTAGATAACAGGGCATGGCTAACACCAATTGACCAGTGAGTCCCCGGATATAATGGGTAAGGCTGACACCCATCGACCTGTAAGTACCTAGTAGATATTATTGCATGGGTAACACCAACTGACCATTGAGTGCCCGGAGATAATAAGTCAGGCTGACACCCATCGACCTATAAGTCTATAGTAGATAATAGGGCATGGGAGGGTAGGCAATGGTTTTGTGTCACTGCACATCATTGTGCACTGATATGTATTCTGCACTCCTTGTCTGACAATGGCCCTGCCATGCAGAGTGTGTGTCAAAACTAAGTCAGTGAAATGACACATGAGAAGCAAGGCCACTGTCAAAGTTTATGTGTAAGGAACCTTTACACAAATTACTATCTAATCAGACGCCCTTTTTTGCCCCCTGCATTGTGTGTATCACTAATTTGAGCGTGCACAAATGCAAAAATGCAGCAACAGACTTGGTGTATGGCCAAGCCACCTCTGCACACCTAGGTACAGGAGAGATGTCTCAACATTGGACAACATATAATATTCCATTATGAGCATGCAAAGATACTGCACAGAAGGACTGCATTGACCCATCATTCAGTTAATGGTTTGGAAGATGAAGATACACAGAGAACAACTGCCATTCACATGCATGTTGTTGGACCTGGCCTTTTGGCAGGTTCATCCCCAAACCTTTTGCCTCCTTCCTCCTATTTTTTCCTGACCAGTTTCTGTTGGCTTTGTGATTCTGGGCACTTTACCACAGCTAACCAGTGCTAAAGTGCAAATGCTCTTTGTGTAAATTGTGTTGGTGATTAGTTTATCAATTATTGACATATTTGATTTACTATTAAGTCCCTAGTAAAGTGCACTAGAGGTGCCCAGGGCCTGTAAATCAAATGCCACATAGTGGGCTTGCAGCACTGATTGTGCCACCCTCAGGAGTAGCCCTGTAATCATGGCTCAGACCTGCCACTGCAGTGTCTGTGTGTGCAGTTTTAAACTGTCAATTTGACCTGGCAAGTGTACCCACTTGCCAGGCCCAAACCTTCCCTTTATATACATATAAGGCACCCCTAAGGGAGGCCCTAGGTAGCCCCATGGGAATGATGCAGTATATGTTAAAGGTAGGACATGTACTGATATGTTCTACATGTCCTAACAGTGAAATACTGTCAAGTTCACTTTTCACTGGTGCAAGGCCTATCTCCCTCATAGGTTAAGATGGGGGCTGCCTTTAAATAACTTTTAAGTGTAGTTTCCCTTTAGGAGCAGGAGTTTGTGGTCTCTGAACTCAAAATTTGATAATACATCTTTTGGTAAAGTTTTTTTTTTATTTGTCTGCTTGAAAATGCCACTTTTAGAAAGTGGGCATATTCTTGCTTAAACCATTCTGTGACTCTGCCTGCTTGTGTATTCCCTATCTGGGTCAGACTGACAGTTGGGCTATTTGTGAATCTCCACTAGACAGTGAATCAAAGGGATCTGGGGTGTAGGCTGTATATTGTGATGGGCCATCTGGGCTAGAGTGGAGGGAGGAGTGGTCACTTACACCTGAACGAGCTGTGCCTGCCTTCACTCAATTCAGTCTCCAACCACTTGTTGTGTGTCTGGGGCCAGACCTAGGCAAGGCAGGATCCTGTGAACAACTGAGACTTCACTTTGAAGACTGCCTACTTCAAATCAGAAAGGGGTATAAGTAGTGGACCCAAAATCCCAGATTTTCAGATTACTTCAAGGATTCAAGAGGAACCTCTGTCAGGAAAAGAGCTGAAGATCTGAGGAGAAGTGTTGCCCCTTACTGTGACTGTGCTTTGTTGGGCTATCCTGACCTTGCTGCTTATGCCTGTGAAAGGGGACAAAGACTGGGCTTTGTTGTGCACTCCTGCTTGAAAGGGCTTTGAATGAGCTTTCCTCCTATTTCTGAAGCCTCAGAGACAGCAAAGGCTTCACCAACCATTCGTTGAATCCGCATTCTGTGGACTTTAGCTTGCCAGAAGGGGCCATTCCAGTTCCTGGACCCCTGGAAGTGAATTTCCGGTGAAAATTCTGTGAAACGATGCTGGACAAGTTTGTGTGGCTTGGCTAAGGATGCTGCTGTACGAATCCTGCATCGCCACCTAGAACTATATCCGTGGAGCTCGCTGAGGCAAAACAGCCCCACCTTCAACGTAGGCCCAATATCACTGCAGCCGTGAGTTGGAGTGTCATACACCTGATGTTCATGACACCCAACCCCGTTGGAGCTCCTGTGACGTAATTGTGACCCTGTGAGGTCACCATGCATCCTCCCTCCTTTACCCTGTCTGGACTGAGGGTCCTTGCTTGGACAGGGGGCAACCTGAGTGCCAACCAAGGACCCCATTTCTAACACATGTCCTGTCATTAAACAAAACACCATTGACATTTTCCACCCATTACATACCAAAACATGTCTGCAACACTAAATGAACCTACCCACCCACCCACCACCTTGCATTATGGCCTGCACTCATCACTTTAGGGTGTTGGACAAAATATGTGACATGTGCACAAGTCTACATATTGATGTACCAATCACATACCATGTGAAGTACATGCCATCCATGGGTGTGACATGGGCAGTGTAAATTGATGACAACACAATGTAAGCACATGAATCAAATATTTGTAGTTCACATGTACAATACCATCAGAAAATATAGCCTTAGCATGTACATCTCCTTGTAAGGCATGTATCATCACTCCTGTCAACAGTTGACATAGATATTGGACACGTGTACAGAGCAGTATGTGCCACAGAAAATGAAAATACGCAGGCCATCAATCCACAAGGCATGAAAAATGTGAACCTGTGCACTACATGACGCCATACACCTGTAAACACACATTATACACATTTCTACCCAAACAATTATGCATTGGTCATATGCATGTTTTTTACACACGTTATGCGTGACAAATATGATGCATACCATGCAACACGTGTGTACTACCTTATGTTTTGATATTGTTACATCATGGTAAAATGACGCATTTGAGCGTTGCATCAAAAACAATTTACGCATTCCCAAAAATTGATGCATGTGCACAGAAAGTGATGCAAGAGATCTTGCATGATGCCAAGCACGACCTGCAAACTTAGTTTTGCTTTCTTTTTCTACTCACAGTCTTTTTGTTTATCTTTGAGGGAGGTTGTGATTGTTTTGTGGAGAGATTTGAAGTGCATTTCGAGTGGTGTGCTGTGCTATGTTGTGTCCCTGTATTGTTCCTTGTGTCCATTTGGTGTGTAGTAATTGTTTTGTCTAATCTGTGGTCATTGTATTGTTGGGTGTTTTGATTAAGGGTAGTTTAGTAATTGGATTTGTTGGAGTTAGGGTAATGTTTGCATAGGGTTTGGGGTATAAGGTACTGTGGGAGGGTAGAATGTCAGAGAAGGGTTGGTCCCGTTATTTTGGAGCTGATGAGGTGGGGGATTCAAATGGTTGTCCTGCACTACCTCCCTCACATAGTAACCAAGGGTGGAAGAGTGGTCCAGGACACCTGCACATAGGTCAGAAAGCTGCTTGGGGGCAAGGTTCTGTCCCATATGAACTGGAATTTTCAGGTGGAGAGGATGGTCTTGCAGCTGAAACATTTATGGGCACACTTGAAGCCACATTAGGGTGACCTTCTGGACTTCCCCCAGAGTTGAGGTCAGTGGAACAGTGGGTGACTATGAGGACTTTTGTGGGTTATTCCAGTTGTGCAAATGCTACTTAAGTCTGTTTGACATATGCACACATTTTTGGGCTGCCTAGTGGGTGGGGTTGATTTTGTCCTTAGGCAACAATAAAAAGGCTAGTGAAGCAACATGTTGTTCGAATATAGCTCATCACTCACTTTATTCCCAATATAGTATTTTAAATCTCTTGGACACTAAGATGATGTGCAGAAATGTTGGCACAACTGTGTCATGGATGTGTAGAACAAGTTCACTGGAAGATATGTCCTTGACCACTAAGGTATTGACGTGCCTGAGTGTGTCCCTCGAGTCACATATGTGCTAAGTGACATGACAATTGTCTACGTTTGCTAAATGATGCAGTGACCTTTGCAAAATGGTGTACAATGTGGCTGAGGCACATATGTATTGTCCCTACACACATATTGACATGTCAAGCTGGCCTATGCAATTCACATCACAAAGACATCTAATTTAGCCTTTCTTGGGTTATCTTTATCTAAAGTCCCCTATAGGCTTCATGTAAATCTGATTGATGTGCAATATGTAACCATGCTGTTAAGTGATTAACATCCACAATGCAATGTCTCTTGCTTACTCTTGCAGGTGGTCCCCCTCACTTTACCATCAGAGAAGTCTCCACTTTTGCTGACCCCGATTTTGCCAGTAAGTGTCAAAATAGTTAACCTCTCCTGTTGTGAGAGTATGGTGTGAGTTGTGGCATGGTCATCTGTGATAGTCTTAAACAATTGCATGTATGCCATTACAGTCCTCCTTTGTAAAACATGGATGTGGGCAGATTTGTTGCACATGTGTTTGAGATGTGAATTCCTAGCACACAATGTACTGGTGTCAACATCTATCAGTAGACTTGCAAATATTTGTCATGGTACAAGAGTCGCAAGAACAGCATTTAATGTTGGTAAATGTGTATGTTTGTGAGGATCAGACATATATATGGACAACTTTTATATGTTGTTATCGAATTATGTGACTGCACTGTGTGTCCCATGTTGCACAAGTTGACTCTGTACATGGTGAGATATTTTCTTTCTTTGAGCACTACTTGATGATGGTATATAGTGGGTAGGCTCCAACAAATCAGTACTACACACATCTCACCCAGCATGACAGTGTCCTACCCCATACGCCATGCCACTAGTCACTACATAGGCAACACATGTGATCCTCAGATATCTTGACCTGTGTGTCTGCTGAGGGATGTCAATACAACCTTGTCAGACCAGATTCCATCTTGTCATACATTCACTGTTAATGATGGAAATGTAAGTGTCCATGATGTGAATCAAACAGCTTTATACCGTGCACAGCATCAGTCAGTGCTGACCTAAAATCTAAGTGCAGAATAGGTCTTTGACATGTGTACACCCATATATGAGATGGTGATGCTGAGTGCTATAGTGCTACATGCAATGAATATGTTTTTGACCAGTATACAGATTATGCTAAACATGAAAGTACTCTTGGATTCTCCTCCAGTTATGGCACAAGGAGCCTGGTACAGATCTGTGTTGATATTTGGAATATGTCACAATCCTCTCTGTGACATGTGTGGCTGGTGTTCCCATCAATCTCCCATAATATATGTGTCATAGACCTCTTCATTGTAGCAAGTGGTCAGACATTATCCCTGCCATATCAGGCACTAATGTTTGTAAGCATACTTGTAGATAGCATTCTTTGTTCAGATGGAATTTGTTCATGCAGTAAGAGCACAGGTCTATGTTGCATGAATGCAGAAGAGATATCCCACATGATGATGATAGTTGTCAATGGTGTCATGGTCTTTAGGAGATGATAAAATACAGTGATTTTCTATTGGTCTACAGTTGTTAGCTGAGAAAGCCTATACAGCGTCAGAGCCTTGCAGTTGCTGTTTTCACTGCATGTCTGTTTGTCTTTTTGTTGAACTAAGCCTCAGCAAGGCCTACTAGTGCAAGGGGTTCACCCTTCTCTGCACAAAGTCCTCAGACCATATAGGAAGAAGTTGGCACAGAAACTGAAATAAAAGACAAAGTTTATTAAACCTCATGAGGTGGTACTACAGTTCAAACAGCACCCTTCGGTAATGTTTGAAGTAGCACTCTGAACTAAGAGAGCATGCTCCTTTTATACCCACGTAGGGGCTAAAAGAAGGTGGTACAATTATAGAAGCAAGACTTACATACATGTAAGGTCATATGGAAATGCACAGTCGACAGGTAGAAGGGGCTAACAGTTTCAAGGACTAGTTGACATATTACTGTCTGTTACTGATTACTAACAGCTGCAGATCTTACTGGGCATGTGCGAAAGTGGGAGATGCTAAATATAACTTGTCACTAGACAGATTTTCAAGAGTAGTTAACAGAAAGGTAGGACAGAGCACATGGCGAGCACATGGCAGAGAAAATGTCTTCCATGAATACAAAATGGATTCTGCCAAATGTTCACAATAGTTGCTAAATACAAGATGTCTTCTGCTAATGCTTAATCTAATCGATATTAAGTTACAACAGACGACCCTTTCAGCAATAGCTGTAGATATTCGTCTTTCTGGAATAATCTAAATATTCATCTTGTATTTATGCTCATCATTTCAGCTATTTCCTTATCTAACATATGTTGTGCTTTCATTTCTGTAATGTCTTTTGGTAGGCATACAAGCAGTAATACACATGGAGCAGAACATTGGACCACACTGAATACATATACAGCATGTGAAAAATATTGCAATCATTATACACAGGATAGTCAGTAGTTTCCAGCCCAAAGCGGAAACAAGAGCCCAAAACCATCCAGAAAAAGTCCAAGTACCTGTCTCTGTGTGGATTTCTGCAGCAATTTTATGCAATTTAGATATTGCATCATATACTGAAGGTGAGTAATCTGGAATAAAAACACAGCAACTACTACTGATGATGCGACATGCACCACCTTGATCAGCTAATATCACATCTAGTACCATACGATTTTGGAGCGCTACAATCCTCGCAATTTGGAGCTCCTCAGTAATATTCCCAAGTTCCAGAGCTGCCTGATTGGTAACAGCTTCCACAACCCTAGTCAATCGTCTCACTTTCCTACTGTTTAACGCAGCACCCACAAAGTAGAACAACCCTAAATTAAAATCAACATATTGTTGCAGGCTAGTATCCGTTTGGTCTACCTAATTTGTACTTATTGTCCTTTTATATCTATTTTTAATGATGTCATTGAACAGCTTAAAATCTCGGTGATATGATGCAGGGGCCAAAAACACAGGGGGTAATAGAAAAGATACATAACACACACCTGACCACCCAACAGGCAGTTGGTAATATCCATAGTTACCACAAACAAAATATGTATTATGTGAAGCTGTAAAACTACTATTATTTACACCCTCAATAGTTAAAATGAAGGTACAATCGCTTATCCCTACTGGAATTCACCCAATGCTACGTATACATAAATCTGCTTTAGTTTTTGTAACAGAAATCACAAATTGTTCTTTCTTGTCAGAGTCTGTGAAGACATATGGTATTGAAACATTGTCCAGTTGATACTCTTCCCATTCCCATTTAGTTCCTTTGGCTTGGGGATACCCATCTTTGTCTTGGTAGCATACTTTATTAAGGCGAAAAAGAAGTCCGCCCTCTGTATGTTTTCCAGATGCAAACAAAAGCATATACCAAGCTTGACAAGAACCATTGTGTGAAAAAGGAAGAGGAATGAAAGGTGTTCCTCCTTTTCTTTGATGCGCAGGTATCATTCCACATACCCAACAGTAAGTACTATTTGTAGCATTATGAGTATGATGCAACATCTGAATGAAAGTATTATTGAAGTACGATTGATGGTGCTTCTGCTCCTGATAGGGAAGTGTAAAGTAATAGTGATCCTCTGGTACTAGAGTAGTGGCAACAAAAAACTCACGAGCAGGAGCATTCTTTTCAACAAACCAGGTGATTATTGCTATAACCACCAAAACAACAACAAACCCCATAGTACTAATGATCAATTTGTTATTCATTTTAGCAACAGTGATAATCGACCCTTTCAGAAATTAGTTAAAAACAATCGTTGGAGCTCTTATCCCTGGGCAGCCGCTGATTTCTTCACCACGGGCCAAGACGGGTGTCACTACTCTAATGCAAGGCTGATCCCCCCCCTTGCCACATTGGCTCTCCGTTTCACTAACCCAGGGCGGTAGCTCAACCAGTTTTCTCCAGCACTACAGGGTCTTTCCTCGGTCTCAAATTATATCGCAACACTCCAGAAATCGTATGGTCCGGGAAGAACTCCGCAGGTTCGTCAGGTGATATAGCGCGGCCTTTCTCCGTAGTCAAGATCTCTCATTGATCGGTCAGCACAGCAGGTTCCACCAAGGTAGGTAACACTCTCTTGCAGTGCGTACTATGGACCCAATTCTTTTGGTTCGTCACTCAAACTGCTGTCCTTGTCGCAAGGAGCACCTGTTCTGGGCCTCGCCACCTTGGTTCCAAGCTGCTTGATCTTTCAAAGGACTTAATCATCACCTGGTCACCAGGTCGGAGTTCATGGCCTTCACCTGTAGATCTGTCAGGAAGTGCTTCTCGAACCTGTTGATGAATAGAAACAAAATTGTCAGTTAACTGTGCCAAATAATCATTCATCAGGACACAAGGTACATCATATACAGAATTTGGCTTAGGAACTCCCCAAATGTTCATTGGCCTTCCAAACACCACTTCGTAAGGATTAAGGCCGATTCGAGAGTGTGGCACTGACCTAATAGACAATAATGCCAACGTTAATGCATCCGGCCAAGTTAAGGATGTGGAAGCCTGTATCTTCACTAACTTCAGCTTCAAAGTAGCATTATACCTTTCCACCAACCCTGCTGATTGTGGGTGGAAAACCACATGGAACTTCTGTTTGATCCCTAATCCTTTCAGGACATACTTAATAACTTCCCCAACAAAATGAGGTCCACTATCATTCCATAAAAGTCTGCAAACACCAAACCTAGGGAAAAATTATTTCAAAAGCACCTTCGCTGTGGTAATGGCAGTATTATCCTTTGTGGGGTACGCCTCTATCCATTTACTGCAGGCACATACCACCACCAAGACATACTTTAAATTGTTGCAGCGTTCAAGCTGAATATAATCCATTCGTAGAACTTCAAAAGGTGCAGTTGGTGTAGCAAACCCTCCCGCAGGAGTACGTGTCCCTTTTCCAGGATTGTATACAGATCAAACAAGACTGTACTACTCTCTTAGCTGTACGCAAATTTCTGGATGCTCCCAAACTTGCGTAAGCAACTTTGTTATTGTTGAAGCTCCAACATGTGCCAGCCCATGTGCCATCTGAACCATAGGTTGTACAAAAGCTATAGGCAATTTCAATTTAACCATCTGCTTATTCCACCAACAGCCCTCATCATCTAATTCTCCTTCTTCAGACCATTGCTCACGTTCTTTCACAGAAGAAGATTTCTGTATATCTAATACGTCTTGTCTAGCATTATGCCAAAGTTCAGCTTGTGACTTCACTACATACATAGAAGTAGTACTTCGCTGCATCGCAGTTTCATGTGCTACGCGGTCCGCAAGGGCATTAACTTGTCCTATCTTATCGGTCACATTCTTGTGTGCACTACATTTCACGATACCTAGTTTAATTGGATATGTCAATGCAGTTAAGATGGTATGCACTAATTCTCCGTGCATTATCTGCATCCCTAGGGATGTGAGAAAGCCTCTCTCCTTCCAAAGCAAACCAAAATCATGAGCCACTCCAAAAGCATAGCGGCTGTCTGTATAAATGTTCACACATAAGTCAGTACTAAGCTCACATGCTCGTGGCAAAGCTATTAGTTCAGCTGCTTGAGCTGACTTCTGCGGTATACGAGCTGTCTCCACTACCGTGTGTATTGTGGTGATTGCATATGCAGCTAATGTCGTACCGTCTGGCAACTTCAAACAAGACCCATCAACCCACAATTCCCCATCTACATCTGGAAGGGGCGTATCTTGTAAATCAATACGACCCTTTGTCTGTTCTTCGGTAAGGAATATACAATCATGTGTTTCTTGTGACTGAGGCTGAGTCACCGGATATGGCAACAAAGTGGCTGGATTTAGTGTTGCACATCTCTTCAGTGTAATGTGAGGAGCCAGCAATGTCAATTAATATCCTGTCAGGCGAGCGCTAGTTAAATGCTGTGTCTTTGTTTGATTTAAAAGAGCATCAACCGCATGGGGTACTAACACCAACAGCTTATGTGACAGAACTATCCCTTCACTCTGACGTATTGACACAGCTGTTACGGCAACTGAATGAAAACACCCAGGCAACGCTCGAGCGACAGGGTCAAGTACTGCTGAAAAATATGCACAGGGACGCTGCTTATCGCCATGTGTCTGTACTAAAACTGACATTGCACATCCATCTTTCTCATGTACGTAAAGTGCAAAAGGCATCATGTAATCTGGAGTACCTAACACTGGTGCTGAACAAAGGGCTTGTCGTAGCTGCCGGAAAGCAGTATCACATTCATCTGTCCATGGGAGGGGCATTGGAGTATCTTTAGTCAAAAGTGCTAGCAAAGGTTTGACAATGTGTGAAAACCCTAATATCCATTGCCTACAAAAATAAGTAAGACCAAGGAATGCACAAACATCTTTCTGAGTAGAGGGTACTGGTGTGTCTAAAATTGCTTGAATACGATCTGATGTAAGTGCACGGCCCTCCTTCGACAAAAGGTGACCTAAATAGGTTACCTTTGGTCTACAATATTGCAATTTCTTTTGTGACACTTTATGATGGTGTGAAGCAAGAAAAGAAAGTAAGGACAAAGTGCACTTTTCACATTGCTCAGGGGTATCAGCTGCCAACAAAATATCATTGACATATTGCATGAGAGCCACACCTTCAGGTAATACAAAAGAATCAAGTTGTTCATTTAACGCTTGACTATAAATACTAGGACTCTCAGTATAGCCTTGAGGAACTCTGCAAAATCTAAATGATCGTTTAGTCAAAGTAAAACCAAACACATATCGGCTGTCAGGATGAATAGGGATCGAAAAGAAAGCATTCTTCAAGTCTATCACAGAGAACATAGTTGCTGTCGGGGGAACCAAAGGAAGAAGTGTTGTGATGTCAGATACCACAGGATATTGTGGTATCACAATCTTATTGATTTCGTGTAAATCAATAATGAATCGGTAAATCCTAGTATCAGTATCCTTTTTCAGAATAGGAAGAATCAGACTGTTACAAACATTATACGGAACTTCCTCAACAACTCCAACTGCAATAGGATCATGCACAATTCGTGTGAGTGCTTCTTCACCCTCCTGTGAAATTTTGTATTGAGGCAAACGTGGCATTACAGCTCCCTCCTTGACACTAATATGTACAGGTGGAATAATCATTTGTCCCACATCAGTATCTGAAGTAGCCCACAAAGTACTAGGAAGTGAAGCTAATTCAATATCCTCTTTAACAAGACATCACAGGATGATTATCATTCAAAATAACATGCACCCCTTCAGGAGAGCATCGTATTGTAGCCCTGAAATACTTGAGCATATCAAGACCCACAATATTGTCTGGTGTATTTGGAGAAAGCAAATATGGACATGGAGCAGTAAATTTATCAACATGGAATGCGAGTGGTTGTGACAATGGGCTAGGGGAAGGTGTTCCATCAAAACCTATCGATGTAATGGTTAAGCCAGACAGGGGAGCCCTTGGAATCAATTGTTTAGACAAGGTGCTACGAGTAGCTCCTGTATCAACCAGAAACTGATCAGTAGAACCCAAAACATGTGCTGTAACATAGGGACCCCTCTGATCTACTGGAACTTCAACTGATTCCTTACCCCATCCTAGGCAATCCTATGCATAAGCAGAATCTTGGAAATCAGGCTGTACACAGTAAGATATCTGGTATTGGTTCCGTCTATAAAAAGTGTTAAACCCATCCTGCCCTCACACATTAGCATCAACCCTAGCATGATCATTTGTGCTTCTTCTAGGCCCTGAATATCCTGAGCGATTTCTCATTTGTCCCCGACCACGTGAACACTGCTGAATACGTAGTGCTGGACAATCGGCAGCCCAATGCCCAAATTTCTTACAATACGCACACTGATCAACAGACAAATTCGAACGAGTGTAAGAAGAACCATAAGATCCACGTCCACCTCTATCACTACCTCTAAAAGGCGGACCATAAGCTTGAGCCAACATAACCTTCGTCTTTAATTCTTTAATCTTTTTATCCTCGCTACCTTTTGCTTCTAATTCCTGACGTTCATAATACTGAGCCATAGTCAAAAGAGAAACCAGAGTAGAGGTAGTCCATGAACTTTCACTAGCTTTTAGACGACTAGCTATTCCTGGTAACAGATTTGCGACATATTTATCGACAAACAAATGTCTGCCCATATCATCTGACAATAGCTGGCCGCTAAAATCATGAAATGCTTCTTCAAAGCGTGTAAAGAAATCAGATACAGATTCATCTGCCTTTTGCTTACAAGACGCTAAAACAGTCCAATCTATCTTTTTAGGGGGAATAATCGTTTTTAACTTAACTAATATGGCTGCGGGAAGATCTAGAATCAACTGATATGGCTTTTTCGCAGGTTCCCTATCCCCGTCCATCTGTTCTAATTCTTTCCATGACGCCCCAAAAACTACACGATCATCAATTTTACAAACAGTTCTCCACATATCTGGCGGTAATATCAATCCGAAAAATAAATCAATGTCAGCCAAAGTCATAGTACAAGAACTAATTGCTCCCTCAACTTCCTCATAAAAGGCAGATGGATTTTTCCACTGCTGTTTTAAGTGCCATTACATCTGCCCTATTCCAAGGAGTATACACACAATTATAAATAAAATAACCCTTAGCATCAACAGAAGTTTTATCATCACTTGTAGTCAATCCTTTAGGTGGAACATACAAAGGCGCGGCCTCCCTCATTGGTTTCGCATAAACTATCATAGTCTTATCTGTTCCGAAGATGGAAGCTTGCACCCCACCGGTCTGAGATGTCCGTGCAGCTACGTCCACAGCCCTTTTCTCCTCTTGCAAACGGACTGCCACAACACATAATTTCACCAAACGCCTGATTGCATCAGCCACCTGGGAGAAAACAAAAAGACCATCACAAATTTGCATATGATCAGCTGCTACATCATCGGGCTCTAACTCATCAGAATATTTCCGATATAGTTCAATTACTTCTGTGCCAAATGCCTCAGTAAAATATAGCTGCTCCTTTTCCGTCCACCCTTTCATGTTGTCTAAAAGTTCAGAAGCAGAGAAAACGCTACGAATTGTTTTACGAGCAATAGATCTAAGCTCAGACGCACGGTCAGCAGGCAACATAGAGCGACTGTCTCACATCTTCTGTTGCTCCAAACCGGAGACCTTAGCTAAGTCATGAGGGGCAGAAGGAACGACATACGGAGGTGGAGGGCGATCTAGTAACAAAAAATCATCGTGTGGTTTATTAAGGATAGGATAGAGAGGTTGCCTAACAGTGTATTGGCCAGTTACCTGTAATTTACGTTCTTTCTCTTCTAGCTCCTTTAAGTAATTTATTTATTTCTTTCTCATTTCCAATGCTTTCACATATACATTCTTCCGCTGCTCTTTCTCAAGCAAGGCTTGCTCATGTTGCACTCGTCCACGCACTTCTTTCTCCCACATTCGTACACAGTCAAACATATATTGCCTAGACTTTCGCTTACACATACCTTGTTCCACATACTCAATCTTTCGCAAATCAATTGACCCATGCATAGGCCAACGTAACTCAGGATCCGCACGAGTGTATTTATTCCATAATGTGCTGTACATTATAGAAGAAAGACAATGTTTAACATACATATTTCTATTGGGCGTCCCCTCTGGGGGTGCCGGTTGCGATTCTTCCATTCTCAATTTGGTACCATTACAAAAGCAACACATCCTACGAAGTGCGCTAAAAACAGGCATGCCAAAAATAGTGCAGAATATGCAATATTATAATCAAAGTAGCACTTAAGGTGCCGTTCAAATCAAAATTAAATTGGAGAAAATTCTCCTCATTACCTGCATATAAAAATTGCAATTTATATATCAATTCAAAGGAAACAAATTGACTAGTCACCCAAAACACGAGAGCCACAGTAAGTAGTGCTAAACTTCATTACCAAACAAAGGAATCAAAACCCACAGCAAGTGCCGTAAAACAGCTCTTACCAATCACAGGTTGTCCAGGTTTCAACTGCCAAGTTCTAAAATCGACCAAATGGTCACTGCATGACGAATGAACAAAAAGGATCTTAGTCGAGGACCGGCGCCACCTGGATGGTCAAATCAAAATGAAGGGAAAAACGCCGTGGTTGCCAAGACTCGGGTCTCCTCAGGCATTGATCGTCCGCAGCGAGATCCCAATCCTTTCGGCGCGACCAATCCGTTGGACGTCCGAGTCACCGATGAGTCCCTGTTCGGGCGTCAATTTGTTGAAGTAAGCCTTAGCAAGGCCTACTAGTGCAAGGGGTTCACCCTTCTCTGCACAAAGTCCTCACTGCAGGATCACAGCCAGGGCAGCATCATGTGAAGCCACCATACATACATGACCTGCATACAGGACTGGCCGATGAAAACTGTAGGATTGCTTGGCTGGAGCCGAAGGTTGAACAAATCTTGACTATTGTGAAGGACGTAGAGACCAACCACTGGAGCAAATGATCTTGGAGAACAGAGATTGTGACAGTTTTGCCTTCCTCTTGTTCTAAATATTTATTTATTTTTGATTTGGGGTTTCATTAGATAGTTAGTGTGGGTAAGTTAGTTTAGTGTAGGTATTTTTAGGCCATAGGTGTACATTATTGGGGGGTGGGGTTGGTGTGCATCAGGGTAATAGTAGGGGGTTGGGGTTATGTTTTACGTCAATGTTCCATGTATAAATTAAAAATACAAAAAGCTAAAAAACATCCCCAAAATATGGCTGTTTAGCATACATGTATAGTTAGTCATTGTTTAGCTTTAATCAATAGATGTAATTTAAGTGGGGTGGGGGGTTGATGTTCAGTTGTGGTTTCTGATGCATAGAATAGGTTAGGCTAAGCTAAGATTGCTGTAGTTATAAAGTAGGATATGTTGGTGTAGGTTAGCATAGTTTATTAGCTAATATATTTAGTGTGTACCTAAACTTTAGTATGTTGTTCAATAAATCTTGTTGTGCCATACAGCTTCCTCTCCATCATGTCGATTGTGAAGGTGATAGCATGTCTATACAGGACATTTTTTAGACAATTCAGTGACCTGAGCAGCAGTACTTTGTGACATATGTGACAATGTGTATCACCTGTGCTGAGCTTCCTGTCAGGTTTCCAATAGTGTGATATTAGCTATTGGAAACAAATTTCTGCAAGGTACGTGGCAGTCTGGTTGTGGATGGATTCACATCCTGACACAGGTCATCTCATGTTAATTTACTGTGTGTTGAAGGTATGTGATTTGCACTGACAATGGAATAATTGTCATTGGATTCCCCCCAAATCAAGGTTTTGGGACAGGGTCACTCATACCTGGCCCTCACAATCTTACACATGCATTATGCCGTTGTAATATAGATGATGTGATGAAACTAACAGACTTGCATGGCCTACGCACAAATGTTGTATTTGTTGTCAGGTGGCATGAAGTATGCATGCTACAGAACACATCCCATGCTTGGATGGCTCATATATTATTTTTGTTCTCCTCATTGACCGTAATTATGTTGCAGTTAGTATATGTGGCATTGTTCCAGAAACATTGACACACACATCGCTTTGATAGGTACTCAGTGGCCTATGGGTAATGCAATGACATCACCATGCCATCATTTAGTGTGACAGTGCAGTGGTGATGATTTATTACACTTATGTAAAAATGGGCACTGTGGGTGCAACAACACAAATTTACAGGTGTAGCTCCCCTGCAGCAGTGTGATGCAGTAGAGGGGCATTCAATGGGTGGTGAGTAGGCCATACCCAAGCAAAAATCATGAGGTCTGTTAGAAATGGGGTCTTTGGTTGACAGTCAGGTTACCCCCTGTTCAAGCAAGGACCCTCACTCTAGTTAGGATAAAAGAGAATCACCCTCAGCTAACCCCTGCTTACCCCCTTGGTAGCTTGGCAGAGCAGTAGGCTTAACCTCAGAGTGCTGGGCGTAAAGTATTTGTACCAACACACACAGTAACTCAATGAAAACACTACAAAATGACACAACACCAGTTTAGAAAAATAGGAAATATTTATCTAGACAAAACAAGACCAAAACGACAAAAATCCAACATACACAAGTCAAGTTATGATTTTTTAAAGGTTTAAAATAAAAAGAGTCTTTAGGTAGTTGTAACACCACACTAGCGCTGCTAGCGTGAAAATGTACCTGGTTTGCGTCAAAAATAACCCCGCACGGGCGGTGTGCGTCGAAAGTAACCCTGCACGGCTGTGTGCGTCGAAAACAACTCGGCACGGCGGTGCGCGTTGAAAAAGTCAGCCACACGACGATCCGAAAGTCCCGCGGCGCAGGGTGCGATCTCTCAGCCTCCGTCAGCGATGCTGCGCGTCGTTTCTCCTGCTCCGGGCGTCAGTTTTTGGGTCGCGTTTCCTGCGGCGTCGTTTCTCAGCTGCGGAACCGGCGTCGCGTCGTTTTCTCAGCCGCGATCGGATTCGCGTCGATCTTTTCTCCGCACGGCGCTCGGTGCGTGTATTTTTGTCCTTAGGCTGCCAGCCTCTCCTTTCAGGGTCCCAGGAACTGGAAGGGCACCACAGAGCAGAGTAGGGGTCTCTCCAGAGACTCCAGGTGCTGGCAGGAAGAAGTCTTTGCTATCCCTGAGACTTCAATAACAGGAGGCAAGCTCTACATCAAGCCCTTGGAGATTTCTTCTTCAAGATGGAAGGCACACAAAGTCCAGTCTTTGCCCTCTTACTCTGGCAGAAGCAGCACTGCAGGAAAGCTCCACAAAGCACAGTCACAGGCAGGGCAGCACGTCTTCCTCAGCTATCAGCTCTTCTCCAGGCAGAGGTTCCTCTTGGTTCCAGAAGTGTTTCTAAAGTTTGTAAGTTTGGGTGCCCTTCTTATACCCATTTTAGTCTTTGAAGTCACCTTCCTTCAAAGGGGACTCACACCTTCTTGTGAAATCCTGCCTTGCCCAGGCAAGGCCTCAGACACACACCAGGGGGCTGGAGACAGCATTGTCAGAGGCAGGCACAGTCCTTTCAGATGAGAGTGACCACTCCACCCCTCCCTCCTAGCAGAGATGGCTAATCAGGAAATGCAGATCACACCCCAGCTCCCTTTGTGTCACTGTCTGGTGTGAGGTGAAAAACAACCCAACTGTCAAACTGACCCAGACAGGGAATCCACAAACCAGGCAGAGTCACAGAATGGTTTAAGCAAGGAAATGCTCACTTTCTAAAAGTGGCATTTCCAAACGCACAATCTTAAAATCAACTTTACTAAAAGATGTATTTTTAAATTGTGAGTTCAGGGATCCCAAACTCCACATGTCCATCTACTCTCTAGGGGAATCTACACTTTAATCATATTTAAAGGTAGCCCCCATATTATCCTATGAGAGAGAGACAGACCTTGCAACAGTGAAAACGAAATTGGCAGTATTTCACTGTCAGGACATATAAACCACATTACTATATGTCCTACCTTATCCATACACTGCACCCTGCCCTTGGGGCTACCTAGGGCATACCTTAGGGGTGCCTTACATGTAAGGAAAGGGAAGGTTTAGGCCTGGCAAGTGGGTACACTTGCCAAGTCGAATTTACAGTGTAAAAATACACATACAGACACTGCAGTGGCAGGTCTGAGACATGATTACAGAGCTACTTATGTGGGTGGCACAACCAGTGCTGCAGGCCCACTAGTAGCATTTGATTTACAGGCCCTGGCACCTCTAGTGCACCTTACTAGGGACTTACTAGTAAATCAAATATGCCAATCATGGATAAACCACTTACATACAATTTCACACAGAGAGCATATGCACTTTAGCACGGGTTAGCAGTGGGAAAGTGCTCAGAGTTCAAAAGCCAACAGCAACATGTCAGAAAAACATAGGAGGCAGGAGGCGAAAAAGACTGGGGATGACCCTGCATAAGCAAAAGTCCAACAAGGTCCATACCATGATACGTGTACCTGAGGCAATGGATCATTTACTGACACCAGCCCGTAGGTGTGGTCTTACACTATGTGTGCCAAATTTTCCTACACACTTGACAAGTGCAAATATACATTAGGGACTGTTGTCATTCTGAAAGGGACACCTTCCTGCACGTACTGCAAATATTACCTGCTAGCCTGCCACACATTGCTGCATGGTGCTAGGATGCCTACACTGGTGCGGGGTGTATATCATACACATCAGTTACTGCAGGCACACAGTTTGAATTTGCTCTTTTTCATATGTCGCACCCTGCACTTTCTGAAAAACACACCTCAGTATATTTATTCCACTTGTAGAAATGCACAGCTCAGTTTCTATGTACATAGGCCCGCATTGTTTAAGCATCATATGATTTATTCTGTTCAAAGACTTTGAACCTCAGACATAGATTGACACAGATCATGTGTAATGTACATTTATTTATATTTGCTATTGTGAGTTATTGGTTCAGTTCATTGCACAAGAGGTAGGCTCCATGAGAGATCCTAATTCATTGAATGCCCAATGAGATACAAAAGGTAGGGGAACATGTAACTAGACACCTGTGGAAGAGGAGTGCTTCAGTCAGGAGGTGCTCACATTGCCATTAAGTAGGATGGGGCACATTAACAGTCCATAGGTCTGATTGGTCAAAAGTGGGAACGGAGATTGTTGAAGCAACACTGGCATGATCCTAAACACAGAGCTAAAGAGAAAGTGCCCATGGGCCATAGAATGTAGCTACCGGGATGTCTTACTTGTGAGATTTGTTTCTTTCACATCTTCACCCTCTGCTGTGTGTGGTGCCCCCTGTGCAAGGGATTATGCTGGGGATGGAGTTGAGGGAGGCACACACACATCAGGGACAGAAGAAGTGGAATTGTAGGTCCCAGTATCTGTCATCTATGGGAAGATGTGAGGCATCACTGCAGCAAGGAGAAACTGCTGAATTCCCAACATAGCAGAAATATCACAGTGATAGGCTGCCAAGTACTCCTTGATGAATACCAGCACGGACAACATGACAGTGAGCATTTCCCCCAGCCTGTTGACAACCTCACTGGTGCCACTTTGGTAGGGCATTTGTTCATGCCTCTGCCTAAGGACACCAAGGATTTCAGCCAGGTACTGTTTCTGTGGGGAGTTCATACCTCTGATGTCAGCTGGGTTGTCCGTATTGGGACTGAGGCACCTCTGTACCTCAGCTAAGTTGTACATTTTACCCCAGCTCCCGCTGCACTCCTACCGCTTGATTTTGGAAACATATGTTCGGGTCCTGGGAGTCCTGGGCTATGTGTGACCTAAAAGGTGCTGTGTGTGCTCTGTTCGGTAAGGCATCTGGAGACCCCACAACACTGTGGCCCTCATTATGACATTGGTGGTAAATCTCACTTACCACCTTGCTGACTGCCACCAACATACCGCTGCAGCGACGGGTATCTGTTTACCATATTATGACACACACACACCAATCCATCACTATTCAGCCACAGACACAAGGCCACCACACCAAAGGTCAGTGATAAGCTGGCGGTATCCAAACCTACACTGTTACGCCAACAGAACAACGCCCATCACATTATGACCCATGAATTACCACGGCGGAAAACCATTGGTGGTACATACCGCCACGCTCAAAGTACACACACACATACAAAACAACACCACAGTGGACAATGCAAGCTACACACACCTGACCCGCATACACACACCACACCCACACACCACTATAAAACACACACCCACATTACCCACAACCCTTTACCATTCCAAACTATTGGCACGAGACAGACACCACGACTACAGGCAAAACCAGAACCACACACCACCTACACCAATATACCACCCACGCACCCCACATCACACACCCCAACACATCACCCTACACACCCTCACCTACACAACTCACACACACCCATGGCACCACAAAGACACCCCAGATTCTCAGAGGAGGAGCTAAGGGTCATGGTGGAGTAAATCATGAGGGTAGAGCCTCAGCTATTTGGAGCACAGGTGCATCAGATATCCACTGCTAGGAAGATGAAGCTATGGCGGAGGATCATGGACAGGGTCAACACCGTGGGACAGCACCCCAGAACAAGGGACGACATCAGGAAGAGGTGGAACGACCTACAGGGGAAGGTACATTCCATACCAGCAAGACTCCAGCTCGCTATACAGAAGACTGGTGGTCGACCCCCACCTCCTCCCCAACAACTACCAACATGAGAGGAGCAAGTCTTAGCAATCATGCATCCTAAGGGCCTGGCCGGAGTAGGAATTGGACTGGACTCTGGTAACTCAACTCTATACTATCACCCCCCTACCTGCATGCCATCACATACCCATCACCCTCACCTTCACTCCCATTACTCCACCACCTTCCACACACCCCACTATCACATCCCACTCATCCCAATGGCAAGCCCTGCATGCACTACCAATGCATGGACATCACTCACAGCCCTGTGAATAAGCTAGCCTACCCATACCAACCTACACACATTAAATCTGCCAGGGCAAATACAAACAAATGGGCCAACCAACTGATGCACAATATGTCACACACAGAAATCCAGGACACGTCAATCAGCAGTGTGTCCACCACTACAGGGACCCCAGGGAGCACCTCATACCCAAGACAATCAGGGACCTGGGGTCAGTGGCAGTGGGCACACCGTTCAGGTGGCAGAGGCACAAGACAACAGGGAAACTGTGAGGACTGCTGTGTGCCATGGGGAGGACAGGCCCAGGGAATTGACTCTTCAGGAGGCACTTGCAGAGCTCCTGGGAGCCTACAAACATTTACAGGATACACTGGGCCAGATCCTGGGCAAAGTTCAGGAGAACAGGTGGCTGCAGGAGGGACACTACAGGGGGAACAGGGAAGACTTGCAGTCCTTCAACACCACCCTAGTCTCCATTGCAGGGGTGCTGGCAGACATGGAAAACATTATGAGGGAGACAGTCCCACACAAGCGGGCCCCTGCCACTAGCCGGACAGCTGAACTGCCTTCCACCTCTGCTACCGCTACTGGACAGGAGGCCCGCCACAGGACCAACAGGCCACCAGCACCCCTCCACCTGCAGAAGGTGAACCACCCCGCAAACATTCCCTGCGATCCAGGCAGAAGTCAGAGACTATTGCCAAGACCCCCACCAGGAAACGAGACTCTCCTGATTGTCACACTATTGTCCCACTCTATCACCCTGTTCAACTTGAACTGCCATTGCCCACCTTCCTATGTCCCATTTGACAATGCACCGGTGCTACAAACAGACTGGAACAATACCCTGGATTTTCCTCCATCATCGCCCCATTCCATTGCACTTGCCCCTCTTCTTCTTAGCACTTCAATAAACACACTTTGAAAACATACAAATATGGAGTATGTAAAAATATTTAAGTATGCATTTGTTTAACCAGGTTCAAACATTGCAATTCAACTGTACAGTAATGTTTACACAGGTAAGACCTGTAGTTTCCTGCAGTGATCACACCAGGAGCGATAGGGGGGCACCAACATCTGCAAAATGAATTGCCAAAGGGTACAGTGAGTGGGCATAGAAGTGGGAAATAACAGCATGCCAGTGAAATGTGAAGTAACATTGTCTTACCTGCGTGTCGTTGAAGTATTGTTGTATCACTGCTGTTCTGTTGTCCTCAACCTCATCCTCTGCCTCCTCATCCTCACTGTCCACAGGGACCACTGCTGCCACACGGCCATCTCCAGCCTCCTCCTCCTGTAGAAAAGGCACATGGCGTCTCAGGACACGGTTGTACAACATGCAGCATGCCACGATTATCTGGCAGACTTTCTTGGGTAAGTAGCACAGGGATCCACCAGTTAGATGGCGACACCTGAACCTGGCCTTCAGGAAGCCGAAGTTTTGTTCGATTACCCTTCTTGTTTGCCTATGTGCCTCATTGTAACGTTCTTCTGCCCTTGTCCTGGCATTAATCACAGGGGTCAGCAGCCATGATAGGTTTGGGTAGCCAGAGTCACCTGCAGGTATTGAGGGACATTTAGCTACACACTATCCTATATGGCCCACACCATACCCATACACCAACATCCACTGGGTAGGAGTCAGGCCTCACCTATTAGCCACACCCAGTGCCTCTGTAGTTGGACCATCACATTTGGGATGCTGCTATTCCTCAGGATAAAGGCATCATGCACAGACCCAGTATACTTTGCATTGACATGGGAGATATACTGGTCCGCCAAGCACATCATTTGGACATTCATGGATTGGAAACTCTTACGATTTCTGAACAGCTGTTCATTCTGGCGTGGGGGACAAATGCAATATGAGTCCCATCAATCACCCCAATTATATAAGAGATATGTCCTATTGCGTAGAAGTCAGCCTTCACTGTGGCCAAATCCTACACTTGAGGGGGAAACAATGTAGCTGCACATGTGTTTAATCAGGGCAGACAACCCTCTGGTCAACACTATATAGAAAAGTGGGTGTGACAGTCCTCCTGCCAAGCCCACTGTCACTTGGAAAGAACCAGTTGCCAGGAAAAGGAGCACAGATAGGATTTGCACAAAAGGGGGGATCCCAGTTGGGTGACTGTTAGCAGACATCAGGCCAGGCTCCAGTTGGGCACACAGCTCTGTGATTGTAGCCCTGTCAAGTCTATAGGTGAGGATAATGTGCCTGTCCTCCAGTGTTGCCAAGTCCGCCATGGGTCTGTACACTGGGGTATGTTGACACCTCCTATTCATCTGCAGCGGTTTCAGTCTAAGGGACAAAAGAGTGAGGAGCCGGTCACAAACAACATTGGAGCCACAACAGTACAATGCATGATATTAAATTAAAATGGTTAAGTGGAATTGTCCTGTATGTACAATTTTAACTGTGACACAGTTATTATGCTGGGCCTGCAACCCCCTGAAATGGCAACCATCTGTCCTGTGTGGAGGGACAGGTGGAAGTGAGGTAATTCCGCTGACGTTGTGTGCCACTGCGGGAGGTGGTTGGGAACTGCCGTGCAACTCCTCATTGGATAACATTGGGCCCTATGGGGTACAGTGGTCAATGGTGATGTACGCTGGTGATGACGGTACGCACCGCCACGGATGTGACAACCATTTTCTATCTGATCACTCACTTGCTACCTGACCTTCAACAGGAGAGGACCTACACTGCATGTGCTGCTGTCACCAGTGTCGGGAACCTACCATGGACAGTGTGAATTGGGGAAAGGGCACCTGCCGTCACCTCAGCGGAGTTGGAGAGATTGAGGCATGGGGTCCTACCCCAGTACAGACTACTGTATGGGCCTCCAGACCAACAGGTGAGTACACTGTGGGCACGATGCATGTGGCATGAATGCATGTGATGGTGTGTGTGAAGGCCTCGTGTAGGGGGTGGGTGGATTTCTCCTGGGTGACATACAGCTTGTGTGCTGGGCCATGTGTGTGGAAATGGTGATGTGAAGGGGTATGGTGGGCCATATGTAACAGGCAGGGCAGTCTGACTGATACTATTTCCTGTGTGTATTGCCTCTGCAGGTCAGTGCCCATAAAAAGAAGGGTATATGGTGTGCCATCACCAAGGACGTGTTGACCCTGGCGGGTCTACAGCAGGCCGAGCACCCACTGTCGGAAACGGTGGGAGGACCTGAGATGCTGGGCACAGAAGACGGCGAAGGCCTAGCTAGGGATTACCTCCCAACGAGGAAGGGGTGAATGCCGAACTCTGACCCCCCGGATGGCCCGCACACTGGCAGTGGCCAATCCGGAGCTGGATGGGTGCTTGAGGGCATCACAGCAGCCACAAGGGGGTGAGTACAGTGCCCATCATTACAACTCACGCATGGTATGGAGGTATCTGGGTGGTGATGTTGGTCAGTGGGTGCCCCTAGGCCAGGCCTGATATTGTAGAGTAGGTCCCATGTTGGCCAGGGTTCTGAAGTGATAATCTTGCAACCTAGCTCGTAGGCATCCTCAACTGGTCAGGGCTTGGTGGGTCCCAGGTGTGCTGCATTTGGCTGTGTGTGCCCCTCCCCATGCCCTTGTGGCTAGAGTTATAACTGGTAGTGCAATGCATATTGTGTAGGGCTGTTCCCTGTGTGTGAGGGTGGTGTGTACACCAACGGTGGTGTTTGTGCAGCCATTGACCCAGTATATTCTTTATCTCTTCCCCACTTTTTTGTTTTTTCACCCTTTCCCTATGTGCACTAGCATCAACTGGCGGAGGAGCAGAGGCACCGGCGACAGAGGGAGCTGCATTCCACAGGACCCAGGAGGCAGAGTCCACCGATGGTGAAGGCACCAGTGGGATGGAGGGCGAGGGAAGCACCACGGTGGAGACTGGAGAGGACAGTACAGACTCTGATAACTCCTCTGATGGAAGCTTCCTGGTGGTGGCGTACACCTATGTGCCCATCCCAGCTACAAGTACAGCCACCACCCCCCTACCAGCACTGCCCTCCAAGCAGCACCTCAGCAAGTTTCCCGTGCCCGTTCACCCAGGAGGGTGGGCATCTCCTTCGCCCCAGGCTCCTCTAGCCCTGCCCCAGTGAGCCCTGCTGCCCTGAGTGAGGATGCTATTGACCTCCTGCGATCCATCTCTGTAGGGCAGTCAACCACTGTGAATGCCATCCAGGGGCTGGCAGCCCAGATGCAACAGACTAATGCATTCCTGAAGGGCATTCACACTGGCTTAGCAGCCCAACATAGATCAATCCAGGCTCTGGCCTCCTCTCTGATGGCAGCCATTGTCCCTGTTTCCACCCTCTCCCCTCCAACTTCCTCTTCCCAATCCCATTCTCCTCAACCCCAATCTATCCCAAGCACAGAGGCAGACGAGCATGCACACAAGACAACATACAAGAGTTGCACAGGCAAACACAAGCACCACACATCATCCCACAGGCACTCAAACAAACACCATCCAGATGCAGACATGCCAACATCCACAATTAACACTGTGTCCCCCCTCCTCCTCCTCCTCCACCTCCTTCTCAGTTCCATCTACACTGACACCTGCATGCACTACATCCTCATCCACTACCAGCATAACCATCACACCTAGCAGAACACACACCTCACTGGCAGACACCTCCACAACAGCCATGCACACACCCCCTGTGCCCTCTCCCTATGTGTCTGTCCCCCCTCCCAAGGAACACAAACACAAGCACTCAGACACCCAATAGCCATCCACCTCACAACAGCATCCAGCCCATGCACCTGCACTCAAACACAGCACACAGACACCTCCTACAAACACTCCCTCTTTCTCGTCTCCCAAAACGTCTCCCTCTTCCCACCCCAATGTCACTAAAAATCTTTTCCCCTCCACAAGTGACCTCTTCCTTAACCCTTCCCCGCCCTTTCTTTACATCTGGCCAGGGTGGCAAAAACCCAGACAAGCACCTCAGCCACCCAGTCCATGGGCCCAGTTGTCTCCACACCCAGTCGTGGTGGGAAAGGATCCAGGGCACATGTCCAGAGGTTGAAGGAACCTGCACCAGGCAGCCTCAAGGAAAGGGTGCCTGCCCCAGCTGCGGGCCGGAAGACCAAGGAGCCAGCTCCAGCTGCTGCCAGGAAGGGCAAGGAGCCAGCCCTAGCTGCTGGCCGGAAGACCAAGGAGCCAGCTCCAGCTGCTGCCAGGAAGGGCAAGGAGCCAGGCCCAGCTGCTGCCAGGAAGGGCAAGGAGCCTACCCCAGCTGCTGCCAGGAAGGGTATGGAGCCAGCACCAGGAGGCAGGAAGGACAAGGGGCCTGGTGCAGGGAATCAGACGGAGCCCCCACCACCAACCATGGTTGTGCAGCTGTCCGAGGCTGCATGGGATGGGCTGGAGCCTACCCCACCACCACCACCAGTGGGCAGCTGTCTGAGACTGCAGGGGATGGGCTAGAGCCTCCCACCACTACCAGCAGCAGCAGTACCACCACCACCACCAGTGGGCAGCCATCCGAGGCTGCCGGGGATGGGCTGGAGCCTCCCCATCACCAGCAGCAGCAGCACCACCACCACCAGTGGGCAGCCATCCGAGGCTGCAGGGAATGGGCTGGAACCTCCCCCCACCACCAGCAGCAGTACCACCACCACCAGTGGGCAGCCATCCAAGGACGCAGAAGATGGGACAGAGCTTCCCCCCAACACCACCAGCAGCACCACTACCACCTCCGAGCAGCAGTCACTGCCAACAGACGGTATGTAGTCCTTCTCCCCATGGGCTGCTATGCAGCCTGCCCCCTGCAAATCCAGTGGGTATGACACACACCTGAGAGACTGTGACCTCGCACTTCCCTGGATCAAGAGCACAGGGCATGGTGCCCCCTCCAGAACCAGGGGGTAAGACACCCACCAACCCCAGCCTCCCCAGGATCAAGAGCACAGGGCACAATGCCCCCTCCAGAACTAGTGGGTAAGACACCCACCAAACCCAGCCTCTCCAGGATCAAGCGCACAGGGCACGATGCCCCTCCAGAACCAGTGGGTAAGACACCCACCAACCCCAGCCTCCCCAGGAACAAGAGCACAGGGCATGATGCTCCCTCCAGAACCAGTGGGCAAGTCACCCACTTGAGAAACTGTGGCCTTGCACTCCCCAGGACAGAGCAATGTGCATGTCGCCCCCTCCAGTGCATGTGGGAAAGTCACCCACTTGAGAGACTGTGCCCTTGCACTCCGAGGACCAAGCACAGGGCATGTTACCCCCTCCAGAGCATGTGGGAAAGTCACCCACTTGAGAGACTGTAGCCTTGCCCTTACTAGGATCAAGCACAGGCATGTTGCCCCCTCCAGAGCATGTGGGCAAGTCACCCACTTGAAAGACTGTGGCCTTGCACTCCCCCGTACACAGCAATAGGAATATTGCCCCCTCCAGACCCAGTGGTTTTCTGTCATCTGCCGGCCGAGGTGCCCCTCGTTCCCTGTCCCCCTGAGGTGCCTGCCTATTTACCAACTGATGCCCCTGCAGTGTTCTCTCCGTGTTGCTGCAGGTGACAGGTGGGGGCTTGGACTTTGGCCTTTGGCCCTGTGGCCCACGCACAATGAGGACTGGGCAGTGTCCCTTGAACTGCACATTTGTACATAACACTTGCATTGCATTTTCATATTTCTACTGTGTTGATCTTATTACACTCACTTGATTACATTCCTGTTGTCCTTGCATTATCCCTCAGGGGCATGGGGTAAATATGTTTGATTACTGCATCTGATTGTGTGTATGGTGTTGGGGGTGGGGGGATGTTGCGTGTGTGTGTCACACTCCTTTATCTCCCTGCTCCCCTGTGTGCTAGGCGGCTGTACTCCCAGTGGTCGTCTTTGCCGTCGTTGGTGTTCGTAGTGTAGCAGGATGTAGAAGATCATTGGAAATATTTACAGCTCGGGCTCCATGGCGGTGTGGTTCTTCCCTGTGTCTCCAAAGATGAGTCCTTTCCCTTCTGAGTTATGTTTCTGCCCACAAAAGGTGGTGGTTTCCTGTGTCTTAATATGGTGGGTGGATCATTGACTTCCGGCTGGCTGTAGGCGGCTACCGCCGTGGTGGCTGTTGTTTCCACCCTGGAGGTCGGTGTGGTAAAGTGTCTGTCTATCTGAGTTCTCACCACCATGGTCATAATATGGCAGTACTTACAGCCAGCCTGTTGGCGGTATTACCGCCACTTTATCACTGACCGCCAGGGTTGTAATGAGGGCCTGTGTGTCCTCGCTGCAATCTAAGATGGTGACCGGACAGAACCCAGGATCTGCTGGCTGGTGCCTGGAGTGATGGTTGCTAGCTGGTCATCAAGATTTTCTTGGAGGTCCAGGACGGCAGCTGGCCATGAGGGATTTCTTCAGTGTCCAAAGTGAGATGGAGATATGTCACTGTTGTCTTGTACTAGCTATTGTATTTTATCCTAAGTTTTAATTTTATTTCTTCCTAATTTTAATGGCACGGAGCCAAACATCAAGTCCCTTATTCAGAGTCCAATGGCTGCACACAGCACCACTAGGGCATGAATTTTGGTAACCCACTGTTGAGACATTGTACAAGTCTACATGTCCTAGTCATGTCACCTCTCAGTTTCACAGCTTTGCATTTGCAGCTGCATGTGACCCATTTCTTGGTCTACATAGAATGGCATTTGGATGGCATAAGTGTTGTTTGTTGGTGTGCTCATGCAAGACACATGGAATCAGGGAAAATCTGTTGCATTGTCAGATCTGCATTTTGGAACAGTGTAAGGTCCCTATGCCACCCCACATGTGTTATAGAAATGACACAACGGGGGTAACAGTCAATGTGCATCCTCCATGTGAACTCTTGTTTTGTATGCATTATCCAGCCCAATCCATAGTAAGATGCACCCACCTTGTGTGTATGTGTTAATACAAGGAGGTGTCCCTTCATGCCCAAAGGGGATCATCCCCTCAGTCCAAGCCCCCTTGTAGTATGGTGCAGATTTGTCTGCATAGGGACATGGCAGCAAAATGTGCAGCAGCCCAGCCGGTCGGGACAGTGGAGCCCCATCTGTTGTGTATAAGTTATATTAGTGCCCTTTCCAAGTGGTACATGCAGTCCTTTCTCAGCCCTTGGTGCCCCCCATGCACAACATGCCTGGTCCGTGTTGCTAATTTTGAGTCAGATATGGGTAGTTGGTACAGTTGAAACAGTAAAGGTAGTAGAGTGAAGGTAATGAAGTGGTCTGTGCATATACAGGGTAGGGGGGTCAGTGGACATTACATGCAGTAGATGTTTAGCTATTAGTGTGAACATGCAACAAATTAGTGTGCATACAGTGCCTCTGAAGTACCTCCCCATTATGTAGTTTGTGGGTTACAACATTGACCCCCACTGCACCTTACCCTGTGTCTGTATTAGTTTCTTAATTGATGCAGTTTCCTGTCCTTGAACTTCTTCCATCACCTCATCCGGGATGACCACTGCCACCATCTCCTTCAGCTCATCCAGCTGCTCCCGGGGTGCGGGTCTTCCACCTCCGGTCTGCAGTGCTTGCCTTTCTGTTGTTGGTCAGTTTATTTTTAGTTTTGCACTTGCAATCATGACAGCACTTCTTACAATCCACCACAGTTCTTCTGACCTCTGCCACACTGTTGACTTTATCTACTATGGTCTGCCATATGGCCTACTTCCTACATATTGGCAATTCAGAGGTGACTACGAGCTGGTGTTGGTGCTCTGCCACCTCTGTGATCAGTATTTTATTTTCCTCCTGTCTTAACCTGCACTTCCTCTTCCTTTTACCCTTACCCTGTGACTCTGCATGGGCATCCTGGCTGGTACTGGCTCAAAGGAGTCTCTCTGGGGTTTCTCCTGTCCAGATTTCTCCATTTTCCTATTTGCAGGCTTCTGTTTGGTATTTTCACAGGCTTTTCCTGACCTTTTTTTCCGAAAAGTGACGCTATTCCGATTAGCGCCATGTAATGTGCCGCAAATCAGGTTAGCGCCACTTTTCTGGTTACTTTTGTGACACGTTGCTTACATTAGCGCCATTTTTTGTTGCATCATATTGTAAATATTGTGCTTAAATGCTGTAAGGAAATGTCATAGCCTTGTGTTATTTTTTTTTCCCCAAAAACTATGTGTTTTTTAGCTATATCAGCAGGCATGTGTTCTTCACCTTGTGCTTTCCCATCCCTAAATAGATAACTTATGTTCTTATGTTATGTGTATTTGTAGAGCAGTCTCTCACCTGGGATAGTCTCAAGGCTCTGAAACAGGGGCAATCCTGTCCTGGCCCGGGCTAGGCAAGTTGAAGTCAATTCAAAAAGCCATGTTTTCAGCTTCTTGTGGAATTTGTGAATTGAAGAAGTGGCTCTGATGTGTAGCAGCAGGTCATTTGAGACTTTAGGAGCCAATTAAGATAAAACCCTACCTTCAGGTTTACTGGTGTATACATGTGAAATATGTGTGAGGAGTAGTCTCACATGTATGAATGTATGTTTTTATTGCTCTGCTAGAGGTTTTTTTTTGCCTTCTCTTTCATTTTTTCTATTGTCTGACTATATAAAGTATATATATTTAATGTATTAATTAATAAAATGTACTATTTGCTTATTTGTTTCATGTGAAGGATTGTTTTGGGCATTTTTGTGGCTAGTTTTGTATTTAGTGTCTCATAGGGATTTTGGTGTTTCGGAACCCTTATCATGAAGTTGGGTTGTTTTCATTTTATTAGGAGTAGTCTAGCTGAGCATAGGTGTATTTGAGGAGTTTGAACAGAACTTGTTTGTGTACAGGAAGCCAGTATAAATCATGTCTGATCCAAACTGCTGAGTTCTATTTGAGTTGGAGAAACCTTGTCAGTTGCAGGCTGATTCCAGCATAGAGGGTGTTCCCTTAGTCCAGCTTGCTTGTGGTGAGGTTTTGGTTGACAGTTCTTGGTAGGGACTCATTTAAAGATTTTCTCCAGCAGGTAAAAGTAGGAGGAAGTGGTGATTTTCACTTGGAGGGTTATGGTGAGTTAATAATGCCTAAGTTCTTGGCCAGGTTAGTGGTTGTGGGTGTAACACACAGTACTGCTGGCCCCCAGATGAAGTTCCATTTTGACAAATTTAAAAAATCACAACTTAAGTCTTATCGATGCTCAGTTTGAGACAGTTGGTTTTCATCTGGACAGTGACTTCAGTTATGCAGGCTACAAACTTAGTAAGGTTTGGAAGGATTTTGAGGAGGGGTAGAACTGTGATATGTTTCCAGGTGTCCAAGTATGTGACTGTTGTGATGAGGCTGTTTAGAATTGGGGTGAGTGCTGAGCTGATGTGTTGCAGTCCTTTGATGCATTTGTGGTGGAGGCAATGATTCCATGAGGCCTCCAAGTAGATGGACTGCATTGTGGAAGCAGTTTCTTACATGACGATGGTGGGCAAGATTGTCACTATTGTTTTTTTGGTTTAGATGAATAAGTGTTTTGTAAGGCTGGATGGATCTGCATGGAGATTGATATAGGTGTGTGCAAAATTAGTGTAATTAGCTTTTTCATAATTACACAAAATTAATAGAAATCATGGCTAGTTGCAGATCTGTCATTTCACGCTATATGCATTGTTGCATCAATTTTGTTGCGATCATGCATTGAAACAACAAAACTATTAATAACAGCTCTCTGTTGATTCCATGTGTTTGCTATAATTTACGTTGTCAATTGCCATGTTTTGTGCCATTTGTTTGAAATATTCTCTGAGATTGGCTCGTAAATACACAAAGTTGCATTATGGCATTATTTGAGGAATTTTGCATAACAAGATTAAGGTGAAATTATCAAAATTATGTGAATTACTCAGGCGTAATTTAATTTTCACAATGGCATTGGGTGAAGCTGTTAGTGTTGGCTTCTGGTGACTGGAATTCTTTCACCATGGCAACAATCTCTTTGCTGCTATTGGCATTGATGTTGATTAGGTCCATGAGCATGGAACATTCAGTGGCTTGGAGCAACAGGTGGAAGTGTCTATAGGCAGATTTGAAGATGTTCCTGTCCGTGTTATTCTGTCTTATTTTCCATAGGTGCTCCATATGTTTTCTATGATGCTTGGTCATCCCAATCTCCTCTATGTACCCGCTAATTTGCAGTCTGGATCTTGTGCTTGTGTTTTACTTTTGAGGTGCTAAAGTGTTAGCTCAGGTGGTGATCTAGTCATTAAGGTTGGAGATGACATTGGGTAGACGGTTGTTGTGTGTGGGCTGGTGCTCCAGGAGCTTAGTAGTACATGTTTCTTCTGAGCCCTTGTTACTTTCTTGGCAGGTAGATCTGGTGGTGAGGGGTCTGTGGTGATGTGGATGTGGGATAAGAATGGTGGATTTCATAAGGGCTTGTTTACTGAGGCGTCGGAAAAGGTAGTAAATATGAGGGCCAGTAGGTGTCCCGTGGCATGAGTGGATCCTTTCACAGGTTGGGTGAGGGAGAGGTTGCCAATGGCTTTTAGTAGGCAGTGGTGTTTAGATTGGTGGGGTGTTCCAGGTGGAAATTAAGGTTTCCAAGCAGGATGAAGGTGCTTGTTTTCAGATTGAGGAATTCAACTATATCCACAATGGTGCTGGTGAAACAGATGCGTGATCCCACTGGTCAGTAAATGAGGATACCTCTCAGGGTGAAGTTGGTGGTGATGTGTATCTTGAAGGTACTGGGGGTCGCATCTGAGGCGGTGGTGCACCTGACTGAATCCTAAAAGACACCTCTGGGCTTGTGTTGTCAGTCCTGTTTGACAATCTCGTCGGTGTGGAGATGGCTGTGGTGATGTTAGGAGCAGGCATGGGGGTTATTCAGATTTCCTTGATGAAGAGATGGTCAGATGAGGATTTATGAAGTATGTTCCACATTTCAGTAGTGTTCTGGGTGAGAGCAAATATATTGAGGAATATGCAGGACAATGCAGAACTAGTTGCGGCACATGTCAAGAGTGTGTGTTTGTGAGTAGGGTGTTGTATGCTGTCCTCTCCAATATTTAATCCTTCTGGTTTACATGTTACCAAATATATTATATATCATGATTACAGTTTATGCAAGCAGTTTTCGCTCTTGACTTCTTTAGCTTTCAAAATTCAATCAATACCAAAGTAAAATGTTTTGGCTTTGTATCTTAAATCAGTGATATAGATGATGGACTAGTTTCAACTCATACACTGTTTAGATTGTATCAATGGCGGCCATCTTAGAGTGTCAGTCTATTATACATATACAGAGTAAATTCACCAGTGCAACTTACAATAATCAAATATATTATATCTTGTTGTCATTTGCTAAACGTTTACCCAAAAACTATATACTATATATAAGTCCGTCATCTATATCACTAATTTAAGATATTTGAATGAGGTGTTGGGATGATACTCTATCTGTGATAAAGGCTTGTCGCCGAAACGTGTTTGAGTATTTTTGTTTGCTTAAAATAAAATAATGGACTTTTATACGGAGGTGTCCTGGTTCTCTTCCCACCGGAAGAGTGTGCTCTGTTATATACAGGGAGTGCAGAATTATTAGGCAAGTTGTATTTTTGAGGATTAATTTTATTATTGAACAACAACCATGTTCTCAATGAACCCAAAAAACTCATTAATATCAAAGCTGAATATTTTTGGAAGTAGTTTTTAGTTTGTTTTTAGTTTTAGCTATGTTAGGGGGATATCTGTGTGTGCAGGTGACTATCACTGTGCATAATTATTAGGCAACTTAACAAAAAAATATATATACCCATTTCAATTATTTATTATTACCAGTGAAACCAATATAACATCTCAACATTCACAAATATACATTTCTGACATTCAAAAACAAAACAAAAACAAATCAGTGACCAATATAGCCACCTTTCTTTGCAAGGACACTCAAAAGCCTGCCATCCATGGATTCTGTCAGTGTTTTGATCTGTTCACCATCAACATTGCGTGCAGCAGCAACCACAGCCTCCCAGACACTGTTCAGAGAGGTGTACTGTTTTCCCTCCTTGTAAATCTCACATTTGATGATGTACCACAGGTTCTCAATGGGGTTCAGATCAGGTGAACAAGGAGGCCATGTCATTAGATTTCCTTCTTTTATACCCTTTCTTGCCAGCCACGCTGTGGAGTACTTGGACGCGTGTGATGGAGCATTGTCCTGCATGAAAATCATGTTTTTCTTCAAGGATGCAGACTTCTTCCTGTACCACTGCTTGAAGAAGGTGTCTTCCAGGAACTGGCAGTAGGACTGGGAGTTGAGCTTGACTCCATCCTCAACCCGAAAAGGCCCCACAAGCTCATCTTTGATGATACCAGCCCAAACCAGTACTCCACCTCCACCTTGCTGGCGTCTGAGTCGGACTGGAGTTCTCTGCCCTTTACCAATCCAGCCACGGGCCCATCCATCTGGCCCATCAAGACTCACTCTCATTTCATCAGTCCATAAAACCTTAGAAAAATCAGTCTTGAGATATTTCTTGGCCCAGTCTTGACGTTTCTGCTTGTGTGTCTTGTTCAGTGGTGGTCGTCTTTCAGCCTTTCTTACCTTGGCCATGTCTCTGAGTATTGCACACCTTGTGCTTTTGGGCACTCCAGTGATGTTGCAGCTCTGAAATATGGCCAAACTGGTGGCAAGTGGCATCGTGGCAGCTGCACGCTTGACTTTTCTCAGTTTATGGGCAGTTATTCTTGCGACCCTGTTGACTATTTGGAATGAAACGCTTGATTGTTCGATGATCACGCTTCAGAAGCTTTGCAATTTTAAGAGTGCTGCATCCCTCTGCAAGATATCTCACTATTTTTGACTTTTCTGAGCCTGTCAAGTCCTTCTTTTGACCCATTTTGCCAAAGGAAAGGAAGTTGCCTAATAATTATGCACACCTGATATAGGGTGTTGATGTCATTAGACCACACCCCTTCTCATTACAGAGATGCACATCACCTAATATGCTTAATTGGTAGTAGGCTTTCGAGCCTATACAGCTTGGAGTAAGACAACATGCATAAAGAGGATGATGTGGTCAAAATACTAATTTGCCTAATAATTCTGCACTCCCTGTATATATATATATATATATATATATATATATATATATATATATATATAGGTTAGAGATTTAGAAAAGAAGGGCAGTGGTATTTTATATAACCTTATGGGAAAGGCAATTTTAAGGCGACTTATAGGTCCTCACCATCCCTGTAGTTATCTACATAGGAAAAATAACCTACCTGTAATAGGACTCAGTGAGAATCAAACTCTTGTATCCCTTTTCTTTTTACCTAATGATTCATCACTTCATTTGTAAAATTTCTCTTTTAAAGTGCAGTCTCCCAGGGAATTCTCTCATTAAGACCATGGAGACCGAATCCAAAAGAAACATCCAGAACACCTCCCTCTTTTTTCCATATGCTTCCACATCACAGATGTTTTACATGAAACCTTTTCAAGAACTGACCATTTAAGGTTACTATCGCTGGGTTAATGTTTGATAAAATGAGTCACCCTGCGACCATGTATCTTGCAATTAATTATAGCTGACATATTCACTGAATCTGACCCTAAATTGTCTTACTGTTTCTCCAACATGTCCTATGTTGCAGGGACAAATGATAAAATAGATAGTGTTGCTATTCTTACCGTTTGTTATGCTTTTCATCTGCACTCTTTTGTTGTTCTAAATGAGAGAATCTGATACAATAGCATGTGCAAAGGCATGGAATTGTCCACACCGGTGTTCTGTCTCTTACTAACTTATCCTCTAAATTACTATTGCATTTGAAGGCAGAAATGGCAGAGCCAGGTCTTTGCTATTGTTGTTCAAAATGTTCCATTGGACTTTAATAGCTTGTCTGACTTATCTTTAATATTGGAATGCCTTATAACTCACACTAATTCCTGTTGATTTTCTCTTTGGGAATTGATCAACATGCTTTAGTGATCATAATGTATTTCTCTTTTGTACGCCTCAAGTATCAATCTTCTTGGATATCTTCCTTGGATGTATTACTCCTTTAATGTAGCAGTATTTCTGTTGTATTCCCCTAAATAACTACAGTTCCTCTTAATATTGAGGAATTGACTAAATAATATCCCTTGATGTTGACACCGAGGATGGTAGCTATCAAAATGCAGTAGAGTAAATGTGCATTAGGTTTTATGTAAAGAGATACATGAAGTTGTTCTTCTTCACAGATCCAAGTATCTAGGAATTCCACTTTTTCATTACTTACTGTAGGAGTATACCCAAGATTGTCATTGCATATATTTATATTTATCTACTCTACAAACTCATTAAAGGTGGCTCTATCACCTTCCCAAATGAAGAAGATGTCATCTATGTACCTTGCCAACTTTTGGTATTTTGAAAAAATTGGCCATTTCATTATAGATGCATCTTCTTTCAAAACCACCCATATATATATTTGCCACACTTGGGTTGCAGGCCGCCCCGATGCTGACACCTTTGACCTGTTTGTAAATGTTACCATCAAGTTCAAAAACATTCTCTTGTAGAACAATCTTTAAGCACTGGAGAATAAAGGCTGCTGGATTCTCCAATGTTTCTTCCAGTAACAACTGTATTGTATGCACTCTCTTGTGGAATATACATATAGAGAGCCTCTATATCCCTAGTTACCAAAATTCCCTATTGGGATTGTATGCTAGGCCCTCTATCTTTAAAATCATATGTGAGGTGTCTTCAACAAAATACATAAATTTACTAACTATAGATTTGAGAAAAACATTGATAGTGGTTCCGTAGCAGAACCTACAGTGGCTACAATAGGCCTGAGAGGAGGATTGTGTGCTTCTTTGTGTCTTGGGCACATCATATAACAGGAAGTCAAGGTCTAGCAACCTGAAGATAGTCATATTCATATTTAGATATGATATTCTTCTGTAGAGCCTTTTCACATATATTGTGAATCTAAGAATAAATGTATTTTTTTGTGTTATCTTAAATCAACTGTTGCAGCCCACATCCCTGAGCCTAGTTTAGCCCGGGGACCCCATCTTGGAGGCCCACATCACTGAAAGATGTGTATCCCAGTGTCCAACTTTGGCACCCACAAAACACACTTTGGTGGCTGTGAGGGGAGCCCCAGTCCCCCCATGACCCCACTGGCTCATCACTTAGTGCTGTATCCAGCATTATTCCTGCTGGAGAGAACAGCTATTTATGCCCCTCTCTCTGGGTGGGGGAAAACTGTTGCTCTTTTACTGAAGTCTGCTTCTATCCAGCAGAAGCATTTTTAAATCTCCTGCTTGCTGGGAGCAGACTTTGGGCCTCATTAGGAGGCTGGTGGTCATGAGACCTCTAGCCTTGCCACGGCAGTCCTTCGGCCGTGGACCCAGTGGAAAGGACAGCCACATCACGACTTGCCAGACGCCAAGCCTCCACAATGCCACCTGGCCCGCTGGTGCGGTCGCACTGCCAAGGCCAGCAGTGAGCACCTCCAACCTGGTGGCAGGCCTCAGCCTGCCAACCAGATTACGAGGCTGCAAACCGCCAGGCTTTCCATGATGGTTACTTTGCCACGACAATCCTGGCGGTCACGCACCCGGTGACAGGAATCTCCATTCCTGTCGCAAACACACACCTGCAAACATGTCCCCACACATGCACACATCCCCCCACCCGTCCACACATCCACAAACAACCCCCACCTCTTTACGCACCCATGCATTCACCTACACACACCTCAGCATCCACATACATCCACACAGACACCCCCATTCACTTGCAAACATGCACACAGATATCCCCACTCACTCGCAAATATGCACTCAGACTCTCTTAATGGAGCACCTCAAAATTCTCCATGCACAAATAAGCCAAAAAATGAACAATATTTTGGAAAGTTTTGGGGAGATTCATCAAACTGTGGAAAAGTTATTAGCAACCAAAAAAGTGTACTTCCTATGAAAACTCTGTATAACTAACCACTGTGACTGGAACTATGTAATATATATATATATATATATATATATATATATATATATATATATATGCCAGAGCCATAATTGTGTCCCTTTAGGAAAGAATACTGTGTGATAACTCCTCCTCTGGTGCTCGAATTCCTTTATTATAACAAAACTTTACAGCAACATCTGACACATTTTGGAGATGACCTCTACTTGATCACAGATAACATTCAATGTAATTCACCAAATGTAAAAACCCAATGTACAATTGTAGACCACATAAACATAGACAAAGGACCACTTTTTGAGAAGCAACACAGCAATGTCCATGCAACTGGCATCTTAGCTCGGGCTCACTTCAGCCCATGTGTCAGCTAGGAATGGTAATCAAGGAAAGGTCAGTTCCAAAACGTTTCATATGTTGCTGCTATAATAAAGAATTTGAGCATCAGAGAATGTGTGAAAACTGGGTTGATTGCACATAAAAAGTTGACCAGGACTTCCTGCTTAGCATGTCTGGGTAGGATTCCAGGTACATCGGATCAAGATTCAGCTTTGGCCCAGATGAAGATTTCTGTCTTGAAAAGTTGCCTAAGTCCAAAGGTAGAATTCTTCGCCGAGGTCTCCTGTGACGTGTATCCAAAGAGGACTCTAGGGGGCTCGGATCGGATTGGTGAATTTGTCCCGCTAAAGAAAATCTTCAAGAAAAAGACTAAGGTCCTCATTATGACTTTGGCAGTCTCTGAGCGAGACCGCCAAAGCCATGGCCGGCAGAAGACTGCCAGTGCTGGCGGTCTTCCGCCTGCCATATAATAGATACTGCAGGAGTTTCGCCACACTTTGGGTGAATATCCAGCAGTAGCCATGTTGGTGGGCGGTGGTGCTCTAGCGTTTCTACCACCTGCACCGGCCCGTCAGTAGGACGCTGCCAGCTGTAATAATACCATAAAGACGGCATTGCAGTGTCCTTCTGGTGAGGCACTGTCGGTGGTGGCAGCGCCATTTCCCGATCCCTGCTGGACGACCTCCTTGCCGGACAAGGTAATTCGGCTGTCGGATAGGGGAGTGTTTTGTGTGAGTGTGTTGTATCTGCATATGTGTATGAATGTCTGTGTGCGTGTGTGTGGATGCGACTGTGAGTGTTGTAGTGTATGCATGGTTGAATGCGTGTGAGTGAATGCATTTATGAATGTTGAAGTGAGTGCGTGTCTGCATGTCAGTGTGCATTTGTGAGTATGCATGTTTGGATGTTTGTGTGTATGCGTGCCTGAATGTGTGTGTGAGTATGTGTGAGTGAATGGGTGTCTGAATGCGGTTGAGTATGTGTGAGTGAGTGCGTGCATGAATGCGTCTGAGTATGTGTGAGTGAATGCATATATGGATGCATGTGAGCATGTGTGAGTAAATGCTTGTATGGAAGTGTAGGTGAATGGGTGTATGTATGGTGCGTGTGGGTGTCTGTGTGCATGTATGTGGGGAGGAGGGGTGGGGGTGGATGGCATCATGTAAGTAAGGGGATGGGGGCGCTGTGACTGTGGGGGGCAGGGGGTTACGGTACTTGCCATGGCATTAGGGCGGCCCCTAATACTGTCTTCTGTGGACCAACGGGTGGGAGATGAACATCTCTGGCCTGGCGGTTCATACCGCCATGGCGGTATGGATGGAGATGTGGTGGGTTGGCAGTGGCCAACCTGCCACACTCATGATGTGGCAGTCTTCACCGCCAGCCTTTAGGCAGTGATACCGCCACAATAAAAGTCAAAATAACCACCTATGTCCGAAGGTAAACCTTTGTCGGAGGCCACAAGCTTGCTGTAGCCAAGCAGGGTTACATCGCGTTCGGTTTCAAACTTTGACCATGCCACGTTCTAGTGCGACCAGATGACCAGATTCTTTAAAAATTCATATCTCCGGTTCCCCTTTTCCCATTTTAATCATTTTGGTGTCATTTTAAAAATAAAAATATAATCTATTTTTATAAATTGATGATGGTTTTTTATTGTGTTTGCATTTTACTTATTCACTGTTTTGTGATTTTTAAATGCTTAACACACCTGTCTCCTGTATTAAGCCGTGTCGCTCATTGCCAAGCTACCAATGGCTGAGCGGGGATTAATTTATTGAGACCTGACTGGACCTAGTGGAGGATAGTGACCTACTGCTAGATATAGGTACTTACATGGCCTTACCAATAATCCACTTTCCAACAGAGGATGAGTGGTCACGACATTCTTTCTTTAAGCGATACAGTTATGGCTGTGGAATACTGAAGAGAAGGGCATTTTGGAAACATAGTCAGTGCCGCCGTGACTGCTTCCTTGGGGCCGTGGGCATAAAACACAACTGTGATATATATATATATATATATATATATATATATATATATATATATATATATCTATATATATACATATATATAGATATATATATATATATATATCACAGGATTTTGCTCAATAGGCACCGGCACTTATTTAGGAGTGACCCAGCAATAGAGAGTGTTATGCCGGATAAACCCTCGATGACATTCCGAAAAGTTAAATCTATGAGGCAACACATAAACCTCATTATGACATTGGCGGTAAATGCCACTTACCTCAGCTATTTGGACCTAGGTGCAGCAGATATCCATTGCAAGGAAGATGGAGCTATGGCGGAGGATCATGGACAGGGTCAACACTGTCCGACAGCACCCAAGAACTAGGGATGACATCAGGAAGAGGTGGAATGACCTACGGGGGTAGGTACGTTCCATTGCAGCATGACGCCAGCTCGCTGTACAGAGGACTGGCAGTGGACCCCCACCTCCTCCCCCACAACTCACAACATGGGAGGAGCAAGTGTTGGCAATCATGCATCCTGAGGGCCTGGCCGAAGTTGGAGGAGGACTGGACTCTGGTAAGTCAACTATTTACTACTATCACCCCCCTACCTGCATGCCATCACATACCCTCACTCCCATCACTCCACCCATTGCACACTCCCCACCATCACATCTCACTCATCCCAATGCCAAGCCCTGCAAGCTCTACCAATGCATGGACACCACTCACAGCCCTGCATGGACACCTATCACCAAAGCATGCACACTAGAGAGAATCAGCGAGTCCACCACATACCAATTTACACATGTAAAAGCTGCCAGTGCAAATACAGCCAAATAGGGCAACCCAATGATGCACAATATGTCAGACACAGAAACAATAACACATCATTTACATCCCCACAGGTATCCCAGTCAATGTCACCAGAGAGGAAGTGCCAGCAATATCCAGTCCCCCTTTTGGAGGACCAACAGGCCACCAGCACCGCTCCCCCTGCAGAAGGTGAACCACCCCGCAAATGTTCCTTGCGATCCAGGCAGAAGCCAGAGACTATTGCCAAGACCCCGCCAGGAAATGAGACTCTCCTGACTTGTGTCCCACTGTGTCAGCCTGTCCACCTTGAACTGCCATTGCTCCCCTTCCTATGTCCCCTTGGACAATGCACCTGTGCTGCAAATAGACAGGAACAAAACGCTGGACATCCCTCCATCATTACCCCATCCCAATGCACTTGCCCCTCTTCTTCTTAGCACTTCAATAAATACCTTTGGAGTATGTTACATTTTTTAAGTATGTATTTGTTTAACCAGGTTCAAACATTGCAATTCAACTCTACAGTAATTGTTCACATAAGAAAGACCTGTAGTGTCCTGCAGTGATCACACCAGGAGGGACAGTGGGGCACCAACATCTGCAAAATGAATTTCCAAAGGGTACAGTAAGTGGGCATAGAAGTGGGAAATAACAGCATGACAGTGCTAAAGATATTCTAAATAATGACAATGAAATGTGAAGTAACACTGTTTTTCCTGTGTGTCATTGGAAGTATTGTCATATTACTGTTGTTCTGTTGTCCTTGTCATCATCCTCTGCCTCCTCATCCTCACTGTCCACAGGATCCACTGCTGCCACACAGGCATCTCCAGCCTCCTCCTCCTGCAGAAAAGGCACATGGCGTCTCCAGGCAAGGTTATGCAACATGCAGCATGACATGATTATCTGGCAGACTTTCATGGGTGAGTAGCACAGGGATCCACCAGTTAGATGGAAGCACCTGAACCTGGCCTTCAGGAGGCCAAAAGTTCTTTTGATTATCCTTCTTTTCGCCCATGTGCCTCATTGTAACGCTCTTCTACCCTTGTCCTGGCATTCCTCACAGGGGTCAGTAGCCATGATAGGTTGGGGTAACCAGAGTCACCCGCAAATATCGAGGGACAACATTTAGCCACACACTATCCCATATGGCCCACACCATACCCATACACTGACATCTACTGGGTGGGAACAGGGCTCACCTATTAGCCACACCCTGCGACTCTGACGTTGGCCCATCACATTTGGGATGCTGCCATTTCTCAGGATAAAGGTGTCATGCACCGACCCAGGAAACTTAGCATCAACATGGGAGATGTACTGGTGTGCCAAGCACACCATCTGTACAATCAAGTGCAATATGTGTTCCATCAGTTGCACCAATTATGTTGGGGATATGTTCCATTGCATAGAAGTCAGCCTTCACTGTGGCCAAATCCTCCACTTGGGGGAAAACAATGTAGCTGCACCTGTGTTTAATCAGGGCAGACAACACTTTGGTCAGCACTATTGAGAACATTGGCTGTAACATTCCTGTTACCAAGCCCACTGTCACTTGGAAAGAACCAGTTACCAGGAAATGGAGGACTGATAGAACTTGCACAAGAGGGGGGATCCCAGTGGGGTGACGGATAGCAGAGATCAGATCAGGCTTCTATTGGGCACACAGCTCTGTGATTGTGGCCCTGTCCAGTCTATAGGTGAGGATGTGCCTGTCCTCCATTGTTGCCAAGTCCACCAGGGGTCTCTACACGGGGGTATGTCTCCATCTCCTATTCATCCACAGTGGTAGCAGTCCATGTGACAAAAGAGCGATGGGCCGGTCACAAACTGAACATTGGAGCCACAACAGTACATTGCATGATGTCAATGTGTAATGGGTAAGTGGAATTTGTATATCCACATTTAAACTGTGACAGAGTTATTACCCAGGGCCTGCGCCCCCCCTGAAAAAGCACCCAGCTCTCCTGTGTGGAGGGACAGGTAGAAGTGAGGTAATTCCGCTGACGTTTTGCGCTGTTGTGGGAGGTGGTTGGGAACTGCTGTGCAACTCATCATTGGTTAACATTTGGCCCTATGAGTTACAGTGGCCAATGGTGATGTATGCCGGTGGTGACGGTATGCACCGCTGTGGACGTGACTGCCATTTTCTATCTGTTCCCTCACTTGCTACCTGACCTTCAACAGGAGAGGACCAACACTGCATGTGCTGCAGTCACCTGTTTCTGGAACCTACCATGGCCCATGTGACTAGGGGAAAGGGCCCCTGCCTTCACCTCAGTGGAGTTGGAGCGACTGGTGGATGGGGTCCTACCCCAGTAGGGACTGCTGTATGGGCTTCCAGACCAACAGGTGAGTACACTGTGGGCACGATGCATGTGGCATTAATGCATGGAGTGGTGTGTGTGAAGGTCTCATGTAAGGGGGGTGGGTGGTTGTCCTCTGGGTGGCTTATTGGTCATTTTGCTGGGCTATGTGTGTAAAAATGGTGATGGGAAGGGGTATGGTGAGCCATAAGTGTAACAGGCAGGACTGCCTGACTGATTCCATTTTCCAGTGTGTATTTCCTCTGCAGGTCAGCACCCATCAAAAGAAGGGTATATGGCGTGCCATCGCCCAGGACATGCGGACCCTGGGGGTCAACGGAAGGCAGAGCACCCAGTGTCGGAAACGGTGGGAGGACCTGAGGCGCTGGGCATGGAAGATGGCAGAGGCCCAGCTGGGGATGGCCTCCCAATGAGGAAGGGTTGCCTTTCGAACCCTGACCCCCAAATGATAGCGCGCATACTGACGGTGGCCTATCCAGAGCTAGATGGGCACATGAGGGCATCACAGCAGCCACAAGGGGGTGAGTACAGTGCCCATCATTACTACTAATGCCTGGTAGGGTGGTATCCAGGTGGGGGATGTGTGTCAGTGGATGCCCCTAGGCCAGGCCTGACATTGCAGAATAGGTCCCATGGTGGCCAGGGCTCTGAAGTGATAATCCTGCTACCTAGCTCGTAGGCATCCACCACTGGTCAGGGCTGCGTGGGTCCCAGGTGTGCTGCATTTGGCAGTGTGTGCCCCTCCCCATGCCTTGGTGGCTAGCAGAATAACTGGTAGTGCAATGCATAGTGCGTCGGGCTGTTCCCTGTGTGTGAGATTGATGTGTACGCCAACGGTGGTGTTGGTGCAGCCAGTGACCAAGCGTATCTTTTGTGCCCCCCCTTTCTGTTTTATCACCCTGTCCTTATGTGCATTAGCATCATCTGGCGGAGAAGCAGAGGCACCGGCAACGGAGGGAGCTGCATCCCACATGACCCAGGAGGCAGAGTTCACTGACACTGAGGGGACCAGTGGGATGGAGGGCATGGGGAGCATCACGGAAGAGACTGGAGGGGATAGTCTTGACACCGATACCTCCTCCGATGGAAGCTCCCTGGTGGTGGCGGACACCTCTGTGACCACCCCAGCTACAGCTGCCACCCCTGTACCAGCACCGCCATCCAAGCAGCCCCTCAGTGAGTTGCCCGTGCCCGCTCACCCAGGAGGGTGGGCATCTCCTTCTCCCCAGGCACCTCAGGCCCTGCCCCAGTGAGCCCTGCTGCCCTGAGTGAGGAGGCTATTGAACTCCTGAGATCCATCTTTGTAGGGCATTCAACCATTGTGAATGCCATCTAGGGTTTGGCAGCCCAGATGCAACAGACCAATGCATTCCAGGAGGGCATTCACACTGGCTTATCGGCCCAACAGAGATCAATCCAGGCTCTTGCCTCCTCTCTGATGGCAGCCATTGTCCCTGTCTCCACCCTTCCCCTCCAACTTCTTCTTCCCAATCCCATTTCCCTCAAGCCCAACATATCCCAAGCACACAGGCAGATGAGCACACAAGACAACACACAAGAGTGGCACAGGCAAACACAAGCAGCAAACATCATCCCACAGGCACTCACATGAACAATATCCAGATGCAGACATACCAACATCCACAATTTCCACAGTGTCCCCCTCCTCTTCCTCCTCCAGCACCCCCTCAGTGCCGTCTACACTCACTCCTGCATGCACCACATCCTTATCCACTACACCACACCTAGCAGAACACACACCTCACTGGCAGACACCTCCACAACAGCCATGTACACATCCCTTGTGTCCTCTCTCACTGTTTCTGTCCACCCTCCAAAAGTACACAAATGCAAGCACTCAGACACCCAACAGCCATCCACCTCACAACAGCATCCAGCCCATGCACCTGCACCCAAACTCAGCAGACAGACACCTCCTACAACCACTCCCTCTTCCTCCACTCCAAAACCTTCTCCTTCTTCCCGCCCCAATGTCCCTAAGAAGCTTTTTCTCTCCACCACTGACCTCTTCCCTACCCCCCGTCCTTCACGTCTGGCCACGGTGGCAAAAACACAGGCAAGCACCTCAGCCAACCAGTCCACGAGCCCAGTAGTCTCCACACCCACTCGTGGTGGGAAAGGATCCAAGGCACATGTGCAGAGGGTGAAGGAGCCTGCATCATGCAGCTTCAATGGAAGGGTGCCTGCCTCAGCTGCGGCCCGGAAGACCAAGGAGCCAGCCCCAGCTGCTGTCAGGAAGGGCAAGGGACCAGCCCCAGCTGCTGCCAGTAAGGGCAAGGCGCCAGCCTCAGCTGCTGCCAGGAAGTGCAAGGAGCCCGCACCATCTGCTGCCAGGAAGGGTAAGGAGCCAGCCCCAGCTGCTGCCAGGAAGGGCAAGGAGCCAGCCGCAGCTGCTGCCAGGAAGGGCAAGGGGCCTGGTGCTGGGACTCAGATGGAGACCCGACCACCAACCATGGTTGTGCAGCTGTCTGAGGCTGCAGGGGATGGGCTGGAGCTTCCCCCTACAAGCAGCAGCAGCACCACCACCAGTGGGCAGCTGTCCGAGGCTGCAGAGGATGGGCTTGAGCCTTCCCACCCAAGCAGCAGCAGCACCACAACCACCAGTGGGAAGCCGTCCAAGGCTGCAGGGGGTGGGCTGGAGCCTTGCCCCACAAACAGCAGCATCACCACCACCTCCAGTGGGCAGCCATTAGAGGCTGCAGGGGATAGGCAGGAGCCTCCCCCCACAAGCAGCATCATCACCTCCCCTGAGCAGCCGTCACCACCCACAGAGGGTATGTAATCCTGCCTCCATGGGCTGCTGTGCGGCCTGCCCCCTGCAAATCCAGTAGGTATGACACCCAGCTGATAGACTGTGGCCTTGCACTCCCCATGACCAAGCACAGGGCATGTTGCCCCTCCAGAGCATGTGGGCAAGTCACCCACCTGAGAGACTGTGGCCTTGCACTCCCTAGCACCAAGCAAAGGGGATGTTTCCCCCTGCAGAGCATGTGGGCAAGTCACCCACTTGAGAGACTGTGGCCTCGCACTCCCCAGTACCAAGCACAGGGCTTGTTGCCCCCTCCAGAGCATGTGGGCAAGTCACCCACTTGAGAGACTGTGGCCTTGCACTCCCCAGGACCATGCACAAGGCATGTTGCCCCCTCCAGAACCAGCTTTCTTGTTTTATCTGCCGGCTGTGGTGCCCCCCTTTCTCCGTCCCCCTGAGGTTTCTGCCTATTTTCCAACTGATTCCCCTGCAGTGTTCTCTCTGTTTTGATGCAGGTGACAAGTGGGGCCTTGGACTTTGGCCTGTGGCCCACGCACACTGAGGACTGGGCAGTGTCCCTTGAACTGTACATTTGTATATACCAGTTAATTTGCATTTTCTTATTTCTACTGTGTTGATCTTATTACACTCACTTTAGATAAATTCCTGTTGTCCTTGCATTATTCATCTGAGGTACGGGGTATTTATGTTTTATTACTGCAGCTGATTGTGTGTATGGTGTTGGAGGTGGGGGTGAGGGTGTTGTGTGTGTGTGTGTCACTCTCTTTTACTTACCCCCCTCCCCTGTGTGCTAGGCGGCTGTACTCACCGTTATCGTCTTCGCAGTCAATGGTTTTCGTGGTAGAGTAGCACGTAGAAAATCATTGGGGAGACATGCAGCTCAGGCTCCCTGGCGAAGTGGTTGTTCCCTGTGTCTACAAAGGTGAGTTTTTTGCCTTCTGAAGTCTGTTTCCGCCAGGCTTTTGATGTCATTGGTACTGCCCCGGAAAAGGTGGCGGATTGCAGGGTCTTTATACGGTGGGCAGGACATTGGCTTCCGCCTGGCTATAGGTGGCTACCGCCGTGGTGGCTGTTGTTTCCTCTCTGGCGATCGGTGTGGTAAAGTGGCTGTTTATCCGAGTTCTCACCGCCATGGTCATAAGTTGGTGTTAATTACCGCCAGCCTTCTGGCGGTATTACTGCCACTTTCTCACCCACCGCCAGGGTTGTAATGAACGCCATAGTGATTAGCAGCCCAGAATTGGCCACAATTGGTGGGTGAATTGCTGGCAGCCCAGGTTTCAGGAAGTGTCACAGGTGTAAGGCCTGCAGACAAAGAGTAAACACCCCTTTTGAGCACTTACATGTTAATCAAGAAACTTCACAGTTTTTGTGTTTAAAGTGTATGTGCCCCAAGATATATGTAAGGAGCACGTCTCTTAAAGTACATCTGCAGATTTTGCAGATCATCAGGGCCATCAGGAATAAATACCACAGTTATCCTGTGGCATGACATTTCAAAGAGGCCCATGGTGATAGAAAGTAAGACCTGAGTTATTTTGCCCTTGACACAGCTCCTTAATTTGGGAAAATTGGGCAAATGGAGAACCCCCTTCAATTCCCCCACCCATTTTTCACTCTTCACTCATACTGTGTTATGGAGATTCTGGTGGTGCCCTGGGCACCACTAAACATTCCCAGGGCTTGTGCTCTTATTAAACAAGGGAAACAAAGGAAGTGTCTGGTGGGATGAGATCTGCCTCAGCAGATGGTAGAACAGGATTGGGGCAAGCAGCCAAACTGGACTTCAAAGGCGGGAACGACGTTTGGGATAGCAACTGGACCTTAACCATTTTGACAGTTAGGTGCCCTCTGATTAGATTAAGAGAGGGTCTGGAAATGGGTGTGTTAAAGGAAACTTAGCCCCACCAGTGGGTGATCTCAGTCAGATTTAAACTTTTTGAAAATTTGTCATCTTGGATTTTGGGGTTGTGGCCAGCACATGATTAAACAGTAGAACTCCCTTGCTTGCCAGCCCAGGAGCAAGGATAAATATGGCAGAGTTGGCCCACATTTCAGATTCCTGCAAAAAGAAGAAGGAGTGCCCTGCTGGACCCCAGGCCTGCATCTGGACCCTGCACTCAGAAGGACTGTGCCAACTGCACATGTTGGGCTTCCTCAAGAAAAGGACTTTGCCTTAATTCTATAACCCCAGGGAGGGACACCCTGTAAGCAACAGGTACAAAGGAGCTAGTATGAGTCCCCTGCATCAAGTCCTGCAAGAATAGCCTTGCTGACCAATGACCATTTTAGGAGCAATACCAAAACTAACACCATCACGCCAACAAGAATACGCCCACACTATCACGACCCACAAATCAATGCAGTGGTCTTTCAACTGCGGTAATCCATTGGTGGTACACACCGCTGCGCTCAAAATACACACACACTTACAAAACACAACCACATTGGACAATTCAAAATACACACTCCTGATACACATACACACACCACACCCACACACTCACAACACGATAAAACACACACCCACATTACCCACAAACCCTTACAATGTAAAATTTTGAAAAAGGTCAGAGAGCGAGATTAGCAAACACACCAGCATCCACAGACACAAAGCATCATCACTTATACAACATCCACGCACCTCAAACAACACACATCAACACATCCCCACACACATCACAACAGACAGCACCTCACACATCACCCACACCACATCATGGCACCTCAAAGACACCCCAGTTTTCTGAGGAGGAGCTCAGGGTCATGGTGGAAGAAATCATCCGGGTAGAGCCACAGCTATTCGGATCACAGGTGCAGTACACCTCCATTGCGAGGAAGATGGAGCTATGGCAGAGAATCGTCAACAGGGTCAACGCAGTGGGACAGCATCCAAGAACACAGGATGACATCAGGAAGAGGTGAAACGACCTACGGGGGAAGGTGCGTTCCGTGGTATCCAGACTGTTGTACAGAGGACTGGCAGTGGACCCCCACCTCCTCCCCCACAACTAACAACATGGGAGGAGCGTGTCCTGGCAATACTGCATCCTGAGGGCCTCGCAGGAGTAGCAGGAGGAATAGACTCTGGTAAGTCATATCTTAACTACTTTATCCCCCCACCCCACCTGCATGCCATCACATACCCCTACCCTTACCCTCACTCCCATCACTCCATCATCTCACATATGTCCCACTATCACAACCCACACATTTCAATACCAAGGCACTGCATGCAACACCTATGCATGGGCCACCGTCACCAAAGCATGTCCAGTACAGATACCCACACAGACCCCAAACCAACTATCACAAAAGGGCAAACATAGGAGTAGAGGGTACCTCACCCAATGCACAAGATGGCACACACAGATACTAAAGCTATGCATTTACACCCCAACAGGACCATACCCAACATCACCGAACAGGAGGTGCCAGACATATCCAGTCCTCCCACAGAAGAGGCCCACAGTGATGACAGCAGCTCTGCACACCTGGATCAAGATGACCAGCCTGGCCCATCAGAGACCTCCGGACAGTCGGTTCCCCTGACACAGTCACAAACCACCACTGAACCTCCACCCTGAGGAAACACCACCACAGCACCCACTCAGCGGGCCCATCCCTCTGTCCCCAGGACAAGTCAATCAGCAGTGTGTCCACCACTACAGGGAACCCAGGCAAACCCACCAACCCAAGAAAATCAGGGACCTGGGGTCAGTGGCAGTGAGCACACAGTTCAGGGGACAGAGGCACAGGATAACAGGGAAGATGGGAGGATTGTTGTGCGACAGGGGGAGGACAGGCCCAGGGAACCGACACTCCACGAGGCACTCTCCAACATCATTTGGACCTTACCACCATTCCCAGGAGACCATGCTCACGGTGCTGGCCAAGTTTCAGGAGACCCAGCGGCTGCAGGAGGAACACTACCTGGAGATCAGATAGAATTTGAAGTCCATTAACACCACCCTGGTCCATTGCAGGGGTGCTGGCAGACCTTGTCAACACCATGAGGGACACAGTGGCACGGTTATATGACGGAACACCGAATCTTAAACTACTACTAACCTTAACAACGAGGTCGGAACACCGACCTCGTCTTTACTACTAATGATTTTACCACGAATGCCTTAACAACGATATTTCGTTGTAAAGGCATTCCTGATAAAATCATTAACAATAGGCACCATTCACCCTACATCCCTCACCCCACCCCCCCAACCCCACCCCAAAACCTAAAACCCCCTGACCCCCCACCCACTCCCCAAAACCAAAAACGCCCCACCCCCCAACCCCACCCCAAAACCTAAAACCCCCTGACCCCCCCACCCACTCCCCAAAACCAAAAACGCCCCACCCCCCAACCCCACCCCAAAACCTAAAACCCCCTGACCCCCCACCCCCTCCCCAAAACCTAAAACCCCCCACTTACCTGAGTCGTCACCTTGTCATCTGCGTCGTCCTCCTCAGCCGACTCCCTTGTTTGTACCTTAACCATGCATGTTCGTTGTTCAGGACATGCGTGGTTAAGGCACAAAATAACGAAGTCGTGGTTAAAGAAAGCGTTCCGCTTTCGTTAACCAGGACTTCGTTATAAAAAATTCGGCATAAAGGATGTTTACCCAGTGGCACACCAACAGGCCCCTGGCACTAGCCTGGTGATGAACAGCCTTCACCTCCACCGGTGCTAGTGGACAGGAGGCACCGCCACAGGACCAACAGGCCACCAGCACCCCACCCCTTGCAGAAGGAGAACCACTCCGCACATGTTCCCTGAGATCCAGGAACAAGACAGAGAACATTTCCAAGACTCCCGCCAGGAAATAAGACCCTCCTGAATGTCACCCTTCTATCCCACTTTGCCACCCTTTCCACCTTAAACTGCCATAGCTCCACTTCCTATGCCCCATTGGACAATGCACATGTGAGACCAAAAGACTGGACTCTGCCAGGGACATTCCTCCACCATCACCCCAGCCCATTTCACACCCCCTTCAATTATTTGCACAGAAATAAACACCCTTGAATCACCAAAAAATCTGGAGTCAGTCTGTGCTTTCACAAATGTGTAATTGCAAAATCTCTGGAATATGGCAATGTCAATGTACTTGTTCACATGCCAATGTTACACAGCTGTAGGCCAGGAGTAAACATAGCAGAGGGCACAAATTCGGACCCAGATCTGTGAAATGGAAAGCCAAAGTGACAAGTCAGGGTCCATACACAAAAGGAGGTAAAAAGGCAGACTTATGCTAGCTCCTACAATAGTATGAGATGTGGGAAGAAGTTCCATCTTCTAACCTGTGTCTCCCTGGAAGTATTGCATGATGATGTTGTTTCGGTTGTCTACATCTTCTTCTTCTGCCTCCTCATCTTCACTGTCCACAGGCTCCACAGCTGCTACAAGACCAGCATCAGGCCCATCCTCCTGCAGAAAAGGCACCTGCCATCGCAAAGCCAGGTTGTGAACATATAGCAGGCCACGATGATCTGGCACACCTTCTTCAGTGAGTAGTATAGGGAGCCACCTGTCAGATGGAGGCATCGGAATCTGGCCTTCAAGAGGCTGACGGTGCGCTCGATTATCCTCCTAGTTCGCTGATGTGCCTCATTGTAGCGTTCCTCTGCCCTTGTCTTGGGATTCCTCACTGGGGTCAGTAGCCATGACAGGTTGGGGTAACCAGAGTTTCCTGCAAATATCAAGGGACAACTGATAGACATCCTCCAAACATTAGGGAATCTCCCATACCCAGACAGCACATGAAACTGTGTGGGGACTTTGGGATCACCTATTAGCCACACACGGTGCCTCTGGAGTTGCCCCATCACATAAGGGATGCTGCTATTCCTCAAAATGTAAGCATCATGCACTGTGCCAGGATACTTGGCATTCACATGGGAGATGTACGGGTCTGCTAAACACACCATCTGCACATTCATAGAATGGTAGCTCTTTGGGTCCTCATCCTCGGCCCTACACCTACCGCCTGGGACGACTCCTGGTGGCCTCCTGCCCTAGGCAGCACTCCCCAACCCACCGACCACGCACGCAACCTCGGTTTCATCCTGGACTCTTCCCTCTCCATGACCAGACAGGTCAACTCGGTGACCTCAGCATGCTTCAACACCCTCCGCATGCTCCGCAAGATCTTCCGCTGGATCCCCACCGACACCAGGAAGACCGTCACCCACGCCCTCATCACCAGTCGCTTGGACTATGGGAACGCTCTGTACGCCGGCATCACCATCAAGCTACAGAGGAAACTACAACGAATCCAGAACGCTGCTGCACGACTTATCCTGAACATACCCCGCCACAACCACATCTCCGGACACCTGAGGAAACTCCACTGGCTCCCAGTCAACAAGAGGATAACCTTCAGACTCCTCACCCACGCACACAAAGCCCTGCACAACCGCGGACCAGAACTCATCAACCACCGCATCTCCTTCTACACTCCTCCTCGCACCCTACGCTCGACCAGACAAGCCCTGGCAGCCGTACCACGCATTCGCAAAGCCACTGCCGGAGGCAGGTCCTTCTCTTACCTAGCAGCGAAGACCTGGAACTCCCTTCCCAGCCACCTTCGCGCCATACAAGACCACCTTCACTTCAGACGGCAGCTCAAGACCTGGCTCTTCGAGCATTGAACCCCCCCCCCCACAGCGCCTTGAGACCCTTACGGGTGAGTAGCGCGCTTTATAAATGCGACTGATTGATTGATTGATTGGGTTTCTGTACACCTGTTTATTCCTGTGGGTGGGGGGGACAAATGCCACATGTGTACCATCAATCGCACCAGTGATGTTGGGGATATGTCCCAGGGCATAGAAGTCACATTTCACTGTGGGCAAATCCTCCACTTGAGGGAAAACGATGTAGCTACGCATGTGTTTCAGCAGAGCAGACAACACTCTGGACAACACCTTAGAGAAAACTGGCTGTGACATCCCTGATGCCATGGCTACTGTTGTTTGAAAAGACCCACTGGCCAGGAAATGGAGTACATATAAGACCTGCACTAGAGGGGGGATTCCTTTGGGATGGCGGATAGCTGACATTAGATCAGGCTCCAACTGGGCACACAGTTCCTGGATTGTTGCACTATCAGGTCTGTAAGTGATAATGATGTGTCTGTCTTCCATTGTCGACAGGTCCACCATGGGTCTGTACACTGGAGGATGTTGCCATCTCATCACCTACCCCAGCGGATGTGCCCTATGGAGGAGAACGGTGAGCAGAGGGTCATACAACACTTTGGTATCACAAGTCTGTTTTGCAAAAACATTACATTTTCCCGATGTGCCTTTGTCTGTCCGTATTCCAGGCCTAAATAGGTGTGACGCAGTTATTTGGGCTGCCATGTGGCCCCCTGAAATGGCGGCTGTCTGAACTGTAAGGTGGGACAAGGGGAAAGGAGGTACCTGCGCTGGCGTTGTACACCATCGCGGTAGGCGGTCGAAGACCGCAGTGCAATTCAGCATTGGTTAACATTGGGCCCTATGGGTTCCAGGAGCCAACGACGATGTACGCCGGTGGTGACGGTACGCACTGCCACGCACGTGACCGCCATTTTCTATCTGTTACCTCACTTGATACCTGACCTTCAACAGGAGAGGATCTACACTGCAAGTGCTGCTGTGACCTGTGTCTGGAAGCGACAATGGCTACAGTGTCTGGGGAAAGGGCCCCTGCCTTCACTTCGGAGGAGTTGGAGAAACTAGTGGATGGGGTCCTCCCCAAGTAAATGCAACTGTACGGTCCTCCAGTCAAACAGGTGAGTACACTGTGAGCATGGTGGATGGCACATGATTGTATGGAGTGTCGTGGATGGAAGAGGGGGGGGGGACAGGCCAGCATGTGAGGATAGTGTGTGGGTGTGTATGTCTGGGCCAGGGTGGGAGGTTTTTAGGCAATGTGTGAGAAGAACTGTACGGGAGAGTAACATCCATTATAACTTCACATTTCCTCTAGGTCAGCACCCACCAGAAGAAGGGTGTTTGGCGTGCCATCGCCAAGGGAGTGCGGACCCTGGGGGTCTACCATAGATGGAGCACCCACTGCTGGAAAAGATGGGAGGACCTGTGCCGCTGAAGGAAGAAGACGGCGGAGGCCCAGCTGGGGATGGCCTCCCAACGAGGAAGGGGTGCCCATCGCACCATGACCCCCCTGATGTACCGGATCCTGGCAGTGGCATATCCGGAGTTGGATGGGCGCTTGAGGACATCGCAGCAGCCACAAAGGGGTGAGTACACTGTCATTCAGCTGACTCTTCGCGCTTGACGAGGTGTCTGGGTGGGGGTGGTGGCCTGTGGTTTCCCCTAGGCCAGGGCAGACGTGCAAAGGTAGATCCTATGTTTTACAGCCTCATTCCTACTCCAACCCAAAGGTTGTATTTGCCCTCTACACCCAGTCAGGCTCCCATGTGTTCCAGCTGTGCACGAAATGGGTCTAGACAGAGTCCCCCTTGGGCATGTGTTTTTCCCCTGCACTGTTAGTGCATGGCTTAGTGCATAGGGCTGCTCCCTGTGTGTTGTGTCCGTCAACGGTAGTGGTGTTGCATGCACTGACCATGTGTCTCTTCTGTCTTCCCCCCCTTTTTGTTTTGTCTCCCTGTTCTTGCATGCATTAGCATAATCTGGCAGTGGAGCAGTGGCACTGGAGCAGGAGCAGGAGGGAGCAGCATCCCACATGACCCTGGAGGGTGAATTAACAGAGTCTGAAGGCACCAGTGGGACGAAGGGTGAGGGAAGATCCACGGCGTGGACAGGAGCATACACCAGCGACAGCGACTCCTTCTCTGATGGGAGCTCCCATGTGGTGGCGGGCAGCTCTGTGTCCACAGCATCAACAGGTACAGCTGCCAACCCCCCACCAGCACTGCCCTCCCAGCAGCCCCTCAGCGTGTTTCCCGTGCCCGCTCACCCAGGAGTGTGGGCATCTCCTTCGCCCCAGGCACCTCAGCCTCTGCCCCAGTCAGCCCTGCTGCCGTCAGTGAGGAGACTATTGACCTCCTGAGATCCCTCACTGTTGGGCAATCTACCATTTTGAATGCCATCTAGGGTATTGAGAGAAATTTGCAGCAAACAAATGCATACAAGGAGGGCATTCATTCTGGCCAGGCGACCCAACAGAGAGCATTTCAGGCCCTGGCCTCAGCACTGAGGGCAGCCATTGTCTCTGTGTCCAGCCTTCTCCCTCCAACTTCCTCCAACTAGACCCAATCCCCTGTACCTCAGCCTTTCCCAAGCAGGCCATCAGACCAGCATGCACACTCATCAACACACAAGAGTGGACATGGCAAACATAAGCACCACACATTCCACAGGCACTCACACAAGCACCATCCCCATGCAGACACAGCAACATCCACTGCCTCCACTGTGTCCCACTCCTCCACGTTCTCCTCCTCCCACCCTGTCTCATCTCCACTCACACCTGCATGCACTACATCCTCAGCCACTACCTCCATCACCAGCACGCCCATCACCACACACCGCTCATGTGCACTCACCACCCCCACTACCATTTACACATCCCCTGTGTCCTCTCCCAGTGTGTCTGTGAGCCCTCCTCCCAAACTACACAAACGCAGGCACACACCCACCCAACAGCCGTCCACCTCACAACAACCTCCGGCCCATGTACATTCACCCAAATTCAGCAAATGTACACCTCCTACAACCACTACCTCTTCCTCCACTCCCAAACCCCCTCCATCTTCCCGTCTCATTGTGTCTAAGAAACTTTTCCTGGGTAAAATTGATCTCTTCCCTACACCTCCCCCCCGTCCTTCCCCTAGGGACAGGTTGACCAGGTCACAGCCACATCAGCTACCAAATCCTCAAGCACAGTGGTCCCAGCAACTCTGGTCTCATCGTAGGTGCCACCAATCAGGGCTGCCAGTGTGCCAGCTAGCGAGGCCAAGGAGAAGGCCATTCCGCCACCTGCCAAGGTGAAGAAGGTGCCCACATGCCGGAGGGAGAAGCCGCACCTACCAGCAAGCAAGGGCTCCTCCAAACCAAAAGGGGACAGTGGCAAGATACCAGCAGCAACATCAAAAGTGGCGAAGGGACACAAGCTGAAGAGCAGGTCAGGACAGGGAACGGTGGCTCCGGCTGAGGGACCAGAGTCACCCCTTCTGTCAACCACAACATCAACCTGTACGGCAGTGGACACCGCCACCTGCACCGTCACCTGCACCACCACCAGCACTGCCATCTGCACGTCTGCTGCCTCAGCAACAGTCCCCAGCATCATCCCCAGTGGGCAGCCGTACGAGGCTGCAGGAGACGTCCTGCTGTGTCCATCAACAGGTGCAGACACATGCATCACTGCCAGCACCTCCGCCACAGACACCACCGCAGCCACTGCCACCAGTCCCACGACGTACTCAGACAGTGCCACCACAGCTGACATGGCAATCATCCACAGTTGGCAGCCGCTTGAGGCTGCAGGAGACGTCCTGGAACCTGCCCAGCGTCCATGAGGCATGACTCCCAGCACTGTTTGTACATGCAGGTGGCAGGCGAAGTCGCAGCAGGGTGGAGTGTGTCTCTGCCTCCATGGCGTATCATGCTACCTGTTTCCAGGCAATCTCGTGACACACACAACCAGGTGAGGGAATGGGACCTGCCACACTGCATGTGAAGCACTCTGGGCACCAAGCCCCCTCCAGAACCAGTGGAGAGTTACATCCACTACCGCAGTCCTTGGCAGGATGAAGCACTCAGGGCACAAAGCCCTCTCCAGAACCAGTGGAGAATGACATCCACTACCTCAGTCCTTGGCAGGATGAGGCACTCTGGGCACCAAGCCCTCTCCAGAGCCAGTGGAGAATGACATCCACTACCTCAGTCCTTGGTAGGATGAAGCACTCTGGGCACAACGCCCCCTCCAGAACCAGTGGAGACTGTTATCTACTTGAGAGACTGTGGCTTTGCACTCCCCAGGATACAGCAGTGGGCAAACCACCCACTGGAAAGACTTGAGAGACTGGGGCTTTACACTCCCAGGATACAGCAGTGGGCAAACCACCCACTGGAAAGACTTGAGAGACTGTGGCTTTGCACTCCCCAGGACCAATCAGTGGACATGGAGCCCCCTTGTGGAGCAGTGGTGTCATCCGTTCATCCAGCTGAGGTGCCCCCCTCCCCCTGAGGTGCCTGTTTATTTTCCATCTGATGACCCTGCAGTGTTCTCTCTGTTTCGAATCAGGCATCTTGTGAGGGCTTCGCCCATGCATTTTGGGACACTGATCCACGGACAATGATTTGATTAATATCCAGACTTGTGTAGTTGGTGTACATATTTATCTGATTTTTATGGATTACAGTTGTTACAATCATTTACTTTTGTCCTTGCGTTCTTCCAGGGGTGAGGGGGTGTATATGTAATGTTGCTGCATGTATTTGAGTGTATGGTGTTGTGGGTGAGGGTGGGGGTGTTGTGTGTTGCGTGTGTGTGTCACTCTCTTTTCCCTCCCCCCTACCCTGTGTTGTAGGTGCAGTACTCATCGTGGTTGTCAACGGCGTCTTTCCTGCTCCTGATACAAGAGGAGGAAGACCAGCATGGGCAGGACCTGTAGTTCGGGCTCCATGGCGTCCTGGTTCCTTGTTGGGTGTCGAGAGGTGAGTGGTTTCCCTTCCAAGTCCTGTTTCCGCTGTGCTTTTGATAGCCTTGGTACCGCCCCAGAAAAGGTGGCGGATAGACGTGTTGTAATACAGTGGGCGGAACCTTGTGTTCCACCTGTCTGTTGGCAGTTACCATTGCAGTGTTTGTTTCTACCGCTGTGGCGGTCGGAGTGTTAAAGTGGCTGTCTATGTTGGCGGTTTCCGCCATGGTCGTGATTCCATTTATTTTTCTGCCGGCCTGTTGGCGGTATTACCGCTGCTTTAACACCAACCGCCAGGGTTGTAGTGAGGGCCTTAATCTCTGCAAATTAATGTATCTGGTTCCCCACATTGATATTATGTAGTTTTGGTGTCATCTTAAAGATAAAAATATTTTCTAATTTTACAAATTGGTATTGGATTTGTATTGTGTGTTGTGTTTTACTCATTTACATTTTTGTTGATATTAAATGCCTTGCACACCTGTCTCCTAAGTTAAGCCTAACTGCTTGTGGGCATAGCTACCAAGGGTTGAGCAAGGATTAATTTACTGAGACCTTGACTGGACATAGTGGGAGTTTGTGGCCTATTGCAAATAGTAGGTACCTACCTGCCTTTACAAATAATCCACTTTGCAACACTAAAACTGTAAAGGTGACAACAGAGAACAACAACTAAGGAGACTAGAGGCACGGTTCAACCCCCAACGTGACACAAAAACACTGGGGTTAAATATGGCAGAGGATTTGTTTGTTCATCTGTTGGCATAAACTAAGTCAGAGAGAAGAGTTTAATCATGATCTGTTCTGGAGTTTTAAGACATGTAAACAACTTGTGTAGTTATATCATGGTTCAATGGGGTCACGTAGAAGGGGGTCCCTGTGTTTAGATTGAATTTACAAGAGGTTTACATATCACTTGACAAATGTCACAGCAGCCCTTGCCATGCACAGTTTTCTCATGAATTATTTTATTGCAAATGTTGCAGTGACAATTTTAAAGATATAATATGTGGAGGAATTAGCTGTGCATGGCAAAGGCACAAGTTGTAGTTACCTAAGGGCACTAACTATAGTTACTTGAAATAACTCAAATTATAAGTGCTGAATTTCTATGATTTGTATGAGTAAATTCGAACCTAAGTATAAATTCCTTGTAAACTTTAGTTTTATCAGTGAATTTCTATGTTTTTTTAACATAAAGGGGGTGATTCTAAGTCTGGCGGGCCGCGGAGGCCGCCCGCCAGACTTCCCCCTCCAAAATACCGCTCTGCGGTCGGAAGACCGCTGAGGGTATTCTGGGTTTTGCACTGGGCTGGCGGGCGACCGCCAAAAGGCCGCCCGCCAGCCCAGTGCAAAACTACCTTCCCACGAGGACGCCGGCTCCGAATGGAGCCGGCGGAGTGGGAAGGTGCGACGGGTGCAGTGGCACACGTCGCGAATTTCACTGTCTAAAATTCTTTGTGGGGCCCTCTTACGGGGGCCCCTGCAGTGCCCATGCCATTGGCATGGGCACTGCAGTGTCCCCACGACAACCCATACCGCCATCCTGTTCCTGGCGGGCGACCCGCCAGGAACAGGATGGCGGTATGGGCTGTCAGAATCCCCATGGCGGCGCAGCGAGCTGCGCCACCATGGAGGATTCAAATGGGCAGCGGAAAACCGGCGGGAGACCGCCGGTTTTCCACTTCTGACCACGGTCAAACCGCCGCGGTCAGAATGCCCAGCGGGGCACCGCCAGCCTGTTGGCGGTGCCCCCGTCATTTTAGCCCTGGCGGTCTTGGACCGCCAGGGTTAGAATGACCCCCAAAGTAATTTTAAATATGTTAATCCAACCACAGATATGCACAGCCTTTGGCCAAGAACCAAGGGAGTTAGCCACAGGGCCTGCAGCCAAGCCTTTATAACCACCAAACACCACACACAGCCTTAAAACATGCTCACCGGGGTTGGCCACAGGTCCTGTCTCTGTCAGTGGATCTGTGAGTTGGTGTGTGAGTGTCTGAGTTGGTCTGAAAGTGGAATTGTGGGTCTCTGAATGGGTCTCAGGGGGTACATAAGTGTTTGAGTGGGTGTGTGAGTGGGCACATGAGCCTCTGAATGCATGAGTGAGTGAATGAATTAGTGTATGAATGAGTCTGTGAATATTTTTTGGGGCATAGTCTCAAATTATCTCGAATATCCTTGAATATTCAAGGTTATTTGATGATATTCACAAATATCGCACATGGTGAAAAAAAGTCATTTTTACTCCATGATGTGACTCTAAAACACCCCTATATCACACCACTGGGATCAGGGAACCTCCACCCTGACCTCTTTTACCACTTATCATTTCTATTTTCAGCTCCAGGGACCCTCTTCCATAACGTAAAATGGTGACTGCAACTTTCTAGTCCGACTGTTTCCAGCCACATACAGCCCTTCTATTCTCGTGCCCATTCATGAACATTTGTGAATATTCTCTATTTATTTGAGGCCAGAGATATACAAATTTAGATTTTCCTTAATTTCTCATAAACTCCTGAATTGATTCACGTCAAATAACTAAAAGCACAATCTGTATACCGAAAGCTAGCTTTCTGCCAAATTTAGTGTAATTTTTTCTAATGGTTTGGAGGGTATCCTTGTTCAAAGATCATATGGGAATTCCCATGGGAACTACAACTTTTTTCACCCCTTCTTTTTTCTTGGCCCCAGCTTGACGGATCATCCCAAACCTTTCTGGGTGCAACAAGAATCACCGGGGCAACTTGTTTGGAAAATTCTGTGAAGATTCGTCAAACGGTGGCAAAGATTTAGGCAAGCCAACAAAAAAAACAACTCTTTTTCTATGGCAACATGGTTCTAATTATAACTACCAAGTGGCGACCGCCACTAGGTAACATGTATATATATATATATATATATATATATACACATATATATATACACATATATATGTATATGAAATTACACCTACTGGCAAACACCAGTAGGTAGTTATAGGTAGGATTCTAGTTGCCTATATCTTTGGCACATTTGATGAATCATCACAAAATTGTCCAAAAAAGTGCCCAAGAATCTTGTTTTACATGAGACGTTTCGAGGTGATCCGATGAGCAGGAGCCGAGAAAATGAGGGGGAGGTAAAAAAAAGTTCACTTCCCATTTTACTTCTCATAGAGATTTTAGACACAACAACAGTGTTCAACTGTTTGACAAAATGACACCAAAATTGGCAGAAAGGTACCTCTTCCCTTTTGTTATTTGGAGTAAATACTTTCAGTAGTTTTTGAAAAATTAAAAAAAAAAAAAAATTGTATATATGGAGGTACAAGGTTTTCACAAATTCTCCTAATCTCGTGCAAAGATCTGATTGGCTGCCAACACTTCAACCAGGAAGTTTTGACAGCCATTTTGAGACTCAGCTTAAAGTTTTTTTTTTTTTAAATCCCAGCAAAAACCACAGCAGATCTGCAAATTTAGTTTCGATTTACAAAACAAAAAACAATCATGGTCTCCCATGCTTGCTTTTAATTGTGCCCCCAGGTGGGCCAGGGAGGAGGGGCAAAGGGGCCCCCCTCCTAGGACTTATAGAACCCCATGTACCACCTATCTGGGGCTCTGTGCTAAAAATGTGAGTGGGCTATGTGTACCCCTGTGCCCTTGGGCTACCACTTCCCTTGAGTTATGTTCATAAAGTATGCAGGTGCTGCATAGTCCCCCACACCCGGGGGACCAACACCTTCCTGGCACAACTTGTACATTTAGTAGGGGGTCCTGTGGACCACCCTGGCCCTGGGAACTGCCATCTCCCCTGGGCAACATATAAATTTAATGGGGGGATCCTGTGGATTCCCCGTGCCCCTGGACCACCACTTGCCCGGGGCTACTTACAAAACAAAATAATAGGGGGACAACCACCTTTCTGGGGCTATAAATTGATATAAGAAGGGGGGGATCCATTGCGGACACCCAGCATCAGAGGCTACCACCTCCCCAAAGCAGAATGTAAAAGATGGAGGGGGGCCATGCAGCACCCGCCCCGTGGAGCAATGCATAGCCCTGGGGGCCACTGCTTCCCAGGGCCGGCTCATACTACCTCCTGAAATGCCCACCCTCGAGAGGTAGCTGTTTGCTTTTGCTTGGCAGGAGTGTGGGGATCACCTTAACCAAGCTAACAGCCATTACTTTAGACCATATTTTAATGTCACAATTTAGGAGCAAGAAAGCCCTGTAACCTGGAGTATGTCATAAATATTTATTTGGTTCTGTTAGTAAGGAGATGTACGCCCTGGTGAATTCTGGTCACAGGTGACCATCAGCAGTGGCTTCCCAGAACACTTTGCAGAAAGGATAGAACTGTTAAATCCACTGTGATTATGAAGAAGTCCACCTGGTAGCCATTTACTCCTGAAGCTTTTCCTGGATTTTCGTTTAATAGCATTTGTGACTTCCTCTTCAATGATTTAGTGCTCATGGGAGTCCATCAACATCACACCAGTCGCAGAAACGGGATGTCCGACAAAAGTACTTCTTATGCAGGCATGTAACCTGGGTGTTCTGACGTATACCACTGGATGTAGTAGTTGCCAATTTTTTTAATGATGTCCAGGGGGCACTGCAGCAGCTGACCAGCAAGGGTTCATATTGCTGGGATCATGGAATCAGTATCTCCCTGTTTCAGTTGAATTGTCAATAAGCATTCCGCTTTGTAACTTTTTTCACAGTGGTGACTCTTGAGGCAAAACAGTGCCTTCTAGGCAATAGTAGTATATAGCATATCAAGGTAATATTTATTCTTTGTAAGGAGGTGGAGATTCACATTAGAGGGAGAGAGTTGGTGTGCAATTTCAGAGCAGGTATCTGGTGTTCAAGATGATTGTGGGATTTGTACATTTTTCTGTATCATGACATTGCATCTGGGATCATCATTCCCCAGATATAAGCCTTTTCAGGCACCCTCAGGCATTGCAGAAATGTGACACAATTCTCATCAAGGTCCCGGAATGTTTGAACCTGGTAATCTACAGTCTCTTTACCCTGAGGGCTTCTGCATTGCAACAAGGGCATACTCCAGGCATGAGAGTGTGATGCACTTTACTGAAGTTCAAATGAAACTAATACACGATCCAATAGGCCTGGTGTTACAATGAGGCATGCACTGACATTCAGTAACAGAGTTGTATTAACAAGTAAGAAATTAACCTGTGTTTCAGTGCCATAGCCACTAGAGAAGAATGTAGAGTCTCTCCCTTTGGAATGAAGCAGGCACCAAGGGTCAGCAAGACCATGGTCAGGCAGTAGGTCTTTAATGGCTAGTCTGTCTCTGTTAGTAGAAAGGTCCAGGCTCTATCCAGTATTGGCTCAATGGTATTATTAAAATCGCCCATGATTAACATCCAGGGTTTAAACAAAATGTACATAGCCTGCTGATTTGAGCCAGAAACAGTCCTTGCTGTGTGTTGGGGGTCACTGATAGTTCAGAGGTCTATAATGTGGCCCTCTATGGGGACTTAACAAAGACATACTGTCCATCTGTCTGCCCATGTCTGTAGGGTTTTAGCTCACAAAGACTTATGATGAAATATAGCTTCACTTCCTGTTTTCTGTATGATAAGTATGAGGTATTGGAGGTTTCTGAAGTATTAGGGTCATTTGTGGAGTAATACTCCTTCCCCACCCAGTCTTTCCGAGTTTGGTGTATTCTGCACCAGATGGATGTGTTTCCTGGAGAAAGACGTTGTCTGGCTTTAGGGGAACAAGATAGGTTAGAATCTTCTTTCGTTTCACATAAAATGAGAGGCTGTTAACATTGAAGAACTATATTGAAAGTGTTTTTGTGGTAGCCATTTGTATGGCAAGGTGTGTATTTTCATAGGACTGGGAGCACTATCATCCCGCTTCCTGGGAAGACTCAATCAACAAGTTATATATTCAGTTTGGAAGTGTTGAGGTGTGGTTCTCAGGTGATGAGAATTTTTAGTTTGAATGTTGTAATCTGATGTATGAGAGTCTTGTTTGTGGTGTGTTTTTTTGCATGCTCCCAGGCTGGGGAGGACATGATAACTTTAGACGAGTGGAGGCCACATGTAGTAAAGAAACAAGACTGATCTCCCTGACAGTTTGCAAGGATAGCCCAAACTGCTTGTGCATGTCACATGCACCCCAAGGCAATGGAAAGAACTCCAGCTCATATGAGGCCTCATGGAAAGGTTGGAGGCCTAACTGAGAAGTGACATTAGAAAAGCCTGCCAAGACTGGCTCGCCAGGCTGAGAAAAAAAGATGCTATGCCACCAAACTGAGCCATAAGTCAGATCAAGAAAATGCTGAAGCCAGTCATGACCAGTTACAACAAAGACATCAACAACCAGATAAAAAGCTAGAAGGCAGTGACAACCAGCTTTTTGAAATAGAAACATACTCACCACCGAAATAAAGTATTTCATGATTGCAAAATCAGACTTGACCGCTAATACCTGCTTGAAAGGCTGATTCCTGCAAAGTAACATCCATTACGGTCTGAACCTCACCTGAGTGAAGCCACTCAAGCACAGGGACTATCGTTATAAAAGGCACAGGTTGGACTGAGAGTGGTAAAAGCTGTTGAAACAGCACAAAGAAATGAATTGCATGAAACAGAATAATGAAAGCAAAGACCATAGCACGTGAGAAACAGAAAATTCACTCTGTAAAAAATGAAGACGCCATATTACAGTTGAGCAAGCCAGATGACCGGTGATCAAGTACGAAACTGATACTTACTGAAGGCACAGACTCAGGTGCATAACGATAGTAGTCTAAAGAGGAAACACTCTTATTGGCAGCAGGAAGAGGTGAGAAGTACACAGCAACCATGTTTCTAAAACCTCCACCGCCATTTAATACCTCCAAAAAGCAGAATATTGGTGCGAGATCGATCAAGACTTTTGATGACTTCATAGATGCACTGGAAGAAGGAAATTATAAGAAAATCATTAAATACTTGAATCTTGCTGATGAAGTAGTAAAAGAAGTGGTGAAGGACATCTCATAGACAAGACACAATATCAAACCAGGAGATCAAAGGCACACTAGGAGTCAAATTCAGTCTAATGCCATATGTCGACCAAGAGAGATACATTTTCAATCAAGCAAGTCAACAAGTTGGCAACATGATGGATGAGTTTGTTCAAAGACATGATGTGCTCATCAAACACTGTAGGTCTAGTGAATTTAATTGTGAGGAAGACATGTGCCTCAGAGTCATTGATGGTTGTTTGTCAGACTCGTTCAGAGAACATTTGTTGAGAGAGGCGCATATCACTAATGGCTGCCAGAGTAGAGGAACAAGCAGATCGACAGGCTGCCAACACAGAAGTGGAAACAGTGAGAAATGAATCAGCATTGATCATGAAGAATATACACAAGCACCAAATAGATGCTCAAAAGTCGACAACCTCAAAGAAAGAACGACTGTGCTTCCAATGTGGATTTTCATTTCCACATGAAAGTAAATGTTCAGCCATGAGACAGATGTGCCAAGAGAACAACTTCATAACAGTTTGCAAAGCAAAAGAGTAACCAATTGTATCACAGAGAGATGAGAAAATAGAATCCAGAAGGGTCAGGTAGAAGCTAAACAAAGGCCCTCATTTCGAACGCAGCGGGAATTCCCGACGTATTCGGGCTGACGGTCTTCCCATTGACCGCCAGCCTCCTGGAAAATCCGCCGGACGTATAATGATCTCCCCGCCAGGCCGGTGGGCGGAGACAGTGTCTCCGCCCGCCGGCCTGGTGGTGAACACGGCCCCAACATTGAGGGCGGCTCCATGAGGAGCCACCGCCAATGTTGTTGTGCGGTGGGTGCAGCATCGCCCGTCGCGCATGTCACTGCCCGTAAATCGGGCAGTGACATGCGCGATGGGTGCCTGCACAGGGGCCCCTGCACTGCCCATGCAAAGTGCATGGGCAGTGCAGGGGCCCCCAGGGGTGCCCCGCGGCACCCCCTCCGCCAGCCTTTTCCTGGCCAGATTTCCCGCCAGGAAAAGGCTGGCGGCATTTGAAACATTATCCGCAGGGTAGCTCAGCTACCCTGGCGGATGGTGTTTCCTCCCGCCGCCAGCCAGCCTAGCGATGGGAGCATGGCGGTGGGTGACAGCTGCCACTGGCGGCCGTCACCCTGTTCTTTATATGGCGGTTCGGCCCGCCATGCTGGCTGGCGGCTTTAGCAGCCACTGCTGGCATGGTGGGCGATCCGCCATGTTCGAAATGACCGCCAAAGTCAATTGTCATCAAGTTCATCCTGCAAAAGAGGGTTCATGTAAAAGGATCATATCTAAAAAGAAGCGACATGCACATGTCAGCATTGCCATTTGCAAAGAAGACAAGCGTATGACAAAAGCAAGTGAGCCAACAAAACAAAAGAATGCATATGGACATTGCCCCAAGATCAAACTAAAGGTTAACAGTTCCCCCATAAATCATCAGTGGTGCATCCATCAACATCATGCCAGTCGAACAATTTAATAATTTGTCACCTGTACTCAAAGCATCAAATGCAAAAGTGCACACATGGGCTGCTTCCAAACCGTTACAATGCCTGATCACAGCAAATCTGTGTCATAAGAAAACATCTGTGAAGGCCCCAATCCACAATCTTCAAGGTACTTTATCCAGTGCATGCCTGCTTAGTTTTGTAACTGCTGCTGGCATGGGACTGATATCTATGAATTATAACCTGAATGCACAATCTGAAATTGTGAGTCAGTTCCCATTGCTCTGTCATGGCCTAGGAAGGTTCAAGACAATTAAAAAAGATGTTCAGCCTGTTGCACAGTGCCACTACAGAATAACCTTTCACCTACAAGAATCAGTCAAGAAGCAATTACAAATGCTGTTGAAACACAATATTATCAAGCACTCTACTACACCCACACTTTAGGTATCGCCCAGTGTGGTAGTGCCAAAAAAAGACAGTGGAGTTGCAGTGCACATCTGAGTAGACATGCACCAGGTCAGCAAAGCAATTGAGAGAGAAAGACATCCAGGCCACACTGTGCAAAGGTGATCATGCAGGTGAACCGAGCCAAAGTCTTTTCCCATTTTACTTTAACAAGGGGTTCCATCAACTCAAACTGAAAGAAAACTGTAGGTACATGTTGGTTTGTTCAGATACATAAGATTGAGCTTTAGAGCTTTTGTAAGTTTGCGCCACTTTTGCATCAAAAAATGACATAAAGGCGGCGCTAACGTTTCACAAAGCAGGCCCCTCATGTCTTAGAATTGGGAGCACTAGGACCCTGTGTCCATGGGGGACTCAATCAACAAATTACATAATCAGTTGGGAGGTGCTAAGCAGTGGTTATTAAGGGCTATGAGATGAGAAGTTTTAGTTTGAATGTTGTGGTCTGATTATAAAGATGCTTGCTATGAAATCTGCGTGCAGCATGTTCTTGTGGAAGTTCCCGAGCATTTCTGACACCTGTCTTGATGAGCTTCAGTCTCTGTAATACCAGAAGAGCTTGCTTCACCTGAAAGACCACAGCAGACATTACACCATGTAACCTTCGGTGTCCACTCAGGTACAGTCCAACTACCTCATGTCATGTGGTCAGGCCGAACTGTGCAAGCACCTCTGTGATTGATTGAATAAATAAAACGCTGCCATTATTTATACCATTTTATTTGAGAAGGGTGGAGATGTATTGTCTTAGGACTGAGAGTTCTAGGACCTCACATCCTTTGGGGATTCAATCAATGAATTACATAATGAGATGGGAGGTGTTAAGGTCTGGTTATTAACAGTCATGAGATGATAAGTCTCAGTTTGAATGTTGTGGGCTGATGAATAAAGATGCATGCTATAAGCTCCATGTGTAGTGTGCTCTTGTGCATGTTCCCAGGATGGGGAGGATGTGATAAGGTTGTAGCATGAAAATTGCAGATTCTTAGTGTCTGTTAGAAATGGGGTCCTTGGTTGTCAGTCAGGTTATCCCCTGTCCAAGCAAGGACTCTTATTCTAGTCAGGGTAAAAGAGAATCACCCTCAGCTAACCCCTGCTTACTTCATTGGTAGATTGGCACGAGCAGCAGGCTTAACTTCAGAGTGCTAGGTGTAAAGTATTTGTACCAACACACGCAGTAACGTAATGAAAACACAACAAAATGACAGGACAAAGGTTTAGAAAATAGAAAATATTTATCTAAACAAAACAAGACCAAAATGACAAAAATCCACAATATACAAGTCAAGTCATCACTAAAAATGCAAAAAGAGTCTTCATGTAATATTAAACACACACTAATGCTGTTAGCGTGAAAATGTACCTTGGGTGCATCAAAAATAACCCCGCACGGGCGAGTGTGCGTCAAAAAGGGCTTGTGATGCGTTGATTTCACTCATGAGTGAGAGCTTGCATCGTTTCTCCTTTTGTCAGGTCGGTGCACATTGTTTCTTCTCTCCGCAGGAGAGCGATGCATCCATCTGGTCAGCACTCTAAGACCCGGGCAAGCCTTGCGTCGTTTTTACACGCCAAGCGGTGTTTGCATCAGAAATCCAGCCACACGATGATCTGAAAACCACGCAGCGTGGGTTGCGATCTCACCAGCCTCCGTCAGCGATGCTGTGCATCGTTTCTCCAGCCCCGGGCGTTGATATTCGGGTCAGGTTGCAGGTGAGTATCGATTTTCAGCTGTGAAGCCGGCAACGCGTTGATTTTTCAGCCGCAGATCGGAGTTGCGTTGATCTTTTCCCCGGCACGGTGATCGGTGCGTGCATTTCTTACTCGTAGGCTGCCAGCTTCTCCTTTCAGGGCCCCAGGAACTGGATGGGCACCACTTGACAGGGTAGGAGTCTCCCCAGAGACTCCAGGTGCTGGCAGAGAGAAGTCTTTGCTGACCCTGAAACTTCAAACAACAGGAGGCAAGCTCTAAGTCAAGCCCCTGGAGAGATCTTCACAAGAAGGAAGGCAACACAAAGTCCAGTCTTTGTCCTCTTACTCTGGCAGAAGCAGCAACTGCAGGATAGCTCCACAATGCACATTCACAGGCAGGGCAGCTCTTCTTCCTCAGCTCTTCAGTTCCTCTCAAGGCAGAGGTTCCTCTTGGTTTCCAGAAGTGTTCTAAAGTCTGTGGTTTTGGGAACCCTTCTTATACCCATGTTCTTCTTTGAAGTAGGTCTACTTCAAAGCAAAGTATCTTTTGATTGTGAAATCCTGCCTTGCCCAGGTCAGGCCCCAGACACTCACCAGGGGGTTGGAGGCTGCATTGTGTGAGGTCAGGCACAGCTCTTTAAGGTGTGAGTGATCGGTCCTCCCCTCCCTCCTTGCCGAGAAGGCTCATCAGGAAATGGAGACTACACCCCAGCTCCCTTTATGTCACTGTCTAGTGTGAGGTGCAACAAGCCTAACTGTCAAACTGACCCAAACAGGGAATCCACAAACAGGCAGAGTCACAGAAATGCTTTAAGCAAGAAAATGCTCACTTTATAAAAGTGGCATTTTCAAACACACAATCTTAAAATCAACTTTACTAAAATATGTATTTTTAAATTGTGAGCTCAGAGACCTTAAACTCCACATGTTTATCCACTCCCAAAGGGAATCTACACTTTAATCGTATTTACCTAGCAGCCATGTTAACTTATGAGAAGGACAGTCCTTGCAACAGTGAAAAATAAATTTAGCAATATTTCACTGTCAGGACACCGCCGAGGGACCGCCATGCGGAAGACCGCCTGTGCAGGCGGTTTGCCGCTCAGCGTATTATGACTGTTGGCTGCTCTCCGTCGTTATTCTGATGGAGAGCCGCCAACAGCCATACTTGCGGGCGTCGGGGAAGTGGAGGTTGCTCCACCTCCACCACCACGCCAACAGAACACCGCCCAGCGAATCACGTCCTGTGATTCGACGTGGCGGTGTTCTGTTGGCAGTGTGGTGTCGGCGGAGCTGCCCCCATGGCTCCCGTCCCCTCCCGGAGGATCGACGGACCAGGCAAGTCGATCGTCCATTAGGGGAGGGGGGTGGGGTGTGTGGTATGTTGCGTGCGTGCATGGGGGTGTGCGTCTGTGTATGTAGAGGGGGTGTGTGAGTGCGTGTATGCTTGCGGGGGTGCCGTGTGTATGGGAATGAGTGCGTGTATGGCTGTGGGTATGTCTGTATGGATGTGTGCGTGTATGTTTGAATCTGGGTGTGCGTGTCTGACTGTGTGTGTGGATGTTGGCATGTATGTCGGGGTGTGTGCGTGTGTGTTGGTGGTGCCTGCGTGCGTGTCGTGTGTGTGTGAGTTATGTTATGTTGGGGGTCGGAGTGGGGAGGGGGGCCCTGCCACCTTTGGGGGGTGGTAGGGGTGGTGGGGGGAGTAGGGGAGGGAGTTGTGATGGGGGGTGTCGGAGACCCCTATCAGTGCCAGGGAAGGAATTCCCTGGCACTGATAGTGCTTACCGCCATGGAGGTTCCTACTGCTGGAAATCCACGGCTGTAAGCTGGGTCAAAATACCGCCAGCGGTATACTGACGGCCGCCGGGCTGGAGACCAAGGTCTCCAGCCCGGCGGTCGTCTCCGCCCTGGCGGGCGGGACGGAGAACCGGCAGATGACTGGTCATAATTCACCAAGGTAAGACCGCCAACCTGTTGCCGGTCTTACCGCCGGTTCTCCGCCATCCGCCAGGGTTGTAATGACCCCCTATATGTCCTACCGTAACCACACACTGCACCCTGCCCTTGAGGCTACCTATGGCCTACCTTAGGGGTGCCTTAAATGTAGGAAAAGGAAAGGTTTAGGCCTGGTATGTGGGTACACTTGCCAAGTCAAATTTACAGTTAAAACTGCACACACAGACACTGCAGTGGCAGGTCTGAGACATGATTACAGAGCTACTTATGTGGGTGGCGCAACCAGTGCTGCAGGCCCACTAGAGGCATTTGGTTTACAGGCCCTTGGCACCTCTAGTGCACTGAACTGGGGAATTACTAGTAAATCAAATATGCCAATCATGGATGTACCAATTACATACACATTTTGTAAAGGAGCACTTGCACTTTGGCACTGGTTAGCAGTGGTAAAGTGCCCAGAGTAACAAAAACAGCAAAAACAGAGTTCAGCACACATCAACAAACTGGGAAACAGAGGCAAAACGTTAAGGGAGACCACACCAAGGATGAAACGTCTAACAGTGTCATGTAGACCATTTAGGCAGATTGATGTGTGCCTTCCACTACGCGACCGGCAATTTTACTATGGGGACTCAGGGGGATATTAGCCTGTGCCAAAAACTTTAAACAGGCAAGCATACCTTCTGTCAACACCAGAGCAGTACGCGCTCTATTGGCGACTAAAACGCAAAAACCAAGCACTCTCAAAACAATGTAATTTATGCATTGTGCTGATATGTTGTGGTTTAACCTTTTGCATTGCAGATTTCAATCCTGAAAACGTATTTTTAATATGCTTACAAATACTGTTCCTTTGCAATGTACTGCTGCAGGTGTTCATAGTGTGTTAGGGTGTGGCCCCTTTCCAGGGCCTTCCAGAGACTTTCCCTGCAACATGCCTGGGCGTGGTTGTGGGCTGGGCCAAGACTCTATAAAAGAGAGCCAGCCCAACTCCCAGTGCTCACTATTCAGAGGTCCCGTGCAGAGCAGCAGCTTCTTCCTTAGCTCCTCTCCCGGCGGCTATTTGGATCTTCCAGTCTTCTGCCCTTCATCCTTCATTGGTGATCATTGTTCCAGGTGGTAAGATGGTGGTTGGGCTGTCCCAATACCGTTATCGAGAATTTTCATATTCTTGGTTTAATTCTTAAATGAGTAACAGATTACTTGTGCGCTAACATTTCTTGACATTTATATGGTAGTTTACAAATAGGCAAGATGCGTGATTTGTTTCATAAAGGTTTGACTTTGTTATTCATTGCGTGCTACTATTTCTTGACATTTGCATGGTGGCTTAAGAATCGGCAAGACGCGCAATTCGTTTTATGGTGTTTAAACATTGTTGTCCATTGCGCGCTACTATTTCTTGACATTTACATGATGGCTTAAGAATTGGCAAGACGCGCAATTCGTTTCATGAGGATTTAACTTTGTTGTTCATTGCGCGCTACCATTTCTTGACATTTACATGGTGGCTTAAGAATCGGCAAAAGAAGTGCGATTCGTTTCATTGTACTTTGATCTTGTTATTCATTGAGAGCTGTTATTTCTTGGCATTTACATTGTGTTTTACGAATCGGCAAGAGGAGTGATTCGTTTAATGATGATTTGACTTTGATATTCATAGAATGCTACCATTTCTTGGTATTTTACATGGTGACACTCGAATCGGCAAGACGCACGATTCTCTCCTCGAGTTTAATTCATGTTGTTTATTGTATGCCACTATTCTAAGATATTTATTATGTAATATTCGAGTGGACAAGTTATGTGATTTGTTTCCTGAATCCATATTGTGTTATTCATGGTGCACAATCCTTTTATGGTGTTTACTATATATATATATATATATATATATGTATATATATATATATATATATATCTGTAGTATGCGCAATTTGTGTTGAAACATTTTAAGAGTACACAGAAGGCTAGAGTTTCTAGATGCAATTTTGTATGGTCCTAGTATACATTCTCAAAACAGGATTTATATGACTGGTTTAAAATTTAGTCAGAATGTTTTTTCTGAGTCTCATGTAAAGGAAAGTACTTGAATAAGAAAGTTTTCATTTAATTCATCTTGATTCCCTTACAGGTATGCGGCCATATTGAAACTTAGTCATTTTAAACTTAATTCTTAGATTGTACATGTTTTCAGAGTGACAAGGCTTAGAATCATAGTCTAGTATTGATTTCAGGAGATATAATTTTCATATTGTGTGTTCTAACCTTTTTCTTACTACAGGCCTCCTTCCCAGCTGTTCCCTTCCTAATCCTCTCTTCCCCTCTTGAACTCTCTCAGCCTCTGTGATTTATCTATCAGAGTCTTGGAGCTGTTCAGTGGTGGACGTGTTGGGAACGTGCACAGACCCCGAGGATCTGGTGACTCTGACACCTTATCAACTAGTGACTCTGCCACATGAACTTAGGTGTAGTGCAAATGTAACAAGGTGTGCATTTAAAGTATAGAAATTGAATAGTGGCTACTCACAAGGCTTCTCAGAAAGGATATACATAGCAATTACGGTTAAGCAGGGATATTGATTTGTCTCACAGGTAGGTGCCAGTCTTCCCATCTAGTTTGTCCCACAGGGAGTGTCTGGAGATGAAAGTAAAATCTGAATTAATGGCCATCAAGGAGGGTGATATCAGTGTAGCTGCTGTGATTCATGAGAAGTCTTGTCTCAAGGTATTGGTGTTACGTTTCCCATTAAAAGACAGGACTCTGTATTAGGGCAGCAGAACTTCAGGACAAGAGGACTGAGTCTATTTACACCATCAGTAAATACCAACCCAATTTCCAGCTAGATCAAAGTGCCTCACCTGAATCCCCAATCTTCCAAGTGTAAAAGATGATTCCAGCAACCTTGCACATAACACTGACTCCCAAGGAAGTTGTAGAAACAGATCTTACCCCTTTCATTGTTTTATTCATGCATGCCTAGGGTAATCACAAGAAAGATACTAGTAAAGGTTTTGAAACATTTATTGAAATAATTGTATTCTTGCAAAAAAAATTAACCAGTGTTACTAACATGGTAAAAAGAATAAACAGTTTATTGTGATCTTAGATTTAGATTTACATCTTTCTGCCTAGCACGAGCTACAATCTGAAAGCATAGTGAGCGTACCCTCTGGCTGTGCCCGATCTAATGGTATAAACTGAGACCTGCATACATGGAAAGTTGAGCCAGGGTGCCAGTCTAGAATGGAGTTGGCAATCCGTCTCCGCCAGATGAAAGATCTGCATCAGTAGAGCTGCATATCGATCCTAGCATTCGTTCCAGAACAGTAGTTGCTGCAGTGCTCCTCTCACCCCACTGGGGCAGGGCAAAGTTTATATAATCACCCTGTGGCAGAGGAACAGCTCTGACGTAATCCTATGTCTACATGTTAAAAGATTTATGGTGGTGGGTGCTGTGCATGACCCAGTGGACATCAAACTGCATTTCTTATCTACAAATAAGCTCTTCACAGGGTTTAGTACAGTAAGGTGATAATGGCAGGGAGGATTGGAACATCACATTAGACCCATCAATAGACCAGTGAAGCCTGACATGGCAAATAATAAAGACCACTTTGTTCTGAAAGGCATGATGGAGATCTTTGCACTAGTTTGCATATAAAGGATTGTATATCCTAGAGGCACAGAATACACATTCTTGTCATGTGTACATGGTATGAGCACACATGTTGACTACCTTTTACTCTCTCAAAACATTTTGACATTTGTTGCACAGTGTGCTACTCTGGAATGAGTTACCACAGACAATGTGTCTATACTACTAAATGTTTCTACCAGCTTCATTGGACTACTGATTAGACAGTGGTGAATGAATATTGTAGGTATACACACCCGATGCAAAAAAACATATATCTGAAGCCTACTATCAAGCTATCTCACCTCCAATGAATCTCGGTGTACTCAATGCAGGTCACTTGGAAAGCAAGCAGGGAAGGCAGTCCTAATGGGCAATCTTATGAACAAATCTATGACCTGAAAAAAATAACTCAGAGCAAAATAAGCTGCACTAGAATTGAAAGTTAAACAAAATGCCCTCTAGATACAATACTACACTTACATAAAGTCTTCTGAGGAACCTTCCAATTACCAAATGTAACCTTAACTCTCCCTTAATAATTGAACTGATGTAATCCTATATACTCTGGAAATGCTAAGAATGTGAGAGAAAGCGGGACACCTTTTAACCTAACAGCATGGGCAAATGAAACAAAAATCATCCTAAAGAGCAGGCCCGGACTGCCATTACTGGACATCGGGCGTGTACTTGGTGGGCTGGCAGAGTGTGGGCCGGATTCACTGCTGGCAGGGGCTATTTTTTTCCTGGAAACCGGCCAGCCAAGTTCTTGCTTGCAACCCTTATAAATAAATAATGCAAAACAAATGGCTCAAAAGTGTGCTTTAAAACCATGTTTTTGTGCAATTCTTTAGTTACTTTCACCTACAGGCGAGATTTTTTTCAGCTGGGGCCCAGCAACAAAATGGCCCCACCAGCAGTGAAACCGGTCCCCCACTTTGTCAATTCATTGATAAACACTGGTCTCACTTTCTACACACAAGTTGTGGACTGGGCTTGCAAAATTTGCCAGCACTGTTTTTGCGGTCCAGTACGGCTAACAAATCTTAGGTCCAGATTCTGAAAAGTGCACCCAAAAATGCTGTGCAGTGCTGCGTAACAAATAGAAAGCAGGAAAGCACCATATTCACATAGAAATGGGACTCCTCTTCCCTCTCCGTAGCGATGATACTGATTTCAGCTGCTGTGCACAACAAGAGCACCTTAGCGCCATAGTGGTAGTGTGTGTGAGTAAGTCTAGCATAGGTTTAGCATGAGAAAGGTACCCTTCCTGTACAAAATACTATGCCTGGACAAGTGGAAATGATTTTCCTACTTTGCATGTGTTCTGTACAGTGCAGCACACATGCAAAGTCAGAAAAGCAGGGAGAAATAAAAACATTTCTCCATTTAATGCCTGCTATTCAATGGTGTTAATTTTGGGAGCTAACCCCTTTCTTCTGATGTTTCAGAATAGGGTTATGTGCCAAAAACATGGGTGGCAGCATGTAATGCCCCCTTGACGCAGAATATTTTGCTTCAGGTTTACGTTACAAAAGTAACACTAACCTGACGCTAAACCTTTGAGAATCTAAGCTTTACATGGTTACCATGTTATGCAACCTTTTCAGGAATGCTGAAGAGACATATCACTCAAACAGGAGTTCAGCAGAGTGATAACTGATCTTCTACCTGAGGCTTGTAAGGAACCCCCACTTTGCTGTAGCTATCAACCTACATCTTTGTTAAACACAGATGTAAAAATACTGCGTAGGGTATTAGCTAATAAAATAAAGCGAGTCTTCCCACACCTAATACACCATGCGCAAGGCGGTTTTGTACTGAGTAGATTGTTCTATGATAATATAAGGATGGTCGCACACATTATATGGCAGGTAAAGGATTGTCAGAAAAGTGTCCTCTCATTAGATGCTTAGAAGGCAATGTATTCTTTGGAATGAGAGTATCTGTTTACATGCTTATTTTAGGTGGGGTTAGGTCCTTCATTTTTAAATAAAGTCAGATTTTATACATTGCCCAGGTGGCAAGGAGTTTTAGTGGGGTATATTTATTTACATACGGGCATATTTATGAGCCCCTTGCAATGCTGTTGTATCACTGTTTGTGACGGCGGCACAAACCTCCAAATCATGTCTATGAGGCCACACAAAGCTACTTTGCGTGGTTTTGAATTGCCGTATAGGTATGAAGTAAGGCAAAACAGTGCAAATTGCTGCATAGCCTTCCACTGTGTTAGGGAGGTGTTCCATGGGCTTTGCGGTGGGTGTTCCCACGCAACACTAATGGACTTTGCCACATCCGTAGATTTACAAGAGCTTGTAAACCTGGGAATTGGCCAAAACCTTCCGCCTCTGCAGAGGAGGTGCAAGGAGGAGGATTATCTGAATTTCTTCTCATTTGTATCTCTTTCCATGTGTGCTGCGTTCTTCAGCACACATAGAAAAAGGAAAATTCCTTCCAGGATTTTTCTTGTGCAGGAAGATATGCCTTCCTCACCAACACAATCCTGCATGCACTTAGAATCAGGTACACATTTCATCCTCTAAATCTCCATCCTGGCATTACTGTACATTGTTTTTTTTAAAAACATTTTTACATTTCTTTTTATTGAATTGTAATGCTTTACAACACATCTTGCTAACATGACTACATAACTTTTCCACAATCTGATACTTTTGCCCAGTCAAGAAATGGCCAGCACGTTATACAGTACAAGGCAGAAAAAGTAGAAGCATAATGTCAGACAGGCACAAACTAACTTGTTTGTTCCAACACTACAAATCTAGGCTTCCTTATTTCCAGAGTGAAGCTGATTTAGCCACCTTCTCAAAGTTTTTGTATCTTTTAGGGGCAGCCCCTAGCTTTATGTACTGACTCTTCGGCCACACCACACATATCCATACCTTCATAACAGTCCAAAAATATAGAGATGTGGGAGCTCTGCAGTATCTCACTATATTTCTCTTCGAGAATACTAGACCAGTGAATACCAGTTTTCTCCAGGCCCATTCTCTGCCCTAATCAGCCATAATCCCAAGCAGACAAACCCGGGAATCAGTAGCCAGTGGCATCCCACAGATTTGGGCAAGTATATTGTGTATTCTTGATCAGAACACTTGGATCACCGGGCTTTCCCACACTGCGTGAAAGAAAGTGCCCATGGATGAGTGACATTTAGGATATAAGGTTACATAAACAGTCCTTACTTTTCCTCATTTTAAACAACCAAGATGGCATATAACATATTTTACAAACATACCTAAAGCGGATTAACCATAAATGGCCCAATTTGGTCAGCTAATGAGCAGCCATCCTAGCTTCTACTCAATCATCCTCTTCTATGTTGCCCACTTCTCTTTAAGAACTGGAGGGAATCCAGGGTACTACCAACATCCTGTAGACACGAGCGACAACCTTACTCTCTATTTTGCCTAAAAACTGTTTTGATCCAAGGGGGTTACATTTGGGAACCAAAGCTAGTGCAGCCCTACAGTCGTCCATGGCATGGTGAAGCTATAGTTATTTAAAACACTGAATTATGCAACTCAAATTCTGTCTGTAATTACAGAAATGACTCCATATGACTGGACTTCCATAACCTCTCATCCTGGACATCTCAATGGAGTACCACATCCTAAACACAGTGTCAGACCACTGAATGCAATTGATTACCATGTCACAAGGATTCCTCCTTGGTTATCAGCTTGTGCAAGCTCAAGTGGCAGCTGCTCCTATGGGGTGCTATGGCATTGACCCACTGCCTCACTCTACCACTACTAATTGGCATCTTACAGGTTTTACATCAAAACAAACTGTCTCACAGATCATTTATTTCCATGTAAAAACTGTAATATTATCTCGTCGTCAGAAGATGGATCCACTAGCTGTATTGTGCATGTGTCAGGTGTGGGCTTTTTCCACCCCAGCCTCAACAGACAGAATACATTTGTGATATGCTACACTAGGATCAGGCAGTGTAGCATGTCAGATAGTGAAGCATCTGGGCCTTTCAATCACACACCCTGATGCCCTATTAGAAGCTGGACTTGAGAAAAAAGGTCTACCTCAGTACCTTGAACCCTATTCTGGCTTATGATTGGGCGAAAGCTTGTGGGTCTGCCTCTGGTATGCTACAGACAGACTGGGGAGTTAGAAATCATGGGCCTGCTATAAATAAGGTGTAGTGTTTAAATGTGTCTGTGTGTGTATTTGTCTGTGTGCTGGGGAGTACATGTGTATATCTGTGTGACTGTCTTTGTGTGTGCTGCAATTGTGTGTGTATTTATGTCTCCCTGTATGCCTGAGCATGTGTTTGTGTATGTATGTGTGAATGAGATCTGAAAGCCTGGACCAGGTTTGGCAAGTCCTGAGGCTGAGTGCTAAACAATGCTTTTGAGATTCTAAGGGCCTCACTAATTCCATAATCCACCAGACACTACTGGCGAGTACATCATCTTCAACGCTGCCAACTGTGTATTGAAATCCTGGAGATGATGAAAGGGCCAGAGTCATCCTTTGCCTGAACAATTGCAACAAAAGATGAGGAGAACCCAGGGTTTCCATTCCAAAACAAACAGCAGGGTCTGCCCTTTTGGCAAAGAGTCAGTCATTTATAGAATGAATTGTGAGGCACAGTAATACAAATATTTGCAATACCTAGGCTCCATTTATAAGAAGATTGAAGACACTTGGTGAAACATAGTCATTAACTCTTCTGGCCCAGATATAACCAGTGATCTCTAAATGGCAGTGAAGTTAGGAGTCTGTCAGGCAGAAGGGAGGGGTAATTTTGCAATACATAGAGCAATTGAGACACTTAAACTCACTTATTCTGCCCACTTGTGGAGGATTGGGACCATTTATGTATGTATGGGAGCCAGAACTATCCAACCCAGAGAACAATACTGCGTTAAAATCTCTTTCCGCATTAAGTTTTTCCAGTGTAAATTTTAACAACAGGGAAGATAAACTCTGCAAAGTATCTTTAATAACTGATGATACATACACACTCACCACATTCAAGGTTTTCCCATCCATGGCCCCTGTTTTCACTATCCAGCAATACAAGAAGTTTCTCTGGATCACTTTGATCACTTAGTAGTAGAATAGCTGTGTCCTTTGAGTTATGAGTGAATCCTGCATGAAATGTTCTAGTGCGGCCATATCTCCCTAAGAATGGACAATTGGAACTGGGGGATGTGTCTCCTGAAGTAAAAGGGCAGCTGGACCAATCCTCCTAACCTAATACATTTATTATTTAGCCCATTTACATTCCAGGAAATAATCTTAGTAAACAGTAATCTCAAGTCCTATGCCATGGGATGTCTCTACTTCACAAAGGGAAGGCGCCGTCACCCACAAAGACAACTAGAGGACAACATAATTAACCCCTTTAAAATAGTTTCTCCTCAGTGGCATCAACATCAGTAAATTTACTTTACCTCTTCTCCCCCCCATACAAGCTGTCTGGTGCAAGGAGCCAGACCCATTCAAATATGATGGTTATAAAGACAACTGTGGTAGCCTGGACCCATGGGGTTCATCTTTGCACATGCCTGAGGATGTTGACTCTTCATCTGGGATTGTGACCTTGTTCCTGGATTTTCTACAGCAGCATCTCCTCTGACTTTGACCTGGGGCACCCATCATTAAAATATTCCTTATCGCTCCAGATGACACATTATGACCCTCACATCCCTCCCTTAACAGTTGACAATTAATGATCTTCTTTCCTTTCCCAGGCACTTTCTGGGGGCTTGAAAAAGAAGGAATTTTTGGCTTAGAGTACTTTCAATCTAGCCAGGAATAGCTGCATGTGTTTAAATTGCATGGTCCTTTGTTTCTGCTTGACCCCAACAAAGGACTTTCATAGCAGTTGCACTCTCAATGTGTAATCTGGAAAAATAACATTTTAGTATTGGCACATTGAAGCTTTGGGGTCTGACATGCCAATTTCAAGATAGCATCCCTCTCTATGTAATTCAGCCCTCCCACAATTATCAGTCTAGAGGGAGCCCCCAGTGGTGGCATCAGAATTGACATTCTGTGAGCTCTTTTGAGGATAAAACAAGGGAAAAAAATATTCTTTGGGCCCCATGATCTGAACTGTTCCAGGAAATATTGTTCTGGATTAGTATCTCAGCACCTTCAGGGTCCCCAATCACTGTTAATTTATTACCCCATAATTCTTGAGATTAATTTTCTAGATCTGCCAAATTCCCAGGAGTCCTCAATTGCTGAGATGCACGTATCTGCCTCAGTATTGCGATCTGCCTCTTTTCTAAGGCCTTGTTTGAGGAGTGAGACCACCATCCTTCCACCTGACGCTCCAGTGCCTCTCCAGACTCTCAGATGGCCTGTAGAATCATTGTCAGAGAGTGTTCTGCATTAGGTTCCATCATTAGCTACACTGCAGTCGTTGTTGCTGACCCTGCTGGGTGCCGAATGACCTTGTGTACTGTTTGAAAACCTCACTCCTGACCTCGATGTTGCAGCAGGGCCTGGTAGACTGTTAATGCCATAACAGCCACTTAACCACAACAGCCTCTGTTGTCTCAGGCCACCTCCACCCCAAGCAGGCTGTCCCCTTAAGGGACAGGAGGGGAGAAGAGAGAGGTGACTTCTTCGCTGAGCAAAAGTATTGAGAGAAGGTTGAGAGTATGTAAAATATGTACAGCAGGCCCCAGGGAATTTAGTTTTCCTGGGAGCCCATTAATCCACACTTTGGCCCGTATTTATGCTTTTTTAGCGCTGCATTTGCGCCACTTTTTGACGCAAAAACAGCGCAAACTTACAAAATTCAATTGTATTTTGTAAGTTTGCCCCACTTTTGCGTCAAACAGCGGCACAAATGCGGAGTAAAAAAGTATAAATATGGGGCTTTATTGGCAAGGGTCCCAGGAGCAACTGAGCCTGTGGGTGGCCCAGGAAATGTCCAATATGCTTGTGGTGATGGAACACAGTCCCTAAAGGCTCCACAGACCTACGCCAGTTTGTGTGCAAGCTTGTACTGTTGGAGGGTTAGGTAATCTCCACCACTCCATCAATTGGCCTCCTAATTAGCTCCTCTGGCTTTCTCCACCTGGGAGCTCCAAGGCAGTTGCAGTGCCTGCACCTACACTGGCTCCAGGTGATCCTGACTCATCTTTGGATCCCTTCGTTCTCGTTCACTAATCAGACAAGATACAGCCTGCCAGATAGCAGTGGATGTCACCTTAGGCATTGATCACTCACAGGAATGCTCTTACTACACAGTATCATTACAGCTCTAAAAATCAGCTGCATCAAGCCACTAGATGACTGACCATTCCAGGAGGAAGGTAGGCCAAACTGCGGAAACCTGCTTTTGCCACTAATGATATGATTTTTAAGGATGTTTAGGGGATTAACACAGAGTTGTAGAAGAGTGCGACAGCCATGTTGAGCTACATTCTTGTACATTACTGAACAGTTTTTCCAAATTTTATGATACAGGACCAATTGGCCTAAAATGTATCCATTCTTCTGATACGTCATACATGTAATAGGGCAATAGATACATACCAATTCTAATAGATTTCCTTCCCACTAAAATATTTAGGAACACATCTTACCACTGGCTTAAGGGATGGGGTCAGGAATAACATAGATCCACCTTTGCGAAACGTTGCAGATAACTTCTACAGGTGGGCATTGTTGGATTTGTCATTAGGGGGAAAACTATCTAACTAAGTCCTACATCAGCCTCTGGAAGTTTTAGAATGCCACATATTTTCATATATTATTAAAATGATATTGATTGCCCACCTGACAGCTATTTTGGGGGAACAAACAATTACATCAACATTGATACTTCTGGAAAGATATTTTGTTAAATGACAAGAATTTTCAGGCATTGTGCATAGCAAAATGGGAGAATTAACTGGGGACCACAATCCAATAATGACATCTACCACACAAAGGTGGTGCTTAATACATGATCTACATTAACTATATACACATTGGTATGCAGAATCTCTTTTATAGGGGAAAGCTGCAAAACACAAAATTCATTATTTGATGAAGGCACTAGTTGGAAGCAAAAATTTAAAGACCTGTTTAGTGATGACTAATTGAAATTATTTAGATACATTCATTTAGATTATGAGATTATTGATATGCAAGAGTGGCAATACTCCCAACCATCACACTGCCTCAAATTAATTGTGTGTTGGCCTCCATACCGTGAGAAACGTATCCTTTTTGCAACAATGACTTCAAATTTGTGAATTATACTGGTGTTTCCTGACCCTGGCTGTGCACTGTGCTCTGCTACTCATGACCAGGGTCAATGTTATGTTTCAAAGGTTTATGGTAATTATGCATAATTACAAGTGGCTCTGACAACCTATGTTTCGGTCCCTGGCATATGGTAGGGAATGTAGATTTAGGGACCACGGTGGAGTTAAGGCACTTAAAGTTGCACTGTTTCTTTCTGCTGTCATTACAAATTCAGCCCAGCCTTGTAGGCTGCTTTTACAATAAAAGTAAGCCCAAATTCGACATTGGAATTAAAAGTACTTCTAAAGTCTCAAACCACTTTATTGTTTCCATATTCGTCACCCCTAAGGTCTGCCCTAAGTGTCCCAAGAGTAGGGTGCATTGTAATTATAAGCAGGCACATTACAAAAGAGGTTTTAAATATCCTGGTGAGGGAAAAACTGTCACTTTAATTAATCCCCATTGTAGTACTGCTAGCTCCATAGGCTAACATAAGAACATAAGAACTAAATTTAAACTTGAATACAGTCTTAACTTTTGAAAGGAATGAGCTATAACAATGACATGAAGTGGCACAATAATAGTTTAAATAAATCTAATACCTTGCCAAGTTTAGACTAATTATAACTGTTACAGGAAAAGAGTTTTAGAACTCTTTCCTAAAGTTACCTAAAATCAGCACTGTAGCAGCCTCTTCTGAATAATCAGCCTTTTGACAGGCTGGCCAAGGTGCTCTGATGAGGTGTGAAGTGGCCTGAGCTCAGGCAAAGAAGTCAGCTAGAGGGAGGAGATCTGCAACAGCAGATGCCAGGACAGGAATGGGGCTTGGTAGCCCAACTGTTCTTCAAAGAGAGAAGGGCAGGTAGTGCATGACTCAGGCCCACCCCCACTTCTTGCACCCCAGCCAGATGGGAGCCCCTCTGAAATGGATTAGGAGAGGGGCTGGAAGGGGAATTTAGGGCAAAGATAGCCGCATCTGTAGTTAGGCTTAACCAAACCTGAACCTCCAGGAGAGATATTCTCAATCTTGGAGTTTTGCAAAACAGTGCCTTCTGGGACAGAAAGGTGTAACACTTCTTAGGAAGTGGTAATCACAGTGTTTAACACCCTGTACCCTATTGGTCAGGGGTGAGCCCTGCTTGCCAGCCCCAAAACATGGAAAAAAGTGGGAGAGCAGCCCTGTAACCCAGATCCCAGCTGAAAGATATCAGAAGAAGAAGTACTGCCCTGCTGAGTCCCTTGACTGCACCCAGGAGTACTCCACCCTGAAGGACTGCATCTTCTGCACACTCTGAGCTTCACCAAAAGGAATGTGCCTTGCTTCCAAGTTTCAGGAGCGCTTTCCCTGTAAGCAACAGGTAAAAAGGAACTACCAAGAGTTCCTTGCATCAACCCCTGCAAGAAGAGCCCAGCTAACCAGTGTCCAGTGGGCGTTTAAGAATTTGACCAGGTGCATTGTGGGAATTGTAGTCCCAACTTGCCAAGGAGCAACTCAAAGCTTCTGGAACCTTGTCCAGTGTTGTGGACCCCAAAAAGACCCAAAAGACCCAGAAGCTGCAGATGTTTTGGACAATATGGAGAATTTTGGTGAAAAGCTCTGTAAGTCGATTTGCTGTCAAAAGTCAGCGATGCCGTTCTGTGACTCAGGTTGAATTTCAGGTTTGCTCTGCTGAAACCTTCGGAGCTCTATGAATTGAAGATAAGAACTAAGATCCTTAGGATTAGCACAGAAGCCTTGTGCTGAACCGACCTGATGATAGTGACTCCCATCCCAGCATGTGGAGATGACTCTTTCGACAATGAGGAAACACAGAACAGAAAATAGACTAATGGTTATATTTACAAGCCCCTGGTGCCTTCCTGCATCACAGTAGCGTTATTTTTTTAAGCTATTTACAAACTGTCTCACTGCTCGCATTGCACCACTACCCACCCCCTTGCACCACATTATGCCTGCGCCAGGCAAAATGTATGGAAGGGGGGTGGTCTGGCGCTAGGAGGCCCGCAAAAATGGTACAGTGAAATCTACATGCAACAACATTTTTGACGGAAGTGCAGGAAAGCACCACAATAGCGTTAAGAATTCTGACACTATTGTGCTAACAACCACCATGTTGTGCACCCATGGTGTTATTAGGTGAGGCAGGGCAATGGAAGAAAACTGGCGCATCAGTACTGATGCACCAGTATCTTGTAAATATGCCCCTGAGTGCAGAGGTAAAATTTTCACAGCAGCCTAGTTCTCAGTGTGTCCGACCCAGGTTCCATAGCAGTTGGCCTCAAACTTTTACTTTGACCCATTCAGGTGCCAGCAGATAGCAGTGGTTGGAGCTTTTCACTTTTAGGCACTTTAAAGCACATTTTTTAAATTTAAACTTTAAAAATCAAGATCTTCGGTTCTGGGCATTGGATTTTTGTCGTCTTGATGTAATTATAAATTTTAAAATATTTCCTATTTTTATAAATTGGTGCTGGATTTTTTTGTGTATTGTATTTTACCTATTTACTATTTTGTTGATATTTCATTCTTTACAGACCATTCTCCTAAATTAATCTACCACACTGAGCAATAGTTAAATTTTTGAGACTTTACCTGTTGCTTACCTGTGATTGTAGATTTATTAATATGTGTAGATACCTACCTTCCCTTCCTAGTAAACCTCTTTCCAACAGATACACCATTCCAACCTCAGCAATTAGAAAATATCTAGACAAATAGAGCCTGTTTCAAGGACCTGTTTTAGGGGTTTATAATACCATAATATAACACTAATTTCAATACTCACAGCTCCAGGCCTTCAACTATTCTGGTGGAGGGCTTAGCAGATGATTACTTAGATGACATGGTATTATGGACTACATAGGAGAAGGTCTAAGAGAGGTCAGAATAAAAGTTAGGTCCTATATGTACCATATATCTACTTACAGAAGGTGTGTCTAAGATATTGGAGATATTCTACATTTATTTTAGAAATTCCTCCACCTGACACAGTACTGGAATAAGGCTTAATTCGAAATAGAGACAGAGAGGATTCAGAATGTTCTCTTTACAAATTGTATGGTTATTCTTCCATATATACCTTTATGTTCACCTGCGAATCACCTAAGCATATGTGATTTGCAATGACTTTGGTGGCAGCAAAAAGGTTGTGGAAATCTATCATCCACCCCACTCCCAAGAGGAAGATGATTGGTTCACACATATGGTAAAACTTGCAGCATAGGAAAATATTTTTCATGTGATCAAAAATCAATAACAGACCCTTATTGGCATATAGGACAGATTTTTGCAGGGAAATGGTAGAATGTATGCAGACCTAATACCTTACATCATGCTTTGCAATAGTAGGGTAAGGCTTTCAGTTTTGGTTGTTTACAACTGAATGTTGACACATGCGAAGGGGATATGTAACTGAGCGACTTTTGCCATATGGAAATGCCCTCTAACTTAGATGGCGATGTTGTATATTTCCTCTTTTCTGTGTTATGTAAATGTAGACATAAATATGTTGACAGTTGACAGTGAGTGTGCTCTACTTTTGTTAGATGGGTGTTTTATTAAGCACTGATGTGCTATTTAGTAAACTGCTAAAAGTTTTAAACAATATAAAGATGACTAGATTTGACCAAGTTACCTCTTGCCTTAGATTCTGAGGCTACGCTATGGGCCCTGATGAATTGGTTTGAAACATAATGTTTTTCTCCAGATTGAAGGACCTTACGTATCAACAGTTAACCTGGAGACTATTTATTTAAATATAATGTATATCCCTTACTATCAAATAAAATCAGGAGACACACAATGACTAAATGAAACATAACTAATTTTATTCTTTCAAAACCATGATTCAGAATGCTAAGATTTCCTGATTAGAAAGACCTAAAACTTTAAATTAGATATCAAATCTTCCTAGTTGGGTTACCACTTGAGTTATTATGTGAGTATCAGTGCACATTCGATAATAGTGATAGCATAGCTTATATTAATCATTTTTTATCTCTAACTCAAGTCCAATTCCATAATAAGGAGGTCATGTTGAGTTGTACTGAGATATGAAGATATGAAGGGTGTGTTGCAAATAGCACTATATTGTTGACATTAACCTTATACTACTTGCTAGTAAGTGTTACAATGGTTCCTGTGCACATATAACAAATATATAAATATATGTGTTACCTTTAGATTAATACTCCCTTGGTCCATTGTTCTATGATTTCCTTTTGCTCCAAAACTTATAATATTTGAACATGTGTTTGCTAATGCAGTTTATTATCCACTAATTCTCTATGTGAGAAGAGAATTCAACTGACTGTTCATAAGTTCTGCACATCCTGATGTTACTATTGTTATTGGTCTGACTTTTGAAGCATGCATGATGAAGCATTATTTTCACAAAATGGTCTCAATATGTATCACTGGATTTTAATTGAATCTTTATATTATCACATAGCCTTTGAAAAGCACAGTCTAATTGAACTGAGAAACAATGTTGGCTGTTGTCCTGTAAAGTTAAAAGTGGAACAATTATGACTTTGTGAAGGCAATCTTCATAATATTAATACATCTGGAAAAAGAATTCATTGACAGTAAAGATTCACCTGTAAAGTTTGCTGTGACAAATACGCCTAATGAATATGATCAATTTTGTATGTAAATGTAGTCGCAGAAGTCAATAATTATGCACTCATGCAATGTATATCTTTTAGCAAAGTTAAAAGAGTAGCTATGGTGCTAGACATTTGATGTAGCTGCCTGCACCGCAGGAATCATAGATTATTTTTTGTCAGTCTTCTGTCTACAAGTTTGCAACTAAGCCTATCTAGCAACATGGGCAGACTGCATTGACTACAACCACATTTCCCAAAATATTTGTGTTCTCCATAATCCCTGCTGTCCTAAAATATCATACAGCCATTACTTTATTGTTAGTGACCTACCCAAGGACTAGTGGAACTGTTCTTTCCTCACTGACTGCGCTTTGACTGTGCTGTAGCAGTGGTTGCCTTACTGCAATGAGCCATGGTAACTGTACTGGGGTCTCTGGCAGAGGTTGTCTGAGGTTAAACAGGGTTGCTAACCCCCTGCATGCATCCTGAAAGCCATGCTGTTAATATTGAGATAAAATGTAGAAGATAGGGGGATGTGGCTCCAGTACATTTATTGATGAAGGAGCTGCTTGGTGCTCTGTTCACAGATGACCGCATTATGATTCACCAATATACTGATGACACACAACTCTGCTTGAAAATCTCCTCAGTCATCCAATGCTTCAAGGACTACCTGCGCCTCATTCAGAACTGGATTTCCAGCACCTAACTGAATCTCAGCCCAATCAACACTGAATTCCTGATATTTACTAAAATCAGCAAACAATAAACAGTACAAACCTACACAATGACATGAACCTTGATGGCTTCAAACAGCAAAGTTCACCACACGTCAATTCACTTGATATCACTACAGAAACCAACTTCACCTGCAAGAAAGATTTTGCCAAAAACAAAAAAACAACAGCTTGGCACCAATTCTCCCTTCAAAAGAAAATGAAACCATTTCTATTGGACAAAAACTTCAGTATTTCTGTTAAAGCCCTTGTACTCTTGTAGCTGGCGGGTGGTACCCTGCTGCATGGCCTCCCAGACTCCAAACTTGCAGCCTGTAAGGACATCCTCAGTGCCAGACAACATCTCATCCAGGACCTGAAGAAATATAATCACATCAATCCCATTCTTATTAAATTTAATTGGCACCTCTTACCGCCTTACACCATCTCTAAAAGCAGTTTTGCACTAAGCCATTAAACTATCACCTCTGCTTATCTTGCTGACAAGCTCACCATTTCTGGTGTCCCTCAGCAGACCTGCAGACATGCCATAACTTGACAGTAGACTAAGAAGTGTAAATAAGAAACAAGTATTAGGCCTTTTCCAATATATACACCCATGACCTGGAACAGCATCCATCAGAACTGAACTGACCCGGCTTCACTTGAGAAAAAGAACTGAAGAATCATCTTTTAAAGAAAACTGCACCACTATGCAAAAACACTCTGCAAACCAGCTACCTCGTTGCTCGCTCATCGACTGTATATTTTTCTTCAACCTTGTATAGTGCTGTGCTTTCTTTTTGCTAGATTTGTACTATACAAATACCATGTACATACTTGGGTACATTCTATTCTTTCATTTTCATTGCTACATCCACTATGGATGCTTTATCTGCATACTTGAACATGCTTGCATTGCATGAAAAGCTCACTTTAAACTACCAATGCAAATTTGCATATCAGTTGTTTTTTCTGACATTTTTGTTTGCTTGGTTATAGTGCTTGATTTCCTTGGTTGACAATGTTGGGAACATGTGTTTTGTTGGGAAATGTCTCCTTCTGGATTCTTTGATTTAAGCATTTTAACCTCCTTCCTTTCAAAGAAAACTGGGGATAACAGTTGTGTGTCTCATTTTATCTTCTCCATTGTAAAGGAATAACACACAACATCATCTTCACATTGCCTACGATCCTTATATCTCTGAAACTTCAAAATAATGTTCTTCTGCAACCCACCCTACATTTTCCAAAGAGGGACTATTGATTTCCCTTTTATCTTTGTTCAGGCACAGGTTTTTGTTTAACAGCAGATATTTGATCACAGCAGTAGGTGGATGTGACGCCAATATGTTTTCTATTGAAGGAGCCACTTTGTGCTTTTCTCACAAGTAACAGCATCACTAGCCACCAGTATGCTGATGATACACAACTCCATTTGAAAGTCTCCTCTACTTCATACATCTAGTGCCTCAAGACCTGCCTGCACCTCATTCAGACCCTTCAAGGTAACCTACTTTTTCAACTAACAGAGATGGAAAGATTGCAGTGGCTCTTGTACCTGCCGGCTCTGGTGGCTGCTGCTACTGTGCTTTCATTGAGCAGAGATGTTAGTAAGCTTTCTGGTGGTGCTTGTTGTAGCATGGCTATTAACATATCACTGATTATCTATAAAAAATTGTTACATGTGTGTTTTTTGTTGTCACTTCTTTTGCACAAGGGCTGAAGGTGCGCAGATGCCATGTCACTCGTGGTAAATCATATCACCCCCTTCAATTAACTCAGTAATCTGACTTGTGATCATCCACCAAAAGAGAAAAGTAATAGAGAAGAATCAACACATTTAATGATCCCCTTTTCACAGAAACCCATTCAACTCCTTTTCTAGATCATCCCTCGCACTAATGGGACACTGCTCCCAACTTGTGCCTAATCCCCATTAGGGGATTTAGCACCAACCCTTACTTTAATCCTGTGCTTGAAACCTTTCATCTTGCATACATAGTCAGAAAAATACACCAATAAATTTGCAAGACAGCTCTTCCACACACATTTCAGTTCTTATTACTAAAACCTCTCCCTTGGCACCTGGTTTTCAACACTATGTTGAAAAATACCCTAATGAAACCACACAAGAATATTCAACCCCCTTTTTCCACATGAATTGTCCCTTCAGTCTTCCATAGTTTGAACTCAATGACGTCTTCAAGAAACCCAAGGAGGTCTATCCTACACCCCTCCTATGAGACAGGCAGATAATCAGTAGCCTATAACTCTGTTTCTCTCCATGTGTCACTAAACTCATATTGTGCAATCATAGTGATTCTGGCCCCTACAATTGTAAGAACCTGTCTCTAAACTTTATATTGATGTATGGGTCAACACTCTCCAACAGGTTTTTTTTTCTTTACATTCCCTGAGACCACCGACACCATATATTGAACCTTACTACACAATAGTTCAATAGGATCATCAGCTATACCCTCCTGCACAACAGCAACTCTCTGAACCCTTGACTTCCCACCCTGACACACTTTAGTGAAATTGCCAACTTTCCCACACATTCTGCACACGTTTCTAGCTGGCCATGATTCACCTCCCTTAACATGTGGGGGTAATCCAGATCTGTAACAAGTGTTTCTCTGTTTAAAAAATTCACAGACTCTAGTTTCTTGAGTCAAATCATTCATGATTTGAACAATGCATGCAGCCTCAGAATGAGATGCATTCAGCTCTCAAACAGACATTTGAGATTGAGATGTCTGAGTGCTTTTAGCCATGTTTATAATTTCACCTATAATTTCTAATGGCCAATAACTTTTATTATATGTTTTTATCCACATAATGGCTAATGAATTGACCTTATGCCAGTGGTTCTGTGAAGTTCTCAAATTAATAAATTATGATCAATCTTCTGAGTGCCGTAATGTATGTGTCCCAGTTTTCACCTTGCTTTTGAATACTAATAAAACAATGTGTGCCTAAGCATGAAAAGACTTGTTTGAATTCACATCTGCTTTCCAATTTCTCAACGGTTTTATGGTATTCATCCAACTGCTCCCCTTCAGGTTAGACCAAATCATTCACATGTTTAAATATTTCTCTACCTTCAAAACCTAAAGAATGTAGATTTATGAATATTTTTCTGTCTGGTCTGAAGCTAGAGTTACCATTACCTTTCAGAAAGATTTCAAAGGCATCCAGACCTTGCTTCCAGGTACGGTGGAGGTGGATTAACAGCGTACATGACTGAGAAAATCAGAAAGGTACAAATTGGGAAATCTTAAGTAGAATTATTGGTACAAGAGAAACCTTCACTACTGGATTCTAACACAAGTCATGCAAGACATGAGGAAAGCAAATCAACAGAACTTTCCACAGTGTGAGGTGGGCACATCACCAATTAGAAACTACAGTGATATTATGGACACAATGATCTGTGTATCATTGTCAGGAGAGTGACACCACAGCTGTGCAAATAATATTCTGTGCTAAGGAGTGCCTTGGAACACCAGTGAGCCAATGACGCGTATGCCACCCATCTTTGAGTCAATACCGGAATTAACACTATGAGTACAAACCGATCTCTGCAGAATACCCACAACCCACCTTCAAGAAGTAGCTTCACAATAACCAGACATGGAAGGGAATCTACATTTTACTACAATTGCATCTCTAATAAAGGCCACATTAAACAACAAAGGCAGTTGACTTCAGGACGGCATTGACATCTGAGGACAGGTGACAAACAAAATAACTCTTACGTTCCTTCAAGCATAGCTGACCAGCTGTAAATGAAGAAAGAACCAGAGTGCTCCGATGAGGCTTGATGAGTCCTGTGGACTCCCTGTTAAGGAAATAACACACTTAATTGCCTTCAAATGTTTATTTGTAAGATACATAGACGTTGACCACTTTCCTTTTCAGCCAACTCCCAACTGACCAACTGTAAGAAATTGAGTTATTTTTTGAGGGAGGGTGAAACCATTTTCAAGCAGAAACCACAATTCTTCTCAGGGTAAAGTCACAAACAAATCTTAACCTGGCTTAACCTTCAGATATCTTGGCACTGAGCAGTCAGACTTAAGTGTAAAATCTGTAAACTATTTGGTAAATAGTGAAAGTACATCAAAATAGGAGCCTGCAGCAGTAAGAGAAATAGAGTATTTTTTAATAATTAAAACAAGACCAAGACAAGAAAAAAATCCAATTAGTAGAATGGGAGATATTAAATTGGAAAGGTTTTAATAAAAAAGCTCAAAGAGCGTAAAGCACCATCTGTGATATCTAGTCATGTCGGACTGGGATAAAGTCACAAGTTCAAGCCAACTGTGATCAAGTATGGGTCAGCTACAGGAACAAAGGGGCATATTTACAAGCTCCTTGTTCCTCCTTGTGCCACATTAGAGTAATCTTTTTACGTTAATGTGGCATTAAGGAAGCATTTTCATCATGCCATATTTACAAAGTGGTACAATGCAAGTATTGTGCAACTTTGTAACCTCTTGTGTCACATTATGCCTGCACCAGGCATAATGTATGCAGGGGGCGTACCCCCGTTTGGAGGCACAGGAAAATGGCACAGTGAAATCTACAAGGGTTCACTGCACAATTTTTAGCATCATTTTAAACATCTGCCATAGGCAGGCATTGAAGTGATGGTCCCATTGTATTCAATGGGCCTCCCATAACTTTGGTGGATTAGTGCCATAATTTTTGCTGCTAATCTACCAAGCGCCACAATAGCATCCAAATGTTTTATGCTATTGGTCTAATGTGCACCACGGTGCGCCACATTATAAATACGGCACACACATGGTGTCATTAGGAGGGCGCAATGGGGCACAAGAAAAGTGGTGCATCATATATGATGCACCACCTTTTTGTAAATATGCCACAAAATGCCTTACATTTTGCTTTGCGGAGCATTGTGAAAATAGGTGTTCAAGATGCATCATGCAGCTGAAGATATTCGTCAATTCTGAGATACGGCGAGGCTGCTATGAGAAGATCTGCATCATTTGGGGGGTCCAGTCAACATTGCTTGAGATGAGAAGTTCGGCATTGAGGATCCAGCATGCAGTTGGGGCAATGCATTGATTTCAAAGAGCTGTGAGGCTGCAATGTGGAGTCTGGCATCATCGTCGAGGCTGTTGTCAATGAGGGATGCCAAGGATGTGTCTGCAGTTGGGGTGATTCGAAGGGCTTCAATGTGATGCAGGTCTTTGCAAGAGGTCCAGTCCTTGCAGCAGCAGTGATGCATCAGTTCTTCTGGGGTTTGGCCATGCAGCAGAGGAGATGCATTGTTTCCGCTGGATCCACTGAAGCTCGTAACACCTCAAGCCCACTTCCAAGGGTCAAGGACTGTAGTGGCACGACTTGGCAGGGTAGACTTGCAGAACATATTTTATAAGCCCTAGTGAGGGAAAAACAGCCAAATTAGTTTTTCCCTGTTGTAGTCAATGGGCCCCCTGACTAAACTTGGGAGACTTTATTTTAAAATAGTGAAGCCTTATTTTCAATAGAGCTGAGCTAAATATAGCAATTTTGGTACCAAATTAAATATTATAATAAATCCAACAACTTGCTGGTGTTGAATTTAATATAACTAACACAGGGACAGAATTTTAGAACTCTTTCTGAAAGTTACCAAATTCAGCCCTGTAGTGCCTTTTCCTGATTGGTCAGCCTCTGGCAGCCTGAGCCTGGCTATCTAAATAAGGTGTGAAGTGGCATGGGCTGAGACAAAGGATATATCTAGTGGGCGGGGAACTGCTGCAGCAGATGGCAGAGCAGGATGGGGGAGATTTGTGAAACTGGTTTTGAAAAGAGGGAAAGCCACTGGGGACAAAAATTGGACCACCCCCATTTCCTGGTTCCCCAGACAGATAGGAGACCCATTTATGAGATTTAGAGAGGGGACAGACAAGGTGTGTTAGGGAAACTTGATCCGACCAGTGGGTGGGCTCCACTAGATGAAACGTTCAGGAGATATTTCCTCAATGTTGGATTTTTAAAGAATGTTGCTTTCTGTGATTGATTTTTGCCACACTTCACAGGAAGTGGTCACCCCACAGGGTGTTGGCCGGCAGCCCATTGGACAGAAGCCCCCCACCATCTACTTCCCACCCTCAGGAGCAAGTATAAATATGGCAAAGCTGGCCTACAGTTCAGATCCCTGCTGGAAGAAGATACTGGAGAAGAAGGACTGGCCTGCTGGACCCCTGGCCTGCACCTGGATACAGCACTCACAAGGACTGCACGATTTTCACACTTTAGGCTTCAACAAGAAAAGGATATTGCCTTGCTTCTACAACTCCAGGAGTGGACTCTCTGTAAGCTGTAGGTACAAAGGAGCTGACTAGAGTCCCCTGCATCAAGTCCTACAAGAATAGCCCGGCTGACCAGCGTTCAGTGGCCATTTGAGGATTCTGTCCAGGTCCCTTCTGGAAATTGTAGTCCCAATTTCCAAAGAGCAAGTCAGAGCTTCTGGAACCTTGGATCAAGTTTATGGACAGTTAAAAGACCCAAAAAGGACCTCTGGAAGAAGATCCAGAAGTGTGGAGATGTTTGGAAGAACTGTTGTAAACAGCTCCATAAGCTGAAGAAGTGCATTGCAGCAGTTGTATTACCAGGCCCCAAGAGGGAAACCAGAGCCTCTGAATCCTTGGCTCATGCTGTGGCCCACTTTCCTCTACCAAGAAACACTTCTGAAAGTAAGTGTAACAGAGTTACATTGTAGGTGGTCTGAACTCTGGACTTTGTCCCTGTCAAGTATGACCTTTTTTAACCCATTGAGCGCTATTTGCTTCGAAGTGCTATATTTACTGTTAATCTTTAACAATTCATATCTCTGGCTCCCTACATTGGATCTTTGTCTTTCTGGTGTAATTTTAAAGATATAAATATTTCCTGTGTTTGTAAATTGGTCCTGGATTTTTATTTTGGGTTTTGTGTCACTTATTTACTGTTTTGTTGATATTAAATACTTTTCACACCAGTCTCCTAAGTTAAGCCTAACTGCTGGTGGGCAAAGCAACCAATGGTTAAGCAAGGATTAATTTAGGGAGACCTTGACTTGACCTAGTGGGGGTTTGTGGCCTGTTGCTCAGTGTAGGTATCTACCTGCCCTTACCAGTAATCCACTTTCCAACAGAGGCACTCTTGCACCAATGTGCAAGGGTGGCAGGGTTGTAAACAGGATTGTTTGTGTGCAGGAAGGGGCACCTTCATGCACTTAAAACTCCCCCTGAGGTGAAGTACATATAGGAAGAGGAAAACACAAAGAGAAATAAACATATGTCTCCTTGTTACCCCTCACCAGGGGAGGCATAGCAGTTTTAGTGCATTCCCAGGTCTACCACTTATGGTAAACCTGGGAATGCATCAAAATCCATGGGTGTTGCGTAGGATACTTACACACCACCCATGGAACGCCTACCTGAGGCAGAGTAGAGCAATACAGCAATTTGCGTTGCATTGCACTACTCTGGATTTATCAAACCACTCAGGTCAATCAATAGTGGCCTTGCATTGTTTGATAAATTGCATTAGGTAGTTCATTTTCGCTTACACCCCATTGTGTGGTGCAAGAGTAACACAAATACTTCATAAATAAGGCCCTGAGATTTTAGAGGATCATCCTCCAAGGTAATTAAATACATTTTGCACACATTTAACTGTGCAACTCGAAAGATGCTTTCCAATTCTGGAGCAGTGTTTCTGGCCCCTGTTCGCTGCTAGTCAGCCATGCACTGTCTATGCATCTCATTTTGGAAAATCACTGCTGCTCTACATCAGCATTCTAAGATTGGAGTCAGAAGGTATCCCCCTAGTCCCAATAACAAAAGCTCTACAAGGCTTCACCACCTTCCTGTGTCATTCGCACACTGAGCAAGACATGCCAAAAAGCAGTAACAGAGACATCAGCCCACATATCTTTCATGTGTGCAAACAGAATGAAGCAGGCTGATGAAAGACAGGCAGCTTGCAGCATGTTGCTGCGTAAAACTACTTATCCTGTACAAAGGTCATAAGCAGTTGCCATCATCAATGAGAACACTGCATTCTTCAGCAACTCAGAGTAAAGAAGATAAGAGTATAGCTAAACTGACAGCGTCAGCTTACAGAGCACTCACAATGCAACAAATATGAAGCAGACTGTTATCAGGTGCCTAGGCAGTGACAGGGGCTCCGGTGGAGTCGGGGACCATTCACTAGTTATGCAGCACAGACTCCCCCTCATGGGTGTCATTTAGGGGTCACCAGGTGTCGTAACTGTGACCCCTGGCTTGCCCCTTGCATTCCGTGGCACTTTGAAAGAGTGTGTGTGAGTATCTGTGTCTGTGTAAGCCTGTGTGTGTGAGTCAAAGTAAAGGTCAAAAGGCGTGGCGTGTGATGTCACTTCAGCTAATCCTGTCATTTTCGTGAATTGGAGCCCATGTTCCCCATTGGAATGTGTGTGTGTGACAGGCTGTAAATATCACAGAAGTGAGACATAAAAAATACTAATCTGCTTCTAATGATGGGTAAGAACGTTTAATAAGTCATTTTATCATCATTATTTTGACCATAATTAATGTGGAACGTCTGATGTAGACGTTATATTAGAGAAAGCCAATAGCGGAACGGATGAGAAAATGAACTGTCTCCTTTAATCTCTACTTAGTTTTTAATGTATAGTATGCATTTTTTCTCAATTTTTCTGGATAAAACAATACAGACAGTGCTTAATTTGAGCCAGTGGTTGCCGATGCTCAGCACCAGCACTTAATTGCCATCCCCTTGGCTTAGCTAATTTTGAGATGAGCACAATAACAGTTGCTGATTAATTCAATGTACAGTAACAATGACTACTACCTTCCACCCACATCATTCTCCTAGTTTAGGGGCCTGCAATAGTCTGAAAAGTCATACTTGCAGAAGTGTGATTGTTAGTCGTTGTGTTTAATATTATAATAATTGGCAGCACTTCTGAGATCAATGTGTGGTGCAAGCTACAATGGCCTCTGATAAGAACCCTGGCACTTGTTTTTTTTTTTTTTTTTTTTTTATACAAATTAAGCGCTGAAAAAAGAGCACTTGTTAATACAAGTATTACGTTGAAGGCTATTAAAATGTTTTCTTATGACGAAGTTATAGGCCTGTGAAATAGGATTTAAGGGGTGGGGGCTTGGATCATTTTGTTTGGGCAATGATTTCTGAAATTCAATTTATATTTTACAACAATGATGCTATATTGTGTGGTATGTTATGCTAAGGCAATGTAGCGAGCAACTAAACACCTTGTATTAGGGGATACCTACAGTCCAACTCCAGCCGAAGCAGAATTTAAGTCATTTGGGAGTATAACCGTGTTTCGGGTTTTTGGCGCAAAGAAAACTGATATCAGTAGAATTATATAAGAATTTAATTTTCATGTTTAGATTTATTGCTGTGTTTTTTAGTGTAAAATGATTAAGTGTGTTTCGGACTGTACTGTGGCTAATGCAGGGCTATGCTATATTTTGCACTGCATGAAGTACATCATGTGAAGTAACATTTTACATTAGGAGGTGTTTTCTTTCATTTGTCCTGTGATTGACTGAGTAACATTCAATTATTGGTGACGTGTCCAAGCATTCATTTCCAGGGTTCAATTTCTTTCTAGACTGGCACCACTTAACACCGCCAGCCCCTGGTGCCTTTAACTGACTAAAGGTCAGATAATCAGACATCTAAAACGACAGCTCATTCATCATCCTTTGATAAATGTGTCAGTAACTAATCGTGGGAGCTGGGTGATAGCGCCACACAATGAAAGGTTAATAGATTCAAGGCACTGGATTTATCTCAACAAGCGTGTAATGATGCCTCGGAGCTGAACATTCAATTTCCATTCATTTTGGGCAACGATACTTGGAGTTTTAGCTTCTCATTACCAGATTTTGCATGTCAGCCTGCAAAGCAGTTTGCCGCATAGGTCAAAATAATTCATGCCGGGAAAGCACTTTTAATACTAATTGTTTGCAAAATCTAAGAAGCAGGTTACAATATATTTAATCCACATTATTTTAGATTTTGGCAACGCAGGTTATGTAAAGGCGTAACTATGCATTTGTGCTGCTTTTGAAAAAAATATGCCACCCGTGATCTTTATTTTTTATTTTAATGTTATAAACATATGTTTTGTCTTCAGGTAAACATATTTTACAATATTAATCGGACTAACTCAGAATTTTACTGAGTTTATGTTCGTTTTTTATATAGTCAATTTTGTCACAAGGGCGTTCATCCTCACAGTGAATGGGCTGCAAAAATGTATCTTTAATGTAATTCATTGGGCGTCATAACAGGCTCGGGCAGATTAAAAGGAAAACACCTTTCACCTGTGCAGTTCTTAATAAATAAAGCGGGCCTGATTTTAAGAAGGACGGGGAAAGAGAATCCATCTTACCTTCTGCACTGCCTTACTTAAGGCCTCATTACAGTGACCCTGTAACTGGTCTGATATTTATATCACCTGATAAAATCTGATCCTACTGAGCTATCAATACTAGTACATTAGGAGTGTTTTTGACGAAACAACATACACGTTGTGTTGCTTTCCGCGCCAAAACCCGCATGTCCCAGTAGATAGTGAGCATTTTAAGCTCGATAAATATCTGCAGGTTGGACATGTCAATTATTATAATAAACATAATTAGGAATTATTCGGTATTAGCTGTTCCCCCAAATATCACAATTAATTGGGCTGCTCTTGATGAGTGCCTTAAGGTAACATTGGTGGCAGACATACTGACAATGAAAACACCTACAGCTCTGTCATCCACTCCAACAGAGTAAGGTGGTGACACCATCATATGTAGTCGCTGAAGAGACACCCAATTTCAGGGACAGCTATATCCCTATTTCCATTTGAGGTAATTTCAATTCAGTCCGTAATTTTATTTGCAAAGCATATACCTACTTTTTCTTTGAGCTCTTGAAAAGGTAGTGTTAGAAATGGGGTCTTTGGTTGGCAGTCAGGTTACCCACTTTCTAAGCAAGGACCCTCACTCTAGTCACGGCAAAGGAGAAACACACATGGTTAACCCCCACTCACCCCCTTGGTAGCATGGCATGAGCAGGCAGGCTTACCACAGAAGCAATGTGTAAAGTCTTTGTACGAACACACACAGTAATACAGTGAAAACAATACAAAATGGACACCACACCAGTTTAGAAAAATAGGCAATATTCATTTAAATCAAACAAGACCAAAACAACAAAAATCCAACATAGACAAGTTACAATATGAATTTTCTAAAGAATAAGAATCTTACTCCATAGAAAACAATGGAAACAATGATTTTGCACAAAGTACCTGGTTAGCATAAAAAATAAAGCCGAACGGGTGAGCATGCTTCGGAAAAGGCAGCGATGTGTCAATTCCTTCCTCGCAAGGGAGGGCGTGCATCGTTTCTTCTCCAGTCGGGTTGGCGATGCATTGTTCTTCTTCCTTTGCAAGAGAGCGATGGGTTGATTTCTGGATGTGGCAGCTCGGATCCACGCAGAGTCTGGATGACTTTGACCCCCAGATACGTTATGTGGAAAATCCAGTCGCACGGTGTTAGAAAGCCGCACTGCATGGGGTTTGCTTTGTTATTAGCAGCTGCAAGTGGGTGTTGCGCATCGTTCCTCCATCTGAGATGCGTCAATCTGACAGCTGCGAGATTGGTGGCGCGTCATCAGCAGCATTGCAGATGGTGCGTCGAAAATTTTCAGCTCTTGTTCTGCCAACTTCACCTTCCAAGGGCCCAGGTACTGGATAGGGCATCACTTTGCAGGGCAGGAGTCTCAGTAGACAGTTCAGGTGCTGGCAGAGGAAGCATTTGTTGGCTCTGAGACTTCGAAACAGAAGGCAAGCTCAGTTCAAGCCCTTGGAGATTCTTCATAAGCAGGAATATACCACAAAGTCCAGTCTTTGTCCCATTCCACAGACAAAAGCAGCAACTTCAGGATAGCCCAACAAAGCACAGTCACAGCCAGGGGCAGCACTTCTCCTCAGCTCTTCCATTCTCCTTCTCAGCAGAGGTTCCTCTTGTCTCCAGAAGTGATCTAAGTTTCAGGCGTTTTGGGCCCAATACTTATCCCCCTTTCTGCCTTTGAAGTAGGCATACTTCAAAGGAATGTCTCTGTTGTTCACAAGATCCTGCCTTGCCCAGGCCAGGCCCCAGACACACACCAGGGAGGTGGAGACTGCATTGAGAGAGGGCAGGCACACCCCATTCAGGTGTAAGTGACCACTCCTCCCTCCACTCTAGCACAGATGGCTCATCAGGATATGCAGGCTACTCCCAGCTCCCTTTGTCTCACTGTCTAGAGGGGATTCACAAACAGCCCAATTGTCAAACTGACCCAGACAGGGAATCCGCAAACAGGCTGAGTCACAGAATGGTTTAAGCAAGAAAATGCCTACTTTCTAAAAGTGGCATTTTCAAGCTAACAATCTAAAAACCAACTTCATAAAATATGTATTTTAAAATTGTGATTTCAGAGACCGTAAACTCCAATTTTCTATCTGCTCTAAAAGGGAATCTGCACTTTAATAATGTTTAAAGGCAACCCCCATGTTAACCTATGAGAGGGATAGGCTTTGCAACAGTGAAAACAGAATTTACCAATATTTCACTTTTAGGACATGTAAAACACATCTGTAAATGTCCCACCTTCAACATAAACTGCACCCTGCTCAGGGGGGCACCTAGGGCCTACATTAGGAGTGCTTTACATGTATGAAAAGGGAAGGTTTAGGCCTGGCAAGTGGGTACATTTGCCAAGTCAAATTGGTAGTTTAAACCTGCACACACAGACACTGAAATGGCAGGTTTGAGCCATGTTTACAGGGCTTCTCATGTGGGTGGCACAACCAGTGCTGCAGGCCCAATAGTAGCACTTGATTTACAGGCCCTGGGCACCTCTAGTGCATTGCTCTAGGGACTCAATAGTAAATCAAATATGCCAATCAAGAACAAGCCAATTACACATATATTTTACATAGGAGCATTTGCACTTTAGCACTGGTTAGAAGTGGGAAAGTGCACAGAGTATCAAAAACAGCAAAAATAGAGTCCAGCACACATCAACAACCTGGAAAGCAGAGGCAAAAAGTTAGGGGAGACCACGCCAAGGATGCCAAGTCTAACAGGTAGTTACGAGAAGCCATTAAAAAATACCATGAAGGTTATATATATTTTAACAGGAAATCTGCAACAAAAATGTTTCCTAAAAGAAAAGAGCAATTGCTTTCCTCTTAGACAGGGACCAATATATTTGTTGAAAGGTGGCTAAAGGGTGTGTAAAAGCTTGAAATATCAGTCCAAGATGGCAGGAGAGGATTACTGGACCACTTTCTGGACAATGCCCATTGATTTCTGAAACTCTGGGCCTGATTCACAAACTACATTTTGTAGTACGTAAATTTGTAAAATGCAATTCAAAAACCTACAGCCAAATAACTTTCCCACTCCTTTCTTTTCTGTACAATCTCCACACATGTAGATATTAATTGTAATAATAAATGTGGGAGTGACTGTGGGAGTAAAGGGAAAATGGAAACAATCTTCTAATAATGGGATGGGGTTAAGGAAAATGTATGGTGGGGTTTAAGGAGAGAAATTATAATACAATTAACACAACCACAAAAGATTTAGACCATTACTACATGTAAACTACTTCTAAAGGTGCCTAAACTGGTGTAAATCAGCTCCACCTCAACTTTGAGTAACTCCGGCACCACACATTGCCAAAGCACTGGTATTGTGACACACTCCCAGAGAAAATAATGAATGCAGAGAACTAAAATAACAACCTCTATGAGGTAATGTTGAATAAAATTTGTTTGAGATATAAATTATGTGTGAGTGTGTGGTTGTGTGGGTGGGTTTGTGTGTATAGCAACAACTTGCCACAGCATACATCATTAATGCATTACAGAGAAAGGGAACAATGTAAATTAATATTTTAATGCAAAATAATTATATATATAGCTTTTGATTAATTAGTTTAATGGTAAAAAGAAACTTCATAATAATAAATTAAATAAACCCTTTAAACCTTTACTAACATATAAAAATATTTACATTTATTAAATATTAAACTAATTTATTATTTGACACACATTTACTTTGATTTCTTTTATGTACATCAAACTGTGTAATATTTCCTTTTCAAGATTAATAAACTAATAGTTTTGCCTATACTTTTCACAGGAAGATTTATCTCCAACAACACTTGAAAACTTACAAGGAATACTTTTACACTCAGAATTCTGTTCTAGTAGGTCCAAACCTCTCATTTGAAGGATTAGAGGCATAAAGTCTACACCAAGGTGCACATCTCCATGCACAAATGTTGAATATCAAACAAGGGGAGGCTTACACCTCGGAGTAGTAGTAAGTATACACGTGAGTAAACATACACATGTACAGTTAGGCTTTGTGAATCAGATCCTCAGTGCTTAAAACAGAATGCCAGTGTAAGGGTGCCATGGAAGCAACAGCATGGTCAAGTTTCAATAGCTCGATAGATGGTCAATTCCATGTGATGGAATTATGGACAACCTATTAATATTGTGGTAATCTATTTAGATATACACTGTACCCATAATCAAGACAAGCTTGTCTGAAATATGCTGCCTGGGAATGACAAAAATTGGTGACATAAAGAGAAATTTGCCTGACATGGCCCAAGTACATGAAATATTTAGTTACTATCCATTTCTCTATTTTCTCTATTGACAGTACTTTCTTCAAAATGATGCTGGAATTATTCTCACCCTTCACAAGATTCGGTCAAGTTTCAGACCCAAAGAGAGTATACATAGGGGTACATTTACTTACCAAAGTTGCTGCATTGTGTTACAAGAAAGGAAAAGAGAAGAAGAGCACCATGTATACAAACATTTGGTGTTGTTTTCCTCTTTTCCTGTGCTGTAGTGCACATACTTAGGTTGCCATGCTCCAGTCCACATACTCTTGCACCATGATAAAAGGGTATGTGAGTAATGTCAAGCATATTGTTTGCACTGGATGGGTTCCCTTCAAGTGAAAATTTATATTTTGAGGCATAGTTTAACACTTTTCTCTAGTTACATCTTTGATGTACCATGCAGCACGCACAGAAAAATTTAAGTTTACCATCGTCCACCTCCATCTGCAGATCTGAAAGGATAGCTACAACAACTAGTTCATACTCATTCTTGCCCTAAAGTGAGTATCACTGCGGACTTTAATATTGTTATACTTACAGAATATATGAAGGTGACTGACAGATGTCACTCTCAGGACTATATCAAAGAATACAAGCTGTGTGGTAGGCTAGTTTCCATTTCACGTGGGTCCAAGTATAATTTCTTCCACAAGGGGCCATAGCATTGCCTGTTTCCAGGCATATAGATACATTTTAGTGGCCTAGGAGATTTTGAACTCTTCTACAATTATAGGAGCAATTTCAGTTACTAGGGCCAGAGCACTCCTAAGAGAACAATGGTCCTGTAATGCACCAAAGGCAAGGGCAGATAACAGCCTGATGACCAAATCCTCTAGTGGCAAACATTTTGAATTAGGGAGACTTGAGGCATCGACTCTTGGTGGTAAAGGGATGTGCTCTTTAACAGAGGGGGGTCTCAATATCTTCTTTGGCTTTTATTGCATTATATTGAGCTGATTTATCACATATCTTTTCAGAGACTAACATGTCTTCAACCATGGAGGAGAGCTTGTGATCTCTGTGTTAAAAATTACAATGAATAACAAAAGCCACGTTATTGTAATTTCTAAAGAAAGAAGACTTAAAAAGAAAAGGTTTGATATAGGCAAGAAAGAATAGCATCTAGAAACATACATAATATGACATTAATGAAATTAATATAGCAAGAGACAGAGCTAGGACTAGAATGATAATAGAGTTGATTTGACTGTAAAATATAAGCAACAGCAGCAAATGATATTGAGCAAAATCGCCTTAATCTTGTGTGGGCTGTTTGTCTTTGAAGAGATGGAAAACAGATTGGGTTTGATCCCTCGGAATGAGTGAATAATCTACTGATAAGTAGTAGGGATAATGTACAGCAAAGGAAGAGAAAGGATAGTAACTTGACAATCTTCCTTAGTCTGATGATGGAATGTGTAATTGATTAGACACAGAGGAAAGAATAGTATATAATCTCGTCATGACATGCACAACAAACACTAGTGTCCAGGCCTCCCCCTGGAGTGCCATTCATGCCAAACAGTGACATGGTCTTTAATTGTAGAGGTAGAGATGTAATACCATGGCTGCCCAAGAGAAAAATGATAAAACACATGAAGATCCTCCCCACCAATGCATACTGACTTTACTATTGTGTGCAAGATGACAGAACAACATTTGTTCTCATTACAAAAAAATAGAGGTTCAGGAGGCAGAGGAACCATATGCCTCACTAGGCTTAAACTCACCTTTAAAGGGAAATTGTAAATATTGACAGGCCCTACAAATGGAATTTCGCACCCGATGAAGAGAGTAAAGGCACAAAAGATGCACAATGAAACTGGAGCTGAGAGAACATTGATTAAGGGAAATGACGAACAAAGCCATTACACATGGCAGCACTCTGGCTTTATGAACGTCAATCCACATTGGTATCTCAACTTATATGTCTGAAAGGACTTACCATGTGATACATTGATCTTGACTAGACTGACTGACCTTTATTGGAAACGAGGGGTACCACATTGATTCATGAGGAAGAGGCAGTGTGTATTCCACCCGTTACTAACTGGTACAATGAAGCCTGACTGGAATAGAAATGCTGTCAAACTTCAGATTGAAGACATCACTGCTATGATATAGATTGTCTACATGGGCATTTGATCCAATGAGCGCAGCCAGGCATCAAACTGAAATGGAGTGCCAAACCTTTCTAAACAGGATGTCAGTACTGTTTGTTAAATCTCATTTACAGCCTGCCAACAGCTAGTATCAATTAGTCAAAGACTGGGACAATGTAAAACTGCAAGCCTGACCTGTCCTGCTTAAAATGTATGATTGAGGTTGGTAGCTGCTGCCCTTGACCCCCACACAAGCAATCAGCAATGCACAGCCTGAATATTAGCGACCTGTTTATCAGGTTTGCATTAGAAATATGGTTTTCTGTTAACATTAAAGTTGTAATCTTGTATTGGGATACAGTAGAAATGGAGTACAAAGGGAATTTGCTGAAAGTAGTGGTTTTCAGTGTAGGAGGGCACCAAACCATTGTTTGCACAATACATTGTACAGGGGCTCTCCTTCAAACTACTCTCATGATTCAATTCAGACAGCATCAACCACTTCACAAACAGCTTAAGGCAGTCTCAATGCTTGGACATGAAATACACTTTTCACTTGAAATGTAGAGTCCCACTTATTCTCACTCAATGTGCAAGTATTAGCATACTTTAACAGGCATTCTATCAACATAACTCTGCTGAAGAAAACTAAAGTGAAAGCTACTATGTCACAAGAGTTTGTAAGCATGGGTTATGGTCTAGCCATGAACGCAGATGGCCGCCTGAGTGAGGAGCTCCGTGAGGCGGCAGGCCTCGGGCCAGGAGCCAGGATGTTTCGGAGGCAGTATGCCTCCTCATATTGCTGCTGAGGGGGTGCCACGAGGTGCTGCTGCAGGTGGGCCACGCACTGAACGGGGAGCTTGATTGATGCTCCTTGCAGGGCTGTGTGCACCGTAGCCGCCTGCAACATCAGGCCAAGCCACGGTCTGGTGTGGCAGCCCAACAAGGCTGAGGAGGCAGAGCAGCTCCAGGACAAGAACACACTGCAACGCAGCTCTGCCAGTGAGCCAGCCCCAGTGCTCTCGTTCCCTCCATTGCTTTACCCTCCCCCCCTCCTTCAGAGGATCTTGGTCACGGGCTGGGGCGCCTTAGAACCAGAGCACCCTTCAGTCGCCTGGCGACCGGTATTACCAGATGGAGAGACAGACGGCAGCGCAGATGGACCACAACCCAAGGGGCATGAGGAAAGGACACAACTACCCCTGGGATAGCTTTCAGGTTGGCAGTGACAGTGGAGAGCGGCCGCTGGGGCAAGACGGCATCATGCCCACGAGCAACACCAGCAGTTAGATATTCCTTCTGGTTTGCCCCTGGCACTCCAGTCGCTGCGTGCCTGGGTCACCAGGGGAGGAGAGGAACCACCCCCTCCCGACTGCGCACACAGAACAGGGGGAGCACGGACCATTGAGTGTGGCGGGAACTAACGAGGGGAGATGTTCCGCAAAGCTGTGCTCTGTGACACCAGATAGTACGTCACTGCTGGGGTACTGGAAATCTTGCACACCCAACCCTTCAATCTCACTGGACCTGCACCTACGAGTCATGAACCCCTCCTCTAATTAAATGCTGGCATTGCTCCAGACAGCCCCAGGCCACTGATAAGCACTGGACTTATTGTTGGGAGCGACAAGATTCCCTCTCCCCTCATTCTTCCACATCCTTCGCTCTCCCTCATGCTGCTGCTATACCACAAGCCAGCACTAGGTGAGAGGTTCTGGGGTCTCCAGATCTCTGGGCCATATCCACATCAAGAGGTCAGCGATGCCTGGTGGCAGGACGTCGGGCAAGTATTCATGCAAACCGGCGTGGCGACACTGGAAGGCCATATCACCACCTCCCAAGACAGAGGCCAGGAGCTTTAGTATCTCCGCAGCAAGCTAATAGACTTGGAGGACAGGATCGAAGGGATAATGTCAATTTTCTTGGATTTCTGGAAAACGTAGAAGGTACGGACATTCATTCCTTCCTACGGGAGACCTTCCCAAGCTCACTAACCTAACCTTTGACCCCTCATGGAGTTTCAGAGGGTGCACAGACTGGGACCTAAATGACGGGAAGAAGCTACCAGCCTTGCCCAATCATAGCTTGCCTATGGCACACGCAGACCCACCGACTTCTGCAGGTGCCGATCACATGGGCCATCTCGGATGGAAGGCCATGAGATTCAGATGACTGCTGACTTCTCAAAAGAGACCAGTGAGCGTAGGAAGGCATTCTTGGCCCTTCGACCTAAACTGCGCCCTCTGGAGGTGAAGTATGGTCTGTTCGAACCAGTGAGAATGTGGATCACCAAAAATGGTGTCTAAAGACTTCTATGACCCTGAAGGCCTGCGCTTTTTACTGGGGAGCCTCCAGACCCAGTCCATCGACACTACTAATCCGGCCTGGCCTCAGGTTCTGTCTGTGGACATTCAGTGTGTGCCATCCTCGACTCTAAACCCCAGAGGAACAGGCTTGCAAGCCGTAGACTTTCATCCCGGGGAATAGATCTAGAGAGACTCACAAAGAATCACAATGACAGGGGGCAGGTACTGTGTGCGGTGGCGCTGCATACATAGATGCCAGACAGAGACAAGTCTTGCTCCTCCGAAACCCACTACAGCCCCCACCTGATGGCACAAAAGCCCGGCGTAACACAAGAGTCAAGATGTTTGTGAGCCTGGAGCCCTGTGCAAGGAACAGTGGACCTCCTACTGAATCGATGGATGAGTGTCTGCCCACATGTTGACTCTGATGTTTTGCAGTTGCAATCCTTTTCTTAAGGTTTAAAAAACTCTGATGCACAGATCTCGACAGAAATGCCTGAGCCCTATGCTTATATGCTTTTTGTTTGATCACATTTAGTAGGTTGTTGTTTGACACTAAGTTCATATGGTATTACTCTTATTGTGTTCAGCCAACCCTTCTCTCCCCCTTTTACCCGCTCCCCCCACCCCTGTCTCCCCCCACCCTTCTTTCCCCCGTGGCCGAGCTCACCGCGCTTACTGTCCTGCCCCAGAATAGCCAAAACATCTCCCCCTTTGTTAGTGATCACCGGAGGGCACTGTGGCTTACATACGCCACTTGGGGACCTCATACTGCATGGTGAAAGGACCTCAGCAGGTGTGATGACTGACACGCCCCTGATGCTACATAGCCACGGCATCCTTGTGGCTCTATACCAATATTGAAATCAAGCCAGGCGCCACCCACAGCCCCTGTGATGGCAGAGATACTACCATCGCCCTTACCACCCCCCCCAGTTCCTTATGATGCAGGGGGATACATCACAATCTGTTTCCCTCCTCATCTCCCCCTGGGTGGTTGACCTCCCCTCTCGTCATCTTCTCCATTATGACAGACCATTTGAGGCGCTGTGTCGGCCTTTACAGCATACTATAACACCAGGCTATTGTTACTATCCCGGCATGTAGCAATTGCGCCGGCAGAACCGTAATGCTTTGCATGCCCTCTCCCTGTTGGGGCCCGCTGGCTAAGTGTGTGGGCTCCACAGGTTTAGACCCGCAGCCTACAGTACAGGAATTGGGGGGCTTTGCTCTCTCTGCCCCCCCCACCGATTCTGTGATTTGTACCATCTTTCTCCTAACTTTCTGGTCTGCTTCTAGTACCCCTATCCCTCTCCCCCTCTTCCTCTCCCTCTTTTTTCCTTCTCTCCTTTTTTTCCCTTTCTTTCTTCTCTCCCTCTCTCCTGGTGTCTCTATCCCTCCCACTTATCTCTAACCCCCAACTCTCTCCCCCGCCTCACTAACTGCCTGCACCTGTCCTCTTCTCCTGACACCGGTGCTTACCCGCCGTTCCCCCCTCTTCCGCTACCCATACAGTCCAGCCCTTACCTGTGTTACTCCGCACTGAACCCTTCCTTTCCTATCCATACACTTCACTTCACACCCCTTCTCCCCCTCGCCCTCACCTTTTGGTCCCATCATGGCTAGCCCTCTCCCGACTCCACCTACCCCACTACATCAATGGCCTAACGCACTTCATAAAACGGAACAAGATACTCTCATACCTCCACTCTCAACGGGCTGACAAAGCCCTTCTTCAAGAGACGCACCTTGATAGGGCTGAATCAAGCAAAATGCATCGTGGCTGGGTGGGAAGAGCGAAATTTAGTTGCAGCCCCACCCCGCAAGAACCAGGGAGTGGCGTCCCACGGAAATGCGGCGTAGCGATATTCCTAAGAGCATACCTCTCACTGTCATTAGATCATGGGTTGACCCAGAGGGGCAATACTTGTTCGCCAAACTAAAGCTGGGAGACTCCTCGCTTTGCGTGGGCTCCATCTACGCACCAACCGGTTCCAAACGACAGTTTTTTCTACAAATCAACCGCCTCTTGACTGAAATAGGAGCAACTCGTTCTGTAATCGGGGAAGACTGGAACCTGGCTAGAGATGCGGTATTAGATAGGACTGGACCCTTTGATGTTACCAAAAACAACAACAGAGCCTTACAGTCTGATGTAATGCTGGATAACAGAGTAGTGGACCACTCGAGACTGACACACCCGGTCAACAGAGAATATACTTTCCTGTCACTGGTGCGCGGCACCCAATCCTGACTGGATTATTTTCTCATATCGCACAGCATAGTGGCTCACGTCCAGGATGCTCGAATACTGGAATGTGTCCTCTCGGACCACTCCCCAATCCGCTTAGCTGTTCATATAGGCCTCGTATCCCCGGGCCAGCAAACCATGCTGCCTTTCCATTCATCTCTATCACTCTCCACACGGCAAGGCATAATTACCGGCTCACATGTCCTCCTACGTTCAAGATAACCTTGGCACCACAGACTCCAAGAGGGTCATGTGGGCATTTGCCAAGGCGAGCATACGGGGACAAATGATGCGAGACACGGCGTTAGCAAACAGGGAAAGAAAGCCACGTCAAGCGACTCTGGAAGCCGACATCAGGCATTTTACGCGGCAATATACAGACCACCCCTCCATCCCCACACGTTGACACCTGGAACAGGCCCCCATGGCCTTAAATGAGTTATATACATCCCAGGCTGAATATGCTGTACAATGTCTACAGGGACGGCACTACGAGCAAAGGGAGACGGGCGGTCGACTATTGGCAGCTCAACTCCGCCAGTGGACGGTGGCCCTCGCCATAACGGCCATCACCACACCCACTAGGGAGACATTTACACACCCACAAGAAATAGTCAATGAATTTGCGTCCTTCTACCGACATCTATATACCCAAGAGTCAACATCCAGCCCCACCCAAATCAAGGCCTTTCTCACCAACATTGATCTGCCTCATCTCTCGGACTGCGGCGCGCCCTCCTGGACGGGGGAATAAGCAGGTTGGAAATAGCCCAAGCCATCTCTGATCTCCCCTACCATAAATCACCAGGGGAAGATGGATTCCCCTTGGACTTTTACAAGTGGGCAGGAGAGGAGGTGGTTGATGTCCTACACAAGGTGCTTGGTGAGGCCTGCGGGGTGGGCTATTCGGGTGAGATTTCCAATGGAGCTACAATAGCAGTCATACCAAAAGCAGGATGGAACTCCCCACACTGCAGCAGCTACTGGCCTATATCTCTCCTGAACGGTGACATTAAAATATTGGCCAGCATCCCAGCGACTCGCTTGCGCAAAGTCATCCCATCCCTAATACACCACACTCAGGTGGGGTTTGTACTGGGTCGCACCTCCAGGAATCACCTGCGCACCCTCTGCCATACTCGATGGGAATCTAGGAACGTGCCAGATGCTGCACTATCCCTATCTCTAGAGGCTGAGAAGGCATTTGATCGCATAGAATGGCCATACCTGTTTGCGACCCTGGAAAAATATGGCTTAGCAGGTCAATTGATCTCCAAAGTCCCCCCGATCTATGACAACCCCACAGCACAGGTTAACTGCGGGGGATTCCTATCAGACCCCTTTCACATCCACAGAAGGACCCGGCAGGGATGTCCTTTTTTGCCCCTTTTTTTCCTGTTAGTGATGGAGCCACCTGCGGCCGCCATCCGTCACCCTCCTTTGATAGCAGGTTCCCTTTGCCGGGTGGAACCTCCAAAATTTACCTATACGCTGATGACTTCTTTCTAACCATAACCGACCTGGAGCGCTCTCTACCAGCCCTACTAGAGATTATGGATGGATTGATGGGATCGGGTGAACTGGGACAAAAGCAGAGCTCTTCCCCTCTCGCTGGTGACTACGAAAGCCGCAATTCATGGCTTCCCATTTCGATGGACCCTGAAACGCCTGAAATATCTGAGAGTACTAGTCAACCGAGGTCTGGACCCCATGGTGGCAGACAATTTGGACCCCCTCATTGCACATATGAAGCTTGACTTTGAGAAATGGGCTTACCTGGGCCTTTCCATGTGGAGCAAGGTACCATCGGTGAGAATGGTCACACTACCATGCTTCACTTATGTTCTGGGTATGATACCCCTTCAAGTACCCCTCTCAATGTTACGGCCAATTGACACATCAATCAGAGCCTTCGTGTGGGGCACCACAAGCCCACGACTGGCATCAGTAAAACTAATGGCGTGCCACTCTTACAGGGGAATGGGCTTCCTTCGGTGGAACACTATGCCCTAGCCCTACACTTGTCACAACTGGCTAACTTACTACCTGGATTCCCAGAGCCACTGTTTCCCATAGCGGAGGACTCGGCGGGCTATACTGTAATGGCTCCTCGTTTTCCAGCCCAGCGAATCCGATTCTAAAGGTGATGCGCGCAGCATGGCACAGGGCCCTTCATCTACTTGGGATACACCCTTTCTTACATGCACAGGCCCCCTTATGGAACAACGATAGTTTGCAAATAGGGAGAGCGGTTCTCAACTGGCTGCAATGGAGCAGGGCTGGTATCGACAACCTAGCCCAAGTCCTAGAGGACGGAGCGCCCAAAACATTTGCTAAGCTGCAGGAGGAGTACAATCTCCATCCACAACAAGAATGGGGATACCTACAACTCAAACACTGTCTACAACAGAACTCTGACACTGCCCGCTGGGGACTTCAGACCTTGCCTGTGGTAGCTTATTTAAAAACATGGGGGCGACACAAAGGTGTCATGGCAGACCTCTATGAGGTCATTATGCGTCACCTATGTTCGCAGCCTCTCATGGAAAAAATACACCTCCAGCGACAAGGTTGCCTGCAGAGGACCTATGACACAGAAGACTGGACAGACATCTTGGACACCCTGGACAGGGGCACCCATGAAGCTGGATTGAAATTCTTTCTCTTTAAGATAATTCATGACTGGTGCTGGACCCCGGTGAAATTACATCGAACTGGGCCTCTCCCGCACACGAACTGTTGCCGCTGCCCAGAGGCCCACATTGACTTGCTTCATATTATCTGTGGATGCCCATTGGTCCAGCCCCGGTGGAATGCAGTGGGACTCACCCTAGCTGAATACGTACCGCTTTAAACACCCCACTCCCCCTCTTATAATAACGCATTATATGGATTCCCTCCCGTCCTTGTCACGACTGCAACAATCAAGGAATGGATCGAGGCAATGACTCACATAGCTGCACACGAAAGAGTAATTTATAACCTACAGGATCAGGCTACCCTGTTAATCAGGTGTGGACCCTCTTCCTCGCAGAAACACCATCATAATCTGCCTGCCTTTGGCCACTCTTGTCTCACGCCCTCCCCCGACTTTGTTTTCACTGTCTCCTTAGCATATCCCCCATACCTCTCACATCCAGGCTAACTACCATGCCACATCTCCTGCACTCTTTCCTCCTCCTGCCCTTCCCCACTTCCTTATCTTTCCCCCTTTTACCCTCCACCCAGACGGTAGAACGAACAGTGGCTGCCACCCCAAGGACTCCGATAACAGCTATGTAACCTCTCCTCCTCGCCTTCCCCTGCCACCCCCCTAAGAGCCTTCTACTGTTTCTCTGACACCAGCTCCTCTCTCCTCTCTCACCGCTCCTCCTTCCTCTCTTCTTTCCCACCATATCTCTCCCAATATGACAGGCTGCTCTGCTCTATAGCCCTTGAAGTTCTTAGTACCCATCCCCGAGCAGTGCTGAAGAATCTCCATACTGCCACGCTACCCATTATCATATTCCACAGTAGAGTACCTGACCTACAGACCGCCCCTACCGAACTCGTCTTTCCTTATTATTCGCTTCACACCTTTACCCCCTCCCCCCAGAAGTGCTGATTGATTACTGTTCCCCTCCTCATCCTCTTTGAAACGCCACCCATACAGTACAACCAAACGCAGGCTCCACAGAAGTGTCTTGCTGACAGCCATCAGCCCTCGCTCTTTATTCCCTCCTGTATATGGTACCCTATAACCTGGCCCTCAACAAACCACAGCTGCAATGCAAGATGGTAGATCGTGTCTATACATTGCCAATAGATTCGCTGACATGTTACCAGACATTCCGATCTTAGGCATGAGGGAAAGCAGACCGCTGGGACACAATGGGCATATGCGACGTGATCACTCCAGGACATGGCACATCACAGTGTGATATGTAACCCCAGGCACCACAAAACTTTGCAGCCTCAGCTTCAGCCTTACCCTCCCTCCCCCATCTTCCCCACCCCCTCCTCTCTCCTCATTTCCTAATTTTCTAATGTTCTCGCTTCTCTCCCCCTCTTTTTCCCCACTCCCTTCCTCCCTTTTTATTAATTGCCATAGTCCGCTTACAATGATAAGATTTGCCGTTGTAGCCACTTAGCATCCCCCACCATCTCTGTGGTACAGTTTGTGACGTTTCCAAAATGTACAGTAACCTTGATTCCTTTTCTCTCTGTATCACTACGTACTGTTAATAAAAAATCTCAAAGCAACAAAGAGAGTTTGCAAGGACATGGTGCACCTATAGTTGTATGTCATCTTACTCCTAGCACTCCAGAGGCATAGCCAGCCTTATTCAAAAGGGAGTTCATTCTGGGTGATGAGCTCTGTTTTAGCTCATGAACAGAGATTCACAAGTATACAAAGTGACAGAGATAGTATTAGGATTGATGCCCAAGACAATATTATGGGGTGTTGATTTTAGCATGGTGTTGGATGCTACACTGAATAGACCTAGTTCAGTACACTTAAATACAACCTCCATGTCTTCATGGCTAGAACATAAATGCAAATAAGCACTCAGGAACATACCTTGGATCTATGGAGAAGCAGACACCCTAGGGACCAAGAGTTCACATTTCACTCTTCAGGACATAACACTTCCAGGAGAGATTGCTGATTGGACATGTAATACTGAAGAGGATGGATAACAAATATTATACCATGATAGAACATTGTCAGATCATGCCCCCATCAAACTGATAACCTTGATTCCTGGAGCCATGGACTGCACAGCCAGTTATGGCAGTTCTCTTCAATGACCTTGCTATATTATGGCTTCTGGAAAGATATGAAATAAGCCATTTCATAGACGGTCAAAAATAATATTGATGTGGTCACCCGCCCTGAAATGATGTGGGAAATGTTCAAGGCAGTGATCTGAAATTAGGCCATAGCCAAACAGCACAGAGAACTTAAATCAAAATGTAATAGATTATTTTAGCTAGAGAATAGGTTAAAGTTATTGGATGGTGAATACGCAACATCAGGTACCAAAACTAACCTGGCAGCCATAAAAGTCACATTACTGAAGTAAAGGAGAAGGCTGAGAGATTGAAATTCTGTGGGAAGAATTCAGTGGCAAGAAACTATGGAAAGAGTGAGAAGCCAATAAGGACGTTGGCAAGAGTGATAAAGAATCTGAGAGAGGTTAGAAAGGTAATACCAAGAAAACAGAAATATTAGTTGCCTTTGCCAATTTCTGTAAAAAGGTATATATATCACACAATCGGCCATACAAAATGAAAATATACATAATTATTTTGAACCCAAAACCCTAGCATTGGACCTACTTTGAACCTATAACCTTAGCGTTGGAGAGCCTTCAGTCAGGAAAAGTCTCTGGAAGTGAAGGTCTACAGACTAAGGCACATATTTATACTGTTTGTGCTGAATTAGCTTCAATCTTTTTTACGCTAATTCAGTGTAAACATAACTCCATATTTATACTCTGATACTAGAGACGTCTAGCATAAAAATATTGGAGTTAACGTAATTTTTTGATACGTGAAACCTCCTTGCGTCAATGAGATGCCAGGTAGGAGTTCCCGTCCAGACTCTAACCTCCTAGGCAATAAAGACGCACAGGTGGGAGGCAGACCCAAAAAATGTTGTTAAGTCCAATTTGCATCATATTTTAACGCCTGGGTCAGACCAGGTGTTAAAATGAGGCAAACACATCACTACTTAAGGAAAACACGCAGAAGCAACATCACAAACCCACAGAAGAAGATGGAAGTGCCACTGCTCCAGCTTGCGAGACGACGCAGAGGACAGCAACTACAACAGTAACCACAACACGACCCACAAAGGCAACGCAGAAGGCAGGAGAGGTTATTCAGAAACAGAACAACCCTTCATGACCTCAGGGAACAAGACATCATAAGGACATACAGACTCAACTGGCAAGCCATACTACATCTGCCGCACCACATTGAGCCACGAATCACAGCCAGCCATCAGACCCCACACAAAATACAACCTGTGACAAAGCTGCTAGCTGTCCGCCACATGCTGGCAAGTGGCTCATTTCAAACAATGGGTGCCCTGTTGTTGTTGGTGTGTCACAACCGTCATTCTCTGCATTCCTGCCAAAGGTGTTAGACGCTATAATCTCCCTAAAATCCTCCATATCAGCTTCCCCAACACCCAGCAAACGCAGCAGGAGATAAAACAGGGCCTCTACCAATTTCATGGCTTCCCACATGTGCTTGGTGCAAATGACTGCAACCATGTCCGACTTGTGCCATCTGCAGCAATAGAGCATATATACTGGAATCGAAAGCACAAGCATTCCATCAATGTGCATGCCATAGTGGACAACACACAAACATTTTGGTCAAGTATCCTCGGAGTGTCCATGACACCTACATATTCAGGCACAGAAGGATCAACAAACACTTCCATGATGGACAATATAGAAATGGCCTTCTTGTGGGTAAATCAACAAACCTAGCAATATATACACAACACACCAACCCTGTAGGACACACAAGACATGCATTACTACAAAAATACATGGCCAGGGTAAAACAAATGTGCAGCTAACACGTATGTACCATGCTAGAGTACAGCACAATCAGTGCACTCCACAAACACATACACCCACATGTACGTAACACACCCACAACTTTACAGGCACACCACATGAAGGACAGGTGCAGATATGTACCCTTTGCAAACAGAAGAACTACACAAACCACCACAAGTGCCTACAGGCTGCCTACTACATATTCTCCATACACAGTACACCAAACAAAGAATAGAACAGCAATGTCAATGGCATACACCATGCTCATGTTCCTAAAGTCTCACATAGGCACAGATCCCTCAAATCATGCTGTGCAAGTCACTGTCAGAACAAACAGCAAATGCCAGACAAATGCTGTCAATACCAACTACATCTCATCAACACATACCTCGCTTACCTGTAGTGTGCATATACATCTGCCTGACGCATTGGGTCACACACATAGGATTACAAAATGAAGGCCCATCACATACCATGTGCCAGATTTGTGAGAAGTGGCACCACACCTACTGTAGTGCCACCTCACATGCACCACTCACTGACCCACAACACCATCATGTCTGTACCATAAACAATAAATGGCCCACTATGGGGCAGAGTCACTTTTAGACAGTGCAGAACATGGATGCCATAGTGGGACCCTTTAGGAGTATAGAGGACATCACTGACCTTACTTGCACTGTGCCAAAGGGATAAATTTGCTAAGTAGCAAAGCACTATCCCATAGCCTGCACTGTGCATGTGTTGACACTATAAATGCTGAGTCATGTTTTTGAAAATAGGAGGGACACTGGTAATAATGTTAATCATCCTGAAACAATGGGATACACACCCTAGGACACCTGATGGCTGGCACAAATATCATTTTCCACTCAGGATCATTAAGGGACTTATGCAAGAGCCACCAGTGCCATTGTCATGGACCGCACTGTATGTACAAGTTTGCGGATGACCACTCTTATGTGACTTGAAGTCGCATTGGAAATTGGCCACCTTCCAACGCAGCACTTAGCGTGGAAGCGGCATGCAATGTGTGTTGCTGCAGGTCTGTCACCACAAGATACATAGCATGATGATGCTGACTCAGATGTAGGTGTCACCAAAAACCTGAAGCAGTGCCAATATCAAGCACCACCCCAGGGGTGCTGTTTGCAGGTTGCAATAAGGAAATAGACTGTGATGTGAACTCATATGAATGTGCCAACAAATGCATGCTGCATACTGCTGCACACACAGAAAGAGCCAATTGTCCATAAAAACAGCATATGTATAGGGAGGTGTCCTTTCCTGCACAGATACATCCACCTCCACAGGGCAGATAGCCAAGCACCCTGGTGCGAGGTTGGTAGTCTCTATGCACAGCAGCATATAAACCACTGGTGCAGGGGACAACAAAGGGTTGCCCAGTAACATGTCCCTCATGGTGCATTCCTGCATAGTAACAAAAATTGCAGCCACAGTGCTGCCAATGTTGATGCTGTGTTGTGCATTGTCACTTAACCATTTAAACGGGTCTAGGTGTTGCACTACATCTATAATGACACATGTCAAAATGGCAGGGATGTCCAGGCTCTATAGTGTTGCTCCCACATCTGACCCCATTGTGTTGTGAGGATGTGTCATGTCCCCTCTAGTGACAGCACACTGATACAAAGGTGCACTACACAATGCAACGCATGGTACATACATACTGACCATCAGTTAGGATTCCAAATCATATGTCCCAGGTCCTTGAGCCAATACTCAAGATGGTCATATCCAACAACACAGCACTAAGAAAACTTTGCCTAAGGCCAGGAATTCATACCATACCACAAACACATGTGAGCCACAACCACCTCAAAATTACAACTGCCATGCTATATGACGAACCTGTTGCAAGCCTTAACAACAACTTACTCCTATTATATTTTGCAGTGGATCAGGGTTCTGGCATACAGACATGGATTATGACCCCATTTGCAAACCCAAACACAGCAGCAGAGTGTGCATACAATGAGGAAAATGGTAAGACACAAAATATCATGGAGAGGATCTTTGGCATACTGAAGTCAAGATTCAAGTACTTGGACATCACAGGAGGCAGCCCCCAATATGGCCCACACATTGTCTGCAAAATCATCATCATGACATGTTCTATCCTGCACAACATATGTGTGCAGATGAATGTCCCCCATGTATGACCAGGTTGATGACCTTCCAGAGGAGAGGATGGTGGTGTAGAAATGGAGGGGGAAAGGCACAACACAGCTGCTGGGATAACCTGCAGATCGCACATAGTTGAAAACTTTTTCACTTAAGAACCACTTAAATCACCTTGTACATTTTGTCAATAAACACTTCACTTACACAACCAATCCTGCTTTGGTCTCTTCAATCTCCACTACATATACCATAGAAGTCTAACCTCAGGGAGCATGTTACAAATACAAATCTGACAAGTACGGTTGCAACATTATATGTGATGTGTAAGATTGTACTGCCACCATCACAAACATCACTAATAGCTTCATAACTGGTATGTGACAACTAAAGGACACAATCCATGGACCACAACATATCTTGTACAACCATGTTGCCAACTGACCATCAATAGCTGATCACTCACAACTACTTCATGTCCAAATAGGAAGTATGCAAGGGGCCCACACATGAGGTAATGGATGACCAAAATAAGAAAGTTAGTCATGTTGGAACAGAACACTGTCACAAATCAATGCGAGAGTTGCAATGGCTGCATGGAACATGTGTCACAATGGGGGTGCATAATTGGTAACAATGGTGATCATGATTTACCCAGGTGTAACAGGCAGTGGAAGAAGTTGGGCCTGTGCAGTATATCCATGGTAATCTGTACTTTCACTGCAATGGGGTCCAATCCTGGTACAGAGTACATATGACTTCACACATTGCACGTCTGTTGAATGCACTTCAGTATGGATGAGAACACATGCAGCTAAGGCTACAGGTCCACCACACAAAACCAACAACCATTTGAAAATGCAATGAGTTTAATCAAACATGTGTGGTCAAAACATAATCTGGGTGGAATGTAGGTAGAGTGTGTCATATACAGTATGTATCAAAGATGTATACATGTCAGATATATATGTAGGCGACATGCAAGTCTCCATAAACTCCAAATCTACATACAGAGACAGTTGTCAGGTAACGTTTCCTAGGTAGCATTGGTTCAGCCATCATCAACAATGCTTGAGCTGTGTATGCAGTTTTATATCTTATGCTCTGTATGACAACATCACACATCACATACAAAAACACAATTCACAATCACAAACCAGAACTGGTGCATTGTACTGACTGCCAAACATATGTGGATACTCTGTTGTCACACATTCATACATATGCATGACGTGCAACTATTTTCATGCTGTTGACTCTGTAACACACACATCGGTGTAACAGACCCATCACACCCTTATCACATTGTTGCATGGACTACCACATGTGACCATACACAATATGCCACACTGCAGCACAGCCCATGTCATTTGTATGTTGATACAGGATGCATCTATGGACAATGGAACAAAAACACGCAATCAGGAATTGAGTCAAAAAAATTGACGCAAATGCATCTAAAACATCGGCCCTTAGCATTAATTCCACCTTCGCACTCTTCTCAATGTTGATTTTCAGTGAATTTGACGCATAACGGTAATGTGTCAATAAAAACAATGCACATACGCCATGCGTCTAAAATACCAATACCAATTCAAATGTGTCATATAAATACATGTACAATTGAAAATGTGATGCACGGGGATGGGGAGTGATGTAATAGGAAATCCTGTTTACAAGCATGGTACAGTGGGTGCAGTTTCACTTTCTCTTTACAGTTTGTGTGTCTTTTGACCGTGTGGTTGTGTTTTGGGGCTGGTGGTTGTGTCTTGCTTGCTTATTGTATCTTGTTGCGTCCCTCCTGTCATGTTTTTTCAAATATTGTCTGCATTTTGTCCCAGTTGTTAGCATTTTGTGTGCTTTTTGTGTATATTTGTATTAGTACTGTGGGGTGCCTGTCCGGGCCACTTATTAAGTTGGGATAGTTGGGATTAGTTATTGAGCTTGAGTTTCCGTTAATTTCATTTTTTACAACATATTTGGAGTCAACCTTTCTAGTCATAACATGTCTGTTAGGGGGAGGTTGACCAGGATGGGAGAGGAGGAGTTGGGTGGCTTAGTGGCTGATAGCCCACTACCTGCTGATGATGCTGGAGATAGGGGGCCGGGTCATCCAGGGCTACTGGACCAAGGCCAGGCGGCTTCCGTAGGGCAAGGTGCTTCACCACCTGAAGAGGGTCTATAAAAGCACCAGGAATGAGCACCAGCTCAAGCATCGCTAGGCAGATTTTGTGGCCAGGGAGCAGGATCTGCTCGATCATATTGGTGTCAATATTGGTGGACCTGTTAGTGAGTCTCCCATTGGTATACAATTTAATGTTTATCGCTCTTGAATGACAGTAGCAGATGTGTTGGAATGCCGCATGCAATGCTTTTTGACAGGTTGCATGCAACCCGAATTAAGTGTAACTGTGCCAGTCTAGACATGGAGCTCACATGTCCTACCATTATACCAATGCAGGTCAGATGTCTGTTGAGTCATGTACAGCCATCACTAAGTCACACATCTCAGGGGCTATGGCGGCACCTGTGCCCAAGCACAGTGTCATGTATGATGTAGGGCAATGCATGTCTAGCGTTACTTTGTCATCATTTCACGCACATGATCCCTGCCATTATGTCAGCAAAGGGAGCTTACCTGCCTTAGGGGTCATTATACATGGGGCATTTGATACCATCAGACAACTTTTCACATCAGTCATGGATCACTCAACGCATGATCATTGCAGACTTATAATTCAGCCGCATGTCTATCACAAAGAGCCTCTGGGTGCCTTGCAGGACAAGCTTGAGTACCTGAGTCAAATATCTTGCAAAGCACCAGGATAGTGTCATGTATTTGTTACACAACTCCCCCTTATACCTTGGAGTTCCATGTTCTATAGATTGTCCACATATGGTTGTTGCAGCGTGAAGCACTACATGAGTCTCTGGCCCAGTGTAACTGTGCAGATGTGTGGCTCTCACTCACCTGAGTGTCTGTGTTATCGTGTGTTTGTAGTGGTGTGTTTGTTGCACTGTTTTACACTACGGTAACTAGCTCACTCCTCTAAAATAGTACACTCTGAAATTTGTTGTCCACTAGTAGTGACAGTGATATGACACTAAGCATGGTTTTTCATTCATATCTTACAGGTGGACCTGCCCCCTACACGATGGGTGAAGTGGCGTGATTTGAGGACCCAGATGTATCCAGTAAGTGTGATAATGTGTGTCCTGTGAAGTAATCCAGGGTTTGGTGTGAGTGAATCATGTGTGTTGCATACAATGCTAGATGTGATGAGCTGTCATATGATCACATATAAAAGTAGGCAGGATGGTGACATTGTGTCCCATTTAAAGGATCCCTATGCACCACCAGACGATCACATGATTGCACGGCCATCCCCCCATAGGCACGGCAGAGAGGAATACCAAATTTGTTGGTAGATGTGATGCTCACAGTGTAGGTGACAGTCATATTGATCAGGCTTGCATGTGTACTTATCAGCACTGACCCCTTATGGTTACCAACAGCATCCCATCCTCCCAATAACATGTTCAAGTTACTTGTGATGTATGGTTGAAAATTGACACAGATTATTACATATTACCAAAATCAATGCACACCTCTATTGGTTTGGTTCATAATCTTGTTGTGCATCACTTTGGTGTCAATAAAATGATGCTAAAGTAGAGTTGTTGTTACATTTATCAGGGCCATTGTCTTTTCTGGAATGTGAGTTGGAGTGCATGTGTAAATAGATGTAGAGTGCAAGCCAATATTCTGTATAGACTCCACACAATGCTGACACTGATGGTTGCTTGCCTCTATTTAACACATTTAACAGCTGCCAACATGAGCAATGAGGCACTACATGTGCTCCAAAACAGGGCAGTCTGCTACTGACATATCCCAGTAGTGGAATTGTGGTTTTCGAGAATGGCTCGCAGCTAGTGTGCTGAGAGATCAAAGGGTGAATGCAGGCATTCACACAAGAAGGCCCCACACTGGCAGAGACCCAGCTCCACAGCAGTGCAGGGGAGCACAGCTGCCTCCACAATAACACCCACAACAGCAGCAGCTTTGGCCTTGGTTCATCAGCCCATACCACCTGCTGCCATGGACCCTAAAATGTTGTAGGATCTGCAGAGGGACATCCCACTTGTATTGCAATGGGTGGATACTTTGGAGAAGTGGGCGGCTGCCAATACGAAGAGACTGAAATACATTAAGAAAACCCTCAAGAAGGCAAAACCTATGAGTGTCTATGGAAACTCAACTCCCAGTTCTGTCCCCGCCCTCCTCATTTGTATTCATGTTTTATAGTGGATTCTAGGGGGTTAGTGTTAGGTTAATATAGGTATGTAGTTTAGATAGGATAAGTGGGTTTGGAGGGTGTTTTTTTTACTTTTTACTTGTTAATTTTTGGTTGGTTGGGTGGCAGATCATGTTGGGGTATGTATCGTTTTTTTTAAAAAAATAAAAAAATAAAAAAATACAAACAAACAAAAAATACAAACAAAATATATTTATTTAGATATAGTTAGTGTGTGTGCAGTTTAGTATGTGTTGTCCTGCATGTGTCTCGTAACATACGTGGGGTGGGTGGCTAATGTTTAGAGTGTGTAGTTAAATGTGTTAGGTAAGTTTAGCATGGGGTAGTTAGGTTTAGTTGTTGGTTAAGTATAGTTAGAATAGGTTAGTTTAGGTTAGGATAGGTTTTCTTGAATTTATAGTTAGTTTTATTATTAATAAACATTTTTGGATACTCCTTTACTTTTTGTGTCAAATGCTTTGTCTCAGGGTTTTCCCGTGAGTGCACAGTGAAAATTGTGTGTTGGCCTAGGGATTCCGTCCTGGCTCTATATCCCTCTCTTGACATGTTCTATCCTGCAAAACTGACCAGTGGCAGTTACAGATGAGGTTAAGTACCTCTTTTTCGCACCTATGTGTTCCACTGGTACTCCCAGCTGACAATATTGCCCTAGAACTGTTTCACAGCCATTCCTGCCGAATGTAGTAAGTGAAGCATGCATGTGTTCTACCTTTTTGACATACACAGTGAATTTCTTGTAGGGGATGAGACCAGCATTGTCATTTATCATGTAGGAACCTTGTGCATAGATATGTGTCCCCATATTCCTGCACTCTTTTACTGACACTCTGTGATTAATGACATGGCTACACACATCACAATTCCTAAGCATTGTGGATGTGTCACAATGCACAAAGACATGCTGTTTGTGTAGGACCTGTTTATTTTCAAGTGTCGTAGTGCAATATTTACAACGTCCAGGTCTGTGACCCCATTAGTGAAATCCATACAATTGTGACACAACACAAGTCCATGGTTGAGGGACATGTCATGGGACATGCTTGGGTGAAGTGTTGGTAAGTGCGGAGGAACATGATCTGCCAATTCGTAGGTGAGCGACAATAGCAGTGCATAGCAAACAGGTCAACAGTGTGTCTTTGAAGAGTGCACATATCCAACTGTGCTAACACTGGCATGATTACAAGCACAGGACAAAGGAAAACACTTGCCATGTGGCATGGGCTGGTGCTACCAGGAACTTTTACGGGTGAAGATGATCTGTTCCACATCTTCATCCTCCATGTGTGTAGTTTCTCCTCTGCCCCTGATGGTGGTGGAAGGGATGTATAGGGGGCCACATACACTTCAGTGGTTGGAGATGTGGAGTCCCAATTCAACCTAACAACATATGGCAAAAACATATGGCAACAACATATGGCATCACTGCAGCAAGGAGGAACTTCTGATTTTTGAGGCTAGCAGCAACATCCCTGTAGTATGCAGCCATGTCTGTCCTGAGGGAGGCCACTTCCTGGTGCATGGAGTCCAGCTTGTTCTCAATCATGCTGCTGCTAGTTTGGGGAGCAGTTTTTGTGGTCTTTCTCTCATGGCAGCAGCTATGTCCCTCAGACATTGCTAGACTCCATGCATTGGGGAGTGTGTGCCTCGTTTGGCTTCAGTCTGTTCATTGGCCGTTACGAGGCACATACCCTCTAGGCTGGCTGCCATAGTCTGCATCCCCACCCGCACCTCCTTGGCCAGCTCCCACTGGACTCCTACCACTGTCCTCTCAAAGTTGGTCCCTGGTTCCTTGGAGTCCTTAGCTGTGTTGGTGCTGGCACGTCATACTATTGGGGTGTTGGGGTGGGCATCTGGGATGGCTGCTTCATTATTACTCCTCCTTGCATCTGGAGGTGACTTCTTGAAGTCTGATGGTTGTTAGCTGGTCATCCAGGTCATCGGGGTACTCCCGGACAGGCAGGTCAGCAGGAGAGCGATCATCCTATGCAATGAGATTCTGTAAAATCAATCTTTTTGTGTTGTGGCAGTTGATATGTCACGTCACTGACTTGTTATTGGAGGCTCATTATCATCTTAGTTCCCAAACATTGGTCCTGTACATCATTATTGCAGTCTATCAGCCCTTTGCCCCACCTGAGTGTCACATGAGGGGAAGTTCAGGTGGCGCAATTAGCTGGTCATATCGACTTGGTGTGATGTATATCCTTTTTGTGGCTTGACACCATCTTGTCATTGTCAACCCTCCCTATGCATCGATTTTCATGGTGAGGCTTTGCAACAGGTGTTGCAGTGCTCAAGCCACAGCACCACACATGTCAATATCTGTCAATACCTGTCCCACTCTTACAAGCTTCACATACACCCATGCAGTACTGAAACCTTGCACGACCCCAGGGTTGGCATTGCCAGGACACTATGCTCTTGTTACCATTGATAGCTCCTCATGTTGATATATGTGGATGTGTGCTACATTGCACAGCACTCATGGACCTAGCAAAGTTAAATTTCATCTTCTGTCTGTGCAGATAGGTGCCCCTTCCTACACACCTATGGTCTCCCCTCATGCAGCCATCCTTGCACTATGATACATGAGATGCAGCATGGTGTCAGTGCAGCTAATTTGACACAGGCACAGGGGTAGACCCAGGAAGGCGAGCATGGGTATAATATTTTTGCTGTGTACATCATTATGTATGTGACAGTACCTGATCGTAAATGAGTTTCTGGACATTGCCAGTTAACTGAAGTTGAACTTAGGTCAGGGCTTCAAGCTAGTTTAATGGTGAATCTGCAGGTAGTCATACTGGTCCCTCATTTCAAGTGCCGGCAGTCCTATGACCACCTGAGTGCCATTTTCTATATGACCACCCCCAACAGCGCAGGTGGTAGTGGCAACTGTTGTCAGTGGGGAATGCCTCATGGGTCAATGGCCTGGCACTGGAAGTTTTCCAGCAGCTTAGAGACTGGCAATGCCACCTATCTTGTGACACCAGACCAGTACTATGTTCAACGCTAAACTCTAGGTCTGTTCCCACATTTCCACCAGCCTTTGCATGACAGTGAAACCCCCATTCAAAGGTTGGTGGAGATGTGGTGTGGTGTGCCCCTGTGTGCCCCTGCACAGCCCGTGCATCTGGAATGGGCAGTGCAGGGGGTCCCATGCCCTGTCCCTTTGCCATTTCCACTGTCTGATTTGCAGGGCTAAGTGCATCCAATGCACACACAATGCACCCCAAGACTGTCCCTGACTCTATTTGATCCATCAGCAATATGGTGCTAAGCGCCCCCAGAGCTATCATAAGCAGACAAATTTTCACCTGCCATCCCAACGTGTGACTCATCATGCCAACCACAAAGAGTACACTGTACTGGCAGTCTTACCAACACCAGACTTGCCCATGCACCATCCCCCACCCGTCAATGTGAAGTAATATACCATTATGTTCACAGTCATACCCATGTGTGGCCTGTGTGCATTTATTTCTCCATTCCTATGTGTCTCACATGGTTGTGCCAGAGTAGTTGTGGGCTCAGCCTATAACTGTTGAAACCTACAGTTTGCTATCTGTGGTACATGTTTTCTGTAGTGGCACATTTCTGTTCAGCATCAAGATGTGTGGTTCCACATTACACCAGTTTAGTTGGTCTGGGTCGTGGCATGTTTCCAGTGATAGAGGGCCAGCCTGCTATTCCCACAGTGCCTGCTCAGATTATTGTTCCCTGCGCCCAGAGGTCATCCTCACTGCATGATGGAGTGGTGGATGTGCTGTGAATGTGCAGGATGGTGGTGCTACTGGCACAGGTCTGGGACAGTTGCAATGAATTGTGTGCTGTTAGATGCAGCACACATGTGTTTGGGCAATGAGGCAAGGCAGTTGCAAGGTGTTACTGCAAGGGACAACACCATGACATGACCCCAGGAATGGTATTGACTGACTACCTAGTCTCAGAAGTCCTGGTCATGTTGGTAGAGTTAATATGACTATATGCAAGGGATGTTGTGATGACAGAACCAGAGGCACAGTCATTATACATGCCACCCAACCCATGTGCTGCATATAAAACATGTAGGTATTTAGGCCTGAAGATTGACATATGTCCAGGTTGTGTGTGTGTTATGGTGCATGACACTACCAAGGCCTTGGTACATGTGTAGCTTACGTCAGCATGGTGCAACTTGCTTCATGTGCAATGTGTCCCTCTGCGCTCCTTTGACATGCATTGTGAGAGTCCTATGTGCCTCCCCCTTCTTGCACTTGACAATTTAGCATGAATTTCCCCTATGCAATTTACCCTGCATTTGCGGTATTACACAATTCGTATTTGATCATGGAGACTGACAGGATTACACTTGTACCAGAAGTGATAGCACTATGGCAAGGTCGCAATGGTCCTCCTAGAGTGTTGATGAACACATGTGGAATGCCCTGCTGCATACACTGGTGGTTCCACTCCGAGGTAAACCACTCTTCCTGCTCACTGCTGAACCCAGAGGCAAATCACAAAACTTATACTGGTTATACCAAAAACTAAAGTATAATTAAACATTGTACATTTATTTCATTACAAGACATCAAAGACTGGTGATATAAGCCCGCTAGGCATATTCCTGTTTTTTCAATAGAAAGCCCCTACTCATTTGGTATTCCTGATCTTTTGAGTGGAACCACAGCAGTTGTTACCTTTGATCTGTGCCGCACCACACTAGATAAATGCAAATTGGTCATCAAAAGAAATCAAATAAACTCATAGATGCTAGAACTACATTCCAGAGAAGGCTGTGAGAGAGAACTGAATAGTTCCCTAACAGACAAGAAGGGATCGTACAACTGCTCTTACACACAGAGAGGGAATATATAGCTCAAGCCCTGCTCAGGTTTCCTCACAGGATATATTAAACACTGCAGCAACTATTCCATACAGGGCTTTGTTGAAATTCCTGATTTGATTGATGCAGGATAGACACAACTGATTTTATATATCTGCATAGGCATGTCTGATATTACAGATATAATGGATGAAAGAGTTACACCAACTGTTCAATTTGATAAACATGCTGCTGCAACCATCAATCCCAACAGAGCAATTAGGGTATGAGAACAAAGTGCTCCAGAGCACTCTTAAACTAATGGTCCTTGCACCACTAACAAAGAGACAGGTGAGGATAATAAGGGGGAGATGTCCCTCCACTGCCATTGACAGATGGGTAAAATATCTAATGTACTCCAATGAAAATATGGAGCATAAAGTTGGCATAGTAGTCAGCCACTGTATGGCCTAGATATGTTTAGGTTCCATACAGATCTACCTATTGGGCCATCACACTAATGTGCCATCTACCAATTCATAAATGCAGGCTTGTAAATTACACCAAGTACACATAACATGTAAATGAAAGAGTGAGGGGCACAAGGAAGTTGGGCAGGAAATGGCTAGGATGTTGATCAAAGCATGAGATTACTTGAGAGAAATGTCTAAAACATTCTAAACATGCTGCAAGATTTGTTTAAGATGTATTATGCCCATCAACATCATTACATAGGATATGCCTGAAAATTCATCTATGGTGGGCAATGCAATTTTGAGCATTTTCTCCCATTGCATTGTATCAATAACATATAGGAAATTAAAAATATATAGAATTTGCCTAAAAGGAGGTTGCATTCAGGTGTGTTAATGATACCTATTTAGTAGTGCAAAAAGATATAAGTAGAGGAACGTGATAGAGAGCAAAAAAGATACAATGCAGAAGGAACATTCAAAAGGTGTTAAAGAATGAAGAACCAGATGGTAGATCGTAAATTGTACTCATTAAATTCTAGCAGGACCAGCCTGCCTAAATTAATCTAGGGGTGGACTTTATCACACTCTGTAATTGGGAAGTACAGTAAATGTTGATCTATTTCTAAAAGTGACCACATGCAAAAATATGTTTGAACAGGGGGTTGAAAATAATCAGTTTGCTTTCATCCACGTAACGCCTCATTTGAAATGTCGTTAGGAATCCAAGCTGACCCATAATGGAGAGCAGACACTTTGAATGAAAAATTATATTTTGTTTAGTACCTGTAAGCAATCCTGAGACAGATTGGGTTACACTTTAAGGAACAACTGTTTCTAAGAATAATGCATGGGGATCCTTTCAGGATTTAATTATATAGGAGAAGATTGCATATCTGAGATCGTTTGTGCTAAAGGTTGTCAGTTAAAGATAAAAGTGTTTTTTTGGGAAAGGATGGCACAGACCTACATTAGTAGAGAGTATCCAGAACAGATCAAGCTAGGCACGCCTGAGATGAACATAAAGTTTCGTTTGGCAGAAGGTATAACAGATGGATAAATACACGACTCTCACTTGGGCCCATATTTATACTTTTTGACGCAAAACAGCGCTAACGCAGTTTTGCGTCAAAAAAATTTGCACCAGCTAACGCCATTCTGAAGCGCCATGCGGGCGGCGTATTTATTGAATGACGTTAGCCGGCGTTAGCCGCCGGCGCCGTCTGGTGTGCGTTAAAAAAAACGACGTACACCAAGCAGCGCCGGCGTAGGGGGATATGGGGCTTGGGTGTCAAGAAATGGGGCAAGTCAGGTTGAGGCAATTTTTTCGCCTCAACCCGATTTGCGCCATTTTTTTTCACTCCCAACCCCCATTGAAATGACTCCTGTCTTAGCAAAGACAGGAGTCATGCCCCCTTGCCCAATGGCCATGCCCAGGGGACTTCTGTCCCCTGGGCATGGTCGTTGGGCATAGTGGCATGTAGGGGGGCACAAATCAGGCCCCCCTATGCCACAAAAAAAATAAAATAAAAAACTTACCTGAACTTACCTTAATGTCCCTGGGATGGGTCCCTCCAGCCTTGGGTGTCCTCCTGGGGTGGGCAAGGGTGACAGGGGGTGTCCCTGGGGGTATGGGAGGGCACCTCTGGGCTCCTTCAGAGCACACAGGTCCCTTAACGCCTGCCTTTTGCAGGCGCTAAAAAACGGCGCAAAAGCGGCCGTACGTCATTTTTTTGGACCCGCCCACTCACAGGCGTGAATTTTGCCCAGGAGTATAAATCCGACGCACATGCCTCGGAGTCGATTTTTTAGACGGGAACGCCTACCTTGCATATAATTAACACAAAGTAGGTGTCCACGCTAAAAAATGACGCTAACTCCATGGACTTTGGCGCTAGACGCGTGTAACGCCAAAGTATAAATATGGAGTTAGTTTTGCGTCGGAATTGCGTCAAAAAAAACGACGCAATTCCGGCGCAAACGGAGTATAAATATGCCCCTTGATGTTTTAAAAAAAGAAATCGGTAGAATCATCCCTATATTCTAAATTTTTCATAACAACCCAAACTGTATTTTTCTTAAAAAGCAACATCTTATACCTGTTGGAAAGTGGATTATTGGTAAGGGCAGGTACGTACCTACACTTAGTAATAGGCCACTAACCCCCACTATGTTCAATTAAGTCTCAATAAATTAACCCCAGATCAACCCTTGGTAGCTTGGCAACAAGCAACAAGGCCTAAATTAGGAAACAAAGTATAAAGCATTCAAGCATCACAAAACAGTAATTAAATAAAATACAGGAAACAGTTTAAAAATCCCAAACCAATTTATAACAATAGAAAATGTTTTTAGCTTTAAAATGACACCACAAAAAAATAAAATTGGATAAGGGGAACCAGAAATATGAATTTTGAAAGAATTTGTATTTTTTAGCTCATAGAAATGAATAGCTCCAATCTGGTCATCTGGTCGCACCTCAACCGTGGCAAAGTCAAAGTTTAAGGCCGACCGTGATGGAGCCCTGCTCAGCTACAGTGAGCAGAAGACCTCGGTCAAAAGTTTACCTTCAGACTTAGTTGTTTTCTTGAGGATTTTCTTCAGTGGCACAAAGTCGCCATTCCGATCTGACCTCCCTGAAGCCCTTCCTCGGATACGTGTCACGGAAGCCGTCGGTGAAGATTTCTACATTCAGACTTAGATGATTTTTTGAGATGAAAATCCTTTGACCGGGGCAAACCTAAATCTTGATCTGACGTCCCTGGAGTTCTCTTCAGATATACTGTACGGGAGGTCCTGGTCAACTTTCCACGCTCGGACGTAGTCACTTTTTCAGAGATTTTCTTCAGCAGGATAAACCTGCAAGTCAGGCCGGGTCATGGTTGAGGCAAGACGACTAGAGTTACTGTGGCAGGTCGGTCCCTTTATGGAGCGTTTTCCAAAAAGTTCTCCAAACTTCTGGATCTTCTTCCAGAAGGTCTTTTAGGGTATTTTATGAGTCCACAGCTCACCCCAAGGTTCCAGGAGCTCTGAGTTGCTCCTAGAGGGTGTATACTACAACTACCAGAATGCACCTTGCTCAAACTCCAAAGTGGCCACTGGACAGTGGTCAGGTGGTCAGTTTCTTCAGGATTTGATACAGGGGACTCTGGTTAGCAATTTTTCACCTATAGCAAACAGGGAGTCCCTCATTGAACCAGTTGAAGCCAGGCAAAGTCTTTTTTGTGGTGAAGCCAAAGTGTGCAGCAGGTGCAGTCCTTCAGAGTGCACTGTCCAGGTGCAGGTCAGGGGACCAGCAGGGCAGTCATCTTCTTCTGATGTTCTTCCTTGTAGTTTATCTGCGTGTGTGCAGCTCTGCCATATTTATCATTGCTCCTGGGTGAAAAACAGGGGGGTCCTGGTTCTCCAATCGTAGCAGGGTCGTTCTCCCTGTGATGTCCACTTCACTGAAAGTGATTTTTGGGGGTTACATCTGGCGTGGCTAAAAATCCTAAAAACAATACTACACACACCCCTCTCTTGCCCTCTCCTAATCTAATCAAAAGGGCACCTAATTGTCTGGGGTTGCAGGGTATTGGGGAGGTGCTGGGGCGCTCCAGATGGCCATCCCTGCCTTTGAGGACCAGTTTGGCAGCCCTCTCCCTTCCTATTTCCCCATCTGCTGAGGTAGTTTTCCTCCTCCAGGCCCATCCTTTGTGTTCAGACCAGGCCACTTCACACCTCATCAAGGCAGCCTGGCCAGGCTGCCTGAGGCTGGCCAATCAGAGAAGGGCACTATAGAGCTGAAGTTGGCAACGTTTCAGGTAGAGTTTAAAACTCCTTACCTGAACTAGTTATATCAAATCCAACAATTGTAAGTTGTGAGATTTATTATTTCAATTCATTTGATACCAAACTTGAGGTATCTGACACTTAGGGGGACTTTGTTAATTAAAATGAAGTCTCCCCATTTTAGCCTATGTAGGCCATTCACTACAGTGAGGCAAACACAAATATCGCTATTTTATCTCACCAGGGCTTATAACACAATTTTTTAAGGTCCCAGCTTATAGTAACATGGCACCCAACCATAGGGGCACATTGGGCACACCTTAGGGGTGATATATGTAAAAATAAGGTAGTTTAAGACTTTGGAAGTACTTTTAATTCCAAAGTTGCATTTGCATATAACTTTAGTTTAAAAGCAGTCATCAAGGCAGGCCTGCCTTTAAAATGACATTGGGCACCTCAGCAGTGCACCTACCTATGATGGGGTCCCTAAACCTACATGCCCTACTATATACTAGGGACTTAAAGGTAGGTTGATACTGCCAATTTTAATTAGCCTAATTTGCATAGCCACTTTAAACAGAGCACTGGTCCTGGGATTGGTAAGCAGAGCCCAGGGCACAGCCAAGAGTCAGTAACCACCAGTATCTGTCAGAAATGTTTGGGGGTGACCAGGACAAAAAGGAAGACTTTCCAACAATGCCACAGTGTAAAAAGCAAGATAGGAAAGTTGAAAGTACTTTAATTAGCTTACTGTTTGACAAGATAAGTCATAACACAGTAGAGAAAATGATTACAGAGATTGTAATTAAGGAAGTCAGAGAGGCATAATATTAAATATCTAATAATCATGTTACATGAGAAGGCAGAAATAGTTAACGGCTATTAGAAATCTGAATATAAAATATTACCATCCATGGTAGAACACTGACACTGTTAACACTTCACTGACTCGTTTCCTAGTATTACATTTGACACCAATTAAAGCAGTTTTCTACTAAGCTAATTAATTAATTACTGTCAGAAAGTGGATTATGAATTTGGAAATGGACAACCTATGCGGAAATTGATAACCAATATGAACCTCTCTCAGTGAAACTCTGCTATACCCAGGGCCACAAGAATTATGCAATTGTGCTGCCGCAGCTATTTTCACACAATTATAGATTTGCCACATTTGAAACGTAATCCATCATCTGCCGCATAATCTGCAGGTTTTAACAAACAAAAAAATCTAGCTCAAATGGTTCAAAAGTTACTAAAATGGAGTGGCAAGTGTTGCTGTGCAGTGGAAGACCCTTTGTAAAGATGGACTGGTCACCTTTATGTTGCCTATTGCAATATTTGGGTGTTAAACTGGCACTAAGGAGGTGTAACCAATGCCAATGCAGTGTTACCAAATGTACAAATGATGAAATAATAAGTGTCCCATTATGCCTCATAATCTGCCTTTTCTTGCTGCATAATTCACTCAATCCTGCCCCATAATATGGCCCTTTCCTGCAGCATAATTCCAATGCCCCTGGCTGCACCCCTTGTACTTATTGCAAAATCATAAGGCAATTTATCAGAGAAATTATGTTACATTACAGCAGTGCCACCATTTGTAAAGCCATAAAAACACACACATAAAATTTCCAAATCAAATTAGAAAAAGACAAAAAAATAAATACCACAAATACTATATTAGACAAGGAGAACTCAAACTATGAATTTTGAAATAATTGAGGGCAAACACAATTTAAAAAGTACCCATGTAAAAAACACCGAAAAAAGTAAAAACAAAACAATAAAAAAATACCAACTGTACATAGTGATGGTTGGATTCACCAAGTGGATATCCTCATCAAATTTGTATCCCCGGAAAGTAGTTTTCTTTTTTGATGTCAGAATCGTGAACAGGGAGATATCCAGGGCTTAAGGTGGTGAGAGTCTCTCAAAATTTAATACAACAATGTTGCTCTACCACTCATGCTGTTGGTTTTGTTGGTAAAAACTCTGGGCAGGACATGGCTGGACGGGGCAAGGCTGGAGGATATGCTGGTCAGAGCCCCAAACATCTTGATTGTTTTACCAAAAGGTATCGATGAATGTGTTATCTGAGAATAAATAATCTCAAAGTAGAACAAATCTAGGGCCTCATTACAACCCTGCCGGTCAAAGACCGCCAGGGCTGTTTTGGAGATTGTACCGCCAACAGGCTGGCGGTACAATCTTGCAGATTACAACAGCACGGAAGCGCTGCGGTCGCATTGCTGGGAACGGCGGTTTACCGCCACGGTTGTCCTGGTGGTTTTAATCCACCAGGGCAGCGCTGCTTGCAGTGCTTCCCAGGGGATTATGAATCCCCTTCCCTCCAGCCTGTCCATGGTGGTAGAGACCGCCATGGAAACGCTAGTGGGAAGGGGAGTCGCGGGCCCCTGGGGGCCCCTGCACTGCCCATGCCAAGTGCATGGGCAGTGCAGGGGCCCCCAGGCACAGCCCCACACTGCTTTTCACTGTCTGCACAGCAGCCAGTGAAAAGCGCGACAGGTGCAGCTGCACCCGTCGCACGGCCGCAACACCATTAGGAGCTGGCTCCCATGTTGCGGCGGGGATGTTAAATTGGGGCGGGCAGGAGTGTGGCCGCATTGGTGGCCGCACGGCGGTTAAACCTTGGCGGGCGGCACTGGGCCCCGCCAGGGTTGTAATGAGACCCCTAGTTTGCTTGTCCACCTAGGGTCAGCACCTTGTCCTGATCCTCTGTAGGTGGAAAAAGACTTTTGTCCCACTTTTCTCCAATTGGTGTAAATGTTCGTAGCCCACAGAACCTCGGAGAATCTTCCTAAGTGCATGTGTCTCTCCAGCTGATGCTCCTGCAGGGTCGAATCCACTGTGGCCAGCTGTACCCTCCTGGAGTTATGAGTTTACCGCCGTCAAGACCGCCAGAGCCAGGCTGGCGGTAAGGGGGTCGGAATCCCCATGGCGGCGCTGCCTGCAGCGCCGCCATGGAGGATTCCCCAGGGCAGCGGGAAACCGGCGGGACACCGCCGGTTTTCCGTTTCTGACCGCGGCTGTACCGCCGCGGTCAGAAAGCCCATGGGAGCACCGCCAGCCTGTTGGCGGTGCTCCCGCGGTCGTTGGCCCTGGCGGTCCATGACCGCCAGGGTCAGAATGACCCCCATAGTATCTTCATATTGAAAGACATAAGGCAAATCTAGAGTTTGGTGGATGGTTACAGCAAATACCTACATAGACTACCATTCACCAATTTAGAGATCACTTCTGGTCCCTGAGTTTTCTATGTACTTTGAGTGGAATGCCATCATGGGGGTTCCTGTCAGAGTACAATTGCTTTGGTGATTAGGCCCAGTCAGTCTGAAGGCCACCCACTAAACTTTTACAAACTTTTTGTTTTTCAAAAACAACCCCCAAAAGTGACAGTTTGTTATTGAAAAACAAAAAAGTAATGCCTCCCACACTCAGGAAGTTTTTCCCCTGGGTGTGGGGGCCATTATTCTTTTCTTCCTAACCAATGAAGGACAGAGAAAAGGGGCATTGCACCATATATCCTAATGCACTTCCTTTTCCAGTCCTTTTCCAGTCCCTCCTCTGTCAGGAACATGGAGGAAGCTTTCCATTGAAGGGGCCAAGTGGGGCTGAAAGGATGGTAAGCTCACAATCCTTCCAACTCCAAATATGGTAAGTGGACTGTTGTTTCGCAGGCAGGGTACTCGATCATATTAGTGAATAAGTACTCTTCTGAAAAAAATGCAAAAGTTACCCCATTAGTGTGAAAGATGTTCTTTACTGTAACAGTTCAATCCCAATAACTATAGCAGTAAACATCCAAGTGGCTAATCTCATGTATGTGGCCAGATGCTGACAACACCAGACCTTCCTGGCCCCACAGACCATGCTATTGTTATCTGGAGAGCAAAAATGATAACTTTGGCCAGGGATGTGTACTGGCCTTCAGAGGTGATATAATTGGCAAAACTAGTTATAAGTTCGTTTTTGCTCAGTTTTATAAAACCACCTTCACAGTTTTACGAAATTACATTACCACCAAAGTAATCAAAACGTGATTTTGTCATTAAATTTGATTGTTAAAACTAAGGAGAAAATAATGTTGAATTAATTTGCATTTTTTCAGGTGAAGATAAAAATTAAGGTTGTTGGAAAGTGGTTTATTAGTAGGTGCAGGTAGGTACCTACAGCTAATAATAAAGCTGCAATCCCCCATAAGATCCAGTTAGGGTTTTCATAAATTAACTCTTTCTCAACCCTACATAGCTTGGCTGATGAGCAGTCAGGCTTAACGTAGGAGACAGGTGTGTAAAGCATTTAATGTCAACAAAACCGTGAGTAGGTAAAACACAACACAGAATAAAAATCCAACACCAATTTATAAAAGATAATAGAAAGTATTTGTATCTTTGAAATGACACCAAAACAACACAAATCCAATGTCGGGAACCAGAGATATGAATTTTTAAATATTACATGTAAAAATGTGCATTCTAGCACCAAAACGTGAAAGGGCCAACCACAGCTCTCTGATTGCACCTGACTGGGCCGAAGGCAAATGTTTAGGCCAACTGAGATGGAGCGCAGGTCTGATACACTGAGTAGTATGTCTCAGTCAAAATGCTACCTTTCTACTTAGTCACTTTGTTTAGTTCTTTTTCTCTTGACGTCGAGTGGGTTGCATCTGCAGAGTTGATGCAGCAAACTCTTTGTAGCTTCTTTCTACCTGTTGCTTACAGGGAGTCCACTACTGAAAATTGGAAGCAAGGCAAAGTACTCTTTGGTGAAGCCCAGGACATGCAGCAGGGGCAGCCTTTGGATGTACAGTCCTCTCTTGGAGTAGACTGGGGGTTCAGCAGGGTAGTCTTCTTCTTCAGATTTGTTTCAACAGGGATCTGAGTTGCTGGCAGCTCGGCCACATTTATCCAGGTTTCTGCACTGGCAAGCAGGGGGCAACCCTGACCAATGGGGTGCAGGGGGCACCCCTGTCCAATGGGGTACAGGGTGCCACCCTCTGCGAGGACAACTTCCTTAGAAGTGTGGCACATTTTTTATTTCAGAAAGAACTGATTCTGAAATATCCAAGATAGAGAAAATCTCTACTGGAGGTTTAGGTCTGGCTAAGCCCACCAACAGGTCTGGATAACTTTCCTATACACTCTTCTTCCAGCCCCTCTCCTGATTCCATTACTGGGCTCCCATCTGGCTGGGGAGCAGGAAGTGGGGGTAGGCTTGGGTCCTGCACTGGTTTGGCTACCCAGCCCCCTTCCTGTTCTAAAACTCTTTTCTGTAATAGGCATAATAAATCCAACCTTGGTAAGGTTTTGGATTTATTTTAGCTATGATTTGATGCTTTGAAGCACTTCTTTAGTCCAATTCTATCAAAAGTCAAGACTTTATTAAAGTTTAATGAAGCCTTCCCATGTTAGCCTATGGAGCTAGCAGTGCTTAACAGTGGAAATGGAATTGCCACTTTATCCTTCACCAGGGCATATAAAACATATTTTATAATATCCCTGCTTATAATTACAATTTACCCTACCCTTGGGGCACCTAGGGTATACTTTAGGGGTGACATAGGTAAAAATAAGGTCGTTTGACTTTAGAAGAACTTTTAATTCCAAAGTCGAATTTGGAAATAGTTTTATTTTAAAAGAAGACTACAAGGCAGGGCTGGCTTTTAAATTGACACAGGCAACACAGTAGTGAACAGTTAAGTGCATTAAATGTACATGACCTCTAAACCTAAATGTCCTGCCATATATTAGGGCCTTAAAGATAGGTTGTCATAGCCAATTGTTTTTATGCCTAATTACCATATACTTTTTAAGCAAGGCTCATTTCCTGGCCTGGCTAGCAGAGCCCAGGCACAATAAGATTCAGTAAATACCAATATCAGTCAAAAACAGGGACGAAATGTGCGGGGACATCTGCAAAAACCTGTTTTCTCACACAACGTTATACCCCCCTCAGCTAACACACCTAGGGGTCTCAGCCCAACACTGGGAGAGTTTTCCTGGCTTATCAGTTGAGGAAGACAGTGAAGAAATCTGGCTGTAGTATTGCAGGGCCCACTCTGCTTTACATCCTATCATTTTAACAGAGCACTTGTCCTGGGCCTGGTTAGCATTGCTGAGGGCACAATCAGAGCTAGAAACCACCAGTATCAGTCAAAAAATGGGGGTGATCAGGGCAAAAAGCTTGACTTTATCACAAAGGGATTTTAATTTTACTTTGGCATGTGCTTGGAGAATCTAGCTAAACCTACAAAGTGAAATCAGTTTTTAGATATTAATTTACTATAAGGGTACGCTATTCCAAATATGTAGAATATTGCTGTTTTATATATTCACCACCAAGCCCAATGGACTTTACAGGACACACTTAACATGTGACTTATTAATATCTACAAACAAATTTCCCTACATGGGAATGGAAATTATCCATTCCATGAATAAGTGCAGTGTGTATAAATTTCACCAAAACCAAACTATAATGGTGCTCCTAGCATATATATATTTTTGTATTGTATGTAAGTGGTGTAAATACTTCTGCACCACTGGTGCAAGTTCTGCACTATCTATCATGGGTTTGTATGAATGTTAACTAAATCAGTTTGGTGAAACCTATTTTGAAAGTACTATTTTATGCTTCACAAATACAATGTGGCCCTGAATATCAGTGTCTCAGTGCAGGGTCATATTACTAGAAAAAATAGCACCCAGAAAAAGCAAGACATTCAGGGTGATCATGCACAATTGGCGACCTTCGTACAATTAATAACCTATGAAAGTTTGATCACATTTATTCAACTTTGATGATATTGCTTCCCTCTCCCTTACAAAATCAAATCATAGATGTACAGTGTGAATCACAAAATTCTTCTCCTGAGGATACCTGTTTTCTTAGCTGCTAAATACATAGGGGATCATTTTGACCTCGGCGGTCTTTTGTCGAGACCGCTGAGGGACCGCCGTGCTGAAGACCGCCAGTGGTGGCGGTTTTCGCTCGGCGTATTATGACTGTTGGCAGCTCTCCGTCCTTTTTCGGACGGAGAGCCGCCAACAGCCATACTGGTGGTCGGCGGGGAAGTGGAGGTTGCTCCACCTCCACGTCAACAGAACACCGCCCACCGAATCACGTCCTGTGATTCGGCGTGGTGGTGTTCTGTTGACGGTGTGGTGTTGACGGAGCGGCCCCCATGGATCCTATCCCCTCCCGGAGGATCAACGGACCAGGTAAGTCGATCGTCCGTTAGGGGAGGGGGGTGGGGGGTTGTTGTGTGTTGTGTGCGTGCATGGGGGTGTTCGTGTGTGGATGTAGAGGGGGTGTGTGAGTTTGTGTATGCTTGCGGGGGTGTTGTGTGTTTGGGAATGAGTGCATGTATGTCTGTAGGTATGTCTGTATGGACGTGTGCGTGTATGTTTGAATGTGGGTGTGCGTGTCTGACTCTGTGTGTCGATGTTGGCATGTATGTCGGTGTGTGTGCGTGTATGTGTGTTGGTGGTGCCTGCGTGCGTGTCGTGTGTGAATGAGTGATGTGATGTTGGGGGCTGGGGTGGGGAGGGGGGTCCTGCCACCTTTGGGGGGTGGCAGGGGTGGTGGGGGGTGTAGGGGAGGAAGTCAGGGTGGGGGTGGGGGGTGGGGCTGACCCCTATCAGTGGCAGGGAAGGAATTCCCTGGCACTGATAGTGCTTACCGCCATGGATTTCATGGAGGTTCCAAACCGCATGAAATCCATGGCGGTCAGCCAGGTCCAAATACCGCCGGCGGTATAGTGACGACTGCCGGGCTGGAGACCGAGGTCTCCAGCCCAGCGGGCGGAACGGAGAAGCGGCAGATGACCATGGCGGTAACCGCCATGGTCATAATTGGAAAAATTTGACCGCCAGCCTGTTGGCGGTCTTACCGCCACTTCTCCGCCTTCCGCCACGGTCATAATGACCCCCATAGTGCCATATCTACAAGGTCCATGATGCAGGGCGGCGCAGCAAGTGTCTTGCTGTGCCACTGGGAAAGGGCAGAAATGCACTGTCTCTACAATATACAGTGAATTTCTGTCCTCTCCCCCTGAGATGACGCACAAATTGCTGTGACGCACCAATACAGGCACCCTTGCCCTATGGTGCAAGGATGCCTGCATTGTGGGAATGATTGTTTTTGTGAGGAAGGGACACCTTTCTGCACAAAATCAATTAATGGAGGCGTTTTCCTCCTTCTATGTCTGCTGCAGAATGCAGCACACATAGTAAGAGGTAAAAACTAGAAAAATAATATTATTTGTCCCCGTTGTGCCACCCTTATGTCATCCCTGGAAGGCGTAAGCATTTGGCGCATTCCCAGGTTTACCAATCCTTGTAAATCTGGGAATGCGTCAAAATCCATGGGTGTTGCGTGGGAACACCCATGCAACATCCATGGGAATGCCATCCGGTTGCACAGTAAGGCAATGCAGTGACTTGCACTGCCTTGTCTTACCCCATGTCTATAAGTCCATGTAAAGCCAAGCAAAGTGGCTTTCCGTGGCCTTGTAGATATGAGTCTGCGGCCTGTGATGCTGGTGCATCACAAAAGTGACACACCGGCGGAGCAGGCCGCTTGTAAATATGGGCCATAGCACTAGTATAATGTGCACAACAAAGAACACATCTGATACCAGTCTAGAAGTCTAAAATGTCAACAAAGAGCACATATGTCAACACTTGTTCTGTTTTTGGAGGAAGACCCTTGAGAGACCGCCCTCTTAACCTCAGACTCTCTTCCTAATTGGTGTCATTCAAGTAATAAAAGACATCGTTACAATTGTCTTACCTCTCTACCTGAAATTAGGCATCTTACGTTCCTCAAACAGCACAGGAGTGTCCTTCTTGGCTGTTCCTGCGCTGTACAAATACACCACATAAAATAAAGAATTTAAATTGACATAAAGGTGACCCTCCGTTTTAATAAATAGTGGAATATTTGAAACTTCACCTTTCTTCAGAAGTTCCCGACGCACAGAGATATTTTTATTTGAAGGACTTTTTATTAAAAATCACATACTCATACCGAAAAGACAGTGGCATGCTCTATTCAACTACATTGCTGGCAGTTTTGCCATCGTTTTATTACATTGCAGAATACATTCAATGAATAATTCGATAAAGGGTTATTCAAAGCCAAGAAATGTTATGTGAAAAAACGGATTTCATATAGTGAATAATATGTTTTCAGCTAATTTTCCTCGTTGTACTCAAACATAATTTTAAAACTCGATGCCTGCTAAAATCGGATTCAGAATATTGTTTTTTATTGTAACTGAAATTTAGTATGCTTTCAAAGGTTCCTTTTCTACCCACCATGTAATTTTTCTTTCCACTCTCAGTGGTGCGCTGGTTAACATTCATCCCAACAACCGTCTTAAAGGTCAAACTGCTCATCGCGTTTCCATATAAAAATGGTTTTGTTGTTTAATTTGATGAAGTTGTGTGGGGATGACTTCGCAACCATGTAATTCAAAGTTCTTCTCACGGAGAGCTGCAGGGTACACGTTATTTAACCTCACAGTAATTACCCTGATTAAAGTGTAATGCAAAAGAAAAACAAGCTGCATTGAATTTGGTTGCTACGTGGGCTTGGTGTCAAGTATAGCTGTACATTATTTCTAAAACGGTAAAGTTTTGCTTCCTGTCATTTATTCTTGAAGGAAGAATACACAAAAAGTGTTGAAGGAAAGCAAATAAACACCGCAGTGTACCAGAAAGCAGATTCATGGGATGTGCAACCCCTAAGACAGGGTTCTTAATAAGCAGGTAAACAAAGATGATTTAAAATTTGATGCCATATCCACTTTTCGCCCCCACCAAGGTTTCCTTACAAGGCTTGTAAGTTAAGACGTATAAGTATATTTAAAAAAAGAGAAAGTTTCACAAACATTGCAGTTCAATAGAAACCGAAAAGCAAAGCAAATAATAATTGTAAACAGAAATAGTTGAACTTTGTATGGCTGGAGGTGATAAAATACGTTATTTAAACTCGTCCTTCCGACTCAATAGGTAAGCACTCTAAACAGAAGTGTTAGTATTACCTATTGTTGGAAAGTGGATCATTAGTAAGGGCAGATAGGTACCCACACTTAGCAATAGGCCACAAACCCCACTAGATCCAGTCAAGGTCTCTGTAAATTAATCCTCGCTCAACCCTTGGTAGCTTGGCTCATGAGCAGTTAGGCTTAACTTAGCAGAACAGTGTATAAAACTTTTAGGGGCATATTTAAGAGCCCCTAGGGCCACTGTAGAGTCACATTTAGTGATGCTCCGGTGACGCTATGCCCTGTGCCGTATTTACAAGGTGGCATTAAGCCACCTTGTAAATATGGCCACTTCACACGCAGCCCTTTGCATGGAAGGGGCATGCAGTGGTTGTTGCTGTGGGCGTGCCACAGCAACACCCATTGCATTTTGACACTGCTTCAGATGTACGAGATTTCCTAAACCCGAGGCAGGGTCAAAATCTAACACCACCCCAGGAGTGGCGTTAGCAAGGTGTAACAAGGAGGAGTACTTTTATTCCTTCTCATTTTTTACTTTTTCTATAGAACACATAGAAAGAGCAAAATGCCAGACATGATTGTTTATGATCATGAAGGTGTCCCTTCCTGCACATAAACCATAATTTCAAAATGATGCTGTGGCACTTCTGTGTGTGCTGCATTCTACAGCACACACAGACGTGCCAAATCGATATTGGTGATTGTTTATGTGCAGGAAGGAACACCTTTCCACACATAAGCAATCAAACCCCTCAACGCAGACATCCTTGCACGATGGTACAAGGATGCCTGCGTTGGCATTAGGCAGCTCAATTAAAGGCCAGCGCAGGGGACAACACAGGGGTGCACTGTATTCAATTAAGTACGGCTCATCCCAGCGTTGTGAAAATGACGGAGCACAGCCTGCCAATTTTGGCGCAGCGTCGCGTTCCATCATTTTCTGTTAAAAATCAGACTTAATACCAAAACAAAACAGTAACTAGGGAGGGAAAAACAGTGCATTTGTTTTTTGCATTGTAGTCAATGGGCCCCATAGACTAACATTGGAGACTTTATTTTGAAATAATAAAGTATTATTTTCCATAGAGATGAGCTAATGGAAGAAGATCCAGAAGTTTGGAGAAGTTTTGAGCAACTTCACAAAAAAGCTCGATGAGGGAACTGACCCATCCACGAGAGTCAAGGCAGCCATGTCGAACCGCGACCCAGCCTGAATTTCAGGTTCGTCCGGCTGAAGCTCCAGAGCTTTTCCCCATTGACGAGACTTACAAGTGTTGACTGTGACCACATGCTAAGCCAAGCCAATGAGGTCTCATCACAAGCTGGCCTGAAGAGGACCCACAATCAACAATGAGAGAAAAAGCACCAAAAAAAGACTAAGGGAATCATTACAAGTTTGGCGGACGGTTTTCACTGTCCACCAAACTTCTGACAGGGAGGTTGACACCACACAGGCTACCTCCCCGCCAGCCTCATTAAGAGTTTCCCGCTAGGCTGGCAGTTGAAACCTTGGTTTCAGACCGTCAGCCTAGCAGGAGACAGGCTATAGCCTTGTCACCAGCTCGTAATCGAGCCAGCGGCAATGATGTAGCCCGCAGGGTGCACCAGCACCCTCAAAATGTTCACCCTCTCCAAGCAGACAGTGAACATTATGACGTGCTGAGCAGGTGGGCCCCTTCACTGCCCATGCCAAGTGCATGGGCAGTGCAGGGGCCCCCGGTGCCCCCCCTGCACCGGTTCCCCGCCAGCCTTTTCATTGCAGTGTCACCACCATGAAGAGGCTGGCGGAGAACAAGGTCATAATCCCCAATGCTGCCTTGACAGGATTAGTTCCCTGGCATTCCAACCACCAGGGTTTTAATGTGGCAGGGGGCTCAAGTTATACTTACCTTAGGCCATGAGTTATAGTTGCTTGAAATACCTATAACTATAACTGCTGAATTTCTATGGTTTTGTATGAGTAAATTCAGAACCTAAGTATAATGTCCCTGTAACATTTAGGCGGTCATTACAAAATTGGCGGTAAAAGCCGCTTACCGCCGTGCAGAAGACCGCCAACACACCGCCGTGGCTGCGGAAATCCGCCACAGCTATTATGACCCACATCCCGAAATCCGACAAAATTCAGACACCCACACAAGTCCGCCACACCAAAGGTCAGTGATAAACTGGCGAAAACAAAACCGACACGCCAACAGACATACACCCATGCTATCATGACCCACGAATCCACGCAACAGTCTTTCAACCGCGGTATTCCATTGGTGGTACACACCGCCGCGCTCAAATTACACACACATCTCCAAAACACCACCACATTGGACAATTCGAATGACACACACCTGATACACATACACACACCACTCCCACACACTCAATACTATATAAAACACACACCCACATCACCCACAAACCCCTACGACAAAAAAATCTGAAAGAAGGTCAGAGAGAGACACCACCATCCACAAACTAGCAGCCACAGGCACTCAACACCATCACCCACACTACTTCCACGCACAAAACACAACACGCCACTACAGATCACCACACTTATCACCACACACCACCTCACACATCACCTACACCACCCCATGGCACGGCAAAGACACCCCAGGTTCTCGGAGAAGGAGCTCAGGGTCATGGTGGAGGAAGTCATATGGGTAGAGCCACAGCTATTTGGATCATAGGTGCAGCACACTTCCATAGCTAGGAAGATGGAGCTATGGCGAAGAATAGTCGACAGGGTCAACGCAGTGGGACAGCACCCAAGAAATAGGGACGACATCAGGAACAGGTGGAACGACCTACGGGGGAAGGTGCGTTCCGTGGTCTCCAGACACAACATCGCGGTACAGCGGACTGGCAGTGGATCACCACCATCTCCCCCACAACTAACAACATGGGAGGAGCAAGTCTTGACTATTCTGCATCCTGAGGGCCTCGCAGGAGTCAGTGGAGGAATGGACTCTGGTAAGTCAAATCTTAACTATCATATCCCACACCCTACCTGCATGCTATCACAGATCCCCCCCTCCCCTATCACTCCAACTCCTCACTAATGTACTAATAACACAAACCACCCATCCCAACACCAAGCCCTGCATGACACAACAAAGCATGGACACCCATCACTAAAGCATGCCCCCTGCACATACCCATAACCTATCATCACACAAGCCCCCACACAGGAATGCTAGCACTGGGGTACACGCTCTCCCACCCATTGCACACCATGACACACACAGATGCAATAATCATTACACCCCTGCAGGACCACTACCCAACGTCACCAGACAGGAGGGTCCAGACATCTCCAGACATCTCCACCCCACCCACAGAAGAGGCCCAAAGTGATGACAGCACCTCTGTCCAACTGGATCCAGATGACAAGCCCGGACCATCGTGGGCCTCGGGACAGTCGGTTCCCCACACCCAGTCACAGGCCACCACAGACCTTCCACCCTCTGGTAACACCAGCACAGCACCCACCCAGCGGGCCCATACCTCCGTACCCAGGACACGCCAATCAGCTGTGTGTCCACCACTACAGGGAACCCAGGATAACCCACCACCCCCACAACAACAGGTACCTGGGGGCAGTGGTAGTGGGCACACGGTCCAGGGGATGGAGGCCCAGGAACACAGGGGAACCCACTCTCCACGAGGCCCTCTCCTCCATCATGGGAGCATACCACCACTCCCAGGAGACGATGGCAACGGTACTGGACAAGTTTCAGGAGACCCAGTGCCTGCAGGAGGAACAGTATTTGGGCTTCAGGGAGGAACTCAGAACCATCAGCACCGCCCTGGGCACCATCGTAGGGGTGCTGAAGGAGATACTTAACACCAGGAGGGACACTGTGGCACTCCAAGGGGCCCCTGTGACTAGCATGGACGATGAACTGCCCACCACCTCCGCCGGCGCTAGTGGACAGGGGGCACTGCCACAGGACCACCACACCAGCACCCCACCCCCTGCAGATGGAGAACCACCCCGCAACGGTCCCTGAGATCCAGGAACAGAGCACGATGCCAAGACCCCCGCCAAGAAATGAGACCACCCTGATTGTCATGCTACTGTCCCACTTTGTAACCCTGTCCATATTGGAACTGCCCCAGCTCCACTTCCTATGCCCATATGGGCAATGCACCTGTGAGACTAATAGACTGGACTCTGCCATGGACATTCCTCCACCATCACCCATCACCATTTTACAACCCCCCTCCAATATTTACCACTGCAATGAACACCCTTGAAGCACAAAACAATCTGGAGTCAGTCTGTGATTTTGAAAATGTGTATTAGCAATGACAGTGACAAAATGCATTCTCAAATGTAATGTCAACATACCTATGTCACACATCTCAAGTCCATGAGGAATCTAAGCAGATAAGGGTAGGTCGCTCCCCCTGCCGCTGCAGCTCCTCCAAGTTCCCGAGTTCCTGTGTTCCTGAGACCCACCTAACTGTAAGTACCCCCCTCCTCCCAGCCCCTCGCCTGCCCCGCGCCACTCACCTTCTCTCCTGCTCCTGCTTCTTTTCCTCCTCTCTGTCTCTTCCTCCTCGCCCCCCCTCTGCAATCTTCTTCTGTGTTCTTCTGTTCTTCTCTTCTGTTCTTCTGTTCTTCCCTTCTGTTCTTCTGTGTTCTTCCGGTCTTCTGTGTTCTTCTTCTCTGTTCTTCTCGGTGCTTCTGTGTTCTTCTTCTCGGTTCTTCTGTGTTCTTCTGTGTTCTTCTCTGTTCTTCTCTGTTCTTCTCTGTTCTTCTGCTCTTCCGATCTTCTGTGCTTCTGTCTTCTGTTCTTCTGCTCTTCCGGTCTTCTGTTCTTCTGTTCTTCTGTTCTTCTGTTCTTCTGTTCTTCTGCTCTTCCGGTCTTCTGTTCTTCTGTTCTTCTGTTCTTCTGTTCTTCTGTCTTCTGCTCTTCCGGTCTTCTGTTCTTCTGTCTTCTGCTCTCCTGTCTTCGGCTCTTCTACCTCCTCCGTCTTCTTCCCCCGAGCCTGCCCTCCTGCTCCTTCCTCATCCCCCTCCCTCACTCGCCTCCCCCTCTCTCACCCCTAGCTAACCCGTTCGCTATCTACCTCCCTCACTCCTCCTATCTTCCTATCTCTCTAGCTCCCTATCTCACTATCTAACTCCCCCACTCTCCACCTCCTCCTACCTACCTATCTGTCTATCTATCTATTTCCCTATCTATCGACTTCTCTATCTATTTTCTCTATCTATTTCTCTATCTCTCCCCCCCTCCCGCCACCCCCTCTACTACCTATCTCCCAATCCTCTCACTCTACCTCTCTCCCTCACCCACCTCTACAACCCCCCCTCCCCTATCTTCACAACCCTACTCCTATCTCTCTCCCTAATCTCCAAACCTCCTAACACTCACCCTCCTCCACCCTAAACCCCCTCCCCCAGCTCCTCTCACTCTACCTGTCCCCCCCCCTCCCTCGCGCTTTCCCGCCGCGACCTCCTGCACGCCCCCGCCCCCCAGCTCCCATTCGCCCCCAGCTGACCCCTCCCCCCCCCCTCCTACCTCTTATGGCGGCCGCTGCGCGACTGCGCAGCGGGTGCGCGCAGCGGGTGCGCGCAGCGGGCACGCCGCTGGCACGCCGGAGGCGCGCCAGAGGCAAGCCCGTCTGCGCCCGTCCGCGCCTGGCCCGCTCCCAGCGCCACGACCCCTGGTCCCCAGCTCCCCCAAGCCCCGCTGATCCGCTACGACCCCACCACCCTCCACGCCCTCAACCCAGGGCGCTCCAAAACCTGCTTCCTAGCTCACCCCAAACGCACCCATGGACCCTTCGCCTGCAACTCCTGCAAACGCATCTTCCACCACGCAACTACCACGACCACAAGCCCACGCGCCATCAACCACCTTAAGTGCATCCTGATCAACGCTCGTTCCGTCCACAAGCACGCCGTTGAACTTTGGGACCTCCTGGACTCCACAGCCCCGGACGTCGCCTTCATCACGGAGACATGGATGAACGCCTCCTCTGCTCCAGACATCGCTACCCGCCATCCCCGAAGGCTACAAGATCTCCAGAAAAGACCGCACCAACCAAGTAGGAGGAGGTGTCGCCATCATCTTCAAAGACTCCATCAGCGTCACCACCTCCACCGAAGACCCCCCCCTCGCCGCTGAACACCTGCATTTTCAGATTCGCACCGACCCAAGGACCACCCTCAGAGGATCCCTCGTCTACCGTCCTCCCGGACCTCGCGCCTCTTTCAGCGACGCCATCGCCAACTTCATCTCCCCGCACGCCCTCGCCTCACCGGACTACATCCTCCTAGGCGACCTCAACTTCCATCTGGAACAAAACAACGACCCCAACACCACCACCCTGCTCGACAACCTCGCCAACCTCGGCCTCAAACAACTGGTGAACACCGCCACCCACATCGCCGGACACACGCTCGACCCTATCTTCTCCGCCAGCAAACACGTCTTCTTCAGCCACACCTCTGCCCTACACTGGACCGACCACAGCTGCGTCCACTTCACATTCCGACGCGAGACCTCCCACCTCCGCACTCAACCCATCCCTCATCGACAGTGGAACAAGATCCCTGAAGAGCAACTCTTCTCCGCTCTCGCCGCCAACCAACCCACCCTCACCACCGACCCCAACGACGCAGCTCTCAACCTCACAAACTGGATCTCCAACTGCGCTGACAACCTTGCTCCCCTCAAACGCACGCATCGACAGACCAACACCAAAAAACCTCTCTGGTTCTCTGACACCCTCAAAGAATCAAAGAAAACTTGTCGTGCCCTTGAGAAGGCCTGGCGCAAGGACCACACCGCTGACAACATGACCGCCCTCAAGAACGCTACACGCGAACACCACCACCTGATCCGCACTGCCAAAAGGAACTTTTTCACCGACAGACTAGACAAAAACAGCCACAACAGCAGAGAACTCTTCAGCATCGTCAAAGAGTTCTCCAGCGCCAGCGCCAACGCCGTCGCGCCCTCACAGGATTTGTGCGAATCCCTCGCCACTTTCTTCCATCGCAAGATCAGCGACCTCCACGACAGCTTCGGACACCAGACCCAACCATACACCACTGAACCCGCTTCCCCGGACATCACCCTCAACAACTGGACCCACATCAACACGGAAGAAACCAAATCCATCATGAACTCTATCCACTCCGGCGCCCCTTCGGACCCCTGCCCGCACTTCATCTTTAACAAAGCCGACGACATCATCGCCCCGCACCTCCAGACCGTCATCAACTCTTCTTTTTCTTCTGCTACCTTCCCCGAATGCTGGAAGCACGCTGAAGTCAACGCCCTACTAAAGAAACCTACGGCTGACCCAAGCGACCTGAAAAACTTCCGCCCCATCTCTCTTCTACCTTTCCCAGCCAAGGTAATAGAAAAGACCGTCAACAAACAGCTGACCACCTTCCTGGAAGACAACAACCTGCTCGACCCTTCACAAACCGGATTCCGAACCAACCACAGCACGGAAACCGCCCTCATCTCAGTCACAGACGACATCATAACCCTGATGGACAACGGTGAAACAGTCGCCCTCATTCTCCTCGACCTCTCGGCTGCCTTTGACACCGTCTGTCACCGCACCCTAATCACCCGCCTACGCTCCACCGGGATCCAAGGCCAGGCCCTGGACTGGATCGCCTCCTTCCTCGCTAACCGCTCCCAAAGAGTTTACCTCCCTCCGTTTCGCTCAGAACCCACCAAGATCATCTGCGGCGTACCTCAAGGCTCATCGCTCAGCCCGACACTCTTCAATGTCTACATGAGCCCCCTCGCCGACATCGTACGCAAGCACGACATCATCATCACCTCCTACGCCGACGACACCCAACTTGTACTCTCCCTCACCAAGGACCCCGCCAGCGCCAAGACCAATCTACAAGAGGGTATGAAGGACGTCGCAGATTGGATGAGGCTCAGCCGCCTAAAGCTGAACTCTGAAAAAACGGAAGTCCTCATCCTCGGCAACACCCCGTCCGCCTGGGACGACTCCTGGTGGCCCACGGCCCTCGGCACCGCACCGACCCCCGCAGACCACGCCCGCAACCTCGGCTTCATCTTGGACCCTCTTCTCACCATGACCAAGCAAGTCAACGCCGTGTCCTCCGCCTGCTTCCTCACTCTCCGCATGCTCCGTAAGATCTTCCGCTGGATCCCCGCCGACACCAGAAAAACCGCGACCCACGCCCTCGTCACGAGCCGCCTGGACTACGGCAACACCCTCTACGCCGGGACCACAGCCAAACTCCAAAACCGCCTGCAACGCATCCAAAACGCCTCGGCCCGCCTCATCCTCGACGTACCCCGCAACAGCCACATCTCCGCACACCTGAGACACCTGCATTGGCTCCCAGTCAGCAAAAGGATCACCTTCCGTCTTCTCACCCACGCACACAAAGCCCTCCACAACAAGGGACCGGAATACCTCAACAGACGCCTCAGCTTCTACGTCCCCACCCGCCCCCTCCGCTCCGCTGGCCTCGCACTTGCTGCCGTCCCTCGCACCCGCCGCTCCACGGCGGGTGGGAGATCTTTCTCCTTCCTGGCGGCCAAGACCTGGAACTCCCTCCCCACCAGCCTCAGGACCACCCAGGACCACTCCGCTTTCCGGAGACTCCTAAAGACTCGGCTGTTCGAGCAGCGATAACCCCCCCTCTCCCCCTAGCGCCTTGAGACCCGCACGGGTGAGTAGCGCGCTTTATAAATGTTAATGATTTGATTTGATTTGATTTGATAACACACGTTGGAAACCACACCTGTGAAACCGTAATGGAAATGTACAACTCAGTTACCATATACTGGTTGAAATCGACAGACAGGATAGAGGTAGAAGTGTGAAAGTACATGTAGTATGCAGGAATGTATTCTCACCTGTGTGTCACTGGAAATATTGCTGGATAACTGAGTCCCTGTTGTCAATGTCATCTTCCTCTGCTTCCTCCTCATCACTGTCCACAGGCTCCACAGCTGCCACAACACTGTCATCTGGACCATCCTCCTGCAGAAAAGGCACCTGTCGTCGCAAAGCCAAATTGTGAAGCATACAGCAGGCCACGATGATTTGGCACACCTTCCTTGGCGAGTAGAATAGGGAACCACCTTTCATATGGAGGCACCTGAACCTGGCCTTCAGGAGGCCGAAGGTGCGTTCGATCACCCTCCTAGTCCGCCCATGGGCCTCATTGTAGCGTTCCTCTGCCCTGGTCCTGGGATTCCTCACTGGGGTCAGTACCATGACAGGTTGGGGTAACCAGAGTCCCCTAATAGCCACACCCGGTGCCTCTGGAGTTGACCCATCACATAAGGGATGCTGCTATTCCACAGGATGTAGGCGTCATGCACTGAGCCAGGGAACATAGCATTTACCTGGGAGATGTACTGGTCTGCCAAACATACCATCTGTACATTCATAGAATGATAATTCTTCCGGTTCCTGTACACCTGTTCACTCCTGTAGGGGGGGACCAGAGCTACATGGGTCCCATCAATGGCACCTATGATGTTGGGGATATGTCCAAGGGCATAGAAGTCACCTTTCACTGTAGGCAAATCCTCCACCTGAGGGAAAACTATGTAGCTCCGCATGTGTTTCAGCAGGGCAGACAACACTCTGGACAACACGTTGGAAAACATAGGCTGGGACATCCCTGATGCCATGGCCACTGTTGTTTGAAATGACCCACTTGCAAGGAAATGGAGCACTGATAGCACCTGCACTTGAGGGGGGATCCCTGTGGGATGGCGGATTGCTGACATCAGGTCTGGCTCCAACTGGGTACACAGTTCCTGGATTGTGGCCCGTCAAACCTGTAGGTGATGATCAAATGTCGCTCCTCCATTGTCAACAGGTCCACCAGCGGTCGGTACACCGGAGGATTCCGCCATCTCCTCACATGTCCCAGCGGACGGTGCCTAGGAAGGACAACAGCGACCACAGAGTCAAACAACTTAGAGGTATGTACCCACAGTCTACACAGAACACCATTCATACACAGAATCTGGCCTGTATTTGTGTTGTGCGACAAGGCCTAGGTTTGTGTGATGCAGTTGGTAATTAGGCCATGTGGGCCCCTGAAATGGCAGCTGCCTGACCTCTAAAGTGGGACAATGGGATGTGAGGTAACTGCGCTGGTGTTGTACACCGTTGCGGTAGGCGGTCGAAGACCGCGGCGCAATGCTGCATTGGTTAACATTGGACCCTATGGGTCCCAGGAGCCAATGACGATGTACGCCGGTGGTGATGCTACGCACCGCAGAGGACGTGACCGCCGCGGACGTGACCGCCATTTTCTAACTGTTCAATCACTCGATACCTGATTTTCAACCGGAAAGGACCTACACTGCAAGTGCTGCTGTGACCTCGGTCTGGAAAAGACAATGCCTCGTGCGTCTGGGGAAAGGGCCCCTGTCTTCACTGCAGAGGAGTTGGAGAGGCTCGTGGACGGTGTCCTCCCCCAGTACACGCTACTCTACGGTCCTCCAGACCAACAGGCAAGTACACAGGGAGCACGTAGTATGGGCTATGCCTGTGTGGAGAGGGCTGGTTGTAAGAAGGAAGGGGGCACAGTTCTGCGTGCATGAAGGACTGTGAATGCATGTGCCACATGGCAAGGCTAGGGATGTGGGCCTCTCACTTCGACGGTGCAGTTGCTGATGACTTCTCTTCTTCCCCTGTACATTTCATGTAGGTCAGCGCCCACCAGAAGAAGGATATTTGGCTTGCCATCGCTAAGGACGTCCGGACCCTGGGGGTCCACCACAGACGGAGCACCCACAGCCGTAAAAGATCGGAGGACATTTGCCGCTGGAGCAAGAAGACGGCAGAGGCTCAGCTGGGGATGGCCTCCCAACGTGGGAGGGGTGCCCGTCGAACCATGACCCCCCTGAGTTGGATGGGCGCTTGAGGTCATCACAGCAGACACAAGGGGGTGAGTACAACATCATTCAGCGGACTTTGCAAGCAGTGAAGGTGTCTGGGTGGGGGAGGAGGGCTGTGGGTTTCCCTAGGCCAGGGCAAGTTCGGTAGGCTAGGCCCCTCCGTAATGCAAGCCATGTGGCACCCCACCCAACCTCTGTAGAGTGTCAAGTACAGGTATACATGCCCCTGTGTCATCTATGTGTGCAGATGTTGACCATAGCCATGTAGGCCATATCCCAGGAATTTCATCTGTAGAGCCCAACAGTGCGGCGTAGTGCAGGGGGCTGCTGTGTCTGTATTGTCCGCCATCGGTAGCAGTAAGCCATGCACTCAACCTGTATTTCTTCTGTCGTCCCCCCCTTTTTGTGGTCTCCCTGTTCTTGTGTGCATTAGCATCATCAGGCGGAGGAGCAGTGGCACCAGATCACGAGGGAGCTGCATCCCACATGGCCATGGAGGGCCACACCACGGACTCGGAATACACCAGTGGGACGGAGGGCGAGGGGAGCTTCACGGGGTCACAGGATCTGCAACCAGCGGCACAGACTCATCCTCCAATGGGAGCTCCCTTGTGCCACCCCCCCAACCAGCACCGCCCTCCCAGCAGCCCCTCAGCCTTTGCCCCGTGCCCGCTCACCCAGGAGGGTGGGCATCACCTTCGCCCCAGGCACCTCAGCCCCTGCCCCTGTCACCTCTGCTGCCCTCAGTGAGGAGGCCATTGACCTCCTCAGTTCACTCACTGTTGGGCAGTCTACCATTTTGAATGCCATCCAGGGTGTAGAAAGGGAATTGCAACACACAAATGATTCCTGGAGGGCATTCATTCTGGTCAGGCTGCCCTTCATCGAACCCCTCAAACTCTGGCCTCAGCACTGATGGCAGCCATTGTCCCTGTGTCTAGCCTCCCCCCTCTAACTTCCTCCACCCAGACTCAATCCCCTGTACCCCAGCCTATCCCAAGCACACCATCAGACCAGCATGCACACACCTCACCACACAAGGGAAGCTCAGGCAAACATAAGCACCACACATCCCACAGGCACTCACACAAGCATCACACACATACAGACACAGCAACATCCACTGCCTCCACTGTGTCCCCCTCCTCGTCATCTCCCTCCTCCCTCCCAGTCTCGTCTACACTCTCACCTGCATGCACTACCACTACAGCCACTACGTCCCGCACCAGCACACCCACCACCACACCCCGCTCACGTGCACTCACCATCCCCACTACCATTTACACGTCCCCTGTGTCCTCTCCCAGTGTGTCTGTGACGCCCCCTCCCAAAGTACACAAACGCAGGCACACACCCACCCAACAGCCATCCACCTCACGACAGCCTCCAGCGCATGCACCTTCACTCAAAGTCACCAAATGTACACCTCCTACAACCACTACCTCTTCCTCCACTCCCAAACCCCCTCCAGCTACCCGTCCCAGTGTTCCTAAGAAACTTTTCCTGACCAAGCTTGACCTCTTTCCCACCCTCCCCTTCAATTCATAGGTCCCGTACTAGCACTTCAGCCAAAAAATCTCCGGGACCAGTGGTGCCTGTTGTTCCAGGTATGTGGAGTGCACCAGGCACCAGGGCAGCCAGTGTGAGCCACAACACAGCCAGTCCCCCCCGTGAAGCACCAGAAGTTGGACAGTGCCCGGTGGGAGAGGGTGAAGACTCCAGCCGGCAAAGCCGCTCACAAGATTCTCGGGGGGAGTGTCGACTCAGCTGTGACTCCTCCCAAGGTGGGGAAGGGGTAGAAGAAATCTCCAAAGTCTGGGAGGAGCAGCACAGCGGAGGAGACCGCCATCATCCCCGCTGCCCAGGAGGCCACTGCCAGCTCAATTGTCACTGGCCAGGAGGCCACCGCCAGAGTCAGTGCCCAAGAGGGCAGCCCGATCGTCACTGGCCAGGAGGCCACCGCCAGAGTCAGTGCCCAGGAGGGCAGCCCGATCGTCACTGGCCAGGAGGCCACCGCCAGCCACAGCCCAGATCCCCAGGAGGGCCCCAGCAGCCACAGCCCAGCTGCCCAATGAAGGACCGCCAGCCCCAGCCCAGCTGGGCAATGAAGGACCGCCATGGCAAGCTCCGCTGAACAGGGCAAGCACCGCTGGACAGGTCAGAAACTGAAAACTCAAGCACCGCTGAACAGGGCAAAGACCGCCATGGCAAGCACCGCTGAACAGGGCAAGCACCGCTGAACAGGTCAGGAACTGCAAACTCAAGCACCACTGAACAGGGCAAAGACCGCCATGGCAAGCACCGCTGAACAGGGCAAGCACCGCTGAACAGGTCAGGGACTGCAAACTCAAGCACCACTGAACAGGGCAAAGACCGCCATGGCAAGCTCCGCTGAACAGGGCAAAGACCGCCAACTCAAACCCCACTAGCCCATGGGCGGCAGTGAAGCAACTGGGACCGTCACGGGGTGGGTGATGCACTCTGGGCACCAGTCCCCCTCCAGAACCAGTGGAGACATGCATCCACTATCTCTGTCCTTCACAGGATGAAGCACTCTGGGAGCCAGTCCCCCTCCCGAACCAGTGGAGACATGCATCCACTACCTCTGTACTTCACAGGATGAAGCACTCTGGGCACCAGTCCCCGTTCAGAATCTGTGGAGACTGTTATCCACTTGAGAGACTGTGGCTTTGCACTCCCCAGGATGGTACAATGGGCAACCCACCCACTGTAGAGACTTAAGAGACTGTGGCTTTGCACTCCCCAGGATGGTACAGTGGGCAAACCACCCACTGTAGAGACTTGAGAGACTGTGGCTTTGCACTCCCCAGGATACATCAATGGGCATTGAGCCCCCTCGTGGATCTGGCGTCGTGCACTCATCCGGCTGAGGTGCCCCCCCTTCCCTTCCCCCTGAGGTGCCTGTTGTATTTCTATCTGATGCCCCAGCAGTGTTCTCTCCGTTTTGATCAGGTATCTAGTGTGGGCCTCGACCATGCATTTTGGGCCCAGTGGTCCACGGACAATGAATGGTGCATTACCTGCACTACTAATCGTGGTGTATATTTTGTTTAATGTGTATATATCTATATATATATATATATATATATATATATATATATATATATATATATATATATATATATATATATATATATGTAGATATTTGATTACTGTATTTTGATATATTACAATGGTTCCACTCATTTCCTTTTGTCTTTGCATTCTTCCGGGGGGGGTTGGGGGTTGTTACTGTAATGTTGGATATGCATTGGTGTGCGTGTTGTAGTGGGTGAGGGTCGGGGTGGGGGTGTTGCGTGTGTGTGTCCCTGTCTTTTGCCTCCCCCTCCCCTATGTAGTAGGTGCAGTACTCACCGTTGTCTTCCCCGCCGGCATTGATGATCGTCGTATAGGAGCAGGAAGACTAGTGCAGGAAGAATATGGAGTTCCGGCTCCATGGTGTAATTTTTCCTCGTGGAGTGTGTAGAGGTGAGCGTTTTCCCTTTGAAATTCCTGTTTCTGCCGTGTTTTTATCTGTGGTGAATCCACCCCGGAAAAGGTGGCGGATTGGTAGGTTGTGATACTGTGGGCGGTACTTTGTCTCCCGTCTGTCTGTTGGCGGTGACCTCCGCGCTGTTTGTCTGTACCGCCGTGGCGGTCGGAGTGTTAAAGTGGCTGTCTTTGTTGGCGGTTTCCGCCACGGTCATAATTCCAATTTTTTTACCGCCGGCCTGTCGGCGGTCTTACCGCCGCTTTAACACCGTCCGCCAGGGTTGTAATGACCACCTTAGTTTTTTTCAGTGAAAACGTATATACATATACACACATTTTTATATATATATATATATATATATGTATATATATATATATATATATATATATACATATATATATATATATATATATATATATATAATAAAAAAACATAGAAATTAAAAAAACAAAGGTTATAGGGACGTTATTGTTAGGCTCACATTTTAAATCTACAAAACCATAGAAATTCACCTATGATAGTTAGAGTAAAGCAGTGTTTTTCTGCAGAACGGGACATTGAAAGAGCAGGTTGTTTGCTCCTAGCCATGGCAGCACAGTGGCTTAAAGACAGGGACAACGCTGCTGAGAGGAAATTTAAAGATTACTTTGAACCTGATAATGATGTGACAAGTGGAGCACCAGCACCAGGATCGGGTCCTAGATCAAGCAACTTGATAAATTACATAAAAGAGAAATTTCAAAGTGGTGGGAAAATAAGTCTATTAGATGCTATATGGATGTGGGGCACTTCCCGAGAGGTTTGTGCATATTAATTGTGCCGACTTATGAGAATCCTAATCGTAACATGCTCAAGGAATGGGCTGCGAACAATTTAGATTCCTCGAGGAGGATGATGGCAATTCTTATCAAGTATGCTGACTTGGATCATGATGCTCTTATGGAAGAGATAGAGAATTTAAAAGCAAAAGTGAATGAAAGTCAAGACACGGACCTTGCAAATAAGTTGGAAGCTGAGATGAGGGAATGATTAGAAAAATACAAGCATTCAATCAGAAACAGGAAGGCTTTTACATTTAAAAGAGAAAAATTAGATTACCAGAGAGGTCAGATTTTCACCTTCTTACACCACTTTGACAGCATAGGCAGGCAGAAACTGACTGATTCAAATGCTTCTGGAGTCAGACAGGAACAGAAGGAAACCAGTTCTGAGCTTAGCTCAGAAGTGGATACAGACATAGAGGAAGTGCGGTCAGTGCAGGATGTGCCATCAGTTGAAGATAATGTTACTTTGTTGGCATTTAGATTAGACTCAGAGCTTGAGACCACTACCGGATCGAGTAAAAAATACCGAAGGAGATGCAATAACTGCTGCATTGACAACAGCAAAGGACAAAGGAAAAGAAAAAAATGAAGACACAGTATCACCAAAACGTCGTTCAAACCCAAAGACAAATCAATGAGGAAATAGGTGTTGGATATCCATACAGTATCATTAATCTGTCTGGCATAGTACTCAATGAGGAAGAACAAAAAAGCTTGACCCTGGAACTATCATACTGTCCAACAGCACATTTTGATTACTGTCAGACTCAGATTTAAGTTTGTGAGGAAACTTAAGTTGAAGAAATTTCATGCATTAAGAGCAGTGCAAGCATGCAATGTGCCATGTTAGTCAGAGAGGCGAGAAGCCAACTTACTTGTATGTGATATTTCCCTTATAAGAGAACTGGCAGATTTAGAAAGGGCGAATGAGGGAGAGGAGCACATTTATGAGAAGCTTCTACTTCAAAAGCAATGTTTGGATGCATATGAGAGGCCCACTACGAACTTCAAGCCGAGATCCACCTTTACCCCAAAAGTGCCTAAAGATGCCATTGCGGCGGTCTTGGAAGTGGTGACACGGGGACTTAGAAGTCTGCAAAAGCTTATTGAGAAGAAGTGGGAGTGTAAACGTTTAAGTGACATGTTGAAACACAGGAGTCTCATGATTAAATTGCAAAATGGGCATGATGTGGTCATTTGGCAGGTGGATGAAGGAGGGAATATAGTCCTCCAGACGTTTTCCATGTGTGTCAATGAGGTGTTAAGTCATTTTTGAGAGTTGACCATCACATTCTTCCAATCATTTTACCTTATCCAGAATGTTCATAAAGATGTCCACAATCTGCCTGGTTGCCACAATATTTCTGCTCAGGGTGGGATTTTTTAACATATGTCCAAGTTTAAAGACTCCTTTTTTAACCCCCAGTGAGAAATTTACCCACTTTCATCCAAGATACAGGGGATTTTTTTAGGAGAATCTAGGACATTGTGTGGGAGGATGACATTGTGTTGATGACACTCAATGTGACTTCCCTGTAGACAAGCATCAAACATGAAGCTGGGTTGAGGTCATGTGAACATTTTCTAAGCACCAGGAACATTTCTTTACACAAACATACCCAGATGTTGTTAGAGATGGCATGTTGGTGCTTAGATAATATTTGTTTTCTGTTTGGTGATTAGATTTAAAGACAGTTGAGAGGCACTGCAATCGGCACCTGCTTGGCCCCCAGCTATGGTAATTTGCATTTGGGCTCACGGTTGAACATGAATCTGAAATTGCGGACAACATTGTTCTTTCGGACATGTTTTTTTGATGGTATTTTCATCATATGGATGAATTAATCAATCAGAATAATCTAAATCTGTACTTTACTGTACATGTGAGCAAACACATGGTCTGTTTCTTAGATCTCATGATTTTTGTCAGGCAACGTAAGATACACACCAAAACCTATCACAAAACAACAGCAGGCAACGCCATATTACTTGCCAGCAGCTTTCGTCCGAACAAGTTGAAATATAGCATTCCCTAAGATGAGAATTTACAAATGCATAGAAATTGTAGTGATGATTAACAACTTATGAGTGCTCAGGATGAGCTAGCTAGCAGATATGTTGATAGAGGTTACAATGATTTGGTGATTCCTGGTGCCAAAATAAGAGCAAATCAAAAATCGAGGGAATAGCTTCTGTTTGGCAGAAGTCAGTCTGGCAGGACTGATAATCAACCTCTGCGGGTGATCACTGGCTTCTGTGTGTTACATAATCAATTGAGAGACATCCTCAATAGACAATGGCATTTAATTAAAAATGACCCGGTACTAGAAGATGAGATACCAGGGAGACCATTGGCAACTGTTTGCAAAGCCAAGTCTATGAGACAAGACTTATTAGAACATTGGAAGTTGGCAGCTCCATTGAAAACAATGGAGTGCTGCGGGCTTTTACTGGCCGGTAAAAGCCCGCAGCGCCAACATTCCAATGGGCTTTGTTCACAGCAGCAGCTGTGAACAAAGCCTCACGGAGCCCGAGGGGATTCTAATCCCCTCGGGCTCTGTGAGCAATTTGTTTTTTTTAAGAGAACATTCTGCCCTGAGTGGCAGAATGTTCTAATAGCCTTAGAACCCGCCGTAGCGGGCTCTACCGGCTATTAAAGGCCCTTTCCCTTGTTAAATGCCCTCGCCTTCGGCTCGGGCATTTAACTCGGGAGCGGGCCTTTAATAGCCGGTAGAGCACGCTACGGCGGGTTCTAAGGCTATAGTGGTGAGCAGTCCTGAATGTATCAGGTAGGGTACTTGACTTGATTCATGTCCAGGATTCAGGAAATGCCATAGGTGCAAAGCCTGTGAATTTGGGGTTAAAACTTAGTCTGTGTCTTTATGATTATTTGATCACCTCATTCATATCAATAAGAGTCTGCGCTATAAAACAGAGTTTGTACTTAAATGCCCTTGTCCTAAGCTTTAAATAGGAAGTACACTATTGAAAACCCATCTACATATTCCCTAACACATTAGAGCAATCAGAAACAGAATTTTCAGCTATCCTGTAGCTTGTCACTTTGATGAAGACCATGAAGGGCTGGTTAGTAAACTCAGATAGTTTGTACTTGACCCTGTTCTCAAAAGAAGGTGAGGGGGCAATAGAGAACAGCAACTGAGGAGACTTGAGTCTAGGTATGTCCTCATGTTGGATACTAATGCCCGACAGGGACCTACAATTTTGATAAAGACCTGTTTGTTCATTTATAATTAAACAGTCACGGTTATATGTTGGATGTACAGTCTTTCAGATGAAGTTATGTCCAGTAGAATCATGTTTTAGTTTTTTATTTTCTGCCTGAGCATAAGTTACCCACAAGTTATAGTACTTCGATATTCTAATAATTAATTTTTGATTTTATGTGTAATGCAGACAATCAAGATATTATTTTATAATTGACTTCTTCTATATAAAGGCACATATGAGCCAATGTAGCAGGAGCATAGATTTGACATGCACTAGCACTTTAAAAAACACAGCAGTATTATGTGAGATTTGTCCAGTAGTTAAGGCCCACTGGGGTTGTTGATTTCCCTGAAACATGGATTTTAAGGATGCGATAATTTGGCATTGATTGTAAAACTATCCTCCCATCTGTGGTTAAGGAATTTGAACTGGTTTTGCTTGCATTCACATTGGTATCACGGAAATTAATGTTTTCTTTATGTACATGGGACAGCTGGAAGTCAGGCAACATGTCATCTACCAGGCACACAGATGCCTTATTTCAGTGGACCGAGGGAGATTAATGGTGGATTGAGAAAGGCTGCTTTGATGCCCAAAACGCACAATGGCTTGTGCTCCATGATTTGAAATAAAGCCTTAGGAAACAGAATTAAAAGAAACACAGAAATTCACTTTAAAAAACAGAGGTTATAGGGACGTTATAGTTAGACTCACATTTTCAAATAACAAAACTGTAAAAATTCACCCATCATAGTTAGAGGTATTTCAAGTACCTATGACTCGCACACTAAAGTAACTAAAACTAGGAGTGGGCAGTGAACTCCACTCCCCTCACAAAGTTTGCAGAGTTTTTCCCACTCCGTGCTCCACTTACAGTGCAGATTTCCAAAAAACCTTTTCTCCTTGCTTGCACTCGCCAACGTTAAGTTTGCAACCACGAGCAAGGAAAATATTTTTCCTGACCACCTCCCAACAAGATTTCTCAACCTATAAGCACTTACTCCTGGAACAAAACAACATAGATACCACTAAACTGGAAACAGAGATCACAAACTGATACATACACTAACATACACTGGGACACACATGTATACACTAACACTCCAAAAAACAGACTGATATATACACTGTTACACACAGGCACACAATGATGTATGCACTAACACACCCAGGCACTCACTAATACATACATTAACTGGCCCAGGCACACACTCATACATACACTACCACACTCATGCAGAAACTGATGCATGCACTAACATACCAAGACATACACTGATATGTACACTCACACACCCAGGCACACACAACTGCATGCACTAACAAACACAGGCATACATGGATACATACCCTTTCAACCCTAGGCACACATTCATGCATACACTAACATACCCAGGCACACACTTATCGTACACTAACATATTCAGCCACAAAATGATGCATACAGGAAAACATTCATGCACTCATATCCACTCTCATTCCCTGGTACACACTTGTACCCATACAGACACTCTTACACCCACGCTCACAACCAGAGAGACCCTCTCACAACCAGTCACCCTCATACCCACTCTCACACCCAGACACTGTCACACCCAGACACACACTGTCACACCCACACCCACTCTCACACTCACTCATCCATTGAGACAACCAGAAATACACATGGGTACACTGACACACCAATGTACACTCTAAATCATATACTTAGACAGCCAGAGACCCATACTTACCTTCACTGACACACCAAGGCGCACACTGATACATACACTGACACACCCAACCACACACTCATACATACGCTGATGCACCCAGGCACACTCAAATGTATACACTGAGACACTCAGAGGCACACTCCTACATACATGACACATCCAAGCACACACTGATACATACACTGAGAGACCCATAGGTAGATTAATTCATACACTGACCCCTAACCACACACTTCTGCATACACTGAGGCACCCACACACACTCATTTATACACTTAGATATCCAGGAACACACTCATACACATATTGACACACCCAGGCACACACTGATGCATACGCTGACACACAAACAGTTACACACCATTAACTAAATAAAGGAATACATGGACAAACACAACCTTTTTCAAATAGTTGAAGTAGTTCTACAAAGAACCTTTTTTAAACTTTTTAACTTTATTTGTTATTTTTTCAATTATTGTACCCAAAAAAACAGATACACAACTGTTATAAAACAACAAGTATGAAAAGCAACACCTTTTCTAACTGAAAACTATAGCCAACTAATTTGGATGTTATAAGCAAAAATAAATAGCAGGGATGATTGTTCGCTGCATCTAAATATTCTGCCACAGATGTAGTATTTATGCCAATTGCCATGTGACACCACAAACAGTGGATAGTGATGTCCCCAAAATTAGGACACACAGCTGATAATGTTATTGTAACTGAGGTGGAAGGTATTGGCAGAATTCTTTGTTATGATTTTTCATGTATTGTCTTCAGATATTTCCACATTAAAGACATCCCATAGCTGTATGTTAGTACGGCTACTCACCCGTGAGGGTCTCGAGGTGCTGGGAGGGAGGGGCCTCATCCAAAGAGCCACATCTTGAGATTCTTCCTGAAGATGGTGAACAATGGGCTCTGTCTGAGGGTCAGTGGGAGGCTGTTCCATCTCTTTGCTGCAGTGTAGGATCATCCTCCGGTGGTGGTTTTGCAAATGCAAGAGATCGTGGCCAGGGCCATCTAGGTGGAGTGGAGGGATTTGGCTTGGTGTGGAAGTAGAGACGGTGGTTCAAGTATGCTGGTCCTGCATTGTTTATGACCTTGTACGTGTGGGTGAGTAGCTTGAAGGTGATTTGTTAGTAGACCTGGAGCCAGTGGAGGGTCCTCAGGTGTTGGGAGATGGGCTCTTGGTGTGGCAGGTCCAGAATGAATCTGGCGGCGGCATTCTGGATGAGTTGTAGTTTTTGATTTTTCTAGTCGAGGTGCCGGCGTAGAGGGCATTGCCCTACTCGAGCTTGCTTGTGACAAAGGTGTAGGTGACTGTCCTGCGACAGTCTGCTGGGACCCATCTGAAGATCTTCCGAAGTTTGCAGAGTTTGTGCCAGCAGGAGGACGCAACTGAGTTACTATGTGGCTCATGGATAGGGAGGAGTTGAGGATGATGCCTAGATTGCGGGCATGTTCAGTCGGTGCAGGGAGGGCGCTGAGGGATGTAGGCCACAAGGAATCATCCCAAGCTGAGGTGGTGTTTCTGAAGATGATGAGCACAGACTTGTCGGAGTTGAGCTTGAGGCAGATTTCTCTCATCCAGGTGGTGATGGCTTCCATTCCTGAGTGGAAACTTCTTTGGGCTGTGTCTGGGTCTTCGGTCAGAGAAATGATGAGTTGTGTGTCATCGGCATAGGACACGATGTTCATACCATGGCTTATCACGATGGCTGCAAAAGGGGCCATGTATATGTTGAACAGTGTGGATCCTTGGGAGACTCTGCAGTTGACTCCTGTGGGTCTGGATGTGTAGGGCGGGAGTCTGACCCTCTGCGTTCTCTTGGAGTGGAAGGAGTAGATTCATTCCAGGACTCTCCCATGGATTCCTATGTCGTGGACTCTGGTGTGTAGAATGCTGTGGGAGACCCTGTCGAAGGCTGCTGAGAGGTCGAGGAGTATGAGCGCTGCAGTGTGGCCGCGGTCTAGGAGTAATTGGATATCATGGGTGGCTGCCAGGAGGGCTGTCGCTGTGCTCTGGTTGCTGCAGAAACCATACTGGGAGCTGTACAGGGAGTTGTTGGCCTCAATGAAAATCCATAGTTGTGCATTGATTGCTTTCTCCAGTACTTTGGCAGGGTAGGGTAAGGTAGCAATAAAATGGGCCTGAAATTCTTTATTCTCTGATGGGCCAGTCAAAGGTTTCTTCAGGAGAGGGCATATTTAGGTGTGTTTCCAGTCCTCTGGGAAGTTGCCAGTGTTGATGGAGCAATTGAATGTGTTCCGGAGCTCTGGGGCGATGCTTTAGCTTTAATGTATATGTGGTGTGGGCAGGGGTCCGTGGGGGCTCCGGAGTGGGTGCTGTTCATGATGTTGACTGTTTCCTCCGATGTGAGAGTGGACTAGCTGTGGATGGCCTGGGTGGGATCTGGGGGGTGGGTCGGTCACAGGTTCTGGTGCCAGGATTTTCTGGGAGGAAGCTGTTGTAGATGTCCTGCAGTAGAAAAAGGTGGCGTGTTTGTAGCCAGGTCCTGTGATGAGGGGATGCTGCTGGCTTCGGAGGGGGGATCAGTGAACTCGTTGATGACTGAGAATAGTTCCTTAGAGTTGTGTGTGGAGGAGTTGATGTGCTCCCGGAGTGTGTCTTTCTTTACGTTCTCAATTTTTTTGACAATGGGTGGCAGTTGCGGCTCTGAAGGAGGTGATGTCTTCGCTGGCTTGGCTGTTCCTCTATTTTTTCTCTAAATATCTGTGGGTACACTTTGATTCTTGGAGTTTGGTAGTGAACCAGCTGGCTTTCTTAGGTACGTGCTTGGCTGATGTCAGCAGGAGGGGGGCTAGAGTGTCAGCGCATTTAGTGATCCATGCATTGGGATTGCCTGCTGCTGTGTTGGCATCATCGGGCAGAGGGATTTGGCAATAGATGAGGTGAGTTGCTCGTTGGTGATTTTATTTGATTTCCTCTGGGGGTACTGGGGGCACAAGTGCAGCTACTGGGTGTGGTGACTGTGAAGTGTATGCAGCGGTTGTCAGTCCAGTCTGGGGTGGAGATGGCCTTGGTGATAATCCGGTTGCTTGAGGTGAAGATGGGGTCCACTGTGTGTCCTGAAATGTGTGTGGTTTCGGAGACCAGCTGCCTGAGGCAGAGGGTGTCAAGGGTGTCTAGTAGAGAGGTAGTGTTTGGATCAGCGCGGTCCTTGAGGTGGAAATTCTGGTCGCCGAGGAGGAGGTAGTCATCTGACACCGGGGCCTAGGGGGTAGCGATGTTTACAACGTCATCTATGAAAGATGGCGGGGGCAGGGTGCCATGGATGGAGAAGTTGTGGTTGGGGTGGACCAGGAGGTGAAGGTGGCTTGTACACCAGGGTGCCGCAGATGGAGGAGTTGTGAGGACTTGTGTACAATGGCAAGTCTTCCGCCCGGGCGGGAGGGTCAGTCTCTCTTTTTGATACATAGATGGTGGTGCTGCAGTCATTTGAAAAAATCAGCACTTCACATCAGGTCGAATGTTCAAAAAAATCATCCAGATCCAGGTGTGCAGAGCTGCTGTCATCACTGTGGGCCTCTTCTGTTGGGGGACTCAATGTTCCTGGCAACTCCTCTCTGGTGACGTTGGATGAGGGACCTTTGGGGATGTAAATGCAGTGTTATTGTTTCTGCGTGTGCCATGGTGCATGGGTGTGTTGCCCTCTATGGTTGTTATTGCCCTGGCAGCTTAGGCTTGTGTGAGTGGTGATTTGGTGGGCTAGGTGATTGTCTCAAATGTGCATGCTTTGGTGATGGTTGTCCATGCAGGTCTGTGATGGGGGTCCATGCATTGGTGTTGCATGCAGGGGTGGGTTGTGATGGTGGGGTGTGTGGGAGGTGGTGGAGTTATGGGAGTGAGGGTGAGGGTGGGGGTTTGTGTTGGCATGCAGGTAGGGTGGTGAAAGTAGTAAAGATTTGCCTTACCAGAGTCCATTCCTCCTGCTACTTCTGCCAGGCCCTCAGGATGTAGTATTGCCAAGACTTGGTCCTCCCATGTTGTTAGTTGTGGGGGAGGACGTGGGGGTCCACCGCCAGTCCTCTGTACTGCTATCTGGTGTCTTGCTACCACGGAACGCACCTTCCCCCGTAGGTCATTCTACCTCTTCCTGATGTCATCGCTTGTTCTGGGGTGCTATCCCACGGCGTTGACCCTGTCCACGATCCTCCACCCTAGCTCCATCTTCCTGGCAAAGGATGTTTGCTGCACCTGTGATCCGAATAGCTGTGGCTCTACCCTGATTATTTCCTCCACCATGACCCTTAGCTCCTCCTCTGAGAACCTGGGGTGTCTTTGTGGTGCCATGGGTGTAGTGTGAGTGGTGTGTATGAGGATGTGTGCAGTGATGTGTTGGGGTGTGTGCTGTAAGGTACGTGTATGGTGTATGGGTGATGGTGTTTTGTGTCTCTGGTTCTGTGGGTGCCGTTGGTCTCTCTCTCTCTCTCAGTTGGCTATATTTTTGTGTTGTAAGGGGTTGTGGGTATTGTTGGTGTGTGTTTTATAGTGGTGTGTGGGTGTGGTATGTGTATGTATGTCAGGTGTGCATAGTTTGAATTGTCCAATGTAGTGTTGTTTTGTATGTGTGTGTGTATTTTGAGCGCTGCGGTACGTACCGCCAATGGTTTACCATGGTTGAATGTCCGCTGCAGTGATTCATGGGTCATAATGCTGTGTAAGTAGTTCTGTTGGCGTAACGGTGTGGGTTTTCGTACCGCCAGTTTGTCACTGACCTTTGGGCTGGTGGACTTGTGTGTTCGGCTGTATAGTGACGGACTGCTATGTGTGTGTCATAATATGGGTAGCGGTAAACCGCTGCGGCAGTATGTTGGCGCAGTCGGCATGGCGGTAAGCGGGAGTTCACACCAATGTCATAATGAGGGCCTAAGAGACTCCTTCAGGAAGCCCTAGCAGCACACTGATCCCATGGAGCGTCATAGTTTTTTGACGCTCCGGTGGTTCTGTGTGCCAACACATATTTACGTCACACAAAGCCATTTGCGTGGCTTTTCATGTCCTAATAAATATGGACCCCTTTCATGCATACCGCTGCGTGGAAGGGAAGTTCAGTGGGTGTTGCTTGTGGTGTTCCCACGCAATACCCATGGAACCCAAAGGAATCTCATGCATTCCAAGATTTAAAAGTCTGGGAATGTGTCAGATTCCTATTGCCCCTCAAAGGTGGCGTAAGAGTGATGCAACTATGCATCACTTTGACTTTGCCCTGGTCAAGCACGACTAGGTATCCACTGTTGGAGCTTTTTGCATTTAGGCACTGGAAAGCACCTTTGTACATTTAATCCTCAAAAATTCATATCTTTGGTTCCTTATATCAAATTTTTGTCATTTGTATGTATATTATGTGTAATTTTAAAGATACAAGTATTTCCTATTTTTTTTAAATTGGTGCTGAATTTTTGTGTGTTGTGTTCTACCTATTTACTCTTTTGTTCATATTAAGGGGCAGACTTATGAAAATGTATTACATTTCTTGTGCTCCTTTACATCCCCCAATGCCACCATGTGTGCACCGTATTTTAAATGCCGTGCACCATGGTGGAAATCAGGTGCACTACCACCGTAAGTTTTTACACTAGTCCGGCACAGTGCAGGATTTGAGCCCAAAATGTTGACACTAATTCTGCAAAGCACCCAGAGTCCCATTGAAAACAATGGGAGTTTCCCTTTTAACACCTGCTCGTAGCAGGCATTCAATATGCCGATAAAAATGATGCAAAGAAATATCTTGGATTTTTTTGGTTCATTTTTGTGGCCACCAGAGTGCCGGAACGTCCCCTTTGTATACATTATGCAGGCATAATGTAGCGCAAGGGGTTACAAAGTGGCGCAGTGCAAGCATTGCACCACTTTGTAAGTATAGTACAGCGGTTTTGGCCTTCCAATGCCACATTCGCGTAGAAAATTATGATAATGTGGCACTGGAATGGCGCAAGGCCTCTTAAATATAGGCGAAAAATGCCTTACACACCTCTATCTTAAGTTAAGCCGGTTAATGGGCCAAGATATCAAGGGTTGAGCAAGGATTAATTTACTGAGACCTTGACTGTACCTCATGTGAGATTGTGACCTATTACTGTATGCACCTACCTGCCTTATTAAGAATCCTCTTTCCAACAGATCACTGATGACATCACCCATGTATTGACTTACTTTAGGAAAGTACCATCTTTCTTGGCATGTTACCGCCATTTGTACCTGTATGTCAGTATGTTTTTGCCTGTCTCACTGGGATCGTGCTGGTCAGGACCCCAGTGCTCATAGTTTGTGGCCTAATATGTGTGTTGTCAGTAGTGCTAAACTGTGTCACTGACACACTGCTAACCAGAACCTTAGTGCTTATGCTCTCTCTGCTTCTAAATTTGTCAAAATAAGCTAGTGACTTCATTTACCAATTTCAATTGGCAAACTGGACTCCTTTATAACTCCCTAGTATATGGTACCTAGGTACCCAGGTCATTGGGGCTCCAGGAGATCCTTATGGGCTGCAGCATTTCTTTTGCCACCCATAAGGAGCTCAGACAAACCCTTTCACAGGAATGCCAATGCAGCCTGCGTGAAATAGTGCGCATACTATTTCACAGCCATTTTCACTGCACTCAAGTAACTTATAAGTCACCAATAATTCTAACCTTCATTTACTGAAGGCTAGGTGCAAAGTTACTAAGGGTGGTGCCCCCACTCAGTCCACGGCCAATTCCCCAGACTTTGTGAAAGCGGGGATGCCATAACATGCGTGCACTACATATAGGTCAATACCTATATGTAGCTTCACAATGGTAACCCTGAATATGGCCATGTAAGGTGTCTAAGATCATGAAATTGTCCCTCCATTCCAAATCTGGTATTGGTGAGCCAATTCCATGCATCCTGGGAGCTCCACCATGGACCCCCAGTACTGCCAAACCAGCTCTCTGAGGCTTGCACTGCAGCTACAGCACCCTCTCCCTTTGGAAATAGGTGTTACGGGCTGTGGAGGGGTAGCCTCCCCAGCCTCTGGAAATGCCTTGAAGGGCACAGATGGTGCCTTCTTTGCATAACTCATTCTACACTGGTTCAGGGACCCACAGTCCCTGCTCTGGCATGAAACCGGACAAAGGAAAGGGGAGTGACCACTCCCCTGTCCATCACCACCCTAGGGGTGGTGCCCAGAGCTTCTCCAGTGTGTCCCAGACTTCAGACATCTTGTTTTCCAAGGTGTGGGGACACTCTGGAGGCCTCTAAGTGGCCAGTGCTAGCAGGTGACGTCAGAGACTCCTCCTGATAGGTCCATACCTGATAAGGTAGCCAATTACCCTCTGAGGACTATTTAGGGTCTCTCCTGTGGGTTACTCTTCAGATTCTCTTCAGATTCTACTTGCAAGTTTCCAGCAGGAATCCTCTGCAACTACTACATCATCCTCTGACCTCGAAACAAACGTAGACTGCTCCAGGAACCACTGCAACAGCAACAAAGTATCCAGAAGGACTACTTTTCCTCTGCAACCTCAGCTCTTCGTGGGACATCCTTTGCATCATGCAGGAATCCAAAGCCATCTTCCTTCGGTGCATTTCTGCAGTCTTCGTCCAACCAGGAATTCTTCTTTTGCACCCTCTTCTAGGTTGATAGGGACTCCTGTCCTTCCTGGAACTTCTTCTGACTTCTGAACTTGGTGTCCTCTCATTCCAGGTCTTCAGGTCTAGGAATCTACCAGTTGCTGTCTGCAGTCTTGCTTGGTTCTTGCAATAACTCTAATCATGACTTGTAGTGTGTCCTAAGGAAACCTGCAGTACTTCACTCCTACTTTCCTGGGCTCTGGGGTGGGGTATTTTACTCACCTTTGTTGTTTTCTTACTCTCCCAGTGATTCTCTACACACTACACTTGTCTAGGGGGAATTTGTGATTCGCATTCTACTTTCTTAGTATATGGTGTGTGTTGCCCCTAGACCTATTTTCTCCCATTGCATTTTATAGCATCTCCTGTTGTTTGCACTATCCTATATCTAATTCCTTACCTTATTTTGATGTCTAGTGTATATATTGTGTATAGTACTTACCTCTAGAAGGAGTATTGCCTCTAAGATAGTTTTGGCCTTGTTTCATCCAAATTAACGACCTTTTTTGAGTATTGTTTTTACTGGTGTATACGTACTGTGTGACTATAAGTGGTATTGTAGGAGCTTTGCATGTCTCCTAGTTCAGCCTAAGCTGCTCTGCTATAGCTACCTCAATCAGCCTAAGCTGCTAGAACTCTACAACATTTCACTAATAAGGGATAACTGGACCTGGTATAAGGTGTTAATACCCAAGGTACCCACTACAAACCAGGCCAGCCTCCTACCCTTACACCCACAATCCTTCCCCATACACCCTCTCATATGTCCACTCACACACCCACACAACCACTCACATACCCTTTCTCAGACCCATAAAGTATACATGCACCCACTCACTTATTTTTACAGGCATTCACACAGTGACTCACTCACTCATACAGCCCCTCACACAACCATTCATTTACAAGTAGAGCTACTCATACATCCACATTTTCATTCATACAGCAACACAGAAACCAATTCACTCACAAAATGAGCTACTATTACCACCACTAAATCACCTGTAAAGTCACTCACACAGCCACTCACACACAAACTCAGACACTTATACATCAACTCAGATGACATATGTTAGAAATAGTACCAGTAAATAGAAGTACTAAAACAATAGTAAATTAAGTAATGCTGTAACTTAGTATATATCTTTAACTCTCATAAACATTTTTTAAACACGTATGCTGCCTGGGTGATGTCATCAGTGATGTCATCAGTGATGTTATTTGAGATGTCACTTGAGATGTCATCAGTGATGTCTTGAGCCTTGTTATGAGTGATGTCAAATCTGAGGCCAGAGGCAGTGCACTGGGGAGGCAGAAGTTTCATCTATGTGAGGTACCTATAACTGCTGAATTTCTATGGTTTTGCCTGTTTGAAATGTCAGCTTAAATGTAATGTCATTGTAAAATTGTTTTTTTTCGGAGACTTTCTATGTTTTTCTAATTCTACAGCCCAAATCACTGGATGGAATGACACCCAATTTGGCAGAAAGCTAGCTGTTGGTTCCGAAAGTGTGCCTTTTGTGATTTGGTGTAAATCTGTTCATTGGTTTTATGGATATATATATACATCCAAACCAAATGGTCTAAAGTAGAGAGGCACTCAACTGCTGGTGCACGTGGAGGGTTTTAGACCATAACCCTTATTAGTCACACAAAAAAGGCACTGCACTCCTGGGGGCTCCATGACAGCTTCATTTATTCAGACAGATTTTCAGATTTCAAATATAAGACAGTTTGCCACAGAGAGAAAGAACTGGTAAATAGGAAATTACTGAAAAACCTGTTTGAAAATATGCTGAATATAATTTATGCACGTATTCCTTTTAAAATGATGTACGAACAATATTGGATTGAACTATAAATGATTATAATCAAATTACTGCATTAAGGAATCGTGTTAACAGCAATCACATTTGAATATCTTACAGGTGAGAGACATGTGACTACTTATCCCAGAATGCCAGGTAAATAGTGTGATGGCTGGAAGGAACAGACAATACCTTACCCTTTATGAGTGATGTCAAATCCGAGGCCAGAGGCAGTGCACTGGGGGAGGCATAAGTTTTAGCTATGTGAGGTAACTATAACTGCTGAATTTCTATGGTTTTGCATGTTTGAAATGTCAGCCTAAATGTAATGTCATAGTAAAATATTTTTTTTCAGAGACTTTCTATGTTTTTTTTATTCTACAGCCCAAACTGCTGGATGGAATTACACCCAATTTGGCAGAAAGATAGCTGTTGGTTCCGAAAGTGTGCCTTTTTTGATTTGGTGTAAATCTGTTCATTGGTTTTATGGATATTAAAGAACAATATATATATATGTATACATCCAACCCAAATGGTCTAAAGTAGAGAGGCACTCAACTGCCGGTGCACGTGGAGGGTTTTAGACCATAACCCTTATTAGTCACACAAAAAAGGCACTGCACTCCTGGGGGCTCCATGACAGCTTCATTTATTCAGACAGATTTTCAGATTTCAAATATAAGACAGTTTGCCACAGAAAGAACTGGTAAATAGGAAATTACTGAAAAACCTGTTTGAAAATATGCTGAATATAATTTATGCACGTATTCCTTTTAAAATGATGTACGAACAATATTGGATTGAACTATCAATGATTATAATCAAATTACTGCATTAAGGAATCGTGTTAACAGCAATCACATTTGAATATCTTACAGGTGAGAGACATGTGGCTACTTATCTCAGAATGCAAGGTAAATAGTGTGATGGCTGGAAGGAACAGACAATACCTTACCCTTTATGAGTGATGTCAAATCCGAGGCCAGAGGCAGTGCACTGGGGGAGGCATAAGTTTTAGCTATGTGAGGTAACTATAACTGCTGAATTTCTATGGTTTTGCATGTTTGAAATGTCAGCCTAAATGTAATGTCATAGTAAAATATTTTTTTTCAGAGACTTTCTATGTTTTTTTAATTCTACAGCCCAAACTGCTGGATGGAATTACACCCAATTTGGCAGAAAGATAGCTGATAGTTCAGAAAGTGTGCCTTTTGTGATTTGGTGTAAATCTGTTCATTGGTTTTATGGATATTAAAGGATGCGGGCTGATTTGCGGATCCACGTGCCAAAGCAAGAATCTGATTGGCCTTCATTTTGCTTCTTCGGGGAAATGGTGCTGGGGCTGAAATGTGGGGGGCAATGTACGTGATGGGGATAGGGTAGAGGTTCCTTGACCCCATAGGGGTGATATAAATATGACACAGCAGGGCTCAGCATGGCCCCGGTGGAAATCCGTGAAGGATGTATATATACAAGCAAAATGGTCTACAAACAGAACACTCTATCTGTCGGTACCAGCGCGGGTTAAGACCAAAACCCATTTACTTATTCACCAAGAATTATGCTGCACTCCCTCAGGTTTCATTTTGACTGTTTCCATTTTATTCTGATGTTATTATTTGGCAGATTTTGTATACTGCATTCCCCAAAGCACCACAATGTGTTTCAACTGTCATCTTCTTTGGGTGGTTTTAGTTTGTATGCACACATTGTTCCAATTTTCCTGCCTTTTATAGGTGCAGGAGCATTCTGGGACTTATGGTATTAGTGTCTATGTGTGAGAGTCATTTTTGCACATTAAACGTATCCAACATTCCTTGTTGTCATCTTGGCTTTTCATGTCACGCAGTGCCAATTTAATACAGTTCTTATCTTATTAGTTCACATTACTGCCACATGGTGTTTATTTGTGCATTTCATTTAACATCAACCAGTGCTCCCACTTTAGCACAATGATTGACTCACCAGTTTTTCAATAATGCCCTGTTCTTTATAATGAAATGTAATGTAATCAACAAAGCCTCCAGACTCTTCCCAGAGCTGCATTGGTACTGTAAATGCATGTTAAATCTCAAAGTGGCACAACCCGCATTGGAAGTCACTTATATATATATATATATATATATATATATATGTATATATATATATATATATATATATATGTATATATATATATATATATATATATATATATATATAGTCACACAATCACTCAAATATGGAGACAAACACTCTCACAGTCACTCTCACAGCCAGACAGTCAGACAGTCACTCTCACACCCGCTGTAATATCCAGGTACACACTCTTCCACCTGCTCTCACACCCAGACAAACATCCCTCTCACCCACTCTCACACCCAGACAGGCACTCTCACACACTCTCTCACACCCAGAGATACCCTCTCATACCCAGTCTCACACCTATACAGACAGTCTCACAGCTACTCTCACAAGCAAAGACTTTCAGACCCACTCTCACACTCAGACACACACTCTCACACATACTCTCACACACAGCAAGACATTCTCACACTCACTCTCACACCAACACAGATACTCTCACACTTACTTGCATGCCCAGACACTCTCACACCGATTCTCACACACAGATATACACTCTCTTACCCAGCCACACCTTCTTACACCCACCTTCACACCCAGACAGACTCTCCCACATCCACTGTCACACAGAGACAAACTCTCACTCCCAATCTCTCATCCAGGCACACCCTCTCACACCCACTCTCACACGGGGACAAACCCTCTCACACCAATTCTCGCACCCAGAGAGACACTGTCATATCCACTCTTACACCAAGCCATACACTTTCACACCGATCTTGTTGTATCTGTAAAAGAATCCTATCGCTAAAATGTATGCTGGAATGCAAACGAAGGGGTCAGGGTAGAAGTACTCTGACCACACTGGCTTAGTGTAAATGTGGTGCAACAATAATAATGGGTGTGAAAATTTAAAATAGATGTATATTTGTAACTTTTGAGATCTGTAGATGGATCAGCAGATTTGAAGGACAGTTAAACAAACAGAAACAAAAAAATATATATACCTATAGTTAAAGGTTTGGCTCTGAAAAGAGCCCTATTGTTTATGTTGTGTAGGTGATAAATACACATGAAACAGGATGCAGTCTCTCAAGTTCTGCAGGAACACTCTGATGTCTTTGTCCGTCAGATGCACTCCATCTTTTCTTTATATACCATCCATAGCAAGTCATAAATTATTGTGGTATATAGAGCCCATGGTACAATCTCTGAGGAATCCAGAAACAGTTTTATTAACTTTAACAAATTTCCTAGATTTGTCTATTTGTGGACAGAATTCACTTGACCAGTTCCATTTCTGCCTATGGCAAATGTTAGAAAAAACTAGGGCAGTGTGTGGGTAAAGTGTCATTACTTTTCCAAAGGTATCCTTCATTAGGATTTCTAAACGTACCCCTGTAACTAAGCCCAGGTAATTGCTGCCACAGTGCACAATCATCAGGTCTGGATGCTGGCAATGCTTAATGCTTTCAACCAAAAGGAGAAATTGATGGCACTTTAGCCCTCTCTGGCCAACCCAAGTAATATCCACATTAGGTAAACACAGGTCCCTGTCAATGCCACTCTTGCACTCTCTCTGGCCCAAACACAAAACTATGGACCACAGTTCACACTCTGAACATTCTGGATGGAAGATGAAGTACTACACAGGACAAGGCTGCAGCTGAATGATAGAGATTTCTAATAAAAGGCAGTAAAAATGGAGGCTACTAGTTAGAATTTGAAAGAACACATTTTATCGGTTGTTCTAAACATGTTAGCTAGGTAGTGATTTCTGTGAAAAGTAAATAGCTGTTGGATTGGGTTTTGAGAAAGTAGAAAAGTGTTCCTTTTCGGGATATGTGTATTATTTGAAAAAATCAACCACACCTGCTACATTTGGTTTAAAAGTGAGCATGGTGCTTGAAGAAACTGTTATCTCTTTGTGACCTACTGGGCCAAGAGAATGTTGCAAAGTGCATTACCATGGTAGCAGTGCTACAGGAGCATGGGGGAAGGGAATAAAAAAGACTGTGAATTTGTAGTTGGAGTTCTAGTGTTTAAAAGTGTGTTTAGATGTGTAAACATTTTTTATTGAAAGAGGAACATATATGACATTATTTGTCAATATATAGCAAAAAATAATTTTGCACTCCCACACGGATCTGCGGTTCACTTGCAGAGTTACACGGGTACCACGCTGAGCACTGTGGATGGATCTGTGGATCAGGGAAAACCTGAATCAAACTGGGCTATCTTTTGACGAGTGTTAAAATGGTTAACTGTGAGAACCAGTCAAAATATGTATTGTATAGCGTAATTTGAATATGAAATAGAGATTCTGATTCACTTTGTGATGGAGTAACCTTGAAAGTAAAGTTGAAAATGTTGCCATTAATGGTTGCTTTGCATGAGAGTGGTGTGCCTTTCTTCTGCTTGGTTTTCCATATTTTCTGTGAGAAACAATTCTAACTGATACACAGAGACAAATATGCAGACCAACAAACACTCTTAACAGGTATGTGTAGTCAAATCGATAATTTAAAATGTGTTACGACAGGAATAATGGTATATTAGATGACTGAAAGTGAGTAGGATGTGTTTGACAAGTGAAAATGAGTATAATATGTGGTAAGAATAAGGAACAGTAGGAAAATCAGCAAAAAAAGATTGCAGTTCTCTTTTCCCACAAAAGAGTCCAACCTTGGGTAGGCTATCGGTATGCCATACAGCAAGCTACTTTGTTATTAAGAGGTGAAACATTTTCTTCTCGTTTTAATTGATATATACATGGTCTTGCAGAGCCTCATGCCCACATATCTATGAACTCTGACATGTATACTGCAACTCATATACTTATTATCAGAAGGATAGAGGCACTGACACAGCCACTTAGACACTTAGAGGGCTAGACACAAATTATGTTTACTACAATATTGGAGCCAGTTGCACATGAAGTTACATACCCATGTACTCACCATAGTTACCTAAACATCTGGTAGGAAACTTGAAGAGATAGTGATACACTAAGGGCCAGATGTATCAAGCTTTTTTGCATGCGCAAATGGTACGAATTCCAAAATTCGTCCGTTTGTGAATGCAAAAATGCCTTTCACAATGTATGAAAGGCATTCCCAGTGCAATTTTAAGGAATCGCTAAAATAGTAATTCCTTAAAATTGCAACCCCATTTAAAGAATCGCAAATTGCGATTATCTAAATAGGAAATCTCAAATAGAGAATTCCTATTTGCGATTTCCAAAGCACATGTATCAAGCATTTCCTAAATGCAAATTGCATTTATCACAAACTAAAGTTTGGTGGTAACCAGATGCAAATTTTAAAAATGCATTATAAATGCATTTTTTAAATTGACATGTAGTGCACACATGCTCTTAAGGCATGTGTGTTCTTCACATGTCTGAAAAAATATTTTTGGGGTGCAGCAGAGGGGGCCTTAGGCCCCCAGCACCCTGGGATTTTCATTTCTTAATTTGTGAATTTGTAACTTGAATTCGGAATTTGGGAAATGCAAAAACATTTGCAACAGGCCCATAGGTACGAATGGGGTCGGATTCTCTATTTGCGATTTGATAGTAACATTTGCGACTTTTAAGACATCGCTGTTACCAAATCACAAAAATCATACATACCATTTTGCATTTCTTATATAGCGATTTCTTAAAATTCGCTATTTAGGAAACGCAAATCGTTTTTTCAATACATCGGGCCCTAAGTCACATATCTAGCCAACTCCTGACACAATCTACCCACACATGTACTCCAGTAAATATGAGTCAGCTCTGTTTCTGCAGAACCTGGGTGTGCGTTTTTACTGTCAGCTCGACTTCTCATTAGAAAGGCTGTTTTTCAGTCCTTAAACTGTCATTTTACTACTGAAAGCTGAATACACAGCTAGGATGTAGGTAGGCTGTAAAGCCGGGTTCTTTGTAGTTAAAACATGAAACATGTCCTTCAATGTGTTACACATACACTTGCACTGTCCTTTGGCACTTATACATGCAATGAACCACCAAGTGACACAGCCAGCGAGACACTGAGAGAGCTACTTATATATTCATACACACAGCCAGGCAGTAGTTATGTTTTCAACAGTACTAAAGCCAGTTGCACAAGCAGTTACATACTTTCGTACTCACCATATTTACTTAGACATCTGGTAGGACACTCATGGAGGTACTGATACACTCTGTCACATATCTAGCAAATACTGACACACTCTACTCACACATGCACACAAGTACTCATGTAAATATGGCTGAGGCCAACTAGTATAGAACCTGGGTGTACACTTTAACTGTTAGCTCTGTCATTAATGACTCTTGCCTCTGAACAATGCTACTGGATTAGTTGTGACAACCCTTTTGTTTGTATGAGACTGAGTCATGAAAATGGAGAAAAGTCCTTCTTAAATGTTTAAGCTTGAACAAACTACAGTTTAGACAGGGACTCCCTATTTAACTGAGAAGGATCGTATATAGGACCACAGACATCTCTGTAAAATGATACTTACGGTACCTGTTGTGTGTGAGACAGAGATACTCAGGGAGATTAGTAAATTAGGAGCATATTTATACTTGTTTTGTGCCAAATTTGTTCCATTTTTTTTTCAGGCAAATTTGGTGCAAAACAAACTCATATTTATACTTTGGCGCTAGACCCATCTAGTGCCAAATTTATCGAGTTAAAGTAATTTTTGGGATATGGAAACCTAATTTTCATCAATGTGATGCAAAGTAGGCATTCCCATGCAAAAAATGACTGTATTGCCTTAGCGCCATATTTAATCCCCTGTGCTAAAATCATGCACAGGGGAAGAGGGGTCAAATAATGGTGCAAAACTTGTTTTGCAACATTATTTAATGCATAGATCAGGGCAGGAGATAGGGGACCTGTGGACCTATTACCATGGTGGAACACCATGGAATAAGTCCACAGGTGCCCTGTCCATGCTCCAGGGACACCTCCACCCACACCACAGGGAGAGGGGAGGACGGGGGAACCCCTTCCCAGGTAAGTATAGGTAAGTACAGGTAAGTATTTATTTTTGAAAAGTGCCATTGGGGGACCTGAAGTGGACCCCCCCCCCCCCCACATGGCACTGGGTGCAATGGCCATGCCCAGGTGACCCCGGTCCCCTGTGCTAGCCATTGGGGTGGTGGGCATGACTCATGTCTTTTCTAAGACAGGAGTCATGTGGTATGGATGGTTTTGAGTCAGAAAATGATGCTAGGCTGGTTAGAGACTTTTTTTTTTTTACTCTAACCTGCCTAATGTAATTTTTTGTGCAAAACCCCCTTCTTCCATACCACCACCCCCACCAAACTAATGTCTTTTGTTTTTTGCACTAGCCTACCCTTTGCACTGGTTTGCATCATTCCATAAGTATGGTGCCCGGCTGGTGCTCAGAAATGATGCAAGCTGGTGCTAAACATTTTGGTGCAAAACTGCATTGGTGCAGCTTTGCACCAAAAGTATAAATCAGGGCCTTGGTTAGTAAACACCATCACTAGTGTTTCCATGTTGTGAATGACTCTTGCCTCTCAGTGAGACTGCCAGATAGGGGGCAACAAACCTTTTGTTCCTAGGTGACTGAGCCACTCCTATGCCAGTTAGAAGATATTGGTCCAAACTTCCTGGCTCACTGGCAGTACCTCACCCAAACTATGTAGTAAAGGTGATTTCTGGCAGCCTAGCGCATGGACTCTAGAGGCCTGTTAGAAATTGAGTTTCTAATTGTCAGAGGTATACACCCGTGTCCAAATAGGGACCACAATCTTAGCCAGGGTAAGTCACACACAACCAAAATTATCCTGTGCCCACCCTCTGGTAGTTTGGCACTGAGAAGTCAGGCTTAACTTAGAAGGCAATGTGTTAAGTATTTATGCAATAAATCATACAGTAACACAGTGAAAACACCATGAAAATACACCACACAGGTTTAGAAAAATATATGATACGTATCTGGTTAAATTAAGGTAAAAACTATAAAGATTCAATAAGCACAAGTTGAGATATCACTTTTGCAAGATTGAAAAGAGTCCTAAATCTTAGAAATCAACCAGTTGTCTCTTGTTTGCACAATGTACCTGGTTTGCATAAAAAATAACACACATGGAGACCGCAGAGGAGGAGATGAATGGAAAAATAGGGTTTGCATTGGATTTTCTGGCTCCGCACAGATGATGTGTCATTTCTTTCCATGCTACAAGGGGCTTTACAACGATTTCCGACAAGCAGTCTTGGTTCCTGACTGCGATGCAGGAATCTTTTTGACTCCCAGGGATGATGTGGGGAAATTCTGGGCATGCTGGGTGAAGTCACAGGCGTTGTGTTGATCTGGTATGGCGATGGGTTGAATTTATGTCGTGCTGCAGGTGCTGTATGGATTCTTCACTCTGGAAGTCAGGCTGCGTTGTTCTGGTTTGGCTGTGCATTGATCTGGTAGGGCTGTGTGTCGAATTTCCGTCCACAAGTCATGTGCTACGTCGATTCTTCACTCGGGAAGTCAGGCTGTGTCATTCCAGCTCAGCTGTACATCATTTCTCGGTCGCAAAACATCTGGGCGTCGTTTCTGGCAGGCTGTGTGTTGATTTTCGTCACACAAGGAGTTTTTTGAAGAGATGAAGTCTTTTTGTCCCTGAGACTTCAGAAAACCGGAAGCAAGCTCAATCTGAGCCCTTGGAGAGCAATTCTCAGCAAGGTCAGAGGACAGCAAGGCAGCAGGGCAACAGCAGAGCAGCAGTCCTTCTCAGCAAAGCAGTCCAGATGAGTCCTTTGGGCAGCCAGGCAGTTCCTCTTGACAGGTTGCAGGTTCCGGTCCAGAAGTGTTTGAGTTGGTGGGGTCAAGGACCCATTTTATATACCCAAAAATGCCTTTGAAGTGGTGGAGACTTCAAAGAGTGGTTTTAAAGTCCACAAGGTCCCCTTTCAGTACAGGTCTGTCTGCCAGGGTCCCAGTAGGGGGTTTGGCAGTCTATTGTGCGAGTGCAGGCCACTGGCCTTTGAAATGTAAGTGTCAGGCCCTCCACTCTTCAAGCCCAGGAAGACCAATTTAGTATACAGATGAGTGCAGGTATGACTGATTATCTAGTGTTTGTGGTTGTCTGGGTGAAATACAGAAGGAAGCTCTCAACCAGCCCAGCCCAGACATTGATTGGTTGGGTGTAAGGCACAGATGGAATTTAAGTGCAGAGAAATGTTCACTTTCTAAAAGTTGGATTTCTAAAATAGTAATGTAAAATCCATCCAAAGTATCCTTCTGGCCACACTAATTATGACCTAGTTACCCCTTTCTGAGCAGGATCTATGACTCAAACAGTATATGAGGGTAGCCCTAATGCTATCCTATGAAAGGAGCAGGCCTCACAGTAGTGGAAAACAAATTTAGGAGTGTTCCACTAACAGGACATATAAAACATACATGTACATGTCCTGCCTTTTACCTACAAAGCACCATGCCCTGTGGGTTTCCTAGGACCTACTTTATGGGTGACTTATATGTAGAAAAAGGGGAGTTGAAGGCTTGGCAAGTACTTTGAAATACCAAGTCAAAGTGCCAGTGAAACTGCACACCTACGCCTTGCAGTGGCAGGCCTGAGACACAGTTAGGGGGCTACCCTAAAGTGAGAGCTGGGCGTGGTAAGCCTAATCTGCCAAAACAATGCCCATTAGAGGTGCCCCTAACCCCATTATCTGGGGATGAGATTGGCCTCTTAGTCTCTGGATCTGGAATCATAGAGACCCAATGCTCTGATTATCTGCAAAGTGGCGTAGAGTCTAGATGGTGTATCCTGGTGAAACTTGCGAGGTGTTTTTTATAAGACACATGCTATTGTTTGTGCAGGAATCCTGATGTGAGTATGTACTTAAACATCAGATTGTGTGCACAAACTTGTTTCAGCAATTACCTTAGAAATGTCTGACATGTTTGCATTCTGTTCTTGTCAACGTTAAACAAAAGGGGCATGAAGACATTACCCATGTACGTCACTGATAATGATGCTTTCTCGGAATGACACTGATTAGGAAAATGATACTACGAGGATTGTTCACTTCTTTAAAGCTTAAAAGATTAAAATGCACGCATCTGCAAGCAGTGCTAAAAGGAAATAAATAAGTGTGATCATGAAGGAAGTCTTCGATGCCATCAAAAGAGACAGAGACCAAAAAGGACTACACTTCAGCAGGCGTCACAGTGACCAGCATATTGGTAGAAGCATCCTTGGAGCAGAAGTGTACAGAAGTCTCAAACGCAGAGGAACCTATATGGGCGGCATCATCCATTGGGCCAAACCTTGTTGGAGTCATAAAGTTCACCAGTGGTGGCTCATTAGTTGCCTCGAAAAACAACCTCAGTCTCAGGAGGCACAGCCATGAATGAGCCCTGATTGAAAAAATTAAAAGTTCCTTGTCTGTAGGAGACACAGACTGTACGGTAAGACACACAGTAGGTGTACATTCGAAGTAGCACCACATGCAATAGAATACTGGCTGCACATACCATAAGACTGATTTGAATGACAACCCCCAATCATGCTCCTGCTCTCCAGCAAAGGAGTTTCAAAGTACTGCATCATGCATTCACAACACAGCTGGGCTGATCGTATCTCCATCACTCTGCTTTGCTGAGATGGGACCGCCACTGCATATAAAAAATAGCAGCAACAGAATTCTGACAATTAATGCCAACGTTATTGGGAATCAGCCGAAAGCTCTCGAAAAGAAGGATTGTACGGATAAAAGTATCACTCCAAACACAGTCTGGAAGTAGCTGACAAATCCAAAACCGACAGCTTTAAAGAAGTGAACAATCCTCGTAGTATCAGACGCGTTGAATAGTCTACCCATCAATTCTCAAAAGTGCTTGGGGAAGTTGGTATGTAGTAGGAACTGTATCTCAGATGATGGTCTTGCTATCTGGAGATTATACGTCTCCTTGGCTGATGTCAGATCTACTTTTTTTGGAACAATAGCACCTTTAGTCTGCTAAGCTTGTCAAAATTCACATTAGAAGTAGCAATGGGAGGCCACATTTCTGCTACTCCCATGAAGGGGTGAACAGAACATGGCGGCAACAAGTTATAATTTGAGAAACCAAAATTGTGTAGGTAATACCAGGATTCATGTTGCAGCAGCGTTGATCATTCATAGCCATATAACTTCCATTTGAAAGTACATGAAATAATGGGCAAATCAAATGGAAGGGAGCTCCCTTTAGATAGCATGACAGGTTGGTGACCTTAGCCTTGCAAAGCCTGTGCAAGGACACTTGCTTACTGATCATTGAATGACTAACAGTAGTTTCACATTCATTTCCAGTAAGACACCTGAAATTGAAAGGCAACTCCCACTCTTTGTGTATGGAACTGTCTCCTAGCCACTTATATCTGCCTACAGCAAGTTGTTTCAGACATTTTGTGAAACAAAAAGTGGATATTGGTAAATGTATAACTCAAGTACTAACCATACCACTAATGGTGTTTCTGCCACAATGAAAGGCAGCTTTTCTAGTTTTTCAATATCAAGCATTGTGTAAGTAGCTTCCTTCTTAGCCATTATTGGTTGTTGTCTTGACAAATTAAAAGCAGCAAAGAAATCGCTACTGGTAATGTGTTTCCATGGCACGGGGCCATTTTTCGGAACCTGCAGTGTTCAACCTATCAGCATAATAGAACGCACATGTTGTAAAAAGGACGTCATTCTGAATGATATAAATCGCAGAAGACACAATGTTATACGGAGTATACATTCTGTTGTACAGAGTGGTCATGCCATTATCGAGAACAGCTAAAGCCTTTTCCATGTTTTCCTTTTATATCTGCCTTAAAGGTGCAGCATCTTCCATTTAGGAAAGCTTCCACATTTCATTATAAATGGCACACACAAATTGTTTTGAGTGTGGCTTTCTCAGTAATCATGTAAGTCTAATTCCTCTGACAGGAGACTAAGAGGTTGCTTTGCTGCTGCTAAAATGGAAGAGGATAACCATTGCTGCAATAATTTACCCACACTATATATAGTGATGCTACCCGGGTGTTGACCCAAGACAAAGCAAGGGTCTGGCCGGCTAGTCCTGAAACCCCACTGAGGAATTAACACAACGTACTTGGCAACCATTTGTGTCCTGTGGCCACAATAACCACCCTCAGGGAATGGAAAGTGAGGAATTAAAGGTACCATTCTGATCCGAAGCATTCAATACTTCTTTGGTGACATTTTAGGATGTTTGCCAATTATCAAATTTGGCTGGTGTGGGGATAGTGGGTACATTCATTGCTTTTTATTTTTGCTAAACCTTAGCAGGATGTTTACTGGACAGTTTCCATCAAAAGTATCATATGTAAGAGAATAAAGCATGCTCTAAATAAAGCTTCCCTACCTTGTATTTGACAATCTTTTGTTCCTCATACACTCTTTAGTTCAATAGTGTTTTACCAAAACTCACAGCCTACAACAGCAAGCCTGGAAACAAATAAATCTGAATAGATTAATTTGGTGTTGGTTAGCAGTATTTTCCACATTTTGGATGGTGGCAATTTGAAATATTATGACTCGCTCTTACTAGTGTCATGCCCAGTGAAATATGAAAACCTACCTACATATCATTTGCAAACTTCCCACAGGTGGAGTTGAACAATGTTCCTGTTGTGTGTAGTTGTAAACTAATCTGTGCTTACTAGCTCGGTGCAGAAAGTAATGTCCCCAATGATGATAACATTACATTTTCTCATAATGCTCAGTGTTCATACACACAGCTTCAATTTCAAAAACAGTGTAGTAATCTAGCTCAGGAAACATAAAATCAAGGCCCTGATTTATATATTTTGACGCAAAACTGTGCTAATGCAGTTTTGCGTCAAAAAGATTAGTGCTGACTAGTGCCATTTTTTAACGCCACTGGGGCGTCAAATTTATACTTTGATGCTGGGTGGAGCTACAAACTGTTTAGAGTCATTTTTTCCCATGTTAACCATTGCGCCTTGTTGTAAGGCAAAATGATGTTAATGGTGGAAAAATGACTCTAATCCGGATTACGACATGAAAATACGTTGCAAAATGAAAGTGTACCATATTTGCCCATAATAGCACCAAAACAGGCGCAAACAGTGCAAAGGAGCCCCAAAATGGATCCCAGAAGCCAGAAGAGACCCCAGGGAGACCACATTCAACCAGAAACCAGCCAGAAGGACACAGTCAAGACCCAGGGGAGGGCGAATAAAAAGAGGAAGTGTTGTTTCAGCACGGGGGGCATGAAATACTGCTGACAGAGGTCACGGAGCATCAAAATCAGCTCTTCGTTACCTCTAAATTGCCAATTGGAAGGAGAGAGGCAATATGGCAGCAGAGTGTGGATTGGATCAACAGTGTGGTAGAGGTTACGAGAACTGTGACTGAGTGCAAGAAACACTGGCATGACTGCAAGAGAAGCACCAAGGAAAAAATGGCACGGAACAGGTAGGCAGCACCTCAAACAGGAGATGGTAGTCCAGCACCGCAAGAGGACATGGATGAGATGGAGGAGATGGTTGCAGCGGTCATCCTGGAAGAAATACTCACAGGGATACAAGGACAGAACAGCATAGAATACCAGGAAACACCACAAATGCAGGGTAAGTTGCATGGGAGAAATATATGCATAAATGTCAAGTGCAAGAAGGGGGAGGCACATAGGACTCACACACTGTATGTCAAAGGAGCGCAGAGGGATACAATGCACATTAAGCAAGTTGCACCATGCCAATGTAAGATTACCCATGTACCTATGCCTTGGGAGTGCCACGCACCATTGAAACATACACAACCTGGACATATCAAGAACACCAGGCCTGAATACCCACATGTACAAATGCAGCACCTAGGATGAATGGCATGTATAATCATTGTGCCACTGGTTGTGACATCACAATACCCCTTGCATGTAGACACATCAACATCACTAACACGACCAAGACCTAAGAGACCAGGTAGTCAGTCAACACAATTCCTGGGGTAACTACATAGTGGTGTCCCTTGCTGTAACATTTTGCAAAAACTTTGCCTCATTGGCCATGCACATGTTTGCTGCATCTCAAAGCACACCAGTCATTGCAACTGTCCCAACAGTACCCAGGCATGTGCTGGTAGCACCACCACACTTAGACAACACAATCACATGAGGCAGCCATCCCTACATCACGCAGTCAGGGTGTCCCCTGGGTGCATGGAACAATTAACTCAACAGGTGCTGGTGGAATAGTAGGCTGGACTGGTATCATAGGTAACATGCCACTACCCAGACCAACTAAACTGAAGTTGAGTTCACCCACACATATTGATGCAGAACTGAAATGTGCCACTACAGAAAAGATGTACCACAGATAGCAAACAATAGGTCACAACAGTCACAGGCTGAGCCAACAACTATTTGGACACAACCATGTCAGACACATGGGAATGGGGAAATAAACACACACATACAACACATGGGGTATGGCTGTCACATAATGGAGGTTCATTCTACAAGAACGGGAGGGGGATGGTGCATGGGCAAGCCCGGTGTTGATAAGACTTCCAGTGGAGTGTACCCATTGCACTTGACAGTATGAGTCACACGTTGGGATGGCGCTTGGTAATATGTCTGCACATGGTAGCTCTGTGGGGCACTTACTAGACATTATAGATGGATCAAATAGAATCAGTGCCAGTTGTGACCTGTAATGGGTGTAACAGGACACGCTGCACCCAGCCCTGCAAATCAGGCAGTGGAAAGGGCAAAGGGCCAAGGTATGGGACACCCTGCACTACCCATGCCAAGTGCATGAGCTGTGCAGGGGCAGGGCCACACCAGACCACTTCACAAACAACCATGTCATAAGGGTCACACCGCCATGCAAAGGCTGGAGGAAATTTGGTACTATACCTGGAGGATAGTGTTGAATGGATCACTGATCTGGTGTCACAGGACAGATGCATTAGCAGCTGGTAACCTGCCATGTCCAGGCCATTGGCCCATGGGGCATTACACATTGAAAACAGTTGCCACTACCACCTGTGCTGTAGGGGGTGAACAATTACACAGTGTCAGTCATGTGCCCCTTGGACTGGTGCACATGAAATACTAACCTACCTCAAGCCCTGAAGTTCAACTCCTCTGAATTGGCAATGCCCATTGACACATTTCCCATCAGGCACTGTCACATACAGAATGGTGTACACAGTAGCATACCCATATTGCCCATCGCTGGGTTCAACCCTGTGCTTTTGTCACATGAGCTGAACTGTCACCATGCTGCACTCATGTATCATAGTGCAAGGAGGGCTGCATTGAGTGGGAGGAAACAACCTACACCGACAAGCATTGTAATAGTACTCTGCCAGGGACATGAGTGCTATGCATGGTACCACACAAACACAAATGACAACATAAGGAGATATCAATGGCAACAAGATCACAGTGTGGCAAAAATGCCATCCCTGGGGTGGAGCAAGGTCTCAGCACAGCATGGGTGTATGTGAAACATGTGAAAATTGCCATGTGTGGTGCTGTGGCATGAGCACAGCAACACACATTGCAAGCCTCACCATGCATACGGAGGGCAGAACAAGATAAAAGGCCGTCAAGACTCGGTAAGGATAGACCACACACTTAGAAGATATAACGCAGCCAAAAGTGGCAACTGGGCTTCCATTCATGTGACATGCAGGTTGGGCATATGGCTGTAGACTGCAGCTATGATGCACTGGAATAATCCACTGGAACTAATGGGTGCATCCTAGGCCCCTAGCGCCACTGGCGGGTCACTTTCAGTGACGCTCCTGTGGCGCTAAGCACTGTGCTGTAGTGACAAAGTATCGTTAAGCCACTCATTTTTGGCATGACTGTGCATTTACAGTGGTGCAATGGGTGATGCTGTGGACGTGCCACAGCAACACGCATTAAATTTCAATACTGCCTTAGATAAATGGAACATTTAACACTTGAGGTAGGGCCAAACCTAATACGCAAGAACCAGGGGTGGCATTAGCAGGGTGCAACGAGGAATACATTTATACCTCCTTCATTTCTGCTTTTCAAATGTGTGCTGCATTCTGCAGCATGCATAGGAAGAGCAAAATGCCAGAAATGATCGTTTATGAGGGTGAAGGTGTTCCTTCATGCACATAAACAATCATATGTGAATGACGATTTGATTCTTCTGAGTGTGCTGCATTCTACAGCTAACACAGAACTGCCAAGGCAACATTGGTGATTGTTATGTGCATGAAGGGACACTTTCACGCACATAAATAGTCACACCCCTCAATGCATACGTCCTTGCACGATGGTGCAAGGATGCCTGCTATGACTCTGGCAGCTGAACCTTGCACCAGCATGGGGGACAACACAGCTGTGCCCTGTATTCACTTACATATTGTGCATTCTTGTGTCACCAAAGTGAAGCAGTGCAGCGCTGATTATTGTTGCACAGCACAGTGGGGCACCACATTTACATCAACATGGGCCTATTTAGACAATGATCCACAAATATCAAGTCAGTGACGTGACTTGTCAACTGCCACACCACATACTGATTTTACACCATCTTATTGAAGAGGGTGATGGCTCTCCTGTGGATCTGCCTGTCCTGGAGTACCCTGATGACCTGGATGACCAGCTGGCAACTATTAGCCAAGAGACCCTCCAAGAAGTCTTTATGAACATGCAGACACCACCCTCAGTCGCAAGCAGGAGTATTGAATTAGCAGACATCCCACATACTCCACTGAGCACCCCAAGAATACGACCTGCCAGCACTGACACAGCAGAGGACCCAGGCACCAGCTTTGAGAGGATAGTGGTAGGAGTCCAGCGTGAGCTGGCCAGGGAGGTGTGGGTGGGGATGAAACTATGGCAGCCAGCCTTGAGGGAATGCGGATGTGCATGGTCACGACAACAGAACAGACTGCAGCCAACTGACGCACACACTCCCCAATGTGTGGAGTCCAGGAGTGTCTGAGGGACATAGCTGCTGCCATGAGGGAGAGGGCACAACAACTGTCCTCCCAAACTGGCAGCAGTGTTCCTGAGGACAAGAAGGACTCTATGCACCGGGAATTGGTCTCCCTTGGGGCAGACATGGCTGCCTACCACAGGGATGTTGCAGCTATACTTAAAAACCAGCAGCTTCTCCCTGCTGCCGTGATGCCACGTGTAGTGCCACAGATGGCAGCTGCCGGAAATTGGGACTCCACATCTGCAACCACTGAGGTGTGTGTGGCCCCCTCTACCTCCCCACTACCACCATCAAAGGTAGAGGAGGCCCCACACACATTGGAGGATGAAGATGCGGAATAGATCATCTTCACCCGTAGGAGTTCCCGGTAGCACCAGCCCATGCCACGTGGGCAGTGTTTTCCTTTGTCCTGTGCTTGAAATAATGCCAGTGTTGGCACTCTGACCAAAACTGAAACCAGAAGAACAGTCACCCAAGCCCTCGTAAGCAGCAAACTGGACTATGGCAATGCCTTCTACGCAGGAACCACAGCCAAACTCCAGAAGAGGCTGCAACACATCCAGAACGCCTCTGCATGCCTCATCCTGGACACCCACCGCCACTGCCACATCACAGACCACCTGAAAAACCAGCACTGGCTCCCAGTCGACAAGAGAATGACCTTCAGACTGCTCACCCACGCTCACAAAGCACTGCACAACACCAGACCAGAATACCTAAAAAACAACTTTCCTTCTACACCCCGACCCTGCATCTCCACTCTGCTGACCTTGCCCTCGCAACCATCCCACGCATCCGCAAAACTACTACCTGCGGTAGATCATTTTCACACCTCGCTGCCAAAACGTGGAACACTCTTCCTACCCACCTGCACCAGACCAAAGACCTCCTTACCTTCAGGAAACTTCTGAAGACCTGGCTGTTCAAGCAGTAGCAGCACTTCCCCCCACCTTCTCCCCTCCCCTCCTCAGTGCCTTGAGACCCTCACGGGTGAGTAGTGGGCTTTACAAATCCCTGATTGATTAATTGATTGATTGAGAGATATGCGCTCCTCCTCAACACACTGTTGACCTTTCTGCTATGGACTGCTATTGTATCTAACTTTCCATTTGACAATTTATGTTATCCTGCACTGAAAGACACTTTACCCAAAAATGCCCCATGACATGTCCCTCAACCCTGGAGTTGTGTCCCAATTGGATGGATTCCACAAATGGGATCACAGACCAGGACATTGTATGTACTTAGCACTGTCACACTTGTAAATAAACACCACCTACACAACCAGCATGTTTATGTGTGTTATGACACTTCTACTATGGCTAGTGTTTGTGATGTGTGTAACATGTCTCAAGTCACTTAAGGGCATATTTATACTCTGCTTGCGCCAGATTTGCGTCACTTTTTTTACGCAAATTTGGCGCAAAACTAACACCATATTTATACTTTGACGCCCGAGCCTGCGAATGCCAAAATTTCGTTGTGTGTCATTTTCTGGATAAATGAAACAGCCTTGCAATAATGACATGCAAGGTAGGTGTTCTGATCCAAAAAATGACTTAAACACCTGTGTGCCATATTTATCCCACTGCGCAAAAATCCCAGACGGCTGGGAGGCGGAGGCGAAAAATGGCGCACAGCCTTATTTGAGTCAAAAATTAATGCCTGGGTCAGGGCAGGTGTTAAAATGGGGCAAATACACCAGTACTTAAGGAAAACACAAAGAAGCAACAGCAGAACTCCAAAAGGAAGACATGGAGGTGCTTTTCATCCAGCATGCACGAAGACGCAGAGCACAGGACCAACAGCAGCAGCTCCCACCACACCAGCAGGGACCCCAAGGGAAATGCAGAAGGCAGTAGAGGGTATTCCAGACCAGGACAACCTTTCTGGGCCTCAGGGAACATGACATCATCCAGAGGTACAGACTCAACTGGCAAGCCATTCAGCAGCTGCTGCGCCACATTGAGACACAGTTGGCACCCAGCTTGCAGACACCCCACATCATTCCACCAGAGACCAAGCTGCTAGCTGTCTTCCACATGTTGGCAAGTGGCTCTTTTCAAACCACTGGTGCCCTGGTTGTCGGGATCTCACAGCCCTCATTCTCAGCCTTCCTACCCAAGGTACTGGATGCCATCATCTCCCTCACACCCCACCACATCAGTTTCCCTAACACACAGCAGAAGCAACTCGAGACCAAACAAGGCTTCTACCAAATCAACGGCTTCCCAAACGTGCTTGGTGCCATTGACTGCACACATGTATGCATTGTGCCACCTGCTGCAACTGAGCATCTATACCGCAACAGGAAGCACACACACTCCATCAATGTGCAGGCCATTGTGGATCACCGGGGTTTGATCACCAACACTGTGGCAAAGTATCCTGGGAGTGTTCATGATTCATTCATCTTCTGCCACTGCACCATCAATCAACACTTCCAGGATGGACGATATGGAAATGGCCTACTTGTTGGTAAGTACCGAAACCCAGTTATATACACACTGCACAGCAACCCTGTAGGGCACACAACACATACACCACTACATTGACACGTGGCCAGGAAGGCACTGAGATTGGGACACTGCTAGTCATGTTTGATATCCTGACCCAATGGGATACACACCTATGGACAAATGACAGATGCAGATAACAACAGATGCCACTGCAGAGACACAAGGGAACAATTTAAAACCACACAGTGACAATGACATGGCCTTAACTGGCAGTACAACTTGGAAGATGAATCTTCCAACATCACATCAATAACATTCAATCATACACCCTTCCAAACAATATGTACTGTGTAAGGGGTATGCAATGTGTTTAGCTGCAGGTCAAACACCATGAAACACATAGCATGATGATGATGACTCCAGTGAATGGGACAAGGAATCATTGAGGCTGTACCAACATCTCACATCACCCCTGGGCTGACATTGCCCACTACCGATAAGCAAGTGGTCTGTGCTAAGAACACATATTGATGTGACAATATTGCAAAGTGCACATTGCTACACATACGGATTGAGACTCATACACAAAAGATTACAGGTATATGGACCTTCTGACACTTAAAACTTCACCCCCACAACCAAGTTAGCCAGATTACCTGGACCAGGTTCAGTAGTGTAGGTACACGTTTGAACATGAGCCAACTCGGTGAGGACAGAAAAATAGGTTTGCATAGAACTTGTCACACATGGGATACTTGTGCATTGTCAATTGTCAACACTTCAGTGCTGCCAACTTATGGAGATGTGTTGTACATTGTCACCTAGCCAAATAAAAGTGCCTCACTGATGTTCAACAAATTCTATTGCATATGTTAAATTGGATAGGATATCCAGGCCATATAGATTCAACCGTGTTACCACCACTGTGGAATTGATTCTGTGTATGGAAGTATCATGTTACCCCCAGTTAACACACATGGACACCTCTTTCATAATACATAAGGCATGGGAGTACACAATGTACTGCAAGTCTACAAAAATACCGCTGACATCCGGTCAATCAGGCAAACACCAGTTCAGATAATGAAACATCCCAATGCTGATGGTACATCCTAGAAGCCTAGGATTCCACACAATAACACAAACATAGATGAGTCACAGACAGCACAAGATGACAACTGCCATGCAAAGTGATAATCATGGTGCAAGCTCCATCAAAACATTTCTCTCATTTTCTCTTTCAGCTGATCAGGGGTATTGGATCCAGCCATGGATCATGACCCCATTTGCAAACCCAAACACTGCAGCAGAGCGTACCTATAATGAGGCACATCGGAGGACAAGCACCATAGTAGAGAGGACCTTTGGCATTCAGGTGCCTCAACATCACTGGAGACAGCCTCTTATATTCCCCGGAAATGGTCTGCAAGATCATTCTGACCTGTGCCATCCTGCACAACATTTGTGTAAGGAGGAACATTCCCCTTTATGAACCAGACCCACAAATGCCTGAAGAGGAGGAAGAAGAGGATGCTGTCCATCACCATGAGGGGGACCAACCAAACACTGCTGCAGGATTGCGTCGGAGACACCACATTGTACAAAACTTCTTTTAACTTAAGTCACCATTACCATTTTCTTACCATATCTCATTAAACACCTAATCTAATCACAAAATCATGGTCTGAGTAATTATTTATGCATCACGTTATCCCTAGGACTCACAATCTGAGTTTAGCCTCATGGAGCAGTGTAGTAATACAGATTAGGATACTGAAAAAGCCATATCACATTTGTTGGGTATGAATGTACACCCAACTTCACATACAGTGTAAATGACATATATGGTGTTCATTTCACATTTGAAGGGCAATGTCAGAGTAGCACAACTATGGGACACATCCATGTTGGCAACATGGTTCATTGCAGCATATGGTACACAACTAAGACACCATCAATCACAAGTAAAAAACATACTTCATACACAAGCCAGTGGCCCTGCAATCGCATTAGTAACAGGAATGTATGACCAGGCACTTGACAGCAGTAAGTGTGACATCAGCTATCTCTGCAAGTCCATCTAAGCTGCAAATGGATAGCCCAGGTGCCCCAAGTATGACAAGCATTGCTCACAAGACATGCCATGTGCATGCCATCCCAGGTTATAGGTTCTGTCACAGGCATTTATTCAGTCTCTCCCCACCCTTCTATAGGTGGCCCTGTAACAGGACTATATATACCCTGATAATTCATCATCTACACACATCCAGACTCACATTCTGACTCCAGTGTGCTTCCCTCTATAGTATGGCATGCCATAGTCCTAGTTCATATGACTGCATGGATTGCAGGTCCCAAAATGCACTGCCTGGTAGTCTGTAGGACCTGTAATCACATGTCCATTGCTTCCCTTGTGAAAGGTATTATTGGCCCTTTGAACTTGATTCTCACCTACAGGACTTGTGAGAGACTGAGGGGGTCATTCCGACCCTGGCGGTCCATGACCGCCAGGGCCGGGGACCGCGGAAGCACCGCCAACAGGCTGGCGGTGCTTCCAGGGCCATTCTGAATGCGGCGGTAAAGCCGCGGTCAGAAAAGGGCAACCGGCGGTTTCCCGCCGGTTTACCCCTGGCCCAAGGAATCTGCCATGGCGCCGCTGCTTGCAGCACCGCCATGGGGATTCCGACCCCCTTCCCGCCATCCTGGTCCTGGCGGTAAATACCGCCAGGAACAGGATGGCGGGAACGGGTGTTGTGGGGCCCCTGGGGAGTGCAGGGGCCCCCTCACAGGGCCCCATAATGATTTTCAGTGTCTGCAAAGCAGACACTGAAAATCGCGACGGGTGCCACTGCACCCGTCGCACACCAGCAACTCCACCGGCTCCATTCGGAGCCGGCTTCGTCGTTGCTGGGGCTTTCCCGCTGGGCCGGCGGGCGGCCTTTTGGCGGTCGCCCGCCAGCCCAGCGGGAAAGCCAGAATGGCAGCCGCGGTCTTTTGACCGCCGTGCGGTCATTCGGCGGTAACTGCATGGCGGGCGGCTACCGCCGCCTGCCGCGGTTGGAATGACCGCCTGAATCTGCACACACCTGTGAGCACTTCCATGCAGACCACCCATTTGACTGTGCACTGCCATTGCTGCCGGCTGGAACTGCTTAGAAGCTGCCTCTTTATGAATATCCTTGTTGATCATTGCCGTATAATCCACTTGTATAATCCACTTGTATAATCACTCAGCCCTTGGGTTATTGTGTAATGTTGCAGCCAACAGCACAAATCCAGTTTTAATTATCCACAGTGTTTAAGAAGACCGCCGAGGTTGTAATGACCACTATAGTTGCTTTCCATGCCCCAACTTTCTTCCTGGGGTATTGTGTCTGGTAGGTCTATGATGAATCCACAAATATATTTGATAGTTTAATCATTTTACATATGGTATCAAGGTCTGGGACATGTATTCAAATAGCCTAATCCCGGCACCATCCCTTGCCTGTGTTTCATGTATGCATGAGTGACAAACAGTGACAGTGTACTATGGCTGTATGCATGGATTGGGAATGGTGCCTCCAGCTCAAAAAACAACATTTGCTAATGTTCATTAATGGACAAAACATTTCTGTGCCCGACGGTCCACACACAGAATCACATTGGCTGCAAACCAATGATGGTGATTGCGTGGTGACTAGCTGTGAGATTAATCAGCACAGAGGCACTGATGTTCCCTGTTGCAGTGGGAATTTTAGAGGCCACCCTGTGTACAAATGTTGGGATGAAAGCTGCCAGGTTTTACTTACTGATCCATTACATTTGTGAGCACACCAAGGTTACCCTGTTGTCAGACTCATAAAACTTCTGTAGTACCATAGCTCAAATATCCCCATGTGTGTTGTCATTTCCCCTTTGGCTTTTGGTCAATTCTGCATTGAAGGATACTCTGATCCACAGATTAATGAGTAGACCTGCACTCAACAGTGACAACATGGAGGACAATAATGACACCGGGTACACGTGGCCACACACTTGAACAGGACACCTTTGTGCAATTAACCACTGAAAATATGTGAACACATGCAGCTTGGTCTGCTGGTCCTCCACTGCCACACGAGTAACATAGGTCACATATAGGACTCAAACAGTGGAGTGACAATACATTTTTGGATTGTTTTGCAACTCTGTGCCACAAACACTTTACCTACAAAGCAGTTTTCAAATGACTGACTCATGGCTCGTATACAAACAAGTTACCAGGATGTAGTATCTAACATTCCTGTATATGTGATGGCTTACTCATTGCCATTCTCAACCGTCCTCTATCTATCCTGTGCATAGTTTGTCATGTGAGATGTATTGTCCCAAACGTCAGTGCAGTTCACACAGCATTAGATGCTACGTGTACGACAAACACATATCCTGACTTATTTCTACACTGAAAAGTTTGTGAAGGTTATCCACATTAACAACACATGCATACAAGCACATTAATGAAAGCACGTCTTGTGACATTCAAACAGAAGCCCAACGAAAAATGAAATAGCCAATTCACAGACATTGACACACAGGCAATGAGTTAATATATTAAGTTGCGTAGCCTTGCTATCATCTATTGACGCACAACCTGCTCAAACTGGGTAATACTAATTTGTATTAAAAATGTTTGGGTATCTATTGCATCAGTAAAGAGTGCTCATCCGGTACAACAACTGGAGTACCATGGTCCGCAGTAGTGTGATCTGCCACATGTGCCCAAACACTGGAATACACAATGCAGGTGCAAACAGCCTATCTCTGTACAGTTACAGCTGTCATTTACTGTAAAAATGTAAGAAATGACACAAACACAGTAAAAGACATAAATGTTGATGCAAACGCTTAAAAAAAGACGCATATGCATCAAAAATTGCCACATATACGTACAAAAATGACGCTCACAGCCATTATACATCCATTGGCCCCAAGCAGTAATCCCTACACTGTACCCCATGAAATTGGTTATTATTTTGAACTATGGATGCAGGGTAATTTATATTCATTTGGGTAAAAAAAAATTGACGCACAGACTGTAAGCGTCATAAAATTTTGACGCATTATAATAAAAACGCACTGCATTTGAGGCAGGAAGTGATGTAATAGGATATCCTGTTTACAGAAATGGTACAGTGGGTGTACTTTCAATTTCATTTTGCAGTCTGTGATTTTTCTAGACTGTGTGGCCATGCTTAGAGTTTTGTCTGTCCCAATTGTGCTTTTGTCTCCTGTGTGCCATTCTATTTCTCATCTGTTTTATTTGTAATTGTCTCAATTGTTAATTTTAAGTGTTTATTTGTCATATTTGGTATCTAATTTTGTCTTTGAACTGTTGGGAGTCTGTTGTGGGTATTGTTAGTTTGGGGATAGTTGGGCTGTTTGAGGGTTACTTTTCTTTAATTTTCCTCCCACCTTTCCCTTTATTTTCCTCTGTACTCTTTATTTTTCCTATTATTTCTGTCATGTTGGGTAGGCCACGTCTGGAGAGAATGGGTAAAGAGAAGCTGGGGGCATTAATTTGGCTGGTGTGCCAGTTCCTCCCCTTGATGATTGAAGCAGGTGGCATGGTGATACAGGTGTATCACACAGAGGTGAGGAGGCTCAGGTGGTCCAAGGTGTTGTACCATCTGTGTCGCATCGTCAACACACCGTGCAACGACCACCAACTGAAGCATCGCTGGGCTGACCTTGTTGCCAAAGAGCAAGACCTGCTGGACCACCTGGGTATTGAGATTGGTGGCCCTGTTGGTGAGTACAATTCAATGTGCACATTTAAATGCTCTGTAGGGACAGTAACAGGTTTGTTGATATACTGTAGGCAATGTTTTTGGGCATGTGGAATGAAAGTTAAACATACAGTGGCCCTGAGTTACACAATAATTGCTACACATTACCATCATTTGTTGACGTAACAGGTGCACTAACTTACAAAACACAACTTGATCTTGTAAATTAGTGCTGTCTTCACATCAATAGATTATTGTAATGCGGATTAAACATATGTTTTATCCATGGTCTGTGAGTGTACCAGGAAAGAGATGTTTTTCACAAGCTAAAGCAAAGAATTAGGCCCTCATTACAACCCTGAAAAAAAAATGGAAATAACGATCATGGCGGAAACCGCCAACACAGTTAGCCAGTTTAACACACCGACCGCTACGGTGGTACAAACAAACACCGCAACGGTAACCGCCAACAGACAGGCGGGAGACAATGTACTGCCCACTGTATTACAAGGCACCAATCTGCCAGCTTTTCGGGGGTGGTACCAATGCCATCAAAAGCACAGCAGAAACAGTCTTTGGAACGGAAACCACTCACCTCTCGACACCCAACGAGGAACCAGGACGCCATGGAGCCCGAACTTCAGGTGTTACCAATGTTGGTTTACCTCCTCTTCTACCAGGAACATCAAAGATGGTGGCGATGACCACGGAGAGTACTGCACCTAGCACACAGGGGAGGGGGGAGGAAAAAGAGAGTGACACACACACCCAACATGCAACACCCTCACCCCCACCCTCACCCACAACACCATACACACAAATACATGCAACAACCTTACATATACACTCCCGTAACCCTCTGGAAGAATGCAAGGACCAAATGAAATGATTGTAACGAGTGTAATCAGTGAAAATCCACATAGGGCAACATGTCTGTAAGAGATCAATATATACAAATATGTACAGCAACTACACAAGTACGGAAAGTGTTCCATTCAATGTCCGTGGACCAGTGGTCCCAAACTGCATGGGCGAAGCCCACACATGACACCTGCCTGAAAACGGAGAGAACACTGCTGGGGCATCAGTTCGAAAGGGGGAAGGGGAGAGGGGGCACCTCAGCCGGATGATGGGACGACGCCACAGCTCCATGAGGGGGCTCCATGCCCAATGCTTGCTCCTGGGGAGTGCAATGCCACGGTCTCTCAAGTCTCTCAAGTGGGTGGTTTGCCCACTGCTTGGTCCTGGGGAGTGCAAAGCCACAGTTTCTCAAGTGGGTGACATGTTCCACTGGTGTGTGGCAGGTCCCATTCCCTCACCTGGGTGTCAGAGCCATGAGATTTTCTGGGAACAGGTAGCATGATACTCCATGGGAGCAGAGACACACTCCACCCTGCGGCGACTTTGCCTGCCAACTGCTGGTACTGCCAGTGATGGTTGTGGTGCCTCATGTAGTGTGTACAGAGTTTAGGACGTCTCCTGCAGCCTCGGATGACTGCACACTGGGGATGATGTTGATCTCGGCTGTGGTGGCACTGTCTGAGCACGTCACAGGGCAGGTGGGGGTGGGTGCAGCGGTGTCTGCGGCGGTGTCAGCGGCGGACATGCTGCTGGTGCTGCATGTGTCAGCACCTGTGGAGGGAGACAGCAGGATGTCTCCTGCAGCTTCGGATGGCTGCCTGCTGGGGATTATGCTGGGGACTGTAGCAGAGGCAGTAGACGTGCAGGTGGTGGAGCAGGTGGCGGTGCAGGTGGTGGTGCAGGTAGGGGTGGTTGTGGAGGAGGCCACCGCCGTACAGGTTGCTGTTCTGTCTTGCAGAAGGGTTGACACCAGTCCCTCACCCAGAGGCTCCGTTCCCTGAGGTTACTTCCCTTTAGCCTTGAGTCCCTTTCCCACCTTGGAAGTTGCCGCTAGGACCTTGGAACTGTCCCCTTTTGTCTTGGAGGAAGCCTAGCTGGGTGGTTGGTGTGGCTTTTCCCTACGGCATGTGGGCCCCTTCTTCACCTTGGCAGGTGGCAGAATAGGGTGATCCTTGGCCTCACTAGGTGGCACACTGGCAGCCCTGATGAGTGCCGCCCACGAGTTGACTGTACTTGTAGGGACCACAGTGCTCGATGATTTCGTGGCGGAGGTGCTGGGCTGGGATCTGGACATCCTGGACCTAGGGGAAGGATGGAGGGAGGTGTAGGGAAGAGGTCAATGTTAGCCAGCAAAGGTTTTTTAGACACACTGGGATGGGAAGATGGAAGGGGTTCGGGAGTGGAGGAAGAGGTAGTGGTTGTAGGAGGTGTACGTCTCCTGAATTTGGGTGAAGGTGCATGGGCTGGAAGCTATTGTGAGGTAGATGGCTGTTGAGTGGGTGTGTGCCTGTGTTTGTGTAGTTTGGGAGGAGGGCTCACAGGCACACTGGGAGAGGACACAGGGGACGTGTGCAAGGTAGTGGGGGTGGTGATTGCACGTAACCGGTGTGAGGTGATGGGCGTGCTGGTGATGGAGGTAGTGGGTGAGGATGTAGTGCATGCAGGTGTGAGTGGAGATGAGACTGGGAGGGAGGCGGAGGACGTGGAGGAGGGGGACACAGTGGAGGTAGTGGATGTTAGTGTGTCTGCATGGGTATGGTGCTTGTGTAAGTGCCTGTGGGATGTGTGGTGCTTATGTTTGCCATGTCCACTCTTGTGTGTTGATGAGTGTGCATGCTGGTCTGATGATGTGCTTGGGATAGGCTGAGGTAGAGGGGATTGGGTCTGGGTAGTGAAAGTTGGAGGGGGAGGCTGGACACAGGGGCTGCCATCAGTGCTGAGGCCAGAGCCTGAAATCCTCTCTGTTGGGCTGCCACGCCAGAATGAATGCCCACCAGGTATGCATTTGTTTGCTGCAAATGCCTCTCGACACCCTGGATGGCATTCAAAATGGTTGATTGCCCAACAGTGAGGGATCTCAGGAGGTCAATAGCCTCCTCACTGAGGGCAGCAGGGCTGACGGACAGGGCCTGAGGTGCCTGGGGCAAAGGAGATGCCCACCCTCCTGGGTGAGCGGGCACGGGATCCACGCTGCTGGGAGGGCAGTTCTGGTAGGGGGGTGGCGGCTGTACCTGTTAATGCGGTGGACACAGAGGTGCCCGCCACCGCAAGGGAGCTCCCATCAGAGGAGGAGTCGCTTTCGCTGGTGTCTACTCTTGTCCCCGTCGTGGAGCTCCCCTCGCCCTCCGTCCCACTGATGCCTTCAGACTCTATAAATTCACCCTCCTGGGCCATGTGGGTTGCATCTCCCTCCTGCTCCGGTGCCAATGCTCCTCCACCAGATGATGCTAATGCACACAAGGACAGGGTGACAAAACAAAAAGGGGAGGAAAGACAGAAGAGACACATGGTCAATGCCTGCAACAACACCACCGTTGGCGTATACAAAACACAGGGAGCAGCCCTATGCACTAGGCCATGCACTAACAGTTCAGGGGCAAATTACATGCCCATGGGGGACTGTGCCTAGACCCGTTTGCTGCACACCTGGACCCCACAGGAGCCTGACTAGGTGAAGATGGCCACTACCACTTTTGGGGTTGGAGTGCTACAGAGGCTGCCTAACTATGGACCTACCCTGGCACGCTTGCCATGGCCTAGGGGAACCCACAGCTAACTTCCCCCACCCAAACACCTCATTAAGCGCGCAGTCAGCTGAATGAGACTGTACTCACCCCCTTGTGACTGCTGTGATGCCCTCAAGCGCCCATCCAACTCAATATATGCCACCGCCAGGATCCAGTACATCAGGGTGGGTCATGGTGCGACAGGCACCCCTTCCACGTTGGGAGGCCATCCCCAGCTGGGCCTCCGCCGTCTTCTTGGTCCAGCGGCGCAGGTCCTCCCATCTTTTGCGGCAGTGGGTGCTCCGTCTATGGTAGACCCCCAGGGTCTGCACATCCTTGACGATGGCACACCAAATACCCTTCTTCTGGTGGGCGGTGGCCTAGTGGAAAAGTGAAGTAAGGATGGATTTTACCCCTGTCCAGTTATTCTTAATCATTGGTCACAACGTCCCACCCTGGCCCAAAAACACATACCATGACCACCCTCACATGCTGGCCTCTGCCCCCCCTTGTATCTTCCATCTACGCCACTCCATACATTCATGTCCCATCCATCATGCTCACAGAGTACTCACCTGTTTGTCTGGAGGACCGTAGAGTAGCGTGAACTGGGGGAGGACCCCAGCCACCAGGTTGTCCAACTCCTCCGTGGTGAAGGCAGGGGATCTTTCCGCAGACACTATAGCCATTGTCGCTTCCAGACTCAGGTCACAGCAGCACTTGCCGTGTAGGTTCTCTCCTGTTGAAGGTGAGGTATCAAGTGAGTTAACAGATAGAAAATGGCGGTTACGTCCGCGGCGGTGCGTACCGTCACTGCTGGCGTACATCGTCATTGGCTCCTGGAACTCATAGGGTCCAATGATAACCAATGCTGAATTACAACGCGGTCTTCGTCCACCTACCACGACGCTGCACAATGCCAGCGCAGTTACCTAATTTCTCCTTGTCCCTCCTTACAGGTCAGGCAGCCGCCATTTCAGGGGGCCACATGGCAGGCCAAGTAACTGGGTCACATCACTTTTGTACAGGAATACGGACAGACAGCGCCACACACCGATTACATTACAATTGTTCTAAACACCCTTGTGAAATCTATGTGGTGTATGACCCTCTGCTCACCCTTCTCCTCCATAGGGTACGTCCGCTGGGACAGCTGATGAGATGGCGTCATCCTCCGATGTACAGACCCCTGGTGGACCTGTCGACAATGGAAGACAGACACATCATTATCACCTACAGACTTGATTGTGCCACAATCCATGAACTGTGTGCCTAGTTGGAGCCAGACCTGATGTCAGCTATCTGCCATCCCACGGGAATCCCTCCTCTAGTGCAGGTCCTGGCAGTAAAACCATTTCCTGGCCAGTGGGTCCTATCAAACAACAGTGGCCATGGCATCAGGGATGTCACAGCCAATGTTCTCTAACGTGTTGTCCAGAGTGTTGACTGCCGTGCTGAAACACATGCGCAGCTACATCGTTTCCCCCAGGTGGAGGATTTCCCCCCAGTGAAAGGTGACTTCTATGCCCTGGGACATATCCCCAACAGCATTGGTGCCATTGATGGTACACATGTGGCATTTGTCTCACCCTGCAGGAATGAACAGGTGTACAGAAACTGCAAAAGCTACCATTCCATGAATGTGCAGATGGTGTGTTTGGCACACCAGTACATCTCCCATGTGAATGCCAAGTATCCTGGCTCAGTGCATGATGCTTACATTTTTTAGGAAGAGCAGCATCCCTTATGTGATGGGCCAACTCCAGAGGCACCATGTGTGGCTAATAGGTGAACCCAAGGTCCCCACACAGTTTCAATAGGTGTATTGGTGTGGGAGAATCCCTAAGGGTTGGTGTGTGTCTAACAGATACCCCTCGATTTTTGCAGGTGACCCTAGTTAACCCAACCTGTCATGGCTACTGACTTCAGTGAGGAATCCCAGGGCAAGGGCAGAGGAACGCTACAATGAGGCACATGGGCAAGCTAGAAAGATAATAGAGCACACTTTCGGCCTCCTGAAGGCCAGGTTCCGGTGCCTCCATCTGACAGGTGGCTCCTTATACTACTCATCGAAGAAGGTGTGCCAGATCATCGTGGCACGCTGTATGTTGCACAACCTGGCTTTGTGATGCCAGGTGCCTTTTCTGCAAGAGGATGGGCCTGATGTTTGTCTTGTGGCAGCTGTGGAGCCTGTGGACAGTGAGGAAGAGAAGGCAGAAGAAGAAGACATAGACAACCGAAACAACATCATCATGCAATAATTCCAGTGAGACACAGGTAAGAGACTGGCACTGCTCCTCTCATATCAGACTACAGTAGGACATTGCATTATTCTGCCCTTTTACCTCTGTGTATGGACCCTGAAAGTTCACTTTGGCTTTCCATTTCACAGATCTGGGTACCACTTTCTGCCTTCTGCTTTGTTTACTGCTGCCCAACAACTGTCGAACATTGGTATGTGAAAATGAACATTGACATTGTTATTTTTCAGAGAGGTTGCAATAACACATTTGTGAAAGTACAAACTGACTCCAGATTGATTTGTGATTCATGTGTGTTTATTTCTGTGCTAATAAGTGGAGGGGGCTGTGCAATGGGCTGGGGTTATGGTGGAGGAATGTCCATGGTGGAGTCCAGTCTATTGGTATCACAGGTGCATTGTCCAAGGGGGCATAGGAAGTGGAGTAATGGCAGTTCAAGGTTGTCAGGGTGACGTAGTGGGACAGAAGGGTGACAATCAGGAGTCTTATTTCCTGGAGGGGTCTTGGCAATGTTCTCTGTCTTGTGCCTGAATTGCAGGGACAGTTTGTGCGGTGGTTCTCCTTCTGCAGGGGGTGAGGTACTGGTGGCCTGTTGGTCCTGTGGCAGGACCTCCGGTCCACTAGCGCCGGCGGAGGTGGAGGGCTGTTTCTCCGTTCAGGCTAGTTTCATGGGGCCCGTTGGTGTGCCACTGTGTCCCTGATGGTGTTGGCCATGTCTGCCAGCACCTCTGCAATGGTGACCAGGGTGGCATTAATGGACTTCAAGGCCTCCCTGATCCCCAGGTACTCTTCCTCCTGCAGTCGCTGGGTCTCCTGAAAATTGGCCAATACTGTGCCCATGGTCTGCTGGGAATGGTGGTGTGCTCCCATGATGTTGGAGAGTGCTTCGTGGAGAGTGGGTTCCCTGGGCCTGTCCTCCCCCTGTCGCACAGCAGTCCGCCCAGCTACCCTGTTGTCCTGTGCCTCTGTCCCGTCAACCGTGTGCCCACTGACACTGACCCCAGGTCCCTGATTGTCTTGGGTTAGTGGGGTTGCCTGGGTCCCTGTGGTGGTGGACACACTGCTGATTGACGTGTTCTGGGGACAGTGGCATGGGCCCGCTGGGTGGGTGCTGTGGTGGTGTTTCCTGAAGGGGAAGGTTCAGTGGTGGTTTGTGATAGTGGCAGGGGAACCGGCTGTCCAGAGGTCCCTGATGGTCCGGGGTTGTCAGCTTGATCCAGGCGTGCAGAGCTGCTGTCATCACTGTGGGCCTCTTCTGTGGGGGGACTGGATACGTCTGGAACCTCCTGTCCGTTAGGTAGGGGTCCTGTTGGGGTGTAAATGCATAGTTATTGTGTCTGTGTGTGCCATCTTGTGCAATGGGTGAGTTATACTCTACTCCTGTGCTTGCATTATTGTCTTTGACCTTATGTGATGGGGATTTGCGGCCTGGGTGAGTCTCTACTGGAAATGCTTTGGTGATGGGTGTCCATGCATTGGTGTTACATGCAGGGCTTGGCTTTGGGATGTGTGGGTTGTGATAGTGGGGTATCTGTGAGGTATTGGATTGAGGGGGGTGAGGGTAGGGGTAGGAGTTTGTGATGGCATGCAGGTAGTGTGGGGGATAAAGTAGTAAATATTTGACTTACCAGAGTCCAGTCCTCTTGCTACTCCTGCGAGGCCCTCAGGATGCATGATCGCCAAGACTTGCTCCTCCCATGTTGTTAGTTGTGGGGGAGGAGGTGGCGGTCTACCGCCAGTCTTCTGTACGGCTACCTGGTGTCTTGATACCACTGAACGCACCTTCCCCCTTAGGTCGTTCCACCTCTTCCTGATGTCATCCCTTGTTCTTGGATGCTGTCCCACTGCGTTGGCGCTGTCGACAATTCTCCACCATAGCTCCATCTTCCTTGCAATGGACGTCTACTGCACCTGTGATCCGAATAGCTGTGGCTCTACCCGGATAATTTTCTCCACCATGACCCTGAGCTCCTCCTCAGAAAACCTGGGGTGTCTTTGAGGTGCCATAATGTGGTGTGGGTGATGTGTGAGGTGATGTTTGTTGTGCTGTGTGATGTGTTGTGTTGTTGTATGTTCTTTGAGGTGCATGGATGTTGTATATGTGATGGTGTTGTGTGCCTGTGAATGTTGGTGTTCTGTTTGCTATTCTCTCTCTCTCTCTCTGCTTCTTCCAAAAACATTTGTTGTAAGCGGTTGTGAGTAATGTGGATGTATGTTTTATAGTGTTGTGAGTGTGTGGGTATGGTGTGTCTATGTGTATCAGGTGTATGTATTTCGAATTGCCAATGTGGTTGTGTTTTGTAAGTGTGTGTGTATTTTGAGAGTGGCGGTGTGTACCGCCAATGGATTACTACGGTTGAATGACCGCTGCGTTGATTCGTGGGTTGTGACAGTGTGGGGGTATTCCTGTTGGCGTGACGGTGGAGGTTTTGCTATCGCCAGTTTATCACTGACCTTTGGTGTGGCGGACTTGTGTGGGTGTCTGTATTGTGGCGGATTATGAGATGTGTGTCGTAATACCTGTAGCGGGTTTCCGCCTGTGGCCACGGTATCTTGACCACCATCAGCATGGCGGTAAGCAGGATTTACTGCCAAGGTTGTAATGAGGCCCTTAATGTTTTCCCCAAATATTTTGAATACATGTCTGAACTGTATTCTGGCCCATATGTACAAATTTCTTCCTAACCTCCGATAATATTTTAGGCCTATAATTTGACTTGGTTGTGCCGCAATTTAATTAGGAATGAATGACAAAGTAATGTACACGGGTTTATATCTAAATGTTTGGTGCTACTTTCCATAGTTGTACTGTAAAACATGAAGCAAATGATACAAATTGAGGGATACCAACTATACCTGGCCCTCTGTTCATTGTATCTGTGTGTTTTAAATTGGTCTTGGGCACAATAGCTGGAACAGAGCTGATGCATTTCCCATCTGTGTTACTTTATAGCCATGCACTTCTCATACGTTATTGGGTCATCATGGGATACCTGATGTTGGGGAATGCATGGTCACAATGTATTAGTAGCATGATGTTGTGCAAGGGATCCCTAAGCAATTCCATCATACATATGAAGTTCTCTGATACTTTGCTAGTTTACATTTGGTACACCCCTCCTGATCTAGTGCAGCATATGTACAATAGCTAACTTCCCAGTATGGAGGCTATCACAGACATTGGTGTATGTTAAGATCAGAAGACCAGCATTCCTGTGACTGCTGCCATTCCGACTGTAAATACAAATTGAAACCTACATCATCATGATTGACACAGTAGGACATTTGCTAAAACATGTTTCAATAATGGGACAGTGTCAGTTTGCTGTATACCCGCTGATCTCCCAACTTGGCAAAAGTAAGATGATGAATATGGCTAACTGTGAATTCCAAAACCCAATATGGGTACACAGGGCAATGAGTGACACATTTCAGATGCAATGACTACACCTGTGCCCATGCATTCTGACATGGATGACCACAATATACACTGTCAGCATATATTTCTTTGTTGTATTAAATTTTGATAAATGGACAATCCATGTTTAGCGTCATCACGTAACGCACAGGACCCCTGCCATTATGGTGTCATAGGGGGCATATGTGGCTCAGGGTACACGGTAAATGTAGCATATGTAACCTACACACAACACAGGCCCACATGTAAGGGACTATAGAAAGCATAATAAATCATGAGCTTCACTCAACCCATATGAGCATCACACAGTAACTGATTGTCTCTTGATGCACAAACCACAATACCTGAGTGACTGGTATTGCAGTGCTCCAGGAATGTGGCTTTGCATGTCTCTCATTACAACAAATGATGAAATGGAGTGCACTCCATAAATGAGTCTGCAACCAATTGAGGGATCATGTTTGACACCACATGATAGTTAGGGCCACTGCATGTGTGCAGATGTGTGTGTATCACTCACTGGAGTGACAGGGTCTATACATGTTTGCAGTGCTATATATGTTGGAGTATCATCATGCCTGAGGGGCTGGACTTTCAGATATAATGTCACACACAGCAATTTTATTTGAAAGTGTTGTACAGTGCAGAGACATTGAGCACATTTCACCCTTACATGCTTTACAGGTGGACCTGCCCCTTACACAATTGGCGACGTGGCTCGATTTGCGGACCCAGACATATCCAGTAAGTGTTGATATGTTAGTTCTGTGTTATGTTTGCAGCTGTTGTGTGATTGACTCTTGTGTGTTGGACACATAGCAAGGTATGATGTGCTGGCACATGATCTGATATGTAACTTGACTGGAGTTTGACTTTTTTATCCATATTTGAGTTGGACAGTCAGTAGCGTAGAGTCATATTTTGGGATTTTAGTGCAGCCCTGTAGGCATGGCCATGTGAATAGGGTGACTTTTGTTAAATTTCTTGTAAAGAAAAATTTGTAGAGGGCCATTTTCATGATATAGGGCCTGATTCTAACTTTGGAGGACGGTGTTAAACCGTCCCAAAAGTGGCGGATATACCACCTACCGTATTACGAGTTCCATAGGATATAATGGACTCGTAATACGGTAGGTGGTATATCCGCCACTTTTGGGACGGTTTAACACCGTCCTCCAAAGTTAGAATCAGGCCCATAGTCAGCAAGTCGGACCCTGAATCTCACAGAATAGGGATGCCAAAGTCTTACCCACAGGCGTGAGCCTCCCTGTTCACTAATGAACATGTTTGACTGTGTGTTTGACTTCCTAGCAGCATGTAGCTCCACATGTTGTGCTACGTGTATGTGGCACTTGAGGACAATGTCATAGGTGTGCATGCAGTTCATGCCCAGATGTGTGCTTGCATCTATCTGCTTGTTGTAGGACAGGTATTGGTGGTATCAAATGATGTTGACAATTGTCTGTAATTACAAACATACATGTGGATGAGATTGTCCAAGGTGTGTGTCTATCCTAGTTGGATACCCTCCTTACCTGTAGTGGACTGACTGAACCCATGCACAGCTGTCCAAAGCTTCCTGGTTAACCTTGATGTTTGAAAGTATGTGTTGGTTGTCCACCCCCACCCCGAGGTTTAGGGTTATGAAATATGTATACCTAAGTGTGAGAATCCAAGTGTAGTACACAGACATGGTATTTAGCAATTCATTTGTTCCAACCTAGGATACCCCCTCATGATTAGCAACTGCATACCATCCTGGCAATTCCATTTTCACATCACAGATCTTGTGGCCCTGGATTGTCATCCAGATGATACTCATTAGTTGGACTGTCACATGTGGAGGACTTGCAGCATTTGTTATGTGACTAATGGCAGGACAATGATACTTAGATCATTTAAGTTAGTACACATCTTTTAGAGCATTGCTGTGCTGTTAGATAGGACATGTGTAGGCTGCGTTGGCATGTACTTCCTCAGGGAGAATCTGTGATCTGTATCGTGATATGGCCTGTTTCAGCTACATTAGATGTATTGTCTGATTCTCATCAGTAGCTGTATCACACAATGATGTACCTAATGATTGGCTTTATATTTTTTAACAGCAGCCAATATGGATGCCAACCAGATTTGTGAATTTCAGCGGAGGGTGATGCGTTGCCGCCACATTCTGGATGTAGAGTCTGGGTTCCGCCACATGGCACGATGTTATCTCCATGAAAGAGCCTTAGGGGTGTGGAGGGCATTTGCCCAAGGGTGCCTTTCTGTGTCCACCACAGCTGCCACCACCAGCACCACCACTAAGACCCAGGTGGCACCAAGGATGACAGCCACCAGTGCAGGTCCATCAACTTCCTCAGCTCCTGGACCACTGACAGCAGCCCCTGCACCTCCCCCTCCAAGCATGGCACCACCAACTGGACAACCCTCGACAACTGGCACTCAGACCACCCCTACTGCAGTCATTGACAATCGTGAATTTCGTGCAATGCAATGTGACATGCAACGGATGTTGTGCAGGCCGGACAGGCTGCAGCAGGAGGTGTTGCAGATAAATAAGAGAGTGCGTGTGATTAAGAAGACCCTGCGGAGGGCAAACTACTGACTTTAATACCCTCACCCATAATTCCCTCCCCTCCCTCCTCTTTCCTGGTTCTTTTAATTAGTGGGTTTATGGGGCTTAGTGTTAGGTTAGAATAGGCTGTTAGTTTAGTCAGTATTAGTGGGTTGGGGTGGAGGTTATGATATTTTTACATGTGTGTTTTTTTGTGGGTGGGGGATGATGTTGGGGTTTTTGTGTATTAAAAAAAAAAAAATATATATATATATATATATATATATATATATATATATATATATGTTTAGTATAAGATAGTATGTGTTTTGGTTAGTATATGTTGTCCTCTGTTCCCACCGCAGCTGCCTTGCCTCCGTATGGTAGCCCTGGATCACACGGCCATCCATCTCTAGCATCAATGGAAGGTAGTGGGCTACTAGCCAAATAAAGCCTCCCAGCTCCTCCTCCCCCATTCTGGTCTGCCTCCCCTGCCAGACATTGCACTGGGGTACAGGTTAAAAGAATGTAAAAAGTAGTATTGAGGAACAGAAATAATAAAAGGAAACTTAACACCCAAAAAATCACTAACCCAACTAACCTACCTATAGAACAAACCCCGACAGACACCCCACAGCACAAGTACAAGGTAAAATACACTAGACACACAAATTCACAGAAACTGGGACAAATGACAATCCAAAACAACAGTAAACACAACAGGAGGGACAGCACACGATACGCTAAATAGCAAAAAGACACCACCAACTCCAAAACACAACCACACAGTCAAGGGAGACACAGACTGTAAAGAGAAAGGGAAAGTACTCCCACTGTACCATGCCGGTAAACAGGATATCCTATTACATCAATTCCTGTGCCCTTGCAACATGTTTTCTGTTATGCATTTTTTTTCACACATTTGACATTTGCGTGAGTATTTCTGACGCATTACTTACGTGCATCTACAGTATTTACATTGACGCATTAACCTCATGCGTCAATTTAACAGTAAATCAGCATTGCAATGGGTGCGAAGGTGGAAAACATGCTAATGGCCCATGGGTCCTATTTGCAACCTGCATACTGCACCCCTGGTGGTATTTGTTGTTTGCACTTCTCAGGTTTTAGGGGACAGCTACATGTGAGTCTGCACCTTCATGCTATGTACCTTATGGTGACAAACCTTCAGCAAGAAACATTGCACACTCCTTCCACGTTACATACAGCATGGGAGGATGGCCAATTTAGAATGTGGCTTCAAGTAATGTAGAAATTATCATCTGCCAAGATGTACATACAGTGCAGGCCATGACAATGGTACTGTTGGCTATTACATTGTTCACTTGATGCTCCTGAATGCAGCTAATATTTGTGTCAGCCATGAGGTGTCCAAGGGTGTGTATCCCATTGTCACAGGTCTTTAACATAACTGGCAGTGTCTCTCCTACCTTCCAAAACATTAATGTGCATTTCTACTCTCGACACATGCACAGTGCAGGCTATGGGATGTAGCTCAGCTACATAGCAAATGTGTCCGTTGGCACAGTGCATGTGAGGTCAGTGAGGTCCTGTTGTCTCCTACTGGGTCCCATTATGACATCCATGATCTGCACTGTCTGACTGTGTCTCTTCCCCATGTTAGGCCATTTATTGTATCTGGTAAAGACATGATGGTGTTATGAGTCAGTGAGAAGTGCATGTGAGGTTGCACCACAGTGACTGTGGTTCCACTTCTGACACATCTGGCACATAGTATGTGATGGGGATTGATCTTGAATTCCTATGTGTGTGAGCCAATGCATAAGTCAGATGTCTGTGCACACTAGAGGTAAGTTAGGTATGTGTTGATGAGATGCAGTTGATATAGGCGAAAGTTGTGTAGTGTTTGATGTTTGTTCTGGCAGTGATTTGCACGGCACGACTTGAGACATCTGTGCATACTTGAAATTTACATAACATGGGAATGGTTATGTCTTTGACCTGTCTGTGATATTGTTTGTTTGGTGTAATGTGTGTGATGTGTACATAGTGGGCAACCTGAGGGCACCTGTGGTGGTCTGTGTAGTCCTGTTGTTTTCAAAGAGTAAATTTCTGCACCTATTCTTCTTGCAGTGTGCTTGTCAAGTTGTGGGTGTGTCATGTGCATGTGGGTGTATGTATTGGTGTGCACTTATTGTGCTGTATTGCAGCATGGTACAATAGTGTTATCACCTGCACATGTGTGTAACCCTGGCCATATGTTACTGTAGTGGTGTATGTCTTGTGTGTCCGACCGGGTTGGGGTGTTGTATGTACATCACTAGATTAGTTGACTTACCCACAAATAGGCCATTTCCAAATTGTCCATCCTGGAATTGTTCATTGATCATACTGTGCCGGAATATGTAGGCGTCATGGACACTCCCAGGATACGTGGCCAAAACGTTTAGGAATAATCTGCGGTGATCCACTATGCCCTGCACATTAATAGAATGCGTGTGCTTGTGATTCCGGTATAAGTGCTCTGTTGCTGCAGGTGGTAGGAGCCAGACATGGGTGCAGTCAATTGCACCAAGCACATGCGCGAAGCCATGGATTTGATAGAATCCCTGTTTGTTCTCCTGCTGCTTTTGCTTGGTGTTGGGGAATCTGATGTGGCGGGGTGTCAGGGACATGATGGCGTCTAACACATTTGGCAGGAATGCAGAGAATGACGGCTGTGAGACACCAGCAACCAGTGCACCCGTTGTTTGGAATTCAACACTTGCCGGCATGTGCAGGACAGTGAGCAGCTTTGTTATAGGTGGTATGTTGTGTGGGGACTGCAGGCTGGCTACAATTTGTGGTTCAATGTGGTGCAGCAGGTATAGTATGGCTTGCTAGTTGAGTCTATAATTCCAAATAATGTCCAGGTCCCTGAGGGTTGTCCTGGAACTGAAGCCCCTCTCCTGCCTTCTGCATTGCCTTTGTGGGCCGCGTTGTAGTGCTGGTGATTGCTGCTGTTGTTGCTGTCCTCTGCAGCGTCTAGCAAGCTGTATCAGAATCACCTCCATCTCCTGTGGGTTGTAATGTTGCTTCTGTGTGTTTTCCTTCAGTAGTGATGTGTTTGCCTCATTTTAACACCTGCCCTGAACCAAGTGTAAAATTTTGATGCAAATCGGTGTTAACGTAAATTTTTGGGTCCGCATCCCACCCGGGTGTTTTATTTGCCCGGGTGGTTAAATTTGGCGCAATGTTGTTTGAGTCATTTTTTTGGATAGGAATGCCTAGCTTGCATCTAATTGACGCAAGAAGGTTTCACCCATCCAAAACATTACGTTAACACAAATATTTTGATTCTAGACAGGTCTAGCATCAAAATATTAATATGGCGTTGGGTTTGCGCTGACTTAGTGTACAAAAAATTGAGGCTAATTCAGCGTAAACAGAGTATATATATGCCCCCAAAAGTCACCCTGTTTAATAACATCAGTCAATGATATTTTAAACAAATATGGAATTTAAATGACCTCAGTAGGACAGTATGTATCGAAGGGAACTTTATCCAAAACTATCCAATTTGGGGCAGAAATTGCTGAAATGTTCAAAACGGACAAGTCTCTTTTAACTTTATGGGAGGAAAGGTAAGGAGTTAAATCCTCATCCACTGGTTCAACAGCAGTGTGTTTACGAAGGTAATATCCAATTTTCAAAAGAAAGAAAACAATGACAAATCCAATTCATAATAGAAAGGCAAACAATATCAATAATATCGGCGGATAATACCACGGATAAATTAAATCGTTATTTTTGAGCCATATGTACAGCTTGCATCTTTGAAACAGTATCTGTCTCAGAATTAGATAAATTTAAAGAAAAATCATCAGTATCGATGAAATAACCAGAAGCAGTCTGTGCAAATACTGGAGCTCATGTAGCGTTGGTGGACAGACCCACTTCTTGCAGTGGTTGATAGTAGACTATTCTGTACTTCTATGTTGAATTGGAGTAGTATCATTCCATATCTTGAACAGTTCTTGTTGAAGGAGTTGTAACAGGAATCAGCAGAAGCTCATTCTCCCGCCTCTCCATGCTTGAGGAGGCAATTGTAGCATTGTTGCTTGTATATGTAGGTGCAGAAATGTTGTTTAGTGCTTGTAGAGGTATATCCTGTTGGGTACTGAGAGGGGAATGGGTACTACCCAAGGGACCTCTGAGTCTACTGTGGAGAATCGGCCACATGGTGCAATTTGATGTTGGTAATGGAGACAAATCTGTTCCCTTTCGAACTAGGCAGCAATGGTATGATGACAATTCTGGCACCCTGTATTCCCATGACTAGAACCAGTGCTCTGTAATACGGCCCAAATTCTTTCTTCATAGCAATCTTTTCATGAAACAGATCCCACAATGTGGGAATCCAATATATAGATGTTGCTTGTGAATCCCTTATTCTCAAGGTGGCAGCTCAGGCAGATGAATTGTCATCTTGAAATTGTTATAGTTCCTGTGAAACAGCGACACATTAATTTACATCAAACGAAACAGTGTGTATGCCACCACCATGCCTGGACCATCACACCCTGGGACATACATAGGTATCTCACATAGGGTCTCGTATGGAGTACGCCCTCCCAAGGACTGACTTGGCAGATTATTCAGTGCTATACAGACCCCATATAGGTGATAAAGCCAGCTGCGGTCCAAACCTAAAACCCTTGCTGTTTAAGAATGCTTTAGATATTGGTTACTCCTCTCCACAACACTGTTACTCTCCGAATGATACAGTGAGGAGCAATGGAGTTCAACACCCAAACATTCCCATTGTGTCCCTGAATGCCCTAGAGGCAAAGACAAGGCCCTGGTCGAAGTGGAATGATGCAATTACATATGTGCCAATAAAGACCAGCAAATCTTTAATAACAGTTCAAGCGTAAGCTGACCATTGTGGCCATACCCACAGGAATCTAGAAAAGAGTCTCCAACAACTAAGATGTATTTGTATGCACCATCAGGTTATAAGGGACCCCAATGGTCCATGTACATGCATTGTAGTGCCTTTTGGAAACTAAGAGGGATGTCTGCAGTGGGTGTTTGATATTTGAACTCTTTATTTGCTGGAATATGTCACAACAAATGACATACTGCTGTGTCTGTTTGAATAGGCTTGGCCACCAAAACATTTTCTGTAGAGAGAAATAATGGCCCCCCACTCCTGCATGAGCAGAAGTGACTTCCTCATGTGCTGCTTTGATTAGATCTGATCTGTGGTCTTGGTTGGGAATCACATGATCTTCAATCTCTGCAATGATTGCAAAAGCAACATTTTGTGCACTGATATGATAGGAATATTTTTGGGGGATGGGTTTTGGCAAATGCTGGTCATCAGCCAAGGCTTTCACGACAGCTAGTATCTCATTGCCTAACTTCCTGTGAGAGTGAGTTATTGCAGCAACAGAAGCCGTAACAACGGCAGATTTGGTAGATTCATCAGTAAAGTGTTTTTACAATGTGTACTCTTTCATGTTGATGGCACAATGTATGTACTACATGAACCTCCAGTAGTCTGTTCTTAAGATCAACCACCCTCCCCACATAGTTCAGTGTTTGATGGTGTACCCTATGGAGTCCCTTAACCCATTCACACACCAGTGATTAAGATAATCATTGCAGGACTGGACACAGTAATACAAATCACACACTATTAGTGTGAGCTGTTCAGGATCCGTATGTTCCAGTGGCAGTATAAGAGCATTGAGCTCTACCAGTTGGTGCTGTGCAGTCCCCGAGGGTCTGCATGTAAGTATTCTGATGGTGAAAAACACCATCCCTCATCACACCTCTCACTGCTGCTCAAGCAGCTGAGTATTGATGTTTGGTGCTGACAGCTGGCTGTGCTGAATCATCAGTGTAAATGACAGTTTGGAATTGATCAAGTGTAAAGCTGTTATTCGGTGTGGGCTACTCCTGTTTACATTGGAGAAATTATTGTGTTTGTAATTTTGGGTCAAAAATGTATTAAACATCAGTAGCAGTTAGGGAGGTTGCCCATCACATCAAGCATGGATGCAGTGCTTTAGTGTTGGGAATGCTAGCTTTGGTGACCACCTTTGAGGCCGGCAATGGGGTAACAACATTATTACATTTCCCTTGGCAAGTGGCCTCTCCTTAATGACAGTCATCTGTACAGCAGTCACAGTTTCTTCAGTGGGTGCAAAATGCTGCTCTGCATTTGAGTACAAATGAGATTTTTATACTATGGGTACCGTGTCACCCTCATTGAGAGTGACATAGATGAACTCAAAGACACCAGCAATTATTCAGATGGCAGGTTTGTTTTGTTGTCACAGGGGTGTGTGTGTTTTGCCTCTAGCATATCTCGCTGCAAACTTCTAAGGATGCACATGTGTTCAACTGTCCAATGTCTACTTGAAACATCTGGATGTATTAAGTCATAGAGTGGGTTTATGCATTGAGCATAATATGGAACGTATGTTCTGCTAAAGTTAAAGAAACAAGTAGTGACTGTAGTTTCTTAATTGTATTTGCTCCTTGTAGTTGAGCACATTTCTGCAGAAAGTGTAGGTCTAGGCTCTTGTCTTCATCTGATAGCTTGTATCCCAAAAACAGGACAATGAGAATGGCTATCCTTGTTTTATTAAAAATACATTTGTAGCCCTGGGCTGCGAATCCTAAGACGATCCAATTGCCCCTGGCAAGATGGATGTTAAGGTCATCATAGATGTCATCCACAACGCCTCTGGATCAATATCATGCAATATTGATGTCACACTGGCTGAAAACAATATCGGCTGTTCTGACAGCCCTGTGGGAAATGACAAAAGTATGTTTGTGAGCCAAATGAGAATGCATAGGTCCCAACTTTCAGTTTAGGCAGAGAAAAACATTGGAAATATTATAGGTTGTTTGGTATTTCTTGCATGCTATATTGTTGATAAGTTCTGTGCTATGAGCATTTTTATTGCATATGTACTATATATTCTATATGAATAGTCTGGTTTTGCAACGAGAAATAACAGGTTATTCATTGCATTACTCCCTGGTACGTGAGTTGGGTGAGAATTTCACTCACTGGGCCTTTAGCCTCGTGTTTAACAGAATAGTGAGGTTGAGGCTGTATCTGGACCTAATAGGTATTACATGGTAGGGGAAGTCTTTATCCCACCCTACATGGTTGCGATATAACACGGGTGTCTGCGCTAAAGCCCAGTGAATAGCTTAGTTTTTTTTTACCGCGTCTGGAAAAAGAAAGGAGGCAAAATTACATCTTCTCCATGAGGGAGCTTGTAGACAAATTCAGGTGGCCAGTCTTTTTCTACCAACAGGATATCACAATTAAGTTCTTCTCAGAAAATTGCTTCTATAGTGCACTTTATGTTTGGATATTTATTTCATAAACACTGTCAGGTGGGGAGGCATGACTGTCCACAGTCTCAACTACAAGAAAGTTGTTAGTTGCTGTTGCATAGAGATGATCTATCAGATTGTGGCAACATATGGTGATATCGGTCGCACTGTCTAGCAAGGTCTCTGCCCACATCTTGTTGTTCAGTAATGTTCTCAATGTTGCTGGCATGTTTAATGGATATTGCTGTGGTCTTTTTTTTATTTTTTTATTGTGGCTTTGCCCTCCTTCTTGTCTGTGGATCACTGTGAGTCCTTTTTTGTCTTCATGCAGAACCTGGGTGTGCATGTTTTAGCTAGACTTCCCATCAGAAAGGCTGCTTGTCAATCCTTAAACTGTTGTTTTACTACTGAAAGTTAACTATTAGACTGTAGCTAGGCCCTAGAGCAAGATGCTTTGTACTTAAAGGATGTAACATGACCTTCTAAGTTTCAGTGAACTTGACATGTGCTTTCAGATTCCTACCTCACATATACATGCAGTGTACAGTCCATACTGCAACTCATATACCTATTGACAAATGTATAGACCCATTGACATATGCAGTCAGACCCTGAGAGAGCCACTTTTACATTCATGCACAAAATCAGACAGCAGTTATGTTTCCAGCAATACTATAGCTGGTTGCACAATCTGTAAAATATCCTGCATTAACCATATTTACCTAAACATCTGGTAGAGTACTAAAAGAGGTACAGGTACACTCTATCAGATATGGAGTGAAGTACTGACCCAATCAATTCACCCATCCAGACAAGTAGTCATTTAAATACATGCCAGGTCTATCTTTCCACAGTTTGAGTGTGCACTTTTAGTGCTGGCTTCAGTGGCATTACAATCAATTTCCCAAGCCTTAATGTCTAATTTTAGTACAACTGAGTCACTTGTCTCCTAGACAATCAGGGACACACATATAATTGGCACTAGACAGATAGATACACTTTATAATTTCTGTTATGTAATTAAAACTACTTTTTGTAGAGCTAAATGTATTTTTATCTGATGTTCTTGGACTTGGATCTTTTTGCAGGGTTATTCCAAAACTTTTTGCCTCCTTCCTCCAACTTTTTTTGACCTCTTGCTGTTCACTCTAAAACTCTGGGCACTTTATCACAGTCGACCAGTGCTAAAGTGTAGGTGCTCTCCCTTCTAAAGTTGGTATGATTGGCTTAAACTTAATTGGCACATTTAATTTACCTCTAAGTCCCTTGTGCAGTGGGATTCCTAGGCCCAGGGCCTGGAACTTAAATGCAATCAGTGGGCCTGCAGCACTGCTTGCGCCACCCACAGAAGTAGCCTTTCAAGCCTGTCTCAGGCCTGCTAGCACAAGGCCTGCATACGCAGTTTACTGTCACAGGGACAGGCATCTAAAGCCAGGCCTGGAACTCCCCTTGTACTACATGTAAGTCACCCCGAAGGTAGGCCCTAGCTAAGACCTATGGGCAGGGTGCTCTGTATGTAGAAGACAGGACATGTGTCTGTTTGTGTGGCCTCTCCTGTTAGTGACAAACAGCTTATTTGGTTCTCACTGCTGTGAGTGCTTCCTTACTCATAGGATTGCATTGGAAATGCCATGCCTTATGTCTAGGAGGAATTGTATGATCTATGAGGGGTAACATGAATGTTTGGTATGATTGTAATGGTAGTAAGAAATGCTGCATACTGGTGTATGTTGGTTTTTTATTACCATTATAGAAATTCCACTTCTAGAAAGTGAACATTTCTCTGTGCTTATGGCTCTGGTGTGTTGTAGTTTGACTCCAATCCACGTATGGGGTAGAGTGACAGCTGGGATTTGTGCATACTTTTCAAGCAGCCTGCACACAGGGAGGGTGGAGGTGTCACACAGTTGCATCTTCATATTGAATGGTCTTCCTGGGCTGAGAGATGGGGAGGCAGGGCACCCCTGCATTTGTAATGGCTGTGCCCTGGCCTCACACAAACCCCACCCGATGTCTGGAGCCTGTGCTGGAGAAGAGAGGGGCCACTCCTAGAACCAATTGTAACTGGTTGCAATCTCTTTTCCCCCTCTTTGTAAGTGTTGTGCAAAACTGAGAATAAGTACAGGGGATTTTCCCCATGTTTAGAGACACCCTTGAAACAATGGCCCTTGCCACTACTTGTTTCTAAGCACGAGGACAACGCTGTGTTGGAAGCACCTGTGCTGGAGCATAGCACCTGATGAGCGCTCTACTGTATTTACTTAGCGCATGAGGAACGCTTCACTTGATTTATTCATTGCACTTTGAGAGCGCTTTCCTGCCTTTATCCGAGGGAGAAAAGACTGACGCAACTCTGGCGGGCTGTGATGTTCAATTGCGTCTAAAGTGGTTCAGGGAGGTGCCCACGGGACACGTGAGAGCAAAGTCGGGAGCGAGCATGCTCCTGTTAGGGCCCCCGGGGCAAGGCGTACTAATAAGAGAACACCCAGGGCACCGGCGGGCCCCTTCCCCTTGTGTATGCACTACTGCGGCCAAGGAGAAGGAGGCTCGCGCACCATGTTGGGTGCAGGCGCATCGCCCGGAGGAGAGGAGAGCTCATCGGAGGTCCCTCACCCTCACGTACATGAAAGTGGGTGGGAAAACTTGACAGAGGTCCCCCTTTCCCGCTGGGCCCCCACAGAGTGCTAAGAACCCTTACCCTATTTACGGGCATAAGCGTCCAAGAGCTCCGGGGCCCAACATGGTGAGCCAGCAATTACGGTAGTTCCTCTAGAACAAGTGCAGGTGCTCTACAGCCTTTGGGTAGAGGGTGATTGTTGGGGACAATTTTCATTGCAGGACATATGCATTAGGGAGATGTAATTTCTGATGTGTGAATTCAGGGACAGGCCATGACATTTATGCTATTGTGGTAATGCTGACTCATGCCAGATGGGAGTGTTTACTTGCCATGTGTTCCCTGATGTTCCTTTTATGGGCATACATGATGGTACACTTACTAGGTCATGTGCATTTTTGGTAGCGTGGTTATTGAGACCTGATGCGTTTATGATGATGTAGGTTCATGATAACGTGCATTCTTTTAGCAATGCTTTCCTGACTACTGCTTATGTTGCAGAATAACCAGTAATCTATATGGTTACGTTTGCAGAGTAATATTACTGTGTAATGTTCTAACAACTGCTTGTGTAGCAGGGTATTACTGACATGTTGTGTTTGTCCTAATAATGTTGTGTACAATGCTGTTTATTTTCATATAACTTGGTGTTGTGTTTCCTTTGTGGTGGCGATAGTGCGTCGCATGTGTTGTGTGTGTTGTGCAATCGCTTTACACATTGCTTCTTGGATAGGCCTGACTGTTTGTTCAAAGCTACCAAGGGGGTGTGCAGGGGTTATCTTGGGTGTGTAACTCTCTCGCCCTTACTACAGCAGGTGGGTTCTGCCTGGCTTGGGTGCATACCTTAGCCAACCAGAAACCCCATTTCTAACAGATTTGTAGATATTCATTTCTACTCAAAAAATAAAAATCACAATGCCTGATGAGAGACAAATAAGAAAGAAACAGAGGAAACTACAAAATTCAAACTGACAATATAAATCCAGATAAGGTGGAGAATGTGTTAATGAAAAACCTTCTGAAATAAATAAGTCCAAAATGGGAAACAGAAAGACATTTGTCCAGTAAAAACAGGAGTTGTAAATAAAATGATAAACAGGAAAGACTACATACTCCTGAAAGTAGAAAAAGTGATAAGCAAACACAGATTTTGGCTTGGAGACAAAAATGTTTAAGGAGATAAGACTAAAAATGCTTCAGAGTAATGCAACATTTGCAAAAGAAGATGAAGAAGTATATGTGATGTGCTATAGTTAAGTAAAAGCAATATATTGAGAGTATAGTGGACAAAGCATTTTCTCCGAAGAGGTAACCTTTCATCTTAATATTGAACAGAATAAAGACACTAGCTAAAACAGTGATGTGCATGAGGAGAATAACTTTAGGAAAAAGACTTAGGCAGTCATTCTGACCGCGGCGTCACCGCCATTTGGCCGCTCCGCGGTCAAAAGACCGCGGAGGCCATTCTGGCTTTCCCGCTGGGCCGGCGGGCGCCCGCCAAAGGAGCGCCCGCCGGCCCAGTGGGAAAGGCCCTGCAACAGAGAAGCCGGCTCCGAATGGAGCCGGCGGTGTTGCAGGGGTGCGACGGGTGCAGTTGAAAATCATGCTGGGGCCCTGTTAGGGGGCCCCTGCACTGCCCATGCCAGTGGCATGGGCAGTGCAGGGGCCCCAGGGGCCCCACGAAACCAGTTCCCGCCATCCTGTTCCTGACGGTAAAAACCGCCAGAAACAGGGTGGCGTGAAGGGGGTCGGAATCTCCATGGCGGTGCTGCTTGCAGCGCCGCCATGGAGATTCAGCCCAGACAGGGGAAATCCAGCGGGAAACCGCCGGATCCCCTTTTCTGACCGCGGCTTTACCGCCGCGGTCAGAATGGGCAGGGAAGCACCGCCAGCCTGTTCTCCAGGGTTGGAATGACCCCCTTAGTGACTAAACTCATTTTTGCAGACTTTTTAGAGGTGAATGGTTGCAAAACATCCAGTACAATGCTTTTTAAATTAAGAGAGTTATTTACAACTGAAAACATTAGTGCATGCAGTTGACACTACTGGTCATTGCTATGAATTAAAAGACAATACTCCCCTAGAGAAAACATAGCTAGTTCCTAGGACTGTAGAGGAAGTTATAGCTAAAAGGGGACAAGAAAGGCATAAACAAGCCCCTGTGTACAAGTGGAAGTGTAGTAATATGTATAGTATCTGACAGGAATCAAATAATAGGAGAATTTTAATGCAGAAGTCTCAAACTGAAAATTACAATATTGCAAGAATTAGATCAATGTAAAATTAGGAAATATACTAACTTACAAGGCCATTCACTGGCATATCTTTCAAATACAACGTGTAAAAGTATTGTTCATCACTTTAGAATGTTAGCTGTGCTTCATTAATAAATGTGAAATTTAGTAAGGAGATTTTATTATGTAAAAACTCCAGTTTTATGTTTAGGAGATTTGAATAGCGCTCTGCTACATGATTTTGTGGCAGAGGTTGAGAAAGTTTGTGAAGAAATTCTGTTCTGTTTCTTTGGCCCTGAAGAAGAGCATAGGGAAAATGAGGAGGTCGTGAGGGGAGCAGATATTGTTAAAAAAAATTGTTGGATGCCTACTATACAAGTCCACACCTTGAAAATATGTGTCTTTACAAAATTCTGCACCTTTGTAGGTACAGAAACAATGTGTCAAAAAGCATTGCTGAAGGCAAATATGCTGTAGTTGGTAGTGATGGTTGTTTGGTTTGGCATGCAAAAGGTAACTTGGCAAACCATAGAATTCTTACATGTCAAAATACTGAGGAAACTAAATCTACTTAGCACTTCCCCAGCTATTCAAACCTTGGTGTTCTAAAACAGAGTAACTTGGAGAATTTGACTCCTGCAAAGACTCTCTTAATGCTGTAAAAGACAGCACTGAGTGTCCAATATTTTGCAACTACCTGAAAATGTTAAATCAAGAAATTGAATGTTGGAAAGTGGATTATTGGTAAAGGCAGGCAGGTACCTACACATAGCAATAGGCCACATACCCCACTAGATCCAGTCAAGGTCTCAGTAAATTAATCATTGGTAGCTTGTTCCAAAACCAGTTAGGCTTAACTTAGGAGACAGGTGTGTAGAGCATTTAATATCAACAAAACAGGAAATAAGTATAACACAACATACAATACAAATCCAACACTAATTTATAAGAATAGGAAATATTTTTATCTTTAAAATGACACTGAAACAACACAATTCTGATATAGGAAACCATTGATATGATTTTTTAAAGATTAAATTAAATAAAAATGCTTTCTAGTGCCTAAAAATCAAAAGCGCCAACCGAGGTCACACTCAACAGCAGCAAAGTCAAAAGTTGAAACTAACCTCCATGCCCTGCTCGGATACACTGAGTGAGGGGCCTCTGTCAAAGTTTTACCTTCACACTAAGAAACTTTTCTCGAGCATTTCTTCCTTGACGTTGTGCAGTCCTCCTCAGCAAGCCGATTGTGATGCAATGTTATCGGATTGCCTTTCCACAAGCCCCCTGCCAAATCCTGGAAATCTGGAGCTCCAGAGCTTTTATCAGGGCGAACTTGAAATTCAGGCCTGGTTATGGTTGAAGGTTGACTCTTGACATCGATTTGGTCCACTTATGGAGAATGTTTTCAAAGTTGTTCCAAACTTCTGAATCTTCTTCCAGAAGTCCTGTTGGTTCTTGAAGCGTCCCCAAACATGATCCAAGGTTTCAGAAGCTCTGAGTTGCTCCTTAGAATTTGGGACCACAGTTCCCAGAATTCACCTGGTCAGAATCCTTAACTGGCAACTGGATGCTGGTCAGCTGGGCTCTTCTTGCAGGACTTGATGCAGTGGACTCTGGTCAGCTCCTTTGTACCTGTATCTCACAGGGAGTTCACTTCTGGAGTTGCAAAAGCAAGGCAAAGTCCTTTTCTTGCTGAAGCCAAATGTTTGCAGCTAGTGCAGTCTTTATGGGTGCATTGTCAAGTACAGGCCAGCGGTCCAGCAGGGCAGTCTCCAGTATTTTCTTTTAGCAGGGATTTGAATTGTGGGCAGCTCTGCCATATTTATCCTTGCTCCTTGGTTGGGAAGTAGGGGTGCTCCTGACCAATTGGGTGACCACTTCCTCTGAAGGGTGGCAAAAATATCTCCCAGAAAGCAACATTCTCTAATAATTCAAGATGACAAAAATGCATTCTAGGAGGTTAGGTCTACCTAAGTCTACCAACTGGTGTGACTAAATGTCCCTTAACACAAGCCTTTTAGCCTCTCTTCTAATCTAATCAGTGGGGCCCCCCTATGTCTGGGGGAGCAGGAAATGGGGAGGTCCAGTTTCTGTCCAAAGTGGCTTACCCTCCTTTGACGAACAGTTTGGCTGCTCTCCCCCATCCTTCTCTGCCATCTGCTGTAGCAGTTCTCTGCCCCCTAGATGTTTCCTTTTTACTATTCCAGGCCACTTCACACTTCATTCAGGTTGACTGGATCAGCCTGGCAGAGTCTGACCAGTCAAGAAAGTGCACTACAGGGCTGAATTTGGTAACTTACAGAAAGAGTTCTAAAACTCTTTCCTTAGGCAAGTTGTAATAGATTCAACATTAGCAAGTTCTTGGATTTGATGTCACTTTTCACTTGGTACTAAACATTCCATAGTTAGCTCATCTCTGTAGTAAATAAGACCTTAATTATTTTAAAATAATGTCTCTTCATGTTGGCCTATGGAGCCCTTTGACTACAATGGGGAAAATCACATTTGGCTTATAAAACATCTTTTATAAAGTCCCTGCTTATATTTACACTGCACCCAACACTAGGGGCACCCAAGGCAGACCTGGGGGTTTTGTATATTCACAAATAATGTAGTTTGAGTCCTTGGAAGTACATTTAATTCCAAAGTCAAATTTGGGGTTAATTTTAACTTAAAAACAGCCAGCAAGGTAGGCCTGCCTTTACAATGACACTGGACTAATTGTACTGGGGTCCCTAAATCTACATGCCCTACCATATACTAGGGCCTTAAAAATAAGTTGTCAGAGCTAATTATAATTATGCCTAATTTGCATATTACCATTTTACATAGAGCACTGGCCCTGGCACTGGTTTGCAGTGCTCGGGGCACAGTCAGTCAGCAACCACCAGTATCAGTCAAAACGTTTGGGGTTAACAAAGCAGCCAGAATGCCGGACCTTTCAGTCAAGATCCTCTTGGATAGCAAACAATTGAAAATGAAGCTGCAATAGCGATGAATAAGTTGAATATAGCAATGCAACAAGAAAGAGAAGAAAATGTTGATTTGGCACACTTAGTAGAATAAGTGAATGATGAGGAGAAAGAAATATATATGGATACAACACCCTCAACCAAACTGTTTGCAATTCCCAATGGGGTCGCAATTGACCTAGAATATTCATGAGGTATGTAGCAATTTGCGACCCCATTAGAAATGGCTGCAGTCACAGTAATGGTGGCCTGATGGGGGACAGCAGATCACCATGTCTGTGACTGCTTTTTAAATAAAGCAATTTATTTAAAAGCAGCGCCGGATGCATTTCAAACCAAAAAATGAAAAGTTTTGGGACCACTACCTGTTCTGAAAAAATATTTTCCTGTGGGTACCCCTTCCCATTTGCGAATGGGTTACCACCATTTTGAAATTGGTGGTAACTACAATTTCTTTCACGTCCACATCTGCAGTCACAAAGCAATCATACATACCACTGAGACTCTCAATTAGGAAGAGATAACCTTGGAAAGCCCTTCATAAATGTGAATCATAATCCCTATTTTGTGAGTCGCTATTTGCATGCTGGCTCACAAAAGAGGGATGGTACATTAAGAAAGCCCATTTTGACATTGCAAAAGGTGAAATTAGCCTTTCGTGACCACAAAATTGCGTCGCACATGGGGCTCATATTTCCTTCCAAAAATCTGCAGCACAGCTAATGTTTGAATTTATTCAAGAACAGAAGTCCATTGTGTGTCTAATGCCTACTCTTAAAGAATGTACCTCTTTCAGTGAACGCATGCTAGAACTGGAGAAAAACAAATATTGGAACTGACATTAATTGATAAAATGGAACACCAAAGAGTGAAAATACTGTTGACTTAAAAACTCAAATGAAAACGGGGTCTTTGGAGAATGTCATTTTCTAAAACTGCATGTTTGTAAGAACTGTTGGGTGATTTTGCAGCATAATTTAAATGTTTAGGAAGGACTAGTTAGAGGAGCCATGGGTAAAATAATTGATATTCGAACAGAAATGAGGTTGAACACCAATGATGTCAATTCACTGAACTGCCAGGGGTAGCGGAAGTGACATCATACACCCTCTGACGTCCACTTTCACTCACATACCCATACTTATACATACACACAAATTCACACGTATACACACAAACTTTCTCACATAAACACACTCTCACCCGCAAGCACAAACACAACATATACTTAAAATCATTTTTACTTACCTACCAATGGAAGTGCATGTTCCAGCTAATTGTACTTGTTTTTATAACACTAATAATGAATATTATATTGTGACTCACTATTGGTGTAATAAAAAATTGACAGAAATCAAAGACAGTGGAGCCTGTCAACAAGGACAATTGTCACTTTGTTCCTGGCACTGATTTTGCCACCTCTGAGGCCAGGGGTCACAAAGGCAGTGCCAGGGGTAGCAAAGAGTGAGCCAGAGGTTGCAGCTGCGATACCTTGCACCCCCTAAATGACATCCATGTTGAAAACCTAGCAATTAAATTTGATGAACTAGAAGGTGTAAACAGATTGCAAGGTCTGTTGCACATTTCTTGCTTGTAAAAACAACTTAAAGGTTCTCAAAAAACAGATTCCAATAGCTCTATATTATTATGCTGTAACAATACAGAAGTCTCTAGGCATAAGTTTAGATGCAGCATTTATCAACATTGGTGGAACTGTACTCAAGGAAGGTATGTTAAATGCAGCATAGTCACAGAATAAAACTTTGTCCAGTCTGATAGAGTTTGATGACAGTTGTGTGCTAGAGTATAACCTTTTGTAAAACCTTCATGCTCACTATTAAGGGCAGTGCCCAGTTTATGAAAAGCCAAGAATCCTACCAAAACAAAAACTTTCAAAGGATGATATTGACGTTCCTGAGAAAAAGGAGGAAAAAAAGAGATGAAAGAAGTATTGGAGAAAAAAAAATACTAAAAATACTGATTAAATGGTTGGATACCAGCTCTCAAACCTCTCTGGGGTAAACTGCTATTCTATTGTAGTTCTCAATGCACTATTCTCTTGACCTCATCTGGTGTGGATAAAGATTGTGTTTTACACTCTTTAGCTTATTAGAACGCTTGTGCAGTGATAGAACAAAAACATAGTCTGCAACATTTATTAGAGATCTTGCAGATCTGTGCACTGGATCTGTTCACTTCATTTAAAACACTCCAGAAGATGCTCAAGAATTCTTGATGGTTCTACTTGTTGTCTTAGAAGAAGAGATAATACTTATTGATGACCTATTTGGACTAAGTTAACACATGGCAGCATGGTTGTGACCTCGGGTTGCTCCCCACGCGGCACGGCTCCGCCTGGGTGCCCGTGTCTCACTCCCGCTGCTGCAGAGGGTTCGCCGCCCCTGGTGACTGTTGGTTGTACTGCTAATCTTTTTTTTCTACCAAATTGTCTTGTAACTTGTTGTTTATATTTTGGCATTCTGCTTTTTTCTTTTTGTCTCTAATTTTTGTCTCTCTGCTAAGCGCTCCCTTTTGCGCCACTGCCCTCTGTGCCCCCCACTTCCCGCCGCTGCTCCCCTGCGGCCCGCCCCCTTTCACCTTCTGTCTACCGTGCCCTCGCCCATTGGCCGCCCTGCTCCCGTCTCCCAGCTGCTCCTCCCTCCCACTTCGCCTCTTATGGAGGTCGTCGCACGGCAGTGAGTGCGACCTGACCTCGGGTCGCTCCCCACGCCACACAGCTCCTCCTGGGTGCCTGTGTCTCATTACCACTGCTGCCGAGGATTCGCCGCCCCTGGTGAATGTTGGTTGTACTGCTAATCTTTTTTTCTCCCAAATTGTCTTGTAACTTGCTGTTTATATTTTGGCATTCTGCTTTTTCCTTTTTGTCTCTCATTTTTGTCTCTCTGCTAGGCGCTACCTTTTGCGCCACTGCCCTCTGTCCCCCCCACCCCACACTTCCCGCCGCTGCTCCCCTGCGGCCCCTCCCCCTTTTACCTTCTGTCTCCCGTGCCCTTGCCCATTGGCCGCCCCGCTCCCGCCTCCCAGCTGCTCCTCTCTCCCACTTCGCCTCTTATGGAGGTCGCCGCATGGAAGCGCAGTGGACGCGCGCAGCGGGTGCGCTACTGGCGCGCCGAAGGTGCGCCAAAGGCAAGCCCGTCTGCGTCTGTCTGCGCCTGGACCGCGCCCATCGCCAGGACCCCTGGACCCCGTGCCCCCCGCAACACCCGACTGCACCACGACGCCAGCCCCCTCCATGCACTCAACACTGGACGAGACCACACCTGCTACTGGGCCACCCCGAAGCGCACCCAAGGGCACTTCGCCTGCCGGAACTGCAGATTCACCAGCATCCAGCCCACCAAACCACCAACCAGAGAACCCAACCACCTCCACTGCATCCTCCTCAACACCCGCTCTGCTCGTAAGCACGACATCGAACTCTGGGACCTCCTAGACACAACCACCCCCGACGTCGCCTTCCTGACGGAGACCTGGCTGAATGCCACCCCTGCACAAGACATCAATGTAGCCGTCCCATAGGGCTACAAGATCTCCTGCAGAGACCGCACCAACGGAGTGGGAGGGGGAATCGCCATCATCCACAAGGACACCCTCCGAGTCTCGACCAACACCGATGACACACTCACCACCGCCGAGCACATGCACTTCCAGATCCACACCAACCCCAAAACCACCCTCAGAGGAACACTCGTCTACAGACCACCCGGACCACGACCACAGTTCAGCGACACCATCGCCAACCTCGTCAGCACCCACGCCCTCGCCTCCACGGACTACATCCTCCTCGGGGATCTGAACTTCCACCTCGAGAACAACAACGACGCCAACTCCACCGCCCTGATCGACAACCTCGCCATCCACGGACTCAAACAGCTCATGACAACACCCACCCATGCCCCTGGACACACGCTGAACCCCATCTTCTCCACAAGCCCCCATGTGTCCTTCAGCCACACCACCGAACCCCACTGGACCGACCACAGATCCGTCCACTTCACCTTCAGGAAACCCACCACACACCACTGCACCCAACAGCTACAACGCCGCTGCTGGGGCAAGGTCACCAAAGACCAACTGACTACCACGCTCGCCCTGAGACCACCCGCTGACCCCACCGACCCAGACACCGCCGCGACTAACCTCAAACAGTGGATCAATGACTGCGCCGACACCCTCACCCCTCTCAAGACCTCCACAACCAACCACACCAACAAGAAAGCCGCCTGGTTCACCGAAGACTTCCGGATCTCCAAGCGCACCTGTCGGAAACTGGAGAAGAAATGGCTCCACTTCCGAACACCAGACAGCCACACAGCCCACAAGTGCGCCACCTACAGACACCACCAACTCATCAGGACCGCCAAGAGGACCGCCTTCAAGGACTGCTTAGACAACAACACACACAACACCAAAGAGCTCTGCAGCATCGTGAAAGAACTCTCCAACCCCAGCTCCAACACCAACGACATCCCACCATCACAAGACCTGTGCGACTCCCTGGCCACCTTCTTTCACAGCAAGATCACCGACATCCACCACAGCTTCAAATCCGACACCCCCACACCCACCACCGAGACCACCACCCCTGCGACCACCACCCGCACCAGCCGCCTGACCGCCTGGTCCTACTTCAGCGACAAAGACACCATCAAAACCATGAACACCATCCACTCCTGATCCCCATCTGACCCCTGCTCTCACCACGTCTTCAACAAAGCCAGCACAACCATCACGCCCCACCTCCGGAAAACAATCAACAGTTCCTTCAAGACAGCAACCTTCCCGGAAAGCTGGAAGCACGCCGAGATCAACGCCCTTCTGAAGAAGCCCAAGGCGGACCCCAAAGACCTCAAGATCTTTCGGCCCATCTCCCTGCTCCCGTTCCCGGCAAAAGTGACAGAGAAGATTGTCAACAAACAGCTAACCCGCTACCTCAAATACAACAACATCCTGGACCCTTCCTAATCCGGCTTTCGCAGCAACCACAGCACCGAGACCTCCCTCATCGCCGCCACTGACGACATCAGGATCCTGATGGACAAAGGAGAAACAGTCGCCCTCATCCTCCTAGACCTTTCAGCAGCCTTTGACACAGTCTGCCACCACACCCTATCAGCACGCCTCCATGACGCCGGAATTCAAGAGAAGGCCCTGGCCTGGACCAGATCCTTCCTCTCTGGCAGAACCCAGAGCGTCCGCCTCCCACCCTTCCGCTCAAAAACCACCAAGATCATCTGCAGCGTCCCACAGGGATCCTCCCTCAGCCCAAAGCTGTTCAATATCTACATGGCACCGCTCGCCCACATCGCATGACAGCTTAACCTCAACATCATCTCCTATGCCGACGACACCCAACTGATCATATCCCTCACCGAAGACCCCCACACCGCCAAAGCCAATCTCCACAGAGGAATGAAGGCCGTAGCCGACTGGATGAAGGACAGCAGACTGAAGCTGAACTCAGACAAAACGGAGGTCCTCATTCTCAGACCCACCCCATCAGCCTGGGACAACTCTTGGTGGCCCACATCGTTAGGCACAGCCCCGGAACCCACAGACCACGCTCGCAACCTGGGGGTCATCCTCGACTCCACCCTCTCCATGACCAGGCAAGGCAACGCCGTCTCCGCGTCCTGCTTCAACACCCTGCAGATGCTCCGCAGGATCTTCAAATGGATTCCCTCTGACACGAGGAAAACCGTCACCCAGGCCCTCATCACCAGCAGACTCGACTACGGGAACGCCCTCTACTCAGGAACAACAAACAAGCTCCTGAGACGACTACAACGAATCCACCTAAGAGGCCTGCACTGGCTCCCCGTCGACAAGAGGATCACTTTCAAACTCCTTACCCACGCACACAAAGCACTACACAACACCGGACCTACATACCTCAACAACCGACTCAGCTTCCACACTCCCACCCGAAGCTTCTGCTCAGCCAACCTCTCCCTCGCCACAATTCCACGTATCTGGAAAACCACCACCGGCGGAAGATCCTTCTCCTACCTCGCTGCCAAGACCTGGAACACTCTCCCTACCAACCTACGACAGACTCAGGACCTGCTGGCCTTCAGAAGACTTCTCCAGACCTGGCTCTTCGATCAGTAGCACCCCCCCCAGCGCCTTGAGACCCTCACGGGTATGTAGCAAGCTTTAGAAATGCAGTGATTGATTGATTGATTGAAGATTGTTACTTTTCTTCAAAAATAGAAATAGATTCAGAGTTATCTACTTAACACTACCAAACTGTAAAACTGTCAGTTTTGAGAAATTGTTTAAACATGCATCACAGACTAATACATGCTCAAAATGTAACTTAGATCTTCTATCAACTTTGAATATAAGAAGAACTGGCAAATATAAGATCCTAATGCAACAGCGATGCACTGCAGATGGAAATAAATTGTAAAAACAAATTTTAAAGCAGGACAAATCTCTATTTCTGGTAACACATATCCTTTATAGACATTATATTTCATGAAGGAGTAGGTGGAACATCAGGGCACTGCACCATCTACTTAAAAAATATAACTGGATGGGCAGGATGTAATGATAACAACCTTACATTCAAGCAGAGATTACCATATAAACTATCAAATTCTTACCTTCTCTTTCTAGAACCACAATTATAAGGAGGGTTACTACTAAAACAAATGGAATGGTACATGTTAAGACATCAAATGGCCTACCAAGGGTGATGTCTTCATAACAGATTCTAGATATTTAAATGTTCACACTCAAGCAAGGAAACAAAAGAGATAGCACTAAATTGGATAAACTGATCACAGACTACAAACAAGGACAAACATCTACAGAGGAGAAAAATAAATACTCCTAAAGTTATGTTTGAAGAACAGCTGTACAAATATGAAAAGAATTACACCATGGATATACTCAACTCCTGTTTAATAGATGAGCACATTTAATGACATCACGCGGCCAACGAAGGATGTTGTCTTTACATACCTATTCACCTTACACTATCATTTATGCACAATAATTGTATTATAAAACTAAAATATACATTTTATTCTTTAACAACCATAGTTAAAACAGGTAACTTTTTGTAGTGAGTGTGATCCATAGTATTGTTAATTTGAAATAACGTGCTTTGTAATTATGTTTTATTTTTACAATCTATATGATGGTTGAATATCGATATACACTTCACTTATAGTGTAAAAGACGAGAACAGTGAAGGAAGGGAATACAACATAAGCATTTGCTATATAATGATAACAATTTCTTATGTTTTATTATTAACAAAAGCTTTTCATCACAGATTATGAACCTATAGTAGAAAAATGTATGATATGAAACTTTAACTTTTATTTATGTTTTCACTCTTTCTACACAGATTAAAGATAATTGTCTTGTAGTAATGTGGGCAACTCGTTAAATCTTGTTTTAAATTCTTCACCATCCATACATATACTTTATACACCTAGTAAGTTATAGCAAAACAACAATACACACTAGTGAAAACACACCCTGGCATACATATATGCATACACTAAAACACCCAGTGGCACATGCATGCATACTCTACCCAGCACACACTGATGCATACACCAAGAAACCCAGATGCACACAAATGCATACACGAACACACCTACATGCACACTAATGCATAGACTAACACTCCCAGGAACAGACTCATTCACACTTTGAGACACCCAACAACACGCTGATACACAGACTAACACATTGAACCACACACTAATGTATACACTAACAAACCCAGGTACAGAGTGATGCATACACTGACATACCCAAGCAAACACTGACACCTACACTGACACACCCAGGCAAGCACTGATGCACACACTGACACACTCAGGTACACTGATGCATACATTGACACACTCAGTCACATACATACACCCAGGTAGACATTTATATATACGCTGACACATCCAGGGACACAATTGTGCATAGACTGACACACCGAAACAGACAGTAATGCATACACTGACATACCCAAATAAACACTTATACATAGACTGACACACCCAGCCACAGACTAATGTATTCACTCAACCACCCAGGCAGACACTGATATATACACTGACATATCCAGGCAAACACTGATACATACAGTAACACACCCTGGTACACACTTATTCATAGACTGACACACCCAGGCACACACTGACATATATGCTGACATGTCCAGACAGACATTAATACATACACTGACATACCAGGCAAGCACTTATGCATACACTGACACACTCAGCATAAACTCACACATCCAGGCATACACTGATGTGTACACTGACATGCCCAGGGGCACACTTATGCATTGACTGACACACTCAGGCACAAACTGATGCACACTCGGACACACCCAGGGGCACACCAAGCATGCACTAACACATCCATAGGCACACAAATACAGACACTGACACACCCAGAGAGCCCTTAATTCTTACACTGACATACCCAGGCAAATACTGATGCATACAGTAACACATCCAGGTACACACTTAAGCATAGACTGGCACACCCAGGTACACACGGACATATATGTTAACATGTCTAGACAGACACTGATGCATACACTGACATATGCAGGCAAACACTTATGCATAGACTGAAACATGCAGGCACACACTGATGCATACATTGACACACCTAGGCACACACTGACACATACACTGATACATCCAGGCACTCAATCATTATTATTTCCTAAATACATCCTTATAGTCAATACTGTACACAGAGAAATATACAGACACACAATAATAAGGAGACAGACACAGCTGTTTTGGGAAAAACTACGTAGAATGCAAACAACCAAACTATATGCAAAACAATTGCATACTGCAAAACACTAGTCAGTGATGCCACTGACCATGTCATGAGTGATGTAATATGTGAGGTCATAAGCAGTGCATTGCGAGGGCGAAAGGTATAGTTAGGGCTGCTAACTATAACTGCTGAATTATTATGGTTTTGTGTGAGTAATGGCGGTACCTAACTATAACGTCACTGTAATATTTGTTTTTGTTTTTTTAGTGAAATATATATATATATATATATATATATACATATATATATATATATATATATATATCAACACTTAAATTCGGCAATTCCCTTGCCGCTCCTGACCGCCAATGGTGCCTGGATATGACGCGCGCCACCGCGTCTAACATGAAAATAAAACCTTATTCCTCAATAAGGCAACCAGCACTCCGTGAATGTGCAAAATCAGGTTTAATATGACCAAACAGGAATGCGTTTCGGCGAACCGCCTTTCTCAACCGGTGGGGGCCGCCATTTTTTCCCCATTTATATACAAGTGATTTTCTTAAAGCAACATGGTGACAAAAAATAGTAATAATAAGACATGAGGTGCTTATAGTGTCCATCATACCGCCTTTTGAGAAAATATATATATACAACTTAAGATAATACATCATATATCAAATTTTTTTCATCTATATGAAACCAATCCTTGAATAAGAAAAATAATAAATGTGAAAGAATATAATTGTCATTCTTGTCATCAGCAATACAAATTAAGAAAATGAATTAAAAAAATTAATTGAATAAATTGATCATCAATCTACAAGAAACAAAACTGAACTAAATTACCATGAAAAAATCTTAAGACCTGTTGGAAACTCATATGAAAACTGCAACAGTAATGCACTAATATAACCATGCACTCCAACCTATTTAATGATGTGATGTCGTCTAGCTGTTATACGTCATTTTCACACGAGTGAGAAAAATATTTATTTATGGAAAAGTAAGGTAAATCTCAGGAGGAATGACTATACCAACAGGGAGAAATATGTCAACGGGTGAAAGTGTGTTCACAGTGGTTGGGACCCATGAGTATTAACTCAAATGTATATATAATTCTTCACTGGAATTCAACCCTACTGGTTCTCTAGAGTCTAGTGTCAATATATATCTGGATTCTAACTTTCTCAAGTTTTTCTCCCTATCGCCTCCACGGACATCTTTTCTTATCCCGTCAATTACCCTATATTTGATGCTTTCTATTCGTCCTGCATGAAACTCATGTACATGTCTGGCAACGGGATAAGAATCATCTTTGTTGGCTATAGCCCTGAAATGTTGGAGTATTCTTTTATGTGCTTGAAGTTTAGTGCTGCCAACATATATCTTGGGACAGCTACATTTTAAAATGTAGATGACGTATTCACTCCTGCAGTCATATCTGCCTTTTATAGTGTGAATGGTTCTGTCTCCTTGCCTGATGCTTTTAATGTTTTCACCATTTTTACATGCTTTACATTTGGCACATTTAAAGAATCCATTTTGCGATTTAAGCCAACTACTTTGAGAAGTAAATAACAACTGATCTCTGGGACGGGATTTAACTCTAGCTGCACTGTGTTGTAATGTCTCACTTGAGTATCCTCTCTGTTTCTCTCAGGATTGTTTCTTATTCAAGGATTGGTTTCATATAGATGAAAAAAATGTGATATATGATGTATTATCTTAAGTTGTATATATATATTTTCTCAAAAGGCGGTGTGATGGACACTATAAGCACCTCATGTCTTATTATTACTATTTTTTGTCACCATGTTGCTTTAAGAAAATCACTTGTATATAAATGGGGCAAAAATGGCGGCCCCCACAGGTTGAGAAAGGCGGAGACGCCGAAACGCGTTCCAGTTTGGTCATATTAAACCTGATTTTGCACATTCACGGAGTGCCGGTTGCCTTATTGAGGAATAAGGTTTTGTTTTCATATATATATATATATATATATATATATATATATATATATATATATATATATATATTTATATATATCATCATCATCTCATGATTCTGGTGAGCTTCCTTCCACCGCCAACAGCTGCACCACAGCCTCCATTTACAACGCATCATATATGTTGAACACATAATAACACAGCTTTCCCCAAACAAAATGTCAATGCGTTTCGGATGAACGCCTTCCACTGGAAAATTCCAAACAAACAACTACTCAATATATGCTATCTGTCCATCCTTTTTTTTCACACACCCTCCTTGCTCACATTGCCATCCTATTACACTCAATGGTATCCTGAGTGGCATTTCGGAAAGGAATTTAATACAGTCATATTCAATCCTTTGAAACATAATGGTGGTCATTACAACATTGGCGGTAAAAGCCACTTACCGCCGTGCAGAAGACCGCCAACACACCGCCGCGGCAGCGGAATTCCGCCACGGTCATTATGACCCACAGCTCGGAATCTGCCAAAATTTAGACACCCACACAAATCTGCCACACCAAAGGTCAGTGATAAACTGGCGAAAACAAAACCTCCACCATCACGCCAACAGAAATACGCCCACACTATCACGACCCACAAATCCCAGCGGCGGTCTTTCAACCGCGGTATTCCATTGGCGGTACACAGCGTCGCGCTCAAAATACACACACTCTTTCAAAACACTACCACATTGGACAATTCAAAATACACACACCTGATACACATACACACACCACACCCACACACCCAATACAATATAAAACACCCACCCACATCAACCACAAACCCCTACGACCAAAATCCCGAAAGAAGGCCAGAGAGAGACACAACAATCTACAACCAAGCATCCACAGGCACACAATACCATCGCCCACATAACATCCACGCACCTCACACAACACACCACTAAATATCACCCCACTTATCACAACACACACCACCCCACACATCACCCACACCACTGCATGGGACGGCAAAGACACCACAGGTTCTCTGAGGAGGAGCTCAGGGTCATGGTGGAGGAAATCATCCGGGTAGAGCCACAGCTATACGGATCACAGGTGCAGCACACCTCCATAGCTAGGAAGATGGAGCTATGGCGAAGAATAGTGGACAGGGTCAACTCAGTGGGACAGCACCCAAGAAATAGGGATGACATTAAGAAAAGGTGGAACGACCTACTGGGGAAGGTGCGTTCCGTGGTATCAAGACACCACATTGCGGTTCAGAGGACTGGCGGCGGACCCCCAACTCCTCCCCCTCAACTAACAACATGGGAGGAGCAAGTCTTGGCTATTCTGCATCCTGAGGGCCTCGCAGGAGTAGCTGGAGGAATGGACTCTGGTAAGGCAAGTCTTTACTACTATATCCCCCACCCTACCTGCATGCCATCACATACACCCACCTTCGCCCTCACTCCCATCACTCCAACTCCTCACAAATGTCCCAATATCACAAACCACACATCCCAACACCAAGCCCTGCATGCAACAACAAAGCATGAACACCCATCACCAAGGCATGGCCACTGCACATACCCATACACCCCCCTAAACCATCATCACACAAGGTCCCACACAGGAATGCAAGCACTGGGGTACACGGTCACCCACCCATTGCACACCATGGCACACACAGATGCAATAGTCATGCTCTTACACCCCTGCAGGACCCCTACCCAAAGTCACCGCACAGGAAGGTCCAGACATGTCCACACCACCAACAGAAGAGGCCCACAGTGATGACAGCAGCTCTGGTTCCCCTGACACAGTCACAGGCTACCACAGAGCTTCCCCCTCTGGAAAAACCAGCACAGCACCCACCCAGCGGGCCCATACCTCTGTCCCCAGGGCACCTCAAGCAGCAGTGTGTCCACCACTACAGGGAACCCTGGCTAACCCACCACCCCAACAACAACAGGGACCTGGGGGCAGTGGCACTGGGCACATGGTTCGGGGGCAGAGGCCAAGGGAAACAGGGGAACTGGGAGGGCCGCAGTGCCACAGGGGGAGGACAGGCCCAGGGAACCCACTCTCCACAAGGCCCTCTCCAACATCATGGGAGCGTACCATCATTCCCAGGAGACAATGGCAACGGTACTGGCCAAGTTTCAGGAGACCCAGTGGCTGCAGGAGGAACAGTATTTGGGCTTCAGGAAGGAACTCAGATCCATCAATTCCACCCTGGGCACCATCGTAGGGGTGCTGAAGGAAGTACTTAACACCAGGAGGGACACTGTGGCACAACAAGGGGCCCCTGACACTAGCCTGGACAATGAACTGCCCACCACCTCCACCGGCGCTAGTGGACAGGAGGCACCGCCACAAGACCACCACACCAGCACCCCACCCCCTGCAGAGTGAGAACCACCCCGCAAATGGTCCCTGAGATCCAGGACAAAGACAGAGAACGATGCCAAGACCCCCGCCAAGAAATGAGACCGCCCTGAATGTCATCCTTTTGTCCCACCTTGTCACCCTGCCCATACTCAAACTGCCTCAGCTCTACTTCCTATGCCCCTTTGGACAATGCACCTGTTATACAAATAGACTGGACTCTGCCATGGACATTCCTCCACAGCTCTAGTCCATGACGAAACAAAGCAGATGTCACACCGTGGGACACACATCTGTGAAATTGTAAGGGAAAGTGACAACTAAGTGACCATACACTGGGTGAAAAGGCCAGACAGTAGAGAGGTAGTAGTGTTAAAGTATATGTAGTAGGCAGGTTTGTACTTTTACCTGTGTCTCACTGGAAGTATTGCAGGATCACAGAGTCCCTGTTGTCGATGTCTTCTTCTTCTGCTTCCTCATCTTCGCTGTCCACAAGCTCCACAACTGTCACAACACCTCCATCTGGACCATCCTCCTGCAGAAAAGGCACCTGTCATCGCAAAGCTAAGTTGTGAAGCATACAGCAGGCCACGATGATCTGGCACACCTTCTTTGGTGAGTAGAATAGGGAACCACCTGTCATATGGAGGCACCTGAACCTGGCCTTCAGGAGGTCGAAGGTCCTTTCTATAATCCTCCTAGTTCGCCCATGGGCCTCATTGTAATGTTCCTTTGCCCTTGTCCTGGGATTCCTCACTGGGGTCAGTAGCCATGACAGGTTGGGGTAGCCAGAGTCACCTGCAAATGGTGAGGGACAACTCCCCAGACCCAGACATCTTTTCCCAACGATTTGGTTCCAGGTGCTCACCTAATAGCCACACACGGTGCCTCTGGAGTTGCCCCATCACATAAGGGATGCTGCTATTCCGCAGGATGTAAGCGTCATGCACTGAGCCAGGGGATTTGGCATTAACATGGGAGATGTACTGGTCGGCCAAACACACCATCTGCACATTCATCGAATGGTAACTCTTCCGGTTTCTGTACACCTGTTCACTCCTGCGGGGGGACCAAGGCCACATGTGTCCTATCAATGGCACCTATGATGTTGGGGATATGTCCAAGGGCATAGAAGTCACCTTTCACTGTAGGCAAATCCTCCACCTGAGGGAACACGGTGTAGCTCCGCATGTGTTTCAGCAGGGCAGACAACACTCTGGTCAACACGTTGGGACATCCCTGATGCTTAGGCCACTGTTGTTTGAAAAGACCCACTTGCAAGGAAATGGAATACTGACAGCACCTGCACTTGAGGGGGGATTCCTGTGGGATGGCAGATAGCTGACATCAGGTCTGGCTCCAACTGGGCACACAGTTCCAGGATTGTGCGATCAAGCCGCAGGTGATGATTACATGTCTTTCCTACATTGTCGACAGGTCCACCAGCGGTCTGTACACCAGGGGATGCTGCCATCTCCTCACATGTCCCAGAGGACGGTGCCTATGAAGGACAACAGCGAGCACAGAGTCAACCAACTCAGAGGTACCTAAACACAGCTTACTTAGAAAACCATTCATAACCCGAATTTTGCCTGTATGAGTGTTGAGCCAAGGCCTAGGTATTTGTGACGCAGTTATAAATAAAGCCATGTGGGCCCCTGAAATGGCGGCTGCCTGACCTGTAAAGTGGGACAATAGGATGTGAGGTAAGTGCACTGGCGTTGTACACCGTCGCAGTAGGTGGTCAAAGACTGCGGCGCACTTCTGAATTGGTTAACATTGGACCCTATGGGTCCCAGGAGCCAATGATGATGTACGCCGGCGGTGACGGTACGCACTGCCGCGGACATGACCACCATTTTCTATCTGTTCAATCACTTCATACCTGATATTCGACAGGAGAGGACCTACACTGCAAGTGCTGCTGTGACCTCAGTCTGGAAGAGACAATGGCCCGTGCGTCTGGGGAAACGGCCCCTGCCTTCACAAGGGAGGAGTTGGAGAAATTCGTGGATGGGGTCCTCCCCCAGTACACGCTACTCTACGGTCCTCCAGACAAACAGGTAAGTACAATGTGAGCATGCTGTATGGGCAATGCCTGCGTGGAGTGGGGTGGATGAAAGAGGGGGGGAGAATGATGCGTGCATGAAATGACGGTGTGTGCCTGTGCCACATGGCAAGGATAGGGATGCGGGCCAATGACTGTGACGGTGCAGTTGGTAATAACATCTCTTTTTCCCCTGTACAATTCATGTAGGTCAGAGCCCACCAGAAGAAGGATATTTGGCGTGCCATCGCCAAGGACGTCCGGACCCTGGGGGTCTATCACAGACAGAGCACCCACTGCCGGAAAAGATGGGAGGACACTCGCCGCTGGACCAAGAAGACGGCGGAGGCCCAGCTGGGGATGGCCTCCCAACGTGGGAGGGGTGCCCGTTGCACCATGACGCCCCTGATGTTCAGGATCCTGGCGGTGGCGTACCTGGAGTTGGATGGGTGCTTGAGGGCATCACAGCAGCATCAAGGGGGTGAGTACACTCTCATTCTGCTGATTCAGCGCACAGTGGAGAAGTCTGGGTGGGGGAGGTGGGCTGTGGGTTTCCCTAGGCCAGGTCGAGTGTGCTAGTTAAGTCCCCTTTTATTAGGCAGACCTTGTGGCACCTTCCCCACCGTGGTACAGTGCCAACTACACCTAGTCCGGCTCCTGTGTAGGCTATTTACCAGGGATTGAATAGTGGACCCCAAGTGCGCGGCATAGTGCAGGGGGCTTCTGTGTCTGTCGTGTCCGTCAACGATAGCGGTAATGCATGCACTCAACATGTCTTTCTTCTGTCTCCCCCCCCACTTTTTGTGGTCTCCCTGTACATGTGTGCATTAGCATCATCAGGCGGAGGAGCAGTGGCACCGGAGCAGGAGGGAGTTGCATCCCACATGGCCCTGGAGGGCGACATTGCGGAGTCTGATTTCACCAGTGGGACGGAGGGCGAGGGGAGCTACACGGCGGGGAGAGGAGCTGACAAAAGCGATACAGACTCGTCCTCTGATGGGAGCTCCCTTGGGGTGGCGGCCCCATCTGTGCCCCCGCATCTACAGGTACAGCCGCCACCCCCCCTCCAGCACTGCCCTCCCAGCAGCCCCTCAGCCTTTGCCCCGTGCCCACTCACCCAGGAGGGTGGGCATCTCCTTCGCCCCAGGCTCCTCAGCCCCTGCCCCTGTTACCCCTGCTGCCCTCAGTGAGGAGGCCATTGACCTCCTCAGGTCCCTCACTGTTGGGCAGTCTACCCTTTTGAATGCCATCCAGGGTGTAGAGAGACAGTTGCAACAAACCAATGCATTCCTGGAGGGAATTAATTCTGGTGAGGCAGCCCTTCAGCAAGCTTTTCAGACTCTGGCCTCAGCACTGATGGCAGCCATTGCCCCAGTCTCTACCCTCCCCCCTCCAACTTCCTCCCCCCAGACCCAATTCCCTATACCTCAGCCCACCCCAAGCACACCATCAGACCAGCATGCACACACCTCAACACACAAAGGAAGCTCAGGCAAACATATGCACCACACATCCCACAGGCACTCACGCAAGCATTACACACATGCAGACATAGCAACATCCACTGCCTCCACTGTGTCCCCCTCCTCCTCGTCTCCCTCCTCCCTCCCTGTCTCGTCTACACTCACACCTGCATGCACTACATCTACAGCCACTACTTCCATCACCAGCACACCCACCACCACACCCCGCTCACGTGCAGTCACCATCCCCACTACCATTCAAACATCCCCTGTGTCCTCTCCCAGTGTGTCTGTGACGCCACCTCCCAAGGGCCACAAACGCAGGCACACACGCACCCAACAGTCATCCACCTCATGACAGCCTCCAGCGCATGCACCTTCACCCAAAGTCACCAATTGTACACCTCCTACAACCACAACCTCTTCCTCCACTCCCAAACCCCCTCCAGCTCCCCGTCCCAGTGTTCCTAAGAAACTTTTCCTGTCCACCCTTGACCTCTTTCCCTCACCTCTCCCACCCCATCAGTCTCCTAGGGCCCGACTCTCCAGGTCCCAACCTAGCACCTCAGCCACAACATCGCCGGGACCAGTGGTGCCAGTAGTCACCGGATTCTGGAGTGCGCCAGGCAGCAGGGCAGCGAGTGTGGCAAGAAGCCACAGCACGTACAGTCCCCCACCTGTCATGCATCAAACGTTGGCCAGTGCCCGGCGGGAGAGGGGGAAGACAACAGCCAGCAAAGATGCTCCCAGGGGCACAGGTGGGAGTGTGGAGTCAGCAACGACACCTTCCAAGGTGGGGAAGGGGCACAAGAAACCCGGCAAGTCTTTGAAGATCAGCATGGCGGAGAAGACCGCCTGCAGCCCCACTGGCCCAGACAGGACTGCCAACATCAGCCCAGCTGCCGTAGAGGCAACCGACAGCAGCCCTGCTAGCCCAGACAGGACCGCCAGCAGCAGCCCCGCTGCCCAGGAGGCGACCGCCAGCAGCCCCGCTGGCCCAGACAGGACCGCCAACAGAAGCCCCGCTGCCCAAGATAGGACCAGCAGCAGCTGAAGCGCTGCCCAAGACAGGACCGCCACAAGCACCGCTGCCCAAGGACACCGCCACCACAAGCACCGCAGGCCCATGAGCGCCAAATGCACTGAAGCTACTGAGGCCGCCATGAGCAGGATGAACCACTCTGGGCACCAAGCCCCCTCCAGAACCAGTGGAGAATTACATCCACTACTTCTGTCCTTGACAGGATGAAGCACTGTGGGCACCAAGCCCCCTCCAGAACCAGTGGAGACTGTTATCCACTTGAGAGACTGTGGCTTTGCACTCCCTAGGATTGACCAGTGGGCAAACCACCCACTGTAGAGACTTGAGAGACTGTGGCTTTGCACTCCCCAGGATTGAACAGTGGGCAAACAACCCACTGAAGAAACTTGCGAGACTGTGGCTTTGCACTCCCCAGGACTGAACAGTGGGCAAACCACCCACTGTAGAGACTTGAGAGACTGTGGCTTTGCACTCCCCAGGATTGAAAAGTGGGCAAACCACCCACTGTATAGACTTGAGAGACTGTGGCTTTGCACTCCCCAGGATTGAACAGTGGGCATGGGGCCCCCTTGTGGATTTGGCGTCAGCACTCAACCGGCTGAGGTGCCCTCCCTTTCCCCCTGAGGTGCCTGTTTTATTTCTATATGATGCCCCCTCTCCATCACGTTCGGGAATCTTGTGTGGGCCTCGCCCATGCAGTGTGGGCTCAGTGGTCCATGGACTTTAAGGGTGGAATACCCTGGACTAATATTCTTGGTGTATATATTGGTGTATATATTTGTAAATAGTGTATGTATATTATTTGACTACTGAATTTTAATATATTACAATCGTTCAGCTCATTTCCTTTTGTCTTTGCATTCTTCCGAGGGGGTTGGGTGGGTGTAATTTTAATGTATCATGCTGTATTAGTGTATGTGTTGTCGTGGGTGAGGGTGGGGGTGGGGGTTTTGCATGTGTGTGTCACTGTTTTTTCCCTCCCCTGTGTCGTAGGTACAGTACTCACCGTGGTTTCCGCCTCCGGCATTCATGCTCCTGATTGAGGAGCAAGAAGATAAAGGCTGGTAAAATGAGGAGCTCTGGTTCCATGGCATCCTGGTTCCTCGTGGGGTGTGCAGAAGTGAGCGTTTTCCCTTCGAAGTCCTGTTTCTGCCATGTTTTTGTTCGCAGTGAATCCGCCCCGGAAAAGGTGGCAGATTGGTACGTTGTGATACTGTGGGCGGTAGATTGTCTCCCGCCTGTCTGTTAGCGGTGACCGCTGCGCTGTTTGTTTGTACCGCCCTGGTGGTCGGAGTGTTGAAGTGGCTGTCTTTGTTGGCGGTTTCCGGTATGGTCATAATTCCATTTTTTTCTGCCGGCCTGTTGGCGGTCTTACCACCGCTTTAACACCGACCCCCAGGGTTGTGATGACCACCAATGTCTGAGAACCAGCTTGTAAATTTTGATTTTCTTAAAATTCAATCATCTATCTATTATACACCTGAATGTGCAATACAAAGTGATATGCATAATATAACCTTTATCACCGTACTTATAAGGTATCACTACTGTATTTGCATATCTCCAATACTACTCGCATAAATCCCAACCCCAAAATTTAAAATATCATATATCAATTACATTGACAAAACAAATGTCCAAAATAGTGTAGGTATGCTAATGTGCATCACAATACAACAACTGCATATCTCCAGATGCATGACATATATTGTACAGACTACACAACACTAGTCATGATTACAAAATCACATCTATACTTCCCATGCAATGGCTGCACAATGCATCGCTCTCTTTGGGTGACCCCATACCAGGCAAGGAATGTATAAAGTGACTAGTGCTGTGCAAACTACAGGGAGGGAGGAAAAAGAGAGTCTCACACACACACACACACACACAACACGCACCCCACTGCACCATACACACAATCAGCTGCAGTAATAAAACATATATACCCCGTATCCCTCAGCAATAATGCAAGGACTACAGGAATAGATGAAAGTGAGTGTAATAACTTAAATACAATAAAAATACGTACATCCAATCTAAAATTATATACATATGTACAATTCAAGGGGCACTGCCTAGTCCTCAATGTGCGTGGGCCACAGGGCCACATTACAAGGCCCCACTTGTCTCCTGCAACAACACGGAGAGAACACTGCAGGGGCATCAGTTCGAAAATCGGCAGGCATCCCAGGGGGACGGGAAATGGGGGGCACCTCAGCCAGCAGAAGGAACAACACCATTGGTCCTGGAGGAGGCAACATGCCCTGTGCTTGGTCCTGGGGAGTGCAAGGCCACAGTCTCTCAAGAGGGTGACTTGCCCACATGCTCTGTAGGGGGCAACATGCACTGTGCTTGGTCCTGCGGAGTGCAAGGCCGCAGTCTCTCAAGTGGGTGCAAGGCCACAGTCTCTCAAGTGGGTGACTTGCCCACATGCTCTGGATGGGAGCAACATGCGCTGTGCTTTGTCCTTGGGAGTGCAAGTCCACAGTCTCTCAAGTAGGTGACTTGCCCACATGCACGGGAGGGGGCATTGTGTCCTGTGATCTTCATCCTGTGGAGGATGGGGTGAGTGGGTGTTTTCCCCTCTGGTTCTGGAGGGGAAATCGTGCCCTGTGATCTTCATCCTGGGGAGGATGGGGTGAGTGGGTTTTTTCCCCACTGGTCCCGGAGGGGTCATTGTGCCTTGTGATCTTCATCTCAGGGAGGATGGGGTGAAATGGTGCAATACCCACTGGTTCTGGAGGGGGCATTGTGCCATGTGATCTTCATCCTCGTGAGGATGGGGTGAGTGGGTGTTTTCCACACTGGTTCTGGAGTGGGCCTCGTGCCCTGTGATCTTCATCCTGGGGAGGATGGGGTGAATGGTTTTTTTCCCCACTGGTTCTGAAGGGGCCATCAAGCCTATGATGCAGATTTCGGGGAGTGCAAGGTCACAGTCTCTCAGGTGGGTGTCATACCCACACGATTTGCAGGGGGCAGGCCACCCAACAGCCCATGGACGCAGGACTACAGACTGCCTGCCGGCGGGTGACGGCTGCTCAGTGGTGGTGCTGCTGCAGGTGGTGGTGGTGCGGGGAGGCTCCAGCCCATCCCCTGCAGCCTCGGATGGCTGCTTACTGGTGGTGGTGGTGATGCTAATGCTGGTGGTGGGGGGAGGCTCCAGCCCATCCCCTGCAGCCTCGGACAGCTGCCCATGAGAGGTGGTAGTAGTGCTGCTGCTGGTGGTGGTTGTTGTGGGGGGAAGCTCCTGCTCATCCCCTGCAGCCTCGGACAGCTGCACCACTATGGTTTATGGTGGGGGCTCTGACTTAGTCCCAGCAAAAGGCCCCTTGTCCTTCCTGCCAGCTGGTGCAGGCCCCTTGCCCTTCATGGCAGCAGCAGGGGATAGCTCCTTGCTCTTCAGGGCATCAGCTGGTGCAAGCCCCTTGCCCTTCCTGCTAGCAGCTGGGGATGGCTCCTTGCTCTTTAGGGCAGCAGCTGGTGCAGGCCCCTTGCCCTTCCTGGCAGCAGCTGGGGATGGCTCCTTGACATCCGGCCAGCACTTGGGGCAGGCACCCTTTCCGTGAGGCTGCCTGGATCCTTTCCCAACACGAGTTGCTGTGGACACTACTGGGCCCGTGGACTGGGTGGCTGAGGTGCTTGCCTGTGTTTTACCCACCCTGGCCAGACATGAAGGACAGGGGGGAGGGGAAGGGAGGAGGTCAATGGTGGAGAGGAAAAACTTCTTAGAGACACTGGTGAGGGAAGAGGGAGAAAGTTTGGGAGTGGAGGAAGAGGGAGTGGTTGTAGGAGGTGTCTGTCTGCTGTGTTTGGGTGCAGGTGCATGGACTGGAAGCTGTTGTGAGGTGGATGATGGTTGGGTGTCTGAGTATTTGCGTTTGTGTACCTTGGGAGGGGGGGCACAGACACAGTGCGAGAGAACACAGGGGACGTGTGCATGGCTGTTAGGGTGGTGTCTGCCAGTGAGGTGTGTGTTCTGATAGTGGTGCTGGTGAAGGCGGTAGTGGATGAGGATGTAGTGCATGCAGGTGTGAGTGTAGACGCAACTGGGAGGGAGGCAGAGGAGGAGGGGGCACAGTGGAGGCAATGGATGTTGGTATGTCTGCATCTGTATGGCGTTTTTGTGAGTGCCTGTGGGATGATGTGTGGTGCTTGTGTTTGCTTGTGCCACTCTTGTGTGTTGTCTTGTGTGCATGCTGGTCTGCCTGTGTGCTTGGGATAGGTTGGGCTTGAGGGGAATGGGATTGGGTAGAGGAAGTTGGAGTGGGGAGGGTGGAAACAGGGACAATGGCTGTCATCAGAGAGGAGGCCAGAGCCTGGATTGATCTCTGTTGGGCCGCCAAGCCAGTGTGAATGCCCTCCAGAAATGCATTGGTCTGTTACATTTGGGCTGCCAGCCCCTGAATGGCATTCACAATGGTTGACTGCCTTACAGAGATGGATCGCAGGAGGTCAATAGCCTCCTCACTCAGGGCAGCAGGGCTCACTGGGGCAGGGCCTGAGGTGCCTTGGGTGAAGGAGATGCCCACCCTCCTGGGTGAGCGGGCTTGGTCAACTCGCTGAGGGGCTGCTGGGAGGGTGGTGCTGGTACTGGGGGTGGCAGCTGTAGCTGGGGTGGGCACAGAGGAGTCTGCCACCACCAGAGAGCTTCCATTGGAGGAGGTATTTGTGTCCGAACTGTCCTCTCCTGTCTCCGCTGTGGTGCTCCTCTCACCCTCCAGTAACAATGCTAGTCACCAGGGCATGGGGAGGGACACATACCATCAACGGCAGCACACCTGGGACCCACACAGCCCTGTCCATTAGTTGATGCCTACAAACTAGGTAGGAGGAATATCACATCAGACCCTGCCCAACATGGGACCTACTCTGAAATGTCAGGTCTGGCCTAGGGGGCACCCACTGACACACATCCCCCACCCCATACCACCCCACTATGCGTAAGTAATAATGATGGGCACTGTACTCACCCCCTTGTGGCTGCTGTGATGCCCTCAAGCGCCCATCCAGCTCCGGATAGGCCACCGCCAGTTTGCGGGCCATCAGGGGGGTCAGGGTTTGATGGGCACCCCTTACTCATTGGAAGACCATCCCCAACTGGGCCTCCTCCGTCTTCCGTGCCCAGCGTCTCAGGTCCTCCCACCATTTCCAAAAGTGGATGCTCCGCCTGCCATAGACCCCGAGGGTCTGCACGTCCTTGGTGATGGCACACCATAATCCCTTCTTTTCATGGGCGTTGACCTGCAGAGGCAATACGCACAGGAAAATAGTATTAGTCAGTCCGTTCTGCCTGTTACGCTCATGGCCCACCATACCCCTTCCCATTTCCACAGACATGTCCCAGCACACAAACTGCACATCACCCAGGGGACATCCACTAACCCCCCAACATGAGGCCTTCACACACACCCCTTCATGCATTTATGTCCCATGCATGGTTCTCACAGTGTACTCACCTGTTGGTCTGGTGGCCCATACAGCAGTCTGTACTGGGGTAGGACCCCATCCACTAGTCACATCAACTCCACCGAGGTGAAGGCAGGGGCCCTTTTCCCAGTCACATTGGCCATGGTAGGTTCCAGACACAGGTCACAGCAGCACATGCAGTGTAGGTCGTCTCCTGTTGAAGTCAGGTAGCAAGTGAGTTAACAAATAGAAAATGGCGTTGACGTCGGCGGCGGTGCATTCCGTCACAGCAGACGTACATCACCATTGGCCACTGTACCTCATAGGGCCCAATATTATCCAATAAGGCATTGCATGGCGGTTCCCAACAGTCTCCCGCTATGGCGCGCAACGTCAGCGGAATGACCTCATTCCACCTGTTCCTCCACACAGGACATGCGGTTGCCATTTCAGGGGGGGAGCAGGCCCTGGATTATAACTGTGTCACAGTTAACAATTATACATACAGGACAAATGCCACTTATACATTTCAAATTAACATCATGCATTGTACTGATGTGGCTACAATGTACAGTCTATGACTGGCTCCTCACTCTTTTGCCCCATAGATTGCAACCGCTGCGGATGAATAGGAGATGGAGACATACCCCTGTCTACAGACCCCTGGTAGACTAGTCAACAATGGAGGACAGGCACATTATCCTCACCTACAGACTTGACAGGGCCACAATCACGGAGCTGTGTGCCCAACTGGAGCCTGACCTGATATCTGATATCCGTCACCCCACTGGGATCCCCCCTCTTGTGCAAGTGCTATCTGTGCTCCATTTAGTTGCAGCTGGTTCTTTCCAAGTGACAGTGGGCTTGGCAGCAGGAATGTCACAGACAATGTTCTCAATAGTGCTAACAAGAGTGTTTTCTGCCCTGATTAAACACATGTGCAGCTACATTGTTTTCCCTCAGGTGGAGGATTTGGCCACAGTGAAGGCTGACTTCTATGCAATGGGACATATCCCCAACATCATTGAGGTGATTGATGTAACACATATTGCATTTGTCCCCCCGCCAAAATGAATAGGTCTTCAGAAATCGAAATAGTTTTCACTCAATGAATGTCCAGATGGTGTGTCTGGCGGACCAGTACATCTCCCACGTCAATGCGAAGTCTCCTGGGTCTGTTCATGATGCCTTTATCCTGAGGAATAGCAGCATCCCAAATGTGATGACCCAGCTACAGGGGCACCGGGTGAGCCCTGGTTCCCACCCATTGTATGTTGGTGTATGGGTATGGGGGGACCATAAGGGATTGTGTGTGGCTAAATGTTGTGCCTCAATATTTGTAGGTGACTCTGGTTACCCCAACCTATCATGGCTACTGGCCCCCTGTTAGGAATCGCAGCACAAGGGCAGAGGAACGTTACAATGAGGCACATAGGTGAAAAAGAAGGATCATTGAATGTACCTCTGGCCTCCTGAAGGCCAGGTTTTGGTGCCTCTTTCTAACAGGTGGATCCCTGTGCTACTCACCGAAGACGGTCTGCCAGATAATCGTGGCATGCTGCATGTTGCATAACCTTGCCTTGAGACGCCATGTGCTTTTTCTGCAGGAGGAGGAGGATGGAGATGGCCGTGTAGCAGCAGTGGACCCTGTTGACAGTGAGGGTGAGGAGGCAGAGGATGAGGATGAGGACAACAGAACTGCAATGATTAGAAAATACTTCCAATGGCACACAGGTAAGACAGTGTAACTGTGCCACTGGATTCAAGCTAGCCTGGCTGATGAAGGGTGATACCCTGAGACCGGATGCTTGTTTCCGGTCCAGGAGGACCTGGCTTGGCAGTTCGGGCTGGACTGTTCCCTAGTGGAACAGGATCAAGACTGATTTGACTATAGCTGGGTCCAAACTGGGGTGGCATGGTGAGCAAAAGAACAATGGATTAAACCCAGATCTGTGACTGGGGGTGAGTGGTTGAAAAGTTTCAACACTCCGTCCATCATCCTTTTGTGTTGCTAAAGTTGCCCAGTGGGAAGGGTATGCCCAGACGTGAGTTCCTTGCTCACTGTGCCACTGGATTCAAGCTAGCCTGGCTGATGAAGGGTGATACCCTGAAACCAGTCCCAGGATGCTTGTTTCCGGTCCAGGGAGGACCTGGCTTGGCAGTTCGGGCTGGCCTGTTCCCTATTGGAACAGGGTCAAGACTGATTTGCATATGGCTGGGTGGCATGGTGAGCAAAAGAACGATGGACTAAACCCAGATCTGTGACTGGGGGTGAGTCGTTGAAAAGTTTCAAGACTCCGTCCGTCATCCTTTTGTGTTGCTAAAGACAGTGTAACTTTACATTTCATTGTCATTTTTTTGTTTAACATTGTCACTGGCAGGCTGTGATTTCACACTTCTGCACACTTTGGCAACTCTTTTTGCAGATGTTGGTGCCCCACTATCGGTCCTGGTGTGTTCACTGCAGCCAACTACAGGTCTATCCTATGTGCACATTACTGTGCAGTTGATTTGCAATGTTTGAACCTTGTTACACAAATACACACTTAAATCATTTCAGATACTCCAAGAAAAGGGGGACATGCAATGGGCTGGGGTGATGATGGAGGAAAGTCCAGGGTATTGTTCCAGTCTATTTGTAGCACAGGTGCATTGTCCAAGGGGGCATAGGAAGGGGAGCAATGGCAGTTCAAGGTGGACAGGGTGACTGAGTGGGACACAAGGGTGACAATCAGGAGAATCTTATTTCCTGTCAGGGGTCTTGGCAATAGTCTCTGGCTTCTGCCTGGATAACAGAGAACTTTTGGGGAGTGGTTCTCCTTCTGCAGGGGAGGGGTGCGGGTGGTTGTTTGTCCTGTGGTGGGGCCTCCAGTCCACTAGCGGCAACGGAGGTGGAGGGCAGTTCAGTAGTCTGGCTAGTGGCAGGGGCTCGCTGTCGTAAGACTGCCTCCCTTATAATGTTTTCCATGTCTGCCAGCACCCCTGCAATGGAGACCAGGGTGGTGTTAATGGCCTTCTAGTCCTCCCTGAGCCCCTGGTACTGTCCCCCCTGCAGCTGCCTGTTCTCCTGCACGTTGTCCAGGATCTGGCCCAGTGTATCCTGGGAATGTTGGCATGCTCTCAGGATCTCAGTGAGTGCCTACTTGAGAGTCGGTTCCCGGGGCCTGTCCTCCCCCTGATGCACAGCAGTCCTCCCAGTTTCCCTGTTGTCCTGTGCCTCTGTCCCCTGAACCGTGTGCCCACTAACTCCAGGTCCCTGATTGTCTTGGGTATGAGGTGTGCCCTGGGGTCCCTGTAGTGATCGACACACTGCTGGTGTTGTTTCCTGAGGGGGGAGGCACTGTGGTGGTGTGTGACTGTGCCTGGGTAACCGAATGTGCAGAGGCCCCTATGGGACAGGTTGGTCATCCAGATCCAGGAGACCAGAGATTGGCCTCTTCTGTGGTGGGACTGGAAAATGCTGGCACCTCTTCTCTGCTGACATTGGCTGGGATACCTGTGTGGATGTAAATGCAGTGTTATTGTTTCTGTGTGTGACATATTGTGCATGGGTGGCCTGCCCTCTTTGGTTGTGTTTGCCCTGGCTGCTCAAACTTGTGAGAGTTGGTATGTGGTGGGCTAGCTGATTCTCTCTAATGTGCATGCTTTGGTGATAGGTGTTCATGCATTTCTGTGAGTGGTGTCCATGCATTAGTGGTGCATGCAGGGTTTGGCACTGGGACGAGTGATATGTGATGGTGGGGTGTATGGGAAGTAGTGGAGTGATGGGAGTGAGAGTGAGGTGAGGGTAAGTGATGGCATGCAGATAGGGTGGTGATAGTAGTATAGAGTTGACTTACGAGAGTCCAGTTCTCCTCCTGCCAGGCCCTCAGGATGCATGATTTCCAAGACTTGCTCCTCCCATGTTGTTAGTTTTGGGGGAGGGTCCACCGCCAGCCCTCTGTACAGCGAGTTGGTGTCTTGCTGCAAGGGAACTTACCTTACCCCGTAAGTCGTTCCAGCTCTTCCTGATGTCATACCTTGTTCTGGGGTGCTGTACCACGGCGTTGACTGTGTCCACGATCCTCCGCCATAGCTCCATCTTCCTAGCAACGGATATCTGCTGCACCTGTGCTCCAAATAGCTGTGGGTCTACCCAGATGATTTCCTTCACCATGACCCTTAGCTCTTCCTCTGAGAATCGGGGGTGTCGTTGTGGTGCCATGGGTGTTGTGTGATTAGTGTGGGTGAGGGTATGTATAGTGATGTGGTGGGGTGTGTGTTGTAAGGTGCGTGGGTGGTGTATAGGTGCTGGTGGTGTGTGGCTCTGGTCTTGTCAGTGGTCGTGATGTCTATCTCGTGGCAACTATTTGTAGTTGTAAAGGGTTGTGGGTACTGTGGGTGGGTGTTTTATAGTGGTGTGGGTGTGTGGGTGTGGTGTGTGTATGGGTGTCAGGTGTGTGTTGTTTGAATTGTCCAATGTGGTTTTGTTTTGTTTGAGTGTGTGTATTTTGAGCGCAGCGGTATGTATCGCTAATGGTTTACCGACATTGAATGTCTACTGTGGTGATTCGTGGGTCATAATGTGATGGGCGTAGTTCTATTGGTGTAACAGTGTGGGTTTTGATACAGCCAATTTATCATTGATCTTTGGTGTGGCGGACTTGTGTGGGTGGCTGAATAGTGATGGATTGGTGTGTGTGTATCATAATAAGGTGAACAGATATGTGCAGCGGCAGCGGTATGTTGGCAGCAGTCAGGGTGGCTGGAAGTGGGATTTACCGCCATTGTCATCATGAGGGCCTATGTATTCATATCAAATTTGTATGCTTTGCAGTCGCCATAACTCCAAAACCCCAGACTCTTTCTGCCCAACCAAATTACATTCTCCTTCTCTGTAAACAAACTTTTGTTAAAATATTCCCCAATGATCGAGCTTTTTGATATGTGATCTGAGGGTGCAGGCCAATCTTTGTTATTATATACTTATCTTGTTGCGAAACATGGCAATTGTGGGTCAGAATGGTTTTTAGTGTCTTGTGCTCTTTATTAAACTCCGGAAAGAATCGAAGTTGGAAAGACTCATTATTTCCCTGTGCCTGGAAATGTTGAGATTTAAAGAGCAAGTCCTCTCTTTTCTTGCTTTTTACCCTTTCATAGGCATCCATAAGAACCTTGTGAGGATACCTTCTCTCATGGAATCTTTTTATCATTGCAGACATTTCTTTCTCAAACATTGTATCACAGGAACATATTCTGCTCACTCGCAAGAATTGACTAAATGGAAGGCTCCATTTTAAGGCCCTTGGATGTCCGCTGTTACCATAAATAATCGAATTGGAAGCTGTTGGTTTCCGATAAATACAAGTTTTCTAATTTTCCATTTCTCACCCCTATCTGAACATCTAAGAACTCAAATTTGGTCTAATTCCAAGTGGCCACCAGTTGTATATTAAAATTGTTATTGTTCAATACATTAATATATTTCTGTAGTTTGTTCTCTTGTCTATTCCATATGATAAATAAATCATTAATAAAGCACACCCATAGCACCAACCGGTCTATGTAGCTACTAAATTCATCTGACCATGCTACCTCCTTCTGCCACCATCTCATGTAAAGGTTGGCTTAGGTCGGCGCAAATGAAGCTCCCATGGCTTTACCTTGTTTTTTAATGTAGTATTCATTGTCAAACAAAAAAATCATTGAGTGTTAGACAAAATGATAGCATGGTAATCCATATTTCAGTAAGTTGCTCAAATTCTATGTAGTGCATCATTAAAAAATATTGTCAAGCTTCCATGCCAAATTGATGTTTGATTGATGAGTTTCAAGATGTCACATCCATAGTCACCAAGAGAAATGTATCCTGCCAAGGAATGTTATGAATTTTAGATAGAAAGTCTGTTGTGCCACGTAAATAAGAAGGGAGCTATGTAACATAGGGACATAGGAAAAGATCTAAGTATCTAGATGTATTTTCTAAAAGGGAACTATTCATACTTACAAAGGGTCTGCCAGGAGGATGGCGTTTGTTTTTTTGAATCTTTGGCAAAAAGTAAATACATGGGATTCTTGGGAAATCCACATTCAGGTAAGTATATTACTCATACTCAATGAGCCCACAACTCAGCCAGTCTTTTAACACATCATGATAACTTTGCTTATGGGCAGTGATGGGATCCCCTTCAAGTCTCTCATAATGATCACAATTTTATAGTTGTTTCTGGGCTTCCCAAATGTACTCAACAGTGTCCATAATCACAATATTGCCTCCCTTATCTGAGGGTTTTATAATGATAGAATCCTTGTTCTTTAAAGCATTGATCTCCTTCTTATCATTATAAGTGATGTTACTACGTCCTTTAGTTTTTGTTTTTATTTGTAATCTATTGATATCTCCAACTACTAGTTCTTGAAACTAAATTGACACTTGGTATTTGAGGATTACATTTGCTGGATGGTTTCAAGTAAGTTGGTATAGAAGAATCAGTGACAAACCCCATAGATGGAGAAGTGGAGAAGGTGGAGAAGTGTGGCACAATGGTTAGAGCAGCAGACCCTGATGCAGAGATCTGGTCCTCGACCAGGGTTCAATTCCCACCTTGGTGGGTCTTGGGCTCAATTCCCTTGGACCAGATAATTCTCGCCTCAGTGCCTTATTTAATTAATTAGTCTAACTCTGGGCAATAGGTTGCTTAATCTTCACAACGGCCCTCACAGCACTTGGATGCCTAGATTCACCCTGGGGCTGTCCATGAGTGGGCACCTCACAGGGAAAAGCCAGGAGAGGTTCCACAGTGGCATGCATACAGCGCCTTGAGATCCTAATGGGTGAGTAGTGTGCTATACAAGAGCGAAGTTTACAGTTTATAAATCTTAGTCTCATCATATCGCTGTTGTTGCTTCCAATGCCAGAGGACATATCCTCAGTGGTTTTGTCCAATAAATCATTGATGACCAAGAGCTCTGGAATGCCACTTATTTTGAACCAAGAGTACCTTATATCTTACATTCCTTCTATTTCCCTAACTGAAGAAGGTTTAATAGCATAATATTTACTCAACCAAAGTTTCCGCACAAATGGCTATGTTTTAATGCAGGTTTTAGTATAGTCCCAATCTGCAGTTGGGCAAACGCTGAGACCAATATTTAAAATTCTCTCCTGATAGTGAGTTAGCATTGTCTTAGAGATATTTACTACTCTTACATTAGCCAGAGACTCTGTATGCAGGGAGGAGTGCTCATCTACTCTTTGAAACATTATCCTTTTCCTCTTTCCCCTCCTCGTTCTGTGCCACCGTGGCCTCACCCTCTGCCTCTGGTTGATTGTGGCGTGGCCAATTGCATTAATCTCATCTCCCCAGGAAAATCCAGCTTTTGTTGCTGTGCTTCATCAGCTGAGGATTCAGGATCAAAGCTTCTATCTGTATTACTTAAAGTGGGATCTAATTTACCTGTGGTGTTGCATTTTTCTTTAGCTCTCAGAGTATCATAATTACAAGCAAAACTGTAGATCCTGCCATACTCATAATCAAGTCTATTGTGATTAAACTTGTGCACCTTACGTACTCTTATTTCCTCTTCTTGTTTCAAGATACGCTCTTCCATTTTCGTTAACATAATTTTAACTTCCTCCTGAGTGGGAACCATTTTCAACTCAGTTTCAGTGAGCAATCTGCAATATAGGCTCTCCACTCTTCCAGGAGGTCAGGGTCCATATCTCCAAACGTTGGCAGAATTAAAATACGTAGACCCCGTGGTACCCTACCACATTCAATGTACTTTGTGAGTGATGTTATTTCCCACCATTTTTTTAATTCAGAGATGTCTGCTTTTTCTAGTTCTCTGATTAGATTGGTTACTGCTCTTGAAATAGAGCTCTGGATTTGTCTTATGCTTTGGTGTCCATCAATGCTATAAAATACAGCTACTGCTGCTTTCTCCCACAAGGCTCTATGATCTCCCATATTGTTAATGGTAATATAGAGAATGTATTTTCCTTTTTAAAATATTGTGATTAGAGGAGTCTTTCAATTATGTCATGCATCTAATTTCACATCAAGGTAATTCTGCTGCTTGAGATCCTTACAAACATGAATCACAGAAAGTTCTCATTTATTCCATTCACTGGTACATCCTCAATTTGGTAGTGTTCGCACAACAAGGCTATGTCATGTGAAGTTTCACTTTTGTAAAACAGCAACGTGTATGGTTAATTTCTAAGTGTCCACCTTCACGCTTAACAAGGTTTTACAAGAGTTTCTACTATAGAGGCAGCACCATTTTGGCGAATGCTATTGCACATCTGGTGCTGCAGTTAATTCAAATATCACAAATATCAAGGATTCAGCATGTGACGTCAAGTGCCTCTTGGTTATCTACTTTTAACCATTCATTACGGTATTTTATTAGCATAGTCCTCAAACACTGAATGGCAAGCATCTGCTCACAGTGGGCGCACTCCGGCCCCCCCAGAGTAAAAACACCTACCAATCGATCGTGTTTTGCTGGGTATATATATATATATATATATATATATATTGGGCAAACAAACTGGTCCTCTTGCAGTGCACTCAAAACAGCTGGTGCCAGCATCAGGGACAAACCTCTCCCTGTAGAAATAACTGCACCAAAGTAACAATGCTGCACACCAGGAGATTTAGTAACAAAATGTAATGGTCACACAGGTATCAAAGACCACCACCGATGTGTTTCGAATAAGAGAGTTGATCACAGTAAGTGAGTGCATCTTCTATGCTAACTTTATCTACTGTCCCATACAAGGCCTTTAGGGGGAAACCTGGGACATGTAGTTAAAAATATTTACAATTAAAACAAACACAAAATATATACATTTATACAGTGACACATCTTCTACATCGGAGGAATTGAAGAACCACTTTTGCATAAATCTGTCTTTGTTACCCTCATTCTGACCTGTATGAGTGTTATTTAGCGAATCTGTGTGAGCAACTCATCACAAAGACGTTGTTAAAGGTAGCTTATTTACTCATTGTGTGACAAATGCACTATAATTGAATGAATTTGAACTATGTCATGCATTTCATCAATGTCCTCGCTCAACACATATCTGAAGCAAGGTTTGGAAGCAGATTTTCAATGTAATGACTGTACAATACACCCTCTCTATGAGTAAACCACAGCATTATGGGGATTGTAGTTGGTGTATGGCTTCATGGAGGTAATACCACATTGATGCTATCTGGTAACCTGAAGCGGTGCAAGTGCTGATTGCCCTATCTGACCATGTGTCTTATTTGAACATTGTGTAAGAGTCCTAGCAGGAAAGCTTAACTGTCTCCTTTCATGCCGGGCACGCATTCAATGGTCTTATATCCAGACATGGCCATATCTCATTCAATCATGCATCTTACTTAGACATTGTAAAATGGTCATTGTGGGAACTCTATCCTTGCTGTTTTCATGTCAGGCATGATTTAAATGGTATAGTACCCAGATATGTTGGTCTTACTTGATTGGGTAACAGGTATGTGCAGTTGTTATTCAGGGTATAGTACCCGTATCCATTCTAATTGATATGACTCCAAACAAAAACTCTATACTATTATCAGTTTCTTAGGTTTAGAGAATATGCCCTCTATGTACCAGGTTGAGGTGCTTGTGACTACATGATGTGACACATTATAGAGAGACTCTGCGTTTTGTTCATTCCGTGTTCAAGGGTACATTATTTCTATATGCTCATACCCTTATCCTAAAAAGAAGACGTGTGCAAGAGTCTCTTAATGTATACCTTTGTTGCCCCTTCCCACAGTAATGCAGTATATGTCTGACTCTGCACTCCAACCCTCTATTGCTCATCATGCAGCGCCTCATGTGTTAGTCATTAATAAATCCATGTTTATTCATGCATCCCCAATGTCCTCCTATCTGTACTTGTACATGACCAAGTAGGCACCCAGACACACCCCTTCAGACTGACCACATATTATGTACATACAACTTCTTATTATAACTTCATATGGTTGCCAACTACAGATCATCTACACTTCACACTGTTGTCTACCCAAGTTGTTATTGATCCATATCATCTCTTCTAGGTGACTGTATATTTCTTCATCCCAATTCAATCCATGTAGTACTTTACTTTTGAGACGTATGATAAATCTTGACTCCAAATGCAAGGAGGACCAAACAGAAGACTTCCTTCAGGTAAGGAGGGTCAATGTGTGGGGGTTGTTAAGACACCTTCCAAGCAGTTCCGTGGCGGGTGATAATAACCACCTCTACGTATGGGAGAGAACACGAGGTCTTGACATTGGAGAATACAGAGTATCATCGACCATTACCAGTGAGTGCCTTTCCCCTGTTGTTGTGTCCCTTCCCCTTGCTTTTCCCTTTATTTCACTTGTTTTCCTTGCTTTTTCACTCGTTTTTTATGCCTTCTCCTAGCTTTTCCCTCTTTTTAACTGCTTTCTCCTTGCTTTTGCCTCCATTTTGTGTGTTCATCTTCTCTTTACTTTTCCTTCATTTTCACAGTTTTTTCCTTGCTTTTTCTTTTGAGTGCCTTCTCCATGCGTATCGCTCATGCCTTGGGGTTCGATGCACACAGCTGAAGGCCATGCGCTGCAGTCATTTTGATGTGCACAGGGATTAACCACATGGCCATTCGCAGGCCTGGCCCTGCGCCTAACCCACACTGCATTTTTTAAAAAGACATAGTAATTCACTGAAAAATTCAAAAGTTACAGGGACATTATAGTTAGGAATTGACATTTAAAAAACATTTGAATTTCAATTAAAAAAACTAAGTTTAAAGGTATGTTATAGTTAGAAATTACATGCAAAAAAACATACAAAATCAGGTGTTATAGTTAGAGTTATTTCAAGTATCTCTATAACTTGTGCACTACGGTAACAATAAAAGGCGCCCTCATCATGCACTGCTAATTACCTTACATATTACAACAATCACTGTATCTTTTATGACATTTGTTGGACTTTTGCTTATGCAGGGTCATCCCCAGACTTTTTTCGCCTCCTGCCTCCTATTTTTTTCTGACATGTTGCTGTTGGCTTTTCAACTCTGAGCACTTTACCACTGCTAACCAGTGCTAAAGTGCATATGCTCTCCTGTTTAAATTGTATGTAAGTGGTTTATCCATGATTGGCATATTTGAATTACTAGTAAGTCCCTAGTAAGGTGCACTAGAGGTGCCAGGGCCTGTAAATCAAATGCTACTAGTGGGCCTGCAGCACTGGTTGTGCCACCCACATAAGTAGCTCTGTAATCATGTCTCAGACCTGCCACTGCAGTGTCTGTATGTGTAATTTTACACTGTAAATTCGACTTGGCAAGTGTACCCACTTGCCAGGCCTAAACCTTCCCTTTCCTTACATGTAAGGCACCCCTAAGGTAGGCCCTAGGTAGCCCCAAGGGCAGGGTGCAGTGTATGGATAAGGTAGGACATATAGTAATGTGGTTTATATGTCCTGACAGTGAAATACTGCCAATTTCGTTTTCACTGTTGCAAGGTCTGTCTCTCTCATAGGATAATATGGGGGCTACCTTTAAATATGATTAAAGTGTAGATTCCCCTAGAGAGTAGATGGACATGTGGAGTTTGGGATCCCTGAACTCACAATTTAAAAATACATCTTTTAGTAAAGTTGATTTTAAGATTGTGAGTTTGGAAATGCCACTTTTAGAAAGTGAGCATTTTCTTGCTTAAACCATTCTGTGACTCTGCCTTGTTTGTGGATTCCCTGTCTGGGTCAGTTTGACAGTTGGGTTGTTTTTCACCTCACACCAGACAGTGACACAAAGGGAGCTGGGGTGTAATCTGCATTTCCTGATTAGCCATCTCTGCTAGGAGGGAGGGGTGGAGTGGTCACTCTCATCTGAAAGGACTGTGCCTGCCTCTGACAATGCTGTCTCCAACCCCCTGGTGTGTGTCTGAGGCCTTGCCTGGGCAAGGCAGGATTTCACAAGAAGGTGTGAGTCCCCTTTGAAGAAAGGTGACTTCAAAGACTAAAATGGGTATAAGAAGGGCACCCAAACTTACAAACTTTAGAAACACTTCTGGAACCAAGAGGAACCTCTGCCTGGAGAAGAGCTGATAGCTGAGGAAAACGTGCTGCCCTGCCTGTGACTGTGCTTTGTGGAGCTTTCCTGCAGTGCTGCTTCTGCCAGAGTAAGAGGGCAAAGACTGGACTTTGTGTGCCTTCCATCTTGAAGAAGAAATCTCCAAGGGCTTGATGTAGAGCTTGCCTCCTGTTGTTGAAGTCTCAGGGATAGCAAAGACTTCTTCCTGCCAGCAACTGGAGTCTCTGGAGAGACCCCTACTCTGCTCTGTGGTGCCCTTCCAGTTCCTGGGACCCTGAAAGGAGAGGCTGGCAGCCTAAGGACAAAAATACACGCACCGAGCACCGTGCGGAGAAAAGATCGACGCGAATCCGATCGCGGCTGAGAAAACGACGCGACGCCGGTTCCGCAGCTGAGAAACGACGCCGCAGGAAACGCGACCGAAAAACCGACGCCCGGAGCAGGAGAAACGACGCGCAGCATCGCTGACGGAGGCTGAGAGATCGCACCCTGCGCCGCGGGACTTTCGGATCGTCGTGGGGCTGGCTTTTTCAACGCGCACCGCCGTGCCGAGTTGTTTTCGACGCACACAGCCGTGCAGGGTTACTTTCGACGCACACCGCCCGTGCGGGGTTATTTTTGACGCAAACCAGGTACATTTTCACGCTAGCAGCGCTAGTGTGGTGTTACAACTACCTAAAGACTCTTTTTATTTTAAACCTTTAAAAAAATCATAACTTGACTTGTGTATGTTGGATTTTTGTCGTTTTGGTCTTGTTTTGTCTAGATAAATATTTCCTATTTTTCTAAACTGGTGTTGTGTCATTTTGTAGTGTTTTCATTAAGTTACTGTGTGTGTTGGTACAAATACTTTACACCTAGCACTCTGAGGTTAAGCCTACTGCTCTGCCAAGCTACCAAGGGGGTAAGCAGGGGTTAGCTGAGGGTGATTCTCTTTTATCCTAACTAGAGTGAGGGTCCTTGCTTGAACAGGGGGTAACCAGACTGTCAACCAAAGACCCCATTTCTAACATTGGTGACCAGCGGTCGGGATTGGACTTGTATTTGTACTTGACATACAGTAATTAAGTGTACACTACTGTTTTGATCTCAGACCACTACGTGACCACATACTACTTGTTTGGTGATCTTTTGATTTTTCTCTTAAGGACTCTTTTTATTCTACTTCCATGATTTTGCTGATCCCTTGACTGATTCTTTTTACTTCATTGGGAAATTATTTTTTTCTGCCTTTTGGGACTTTGCACTTGTGACCATCATGTCTCAATCTGGAGATGCAACAGCTGGAGCTGTGTTTGAAATGGAGAAACTGAAGGAGTACTCAGTAGCTCAATTGAAACAGTTCCTTAAAGATCTTGACTGTCCCACTGAGAGCTCCACCAGGGAGGGGGAGCTGCAACAGGCACAGAGGGCTTGGGTGACAATCAAGAAGGCTGGAGGGCACACAGAGGAGGAGAATATGGGGGGGAAGTGCAGAGGATACACAGTGGTGTAGTGGAGGAACCTGTCACGCCTGGGGGGAGGGTCCCCAGGAGGGATGGCAGGGGGTCACCCAAGGGTCTGACTCCTGAAGAGTTACAGGACAGACAGGCAGAGAGGGAGTACCAATGGGAGCTGAAAAAGCTCGATTGGGAGTTGGAAGAAAGGAGGAGGAACTTAGAGATTAAAAAAATGATTTATGCTTACGAGCTTAAATTGAAAGAGCTGGAAGTCATGAGGGCTGAGTCCAGCTGGAATGGTGGCAGCAACAATTGTATATTCAGTGATGCTGCAGAAGTGCACATGCCCAGAGAGGTGGTGCCCTACTTGAAGGAGGGAGTTAACACACGCCAGGAGGTTCAGGGGTATGAGGTAGCTCCAGTGATGCACAGGGTCCCTGAGGTGGATTGGGGAACTGGCATGGGGAGTCATATTCCTACTGGTGGGAGGGACACTCTACTGACTCTAGGTGAGAGTGACAGGGAGAGGGGTTCCCCCCAGGTAGAAGTCCTGGTTATGGAGTGTGAAGACATCCCAGAAGAGTGTGGGTTGAGTGTCAGGGACAGTCAGGTACTGTCTCACCAGTCTCAGGAGGGTGATGTGGGGTGCTTTGTCAAAGCAGAGTCACTGGATGGTTGGGTGAAGGGTACTTTGGTTAATTCATGTGAGGGGCTGAGTGATGTAATTGCTGGAGAGCATATGTCTAGTCCTTATTTTCCAGAGCTATGCCAACACCAGGTGGAGTGTGAGTTCTCTGACCCCAGGGAGCTTACAATGGAGGCAGACTTCTGGGTGAGTACCGGAGAGTCTGAAGAGGCATTTGGGGGTGCTCCTGAGAGGAGTGGTCTAGGTAGTTCCCAACCAGGTGAGGTAGGGAAGGATTGTAGTGTCCCAGGTAGGTCCCAGTGTAGTGGGATGGGTGAGGGACCCCATGTCCAGTCTCAGAGGAGAGGGAATGGGGATGGGTTGAGGCCCAAGGTGCCCGAGATCCGGTCCCAGGTCCTGGAGGGTTCCCTGCGGGAACACCAGGAGGGGAGCCTAGCCTGTACCATAGGGCCATCTGTTGAGGGAGACCCCACAGTGTCAGGAGAACTTGGGGGGGCGGCTGTAGCCAGCGTCCCACCAGTTCTGGTGTCTGGCAGTACCACTCCTAGTGAGGGGGTGCAGAAGTCCAGACAGAGGGTTGAGAGGGGGTTGCGGACCCCAGTGGAAAACCTGGAGGGTCAGGGGTCAGCTCTGAGAGCAGAGCCCCCCATGAATGACCTTGGTGAGACCATTTCTGGGTTGGGGGGAATCCAGACTCTGTCAGATGGGCGGAGGTCAGGGGACCTGCGCCCGCCAGACTCTTGTGTGGCCCTTCGGGACAGTGTGTCCCTTGAGGGGGGTAAGTGTGCCCTCCTGGAAGTCCTGGTGTGCCAGGCAATGGTTCAACCGCAGGGTGGTGACTCTGGGTTGAATGATCAGGTTCAGGGGGTAAACTCTGACCTGATGGGGGGTAAGTGTGCTCCCAAGGAAGTCCTGGTGTGCCAGGCAGTGGTTCAACCGCAGGGTGGTGACCCAGGGTTGGATGACCAGGTTCAGAGGGTAAACTCTGACCTGGTAGGGGGTAGGTATGCCCCCCAGGAAGTCCTGGTTTGCCAGGCAGTGATCCAGTCTGTGGGTACAGACCCTGGATTGGGAGGCCAGGTTAAGGGTGTCCCCCCTGACCTGGAGGAAGGGGCTACTGCTAACAGTGCCCCTACCATGTTGTCTTCTGGGGGGGCCACTCCTAGTTGGGTGGTTCAGGACCCCAGAGGAGAGGGCAGGGGGAGGGAAGCCTCACCCCTGGCCCTGGTCCAACCTGAAGGTACAGACCCCAGGTTGGAGGATCAGTTGCAGGTTAACATCCCTGCACTGGTGGAAGAATTGTGCAGGACTGCTTCTACAAGCACCCTGACAGTTTTTGACTCTGGGGGTGCCGCTTCTGCAGGGAGGTTACAGAGCCCCAGAGGGGAGGACCAGGGTCAGGTTGTCATCCCTGACCTGGTGGAAGAGAGAGTGGTCAAAGGGTGCCAGGCACCTGGGGCTACCACCCCCCACTCTCCACAGTCACAGTGGTTAGAGAGGCCTGAGGTCGGGCTCTCATCCCTGACAGTTGTCTGGGGCCACTGTGGCTTGCTGTCCTGGTGGACAGAGTTGCCCCTGGGAGGGGGAGGACGAGAGTCACACCCCGGGGGTGGAGTGGGCAACACCACTGTGTTGGCCCTGGTGGTACTATCTGCCCATTGCAATACATCTGTGAGCAAAGTAAAGTTAGGTGTTGCACAGATGGTGTCTGTAGATGTGGAGAAGGGTTCCCCATGGGTTAGCTTAGTGGGCCCTGAGAGTATGGACAGAGGGATCCAACTGGAGTCAGGACGGCGTAGAACTGGAACATGCCCCTGCTGTTGTGGGCCTGGGTCCCTGTTCTATCGCCCCAATCAGGGAAGTACATCAAGGTATTGATTGTTCTCCCCTGGCTTTAGGCTGGTAGGGGGTCGTGTTGGACTTTTGCTTATGCAGGGTCATCCCCAGACTTTTTTCGCCTCCTGCCTCCTATTTTTTTCTGACATGTTGCTGTTGGCTTTTCAACTCTGAGCACTTTACCACTGCTAACCAGTGCTAAAGTGCATATGCTCTCCTGTTTAAATTGTATGTAAGTGGTTTATCCATGATTGGCATATTTGAATTACTAGTAAGTCCCTAGTAAGGTGCACTAGAGGTGCCAGGGCCTGTAAATCAAATGCTACTAGTGGGCCTGCAGCACTGGTTGTGCCACCCACATAAGTAGCTCTGTAATCATGTCTCAGACCTGCCACTGCAGTGTCTGTATGTGTAATTTTACACTGTAAATTCGACTTGGCAAGTGTACCCACTTGCCAGGCCTAAACCTTCCCTTTCCTTACATGTAAGGCACCCCTAAGGTAGGCCCTAGGTAGCCCCAAGGGCAGGGTGCAGTGTATGGATAAGGTAGGACATATAGTAATGTGGTTTATATGTCCTGACAGTGAAATACTGCCAATTTCGTTTTCACTGTTGCAAGGTCTGTCTCTCTCATAGGATAATATGGGGGCTACCTTTAAATATGATTAAAGTGTAGATTCCCCTAGAGAGTAGATGGACATGTGGAGTTTGGGATCCCTGAACTCACAATTTAAAAATACATCTTTTAGTAAAGTTGATTTTAAGATTGTGAGTTTGGAAATGCCACTTTTAGAAAGTGAGCATTTTCTTGCTTAAACCATTCTGTGACTCTGCCTTGTTTGTGGATTCCCTGTCTGGGTCAGTTTGACAGTTGGGTTGTTTTTCACCTCACACCAGACAGTGACACAAAGGGAGCTGGGGTGTAATCTGCATTTCCTGATTAGCCATCTCTGCTAGGAGGGAGGGGTGGAGTGGTCACTCTCATCTGAAAGGACTGTGCCTGCCTCTGACAATGCTGTCTCCAACCCCCTGGTGTGTGTCTGAGGCCTTGCCTGGGCAAGGCAGGATTTCACAAGAAGGTGTGAGTCCCCTTTGAAGAAAGGTGACTTCAAAGACTAAAATGGGTATAAGAAGGGCACCCAAACTTACAAACTTTAGAAACACTTCTGGAACCAAGAGGAACCTCTGCCTGGAGAAGAGCTGATAGCTGAGGAAAACGTGCTGCCCTGCCTGTGACTGTGCTTTGTGGAGCTTTCCTGCAGTGCTGCTTCTGCCAGAGTAAGAGGGCAAAGACTGGACTTTGTGTGCCTTCCATCTTGAAGAAGAAATCTCCAAGGGCTTGATGTAGAGCTTGCCTCCTGTTGTTGAAGTCTCAGGGATAGCAAAGACTTCTTCCTGCCAGCAACTGGAGTCTCTGGAGAGACCCCTACTCTGCTCTGTGGTGCCCTTCCAGTTCCTGGGACCCTGAAAGGAGAGGCTGGCAGCCTAAGGACAAAAATACACGCACCGAGCACCGTGCGGAGAAAAGATCGACGCGAATCCGATCGCGGCTGAGAAAACGACGCGACGCCGGTTCCGCAGCTGAGAAACGACGCCGCAGGAAACGCGACCGAAAAACCGACGCCCGGAGCAGGAGAAACGACGCGCAGCATCGCTGACGGAGGCTGAGAGATCGCACCCTGCGCCGCGGGACTTTCGGATCGTCGTGGGGCTGGCTTTTTCAACGCGCACCGCCGTGCCGAGTTGTTTTCGACGCACACAGCCGTGCAGGGTTACTTTCGACGCACACCGCCCGTGCGGGGTTATTTTTGACGCAAACCAGGTACATTTTCACGCTAGCAGCGCTAGTGTGGTGTTACAACTACCTAAAGACTCTTTTTATTTTAAACCTTTAAAAAAATCATAACTTGACTTGTGTATGTTGGATTTTTGTCGTTTTGGTCTTGTTTTGTCTAGATAAATATTTCCTATTTTTCTAAACTGGTGTTGTGTCATTTTGTAGTGTTTTCATTAAGTTACTGTGTGTGTTGGTACAAATACTTTACACCTAGCACTCTGAGGTTAAGCCTACTGCTCTGCCAAGCTACCAAGGGGGTAAGCAGGGGTTAGCTGAGGGTGATTCTCTTTTATCCTAACTAGAGTGAGGGTCCTTGCTTGAACAGGGGGTAACCAGACTGTCAACCAAAGACCCCATTTCTAACAACATTCTTGATAATATCACTACAACATTTGCAGTAAATGTATTGATCTGAAAGTTCTGCATGAAAAGGGCATGAGTTACAGTTGCCTTAGGCCACAATTTGCTTGAAATTACTCTAACTGTAACAGCTGAATTATAATGGTTTTGTGCTACTTTTCTATCAGTGTTTGTAGAGCTTGTATCCAGCTAATGCATCATAGGTGTGTAGAAGTACTGAAAACATCATAAATCTTTGTATGGAAGAGTAACTGTGTGCAGATGATAGGCAATCACTTGTGCACACAAGCTTTTTTCTTTCTGCAGAAAAAGTGTCCAACAGAGCAAGGATTCTACTGTTATACGGTGCCTACTAACATAATAGTACTGCAAGATAGGAGGACAGAACTTCCAAATATCGGGCACTAAGGCCCATATTTAAGAAAATGTAGTGCCGCATTTGCTCCATTTTTTTCTAAGGAAAAATGGCGCTAACCCAGCACCATATTTAGATCAGTCTAGTAACACTTTTCAGGTGTTAGCGTAATTTTTTAGGAGCTCCTCCTCGCCTTGTTATTGATCCATATCATCTCTTCTAGGTGACTGTATAGTTCTTCATCCCAAATCAATCCATGTGGTACTTGTGTCATTTAATGACAATGACATGCAAGGGAGGTGTTCCCTCCTAAACAATGATGTTAGCCTGCATAGGATCAGGCTGAAAAAAATGACGCTATCTCTGATTAGCACCAAAAATGTAACGCCTAGTCAGATCAGGCATTAGAATGAGGGCCAGCCACAACTACATAAGGAAAACACACAGAAGGAACCCTGGCAAACAGCTAGACAACATGGACCTGTTACTGCTACAGCTGGGCACCCGGAGATGACATCAATGACACCAAGTGCCACCAGCACCACAGCAGCAACCTCAACTGTCACCACTGCAGCCACAAAGGCAGCGCAGAAGGAAGAAGAGATTGTTCCACACACCTGCATCCATCCTTGGCCTCAGGAAAAAAGAGGTAATCTGACTGTACCATCTCAAGCGGGAGTCTATCGTACGGCTGCTCCACCACATTGCTCCTGACATCACAGCAAGAGTGGAAAGTCCTACAGCCATACCACTGATGACCAAACTCCTGGCTGTCCTCCACATGCTGGCCTCTGGATTAACAAGTGAGTTGTATCTCACAACCATCCTTTTCTGCCTTCCTCTTTATGGTCCTGGATGCAATCATCTGCCTCACACCTCACCACATCCGGTTTCCCAACACCCAGCAACTGCAGCAGAAGACCAAACAAGGATTCTACCAATTGCTGGGTACCCGCATATGCTGGGTGCAATGGACTGCACACATGCCCAACTTGTCCCTCCTGCTGCAACAGAACACCTATATAGGAACAGAAAACACACACACTCAGTGAATGTGTAGGCCACTGTGAACCATTGTGGAATATTCACAAATATCCTTGCTAAATATCCAGGCAGCTCGCATGATGCCTACATCTTTAGACCCTCAATAAATCAACGCTTCCAGGATGGGCAATAGGGCTATAGCCTACTCGGGGTAAGCCAGCATACACTTCAGAACACAGACAATACACTAAACAAGTGGAACAAACAATACAGACACCACACTAAACAAACATGGAGAGGGAAGAACAGAAATGTGGGCAACAACACATATGCCACATGCTTCACTACACCACATTTAATGCACATCACCCTCACATATGGCCACATGTACAAGCTCTTAGCACCACTTGACTGACAGTTTTAGTGATGCACTGGTGGAGTAATGTCCCTTCTGTATTCAAAATCTGGAGTCAAGCCACTACATGTGTCCACATGTATATTACAAAATACGGATCCTTCACACATAATACTTAGCATGGAGTAGCTCAGCTATGTGTATTACATTGGCCATGCCACTGTCAAACAACTCACAAATTGACACTGCCCCACATTTACCATGCTACAGAAACCTGACAATTAATGCCACCTAGTGGTGGCATCACCGTTTACATATCATCCAAAATACATTATGGGGGTCATTCTGACCCTGGCGGCCGGCGGTATGTTGGCAGTAACACCGCCAACAGGCTGGCGGTGTTCTGCCAGCAATTCTGACCGTGGCGGAAAAGCCACGGTCAGACCGCCGCCCCCTCCACTTTCCCACCAGGCTTCCGCCTGGCGGGCATAATCCCCAGGGCAGCGGTGCAAACTCTGAAAGTTTCACGAGTAGGCCCCAAAACTCAAGAGTCTTTTAGAATGGGGACGGGGCCCAGCCTGACCTCCGTCTTACCACCCTGCTCAAGGATCACCAAGAGAATGCGGGTCAGGCCTGGAACGTCAAGCTAGGCATCCGGAAAAGGAGTTCAGGAAAATGCTGCTGCTCTGCACCGGGACCTCTGAATAGTGAGCACGTGGAACTGGGCTGTCTCCCGTATATAGAGTCTTGCCCAGCCCACAGACCACACCCAGTCATGCTGCAGAGAAAACTTCTAGAAGGTCCCAGAAAGGGACCACACCCTAACAAACTCAACACGTCTGCAGCAATTCTTTGCAATTGAACAGTTATTGCAAACATCATTAATAGTGTTTTTCAAGGTTAAAGTCTGCAGTGCAAAAGGTTAACAAACTGCATATAAACACAATGCATGAATTATGCTCTTGCATAAAGTCTGGCTTTTTGTATTTTCGTCGCCCGTAGAGCGCGCACTGTCCTGATGTTGACAATATGGCAATAAACAAATTTGTACGTCTGACACTTTTATTTACATTCCATTGCAGCAGACCAAGGTTACGGAATCCAGCCTTGGGCCATGACCCAATATGGAAATACACTAACAGATGCTGAGCAAGCTTACAATGAGGCACACAAAATGACCAGGAATGTGGTGTTGAGGACATGTGGCATGATGAAATCCATGTTCAGGTGGCTAGGTCTAACAGGAGGAAGCCTGCTATATGCACCACACCTTGTGTGCAAAATAATAGTTGTCTGTGCAATTTTGCACAACATCTGTGTTCATTCCAATGTCCCCGGGATGAACAGGTAGATGTCCCCAGTGGGGAGGATGACGAAAATGATGGCCAACAGGAGGATAGGAACAACCAAACTCTGCTGCTGCTGCACGCAGAAGAGACCATATTGTGTAGACCCTTTTCACTTAGAGCCTGTATTCCATGCAACAATAAATACACATTTGTAAATAAATCACTTTAACTTTGTCTGCTATGTAACCAAGCAATGTCTGAATGTCACTATCACAGGTGATAACCGAAAACATACTCCTCGGTGGCACTCATGTTTGACCAAGAGAGAGTGAAATACAGAGACTGAAACACCTAAATGTCTAGGTCTGTCACCCTCATCCCAGTTTGGAATGTTCATGTAAGTAAAGCAATGTCTAAACAAGTCACAAACCCTTGCCAAATTGTATGTGTGAAGAAGGACATAGATATGTTGAATGTTGCATATTCTCTACTCATAGCTGTCATGAGTAATCACACAATCTAAATACACTCATAATAGATGTGACAAAGGTTGTAGAATGCAGATGTGTGTGAGTGCCCATGTCAAAAATACGATGTGGAAGGATAGCTAATAGACTCCCTTAGTTCACTTTGAGATCCAATATGTTGAGGTCACTTAGACACTACACCAGTGCTATGGATGGTGTTCAGTGGTGTTTGGGGGTTAGTCATGTGATCTTGCAAAGCCTAGAAATGCTTGGGCAAATATTGCAAAGCCTGTAGTAGAAGCTATGTCCATCTACAAAGTTCTCAAGTCTGATTTAGTATTGTGCATGAATGAAGGGACAATGTGGATGACAAAGATAAGTACTAAGAATAATCTGAAGAAAGTATGCCATCAATGTCAAACTAGAAGCATACCTCACAAACTATGCCCTCAATATGTGTGAAGGAACAAACATAGACTAATACTCACTGTATAACACACCAATGTCTAACACCAGACACATATTCACATAGATTGTGTAGTTATGTACATATTCCAGTCACATTGGCAACAACTACAACTATGTTATTGGCTAGCACAAACACATGTGACAGAAGCAAGTGGCAAATGACAGTATCTGTACCCTGGATCTACAGATATGACCCAGTTCCACAATCTATCAATGACCTAACCAAGCATCATAGGAATCATCTCACCCATGTATGCATAGTCATGTCAATTCCTAGAAAATAATGAGACATGTCCAATACAAGCAAGCTGTAAGCCTCTAGTAAATAACAGGGTAAGCCTGACATCAACAACCTCAAAGTCAACAAAACATAGTTAGCAATGGGATCACAAATGTGCAGGTGTATGTCTGCAGGTGACTGTACATTGCAGTGCTAATGATTAATCTTTAGGATGGCAAACTCCCACCTTCCCAATCCCTACAGGGGGCTACATCAACTCTTGACACAGTCAGGGGCCTGCTGCCTGTGTACAGTGAGCTGTACTGAGGTGACCACAGTCAACTTGTGTCAATACATGCAACAATTGGCCTGTGTGGGCATACAAAGTGCCTCTGGAGCATCGATGACTAGGCTGCCATCACTGCCTGAGAGTAGCCCTGCCATTCAGATTCCATGCTAAAAGGGAAATGTGGCAATAAAGAGAGAGTCATTGTACATTCAAAGTGTATGTGGTAATCATATAATCACTAAATGTTATCAATTATGTCCCACTTAGGTGGACCGGCCTTGATGCGGTCTATTTGCGTATAGACAAAAGAGAACAATTTACATATGGAAATGTGAATGTTTTAAATATTTACTTACAAACTTATGTGAACACACCTCTGTAGTATGCATTACTTATCACACATGAAAAATAACTTTTCACACACAAACATGCCACATGCATAACGACCATGACACATGTCAGCAAACTATCTTTAAGAATTAGCATGCATGGGGAACTATATGTTACATGTGTTGCATTACATCATGAAGTCTGGCCCTTAGAACATACCGGAGTGTGTCACACACCTGCACTTTCATTTTTATGGGTTATCGGATCATAACCCAGCCTTAGACAACAGCATCCTCAGCAAAACATTTGTTAAGGGTATCAAATGCATGAAAATATTTCGCACATGGCCCACTTATCTTATGCTGACTTGTGAAATGTATTGTGTTAGAACAACAATATGAGTTCCATCACATATGTATGCTCACAGTACACACATTGTACACATGTGGAAACACATGCACATTGGCAAACAGTATCAGTCCTCCCACGCATCACACACACCTACAAGCGTATGGAAACACATTCCAATGTTACTGGTACACCGTGAAATACTTATGCATACATATGTTGCCCTAGCATACAAACAATAAAGCTGCATTGCACATGTAACTAGAAAGTGAATCTGGGGACCCTGTCAGCCTTCCCTCTAAAATCCACACATATCCGTCATGTGTCAACCAAGCTATGCATACAGTAGTACTTCATACATTGCAAAGCCCAAAAATGATGCCTCACACCTGCGTGTATAAACTAAATTGACATGGCTTGTCAGGCTTCATACAAAAATTCACACATGGCTGTCATGCATCAAAAAAATGACACATACTGTAGTTCTTTAACCACTTCGCTGCCAGGCCTTTTCCCCCTCCTGTGCCAGGCCTTTTTTTGCCTATTTGGGGCAGTTCGCGCTTAGGCCCTCATAACTTTTTGTCCACATAAGCTAACCAAGCCAAATTTGCGTCCTTTTTTTCCAACATCCTAGCGATTCTAAAGGTACCCAGACTTTGTGGGTTCCCCTGAAGGAGGCCAAGAAATTGGCCAAAATACAGTGAAAATTTCGTTTTTTTCAAAAAAATTGGAAAAAGGGGCTGCAGAAGAAGGCTTGTGGTTTTTCCCCTGAAAATGGCATCAACAAAGGGTTTGCGATGCTAAACTCAGCAGCTTCCCAGCTTTCAGGAACAGGCAGACTTGAATCCGAAAACCCAATTTTTCAACACAATTTTGGCATTTTACTGGGGCATACCCCATTTGTGCAATTTTTTGTGCTTTCAGCCTCCTTCCAGTCAGTGACCGGAATGGTCATGAAACCAATGCTGGATCCCAGAAACCTAAACATTTCTGAAAAGTAGACAAAATTCTGAATTCAGCAAGGGGTCATTTGTGTAGATCCTACAGGGGTTTCCTACAGAAAATAACAGCTGAAAAAGAAAAATATTGAAATTGAGGTGAAAAAAACATCAATTTTTCTCTACTTTTTACTCTGTAACTTTTCCCTGCAATGTCAGATTATCGAAAGCAATATACCGTTACGTCTGCTGGACTCCTCTGGTTGCGGGGATATATAGGGTTTGTAGGTTCATCAAGAACCCGAGGAACCCAGAGCCAATAAATGAGCTGCACCCTGCAGTGCGTTTTCATTCTATACCGGGTATACAGTAATTCATTTGCTGAAATATAAGGAGTAAAAAATAGCTATCAAGAAAACCTTTGCATTTCCAAAAAGGGCACAAGATAAGGTGTTGAGGAGCAGTGGTTATTTGCACATCTCTGAATTCCGGGGTGACCATAGTAGCACGTGAATTACATGGAATTTCTCAAATAGATGTCTTTTTTACACACACCCCTATATTTGGAAGGAATAAATGTAGAGAAAGACAAGGGGCAATAACACTTGTTTTGCTATTCTATGTTCCCCCAAGTCTCCCGATAAAAATGATACCTCACTTGTTTGGGTAGGCCTAGCGCCCGCGACAGGATATGCCCCAAAACACAACGTGGACACATCACAGAAAACAGAGCTGTTTTTAGCAAAGTGACTACCTGTAGATTTTGGCCTCTAGCTCAGCCGGCACCTAGGGAAACCTACCAAACCTGTGCATTTCTGAAAGCTAGAGACCTAGGGGAATCCAAGGAGGGGTGACTTGTGTGGCTCGGACCAGGTTCTGTTACCCAGAATCCTTTGCAAACCTCAAAATTTGGCTAAAAAAACACATGTTCCTCACATTTCTGTGGCAGAAAGTTCTGGAATCTGAGAGGAGCGACAAATTTCCTTCCACCCAGCATTCCCCCACGTCTCCCGATAAAAATGATACCTCACTTGTGTGGGTAGGCCTAGCGCCCGCGACAGGATATGCCCCAAAACACAACCTGGACACATCACAGAAAACAGAGCTGTTTTTAGCATAGTGACTACCTGTAGATTTTGGCCTCTAGCTCAGCCGCCACCTAGGGAAACCTACCAAACCTGTGCATTTCTGAAAACTAGAGACCTAGGGGAATCCAAGGAGGGGTGACTTGTGTGGCTCGGACCAGGTTCGGTTACCCAGAATCCTTTGCAAACCTCAAAATTTGGCTAAAAAAACACATGTTCCTCACATTTCTGTGGCAGAAAGTTCTGGAATCTGAGAGGAGCCACAAATTTCCTTCCACCTAGCGTTCCCCCACGTCTCCCGATAAAAATGATACCTCACTTGTGTGGGTAGGCCTAGCGCCCGCGACAGGATATGCCCCAAAACACAACGTGGACATATCACAGAAAACAGAGCTGTTTTTGGCAAAGTGACTACCTGTAGATTTTGGCCTCTAGCTCAGCCGCCACCTAGGGAAACCTACCAAACCTGTGCATTTCTGAAAACTAGAGACCTAGGGGGATCCAAGGAGGGGTGACTTGCGGGGCTCGGACCAGGTTCTGTTACCCAGAATCCTTTGCAAACCTCAAAATTTGGCTAAAAAAACACATGTTCCTCACATTTCTGTGGCAGAAAGTTCTGGAATCTGAGAGGAGCCACAAATTTCCTTCCACCCAGCGTTCCCCCACGTCTCCCGATAAAAATGATACCTCACTTGTGTGGGTAGGCCTAGCGCCCGCGACAGGATATGCCCCAAAACACAACGTGGACATATCACAGAAAACAGAGCTGTTTTTAGCAAAGTGACTACCTGTAGATTTTGGCCTCTAGCTCAGCCGCCACCTAGGGAAACCTACCAAACCTGTGCATTTCTGAAAGCTAGAGACCTAGGGGAATCCAAGGAGGGGTGACTTGTGTGGCTCGGACCAGGTTCTGTTACCCAGAATCCTTTGCAAACCTCAAAATTTGGCTAAAAAAACACATGTTCCTCACATTTCTGTGGCAGAAAGTTCTGGAATCTGAGAGGAGCGACAAATTTCCTTCCACCCAGCATTCCCCCACGTCTCCCGATAAAAATGATACCTCACTTGTGTGGGTAGGCCTAGCGCCCGCGACAGGATATGCCCCAAAACACAACCTGGACACATCACAGAAAACAGAGCTGTTTTTAGCATAGTGACTACCTGTAGATTTTGGCCTCTAGCTCAGCCGCCACCTAGGGAAACCTACCAAACCTGTGCATTTCTGAAAACTAGAGACCTAGGGGAATCCAAGGAGGGGTGACTTGTGTGGCTCGGACCAGGTTCGGTTACCCAGAATCCTTTGCAAACCTCAAAATTTGGCTAAAAAAACACATGTTCCTCACATTTCTGTGGCAGAAAGTTCTGGAATCTGAGAGGAGCCACAAATTTCCTTCCACCTAGCGTTCCCCCACGTCTCCCGATAAAAATGATACCTCACTTGTGTGGGTAGGCCTAGCGCCCGCGACAGGATATGCCCCAAAACACAACGTGGACATATCACAGAAAACAGAGCTGTTTTTGGCAAAGTGACTACCTGTAGATTTTGGCCTCTAGCTCAGCCGCCACCTAGGGAAACCTACCAAACCTGTGCATTTCTGAAAACTAGAGACCTAGGGGGATCCAAGGAGGGGTGACTTGCGGGGCTCGGACCAGGTTCTGTTACCCAGAATCCTTTGCAAACCTCAAAATTTGGCTAAAAAAACACATGTTCCTCACATTTCTGTGGCAGAAAGTTCTGGAATCTGAGAGGAGCCACAAATTTCCTTCCACCCAGCGTTCCCCCACGTCTCCCGATAAAAATGATACCTCACTTGTGTGGGTAGGCCTAGCGCCCGCGACAGGATATGCCCCAAAACACAACATGGACATATCACAGAAAACAGAGCTGTTTTTAGCAAAGTGACTACCTGTAGATTTTGGCCTCTAGCTCAGCCGCCACCTAGGGAAACCTACCAAACCTGTGCATTTCTGAAAACTAGAGACCTAGGGGGATCCAAGGAGGGGTGACTTGCGGGGCTCGGACCATGTTCTGTTACCCAGAATCCTTTGCAAACCTCAAAATTTGGCTAAAAAAACACATGTTCCTCACATTTCTGTGGCAGAAAGTTCTGGAATCTGAGAGGAGCCACAAATTTCCTTCCACCCAGCGTTCCCCCACGTCTCCCGATAAAAATGATACCTCACTTGTGTGGGTAGGCCTAGCGCCCGCGACAGGATATGCACCAAAACACCACGTGGACATATCACAGAAAACAGAGCTGTTTTTAGCAAAGTGACTACCTGTAGATTTTGGCCTCTAGCTCAGCCGCCACCTAGGGAAACCTACCAAACCTGTGCATTTCTGAAAACTAGAGACCTAGGGGGATCCAAGGAGGGGTGACTTGCGGGGCTCGGACCAGGTTCTGTTACCCAGAATCCTTTGCAAACCTCAAAATTTGGCTAAAAAAACACATGTTCCTCACATTTCTGTGGCAGAAAGTTCTGGAATCTGAGAGGAGCCACAAATTTCCTTCCACCCAGCGTTCCCCCACGTCTCCCGATAAAAATGATACCTCACTTGTGTGGGTAGGCCTAGCGCCCGCGACAGGATATGCCCCAAAACACAACGTGGACATATCACAGAAAACAGAGCTGTTTTTAGCAAAGTGACTACCTGTAGATTTTGGCCTCTAGCTCAGCCGCCACCTAGGGAAACCTACCAAACCTATGCATTTCTGAAAACTAGAGACCTAGGGGAATCCAAGGAGGGGTGACTTGTGTGGCTCGGACGAGGTTCTGTTACCCAGAATCCTTTGCAAACCTCAAAATTTGGCTAAAAAAACACATGTTCCTCACATTTCTGTGGCAGAAAGTTCTGGAATCTGAGAGGAGCCACAAATTTCCTTCCACCCAGCGTTCCCCCACGTCTCCCGATAAAAATGATACCTCACTTGTGTGGGTAGGCCTAGCGCCCGCGACGGGATATGCCCCAAAACACAACGTGGACATATCACAGAAAACAGAGCTGTTTTTAGCAAAGTGACTACCTGTAGATTTTGGCCTCTAGCTCAGCCGCCACCTAGGGAAACCTACCAAACCTATGCATTTCTGAAAACTAGAGACCTAGGGGAATCCAAGGAGGGGTGACTTGTGTGGCTCGGACGAGGTTCTGTTACCCAGAATCCTTTGCAAACCTCAAAATTTGGCTAAAAAAACACATGTTCCTCACATTTCTGTGGCAGAAAGTTCTGGAATCTGAGAGGAGCCACAAATTTCCTTCCACCCAGCGTTCCCCCACGTCTCCCGATAAAAATGATACCTCACTTGTGTGGGTAGGCCTAGCGCCCGCGACAGGATATGCCCCAAAACACAACGTGGACATATCACAGAAAACAGAGCTGTTTTTAGCAAAGTGACTACCTGTAGATTTTGGCCTCTAGCTCAGCCGCCACCTAGGGAAACCTACCAAACCTGTGCATTTCTGAAAACTAGAGACCTAGGGGGATCCAAGGAGGGGTGACTTGCGGGGCTCGGACCAGGTTCTGTTACCCCGAATCCTTTGCAAACCTCAAAATTTGGCTAAAAAAACACATGTCCCTCACATTTCTGTGGCAGAAAGTTCTGGAATCTGAGAGGAGCTACAAATTTCCTTCCACCCAGCGTTCCCCCAAGTCTCCCGATAAAAATGACACCTCACTTGCGTGGGTAGGCCTAGCGCCGGCGACAGGAAACACCCCAAAGCGCAACGTGGACACATCCTAAATTTTGGAAAAAAACAGAGGTGTTTTTTGCGAAGTGCCTACCTGTAGATTTTGGCCTCTAGCTCAGCCGGCACCTAGGGAAACCTACCAAACCTGTGCATTTCTGAAAACTAGAGACCTAGGGGAATCCAAGGAGGGGTGACTTGCGGGGCTCGGACCAGGTTCTGTTACCCAGAATCCTTTGCAAACCTCAAAATTTGGCTAAAAAAACACATGTTGCTCACATTTCTGTGGCAGAAAGTTCTGGAATCTGAGAGGAGCTACAAATTTCCTTCCACCCAGCGTTCCCCCACGTCTCCCGATAAAAATGATACCTCACTTGTGTGGGTAGGCCTAGCGCCCGCGACAGGATATGCCCCAAAACACAACGTGGACATATCACAGAAAACAGAGCTGTTTTTAGCAAAGTGACTACCTGTAGATTTTGGCCTCTAGCTCAGCCGCCACCTAGGGAAACCTACCAAACCTGTGCATTTCTGAAAACTAGAGACCTAGGGGGATCCAAGGAGGGGTGACTTGCGGGGCTCGGACCAGGTTCTGTTACCCAGAATCCTTTGCAAACCTCAAAATTTGGCTAAAAAAACACATGTTCCTCACATTTCTGTGGCAGAAAGTTCTGGAATCTGAGAGGAGCCACAAATTTCCTTCCACCCAGCGTTCCCCCACGTCTCCCGATAAAAATGATACCTCACTTGTGTGGGTAGGACTAGCGCCCGCGACAGGATATGCCCCAAAACACAACGTGGACATATCACAGAAAACAGAGCTGTTTTTAGCAAAGTGACTACCTGTAGATTTTGGCCTCTAGCTCAGCCGCCACCTAGGGAAACCTACCAAACCTATGCATTTCTGAAAACTAGAGACCTAGGGGAATCCAAGGAGGGGTGACTTGCGGGGCTCGGACCAGGTTCTGTTACCCAGAATCCTTTGCAAACCTCAAAATTTGGCTAAAAAAACACATGTTCCTCACATTTCTGTGGCAGAAAGTTCTGGAATCTGAGAGGTGCCACAAATTTCCTTCCACCCAGCGTTCCCCCACGTCTCCCGATAAAAATGATACCTCACTTGTGTGGGTAGGCCTAGCGCCCGCGACAGGATATGCCCCAAAACACAACGTGGACATATCACAGAAAACAGAGCTGTTTTTAGCAAAGTGACTACCTGTAGATTTTGGCCTCTAGCTCAGCCGCCACCTAGGGAAACCTACCAAACCTGTGCATTTCTGAAAACTAGAGACCTAGGGGGATCCAAGGAGGGGTGACTTGTGGGGCTCGGACCAGGTTCTGTTACCCAGAATCCTTTGCAAACCTCAAAATTTGGCTAAAAAAACACATGTTCCTCACATTTCTGTGGCAGAAAGTTCTGGAATCTGAGAGGAGCTACAAATTTCCTTCCACCCAGCGTTCCCCCAAGTCTCCCGATAAAAATGATACCTCACTTGCGTGGGTAGGCCTAGCGCCTGCGACAGGAAACACCCCAAAGCGCAACGTGGACACATCCACAATTTTGGGAGAAAACAGTGCCTACCTGTGGATTTTGGCCTGTAGCTCACCCGGCGCCTAGGGAAACCTACCAAACCAGTGCATTTCTGAAAACTAGAGACCTAGGGGAATCCAAGGAGGGGTGACTTGCGGGGCTCGGACCAGGTTTTGTTACCCAGAATCCTTTGCAAACCTCAAAATTTGGCTAAAAAAACACATGTTCCTCACATTTCTGTGGCAGAAAGTTCTGGAATCTGATAGGAGCCACAAATTTCCTTCCACCCAGCGTTCCCCCAAGTCTCCCGATAAAAATGATACCTCACTTGTGTGGGTGGCCCAGGTGCCTGCAACATAATAAGGCCCAAAACCTGAAGGGATAGAAGGGATAGCACAGCAAGTTTATAAGGGCATATTCTTTTATACATCTTTAGACGGACTCTGCTTTGGGGACCCACATAAGTGAGGTGTCATTTTACTTGGGAGACTGAGGGGAAAACTGGGGAGTAGGAATTTTGTGCTGGAGCGGTGATCCTACTAAGAAAAATCAGGAAAATATGCTTTTTTATGCAAATTGTGAGGTTTACAGAGGAGTCTGGGTAAGAAAATGTTGGGGGAGCCACACAAGCCACACCTCCCTAGACTCCTTGGGGTGCCTAGTTTTAAAAAGTTTCTGGGTTTTGTAGGTTTCCCTAAATGACGGCCGCACCCAGGACCAAAAACATAGGTGGGCCCTCCCCCCCAAACACAGGTATTTTTGGAATATATCACTTTGATGTGTGCACATACGTCCGTGATGTGCCAAACACTAAAATTGTGAAAAGAAACACACTTAGGTTATGTGAAGAAGACCCCTCACCCACCAACCAAGTTGGTGGCATGCTTCATCATCGGGGTCCCACCTGAGGCACCTAGCGTGTCTCAAGTGTGCTGCGACGCCTGATTACAGCGGAGCAGGTTTTGTCATTTGTACCACACATACTGGTTGGATTTGGCACGAGGGTGAGTGATGGTTCAGTAGATCAAATTTTATTAACAAGAGATTTCACAAAAGTGAAATGCACTGGTAATAACTGAAAGGCCAAAAAACTGAACCAATGACTCACAGCTCGTGAGCTGTAAAGCCACGACAAGGCACCAACCGCTTTACAGTCCATTCACACACCTTTCATACATGACATGCACTAGACCATTCACGCCGCCAGCCACGGGCCCAGCACATTACAAGACTCGCATCCACAGACAGCGCCAGTCAAGGGCCCATCACTTTCATACGCCCACATGCCTGATACAGCAATCACACCAGCTGATGAGTGTGTGGACTGGCGTTTGGCCGGCACTGCCAGCCAAGCGCCACACCACCAGCCAAGCGCCACCCCACCCACACCACCAGCCAAGCGCCACCCCACACACACCGCCAGCCCAGCGCCACCCCACACACACCGCCAGCCAAGCGCCACCCCACACACACCGCCAGCCAAGCGCCACCCCACACACACCGCCAGCCAAGCGCCACCACACCCACGCCGCCAGCCAAGCGCCACTCTACACATGCCATCCCCTTTTTTTTGTTTTTAAACAACAAAGAAACCACTAATCATAAATTAGTACAAAACTACAAACACAAAAGCTCTAACTGAATACATGACTAATGCCAACCGTGAAACCGAACATATAAAAATATAAAACACCAGTTTACGCTCACGGAATTTCCCAATAATTCTTCTGTGTGTGGTAGCTCCTGAAACAGCCACCCACACACAGCCCAGGCTTTGAAGGACAATCAGGGCAGTACATCCTAGTCTCCTTCCTGATACCTCTTCGAGCACAGACTCTACATCTCTTAGCAGGAAAGTTTTTTTTGGCCGTGGGAGGAATGTGCTCAGCAAAGTGACAATCTTTCAATCTAGCCACATCCTCCACCACTGCTTCTCTAGGAACTCTTGCCTGTTCCAGCACAACAAGGCTAGCTATGATAGACTCCTGAAATTTCACAAATGTCATCCTTGACTCTGGAGAACTATCCTTAAACACAACAAAAGCATTAAAAGTTGCCAAGTGGAACAAGTGAAGCGCTAATTTCTTATACCACACATAAGACTTACGAGCAGCAGTGTAAGGTTCTAACCTCTGATCTACTCTATCAACACCACCCATGTGCTTATTATAGTCTAAGATGCACACAGGTTTGCGCACTTCGGCAACCTGACCCCAAACAGCCACAGGTGAAGTACTCTCATCATGGATGGTGCTTAGCATGTATACATCCCTCTTGTCTACAAATTTCAGAGCTAGCAGCTCATCATTCCGCAAGGCACTGCACTGTCCCTTCTCAAGTTTTTTACAGACAAGCTCTTTTGGATAGCCTTTCCGATTAGAGCGGATTGTGCCACAAGCAACAGTGTCCACTCTGAACAACTCCTTGAACAACCGAACTCCAGTGTAGAAGTTATCTACATATAAATGGTGACCCTTGTTAAACAGTCGTCTACCAAGTTCCCACACAATTTTCTCACTAACTCCAAAAGTGGGAGGACAACCAGGGGGGTCAATATTGGAATCCCTACCAGTGTAGACCCGGAAATTATAAACATATCCTGTACTACTTTCTGACAGCATATACAATTTAATTCCATACCGTGCCCTCTTGCTAGGAATGTACTGCCTAAAAACCAAACGACCCTTGAACAGGACCAAAGACTCATCTACAGATATTTCTTTCCCTGGAACATAGATCTCTGAAAACCGATCTACCAAATGATCAAGGACAGGTCTAATCTTAAAAAGACGGTCAGAATCAGGATGATCTCGTGGCAAGGCTAAAGCATTATCTACAAAATGCAACATCCGAAGAAGAAGCTCATACCGGTTACGACTCATGATGGCAGGAAATATAGCAGTTGCCATCAAGGGACTAGTAGACCAATATGAAGACAGCGACGGCTTCCTTATCAGCCCCATCAAAAAAGTTAAACCCAAGAACTTTTTCAACTCTTCCAGATTTGTGGGAATCCACCGGCTAGCTCTAGAGTGTGGCCTAAGTCTGGCAGCGTTGTCCCTCAAAAACTGCTCTGCATACAAATTAGTCTGCTCAACAATCTCTTCCAAAAATATATCGTCCATAAACAACTCAAAAAAGTTGACGGGCAAAAAGTTTTCCGTATTAACTCGACACCCTGGAAAACCAGTAAACGCAGGCAACTGTGGCTGCTCCATGTTTGGTGCAACCCATGCGTCAGGTCTTCCAATGGGAAGCCTTTCAGCCGCTGGCTCCTGCACCATTGGCACATCACTGTCCTCCTCTAAAACAGGCCCTTCATCAGCACTGAGAGTGGCTTCATCATCAGATGATTCATCTCTGACAGAAAATTCACTTCCAGAATCCTGCACTTCCTCCTCTGCCTCAGATGCAGAGTCAGTCTCATATTCATGGTCAGAAGATGACTCAAAAAGCACACTAACAACCTGCTGAGCGGTCATCCTACGGCTGGCCATGATCCTTCCTACTAAAATTAACTGGACAAATACACCACCAACAACCAGCACTGTGTAAGATAAGTAACAAAGTATAGGTTTATCACTAAGAATTATAAACTCAAAAACTATACTGCTCACTTGCCTGAAAAAGCTTGACTCACCAGCAACTACTCTGCACAGCCACAGCAATCACCAACGATATCCCACTAAAAAGAGAAAAAAAAAAGCAAATTAGACATAAGACAACACAATAATCATTGTGCATAACTCTAAGGACAATTTCACACACAATCCTGCATTCAGTACACCACCTACAAACATGTCATTCATGCATTGCAACAATACTCACTTGGAGTAAATTTATTTACTTACCTAAAACATGCAACTACGCAAACCGCAGGACAACTACTGCCAAAACTGCAACAAGCCACAGCAAAGTCAGCAAAAGCTTTGAACTAAAACAAAAAGGAGAAAAACTGTTATTATCATAAAAGCAAATACTTCGCCAGTTGACAAACACTCCGCCACTAACCATTTTTTCATTTTCCCGTGTCTAGTCTTCTCTGCTTGGGGGAAGATGGGCCTAAAAAAAAATAGGCCAATCTACCCCCAAGGGGAGGGGCAGAAATCGCCCAGATTACATTGCACCCTTTGGGGGGGGCGACCCTTGCCCAAGGGGCCACACCCCCACACAAAGCACACACACACACACATAGTATCCCTGGCGCTATGGGGATTCTGCCCCCCTTGGGGACAGAAAGGCCTAAAAATAGGCATATCTGCCCCCTAGGGGGGCAGAACTGCCCAAAAATACATGTGGGCCCCTGGGGGCGACCCTTGCCCAAGGGGCCGCCCCCCAACACAAAAAATAAAAACCAACAATAAAATCCCTGGTGTCTAGTGGCTTTCTGCCCCCCTTGGGGGCAGATCGGCGTAAAAATAGGGCCAATCTGCCCCCAAGGGGGGCAGAAACGACGATAAATACATTGCGCCCCCGGGGGGAGCGACCCTTGCCCAAGGGGCCACCCCCCAACACAAAGCACACATACAAACATATCTTTCTGGCGCTATTGGGATTCTGCCCCCCTTGGGGGCAGAAAGGCCTAAAAAAAATAGGCCTCTCTGCCCCCAAGGGGGGCAGAACTGCCCAAAAATACATGTGGGCCCATGGGGGCGACCCTTGCCCAAGGGGCCACCCCCCAACACAAAAAATAAAAATCAACAATAAAATCCCTGGTGTCTAGTGGCTTTCTGCCCCCCTTGGGGGCAGATCGGCCTAAAAATAGGGCCAATCTGCCCCCAAGGGGGGCAGAAACGACAATAAATACATTGCGCCCCTGGGGGGAGCGACCCTTGCCCAAGGGGCCACCCCCCAACACAAAGCACACATACATACATACTATTTCTGGCGCTATTGGGATTCTGCCCCCCTTGGGGGCAGAAAGGCCTAAAAAAAATAGGCCTCTCTGCCCCCAAGGGGGGCAGAACTGCCCAAAAATACATGAGGGCCCCTGGGGGCGACCCTTGCCCAAGGGGCCGCCCCCCAACACAAAAAATACACATCAACAATAAAATCCCTGGTGTCTAGTGGCTTTCTGCCCCCCTTGGGGGCAGATCGGCCTAAAAATAGGGCCAATCTGCCCCCATCGGGGGCAGAAACGACGTAAAATACATGTGCCCCCAAAGGGGAGCGACCCTTGCCCAAGGGGCCGCCCCCTAACACAAAAAATACAAATCAACAATAAAATCCCTGGTGTCTAGTGGCTTTCTGCCCCCCTTGGGGGCAGATCGGCCTAAAAATAGGGCCAATCTGCCCCCAGGGGGGGCAGAAACGACGTAAAATACGTGTGCCCCCAAAGGGGAGCGACCCTTGCCCAAGGGGCCGCCCCCCAACACAAAAAATACAAAGCAACAATAAAATCCCTGGTGTCGAGTGGCTTTCTGCCCCCCTTGGGGGCAGATCGGCCTAAAAATAGGGCCAATCTGCCCCCAGGGGGGGCAGAAACGACGTAAAATGCATGTGCCCCCAAAGGGGAGCGACCCTTGCCCAAGGGGTCGCTCCCCTACACTAATATTCACACACACACACATACTGAAAACCCTGGTGTCTAGTGGGCATTCCTGCTGCCGATGGCATCGCGATCGGGCAGCAGGAATGCTCAAAGAGACATCGAGGGAAAGGAAAACCCTTTCCTTTCCCTCGATGCCTCTCTGAGAGCACCCCCACCCCGCAGGAAGGTGAAATACTCACCTTCTCCCTTGACGCGCTGGAAGCAAATGGCTTCCAGCGCGTCATTCCCCCTTTCCATGAAATCAGCGCGCGATCGCGCGCTGACGTCATGGGGGGGGGGCGGGGGGGGGGCGTGAAAGGGGAAGGGATTCCCCTTTCAGCCCTGGCCTGGGGGTGTTGGGGGGCGGCCCTCGGGGGGAGCGCTAGCGCTTCCCCCGAGGGCCGGTGGCAGGACGTAATGGTTACGTCCATGGCGCCACACGGGCGCTGCCATGGACGTAACCATTACGTCCGTGGCGGGGAAGGGGTTAAACCTATGAAATACCTCTCAAATACTGAAAATGACACCTAACACCTACGCGTCTAAATTAAATCGTTGTGCCTTGTCAGCCTTCATACAAAATGTCATGCCTGACTGTCATGATGCATATCAGAAAACGTGATGCACACACCCAGGAAGTGATGTAATATGACTTCCTTGCTACACATAGAAAAGTTAATTCACTTTCACTTTGACTTCACAGTCATGTTGTCTGTGCTTGGGAGATGCTGTGTGGTGCTTATTCAGGTGTGAGGAGTGGTATATGTGGAGTCTTTTGTGCTGTGTGCTGTCTGTGTCTTGCTCATCTGTTAATTTGGGTAATTGTATTTGGACAATCTATGTCCTGTTATTGTGTCAGTTTTGAATACAAGAAAAAGTAATGAGCTACAATCAATGTTCACTTTTATCTAACATAGAAAAAAAGCCTGTAACGAAATTTCAAAAGAGAATATTTATTACAAATGTATGTCAAATAACAACATAAATCAGTATTCGAATATACAAATATATACAAATAAACATGGGAAAACAAGAAAATATTTATATAAACATTTACACCTATATATGAATTAAACAGAGACAACCTAACACATCAGACAAAACAATGAAACTAATCAATCCATGACACTACACAAACATACACATAAGTTATCTTACAGTACAGTGAAATACAAATAAAGAACATACAATTAGTTTTTCTGGAGCTGAAAAAATATTCACAAAAGTATCATATTGTTATTCAATTCCTGTTTAAGTCTCCATCTTCCTTGATAAGAAAAAAACTTCTATTTTGACCCCATACATTCAGGGTCCGTACAAAGACCGACCAATTGTAGGAACAAAGCCTACGCGCGTTTCGGCGGAAGCCACCAAATTTGAAAAGCCGCCTTCTTCAGGGCCGTTCCTGTTCCATACTTAGTACTTAATATCGTAGATTAAATAAATTCTCATCTTTCCCATCGGATAAATTCTGATAAATATAAAGTAAAAAGAATAATGCATTTTAATCCAGGTTCTTGAGATTCCACTATCCACCCGTGACTAAAAACCACAGAATCGACAACCAATAAATTATGAAGTGAAAACAGAAAACACCCAAGCAAAAATAAAATGAGATGTGAAAAAATAAAAAGGAAAAGTAAAAGAACTTCAAATCAAAAGTGAGTTGAACAAATAATTAAATAAACCGCCATCACCTTTGTGTCAGTTTTGTCAGGTGTTTCTCTTAGGGGTAGATACATTTGTTGAGGTAGTTGGGGTTACTTGGGGAATAGTATTTTTATTATTTTATCTGGGTATTTAGCTTGCAGTGGAGGGATATTGCAACATGTCAGGGAAGGGAAGGGTGCAGAGAATGACTGGTGATGAACTGGGAGGCTTCATCTAGTTGGTCTGCAACTACCTTCCTAACATGGTAGCCATGGGTGGCCGTGTGATAATGGGCTACCGGACAGAGGCATAGAAGCTGCGCTGGGGCAAGGGGCTGTACCACACATCTTTTTGGTCCAGCGCACTAACCACCAGTTCAAGCACCGGTGGGAAGCCTTAATCTTCCATGAGAGGGATCTCCTGGATCATCTGGTTATTTGGGTCAGCGGAACTAAGGGTAAGTACCCCTTAAATGTAGGGACATCCTTATTTGCATTTGCATGATAGTAGGACATGAGGGTTACTTCATCATGTCATGACAAAAGTGAGGAGAGCAAGTTCTGTGTCTCACTTCCATCACTCTAACAACATACTGGGGGTGCCATGAGGGCCTGATACATTTTGAGGCTTGTTGAGGTGTGGATATATCATGTTGGGACACCACATCATGGGTGGCATAGTAGTATTGGTACAAAGGACTGACATTGCTTTCATTGTGTGTTGCAGTCACCATCAATCGTTGCAAGTGGCACTACTCACTTCTCTTCTCATATCAAATGTATTTGTCAATGTGATTTCATAGTAGGGCATTAATTGTATAGCAGTTGTATACATAATGAACAGTGTCTGCAATGAGGGTTTCCCGTATATCAGTGGTTGATTGTTAATTTTAATTAGACTACCTGTGAATTGTATAGTATGAGGTCAATGTTGCAGATAACACATGCTTGTGAAACCTAAGGGAGGTCAATCAATCAGTCAATCAGCATGTATTTCCATAGTGCAGCACTGTCACCCCTAAGGGTATCAACATGCTGAGGATGACAAGTCTCTGTTGAAAAGCCAGGTCTTGAGTTTCTTTCTGAAGTCTGCCAGAGGGTGCTGTTCGAAGGTGTGGGGATAGATCATTCCTGGTCTTAGCAGCAATGTATGAGAAGAAGCGCCCCTGCTGCAGCTACCATAGATTCAGGGTGTCCATGAGAGCAAGAGAGGAGGAGTGCAGGTGTCTTGTGGATAGATGGAAGTTCAGTTGATAGTTAATGTAGGACAGTCCTTGATTGTGTAAAGCTTTGCAGGCATGTGTGGGGATCTTAAAATGGTATCTCTTCTGGATGGGGAGCCAGTGAAAGTTTTGAGATGGAAGTGATGTGGGTCGCTTTGGGGAGGTCCAAGATGAGTCTTGTTGCCATATTCTGTATAGTGTGGAGTCTTATGACTAGCTGGGTGGAGATGCCTGTATAGAGAGCATTGACGGAGTCAAGGTAGCTGGTGACGAAGGCCTGGGTGGTGGTTTTTCTGGTGTTGACTAGGATCCATCTGAAGATTTTGCAGAGCATGCAAAGGGTGTGGAAGCAGGAGAAGGTGACTGCATTGACTTGTCATTTCATGGTGAGTTTGTCATCAAGGGTGATGCCTAGATTGAGTGCATGATCTGTAGGTGTGGGTATTGGTCTGAGTTCTGCTGGCCACCATCTGTGGTCCCGAGTGGAGGTGCTTGTCCAGAAGATCAGTACTTCTATCTTGTCGGAATTGAGTTTGAGTAGTTGTCTCTCAAGCAGTTGGCTATGTTGGACATGGTGTCGCGAAAGTTGGATTTTACGTTCGAGCAATCGGATTAGTTGAGTGTCGTCTTTGTAGGAGATTATGTTGAGATCTGACAACATCTGCTAGAGGGATCATTTAGATGTTGAACAGAGTGGAGCTGAGGAAAGATCTTTGGGATTTGCCATATATGATGTCCTTGGGTTTGGAGGTGAAGGGAGGACGCAAGATGCTCTGTGTGTGACCTGTAAGGAAAAAGGTGATTTATTTCAGGGAATGTTGCTGTATGCTGATTTTGTAGAGTCTGTTTATGAGGGTTTGGTGGGAGATGGTGTTGAACGCAGAGGAGAGGTTGAGGAGAATCAGGGCCACAGTTTCTCTGAGGTAAGGTAAGATCTGATGTTGTCTATGGCAGCGATCAGTGTAGTCTCAGTGCTGTGGTTGACATTGACACCTGATTGTGAAGTGTCAAGTAGGTGGTTTTGTTGCAAGTATTTGGTGAGTTTTTGGATGATGACTTCCCCAAGTACTTTGGCTGGGTAGGGGAGCAGTGAAATCGTCAACATTCTTTTAGGCTGCTGGGGTTGGCGGAAGGTTTCTTTAGGAGGGGTGTGACCTCTGCGTGTTTCCATCTGTCCAGGAAGGCTGCTGTGGAAATGGAGGTGGTGATGATGCTGATGAGTTCGGTGCTGTTTGGGATGGGTCCGAGGTTGAAGATTCATGGGGGCATGAGTTTGTTGTTGTTCCACAGTGGATGGAAGACATGATGGCCATGGTGGTTTAAGTAGTGAGCAGTGACCAGGTGGTTATGATTCGGCTAGTGTGCATTGGTTGATTGAGGTAGTTGAGGTTGAGAGATGTGACTTTGCGAGTCAAAATTATTGTAGATGGAGGCAATCTTGGTATGGAAGTATTCTGAGAGGGAGTTGCAGAGTCCTTGGGAGGGGTGGATGGTGTTCTCTGTGGCTGTTGGGTTGGAGAATTCCTTGACTATTTTGGAGAATTCACTTGTGTGGTTGACCACTGTGTCAATGCAAACTCTGATTGCTGCTTTCTTAGCTTCTTAGATGCATAGGTGGCAGTTGCTGAAGGCTGCTTTATGAGGTGTACCTGTGATGGCATTATGATGTTTCATATTTTTCTGAGCTATTTCGTACTTACTTTCAGGCCTCTAATGCCTTACTAGTTTACAGAGTAATGTGTACAAGAGAAGCTTAGATGGTATCATCAGTGATGTCACCAGTGACATCTTCAAAGATGTCATTTGAGATGTCATAGGTGAAATCATTTGGACTGTCATAAAACATTTCATAAGTGTTGTAATATGTGAGGTCATAAGCAGTGCATCGCATGGTGCAAGTTATAGTTAGCTTACTATACCTTATAAATTTCTGTACTTTTTTAGTTCAAAATGTTAAGATTGTCACTGACAAATTCACCTAACTATAAAGTCACTTTAAATGTCAATTTTTCAGTGGAATTCTATTAAACAAAAACAGATCTTTTGATCACCCATAACTCCAATGTTTCTTTAGCCTTTGTTTTTTTGTGACTTGCTAAGGTTTTTTTTTAAACAAAAACAGATCTTTTTATCACTTCAAGCTATAATATTAATTTAACTTTTTATTTTGTATAGTGCATACTCTACACTATAGCTGTGTAAAGGACCATGAGGTAATGTCTTCAGTGACCTTTCATTTCAATATAATTATGGCAATGTGATTGTTCCTCAAGTGTCTTTGTACAGAAATTAGTGAGAAAATTAATCCTTCGATAGAGAAGACAAAGATACTACAGACAAAGAGTTGAATCTCTACCAAACAAGGGTACTTCCTCTTAATTATATGAAGTAACTGCTCCTTTTTTTAATGGAAATGTACTCATATTCCTCTGCATCAGGAATGTTGCATCGAAATCAGAGGGAAACACACTCAGGTCACTTTGGTAAGTTGAGCTGTCCATCAGCCTGGAAAGTTGTGGGAATATGGTTGCATACTATTAACTTGGATGGGGTGGGGCCAAACGGGTGGAGTTTGTCAGTGATTTTGTGCGATTGCATAGTCAGCAGTAATCAGAAGAGAGAACCATAGACTCTGCTCCCAAACCAAGAAACTACAAGAAAGAGCTAATTTGTTTTGGACAGTCTCTACAGAAGAGACTGTGTTCCAATAAATCAATGATGTATTCACCTCCATCAACAATTCCAGATCATTTTTTCAACATGAAATTGTATAGAAAACACAATTGCCCTTCCTTGTCAAAGCACAACCAGTTAGGATGTTTTGTCCTTTACAGAAGTGGAGCTTTAACTATAACACCAGCTATGTTTATATTTGCAAATGCTTCCCTTTGAGGTTTAATTTCTGTGAACTGAGCATCAGGGCCAGAATGCAACCTCAACTGTTTATTTATCTAAGAAAAGAACACAGTTGTGCAAAAACTGTCTGCTCAGCTGGAGTACTTTCTACTGGTTACTTAGTAAATGCTACTTGGTTGATTGAAAGTCTAGTACATATTCGACACTCCTCCTGAGTAAAGGACCACAAGGTCACATCATTAGCAACCTTGTGTACATGGTATTTTGTCAGTGTGATTGTTCCTTAAGTGTCTTCATAGAGAAATCAGTGACCTGATTAATCCTCATATAGAGAAGATGCTGAGACCACACAGAGTTGAAACTCCACCAAACAAGGTTACTTTCTTTTAATTAGATGACGTAACTGGTTCCTTGTTTGATGGAGATGTCCTCATTTTCTTCTGCATTAAAAATCCACCATCGAAATCCGCAGGAAATATGCTAAGGTTCCTTTAGTAAATTGAGCTGTCCATCTGCATGAAAATTGGAGGAGGACCGAGCCTATTATGGCCCCATGCACCCCATCCGCAGGACACCCACAAACAACACCTTGGGGGCCATGTATTGGGAATCTCGAAGCCCTGCAGCCCAACCAGCTTATCACTTGGTGCGGGAGCTGGCATTTTTCCAGCCTGGATAGAGCAGCTATTTATGCTGCTCCCTCTGGGCAGGAGCAATATCTTGTTCTATTTCCCTGCCCTTATCAGTGAGGGTAAGGAAACAGAATGCAAGTCTGCTTTCAGCTGTTGGGATCATTTTTAAAGCTTCCGCCCACTGGGAGCAGACTTTGGGGGTCATTCCTACCCTGGCGGTCCGAGACCGCCAGGGTAGGGGACGGAGGAAGCACCGCCAACAGGCTGGCGGTGCTTCTGGGGCTATTCTGACCGCGGCGGTAAAGCCGCGGTCAGAAAAGGGAAGCCGGCGGTTTCCCGCCGGTTTCCCGCTGCCCCTGTGAATCCTCCACGGCGGCGCTGCAAGCAGCGCCGCCATGGGGATTCCGACCCCCTTCCCGCCAGCCTGGTTCTGGCGGTTTTCACCGCCAGAACCAGGCTGGCGGGAACGGGTGTCATGGGGCCCCTGAGGGCCCCTGCAGTGCCCATGCCACTGGCATGGGCACTGCAGGGGCCCCCTAACAGGGCCCCACATTGATTTTCAGTGTCTGCTTGGCGGTACGGTCTTCTGGCAGTTCCCGCTTGAAGTAGGAATGAGGGCCTTTGTGTTTGATCCTTTTTAGCAGGAGATCCAAAAAATTTTCCACCAGGCAGGAGTAAACACAAGTTTTTCTACCTATGTGTTACACAATTGGTTTCTGGTTGACAGCGGTAGCAGGCAGGTTTAACTTAAGAGGCAATGTGTAAAGTATTTGTGCACCATTTCAAACAGTAAAACAGCACAAAACAAGATACCACACCTGGTTAGAAAAATAGAACTTAATTTGATAAATAAAACAAATCAAAACAACATAAATCCAATTAGTACAACTTGAGTTGTGAATTTTTAAAAGAGTAAACTGTAAAATAGCACTTGGATGCAAAAAGCAAAAACCAGTGATATCTGGTCACACCAGACTACAGCAAAGTCAAAAGTTCAACCTGACCGCAACTGAGCACAAGAAAGCTACAACGACCCCATAGGGCCTGCTGAACAAAAGTACCTTAAAATCTTAGTGTGGGGGAGTTGCGCTGGTTCTGAACCATGCCGTTGAGGAGATGCGTACATTTTCCTCACACAGTCAAGGAGATGAGTTGAAGTTCCTCACACAGTCATGACGATGCTACAGAGCTGAGATGCAATGAAGTTTGGACACAGGTGCTGGCTGTGCCAACATTGAGGCAATGGGCAGATTCTGATGATGGCAGTGGTTGCAATGTGGAGTTCAGAGTCCTCGTCGAGGTTATCATCAACGGGGACACAGGTACCTTGCGCCTCAGTGCTACTGTGAAACAATGCACCAGGTTTATCCACGCAATGGCAGAGATGCTCTGATTTTGACAACACAACAGCTGTGATGCAGTGGTTCTGTTGGAGATGCACCTTAAGATCTACTCCAAAAGGCTCAGGACTATTGAGACAACACTTGGCACATCAGCCTCACAGCTGGCAAAGTCCAGTTGCAGTGTTGGGTTGGTTGAAAATCTCTCATGCCCCTGAGCCTTCAGCTCAGGAGACCAGTCAGCTAGCCCTTTGAATCACTCTAGGTTCTGGGTTGGAGAGATGCAGGTCCAGTCCTTCTCACCCAGGGAATGTGGGCAGCAGGCAGCAGGTTAGCAAGACAAGGCAGCAGTTCTTCCAGAGCAACAGTCCAGCAGAGTGGCAGTCCTTGTAGCAGCACAGCAGTCCTTCTTCCCGGGTATCCACAGGTCCAGAAGTGTACTGAAGAGGTAGAGTGTGAGATTCAATTCTTATACTGGGTGATGCCTTTGAAGTGGGGGAGATTCCAAAGAAGTCTGTGAAGTTCATAGAGGTCCTCCCTTCCTGCCCTGGCTCCAGACCTACTACAGGGGGGTTTACAGCCCTTTTTGTGGGGACAGGACAAATCCCATTCAGGTGTAAGTATGAGGCTGTGACCAGCACCCCCACCCATCCTGTCAGGATGGCCCATCACACATAAGCTCCAATTGTGTGGGGATGTTTAGAGGGAATACCAAAGCCCAGCTGTCACCCACCCCAGACAAGTGATCAGAGACGATGCAGCAGGCACCAAATGGCTAAAGTAAGAACATACCAACATTCTAAAAGTATAATATGTATAATGCACAAAACATGGTGTTCAAGATACATACATATTAGGGAGATTTTTTCCAATATATAAAAACACCTTTTTGGGAAACCCTAAAAAATGTCAAATAACCTTTTCTAAATTGTTATGTTTAATGTTCATAACACTTAAGATATGGAAACTCTAATCACTTAGACTAGAGGCCTTAGCAAAGAGTGTTGCACTTGTGCGATGATCTGCAGGGACCACACTACTACAACTCCTGTGGGTCACATAATCAAAGCATCATCGAATGTAACTCAATGCTCCTTCTTTAACTGTTAAACATACTTCACATCTTGCTAGACGCTGAATGCAAGGACCGTAAGAAGCAATTTGTGAGTTAGAGTGTGACCCCTCAGGGTGTAGTTCACTGTACGAATGAGGAATCAAGTACCTCAAAGGTCTGTCTTGGTCCCAACTGTAATGTGTATAGGGAATTGTCCCATATTTAGTAGTGGGGCTGACAGTCAAGTGTTTATTTATCCCTTCAGTCTGTCTTTGAGAGACGTATGGGTAATTATTCATATCAAGTTCCACATGTTTTGAAGGCATCTGGCCAATTACACCACAACTGCACATGGTTCTAGCTGCTGCACAAACAAATTAGTGAGTCTTGCACAGGTATTCTTCAGAATAAACTCAAATATAAGTAGTGAAAAGTTTCAGATTTGTGATGTGGGCTGACATTGTACCCATTTATTCCTTAGGTTGCATTGAGGTTAAGGCACGTTAGCCATTTTGGAATACTCATTTCATATGTTCTAGATGTATTGCACTTATGTGCACATACAGTGATAGGTATGTTATTTGAAGTATTTTGGTTCTTGGCATACTCATTCTCATTGTTTTGTCTTTTTTTGTCTTTTTGTGGTGGATTTAGGAAAGATTAGATATACCATTCCATTTCCTAATAGATTTTTTTAAGGAAATATTGTAGGAACCAAACAACATAAAAATGTATGTAAAATGTATTTGTTATAAGTAAATAAAATTAAATGCAATCGAAAAAAATACAAAATAATTTAACAAATACAGAACAAAATAAATGCATTTTACATAAGTGCACATCCCTCCCTTCTACTAAACAAAAAAACAAATAATGTTTTAATCAATTACAAATAAAACAATAATATTAAAACAATGAAATTTGCAACCAATAATAAATATAAAATACATTGAACTAAGTTCAATAATAAATACACCTATTAATAAATTAAAAATTAATTGAAACTCAATGAATACCTTACATAACAAATAATATTTTAAATAATGTATGTAATTATTGCCAATTAAATATGCATTTAAATTGCTAAATTATAAACTAATAATTAAACTACAGAAAATAAAATACACTTAAATAATTGAAGTATGTAATTCAAATAAATGTTTAATTTAATTTATAAGTTAAATAGTTACCTACCCTTTTCGCCTGCAAACCTTACATTCCACTTCTAAATTATACACTAGTATTGAAATAATAGCAAACTATAACTACACATTAATATCACAAAATACACTTAAATATTTGAAATCGTTTGATCAATTCACATTATTACCAATTAAATATTTATTTAACATAAAAATCAATTTAAATCAAATAATTTCTCATTTAAATAACTTACCACTATGGGTCTGATTTAGTTCTTGGCAGATGAGTTACTCTGTCACAGCTGTGATGGATGTCCCTTCCGCCGAAATCTAAATCTCATTGGATTTAACGGGATGTAGATTTCGGTAGACGGGTTATCCATCACTGTTGTGATGAAGTAACTCGCCCGGCAAGAACTGAATTTGGCCCAGACGTCCCTATAAATCCAACAATCTGCTGCTACATTATATATGACTAAATGTGAAAAATTGAAATTACATATCAAAAATTGCAATCTATGGGAAACAGAATTAAAAGAATGGTATTATTAAAACTAACACCTAAAATTAATTCAACAGATATTTAGTATTTTTTTAAAGTATTTAATAAAACTATATTCAATTTTATTATTTTATATACAACATTATTTGTCTCGCCCTCTATATTCTGTTCTTCAATATTTTTGTATTGACAATGTTTTTGCCACAATATTCTTGCAACTCCATATTTTCAAAACAGTATTCTTGTCATTCATAGTTGAATGTTGGAAGAACAGCACACAGGGGTTGACATCACTTCATAGCCAGTGGAAATCTATTTAGCAGTTGCTTAAAGTGTCATTAGTTGGCTTGCAAGACAAAAGTATGAAGCTGCAAGGAACTTCATAGATTTCACTGATAGAATGAAAGGGTTTTGTATTTGCACTCCTCAAACAGAACCCTCATCTAAACCTACCCTTTTGTCTCCTAACCCATACATCTATTCCTACATGTGGAGGAAGGGTTTGCCTTTCTGAGCTCCAGAAGCATCGCACCAGGAACCTACAAGAAACAGCAAGAAACATCTTTGGGTGCACTCTAGCCTGGCCTCCTTTCCCCTTTAACCCTAAAATAAAAAAGCATATAGGGGGTCATTCCGACCTTGGCGGTCATGGACCGCCAGGGCCGGGGACGGAGGAAGCACCGCCAACAGGCTGGCGGTGCTTCAGGGGCAATTCTGACCGCGGCGGTAAAGCCGTGGTCAGAAAAGGGAAACCGGCGGTTTCCCGACGGTTTTCCCCTGCCCCAGGGAATCCTCCACGGCGGCGCTGCTTGATTCCGACCCCCTTCCCGCCAGCCTGTTCCTGGCGGTTTACACCACCAGGAAGAGGCTGGCGGGAACGGGTGTCGTGGGGCCCCTGGGGGCCCCTGCAGTGCCCATGCCACTGGCATGGGCACTGCAGGGGCCCCCTAACAGGGCCCCATTAAGATTTTCAGTGTCTGCAAAGCAGACACTGAAAATCGCGACGGGTGCCACTGCACCCGTCGCACACCAGCAACTCCGCCGGCTCCATTCGGAGCCGGCTTCATCGTTGCTGGGGCTTTCCCGCTGGGCGGGCGGGCGGCCTTTTGGCGGTCGCCCGCCTGCCCAGCGGGAAAGTCAAAATGACCGCCGCGGTCATTTGACCGCGGTACGGTCTTATGGCGGTCTCCGCCCGGCGGGCGGTGCCCGCCGCCCGCCGGGGTCGGAATGACCCCCATAGTCTTATTTCATGTCTATATCAACAGTGGGTGGCTTGTGTTCAAATGGGCATGCCTGGAGCATCATATGCAAGAAGGAGTCCCTGCCCATCCCCTCATCTCAAACAGGTTGTGGTGTATAATATTTATTTTGTCAGTGTCGTCTGCAACTCACTAGGCATGGGAGTGGAGTACAGTCAGCAAGCGGTGTCTGCAGATGCAATTATTTCCTTACTAAACAGAGGTATGAATGTGCAGGGTTGGCTTCTCTGCTAAGGCGGAGGATCAACTCCCCACTGCTTTCAGCAGAAGGGTGAAGGAAAAATAAAATGATAATAACAAATTCTTAGTATCATTTTATTTTTCAGCTGAGCTGGAGGAGCGGGGCTGGAGGGAGGAGTGGTTTGTGCACCATAAGTGCACCATAAGTGCACATATCTGTTTGGCCAGCTGTATTGGGTCAGAAAACAGACATGCACACTTTGCATTTCTTCTCCCGGCTGTAGAAAGTGCAGAGGGTGCTACACCCTCCCTGAGCACCGAACCAGGCATACTGGTGACAGCAGCGTCGTAATTGGCTGAGGAGAGTCTTGGATCCTGTGCGCGAAGACGAGGACGGACGGAGGAGACTAACCCATCTCTGAAGGAAACAGGTAAGTGTTTTTTTTTCTTTTCTTTTATCCTCTTCCCCCGTCCCGCCATCTCTGTTTAGTGGCAGACACCACGGTGAATATGCAGAATGTTTAGTATGCTGCTGCATTGCACACTGCCATGGAACACTGGTTTGCAATAGGACACTTAACAGGGTTAACTGTTTCGTGGGCAAAATGCTGCCCATCAATCTAGGTAGTCAAACAGGACAATCGCTGCCCTTTTTTAAAGAAAGAATGGTTTCAGAAATAAATGTATGTGCTCGCGCATAATAAAAGCGCTTCTGATATCTCGGGATCATCTCTACTTTCTTAAGGAGAAATCACCTGCTTTTCGAAATCCAAATAGTTGCATAAGAGAAAGAGTGTGAAGATAAGGTTAAAAATGAGGTGTGAACACATCCCGAATGCTCCAGTCGGATTAATGAGTTCACCTAAATCTCTTAGGATGTAAAATGAACAGTTTGCGAGGACTATTCTACCCCGAGGCTATCGCTTTCAAAGTAATTTCTGTCACCTGGAACAACACAGAAATTGAAAAGTTGGATCCGACATTTTTTCATTGCAGAGTGTCATGTATAAAGTTGGAGGATACATATTTAATAGTTCACCTACAGCAAGAATCTCTTGTTTAAGTGAAGACAGTAACTAATTTATGGTGTCTCACCGGCTAGACTGAATCTATTTACTCCATATAATGTAATCGTAAATTCTGCTCCTGTGTCAGATTATGATCTGTCCTTTCAGAATATTTTCTTGGAACTCATAATTTATTTGGGTTGTCATCATTTGAAACGCATACCGCTGTTTTCATTATTTCATACTAAATACGTTTCTTGATTTAATTTTACTAAGATCGTGTCTCTATCCTCTAGTTGTACGGGTTTTTATTGAGATGTAGGCACTTTAAAGCATACATTAAATAAAAGCAACACATCCCACTTTAAAGAGATCAAAAATTGCAATTCTACTTTTGCTATTCATTCCAACTCATTATGCAGAGTATATATATATATGTTGTTTAGCGAACGAGGGTGAAATTCTATAATTATTAAGAGTGATCTCTATCAACCGATTGAAGGATAAACCACTTTACAAGAGTGATGCAGGTCTGCAAAGAAGGTGACTCCACTGAAGTCTTCATTTAGGATGGTGAATATCTTTGACAGGAGCATCACACCACAAACATGAGGGTGAGTTGTCGGGATGCAGAAGTGGTAACCTTTGTTCATATGTTCTTTCGGCATTGGTTTCCTCTCAAACAACATATTTAGAAATGAAAGAAATATGTTTTAAGTACCCTCTACTATCCGAATGAGTGATTCGCCCACCCAATAACCTATCACTCACAAACACTGTACAGGAAGAATACGATTGTTACCGTACAGGTCTGTAGTTTGAGAGTCAATACATCCCAGTCATTATACGAGGAGTGTCTGCACATTGCATGATGTTGCATGAGAAGTGCTTTGCAGGTGAGAAGGTTAAATATTATTTAAACCGTGTGTTTGTGTGTGTGTGTGTGTGTGTACTTATGTTTAGACATTTATATATGTCTACTTATGTATACATATGTATAATAATGTATTGTAAAATGAGCATGTTTAAATGCTAACATTATTTATCTATATATATTCAAGCTTAACTGTTTTTAAAACACATTAATGTGAATTTAAAACTGTATTTGATTTAATTATTTTCATTTTTCTTATTTTCATTATTCATTAATTTTGCATTAAATGTCCTTGCACCTTTAAATTCCCTTTTCTCTTTTAAACACTACCTGATCTTCAGCCCTAAAAATATCCTACTACCCCTAAGCACTAACCATGCCCTAAAGAACCCTTAGTACACCTTTACCATTACCAGGCCCTGAACCTGAAAAGCCCCTTACAAACCCTAAACATTATTCAACTCTAAAAACCCTTACTTCCCATCAACACTACCATTCCCTAAACCATAAAATCTTCATTCTACCCATCTCTGAGCTATAAACACCCCTAACTACCCTTAAACACCACTTATGCCTTAACTGTAAAAGCCCCTTACTACTCCTAAGCACTATCTACGGCTGAACTCCCAAAACTTCTTACCTCCTTAAACACTATCCAAACTTATAACCCTGAAGCTCCCGTCTTACTTAAAATAATACCGTTCCTAAATCTCCAAAACACATTACTACTCCTTAAGATTGCCGCCCATTTCTGAATCCTAAACTACCCCTCAACACTACCCATCCTTGAAATGTAAAAGCTCCTAACTACTTCTAAACACTACTCATCCCTGAACCCTAAAAACTCAATTTTACCTTTAAACACTACATATCTCTGAACATAAAATGTATTTACTGACCTTAAACACTACCTATCTTTTGAACATTACAACCCCCTTGAAAAAACTACCTATATTTCAATCCTAACAACCCCAAACCACCCCAAACAATGACCTATCTGTGAACTTGTAAATCCCCCTGAAATTCTTAATACTCATTCCTTACATTTAAAATAAATAAGCTACTTACATTCCTTATTTGTGTTTTAACTTAGAAGATACCATCCATCCTTTCAAAACTGAAGTACCTAGCAACCAATCAGATAGTAACAACAGTGTATCTCACTTATTCAACCACAAAACAATCATATATCTTGATTCAAAGCAATGTTTTATAAGGTTACAAATTTTTGATTCTGTAACTGATTCCCTCCAGGAAATCTTAAGTCATTAACGCAAATAATTCCTAGGCTGATCATTTGCGATTTCAATGTTAGTACTTTATTTCTTATGGCATCTTTCATTCTTTTGATATTGATTTTGCCCCAATTTAGATTTACAGCATCAAAAATAAATTGATGGATGGAAAGCTTGAAATATTTACATCTATCACTTTACTGAATACTTCGGTGTCATGTCCTGAGTGGGATGGGTAGGCCCATTTGTGGGTCATGTGTACACTGTGCCATTGGAAGCAAGCAATACTCGGCTGATGAGCTATAATAAGGGTGAAACTGGGCCTGGGGGACTTGTGCTCCAGTTCAGGGAGGAATTGGCCTGGCTTTTTGTTCAGGACTGTTCCCACTGGAGAAGGGTGAAGACGGATTTGCAAATGGTGGAGTCCAAACTGGGGTGAGATGGTGTGCAAAATAACAATTAACTGGAATGTGGCCTGAGTAATTACTATTGTTGAGGATTAATTCAAGCATTCCATCCATCACCTTTTTTGCATACTTCAGTGTGACACCTTAAAAGGGAAGTAAATGTGGACCAAAACAAATTTTTATAATCAGACTTCGACCCGGAACAATAGACAGAAAGGCAGAAAAAGGTGAAAGAAGGACAAAGATGACGATTGAAAAAATGTGTCAAAGGGAGAAAGCAGGATTGAAAAAGAACCTGCAAGAGTGAAGAGTGAGATATACGGGTAAGGTGTTAATAGTGATGGATGAAAGTGGCATTAGTGGAATCAGGGCTAATCAACATTAGTATTCAAACCCTGTCATTTGGCAGGGCCTGCAGTGAGCTTCTAAGAAAAACTTTAGCACCTGGAACTTATTATTTTGCTAGTAAAGCACTGACCCACCCAAAGCTGCATTGCTGGATTAATGTAGTTTCCTGATGCATGAAGCTCCTCTGAACTTGTCTTAAAATCTTTAGACTCTACTGTTCTTTAGCCCTTTATCTTGCTGTTTTCCCTTTTTTGCCCTTAGGTATAGGCACTTGATTCATATTTAGTTTGGGCAAGTGATAGAGTTTCCTCCATTGTTACTTGCTGGGCAGTACACAGAGGGAGTTTCCTAGACTGAGTGGTTGTGTTTTCCATATAATTCAAACCTCAGACCCCAATCTTTGTTTTTACTCTCTAAAGAGCAAGTACTCCAGATGATACAAATGTTCATTTTTCTACTGAGATTGTATGACGAGGATTTGAGGGGTTAAATAATGTGCCCATTGTCACTTTTCTCATGAATTCCAATTCTAAGGATGTGTGCCTCTAATGCAACCATCTCAAACGGTGCATATACTGCTGTCCCAGAGTTTACCAACCACCCCTTTACCATCTGGTCTTTTTTGCTGGTGACATTACCCTTTTATTTATGTTGCTTTTTTAATTCAGAGTTTTGCTAACATACATAAAGGTTTTTAAATGAGTGAGGCCGCTGAGACTTCCCTCAATTCTGACAGAGCACTCATAGCTCAATGCAGGTTTAATATCAGGTTTAATGTGGAGACATAGGCCCTCATTATGACATTGGCGGTAATTCCTACTTACCGCCAAGCTGACTACCGCAACATACCGCCGCTGCAGCGGACATCCGTTCACCATATTATGACACACACACACCAATCTGTCACTATTCAGCCACATACACACTTCCGCCACAGCAAAGGCCAGTGATAAACTGGCGATATCAAAACCCACACCGTACGCAAACAGAAGAACGCCCATCACATTATGACCCACTAATCACCACAGCGGACATTCAATTGCAGTAAACCATTGGTGGTACATACAGCTGTGCTCAAAATACACACACTCAAACAAAACAGCACCACATTGGACAAATCAAACTACACACTCCCGACACACATACACCCACACACCCACACACCCACACACCCACACCACTATAAAAAACACATCCACAGTACCCACAACCCTTTACTACTACAAACCATTGGCACAAGACAGACACCATGACCACAGACAAGACCAGAGCCACACACCACCCTCACCTATACACCACCCACGCACCTTGCATCACACACCCCAACACATCACCCTTCACACCCTCACCCACACAACCTACCCAACACCCATGTCACCACAAAGACACTCCAAATTCTCAGAGGAGGAGCTGAGGGTCATGGTGGATTAAATCATCAGGGTAAAGCCACAGCTATTTGGAGCACAGGTGCAGCATATATCCATTGCTAGGATGATGGAGCTATGGCAGAGGATCGTGGACAGGGTCAGCACCGTGGGAAAGCACCCCAGAACAAGGGACGAAATCAGGAAGAGGTGGAACGACCTACAGGGGAAGGTACCTTCCAGTGCAGCAAGATACCAACTTGCTGTACAGGGGACTGGTGGTGGACTCCCACCTCCTCCCCCACAACTAACAACATGGGAGGAGCAAGTCCTGGCAATCATGCATCCGGAGGGCCTGGCAGGAGTAGCAGGAGGACTGTACTCTGGTTAGTCAACTGTCTTTTACTATCAGCCCCCTACTTGCATGCCATCACATACCCCTACTCCAACCTCACTCCCATCACTCCACCACTTCCCACATACCCCACCATCACAAATCACCCATCCTGATGCCAAGCCCTGCATGCTCCACCAATGCATGGACACCACTCATTTCCCTGCATGGCCACCTATCACTAAAGCATGCATACTACGGAGAATCAGCTAGGCCACCACATACCAACTCACACAAGTTAAAGCTGCAAGGGCGAATACAACCAAAAAGGGCAAGCCACGGATGAACATTATGTCACACATAGAAATAATAACACAGCATTTACATCCCCACAGGTACCTCAGCCAATGTCAGCGGAGAAGAGGTGCCAGCACTATCCAGTCCCCCCACATAAGAGGCCCACAGTGATGACAGCAACTCTGGTCACCTGGATCAGGATGACCAACATGGCCTATCAGGGACCTCTGGACAGTCGGTTACCCAGGCACAGCCACACACCACCACAGAGCCTTCCCCATCTGGAAACACCACCACAGCACCCACCCAGCGTACCCATACATCTGTCCCCAGGACACGTCAAACAGCAGTGTGTCCACCACTGCAGGGACCCCAGGGTACACCTCACCCCAAGACAATCATGGACCTGGGGTCAGTGGCAGTGGGCACACGGTTCAGAGGACAGAGTCACAGGACAACAGGGATACTGGGAGGACTGATGTGCAGCAGGGGGAGGACAGACCCAGGGAACCGACTCTCCAGGAGGCACTCATTGAGATCCTGGGAGCATACCAACATTCCCAGGATACGCTGAGCCACATCCTGGCCAGCATGCAGGAGAACAGGCGGCTGCAGGAGGGACAGTACCAGGGGATCAGGGAGGACTTGCAGGCCATTAACAACACCCTGGTCTCCATAGCAGGGGTGCTGGCAGACATGGCCAAAATCATGAGGGAGGCAGTCTTACAACAGCGGGCCCCTGCCACTTGCCAGACATCTGAGCTGTCTTCCACCTCCGCTGCCGCTAGTGGACAGGAGGCCCTGCCACAGGACTACCAGGCCATCAGCACCCCTTCCCCTGCATTTGGAGAACCACCCCACAAACATTCACTGCGATCCAGGCAGAAGCCAGAGACTATTGCCAAGACTCCCACCAGGAAATGAGACTCTCCTGATTGTCACCTTTGTGTCCCACTCTGTCACCTTGTCCACCTTGAACTGTCATTGCTCCTCTTCCTATGTCCCCTTGGACAATGCACCTGTGCACCCAATAGACTGGAACGATACCCTGGACTTTCCTCCATCATCACCCCACAGCAATGCACTTGCCCCACTCCTCCTTATCACTTTGAATAAATACAAGTATTGAGTATGTCAAATGATTTAACTATGTATTTGTTTAACCAGGTTCAAACATTGCAATTCAACTGTACAGTAATGTTCACATAGGAAAGACCTGTAGTTGGCTGCAGTGATGACACCAGGAGCGATAATGGGGCACCCCCATCTGCAACATGAGTTGCCAAAGGGTACATTGAGTGGGCATAGAACTGGGAAATAACAGCATGCCAGTGACAAAGATAAACAAAAAAGTAAATGAAATATTAAGTAACACTGTCTTACCTGTGTGTCATAGGAAGTATTGTCGAATCACTGAAGTTCTGTTGTCCTCATCCTCATCCTCTGCCTCCTCATCCTCACTGATCACAGGGTCCACTGCTGCCACACGGCCATCTCCAGCCTCCTCCTCCTGCAGAAAAGGCACATGACGTCTCAAGGCAAGGTTGTGCAACATGCAGCATGCAACGATTATCTGGCAGACCTTCTTGGGTGAGTAGTACAGGGATCCACCTGTTAGATGGAGGCACCGAAACCTGGCCTGCAGGAGGCCAAATGTGCGTTCGATAATCCTTCTTGTACGCCCATGTGCCTCATTGTAAAGTTCTTCTGCCCTTGTCCTGGGATTCCTCCCAGGGGTCATTAGCCATGATAAGTTTTGGTAACCAGAGTCACCTGCAAATATTGAGGGACAACATTTAGCCACACGCTATCACACATGGCCCACACTATACCCATACACCAACATCCATTGGGTGGGAACCAGGGCTCACCTAGCAGCCACACCCTGTCCCTCTATAGTTGGGCCATTACATTTGGAATGCTGCTATTCCTCAGGATGAAAGCATCATGCACCGACCCAGGATACTTAGGATTGACACAGGAGAAGTACTGCTCCACCAGGCACACCATCTAGACATTCACGGAGTAAAAACTCTTTTGATATCTGAACTCCTGTTCATTTTCCCGGGGGGTTGTAAAAATGCAATATGTGTTGCATCAATCACCTCAATGACGTTAGGGATATGTCCCATTGCATAGAAGTCAGCCTTCACCGTGGCCAAATCCTCCACCTGGGGGAAAACAATGTAGCTGCACATGTGTTTAATCAGGGCAGACAACACTCTGGTCAGCACTATTGAGAACATTTGCTGTGGCATTCCTGCTGCCAAGCCCACTGTCACATGGAAAGAACCAGTTGCCAAGAAATGGTGCACAGATCGGACTTGCACAAGAGGGGGGATCCCAGTGGGGTGACAGATAGCAGATATTAGGTCAGACTCCAATTGGGCACACAGCTTCATGATTGTGGCCCTGTCAGGCCTATAGGTGAGGATAATTTGCCTGTCCTCCATTGTTGCCAAGTCCACCAGGGATCTGTACACGGGGGTTTGTCTCCATCTCCTATTCATCTGCAGCAGTAGCGATCAATGGGGCAAAGGAGTGAGGAGCCGGTCACAAACTGTACATCGTAACCACAACAGTACAATGCATGATGTTAATTTTTAATGTATTAGTGGCATTTGCCCTGTATGTCCAATTGTGAACTGTGACACAGTTATAATCCAGGACCAGCCGCCCTGAAATGGCATCCGCCTGTCCTGTGTGGAGGAACACGTGGAAGTGAGGTAATTCAGCGGACATTGTGTGCCGTTGTGGGAGGCGGTCGGGAACCGCTGTGCAACGCCTCATTGGATAATACTGGCTCCTGTGGGGTACAGTGGCCAATGGTGATGTACGCCAGCGGTGACGATATGCACTGCCTCGGATGTGACTGCCATTTTCTATGTGCTGCTGTGACCTGTGTCTGGAACCTACCATGGCTCGTGTGACTGGAGAAATCGCCCCTGTCTTCACCTCGGCAGAGTTGAAGAGACTGGTGGATGGGATCCTACCCCAGTACCGACTGCTGTATGGGCCTCCAGCCCAACAGGTGAGTACACTGTGAGCACGATGCATGGGGCATGAATGCATGGAGTTCTGTGTGTGTGAAGGCCTTGTGTAGGGGGTTGGTAGATGGCCCCTGGATGGCGGGCAGCTTGTGTGCTGGGCCCTGTGTGTGCAAATGGCGATGTGAAGGGGTATGGTGGGCCATGAGAGTAACAGGCAGGATGGTCTGACTAATACCTTTCTCTGTGTGTATTTCTCTGCAGGTCAGTGCCCATCAAGAAAAGGGTATATGGCGTGCCATCGCCAAGGAGGTGTGGACCCTGGGGGTCTACGGCAGGTGGAACACCCACTGTCAGAAACGGTGGGAGGACCTGAGATGCTGGACACGGAAGACGGCGGAGACCCAGCTGGGTATGGCCTCCCAATGAGGAAGGGGTGCCCGTCGAACCCTGACCCCCGATGGCCCGCATACTGGTGGTGGCCTAGCCGGAGCTGGATGGGCACTTGAGGGCATCACAGCAGCCACAAGGGGGTGAGTATAGTGCCCATCATTACAACTTACACATGGTAGGGGGGTACCCGGGTAGATGTGTGTCAGTCGGTGCCCCTAGGACAGGCCCGACATTGCAGAGTAGGTCCCATGTTGGGCAGGGTTCTGAAGTGATATTCCTGCTACCTAGCTTGTAGGCATCCACTACTGGGCAGGGCTGTGTGGGTCCCAGGTGTGCTGCAGTTGGTGGTATGTGTCCCTCCCCATGCCCTGGTGGCCAGCATTATTACTGGTAGTGCATTACATAGTGCGTAGGGCTGTTCCCTGTGTGTGAGGGTGGTGTGTATGCCAACGGTGGTGTTGGTGCAGCCATTGACCCAGTGTATCCTTTGTCCCCACCCCTTTTTTGTTTTGTCATCCTGTCATTAGCATCATCTTGTGGAGGAGCAGAGTCACAGGTGACGGGGGGAGCTCCATTCCACAGGACCCAAGATGCAGAGTCCACCGATGGTGAGGGCACCCGTGGGACAGAGTGTGAGGGGAGCACCATGGCCGAGACTAGAGGGGACAGTTCGGACACAGATACCTCCTCCTATGGAAGCTCCCAGCTACAGGTACATCCACCACTTCCCCGTACCAGCACCGCCCTCCCAGCAGCCCCTCATCGAGTTGCCCGTGCCTGCTCACCCAGGAGGGTGGGCATCTCCTTCACCCAAGGCACCACAGGCCCTGCCCCAGTGAGGCCTGCTGCCCTGAGTGAGGAGGCTATTGACCTCCTGCGATCCATCTCTGTAAGGCAGTCAACCATTGTGAATGCCATCCAGGGGATGGCAGCCCAAATGCAACAGACCAATGCATTCCTGGAGGGCATTCACACTGGCTTGGCGGCCCATCAGACATCAATGCAGGCTCGGCCTCCTCTCTGATGGCAGCCATTGTCCCTGTTTCCACCCTCCCCCCTGCAACTTCCTCTTCCCAAACCCATTTCTCTCAACCCCAACCTATCCCGACCACACAGCCTGATTAGCATGCACACAGGACAACACACAAGAGCGGCACAGGCGAACACAAGCACCACACATCATCCCACTGGCACTCACACAAACGTCATTCAGATGCAGACATACCAACATCCACTGCCTCCACTGTGTCCCCCTCCACCTCCTCCTCCACCTCCCTCACAGTTGCGCCTACACTCACACCTGCATGCACTATACCATCATCCACTGCCAGCATCACCAGCACACCTAGTAGAATATACACTTCACTGGCAGACACCACCACAACAGCCAGACACACGTCCCCTGTGTCCTCTCTCACTGTGTCTTTCCCCCTCCCAAGGTACACAAACGCAAGCACTCAGACACCCAACAGCCACTCACTTCACAACAGCATCCAGCCCATGCACCTGCACCCAAACACAGTAGACTGACACCTCCCACAACACCTCCCTCTTTCTCCACTCCCAAACCTTCTCCCTCTCCCTGCCCCAACGTCTCTAAGCAGCTTTTCCTCTCCACCATTGACCTCTTCCCTACACCTACCCCTCATCCTTCACTTTGGGCCAGGGTGGTAAAAACCCAGGCAAGCACCTCATCCACACAGTCCACGGGCCCAGTAGTCTCCACAACCAATTGTGGTAGGAAAGGATCCAGGGCACCAGGCAGCCTTACGCAAAGGGTGCCTGCCCCAAGTGCTGCCCGTAAGGGCAAGGAGCCATCCCCAGCTGCTACCAGGAAGGGCAAGGAGTCTGCCCCAAGTGCTGCCCTGAAGGGCAAGGAGCCATCCCCAGCTGCTGCCAAGAATGCCAAGGAGCAATCCCCAGCTGCTGCCAGGAATGGCAGGGGGCCTGCACCAGCAGGCAGGAAAGACAAGGGTCCTGGTGCAGGGACTCAGTCGGAGCCCCCACCACCAACCATGGTTGTACAGCAGTCCAAGGCTGCAGGGGATGGGCTGGAGCATCCCCCCACCACCAGCAGCAGCAGCAGCGGCACCACCAGAGGGCAGCCGTCCGAGGCTGCAGTGGATGGGCTGGAGCCTACCCCCACCACCACCAGCAGCATCAGCAGCACCACCACTCAGCATCCGTTACCGCCGTTGGACGGTCTGTAGTCCTGCCTCCATGGGCTGTTGTGCAGCATGCCCCCTGCATATCCTGTGGAAATGACACCCACCTAATAGACTGTGAACCTGCACTCCCCAGGATCTGAAGCACAGGGCACGATGCCCCCTCCAGAACCAGTGGGTATGGCACCCACTCACCCCATCCTCCCCAGGAACAAGAGCACAGGCCACGATGCCCCCTCCAGAACCAGTGGGTATGGCACCCACTCACCCCATCCTCCTCAGGAACAAGAGCACAGGGCACAATGCCCCCTACAGAACCACTGGGCAAATCAACCACTTGAGAGACTGTGGCCTTGCACTCCCCAGGACCAAGCACAGGGCATGTTACCCCCTCCAGAACCAGTGGACAAGTCACCCACTTGAGTGACTGTGGCCTTGCACACCACAGGACCAAGCACAGGGCATGTTGCCCCCTCCAGAGCATGTGGGCAAGTCACCCACTTGAGAGACTGTGAACTTGCACTCCCCAGGACCAAGCACAGGGCATGTTGCCCACTCCAGAGCATGTGGGCAAGTCACCCACTTGAGAGACTGTGGCCTTGCACTCCCCGGGACAGAGCAATGGGCATGTGGTCCCCTCCAGGACCAGTGGTGTTGTACCATCTGTCAGCTGAGGTGCCCCCCATTCCCCATCCCCCTGAGGTGCCTTCCTATTTTCCAACTGATGCCCCTGCAGTGTTCTCACTGTGTTGCTACAGGAGACAAGTCGGGCCTTGCACTTTGTCATGTGGCCCTGTGGCCCATGCACATTGAGGACTGGGCAGTGTCCCTTAAAATGTACATAGGTATATACCATTAGATTAAAGTTTTGATTTTCTACTGTATTTATATTATTACACTCACTTTTATCTATTCCTGTAGTCCTTGCATTATTCCTGAGGGGCACGGGGTAAATATGTTTTCTTACTGCATCTGATTGTGTGTATGGTGTTGCGTGTGTCACTCTCTTTTTCCTCCCACCCTCCCCTTTGTGCTAGGTATATGTACTCACCGTGGTCGTCTTCGCCATTGTTGGTGTTCGTGGTGGAGCAGGAAGTAGAATATCATTGAGAAGATCTGAAGTTCAAGCTCCATGGTGGCGTGGTTGTTCCCTGTGTCTCAAAAGGTGAGTCTTTTAACTTCTGTGTTCTGGTTCCGCCAGTCTTTTGATGTCGTTGGTACCGCCCCGGAAAAGGTGGTGGTTTCCTGTCTCATAATATGGTGGTCCGAACATTGACTTCTGCCTTGGCGGTCGGTTTGGTAAAGTGGCTGTGTTTGGGAGTTCTCACTGCCATGGTCATAATTTGGCAGTAGTTACCACCAGCCTGTTGGCGGTTTTACCGCCACGTTATCACCAACCGCCAGGGTTGTAATGAGGGCCATAGTGTTATGCTATTGGATGAATTCTAAACGTAACAAATTATTACAGCAGGGACGATGTGGCAGGAGGATTCCATGTAATTATGAATGGAAAATTATAAAAATAATTAACTGGGCCTGGACGAGGAGCTCCCACACAGCACACAAGTATGTGGATAGACCTACAGCAACAGTCTGCCAGTCTCATCAGAAAAGAAGCAAACACTCCTCCTGCATGCACACTCCAAGGCAGCAAGAGTATTTGCAACCAAAAAGAGATGCCCAAGAAGAACTAAAAAAAATCACTCTGCATCTATCATATTTCAGTCTCTCACAGTAGAAGACTGGCATACCGAAACCAAAGTAATATTTGTTATAGAAGATATTACAACGTAGGATTACAAGAATAATGTTAGCCTTACGATTAAAAAATCTACAGTTAAAAGTATAAACCTACACAACAATGACACATTGTACGTTTGCATAACACACGCACAAATAAACCATCTAAGGATCTCTTAACCCACCACTACCACCAAAAAGGAAGGAACGGAATTATGAATGAATATTGTAATACCAAATTAATGATGGTTCCGCTGAAAAAATCTTTAGTAAATGCAAGTGGATCTAAATCAATACAGATTTTCAAAAGGTGACTGCCAACTCCCAGTGCCTAATGGAAATTCTCAATAATGTGTGCTTATCTACTGCTGCAGGTCAAGGGGCAACATATTATACATCTTATATTCATATTAAAGAAGTAGTTATAATATAGAATATTTCCACAACCCTCACCCACAACATTGAACCATTCATAATTCCCATAAGGAAACTTGAGAGACACTGAATAAATAGGCAAATGACAAAAAAGCTCAATCACAGTAAACCGATCAATGAGGATGTGATGTTACCTTATGGGAAATTCAGACTGGCCATAGACATGAAGGCCCTCTTGCACCAATACCAGTCCTCAGTGTCATCATTTAAACTCAAGTAAATTATACAGTGGAAACAGGGCAATATGGAGAGGGAATAGTCCAATGTTAAGGCAGGTTGATCACCATCTAGACTCCCAAACAAAGCAAAAACTTTTTAACTGATTCGTCAAATTAGAAACCATTAGAAGGAGAGGCTAATACATTAATCATTACCATCTTGGATTTTTCCATTCATATGGTGAGACCAATAAATACCCAGCCAACCCACTTGGTGACAAAACAGGACACTTTAAATAGCACATCTTCTGGTAGATAATCAGTGCCATTATACAGACCTTTGATGATCTGGCAAAGTACTGGTCAGTGAGCTTACCTTCTTTACTATTCCCTCAAACAAATGCTATTGTCAATGATTTCAATTTGTTGTATTCTGAAATATACAACTGTACCTTAGCAGATCTAAAGGGTAGAGGTGATTGGATATTTAGCATTCTAAATTAAGGTATGTATTACAAACCCCCTCCTTAAAGAAAATAGAAAGGATGATAGACTAGTCCTCAGTCTAACAAATGGATCACAAACTTTCCGCACAATACACATTCCACTAGTGTCAGTTGACATCAGTGCAGCATCCTATGAACCCTGAGGAATATATTTTAGAACAGGTACCCTGGCCACCTGAAGTTCACCCTAAATATGTCTAACACAGGTCCTTCTAATAACTGAGTCTCATTCCATACCCCAAACAATGTTTTACATTACAAGCCCTTGATGAAAGCAGCTGCAAATGTAACTTGGTATATTTGAGTATTTGATTCAACAATTATCATATGAGGTAGTAGCTGAGTAAAGTTGATTATTCCAGGGTTGACCACAGAGAATTCCCAGGACAGTTCTGTTTCTCTTCACACAGCTCCTTTAGGCTAAGTGCCTAGTCCTCAGTAGTTTAACTGAGCATGTCCAAAAATATCTATGTCACTGTCATCGCTAATTGAACCATAACCATGTTACTTTTCTTCATGTGCATATTAGCATATATAAGTTTGCTCTGAAGAGGTCACTAAATCCAGGTTTATTGAAAACATTGAAAACAGTTAATATTAAGTAGAAGAAAACTCCTATACTATCCATGAATAAATCATGGAATAAATTGCAATATAATGACTCACAAAGCACAATATGCTACCAACTTAATGAACATGTTACATGATAGGTTTCCACTGAGCTGCAAGATGATCTCAACCAGTGAAGCCATAAAGAGGATGTAGTGTAGTAGTATATTTTACACCATTCCCAAAAGTATTCCATCATTTCTATGTTATGGGTATGTTATTGTTATGGTGTGTCATGTTATGTTGTTAGAATGAGACCTTGAAACCATATACTGCTTCAGATCGCTACTGCAGGATCTTTCTATCACCATTCATAGCAATGTAATGATACAGGTAACAACAATAGAGACAATTTTATGGATAATGCTGATGAAATATTATTTCTTCGGTTAGGTTGTTCGATAAAGCCAGCCATACTGGATAGAAAGGAATATCATTCCTTGCAGACTTTGTCCTGTTTCAATACAGCCAATACACAATGAATTTGTGACACTCTTGTATAATAAAACATCTGATCCATGTTAATAAAATTATCCCTATTACTGACTCACCTTGATTTATTGTAGAATGCACCTTAAACTGTTTGCAATTAAAAACCTGTATCCAGTGTACAGATGCCTGTGAAAGATAAATGTGATTCCCTCTTCTGGTAATCACAATCAGCCAAAGCATCTTGGTTTGTTCTCTTTGTTTGAGTTGCTGGAGAGCTGTCCTTCAGGAGACATTTTATCATGGAAGCAAGTTTCTTAATAATTCCAATTGGCAGTGGAAAAGTAGATTTTATTTGAGGCAGAATGACAAATTCTCAAAAACTATGCCTGGATTTATCAGACTTTCACCAGACTGCGAAAGTAACCCATGGTGTGAGTCCAGAGAATTTACTTTATATCATTAGAGCATGGAATGGGTACAAGGATTTTAACTTAATTCATTTTTGTGTGTTGCATGGTCCTGACATGGTATCACTCATTGGATCTCTAACCTCATATAATAAATGTGATTGTTCATCTTGATTTATGTCTTTCATCTTTTGGTCTTGCAAAGGTATTTGTTCATTTTGGTTTTCTTAGTACTTGTACCCTGGACACGACTGCAGATATTTTATATGCTTTGGACCTAATATGCCATTGTATTTCTAGGGCAGGCAGGTATTAAGCAGCTAAGCACGACTTGTACTACTTTCTTCCAAGTGAATGCCTTAGCATGCAGACTACCAGCAGTCTAGTCTATGTGCAGAATTTGAATCCTGAGCTGGTCCTACTCAAAGTTGTTGAATGACAATGTTTAGCAAAGAACATTGAGGCTAAAGTGATCAACCTCTCAGGTTCGGAAGGTTCAACATTGCCTGGACTTGAGAGAATATTTAGACAAATAGGCTTCTTAGTATTTGGCAGTTGTTTTGGCTGGAATTAAACTTGCCCTCTCAGTAGAGGTGTGCTAAACTGTCTCAGAATTCTTGTTCAGCACTAACAAAGACAAGTATATACAATTATCTTTTGCAGGAAATAGGTTTTGAATCCTAAAATCATTGTGAAGACAGAACCAGAGGTGCATTCTGAAATAAGCATTTGGTTTTGTGATGGGTCCTCCTCTCTGCTCCCTAAAGGAAGAAATCCCAAGACTTATGTAGTTCACCAAACTAAGGCCCAGATGTATCAAAAGGTTTTACCCATTCTGTGTCTATGGGAAAATGTGTTGGTACATATGGCCCTAAATTTTAACACAGGAAGGCTACAAGAATGAATTAAAACTTAGGGCCTGATTTAGGTCTTTGTGAAGGGGAATACTCTGTCATAAACATGATGGATAGCATGTCTGCCTTATAATCCCATGATATCCTATGTAGATCGTAAAAAGGTAGACTGGATATTAGCCATGTTTGTGATGGAGTATTCCCTCCACCACTTTATCAGGACCTTTAGCTTATAGGACATTAACACAATTTCCTGGTTTAATATACAGATATGAGGAGACTCTTTTGTGCAAATGCCCACAATGTTGAAACCAGGGAGGTATCATCAGATCTTACTACTGTTACATAAAGCTGTAATAAGGTTAGGTGAGTTAAGAGCTTGATCTTGATCTCTGTCAGGCCCTTAGTCTACTTATAGCAAAAAATAGATTACATTTTCCTAACTTGAGGTACAGATTTGATATGTGTTATAGATAATACCTTCAAACTGCTTCTTATAGTATCTGCAGGTCTACTTTGTTTCTGAGATCAACTTATCACAATTCTCTTGCACTTTGGTTCCAAGAGCTAGGTGGATAGATGCATGGGAGAAATTAGATTTTGACTATGGTGTTAGCAACAGCCACAATCTCTGTCAAGATGAACCACAAAAGTCACCTGTGCTTAATCCTGGGCAGTTTGGCACAAAAAGCAGTCAGACTTACCTTAGAGGCAAATTGTAAAGTATTTATGTGGCACACAAACTGTAATAAAGTGAAAACACAACACAAGAAAAATGCCACTCCAATTTAGAAAAATATGGTAATGTTTAATAAAGTATTTGACACCAAAACCACAAAAACCAATTGGTAGAACTGAAGTTCAGATTTTTTCAAATATTTAGTAATAAACTAGCACAAGAGATCAAAGCTCCAACATCAAATATAAAGTCACACAAGTGCAGGTCAAAGAAAAATATATGGCCGGCTGCGATGGAGCGCAAGTTGGATAAGAGAAGTAGATTGGGCCCAGTTGACCTTACCTTCGCCTTAGAAGAAATTTTGAAGAACAAAATCTGAGGCGGTAAAGTTCAGTGGGGCAAGGCTGCAGGCAGTATCCAAAGTGGGAACATTATCGGGGAACTGCTGGACAACATTGCATTGAAGATGAGAGTTCTAGAATATGCCTTTGGCAAAGGACGGCTGAACACGATCTGCTGCTGCAGAGAAGAATGTAGTTGGAACTGCTGCAGAGTCAGACTGACTGGTGATGCACCTTGGATGGATAGACAAGCAGGTTGATCCCGTTCTCTAAGTTCTCAGATCCGTTTTTAGCCAAAAGCTTAGAATTTTGGCTATCAGGGCATTTTTACCACCACTACCAAGAGTCCAGGACTGGAGGGCACAACTTGGGACGTTAGGGCTCAGACTGGGTCCAGGAGTGGTTTCAAAATGGTGGAAGCCTGTTATGTCCCTGTGGCTTTGAAAAGGAGGCCAGCCTTTGGAGTCATACTGGTAGTCGTGGGTTCATGTGAAAAAGCAGGGCTCAAGTAGTAGGACTTGCATCTGAGGGTCCAAGGCATCCTTTAGGCAGTAAAGGAGCAGTTCCAGATGCAGCAAAGCAGTCTTGTGGAGAACACAGTAGCAGGCAGTCCTCTTGAAGTCCTTCTGTACATTCAGAAAGTGAGTAGAAAAATGGGTCTGAGGGTCCCTATTTCAATACTTGTTGCCTTCTTTGAAGTAGGAGGAATTTCTGGAGGTTTCTCTTTGAAGTGCTTGGAATCTCATGATCCCCGTGCCCTGGCCCCAGGCTGGCTGCAGGGACAATTTAGTGGTGATAGACCCTCTGTGTAAAGGCAGAGCACAGCCTCACCCTGCCAGGAGATTGCCCATTCAGACACACCAACTCCCTCTATTGTATGACTGTCTGGAAGGAATATACAAAGTCTAACTGCAACAACACACAGTCATGTGACCTAGGATTGGCTGCAAGCACCAAACGGCAGTGGAAAGGAAAATGCCAACATTCTAAAAGTGACATTTTAAAAATTGTTTTTTAAATCCGACTTTACCAATGAAGAGGATATTAAATTACAATTTCATAGATATCAAACATTATGGGGGTCATTACGACCCTGGCGACTTGCGGTATGTTGGCGGTAACACTGCCAACAGGCTGGCGGTGTTCCGCCAGAAATTATGACCGTGGCGGAATTGCCACGGCCATACAGCCGGCCCCTCCATTTTCCCACCAGGATTCCGCCTGGCGGTCATAATCCCTTGCACCGCTGCCCTGGGGATTATGAGTCCCCGACCGCTGGCCTGTCCATGGCGGTACACACCGGTAAGGGGACTGGGGGTGCCCCTGGGGGCCCCTGCACTGCCCATGCACTTGGCCCCCAGGCATAGCCACGAATTTCAGGCAGTGAAATGTGCGACGGGTGCTACTGCACCCACTGCACATCAGCATTGCCGCCGGCTCTATTACGAGACGGCTGCAATGTTGATGTGACATTTCCGCTGGCCCAGCGGAAATGTCATAATAGGGAGACAGAAATACCGCCGGCAATGGCGGTATTCTGTCTCCCGTGGCCTCCTAATGACCCCCTATATGCTTATCTGTCTCCAATGAAAAGTGACTCATTAAATGTGATAAGGCAACCCAATGTTATCCTGTGGGAAAGGTAGTCCTCACAGTAGTGAAAAACAAATTCCTGAGTTTTTCACTACCAGGAAATGTAAACTTTAAATTACAATTCTGCCCTATACGCTACCTATGACCTATTTAGGGATGGCTTATATGAAATAAAATTGAACTTTAAGGTTTGTTGAGGGGGTTATATCTTATTGGGTCACAAAATGGGTACTGAAGGCCCACTAATAGCTTTTAATTTACAGGTCATGGGTATATGGTATACCACTGTACAAGGGGCTTATATGTAAATTAAATGTGCCAAATATGGGGCCTAATTCACAAAGGTAAACTGAGATGTTTGGTCTAAACTTAAACCAAACATCTAAGTTTATAGCTTTGGGAATTTACAAAATGCATTTACGAGTAGTGTCTTTAGGTACATGGGAAGGAGATCCTAGAACTTAAATGTAAGCCAAATTTACCATGCTCAGGAGAGTGAGCCTAAGCACTTTTGCACGGATTAGCAGTGGTAAAGTACACAGATTTCTACGGCCAACAAAAATGAATTTCAACAAAAATGAAGGGGGAAATGCAAAAGGTTTTGGGAAACACTATCCCAAGGCTGACAATGCATGATACTCTTCTGTCAGTAGAAGGACTGAATATTGAATAACTAGTCTTCATGCTGCATAACTGGACCTTTGCAATTTGTTAATCCCTGAAGTACCAGGCCTCTCATTACAATAATGTGGACAAGGCAATTAACAAACAGCCTGCAATGCTGAACAAAACGTTTTATTTTATAAAACAGCACAACCTAGTGAGTCCGCAGTAACTTTAGACTCTTATTTTACTTAAACAATCAATTTTCAGGTGAAATACTGTCCACTTTATTTTATGTCCAGTTAGACATATCATATTTCTTCCTTTGTTTTGTAAGCAATCATTTCTTATTTTTCTGACCATCCTGACCTGCCTTTAACATTGCATTGTGTTAGATGATTTCAACTGAGAATCATCTTTCCCTTCTACTGATAACAAGTTTTTATCTGTATTAACACTTTCGATTTCAACCTTTTCACATCCAACTTGACAACATTGTGCTATAATTCTTACAATAAACCATTCACCTTTGGACATTCTAAGTCTCATTTAGAAATTGAAGGTGGTAATCTTGCTGGTTTGACAAATTAGTCATTTGTACCTCAGGCAGTCACCATCACTACCTCAATTCAGGAAGGATTTTAAGACTTAGCTCTTCAGCTGAACCTCAGAGGACAAACACCTTAGCGCCTTGAGCCCCTTATAGGTGAGTAATTGTACTTTATAAACCCTTATTTCATTTTTATTTGATTTGTGTCCTGTCTTGTGGGCCCAGGGCCTACCTCATACTGAACTTTAGAATGGAAAAAGGGAGGATACTAGTGATGTCTAAAGTAGCCCCTCCCCTACACACCCGTAGTTCTCAGAGCCCACTTTTAGTGTGGTTGAGGACTTTTGTCATCTTGGCATTGCCCTGACATTTTGAGACTGTTTGCATTAGGAAAAGAGGAACTACTGAAAAAAGTAGGTAGAGTTACCACCTCGAAATTTAACATTATACTTTAGGGAAGAGTCAAGAGTCACCATCACTCACTAACTAGTCACAGGCATAATTGTGACACCCTAAGGCACCATCTCCAAAGAAGTCTCTGGATTTGTGAAGAGGAGATGAAGGACTGCACAAGCTGTTTGAGATGTGTGAGGAGACCTGAAGGGCTGGACCTAGTCCTACAAAGAAGGGACCTTCAGGGGTCAGATGGCTGACCTTCTGTGTGGCTACAGGGATACACTAAGTTGCAATAGGACTTTTTCCTGAGGTGTCCAGCTGACCAGTGGCAATAAGATGTGGACTGAACCCCGTTTTTGGCCTTTACCTGACACCCTGAGAGTTTCCAAAGGCATCATAGAAGTGCTTGGGCCATAGAAGTTTACTCTCTTGTTAGCTGGGGCACATGAAAAAAGTTTGGAAGCTTTTGAAATCATTTCCTCCAAAGCTTCAGCAAGACCCACTGCAAAAAGTACCAAGGAGATCTAATCATCTCTGAAAAAATGAGTTAGATGCATTGTGCGTTGGGACTTAGAACTTTTTGGTCCAAAGCTCCAGAGTTCCAGCGGGACACAACTACTTGACGTATCCAGTCTTTAGATCCATGGTGGCAGCAACAATTACAGGTCCACACAGGAATGATTTTTCTTCTCTAAAATTGCCTTCTGAAGTAGGGATTTTTTCAGTTGTTAGGCTTCCAGACTTGCACAGGGCTAATCTACTTGGCATAGAGAACCAAGGCTAGATTGTAGTCGGCCTGAAATCACACTTTGGGCCAAGTCTAATACATACATTTACTTACATTGGAAGATTTTCTTTCATGCAAATCTTTAAAATTTCATATCTTTGGTTCCCCTTATTCGGTTTTTGTCATTATGGTGTAATATTGCATATTAAATTGTTCTCTCTTTTTATAAATAGGGGGATGTTGTTTTTATTGTGTTATGTCTCTGCCCTATTAACAGTTTTGGTACTTCTCAAAGCTTTGAACAATTTACTTAATTCAACTAGCCCTATGGCTACCAGGGGTTGGGCTGAGGTTTAAATTACTGAAAACTTTGACTGGACCGAACAGGTTACTGAGTTTGTTAATTGTGCTGACCTTTCATCCACCGCAACTAATGATACACTTTCTCACGTTAGTGTTATTATGAAGGTGGGATCCAGAACTTGTGTCACTCAGTTTTTAAAGCTGAAACTAAAAATAAATTCTTGGTTTTTAGCTGACATACAGGGCCTCATTTCGACCCTTGCGGTCATGGACCGCCAGGGCCGGGGACGGAGGAAGCACCGCCAACAGGCTGGCGGTGCTTCAGGGGCAATTCTGACCGCGGCGGTAAAGCCGCGGTCAGAAAAGGGAAACCGGCGGTTTCCCGCCGGTTTTCCCCTGCCCCAGGGAATCCTCCACGGCGGCGCTGCAAGCAGCGCCGCCAAGGGGATTCCGACCCCCTTCCCGCCAGCCTGTTCCTGGCGGTTTACACCGCCAGGAAGAGGCTGGCGGGAATGGGTGTCGTGGGGCCCACTGGCATGGGCACTGCAGGGGCCCCCTAACAGGGCCCCATTAGGATTTTCAGTGTCTGCAAAGCAGACTCTGAAAATCGCGATGGGTGCCACTGCACCCGTCGCACACCAGCAACTCTGCCGGCTCCATTCGGAGCCGGCTTCATCGTTGCTGGGGCTTTCCCGCTGGGCGTGCGGGCGGCCTTTTGCCGGTCACCCGCCTGCCCAGCGGGAAAGTCAAAATGACCGTCGCGGTCGGAATGACCCCCACAGTCTTTTATTGGGTCTTTTTTGATTTTTCCAATATTTCTTGAGTCCAATCTTTGCACATTATGGGCCAGATTTAAGAAAAGTGGTGCTGCACTCAGTGCAGATTCACTTGTTTGTGCTCCTTAGTGCCCCCCTAGTGCCACTGTGTGCGCGCCGTATCTAAGATATGGCACACCACGGCACTAGTTAGGGAACTAGCGTCAAAGTTTTTGATGCTAGTTCGGAGCTTTACAGGATTAGCATCAGGAATGTCGACTCTAATCCGGCAAAGACCTTTGAGGCCCATTATAAACAATGGTGTGCCTCCTTTTTACGCATGCTCTGAACGGGTGAGCATTTGTGTGAGTGGACAGGGTAGGGATGCATGGGGAGAGTGGGTGCGTGTGTGTCAGTGGATGGGGAGAGCAGGTGAGAGCGTGTATGAGGTGCATGGGGGAGTGAATGTATATATGCGCTGGGAAGGGGTGGGAGTAAATGTATGTATGCGCTTGAGGGGGTATGTGAATGTATGTGTGCACTGGAGGGGGAAGTGAATGCATGCATGAGTGCAGTGTTTGTGCATGTATGTTAGTGTGAATGGGGGTGTATGATGTGAGTGCGTGGGTGAGTGTGGGTGTATGTGGGTACATTTGTGAGGCTATGTGAGCTTGTGTGCTGGAATATCCCGGTGACAGGAATGCAGATTCCTGTCACCAGGATTCAAGACCGCCAGCTTTTTCTGGTGGTGTGACCGCCAGAAAAATGCTGGCGGTCTTCTGTGCCATAATACCGCTAGCAGTATTATGGCGTCCGCCAGGCCGGAGGTACTCACCTTGAGTCTGATGGACCGTGGATAAGCGGCGGGATGGGTGGAGTATCAGTGGATTGGCTTAGGCCAAACTGCCGAACTCATAATTTGCTGCTCTTCACTGCCAATGGTGAGACCGCCACCGCGGGTCTGGCAGTCTTAAGACCTCCAGACTCGTAAAGAGGACCTTTGTTTCAGTGAAATCTTACAAGTAAGTTCCAAACAAATTGAATAAGGGTTTTGTTTGTTTACTTGAATATGCACCAGTATTTCTTTGTACTTTAATTTGATTAAAAAAAATTATAGAGGTGGGTGGCCTGGAAATTAAGTATGGGCCTAGTTATTTATTTTACATTTCATTGATTTTTCATCTACTATAACAGAAAATTGTTGCACACCTGTGCTTTTCTACATGTTTGTAACATTTCAAATATTATTTTACTATGTGGCTTAGATTTGAAATGGGCCATCTAGCTACTAGGCCCAGTATTAGTAATCATCAAAGGGTGATACAAATAATTCAGTGGTATATGTTTTGAAAACTTAATTTAGGGCAGGGATGGTTCTGGATTAAATAAAAAATTGCGGCTATTGTTTGCATTTCATTTTTTTTTCAAAACGTGTATATGTTATGGAGTAATACTCAATTGCATAGGAGGATGTGTACTGTTGTTGTAAAATGTTTGTAATTCAGTACATTTCCGTGTTTTGCATTGTTGAATTATTGTTAGTGTTTTCTTCAGTGTTACCACTATTCTGCCTTATGTTTACCTTTTTCCTTGTTGTTGTTTTAACATGTGGATGGCAGTCATTTTGTGCATCCAGCCAATCTATCTTTGCTGTAGGCTTGCATGGGTTCTTCTTTGTTCCCCATGCCTCCTTGCTCCTTGCTCCTTGTTGTTGTTTGACCATGTGGCTGACAGCCATTTTGTCCATCCAGCCAGTGTACCTTTACAGTAGGATTACATGTGTTCTTTGTTTGCCAATGCTCCTTGCTCCTTGTTGTTGTTTTACCATATGGCTGGCAGCCATTTTGTGCATCCAGCCAGTCTGTTTTTGCTATAGGGTTCTTCTTTGTTACCCCTGCCTCCTTGCTCCTTACTGTTGTCATTGAACAATGTGGCTGGCAGCCATTTTGTGCAACCAGCAAGTGTTCCATAGGCTTACATACAAACATCATAATTATTGATCATTTGTTCATTTTAAGTTTAAAATGTATTTTCTATTTTATTTTTCAATTTAAATTTTGTATTATGTTTTATAAATGTATTTTTGTTTCATTTTTTTTTTGTTTTGTTTTTTATTTTAGTTCCTATTTTAGTTTTTTATTTTATGTTTTAATTTCATTTTTAATTTTATTGTTTTTTATTTTTGTTATTTTCTTTTAATTTGAGTTTGTTTCAATTTTATATTCTTACATTTTTTATAATGTTTTATTTCATTTTATTTAATTCTGCATTCTTCCTTGATCTATCCATCCATCCACCAAAGGCGCAGAGTGTCACGGCGCGAGCTGCTGCGCGAACCGAACATTCGGCTGGGGACGCGGCCGCAAGCCGCTGAGGCAGGACATACCGCCCCCTGCCATTTTCTACTTTTGTCGAGGCCCCAAATTGGGCATGGGGCCTCGCCATGTTAAGGGCGCGGTGCGCCCCTGCGAGTTTTTGCCTCTTTCCACTCTCCACTCACCCACACTTACCTTCTGCTTCTTTTTTCTTTCTTCTTTTCTGCCTTCCTCATTTTTTCCTGTATTTATGCCTTTCTTTAATTTCCATGATCCTTTCTCCTTCCCAGCATGCCTTCCTTCTCCCTGCATGCCTTGGAACCTTACTTAACATGGTGACTTTTTCTTTAGGTTTCGATGCTATATTCCCAATCCAATATGGTGTCTTTTACTTCCTGCCGGTTACTTCCTATTCTTTGGGTACATAAGGTGTGTGATTCCTGTTCTCTTTGCGCTGCAACACTTCCTTTGAGTGGTGATCTTTGCTCCTGTTCTTCTGCATCAGTTATATGTTTTCTGAGCCTGTTCCAGCTTTTTTCATTGTCATTTTTGTCTTTTGTTCAAATTTACTTTTTACTTTTTGTTTTTGTTCCAGGAGTTCCTGTTTGAGGTTTTTTCCCTTTTGTTTTTTTTTTCCTCAGGGACTCCTTCTGGAGGGCACAGACTGCCTTTGGCATTCCCTCCGTCAGCAGCACCATGGCTACCACAAAAGGGTCACCCCTACTTGGGTTAAGGCAGAAACTATAGGAACCAAGACCTGGCCACATTTCCAGTGGGCCACAGACATAGACAACGAGTAGGTCGGGACACAGAACTGCACAACAGCAGATGGTTTCTTTCGGTGTACAATAATTCCATTTTCTCCTGGACACCCTGGCTGTGGTGCACTACAAACAAAACAGCAGCATATTTAATTTTTTTAAGAAAGGTGCTCCCAAAAAAGTGGTCATTAAGAAGAGGCAGCTTTCCACCAGTGGTGTGCCGACCACAGCCTTTTTCAGAAGACGTGTGTCTACCACACCCGCCTCTGGGGAGGAACCTGGGAGTAGCAGTCACACATCAACAGCACCACCCCAACCTAAGCCCAAGACCATGCCAGTCAGCAGGCAGCCACTGCAATCATGGCAACGCCAATAAGCTGTGATGTTGAATTGGATTAGTCCAATTCGCAAGGTAGTACCCAATCATTTCAGAAAACACAGTAAAGTAGACAGCAGCCATAGCCAGCAATAGTAGATCTTACTCAAGTTGAAGCAGAACAGGAGGTCAAGCAGGAACCTCCTCTTTTAGAATCAATGGCTCCTAGTTCTCTGGCAAGAAAACTGAAGGGTACTACTCCACCATCTTCTCCAAGCACCACTTCTGATGATGATGATAGGCACATCGAGTAGACCCCGGCAGAGTCCGGGAGAGACCAAGGAAAATAAAAGTTCCAGAAAGCATTGTAATCCTGGAAGGGAATGATGGTGAGGAGGATGATGACGACAAGCCAGTCATTGTGGAAGATGACACAGAGGAATTCAACATTACTATCCAACCTGCTCTGAGGGATGTGACACAGGCAGCACCCTCCTGCTCCCATATTTATAATGCCCCAGCAGAGATCTGCACAAACACGTACACCCGTACGTAGAAGTATGCACTGCAGAGAGGCAATCAACACACCCACCTCCAGTTCTTCTACAGGCATTGGCAGTAGCCTAGTAAGAAAATACATCTGCCTACTTTGGGACTTTTTCACGATAAGCATACAGGAAGAGAAGATTGTGATGTGCTCCATTTTCCACACGGTGTTCATTGAGGTAATACTGGTTTACATTATGGTACTGGAGTCCAGATGACCCATGTGAAAAAAGTCACAAAATCCTTTGGGATTAGCACCTTAAAAAATGGGTGAATGATCTTGCAGTGGTAACGATGAGGAGAGCTGGGAAACATCAGCTACAACTGGTCAAGTCATGGTGAGTGGTTAGGAAGAAGAGGGTGAAATCCTCATCAAATCAACCCTGTCCCCAGCAGTGTACCAGCATCACCTGCCTCAGCGACCTCAAAATGGCACAGGAAGACTTAGAGTCAGATGGAGACACCACAGCATAAGGTGATTGCATCAAGATGTTCATTGAGTCTAATACCACCTACATCAAAAAAGTCACCTGCATCAATGGCCCCAGAAAAGGAGAAAATACAGGCTACTATTATGTGCTTGTTCCAGCAGGAGGGAGCCCTACAACTGTAGCCACCTAATAGCACGTTTGTACAATGGGAAGTTGGCAAAAATGTTAGAGCTGGACCTCCTCCCTTTTCCTTTTTGGAACAACTGGGGTTCTTAGAGTTTTTGTCAACCATATGCCCGACATAGAAGGTTCCAAGTTGGACCTATTTTCCAAAGTTGCTGTTCCAGCGCTACATCATGAGGTGCTTCAATTGGTTGTACAAGCTTTGCAGCAAATTGTTGTCCACACTATCCACTTGACAACAGACAGGTAGACCAGTTGTCAGGCTACTAATTACATGTGCACCACTGCACACTAAGGTCCATATTTATATTTTTGTTATTGTATTTTATAAGTTGTGCCGCTTTTGTGTCAAACAATGACACAAATGAGGAGCAAAAAATATATAAATATGGGCTAAGATCTCTTTTGTGGGGGTAAATCAACAGCTATCTACAGGTCCTGGCCTAAAAGACACTTTTAAGAGTGTTTAGTGGCATTCAGCAGTAGCCATGTTTGCCATGAGGAAATCACATACAGCTGCAAACATCTTGGACAAATGTAATAGCAAGGTGTCTCAATGGCTGCGGCCCAGAGATCTCTGAATTAGATCTGGTGCCACGGACAATGGCAGTAATATAGTTAAATCCTTGGCAGACGGTGGCTATTCCAGGGTCCTGTGTTTGTTGCACTGCATCAACCTGGTTCTGCAAGACTTTCTAAAAAAAGAAGACATAGGCCCTCATTACAACCCTGACGGTCGGTGATAAAGTGGCAGTAATACCACCAACAAGCCGGCGGTTCAAAAAAACGGAATTATGACCACAGCAGAAACCACCAAAACAGACAGCCACTTTAACACACTGACTGCCACGGCGGTAGCAACAAGCACTGCGCCGAAAACCGCCAACAGCCAGGCAGAAGACAATGTACCGCTCACTTTATTATGACCGGCCTATCCACCACCTTTTCCGTGGCAGTATCAGCAACAACAAAAGCACGGCAGAAACAGTACACAGGAGGCAAAGGACTCACCTCTGGAGACTCAAGTAAGAACGACCACTCCATGGAGCCCGAACTGCAGATCTTCCCCATGCTGGTCTATCTCCTCCTACACCAGGAATACCAATGCCGGCGACGACAACCATGAGGAGTACTGCTGCCTAGCACACAGGGGAGGGGAGAAGAAAAAGAGTGTGACACACATATGCAACACACAACACCCCCACCCCCAACACCATACACACAAACAGATGCAACAACATTACACATCCACCACGTACCCCTCAGGAATAATGCAATGACAAAAGGAACTGATTAAAGTGAGTGTAATAAGGTAACAATCCAGAAAACTTCCTAAAAATTAAAAACAGTATTTACAGGTATACAAATAGAGGGACACTGCCCAGTCCATAATGTCCGAGGGCCACAGGGCACCATCACATAGGTCAAGGCCCCACTTGACTCCTGCATCAACATGGAGAGAGCACTTCTGGGGCATCAGGTGGAAAATACAAAGGCACCTCAGGTGGACGGAGAATGGGGGGCACCTCAGCCAGAAGAAGGTACAATACCACAGGTCCTGGAGGGGGCTACATGCTCTGTGCTCGATCCTGGGGAGTGCAAGGCCACAGTCTCTATAGTAGGTGGTTTGCCCACTGCCTGGTCCTGGGGAGTGCAAAGCCACAGTCTCTTGAGTGGGTGGTTTGCCCACTGCTTGGTCCTGGGGAGTACAACGCCACAGTCTCTCAAGTGGGTGGTTTGCCCACTGCTTGGTCCTGGGGAGTGCAAAGCCACAGTCTTTCAAGTGGGTGGTTTGCCCACTGCTTGGTCCTGGTGAGTGGTAGGCCACCGTCTCTCTAGTGGGTGGTTTGCCCACTGCTTGGTCCTCGGAGTGTAAAGCCACAGTCTCTCAAGTCTCTCAAGTGGGTGGATTACCCACTGCTTGGTCCTGGGGAGTGCAAAGCCACAGTCACTCAAGTCTCTAAAATTAGTGGATTGCCCACTGCTTCGTCCTGGCAAGGATGGGGTGAGCGGATGCCTTCTTCCACTGGTTCTGGAGGGGGCTTTGTGCCCAGTGTGCTTCATCCTGGCAAGTAGGGGGTAAGTGGATGCCTTCTTCCACTGGTTCTGGAGGGGGCCTTGTGCCCAGTGTGCTTCATCCTGGCAAGGAGGAGGTGAGTGGATGCCATCTTCCACTGGTTCTAAATGGGGCCTTGTGCCCTGTGATGCAGATATTTGGGAGTACAAAGTCACAGTATCTCACCTGGGTGTCATACCCACAAGATTTGCAGTGGGCAGTATGCATAACACTCCATGGACTACAGTCCATCCGCCGGCAGCGACGGCTGCACAGTGGTGACAGTGGCAGTGCTGGTGTTGGTGCTGCCAGTGGTGTGGGGAGGCTCAAGCCCTTCACCTGCAGCCTCGGATGGCTGCCCACCTGGGCTGCTGCCAGTGGTGCTGGTGGTGGTGCATGTGGCGGAGCTGATGCCGGTGCAGATGGCTGTGCTGCCAGTGGTCGGTGGAGGCTCCAGCCCTTCTCCTGCAGCCTTGGATGGCTGAAACACCATGGTTGGTGGTGGGTGCTCAGATTCTGTCACAGCACCGGGCCTCCTGTCTCTCCTGCCTGCAGGGGCAGGCCGTTTGCCCTTGCACCTTGCCCTTGGCAGCTGGCAGTACCTCCTTGCCCTTGCCGTGTGGTAGTGCCTCCCTGCCCCTGCCCTTGCTGTGTGGTAGTGCCCCTTTGCTGTGTGGTTGTGCCTCCTTGCACTTGGCAGCTGGTGGTACATCCTTGCCCTTCCCCTTCCCCCTGGCAGTTGGTGCAGGCACACTGGCAGTGCTGATGGGTGTCTCCTTGGAGCCTCTCACATCTGCAGCAGCTTCCGAAACTACAGTGGCTGTGGACTGGGTGGCTGAGATACTGGCCTGGGTTCTGCCCACCCTAGCCTGACGTGAAGGACGGGGGGTGGAGAGGAGGTCAAAGGTGGAGAGGAAAAGCTTCTTAGGGACACTGGGGCGGGAAGAGGGTGAAGGTTTGGGAATGGAGGAAGAGGGAGTGGTTGTAGGAGGTGTCTGTCTGCTGTGTTTGGGTGCAGGTGCATGGGCTGGATGCTGTTGTAGGGTGGATGGCTGTTGGGTGTCTGAGTGCTTGCGTTTGGGTACTTTGGGAGGAGGGGCACAGACATAGTTGGAGAGGACACAGGGGACGTGTGCATGGATGTGGGGGCAGAGACTGCCAGTGAGGGGCGTGTAGTGATAGGCGTGATGGTGATGGAGGCAGTGGGTGTGGATGTAGTGCATGTGGGTGTGAGTGTAAATGCTACTGGGAGGGAGGTGGATGACGAAGAGGAGGGGGGACACAGTGGAGGCAGTGGATGTTGGTATTTCTGCATCTGGATGGTGTTTCTGCGAGTGCCTGCGGGATTATGTGTGGTGCTTGTGTTTGCCTGAGCCACTCCTGTGTGTTGTCTTGGGTGCATGCTGGTCTGAATGTGTCCTTGGGATCGGTTGGGGTTCAGGGGAATGGGACTGGGTAGAGGAAGTTGGAGGGGGAGGCTAGAGACAGGGACAATGGTTGCCATCAGGAATGAGGCTAGAGCCTGGAATTAACTCTGTTGGACCGCCACGCCAGAGTGAATGCCCTCCAGGAATGCATTTGTATGTTGCAAATGCCCTGCCAGGCTCTGGGTGGCATTCACTATGGATGACTGCCCAACAGCGATGGATCGTAGGAGGTCAATATCCTCCTCACTAAGGGCAGCAGCGCTAACCTGGGCAGGGCCTGAGTTGCCTGGGGCGAAGGAAATGCCCACCCTCCTGGGAGAGCGGGCACAGGAAACTCGCCGAGGGGCTGCTGGGAGGACGATGCTGGTACGGGGGGCCGGCTGTACCTGTAGTTGGGGTGGCCACAAAGGTGTCTGCCACTACCAGGGAGCTTCCATCGGAGGAGGTATCACTTTCAGAACTGTCCTCTCCTGTGTCCACCGTGGTGCTCCCCTTGCCCTCTGTCCCAATGGTGCCCTCACTGTTGGTGGATTTGACCTCCTGGGCCCTGTGGGATACAGCTCCCTCCGTTGCTGGTGCCTCTGCTCCTCTGCCAAATGATGCTAATGCACAGAAGGACAGGGTGACAAAACAAAAAGGGGGGGAAGAGACAAAGGATACACTTGGTCACTGCCAGCAACAACACCACCGTTGGCGTACACAACACACAGGGGACAGCCCTACGCATTAAGCGATGCACTACCAGTCAAAGTGCTAGTCACCAGGCCATGGACAGTAATACCTAACGACAGTTGCAGCATACCTGAGACCCACAGAGCCCTGCCCAGTAGTGGAAGCCCATTAACTTGTTTGGAGGTGGAGTTCCTCAGCCTCTGCCGAACATGGAACCTAAATGCAGTGTCGGCCTGACCTAGTGGCACCAACAGGTGCACATCCCCCACCCACCACGCGCAAGTACTATATTGGGAACTCTACTCACCCCCTTGTGGCTGATGTGATGCCCTCAAGCGCCCATCCAGCTCCGGATAGGCCACCACAAGTATGCAGAACATCAGGGGGTTCAGGGTTCAAAGGGCACCCCTTCCTCATTGGGAGGACAACCCCAGCTGGGCCTCTGCCGTCTTCCTTGCCCAGCGTCTCAGGTCCTCCCACCGTTTGCGACAGTGGTAGCTCCGCCTGCCATAGACCCCCAGGCTCCGCACGTCCTTGGCGATGGCACGCCATACACCCTTTTTCTGATGGGCGCTGTCCTGCATAAAAAAAAAAAAAGTATCAGTCATACCCTCCGGCCTGTTACACTCATGGCCCACCATATCCCTCCCATCCCCTTACACACATACATTGCCAACCATACATGCAGCACGCTGCACAGGACCCCTCAACCACCCCCCTTACACCAGGCTTTCACACACAGCACTCCATGCATTCATGCCCCATGCATTGTGCTCACAGTGTACTCACCTGTTGGTCTGGAGGCCCATACAGCATTCGGTACTGGGGTAGGACCCCATCCACTAGTCTCTCCAACTCTGTATCGGTGAACGCAGGGGCCCTTTCCCCAGTGACTCGAGCCATGGTCAGTTCCAGACACAGGTCACAGCAGCACTTGCAGTGTAGGTCCTCTCCTGTTGAAGGTCAGGTAGCAAGTGAGTGAACAGATAGAAAATGGTGGTCACGTCCACGGCGGTGTGTACCGTCACCACCGGCGTACATCACCATTGGCTACTGTAACCCGTAAGGCCTATGTAACCAATGAGGAGTTGCACGGCGGTATCCGACTGCCTCCCGCAACGGCGCACAACGTCGGCGGCATTACCTCATTTCCACCTGTCCAGCCACACAGGACAGGCGTCCGCCATTTCAGGGGGGGCAAGCCATGGCACCTAACTGCATCACAGACATAAGCACATTTTGGGGCTAAACATCCACATACTGTTTCTGTCACAACATGCAATGTATTGTACATTGAGGAAATGTCGGAAACTGACCAGATGCTCATCGTTTTGCCCCCTTGATTACAACCGCTGAAGATGAATAGGAGATAGAGACATAACCCCGTGTACGGGCCCCTGGTGGACCTAGCAACAATGGAGGACAAACACATTATCCTCACCTGCAGACTTGATATGGCCACAATCCAAGAGCTGTGTGCCCAATTAGAGCCAGATCTGATCTCAGCTATCCGGCAGCCCACTGGGATCCCTCTTCTTGTGCAAGTCCTATCTGTGCTCCATTTCTTGGCAACTGGCTCCACATACTGTTTCTGTCACAACATGCAATGTATTGTACATTGAGGAAATGTCGGAAACTGACCAGATGCTCATCGTTTTGCCCCCTTGATTACAACCGCTGAAGATGAATAGGAGATAGAGACATAACCCCGTGTACGGGCCCCTGGTGGACCTGGCAACAATGGAGGACAAACACATTATCCTCACCTGCAGACTTGATATGGCCACAATCCAAGAGCTGTGTGCCCAATTAGAGCCAGATCTGATCTCAGCTATCCGGCAGCCCACTGGGATCCCTCCTCTTGTGCAAGTCCTATCTGTGCTCCATTTCTTGGCAACTGGCTCTTCCAAGTGACTGTGGCCTTGGCAAAGCCAATGTTCTCAAACCTGCTGACCAGAGTGTTGTGTGCCCTGATGAAACACATGCTCAGCTACATTGTTTTCCCCCAGGTCGAGGGTTTGGCCACATTGAAAGCTGATTTCTATGCAATGGGACATATCCCCAACATTATTGGGGCAACAGATGGTACACATATGGCCTTGGTCCCCCCCTCCCCAGAAAGGAACAGGTGTTCAGAAATCAAAAGAGCTTTCACTCTATGAATGTCCAGATAGTGTGCCTGGTGGACACTCCAGAGGCACCGGGTGTGGCTAATAGGTGAGCCCATGGTCCCCACCCAGTATATGTTGGTATATGGGAGTGGGGTTGGCCCTAAGGGTTAGTGTCTGGCTAACAGGTATCCCTCGGTATTTGAAGGTGACTCTGGTTACCCCAACCTCTCATGGCTACTGACCCCAGTGAGGAATCCCGGGACAAGGGCAGAGGAATGTTACAATGAGGCACATGGGCGAATAAGAAGAGTTATAGAGCGAACCTTTGGCTTACTGAAGACCAGGTTTCAGTGCCTCCATCTAACAGGTGGTTCCATGTGATACTCACCCAAGAAGGTGTGCCAGATCTTCGTGGCATGTTGCATGTTGCACAACGTTGTGTTACGTCGCCAGGTGCCATTTCTGCAGGAGGATGAGGCTGGAGATAGGCATGTGGCAGCGGTGGAGACTGTGGATAGTGACGAAGAGGAGGCAGAGGATGAGTATGTGGACAAGAGAACATCAATCATTCAACAGTTGTTCCAGTAACACACAGGTAAGACACTGTAACTTCACCTTCCATTGCAGTTTTGTGTTGTCAATACATTTTCACTGGTAGGCAGCTGTTCCCACTCCTATGGCCACTTACTGTACCCTTTGACATGCCTATTCACAGATATCTGTGTCCTACTCTGGCTCCTGGTGTATTGACTGCAGCAAAATACAGGTCATACTTATGTATACATTACTGTGCAGTCTAATTGCAATGTCTACAGATTGTTAAAGAAATACATACTTAAATCATTTGACATACTACATACTTGTACTTTTTCAAAGGGTGTTTATTTAATTGCTGAGAAGTAAATGGGGATGTGCAATGGGCTTGGGTGATGGTGGAGGAGAGTCCAGGATAGGGTCCATTCTATTTGAATCACAGGTGCATTGTCCAATGGGGCATGGGAAGGGGAGCAATGGCAGTTCAAGGTGGAAAGGGGAACAGAGTGGGACACAAGGGTGACATTCAGGAGAATCTTATTTCCTGACTGGGGTCTTGGCAATGTTCTTTGGCTTCTGCCTGGATCGAAGGGACTATTTGCGGGGTGGTTCTGCTTCTGCAGGGGGAGGGGTGCTAATGGCCTGTTGTTCCTGTGGCGGGGCCTCCTGTTCACTAGCGTCAGCAGAGGTGGAGGGCTGTTCAATGGTGTGGCTGAGGTCAGGGGTCAGTTGGTGTGCCACTGCTCCCTCATGGTGTTGGCCATGTCTGCCAGCACCCCAGCATTGGTGACCAGGGTGATGTGGATGTCCATCAGGTCCTCCCTGATCCCCAGGTACTGTCCCTCCTGTAGCCACTGGGACTCCTGCAACTTGGCCAGTATCTGGCCCATCATCTCCTGGGAATGGTGGTATGCTCCCAGGATGTTGGTGAGTTCCTCATGGAGAGTCGGTTCCCTAGGCCTGTCCTCCCCCTGTTGCACAGCAGTCCGTCCAGTTTCCCTGTTGTCCTGTGCCTCTGTCCCCTGAACCGTGTGCCCACTGCCACTGACCCCAGGTCCCTGATAATCCTGTGTTTGTGGGGTGTCCTGGGGTCCCTGTAGTGGTGGACACACTGCTGATTGACGTATCCTGGGGACAGAGGTATAGGCCCCCTGGGTGGGTGCTGTGGTCGTGTTTCTTGAGGGGGAGGCTCTGTGGTGGTATGGGACTGTGTCTGGGTAACCGACTGTCCGACTGTGTGGGGTGTTGTGTTGGGGTGTGCGCTGTGAGGTGCATGGATGGTGTATGGGTGATGGTGTTCTGTGGCTCTGGTTGTGTGGGTGCTCTTGCTGTATCTCTCTCTAGTTGCAAATTTTGTTAGTCGTAAATGGATGTGGGTAGTGTGGGTGGGTGTTTTATAGTGGTCTGGGTGTGTGGGTGTGGTGTGTGTATGTGTGCCAGGTGTGTGTAGTTTGAATTGTCCAATGTAGTGTTGTTTTGTATGTTTTTGTGTATTTTGAACGCGGCGGTATGTACACCCAATGGTTTACTGCGGTTGAATGTCCGCTGCAGTGATTCATGGGTCATAATGTTGTGGGCGTAGTTCTGTTGCTGTAACGGTGTAGGTTTTGCTACCGCCATTTTATCACTATCCATTGGACTGGCGGACATGTGTGTGTGTCTGTTTAGTGACGGATTGCTATGTGTGGGTCATAATATGGGTAGCGGTATACCGCCGCGGTCGCGGTATGTTGGCGGCAATCGTCATGGCGGTAAGCGGGACTTACCGCCAATGTCATAATGATGGCCATAGCCAGCAACATCTCAGTCATTCTTTTAACCATGTCTCAGGCCTGCCCCTGCAAGATCTTTGTGTGCAGTTTCACTGTCACTTTGGCTTGGCATTTAAGACTACTTGCCAAGCCTTAAACTCCTTTTTTTCTACATATCATTCACCACTAAGGTAGACCCTAAGTAACCCATATGGTAGGGCCCTATGTAGGGTCCTATGTAGGTAAAAGGCAGGAGAGGTACATGTGTGTTTTATCTGTCCTGGTAGGGAAAACTCCTAAATTCATTTTCCAATGCTGTGAGGCCTGCTCCTGTCATAGGATAGCATTAGGGCTACCCTCATATACCGTTTGAGTGGTAGATTCCAATCAGAAAGGAGTAACCAGGTCATATAGTAAGTATGGCCAGAATGGCAATAGGAAATCCTGCTTACTGGAGAGGTTGGATTTTATATTACTATTTTAGAAATGCCACTTTTAAAAAGTGAGCATTTCTCTGCACTTGAAATCCATCTGTGCCTTACAGCCTGTCTCCAATCCATGTCTGGGCTGGTTGACAGCTCCTTGTGCATTTCACCCAGACAACCACAAACACAGGATACTCAGTCACACCTGCACTCATCTGCATACTGAATGGGTCTTTCTGGGCTGGGAGGGTGTAGGGCCTGATACTTTCATTTTCAAAGGCTATTGGCCTGCCCTCACACAATGGACTGCAAAACCCCTTACTGGGACCGTGGCAGACAGACCTGTACTGAAAGGGGGCCTTGTGCATTTCAAAACTACTCTTTGAAGGCTCCCCCTCTTAAATGGCATTTTGGGGTATATAAACTGGGTCTCTGACCCCACCAACTCAGACACTTCTAGACCTGAACCTACAACCTGTCAAGAGGAACTGCCTGGCTGCCCAAAGGTCTCATCTGGACTGCTTTGCTGAGAAGGATTGCTGCCCTGCTGTTGCCCTGCTGCCCTGCTGCCCTGCTGCCCTGCTGCCCTCTGACTTTTCTGAGAAGTGCCCCCCAAGGGCTTGGATTGAGCTTGCCTTCTGTTTTCTGACGTCTCAGGACCAAAAAGACTTCATCACTCCAAGGAACTCCTTGTGTGGGGAAAATTGATGCACAGACTGCCGGAAATGACGCACAGTCTCACTTGCGATGAGGAAACCACACAGCCGAACCGGAAAGACACAGCCCGACTACCTGAGTGAAAAATAGAAAATTAGACACATCGCCTACTGGATCAACGCAACGCCTGTGACTTCATCCCACATTCCCAGGATTTCCACACATCATCCCTGGGCATCAAAAAGATCTCTGCATCGCAGTAAGGAACCAAGACTGAGTGCTGGATATTGACTCAAAGTACCTTGCAGCGTGGAAAGAAATGATGCAACATCTGTGCCACGCCATAAATTCCGACAAACACCCTATTTTTCCACTCATCTCCTCTTCTGCGGTCTCCATGCATGTTATTTGTGATGCAAACCAGGTACTGTTTGAAACTAAGAGACAACTGTTGATGTCGAAGATTTAAGTTTAAGACGCTTTTTAATCTTTCAAAGTGATATCTCTACTTGTGCTTATTGAATCTTTATCGTTTTGACCTTAGTTTAGCCAGATAATGTGTGGTGTATTTTTGTGGTGTTTTCACTGTGTTTTCTGCATGATTTATTGCACAAATACTTTACACATTGCCTTCTAAGTTAAGCCTGACTGCTCAGTGCTAAGCTACCAGAGGGTGAGCACAGGATCATTTGGATTGAGTATGACTTACCCTGACTGGGATTGTGGTCCCTATTTGGTTAAAGGGGAATACCTCTGCCAACTAGAGATCCAATTTCTAACAAAAAACATTTAGAAACATGTATATAATGTTTTAATGTCCTTACATTCTTTACACCGTTAGAAAATATTGGGCCTCATTTGGACCTCAGCAGTCTTTTTGAAAGACCGCCGAGTACCCGCCATGCTGAAGACCGCCAGTGCAGGTGGTTTTCCGCACAGCCTATTATGACAGCTGGCAGCCCTCTGCCCTTTTCCGGATGGAGAGCTGCCAGCAGGCATACTGACAGTCGGCGGTGAAGTGGAGGCTGCTCCACCTCCACCGCCACGTCATCAGAACACAGCACACTGAATCATGTCCCAGGATTCGGTGTGGTGGTGTTCTGGTGACGGAGAGCTGGCAGCGGAGCAGCCCCCATGGATCCCGTTCCCTCCCTGAGGATCACCGGACCAGGTAAGGTGATCGTCCGTTAAGGGAGGGGGGTGGGGGGTGTTGTGTGTTATGTGCATGAGAGTGTGCATGTGAGTGTGTAGAGGGGGGGTGTGAGTGCATGTATGCATGCAGGGGGTGTGTTGTGTCTATGGAAAATGTGTGCGTGTATGCCTGTGTGTATGTCTGTGTGTATGTGTGCGTGTATGTGTGCGTGTATGTGTAGTTGTTCTGTGAGTGTGTGTGTCAATGTTTGGGGGTGTGGGGAGGGGGGTCCTACCACCTTTGGGAGGGTAGGGGGGTCATGGGTTTGGGGGAGGACTCTGGGGAGGGGGAGGAGGATGGTGGAAACCAACATCAGTGCCAGGGAATTAATTTCCTGGCACTGATAGTGCCTACCGCCATGGATTTCGTGGTGGTACAGAACTCCACAAAATCCATGGTGGTATGCAGGTTTATGATACCGCTGGCAGTGTAGTGATGGCCGCCAGGCTGGAGACCGAAGTCTCCAGCCCAGCGGTCGTTAGCACCCTGGCGGTCAGAGTGGAGAAGTGGCGGTTTGGCATGGCAGTCATCGCCATGCTTGTAATTTCATTTGTTTTACCACCGGCCTGTTTGCGGTGTTACCGCCACTTCTCCTCCGACCGCCAGGGATGTAATGAGGGCCCTAGTGTATTATTCTTCTGGTTTGGATGAGAGGTCTTTTACAGCAAAACTTGTATCAAATAATATGCATTTATTCATAATTCTGTAAAGCACAGTGTTGCATCCTGCTCTCCTCTGAAGAACTGTTCAGAAAGCATTGTTCTGTTCTAAAAATGTATAAGGCACGGTGTGTTCTGAGTGGGAGCAGTTGGCTGGCTAGCTCCCTCCTGTTAGGTTTTATCTGAATAAAGTGTTTCAGCTACCTTCCAGAAGCCTTCTTCTACTCTTTCCTGTCAATGAGATGGAATATATAGAAGCACCACTTGAATTCCAAGGAGTTAAGATTTAGTCTAGGATATATGTTGCCAAGGATTGTTCTTGTTTGTACTTATACATCTGTAACAGTATCAGCAGTGTGAAAAAAATGTTTTGAACTGCAACCTTAAGGGCACTTTTCAGAGTGTTTTAAAGGTCACTGCCACTGGAAAAAGAGTACTTGAGAGCTCTTTCTTATATAGCCATTCCTTTTTCATTGCCATTCCTTCATCCTACTTCTATGTTTGGCCTGTCCCAGTTTTTAATTTTGAAACTTTGGTCACCCTATCTTGTGGTGACATTTTCAACAATTTCATTTTTTAATGGAGAGTAGCTAATCTTCTGGTGCCACCAAAACATCCTCATTAGACTCATAAAGTGTTTCTCCTATCATCTTAGGCCATACACTTTGTTTTACTGCAGTGCATTATGAATAGTCATTCAAACATCCATTGCATCATTTTATGTTGGCCACAAAAAACAATGATGATCAAATCATTACATCTTGAAGGTCTGCAATTTCCTTGATGATAAGCAGATCCAGCACAGGATCAAGAGAGAATGTTGCACCATCCTATTGGATTACTTTACTTTTCAATTTTATTGTCACTGAATCTTTCTCAGATCTAGACTTATGGATCCTAGAATAAACTGTTAATGTTGCTGTAAGTGCAACCCTACAAAGTCTTCTCTACTCTTTTTTATAACACAGATATTCCAAATTGTAGAGAAACTGACCATAAAATAGATCTCAATTTAATTCTAGTTTCATGCCAGGTTTTGTGCAATTTTACTCAGCAGTAATTTGTTGTAGTGTTGTAGTGAAGAGCAAGTACTCCAGTGGAAACTAAAATGCAAAACATTTTTTTTACCTCCCACACTCCTCTCCTCTCTTCTGTCTGTGACTTTAACTTTGGTACTACTTTTATAAACATTTTACACAGCTTCCCTAAACAGTACCACACCTGGTAGGAATATCACATATATAATACACAGGAATGCACATAATTCAAATGAGCACATAGGCAGAGAATCACCAGTAGCATTGTGATTGGGTTGCAGAAATGTTGGGGTAAAGTGGCATAATGCTTGAGCGAATGTGTTTCAAATTGTAACATATTTAACTGTAAACTCTTAAAGCAATAGAGACAGATTAGATTAACTCTGATATACCAGTTAAATTGATGTAACTTAATTATGTGAACCCTGTAATGTGCACTATGCTGCCAAGGTGATTTTCATTGTTCTGTCAATGTACCAATTGAAGTGTTTTCTGCTGAAAGCTAAAAAATAATGTTATGTTATATTTATTTGTATAGCACACTAATCACCAGCAACAACCAGGAGTGCCACATCACACATCACAGGGCCTCCACCGCTGCGCAGGCGACGCAGGATGAGGAGAGCAGGGCTGCAGGCAGAGTCAGGGCTTCCATCCACCACACCGACGGAGGCACAACTGCTATGGGGTCAGCGCCTGCAGAATCAAATGTTAGGGCGGATTAGTGGGGTTCTGCAGCATTTCGAAAGGAACCATGCAAACACCATGCAGCAGGTTCATGCACAACTGGAGGTAATTGGCAACAACACTGGTGACCTAGCCCTGTCAAAGCGTGAACTGGTGGCTGGACTGCTTACACAGAGTGAGGGTGCGCGGCGCAGGAACCGCCAGCTGCTCCAAAGGCTGGACAGGATGGACTCCTCTATTTGCAGACTGGCAGTGAACACTACTGGGCTGTCAAAGAGAACAGTCGGCCTCCAGGTTGAAATAGGCCACTTTGCGGGTGATGTGGCAAGGGGCCTGGGCCGGATCACCCATGTGATAGACCTCATGGAGGCACGGCAGGTGTCCAGGGGTACAGGGGACACCCCACAAGACAGTGAGGAGGGCTCCACTGTCAGCAGTGTCTCTGCTGGTGACACCAGGGTGCTACGGAGTGGGAGTACGAGGCAGAGCACTGCTGAGCAACCTGGTACTAGCCAGGCTGGCAGAGGCCGCCGTAGGCTATGAACTAACCACTGTCCCTGATGTTGGGGCACATGATGGCAATGTGTCCCATGCCAGGTGGACTTTTTGAAGTCCCTGAACAGTTTTTCATTGTATATAGTTTGGTTTTTGCACATATTAAATATTTATTTTGTTCCACTTAATAAATGGAGTGTTTGTTCAATTGGTGAGTATGGTAGAAGTTGGCACGTACCTTCCAAAGAATTGGGTTGCAATGTGTTCCCGTCTCAGTCTGCCTTGATTTGCGATGCTCCTATCCCCATGATGGCGATGTGGTTGCTCTTGCTCTTCATCCTCAGAATCTGGGTCTGCAGGGGTGAGAGGTAGCCCACGTCGGGTGGCAATGTTGTGCAGGATAGCGCATGCGACAACTATTTTGAATGCCGTTATGGGGGTATACTGGAGGGCACCTCCACTTCGGTGAAGGCATCTGAACCGTGCTTTCAGCAATCCAAAGGTTCTTTCTATCAGGTTCCTGGACCTCTTATGTGCACTGTTGTATCGCCTCTCACATTCATTGCTGGGTGTTAAGTACGGAGTCAGTATCCATGGCCGTAGTGCATATGCACTGTCACCTGTTGGGCACAAAAAGTACACTGTTAGTAAGTCCTGGTTGGTGTGCACATTGATCTGTGTGCATGTCTACAAGGTGTATGCAGCTCTACCTAGGAGGTATCCGTCTCCAAACTCCCCACGTTCCAGGCGTTGGTGTATCCCACTGTGCCTAAAAATGTAGGAGTCATGAGTACTGCCTGGAAATTTAGCTACAATGTCAGTGATGACATAATGGGCGTCACAAACAACCTGAATATTGAGTGAGTGGGTACACTTTCTATTGCAGAACAGATTTTCCAGGTTTGCAGGGGGGCATATTTGAATATGTGTCCCATCTACACACCCTATGACATGGGGAAAGTTGGCAATCCGGTAAAAGTCCAACTTGGTGCTGTTAATTTCTGCCTCATTCCTGGGTAGGTATATGTATTGGGACATGTGTGTGAGTGAGGCATCTAGGAATGCCCTGAGGAACCTTGATAGTGCACTTTGGGATACCCCACCTGCCACAGCAATGACCCCCTGATAGCTACCCGAGGCCAAGAGGTGCAGTGAACATAGCACTTGCACATGCGTAGGGATGGCACAGCCGCGCAGAGTCTGGCGTTCTAGCTGTGGTTTGAGTAATTCTATTAAATCTAGTATAGCTGCGTTGCTAAGTCTATATTTATCATAGATTTCCTCCTCAGTTTGCTGGAAGAGGGTCTGCCTTGTTCTGTAAATCTTCTCCTGTCTCTGGCTCCTCCTCCTCCTCTGCTGGTCTGTGTGGGCTCTCCTCCTCACTCCTATCAGGTATATCTCCGCCATCTTGAGTAACCCAGATGCCTTCTGGGTCTCCTTTTATACTTTGGTAATGGTTACCACCTGCTCTGAGTTAGTGGTAAATTGGACATGCAAACTGGGCTTTTTGCGACTAGTCGCAATTTGCGAGTTGCTATTGCATGTGGTTTGCGACTCGCAAATTGCGACTTTCTATTTGCCGGTCACAAATTTTGCGAGTCGGTAGCGATTCGGGCCATTTGTGACTCGCAAAAATTAGCTACATCTGGCCCTAGGTGTTTAGGCAGGTGTGTAGGTGTAAGGTGCCTAAGGTGCTTACTGAAGGTGCCAGGTCTTCAGCTTCTTGCGGAACTCAAGAAGTGAGGATGAAACTCGATGTGCTAAGGGAGGTTGTTCCATGTCTTGTGTGCAAGATAGGAGAATAAGCAACCTCATTCTCTGCTTATGTGGCTGCAGGGATTGTGTGAGAGCTAGAGTGAAGCAGAGCATAGGTGTCTGGTGAGTTGGTGAAAGTAGATGCAGCCATTCAAGTATTCAAGTCCTGCTTTATGCAGGGTTTGCATGTGTGTGTGAGATGTTTGAATTGGCTGCACTTTTGAATGCCAAGCCAATAAAGCTTCTTGAGGTGTGATGGGATATAGGTGGTGCATGGAAAATTTATCATGAGTCTTGCAGCAGGGTTTTGTATTTTCTGAAGTGTATATAGGAGTTGCCTGGAGATTCTGGCATATAGATTGTTGCCATAGTCCAGCTGACTGGTGATGAATGCTTGTGTGGTATTCCTTCTGGTATTCTGAGGCAACCATTTGAAGATCTTTCATAGTAAGCATAGGATGTGGAAGCAAGAGGTTCACACTGCTTTAACTTGAGCCCTCAATTGACCTTGTCATCTAGAATGATCCCTAAATTTCTTTCATGACCAGTGCTTCTGTCATGCAGGAGTTGTGCTGCAGGCAGTTGGCTCATAATCAGCCTGCTATCGTGTTATTGCACTTGATTAAATTGGTCCTGGTGGTGGCTGTCTTGTCCATCAGTGTTAGATCAGTCAGCCTTAGGGTAGTCTTCCCCCAAATCTTTTGATTGCATGCCTCAAATTTTTGCTAATTCTTTTTATTGGTCTTAGGACTGCTGACCAGTGGTAAAATGCTTGTGCTTCTCCCCTAGACATGGTAAGATTGGTGTATATACAATTGGCATATTTAATTTACTTGTAAGTCCTTCACAAAGTGGAATACCATATACCCAGGGCCTGTAAATTAGACACTACTAGTGGGTCTGCAACACTGTTTGTACAACCTATTGAAGTGCCCTTTAAACAGGTCTCAGGCCTGCCAATGCAGAGCCTGCGTGGGCAGTTTGGCTGACACTTGACTAGGTACTTAAAACCCCTTGCCAAGCCTTAAACTCCCCTTTTACTACATACATGTCACCCCTAAGATAGGTCCTAAGTATGTCATATGGCAGGGTGCTATATAACTAAAAGGTAGGACATGTACCTTTAAGTTTAACATGCCCTGGTAGTGAAAAACCTCCAAAGTCATTTTACACTACTGGGAGGCCTACCCCTCTCAAAGGTTAACATTGGAAAACCTGTATTACACTTTTAAATTGTAATTCCTGATTCCTGGTTGAGAAGGAGTATCTATGTCATATTCCTTGGATTGATAATGATAAAACCTCTTTAGTGGTAAATTCAGATTTAGCATTACTATTTTAGAAATGCTACTTTTAGAAAGTGGGCATTTCTCTGCTCCTACAGCTCTGTGTACCTACAGCCTGTCTCCAATATACATCTGGGGTGACAACCACACATTGTGTGTTCCCTCTGGACAGCCACAAACATAGGAAGGTTAGATGTGTCTGAGTGTTTATTTGCACTTATCTGCATTCTGATGGCTCTTACTGGGCAGAAAGGGCAGGACGGGACAACACTTTCACCTGAATAGTCAGGTCCTGTCCCACACAAAGGGATGATTACCCCCTACTGGTAGTCTGGAGCCAGGACTGAGGAAGAAAGGATAGTTGTGCACTTCAAAGACCCTTCTTTGAAGTCACTCCGACTTCAATGGCACATTTGGCTATAAGTACTGGGTTTCTAACCCCACCAAAATCAGACACTTCTGACACTACAGCTGGACTCTTTCAGAAGAACTGCTATTCTGCATCAAGAACTGTCACTCTGCTAGAATGCTGACCTGGAAGAACTGCTTTCTGCTTTGGTGCCTTGCTACATGCTGCTCTCTGACCTTGTTAAGGGCAGAGCTGCACTCTGTCTTGCACCCCAAAGTGATTTCCAATGGCTTGCTGGCTTCTCTCCTGCTGCTAGAGACTCAGGGATATCAAAGTCTCTACCCTTCTTCCTGTGCCTGGTTCACTGGAAGTGGACCCAGATACTTGCACCTACGTAAACAATACATTTCCTTCCTCCTGGAAGCAGCAACTGACTCAGCGACCCTGTTGTGGGAGTAGAATCGGCTCATCACACTTGGGGACTCAAGCAGCACCTTCAGAACTGCTGCATGAACCAACGCATCCTGTGCCAGCTGGAAGCAACACCTGGTGCATCAGTATTGATGCAGCAATGAAACCCCTGCATTTCCACCATCGCTGAAAGATGATCAACGCATCCATTTGACAGCAAGGAGAAACACAGCACATTGGCTTCAGAATCAACAGATCGCAGCTTCAACTCTCATCTTCTGAAACCATTGCATTGCCACCAACAAATGTTAAAGATGAATGCATCTCTTGACTTTGGGAGTGATATAGATGGATCTACTGACTCATTGTTCCCACATCTCATGTTTCAGACCGGGAGCTATGTACTCTGTCCCCCAGGCCTGCGTGACTCCTGTACCCTGCCTTTGGTCCATTGTGGTTGGTTTGAACTTTTGACTTTGCCCTGGTCTAGCCCAACCTCAAGTAACCCCTAAAGCGCTATTGGCTTCTAAGTGCTAGAACTCTTTTATTCTTCTAAAAGTCATAGCTTGAATTCTACTCATTGTACTGTTGTCATTCTGGTCCTAAAATATTTAAAAAATCATAAACTAGTTTTCTGACCTGTTGGGGTGTCTTTTTGTGAAGTTTTGGTTGTGTTTCTGTGTGTGTATTGCATAAATACTTTACACATTGCCTCTTTAGATAAGCCTGAATGAGGGTGAGCACAGGTTATCTTTTAGTGTGTATCCGATTTACCATGACTTGAGTGGTGGTCCCTACTTGGACTGGGAGCTTACACCTGCCAACTAGCGACTCCATTTCTAACAGTCAGGGAGAGGATGATTTGGGTATTATTGCATGGAAGGTGCTGATGTCTTGTGATCGGATGATGTTTGTGAGTGTTATCATGTATATGTTGAAAAGGATGGGGCTGAGGGCTGTTCCTTGTGAGTTTCCACATTTCATTCTCTTAGGGCCATATTTATACTTTTTGACGCACAACTGCGCCAACGCAGTTGTGCGTCAAAAATGTTAACGCCGGCTAACGCCATTCCAAAGCGCCATGCGGGCGCCTTATTTATGGAATGACGTTAGCCGGCGGAGCTGACTGGTGTGCGTCAAAAAAAATGACCCACACCAGGCAGCGCCGGCGTAGGGGAAAATGGAGCTTGGGCATCAAAAAATGGGGCAAGTTGGTCTGAGGCAAAAAATCTGCCTCAACCCGATTAGCGCCATTTTTTTTGACTCCCACCCTCCATTGACATGACTCCTGTCTTAGCAAAGACAGGAGTCATGCCCCCTTGCCCAATGGCCATGCCCAGGGGACTTCTGTCCCCTGGGCATGGTCATTGGGCATAGTGGCATGTAGGGGGGCACAAATCAGGCCCCCCTATGCCACAATAAAAATTAAAAAAAAATACTTACCTGAACTTACCTCAAATTCCCTGGGATGGGTCCCTCCATCCTTGGGCGTCCTCCTGGGGTGGGCAAGGGTGGCAGGGGGTGTCCCTGGGAGCATGGGAGGGCACCCCTGGGCTCCTTCCGAGCCCACAGGTCCCTTAACGCCTGCCCTGACCAGGCGTTAAGAAATGACACAAAAGCGGCTGGACGTCATTTTTTTTGACCCGCCCACTCCTGTGCGCCATTTTTGCACGGGAGTTTAAATAAGGCACAAATGCCTTGGAGTCATTTTTTAGACGGGAACGCCTACCTTGCATATCATTAACGCAAGGTAGGTGTCCACGCTAAAAAATGACGCAAACTCCAAGATCTTTGGCGCTAGACGGGTCTAACGCCAAAGTATAAATATGGAGTTAGCTTTGCGTCGGATTTGCGTAAAAAAAAACGACGCAATTCCGGCGCAAACAGAGTATAAATATGTCCTTTAGTCTCTGGTGTGAAGGTGGCAGCCTGACCCTTTGGGTTTTTCCCATGAGGAAGGAACAGATCCATTTGAGAGCAGATCCTTGTATGCCAATCTTGTGGCTTGTCTTATGAGAGACAGTTTTGAAGGCCATGGAGAAGTCAAGCAGGATGAGGGCCACTGTTTCTCCACAATCGAGGATAATTTGATTGTCATTGGTGACTGCAATGAGTGCATTTGCAATGCTGTGGTTCTTTCTGAATGCTGATTTAGTGCTCTCTAGAAGAAGGTGAACCTGAAATGGGGTTCTGAGTTGCTTGTTGATGGCCTTCTCGATCACTTTTGCTGGATAGCTGAGAAGGGAAATTGGTCAGAAGTTGCTCTTTTGATCTGAATTGGCTGTGTGTATCTTGTGGATGGCACTGTTTTTGAAAGTTTCCATTCGTCTGGAAAAGTGTTGAACATGATGGAGGTGTGGATGATGTGAGTTAGGGTTGTGCTGATTGGTGATGTTGTCAAGTTGTAGATATAGTGGGGCCATGGGTTCATTAGGGCCCCTGAGTGGAGGGTCCATATGATTGCCGCTGTATCATTTTTAGTGAGGGTTGTCCATTCAGTCAGGTGGCCATCTTAGTTGGTAGCTGGTAGCCTAGCAAGGAGTTTTCTGGGGTTTAGTTAGTGTGCAAAGATGCTGTAGATGTTTACAATTTTGCTGTGCAAGAAGTTAGATTTTTTGTAACAAAATTGGTGGGTGTTTTTGACAGTGAGTTGGTGTGTGAATTTGCTGTAAGTGTTTGGGACTGTTGAAGAAGCTGGGGAGGTTGTCACAGAATTGTTGGGAAGCAGTGATATTGGTGAGAGTGACTAAGGGTGAGGGGAAATACTTAACAATCAAGAAGATCTCCTTGAGCTGTTGGAGCTTCCTTCGAAGTGGTCCACAAGTGTTTTTTTCTTGGTGTCTTTTTTTTTGCCAGTGATAGTGACTGAGTGCAGACTTGTAGGTAGTTCTGTATGTGGTATCATGGCTGCCTCTCAATTTTTTTCTAGCTGATTATAGTGTTGTTTGGGGTCCCGGAGGTCTTCTGTGTACCAGCTTGCCTGCTTTTTTGATGTAATATCCTTGTTGGGTTTGATGGGTGGGACGGAGTATGTGCAGTTCTTGATCCAGTTGTTGATGTTGTTGATGTCATTGTTAAGGTTGTCTGAGGAGCTAGGTTAATCTGTGCAAGTGGTGAAAGAAAGTCTGCTTCTGTGATTTTGCCCCAGCTGCGACTTCAAATTCTGAACCTGGATGGGGTGTTGGCTTGAGGTGTGTTGATTTGTAAGTGGATGATACAGTGGTCGGTCCAAGTGAGTGGTGTGGTGGATTTGTATTTGATGCTATTGCTTGTGGTGAAGATGGGGTCCTGTGTGTGTCCTGTGGTGTTGGTCTGGTCTGGGATGAGCTGGGTGAGTCCGATATTTTAAAACTTTGCAGCAGTGCTGTGGAGCAGAGGTCACTTTGATCTTCCAGCTGAAATTTGAAGTCACTGAGGAGAATGTAGGCTATGGCATCAATGGTGAGTAAAGCAACAAAGTTGGTGATGAGGTTGGTAAAGGTGGTTTGTGTTCCAGGTGACTAGTAGGCAAGGGTTCAGTTCAGGCTCAAGTCTACAGAAATTTTCAGCTTGAAGTGCAGATGTTCCATGAATGGGGTGGCATTCTCTGTGGATGTTGTGCATTTGATGGATTACTTGTAGATGATAGTAAGTCCTTCTCCTGGCTTGTGAAGACAGTCTTGTTGAGCAATCTTGTGGCTGCTGGGATTTCCATGGTAATGTGGGGAGCTGATGAGGGGTTGAGCTAGGTCTCTGGGATAAAGAGGATGTCAGGTGCATTTACTACTCAGCAGGTCCCATATTTCAGTTGTGGATTTGCTGAGTAATTGCCTATTGAAAAGCAGGCATGTGAGTCAGTGTTGACAAGTGGGTTTGCTGTGGCATATGTTGTATGGTGAGATGTAGGCTTTGTAGGTGCTTATGAATTGGGAAAGGGTGTTGAGGGCGTTATTAGTATTTTTGAGGGTGTATGAGTGGGTGGCTGCTGGAACACCTGCAGTAGGTACAGGGGAAAGCTTCAACCATTGTGGAAGGCACAGCATGACAGCAGTTGGGGGGATGGTGTCTAGCGCCTTAAAGAGTGCTGCGGAGTGTCGCTGTGTATTGATTGCACCAGAGTTACTATTGGTAGGTGTGGTTCCGGCACAGCGCAATCGTTGAATACATCTGTTGCATGTCCATTTTGCAGCTGCCATTAAATAGGTCTTGGAAGGGGGAGGAGTGCAGGGTACCCCAATGTCATTTGCTGTGCTGATGGGTGATGGGAAATGACGTCCTCTTGCTTGGCTTCTTCTTTTGAAGACAGTTTTGGCTGGATGGATGATGGGATTTCAGTGATGTCACGTCCTGAGTAGGTGGATGATGGGAGATCCAGTGATGTAACTTCCTGTGTTAAAGAGTGATGGGAAATTAAGGTGGTCATTATGAACACGGCGGAAACAACTGCCGTGTTCATGTTGGCGGTCAAAACACTAACCGCCAGCGACCCCGGAACCCTGCAGGCCAGATGATGAACATTTCTGTGAGCCGGCGGGCGGAAACCTTGTTTCCGCCCGCCGGCTCACAGAAGTGGGCAACCCGGTAAACAGGAAGTGGGCAACCCGGTAAACATAAGGAAAACACTCCAGATAGTCCTCTGCCATAAAACCAAGCCGCGACCACAGGAGTGGCGCTTGTAGTCAGGTACGGACCACGGTATTTAGAATTGTAAATTAAATCCTTGCCAGAAAAAGACGATACATGTGCACTCAAGATTAATCCGATATCAATTTATTGAAGAAACTTCAGCCCCTGCAATTGCGATGCGTTTCAGCACTAAACCTTGTTCACGCACGGGGTGTTAGTGATCAACCCAACCTTATGTATCTGTGAACCCAAACACCCTATAACACAAAAGAGGGAAAAGAGGTATCTCCATGTGCAATATGTATATACATGGCAACCATCATAAAGCAATGAGAAAGTAAAATAAAATTGCATCATGTTGTATGTAACAATAAACATATTTATGTAAATTAACTACAATGCACAATATTCCTGAAATATAACATGCGTAAATTGCTAATACCTCAACATACACATGCTACAAAAATGAACCTAAGCAGGTACTTGGCCGAAATTATTAAAAGGCAAGTACGTCTACTACATTGAAATTATAGACACCAAGTTGTACATCTCATAAGTATCCAATGACACGAGCTCTGGCTGAAATAAACCACATGGTCCCAGTCACATGTAAAATGTAAACAACCAGTGGGACACATTACTAATAAATAAGCTCATAGGTCTCACAGTGATCATGTTAACATTGACCTGATAAATGTGCCCCAGACTAATTGGTGACACCTGTAAATTCTCTTCCATATAGGGTAACCTATATCATCTTTAGCTGCTGTGGTATAGTGCTTCAATGAAGATTCACTATTTATAGCAACTGTTAAACATCATAAACATAAAGCCCCTCATCATAACATCTGCAGTAAAAACTGCCCACCGCCAAAGCAACAGCTGCCAAAAGACCATCGGCGCGGCTACCATTCGTCTGCCATAATATGACCACAGCTGGATTTCTGCCACAAGAAGGGTGGAAATCCGGCTGTGGCCATACTGGTGGATGGCGGCAAGGTGGTGCTGGTACCACCAGCAGTGCCACGCCCGTAGAATTCCACCAGCCATATTATGAAAAATAATATGGCTGGCAGCGTTCTGCTGGTGGGCGCTGCTGGCGGTAGCAGCACCCCATCCTGTCTCCTGCCAGAAGACCCCCTGGATCCAGGTAAGTTGGGTCTCCGACAGGGGAGGGGGATAAGGGGTGTTGTGTGTGTGTGTGGGGGTGTGTGCCTGTATATGTGAGTGTGTGCGTGACTGCGGGTGTGTAGTGTTGATTGCGTGTGTGAATGTATGGAAGTGTGAGTGCGTGAATGTATGGAAGTGTGAGTGCATGTGTGTATGTATTAGAAATGGGGTATTTGGTTGGCAGTCAGGTTACCCCCTGTCCAAGCAAGAACCCTCATTCTAGTCAGGGTAAGTCACAAACAATCCAAAATTATCCCGTGCCCACCCTCTAGTAGCTTGGCACGAGCAGTCAGGCTTAACTTAAAAGGCAATGTGTAAAGCATTTGTGCAATAAATCATACAATAACATAATATAGCACCACAAAAATACACCACACAGTGTTTAGAAAAATAGATAATATTTATCTGGGTATTTGTAGGTTAAAACGATCAAAGATGCAATATGAATTTGTAAAGATATTACTAAAAAGTGATATGAAGTGTCTTAAGTCTTTAAAAAGCAAACAAAGGTGGTCATTCCAACCTCTGCGGTAAAAGGTGCTTACCGCCGTTCAGAAGACCGCCATAACACCGCCGTGGCCGCGGTAAACCGCCACAGTCATTCTGACCCACAACAGGCAAACCGCCAAAATACAGACATCCACAAAAGTCCGCCACACCAAAGGGCAGCGAGAAATTGGCGATGACCAAACCTCCACCGTCACGCCAACAGAAATACGCCCACACTATCACGACACACGAATCCACGCGGCGGTCTTTCAAACGCGGTATTCCATTGCCGGTACACACCGCCGCGCTCAAAATACACACACACTTACAAAATACAACCACATGGACAATTCAAAACACATACACCTGACACACATACACACACCACTCCCACACACCCAATTAAGTATAAAATACACACCCACATCACCCACAAACCTCCACTCCTAGAGATTCGTGAACACGCACCGAGAAAAGACATCCGAGCACCCAGACGCCCAATTCACTGTCACCCAGCAATATTTGCACGCACTTCACACAACACAACAATACACATCACCACACTTAGCACCACACAATCCACCCTACACATCACCCACACCACCCCATGGCACCGCAAAGACACCCCAGGTTCTCTGATGATGAACTCAGGGTCATGGTGGAGGAAATTGTACGAGTAGAGCCACAGCTGTTCGGGGCATAGGTGCAGCACACCACCATTGCCAGGAAGATGGAGCTATGGCAAATAATAGTGGACAGGGTCAACGCTGTGGGACAGCACCCAAGAAATCGGGACGACATCAGGAAGAGGTGGAACGACCTACGGGGGAAGGTGCGTTCCATGGTATCCAGGCACAACATCGCGGTGCAGAAGGCTGGCGGCGGACCCCCACCTCCTCCCCCAGAATTTACAACATGGGAGGAGCAAGTCTTGAACATCCTGCATCCTGAGGGCCTCGCAGGAGTAGGCGGAGGAATGGACTCTGGTAAGGCAAATCTTAACTACTTCTTCCCCCACCCCACCTGCATGCCAACTCATACCCCCACCCCCACCCTCACCCTCACCCCCATCACATCCTACTCCTTGCAACTGTCTCACCATCACAACCCACCCATCCCAACACCTAGCCCTGCATGCGTCCACAAAGCATGGACACCCATCACCTAAGCATGCCCACTGCACATACAGATACAACCCCCCCCAACCACCGTCACAACAGCCCCCACAAAGGAATGCCAGCACTGGGGTACACGGGCACCCACCAATTGCACACTATGACACACACAGAAGCAATAACTATACTTTTATACCCCTGCAGGACCCGAACGCCACGTCACCGCGCAGGAGGGTCCACAAATGTCCACTCCACCCCCAGAAGAGGCCCACAGTGAGGACAGCAGCTCTGTCTCCCTGGATCTAGATGACCAGCCCGGTCCATCGGGGACCTCGGGACAGTCTGTTCCCCTCACACAGCCACAGGCCACAGTAGACCTTCCCCCCTCTGGGAACACCAGCACAGCACCCACCCAGCGGGCCCATACCTCTGTCCCCAGGACAAGTCAATCAGCGGTGTGTCCACCACTACAGGGAACCCAGGCTAACCCACCACCCCAACAACAACAGGGACCTGGGGGCAGTGGTAGTGGGCACACGGTCCAGGGGACAGAGGCCCAGGGAAACAGGGGAACTGGGAGGGCTACTGTGCGACAGGGGGGGACAGGCCCAGGGAACCCACTCTCCACGAGGCCCTCTCCTCCATCATGGGAGCATACCACCGCTCCCAGGAGACGATGGTGACGGTCCTGGCCAGGTTTCAGGAGATCCAGCTTCTGCAGGAGCAACAGTATATTGGGTTCAGGGAGGAACTAAGAAACATCAGTTCCGCCATGGGTACCATCGTAGTGGCCCTGAATGAGGTAGTCACGACATTGCGGGACACTGTGGCACCTCAAAGGGCCCCTGACACTAGCATTCACCAAGAACTGCCTACCACCTCCACCGGCGCTAGTGGACAGGAGGCCCCGACACAAGACCAACAGGCCACCAGAACCCCACCCCCTGCAGAAGGAGAACCACCCCTCAAGCGGGCCCTGAGATCCAGGAAGAAGACAGAGTAAGATGTCAAGACCCCCACCAGCAAAGGATACCGCCCTGATTGTCATCCCACTGTCCCACATTGTCACCCTGTCCAACCTTAAACTGCCCCTGCTCCACTTCCCACAGGCATTTGGACAATGCTCCTGTGAAACTGATAGTCTGGACTCTGCCATGGACAATCCTCCACCATCACCCCTCACCGATTTGCAACCACCCATCCAATTTAGAGCACTTGAATAAAAACACTTATTGCACAAAACAATCTGGCTGTGATTTAGAACAAATGTATTAGACATAACCGTGCCAAAATGTTCATTCACATTGTGATGCTAACAAACCGCTTTCACACAGCTGTAGTCCATGGGGAAACAAAGCAGATGTCACGCAGTGGGGCCCACATCTCTGAAAACGGAAGGGAAAGTCACAACACAGTTACCATACACTGGGGGAAAAAGTCAGACAGTAGAGAGGTAGGAGTCATTAAGTAAATGTAATATGCCGGTGTCTACTCTTACCTGTGTGTCACTGAAAATACTGCTGTATTACTGTGTTCCTGTTCTCTATGTCGTCCTCTTCGGCTTCCTCCACTTCACTCTCCACAGGCTCCACAGCTGCTACAACACCACCATCTGGACCATCCTCCTGCAGAAAAGGCATCTGACGGCGCAAAGCCAGGTTGTGAAGCATACAGCAGGCCACGATGATCTGGCACACCTTCTTTGGTGAGTACATTAATGATCCACCTGTCATATGGAGGCACCTGAACCTGGCCTTCAGGAGGCCAAAGGTTCGCTCGATCACCCTCCTAGTCCGCCCATGGGCCTCATTGTGCCGTTCCTCTGCCCTTGTCCTGGGATTCCTCACTGGGGTCAGTAGCCAGGACAGGTTGGGGTAACCAGAGTCCACTAATAGTCACACCCGGTGCCTCTGGAGTTGACCCATCACATACGGGATGCTGCTATTCCGTAGGATGTAGGCGTCATGCACTGACCCAGGGAACTTGGCATTAACATGGGAGATGTACTGGTCAGCCAAACACACCATCTGTACATTCATGGAATGATAACTCTTCCGGTTCCTGTACACCTGTTCACTCCTGCTGAGGGGGACCAAAGCAACATGTGTCCCATCAATGGCACCTATGATGTTTGGGATATGTCCAAGGGCATAGAAATCACCCTTCACTATAGGCAAATCCCCCACCTCAGGGAAAACGATGTAGCTCCGCATGTGTTTCAGCAGGGCAGACAACACTCTAGACAACACCTTGGAAAACATAGGCTGGGACATCCCTGATGATATGGCCACTGTTGTTTGAAATGACCCACTTGCTAAGAAATGGAGTACTGACAGCACCTGCACTAGAGGGGGGATCCCTGTGGGTTGGCGGATGGGTGACATCAGGTCTGGCTCCAGCTGGGCACACATTTCCTGTATAGTGGCTCGGTCAAGCCTGTATGTCAGTATGACATGTCTTTCCTCCATTGTCGACAGGTCCACCAGCGGTCTGTACATGGGAAGATTCCTCCATCTCCTCGCATGTCCCAGCGGACGGTGCCTATGAAGGACAACAGCGAGCACAGAGTCAATCAACCCACAGGTACGTAACCACAGACTTGCACAAACACGATTCCCAATGCATTGAATGGCTTGTATGAGTGTTGATGCAAGGCCTAGGTATGTGTGACGCAGTTGGTAATTAGGCCATGTGGGCCCTTGAAATGGCAGCTGCCTGACCTGTGAAGTGCGACAGTGGGATGTAAGGTCAATGCGCTGGCGTGGCACACCGCGGCAGTAGGCGGTCGAAGAACGCGGCACTAAGCCGCATTGGTTAACATTGAACGCTATGGGTTTCAGGAGCCAATGACGATGTGCGCCGGCGGTCGCGGTACGCACGCCGCGGGCGTGACCGCCATTTTCTATCTGCTTAATCACTCGATACCTGATCTTCGACAGGAGAGGACCTACATTGCAAGTGCTGCTGTGACCTCGGTCTGGAAGAGACAATGGCTCATGCGACTGGGGAAAGGGCCCCTGCCTTCACTGCGGAGGAGTTGGAGAAACTTGTGGATGGGGTCCTCCCCCAGTATGCGCTACTCTACGGTCCTCCAGACCAACAGGTAAGTACACTGGGACCATGCTTAGTGGGCAATGCCTGGGTTGAGTGGGGTGGATGAAAGATGGTGGGGAGGGGAGCGATTGAGGCATGCATCAAACGACAAATGAGAGCATGTGCCACATGGCAAGGGTGGGGATGGGGGGCCACTCACATCGAGCATGCAGAAGGTGTTGACAATTTTTCTCTCCCTGTACATGTCACATAGGTCAGCGCCCACCAGAAAGTCGCGATTTGGCGTGCCATCGCCAAACACGTCCGGACCCTGGGGTTCCACAACAGACGGGGCACCCACTGCTGGAAGAGGTGGGAGGACATCCGACGCTGGAGCAGGAAGACGGCGGAGGCTCAGCTGGGGATGGCCTCCCAACGTAGGAGGGGTGCCAGTCGTCATATGACCACCCTGATGTCCCGGATCCTGGCGGTGGTCTACCCCGATTTGGATGGGCGCGTGAGGACATCACAGCAGACACAAGGGGGTGAGTACAAACACATTCTGCTGACTTTGCGCGCAGTGGAGGTGTCTGGGTGGGGGAGGAGTGCTGTGGGTATCCCTAGGCAGGGCGATTTCTGTAGGCTAGGCCCCTCTGCCCCCCACCTCTCTAGGGTGCCAAGTACAGGTATCCATGGCCCTGTGTCATCTATGTGTGCAGTTGTCGTCCATAGGCTTGTAGGCCATGTCCCACGGATTGCGTAGTGGACCCCAAGTGCGCGGCGTAGTGCAGGGGGCTTCTGTGTCTGTCTTGTCCGCCAACGGTAGCGGTAATCCATGCACTCAACATGTCTTTATTTCTCCTCCCCCCCTTTTTTGTGGTCTTCCTGTTCATGGGTGCATTAGCATCATCAGGCGGAGGAGAAGTGGCATCGGAGCACGAGGGAGCTGCATCCCACATGGCCATGGCGGGCCATGCAACTGACTCGGATTTCACCAGTGAGACGGAGGTCGAGGGGAGCTTCACAGTGGGGACTCGTGCTGATGTCAGTGTCAGCGACTCATCCTCTGAAGGGAGCTCCCTTGTGGTGGCGGCAACATCCGTGCCCCCCGCAACAACAGGTACAGCCGCCACTCAGCGCACCAGCACCGCCCTCCCAGCAGCCCCTCAGTGTTTGCCCCGTGCCCGCTCACCCAGGAAGGTGGGCATCTCCTTCGCCCCAGGCACCTCAGGCCCTGCCCCTGTCACCCCTGCTGCTCTCAGTGAGGAGGTCATTGACCTCCTAAGGATCATCATTGTTGGGCAGTCTACCCTTTTGAATGCCATCCAGGGTGTACAAAGAGAGGTGCACCAGAGTAATGCATACCTGGAGGGCATTCATTCGGGTCAGGCTGCCCATCAGCGATCGTTCAACGCTCTGGCCTCAGCACTGACGGCAGCAATTGTCCCTGTCTCTAGCCTCCCCCCTCCAACTTCCTCCACACAGACCCAATCCCCTGTACCTCTGCCTATCCCAGACACACCTACAGACCAGCCTGCACACACCTCAACACCCAAGGGAAGCTCATCCAGACATAAGCACCACACATCACACAAGCAACATCCACATGCAGACATAACAACAGCCACTGCCTCCACTGTGTCCCCCTCCTCCTCGTCTCCCTCCTCCCTCCCTGTGACGTCTCCACTCACACTTGCATGCACAACATCTTCAGCCACTACGTCCATCACCAGCACACCCACCAGAACTCTCCGCACACGTGCAGTCACCACCCCCACTACCATTTACACGTCCCCTGTGTCCTCTCCAAGTGTGTCTGTCACCCCCTCCTCCAAACTACACAAACGCAGGCAGCCACCCACCCAACAGCCATCCACCTCACGACAGCGTCCAGCCCAAGCACCTGCACCCAAAGACACCAGACTTCACACTCCTACAACCACATCCTCTTCCTCCACTCCCATACCCACTACACCTACCCGTCCCTCTCTTTCCAAATTGCTTTTCTTTTCCAAACTTGACCTCTTTCCTACAACTCCCCCACCCGTCCATCTCATAAGACTCCAATCAGCACCTCAGCCACCACAAAACCGGGACCTGTGAAGACTGTTGTCCAGGGACTGTGGAGTCCCCCACCCTCAAGGGCATCCAGTTCAGCTAGGAGCCAAGGCACGGCCAGCCCACCACCGGAAAAGCATCCTAAGATTGCCAGTGCCCGGCGCGAGCGACCAAAGACCCCAGGGACAAAAATCCCTACATTGGCTCCGGCAGGAAGTCAGATGCTACCTGGCACACCGCCAAAGGTGGGAAAGGGCCACAAGCGTGCAGGGAAGGGTGGGAAGGGCAGCACGCCCGACAAGTCCGGCAGCAGGCCAGCTGGCCAGGAGGGCCCCACCAGCCCCATCCCAGGTGTGCAGGAGGACACACACAGGCCCGGTACTGCAGCCCAGGAGGGCCCGCAAGCCAAGTCCCAGGTGGGCAGGAGGACACCCACAGGCCGAGAATTGCAGCCAAGGAGGGCCCCGCAAGCCACCAGACAGATGGGCAGGAAGGCCCCGCCAGCCACATGTCAGGTGGCGAGTGACATCCATGCCTGGGCCGGATCCGCTGACCAGGACACTCATCTCAAGCACCGCTCCCCTGGGCACCGCCATCTCAAGCACCGCTGAACTGGGCACCGCCGTCTCAAGCACCGCTGAACAGGGCACCGCCGTCTCAGGCACCGCTGAACAGGGCCCTTCATCTCAAGCACCGCTCCGCTGGGCCCTTCATCTCAAGCACCGCTGAACTGGGCACCGCCATCTCAAGCACCGCTGAACTGGGCACCTCCGTCTCAAGCACCGCTGAACAGGGCACCGCCGTCTCAAACACCGCTGAACAGGGCACCGCCATCTCAAGCACCGCTGAACAGGGCACCGCCGTCTCAAGCACCGCTCCGCTGGGCCCTTCATCTCAAGCACCGCTGAACAGGGCACCGCCGTCTCAAGCACCGCTGAACAGGGCCCTTCATCTCAAGCACCGCTCCGCTGGGCCCTTCATCTCAAGCACCGCTGAACAGGGCACCGCCGTCTCAAGCACCGCTGAAATGGGCACGCCGTCCCAAGCACCGCTGAACAGGGCACCGCCGTCTCAAGCACCGCTGAACTGGGCACCGCCGTCTCAAGCACCGCTCCGCTGGGCCCTTCATCTCAAGCACCGCTGAACAGGGCACCGCTGTCTCAAGCACCGCTGAACAGGGCCCTTCATCTCAAGCACCGCTCCGCTGGGCCCTTCATCTCAAGCACCGCTGAACAGGGCACCGCCGTCTCAAGCATTGCTCCGCTGGGCCCTTCATCTCAAGCACCGCTGAACAGGGCACCGCCGTCTCAAGCACCGCTGAACAGGGCCCTTCATCTCAAGCACCGCTCCGCTGGGCCCTTCATCTCAAGCACCGCTGAACAGGACACCGCCGTCTCAAGCACCGCTGAACTGGGCACCGCCGTCTCAAGCACCGCTGAACAGGGCACCGCCGTCTCAAGCACCGATGAACTGGGCACCGCCGTCTCAAGCACCGCTGAACAGGGCACCGCCGTCTCAAGCACCGCTGAACTGGGCACCGCCGTCTCAAGCACCGCTGAACTGGGCACCGCCGTCTCAAGCACCGCTGAACAGGGCACCGCCGTCTCAAGCACCGCTGAACAGGGCACCGCCATCTCAAGCACCGCTCCGCTGGGCCCTTCATCTCAAGCACCGCTGAACAGGGCACCGCCGTCTCAAGCACCGCTGAACAGGGCCCTTCATCTCAAGCATCGCTCCACTGGGCCCTTCATCTCAAGCACCGCTGAACAGGGCACCGCCGTCTCAAGCACCGCTGAACTGGGCACCGCCGTCCCAAGCACCGCTGAACAGGGCACCGCCGTCTCAAGCACCGCTGAACTGGGCACCGCCGTCTCAAGCACCGCTGAACTGGGCACCGCCGTCTCAAGCACCGCTGAACAGGGCCCTTCATCTCAAGCACCGCTCCGCTGGGCCCTTCATCTCAAGCACCGCTGAACTGGGCACCGCCATCTCAAGCTCCGCTGAACAGGGCACCGCCGTCTCAAGCACCGCTGAACAGGGCCCTTCATCTCAAGCACCGCTGAACAGGGCACCGCCGTCTCAAGCACCGCTGAACTGGGCACCGCCGTCTCAAGCACCGCTGAACAGGGCACCGCCGTCTCAAGCACGCTGAACTGGGCACCGCCGTCTCAAGCACCGCTGAACTGGGCCCTTCATCTCAAGCACCGCTCCGCTGGGCCCTTCATCTCAAGCACTGCTCCGCTGGGCCCTTCATCTCAAGCACTGCTCCGCTGGGCACCGCCGTCTCAGGAACCGCTGAACTGGGCCCTTCATCTCAAGCACCGCTCCGCTGGGCCCTTCATCTCAAGCACCGCTGAACTGGGCACCGCCGTCTCAAGCACCGCTGAACAGGGCACCGCCGTCTCAGGCACCGCTGAACAGGGCCCTTCATCTCAAGCACCGCTCCGCTGGGCCCTTCACCTCAAGCACCGCTGAACAGGGCACCGCCGTCTCAAGCACCGCTGAACAGGGCACCGCCGTCTCAGGCACCGCTGAACAGGGCCCTTCATCTCAAGCACCGCTCCGCTGGCCCCTTCATCTCAAGCACCGCTGAACTGGGCACCGCCGTCTCAAGCACCGCTGAACAGGGCACCGCCGTCTCAAGCACGCTGAACTGGGCACCGCCGTCTCAAGCACCGCTGAACTGGGCCCTTCATCTCAAGCACCGCTCCGCTGGGCCCTTCATCTCAAGCACTGCTCCGCTGGGCCCTTCATCTCAAGCACTGCTCCGCTGGGCACCGCCGTCTCAGGAACCGCTGAACTGGGCCCTTCATCTCAAGCACCGCTCCGCTGGGCCCTTCATCTCAAGCACCGCTGAACTGGGCACCGCCGTCTCAAGCACCGCTGAACAGGGCACCGCCGTCTCAGGCACCGCTGAACAGGGCCCTTCATCTCAAGCACCGCTCCGCTGGGCCCTTCATCTCAAGCACCGCTGAACAGGGCACCGCCGTCTCAAGCACCGCTGAACTGGGCACCGCCGTCTCAAGCACCGCTGAACAGGGCACCGCCGTCTCAAGCACCGCTGAACTGGGCACCGCCGTCTCAAGCACCGCTGAACTGGGCCCTTCATCTCAAGCAGCGCTCCGCTGGGCCCTTCATCTCAAGCACTGCTCCGCTGGGCCCTTCATCTCAAGCACTGCTCCGCTGGGCACCGCTGTCTCAGGAACCGCTGAACTGGGCCCTTCATCTCAAGCACCGCTCCGCTGGGCCCTTCATCTCAAGTAACGCTCCGCTGGGCCCTTCATCTCAAGCACCGCTGAACAGGGCACCGCCGTCTCAAGCACCGCTGAACTGGGCACCGCCGTCTCAAGCACCACTGAACAGGGCACCGCCGTCTCAAGCACAGCTGAACTGGGCACCGCCGTCTCAAGCACCGCTGAACAGGGCCCTTCATCTCAAGCACTGCTCCGCTGGGCCCTTCATCTCAAGCACCGCTGAACTGGGCACCGCCGTCTCAAGCACCGCTGAACTGGGCCCTTCATCTCAAGCACCGCTTCGCTGGGCCCTTTCATCTCAAGCACCGCTCTGCTGGGCACCGCCGTCTCAGGAACCGCTGAACTGGGGCCTTCTACTCAAGCACCGCTCCACTGGGCCCTTCATCTCAAGCACTGCTCCGCTGGGCACCGCCGTCTCAGGAACCGCTGAACTGGGCCCTTCATCTCAAGCACCGCTCCGCTGGGCCCTTCATCTCAAGCACCGCTGAACTGGGCCCTTCATCTCAAGCACCGCTGGCCCATTGGCGGAAGGGGCAGGCCCGCATCTGTGTCGGGCAGGGCTGCACGAAGCACTCTGGGAACTAGTCCCCCCCCCAGTACCAGTGGAGACTGTTATCCACTTGAGAGACTGTGGCTTTGCACTCCCCAGGATGGCACAGTGGGCAACCCACCCACTGTAGAGACTTGAGAGACTGTGGCTTTGCACTCCCCAGGATTGAACAGTGGGCAACCCACCCACTGTAGAGACTTGAGAGACTGTGACTTTGCACTCCCCAGGATATGGCAGTGGGCAAGCCACCCACTGTGGAGACTTGAGAGACTGTGGCTTTGCACTCCCCAGGATGGCACAGTGGGCACCCCACCCACTGTAGAGACTTAAGAGACTGTGGCTTTGCACTCCCCAGGTTGGCACAGTGGGCACCCCACCCACTGTAGAGACTTGAGAGACTGTGGCTTTGCACTCCCCAGGATGGCACAGTGGCCATGGAGGCCCCTCGTGGATCTGGTGTCGTGGACTCATCTGGCTGAGGTGCCCCCCCTTCCCTTCCCCCTGAGGTGCCTGTAGTTTTCCTATCTGATGCCCCTGCAGAGTTCTCTCCGTTGGAGGCAGGTATCCTGTGTGGGCTTTGCCCATGTGTTTTGGCCCAGTGGCCCACGAACAATGGCTGATAGACATATCCGACTGGACAATTTATGTATATAAAGTAATAGATGTGTGATATATTTTATACTCAGTCTTACAATATAATTCTATCTTTATAATCATTTCCTTTTGCCTTTGCATTCTTCCGGGGGGTTTGGGGGTGTAACTGTGATGTGTTGCTATGCATTGATGTGTGTGTTGTAGTGGGTGAGGGTGAGGGTGGGTGTGTCGCATATGTGTGTCCCTGTAATTTGTTGCCTCCCCCTCCCCTGTGTCGTAGGTGCAGTACTCACCGTTGTCTTCTGCGCCGGCGTTCGTGCTCCTGGTAGAGGAGCAGGAAGACAATGGCTGGTAGGATGTGTAGTTCGGGTTCCATGCTGTCCAGATTCCTCGTGGGGTGTATGGAGGTGAGCGTTTTCCGTTTGAAATGGCTGTTTCCGCCGTGTTTTTATCGGCGGGGCTGAGGCCCCGGAAAAGGTGGCGGATTGGTGGGTTGTGTTAGGGTGGGCGGTACATTGTCTCCCGCCTGTCTGTTGGCGGTGACCGCCGCGCTGTTTGTTTGTCCCGCCGTGGCGGGCGGTGTGTTAAAGTGGCGGTCTCTGTTGGTGGTTTCCGCCAGGGTCGGAATTGCATTTTTTTTACCGCCAGCCTGTTGGCGGTTTGACCGCCGCTTTAACACCGACCGCCAGGGTTGGAATGACCCCCAAAGTCTCTTTCAAGCACAAAGTACCTGGTTTGGAGTGGAAAATCTACACAGAGGGCCGCAGAAGAGGAGATGCGTGGAAAAATGGTGTGTGCATCGGTTAGGCCCCTTCACACACTGACTTGCGTCGTTATTTTTCACGCGGGGAGACCTGAGTAGTTCTACGGGAGGAAAAATGGTGTGTGCGTCGGCTGCGGCCCTTCACACATGGATTTGCGTCGTTATTTTTCACTTGGGGAAGACGTGTATCATTTTCCGGCACGCGGACCGTCTCCTTCTATGGATTGCAGGATTACTAGATGTCCCAGGGTCTGTGCGTGGATTCTTCGGCTTGTTTTCCGGCTGCGCGTCGTTCCGCGAGGCTTTGCGTGGATTTTTCTCCCTCACGGCAGGTGTCGCGTCGATTTCCTCTCTGGAAGTCGGACGGCCTTGTCCATGCGAGGACGTGCGTCGAAGTTCCGGTCGCCACTTAAGCGTCGCGTCGAGCAGCGTCGGCTTGCGGCAATTTTCTTGCCGCGGAACAAGCTGTGCGTCAAAATTTTCAGCGCACGAAGCGTCCAATTGAAAAAGAGAAGTCTTTTTGGTCCTGAGACTTGAGGGAACAGGAGGCAAGCTCTATCCGAACCCTTGGAGAGCACTTTCACAGCCAGACAAGAGTTCAGCAAGGCAGCAGGCCAACAGCAAGGCAGCAGTTCTTTGTAGAAAGCAGACAGGTGAGTCCTTTGAGCAGCCAGGCAGTTCTTCTTGGCAGGATGTAGTTTCTGGTTCAGGTTTCTTCTCCAGCAAGTGTCTGATGAGTTAGGGCAGAGGCCCTGTTTTACACTAAATTGTGCCTTTGAAGTGGGGGTGACTTCCAAGAGTGGCTAAGAAATGCATCAGGTCCCTTCATCTCAAGCACCGCTGAACAGGGCACCGCCGTCTCAAGCACCGCTGAACTGGGCACCGCTGATCCTGTCTGCCAGGGTCCCAGTAGGGGGTGTGGCAGTCCTTTGTGTGAGGGCAGGCCCTCCACCCTCCCAGCCCAGGAAGACCCATTCAAAATGCACATGTATGCAAGTGAGGCTGAGTACCCTGTGTTTGAGGTGTGTCTGAGTGAATGCACAAGGAGCTGTCAACTAAACCTAGCCAGCCGTGGATTGTAAGGCACAGAAAGATTTAAGTGCAAAGAAATGCTCACTTTCTAAAAGTGGCATTTCTAGAAGAGTAATATTAAATCCGACTTCACCAGTCAGCAGGATTTTGTATTACCATTCTGGCCATACTAAATTTGACCTTCCTGCTCCTTTCAGATCAGCAGCTGCCACTTCAACAATGTATGAGGGCAGCCCCAATGTTAGCCTATGAAGGGAGTAGGCCTCACAGTAGTGTAAAAACAGATTTAGGAGTTTTACACTACCAGGACATATACACTACACAGGTACATGTCCTGCCTTTTACCCACACAGCACCCTGCTCTAGGGGTTACCTAGGGCACACAATAGGGGTGACTTATATGTAGAAAAAAGGGAGTTCTAGGCTTGGCAAGTACTTTTAAATGCCATGTCGAAGTGGCAGTGAAACTGCACACACAGGCCTTGCAATGGCAGGCCTGAGACAAGGTTAAGGGGCTACTGAAGTCGGTGGCACAACCAGTGCTGCAGGCCCACTAGTAGCATTTAATCTACAGGCCCTAGGCACATATAGTGCACTCTACTAGGGACTTACAAGTAAATTAAATAGCCAGTCATGGATAAACCACTCAATAGTACAATTTACACAGAGAGCAAATGCACTTTAGCACTGGATAGCAGTGGTAAAGTGCCCAGAGGTCAAAAGCCAACAACAAAAGGTCAGAAAAAATAGGAGGAAGGAGGCAAAAAGTTTGGGGATGACCCTGTCAAAAAGCCAGGTCCAACAGTATGGAAATAGGAATGCGTGTCTGCATTCATGTTTTGAACTGTGCGCTGATATGTGTGTGAATGGACAAATGCATGCATGTATGTATGTGTGAATGAGTGTGTGTCTCCGTGTGTGTGTGTGTGTGTTGGGGGGGCATGGATGTAGGGGGTGGGAGGGTGTCTGAAGAGTTGGGGGGTAGGGGCCTCCTATCAGTGACAGGGAAGGAATTCCCTGTATTTTTTGTGGCGTTACGAACGCCATGAAAACCATGGTGTTAGGCAGGGTCATAATCCTACCGGGGGCACAATGAAGGCAGCCTGGATGGAGATGATTATCTTCTGCCCGGCGGCTGCTACCGCTTCAGCCAACCCGACAATGTCATACTACCGCCACATTAATACCGACCACTTAGGTCATAATGACCCCCAAAGTGTCTTGGACCATATCTTTTCACTATAAAGTGAATAATACAGTGCTATAAAAAGAATAATGGTAAAACAGGAGCAGAGGACCACCACCTCACATGGTAGTATTCCCTATTGTCCTAATACTCATACTATGAGATAAAATAATGTATTAAAGTCAAGCAAAACTCAATTAGGCCCTAGAGGTAGAACAAGAATAATCCAATCTGTCTACAGTATACATACAACCTAGAGGTTGAGAGAAGCAAATCTCTGTCTGCCACGCAAGATGTGACTACTAGGAAAGTTCTGCAAATGCCAAAATATAGATAGTAACATTTATAACACTCAAGTGCTCCATGTGTTTATCAGAAGAAAAGGGTGGGGTACCCCAGCCGGGGCCCCCTCTCATACCCAGCAAGCCAGATGAGAGTCCCTTCCTCTCCTCCCTAAAATGAAAATAAATTAAAACAGGTTACACACTTCTGCAGAGAGAGCATCATCAACTTCTAATGGAACATCATGTAATACAGTTCTCCAGGATTTTCACTGTAGAACCCCAACTCTATAGCTAATCCAAATGCACATGCATATATATTATTATATATATATATATATATATATATATATATATATATATATATATATATATATATATATATATATATATACATAGCTAGCTAGATAGATAGTTATAGTTAGGACATAGTTTCTCTAGAAAATGCATTTTTACTTGCCTATATCTTTGGTGACAGTTGGGTGATCCGTCATGTCGGGACCGAGAAAGTGTGGGGTGCCAAAACACTTTTTCCCCATTCTTATTTCCATAGGAATTTTAAACAGTGATAGCGCAGAAACCACTGGACGGAATTACACCAAAATTGGTGGAAAGCTAGGGCCTGATACAGAAAGTGACCTTTTGTGAGTTGGTGTAAATCCATTCAGTAGAAATGAAAGAAAATCAAATTTTTTATATATAGGGTCACAAGGATTCACAGCCCCTTCTGATCTCATGCTGAGATCTGATAGGCTGAGGAACACTTCAACAAGAAAGTGGTGGCAGCCATGTTTCGACTCAGCTTCGGTCGAGTCCCAGAGAAGAGGTAAAAAAGAAGAGAAAAAGGGCCAATGTACGGACACCCTGACCCTTAAGCTCTGGTGGCTGAAAAGAAAGTTAAAAAAAAATGTTGTTGTGAATTCACGACGGAGTTGCAAATATGTGGCAAAAATTTTAAAAAACAAGTGGGGGCACCGGCTCTTCCTAATACCTAAGTCCCCGGGTGAGTCAAGTCCTGAGAGACTGATATTTTTAATGCTGGGGGGGGTACCTGGCTACCCCACAGCCCCAGGGACCACCCTTGGGCTAAAAACATATGTGTGGGGGGCCACTCAGCCCCCTGCAGCACCGGGGACCATCACCTCCCAGGGGCTTAAATGGAAATTCATTTGGAGGAGGCGCAGCCCCCACTGCCCCTGGGACTGCCAGCTCCCTGGGGCACTGACAACATACGATGTGGGGGGCATGGAACCCCCCACTGCCCTGGGCACCTTCCCGTGGTCTAAATGCAATTTCATGAGGGGGCTGCATAGACCCCAGGAGCCCCAGGGACCACCACCTCTTTCAAGTGTAGGCTTAGAAAGGGGGATGAAGAATGTTGTGTTTCCCATGCAAACTCCCTTAGGACCTTTAGACACATCTACAGCACGAACCACTGAATGGAATTCCACCAGATTTGGCAGAAGGCATTCTAAGACATTTAGCTAAATCCAAATTTATATATCTCTGGCCGTGGCGACTTTGAGATTATTTCACATATATTTAGCGAAAATTAAAGAAAAGTTCATGACTATGCATGTGAAAAGAAGCACTGTGATTGGCTGACCACAACCTCACTAAAAAGTTGCGGCCACCATGGGATTTCATTGGGCATTGTCCCCAGGAGTACAAATCCTCATTAAAAGTGACATGAGGGGTCAGGGTGAAGGTTCCCAAACCCCATGAGTGTAATATAGGTATGTTCTAGGGGCAAATTATGGGTTTAAAATAATTGTGCATCACCATGTGCAATATTCACAAAAAATCGAAACATTTGCAAAATATTCATGTAATATTCATAAATGTGAAAACATTTTAAAGAAAAAACACTTATATAGTCACTCAGAAACTCACGCACCCACTCAAACACTCATTCAGACACTCATGCACCCACTCAGATCCACTCATAGACTCAGACCCACTCAGCCCCATATGCACCCCCTCAAAGATCCACTGAGAGAGGCTGGCCCTATGGCCTACCTGTGCTGCACCCGGCCAAAGGCTCTGCGGTGCACTGGGTTGGGTGCTTATAAGGGCTTGGCTGCAAGGCCTTTCAGCAATATATATGTAGATAGATAGATTCCATGCCTTTGGCCAAAGGATCGAAAAAGTCTTGCCTCCTTGTGACTTGAGTCTAAATTTCAGGACCTTGACAAGGTTGGCTGAAGAAGACTTAAGTGAATGAGAGGAAGTGTGGTGAGTAACCCTTTCAGTGAGATAATTAGCTCCCATATTTCTGTGGACTTTGAACATAAAAGAGAATTTTGAACAGGACTCTTTTATGAATGGGCAGCCAGTGTAGGACTATAATAGCACAAATGCGGATGACCATCGGGGATGATTCAGGACTATTCTAGCTGCTTTATGTTGGACTGTCTGTAAATTTTGAACAGTCCTCTTGTTGGACCCTGCAGACAGACTATTACAATAATCCAGTCTGGACAAGATGAGCGCCACAGCAACCGTTTTTCGGGCCTTCAAAGGGAGAAAAAGGAAGAACTTTTTGAGAAATTTAATGAGGCTAAAATATGAACGTTACTGCAGACAAACTAAAAGAAAGTGGGGCGCAGCAGGCTCATAGGGCGCGCACCAGTCCCTATATGTTTCCAGCTGTGGTTTCAACGGGGCATTCTGGTGCCCTTAGTGTGCATTCACCAGCGTTCCTGCTGCAAGGGTGCTAACCTTTTTCTGAAAAAAGGCTTAAAAACCAATAATGAAAAACAAAGAGGTGGTGTACCACACGTAAAATTGTATCAGTTCATATGTAAGAAATTCAGGGGCATATTTATACTCCATTTGCGCCGAAATTGCGTCGTTTTTTTTAATGCAATTTCGACGCAAAACTAACTCCATATTTATACTTTGGCGTTAGACGCGTCTAGCGGCAAAGTTCATGGAGTTAGCATCATTTTTTTGCGTGAACACCTTCCTTGCGTTAATGATATGCAAGGTAGGCGTTCCCGTCTTAAAAAATGACTGCGATGCATATGCGTCGTATTTATACTCCCGGGCAAAAATGACGCCCGGGAGTGGGCGGGTCTAAAAAACCCGCATTTGCGACGGATTTTAGCGCCTGGGTCAGGGCAGGCGTTAAGGGACCTGTGGGCTCAGAATGAGCCCAGAGGTGCCCTCCCAAGTCCCCAGGGACACCCCCTGCCACCCTTGCCCACCCCAGGAGGACACCCAAGGATGGAGGGCCCCACCCCAGGGACATTAAGGTAAGTCCAGGTAAGTATTTTATTTTTATTTTTTTGTGGCATAGGGGGGCCTGATTTGTGCCCCCCTACATGCCACTATGCCCAATGACCATGCCCAGGGGACAGAGGTCCCCTGGGCATGGCCATTGGGCAAGGGGGCATGACTCCTGTCTTTGCTAAGACAGGAGTCATTTCAATGGGGGATGGGCGTCGTAAATAAATGGCGCAAATCGGGTTGTGGCGAATTTTTTGCCTCAGTCTGACTTGCACCATTTCTGGACGCCCATACGCCATTTTCCCCCTACGCCGGCGCTGCCTGGTGTATGTCGTTTTTTTTAACGCACACCAGACAGCGCCGGCGGCTAACGCCGGCTAACGTCATTCAATAAATACAGCGCCCGCATGGCGCTTCAGAATGGCGTTAGCCGGCGCTAATTTTTTTGACGCAAAACTGCGTTGGCGCAGTTTTGCGTCAAAAAGTATAAATATGGGCCTCAGTCCTTTTACGATGAGGGGTGATGGTTCTTCTCTTTATTTTCTTTCAGTCATATATTTTCTTCCACTTCAAAATAGATAATGTTAGTGGTAACAGCCAACCCGTTTCGTCCTTAGACACAGGACTTCGGCCCTCCTCATTGTTGAGGCGCAGTGCTGGATTGAAGTTCAGTCCACTGCTGTCAGAGTGGTTTCCTATCTGCTGCCAAATACAGCGTCCTACGCAAGTCCTACGCTCACATTTGCTCTTGCAAAGAGGGGATCTCCCTCTTCATTGCAGTTGCCATTGGAAAGGATTTCATGATCTTGAAAATAGCTTTCTGATCGGAAGTAGTAGTCCCGACTTGTAGGGAAAAGAACTGCCTTTTGGCATTCTTAATTTGAGTATGGTAGCTTTTCAATGCCTTTCTAATGTTCGACAGGTCTTTTTGTGCAGAGGCCTTATGCCAGACTCTCTCTAAATACTTAGACTTTCGGTGCTGTTCAGCCAGGGCTGGTGAGTACCCAGGAGCTGAGGTTCGTGGTTTGAGGATTGCCTTAGCAGACCTTGGCGGAACTAGGTTGATAAACACATTAGTGAGCCAGGAGTTAAAGATAGTGATCTTTTCCAATACCTCCTCTCTCAAACTGGGGGTTGTAGTAACTAGCTCTGAGTGAAGACTGGGGTTGGAAATCAATTTGACCCATTGAGGTACAGAATGCGCTGGAGCAGAAGAGTCAGAGTTTTCTTTCTTTTGGTTTAACTTTAGCTGAAACATGATTAATTTTAGGTCGGACCAGGTTTGTGCACCTCCATTTTTCTTGCGCCCCTTAGAGCCTCCCTAATGCCACCGTGTGTGCGCCATATTTAATATACGGTGCACCATGGCAGTAGTTAGGGGACTAGCCTCAGAATTTTTTTCCACTAGTCTGGAGCTTTGCAGGATTAGCGTAAAAAATGGTGACGCTAATCCTGCAAAACTCAGTGAGTCCCATTGTAATCTTTGGGGTGCCTCCTTTTAATGCCTGCTCTTAAAAGTGCCAAAAAATTGATGGAAAAGAAATCGGTTAGATTTCTTTGCACCATTTTTTCACCACCCCCAACTTGGGAACGCTCCTTTTGCATACATTTTTCCTGGCGTAGTGAAAAAGGAATTTAGGCCCGTATTTATACTTTTTTTGTGCCGCTTTTTGACGCAAAACGCCATTGTATTTTGTAGGTTTGCGCCGTTTTGCGTCAAAAAGCGGCGCAAATGCGGCGCTAAAAAAAGTATAAATACGGGCCTAAATTCCTTTTTCACTACTGCCATGCCTACATCCACCATAGGATAACATTGGAGTTACCTTATTCATCCGAAGTTGATTTTTGCATAGTAAAGCATCACTTCCAAGGATAAACTGCCGGTTCTGAGATGCACCAGTTCCAAAGCTGATGTGGCGAGTTTCTCCATGCAGTCAAGGTGATTTGTTGATTGTCTCTCTGCAGTGTTGGTGACGCAGTGGTTATGATGGTGATACGCTGGTTCTGAGTGCGATGCAACAGTTCCAATCCCCGCAACAAAGAGAATGCACTGGTTCCGTCACACATAAAGGTGAAGATGTACTGGTTCAGAGGAAGAAGCATGGGCTCTGGCAGTTACAGCACTTTATACCCACCTCCAAGGGCCCAAGACTGGGTTGACACTCCTGGCAAGGCAAGACGTGCAGCAAGGAAAGTCCAGGTGCTGTTGCAGAATGTAAAGGTGAAGTTTTTTGTGTGCCAGAAATTTCAGAAGAATAGGAAGCAAGCCAGCAAGTTCTTGAAGTCATCTTTGTTCTGGGTTGGGGAGATTCAGTTCCAGTCCTTCTCACTACCAGGCATGTAGGGCAGCAGGCTGCAGGACAGTACAGCAGAGCAGGAGTCTAGCAGAGTCCAGCAGAGTGACAGTTCTTTTGTCAGCACATAAGTGCTTCTTTCTGGCAGAGTATCCACAGTTTCAAAAGTGTACTGAGTTGGTAGAACAGAAGTCTGGTCCTTATACCTAATGGTGCCTTTGAAGTGGGGGAAACGTCCAGGAGGGATATTTGAAGTACACAGAGTCCCTGCCCTTCCTGTTCTGGCTCGAGACTCACTACAGAGGGACATGCAAGCCTTTGAGTGGAGACAGGTACAACACATTAATGTGTGTCAGCTCCTCCCTCTCATCCTGTCTTGCTATCTTTCGAGGTGGGCAAATAAAGTGGCATTTATATCACCTGGAACCTTTGGGTCCCTCCTTGCCTACCAATATAGAGGGTGTCTGAATGTGCTTCAGGGAAAGCCACTGTTTGGCCGCACATTTGCTATGTCGGGCTGACATTGAGAAATGCGTCTCTCCCTCCGGGGACACATAATCTTGGGGCTTAGTGGACTCACCGAATAGAAGGAAACATGGGCACGCCTGTGGCTCTTAGGATCCACAACATTGGGGTGTCATTTCTTACGCTCACTAAGCCATGCTCAAATCTGCTCCCTGGGGTCATCTCAGGTTCCACATCAGCCCCACTACATTGTCCTCTAGTGCCTAAGACTGCTAACTTGAAAGGGTCCCCATACTGATACTGGACATATTTCCTAGGCCTTGTGGAATACCGACACAGAGCACTGGTTCTACATTGTTATCACTCCTCAAGGGATGCATAGCAGAGGCATTGTGCATGGCAGCATAATTTAAGAGTAATGGCTGAGCTTGGGCTTAGGCACTGCCCCCACTTTATTTTGCTTTGCAAGCTTGGGAATTTTGTGAAAAGTGGGACCTCTACTGCTAAGTAACTTACGGGCTCAGACCAGATGGTTGCAGAGGTTACTCCCAGATTCAAATTTCATACTCACCTGAGTTGGACACTACATTGATCTACTATGTCCTTCAAACACAGCAGCCAAAAAGACACCACCCTTAAAGACATGTTCACCAAACCTCACCTAAAGATCCCAACTTCAGCTGACTACAGTGGGACTGCCTCCTAACCAGCATGCAACATCATCTCAGCACATGCTTTGGGTCCCCACGAAGAAGACACCCTTGTCACCCAGGCATTCTTGGAAAGCGTCTTTGGCGCAGAAGAGAAGATTTACCAGCCCTAAAACAGGACATAGCAACAGAAGTCAAAGACCTCAAGAGGGACATTGGTGAGTTGGGCCAGAGGGCAGTACCCTAAAACAAGTTGTGACTCACACGAAGAAGAACTGGATGGTCATCCACATGAGTTGCTAGAATTCAGGGTCAAGAACACTGAACTCTTGTAGCAGCTGGAAGTTCTTGAAAATAGATCCCGATGTTCCAATGTTCAAATCAAGGGAGTAGTGCTACAAGCAGTCTCTGGGAAACTGGAGAATTATGTTACATGCCTGTTTTACTACACAGCTCTAGATCTGTTGGATCAAGACATTGTGCTGGACTGCACGCATGTGGCAGGTTTTCCAGCCAAGCCTTCTGGTATGCCGCAGGACATATTTACTTTATCTCCACTTTCTCAACAGAAAAACTCCATTATGGAGGTAGTGCATGTCAGTAATTCTATTGGATTTGAGAGCGCAAAAGTATGGTTGAACCAAGATCTTTCCTCCATAACATTGCAGCGTGGTGTAGGAAAGTACCATCTTCCCTGGCATTTTACCCCCATTTTTACTTGTGTGTCAGTTTGTTTTTGCCTGTGTGTATGAAAGTACCATCTTGCCTGGCATGTTACCCCCATATTTCACTGTATATATGTTGTTTTAGTTGTATGTGTCACTGGGACCCTGCCAGCCAGGGCCCCAGTGCTCATAAGTGTGCCCTGTATGTGTTACCTGTGTTATGACTAACTGTCTCACTGGGGCTCTGCTAATCAGAACCTCAGTGGTTATGCTCTCTCATTTCTTTCAAATTGTCACTAACAGGCTAGTTACCAATTTGACCAATTTACATTGGCATACTGGAACTCCCTTATAATTCCCTAGTATATGGTACTGAGGTACCCAGGGTATTGGGTTCCAGGAGATCCCTATGGGCTGCAGCATTTCTTTTGCCACCCATAGGGAGCTCTGACAATTCTTACACAGGCCTGCCACTGCAGCCTGAGTGAAATAACGTCCACGTTATTTCACAGCCATTTTACACTGCACTTAAGTAACTTATAAGTCACCTATATGTCTAACCTTTACCTGGTAAAGGTTGGGTGCTAAGTTACTTAGTGTGTGGGCACCCTGGCACTAGCCAAGGTGCCCCCACATTGTTCAGGGCCAATTCCCCGGACTTTGTGAGTGCGGGGACACCATTACACGCGTGCACTACATATAGGTCACTACCTATGTGTAGCTTCACAATGGTAACTCCGAATATGGCCATGTAACATGTCTAAGATCATGGAATTGCCCCCTCTATGCCATCCTGGCATTGTTGGTACAATCCCATGATCCCACGGGTCTGTAGCACAGACCCGGGTACTGCCAAACTGCCTTTTCAGGGGTTTCACTGCAGCTGCTGCTGCTGCCAACCCCTCAGACAGGTTTCTGCCCTCCTGGGGTCCAGCCAGGCTTGGCCCAGGAAGGCAGAACAAAGGACTTCCTCAGAGAGAGGGTGTTACACCCTCTCCCTTTGGAAAAAGGTGTTCAGGCAGGGGAGGAGTAGCCTCCCCCAGCCTCTGGAAATGCTTTCATGGGCACAGATGGTGCCCATTTCTGCATAAGCCAGTCTACACCGGTTCAGGGACCCCTCAGCCCTGCTCTGGCGCGAAACTGGACAAAGGAAAGGGGAGTGACCACTCCCCTGACCTGCACCTCCCCTGGGAGGTGCCCAGAGCTCCTCCAGTGTGCTCCAGACCTCTGCCATCTTGGAAACAGAGGTGATGCTGGCACACTGGACTGCTCTGATTGGCCAGTGCCAGCAGGTGACGTCAGATACTCCTTCTGATAGGCTCCTTCAGGTGTTGCTAGCCTATCCTCTCTCCTAGGTAGCCAAACCCTCTTTTCTGGCTATTTAGTGTCTCTGCTTTGGGGAATTCCTTAGATAATGAATGCAAGAGCTCATCAGAGTTCCTGCATCTCTCTCTTCACCTTCTGCCAAGGAATCAACTGCTGACCGTGCTGGAAGCCTGCAAAACTGCAACAAAGTAGCGACGACGACTACTGCAACTCTGTAACGCTGATCCTGCCGCCTTCTCGACTGTTTTCCTGGTGGTGCACGCTGTGGGGGTAGTCTGCCTCCTCTCTGCACTAGAAGCTCTGAAGAAATCTCCCGTGGGTCAATGGAATCTTCCCCCTGCTACCGCATGCACCAAAGAACTGCATCACCGGTCCCCTGGGTCTCCTCTCAGCACAACAAGCGACGTCCCTTGAATCCAGCAACTCTGTCCAAGTGACTCCCACAGTCCAGTGACTCTTCAGTCCAAGTTTGGTGGAGGTAAGTCCTTGCCTCCCCACGCCAGACTGCATTGCTGGGAACCGCGTCTTTTGCAGCTACTCCGTCCTCTGTGCACTTCTGGCGGAAATCCTTTGTGCACAGCCAAGCCTGGGTCCACGGCACTGTAACCTGCATTGCACGACCTCCTGAGTTGTCCTCCGGCGGCGTGGGACTCCTTTGTGCAACTTTGGGTGAGCACCATTTCACTCCTCTTCGTAGTGCCTGTTCCGGCACTTCTGCGGGTGTTGCCTGCTTCTGAGAGGGCTCTTCATCCTGCTGGGCACCTCCTCTGTCCCCTGACGCAATTGGCGACATCTTGGTTCTTCCTGGGCCACAGCAGCATCCAAAAACCCTAACCGCACAACTTGCAGCTAGCAAGGCTTGTTTGCAGTCTTTCTTCAGGAAAACACTTCTGTACAACTCTCCACGGCGTGTGGCATCCATCCTCCAAAGGGAAAGTTTCTAGCCCTTGTTGTTCCTGCAGAATCCTCAGCTTCTACTGCCTAGTAGCAGCTTCTTTGCACCCACAGCTGGCATTTCCTGGGCATCTGCCCATCTCCGACTTGCTTGTGACTTTTGGACTTGGTCCCCTTGTTCCACAGGTACCCTCATTTGGAAATCCATTGTTGTTGCATTGCTGGTTTGTGCCTTTCCTGCAGAATTCCCCTATCACGACTTCTGTGCTATTTGGGGAACTTTAGTGCACTTTGCACTCACTTTTCAGGGTCTTGGGGTGGGCTATTTTTCTAACCCTCACTGTTTTCTTACAGTCCGAGCGACCCTCTACAAGGTTACATAGGTTTGGGGTCCATTCGTGGTTCGCATTCCACTTTCGGAGTATATGGTTTGTGTTGCCCCTCTCCCTATGTGTCCCCATTGCATCCTATTGTAACTATACATTGTTTGCACTGTTTTCTAATACTATACTGCATATTTTTGGTATTGTGTACATATATCTTGTGTATATTTGCTATCCTCATACTGAGGGTACTCACTGAGATCCTTTGGCATATTGTCATAAAAATAAAGTACCTTTATTTTTAGTATATCTGTGTATTGTGTTTTCTTATGATATTGTGCATATGACACTAGTGGTACTGTGGGAGCTTCACTCGTCTCCTAGTTCAGCCTAAGCTGCTCTGCTAAGCTACCATTATCTATCAGCCTAAGCTGCTAGACACCCTATACACTAATAATGGATAACTGGGCCTGGTGCAAGGTGTAAGTACCCCTTGCTACTCACTAGAAGCCAGTCCAGCCTCCTACATTGGTTGTGCAGCGGTGGGATAAGTGCTTTGTAACTACTTACCACTTTTGGCATTGTACTTTTCATAAGAGAAAAATATACAAAACAAGTTCAGTGTATGTACACCTAACCAAAAAGTTTAGCTTTTTTTTCTCACTTCTTTTCTAAAGTGCTGAAAAGTACCTCTAAACTTTCTAAAAAGTTCTTAAAAAGTTTTAAAAGTTTTTTTTCTGTCTTTCAAAAAGTTCTGAAAAACCTGTTCTTCCTTTTTCTATCCCTTAAACACTTTTTAAAATGTCTGGCACAGGTCAAACTGTTGATCTGTCCAAACAAGCTTATGATCACCTTAGCTGAAAAGGAGCAAGGAGTCTCTGCATAGAAAGAGGTTTAAGGGTAAGGAAGAATCCCTCTAGAGAACTGTTGGTTAACATGCTTGTTGAACAAGATAAAGCCAGAGGTGGCACTTCTGGTGAAAAATTAGCTGATGGTTCCCACTCTGATTCTGGGGCACCCCTAGCAAAAGATGTGGGAGGGAAGATTTCTAGCCTGCCCCCTAGCAAGCCACCTAGCATAGCTGGTACTGATGTAGAGTCACACCATACTGATAGTGTGGTCTCTCATCACAGTAAGAGTATTCCTTCTCATCATAGTAGAAGTGCTGTTTCTGTTAGCCAAGTTGTTAAGGTGCCCTCTGTTAGGAACAGGTCTCCTTCTGTTCATTCTCACCATACTTCTGTTTTAAGGAATGACCCACCCACCCACCCTGATGACAGAGTGTTAGAAAGGGAGCTCAATAGATTGAGAGTGGAACAAACCAGACTGAAGCTCAAAAAGCAACAGCTGGATTTGGATAGGCAGTCCTTAGAAGTGGAAAGAGAAAGACAGAAATTGGGTTTAGAAACCCATGGTGGCAGCAGCAGTATTCCCCATAGTCATCCTGCAAAAGAGCATGATTCCAGGAATCTGCACAAGATAGTTCCCCCTTATAAGGAGGGGGATGACATTAACAAGTGGTTTGCTGCACTTGAGAGGGCCTGTGTTGTACAGGATGTCCCTCAAAGGCAGTAAGCTGCTATCCTATGGCTATCATTTAGTGGAAAGGGTAGGGATAGGCTCCTTACTGTAAAAGAAAGTGATGCCAATAATTTTGCAGTTCTTAAGAATGCACTCCTAGATGGTTATGGCTTAACCACTGAACAGTACAGGATGAAGTTCAGAGAAACCAAAAAGGAGTCTTCACAAGACTGGGTAGACTTTGTTGACCATTCAGTGAAGGCCTTGGAGGGGTGGTTACATGGCAGTAAAGTTACTGATTATGAAAGCCTGTATAACTTAATCCTGAGAGAGCATATACTTAATAACTGTGTGTCTGATTTGTAGCACCAGTACCTGGTGGACTCTGATCTGACCTCTCCCCAAGAATTGGGAAAGAAGGCAGACAAATGGGTCAGAACAAGGGTGAACAGAAAAGTTCATACAGGGGGTGAAAAAGATGGCAAGAAGAAGGATGGTAAGTCTTCTGACAAGGGTGGGGACAAATCTAAAAATGAGTCTTCATCAGGCCCACAAAAACACTCTGGTGGGGGTGGTGGGTCCAAATCCTCTTCAAATCAAAACAAAGAAAATAAACCATGGTGCTATATATGTAAAATAAAAGGCCATTGGACAACAGATCCCAGTTGCCCAAAGAAAAGGACCAAGCCTCCTACCACTACAACCCCTACTGCTACACCTAGTGTCCCTACTAATAGCAGTGGTGGGGGGAGCAAACCTAATAATAGCCAATCCAAGGGAGTAGCTGGGCTCACTTTTGGTAACTTAGTTGGGGTTGGTCTTGTTAGGGAGACCACAGAGGCTGTGTTAGTCTCTGAGGGGGCTATTGATTTAGCCACCTTAGTTGCTTGTCCCCTTAACATGGATAAGTACAAGCAACTACCCTTAATAAATGGTGTTGAGGTTCAGGCCTACAGGGACACTGGTGCCAGTGTTACAATGGTAATAGAGAAACTGGTCCACCCTGAACAACACCTACTTGGTCACCAGTACCAAGTAACCGATGCTCACAACAACACACTTAGCCACCCCATGGCTGTTGTAAATCTCAACTGGGGGGGGGGTTACTAGTCCAAAGAAAGTTGTGGTTGCCTCAGATTTACCTGTAGACTGTCTACTTGGAAATGATTTAGAGACATCAGCTTGGTCAGATGTGGAGTTGGAGGCCCATGCAGCAATGCTGGGCATTCCAGGGCATATTTTTGCTTTGACAAGGGCTCGGGCCAAAAAGCAAAAAGGACAGGGTGACTTGGATCCTGGAAGAATGGACCAAGTGCTCCCTAAAGCTGGGGCTAGTAGAAGTAAAGCACTACCTACTATCCCTCCCTCTACAGTGGATTCTACTTCTGAGGAAGAACATTTCCACCCTGTGCAGAACCTACACCAGAGGAGCTGGAAGCAGACACTGCTGAGCTTTTGGGTGAAGGGGGGCCTGCCAGGGAGGAGCTGAGTGTGGCACAGCAAACCTGTCCCACACTAGAGGGTCTAAGGCAGCAAGCTGTCAAACAAGCAAATGGGGATGTCAGTGACTCTCACAGAGTTTACTGGGAGGACAACCTCTTGTACACTGAAGCAAGGGATCCAAAACCTGGAGCTGCCAGGAGATTGGTGATTCCTCAGGAGTACAGAAAGTTCCTCCTAACTCTAGCCCACGACATTCCCCTAGCTGGACATTTGGGGCAAATGAAAACTTGGGACAGGCTTGTCCCCTTGTTTCATTGGCCTAGAATGTCAGAGGACACAAAATAATTTTGTAAGTCCTGTGAAACCTGTCAAGCCAGTGGCAAGACAGGTGGCACTCCAAAGGCACCCCTTATTCCACTACCTGTGGTTGGGGTTCCCTTTGAAAGGGTAGGGGTTGACATAGTTGGCCCCCTTGACCCTCCTACTGCTTCAGGCAATAGGTTTATCTTGGTGGTAGTGGACCATGCCACCAGATATCCTGAAGCAATTCCTCTAAGGACCACTACAGCTCCTGCAGTGGCAAAGGCCCTCCTGGGAATCTTTTCCAGGGTGGGCTTCCAAAAGAGGTGGTATCAGACAGAGGAAGCAATTTAATGTCTGCTTACTTAAAGGCCATGTGGAAGGAGTGTGGTGTTACATACAAGTTCACCACACCCTATCATCCACAAACAAATGGACTGGTGGAGAGATTTAACAAAACTCTCAAAGGCATGATTATGGGACTCCCTGAAAAACTCCGCAGGAGATGGGATATCCTGTTACCTTGCCTCCTTTTTGCTTACAGGGAGGTACCCCAAAAAGGAGTGGGCTTCAGCCCCTTTGAACTCCTATTTGGACACCCTGTGAGAGGTCCTCTAACACTTGTTAAGGAGGGTTGGGAACAACCTTTAAAAGCTCCAAAGCAAGACATAGTGGACTATGTACTTGGCCTCAGATCAAGGATGGCTGAGTACATGAAAAAGGCCAGTAAAAACCTTCAGGCCAGCCAAGAGCTCCAAAAGCAATGGCATGACCAGAAGGCTGTTTTGGTTCAGTACCAACCAGGGCAGAAAGTGTGGGTCTTGGATCCTGTGGCCCCAAGAGCACTCCAAGGTAAATGGAGTGGACCCCACACAATTGTTGAGAAAAAGGGTGAAGTCACCTACTTAGTTGACTTAGGCACTGCCAGGAGTCCCCTTAGGGTGCACCATGTCAATCGCCTGAAACCCTACTATGACAGGGCTGATCTCACCCTGCTCATGGCAACTGATGAGGGACAGGAAGAAGAGAGTGACCCTCTCCCTGATCTCTTCTCTTCCACAGAACAAGATGCTCTAGTGGAAGGTGTAGTACTGGCAGATTGTCTTACTGCTGAGCAGAAAGACCACTGCATAAATCTCCTTGGTCAGTTTTCTGAACTCTTTTCTACTGTGCCAGGCACCACTTCTTGGTGTGAGCACACTATAGATACTGGAGACAGCTTGCCTGTCAAAAGTAAGATCTATAGGCAGCCTGACCATGTCAGAGACTGCATAAAACAAGAGGTGCAGAAAATGCTTGAACTAGGAGTGGTTGAGCACTCTGAAAGTCCATGGGCCTCTCCTGTGGTACTTGTACCAAAACCTCATTCCAAAGATGGAAAGAAAGAAATGCGGTTTTGTGTAGACTATAGAGGTCTCAACCAAGTAACCAAAACTGATGCTCACCTTATACCTAGGGCAGATGAGCTAATAGATACACTGGCATCTGCCAAGTATCTAAGCACTATTGACTTGACTGTAGGGCATTGGCAGATCAAATTATCAAGAGATGCAAAAGCAAAAACTGCATTTTCAACCATTGGAGGCCATTACCAATTCAGAGTAATGCCTTTTGGATTGAAAAATGCACCTGCCACTTTTCAAAGGTTGGTGAATACAGTCCTGCAAGGGCTGGAGGCCTTTAGTGCAGCATATCTGGACGATATAGCTGTCTTTAGCTCCACCTGGGATGATCACCTGGTCCACCTGTGGAAAGCTTTGGAGGCCCTGCAAAAGGCAGGCCTCACTATCAGGGTTTCAAAGTGCCATATAGGGCAGGGGGAAGTGGTTTATCTGGGCTACCTGGTAGGTGGGGAACAGATTGCACCACTGCAGGGAAAGATCCAGACCATTATGGAATGGCCTCCCCCTACAACTCAAACCTAGATGAGAGCCTTTCTAGGTCCCACAGAGTACTATAGGAGGTTCATTAAGAATTAGGGCTCCATTGCAGCTCCTCTTATTGACCTCACTAGTAAGAAGATGCCTAAAAAGGTATTGTGGACAGCTAGCTGTCAAAAAGCTTTTGATGAGCTCAAACAGGCCATGTGCTCCACACCTGTCCTAAAAAGCCCTTGCTACTCCAAAAGGTTCATAGTCCAGATTGATGCTTTTGAATTGGGGGTTGGGGCAGTGCTATCACAGCTTAATACTGAGGGCCAGGATCAACCTGTTGCTTTTATCAGCAGGAGGTTGACCCCAAGAGAAAAGCTTTGGTCTGCCATAGACAGGGAAGCCTTTGCTGTGGTCTGGGCACTGAAAAACTTGAGACCATGCCTGTTTGGTACTCACTTTATTATTCAGACGGACCACAAACCTCTACTTTGGCTAAAAGAAATGAAAGGTGAAAACCCTAAATTGTTGAGGTGGTCCATCTCCCTACAGAGAATGGACTATACAGTGGAACATAGACCTGGGAGTACCCACTCCAATGTGGATGGACTCTCCAGATATTTCCACTTAGACAATGAAGACTCATCTTGTCAATGTTAGCCTTATTGTCCCTCGTTTGGGGGGGGGCTGTGTAGGAAAGTACCATCTTGCTTGGCATGTTACCCCCATTTTTACTTGTGTGTCAGTTTGTTTTGCCTGTGTCACCGGGATCCTGCTAGCCAGGACCCCAGTGCTCATAGTTTGTGGCCTATATGTGTTCCCTGTGTGGTGCTTAACTGTATCACTGAGGCTCTGCTAACCAGAATCTCAGTGTTTATGCTCTCTCTGCTTTTAAAACTGTCACTGCAGGCTAGTGACTATTTTCACCAATTCTGATTGGCACACTGGAACACTTTTATAATTCCCTAGTATATGGTAAATAGGTACCCAGGGTATTGGGGTTCCAGGAGATCTCTATGGGCTGCAGCATTACTTTTGCCACCCATAGGGAGCTCAGACAATTCTTACACAGGACTGCCATTTCAGCTTGAGTGAAATAACGTCCACGTTATTTCACATCCATTTTACACTGCACTTTATTAACTTATAAGTCACCTATATGTCTAACCCTCACTTAGTGAAGGTTAGGTGCAAAGATACTAAGTGTGAGGGCACCCTGGCACTAGCCAAGGTGCCCCTACATTATTCAGGGCAATTTCCCTGGACTTTGTGAGTGCGGGGACACCATTACACACGTGCACTACATATAGGTAAATACCTATTTGTAGCTTCACAATGGTAACTCCGAATATGGCCATGTAACATGTCTAAGATCATGGAATTGTCCCCCCATGCCAAATCTGCTATTGGGGTGCCAATCCCATGTATCCCCGGGGCTCCATCATGGACCCCGGGTACTACCAAACTAGCTCTCTGGGGTTTTCTCTGCAGCTACCGCTGCTGCCAACCCTCAGACAGGTTTCTGCCCTCCTGGGGTCTTGACAGCCCAGTCCCAGGAAGGCAGAAGAAAGGATTTCCTCTGAGAGAGGGTGTTACACCCTCTCTCTTTGGAAATAGGTGCTAAGGGCTGGGGAGGAGTAGCCTCCCCAGCCTCTGGAAATGCTTTGAAGGGGACAGATGGTGCCCTCCTTGCATAAGCCAGTCTACACTGGTTCAGGGATTCCCCAGCCCCTGCTCTGGTGCGAAACTGGACAAAGGAAAGGGGATTGACCACTCCCCTGTCCATCACCACCCCAGGGGTGTTGCCCAGAGCTCCTCCAGTGTGTCTCAGACCTCTGCCATCATGAATGCAGAGGTGTGAGGGCACAATGGAGACCTCTGAGTGGCCAGTGCCAGCAGGGGATGTCAGAGACCCCTCCTGATAGGCTTTTACCTGGTTAGGTAGCCAATCCTCCTCTGAGGGCTATTTAGGGTCTCTCCTGTGGGTTTCTCTTCAGATAACGAATGCAAGAACTCACCAGAGTTCCTCTGCATCTCTCTCTTCGACTTCTGCCAAGGATCGACTGCTGATTGCTCCAGGATTGCTGAAAAACTGTAACAAAGTAGCAAGACGACTACCAGCAACATTGTAGCTCCTAATCCCACTGGCTTTCTCAACTGTTTACTGGTGGTGCATGCTCTGAGCGCTGTCTGCCTTCACCCTGCACTGGAAGCCAATTAGAAATCTCCTGTGGGTCGACGGAATCTTCCCCCTGCTAACGCAGGCACCAAACTTCTGCATCACCGGTCCTCTGGGTCCCCTCTCATCTTGACGAGCATGGTCCATGGAACACAGGAGCTGGATCCAAGTGATCCCAACAGTCCAGTGGTCCTTCTGTCCAAATTTGGTGGAGGTAAGTCCTTGCCTCCCCACAACAGACAGTAATCCTGTGTACTGCATGATCTGCAGCTGCTAGGCTTCTGCGCACTTTTGCAAGGATTCCTTTGTGCACAGCACTGCCCAGGTCCCTAACACTCTGTCCTGCATTGCTCAACTCACTGACTTGACCACCGGCTTCGTGGGACCGTCTTTTGTTGTGTTGAGATGACCGCCGTGCTCAGATTTCTTGAATGCCTGTTCAAGTACTTCTGCGGGTGCTGCCTGCTTCTGCATGGGGTCCCTCCATTGCTGAGTGCCCCCTCTGTCTCCTGCTTCAAGGGGCAACCTCCTGGTCCTTCCTGGGCCCAGGCAGCACCCATTATCTTTAACCATGACTCTTGCAGCTAGAAAAGCTTGTTTGCGGTCTTTCTGAATGGAAACAACTCTGCATCCTTCAGCACGCTGTAGGACATCTTCTGAACGAAGGAGAAGTTCCTGGCCCCTTCTGTTGTTGCAGAATCTTTGGCTTCTTTCACCCAGAGGCAGTCGTTTTGCACCTCCATCCAGGGTTTAGTGGGCTCCTGCCCCCCTGGACACTTGCGTGACTCTTGGACTTGGTCCCCTTCCTTTACAGGTCCTTAGGTCCAGGAATCCATCTTCAGTGCTTTGCAGTCAGTTGTTGCATTTGCAGAATCCCCTATCTCGACTTTACTGTCTTTCTGGGGTAGTAGGGTAACTTTACTAGTACTTTTCAGGGCCTTGAGTTGGGGTATCTTGGACACCCTTAGTGTTTTCTTACACTCGCAGCAACTCTCTACACACTACACTAGGCCTGGGGTCCATTTGTGGTTCGCATTACACTTTTGGAGTATATGGCTTGTGTTGCCCCTAGGCCTCTTGTCTCCTATTGCATTCTATTGTGTTCTACAGTGTTTGTACTACTTTTCTAACTGTTTACTTACCTGATTTTGGTGTGTGTATATATTTTGTGTATATTACTTAACTCCTAAGGGAGTATATCCTGTGAGATACTTTCGGCATATTGTCACTAAAATAAAGTACCTTTATTTTTAGCAACTCTCAGTATTGTGCTTCTTATGATATAGTGCTATATGATATAAGTGGTGTAGTAGGAGCTTTGCATGTCTCCTAGTTCAACCTAAGCTGCTCTGCTATAGCTACCTCTATCAGCCTAAGCTGCTAGAACACTACTAATCTACTAATAAGGGACAACTGGACATGGCACAAGGTGTAAGTACCATCAGGTACCCACTATAAGCCAGGCCAGCCTCCTACACGTGGCCGGACACTCCAATCCATAACTGACTTCCTGCAGGAAAAAGGAATCCAATACAAATGGGGCCACCATTTCAGAGTCACTCTTATGTGGAATAACAAAACTCAGAGTATCCACATCCTGGAGGAAGCCTGCTCACTACTGGATATGTACAGACCACAGGAGGAAGACACCATGCATCCTCAATTGCTGCACTCTCAGAGACTTCTTGTAGGGACTTGCCACTCCCTTGGCCCCACCAAAAACCAACTTAGCAAACCCATGGAAATGGAGAGCCAAGTGCCAAGTCAGAATATCAGACCCAGATAATGAATAATTCAAACATTGATCCCATAAGCACTGGCTGGGACTTTTCCATGCAGAACAGATCACACTTTAACTTTAGAACAAGGGTTTCCGGGGCTCCATTCCCCCTCTTGCCGCTGAGTTTAATAAAAGCAGAGCTCCCATTTGAATGCTACACCTGACTCAGGATACAAGTACCTGCCAAAGACATGGACCCTTTGTTCATTGAATGTTGTGTTCCCAGGAGGGGAACCTACAAGTTATGTGGTTCAATGTTTTCTCCCCTTCCCCCTTGTGCAATGATCTCAGCCATGACGTATACTCCCTATGTGCCTCTAGCCAGACAGACATACAGGGGAACTCATTACACCTCCCACTTCTCTCCTGTCCGTCTCAGACCTACCACATGCAATAACACTTGATTAAGATCTTAAGCATTAATGTCCGAGGCCTTAGCTCACCAGTAAAGCATCTGACACTTCTCTCCTTTCTTAGGGATTCTAAATGTGACATACTCTTACTTCAAGAAGCACACCTCCTCCACACATAGTGAAAGCACTGGAGGTCATGTTGCTTTGACCATCAATATTTCTCCTATGTATCAGAGAAAAGGACAGTTGTAGTAACACTATTTGCCATGCACTACCTGGGGAGGGTGATCCAGACACAAGCAGAACTTCCCAGCAGATTTTTATCCTTAGACTTGGAAATGAAGTGCTATACATTTACACTTGCACATATATATGTCCTGAACAACCACTAAGAAGCCTTCATTAAGGATGCTGTGGTTCTGGTGGTAACCACACCAGACATACCCCTAGGCGTGACTTTACTCTCATCCACAATGCCCTCCTGGACAGGTGAGCCCAAAGGATGGGACGGGGGGACCCTTACATCAACAAGTCAGCAATTGTTGTCAGGCATGAGGTTGGTGGATTTGTGAAGGCATTGTAATCCAATCATGAAAGACTGTACATTCTTCTCAGTAGCACACCAGACTTATGCATGCATAGACCTCTTTCTGACCTCCCCATCCCTCACTACGCCCACCACAACAGTACACATTAAATTGGCCACACTCTCTGACCATTAGCCAATTGTTATAACACTAAACTTGCCTGGCTTGACACTTCACCATTGCACCTGGCACCCTAACCACAAGCTACTCACATATGAATCCATCATATCTGAAATAACCAATGCCAGATGCATTTTCATGGACATCAATAAAACCTGGTTACTCCTATTGCTTTATTGGGGATACACTAAAGGCTGTCATCTGGGGTCATTTCTTAGCTATCAGGGCCTGACTTAACAAGGACGGTAGAGGCAAGCAGAATAAATTAGAGAATTAAATAAGGGACTTAGGGGAGGCACATAATATGCAGTGGCTCATTCAAAACGGAGCACCAACTTATGACAGCCCGACAACGTAAGGCACTAGAAATGGACAAGGCTGAATATGTTATTTTGCTTACGAAACAGAAATATTATGCAGGACGTAACAAAGCAAGGCACCTACTGGCTCATCGGCTCTGCACTCAAGCCAAACACCAACGGGTGGTTGAGATTGGGGGAACACAGGACAATAGAGGGTGTGAGAATGAACAAATTGTCCTAAAATTTGGACACTTTTACACAGCAGAAGCACTCAATTTGGGCAATGCTGAGTCCAACTTTGCACAGCACCGTTAATTTAGCTCCTCCTAGATGAGGCTTCAAAACTGGACACAGACATTCACCAGAATGAAGTGCTCATGGCCACAAAATGCCTACAACCGGGCAAAGCACCCAGTCAAGACGTCTGCTCCTCTGACTTCTACAGAACATTCTCAAAGACACCATGAAAATGGCAATCATTACAGTTTTCACTAAGCACGGTATGGGCCTGGTGTACTGTTCATCATATGACCCATTTCACTGTTAAACGTTGACACTAAGATATTTCCCAGCATCTTGGTGCATCGTGTCACCCCTTACATGCAAAGCCTAGATGACCCTGATCAAGCTAGGCTTATACCCAAGAGAGGCTGCAGTGAGAATACTAAACGTAATTGCCATCCTCTTGATAAAACACAGAGGGCCATATTTATACTTTTTGACGCAAAATAGCGCTAACGCAATTTTGCGTAAAAAAAATTTGCGCCGTCTAACGCCATTTGGATGCGCCATGCGGGCGTCAAATTTATACTTTGACGTACGGCGGCGCAACCAACAGGTGGGAGTCATTATTTTGTGACGCAGACAGCGTCGGTCTGTCGTAAAGGAAACCAACGTAAATGCGACGCACATCACTGTGGGTCGATTTACGACAGCGCAATCGTGAAAACGCCGTTTTTTTTCACGCAATTGCGTCACATTTTTGCGGGAAAACTGCCCTTTCAGGAGAGGAGACCCAAAATGGATCCTAGATGCCCCAACAGACCCCAGGAGGATGAGAGCAGACCAGGAACCAGCCAGGAGGAAGCATACAGGAACCAGGACATTTAAAAAAAAAAAAGAAAGTGTCGCTTCAGTGCAGAGGAGCAGGAAATCCTGGTGAAAGAGGTGACGTAACACCAGCACCAACTTTTCATCACCTCCAAATTGCCACTCAGTAGGAGAGAGGCCATCTGGAAACAAATTGTGGACAAGATTAACAGTGTGGCTGAAGAACGCCGGACAGTCACCGAGTGTAAGAAACGCTGGCATGACTGCAAACGTAGGACCAAAGAGAAAATGGCCAGGAACAGGAAGGCAGCAATGCGGACTGGAGGGGGGAGTCCAGCACAACAGGAGGCCCTGGACCACATGGAGGAGATGGTCACAGCCGTCATCCCGGAGGAGATCGTCACAGGGATTCAAGGACTGGACAGCGCAGACTACCACGACACTACGCACATGCAGGGTAAGTCGCATGGGGAATCCTAATACAATAATGGGGACTGTAAGCAGGGGGGGATACCTACTACACAATGCATGTAAGTCAGCACATATATGAAGTGGCATGGGGAAAGGGGCACGGCAGGGGGGCATGCCCAGTACTGACCGAAGCTGGGGCACGACAAAATACAGCAACCACAACAGTCCCACGGGGACATCCTGTAATTACAACAAGAGAGCCAAGGGAAAGCAGTGACAGGTGGGAAGGACACTACCTCAAATCCACATCGAGGCACTTGTATTGCAAAATCTATTCTACATCAACTAGGTCCCTATCTGTAATGCAGTAGCAAATACAACAACTGTAACTTAACTGCAAACACAGTTGACAATAACACCTCTCATCTCTGTGCAGCTATAGTACCAAATGGCAGAAACCCCACCCTGGAACATACATACCTAAATTAGGGGGTGAGGGTGACATCTGCAATTACTCCTAGAAATAAGACAAAGGTACCAGTACACTCAAATGCCGAATGTCTATAACTGACACATACATAAGCCTAAGTAAACAGCAATAGGAGCCACACAGCACTAACGATACACACATGCTGCATACGTCAGGGTCCCTCACGTGCCTGCCTAACAAGGCTACATCACTAATGTCATACTGCTCAGACAACAACATTGAGGAGGGGACACAGGCAACTGGTCACTGAAACACACCTGCAAAGTCGGACAAACAAATAGGACCTTCATACGATAAACAGGCCAATCCAATTCAAAACACATCACCCAACATCATCTCAAAACATCAAGAATGTTTACATCCATACCACATCCTAACATTGACATGCATAGGTAATGCCACGTTACATGTACAGATCATGCAATGTGAATAAAAAGTGTATGGGGCAGGGCCTGAGAGGCAAGTGTGCTGGCAGGGCAGTCACAACACCCACAGTCAGTCAAAGTGTAGTGTGGCAAGTGAAACGTATACTTTGCGCATTAGCCTCAGGCTGGAGGCCTTTGTGCATCTTACCCTGAATGTACTTATACTCATTTGCTCACATCTAAGTGCCTCAGAGCAATTTGCACTAAATGATTCTCATTGCCCTTCCTATCAGTTAATGTAGCAAATAGTCAGTCCTAAGGTGTTGTCAATTAGTCAAATCACACTGTTTTGCCTACTTCTGCACTGGAGTTTGCCAGAACATATTCACTCTGTGCCCCAGTCAAGGATACCGTCTGGTACGTTGCTGATAGATGTGGTAGGGGTCAAGGTTTGGCATTCCTGCGTAGGGAAACTTTGTCATCACCATGACATATGTCTTTTACATTCACTCCCTTGTCCCAAGACACGCATGGGGGAGTTTCCAAACAGAAAATAAAAACTAGATGCTGCCTGCCTTGCTGCTGATGCACAACCAGATCCTAGCCCATTCCTCTGATATGAGGGATGATGTCTCCCCTGTGATTCTGACAGGCAACCTCCAAACTTAACAAGCTGTGCTATACATAGAACATGCGGGGGGAGAGTAGAAACAGTTAGGCACCATGAAAGCTGTGTACTAATGTATTACTCTCCTGCGGACTATTTCAATTCTAACAGTGTGTATTGTTTGTGTAAATGGGGCTCACACCTAAATTCCTACAAGTCAGTTGTACAATGAAACTTCATATCAAACTAATACTGTCTATGTCATTTGTGTATGGGAACCTACCGGAAAAGATACAAATGTGTAGGACCTGAGTGACCACCACTTCCCTGAGAAGTTCCAAAGATGTCATGCGCTCAGATGTCTAAACATTCCTTTGATGTGGGAGACCAGAGGCACTGCTAGTTAGTCTTAGCTAAATTGAATATCTGGGTGACAGAGTTATTTTCAAGTGGGTCAAACTTAGTCCCCCACACCATTAGCTATCCTGCTGCCTAGAAAGCCAAGAATCACATGTTGGATAATGAGAGCCCACCCTACAAAATGTCCCTCCATAACAATAGTGAAACACCGAGTGAGGAGTTGGAGAAAAAAACACCTATTCCTAAATAATTACAAAGCAACACCTAGAGGCGACCTGGCAGACATGTCTGAAAGATCCATATCAAACATGTGCCACACAGGTGGGCCATAGGCCTACAACAATGCCTTTGACGGACAGCAGATACCTAGACAAACACAGAGTACAATGTTAAGGCATCCAAAGGCTTGTATCTTACTGCAAAATTGTCACAACACAGACACACTAATTGTACCCTGTTTCATTGCAGAGGAACACGGATCTCCTGCTGATCTGCCTGTCCATGAGTTCCCTGATGACATGGATGACGACACCATCAACCTCCCACAAGAGACCATTGACATGGTCCTTGAAAGCCTCCAAACCCCACCTTCAGTCACAAGGAGGAGCACAGAAGAAGCAGACACCACAGTAGAACCACCCGCCACCCCAATTGTAAGACCTGCCAGCTCCAACACAGCTGAGGACTCTGACGACACTGGCACCAGCTTCGAAAGAACTGTCGTTGGGGTCCAGCGGGAGCTGGCCAAGGAGGTGCGGGTGGGGATGCAAAATATGGCAGCCAGCCTTGAGGGGGTGCGTTCGTGCATGTTGTCAACTGCTGATCAGGCAGCTGCAATGCAAGCCAGAAATTTTCTCTTGGAGGACATTTCAAAAACACTGAAGGAAATTGGCACAGCTGTCATCCAGTTGACACAACAACTCAAACTGCAAGCCACTCAACGTGTGCACGAATGCAACATAGAACCCCTCAGGGCCGACCTGGCTGCCTACCATCGGGATGTGGCTGCCATTCTGAAAAACCAGCAGGCCCTCCTTGCTGCAGTACTGCCCTTCCTTACTCAACAGGGATCAGCCCCCGGGATGTCTGCCTCCATGTCTTCTAACACTGAGGTGTGTGTTGCCCCTTCACAACCAACAACAACAAGGACACACCAGGCAACACACACATCAGAAGAAGAAGACATGGAACAGATAACATTCACACGCAAGAGTACCCGGAAGCCCTAGTCCCTGCACCATGCCCTACTCTGACCAAGGTCCTACGTTTTGACACATGCCAGTCTCACTACAACTAACCTCAATGACTGTTCGGCAATCCACTGTCTGACTTGTCCACCTTGCCAGTGAATGTTTCTCTCCTACCATTTGGCATTTCATGTTCCTCTGCACTGTCTGTGACATCACCCCAGCATGTCAGGAGCATCATCCACACCCCTTCTGTAGGATCACCATGTAATAATGCACCAGAAAGGAGTCAGCAAACATGGTGAAGGGACATTTTGCACAACACCACTTATAAATAAATATCACTTGCACACCTATTGTGTCTCTGTGTCATTTCAAAATTCAACTGTGCAGTAGATAACTCCAAAGTGGCTGTGTGGAAACCATGTCGATTCTCTATACTACTGTCCTGATTTCATGTATACTGAATCATCTGTGCAGTGGCCAGGATTGCATCATAGCTTTACTATACTGAGGAAAATAACTGATGAAGGGACTAAGCACACACAATCATGCTGTGTTGGACAGAATGATGCACCATCTATAGCTATTCTACACAACTAATGGTGGCTGAGAAATGTAGGCACCATGCAATACTAAAATTTGAAATTATGCTGTAGAATGAAAGGAATGATAAACAAATTACACTGCATCAATCACCCTTACGGCGTATACTTCCATGAAGGAAAGTCATGCTGAATCAGTACACACATGATGTAGGTCAGCAATGATAGCAACAAGACAAGAGTGTGAACAAATCATCATCTATAAAGCTCTCCCTGAACTTCACAATGCTGTCCGACCTATCTATTTACCTACAATAACAAGTCTGGAAGCACTCTTTGTGAAGTAGGATACATACCAACCCCAAACCTTGATGATCAATGCACACTACCAATGGTGGCTCTCCAACATGGTGGATACTTACCAAGTTAGCACACGGGTAGCTGGCATGTTAAACCTCATAAGCCTGGGGATAGGGAGCATGGAACACAAATGTCATACTTAACATTTCTGCTACACTGATGTCAAGGCCATGAAAAGGTAGCACCTAACGCATCAGGTAAAGGGTTAACAATTTTTTATTTAAAAGTAGTAATAAAAGAGGCAACTAAGGGAAAGGTAAACCTACACTAATCTAACCTGACTACTACTAACCCACAACTGTCCCTAACTAACCTAAGCTAAACTTACTCTACACATGTAACGAAACGATCTAAACATCAACCCCCCACCCACCATTAAGAGACAAGACACATGCAGGACAACACTTACTAACCTACACACATACTATACTATCCTAAACAAACATATATTTTTTTGTATTTTTTATTTTTTATATATTTTTTTATTTTTTTTTATTAAACAGGAATCCCAACATTGCCCCCCACCCACCCACCCACACAAAAATATTAGATAGAAAGTATAAGGACCCCCCACCCTCTTACCTAACACTAACTAAGCTAATTACCTATACTTATCCTACAACTAACCCCCCAAACCCAACTAACAGTATGAAAAGAGGAAAGAGGGGAGAGGGGAGGGGTAAAAGTTCAGGAGGGCAAAATAACTAAAGATTTGCCCTCTGAAGTGTGCGCCGGATGGAGCGCACCTTCTTTTTAACCTCCGCCATGTCCTCCGTCAGGTTGTCCACCTTTTGAATTAACCTGTCCAGTTTCCTAGACAATGCCTGGAAGGCTGCAGGGTCAATTGGAGGGTCACTGCTGGTCTGCGTGCCGGTGGAGGTGGAGATTGTCGCTGGAGTGGAGTGGCCACGGGACAGCCCTGCTCCCAACACACGGCTGGGTCCAGGTCTTGAGGAAGATGGCTGGTCCGTCGCTGGGTCCCCTTGGGCAGACCTGGTGGTTGTAGGTGGCACCGTTGGTGGAACCTGTGGTGTGGCATACCACGCCCCGGAGGCCCGATCGGAATTGTATCTGCGGGCCATCCTCCGATACCCACACTGCACCTGCAGGATGTGCCTGTACCTCATTGCCCTGTGCTCAAAATGGTTGCGCTCTGCGGCACTCAGGTTTGCAGCTGTGAAGAGAAAAGGGAAATATTGAGCATTGAATTTACAGTGGGTTGAATCCCACAATGGCTCATTTGTCCATTACTAGAAATATATTGTATGCAGCAATTGTTACAACATAGTTCACGGAAATGCTCAGAGGAAGTACATGTGAATCATGCATCCCTAAGGTCATATCACACCTAGCATATCCATGTCTCTACATGATGGATGACATCACCCTAAACTACTCATCCAAATCATGCCTAAGGCATTTGACATTATGGCACCAGCTCTTCCGCATACTGACTTCAGTACATATCTCATTCTATGTGATTACACTCACACTCCTCACTCAATAGCATTTTTAATTAGTTGTGTGCTAAGATTGATCCCCTGGCCCAGAATCATGTGTCCACACTAGGTGTCAGATGTAGGAATTTAGGAAAATCAACTAGCAAATTGCAAAGCAGAACGGTGTCTCTGACACCGTCTGCGAGTCGCTATGGGGTCCCTAAAACCCACCTCATGAACATCAATGATGTGGGTTCCAAGTTGCCCCACCTTAGCAACATGGGCACTCACGGGGATGGTGGCCTGCTGGGACCAGCAGAACTCCATAGACGTGACTGTTTTTAAATTAAGCAAGTTATTTCTCCCCAAGTGTAGGCCGTTTACTGGAAAGAAAAATGAGCTGCAATTATTTTTAAATCACAACAATTGTACTTGGAAATTTTCACGGTAATTATTGGTCCCTTAGACCACTGGCTTTTTTGCGCAGGATTTTTTTAGTCCACTCACAAAGGCTGAAGCTTTACAATGAGGACCCCTTCCAGTCAGCAAGGTGGTTACCATCCACTTCAAGTGGATGATAACAGCTACTCACTTTGCAACCACGTACTCGGTTGCAAATGGGATTGCCTACCACTGTGATTTGCAAGTAGGTCTGGTAAAACCCTTCATTATATCAATTTTGAAAAGCATTTTACTCATATGTACATGACCACCAAAGACATTTTGGATTAGGAAACAGACGTTTGCAAATCCCACACAGATATTTATGCCATTTGCAACGTGTAGACATTTTTCTCACTCTGGCCCAAGGTACTAACTCAAGTCACAAAAGGTGTTAAGTACGTGTAACATACTGGTTGCTACAGTCCTAGGTACCCTGTTTCACAGTAACATCCCAGTCTTTGTGGGTGGTGTGGGAAGAACAACCAACAATCCCATGTTCAATGCACACCCAGGAGTGTACAGAAAGTGCAACAATTATGTGCCTTCACACACAACACCTATGAAGGGCTAGCAACACGTTGTAGTCAGCCCAACCTTGTCACATCCCAGGTCCACACATATCAAAATGTTATGACTTAGCCCAACATAACATACTATTAGTGAGGCATGTTTAACAACACACACAGGGGAGGTAGTACACCCATTCACATGATTCAACTGAACACCTAGGGCATTGCACTCAAGTCACACACACTTCGAGTTCACCTTGTGGAAGTACATGCCCATGGAAGATCCAACCTACAGTGTACACAGTCCATCCTCAACTAGGAAGAAGCACTTGTCATCAATGCCATGTGCCTAAGCTATCTGGGAGACTGTCAGTCTGATATGCAGACTCACTTCATGGCAAGTCCCTGACCAAGTCTAACATTGACCAGTCTATTCGAAATGAGTCATACCATTCCCAAATGCCGCCATAATTGAATGGGCTACAGCCCCTCAATCTGAGAGATGACTACGTATTGCTTTGCAGAAACATAATTCTAATTTGATATCACACTAAAAGAACAAAGCCAATGAACGGCCAGCACATCAAATCATGAATTCTCTTGAACACACAGTAATCCATAATGCGTCATTACCAAACAATGTAAATAGCACTCAGGCGACACTCACTGTAGGTATCGGGGTCGTCAAAATGGGCCACCTCTCCCACGGTGTACGGGGCTGGTCCACCTGTAAAGCATGAAACAAAGATTATACTCAGACTGGGTGAACGGACAAAAGATTTCTGTTACAATGACACTGTGTGAAAATGACATGGTAATGATAGACTTTCACACATGCTCATCCTGCATGGATCACTTTGTATTCAACATTAACATTGGATGAGTCTCCTGCTCCAGTGTCACACCCTACTACACTCATGCAGTGGTCAGGACAGTCAGGTGTCGTCCAAGTTAATCCTCCATTAGTATGCCCCAACAATAATGTTATCCATACATCTCAGCATGTGCATCCCCGAGAGACATTCCAAAACTGGTTCCATGAGGACTGCATGACCACTCACAATTAAACAGGCTATTTGGATAGGGTCAACAGACAGCAAACAGACACACATGTGACATATGTGTGAACAACATGACTAACTTCATGTGACGTGACGGCAACACACATGTATAGCATCATCATGTGTTTCCAATTTTCTGTCTAGCTATAGCGTCTGCATATGTAGGTATGTTGTTTCTACATGACGTACTCACTGGCCATTATGACCAGTGGAGTACAAATGGAGCCGTTCACGTGTTGCTTTTCTGACACAAAGGCAACACTACATTACATGCAGCTACAGGCATCTGGTATGTGTTGCAAAAATGATCCACTGGACTGGTAGCATAGGTCTTCATACACATTCTGCAACAAATACACATTAAGACACATATGTATACCTTTGTAGCGCAGCATTTGAAACATTTTGGGACGCAGAGAGGGGGCGACTTAGCATAATACAAATAGATGTTGAATTTATAAAGCTGTCATTGCGTGTACATGTGTTGCAAGAATGGGGATTAATGTGTATAACCATGGGCCTAGGTTTCCCTGGCATTACACACACTCAGCTACTTATTTTGCAGATTCGCTAACAATCATCACATGTTCACACACCGATTTCTGTCATTCCCATGTAATTGTTTTTTACTCACCAACATGGCCACCAATCTGGAGTCCCAGGTGGTCCAGCAGGTCCTGTTCCCTGGTGATCAGATCTGCCCAGCGGTGCTTGAGTTGGTGTACATTCCTGAGACTCCCATAGACCCGGACCAGGTGATGGCGCACCTTCTCCCACCGGATTTTCCTGGCCTCCGTGTGAAACCCCTGGATCACACGGCCCCCAGCTTCCAGCATTAGTGGGAGGAAATGGCTTACGAGCCATATGAACCCCCCCAATTCATCTTCCCCCATCCTGGACAGGCGAGGCCTACCTGACATATTGAGAGGGATAAGAATGTACCAACATAATATAAAATATAAAGGGGGAAATGGGGAAAGGTAGAGGTGTGAAAGAAAAAGGAGAAGTAGAAAAATAGCCCAACTAACCCCCCAAACTATGCTACCCACAACAGACTCCCACAGACAATACAAACTATCACAGGTATAGACAAAATAACACTAAACAGACTGAGACAATGTGATACAACAATAATAGATTGACACTAAGACAAAATACAAGGCACACAGGACACTAGAGCAGTAAAACACACAACAACACCTTTCACACAACCACACAGTCTAGAGAAATCTGAGACTGCAAAGTGAAAGTGAAAGTTACCTCCCAGTACAGATTTTGTAAACAGGATATCCTATTACATCACTTCCTGCATAAAATGGCCGCCGTTTTCATTTTCCCGTTATGCGTCATATTTTCACGCATACACAGTTGTGCGTAAATTTTTTATGACGCATTACAGTGCACATGATGCGGAGTGAAAAAATATGATATGAATATTAATAATTAATACTGTACATGAAATGACCAATATATTGTGCATGTAGCGTCAATTTCACTACGCATACATCATGGGCGTCGTTTTTTTTACACGTACAGTGGTGCACATGATGCGGAGTGAAAAAATATGTTATGAATATTAATAATTAATACTGTACATGAAATGACCAACATATTGTGCATGTAGCGTCAATTTCACCACGCATACATCATGGGCGTCGTTTTTTTTACAAGTACAGTGGTGCACATGATGCAGAGTGAAAAAATATGTTATGAATATTAATAATTAATACTGTACATGAAATGACCAACATATTGTGCATGTAGCGTCAATTTCACCAAGCATACATCATGGGCGTCGTTTTTTTTACACGTACAGTGGTGCACATGATGCGGAGTGAAAAAATATGATATGAATATTAATAATTAATACTGTACATGAAATGACCAATATATTGTGCATGTAGCGTCAATTTCACCACGCATACATCATGGGCGTCGTTTTTTTTACACGTACAGTGGTGCACATGATGCGGAGTGAAAAAATATGATATGAATATTAATAATTAATACTGTACATGAAATGACCAATATATTGTGCATGTAGCGTCAATTTCACCACGCATACATCATGGGCGTCGTTTTTTTTACACGTACAGTGGTGCACATGATGCGGAGTGAAAAAATATGATATGAATATTAATAATTAATACTGTACATGAAATGACCAATATATTGTGCATGTAGCGTCAATTTCACCACGCATACATCATGGGCGTCGTTTTTTTTACACGTACAGTGGTGCACATGATGCGGAGTGAAAAAATATGATATGAATATTAATAATTAATACTGTACATGAAATGACCAATATATTGTGCATGTAGCGTCAATTTCACCACGCATACATCATGGGCGTCGTTTTTTTTACACGTACAGTGGTGCACATGATGCGGAGTGAAAAAATATGTTATGAATATTAATAATTAATACTGTACATGAAATGACCAACATATTGTGCATGTAGCGTCAATTTCACCACGCATACATCATGGGCGTGTTTTTTTTTACACGTACAGTAGTGCACATGATGCAGAGTCAAAATTATTGTGGATGTAAATAATATTTTGAAGGCGAAATATCAAGACACTTTTGGATACATTTGTATCTGACTCTGCATTGTGTGCACTCATGTACGTGAACAAATTATGACGGCCACGCTGTATGCGTAGAATATGGAGCAAATTTATCCAAATGTCTTCATGTGTTTAGCTTTGGAAAGGTGATTTGTCATGGTCAAACGGTGCGATGTGAGACACATTTGTGTTTGTATATGACAAATGTCCGTACTTTTATGTATAGACGGCCTTCACACTGTGATGTTTGGGATACGTTAACTAATGTATTGACCATATTTGACAACATATTTTGTGTAATTGCTGATGGCTATTTTGAAATGATGTTTTTGATACCATTATGTATTCCGTCTCCAAAATGTGCCCACCTTTATGATGGGGATGCTTTTATCTGTAGTCCTAACAGGGAGTGGGAGAGTCACTTTCAGTTTTTATGGGGCTGACCATGTCCCATTATGATTTTGTGTTTCATATTTGTGTAGGACTTGTGACATGGAGGCCACACATGAGCCTTATGCATGTGTTTAGTTCACAAGTACATGATTCTTGTATGTTTTGGGGGTGGTAGAGGTGGAGTTAGGCCCCCAGCACCCTAGGATTTGACCATCCAGAATAGCTACTGTATCCATGGAGTATTTTTATCATATCATGGCAAACCTGCAGCAGCGGGCGAATGTAAGGCCATATGGTATGAATGACTGTTGACCATTCATTCATCTCATTAGCCCATTTGACGTTTGCAGTAATGATGATTTGGAGCTAAGTTGCATACCATTTTCATATGACTAAGTTTGCAAGACTCTCAGCGTTCACGATGTGATAATGCGAAGATTTTTTTGCTTGTCTGTGTCCCTTTCTGCATAAACTGGTTTAGTGTCATGTTACAATCTTCCTGCTAGGTTCAAACTGGGACACAACTGTGATGGTCTACTTTCAAATATTAGGTTGGTTGTATGACATATGTGTACATGTGTGTGGGAATGTGGATCCAGTATGACCTGTCTGTGTGTATGTTGTCACTGTAACTTCAAGGTCTCCTCCTGAGTTAGTGGCAGCTGATGTTGTTGCAATTGTGTATTGCTCACATCATACACTTGAGAGAAGCCATTGATGACATGTTCACGTACACATGGATGGTCCCACCCTGTCTCTGAACACGTGTGATGTGACTTTCAAATGATCTCCAATTTTGGGCTGGATGAGAGACTGTTTCAGTTGTTTGGATCCGGCATGTGTAATTGTCACATTTGTACTCTTGTTGGGCTCTGTGTATGGTAATGTAACATGTCACATCCTACCCTCTGTGCATACAGTTGTGATGTTTATTTTTGGTGTGATGAATTTTAATGGCATTCTTGATCAATGAGACGACATTCATCTTCAGCTATTTCAAACTAAAGGTGGTCAGAAATGAATAGGCCAAAGCATGATGTGGTGTTTGTTATCTGTGTTTATTTACAAGTGTGGAATACAAGTGATTATAATAACTTAAGTAAAAAAATTGTTCACAAGCTGTTGGCGCCTACGCACTCCTGCTGCGGTGTTAGGTTGTTCCCCCTCCTGTTGCAGGCCAGCATCCTCCTCATCATCATCCTCAGGCATGTCTGGGTCCGGTTCAAGGAGGGGAATGTTCCTTTTTACACAAATATTGTGTAATATGGCACAAGTGAGTATGATCTTGCAGACCATCTCTGGGGAGTATAGTAGGCTTCCGCCAGTGATATCAAGGCAGCGGAACCTTGACTTTAGGATCCCAAAGGTCCTCTCCACAATGCTGCGTGTCCTCTTGTGGGCGTCATTGTATGCCCGCTCAGCAGCAGTATTTGGGTTCCCATATGGTGTCATTAGCCAAGGCTGGATGCCATACCCCTGATCAGCTGAAAGAGAAACACAGAATGGTATCAATTAGATGTAGGAGGCACTGTTGTACGTATCTTTGATGGTAGTAGTTGTGTTGTGTTGTCTGTGACTATTTTGTGTACTAATGTGACAACCTATGGTTGTTGGTGGAAACTTTGGCATTGTTTTTTTTCCTTGGCTGAGCAAGTGTTTGTTGTCTAACTGTTTGTCAGCAGGATGTATTGGTTTCTCACGTACAGTGTGCCCTCCCTTGCATTGTGCCTTGTGACACAGGTGTCCGTGTGTCCTCACTGGGGGTGTGATGGTAGTTCCATGCAGAGTTGAAACATGAAAGGGTATTAGAAACGTTCATATGAACATACCCAGGCCATCCCATCCCTTAAAAGTTATGCATTGTATTAGTGTACAGGTTATTGTGAGACTTCCAATTTGCAAGGTGACATTTAGGCAACCACAGTCATGAATGTCTTCACACTAAGCTGTGGAGTAAATTAAAATGTGTGAGAGGTTCAATGGTGACTTGTGACACATGGCTAGTGATTTGAGTACCTCAGTGTGTTCCTGTCTAGGTGTTGCTATTGTGGTGTATGTGTTGTTTATCCTAGAGGGTTTCTGTGCAGTGAGTATATAAGTAGATTTTTGTCCTTACCAACAAGTAGTCCATTGCCATACCGTCCATCCTGGAAGTGTTGGATGATGGTGCAGTGACGGAAGATGAATGCGTCATGTACACTCCCAGGATATTTAGCCACAATGTTGCTGATCAGTCCTTGGTGATCGACAATGGCCTGCACGTTGATGGAATGTGTGTGCTTCTTGTTGCAGTAGAGGTGTTCACTCGCAGCAGGTGGCACAAGGCGTACGTGTGTGCAGTCGATTGCACCAAGGACGTGCGGAAAGCCACTGATGGCGTAGAACCCCTGTTTTGTTTCCTGCTGCTTCTGCACTGTGTTAGGGAAGCAGATGTGGCGGGGTGTCAGTCCAATGATGGCATCCAGTACTTTAGGCAGGAATGCGGAGAAAGATGGTTGTGAGATTCCACCAACCAGGGCACCAGTTGTCTGAAATGAGCCACTTGCCAGCAGGTGAAGTACGGCAAGCAGCTTTGTTTCGGTTGGGATAGTGCGTGGAGTCACTAAAGTGGGGGCCAATTGCTGTTCAATATTTGTCAGCAGCTGCTGAATGGCCTGCCAGTTCAACCGGTACCTCTGGATGATGTCTCGTTCCCTGAAGCCATGCAGGGTTGTTCTTGGGCGGAATATCCTCTCCTGCCTTCTGCGCTGTCTTTGGGGTCCCTGCTGTTGTTGTTGTGGCTGCTGTTGTTGCTGCAGGGCTCTGCGTCTACGTGCATGTTGAAGAAAAAGCACCTCCATGTCTCCCTGTTGCTGCTCTGCTGCTCTGCTGCTCTGTTGTTTGTTCTGTGTGTTCTGATTAAGTACAGGTGTGTTTGCCCCATTTTAACGCCTGCCCTGACCCAGGCGTTAAAATTTCACGTTATTCGTGCTTTGCGCCATTTTTTTGCGCCACCTGCCGCGCAGGAGTGATTTTTGCCCTGGAGCATAAATACCACGCACCGCTATGTGCGTCTGTTTTTGGACGGGAACGCCTACCCTGCATCTCATTAACGTAGGGCGGGGTGCCGCTTCCAAAAACTGGCGCACATAGCGCCATTTTCCTGGTGCGCCGGATCGGGCGTCAGGGTTTAAATATGGGGCAACGTTTGCGCTGAAAGTGCGTAAAAAATTTTGACGCACATTCGGCGCAAACGGAGTATAAATATGCCCCAGAGTTCCCAACTGCCCACACTTCTCTTATTCGTCAATGCAGAGAAACCCTTTGACCGTATGCACTAACCATACATCTGCTTTCTGCTGAATCTGGTGCAGCTACGCAGATCCAAAGGCAATGGTCAGAGTCAATGGGCCGATGTCACAACCATTGGACATGGCAAGAAGCTCCTGACCGGGATGCCCCCTGTCCCCTCCACTATTTGCTCTTTACATGGAGGCATTTGCTGAACAATTGCCCAGGAACCAAAAAAGTATGCCATATTAATCGGGGGTAGAGCAAACAAGTTGGCTTTATATGCTGGCAACGTCATGATAGCTGTAAAACAACTATTCACCTCCCTGCCGCAACTAATGAATGAGATGGAGGAGTGTCGAAGAGGCATCTGGCTATAAAATTAACTTCCAGAAAGCTCAGGTCCTTAATCTCACTATGCCTAAAGCTGACGAGACCAAAGATGAGCGTTTTTTTCCCTATTACATGGGCTACTCACAAATTCATGTACCTGGGTTTCTGATCAACTCCACATCAGGACTTACCACTGACAGTAACTACACCACATTCCTCTCCAATACCAGGTCCTATCTCTCCACCTGGAGGAGCTACACCTTCTCCTGGCGAGGGTGACTTGCAGCAGTCAAAATGACCCACTTTTACCCAAGATCCTCTACGTTATGCAAACCCTAACCGTGCAGCCTCCTCGACATATACTTGGTAAACAACAACACCTCATAGAGGACATTATTTGGGCTGAGAAAAAGTATGGCAAAGACAGAGTCTAACCTGACTCAGGCAGAGTGGGGACAAGGCATACCTCATTTAATGCTCTTCTATCAGGTGGCCCAACTTCCATACCTGGGGAAATGGGCTAGGCTGAGTACCGTGAAGCATTGGTGCTTCATAGACCAAGTCATCACTGAAATTTACAAATGGGATGGGCCACAGCTACCCAGACCCCAGCGACCACCAGGGGATTATATATCCCCAATAATTCAAGCAATGGAGGTGGTGTGGGACAGAGTACACAAATCACAGCAACTCCCCTCCCACATCTCACCCCAGAAAACGATAATAGGGAGCCCAGATTTACCCCCTGCGTTACATTGCCAATGGCAAGAGGCTAACTATAAGAAAGTGGGGAACTTTTTTGACCTGGATGGACTCATGGATTTTTCATGAGTCCAGTCTAACTACCGCCATCCCTCCACCTCATACTGGCAATATATCACCATTTGCCACTGACTTATGCAACCCTACATCCACCCACATGCCAGCCAACCCCCCATTCTATTTGAAAAGTGGCTTGTCATCTGCCAATCTGATAAATGCCTCCTTTCAGACATTTACACATTCCTTATTACATCAGTAACTCCCATTAAATCACCGGCACAGCAGTGATGGAAACTATAATGTGAACCGACATTTACCACCAAGAACTGAACATCTTACAAGAACCCGCAACTCCACCTGTAGAATTGATCCTCAAAATAGCATACTACTGATACTACACACCTGCTAGAATGACCAAACGGAAGCCAGATGAAGATGCCAACTTCTGGAGTATGCGTGGACAACCTGGCACACTGACACATCTTCTTTGGCACAGCCCCAAAATACAACAGTTCTGGACAGAGGATTTAGCATATGTTGATGAGATAAATGATATTGAGCTCCCCAGGTTTCCCAGTTATATCTTACTAGGCCTAGGCTTTAACATATCCTTTGAAGTTGTTAGGTGGGCGGGCCATCACACTGGCACTTGGTGCAGCTAAATTAGTTCTCACTGTGGCTACACAAACTACAGTAACTCCTGGAGATTGAGAAACTGACACAGGTGGTGGCTCGCACATTGCCATGGTTCAACAGAATCTGGGGACCCTGTATACGGTTTCTATCTAGTGCGTTCAGGGAGCTGACCTGTCAAGCAAATCTACGAATACTCCTCCTCACACAGGCGGATCATTCTGCCGATTGACTCATGGATGTGGAACTTTCAAGTAAATCCTCTTCACCACGAGACCTAGGCGTACTTCACATTTTTCTTCAAGAACCGTTGAGCAATCCTTCTTAGCTTGTTTCCTACTTCACTTACCTTCTACCCATTCAGTCACCCACTTTTTGTTGTCGTCTACTTCGTATTGTCCCGCACCGGCCATTGGACGTAGGTGAATGCTTGTTATATTGTGTATTAACTTAAAAAAATAAAACATATTTAAACCTAAATAAGTATGGGAAGGTAGGTCACCCTGGGTGTCCGCCAAAACCAGGCCCAAATACTGCAGCTGCCCATATCACTGAAAAGCTGATTTCAAAAGAAAAACTTTGATGCTTCATTATTGTATTTGTTGGCCTTTCCTGTCCCTTATGGTAGGCCCAGATACACAAAAAGGGGTTATTTTGTTCAGGAGAAATGTGGGATTGCTGGATAGAAAGACTTTGTTGGAATAAAGCACATTAGGGAGATATGATATTTGTGGGGCTTTCAGGTAAGAAAAAGTGATGATATGTGTGCAGTTATAACACCTTGAACTCCATAGTGTGCATCACTTCCAAAGCTCAAGCACTGTGGCTAACTTCATTCCCAGAGTGAGTGAAATTTAAAAGAAACATTTTTTATCTTCCTTGTTGCATTTTGGGGTCTTTTCTGTCCTGGGCCAGAAGTACACCCAAACAAGTGAGGCAATGTTTTGATCAAGAGATGGGAAAGAATGTTGCGTGGTATTACTATTATTTGGATGCCAGAAGATTCAGGACATTTTACACACATAAATATGTAGAAATGTATTCATTTTATCCAAAGTTTTAAGTTGCATGGCATTCTCTATAAGAAAAAGTTGTATAATCCACACAAGTTGCACCATCCAGAACTCCCACAGGTGTCTATTATTCAAGTTTGGAGATGGAGGTTCATAAAAGCCTGGGTGTCTTCCAACCACAGACCCATTTATCTTATTGGCCTAGATCCTTGGAATGAATGAAACTGAAAGGAAAAATCTTGAAATGTTCATGTTGCGTTTTGCAGCCTTTCCTGTCTCAGGCAACATGCCCACCCACACAAGTGGGGAACTGTTTTGATTGGGAGAAATGAAAACATGATGGGTTGGGGAAATGTTAAGATAACTTAATTCCAATTTATAAAAGTGTGGAAGTTCAGTAATTTTAAACAATGTTTTTTGTTTGCAATACATGGAGCAGATAAAAAGTAGTAGAGTCCCACTTATGCCACACTAACCAGGATTTCTGGGTGCATGATTTTCAAAAAAGTCTACTGTTGGTAGGTTTCTCTGAATACCTGCTAAGACCATTCCAAAATACCACTATCCCAAGAATCAATGCAACTCAAATAGAAAATAAAATCTGTATGGTGTATTTTAGGGCTTTTCCTGTCCTGCTTCATAGAACCACTCACACATTAGGGTAACACTGTCATTCATCAGTGCAAGGGTGGAAGTGCAGAATACTAGAGCTTTTTGTTACTATCTGTGAAATTTCTCTGTAATTTTGGCTTCCAAATGTAAGACAAAAGTAATAACATGCATGATGCTATGGGTAACTGCAAATTCAGAGTGGTATAAATTGCAATTATTCCTAAACTGATATTTATGAGCATATTTAAAAAAAATGCATTATTTAATTTTTCTTGTTTCCTTCATTAAATCGTATCTTATAAATTGAAGCATGGTCAACACACACTCAAAGAAAACGTACACGCCGCTGCTCAGTTGATGGCATTATGGGCCTCATTACAACTTTAGTGGTCCTTTAACAGGACTGATGAAGCCACTGCAGGCAAAAGACCACCAGTACTAGAGGTCTTTTACCTGCCATATTAGGAGTGTTCTGCTGGGACAGCGGAACACTCAACACAAAATTGACGCCAGCTTGTAATTGAGCTGGCAGCAATGTTGTGGTGAGACTGGTGCGACAGCACCTGTCGTGCATTTCAGTGCCTGTAATTCGGGCAGTGAAATGAGCAATGGGGGTGTGCATGGGGCCCCCGCATTGCCCATGCCAAGTACATGGGCAGTGCAGGGGCCCCTAAGGGCCCCGATGCCCCCATTCCTCCAGCCTTTCCATGGCGGTGGGGACTTGTAATCCCCAGGGCAGCGCTGCTTGTGGATTACAACTGCTGGGACTGCCAGGCTGCAGCCACCCCTTTCAGTAGCCCTTTAACCATGTCTCAGACCTGCTCTTGCTGAGCTTGTATCTGCAGTTTTACACTGCCATGTCGATCTGGCAAAATGACCCTCCTACCAGGCCCAAACCTTCCCTTTTATATGTCACTCTAATGTAGGCCATGGACAACCCATAAGGCCCGGTGCAATGTATTTAAAAGGCAGGACATGTGCTTTTATGTTTTAAATGTCCTGGTAGTGAAAAACTCCTGAAGTTGTTTTGTACTACTGCAAGGTCTATCCCTCTCATAAGATAACATTGGGAGTACCTTATTACATTTTATAATTGTACGTCCCAATTCGTATCTCTGGAATCAAAATTTAAGATTAATATCTATGGTGAAGTCAGATTTTAAATTGCAATTCTGAAAATACCACTTTTTGAAAGTTTATATTTTCTTACTATAGTCTTTCGGTGTCTGCTACCTGTCTCTGCTCAAATGTTTGGGGTGGGTGACAGCTTGGCATTTTATATCTCTTCTAGACTGTCACACACAATTAGAGCATAGGTATGAATTGATTGTCCATCTTGGCAGGATGAGAGGGAGTAACTGGACCCAGCCTCACTTCTGCCTGAATAGGCTGTGTCCTGCCTCCACACAAAGGGCTTCATAAACCCCTGTAGTGAGTCTTGAGCCAGGGCATGAAAGGCAGGAACTCTGTGCACTGCAGAGGCCTGCTTTTGAAGTTTCTCCCACTTCAAAAGCCCAACTGGGCATCATTACTGGACGTCAAACAACACAATCTCAGAATACTTATGAACCTGTGAATACTCTGCCAGCTGTACTGCTGAAGGATTGCCACTTTGCTAGAATGCTTCTTTGCCAGACTCCTGCCTTGCTGTGCTGCCCTACTGCCTGCTGTTCTCCTGACTGGGTAAGAAGGACACTGCCTGATCTGAAGTCTCAGGGACATAAAAGACTTGTAATCACCCTATTTCCACACCTGGACTTTGCTATCTATGAGTCTAGCCTACCAAGTGGTGCCACGCCAGGCCTGGGCCCTTCAAAGAGGGCCTAATATGTTTTCTCAGTGGAACCATCACAATCTCTGCTGAGCTTGCATCCTTGAGCAGAACCAATGCATCTCCTCGGCTGGGGAGCACATCCTTGCACAGACGTGACATATTGCCGGTTGCAGAGACTGAAACCTTCACAACAGGCTTACTTAGCTGCCACATTCTGCATCTTGGGTTTGGTGCACCGCCTTTAGAGCCACTCCTGAGTGACACTTTTCCCGTCCCAAGTTTCTCAAATCTCCTTTCAGCAGCAGCCTCGACAACATTGCCAAAACTCTACATCACAGCTTTACTGCGCATCAGAACCTATGCATCGTCTCAACTGCGCAATGCATCATCAACACCTGCCTTTGCATTGCAAGGCCCATCAACGGAATCCTGAACGTCAACAAAAGACAACATCACAACGCACCCATGCCAGATCTCCGAACCGACACATCACCTTGGCTGTGTGACACATCTTCAATGTAGATCCACCAGCAGGGTTAGGGTACTTTTTTTCAGTTGGCCTAATAGGTCCCAATAGCCAGCCCTCGCTCCATCGTGGTCAGCTTGAACTTTTGATTTTGTCCTGGTCTGATACAACCAGATATCTCCAGTAGCTCTTTTTGTTGCTTCTTGGTACTACTTTTACTTAAAATTTTGAAATCCAATATCTCCAGTTCTACTTATTGGATTCTTGTCATTTTGGTCTGGCCCTGACTAGTATTTTGCTGCTTGACGAGGGCTTACATCCCAGTCAACCAACTACCCAATTACGTACAGGCCCTAAAACTTTGACAGACATAACAGCACACTCGTTTTGTACATTGGCCTTCAGAGCAAAAAATTACAGATGGAAACATTGTCTTCTTTTTATAGTTATCTATTCTTTTTTTGTTTGTTTTGCAATTCTTTATTTGAAAAATAAAAGAAACATCGCACAGAACCATACAATCGAGTGAGCAATCTCACTAAAACAAAACATAAAAAGAGTTCAGTTTGGAGATACATTGCCACAGATAACCATAGCTGCAGGCTCCAAATCTTGTGTAAATGCTTAGTCATGCATAATTTGTCCATGGGTGACCCTAAGTACGGCCACTAGAGGACAGCTAGAAGGAGGGTTGTTATGAGGGGTAGCACCACCTGGGAAACTGAGAAGATTCCTGTACTCGTCAATCTATCAGGGGGCTGCAGCCTGTGTTAGGGCAGGGAGGGAGTTTAGGAAGAGGAGGCAAGGATGTTGCAAAGAGGATGTAGTAGGTATAGGGCATGATCAGCCGTAGGAGGCTCTGGTCTCAGAGTAATAAGTGAGGGAAGATACGTGCAAAGGGTGGATATTCGGAGAAGGGCAGACTAAATGTGGAGGTATGGGGGAGTAAACAAAAAATGGGTGGTACAGAATTGAGCAGAGCAAGAGAGCAGAAAAGCAGGAGTGGGAAGGAGAAAGGAGTCCGAAGACAGAGAGGGAGTGAAAGGGGGAAAATGAAACAAAGAAGGAGAGTAAAGAAGATCAGCAACATCAATAATAACAAAACTGACAATGAAGATGATAATAGTGATAATGATGATGATAATAACAATAATAGAAATAGAAGTAATAACAGAAATAACAGCAATTGCAGTAACAATACTAATAACAGTAATAACAGCCGAGGGGGGGATGGTACAGGTATGAAGGAGGGGGAGAGGTGATGGGTACTACACAAATGAACATGATCAAGTCTGGGGAGGATCTTGCAGAAGGGAGGCGGGAGGAAGCAGGAAGGTGAGTGCAGAGAGTAGGTGGGGTCCCGTTTGGCTCTGGGGGGTTGAAAGTACATTCTAGTGAGAAGGGAGGGAAAGGAGGTGTAGACATATGCAGATTTCAAGATTGTACCCATTTTCGGGGAATATTGCAGGCTATCAATCATCCAGGGCATGAAGGAAAGGGGCCAAGGTCTGGAGCAAAACCTCTGTCCTGTCTTGCAGACTGTAAATAAGTAGTTTGTGGGAAGCTGTTTGATACATTGCTGACAGCCACTCATCCTGGGTGGGGGGTGTTGCGCGCCAGTGTCTGTGGAAATAGATTTTAGCAGTTCCCAATGCTGTGTGCAAAAGGCGTAGTTGCGGACGAGAGAGAACTTGGACATCACCTGTGTCATGCAGGAGGAGTAGAGGTTGGATAGGATAAGGGAGGGCAGAAGTGGTAAAACTTCCCATAGCGTGTCCTCCACTGCCTTCCAGTAAGGTTGGATGGTCAGACAATTGTTGAGTATGTGAAGGAGATCTCAGCGGGATGGGGACAATGCCAGCAGTTTGCATGTTGCAGTAGTCCTGCAGCCCTACGTTTTTGGGGCGTCCAGTACCATTCATGCAGGGTTTTTAAAAGGCAGAATTTCAGGCAAGCTTTACGAACCAACCAGTCTCTCGCCTCTAGTAGGTCAGCCAAGTCATCTGACTCATATTTCATCTGTAAGCGCACCTGCCATTTAGCTTTGAGAGCGGATAAGAGGGGTAGGGAGAATATATGTTGGTTCGGCATGTTATGCATGCCTGACACGACTCCCAGGAAATAACCCCATGCTTCGTTGGAGGCAGTGCTGGAGCTGGAGGAGGCACCACAAGTGATGGCCGGGTAGGTTAGATTCTTCCCAATTCTTCAGATTCCCGTTATCCAGAAGATGATCAATATGTAAGAGGCCCTTTTCCGCCTTTCCTCCCAGTCAACTGTTTATTCCCATTAACAAACCAGCATTACCCCAAAAGAGTACATGAGCATGGATCCGTGGATCTACCCCTAGAAGTGATCGCCAAGAATTCAGCGTGGCTTAGATCAAGGGGTTGAGGGTTCATGGCAGGGTGACTCCTGCACCATAGAGCATATTGAGTCCTGGTGTGGAGTGTGAGAGCATACGTTCAACTTCAATCCATAGCAGTGGGTCTGGTACACCCGGGAGCACAGAAAGAAGAGTTGAGAGAGATGTAACGCTAAGGCATAGTGTTCCACAGAGGGTAGTCCCACCCCACAGCATTCACGATGCACTATGAGTGTGGCCTTGGATAACCTGGGCTGCAATGAACCCCATACAAAGGCACGTATACATCTTTCCACCTCCATGAGCCTAGGCAGAGGTACCTGTAGGGGCAGCATTCCAAGGACATAGAGAAACTACGGTAGAGTCACCATGCAAACCACCTGTATCCTCCCCCATAGGGAAGGACCTAGATGAGACCATTTATTTAAATCCCTCTGCGTGCTGATGAGCAGTGGATCTAAGTTCTCTGCCACCATTCGCTCCAGGGGAATATAGGATGGAACAATGCATGCTGGAACCACGCATGCCTGAACAACTCGGTCAGAACAACAACGTCATTGATACCGTTAATGCCTTTACCATGAATCCTTTAACAACGATTTTTCATTATAAAGGCATGCGTGGAACAGCATGCATGGTTCCAGCATGCGACCCGACCTCCCACCCCGCCCCTAAAACAACCCTTCTACGACCCCCTTACCCCACCCCTAAAAACAATCCTACCCCAAGCCCCCACACCTGCCCCTAAAAACAATCCTACCCCGACCCCCCACCCTGCCCCGAAAACCTAAAACTACCCCAACCCCGCACACCCACTAAAAATGAAAATTACTCCACCCCGCCACCTGAAACGACAGCGACCCCTCACCCCGCCCTTAAAAACTAAAACTACCCCGACCCCCAACCCACCCCTAAAACGTAAACTACCCTGACCCCTCACCCTGCCCCTAAAACTACCCCTACCCCTCACCTCCACCCCTGAAATCTAAAACTACCGCAAACCCCCACCATGCCCCTAAAATTACAGCGTCCCAGTACCCTGCCCTTAAAAACTAAAACTACCCTGACCACCTACCCCCAAACCTAAAACTTAAACTATCCCAACCCCGCACCCTGCCCCTAAAACCATCCCTAACCCCACCTCTGCCCTAAAACCTAAAACTACCCTGACCCCCCACCCCTAAAAACTAAAATTAACCCAACCCCTCACCCGTGCCCCAAAAACTACTGCAACCCCCCACCCTGCCCCTAAAACCTGAAATTATCCTGACTCCGCCCCTAAAACTACCGCAACCCCCCACCCTGCACCTAAAACTACCAAACCCCCATCGCCACCCCTAAAAACTAAAACTACCCTGACCCCCCACCCCGGCCCTAAAACTACAGCGACCCCGCCCCTAAAACCTAAAACTACCCTGTCCACCCATTCCAGCAGGTAAAACTTAAACTACCCAAACCCCCCACACAACCCCTAAAACTACCCGGACCCCCACCCCACCCCTAAAACTACCACCACCCTCCACCCAGCCCCTAAAAACTAAAATCACCCTGACGGCCGCCCCTAAAAAATGAAAACTACCCTGACCCCCCCACACTGCCCTTAAAAACTAAAACTACCCACACCCCTAAAACTACCCGCCAACCCTACCCAAGCCCCACTTACCTGACCCTGTCCTCTCCAATCCTTAGACTGTATTCCACTGCCATAAACACAACTGTTCATTGTTCATGACATGCGTGGATAAGGCAGAGAACAACAGAGTCGTTGTTCACGAAAGCAGAGTTCCGCTTTCGGGGACAACACACCTCATTGTTCGGGGTTCGTGGTTTAGGCTGTTTTCCGTTCCAGGACCCTAGTAATGTAAATGTCTAGGCAATTAAGACTTGATTGCTTCCACTGAACCGGGAAATCCAGAAGAGCCGAGCTTAGAGTCACAGGGGACATAGGGAGCACTTCACTTTTATCCCAGTTAATTTTGTAACCCGAAAGACCTTCAAATTTGACCACGGTCGACGTAGTGCTGGGAGCGAATGGGTGAGTGTGAAAGGATTGTCATCGGCATATAGGTAGCTGGTGGAGCTGCCATCAGGGATGGGTACACCAGCAATGAGGTGTGACCTGGGGATAATAGCTGCCAAGGGTTCTAAAGCTAGTAGGAATAACAATGGCAACAATGGGCAGCCTTGTCCGGTTCCTCACCTAATGGATCAGAAAGGAACCCCCTGCAGTTGACTACAACAAGCGAACCTTGATGATCAATCCATTTGCTAACCCAAAACGTTTAAAGTCTCAAAACAATACCACCGTTCTAGTCTGTTGAATGCTTTTTCAGCTTCAAAGGAGAGAGCAAGGGCCTCCTCCCGTGAATCTCGAGTAGCTCAGCGAGCATGCAATAGGGTACGGAGGTGGTTCCTGGAGGATTTGATGGGTTCGAAACCCACTTGCGAGTGGTGGATATGGGATGGCATAGATCCCTTAAGGCGAGCAACCAGAAAACCTGCCTGTATCTTGATATCCCCGTAGAGGAGGTGTAGGAGGCTGGACTGGCTTGTAGTGAGTACCAAGGGGTACTTACACCTTGCACCAGGCCCAGGTATCCCTTATTAGTGTATAGGGTGTCTAACAGCTTAGGCTGATAGATAATGGTAGCTTAGCAGAGCAGCTTAGGCTGAACTAGGAGACGAGTGAAGCTCCTACAGTACCACTAGTGTCATATGCACAATATCATAAGAAAACACAATACACAGATATACTAAAAATAAAGGTACGTTATTTTTATGACAATATGCCAAAAGTATCTCAGTGAGTACCCTCAGTATGAGGATAGAAAATATACACAAGATATATGTACACAATACCAAAAATATGCAGTATAGTATTAGAAAACAGTGCAAACAATGTATAGTTACAATAGGATGCAATGGGGACACATAGGGATAGGGGCAACACAAACCATATACTCCAAAAGTGGAATGCGAACCACAAATGGACCCCAAACCTATGTGACCTTGTAGAGGGTCGCTGGGACTGTAAGAAAACAGGGAGGGTTAGAAAAATAGCCCACCCCAAGACCCTGAAAAGTGAGTGCAAAGTGCACTAAAGTTCCCCAAAGAGCACAGAAGTCGTGATAGGAAAATTCTGCAGGAAAGACACAAATCAGCAATGCAACAACGATGGATTTCCAAACGAGGGTACCTGTGGAACAAGGGGACCAAGTCCAAAAGTCACAAGCAAGTCGGAGATGGGCAGATGCCCAGGAAATGCCAGCTGTGGGTGCAAAGAAGCTGCTACTGGACAGTAGAAGCTGAGGATTCTGCAAGAACGACAAGGGCTAGAAACTTCCCCTTTAAAGGATGGATGCCCCACGCTATGGAGAGTCGTGCAGAAGTATTTTCCTGAAGAAAGACCACAAACAAGCCTTGCTAGCTGCAAGTCATGCCGTTAGGGTTTTTGGATACTGCTGTGGCCCAGGAGGGATCAGGATGTCGCCAATTGCGTCAGGGGACAGAGGGGGCAACCAGCAGGACGAGGAGCCCTCTCAAAAGCAGGCAGCATCCGCAGAAGTGCTGGAACAGGCACTACGAAGAGGAGTGAAATGGTGCTCACCCGGAGTTACACAAAGGAGTCTCACGTCGCCGGACGACAACTCAGGAGGTCGTGCAATGCAGGTTAGAGTGCCGTGGACCCAGGCTTGGCTGTGCACAAAGGATTTCCGCCGGAAGTGCACAGAGGCCGGAGAAGCTGCAAAAGACGCGGTTCCCAGCAATGCAGTCTGGCGTGGGGAGGCAAGGACTTACCTCCACCAAACTTGGACTGAAGAGTAACTGGACTGTGGGGGTCACTTGGACAGAGTTGCTGGATTAAAGGGACCTCGCTCGTCGTGCTGAGAGGAGACCCAGGGGACCAGTGATGCAGTTCTTTGGTGCCTGCGGTAGCAGGGGGAAGATTCCGTCGACCCACAGGAGATTTCTTCGGAGCTTCCAGTGCAGAGAGGAGGCAGACTACCCCCACAGCATGCACCACCAGGAAAACAGTCGAGAAGGCGGCAGGATCAGCGTTACAGAGTTGCAGTAGTCGTCTTCGCTACTTTGTTGCAGTTTTGCAGGCTTCCAGCGCGGTCAGCAGTCGATTCCTTGGCGGAAGGTGAAGAGAGAGATGCAGAGGAACTCTGATGAGCTCTTGCATTCGTTATCTAAGGAATTCCCCAAAGCAGAGACCCTAAATAGCCAGAAAAGAGGGTTTGGCTACCTAGGAGAGAGGATAGGCTAGCAACACCTGAAGGAGCCTATCAGAAGGAGTCTCTGACGTCACCTGCTGGAACTGGCCACTCAGAGCAGTCCAGTGTGCCAGCAGCACCTCTGTTTCCAAGATGGCAGAGGTCTGGAGCACACTGGAGGAGCTCTGGGCACCTCCCAGGGGAGGTGCAGGTCAGGGGAGTGGTCACTCCCCTTTCCTTTGTCCAGTTTCGCGCCAGAGCAGGGCTGAGGGGTCCCTGAACCAGTGTAGACTGGCTTATGCAGAAATGGGCACCATGTGTGCCCATGAAAGCATTTCCAGAGGCTGGGGGAGGCTACTCCTCCCCTGCCTTCACACCATTTTCCAAAGGGAGAGGGTGTAACACCCTCTCTCTGAGGAAGTTCCTTTCTCTGCCTTCCTGGGCCAAGCCTGGCTGGACCCCAGGAGGGCAGAAACCTGTCTGAGGGGTTGGCAGCAGCAGCAGCTGCAGTGAAACCCCTGAAAAGGCAGTTTGGCAGTACCCGGGTCTGTGCTACAGACCCGTGGGATCATGGGATTGTGCCAACAATGCCAGGATGGCATAGAGGGGGCAATTCCATGATCATAGACATGTTACATGGCCATATTCGGAGTTACCATTGTGAAGCTACACATAGGTAGTGACCTATATGTAGTGCAAGCATGTAATGGTGTCCCCGCACTCACAAAGTCCGGGGAATTGGCCCTGAACAATGTGGGGGCACCTTGGCTCATGCCAGCGTGCCCACACACTAAGTAACTTAGCACCCAACCTTTACCAGGTAAAGGTTAGACATATAGGTGACTTATAAGTTACTTAAGTGCAGTGTAAAATGGCTGTGAAATAACGTGGACGTTATTTCACTCAGGCTGCAGTGGCAGGCCTGTGTAAGAATTGTCAGAGCTCCCTATGGGTGGCAAAAGAAATGCTGCAGCCCATATGGATATCCTGGAACCCCAATACCCTGGGTACCTCAGTACCATATACTAGGGAATTATAAGGGTGTTCCAGTATGCCAATGTAAATTGGTAAAATTGGTCACTAGCCTGTTAGTGACAATTTGAAAGAAATGAGAGAGCATAACCACTGAGGTTCTGATTAGCAGAGCCTCAGTGAGACAGTTAGTCATAACACAGGTAACACATACAGGGCACACTTATGAGCACTGGGGCCCTGGCTGGCAGGGTCCCAGTGACACATACAACTAAAACAACATATATACAGTGAAATATGGGGGTAACATGCCAGGCAAGATGGTACTTTCCTACACAACCCCCCCCCAAACGAAGGACAATAAGACTAGCCATGACCTGATGAGTCTTCATTGTCTAAGTGGAAATATCTGGAGAGTCCATCTGCATTGGAGTGGGTACTACCAGGTCTATGTTCCACTGTATAGTCCATTCACTGTAGGGATATAGACCACCTCAACAATTCAGGATTTTCCCCTTTCATTTGTTTTAGCCAAAGTAGAGGTTTGTGGTCTGTCTGAACAATGAAGTGAGTGCCAAACAGGTATGGCCTCAACTTCTTCAGTGCCCAAACCACAGCAAAGGCCTCCCTCACTATGGCAGACCAGCGCTTTTCTCTAGGGGTCAACCTCCTGCTGATAAAAGCAACAGGTTGATCCTGGCCCTCAGAATTAAGTTGTGAAAGGACTGCCCCTACCCCGAATTCAGATGCATCAGTTTGGACATTGAATTTCTTGGAGTAACAGGGGCTTTTCAGGACAGGTGCAAAGCACATGGCCTGCTTCAGCTCCTCAAAAGCTTTCTGACAGCTAGCTGTCCACAATACCTTCTTAGGCATTTTCTTTGAAGTGAGGTCATTAAGAGGGGCTGCAATGGAGCCATAGTTCTTTATGAACCTCCTATAGTACCCAGTGAGGCCTAAAAAGGCTCTCACCTGAGTCCAAGTTGTAGGGGGAACCCAATCTATAATAGTTTGGATTTTCCCCTGAAGTGGTGCAATCTGTTCTCCACCTACCAGGTGTCCCAGATAAACCACCTTCCCCTGCCCTATCTGGCACTTTGAAGCCTTGATAGTGAGGCCTGCCTTTTGCAGGGCCTCCAAAACTTTCCATAGGTGGACCAGGTGATCATCCCAACTGGAGCTAAAGACAGCTATATCGTCCAGATATGCTGCACTAAAAGCCTCCAGCCCTTGCAGGACTGTATTCACCAACCTCTGAAAAGTGGCAGGTGCATTTTTCAATCCAAAAGGCATTACTGTGAATTGGTAATGGCCTCCAATGGTTGAAAATGCAGTTTTTGCTTTTGCATCTTCTGATAATTTGATCTGCCAATACCCTGCAGTCAAGTCAAAAGTGCTTAGATACTTGGCAGATGCCAGTGTATCTATGAGCTCATCTGCCCTGGGTATAGGGTGAGCATCCGTTTTGGTTACTTGGTTGAGACCTCTATAGTCTACACAAAACCGCATTTCCTTCTTTCCATCTTTGGAATGAGGTTTTGGTACAAGTACCACAGGAGAGGCCCATGGACTTTCAGAGTGCTCAACCACTCCCAGTTCCAACATTTTCTGCACCTCTTGTTTCATGAAGTCTCTGACATGGTCAGGCTGCCTATAGATCTTACTTTTGACAGGCAAGCTGTCTCCAGTATCTATAGTGTGCTCACACCAAGAAGTGGTGCCTGGCACAGTAGAAAAGAGTTCAGAAAACTGACCCAGGAGATTTATGCAGTGGTCTTTCTGCTCAGCAGTAACACAATCTGAAAGTACTACCCCTGCACCAGAGCAGCTTGTTCTGTGGAAGAGAAGAGATCAGGGAGAGGGTCACTCTCTTCTTCCTGTCCCTCATCTGTTGCCATGAGCAGGGTGAGATCAGCTCTGTCATAGTAGGGTTTCAGGCGATTGACATGGAGCACCCTAAGGGGACTCCTGGCAGTGCCTAAGTCAACTAAATAGGTGACTTCACACTTTTTCTCAACAATTGTGTGGGGTCCACTCCATTTATCTTGGAGTGCTCTTGGGGCCACAGGCTCCAAGACTCACACTTTCTGCCCTGGTTGGTACTGAACCAAAACAGCCTTCTGGTCATGCCATTGCTTTTGGAGCTCTTGGCTGGCCTGAAGGGTTTTACTGGCCTTTTTCATGTACTCAGCCATCCTTGATCCTAGGCCAAGTACATAGTCCACTATGTCTTGCTTTGGAGCTTTTAAAGGTTGTTCCCAACCCTCCTTAACAAGTGTTAGAGGACCTCTCACAGGGTGTCCAAATAGGAGTTCAAAGGGGCTGAAGCCCACTCCTTTTTGGGGTACCTCCCTGTAAGCAAAAAGGAGGCATGGTAACAGGATATCCCATCTCCTGCGGAGTTTTTCAGGGAGTCCCATAATCATGCATTTGAGAGTTTTGTTAAATCTCTCCACCAGTCCATTTGTTTGTGGATGATAGGGTGTAGTGAACTTGTATGTAACACCACACTCCTTCCACATGGCCTTTAAGTAAGCAGACATGGAATTGCTTCCCCTGTCTGATACCATCTCTTTTAGGAAGCCCACCCTGGAAAAGATTCCCAGGAGGGCCTTTGCCACTGCAGGAGCTGTAGTGGTCCTTAGAGGAATTGCTTCAGGATATCTGGTGGCATGGTCCACTACCATCAAGATAAACCTATTGCCTGAAGCAGTAGGAGGGTCAAGGGGGCCAACTATGTCGACCCCTACCCTTTCAAAGGGAACCCCGACCACAGGTAGTGGAATAAGGGGTGCCTTTGGAGTGCCACCTGTCTTGCCACTGGCTTGACAGGTTTCACAGGACTTACAAAATTCCTTTGTGTCCTCTGACATTCTAGGCCAATGAAACAAGGGAACAAGCCTGTCCCAAGTTTTCATTTGCCCCAAATGTCCAGCTAAGGGAATATCGTGGGCTAGAGTTAGGAAGAACTTTCTGTACTCCTGAGGAATCACCAATCTCCTGGCAGCTCCAGGTTTTGGATCCCTTGCTTCAGTGTACAAGAGGTTGTCCTCCCAGTAAACTCTGTGAGAGTCACTGACATCCCCATTTGCTTGATTGACAGCTTGCTGCCTTAGACCCTCTAGTGTGGGACAGGTCTGCTGTGCCACACTCAGCTCCTCCCTGGCAGGCCCCCCTTCACCCAAAAGCTCAGCAGTGTCTGCTTCCAGCTCCTCTGGTGTAGGTTCTAAACAGGGTGGAAATTCTTCTTCCTCAGAAGAAGAATCCACTGTAGAGGGAGGGATAGTAGGTAGTGCTTTACTTCTACTAGCCCTAGTTTTAGGGAGCACTTGGTCCATTCTTCCAGGATCCAAGTCACCCTGTCCTTTTTGCTTTTTGGCCTGAGCCCTTGTCAAAGCAAAAATATGCCCTGGGATGCCCAGCATTGCTGCATGGGCCTCCAACTCCACATCTGACCAAGCTGATGTCTCTAAATCATTTCCTAGTAGACAGTCTACAGGTAAATCAGAGAAACACAACTTTCTTTGGACCAGTAACCCCCCCCCCCAGTTGAGATTTACAACAGCCATGGGGTGGCTAAGTGTGTTGTTGTGAGCATCGGTTACTTGGTACTGGTGACCAAGTAGGTGTTGTTCAGTGTGGACCAGTTTCTCTATTACCATTGTAACACTGGCACCTGTGTCCCTGTAGGCCAGAACCTCAACACCATTTATTAGGGGTAGTTGCTTGTACTTATCCATGTTAAGGGGACAAGCAACTAAGGTGGCTAAATCAATAGCCCCCTTAGAGACTAACACAGTCTCTGTGGTCTCCCTAACAAGACCAACCCCAACTAAGTTACCAAAAGTGAGCCCAGCTACTCCCTTGGATTGGCTATTAGTAGGTTTGCTCCCACCACCACTGCTATTAGTAGGGACACTAGGTGTAGCAGTAGGGGTTGTAGTGGTAGGAGGCTTGGTGCTTTTCTTTGGACAACTGGGATCTGTTGTCCAATGGCCTTTTATTTTACATAAATAGCACCATGGTTTCTTTTCTTTGTTTTGATTTGAAGAGGATTTGGACCCACCACCCCCACCAGAGTGTTTTTGTGGGCCTGATGAAGACTCATTTTTAGATTTGTCCCCGCCCTTGTCAGAAGACTTACCATCCTTCTTCTTGCCATCTTTTTCACCCCCTGTATGAACTTTTCTGTTCACCCTTGTTCTGACCCATTTGTCTGCCTTCTTTCCCAATTCTTGGGGAGAGGTCAGATCAGAGTCCACCAGGTACTGGTGCTACAAATCAGACACACAGTTATTAAGTATATGCTCTCTCAGGATTAAGTTATACAGGCTTTCATAATCAGTAACTTTACTGCCATGTAACCACCCCTCCAAGGCCTTCACTGAATGGTCAACAAAGTCTACCCAGTCTTGTGAAGACTCCTTTTTGGTTTCTCTGAACTTCATCCTGTACTGTTCAGTGGTTAAGCCATAACCATCTAGGAGTGCATTCTTAAGAACTGCAAAATTATTGGCATCACTTTCTTTCACAGTAAGGAGCCTATCCCTACCCTTTCCACTAAATGATAGCCATAGGATAGCAGCCCACTGCCTTTGAGGGACATCCAGTACAACACAGGCCCTCTCAAGTGCAGCAAACCACTTGTTAATGTCATCCCCCTCATTATAAGGGGGAACTATCTTGTGCAGATTCCTGGAATCATGCTCTTTTGCAGGATGACTATGGGGAATACTGCTGCTGCCACCATGGGTTTCTAAACCCAATTTCTGTCTTTCTCTTTCCACTTCTAAGGACTGCCTATCCAAATCCAGCTGTTGCTTCTTGAGCTTTAGTCTGGTTTGTTCCACTCTCAATCTATTGAGCTCCCTTTCTAACACTCTGTCATCAGGGTGGGTGGGTGAGGCATGTCTAGAGACAGAAGTATGCTGAGATTGAACAGAAGGAGACCTGGCCCTAACAGATGGCACCCTAATAGCTTGACTAACAGAAACAGCACTTCTACTATAATTAGAAGGGATACTCTTACTGTGATGTGAGACAACACTATCAGTATGGTGTGACTCTCCATCAGTACCAGCTATGCTAGGTGGCTTGCTAGGGGGCAGGCTTGGAAGTTTCCCTCCCACATCTTTTGCTAGGGGTGCCCCAGAATCAGAGTGGGAACCATCAGCTAACTTTTCAACAGGAGTGCCAGCTCTGGCCTTATCCTGTTCAATAAGCATATTCACCAACAGTTCTCTGGGGGGATTCTTCCCTACACTTTAACCTCTTTCTATGCAGAGACTCCTTGCTCCTTTCCAGCTAAGGTGATCATAAGCAAGTTTGGACAGATCAACAGTTTGGCCTGTGCCAGACATTTTAGAAAGTGGTTAGGTGATAGAAAAAGGAAGTAAAAGTTTTTCAGAACTTTTGGAAAGACAGAAAAAAAACTTTTGAAACTTTTTAAGAACTTTTTAGAAAGTTAGAGGTACTTTTCAGCACTTTTAGAAAAGAAGTGAGAAAAGAAATGCAAAACTTTTTGGTTAGGTGTACATACACTGAACTTGTTTTGTATATTTTTCTCTTATGAAAAGTACAATGACAAAAGTGGTAAGTAGTTACAAAGTACTTATCCCACCGCTGCACAACCAATGTAGGAGGCTGGACTGGCTTGTAGTGAGTACCAAAGGGTACTTACAGCTTGCACCAGGCCCAGGTATCCCTTATTAGTGTATAGGGTGTCTAGCAGCTTAGGCTGATAGATAATGGTAGCTTAGCAGAGCAGCTTAGGCTGAACTAGGAGACGAGTGAAGCTCCTACAGTACCACTAGTGTCATATGCACAATATCATAAGAAAACACAATACACAGATATACTAAAAATAAAGGTACTTTATTTTTATGACAATATGCCAAAAGTATCTCAGTGAGTACCCTCAGTATGAGGATAGAAAATATACACAAGATATATGTACACAATACCAAAAATATGCAGTATAGTATTAGAAAACAGTGCAAACAATGTATAGTTACAATAGGATGCAATGGGGACACATAGGGATAGGGGCAACACAAACCATATACTCCAAAAGTGGAATGCAAACCACGAATGGACCCCAAACCTATGTGACCTTGTAGAGGGTCGCTGGGACTGTAAGAAAACAGTGAGGGTTAGAAAAATAGCCCACCCCAAGACCCTGAAAAGTGAGTGCAAAGTGCACTAAAGTTCCCCAAAGAGCACAGAAGTCGTGAAAGGGGAATTCTGCAGGAAAGACACAAATCAGCAATGCAACAACGATGGATTTCCAAACGAGGGTACCTGTGGAACAAGGGGACCAAGTCCAAAAGTCACAAGCAAGTCGGAGATGGGCAGATGCCCAGGAAATGCCAGCTGTGGGTGCAAAGAAGCTGCTACTGGACAGTAGAAGCTGAGGATTCTGCCGGAACGACAAGGGCTAGAAACTTCCCCTTTGGAGGATGGATGCCCCACGCCGTGGTGAGTCGTGCAGAAGTATTTTTCTGAAGAAAGACCACAAACAAGCCTTGCTAGCTGCAAGTCGTGCAGTTAAGGTTTTTGGATGCTGCTGTGGCCCAGGAGGGACCAGGATGTCGCCAATTGCGTCAGACGACAGAGGAGGCGCCCAGCAGGACGAGGAGCCCTCTCACAAGCAGGCAGCACCCGCAGAAGTGCCAGAACAGGCACTACAAAGAGGAGGGAAATGGTGCTCACCCGGAGTTATACAAAGGAGTCCCACATCGCCGGAGGACCACTCAGGAGGTCATGCAATGCAGGTTAGAGTGCCGTGGACCCAGGCTTGGCTGTGCACAAAGGATTTCTGCTGGAAGTGCACAGAGGCCGGAGTAGCTGCAAAAGACGCGGTTCCCAGCAATGCAGTCTGGCGTGGGGAGGCAAGGACTTACCTCCACCAAACTTGGACTGAAGAGTCACTGGACTGTGGGGGTCACTTGGAGAGAGTTGCTGGATTCAAGGGACCTCGCTCGTTGTGCTGAGAGGAGACCCAGCGGACCGGTGATGCAGTTCTTTAGAGTCTGTGGTAGCAGGGGGAAGATTCCGTCGACCCACGGGAGATTTCTTCTGAGCTTCTAGTGCAGAGAGGAGGCAGACTACCCCCACAGCATGCACCACCAGGAAAACAGTCAAGAAGGCGGCAGGATCACTGTTACAGAGTTGCAGTAGTCGTATTTGCTACTTTGTTGCAGTTTTGCAGGCATCCAGCGCGGTCAGCAGTCGATTCCTTGGCAGAAGGTGAAGAGAGAGATGCAGAGGAACTCTGATGAGCTCTTGCATTTGTTATCTAAGGAATTCCCCAAAGCAGAGACCCTAAATAGCCAGAAAAGAGGGTTTGGCTACCTAGGAGAGAGGATAGGCTAGCAACACCTGAAGGAGCCTATCAGAAGGAGTCTCTGACGTCACCTGCTGGCACTGGCCACTCAGAGCAGTCCAGTGTGCCAGCAGCACCTCTGTTTCCAAGATGGCAGAGGTCTGGAGCACACTGGAGGAGCTCTGGGCACCTCCCAGGGGAGGTGCAGGTCAGGGGAGTGGTCACTCCCCTTTCCTTTGTCCAGTTTCACGCCAGAGCAGGGCTGAGGGGTCCCTGAACCGGTGTAGACTGGCTTATGCAGAAATGGGCACCATGTGTGCCAATGAAAGCATTTCCAGAGGCTGGGGGAGGCTACTCCTCCCCTGCCTTCACACCATTTTCCAAAGGGAGAGGGTGTAACACCCTCTCTCTGAGGAAGTTCTTTGTTCTGCCTTCCTGGGCCAAGCCTGGCTGGACCTCAGGAGGGCAGAAACCTGTCTGAGGGGTTGGCAGCAGCAGCAGCTGCAGTGAAACCCCTGAAAAGGCAGTTTGGCAGTACCCGGGTCTGTGCTACAGACCCGTGGGATCATGGGATTGTGCCAACAATGCCAGGATGGCATAGAGGGGGCAATTCCATGATCATAGACATGTTACATGGCCATATTCGGAGTTACCATTGTGAAGCTACACATAGGTAGTGACCTATATGTAGTGCCCGCATGTAATGGTTTCCCCGCACTCACAAAGTCCGGGGAATTGGCCCTGAACAATGTGGGGGCACCTTGGCTAGTGCCAGGGTGCCCACACACTAAGTAACTTAGCACCCAACCTTTACCAGGTAAAGGTTAGACATATAGGTGACTTATAAGTTACTTAAGTGCAGTGTAAAATGGCTGTGAAATAACGTGGACGTTATTTCACTCAGGCTGCAGTGGCAGGCCTGTGTAAGAATTGTCAGAGCTCCCTATGGGTGGCAAAAGAAATGCTGCAGCCCATATGGATCTCCTGGAACCCCAATACCCTGGGTACCTCAGTACCATATACTAGGGAATTATAAGGGTGTTCCAGTATGCCAATGTAAATTGGTAAAATTGGTCACTAGCCTTTTTGTGACAATTTGAAAGAAATGAGAGAGCATAACCACTGAGGTTCTGATTAGCAGAGCCTCAGTGAGACAGTTAGTCATAACACAGGTAACACATACAGGGCACACTTATGAGCACTGGGGCCCTGGCTGGCAGGGTCCCAGTGACACATACAACTAAAACAACATATATACAGTGAAATATGGGGGTAACATGCCAGGTAAGATGGTACTTTCCTACAGGAGGGAGATGTGGCGATGGCTGCAACATAAGAGAGGGTCCTTCCCTTGTTTAGGTAAAACTGCTATGGATGCCCTATTGGAAACATGGCTCAGTGAACCCATGTTTTCCACCCCTCAAAAGGCTTCATGCAAGAAGTCCACTGTCTCCACTCCTGTCCATTTATAGAACTCCGCCGAGAATCCATCTTCACCCAGGGACTTATGGTAAGGGAGTTTAGCAGTAGCCTGCATTATCTCTTCCTTACTTATCTCTCCCTCTAGTAGTGCTCTGCCTTCTTCTGGAAGGCTAGGTATAAGTGCCTTCTCAAAGAACACGGTCAGTTTATCGCGATCTTCTTCCATCTCAAGTGCGTAGAGTCTCATAGAAGCACCCGAACACACTAGCACTTGCCTTGTGGTGGGTAAGAATCGTGTCGTCTGTGTCTCGTTGTGTCTGGTATGGCTAGCGCTGCTTCGCTGACGAAGCTGGGCAGCCAATAACCTCCCTGCCCTTTTGCTATGCTCATAATTTCTCCCCTTCATTCTCTGCAGCACATATTCCTTCTGGGAAGTATGAAGGGCATTCAGTTCCATTTTGGCCTTTTCAAGGTAGTGGTGAATGGGGGGGCAAGGAGGTGCAGTATATTCATGGGTACACGTCGCTATATGTTCCTCCAAGGCTTGTTGTTGGGAATGTCTCGGAGCATTAGTGACGACAGCGTCTCTCATGAGCTGGCCTCTTAACATCGCTTTTGCCGCTGCCCACAAGCTGTGGAGAGGAGACGGAACTCTTGTTATTGGTCAGGTAATTAGTGATGTGGGAAATTAGTTTGTCCTTCCCCTGTGGTGTGCGGTATCGCAAAGTATTCAGACGCCATGGCTTGCACCCAGGGGTAGCTAGGCCCAGATTAAGTGCTAGTATGACCGTAGAGTGGTAGCGCAGCCACCAGTATCTGAGACACCCTTATCAATGTAACCAGTCTATGGGTAGTGAGGAAGTAGTCAAGCCTAAATTGTGTCCCATGGACCGGTGAGTCATTCACGGTTGTGCGGGTGGGAGAGACGCCAGTGATCCACTAGCCCATGGTCCAAATGTATGTCCCCAAGGACTGCTCTGTCCGTATTATTGCCTACGTCCAATCTACCCGTGTAATCAAGAACAGCATCACATGCCAGGTTCCAGTCTCCACCTAGTAGATATTGCAAGGCCCCAATCTCCATTAGGAGATGATTGAGAAGGAGGAAGAACAGGCGTTAGGAGCCCGTGGGGGCATGTATATAGATCCAACGCAGATTGAGCGATGTCCTAGTCTGAGTTTGCTGAGGATGTAAAGGCCTTCCAGATCGGTCCATGTCTTGAGTATCTTAAATTGTAAGGACCGGGGGATAAGAATCACAACTGTGCATTTTCTCCCACAGCCGGATTCTCGTGGCTGTGCTGGCTGGCTATAGATCACTCAACCCACCCAATCTCTGCATAGTTTCTCTGATTCTAGTGGGGAAAGGTATTTTTCTTGCAATAGGGCAATGTCCGCACGTTTGAATTGAAGATAGGTCAAGACATTTTTTCTCTTGATGAAGTGCCTAAGGCCATGAACATTCCATGAGAGTACCATCAGCGGAAGGGTGGGCCCCATTCTGGAGTCAGCCGTGTGGGGTTGCAGTGGTCGGTGATCTCCTACCAGGTCTATGAGACGAAGAGTGGTGGTAGGCATGGTAGGAAGGTCGATGCGCAAGGGGAGCGCTGGGGGAGGGAGAACGGGAACTCCCTGTCAGGTAAGAAAAGGGCAGACCAATCAAAGAGGAGAAGAGGGGAAGAGTAGAGAGAGTAGAAGGGATAGAGAAAGTAGAGTACTTTGGGACGGTTGCTAACAGAGTCAGCCAGTATACCTGAGCAGCCAGTGGTGGAAGTGATTCACAGGTGTGTGTGTGGGCACTGCAGCAGCTCAGATTAGAGTGTAATGTGAGGGTGATTGCCAGATCGGGGGCTGTGGTAGAAGCATATCCGCCTGTACACACACTTGCGTAGGCCCCTTTGTCTGCCTAACGGCGTATGGGTGTACAGGAATAGGGGAGTATCATAGTTTAAACTCTTGTTCTAATGGGAGGACACCTAGCGTCCCGTATTCGAGCAGGATATAGAGACAGGCAATTCGATATAGGGTAATCAGCATTTGTTCACATAAAATAACAGAACCATAAATATCTAACACATTCTAAACAACAGTACCACAAGCATTAAGCATCACTCAAAAGGCAGCAGCTACGTTTATATTTACCATGATAACAGTATCAGTGTGGGTATGCCTTCAGATAAACAGTAGACTTAATAGAGACAATCTTGTGGCATGTCCACCATTTACATAGAAGTAATAACAATAACAATAGCATTATCTATATCAAAGTCAATGCCGTACGGCGAATGCACGCCCCAGACATCTATGAGTGAGTCCCCAGCGGTTTCAATTGTCCCTTGGTTCGTAAACCAGTCAATCAGCAGAGAGTAGAGGTTTCAAGGGAGATTGGGGTTTGTCTCTGCTCAGGTCTTGGGTAAGGGCTATCTCAGCTTGGAGGGCATGATTTCTGTCATCCTGGGATCTTGGTGGGTGGTTAAATGTCTTGCCTCTTTCCTGCTTTGTATGTTCATGGGTGTATGCTCCATGGGTTGGGTGAAAGGCACACAGTTCAGCCAGGTTGATAGAGTCTCTGGATCTGCCATCCCATGTTATCCACATGCGAGCTGGCTGAAAGTGGCCAAATTTGATATTCAAGTTTGTCAGTTGGGGTTGGAGAGATAGAAATGCTTTCCATTTCTCGTTGGTTTCACGCGAAAAATCTGCGCCCATGTGGATTTCATGCCCCTCCAAAGTCTACAGGCCATGGGTTTTGGCAGTGGTTATTACCTGGCGTGCCTGTTAGTGATGGAGGAAGCATGCAATGATGGGGTGGGGCTTTCCTCAGTCAGCTTTATGGGGAGTCCAATTCTGTAGGCCCGTTGGAACTCCAGTGTCGGGAAGAAGACGAGGCACTGGGAGAAGGCGAGGCCTGTGAGTTCAGGTAAGAGATCCCTGAGGAAGGTTCTGACATCTGTGCCCTCCTTGAGTTCCGGTATTCCAAAAAAATGGACCTAATCCCTATGGCTCCTATCATCTAGGTTGGTAGGCTTAGTGCGGCGGTACTGTCACTCAGAATCCTGTTTCGGTAGCGTTGCAAGTTGGCCTTCGACATCCGTGAGAGGATGATCTAGGCCTGTGACCTTATCTTGGAAGCTGGCTATGTCTGCCCAGATCGAGTTGGAGGCCGTGGAGAGGTGTGTGATCTTGCAGTCCATGGTTTCCAGGCGACGGCCCACTGCAGCGATCTGGAGTGTGCGCTCCATGGCAGTGTCTGAGCACGTGTCTGCCGAGGCGGCCATGGAGCTGGGAGCCACAAGGGCCACAGGTGAGGCTATAGGTCGAGGTAGCAAAAGAGTCTCTGAGAGCAGTAGTTGGTGGTGTGTTTACCTGTCGCTTTGCCGAAGGGCATCTTCATGTGGGAAGGGGACCCAGATTACATCCAAGGCCCTACCGTGGCACCGTACGGTGAAGCGATGTAGTGCCGGACCTAATCACAGTCCCGCTCAGTGGTGCGGGTCCTGAGGTTGTCCCTCGGTCTGGGGAGTCAACTATGATAGTCGCTGTCCATATTTGAAGATGTACTTCAGGATTCTAGGGGAGGAGTGCTGGGACGGGTACAGAGTAGGTCCGCAGCCAATGCTATGTCCTATGTGGGCTGTGGTGATAAGCGTACTGCTTCCTCCACTTGTGGGGTAAGTGTGGTCTGCGGAGCTCTGGACCACTCTCCCCAAAGCCGCCAGGGCTGATGCGCCTGTCAGCGTTCTCCTGTCTCTCCGAGAGTTGCATCCTGCTTCCCTGGGGTTCTCGCACTTTGCTTGGTGGTACTCATCACCATCAGGGGCCTTCCTCTCCCCCCCACTGTTTTATGGTCCTTGCTGCTGGTGTTTCAGGAGATGAGTTAGGGCTTGTTCTATATGATATTTGTCCCCTTGAAAATAGAGTTCTCCCCATTAGGGGACTATACCAAGTCCTCAAGATGTCCGTGGGGAGAGCTGAGTATTGCAGTGAGTCCAAAGTATACAATGTCTACACCCTTCCCTCAATGCCCATCATCAGTGTGATTGTTTGGTTAGGGGGGCCACACTCCCTCCACAGAAAGCACCAGTATTTGTATTTGTATTTTGTTTAAACACGTGTTCAGTCAATAAAAACCATTACATAAAGAAAAGAGAGAAAAAGAAGAGAGAAGAAAAGAAGAAAAAGGAAGGAAAACAACCAAGAACCAGGGACTCATAAATACAGTAATAAAATCAATTTGGGTTAAAATGTTTCAACTAAGTTACTGAGTGCTACGATATTGCTTGCAGGCTGATTGTGCACATTTGTCTCGCTTGTTCAGTCTCTTGAAGAAGGCGCTTCATTTAGCCAAGAATTTAGCCAGTCTGCAGCTGTGCTGTACATTGTCCCCTTTAAAGCCTGCCAATATCGCCGGTCTGCATCTGCCCAGTCCCCTTGGAAGCCAAACTGGTCATAGGAGCATGTTACGATCTGTAGTGATGCTTTTGCATAGGCATGTCTGATGGATAAGCATTTCCGGAGCCAGACCATAATCAACAGGTGTCAGTGATGTTGACTCTCGTCCACCTCAGAAGGTGGGCATATATCGGAAGGCAGCCCATTTGATATTTCATAAAGGCTACTTTAATCCGTGGATTAATTGCTGCTCCCAGATATAGTTGTGGGAGTAGAGAGCCATATGATGATAGCACAAACAAGGCATGGGTTCGTTTTGATAAAGCCTCTTTGTCCTGAAGATGTGAGAGAGATTTGACGCTTACTTTTGTTGCATGTTTGACAAGCTGATGTGAGCTGAGTTGGAGTAATTGATCTTCCAGGCCCAATGTTGTAAAGGAGGACTCAAGGTGGAGACGGAAGGCTGAAGTTGGATCCGGAGTCATTTCCACCCAAATAAGAGAGCTTAGTGAGCCTTCTTTTGCTAGCTCATGGCTTAGGATGCTAATCTCCTCTTTCCTTGCTACAGACTGCCTTACCAAGCCAAGTTGTAGGTGAACTTGGGCCGGTGAATCATAATTTGGTAAGCTGAACAACCTCTTGAAGAGCTTAGTGATCATTTGATCCAAGTGGTCGTCGCCACGGCTTCTTAGAGTTTCACTGCCATATGTGATTGTTGGTATTAATTTGGCTTGGATAACCTTTAATAACGGCAGATAGGTTGAAGAACCAGTTGCTTTTTTGACGCTGTTGAACACGAATGCAAGCGAGGTAGATTTCCAACTGATGTACTCCATCAGTACTGATGTACTGATGTTACCCAAGTACCACTGATGTCCCATCCGCCCAGCTGTCTTAAAGGGCATGATTTTTGATTTATTCAAATGAATAAGGAGAGCATTTTTTCCAGAGAATTTAGCTGTTGCATTAAGTAGCCTCTGCAGGCCTATTCTAGTGTGGCCGCAAAGGATGGGATCGTCGGTGTACATCAAGCTTGTCATGGCAGTTTGCCCCAGCCTTGGTGAATGTGAGTTCACCTTGTCCAGTTCTGCTGATAGGTCAGCCAAAAATAAATTGAAGAAAAGGGGTGCAAGCACACATCCCTGACGCAGACCCTGAAGAATGGGAATTTTCCTGGAAAGGTGCATCCCACCCCCCAGTTTGACCCTCACCCAGGTATCTGTGTGGAGAAGGACTATTGCTTTCAACAACTGTGAGGGAGTATCCCAACTGGTGAGCATAAACCAGAGTTTTCCCTCTTTCTACTCAATCAAATGCAGCTTTGTAGTCTGTAAATGAAAGAAAGAGGGGCTTCTTGGCACGTTGCCATTGGTCAAATAATAGTGCAACGGCCATGAGGTTGGCAGTCGTGCCTACCCCTTTGGAGAATTCAGTTTGGTTAAACGGGATCAGGTTGTTGACATTAGCCCAGGTTTCGAGCTCTTCTTTGAGAATTCCTGCAAAGGTTTTTGATTCAACATCTAGGAGTGCTATTAATTGGTAATTTGCTGGGTCGTTAGTCGCACCCCCTTTATAGATGGGGGTGATACTTGAGCCTCTTGATGCTTGCAGGATTATGTTGGTAACAATAATGCAATTGTAGAGTGTTGAGGGATGTTTTGCCCAGAAATCTGGGTCCTCTTTGTACAGGGCGGCAGGGATACCATTGGGTCCCGGTGCTCCCTCATTCCGGCACTTAGTAATTCTCATCCTCACTGCTTCTGAGGGAACTGAAAAACAGCTGGGTTGTTGTTTTGGAGAGCGGGTGGAGGTACAGGGCAATGCATTTGCCTCACCTACAGGGCACTTAGTCGAAGGGCCAAAAAGTGTGAGAGATACTGATACCAACTGGGCTCAGAGATATTAATCATGGTGGGGAGTGTGTTGCAGAGCTTAGGCTGTTTATAAGCCTCCATAACTGTGCATGCCGGTTTGTCTTTGATGCATGCAAGAGTTTTGATGCTAGCGTAGCTGCCTTGTCTCTTCGATTTGTCCAAAGGTGGCCTCTGTAGGCCTGTCTGGAGGTAGATACCAGCACTCTCAAGGCTTCATTCCTAGGTTTTTTCTGAAGACGTCAGAGAGCGGAGTTTAAGTTCCATTTAAGTGTCTTTGTGTACCTCCTTGATGAAGGGCTTTGTGAGCTGTGGGGTCTTGTTCCTTGAAGCTGCTGATGGTATGGTGCCAAAAGCTCTACTACAAACTCATCCCAGGTTGTTTGTGGTGCTTGCTCAGGGTCTGTGAGGTTCAATTTAAGGGACCATATTCACTTGGCTGTATCTGCCAGCACAGGAGTGGTCTTGGAGGACCACTTAATTTGCCTTCCATTATATACATGTATGGCTTTCTGCAACAGGTCTGTAGGTTCGTGATGTTCACTTAAGGGAGTAAAATGCAGCTCTTGCGGTAAGTGGTCACTCTCCCCTCTGCTTGTTACATGCAATTTAAAATTCGGCTGAACAGGGTAGGGATAAAATTATATAGTCTATTATTGATCGTGCTTTTTGGTAAAAAAATGCAAATCAGGGGGGATGATCTGTGCAGTAGTGGCCGTTGGCAGATCAGAGTCCCATTGCTTCAAGATCTTTTATGAGTTGTGTCCCTGGTTGTCCCCCTTACAAGTACCAGGTGGAGCTTGGTCCGGTATCTGCCAAAGAAGGTTCTGTGCCATAGTGGCTTAATTAGAAGGATCAGATCCCAAAAGGTTCATGTTGTAATCACTGCTAAGGATCAGTTGGGGGCATGGAACATTATTGACTAAAACACTATTGCAGCCTACTTCAGTGGACCCCACCTTCCTCTCCGTTTATCCCTGAGTTGTTCTGGAGGACCATGCCTCCCTTCAAGGGGGGATCCTGTACTGGGGGGCACTATTACAGCTCCAACCTTGTCATCTGATCAGGCTCAGGCTGCTGTCCAGAATCCGTCTCCAGCTCCGAATATCCCATTGTCACGCTTACCAGGGGGAGTGATATTCCCCACTCAGGGATGCCCAGGTTGTTGCTGTGGCTGAGGGTTAAGGTTGCTTCACCCATCACCCGCAAAGCCCTCTCTCACCATACCGTCATCTGGGGGAGCAGAGATGAAAGGGAGGGAGGGTGCAGACTCCAGCAGGCTTTCCGTTGGTGCGTGCAGCAGCGGTTGTAATCAAGCCTGTGGTTCCCCGGGGTGCGGTAGGCCGCAGAGCCCTTCTAAGCTCTCTGGCCCCCGGCTGACATCAAGGGGCACGGGCAACTTTTCTTTATTAATCAGTGAGGGAGAGAAGAGGAAGGGGGGGAACAGTCCCAGCAGTCTGTCGGCACCTCCGCCCTCCTCCATCACAGTCCAGCTCGTGGAGCTCAATAACCAGGCAGCCATTCTCACCGTGGCCAGACTACACCCGTGTAGTTTTCCATGCTTAATGTAATTATTTTTGTAAACAATTATTTTATTTAGGACATAGAAGCAAGCTACAGCAATGAACCCTTGCATAATTCAGAATTTTGTCTACTTTTAGAAATGTACACCTTTCCAGATTCACAGACATAATTTTTGCCTCCTTCCCCCACAAAGTGCAAGTATACATAAACTGTACAAATGGTAAATGTTGATCACTTCTTAGAAAATTTCAAAACCTGAAGAGAAAAACTGAGTTTTATTACGACTTTCCATGTTTCTGAAAACTGGAAAGATGGCAGTCACCCTCTCAAAGCTTTTTTGATGATGTTTTACAGAGAAAAAAACACACTCTTTCCAATAGCATCATTCCCTATTGTGTTTTTCATATTTAAAACATTTAGACCATTTTCTTAGTCACCTACATGGAAAGCCACAAAGTGTGGCTCCTTAATACTTCCCAACATGTTGCAAAACATATAATTCTGACTGTCATATCTTTGGAAGACAAAAAGTTTAGAAAGCTTAAGTCGGTCCGGTCTCAACATAAAAAAAAAATCAGCACCATGGTGGAAACCCCCAAGCAGTCAAGTGGTTAATGAAACCATTCCGCAAATTAAAATTCCACAGTTATCAATATTAAACACCTGAAACTAAAACAATTCCTTAGGTAGGACTGAAATGCCGTGGCTTCCACCTCTACAGCTTCTACGGGCAGTATAACAAAAGACTATGCACCTCAAATCCCTGCTCAACTAGCTGAGCAAATGCCACCAGTGCAAAACCTTAAAAGACTTATCAGTAGAAAAAGAAGAGCAGAGGAAGAGGCTACACCAGCACCAAAAATGTTCCAGAAAATGACTCCAGCTCTTTACTTAAACACAAACTATGGAAAAATACAATAATAATGTCAAACTAATAATACCTTTAGGACTGCCCACAACATACTCTAACACAAGAGTTTAGTTAATGGACAGGACTTCAAATCCAGTCCCCAGGGACCCAGATCTACCAAGTACTAGGCAAATATCTTAACAACAAAATTCTTATTATACACATTTTACCTGATAGGCAGTCTTCAACCTTCCGTAAATTCATAAATCAAAAAAAATTATACCAGTCAAAATCATAATGAACACTGAATTTGCAATGACAAACATCATAATAAAAACCTTGCCTGAAACCTAAATACGAATATTTTAGTGCTACCAGTGACACTGCTATACACTAAGATTCCCTACTAGACACATTCGGCTACCAAGCTAGGGAAGTAAAAAAATGCCAGCTTTTAAAATATTTTAGGAACACTTAAGTTGGTTACATCCAACATTCAAGTCACCAATGCACACCCAAACACCAAGGAGAAGCTTGCACGTAAGTAACGAAAATATGCAAAAATAAGTCATTAGATGAAATGTCACAGAAGTATTGCACAACTTGTTCAATGGAACACTAGAAAGATGCCACTCCATCCTTTATTGAAACACCCCAAAAAAAGAGTGGGGAGACTACAAACAGAAATCCCTGTGTCATCTTCTCTGCTACAAACATCTCTAAGCAGACTAAACATATACAAGACATGATACCTATCTGCACCTTGTTACTTAGAAACATACATGTTCTATACTACCTTGATTCAACATCAGGCACCACAATATACCCTAACCAACAATTACAACTTAACATTCACAAGAAACTAACCAGCCACACCAAACCTAAAAACATAATACTATACATATTTCTTGAATGGTGATGTGGTTTAAGTAACTTATGGAATAATTTTATATTTTCCTCAATTTAGGGACCTACAGATTTCTTAATTATAAAAAGTGCACATCTCAGCCTGCAAATTAAAATCATATACTAGCCAAAGCATTCAAACATTTATGAGCAAAACATGTACAGCACATGTTCAAGACATAGGGCCCGATTACGAGTCCGGTGGTCCGAAGACTGCCAGACTCGCGGTGAAGGTCTGACTGCTCGGCTGTGGTGGTCCAAACGCCATATTACAAGATTGCCGGTCAGTGCCGCCAAAAGACTGCTGTCTGCCCAGGATCTCTGATCATGACGGAATGACAGCGGTTGTGGTTGTAATCAGCCACAGCAGCTTTGAAGTCAGCACCACTGTGCTGATTACAACCATGTTCTCCTCCAGCCTTTTCATGGTGGTTTAGCCGCCATGAAAATGCTGGTTGAGAACAAGTGCAGGACGCCCCCCTCCCCAGCACCATCAGAATGTGCACTGTACACATTCCAAGCGTGTTAGGGGGCCCTCTGTGCGATGGCATTGGACTCTGCTCCCTGTGGATCAGAGTCCAATGCAGCTGCTTGTTTTCTACTGGGCTGACCAGTAGAAAACTCATGTTGAGACCAATAGGGAGACTGTCAGCTCTGATGCGGTCTCCTCACCATAGGTCTGGCGGTCAGGTTTTCAGTCTGCCAAACTCGTAATCAGACCCATAATTCGCAAAATAAACAGTAAAAAAAATTATATTAAAATACAACACGTTTCCTGTAAACTATAGAAACCCTTCACCAGAAAATACTTAAAACTTAGATGTGTATATAGCAGGCATAAAAAATGCAACATTAAAAGGATGACTTAAAACACAAACATGAGCACAAATAAATAAAATAAAATAAAGCTTTGTTGGGTATTATGCTGTATTAATCCCAAGCAAGTCATTCCTACACAGCAAAAGGTGTAGTCCAAAGGCAAAAATGCTAAAATTATCTTCCATAAAACCCCCACAAATTATCCAAAATTTCAGTTCTACCTCCATTCCATTAATTCTTTAAAAAAACATAAATATTTCTTAAAACAAAACATCTAAGAAACTGTAATGTCCATGACACGTCCCAAAAAAATTGGAAAACACAAAGGAAAAAATTAACACATTTTTCTCAATATAAATATACGGCCTGATTTAGAGTTTGATGGATGGGGTTACTCCCTCATAAACATAATGGATATCCCATTCACTGTATTACAATCCCATTATATCCTATGGGAATAATAATATGGCGGACGGGATAGCCAACAAGTTTGTGACAGAGTAATCTGTCCACCAAACTCTAAATCAGGCCCATAGTATTTAACACAACTCCAAGTGGGAATATCTTCTGTACCTGTTGTATTAACATAATCCGTAATCCCACCCACACCCCACAAAAAATAATAATTCTATCACACCTAGTACCATTACAACTCCAAAATAGACCAGTACTCAAACACACAAACAAACCCACTACTAATAAACGCTAGCTGAAACATCTACGAACAGCACATTGCTCTTAAAAAACTAACAATAACCTAGTCAAATTATTTTATTCAAATACATAGGAAATTACATGTTTGATAAGATGAAATGGGAACCCTCAACCACAAAACTTGACAATGATAATGGTGAAAATACTATACAATAGACTTATTTTAAAAGAAAAAAGTAGCAGTTTAAAATGTTTCTTTTTTTTAAAAAGAGTACAAATACATGACAGTGGAAATAGTATTACAATCGGTACTGCTGTTTATAAGTGTGAACAAAAAGATAGTAATTTTGTAAAATGTGGAGAAATAATTGAACGTGAGGGAAATACTGGCAGTACAATATAAATGTGAAAACATATTTGAAGAAAAATATGTACAATTTCAAGACATACAAATTTTTTTTTAACGTATTTCGTAGGAAGAAAGACATATCTAAATATTGTGCTACATATTCTATTGTTACTTTTGATGTGAAAATAAATTTAATTAAGTCATTATTTGTGCAGCTCTGTTTTTATTATTTTTAAAAAAAAAATCATTTTTGTGTTGTTTAGTATATACTTATTAAATACTTCAATAATGTTATTTAATATTGTTTAAGTAGCCGCTATACAATTTATGAATTTTTTAGGTCAATAAATAGTCTTTTTATGTTATGTGCCCTTATTACTTTAAGGCATTTTCAATACACTACAATTTAAAATAAAGAACCTATGTGTTATTTGATTATTATTTTTTACTTGTGAATTATTAAACCCACATACAGTTCATTTAAAATGTTTAGCATTGGAGGAAGTACATAAATTGGCAGGGTATGATTTACCAAATCTGACTCCAGTCTCACAAACATTAGGGAAAGTGCATAGATTGTGAGGTTAAGATTTGCTATAATAACTTCTGTCCCACAAACTTCAGGGAAAAAATATGGAGATGGAGTTGCAAACACTATTCTAATTCTAATCCCACAAACATTGTGGACAGTGCAAATGTTTGGAGTGTTAAAATTATTATCCTAAAATCAGTCCCTCAAGCATTAGAGAAAGTGCATAATTGTATTCTGGTCTGGTCTAAATGTACTGTTATAGCGCAAATCTCACAAGCACTGGAGAAGTGCAGAATTTGTGAAGTAAAATGTACTATTCTGACTCTTGTTTCACAAAAAGTGTGAAAAGTGCTGAAATTGGGGAAGAAGGGGTAAGATGTACTGTTAAACCTCCAATTCCACAAAAGATAGGTAGCATGCATACATTGGGAAATTGTGGTACAGAGTAATGTATTTATCTTACTCTGGTGGCACAAACCTTTGGGAATGTTTATAAATGTGATAGGGCCATAATGTTATTGTAATTCCTATCCCACAATCAGTGAGAACAGTTCATAACCTAGTCCCGTAAAAATTACAGGAACCCGCATATGTAGAGCGGGCAAAAACACTAGTCTATTAAATGCACCAACAATCTACAGAAACGCTTATAAATTGGAGGTGGGAGGCAAATATATTATTATAACATCAAACCAAGAAAGGTGGTAATTGCATGAATTTGGAGGGGCATAATATTTACTATTCTAATTTCAGTGCCACAAACCAAACAACGGGTAACATAATAGATAGGGAGCTGATACTATTATAGGTCCAGTCCCGCAACCCTAGTGGAGGATGCATAAATGGGTAGGGAAATATACGATTCTAATTCCAATTCCAATTCTACGAACCCTGAAGAAAATTCATAACTTGAAAGGGAGTAACATTTTATTTCATTTTTATTTTAATATTTTTTATTATATAACTACTAATGTGGGGATTCATAATACTTTACATCAAGCAACTAGTTATACAGAGTCATCAATAGAATATAATTTAGAAAGGAGATGTAAACATGAGGTTACTGTAAGATAAAACCCAACAATTACATCTATGAACATAAGAATGTCAACATGGGCAAGAAATGTTAGAAAGTACAAGGGCAACATGTCTTACCAAAGCTGGCAGATGGTACCTGAACAATGTTTTGCAGAAGCAAGAAGTCAGGATTAAAAAGCATATGTAGACTTTGCACAGTGTAGTCGAGGAGCTGTCTATTAGGAGTTTCTCAGGCCCTTAAGAAATACAGAAAGGTAATTGGTCAACAGTATGGCTTTAGGAAAGAGTAACATATTTTAAGTGTATTTGCTGAGAATGAATGTTTCAGAATGGATTTATTTTAGAGCATCTGAGACAAAAAGAGAGCTTGTTTTTGTGGATCTTTCTTCCCTCATTGAGATTTATATTATACGAAACGTAGCTTGGGTTATTATGGAGTAGTACCTTATATAGAATACAGGCTTTGCAGATATTCCTCAGTCCTAAAGGAAAGGAAATTATTCAGAACAAAGTACTTTGAGTGTGGTCAAATTCTTTCTTACTGGAGATATCTCAAGCTGCAGAGTGAAGTACTAGTTGATGTGAGTTGGAATTTAGGTAAGCCAGTAAGCAAGGTGCTACTCTATTTGCATGTGGTGTCTGATGTTGTTTTAAAGGCACACTTTGTAGAATGTGGTCATCATAGAAGGTGGCCATCTGCTTGCCACCTCGGAAGCATTGATAAATATAAGGGGGCTGCAAGCAACTCAAATTTTTGCTTTGACCAAGAAGAATCAGATGGACTGCCCTATTGAACCCCTGCTCTGCACCAAGAAGAACTGTGCTGACAGGGACTGCACCTACCGCACACTCTGGGCTTCACAAAGAAAGGACTTTGCCTTGCTTCAAAGAATTCAGGAGAAGACTGTCTGTAAGCAACAGGTACAAGGGAACTACCAAGACTCTCCTGCATCCAGTCCTACAAGAAGAGCTCAGCTGACCAGCATCTAGAGGATTTGACCAGGTGCATTGTAGAAATCAGGCCCAAAGTCCGAATGTCAGGGACATTATGAGGATTTAGGGGGAACCAGGGCCAAACATATTTTGGGGTTCCCCTATTTAGAACAAATTTTAATTTATTATCTGATTTCTGCTTTTTTGTGGCCTCTTGGGCCAGGTTACTGGCAGTGCACAGACAGGAGCATTGGGCCCAAACTACATTATGGGCCTACCTTTAGATGATTTAGACTTTTTAAGTGGTACAAATTATACACCTTCCAGATGCAATTCCCCATATGAATTCCTGGCTAAGGATGAAGGACTACAATTCAGTGTATTATAAGAACTACAACCAGAGTACGTCCAACATAGGAGACAGATTTGAACATCGATAACTTAAAAAGAAGGTATGGATCATTGTAAGCTAACTGTGGGGATTTTGTAAGAATTTGAATACTCTATGCATTTTTAGTTTGAGTTATTTTGCATTAGCAACATTAGCACAGATCTCACAGGGCTTGACTTTAGAATACTGAGTTGTGTTCCTTTTACATAGATCAGTAATGCTTTCAATATGAAAACATTGTTGTGTATATCTTAGCATAGGTTCAGGCACCACAAAGTAAAGCTGGCTCAGTTAAAGTTATAAATGCTTTCCAGGCTCCAGTATGAAGCCCACAAGTTGTAGAGATCTTCTAAAGGTTTTGAGCTATCCCTCTTGTTACACAGTTTGTATAAGTTCCGAATTCAGGCACGTCTAATAGACATATTACACAGATCTCACAGACACCAGTTTTAGACGGCAATTATATCACTTAGACTTAGACATCCAACAGCAATGCCATCCCTCTGATCATACACATCTTACAGACTCAGGCCCATATTTATACTTTTTTAGCGCTGCATTTGCATAATTTTTTGGCGCAAAATACCATTATAGCTAGTAGGTTTGCGCCGCGTTTGTGTAAAAAAATGACGCAAAAAGTGGCGCTAAAAAAGTATAAATATGGGCCACACTGCTCTAACAGCTTGACTGCTCTCATGTTACACCATTTTTATATGATCAAGCATCTCAAAGCAAACCTATCCCTCGGGTTACCCAATAAATTACAGACTCAGGGCTCTGACAGCAAAGCTAATCTTGATGTTAAAAATGTTTTTCTTGCTCAGACATCAGACACATAGGTGGTCATTACAACTCTGGTGGTCGGTGTTAAAGCGGCGGTAAAACTGGCAACAGGCCGGCGAAAAAAAAAAAATGAAATTACGACCGTGGCGGAAACTGCCAACATAGACAGCCACTTTAACACTCCGACCGCCAAGGCGGTACAAACAAACACCGCGGCGGTAACCACCGACAGACAGGCGGAAGACAATGTAACGCCCACATTATTACAAGCCACCAATCCGCCACCTTTTTTGGGGCGGATACACCGCGAACAAAAACACGGCGGAAACAGGACTTGAAAGGGAAAACGCTCACCTCTACACATCCCACGAGGATCCAGGATGACATGGAACCAGAACTTCAGATTCTTCCAGCCTTTATCTTCCTGCTCCTCTACCAGGAGCACGAACGCCAGCGGCGAAGACCACGGTGAGTACTGCACCTACAACACAGGGGAGGGGGGAGGGAAAAAAACAGTGACACACACACGCAACACACAACACTCCCACCCCCACCTTCACTCACGACAACACACACACTAATACATCATTATACATCACAGTTACACCCTCCAACCCCCCCTGAAAGAATGCAAGGACAAAAGGAAATGAGTTGAATGATTGTAATATATACGAAGACAGTAATCAAAAATATATACATATATTAAGATATTCACACTATAAACAAATATATACACCAAGAATCCAAGTCCAAGGTATTCCACTATCATAGTCCGTGGACCACTGAGCCCAAAAGGCATGGACGAGGCCCACACTCAATACCCGAACAAGACGGAGAGAACACTCCTGGGGCATCAGATAGAAATAAAACAGGCACCTCAGGGGGAAGGGAAGGGGGGTACCTCAGCCGAATGAGTGCACAACGCCAGATCCACGAGGGGCTCCATTCCCACTGTTCAATCCTGGGGAGTGCAAAGCCACAGTCTCTCAAGTCCCTACAGTGGGTGGTTTGCCCACTGCTATATCCTGGGGAGTGCAAAGCCACAGTCTCTCAAGTCTCTACAGTGGGTGGTTTGCCCACTGTTCAATCCTGGGGAGTGCAAAGCCACAGTCTCTCAAGTCTCCCAAGTGGGTGGTTTGCCCACTGTTCAATCCTGGGGAGTGCAAAGCCACAGTCTCTCAAGTCTCTACAGTGGGCGGTTTGCCCACTGTTCTATCCTGGGGAGTGCAAAGCCACAGTCTCTCAAGTGGATAACAATCTCCACTGGTTTCTGGAGGGGGCTTTGTGCCCAGAGTGCTTCATCCTGCCAAGGACTGTGTGAGTGGATGTGATACTCCACTGGTTCTGGAGGGAGCTTTGTGCCCAGAGTGCTTCATCCTGCCAAGGACAGAGGTAGTGGATGTATCTCTCCACTGGTTCTGAAGGGGGCTTTGTGGCCAGAGTGCTTCATTCTGCCAAGGACAGAGGTAGTGGATGCCTTTCTTCACTGGTTCTGGAGGGGGCTTTGGGCCAGATGTAGGTAGCTAAAAAATTGCGAGTCGGAAATTGTGAGTTGTTGTGACTCGCAATTTCCGACTCGCAAAATGGTATCCAACAAGAAAAAGTGACTTAGTTTTGCGTCTCGCAAATGAAGTCGCACCGCAGATTGCGAGTCTGCTGTTAGCTAGGTCGCTTTTTGCGACCTCGCTAAAAACGGACACGAAAATTGCGAGTGGGTGTCGCAAATTGCGACTGTGCCGCAAATTGCATGCAGGTGCAGCTGAACAGTTTGGAAAACACTTCCTGGCTCTTGCTGATGACATTACAGCCAGGAAGTCAACAAATACACCTGGGAGGAGGGAGGACCACACCCTTTTCTAACTGCTGAACAGCCACCTGGGGGAACAACAGCAAGAATGGAAGACTCTGGCAGGAAGAGAAAACTGAAGTTTTCAGAAAAGGAACTTGAGGTGCTGACAGACGAATGCTGCCAGCACCATGACCAGCTATTCGGAAGGGCTGCCCTGAGTGTGCCAGAGACGGAAAAAAGGAGGATATGGAATGACATCCAGGAGAGGGTCAACACCATAGGGGTGAGCCACAGGAGTATAGAGGAGATAAAAAAGAGATGGTATGACCTGCGCTCCAGGACCAAGGAGAGGGTGGCAGAGCGCCTCCGGGAGATGAGGGGGCACAGGAGGAGGCCCATCCACCGTCCCACCACCCACACCCATGGAGGAACTTGTGGAACAGACCCTTGAGCCTGAGGCAGTGGCTGGAAAGGGAGTGCTGGACACATCATCGCCAGGGACATCAACAAGTGAGTACCATGAAACATGCATGTACACCCATATCTGCCATACCCCCACCCACCCAGTACACAGCAGCATGTACAACCAAACTAGCTCCATTCCAGACTTGCAACCACCAGAATGGTGCATTATGGGCAATGTAGTTCAGTAGTCAGCTGATAGGCAACAGTTTATTAGGAGGTATACAACAGATGTTAGATACTGACAGTGTGTTCCCTATGTCCCACAGGTCTCACACAAGACACCCCCACGAGCCAGTCCGTCCAGGGTGCAGAGAGCAGCCAACAGGCAGCACAGGAGTCCGAAGCAGCCACTACAGGGCCCAGCACCACCCAACCACAGTCCCCTCCAGCTGCACCAATGGACATTGTGGAAATCGACACAGCACCTGGTCCCAGCCACAGTGTCATACAGCAGGCCCCTGAAGCTCCACCGCGTCGCAGACGCAGAGTCCATGTCCCAGCAGTGTCCCAGGAGGATGTAGGTGACTCCTCTATGTCCGCCGCGGAGGCAGCCCTAATAACTGGTCAGCGCCTGCAAACAAGGCAGATGAGAGTAATATCAGGGGCAATGCAACGAATGGAGCGTAATTTCACCACAGGGCTGGCACAGGTGAACACACAGTTCACACGTCTGAACAAGAATGTCAGTGACCTTGCACTCTCCATCCGTCAACTCGTAACAGAACTAGTGTGAGAGAGTGCAAGGCGCTGTGAGCGGCAACTCGTACACCGTTTGGACCACATGGCTGCATCCATCGTCCGCCTGGCAGTCAACATCACAGGGCTGTCACGCCGTACAGTTAGTTTGCAGGTGGACTTGGGCCACTTTGCAGGGGATGTGGCTCGGGGACTGGGTCGGATTAGCCACGCTGTGGACATGATGGAGGCTAGACAGGTGGCTAGGGGCACGGCAGAGACACCTCAGGATAGTGAGGAGGAGTCCACTGTCAGCAGCGCATCTGCCACGGACACACAAGTCTTGAGGAGTGGCAGTGCACGTCAGGGGTCTGCTGACACACCGAGCACTAGCCATGCTGGGCGTCCCAGGTGGAGGTGCTGAGCCTATGCACTGCAGGACACTTGAGGCACATGAGGTGAATGTGTCCTCATTGCAGGTGGACATTTACAGCCCCTTCAGAAAAGTTCAGTTCATCATTACTTAGGTTCACTTAATAAAAGTTCTTGTTTGTTCCACTTCACAACTGGGCTCTTTGTGTGTGACATTATTGTGTGTGGTGACAGTCGGCACGTACCTTCCAAAGTATTGGTTTGCAATGTGGTCCCGTCTCTGTCTGCCTTGATTTGCAATGCTTCTATCCCCAGGATGGCGATATGGTCGCTCTTGCTCGTCATCCTCCGAATCTGGGTCTTCAGGGATGAGATGTAGCCCACGTCTGGTGGCAATGTTGTGCAGTATAGCGCATGCGCCAACTATCTTGAATGCTGTTATTGGGGCATACTGGAGCGCACCTCCACTTCTGTGGAGGCATCGGAATCTTGCCTTTAACAGTCCAAAGGTCCTCTCTGTGACATTTTGGGTCCTCCTATGTGCACTGTTATATCGCCTCTCATTCTCATTGCTGGGTGTTAGGTACGGGATAAGTATCCATGGTCATAGCGCATATGCACTGTCACCTGTTTGGCATTAATGGACAATGTTAGCAGGACATGGATGGTTTCTACAGTGACCTGTATGTATGGCTTCAGGGTGTATTCAGCAATACCTAAGAGATATCCGTCTCCAAACTCCCCACGTTCTAGGCATTGGTGTACCCCACTGAGCCTGAAAATGTAAGAGTCATGTGTACTCCCTGGAAATTTGGCTACCATGTCAGTGATAACATAATGGCCGTCACATACCACCTGGATGTTCAGTGAGTGGGTACACTTCCGGTTGCAGAACAGATATTCCAGATTTGCAGGCGGGCATATTTGTATATGTGTCCAGTCTACACACCCTATTACATGAGGGAAGTTGGCAATCCTGTAGAATTCCAACTTGGTGCTGTTGATTTCTGCCTCATTCCTGGATAGGTATATGTATCTGGACTTGTGTGAGTATGGCATCTAGGAAACATCTGAAGAACCGTGAGAGTGCACTTTGGGATACCCCACCTGCCACAGCAATGACCCCCTGATAGCTACCCGGGGCCAAGAGGTGCAGTGAGCATAGCACTTGCACATGTGTGGGGATGGCGCTGCCACGCACAGTCTGGCATTGCAGCTGCTGATTGAGTAGATCTATTAATTCTAATATTGCTGCACTGCTGAGTCTGTATTTATCATATATCTCCTCCTCTGTTGGGAAAGTGTCTGCCTGGTTCTGTATATCCTCTCCTGTCTCTGGCTCATCCTCCTCCTCTGCTGTGTGGCGTGGACTCTCCTCCTCCTTGTTATCACATATATATCCGCCATCTTGAGTAACCCAGATGCCTTCTGGATCTCCTTTTATACTTTGGTTCTGGTTACCACCTGCTCTGAGTTAGTGGTAAATTGGGTGTGCAAAATGGGCTTTTTGCGACTCGTCGCAATTTGCGAGTGTCTTTTTTATATGGTTTGCGACTCGCAAATTGCGACTTCCTATTTGCGGGTCGCACAATGGGGTCGCAAATTTTGCGAGTTGGTAATGGCTTGCGTCGCAATTTGCGATTCGGAAATGAGGTTTTTGCATCCCATTTCCGATTTTGCTGGGTCGCAAATTGCGATTTGGGCCATTTGCGACTCGCAAAACTTTGCTACATCTTGCCCTTTGTGAGCAGAGTGCTTCATCCTGCCAAGGACTGGGGTAGTGGATGCTGTTCTCCACTGGTTCTGGAGGGGGCTTTGTACACAGAGTGCTTCATCCTGCCAAGGACTGTGTAAGTGGATGTGATACTCCACTGGCTCTGGAGGGGGCTTTGTGGCCAGAGTGCTTCATCCTGCCAAGGACAGAGGTAGTGGATGCCTTTCTCCACTGGTTCTGGAGGGGGCTTTGTGCCCAGAGTGCTTCATCCTGCCAAGGACAGAGGTAGTGGATGCTGTTCTCCTCTGGTTCTGGAGGGGGCTTTGTACACAGAGTGCTTGGCAACCCTTGACCCTGCTCCTGCAGGCAGGTCGCTCCCCGCTCCGCCGCCCGCCCCACCTCCCTACTGTCTCTTTCTTTGTTTTTTTCTCCAAACCCCGCCACTGCCTCCCCTGCAGCCCCTCCCACCTCCACCCTCCTCCTCACCATCTCTTTCTCTCTTTGACTCTCCAAATCCTGCCGCTGCCTCACCTGCGGCCCCTTCTGCCTCCCCCCTCCTCCTCACCGTCTCTCTCTCTGTTTGATTCTCCAAACCCCGCCGCTGCCTCCCCTGCGGCCCCTCCCACCTCCCCCCTCCTCCTCACCATCTCTTTCTCTGTTTGATTCTCCAAACCCCGCTGCTGCCTCCCCGTGGCCCCTCCCGCCTCCCCCCTCCTCCTCAACGTCTCTTTCTCTATTTGATTTTCAGCCTTCCCATTCGACCAGCCTCCCCCCTCCCATCTGCCACTCCCACCCTCCCCTCCTTTTTATGGCAGCTGCGGTGCTGTAACGGGGAGCAACCCTTGACCCTGCTCCTTCAGGCAGCTCACTCCCCGCTCCGCCGCTCGCTCCACCTCCCTACGTCTCCTTCTTTGTTTTTTTCTCCAAACCCCGCCGCTGCCTCCACTGCGCCCGCTCCCGCCTCCCCCCTCCTCCTCACCGCCTCTTTCTCTGTTTGACTCTCCAAACCCTGCCGCTGCCTCCCCTGTGGCCCCTCCCACCTCCCCCCTCATCCGCACCGTCTTTTTCTCTGTTTGATTCTCCAAACCCTGCCGCTGCCTCCCCTGTGGCCCCTCCCACTTCCCCCCTCCTCCTCACCGTCTCTTTCTCTGTTTGATTCTCCAAACCCCGCCGCTGCCTCCCCTGTGGCCCCTCTCATGTCCCCCCTCCTCCTCACCGTCTCTTTCTCTGTTTGATTCTCCAAACCCGCCACTGCCTCCCCTGGGGCCCCTCCTACCTCCCCCCTCCTCCTCACCGTCTCTTTCTCTGTTTGATTCTCAGCCTTCCCATTTGACCAGCCTTCCCCCTCCCATCTGCCACTTCCACCCTCCCCTCCTTTTTATGGTAGCCAAAGGCGCCCCAAAGGCAAGCCCGTCTGCGCCCGTCCGCGCCGAGACTGCGCCCAGTGCCAGTCCCCGTGGCCCTCTCAGACAAACCTACTCCCCCCTCACCCTCCACTCACTCAACCCAGGCCCCCACCCCACGTGCACCCCTTCTAGCCCCACACACACTTACGGCCCCTTTACCTGCCACACCTGTCATTTCTCCTGCTCCACATCCCTCACACCACACACCAACCACAGCGACCCCCCTTTCAACAAACACAACACCCCCAACGCAATACTCACCTGCTCTGCCCCCACCAACCAACCACGCCACACACCAGCCCACAACCAGAACACACCCCGCGACAACACCCTCACTCACCACACCAATACCGCCCACCACAACCACCTCAACTGCCTGCTCCTCAACACCCGCTCCCTTCACAAACATGCCATAGAACTCTGGGACCTCATCACATCTCACTCACCTGACATCGCCTTCCTCACGGAAACCTGGACCAACCCCTCCTCCGAACCCGACATAGCCATCGCCACCCCCAAGGGATACAAACTCCAACGCAAAGACCGCCCCAACAGGCCAGGGGATGGCATCACCATCCTACACAGGGACACTATCAAAGTCACCACCAGCTCCCAAGACACTATCAACAACACAGAACACATGCACTTCCTGATCCACATTAACAACAACTCCACCCTCAGAGGTACTTTAATCTACAGACCACCAGGACCACGCCCCGCCTTCTGCGACACCATCACCGACACCATCAGCTCACACGCACTCACCTCCACAGACTACATCCTCCCCGGTGATTTCAACTTTCACTTGGAAAACCTACAAGGCCACAAGTCTACCTCCCTCATAGACAACCTCACTAACCTCGGACTCAAACATCTAGTCACCGCACCCACTCAGCAGGACACACGCTCGACGCAATTTTCACATCAAGCCAACACATAGACTATACCCACATCACCAAACTCCTCTGGACTGACCACCATTGCGTCCACTTCTCCTTCACCAAACCCCCAACACACCACCATCAACACACCACACCCTACTGCATGTGCTACAAGATCCCCATAGAACGACTAAACTCCCAACTGGCTCACAACCCCCCCCCACGTTAACGACCCCAACACAGGAGCACACAACCTCTCCAAATGGATCACCACTTGCGCAGACGCACTAGCCCCCCTCAGAAAACACATCGCCACCCGCAACATCAAGAATGCCCCATGGTTCACCCCCGAACTCCAAGACTCAAAGCGCAGATGCCGCCAAGCGGAGAAAATATGGCGACTAGAACCCTCCACCCTCAAAACCACCATTCGCACCCATCACCAACTCATACGCACCGCCAAAAGAGATCACTACAAGACACCCCTTGACAACAACTCCCAAAACAGCAAAGAACTCTTCACCATCATTAACGAACTTGCCAAACCCAAAGCCAGCAGCATAGACCCCTTACACACACAGCCCCTATGTGACGCCTGCTCCAACCACTTCCACCACAAAATAGTGGACATCCACAACAGCTTCATACCACACACGCCCACCGCACACACCCCTCACTCACCCAACCCCCACTCATGATCCCTCCACCACACTCACCACCTGGACCCCCACCACACACGAAGAAACCAAAAAAAACATGAACTCCATACACTCCGGATCCCCCTCCGACCCCTGTCCACATCGCATATACAACAAAGCCAGCCCAACTATCGCCCCCATACTCCGCGACATAATCAATTCCTCTTTCAACTCCACCACCTACCCAGACCCCTGGAAGCACGCGGAAATTACAGCTCTCCTAAAAAAAACTAAAGCTGACCTGGAGATCCTCTCCAACTATCGCCCCATCTCCCTCCTCTCTTTCCCCGCCAAGGTTGCCGAGAAACTAGTCAACGCCCACCTATCCCACTTCCTCGAAGCAAACAACACTCTTGACCCCTCACAATCCGGGTTCTAAAAGAACCACAGCACGGAAACCGCCCTCATCGCATGCACTGACGACATCAGGACCAAAGTCGACAAAGGCGAGACTGTCACACTCATCCTCCTAGACCTCTCTGCAGCCTTTGACACTGTCTGCCACCACAAACTCCACACACGCCTCCACAAAATAGGAATTCGCCACAAAGCCTTAGACTGGCTCACCTCCTTCCTCACCGACCGGACCCAGAGAGTCCGCCTCCCACCTTTCCACTCCACCACTTCCAAGATCATCTGCGGAGTACCCCAAGGGTCCTCCCTCAGCCCCACACTCTTCAACATCTACATGATCCCCCTAGCCAACATCTCCGAACACACGGAATCACTATCCTCTCCTACGCAGATGACACCCAACTCATCCTCTCCCTCACCCACAACCCCTCCACCGCCAAAACCAACCTACACACTGCTCTACTCGACACCAACAACTGGATGACTACTAATCACCTCAAGCTTAACTCCAACAAAACCAAGATCACCATCTTCGGCCCCAACAAAACCACATGGGACGACTCCTTGTGACCCACCGCCCTAGGCCCCGCACCCACCCCTGCAAACCACGCACGCAACCTCAGCATCATCATAGACCCCTCTCTCTCCATGACACAGCAAATTAATGCCCTAACCTCCTCCTGCTTCCACACACTCCGCACTCTAAAAAAATCCTTCAAATGGATTCCCCCAGAGACCAGAAAGATAGTCACCCATGCACTCATCAGCAGCAGACTAGACTACGGTAACGCCCTCTACGCCGGCACCACACTCAAACTCAAACGCAAACTGCAGAGAATCCAGAATACAACCGCATGCCTCGTCCTTGGCCTCCCCCGCCACAAACACATCTCACCACACCTCAAATCCCTTCATTGGCTCCCCATAGACAAGAGAATCGCATTCAAGATCCTCATCCACGCTCACAAATCCCTCCACAACATCGCCCCAACCTACGTCAATGAAAGAGTGAACTTCCACACTCCCACACGCAACCTCCGATCAGCCGACCTCACCATAGCCACAGTCCCCGCATCCAACGCACCACCACAGGAGGCAGGTCCTTCTCCTACCTCGCTCCCAAAACCTGGAACTCCCTCCCCACCTACCTTCGCAAAACCAAAGACCTCCTGCTCTTCAGAAAGAGCCTCAAGACATGGCCCACACCCCAGCGCCTTGAGACCCTCACGGGTGAGTAGCGCGCTCTATAAATTTTTTTGATTGATTGATTGAAGGACTGTGTGAGTGGATGTGATACTCCACTGGTTCTGGAGGGGGCTTTGTGCCCAGAGTGCTTCATCCTGCCCGTGGCCTCAGTAGCGTCAGAATCATTGCCGCTCACTGGCCTGCTGTGCTGCTGGTTGCGGTGTCCTGGGCAGCGGTGCTGCTGGCAGCGGTGTCCTGGGCAGCGGTTCTGCTGGCAGCGGTGTCCTGGGCAGCGGGGCTGGTGGCGGCAGTGTCGTGGGCAGCGGGGCTGGTAGCGACGGTGTCCTGGGCAGCGGTTCTGCTGGCGGCGGTGTCCTGGGCAGCGGGGCTGCTGGCAACGTTGTCCTGGGCAGCGGGGCTGGTGGCGGTCTTGTCCGCCATGCAGATCTTCCCAGACCTACCGGTTTTACTGTGCCCCTTCCCCACCTTGGATGGTGGCGCAGCTGTCTCCACAACCCCAACTGTACCCCTGGGAGCGGCCTTGGTGGCTGATTTCTTTCCCCTCTCCCGCCGGGCACTGGCCAACTTTTTATGCTTTACAGGTGGGGGACTGTCCATGCTCTGGCTCCTTGCCACACTGGCTGCCCTGCTGCCTGGCGCACTCCAGAAGCCAGTTACTACTGGCACCACTGGTCCCGCAGATGTTGTGGCTGAGGTGCTGGCTTGGGACCTGGAGAGTCGGGCCCTAGGAGACTCAAGGGGTGGGGGAGGTGAGGGAAATAGGTGTCCTGGGCAGCGGGGCTGGTAGCGGCGGTGTCCTGGGCAGCGGTGCTGCTGGCGGCAGTGTCCTGGGCTGCGGGGCTGGTGGCGGCGGTGTCCTGGGCAGCAGGGCTGGTGGCGGCAGTGTCCTGGGCAGCGGTGCTGCTCGCAGTGGTGTCCTCGGCAGCGGGGCTGGTGGAGGCAGTGTCCTGGGCAGCGGTGCTTCTGGCGGCGGTGTCCTGGGCAGCGGGGCTGGTGGCGGTCTTGTGTGCCATGCAGATCTTCCCAAACTTGCCGGTTTTACTGTGCCCGTTCCCCACCTTGGATGGTGGCGCAGCTGTCTCCACACCCCCAACTGTACCCCTGGGAGCGGCCTTGGTGGCTGATTTCTTTCCCCTCTCCCGCCGGCACAAGCCAACTTTTTATGCTTTACAGGTGGGGGACTGTCTGTGCTTTGGCTCCTTGCCACACTGGCTGCCCTGCTGCCTGGCACACTCCAGAAGCCGGTTACTACTGGCACCACTGGTCCCACAGATGTTGTGGCTGAGGTGCTGGGTTGGGACCTGGAGAGTCGGGCACTAGGAGACTGAAGGGGTGGGGGAGGTGAGGGAAAGCGGTCAAGGATGGACAGGAAAAGTTTCTTAGGAACACTGGGACGGGTAGATGGAGGGGGTTTGGGAGTGGAGGAAGAGGTAGTGGTTGTAGGAGGTGTACGTTTGGTGACTTTGGTGAAGGTGCATGGGATGGAGGCTGTCGTGAGGTGGATGGCTGTTGGGTGGGTGTGTGGCTGCATTTGTGTACCTTGGGAGGTGGCCTCACAGACACACTGAGAGAGGACACAAGGAACGTGTGAATGGTAGTTGGGGTGGTGACTGCACGTGAGCGGGGTGTGGTGGTGGGTGTGCTGGTGATGGACGTAGTGGCTGAGGATGTAGTGCATGCAGGTGTGAGTGGAGACGAGACAGGGAGGGAGGAGGGAGTTGAGGAGGAGGGGGACACAGTGGAGGCAGTGGATGTTGGTGTGTCTGCATGTGTGTGATGCTTGCATGAGTGCCTGTGGGATGTGTGGTGCTTATGTTTGCCAGAGCTTCCCTTGTGTGTTGAGGTGTGTGCATGCTGGTCTGATGGTGTGCTTGGGATAGGCTGAGGGACAGTGGTCTGGGTCTGGGTGGAGGAAGTTGGAGGGGGGAGGCTAGAGACAGGGACAATGGCTGCCATCAGTGCTGAGGCCAGAGTCTGAAAAGCTCGCTGATGGGCTGCCTGACCAGAGTGAATGCCCTCCAGGTATGCATTGGTTTGTTGCAACTGCCTCTCTACACCTTGGATGGCATTCAAAATGGTAGACTACCCAACAGTGAGGGACCTGAGGAGGTCAATGGCCTCCTCACTGAGTGCAGCAGGGGTGACAGGGGCAGGGGCTGAGGTGCCTGGGGCGAAGGAGATGCCCACCCTCCTGGGTAAGCGGGCACAGGACACACACTGAGGGGCTGCTCAGAGGGCGGTGCTGGTAGGGGAGGTGGTGGCTGTACCTGAAGATGCGGGGGCACAGATGGGCCCGCCACCGCAAGGGAGCTCCAATCAGAGGAGGAGTCCGTATCGCTGGTGTCAGCTCCTGGCTCCGCCGTGGAGCTCCCCTCGTCCTCCGTCCCACTGGTAAGTTCAGACTCCATAGTGTCGCCCTCCAGGGCCATGTGGGATGCAGCTCCCTCCTGCTCCGGTGCCACTGCTCCTCCGTCTGATGATGCTAATGCACACAAGAACAGTGAGACCACAAAAAGTGGGGGGAGACAGAAGAAAGACATGTTGAGTGCATGCAATACCGCTACCATTGGCGGACACTACAGACACAGAAGCCCCCTGCACCACGCCGCGCACTTGGAGTTCCCTATTCAATCCCAGGGTTACAAGGCTATGCCCGATTGCTGCACACATGGATGTCACAGGAGCTTGACTAGGTGTAGTTGGCACTGTACACAGGTGGGGTGGGATGCCACAGGGCCTGCCTTAAGAAGGGTCCTTGCCTACTAAACTCGCCCTGGACTAGGGAAACCCACAGCCCACCTCCCCCAACCAGACACCTAAAATGCGCACTGAATCAGCAGAATGAGAGTGTACTCACCCCCTTGTGGCTGCTGTGATGCCCTCAAGTGCCCACCCAACTTCGGGTACACCACCGCCAGGATCCTGAACATCAGGGGGGTCATGGTGTGATGGGCACCCCTCCCATGTTGGGAGGCCATCCCCAGCTGGGCCTCCACCATCCTCTTGCTCCAGCGGCGAATGTCCTCCTATCTTTTCTGGCAGTGGGTGCTCCGTCTGTGGTAGACCCCCAGGGTCCGGATGTCCTTGGCGATGGCACGCCAAATATATTTTTTCTGGTGGGCGCTGACCTACATGAATTGTACAGGGGGAAGAGAAACTTATTACCAACTGCACCATCACAGTAATTGGCCCGCATCCCTACCCTTGCCATGACGCACATGCACTCATTGTCGTTTCATGCACGCCTCATTCTCCCCCCCATCTTTCATCCACACCACTCCAAACAGGCATTGCCCATACAGCATGCCCACAGTGTACTTACTTGTTTGTCTGGAGGACCATAGAGTAGGGTGTGCTAGGGGAGGACCCCATCCACTAGTTTCTCCAACTCCTCCGTGCTGAAGGCAGGGGCCCTTTCCCCTGACACACGAGCCATTGTCTCTTCCAGACTGAGGTCACAGCAGCACTAGCAGTGTAGGTCCTCTCCTGTCGAAGATCAGGTATCAAGTGATTGAACAGAGAGAAAATGGTGGTCACATCCGCGGCGGTGCATACCGTCACCCATAGGGTCCAATGTTAACCAATGCAGGATTGCGCCGCGATCTTCGAACGCCTACCGCGACGGTATACAACGCTAGCGCAGTTACCTCATATCCCGTTGTCCCACTTTACAGGTCAGGCAGCCGCCATTTCATGGGCCCACATGCCATTATTTTGGACTGGGTCACACATATCTAGGCCTTGCCCAAACACTCATACAGACATATGTCGATTTGCTAATAATTCAGAGAAAGCTGTGTTTACGTACCTCAGAGTCGGTTGACACTCTGCTCACTGTTCTCCTCCATAGGCACCGTCCACTGGGGCATGTGAGGAGATGGCGGCATCCTCCATTGTACAGACCGCTGGTGGACCTGTCGACAAGGGAGGAGTGACATGTGATCATCACCTACAGACTTGATCGTGCCACAATCCAGGAACTGTGTGCCCAGTTGGAGCCAGACCTGATGTCAGCTATCCGCCATCCCACAGGAATCCCCCCTCAAGTGCAGGTGTTGTCAGTACTCCATTTCCTAGCAAGTGGGTCATTTCAAACTACAGTGGCCATTGCATCAGAGAAGTCCCAGCCTATGTTTTTCAACGTGTTGTCCAGAGTGTTGTCTGCCCTGCTGAAACACATGTGGAGCTACATCGTTTTCCCTCAGGTGGAGGATTTGCCTACAGTGAAAGGTGATTTATATGCCCTGGGACATATCCCCAACATCATAGGTGCCATTGATGGGACACATGTGGCCTTGGTCCCCCCCGCAGGAGTGAACAGGTGTACAGAAACCGAAAAAGTTACCATTCGATGAATGTGCAGATGGTGTGTTTGGCAGACCAGTAAATCTCCCATGTGAATTCCAAATTCCCTTGCTCAGTGCATGATGCTTACATTTTGAGAAATAGCAGCATCCCTTATGTGATGGGGCAACTCCAGAGGCACCTTGTGTGGCTATTAGGTGAGGACATGGACCCAATACAGTGTGAATAGTTGTCTGATCTGGGGATGTCCCTATGAGTTAGTGTGTGTTTAACAGTTGTCCCTCGCCATTTGCAGGTGACTCTGGTTACCCCAACCTGTCATGACTACTGACCCCAGTGAGGAATCCCAGGACAAGGGCAGAGGAACGCTACAATGAGGCCCATGGGTGAACTAGGAGGGTTATAGAAAGGACCTTTGGCCTCCTGATGGCCTCCATATGACTGGTGATTCCCTATTCTACTCACCAAAGAAGGTGTGCCAGATCATCGTGGCCTGCTGTATGCTTCACAACTTGGCTTTGCAACGACAGGTGCCTTTTCTGCAGGAGGATGGTCCAGATGGAGGTGTTGTGGCAGCTGTGGAGCCTGTGGACAGTGAAGAAGAGGAAGCAGAAGAAGAGGACATAGACAACAGGAACACGGTGATCCTGCAATACTTCCAGTAAGACACAGGTGAGAAGACAACACAGTTGGCTACATCTGATTTAATTCTACTACCTCTCATCTGTCTGTCATTTTCACCCTGTGTATGGTCACTGAGTTGTCACTTTCCCTTACGATTTCACAGATGTGGGTCCCACTGTGTGACATCTGCTTTGTTTCCGCATGGACTAGAGTTGTGTGACATAGGTATGTTGACATTACATTTGCTATAGCATTTTGCCAGTGTTATTGCAAATACACATTTTCGAAAGCACAGACTGACTCCAGATTGTTTTTTGATTTAAGGGTGTTTATTTAAGTGCTCAATAGTGGAGGGGGTTTTAAAATGGTCAGGGGTGATGGTGGAGGAATGTCCATGGCAGAGTCCAGTCTATTAGCCTCACAGGTGCATTGTCCAAAGGGGCATAGGAAGTGGAGCTGGGGCAGTTTAACTATGGACAAGGTGACAAAGTGGGACAGAAGGATGACAATCAGGGTGGTCTCATTTCTTGGTGAGGGTCTTGGCATTGTTCTCTGTCTTTGTCCTGGATCTCTGGGACCGTTTGCGGGGTGGTTCTCCATCTGCAGGGGGTGGGGTGCTGATGTGGTGGTCCTGTGGCGGTGCCTCCTGTCCACTAGCGCCGGCGGAGGTGGTGGGCAGTTCATCGTCCAGGCTAGTGTAAGGGGCTCCTTGTTGTGCCAGTGTCCCTCCTGGTGTTCACATGTTCCTTCAGCACCCCTACAATGGTGCCCAGGGTGGAATTGATGGACTTGAGTTCCTCCCTGAAGCCCAAATACTGTTCCTCCTGCAGCCGCTGGGTCTCCTGAAACTTGGTCAGTACCGTTGCCGTTGTCTCCTGGGAATGGTGGTAGGCTCCCATGATGTTGGAGAGGGCCTTGTGGAGAGTGGGTTCCCTGGGCCTGTCCTCCCCCTTTCGCACAGCAGCCCTACCAGTTCCCCTGTGTTCCTGGACCTCTGTCCCCTGAACCATATGCCCACTACCACTGCCCCCAGGTCCCTGGTGTTGTTGGGTTATTGGGTTAGCCTGGGTTCCCTGTAGTGGTAAACACACTTCTGATTGACGTGTCCTAGGGACAGAGGTATGGGCCCACTGGGTGGGTGCTGTGCTGGTGTTTCCAGAAGGAGCAATCTCTGTAGTGGCCTGTGCCAGTATGAGGGGAACTGACTGTCCCGAGGTCCCAGATGGGCCGGGCTGGTCATCTAGATCCAGTTGGACAGAGCCGCTGTCATCACTGTGGGCCTCTTTTGTAGGTGGAGTGGACATATCTGGACCCTCCTTATTGCATCTGTGTGTGCCATGATGTGCAATGGGTGGGTGCCCGTGTACCCCAGTGCTTGCATTCCTGTGTAGGACCTTGTGTGATAATGGTTTAGGGGGTGTATGGGTATGTGTAGTGGCCATGCATTGTTGATGGGTGTCCATGCTTTGGTGTTACATGCAGGGCTTGGGTTTGGGATGTGTGGTTTGTGATATTGGGACATACGTGAGGAGTTGGAGTGATGGGGGTAAGGGTGAGGGTGGGGGTATGTGATAGCATGCAGGTGGGTGGGGGATGTAATAGTTAAGATTTGACTTACCAAAGTCCATTCCTCCAGCTACTCCTGCAAGGCCCTCAGGATGCAGTATAGCCAAGACCTGCTCCTCCCATGTTGTTAGTTGTGGGGGAGGAGGTGGGGGTCCGCCGCCAGTCCTCTGAACTGCGATGTGGTGTCTTGAGACCACGGAACGCACCTTCCCCCGTAGGTCGTTCCACCAACTTCCTGATGTCATCCCTAGTTTTTGGGTGCTGTCCCACAGCATTGACCCTGTCCACGATTCTTCGCCATAGCTCCATCTTCCTAGCTATCGTGGTTTGCTGCACCTGTGATCCGAACAGCTGTGGTCCTACCCGGATGATTTCCTCCACCATGACCCTGAGCTCCTCCTCAGAGAACCTGGGGTGTCTTTGCGGTGCCATTGGGTGGTGTGGGTGATGTGTGGGGTGGTGTGTGTTGTGATGTGTGGGGTGATATTTAGAGGTGTGTTGTGTGTGGTGTATGGATGTTGTGTGAGTGATTTTGTGGAGTGCCTGTGGATGCTAGTTTGTAGATGGTGGTGTATCTCTCTTGCCCTCAGTCGCAATTGTTGACGTAAGGGTTTGTGGGTGGGTGTTTTATATTGTATTGGGTGTGTGGGAGTGGTGTGTGTATGTGTATCAGGTGTGTGTATTTCGAAATGTCCAATGTGGTTGTGTTTTGTAAATGTGTGTGTATTTTGAGCGTGGCAGAGTGTACCGCCAATGGAATACCGCGGTTGAAAGACCGCCGCGTGGATTTGTGGGTCGTGATAGTGTGGGTGTATTCCTGTTTGCATGACTGAGCTTTGGTGTGGCGGACTTGTGTGGGTGTCTGGATTTTGGCGGATTCCGAGCTGTGGGTCATAATGACCATGGTGGAATTCTACAGCCGTGGCGGTGTGTTGGCGGTTTTCTGCACGGCGGAAATCGCTTTTACTGCCAATGTTGTAATGAAGACCATAATTTCTTCCTAAAACATGGCACAATTCATATAATTGGCCTACACCTTTTGACACATTTAATTTGATAATAAGTTCCAAGTAAAAGGTAGTCCATGTACCCAGGACTTTTAAATTAAATGCTACTAGTGGACCCGGAGCACTAACCGTGCCACCCACTAAAGTAGCACTTTACGTTGTATATACTTTCTAAGCCAGGTTACCACTTAGCTAACCAACTCTCTGACTTAATAGAGTCGTTGCTGTAAATGATGCAAAATGCAGGTGTCTTCTAGGTAATCAGTGCCCATTAACTATTGAATGATGTATTTTAAATGTCAAGACCTTTATACCAATCAGGCTGATTGTGCTGCTGGCTATTCAAGCCAGTTTTGCGCTTTATGCTACCTTTTTATTTGGACATTGTGACTACAGTAATTACTGTATGTATTTTCAAAGAATAGATTTATAATATGTTTGAAGGTCGCATAATTGTTATGGTTTTAATTAAGTAAAGAATAAACAATAAAACGTCAAACATCAAACGTTACCCCTAAGGTAGGTCCTAAAGGCTGATAGGGCAGGGTGCATTTAAAAAGTAGGACATGTTGGTTTAAGTTGCCTATGTCTTTGTAGTGAAAAACCCCTAAAAGTAATTTTTCACTGTTGCAAGGACTATCTCTCCCATAGGATAACAGTGGGCTACCTTACTACACTTAATAAGTGATAAACAAAGTTTGAAGGCAGAAAAATTATGATTGCTCTCGAACTGTAATTTAAAATGCTTTTAATGGTAACATTGGATTTTAAGTCACTTTTCTGAAAATACCACTTTTAGCAAGTTGGCATTTTTGTGTCCTAACAATTTGGTGTCTGTTGCCTGTGTCCTGGGTCACATGCTGTGGATAGCTTGGCCTTTGTGTATCCCTCCTAGACAGTTAGAGAAAGGGGGACTAGATGTTGGCAGGATGAGCCATTTCAAAAGGCTGCCTCCAGCACACACATACAGGAACCTGACATCAGCGTTTCATAACCCCACACTACTTGGAGCCTAGGCATGGGAAGAGAAGAACTTTCCAGAACCAGATATGGGGGGGGGGTGTCGCCAGGGGGCCATCCCCACTTCAATGGCTGGCACCAGTTATAAGTATGAGACTTCCTGACCCACCTCTTCAGATCACTTTTAGACTTTTTGAAGACTCAGAAGATGGGCTGTTCTGCTGTCCTGCTGCTCTGCTGCTGAAAGAACTCCCCTGAGGAAGAAAGCCTGGACTTGCTCCCTGAACCCAAGACCACCAGAGTGACGTCCAGGGCTAGAAAGATGCCCTTTTCGTGAGCTACAGGGGAATAACACATCTGCCCAGCTAACCAGACCTGTACATGGACCTGCCTGACCCCTGCTGGCCTCTGCTAAAGTAAGTCCCTGATCACCAAGAGGTGCCACCCCAGAACCTTCACTCTTGACTGGTATAAGAGTGAAAGGAGATATCCTCAAGCTTTGGGTTCTATTCGACTGCGAAGAGGTCTGTATGTGCTATGACTCGGCCAACCACGACAACTGCCAAAGCGAAGCCCTGGTGAACCCAACTTTTCATGATACAGCAAATGGCAGTGGTGACCAGCAAAGTGAGATTTGCACTTTACACTACAGCAATGACAGCCTGCATGACCACCAATTGAAAGCTCCAGTGGCGACCATCCATCAAATGCAACCAGGTCTTCATGCTACACCAATGACAATCTACGATGCCAGGCTTTCTCTTCCCTCTACACAGATGACCATTAGAGATGCTTTCCCTGCTCCTCTCAGATTCTTCAACCTCAAACTGAACTTTCCCGTCCGGCTTTGAGAAGGTTACTTCTTCAGCTTGACCACCCTGGTCCCAGGATACATCACAATCTTCATTGTGGTCAACCTGAACTTGTGAATTCCCCTCAGTCTAGGATGACTAGATGACCATGAGTGACGCTTTGTGCTTTTAGATGCTATATCTACCTAAAATGTTGAAATTCAATATCTTCACTTCTACTGATTGAATTTATATCATTCTGGTATTGTCTGTGTTTAAATGCATTCTATTTTTCTAACTTGGTTTGGCTTTTTTCTGGTGGTGTGTTTTCACTTTATTACTCACAGTTTACGTGCTGCAGAAACACTTTACACATTGCCTCTAAGTTAAGCCTGACTGCTTTGTGCATACCCAAGGGTTCAGCACAGGTTAATTTAGTGACTCGTGGTTCACCTTGACAAGGATTGTGGTTGTTGCTTAAGTAGGGTTATCACCTCCCCCCAATAAATAACCCAGTTTTTCACAGTATTGTCTAAGAAGTCGTTGAATAATGCATATGTGCTCCATTAGGAGAGATTGGACACTCGAGATCTATGTTCGTTAGAAAGGTATTGATTACTATACACACAATTTCACTTTAGAGTGATTAGACAATAAACTGGTGATGCTTTGCGTGTCATGGTCCATTATACATATGTTCCCCATTTGAAGTGATTGGGTACTATAAATGCATTCCTATTTAGGCGTTACTGCAAACTAAAAGCAATCTCTTTTAGAAGTCTTTGTACACCATATTCTTAAATTTCTTTGGGAATCATTTGGACCTTTCCCGCTATGACAATTATTAGACATTGAGCCTGATTACGACCTTGGTGCAGGGGATTACTCAACTCCAAAAGTGACAGATACCCAGCCCTCAGTTTTACAAGTTCCATAGAATATAATGGTCGTAATGAGGCCCATTGTGTACATATACAGAATTGGAAGTCAGTGAGCACTGTTCACTTATAGACTTTTGGATGTCATTGGACACCACATGTGTTCCATTGAGAATCACTGAACACTATTCACACAGTCTTGTTAAGCAGTCATTCGGTATGACCAACCTGTGGTCTTCTGGGTGTCATTAAGTACTGTATGCTTGATCACCATTGGGAGTCACTGGATGTGAAACAGGTGCGTTCATACGTGAGTCATGGGCAATATACACCAGTGAAATAGCAAATATACCATGGGCCCTAATGCAAGCAAAGAAAAAGTTACCCTGCCTTCCGGTTTGGCAGTAAAGGATAGCCATAACTTCATGCTCTTGTACCCTTCAAACTGTTAAAGCCCGTGCGCACTTGTACCACTGCACCTGCTGCACTACTGATACATAACCATTTGCAAATTAATTGGAGTCATTGGACACTGTACACAAAAGCTCTTTTAAGAGTCACTGGACACTGTCACTCGTACCCCATTGAAGTGGATGAATTATGCTGGAGTATTCCTTCGGGAGTCATTCGATATTATACACATATAGGGGGTCATTCTGACCCCGGCGGTCTCAGACCGCCGGGGCCAGGGTCGGCGGGAGCACCGCCGACAGACCGGCGGTGCCCCGCAGGGCATTCTGACCGCGCCGGTTCGGCCGCGGTCAGACAAGGAAAACCGGCGGTCTCCCGCCGGTTTTCCGCTGCCCTTGGAATCCCCCATGGCGGCGCAGCTTGCTGCGCCGCCATGGGGGATTCTGACACCCCCTACCGCCATCCTGTTCCTGGCGGTTCGCCCGCCAGGAACAGGATGGCGGTAGGGGGTGCCGCGGGGCCCCCGTAAGAGGGCCCCACTGTGTATTTCAGTGTCTGCAATGCAGACACTGAAATACGCAACGGGTGCAAACTGCACCCGTCGCACCCCTGCAACTACGCAGGCTCAATTCTGAGCCGGCGTCCTCGTTGCAGGGGCATTTCCTCTGGGCCGGCGGGCGCTCTTTTGGAGAGCGCCCGCCGGCCCAGAGGAAATGTCTGAATGGCCGCCGCGGTCTTTTGACCGCGGTGCGGTCATTTGGCGGCTCCCTCCAGGCGGGCGGCTCCCGCCGCCCGCCGGGCTCAGAATGAGCCCCATACTCTTTTGACAGTCATAACTTTGTGTATACTGTTACTGATTTTGGGCTCACATAACATTATACACATGTGGTGCTTTAGGATTATTTGGGCAATTCACTCACTTAACTCATGTACTCACCGAGGTATCATTAGGCACAATACATGTGAGCTCCTTGGAGAGACATCTGCTACTACACCTACTTGTTCTTTACTAATTTGGTGATACTTTTCGGGGTCTAAATCATAGTGACAAAATGACAGAACAATTGGATTCCACTCGCTCCTGGTACCATATAAACTATGAATTGGATGTAACATTTGATACGGCGTTTTTGTCGAAGATAGCGACTGATTTATAATAGAAAGTACATTTGTTGGCATTTTCAGTGACTTCATCCTCCTGTACTGAAATACATCACGGACACCAATAAGGCAGAGACTACTAGACTGTGAGGTGTAGAATGCCAAATGAATATGGTCTGCAAAGCAGAGGACTCATTTAAATATCTGAGTAAAGTAATAACTGTTATACTTAAGCAGAATGTATAACTCATGTACTGTCTCCATTCTATTTATTTGGCTCTTATAATTGCCTGATGTTCCATAACCTCTGAAAGGTTCATTAAAAATGCTTCAAATATATGTTTTGGCTATTTGAAAAACATGATACTTAAGCTCGGGCAAGTATTTTCTATTTAGATGGATAGATGGACACTTGGATAGATAGTTAAATGAACGAAAGGACCTGTAGATCCATCTGGATGAAGATTAGGGCGCAAACGGATTATTTTATAGTTTGATTTGCTTTACACGATTGATGAAATGAACATTTTCTTATGTGGACTACTACTTGTTCATTATTTTTACTTTAAGTGTATTTATTTGCTTTCTTTAGAGTTTAGTTTTTAAAAGCTTGAATCTTTTCTCTGAAACTAAGATCTGTCTGTGTTATGGGCAAGTACCCCCCTCACCTCTTGGGGGGAACATACACAGTGAACATGCAAAGTAGGCTGGTGATGTAATTGGAATTGGACTTGTAAAGTTGTTCTGCTAGACCTGGCCTTTCCTGCAGAGTTATCCCCAACCTTTTTGGCTTTGCCCTCCTGCTTTCTGAACCCTTTAGTGTTGGCATTTAGGGCTCTATGCACATCACCACTGCTATCATGTGCTAAAGTGCTTGCACTCTCGCCTTAAAACGTGATATCCCTGGTGTTACAAATGGGGTCTTTGGTTGGCAGTCAAGCAAGGACCCTCGCTCTAGTCAGGATAAGTCACATACAATCCAAATGATCCTGTGCCCACCCTCTGGTAGATTAGCACTGAGCAGTCAGGCTATACTTAGAAGGCAATGTGTAAAATATTTGTGCAATAAATCATGCAATAACACAGTATAAACACCTCAAAAATACACCACACAGGTTTAGAAAAATATAGGATATTAATCTGGTTAAAATAAGGTCAAAATGATCAAGATTTGATAAGTACGAGTTGAAATATCACTTTGCTAATGGTAAATAGAGTATTTTGTTCTTAAAAAGCAATGTGTCTCCTGCCATCACGAAGTACCTCGCTTGCGTTAAAATTATCCGCACAGGACCGCAGAGGAGATGCGTGAAAAACAGGGAAGCGTGCATCGGTTTCTCCAGGCACACAAAGATGATGCGTTGATGATTGTCCACTCAACAAAGGCTTTGCGTTGATTTCCGACGCACAGACTTGGATCCTCTTCGGGTTGAAGGGTATCTAGACACTCTGGGGATGATGCAGAGAAATCCTGGGCATGCAAGACAAAGTCACAGGAGCTGCGTTGATCCAGTGGGTGATGTGGGGAAATTTCTGTCACACTGCAGGAGCTGTGTCGATTCTTCTCGCAGGAAGCCAGGCTGCGTCATTCCGGCTTGGATGTGCATCGATCCAGTGGGCCGTGCATCAAAGTTCCAGTCTCAACTCTGGCGCTGTGTTGATCTCCACTCGAGGAGCCGGGCTGTGTCATTCTGGTTCAGCGTGCAGTGATTTTCTCTCCACGATGCAGGCTGTGCATCATTTCTGAGACTGTGCATCGGAATTTCGCGGCACAAGGAGTTCTTTGCAGAGATGAAGTATTTTTGGCCCTGAGACTTCAGAAAACAGGAGGCAAGCTCAATCCAAGCCCTTGGAGAGCACATCTCAGTAGAGCCAGATGGCAGGAAGGCAGCATGCCAACAGCAAGTCAGCAGTCCTTTTCAGCAAAGCAGTCAGGTAAGTCCTTTGGGCAGCTAGGCAGCTTCTCTTGGCAGATTGCAGGTTCTGGTTCAGAGTTTCTACCCCAGTGGTAACTTGTCCGGAAGTGTCTGACTTCAGAAGTGTCTGAGTTGGTAGGGTCAGAGGTCCTGTTTAAATACCCATATGTGCCTTTGAAGTGGGGGAGACTTCAAAGAGTGGCTTAGAAGTGAACAAGGTCCCCTTTCAGTTCCATCCTGTCTGCCAGGGTCCCAGTAGGGGGGGTGTGCCAGTTGTGTAAGGGCAGGCCACTGTCCTTTGACATGTAAGTAGACAAGAAAGGGGGCGGGTAGTGGTGGTGGAAAGGAGTGCACTTCCCACACATTGTGCAAGTATAGTCAATAGTAGTTCATGTCACAAATCATGCAAACATAGGGTGGGTTAGGGTGCTATGAGGTAAGATGCTCCACTACCCAAAAGCATACAGTAGTGCTTCAAAGAAACACTAAACTTGAAATTTAGCACAGAAGCTGCAGCACTCAAAACAATGTTCATAATAAAGATGCCCTCCAGTTGAGTTGGTTGTAGTGGATTCTTTGAATTAGTAGCCAGGGGCATCAAAAGAGATCGGTTGAGCATTGATCCATAAATACAGCCAAGTTGACAGTTGAGCATAGTTCCATATACACAGTGTGTCGTCAACAGGTGACTTTTTCAAGGCTATGAGACGACACAGTAAGTAGGGAAGTAAGTAAGGCCATTCACTAGTAAAACGACCAGGGTGAAGGGTAAACCCTGCTGACCAAGACTGTGTTAAGTCTCGTTCCTGCTCTATTGTGACCACATCTGTGCAGTAAATGGAGTCCGAAATGCAACTATAGTGAAGAAGTTGCTAATATACGTTTAAGTTTTACATGTCCTGGTAGTGAAAAGCTCCTAAATTTGTATTCAACTACTGTGCGACCTACCACTTCCACAGGATAACATTTGGTTGCCTTATTACCTTCAATAAGTGCTAACGTTTGATTGGTAGCTGGTAGGAAAGTCATGTTTTGTGTCTGAGATATTGTAATTTAATTCGCCATGTGGCCCATTGGCTCCGGCTTTTGGGTCTGGGTGACTATTGGGAAAATCCCCATAAATTAGAGAGACGGCACAAAAATGTTTTAAAGTTAACCTATTGGTCTTACGTTAAGGACAACTACATAACCCATAAATCCCATGGTCGCTTAACTAATTCCTTTACTGATATTAAATGGTCCCCAAAGTTTGAACTCTATTTGGATGTTATACCGGATTTGCAAGGCAAGAGCTTATATGCAAGGTTTCGTTTTGGCTCTCTGCCCCTGATGTCATTGATTCATAGGTGGGGGTCGATTAATCTTCCCGATATATGCCCTGCCTGTGGCAGTATTTTTGAAACCATTGAGCATTTCATGTTCTTCTGCCCAGCCTATGCGATTCCGCGAACAAAATGGATCCGCAAGATTTGCAGGGACATGGGATTTAAGAATTGCTCTTTGGCTCTACGGGTTCTAAAAAGCCATAATTCAGCTGACGTAATCCTTTCAGTAAGAAAGTATTTAGCAACAGCTTGGCGCATACGTTGCCATCTTCAAAAAGTTATTTAAGGTCTTATCCCTATATAGGTAAGATTTAGAGTCATATGTGCAATTCAAGTTATTGTTTTAATGTTTTTACACCTATTTACAGACATGTATTTATTTATTCACTTAAGAATTATTATATTTTGTTTTATGTGCTTTTATGGTCATTGATGAACTAAGTTGATGATGAAGATGATGACGAACTATTGACCATGTGGTTTGGACAGGGCTTGGAATAGATTGTTTAGACATTATGTAGGTAATCATCATGTGTTTCTGCCATTTTAACACTAGTATTAGCCACAAAGAGCTATTTTTTATGCACCTGTCTGGTACTCGTGCCATTTTAACATGAATCCGATAACCATTTTAAGTTATTATATAAGCTTTTTATCACACTGTGCTTGTGTCTTAATGACTTGACAGTGCTTAAACTTGCTAAATGATTGTGCCGGTAGTAGGCTCTCTTTGTTAAAGTATGCCATCTAAATTATTAAGGAATTGTATTACTATGTAACATCAAATTAGCACTTTAAATCTTTATATCTTGGGTCGGATAGTTTGTATTTATCTTGATGATGATACCACCTGGGAAATTTGTATTTGAAACCACCTCATATTGTTTTAAGAGCTTTTAAATATTTGTACTATTTTAACGTTATGAAGTAAACGTTTCAGAAACCCTGGTATCTAAATGTTAAGCTATGTATCGGGAATAATGGTGGATTATAGTAGGCCATTTCCTATAGAAGCTTTTCTTATTCTAAACCTTATTATTCTTAGCCAGTGTAAAAGCATAATGAAGCAAACGTACCTTTTTTGTACAATTTAATATGTAACTTTTATGACCCATGGTCGAATAAAGTATATATGATGATGATTGTAATTTAAAATCTTCTTGAATGGCACAGCCGGATTTCAAGTCACAATTTTGAACATGCCACATTTAGAAAGTTGGTATTTTCCTGTCCTCAGTATTTTGGTGTTTTCAGTCTATTCCTGGATCACATAATAAGCAGTGAATGGCAGTTGGCCTCTGTATATTCCCCTGAGACAGCCACAAAATAGTGGGATCAGGTGTTGCCTAGTTGGGACAATGATGGGGGGGCAGAACTGGGCATAGCCGCATTTCCTAATCAATAGGGTGTGCCATGCTCACACTCGAAAGATTTCACACTAGGCTATTGTGCCTGTAGCCATGCTGGAGCCAGGGAAGGGATGCAGGGAAATTCCAGCACTTTTAAAGGAGGGAATTTTAGAAACGTATGCTACTTCAAAGAAGGCACAAGGTATAAATAGGGACCCTCAGACTCACTCCTCAATTCACTTTCTGGACCTGCAGAAGGACTTTCAAAGGACTGCCTGCTGCTGTGATCTGCTGCTCACATCAAGACTGCTTTGCTACAGTGAGAAGGATTGCTCTGCTGCCTGAATCCTGCCTTGCACCCCAGAGGTCTGCCCAGCTACATGAGCCATGCTCTTCACTCAAACGCAGGAATACTAGATTTCAAGGGCTAGTTGCTGGCCTCCTGTTATGAGCTGCAGGAACAGAAAGGTTCCCACCATCTTGAACTTTGCACCTGGAACCAGCCTGAGTGAGTACTGACCCTCCAAGTGGTGCCTTTCTTGTCGTGGACTCTCTGAAGTACTGCTAAAGGTGCCCAGATAGACCCCCAACTAAAACTTGGGACTTAGGAAATATTTTGCCACAATGTTCTCTGAGAACCAAGGGAAGACTGGGACGAACCTGGTCATCGATCCGCCCAAGATGCATCCCCGGTTGACTTGAATTTGTGACAGCCCCCACTACATTCTTCTCTGCAGCAGCAAATCCTTCTCAGAAGCTCTTTGCAGAAGACTACAGCCTGCAGCTTTATCCCACTGGAGGTCTCTGAGTTCCAAAAAAAGACAATAAGTCCATATGAATGATTCAGTCAGCAGCACCCCAACAACAATGTCTCCTCTTTGGTCACCCCTGCTGCCTTGCCCCACTGAACTTTATCTTCTAATGCATTTTTCTATGAAATTTCTTAAAACTCCAAAGGTAAGCACTTCTTGAATCCGACCCATGCTCCATTGCGGTCAGCCATAACTTTCAACTTTACCCTGGTCTTGTGTGACTAGATGCATGCTGTTGGCACTTTGATCTTTTAGGTGTTAAATTTCACTTTAAACTTCAAAACTTCATAACTCCAGTTTCTCTATTGTTCTAAATTGGCATAGGTTCTTCTTTTGTTATGTTTTTACTTTATTACTGTTTATATACTGCATAAATACTTTACACATTGGCTCTAGGTTAAGCCTGACTGCTTTTGGCCCAAGCAACTAGATCATTAAGTACAGTTTAATTTAGTGACTTTAATGGATCTCTCTGACGGGGATTGTGCCTTTTGCTTGAGCAGGGTTTTAGCCCCCTCAACCAATAACCAATTTCTCACAGCGGGCAAGGCAATATCAATGACAGGACTCAAAATAGAAAGGAAAACAGTAAGATCAACATTTTTTGTTGTTCAATGGTAGGCTTCTCAATAGTCTTTCTCAATCTTCTTTCATGCTGACATTACCTGTGTTTGTGCTGATGTTTGTGATGGTCATCTAGGGACTAAAGGATGACCTTATTCACTATAGTGATGGAACTCTACAGGGCTAATGGAAAAATCTTGATAGAGTACCACACAGGCTCAAGGTGGACAAATACCTGAAAGGCTCACAATGAGGCAGAAATCACAAAGTCTCAGGAGGTCAGAAGTGATCGAGTAGCTCATTGCTGCGATGGTGGGCAGATAGCATTTAGGTTCATGGGTGGGAGATAACACACAGTTTCAGCTACGGCAAGTAGAATGCAAGTAGAATGCACACAGGTCTAGGAGCGTGAGGATATCACATACAATCAAGGATGGCATGTAAAATGCTGATTCAGAGGTGGAAAATACCACAGAGGCTAAGCACGGTCAAATAGTCAACATGTTAAAAAGTTGGCATTTAAGCACAGAAGCACATGAACAGGCATGTAGCACAAAGGGCAACTATGAACTGTAGAGCAAAAGTTCAAGATGAGCGGGTAGCCAACAGTGGAAAAATATGTGTCTTGCTTAATTTGTAGAGTGTCTATCAGTGAAACATGCTGACAGCGGGTATGTAATCCTTCAGAAGAAACTGTTCTAATTTTACTGTATAATACAAACTCACCAATAATGAATTTTGTAGAGTGGAATAGTCTGCCATTTTTAGGTGTTAGAAAGCCTCTTTAATGTAGAGGGATCCAATGTGCACCACAGGTAAGATAGTAATGAGCTGAAATAATGTTCTGAGTGCAAGGCAGCAGCAGCACCTGATGTGAGAGGTACACACAAAGCTAAGAGTTAGTACTCAGCACAAGCATTGCTACACTCAGGTGTTGTAAGGGAGTAATTGTTTGCATCCTCATTCATCATCCTCATTTGATGTTGCTTTAGTGAAGTGCTCACATACTTTTGTATTGGATATTTTTAGGTGGTGCGCCCTGTTTCCAATTCATCATCCTCTCTTTTCGGTGTATTTTTGAATTGGTAATTCAATGGACTACTAGATGGATGCTATAATTGTATCATCTTTCTTACTGGTAGTAAGGTAATTCACAAATATGTTATCTGATCTGGGTATTGTTATGTTTTCTATATTTGGATTAGGAGGGGTCAGCCAGTCAGATACTAATATTCCTCTTTACTACTTTATATTTGTATGGCAGATGGAGGAAAGCAAGTCTAGCTTTGGGGGTTTCAGAAAGAAATAACAATAGCATCAGAAAGGCATAAGAGAGGGTGGTAAACCATAATAGAACAGTGTCAAATCCATACCCGGGCAGTTAATAACCACAGCATTAGATCAGCTGCGCAAACACAATAGAACAGGACCAAATCTACAAGGAAATGATCACACGCTCTGTACGATGGTGGTGATATACCAGCCAGAAAGCATTAGCCAAGCTAAAAGAAATCAAGAAAGAGTCGCATTCTGCTGAGGCATGCCTCAATCGGCCACACCAATTTAGTTTGCATGGGATGATCAGGAAAGAGAAGGATTGATTGAAAAAGCAGCTCTAATGTAATTGTCTCCACTGTAACTACAGGCCCATTTTTTAGCTCTTGTATTCATTTTCTTTTCATAAGTATGATAGCCATCATGGCTTCCGTGTAGTAGGTATATTCCAGTCTTTATTGAATTGAGTGTTACAAATGTTGCAACTAAATGGTGCAACTTGGCATTTATTGGTTACACTGGAGGCTACAGTGGGAAATTCTCCACCCTGATTATTGGAACATAATCCCCTTTAAGACCCATTTTAGCAACCACTCGCTCTTCCATGCTCACTTCCTATGCTTTCTGTACATCTCAGGCCATTCTACTTCACCAAATTTCACCAGACCAAGACATGGCTGTGATTGTGCCCAAATAATGTATCATCCTGTGTGAGTGCAAATGAACAGACTGTACCTAACGTGCACACAGAGCTGATTGCAATACTTTGGTCTGCTCAACTAGACCACCATAAATGTACAACAAACAAATCACACGAGATAGACTAGCTTTCATGATAGCTAATATCAAAGTGCCATCTAATATGTCCCACCCAGTCCTTGAGCATTGCACATAAAAAGAGTGGTATTTTTTCAAAGCAAGTTACACTTACATGGTTTTAGATGCTATGCCGCACTTTCTCAGCTTTTTTAGGCTCACAAATATGTGACCTAAATCCCCATGAAAATCTTTCCCATTGAAGCTTGGGAAGGTTAAGAAGCATTGGACCTCAGAGCTAAGGATAACAATTTCAAATGCCGAGAGTATTCTGGGCCTTACATAATTATTTTCAATCAATCCTCCTGAGGTAGCTTGCACAACATGGTTCAATGACTGTTGGAAAGTGGATTATTGGTAAAGGTCCGTAAGTACCTACACTTAGCAATAGGCTACTAACCCCCAATAGGGCCAGTTAGGTCTCAATAAATTAATCCCAGCTCATCCCTTGGTAGCTTTGCAATGAGCAGTGAGGCTTAACTTAGGGGACAGGTGTGTAAAGTATTTAAAAATCACAAAACAGTAAATAAGTAAAACAAAACACACCATAAAAATCCAACACCAATTTATAAAAATAGATTATATTTTTATCTTTAAAATGACAAAAATCCAGTAAAGGGAACCAGAGATATGAATTTTTAAAGAATAAGAGGGTCATTCTGACCCTGGCGGCCGGTGGCCGCCAGGGCCACCGACCACGGGAGCACCGCCGACAGGCTGGCGGTGCTCCAATGAGCATTCTGACCGCGGCGGTTCAGCCGCGGTCAGAAGCGGAAAGTCAGCGGTCTCCCGCTGACTTTCCGCTGCTCATTGGAATCCTCCATGGCTGCGGAGCGCGCTCCGCAGCCATGAGGATTCTGACCCCCCCTACCGCCATCCAGTTCATGGCGGGAAAGCCGCCATGAACAGGATGGCGGTAGGGGGGGTCGCGGGGCCCCTGGGGGCCCCTGCCGTGCCCATGCCAATGGCATGGGCACGGCAGGGGCCCCCGTAAGAGGGCCCCAAAATGTATTTCACTGTCTGCCTTGCAGACAGTGAAATACGCGACGGGTGCAGTAGCACCCGTCGCACCTTCCCACTCCGCCGGCTCGATTACGAGCCGGCATCCTCATGGGAAGGTCGTTTTCCCCTGGGCTGGCGGGCGGTTTAACTGGAACCGCCCGCCAGCCCAGGGGAAAACTCGTAATACCCGCCGCGGTCTTTTGACCGCGGCAATTTGGAGGGCGGGATCCTGGCGGGCGGCCTCCGCCGCCCGCCAGGGTCATAATGAGGCCCTAAATGTTTTTTAGCGCATAGAAACTAAAAGCGCCAATCTGGACATCTGGTTGCACTCGACCGGGGCAAAGACAAAATTTGCGGTCGACCGTGATTGAGCCCTGCTGGGCTACAGTGAGCGGGAGGCCTCGGTCAAAGTTCTACCTTCTGACTTTGGGCCTAATCATGAGCTTGGTGGACAGAAACACCTGTCCCCAAACCCCCGACAGGGTGGCTGTCAGGAGTTTGGGTGGCTGTAATGATCACAGTCTGCATAGCAGACTGTAAACATTGCAATGGTGCTGGGCAGGGGGACCCCTGCACTTCTCATGTTAAGTGCATGGGCAGTGCACGGGCCCCCCTGGACCCCTTGCACCCCCTGCACCCGTTCTCCGCCAGCCTTTTCATCGTGGTAAAACCATCATGAAAAGGCTAGCGAAGAACGAGGTCATGATCAGCAGGGTCACGCTGCATGCAGCTCCACCCAGGCTAATTGCAATCTTAACCCAGGATCACTGATCCCGGCAGAGACTGTGGAACCCTGATGGTCTGACTGCCAGGATCTTTATATGGCGTCAGATCGCCACAGTAGCAGCGTTCCTGACCACCACCGTGAGGCTGGCGGTCTCAAGACCTCCAGGCTCGTAATGAGGCCCTTAGTATTTTTCTTGAAGATTTTCCTCACCAGATCTGACCACCCTGCAGCCCTCTTCGGATTTGCGTCGCAGGAGAAGAATTCTTCCCTTGAACTTAGACAATTTTTTGTTACAAAAATCTTCATCCAGGACCAACTTGAAGGCATCCTAACTAAAGCCCTCTTCGGATACTCTGCGCAGGAAGCCTCGGTTAACTCTTTATGTTCTGACTTTGTCACTTTTTTTGAGCTTTTTCTCTCTGATGTCGGGTGACCCTCCACAGCAATCCGATTTTGAGTCAACATTGTCGGATTGCCTTTCCACAAGCCCCCAATGAAATCCTAGAATTCTGGGGCTCTGGTGCTTTTCAGCAGGACAAACCTACAAGTCAGGTGGGGTGATGGTCAAAGTAAGCCGACTTGCATCACACCGCCGGGTCGGTCCACTTATAGAGCTTTTTTTACAAAAGTGCTCCAATCTTCTCTAAACTTCTGGATCTTCTACCAGAAGGACTTTGAAGGTCCTTCAGGGGTCCGGAGCACACTCCAAGGTTCCAAAAGCTCTGAGGTGCTCCTTGAGGGTTAGGACTCCAACTCCCAGAATGCACCTGGCTCAAATCCAAAAATGACCACTGGCCACTGGTCAACTGGTCAGCTTCTTTAGGGCTTGATGCAGGAGACTCTGGTCAGCTATTTTCTACCCGTAGCAAACAGGGATTTCCTTCTTGAACCAGTTGAAGACAGGCAAAGTCCTTTTAGTGGTGAAGCCCAAGTCTGCAGCTGGTGCAGACCTTCAGAGTGCAATGTCCAGGTGCAGGTCAGGGGTCCAGCAGGGCAGTCTTTCTTATTATTGTCTTGTTCCCTGTAGGGATCTGAGATGGGGGTGCAGCTCTGCCAATTTTATCCTTGCTCCTGGGTGGAAAGCAGGGGGGCCTCTTGACCAATCACGTGCAGGCTACCACCCTCTTGAGTTACCACTTCTTGGGAAGTGAGGCAAAAATCAATCCCAGGGAGCAACATTCTCCCAAAATCCAAAATGGCAGATATTTAATCTCAGAGGTTATGTCTGGCCGAGCCCACCCACTGGTGTGGCTAGCCCTCTCCTAATCTAATCAGGGGCCCCTGGCTGTCTGGTTTTGCAGGAAATATTGGAGGTCCACTTGCTGGCCCAAATGTCCTTCCCTCCTTTGTAGTATAGTTTGTTTGCTCTCCCCATCCTGTTTCACAATCTGCTGAGGCAGATCTCCTCCCTCAGGCATTTACTTTGTAATCAGCCCAAGCCACTTCACACCTCAGGAAGGCAGCCTGGCCAGGCTGCCAGAGCTTGGCCAATCAGAGAGGAGCACTACAGGGCTGAAGCTGGCAACTTTCAGGTAGAGTTCTAAAACTCATTCCCTGACTTATACTAAATTCAACAATGACAAGTCATTGGATTTATTATAACAATAGGTTTGATACCAAACTTGGTATATTTAGCTTCTTTTGAGACTTTATTATTTTAAAAAAAGTCCCCCCAATTTTAGCCTATGGATCCCATTCACTACAATGGGGGAAATGATTTTAGCTATTTTTCCCCTCACTTGGGCTTATAAAACCTAGTTTTTAAAGACGCCATTTTGAGCTATCCCAGAAAAATGTACAGGAAGGAGAGGACAGGAGCAAGGAAGTAAAGTGGCACATCTGGATAGGCCAGAGGCACAGGCCTGCAGGACACTTCTGCCCCCACTTAAAAGGTCCTGCACAGGGGAGAGCTCTCTCACTTGGCCGTGCTTCACTGCTGGTCACTGAGACTGCAGATGGACGTCATGCACAATTAGAAAGAAAAAACCTCTGACTGCCCTCCTGGGGCAGGGCCTCTGCTCCTCAAGGACTTCAGGCCCAGCAAGGTGCATGCCAGGGCCAGGTAAACTGGCCCCTTTACTCCCCTTGAGGAATAGTTGGGGAAAGGCTGGGCTAGCGCAAAGGGAGCGTGTTGCCCAGAAGAAAAGGAGGAACCCCAGAAAGAAGGATGGCCAGGGAGTCAGTAGGACTGCCTCCCTATAATCTGGGACCCTTCTAGGCCAGGAGGCCTAAGGAGAGTTCTCCTGGTGGCAAGGGCTTGTCACAAGGAGTGAAAAGACAACAGAACCATCAAAATCAGCCCTGGGGGGCCCGAAATATCCAAAGGCGAAGGTCTGTGACCTTTGCCCTACTTCTGAGCAAGAAGCAAAGTGTGTGGGGCTCCACCGCTGCTCCAATTGATGCCCCCGGGGTGGGCCAGGACCTGTGGGCTGCCCTCAAAATGAAAAAAAGCCAGAGGCCGCCGTTGAGACCCTGGTGAAGACGAACTTAGAGTGCCCGGACCCTATCCAGGTGCCCCACTGAGGAGGAGGAGGACGGGGAGCGCCATCATGCTCCCTTTGAATATGGCAGAAGGAGGGGCCCAGACCCCATCCCAGGGTCCCACCGAGAACAACATTAGGGGGACGCTGTTGCATTCCCTGCCAAGATGGCTGCCGGCTGAGGGAGAACCGGTGGCCGAAGACTAAGCCAGGGAGGGCCATCGCGCTCACTATGAAGGTGGGGCCAAGGACCTGGACCCCATCCCAGGGCCCCGGCAGAAGACAAAGTGGGAGGTACCACACCACCCCCCCATGAACATGGCCGGATGGTCCTAGACCCCATCTCAGGCCCCACGAAGAGGTGGAGAGGCCTGGACCCCATCTCAGGACCCGATGCAGTAGGATAGAGGGGGAATGAGGTTGAACTCCCCCCAGACAGCCCGTTTGGCTTCCCAACATCATGTGTCTGCCTGCAGGAGCGGGCAGACACCAAAGGAAAAGCCTACTCCTGCGGCACGACTTGGAGGTGCTAGCCATGTGGGGAGTAGGCTGGAGCCTCTGGGGGTGGGTCCCCTGAGTCGGTCCCAAGTAGCACTCACCTGACCAGGGTGTCTGGGTGGGACCGGACACCCACAACCATGAGGGCAGCTGGGGGTGGGCTCACCGCGCTGCCCTCCACCAAGGAGGCATCATGACGGGGATGCCCTCGACCCAGGACACCCAGAAACGCAGCCCAAGGCCGCAGGGAGAGAAAAACCACCAAAGAAATGTGAAGCTGCTCTCCCCAGCACAGAGGGCGAGCCACTCATTCATTATGCATATGTCCCATGAGGCCTTGCGAGGCCCAATGTCATTCTGAGCTGTGTGCTCACCTTGTGGTGGCCCCAGGAAGATGGGTTCACCACCAACTAAGCACCCATTGCCAGGAGGAGCTGCAGGAACAGCCCAGCATCTCCCCAACGCAACATTTGTATCCCCACCCTACATTGGGTGGGAGAAAGGAAATATAACCCCCAAGGGTTACAACCAAATGTAATGCATCAGCATCTTGGAACTTTTGTTCTTTGCTTGTGTGAGTGCAATCTCTAGGAGTGTAGGATGGTGTTACACCTGGTCAATTCAGAATAACAGAAGAGTAATCCAAAAGACTTCTTCACTTTTTAAAATGTTCCTTGATAATACTGATTTGCATAATGAGACTGATAAAAACTTTCTTGCACAGTAGAAGTACTTATTTTCTATATTTTGGTGTTGTTACTCTACATTAGTCAAATGATGCATTGGATACAAGGGACTGTTCTGTCATGTGGGTTGTTTGAATTATATTTTCTCCCAGGGGAGACATGAAAGATTTCACAATGTCATCCAATTCCATCAGTTTGTGTATATTTGTAAATTTTTACATAGTATTGAGTAGTGTGTGTGTAATATAAATGTACTTTTACTTCATCAAAAGTAAAAGCACAGACTGGATGATCATTTATTGAGTGTAATGCTTGTGTGCTCGTGAATCAGGATTAGTAGCTCACACCACCTTCCTCGAGTAAGCCTTGGGCTGCTCTGCAATGCTACCCTATGAGTGTCAAGCGCTACAATGGAATGTTTGGTGCCCAGTGGTGGTCATATGCAGACCCATTATTTGTGCAGGTAACACAAATAATTACCTACTTTCCAACAGCGCATGAGGGTGTGAGTGGGTCTGTGAGTGAGTGCATCAGTGTCTTAGTGGGTCTGTGACTGGGTGCATAATTTTCACAGTGCTACTATGACTGAATGATATAATGTAAAACTAACTCTCTCAATTTCTTTTTCATCACCAATATTCACAACTACTTCGCAAGATTACATTGGGGGTTGCCCTGAGTGCCGCAATTTATTAGCACATATCATGAGACGTGGAAAAAATAATTGTACAGTCATAATTTGACCTACAATGTCTCCTATATGACAGCCCTGGGGTCAGGGTAACTCCAGCCTGACCTTTTATGCCTCTTTTCATGTCAGTTGTCAGTCCCGGAACCGTGCCCTGTTCCCTAAAATGGTGGGCGGAACTTTCTAGTCAGGTTGCTGCAAGCCAATCATAGCATTCCTGTTGGCATGTGCATTTACAAATATGTCATGATCGTCGCAAAAATGCTTTGACAAATTTGTGACCAGAGATATCCAAACGTATCTTTCCTTTAATTTTTCTGCCACATTTGGCGTAATTCGGTCCAGTGGTTCGGGCTGTAGTCGTGTTCAACATCCTATCAGAATTAACATGGGAAATCCAACTTTTTGAACCTCCACCCCTTTTTCTTACCCGTGCTTGACAGATCAGCCCAAAATATTCCCTGCGCAACAAGAGTTACCAGGGTACATTTTTGGGAACATTTAATTAAGCTTCGTCTAATGGTGCCAAAGATGTAGGCAAGTCAAAAACATGGAAACGTGGTCCTGACTGTAACTACCTACATGCGACCGCCAGTAGGTTATATGAATATACATGTATATATATTCATTAAAAAAACAAAGGTTAGAGGGAAATTATAGTTAGGTTCAGATTTTATATGCACTAAGCCATAGAAATTCAATAGTTATAGTTATCTCAAAACACTATGGGCCATATTTATACTTTTTGATGCACAACTGCGCCAAAGCAATTGTGTGTCAAAAATGTTAACGCCTGCTAACGCCATTCCAAAGCGCCATGCGGGTGCCTTATTTATGGAATGACGTTAGCCGGCGCAGCTGACTGGTGTGCGTCTAAAAAAATGACCCACACCAGGCAGCGCCGGCGTAGGGGAAAATGGAGCTTGGGCGTAAAAAAATGGGGCAAGTCAGGTCTGAGGCAAAATATTGGCCTCAACCCGATTTGCGCCATTTTTTTTTACTCCCAACCCCCATTGAAATGACTCCTGTCTTAGCACAGACAGGAGTCATGCCCCCTTGCCCAATGGCCAAGCCCAGGGGACTTATGTCCCCTGGGCATGGTCATTGGGCATAGTGGCATGTAGGGGGGCACAAATCAGGCCCCCCTATGCCACAATTTTTTTTTTTTTAAATTACTTACCTGAACTTACCTTAAGTTCCCTGGGATGGGTCCCTCCATCCTTGGGCGTCCTCTTGGGGTGGGCAAGGGTGGCAGGGAGTGTCCCTGGGGGCATGGGAGGGCACCTCTGGGCTCCTTCCGAGCCCACAGGTCCCTTAACGCCTGCCCTGACCAGGTGTTAAAAAATGACGCAAAAGCGGCTGGACGTCATTTTTTTTGATCCGCCCACTCCCGTGCGTCATTTTTGCACGGGAGTTTAAATAAGGCGCACATGCCTTGGAGTCATTTTTTAGACGGGAACGCCTACCTTGCATATCATTAACGCAAGGTAGGTGTCCACGCTAAAAAATGACGCAAACTCCAAGATCTTTGGCGCTAGGCGGGTCTAACGCCAAAGTATAAATATGGAGTTAGCTTTGCGTCGGATTTGCGTAAAAAAAAACGACGCAATTACGGCGCAAACAGAGTATAAATATGCCCCACTGGCTCCTGCTCTAGAGTAACTATAATTTGCAACCCCGCCAAGCACAGTTTTATCATCCCTATGAGATGTTGAAGATATATTATGAATGATGACATAGAAGATGTCATTACTGTTGTAATATGTGGGGTAAGTAGCAGTGCATGGCTTGGACGCCAGTTATAGTTACCTTGAAGCACAAGTTATAGGTGGTCATTATGAACATGGCGGGAAACACCGCCCCTCGGCGGTGGCGGTAACTACCGCCAACAGGCTGTTGGTCCGGACCGCCAGATAATGAAGCCAATGAGAAACAAGTAGCGGTCCATCCACACACCGCCATCTTTGTAGTCCCAACAAGGATGGAGGAGGCCGCCCACAGGCCAGCGGAAAGGAACTAATGTCCACCAAATAACGAAACACAAGACCGCCAGAAGTTCCGGGGCGGGAACCACTGCCATACAAAGCGTGGTGGAAACGAGCAATATTAAAGGACACACACACCTGAGGCCCACACAACACGCCGACGCAGACATGGAGAGAGAGTTGGAAATCCTGCCAGTGCTGCTCCTTGCCATTTACCTCCACGACCATGACCGCCGATGAAGATGACGACGGTAAGTACTGCAACCTAGTACACATGGGAAGAAAGGGCACAGTTACACACCCACCCCACCCATCCTCCAAAGCAGTCCCAACCCCTTCCAACCCCTACCACTATTCCAAGGCATCCATAGCAAAACAAGATGTACTTACCAGACACAAGGCAACAAAGACCTACACCCCCACAGTGAAACGCTGAACAAGGTCACTGTATTGTGGCAACAGTACCATTGGGCACCCAAATTTTATTGAATGAAAAAAAGCATTGTCCAAATAAGGCCATTGGCCAGTCCATAGCAAAACCCTGAAGGGCCAAAATAGGCCGAACTTGACTCCCACATGTGCAAAGGGTACTCCACTTGAAAAGGTCATCAATGGGGCAGCCAGGCACCTCAGGGAATAGGGTTAGTGGGTGATGGGGTAGGGACTTACGTCTGGAAGGGGGGTCTGGGCTTAGGTTTGAGAGGTGGAAAGGGGTTTGGACCAGGGGGGTGGCAGAGGGACCTGTGGCTACATGGGGCTTCTTCCTCCCTGGGGAAGGGGCACTTAAATGGTAAGGGTGGACTGGGGTAGACTTGGACGTGGAAGGAGTGGACAGGGCACATTTAGGGATTAGACAGGGTGGGCCAGTGGGTTCGAACAGGTCAATACGGGAGAAGAAAAGCTTCATAGGGGCAGTTGGAGGGCATTTGGAGGCAGGCGTGGGAGTGGAGGTAGAGGGAGTGCTTGTAGCAGGTGTAGGTGTGTCGGACATGGATGCAGGTGCCTGTGAAGTATGCTGATGAGGGGTGGATGTGTGTGGTGTGGAAGTCTGCGAATGTTTGAGTGTGTTGGGAGGAGGGGGGGTGGACACTGAGGTAAGACAGGCTGCCAGTGTATATGGATGTTGTCTGAGTGTTTTTTTAGGTCTGGTGAGTGTGCTGCAAGTGTCTGTCAATGTAGTTGTGGTGAGTGCAGGTGTGGTGTCCGGGGTCCATGTCTGGATGTCAGATGTTGTGGTGACTGCATGAATGGGTGCAGCAGCAGTGACTGAGGGTGCAGTGCATGTGGGTGTGCATGGTGAGGTGACAGACAGGGTGGCGGGGAGGATGACACACTCGGGGAAGTGAATGTTGTTTTGTGTGCTGTGGTATGTTGGGTGTGTGCCTGCCTGTGGTGAGAGGTGTGGTGCTTCTGTTTGTCTGTGTGCTTCGTCTGTGTTGACATGTGTGTATGGCTGTCTGTACGTTTGATTGGAATGGGTGAAGGGAGTGGGGTGCTGGAAGGGGTAGAGGTGGTGGGAGGGGGGACAGAAAGACCAGGGACACTGGCTGCCGCCAAAAAGGAGGCCAGAGCCTGAAAAGATCTCTGTAGGCCAGACATGGCACTGTGAATGGCTTCCAGCTAGGCATTTCATTGCTGCATCTGGGATGCTAGCCCCTGGATAGCATTCACAATGGTTATCTGCCCTAGACAGATGGTTCTCAGGAGGTTAATAGCCTCTTCCGTGAGGGCAGCAGGGCTGACTAGGGCAGGGGATGAGGTACCTGGGGCGATGGAGACATCCACCCTCCTGAGTGAGCAGGCACGGGCAACTGGGTGGGGAGCAACTGGGAGGGCGGTGATGGCCTGGGGGGTGGCGGAAGATGGCATAGAATGGGTTTGTTCAGGAGGGTCTGCCACAACCAGGGAGCTCCCATCAGAGGAGGTATCAGAGTCACTACCTCCAGTGGTAGTTGCCTCCCCCATGGTACTCCACTCGCCCACCAACCCACTGGTCCTCTTGGCATCCGCCGACCCTGCCTCTGCATCCCCACTCGCCGGTGCCACTGCTCCATCACCAGATGATGCTGATGTACACAAAGGACACAAGATCACAGGGGTGGAGAGACAAAACAAAGGAGAACTTTGTCAGAAACTTTATATATGTACATCTCTGGCTCACACACACTGCCACCCAGGTTACACACTTACATGCAACACATACAACATACGTCATGATTGTGCCCCAGACTAGTGGCCATTACCCCAGAATCCACCACATCACCCACAGAAAACACAGACCTGATACATTGTGTGGAGCACAACCAGGAGAGACCATGCCCAGCCAATGCACTTACAAGTCCATAAGGCCACAAAGCATAACAGATGACAGAAAGGGGACCCGCCCATGGGCCTATAGAGACTGCCCAAACTAGCCCTCACACCATCGCATGGACTTTGAGGGGGGCAGGACTGCAGGAACCAACCTATCCAAGTGCCTGGCACCAGAATGCATCCATACCACAGCACCAACATGCATCCATCACAGCAGTATCACAACAGTGTTGGTATTCACCCCCTTGTGGCTGCTGTGCTGCCTTCAAGCGTCCATTCAAATCCGGATAGGCCACCACCAGAATGCGGGCCATTAGGGGGGTCAGGGTCTGACAGGCACCAATTCCGCGCCGGGTAGGCCTTCCCCAGCTGGGCCTCTCCGGTCTTCCTGGCTGAGTGCCTCAGGTCCTCCCACCGCTTCCTGCAGTGGGTACTCCACCGGTTGAAGACCCTCAGGGTCCGCACCCCACAAAGATACAGTGACATCATGGGATGCAGGTGTATGGCCAGATGGTATGGTTCTTCAGCCACTTGTAATCTTTGTCATAATGGCGATCAAGACCTGAACCATGTAGTTTTTATATGTCCGACCTTGCTGTCTTTCCGCCATAAGTCGATACTCCCTATCTGTCTCAAACTTTCATTACGCACAGCTACTGAGCTAATGTTGGCCTTTTCTGACCCCCCTATGAGATGTTTTGCTATAGAGGTTTTAAAAGTTTTTTATCCTTGTATTAAATTAAATTTTCATATTTTGTATAAACTTTGTTCCGGAATAATGTTTGCTTTACGCGATCAGATGTTTTTGGGGGGGTGGGTAGTTGTCCTATATATAATATTGTGTTCTTTATCCATTTTATGTGTTTATTCTTTTATGTAGACCTCTATAGAGTTCCGTATCACAATAAACTTAGGCCCATATTTATACTTTTTTAGCGCCACATTTACGCCGTTTTTTGACGCAAAAACGGCGCAAACCTACAAAATTCAATTGTATTTTGCAAGTTTGCGCCGTTTTTGCGTCAAAAAATGACGCAAATGCGGCGCTAAGAAAGTATAAATATGGGCCTTAAACTCTTAGACATGGATGCAGGTGTGTGTTTACACTCAATGTGTGTTCTTTCCTCCACCATAGGTACAGACCCATGTGGTGAAGGAGGGACCCATCTGTTTAAAGACCTCTTCATATCACTATCACCTACAGGCTCAATAGAGCTACTATCCATGACCTCAGTGCATCAATGGATCCTGTTCTGAAACCTGCAAATCGGAATCAGCATGCCATCCCTGCAACTGTGCAAGTGCTATCTGTACTCTATTTTTTGGCTATGGGCTCATTTCAGGTGACAGTGTGCATGGGTATCACAGCCAATGTTCAGCCTCATCCTGTTGAAATTCCTGGATGCATTCATCCAACACCTGCAAACATATGTCCAGTTTACACAAAGGGCTGAACTTCCTGCCATCAAATCTGGATTTTAGGCCTTTGCCAACATCCCACATGTGATTGGTGCCATTGATGGAACCCACATAGCTCCCATACCCCAAAGAGTGAATGAACGGGTGTACAGGAATCAAAAGAATTCTCACTATATAAATATATAATTGGTGCGTACTCCTGACCAGTACATTAACATGTCAATGCCAAGTTCCAAGGCTCAGTCCATGATTCCATTGTCCTGAGAAACAGCAGGGTGCCACACATGATGAAACAACTACAAGGGGACAGAGGATGGCTCATAGGTGAGTGTGTATGACACTGGATCTGTACATAGCTGACAGCCAGCCAATATGCATGTGAAGTCAGTTTATTAAGGTCCTGTTTCACCCACTTTTGTAGGTGACTCTGGATACCCCAACTTGCAATGGCTCCTGACTCCTGGGAGGAATCCCACGACAGATGCAGAGAGGAATTATAATGGGGCCCATGGACATACTAGGAGGGTGATTAAGCGCCCAATAGGTCTCCTGAAGACTAGATTTAGTTGCCTTCATCTCTCTGGGGGATCCCTATGCAAGGTGTGTACGATAGTGGTGGCCTGCTGCATGCTACACAACTTGGCTGTGAGGAAAGCTATCCCCCCTTCTGGAAGAGGAGGGTGCTGTGCAACCAACCCTGCAACCTAAGATAGGGGATGAGAGTGATGGTGAGGAAGAAGAGGGGGAGGATCTCAACTCCAGAAACTAGCTGATCCGCCTATACTTCCAGTGACTATGAGGTACTTTGCAGCGATGCTGATGTTTTCACTGAATAGTTGCAGTCTGGCTCATTTAATTGGTAATAGGGCGTCTATAGTGATTGACACTGTTGACTGATGACTGAAGTGGCATGTTCCAGGGAACCCAATAGTAGGTACAGTGTGACATACTTCAGACACTACAGTGCGTTGGATCCCCTCCTGCAATAAAGGTATGATGATGAAATAAATTGGCTAATGCATACACACTCACAATTGATATCTCATATTGATGAGGGACATACGATTTAAGTGCATAGGTGTTTTTATTAAGTGACAAAATATGCACTTTTCATGGAACAGTGATAGGGAGTGGGCACATGGTGAATATACATACTCAGGTACATATGCTCAGCTGTTGGTCACACTGAGTTTTGTTCCATGTGTCCATTTTTAGATGGTGTGATGGTAGTGGCAAGTCAACAAGAGAGCACAGTGGCACACAAGGGAAACAGTTCAGGGCAGAGTCACTTCCTAGCGCTGGGCTTGGTCTTTGCTGGTGTTTCAGGGGCGCGTCTGTTTCTGAGGGCACATTTGCAAAGCTGTAGCTGGGCTGGGATGCTCGTTTCCTGGGTGTCCTGTGGCAGTGCCACCAGTCCAGTAGCTGCTGCAGATGTAGATGGCAGGAGAGTGTCCTGGCTGGTGGTAGGGACTTGCCGGTGGGTGCAGGTCTCAGACTGGCTGTGGTACTGGTGCTGCAGCACCCCTGCAATGGTGACCGTGATGGTATTGAGCTATTTCCATTGCTCCATGGTCTCCTGGTGGTGTGCTATCTGCAGCCTCTGATTCTGCTCCAAGGTGGCCAAGATCTGGCCCATCCTGTCCTGGGTGGTATGGTGGAATGCTCCCAGGACCTCAGATATCACCTCCTGGGCTGCAGCATCCATCCTTTGGCCACCCCCCAGGGACACAGATGCCCTCCCACTGGCCCTCAGCCCCTGTGGCTGTGTCCCCTGCACAGGTCTGGCATTCCCACTTGCACTGGGCCCTTCCTCATCCTGCCTGTTGGTGGGTGGAGACTGTGGCTTCTATGAATGTTGGCCGCCAGTCTGTGGCCGGGTTGCACTGGTGTGGGGTCATTTGGCCAGAGCTGATGATGATGGCTGGGTGGTAGGGCTGTCAGCGGTATCCTGGGTGGGGCTGCTGGAGGATGACAGTCCAGGATTGTGTGATGGGCCAGGTTATTCCTCACTTTCCATGCATCCCTCTGCACTCTCCTGAGTGGGGCCTCTGTCTCTGTGTGGGGCGCTGGCACTCCTTGGCGTTTCTGTCTGGTGGCATTGGTGTTGGAACCTGTGGGGGGGGGGTAGAATGGACATGTGGGTGTCAGGTACCTTTTTTGGCAATTGATGCACAGCTCTACCCTAATTTGTGCTTATATTCCCCTGTTGTGGCATGCATGGTCCTTTTGTGTCCATATCTTTGCATTTTATGTGGGGGGAGGTGCTGTAGTGCCACTGGGAATCCATGAAGGGGTAGGTGGCTGTGCACAGGGGGCATGATGGAGGTCTGTTTGTGGGATTTTGGGCATGCAGGGTAGTTGGATGTCGGTGTTTTGGACTGGGTGGGGCTCAGGTAGTAGTGAGAGTGGTGCGGTGATGCATGCATTATAGATGGGGTGACTGTTAAGGTATTGTAGTTGAGTTACCCGAGTCCAGTCCTCCAGTGAGTCTGGTGAGCCCCTCCGGATGCAGGATAGCCAGTACCTTCTCCTCCCAGTTGGTGTAATCAGGGGGTGTAGGTGGGGGACCTCCACCAGTCTTCTGTACGGTGGTGTTGTGCTTGGATGCCATTGACCGTACCTTCCCGCGCAGGTCGTTCCATGTCTTCCGGATGTCATCCCTTGCATGTGGATGGTTTTCCACTGTGTTGACCTTGTTGACAATCATCTGCCATAGCTCCATCTTCCTGGCCACGGGTGTCTGCTGCACCTGTGCTCCGAATATTCGACCCTGAGTATTTGTTCCACCATGGTCCTTAGCTCCCTATCTGTGAAGCAGGGTGCTTAGGGGGTGTCATGGTGTGTGTTGTGCGTGTATTGGTGAGGGTGCTGTCATGTGGTTATGTGTGTGGCTCATAGAGGTGTTTGGGGTTTGTATGTGTTTTGGTGGTGTATATGTGTGCATGTGACTTGTGTAATGTTGTTTTCAGTGTATGCATGTTGTATTGTCAATCTCAGTTGTGCTATTGGCGATGCAAAGGTTTGTGGGGTGTGTATGTGTGTGTTTTATAGTTTTGTGGATGTGTGTCAGGTGTGTGGGTTTCAAAGTTGCCAATGTGTGCATTTGTTGTTGGTGGGTCCCATTGCTGGCAGTGGCGGTCCATACCGCCAATGGTGGTTCGGCATCCACTATCCGCCACACTGATTTGTGCTTCATTATTTGTTCGGCGCAGAATTGTTCTGCATGGTGGTGGCGGGGTGGGGTGTACTGCCTTTCTGCCGTCATTGGCCCTGGCGGTGGGTGAAGGTTGAAAGATCTTTGGAGGTTTTACTTTTTTGCATCATAATTCAGCAGTGTCCAGTCTTCCACCACTCCCGTTCTTCTGTTCACCGTCGCCACGGCGGTCAGTGGTGATTGCCGCCAACTTCATAATGAGGGCCATAGTGTCTTGATATAGAACTATTGAATTTCTATGGTTTTGTGCATGTAATATTGAGAGACCCCATCCTCACAATCCCACTGCTGTCATGTTACCAACCTCATCCCCCCACCTCATGTAGCCCCATATCACCGCAGTAGGGTGATATAAACAGCAGGTTAAGATATGCCCAAGAGTCTGCCCCTGCAAACCTGTATTCTTTTGCAGCAAAACATCAAAAGCAGGTTTGTTTTTTCCCCCTACCTGATCTATCAGCAAAAAAGAATGCAAAATAAAAATCAATCCAAGCTAGTGTTGTCCCTGCAGTGTAACTGCGCAGTACCAGGTGCTCTTGAACTTGACAGCGCTGCAATAATACGCATCCTGTAGATGCCATTGCTACATGTGCCCATCACATGACCCACCTATATGTTATAAAAGTAAAGCAGGCTGGGGATTGCCAAGGGCTCCACCCAACCATGCCTCCTGATTGGACAGTTGTCCAAGGGACTTGGCTTGCTACTTTGTCATTAATAGGAGGAGCTGTCAGGCCTCCCTCCTTTGGCCCCTCCTTTCTTCTGATTTTGGGACAAAACAAGCTGCAGGAATTCCTGGCTCCATGGCATCCATGCTATGCTATGTGATTCTCATTTGTATAGTGCCAGTCCCCATTGTTATTGCATTGTGGCACATGTGGGGAAACTGGGAGCTATCCAGACAGGCCGGAGATGTGATAATGCCTGTAGGGATGGATCTGAGAGTGTTACATGCCTTGCATTCCTAAAATAGCAGAAGGGTGTACAGACTACCATACACGGGCATTGTGGAGATTTTGGCTGGCTGATGTTTTTCAGAGGCTTAAAGGCCTGGGACGGAGTAAGGCAAAAGTTAGGTGTATGGGTGACTAACTAACTATGCAGGCTATTGACAGTCTTTAGTGGGGTTCAAGGAAACTGGGAAACTCACCGAAAAGTGGCTTCAGCTGAATGGGAAGAATTGCATTGCAATTGCATTTATATATTGTTTACTACTCCCGAAGTACTTTTAGGTTATTACCAAACTACTCCTAGTTGGACAGTGAAGGATCAGTCATATGCCAGTCTTTCTGGAACTGTAGGGCTATACAAATGAACATCTACAGGCTATACTGGAGAATGTTGAATTGCAAGGTTTCAAGCCAGTCTGGTTACTCTGAATGGTAGGGTTGTGTTTAATGTGCTGGGCATATTTTCAACAGATGAGTTCTAGAAGTTGCAGTAAACTGCAGGTGGTGCTGCACCACCCCTCCTTTCCCACATGAAAGCCATGTGCTCTTGTATTATTTACTATGTACTCCAGTAGGATCAGAGGAGACACTGAGCCTTGTACAGAAGTGGAGGGGAAGGGCACCAAGGAAGATGCAAGGCCTAGGTATTCCTTCTTGTGCTGTGTATCAGAGATGCACAAGCCAAGAAAATGAAACATGTTCCTGGGGCATAAATTATGCCCCTGAGGTTGGTCAGCATGGCCCCCCTCTTCATTTAAAGATCCAGCCCCAGGAGGTGGCAGTCTTTGGGGCCAGTAAACAGCCCTTGGAGGGGGTCCACGTGGCCATCCTCATCCACATTTTTGACCTGCCCTGGGGAGGTGGTGGTCCGCGGGGCCAAAATTGGCCATGAGTAGGGGGCCAAGTCTGCCCCCAGACCCAAATTATTAATAAAAATTGCCTCAGGACCTGGCCCACCCTGTGGGCAAATATCTCAAATTCTACTGAATGGGTTTCCACCAAATAAAAATAGATCTTTATGGACCAAGATTTACCTTTCTGCCAAATTTGGTGTAGTTATATTCACATTCCACCTTTCTCTTGGCCCCCGCTTGACAGATTACCCTGAAATTTACAAAACAGCAGCTGAACAAATTATCGTACGGGATTTGAAAATTTTGTGAAGATTCATCAAACTGTAACAATGATGTTGGCAAAACAAAAAATGCTTTGTCTATGTGAAGTAGGTCCTAACTATAGCTACCTGGACAGTTTCAGGGTGATACTTCAAGCGGAGGATGAGAAAAAGGGGGGTTCCAAAACACATTTTGCACATGTAATTTTCCATAGGGATTTTGAAGATGACTACAACCAGAACCGCTGAACGGAATCAACCAAATTTGGCAGAAAGCTAGATCTTGGTCCAGAAAGAGTCCTTTCCGTAATTGGGTGTAAATTCATTCAGTGGTTTTGGAATTATTAAAGAAAAAAGATTTATGTATATCTAGGGATGCGGTGGGTCCGCAAATGAGATGGATCAGGAGGTGAGATCTTATTGGCTGCACCCACTTCAACCAGGAAGTGGTGGCAGCCATCTTGGGACTCGTGACTTGGCCATGAGTCACAACAGTTTGATTAATGTATGGTAATTAAATATTACTTTACCCTAACGAACCCTAGGAATTCTATAAATTCCATCTCTTTACGTTTAGTTAGCAAAAACAAATTACTATGACATCAAGAAACTGGCAATCTACTGAAAAACAAGACTAGTTACATACTTGGAAAAAACATTAAAAAAAATAACATTTTAAATAATACTAAACAGGAACTCACCCTAAAATGATTACAAATAAAAGCTATCTGCTTTGTCCTCCACTAGCTTCTAACAAACAAACATTTAAAACGTAACCAATACACTTTTTCAACCCAATAAAAAACAGCTATTCCACATTGCAACACCCCCAATGGAAAACTGCAAATAAAGTGTTGAACCTCTAGCAAGAACATACAGGTAAGTACAAACAAGAAAACAAATAGCATAATTATGTATGCCAATAACAAATGTGTTAAGCATTTAAAAAAAATTAATTATTTCTATCATTACACTATTTTCAGCCATAATGAGAGAAAGAGCAATTATTAACTTACATGGACTACAATTATAGCCAAGAAAGTACTAGCAAGGAAACTACTGTAAATATTACTCTAATACTTGCTATGGGAGGGCCACAACAATAGATTATGTTCTAACTAATGTAAGGGAACACAACCACCATCCAAATGTGACAGAAGTAGAAGTCAGGCACATTTTGCAAAAAATAACAGAGGTAAGCATGTACTCCCAAGAACCAACAACTAAAGTACTAAAAGATATATTCCCTAGCGTGTCTGAACACATCACTGGTCTGCTACCAGATATACCCTTCCTAAAATGCTTAATTGCACAAACTAAAAAAGCCACCAGTGACCCCCTATTGACCTTAGAAAATACCAAGATATCCAAAATCCCGAACACTTAACAACCACACACAATGGGAAACTCTTTCTCTTAAATTATAACCTGAACAATGAAAAACAAATCCTAATATTTCTATAACAAGTAAAACTAAGCCAATGTCAAAAATAGATGATGGATGGAACTTTGAAAATGCTCTCCAAATCATTCACACAGATATACTCCATGAATATTGAATATTAAAACAAACATATACTATTCATTTATGCCCTACCCCCTAATAAATAAAGTAACACTTACTACAAGCTACAAAACCACATAAAAATTAAAACAAGCAACTTCTATCCACATAAAATACTAATAGATTCAGAACAAGTCATGATTCAAACCATTTTTAAATGTTACCCATTCACAGCCATACATGGCTGTAGCTACTATTTTAATCAAACCGTAAGGAGACACCTCCCGCAATGTGCACTACATGTAGAAAATGCAACAAACAGTCATTTTGCCTTTAAAATGAAAAAGTAGCCGATGTTTCTGTCACAGAGGTAGCTAACAACTACAATTTACTTATAGAAAGTCCTTTCTGCCAACCAAACAAACACAAACTTAGCCCCTCAATTGATTATTTTGAAAACACTTGAGTTGGCGGACTGCACCACGCTCTGGACACAGACCGCAACCTAAATTCCAAATACCATGGTGGAATGTCTATGACAGCCCCATGGCTCAAGAAGCCAGAACCAGCAACGCAGTAGAATCATGACACAATGCCTTCCAATTGACACCTGGAGGAACCTAGCCTACTCTCTATAAATTTAAAGAAGCCATGCGAAAAGAACAAAGCAACCAACAACTACAAATGGAACAATCAGCAACCTAAATTAAACCTAAAGTTAACAAACAAACCAATAGATTGCACAGCTTGCTACAATGTAAAGCAATGCTGTTTATTAATAACAAAGAAGTACACTAATTAGAATCAAAAGCCAAAATCCTATTTAAAAATAAATAATAACCTACAGAAGACCCAATATATCAAAAGACATAAACCAAAGCAGCATAACAAACTATGTTGTAAATAAATGCCATATTATTTGTATACATCAATCACACCTGATATCACAACTAAAATTGATTCTAAGAAAAATCAACATGTAAGTGTATGGAATATATAATTTAATAAATAGCAATCACATAACATTCACATAAAACATAATATTTTCACCCCAAATAAAGAACTTAAATATAAATAACTGTTCTGTAGATGCAGATCGTCCTCCCTATCTAGGCAATGCAAAAGTATAATTAACCAAAAATGGAAAAATATATTGCAAAAAGCCCAAAAATGCAGAAATGAGTCCAATAAAGATCCATCAAAGCAAACTAAAGTCTTCAAGAACCATAAAAAAACAAAAAAGTGTTCAAAAAAAGAAACGCTCCTGGAAACCCAAAAACAGAAAGGAAATAAAAGTAAAAAATAAGTGTTTACTAGAATCCATTTTTAAACATGTTCAGGACATGGGACACATTCTACCTCCTCATACAAGAAACCTAGAGGAGTTATTTATTTTCTGGAATATACAAACTTACTTAAAGTTCTAAAGCAGCTAAACTAATGAAACAAATCTCATGGCCTGGTAATACTTTATATTTTTCTTAGGATTATGCTAAAATACTGCTGACAGACATAAGGAGTTCCTGAATTTATGACCTGCACTCCGCTCACTACATGCTTGTTTTGGTCTTTTTTATCCCTGTCAATTTAAAGTCACACATAATAATCAAATTATCACTTATGAAGATCCTTAATGACTTATGATTTATCATGAGGAATACCAAATTGAGGGCACTGAGGTGTCAACATCTGCTAAACGTTGACATTTTCTTCTTTTGTTATTTCATATAGAGTTCATTGTACCTCAATATTTTCTGGAAATCCAGTAAACAGCTTTTACCAGCCCCCATTAATGTTATGAAGTGGTAGATTCCCATAGTTTAATAGTATAATTAACATGCTTCTTTTCATTTTTGTTTTTTCCTATGTTTCCTTCGGAATTTGTCTATTCACTGTGTTCATATTCATCCCCAACACTATGTTCTACAATTTTGTCACCTCCTTCTCCACTTTGGAGTCCAGTTTTGTCACCAATTCTATGTGGCCTCAAACCCTTCCCACTCATCTTCTTTTATTCATCAGTTTGTAACTTTTTCTTCTATTACTTTTCTTTGTTTTCAAAATGTGCTTCTGCATGTTTTCCTTTGAACATCTCTTCCTCACCTTTTTCTAGCTCATCTCTTCTTCTACTTCCTTTCATGCTGGGTTATCCTCCATTGGCTACTTCCTTCTCCTTTCACAGACCTTTCTCATATTCTTAGAATCTTCTTATCTCATTTTGGTTTTTTTTATATTTCGTTTTCAACATGTTTGATGAATTTTCGCTTTCTGTTTTTTCATGCTTCTAAACATTATTTCTTGAAATGACAAGGGATTAGACTCACCAATTAAGAGCCAGCATGTTTTAACTCATTTATCAGAAACCTGCAGCACATATTGTGGTTTTGCAAGACACTTGCTCAATGAACTTAAATCTTTGAAATTGAGAAGAGGATGCATTGATGCATGTTATATTTTGTTCAGGCAACAAACAAATGATTTTATTACTCAGTGTTACAAATCTCTCAATGTTCAATTGATATCACAAGAGACAGGCGAGAAAGGCTGATGGGTATATACTAATCTTCTCATTAACAAAACTCCAATTCAATATGTGTTGCCCAACTGCAGCTGACTGCCTTTTCTGGTTTACCATTTACCAAAAAAGTATCCACTTTGCTGCGTACACCTTTATTTTTGCATATGATTGTACCCAGATTATGGACCAATGTACAGACAGTCCACCTCCGGCTGTGTGCCAAACAAATTCCAAAAGCTCTTTGTTCATGCTATTCGGTAACAAACATTATTTGATGCTTGGCATCTATGCAACCCCATAGTATGCAAATTCACTTATCATTCTCCTTTTCATCACATATAATCCCCAATAGATCACATTTTCCTTTCCCATGCCCTTACTCAAAATGTGCATTCTGCAGGAATAGGAACAATTTTAATTTCAGACCACCCTGGTGTTCTCATACATTTTGATGTTCTACTCCAATCTACAGCTCCCACACCTTGGAGATTCAATAATTCATTACTGTTAGATTATTCTTTCATATACACTTTTGCATCCTCTTTTCAAGAATAATTTCAAATAAATCAAACTACAGACATTGACTTTTGCACTTTATGGGATTCCCTTAAACCACTACAAGGGATTTCATTACACACTTAGGGCCATATTTATACTTTTTGACGCAAAACTGCGCTAACGCAGTTTTGCGCCAAAAAAATTCGCGCCGGCTAACGCCATTCTGAAGCGCCATGCGGGCGCCGTATTTATTGAATGACGTTAGCCGGCGTTAGTTGACCGGCGCTGCCTGGTGTGCGTGAAAAAAAACCACGTCATGACAAAATTAATTTCTCAATTTGACAAATGAAAGACATATTTGTCATAATGCGTCATATTTCCATGCATACAGCTTGTGCGTCATAATTTTAGACGCACAGGAGTGCAGATAACGCAGAGTCAAAAATATATTTCATAAGTAGATATCATGATATCCTGCATAACATGGCCTACATTTTTTTCCATTATGCGTCATATTTCCACGCATACAGCTTGTGCGTCATTATTTCTGATGCACATGAGTGCATATAATGCAGAGTCAAAAATATTTTTCATAATTACATATTATATTTTGCTGCGGCTTATTTTTCAACTCTAGAACTGTAAAATATGGCTCAAACAAATATAATCTACCAATGATGAAAAAAAAATTGACTCTGCATTATTTGCACATCAAAAAATATGACGCACAAGCTGTATGCGTGAAAATATGACGCATAGTGGAAAAAAACGGCGGCCATTTTATGCAGGATGTGATGTAATAGGATATCCTGTTTACAGAATCTGTACAGTGGGTGTACTTTCACTTTCACTTTGCAGTCTCAGATTATTCTAGACTGTGTGGCTGTGTGCAAAGTGTTGTCCTGTGTATTAGTGCTTTTGTGTCCAGTGTGCCATCTCAATTGTGCTTTTGTCATCATTGTCTTGTTGTAGAATACTGTCTGAGTCTGTGTGGGTACTGTAATATAGGGGATAGTTGGGCTCTTCTTCTTAAGTTTTCTTTGTATTTCCCCACTCTACCTTTCCCCATTTCCCCCTTTTCCTTTTTCTACTACTTTTTCTCCTTTTGCAGTGCTGACATGTCTGGTAGGCCACAGCTTTCCAGGATGGGTGAGGAGGAATTGGGGGGGGGGGGTTATATGGCTTGTTTGCCATTTCCTCCCACTCATGCTGGAGGCTGGGGGTAGGGTGATACAGGGGTATCACACGGAGGCCCATAAAGTCCGGTGGGGGAAGGTGCGCCATCACTTGGTGCGTCTATATGGTAGACAAAGGAATGACCATCAATTGAAGCACCGCTGGGCTGATCTGATCTCCAGGGAGCAAGATCTGCTGGACCACCTGGGAATCAGGATTGGTGGCCATGTTGGTGAGTACAGATCAATTAAATGTGCACAATTTAAAGCTGTGTAGTGACATGTGATGATTGTTACCCAATCTGCCAGATAAGTAGCTGACTGTGTGTAATGCTAGGGAAACATACTGGGTAATTGATGCACAATGTGAAGGATGACAAATGCTAGCATTCAGGTAGCTCATGTTTTCCACACATACCAGTTGCCTGTAGCAGAATGTAATGTAGTGCCGCCTTTGTGTCAGACAAGCGACATATTAATGACGCAATTAGGACTCTACAGGTCACAATAGCCAGTGAAAAATGGATGTTGAAACATCATACCTACATATGTAGACCCCATAGCTAGACTGACATTTGTAAACCCTACATGATACTGAAAATGAGTGCTGCCTTCACGTCAACTGAAGTTAGCAATGTTGTCCACACATATGTCACATGTGTGTCTGGTTGATGTGTAGGGAAAATGTTCTTGGAAGTGCCATGCCTTTTCGTGATAAATGTGCTCCTTCACATTTAATTGTTACATGCCTGATCTGAGCATGAACCATATTTGTTAAGGACTCAGGTGCCCTCAGCTAACATTTTAGACAGGTATTTATTGTCACTTGTGCCCAAATCAGAATAGGGATGGCAGTCCAAAGGTATGTACTAGGGTACAAACATCTATGTTTGGTGCCAATCATTATTGTTTGGACACATCAATGTATGAAACTGTAACAAAATGAGGTATTGCCAAAATACCTGGCCCTCTGTACCATGTACCTATCAGTCACATATGTGTCATGACCACATAGGCTGTTTGAGTGGTCAGGCAGTCCTCAAGTAACCAGCTTTTGGATGTCTCTCTTGGATGCACATGATGAGATGAATGCACACCTATATTGTTGCTGCATACTAATGGAGGTGCATCTTTGCCAACACATGACTGTCCGGGCCACTGCATGTGTGTAGTAGGGTGTGTAACTGTAGCAGGAGACTCATCAGATGTAAATGTTGCGCATGAATAATTCCATGCAGTATGAGCATGTGTGAAAGTGATTCATTAATCATGTCATATTCTCACATTGTCTTTGTATTTGCAAGTGTTCGTCAGTGCACGGATTCTGAGTATATTCTTCCTTCCATGCTTTACAGGTGGACCTGCACCATACACAGTGGGAGAGGTGGCTCATTTTGAGGACCCCGACACCTACAGTGAGTGTTGCATGTGTGGTATTTTTTATGTTTGCTGGTGATGCATGATGGACTACTGTGTGTTCAACAGATTGCAATGTTTGATGCGCTGCCCAATCATTAGTATTGTTCCATTATTGGGATTTCAGTTATCACTTCATTTTGAGTTGACCTATGCTTATCCATTTGTCTGATTTTGGGTCTGTAGGCCATTCCTGTAGTGCCCGCTATGGGGAATGGGGTGAGTCATGTGGAATACACTAGTAAATGTAAGAGTTGCTCTGGGACTCGTCTCGGACTGAGTCTGCATTTCACACAGACATTCTCCCAAATAGCTTCTGCAAAGGGCTTGTCTGAAATCTGCTGCTACCCTAGTAAATGATGTACTGAGTACACTGTAGGTTGGATCTTCCGGGGGCATGTACTTCCACAAGTTGTACTAGAAGTGTGTGGGACTACAGTGCAACGGCCTAGGTGTACATGCTATTCATGATCATGGGTGTTCTTGCTCCTCTGTGTCTGCGGAAAAATATGCCTCACTGGTAGTATGTGATGTTGGCCTAGGTCAGTACATTTTGACATGTGTGGACCTTGGATAGGACAAGGTTTAGCTGACTCCAATTTGTTGATAGCCCTTCACTGGTGTTGTGTGTGTGGAGGCAAAAACATGTTGAGCTTTCTGTACACTCCTGGCTGTGCATCGATTTTGGGATTGTTGGAAGTTCTTCCCACCCCCCCTCAAAGTCAGCCATGTGTTTGGGAATAGGGTACCTAGGACTGTAGCAACCAGTATGTTACACATACTTGTGACCATTTGAAACTTTTTTTTGAACCTAGTGTACACACTCGGTTATGGCACATGAGTTCTATACTAGCAAATCCAATTACAAATTGCAGATCTTGAGGGTTGTGATTGTTATCACATACACTGACATATGGAGTCCAGGCAATAGGCGGAGGAGATGCAGCATTAATGTAGGCTGCATTTGTAATGTTTATGATGAGAAGTTTAGGCTGATGTCACCCATCATGTAGATAATTGTATATCCTATGTGTGAGATGACCTTTGTATGCAGGCTTCCCATGTACTTCCTCTGAGACTTTCAATGATCTATATGGTGATATGAGCTGTTACAACTACAGTAAAAGTAATTTCCAATTGACCCATTGTGCTATTCCACACAATGCATTTCCTATGGTAAATAGTTGCCCTTTCTCTTCACAGCTGCAAACATGAGTGCCGCACAGAGGCATGAATTTGAGAGGCGGGCCATGAGGTACCGACACATCCTGCAGGTGCAGTCGGGGTTCCGACGGATGGCCCGAAAATACCAGGCGGATCTGGTCTCCGGAGCATGGTGGGCCTCACCACAGGGTGGCCCAACGTTGCCCATTACAGCCACCACCACCACAACCACCAGTTCTCCCCAAGTGGCCCCAGCCATGGCGGGGACAGTTGTCCTTGCCTCTGCAGCACGACCAGGACCCAGCAATATAAGAGCTGCAGGACAGTCCAGTGGGCTACGCTCAACTCCCACACAGAGCACCTCTGCCGGCACACAGACAGCAGCAGCACCTCCAATTGACCCTGCGGCATTCCAGGCTTTGGACCGCAAAATGGACAAGTTCATTAGGAAGGTGGACAAGCTGAGCCAGGATGTGGCCTACATAAAGAAGCGGGTCAGGTCCATCAGGCGGACCCTACGGAGGGCCAACCTCTAGGACTGATATGGTCTATTTAAATTTATCCCTCCCCTCCCTCCTCTTTCCTTTTTATCATGATTAGTGGGCTTGGGGGATTAGTGTTAGGTTAGTATAGGTTGTTAGCTTAGTTAGTGTTAGGGAGGAGGGTGGGGGGTCCTTATTCTTTCTACTTTTCATTATTGAGTGTGTGGGTGGGTGGGTGGGGGTCAATGTTGGGGTTCCTGTCTGTTTAGAAAAAAATAATAATAATAATATATAAAAAAATATATATATATATGATTGTTTAGGATAGTATAGTATGTGTGTAGGTTAGTATGTGGTGTCCTGCATGTGTCCTGTCTCATAATGGTGGGTGGGGGGTTGATGTTTAGATCGATTTGTTATATGTGTAGAGTAAGTTTAGCTTAGGTTAGTTGGGACAGTTGTGGGTTAGGATTAGTCAGGTTAGATTAGTGTAGGTATGACTTTTCCGTTAGTTGCCTCTGGTGTGATTACTTATGAATAAATATATTGTTAACCCTTTGCATTATGTGTTAACTGCTACTTGATCATGGCCTTGCCATCAGTGTAGGTGATTGTTGTTCTATGACATTTGTGTCCTATGCTACAAACCAAAGAAATAAGAGGTTTAAAATGGCAGCTACCCCTGTGCTAACTTGGTAAGTATCCACCATCTGATAGAACCACCATTTGGAGTTTACATGGATCATAAAGGAATTGTGTTGATGAGTATGTTTTCTACATCACAAAGTGTGCTTCCAGACTTGGTATTGTGGGGGATTTTTTAGGTCGGACTGCAGTGTGATGTTCAGTGACATCTTTGTAGATGAGGTGTTGTTAACACTCTTGTCTTCTTGTCTTCATTACTGACATAGATCATGTGTGCAAAAAATCAGCATGAGTACCTATTTGGAAGTTTACTCAGAAAGGTTGATTGATGCTGTGTTTAGTTGTGTTTGCTTAGAATAGACTGCATGATTCAATGTATTAGTATTGCATGGTGACCACATTTATCAGCCACCATTAGTTGACTTTGATTTCTATTGATGGAGCATTATTCTGTCCAACACAGCATGATTGTGTGTGGTTTCTCTCTTCATCAGTTATTCTCCTCAGGATGGGCAGGCTATGATGCAATCCTGGCCACTGCACAGATGTATCAGACTACATGATGTCAGGACAGTTGTATTGACAAGTTACATGGTTGTCACACAAGCACTTTTGAGTTATCTACTGCACAGTTGATGTGTCAAATTACACAGAGACATATTAGGTCTGCAAGTGCTATGTATTGATAGGTGCTGTAGTGCAATATGTACATTGTCCAGGTTTGCTGAGTCCGTTCTAGTGCAATCTTACATGGTGATCCTACAGAAGGTGTGTGGATGATGCTCCTGACATGCTGGGGTGATGTTACCGACAGTGCAGAGGGACAGGATTTGCCAATTAGTAGGAGAGAGACATTCACTGGCAATGCTGACAAGTTATACAGTGGTTAGCAGAACAGTCATTGAGTATAGTTGTAGTGAGACTGGCAATTGACAAAACGTAGGACCTTGGTAAAAGTAGGCCATGGTGCAGGGACTAGTGCTTCCGGGTACTCTTCTGTGTGAATGTGATCTGTTCCATGTCTTCTTCTTCTGATGTGTGTGTTGCCTGCTTTGTCCTTGTTGTTGGTTGTGAAGGGGCAACACACACCTCAGTGTTAGAAGACGTGGAGTCAGACATCCCGGTGGCTGCTCTCTGTGAAGGTCTTAAGGGCAGTACTGCAGCAAGGAGGGCCTGCTGGTTTTTGAGAATAGCAGCTACATCACAATGGTAGGCAGCCAGGTCGGCCCTGAGGGAGTCATGATTGCATTCATGCATGCAGTGGAAAGTTTGGGGTGCGAGGTGTTGTGGCAACTCCCTTACTGCAGTGGTGAATTCCTTGACAGTTTCTTGTAGTCCTTGCAGTATGGATGTTAGGGTTTGCATAGCTGCTGCCTGATCTGTAGATGACATAATGCACGAGCGCACCCCCTCAAGGCTGGCTGCCATATTTTGCATCCCCACCCTCACCTCCTTGGCCAGCTCCCGCTGTACTCCAACTACAGTTCTTTCAAAGCTGGTGCCAGTGTCTTCAGAGTCCTCAGCTGTATAGGAGCTGGCAGGTCTTGCAATTGGGGTGGTGGGTGGTTCTTCTGTGATGGCTGCTTGTTCTGTGCTCCTCCTCGTGATTGAAGGTGGGGTCTGGAGGGTTTCAAGGACCTTTTGGATGGTCTCCTGGGGAATGTTTATGGGCTCGTCATCCATGTCATCAGAGAAATCTGGGACAGGCATATCTGCAGGAGATCCATGTTCCTCTGCAATGAAACAGGGTACAATTAGTGTGTCTGTGTTGTGACAATATTGACGTAACATGCCAGCCTTTTGATGAATTCACTTTTGTGATCTTGTTTGGTATTGGTATCTGCTGTCCTTCATATGGGCATTGTTATAGGCCTATGGCCCACCTGTGTGTCACATGTATGATATTGAGTTATCAGACTTGTCTGCCTACTTGCCTCTAGGTGTTGCTTTATACCAAATAGAGAATAGCCACCTTTTTGTCCTACTCAACCCTCCGTGTATATCCATTCTCATGGTGAGACCTTTCACTGGCTGTGGGTGTTCTGATGGTCCTGGCAGCACAATTGCCTCTCAGGACCTGCCCCAATCCCTGATTGTTCACATTGACTTAAATGTAATTGACATGTAGCATATCCTATGCATGGCAATGTTATGATGTGATATGGATGTAGACATTGTTAATGTGTCCTGCTGATGTTGGGTAATGTGTGTTACATTGGATTGCCCTTATCGTATCAATGTCCTATTTGGTCCTCTGACTGTGCAGGTGTATTTCAGTGAACAGTTCCATGTGTCCCCTCCTCAATGCTGTTGTCTGAGCAGTATGACATTTGTGATGTAGCCTTGTTTGCCAGGCACGGGAAGGACCCTGACATATGCAGCATGGGTGTGTCCTTAGTGCTGTGTCGCTCCTATTGCTGTTTACTTTGGCTGATGTATGTGACAACTATGGGCATTGACATATGAGTGTACTGGGGCCTTTGTCTTGTTTCAGGGGATTGTTGCAGATGTCATCCTCACCCCCTAATTTAGGTATGTATGTTCCATGGGGAGGTTACTGCCATTGGCTACTATAGCTGCACAGAGATCAGAGGTGGCAGTGTCAACTGTTGTTGCAGTTACATTGCATTTGTTGTTTTGGCTAGAGGATTGCTGATAGGGCCCTAGTTAATGTAGGAGATATTTTGGCTGACGAGTGCCAGGATGTAAGTTTGACGTAGTGTCCTTCCCTCCTATCGAGGCTTTCCCTTTGCTCCATTGTTGGCATGACAGGATGCCCCCATGGTACTGTTGTTGGTGTAGTGTTATGTTGTGCCCCAGCTTCTGTATGTGCAGGCCATGCCCCCATGCCATACCCCTTTACCCATGCCACTCCATGTATATGATTACTTACATGCAATGTGCAGTAGGTATTTGCCCCCCTGCTTACAGTCAACATTATTGTATTATAATTCCCCATGCGACTTACCCTGCATGTGCGTTGTCTCGTGGTAGTCTGCGCTGTCCTGTCCTTGAATCCCTGTGACGATCTCCTCGGGGATGACGGCTGCAACCATCTCCTCCATGTGGTCCAGGGCCTCCTGGTGTGCTGGACTCCCACCTCCAGTCTGCAGTGCTGCCTTCCTGTTCCTGGCCATTTTTTCCTTTTTCCTACGTTTGCAGTCATGCCAGCGTTTCTTACACTCGGTGACTGTTCTGAGTACTTCAGCCACACTGTTGATCTTGCCAACAATTTGTTGCCATATGGCCTCTCTCCTACTGATTGGCAACTTAGAGGTGATGAACAGTTGGTGCTGGTGTTCCGTCACCTCTTTTACCAGGATTTCCTGCTCCTCTGCACTGAAGCAACACTTTCTTTTTTTTCTATATATGTCCTGGTTCTTGTATGGATCGTCCTGGCTGGTTCCTGGTCTGCTGTCATCTTCCTGGGGTCTGTAGTGGCATCTGGGATCCATTTTGTCTCTCCTCTGCTGAAAGGGCAGTGTTCGCGGGTATTTTTGACGCTATTGCGTAAAAAAAAACGGCGCATATCCGGGTTGCGGTGTCGTAAATCGACCCAGAGTCATTTACGCCGCGCTAACGTCGTTTTCCTTTACGACTTGACGCCGCGATGTGCGTAAAAAAAAATGACTCCCACCTGTTGATTGCGCCGCCGTGCGTCAAAGTATAAACTTGACGCCTGCACGGTGCAACAAAATGGCGTTAGCCGGCGGTAAAATTTTTGACGCAAAACTGCGGCGGCGCAGTTTTGCGTCAAAAAGTATAAATATGGCCCTCATTATTTTACATATTCTTTTAATTGAATAAGTGCTTTCCTGGATCAGTGCAGTGCCTGCTTCACGGATTCTGCGCTTTATCTTTCACTGATACTCACTCTTTACTCCTTTTCCTCAGGATGTGGCTGCCTCCTCCTCTTTCCCCTTGTCTATATCAGGGCCACCGCTGAGAACTCTGGCTCCCCTCGCTAGCCTCTATCGACATCACTGCCCCTGTGAAGTGTTCTGGGAAGACTAAATCAGAGACCTGTCCATGAGGAGGAGGTGGGTGAACTGCGTGCTCCATTTTTACAAAAGCTTTTAAAACAACACATCCTAGATGTGACTAGTGGTGTCTGTGTTTTCTAATTTCTGTAAAACAGTATTAATTCAACTTTTACATTCATCATTTCTAGCAAAAGTAGTTTTTGCATTGGTGTTTTGGAGCAAACGTTAATGCAAAAATAGTCCTGCGCCTGTGCAAATGAGATGACCTGGCTTATTGTATATTTTCACATTTAGGGGTATATTTATAGTGCCCTTTATCCACTTTGTGCCACATTAACATCATTGCTTTTGACGATAATGTGGCTCAATGAGGCCGAAATCCCCTCGCCTTATTTACAGGCATTGCGCCTTCCAATAACCCTTTGCACTACGTTATGCCTGCGCCAGGCATAATGTATGCAAAAGGGGTGTTACCTCATTAGGAGAGCCGGAAAAATGACATAAGGAAATCTATTAGATTTCCTTACACTTTTTTTATGGCAATTTTAATGCCTGCTCAAGAGCAGGCGTTAAAAGGGGCCTTCCGTTCTTTAGAATGGGGCCCTATGTATTCTGCAGGAGTAGCTCCAATATTTTGGTGCTAATCCTGTATAGTACATCAATAGCGTCATGAAAGATGATGCTATTGCCCCCTACCCTGCACTATGGTGCACCGTATTTTAAATACGGTGCACACATGGTGGCGGGAGGGGGTGCTAAGAGTGCGGGGAAGTTGCACTGTCAACACTATCAGGGTCATTGTGACTTCGGCAGACGGAAAAGCCTGTCCATTGAAGTCCTGACGGGCAGGTTGCCACCACTTTGGCAGCCTTCCAGCAGGCCCCATTAAGAGTTTCTCATTGGGTCATTGGGCCGAAATGGTGTTTCCGCCCGCTGGCCGAGCAGGAAACAGCCTTGAGCATTGTCTCCGGCTCATAATAAAGCCGGCGGCAATGCTGTAGTGCATGGGGTGCATCTGCCCCTGTTGCTATGTTCACTGTCTGCATCGCGATGGGGCTGGCTGGGGGGTCCCTGCGCTGCCCATGTCAAGTGCATGGGCATTGCAGGGGCTCCCCTGGGGCCCCCTGCACCCAGTCTCAACCACCCTTTACATGGCGGTGCTACGCCATGTAACGCTGGTGGAGAAGGGAGTCGTAATCCCCAGGGTAGCGCTGCTTACAGCGCTGCCCTGGTGGATTAGGACAGCCAGATTGGCGGCGGTCCAACCGCCACCACTGCCCTAGCGGTCTTAAGACCACCAGGGTCAAATGACCCCTATTGTCCCTGGTGGAAACACAGACTGTGCCGGGTAAACTTCAACTTGTTCTGTAGTCTAGGGATGTGTTCACACAATGGTTGTGATATCCTCAATGAAAACCCTACTTCTTGGGTGCACAGGAATGCTCATTTTCCTACAAACACATAGGGCATGAGCGCTCCAGGGCATGAGCAGTCTTGTGTACTGGCACACATGTCTAGAAGTCTTCTTTAAGTTGCAATACTTTCCTCCTCCCTCCCCTCCCTAAATAGCTAGAGCTTGGCACTCGCATCTGGTTTTTCCTAGGGATGAGCCGGTTTTATCTTCAGTGCTTACCTTACTCCGGTGTCCAATTTGTCTCTGTGTGAAGGCTTTCCTCAATCACCCTGCGTTTGTTCCCCGTTTGCCCAGGTCAAGCATTCCTAGCCCTCATTAACTAATCTCTAGGATATGAATCACTGTTCAGCCAGTTGTAACTGTTTGTCATGCTGTTTGAGTTTCCGAGAGGGTTACATAATATGTTTTAGGGCAGATGTAAGGAAAGTGGCACTGCAACCAGTGCCGCGCCACTTACCTTGTGCCCCTTAGTGCACACCTACAGCCACCATGGGTGCGCCGTATTTAAAATAGAGCACACCATGACGCAGGGTAGGAGGCAATAGAGTCATATTTTTTACGCTATTAATGTATTCTGCAGGAATATTGCCAAAATGTTGGTACTACTATGCAGAGTACATATGAGCCCATTATAAATAATGGTGTGCCCCCTTTTAATACCTGCTCTGAGCAGGTGTTAAAAGTGCCCAAGAAAATGGTGCACGGAAATCTCTTAGATTTCCTTGCGCCATTTTTTCACCCCCCCCTGCATATATTATGCCTGGCACAGGCATAGTGTGGCGCAAGGGTTCACAAAGTGGGGCAAGGCATGCACTGCTCCACTTTGTAAATATGGCGTGGGGAAAATGCTACTTTAGCGCCACCTTAGAGTAAAAATTAATGATGCTATGGTGGCGTTAGTATGCCCCTTCGTTTTTTTGCAGTAGATGTAATGTCTTCTTCACGTTTAGTCCCTTCCCCCTTCCCTGTGATTGTCTTTACTTTGCAGTTTTTTTTTTTATCTACGAACTGATATACCTCAACGTTTGTTTCATTTAAGGAGAAGGGGTGATAATTTCGTCGGTGGCTTCCCATAGCAGTAAACGGAGGGATTTTTTTTTTTAAAGGCTCCTATTACACTTGGCTGAGGTGGAGATTTTTATCTTGGGTAATAGAACTCACTTTACAAGGTTGTTTAAGGGATGAGGCAGTCCACCTGCCGCTCAGAAGGCAATAATTCCTATAAAGTTAATGTTCTACTGTTGAGGGTCGGTACCTAACAACTCTGATCTGCCTCTTCATGCAGCCACTGCAATAATTCAAAATTCCAATGCTTTATTGGAATGACTAAAATATGCATGCTATGCCACAGTTTAGTTAGACATCGTATTTTTCGTTGCCTTTACAGCAGACTGAGGGCCCAAATTATCAAAGATCTTGATATATGTAAGTTAGACTTACACTTGTAGAACTCTTGGCTAGCTACTGAATTCCAGGAATACTCCTAGTTTACTCCTAGAGTTAACATCATATCAAAGAGCACTACCAGAGCAACGCACAGCACAATCTTCAAGGTTTGGGCCATTAGTGTATCAACCAAAGTAGCATCACAGGTCTATCGCATCAAGGCACTGCGATGCTGGCTCTGTGAGGCCCTCCTGTCTGTGGATCCTTTCTGTGACCTGACACTGCCTTTCAGCCATCTTCGCTTTAGTTTGCCACAAATGCCGTGCTGTTGGCACGCTTACTGTAGTTCTCCCTGTTCTCCTGGCTCGTAGCATGCAGCTTGAAGATAAGAAATGTGATAGGTAAGGGTAACGACGGTACAAATAAGAGTCAGGCTGAATGAGTTGACATATGCCAGAGTGGGTTGCAGAGATGTTGTACAAAGAGGCTGCTATGTGTTGAGGGGACAGCCGAAAACCTATATATTAAATTTTTCAGATTTTTTCATGTCACATATTTGTAGGTCGCAGTACTAGAGTGTAATTGGCTAATAAGGTGCTGCTAATTCTCCATATCCTTTGCGGTACTCCTTGCAGCATTGTCGGAGTACAGCTTTTCAGAGCGCCAAGCCCATGCAGTTAGCGAAGTGGCCCTGAATGTACAATAGGGGGTATTTTACCCTGTAACGTAAACAATAACAAGTTTTCTGTGTCAAGGGAAGGTGCAGTGCATGCAAACAAAAAGGAAAATTTTACTTCTACATAGTTGTTAATGTTCTAGCTTGACATGAGTGTCCTATATCATGGGTAACCACTCTGACCCACATAACATCATGACAAATGACACGTAACAACAGTGACCAGACTTAACTGTACACATCATGACATATGACACGTAACAACAGTGACCAGACTTAACTGTACACACTGAACTTAATAATGAGTGATGAAAATAAAGTGTCATTTTTGCTGTTTTAAATTGTGCAAAATCAGCCCTCTCGTTCATTCCTCTCTCTCGCTGACACACACTCTTCCCATCTTTCTCAGATTGGTTCACTTCAGGCTTTCAAGCACAGCTACTTTCCCATGCCTTTTCAAGATTTCCATCCCTCAAACCCAAGCTCACCTCCTACTCACCTTGCGCTGTCTTCTGAGCATACAGGTACATCCTCTTTATTCGTCTGGGGCGTGCTCTCCACTTCTTTCTCTCTTTCACGCACACTCCTTCTGCTACTCTGTCTGGAGTTCATTCACCACTTTGTGCACAAACTATCTATCACATACTATCTTCATTTCTATCCATCCTGTGCAGTTCCGACCCCAATCTATTCACCAGCACACATAATTCCACTACACAAATACACTACACACCACACAATTCCACCCCACACAATTCCACAACAAACAATTGCAATTGAGTCCACATAATTCCACTCCAAACCACATACATCCACTCCACTCCACTCCACTCCACTCCAAACCAAGGCACATGGGTAAAAGACATTGGGGGTGATTCTGACGCCACGGGGATTCTGACAGCCCATACCGCCATCCTGTTCCTGGCGGTTCTCCCGCCAGGAACAGGATGGCGGTATGGGTTGTCGTGGGGCCCCCGTAAGAGGGCCCCACTTTGTATTTCAGTGTCTGCATTGCAGACACTGAAAAACGCAACGGGTGCCACTGCACCCGTCGCACCTTCCCACTCCGCCGGCTCAATTCTGAGCCGGCGTCCTCGTGGGAAGGGGGTTTTACACTGGACTGGCGGGCGGCCTTTTGGCAGTCGCCCGCCAGCCCAGTGTAAAACTAAGAATAGCCGCAGCGGTCTTCCGACCGCGGTGTGGTATTCTGGAGGGAGGAAGTCTGGCGGGCGGCCTCCGCCGCCCGCCAGACTTAGAATGAGGGCCATTATAACTTAGAACGTCAATAGCTCTAACTCTTGCACATGCTAGACCCATTGCAAATGCTTGTTTCACATAGGTAGCTGCACAGAATGTTTCCTGAGGGTAGTCAGCCGGTCACTTAACATTCTAGTATACGCCACTTTAGCAGGAATTATGACACAAGAGTGTTATGAGAATCATGATCACGTTGCTTGACTTCAGAACACCACTTGAGCAGGATTGCTCTATGTTATTCCTGTATTTGTTTCAGAATGTTGTGCTCAGTCGATTACTCTGACCAGCCCTTTTGTTCACAAGGGGGCAATTTGTGCTCAATGGGGCTAACACCTAACTGGCATAATTTACTAATTGAGGTGCTGGCAAAACAGTAGCACCAGCTTTTCACAGCCCACTGGGCGAGACTGGGGTATTTCCTTAGCGGCATGTTTACAAATTAGCCACAAATTCTTAAAATGTATGCTGTGCTATACTATACTAACATCTAACCGGTGTAATTTACTAATTGGAGGTACAGACAATTCAGTAGCACCAGCTGACACAGCCTACTTGAAAATTATTGGTATGTCCTGTATGAAGTGCTCAGCTTACCATTACCGCACAAACTTTAGGCAGCTTTGCTCTCAGTAGTTGAGTGGTAGTTTAGCTGTCCTCGAGAATTTAAAACTACAAGTCCCAACTGGCATCTAGAGAAGGGGAAGAAGTCATAATGGACTTTTTGTTCATCGGTGTGTCGTAGCAGGCAATGGGTTGTGATAATTATTGGATGTGTCACACATATCCACAAGGCTTAGTTCTATGTAGCAATATGCTTTCATGTCGCAGTCCCAGCGGTCCTGTCATTTCAACAGGGTACTCTGCAACCCATGATGTAATTGGAGCGGGGCTTTCTGCTCAGCATTACTTTTATCACGCACAGTCTCAAAGAAGGAGGTTACACATTCCAGTCAGGGGCCATTCTGTGACTCTGCCTGTTTGTGGATTCCCTGTCTGGGTCAGTTTGACAGTTGGGTTGTTTGCACCTCTCTCCAGACAGTGGCACAAAGGGAGCTGGGGTGTAGCCTGCATATCCTGATGAGCAATCTGTGCTGGGAGGGAGGGGAAGAGTGGTCACTTGCAACTCAGTGGGCTGTGCCTGCCCTCAAACAATGCAGTCTCCGACCCCATGGTGTATGTCTAGGTTCTTGCCTGGGCAAGGCAGGATCTTACAAACAAGAGAGACTTTCCTTTGAAGTAGGCCTACTTGATTTGGATTTGAGTTGCTAGTCCCTGCATGGCATTCACAATGGTCGACTGACCCACAGAGATCGACCTCAGGAGGTCAATTGCCTCCTTACTTAGGGCAGCGGGGCTAACAGGGGCTGAGGCAGAGGTGCCTGTGGCGAATGTGATGCCCACCCTCTTGGATGGGCAGGCACAGCCAACTGGGTGGAGAGCTACAGGGTGGATGGTTGTTAGGATGGGGGGGGTGGACAGAGATGGTACTGGGGTGGTTCCCGATGGGTCAGGCACCACTAGGAAGGGTCCATTGTTAGAGGATTCCAAAGAAGTTGTAGTGGATCCAGTCTCCCCTATGGCACACCCCTTGCCCTCTGGGCCACTAGGTCCCTCGCTGTCAGTGTTCTCGTGACTGTAGGTCACATGGCCAGAAGCTTCCCCACTCAGCTCTGCCTCATCTCTTTCACCTGCCGGTGATGATGCTGAAAAACAGAAAGTCAAGTATCACAAGATAACACTCCCATCATACAGAACACATATGTCTTATTACATCCTGTTCACCAACACCCCCAGGTAGTGTCAATAATGTACCAACATAATTTCACAACAAAATATGATGCATGTCCCTCAAAAAGAACATTGTTAAACACCAGCTTAGCTACCTAACTGACGCCTACAATACCCTGAATGAAGTTGAGCCATCGCAATGACCATACCATGAGAAGGTGACTTTGCCACATAATACAGGTTTTATATTCATAACAAAATAGTCTAGCACTAATCACCCAATAGTTTAGGAATGTGAAGTTGCTTCTCACTTATCAAAAACACAGACTCAACACATACAAATATTTTACTCTGATGTCATTTACCAGGTTATGACACATATTGTAAAGTAACGGCAAGCAAGCCTAGTGCAGACCTTCATTTCACATACTTACAACCAAACACAATGGACATGTGCAAAACTGTAGCAACTCAAATTGTCATACATTTCAATTTAGGGTTAAGGAGTCAGAACACATCACACACACACACACATGCACCAGTAGTTATTTATCAAAGATTGAAAATACAATGTGGACCAAGTAATCAAGGTCATTGGTCTTCTGAAAACAAACTTTATCTGTCACGTAAGGGCCAAGTAAGCTCAGTTCTATGCCTCACACACAACCAAAAGATGTTAAAAAGAGTGTACCTTACATATGGACTGCTATACAGAGCAGCCCTAGCTAATCATGCAATTAGTCCATTAATGGGTCACTGATTGAGTGGGTACATCACTACACACACATCAGACATGGCAAGCCTTACATCTGTCTGTGGAAGATTCTCATTGCCAAAGCACATATGTTGCTAACATAACAAGTACATCTACCATGATGCAAGCCACGAATCTAGATACACTTACAATAATACTCACATGTGTATGTGAACTACCACACCTGCACCACATAGGTGTCATTGACAACATTAGGGTGTTCATGCTGGAGGTCAAAACACTGACTGCCAGTGACCCCGGAACCCTGCCGGCCAAATTATGAACATTTCGGTTGGCCGCGGGTGGAAACATTGTTTCTGCCCGCCGGCTCACAGAAAGGCCCGGCGGGGACATTGACGGCGGCTCCATGTCAATGCCTCTGTGCGGCATGTGCAGCTGCACCCATCGCACAGATCACTGCGCGATGGGGCACTGCACCAGGGCCCCTGCACTGCCAATGCAAAGTGCATGGGCAGTGCAGGAGCCCCTAGGGGTGCCACGGGGCACCCCCTCTGCCAGCCTTTCCCTGGCAGGTTCACCCGCCAGGAAAAGGCTATTAGAAGTGGGAACATTATCCGCAGGGTAGCTCAGCTACCCTGTCAGATAGTGTTTCCTCTCACCGCCAGGCTGCCTGACGGCAGAAGCCTGGCGGAGTGAGGGCTGCTGATGGTGGCCCTCACCCGGTCCATGCCGGCTGGCGGTTTCAGCCGCCTTGCTCATAATGAGGGCCTAGGTTCCCAAAAAGTGAGGAATTATTTGCCACACCCTTTATAGCAACAGCAAGTTGATGTAACTATTTCCAATGTTGTTAAATTACTGAACCTTTCAATTGATACATGATGTTGATACATATGTCAAGAATGTAACGGTGAATAGGCTACCATTGCCTTTATGTCATGCCTACAACAGTATGCCCAAGGACAATGATGTGTGGTCACTTTCCAGTAACATAACATTAGCAAGGTAGTAACATTACCAGCCTCTGATACCAATATATGTGTGCCCACAGAAATGTTGCAACACCTCAATGGTATCTAACATGCATGTTGTCTACTCTGATGAGACTTCACAATTGTCATTGTACATCCCTCACTTACCAAGGGGGATTACCTTGTAACAGGTGTGAAGATGTTAACCTTGTATGTCATGTGACATGTCAGATGGACATCACAGCCTCACATGCTGCTGTCACATAACAGAAAGCATGAGATAACTAGGGATGACTTGAATATGTTAGACTCTATGTTGCACATAGTCAGGAATTTTGAGACATTGCAGAGGAGAGAGATCAAGGACCTACCCAGTACCATGACATTGGAAGTATTGACCTGTTGGTGGGTATTAACAATTATCAGAGTAGAAAATGCTAAATAGTGGTACACATATGACACAGTCATATGTGCACCTGAATATGCTATTGTATTGAAGGGACATCATAGTTGAATAACATGCCTCTAAATACATTTGTATGTTCACACCTGTGTACTGTAGATGGCTACAGTACATCAATGCGTACACAGGAGATCTGTGACACTTTGCACTTATCACATTGTTGGAGCCAACATTCGGTTCCTTCAATCAATCACCTGATAAAGGGAAAAACATGAGTTAGGTCTGTACTTACCCTCTTGTGGCTGCTGTGCTGCCTTCGAATGCCCATCCAACTCAACGTAGACCACTGCCAAAATATGGGCCATTAGAGGGGTCATGATCTCATGGGCACCCTGTCCTCGTTTGGAAGACATCCCCAGCTGGGCCTCTGCCATCTTCGGGGCCCACTGTCTCAGGTCCTACCACCTCCTCTAACAGTTGGTGCTCCACTGGCTGTGGACCCCCAGGATATGCACTTTCTTGGCAATGGCACGCCAGATCCCCTTCTTCTGATGGGCATTGACCTGCATGGATGATATAGATGAAAAAATATGTCATGTCCACATGTACATACTAAATCAGGCAGGGTTGCTAACTAGGTAATAACACAAGCCAAACACAGACTGTCTTTAACATCCCCTCCACTGATAGATAAGCATATGCCATCAGGCCAGATGTGAGGTGGAAACAGCCAGACCACATGCATCTCCAGCACCAGCTGTCATGTTCTCAAATATGACGAGGCAGCAAATACATTTGTAAATATGGCATTTCTAGGAGGAGTCTGGTATACCAACTCTGCCAACCTTGTGCAACAGTCACACCGTGGGTCAGGAAACATACATCAAACACTCGCCACAATGTCTCAGGACTCAAAATCTGTCACCAAACATAAATACATGACCAGGAACTCATCCCATTCTATAGCAACTTTGGCACCCTTCAAACTATAAAGACACAATCTGAAACATTGCCCATCAGCCTTTGCTTAGTATAACAAAGTATAGTTGAGCGAATGAAATATTTGTGCACATGGTGCACTTACCTTCTCCTCTGGTGTACCATAGAGCTGTTCATACAGGGGTAGGACCTCCTCCACTAGCTTCTCCAGCTCCTCCAGTGAGGTCCTATCACCTATAGGACGTGTCATTGCTCCCAGAGACAGCAGACAGCAGCTCAAGTAGTGGAGGTCTTGCTGGCAGCAGTATCATGAGTCAAGTCAGAGATGAAGTATGAAATGGTGGTCATGTCCACCACGTAAGAGACCATCAGCTCCGTCAGACATCGCCATTGGCAGCTATGTGTTCCAATGTGTTCCAATGGCAATATCCCCTGCAGTAGTATCCGCCTACCTCTATGAAGACTTCCACTGCTATTTTGTGGACCTCTACATTTCCCAAGTATGTACAAAGTACCCGGGTTCAGTTCATGATGCCTTCTACGTGCGGAATAGCAATATCCCACTGCTGATGACACAACAGTACACAGAAAGGGCCAGGCTAGTTGGTAAGTCATATATGTGATGTGTGTCAGTATCTTACATCTGCTGCCAAATGCAAGGATGTCTAAGATTTATGTTTGCACACACATAACTATACCTTGCAGGGGATTCTGGCAACCCAAACCATCTCTGGTTGTTGACACCAGTGAGGTACCCAAACACGCCAGGTGAAGTTCACTTCAATTAGGCCCACGGAAGGACAAGGCGTCTTGTGGAGCGGGCTTTTGGGCTCCTAAAGGCTAGATTTTGTTGAATTGATGAGTCTGGTGGAACCCCCCTATACTCACCCGTCAAAGTGTGTTAAATCATTGTTGCCTGCTGTATGCTACATAACCTCGCCCTGAGATGTCAGATCTCTATATACCAGATGAGGGGGAGCCACCAGTTCCAGCGGGTGAGGATGCAGAAGTGAGGATGATGTGATGAGGATGAAGGTGGAGACAACCGTGCAGATCTCATAAATCAGAACTTCAACTGGCTGTCGGTATGTGTTGTTCTGTAAAATACTTGACTCAGTGGGGTATTGGTGGGCTTAGAGATGTTCGAGAAGGGTCTTCGTATGACCATCAGACAGCTCATTAGTTGCTTAGCAGTATATAGCTCAGGTGTGCATGCACAATTGTACATGGGGTTGTGACTATCCTTTGTTAATGTTTGTCATACCAAACAATCAGTGTTATTATTGTATTTAGGACACGTCTTCATAAGCCTTCATCACCATTACCTGCCTAAACCTTTTTGTATTACATTTCTACTTTGCAAATTTCTTCACAAGGTCATCCTCATGTGGTCAATTCTGAATTGTATCACAGCCAGGTGGGATTTGCAGGTCTGACATGTGAAGTGGACATGGATAGATCCAGGTTAAGTATGGCAACATATTGGTGGTTTATGAGTTCTATGCCCAGACTGTTAGGACAGTTGGATGGTAGTCTAGTGTAGTGTTCGACACAATAGACAGGTGTGCCATGCTCTCTGGGACTAGTGGTGTCATATGTGGTCTTGTGTCTCTGACACATGTCATCATCCTGTATATTCCATCACCTCAGCCTTCTCATTGATTTGATTATGATACTATTTAACTTGTATATAGCTGTCACTGTGTTTCTTCATTTCAGGCCACTGTGAATATGTGTCAATACTGACATAGGTGAGTGGAAGGTTCCATGACCAGGGACTGTTGTTCTGACCTTTGTCAATATTATGGGGTATGATCATTTGGGAGGTATGGTATGGGTATGTAATAAGGCTTTAGCTAATGACATATTGAACCAATCTGTTTGCCTATTTGGATAGACATAAACTGGCATGCCCTTAACTTCATTAGTCTGTAGGTGCTTGTTATTCAGACCTATGTTGAAGCATTACATTGTGAAGCTGTACTGCACTGCGTGATATTTTGCATGTTGTCAACCTATGTGCACTAAAGTGCAATACTTGCAAAAAATGTGTACATCTCTCTGACCCAGATTCAACAGTACATGTGAGATGGGACATAACAGATTTTGGACATATGAGAATATCATGTGTAAGCAACAATTCTCACAGTTAACTGTTCAATATAGCTGAAAAATGACTCTCAAACATGATGTGCGGTTTAGTTGTGTTTATTTACAAGTGCATAGATACATTGAAGGAATGGGATCAAATCATAAAGTGCAAACAGTGGAGGGTTCAGTCATGGTTGATGTAATCATCAGGATCCAACATTTGGAATCTCAAGTCCAGTATCCTTGTGCCATTGAAAAATGGGGAGTGGTTGTAAAACAGTCAACAGGATGTATCTGTTACACATAACTGAAACCAATAAGTAGAAGATCACTTCCTGGCAGTGTTTGAAGTCTTGGCATCTGCTACTCCTGAATATTTTGGTGGACATCCATGTTTGTGGGGGGGGGGGGATTCTTCAGCTACAGAGACTGGCATTTCTGAGGCATGCATTTCCCCTTGCAGAGCCTCCCTTGCACTGGCTGCCACACATGTAGAAAGGGCATATGTTACATGGCCAGTGGAAGGGGGCTGCTGTTGTGGTCATAACCTATCTAGGGTGGCATTAATTTCTGTTAGCACCCCTGTTAGGGAGGCCATGTTGGCATTATGAGCCTTCCACTTTTGCTTGAATTCCTGCTGGTTGTCCCTCTGCAGCTGCTTCATCTCCCACACCATGCCAAGTACCTGGCCCATCATGCCTTGGACTTTTGGTAGGCTCCCAAGACTTGGGAGATGGTGTCCTGGCTATTAGTTTTCCTAGCAGCCTCAATCCACTGGCCCACGCCATCCCTCCCATGCACCCTACCCCCACGTGCCTGTGTCCTTGGCAAAGTTTGCCCACTCCCACTGGTGCCAGGTCCTTCATTGTCTGGGTTCTCTAGTGGTTACTCCAATACCTATACTCGGGGGCACATGATGGTAGTAACTGTCCTTGGGGCACAGGTTTGGGGGTGAAAATTCACCTGGGATGTAGAAGCAACATGGCTGGGAGGAGTTGATATGGGCAGGGTGACACTGACAGTTGTAGACTGGCCAGGTATCCTAGATGGGCCAGAGTCATCCTCATTGTCCACACAACCAGGGGTGTTGTCCTCACTGAGGGTTTAATCCAGGGGGGGAAGTGGATGTCTCAGGTGTTCTCTCCATGGTTGTAATGGGTAGGTGACCTGTTGAAGAAGTGGAACAGACTGTTTCAGATTGTAATGACACATGTGGTATCAGACTTTGACAGGTAGATATGCTTTGAGGCATAGAGAAAGGCTTTGCTTGATCCCCTCATATGACAGTGACACCTGCATTCAAATCTGGGTAACAGCTGCATTGGATACAGGGAATTTCTATATCATACACCTTGCTACAGGATATCAGAATAGCTTGGCAGTTGGAGGTCTGTTGATAGATTCATATCTTATCTGCTGTGTAGCTTTATACTGTTCATGTTGCCTCTCAGTTAGCAGTAATTCAGTATTGGGGCACACAACAGCTGCAGAATGTAAAGTGGACCATGACCTGTCCATCACCTTTGGAGTAACCATTCTACCTGGCCATATATATCAGGTTACACATAGTGCAGCACACTGCAGATATGTGTGTTCCCCAAGGTGAGTATCTTTCAATGGGTGATGGGAGGTAAAAGGGTCATTTTAGCAGGGGACACAGCAGTAGCTGTGTATTGGTAGTATTGTACTGGCAGATGCCCAAAGGATAGCTGTCATTGCCCTAGACTGTAAAAATGTGGATCATTCAGGTGGGTTGAGTTGATTGTGTAGTTGGCATGCACGGCTATTTTTATTATGGCACACTGTTCAGGATTTCTTAATGGTAGAGCAGTGCCGGATGGGAGTTGTAATGCTGTCAGTCCCTGTACTACCCACACCATACACAAACACTGTGCCCCAGTTGAGTTTAGTTGACACGTGGTATTACAAAGAGGGGTATTTGGACAGTTGGACACAGGGGCGTGAGTGTTTTGGCTGTTAAGATGTCAAAAGGTGATCAGTGAGCATGCAAGACAGAACTTTAGGGTGATATTTTCATTGTTGTGACCTACTAGACTCTACTCCCCAAGGTATTGCTGTCAAGTCCTCAGGATGCAGGATATCCAAGACCTCTCCTCCCATGATGTGAACGTTGAGGGAGAAGGTAGGGGCCCACCACCAGTCTTGAGGACTGACAGCTGGGGCCTGGTGGGACATGGTGGTGGTAGACGACACTATTAGGTAAAAAGAAATGGGTGATGAGGTGTGGGTGCACTGTTGTGGTTGGGTGACGGGTGTTATCTGATGTGTGGTGAAAAATGAGTGTAATATGTATGATGAGCAGGTGTCAGATGAGTGGTATTTGGAGTGGTAGGGAATGCCGATTCCCTGGTTCCTAATTTTGTTGTGTCCTCTATCTTGCTGTGTATGGATACAAAGGTTTGTGGGGTGGAAAAGGGTGTGTTTTATAATGCTGTGAATAGGTGTGTCATGTGTGTTGATGTGTGTCAGGTATATGGAATTCAAACTATTGAATGTGGCATAGTGTATTACTGTGTAGACCGCCGACCACCACGGTTCGCACCGGCTTTGGTTCTCTGCCATGGAAGAACTGCTTTTGTGATTTGCGGATAGTAATTGGTTCAGATGATTTTTGAAGGGCTGGTGGTGCTTGTGGTAGAACCGCGTCTTTCTCGCCCTCCAAAGTCCTGGGGGTGTCATAATTTTGGCTGGGTTTGGGCAATCCTGACTGTTTAACTTGAAATAAGGTGGTCTGTATGACTGCCGCCACCACGTAAGTCTTACTATTAGACCGCCAAACTTGTAATGAGGCTAATAGTGTGTTACTATAGTCATGTTCAAGTCCCCAGAGAGATAGTCGGGGCCTATTTACAAACCTTCCATGCAATGCAGCAAGACAACTTACTGCACTGGGTGAATGGGAGAGGGCAGGAATGCACTGTATTTACTGATACATGGTGTGGTCCTGCTCTCTCTTTTTGATGGCACTTTGTGTTGGCTAATGCCAAAGCAAGCACCTTTGAGCCATGGTGTACGAGGGGCCTACACTGAACGCAGGTTTGTTTTTTGCAGGTATGGGCACCTTTCCACATAAAACAATCCTTAGAGGTATTTTCTTCTTTCTATGTTTGTTGCAGAATGCAGCACACTCAAAAAGAAGATAAAAAAGGAAGAATAATGATATTCTCCTTGTTACACCTCTATTGGGAAAGCATACAATTTTAATGCATTCCCAGGTTGTTTACTGTAAGGTAACCTGGGAATGCATTACAAAGCATGAGTGGATGTGTGGGAACACCCACTCTCCACCCATGTTACACCTTCCCAGCACTGCCCTGCGTTATTCTAGATTTACTAAGCCACATAGGGCCAAACAAGGTAGCCTTGCAAGGCTTAGTAAATATCTCTTGCAATGCCTTGGCTTCCACCGCCTTGCGTGGTACAATGGCAATTTAAGGTCATACTCATACGCAGTCCTCGGGAAGTCAGAAAGGTTCTGTTCTAAAGCATGCAAGACACTACGGTGGTCATTATGAACATGGCAGTAAACACCGTCGGCCGCTGTGGCAATGGTGAACAGAAGACTGCCATTGGCAGTGAACAGAAACCCGCCATATAATGATGCCAAAAACAGAACTCGCCAAGAACTCTGCTACCACCAGCCACCACCAGGGCCTTCTCTGCAGAAAGGCTGCACATCCCACCCCACCACCACAAAGCAGACAAATCCCCGCCCTCCAAATAATGATGCACAAATCACCGCAGTGGTTAGTGGATGTCGAACGACCATTGGCGGTACAGACCGCCATGGCCAGCTAGTGAACCTAACAGCAAGAAATGCACACATTGGCAACACTATAAAACACTCACAGACACAATCCACAATCCTTTGCATTGCCAATAGGATAACTGAGACTGACAACACAACACGGAGACACTGAACGCAACTACACACAACTCAAACACCCAACCACACAACAGCACCTCGCCAATATCCAGACAACACCCCACCCACAGCACACACCATGGCACCCCCTAAGCACCCACGCTTTCCAGAAAGGGAGCTAAGAACAATGGTGGATGAGATACTCTAGGTCGAGCCACAAATCTTCGGGGAACAGGTCCAGCATACCCATCACCAGGAAGATGGAGTTATGGCAGACTATAGTGAACAAGGTCAATGCAGTGGGAAACCATCCAATCACGAGGGACGACATCCGCAAGAGATGGACGGCCTGCGCAGGAAGGTGAGGTCCATGGCATCGAGGCACAACATTGCGGTCCAGAAGACTGGGGGAGGACCCCCCACCTACACCCCCTGCATACACTGAATGGGAGGAAAAGGTACTGCCCATCCTGCATGCTAAGGGCCTCACTGGACTCATTGGAGGAATGGACTCAGGTAAGTCATCTACAATTACCCCATATCCAACACACCTGTAATGCATGCACCACCTCACCCCTCTAACTACCACCAGGACCACAGCCCACCCTGGCGACAATCACTACATCCAGTCATGCCCAAATACCAACCAACAGGCCCTCATCCCTCCCTGTGTGCACAGCCTCCCACCCCTGCAAGGAATAACAATGGCACTACACCACCCACAATGTACCTCCACATCCCATGCAAAATGCAATGGCAACCCCACAAAAGGTCCCTGCATGGCCCAATTGGGGAGGACACTGCACAAAATAGGCCAGAGCTGTGCATCCTCATATGAATTAGTAAATGTAACATACATGTCCATTCCCCCCCACAGACACCACCACCCATCCCATCCTGACGGAAAGGCCAAGGAGTGCCAGGACCCCACATGGAGACAGAGGCCCCACTCAGGACACTGAAGAGGGAAGTGTGGACAGTGAGGAATACAATGGCCCGTCACACAGTCCTGAACTGTCACCCTCCAACAGCCCTACCCAGGATACCACTGACACCAGTGACCCCCTTACCACCCAGCCACCAACATAAGTTCTTGCCAAACGACCCCACACCAGTGTATCCAGGCCACAGACTGGTGGAACACAAGTGCAGAGGGCAGAATCCCCACCTACTAACAGGCAGGATGACGATGGCCCCAGTACAAGTGGTACCGCCAGACCTGTGCAGGGGACAGAGGGGACTAGGCCCAGTGGGAGGGTATCAGTGGCCCAGAGAGGAGGCCAAAGGATGGATCCTGCAGCCCAGGAGGTGATCTCTGAGGTCCTGGGAGCATACCACCATACCCAGGACAGGATGGGCCAGATCCTGGCCACCCTGGAACAGAGTCAAAGGTTGCAGATGGCCCAACATAAAATGACAATGGAGCAGTGGAAGCAACTGAATGCCACCATGGCCACTATAGCAGGGGAGCTGCAGCACCACCACCCAACCAAGTCTGAGACCCCCACAAACCAGGAAGCTCATACCACTGCCCAGAACACAGACCAGCCATCAACATCAGCAGCAGCAACTGGACTGGTGGCACTGGCAAAGGACACACAGGAGATCAGCAGCTCTATCTGTGCAGCCCAGCACCAGACACTCAAACGGTCCCTCAGACCCAGATATGGCACAGGAACACCTGCCAAGACTAAGGCCCCCTGGAAGAAGTGACTTTGACTTGAACTGTCTCCCAAGTGTGCCACTGTGCTACCATCCTCACTGGCCAATAGCAACTCAACAACTTGCAAGGGACAGATGGACCTATACACACTGCCAACAATCGTTGAGCCCATATACCTGGTATGGACATCCATTAGCCCACTCCCTATCACTGTTAAGTGCACCAATGCATTCCTGACACCAAATAAAACACATGTACACCAATTTCTATGTCCCATGTCATCATGTTGAATCAATTGTAAGTGTGAATGCATTTGCCAGTCAATTCCATAATCAGACCTTTATTGCAGGAATGGCACCCCACGCACTACATTGTATGGAATAAACAGAAATGTACACCATATTGGTTTTCATGGCACCTTAAAGTCAGGTAACAGTGTCAATGACTACAGACCCCACATCCCCATAGTGAATAAGTCAGACAGACATTATGCTGTGCAGACAACATCAACAGTACCTTAGAGTCACTGGAAGTATAGTTGGATCAGCTGGTTCCTGCAGTGGACATCTTCCCCTTCTTCATCCTCACCATCACTCTGATCCCCTCTCAGAGGAAGCAGGTCTGGATATACAGCACCCTCCTCCTCCGGTAGGGGATAGATTTCCTCACAGCCATGTTGTGCAGCATGCAGCAGGCCACCACTATTCTACACACCTTCTCAGGGCCATAGCACAGGGAACCCCCAGAGAGATGGAGGCAATGGAATCAAGCCTTCAGGAGACCTATAGTGTGTTCTAACACCCTCCTAGTATGTCCATGGGCCTCATTGCAATTCGTCTCTGCATCTGTCCTAGGATTTCTCACAGGTGCCAGGAGCCAAGGCCTGTTGGGATAGCCAGAATCACCTGCAAAAGTGGTTGAAACAGGACTATAACAAACTGCCATTACTTGCAGACAATCTGGCTGTCAGCTATACAGAAACAGTACCATCCTCTGTCCCCTTGTAGTTGATCCATCATGTGTGGTACTCTGCTGTTCCTCAGGGCAAATGAATCATGGACTGATCCAGGAAACCTGGCATTCAGATGTGAAATATACTGGTCTACAGTACACACCAATATGTTCATTCAGTGGAAGTTCTTCCTGTTTCTGTACACCTGTTCATTTACTCTTGGGGGGATGAGAGCTATGTGGGTGCTATCGATGGCACCAATCACATGGGAAACATTAGCAAAGGCATAAACGTGTGACGTGATGGCAGGGAGTTCAGCCCTTTGGGGAAACTTCACATATGTCTGCAGGTGTAGTAGAAATGCATTCAGAAATTTGGACAGGATAAGGCTAAACATTGGCTGTGAGAACCCTGCACCCATGCCCACTGTCACCTGAAGTGAGCCAGTGGCCAGGAAAGGGAGTACAGAGAGCACTTGCACTTCAGTAGGGACTGCATGCTGATTCCGATTTGCCAGTCTCAGTACTGGATCTAGTAATGCACAAAGCTCATGGATAGTAGCACAAGTGAGTCTGTAGTTGATATTGATGTGACATTCCACCATGGTCTCCAAATCAACAAGAGGTCTGTACATATATGGGGCCCTCCCTCGCCACATGGGTCTGTACCTAGGAGGAGTGGAGAACACATGTGAGGGACACACATACATTTGCATAACATGTTGTGTATGAATCACTGCTGTACAACATGTAGGTTACACACAAGCATTGTATGATGTACAACTGTAGGGACATGTATGAACTGATACGTCTGGTCTGTTGTGGGAAGAAAAGGGTCAAGTTGGCATGCGACTGAGGGCTGGGGTCCATAGGGCCTGCATAGGGCCCATGACCAGGAAATATCTGCGTAGTATTGGTAAAATGGCAGCCCCCTGCCATCCAGATATGTAGCAGTGGAAGTGACTGCATTCCGCTGGCGGTTGTGCACCCATTCTTTGGTTAACATGGTTGTCAATGGGGAATCTGGGCCTATCATGCTTGCTGGTGGCGGTGACAGTGCACCCCGCCAGAGAGCGTATGCCATTTTGTCACCCCAGGTTCACTTGACTCCCAGATCCTGTGCATGGAAGTACTGCACTGAGTGTGCTGCTGTGTCCTGACTCTGGTTACTCAAATGGCACGAGTCACAGGGGAAAGGGCCCTTGCCTTCACCATGGAGGAGCTGGAGAAGCTTGTGGACGATGTCCTACCCCTGTATGGCAAGTTATATGGGTGTTATATGGGCGACCAGAGGTGCAGATGAGTAGGCGGATGACGTGCATGGATGTGTGTGATGGTGGTGGATGCCTGTATGCATGTGTGGTCGGTAAGTATCTGCACAGGTGTTGAATATTTGGCAAGTGAGGTGGTGAAATGATGTTGTGAAGTGTCCATCCCATAGGGGACATATAGCCAGCGGTATCACATGGCCATTTTCTGACCTCTGTGTTTAAATTCTGTGTGTCCCCTACAGCCAGTGCCCATCAGAAGAGGGCACTCTGGCAGGCAATCACCAGGGAGGTGCGGACCCTGGGGGTCTACAACCAGTGGAGCACTCACTGCAGGAAGCGGTGAGAGGACCTGCAGTGCTGGGCCAGAAAGACCTGCGAAGCCCAGCTAGGGAAGTCTTCCCAACGAAGAAGGGATTCCACGTCGGGCCCTGACCCCCCTAATGTGCTGCATTTTGGTGGTGGCATAGCCAGACTTGAATGGGCGCTTTCAGGCTGCGCAGCAGCCACAAGGGGGTGAGTACGAACACCATATCATGCCTCTTTGATGGATGTCTGAGCATGCTGTCTAGTGCCAGGGACTCTGCCTGGTGTCTTACAGCAATCCGGCCCCCATGGGTACTGAGATGATTAGGGGCAGGTCTGCAGTTCCTCAGGTCCTTGTGTCATGTGGGAGATGGTTGTATGCTAGGGTTGTGTCCACTAATTAGGGGCATAGGTATGACTGTAGCTGTAGGTGCTGCGTGTTGATATGTAAGCTGGGTGGGAGTATGAGTGAATCAATTATGTACACCCATTCAGGCGTAAACATATATCTCTCATGTTTTGTCTCCCCACCCCTGTACTCTTCTGTTGTCTGTGTACATCAGCATCATCTGGCGAGGGAGCAGTGGCACCGGCGAGTGGGGATACAGCAGCCCACGGTTCCAAGGAGGCAGAGACTACTGACGCCAAGGGGACCAGTGGGTTGGGGGGTGAGGGGAGTACCACGGGGGAGGCTACTGCCACTGGAGGTAGTGACTCTGATACCTCCTCCGATAGGAGCTCCCTGGTGGTGGCAGACCCCAGTGGGCTCACCCATTCTTTGACATCTTCCGTCACCCCCATACCATCACCGCCCTCCCAGTTGCTCCACACCCAGTAGCCCGTGCCCACTCACCCATAAGAGTAGGCGTCTCCTTCGCCCAAGGCACCTCATCCCCTGCCCCAGTCAGCCCTGCTGCCCTCACTGGGGAGGCTATTGACCTCCTGAGGACCATCTCTGTAGGGCAGACAACCATTGTGAATGCCATCCAGGGGCAAGCATCCCAGATTGAGCAGTGCAATGTATACCTGGAAGGCATTCACAGTGCCATGTCTGTCCTACAGAGACCTTTTCATGCTCTGTCCTCCTCTTTGACAGCAGCCAGTGTCCCTGGACTTTCCGTCCCCCCTCCCAGCACCTGTATCTCTTACAGCACCTCACTCCCTTCACACATCCCAAGCACGCATTCAGACAGCCATACACACACCTCAACACACAAAAAACATACACAGAAACACAAGCACTATACTTCCTACCACAGGTATACACACAGCCAACATACAAAGGCACACATGACAACATCTCACTTCCCCCAGTGTTTCCACCTCTCCTGACTCCCTATCTGTTACCTCTACATGCACACTCACAAGCACTGCACTCTCATTCACTGTTGCTGGCCCCATTCTTGCAGTCACCACAACATCAGACATCCAGTCATATACCCCAGACACCACACCTGCACTCACCACAACAACATTGACTGACACTTGCAGCACACTCACCAGACTTGTAGGCACCCAGACAACATGCATGTACACTGGCAGCCTGTCTTGTCTTACCATGTCCACCCCCCTCCTCCAAAAACACTCAAACTTCCCAGATACCCACCAAACACACATCTACCACACCTCAGCATGCTGTACAGGCACCTGCATCCAAGTCCAGCACACCTACACCAGTTACGAGCATTCCCACTACCTCCACTCCCACACCTTCCTCCATGTCCCCCCCTACTGCCCCTAAAAATCTTTTCTTGTCCCGTGTTGGCCTTTTCGAACCCACTTGCCCACCCCCTCTCCTCCCTAAACGTGCTCACATCCTTGCCCTGTCCACTCCTTCCACGTCCAAGTCCGCCCCAGTCGGCCCTTCCCAATCCTGTGCCCCTTACCCAGTGAGCAAGAAGCCATGTGCTGGCCCTGGTCCATCTGCCACCGCCGGTCCAAGCCTGCTCCCCCACCTTCCAAGGGTAAACCCAAACCCAAAATGTAAACCCAAGCCCCCCCTCCCAGTCGTATGTCCCCACCCCGCCACTCCTGCCCCTGTTCCCTGAGGTGCCTGGCTGCCCCATTGATGTCCCTTTATGGTGGAGTACCATGTGCACATGTGGGAGTCAAGTTTGGGCCATTTGGTCCCTTCAGCCTTTTTGTGTTGTATTGGCCAACGGTCTTATTTGGACATTTCAATTATCATTTCTAAAAAGTTTGTGTGACCAGTGTTGCTGTTGGCACACTCTGGAGACGTGGTTCATCATTTCATTGTTGGGGGGTTGTTGTGCACATGTGTGTACTTTGGGCAGATTGTCTTTGCCTCGTGTTGGGTAAGTAACTCTTGCCCAGGTGTGTATGGCTTGTGATGATGTAAGGGTTTGGGTGTGCATTGCAGGGTGGGTGGGTTGGGTTGGTATGTAACTGTGCCCTTTCTTCCCTTGTTTAGTAGGTTGGCATACTTACTGTCGTCGTCTTCATCTTCGGTCACGGTTGTGGAGGTATATGGCAAGGAGCAGTACTGGCATGATTTCCAACTCTCACTCTCCATGTCTGCTTCAGCGTGTTGTGCGTGCCTCCGGTGAGTGTTTCCTTTTATATTGTTTGTTTCCACCAGCCTTTGTGTGGCGGTGGTTCCTGCCCCGGAACTGATGGCGGTCTTGTGCTTCATTATTTGTTGGGCGGGTGGGGCCTTTTCGTGTACCTGTGGGTGGCCTCTTCCGTCGATGTCGGCACTCCTCTGCTGGCGGTGAGTGGTTTTCACACTGGCTGTTTTTTATGTCCTTCATTATTTGGTGGTCCAGACCGCCAGCCTGTTGGCGGTAGTTACCGCCACCGCCGGTGGGGCGGTCTTTCCCGCCATGTTCATAATGAGGTCCTACATCTTCCCCTCTGTTAAATGAAAAATTGAAATTTTTTAGAAAATAATGAGACAGGCACAAATATCTACATTTGGAGAGAAACGTGTACACCGATATGTCTTCAATTGATCTTCTTGGCGCTTTGATTTGTCGACCCCATGTGGTTACTCGAGGCTGTAAACGCTTATCCTCTATGTCGGAGATGGCCAATGATGGTAAAGAATCTGCTACGGTCATTGAGTTCTCATAACCAGTTTTTCTTTCACCATCTCGAGTTGAAAACTGATAAAATACAAGCCTGAAGCAAGAAGAATCTCTGGTAGACAAAGCTTGAAAAGATTCATCATCATAATGAGCATCAGATTTTCTTTTCCATATTTGTTGAGTGATCTCTAAATCTCCTTTTCGGAATGAAGGGTCCTTCGTAATATCGCCTCAGCTCTGCATATACTTTCCTTTTCTGTTTTTGAACCAAGTCCTTCGTTTGAGTCAGATTTTCATTTTTTTCTTTCTGTGGTCCACTGGGGTATCTTGGTTGCCATTGCTCTCCTGAACATCTAAGTCACAAGGCTCTTATCTAAGGTTGAGTGGGGTGTTGAACGATAAGTTAGTAGAGTAGAGCTCAGTACTGTTTTTAGACTGAGCTTCTCAAGAGTTGTACACTGCACTGTTGTCCATATTTTACTCATACAATGCTCTACAAGTCCATTGGCCAGTGGCCATAAGGATATTTTCTTTTTAATGCTTTATGTTCAGATGCTCCAGAAATTCTTTAAATTCTTTGCTGTTGAAGGTTGAACAATTGGTAGACGTCACAATGGCTGGTAAGCCCCAGGTTGCAAAAATGCCATCACATTTTTCGATTACTCACTCATGAGTTGTGGATCACTGCTCTTTGACCAAAGGAATACATGAATAGTCATCTACGATCACTGTTAAATGATGTCTATTGTTAAATGGACCTAATAAATCACATGCTATTCTCTTCCAGACATGTTTAGGAAGTTCTGACATGTTCTGAGTATGTTGAGTGACTTTGCTTGACAGGCAGTTGCATATGTGACAGGCTTTGAGTTCCTTTTCAACTCTCACCTAAGTATGGAACCAAACTCTGTCTCAGAGAACTCTCTTTGTGGCAAAAATACCACGATGCCCTTTGTGAGCCACTTCTACCACCTATTGTCATAGACTCTCCAGAATGATGTTTCTCATTCCTCACAATATAATTCCTTCCAGAGTTATGGACAATATATTTTCAACATTCTTGTACTTTGGATATATACCATCATTACTCAGAGGTTGAATGTGTTTTTTCCACAACTGATATGTAGTTATGTATTTTAATTTTAGCAGGTTATTAGCATGACTCGTAGCAGTGGCAATCTGGCATAACATAATAATAGCGGGTGTACTTGACAATGACATTGATGTGGGCCTCAGCCATTTTGGATGGAGTACCATGACCTTGAATTTGCACTCTCGAAAAGCAGTCAGCCGGATTTTGATCTTTTCCTGGTAGATAAACATTTGAATATTCATACTCTTGCTCTCATAGTCCCCATCATTCAATGCGAGGAGTCATCTTTGCTTTTTGATTGGCAAAGATGGTCGGCAAAGCTTGATTATTAATCGTCAGCGTACAAGGCTTTCCATACAAGAATACATGGGAATGTTCACAAGCCCATATTACAGCCAAACTTTTCTTTTCAGGCTGTGAGGAAGCAAGTTCTGTTTGAGACAAACTTCTATGAGCATAGGCCACAAAATGTCGCTTTGCATTTGGATGTCGACTATGCTGTGAAAGTATAGTGCCTAAACCAATAGGGCTAGCATGAACCGGAAACTCAGTGTAGAGCTTTGGAATGAAATACTCCTTTTCTGTAGCATTTACAATGGTGTGATTGATTCTCTTGAAACTCTTTTTACATTTTCGTGACCTTTTAAAAAAGATTTTTTAACTCTTGTAATGGCACTAGCAGTAGCAAGGTTCTTTATGTATCGTTAGCAGTAGCTGGGCATTCCAAGAAAATAATGTACCATTGAAACATCTTGTGGAGGTTCAGCATTTGAAATAAACACAAATTTCACAGGGATCATATGTACTTCTATATTTTTCAATTCAACATCTCATTTATTGCAAAAGTTCACAAAAATATAAATATTAGCATCAAACATATTGTTGTCTAAAACAAAGGTTTCCCAATTTTTCATCCATTGTACATACTACAATTCCACATAATATACTGCCAGCCTCACTTGGAATTTCTGGATTCTGACCTGAGGGTACTGATAGCTCCCCCTCATCTGAAATATACTGGACACCTCTCCTCAGGGCAATGCTGTGGAGGATGCAGCAAGCTACAATGATCTTACATACTTTTTCAGTGCATAGCGGAGGGTGCCACCTGTTTTGTCCTGACACGCAAATCTGGCTTTCAGGAGCCCAAAAGCACACTCCATGACACGCTGTGTTCTTCCATGGGCATCTTTGAAACGGACTTCCCCTAACGCAGTTGAGTTCCTTACAGGTGTCAATAACCATGGAGGGTTTGGGTGTTCAGAGCCCCCTGTAACGGAATGTGACATATGTACACCAATGAGTCCCACTCATCTGAATTTTTGCAGCAGCCATTGCATTGAAACAAATATGACATATGTGACTTACCAGCCAGCCAGGCCCTATCTGAGGACAGAGAGTGACATCAGCTGTTGAACTGCGCTGTTCCGTATGATGAAGGCATGGACTGAACCCAGATAATGGACACAGACCTGTGAAATGTAGAGGTTCAAAAGACAAACAACTTGTACATTGATGGAATGGAAGTTCTTCATGTTACGATAGACTGGTTCACTTTCATGCGGTGGCACCAAAGCAACATGTGTACCATCAATTGCTCCCACAACATGTGGGACGTGTGCCAAACCATAGAAGACAGCCTTCACAGGGGCAAAATCATCATGCTGAGGAAACTGGATGTAGCTGTTCAGGTGTTTTTATATTGCTGAGAGTCCATCCTTCAATAAAAGACTGAACATAGGCTGGAACATCCAAGCAGATAGGACCACTGTCATTTGGAAGGACCCTGTGGCCAGGAAGCACAACACTGCCATGACTTGTGTAATGGGTGGCATGCTATTTGGATGACTAATAGTAGACATCAAATCTGGCTCCAACTGTCTGCGGACATCCACAACTGTTTGTCTATTCAGATGGTGGATCTAGGTAATGTGTCTTTCTTCCATAGCCTGAAGGTCTAGAAGTGGACAGTAGACAGGAGGATGTCTGATCCTTCCCTTCCCTAGATACTTAAGTAGGACAAGTAATGATTTTCACTGTCACTCAATTTGTCCCTTGCAACATACAGTATCCATATCAGTGACAAACTGTGACAAGGCATGTTATAAGTTGAGGACCTGATACACAGTATACATCACCACTGCCATTGGCACAGTATCAACATGTTTCCACCTTGCTTTGTCACAAATGCATTCACATCATCTATCTGAGCAGCAAGAATTTGGCATGATACTTGCCACTTGGACTGGGACTTTATGTCCCAAGACTTAACCTATCCTGCAGGTGGCTGGTCTGTGCCACAAAGCAAGCTGCCAAGCAATGTACATAAATGGTGTCCAAGACAAAGGACCCACATGACAGGACACGACAAGCACTTATCAATGGACGGTGGATGTAGAGGTCACCTAGATGTTGTATTGTTTTTGTGGCTGCAAGACTTCAGTCAAGTAATTGTAGTTGTCTGGGATCCTGATTAACTGATGGATAACTTTGGTAAGTCCAGATGGCATGGATGAATATGCTATGGCACTTAAATGTGCCACTTTGGGGAATGTTTTCGATGGCGCCTACTTGACATGATGGTATTGTTTGTCAGTCAGAGTTGTGATGAAAGTGTTATCATGTATATGTCATGAGCCTATTTTGCATTATTTTTGCAGCATCAGCACAGGCAGTTGAAGGAGATGGGACACAGCGGAGTGGGGCAGCATCTGGCCATAGGACCTCGAGTCAAGAATCCACCGACACAGACAGACCCAGTGGCCAGGAGGGTGAGGGGATTGCCACGGGGGCAGGATCTACATCCTCATCATCAGATTCCTCCTCCAGTGACCACTCCCTAATGGCGGCGGACCCATTGGTACCCCTCCATTATTATCCTTGTTCGCCAGCCCCATTCTATCACTGCCCTCGCTGTAGCTCCCCACCTAGGCCCTCCCGTTCTCCAAAGAGGGTGGGTGTTTCTTTCACCACAGGCACATCAACCCCAGCCTCTGTTACCCCTGCTGCCCTCAGTGAGGAGGCTATTGTCCTCCTGAGAAGTATCTCTGTGGGTCAGACAGCCATTGTGAATGCCATCCAAGGATTGGCAACTTAGCTACAATCGACTAATGCATCTCTTGAAGGCACTCATGGTGCAATGTCTAGCCTGCAGGGATATTTTCAGGCTCTGATCTCCACACTGATGGCAGCCGGCCACCCCCCAGCTTCCGTTTCCCTTTCAGCTTCTGCTCCCAATTCAAATCCTCCCTTCCCCTACCTTCCCAAAGTACACAACCTGATCCTCATGCAACCACCACATTAGACAAACGTAGTACACACAAATACAGCACCACAAAACAAACCAGCCTGAACACACAGCAACATTCATAACTGCCTGACACCCCCCACACCCAGCATCAGACACATGACAGCAAGCCTACCTACAGACACCACCTCAACAGTCACTGACACAACAACCACACCCATCCTAACTATAGACACCACTCAGCAGAACCTCAAACATCCACCACAAGTACCACACCCACAGACACTACCACTACAGACACACCTACATCTACCACATCCACCATATGTGCAGTCACCACCCTAACAGACACCCACCACGGCATCCCCTAGCACCTCCATCCCTCCTAAGTCCAAGACACATAACTCACTCACCCACCCACTAACCACCCACCACACATAAGCATACCTCCCATAAGCATGCACTCAAGACATCCACACCTACACAACCTACAAACACTCCCTAAACCTCCAAATCCTGTCCCCCTTCTGATGATTGTCCTCGTGTATCCAAAAAAACATTTGTATTTGTCCTTATCCTTTGCCTTGTCCCCCATCCTAGACGCGGAAGGACCCCACTCAGCTTTATTGGGAATCAGGAGATAGCTTAGCCTTGCGGCTTACAAGAAAGTGCTCCTGTCACCTAGTGACTTTTAACCTACTTAACCTGCTCTCTTTTGCACACTTATTTAATTATTTCTTCCAAGATGGCTGCTGTGTTTATAGTTAGGAAGATATTTTGATTTCACGTTATCAGTGCCACTCTGTGAAGGCGTCACTATCCGATCAAAGACAACTTATATATGTAGGTATTCACATCATGTTCTTTCGCACTTACGTGTTACAGGAACATAATGTAATTTAGGAGGGAATTGTTTATGTAATTGCCGCCCCAAGAATGCCTTTTAATCTATTGTTGGGAACATAACTGTATCAGGGGTCCTACAAGATCTATATAAATTCTTCTCATGTAGACAAGTGGGGTCCTACAAGATCTATATAAATTCTTCTCATGTAGACAAGTTTATCAGAGGGATTCTTACCAGATGACATCAACACTATGTATGCTACACGTTGCCTTAATGCAGACCCTACCATCGTGTCCTTCATTTAGTCTGATCTGCAGGCCTCATTCCGAGCTAACAAGGGTTGGAGGGCTCTTTTCATGGACCTGGTACTGGCAGATAAGGTTTACCACACATAGCTCTCTCTATGTAAGAGATTTGGTTAATCATGCTAGGGTATTAGAGCCTATTTCACATCTCATGTTGTTGCAAAATATTGGTTTTTTTTATATTATTGACTCTCATTGTTACAATTCTGTTTTTTGCATTGTTCATTATCCTAATCATTGCAGCCAATGCAATCTACAGTAGATTGCAGTCTTGTTAATAAAACCTATTGAAAATGTCACTGCATATCCTTCATAACCTCTTTGTGACAGATGCATGTTGCTCATATAAGAAACGGGTAATCTTTTACCCTCGACTCCCCTGGGATGTTGCACTCTTGAGTCCATGCGTAAAGGCTGCCACAAATCAACATTTACTATTTGGGATCTATAGAGGTACTGCTTGTGAGCCGGGAGGGTTGGGCAGACAGCTTTGACTTGCTGTAGGATTTACCTAGTAACCTACAATCAAAAGTACTGTCATCCCTAAACCAGCAGTCTTGCCTAGGGCAGGATTCCAACTACGACATGACATCATCAACGATGGGGTTTTGGCACTAATTTATGGATGCTCTGAGTATCTCTGTCTCACACACAACAGGTACCATAAGTACCATTACACGGAGACGTTCGTGGTCTTTGGGATAACCTTCCTCAGCTAAAGAGGGAGCACCTAACAAGGCTGTAGGCTGTTCGAGCTCGAACTCTTAAAAGGACTTTCTCCCCATTTGGTGTTCCATCTCTTTCCCATTTCATAAATATGGCTAAGGCCATAGACATTCCTGAGAATGTCAGACATACATTAATACTTCACCTAATAGCACATGGCTTGTCAGACGAGGGCAGCGATGTTACATTCATTGTAGAAGCTAATGAAGCTTATCAAATAGAAACATTCTATTCCTGGGTTACCTTTCCTGAGGTAGACAACACTATATTCACATTTCACACATACAGAATACAAAACAGACCACAACGATACCAAGCATTCCAGTATCTTGAAATACCAATAACTTATCAAGAACATCAGAAGTGATTTAATGGCGCCCTAACACACTTAATACAACCCATGAGTTTAGGTCCCTTAAATAATGATGGACCACCGTGTCCAATGTTTACTGCATATACACCGCACTGCGGTGAACTAAACATGCATGAAGCTGATCTGTGCAATCTTTATGATGAGCTATAATACTATAAAAATTAATCTCCAAGTTCGTAATGCGAACTTTGAACATAATACCAGAGCATCCAGCAACCGCTGGGTATCAATTGGGCACTACTGGGGTTAATCCACAAACAGTACATTCTATTGTGGACAAAGAGCCCACAGAACGAGAGAAAGTCCCATTCTGGATAACCCAGAAAATGAATCAAGTGGAAGCTGTGTTCCCCATCCGGGACCACAAGAAAAAAATAGAATTCTCACAATGTGCTTGCCATTCAGAATGGTTCCCTCAGTGGATAACTGCGCCACATGGGGTACAGTCTACCACATATGGTACCCCGACACTTGCCAATATACCAGAAGTGTTAAAACAAATTCAGAATGAATGGAGGGCTGCTCCAGCCCTTGATTTGGAGATGAAACTGATGCGTAACTTCAACGCAGTCTCCTCAATAATACTCAGCAACATTAAAGGGGAAGCTGTGGCATTGGCTACACACCAGTGGCTCTGAGAGATTCCATTCTTGGAACAGGGGAAACAGCTACTGAAACTTATTTCTGATACCTATACTAGTAATGGATGGGGTAGTTTGGGAGCCAAGACAAAAAAGCCTGAAATACAGATTACCACCTCTAAAGAAGGTACCAAACAACCACAGGTGGGTTCTAAAAAGTGCTGTGATAAACAAAAGCAAATAAAAGACAGATGAAGTCAGAGAGCAGATTCTCCACACCCAGAGAACTCCAAAAAGAGGTATAAAATAGAGAAAATATAAAAGTTCCTGACAGATATACTGATTCACGTCCCTATCGTTTCTTTCAGGATGTACAAGATAGACGTACCGAGAGAGTGGGCCAGTCAGAACAATGTCCTGACTACGTGAAACAGAAGAAAGACTCATCACGGTCTTCAGACAAAAATCAAGTCCCCACAACAAAAGCCACAGTTTAAAAAGAAAAAGGTGGCAGCACTTTCAATTTAAAATGCCAGTAAACTTGAGAACATTGCTGAAGAACAAGACATGGGCTGTAACACTGCTGGACAGCGTGACACAAGTCACAATATGTTGCCAGAGTCTGGAAGATCATCTGGATGCGACAGCAACTAGTGACTTTACTGCAGTGGAGACTGTGGACGGGCACGTTCTCCAACCCTACAGGGTTTATGATTTAAATATCCAAATTGAGGGAGACATAGAGAGCACTAATAATGTAATATTCTGGGATGAACTTAGTTGTGATATCTTATTGGGCAAAAGAGACTGGCCACCTGAGCACGTCCGTAAGCTCCAACATGAGGAAGATGTCATTTTGCCTTCTTTCTCTAATCTTGTTCCACACGTGGTAAAACAAGTCTATGCTGTCAAGTGGGCTTTGGTGCAAGCACCTGAGCTATGCCCCAACCATGTCGGTTGGGATAAGGATTGGGCTTACCATTTAATACCGGTTAGGTATCCAGTCCAGCCTCAGCCACAATATCCTGTCAAACAGAAAGCCAAAGCTCCAGTGATGGCGATCCTCACTCAGCTCAAGTACCAAGGGGTAATTGAGCCCTATGGCTCTGCAATGAATAACCCATTATTCCCCATTGCAAAACCCGACCATTCATACAGAATAGTCTTAAATTACAGACACAAACAGTCATACAAGCACATATAAAATACACAATTCACACAGCACAGCACTAAGGGCCAGATGTAGTAAGCATTTTGCATGGTGCAAACTGCGAAAATCGCAGTTTGCGCCATGCAAAATGCTGATCGCGATGCTCATTCACAATTTGCGAGTCGGTACTGACTTGCAAATTGTGAATGCGACTCGCAAATAGGAAGGGGTGTCCCCTTCCTATTTACGACTCGCATCGCTATGCTAAATTGCTTTGTGACCGCAAATGCGGTTGCAAAGCAATTCGCAGTTACCATCAGTGTCACACTGGTGGCAACCCATTCGCAAAAGAGAAGGGGTCCTAAGGGACCCCTTCCCCTTTGTGAATGTTGCCAAAAAGGGGTTTTCAGAGTAGGCAGTGGACCACTGCCTACTCTGAAAAACCGAAACCAAATGGTTTAGTTATTTTTTTTATTTTGCAACTCGTTTTCCTTTAAGAGCGACCTCTGACCCTGGTTCTCAGGCAGGTCGCTCCCCTCACCACCACACAGCCCCCAGTGTGACCGCTCTCGCTCCTGTGCCCTGTGCTCCTGTGCACTGACTGCCTTTTCCCGCCTCCAGTGACCCAGCGCCAGCGTCCTCTTCGTTTGTGCCCGAGTGCCTGTGTCCACGCTTCTTCCCTACCCCGAGTGCCTGTGCCCCTGGTATTGTTCCACTGTACTTTTACCTTGTTGCCCTTACTGTGTTCTTTTTTTCTTCCAGCCTCGCCGCGTCACCCCATCGCCGCCCGTTTCTTCCCGCCGCTACACTCCGCCTCGCCGCGTCACCCCATCGCCGCCCGTTTCTTCCCGCCGCTACACTCAGCCTCGCCGCGTCACCCCATCGCCACCCGTTTCTTCCCGCCGCTACTCTCCGGTAGCTCCGCCCCCTTGCTCCCCATTGGCCACCCCGCTCCCACCTCCCAGCTGCTCCTCCCTCCCACTTCTCCTCATATGGAGGCCGCGCAGCAGCCGCGCTGCTGGCGCGCCGAAGGCGCACCAAAGGCAAGCCCGTCTGCGCCCGTCCGCGCCTGGACCGCGCCCAGCGCCAGACCCCCTGGCCCCCGCCGCTGCGAGCCTACCCGCCGGACCTACGAAGCCGCCACCCTCATCACACTCAACACCGGCCGGATACCCGGGTGCTGCCGTGCCGCCCCAAGACGCACCCACGGACCCTTCACCTGCCAATCCTGCAAGTTTTCCTGCATCCAGACCCGCACCGCGTCCGCCAAACCAAGCACCAGCAGCAACCACCTGAAGTGCATCCTGCTCAACACCCGCTCCATCCACAGACACGCTGTGGAACTCTGGAACCTGCTCGACACCACATCTCCAGACGTCGCCTTCCTCACAGAAACCTGGATGAATGCCTCCTCAGCGCCCGACATCGCCATCCCGGACGGATACAAGATCACCCGGAAGGACCGCGTCAACCAGACAGGGGGAGGCATCGCCATTGTCCACAAGAACACCATCCGCATCACAACCAACTCCGACGACACCCTCACAGCGGCCGAACATCTCCACTTCCAGATTCACACCGACCCCAAGACCACACTCAGAGGCACCCTCATCTATAGACCCCCAGGACCCCGCACACAATTTAGCGAAGATATCGCAGACTTCATCAGCCCACACGCCCTCCCCTCCGCTGACTACATCCTCCTAGGGGACCTCAACTTCCACCTGGAGAACAACAACGACAACAACACCACCACCCTGCTGGACAACCTCGCCAACCTTGGACTCAAGCAACTGGTGAACACCCCCACCCACTACGCCGGACACACGCTTGACCCAGTCTTCTTCTCCAGCAAGCACATCTCCTTCAGCCACTCCACCGGACTCCACTGGACAGACCACAGCTGCGTCCACTTCAGCTTCAGAAAAACCACGACTCACCACCACCCACATCAGGCTCCCCGCAGGAGCTGGAACAAGATCACCACCGACCAGCTCTCCACATCACTGAGCCAGAACCCTCCCGCCAGCTCAGCAGACCCCAACCAAGCAGCCAACAACCTTACACAGTGGATCACCAACTGCGCTGACAACCTCGCACCCCTGAAAACCCATCCCATCAGACCCAACAGCAAAAAAGCCTCCTGGTTCAACAACGACTTCAAGATCTCCAAGAAGAACTGCCGCACCCTCGAAAAAGCCTGGCGAAAAAACCCGACTACAGACAACATGACCGTCCTCAAGCACGCGTCCCGTAAATACCACCAGCTGATCCACACCACCAAGAAGACAGCATTCAAAGTACGACTAGACAACAACGCACACAACAGCAAGGAACTCTTCAGCATCGTCAAAGAGCTCTCCAACCCCAGCGCCGGAAACAACGATATCACCCCCTCACAAGACCTCTGCGACTCACTCGCCTCGTTCTTTCACCGCAAGATCGCCGACATACACAACAGCTTCGGCGCACAGACCACGCACCCAACCACCAAACCGATGCCCCCCAACACCACCCTCCGCGCCTGGACCCCGGTCAGCAACGAAGACACCATCCACACGATGAACACCATCCATTCCGGATCACAAACCGACCCATGCCCCCACCACGTCTTCAACAAGGCCGACTCCGTCATCGCACCCCATCTCCGGGACATCATCAATTGCTCCTTCAACACCGCCACCTACCCGGAGAGCTGGAAGCATGCCGAACTCAGCGCCCTCCTGAAGAAACCATCAGCAGACCCCACCGACCTCAAGAACTACCGCCCCATCTCGCTCCTCCCGTTTCCTGCCAAAGTCATCGAGAAGACCGTCAACAGACAGCTGGCCGCCTTCCTCGAGACTAATGGATCCCTCGACCACTCACAGTCCGGCTTCCGAGCCAACCACAGCACCGAGACCGCCCTCATCGCAGCCACTGACGACATCCGAGCCCTGCTCGACAATGGGGAAACAGCGGCCCTCATCCTCCTGGACCTTTCCGCAGCGCTCGACACTGTCTGCCACCGCACCCTAGTGCAGCGCCTCAGCAACATCGGAATTCAAGAGAAGGCACTAGAGTGGATCATCTCGTTCCTCACCGGAAGAACCCAGAGAGTCCGCCTTCCCCTGTTCAGATCCGAGGCCACCGAAGTCATCTGCGGCGTACCACAAGGATCATCACTCAGCCCCACCCTCTTCAACGTCTACATGAGCCCCCCCGCAGCCATCGCACGCCATCACAACCTCAACATCATCTCCTACGCCGACGACACCAAGCTGATCCTCTCCCTCACCAACGACCCAGCCACCGCCAGAACCAACCTGCACGAAGGGATGAAAGACGTAGCCGAGTGGATGATGAACAGCCGCCTGAAACTGAACTCAGACAAGACAGAAGTCCTCATCCTTGGATCATCACCCTCTGCCTGGGACGACTCCTGGTGGCCCCCGGCCCTGGGCAGCGCACCCAAACCAACGGACCACGCACGCAACCTGGGCTTCATCCTGGACTCCTCCCTCTCGATGACCAGACAAGTCAACGCCGTCTCATCATCATGCTTCAACATCCTACGCATGCTCCGAAAGATCTTCCGATGGATTCCCACCGAAACCAGGAAGACAGTCACCCAGGCACTCGCCACCAGCCGACTGGACTACAGTAACACCCTCTACACCGGAACCACGGCCAAACTACAGAAAAGACTCCAACGCATCCAGAACGCCTCCGCACGCCTCATCCTTGACATCCCCCCGACACAGCCACATCTCCGGACACCTGAGAGACCTGCACTGGCTCCCCGTCAGCAAGAGAATCACGTTCCGCCTCCTCACCCACGCACACAAGGCCCTCCACGACCTGGGCCCCAGGTACCTCAACAACCGCCTGACCTTCTACACTCCCACCCGCCAGTTACGATCGACCAGCCACGCCCTCGCCGCCGTGCCTCGCATTAGAAAAGCCACCATGGGAGGAAGATCCTTCTCCTACCTGGCAGCCAAGACTTGGAACTCCCTCCCCATCCACCTCCGTCTGACCCAAGACCACCTCTCCTTCAGGAAGCAACTCAAGACCTGGCTGTTTGAGCAGTAGCGGTCCCCCCCCCCCCAGCGCCTTGAGACCCTCCGGGTGAGTAGCGCGCGATACAAATTCCTTGATTGATTGATTTCTGTAAAATAAAAATTAAAAAAAGCTTTATTTAAAAAGCAGTCACAGACATGGAGGTCTGCTGTCTTTAGCAGGCCACCATCCCTGTGAGTGCAGGGACTCGCTATGTCGTTGCAAAATGCAACCCACCTCATTAATATTAATGAGGTGGGTCTTTGCGACCCCATAGCGAATCGCAGACTGTGTCTGAGACACCATTCTGCATCCGATTTTGCGAATCGGAAATTGCGAGTCGCACCGACTCTCAATTTCCGATTCGCAAAATCGGAACTACCTACATCTGGCCCTAATTAACAACATAGTGTGTAAGAAAGACAAAACAACATTGGATATCTCCAACGTTTTTTTCTGCCAAAACTTAGCATACCAAAGTAGGGACCTGAGTGCATTCTCATTTGGCTCACAAAAACGCTTTGGTCATTTGCCCCAAGGCTACAAGAACAGCCCAGGGCTATTCTCAGCCCGTGTAACATCAATACTGCATGATATTGACAGTGAGATGTTGTCCTAGGTAGATGACATCTGTCTCACAGATGACAACCTCAACATTCATCTTGCCAGGGTTGATCGGATCGTTCTGGCATTCACAGCCCTTGGTTACAAATTTAATTTTAAGAAAACTAAAATAGTCTTTCTCAGTGTATTGTTCCTGGGATATGAGCATTCAAACGAGGGCAAGATCCTGGGCCCACACTTGTTAGAGAAGTGTGCTCAACTCCAGCCACCAAATACTATCAAGAAACTACAATCTTTACTATGTTTCTTCAACTTCGGTGGGACATACATTTCTGATTATGTACAACGCATCAAGCCACTCTATGACTTAATAAGCCCTGATTTTTCTAGCAGACACTGGACAGTAGAACACACACTCATCCTTGAGGATTGCAACAGAACATGTTAGAAGCAAAACACTTACACACCCGTGATAACAAAACAAATTTGGTCATCAGTTTTTATTACATTGCTGATCCAAAACTTCAGAAAGAAGAATTTCTCCAATCCGAACAGGATTATCCCGCACCTCTAGACATCTTGTCGCTTGACAGATACCATACTGTCATTTACACTAATGGTTCAGCACAACCAGCTGTAGGTACTAAATATCAGTACTCAGTCACTTGCGCAGCCGTGAGCGGAGTGAGGATGGGTGATATATTCCACCCTCACAATACCTACACGTAGACCCTGGGGGACTGCACAGCTCAGCTGGCTGAACTTAAAGCCCTTATCCTAGCACTGAAACATACGGATCCAGGACAACTCACATTTATTGTTTGTGATTCCTACTACTATATCTAGTCTTACAATGATTATCCTAATCATTGGTGATTGAATGGGTTCAAGACTCAAAGAAAACACAGAGTTCTGTTAGGGAGGCTAGCTGATCTTAATGATAAGGTACCGAATGCTCATGTAGTCCATACATTGGGCCACCAACCTGTTGGGGAACACATTATCGGCAACACTTTGGCTGATGAAGCAGCCAAATCCGCAGTAGCTATGGCTTCTGTTGCTGCAGTGACTCATTCCAAGATGGGATTGGATAATGACATTTTGGCTGCCATGAAAGCTTCGGCCAAAGGCAAACCTCTCCCAAAACCATACCCAATAAAATATTCATACCACATCAGAGCACAGAATGTTGTCTATGTAACACTTCCTGGGGTTGGAGATCGAGTGATACCCAACCAAGACCTAAGATTAGATCTAATCAAAGCAGCTCATGAGGGTATCGCCTCTGCATATGCTGGTGTTGCTGGCACAATAAACCTCTTACAGAAACGCTTCTGGTGGCCGATTTTATACAAACAGGCTAAGACTTTGCTGGGACATTTGCCAGCAGATGAAGGGCTCAAATATCAAATGCCCACCGTGGACATCCCTCTTAGTGTCCAACAGGCCAGTACAATGTGTGTATCTGGACCATTGTGGTCCACTTCAACTGGATGGTGCATACAAATACAACTTATTCAGTGTAGAATCTTGTTCTAGATTACAATGGGTATGGTCTCTTCATATGTTTTAGCTATTTTAATTACATTTTAGTCCAGAGCATTCACCTTCTCTGGCGTCATCAGTATGACATCATACTTTGTCCACAAGTGAAAAGTAAGTGGTAACTGTTTAATGTTCCAGAAGAAAATTCTAATTCTGCCATGCAAAATGCTAGACCATAGCTTTGCCACTGTTAGCTCCCCTGAACAGTAGAACATGTGATTATTTCAAAACTCGTTATTGTCAGGGATCCAACCATCCATGTCTCTTCAAAAATGAACGTTTGAAACAGTAGTTAATTACTTATCGAATTTATAACTGTCAAGGTGCTGTGTGACACATACTATGTTAAGGAGTGGATCATTGACAGCAAGACATTCTTTTTGCCAGGTATCCACAAATGCTGATAATTCAAAAACAGTGTTTCAGTTCTTCATTCATTTAAGGTGGAGCTGCACCAACTTAAGTGACTAAAAACAGGCAACTAGGAAACTGTGGTTTGAAATTACAGCCATGTATCCTCTCAAAAAAGTGTAGGAGTTACATTGATGGGATTTACAACTAGTTCATAAAATAGGCAAAGGTGCATGATGAGGGGTTGCCCTGCATATGCAGCTTCCATTCACTAGATTTCCTTTACCACAACCCAGGGCACTTCTATTGGGGGCCACTGTCAACTTGAGTATGATGACTGTCTATTGGGCTTGTTAAGTTATCTATTTTATTCTTTTTATACTACAGCTTGTATTGCCTCACACCTGGTTGAATCAGCCTTCAGCCTTCTGCTTTAATGCTCTGTTCATTGTATATGTTTTTTTTGCATGGCAGCGCAACACCTTCTTGTAGGATCTTGGTCGTAGTTTCTTGACCAATGATGCATAGACCATTCTGTGAAGGTCTCTTTCCATTTACATGTTTCACACTGGCTGGAGTTGTGCTTTGACTCCACATACGCCGCCGACTGTTGGTGGTGGATTGAGGAAGGTGGCAGAATTGTAGACCAGTGACAAACTTACTGACATTGGCATTGGGGCTTTCCCCTCTCTTCTTTGCCTGGAAATCAGGATCAGTTACATTCATGCCCCAGCCCTGGCCCTAAGATGGACCAGTTTGTGGTTTGACAGGCTTTAGAGTCAGAACGGCCTTCTGCCATGTTTCTGGCCACTGTAAGTATGGACTGCTCCTTTACCACAACCAAGAGCACTTCTTTTGGGGCCATTGACAACTGGGGTATGATGACTGTCTTGGGCTCTGTAAGTTATCTACTTTATTCTTTTTATACTACAGTTTGTAGTGCCTCACACCTGGTCGAATCAGCCTTCAGCTTTAACGCTCTGTATATTATATATCTTTATTTCGTATGGCAGCGCAAAACCTTCTTGTAGGATCTTGGTCCCATTGAATCAATGATGTGAAGCTCTCTTTCCATTTGCATGCTTCACATGGGCTGGAGTTGCGCTTTGATTCCACATATGCCAACCGTCGACTCAACACTTCGACGAAGGCACACACAAGGCGTTTGCTTTGACCAAGGCAAACTATCTAGGAGAGCACTTTTATCTGTGGGTTACTGATCCCCTAACTTGTCAGAAGTTGTAGTGTCTTCCCCAGCATGGTAGCCACTGAATAACTAGTCCACACAATGAGTTATAAATTACATGTCTTTATTCTCTGCATGCACCTGGAAACTCCAACATTCTAAACCTGGCTTTCTATTCTAGTGATTAGGTGACACTGATACAGAGTCATCGGGGAGCCAGAAAGGCTCTGTTCTAAAGCATGCAAGGGACTACAGCTGTTACCACATCATTGTTGATGTGATGGCAGCCCATCAGATCTTATCTAAAGATCTGTCAGCTCTGTAAATCTACAGTTTTTAACCACAATTTCATGAAAACTACTAAACAGGCTTACACTAAATCACTATAACCACTTGCACACCAGCTTTCTGTACCACAGCCTAGCTTTCTGCCAAAAATGACAGTATTTTGTCTTGCCCTTTTTGGTGTAGCTAGGTCTAATTTTCCCATGGAAAAATGAACAGGGAACCTTATTTTTGGAAACTCTCCTTTTTCTTAGTTTTCTCAGTTTCCCACATGACAGATCACCCCAAAACTTTCCAGGAAGAATATGAGGTGGTTGAGATTTGTTTTTAAAGGTCCATGAAGATTCGTCAAACAGAGAAGAATCCATTTCCTTTAGAATTGTGGTCTTAACTAGAACCAGCCCACAGGAGACCATCAGTGGGTAACATATAAATATATATATATTCACTCGCACCCCCGCCATGCAAATTTTTTTCATCAAAAATTCAAATATTACATTGATATTATCAATTATTTTATCAAAGATGTAATGAGTGCATTAATTTGTGGGTGAACTAGCAGTGCGTCGCAAGGGCGCAAGTTATAGCTACCTTAAGGCACGAGTTATAGTTACTTGAGGCAACTCTAAGTATAACTTATGAATTTCTATGGTTTTGTGCATTTAAAATGTGAGCCTAACTATAACGTCCCGGTAACCTTTGGTTTTTAAGTGAATTTCTATGTTTTTAAAATTATTTTAACTAACTATAATGCCCCTGTAACCTTTGTTTTTTTTCAGTGAATTTCTATGTTTTTTTAACACATAGTAATTTTTATTAGTGTATGTTAATTCAACCACCGCCGTGCATGGCGTCCAGCCATGCTGTAGTTGGCCACAGGGCTTAAACTGCAACCAGGCCCTAAGGCCAACCCCCATAAGGACCCAACCATGCACCGTTCCTGTGCCCAGCAGAGGTTGCCCGCAAGACTTGGTCTGCAGCCAGACCCTGCGACCAACCCCCTAACCACCTACACCACGCTATGCATGGCTCTTGGGCTGTGCGCAGACGGAATTGGCCTTGGACTCTCTGGGAGAGAGAATAGGTGTGACAGGGTGCATCTGCGGGTGAGAGTGGCTGTGAGAGTGTCTGTCTGGGTATGAGAGTGCTTACATCAGTGTTTTAGTGGGTGCATCAGTGTGTGTGTGGGTCTGTGAGTGGGTGCATGACAGTGTCAGTGGGTCTGTGAGTGGATGTGTGAGAGTCCGATTGGGCCTATGAGAGGGTGCATGAGGGTCTGAATGCGGGTGCAAGTGGGTGCACTATGGTCTGAGTGGGTCTGTGAGTGGGTACGTGAGTGTCTGAGTGGGTCTGTGTGTGGGTGCGTAAGTTTCTGACTGGGTGTGTGAGTGGGAGAAAGATTGAAAGAGAGAGAAAAACAGTGAGAGGGGGAGAGAGAGTTTTTTAGGCTTTGATGAATGATCTACTTAGAATGAGGTATTTCTGCACAAATTGAAAAAAATACATGTCAATTAAAAGGAGTAAGATCACCTTTCAGTATGAGCCTTAAACATTTGCAGTTAAAGAGAAATTAAAGGAGGCAAATGACGAGTAGAACCTTCAAATTTCCGTGGAGGCTGTGGCCCTCATTACAACCCTGGAGGTCTTTGACCGCCAGGGTTGTTTTGGCGATTGTAACGCAAACAGGCTGGCGGTACAAATCGCCATATTATGACCACGGCGGCCATCATTGTCCCGGCGATTCTAATCCGCCAGGGCAGCACTGCTTGCATCGCTGCCCTGGGGATTATGACTCCCCTTCCCGCCAGCCTGTCCATGAGGCTGGCGGGAAGGGGAGTCGTGGGGCCCCTGGGGGTCCCTGCATTGCCCACGCACTTGGCATGGGCAGTGCAGGGGCCCCCAGGCACAGCCCCACCCTGCTTTTCACTGTCTGCACAGCAGACAGTGAACAGCACGACAGGTGCAGCTGCACCCTTCGCACGGTCGCAACACCGCCGGCTCCATTATGAGCCAGCTGCAATGTACGGCTGACATCCCCGCTGGGCTGGCGGGCTGAAACTCGGTTTCCGCCCGCCGGCCCAGCGGGGATGTTGTAATGCGCCCGGCAGGAGTGCGGCCGCCCGCCGGTCCAACCTTGGCGGGCGGCCTCCGCCAAGGTTTTAATGAGGGCTTATATATTTTGTCTGTCCCTTTTTTGCTCTTTACAGGCTACCTGGACCTGTGGGTATAACCTCAAGGCCTCCTCCGCGGTCCCACATGATATTTTAGTTTTTCCTTCTTTTTTTGCCCTTTATGGGCTATCTGGGGCTCTGGGGGGAGCCTCAATGCCTCCCCCGCGGTCCCAGCCAGCTTTGTATCCTGCTAGAGCTTGCATTGGTCCAGCAAGCAGGGAGCTGCTTTTAATAGCATATCCCTGCTTGCTGGAGCAATGTTTTAACCTGTCTTCCATGCACACATATCTGCATGCAAGAAAGACAGTTGAAAACTCCACTTTCTGTCAGTGAGATCTGTTTGACAGGTCCCACTGTCAGAAAGTAGAGTTATGTTTGCTTTTGCTTGTTGGGAGCAGTCAGTTCCCAGCAAGCAAACACCAACAGCTATGTCCCGGGGGGGGGCACCCGGGTCATAGCAGGAGCCGGCCCTAGGCGGTGGTCAGTCCCCACGGCCATTAATGGCTTCTCAAGCCCCAGAGAGGTGAAACAGACCAACTTGATTCTTTTTTTTAAAGCCACGAGGAGGTGGTTGTCCTCAGGCCTGCGGGCGGCTGGTCCCTCCCGCATGGCAAATCTAAATGCCCCCACCTGGGGGCCTAATAAAAAGGGCAGAAAGCCACCTGTTTTTGTAAATGTCAGCAAAATCTGCAGATCCAGTTCTGTGGATTTTTCAGACATGTAAAAAAAAAATGCTTGTATGCCCTGCGCAGGTCCCTCTGGACCAGGGTTAAGGGGTCAGGATGACTCTTCCCTGGCCCCTTTTCTTTTTTTTTTTTTGCTTTTATCCTGGGACTCAGCTGAAGCCGAGTCCCAAGAAGGTTGCCAACACTTCCTTGTTCAAGTGTTTACAGCCAATCAGATATGTGCATGGGAACAGCCGGCTTCATGGAGAAACCACATCCCTATATAACTATGTGATTTAAACTGTAATTTCCCCAAAACTACTGAAGGGATTCGCGCCAAACCCCAAAAAGCGTAATCTGCGGAACAGGATCTGGGTTCCTGACAAATTTAGTGTAATTCCATTCAGAGGTTTATTCTATAGGCATGTCTAAAGATCCAATGGAAAAATGAATGGAAAAAATGTGTTCTGAGACCCCCTTTTTCTGAGCCTCCACTTGATGGATCACCCCAAGACTTTCGAAACAGAAGCTGAACTGACGTTTTGAATTTTTTTTGAAGATTCATCAAGCGGCGCCAAAGTTACAGACAAAACAAAAAATGCTCTGTCTATGGAAACTAGGTATATATATCTATTGCCACTGTGTAGTTAGGGAGGGAGAACACTGCCTGGTAGATCAGCACACAATTTGCTCAAATGCATTGTGGTAAATGCAGTGCTTGATATATATCACTCACTTCAATGGAAAGGCTTTAGTTTTCACCATTGTTGGTGCAGCCAGTCCTGTATCTCTAGATATGTGTTGCAGAATGTTTTTTCTTCTTCAGTAGAGAGTAATACTTTAAATGTGGGCATGCCTGCAATGCTGCACACAGTCTTCTCACGTTTCTGTAACGCTCACAGAGTTCAGATGCATCCCATTGAGTTTTCCAGCACAACAACTCAGCAAAGAGCCAATCAAAACAAGGGGGAGGGAACACACGGCCTAGCATTCCCCCATCACAATATATGTTGTTTTTGTGCAGTGCCATGATTCAGCTGGACTCTTGTAGGAGCCAGTGTGGTCCCCTGTGCTCCTGAGAGAGCTAAAGGCCTTCGTGCTAGGCTGATTACCTGCAAGTGGTGAGCAACAAGCCCAGCAGCAGACCAAAACCTGTGGCTTCTCATGCATGGTTGAAGGCCTTGCAGGGGAGGGTGGCCACCTGCGGGTGGCTGGGTGCTGGGCCTGGCTGCAAGCCAGTTCCTGCTGCTAACATCATGCCACGAATGGCCATCTGTGTCAATTTAAAACCACTAAGATCGTATGGTTCAAAGACCTCTAATGTCTGGTAACTCCTCTATACTTCTGCCTCTGGAGCTCCTTCACATCTTCACAGTTCGCCTAGATCGTAGGGGGAAAATGACATGGTCTTACATATATTCCTTGGGGAAGTCAATGTTACCTCTATTTCATCCCTTGGAATTCAAGGCTCTGCCTCACTGCCACTGTATGTGTGGAGTCCATTGTGTGGCACCATCCAAGTAATACAGTCCTCTCCTTTGCTGCAATGTCTCTCTATTTTAGGTGTCTGAGAAACACTACGTCCAGAGTGACAGATCCAAATAGTACATATGGTCTCTGTCATGCCACGCTCTCAGTACGCTAGTCTTCCCAGGGAAAGAAAATGTTACCTTCTGTCACACACTCAGGCTCCCCTGCTGATTCACTTCACCTCCACTGGTTGCCTACTGAAAATGCCAAGCTTCAGCCAAAAGGTGTTCCTCTCAGTCTATGCAACAACTGCACTAGCATTCAGGGTTGTGGGTATTATTCTATTCCATCTAATTTGTTCACCTTAAGACATGCTCTTAGATTTTATTAACTCCTCAGGTGCCCAGGACGTAACAGTTATGCCCTCGTTTGCACCGCTCGGGTGCCGAGGACGTAACCATTACGTCCTGCAATGGGCCCTCGGGGGGGGCGCCAACTACCCCCTCCCCTGGGCAGGGATGGAACAGGTATCGCCTGTGGTGTCTGATGAAGTCAGCAGGCGCTTGCGCACTGACCTCATCAGAGGCTGCCCCCACCGCGCTGGGAGATGAGCTAAAGCATTTCTCCTCCGATCACACGTAGGGGCGAGAGAGGCATCAAAGGAAAGGATGCCTCTCACAGCATTTCTGCTGCCTGACCGCAATGCGATCTAGCAGCAGAAATGCCCACTACACTCCAGGGAGTTCTTTTTACTTTTTATATCTATAAGGGGAGCAGCCCCTTGGGCAAGGACCGCTCCTCAGGGGGGTAAATTATTTCAAGGCCATTTCTGCCCCCCCCTTTTCTAATTAGGCAAAACCACCACATACAAGGGATCTTTTTTTTCTTATTATTTTTTTTTAAACATAGGGAGTGACCCCTTAGACAAGGGGAGCTCCCCAGGGGGGAACATTATCTTTAGGCCATTTCTGTCCCCATTGGGGGCCGATCTGCCTATTTTTATTAGGCCAATCTGCCCCCAAGAGGGGCAGAAACCACTAGACACCAGGTTTTTTTTTGGGTCAATTTCACGCAAGGGGAGCGATCCCTTAGGCAAGTGTTGCTGCCCTGGGGGGGGGGCAAATGTGTTGTAGGCCATTTCTGCCCCCCTTGGGGAAGATCGACCTATTGTAATTAGGCTGATCAGCCCCCGGGGGCAGAAACCTCTAGCCAGCAGAGATAATTTTTTTAATGTTTTTTTTATTTTTTTAGATGTGGGGAGCGACCCCGTAGACAAGGGTCACTCCCCTGGTGGGGCAGATTTATTTTAGGCCAATTCTGGCCCCCTTGGTGGCAGATCGGCCTATTTCTATTAGGCCGATCTGCCCCCCGGGTGGGGCAGAAACCACTTAGGCACCAGGGATTAGTGTGTGTATGTGTGTGTTTTGTTTGGGGGGACAGCCCCTTGGACAAGGGTCGCTCCCCATGGGGACACATTACTGTTGGCCATAGCAAATCAGCTTATTTTTGGAAGGACCATCAGCCCCCAAGGGGGGGGGGCAGAAAGCCCACCAGAGACCAGGGAAGATGGAGCCAAAGTTGTTCTGCCCACTGGTGGGCAGATGGGGCAATTACCCCCGATCCACTCCCGGGGGGGCAGGAAGCCTACTAGATGCCAGGGAATTAAAAAAAAATAAAAAACTATTGAGGTGGTGGCCACCAACCAGTATGGGCATGGTTATGCCCCCACCCCAACTGAATGGGGTAACAGTCTTTCAGCTCTTCCCCGCACACTAAAACATCTTATCCCATGGCAAGCAAGAGGACATGTGATTATTTTGGGTTTTAGTTTTACATTTGTGCCTTCAGAGCTTGTCTAACTCTCAAAATCATCCCACTTGGAATGGTGAGGGCTGCACTTTTTCGACTTTGGGATGCTGCCATGTAGAAAAATCCACAAGACCTTGACACATCTGAAAACTAAACCTCTGGGTGAGTCCATGGAGGTGTGCTTCACATGCACCCCACACCATTTTCTTACCCACAATGCCCTGCAAACCTCCAACTTTGCTGGAAATCACACATTTGTCTCACATTTTTGTGATGGAACCTTCTGGAATCTGCAGTAATCCACAAAATTCCTACCACCTAACATTGTCGCATCTATACCGATAAGAAATCTGCCCCACTTGTCGGCCTAAAACTGTTTTTTTTTCAAACTGCCCTGTTAGACCCGCTTTGGTTCCCCCTAATTTTTTATATGGTTTTGGCTCTTCCCTGTCACGGGCACTTGGCCCACATACACAAGTGAGGTATAATTTTTACTGGGAGACTGAGGGAAACGTTGAGTGGTAGGAAATATATGCTGGTTCGGTGATTCCACACAGAAATGTAGGAAAAATTTCATTTTTAGCTAAAATTGAGGTCTGCTGAGGATTCTGGGTAAGAAAACACTAGGGGTTCTGCTCAAGTTACACCTCCCTGTATTCCCTGGGGTGTCTAGTTTTCGAAAATGTTTGGGTTTGGTAAGTTTCCCTAGATGGCTGCTGAGCCCAGGACCAAAAACTCAGGTGCCCTCCCCCAAAAAACAGGTCGTTTTGATAATTTTGATATGTCCACATGGTGTTTTTGGGCATTTCCTGTCTCTGGCACTAGGCCTGCCCACACAAGTGAGGTACCAGAACTTTGCAGCACCGAAGTATGAGGAAAAAGTGTTTTTTGCCACATTTTGAGGTTTACTAAGGGTTCTGGGTAACAGATCCTGGTGACAGCACCACAAGTTTCCCCATTCTTGGTTCCCCTAGGTATCTTGTTTTCAGAAATATCCAGGTTTGCTGGGTTTTCTTAGTTGTCGGATGAGCTAGAGCCCAATATCCACAGCTTGGCACCTTGCAAAAAACAACTCTATTTTCTTTGGGAAAATGTGATGTGTCCACGTTGTGTTTTGGGGCATTTCCTGTCGCAGGCACTAGGCCTACCCACACAAGTGAGGTGCCATTTATATTCGGAAGACTTGTGGAAATGCTGGGTGGAAGGAAATGTCTTGCTCCTCTCAGATTCTATAACTTTCTATCACTGAAATGTGAGGAAAAATGATTTTTTTGGCCAGATTTTGAGATTTGCTAAGGATTTTGGGTAACAGAACCTGGTGAAAGCCCCACAAGTCACCCAATCTTAGATTTCCCTATGTGTCTAGTTTTAAAAAATGCACAGGTTTGGTAGGTTTCCATAGGTGCCGGCTGAGCTAGAGGCCAAAATTCTCAGCTAGGCACTTTGCAAAAAACTGCTCTGTTTTCTTTGGGAAAATGTGATGTGTCCAGGTTGTGTTTTGGGACATTTCCTGTCGCGGACATTAGGCCTACCCACACAAGTGAGGTACCATTTTTATCGAGAGACCTGAAGAAAAACAGAATAGAAGAACAAGTGTTATTGTCTTTCTCAACATGTTTTCATTCCAAATGTAGGACAGTGTGTAAAAAAGACTTCTATTTGAGAAATGCACTGTAATTCACATGCTAATATGGGGACCCCGAAATTCAGAGATGTGCAAATAACCACTGCTTCCCAACAAATTATCTTGTGCCCATTTTGGAAATACAAAGATTTTCTTGATACCTATTGTTTGCTGTTAATATTTCAGCAAAAGAATTGCTGTATAGCCGGTATTCAATGAAAACCCATTACAAGGTGCAGCTCATTTATTGGCTCTGGGTACCTAGGGTTCTTGATGAATCTACAAACCCTATATATACCTGCAACCAGAAATGTACAGCAGACATAACTTTATAATGCTTTTACAAATCTGACATCGCAGGTAAAAGTTACAGAGTAAAAACCTGGAGAAAAATGGCTGTTTTTTTTCACCTCAATTGTTTTTATTTTAACTGTTGCTGTCCATAGGAAAACCTTGTAGGATATACACAAATGACCCCTTGGTGAATTCATAATTTTGTCTACTTTTCAGAAATGTTTAGCTTTCTGAGATCCAGCATTGGTTTCACACCCATTTCTGTCACTAACTGGAAGGAGGCTAAAAGCACAAAAAATAGTAACATTTGGTTATGTCCCAGTAAAATGCCAAAATTGTGTTGAAAAATGTGGTTTTCTAATTAAAATCTGCTTGTTTATGAAAGCTGGAAAGATGGTGATTGTAGCACTGCAAACCCTTTGCTGATGCTATTTTCAGGGAAAAAAAGACAAGTCTTCTTCTGCAGCCCTTTTTCCAATTTAAAAAAAAAGAAATTACACTGTTTCTGTATTTTGGCTAATTTCTTGGTCTCCTCCAAGGAAACCCACATACTCTGGGTACCTCTAGAATCCCTAAGATGTTGGAAAAAAAGAATACAAATTTGGCGAGGGTAGCTTATGTGGACCAAAAGTTATGTGGGCCTAAGCGCAAACTGCCCCAAATAGCCAAAAACGGCCTGGCACCTAAAGAGCGGAAAAGGCCTGGCAGCACTAGCATTCAGGTTTGTGGGTACTATTCTATTCCATCTAATTCGTTCACCTTAAGACATGCTCTCAAATTTTATTAACCACTAACGGAATGTCATTTCAACACCTGACACTCAAACGTACTTTCTCCACCTTGCATACCGTACAGCCTCTATCCGCAGCTACCATCATGCCCTCTCAGCTTGTTGCATATCATAGTACATTTGGGATCTCCAAGATCCTTCTGGCTGTGAACACAGGAGGCAAAGCTGCATCTGACAACCTTCCAATGCCTCACCCTTGTGAATCTCTGTATCAGCCTGATTCCCACAAGCAATCGCCATTTTATATGGTTTAGGTGTCTATCTCACTCACATCGTGCCTGTTGGAGGGGGGCTGTATTTACTACCATTGTTAACTCAGTGTGTTGATGTGACTCTCAGGGCCAGGTGGTAGTGTGTTCCGTCTCCTCGCGCTGTATTTTGCCATGAGTTGTAGGATCATCCAAACATCAGCTTCTGTATTTGTCACTGGCCACAATGCCTTTAGAAAATCATTTCACAGCTATAAAAGTATGTTATTTAATCAAGTGTTCCTTTAAATGCAAAAAAAGTTTGATCATGTACAGGTTTGACTTACAGGTTGAAATGGTATTGCGAATCAAGCCCTCTTTTGGGAAGAGGTAAGAAGTAACATGATTCAGAGTATCCGGAGTTGATGATATATGATAAAATAATATGTTAACCAGCCAGGGCACTGCCAGGAAGTCTGGGAGCCTGTGCAGGCTCTCTCCAGCCTAGCAACTATGTTGCTAGGCTGGAGAGAGCCTACTGCACATGTTTGTTTGTCCGGCCCGAGTCAGACGGCCAAACACACATGTGCTCTGAGGGGAGTACTCTGTGCACTCCCCTCAAGGGCTTGTCACCCTCAATGCCCAGCCCCTTTTCAAGAAAATGATAATAAACACAGTTTATTATTGTTTCCTTCAAAAGGTTTTGCACTGCCGCTGCTGGCGGGCAGGCGACGCTCCTCCGCCCTAATGGAGGAGCCACCCCTGAACACTACAGACATCAAAATGCATATATATACAGGTTCTAGCAATTCAAATCTATGAATAATGGTACAAAAAGACAATCTCGCACATGAGACAGCCTTAAAAAATATATATTTTGTTACAAATACTGTTAAACGTCCAACCGGTTTCATACTATAGTGGAAAAACAATTTTAAGTCCTCCCTTGTGAAATGCAAGAAACCATTAGCATGTTGCAGCTATATTTTTTAAAGCAGAGACTAAAAGGTATCACAGCAATAGGGGTGGACTGATGAGACCACTAAGCAAAAAAGAGGCGCACTGGAATTATCCTTCAAGGTTCATATTTACTTGGCACTAAAAATGCATCCACCTGCTGCAGTTAGTCAGTTGCTGCTTGTCTTTGAAAAGCAAATGAATGAATGCAAGCTCCTGGACGTTTCCACTCTGCACTGTCTCCACTCACTGCTTGTTAAGTAGCCTACTCCAATTTTGAATCTTTCCAAAGACGCTGTTAAAAGCTATAACTTAACTACCGATATATTGGAGAGGCAAGCATTGTCTACAACGGGTAAAAACTTGTTAAAGTTTAAATACACATAACCACTTTACAGGTAATACTTCTTGTTATGTATTAGGGCTTTTACTGGACATTTTAGCATTGCTTGCCTGCTAAAACGAGCCAAAGAGAAGTGAGGAAAATCAATGCTAAATGTAGAAATAAAGTCATGGCCAGGTTAATGTTCCATGTTCCTACTGCAGCTGAGTCACATTTGTATTTTGTTTCATTTTTTGTTTTCATTATAAAGTTTGGTGGACAAATGAAGTTTACATCATAGGAATTTCTAAACAACAGTTTTTTGTTTTTTTATAAGAGGGAAGCTAGATTATTAAAAGAAAAGAAAAACTATTTTTAAGGTATGATGGCTTACATTTTAACTCACCTCCTAAAAATGCTTAACATAGATACTTCACGTATGTATTTTCTTGCAGAACCGCATATTTTAACCATTTAAAACTTTGCTAGCATGGTCAGGAAAAAGTGCTCTACATTTTATTGATGAATGACACATTGCACATAATTTGTTACACATGCCTATTTACTTTTTCTTCAGCTAACACCCTTTGATAAACTTGAGCACAGTACATTAGTTTGAGACCAGTGCATTGGGTTCATTTAAAGCTTGGCACATTTTGAAGCAAAGTGAGGTCATGTTGGCAAGGATTTTAGTAGGCCCAGAAGTAACTTGAATTACACTGGTGCAATTTCAGGAATTTTTAAATTCCAAGTATATGCAATTATGCCATGCAATGAGGATGTGTTCTACAGCAAAATTATAGCACAGCGATGTGAACAACCAAAACGTAAGCATGTGTTTTACATGCTTTTTTTTTAGCGTAAAATGAGTCTTTGCCTCAAAACTTGACACGAGGATGCCTTTTGAAAGAGAAAATTTGCACCATATTTGAAAAGATATGGCACACTTCTGCTCTCACTTGGGCTGGTGCACTTGTGGCAGCCTGGCACCAACATAGACACCTTGCACATCGATGACAAATAATTCCTGCACAAAACATATTCCTGGAGGCTATTGTTAGAATGTGGCACACATGCAAAGAGGTAATAGTGAGGTAAAATAACAACATTTCTCCCGTTGCAACATCATTGGGTAGGTGCACCATTTTGGAGCAAAGCAAGGTTTACCGACTTTAGTAAATGTGTGTTTGTGTCAAAATTCATGAGTGAATGCACAGGAATGCCCATGCTTCCCTCATGGAATGGCTTCCCAGTGCACGGTAATGATAGGCAGCACTATGCTCTGCCTTGTGTTACTTTGTTTTTTACTGTCCCATGCAAGATCACACAAATTGAGTTTTGTGGACTTAGTAAATCTGAACATACATTTTATGTCAGGGTTGCATAAAAAAATGTGAACCAAGTCAGACAGAAAATGTGTCCCTCTTTTTAGACCTGTCCTAATATTTTGTGCGTATCGAAGGTTTAATGCAAAGTGTGCTGTTAGGTATTGACACTTCAATTTATCTGCGAACACAATCTAAACAAGAACCAGCCTTTGCACTGCAGAGCTTTACCACTCAATTTAGACCGTGATATAGAACTCGCCTTAAAATATTGCAGAAGGGTCAAACATTTTTTCATTATTTTAAGATACATTTTAGAAAACTGTAACACTGATATATCATTTCCACTTGTTATTATTGATAAACTCTCCTCACAGCAACATCCTGCTGGAATAATCAGAATTTATTTCACAAATTAAGAGCAGGTGTGTGGCAAGTTTTGCCAAATCAATTTTAGTGCAGTTAAATAGCCCACAAACACTTTTTGCAGGACTTGGAATACAGCATAATGTTCTATTAGTCCATTATCCCCCCAACATTCAGAGGTGTGCAAAGAAGGATAAGCTGGCCAGTACATACTGAAAGTGCATCAAGCTGTATTTACAGGGTGTACAATTTTCTCATAACAGGCCGCATTAGCTGCATTATATATGACTGGATCTACCTGCAGCATATTGAGTCAGTAATACGGTACACAACTGTCATAGGTATATCTCATATATTACAGGTGGAGTGTGATAGTAGAGAGTATACACTCTGTCCCCCCATCCTATTTGCATTAGAATAACTTGGGGGTAATATTAAAAGGATCTGGGTAGGATGGGGCATAACCAGGTTCCTTAGACCTATATGATTCTATGGCTACAGAATTTTTCGCATAGTTATATACTTGCAGCACTTGCCACATAATCCATCATCTTCTGCATTATTGGCAGATTTCGTAAAAAAGGTTTCTAGCTGAAACAATTCAAAAGTTACTAAGGATGCAGCCATACATGTTGCCACACAATGGCAGGCCTTTTATAAAGGATAACTGTTTACCTCTCAGTTGTTAATTGTTTGTTTAGATGATGAAATTATTGCGATCAATTATTTGCCTAGATAGTGGTGTAACTGCCACAGAATATGTTGCATTACACAGCATAATTGACCTTTTCTTGTTGCATCATTTAGTCAAATAAATAATTCCAGTGGCACTGGACAAACCTCTTGTGGGCTCCGAACATTTCAGTTCATTATAAGTAGTTAATCCTTTGCTAAATTTGAGCGACCTTGCTCAGTAGATCCAAGCGCACCCAGAAGAAATTGGCAATGTTATGCTTATCTGGCTATACAATTGAAATTAAGAATATCCATCTCATTTCATACATGCATGGCCACTGAATTAGAATATAGGTGGCAAATCCTTACCTTCTGGTTTGGGCCTTAAGTGTGCTGGTAATCCACTCAGGTGAACAACTCACTTTAGGAAATCTAGGCAGAAAAGCAAGAACAGTTTGGTACTCAATGCCTATTTTACATAATCACCTGCACATTTTTGGGAGATGCTCCTGGTTGTTAGACTCTGAGAGTGCACTGAGGCCTGCCAACCAGACCTCAGGGCCAGTATTCAAACCCTTTTTCTAAATGTATGTTAGTTTGACGTTCCCCAGTTGGCATTGGGTAACTTATTATATGTCCCTAGCATATGGTACAAGAACTTGTAAGTTACAGTGTCCACACAGGACTACAGAACTATTTGTGCAACCTTGAGTGTGACAATGAACAATAAAGCAACCAGTCTGCCACTGCAGACTGGAAGAGCAGTTTTAAGCTACTAGTTCGACTTTTCCATTTAAACCTATTTCAATGCCCCTGCCTCATTAATTATATATATGCCACTTTAAGGAAGGCTTTTGGAGCCCCAAGGCGAATGCTGTAGATTATGAACAAGGACATGTATTTTTAATTCTTAACAGTAAAAACACCAAACTGGTGGATTTTATTTATCTTAGTGTCTAAGATTTCATTAGAAATTCTATTTTTATAAATCGGTGTCTGACTTCTTTCATGTTGCAATACTTTCATATTTCATTGTTTGGTGCTTCTAAATGCTTTTCACTAGAGGTTTTACAAACGAGACTGACTGTAGCCAAGGACGATTTGTAAGTGTATTACATGGTGAGGTCCCACACCTCAATCCTCACAGGACCCAACAGAAAGGATTGTAGTGAGAGAAGAAACATCTTACATCATATTTGATAACCTTTTATCGTGAATCAAATATTTTAGAATTTAACATGAAAGATACAGACAGCAAAAAGACAGTTAACATAAAAAAAAAACAATTTACACAAAAAAAATATTAAAACTCTAATAATTTTAGCAGCCAATTGTGTAGGCTTGGAAAGTTCTCTCCACATACCACACTGGATTTGGGTATCAGAACGTTTGACAATTGTAATACAGCTCCCTGATTTGAGGTGTGAAGTTCTGGCAAATCCCCAACTTCATGCTAGAGATGCCCATGGACTTTAGGGACTCTGAACACACCAGTGGAGGTGAAATTAGGCAATGGGGTCATAATTTGGTCCCCTGTTGCAGGATCTATCAACCCACATATCACACAAAATGAACCTTGTGTAGGTAGAGAACAGCCATGTGAGTGCCCCCAAAACTTCTGCCGAGAAACATTTGGAGCTCAAACTTGGAGTAAAAAGTATTAAATTTGTCTTAGGTAAAGGAATGACGTCCACATGTCTGTATGTGAAAAACAAGCTCACACTCCCCAAAATGTGTCCAAAAACTTGTCTTTATGCTAAAGAGTGGAAGAGATGGTTAACAGAAGCGTGGATGGCAGCTTTTGAATGAACTTGCTGTAGGATTTATAAGTCCCTGACCATGGGAACAGTCCCCGTCCCACTAACAATGGAACCCTCTCACGTTCCTTTCTGACTTCAGCTGATAATGTATTTTTCCAGCTTTCCTTCAGGGCACCACCTACCAGCAATTACCATGATACTGATGGTGCAGCACACATGTGATCCTAATTTCACTGTCCCCTATGTGAAGGGTTCCTTCATTCAATTCAAATGCCACAAGTTATGCTTGTCCAGTTATTCAACAATAACCTGCATTGGTCACAAGACCTAGGAACTCAATGTGGATCTTTATGGGACTCACTAGACAATTGATATACTAATACCTCAACAGAAAAACTTGGGGTGCAGTACTTCTGGGAGCTATTTCCATATTATTACACATTGATTCATACATGTTTTCATCTGCTGAAGTGTACTTGGGAAAAATAAATTGAGATTATGGCAATTGAATCAATTTGTAATTAGGAGTGGGCAACATTTTAATTTGGAGTAAATCACTGGAGTAATTTAGGTATTTTCAAGTTACTTTTGTGATGCAAAATTGCAGAAAATTATGAGATTATGCCCACTTGCATAACTTGGGGCAAATATGGCTACCACAGAGCACAAGAACAGAGAGGGAGCGGCAGTGGATAGCTGCTGTTCATGTTCTATTACATTTAGTTCCATTTTCGTAGCGCAGACTGCATCTTCAGGTCCATTTTGCAATAGTGCTAAATGCTGGTTTATGCTACTTGAGTTATTCTGCAAAATCCTGCATAATCTGCCAATAATGAACATTATGCCCAACCCTACTTGTAATTCTGATTCATCTGGAAACTCCCACTACCCAACAAATTAATATTTCCCCACATCTCTAACGCATGCCTAGATGTCCATCTCTTTAGCCACTCTGTACTTGAAGTATTTCCTAAATGTCTTGATTTTAAAATCACCAGATGAAAGAAGCAATTCTCAAGTATGCTTAGTGAGTACTTTTTGCGGAGTTGCCCAGATTTATATATAAAATTGTCTCACCAATTTTTCCAAGGGGAAATTAAAGGGTTAATGACGTTATTATAGTAGCTCAGTAGAATAAGCACCATACATAAGACTTCAATTAGCCTAAACCACAATTGAAACGTAAGTGGTAACCGTTTAATATTCCAGAAGAAAATCCTAATTCCTGCCATGCTAAATGCTAGACCATAGCTTTGCCACTGTTAGCTTCCTGGTACAGTAGAACATGTGATTATTTGAAAACACGGAATTGCCTGGGATCCAACCATCCATGTCGCTTCAAAACTGAACATTTGAAACAGTAGTCAATTAATTGTGAAACTGATAACGCGTCCCTAACTAGATAATTTACTCACTCTGGGACTCGTTTTAGGCGGACAAATCTTTTGACACTGATTGAAGACACCTTAAGACGAGATCTCTAATCAACATGTCAATCAATAATTCAATAACGTCATCAATGGTCACCATAACAAATCAATTAGATTAATCAATAACCTTAATAAGACTCGGAAACCACCATGACCTTTAAGTCATGAATAACCACACCGGTTTAGTATGATTTTATGAGTTTAAGATAACCCCCACTGAAGGAATTATGGCTCCAAGTATATCAACTACGACAGCAGCCGCTGCCTCTCTCTTTTGTCTAGTATGATGTAATTCAGACATTTTAGGAAGTTGCTTTAAGTCGTCAAATTGGTAGATCTTTGGGAAAACTATTCCCAAATAACATGTCCCATACCATCCCTTTGGAAGACGGTAATAAGCATTAAGTCTACATATTTAATAGATCCTAGGGATCGCTGGATCCTGTCCATTTAACATGAATGTCCACTTACTCTGAAACAATAACACATGTCTGCATTCACTCGTTCCCACAAATAAAGTGTCATGATCAGATTTTGGCCCATGTATACAAAGCTTTCCTACGTGTAATGCATCTACAGCTAGCTTGCTTTGCGTCTTTATTGCACTATAAGCATAATCATTCGCAAACGTTTGTTTTTCTTATCCATTGTCTAGCTTTTCCTTTAACGCTTTTCTTCTATCATCAGTGTGACCTAAGAAGCTCTTCTCTACAGGCGTTAGTAAGCAGGTTAGATTATTGTGCTGCGCATAAGCTGTCCCAAATGTCAGTGTTGGCTCAAAGAAAATCCAAACTATTTTATTGTTATGTTCCTTAGCTATTTTATTTAGAAACTCAGTTATATGCACAACAGAAAACACTACATCTAGATTAGAATAGAAGTATTGAACATGTTCTTGATCATAGAATCTTGTTAATAGCAAACTACAGCTTATTCCATAGGTAAGCGGCAAACTATGATCAGTAACCCCTTCTTGTACTGAACGAAGGAATCTTCGTGCACACATAGCAATTCTTCACATCCATTGTTTTAACATACTCATTCAACAAGCGATAGAAGACATTAGTAGATAGTTCCTTTTTCGTATTAGTTCCTCATGCAAATACTTTGTATCCTGCTCAAACCTTTCCCATGGTGTTAGTGTAGCAGTCTCAGGAGTGGGAGCATTGTTAATCACACTCTTATCCACTAATGGCATTCCCACAATCACACCTATAATTACTATTGCACACGCAACACCCAAAATAACACTCAACCATCAACAAATCCTACCCCTATTATCATTATTTCTAGTGTTACTCATGATCTGGAAAGAATCAGAGAGTAGAATAATATAAAGCAAACAATCAACTTGAGGAAGATCTAAAAGCTCTCTTTTTTTTTTCTTTTAGTGCAAAGTCTCTCTCTTGGCAAGTATTTACAGCGTTTCACTCACTCCCAGGACCCTTTGTCAAATCAGGCTAGCAGCTTGTCTTAATCGGTTTTTCAGAGTCAATTCAGGTTAACAGTGTCACATCCAATAATTTATCGGTCTCTTTTCTCGGGTTTCTTTCTCTATTTAATTTCAATTTAACACAGTCTCTTTCTATGGTTGAAATCAGGTGCCATAGTATTGACCTGGAATTTCTCAATCAAAACAGAATGGCAAGAATTCTTGTTGCCACTCAGCTGATGTCGCATAAACCCATTCAGGGCCTGCGTATCTCCTGTTTGCAACTCTCTTTCTTTTCAGTTTGCGATCGCCCTGCAACTCTCCTTCACTGAGATCTTCTTTCCTTGTTGTGTCAATTTCTTCTTCTATTGTTTCATTAAGGACCACTTTCTCCTTTGCAGCTTGTGGTTCCGGCCAATTATCTCCTTTAAGTGTTCTCCTACTGCTCGGTCTTTCAGGATGTTGAACAGTGCCCTCCTCTTGTGCTATGGTGTTTTATCTTGATGGACTTGATGGAGGCTCAGGAGGAGTCCTTACACTTTGACCTCCTTCTACCTCACCTCCTTCGCCTTCAGGGTCTGTCAAGGGCTCAACTTCAAACCTGTATCCGTCTGCTTCTGGAGAGAACCTCTCTTTGGGTCAGTCCTCCGGGCGCCTCAGTTGAGATAGGCTCACCGTCACCCCTCTGGATTTCGTTTGCTGTTTGAGTGACCAAGCCCTCCTCAATGGGCTCTCCTTCAGTCTCAGTTCCCCTTTGATTATTCTCTGACCCTGAGACTTCCTTCTCTGCAGCTGTTATTTTTGACAATTCGAGTTCCTCATCAGTTGGACACGTCACCTTCTTTGTGTGACTGGCATGGATCCAGTTTGGAAGTCCTGCACATTTCACAGCAGTAGTAGTTGTCAGTATTACTTGATACGGCCCCTTCCAACGTGTCTCCAAACACCACTTCCTCACGTGTTTCTTGACAACTGCCCAGTCACTGGCTTTCAGGGTGTGACCTGGATCAGTTATCTGTGGCAATGTGGTAGCTTCCACCTGGTGAGAGAAAGAACGGACCACGTCAGCCAGACCCCTGCAGTAGTCCAACACGATATCATCCGTGATATTCACAAGAGCATTTGCAGGCACTGCGGGCAATCTCATAGCTCGGCCCATAAGAATTTCATGAGGAGACAGTCCTGTTTTCTTGTCGGGTGTGTTTCTCATTGACATCAGCACTAAGGGAAATGCATCTGGCCATTTCAAATTTGTGGCTGCACACATCTTTGCCATTCTCGACTTCAAGGTACCATTCATCTGTTCCACTAGTTTCAGGGAGATAGCTACAGTGTCATTTCTGTTCAATGTTCAGGGCAGCACACAAGAGCTTAATCACCTCATTTTTGAAGTGACTTCCCCTATCTGATTCTAAAGAGATCGGAAACCCAAAATGTGGTAACAACTCCCTAAGCAGCAGCTTCGCTACTGTGAGACTGTCATTTCTACGTATAGGGTAAGCTTCAATCCAGTGACTGAAAATGCACACAATCACAAACGCTTACTTCAGACTTCCACATACAGGCATATCAATGAAATCCATCTGCATTCTGCGAAATGGACCTCCTGCTCTCCCAAAGTGGCTCAAATTCACCACGGTCCCTTTGCCCGCGTTCATCTGCTGACAGATAATGCATCTGTGACATATAACTTCTGCAGCTTGTCTGAATTTTGGATTGAACTAATCGACTTTGAACAACCTGATCATTGCGTCTCTCCCAACATGTGCTTGACCATGGTAGAACCTCACAAACTGTGACAAAAGGCTGTTTGGCAAAACCATTTTCCCCTCCTCTGAAACCCATAAATGATCAGATCTCTGTACGCATTGCATTTTGAGCCAGGAGCATTTCTCCTCTTTCCTGGCACGTCCCTGCAACGATCTCAACTCATCCACTGTGTCAACCACCCTTAATCCATACCCTGAGCATGTTTCATTTTCAGTTTCAGGTAACAATTCCCATTGGTCTTGAAACAATATACAGTTCAATGCACAAAACCTTGCGACTTGATCTGCATATCCATTTCCCATTGACACAAAGTCTTGTGATTTAACATGAGCATTGCATTTCACCACAGCAATTTCAAGAGGTAACTGAATCGCATGCAACAATTCCTTAATTCTTTCGCCATTTTTCACTGGAGAACCAGAAGAGGTCAGGAACCCCCTCTGTGACCACAACTGGCCAAAATCATGGACAATTCCAAATCCGTATCTGCTCTCAGTATAAATAGTGACTTTCAGGTTCTCAGCAGCGTGGCATGCCCTAGTAAGAGCAATGAATTCAGCCACTTGAGCAGAGTATACTCTTGCGAGCCAAGATGCTTCTAGGATACCAGAGATTGTACACACAGCATATCCAGCTCTCAGTACTCCTACTGAGTCTTTCAGGCATGAACCATCAACAAAGATAATGTAATCGTTTTCTTCCAATTGGGTATCTTTAATGTCGCGTCTCGGTTTGGTGCACAGATCCGTTACCTCAAGACAATAAAGTTCTACCTCTTCAGCATCATCAATGTCTGCATTTTCATTAGGAAGCAAAGTTGCCGGGTTTAACACAGTACATCTTTTTAAGGATACATTTGGTGACCCCAGTAATTGTTTCATACGTAGTTAGGCGAGCATTTGTCATATGTTGAGTCTTTGTTCGGGTCAACAGAATTTCAACTGAGTGTGGGACCATTACTGTTAAGGGATGTCCCATCACTATACCTTCACACTGAGAGAGGCTTTGACCAACTGCTGCAACTGCACGCAAACAACCCGGTAAGGCTGCTGCGACTGGGTCTAAAGTAGCTGAAAAATATGCTACTGGGCAGTTTGCACCTCCATGGACCTGTGTCAGGACAGACAAAGAACAAGCATCACGTTCATGACAAAACAATACTTAAGGCTTTGTGTAATCTGGCATACCTAAAGCTGGTGCCCAGCACATGCTTTCTCTCAGTTCAATGAATGCCCTCATCTCTTTCTCCGACATGGTTATGGCACCCGGGCCATCTTGAATTTCTTTAACCGTCAACCTCACCAAAGGTTTAGAGATAATCGAGAAGTTGGGAATCCACTGACGACAGTAGCCCACCATTCCCAAAAACATCCTAACGTCCCTCTTGGTTGTCGGAGGGTTCATCTGCAATATGGCTGTCACCTTTTCTTTGGATATTTTCCTCGACCCTTTTTCAGGCCACCCACCCAGCAGGCCCATACCTCCGTCCCCAGGACACGTCAATCAGCAGTGTGTCCACCACTGCAGGGAACCCAGGATAACCCACCACCCCAACAACAACAGGGACCTGGGGGTAGTGGCAGTGGGCACATGGTCCAGGGGATGGAGGCCCAGGAACACAGGGGAACTGGGAGGGCTGCTGTGCGACAGGGGGAGGACAGGCCAAGGGAACCCACTCTTCACGAGGCCCTCTCCAACATCATGGGAGCCTACCACCACTCCCAGGAGACGATGGCAACGGTACTGGCCAAGTTTCAGGAGACCCAGCGCCTGCAGGAGGAACAGTATTTGGGCTTCAGGGAGAAACTCAGAGCCATCAATTCCACCCTGGGCACCATCAAAGTGGTGCTGAAGGAAGTACTCAACACCAGGAGGGACACTGTGGCAGTACAAGGGGCCCCTGACACTAGCCTGGACGATGAACTGCCCACCACCTCCACCGGCGCTAGTGGACAGGAGGCACCGCCACAGGACCACCACACCAGTACCTCACCCCCTGCAGAGGGAGAACCACCTCGCAAACAGTCCCTGAGATCCATGACAAAGACAGAGAACGATGCCAAGACCCCTGCCAAGAAATGAGACCACCCTGAATGTCATCCTTCTGTCCCACTTTGTCACCCTGTCCATCCTTAAACTGCCCCAACTCCACTTTGTATGCCCATTTGGGCAATGCACCTGTGAGACTAATAGACTGGACTCTGCCATGGACATTCCTCCACCATCACCACTCACCATTTTGCTATCCCCTCCAATATTGAGCACTAAAATAAACACCCTTAAAGCACAAAACAATCTGGAGTCAGTCTGTGATTTCGGAATAGTGTATTAGCAATTACAGTGTCAAAAAGCTCTTTCATTTGTAATGTCAACATACCTATGTCACACAGCTGTAGTCCATGAGGAATCAAAGCAGATGTCACACTGTGGGACCCACATCTGTGAAATCGTAACGGAAAGTGACAACTCAGTGACCATACACTGGGTGAAAACGACAGACAGTAGAGAGGTAGTAGTGTTAAAGGACATGTAGTAGGCAGGTTTGCATTCTTACCTGTGTTGCACTGGAAATATTGCTAGATCACTGAGTCCCTATTGAACATGTCTTCTTCTTCTGCTTCCTCATCTTCACTATCCACAGCATCCATAGCTGCAACAACACTGCCATCTGGACCATCCTTCTGCAGAAAAGGCACCTGTCATCGCAAAGCTAAGTTGTGAAGCATACAGCAGGCCACGATGATCTGGCACACCTTCTTTGGTGAGTAGAATAGGGATCCACCTGCCATATGGAGGCACTGGAACCTGGCCTTCAGGAGACCGAAGGTCCACTCGATTATCCGCCATGTACGCCCATGGGCCTCAGTGTAACGTTCCTCTGCCCTTGTCCTAGGATTCCTCACTGGGGTCAGTAGCCATGACAGGTTGGGGTAACCAGAGTCACCTGCAAATGGCGAGGGACAACTGTTAGACACACACTAACTCATAGGGACATCCACAGACTCAGACAACCATTCCCACTGTCTTGCTTCCAGGTGCTCACCTAATAGCCACACACAATGCCTCTGGAGTTGACCCATCACATAAGGGATGCTGCTATTGCGCAGGATGTAGGCATCATGCACTGAGCCAGGGAACTTGGCATTAACATGGAAGATGAACTGGTCTGCCAAACATACCATCTGTACATTCATGGAATGGTAACTCTTCCGGTTTCTGTACACCTGTTCACTCCTGCGGGGGAGACCAAAGCCACATGGGTCCCATCAATGGCACCTATGATGTTGGGGATATGTCCCAGGGCATAGAAATTACCTTTCACTGTAGGCAAATCCTCCACCTGAGGGAAAACGATGTAGCTCTGCATGTGTTTCAGCAGGGCAGACAACACTCTGGACAACACGTTGGAAAACATAGGCTGGGACATCCCTGATGCTATGGCCACAATTGTTTGAAATGACCCACTTGCAAGGAAATGGAGCACTGACAGCACCTGCACTTGAGGGGGGATTCCTGTGGGATGGCAGATAGCTGACATCAGGTCTGGCTCCTGTTGGGTACACAGTTCCTGGATTGTGGCACGGTCAAGCCTGTAGGTGATAATCACATGTCTTTCCTCCATTGTCGACAGGTCCACCAACGGTCAGTACACCGGAAGATGCCGCCATTTCCTCACATGTCCCAGCGGACGGTGCCTATGAAGGACAACAGCGAGCACAGAGTCAACCAACTCAGAGGTACGTACCCACAACTTACACAGAACACAAATCATAATCCAAAAAGTGGCCTGTATGTTTGTTGAGTCTAGACCTAAGGTATGTGTGACGCAGTTAAAAATGAAGCCATGTGGGCCCCTGAAATGGCGGCTGCCTGACCTCTAAAGTGGGACAATTGGATGTGAGGTAACTGCGCTGGCGTTGCACACCGTCGCGGTAGGCCGTCGAAGACCGCGGCGCAATGCTGCATTGGTTAACATTGGAGCCTATGGGTCCCAGGAGCCAATGACGATGTACCCCGGCGGTGACGCTTTGCACCGCCGTGGACGTGACCGCCATTTTCTATCTGTTCAATCACTCGATACCTGATCTTCGACAGGAGAGGACCTACACTGCAAGTGCGGCTGTGACCTCGGTATGGAAGAGACAATGGCTCGAGTGTCTGGGGAAAGGGCCCCTGACTTCACATCGGAGGAGTTGGAGAAACTTGTGGACGGGGTCCTCCCCCAGTACACGCTACTCTACGGTCCTCCAGACAAACAGGTAAGTAGACTGGGAGCATGCTGTATGGGCTATGGCTGTGTGGAGTGGGGTGGATGTAAGAAGGGAGGGGAGATTGCAGCGTCCATGAAACGATGGTGAGTGCATGTGCCACATGGCAAGGGTAGGGATGGGGGCCAATGACTGTGACGGTGCAGTTGGTAATAAGTTTATCTTCCCCCTGTACAATTCAAGTAGGTCAGCGCCCACCAGAAAAAATATACTTGGCGTGCCATCGCCAAGGACATCCGGACCCTGGGGGTCTACCACAGACGGAGCACCCACTGCCGGAAAAGATGTGAGGACATTCGCCACTGGAGCAAGAAGATGGCGGAGGCTCAGCTGGGGAGGGCCTCCCAACGTGGGAGGGGTGCCCATTGCACCATGACCCCACCTGATGTTCAGGATCCTGGCGGTGGCGTACCCGGAGTTGGATGGGTGCTTGAGGGCATCACAGCAGCCACAAGGGGGTGAGTACACTCTCATCCTGCTGATTTTGCACGCAGTGGAGGTGTCTGGGTGGGGGAGGTGGGCTGTGGGTTTCCCTAGGCCAGGGTGAGTTTCGTAGGCAAGGTCCCTCCGTAAGGCAGGCCATGTGGCACCCCACCCCACCTCTGTAGAGTGCCAAGTACACCTAGTCATGCCCCTGTGTCATCCATGTGTGCAGATGTCGTCCATAGCCTAGTAGGCCATTTCCCAGGGATTGAACAGTGGAGACCAAGAGCGCGGCGTAGTGCAGGGGGCTTCTGTGTCTGTCGTGTCCACCAACGGTAGCGGTAATGCATGCACTCAAGATGTCTTTCTTCTGTCATCCCCCCCCTTTTTGTGGTCTCCCTGTTCTTGTGTGCATTAGCATCATCAGGCGGCGGAGCAGTGGCACCGGAGCACGAGGGGGCTGCATCCCACATGACCATGGAGGGCCACACTACGGACTCGGACTTCACCAGTGGGATGGAGGGTGAGGGGAGCTCCACGGCGGGCACAGGAGCTGAGACCAGCGACACAGACTTGTCCTCTGATGGGAGCTCCCTTGTGGTGGCGGCAACATCTGAGCCCCCCCCATCTACAGGTACAGCTGCCACCCCTCTACCAGGACCGCCCTCCCAGCAGCCCCTCAACCTTTGCCCCATGCCCGCTCACCCAGGAGGGTGTGCCTCACCTTCGCCCCAGGCACCTCAGGCCCTGCCCCAGTCACCCTGCTGCCCTCAGTGAGGAGGCCATTGACCTCCTCAGGTCCCTCACTGTTGGGCAGTCTACCATTTTGAATGCCATCCAGGGTGTAGAAAGGAAGTTGCAACAAACAAATGCATTCCTGGAGGGCATTCATTTTGGTCAGGCGGCCCTTCAGCGAGCTTTTCAGACTCTGGCCTCAGCACTGATGGCAGCCATTGTCCCTATCTCTAGCCTCCCCCTCTAACTTCCTCCACCCAGACCCAATCCCCTGTACCCCAGCCTATCACAAGCACACCTACAGACCAGCATGCACACACGTCAACACACAAGGGAAGCTCAGGCAAAAATAAGCACCACACATCCCACAGGCACTCACGCAAGCATCAGACACATGCAGACACACCAACATCCACTGCCTCCACTGTGTCCCCCTCCTCCTCATCTCCCTCCTCCCTCCCAGTCTCGTCTACACTCACACCTGCATGCACTACATCTACAGCCACTACTGACATCACCAGCACACCCACCACCACACCCCGCTCACGTGCAGTCACCAACCCCACTACCATTCACACGTCCCCTGTGTCCTCTCCCAGTGTGTCTGTGACGCCACCTCCCAAGATACACAAACGCAGGCACACACACACCCAACAGCCATCCACCTCACAACAGCCTCCAGCCCATGCACCTTCACCCAAAGTCAGCAAACAAACACCTTCTACAACCACAACCTCTTCCTCCACTCCCAAACCCCCTCCAGCTACCCGTCCCAGTGTCTCCAAAAAACCTTTCCTGTCCAACCTTGATCTTTTCCCACACCTCCCCCAACCCGTCCTTCTCCTAGGTCCCGAACTAGCACCTCAGCCACAACATCTCCGGGACCAGTGGTGCCTGAGGTCACCGGAATCTGGAGTGCACCGGCCACCATGGCAGCCAGTGTGGCACGGAGCCACAGCACGGACAGTCCCCCACCTGTGAAGCATCAAGATTTGGCCAGTCCCCGGCGGGAGAGGGGGAAGCCTCCAGCTACCAAAGCCGCTCCCATGGGGTTCCGGTGGGAGTGTGGAGTCAGCTGCGACACCTTCCAAGGTGGGGAAGGGCCACAAGAAACGAGGAAAGTCTGGGAAGAGCAGCACGGCGGAGGAGACCGCCATCATCCTTGCTGCCCAAGAGGCCACAGCCATCATCCCCGCTGGCCAGGAGGCCAAAGCCATCATCCCTGCTGCCCAGGAGGCCACCGCCATCATCCCTGCTGCCCAGGAGGCCACCACCATCATCCCCGCTGGCCAGGAGGCCACCACCATCATCTCCGCTGGCCAGGAGGCCACCGCTGCCCAGGAGGCCACCACCATCATCGCCGCTGGCCAGGAGGCCACCGCCATCATCCCCGCTGGGACAGAGAGGACCGCCAGCACAAGTCCCGCTGGGCTAGAGAGGACCGCCAGCACAAGCCCCGCTGGGAAAGAGAGGACCGCCAGCAGCTGAGTCACTGCAAAGGAGCCCGTCGCCTCAAGCATCGCTGAACAGGGCACTGCCACCTCAAGCACCGCTTAACAGGGCACCGTCGCCTCAGGCACCGCTGAAGAGGGCACCGCCGCCTCAAGCACCGCTGAACAGGGCACCGCCGCCTCAAGCACCGCTGAACAGGGCCCGCCGCCTCAAGCACCGCTGGCCCATGAGCACCAAGGGCACTGACGCTACTGAGTTCGTCACGAGCAGGATGAAGCACTCTGGGCACCATGCCCCCTCCAGAACCAGTGGAGAGATACATCCACTACCTCTGTCCCTAGCAGGATGAAGCACTCTGGGCACCATGCCCCCTCCAGAACCAATGGAGAGATACATCCACTACCTCGGTCCTTAGCAGGATGAAGCACTCTGGGCACAGAGCCCCCTCCAGAACCAGTGGAGACTGTCATCCACTTGAGAGACTGTGGCTTTGCACTCCCCAGGATGGAACAGTGGGCAACCCACCCACTGTAGAGACTTGAGAGACTGTGGCTTTGCACTCCCCAGGACTAAACAGTGGGCAACCCACCCACTGTAGAGACTTGAGAGACTGTGGCTTTGCACTCCCCAGGATGTAACAGTGGGCATGTGGCCCTCTCGTGGATTTGGCGTTGTGCACTCAACCGGCTGAGGTGCCCCCCATTTCCCTCCCCCTGAGGTGCCTGTTTTCTTGCTCTCTGATGCCCCTGCAGTGTTCTCTCCGTCATGGTCGGGGATCTTGTGTGGGCCCACCCATACCGTGTGGGCCCAGCGTTCCACGGACTTCATTGGAGCACTACCTGGACTACTGAGCTTGGTGTATATTTTATTTATGTTGTATATATTTTTGCCTACTTGATTTTAATATATTACAATGGTTACACTCATTTTCTTTTGTCTTTGCATTCTTCCGGGGGGGTTGTGGGGTGTAACTATCATGTATAAATATGTATTAGTGTGTGTGTTGTAGTGGGTGAGGGTGGGGTGGGGGTGTTGCATGTGTGTGTCCCTGTTTTTTCCCTCCCCCTCCTCTGTGTCATAGGTGCTGTACTCACTGTGGTCTTCGCTGCCGGCGTTCATGCTCCTGGTAGAGGAGCAGGAAGCCAATCGCAGGGAGAATTTGGAGTTCCGGCTCCATGGTGTCCTGGTTCCTCGTGGGGTGTGTAGAGGTGAGCGTTTTCCCTTCGAAATCCTGTTTTTGCCGTGTTTTTATCCACGGTGAATCCACCCCGGAAAAGGTGGCGGATTGGTAGGTTGTGATACTGTGGGCGTTACTTTGTCTTCCGCCTGTCTGTTGGCGGTGACCGCCAAGCTGTTTGTCTGTACCCCCGTGGCGGTCGGAGTGTTAAAGTAGCTGTCTTTGTTGGCGGTTTCCGCCACGGTCATAATTGCAAATTTTTTACCGCCGGCCTGTTGGCGGTCTTACCACTGCTTTAACACTGACCGCCAGGGTTGTAATGACCACCATTATGTCCGTTCTTTCCCAAATGATTCAGTAAGGCAATAGTATCGTACCTGCAGTCATCTCTCGTTTTGGACGCAATTAACAAATCATCAATGTACTGTACTAGAGTCGAACTAAAAGGCAATTCTAATGATTCCAAGTCCTTCTTCAATATCTGATTGAAGATGGAAGGTGATTCAGAAAACCCTTGAGGAATTCGACACCAACTTAAACCTTGTCCAGGAATTTGAAATTGAAGAGAAATTGGCTCTCCTAATGAAGAGGCACCGAAAAGAATGCTTGTGACAGGTCCACAACCATGAACCATTCTGCATCACACGGAACCTGAAACATAATCACGGCTGGATTTGGCTCTATGGGGCAACATTTTACTACAATCTCATTAATTTTTCTCAGGTCTTGAACAATTCAAACTTTCCCACAAGGCTTTTTCAGACCTATTATTGGTGAATTACACATGCAGCTCGTCACTTCTTTTAGAACCCCTTGCTTCACAAAGTCTGCAATTATCTGCGTCACCTGTATAAGAACATCTTGTGCCATGTGGTACTGCGGCACCTGGGTAAACACGGCATTTGGCTTCACCTCTACCTTGACTGGCTCTACTCCTCTTATTAATCCCACTTCCTTTCCTGTCAAGTCCCACACTTTCTCTGTCACTGTTCACTGCAAGTCGGCTGGTAAATCAATCACTGTGAACATCGGGAAGAAGGTTATCAAAGGGTACTCCTCATTTGCGATCTCCGTCTCTGAGATCTGACCATCGTCCCCTTCATCATCGCTGTTTGTCTGCACCTCAATCCCTCCATTAGAACAGGTAATCAAACACCTCGTTTTACACAGTAAGGGGGTGATTCTAACTTCGGCGGGCAGCGGAGGCCGCCCGCCAAAGTTCCCCCACCAAAATACCGCTCCGCAGTCGAAAGACCGCTGAGGGTATTTTGGGATTTGCCCTGGGCTGGCGGGCGGCCGCCAAAAGGCCGCCCGCCAGCCCAGGGCAAATCAACCTTCCCACGAGGACGCCGGCTCAGAATTGAGCCGGCGTAGTGGGAAGGTGCGACGGGTGCAGTGGCACCCGTCGCGTATTTCAGTGTCTGCATAGCAGACACTGAAATACTTTGTGGGGCCCTCTTACGGGGGCCCCACGTCACCCCCTACCGCCATCCTGTTCCTGGCGGGAGACCCGCCAGGAACAGGATGGCGGTAGGGGGTGTCAGAATCCCATGGCGGCGGAGCGCGCTCCGCCGCCATGGAGGATTCTGCAGGGCAGCGGGAAACCGGCGGGAGACTGCCGGTTTCCCGCATCTGACCGCGGCCGAACCGCCGCGGTCAGAATGCCCTGCGGGGCACCGCCGGTCTGTCGGCGGTGCTCCCGCCGACCCTGGCCCCGGCGGTCTCAGACCGCCGGGGTCAGAATGACCCCCTAAGTCTCTTCCTAGTAGGGATACGGGACTCGAGTCACAGACTACAAATCTATATAATCCCTGGACGGTACCAATCTCAACTTGAACCAGATCTGTAATCGGATTTGTCAGGAGCTGATTTGCTACTCCTACCACCCTTATGGTACACCCCCCAAAAGTGGCAATTTAGGAACCTCTGCACTTCTGACTGTAGAGCGTGTAGATCCAGTATCAACTAAGAACGAAACCTTATGACCCATCACCTTTCCCTGAACATGAGGTCCCCTCTGATCTACTTCTAGGGACGCTGCAAGCCTGCACTCCTCACTATCTTAACAATCATCCGACCGTTCATCGTTTCTTCCATCCTCACCACGCAATGGGAACTGTTGTACTGTGTCATTTTGACTCATTGCTTGACCTGTGACCTGTTGAGGAAGCATCACCTGTTGCTATCCCATTGGAGCTAGTGGTAACTGCATTTGCTGTCTAGGTACCATGGGAATCTGCTGTTGTACCTGCTGCATCTGTGCTGGTTGAACACGTTGCATTTGCATTTATTGCATAGGCTGGAGGCCCTGCATCTGCACCATGTTATTCTGGAAGTTCGGATTTTGACCCCTCATTCTTGGACCCCTCACATTTTGAAATGTACTGACATCATTGCTTTGTTGAAAAACACCATCCTACACCATCATTGGGCACTCCCACTTCCAGTGTCCCACACCCCCGCACGCGTGACATGGTAACACCTTTTTCATCCCCTGCACATCATTTTGAACCACAACGGTATTCAAATCTGGACCACGGTTCACAAAACCTCCTCGACCTCTGCCTCTTTGTTGCATCTGAAACATTCAGTTTCCTTGAGGTTGTTGTTGTACCACCTGCTGTACTCCATTTCCCTGCATCCCTGCTTGAGCTGCCTTAATTTGCATCACCATCACCTTTTCTTTCAGCTTTCTCTGTTTCAATTCAATCTCATCACTATAATATTTCACATACTGCAACACTTCATCAATCGGCTTCACTTGCCAACAGATCAAATGATTCTTAATAATCTGGCAAATCTCTGGTCTCAACCCTTCAACGAACCTGAACACAAGGTGATTCATGTCTCTCAGTTCTATGACCTCAGTGCAACTATAGTGTTTTAATGCCTTCATCAGCCTCTCATAGTAAGCATGTATCGACTCTTTGCATACCTGTGACGTTCGATCAATTTTCTGCCAATCAGTTACTTTCGGCAACACTTTCTGCTTCAAAAACTCAATCACCTTATGATAATACCTCATCACTTCAGAAGACGGTGCTCCAGTAATCTTGTCCCTTGCTGGTTCCTCTGTCGGCCAATCCACACCCCTCTAGCACTCAAGCCATAAATCAGCTGGGACTATAATCTCAAACAGTGGAATATGTGACAGAACAACTAGGTCCTAAACCACTACTTACCTGAACCACTACTGCTAAACAACTAAAAAGTCCCTACAACTAAGTACTGAACAACTACTGTTTAAACAACAATTGTGCCTGAATAACAATTGCCTGAACAACTAATATATATATATATTCTAAACAACTAATAAACCATAAAAAACAAAAAGAAAACCTTACCTTAAAATTAGTTGTTCAGGCAATTGTTATTCAGGCACAATTGTTGTTTAGACAGTAGTTGTTCAGTACTTAGTTGTAGAGACTTTTTAGTTGTTTAGCAGTAGTGGTTCAGGAAAGTAGTGGTTTAGACCTAGTTGTTCAGGATGTTTCCCCAAACAGTGTATTCAAGTCTTCCCATAGACATTTTGCAAGCTTCACAAATCTGTCCGTCTGCTGGTACCAAGCTATTGGCTTTTCCCTCAACCTGGGATAGTCATTTGTGAACAACAGGGTGTCACCTCTAGACCACGGCACATGGAGGAGAACCCCTCCAGCTGTTTCTCTCATTGGTAACATTTTTATTGTTCCCGTGCCTGGTGCAGCTTTCGCCTGCTTCGGTTCCGGGCAATCACCTTTCTCTTTATCTCTCTTCTTTGCCCATCTGCCTTCCCCCTTCTCTAATGCTCCCCAAATTTGAGCACTCTGCAATATCTCTTTAAGATGTGCCTTCATTCCGGTGGATCTCATGTGATCGAAATCTTTAGGTTCAAAGTCTAACCTATAATTCCTCTTCAAATGCTTAGTATTGTCTAAGTCTACGCCGTATTTGTCCGCTAGGTTTGCCAACCTCTGATGTACCCTGCTCACTTCTTTGGTTATTTTGGGGCACTGAAACCTCAATTCTGCTTCCGTATATGACTCTAGTCTGTTCACCCCCATTGTTCCTTCTACTAATTCTGTGGCTTCTACACCCAGCCTCACAAAATTCAGGTATTCCTCTCTTTCTGATCTCTCTGCGGTCACTGAAGTAGTCTGCGGAGTGTTGATCTTTTCTAACCACTCATTTAATTGTTGCGCTGTTAATCTTTGCAACAAGATATTTCCAGAAGGCATCATTGATGTCTGTGATGTATTTGCACTCATTACCTGTGGGGTTAGTGTACCCAACCCTGCTTGCCTCATTATCTCCAAAGGAACCCCAATCGGACTGAAGTCCAACAAGGATCTAGACCTTTCAGCTGTCTGTCCCCCCTGTATTATTCCCTGCAAGTTTCCTGTGAACCCTCCTCTTATCGCCTCTTGGGTCATCACTTCTTGGTCACATATGCTAGGCTTAGCTTGTGCATACAGCGGTACTGGCGGACCAACAGTGATTGGCAATGATATAGCAGCTGGTGTCTGTCCGATTCCCAAACCTTGTGGAGCATTAACTCCCATAGCTTGATTTATCATGGCTGCTGTAGCTATTGACTGCGGTCCTGCGACCGAAGTGTAATTCGGAACCACCTGTTGCTGCGGCTGGGGCAGCAATTGTGGAGTTGGCTCAATCTGCACTAACTTTGCTTTCGTGTACACTGGATCAGGCGGCACCATCAAACTCGTAGTTGCCTCTAATACTGGGACATCAGGATAGAGCCTCTGAATTGGCGGTGGCTGCAACTGTATCTGTGTGTCTGGTGCAGTGGGTACACTGACACCATTCTGTATCGGAACTGTATTGCTTGTCTGTACTGTATTTGCGATTCCCTTATTTTGTGTCAGATCTTCAGGACCCGCACTAGTACTTGGTCCATTATCATTCATGGCATATGATGGCGGGCGATCATGTAACAACTGATTAAGAATCTCCTCATCGTCTGAATCATCTGCATCAGCCCAAGACTTCTGAGTCTCCTTCGGTTTACTAGAGCCGTTGTCAGTTTTACAAGTGGCCTTCTTTCCCTCTGTCTCAGCTTCTTGTGTTGTTGGCGGAAACATCCTAACTCAGTCTACTATTCCCCTTCTCCACATCTTGGTCTCACTATCCCATCTAGCCTCTGCTAGAGTCTTTTCTGCTTTTCTCATTCTCCTCACAAATTTCTGATGCCTCTGTTGTATGGCCATTAAATCCCAAATCGCTAATGCCTCAAACTAATCTGGTCTTGGAGGCGGTTTTTGCTCACTTAACACCCTCCGCAAATTTTCCAAAATCCTTGTATTAAATGTTCCGTACTCCGGAAACGCCAAACATCCCTCTTTTTCTGTCATTTTGCACCACTGCGTTAGCCAAAGACATGGCACGACTCCCTTTTCCTCCATTACTGTATAAGCCGGAGTATCCTCTGGCGGTGTAGGCTTCCCCACACTCGCTGTAATGTATGTATCTCCCCTCAAAGCACTCTTTAGAGCTTTGAAAAACTTAATTTTTGCATCTTTTATTTGTTTAGAATCTAATCAGGAAGTGACTTTAATTCCCAGAACACTCTTCGCCTACCTTCACAACCAATTGCCTCTCACGGACGGCTGCCAATCCGTGCGCGACCCCTCTCAGCAACTGACCTATCCCAGCGTGGCTACAATGACGTCACACTCACACACACTGCGGCTGACAAAGTCTTGTGGCTTGTCTTCCTCACACAGAAACTAATGCAATATATTGTGAGCACCTTAACAATAAACTCAAATTTGCAGGTTTACTACAGGAAGGGTAACACAATCGCTTCAGAACTTTACAGAGATTTCACTTGAAGCCTCGGCCGCTACTTTCTCCTACTCAGCTCCCGCACTGGCAAGCAGAATTCGACCCGCAAATCCTACTCTCGACTTGTCAATGGTTCTTTCTAGTGCACTTTAGAACTTGCCAAATCTCCATCGAAGCTTGCATTCACACAATTGACTCAAACTCGACTTGTCAACCACGCCCGATTGACCTATAAAACTGCACAAATTAAAACATAAACCAAGTGTCTCATACACTTCTCATTATACTCCTGAGTCTCAGACCATGACAGGTCTGTACATCACCAACAACCACGTGGACAATTTTTTAGCACAAAGCGCCACACTCACATGAAGTTCGCCAACTTCCCTACTCTCATACTGCGGAGTACGTCCACTCCTACTAAAACATTACCTGACCTAAATTCACACAACTTCACAAATCACCTGCGATACGCATAAGCTGAGCAAGCGCAAATTCTATTCCACACATGCTAGGACGCCGAGAACATACCCAACTCACTTAGGCAAGCTCTGAGATTCCAGGAAAGTCATTTGGAACTTAGAGACACATCATACCTCCAATTTGCATTATTTCAGAAACACTTTTAAACAATGGTCCCTCCTCCTAGGGCCCCCAAAGGGCCAAACCGTCCTCTGCTACAAGAACTGATAACACGTCCCTCACTAGATAATTTACTCACTCTGGGACTCGTTTTATGCCGATGAGTTTTTTGACCCTGATTGAAGACACCTTAAGACGAGATCTCTAATCAACATGTCAATCAATAAGTCAATAACGTCATCAATGGTCACCATAACAAATCAATTAGATTAATCAATAACCTTAATAAGACTCGGAAACCACCATGACCTTTCAGTCATGAATAATCACACCAGTTTAGTACGATTTTATGATGGTTATTCCCTATTGATTACAATTATACTAGTAAGTTTATTAGTCCAAAACCATGAAACACATCAGCATTGCCATAATATGGCAACTCGAATAAGATTTCATCAAAGCAAAGATCACGAATATTAGAACATAACACGATGTCAACATAGGTTAACCTTAGCAGAGTATCATTAGCGCATTATTCAACAAAGCATTGATTCAGTCATTTGTCTATTTGCGTCCGTTTAGTGAACCCCTTAAATAACCTTGAATTAGCATTGGCATGTTGGGCTTCATGCAAAACAATTTAGCAACACAAATTTAGAAAACATCTAACTATGGTCTCTTTCAAAAGAAGCAGTTGGTACCTAGAAAGGAAAGGCAAACAGACAAATACAATTTCATCATCATATAGTTACCCTCCGTAATGGGTCAGCATACAGGGTTAGTCTTCATCCTCAGGACATCAGTTGATTCGCCATCAGCCAGGAAACACCGCAAAGTTCAGCAAGATGGGGGTAAGTAGGGACACTTCCCTCATAAGGAGGAGAAGTATAGAACGGGTAAGGTAAGGGTGAGGATGGTTTGAAGAGTCAAACAGCAAAGTCTTTAGGCAGAGCGACAAAGTGTCTGGGTAATAGCAAGTAATTCGCAATGGCATCTCTCAATGGCTCCTCGTGTCAAAGGTTTTTCTGTTGTACAGTCCCCTAATTTCTAATTGGGCAGGTTTGGCACCCCACTTTCTCCATCCAATGGTTTTCCAGTCGTACTATCAAAATTGTCACCTCATAACTGTTCTCACATAGTTTATTGGTTCTTGTGATTGACGTCTCCACCGGGTAGAATGTCCGGTATGATTTCACATTCTCGTGGTCCTCTCGCATCCCCAGTCAGTAGTTCCATTGTCTATACCGGTTTAGGCGACCTTGTACCTGTTACTAGTCTACACTGTTGCATTCTGCAAGAATGTTTCCTTGAACAAGTCGAGTTTCATGAGAACGGATCTTCTACAGTTACACTCATCTTCTAGCTTCTGGAAAAATACAATTACATGTCCTTCAGCAAGTCAGCACACTGCACGTTAGAAAAACACATTTAATATGAAACCGGGCAGCTAGGCCCGACTCATGCTAACTAAGGCCTAGTGAATTAATTAGCAAAACTTTAATGTATAGCTCTTAATACTAATACAAAATCATACATCAGTGCATCAATAACTCTTATTAGTCAATTTTATTAGTCCCCGTATATATTGGCGGCCACTCCCCGTGGGCACATTTCGGACTCACGTTAATAAAACACATTAATGAATTTTCTATGCGGCATTATTATGTATTAGTTCATATACATTTTCATATTAATTTTGATTATAAGAGCTACGCTCCACCAGAACCCATAACTGTCAAGGTTTTATGTAACACATACTATGTTAAGGAGTTGATCATTGACAGCAAGAGCTACGTTTTTGCCAGGTATCCACAGATAATGATAATTGAGCAACAGTGTTTCAGTTCTTCATTCATTTAAGGTGGAGCTGCACCAACTTAAGTGAATAAAAATAGGCAACGAGGAAACTGTGGTTTGAAATTACAACCATGTATCCGCTCAAAAAGGTACAGGAGTTACATTGATGGGACTTGCAACCAGTTCATAAAATAGGCAATGGTGCATAATGAGGGGTTGCCCTATAAATGCAGCTTCAATTCACTAGGTTTTTCAATGCATTTTCTTAATATTGGAGAATTGAACAAATTGATCCAGTAATTCATTCTGTGTATTTTCATAATTATATAAACACATATCTTTGGTTCCTATCACCCTCCAAAACCAAGGGCCAAACAGTGTCATTAAAATGAAAATTCCTTTTTCTGTCATCAGACTTTCTTAATTATGAGAAAACACAAAACAGTTTTGTACTTCAGAATTAAAAGTAAAGTATTGACAGCTCAAAGTTTTATTTGTATAAAACTTTCCTAAACCATAGTTTTACCAAATAGGGCAGCTAGCACACAGGACTCTGAAATGTTTTCTTTCTTTTTTGGGAATTTTAAAATTCTTTGTTAATGATGGAGAAACTTATCTTAGGGGGTGTGGCTGACCAGGATGGCTGAGTAGACAAGCCTCTGCTGATCTCTGACCAAGAGGAGCAAAATTCTGTATAATGCAGTGGTGCAGGATTGACTTAATACCCCACGCTGCACATCCCTATACACCAGTGCCCATCGGCACATCAAATTCCTGGTGACTGACCCCGTATCGCAGCTTGGCAGTGATAAAGGCAGAGATGTGAATATGTCCAAGGAGTGCAACCTCACAATATGAGGTGGGCTGGGCTCTAATCTCCCACGCCATAGCTCAACTAGAGGGCTAGAAATCCATCCGAAAAAGTTGCTCACCGTGGGGCCCCTGAACAGAGTGGAGCTGAAAAGCGGCAGCTGATTGACAAATGGGGAAGTGTCCCTTGGAGCATGGAGGCACACAAGATGGTGGCGCCCTGGGTGCACACCGACCGGAGACCCAGAATGGAGGTAGACGGCACCTGACAAAAACACAGCGCATATCAGGTGAGAAAAGGATGAGCGAGAGAAGTGGTGCAATGCCCACCTTGTAGTAACAGTATTGTTAGAGAGACAATAGTGGAAGCCAGTAAAAAGCCCCGATTAACTGTGTTGGGGATTGCTAAATTTGGAAAGGCCGCACAACATTGCCTGCTCTGTTGAAATGAATGAAACCCATTGGGGAGCCACTGAACTAGGAGCATGATACTGTTGCAGTCCCATAAGAGCCACAAAGACTGAGATGGAGGACGGACTCTAAAAATAATAAAGTCCAGGGTAAAAGGGACAGCAGAGTATTATACATATGCAGTGCAATACTAGGCAGTAAATATAGTTAGAAATTCAGAGGATGAGCTCTGTCAGTGAATGCAGAGAACCCCAGTAAACCCACTTGCAGAAGAGAAAAATGGGGCCCAGTGAGGGTACAAAAGCATCAGAGGATCATAATTGAGAGGCTACTGAGATAAGTGTATGACTGTCAGGGAGACCAGATCCTCGGGGTCTGCGCACGTTCCCAACATGTCCACCACAGGAGAGTCCAAGTGGGGAAAAGGGGATTAGGAAGGGAACAGCTGGGAAGGAGACTTGTAGGAAGCAAAAGGTTAAACAACACAATATCAGAATATGGGACAAGGAGGCCACAGCACACAGAGTATAATGTCCAACAGTATAGCACGAAAACGTAATCCTGGTGACGTGTTGCAGGTAACAGGAAATATCAAGTTGAAGAAAGTCTCAAGTCCTTTTTTGTGTGGCAGATGATGTCTTTATTAGTAGGTGTTTAGAGATGGTTGTGTCATCATGGAGAAACAGCCAACACGTGTTTCGTCACACACGTGACTTCATCAAGGCTATTAGAAAGTAGTAGATCTGCATGTGGTATGGCTGCTCAGGCAGCTGTCGGTGCGTGCAGGAATTCGATATGTCTAGTACAATCTACCTACTAATAAGGGGTAGATTGTACTAGACATAGACAGAGGGGTGTCGTGGGGCCCCTGAGGGCCCCTGCAGTGCCCATGCCAATGGCATGGGCGCTGCAGGGGCCCCCATAAGAGGGCCCCACTTTGAATTCCAGTGTCTGCTTTGCAGACACTGGAATTCGCGACGGGTGCCACTGCACCCATCGCACATCCTCCACTCCGCCGCCTCCATTCGGAGCCGGCTTCCTCGTGGGGAGGGGTTTCCCGCTGGGCTGGCGGGCGGCCTTCTGGCGGTCGCCCGCCAGCCCAGCGGGAAAGCCAGAATGGCCTCCGCGGTCTTTCGACCGCGGAGCGGCCATATGGCGGCTCCCTCCAGGCGGGCGGCTCCCGCCGCCCGCCGGGGTCAGAATGACCCCAATAATGTCTAGAAATACCAGAACCTTCCAGAATACTGTTTCAGAACAAACACTGCACTTTTAAAATGAGGACAAAACAATCTGAAACATTCCCTGGAAAACAATTTGAATTGTACTAGGGACTTAATATGCACAAAGAACGTAACATTTTGAATTTATCATCTTCACAGGAAATCCATTGGCTCAGGACAAATGTGTGTACTTCAACAAATATTACACATCAAAGATTTTACTTGCCATGAAATGATTGCGCACACTGTTGCCGATCTGAACACCAAGTTTTACTTGCGGGAAATGAATCGCGCACACTGCAGATTGTAATAAGAATATGTAAATGCCATGAAATGATCGCGCAAGCCTTTGCCGATCTGAACACCAAGTTTTACCTGCGGGAAATGAATCGCGCACACTACCGATTCTAACAAGAATATGTAAATGCCAAGAAATGATCGCTCAAGCCTTTGCCAATCTGAACACCAAGTTTTAGATGCGGGAAATGAATCGCGCACACTGCAGATTCTAACAAGAATATTTAAATGCCATGAAATGATCGCGCAAGCCTTTGCCGATCTGAACACCAAGTTTTACTTGCGGGAAATGAATCGCGCACACTGCAGATTGTAATAAGAATATGTAAATGCCATGAAAAGATCGCGCAAGCCTTTGCCGATCTGAACACCAAGTTTTACCTGCGGGAAATGAATCGCGCACACTGCCGATTCTAACAAGAATATGTAAATGCCATGAAATGATCGCGCAGGCCTTTGATGATCTGAACACCAAGTTTTACATGCAAAAAATGAATCGCGCACAATTCCGATTCTAACAAGGATATGTAAATGCCATGAAATGATCGCACAAGCCTTTGCCGATCTGAACACCAAGTTTTACATGTGGGAAATGAATCGCGCTCACTGCCAATTCTAACAAGAATATGCAAAGGCCATGAAACGATTGCGCAAGCTGTTGCCGATCTGAACACCAAGATTTACATCAGAACAATGATTTGCGTACTCTGAAAGTTTCACGAGTAGGCCCAAAACTCAAGAGTCTATTAGAACGGGGTCGGGGGCCCAGCACGACCTCCGTCTTACCACCCTGCTCAAGAATCACCAAGATGACGTGGGGCAGGCCTGGAACGTCAAGGTAGGCCTCAGGAACAGGAGCTCAGGAAATTGCTGCTGCTCTGCACCAGGACCTCTGAATAGTGAGCGTGTGGAGCTGGGCTGGCTCCCTTATAAAGAGTCTGGCCCAGCCCACAAACCACACCCAGTCATGCTGCAGAGAAAGCTTCTAGAATGTCATAGAAAAGGACCACACCCTAACACACTCAGGCAGTCTGCAGCAATACCTTACAAATGAACAGTTATTGCAAAGATCATTAATAGTGTTTTTCAAAGTTAAAGTCTGCAATGCAAAAGGTTAGCATACTGCATATAAACACAATGCATGAATTATGCTCTTGCATAAAGGCTGGGTTTTTGCATTTTTGTCACCGCTTAGAGTGTGTTGACAATGACACACATGAGGGAGATCTGCTTGATGCTGAACACGGCTGGTAGATGCAGTGTAGATGAGACCCTGAGTAACATTGCCGTGAACAGAGGACCAGGATACATTGCAACATACTCCCCCTGTTGAGAAAAGTGAAGAAGACAAACTATTACTGACAACTTGCGCTGGAGAGGCTCTGCTCCTAAAAATGGACTAAAGTGGGTCCTAATTTTAGCCAACGCCAAATGCTAGAGGAAGGCATGGCCCAATAATCCACACTCGCAGAGGAGATAACATTATTCTTCTAGTCTCCTGCCTTCTTGAAAAAGCGCTGAAGATGTTTTAGCTGACTCCAATATATAATCATTCACTAAGATCTCCCACATGGTAAAAGACAAAGATGCAAAGTCAATACAAGGTAACACTATTGTTCAATACGCAGTCTCAGGATCAGGTCCTCAGGAAAGGGAACCAGAGAGAAGTACGGCACAGGAAATTATTAATCACCCACAGGGCACAGCTGAAATCCTCGCAGCAATTAAGGGTTCTAGGCAAGCACTAGACTACAAAATGGATGACATGTCCATGGACATAAACCATCTCCATCTTGACCTCAGAAAAGTGACCACCACCGGGGAAGAAGTAGCGGTCCTCAAGTCAGAAATCAAAAACCTTAAAACATTGGTAGCTGGCCTCAAATGTAGAGAGACAATCATGGAAGAACGCGAAGAAGACATTGAAGGGTACTCAAGGTTCAACAATTTGCATTTTATTGGTTTCCCGGAAAGGGTGGAAGGTCACTCTGTGGAGATTTTTCTTGAAAAATGGATCAACACAATGTTCAAACCCCAGTGCCACTCTAAATACTTCTCAAATGAGAGGGTGCATAGAGTGCTGATGGTGATTCCACACCCAGGGGTGCTGCCTGGAGAACTCATAGCCCGCTTGTTTAAATACAGGGACAGAGATGTAATTTTGCAACATGTTTGTACTCATCCTCCACCGAGATATGAAGGCAAGCAAATACAGATGTTCCCTGAGTACATGCAGCAGGTACAAGATTTGCTGAACACTTTTTTTAGATGTTAAACGACAGCTGCACGAACATAATATAGAAAATAGCTTGATGTTCCCGGCCTGACTGAGTATCCCATATGAGGGAAAGGTGCTTATCTATGACACAATGGAGGCGGTGACACAATGGATGGAATCCCTGGGCCAAGGCAAATCATCAATGAAGGGTTGTGAGTAGAAGAATCGGGGTGCATAAAGGTTGCTATGCACCCAACTACAATCTATGTGACAATGCAGGTCTCCTGGAAAACAAATGAGAGAATGAATCCTGGTTGATCCTGATGGAACATTGTGAGCTACACAGGAGTAGCTGGAAACACCAAACCCCTACTCGCAGCTGAGCTACATAACAGAGACACAAAATGATGGAACAGAAGTGGTATGAACAGTAAGACACTGATAGAATACGGTTGGTGGGAACTTGAGATGAGATGAAGCAATAGTCACTAGGTAATGGCGAAGTGTGGTATTGTATAGTATTGTTTTCTATTTTATGTTCCTAATATAACCTCTTGGTGGCACAATACAAGGGGCGAAACAGACAAGACCTACTGACCACCAATTGAAGCTAGAGACGAGTGGTGGTCTTAGCCGCATGGATAGCGGAAGATACTGGAGGGCACTTGGGGCAGGGTTTGGGGTCTCCTATGCCCACATGTTGAGTCAGCAGGGCTCCATCAATACTGCCTGTGGGAGGGCTCAGGGTGGGTTAGACAAATAAATAGTTAATATAGGTGATGTGATTTTTAAGGGAATTACTTCGAATGCCTGACAATTATTAATTAGCAATTCAGACCATATGCAATGAGAAAACAGCTATGTGTCACTATTAAGACAGATTCTAAATATAGATGAGACACACATATAAAATGTTAACCTGGAATGTCAGAGGTCTTCATAATACAGTAAAACAAAATAGGGTGTACGCCTACCTCCACAGGTAAGGTATTGTGGTGGCATTGTTACGGGAGTCCCACATCTGGGGAGACACTATTAAATATTTTAAGAGAAGATGGAGAGGACAGATCTATGCCACATCCTACTTGGGGTACGCCCGGGAGATCGTGGTATGGATCACACTGGGAGTACCATTCCACCACACACAAATTGACAGAAATGGACAATATATTATACTTGAGGGCACATTAGACGTTCATGAACTATCCCTTATAAATGTTTGTGAGCCCAACATAGATGAAGGTGAATTTTTTGGGGGAAGTACTGACAGCAGAACAGGAATCTCTGGGAGCCTAGGTGGTAATGACAGGGGACTTCATTTGTGTCTTGGATAGGACACGAGATAGAACACCTCCGACAAGGCATCAAACTATGAATTACAGTGGCATTGACACAGGTACAGGAAAATATGGGACTTATTTATGTCTGGCTTGCTCGTCATCCTTATACACTGGAGTATTCATGCAAATGCCTGTGGCAAAGACACACAGCAGGTTAGATTACTTTATGGTTCAATCGGAGGCAGTACATAGAGAACTGGAGACCCATTATTTAGCTTGATACATATCTGATTACTACCCCCTATTGATTACATGTACATTATAAAGACCATTACCAAAAGTACCCCTGTGGCAGCCTAATGCAGAGGACCTGACAGATCAGGCATTTCAGGGGATGGTGTCCGATGCCATAGCCCTCTTCTTTGAGACTAACTGGAACAGCACGAACCACAGGGCAACTGAGTGGGATGCATTAAAAGTGGTGCTAAGAGGGCTGTCCATGGCTACCACAATCAGTATATGCCACACACTAGAGAGGGACATAACATGTTAAGAGACTGAATTGAAGAAATTGGAAATCTTGCTTACAGATGATGAGGCACGATTAGACGAGTGGGAGAGACAGCAACTAAAAGTATGTGAGTTATGGGATCAAATAGGAAAACATACTCGTCATATGAGACATTAATATAAAGAGGGGGATAAAGCTGGTTGCCTAGTGGCTCGCCTGATTAGATCATAAGTGGAACTTCAACCGATATTGGCACTTAGGGATCAGAATGGTTGTGTGGTTTATGCCGAGAAGGTGATCAATGACAATATCACAGCACATCTGTGTGATGGATATACCAAAACCCCATGCAAGTAGGGCTATGGGCAACTTTCAAATTACTTGGAGATCCTGTCACTGACAAGGCTCACACAAGAAGAAAGGGGAACACTTGAAACACAATTGACAAGACAGGAATTGTCACTGGCGATGAGGTGCTGAAAATTGCTAAATCACTGGGTGGCAATGGGTTCCCAGCAGAGATATATAAACTATACACCCGAACACTAGAAGACTGACTTTTAATAGTATACAATGAGGCACTCAAAAAGGGGGTGCAACCAGACTCTGTGAGAGAAGCACTCATTGTCCTATTACCAAAGCAGGGGAAAGACCCCCTGGAGGCAAGTTCCATGTTAAATGTGGACTTGCAAATCCTTAGTCATGCATTGACATCTACATTACTGCCATACCTCCCCAAATTGGTCCACATGGACCAATCAGGTTTTAGACCACATCGTAACACCTTACGAAATCTTTGTAGCTTGGCACACGTGAGGCATGCTCCGGTGTTGGCAATGGATCAATATGCTTTGGCCTTCCTGGTCAAAGAGCAAGCATTTGACTCAGGACTACTTATGGCAGGTCCTGGAAAGGGCGGCGCTGGGACAGAATTTTATTCACTGGATAAAACTCCTTTATAGAGACCCGTGGGTGAGAGTGCAAACAGATAGATATGTTTCTGCAGAAATCCTTCTACAGAAGGGCACTAGGCAAGGATTCGCCCTGCCCCCGGGGCGTGACCAAGCCGTCGAGCATGGCGGAAGCAAACTGCTAGAGCTCCGCGCCATGTCCGGCTTATCCGACACCATCGGAGGGGACTAGGGAACCGTATCGCTCTGCGGGCAACCGGACTGGAGCCTGGACGACCCTGAGGCTCATTGGAGCCATGAACTGGCCCTCGGCAGTGATCCGCGGCGGAACCGAGCCATGGCCGTGTGAGTTGGGCCTGTGGGCTGAGCTGCGGGATGGCGCGGCCGCGTGAGGAGGACTGGCTCAAGCGGCTGGGGCCAGATGCCTGAGCCAGGACACCCTTGCGACGCGCCCGCTCGGTGCCAGCTGCACCCTGAGGCGGTGAGGTGACGCCCCCTCTGAAGACGAGGAAAACAGAACGGATGTGTGGTCTGCGCGGGCCTCTTTGGGGTCGGTGGTGGGCCCGGGCGGAGCCCGCGTGGCCCTCTTGTGGACTAGCGAGGCCTTGGCGGCATTTGCCTGGACCCTGACTGCGGTGATGGAAGGGGGAAGGCACCCCCGATGGCTTGAGTCCTGTATTTGGGCGCAGTAAAAGAGTCGCCAGGAGGAGCTGCTCGGGACCCATCTGGGCCTGCGGGGAGCAGCGGATCTGTGCCTGCACCGGCTTTTGGATCTAACTGGCCCGCTGGGAACAGAACTTGTGAACTGTTAAAGGGACCCGTGAGACCAGAGCAAGTGGTGGAGGATTGGAGGTGAGGAGACAATTGGCCGTCATCTTGAGCGTCCGAGCGAGCGAGAGATGCGTGGAGGCTTTCACGACCAGCTAATTGTTAATAGCGCGGTGGACGCTGCGTAGGGGGCAGCGCTTGGTGCTGTTCTCTGCTGGGTCGCCGCAGGTGGGGATCCGCAGCGCGGAGTTGGAGGCAGCCGTTGGTGGTACTGACTGGCGTCAGGCTGCTCATCCTTGGCGGTGAGTCGCCCGCTTGCCCCCTTTGTCCCAACTGAGACTGAACAAAAGCACTGAGTGCACACAGTGGCTGGTAAGGCGGTGAGTGATGACTTGGGGCATGGCCGGGAAGGGGCGTCTATGCTCTGGTGCCGGGGCCAGGAGATCGCAAGACTCGATGATGCAGGACAGTCAGAAACTAGATGCAGTTCTTGCCGCAGTAGAGTGCAGCGAAGTTTCGCTGGAGCGTGCCCGTACATCGTTGGAAGCCAAGATAAACAAAGTGGCGAGTGGCCTTGTCCTGCTGCATGCGGATCATCGCAAGTTGGCAGAAAAAAACAGCGAGATCGAAGCTAAAGTAGATGAGCTGACACCAGCAGCCTCCCGGCTGAAAGCAGAAATGGAGGATGTGCAGGCCAGGGGGCTGGAGTTGGAGCGCCGGGTGGAAGACGCAGAGGGCCGCTCTAGGAGGAATAACATTCGAGTGGTGGGTATGCCGGAGGGCACCGAGGGTCGGGATCCAGTGGCCTACTCAGAGAGCTGGCTACGGGGGCTGGTGCCGGCGGGCGGGCTCACCCCTTTCTTCTCTGTGGAGTGTGCGCATCGGATTCCAGCACCGGGGAGCGCACCACGTCCATTTATCATTCGCCTCCTCCACTATGCAGACAGAGACGTTATACTACAAACGGTGAAGGCCGCCTCACCTCATCGAGTGGATGGTGCACAGATCTTTCTATTTCTGGACTATACCCTAGCGGTGCAGAGGGACCGGGCCTCCTACCTGGCTCTGAAGCGTAAGTTACGATCCCTCGGCCTAAATTACTCTTTGCTATTTCCCGCCAGTTGCGTGTTGTGGCGGAGAACAAATCGCATTTCTTTGCCATACCTGAGGCAGCGTGGGAGTGGCTTGAGTCATCGGGACTAGCTTCTGGTGGTGCCGCTGAACGGACTGGGCCGGTACCACGAGGCAGGTGCAGTCGGGCCAGACGGGACCGAAGGAGAAGTGAAGCTCGTGCTGGTCCTGCGGCGTGCACGCCAGAACTAGAACACCTAATACAAGAGAGAAGGGAAGGGATCCACTGTGCTGCAGTGATCAGCGCATCTCCCCTAGAGTCAGGGTCAGACACAGAACTCTCGCAGCCGGCCAGTGACCGACCTGTTACGCCGGACCGCCTATCGGAATTAGGCTTTGCTGGGGCCCTCCTGTGACGCCGGCCACTGCGGATGAGCTCTTTTAAAAGGTCCACGAGCTGTGTCGAGAAACTGTACATTGTTAGAACTGCCTAACTGACTAACGAAACTTACATTAGTATGGTTCAGGAAATGAGCTAGTGGCGGATCCGATTGATGAACGCGTGCGTCGGACTCTGTGTGGTTGTGTGTATGGCGGATGACGTGGTGCCCTCCCTCGCGCGCTGTGCCCCCTTGCGGCTGAAAAGTTTGAGATTGCCCTTATCTTCCCCTCTATTTTCTCTGTTATCTGCTATAGCCAGATAGAATGGCTTGTGTTTTAATTGCTTTTCTGCGGGTTTGGCCTACCCCATACTCCTACTAGTGGAGACACATAGGTGGTCATTACAACCCTGGCAGACGGTGTTAAAGCGGTGGTAAGACCGCCAACAGGCCGGCGATAAAAATGTTGGAATTACGACCGTGGCAGAAACCGCCAACAAAGACAGCCACTTCAACACTCCCACCGCCACGGCAGTACAGACAAACAGCGCGGCGGTCACCGCCAACAGACAGACGGGGGACAATGTACCACCCACACTATTATGACAGGCCAATCCGCCACCTTTTTCCGGAGCGGATTCACCGCAGATAAAAACACAGCGGAAACAGGCATTTCGAAGGAAGCATTTCGAAGCGCTCACCTCTACACACTCCACGAGGAAGGAGGACAGCATGGAGCCGGAACTTCATATTCTCCCTGCGCTAGTCTCTCAAGTTCTTACAGTGGGTGGTTTGCCCACTGCTGTATCCTGGGGAGTGCAAAGCCACAGTCTCTCAAGTTCCTACAGTGGGTGGATTGCCCACTGTACCATCCTGGGGAGTGCAAAGCCACAGTCTCTCAAGTGGATGCAAGTCTCCACTGGTTCTGGAGGGGGACTGGTGCCCAGAGTGCTTCATCCTGTGCAGGACAGAGGTAGTGGATGCATGTCTCCACTGGTTCTGGAGGGGGACTGGTGCCCAGAGTGCTTCATCCTGTGCAGGACAGAGGTAGTGGATGCTGTTCTCCACTGGTTCTGGAGGGGGACTGGTGCCCAGAGTGCTTCATCCTGTGCAGGACAGAGGTAGTGGATGCTGTTCTCCACTGGTTCTGGAGGGGGACTGTCTGGAGGGGGACTGGTGCCCAGAGTGCTTCATCCTGTGCAGGACGGAGGTAGTGGATGCTGTTTTCCACTGGTTCTGGAGGGGGACTGGTGCCCAGAGTGCTTCATCCTGTGCAGGACAGAGGTAGTGGATGCTGTTCTCCTCTGGTTCTGGAGGGGGACTGGTGCCCAGAGTGCATCACTCACCCCGTGACGGCCCCAGTTGCGTCACTGCCCCTGCCGCTCATGGGCTAGCGGTGCTCTCCTTGGCGGTCTTTGCCCTGTTCGGCGGTGCTTGCCCTGTTCATCGGTGCTTGAGTTGGCGGTCTTTGCCCTGTTCGGCGGTGCTTGCCCTGTTCAGCAGTGCTTGAGTTGGCGGTCTTTGCCCTGTTCAGCGGTGCTTGCCCTGTTCAGCGGTGCTTGAGTTGGCGGTCTCTGCCCTGTTCAGCGGTGCTTGCCATGGCGGTCTTTGCCCTGTTCAGCGGTGCTTGCCCTGTTCAGCGGTGCTTGAGTTGGCGGTCTCTTCCCTCTTCAGCGGTGCTTGCCCTGTTCAGCGGTGCTTGCCATGGCGGTCTTTGCCCTGTTCAGCGGTGCTTGCCCTGTTCAGCGGTGCTTGAGTTGCCGGTCTCTGCCCTGTTCAGCGGTGCTTGCCTTGGCGGTCCGTCATTGCCCAGCTGGGCTGTGGCTGGCGGTCCTTCATTGGCCAGATGGGCTGTGGCTGACGGGGCCCTCCTGGGCAGATGGGCTGTGGCTTGCAGGGCCCTCCTGGGCAGCGATGATGGGGCTTGCGGGGCCCTCCCGGGCAGCGGCGATGGAGCTTGCGGGGCCCTCCCGGGCAGCGGCGATGGGGCTTGCGGGGCCCTCCTGGGCAGCGATGATGGGGCTTGCGGGCCCTCCTGGGCAGCGACATTGGGGCTTGCAGGGCCCTCCTTCTGGGCAGCGACGATGGGGCTTGTGGGGCCCTCCCGGGCAGCAACGATGGGGCTGGCGGTGGCCTCCTGGTCAGCGACGATGGGGCTGGCGGTGGCCTCCTGGGCAGCGACGATGGGGCTGGCGGGGTCCTCCTGGCCAGCGGGGACCATGGCGGTCTTCTCCACTATGCTGCTCCTCCCAGACTTTGCAGGTTTCTTCTGCCCCTTCCCCACCCTGGGAGGGGTCACAGCTGAGTCCACACTCCCCCCGGGACCACTGTGAGCGGCTTGGCTGGTTGGAGTCCTCCCCCTCTCCCGCCAGGCACTGGCCAACTTCTGGTGCTTCACAGGGGGGGGGACTGGCTGTGCTGTGGCTCCGTGACAGACTGGCTGGCCTGGTGGTTGGTGCACTCCACATACCTGTGACAACAGGCACCACTGGTCCCGGAGATTTTGTGGCTGAGGTGCTAGTACGGGACCTATGAGTTGGACAGGGGGGTGGTGGGAAATAGGTTAAGGGTGGACAGGAAAAGTTGTTTGGAGACACTGGGCCAGGTAGCTGGAGGGGGTTTGGGAGTGGAGGAAGAGGTGGTGGTTGTAGGAGGTGTACGTTTTGTGGCTTTGGGTGCAGGTGCATGCGCTGGAGGCTGTTGTGAAGTGGATGTATGTTGGGTGGGTGTGTGCCTGCGTTTGTGTATCTTCGGAGGGAGTGTCACAGACACACTGGGAGAGGACACAGGGGACGTGTAAATGGTAGTGGGGGTGGTGAGTGCATGTAAGTGGGGTGTGGTGGTGGGTGTGCTGGTGCGGGACGCAGTGGCTGTAGTGGTAGTGCATGCAGGTGTGAGTGTAGACGAGACTGGGAGGGAGGAGGGAGATGAGGAGGAGGGGGACACAGTGGAGGCAGTGGATGTTGGTGTGTCTGCATGTCTGTGATGCTTGCGTGAGTGCCTGTGGGATGTGTGGTACTTATGTTTGCATGAGCTTCCCTTGTGTGGTGAGGTGTGTGCAGGCTGTTCTGATGGTGTGCTTGGGATAGGCAGAGGTACAGGGGATTGGGTCTGGGTGGAGGAAGTCGGAGGGGGGAGGCTAGAGACAGGGACAATGGCTGCCATCAGTGCTGAGGCAACAGTTTGAACGGTTCAATGAAGGGCCGCCTGACAAGAATGAATGCCTTCCAAGAATGCATTTGTGTGTTGCAACTCCCATTCTACACCCTGGATGGCATTCAAAATGGTAGACTGCCCCCAACAGTGAGGGACCTGAGGAGGTCAATGGCCTCCTCACTGAGGGCAGCAGAGGTGACAGGGGCAGGGGCTGAGATGCCTGGGGCGAAGGTGATGCCCACCCTCCTGGGTGAGCAGGCACGGGGCGAAGGCTGAGGGGCTGCTGGGAGGGCGGTGCTGGTAGGGGGGGTGGCGGCTTTACCTGTTGAAGTGGGGGGCACAGATGTTGCCACCACCACAAGGGAGCTCCCATCGGAGGACAAGTCTGTGTCGCTGCTTGCAGATCCTGTGACCGCCGTGGTGCTCCCCTTGCACTCCGTCCCACTGGTGTATTTAGATTCCGTAGTGTGGGCCTCTATGCCCATGTGGGATGCAGCTGCCTCGTACTCCGGTGCCACTGCACCTCCGCCTGATGATGCTAATGCACACAAGAACAAGGAGACCGCAAAAAAAAGGGGGGGAACAGAAGACAGACAGGTTGAGTGCATGGCTTACCGCTCCCGTTGGCAGACAAGACAGACACAGCAGCCCCCTGCACCACATCGCGCTGTTGGGCTCTACAGTGCAATTCCTGGGAAATGGCCTACAATGTTATGGACGACATCTGCACACATAGATGACACAGGTGCATGGATAGCTGTACTTGGCACTCTACAGAGGTGGGGTAGGGGGCCACAGGGCCATGCCTTGCGAAGGGGCCTAGCCTATGGAACTCGCCCTGGCCTAGGGAAACCCACAGCCCTCCTCCCCCACCAAGACCCCTCCACTGCGCGCAAAGTCAGCAGAATGAGAGTGTACTCACCCCCTTGTGTCTGCTGTGATGCCCTCAAGCGCCCATCCAACTCAGGGTAGGCCACCGCCAGGATCCGGAACATCAGGGGGATCATGGTTCGACGGGCACCCCTCCCACATTGGGAGGCCATCCCCAGCTGAGCCTCCGCGGTCTTCGTGCTCCAGCGGCAAATGTCCTCCCATCTCTTCCGGCAGTGGTGCTCCGTCTGTGGTGACCCCCAGGGTCCGGACGTCCTTGGCGATGGCACGCCAAATATCGTTCTTCTGGTGGGCACTGACCTACATGAAATGTACAGGGGAAGAAGAGAAGTCATTGACACCTGCACCGTCAAAGTGAGTGGCCCCCATCCCTACCCTTGCCATGTGGCACATGCCCGCACCGTCTTTCATGCATGCAGAACTCTGCCCCCTTCCTTCTCACAACCAGCCCTCTCCACACAGGCATAGCCCATACAACATGCTCCCTGTGTACTTACCTGTTGGTCTGGAGGACTGTAGAGTAGCGTGTACTGGGGGAGGACCCCGTCGACGAGCTCTTCCAACTCCTCTGATGTGAAGGCAGGGGCCCCTTCCCCAGACGCACGAGCCATTGTCTCTTCCAGACCGAGGTCACAGCAGCACTTGCAGTGTAGGTCCTCTCCTGTCGAAGATCAGGTATCGAGTGATTCAACAGCTAGAAAACGGCGGTCACGTCCGCGGCGGTGCGTACCATTACCGCCGGCGTACATCGCCATTGGCTCCTGGGACCCATAGGGTCCAATGTTAACCAATGCAGCATTGCACCGCGGTCTTCGACCGCCTACCGCGACGGTGTACAACGCCAGCGCAGTTACCTCACATCTCATTGTCCCGCTTTAGAGGTCAGGCAGCCGCCATTTCAGGGGCCCACATAGCCTAATTACCAACTGCGTCACGCATACCTAGGCCTACTCTCAACACACATACAGGCCAGATTTTGTGTATGAATCGTGTTCTGTGTAGACTGTGGGTACATACCTCTGAGTTGTTTGACTCTGTGCTCGCTGTTGTCCTTCATAGGCATCGACCGCTGGGACATGTGAGGAGATGGCGGAATCCTCTGGTGTACCGACCGCTGGTGGACCTGTCGACAATGGAGGAAAGAAATTTGATTATCACCTACAGGTTTGACCGTGCCACAATCCAGGAACTGTGTACCCAGTTGGAGCCAGACCTGATGTCAGCAATCCGCCATCCCACTGGAATCCCCCCTCAAGTGCAGGTGCTATCAGTGCTCCATTTCCTTGCAAGTGGGTCTTTTCAAACAACTGTGGCCATGGCATCAGGGATGTCCCAGCCTATGTTTTCCAATGTGTTGTCCAGAGTGTTGTCTGCCCTGCTGAAACACATGCGGAGCTACATCGTTTTCCCTCAGGTGGAGGACTTGCCTACAGTGAAAGGTGACTTCTATGCCCTTGGACATATCCCCAACATCATAGGTGCCATTGATGGGAACCATGTGGCTTTGGTCCCCCCCCACAGGAGTGAACAGGTGTACAGGAACCGGAAGAGTTATCATTCGATGAATGTACAGATGGTATGTTTGGCAGACCAGTACATCTCCCATGTGAATGCCATGTTCCCTTGCTCAGTGCATGACGCCTACATCATGCGGAATAGCAGCATCCCTTATGTGATGGGTCAACTACAGAGGCACCGGGTGTGGCTATTAGGTGACTCCGGTTACCCCAACCTGTCATGGCTACTGACCCCAGTGAGGAATCCCAGGACCAGGGCAGAGGAATGCTACAATGAGGCCCATGGGCGGACTAGGAGGGTGATCAAACGCACCTTCGGCCTCCTGAAAGCCAGGTTCAGGTGCCTCCATATGACAGGTGGATCCCTATTCTACTCACCAAAGAAGGTGTGCCAGATCATCATGGCCTGCTGTATGCTTCATAACTTGGCTTTGTGACTACAGGTGCCTTTTCTGCAGGAGGATGGTCCAGATGGCTGTGTTGTGGCAGCTGTGGAGCCTGTGGACAGTGATGAGGAGGAAGCAGAGGAAGAAGTCATTGACAGCAGGGACTCAGTCATCCAGCAATATTTCCAGTGAAACACAGGTGAGAATACATTCATGCCTACTACAAGTACTTTTACACTTCTACCTCTATCCTGTCTGTCGATTTCACCCAGTGTATGGTCACTGAGTTGTCACTTTCCCTTACGGTTTCACAGGTGTGGGTCCCAACGTGTGTCATCTGCTTAGATTCCTCATGGACTAGAGCTGTGTGACATAGGTATGTTGACATTACTATTTCCTGGAAATTTTGTCACTGTATTTGCAAATACACTATTTCAAAATCACTGACAGACTCCAGATCTTTTGGTGCTTTTGGTGTGTTTATTTACATACAAAATATTGGAGGGGGAAGTTAAATGGTGAGGATGATGGTGGAGGAGTGTCCATGGCAGAGTCCAGTCTATTTGTCTCATAGGTGCATTGCCCATATGGGCATCAGAAGTGGAGCTGGGGCAGTTCCAACATGGACAGGGTGACAAAGTGGGACAGTGGGTTGACAATCAGGGTGGTCTCATTTCTTGGCGGGGGTCTTGCCATCGTGCTCTGTCTTGTTCCTGGATCTCAGGGACCGCTTGCGGGGTGGATCTCCATCTGTAGGGGGTGGGGTGCTGGTGTGGTTGTCCTGTGGCGGTGCCTTCTGTCCACTAGCGCCGGCGGAGGTGGTGGGCAGTTCATCGTCCATGCTAGTGTCAGGGGCCCCTTGGAGTGCCACAGTGTCCCTCCTGCTGTTGAGTATTTCCTTCCGCACCCCTACGATGGTGCCCAGGGCAGATCTGATGGTTCTGAGTTCCTCCCTGAACCCCAAATACTATTCCTCCTGCATGCGCTGGGTCTCCTGAAACTTGGCCAGGACCGTTGCCATTGTATCCTGGGAGTGGTGGTATGCTCCCAAGATGGAGGAGAGGGCCTCATGGAGAGTGGGTTCCCTTGACCTGTCCCCCCCCTGTCGCACAGTAGCCCTCCCAGTTCCCCTGTGTTCCTGTGCCTCCGTCCCCTGGACCGTGTGCCCACTACCACTGCCCCCAGGTCCCTGTTGTTGTTGGGGTGGTGGGTTATCCTGGGTTCCCTGTAGTGGTGGACACACAGCTGATTGATGTGTCCTGGGGACGGAGGTATGGGCCCGCTGGGTGGGTGCTGTGCTGGTGTTACCAGAGGGTGGAAGGTCTGTGGTGGCCTGTGCCTGTGTGAGGGGAACCGACTGTCCCAAGGCCCACGATGGTCCAGGCTGGTCATCTAGATCCAGTTGGACAGAGGTGCTGTCATCACTGTGGGCCTCTTCTGTGGGTGGGGTGGAGATGTCTGGAACCTTCTTTCTGGTGACGTTGGGTAGTGGTCCTGCAGGGGTGAAAAAGCATGATTATTGCATCTGTGTGTGTCATGGTGTGCAATGGGTGGGTGACCATGTACCCCAGTGCTTGCATTCCTATGTGGGGGTTTGTGTGATGATGGTTTAGGGGGGTGTATTGGTATGTGCAGTGGGCATGCTTTAGTGATGGGTGTCCATGCGTTGGTTTTGCATGCAGGGCTTGGTGTTGGAATGTGTGGTTTGTGATATTGGTACATTTGTGAGGAGTTGGAGTGATAGGGGAGGGGGCGAGGGTGGGGGTATGTGATAGCATGCAGGTAGGGTGGGGGATATGGTAGTTAAAGGTTTGACTTACCAGAGTCCATTCCTCCACCGACTCCTGCGAGGCCCTCAGGATGCAGAATCGCCAAGACCTGCTCCTCCCATGTTGTTAGTTGTGGGTGAGGAGGTGGGGGTCCGCCACCAGTCCGCTGAACCGCAAGGTGGTGTCTGGAGACCACGGAACGCACCTTCCCCCGTAGGTCGTTCCACCTCTTCCTGATGTCGGCCCAATTTCTTGGGTGTTGTCCCACAGCGTTGACCCTGTCGACTATTCTTCGCCATAGCTCCATCTTCCTTGCAATGGAGGTGTGCTGCAACTGTACTCCAAATAGCTGTGGCTCTACCCGGACGATTTCCTCCACCATGACCCTGAGCTCCTCCTCCGAGAACCTGGGGTGTCTTTGCCATGCCATGGGGTGGTGTAGGTGATGTGTGGGGTGGTGTGTGTGGTGATAAGTGTGGTGATATGTAGTGGTGTGTGGTGTTTTGTGCGTGGAAGTTGTGTGGGTGATGGTGTTGAGTGCTTGTAGATGCTAGTTTGTGGATGGTGGTGTCTCTCTCTGGCCTTCTCTCTGTAATAGTGGTCGTAGGGGTTTGTGGGTGATGTGGGTGTGTGATTTATATTGTAATGGGTGTGTGGGAGTGGTGTGTGTATGTGTATCAGGTGTGTGTTTTTCGATTTGTCCAATGTGGTGGTGTTTTGTAGAAGTGTGTGTATTTTGGGCGTGGCGGTGTGTACTGCCAATGGAATACTGCGGTTGAAAGACCGCCGCGTGGATTAGTGGGTCGTGATAGCGTGGGCGTATTTCTGTTGGCGTGATGGTGAGGTTTTTTTTCCGCCAGTTTATCACTGACCTTTGGTGTGGCGGACTTGTGTGGGTGTCTGAATTTTGTTGGATTCCGAGATGTGGGTCATAATAGCTGTGGTGGAATTCCGCGGCCGCAGCGGTGTGTTGGCGGTCTTCTGCACGGCAGTAAGCGCCTTTTATCGCCAATGTTGTAATGACCCCCATAATGTGTGGTTGTGTGGTTACACGCTACTGTTTGCGTTGTTGGGTTTGGGCGGAGACCTGTTGTCTATCTGCTCCAATGGCATTAGCTATGTTTTGTTCTTGCTGGAGGGAGTCTATTGAATACCCGATTGATGGCTGGGAGTGGATGAATGTCGATGTGGTGCTGTGTGGAGGGGCTGGGCGAGGGGAGATGAACGGTGATCTGCTACCTATGGTATGTCTTCATATACAGCAATTACCTGGAATGTGAGAGGCATTCACACCCCCAAGCGGCGATACGCTATGTATTCCTATCTTAGAAGACACTCAGTCCATTTGGTGTTTTTACAGGAGACACACCTGGTGGGGCTGGAGATCCCCAGGTTGCGTCGACGCTGGAGAGGACAATTGTATGCAGCAGGTCACTCAGCGTATGCCAGGGGTGCATTGATTTGGATTAGAGCTAGGACTCCCTTTGCAGCAGAGGAGCAGATCGCGGACCCGCAGGGTAGATTTGTATTGGTCCGTGGGAGGCTGGCGGGTCATTTTGTTGTATTAGGCTCTATATATGCCCCAAACACAGACCAGACTTACTTTATGCATGGCCTGTCAGCATTTGGCGGGTTGGAGCGGCCTTCCATGGCTGTTGGGAGGGGAGTTCAACAGTGTACTTGATGTAGACTTGGACCGCTCCTTCCCCCCGTTGCCCCCGTCACCGGTGGTGACTGCCTCACGCGGTTTGGTGAGCTGGACTCAACAGTGGCGATTGGTAGATATATGGTGCAGCGACATGGGGTGGATAGGGTCTACTCCTTCTACTCTGCCGCACACTCCCTTCACGTGCGTCTAGACAGAATGCTTTGCACCGCGAGCTTCACCCCAGTGATAGTGAACACGGACTACTTGGGGCGCACACACTCGGATCACAACCCGCTGCTTGTGCACCTGTGTTGGGGGTCCTCCCGTCTGGCTGAAACTGCTAGAAGACGCTGCTTTGAGAGCGTCACTGAGTGCTGTAATCCCAGAATTGTTTTAGCACAATGATGGCACGGCTTCATTGGGTTTGGTGGAATGGGATGCATTTAAAGTTTTCATCCGAGGGCACTGTCTGGGAACTCAGTGTAACTTGCGTCGTTCCATTGAACATGATCTGAACCGGATGGAGTGGGTTTTGCTGCGACCAGAGGGGGAGGTAACTGGCAGTCAGGCTGAAGATTCAATGCTACCACCGATACGCGCTAAACACCTGTCGCTGCTAGAGCGTCTGGGATGTTTGAACTATGCTGCGCACTCTGCGAGAACCCATGCTTAGGCTGACAAAGCAGGTAAGGTAAGCTACTAGCTTGGCTGATCCATCGAGATTGTGAGAGGGGACCGATAGTGGAAATTCGCTCGCAGGCGGGGGGACTGATACACACACCCGGGGAGACACAAGCGGAGTTTACAAGGCATTACAAGGCGATTCATGCCTCGGGGGCGCCTCCCGGGGATGATTCCTGCGCCGTGTTTCTCGCTGAGGTGGAGCTACTGTGCTTAGAGGGCGACCAGATTGAGGCACTTGAGGCACCTCTCGACCTTGAAGGGATCAGGTCTAGTATCCGTGAGCTTGAACATGGCAAAACGCCGGGCCCGGATGGTTTGCCATTTGACTTCTACAAGGCCTTCGCACTGCAATTGGCGCCCAGGCTGCTTCGTGTATACGAGGTGGCTGAGCAGGGGGGTTGTCTGTCGGCTACTCCGTGGGAGGCGTTGTTGGTCTCCCTTGCCAAGCCTGGGAGGGATCCAGTGGAGATGTATAGGCCTATGGCAATGCTGAACACCGATTATAAAATATTAGCTAAGGTGCTGGCGATGCGTCTTGCGCTGAGTGTGCCGGATCTGATCCATCCCAACCAAAACGGGTTTGTGCCGGCTAGAGACACCTCCCACAATATCAGAAAGTTGTTACGGGTCATGCAGTATGCAAGGCGTGATTGGCCGCGAGTGGGCTGCCTTGTCCTGGATTTGGAGAAGGCCTCTGACTCTCTAGAGTGGCACTAATTGTTTAGGGTGTTGCAGCAGTTTGTTATGGAACCATCCTTTATTCGCCTGGTTAAACTGCTATACACCAGGCCGCAGGTCCGGTTGAGGCTGGGGTCCGAGATATCGGAGCCGATCCGGGTGTGCAGGGGAACGAGACAGGGCTGCCCCCTTTCGCCGTTGTTGTTTTCACTCGTCATGGAACCTCTGGCGGCGGCCATGCGCAGAGAGGGGAGTGACTGGGGAATCCCTCTTGGGGACGCCCTGCACATAGTGTTGTTGTATTCTGACGATCTTCTTCTGTACTTCAGAGATCTCACGCAGATCCCTCCTACAGCGCTTTGCGTTGATATCTGGTCTCTAAGTCAATTGGTCTAAGTCGTGCCTCTTTCCCTTTTACTCGGGGCTTTTGGATCTGGGGCTTAGTCTGGCTGGAGTCATGTTCCGTGGCAGCCATACACGTTTAGATATCTGGGCATTCGAGTCTACCATCGCGAGGACGATATATTCAAGGGCAACCTTGCAAGAGCGGTGTCCTCGGTCAGGTCTCAAATGTCATTTTGGAGGACATTGCCGCTGTCGCTGTCGGGCAGGATAGCACTCCTAAAGATGGTGGTCCTGCCGCGCCTTTTGTATTTTTTCTCTAACCTCCTGCACTATGTTCCCCCTGGTTTCTTTAGGGCCTTGGAGACGGGGCTGAGAGACTTCATCTGGAATGGCGGTGATGCAGAGTTGCCCTAAAGAAGTTGTACCTGCCGCCTGACAGGGGTGGACTGGCAGTCACTAATTTTGAACACTACTACCTGGCGGCCCAGCTTCAGTATATATCCAGGTGGTTGGCGGATGCCCAGCTCGCAGAAACAGCGTCGGAGCGGGGTCCCTGGTCGCTCCAGCAGATTCAGCACTTATTTCACCCACATACACGTGTACCAACCCCATGACAACTGTTTCTCAGGGTAGCCTGTAAATGTTTCCGTAGATCTCTCTGCCTCACGTGATTGGTGGTCCCGTTTGTGCCAGCCCTGGTGCTGTCGGGTACGCCACGGGGCCCCAGAGTCACGTCGGACTACCAATTACGCGCGTGGCACGAAATGGAGTTGGGTACATTGAGGGATCTTTATGAGGAGGGCCAGCTGCTCCCGTTTGCTAGGCTCCAGGAGCTGGGGAGGCTGCCTGGTCATTTCCTACTGTACAGCTCCTTGTTACGGGCCCTGAGGTCTGGGTGGGGGGATGTCTCGGTGGCTCCTCCCACTCATTTGCTAATTCAATATCTGCAGGTGATGGGTCAGGGTCGTCGCCTGATTAGTTGGCTTGCAGATACGTTGAGAACTCGATGTGTGCGGCATGGGAGGTGGACGCGGGCGGTCCAATTGCAGAGGCGCAGTGGAGGTTAGCTCTTTCGGGCCACCTTAATGTACCCTGTAATTCTAGATTTCGTTTAATTCAGTACTATATAGTACACAGAGCCTACCTTACGCCAGCCCGCGTGAATAAATACTTTTCCTGCTGGGACGCGGCTTGTCACCGGTGCTGTGAGGTTGGCACAGACTTGAGGCACATGGTGTGGTCCTGTTCTAGCTTGTGCTCCTACTGCAGGGTGGTAATTGACAATTTATCTGACTGCACAGCACAGCGGATTCCCTTCACGTGGGAGGCATGTATACTGGGGTTATTCCCCAGAAGTGGCACAGAGCAGAAGTGCGCTTCACGGACCTGGGGCTTATTGTGGCAAAGCGACTGGTGACTCGTAGGTGGAAGTCACCAGATCCCCCACCGGTGCAGGCCTGGAGGCGCTCACTCGAGGTATGGGCGGGGGCAGAGGGTACAGCACTGAAACGGGAGGAGGTGTTGGGGCTGCACCAGTTTCCGTTGTCGACCGGCTGGGAGGAGCTGATGTTGCAGCTGCGGGGCGTGGGTGGGGACCCAGGGGAAGGAGATTCGGACTAGTATGAATGAGTATCTATTGAAGAAGTGATGCACTGCATTGGGGGACTAAGTCTGGAATTATCGAGATCTGCTGTAGCGCTGGGAGGCGGGAAGGCAGTATTTACTGAACTTGATACTTGGCTCAGCCCCTCTACGGGCATGCCGGTTTGTTGCAGTTTTGTCCACAGCCTGATCGGGAAGTTATTATATGGGAAATAATTGTATAGACGTCCGCAACCAGCAGTTGTTACTGCTGTTTTTGTTTTACGGTTAGTTTATATAGGGGGTCATTACAACCCTGGCAGACGGTGTTAAAGCTGTGGTAATACTGCATACACGCCGGCGGACAAAAAAAGGGAATTATGACCTTGGTAGAAACAGACAACATAGACAGCCACTTTAACACTCCGCCCGCCACGGCGGTACAGACAAGCAGCGCTGCGGTCACTGCCAACAGACAGGCGGGAGACAATGTACTGCCCACAGTTTCACAACCTGCCAATCCGCCACCTTTTCCGGGGCGGATTCACCGTGGATAAAAACACGGTGGAAACAGCTTTTGCAATGGGAAAATGCTCACCTTAATACACTCCACGAGGAAGGAGGCCACCATGGAGTCCGAACTACAAATACTCCCTGCGCTTGTCTTCCTGCTCCTCTACGATCACCAGCAACGTAGGCGCCGAAGACAACGGTGAGTACTGCACCTACGACATAGGGGAGGGGGGAGGCAAAAGTCAAGGGGACACACACGCAACACCCCCACCCCCAACCCGACCCTCATCCACTACAACACACACACCACTGCATTTCCAAACAGCACAGTAACAACCCACAACCCCCCCGGAAGAATGCAAAGAGAAATGGAAATCAGTTCAACCATTGTAATGTATCAAACCACAGTAACCAAATATATACAGATATATATACACATTCCAGAATTCATACATAACGATTAGTAGTGCAGGTATGCACATATCGCTCTCCGTGCACCACTGGGCCCAAAATGCATGGGCGAGGCCCACACTAGATACCTGTCCACAAACGGAGAGAACACTGCAGGGGCTTCAGATAGAAATACAACAGGCACCTCAGGGGGAAGGGGTGGGGCACCTCAGCCGGATTACAGCACCACGCCAGATCCACGACGGGGCTCCATGTCCATTGATGTATCCTGGAGAGTGCAAAGCCACAGTCTCTCAAGTCTCACAAGTGGGTGGGTTGCCCACTGTACCATCCTGGGGAGTGCAAAGCCACAGTCTCTCAAGTCTCTTCAGTGGGTGGGTTGCCCACTGTACCATCCTGGGGAGTGGAAAGCCACAGTCTCTCAAGTCTCTACAGTGGGTGGGTTGCCCACTGTACCATCCTGGGGAGTGCAAAGCCACAGTCTCTCAAGTCTCTACAGTGGGTGGTGTGCCCACTGTACTATCCTGGGGAGTGCAAAGCCAAAGTCTCTCAAGTCTCACAAGTGGGTGGGTTGCCCACTGTACCATCCTGGGGAGTGCAAAGCCACAGTCTCTCAAGTCTCTACAGTGGGTGGGTTGCCCACTGTACCATCCTGGGGATTGCAAAGCCACAGTCTCTCAAGTCTCTACAGTGGGTGGTTTGCCCACTGTACTATCCTGGGGAGTGCAAAGCCACAGTCTCTCAAGTCTCTACAGTGGGTGGGTTGCCCACTGTACCATCCTGTGGAGTGCAAAGTCACAGTCTCTCAATTCTCTACAGTGGTTGGTTTGCCCACTGTACCATCCTGGGGAGTGCAAAGCCACAGTGTCTCAAGTGGATAACAGTCTCCACTGGTTCTGGAGGGGGACTGGTGCCCACAGTGCATCAGGCTCCCCGTGACGATCCCTGTTCTGTCACTGTCCCAGCTGCACATGGGCTAACGATGCTTGGTTTGGCGGTCTTTTCCTTGTTCAGCGGTGCTTTGCCATGGCGGTCTTTGGCCTGTTCAGCTGTGCTTTGCCATGGTGGTCTCTGCCCTGTTCAGCGGTGCTTTGCCATGTCGGTCTTTGCCCTGTTCATCAGTGCTTTGCCCTGTTCAGCGGTCTTCACCATGGTGTTCCCTGACCTGTTCAGCGGTGTTTTGCCATGTCGGTCTTTGCCCTGTTCAGCGGTGCTTTGCCCTGTTCAGCGGTCTTCACCATGGCGGTCTCTGACCTGTTCAGCGGTGCTTTCCCATGTCGGTCTTTGCCCTGTTCAGTGGTGCTTTGGCCTGTTCAGCGGTCTTCACCATGGCGGTCTCTGACCTGTTCAGTGGTGCTTTGCCATGGCGGTCTTTGCCCTGTTCAGCGGTGCTTTGCCATGTCGGTCTTTGCCCTGTTCAGCGGTCTTCACCATGGTGGTCTTTGCCCTGTTCAGCGGTGCTTGACTTTGCTGTCTCTGACATGTGCATTGGTGTGTGGCATGACGGTCCCTCATTGCCCAGCGGGGCTGTGGCTGCCGGGGCCCTCCAGGGCACTGACTCTGGTGGTGGTCTCCGGACCAGTGACGATACTGCTGCCCTCCAGGGCACTTACTCTGGCAGTGGTCTCCGGACCAGTGACGATACTGCTGCCCTCCAGGGCACTTACTCTGGCAGTGGTCTCCGGACCAGTGACGATACTGCTGCCCTCCAGGGCACTGACTCTGGAGGTGGTCTCCGGACCAGTGACGACAGTGCTGGCGGTGGTGTCCCGGCCGCCGGGGAGGATGGCGCCCTTCTCCGCCGTTCTGCTCTTACCAGACTTTGGAGACTTCTTCTGGCCCTTCACCACCTTGGGAGGAGTCACAGCTGACTCGCACTCCCCCCGGGACCCTTGTGAGCAGTTTTGCCGCCAGGAGTCTTCCCCCTGTCCCGTCGGCCACTTTCCAACTTAAGGTGCTTTACAGGGGGTGGACTGGCAGTGCTTTGGCTCAGTGTCACACTGGCTGCCCTGGTGGCCGGTGCACTCCACACACCTTTAACACGCACCACTGATACTGGACTTTTTTTGGCTGAGGTGCTACTACGGGACCTATGAATTGGAGGGGTGGGGGTGGTGGCAAAGAGGTCAACGTTGGTGAGGAAGAGTTTCTGACGAAGACTGGAATGGGTAGCTGGAGGGGGTCTGGGAGTGGAGGAAGAGGAGGTGGTTGTAGGAGGTGTAACTTTAGGTGATTTGGGTGCAGGTAATGGAGGCTGTCGTGAGGTGGATGGATGTTGGGTGTGTGGGTGCCCGCGTTTGTGTACTTTGGGAGGGGGCGTCACAGACACACTGGGAGTGGACACAGGGTGCGTGTAAATGGTAGTGGGGGTGGTGAGTGCAGGTGAGCGGGGTGTGGTGCTGGGTGTTCTGGTGCGAGTCCTAGTGCCTGTAGATGTAGTGCATGCAGGTGAGAGTGTAGACGACACTGGGAGGAAGGAGGGAGATGACGAGGAGGGGGACACTGGAGGCAGTGGATATTGTTGTGTCTGTATGAGGGTGATGCTTGTTTGAGTGCCTGTGGGTTGTGTGGTGCTTATGTTTGCCTGAGCTACTTTTGCGTGTTGAGGTGTATGCATGCTTGTCTGATGGTGTGCTTGGGATAGGCTGGGGTACAGGGGACTGGGTCTAGGTGGAGGAAGTTGGAGGTGGGAGGCTAGACACAGGGACAATGGCTGCCATCAGTGCTGAGGCCAGAGATTGCAGGGTTCGATGAAGGGCAGCCTGACCAGAATGAATGCCCTCCAGGAATGCATTACCGTGTTGCAACTCCCTTTCTACACCCTGGATGGCATTCACAATGGTAGACTGCCCTACAGTGAGTGACCTGAGGAGGTCAAAGGCCTCCTCACTGAGGGCAGCAGGGGTGACTGGGGCAGGGGCTGAGGTGCCTGGGGCGAAGTTGATGCCCACCCTCCTAGGTGAGCGGGCACGGGCGAAGGCTGAGGGGCTGCTGGGAGGGCGGTGCTGGTAGGGGAAGTGGCGGCTGTACCTGTAGAAGTGGGGGGCACAGATGGTGCCGCCACCACAAGGGAGCTCCCATCGGCGGACAAGTCTGTGTCGCTGTTTGGTGATCCGGTGACTGACTTGAAGCTCCCCTCACCCTCCGTCCCACTGGTGTATTCAGAGTCTGTGGTGTGGCCCTCCATGGCCATGTGGGATGCAGCTCCTTCGTGCTCCGGTGCCACTGTACCTCCGCCTGATGATGCTGATGCACACAAGAACAGGGAGAGCACAAAAAGGGGGGTGACGACATAAGAAAGACAGGTTGAGTGCATGGCTTACCGCTACAGTTGGCGGACAATACAGACACAGCAGCCCCCTGCACTACGCTGTGCTCTTGGCCTCTACAGATGCAATTCCTGGGATCTGGCCTACATGGCTATGGTGGTCATCTGCACACATAGATGACACAGGGGCATGTTTACCTGTACTTGGCACTCTACAGAGGTAGGGCAGGAGTTCCACATGGCCTGCATTAGGGGCCTAGCCTACGTAACTCGCCCTGGGCTAGGGAAACCCACATCCCTCCTCCCCCACCCAGACCCCTCCACTGCACGCAAAGTCCGCAGAATGAGAGTGTACTCACCCCCTTGTGTCTGCTGTGATGCCCTCAAGTGCCCATCCAACTCCGGGTAGGCCACCGCCAGGATCCTGACCATCAGGGGGGTCATGGTGCGACGGGCACCCCTCCAACGTTGGGAGGCCATCCCCAGCTGAGCCTCCGCCATCTTCTTGCTCCAGGGGCGAATGTCCTCCCATCTTTTCCGGCAGTGGGTGCCCCGTCTCTGGTGGACCCCCAGGGTCCGGACATCCTTGGCGATGGCACGCCAAATGTCCTTCTTCTGGTGGGCGCTGACCTACATGACATGTACAGGGGAAGAAGAGAAGTCATTACCAACAGCACCATCGAAGTGAGTGGCCCCCATCCATACCCTTGCCATGTGGCACATGCATTCACAGTCCTTCATGTTCCCTGAACTCTGCCCCCTTCCTACTGACATCCAGCCCTCTCCACCCAGCATAGCCCATACAACGTGTTCCCTGTGTACTTACCTGTTGGTCTGGAGGACCGTAGAGTAGCGTGTACTGGGAGAGGACCCCGTCGACTAGCTTCTCCAACTCCTGTGCAGTGAAGGCAGGGGCCCTTTCCCCAGATGCAGCAGCCATTGTCTCTTCCAGACCGAGGTCACAGCAGCACTTGCAGTGTAGGTCCTCTCCTGTCGAAGATCAGGTATCGAGTGATTGAACAGAAAAAAATGGCGGTCACGTCCGCGGCGGTCACGTCCGCGGCGGTGCGTATCATCACCGCCGGCGCACTTCATCATTGGGTCCTGGGACCCATAGGGTCCAATGTTAACCAATGCAGCATTGCGCTGCGGTCTAAGACCGCCTACCGCGACGGTGTACAACGCCAGCGCAGATACCTCACATCCCATTGTCCCAGTTTAGAGGTCAGGCAGACGCCATTTCAGGGCCCCAAATGGCTTCATTTACTACTGCGTCACACATACCTAGGCCTACACTCAACACACATACAGGAAGAGTTTTGTATTTGGTGTCGTGTTCTGTGTAGCTGTGGGTACATACCTGGGAATTTGTTGACTCTGTGGTCGCTGTTGTCCTTCTTAGGCACCGTCAGCTGGGACATTTGAGGAGATGGCGGAATCCTCCGGTGTACCGACCGCTGGTGGACCTGTTAACAATGGAGGAAAGACATTTGATCATCACCTACAGGTTTGACCGTGCCACAATCCAGGAACTGTGTACCCAGTTGGAGCCAGACCTGATCTCACCAATCCGCCATCCCACAGGAATCCCCCCTGAAGTGCAGGTGCTATCAGTGCTCCATTTCCTTGCAAGTGGATAATTTCAAACAACTGTGGCCATGGCATCAGGGATGTCCCAGCCTATGTTTTCCAACGTGTTGTCCAGAGTGTTGCCTGCCCTGCTGAAACATGTAAGGAGCTACATCGTTTTCCCTCAGGTGGAGGATTTGGCTACAGTGAAAGGTGACTTCTATGCCCTTGGACGTATCCTCAACATCATAAGTTCCATTGATGGCACCCATGTAGCTCTGGTCCCCCCCCCACAGGAGTGAACAAGTGTACAAGAACCGGAAGAGTTATCATTCCATGAATGTACAGATGGTATGTTTGGCAGACCAGTACATCTCGCAGGTAAATGCTATGTTCCCTGGCTCTGTGCATGACGCCTACATCCTGCGGAATAGCAGCATCCCTTATATGATGAGTCAACTCCAGAGGCACCGGGTGTGGCTATTAGGGGACTCTGGTTACCCCAACCTGTAATGGCTATTGACCCCAGTGAGGAATCCCAGGACCAGGGCAGAGGAACGCTACAATAAGGCCCATGGGCGGACTAGGAGGGTGATCGAACGCACCTTCAGCCTCCTGAAGGCCAGGTTCAGGTGCCTCCATATGACAGGTGGTTCACTATTCTACTCACCAAGGAAGGTGTGCCAGATCATCATCGCCTGCCCGATGCTTCACAATCTTGTTTTGCGATGCCAGGTGCCTTTTCTGCAGGAGGATGGTCAAGATGACGGTGTTGTGGCAGCTGTGGAGCCTGTGGAGCCTGTGGAGCCTGTGGACAGTGATGAGGAGGAAGCTGAGGAAGAAGACATAGACAACAGGGAGTCAGTCATAAAGCAATATTTCCAGTGACACACAGGTGAGAACCATTTTTTTTACTATTACATTCACTTTCACACTTCTACTCTATCCTGTCTGTCAATTAGTAGCAGTATTTGGTAACTGAGTTGTACCTTTCCATTACGGTTTCACAGGTGTGGTTACCAACGTGTGTCATCTGCTTGCATCCTTCATGGACTTGTGATGTGTGACATAGGTATGTTGGCATTACAATTGAAAACGCATTTTGACACTGTCATTGCTAATACAAATTTTCAAAATCACAGACTGACTCCAGATTGTTTTGTGGTTCAAGGGTGTTTATTGAAGTGCTCATTATTGGAGGGGGTGGCAAAATGGTGATGGGTGATGGTGGGGGAATGTCCATGGCAGAGTCCAGTCTATTAGTCACACAGGTGCACTGCCCATATGGGCATAGGAAGTGGAGCTGGGGCAGTTCCAATCTGGACAGGGTAACAAAATGGGACAGTGGGAGGACAATCAGGGTGGTCTCATTTCCTGGCGGAGGTCTTGCCATCTTGCTCTGTCCTGTTCCTGGATCTCAGGGACTGCTTGCGGGGTGGTTGTCCGTCTGAAGGGGGTGGGGTTCTGGTGTGGTGGTCCTATGGCGGGGCGTCCTGTCCACTAGCGCCGGCGGAGGTGGTGGGCAGTTCATTGTCCATGCTAGTGTCAGGGGCCCCTTGGAGTGCCACGGTGTCCCTCATGGTCTTTTGTATGTCCTTCAGCACCCCTTCGATCGTCTCCTGGGAGTGGTGGTATGCTCCCATGATGGAGGAGAGGGCCTCGTGGAGGGTGGGTTCCCTTGGCCTGTCTGCCCCCTGTCGCACAGCAGCCCTCCCAGATTCCCTGTGTTCCTGGGCCTCCCTCCCCTGGACCGTGTGCCCACTACCACTGCCTCCAGGTCCCTGTTGTTGTCGGGGTGGTGGGTTAGCCTGGGTTCCCTGTAGTGGTGGACACACCGCTGATTGACGTGTCCTGGGGACGGAGGTATGGGCCGGCTGGGTGGGTGCTGTGCTGGTGTTACCAGAGGGTGGAAGGTCAGTGTTGGGCTGTGCCTGTGCGAGGGGAACCGACTGTCCCGAGGCCCACGATGGTCCGGGCTGGTCATCTGGATCCAGTTGGCCAGAGCTGCTGTCGTCACTGTGGGCCTCTTCTGTGGGTGGAGTGGAGATGTCTGGACCCTCCTGTGTGGTGACGTTCCATAGTGGTCCTGCAGGGGTATAAGAGCATGATTATTGCATGTGTGTGTGTCATGGTGTGCAATGGGTGGGTGTGCGTGTACTTCAGTTCAAAGAATTCCTGTGTGGGGGTTTGTATGATGATGGTTAGGGGGTTGTTATGGGTATGTGCAGTGAGCATGCTTTAGTGAGGGGTGACCATGCTTAGTTGTTGCATGCAGTGCTTGGTGTTGGGATGTGTGGTTTGTGTTATTAGTACATTAGTGAGGAGTTGGAGTGATAGGGGAGGGGGTGAGGGTGGGGGGTGAAAGCATGCAGGTAGGGTGGGGGACATGATAGTTAAGATTTGACTTACCAGTGTCCATTCCTCCACCGACTCCTCCGAGGCCCTCTGGATGCATGATGGTCAAGACTTGCTCCTCCCATGTTGTTAGTTGTGGGGGAGGAGGTGGGGGTCCACCGCCAGTCCGCTGAATTGCGATGTTGTGCCTGGAGACCACAGAATGCACCTTCCCCTGTAGGTCGTTCCACCTCTTCCAGATGTCCTCCCGATTTCTTGGATGCTGTCCCACAGCGTTGACCCTGTCCACAATTCTGCACCATAGCTCCATCTTCCTGGCTATGGAGGTGTGCTGCACCTGTGAGCCAAATAGCTGTGGCTCTACCCGGATGATTTCCTCCACCATAACCCTGAGCTCCTCCTCTGAAAACCTGGGGTGTCTTTGGCATGACATGGGGTGGTGTGGGTGATGTGTGGGGTGGTGTATGTGTTGATGAGTGTGGTGCTGTGTAGTGGTGTGTGGTGTTTTGTGCGTGGAATGTTGTATGGGTGATGGTGTTGTGTGCCTCTGTGTGGTGGGGTTCTCAATTGCTGTGCTCTCTGTCTCTCGGCTTCCTCAAAATTTCTGGTCGTAGGGGTTTATGGGTGATGTGGGTGTGTGTTTAATATTGTGTTGGTTGTGTGGGAGTGGTGTTTGTATGTGTATCAGGTGTGTGTATTTGGAATTGTCCAATGTGGTGGTGTTTTGGAGATGTGTGTGTATTTTGAGGGCAGCGGTGTGTACCGCCAATGGAATACCGTGGTTGAAAGACCGCCGCGTGGATTCGTGGGTCGTGATAGCATGGGCCTGTTTCTGTTGGCGTGACGGTGGAGGTTTTGTTTTCGCCAGTTTAACACTGACCTTTGGTGTGGCGGACTTTTGTGGGTGTCTGAATTTCGGCGGTTTATGGTATGTGTGTCATAACAGCTGTGGCGAATTCCGCGTCCGCGGCGGTGTATTGGCGGTCTTCTACACGGCGGTAAGCGCCTTTTACCGCCAATGTTGTAATGACCCCCATAAAGTTCATAGTATCTGCCTCCTTAGTAACGACACCCAAGTTGTAAACTTGGGATGGAAGCAATGGTGCACCAACGAGTGCTGTCAAGCGACATGCTCATCGACAGATGCTATATAGACTAATAACTTCTTAGGCCGCAGCTGTGAAACAGGCAGAGTATACTAAACGAGAAAATACTGCTGGACATAATTCGCAGGTGACGCAGTAGACGAACCGTACGTCTGAGCAATTGCAGGTTTATGTTGAATAGTATATTGCACCATCGCATTATTGTCTTACCGAACAGTATTTAGCACTGTTGTTGCTGCACACTACACTGTGTTAAAATGATGTTGCTTCATAAGTACGATGTAATGTAGTGATAAAATGTCAATAAACAGATTAATGGGAAAAAAGGATGCGCCCTGCCCCCATCACTATTTGTCCACACCATGGGACTGCTTGCAAACCTCCTCTAGCAATCTTTCTAACTTTGGGGTAAAAAAGTAGGAAATGCTACTCATGTAGTGTCATTATATGCGGATAACGCTATGATATATCTGCGTGAAGCCGACATATCCTGCCCTATATTATTGAAAAATGACAGAATTCCAGGAATTCCTGGGTTTATGAGTCAAAGCAAAATCAGCTCTTTATCCACTAGGACACCTATGGGGGTTAACAAAATTACAGTTACCGAGAGGGATACCAAGGGCTATAGACAAGGTTATCTACCTGTGTATGTACATTACACTTAGAGAACAGCAGACACATGACGCAAACCTGGGGTGGGTGATGCAGGGTCTGTCTGCTTCGATAAAATTCACTTTTAAATTATCCCTGATGGGTAAAATATCACTTATAAAAATGGTAGTGCTACCCTGTTAGTTATATGTCCTGCAAGGGGACCATATCTGAGATACCAAGAAAAGTGTTCAAGGAGCTCAATAGAATATTGATAGAGCTGCTGTGGACTGACAGATGCAGGCGGATGGACCTTGGGGTTCTCCAGAGAGAATGCGATAAGGGTGGAATGGAAGTCCCCAACCTGGAACTTTATTATTTGGCGGCACAACCACAGCATGCAATCCACTGGCTTTATGGAAAAACCAATTGGGAAAGAGCCCTGCTATAAGGTACTCATGATGGCTGTCAACTCGGCACATTGTTTATGGGCGTAATGCGCAACATACATCTGCACCTCATTCGGCTGATGGGCCAACTGTGGGAGAGGACAGTGAAATGAGTACTGAGAAGAGCACCATATGCCCCAGACCTAGACCTGTCAATACTACCCCAACAACAAATGTCCCAAACAATGGCAGTGAAAGGGAGATTGTATCATACTGTCAGACTTGTACCCGGAGGGTTGCTTCATAACCTTGACTGGAAAATTTGTACTGGGGAGGGAGCAATATGCAAAAATAGCAGCTACAGACCTGCAGCTGTGGCCATCATTCCCTGAGGTCTCAGAGCCCTTGCAAACACTGGTGACACTTCTCTCCATGGCAAGGGAATGAAAATGTATCACACATGTGTGCCGCTCACTCTTTGCGGAGAGACGACTTGCCTCACATCGTGTAGAGGAAACGTGTCAGCGTGTTAGTGGAGAAACATGCAGCAATACGCAAAGTTTCCATTAACGTGCAGCTCAAATTGGTCCAACACAATACGGTACATATGACATATCTCTTACATGTTATTTACCCCTGCAGACTTGCGGGCTGTCATTGATGCACAACCGCTGTGGCTGACTTTCTACATATAGGCCATCATTACAACCCTGGCACCGGTGTTAAAGCGGCGGTAACACCGACAACAGGCCGGTGGTAAAAAAATGAAATCACGACCACGGCGGAAACCGCCAACATAGCCAGCCACTTTAACACTCCGACCGCTATGGCTGTAGCAACAAACACAGCGGTCGTAACCACCAACAGCCAGGCAGAAGACAATGTACCGCCCACCCCATTACAACCCGCTCATCCGCCAGCTTTTCCGGGGCGGTACCAAGGCCATCAAAAGCACGGCGGAAACAGTATTTGGAAGGGAAACCACTCACCTCTCAACACTCAACGAAGAACCAGGACGCCATGGAGCCTGAGCTGCAGGCCCTGCCCATGCTTGTCTACCTCCTCATCTACCAGGAGTACGAATGCCGGCGGCGACGACCACGTTGAGTACTGCACCTAGCACACAGGGGAGGGGAGAGGAAAAATTGAGTGACACACACGCGACACGCAATACCCACACCCCTACCCTCACCCACAACACCATACACACAAACACATGCATCAACATTACATTTACACCCGGAACCCCCTGGAAGAATGCAAGGACAAAAGGAATTGAGTCAAATAAGTGATATTTTAGAAATAGTCAGATATACGTAATAATCAGAAAAACAGTATTTACAAAAATATGCAATATGTACATAAGGTGGTACATTGTCCACTCAAAATGTCCATGGGCCACTGGCCCAAAACACATAGGCCAAGCCCACACTTGACTCCTCCCTCAATGTGGAGAGAACACTGCAGGGGCATCAGGTCGAAAACACACAGGTGCCTCAGGGGGAATGGGAAGGGGAGGCACCTCAGCTGGATGATTGAATAACGCCACTGATTCTTGGGGTGGCTCCATGCCCACGGAGATGTCCTGGGAAGTGCAAGGCTACAGTCTCTCATGTGGGCGGTTTGCCCACTGCTTGCTCCTGGGGAGTGCAAAGCCACAGTCTCTCAAGTGGATGCCTTTCTCCACTGGTTCTGGAGGGGGCTTTGTGCCCAGTCTGCTTCATCCTGCCAAGGATAGGGTGAGTGGATGGCTTTCTCCACTGGTTCTGGAGGGGGCTTTGTGCCCAGTGATGCAACACTTGGGGTGGAGCAGTTCACAGTCCCTCACCTGGGTGTGAGAGGCACGAGATTTACAGGGACCAGGTTGCATGATAGGCCATGGAGGCAGGGCTAGACTTCATCCGGTGGCGACTACGGCTCCAAACTGGTGGTAGTGCTGGTGCTGGTGGGGGTGCTGCCAATGGTGGAGGGAGGTTCCAGGCTGTTTCCTGCAGCCTCAGACGGCTGCCCACTGGGGCTGCTGGCAGTGGTGCTATCGTCAGCGGTGTAGGTGGCCGTGCTTGAGGCAGGGCTTGCGGCGGGGCAGGTGGAAGTGCTGGCCGCGGTGCAGGTGCCGGTGCTGCCAGTGGTGGAGGGAGGCTCCAGACCTTTTCCTGCAGCCTCGGATGGCTGCCCACTGGGGCTGGTGCTGGTGACAGTAGGGGTGCTTGCAACGGTGCTAGTGGCAGGGCTTATGAAGGTGCTGGCCGTGGTGCAGGTGGCGGTGCTGGCAGTTGTGCCTGTAGCCACCAGGCCTTCACCTTTAGCCTCGGACAGCTGAAGTGCCTTGCCTGGTGTTTTGTGCCCCTTCCTCACCTTGGCAGATGGTGGTGTCACCTTGGTCCTGCAGCTGGAGTCTTTGAGGCGGCCTTGCTGGTTGGTTCTGGCTCCTTCCCCTTGCTGGATCGTGTCCCCCTCTTCACCTTGCCAGGTGGCGGAATGGTTTTGGCCTTGGCAGGGGTTAGTGGCACAATGGCTGGGCTGATGGGTACCCCCTTTGAGCCTTTGATAGCTGCAGGAACCACAGCGGACAACAATTTGGTGAGGTGCTGGCTGGGTTCTGGCCACCCTGGCCCGAGGGGAGGGACGGGGGTGAGGGGTATGGAAAAGGTCAATGTTTGCCAGGAAAAGCTTCTTAGGCACAATGGGGTGGGACGAGGGAGAGGCTTTGGGAGTGGAGGAAGAGGGAGTGGTTGTAGGAGGTGTCTGCTGAGTTTAGGTGCAGGTGCATGGGCTGGATGCTGTTGTGAGGTGGATGGCTGTTGGGTGGGTGTGTGCTTGCGTTTGTGTACTTTGGGAGGAGGGGTCACAGACACAGTGGGAGATGACACAGAGGACGTGTGCATGGGTGTGGGGGTGGTGACTGCCATTGTGGGGTGTGTTGTGATGGGCGTGCTGGTGATGGAACTAGTGGATGAGGATGTAGTGCATGTAGATGTGAGTGGAGACGCTACTGGGAGGGAGGTGGAAGACGAGGAGGAGGCGGACACAGTGGAGACAGGGGATATTGGTATATCTGCATGGGGATGGTGCTTGTGTGAGTGACTGTGTGATGAAGTGTGGTGCTTGTGTTTGCCTGAGCCACTTTTGTGTGTTGATTTGGGTGAATGCTGGTCTGAAGGTGTGCTTGGGATAGGCTGGGGTTGAGGGGATTGGGACTGGGTAGAGGAAGTTGGAGGGGGAGGCTGGAGACAGGGACAAGGGCTGCCATCACTGCTGAGGCCAAAGCCTGAAATGATCTCTGTTGGGCCGCCACGCCAGAGTGAATGCCCTCCAGGAATGCATTTGTTTGTCGCAAATGCCACTCAACACCCTGGATGGCATTCAGAATGGTTGACTGCCCCAGGATGTTTGTGAGTGCCCCTGGAGAGTCGGTTCCCTGACCTGTCCTCCCCCTGTTGCACAGCAGTCCTCCCAGCTTCCCTGTTGTCCTGTGCCTCTGTCCCCTGAACTGTGTGCCCACTGCCACTGACCCCAGGTCCCTGATTGTCCTGGGTTTCTGGGATTTCCGGGGGTCACTGTAGTGGTGGACACACTGCTGATTGACGTGTCCTGTGGACAGTGGCATGGGCCCGCTGGGTGGTGCTGTCCTGGTGTTTCCTGAGGGGGGAGGCTCTGTGGTGGTATGGTACTGTGGCAGGGTGGCCAACTGTCCAGAGGTCCCTGATGGGCCTGGTTGGTCATCGTGATCCAGGCGTGCAGAGCTGCTGTCATTACTTTGGGCCTCTTTGGGAGGGGGGGACTGGATGTTGCTGGCAAATCCTTTACAGTGACGTTGAGTAGGGGTCCTGTGGGGATGCAAATGCAGTGTTATTGTATCTGCGTTTGCCATCTTGTGCATGGGTATCTTCCCCTCTATGGTTGTTATTCTCAAGGCAGCTTCGGCTTGTGTGAGTTGTGATAGTCACTAGTGTGCATGTTGTGGTGATGGGTGTCCATGCAGGTCTGTGATGGGTGTCCATGCATTGGTGTTGCATGCAGGGCTTGGTATTGGGATGGGTGGGTTGTTATAGTGAGGTATATGTGAGGTGGTGGAGTGATGGAGTTGGGGTAGGGGTAGGAGTTTGTGATGGCATGCAAGTAGGGTGGGGAATATAGTAGTAAATATTTGACTTACAAAGTCCAGTCCCCTTGCTACTCCTGGGAGGCCCTCAGGATGCATGATTGCCACAACTTGCTCCTCCCATGTTGTTAGTTGTGGGGGAGGAGGTGGGGGTCCACTGCCAATCCTCTGTACTGCTACCTGGAGTCTTGCAACAATGGAACGCACCTTTCCCCGTAGGTCGTTCCACCTCTTCCTGATGTCATCCCTTGTTCTGGGGTGCTGTCCCATGGCGTTGACCCTGTCCATGATTCTCTGCCATAGCTCCATCTTCCTTGCAATGGAGGTCTGCTGCACCTCTGACCCGAATAGCCGTGGCTCTACCAGGATGATTTCCTCTACCATGACCCTTAGCTCCTCCTCTGAAAACCTGGGGTGTCTTTGGGGTGCCATGGATGTGGTGTGAATGATATGTGTGCGGGTGCGTGGGGTGCTGTGTTGGGGTGTGTGGTGTGAGGTGTCTGGATGGTGTATGGGTGATGCTGTTTTGTGGCTCTGATTGGATGGGTGCTCCTGGCTTGTCTCTCTCTGTGTGCTATCTTTTCTTTTTGCTGTAAGGGGTTGGGGGTAATGTGGGTGAGTGTTTTATTTTGGATTGGGTGTGTGGGTGTGGTGTGTGTATGTGTGTCAGATGTATGTAGTTTGAATTGTCCAATGTGGTGTAGTTTTGCAAGTGTGTGTGTATTTTGAGCACGTCGGTGTGTACCGCCAATGGTTTACCGCGGTTGAAAGACTGTGGCGGTGATTCATGGGTTGTGATACTGTGGGCGTATTCCTGTTGGCGTAATGGTGTGGGTTTTGCTATTACCAGTTTATCACTGATCTTTGGTCTGGCAGACTTGTGTGGGTGTCTGTATAGTGGCAGATTTCTCAGTGTGGGTCATAATACCCGTAGCGGAATACCACAGCGGTCACGGTATGTTGGCGGCCGTTAGCATGGCGGTAGGCAGCATTTACCGCCAGGGTTGTGATGAGGGCCATAGTATGGAGATGCCCAAAGATCGTAACATTTTGAACTGAGGTATTACACTGTCTTTGAGAGGTGAGGGGGTCTGAAGTGCTGTACACAGTTAAGCAATGTATCCTAGGCCTACTCCTCGACAACTCCCCCAAAAAACGAGCTGCCATTTCACAATGCTAGGGTTAGTAGTGGCTAAAAGGTGCGTAGCAATAGGCTAGGCCAGCCCTAGATGCCCCTAGACAAGAGAATTGGTGCAGTGACTTGATAGAATGGGCAGGAACAGAAGAGTCATATAATCGCAAAACCTAATGAGATGAAAAAGTTCTAGATGGTTTGCTCGCTTGGGGGATAATGCTATAAACTCTGCTAGGCTCCCTCAGTGATGAACGTTGTGGGTAATGACACCAATAGGGTGTGGAAATCAAATAAATGGATGAGTAGTGCAGCACCACTACATGACGTAAACCACAAAGAAGAATATTAACACAGTTTGAAGATTAGGAAAATGTAGAGACCTTAACTTACTCAGGATAGTCGTGCAGGCAACTGGAAGCAAGGGGTGGGACTGGTTTGGTGAGTGGACAGTTGGGAATGTTGCAGACTGTTAGTGGTTACTTCAGTGCTTGATATGTTTTTTTTTTCTTTTTTGGAAAAATAGAATTGTGAAGTGGTATATCCTATCATTCCCTACATGTTGAATGCTAAATATTTGGAGAAATACTATTAACTGTATTGTCCCGCTACAGTACCATAAACACTGGATATGTGGAATAAGGGTGAGCTGAGGCATTGACACACCAATAATTGATGAATACACACTAGCAGTTAAAATGTGTAACACAACTGAAATGTACCACTAATTGATGTTGAATAAGGTGGATGTATGTGGTTGCATTCTGAAATAAAGACATTATAAAAAAAAATAAACTTACCTTACATATTTGATTATATATCACTGCAAAGCTCCAAATAGGCTTGAACCAGAGAGGATAGTCTAGGTAAATATGTACACTGAAATATTCACAGTGAACACACAAATGTCCATCAAATTTACCTTTCACAAGCAAAGGCAAATACACATGCATTTACTTCATTTCCTATAACGTAAACATAAATAGACCACAAATTCATTTTGCACTGTTTTGTCCTTTTTGTATGTAATATGAATAGGAAAAAAAATATTTGCTTCATTGGCTCTGCAGCAAATACAGCATAGACACTGTACAAAGCTGAATCTCCAGTTAATCATTGCAATCTATTGTTAAAGCTTTCTGACATTGCTCCCATTTTTTGGAAGCAACAAGGGTGTCTGTTTTATAATGTGATATCAGCTAAGGCTAATGTTATCTCTTACCATCACTTGTGTCTGTAAGCGTTCCACTTGTTCCCAATAAGTTTTATGTTATTGTGCCCCAGCTGCATACTGTCCATCTCAGAAAGAATACAATTCCACATAGCATTGTATAATAATAGAAAAGTAAAGCAAAATGCATGAAATGCAAACTCAATGGGCTTCATTTTCTGTCTGTTTTTCTAAGCCTATCCCATTTTATCCAATAGCTGTCTTGCTATTCAGTCCATCATATCTGTTTGTCTTTCAGCTGTTTTGATGCTGCTTCTTCCCTTCTTTCACTAGATAGCGCCCAGCATAATTGTTTTGTTATTTTGAATACTGTCCAGAGCTGTGTCCTTCAATTTGTTGATGTCTCCCTTCTCTTTTTGTTGTTACTAGCTCTCCTTTCTTAATCTCCTCGCTTTTCACATTCACTTTCTCTTCCTTTTTTCTCTCTCCTTTCCCTCATCCCTCTTTTTCCCAGTCTTAGGGGGTCATTCTGACCCCGGCGGTCAGAGACCGCCAGGGCCAGGGTCGGCGGGAGCACCGCCGACAGGCCGGCGGTGCCCCGCAGGGCATTCTGACCGCGGCGGTTCGGCCGCGGTCAGATGCGGAAAACCGGCGGCTGCCCTTGTGAATCCTCCATGGCGGCGGAGCGCGCTCCGCCGCCATGGGGATTCCGACACCCCCTACCGCCATCCTGTTCCTGGCGGGTCTCCTGGGGGCCCCTGCAGTGCCCATGCCAATGGCATGGGCACTGCAGGGGCCCCCGTAAGAGGGCCCCACTTTGTATTTCAGTGTCTGCTATGCAGACACTGAAATACGCGACGGGTGCCACTGCACCCGTCGCACCTTCCCACTCCGCCGGCTCAATTCTGAGCCGGCGTCCTCGTGGGAAGGATGATTTGCCCTGGGCTGGCGGGCGGCCTTTTGGAGGTCGCCTGCCAGCCCAGGGCAAATCCCAAAATACCCTCAGCGGTCTTTCGACCGCAGAGCGGTATTTTGGTGGGGGAAGTCTGACGGGCGGCCTCCGCCACCCGCCAGACTCAGAATCACCCCCTTAGTCTCCCTCTTTTATGCCTGCACCCACTTAGTGATCTTCTTTGAACTGTGTTCTGCCTTCACTGATATGACAGTGCTGAAGATCATTTTTAACCATCAATTGCAGAGTACACACTAAATTGTCTCTTACATACTAAAGACTTAGGGCCTGATTTAGAAGTCAGGCGAAGGAATCTTCCGTCAGTCACAAACGTGACAGATATCCCGTCCAATGTATTACTTTTCCTTGATATCCTATGGAGATCGTAATATAGTGGATGCAATAACCATCACACTTGTGATGAAGTATTCCCTCCACCAGACCCTTAATTGTGACTTGTCATGGGTAGGCATTAGCTTCAATGGCTCCTGATTTACTATCTTAGAGGCAGACTTATAATAAAGTGACCCAGCACTGTGAGTCACTTTGCTGCTCTGCACAAATACAATTGTGTCCCCGCCTCTTAACATTTAAAAGCTTTCAGGTCCAGATTTAGGGTGCTGCGACTGGTGCAGTAGCACCTGGTGCTGACCTTGGGTGTGTGGCACAGTATTCAAAAATAACTTATGGGTATTAATGCACATGCTGCAGCCTTGTTTGTGTGTCGACCAGTTTTCAGGCAACAAGAAAAATGTCAAGATAACTCCGGTGACAATGAGGTTTTGTCCTTATTTTGTGGCAGTTTTGATGCTGATCAGTATAGGGAAAGGTGCGGAAGACATTGTGACGTGAAGGGTTAATTAGCTTGAACAGTGTAGATGAGCGTGATACCTGCCGAAGCCAGAGCAACGTGGAAGAAATTCACGATGTTCGCTTTCAAGCTTGTTTTCTTTTGACATTCCGTAGATAAACTTATTTGCAGCTGCATGTGTGAGAAACAGGCTGTGAAGGAGATTCAGACTCAACCTTGAGAACGAGACCACAGTAAAAGATGGAATGAAAGCAATGGCCAGGGAATGGCAAGGCAGCCAAGAGACATGTACTGATAACATAGCTAGAAAATACTGGAAGGGGATAGAATCCAAGCTTCAGGTTACTTAAACACTGAAAGGTGGGTGAGGGAATTGAAGCTCGCAGATGGAGTTGTGAAACTGTCATCTTCAGAACCAGAGCTGCCTACCTGTTGTGCTGTTCCAAGACCGTGACGCTCGAGGGGGAGAGAGGTCCAAGCGGGCGGTAGAGGGCTTCCCAGCATTTTGTGGACTAAGTTAAGTTCCACCCAGGGATGAAAGGCTTTTGTTTCTCTGCCAAGGATACCGCCATACAGATGACCATAGATGCCAAACAGCTTATGCACACTGCTTCATGCATCCAGCAAGTAACTGAGCACCATTGGAATGACATCTTCTTAGGTTGGGCACCAGGAGCTACGAAGACGCTAAATATAGTGTTACATCCGCTAATCTGATTAGTCATTGTCTGTGTCACGCTAATGATTACACTATGTAGACTATATGTACACACAAACCAACTTTATACTAAAATGCAGACACTTAGAATAATGCTAACAAGTATTCGTAGCAATCTAGATAATGAAGTGTTACAATAAATAATTCTTGTTTCGCAAGCATCGAGCTCATCTAAGGGGTGGAGTGATCAGTATAGGGAAAGGTGTGGAAGACATTGTGACGCGAAGGGTTAATTAACTTGAACAGTGTAGATGAGCGTGATGCCTGCCGAAGCCAGAGCAAGGTGGGAGAAATTCACGATGTTCGCTTTCAAGCTTGTTTTCTTTTGACATTCCGTAGATAAACTTATTTGCAGCTGCATGTGTGAGAAACAGGCTGTGAAGGAGATTCAGTCTCAACCTTGAGAACAAGACCACAGTAAAAGATGGAATGAAAACAATGGCCAGGGAATGGCAAGGCAGCCAAGAGACATGTACTGATAACATAGCTAGAAAATACTGGAAGGGGATAGAATCCAAGCTTCAGGTTACTTAAACACTGAAAGGTGTGTGAGGGAATTGAAGCTCGCAGATGAAGTTGTGAAACTTTCATCTTCAGACCCAGAGCTGCCTCCCTGTTGTGCTGTTCCAAGACTGTGACCCTCAAGGGAGAGAGATGTCCAAGCGGGCGGTAGAGGGCTTCCCAGCATTTCGTGGACTAAGTTAAGTTCCACTCAGGGATGAAAGGCTTTTGTTTCTCTGCTCTGTTATTATGATTGATTATTATGCTTGCACTGTGTTTATAATCTGAAGAATTCAGCTCGTTTATAGTTTTTTTTCTTACTGAACATCGTAGTGTGAGCCTGCTACAGTAATTGAAATATGCATTTTAGTGTGCAGTAAATCAAAGCTTATCTGAAGTATTCAGCTTGTTTATATTCTGCTTCCTGAACATCGTAGTGTATCACATTTTGGTATACAGTTATTCCAAGTTTATATCTGTCAATGAACTCTTTGCTCAGATGTATACATAGATGCTCTTTGTAGTGTACTTATACATAAATAGATGCTTTTTCATTGCTATTCTTATTCTGTCAATGAACTCTTTGCTCATACGTATACATAGATGCTCTTTGTAGTGTCCTTATATATGAATAGATGCTTTTCATTGCTATTCTTATTCCACTATTGTTGATGTGCTAAATGCCTGCATTTACCTGAAATTCAATTAAAGCTAAATTGTATTCATGATTGGCGTGTGGTCCTTCATTGAGCGTCCTTATTGACTTATACCGAACAGGTGTCAATCAGTCACCTGGATAAGACAGATGCCTCCTAAAGTAGTACAGAGGGTTATTGTACCTGCTACAAAGAACGTGCATCACTTAGATCACAGAATTGAGTGTGACTGAACTATGAGTAATGCTACAAAAAAATTAAATGTATGTCAGGGAAGGGCTGTGGAGAGAAGAGGTACACTGGGAGGTGGTAGTGAGGGAATTAGTGGAGGAGAAGTTCATAGGGGAGCCAAAAAGATTGTCACACCTGGGACCGCCAGCATTTAAACTGGCTCTGAAATCCTTAACAAATTCCAGTAGATTATTTTTTTACAAAAGGGCCATATTCAATCTAATTTCAGCACTCTTGAACAAATGCTATATTTAGGAAAACAAAACAAACACAACTCATTAACTAAATTATTTCTTTACACTAAAATTCTCATAGGTGGAGAGGAAAGGTGCTAGCATATTACTCACAGAGAAAACACATTTTTGTGCATTTCCACGAAATGCATCCTTGTATCAATTTTTGATGGAAAGATGCACTTTGTGTTGAAAAATGGGACAAAGAAACAAAAAGAGATGATTGCATTCTGCTGTTTGCGTGCCTTAGCTGAAAATTTGTACCACAAATAGACCATTCTGTGGTACATTTTCAACACAAATGGTGTGCAATTATGTGAAGTGGTGCATATGTGTATGTTTTGAAATTTTATGTAATAAGTATAACATGAAATAATCATAATTACACAAAATGTGCCAGCGTAACTTAGATTTCACCCAGGCCTAGGAAATAATGAGTCCATTCTAGAGGAACTGAGGTGTTTCTGATCTGCTCTAGAAGAAAGTGCAGCCGATGCCAATTAAATTGCAGCCCCTGCCCTAACACTTGTTTGCAAAGAGGCCGCAGGTACAAGTGTTGCGATGAAGGTCACAGTCTGTAGATTTTTCTCTCAGGTCAAACCTGCCAGTATTCAACATGTGAAAAGGGGCTGGTAAATACTGGGACATAAAGATTCTGTTGTGGGGCAGGGTTTAACACAGGCCTCTCCAGCCCCTCCGGGCAACTTATACCTTTTTAGGTGAAAGCCACATGCAAAGCCTTATTCAAGCCACAATTATCTATATCAAAGATTATGTTATTTGCTACTTTTTATAGTGCACTTTAAAATGTAACTATGACAAGGTATATTAGGTGCAGTGTGGCAATGTATCAACTGACAGGGACAAAGATTTGAGGGATATGGATCACTGAGAACGAGTGAATTTAATTAGCAGCAGTTTTCCCTTGTAGCTAAAATGAGCCATGGTCATGAGGAAGATTCTAACTGATTTTCTGATTTTAAAGATATTTAACGCAAATGATAAGTAATGTGAAATCTCTGCAGGAATTCTGGGTAGCCAGAATTTGTGTTAACAGCTAGAGGTTTATCACAGTATTCCTGCAATTATGAGTCAGTGCCCTTGAAATGGAGCATAAATACCGAACTTGACATTAGTGGGTAAAATGCTACATGGAATTTGCACTTCTTGGGGGATTTAATGCAGATATTGCAAGCTGGTGAGAGAGTGATCTTGGGTGAGATGTTGATTTGAATATCTGGGATCATAGTCACTATTAATGTGTTCAGGTATGGGCATGTTTCCTAACTGAGGCAGGGTCAGAATGTGAGTAAGGTACATTTGAGGAAGCTCACAATATTCTAGAATTCTTATCTCGGTTTGATTTTATTTGAACAGACGGAATTTCTTTTTAGGATTAAATACGACCATTCAGCAATCAACTTAAGATATTGTTGGCTCCCAAATGGATGTAAGTGGATTTACATTTCTCCGACCCACAATTATTCTATGCTATGCTAAAGACATCCATCCACATCCCGGAAAGGATCTTCCTCCAGCTAGCTAAAGACCTATGGTCTTTACTGTGAGACACAGGTATTGCAAGAATACTACTGACAACAGTCCTGCATACAATCAGGGGATTGCTCTACCAGGTGCAAGAGCCTACTACTAGGCTTCCAAGATCTTGCCAATAAATTATTTGATTTACTCACCGAGAGATGACCCCCTCACTTAAGTTGGAAAGATCAATGACATAAAAGCCATGCTATTTGTACTAACATTATTGTGTTAAGGGGAGAATATCCTAGTGGCATACAGTGAAATTGTGTAGAGTATAGTGGTATACAGTAGAGTGCATTAACTGAATGATGTACAGTGAATTAGCATGTAGTGGAGTGGTGTATAGTGTAGTGGAGTAGACTAGCATTTGGTAGTGTGCAGTGATGATCAGTGGAACAGTGTACAGTGGAGTGACATAGATTAGAGTATCATAGAGCTGAACAGTGTACAGTAGAGTGGCACAGAGAGTAGTGTTGTAGAGTGGATTGGCTTAGAGGGTAGTGAGACAGACTGTAGTGGCGTACAGGGGAATAGCATAGCGTGGCATTGCATAGAGTAGAGTGGTATACAGCAAAGTGGCATACAGTGGAATAGCGTACACTTGAGTGAGTTAGAATAGAGGGGCATAGAGTGGAATAGCGTACAGATGAGTGTTGTACAGTGGAGTGGCACAGACTGGAGTGAGGTATAGTATAGTGGCATACAGTGAAATAGCATACACTGGAGCAGCATAGAGTTGAGTGGCATAAAGTGGAGAGACATTGAGTGGAGTGGTGTACAGTTAAGTAGCATGTGGTGTAGAGGTTTAGACTGAAGTGGCATAGAGAGATATGAAGTGAAATAGGGCACAGTGTAGTGCTGTAGAGTGGACTTGCGTAGAGTGGAATAGCACAGAGTTAAGCAGCATAGAGTAGGAGGTGTACACTGAAGTTGTGTACACTGGAGTGCTGTAGAATGGGGTGGCGAAGAGTATAATACAGTCCAGTGGAGCAGAGTGGATTGACATACAGGGGATTATCATAGAGTGGAGTGGTGTATAGTCAAGGGACATTGAGTGGCGGGACTAGAGTGCAATAGAATACAGTGGAGTGGTGTAGTTAAGTGCGAGAATGGGGTGACTTAGAGTGGAGGTTGGTACTTGACACAGTAATAAGTGAGTGAATGGATGCAAATGTAATGTGGCAGGACTATTGATTATGAAGTGTAACAGACAGTTTTCAGTACTAGGTGTAAAAAGTGTAAGCAATGTTTAAATTATAAGTGTTCAAATACTTAGTTATATATTATGCTGTGGTGTACCAAGGCAACTTTGAGGTATACTGTGGTACATGCAGATGAGGACGCAGCATATGATAGGCTAATGGCTGTCTTTACAAAACCTTAAAAGCAGCCATGTTGTTTATGGGACACTTTGGCTGTGTTCTTTTTTAGGTTCTTCATTATCAGTATGGAATGGGTTTTATTTTTGCTCCCTTCCTATTACCAGTTTATTAAAGTTGTTATAGGTAAAGACATGTATTTGTAAATGTCTATATGTTTCTACTGCACTTTACAGAGAACAGCTCTTTTTATAAAAATATTTTGAATTTACATTGTAATTTTAGGTATTACCACTGGACTCCATGGAGTTTGCATAAAAATGTAATTATGTAAAAAATGTAAAATACATAGTAGTACACTACATTAGAAGCGTAATATAGTGTATTCTTATTTTTTAACATATTTTTTCTAGCTAGTAGAGGTTTCATGTTTCTCTTTGAGCTAGCACTGAGGTGTATTACAAGTAGTGCTTATTATTTTGCCCTGAGGCATGCTATGCTTCCCGATCAGAAATGTTGTCTGGTGCAAGCAGTCTAACAATACCAAATCCCCTCTATCAATTTCCTCAAAAACACACTCATGAGCTCGCATACTTCCCATTAAGAATCACACCTAACTAATTTAATCTACATCACATAAAATAGATTAAGGGCATATAACTGATCACTGGACTAAGCAATAATCTTCTGTTCCAGTGTAGTGTACCATTCATTGTAGAGCTCTTCTATACCTCATCAGATGCAGTAAACAGCATATAAATACAAATTCAAATACAATTCTAGCATCTGATGAGTCAGGAGGATTGGACGATCAATTTACTGTAATTGAGAACTACAAATATGTACTAAGCAAGTACACGTTAGGCACCAAGCACACATACATGTATGCAATAAATAATGAGTGTTGCTGGGGCAAATGTTTATGCTGCTTGTGGGAAAACCGAGCTTACTGCAAATGCCCCCTAACTTTTTGCCCACATTTTCCACTTATGCAGGGTTTTTTCTGACTCTGATGGTGCCCTGGGCACTGCTCAACAGTCCAAGGGCCTGTGCTCTGTTTACAATTGATATGCATATTAGGCTAATCATAATTGGCTGTGTCAACTTACGTATAGGTCCCTAGTATATGGCCGGTCATGTAGGGTTAGGGTCCCCAGCATAGGTAGTGAATCCATAGGTACACTGCTGTGGTGCCCATGGTTATTTTAAGGGCAGGCCTGCTTTCCTGGCTGGTTTTAAGTTAAAGTTAACCCCAAATTTGACTTTAGAATTAAAAGTACTTCCAAAGACCTAAGCTACCCTATCTTTACATAAAGGTCACCCCTAAGGTATAGAATAGGTGCCCCCAGGGTTGGGTGCAGTGTACCTATACACAGGGACCCTATAAAAGATGTTTTATAAGCCCTGGTGTCGGAAAAATAGCCACATTTGTTTTCCCCTAAAGTAGTGAATGGGGTACATAGGCTAAAATTAGGAGACTTTTTTTTATTAATAAAGTCTCAAAAGGAGCTGGATATTTCAGGTTTGGTATCACACTTATTGTCACAATAAACTTGCCATTGTGGAATTTAATATAACTAGCTCAGGGAAAGGGTTGTAGAACTCTACCTGAAAGGTGTCAGTTTCAGCTCTGCAGTACCCTTCTCTGATTGGCCAGCCTCTGGCAGCCTGGCCAGGCTGCCTTGATGAGGTGTGAGGTGCCTGGGCTGAACACAAAGGAAGGGTCTGTGAGAGGAGAACTGCCTCAACAGATGGTGAAACAGGATGGAGGAGAGCAGCCAAACTGTATTTCAAAGGTGGGAAGGACGTTTGGTCCTGCGAGTGGATCTCCCCCATTTCCTGCAAAACCAGACAGCCAGGTGCTCCCTGATTAGATTAGGAGAGGGCTGGAAAGGTGTGTCTTAATGGAAACATAGCCACACACGTGGGTGGGCTCATCCAGACCTAACCTCTGAGACAGAATTTTTGCCATCTTATATTTTGGGAGAATGTTACTCCCTAGGATTGATTTTTGCCACTCTTCTCAGGAAGTGGTCACTCAAGAGGGTGGTGGCCTGCATGTGATTGGCCAAGAACCCCCCCTACCTCCCACCCCAGGGGAAAAGATAACATTGGCAGAGCTTCACTCCCACCTCAGACCCCTATCAGGAAAAAAGACAAGAAGAAGAAAGACTGCCCTGCTGGACCTCCGACCTGCCCCTGGACACTGTATTCTGAATGACTGCACCAACTGCACACTTGGGCTTCACCACAAAAAGGACTTTGCCTGTCTTCAACTGGTTCAAGAAGGGGCTTCCTCTTTGCTACAGGTAGAAAATAGCTGACCAGAGTCCATTGCATTACGTCCTGAAAAAACTAACCAGCTAGTGGTCATTTTTGTATTTGAAGCACGTGTATTCTGGGAGTTGGAGCCTGTTAGAAATGGGGTCTCTGCTTGGCAGTCAGACTGCATTCTGTCCAAGCCGGGATCCTCACTCTAGTCAGGGCAATGGAGATACACAAGTAGATCACCCCTGCTCACCCACTTGGCACAAGCGGTCAGCCTTATCTCAAAGGTAATGTGTAAAGTATTTGTACCAACACACACAGTAATACACTGAAAACACTACAAAATGGGCACCACAATAGTTTAGAAAAATAGGCAATAATGATCCAAATCAAACAACAAACATCCAACACACACAAGTCAAGATCAGAATTTTTTTAATAAAAAGAGTCTTTCTCCATAGAAAACAATTTGAATGGTTGTTGCACAAAGTACCTGGTTTCATCAAAAGTAAAGCCGCCCAGGTGAGTGTGCATCGAAAAAGTTAGCAATGCATGGTTTTCTCATTTATAAGTGAGGCTGTGCGTAATTTTCTAGACAGGGCACCTTTGAAGCCAAGCGATGATGTGTGAGAAATCTGACGACATGGTGATGGAAAACTGTGCTGCATACGATTTGCATCGTTTTCAGCAGCAGCAGGTGGGTATTGGTCATTTCTCCGGCCATGATGCAGGTGATGCATCAAATTCCCAGCCATGAGGGAGATGGTGCTTATATTTCATCCACAAGGCAGGTGGCACATTGTTTTTACAGCAGCATTGGAGGTGGTGCATCAAAATGTTCCCCGCACAGCTTCCTGTGTGTGTATTTCAGTCCTTGTTTTACCAGCTTCACCTTTCAAGGGCCCAGGAACTGAATAGGGCACCACTTGGCAGGGCAGGAGTTTCAGCAGAGAGTACAGGTGCTGACAGAGGAAGTCTTTGATGGTCCTGAGACTTCAAAACAGGAGGCAAGCTACGTCCAAGCCTTTGGAGACACTTCACAAGCTGGAATATACCAGAAAGTCCAGTCTTTGTCCTTTTTCATGCAGAAACAGCAACTGCAGGCCAACCCAGCAAAGCACAGTCACAGGCAAAGGGGTGGTACACCCCCTCCAGCTCTTCAGCTCTTCTCCTTGGCAGAGGTTCCTCTTGGGTCCAGATTTAATCTTCAAAGGAAAGTCTTTGTTATTCACAAAATCCTGCCTTGCCCAGGCCTGGCTCCAGACTAACCCCATTGGGTTGGAGCCTGCATTGTGTGTGGGCAGGCACAGCCCTTTCAGGTGTATGTGACCACTTCTCCCTCCACTCTGGCCCAGACCGCCCATCAGGATGTGCAGGTTACACCCCAGCTCCCTTTGTGTCATTGTCTAGTGGAGATTCACAATCATCCCAACTGTCAGTCTGACCCAGAGAGGGAATACACAAGCAGGCAGAGTCACAGAATGGTCTAAGCAAGAAAATGCCCACTTTCTAAAAGTGGCATTTCCAAACTGACAATTTAAAAAACAACTTTACCAAAAGTAGTATTTTTAAATTGTGAGTTGAGAGACACCAAACTCTCTATCTGCTCCCAAAGAGTAACTCCACTTGAAAGTCATTTAAAGCCAGCTTCCATGTTAAACTATGAGAGGGATAGGCCTTTATAACAGTGAAAACCTAATTCAGCAGTATTTTACTGTGAGGACATGTAAAACACATCACTTCATGTCCGACCTTTAACATAAACTGCACACTGCCCATGGGGCTACATAGGGCCTACCTTAAGGGTGCCTCACATGTATAAAAAGGGAAGGTTTGGGCAGTTGAAATGACAGTGCAAAACAGCACACAGACACTGCAGTATTTTTGTACCTTCAGACTTAAGGACAGACTTACAAGGCCCTTGTGTCCCTTAGCACCATATTTGTGGCAACATTTTTGCTGCAAATGTGACGCTAGCAGGCCACTACCATAGCGCCACATCATGCAAAATATATGGGTCGCTACAAATGGTGCTGCAGTTTAGCCTTAGAGGCAAAATTTCAGGGGCCACAAGTCCAAATGTTGAATCCACAGTTCCTATTATAGTATCAACCTCAAAGTTTATTAGCGGTCAGGCACACACTTTCCATAGAAAGACAGATAGAGTAACAAGGAATTTTAACTGATTAGATGAATGGCACTCTCCTGGTACAGGAAATTTACTCAGTTTAGTTCTAATGTGGTAGTGTGGAGAAGTAAGAATTGAATCTCCTCACCATCTGCACAGTTGTCCCCCCAACATTTTGTCCTTCGTCCTATGATTCCTCAACATTTTTAGCTTTTTGACATAGCCTGTGGGGCCCATATTCATAAGGGACACTACAAACAGAACATCTTGCATTCATTAGGAAAACACTGGGTGTACTAATAGGGAATATTTGGAATTGCACGCCCCATACTTTCAATGAAGAAGCCTTCATAACCCATTTCTCAGACTCTAGCTAGTAGCTGCAAGGGTACATAATGGACCTGTCCACCATCATGTATACCTCAATACAACCTAAGAAAGTCATAACTTTTGTACCAAATGCACCGTTTACAATTTCACACATAATGTGATAGATGATATAACATATGATGATAACACTGGTGATAACATTACATATCACATCACTGTTTATCTTCAGTAATATCACTATGGATACATTAACATCTCTTTGTACAGGTGTTGGTATAATAATGTTCACAGGGCCCCTGAATATCTATGCTAGAATATTGAGGTATACAAATATCAACAACAACATATCAAATTCAAAATATCAAAAGGAAAGTAAGTATAGATTTCCTATACCTAGTTCCACGTAGATGTGGCGCTAAGAAAAGTAAATCTGTACTTCCTCTATGTGCACTTACTTTTCAATATTTTGTCCACAATATTCTTGTATCTCAGTATTCTTAGCCTCGATATTCAGCAGTACAATCATAATGTTAGATTGTTATTTTATATAGTTTATAGGTATGGATAATGCAACATCAAAGCAGTGGATTTGGTGCGTAATTTAATGTTTTTCGTAGCAGGATCAATCAATCAATCAATCAGTACTTCTGTAGAGCGGCTAATCACCCATGGAGTCTCAAGGTGCTGTTTGCAAACGTGTTACTCAATCGAAAAGCCAGGCCTTGAGGTCCTTCCTGAACTGCTTCAGTAATGCAGTCTGTCTGAGTTTCAGAGGTGGTGTGTTCCATGTCTGGGCTACGTGGTAGGAGAAGGCTCTTCCTCCTGCTGTGCTTTTTCAGATCTTGGGAATGCCTGCTAGGGCAAGCTGGGTTTAACTGAATTGTTTGTTGGGTGCGTAGAAGGTGAGGCGGTGGTTGAGGAAGGCCGTTCCTATGTTCTGTTGTGCCTTGTAGGTGTGGATCAGAAGTCTGTATGTGATGCACTTGTTGACAGGGAGCCAGTGTAGGTCTCTGAGGTGGGAGGAAATGTGGCTGTGTCAGGGGATGTCCAGGATGAGCTTGACTGCTGCATTCTGGATTCTTTGCAGTCTTGATCGCAGTTTCTTGGTGATGCGGGCATAGAGTGTGTTGTTGTAGTCCAGTTTTCTACTGAGGAGTGCGTGGGTGACTGTCCTCCTCATGCCTGTGAGGATCCACTTGAAGATCTGTTGAAGGAGTTGAAGGGTGTGGAAGCATGAAAACGAGATAGCATTGAGATGATGGGTCATGGACAGAGAGGAGTTCAGGATGATGCACAGATTGCATGAATGGTCAGTGGGAGCGGGGGCGCTTCCCAGTGTGGTAGGCCACCAGGAGTCATTCCACGCAGAGGGAGTGGAGCCGATTACAAGGATATCCGTCTTGTACGAGTTGAGTTTGAGGCAGCTGGCTTTCATCCAGGTGGTGACTGCTCTCATCCAATTGTGTAAATCACTATTGGCCTTTTACAGGGTAGTCGGAACAGAAACAGCATCAGTTGGCTATCATCGGGGTAGCAGACGATGTTTAGCCCATGTTGTTTTGTGATCTTGGAGAGCGGGCCATGTAGATGTTGAAGAGTGTTGGGCTGAGTGATGATCCTTCAGGCACTCCGCAGCATGTTTCTTTGGGTTCTGATATGAATGGTGGTAGTTAGACACTCTGGGGGTCATTCTGACCCCGGCCGGCGGCAGAAGCCGCCGGCCTGGCTGGGACCGCCAGAATACCGCTGCGCGGTCAAAAGACCGCCGCGGGTATTCTGGGTTTCCCGCTGGGCTGGCGGGCGACCGCCAGAAGGCCTCCCGCCAGCCCAGCGGGAAACACCCTTCCATGAGGATGCCGGCTCCGAATGGAGCCGGCGGAGTGGAAGGGGTGCGACGGGTGCACTTGGTGGGGCCCTGTTACGGGGGCCCCAAGACACCCCATACCGCCATCCTCTGCCTGGCGGCCAAAACCGCCAGGAACAGGATGGCGGTATGGGGGTCGGAATCCCCATGGCGGCGCAGCTTTCCCCAGGGCAGCGGAAAACCGCCGGTTTTCCGTTTCTGACCGCGGCTGTACCGCCGCGGTCAGAATGCCCAAGGGAGCACCGCCAGCCTGTTGGCGGTGCTCCTGCGGTCGTTGGCCCTGGCGGATTTTACCACCAGGGTCAGAATGACCCCCTCTGTTCTTCTGGTGAGGTAGGATCTGATCCATTCCAGAGCTTCATTGAGGATCCCAGCAGCGCAGATCAAAAGGTATGGTCATTAAAAATATAACCAGAAAATGTCAGGGAATTTTTTTGTATATCATAACCAAAACTCCAATATAACTGTGGCTTCTTATCTGGAATTTCAGTTTTTGTTTAAACATTTGTTACAGTATTCTGAGCAGCAGAAAACACAACATCCATTTAACAATTTTCAAGTGAATTCTTAAACTTTTTGATGATGTACTTCTTGCATCTTTATTGTGTCCAACCCTTACTGCACAGGGCATTTGAACATGTACAGCAGGGTTAGCCGTAGGCCACAGCCTTTCATGTGCTCTGCATGAAACTTTCATCTCATATTGTAGAAATACCAAACATTTAGCATGCCATGTTTTGTGCAGATCCATTTAGTGTGTTAAAAGTAATTGATGGGTCAAGTTTTGCCTTTTTAATGTTAATTCCCTTAGAAAAGATTGCACTCTATTATAGCAAAAACGCTGAACAGTATTAAACCAAACTTCAAAGGATACTAGACCTTTACTCAGTTTACTCGAGATGGTCTGAATTGATGCAGCAATTTCAAGATTTTTCTTATTAAAAAGTAGTAGACCTGAAGGTTAATGGAAAAGTGTGTTTTTATAGCTTGACTGTTAAATCACAAATCCTTCAAAGATCTGGATTCCCACATCTTGCTAGGGTGATACATTTGAATATTAACTAAATCTTATTTGAAGCTGGAAAAAATTTTCCTTCGTCCAATGAGGGACTCTTGGATCCTCAGAGGGTTTGAGGATCTGGGCAATCTGATTCACTAGGAGCAACAGAAGTTTTTAGTTGCAGTATCCATTACAAATGTCAAGCACTGAAGCCTTCCTGCATTGTGAAACAATGACATATGGGCACTGGGAGCATATCCTATGGCTTCATTAATGATGTAGGTGTAAGCTTTTCAGAGGGACATATACTGTCCCTAAAAATATTTTATTGCAAAATTCGCAGATAAATATTTTGGTCCACCTACCTTTAAATTCCCCCAATCTGTAAATGTGTGGGTGGATCTCCACTTATTTTGTAAAATTCGATAAAATTCGATATTCTGTTTTTTTTTTTAAAACGAAGAAAATTAAAATAAGAAAAAATAACAACACATTTATGAAAATATGCTTGGCAAAGACAACAAAAAGAAAGAACTCTTAACACAGGGCCAAGGGCTATGCAGAGTGGGAGTTGGTCACCTAAGGAGGGTTGATAGCAGGATTTGACCCCGTGCAGTGAGGATTAATCATCTACACTGACTTTATTAAAGATGGATTACTACACACAAAACAACACAAAAACCACTAAAATTTGTTAAGTGCTACTTACTCACATGTTTTTGTTTCATCTGCTTATGACACCTTGACAGATTTTAAAAAAGCCTAAAAAATCATTAAAATCACATTTAAAGCACAGTTATATTTTTTAATTCAAAATAAACATCACAATTCCCTCCTCTGCCCTCAAAATCACAGAATGTAAGCGAATAAATAATAAAAGCGAATAACATGTATCTATACAAAATATTTATACATGATCCACGATTTTAACTAAGTAATTTGTGGTATTGTTGGTAAAGTGCTATTTAATATCAACAGTGATGCAAATTGTAATTTCACCTGTCAAATCATGCTTCGGTCATGAGCTGCACATCTGGACAGAGAACCTTAGTTTTTATGGCCCTGACACACGTTTTTTCAGTAGTTAACCATATCTGGCCGGTTTCAGGGTTTGCTTGACTTAGTTTCGAAACCATAATTTCAATTTAAATGTGTCATCTGATAGAACTGATTAATTCTGGTCATCCTGAGTTGACTAGAAGTTATTCATTTGTCTAACGGGTAGCATTGCAGGTTAATGCACATTACCTGGTTTCCCTCATAGTATTAACTGATTTAAATTGGGAAAAAAATAAACATTCTTATCGAATGCAAGAAAAAGTACTCACAAGGACAAGTTATTTATATTATTGGCACACTCATTGATATTTCCTTACCTAAGCGTGTCAAAGGAGAAAATAGGCATTCTATTCATGGATTTATTTTCCAATTTAGCAATGCCTGAGGCATAAAGACAAAGTCACTCAGCTGGCAGCAACCAGACCCAAGGGAGATAGATAGGGAGAAGCCCTGAGAAATATCAGACATTCGACTGTTAATTTGTACATTGCTTCTCTGTTACAATCGATATTTGGCAAGTGAGCCACAGTTACCAACAAAGCAAAAAAATACAACTTGGTTCATTGTAAGTAAAAGCTGCAAACAAAGACATTGCTAAGTGTAAAAAAATAAGATAAATGAGGAGAACAAATGAAAGCTTAACACTCACAAACTAGTCTACCTGGAAGGAAGACTTATTTGGTACAACAACAGACAAGGGAAGTAAATTACCTCAAATATCATCTCACACCAACTATAGACTAACTTACTTCATGTCACAGCTCTATTTAAAGGTGTCTGTGTAGGGCGTACATCTTATGTTTAAAAACAACAATCAAAGGTAAAGAGAAAGCATAATCCATTTCAAGGAACTGCTATCTAGTGCAGAAAGTTAATAAACAATGACAGAAAGAAAAGTACACAATGAAAGGGTGTCTCACGGACAAAGTGTTAGTGATTTTACCTCGTGGTTAGGATGACTCGTGTTTTTGACATGCTTTCTCGTTGAATTGTTTTAAGTGACCTAATTTGTGTGCTATGATCAAGGGAATGGACTGTTTTAGTCATGATTTTTAAGTTTTTTTGGAACAAAAACAAAAACGAATTTACTGAGTCTACATTATTTAAAATGTGTTTTCTATGTGTACTTATTGAGAACTCATTAAGTTAGGGGACAAACAAACTGAGATATTGGGGGCTTTACACAGCGCAAAGATATCTAGTAAGTATGCTGCTCTCATAAATTAAATTCAGCATCTGACTAACTCACAGTTTATTCGTCCAGGATTACTACAACTGAAACAATTTGGCCGGTAATCCCGAGTTAGAGGCGCTGAACACGTATCCAAACTGAAAGGGGAACGACCCTTGTCTAGCTACTACCGAAGTCACAAGAGAGGTCAGCACCAGAAGAGGATCTCCGGAATTATCAGAATGGAGAGTAAACACTTGAGGAGGGCGGAACAACAAGCCTTTTTAACCTATGTCCTAGGAGCGGGAACAGTAACCTCTCGACATCAGAGGAGCACCAACTCTCCTACAAACAGGAAGCAAGTGAAAATTCGCCTCTTTAAGAACCACGACCTCAGATAAGTTGAATTCTCACCCTTTTCTCTAGCCCTACTGTAGGAGGCTGGACTGGCTTGTAGTGAGTACCAAGGGGTACTTACACCTTGCACCAGGCCCAGGTATCCCTTATTAGTGTAGAGGGGTGTCTAGCAGCTTAGGCTGATAGAAAAGGTAGCTTAGCAGAGTAGCTTAGGCTGAACTAGGAGCCGAGTGAAGCTCCTACAGTACCACTAGTGTCATATGCACAATATCATAAGAAAACACAATACACAGATATACTAAAAATAAAGATACTTTATTTTTATGACAATATGCCAAAAGTATCTCAGTGAGTACCCTCAGTATGAGGATAGCAAATATACACAAGATATATGTACACAATACCAAAATATGCAGTAATAGCAATAGAAAACAGTGCAAACAATGTATAGTCACAATAGAATGCAATGGGGGCACATAGGGATGGGGCAACACAAACCATATACTCTAGAAGTGGAATGCGAACCACGAATGGACCCCAAACCTATGTGACCTTGTAGAGGGTCGCTGGGACTGTAAGAAAACAGTGAGGGTTAGAAAAATAGCCCACCCCAAGACCCTGAAAAGTGGGTGCAAAGTGCACCTAAGTTCCCCAAAGAGCACAGAAGTCGTGATAGGGGAATTCTGCACGAAACAGCAACACCAGCAATGCAACAATGATGGATTTCCTGACGAGGGTACCTGTGGAACAAGGGGACCAAGTCCAAGAGTCACGATCAAGTCGGGAGTGGGCAGATGCCCAGGAAATGCCAGCTGTGGATGCAAAGAAGCTGCCACTGGATGGTAGAAGCTGAGGATTCTGCATGAACGACAAGGGCTAGAAACTTCCCCCTTGGAGGATGGATGTCCCACGTCGTGAAGAGTCGTGCAGAAGTGTTTTCCCGCAGAAAGACCGCAAACAAGCCTTGCTAGTCGCGGTTAGGGTTTTTGGATGCTGCTGTGGCCCAGGAGGGACCAGATGTCATCAATTGCGTGAGGGGACAGAGGGGGTGTCCAGCAAGACAAAGAGCCCACTCAGAAGCAAGCAGCACCCGCAGAAGTGCCGGAACAGGCACTACAAAGTGGAGTGAATCGGTGCTCACCCGAAGTTGCACAAGAGAGTCCCACGCCACCGGAGGACAACTCAGGAGGTCGTGCAATGCAGGTTAGAGTGCCGGGGACACAGGCTTGGCTGTGCACAAAGGAAAACCTCGGTGAGTGCACAGGAGCCGGAGTAGCTGCAAAACACGCAGTTCCCAGAAATGCAGTCTGGCATGGGGAGGCAAGGACTTACCTCCACCAAACTTAGACTGAAGAGTCACTGGACTGTGGGAGTCACTTGGACAGAGTTGCTGAGTTCAAGGGACCTCGCTCGTCGTGCTGAGACGAGACCCAGAGGACCGGTGATGCAGTTCTTTGGTGCCTGCGGTTGCAGGGGGAAGATTCCGTCGACCCACGGGAGATTTCTTCGGAGCTTCTAGTGCAGAGAGGAGACAGACTACCCCCACAGCATGCACCACCAGGAAAACAGTCGAGAAGGCGGCAGGATCAGCGTTACAAGGTTGCAGTGGTCGTCTTTGCTACTTTGTTGCAGTGTTGCAGGCTTCCAGCGCGGTCAGCAGTCGATTCCTTGGCAGAAGGTGAAGAGAGAGATGCAGAGGAACTCTGATGAGCTCTTGAATTCGTTATCTAAGGAATTCCCCAAAGCAGAGACCCTAAATAGCCAGAAAAGGAGGTTTGGCTACTTAGGAGAGAGGATAGGCTAGCAACACCTGAAGGAGCCTATCAGAAGGAGTCTCTGACGTCACCTGTTGGCCCTGGCCACTCAGAGCAGTCCAGTGTGCCAGCAGCACCTCTGTTTCCAAGATGGCAGAGGTCTGGAGCACACTGGAGGAGCTCTGGGCACCTCCCAGGGGAGGTGCAGGTCAGGGGAGTGGTCACTCCCCTTTCCTTTGTCCAGTTTCGCGCCAGAGCAAGGCTGAGGGATCCCTGAACTGGTGCAGACTGGCTTATGCAGAGATGGGCACCATCTGTGCCCATCAAAGCATTTCCAGAGGCTGGGGGAGGCTGCTCCTCCCCAGCCCTGACACCTTATTTCAAAGGGAGAGGGTGTAACACCCTCTCTCTGAGGAAGTCCTTTGTTCTGCCTTCTAGGGGCAAGCCTGGCTGGACCCCAGGAGGGCAGAAACCTGTCTGAGTGGTTGGCAGCAGCAGCAGCTGCCGTGAAACCCCGGGAAAGGCAGTTTGGCAGTACCCGGGTCTGTGCTAGAGACCCGGGGAATCATGGGATTGTCTCCCCAATACCAGGATGGCATTGGGTGGGGCAATTCCATGATCTTAGACATGTTACATGGCCATATTCGGAGTTACCATTGTGAAGCTATACATAGGTAGTGACCTATGTATAGTGCACGCGTGTAATGGTGTCCCCGCACTCACAAAGTCTGGGGAATTGGCCCTGAACAATGTGGGGGCACCTTGGCTAGTGCCAGGGTGCCCACACACTAAGTAACTTAGCACCCAAGCTTTACCAGGTAAAGGTTAGACATATAGGTGACTTATAAGTTACTTAAGTGCAGTGTAAAATGGCTGTGAAATAACGTGGACGTTATTTCACTCAGGCTGCAGTGGCAGGCCTGTGTAAGAATTGTCAGAGCTCCCTATGGGTGGCAAAAGAAATGCTGCAGCCCATAGGGATCTCCTGGAACCCCAATACCCTGGGTACCTCAGTACCATATACTAGGGAATTATAAGGGTGTTCCAGTATGCCAATGTAAATTGGTAAAATTGGTCACTAGCCTGTTAGTGCCAATTTGGAAAGAAATGAGAGAGCATAACCACTGAGGTTCTGATTAGCAGAGCCTCAGTGAGACAGTTAGTCATAACACAGGTAACACATACAGGGCACACTTATGAGCACTGGGGCCCTGGCTGGCAGGGTCCCAGTGACACATACAACTAAAACAACATATATACAGTGAAATATGGGGGTAACATGCCAGGCAAGATGGCACTTTCCTACACCTACCTTCCCCTCTTGGTCTTCCTCCCATATGTATCCCATATAGGGCTTGCCCCATGCACTACACTCCATTGTTAGCCAGCTGGGTTTGTGTTTCATAAATAGCAAAACAGACATTAAAAACTCATAGAGACAGACTTACAAGGCCCTAGTACTACCTTGTGCTATATCAGTGACATATTTTTTTATGCTAATGTGACTCAACGAGGCAAAATCGCTGCACCATATATTTGCAAAGTGGCACAATACATATTTTGTGCCACTTTGTGACCTCTTGTGCCACATTATGCCTGCGCCAGGAATAATGTATGCAAGGAGGGCATTAGAGTGTTAGGAGGCCCGCAAAAATGTTGCAGTGAAATCTACAAGATTTCTTTGCGTCATTTTTGGCATCATTCTTAACACCTGCTCAAAGCAGCCTTTAAAAAGACCCACCCATTGAAGTCAATGGGCCTCCTTCCTTACACTTTGCTGCACTAGCGTCAACATTTTTGACGCTAGTGCAGCGAAGTGCCAAAATAGCATCAAAAATGTTGACACTATTGGCCTACCCTGCGCCATGGTGCACCATATTGTAAATACGGCACACCCATGGTGTAGTTTGGTGGTGTGGGGGGGGCAAGAACTCTGGTGCAGCAGTGCTGATAAGCCAGATTCATGCACCTTTGGGCGATATGGCATAGTTTAAAAGGCCCTAGCAGCACACAGCGCCTACAGAGCGTCTTTTTGTTTACTGTCTGATGGCGCTATGTGCCAGCCCATATTTACAAGACCACACAAAGCCACCTTGCATGGCTTTTCATGGCCTTGCAAAAATGGACTCCTGTCATACATAACACTGTGTGATAGGGGTGTTTCATGGGTGTTGCTTGAGGTGTTTCCACGCAACACCCATGGAACCCAAATGAACCTGATGCATTACCAGATTTACAATTCTGTGAATTGGTCAGATTCCTACACCACCTCAGGGGTGGTGTAAAAATGGCACGATGGGGAGAAATATATTTACTTTTTTTTCTCTTTCTATATGTGCTACATTCTGCAGCACACATAGAAAGAGGTAAACTATTTATGTGATTGTTTTTATGCAGGAATGTGTCCCTTTCTGCAGAAGAACAATCATCCCTGCAACGTAGGCATCCTTGCACAATGGTACCAGGGTGCCTGCGTTGGCGCTAGGCAGCCATGTGTGCACCAGTGCAAGGGAGAGGACAGAAATTTGCTGTATCTTTTTGATATGGCAAATTTCTGCCCTTTCCCAGTAGCGCAGGGTGGAGCAGCAAGACACTTGCTTTGCTGCCCTGCACTACAGGCCTCATAAATGGTGCCCATAATATACATATATTAAAAGAGCATTGAAATGCATAGCTAAACAATGCCTAAACTTCAGAAAATGAGACCCTAAATCCTGATTTGAGATCACTCCACTGGTTTGTGGTTGAGTCAGCAGTTTAATCCAAGTTTACATGCATAATATATGTGGCTTTCTTGGGCCGAGGACCTAATGGCATCTCACCACATACCGTCCAGAGCTTTTCTATCAGCAGCATCTAATATGTTTTACCAAAGAACAAGTGCATGAAGAAAACATAGAGGCAGGTCCTTTGGATGTAATGGGCTCAGACATCAACTCCAAATAGAGAATCTCACAAAGTTCAGTAATCTGCCTTGAACCAGCAGGCAGTGTCTGACTGGGATATAAGACAGAACTGGGCACCAAAATATAATATGCGTTGTACGGTAGTGGCCCAGTAAGCTACAAAAGTGGCCAATGGCTGCAAATTGAACAGTATTGAACTTGGAAAGACAAGATGTATGCATGCTTTCTGCTTGCAGCAGGAAATATATTTTCTTTTAATGTCAGGGAAATCAACGGTAAAAACCAGACCCCCAGATCAGAAAATAGGGCCACAAACAGCCAAATAAACAGCCCACGCACTAACCTGTCATACAAGCCCATCATGGACTGACTAGTTGCCCTGAATGCCAGACCGACCCTCCAAGCAGGTCTCTGGTTTGAATCCTAATGGGTTTCCTCAGCCTTTCTTCTTCTAGTGTCATTTCATGAGTGCTTTAGGGATGGGTAATAATAAATCATGGTATTATAGTGAGACAAAATGGTCCATCTGCAATGTAAAAGACTTATGTATTTGCACTCTTAGGGGCATGTTTATACTCTGTTTGCGCCGAATGTGCGTCAAAAACTTTGACGCACATTCGCTGCAAACCTTGCCCCATATTTAAACTATGACGCCCGACCCCGCGGATGTCAAAAACCCTCTGTGTGCATTATTTTTTGTATGCCGGAAACAGCCTTGCGTTAATGACATGCAAGGTAGGCGTTCCCGTCAAAAAATTAACTTTAAGGCCTGTGCGCCTTATTTATACTCCTGCATCATTTTGACGCACAGGAGGGGGCGGGCCTTAAAAACAGCATACAGCCTGATGTGTGCAGTTTTTTAACGACTGGGTGAGGGCAGGCGTTAAGGGACTTGTGGGCTCACATCCATGGTCTCAGACCATGGAAGCAGTCCAGAGGTGCCCTTCCTGCAACCAGGGACACCCCCTGCCACCCTCGTCCACCCCAGGAGCACACCCATGGATGGGGGGACCCATCCCAGGTAAGTACAGGTAAGTTGAGGTAAGTATTATTTTTTTATTTTTTTAAGTGGCATAGGGGGGCCTAATTTGGGCCCCCCTACATGCCACTGTGCCCAATGGCCATGCCCAGGGGACAGCAGGGAAAGGGGGCATGACTCCTGTCTTTGCGAAGACAGGAGTCTTTTCAATGGGGGTTGTGCGTCAAAAAATGGCGCAGGTCCAGTTTGAGCCATGATTTTTTACTTAAACCAGACTTGCACCATTTTTTGACGCACAACCCCCATTTTCCCCTACGCCGGCTAATGTCATTCCTTAAATAAGGCACCCGCATGGCGCGTAGGAATGGTGTTAGCCAGCCGTAAACTTTTTTGACGCTGGTTCGCGTAAAAAAGTATAACTATGGGCCTTAATATCATCCCATTCAGTGTAATAATTCAAATTATATAATTATCGTTCTTTATTATCCACATTATTGTATTATTTGTGAATGCTATCAGAGTGCTTTCAAAAACACATTGCTATTAGTACCATAAAAATATTACATTACCACAGCAACAAAAGTGATACGCAGGCTCATATCCTTTTCTTCATCTCAAGATGTGTCATAAAAACACAAATATATGCGAACACTGCATTCCAATTAGAACATTTAACTCAAAAGGAGCATAGATCTAATTAAGTAAAAGTTACTGGTGTTTTGATTGGAAACTTCCAAACTAACCAGTTGGCTGGAATCGCTGCCAAAGACCGACAACAAAAATGAAGGTGCGTGTTGTGCTTTTTAATCTGAAAGCCGTTCTGCAGAGAGATTGTTGGAATTCTGCTTTGTAGAACTCACTTGCTGTCTTGGTTCATTACGATTCTAAACTTGTTCATTGACGAAATGTCAGTTGTATCGATGCATTGAGTTTAATTGACTCATTTGCAGTATTAGTAGGAGGGCAGCCCCAGCTGTTTCAGTCTTATCTGAATGCTGTCTTTATATTGCTGTGTTCTGTTTCGGTGGTTCAGTGGGAAGATCACAGACTTATGCACAATACGCCATTGGCTCCATACCGTGGGTGCTTATTTGTTCTTGGAATGTGTCTGCTGTGACTAAACGTCGAATAAGAATTCATACAATCAAGTGATGTGTGACGGGTATTATAATTGAGTGTGTCCAAAAATTGAATTTAGAGAAAACGGGAACGCATACTGTGACACACTGAAAACATGCTAGATGTGTTTTTCTGTCAACTTTGTCTTACTTTCTTTCTTAAAAATACCACGTTTGAAAGAGCTATTTAAGGAGAACTGTAGTTGTTGTACTTAGCATCTGAGATACATCATTATCTTGAGTAGATATATATTTTAACTATATCTAAAATATGGAACTAGTCTTGAAGGAGTTGAAAAATCTACTTCTAATTGTTATTATAATGTAAATTATTAACATTTTGCATGTCATCAAGGAGCCCATAACCACACGGACGGACAGGGCTGCAAGTTGATTACCTTTATGAACAGTAGGGGTTTATCATTTCTTATAATAAACGGGCTTATCCTAGTCCCACCCACACAGAGGCCAGTTGTCCAAGATAAGGAACACCGTGAGACCATTGCTCTCTTGTAATAATTTATTACCAGTGAAAAGTGACACGCGTTCTTTTATTTCTGGAGAGTTTTGACATCAGGTAATAAAAACGTGAGGTACAGGGACATATTCAGCTGTAAGTGCCTTTCTCCTATCATTAAACTGTATGCCAGAATCACAGCTTTCTTTACGAATTACTAAAACCATTATTGAAACCCAAGCCCCCATCTTTCAAAATCAACAAGAAGACATTACCACTTATGTTCAAAACGATATTATTCCTGAAGAATGCATGTCGAGTCACTATCTTGAAACTAGAGGCGCCTGCGGGCTAAGTAAGAGCTTTGAATCTTACAGCAATGCAATGTTTGATGTCAGCACATCAAAGAGGATTGTACTCGTTAAATAAATGGTCGAAAACCATGGTCACCCACTTTTGGCCCCACATAAAACATTTTCTGTTATGAATTTGAATTAAGCAAGATGGAAGTAAGAGTCTCCCTCATTCAAGCCCCCTAGATTATCACGTTCTTTACAACACCTAATGCAACTGTTTGCCCTTCTTCTGTTCTAAAGTATTATTTTGTAGTTGTATTTGTACTGTGCCTCATGCCACCGATGGGACACTGAAGCACTTTAACGGGCATGTAGCTCACTACACTCCATGTTGTGCTTGGTTGGAGGGCAAGGATCTAAACTGTGATCTATCTTGAAAGTGATGTTGTGTCATGAGTGACCTGAGGGGATCTTCTACTGTGTCTGGTGTAGCTGTGCTTAAGCATGAGGTGGACGGAAGAGAAGTTGCTGTATATTACCAGATGATATATCATTCTGAGCCATGTAGAGATAATTTTCAATTGAGGTCTCTTTAGACGACTAATGAAATCTACGGTTGTAATGAATGTTTCTGAACGGGAGACCAGTATCAACCATGTATTGCATAGCAGACTGCAAATGGATGAATCCCTTGAATTCATTTTTATTGGGGTCAAAATCAGCTCAAATTAGGAGAAGCAGTGGTCGGTCTGTAGTCTGCTTCAAACAGAGGAGCTTTGTCATAGAACATAATTCTATACAAAATCGAATTAGACTATTATAAAATAATGGCTGAAAAATATAAATTATTTGAATTATAGAACAACTGTGTAGGTACAAAAATGATTTGCAAGTGCACAACTGGAAATTGTCTTACTGCCTAATGTGTAGCATCACTAAGGATTTGCATGTCCCGTGCATAGATTTAGTCCTCATTATATTTATGTTTCTTATTTCGTGGTTGTGCCACAATGCACTTTTCAATGAATGCACCAGGCTCATAGTGGGACAGTGCGATCTATTACAGTACACAAACATGTGCTTGCTCTGGTGACATTGCATTAGTGAAGGGTGGATAGCCTATTTAAACTGCCAGTCTGTTTTTCACTCTTCAGGTGACAATGTGGTCTGCTGTTGAAAGGGGGCAGAGAGCCTTCTGTGTGCAGGAGTAGCGAGTGCCTGCATCTGCTTGCATGGGGATGTGTCAGGGGTCAATATGATGCCATTCCCATCTATTCAAGGGTTACCTTTAGAGGACCTCACATTTTGCCAGGTTGAAATTTCAGTTTAAACTGCATACAAGCTACAATAGCAGGCTTGAGACATGTTTTAAAAGGCTACTTGAGTGGGTGACACGACAGGTGCTGCAGGCCTATGAGTAGCATTTCATTCACAGACCCTGGGTGCAAGTAGTACCACTTTAGTAAGTATTCCAAAATAAATTAAATATGCCAATAAGGTCTAGGCTACTGTTACTATTGTTGAAAATTGCCCTTTCTGCAGGGTTACCCCGAAACATTCTGCCTTTTTTCCTCCACTTTTTGCTGAATTTGTTACTTAGCTAGTATCATTAATTTACTTATAAGCCCCTAGTAAATTGAGCTATATGTGGCCAGGGCCTGTAAACTAAATGCTACTAGTGGGCCTGCAGCACTGCTTGTGTGATCCACTTAAGTAGCACATTATATCATGTCCCAAGATTGCCATTGCATCCTGAATGCAATGCCCAACTGCCATATTGACCTGGTATTTAAAACCCCTTACCAAATCTTTTATTACATATAGGTCACCCCTAAAGTAGGCCCTAGGTAGCCCAGAGGGCAGGGTGCTGTGTAAGTAAAAGGCAGGATATATCATTTTAGTTGTATATGTCCTAGTAGCGAAAACCTCTCAAATTGTTTTTTCACTGCTATGAGGCTGACCCCTCCCATATGATAACCTATGGGATTCCTCATTACATTTAATAAGCTGTGATTCCTGATTGGGAGGCGTTGACCTGTCATATTTAGTAACTATGAAATTCTAATGATAAATTGTCCTTAATGGTGAAGTGGGGTTTATTGTTACAATTCTGAAAATACCACTTTTAGAATTTGTAATGTGCCTGCTCTTAGACGTTTGTGCCTGTAGCCTGCTCCAAAACATGTCTGGGTGGTATTGCAGGTGGGCTTGTGCATTCCCTTTAGACAACCACACACATTGAGAGCTCATTGTAATTTGATGGCCCTGATGGGCCACTAACTGGCTTGTTTGGGGTGAAGCAAAGCACAGCCTTGCAATGCACATGAATAGGTTGTGCTCAATCCTTTCACAATAGGCCTAAAAACCTGTATTGTCATTCCAGACAGCATGGAGCCAGGACAGGGGTGTAAGGGGATTCCCTGAACTTTAAGGACATTGTCTAGATGTTTCTCTCACCTTCCCGAACAAGGGCACCAAAATATAAATACTGGACCTCAGACACCACCACTTCAGTACACGTCTGGACCTGTGGATACTCTGCCAGGAAGAAGGACTGCTGTACTGCTGCAAGGACTGCCACTCTGCTGAGCTGCTACTCTGCTGGACTCCTGGTGGATGAGCTGTCCTGATGCTTGCTGCTCTCTTGCCTGGGGAAAGAGAACTGGACCTGCAACCTTCCACTTTGAACCCAGGGCCCCCGAGTGACCCAAAGGGCTAGTCTGTTGGCCTTCTGATCTGAACCTATGGAACATACCAGGCTCCCCATAGCTCATGGACTCATCCTAAACAAGATCCCTACCCCTAAGAGGTGCCTTCCCCATCCTGGAATCCTGGAAGTGGTTTGTGGCTCCTGAAATCAAGCTTTTTTGGCTCCTCATCACTGAGAATGGGCATGCTTGCACTGGAAATGAGATGCTCGCCCAAAGAATCAGAGCGAGCCACTGAAAGTTCATCTCCTCACGCATCAAGTATCACCACAACCAACTGCAAATATCCAACCTCCCATCCATGATACCCAGCTGACTCCTTGCCCCCCCTAAAAACTGCCAGCAATGTTTTCCTTGCTCCCGGAGAAATCTTTCCCACGAACTGGACTCTTGGCTCAATTCTCAAGAAGGTCAAACCTCAGTGGTACTTGTCTGACAGCATATCCAGCCTCAATCCATCATGGTCAGCCTGAACATGCAGTTTTCACCTGGTCTAGCGTGACCAGAAAACCCTTAGTTGGCGCTTTTCGGCTTTAGGCACTTCAACTAAGTTTAACCTTTAAAAACGAATATCTCAAATTCTACTTATTGGATTTTTGCTGTTTGACCTTTCTTTGCTGATTACATTAAGATCGATTTTTCTATCTTGGCGTGGATTGTGTTTGTATGGTGTTTTCACAGTTTTCTCTGTTTTAAGAAATGCACAAATACTTCACACATTGCCTCCTACATTAAGCCTACCTGCTCTGTGACAGGCTACCAGAGTGTTAGCACAGGATAATTTACGGTGTGTCCCTGACTCACCCTGACTAGGATAGTGGTCTGTATTTGGACAGGGTTCATATCTCTGCCAATCAGAAACTTGGGGCCATATTTATACTTTTTGACACACAACTGCGCCAACGCAGTTGTGCGTCAAAGATTTTAACGCCATTCCAAAGCGCCATGCGGGCGCCTTATTTATTGAATGACGTTAGCCGGCGCAGCTGACTGGTGTGCGTCAAAAAAAATGACTCACACCAGGCAGCGCCGGCGTAGGGGAAAATGGAGCTTGGGCGTCAAAAAATGGGGCAAGTCAGGTCTGAGGCAAAATTTTGGCCTCAACCCGATTTGCGCCATTTTTTTGGACTCCCAACCCCCATTGAAATGACTCCCGTCTTAGCACAGACAGGAGTCATGCCCCCTTGCCCAATGTCCCCTGGGCATGGTCATTGGGCATAGTGGCATGTAGGGGGGCACAAATCAGGCCCCCCTATGCCACAAAAAAAAAATTAAAAAAAAATACTTACCTTAACTTACCTTAAGTTCCCTGGGATGGGTCCCTCCATCCTTGGGCGTCCTCCTGGGGTGGGCAAGGGTGGCAGGGGGTGTCCCTGGGGGCATGGGAGGGCACCTCTGGGCTCCTTCCGAGCCCACAGGTCCCTTAACGCCTGCCCTGACCAGGCGTTAAAACATTACGCAAAAGTGGCTGGACGTCATTTTTTAAGGCCCGCCCACTCCCGTGCGTCATTTTTGCACGGGAGTTTAAATAAGGCGCACATGCCTTGGAGTCATTTTTTAGAAGGGAATGCCTACCTTGCATATCATTAACGCAAGGTAGGTGTCCACGCTAAAAAATGACGCAAACTCCAAGATCTTTGGCGCTAAACGGGTCTAACGCCAAAGTATAAATATGGAGTTAGCTTTGCGTCGGATTTGCGTAAAAAAAACCGACACAAATCCGGCGCAAACAGAGTATAAATATGCCCCTTGATTTCTAACAACTATATATTCTGGAAAGAGCATAAGCACTTTAGCACTGGTATGTATTGGTAACATGCACAGAGTCTTAATGCCAACAAAACCAAAATTTAAAAACAGGATGGCTCAGGCAAAAACATTTGTGGTGGACCTGCAGATATGGCCAGTTACAACAGATCTAATCCATCCACTGGTGTGATATGCTGGAACTTTTTTTTTAATTAAGAAACAAATGAGTCTTCACCATAAGTATTCCAGAACTCAGTGTTTTATGCATATGAATCCTTGACATGACATTTGAATATTTCTTTATTTTTTCAGTAGCTCTGTATTACATTTCAATACTTACATTGTGTAACTTGTGTATAACTGAATGAGCAGGATTTGAAGAAGTGATATAACCTGTAAACACAAACAAAAACCTTGCAGCTATCTCATGTTTTATTTATTGTTATCAGTCCATCTTCTTAATATTGTTGAAACCTCCATGCTCATTGTGAGTTATCCATGGCATAGTTGAGATTCACATCTCCTGGGAAACTTATTTGTATCTCTTAGTCAGCTGTCTATGATTCTGGGTGTTAATGTATGTATGGTGAGATTACTTTGCCTCCGGCAACATGCTACGGTTTGGTGTTCTTCCAATTGAAAAGTTCTTATAGCATGTGTCATAGTCAATTTGAGACCAAGTCAGTGTATAGATGAACTTAGTGGTGATGTCTGCCCCTATTTGTTTCAAGTGTTAATAATATAGACTTAATTTCCTTTTGTGGCTTCTCAACCCCTGTTTGTTTCTCTTGGAGGGGTTATTGAGCATTAGCCAATCTTTTAAGATCTTTGAGTCATACCTTAATAGACAGGGATTCTGACTCCTTCCAAGTCATGTTAATTTTCTTTCTTACCAATATATAGGTTCAGTCTATGAGTTTACTCATGATTTTCCATTTCTGACTTTTTTGAATTAGTCTTAGCAGCCCAGTGGGCTGGGTCTTCACTAGTTGTCTCTCTGTAATTTCCCAGGTTCTGTTTACCACCTTCTCCAAAAAGGGGGATATCAAATTACAGTCCCAATCAATGCGATAGAAGTTGGCCCCAGCTACTCTTATTCTTGGGCAATTAGTCGATACTCCATCAAACATATGCTGAATCCATTTAGATTAGAAGTATGTTTGATGCAGCTAGTTCAATTGAGTGAATTTAATGCAGTGTTCTTAGAGATTCTTTTTGTGAACTCCATGCACTTTGTCCAGTCATCATCTGAATTTTCGCCCCCTATTTATCTTCCCATTTTCCTTTTAATATTACTTTTCAGTAACTCCATAGGGATATATTGTATATCATAATAATGACCTACTTGTCATATTTGTGATCAGGATTAAGTGTAATATTTAGGCCAAGGGACTTCTGCGGTTTTTTGTCCCAAGTTAAAGCTGGAGGTCATGTTAATGACAAGTGCCAAGAACTCCCTTTTGGTGACGTGCCATTTTTCCATCATGATGTCCTATGCATGAGTCCATACATATATAGGTCTCCAATCCTCAGGACCCCATCCTCTTTTGTATTTTACAGCACATAACAGAAAAATATCAGTTACTGTCAATTGGAGAATCGTAGATTTGAATGAAAGAAACACTTGTGTTTACTAAACTGAATCTACCACGAGCACCAAATTTAGTACAAGATGGTGAACTGGAAGGGTTTAACTTGATCTCTATAGCCATGGGTAATACATTTTGGCAAGTCCGTAGCTCCTCCAGAATTTCAAAATATTGCAAATCACAATTTACATGAATGTCTCCTGGGATTTTTCAAGATAACGTTATGATTTATTAAATAATTTCCATTAAACAACTGTTAGACTTTTCATCCTTGGCGTGGTCTCCCTTAACTTTTTGCCTCTGTTCTCCAGGTTGTTGATGTGTGCTGGACTCTGATTTTACTGTTTTTGTTACTCTGGGCACTTTACCACTGCTAACCAGTGTTAAAGTGCAAGTGCTCCTGTTTAAAATGTGTACGTAATTGGTTCTCCATGATTGGCATATTTGTTTTACTGTTAAGTCCCTAGTAAAGTGCACTAGAGGTGCCCAGGGCCTGTAAATCAAATGTTACTAGTGGGCCTGCAGCACTGGTTGTGCCACCCACACAAGTAACCCTGTAATCATTTCTCAGACCTGTCACTGCAGTGTCTGTGTGTGTATTTTTACACTGTAAATTCGACTTGGCAAGTGTACCCACTTGCCAGGCCTAAACCTTCCCTTTTCTTACATGTAAGGCACCCCTAAGGTAGACCCTAGGTAGCCCCAAGCGCAGGGTGCAGTGTATGGATAAGGTAGGACATATAGTAATGTGGTTTATACGTCCTGACAGTGAAATACTGCCAACTTCGTTTTTCACTGTTGCAAGGTCTGTCTCTCTCATAGGATAACATGAGGGCTACCTTTAAATATGATTAAAGTGTAGATTTCCCTAGAGAGTGGATGGACATGTGGAGTTTGGGGTCCCTGAACTCACAATTTAAAAATACATCTTTTAGTAAAGTTTATTTTAAGATTGTGCGTTTGAAAATGCCACTTTTAGAAAGTGAGCATTTACTTGCTTAAACCATTCTGTGACTCTGCCGTGTTTGTGGATTCCCTGTCTGGGTCAGTTGACAGTTGGGTTGTTTTTCACCTCACACTAGACAGTGACACAAAGGAGGGAGCTGGGGTGTAACCTGCCTTTCCTGATTAGCCATCTCTGCTAGGAGGGAGGGGTGGAGTGGTCACTCTCATCTGAAAGGACTGTGCCTGCCTCTGACAATGCAGACTCCAAACCCCTGGTGTGTGTCTGAGGCCTTGCCTGGGCAAGGCAGGATTTCACAAGTAGTTGTGAGTCCCCTTTGAAGAAAGGTGACTTCAAAGACTAAAATGGGTATGAGAAGGGCACCCAAATCTACAGACTTTAGAAACACTTCTGGAACCAAGAGGAACCTCTGCTTGGAGAAGAGCAGATAGCTGAGGAAGAAGTGCTGCCCTGCCTGTGACTGTGCTTTGTGGAGCTTTCCTGCAGTGCTGCTTCTGCCAGAGTGAGAGGGCAAAGACTGGACTTTGTGTGCCTTCCATCTTGTGAAGAAATCTCCAAGGGCTTGATTAAAACTTGCCTCCTGTTGTTTGAAGTCTCAGGGACAGCAAAGACTTCTCTCTGCCAGCACCTGGAGTCTCTGGAGAGACTCCTGCTCTGACAAGTGGTGCCCGATCCAGTCCCTGGGCCCTTGAAAGAAAAGCTGGTGGAAATCCAAGAAAATCGACTTCGGACGACTCCGGACCGACGCCGCTGCTGAATCCGGTAACGCCGCCTGCACCCGACGCCGTGACCTTCGCTGGAACGTGACCCTCTTCGCAGGACTGACGTCGCTGCAGCCCTGCTGAAGTCTGCGGCTCCGTGGAAGTCGCCGCACCATGTCGTGACTGACGCCACTCGAAGTGCGTGGATTCAATGTTTTGCACAGACGCCGCGATCCCCGACTTAGAGCATTGGCTTGTTTTCACTCTTCACCAAAGGTACTGTACTTGGGGGTCTACACGACTCCGTGTCCAGCGCCGCTGGTGTCGGCTTGTTGGGAACGACTCCGTCACAACGCCGTGTTAACATCTCATCTAAGCATTTTTGTTTCTAAGTGCTATTTTTGAGTTTAATCTTTAAAAATTCATAACTTGACTTGTGTATGTCGGAGTTTTGTCGTTATGGTCTTGTTTTGTTTAGATAAATATTTCCTATTTTTCTAAACCAGTGTTGTGTCATTTTGTAGTGTTTTCATTAAGTTACTGTGTGAGTTGGTACAAATACTTTACACCTAGTGCTCTGAAGTTAAGCCTACTGCTCTGCCAAGCTACCAAGGGGGTAAGCAGGGGTTAGCTGAGGGTGATTCTCTTTTACCCTGACTAGAGTGAGGGTCCTTGCTTGAACAGGGGGTAACCTGACTGTCAACCAAAGACCCCATTTCTAACATTGGTGATCAGCGGTTGGGATTTGGACATGTATTTGTACTTGACATACAGTAATTAAGTGTACACTACTGTTTGAGTTCAGACCACTACGTGACCACATACTACTAGTCTTGTGATTTTTGTTTTTTTTCTATTTGGACTGTTTTCGCTCTGCATTCAGTTTCTTTTTTCGCTGATCCTGTGATTGACTTTTCTGGAACTTCATTTGGGAACTTGTTTTCTGCATTTGGAACTTTGCACTCTTTTTAACCTTTCATCATGTCTCTACTTGGAGATGCATCAGTTGAAGCTGTTTTTGACCTGAAGCAATTGGATACTTATAACAAGGCTCAGCTAAAGCAGTTTTGTAAAACTTTTGGTTGTCCCATTAAGAGCTCTTCCAAGAAGGATGAGCTGAAAAAGGCGCTGATGGCCTGGGGGACAACCAGAAGCACTGGAGGGCACACTCAGGATGAGGAGGAGGATGAGGATGAGGAGGGAGAGCAATCAGTACATAATGGTATAGTGGGGGGACCTGTTATTCCCAGGGAAAGAGTCTCTAGGGCAAGTAGTAGTGTATCCTCCAAAGGTCTGACACCTGAAGAGTTACAGGACATACAGGCAAAGAGGGAGTACCAATTGGAGCTGAAAAAGCTCATTCTAGAGATGGAACAGAGAAGGCTGACCATTGAGGAAAGGAAGTTAGCAATGGCTCATGAGCTCAGTTTAAAAGAGATAGATCAGAGGAGTCAGGCCAGTAGGGATGGTGGCAGCAATCCTACAGTGCAGCCTGAGAGAAGGGTACACATCCCAAAAGACCTTGTGAGGGATTATAAGAGGGAGGATGATATCTACTTGTGGTTCAAGGGTTATGAGTCAGCTCTCCATGTGAACCTGGTCCCTGAAGCTCATTGGGGGGGGGCAGCCCTTGGAAGCATTTTGAGGCAGAGGGGAGGGACACACTGACAGCCTTAGGGGATGCTCAGAGTCTCACCTACCTGTCATGAAGGAGGCCTTACTCACCAGGTATGGTCTCACCTCTGAGCAGTACAAGGAGAAGTTTAGATCCTACAAAAGAAAGGAATCCCAAACATGGTTGGAATGTGTTGATTCTTTTTGCAGGTCACTGGATGGTTGGGTGAAGGGCAGTAAGGTAAACACGTATGAGAGGCTTTACAATTTAATTGCTTGGGAGCACTTGTACAGTTTATGTTTTCCAGAGCTGCGCCAGCACCTCATTGACAGCAAGCTGACTGACCCCAGGAAGCTTGCGCAGGAAGTAGACCGCTGGGAGAGCACCAGGGTCCAAAAGAGGTATGGGGAGACCACGCCAAGGGTGGGCAGGGTCCCTCTCAGAAGAAAGAGGGGGGTAAGGGCAAACAGGGGGAGTTCTCTAAAGGGCCCCAAACTGATTCCCAGGGTAAGGATTCCCAACTCCCCAGTGAAAAGAAGCCATGGTTGTCCAAAGGGAAGCCAGTGGCAGGTGGTCCCCCACGTAAGTGAATGCATGTGACCAGGTGGGTCATGTGAGGGGGGACCCCAAATGCCCCAAAAGTACACCGGCACCCACTGGTGCACCGTCCCAGGGTTTAGCCAGTGTAGCGCTTGGGGAGGAGTTGGTTTCAGGTGGGTGGGAACCAGCAGAAATTACCCTTGTCTCACTAGTGGACAGTGAGATGGTCCAGAGAAACCTAGTGCCTGATAACACTAAGAAGTACAGGCAATGGGTGACCATCAATGGACAGAGGGTGGAGGCTCTGAGAGACACAGGAGCCAGTGTGATTACAGTGAGGAGTCACCTGGTGTCTGAAGAGCAGATTGATCCCCGGGTACTTCACCAAGTAGTTGCGGTAGACAACTCTGAGCGCCTCTGCAGAGTGGCGCAGGTTCCCTTTGATTGGGGGGGGTCTCCGGTTCCTGGAAAGTAGCTGTGAGTCCAACCATGCCTGTTGATTTTTTGCTAGGCAACGACCTGGAGGATTCCCCTTGGAAGGAGGTGGAACACAGGTCTCACTTGGAGATGTTGGGTCTGCCTGGGTGGGTATGCGTATCTATGGCAGCCAATCAGGGTAGTCAAGAGCCCCTGGAGCCTGAAACAGTGGCCCAGGGGACCGCCAAGAAGAAGAAGGGCAGGGGGCGTGGGAAACCGGCCCCAGAAGTTCCCACGGTCCGGGAGGAGGCAGAGCCTGAGGGTGATGCCCCGGAGCCTACAGGGGAACAGGTGGCTGAACTGGGGGAGGTCCCTGAGCTGTCGCAGTGGCAGCAGGAAGGGGGGCCCACCAGGGAAGCATTCTGTGCCGCACAGAAGTCATGCCCTACTTTGGAGGGTTTGCGGCAGCAGGCGGCAGACCAGGCGGCTGGCAAGGAGCCAGGATCACACCTGATTTATTGGGAGGATGACCTCCTGTATAGCGAGCCTAAGTTTCCTGAGCCTGGGTCAGCCCATGTGCTGGTGGTACCCCAGTGCTTCAGGGCCTTCCTACTGGGATCAGCTCATGATGTGCCGTTTTGGACATTTGGGGCAGGACAAGACCTTTGAGAGACTTGTCACCCACTTTTACTGGCCCCTAATGCGCAGGCGCTCAGATGCACATTGCAGGTCTTGTCAGACTTGTCAGGCAAGTGGCAAGAGTGGGAGGAAATGTAAAGCTCCCCTCCAGCCTTTGCCTGTTGTCAGTACTCCCTTTGAACGGGTAGGAATTGACATTGTGGGGCCTCTGGATCCCAAGACAGCCCTGGGCAACAGGTTCATCCTGGTCTTGGTGGACCATGCCACACAGTACCCAGAAGCCATTCTTCTAAGGACGGTCGCTGCCCCCGTGGTGGGACGTGCCTTGATGGGAGTTTTTACCCGCATGGGGTTCCCCAAGGAAGTGGTATCTGATAGAGGTACAAACTTCATATCTACTTATATGAAGTCTCTGTGGAAGGTGTGTGGGGTGACCTACAAGTTCACCACCCCTGACCACCCCCAAAGTAATGGTCTGGTTGAGAGATTCAACCGCACCTTGAAAGGCGTGATTCAGGGCCTGTCAGAGCCCTTGAGGCATAAGTGGGGCGTCCTCTTGCCATGCCTTCTGTTCGCTTACAGGGAGGTGCCTCAAAAGGGACTTGGCTTTAGCCCCTTTGAGCTCATCTATGGCCACCCTGTGAGGGGACCGCTCAGTCTGGTGAAGGAGGCTTTGGAGAAAGCTCCTAGTAAACCACCCCAGGATGTATTTACTACATGCTGGCACTAAGAAACCAGACTGCCCACTTCAGGAGTCTCGCTCAGGAGAACCTGGAAGCAAGCCAGGAGGATATGAAACAGTGGTACTACCAGAATGCCACTCTGGTTGAGTTTCAGCCTGGACAAAAAGTGTGGGTCATGGCACCAGTGGAGCCTAGGGCTCTCCAAGATAAGTGGACTGGGCCTTTTGAGGTAGTGGAAAGAAACAGCGAGGTCACCTATCTGGTAGACTTGCAATCCCCCAGGAACCCTTTGAGGGTCCTACATGTCAACTTCCTCAAACCACACTTTGAGCAAAACGAGCTATCCATGCTCCAAGCGACAGATGACGGGGTGGAGGAAGAGAGTGAGCCTCTTCCTGACCTCCTGTCTGCAGGAGAGAAAGATGGGTCTGTGGAGGGAGTGATCCTCTCCCCCTCCCTGACTGAGGAACAGCAGAGGGACTGTTGCCATGTGTTGGGACAGTTCGCCTCGCTGTTTTCCCTGATCCAAGGAGTCACACACCTGCGCACACATGATGTGGACACTGGGGACAGTACACCTGTTAAACATAAGGTTTACAGGGTGACTGACAGGGTCAGGGCTTGCATTAAGTAGGAAGTCTCCAAAATGTTAACCCTAGGGGTCATTGAGCACTCCAGCAGTCCTTGGGCCAGCCCAGTGGTATTGGTCCCAAAGGCTGCTGCTCCTGGTGCCACTCCAGAATTTAGGTTCTGTGTGGACTACCGGGGTCTCAATGCGGTCAGCAAGACTGACGCACACCCCATCCCCCGAGCTGATGAGCTCATTGATCGGTTAGGAGCTGCCAAGTACCTCAGTACGTTTGATTTAACATCTGGGTACTGGCATATTGCCTTAACTGAGGGGGCAAAGGAGAGGTCAGCATTCTCTACCCCAGATGGGCACTTCCACTTCAATGTGATGCCCTTTGGGATGAAGAATGCCCCTGCCACCTTTCAGAGGTTGGTCAACCAGGTGTTGGCAGGACTGGATGAGTTCAGTGCCGCTTACCTGGATGACATTGCTGTGTTTAGTTCCACATGGGAGGAACACCTGCAACACCTCTGGAGAGTGTTAGAGGCCCTGCAGAAGGCAGGCCTCACTATTAAGGTGAGCAAGTGCCAAATAGGGCAGGGTTCTGTGGTGTACTTAGGACACCAGGTGGGGAGTGGCCAGGTGGCTCCCCTACAGCCTAAGATTGACACGATTCTGGCTTGGGAGCCTCCCAAGACCCAGACTGAAGTGAGAGCCTTTTTAGGTCTCACAGGATATTACCGGAGGTTTGTTAAGGGATATGGTACCATTGTTACCCCCTTAACTGAGTTGACTTCTAAGAAGCAACCCAAGAAAGTGATCTGGACAGAGGCTTGCCAGAACGCTTTTGATGCCCTGAAGGCTGCCATGTGCACAGCACCTGTGCTACAGGCACCTGACTACTCCAAGGAGTTTGTTGTGCAAACAGACGCCTCAGAGCATGGTATTGGAGCAGTACTCTCACAGCTTAATGAAGAGGGCCTAGATCAACCCGTAGCCTTCATTAGCAGGAGGTTACTACCCAGGGAACGTACGTGGAGTGCCATAGAATGTGAAGCATTTGCTGTGGTCTGGGCACTGAAGAAGCTAAGACCCTACTTGTTTGGGACTCACTTCCGAGTTCAGACCGACCACAGGCCCCTCCGATGGTTAATGCAGATGAGGGGTGAGAATCCAAAACTGTTGAGGTGGTCCATTTCCCTACAGGGGATGGACTTTACGGTGGAACACCGTCCTGGTACAGAGCACACCAATGCTGATGGTCTGTCCAGGTTCTTCCACCTTAGTGATGAGAACTCCCATGAGGTTGGGTAGTTGCTCCCCACTTTTAGCTGGGGGGGACACGTGTTAGACTTTTCATCCTTGGCGTGGTCTCCCATAACTTTTTGCCACTGTTCCCCAGGTTGTTGATGTGTGCTGGACTCTGATTTTACTGTTTTTGTTACTCTGGGCACTTTACCACTGCTAACCAGTGCTAAAGTGCAAGTGCTCCTGTTTAAAATGTGTACGTAATTGGTTCTCCATGACTGGCATATTTGTTTTACTGCTAAGTCCCTAGTATAGTGCACTAGAGGTGCCCAGGGCCTGTAAATCAAATGTTACTAGTGGGCCTGCAGCACTGGTTGTGCCACCCACACAAGTAACCCTGTAATCATGTCTCAGACCTGTCACTGCAGTGTCTGTGTGTGTATTTTTACACTGTAAATTTGACTTGGCAAGTGTACCCACTTGCCAGGCCTAAACCTTCCCTTTTCTTACATGTAAGGCACCCCTAAGGTAGACCCTAGGTAGCCCCAAGGGCAGGGTGCAGTGTATGGATAAGGTAGGACATATAGTAATGTGGTTTATATGTCCTGACAGTGAAATACTGCCAACTTCGTTTTTCACTGTTGCAAAGTCTGTCTCTCTCATAGGATAACATGGGGGCTACCTTTAAATATGATTAAAGTGTAGATTCCCCTAGAGAGTGGATGGACATGTGGAGTTTGGGGTCCCTGAACTCACAATTTAAAAATACATCTTTTAGTAAAGTTTATTTTAAGATTGTGCGTTTGAAAATGCCACTTTTAGAAAGTGAGTATTTTCTTGCTTAAACCATTCAGTGACTCTGCCGTGTTTGTGGATTCCCTGTCTGGGTCAGTTGACAGTTGGGTTGTTTTTCACCTCACACTAGACAGTGACACAAAGGGAGCTGGGGTGTAACCTGCCTTTCCTGATTAGCCATCTCTGCTAGGAGGGAGGGGTGGAGTGGTCACTCTCATCTGAAAGGACTGTGCCTGCCTCTGACAATGCAGACTCCAACCCCCTGGTGTGTGTCTGAGGCCTTGCCTGGGCAAGGCAGGATTTCACAAGTAGGTGTGAGTCCCCTTTGAAGAAAGGTGACTTCAAAGACTAAATTGGGTATACGAAGGGCACCCAAATCTACAGACTTTAGAAACACTTCTGGAACCAAGAGGAACCTCTGCCTGAAGAAGAGCTGATAGCTGAGGAAGAAGTGCTGCCCTGCCTGTGACTGTGCTTTGTGGAGCTTTCCTGCAGTGCTGCTTCTGCCAGAGTAAGAGGGCAAAGACTGGACTTTGTGTGCCTTCCATCTTGTGAAGAAATCTCCAAGGGCTTGATTTAGAACTTGCCTCCTGTTGTTTGAAGTCTCAGGGACAGCAAAGACTTCTCTCTGCCAGCACCTGGAGTCTCTGGAGAGACTCCTGCTCTGACAAGTGGTGCCCGATCCAGTCCTTGGGCCCTTGAAAGAAAAGCTGGTGGAAATCCAAGAAAATCGACTTCGGACGACTCCGGACCGACGCCGCTGCTGAATCCGGTAACGCCGCCTGCACCCGACGCTGTGACCTTCGCTGGAACGTGATGCTCTTCACAGGCCCGACGCCGCTGCAGCCCCGCTGAAGTCCGCGGCTCTGTGGAAGTCGCTGCACCACATCGTGCACGACGCCGCTCGAAGTGCGTGGATTCAACGTTTCGCACAGATGCTGCGATCCCCTACTTCGCGCATCAGCTTGTTTTCACTCTTCACCAATGGTACTGTACTTGGGGTCTACACAACTCCGTGTCCGGCGCCACTGGTGTCGGCTTGTTGGGAACGACTCCGTCACGACGCCGTGTTAACATCTCATCTAAGCATTTTTTTTTGTAAGCGCTATTTTTGAGTTTAATCTTTAAAAATTCATAACTTGACTTGTGTATGTCGGATTTTTGTCGTTTTGGTCTTGTTTTGTTTAGATAAATATTTCCTATTTTTCTAAACCGGTGTTGTGTCATTTTGTAGTGTTTTCATTAAGTTACTGTGTGTGTTGGTACAAATACTTTACACCTAGCGCTCTGAAGTTAAGCCTACTGCTCTGCCAAGCTACCAAGGGGGCAAGCAGGTGTTAGCTGAGGGTGATTCTCTTTTACCCTGACTAGAGTGAGGGTCCTTGCTTGAACAGGGGGTAACCTGACTGTCAACCAAAGACCCCATTTCTAACAACAACATTGTAAAGAAGAGAGGTATAAAGTCCAACATAGGTACAACTCATATTTTAAGCGAATGTAGGGAACTGATGAGGTTGTTGGAGTTGTAATTGCTCTGTTAATCTGTCCAAAGGACAAGTAACACAGAATTAGATTCAAGAAATACATGGAAAAACGTTTACAAGACAATTGCTTTTGTAAATTCTCGGAAAGTAAGGTATTCCTCCAGATAAATTGTAATCTGCCCATTAATAAAAAAAAGTACTTATGTGGTGGTTCAAGAGCTAATACTTTAGAGTACTGGGCTCTGATGCATGTGGCAATGCATGCTCGAAACTAAAACAGTCAACACTCATCACACAGGACAGATCCAATTCAGTTAGGTAGAGATGGACAGCCCATTAAGAGGCCACAACACTGGTAGTTGTTTGAAATATAAATATTGGTATCTTAAAATAACTTATTATTTAAACTTTCTAGGTGTCTCACTGTTTAATGATGAACACTTATATCTGATGTGATCTACAAGTCACAGGTTTAATCCAGACATTTCAAGCACATTCGTCTGTCAAACCGGTAATTTGAGTAACATTGAATTTGGTGATATTGATACCGTCTTTATAAAGTGTTTGAAGCAGCAGACGTTTATCAAAAAGGGCTGTTCAAAAGAAGTATGACTATTACGTAGCATAACCAAACTGAAAATACATTTTTTGAAGTACCTGTTTTTGTCAAAATCACGGGTGTATGATACATTGATTATGCGCTTCTTCATAATTTATCAAATGTTCAAAATATTTAGTAATTCTATACGTTCAAATGCATGTTTAATGCTTATGCTTGCCTGCACAAAACAAAATGTGCAAATTGTAAGGTAGTATGCCCGAGGGTAAATATAATTTCCTCCTGACATTTCGTAGACCTGTCTTTAGGTTGCTTTTCTAACATTTTACCCTTCCGTCTGAACAACCAGCTTCATAAAAAAGAATCAATTCACTTGCATATGTTCAGTAATCATGTTATAAGGAGGCTATCTGTCTTTGAGAGATCCATCCATAACGGGTCCTTGGGTGATGAGAAAATTTAACATGTTTCCCAAAGTCTGCAAAATAATTTTATTACAACCGTCAAATATTGGCTAAGTCTTGTGAGGGAAGAGCAATCGAATCTTTAACAGCTATAGAAAACAGTGTTACAGTTAAACAACATTTCCACTACAAGAGGATATCTGAACGCCTATACATATGTATCCTATTTTTAGGAATGCACTAAACTCAGGGAGAACGTGTTCACACTAAATAACGTGTAAATACAGGCTCATGATCCAGGAATTTTTGACTTTCCATGCCATATTCCCCACTTCCCTGACACTCTCTCCAATACATAGTGACCAGACTACTTCAGTTCACCTCTTATTTAGCCAAAATGCCATCTTTCACGATCTCACTCTTTCGATATCTTCTATCCTCCTCCTTACCAGTGTTCTGAATCTCCCTGAATGTTCATTTCCTTTAAAATAAGGTTTCACAGTAAATTCAATCCTCCTGAGTACTCATTTTAAAATTAGCGTCATAAATCTCCAGATCTTCACACAGAGCCATGCATGAATTCCAAATACCGCCATCTTGCACTGTCGGTCTCTTGGACAACAATTTATAATTTGCGACTTCACCTTCTTTATTGAAAGTGCTTTTGATGTCCTTAGAATAATTTCTAACATTTCGAAGAAAATACAGCGATGGGATCTTTAGGCATCTTTAGGGAGATATTAGTACCTTTGCTTAGGAGACAGTACATTACTTGCCCTGCTCTGCAAGTGATCACCCTCAAAACCTCCTTGCCCACTGTCATAGGTTCACTGTTCACCACCCATATGTGGTTTGGTGGCCTTTCTCGTTACAAGGCATACTTAGCTAAATGGATATAGAATGCAATAATTAGCCCTTTACACAAAGGTACACTGCAAAAGCAAACTAAATTAGACGTAGAGCAAATAAATGTGAGTCAGCTATCACGTACCATTTATGTACTCAATGAGAAAAATAAATAAACCGTCATCTTTTTTAAGTTATGGAGAACACCAAGTAGTTCAGAAAGGTGTCCAACGGAGGCTCAGAAGGGCTAACTCCAGGTCAGAACTTCATTACATCAATAGAATATACATTTACATATAATTAATTTAAATTCAAATATTTACATAATGAGAACTAATACTGAATGAATATGTGGCATGGCTGCTGCCCTCCTGGACATGCAATGAATTCTCTTGTTAAGTACCAAGGCCCATATTTATACTTTTTGACGCTAAACTGCGCTAACGCAGTTTAGCGTCAAAATATTTTGCGCCGTCTAACGCCATTCTGAAGCGCCATGCGGGCGCCGTATTTATGGAATGGCGTTAGAAGGCGCAATCAGACCGGCGCTGCCTGGTGTGCGTGGAAAAAAACCACGTAGACCAGGCAGCGCCAGCGTTGGGAAAAAATGACGTTAGGGCGTCTTAAAATGGCGCAAGTCAGGTTGACGCTAAAAAATCGTCTTAACCCGATTTGCGCCATTTTTTCGACGCCCAGACGCCATTTCATGACTCCTGTCTTAGTAAAGACAGGAGTCATGCCCCCTTGCCCAATGGCCATGCCCAGGGGACTTGTGTCCCCTGGGCATGGTCATTGGGCATAGTGGCATGTAGGGGGGCACAAATAAGGCCCCCCTATGCCACAAAAAAAATAAAAAAATAAAACAAATTATACTTACCTGAACTTACCTGTACTTCACTGGGATGGGTCCCTCCATCCTTGGGTGTCCTCCTGGGGTGGGCAGGGGTGGCAGGGGGGGTCCCTGGGGGCAGGGGAGGGCACCTGTGGGCTCATTTTGAGCCCACAGGCCCCTTAACGCCTACCCTGACCCAGGCGTTAAATAGTGGCGCAAATGCGGGGTTTTTTGACCCGCCACCTCCCGGGCGTGATTTTTGCCCGGGAGTATAAATACGACGCATTTGCGTTGCCGTCATTTTTTTAGACGGGAACGCCTTCCTTGCATCTCATTAACGCAAGGAAGGCGTTCACGCAAAAAAATGACGCTCTTTCTTCATACTTTGGCGCTAGACGCGTCTAACGCCAAAGTATAAATATGGCGTTAGTTTTGCGCCGAATTTGTGTCGAATTTGCGTAGAAAAAAACGACGCAAATTCGGCGCAAACGGAGTATAAATACGGGCCCAACTGCTTGGTAATTTTATTACAGCAGACATTGACTAGTTCTTTCTTTTTTCTTTAAAAAAGGATATATAACAACTATAAAGCAATGTATTGAGCACAGAATGACAGCAGTAGAACTGTTGTATCAGAATCACTAAAACGCGCAACATATGAATCATATGTGGGAATTAAAGTATCTGTCAAAATCCAAACAACATTTTGTCATTGGAACAGAAAAGCCTTTCGCCTGACCCTGTAAAGTAGAAAGTATTGATTTTCAGCTTCTATTATGACTTACTTTACCTACCAATGACAGCGGGTCAGCTCAATTTTCAGAGAGGTCTGAGGTCACCCTCCAGATTTACTATCATCACAGAAGAGAATAGAAGGTTTAGATTTGCACAAACTAATCGGTGAAGGTTGCGATGAGACAATCTACTGTGTTTTTTCCTTTTACTGCTGCTGAATAAATCAATTTTCAGCTTTCACCTCCACTGTAAAGGATCCCATGCGCTAAGAATTCTAACCAAACAAAGCCCTAATTCTAGCCAAAGCTCAGTGAGCAAGGTGCAAACACTGGTTGGGCATAATTCAATTGCACAATTAATTTCATATCCCACGATTGTACTAAATAATTTTGTCCTTCAGTCTGAAATAAACATTTTCTAAAATTATACTTCTATTTTGTATCTATAAAAAAAAATAGGCCCAGATTTACCAGATTCCCACGCAGCAAGGCTATAAAAAAATCGGCACTGCGTTGTGTTAAAAAGAAGGCGCAGAAGAGCGCCATATATACAAATATGCCACTCTTCTCCCCTCTCCATAGAGCCGGAGCAGAAATGTGCTGCCCTGTGCCCTGTACATAACTTTGCACCATAGTGCCTGGTTGAAATAGGCATTATTTTCTAACCCTAAACCTTGTCTACTTTTTTTAAATAAGTAGTGTTTAGCATCAGAAACCTTGGGTGGTTGCATGGGAACACCCATTCACCACCCATGGTACACCTCCTTGGTGTTTTTGAGTGATTTTCCAGCGCTAAACAAGTTTAGCGCTGCAAAGTAAATTAGTAAAAGAAAAGATTTAGCATTATTTTGCATGAATTTTGATATGGAAGCACAGCACTAAAACTTAGTAAATATACTCCATAATGTTTAGTAGGTTTTCTCACACATTTGACAAACTAGAAGTTTTCTATTCAGATAAGAGACTGTTACTAAACAACCATGGAAGGATGAAAGTCTCAGTGGACCACCAAACAATTTAATCTATATCTAATTATTTTGGGGGTACATTATCTGAATATATTGCTTCCATGTATGTGCAAATAGATGTGCTCAATAAAAAGGGTGGCTTGTATGCAGTGTAGTAAAACAGATTCAGACGTGTATTACTGCAGTGCAAAGGTCAAATACAAGTTATTATCATAGTAAAGATAAGATGGCTTCTGAGATGTAGTAGGTGAGATGTATTAGCTACATTTGGCCTAACAACGTGGCAAAAAGAGAAAAAACCCAAAGGAAAGACGACATGATGCAGGAAAAAGGGAATAATAGGAAGAGGATTGAGACACAATTTCTTCACATCTCAGTTTGATTAGGAGCTAGTTCCTTAATGCTGGAGAAACTGAAGAGAAGGATTGCCTGATATCTTTGTTATAGTTGAATATCTTGAACTTAAGAATTAGGTTGTTCATACTTCTAGGTTTCCTAGTATTTCCTGCAATTATGAGTGCTTCCTTAAGATAACAATGTTAATATAGATCTAAGGCCTGCTGTACTAAAACATCAATCTCAATATTATTCAAGTTTTTCAGAGGTATACAGTGTGGTTTTTTTTCTTTGTTTTTTTTACTGTGGTGATGTGGATGAATTTGCAGACTTACAAACAAGGAGATCAACAATTTTACAGCAAATGTTTTTTATATATATACATACATACATATATATATATATATATATATATATATATATATATATGTATATATATATATATATATATATATATATATATATATATATATATATATATATATATATATATATATACTCATACATATATATGTATATATGAATATATATTTGTTTTTTTACTGAAAAAAACTGAGGTTAAAGCAACATTATAGTTAGGTGTAATAAAAAAGATCTGTTTTTGTTTAAAAAAAACCTTCACAGAAAAAAAGTAATGTTGTAGTTACATCAATATTACAATATTAATGTATCCAACCATAAAAAACTATGAAAACAGAGAAATTCACCAGTTACACTTATCAGATCTAACTATAACTTGTGCCCCCACCATTCACAGCTTCTGACCTCACATATTACATCACTCATGACATTCAATCAATCAATCAATCAATCAGTGTTTATAAAGCACAGCTACTCACCCTTTAGGGTCTCAAGGCGCTGGGGGGAGAGTGTAGTGTGTACTGCATGTGGAATTAATAAAGCCATGTCTTCAGTTCCTTCGTGAAGCTGGGGAAGGAGGTGGTTTGTCTGATGTGGATGGGTATGACATAATTTATGACATCACTGATGACATCTCAAATTATATAATTGATGACATCACTGATAACATCACTGACTACATCATCCAATGAAGGTGTTAGTTTGTTTTATAGTTTACATAGTGGCTAATAGCAATCATGTTACTTTTCCACCTAAATGTGCACAGCCTGTGTCCAGCTATTGGGTTTAAGTGTTTACAGAATGCATGTGGTGCTAATGCATCATATTTGTGTAGAGGTATTGAACATGTTATAAATCTTTGTATTGAAGAATAACTCTGTGTGCAGATGACAGTTGATAACTTGTGTACAGTATGTTCCTCACAAGTATTTTTTGCAGAAAAAGTTTCCAACAATACAAAGATTCTAAGTATTAGATAGTAAGGGCCTGATTTAGATTTTGGGGGACAGTTTACTCCATCACAACAATGATAGACATTCTATCCTCTGAAATATAAATCCCATAGGAAATATGAGATTAATATTTCAGCACATGGAATATCTGTCACCATTGTGACTAAGTAACAAGTTGACCAAAATCCAAATAAAGTATTGTAAGATGCCTTGAGTTATCAGACCAAATTCTCTCAGCAAGACAATTTCTACTATCTGTAAATTTGCATCACAGCCCGGATGCTGCATGTTGTATAATCTTTAGCACCTTCAGATCTTTGTTATGTTTAGAGAATAGTGTTTGTTTTGACAAGTGTCACAAAGAGTGTGCACTGTTCTCTTTAGATACTTTTTAGTAATACCCTATGGTGTATTTCGCATGAGAGTTTCACTGTCTGCAAACAATGCGGTACAAAGCAAACTGTCCCCATAGAGTAAACACTGTTTACAGTACACACTTTTCTACTCATATTAACTTCATTTCTCAGTGTAGCTTCTGTAGGGGACTGTCAGGGGTTTGATACATAAGACAGCTGTCCACATTAGGGTATTCATTTTGGAACAGAAGATTATCTTGAGGAACAAGGCTTTCTCTGAATAGTTGAATACATATTGAACACTATGTGCAATGATGGTTTCCCATACATCCGTGGTTGATTGTTAATGTGTCATTCAAGGTTCTCCGAGATCTTTTTCGACAGACCCGCAACCACATATTCACCCTCAACGGTGAATGTTACCACGTGTTGTGATTTCATGGGTAGCATCATCACAGGGTCTCCATTCACTTCAGTATCCTGTTATCCAGATGAACTGAAGGATATCTCAGTCATAAGGTAATTGAAAGAATGTGATTTAAAATTGCCACATATCCTAAATTCCTATTTATTAGTGTCCATAAAAGGGATAAGGGTAAGATGAAAAACAGGTGACATTGTGAGGATCAGCAATGAATCCTATACAACTAAAAAAAGGGTTGACATGTTTCAGCCTGACACAGTCACTCAAGGTACATGGCTTTCATCAGGGCCTATTGTTAATTAGATTACGTGCAAATTTCAAGTAATCACCAAATGTGGTTGTGATTTGTGGTTCAACTAGTGGTGCAACATTGGGAGCACAGAGGGGAATCTGAAATAATCAACAGACAAGGAGAAAAGAGTAATAAATATTATACATTTTGAATAATATTATCTAATATAATATAATATAAATAACAATAGGTCCTGATGAAAGCTGAACTGACCAAAGTATATGTTTTGAAAATGTTGTGAAGATTTGTCAAGTGGCATCAAAGTTATAGGCAAAACAAAAACAAAAATGCTCTGTCTATGGAAACTAGGTCCTAACTATAACTGTCTATATATAGATATATATACAAAAAACACAACAAAATAGCTGAGGCACCAGTTTGGGATCCATACAAGTGCTTTATTAAAGAGTGAACAACAGCTCTTCTTTTCGTGATGCATTTTGGCTCCAACTGCCTTGTTCACAGATGAGACAAGTGATCACAAAGCCAGTGCTTTTTGAGTTGCTGATCATGTGACCTGATAATCAAAAACTCCATGTCCCAGAAGTACCATTCCGTGTTCTTAAACTCTGATGCTGAATCATTGTACTGCATAAAATAGAGTTATGGGCACTGTTAGAAATGGGGTCTTTGGTTGGCAGTCAGGTTACCCCCTGTCCAAGCAAGGACCCTCATTCTAATCAGGGTAAGTCACACACAATCCAAATTATCCTGTGCACACCCTCTAGTAGCTTGCACTGGACAGTCAGGCTTAACTTAGAAGGCAATGTGTAAAGTACTTGTGCAATAAATCATACAATATCGCAATATAGCACCACAAACATACACCACACAGTGTATATATATAATATTTATCTGATAATATGCAGGTCAAAATGATTAAAATGCTTTAAGTATATGTTGAGATCTGTCTTAAGTCTTTGCAAAACAAATAAGTGTCTCTTAAAAACACTAAAGGTATCTTGCAAACACAAAGTAACTTGTTCGCGTTCAAAATCTCCGCAAGGGACCGCAGAGGAGGCAATGCGTGGAAAACGGGGAGGTGTGTGTCAGTTTTTGCCCCTTCGCACACCGACTTGGATTGTTATTTTCCACGCAGGGAAAGGCTTTGCATCAATTTCCGGTGCGCAGACTTGGTTCCTCTTCAGGGTGAGGGGTTTTCTGGTGCCCTGGGGACTGTGCGTGGAATCTTGGGCTTGCGGAGCAAAGTCACAAGTGCTGCATCGATCCAGTGGGTGTTGTGTGGAAATTTCTCCTTCACGGCAGGCGCTGCATCAATTCCTCTCTGGAAGTCGGGTCAGCTGTGAGTCAATCCTGTGGGCCGTGTGTCGAAGTTCCGGTTGCAACGCAGGTGCTGCGTCGATCTTCTCTTTGCAAAGTCGGGCTGTGTCATTCTGGTTTGGTGTGAATTTTTCACCGCGGGGCAGGCTGTGCGTAATTTTTAGCAGGCTGTGCATCAAATTTTCGCCGCACAAGGAGACCAGTTGCAGGAGTGTAGTCTTTTTGGTCCTGAGACTTCAGGGAACAGGAGGCAAGCTCTATCCAAGCCCTTGGAGAACACTTCTCAGCACAGCCATGGAGCAGCAAGGCAGCAGGGCAACAGCAAGGCAGCAGTCCTTGTCAGAAAAGCAGTCCCAGTGAGTCCTTTGGGCAGCCAGGCAGTTCCTCTTGTCAGGTCTGGTTCAGGGGTTCTTCACCTGCAGGTTTCTTGTCCAGAAGTGTCTGTGAGGTAGAGTGTCTACCCCAAGAAGTGTCTAAAGTCTGAGTTTTTGGGTCCTCTTCTTATACCCGTTTTGGCTTTTGAAGTAGGCCTACTTCAAAGGAAAGTCTCACTTGTTTGTGAAATCCTGCCATGCCCAGGCAAGGCCTCAGAACCATACCAGGGGGTTGGAGTCTGCATTGTGTGAGGGCAGGCACAGCCCTTTCAGGTGCGAGTGACCACTCTTCCACTCCCTCCTAGCACTTATGGCTCATCAGAATATGAAGGCTATACCCCAGCCCGCTTTGTGTCACTGTCTGGAGAGAGGTGCAAACAGCCGAACTGTCAAACTAACGCAGACAGGGAATCCACAAACAGGCAGAGTCACAACAATGGTTCAAGCAAGAAAATGCCCACTTTCTAAAAGTGGCATTTTCAAACACACAACCTCAAAATCAACTTTACTAAAAGATGTATTTTTAAATTGTGAGTTCAGAGGTCCCAAACTCCACATGTCTATTTGCTCCCAAAGGAAATCTACGCTTTAAACATGTTTAAAGGCAGCCCCCAGGTTAACCTATGAGAGAGATAGGCCTTGCAACAGTGAAAACTGAATTTGGCAGTATTTCACTGTCAGGACATATAAAACATATTTGTATATGTCCTACCTTAACCATACACTGCAGCCTACCCATGGGGCTACCTAGGGCCTACCTTAGGGGTGCCTAACATGTAGGAAAAGGGAAGGGTTAGGCCTGGCAAGTAGGTAAAAACTGCATACACAGACACTGCAGTGGCAGGTCTGAGACATGATTACAGGGCTACTCATGTGGGTGGCACTACTAGTGCTGCAGGCCCACTAGTACCATTTGATTTACAGGCCCTGGGAACCTCTAGTGCTTTTTACTATGGACTTACTAGTAAATCACATATGCCAATCATGGATAAACCAATCAACAGTACAATTTACACAGAGAGCATATACACTTTAGCACTAGTTAGCAGTGGTAAAGTGCTCAGAGTTCAAAAGCCAACAAAAACAGGTCAGGAAAAATAGGAAGAAGGAGGCAAAAGGTTTGGGGATGACTCTGTAAAAAGGGCCAGGTCCAACAGGCACCAAAATTACAATGTATATTGGAACAGTGTCCTTGTTTTAAAAGTTGTTGCCCATATTTCTCTTGCTGCAAGAAGGTCCCAAACAGCTAGGAGGGAGGTAAAATACCTCTCTCCCATCCCTTGCTCACCTCCGTCTAACCTTCTGTCTTGGATAAATGCCATGGTTCTCACTGAGGAAAGCTAGTCGGGCCCCTTCAATGACATTTCTGCACAACACGCTCCGTAAAGAGGCCACAGACCCTTGCAGGACAGCATCTGCATGAAGGTGAAGCATCCCATCTTCACTTAAAATACAACAAAATAGCTGAGGCACCAGTTTGGGATCAATCCAAGTGCTTTATTAAAGCATCCAAGTGCTTTATTAAAGTAAATTAATGCAGGGGCATGCGGCTCCCCTGCATGCCCAGGAATCACCACCTCCCCAGGGCAAATCTGCTTAAGTGAGTGCAGGGGGAACCTGGGTGGCCCACCAGCCCTGGGGACTGCCACTTCCTTGGGGCGAATTTACGTAAGTGAATGTAGGGGGCCTGTGTGGCCACCGCGCATCCCTGGGGATGCCATGTCCCTGGGGTTAATCTGCTTAAGTGAATGGAGGGGGACCCACGTGGTCCCCTGAAGCCCTGGGGACTGCCACCTCCCCGGGGCTCATGGGCTAAGTGAACGCGGAGGGGGTAATGCCTCCCCCCTTACAACCAGAGGGACTGACACCTCCCCAGGGCAAATCTACTTAAGTGAATGTGGGGGGAGCCTATGTGGCCCCCTGCAACCCCAGGGACTGCCACCTCCCTGGGGCAAATCTGCTCAAGTGAACGTAGGGGAGCCTGCACTGCCCCCATGGCCCCAGGTACTACCACCTCCCCGGTGCAAACCTACTTAAGTGAATGCGAGGGGGCTTGCGAAACCCACCTCCCCAATCAGTAAAATAAATGAAACTTGTACCCTAAGGCAACTATAACGCGTTCTACCCCACATATTGCACCACTCATGACATCGTTGATAACATCATTGATAATTTCAATGTAATATTTGCAGTAAAACTATTGAGGACAAAACTGTGCATGGTGGGGGCTCGAGTTATAGTTACCTTATGGCATGAGTTATAGTTACTTGAATTAACTCTATCTATAACTGCTGAATTTTCTTGGTTTTGTAAGTTTAAAATGTGTGCCTAACTATAACGTCCCAGTAACATTTGTTTTTTAAAGTGAATTTCTATGTTTTTTTAAATTCTATTTCCTAACTATATCATCCCTGTAACCTTTGTTTTTTTAGTGAATATATATATATATATATATATATATATATACACATATCTTTACGTTTGCAGAAACTGTGCAGTTGGGGAGAAGATTTATGCCCATAAAAAGATAAGACAGGCGTATCTTTTTATGTGTGGAATTCTCCAGTCCGAGTGTGGCGTGAATGCAGTCATAAAGTAACTATTAAATCATAGTTCATGAATAACTAATAAGAGTAAACTTATGTAAAAGCGAATAAGGCCATTGTCGTTGATTACTTTTTTACATAATATCCCAATTTTGAATTATTATTATTTCAAATATTTCATTACATTGTGTCCTAATTCGAACACTTTTATTAATAAGAATAAAAATAATGGAAATTAGTATAAATGTATAACCAGCAGTGACTTTTTTGCTATTTTACATAATGGTCATAGTACCAAAGAATTGCTACTTCATCTCGTACCACGCAATTAGAAACCAGAAACTCATGTGGAAATGTGACTTTTTAGACAGTGAAGGTCAGTCACCGTTTAAGCATCTCAGACACAGAGTATCAAAATAAAGATGTAAAGAGCAGAATGGTACCAGGTTTCCCAAATAATGAAATAATGTTGCCTTGTTAGGCTTTCTATCTGAAGAAGATTTCTAATGTCCAGACAGAACAATTCAATCACGCTGGTTTTTTAAAGGTTAACAAGAAGCAGAAATCCAGCTTCTGTAATAAGACGTGACCTTTTATGGTTTGAAAATCCTCCCTGGTTCTAATTTGTAACGCAAGAATCAATGAAACTTTACAGATGTCTCAGTTTGTCAGATATCACCTGTTTTATGTGCTTTTTTTCAGGGTGATGTACTCATTAGGTACAACACTTAATAGCATCCAGGGAAGCTATGCTCACTTTCAAGCTAACATGGCTGTTGTGTTTCAAATGAGACCCGCAGAGCAGTAATTTACTAACTGGTACACTGCAGAGCACCGCGCAAGCCAAAGCAGGGTTAATTACATTCTAATTATTCTGTACAGCGAGAACTAGCTAGTTTAATTACCCGCAGCTGAAAACAAATATAACAATCTACAATTTCTACATTTTCCAAGATCATAGTTTCTTCGAATTAGTTTGAAACAAATTCAGTAAAGGAACTTGCTAAATTAATAATAGAATTAATCACATCTAATTATTAAAATACCACTGTTGTGAAGTTGCAGTTTGTGTAATTATTTCAGTATCTGAAGGGAATACGATGATTTGTATATGTAGCTTCTTGGGAAGAAGTAGATTTGATTTGCTGAGTATCTTTAGCTGAAGGAGAATGTTTGCTTGCATATTTTGAATGTTTTATTATGCTACCACAACATAGGATCATGTTTTCATGAGTGTCATTATAGCCTTTTTAGTAGCTGCTAAGATGTGAAAATTCATGCCTTTGAGTGTATTTGTGTGATAGGTATGGTGAGGCAGAGGAATCAAGGTGTAATTGAGTGGGTATCATGTGTATGTAGTGTGGTCTACAGCCTATAGCAGTTAGAAAAAGTTGCAGTTGCACGTGTCGAAAATATTTTGCAATTGATAAAATAACGGCGTTTTAAGTTTCCTATTGCAAGGTGAAAACTTCTTGAATGAGGAAAAAGAGAGATGACATGCGTTTCAGATATAGTGACAACACAATTGAATGATCTGCGTGCTTTGTTTTTCAGAAATTAGATGGCATCTAGGTCGAACTTGAATTTTTGTTGAGGTTGGATGCCCGGCTGGACTAATCTTACATATTTCTGGGCAACTGAAAGTCCCTGGTCAATTAATTTGTAGCCATTTTGTGGTACACTACTTCTAGTTGCTAATCGAGGCTTTGAGGAGTTTTTCGTTGGTAGTTTTAGCTTTCTGAAGGTTACTACCTGGAAAGCAAAACTATTTTGATGTGGAGGTTAAGCATTAATTTAAATAGGTGAAAAAAATCTAGGCTATTTAGGTTATGATGACCGGGATGGGGTGATGTTATTGGCAGCACAGTTTGAGAACCATGACCTGGTTGTGAGTTGTGGTACCAGAGATGAAATGATATCCTTGACTCACCTTAGTCAGGTATTTAAGTGTTATTGTTCTTGAACTTATCACACCTTCTGATATGACTGAATATGATAGTCATAGTGATGCTCAGCTGGGCTAAACTTGGGCAAGAGGACTGAGGAGATTATGCATATTGTAAAGGTAAAGGGGTGATTTTAGAGACTTCTTTTCTGGCCATAAGCAAACACGTCATTGATTAAGGAAAAGATCCATGAAACCAAAGACTGTAGATATCTACATTTAAAAAAAATAAAAAATGTACATGTAACTACGTAAATAACTTTATATATAGAAGTATCGAAGAGAATGTATTCCCTGTACATCCCTCTTTCTTAAGTAATATCAAGCATTCCATCATTTATTATCATGTCAATCTGCCATCCACTTAGTGAGATCATTATCGTGCAGAGTACTCGATGAGTAAAACCATATCTCTGGAGTCAAGTACCCCCATGTTCACCTTCCATCTGCCCCACACCCTGAGATGTCTTCACGGACATACTCGCCCTCCATTCTGCAAGTGAAGCAAGAGTGGATTTTCCACAAGTCTGTGCTATGCTACACCACTTTCGATAGTATCAGTGTTTTTCCTGCATGGGAAAAACCTTTGTCATTTAGTATGTTTCACAAGGCCAGTTTCTGGTTGAGGTCAAATGGCCCGCCCAGCACTGCTCCCAAAGTGTCCCAATCTGGAGTCAGATAGATGTGGTGCAAATATTTAAACTGAAAGAGTCTATATCTAGTTGATATCACATACTCCTGGGGGGGGTGCTCTCAAAATAGCCCCGCACCCAGAGTCTTCAAAAGGACCTCTGTCAATGCAGTTAAGTATTCCAGTGTGTTCATAGTTGCAATTTTGTTTGGATAATGGAGACCTATCCTTTGGTAATTAATTGGGGAATGGGATTTCTGGCTTCTAAAGGGCTAAATTCAGCTAAGTCTGAGGAAGGGAGTGTGTGTGCCTCAAAGGCATGGCTGAGTTGCAGGTACCTGGAAAACTGTTGTGGTAAATGGCTTATCAGCAAGGGCAGGAATGTACCTGCACTTAGCAATAGACCACAATCTCAAATTAGGTCTAGTCAGGGTCTCAGTGAATTAATCTTTGCTCAACCCTTGGTAGCTTGGCCAACGAGCAGTTGGGCTTAACTTAAGAGACAGGTGTGTAAAGCATTTAGGCCCTCATTACAACGTTGGTGGTAAATACCGCCTACCGCCATGCTGACGGCCGCCAACATACCATGACCGCAGCGGTATATCGCTATGACCCACACAGAGAAATCCGCCACTATACAGACACCCACACAAGTCCGCCAGACCAAACGTCAGTGATAAACTGGTGGTACCAAAACCCACACCGTTATGCCAACAGGAATACGCCTACAGTAGCAGGACCCATGAATCACTGCGGCGGTCTTTCAACCATGGTAAACCATTTGCGGTACATACTGCCACGCTCAAAATACACACACACACTAACAAAACTACACCACATTGGACAATTCAAACTACACACACCTGACACACATACACACACCACACCCACACATCCACACCAGTATAAAACACACACCCACATTACCCACAACCCTTTCAATGAAAAAAAGATTGCGAACAGAGAGAGAGACAAGCCAGGAGCACCCACTCTATCTGAGCCACAGAACACCATCACCCATACACCATCCACGCACCTCACAGAGCACACCACAACACATCACCCCACACATCACCCCACACATCTTCACACATACCACTCACACCACATCCATGGCACCCCAAAGACACCCAAGGTTTTCAGAGGAGGAGCTAAGGGTCATGGTGGAGGAAATCTTCCGGGTAGAGCCACAGCTATTCGGATCACAGGTGCAGCAGACGTCCATTGCAAATAAGATGGAGCTATGGTGGAGAGTCGTGGACAGGGTCAACGCCGTGGGACAGCAACCAAGAACAAGGGATGACATCATGAAGAGGTGGAACGACCTACGGGGGAAGCTGCATTCCGTGGTTGAAAGACACAAGGTAGCTGTACAGAGGACTGGCGGTGGACCCCCACCTTATCCCCCACAACTAACAACATGGGAGGAGCAAGTCTTGGCGATCATGCATCTTGAGGGCCTCGCAGGAGTAGCAGGAGGACTGGACTCACCCTAACTGCATGCCATCACAAACTCCTACCCCTACCCTCACCCCATCACTCCACCACCTCACATATACCCCACTATCAGAACCCACCCATCCCAATAACAAGCTGTGCATGCAACACAAATGCATGTACCCCCATCACAGACCTCCATGGACACCTATCACCATAGCATGCCAATTAGAGAGAATCACCTAGCCCACAAAATCACAATGCACACAAGGCACAGCTGACAGGGCAATCACAACCATACAGGGAAACACACCATACAATAACACTGCATTTTCATTCCCACAGGACCCCCACTCAATGTCACCGGAGAGGAGGTGCCACCAACATACAGTCCCTCCACAGAAGATGCCCACAGTGATGACAGTAGCTCTGCACGCCTGGATCACAATGACCAACCTGGCCCATCAGGGACCTCTGGACAGTTGGTTACCCTGCCACAGTCCCATACCACCACAGACCCTCCCCCTCAGGAAACACCAGCACAGCACCCACCCAGCGGGCCCATACCACTGTCCCCAGGACATGTCAATCAGCAGTGTGTCCACCACTACAGGGACCCCAGGCAACCCCACAAACCCAAGAAAATCCAGGGCCTGGGGTCAGTGCGCACATGGTTCAGGTGACAGAGGCACAGGACACCAGGGAAGCTGGGAGGACTGCTGTGCAACAGGGGGAGGACAGGCCTGGGAAACCCACTCTCCACAAGGCACTTGCAGGGCTACTGGGAGCATACCAACATTCCCAGGAGACCTTGGGTCAGATACTGGCCAAGTTGAAGGAGACCCAGCGGCTGCAGAAGGGACAGTGCCTGGTGATCAGGGAGGACCTCAAACCCATCCGCACCATCCTGGTCACCGTTGCAGGGGTGCTGGCTGACATGGCCAACACCATGAGGGAGGCAGTGGCACAACAACGGGCCCTTGACACTAGCCACACTGATGAACAGCCCTCCACTTCTGCCAGTGCTAGTGGAAATGAGGCCCTACCACTGGAACAACAGGCCACCAGCACCCCACCCCCTGCAGAAGGAGAACCACCCCACAAATGATCCCTGCGATCCAGGCAGAAGCCAGAGAACATTGCCAAGACCCCTGCCAGGAAATAAGACTCTCCTGATTGTCACCCTTGTGTCCCACTCTGTCACCCTGCCCATCTTAAACTGCCATTCCTCCCCTTCCTATGCCCCATTGGACAATGCACCTGTGATACCAAAAGACTGGACTGTAACTGGACATTCCTCCACCATCACCCCAGCCTATTGCACATCCCCTTCTACTTATTAGCACATAAATAAACACCCTTGGAACAAATACAATTCTGGAGTCTGTCAATTGATTGAAATATATATTGGTACAATAATCTTAAAACATTGCAATTCATATGTACAGTTATATATACATTGGTATGACCTGTAGTGGACAGCAGTAAACACACCAGGAGCCAGAGTGGGGCACAGAGATCTGAAAATAGAGATTCCCAAGGGTACAGTGAATGGCCATAGACATAGGGAAATCAGGCTGCCAAGTACAATGTCCAACAGAAAACTGAAATGTAAAGTGAAGTTACAGTGTCTTACCTGTGGGTCACTGAAAGTACTGCTATATGATAGTACTTTTGTTGTCCACATCTTCATCCTCTGCCTCCGCTTCCTCACTGTCCACAGGCTCCACCGCTGCCACAAAAGGTACCTGGCGTCTCAAGGCCAGGTTGTGCAACATGCAACATGCAACGATGATCTGACACACCTTCTTGGGTGAGTAGTACAGGGATCCACCTGCCAGATGGAGGCACTGGAACCTGGCCTTCAGGAGGCTGAAGGTTCCCTCAATAATCCTCCTTGTTCACCCATGTGCCTCATTGCAACATTCCTCTGCCCTTGTCCTGGCATTCCTCACTGGGGTCAGTAGCCATGAGAGGTTGGGGTAACCAGAGTGCGTGCAAATATCGAGGGACAACTGTTAGACACACACTAACCCTTAGGGAAAACCCCATACCCAGACACCAACATATACTGGGTGGGGACCTTGGGCTCAGTTATTAGCCACACCTGGTTCCTCTGGAGTTGAGACATATTGTTAAACGACGGTTCTGACCATCAGGTCTGCCCTGATTTTTCGATTTTTGACCACCTGGTTTTTGACTGTTTACTGTGAGGAAGCCTCCTATGGGGTGACTCCCGCACAATAAACACATGGTAAAATGGACTGCGTGTGTTTACCGCTGGTGTCGCCGTGCTAAGGAAAGGTTTACATGTGATCATGTGTGCGCATGGATGTGCACCCATGTGAGGGCTGTGGGAGGAGGATTCCTAGTGTGCGCAGCCCAAGAACTGCGCTTAAGTAGTCCTGGTGCAGGAGGAACTATGCAGAGTGGGTGGTGACCTGGAGTAGGTCTCATGAGAGGGGTATATACATGTGAGGGAGAGTCAGTGTGGTTACTGTCTTTTCACTGTAGAGACACTCATTTCAATGCCAATGTCAGGGTGCTTAAGATATTTGCATTGGAGGGATACTCCATTGAATGTCAATGGGAAAGGAGGGCCTAGGGTGCAACTCCAGTTCTCTGGGGTCCACCGAGACCAGAGTCACACCAAAGTACACTGTAACCTGTAAGAAACGAATTATGCAGTAGGTTACAAGAGCATAGTTGTACAACTTATGGGTCATCCAGGGATGTCATCTTTCTCTGACTCAGCTCAGGAAAAGGGCCAATTACTGCTCTGTCCAGTTGCTGGAGCAGGGCCTTGCATCAATCAGCCAGCTGTCATTCCGTGCCAGGAGCAGGCTGGAGAAGCCCTGCGAGGAATGTCAGGGAGGAGGGGCTGAGACTTTCAGAGCACATGTGGCAACTAACTCCTGGAGGATGCCATCTTGAGCTATCCCAGAAGACTGTGCAAGAAGGAGGGGACGGGGCAAGGAAGTGATGTGGCACATCTGGATAGGCCAGAGGTGCAGACCTGCTGGACACTTCCGCCCCCACTTAAAAGGTCCTGCACAGGGGAGAGCTCTCTCTCTTGGCTGTGCTTCACTGCTGGACACTGGAACTGCAGACGGGCATCATGGACAACTGGAAGGAAGAACCTCCTGACTGCCCTTGGGGATTCCAGGCCAGCGAGGCGAATGCCAGGGCCAGGCAAGCTGACCCTCTTACCCCCACAGAGGACTAGTTGGGGGAAGGACTGGGCTAGCGCAAGGAGAGCACGCTGCCCAGAAGGAAAAGAGGGAACCCAGAGGAAAGATTGGCACAGGGAGTCAGTGGGACTGGCTCCCCGATGATCTGGGACCCTTCCAGGCCATGAGGCCTAAGGAGAGAGCTCCTGGTGGCAAGGGCTTGTCACCAGGAGCGGAACAACACAAAAATGATGAAAATCGGCCCTTGGGGGCCCGAGATATCACCGGACAAAGGATGGCAACCTTAGGGAAAGCAGCTACGAAGCGCGTGGAGCTCCGCAGCTGCTTGAGACTGTGCCCCCAGGGTGGGCCAGGGCCTGTGGGCTGCCCCAGGAGGAAGAGGAGCAAAGGGGAGTGTCATTGCACTCCCCCTCTCTGAAGAGGAAGGGGCCCTGGACCCCATACCGGGGCCCTGTGAAGCCTGGTTAATTTTTTTGGTTATCAAATGGGGGGGGGGCACCGTCGCGCACCCCCCTGCCGCTGTGGAAAGGGACCCCGGGCCCCATCCCAGGGCCCCCGGCGGCGAAGACAAGCCGGGGAGCGCCGTTGTGCTCCCCGTGAAGAAGTGAGGAATGGGGGGGCGCCGTCGTGCACCCCCCAGCAGAAGGGAAGTCGGTCAGATGGAGCCCCGGATCCCATCCCGGGCCCTGTGAAGAGGCAGGAGTGGGGATGCGCCGTCGCGCACCCCCAGCCAAAGCGGAAGTCCGTGAGCGCCGTCGCGCTCCCTGTGAAGGTGGCTAGCAGGGGCCCCGGACCCCATCCCGGCACCCCGAGCAGAGGAGGGCCTGGGGGAGCACCGTTGCGCTCCCCACCAAAGAGAGGACTGGACCCGGACACCAACCCGGGGCCCCGAGAAGACGACAACCTCGGGGAGCGCCGTCGCGCTCCCCGCCACGAGGACGAGGGGCCCCGGACCCTATCCTGGGGCCCCAAAGATACAAGGAGGAAAGGGGAGTGCCGCTGCACTCCCCCCGCGCGGCCCGTCCGGCCGCGAGCATCTCTGTGTCTGCCCGCTGGAGCGGGCAGACTCCAAAGCAGCAGGCTGGCTCCCGCGGCAACACCCGGAGGTGCTGGCCGTGCGGGGAGCCGGCGGGGGTGGCCAGGGGTGGGCTCCCTGGGCCGCCCTCCAACGAGGGATCCTCTCTGTGGTGTGGGGGTGTCCAGGTGGGACCAGCACCCCCAGGAGAAAAGTCAGCAGGAAAAGGCACACCGGCTCTCCACAGCGCAGTGGGAGAGCCGCTCATCAGTCATGCAGCCGTCCCAGCATGCTTTGCGAGGAAGGAGGCTGCTATTTCAGCCCCCAAAATGCCTGTGGTGGTCCCAGGGAGATGGGGCCACCACCAAATGAGTACCAGGAGAAGGGGGACACGCAGGAGCAGCGCAGCTTCCCCCCAACATCGGTTGGTGTCCCCACCCTAGGTAGGGTGGGACACAAGAGAGATAACCCCTCAAGGGTTAGATTGATATTTGAAGCACAAGCTTCAGTGAGTTTTTGTTCCTGTTTTTGCAAGGGTGCCTACTTTAGGTGTAGGTGGGTATGGCCCCATGTATTCTACTGTTATTTTATGGTCAATAAGGAATAATCCAAAAGTAATCTAAAAGTAATCCTGATGGTTATAATGCTATAATTTTGTATCATGTGTTCCCTGATTATGCTAATTTGAATAAGGATACTGACAGCCATCTCTTGGCAAGATGGAAGTATTTAATCACAAATGTAGGTGTCATCATTGCACTGTACTGTTGAATACTGTCAAAATGTTCAAATGTTGCAAGGGGGCACTGGGATTGTTTTGCCATGTGGATTGCTGGATTATATTCTCCCTTGAGGAGACCTGAGAGATTACATAATGTTTGCCCAGAGTGATTCTATCACTTTGTATATATTTGTAGATTGTTGCATAGTATTGAGTATTGTGTGTGAATAATACATTTGTACTTTTACTTTATAAAAAGAAAAAGCACAGACTGGACATTCATTTATTAGATTCATGCTTGTGTGCTTTTGAATGGGGATTACTAGCCCACACCACCTCCCTTGAGTAAGCCTTGGACTGCTCTGCAACGCTACCCTGTGAGAGTCAAGCGCTACAATGGGGTGTTTGGTTCCCAGTGGCGGTCGTGTGCGGACTCATTACTTGTGCAGGCCACACAACTAATGACCCACCTTCCAACACATATGGGATGCTGCTATTCCTCAAGATAAAGGTGTCATGCACAGAGCCAGGATACTTTGCATTCACATGGGAGATGTACTGATCTGCCAAACACACCATCCGCACATTCAGAGAGTCATAGCTTTTTCTATTCCTGAACACCTGCTCATTTCTCCGGGGGGGGGGGGGCAATGCTACATGTCTACCATTAATGGCACCAATGATGTTGGGGATGTGTCCCAGGGCTTAAAAGTCAGCTTTCACTGTGGCCAAATCCTCCACCTGGGGGAATACGATATAGCTGTGCATGTGTTTCAGCATCCCTGATGCCATGGCCACTGTTGTTTGGAAGGATCCACTTGCCAGGAAATGGAGCACTGACAGGACCTGCAGTAGAGGGGGGATACCTGTGGGCTGGCGGATAGCTGACATCAGGTCTGGCTCCAATTGGGCACACAGTTCTTGGATTGTAGCCCGATCAAATCTGTAGTTTAGGATATTGTGTCTGTCTTCCATTGTTGCAAAGTCCACCAGGGGTCTGTACACTGGAGGATGTCTCCATCTCAAATACATCCTCAGCGGTTGAAGCCTAGGGAGGAAAACTGTGAGCAGAGGGTCATATTCACACATCTATTGCAATAATGATCTCTTCATTTACAGAACCAGTATGTGAATCCGAGAGTCAGTTGATGTGCCAATGTCTGCTGTGATGCAGTTAGGTGCCTGACCTGTGAGGAGGGACACGTGGAAATGAGATAATTCTGCTGATGTTGTGCATGTTGCCGTAGGCGGTTGATGACCGCGGCGCAACTTTGCATTGGTTATCATTGGGCCCTATGGGTTCCAGAAGCCAATGGTGATGTACGCCGGCAGTGACGGTACGCGCCGCGCAGACGTGACCGCCATTTTCTATCTATTCACTCACTTGCTACCTGACCCTCAACAGGAGAGGACCTACACTGCAAGTGCTGCTGTGACCTGTGTCTGGAAGCGACAATGGCTCATGTGTCTGGGGAAAGGGCCCCTGCCTTCACTGCGGAGGAGTTGGAGAGACTGGTGGATGGGATCCTACCCCAGTACACTTTACTCTATGGTCCTCCAGACAAACAGGTGAGTACACTGTGAGCATGATGCGTGGGCCATGAATGTATGGAGTGCTCTGTGTGTAAGCCACATGTAGGGGGGGCTCAGGTGTCATGGGCAGAGTGCTGCATGTATGGTGGTCAATGTATGTGCATTAGTGGATGGGAGGGATATGGTGATCCATGAGTTTGACGGTCCGGACGGTATTACTAATCCCTTTTCTGCTGTATTTTTACTGCAGGTCAGCATCCATCAGAAAAAGGGTATTTTGCGAGCTATCGCCAAGGAGGTGCAGACCCTGGGGGTCTTTGACAGATGGAGCACCCACTGCCGCAAATGGTGGGGATGTGGACTATGGGTGCCCCTAGGCCAGGGCAAACATGGCAGGGTAGGTCCCTTGTTGGGCAGGCTCTGTAGCACTCCCACCCCAATGGTGTTAGTGGGCATCTACTACTGGGCAGGGTCCTGTGGGTTTCAGGTGTGCAGCTGATGGAGTTATGCTATGTCCCCATGGGCTGGTGACTAGCATAGTAACCGGTAATGCATGGCCTATTGAATATGACAGCTCCCTGTGTGTTGTGTATGCCAATGGTAGTGTTGTTGCTTGCATTGACCAAGTGTTTCCTCTGTCTCTCCCCTCAGTTTTTTTTTGTCTCCCTGTCCTTGTGTGCATTAGCATCATCTGGCAGAGGAGGAGAGACACCGGTGATGGAGGGAACTGCATCCCACATGGACTTGGAGGCCGAATCCACCGAGGGTCAGGGCACCAGTGGGAAGGAGGGCAACGGGAAGCTCCACGACAGAGACAGGAGGGGACACTACAGATAGCGACTCCTCCTCCGATGGAAGCTCCCTGGTGGTGGCGGACATCTCTGTGCCCACCCCAACAACAGGAACAGCCGCTACCCCACCTACCTACAGCACCCTCCCAGCAGCCCCTCAGCATGTTTCCTGTGCCCGCTCACCCAGGAGGGTGGGCATCTTCTTCACCCCAGACACCTCAGGCCTTGCCCCAGTCAGCCCTGCTGCCCTCAGTGAGGCGGCTATTGACCTCCTGTGATCCCTCTCTGTTGGGCAGTTAACCATTATGAATGCCATCCAGGGTGTCGAGAGGCATTTCCAACAAACAAAATGCATACCTGGAGGGCATTCACTCTGGCGTGGCGGCCCAACAGAGAGCCTTTCAGGCACTGGCCTCCACAGAGATGGCAGCCATTATCCCTGTCTCTAGCCTCCCCCCTCCAACTTCCTCTACCCAGTCCCAATCCCCTCAACCCCAGCCTATCCCAAGCACACCTTCAGACCAGTATTTACCCAAATCAACACACAGAAGTGGCTCAGGCAATCACAAGCACCACACTTCATCTCACAGGCACTCACACAAGCACCATCCCCATGCAGACACACCATCATCCCTTGCCTCCACTGTGTCCCCTCCTCCTCCTCGTCAACCTTCCTCCCAGTAGCGTCACCACCCCCACATCCATGCACACATCCCCTGTGTCCTCTCCCGCTGTGTCTGTGACCCCTCCTCCCAAAGTACACAAATGCAAGCACACACCCACCCAACAGCCATCCACCTTACAACAGCATCTAGCTCATGCACCTGCACCCAAACACAGCAGACTGACACCTCCTACAACCACTCCCTCTTCCTCCACTCCCAAACCTTCACCCTCTTCCCACCCCAATGTCCCTAAGAAGCTTTTCCTAGCCAACATTGACCTGTTCCCTACCCCTTTTCTCCATCCTTCCCCTTGGCCCAGGGTGGCCAAAACCCAGGCCAGCACCTCAGCCACCAAGTCCACATCTGCTCTGGTCCCTGCATCTGTCAGAGGCTCAAAGGGGGCACCCATCAGCCCAGCCAGTTTGCCACCCACCCCTGCCAAGGCAAAGAACATTCTGCCACCTGGCAAGGTGAAGAAGGGGACAGCATCCAGCAAGGGGAAGGAGCCACAACCACCCAGCAAGGCCACCTCAAAGACTCCAGCTGCCAGACCCAAGCTGACACCACCATCTGCCAAGGGCACGAAGGGGCACAAAACACCATCCAAGGCACTTCAGCCATCCGAGGCTGCAGGTGAAGTCCTGGTGGCTACCAGCACAACCGCCCGCACCGCCACCTGCACTGCAGCCAGCAACACCACCTGCACCGCCACAAGCATCACTACTGGCAGCAACAGCAGCCCCAGTGGGCAGCCGTCCGAGGCTGCAGGAGAAGGGCTGGAGCCTCCCCCCACCACTGGCAGCACCGGCACCTGCACCGCAGCCAGCACTGCCACCTGCACCGCCGCAAGCACCGCCACCTGCACCACTGACAGTATCACCACTGCCAGCAGCAGTAACAGCCCAGTGGGCAGCCATCTGAGGCTGCAGGAGAAGAGCTGGCGCCTCCCCCCACCACTGGCAGCACCCCCACCAGCACCAGCACTACCACCACTGTGCAGCCATAGCCGCCGGTGGATGGACTGTAGCCCTGCCTCCATTGACTAGCATGCATCCTGACCACTGCAAATCTCGTGGCTCTGACACCCAGGTGAGGGACTGTTACCTGGCACCCCCCAAGTGCAGCATCACTGGGCACAAAGCCCCCTCCAGAACCAGTGGAGAAAGGCATTCACTCACCCTATCCTTGGCAGGATGAAGCACACTGGACATAAGGCCCCTCCAGAACCAGTGGAGAAAGGCATCCACTCACACTATCCTTGGCAGGATGAAGCACACTGGGCACAAAGCCCCCTCCAGAACCAGTGGAGAAAGGCATCCACTCACCCTATCCTTGGCAGGATGAAGCACACTGGGCACAAGGCCCCCTCCAGAACCAGTGGAGAAAGGCATCCACTCACCCTATCCTTGGCAGTATGAAGCACACTGGGCACAAAGCCCCCTCCAGAACCAGTGGAGAAGCCATCCACTTGGGAGACTGTGGCATTGTACTCCCCAGGACAAAGCAGTGGGCAAACCACCCACTTGAGAGACTTGAGAGAATGTGGCTTAGCACTCCCCAGGACCAAGCAGTAGGCAAACCACCCACTTGAGAGACTGTGTCCTTGCACTCCCCAGAACATCGCTATGGGCATGGAACCCCCTCCAGAAGCAGTGGCGTTGTACCATCTTCCGGCTGAAGTGCTCCCCCTTCCCTGTTCCCCTTAGGTGCCTGTGTGTTTTCGACCTGATGCCCTTGCAGTGTTGTCTCCGTATTGAGGCAGGAGTCAAGTGTTGGCTTGGCCTATGTGTTTTGGCCCAGTGGGCCACGGACATTTTGAGTGGACATTGTCCCGCTTTTTGTTCATATTGTATATTTTGTGAATTCTGTTTTTGAAATGTTAATGTATTTCTGGCTAATTCTAATATAACACTCATTTGACTCTATTCCTTTTGTCCTTGCGTTATTCCAGAGGGTTACGGGGCTTATATGTAATGTTGTTCCATGTGTTTGTGTGTATGGTGTTGGGGATGGTGGTGGGGGTGGGGATGTTGCATGTTGCGTGTGTGTGTAACTGTCTTTTTCCTCCCCCCTCCCCTATGTGCTAGGTGCAGTACTCACCGTGGTCGTCACCGCCGCCATTGGTACTCCTGGTGTATGAGAAGGTACACTGGCATGGGGAGGACCTGCAGCTCGGGCTCCATGGCGTCCTGGTTCTTCCATGAGTGTCAAGAGGTGAGTGGGTTCCCTTCTATGTACTGTTTCCGCCGTGATTTTGATGGCGTTGATACTGCCCAAGTAAAGCTGGCGGATGGGCGGGTTGTAATGGGGTGGGCGGTACATTGTTTTCCGTCTGACTGTTGGCGGTTACTGCCGCGGTGTTTGTTGCTACCGCCGTGGTGGTCTAAGTGCTAAAGTGGCTGTATATGTTGGCGGTTTTCGCCGTGGTCATAATTCCATTTTTTTTACCGCCGGCCTGTTGGCGGTATTACCGCCGCTTTAACACCGACCGCCAGGGTTGTAATGAGGGCCTTAATATCAACAAAACAGTGATTATTTAAAACACAATAAAAATTCCACACCAATTTAGAAAAATATTTTTATCTTTAAAATGACATGACACTGACAAAAAAACAATGCAGGAAACCAGATACATGATTTTTTTATGATTAAATGCCAAAAGATGTGTTCTAGTGCCTAAAAGCAAAAAGCGCCAGCTGCGGACATCTGGTTGTGCTTGAATGGGGCAAAGTCAAAGTTTGAGTCCAACCACAATGGGGCCCGAGACAGATACACTGAGCGAGATTACGATGCCGTGGTGGCTGTTAGTCCGCCGCTGTTGTGGCGGTCCAACTGCCACATTGCAAGGTTGGGAGGAAGACCCACCAACCTACCACTGTCCCCACCAGGATCTTAGATCTTGAGGTGCTGACAGCGGTGCAGGTTGCAATCAGTCAGGGTGGCGCTGAACTCATTTCCACCATGCTGATTACATCCGGGGACCCCCTTCTCAGCGCACTCAAAATTTGCAGTCTGCTGTGCAGACTGTACGCATTTTGAGGGTGCCGGTGCCCCCTTGGTGCAGCAGAATTTCTGCCGGCTCTATTATGAGCTGGCAACAATGCTGCTGCCACTTTCCCACTTGGCTGACTGGTGGAAACCTTGGTTTTTGCCAGTCAGCCCAGTGGGAAAGACCTAATGGGGCCAACGGGGAGGTCACCAGAACAGCGGCGACCACCCCATCAGGAGTTTGGAGGACGAGTGTTCCAGTCCGCCAAACTCATAATCAGACCCTCAGACTCTTTTTTGAAGCTTTTTCTCTTGTCTTCGGTTGAGGTTCCTCCTCATGCCAGCTTGTGATGTGACCTTGTTGGCGTAGCTCAGGAGAAGTCCTGGTCAACTCCTGGAAGTCTAATCAGTGGAGAAAAGCGCAGGAGCTTCAGTGGGACGAACCTGAAATGCAGGTCAGGTCCCTTTTCAACGTCTCTGGCTCGACTCTTGTTGATGGGTCGGTCACATTATGGAACTTTTTCACAAAGTTGCTCCAAACTTCTCGAACCTTCTGGATTTTCTTCCAGAAGACCTTTTTCACAAAGTTGCTCCAAACTAATCAAAACGTCTGGATCTTCTTCCAGAAAACCTTTTTGGGTCCTTGAAGTGTCCACAAACTTGATCCAAGGTTCTAAAACTTCTGAGTTGCTCCTTGGAAGTTAGGACTACATTCCAAGAATGCACCTGGTCAGAATATCCAAATGGCCGCTGGATGCTGGTCAGCTGGGCTTTCTTGCAGGGAGTGATGCAGGGGACTTTGGTTAGCTCCTTTGTACCTGTTGCTTACAGGGAGTCCACTCCTGGTGCTGTAGAAGCAAGGCCAAATCATATTCTTGGTGGAGTTCACAGTGTGCAGATGGTGCAGTCCTTCAGGTGCAGACCAGGGGTTCAGGAGGGCAGTCCTTCTTCGCCAGTATTTTCTACCAGCAGGGATCTAAATTGCTGGGCAGCTCTGCCATATTTATCCTTGCTTATGGGTTGGCCAGCAGAGGGGCACTCATGACCAATTTGGGGAAGGGTGCCACTCTTTGTGGTGACCAAATCCTGCGAAGTGTGGCACAAATTACTCCCACAAAGCAACTTTGTTTAAAATCAAAGATGGAGAAAATCTCTTCTTGGAGGTCACATCTGGCTGACCCCACCCACTGACGTGACTAAATTTCCCTATTACACCACTTCCAGCCCATCTCCTAAACTAAATACTGGGACTCCCATCTCGCAGGAGGAGCAGGAATTGGGGGAGGTCTGGTTTTTGTCCCATGTGACTTTCCCTCCTTTGAAAACCAGTTTGGCCACTCTAACCTCTTCCTGTTCTGCCATCTGCTGCAGCAGTTCCCCTCCCACCAGATGCTTCATCCCAGGGCACTTCACTCCTCATTAAAGAAGCTTAGCTCCGCCTTCTAGAGACTGACCAATCAGGAAAGGGCACTACAAGGCTGATCTTTGTAACTTTCAGAAAGAGTTCTGAAACTCTTTCTCTGTACTGCTTATAAGAAATCCAACATTGACAAGTTGTTGGATATATTCAACTTAGTAATTTGATACCAAACATGAGATATTTAGCTCTTTCCTAGCAGAAATGATATTGTGTTGTTTCCCAGTGTTAGCCTATGGAGCTAATGTACTTCAATGGGGAAAACGACCCTGGGGGCACCTACGGCAGACATTAGAGGTGACTTATGTGTCAAAATACTGTAGTATGAGACTTGTGAAGTAGTTTTAATTCCAAAATTGAATTTGGGATTCACTTTATTTTAAAAGCTGCCAGCAAGGCAGGCTGCCTTTAAAATGTCCCCAGACACCACAGCAGAGCACCCATGGTTGCCCTAACTAGGCTGGCAACTACATGCTTTATTGCGTATTAAGAACTTATAGATAGGTTGTCAGAGCCAATTAGCATTATGCTTAATTTGCATATGCCATTTTAAACAGGGCACTGGCCCTAGGACTGGTTATTAGTGCGTAGAGGCAGAAAACACCAGTATTAGTTAAAAATGTGGTTAAAAAGTGAAGGAGCTTCTGCAATTAGTCCAGTTTTATCACAAACTGGGAACGTTCAAGACCCACTTCCGACTGTAATTCCTCAAAAGATGTCAGGCTAATAGGTCCAACAATGTGGCTAGGGATAAAATCCCAAAGGAGTCACTTCCCTCAAAGCCTGGAGCAGAAAACAGAGGCATTCCAGTGCTGCACCATAATGGAGTTTCTCCTGAGAGCCTTCCCTCCCATCCAATTCTTCTATGTGTTGTCTTCCATAGCCTCAGAACAATCTCCCTTGTGGGTTGCACCTTTGTTGAAGTAAGCCTCAGCAAGGCCTACTAGTGCAAGGGGTTCGCCCTTCTCTGCACAAAGTCCTCAGACCATATAGGAAGAAGTTGGCACAGAAACTGAAATAAAAGACAAAGGGGGTCATTCCAACCCTGGCGGTCGGTGTTAAAGCGGCGGCCAACCCGCCAACAGGCAGGCGGTAATAAAAATGGGATTCTGACCCTGGCGGGAACCGCCAACACAGGCCGCCACTTTAACACTCTGACCGCCACGGCGGGACAAACAAACAGAGCGGCGGTCACCGCCAACAGACAGGCGGCAGACAATGTACCGCCCACACTATCACGACCCACCAATCCGCCACCTTTTCCGGGGCGGGCGCCCCGCCGATAAAAACACGGCGGAAACAGACTACAAACGGGAAAACGCTCACCTATACACACTCCACGAGGAATCTGGACAGCATGGAACCCGAATTAAACATCCTACCAGCCATTGTCTTCCTGCTCCTCTACCAGGAGCACGAACGCCGGCGCAGAAGACAACGGTGAGTACTGCACCTACGACACAGGGGAGGGGGAGGAGAAAAGGTTACGGGCACACACACAAGCGACACACCCACCCCCACCCTCACCCCCCAATCCCTACACACCAATGCAGAGCAACAAGTCAGAGTGACACCCCCAACCCCCCGGAATAATGCAAAGACAAAATAAAATGTTCATTAAAATTGAAGTATATTAAAGCATATTTGAACTTAAGTGAAATATGAAATTTATCTAATAAATATATTACAACATGAACAATATATACATAGTCCAAAAGTCCGGCACATATTGGCTACATTCCATTGTTCGTGGGCCAATGTGCATAAACACATGGACAAAGCCCACACACGAGACCCGATTCCATTGGAGAGAACACTGCTGGGGCATCAGATAATAAAAACACAGGCACCTCAGGGGGAAGGGAAGGGGGGGCACCTCAGCCACATGAGTCCACGACGCCAGATCCACGAGGGGCCTCCATGCCCACTGTACCATCCTGGGGAGTGCAAAGCCACAGTCTCTCAAGTCTCTACAGTGGGTGGATTGCCCATTGTACCATCCTGGGGGGTGCAAAGCCACAGTTTTCCAAGTCTCTACAGTGGGTGGATTGCCCACTGTACCATCCGGGGGAGTGCAAAGCCACAGTCCATCAGGTGGATTACAGACTCCACTGGTTATGGAGGAGGCATGTTGGCCAGAGTGCTTCGTGAAGCCCTGCCCGACACAGATCCGGCCCTGCCAATAGGCCAGCGGTGCTTGAGATGAAGGCCAAACGGAGCGGTGCAGAGACGGCGGTGCCCAGCGGAGCGGTGCTTGAGATGAAGGGCCCAGCGGAGCGGTGCAGAGACGGCGGTGCCCAGCGGAGCGGTGCTTGAGATGAAGGGCCCAGCGGAGCGGTGCAGAGACGGCGGTGCCCAGCGGAGCGGTGCTTGAGATGAAGGGCCAAGCGGAGCGGTGCAGAGACGGCGATGCCCAGCGGAGCGGTGCTTGAGATGAAGGGCCCAGCGGAGCGGTGCAGAGACGGCGGTGCCCAGCGGAGCGTTGCTTGAGATGAAGGGCCCAGCGGAGCGGTGCTTGAGATGAAGGGCCCAGCGGAGCGGTGCAGAGACGGCGGTGCCCAGCGGAGCGGTGCTTGAGATGAAGGGCCCAGCGGAGCGGTGCAGAGACGGCGGTGCCCAGTGGAGCGGTGCTTGAGATGAAGGGCCCAGCGGAGCGGTGCTTGAGATGAAGGGCCAAGCGGAGCGGTGCAGAGACGGTGGTGCCCAGCGGAGCAGTGCTTGAGATGAAGGGCCCAGCGGAGCGGTGCCTGAGATGAAGGGCCAAGCGGAGCGGTGCAGAGACGGCGGTGCCCAGCGGAGCGGTGCTTGAGATGAAGGGCCCAGCGGAGCGGTGCTTGAGATGAAGGGTGGAGCGGTGCAGAGACGGCGGTGCCCAGCGGAGCGGTGCTTGAGATGAAGGGCCCAGCGGAGTGGTGCTTGTCACGGCGGGGCCCTGTTCAGCGGTGCTTGTCTCGGCGGGGCCCAGTTCAGCGGTGCTTGTCTCGGCGGGGCCCTGTTCAGCGGTGCTTCTCATGGCGGGGCCCTGTTCAGCGGTGCTCCTCACAGCGGGGCCCAGTTCAGCGGTGCTTGTCTCAGCGTGGCCCTGTTCAGCGGTGCCTCTCACCGCGGGCCCTGTTCAGCGGTGCTTGTCTCGGCGGGGCCCTGTTCAGCGGTGCTTGTCACGGCGGGGCCCAGTTCAGCGGTGCTCCTCACAGCGGGGCCCTGTTCAGGGGTGCTTGTCTCGGCGGGGCCCTGTTCAGCGGTGCCTCTCACCGCGGGGCCCTGTTAAGCGGTGCTTGTCTCAGCGGGGACCTGTTCAGCGGTGCTCCTCATGGCGGGGCCCTGTTCAGCGGTGCTTGTCACGGCGGGGCCCAGTTCAGCGGTGCTTGTCTCGGCGGGGCCCAGTTCAGCGGTGCTTGTCACGGTGGGGCCCTGTTCAGCCGTGCTCCTCACGGCGGGGCCCTGTTCAGCGATGCTTGTCTCGACGGTGCCCTGTTCAGCGGTGCTTGTCTCGGCGGGGCCCAGTTCAGCGGTGCTTGTCTCGGCGGGGCCCTGTTCAGCGGTGCTTCTCACGGCGGGGCCCTGTTCAGCGGTGCTCCTCACGGCGGGGCCCTGTTCAGCGGTGCTCCTCACGGCGGGGCCCTGTTCAGCGGTGCTTGCCTCGGCGGGGCCCAGTTCAGCGGTGCTTGTCTCGGCAGGGCCCTGTTCAGCGGTGCTTCTCACGGCGGGGCCCTGTTCAGCGGTGCTCCTCACGGCGGGGCCCTGTTCAGCGGTGCTCCTCACGGCGGGGCCCTGTTCAGCGGTGCTTGTCTCGGCGGGGCCCTGTTCAGTGGTGCCTCTCACCGCAGGCCCTGTTCAGCGGTGCTTGTCTCGGCGGGGCCCTGTTCAGCGTTGCTTGTCACGGCGGGGCCCTGTTCAGCGGTGCTTGTCACGGCGGGGCCCAGTTCAGCGGTGCTCGTCTCGGCGGGGCCCAGTTCAGTGGTGCTTGTCACGGCGGGGCCCTGTTCAGCGGTGCTCCTCACGGCGGGGCCCTGTTCAGCGGTGCTTGTCTCGGCGGGGCCCAGTTCAGCGGTGCTTGTCTCGGCGGGGCCCTGTTTAGCGGTGCTTCTCACGGCAGGGCCCTATTCAGCGGTGCTCCTCACGGCGGGGCCCAGTTCAGCGGTGCTTGTCTCGGCGGGGCCCTGTTCAGCGGTGCCTCTCACCGCGGGGCCCTGTTCAGCGGTGCTTGTCTCAGCGGGCCCTGTTCAGCGGTGCTTGTCTCGGTGGGGCCCTGTTCAGCGGTGCTTCTCACGGCGGGGCCCTGTTCAGCGGTGCTCCTCACGGCGGGGCCCAGCTCAGCGGTGCTTGTCTCGGCGGGGCCCTGTTCAGCGGTGCCTCTCACCGCGGGGCCCTGTTCAGCGGTGCTTGTCTCGGCGGGGCCCTGTTCAGCGGTGCTTGTCACGGCGGGCCCTGTTCAGCGGTGCTCCTCACGGCGGGGCCCTGTTCAGCGGTGCTTGTCTCGGCGGGGCCCTGTTCAGCGGTGCTTGTCTCGGCGGGGCCCTGTTCAGCGGTGCCTCTCACCGCGGGGCCCAGTTCAGCGGTGCTTGTCTCAGCGGGGCCCAGTTCAGCGGTGCTTCTCACGGCGGGGCCCAGATCAGCGGTGCTTCTCACGGTGGGGCCCAGTTCAGCGGTGCTTCTCACGGCGGGGCCCAGTTCAGCGGTGCTTGTCTTGTGTTCCTAGGGAACCAGATCTGCCCAATAATTCCCGCTCAGTCGCCATCCGACCTTTCGCTTGCGGGGCCCACCTGTGCTGGAGTCCTGGGCCCGTGGGTGTCCTCCGTCACACCCCAAATGGGTCTGGTGTGGCCCTCCTGGGCAGCTCGCCTGCTGCCGGACTTGTCTGCCCTGCTGCCCTTGCCCTCCTTGGCAGAAACTCTGGGGCCCTTGCCTCCCTTTGTGGATGGGCCAGGTGACGGTGCAAGGGTGGTGTCCTTGGGGGCAGCCGTCTCAGGCCTGTTGCGCCGGCCCTTCCCTTTTTTGTTTTTTTTCCCAGGGGGTGGGCTGGCTGTCCCCTTGCTGCTGGCCGATGTTCCTGCCCTAGGAGCCCCACAGGGCTTGTGGTGGCTGAGGTGCTGATTGGAGTCTTATGAGATGGAGGGGGTGGGTCAGTTGTTGGAAAGAGGTCAAGGTTGGAAAGGAAAATCAATTTAGAAAGACAGGGACGGGTAGTTGTAGTGGGTATGGGAGTGGAGGAAGAGGATGTGGTTGTAGGAGAGTGACGTCTGGTGTCTTCGGGTGCAGGTGCTTGTGCTGGAGGCTGTCGTGAGGTGGATGGCTGTTGGGTTGGTGGGTGCCTGCGTTTGTTTGGTTTGGAAGAGGGGGTGACAGACACACTGGGAGAGGACACAGGGGACGTGTAAATGGCAGTGGGGGTGGTGACTGCACGTGTGCGGACTGTTCTGGTGGGTGTGGTGGTGATGGACGTACTGGCTGATGGTGGTGTGCATGCAGGTGTGAGTGGAGACGTCACAGGGAGGGAGGAGGGAGACGAGGAGGAGGGGGACACAGAGGAGGCAGTGGCTGTTGGCATGTCTGCATGTGGATGTTGCTTGGGTGAATGCTTGTGTGATCTGTGGTGCTTATGTCTGGATGAGCTGCCCTTGGGTGTTGAGGTGTGTGCAGGCTGGTCTGTAGGTGTGTCTGGGATAGGCAGAGGAACAGGGGAGTGGGACTGGGTTGAGGAAGTTGGAGGGGGGAGGCTAGACACAGGGACAATTGCTGCCGTCATGGGCAGCCTGACCCGAATGAATGCCCTCCAGGTATGCATTGCTCCGATGCACCTCCCTTTCTACCCCCTGGATGGCATTCAAAAGGGTAGACTGCCCAACAATGAGCGTCTGGAGGAGGTCAATAATCTCCGCACTGAGGGCAGCAGGGGTAACTGGGGCAGGACCTGAGGTGCCAGGGGCGAAGGAGATGCCCGGCTTCCTGGCCGAGCGGGCACGGGGCAAAAGCTGAGGGGCTGCTGGGAGGGCGGAGCTGGTGCGCTGGGTGGCGGCTGTACCTGTTGTTGCGGTGGGCACGGATGTTGCCACCACCACAAGGGAGCTCCCTTCCGAGGATGTGTCGGTGTCGCTGACGTCTCCACGGGTCCCCGTTGTGGAGCTCCACTCGCCCACCGTCTCACTGGTGTACTCAGAGTCAGTTGCATGGCCCTCTGGGGCCATGTGAGATGCAGCTCCCTCGTGCGCCGATGCCACTTCTCCTCTGCCTGATGATGCTAATGCACACATGAACAGGAAATCCAAAAAAAAGGGGGGGGGAGAAGAAAGAAAGACATGTTGAGTGCATGCATTTGCGGCACCGTTGGTCGGAGAGGACAGACACAGAAGCCCCCTGCACTACGCCGCGCACTTGGGGTACACTACTCAATTATTGTGACTTGGCCTACAAGTCTATGGATGACAAATGCACACATAGGTGAGCCCGGACCATGGATAGCTGTACTTAGCACCCTACAGAGGTGGGGGGCGGGGGCACAGGGCCATGCCAAACGGAGGGGCCTAGCCTACAGAAACCGCCCTGGCCTAGAGATAGCCACAGCCCTCCTCCCCCACCCAGACACCTCCACTATGCGCTAATATAGCAGAATGTGCTGATACTCACCCCCTTGTGTCTGCTGTGATGTCCTCACGCGCCCATCCAAATCGGGGTAGGCCACCGCCAGGATCCGGGACATCAGGGGGGTCAATTGCCGTGTGGCACCCCTCCTAGGTTGGGAGGCCATCCCCAGCAGAGCCTCGGCGGTCTTTCTGCTCCCGCGGCGGATGTCCTCCCACCTCTTGCAGCAGTGGGTGCCCCGTCTGTTGTGGACCCCCAGGGCCCGGACGTCCTTGGCGATGGCACGCCAAATGTCGATCTTCTGATGGGCGCTGACCTATGTGACATGTACAGGGTGGAAAAAGAAATATCATCACTTTTCTGCTTGGTCGATGTGAGTGGCCTCCCCTCCCCAACCTTGCCATGTGGCACGTGCTCTCATCTGTTGTGCGTTGCACTCCTCATTCGCTCCCCTCCCCACCATCTTACATCCACCCTACTCAACACAGGCATAGCCCATACTTTGTGCTCCCTGTGTACTCACCTGTTGGTCTGGAGGACCGTAGAGTAGCGCATACTGGGGGAGGACCCCATCAACAAGTTTCTCCAATTCCTCAGATGTGAAGGCAGGGGCCCTTTCCCCAGTCGCAGCAGCCATTGTATCTTCCAGACCGAGGTCACAGCAGCCCTTGCAGTATAGGTCCTCTCCTGTGGATGATCAGGTCTCGAGTGATTAAGCAATTAGAAAATGGCGGTCACGCCCGCAGCGGTGCGTACCGCGACCGCCGGCGCACATCGTCATTGGCTCCTGAGACCCATAGGGTTCAATGTTAACCAATGCTGCTTTGCGCCGCGGTCTTCGACCGCCTACCGCCACGGTGTGCCACGCCAGCGCATTGACCTCACATCCCATTGTCACACTTTACAGGTCAGGCAGCCGCCATTTCAAGGGCCCACATGGCTTAATTTCTACTGCGTCACACAGGCCTAGGCCTTGCATTGCCACTCATACAAGCCATTCAATGCATAGCGAATCGTGTACTGTGCAAGCTGTGGTTACGTACCTGTGGGTTGCTTGACTCTGTGCTCCATGTTGTCCTTCCTAGGAACCGTCCGCTGGGACTTGCGAGGAGATGGAGGAATCCTCCCGTGTACAGACCGCTGGTGGACCTGTCGACAATGGAAGAAAGACATGTCATACTGACATACAGACTTGACCGAGCCACTATACAGGAACTGTGTACCCAGCTGGAGCCAGACCTGATGTCCCCCATTCGCCAACCCACAGGGATTCCCCCTCTGGTGCAGGTTCTGTCAGTACTCCATTTTTTGGCAAGTGGATCATTCCAAACAACAGTGGCCATATCATCTGGGATGTCTCAGCCTATGTTTTCTAAGGTTTTGTCCAGAGTGTTGTCTGCCCTGATGAAATACATGCGGAGATGCATTGTTTTCCCTGAGGTGGGCGATTTGGCTACAGTGAAGGGTGATTTCTATGCCCTTGGACATATCCCCAACATCATTGGTGCCATTGATGGGACCCATGTGGCTTTGGTTCCCCCCAGTGGAAGTGAGCAGGTGTACAGGAGCAGAAAAAGTTATCATTCGATGAATGTCCAGGTGGTCTGTTTGGCTGACCAGTACATCTCCCATGTAAATGCCAAGTTCCCTGGGTCAGTGCATGACGCGTACATCATGCGAAATAGCAGCATCCCTTATGTGATGGAACAGCTACAGAGACACTGTGTGTGGCTAATAGGTGACTCTGGTTACCCCAACCTGTCGTGGCTACTTACCCCAGTGAGGAATCCCAGGACAAGGGCAGAGGAACGCTACAATGAGGCCCATGGGCGAACTAGGAGGATTATAGAAAGAACCTTCGGCCTCCTGAAGGCCAGGTTTAGGTGCCTGCATATGACAGGTGGATCCCTAATGTACTCACCAAAGAAGGTGTGCCATATCATCGTGGCCTGCTGTATGCTTCACAACCTGGCTTTGCGACGCCAGGTGCCTTTCCTGCAGGAGGATGGTCCAGATGGTGGTGTTGTATCAGCTGTGGAGCGTGTGGAGAGTGAAGAGGAGGAAGACGATGGGGACGACACAGACAACAGGGACACAGTGATACAACAGTATTTTCAGTATCACACAGGTACGAGTCAACCACGCCATTTTACATTTACTTAAAGTCTCCTGCCTCTCTACTGTCTGAGTTCCCCCCTCAGTTCCTGTTAACTGAGTTGTGACTTTCCCTTCCGCTTTCAGAGCTGTGGGCCCCACTGCGTGACCTCTGCTTTGTTTGCCCATGGACTACAGCTGTGTGACAGTGGTATGTTGTCATCACAATGTAACTGAACATTTTTGCACCGTTATGTCTAATACATTTGTTCAAAATACAAGCAGACTCCAGATTTTTTAAGTGCAATAAGTGATTTAATTAAAGTGCTACATTTAGGAACATGATTGTAAAACGGTGATGGGTGATGGTGGAGTAATGTCCATGGCAGAGTCCAGTTCTCAGTCTCACAGGTGCATTGTCCATATGCCTGTGGAAGGATGGAGCAGGGGCAGTTCAAGGTTGGACAGGGTGACAATGTGGGACAGTGGGATGACATCAGGGGGTATTGTTTGCTGGCGGGGGTCTTGGCATCCTACTCTGTCTTCTTGTGAGATCTCAGGTTCCGCTTGCGGGGTGGTTCTTCTTCTGCAGGAGGTGGGGTTCTGGTGGCCTGTCGTTGTGTGGGGGCCTCCTGTCCACTAGCGCCGGCGGAGGTGGTAGGCTGTTCCTGGTCCAGGCTAGTGACAGGGGACCTTTGTGGTGCCACATGGTCCCGCAATGTGGTGACTATCTGGTTAAGGGCCACGACGATGGTCCCCATTGCGGAACTAATGTTCCTCAGTTCCTCTCTGAACCCCATGAACTGTTCCTCCTGCAGTACCTGGATCTCCTGGAACCTGGCCAGTACCGTAGCCATCATCTCCTGGGAGTGGTGGTATGCTCCCATGATGGAGGAGAGGGCCTCTTGGAGAGTCGGTTCCCTGGGCCTGTCCCCCCCGTCGCACAGCAGCCCTCCCAGTTCCCCTGTTTCCCTGGGCCTCTGTCCCCTGGACGGTGTGCCCACTACCACTGCCCCCAAGTCCCTCTTGTTGTTGGGGTGGTGGGTCAACCTGGGTGCCCTGTAGTGGTGGACACACCGCTGATTGACGTGTCCTGGAGACAGAGGCATGGGCCCGCTGGGTGGGAGCTGTGCTGGTGTTCCCAGAGGGGGTTAGGTCAGGTGTAGCCTGTGGCTGTCTCTGGGGAACCGACTGTCCCGAGGTCCCCGATGGGACGGGCTGGTCATCTGGGTCCAGGGAGACAGAGCTGCTGCCGTCACTGGGGGCCTCTTCTGTGGGTGGGATGGACATCTCTGGACCCTCCGTGCCGGTGTGGTGGCGTTCGGGTCCTGCAGGGGTATAAGAGTATGGTTATTGCTTCTGTGTGTGGCATTTCGTGTAATGGGTGGGTGGCCGTGTACCCCAGTGCTGACATTCCCTTGTGGGGGCTTTTGTGACGGTGGCTTGTGGGGGTGATGGGTGTGTGCAGTGGGCATGCTTTGGGGATGGGTGTCCATGCTTTGGGGACGCATGCAGGGCTAGGTATTGGGATGGGTGGGATGTGATGGTGAGGCATTTGCAAGGAGTTGGTGTGATGGGGGTGGGGGTGAGGGTGGGGGTATGATTTGGCATGCAGGTGGGGTGGGGGGAATGAAGTAGTGGAGATTTGCCTTACCAGAGTCCATTCCTCCGCCTACTCCTGCGAGGCCCTCAGGATGCAGGATGTGCAAGACTTCCTCCTCCCATGCTGTGAATTCTGGGGGAGTAGGTGGGGGTCCGCCGCCAGTCCGCTGTACCGCGATGTTGTGCCTTGATACCATGGAACTCACCTTCCCCCGTAGGTCGTTCCACCGCTTCTTGATGTCGTCCCGATTGCGTGGATGCTTTCCCACAGCGTTGACCCTGTCCACTATTCTTTGCCATAGCTCCATCTTCCTGGCAATGGTGGTGTGCTGCACCTGTGCCCCGAAGAGCTGGGGCTCTACACAAACTATTTCCTCCACCATGACTCTGAGTTCTGCGTCAGAGAACCTGGGGTGTCTTTGGGGTGCCATGGGGTGGTGTGGATGAGGTGAGGGGTGGTGTATGTGTTGTAGAGTGTGGTGAGTGTGGTGGTGTATGGTGTTTTGTGCGTGGAAATTGTGTGGGTGATGTTGTGATTTGCCTCTGTGTGATGGTCTACTCTATGCTGTGCTGTCTCTCTCTGTCCTTCAGTCGCAATTGTGGTCGTAAGGGTTTGTGGGTGATGTGGGTGTGTGTTTTATATTTAATTGGGTGTGTGGGAGTGGTGTGTGTATGTGTCTCAGGTGTGTATATTTTGATTTGTCCAATGTGGTAGTGTTTTGTAAAGGAGGGTGTATTTTGAGCGCAGCGGTGTGTACCACCAATGGAATACCGCCGTTGAAAGACCGCTGCGGGGATTTGTGGGTCGGAATGGTATGGGCGTATTTCTGTTGGCGTGACGGTGGAGGTTTGGTCATCGCCAGTTTCCCGCTGACCTTTGGTGTGGCGGACTTTTGTTGGTGTCGGGTTTTTGGCGGTTTGCCAGTTGCGGGTCAGAATGACGGTGGCGGTTTACCGCGACCGCTGCAGTGTTATGGCGGTCTTCTGACAGGCGGTAAGCACCTTTTACCGCCGAGGTCGGAATGACCCCCAAAGTTTGTTAAACCTCATGAGGTGGTTCTACAGTTCAAACAGCACCCTTCGGTAATGTTTGAAGTAGCACACTGAACTAAGAGAGCATGCTCCTTTTATACCCACGCAGGGGCTAAAAGAAGGTGGTACAATTATAGAAGCAAGACTTATATACATATAAGGTCATATGGAAATGCACAGTCGACAGGTAGAAGGGGCTAACAGTTTTCAAGGGCTAGTAGACACATTACTGTTGGTTACTAATTACTAACAGCTGCAGACCTTACTGGGCATGTGCAAAGTGGGAGATGCTAAATAAAACTTGTCACTAGACAGATTTTCAAGAGTAGTTAACAGGAAGGTAGGACAGAGCACATGGCGAGCACATGGCAGCATGTGGCAGAGATAATGGCTACCATGAATACAAAATGGATTCCCCGAAATGTTCACAATAGTTGCTAAATACAAGATGTCTTCTGCTAATGCTTAATCTAATCACTACTAAATTACAACACCTTGTCAGGCAGTTACCCACCATTTAAATAATGTAGGATGAAAAGCATTTCCCATTAACCATTGTTCTTATATATTGGATCGTCGGTCAGGCCATATATCCAGTCAATAATGACCAGGAGGTGAGATGCCTTTTAGTAAGAGGATACATCAATCATTGCAATACCCCCATCATATCTAGATTTACAACATTTGAAAACTGACACTCTGTGTGAGCCCCCACTCCTTATAAATGTAGTGAATGCATTGGTGAAGACTGTAATGAGCTAATCAGTATGTAGAAGAGGTAGTTTTGTACTAAGTAAAGGATTTTAGACAAGTTGATCATTTTGAGCAGTGCCACTCTACCCAGTATGGATAGGGAGAGTGTTGCCCACAATTGCATGCATGTCCCTGTGAGTGGAAGTCAGTAGGGGTACAATATTAAATGTTCTGACACTTGTTGCTGTATTAGTGACATTCATCCTCAGATAGAAATAGCCAGAGGTGATGACCATCTGGCTACCCACTCACCCTACCCATATGGATGTAGTGGCAGTCTCCCTTTTGGGAAGAGACACGTTTTATTTCAGTTAACCTTGATGCTAGAATAATTTCCAAATTTGCATGGAATCTCCATTGTCACTGGTCCAGACCAGTCCAGTTGGCCCATGTACAGAAGAACGTCAGCATATTGGGACACCCTCTCTTCATGGGTTTATGACCCTACAAAGCCTGTTGATTTTGGTTTGATCAAATGTGCTAGGGGCTCCATGGCTAGAGCAAATAAAAAAGGTTATAGGGGACATCCATGTCCTCTGGAGCGGGACTGATAATGAAAATGCATTCCCTACTTTGACCTGACCTCTTCTTGAGATAAATAGGTGCCTGAAATATGCAAGCTATGTTGGTCCATATCCAAGGTGCCCTATCAAATTGAACAAATAGGTCCAGAAAAGGCTGTTAAATGCTTTTTCAAAGTTTAATTAAAGAATGGCTAGGGGTTCATTCAGTTGTTTAGCCATTGTGATGGAATTATATCATCTTTATATATTGTGCCAGATGGAGCCATTCAGCATAAAGCCACTCTGGTTTTTATCCACTAGATTAATGATAACTGTGGCCAGTTGTAGAGTGAGGACTTTAGCAAGTATTTCAGTTTGACCTTTAATTGGCGATATTGGCCTTTATGAGGAACAGGTTTGTACATGTTTATCATGATTCAGTATACTAAAAATGGGAGTTTCCTTCAATTCAGCAGGAAGATGACCGACTCTTTTGACCTCCATGGAAAAGTCCAAAAGAGGCAGTGTCAAGATATTTGTCTGGCATTTAGAAAACTTCATGGGGGCCATGGCGGGTTAGGGACTTCCTTGTTGAGAGCCAGGAGATAGCCTGAGCTAATAATCTGGTGTGATAGGTTCATCTAGTGTAGCAATTTGTTGGGGTGTAAGTTGTGGAGACTGCAGTGTGGATATGTAATGGTGCAGGTCATCAGGTAGAGAAGGTGACATATTTGTATATACCATTTCATAGTACTGGGTCAGGGGTTCCGCTTTCCCAGAGAGGATTTGGTGGAGGACACCTTGTCTATCCTTAAACTTTACTATATATGATGTAGGATTCTTTTGTACTGACATAGCCAGTGCAATAATTTCCCAGCACTGGGAGGCCTGGCACAGCTCCATACCCTTCACAAACTGAGTTTATATAAGTTCAACGACAGCCTGGTTAATGTTATGGAGGGCTCTGTCAGAATTTGTCGCACAAGATGTACTCTCTGCCTTCTGGACAGCAACTGCTAGAAAGGTGATTTTCCATAGTTTTTTCCTCTTTTAGTAGGCAAACTTTGAAACAACACTGCGCTAGATTACTGGCTTGTGTTCTCCCTACACTCAACATTTCCTCCAGGAGTCAATAGAGCCTGTTATTCTGAAACTATTGTGCAGAGGCATCACTGAGGCTATCTCTAAAGTCCTAGATAGTGAGCCACCACAAGCTAAGTCTGCATGGTGGAGAGGGCAGGTGTGGGATCTTCATATTTGACTTTCCAATGGGCCTTCGTTGGATAAATCTTGAGTGTGTAATGTTGTGTTCTCAATCTGGTTTATAATCGTGTGGGACAAATAAAATATTGAGGCAATAGAACAATCTATCTGTCTCAGAAAAAAAGGTATAACTCCCAGTTTTCGGGTTGTGGGTGTGCCACACATCACACAGGCCCATGGCTATGACAAAGGAATCAAGTTCGGTGACATTTATTATTGGGGGGCCAGTTCTTTCTTATATGGTGTCTACAAGACCATTAAAACCCCCTCCAATAAAGATAAAGCCTCATTGGAGTGACAGAAGGGACTGGCTAAGCTGTGATGTTCATGTCTGGGTTAGTGGGGGGAGAAGCATCAACTGGGCAGATCACAATTGGGTGTCACTAGAGTGTTCCAGCCAGTCACATATATCATCCCAGCTTGTCATCTTGGACCTGATCCACTTGTAGAGGGGGATGTTCATTAAGTAGTAAAACAACCTCTTAGGCCCCCAGTGGACCCCAGCATGGCAGGGCCTTGTGAATCCATAAATGACAAGCATCTGCAGCTATTCCACTGCAGATAAAAAGAAATCAGCATTATTATTTGTGTTCCTCACTGCTTGGCCTTTTTGAGAAATGGTCCATGTTTGATTTTATTAAGGAGATCATTGGCATTCCAAGTGATGCACCGTAGGGGCATGATACTACCTTGTATGAGTGGGCAGTTACATTGGAGAGCACACCATTGGGTGGATTCCCTTTACATCTCTCCATAATCCATAGTACATAGAGAAAGGGAAACATGAAAAATGAAAAGAGAAAGAAAGAAACTTAAATGTAGCAAAGGTATGCAAAGGTGCACCCCAGGGATATGATCAGAAGGGTGGGCACATCCCTAGGATAGGGCTCAGAGCAGGGTAAAGTTGCCATCTCCTCCTCTGGATTCAAATTAGGGCTTCAGTGCTCTCAGGCCAGCCTGAGCAAGATATCTAGTTCAATGTCAGATCATGAGGAGGGCAACATCCCATTAGTCCTGCTGTATCTATCAAGTCCATGTGCTCAATGGGGGCACAATCTGGGTCAGGTCATTAAGATAGAGAGATAGCATCTTTCTCCCTTTGCCATCCCAAGGGCTGCTCGTAATCGAGTTCTGTAGCACTGATCTAGGTGTCTATCTCGCCCCTTATCTGCGGTGTGATGTAATTAACTTGTCAGTGGTTGTTTCTCTATCCTCTATCCATCTCCAGACCAGCTTAGGAGAATAAAAAAAAAGGACTTAAAATTGTTGAGAACATTAAGCTTAGCAGTACAGAGGAGCATGTTGGGTAGTCAGAGGCATATTTATACTTTGACGCAAATCCGGTGCAAGCTTAACTCCATATTTATATTTTGATGCTAGACATGGCTAGTGCCAAAAATATGGAGTTCGCGTCATTTCAAGGATGCGTGAAACCGCCTGGCATCAATGAGATGCAAGGTAGGCGTTCCCCATCCAAAAAATGACTCAAACACCCTAGCTCCATAATTATCCAACAGGGCAAAAATTACGCGTGGGATGCAGACTTGAAAAATGACGCAAAGCACGATTTGTGTCACATTTTAAAACCTGGGTCAGGGCAGGTGTTAAAAAGGGGCAAAAAACACCACTACTTAAGGAAAACACATACAAGCAACATCATTGTTCAAGATGGACAACATGCAGATGCTACTGATGGAGCATGTCAGACAACGCAGAGCAGAAGACCAACAGCAGCAGCCACCACTACCCCAACATGGCCCCCAAAGGCAACGCAGAAGGCAGGAGAGGGTCTTCAGGACCAGGACAACCCTCCAGGGCCTCAGGGAGCAGGATGTCATCCAGAGGACAGACTCAACTGGCAAACAATACAGCAGCTGCTGCGTCAAATTGAGCCAAATATAACAGCCAGACTGCAGACACCACACAATATACCACCGGTGACCAAGCAGCTAGCTTTCCTGCACATGTTGGCGAGTGGCTCCTTCCAAACAATGGGTGCCCTGATCACTGGGATATCACAGCCCTCATTCTCTGCCTCCCTTCCCAAGGTCCTAGATGCCATCTTCTCCCTCACACCCCGCCACATCAGCTTCCCCAAACACAGCAGAAGCAGCAGGGGATCAAACAGGGGTTTTACCAAAGACATGGCTTCCCGCATGTGCTTGGTGCAATTGACTGCACCCATGTCCGGATTGTACCACCTGCTGCAACAGAGCATCTATACAGAACAGAAAGCACACCCACTCCATAAATGTGCAGGCCATAGTTGACCACGAGGGATTATTTACCAACATCTTGGCCAAGTATCCTGGGAGTGTACATAATTCCTTCATCTTTCGCCACAGCACTATCAATCAGCACTTCTAGGACGGACGATATGACAATGGCCTTCTTGTCGGTAAGTCCATAAACCTCGCAATATACACAAGGCACAGCAACCCTTTAGGACACACAATACATACACCACTACATTGACATGTGGGCAGGAAGACACTGAGGTGTAACACAGGTAGTTATGTTATACACCCTGATACAATGGGATACACACCTATGGACAAATGATGGCTGCCTATAACAATAGATGCCACTCCAGAGCTACAAGGGACCAATGTCAAAGCACACAGTGACAATGACATGGCCTGAACTAGAAATACAATTTGGAAGATTTACCATTTACTATTACATTAGCCCACATAGTCAATCTCGCACCCTCCCAAACAATTAGAACTGTGGAAGGGGTGTGCAATGTGTGTTGCTGCAGGTCTAACACCATGAGACGCATAGTATGATGATGCTGACTCATGAAGAACCAGAACCTTTTGGGCCTGGCGGCGCAGGGTACGCCTAAAATCTCCTTGGATTCACCTGCCTCAACTAACAGAGACACGGGACACTCTGTCAGGCGTAAAAGATCAGATTTTATTAGCTGCAGCTAGTACAGTTGTCCAAGAAGTACACAAGGTATGTTCTCAGGAGACTGCCACTTTACTTTGTGGCGCACAATCTTATATACCGTATAAAAACATTTATTAACTACATAGACTCCCAGAACACATAGAAAGGAGCCAGTAAGAATGATGTAAAGATAGAACAGAGTCAATAGAAATGTCGGAAAACAAGACAGAACAAAGTATCAAGTGACTTAAGGTTGCCTCCCCTCCAGCTGTGTTTGTCACCCCTCCCTTGAACTAATTCATTAACCGATCCACAACGAAGTTGCATGTGGTGCGATAAGTTTGTGTGCGTTTGGAAGACAGTTGTGAAATGAGAGAATACTAGCAAAGGACAGCGAAGGCCAGACGATAAGATAAGATCGGCGGAGAATAGTGTGAGCCTACAGATAGTTGAAACAAGGATTAGAAAACCAGACAGGGATTAGTGTACTCGGTCAGACCTTAATACCAGTCTTGTAAAGATAGAGGCAGAAGACTGTTTTGAACACCATGTTGCAGAATAAGCAGAAAAGGCAGAATGGACTTCGTTCGCTGTGCTGCCTGAGTGAAGGCAACAAAAAATGGCGGCGGGCCACAAAATGGCGGGTCGATACGATCGTATTAAAAATCGAATTTCCTCAGACCCTCCTTTTGCCAGAACTCAGGCAAGATACACAAACTCATGTTAATCTGAGTCGATGTCTATGGCCATGAGGTCATCAAGCTGTTGCTGTACCATCATTTTGATATTCTCTGCTCTTTGTGACTTGGGTTTGGGAATACATGCAGTAGCACATAGGTTGCAGACGGCAGGACCGCAGTGCATACAAAGACAACAAGAGAATATAAAAGCTAAAATTACTCCAAAGAATGTCAATACCTTCCAACCCCATTTGGACAGTAATCCCCAAAACCACTCTGAAAAGGACCAATCTCCTTCGTCCTGATGAATCGACTCGGAGATTATGTGTAACTTAGAGATAGCTTGGTATACTGTCGGGGCGTCATTAGGTATGAAAATACAGCAACTTGATCCGATCAATTTGCATACTCCACCACGATCCGCAAGAACAAAGTCTAAGGCAACACGGTTCTGCAAGGTCATAAGACGATCAGCTTGTAGTTCAGCTGTAATGTTACTTAAAGCTCCTACAGTGATGTCTATGGTGGTTTCTACGACACAAACCAATTGCCTTATATTTCTGCTGTTGGCCATTGGACCCCAGAAGGGAAGAAATCCTTTGAGGAAATCTCCTCCCTCTTGTCCTGCTGTGTCTTTCGAATCCACAATCCCTCTGCCATATCTATTTTTATGATGATTCGCAGGAGCGGTGTAGGTAGGGGGAAGAAGAAAGGCTATATAACAAGTACCAGAAAAATCAGCTGGCAACCATGTATAAGCCCTATCGTGGCAAACGAAGTATGTACCTTGAGATGGTACTAACGGCGGTGAATTCAGGGCTGAATAAACATATGTATGGAAACATAAACTTTCTCTTTGTCCGGTGTTTGGAGTTCTACCATTTATTTGCAGACAGAAATTTCCTTGTTGGGGTATGACCCGTATCGGAGGAGATTTTCCTTGCTCAATCTTATCATTGAGGCTGGAAATGTAATTAGTTATGTTCCAATTGGTATATGCTTTTCTTTCATCTATGGAAGCTTCACTTTTTTCCATGATTTTAGCCATAGCTACCATTCCCTTTATCAATAAACTATGACTAAAATCTGAACCAACACTATGTGAACTGACAGGTTGTTTAATTTTACTTTGATATGCATTATTGAAAATGACAAAATAAGCCCAAGCGGAACCTTCATAGGAGAATGGAAGAACTAAATATGGCATTCCTTTTTCTACCGTATGTGGTATGAGTCCACACACCCAACAGTCAGTTGTATTGATCACTAACTGATGTTGATGTAACAACTGGACGAAGGAATTGTTAAAGTATTCAGTTCTTCTAATGAGTTCATGCTGGGGAAGAGTGTGGAATAGGTGCGGAGAGATAGTAGAAGAAGATGTAGAGGTAGGAGAAGAGACAACTTTTTGCTGCAGAGTAATAATGATCCAGTTTACAGATGCCAAAAGAATACACGACAATATAATGACGCATAGAGCAATACTACAACGACTACATATTTTTTTACAATTATTCTTTACATTTTTACTTTCTCTTTTATCTAATGTAGCCTCCATCTTTCTAAGTGGATGCTCACGGCAATCTTCCTCAATCACTGTAGTCACGATTATCTACCGTCCTATGACACTGTGAGGTCCTGCAGGCCTATTGCCACTTACTCAGGTCGTGACTAAGACTCCTACCGTGACCCTGCAACCGGGATAGAGTACTACATAGGAGAGAAAGTTACAAGTTCTTTGGTCTTGGTCTCAAATTATAGCGTTCCTGTCCAGAGGCAGTCTGGTTTTGAAACAATGTTCCTGGATTTGTCGTGTTCAAGCGACGATGCGATGGTATTGCTTCTTGAAGGATGTCGTCGTCCTCTTTCTCAGAAAGTGTTCCAATTAGACGCGCATCACTGAATGGTACAAATTGCGGAACTTTCTCACTTTCAGAGTCACTGATGCCTCTACGGACCCACTGATCGAAAGGCAAAGGCAAAGGTACTTTCTTGCAGTGCACGGCATGCACCCAGTTTTTCTTTCCTTCGACTTTAACTGCTGTTCTTGTGGTCAAAAGAACCAGGCGTGGCTCTCTCCATCGGGGCTCCAAATTTCTCTGTCGTTGGAAATTTTTCGTGCAGACCCAGTCACCTGGTCGGATGGAATGACCTGGGTCTGTGGAAGCCTCTGGTAGAGCACTCTGAACCTGTTGATGAAGAACACGCAATTTAGTTGTAAGGTCATGCAAGTAGTCAATCAACATCGGGTATGGCAAGTCTGAGTATTTCTTAGGGCGAGGAACTCCCCATACATTAGCTGGGCGACCAAATATCACTTCGTAAGGGCTAAGCCCCATCGAGAGTGTACTGCTGTTCTGGTGGACAGAAGAGCCAATGGTAAAGCATCAGGCCAATTAAGTCCTGTGCTAGCTTGCACCTTAGCAATTTTAAGCTTCAAGGTTCCATTGTAGCATTCTACTAAACCAGCCGACTGTGGGTGATTCGCCGCGTGGAACTTCTGTTTTATGCCAAGACCTGCACAAACTTTTTGCATGACTTGACCCACAAATTCGCTCCCATTGTCACTCCAGACAATGCGCGGCAAACCAAACCTAGGGAAGAATTCTTTCAAAAGTATTTTGGCAGTTGATAAAGCAGTATTGTCCTTCAGAGGGTAGGCTTCTACCCATCTAGAAAAAGCACATACTACCACCAGAACATATTTGAGGTTGTTGCATCGTTCCATGTGAATATAATCGATCTGCAACACCTCAAATGGATATGTTGGAGGAGCAAAATGACCTGCTGGAGTTGGGGTTCCCTTTCCCGGATTGTACATCAAGCAAACAATACAATGTTTTACTACATTATTTGCACACTTTGGGATCCCCTCATTTTGCCACACTGGAGCCAGAAGTCTACATATTCCTTTTGCACTTAGGTGAGCTGGACCATGTGCCATAGTAACTACAGGTAGTACATAAGCATCTGGTAACAGCCAACGTTGATGTTCTGATAATTCAACCCAACATCCCATCTCATCTAACATTCCTGTACTTTCCTTCCACTTTTTCAACTCATTCTCCGTAGCCTCTCCTTGTAGGTAACATGGAAATACTGAGGCAGTCCCAACATCACACATCACTCCAGGTAGCAATAAGGAAGTGGACTGTGCTATTAACACATATTGATGTGCTATTAATGCAAACTGCACACTGATGCACACACTGAAAGAGCCAATTGTCCATCAAAATAACAGATGTACAGGGAGATGGCCCTTCCTGCACAGATACATCCACCTCCACAAGGCAGTTAGCCAGGTTACCTGGAGCACGTTGGGTAGTGTAGGTGCACAGTTGCACATGAGTCACTGGCAAAGGGAACTCCAAAGGTCTACATAGAACCAAGTCACACATGAGACAATTGTGCATTGTCAATACTGCACACCTCAGTGCTGCCAACTTAGGGAGATGTGTTGGGCAATGTACCCAAGCCTAATCAAAGGGCCTCACTTCTGGATTTGATCTGCAATGACATAGTCTAAGTGGGTGCGATGTCCAGGCCATGTAGTGTAACCATGTTACCACCACATTGGAATCTATTGTGTGTGTGGAAGTATCATGTCCCCTCCAGTGAAAGCACAATAAAACATGTTGCTCACTAAACAACGCATGGTACATACATACTGAACTGCAGTTTGGAAACAAAACCATAGATATCAGGTCAATGAGCCAAACACAAGTTATCAAGTCAAACAACCCAATGCAGAATAAACCTCACAGAAGCCCAGGATCTCACACAATGCCACAAACACATAGGAGTCACAGATGACACGAGATATCAACTGCCATGCTACATGACATTCTTGGTACAAGCACTAACAAAATACTTACTCCTATTTTCTTTTTCAGCTGATCAGGGTTACGGGATCCAGCCATGGATCATGCTCCATTCCCCAACCCAAGCACAGCAGCAGAGCGTGCCTATAGTGAGGCACATCGGAGGTCAAGCACCATGGTGGAACTGACCTTTGACATCGTGAAGTCCAGATTCAGGTGCCTGGACATCACAGGAGGCAGCCTCCTATATGCCTAAGAAATGGTTTGAAAGATCATATTGACTTGTGCCATCCTGCACAACATTTGTGTTAGGAGGAACATCCCCCTATATGAACCCGAGCAAGAACTGCCTGAGGAGGAGGTGGCGGATGGTGCCAGGGAAAATGAGGGGGGACATACAAACACAGCTGCGGGAATGCGCTGCAGACAGCAGATTGTTAAAAACTTTTTTCACCAATAGTCACTCTAAACACATTGTTAGGATATATAATTAAACACCTCACTTTATCACACAATCCTGCTCTTGTTACTTATTTCTCCATCATATGTCCTTCAGGAATGTGAGTATTACCTCAGGGAGCATGTCACAAAGACAAATCTGACTACTTCTGATGCAACATCACATGTGATGCATATGATTGTACAGCAACCATCACACACATATTTAAAAAAAAACATCTTTTGAATTTCACATCTGAAGGATGAAATCATAGGACCACAGCATATGACACACATACACGTTGCCAACATGCTCTACTGTAGCACGACACACATCTATGACAACTCCTATCATAAGGTAAATAAGCGCCTCATATATGAGACAGTGGATGTGAAATATCAGTTGTAACAGGATTGTAAGAACAGGCCCCTGACATTAGTAAGTGTGACATTTGCTATCTCTGCAAGGAGCTTTTGTGACAAGAGGTGCATCAATTCTGAAAATGGATGGCATGAGTGTCCCAGGTATGACAAGCAATGGTCACAACACATGCCCTGCGCAGTCCATCCCTGGTAATAAGTCCTGCCACTGCCATGTGTTAAGTCTCTGCCCTCCCATCTCTAGGGGGCACTATAAATGGACTATCTGTACCCTAGTAATCATAAGTAACACTCACCGAGACTCCCATTCTGACTCCTGTTTGCTTCCCTTTTCCATATGGCTTGTCTAGAAGAACTACATTCTTGGTCGGTAAGACCTGTAATCTTCCGTCCATAGCTTCCTATGGGAAAAGTCCGGTTGTCCCCTTATACTGGATTCTGTCCTCTAGGACTTGTGAGAGACTGAAGATGCACACACCTCTGAGCTCTCTCGTGCAGCCCTGCCATGTGACTCTGCCCTGGCCTTGCTCCTGCCTGGAACAGCTTAGAAGCTGCCATTCCCTGAAGCTCCTCATCGTGCATTGGAGTACAATTCATTTGTGTACCAGAGCCCTTGTTGGATTGTGTTATAGTCCTGATTACGCCTGAACCTGCTCTCTGTTTACACAGTGCTGTTCCTGCTTGTTCCAGTCAGACTCTGCTCCCTGTTTCTCAGCTTTGTTCATGATTGTTTCTGACAGAGCCTGCTTTCTGTTACCCAGACCTGTTCCAGTCTTTGTGTCAACCAGCGTCTGTTCCATGTACCTGCCTTTGCCTCCTAGTTGGTTCCCTTACCCTCTGTTTCCTCTTGGGGTATTGTGTCTGGTAAGTATACTATCAGTCCTCACCTGTATAGAAGTGTTTAACTTTGTATTTGTTCTGGCACCTGGTTTCCAGGAGGTTAATCCAGCTCCCATCCTTTGTCTAGTTTTGCATGTAGTCATTAGTACCTTACAGTGACAGTGTGCGATGGCTGTATTCCAGGATTTGTTACTGTGTCTCCAGCCCAACAAACAATGGCTAGTCTTGTGTATGTAAGGACAATCCATGTTTATTCCCTGAGGGTCCAATTACAGATTCACTTCTGCTGCCACCTTTCTATGGAGCTTGTGTGGTGTCTAGCTGTGAGATTAATCTGCACAGAGGCACTGACGTTCCCTGTTGCTGTGTGAAGTTCTGAGCCTTACCCTGTGTACAATCTTAGTGATGAGCCTTGCATGTTTGTCCTTTACTGGCCCGTTACATATTTGTCCACAATAAGTTTGCTCTGTATTCACTCTTCTGTATTATCAGCCTTACCATAGCCGCCCTATCCCCTTGTATGCCTTTAGCTGCTCTTTTGCTTTAGGACAATTCTGCCTTGCAAGATACGCTGTGACCTCCAAGCTTTCCCCAACAGACTCCTGACTAGACCTGCATGAAACCGTAACACCATGGAGTCCAATACTGACACAGGGTACACATGCCCACACACTTGAACAGAACACTTTTGTGCTATGCACCTCTGAAAATATGTGAACACATGCAGCCAGGGCTGCAGGTTCACCACAGCAACATGAGTAACATAAGTCATTTTCCTTAGTCAAACTGACGTGTATATAACAATTTTATAATTGGAATTGAGACCCAGTGTCGCAAACACTGTACCTACCAAACATGTACAAATGGCCAACATATGTGTAATTCACACACAAGTCACCATGAAGTCATAGCCAACAATTAATGACATGTGAGGGGTAACATATCCGACATAGCTCTCATCAGCCACCCTCAATCATCCCTGTGCATTGTTTGTCATGGGAAATGTAATGTACCCAAAGTCAAACAACTACAAACATCAAATGAGTCAACACATATTAAAAACACATATCATGACTGTTGTACTTCACTGATTGCCAACTAATGTAGATACCCATTTTTAACACATTCATACATGAGCATTACACGAAATGTATTGCATGCCGTTCCATCAGAAGCACACACATTGTTGTAACAGTTAATTCACACACAAAACACACGCACCATGGTTTCTACTTTTGTAGAGCAGCATTGCTGTCATTTATTGACGCAAAATCAGCACAAACTTGCAAATTACAATTGTATTTTGTAACTTTGCCCCGCTTTTGTGTCAGAAAATGAAGGAAATGCTGTGCAAAGATAGTATAATTGTAGGCTGCAGTTGAATGCTCTACCACATGTGGCCAACCACTATACCACACACTGCAGGTCATACCATCCTATTTTCATCTAGATACAGGCTGCATACATGTTAAATATTTAAAATTTACGCAAACACAGTTTGAGTCTGAATTTTTGATGCAAATGCATCGAAAAACTACACAAACGCAAACCAAACATCAATGGGCCCCTAGCGTTAATTCCACCAGCGCACCCCACGCATGCGGATATCAATTAAAATAGTAGTTTCCCCATAATGCGTGGTATTTTGCCACACATGTAGGTTATGCGTCAAATACCTTCACACAAACTACGTATGTGTCAAAAATAATACACGGAAGATGGAAAACGGGCCACAAAGGGGGCAGGAAGTGATGTAATAGGAAATCCTGTTTACAGATATGGTACAGTGGGTGTACTTTCACTTTCACTTTACAGTGTGTGCTTTTTCTTGACTGTGTGGCTGTGTCTTGCTGTTGCTCTTGTTTGGATTGCATATTTTGTATCTTGTGGTGTCTATCTTGTGTCTTTTTGTGTATTCTATTTGTATATTGTACCTGTGTAAGTGTTTTTGTGCATTTCAGTGTTGTTTGAATTGTATTTTTACTGTCAGGTGTCTGTTTGGGGGTTAGATTAGTTAGGTTAGTTGGAGTTTGTAATTTGGGTTGTAAGTTTCCTTTTTTCTGATTTATTTCCCTTCCTTTTTCCCTTTTATTCTTTAAATTGTTGTGCTATAACATGTCAGGAAGGAAGGGTGAGGCCGAGCCGCATGGGGGAGGAGGAGCTTGGGGCCTTTGTGTGGCTGATGTGCCACTTTCTGCTGATGATGCTGGAGTTGGGGGGCCGTGTGATACAGGGGCATCACACGGATGCAAGGCGGCTGCATTGGGCCAAGGTGTTCCACCACCTGAAATGTGTTTTCAACACATCAAGGAATGAGCACCAGCTGGAGCATCGCTGGGCTGCACTGGCAGCTAGAGAACAGGACCTGCTGGACCACCTGGGTGTGGTGATAGGTGGTCCTGTTGGTGAGTATCACATTGACAAATGTGTACAGTAGAATGCGCCTGAGTGCCAGTAGCAGATGTTTTGATGTGCTGCATGCAATGCTTGTGGCCATGTGGAATGCAAGTAGAACAAACTGTTAGTGTACCAGTACTGAGATGTATTCCACATGTTTATACATGTTAACAATGCAGTCCAGAGCTTCTTTGAGTCATGTCCGACTATTCCTTAGGGCCACATTTACCAAGCTATTTATCATTTTCACAAATGGCCTAGTTTTCTGAATTTATGTGTTTACTTCAGGAAAAACATTTATTCAAATGCACAACCCCAATTTAGCCATTCTGCTATCACATTGCCCAATCACAAAACAGGATTTGCTAATGGCATTTAGGAATGGGCGTTCCTATCCTGTTATCGAGTTGCAGGCCACTGATTGATTCTTTTTTAGCACAAATGTTAGCACTAAACAATTGCAGTTACCATCCGTTTCAAATTGGTGCAAACCCATTTGTAAAAGGGGAGAGGTCCCCATGGGATCCCTTCCCCTTTGTGAATGCATGCCCAAAAATTGTTTCTGAGCAGGAAGTTGTGCCACGGACCACTGACTGCTTCCAAAAATATTTTTCAGTCATAATATAGGTTTTTGAAATACTTTCTGTTGACCCCTGCTGAAATAAGGCTGCAATTAAATGAAAATATACATCCCTATTTGAAAGCAGTCACAGACATGGTGGTCTGCTGAGCCCAGCAGGCCAGCATCCCTGTGAGTGCCACCATTGCCAAGGGGTTTGCAAAATGAGACCTACCTCTTCATTATTCATGAGGTAGGTCATTTGCTACCCCATTTCTGAACTGAAAACAGTGTCATTGACAGTGTTCTACCTCAGATCATCCAAGTTGCTAATTGCTAGCTGCTAAGTCTTGCAAATGTGTGACTCACAAAACCTGATCTTGGTACACATGGCCTTGAGTAACACATTACAGGTGCAGTGACAAAACCTGTGCCCATGCATTATGTCAATCATGATCAGCTAAGACAGTGTCAGCATACCATATTTCATTGTTTTGGGACAGCAAAGTGGGCTATCCATGTTTAGCGCTACATTGTCATTTTACACACACATGATCCCTGCCATCATGCTGGCAAAGGGGGCATATATGGCTTAGGGGACACGGCCAATGGGGCATTTGTTACCTACATACAGTTGTGCCACACTGATTATGGACCACTGAATGCATGATAATTGCTGACTGAAAATTGACCCACATGTCCATCACACAGTTAATCATTGACCCTTGATGCACACGCTACAATACCTGAGTCACTTGTATTGCAGTGCAACAGGGAAGTGCCATTGAAATTGTCATACAATTACAAATCATACAAAAATGGAGTACCATCTGAAATGGATTAGCCACAAATCTTTGTAGTCAGGTTTAGCACCACATGATTGTTAGGCCCAGTGCATGTGTGCATATGTGTGTCTATCACTCACTGGAGTGTCAGTGTCAATGCGAGTTTGCAGTGGAATGTCTGTTGGAGTGTGTGAGAGAACAGAGCTGATTGCAGAGCCCCCCTAACTTTTTGCCCCATTTTCCACTGTTTGCTGGTGTTTTCCTGACTCTGATGGTGCCCTGGGTACTGCTAACCAGTCCCAGGGCCTGTGTTCTGTGTAAAATCAGTATGCAAATTAGATTCATTATAATTGGCTAAGTCCACCTACCTATAAGTCCCTAGTATATGGTAGGGCCTATAGGTTTAGGGACCCCAGCATAGGTAATGCACCCATAGGTGCACTGCTGAGGTTCCCAGTGTCATTTTAAAGGCAGGCCTGCCTTGCTGGCTGCTTTTAAATTAAAGTTATATGCAAATTCGACTTAGGAATTAAAATTAGTTCCAAAGTCTTAAAATACCTTATTGTTACATATAAGTCACCCCTAAGGTGTGCCCTATATGCCCCTAGGGCTGGGTGCCATGTAACTATAAGCAGGGATCTTATAAAAATAGTTTGATAAGCCCTGGTGAGGTAAAACAGTCAAATTTGTTTTTCCCTCATTATAGTGAATGGCCTCCACAGGCTAGAATGGGGAGACTTTATTTTAATTTTTAAAGCCCCTTAAGTAAAAGATACCAGATGTTTGGCATCAAATTAATTGTTATAATAAATAACTGGAAGTTGTGGGATTTAATATAACTTGTTCAGGTAAAGAGTTTTAAACTTTACCTGAAATGTTGCCAACTTTAGCCCTTCAGTGATTTTGCTGCTGTGCTCTGATTGGCCAGCCTCTGGCAGCCTGGCCAGGCTGCCTTGATGAGGTGTGAAGTGGCCTGGCTCCACACAAAGAGATGTGCCTGTGGGAGGAGATCTCCCCTCAGCAGATGGTGAGGCAGTAAGGGGGAGGGCTGCCAAACTTGTCTTCAAAGGCAGAGAAGGACATTTGGAGCAACCCAGCAACACCCTCACATCCTGCAAACCCAGACAATTAGGTGCCCCCTTAATTAGATTAGGAGAGGGTCAGGAGAGGGGTGTGTTTAGGATTTTTAGCCACAACAGTGGTTGAGCTCAGCCAGATGTAACCTTCAAAAAAAACTTTCAGCTATGATGGATTTTTGAGGAATGATGCTCCCTGGGAATGATTTTTGCCACACTTCCCATGAAGTGGTCATCACAGGGGGAAGGACCCTGCCCCCGATTGGAGAATCAGGATCCCCTGCACCCACACCTCAGATCCCTATCAGATTCCAACAAGGATGAACCACAGGAGAAGAAGGACTGCCCTGATGGACCCCTGACCTGCACCTGTACACTACACTCTGGAGGACTGCACCAGCTGCACACTTGGGCTTCACCACTAAAATGACTTTACCTGTCTTCTACTGCTTCAAGCAGGGACTCCCTGTTTGCTACAGGGACAATGGAGCTGCCCATAGTCCCCTGCATCAAGTCCTGCAAGCAGAGCCCAGCTGACCAGCGTCCAGTGGCCATGTGAGGATTCTGACCAGGTGCATTCTGGGAATTGTCGTCCCAACTCCCAAGGAGCAACTCAGAGCTTCTGGAACCTTGGATCAAGTTGTGGAAACTTCAAGGACACAAAAAGGACCTCTGGGAGAAGATCGAGAAGGTTGGAGACGTTTGGAGCAACTCCATAAATTGAAGATGTGCATTGTGGGAGTTGTAGTCCCAGACCCGAAGAGGCATACCAGAGCCTCTGAACCCTTGGCTGGTGCCGTGGACCACTTTCCTGAATCAAACACTTCTGAAAGTAAGTGTGACAGTGTTACCTCATGGATGGCCTGAACTCTGGACTTTGTTCCTTTCCAGTGCGACCTTTTTTAACATTTGAGCGCTAGTTGCTTCTATGCCCTAGAAAGCATTAATTATTTAAAAATTCATAGCTCCGGTTCCCCTGATCTGATTTTATTCATTGTGGTGTCATTTTATAGATAAAGATATAGGGGTCATTATGACCCTGGCGGAAGGCGGAGAAGTGGCGGTAAGACCGTCAACAGGCTGGCGGTTTTTTTTTGAGAATTATGACCATGGCGGTTACCGCCATGGTCATCCGCCGGTTCTCCGTTCCGCCCACCAGGGCGGAGACGACCGCCGGGCTGGAGACCTGTGTCTCCAGCCCGGTGGGCGTCACTATAATGCCAGCGGTATTTGGACCCGGCTTACCGCCATGGATTTCATGCGGTTTGAAACCGCCATGAAATCCATGGCGGTAAGCACTATCAGTGCCAGGGAATTCCTTCCCTGGCACTGATAGGGGTCTCCCCAACCCCCACCCCGACTCCCTCCCCTACACCCCCCACCACCCCTGCCACCCCCCAAAGGTGGCAGGACCCCCCTCCCCACCCTGTCCCCTACATCACATAACTCACTCACACACGACACGCACGCAGGCACCACCAACACACATACACGCACACACACCGACATACATGCCAACATCCACGCACACCCACATTCAAACATCCACGCACACATCCATACAGACATACCCACAGACATACATGCACTCATTCCCAAACACACAACACCCCCGCAAGCATACACACACTCACACCCCCCTCTACATACACAAACGCCCACCCCCATGCACGTACCCAACATACAACACCCTCCCACCCTCCTCCCCTAATGGACGATCGACTTACCTGGTTCGTCGATCCTCCGGGAGGGGACGGGATCCATGGGGGCTGCTCCGCCGACACCACACTGTCAACAGAACACCGCCACGCCGAATCACAGGACGTGATTCGGTGGGCGGTGTTCTGTTGGCGTGGCGGTGGAGGTGGAGCAACCTCCACTTCCCCGCCGCCCGCCGGTATGGCTGTTGGTGGCTCTCCGTCCGAAAAAGGACGGAGAGCTGCCAACAGTCATAATACTCCGAGCGGAAAACCGCCACCACTGGCGGTCTTCTGCACGGCGGTCCCTCGGCGATCTTTCAAAAAGACCGCCGAGGTCATAATGACCCCCATAGTCTATTTTTATAAATTGCTTTTGGATTTTTAAACTGTTTCCTCTGTTTTATTTAATTACTGTTTTGTGATATTTGAATGCTTTATACTCTGTCTCCTAAGTTAAGCCTTGTCACTCGTTGCCAAGCTACCAAGGGTTGAGCTGGGTTTAATTTACTGAGACCTAACTGGACCTAAGTGGACGTTAGTGGCCTATTGCTAAGTGCAGATACTTACCTGCCCTTACCAGTAACCCATTTTCCAACAGAGTGTCTACATGCAGGATCAGCAGCTCACTCATTTAAATGTTACACACTATGATATGTTGTCCATACGTTTGTCAATGTTCAGACATTGAGCATATATTTCCTTTCGATGTCTTACAGGTGGACTGGCCCCCTTTACCATTGTGGAAGTGGCTCAATTTGAGGACCCAGACATATCCAGTAAGTGTGAAAATGTCAGTTTTGTTTAGTGATCGCAGCTGTTGTGTGAGTGACTCTTGTGTGTTGAACTCATTGCAAGATTTGATGAGCTGGCCAGTGATCTGATATATTACTTGACTGGAGGTTGACAGAGTGATCCATGCAAGGGTCAGACATTCACAGGCAGAGAGTCATTTCTTGGGAGTCTTGTGCTGTGTAATAGGCAGCAGCATGTGAACAAGGTGATTAGTAGCCACATGTAGGCCCACATTTGATTTGGAAGTGCTCCAGTGTCAGGATATTGTCAAAAAGTCATACCCTAATTTTCACAAGACAGTGATGCATCAGTTTTCCACACAAATTTGTGCATCCCTGTATTGTAATATACATGTAGGACAGTATGGGGAACTGTCCCGAGCATCTAGCCCCATATGTTGTACTCCATTTATGTGACACTTATGTGGTTTGTAATAGGCGTGCATGCAGGTCCAGGCCAGACGTGGGCTGGCATCAATGTGGGTGATTTTGGAATTGCGTTGTCAGATCAGGTGGTGATGGTTGTCCACAAATGGAAACATTAATGTAGATGTGATTGACCAATGGATACCTCACTCCTAGTAGGCAGACCTCCTCACATGTGTTTCACTCACTAAATCCATGTACTGGTCGACATGGCTTTGTGGTAGTCCTTGACAGTTGTGATGATGTATTGCATGCTCATCCCCCCTGAGGCACAGGGGTAGGGGAAGAACATATATGTAGGTAGGTGTGATGGTCACAGTGTAGATGACAGTCATCTAATTCAAGCATTCATGTGTCCCAAACAACACTGACCCCTTATGATTAGTAACGGCATACTATTCTGCCAATTACATCTACAAATCACTGGCCTTGGGTGCCTTGAAATTGCTTCAGATGATAGGGATTAGTCAGACTGGCCCATGTTAAGTACTTGCTGCATTTGCATTGTGACACATTGCACTACATCAATGCACAGATCACTTTATTTGGTACACCCCTTGTTGTGCTTTGTTGTGCTGTCAAATACTTGATGGTTAGGCAGCATTGCCATGTCACTCCTCAGGGACAATATATCATCTGTACTGTGATTTGGACTTCATGTGCAATTTGAGGGGGAGTGTTAGATTATCATCTGTACATGCATCACACAATGATGACACTAATGGTTGCCTGTCTCATTTTTACAGCTGCCAACATGAATGCCGTGGAGATAAGGGCAGTGAGGTACAGGCACATCTTGGATGTGGAGTCTGGGTTACGGATGATGGCAAGATGCTATCGGAGAGAGAGAGCCACAGGAGAATGGTGGGCTTTCAGCCAAGGGGGACCGGCATTGGTCATAACAGGTGGAGACACCACCATGACTACAGCCAGTAGCACAGCGGCCACCAGTTCATCAGCCCCACCTGCTGCACCCTCATCCTCAGGACCAACACCCACAACACCTGCTGCACCTTCTATTCCAGCACCCCTGACCAAGACACCTGCATGAGCAACTACGTGTCATACACAGACCACCACATCAGTTGCTTTGGACATGGCTGCCATATCACAGCTACAGAGGGACATGAGGAAAGAAGCTTGACATGAAGAAAGAAGCTTGACACTCTCTAATGGGACATTGACAGAAACAGCCATAGGCTGAAGTCCATCAGAAAATCTTTGAAGAGGGCAAACCTCTAAACTCCTGCCTTACCTAACCCCAAATTCTGTCCCCTCTCTCCTCTTTCCTTATCCAGTTTTTTAGTGGCTTTAGGGGGTTTAGTGATAGGTTAGAATAGGCTAGTAATTTAGATAGGATAAGAAGGTTAGGGGATGGGGGTTTCATATTATTATATGTTAGCTTGTGGGTGGGTGGATGGTTGTTAATGTTGGGGTTTTTGTGTATTATATTAAAAAAGTAAAACAAAAACAAAATATACATTTGTTTAGTATTAGTTAGTATCTGTTTAGGTTAGTATATGTTGTCCTACATGTGTCCCGTCATATAAGGGGGAGAGGGGCAAATGTTTGGAGTGTTGTGTTAAATGTGGTAAGTAAGCTTAGCATGGGGTAGTTAGGGCCAGTTGTGGGTAATGAATAGATAGGATAGATTAGGTTAGTATAGGTGTGTGACAGGTTTAAGTTCTCTTTTGTACATAGTTATTAAGGTTTTAGCTACTCCTTTACGGCATGTGTCATATGCTTGGGGATCTGGGGCTTTGCATGCGTGTACAGTGCCAATTTTCTGTTGGCCTGTGTATTCTGTCCTGCATCCACATCCCACTCTTGACATGTTAATTCCCACTTCAAACTCAGATGTCACATTCGCAGCTACAACAAAGCTAAATCTCAATTCATCTGCCATCCATTGTACCCACCACTCAACGTGACCATGGTTCCCATATATTAGACAGTTAGGTGTGATTTTAAAGCTGTCATAGTTTGGGTCCTGTGTTGGAATGTTGGGCACTGTGGGACGTCTGCCTGCAGCCTAATGTTCATGTGAACACTGCTAAACTGAGTAGTGCCAATTTCTGATAAGGTCAAGTATACAGAATTCACATCATTTTAATTGCACTCCCAGCTGACGTTTTTGGCCAAACACTCTTACATAGCCATTCCTGATGTAGGTAGTGGGTATGGCATGTATGTTTTGAAGCAAATGTCACATAGACAATGACTTTCTTATAGGGGATGTGGCCAGCATTGCGTTTTATCTTGTAGATACCTTTGGCCTGAAATATACTATTATTACACTGCATTTGCCTAATTTTTTAATGCAACAGCAGCGCAAACTTACAAATTACAAAGATATTTTGTACGTTTGTGCTGATTTTACTTCAGAAATGAGGCAAAAGCAGCACAGAAGATTTAGAAGTCCTGGCCCTTGTGAGTGAAGATCTGCCCACATTATTTCTGCACTCTGGTATTGACAATCTGTGACCATTGACATGTTACATGAATCACAAATCTCCAGCAAAGAGACAAAGTGGTTGTGTAGGTGCTATTTATTTTAAAGTGCTGCAGGGCAATATTTACATAGTCCAGGTTTGTAAGCCCATTAGTGTAAAGCATTCTATTGCGACGCAACACAAGTGCAAGGTTGAGGGACATGGCATTGGACATGCTGAGATGAAGTGTCAGTCAGTGTAGAGGAACATGAATTACCAATTGGGTAGTGAGAGCCAATTGCAGCCCATAGTGGTAAGGTTAACTGTGTGTCGGAGAAGAGTGCATGTCACCAACTGTAGCAACACTGGCATGTTGTCAAGCACAGGACAAAGAAAAATCAGTGCCCATGTTGTATGTGCTGGTGCTACTGGGTACTCCGATGGGTGAAGATGATCTGTTCCACATCTTCATCCTCTGAGGTGTGTGTCGTCCCCTCTGCCCTTGATGGTGGTGGTGGTGGGTTTGAGGGGGCAACACACACTTCAGTGGTTGGAGAAGTGGACTCCGAATTCCCAGCAGCTGCCATCTGTGGAACTAGATATGGCATGACTGCAGCAAGGCGGAGCTGCTGATTATTGAGTATGGCAGCAACATCCCTGTGGTAGGCAACCACATCTGCCCTGATGGAGTCCAGCTTTTAATCATGCATGCAGCTGCAAGATTGGGAGGGCAGGTGTTGTGACAACTCCCTCACTGCAGTGGTGAGGTCCCTCACACACTGTTGGACTCCTTGCAGTAGTGATTGTGTGACTTGTATGGCTGCTGACTTTTCTACAGATGTCATCATGCACATGCCCATCCCCTCATGGCTGCCTGCCATAGTTTGCATCCCCACTCGCACCTCCTTGGCCAGCTCCCGCTGTACTCCCACAACTGTCCTCTCAAAGGTGGTCCCATTGTCATCAAAGTCCTCAGCTGTGTTTGAGCTGGCAGGTCATACTATTGAGGTGGTGATGGGTCCTCTGGAATGGCTGCTACATGTGTGCTCCTCCTTGCGACTGGAGGTGGTGTTTGGAGGATTACAAGGACATCTTAGAGGGTTTCCTGGCTGACGGTTGTCAGCTGGGTAGTCCAGGACAGACAGATCCACAGGAGAGTCATCGTCCTCTGCTATGAGATATTGTACAATTAGTGTGTCTGTGTTGTGGTAGTTGTAATGTGACGTCACTGACTTCCTATTGGTGGAAAATTATAATCTTGGTCACCATACATTGTTCCTGTCATTAATGTTTGCAGTCTCTCAGGGCTATGCATCACCTGCATGTCACATGTAGTGTGGGCAGTTTGGGGAATTGTCTGCCTCACATCTTCTAGGTGTGGGTTCTGTCCAAATTGTGGCTTGCCACATTCTTGTTCTCATCAACCCTCCCTCTGCTTCCATTAGCATGGTGAGGCCTTGCCATGCTTATTGGTGTGCTGATGCCACATACACCACACAAAACAATATGGCCCTGTCCCAGTCTATCATTTTTAACATACGCCTATACGCTGCTGAGACCTAGCACCATACCATGTATTGCATTTCCATGAAACAATACAGGTGTCACCATTGGTAGTTTCTCATGTTGATGTTTGCATATGTGTGCTACATTGCATTGCACTGATGGGCCTGGCAGAGTTCCATTTCCTCTTATGACTGTGCGGGTGTGTTTGCCTAGCTACACACATATGCTTCCTCAACGCTGTTGTCTTGCACTATGACACTTGAGATGTTGCATTGTGGTATTGCAGCTATTGTGACACAGGCACCGGGGTAGACCCTGGAATGGGCAGCATGGGTATGAGATTACTGCTGTGTTCTTCATAATGTATGTGACAGTGCCTGATGTTTATTGAGTCTAAGGACATGAGCAGTTGATAGGAGTTGCACTTGGATAGGGATTGATGGGGATTGATCACGTAGTCATACTGATCCCTCATTTTGAGTGTGTTTGTGCAATAGGCACCTAACTGCCATGTCCTGATTGACCAGCACACACAGCACAGGTAGTAGTGACAAGTGTTGTCAATGGTAAATGCTGCTTGAGCCAATGGCCTGAGACTGGGCATTGTCCTCTAACTAACATTCTGACAATACCAGCTGTCCTGTGACAGCAGCCCAGTTTTACGTTCTACCCTACCCTCCTGGTCTACTTCAGCATTTCTAGCAGCCTTGGCATGGCGGTTTACCTCCATGCAAAGGTTGTTGGTGTTGTGCTGTGCTGTGCCCCTGGATGCCCCTGCACACCCCCTGCACCTGTGCTGTGTCGTGTCCCTTTTCTCTTTCCACTGCCTGATTTTCAGGGCTAACATGGATTGTGTAGTAGGTCTGTACCTCCCCCTTCTTGCACCTGACATTTAGGCATTTGTGTCCCCCATGCAACTTACCCTGCACATATGCTGTTTCCTGGTAGTCTGCGCTATCCTGTCCTGTGATTCCTGTGACGATCTTCTCTGGGATGATGGCTGCAACCTTCCCCTCCATCTGGTCCAGGTCCTCTTGCGGTGCCGGACTCCCACCTCCCGTCTGCAGTGCTGCCTTTCGGTTCATTGCCATTTTCTCCTTTGTCCTGTGCTTGCAGTCATGCCAGTGTTTCGTCCATTCACTGACAGTTCTCCTGACCTCTGCCACACTGTTAATCTTGTCCACAATTTGTTGCCAAATTGCCTCTCTCCTTCCAATTGGCAATTTAGTGGTGATGAATAATTGATGCTGGTGCTCTGCCACTTCCTCTTCTTCTTGTCTCTCCCCTGGGTCTTGTCTGTGTCCTCCTGACTGGTTCCTGGTTGACTGGGGTCTCTTGTGGCTTCTGGGATCCATTTTTGCGCTCATTAGCACTATTTGCTGCTTTTGCATGTCTTTTTTACGCTGTTGCAGTTAAAAATGACGCATATCCGTTTTGCAACGTTTTTCCATGTCGCAAACTGGATTTGAGTCATTTTTCCTGCGTTAACGTCATTTTGCCTTACCACAAGGCGTAATGGTTAGTGTCAGTAAAAATTGACTCTAACCTGTTCTTCGCGCCACTGTGTGTCAAAGTATAAATATGACACACGGGTGGTGTTAAGAAATTACACTAAATGGCGTTTGCACAGTTTTGCATCAAAAAGTATAAATCTGGCCCTATGTTTCTTTTTAACAGAATCTGCTGTTTCTGTAGAAGTTAAGTCTAATCGGAAAATATAATTATGGCAGGAGAGTCATACTTAACATCATTCCTGGTATGAATTTCATGTATGAACAAGTCTTGACCTTTGAAGTTTGGGAATTTAGGGGGTCATTCCGACCCCGCCGGGCGGAGACCGCCAAAAGACCGTACCGCGGTCAAATGACCGCGGTGGTCATTTTGACTTTCCCGCTGGGCAGGCGGGCGGCTGCCAAAAGGCCACCCGCCCGCCCAGCGGGAAAGCCCCAGCAACGATGAAGCCGGCTCCGAATGGAGTTACTGGTGTGCGACGGGTGCAGTGGCTGCTTTGCAGACACTGAAAATCCTAATGGGGCACTGAAAATCCTAATGGGGCCCTGTTAGGGGGCCCCACGACACCCTTTCCCGCCAGCCTCTTCCTGGCGGTGTAAACCGCCAGGAACAGGCTGGCGGGAAGGTGGTCGGAATCCCCATGGCGGCGCTGCTTGCAGCGCCGCCGTGGAGGATTCCCTGGGGCAGGGGAAAACCGGCGGGAAACCGCCGGTTTCCCTTTTCTGACCGCGGCTTTACTGCCGCGGTCAGAATTGCCCCTGAAGCACCTCCAGCCTGTTGGCGGTGCTTCCTCCGTCCCCGGCCCTTAGTGATTAAGCGCCAGGCCTGAGCACCAGGGGAAGGGCAACTGTTGAGGGCTTGGTGCATGCATTCAATTACAAAGCAGTTAGACAATTTCTGTGTGAATATATTAGCTTCCAGGCAGATTTTAAGGAATTGTCGAATATCTGTGCCTGCTACTTCTTTGGGGAGTCTCAAGAAGTGAACAATTTGGTGACAAGAAACACTCTCAGCATCCTGTGCATCCTCTGCATGCAGGACCAGGTACCTGGATTCTGTGAAGAGGCAAGGCACAATAGAGTTCCAGATTGGGGAGCTAACAAATTAACCAAGAGAGCTTAACCAAGGATCTGTCTTGGACCTTAGGGCCTGGGCATGTGCTAAACTCTGGAAGTATATGCTAAGAAATTCATGCAGCAAATATCTCATAATAAATTATATAACAAAGCCTTTTCAACATTCAAAAAAGTGTATTTCTTTAACATATAGAAGCTGTGAGATTAACAGGGCATTTTATAGCACTGTACTGTGAAGTACTTATTAAAAGTGATAGTTTTGTACAACTGGTAGTCTGAACTCATATATGAAAGAGCTCCCATACAAGATAATGAAAAAAAAAGAGTTCTAGTAAATAAAATATTTGCCAGATGTCACAAAACTCAAAAAGCGAATCTGTGATTTACCCAGATTTTATGGTTTCACTTTGTACACATCTGCAATTAAATGGGTATTTATTTTTCTTTCCTCATGTTAAGCCTTTGATTTGAACTCCTAGTGTAGTTTTTGAATATAATGCAAACTCAAACGCCCAGCACTTTTCATGAGCACCAGATACAATACAAACGGTCAGATTAATTAGTTAGAGGCCTGGGGAGATTAAGGGGATCATTTTAACCCCGGCGGTCAGTGACAATGTGGCGGATGGTCTGTCTTAAACGTACAAAATGGGAGTTTAAGACTTGGCAAGTACTTTGAAATGCCAAGTTGAAGTGGGGGTGAAACCGAACACCCAGGGCCTGCAATGGCAGGCCTGAGACATGGTTAGGGGACTACTTATGTAGGTGGCACAACCAGTGCTGAGGGCCCACTAGTAGCATTTAATTTACAGGCCCTAGGCACATGTACCATTTTTAAGGGAGAGGCAATATGAAATTTAGCACTGGCTACCAGCTTGATAAAAGAACAGAGTGAAAGACATGTCTTGTTTAAGGATGCAGTGCTGACCTAGGCAGAGAACAGCTTGATAGAGAAAATAAAACATGACCGCAAATGTGGATATTGTTAAAATAATAAACAAAGCTGAATAAAATATATCTAGGTTAAAGTGCACAGCAGCAGGCCTAGTTCACTAAAATAATGTGTATGAAGCTGCAACTAAAATGGCTACACAACACCCTCCCCTTGCCGGTTCAAAGCCTAATAATGTATAAAAGCTACAAAAAGTCAACATAAGACATATACCTAACAATTTCAATGATGGCAAGTTGAAAAGGCACTTGAGCATGTGTAAAAAGGACAATTTAAAAATGTTAACTGTGGTGTAAAAAAGGCCGAATTTCAAGAGTCAGAGTAGTTTTGGAAGTTGCCAATCGAATCTGGGATAATTGAAGACAGGAACTCTTCCACTTCGGCAGGTGGTAAAGTAGGAAGTTCATCGCCAAGGAAAAGCAAGGAGCATTTGTGTTCAAAAGCCTGAGCTTCAGCCAAGGCGGCAGCATTCCATGGTGTGCCCAACAATGAGTTTAGAGCTGCATCCTCAACGAAGGGCAACTCAGAAACAGCTTCCCGTAGCAAATGTACCCTCAACGTGCATGTCTGGTAATGAGCCCTCAGCGAGAACATTAACAGATCAGTGTCCAATTAAAGCATGTGCTGCATAGAAAGACAAATTTTCAGTGCATGTTCGAACGAGCACCAGAGGCACCGAAACACAGGCTGCACACAATGCAAAACCAGTCTGAATGACAGAGACCAGTCACACTCCAATTGCTCCAGGAGTGATACTCCAAAGTGCTGCATCATGCGTTCGCGACACAGCTCCTTGTTGAGGCAAGACAGCCATTGCGCAGAAAAAGTAGCAATAGCAAGATGCCACCTATAATAACCAAATTTATCAGAAATCCCCCCAAAATACTAGAGAATATTGAGTGGATGTTTGATGGTATTAAACTGAATATAGAGAAAAAGGTGTGAATGAAACCAGAACCAACAGCCTTAAAGAAATTTGAGATTCCAGTAGTAGAGGACACAATAATATTCATCCCAAGAGCTCACCAAAATGTCTCGGAAACGTAGTACTTAAAAGGGACTATATCTCTGCTGATGACCTTGCCACCTGAGGCGCATAAGTCTTGCATACAGATGTGAGCGCCACATGTTTTTGAAACAATAAAGCCTTGAGTCTGCTCAACTTGTCACAATTCACATTTGAAGTAGCTAGATGGGGTAAAATCTCAGGTACTTCCCTCTGACTTGTGGGAGGAAAAAGTACATTCCCACAGCATGTAACAATCTTAGAGACCGAAACAACATAGACTGTTCCAGCTCGCATCCCACAACAGTTTTCACTATTGAGGAGGACATAGCTGCCATTGGAGAGCACCTGGAACGCAGGTCTAATCAAGTGGACTGGAACTCCTTTCAGAAAACAAGGCAAGTTAGCTGCTGAAGCATTACACGCCGCATGCAAGGACAGCTGTTTACAAACCATTGAATGGCTGACAGAAGTCTTGCATTCACTACCACTAAGAAAGACCTCTTTCATGCTACTGAGACATTTGCACCTCATGGATGTAACTATCTCCTAGCCTTTCATATCTGCATACAGGAATGTGTTTTAAGCAGGACGTGAACTGAAGTGTTGAAATAGGCAGATTAATGACTCTGTGTATTAACCACTCAGCAGATGGTATTTCAGCCACAGTAAAAGGCAACTTTTCTAACTTCTCAATATTTAACATGACATAAGTCGCTTCTTTCTTAGCCATTAGTTGTTGTTGTCGCATTAAATTAAATGTGGAAAATATATCCCTTGTGCTAATGTATTGCCAGGGAACGCGACCTGCCTTCAATGTTTGTAGTGTCCAACCCAACTGCATTATGGACCTTAGTTGACTCTGTCCATGGTGTAAAGAAGACATATCACTTTGTATTATGTCTATTGCAGAAGAAACAATGTTGTTTAAGGTGTATATCCGATCGGACAGGGTATTAATCCTGTTATATGCAATAGCTAATGCCTTCTGTAAGATTTCCTGATCTATTTGCCTTAACCGGGCAGCAGCTTCTTGTTGAGAAAGCTCCCAAATTTCATTATAAACTGCGTATAAGAAGCGTTTTCTGCATTGTTTTCTGGGTCCTAACAGGAAATCTTGTAAGTCACTGTTATTTGACAGGAGGTGTTCTCTAACAGCATCTAGTAAGGAACTCTTCAACCATTGCTGGCATAGTTTCCATACACTGTATGTTGTTACTAAACATGCATGTTCAGATGACACATAGCGAGGGTCTGGCCTACTTGTTCTAAAACCATCTGTGGAGTTTATAAAACTTTTATGACACCCTTTGGTATCTATTGGCCACAATAACCACCCGACAGGACATGACAGTGAAGTATAAAACGTACCATTCTGGACCCATTCATCGAGCTGATCTTCAGTTGCATTTATATACTTTTGCCATTTATAAAGTTTTGCAGGGACAGGAATACTGGGCACATTCAATTCCTTAATCTTTGCTAAGCCTAAACAACTTGTCTGTTGTACAGTTTCATTTAAAAATATTGTTTGAACAGGTATCAAGCATGCTCTAAATAAAGCTTCCTTCCCCTTTATTTGCCAATTGTTGTTCCCCACAAACTTTTTAAGTCAATCAACTTCAGCCAATATTAATAGCCTTGCGTAGCCAACCGGGAAACAAAGAATCCAAATAAATACATTTTGTATCTGTTAATAGTATATGTACATTTTCCATCAATGGCAATTTGAAATAATATGACTCAGCATTTTTAACATTGTGCCCAGAAAAATATGCACATTTTTAAGAATATGTTTTAGAACTCCCTTGTGGAGTCGGACAATGTTCCCATTGTGTGTAATTAAAAATAGTCCTTGGGGTACTTGCTCTGTGAATGAAATGGTGTCCATGATAATTATAGCAATACATATCACCATTATTCTCTTTAGATTGATAAACATCCTCACTTTAAAATACAGTATAATACTGTAATTCAGTCATCGTAGAATCATCTGTTTTCACATCCCAGTCATCTGAGACAACTCCAGGTATTATTACATCTTTCATAGAAAGTTTAAACACATATGGTATTTGAATGACCTCTGTGGGGCCATATATATCAAATGTGACTTTATCCCAAACAATCCCATCAGGAATTGGTATAGCGGAAATATTAATGAAAGTCTCTTCGGATCTTGTTAGAAGATAAATGGGGTTTAAGGACCTCATCCACCAGTTCAACTGTTGATCTTTCAGGAAGAAAACAACCATGTATTAATAGAAAGAATGTTATGACAAAGCCAATCCAAAGGAGGAAAGCTAATATAGTCAAGGAAAGCCACAGATAATTCCATGGGAAAATAAAGTAATTTGTTTTATGCCAGTTTATCAGCTTACACGTTTTTGGCAGTTCAGATGTAGAAGAGGCAAATAAGGCCAAAAAGGTGTCGTTGATGTTGGCAAAATATCTAGAAGCAGTTTGTGCAAAAACTGGAGCCTTATTTGTAGGAGGAGAACTGGTAAAGGTCTCCCGCATTGGTTAACAGTAAATGATGCCATCCGTCTGTGTAGAAGTTGTGTCAAATCGATCAGTACTTTCTGTATTGTTTGTTGTAACAGATGTTAGTGGAACTAATGCAAGATCATTTTCCACCCTCCCCAAGCTCGGAAAGGTATCAGCGTTGCTGCTCAAAACTTGTAGAGGGACATCTTGGCCAGTAGTGAGAGTGATTCGGCAACTACTGGCTGCTTCTCCTGGTCTGCTCTGCAGGATCGGCCACATGGTGTAACTTGACATTGTCGATAGATAAAAAGCCATTTTCTTTAGCGCTAGGCAATGGTATTAGAATGACAGTTCTGGTACTGTGTATTCCCAGGACTGGGACTGGTGCACGATGAGAAGGACCAAACTCCTTTTTCACACCAACTTTTTCATGTACTAGATCCCCAACCTTTGGAATCCAACCGGTAGATGTTATTGTTACATCCTTAATTCCTGCAGAGGCAGCACTGGCAGAAGCGTTGTCATCACACAACTGGTGTAATTTCTGCAAGACAGTGACATGTTCATTTATCTCAAAAGGTGTTTCTGTCGCCTCCACGCCAGGACCATCAAGGTCTGGAACATACATTTGAGTTCCTAACATCCAGTTGTATGAAGTACAACCCCCTAGGGAACTTCTAGGCAGATTTTTAAGTGCTCTCTTTACTCCATACAGGTGATTAAGCCAACTACAACCCATACCTAATACTCTGGCTGTTAAGGACTGCTTTAAATCACAGTTTTGTCGCTCCATGACACTATTTCCCCCAGGATGAAATGAAGACAAGTGATGGAGTTGGACCCCTAATGAAGCCATGGTGTCCCTGAATGTCCTTGAGGCAAAAGCAGGGCCCTGGTCCCAGGATGCTTGTTTCTGGTCCAGGGAGGACCTGACCTGGCAGTTCGGGCTGGACTGTTCCCATGGGGAACAGGGTCAAGACTGATTTGCATATGGCTGGGTCTGAGCTGGAATGGCATGGCAAGCAAAAAAAACGATGGATTAAACCCAGATCTGTGACTGAGGGTGAATGTTTGATTTGTTCTGCATTCTGTCCATCTTCTGTTGTTTTTGCATTCCTCAGGATAATGGCATCATGCACAGACTCAGGATACTTCGCATTGACGTGGGAGATGTATTGGTCCACCAGACACACCATCTGAACATTCATAGAGTGAAAACTCTTTCGATATCCAAAGACCTGTTCATTTTTAAGGGGGTCGGGGGGACAAATGCAATATGTGTGCCATCAATCACCCCAATGATGGTTGGGATATGTCCCATTGCATGGAAGTCAGCCTTCACTGTGGCCAAATCCTCCACCTGGGGGAAAACAATGTAGCTGCACATGTGTTTAATCAGGGCAGAAAACACTCTTTTTAGCACTGTTGAGAACATTGGCTGTGACATTCCTGCTGCCAAGCCCACTGTCACTTGGAAAGAACCAGTTGCCAAGAAGTGGAGCACAGATAGCACTTGCACAAGAAGGGTGATCCCAGTGGGGTGATGGTTAGCAGATATCAGGTCAGGTTCCAGTTGGGCACACAGCTCCGTGATAATGTACCTGTCCTCCATTGTTTACCAGGGGTCAGTACACAGGGGAATGTCTCCATCTCCTATTCATCCGCAGCGGTTGCAATCTATGGGGCAAAAGAGTGAGGAGCCGGTCATAAACTGCAAATAGTAGCCACAACACTACAATGCATGTTGTTAATGTGAAATGTGTAAGTGGCATTTGTCCTGTATGTACAATTGTGAACTGGGATGCAGTTATAATTCAGGGCCTGCCCCCCCTGAAATTGCGTCTGCCTGTCCTGTGTGGAGAGACAGGTGGAAGTGAGGTAATTCTGCTGATGTTGTGCGCCGTTGCGGGAGACGTTCGGGAACCGTCGTGCAACGCCTCAGATAATATTGGACCTTATGGGTACAGTGGCCAATGGTGATGTACGCCGGCGGTGACGATTTGCACCGCTGCAGACGTCACCGCCATTTTCTATCTGTTCACTAACTTGCTACCTGATCTTCAACAGGAGAGGACCTACACTGCATGTGCTGCTGTGACCTGTGTCTGGAACCCACCATGTCATGTGTGCCTTCACCTCAGCAGAGTTGGACTGGTGGATGGGGTCCTACCCCAGTACGGACTGCTGGATGGGCCTCCATACCAACAGGTGAGTACACTGTGAGCATGATGCATGGGGCATGAATGAATGGAGTGGTGTGTGTGAAGGCCACATTTGGGGGAGGTTGGCGGATGTCCCCTGGGCAGCGTGCAGCTTCTGTGCTGGGCCATGTCTGTGAAAATGGGGATGGGGAGGGGTATGAAGGGCCATGAGTGTAACATGCAGGACGGTCTGACTGATACCTTTCCCTGTGTGTATGTCCTCTGTAGGTCAGCACCCATCAAAAGAAGGGTATATGGCGTGCCATCGCCATGGGAGTGCGGACCCTGGGGGTCTATGGCAGGTGGAGCACCCACTGTTGGAAACCCTGGGAGGACCTGAGACACTGGGCATGGAAGACGGCGGAGGCCCAGCTGGGGATGCCCTCCAATTGAGGAAGGGATGCCCATCAAACCCTGACCCCCTGATGACCTGCATACTGGCAGTGGACTATCCGGAGCTAGATGGGCGCTTGAGGGCATCACAGCAGCCAGAAGGGGGTGAGTACAGTACCCATCATTACTACTTATGCATGTTGGGTGGTGTCCGGGTGGGGGATATGTGTCTGTGGGTGCTTCTAGGCCACACCTGACATTGCAGAGTAGGTCCCATGTTGGGAAGGGTTCTGATTTGATATTACTCCTACCTAGCTAGTAGGCATTCACTACTAGGCAGGGCTGTGGGGGTCCCAGGTATGCTGCAGTTAGAGGTATGTGTCCCGCCCCACGCTCTGGTGACTAGCATTGTTACTGGTAGTTCATTGCTTAGTGTGTAGGGCTGTTCCCTGTGTGTGAGGGTGCTGTGTAAGCCAATGGTGGTGTTGGTGCAGCCATTGACCAAGTGTATTCTTTGTCTATTCACCCCCCTTTTTGTTTTGTCACCCTGTCCTTATGTGCATTAGCATCATCTGGCAGAGGAGCAGAGGCACCGGCGACAGAGGGTGCTGCATCCCACAGGACCCAGAAGGCAGCGTCCACCGAGGGTGAGGGCACCAGTGGGACGGAGGTCGAGGGGAGCACCATAGCGGAGACTGGAGGGGACAGTTCGGACACAGATACCTCTTCCGATGGAAGCTCCCTGGTGGAGGCGGACACCGCTGGGCCCACCCCAGCTATTGGTACAGCTGCCACACCCCCGTACCAGCACCACCCTCCCAGCAGCCTCTCAGTGAGTTGCCCGTGCCCGCTCACCCAGGAAGGTAGGTATCTCCTTCGCCCCAGGCACCTTAGGCCCTGCCTCAGTTAGCCCTGCTGCCCTGAGTGAGGAGGCTATCGACTTCCTGAGATCCATCTCTGTTGGGCAGTCAATCATTGTGAATGCCATCCAGGGGCTGGCAGCCCAAATGCAACAAACCAATGCATTTCTGGAAGGCATTCACACTGGCTTGCAGGCCCAACAGAGATCAATCCAGGCTCTAGCCTCCTCTCTTATGACAGCCCTTCAAGTACCTCAGCCACTCAGGCCACAGACCCAGTAGTGTCCACAGCAACTCGTGGTGGGAAAGGATCCAGGGTACCAGGCAGCCTCACGGAAAGGGTGCCTGCCCCAAGTGCTGGCCAGAAGGGCAATGAGCCATCCCCAGCTGCTGCCAGGAAGGGCAAGGAGCCATCCCCAGCTGCTGACCTGAATGGCAAGGAGCCTGCACCAGCAGCTGCCAGGAAGGGCAAGGTGCCTGCACCAGCTGCTGCCCTGAAGAGCAAGAAGCCATCCCATGCCGCAGCCAGGAAGGGCAAGGGGCATGCACTAGCAGGCAGGAAGGACAAGGGGCCTGGTGCTGGGACTCAGTCGGAGCCCCCACCACCAACCATGGTTGTGCAGCTGTCTGAGGCTGCTGGGGATGGGCAGGAGCTTCCCCCACCACCACCAGCAGCAGCAGCACCAGTGGGCAGCCATCCAAGGCTGCAGGGAATGGGCTGGAGCTTCCCCCCCCCCACCACCACCAGCAGCAGCACCACTACCACCAGTGGGCAGCCATCTGAGGCTGCTGGGGATGGGCAGGAGCTTACCCCCACCACCACCAGGAGCAGCAGCATCACCAGTAGCACCAGTGGGCAGCCGTCCGAGGCTGCAGGGGATGGGCAGGAGCCTTCCCCCACCACCAGCATCAGCAGCACCACCACTAGGCAGCCGTCACCGCCGGCAGACAGTCTGTAGTCCTGAGCTGTTGTGCAGCCTGCTCCCCGAAAATCCTGTGTGTATGACACCCATGTGAGAGACTGTGACCTAGCACTCCCCAAGATCTGCATCACAGGGCTCGATGGCCCCTCCAGAACAAGTGGGGAAAACACCTACTCATCCCATCCTCCCCTGGATGAAGATCACAACGCACGATGCCCCTCCCAGAAGCAGTGGGGAAAACATCCCCTCACCTAATCCTCTGCAGAATGTAGTGAGTGGATGTGGACCCTGGCAGTTGGTGTTAAAGTGGCAGTAATACCGCCAACAGGCCGGTGGTAAAAAAAATGGAATTTACGACCACGGCGGAAAACTCCAACATAGACAGACACTTTAACACTCCGACCGCCACGGCAGTAGCAACAAACACCGCGGCGGTCACCGCAAACAGACAGACGGAAGACAATGTACCGCCCACCCTATTATGAGAGGCCAATCCGCCACCTTTTCCGGGGTGGTACCAACGACATCAAAAGCATGGTGGAAACAGTACACTGAAGGAGAACCACTCACCTTCCGATACTCCACGAAGAACCAGGATGCCACGGAGCCCGAAATGCAGGTCCTCCCCAAGTTGGTGTATCTACTAATACACCAGGAAGTAGAAAGAAGGCATTGGCAATGACGACGGTGAGTACTGCACCTAGCACACAGGGGAGGAGGGAGGTAAAATAGAGTGACACACATACGCGGCACGCAACACCCCCACCCCCACCTTCACCCACAACACCATACACACTAACACATCAAACGACATTACAGATACACCCCTTCACCCCTTGGAAGAACGAAAGGACAAAAGGAAATGAGTTTAACCAGTGATATTTTGGAACATTCAGATATAGCAATCGAATATAAAATAATCAGTATATACAAATATTTACATTATTTACAGAAGGCCGTATACTATCTCTTGTAAATGTCCGTGGACCAGTGATCCCAAAAATCATGGGACAAGCCCACACATGACACCTGCCTCAAAACTGAGAGAACACTGCAGGGGCATAAGGTCAACAAAACACAGGCACCTTAGGGTGAAGGGGAGGGGGGCACCTCAGCTGGAAGATGGTACTACGCCACTGTTCCTCAAGGGGTCTCCATGCCCACTGCTTGGTCCTGGGGAGTGCAAAGCCACAGTCTCTCAAGTGGGTGGTTTGCCCACTGCTTGGTCCTGTGGAGTGCAAAGCCGCAGTCTCTCAAGTGGGTGGTTTGCCTATTGGTTCTGGAGGGGGCCTTGTGCCCAGTCTGCTTCATCCTGCCAAGGATTGGGGGAGTGGATGCATCTCTCCACTGGTTCTGGAGGGGGCCATGTGCCCAGCCTGCTTCATCCTGCCAAGGAGTGGGGGAGTGGATGCATCTCTCTACTGGTTCTGGAGGGGGCATTGTGCCCAGTGATGCTGCACCTGGGGTGTGGCAGTTCCCATTCCCTCACCTGGGTGTCTGAGGCACGAGATGTGCAGGGAACAGGTAGCATGATACTCCATGGATGCAGAGCCAAACTATCCTGCGGCGACTTAGGCTGCAAACTGCTGGTAGTGCCAGTGCTGGGGGTGGTGTCTCATGTGGTGTGTGCAGGTTCCAGGATGTCTGCTGCAGCCTCGGATGGCTGCCCACTGGGGATGCTGCTGATGTCCGATTTAGTAGCACCGGCTGGGCACGTGGCGGTGAAGATGGCGGTGCAGGTGGTGGCTGCAGTGGTGTCTGCGGCGGAGATGCTGCCAGTGATGCCCATGGTGCAGGTGTCTGTAGTAGTGGAGGGAGACACCAGGCCGTCTCCATCAGCCTCAGATGGCTGACCACTGGGGAGGATGCTGGTGACTGTCGTTGTGGCAATGGCAGTGCAGGGGGTGGTGCAGATGGCAGGGCAGGTGGTGGTGCAGGGGGTAGTGGAGGTGGCAGTTGTTGCAGCGGTGCTGACAGTGGTACAGGTTGCTGGCCTGTCTGGAGAAATGGTGGTCACCAGCCCCTCACCAGGAGGCTTCGTGCCTGAGGTGACTTGCCCTTGCTTTTGTGTACCTCCCCACCTTGGCAGTCGCTGCTGGGACCTTGGCACTGTCCTCTTTGGTTTTGGATGAAGCCTTGCTGGTTGGGTGGTACGTCTTTTCCCTGCTGCATGTTGGCCCCTTCTGAACCTTGGCAGGTGACAGAATTGGGTGGTCCTTACCATCTGTAGGTGGCACACTGGCAGCCCTGACGGGTGCCCCCTTCTATCCTATCCTCTGTGCAGGGACCACAGCGGACGCCGATTTGGTGGCTGAGGTGCTGGCCTGGGATCTAGACATCCTGGCTCTATGGGATGGATGGGGGGAGGTGTGGGGAAGAGGTCAACGTTAGCTAGGAAATGTTTTCTGGACACACTGGGATGGGAAGATGGAGGGGGTGTGAGTGGAGGAAGAGGTAGTGGTTGTAGGAGGTGTACGTCTGCTGAGTTTGGCTGAAGGTGCATGGGCTGGAGGCTGTTGTGAGGTGGATGGCTGTTGAGTGGGTGTGTGCCTGTGTTTGTGTACTTTGGGAGGAGGGCTCACAGACACACTGGGAGAGGACACAGGGGACATGTGCATGGTTCTGGGGGTGGTGATTGCTCGTGAGGGGTGTGTTGTGATGAGCGTGCTGGTGATGGAGGTTGTGGCTGATGATGTAGTGCATGCAGGTGTGAGTGGAGACGCAACTGGGAGGGAGGTAGACAAATAAGAGGAGGGGGCACAGTGGAGGCAGTGGATGTTGGTATGTGTGCATGGGTATGGTGCTTGTGTGAGTGCCTGTGTGATGATGTGTGGTGCTTGTGTTTTCCTGAGCCACTTTTGCGTGTTGATGTGTGTGCATGCTGGTCTAAAGGAGTGCTTGGGGTAGGCTGAGGTAGAGGGGATTGGGTCTGGGTAGAGGAAGTTGGAGGGGGAGGCTGGACACAGGGACAATGGCTGCCATCACTGCTGAGGCCAGAGCCTGAAATGCTCTCTGTTGGGCCGCCACCCCAGAATGAATGCCCTCCAGGTATGCATTTGTTTGTTGCAAATGTCTTTCGACATACTGGATGGCATTCATAATGGTTGACTGCCCAACAGTGAGGGATCTCAGGAGGTCAATAGCCTCCTCACTGAGGGCAGCAGGGCTGACTGGGGCAGGGCCTGAGGTGCCTGGTGCGAAGGAGATGCCCACCCTCCTGGGTGAGTGGGCTTGGGAAACACGCTGAGGGGCTGCTGGGAGGGCGGTGTTGGTAGGGGAGTTGGCGGCGGTACCTGTTGTTGGGGTGGGCACAGAGGTCTCCACCACTGCCTGGGAGCTTCCGTCAGAGGAGGAGTCGCTGTCACTGGTATCCCCTCCTGTCCCTGTCGTGGAGCTCCCCTCAGCCTCCATCCCACTGGTGGCTTCACCCTCCATTGATTCACCCTCATGGGCCATGTGGGATGCAGCTCCGTCCATCGCCGGTACCTCTGCTCGTCTGCCAGATGATGCTAATGCACACAAGGACAGGGTGACAAAACAAAAAGGGGGGTAGAGACAGAGGATACACTTGGTCAATGCCAGCAACACCACTACCGTTAGCGTACACAACACACAGGGAGCAGCCATATGCACTAGGCCATACCCAACCATTTACTCAGATAGTCACCAGCCCATGGGGTACAATGCCTAACGCCATTAGCTGCACACCTGAAACCTACAGGACCCTTCCCAGTAGTAGATGCCCACTAACACTATTGGGATAGGAGACCTTCAGAGCCTGCAAACAAGGGACCTACCCTGCCATGATCGCCCGGGCCTAAGGGCACCCACAGCCCACATTCCCCACCCAGCTGGCTCCTAAAGCGTGCAAAGTCAGCTTTCTGAAACTGTACTCACCCCCTTGTGGCTGCTGTGATGCCCTCAAGCGCCCATCCAACTCTGTATAGGCCACCGCAAGGATGCAGAACTTCAGGGGGGGTTATGGTATGACGGGCATCCTTTCCAGGTTGGGAGGCCAGCCCCAGCTGGGCCTCCGCCGTCTTCTTGGTCCAGCGGCGCAGGTCCTCCCATCTCTTGCGGGAATGGATGCTCTGCCTGTGATAGACCCCCAGGGTCCGCACCTCCTTGGCGATGGCACACCAAATACCCTTCTTCTGGTGGACGCTGACAAAGAGGGTAAAAACTGTGGAAAATGTAATTACTCACCCGTCCGGACCGTGCACCAGTTCCCACCCATGCCCTGACGCTCATACACTGACCACCTCTCATGCAGCAGTCAGCTCAGGACGCCTTAGCACCCCCCAACATGTGGCTTACATCCACACCACTCCAAACAGGCATTGCCAATGCATCATGCTCACAGTGTACTCACCTGTTTGTCTGGAGGACCGTAGAGTAGCGTGTACTGAGGGAGGACCCATCCACCAGTTTCTCCAACTCCTCCGCAGTGAAGGCAGGGGCCCTTTCCTCAGACACATGAGCCATTGTCGCTTCCAGACTCAGGTCACAGCAGCACTTGCAGTGTAGGTCCGCTCCTGTTGATGGTCAGGTATCAAGTGAGTGAATGGGTAGAAAATGGCGGTGACGTCCGCATTCTGTCACCGCCAGCGTCCATCGCCATTGGAGCCTGGACCCAATAGGGCCCAATGATAACCAATGCGGAGTTGTGTGGCGGTCTTCGACTGCCTACCACGACGCTGCACAACCCCAGCACAGTTACCTCATTTCCACTTGTCCCTCCTGAAAGGTCAGGCAGCCGCCATTTCAGGGGGGCACATGGCATGGCACCTAACTGTGTCACAGCACATATTGGCACATATACTGGCTCTCAAATTCACACACAGCTTCTGTAACATTAATTCAGACACAGTTGTGGTATCTATGTGGTATATGACCTTCTGCTCACCGTTCCCCATAGGCTACAACCTCTGAGGGAGATGATGAGATGGCGGCATCCTCAAGTGTACAGAACCCTGGTGGACCTGTCGACAATGGAGGACAGACACATTATAATCACATACAGACTTGATTGTGCCACAATCCAAGAACTGTGTGCCCAATTGGAGTCAGACCTGATTTCAGCTATCCGCCAGCGCACAGGTATCCTCTAGTGCAGGTCCTGTCAGTGCTCCATTTAGTGGCAATTGGCTCCTTTCAAACTACAGTGGCCATGGCATCAGGGAAGTCTCAGACAAAGTTTTCCAACATGTTGACCAGGGTGTTGTCTGCCCTGCTGAAACATATTCACAGCTACATTGTGTTCCCCCAGGTGGAGGATTTGGCCACAGTGAAAGCTGACTTCTATGCCACGGGACATATCACCAACATCATTGGTGCCATTGATGGTACACATGTGGCATTTGTCCCCCCCCCCACAGAAATGAACAGGTGTACAGGAATAGAAAAAGCTATCATTCGATGAATGTGCAAATGGTGTGTTTGGCAGACCAGTACATCTCCCATGTGAATGCCAAATATCCTGGCTCTGTGCATGACACCTATATCTTGAGAAATAGCAGCATCCCTTATGTGATGGGCCAACTCCAGAGGCACCGGGTGTGGCTAATAGATGAGCCCAAGGTCCCCACACAGTATGTGTAGGTGTCTGGGTGTAGGGTTGTCCCTAAGGGTTAGTGTTTGTCTCACAAGTTCCTCAATATTTACAGGTGACTCTGGTTACCCCAACCTGTCATGGCTACTGACCCTAGTGAGGAATCCCAGGACAAGGGCAGAGGAACGTTACAATGAGGCACATAGGTGAACTAGGAACATTCCGGTGCCTCCATCTGACAGGTGGCTCCCTGTACTACTCTCCCAAGAACGTGTGCCAGATCAATGTGGCATGCTGTATGTTGCACAACCTGGCACTGAGACACACTACACATGGACAACGTGTTGTTCAGAGTGTTGTCTGCCCTTCTGAAACACATGCAGAGCTACATTGTTTTCCTTCAGGTGGAGGCTTTGGCTACAGTTAAAGGTGACTTCTATGCCCTTGGACATATCCCCAACATCATAGGTGCCATTGATGGGACCCATGTAGCTCTGGTCCCCCCCCACAGGAGTGAACAGGTGTACAGGAACCAGAAGAGTTATCATTCCATGAATGTACAGATGGTATGTTTGTCAGACCAGTACATCTCCCAGGTAAATGCTATGTTCCCTGGCTCTGTGCATGACGCCTACATCCTGCGGAATAGCAGCATCCCTTATATGATGGGTCAACTCCAGAGGCACCGTGTGTGGCTATTAGGGGACTCTGGTTACCCCAACCTGTCATGGCTACTGACCCCAGTGAGGAATCCCAGGACCAGGGCAGAGGAACGCTACAATGAGGCCCATGGGCGGACTAGGAGGGTGATCGAACGCGCCTTCGGCCTCCTGAAGGCCAGGTTCAGGTGCCTCCATATGACAGGTGGTTCCCTATTCTACTCACCAAGGAAGGTGTGCCAGATCATCATGGCCTGCTGTATGCTTCACAATCTGGCTTTGCGACGCCAGGTGCCTTTTCTGCAGAAGGATGGTCCAGATGGCGGTGTTGTGGCAGCTGTGGAGCCTGTGGACAGTGATGAGGATGAAGCAGAGGAAGAAGACATGCAGAACAGGGACTCAGTGATCCAGCAATATTTCCAGTGAAACACAGGTGAGAATACATTCCTGCCTACTACATGTACTTTTACACTACTACCTCTCTACTGTCTGTCGTTTTCACCCAGTGTATGGTCACTGAGTTGTCACTTTCCCTTACAGTTTCACAGATGTGGGTCCCGACGTGTGTCATCTGCTTAGATTCCTCATGGACTAGAGCTGTGTGACATAGGTATGTTGACATTACTATTTCAAGAACATTTTGTCACTGTAATTGCAAACACACTATTTCGAAATCACAGACAGACTCCAGATCATTTTGTGCTTTAGGTGTGTTTATTTAAATGCAAAATATTGGAGGGGGAAGTTAAATGGTGAGGGGTGATGGCAGAGGAGTGTCCATGGCAGAGTCCAGTCTATTAGTCTCATAGGTGCATTGCCCATATGGGCATAGGAAGTGGAGCTGGGGCAGTTTAATTATGGACAGGGTGACAAAGTGGGATGACAATCAAGGTGGTCTCATTTCTTGGCGGGGGTCTTGGCATCGTGCTCCGTCTTGTTCCTGGATCTCAGGGACCGTTTGCGAGGTGGTTCTCCCTCTGCAGGGGGTGGGGTGCTGGTGTGGTGGTCCTGTAGCGGGGCGTCCTGTCCACTAGCGCCGACGGAGGTGGTGGGCAGTTCATCGTCCATGCTAGTGTCAGGGGCCCCTTGTAGTGCCACAGTGTCCCTCCTGGTGTTACGTAGTTCCTTCAGCACCCCTACGATGGTGCCCAAGGTGGAGCTGATGGTTCTGAGTTCCTCCCTGAAGCCCATATACTGTTCCTCCTGCAGGCGCTGGGTCTCCTGAAACTTGGTCAGTACTGTTGCCATCGTCTCCTGGGAGTGGTGGTAGGCTCCCATGATGGAGGAGAGGGCCTCGTGGAGAGGGGGTTCCCTTGGCCTGTTCGCCCCCTGTCGCACAGCAGCCCTCCCAGTTCCCCTGTGTTCCTGGGCCTCCGTCCCCTGGAACGTGTGCCCACTGCCACTTCCCCCAGGTCCCTGTTGTTGTTGGGGTGGTGGGTTATTCTGGGTTCCCTGTAGTGGTGGACACACAGCTGATTGACGTGTCCTGGGGACAGAGGTATGGGCCCACTGCGTGGGTGCTGTGCTGGTGTTTCCAAAGGGGGGAAGGTCTGTGGTGGCCTGTGCCTGTGTGAGGGGAACCAACTGTCCCGAGGCTCCCGATGGTCCGGGCTGGTCATCTAGATCCAGTTGGACAGAGGTGCTGTCATCACTGTGGTCCTCTTCTGTGGGTGGAGTGGACATGTCTGGACCCTCCTGTCTGGTGACGTTGGGTAGTGGTCCTGCAGAGGTGGAAAGGCATGATTATTGCATCTGTGTGTGGCATGGTGTGCAATGGGTGGGTGACCGTGTACCCCAGTGCTGGCATTCCTGTGTGGGAACTTGTGTGATGATGGTTTAGGGGGCTGTATGGGTATGTGCAGTGGGCATGCTTTAGTGATGGGTGTCCATGCTTTGTTGTTGCATGCAGGGCTTGGTGTTGGGATGTGTGGTTTGTGATATTGGTACATTTGTGAGGAGTTGGAGTGATAGGGGTGAGGGCGAGGGTGGGGGTATGTGATAGCATGCAGGTAGGGTGGGGGATGTAATAGTTAAGATTTGACTTACCAGAGTCCCTTCCTCCACCAACTCCTGCGAGGCCCTCAGGATGCAGAATCGCCAAGACCTGCTCCTCCCATGTTGTTAGTTGTGGGGGAGGAGGTGGGGGTCCGCTGCCAGTCCGCTGAACCGCCTGGTGGTGTCTTGAGACCACGGAACGCACCTTCCCCCGTAGGTCGTTCTACCTTTTCCTGATGTCCTCCCGATTTCTTGGGTGTTGTCCCACTGCATTGACCCTGTCCACTATTCTTCGCCATAGCTCCATCTTCCTTGCAATTGAGGTGTGCTGCACCTGTGATCCAAATAGCTGTGGCTCTACCCGGACGATTTCCTCCACCATGACCCTGAGCTCCTCCTCCGAGAGCCTGGGCTGTCTTTGCCGTGCCATGGGGTGGTGTAGGTGATGTGTGGGGTGGATTGTGTGGTGAAAAGTGTGGTGATATGTAGTGGTGTGTTGTGTGAGGTGCGCGGAAGTTGTGTGGGTGATGGTGTTATGTGCCTGTGGATGCTGTTGGACTTGCTGGTGGTGTCTCTCTCTGTGCTTCGTTCTCGATTTTTGGTAGGGGTTTGTGGGTGATGTGGGTGTGTGTTTTACATTGTATTGGGTGTGTGGGATTGGTGTGTGTATGTGTATCAGTATGTGTATTTCGAATTGTCCAATGTGGATGTGTTTTGTAAGAGTGTGTGTATTTTGAGCGCGGCAGTGTGTACCGCCAATGGAATACCACAGTTGAAAGACCGCCGCGTGGTTTCATGTGTCGTGATAGTGTGGGCGTATTTCTGTTGGCGTGACGGTGTCGGTTTTGTTATCGCCAGTTTATCACTGACCTTTGGTGTGGCGGGCTTGTGTGGGTGTCTGAATTTTGGCGGGTTCCGATGTGGGTCATAATAGCTGTGGTGGAACTCCGTAGCCACGGCGGTGTGCTGGCGGTCTTCTGCATGGCGGTAAGCGGCTTTTACCGCCAATGTTGTAATGACCCCCCATGTCTTCTGTCTACGGCTGTCACTTGACCCTTGCTCCGCTACAGGGTTTCCCGCCCCCCTTTTCAGGCAGTACTTCTGTGTAGAAGCCTAACACAATGTTGACACTTGTTGCTCTATATGGTGTTTGAGGTTTGGTTGCAAGATACCCTGATTTGCAGTTATTTATCCGTCCTTTTTGTAATTCCATGGTCACGGCAGACTTAATATCATTCTGCTTAGGTTCTGTGAGGGGCACATGTATGTGTGAACAAAGCTTCTTTATGACTTTTGAATAATGATTCGCTTTTTTCCTGTGATCTATTAACTTTACAACAGCAATCTGTAGATGTTATTATTTAGATTTTATAATTGTAATGTTTGTGATTTGTGTTTCATTTTCATGAATGCGCCCACCCATAACAAATTATTATTTTGATGCATGGGTTGAGTGCCTTGGCTTGGTACGTTGAAATACTTGAGCCACTTTTGTGTTCTTTGCATCAAATGTTTAATTTGCTGTCTATGTGACAGCCTTTAATCATGTTTCCTACTGTTTTGGCTATATTTGTGGTAGGATGTGTGCTATTTTCCTATTATTATTCTTTAAATAATAGGGGTTCATGAGTTGCAGTAATTCTTTATTTTCTAGACGCGAATTCAGCACTTACAAAATATATATTGCAATCCTGCTGATTCTGTGTGCAACTTTACAACTTATCTTCATATTTCCAGCAAGCTCAGACTGGCCTTTTATTCTAGTGGGCATTTTCCAGATGAGCAGGAGCCCTAGGATGCTGATTTTGAAAGCCCAGGGCCTCAGCCGCAGCTTCTGTCACTTTCTGTCAACACCAGGGCAGTGCACGCTCCATTGGCGACTAGAATGCAAAAACCCAGCACTCTCAAAACAACGTAATTTATGCATTGTGCTGATATGTTGTTGTTTAACCTTTTGCATTGCAGAGTTTAATCCTGAAGACTTATTTTTAATGTGTTTACAAATACTGTTCAATTGCAATGTATTGCTGCAGGCTTTCAGAGTGTGTTAGGGTGTGGTCCCTTTCCAGGGCCTTCCAGAGACTTTCCCTGCAGCATGCCTGGGTGTGGTTGTGGGCTGGGCCAAGACTCTATAAAAGGGAGCCAGCCCAGCTCCAAGTGCTCACTATTCAGAGGTCCCGGTGCAGAGCAGCAGCTACTTCCTGAGCTCCTGTCCCAGTGGCCTATTTGATCTTCCAGGCCTCTGCCCTTCATTCTTCATTGGTGATCCTTGTTCTGGGCGGTAAGACGGTGGTTGGGCTGACCTCCCGACGCCGTATTCGAGAACTTTCATATTCTTGGCCTAATTCTTTAATGATTAACAGATTACTTTGCGCGCTACCATTTCCTGACATTTTAATGGTGGCTTGTGAATCGGCAAGACACGCGATTCGTTTCATGCTGATTTGATCTTGTTATTCATTGCGCGCTACCATTTCTTGACATTTGTATGGTGGCTTGCAAATCGGCAAGACACGCGATTCGTTTCATGCTGATTTGATCTTTTATTCATTGCGCGCTACCATTTCTTGACATTTATATGGTGGCTTGTGAATCGTCAAGACGCGCAATTCGCTTCATGATGATTTGACTTTGTTATTCATTGCGCGCTACCATTTCTTGACATTTACATGGTGGCTTAAGAATCGGCAAAAGACGCGCAATTCGTTTCATGGTGCTTTAATCTTGTTATTCATTGCGCGCTGTTATTTTTTGGCATTTACATCGTGACTTACGAATCGGCAAGACGCGTGATTCGTTTAATGGTGATTTAACCTTGATATTCATTGCGTGCTACCATTTCTTGACATTTTACATGGTGGTACTCGAATCTGCAAGACACACGATTCTCTCTTCGAGCTTAATTCATGTTGTATATTGTATGCCATTTATTCTAAGACATTTATTATGTAATATTCGAGTTGACAAGTTGTGTGATTTGTTTCCTGAATCCATATTGTGTTATTCATGGTGCACAATCCTTTTATGGTGTTTACTATATATATGAAAATCTGCAATGTGCGCAATTCGTGTTGAAACATTTCAAGAGAACACAGAACACCAGAGTTTCTAAATGCAATATTGCATGGTCCTAGTATGCATTCTCAAAAAAGGATTCATATGACTGGTTTAGAACTTATTCAGAATGTTTTCCTGATTCTCATGTATAGGAAAGTACTTGAATTTGAAAGTTTAATTTAATCCATCTTGATTCTCTTACAGGTATCCGGCCATCTCGAAACTTAGTCATTTTAAGCCTCATTCTTAGGTTTTTCATGTTTTCAGAATGACTAGGCTTAGAGTCATAGGGCCTGATTCTAACTTTGGAGGACGGTGTTAAACCGTCCCAAAAGTGGCGGATATACCACCTACCGTATTACGAGTCCATTATATCCTATGGAACTCGTAATACGGTAGGTGGTATGTCCGCCACTTTTGGGACGGTTTAACACCGTCCTCCAAAGTTAGAATCAGGCCCATAGTCTAGTATTAATTTCATGAGAGGTAATTTTCATATGGTGTGTTTTAACCTTTTTCTTACTACAGGTCTCCTTCCCAGCTGTCCCTTCCTAATCCCCTCTTCCCCTCTTGAACTCTCTTAGCCTCTGTGATTTATCTATCAGAGTCTTGGAGCTGTTCAGTGGTGGATGTGTTGGGAACGTGCGCAGACCCTGAGGATCTGGTGATTCTGACACTTTCCAGGTTCCCTCAGATTAATTGTCAGGTCTAAACCTTTCCTTTTCAACTGTGATGTCACCCATAAGGTGGGCCCTAATGCCTATTTAAAAAGCAGGACATGTATATTTTATGTTTCACATGTCCTGGCACTCACCACCTCCCTGCCCCCTCCAAGTTGTTTTACACTGTGGCAACACTAGTTCTACCATAGGAAAGCACTGGGTTACATTATAAGACCTCATAATGCTTAAATCAGTTGGGAAGTAGATAGAAAATTTATTCTGATTCAAGGACTCATTTTAATAGTAATTTAAATACCAAGGAAATGGTCAAGTTGATTTTTATATTACTAGTTTGAAAATGATACAATTTGAAAGTTTTCCTTTTCCTGCCTGAGCCAAATGTCCCTTTCAACCAGCGTTCACTCTCAGCCAAGGGCTGAACAGCTCCTTGGTTAGGTGTGCTTCCTAATGCTAAAAAAAGGGAATATAGTTGACCTTCCTTGACAGGATGGTCATCTGTTATGTGCCCAAAAACTAAATTAATTTCAATGGATGCCTACCCTGTCACTGGTAGATGTAGCTCACACTTGGACCTGCCCCCCCATGCTCCTGCTAGCTAGAGACAGGCACCAATCGCAGTGAGAGGGGTAAGCTGCCTTCAGAAATAGTACATAGAAACATACAAGTACGGCATCAAAAGTGGGTAGGGTCACAAAAAGGAACTTTAACCTCATTGGTTAGGGAGAGGACAGTAATTTCTGCAAACCAAGGGGTGACACTGGGCATATATATAGCAATCCTAGTAGCTCCTTGGTGCACTTCTAAACCTGTGGAAGGGCTGCACAGGCTGGTGTGACCTGTGAGAAAAACCCTATGGCCTGGACCTGCACCCAGGACAAAGAGGTGGAATCCAAGGATCAGTTTGTTGACCTTCTGTTGGAGTCCTTGGTTGGTTTTGGAGTGAACTCCTCCTGCCCCATCTGCAAAGCACTGTAACTTAGAAACTTTTTGCTAACTTTTCTTGAAGTAGAATCGTCAGTTGTATTTAACCTGCTAGTCTGCCCTGATGAAGTAAAGCTGACTTCCAGAAAACTTTCTAAGTTTGAAGGAAGAGGGATCCACCACAAGAGATGCCAAGCCAATTAACATTGAGACATTCCTAAGTACAGACCCCTGACTTCCCATTCGGAGCGTTCCCACTTTTGCAACAAGTGCACCAGCCCACTGCTTCACAGCAACTCATCGTCATCAAACTCCACTTCAGATCGAGCTTGCAGCTTGCCCCTCCAACAACTCACTGACCACCATCTTTTCTTTAGAAAGATTTCTAAGTCTGAAAATATCTCTTCGACCAGACCTACGTGGGCCTTGTATCGGACATGTGCTCTATTGCAGTCATCCTCAAATCTTACCCTTGCCCCAGTCTAGTGTGTCTGTGTTTGGCACTTTGTGCATTTTGGCACTAAAATTTATTTCAAGTTTTAAGATTTCTTATCTTCAGTTCCCCCTAGTAGATCTTTGTCCTTTTGGTGTCATTTTGTTCATTAAAATAGTCTTTATGTTTGTAAATAGGAGTGAGATTGTAAATGTTTATGTACCTCTAAATGCTTTAAACATTTTCTTAAGATAAACCTCTCTTTTGTGTGCTACAGCTATTACCAGGGGTTGAGCTCAGGTTTAAATTACTGAAAATGTTACTGGACTTGAATAGTGCCATTATTACTTGTGGTGGACTGCCATCCACCTTCATTAATTATTCACTTTCTCACAGTGTTTACTTAGTGCCAAGCTAGGAATAGAGAACAAAAGTGCACTACAAAACTGAGGTCTGTCCACACCTTCTTAAAATGAAAATACCCTGCTGCTCTGCAACACCCTGCTCTTTATAGGAAACATAAACACAGAAGAAGTCTGCATGTGTTTCAATTATCTACGCTCGATGCCGACTGACCCAAATCCCACACAAAGATGGAAAGCACCTTGAAACACTTGCTTGCACATAGTCCATAAAATATAATAATTTAAAAGCCAGCCAGTCCATCCTTTGCCAAACTCTCTGTGAAGCATGGTTATCATATATAGCACACTGACCCCACGAAAGCAAGTTTCTTTAATCATTGTTACGTTTTCCAGTTTAAAAGGTATGTGTTCATTTGTGCTCATATTTAGAGTAAATTTCCCTTGGCAATAGGTATGCTTTTGGAAATGGGAAATACCCCTCCCCCCACTTTCATTCAGCACCTTCTCTGGCAGTTCATTGAGTTGAAGCATAACTTTAGCATAATCCCTTGAGAAATCACACTGACCCAGTAATAATGGATCGGGATCAGAGATTTAACACGTGGACCTCTGTTGCGTTGGAGTATATAATACATGTTTCATTAATATTTCAGGGCACAGGGAACATGATCTAGCATAGACCAAATAATACATTCTAACATATCAATTACTTAAGGAAAATATTGTATTTAGGGCCAGATGTACGACCCCGAGTTTTGCAACACGCAATTTGCTACTCATTTGCGGGTCGCAAAACCTAATGTACAACAGTATACTGCACCCTGTTTACAATTCGCTGCTTTGAGCAGGTAGGTCGCTTCCTCGCTCCCTCGCTGCTGCCAGCTGCCTTTTCTTGCCGCCAGTTTCCTGTTTTGGTTCTCCCCGTGCTTTCTGGTATTTTTTCCCGTAACCGCTGCGTCCCTGCGGCCCCGCCCCCCTCCCTTCTCGAGTTTCTTTCCTCCCCCGTGGTTTCCCGCCTGGAGCCCGGCTGCCCCGCCTCCCTGCCCTACTATTGGTTCCTTCCACCCCCTCCTCCCAGCTGCCACTCCCTCCCACCTCCCCTCTTATGCCGGCCGCAGCGCAGTGAGGACAGCGACCGCTGACCCTGCTTTGAGCAGGTAGGTCGCTTCTTCGCTCCCTCGCTGCTGCCAGCTGCCTTTTCTTGCCGCCAGTTTCCTGTTTTGGTTCCCCCCGTGCTTTCTGGTATTTTTTCCCGTAGCTGCTGCATCCCAGCAGCCCCGCCCCCTCCATCCTCGAGTTTCTTTCCTCCCCTGTGGTTTTCCACCTGGAGCCCGGCTGCCCCGCCTGCCCTGCTTTTGGTTCCTTCCATCCCCTCCTCCCAGCTGCCATTCCCTCCCACCTCCCCTCTTATGCCGGCCGCAGCGCAGTGAGGACAGCGACCGCTGACCCTGCTTTGAGCAGGTAGGTCACTTCCTCGCTCCCTCGCTGCTGCCAGCTGCCTTTTCTTGCCGCCAATTTCCTGTTTTGGTTCTCCCCGTGCTTTCTGGCATTTTTTCCGTAGCCGCTGCCTCCCTGGGCCCACCCCCCTCCTTCCTCGAGTTTCTTTCCTTCCCCGTGGTTTTCCACCTGAAGCCTGGCTGCCCCGCCCCCCTGCCCTGCTATTGGTTCCTTCCACCCCTCCTCCCAGCTGCCACTCCCTCTCACCTCCCCTCTTATGCCGGCGGCAGCGTGGACGCACCGCTGGCGCGCCAAAGGCAAGCCCGTCTGCGCCTTCTGCGCCAAGACCGTGCCCAGCACCAGACCCCCTGGCCAACACACCCTGCACCACCATTCACCATTACACCACCGACGAACTCCATGCCCTAAACCCAGGACGCTCCTCTATCTGCTTCCAGTCCACACCACCGTGCACCAGAGGACCCTTCTCCTGCAAAGCCTGCAACTTCACCTGCAACCAAACCCCCGAACACCATATCAAAACAACAGACAGCCACCTAAGATGCATCCTGCTGAACACCCGCTCCGTCCACAAACATGCAATTGAACTCTGGGACTTACTGACCACACACTCGCCCGACATCGCATTCCTCACCAAAACCTGGATGAACCCTGCCTCAGAACCATACATAGCCGTAGCTATACCAGAAAACTACAAGATCACGAGAAGAGACCTCAATAACAAACCAGGTGGAGGAATCGCCATAGTCGCCAAAAACACCATAAGAGTCTCCACCAACTCCGATGACATCATCAAGTCCGCCGAGCACCTCCACTTCACAAGCTACATAAACGCCAACAACACACTCAGAGGAACACTGGTCTACAGAACCCCTGGCCCTAGACCACAGTTCTCAACAACATCGCCGACACCATCAGCTCACAAGCCCTCGCCTCAACTGACTACATCCTCCTCGGCGACCTGAACTTCCACCTGGAGAATAACAACGATACCAACACCACCAACCTAATCGACAACCTCGTCATCCTCGGCCTCAAGCAACTCGTCACTTCACCGACCCACTCTGCAGGCCACACACTTGATCACATCTTCTCATCCAGCAACCACCTCTCCTTCAGCCACACCACTGAACTCTACTGGACAGACCACCGATGCATCCATTTCTCCTAGCAGAAACCAGTCACCCACCACCACCGCACACAGCCTCCCTGACGCAACTGGAGCAAAATATCTACGGACCAACTGATCTTCCCCCTTGCCCGGATCCCCCTCCCAGACCCTGGACCCCAACATAGCCGCCACCAACCTGCATTACTGGATAGAAGACTGCGCCAACACCCTTGCACTGCTCAAAAAACACCCAAACACCCCCCACAGAATCAAGGCTAGCTGGTTCACCCCAGATCTACAGGAATCCAAACGACTATGCCGCAGAATGGAAAAAAACTGGCATCGTGACCCTACCATCTCCAATCGCATTGTCTTCAAGGATGCTCTACGCAGACATCACCAACTGATCAGCACCGCCAAAAGGACCCACTTCAAAAACCGCCTTGACACCAACGCTCACAACAGCAAAGAGCTCTTCGGCATCATTAAAGAGCTCTCCACCCCCAGGGCCTGCTCCAGCGAACCCCCGCCATCACAGGAGCTCTGCAACTCACTCACAACCCACTTCCGTCAAAAGATATCCACAAGAGCTTCAACTCCCAGGCCCACAGCTAGCTACAAACACCTACAAACACTACGCTCCAAGCAACACCCACCTCCTGCACACCTGGACCCCTGTCAACACAGAAGACACCGCCAGCACCATGGCCTCCATCCACTCCAGATCACCATCGGACCCCTGCCCACACCTTATCTTCAACAAAGCAAACACCATCATCGCTCCCCATCTCTGCAACACCATCAACAGCTCCTTCGAATCAGCCACCTTCCCAGAGAGATGGAAGCACACAGAAATAAACGCCCTGCTAAAGAAACCAAAGGCAGACCCTGACGACCCCAAGAGTTACCGACCAATCTCCCTCCTCCCCTTCCCAGCCAAGGTCATCGAAAAAATCGTGAACAATCAACTATCCTGGTTCTTGGAAGACAGCAAGGCACTCAACACCTCCCTAACCGGATTCCGCAAAAACCACAGCACCAAGACCGCACTCATTGCTGCCACAGACGACATCAGGACCATGCTCAACGAAGGAGAAACAGCAGCACTCATCCTCCTGGACCTCTCCGCAGCTTTCAACACGTTATGTCATCACACTCTCCGCACACTCCTCCACAACGCTGGAATCCGCGACTAAGCACTGGACTGGATCTCGTCATTTCTCACGGGCAGAACCCAGAGAGTCCGCCTCCCGCCATTCCTGTCAGAAGCCTCCGGAATCACCTGTGACGTCCCTCAAGGATCTTCGCTCAGCCCCACACTTTTCAACGTTTACTTGGCCCCCCTTGCCAACATCACACGAACATATGACATCAACATAGTCTCCTACGCTGACGACACTCAGTTCATCATCTCCCTCACAAAAGACCCCACTACTGCAAAGGACAACCTCCACAACAGACTCCATGCCATCGCCAGCTGGATGGAATCAAGCCACCTCAGGTTAAACAGAGACAAGACAGAAATACTCATCTTCTGCACCAACCCTTCAGCTTGGAACGACTCCTGGTGGTCCACCTCCCTAGGATCCGCACCCTCACCCACCACCCACGCACACAACTTGGGCGTCATCTTGGATTCCACACTCAGCATGACTCAGCAGGTCAATGCTACTCCTCTTCCTGCTACAACACCCTCCGCCTGCTCCGCAAAATCTTCAAGTGGATTTCAACGACAGACTCACCTTTCACACCCCTACCCACAACCTTCGTTCTGCCAACCTTGCCTACATTCCCTGCATCCATCGCACCACCGCCGGAGGAAGATCATTCTCTCACCTAGCCGCCAAGACCTGGAACTCCCTACCGCTCCACCTCCGCCTGACCCAAGACCTTCTATCTTTCAGCAAACACCTCAAGACTTGGCTTTTTGACAGGTAGCTCTCCCCCCCCAGTGCCTTGAGACCCTACCGGGTGAGTAGTGTGCTCTATAAATCACTGATTGATTGATTGATTCCCAATGGGGTCGCAAATGACCTACCTCATTAATATTCATGAGGTAGGTCGCAATTTGCGACCCCATTGGAAATGGCTACATTCACAGGGATGGTGGCCTGCTGGGGACAGCAGACCACCATGTCTGTGACTGCTTCTAAATAAAGCAGTTTTTCTTTTTTTAATGCAGCCCGTTTTCCTTGAAGGAAAATGGGATGCATTTCAAAAACAAAAAAGAAAAGTTTTCTTTTCATTTTTCAGAGTAGGCAGCGGTCCATGAGGACCCCTTCTCGTTTGCGAATGGGTTAGCACCAATTTGAAATTGGTGCTAACTGCGATTGTTTTGTGACCACATTCACGGTCACAAAACAATCCTACATCGCACTGTGACTTGCAATTAGGAAGGGAGCGCCCCTTCCTCATTGTGACTCCCTACCCATTTTTGCAATTCGGTAAATAGATTACTGAATCGCAACAAAGGGTCTGTACATCGCAAAAAGCTTTTTTCTCATCTGCGAATCGGGCCCTTTGCAACAAGAAAAACAGCTTTGTACATGTGACCCTTAATCTTTTCCTACCATTTACTGAAGCATGTTAGACAGTATTGATCACCTTTAGAGAGCCTTGCCAATTTCTTGGATACCAATACTAGTCCAGTGTGTCCATTTAATTACAGAATATTTTGTCCCTTGTCGTTTGTTCATTCTTGCTTTCTTCCTACTTTATTCTGAGCCTTTGCCTTGCCAAGGTTCTTGATATAGCACCATATCATGGATATGTTTGCACATGGGCAACTAATCCAGAGGAATATAATTAAATGGTATGGAATCCAATACTGATCAATGTACCTTATGAAATAATGGAACCTTGTTAGTAAAATGCAGTTTTATTGAAAAAGGCAGTAACATGTATTTGCACTCTGGTTTTAGGTACTAGCGATTTTATTATAACCATCACCCTAATGGAAAGTCCAATTATTGCATTCTGAATAATTTTACTGGCTGCAAAATGTGTTCTATGGGCTTTTGAAGGTAAAGGATTAACATCCAAATGATTGCATTTGAAACTTGGAACGGGAAATTGGTGTTAAATGTTGGTTGTCTTCAATCGGTGTTTTAATTGAGCCGACGTACTTTTTCACATTTATGTGGCATATTTATATAGAAAACTGTCTAATACCTCTTATTTCACAAATTGCTGAAGTTGAATACATCTGTACCTGTCTAAATGGAATTTCAGGAAAGTAAGTGAATTTTATATTGAATTAATTTGCCATTATAAAATTGTTAAATGTATTCAATGTAAGCACGTGGACAATTTTTATACGACTTTGTAAACAAATGCCAAATAAACGTTCACTTTTTATCAGATAAATAAGCCTAATTAGAATTGCCTGAAAGATCTTGGAGCAGATCATATTGGGAAACAAATAGCGAGTTGATATTTACCTTGGATTCCCGCTTGAAAATCTGAAATGAATTATATGTAAAGGGGCATATGTAATAAACTCTTAAGATACATTTAAGTTAGCCTTGCCTTGCAGTGGAAATTGCTGCATAGTGTTACTCTTCCCTGCAAAGGCATTCCATGGGTGGAGCATGGGTGTCTCTCAAGTGGGTGGGTTGCTCACTGCTTGGTCATGGGGAGTGCAAGGCTACAGTCTCGCAAGTGGGTGACTTGCCCACTGACTCTGGAGGAGGGAACATGCCCTGTCATCTTCTTTCTGGGGAGGATGGGGTGAGTGGATGGCTCCTTCCACTGGTTCTGGAGGGGGCCTTGTGCCCAGTGTGCTTCATCCTGGGAAGGATGGGGTGAGTGGATGGCTTCTTCCACTGGTTCTGGAGGGGGCATTGTGCCCTGTGATGCAGATCTTGGTAAGTGCAAGGTCACAGTCTCTCACCTGGGAGTCAGACCCACAGGATTAGCAAGGCCTAGGCCGCACAACAGCCCATGGATGCAGGACTACACACTGCCCGCTGGTGGTGACAGCTGCTCAGCGGTGGCAGTGCTGGTGGCAGTGCTGGCAGTGGTGGGGGGAGGCTCCAGCCTTTCCCCTAAGGCCTCGGATGGCTGCCCACTGGGGCTGCTGCTGCTGGCAGTGGTGCTGGTGGCAGTGCTGGTGGCAGTGCTGGCAGTTTCGGGGGGAGGCTCCAGCCCTTCCCCTGCAGCCTTAGACGGCTGCCCACTGGGGCAGCTGCTGCTGGCAGTGGTGGGGGTAGGCTCCAGCCCTTTCCCTGCAGCCTCAGGTGGCTGCCCACTGGGGCTGCTGCTGCTGGCGGTGGTACTGGTGGCGGCTCTGGCAGTGGTGGGGGGAGGCTCCAGCCCTTCACCTGCAGCCTCAGATGGCTGGACCACGATGGTTGGTGGTGGTGGCTCCGAATAAGTCCCAGCACCAGGCCTCCTGTCCTTCCTGACTGCTGGTGCAGGGCCCTTGCCCTTCCTGGCAGCAGCTGGGGATTGCCCCTTGTCCTTCCCTGTAGCAGCTAGGGGTGTCTCCTTGCCCTTCCTAGGTGCAGCTGGGGGTTGCTCCATGCCCTTCCTAGATGCAGCTGGTGGTGCCTCCTTGCCCTTCCCTGTAGCAGCTGGTGGTGCCTCTTTGCCCTTCCTTGAAGCACCTGGTGCAGGCACCCTTTCAGTGTGGCTGCCTGGTTCCCGGGATCCACTCCCACCTGCAGTAGCTGCTGACATTACTGTGGCCGTGGACTGGGTAGGTGAGGTGCTCGTCTGGGTTTTGACCACCCTGGCCTGATGTGAAGGACGGGGGGAGTAGCAGGGAAGAGGTCAAGGGTGGAGCGGAAAAGCTTCTTAGGGACATTGAGGTGGGAAGAGGGTGAAGGTTTGGGAGTGGAGGAAGAAGTGATTGTAGGGAGTGTTGGCTGATTTTGGGTGCAGGTCCATGGACTGGATGCTGTTGTGAGGTGGATGGCTGTTGGGTGTCTGAGTGCTTGCATTTGTTTACCTTGGGAAGGGGGGCACGGACACAGTGGGAGAGGACACAGGGGAAGTGTGCAAGGATGTGGGGGTGGTGACTGCCAGTGAGGGGTGTGTACTGCTAGGCGTGATGGTGGTAGTGGATGAAGATGTAGTGCATGCAGGTGTGAATGTAGATGCTACTGGGAGGGAGGTGGATGACAAGAAGGAGGGGGCCACAGTGGAGGCAGTAGATGTTGATATATCTGCATCTTGATGGTGTCTGTGTGAGGGCCTGTGGGATGATGTGTGGTGCTTGTGTTTGCCTGTGCCACTCCTGTGTGTTGTCCTGGGTGCATGATGGTCTGCCTGTGTGCTTGAGATAGGTTGGGTTGAGGGGAATGGGATTGGGTAGAGGAAGTTGGAGGGGGGAGGTGAGAAACAGGGACAATGGCTGCCATCAGGGAGGAGGTCAGAGCCTGGACTGTTCTCTGTTGGGCCACCATGCCAGAGTGAATGACCTCCAGGAATGCATTTGTCTGTTGCAAATGGGCTGTCAGCCCCTGGATGGCATTCACAATGGTTGACTGCCCAACAGAGATGGATCGCAGGAGGTCAATAGCCTCCTCACTCAGGGCAGCAGGGCTAACTGGGGCAGGGCCTGAGGTTCCTGGGGAGAAGGATATGCCCACCCTCCTGGGTGAGCGGCCACGGGACACACGCTGAGGGGCTGCTGGGAGGGCGGTGCTGGTAGGGGGGGTTGGCGGCTGTACCTGTGGATGCGGGGGGCACAGAAGGGCCCGCCACCGCAGGGAGCTCCCATTAGAGGAGGAGTCCGTGTCGCTGGTCTTAGCTCCTGTCCCCGCCATGGAGCTCCCCTTGCCCTCCGTCCCACTGGTGGCTCCAGACTCCGTTGTCTCACCCTCCAGGGCCATGTGGGATGCAGCTCCCACCTGCTCCGGTGCCACTGCTCCTCTGCCTGATGATGCTAATGCACCCAAGAACAGGGAGACCACAAAAAGGGGAGGAAGACAGAAGAAAGACATGTTGAGTGCATGCAATACAGCTACCGTTGGCGGACACTACAGACACAAAAGCCCCCTGCGCTACGCCGTGTACTTTGAGTTCCGTAATTAATCACAGGGACATGGGTTACAAGGCCTATGCCCGATTGCTGCACACATGGAAGTCACAGGAGCCTGACTAGGTGTAGTTGGCTCTGAACACAGGTGGGGTGGGGTGCCACATGGCCTGCCTTATGACGGGACCTTGCCTTCTAAACTCGCCCTGGCCTAGGGGAACCCACAGCCCACCTCCCCCACCCAGACACCTCCACTGCATGCATAATCAGTTGAATGAGAGTGTACTCACCCCCTTGTGGCTGCTGTGATGCCATCGAGCACCCATCCAACTCAGGATACGCCACCGCCAGGATCCGGAACATCAGGGGGGTCATGGTGCGACGGGCACCCCTCCCACGTTGGGAGGCCATCCCCAGCTGGGCCTCCGCCGTCTTCTTGCTCCAGCGGCAAATGTCCTCCCATCTTTTACGGCAGTGGGTGCTCTGTCTGTGGTGGACCCCCAGGGCCCGGACTTCCTTGGCGATGGCATGCCAAATATCCTTCTTCTGGTGGGCGCTGACCTACAGGAATAGTACAGGGAAAAATACCCTTGCCATGACGCACATGCATCCACCGTCGTTTCATGCACACCTCATTCTCCCCCCCCCTATCTTCCATCCACACCACTCCACACAGGCATTGACCATTCGGCATGCTCACAGTGTACTTACCTGTTTGTCTGGAAGACCGTAGAGTAGCGTGTACTGGGGGAGGACCCCATCCACTAGTTTCTCCAACTCCTCCGTGCTGAAGGCAGGGGCCCGTTCCCCAGACACATGAGCCATTGTCTCTTCCAGACTGAGGTCAGAGCAGCACTTGCAGTGTAGGCCCTCTCCGGTCGAAGATCAGGTATCAAGTGATCGAACAGAGAGAAAATGGCAGTCACGTCCGCGGCGGTGCGTACCGTCACCGCCGGCGTACATCGTCATTGGCTCCTCGGACCCATAGGGTCCAATGTTAACCAATGCAGGATTACGCCGCGGTCTTCGACCACCTACCGCAACGGTGTACAACGCCAGCGCAGTTACCTCATATCCCCTTGTCCCACATTACAGGTCAGGCAGACGCCATTTCAGGGGGCCACATGGCATTAATTTTAAATGCGTCACACATATCTAGGCCTTGCATACACACAGTAACAGGCACATTGCAGATTAATAAATGTGTGCAAATGACATTTTGTCATACCTCAGTGTTGGTTGACTCTCTGCTCGCTGTTCTCCTCCATAGAGCACGTCCGCTGGGGCAGATGAGGAGGTGGTGGCATCCTCCGGTGTACAGACCTCTGGTGGACATGTCAACAATGGACGAGAGACGTGTAATTGTCACCTACAGACCTGATCATGCCACAATCCTGAAACTGTGTGCCCAGTTGGAGCCAGACCTGATGTCAGCAATCCGCCATCCCACAGGAATCTAGTGCATGTGCTGTCAGTACTCCATTTCCTGACGGGTGGGTCTTTTCAAACAACAGTGGCCATAGCATCAGGAATGTCCCAGCCTATGTTTTCCAACGTGTTGTCCAGAGTGTTGTCTGCCCTGCTGAAACACATGCGCAGCTACATCGTTTTCCCTCAGGTGGAGGATTTGCCTACAGTGAAAGGTGACTTCTATGCCCTGGGACATATCCTCATCATCATAGGTGCCATTGATGGGACACATGTGGCCTTGGTCCACCCCGCAGGAGTGAACAGGTGTACAGAAACCGGAAGAGTTACCATTCAATGAATGTGCAGATGGTGTGTTTGGCCGACCAGTACATCTCCCATGTGAAGGCCAAGTTTCCTGGCTCAGTGCATGACGCTTACATTTTGAGGAATAGCAGCATCCCTTATGTGATGGGGCAACTCCAGAGTCATTGTGTGTGGCTATTAGGTGAGGACATGGAGCCTATACAGTGTGACTAGGTGTCTGGGGATGTCCCTAAGAGTTAGTGTGTGTCTAACAGATTTCCCTCGACACTTGCAGGTGACTCTGGCTACCCCAACCTGTCACGGCTACTGACCCCAGTGAGGAATCACAGGACAAGGGCAGAGGGACGCTACAATGAGGCCCATGGGTGAACTAGGAGGGTTATAGAGAGGACCTTCGGCCTCCTGAAGGTCAGGTTCAGGTGCCTCCATATGACAGGTGGTTCCCTATTCTACTCACCAAAGAAGGTGTGCCAGATCATCGTGGCCTGCTGTATGCTTCACAACTTGGCTTTGCGACGACAGGTGCCTTTTCTGCAGGAGGATGGTCCAGATGGAGGTGTTGTGACAGCTGTGGAGCCTGTGGACAGTGAAGGAGAGGAAGCAGAAGAAGAGGACATCGACAACAGAAACACGGTGATTCATCAATATTTCCAGTGAGACACAGGTAAGAAGACATCACTGCCTGCTACATCTGATATAATTGTTCTAACTCTCATCAGTCTATCACTTTCACCCAGTGTATGGACCCTGAGTTGTCACATTCAATTTCACAGATGTGGGTCTCACTGTGTGACATCTGCTTTGTTTCCTCATAGACTAGAGCTGTGTGACATAGGTATGTTGACAATACAATGGATGTAGCATTTTTACACAGTTATTGCAAATACAGATTTTCGAAAGCACAGACTGACTCCAGATGTGCTTTAAGGGTATTTATGTAAGTGCTCAATATTGGAGGGGGTTGTAAAATGATCACGGGTGATGGTGGATGACTGTCCATGGCAGAGTCTCACGGGTGCATTGTCCAAAGGGGCATAGGAAGTGGAGCTGGGGCAGTTTAAGGATGGACAGGGTGACAAAGGGGGACAGAAGGATGACTATCAGGGTGGTCTCATTTCTTGGCGGGGGTCTTGGCATTGTTCTCTGTCTTTGTCCTGGATCTCAGGGACTGCTTGAGGGGTGGTTTTCCATCTGCAGGGTGTGGGGTGCTGGAGTCGTGGTCCTGTGGCGGTGCCTCCAGTCCACTAGCGCCGGCGGAGGTGGTGGGCAGTTCATCATCGAGGCTAGTGTCAGGGGCCCCTTGTTGTGCCACACTGTCCCTCCTGGTGTTGACAAGTTCCTTCATCACCCCTACAATGGTGCCCAGGGTGGTGTTGATGGATTTGAGTTCCTCCCTGAACCACAGATACTGTTCCTCCTGCAGCCGCTGGGTCTCCTGAAACTTGGCCGTTGCCATCGTCTCCTGGGAATGATGGTAGGCTCCCATGATGTTGGATAGGGCCTCGTGGAGAGTGGGTTCCCTGGGCCTGTCCTCCCCTTGTCGCACAGCAGCCCTCCCAGTTTCCCTGTGTTCCTGGGCCTCTTTCCCCTGAACCGTGTGCCCACTACCACTGCCCTCAGGTCCATGGTGTTGTTGGGGTGGTGGGTTAGCCAGGGTGCCCTGTAGTGGTGGACACACTGTTGCTTGACGTGTCCTGGGGACAAAGGTATGGGCCCGCTGGGTGGGTGCTGTGCTGGTGTTTCCAGAGGGGGGAGGCTCTGTTGTGGCTTGTGCCACTGTGAGGGGAACCGACTGTCCCGAGGTCCCAGATGGGCCGGACTGGTCATCTAGATCCAGTTGGACAGAGCTGCTGTCATCACATGATTGTGAATGGTTCTGGTTTTGGTGTGTGTGTATTCCTTCCAGATAGTGTCACAAAGGGGGTTACAGGAAGACACGATCGGGCAGCCTGACAGGGTGACACTAGCCCTGAATGCCTTTTGTCACCCCTGACAAGTCTTGACAGGGGAAGGGGAAGTGTTTTATAGAACCATATGTGTGTTCAGACATGGAGCCCCCCTACTCAAAGGCTGGGCCCAGGTATAAATATTGAACCGTCAAAGCTACTCTTCAAAACACTCTTGCCTGCTGCCAAAGGGTTGCCTTACAACTTAAGGATTGCTGTCTGCGAAGGAAGACTGGACCTGCTTATCTTTAATCCAGACTGAGTGACTCTAAGGGTCAATTGGTTGACTTTCTGTGTGGACTACATGAATTAACAAGCTTCGAAGGCCTCTGTGCAATTGCCCAGCTGACCTGCTTTACTGGACCTGCCAGGACCTGCAAGTGGATCTGCCTAAGCCCTGCTGGCCTCTACAGGAGTGGATTCCTGCTCCCCAAGAGGTGCCCCCAGGTCCTTGTCTAGCATCAGTTTGAGATCCTTCAAACAAGAAAAAGTGAAATCCTGCAATATGGGCTCCTTCTGATTGCAAACTGGCTCCTTCAATCAATCAAAAAAAATTGTAGAGCGCGCTAATCACCTGTGAGGGTCTCAAGGTGCTGGGGGGGAATAGGGGGGGTAGGGAGGTTCACTGATCGAACAACCATGTCTTGAGGTTCTTTCTGAGGACCAGTAGGTCTTTGGTTTTGCGAAGGTCGGTGGGGAGGAAGTTCCAGGTTTTGGGGGCGAGGTAGGAGAAGGACCTGCCTCCTGTGGTGGTGCGTTGGATGCGGGGGACTGTGGCTAGGGCGAGTTCGGCTCCTTCATGCTAATACTCTGCAACCCACAACAACCGCCAACGTGAAGCTCTGGTAAGACCCACTCTTCACGTTACAGCGGCCAACAGCGATGACCGGCAATACAAGATCTCCACTCTGTGCTACAGCGATGACAGCCCGCAGTGACCTTTAACACGAAGCTCCAGCAACAACCGTCTGTAATGCCCAACTGGTTCTTCGTACTACAGTGATGACAGTTTGCAACACCAGGGCTGCACCTAACGCTACATCAATGACAATCTATGGCGCTATCTCTGCTTCTCACGCCCTCCTTGACCGGAAATGGAACTGCTTGCCCTGGAGTTTGAGAAGGTAACTTTTTTAGGGGTACTGCCTTGGCCTCTGTATCTGACCCATGCTCCACTATGGTCGACCTGAACTTGTGACTTTCCCTCGGTCTGGTGCAAGCGGATTACTGTGAGTGGAGCTTTGCACTTTTAGGCTCTAATTTCACAAGAAGCTTGAATTTAAATATCTCTGGATCTAATGATTGGATTTTTGTCATTCTGGTATCATCTTATGAAAATTTACTCTATTGTTCTAAATTGGTTTGGGATTGTTCTTGTGTTGTGTCTTACTGTATTACTGCTTGTGCGCTACATAAATAGTTTAGACACCACCTCTAATTTAAGTCTGACTGTTTTGTGAAGAGACAGGTTAATTAAGTGACATTTGTGGATCACCCAGACAAAGACTGAGGTTGTTGCCTGAGTGGGGTTTTCACCCCCTTGAACCAATACCTCAGTTCTTACACTATGATTATGGCAAATTCCCTTATGTTATGAACTCTCAGAAATGGCTATAATTATATGCACAGTTGATCCTGATTTGAATCTGACTAACTAACTTATTTTTGTCTTCTGTAATCATTATTAATTGTGATAAAATGTCAAGGTTTTTGATTTTTAAGAGTGTCTGGCAAAGGTTTCCTTAATTAGCACTAAGGCCTCCATCCTTTTAGACTCACAACCCCTATTCTGAATATCAGCTCTTTGAATGTATTGGTGCAAAGCCCCAGCAAAGTTGACACTTGGTAGTATTGTTCTCTAGGTCAAAAAACTTGCATGCAGTTTTGACTTTGGTGAGAGAGACTGTGTCCCATTTGCTTTGAGGTTTACATGAGTCTATTTCTGAGGATATTCTCCTAAGGGAAGTGATCTGTGATGGCTGCCTGCTTTCCTTTGCTTGATTTTCCTTTTCCTAATTCTCTTATTCTGAATTATCCTCATTAGTGTCATTTCTATATAGATTCTGGCCCATGTGCAGGAGCATGAAATGATGAACTGTCCATTTTTGCTCTCTCACATCCACAATTCTCAAGACAGAATAGAGCCACTCCTTCAAACTGTCTGAATAGACTTGGTGGCACTTTTAGAATACCAGAGGAGTGAGGTATCGATGTTTCTTATATCCTCAAGTATTAGTATGTCTGTATCTGTGGTAGTTCTCGCTGTACTTAGTGTGCAGTCCTTACCTTAAGACATGATTAAAGGTTGTACATATTGCCTTTAGATGCTAGAAATATAGACTGCGTAGGGATCACAGTGGTATAACAGTTATAGTCTCCCGCCGGTTTACCGCTGCCCTTGGAATCCCCCATGGTGGCGCAGCTTGCTGCGCCGCCATGGGGGATTCTGACACCCCCTACCGCCATCCTGTTCCTGGCGGTTCGCCCGCCAGGAACAGGATGGCGGTAGGGGGTGCCGTGGGGCCCCTGGGGGCCCCTGCCGTGCCCATGCCAATGGCATGGGCACGGCAGGGGCCCCCGTAAGAGGGCCCCACTGTGTATTTCAGTGTCTGCCTAGCAGACACTGAAATACGCGACGGGTGCAAACTGCACCCGTCGCACATGCCCACTCCGCCGGCTCCATTCGGAGCCGGCTTCCTCGTGGGGAGGGGTTTCCCACTGGGCTGGCGGGCAGCCTTCTGGCGGTCGCCCGCCAGCCCAGCGGGAAAGCCAGAATGGCCTCCGCGGTCTTTCGACCGCGGAGCGGCCATATGGCGGTTCCCTCCAGGCGGGCGGCGACCGCCGCCCGCCGGGGTCAAAATGACCCCTATACTGTGTTTTATATGTCCTAACAGTGAAATACTGCCAAATTTGTTTTTCATTGTTGCAAGGCTTATCCCTCTCATAGGTTAACATGGGGTCTGCCTCTAAATATGATTAAAGTGTAGATTCCCTTTGGGAGCGGATAGACATGTGGAGTTTGGGGTCTCTTCGCTCACAATTTAAAAATACATCTTTTAGTAAAGTTGATTTTAAGATTGTAGAAAGAGGCTACCTTCCTACAGCCCGCTTCAGGAGTCTCGCACAGGAGAACCTGGAAGCAAGCCAAGAGGATATGAAACGGTGGTATGACTGGGATGCCACTCTGGTCGAGTTTCAACCTGATCAAAAATTGTGGGTGATGGCACCAGTGGAGCCTAGCGCACTCCAAGGCAAGTGGACTGGGCCTTTTGAGGTGGTGGAGCGCAAGAGTGAATTCACCTATCTGGTGGACTTGCAGACTCCCAGGAACCCATTAAGGGTCCTGCATGTTAACCGACTCAAGCCATACTTTGAGCGGACTGAACTGTCCATGCTTCTTGTAACAGATGATGGGGTGGAGGAGGAGAGTGAGCCTCTTCCTGACCTCCTGTCTGCAGTAGAAAAAGATAGGTCTGTGGAGGGAGTAATCCTCTCCCCCTCCCTGATGTGGACACTGGGGACAGTAGACTCATTAAGCAGAAGGTTTACAGGGTGACTGACAAGGTCAGGGCTGGCCTTAAGGATGAGGTATCCAAGATGGTAACCCAAGGGGTTATCGAGCATTCTAGCAGTCCTTGGGCCAGCCATGTGGTGTTGGTCCCAAAGGCTGCTGCACCTGGTGCCACTCTAAATCTCCGGTTCTGTGTGGACTACCGGGGACTCAATGCGGTCAATAACACTGACGCACACCCCATTCCCCAAGCTGATGAGCTCATAGATCGGTTAGGAGCTGCCACCTACCTCAGCACGTTTGATTTAACGTCTGGGTATTGGCAGATTGCCTTGAATGAGGGGGCCAAGGAAAGGTCTGCATTTTCTACCCCAGATGGGCACTTATAGTTTAAGGTGATGCCATCTGGGATGAAAAAGGCCCCTGTCCCTTTTCAGAGGTTGGTCAACCAGGTGTTGACTGGGCTAGATGAGTTAAGTGCTGCCTATCTGGATGACATTGCTGTTTTTAGTTCTACATAGATGGAACATCTGCAACACCTCTGCAGAGTGTTGGATGCCCTGCAAAAGGCAGGCCTCACTATTAAGGCAAGCAAATGCCAAATAGGGCAGGGTTCTGTGGTGTACTTGGGACACCAGGTAGGGAGTGGCCAGGTGGCACCCCTACAGCCAAATATTGACACCATTCTGGCTTGGGTGCCTCCCAAAACCCAGACTGAGGTAAGAGCCTTTTTTAGGCTACTTCAGGAAGTTTGTCAAGGGGTATGGTACCATTGTTACCCCCTTGACTGAGTTGACTTCTAAGAAGAGACAAAAGAAAGTGATCTGGACAGAAGCTTGCCACACCGCTTTTGATGCCCTGAAGGCTGCCATGTGCACAGAACCTGTGCTGAAGGCACCTGACTACTCCAAGGAGTTTGTTGTGCAAACAGATGCCTCGGAGCATGGTATTGGAGCAGTACTCTCACAGCTTAATGAAGAGGGCCTGGATCAACCTGTGACCTTCATTAACAGGAGGGAAATTCCCAGGGAACGTAGGTGGAGTGCCGTAGAACGTGAAAATGTTGCTGTGGTCTGGGCACTGAAGAAGCTAAGGCCCTACTTGTTTGGGACTTACTTCTGGGTTCAGACTGACCACAGGTCCTTCAGATGGTTAATACAGATAAGGGGTGAGAATACAAAACTGTTGAGGTGGTCCATTTCCCTCCAGGAGATGGACGTTACGGTGGAACACCGCCCTGGTACAGAACACGCCAATGCTAATGGTCTGTCCAGATTGTTCCACCTTAGAGATGAGAACTCCCATGAGGTTAGGTAGATGCTCCCCACTTTCAGCTGGGGGGGACATGTGTTAGACTTGGCATCCTTGGCGTGGTCTCCCCTAACTTTTTGCCTCTGTTTTCCAGGTTGTTGATGTGTGCAGGAATCTATTTTTGCTGTTTTTGTTACTCTGGGTGCTATCTAGTGCTAAAATGCAAGTGCTCCTGTATAAAATGTGTATGTAATTGGATCTCCATGATTGGCATATTTGATTTAGCAGTAAGTCTCTAATACAGTGCACTAGAGGTGCCTAGGGCCTGTAAATCAAATGCAACTAGTAGGCCTGCAGCACTGATTGTGCCACCTACATTAGTAGCCCTGTAAACATGGCTCAGACCTGCCAATGCAGTGTCTGTGTGTGCAGTTTTAAACTGCCAATTTGAGTTGGCATGTGCACCCTTTTCTTACATGTGAGTCACCCCTAAGGTAGGCCTTAGGTAGCCTCATGGGCAGGGTGCAGTGTATGTATAAGGCAGGACATATACTAATGTGTTTTATATGTCCTAACAGTGAAATACTGCCAAATTTGTTTTTCACTGTTGCAAGGCCTATCCCTCTCATTGGTTAACATGGGGTCTGCCTTTAAATATGATTAAAGCGTATATTCCCTTTGGGAGCAGATGGACATGTGAAGTTTGGGGTCTCTGAGTTCACACTTTAGAAATACATCTTTTAGTAAAGTTGATTTTATGATTGTGTGTTTGAAAATGCCATTTTTAGAAAGTGAGCATTTTCTTGCTTAAACCATTCTGTGACTCTGTCTGTTTGCGGATTCCCTGTCTGGGTCAGTTTGACAGTTGGGCTGTTAGCACCTCTCTCTAGACAGTGACACAAAGGGAGCTGGGGTGTAGCCTGCATATCCTAATGAGTCATCTGTGCTAGGAGGGAGGGGAGGAGTGGTCACTCACACTTAAAAGGGCTGTGCCTGCCCTCACACAATGGAATCTCCAGCCCCACCGTGTGTCGGGGGCCTGGCCTGGGCAAGGCAAGGCAGGATTTCACAAACAAGAGAGAATTTCCTTTGAAGTAAGCCTACTTCAAAGGCCAAATTGGGTATAAGAAGGGCACCCAAAACAACAGACTTTAGATCACTTCTGGGCATCAAGAGGAACCTCTGCCTGGAGAAGAGCTGAAGAGCTGAGGAGAAGTGTTGCCCTGCCTGTGACTGTGCTTTGTGGAGCTATCCTGTAGTTGATGCTTCTGCCTGGTAAAAGGGGACAAAGACTTGACTTTGTTGTGCATTCCTGCTTGTGAAGAGATCTCCAAGGGCATGTTCTGAGCTGCCTCCTGTTGTTGAAATCTCAGGGCCATCAAAGACTTCCCCTGCCAGCACCTGGATTCTCTTCTGAGATTCCTGCCCTGCCAAGTGGTGCCCTATCCAGTTCCTGGGGCCTTGACAGGTGAAGCTAGCAGACCAAGATTTAAAATCCACACACCAACTGTTGTGCGAGGAAATTTCTGATGCAACCTCTGAGACGCAACTGAAGAAACGACGTGCCGCCGGCACTGCAGCTGAAATCGACGCACCGCCAGCAGCGCAGCTGAAAGATCGCCGCACGCGGCTGGGGAAATGACGAGCTGCATCGCTAACGGAGGCTGGTAACATCGCAATCCACACAGCGCGGTTTTGCTAACACTGTGCGGCAGGAATTTTGACGCAAACCTTGATGGGCATGGAAAAATTAAGCAATGCCTGCCTGGACCCGAGAGCTGCCTGGATCGAGCATCGCTCTCCTGTGGAGAGGAAACACGATGCATGCCGACCCGACAAGAGAAGGCGAAACGATGCATGTCTCCCTTGCGGATGAGAAATCGACGCACCGCTTACCTTTTTTTTGCCCGTGCGTGTTATTTTGATGCTACCCAGGTACTTTTCAATGCTAACAGTACTTAACCTGTTTACAAAAGGATTTAAGACTCTTTTGCTTTTAAAATTAATAACTTGACTTGTGTATGTTGGCTTTTTGTCGTCTTTGTCTTGTTTTGTTTAGATAAATATTTCCTATTTTTCTAAACCTGTGTTGTGTCATTGTGTAGTGTTTTCACTAAGTTACTGTGTGTGTTGGTACAAATACTTTACACCGAGAACTCTGAAGTTAAGCCTGCCTGCTCGTGCCAAGCTACCAAGGGGGTGAGCAGGGGTTAGCTGAGTGTGATTCTCCTTTACCCTGACTAGAGTGAGGGTCCATGGTTGGACAGGGGGTAACCTGACTGCTAACCAAAGACCCCATTTCTAAGAGGAGTAAACAGTGCAAAGGAGAGCCAAGATGGACCCAGAAAGCCAGGAGAGACCCCAGGGTGGCCCCAGACAGCCAAGAACTAGCCAGGATGGCATTGACAAGACCCAGGGAAAGAGAAGAAAAAGAAGAAGTGTCGTTTCAGCTCAGAGGAGCATGAAAAACTGGTGAGAGAGGTGACGGAGCACCAACATCAACTCTTCATCACCTCAAAATTGCCAATTGGAAGGAGTGAGGCAATTTGGCAGCAGATAGTGGACAAGATGAATAGACTGGCAGAGGTCAAGAGAACAGTCACTGAGTGCAAGAAACGCTTGCATGACTGCAAACGGAGGAAAAAGGAAAAAATGGCAAGGAACAGGAAAGCAGCATTGCAGACCAGAAGTGGGAATCCAGCACCACAAGAGGACCTGGAAGAGATGGGGGAGGTGGTTGCAGCGGTCATTCCGGAAGAACTGGTCACTGGTATCATAGGACAGGACATCGCAGATTACTAGGAAACAATAAAATATATGCAGGCTAAGTTGCAGGAGGGGAAATTATGCCAAAATGTCAAGTGCAAGAAGGGGGAGGCATATAGGATTCACACAATGCATGTCAGCCCTGCAAATCAGGCAGTGGAAAGGGAAAAGAGCCAGGGCAAGGGACCCCCTGTACTGCCCATGCCAGGTGCATGGTCTGTGCAGGGGCACTCCACAATACATGCCAAGGCTGCTGGAAATGCTAAAGCAGACCAGGAGGGTAGTGTTGAACATAAAACTGGTCTGGGTCCACAGGACAGCTGGTATTGGCAGTATGTAATCTGCAGGAAACTGCCCAGTGCCAGGCAATTGGCCCAAGGGACATTTCCCGTTGACAACAGTTGCCACTACCACCTGTGCTGTTGGCGCTGGTCATTTAGGAAATGGCAGTTAGGTGCCAATAGGACAAACACACTTGAAATGAGGGTTCAATGTGGCTATGTGATCTATCCCATCAAAGTAGCATCAGGCCCCAATCCAAGTGCATCTCCTGTCAACTTGTCATGTCCATAGACTCAATAACCATCAGGCACTGTCACATACATACTGATGTACACAGCAATAATCTCATACCCATGCTGGCCATCCCTGGGTTTACCCCTGTGTCACATTAGCTGCAATGCCACCATGCTGCATCTCAGGTATCATAGTGCAAGGAGGACTGCAGTAAGGGGGAGGACATTTGTGTGTAGGAAGGCACCTGCACAGTCAAAAGAGGAAATTGAACTCTGCCAGGTCCATCAGTGCAGTGCAATGTAGCACACCTACACAAACACCAAGATGAGGAACTAGCAATGGTAACAAGAACATTGTGTCTTGGCAATGCCATGCATGGGGTGGTGCGAGGTCTGAGCACTGCATACGTGTATGTGACACATGAAAGACTTGGACAGGAGCATAATGTCATGTGCGGTGTTGTGGCATCAGCACAGCAACACCCATTGCAAGACCTCACCATGCAAATGGAAGCATAGGGAGGGTTGATGAGGACAAGAAGATGGCAAGCCACAAATAGGACATAACTCACACCTGGAAGTTGTGACGCAGACAATTGCTCAAACTGCCCTTCCCTACATGTGACATGCAGGTGGGACATAACGCTGAGCGACTGCAAACATTAAGTACAGGAACAATGTATGGGAACCAAGATGACAATGAGCCACCAATAGGAAGTCAGTGACATCACATATCAACTGCCACAACACAGAAACACTAATTGTACAATATGTCATTGCAGAGGACGATGGCTCTCCTGCGGATCTGCCTGTCCTGGACTACCCTGATGACCTGGATGACCAGTTGACAACCATCAACCAGGAAACCCTCCAAAATGTCCTGGGAACCCTCCAGACACCACCTCCAGTCACAAGGAGGAGCATTCATGTAGCAGCAATTCCAGAGGCCCCACCCCAAGAGTATGACCTGCCAGCTTTAATTCAGCTGAGGACTCCAAGGACACTGGGACCACCTTTGAGAGGACACCAGTGGGAGTCCAGCGAGAGCTGGCCAAGGAGGTGCAGGTGGGGATGCAAAGTATGGAAAGCAGCCTTGAGGGTATGCGCACGTGCATCATAACGACCACTGAACAGACAGCAGCCAAACAAGGCACGCAATCCCAACTGCATGGAGTCCAGCAGTGTGTGAGGGACCTAACCAGTGTCATGAGGGAGTTGACACAACACCTGCCTTCATAATCTTGCTGCAGCATGCATGACAACAAGCAGGACTCCATGCCGCGGGAACTGGCCTCCCTCAGGGCAGACATGGCTGCCTACCACAGGGATGTTGCTGCCATACTTAAAAATCAGCAGCTCATCCTTGCTGCAGTGATGCCATATGTAGTTCCACAGATGGCAGCTGCCAGGAATTTGGTGTCCACAACCACTGAAGTATATGTGGCCCCCTCTACCCCACCACCACCACCATTAAGGGCAGAGGAGACAACACACACATCAGAGGATGAAGATGTGGAAATTATCATCTTCACCCGTAGGAGTACCCGGTAGCACCAGCCCATGCCACATGGGCAGTGAATTCTGTTTGTCCTGTGCTTGACATCATGCCAGTGTTTCTACAGTTGATGACATGCACTCTTCACCGACATACTGTTAACCTTTCCACTATCACTACTCAATTGGCAATTCATGTTTCCCTGCACTGAACAACACTTTACCCAAGCATGTCCAATGACACGTCTCTCAACACTGGACTTGTGTTGTGTCACAATAGAATGGTTTCCACTAATGGGCTCACAGACCTGGATAATGTAAATATTGCACTACAACACTTGTAAATAAACAGCACCTACACATCCACATTGTCTCTGTTAATGTGACACATCTACCTTGCTGTAGGTTTATGATGTGTGTAACATGTCTATAGTCACAGAGTGTCAGTACAAGAGTGCAGAAATATTTGCAGCACATATATATGCAACAGGAACCTATATGATGAACATCAATGCTGGACACATCCCCAATGAGCAAGTCACTGTGCATGTGAAATATGTTGAAAACAAGTATGCCTCACCCACTTCATACAGCAGGAACAGCTGTGTAAGAGTACTCTGGCAATAATGTCAGCTGGGAGCACCAGTGAAACACATTGGTGTGAAACAGATATACTTAACCTCATCTGAAATTACCACTGCTCAGTTTAGCAGTGTTGACATGAACTGCAGGCGGTAGTTAGATATCCCACCATGCCCACAATTCTGACACAGGACCTAAACAATGTCAGCTTAAAAACCACACCTACTTGTCCAATACATGGGAATCATAGTCACCTTGAATGGTGGGCATATTGGATGGCAGATACATTGACAAGTAGAGTTGTTGTAGCTGTCAATGTGACAGCTCAGTTGTAAATGGGAATGAACATGTCAAGAAAGGGATCTGGATGCAGGACAGAATCCCCAGGCCAACACACAATTCTCAGTGTACACTCATGGGAAGACCCTGAGACCCAAGCATATGACACATGCAGTAAGGGAGTATCCAAACTTTTATTATATATGTATAAAACTGAACTAAATACTACGAAAAACCCTCATCCTAACCTAATCTATCCTACCTATACATTCGCCGAAAGAACCCAGAAAGTTCGCCTCCCTCCCTTCCAGTCCCCAGCAACCAAGATCATCTCCCGGGATCCCCAAGGGTCCTCCCTCAGCCCTACCCTCTTCAACATTTACATGGCCCGCTTGCCAACATCCTCCACCCTCACGGAATCACCATCATATCCCACGCAGACGACACCCAGCTCGTCATCTCCCTCACCAGGAACCCCACCACCACCAAGACTAACCTCCATGCCAGACTCCTTGACACCGCCAAATTGATGACAGCAAGCCACATCAAACTCAACTCCAACAAAACTGAAATCATCATCTTCGGCCCCAACAAGACAGTATGTGATGACTCCTGGTGGCCCAGCGCCCTAGGACCACCCCAACACCCTCCACCCAAGCTCACAATCTCGGCATCATCTTAGATTCATCTCTCTCCATGGCCCAGCAAATCAACTCTATCACTTCCTCCTGTTTCAACACCCTCCGCATGCTGTGAAAAACCTTCAAATGGATCCCCATAGAAACTAGGAAGACCGTCACCCATGCACTCATCATCAGCAGACTAGACTATGGAAATGCCCTCTACGCTGGCACTACAGTCAAGCTTCAGCAGAAACTCCAGCAGATCCAGAACGCAGCCGCACATCTCATTCTGAACCTCCGACGCCATGAACACATCTCAGCCCACCACAGATCCCTTCACTGGCTACCCATCAGCAAAAGAATCATCTTCAAAGTCCTCATCCACGCTCAGAAATCCCTCCACAACACTGGACCAGCCTACCTCAACGAAAGAGTGAACTTCCACACCCCCACTCGTCTCCTCCGCTCTGCTGACCTCGCCCTCGCCACAGTCCCCTGCATCCAACGCACCACCTCCGGAGGCAGATCCTGCTCCTACCTCGGCCCCAACACCTGGAACTCCCTCCCCACCAACCTACGCAAGACCCAGGACCTCCTGACCTTTAGAAAACACCTCAAGACATGGCTTTTTGAACAGTAAACTGGCATCCCCCCTGTTTTGTTACCCCCCCCCAGCGCCTTGAGACCCTTGCGGGTGAGTAGCATGCTTAATACATTTTTTGATTGATTGATTGATTGATATACATTACCCACAACTGACCCTAACTACCCTATGCGAAACATACTTACCACATTTACCAACACACTCTAAACATTGTCCCCCCCCCTCCCCCCCAGCCCCCTTATATCATGAAAAACATGCAGGACAACACATACCAACCTAAACATATTCTACCTAATCCTTAAGAAACTTATTTTTGTATATTTAAAAATGTTTTTTTTTTAATTGTTTAACACATAAATGCCCCAACATTACCCCCACCCACACACAAACTAACATGTAATAATTTGAAAACCCACCCCTCAAACCTACTTATTCTATCTAAAGAACTAACCTATTCTAACCTATCACTAACCCCCTAAAACCCACTACAAAATATGATAACGAACAAGGAGGGAAGAGACTGGACTGGGGGTGAACGGGAGGCATCGGTTCATAGGTTGGCCCTCTTGAGTGTCCTCTTGATGGCCTTCAGACTCTTTGAGTTGCAGTCCACCTCCTTCTCGAGGCTGTCCAGCTCCTTGAAGACCATTTTCATGTCCCTCTGTAGGTCGCTGATTGCCGACATGTCCATTGCAGCAGGTGTGGTGGGCTGTGGTGCCAATGTAGAGGGTGATGCAGGTGGGGCAGAAGTGACAGTGGCGGCTGTGCCCCCCCTGTTTAGCTGTGGTGCTCGGTCCACTCTTTGTGGGCAGAGTGTCACCCATGCACTCATCATCAGCAGACTAGACTATGGAAACGCCCTCTACGCTGGCACTACAGTCAAGCTTCAGCAGAAACTCCAGTGGATCCAGAACGCAGCCCCACATCTCTTTCTGAACCTCCGATGCCATGAACACATCTCCGCCCACCTCAGATCCCTTCACTGGCTACCCATCAGCAAAAGAATCATCTTTAAAGTCCTCATCCACGGTCAGAAATCCCTCCACAACACTGGACCAGCCTACCTCAATGAAAGAGTGAACTTCCACACTCCCACTCGTCTCCTCCGCTCTGCTGACCTCGCCCTCGCCACAGTTCCCTGCATCCAACGCACCACCTCCGTAGGCAGATCCTTCTCCTACCTTGCCCCTAAGACCTGGAACTCCCTCCCCACCAACCTACGCAAGACCCAGGTCCTCCTGACCTTTAGAAAACACCTCAAGACATGTCTTTTTGAACAGTAAACTGGCATCCCCCCCTGTTTTGTCACCTTCCCAGCACCTTGAGACCCTTGCGGGTGAGTAGCATGCTTAATACATTTTGTGATTGATTGATTGATTGATATTCATTACCCACAACTGACCCTAACTACCCTATGCTACACTTACTTACCACATTTACCAACACACTCTAAACATTGCCCCCCCAGCCCCCTTATATCATGAAACACATGCAGGACAACACATACCAACCTAAACATATTCTACCTAATCCTTAAGAAATGTATTTTTGTATATTTTAAAATGTATTTTTTTTAAATTGTTTAACACATAAATGCCCCAACATTACCCCCACCCACCCACAAACTAACATGTAATAATTTGAAAACCCACCCCTCAAACCTACTTATTCTATCTAAAGAACTAACCTAATCTAACCTATCACTAACCCCCTAAAACCCACTACAAAATATGATAACGAACAAGGAGGGAAGAGACTGAACTGGGGGTGAACGGGAGGCATTGGTTCATAGGTTGGCCCTCTTGAGTGGCCTCTTGATGGCCTTCAGACTCTTTGAGTTGCAGTCCACCTCCTTCTCGAGGCTGTCCAGCTCCTTGAAGACCATTTTCATTTCCCTCTGTAGGTCGTTGATTGCCGACATGTCCATTGCAGCAGGTGTGGTGGGCTGTGGTGCCAATGTAGAGGGTGATGCAGGTGGGCAGAAGTGACAGTGGTGGCTGTGCCCCCTGTTTAGCTGTGGTGCTAGGTCCAGTCTTTGTGGGCAGAGTGAGTTCCCCTTGGCTAAATGCCTGCCATTCCCCAGTGGCTCACTCCTTTCGATAGCGTTGTGCCATCCTGTGGTACCCAGACTCCATATCCAATATGTGGCGATAGCGCACTGTCCATGTTGGCAGCTGTTAAATTGAGACAGACAACCATCAGTGTCAGCATTGTGTGATGTATGTACAGATGATACTCTTAACACACTACCTCGGTTTGCACATACACTCCAAATCACATTCCAGATAATACAATGTCCCTGATGAATGTAACAGCAACGCTGCCTACCCATCATGTTATTGACACAAAAGCGCTGCACAACAAGAGTTGGAACCAAAAAAACTAATCTGTGCATTGATTTAGTGCAATGTGTCATAATGCAAAGGCAGCAACATCTTCACATGGGCCAGGCTCACTAATCTTCATCATCTGAGTCAACTTTAAACCACACAACACCAGTAACTAGTAGATGTCATTGGTAGTATGGTATGCAGTTGCTAATCATAAGGGGTCAGTGTTGATTGGGACACATGCAATCCTGATTGAGATGACTGTCATCTACACTGTAACCATCACATCTACCTACAAATATGTTGTTCCCCTACCCCTGTGCTCAGGGGGATGGGCATGCAATCCATCATCACAACTGTCGAGGTCAACCACTAAGGCATGTCCACATATACATGGAGTTAGGGAGTGGACCACATGTGAGGAGGGCTGCCACCTAGGAAGCAGGCATGCATAGGTCATTCATATCTTCATTCATGTGTCCAGGTTTGGACACCCATCAACACCTGATCTGCCATCACAATTCCCTAAACACCCCCGTTAATGCAATCACACATCTGGCATCGGCCTGCATGCACGCCTATTACATACCACGTAAGTGTCACGTAAATCGAGTACAACTTAAGGGGCTCTATGCTGAGGGACAGTTACCCACCCAGCGCTACATGTACATTACAATACAGGGATGCACAAATTTGTGTGGAAAACTGGTGCATCACTTTGTTGTGAGAATGACGGCATGACCCAGTGCCAATATACTGACAGTAGTGCACTTCCAAGTCACATATGGGCCTACATGTGGCTAGTTATCACCTTGTTCACACGCTGCTGCCCATTGTGCAATACAAGACTCCCAAGATATGACTCTCTGCTTGTGAATGGGTAACCCATGCATGGGACACAGTGTCACCATCCAGCCTACTTTGAAATCTTATCATGTGCCAACTCATCATATCTAGCATTGAGTGCAACACACAAGAGTCACTCACACAACAGCTACAATCACTACACAGGACAGACATTGTCACACTTACTGGATACATCTGGGTCCTGAAATATTGCCACTTCTCCAATGGTGTAGGGGGCAGGTCCAACTGTAAGACATGGATGGAAAAACATGATGAGTGTCACAACACTGTCACTACGAGTGGACAACATATCACAGTATGTAACATTTTAGATGAGTGAACTACTGATCCTGCTTGAAAACTGTACAACAAACATACCACTGCAAACTCACATCGACACTGACACTCCAGTGATTGAGAGACACACATATGGACACATGAACTGGGCCTAAGACTCATGTAGTTCTATACCCTACAACAACAATATGTGGCAATCCATTTAAGATGGTACTCCATGGCATGATTTGGATTTTGGGTGAAAAATGAATGGCACTTCCCTGGTGCACTGCAACACAAGTGTCTCAAGTATTGTGGTGTGTGCTTCAGTAACTGGTTGATGGACATGGGGTTACATTTTTTGTCTTCAATTACCATGCATGCAGTGGTCTATGACAGATGTGGTACAGTTGTATGTTGGTAACAAATGCCCCATTGCCAGTGTCCCCTAAGGCGAATATGTTCCCTTTGCCAACATAATGGCAGGGATCATTTGTGTGTGTGTAATGATGACAATGTAGCGCTATACATGGATTGCCCACTTTGCTGTCAGGATACAGTGAAATATGGTATGCTGCTGGTGTCTTGCCTTATCAGCATTGACACAATGCAGGGGCACAGGTGTTGCTATGGCTCCTGAAATGTGTCACTAAGTAATAGTTGTGCATGACTCAACAAACCTCTGAGCTGCATTGTTAAAATGTATAGACATGTGGACTCCATCTCAGTACTGGGACAGTTACACTTTGTTCTGGTTGCATTCAACCTGTCCACAAGCTTTGCATGCAGCACGCCAACACATCTGCTACTGTCACTCAGGAGCGTTCTACAGTAAACATATGTCAATGGCATACTCACCAACATGGCCACCGATCACCACACCCAGATGGTCTAGCACCTCCTGCTCTCTGGCCACCAGATCAGCCCAGCGATGCTTCAGCTGGTGCTCATTACGACTGGTACAGTACACCCTCTTCAGGTAGTGGAGAACCCTACCCAATCGCAGCCGCCTCGCCACCGTCTGATACCCCTGTATCACTCTGACCCCCATCTCAAGCATCATTGGCAAGAAGTGGCTCACCAGCCACACAAAGCCTCTGAGCTCCTCCTCCCCCATCTGTGTCAGCCTCGCCCTTCCTGACATGTCCCTCACGCACAATGTAAAACAGTAAATAGGAAAATAAAATTGACAAAAAAGGAAACTTACAGCCCAAACTTATTAACCCCACCTAACCCAACTAATCTTATACCCGGATTGACACCCCACAGTACAGGTACAAAGAGAAATACAGTAAACTACACAAAATCCCAGACACTGGTACAGGTAACAGTCACAATTCACACCAGACACAACAAGATAGACACTACAAGATACAAAAATCACCAAAAACACACCACCAACACCAAGACACAGCCACACAGTCGAAAGATGTACAGACTGTAAAGGGAAAATTAAAGTACACTCACTGTACCATGCCTGTAAATAGGATTTCCTGTTACATCACTTACTGTCCCCTTGTGTCACATTTTACTTAATGCGTGTATTTTTTTGACACATAAGATGTTTGTGTGACCATTTCCGAAGCATTACCTATGTGTGAGGCAATATACGACGCATTACTTGTAGGCTTCAATTTCACAGGATATCTGTATGTGTGTGGTTTGAGGGTGGAATTCATACTAAGGGCCCATGGTTCGGAACTTTGCGTTTGGGATCTTTTCAACACATTTGCGTACATTTTTTGGACTCTATTTGGGATTGTGTGAATTTGTTCCATTGACCAAGGATGCACCCTGTACCAGCATGCAATTGGGATGGGATGGGCTTCAATGTGTGATATTGTGTATGGCCATATGTGGTAGACCATGCAACTTTGTGATTTGGGTGTGTATGGTCTGCTACACCGATGTGTGTGTTTCTGAATGAAAGGCATGCAAAACTTTGGACGTCATGCATATGTATTAATGTGTGGCAACTGTGTATCCACATTTGATGGCAGTCAGTGATCTACAACAGTCATGATATGTGTTTGTGAAATGTGGTGACTCATGTGATGTGTGTAGTTGTTTGACTTAGAGGGTATTACATTTAAGGCAACATACACAACTCAGGCATTGTTGATGATGCTTGATGAGTGCTATGTAGATTATTTTACTCCTCAACTGTCTCTAAAGGTTGGTTATGAGCTCATGGTGACTTGTATGTGGACTACACAAATATCTGACATGTATACATATTTGGTACGTACTTTGTTTGACAAACTGTGCATAAATTCCACCCATATAATGTTTTGAACACGTCAGTTTGAACTCATTACAATTAGCTATGTTTCTTGTGTTGTTGTGGTGAACCTGCTGCCCTAATTGCATACGTTCTCATTATTTCTGATGTGAATTCCACAGAAGTGTCCAGTCCAAGTGTGTGCGCACTGTGTACCCTGTGTCAGGATTGGGCCCCATGGCAGTGACTGGACTGATTTACAGGGATGGACAGCGCAGCGCAAGTGTTTTGAACATTGCTTGTATACCTTGGACAATAATGCTCTCCATTGTCACAAATGATGCCCCCCCTTATCACAAAAGCTCCTTGCAGACATTGCAAGTATCACACTTAGTATATGCCAGTGGTCTGTTCGTATATCCCTGTCCTTTTGATATTTTACATCCACTGCCTCATGTTTACCTCATTATTGGAGATGTTATAGTTGTGTGTCATGAGCTACAGTTGTACATTTGCCAACGTGGATATGACTCATATGTTGTGGTCCATTGGTTATGTCCTTCATTTGTGACATTCAAGTGATGAGTCTATTTGTGATGTGTGTGATGGTTGCAGTACAATCATACGCATCACATGTGATATTGCATCAGGCGTTTTCAGATTTCTATTGTGACATGTTCCCTGAGGTAATACTCACATTCCTAAGGTATATGTGATGGAGAATGAAGACACCAGAGCAGGATTGTGTGATCAAGTAAGGTGTTTATTTACATATGTTAATAAGGTGTGTAGTGTGACTATAAGGTGAAAAAAGTTATGTATGATTTGCTGTCTGCAGAGCATTCCATGCCACTATCCTCCTCCTCCTCCTCAGGCAGTTCTTGGTCTGCCTCATATAATGGGATGTTCATCCTCACACAAATGTTGTGCAGGATAGCACAGGTCAGTATAATTTTACAATTATAATTTTACAAACAATGTCTGGGGCATATAGGAGGCTGCCTGCTGTGATGTCCAGGCACCTGAACCTGGACTTCAGGATGCCAAAAGTCCTTTCCACAATGGTGCATGTCCTCCGATGTGCTCATTATAGGCACGCTCTGCTGCTGTGCTTGGGTTGGGGAATGGGTTCATGATCCATGGCTGGATCCCATAACCCTGATCCGCTGCAAAAGATTATAGGAATTAGTATTTATTAATGCTTACAACATGATTGTCATGTAGCATGGCTGTTGATATCTCGTGTTGTTTGTGACTCATATGTTTGAGGTATGGTTTGAGTTCCTGGCCGTCTGTAAGGTCTTCACAGCACTGGTTTGTTGGACACGACAACTATTGTTAGGCTCAAGGACTTGGAGATATGATTTGGTATCCTAACTGTTGGTCAGTATGTATGTACCATGCCTTGTGTAGTATCCCATATGTATCAGTGTGCTTTCACTGGAGGGGACATGATACATTCACAAACACAATGGGTTCAGATGTGGTGGTAACATGATTGCACTACATGGCCTGGACATCCAATCCATTTAGACATGTGTCATTGCAGATGAAATGCGACACTGAGGCCCTTTGAATTGGGTAGGTGACAATGCACAACACATTTCCAAAATTGGCAGTACTGACCTGTTCAGTATTGACAATGCACGATTGTGCCGTTTGCCATGTATGACTTGTTTCTAGGCAACGCTTGTTGTTCCTTCTGCCAGTTGCTCATGTGCAGCTGTGCACCTACACTACTGACCTTGCACCACGGAACCTGGTTAACTGCCTTTTGGAGGTGGATGTATGCATATGCATATGCAGGACAGCTAGCAGCTTGGTCTCAGTTGGTATGTTGTGTGCTGTTTGCAGGCTAGCTATTAGTTGTGGCTCAATATGGTGCAGCAGCTGCAGTATGGCTTGGCAGTTGAGTCGATAGCTCCCAATGATGTCCTGTTCCCTCAGGTCATGGAGTGTTGTCCTGTATCTGAAAAGTCTCTCCTGCCTTTTGAGATGCCTTTGTGGGCCATGTTGGGGTGGTAGTGGTTGCTGCCGTTGGTACTGTGCTCGGCACTGTCTCGCAAGCTACATCAGTAGCACCTCCATGTTGTCCTGTTGGACTGTGATGTTGCTTGTGTGTGTTTTCCTTGAGTAGCGGTGGGTTTGCCTCCTTTTAATGCCTGCTCTGACCCAGGCGTTAAAATTTGACGCAAATCGGAGTTGACGTAATTTTTGGGTCTGCCTTCCACCCGTGTGTCATTTTTGCCCTGTTGGATAAATATGGTGCTAAGGGGACTTTGAGTCATTTTTTGGACTGGAACGCCAACCCTGCATCTCATTGATGCAAAGTGATTTCACTCATCCATAAAATGACGTTATCTCCATATTTTTGATGCTAGACAAGTCTAGAATCAAAATATAAATATGGAGTTAAGTTTGCGCCAAATTAGAGTAAAAAATTATGTTAATTCAGCTCAAACAGAGTATAAATATTAGCATTTCTGAGTAGACATATTCTCACTATGGAAGTACAATGAATGTAATCTACAAAAAGAACAAGGTGTCCCACCACATTCAAGTCTAAACAACATCCTCTCTTCCGGACCCAGAAAACACCTCCCACCGTAGGAAGAATAAAAGCATACAGTTAAGCTCAGTCCAGAAATATGGGCCACCCATAAAATCACTGTAAAATAGAATTTTCTAAATAGCATTGCACACTTTGCACACAATATAATTTCATCCATCTACTAGCAATATTCGAAAAGATAGGTTCAATGAATACTGCATTTTTACGACCAGCAGACATAAGCAGATGTTTATGGGCTAGAGACAAATTGTTCTCTTATGAAAATTGACACTCGTATTAACAATAGATGCAGTCACTGCAGCCTAATTGGTTGTAAGTTTAAATAGTCTACTAATGGAAAGGGAATTGGGACCCAGTAAGTAAGTTTTTAAAGTGCTGTAGTGGATTGCATTGTGTTCTACTTAAGTAAATTATAGAACACATTTCCAGCGCGAAAAGCATCAATGAAATTAAGGAGCGAGTGGTTGATGGTAAAAACAAAAGAAAAACACTGAAAAATTACTGGTGTCTCGAAGAGACTGATGCCACAAGGCTTTATGTTCGATTAGCTGTGTTCGCATGGTGTGAGTTAGCGAGGAAAATGCAGTCCAAACATGGTGTGACCGCACCCTGCTATGTTTAATAATTAAGCACATTACTGTCTTGAACGCTAATTCCATGAAAAATATTGTCTTTTGGCTAAAAGAGGCGTAGGCTTATGTGTGCGTGTTGCTGAAAATGCAGCAAGTGTGTTTCTTCTTTTTTAAGAAGTTCACATCACGTTAGATAATGATACGTTTTTGACATGCAGGGCTATGTGTCATTGGTGATACATAAGGCAGTACGTGAGGGAAACACGGTCCACGACCGTATTACGAAAGCAGTCTTGAGGGAGCTGGAAATGTGTGCCAAGAATATATGAGCATTGCCATGAGTTTTTGTTTTTGTTGTGTTGTGCGCTGTGTTATGTCATTGTGTTACTGTTGTGCTGGACTGACGTGGTTGTGTGCATTCTCTTTTATTCCTTCCCTTCCATGTTTCTTAATTTCCTTTATGCAAAGCCATTATGTCGTATCTTTTGTGCTCTTTAATTGCTTTATATAGGGGTGGGAAAAAACTGCTACATTTGCATTCAAAAGCAACATACGCTTTTAACTCCTTAGTTGCTGGGCCTCCACCCCCCCCCCCCCCCGAAAAAAAAGTGCTGAGCCCCTTTTTGGCTATTTGGTGTGGTTCACGCTTAGGCCTTCATAACGTTTTGCCCACATAAACTATCCATGACAAATGTGCGTCCTTTTTCCAACTTCCTAGGGATTCTAAAGGTACTTAGAGTTTGTGGGTTCCCCTGGATGAGACCAATAAATTAGCCAAAATACAGCAAAAAGTCGTTTTTTTTTCTCAGAAAAATGGGAAAAAAGGGCTGCAGAAGAAAGCATGTTGTATTTTCCCTGAAAATGGCATCAACATTTTTCAACACAATTTTGGCATTTTACTGGGACATACCCCATTTTTACTATTTTTTGAGCTTTTAGCCTCCTTCCAGTTAGTGACAGAAAAGGGTGTGAAATCAATGCTGGATCCCAGACAGCTAAACATTTCTAAAAATTAAACAAACTTCTGAATTGAGCAAGGGGTCATTTGTGTACATCCTATAAGGTTTTCCTACAGAAAAGAACAGCTAAAATAAAACAAATGTTGAAATTGAGAATAAAAAACAGCCATTTCTCTCCACGTTTAACTCTGGAACATTTTCCTGCAATGTCAGATTTACAAAAGCAATATACTGTTACGTCTGCTGGACTCTTCTGGTTGTAGGGATATATAGGGCTTGTAGGTTCATCAAAAAACCTTGTTACCCAGAGCCAGTAAATGAGCTTCACCTTGCAATGGGTTTTCATTGTGTATTGGGTATACAGCAATTCATTTGGTGAAATATAGAGAGTGAAAAATAGGTATCAAGGAAACTTTTGAATTTCCAAAATGGGAACAAGAAAAGGTGTTGAAAAGCAGTGGTTATTTGTACATCTTTGAATTCGGGGGTCCCAGTATTAGCATGTGAATTACAGGGCATTTCTCAAATACCCTTCTTCATTACACACTGTCTTACATTTGGAAGGAGAAAATGTAGAGAGAGACAACAGGCAGTAAAACTTGTTCTTCAAGTTTGTGTTCCCCGATGTCTCCCGATAAAAATGGTACCTCACTTGTGTGGGTAGGCCTAGTGCCCGCAACAGGAAACACCCCAAAAAGCAACATGGGCACATCACATTTTTACATTGAAATCTGATGTGTTTTTTGGAAAGGGCCTAGCTGTGGATCTAGCTTAGCCGGCACATAGGGAAATCTATCAAACCTGTGCAATTTTGAAAACTGGACACCGAGGGGAATCCAGGATGGGGTGACTGGCGGGGCTCTCACAAGGTTCTGTTACCCAGATTCCTTTGCAAACCCTTAAAATTTGGCCTAAAAACACTTTTCCCTCACATTTTTCATACCGCCGGCCAGGGGCCCAATCCAACAAATCACTGCACTCACATTAACTTACTGCTACCAGACAAGGGCCCATATCATTCATATGCCACAGGACAGAATAAGTTTGACTACAGTTTACCACCTGTCATTAACTGCCTCCTTCTTCCTGAACATTACAGAATGCATGCGTAACAAACCTTTACCAATGACTCCCACCCATGACAGCTACCCGAGGCCCAGGAAGACATGTTTTTTCATGCACCTTTAGGGCACTCACTGTGCTAAATCAATCTCCTTCCAGTTTGTGGATGCAAGTTGGGGGTGTCCAAGTATGCCGTAAAAAGTGATTCCTCGAACTGAGTGAGCATATCTACGTTTGAAACTAAGGCAGACATGCTGGGGAATTCTCGTGATGTTCCCTAAAGAGAAGGTCATAGGCTATGAAAAAGGGTAGTGTTTGGCACACAGGGGAATCCGTGAGAACGTATCAGATGTCCCAGCCAACCTTATGTGCAGTGCTGTGACTGTAATGCACTTATCATTCAGCAAATTGAACATCTACTAAGTTCTGATGGATGATGAACATGAAAAGCAGGTCAAACACATACATGTCATTGTCCTTCAGTGCTGGGATGGCACCTATGGGTTTGAATCCATGGGTGTAGAAGATGTATATCTGTACTACCTTTACTATCTGCCTTCTACCTGTGCAATATCCCTGTGAAGGCACACATACTATAAGCTTTCCTTACCCATTCATGTCTCTGTCCTCACCAAAGTCCAGAGTAATCATGTATAATTGCTAAGTGAACCTATACTGGTTTGTGAATGCAAGTTGGGGGTGTCCGAGTATGCCTTGGGAGGACTATTCCTCAAACTGAGCGAGCACATCTACCCTTGAAACTAAGGCAGACATACTGGTGAAGAAATCCTAAGGTCTCTAAAGTAAAAAGTCAAACAAATATCCTGTGGGATCCATTTACCAACACTTCTACTTTTGCTTTGAAAGTGAAGCTACAAATTGAGATTGCACACTTTCAAACAAGTAGAAATGTTGGTGAATATGTCCGACAGGACATTTGGTTGACTTATTACACTTACTCTGGCTCTCGTTGGCAATTATGGTGGTCCTTATGTAGCATACATAAGTTTCCTAACAAGCACTTCAAAATTCAGTCATGCTTTTAACTTTTTGCCACACAGGGTACTCTGTGACAATGTGTTATATGTTCTGTCCACTAGTATGTGCAGTATGGGGACTACAATGCACGTTAATTGAACAGAACACCTACCACATTCTGACAGTGGATATAGGTCTCAAGCATGCCATAAGGAAGTCCATGATTTCCTGAAGTAGAGGAAGTAAAATTATGTGGCTGCTTGCCTAACGAAGCAGTGGTCAATGGACGTTTGGTATCCATGCACAGCCACTGAAAGGATTACCCAATGGCAGCTCCACCTATACATCATGCCTATCCCAGAACTTGACTGCGAGCAGTTCGTTGGAACGCAATGCAGTACTCTGGGATTTCTGAAGCTTCTTGCAAACAATCTCCTGCGGGAATCCTTTGCTGTTACAATAAACTGTACTGCAGGCCACAGTGCCAGCTTTGTAGAGCGCACTGAACAGCTCCACTCCTGTAAAGAAATTGTCCACATAAAGGTTATAACCTTTGTGAAGGAGTGGCTGGATGAGTTCCCACACAATCTTACTTGTGACCCCTAGCATGGGAGGGCAACCTACAGGGTTTAGGGTAGAGTCCTTCCCTGTATACACTCTCAAGCTATACACATAGGCAAAAGAGCACTCACACAGCATGTACAGCTTTATGCCATAGTGAGCTCTTTTGCTTGCAATGTACTGGCTGAACAGGCACCGTCCTTTGTACAGGATCAAGGACTCATCGACTGCTATATTCTTTCCAGGAGTATAGATCTCTGTAGACCTGGCAGACAAATGTTCCACAACAGGCCGAATTTTGAAAAACCTGTCATGGTCTGGATGGACCTGGGGCAATGCAGCAGAATTGTCATTGAAACGCAGCTTTCGCTGGCGTATCAAAAAACGATCTCAACAAGGCCCAAAAATATCTTCAACTCTGCCAGCGAAGTGGGAGTCCACTGGTGTGCCCTAGAACGGGGCCCTAGAGTGTCTCCATGCTCCCTCAGAAATTGGTCTGCACGCAAATTTGCTTGCTGCACAATTTCCTGAAGGAAGTCAACATACAAAAATAGGTGGACGTAGTCGACTGGCAAAATGTTGGCCGTATTGACTTTACATCCAGTGTCACCAATAAAAGGTGGAATTGCAGCTGAACTAAATAGGGGGCTGCCATGAGTACACTCTCTCTGTGCTTGCGGCCGCACGCACCTGCTCTCTGGGTTTGGCTAACCTGTTGTTGTCCCATTGCACAGACTGTGCTTGTGAAGGGACAGCATGACTGTTGTCATCGTCTCCCTCAGAATCACTGGAAGAGGTGTCATCGGATGGGACTCCGCCGACTGAAAATTCACTCCCAGATTCTGCCCCATTTTCCTCTCCCTCAGATGCTGTCTCAGTCTCTGAGCCTGCCTCAGAGCTATCCTCTATAACCTGAGATAGGGCTTGAGCAGCATTCATCCAACAAGATGCCATCTCTGCTACTGGCTAAACTGTCCTCTAAAGTACTAGCCTACGTAGAGGGCAGATAGAGCCACAAAATTGCACATGGGTGTGTGTGTGTGTGATGTGTCCAATAGTAAGTGTTGTCCCCTTACTTTTGCTGCTTCTCCAATTCAGCAGACTGTCTGAAGAAACTGAAAAAAAAAAAAAGATACAGTATTACTTCACCTTACCACATACCCACCATCACAGCCTTTAGCACCGGTGGCACCCAGTGCGACAGTCATTTTTGGTGCTCTGCCTCCCATGTCCTCCTCTTCTAATTCCCTCAATACCACATAGCAAAAGTGCCCCTCATACCTCCATAGCACCCCTTCACATACATTTCATTTGTTTTAAAGCGCAGGTAATGCCTGGCTTCACTAATCCACTCAGGTAAATACATGTATATCCTTTGCAGCAGGCATATAAATCATCTGCGCTTTTTTATGGCATCAAAACTGCCACTAGACAAAAGACAGATTTATTTTTCTGTCTCTCTATATAGATATATATGATCGTGGCTCCCAGAAAACAACAGATGTAAAAAAATTAAAAGCGATTTGTATCTCGTTAAATATATACATATATATATATATAGAGAGAGAGAGACAGAGGGTGAGAGAGAGAGACTGACTCTCTACACCACTTCTCTTTGCTTTTTTTATTCATCTGTGCTTTCCTGGGGCCGATGGTGACCCCAACGCAAAGCACACATGTATAAAAAAAAAATGCCCCATAGGGGGTCAGCCCAAGGGCTGACCCCAACATTTTCTTTTTTTTTTTTTAAATATTCCCTCGGGGTGCGATGACCCCCCCAAGGAAAACTATTTGGTAGAAGTTACCCCCAGGGGTCAGCCTGTGTAGGAAGGGCCGACCCTGCCATTTAAAAAAACAAACAAAGAAAATGTTATTTCATAATCTGGTGGGCGTGATCACCCCGCAGAAGAACACCAAGATATTTTCTTTTAATTTTGTGCCCCCACGGGGGGGAGGACCCTGCCCACTTACACGGGGACCGACCCCCCCAACAAGATCCATGGTGCCTAGGGGCATTTCCTGGCCATGGATCGCAGCTGAAACGGTGCCAGGCGGGCATTGATGGAAAGGGGAATCTCTCCCCCCTTTTCAGCGATGCCTCCCTGTCATCTGGGGAGGCCATTATGGCCGTTTTTCCCCCACCAAAGTGGGGAGAGGACACTCACCTGCTCCTTGATCCTCCGGTGGTGAAAAAATGTGACGTCTGCATGCCGCAGAGGGGCGGGTGGGGGCGGCTGGAAACGCGGAACTTGTTCCCTGTCTCCCGGGGCAAAAATGAAATTTAAAAAATCCACCGGAGGATTTTTTTACCCCCTCCCTGGTGTCAACTGCTGGCTGACGCCCGCACCAATGGGATTAAAGTTGCAGAGCAAACAACCGCTCTTCAACTATTTAAGACACCAGAGAGCCCAAAACCCTGACAGAGAATGGTCGTAAATTAGCACTTTTAGTGCTCACTGTAGCTGTTATGGATTGACATCTCAAGATAAACCATTTTTAATCGTTTGATTTGTGATTTTGATTACATAAATACATGAATGTTACTATTACAGGCCAAACGGGTTTCCTTGACTTTAAAACTTGTTATATTATGTTATATTGATTTCTATAGCGCACTAGTCACCCAAGCGGGTATCCAGGCACTTGAGCAGGAGTGTAGGCTTGTGGTCCCCAATGTGCTAATACAAAGAGCTAGGTCTTTAAGTTCTTACAGAACTCAAGAAGTGAGGAGAAGGATCTGTGTTGAGGGAGGTCATGCCATGTCTTGGGTACAATGTAGGAGAATGAGGAACCTCCAGTATTGCTTTTGCAGATGCAGGGAATGTGTGCGAGTGAAAATGAGACAGAGCGTAGGTGTCCAATGGGTTGGTGAAAGTGTATACAGCTGTTCAGGTATTCTGGTCCTGTGTTGTGTAGGCCTTTGCATGTGTGTGTGTGAATAGTTTGTATTGGCTGCTGTTATGAGTGGGGAGCCAGTAAAGCTTCCTAAGGTGCAGTGTGATGTGAGTGCAACAGGAAGTGGGTACGGAGCGGGAGGTCAATGTGAGTCTTGTAGCGATGTTCTGGATGGTTGGGTGTCTGTGTAGGAGTTGTTTGGAGATTCCGCCGTAGAGAGTGTTGCCATAGTCCAGCCTACTGTGATGAGTGCTTGCGTAATGGTCTGTCTGGTGTTCCGAGGCAACCATTTGAAGATTTTTTGCAGCATGAATAGGATGTGGAAGCGAGAGGTGGACACTAGTTGACTTGCGAGGTCATATTGAGCTTGTCATCTAGGATGATCCCTAGATTTCTCATGTGGTCTGCCAGTGTGGGTGTTAGTACTCCGATCTGGAGTCCCATGGGGAGATCTTGTTGCCAAAGACCAATACGTCCGTCTTGTCAGAGTTGAGCTACTGGCAGTTAGTTCGCAACAACTCTTTACCATTGCCATACAGGTGGTGAAGTTGGTTTGGCTGTAAGGGAGAGGATTAGCTGGATGTCATTGGCATAGGAGATGACGGTGATGTCTTGTGATCGGATGCTGTTGGAGAGCAGTGTCATGTATATGTTAATAACAAGAGAAGGGCTGAGGGATGATCTCTGTGGGACTCCACATATCAATTATTTGGTCTTTAATGTGAAGGGTGGCAGCCTGACCCTTTGTATTCTTCCTGTAAGGAAGGAACATATCCAATTGAGAGCAGGTCCTTGCATGCCAATCTCGTGGAGCCTTCTGATGAGGTTTTTATGAGAGACAATGTTGAAGTCCACAGAGATGTCAAGCAGGGTCAGGGTCACTATTTCTCCTTGGTCCAGGATGATTTGAATGTCATTGGTGGCCGCGATAAGTGCTTTCTCAGTCCAGGCTCATTTAATGCCGGAAGGACGCCGGACGCGCAGCGGACGCGCCGCTGGCGCGCCAAAGGCGCGCCAAAGGCAAGCCCGTCTGCGCCGGTCCGCGCCCTGAAGCGCCCAGAGCCCAGAAATGCTGTTCCTTTTACCACAGACAGGTTAGTTTATTCTCCCCTGCAGCTCCACGCACTTAGAGGGGCACAACCTGGACTACCTCCTTTAGTATCCCCTGGGTCCTCTGCCTCTTCTTTCTGCCCGACCTGCCCCAGCACCTGTAAGGCTGTCTCACCCCCCGCTTCTCTCCCATTTGTAACCTGTAAATTTCTGCTCCTTAACTGTCGGTCTTTACCAGCTCATTCCCTTCACATATATACCCTCATAGAAGATCTGTCCCCTGACGCCCTGTTCCTCACCGAAACCTGGTTGGGCAATGACTCAGCAGCAGATATCTGCAATTCTTTACCCCCCACCTACTCTATGGTGCATGTAGATCGTCTCCATGGAAGAGGTGGCGGCTTAGCCATTATCTACAAAAATAACCTTCGGTGTACCACCCTCCCCTCTGATATCCCGGAGTGTGAAAGCTTAATTTTCTCCCTCCACCTCTCCCCTACCTTTACTTTCTCAGGTTTGCTTCTCTACCGACCCCCAGGACCCTGCACCTGTTTTTTAGATTCCCTGCCGGAAGTTGCAGCGAGTCTTATCTGTAAATCCCCTAACTTTACTATCCTTGGGGATTTCAACATCCATCTTGATAATGGAAATTGTCCACACGCAAGGTCTCTACTTGCGTCTCTCTCTGCGCTTGATTTAAATCAACACGTAATAGGACCTACCCATACCAAAGGCCATACGCTGGACCTTTTATTCAGTAATCTCCCTGTCCTCACCACTCTGCCATCCCAGCCTCTAACCTGGACGGATCATTGCCTTCTATCTTTCTTTTTCCCCTGCAATGTTACTCCAGTTGTGCAGTCTACCCCCCCAACTTTTGGTCGCATTTGGTCAAAACTGGCCCTTGTGGAGTGGCGGGCTGCTCTCCAGACCTCCTTGGGGGCCAGCACCCCCTCCATTTCTGCAGATTCATTTAATAAATGGATTTCCTCCTCTTTGGATAGTATTCTGCCCATCAAATTGAGATCTAACAAGCCCCCCCATAAGGCCAAACCCTGGTTTTCACCTTGTCTGCTAGAACTAAAAAAAATGTGCAAAAGGCTAGAAAGAGCTTGGAGAAAGAATTACAGTCTCATTGATAGAGAAATATATAGGCAATCCGTCAGACTCTACCATCAAAACATCAAAGCCGCCCAGTCCTCCTACTATGGATTAAGAATAGAAAGCTCCTCCTGTTCACAAAAGGAAATTTTTCAGATTTTTAAGGAATTAACTATAACCCCTATGCCCTCTCCTCCCACAGAACCCTCCACTGAATATAGTAATCTTTTGGCATCTCATTTTAATGACAAAGTCATTAAGATATACTCTGGGTTCCCTTCTCCTCCTCCCCCAGGTACAGTAGAGCACCAAATGATGGATCCCTCCCTCTCCGGAACCACATTAACTGTCTTCACACCTCTTACTGATACTGCTGCCACTAAACTTCTTCTTCAGATTAAATCGGGCTCCCCCCTGGACCCCGCTCCTCCCCCCATCCTCTCGCGAGTTTCAGATATTGTTGTACCTCCCCTCACAGAAATACTGAATCGTTCCCTATCGTTAGGTCTTCTCCCCCCTCTTTTTAAGCATGCCATTATTAAGCCTCTGTTAAAAAAAACGAAACTGGACCCATCTCTGCTGGAGAATTATAGACCCATTGCTCTTCTCCCTATTTCAACAAAAATTTGGGAGAAACACGTTAATCACCAATTAACCAGCTACTTAGAGACCCATGAACTCCTCCACCCCACCCAAATGGGTTTTAGAGCCCATCATAGCACGGAGTCAGCCCTCCTTGCAGTGACTGAGTCAGCCAGGCAGCTTTTGGACCAAGAGTCCCATGTGGCCATGATTCTGCTTGATCTCAGCGCTGCTTTTGATACAGTGGACCACAACCTTCTCTGCCGCAGGCTCTCAGAATTGGGGATAGGAGGCCTGGCATTGTCCTGGCTGTCCGCTTTTGTCAAAGGCAGATCTTTTCAAGTCCTGGATCGAGCCTACTTCTCTGACATTTTTCCTTTGACTTGTGGAGTTCCCCAGGGCTCTTCTTTGAGCCCAACTCTTTTTAATGTCTATTTATCCCCGCTGGCTAAGGTGATCGCTCCCTACAATTTGTCCTTGGTCACCTACGCCGACGATACTCAACTTGTGGTGTCCCTATCCAGCTCCGGGGACTCGTCGGCAGCTAACCTCTCGTGCTGTATGAAAGACATTGGAGCTTGGATGGTCCAGTCTAAGCTCAAATTCAATTACAGAAAGTCAGAAGTCATCGTACTAGGCAATTCCCCCCCAGCTCTTTCGCTTCCGCTGTACTCTGAGGCTTTCAATAATCTTCCTCCCCCTAAGGACCAGGTAAAAAGCCTTGGTTTCTGGGTGGATTCTCGTCTGACCATGGATTATCAAGCAAAAAGAGTCTCCTCTATATGCTTTGGCATCTTAAGAGTTCTTAGGAAAATCTCGATTCTTCTTCCCCCTATGGCCAGAAGAATCCTCGTTCAAACTCTTATCCTCTCCCGGTTGGATTATGGGAACTCAGTTTTTCTCAGCGCCCCGGCTTATGTTATAAAAAGGCTACAAACAGTCCAGAACGCAGCCGCCCGGCTTCTTGTCAATCTTCCCAGACATGTATCCACTAAACCTGCTCTTTCCTCGCTTCATTGGCTCCCCTTCAAGCAACGTACCTATTTTAAGGCCCTATGCATTGTTCATAGAGCTCTTCAACATAAGGGCCCAATGTTCTTTAGAAAGCGGCTATGTCTTTATGTTCCTTCTCGAAGTCTGAGGTCCTCCTCCTCTCGTCTTGTGACCATCTTGAGGTCTAAGAGAGCTTGGGGGGCCAACTCCTTCCTTACCAAGGCCGCCCGTCTTTGGAATGATCTTCCTTCCGATCTACGTCAGGAACATTCAGAACTACTTTTTAGGAAAAAACTCAAGACTATTCTTTTCTGTAGGTAGCGCTCGCAACTCTCCTAGTGACAGCACCGGTCAGGTTAGGTTAGCGCTGGGATGCCTTCGGGTCACTACGCGCTTTATAAATTCTTAAACTAAACTAAAACTGTGGTTCCTTCTGAATCCTGAATGAGTGCTGTCTAGAAGATGATGAAGTTCAAGGTGTGTTGTGAGCTGCTTGTTTGATAGCCTTCTCAATCACTTTTGCTGGACAGGGAAGCAGGGAGATGGGTCAGAAGTTGCACAATTGATTCAGGTCAGTTGTTGGCTTCTTAATGAAAGCATTGATTTCTGGAAGATTTCCGTCCGCCTGGGAAAGTGGTGGTCATAATGAGGTGTTAATAATGTGGGTCAAGGTAGTGCTGATTGGTGATGTACCCAGGTTGTAGATGTGGTATGAGTCCATCTGGTCCCCTAAGTGGATGATCTGCATGATTGCTGCTGTGTTGTTTCTGGTAAGGGTGGTCCAGTCCGTCAGGTGGCCATTTTGATTGCTATTTGGTAGGTTAGCAAAACGTTGTCTGGGGTAGGGTTGGTGTGTGAAGTTGCTGTATACGTTTGTGTTTTTGTAGTGGAAGAAGTTGGATGGGTTGGTGCAGAGTTGTTGGGAGGCAGCGATATTGATGACAGTGTTTGGGGGCAAGATGAAATCCATAACGATCAAGAAGATCTGCTTGCAGCTGTTGGAGCTTCCTTCAATGCGGTCCTCTAGCGCTTTTTTCTTTATGTCTTGTTAGAAATGGGGTCTTTGGTTGGCAGTCAGGTTGAACCCTGTTCAAGCCTTGGCCAGGCCAGGCCCCAGACACCCACCAGGGGGTTGGAGACTGCATTGTGTGAGGGCAGGCACAGCCCTTTCAGGTGTGAGTGACCACCCTTCCCTCCCCTCCTAGTACAGGTGGCTAATCAGGATATGCCAGCTACACCCCAGCTCCCTTTGTGTCACTGTCTAGAGGAGATTCACTGTCAAAATGACCCAGACAGAGAATCCACAAACTGGCAGAGTCACAGAATGGTTTAAGCAAGAAAATGTCTACTTTCTAAAAGGGGTATTTTCAAACACAAAATCTAAAAACCAACTTCACTAAAAGATGTATTTTTAAATTGTGAGCTCAGAGACCCTAAAGTCCACATTTCTATCTGCTCCCAAAGATTATCTGCGCTTTAATAACATTTAAAGGCAGCCCTTTTGTTAACCTTTGAGAGAGATAGGCCTTGCAACCGTGAAAAACGAATTTGGCAGTATTTCACTGTAAAGAAATGTAAAACACATAAGTACATGTCCCTCCTTTACCATACACTGCACCCTGCCCATGGGGCTACGTAGGGCCTACCTTAGGGGTGCCTTACATGTATAAAAATGGAAGGTTTAGGGCTGGCAAGTGGGTACACTTACCAAATCAAATTAGCAGTGCAAGACTGCACAGACAGACACTGCAGTGGCAGGTCTGAGACATGGTCACATGGCTACTTATGTGGGTGGCACAAACAGTGCTGCAGGCCCACTAGTAGCATTTGGTTTACAGGTCCTGGGTACCTCTAGTGCACTGTACTAGGGACTTACTAGTAAATCAAATATGCCAATCATGGAAAGCCAATTACATTTTACATAGGACCACTTGCACTTTAGCACTGGATAGTGCTTGTAAAGTGCCCAGAGTAACAAAAACAGCAAAAACAAAGTCCAGCACACATCAACAACCTGGGAAACAGAGGCAAAAAGTTAGGGGAGACCACGCCAAGGATGTTAAGTCTAACATGGGGAAAGATATTTCCCGTGCTGCAAGTCTAAATGACACAGGCTCTCAATCATCCATTCAAGTATGTCCCATTACTACACCCACTTGTTCATAGATCACGAAACACCATGCTCTCATTGACACATGGCAGCCCTTCCGTACTGCCCTTATGGTGCAAACCATAGTATCTGTCTCTATGAAGATTAGGCATGAAGCCAATATATATGTGCATAGTGTTATGAGCAAATAATGCACAGTTTGTTTGGCCTTTAGTGCCTCACAATGATGTGGACTTGTCAGGATTGGTTCTCACTACAGTAAAGGTTTTGTAGCCCTGGCCTAGATGATGTTTGTGGTCTGAATTGTTAACATGTGGAGACAGAAAGTTTTTAGGGTACTCAACAGAGCACTGCCAATTAGTATTTCCTAGGACATTTTAAACATTTGAGAAAAAGTTGTACTGACTGTTAGGATTGCAAGTGAGAGATTCAACAAAATTGTGTCGCACCACTACAGGCAACAATATCATTCGAAATCTCTTTTATTGTTTTTGTTCCCATCCATTCAGGTCATCGCGTATCAAAAGTCAGATATCTGGAAGGCCATTGCCAAGAAGGGGCAGACCCTGGGGTTAATACGTAGTGCAGCCTGCACTGCAAGATGAGGTGGGAGGACCTCCAATGCGGGACCAGAAAGTCAGCCCAAGTCCAGCTCAGCCTGGCCTCCCAATGAGGCAAACGCATGTGCCTCACCCTGACCCCCTGAAGGGCCATATCCTTGATATACAGTTGAGGGCCCAACAGCAGCATTTACAGGTAAGTTATTGCATGTAGCTATTCTTGTTGTTTAACCTTTTTTATTTACAGCAATGTTGTTTGGCATCAACATGACAGCTGACACACATCCAGTGCAAATGAGGATTTCTACAGGTGTAGGTTATACAGACAATGTCTAATGCTGTGTTTGGTGCGTTATTATATGCTAAAGGTTTTCACTAGCTTCCTCCTCATAAGTCAAGTACTGTTTTCAGCAGACAAGTCTGCATGCAAGAAAGGGGTACCTGCATTCTCTCCGTGATATGAGGGACATTTGAAAGAAACATTCCCTATTTGAGTATTGGGTCAGGTGTGATGTTCCATCACAAATGTGAGTAGGTAATGTAGGCCCTATGACTGCTGACATGGCATAGTATGCACTTATGATACAGTTGATGTTTTAGACTTTATATTGGTAAGCTGGTACAATGACATTATGATCATAAACATCTGCTCCAAAAGGCTTGGGAATGTGTACAATGTCATTGATCCTTATCTGAAATATCTTAGAAATCTGTTTCAACAGCAAGATTCAAATCAGGTGATGTAGAGAGTAGCAGATTGTTGTGAATCTCTAATGCTTCACAAATGTGCATATACGCCATCCTGTGTCAACCAACATGAATTCTTATGCCAAATTGTATTGATTGAAACATACAGGAATGTGGCCACATTGGTGACAGAGATGTATGTACCCAAAATTACATTTAAGTCTCCTTAGTTATTTTGAAATGAGGAATCAATGATAGTGAGGAAAGTGATAATTAAAAGGACATTGGCAGAGGGAAGGTTAAATCACATAGATGTTGGAGTATCCCATCCTGCTTAGTCAATATCAGACCCAAACCTTGACTCTTTTTGAAACGTGGATACGTTTTGCTCTGTACTGAAGAGTGGGTTAGGAATGTATACAGTACTATGGCCCTCATTATGACCCTGGCGGTAAGTCCTGCTTACTGCCATGCCGATTGCCGCCAACATACCGCCGCCGCGGCGGTTTACCTCTACCCATATTATGACACACACATAGCAATCCGTCACTTTACAGAAACACACACAAGTCCGCCAGCCCAAAGGCCAGTGATAAGTTGGCGGTAGAAAAACCCACACCATTATGCCAACAGAACTACGTCCACAGCATTATGACCCACGAATCACTGCGGCTGACATTCAACCACGGTAAACCATTGGCGGTACATACCGCTGCGCTCAAAATACATACACTCAAACAAAGCAGCACCACATTGGTCAATTCAAACTACACACACCTGACACTCATACACACACCACACACCCACACCACTATAAAATACACAAAAAACACCCACAACCCTTTACAACTCAAGAAAATTGATAACTGAGGGAGAGACACACCAAGAGCAACCACAGAACCAGAGACACAGAACACCATCACCCATACACTGTCCACGCACCTCACAGCACAACCTCAAAACATCACCCCAGACACCCTCATACATACCACTCACACTACACCCATGGCACCACAAAGACACCCCAGGTTCTCAGAGGAGGATCTAAGGGTCATGATGGAGGAAATAATCTGGGTAGAGCCACAGCTATTTGGATCACAGGTGCAGCAGACATCCATTGCCAGGAAGATGGAGCTATGGGGGAGGATCGGGGACAGGGGCAACGCCGTGGGACAGCACCCCATAACAAGGGATGACATCAGGAAGAGATGGAATGACCTACGGGGGAAGGTATGTTCTGTGGTAGCAAGACACCAGATAGCAGTACAGAGGACTGCCGGTGGACCCCCACCTCCTCCCCCAAAACTAACATCATGGGTGAAGCAAGTCTTGGCAATCATGCATCCTGAGTGCCTGGCAGGAGTAGCAGGAGGACAGGACTCTGGTAAGTCAAATCTCTATTACTAACACCCCCCTACCTTCATGCCATCACAAGCCCCTACCCTTACTCCTATTACTCCACCACCTCACATACACCCAACCATCACAACCCACCACTCCCACTACCAAGCCCTCCATGCAACACCAATGCATGGACACCCATCACAGACCTGGATGGATACCCATCACCAAAGCATGCACACTTGAGACAATCACCTATCCAACCAAATCACCACTCACACAAGCCTAAGCTGCCAGGGCAATCACAACCATACAGGGCAACACAGCCATGCACAAGATGGCACACGCAGAAACGATAACACTACATTTACATCCCCACAGCTCCCCCACACAATGTCACAGGAGAGGAGGAGCCAGAAGCATCCAGTCCCCTACAGAAGAGGCCCACAGTGATGACAGCAGCTCTGCACGCCTGGATCAGGATGACCAACCTGGCCCATCAGGGACCTCTGGACAGTTGGTTACCCAGGCACAGTCCCATACCACCACAGAGCCTCCCCCCTCAGGAAACCTCACCACAGCACCCAATGAGCGGGCCCATACCTCTGTCCACAGGACACGTCAATCAGCAGTGTGTCCACCACTACAGGGACCCCAGGCAACCCCACAAACACAGGACGAGCATGGACCTGGGGTCAGTGGCAGTGGGCACATGGTTCAGGGGACAGAGGCACAGGACAACAAGGAAACTGGGAGGACTGCTGTGCAACAGGGGGAAAACAGGCCCAGGGAACTGACTCTCCACAAGGCACTCACCAACATCTTGGTAGCATACCACCATTCCCAGGAGACGATGGGCCAGATACTGGACAAGTTGCAGGAGACCCAGCGGCTACAGGAGGGACGGAACCTGGGGATCAGGGAGGACCTGAGGGACATCCACACCACCCTGATCACCATTGCAGGGGTGCTGGCAGACATGGCCAACACCATTAGGGAGGCAGTGGCACACCAACGGGCCCCTGTCACTAGCCACACAATGAACAGCCCTCCACCTCCGCTTATGCTAGTGGACAGGAGGCCCCGCCACAGGAACAACAGGCCACCAGCACCCCTCCCCCTGCAGAAGGAGAACCACCCCCAAACAGTCCCTGCGGTCCAGGCAGAAGTCAGAGACTATTGCCAAGACCCCCGCCAGGAAATAACACTCTCCTGAATGTCACCCTTGTGACCCACTATGTCACCATGTCCACCTTGTACTGCCATTGCTCCACTTCCTATGCCCCCTTGGACAATGCACCTGTGATACAAATAGACTGGAACGTTTTCCTGGACTCACCTCCACCACCACCCCAGCCTATAGCAACACTCGATCCACTTATTAGCACTTGAATAAACATCTGTGTAAAAAATACAAGTATTGAGTCTGTCAATTGATTGAACTGTGTATTTATTTAACAATCTATAAACATTACAATTCAACTGTACAGTAATGTAAACATAGGAATGACCTGTAGCTTGCTGCAGTCAACACACCAGGAGCCAGAGTAGGGCACAGATATCTGTAAATAGACAAGCCAAAGGGTACAGTAAGTGGCCATAGTAGTGGGAATATCAGCCTGCCAGTGACAATATCCAATACAAAACTGTCAATGGAAGTACTGTCATATGAAAGATGTTCTATTGTCCACATCCTCATCCTCTGCCTCCTCTTCATCACTGTCCACAGGCTCCACCGCTGCCACAGTCCCATCTCCAGCCTCATCCTCCTGCAGGAAAGGCACCTGGCGACGTAAGGCAAGGTTGTGCAACATGCAACATGCCACAATGATTTGGCACACCTTCTTGGGTGAGTAGCACAGAGAACCACCTGTTAGATGGAGGCAGCAAAACCTGGCCTTCAGGAGGCCGAATGTTCACTCTATAATTCTTCTTGTTTGCCCATGTGCCTCACTGTAACATTCCTCTGCCCTTGTTCTGGAATTCCTCACTGGGGTCAGTAGCCATGAGAGGTTGGGGTAACCAGAGTCACCTGCAAATATCGAGGGACAAATGTTAACCAAACATTAACTCTTAGGGCCAACCCCATACCCATACACCAACATTTACTGGGTGGGAAGCATGGGCTCACCTATTACCCACACCCGGTGCCTCTGGAGTTGAGCCATCACATATGGGATGCTCTTATTCCTCACAATAAAGACATCATGCACAGAGCCAGGACACTTTGCATTGATGTGGGTGATGTACTGGTCCACCAGGCACACTATCTGCACATTCATGGAGTGAAAGCTCTTTCGATATCTGAACACCTGTTCATTTCTCCGGGGGGGGACAAATGCAATATGTGTACCATCAATTGCCCCAATCATGTTGGGGATATGTCCCATTGCATAGAAGTCAGCTTTCACTGTGGCCAAAGCCTCCACCTGGGGGATAACAATGTAGCTGTGCATGTGTTTCATCAGGGACGACAACACTCAGTTGCCAAGAAAAGGAGCACAGACAGCACTTGCACGGGCGGGGTCCCAGTGGGGTGACAGATAGCAGAGATCAGTTCTGGCTCCAATTGGGCACACAGCTCTTGGATTGTGGCCCTGTCATGTCTGTAGGTGAGGATAATGTGCCTGTCCTCCATTGGTGCCAGGTCCACCAGGGGCCTGTACACGGGGGATGTCTCCATCTCCTATTCATCTGCAGCAGTTGCAAACTAGGGGGCAAAACGATGAGCATCTTGTCAGTATTCAACATTTCCGAAATGTACAGTGCATTGCATGCTGTGACTGAAACAGTATGTTGTTGTATATGCCCAAATGGTGCTTATGTGTGCTGTGATGCAGTCAGGCGCCATGGCCTGCCCCCCCCTGAAATGGTGTCCACCTGTGGTGTGTGGATGGACAGGTAGAAATGAGGTAATGCCGCTGAGGTTGTGCGCCATTGCGGGAGGCGGTCAAGTACCGCCGTGCAACTCCTCATTGGTTGTAATTCGGCCCTATGGGTTACAGTGGCCAATGGTGATGTACGCCAACGGTAACGGTATGCACCGCCGCGGACGTGACCGCCATTTTCTATCTCTTCACTCACTTGCTACCTGACCTTCAACAGGAGAGGACCTTCACTGCAAATGCTGCTGTGACCTGTGTCTGGAACCGACCATGGCTCGTGTCACTGGGGAACAGGCCCCTGCCTTCACCGCTGCAGAGTTGGATGGGGTCCTTCCCCAGTACCGAATGCTGTATGGGCCTCCAGACCAACAGACCAACAGAAGAGTACACTGTGAGCACGATGCATGGGGCATGAATGCATGGAGTGCTGCATGTGAGGGCCTCGTGTAAGGGGGGGGTTGAAGGGTTCTGGGCAGCGTGTTGCATGTATGGTGGGCAATGTCTGTGTGTAAGGGGATGGGAGGGATATGGTGGGCAATGAGTGTAACAGGCCGGACGGTATGACTAATACCTTTTTACTATGTTTATTTCTCTGCAGGTCAATGCCCATCAGAAAAAGAGTATACGGTGTGCCACTGCCAAGGATGTGTGGACCCTGGGGGCTACGGCAAGCAGAGCACCCACTGTCGCAAACGGTGGGAGGACCTGAGACTCTGGGCAAGGAAGACGGCAGAGGCCTAGCTCGGGATGGCCTCCCAATGAGGGAGGGGTGGCCGTCGAACCCTGACCTTCCGATGTTCTGCATACTGGCGGTGGCCTATCCGGAGCTGGATGGGCACTTGAGGGCATAACAACAGCCACAAGTGGGTGAGTACAGTTTCACATTATACTGCTTGTGTGTGGTGGACTGGTCTTGCGGTGGGGGATGTGGGCCTGTTGGTGCCCCTAGCCCAGGCCGGACATTGCAAGGTAGGTTCCATGTGGGCAGGGGCTGATGAACACCACCTCCAACCAAGCTAGTAGGCATCCACTACTGGGCAGGGCTCTGTGGGTCTCAGGAATGCTGCAATTGATGTTAGGTATTCCTGTCCATGGCCTGGTGACTACCTTTGTGACTGGTAGTGCATTGCCTAGTGCGTAGGGAGGTTCTGTGTGTGTGTCATTTACGCCAACGGTGGAGTTGTTGCTGCCATTGACCAAGTGTATCCTCTGTTTCTACCCCCCTTTTTGTTTTGTTACCCTGTCCTTCTGTGCATTAGCATCATCTGGCGGAGGAGCAGAGGCACCAGTGACGGAGGGAGCTGCATCCCACAGGCCCCATGAGGCCGAATCCACTCACGGTGAAGGCACCAGTGGGACGGAGGGCGAGGGGAGCACCATGTCAAAGGCAGGAGGGAACAGTTCTGGCAGTGATACCTCCACCGATGGAAGCTCCCAAGTGGTGGTGGACACCTCTGTGCCCACCCCAACTGCAGGTACAGCTGCCATCCCCGTACCAGCACCGCCCTCCCAGCAGCCCCTCAGCGAGTTTCCCGTGCCCGCTCACCCAGGAGGGTGGGCATCTCCTTCGCCCCAGGCATCTCAGGCCCTGCCCCAGTTAGCCCTGCTGCCCTGAGTGAGGAGGCTATTGACCTCCTGCAATCCATCTCTGTTGGGCAGTCAACCATAGTGAATGTCATCCAGAAGCTGGCAGGCCATTTGCAACAAAGAGTCCCATTCCCCTGAACCCCAACCTATCCCTAGCACACATTCAGACCAGCAGGCACCCAAGAAAACACACAGGAGGGGCTCAGGCAAACACAAGCACTACACATCATGCCACAGGCACTCACACAAACACCATCCAGATGGTGACACACCAACATCCACTGCCTCCACTGTTTCCCCCTCCTTCTCGTTGACCACCTCCCTCCCAGTAGCATCTCCACTCACACTTGCATGCACAACATCCTCATCCACTGCCTCCATCACCATCACGCCTATCATTACACACCCCTCACTGGGGGTCACCACCCCCACACCCATGCACACATCCCTTGTGTCATCCCCACTGTGTCTGTGCCCCCTTCTCCTAAAGTACACAAACGCAAGCACTCAGACACCCAACAGCCATCCACCTCACAACAGCATCCAGCCCATGCACCTGCACCCAAACACAGCAGACAGACACCTCCAACAACCACTCCCTCTTCCTCCACTCCCAAACCTTCACCCTCCTCCCGCCCCAGTGTCCCTAAAAAGCTGTTCCTCTCCGTCGTTGACCTCTTCCCTACCTCCCCATCTTTCACGTCAGGCCAGGGTGGTCAGAACCCAGGCTAGCACCTCAGCCACCCAGTCCACGGCCACAGTAGTGTCATCAGCTACTGCGGGTCTGAGAGGCTCCAAGGAACCCCCCATCAACACTGGCAGTGTGCCTGCACCAGCTGCCAAGGGGAAAGGAAAGGATGCACCACCAGCTGGCAATGGCAAGGAGGCACCACCAGCTGGCAAGGGCAAGGAGGTACCACCAGATGGCAAGGAGGCACCACCAGATGGCAATGGCAAGAGGCACCACCAGCTTACAAGGGCAATGGGCCCTACATCTGTAGGCAGGAAGGACAGGAGGCCTGGCGCTGGGACTGATACTGAACCCCCACCACCAACCATGGCAGTTCTGCCATCTGACGCTGCAGGGGAAGGGCTGGAGCCTCCCCCCACCACTGGCATCCCTGCCACCAGCACCACCACCAGCACTGCCACCTACACCACCACCAGTCACCGCTGCCAGCAGCAGCAGCCCCTGTGGGCAGCCATCCAATGCTGCAGGGGATGGGCAGGAGCCTTCCCCCACCATTGCTATCACTGCCACTAGCATCGCAGCCAGCAGCAGCAGCCCCAGTGGGCAGCCGTCTGAGGCTGCAGGGGATGGGCTGGAGACTCCCCCACCACTGGCATCACCGCCACAAGCACCGCTGCCAGCAGCAGCAGCCCCAGTGGGCAGCCGTCCCAGGCTGCAGGGGATGGGCTGGAGCATCCCCCCACCACTAGCATCACTAGCACCACCACCAGCACCGCCACCTGCACCGCTGCCAGCAGCTGCAGCCTCAGTGGGCAGCAGTCCGAGGCTGCAGGGGATGGGCTGGAGCCTCCCCCCACCACCGGCATCACCGCCACCAGCAACGCCACTAGCACCGCCACCAGCACCAGCACCTGCACCGCCACCTGCACTGCTGCCAGCAGCAGCAGCCCCAGTGGGCAGCAGTCTGAGGCTGCAGCGGTTGGGCTGGAGCCTCCCCCCACCACTGGCATCACCGCCACTAGCACCGCTGCCAGCAGCAGCAGCCCCAGTTGGCAGCCGTCCTGGGCTGCAGGGGATGGGCTAGAGACTCGCCACACCACTGCCAGCCCGACACCAGCACCGCCACTGCCACCACTGAGCAGCTGTCGCCGCCAGCGGGCAGTGTGTAGTCCTGCCTCCATGGACTGTAATGCATCCTGACCCCTGCAAATCATGTGGGTCTGACACCCAGGTGAGAGACTGTGACCTTGCACTCCCCAAGATCTGCATCACAGGGCACAAAGCCCCCTTCAGAACCAGTGGAAGAAGGCATCCACTCACCCCATCCTTGCCAGGATGAATCACACTGGGCACAAAGCCCACTTCAGAACCAGTGGAAGAAGGCATCCACTCACCTCCTCCTTGCCAGGATGAAGCACACTGGGCACATAGCCCCCTCCGGAACCAGTGGAAGAAGGCATCCACTCACCCCCTCCTTGCAGGATGAAACACACTGGGCACAAAGCACCCTACAGAACCAGTGGAAGAAGGCATCCACTCACCCCCTCCTTGCCAGGACTTTCCTCCTTGACTATTTCTAGTATTATATCTTATTACAACCACTTTAATCACTTCCTTTTGTCCTTGTATTATTCCTGAGGGGTACGGGGTGGATATGTAATGTTGTTGCATCTGGTTGTGTGTATGGTGTTGGGGGTGGGGGTGTTGAGTGTTGCGTGTGTGTGTGTCACTCTCTTTTTCCTACCCCCTCCCTTGTGTGCTAGGCGGCAGCACTCACTGTGGTCGTCTTCACTGACGTTGGTATTTATGGTGTAGGAGGAGGTAGACCAGCATGGGGAACAGCTGCAGTTCGGGCTCCATGGCGGCGTGGTTCTTCCCTGAGTGTCCAGAGGTGAGTTCTTTCCCTTCTGTGTTCTGTTTCTGCCGTGCTTTTGATGTCGTGGATACCGCCCCACAAAAGGTGGTGGATAGGCCAATTGTAATACTGTGGCGGTACAATGTCTTCCGCCTGGCTGTTGGCGGTTACCGCTGCGGTGCTTGTTGCTACCGTGCTTGCGGTCGGGGGGGTTAAAGTGGCTGTCTGTGTGAGCAGTTTCCACTGTGGTCATAATTCCAATTTTTTTACTTCCCGCTTGTGGCGGTGTTACCGCCGCTTTATCACCGAACGCCAGGGTTCTAATGAGGGCCTATGTAATTACTCATGCTGTTGAAGTCATTTGTCATGCAAAGAAATAAAAATTGATGAGAGACAAAAGGCATACATGATAAGGGAGCTAGCATGGAGAATTTATAGACAGTCAGGAAATGGTTTGTTGAATTCTTCCCTACATGCATGAGATACTGATAATAAACAAGCCAAGTTTGAGGGCCATGAAGTTGGTTCAATATGTAGATTTGACCAGTGTTTAGTGAACAATGTTTATATTCCATTCTATTTACACAAATGCACTCAAATTGTTGTATCTGTGTTTTCAGCACCATCTGGGCAAGGCTAAGGTGACAGCTGACACATTGGTGGAGAAAGAAGCTGGACACTGTGGCACCGGTGCAGATACCACAGACACTGAGGGACCTGGTGCCACAGAGGATGAGGGTACCGGCACGGAGGCCAACAGTGACTTTACATCATTATCGGAGGACTCCATAGAAGACTAGCCCCTAGTGGTGGTGGGCCCTAGTGCGATAATTCCACCTGCATTGTTGTCCACCACCCATGTTTACATCTCCATCCTCCCTCTCGCTTCTGCCCCAGTTGGCCGTAGACACCCCTATAAAGGGATGGTGTCACCTTTACTACAGGCACCTCTCTCCCTACCGCTGTCTCCCAGGCAGTGCTCAATGAGGAAGCAGACTATCTCTGTAGGCCAGACTGCACTACTGAATGACATCTAGGGGCGTAGTGGCCAGATGACACAGATGCTAGCTTAGCTGGATGACATTCACAGTGCCATGTCTGGTCTACAGAGGTCATGCCAGGGTCTGGCCTCCTCTTTGACACCACACTCACACTCACCATGACCCAAACATCCACACCCACCACCACTACACCTGTAGATACGATACCCACCATGAAACAAACATCAACACCCACCACCTCCGCACCTGCAAACACAACACCGACCACAACACAAACATCAATACCCACCACCAGCTCCACATCTGCAGACATAACACCCATCATGACACAAACATCCACACACACCATCACATACACATGCACCAGCACATCCACAGGCACCACAACCACACAGAGCATGTCCACAGGGCACCCATCCACACACATACATACATTGTACCTTACACACTGTACACAAACAACCATACTCACCCATGCAATGGACACTCAGTAAGCGATACAACCCAACACATATACCACAAACACCAGACCCACAAGCATCAGCAGACTCACACACATCAGATACTACCAGTCCCTCTACCTCCAAACCCAAACTCCTTGCCAGCCACACTACCTATTTTCTCAAGGAATATCTTTTTTTGCCCTGGCCCGACCCCTTCTGCATCCCAAACCACCCCTCCCAAGTGGCTTTCCAATCCTTTACACCCTAACCTACCCCTTCCACATCCCAAACCAACCCTCCCACACGTAAATCCACCCCTCCCAAATGTCTTTCCACCCCTTCCACACCCTAACCACCCCTTCCATACCCTAACCACCCTTTCCACATCCCAACCCACCCCTTTCAAACCTAAACTCCTCCTCCCAAATCCAGACCCACTCCTCACAAACCCACGGACCACTCCCGAGTAAGATCATTGAGGTGCCTGCTCTCTGCCCAATAGATGCCCGTTCCTGAGGAGATTATACCTGGTAGTGAAATTAGGAGGCAAGATCAGTGCCTGTAGTCCACACATCCAATTGTGGACATTTAGTACTGTACTTATTGATGATGAAACAAGTGGAGAAGTGTGGCTCAATGGTTAGAGCGGCAGACCCTGATGCAGAAATCTGGCCCGGGACCAGGGTTCAGTTCCTGCCTCGGTGGGTCTTGGACTCAATTTGATCCGACCTGATAATTCTCGTATCAGTGCCTAATCTAATTCATGGGTCCCACTCTGTAACTCTGGGCAATAGCTTGCTTAATCTCCACAATGACCCCAACAGCGCTGGGATGCCTGACTTCACCTTGGAGGTTGCCCAGGAGTGGGCACCTCACAGGGAAAAGCCAGGAGGGGCTCCACAGCAGTATGCGCACAGCACCTTGAGACCCTAACAGGTGAGTAGTGTGCTATACAAGTACGAAGTTTACAAGATAAAATGAGAGACGTATCTCATGCTAATATAAAAAATAATTCAATTTTGAATATCTTTGTCCTAGCCTAATTTTGTGACTGTTAGTAATTGTTTTCTGATGATGTTATTCCTGCTAATGTGTATTTGACATGCACTTACCAATATTTGTAACAGTGACAAGCACAGGTTACATTTTTTTATATCTTTGGAATGCATATGTTGGTGTTGTACATTTGTGATGGACATGTTATTTGTGGCACAAGCATTCATCATGTTTCAGCACACTTACACCAAAATGATATGTGTTTCTGTTTTTTATGACTGGAAAATGCATGTATTTTAATATGATGTGTCTATAATATACACATGTGCATTACACAGCGAACCTGACACTTTAAAGTTAAATGACATCTGTTGTTTGTCATAAATTGCAGAAACCAAGCAAACATATGACCTTTATACGTCTCTGACATGTTTGCAGTTTAGAGTTAACATTGGTTGTACCTTCTGTGTACATTCACTTGTTGCATTTTGTAGTGCAATTTCTACATTATCATAAATTTCTGTAGTTGCTATCGGGTATATTGTTTAAGTATATGATATGATGGTTGAGGGAAAAGTATTGCACAGACATGTATGGATACATTTCGAGTTGGGATTGATATGATCCTTTTGTGTAGGTGTCCATTGCCACTCAGGCATTTTGTAACAAATTGATGAGTGTTTCTGATTTATCGAGGTGTGTTTTTAAACATTTTTTTATTACGACTGCAGACATTCATAGCACATCATTGTAGTCTTGCTTGCAAGTATTTGTTACACATACACGAGTCCCGTGCTGATGTACCCCGACAATTCCTAGGATGACAGCTAATATAGTAACTTCCCTTCTGTTTGGGCAAAGAGGGTGTTGATTTTTATCTTGGTCCAGGAGAAGCAGCAACAACAGGACTCGTGTGATTGGATTCATGGCAGCAGGGAATGTGAAAACATGAAGAAGGTGAGTTTTGTCCTTTTATCCCTCTCAATCCTCCAACTCAGGAATGAGGGGTTAGCCACCACAGTTGTTATGGCAGGAAGACACAGTGTAAAGTGGCTGGAGTCATGCTGCCAGTCGCTTTCACCTTTGGTGCTGTCGACACAGGTGGTGAATCATGGGGGAGGCAGTGGTTCGTCGGCGGTCTTTCATCTAATGACCCACCAACATTTAAATATAGTGGGTAGACCACCTAATAGGCGGATGAGAAATTTGAAGGAAAATTTAAGGCAGGACTGTTGCAGCCAAGATCTAAATCAGGCCACTAATCTTGAATGGTGCAGTCTCTTCACTGGGATGGAGCTGGTGCAGGGAATGATTGTCACAGATCAGGCCCTGTGGTCAATCCCTACTTTTAATGACGGGAGGTCATGCACGTTTGGGGCTCATCACATGATGGGTTGAATGCAGGCATTGTAATCTGCCTTTACTGCACACTATGATAGACTTGTGTTGCAAATTCTGGGCTCGTAGTGGGGTGGGTGCAAAGACCTAGCCATCAAACACATTTCACGCTTTAATCAACCCTTACACACATAGGCAGAGGATGTGTATAGTGGGGTTTGGCCATCTGTTTTATTGGCTGAGGCCTGTCTGCAACCCTACTGCTCTTAGCCAAGCAATGTATACATTGATGCTTAGCTACGGGCTGAGTTGGGGATAGGTATTGGCTAGGAATCAGCCCCTGTTGCCACCTCTTTCTATGCACAGTGGGGGATTATTGCACAGCAAGTTGTGCACAGGGACTAGCCACAGGCCTAGCCAATCCCATTATCTAAGGAAATACAGAGTGGCGGTTGGAAACATTGGCCATTTGATTCCTGACCCAGACAAAAGCCACACTGTGTGCTGCCAAAGCCCATGTACAGTGAGGGTTGGTGGCACGAAGGATTTGCATGACCTAGACACAGCTAAGCCCATTTCTATGTCTGCTGAAAACAGCTAAAGGCCGAGCACAGTGGGAGATTCCCCACTGTGGTTTGAACTAGGGAAACAAAAAGGCATGGAGTTAAAAGTGGAATATTAAACAAATAAAAATTGATAGGCTTGATATGCATGTTTTCTGTTGTTCAGAAGATATTAACCAATGGTTAATATAATCCCGGATGTTCCTTGGGAAAAGATCTTAAAAGAGTTTTTGGTTATCAATCCATCCACTTCTACCATTTGCTTTAGTAGTGGGAAACCGATGCAGATGCAAGAACCTATTTTGGTCAGTAAAATTGGCTATGGATCCATAAGTGTCTTGGCCAAAGGTGTTGCCCTGATCTTGGCCTATGCTCTGCATGGAATAAATCTGTGTGCACTAAGTTGTTTTTTTATTTGCATAAGTTCCAGAGCCTAGCCAATGGCTTTAAAATTAGGTATTTGTGCACATGATGGTTCAGGGCAGTTCTTTCCTGAAGACCAGACTTTACACTCAGTCCCTGCTGTGCATGAGAAAATGCTATTGAGAATGAATTATGTATATAAAAATATTCAGAACAGAGCCCAGTTGTTGGACCTGGCCCTCTTTGCATGGCCACCCCAAAATATTCTGCCTTCAGCTCCCCTGTTTTGCTGAATTTGTTTTTGTTGGCCTCCAGACTCTGTGCACTTTATCCTGGCTAACCCATGCTTGTGCATTCTTCCAAAAACAGAGTACAATTGGTCTACACCTAACTGGCACCTTATTTTACTTATATGTCCCTAGTACATGGTACTATATGTACCCTGGGCCTGTATATTAAATGTTACTAGTAATCCTTCGGCGCTCATTTTGCCACCCACTAAAATATCCCTTTAAAACATGTTTCAGGTTTGCCACTTCATCCTGTAGTCTAATTTTAAACTGCTTTGGCTTGACAAAATAAACCATTTCCTAGGTCTAAACCTTCCTTGTTAATAGTTGCAAGTCACCCCTTAGGTAAGCGCCAAAAGCTCCTGATGCAGGCAGCCAAGCATTTAAAAAGTATGAGATGTGTGCTTAATTTTTACGTGCCCTTACAGTGAAAAGCTCCTAGAGCTGTTTGTCACTGTAGTGAGGCTTACCTCCTCTATTGACTAACACTGGCTTACATTCATTAACTGCAAACTTTGGATTGTATACAGATAGGGATATGCTGTTTAGACTCAAAAGAATTATAGATTAAAGTCAGCTTTAATTGTAAAGTTGAATTTTAAGTCACAATTCTGAAAATGCTACTTTTAGAAAGTTATTATTTTGTCCTAACCATTCATTATTTCTGCTTATATCATGGGTCATATGACTGGGAATTAATCTGCTGTAGGGGCCTGGGTAACCCTCCCACAATGTGACATAAAGAAGACTAGGGGCCTGATCAAGAGTTTGGCGGAGGGGTTAATTTGTCAGAAATGTTATGGCTATCCTGTCCGCTGTGTTACAATTTCCATAGGCTATAATGGAATTGTAATACAACGGATGGGATATCCGTCACACTTGTGACTGAGTAACCTCCTCCGCGGAACTCTAAATCAGGTCCTAGGTGTGGACAGCATGGGTGGGGCGTAGTTGGAACCTGTCCCCCCTGCAATACAGAGGGCTTTGCCACTGGCACACACAAAGGAACCTGACACCAGTGGCCTGACACCAACTTTATGTCACTCAAAAGCTTTTTGGAGCTTGGACAGGGGAAGGGAATAACTTTCTAGAACCAGATATAGGGTAGGACAGGGTGTCCTCCCCACACACAAAGACTGGCACAAGGTATAAATAAGGACCCAGAGAACCACTCTTCAGGCCTTTGGAAGACTCAGATGAATGACTGCTCAGCTGCCCTGATGCTGGACAGATTGCACTGCTGCTTTCCCGCTATAAGGACTGCCTTGCTGCTCTGCTGTCTGAGGAAGGAAAGACTGGACCTGCTGCTTAAACTCAGGAGTGCCAGAGTGACTCTAAGGACTGGCTGGCTGGCCTCCTGTGTAAGCTACAGGGACATAACAAACTCCAGTGGCATTGAACCCTGCTGCTGGCCTCTGCTGCTGCTAATCTCCCAAAATGTGGCCCTCAAGGTCCTCAAACTTTGGAAGTGGTGTCAGTGGTGGTGCTCCTAACTAACCCTAAAAACTGAGAGTTAAAAACATTGACGGAACTGACAGACCAGGACCTACCTGCCAGCCGATCTGTGTATGGTGCATCGTCCAGCAGATCTGTGTATGGTGCATCGTCCAGCAATCTGACTACTGGGTACTACCTGCTATGTTCTTCTCCACAGCAGAAGCAAATACTCCAAAGCAGGACCTCCCAGCATCAGCATCCAGCTTTGTGAATCCATTTTCAACTACAGTCTGCTGCATCGCCCTGCTGGGTGAATCTAAGAGCCAGAAATGTTTTTAAGTATGTAGGTATCAATATTTACTGGGATTGATGACCATCAGCACCCTGTCGATGACAACGACCTCCTTGGCCTGAAAATCAACCTTCTTCCACTTGGAGCTTTTTTCCACCTTCATTGATGTCTTCACAGAGACCTCATCCAGTGGCTCCCCATTGTCGACGACTCATCCTCTGATACAGCCTGATGCCTTGCCCCAATGAGTCTCTACCTTCTCAAAAATGTTTCCAAGAATTTTTCTAAGACCAAAGGTAAGCAGAGACTGTGCCCATTAACCCCCCAATGCTCAATCGGGGTCGGCCTTAACCAATGCTCAATCGGGGTCGGCCTTAACTTTTGACTTTGATCTGGTCTTGATGACCATATACCCCTGGTTGGCACTTTTAGGTGCTATTTTTCACTAAAAACTTAAGAAAGTCATAACTCCAGTTCTACTGGATGGATTTAATGTGTTTTGTTGTCATTTTGTATAACACAATTTACTCTATTTTTAAATTGGTTTGGAATTTTTCTTCTGTTGTGTTTTCAGTTTATTGCTGGTTGTGTGCCACATAAGTACTTTACACTCTGTCTCTAAGTTAAGCCTGACTACTGTTGTACCCAGTTACAAGAGGGCTAAGCATGTGTTAATTTAGTGACTTTTTGTGGTTCACCCTGACATAGATTGTGTTTTTTTTAGTGTGGCTTCCACCACTCTCACTTAATAACCTAATTTCTTACACCTGTCTTCGGTTCATAAGTGCTACAAATACCATCATTGAATGCCCTTTCCAGTGGATTAAGGCCCAGATTTATACTATTTGATGCAAAACTGCGTCAAAACGTTTAGCGCTGACTAGCACAATTTTTCAACGCCACCCAGGAGTCGTATTTATACTATGACCCTGGGTGGCACTAAAATTAGGTTCATTTTTTTATATTAACCATTGCACCTTGTCATAAGGCAAAATTACGTTAACGCCATAAAAATGACTCTAACCCGTTTTACGACATGTAAACATGTCACAAAACGACAATGCACCATTTTTACCCTCATTAGCGTCAAATACAGACGCTAACAGAAAACAGTGCAAAGGAAAGGCAAAATGGATTCAGAAAGCCAGGAGAGACCCCAGGGGGACCCCAATAAACCAGTGTGCAGCAGTATGCAGCATGCATTGGTGGCACATTCATATGAGTTCAAAGCACAGTCTACTTCCTTATTGCAACCTGCAAACGGCACCCCTGGGGTGGTGTTTGATGTTGGTACTGCCTGAGGTTTTAGGTGACACCTACATCTGAGTCAGCATCATCATACTGTGTATGCTGTGGTGACTGACCTGCAGCAACACACACTGCACGATTTACATTGTGACTTCAGGTCAAAAATAAATGCTCATCTGCCAAGTTGTACATAGAGTGCAGGCCATGACAATGGCACTGGGAGCTTTTACATAGATCCTTTGGTGATCCTGAGTGGTAGCTAATGTTTGTGATAACCATCAGGTGTCCAGGGTTGTGTATCCCATTGTTTCAGAATGATCAACCCTAATCTCTCCTATCTTCCAACACGATTCAGCATGTACACTGTCAACACATGCACAGTTCAGGCTATGGGATGGAGCTCAGCTACTTAGCAAATGTGTCCCTTGGCACAGTGCATGTGAGGTCAGTGATGCTTGATTTGAGGGATCTGTGCCTCTATGAGACTTATATAACATGAGCATGGTGTATACTATTGACATGGATGTGCTAATCTTTGTTTGGTGTACTGTGTGTGAAGTGCACGTAGTAGGCAACCTATGGGAACTAGTGGTCTGTGTAGTTCTACTGTTAGCAAAGGGTACACATCTGCACCTGTAGTTCATGTGGTATGCCTGTCAAGTTGTTGGTGTGTTACGTACATGTGGGTATATGTGTTTGTGGTGTGCGCTGATTGTGCTGCATTACACCATGGTGCATCTGTGTTGTTACCTGCACATCTGTGTTACCTTGACCATGTGTTTATGTAGTGGTGTATGTCTTGTGTGTCCTACAGGGTTATGTGTGTTATGTGTATATTGCTAGGTTTGTTTACTTACACACAAGTAGGCCATTTCCATATTGTCCATCCTGGAAGTGTTCATTGATCCTGCTGTGCTGGAATATGAAGGCATCATGGACACTCCCAGGATATTTGGCCAACATGTTTATGAATAGTCCCCGGTGGTCCGCTATGCCTTGCACATTAATGGAATGCATCTGCTTGCGATTCCGGTATAAGTGCTCTGTTGCTGCAAGTGGAACGAGCCGGAAATGGGTGCAGCCAATACCCATAGTGCTATCATCATGATGAAATGATAGCTTATGTTGCAAGTGTTGCTGTCCATGAAGTAATTTATAATGTCTTCAGTAAGGTCATGAGAAGTGCATTGGGAGGCAAGTTAGAGTTTGCTCAGCTATCCATTAGAGGCCAATTTTGATATTTTGAAAGTTTTGTTTCATTAAATATCATCACTTTAACTGTATTTTTTAAGTGGATAGTGACATGTTGGGTATACATGCAATTTGTAGACTATAATGCAGTATTTATTAGTGTTGCCAAGTGCTGGAATAGTCGATAATGTACAAGAGGTGAGGGAGAAAACTCATAGACTCCACACACCCCAGCTCCACCTGGGCACACCTTCTTGCTTTTTCACATAACCATGATTGGACAAGTTTAGGGTTTTTCCAGTTTTGTCCAGTAACAATTAAGGGTGAACAGAGCTCGCGGAGTTCTACTCCGCAGAATTCAGTGGAGTTACCCAAAAACCTCTGTGAAATTCCACGGAGTTCTGCCTGCTACGGAATGCTGCCCGATATGAATATGCCTGGGACCTGCAAAAGCTCCCCTGCAGGCAGGGTAGGGAGATTACCACATGGGCTTATCTGTGGTTGAATGTCCAACTTCTTTTTCCTGTGGATGCCTTTGCGTTGTAGTGCTCGAACAGAACAGCACAGAAGTTATTAAAAAATCCATACTTCGGGTGCGACACTTATAACCCAGCATCTCTAATATAGCAGATCGTAAATGTGGATGGCACTTCCGACAAAAAATGTATTGTGCATTGATGCTGTGAGTTTAGTTCGCTAATGCTCTCCATAGCAGCCATAATTCCATAAACACTTGCAAAAAAGTTGTCTCTAGCAAAACAAAAAAACATCAGACTTTGGAAAATCTTAAGGTCTAAACTGAAAGTGGAAGACGAACTGCAGGTGGAAATCATGATAAATGCTTAATGTTGTTTATTTCCATATTGTATTTGTAGAAGCCGCCAGCTATTCACTTACCTATTTCCAGGAATCTGCAAGAATGTTTGTTTTCTTTATTTTGCACAAATAACTTCCTTTTGTGTTTTTGTTTTGAGCAGCAACAACCCCTCACCTGAAAGCCCCATCCACTGAGCTGTCACATGACTGCAGCACCTGCTACCTCAGAACTGGGTCTGCGAACAGGAGCTATGCTACGAGCAGCTACTCCTCGTCTCTTGCCGCCATTTTACTCGCTCGGCCCCAGCCGTTCATGCTCTGGAGACAATCTATCCAGCTGCTGCCTACTCTAAGCTCTATAGTTCTTTTCATTTGATGCTCTGCCCTCTGCCTCCGCCAAAGGTCATTGCTTTTGGGGGATTGCAGGGGTGCACGAGGAGTTAGCAGGTACTATCCACATAAGCAACGAAGTGCATGGGAATGCATTGAGAGGGGTTGCTAAAGTCCTAACAGGAAGATCTAAAATGCACTGCTGCCCATAAAAACAAGAGAGACAAGACCAATAAATGACCACGGTCTTTGAGAGATAAAATATATTGATCCTGCTTATGTACAGTCAGATATCTAGTTACGGGCCAATGCTCGAAAACCGAAGTGATGTGTACTCTCCTGTCGGAAATTGCAGCGCTCCGCTAAAGAGGTCTGCAGTCTTCACGGAAAATCACCTCAATCACGGGAAAGAGGGGAAGGACTTAAAAAACTAATGCGGCAGGTAAGACTTGTGAAAGAAATAAACTACAATTGAATCAAGCTGTCGAGTTTGCCAGACATATGGGAGCAGGACTCTGTGCCAGTTTCGGGCTGGGCGAGCAGCACGCCAGTGAACACTGCTCCATTGTCGGCTAGCATTGTTCTTTTCCAAACTCAGCGTGGAGTGCCAAAACTCAGTGAACTCTGCCACCAGAGCTGAGTTCACCGACCACCCCTAGTAACCGTCACTTCGCTTTAATGTTTGTTTTTAATAGAAATTTCTGATTTTTTGTTAAAAAAATAGGTTGGTTTCTTATGAGCAATGATAATTTACCATTAACAAAGATTCTTTCATGTACCTCAAATGTGACGACCCTCTCCCTCTCAGTTTTGTACTTGCGCCCTAATATGCAAACAAAATAAAGAGATCCTCTTGGAACATGCATTGTGTCATCAAGAGGAAATCTCTTGGGAATATCTCACGGCATATATATACCATTTTCTGAGATTGTTTGTAACATCATTTCCACACATATGGAAGACACCAAAGGCTTTCTTGAGAGAATTGAGGGTATAATGTGAGAGAGCAACTACTTGTTGATGGCACTGGATGTCACCATTCATTTACAAGTATACAGCACGAGAATGACATAACAGCGTGAAAGCACTATTTGAGATAGAAACTGATATGCTACTTTGCATATGCAAAGATGATACTTGAGTATGACATTCTACTTGGACAATAACATCTTCTTTTCAATAGGAAATTGGAAAGACAAGCAAGCAGGACTGTAATAGGTGCCTATTTATCACCAGCTATGCCAACCTGTTGAACAGCTAGTGGAAGGAGCATGTGTCCATAACATCAGGGTTAGATATGTGTATGAACAATAATGTGTTGTTGGTAAGATTCATTGAGGATCTTTTTATTGAGAGTGAAGGCACAGAAGAAAAAGCCAATATCGTTGGGCCTTTTTATGAGTCTGGCGGTCTCAAGACCACCAGACTCACGGTGGTGGTTGGACCGCTGCCACTGTGGAGGTCTAACCGCCACATTACGACCCTGGTGGACCTCCGTCTCCACCAGGATCCCTGATCCCAATGGGCTGATGGTGGTCTTGGTTGTGATCAGCCAGAGTGGCGCTGAAGTCAGTGCCGTCCGCTGATTGCAACCATGTTCTCTGCTAGCCTTTTCATGATGGTTCAACCGCAATGAAAAGGCTGGCAGAGAAAAGTGCAGGGGCTGCCCTCCCAGCACTGTCGAAATGTGCACTGTCTGCTCAGCAGCCAGTGTGCATTCTGAGGCTGCTGGTGGGCTCCTTTGTGTGATGGCATTGGACTCAGCTCCACTTGGAGCCCAGTACAATGCCGCTGCACGTTTTTCACTAGGCTGACTTGTGGGGACCTTGGTTTCTGCCAGTCAGGCCAGTGGAAAACTTGTAATAGTACAGGGGGGGAGACTGCCAGGTCTGCGGCTGTCCCCTCACCATGGGTCTGGCGGTTGGGTTTTCCGACCGCCAAACTTGTAATCAGGCCCTTTGTTATGAAACTAAGTGAAAATTATTTTATTGTGAGTTTCACTTGTAAAATCAGCAGCAAGAACATAATCTTCCTGGGTGTGATGATTGAAGTGATAATGGGTAACATGCCTCTAAACTGTACAGACAACCTATAGGAGGAAACAGTTTACTCAAGCAGCCCTTTTAGCTCTCCTCAGTGGAGCATCCCATGCAGGGAACGTCTGAGAACCAAAAGGAATTGCAGTAGTGAGGATAACTTTTTAGCAGAACAAGAACAATGATTGCAAGTTTCAAGGAGCATGGACATCCTAAAGGGGGCTTAGAAAAAAACAAAGCAAGAGTGAATGAAAAATCAAGAAGTTAGATTCTGTTTTACAACAAAGAAAACCTGAAGAATTAAAGTGGAGATGGTGTGTACATGGTCACTACTTAAGAACAATCCAGTGCAGAACAACTTGATTACCTAAAAGCACTAACATCAATGAGGCACTGCTCATTATCCACTCAAGAAGTTGCTCTTTGAGGGACATTCTAGTACAAAGTGGCATTGCAAAGAAACCAGACACCACCCTCTCAGAGATTAAAGGTTTTTCTGTTTGAGGAAAATGGGATGCTTGAAATATGCTTGAAATATAGCAAACATGTCAAAGGTCAGTCTGTGCCTTATGGTAAAGATTTTAGGAATTTTGTACAATTTATAACGTGTAGTATGGCCTTTGTATTCTATGTTTTCCCCTGTCCATGCAGGAAAAGATATGCAGGCAGTATTATCTACCTCTTCTTGAGTCCATTATTGAGAAACACGACAACAGTGTCCAATTGAGAAACACTTTGCAGAATACTACTACAGCGATAAAGACATTCTAGAATACAATCTGGAGATATCAAAAAAATGAATACTGACATAAGAAGAGGTAACAGAGTCCTTATGTTTAAGCGCAATGAATATTACAATAACATAGAAATAAACAGAGAAACCAAAATCATCTCAGGTCTAAACACTGAACAAGAACTAGCTGTTCCCTAGTCTGGCTTGAGGCTCCATTGAAGTCTTGATTTAATTGATTACTGAAATGCACTATTCAAGAACTATATGGGTGCATTTGAAATGTCTTGAGCATTTAGGTCAGTGCTATAATTCTGTGCCCATTAGTACACCATACACAGAGTGCCTTTGCTATTCAGCACTGTTGGACCACAGACATTAAAAGTACATTGACCAACAGAAACGCTATGCTATTTTTGGTAGAAGTGTGATGTATGTTGTAACTGATATGTTTGAACTGTGATCAATTTAACTTTTATCTCTATCATCACATGTGATCAGACCTGTTGGATTAAGGTGAATTTTGCTTGCACTTTCAATCTAACATACATATTGCAAAAGTTCAAATTCAGTGCATGCATTCTACGATGGCACTGTGACATTTTGTAAGTTTAAGTTCATTTTTGCTGTCAGCCCATTTTGCACAGCACTCATAGGTAGGTGAGTGATGATGCCGCCTGATCATTAGCAATGCTGTTACTTAGCTGAAACATGTCAGTAAGCTGCTGGGTGGCAAACAAAATGTTCACCACTTTATCCTGAGTGGGTGCATCATTTATGGACTAGAGGAACAAATCTGTCTAATATTTAAGTTAGGTTTGGTGCCCAGCGATGTGCTTCACTCTTGGGTTTTAGTGGAACAGCTGTAGGGGGACGTTAATATGGCACTTTGCACCTTCACTCTTGGCGTCCTCTCTTTTCTTTGGTCAGAAAGAAATACAATGAGATATATTTATATATACATATGGATAGATATATAGATAGATAGATAGAAATATGTAAATATATATAGTATATATGCATACATGCACACAACACACACATATACATATATATATATATGTTTAAAGATAACTTTTCAAGGTCAAAATTCAGAGAAGAAGTACTTGCTTTGTCTTCACTATGTGCAAGAAATTAGGATGATTAGTACTTTACAGAAGTGTAGCTTCAACTTCAACACCTTTTTAATATGCTTCCCATTTATGTTTTATTTCTGTGAAATGAGCATTGTACCAGAATGAATTCTGCCCTGCATATTTATCCACAAAAAGGCCACAATTTTCTGCAGAATGTCTACATAACTGGAGTACTTTCTACTGGCTAATTAGAAAGTGCTACCTTGTAGGGTGTATGTATAGTGCATCTCATACATAACATCAGCTTAGAGGACACCAAGGTAATGTCTCCAGTGATGATATATGTCTGTAGCTTTGTCACTGTAATTTTTCCTTGAGAGTCTTTTTCGGATAACTTTACAGGGTGCAACAGCATACAAAACACACCTGGATGGTTTGTACTTACAATACCTTCTGTTTAAATTTTTTCATAAAAGGACTGCAGGGCTGCCTCAAGGCCTCTGTGGTCCCAACTGGCTCACTGCCTCCTGTGGGACCTGGCATTGCCTCCACAAACAGGGAGAGGCATTGCCTCCACTAACAGGGAGCTGCTGTAAATGCAAGCATTCAACAATCTGCTGTCAATGCCTTTCACTTATATTTTATTTTGTAAAATATTTTCAGTTATAAGACATCCACTCCCTACTGAGCAATTTCTGTACATCAGTCTGCTTTTCAGTTTCACAATCTGTCTCTTTTATTGCCTCCCCTAAGCCCTTTTATCTCTGTTTATTTAATAACTATGTTTCTAATAATCACTACATACCAGCAGGTCAAACGTTCACAAGACTTTCTCTCAACAGCATACTAGCTTCACATTAACTGTAGCAAGTGTGATTGACAGTTTGCAATTCCAAGCATATCCCAAACAACATACCTTTTCTTATTTTTCCAAAGTTAATCACAGTTAGTTAATTTTTTTCTAATAGACACTACCTAATTCTAGTTCCCTGTAAATCTTCACCACCCAACCAAATATATTATTTTATATTTTACTTGCTGACCTCCATTTTAACTGCCTTTCATCTTCATAACTGCCTCATTCTGCTGCGGCCTTTTGCTATGTGATACTCCTACTTGTATCCAAAATGGTCTCTGTCTGAATTTTGGGCTACAGTTTTGTGTTTTGGGCCAGAGAGACGGCCTTTTCCTATGTGCTACTCCTACTTGTATCCAAAATTGTCACAGTCTGAATTTTGGCCTATAGTTTTCTGTTTTGGGCCAGAGGGAGTTCTAGAAAGACTGACAATGCCAGGGACCTAGGCTTGCCTAATGTAGACATTACTTGGGTGAGCCAGAGAGGGTTACAGTGCCATCAATTGCTGCCTTTGGTTGAAAGCATTGCAGATTGCCAACATCCAGACATCATGACACAATTACTGGGTAGGACTGGAAAACCTAATGAAGGATACCCTTGCTAAATGAATGTCACATTTCCCACATGCTGCCTTGTTTTTTGTACAAAACTTCCAAAAGACAGACGTGGCAGTGGTCAACCCATTTTTGTCCATATGTAGAGAAACCCAGGAAACATGTCACTAAATCTGTTTCTAAAGTTCTCCAAGACCACAACATGGGCTCTATATACCATAACATTTTACTCTTCATTATGGACAGAATATATCAAAAAGATGAAGTACATTTCAAAGACCGAGGCAACAGGATGTTCCTCACAACTTAAATGACTCCATTCTGTTCTATGTGTAATTATCATCTACACTCCATAAATACAACGGGCCTGATTGAGAGTTTTGAGGATGAGATACTCTGTCACAAATGGGACTGGTATGCCATCCACCTTATTATGATCGACATGGGCTATTGTGGGATTGTAAATCGGTAGACAGGATATCTGTCATGTTTGTGATGGAGTAACCTTCTTGTCCAAATTCTAAAACATGCCCAAATGCTCTTTTGTGAGGCCAACCCTTTACCCAAACACTGCTTATTTTTTTCAAATCCTCCTTTAAAATTTCTCACTCGGATCCATGGATCGGCCGTAGACCCCCGGCCAAATGAGGAGTTGGCCAGCTATGTTGCAGGAGGATCAGTGACTGATCTGTGGATCAGTTCCCAACCAAACACATATATTCAATACAAAACAACAACAAATGTAATACAAACATATCCTGTTGCAAGTTATATAACTGTATCACTGCCTGTGTGTGTGTGAATAGCTGTGTAAGGGACTGTGTTGGTGTACGAGTACCTGCTGGTGCCTGTTTGGATATGTGAGCGGTTGTGGATCTATAAGTGGGTGTGTAAGTAGTTGTCTAGGGGTGTAAGTGCTTGCGTGGATATGTTGTGCTCTCTGAGTCTGTCAATGGGTGTTTACTGGCTGTGTGGGTCTTTCAGTGGGTGTATAAGTGGTTGCATAGGTATGTGAGTGGGTGTGTGAGTGTGTAACTGGGTGTGTGAGTGTGGTGGGTATGTGAGTGGGTGCTAAGTGGTTCTATGGGTCTCTAAGTAGGTGTGTGTGTGTATTACAGTTGTGTGAATTGGGTGTTTGAGTGGTTTTCAGGGTGTCTGAATGTGTTTGTGACTGCTTGTATTGGTGTGTGAGTGACTGTGTAAGTGGTTTGGTGAGTGGGTCTATGAGTGCCTGTGTGGGCTCATGAGCGGGTGTCTGAGTGGTTCGCTGAGTTTCTGAGTGGATGTGTCAGGGACTGTATGTGTGTGTGAGGGGGGTGTGCAATAGCAATGATCTCTGCATAGAATGACTTCAAAGCAGCACACAAGCAAGATGTTTTGTATAAATGTTATAGTTACATTTTGATGCAGGGCAGGACAGAATCCCATCTGGCCTACTGGTAAAGTTCTTAGGCTGTCACTCAGTAGGTTGAAGTTTCGAATCCTGGTATCTCATGGCAGTGTGTCGGTTTATTTACTCACGTTTAGAATGTTAAACATTTCTAGTGATATAACATTTATGTCTCCATATTTGGGTGTAATGTCTTAGAGATGTCTGGACACTGCACACTAAGAAATCATCCGTGGCCTAGTGACTAAGGTCTCAGATCTTCACATAGAAGGTTGAGGGTTAAAGTCCTGGTGTGTCAGTTGTCATTTCTAAGCTTTAAATACTTTTCAATTTCAAAAACTTAAGGTACATACAGAAAGGTGATCTCACTCTTTTACCTTATCAAATACACTTTTTAGTATTTGTCAGAACATTTCTCATTGTAAGTGCTGCAGGGTTGGGTAGTTATAGGGGGTTAACTGCAGGGCCTGTCCTTATGTTTGTATTAATATATAGTAATTAAAATTCATTTATTTTACAATAAAACATAGAAATTCTCTTAAAAAAAACAAAGGTTACAGGATTATTATAGAGATATAAATTCAGCACTTATAGTTAGAGTTGTTTCAAATAACTATAACTTGGGCACTAAGGTCACCATAACTCGCACCCTTGCTATGCACTGCTAAATATCCAGACATTACAGCACCCATGACAACTTTCATAATGTCATTAAAAATATCAATAAATTATTACGAGTCAAATTATTGAAGAATAAACTGTGCATGGGGGGGCGCAATGTACTTTAGGGTGCAAGTTATATTTACTTGAAATAACTCTAAATATAGCTCCCTAATTGTTATAGTTTTGTACGAGTGAATTCAGACCTAACTATGACATCCCTGTAGCCTTTGGTTTTTGTCTATATGTATATATCCTGTGCTTGCTTTTATTTTTGCCCCCCAGTGGGCCATGTCCGGAGGGGCATTGGGGGGTGAAAAAAGAAGGAGGCACATTGGGCCCTCCTCTTAGGGCTTTTCAAATCACCGGAGTTCACCACCTTCCAGGGGCAAAAGAGTAATTTGTAATGGGGAGGACCACCACCTCCCCAGGGAAAAATGGTCATTTGTAATTGGGGAGGCACGTACAGCCTCCCCCATAGCCCCATGGACCGCCACCTCCCTGAGGATCAATATGAAATTAATGCTGTGGATCGTGCAGCCCCCCCCCCCCCCAACAGTCCTGGGGACTGCCACCTCCCCAGGGCAATATAATCAAATTAAGGGGGGAACACAGCCTTCTGCAGCCCCAGAGACCACCACCACCCGGGGTTGAACTACAATAATGAAAGGGGTCCATCTTGGCCCCCAGAGACCACCACCTCCCTGGGGCTAAGTTAAACATTGGAGGGGGCAGCATGGCCCCCTCATGGAACCAATAATGGTCCTGGGGACCACCAACCCCTAAGGTCAGCTCTTGATATGTCCTGGGGTGCCCACTCCTGGGACATAGTTGTTTGCTCTGACTTGGCGGGAGCTTTGACAACTCCCACCAAGTAAGAGCAAACAATCTGGTTCTAGCGGGCAAGAGCTGTCAAAGTGCTCTCGCCCGCTGGAAAAGGAGGTTTCATCTCTTTCCCTGCCTATAGGGTTGCGGGCAGGGAAAGAGAGGAAACAATTGCTCTTGCACAGGGTGCAGCATGTTTAGTAGCTCCCTCTGTGCAATACCAATACCTGTTCCCGCAGAAAGCGGTGAGCTGGATGGGACCATTGGGGTCTTGAGACTCCCCCGCAGTCCCATTGCACACTGGGTTCCCTGGGAGGCACCCAGGAGACATGGCTGGACCCCAGGGGATGGGGTCCCCAGTGCTGAAATCAGGGAGGGCTGCACTGCCCCTTCCCCACTGAATTGTGGTAGGCCCCGGGGGACAGTGTCCCTGGGGCCAAAATCAGTCTGGCGAGAGAGACTGTGTGACTCCCCTCCTTCAATGAATTGTGGTAAGCCCTGGGAGTGGAATCAGCCAGGGGAGGGGGGCTGCATGGCCCCCTCCTCTATTGAATTGTGGTGGTCCCCAGGGGATTGGGTCCCTGGTGCCAAACTCAACCAGTGGACAGGGGCCATGTGCCCCCCTCCCCAGGCAACCCACTATAACTACCTAACCCTGCCAGCCCTGCAGCCAATCCCCCTAACTACCCAACCCTTTGCTGTGCATGGCCTTTGGCCATGCGTGGTGGGAGGTGGCCGCAGGACCTGTCTCTCTGGGTGTGAGAATAGGCGTGAGAGGGTGTCTTTGGATGTGAGAGTGTCTGTATGGGTGTGAGAGGATCTATGTGGGTGTGAGAGTAGGTGTAAGAGGGTGTCTCTTTGAGTGACAGTGGGTGTGATAGTGTTTCTGTGAGTGGGGGTGTGAGTGTCTGTGTGGGTCTGTGAGTGTATGTGTGAGAGTGATTGGGTTTGTGAGTGGGTGCATGAATGTCTGAGTGGGTCTGTGAGTAGGTGTGTGAGTCTCTGAGTGGGTCTTTAAGTGGGTGCGTGAGTGTCTGAGTGGGTCTGTGAGCAAGTGTGTGAGTCTCTGAGTGGGTCTTCGAGTGGGTGCATGAGTGTCTGAGTAAGTCCGTGAGTGGGTGCATGAGTCTCTGAGCGGGTCTTTGAGTGTGTAAGTGGGTCTGTGAGTGTGTGGGTGAGTGTCTGAGTGGGCCTGTGAGTATCTGAGTGGGACTGTGAGTGGGTGCACAAGTTTCTGAGTGGGTCTGTGATTGGGTGCATGAATGTCTGAGTGAATGTTTGAGTGCATCTGTGAGTGGGTATGTGAGTGTCTTTGTGGGTGTGTCAGTAGCTGTATGAGTGACTCTGCCACAAAGCAACCTCACCTGACCTTTTATCCAATGAGTGTCCACTGATTTACGTGAAATATTTACCCAAGTAGAGTTCTTTCTGCCTCCTTGGGTAAATGTCTAGTATGTATTCTACACTAAACTATGTAATGGAGCACAAGGAAATTTCACCAGTGACCTTGTGTGTATTTTGGAAACATGATTGTGCCTGTTGCTTGTTTTTCTAGGATTCTGTGATAACATGAAGAGGCCATCAAGACTACAGAGATGCAAATCTCCACGAAACCAGGGTCCTCCCCGTTATGTATATAAAATATATGCATTTTTGTTTTATGGAGATGTCCTCATATTCCTTGGCATCAAGAACGCACCATCAAAACCGGTGGGAAATGCACTGGGGGATCCTTTGGGAAGCTGTCCATCATCCTGGCAAAAGGAGGAAGACCTTTGCATGCTACTAAGGTGGATAGTGCGGGTCCAAATGGGTGCAGCTTCCAGGTGATTTGCACATGCGCATACTCATAGAAATTTAAAGGGGGAAAGGTGTACTGTAGAGGAGGGAGGCAGGGTGGTCCCCCTGATGGTTTCAGCCCTGGGCACCCCATCCCCTGAGACCCATCAATATTCAATGTGGGAGGGGGGCCACACATCCTCCCTCCCCTGGCAAATTTCAGCCCCAGAGGCCCCAAGCCCCAGGGCCCACCTCTATTCAATGGGGGAGGGGCCCATGCAGCCCCCCTCCATGGGCTGATTTCAGCCTCGGGGACCCCATCCCATACAGCCCAGCCATGTTATCTGGGTGCCCTGTGCACTCAATGTGCACAATGGGGACTGCAGGGGAGCCTCAAGGCCCCCACAGTTCCAGCTAGGTTCCTGCCTCCTGCTGGAGCTGGCATTGCTTTTCCACAGAGGGAGCTTCTAAACCTGCAGCTCCCTGTCTGCAAGAGCATTTGTTTAATCTCTTTCCTTGCCCGCATCTCTGTGGTCAGGGAAAGAGATTAAAACTCTGCTTCCAGTGGGCAAGAGCACTTTGACATCTCTAGCCCGCTGAAAGTAGAGTGTTTGCTCTTACTGGTCCGGAGCTGCAAAGTCATAGCTGTTATAAATGTTGTCTCTAGTTAACAGTCAGTTTACACCCTGTCAAAGTAGGGACAGTCACTCTAGTTAGGGTAAGAGAGTTACACACCTAAGATAACCATTAGTACCTTGGTTAATGCTGTCAGGCTTATCTAGCCAATGTATAAAGTATTTGTACAGACACATTAGAATACTGTGAAAACACCGCAAAAGCACTCAACACTAGTTTAGAAAAATAGCCAATATTTATCTGAGTTAAACAAGACCAAAACGACAAAAATCCAACATACAGAAGTAGAGATATAACTTTTTAAGTTTTAAAAGAGTCTGAATTATGAAGAATCAATGGTTGTATCCTTATAACACACACTAACTTGGATGCGTCAAAAACAAAGATGATGCAGGCCATAAAGAAGATGATGCATCGGAAAAGCAAGTGATGCGTTGATTCTTTTCTCACTGGATGGGTGATGCATCGATTTTTTTCCCGCACGGTTGGCGAGGCATTGATTCTTTTCATTGTAGAAAATGTATTGTTATTTTTAAGCATTCTCAGAGCTGGAACTTTGGATCTTCTTGGGAATGCAGAGACACCTTGTGGTTGGTTTTATGGCTGCATTCCGGGGACTGGGGAATGTAAAAAAGGACTGACATGTTTATTTTTTTAACTATAACTGCTTTATTGAAGTATTTATTGACAATATTGCGGAGTTTAAAAACAGGACTACGTATCCTGACATTCTTCCGGGACCCTGGAGGGGGCTCTTCCATTTCACCCTGATTGCCTGCACCTGTGCTGGCCAGCACTATATAGTGCATTGACGAACCCCATGGTGCGGGAGACAACATTCTTCCTGGCCCCTGGAGGTGACCCTTGCACTTTAATCTGAGTGCCTGCACGTGTGGTGGCCAGCGCTATTTTGCGCATCGACAAACCCCACGGTGCCAGAGTTTTGAAGCAGGACTATGTGTCCCACCCTTTTTCTGGGCCCCTGGAGGTGCCCTTGCACTTCACTGCGATTGCCTGCAACTGTGGTGGCCAGTGCTATATAGCACATTGACGAACTCTGAGGTGTGGGACACACGTGGGCCATGCCTGGGCAAAGCCCAGGCCAAAGGCAGGCCAGTCTGCACCCGTCCACAGCCGGATGAAGCTGGGCCACCCCTTTGGTTGTGTGCTTTCTTGTCATTATAACATCATTTAGGTATGATTATTGTTTCTTCTGTCTCACTTCACATTATTAATATCTTTCATCACGATTTTCCAATATGGTTAAAAGAAAGTTTAGTAAAAGTATTGAGGAGAAAAACACCAGGGGACTGAAATCTGTGAACACTATTACAAATGATCTCACTGAGGCTGTTGATTTATTAGAAAATGAGATTGTCAATGTTAAGGAGAGATTGGCTGCCACCAAACACGTAGCAAACTAACCCACTGATAATGTAACTATGGAAAATCCACGTAGGAAAAATTTGATATCGGATGGTCTTCCTGTAATGTGTGCTACTGAGAAAGGTTAAGTAAAACCCCTGTGAGTCATTTCAACAATCGGAAATTCATGACATCTCCACTAGCCAGGACTTGTCATCGCTGCCTGGGAAAAAGACTAAACACCTGGAAAAATAATCTAATCCAGAAACTATCCCAAAGAAGACAACTAGAATAATTAGAACAGGGATAGCTAAAATCATGTTAATTGTACAGGTGTTACAAATGATCAGGGCTTAGTGGGCTACATTAGAGTGGAAGTGCTATTGGATAAGTTATTTGTCAAGCTCAGCTGTTTTGAAAGTAAAGTTTTTACTGAATTAAGGGTGACTAAAACTAAGATAACCACACTTGAGAATGAGGATAATATTTCTCATAGTACATATGGGAGAGGAGTCCCAATTCATCAAGAACCCCCAATACAAAGGTACCAGTGTCCAAAAGTAGCATAATTCCTGTACCTGAACCGTCTGATCGCCCTAAGAGAGTAGTTAGTTACCATAATTCAGGAAGTGGCAACTAAATAAGCGTGATGGGTACAACTAAAACATCAGTCCCAGCAAGGGCGAGGGAAGGGTTAACACATACCCTTACAGAACAGGATATTTAATGCACATTCGACCCAGACATGTTGCACCTGCCCCCTGATGCTGCTCCCTATGTTACTATATTGAAGGGTGTTCCTAACTGGAGCCAAATGATAAGGAAAGTTGGTCTAGCTTAAGGAACAAGGTAATTCACTGGATGTCTGGTCACTGATGTAATGCTAACTTTCTTAATCATGAAATCATTAAGATGAGCAGAACCCATTTGTGTGGTCATAGTTGAAAAGTGGACAATGGTGATTGCATTATAGTGAACTTTTGAAACCCTGCAGTGGTAAAGTCTTTACTTAATAACCAACTAAGACCCCAAATTCAGCCACGTTCAGAGGGAATGATCATGGCAGTACCAATGGCTTGTTTTTATAAACCAATAGAGTCCTCACTCAAACTATAGGGTCCCTTTTCTTCATGTTACTATGAAAAACATATATCTCCCCATACTGTGACAACCACAAACAGATTTGACCTCCTTTCTACTCTTGAGATACAAGATTGATTGTTGGAATATTACAGAGAAGATGATGCAGACAAGCTGAGAGATAATGGGACACAAATGGAGTGGGAGAAGGAGTACACCATAAAATCATTATCACCTTTTCCCTTAACTATTAGATCTTGGAATATAGCTGGAGTAAAAAATAAATTGGGTAACAAGGAGTGTCAAACTCATATTTACTCTGCAGATTTTTTATGTCTGCAGGAGACATGACTAACTGAATTACTTACAATAGATGGCTACGTAGCAATCACAACCCAGGCAACACCAACAGCCTACGGGGGGATTAGCTGTCTTAGGGGGTCATTATGACCCTGGCGGAAGGCGGAGAAGCGGCGGTAAGACCGCCAACAGGCTGGCGGTCTCCCTTCATGAAATTATGACCATGGCGGTTACCACCATGGTCATCCGCCGGTTCTCTATTCGGCCCGCCAGGGCGGAGACGACCGCCAGGCTAGAGACCTGGGTCTCCAGCCCGGCGGCCGTCACTATACCGCCAGTGGTATTTGGACCCGGTTTACCGCCGTGGATTTCCAGCGGTTTGAACCGCCATGAAATCCATGGCGGTAAGCACTATCAGTGCCAGGGAATTCCTTACCTGGCACTGATAGGGGTCTCCCCCACCCCCACCCCAACTCCCTCCCCTACCCCCCCACCATCCCTGCCACCCCCCAAAGGTGGCAGTGCTCCCCTCCCCACCCCGACCCCCATCATCACTTCACCCATACCCACACGACACGCACGCAGGCACCACCTACATACTTACACGCACACACACCGACATACATGCCAACATCCACACACACAGTCAGACACGCACACCCACATTCAAACATACACGCACACATCCATACAGACATACCCACAGACATACACGCACTCATTCCCATACACACAACACCTCCGCAAGCATACACGCACTCACACCCCCTCTTCACATACACACACGCACACCCCCATGCACCCACACATCACCCCACCACCCCCCTCCACTCACGGACGATCGACTTACCTGGTCTGACGATCCTCCGGGAGGGGACGGGAGCCATGGGGGCAGCTCCGCCGACACCACACCGCCAACAGAACACCGCCACGGCGAATCACAGGACGTGATTCGCTGGGCAGTGTTCTGTGGACGTGGCGGTGGAGGTGGAGCAAACTCCACTTCCCCGCCTCCCGCCAGTATGGCTGTTGGCGGCTCTCCGTCCGTAAAAGGACGGAGAGCTGCCAACGGTCATAATAGGCCGAGCGGAAAACCACCACCACTAGCGGTCTTCCGCACAGCGGTCCCTCGGCGGTCTTTCAAAAAGACCGCCGAGGTCAAAATGACCCCCATAATGTCCAACCTACCCTGGTACTCTTCAATAAGGTGTATAACAATTCCTCTTACTTCCAATTGGCATTGTTACAGTCTAAGACAAATATATTATTTGTCCTGATAAATTATTATAACAATATATTTTGTGGCAAACACTATGAGGCTGTGAAGGACCCTGACGCAATATTGGAAAAATTCACTGAAGGGTTTAAGGCTGAATGTATATATATTTGGGGCCAGCAATTTTAGTATTAGATCCTATGTCTATTAATCCATATTAATAGATTTATTTATTGATGTTTGAGGTAATAAACAGGCTCACCTCCTCCACAATAGATATGGTGAATGCCTAAATGAGCTCTTATATAGTACAATCTAGTTCTGTTGCAGTAAAGCAAAGCCACTTATTACCCTTTCATGGAAAGGGGAGCAGCTCTCTTATGGACCATATCAGGCTTTCTACAAGTGGTGCTAACCTCTTTTGCTCATTAGTTGCAGAAGCCACTAGCTTCAGTGATCATTTTTCTCTTAAGCTCACTATATCCCTACTTGATAGGTCATATGAAATCCACCAGATGGCAGCCAACATTGATATTGTATAGAAAGATGGGATAAAAAATGGACAAGGATTAATGAGGTAGCCCTCCTTGGATAGGTAGCAAAGAGTAATAAGGAAGATTTCCAAATCTGTACTCACCCAGAGGCCACCCCGGATAATACAATAGTGGACTCCTAACTAACAGGAAGAATAGGAGAGATGCCCCAGGCTGGTTTGATTGCTTTTGTACATACATAAGTAATAAATTAAAAAAAGACTCTACAACTCATACCAAGGGACCGGGAGGAGATTAAGACACTGAGATTAAATTACAAACATGCCCTAAGCCAGAGAAGGAATGCATTGCAGGAACACGCATGGATCGGCCTAGAACAGGCTGCAGATAGTAGAAACAATACTCTTTTTTGGAACATAATTAACTCTTTGTCGGGGGACTTTCTGTGTCTGCTCTACCGCTGCCAAGGGGACTCGGTGTCCCAGGAAACCAATGCACCAGGAAGGGGGTGGAGCCAATGCGAGAGCGCTATAAAGTGCGCCGCACCACCCTCATCGCTGGGAACTTTCTGTGTCTGCTCTACTGCTGCCAAGGGGACTCGGTGTCCCAGGAAACCAAAGCACCAGAAAGGGGCATGGCCAACGCGCGAGTGCTATAAAGTGCACCGTGCCTCCCGCATCGTGGGGATCTTTCTGTGTCTGCTCTACCGCTGCCTAGGAGGCTCAGTGTCCCAGGAAACCAACGCACCAGGAAGGGGGCAGAGCCAATGCGTGAGCGCTGTAAAGCACGCCGTGCCTCCCGCACGGGGGGAACTTTCTGTGTCTGCTCTACCGCTGCCAAGGGGACTCGGTGTCCCAAGAAACCAGCACACCAGGAAGGGGGTGGAGCCAACCAGCTAGCGCTACAAAGCGTGCCGCGCCTCCTGCATCGCGGGGAACTTTCACTTTCTGTGTCTGCTCTACCGCTGCCAAGGGGACTCGGTGCCCCAGGAAACCAACGCACCAGGAAGGGGGCAGAGCTAATGCGCAAGCACTATAAAGCACGCGGCGCCTCCCGCATCGCGGGGAACTTTCTGTGTCTGCTCTACCACTGCCAAGGGGACTTGGTGTACCAGGAAACCAACGCACCAGGAAGGGGCGGAGCCAACGCACGAGCGCTGTAAAGCGGACCGTGCCTCCTGCATCAGGGGGAACTTTCTGTGTCTGCTCTACCGCTGCGAAGGGGACTCGGTGTCCCAGGAAACCAACATACCAGGAAGGGCGTAGAGCCAACGCGTGAGCGCTATAAAGTTCGCCACACCGCCCGCATCGCAGGGAACTTTCTCTGTCTGCTCTACTGCTGCCAAGGGGACTCGGAGTCCCAGGAAACCAACATACAAGGAAGGGCGTAGAGCCAACACACGAGCACTATAAAGCGTGCCGCGCCTCCCGCATCGCAAGACGCGTGTGGGCCGCACCCGGGCAATGCCTGTGCCAAGGGCGGGCCCGTCTGTGACCGCCAGTGACTGTCAGTGACCGAAAGAGGCCGGGCCACATCTCTTGACCCTGAGATAGATGCATTCCTGTTCGATTTTCTAGCTGTTCCTTAATATATATACTGATTGTTTTTCTTTTTTCCCTGATATCATCTATAAGATGGGAAAGCACAATGCGCAAGGTAGTCCTGCAGTAGCAGCCACATCATCTAAAATCCCCAAGTCCTAAAAAAAAACAAAAAGATCTTCAGACTGTGCCACTGATGAAATTTACACTTTAATTGAGGAGGTGGAATCATTGTTAAATTGAAAGGAGAGTCAAGCTACCAAAGAGTTAACCACTATCCCCCTTTCATCTTTCTTTAAACCTAGAACATTGAAAAGGCCCATTGCAGTGGGCTCCATGGACCTTGCCCCAAATTTGGTAACTAAAATGGGGTTGGATGGTGTAGTCAACTTAGTGGCTTCAAGCAAAGATCCTACCCAAATGGTAGAAATGGGTGCTGCTGATGGAAGTCAAATAGTGCACAATATACCCTGTTCAAATCGCTTTTCTGTTTTAGGTGACCTTGATTTAAACACAGAAGAGAGTCGCCCGGATTCCATCGCACAAATCTCTAGTAGACAGTTTATGGGTGAAAAATTCCAGATAGAAGTGGTTAATCACATTGCAGACCTAAAACAAGAGATAAAGGTCCTTAAAAGGATGCTGACCGAGGCTCTTATCTTACTTTGCCTGGAGGCTAAAAAAAGGTTTGCAGTGGCTCCTGATGGGAAAATTCTTAAATTCCGTCTGCCAAGTGCCAAAGATGGGATTAAGGAATCTGGTGCGGGGGCTGGAAATTCACTGACTAGCAAAAGCCCACTCCTGGGAACTATGGGAACTTTTAGAGCACCCAGTTGTAATAATCGACTTCCGCAGCCTAGCTCCTACATTGGAGATTTACGGAATATTCCCGCTAGGCAACATACAGGGAAAAACCATAATTATAAATGTGATCATTCAATATATATGTGTATGTTCCGAAACTAGCATCAAATTCGTATGAAGATAGCCTGTCGTTATCGAACAAGGCTATCCATTGGATCAGTCATGTCAGGAAAGGTGGCTCCATTATTAATTCAGATATTATCAGCACAAGGCATCACACAGGTAAGATAGGCCATTTGGACACAGTTGAGCTAGTACTAGCTACTCCTGACTTGGCCAATGGCCTGTTATCCATAGAGGCACGAAATCCATTACAAAATAAATCGAACATCACTCTTCAACCAAACCATTCCTAGAGGGATATTTCAGACAAGGAACCTGTGACCACCATAAATAATGGGACGGCTACTATGTGATCTATTGACTTACCTTCTTTTACTCCAGTGACCTCTAACTGTGGATATCCCCTGGAGGGAGCGTGAGTCCTGGGCAAAGCGCCTCAAATCTCCAAGCAAAGGGCAAAGTTCTAACCTATCAGACACTGATTGACTCAAAGAAGAAATGGCACCCCTGAATACTATTTTATTGCATGAGGGTGGGAATCCATCTAGGAATGAGGAGGGTGGTCCTCAGGAGTCGGTCTAGAAGGGTGGCACCCTGGAAAAGAATTCAAGTATAAAAGGTGGCTTACTGTCCCTGCCTTTAGTGTCTTCCTGGGGTGTTGCCAATGATACTTATCCTAGACCTAGGCCTTTCCATTCCTCCGTAATCTATTGAAACATAGCTGGTTTACGAAACAAGATTGGTGACCCAGATTGGGGTTCCCTGATTGATTCCTATAGTGTTTGCCTCTTTCAGGAAACATGGGCTACGACAAATATATATAGGCAAGGGTTTATATCATTCTGTAAAGAGGCCATCCCCTCATCTGCGGAGAAGGCAGGAGGGGGTCTTATCACATGGATAACGCCCTCCAAGGTAAGGGAAGTGAATTCTCCTGATATTTTGGCTGTTTCAATTAAACCAAAATTGGGCCCCTTGCTTTTGTGTGTAAACCTTTACAATAGGCCAGGTCCCTCTAGCAAAACTTCAGAAACTATATTTCTTTTAAATACAATAGTGGCTGATCTACTTTCTTCACATTTTGTCGTTATAGCTGGTGACTTTAATGCTCTATTAGAGCCCAATTCACTTTTTGCAGAGTTAGCCCAAGAAATATGGGGAATTCCATCCTTTCACATGTTGAGAAATTTGGACAAATCTAGCCCAAGGGTGGTGCAGGTTATCGAGTTAATGCTGCTACATAGCCTATGGCCAGGAAATGGGCGTTTTCCCTCAGACATTCCAGCACGCTCTACCTTTCATAGAGGGTCATATAGTAGCTTAATCGGCTATCTGCTTATTGATATTAGGATCTGGCATGAAATCAAGGATATCAAAGTGGGAGAGCATTGCTACAGTGATCACTTCCCCCTTTTGTTAGAGTGGGATAGGTGTTTTGCTGAGATTGAGTCAGAAAAGCAAGACCAGAGAGTTATGCCCACCATGGATTTGGCCAGTAACCAGCGTGTATTAAGATGGGAGACTTTCATGAATAAAGGAGCCCTGGTAGCTCAAATGTCTGTTTTCGTTTCTAGATATGTAGTACCCAACATTTATTCTTCCGATCAGAACATGGCAAAACCTGTCAAGTTTTTTCTTCCCTGAAGCCTCTTTTTACTAGTGACAATAAGGGAATGGGGAGGTCCAGAGTAGCTAAATCAAATCCATGGTTCAACAATGCTTGTAGGAGGGCCAAGGGCGGCCTTCTAGAAGCGATTAGCAACGGGATAGACTTGCTATAATTACGGCAAGGCGTGACTATGCGGACGCAATCAAGTCTAGTAAGGCACAGTAGGCGGGGGTCATATGGCAAGAATTGTTGGTAGCAGCCAGGGATTCAAACACAAGGGGGCATATTTATACTCTGTTTGCGCCGGATTTGCGTTGTTTTTTTTTACGCAAATCTGACGCAAAGCTAACTCCATATTTATACTTTGGTGTTAGACCCGTCTTGCGCCAAAGATCTTGCGTCATTTTTTAGCGTGGATACCTACCTTGCGTTAATGATATGCAAGGTAGGCGTTCCCTTCTAAAAAATGACTCTAAGGCATGTGCGCCTTATTTAAACTCCCGTGCAAAAATTACGCACGGGAGTGGGCGGGCCTGAAAAAATTACGTCCAGCCGCTTTTGCGTCATTTTTTAACGCCTGGTCAGGGCAGGCGTTAAGGGACCTGTGTGCTCGGAAGGAGCCCAGAGGTGCCCTCCCATGCCCCCAGGGACACCCCCTGCCACCCTTGCCCACCCCAGGAGGACGCCCAAGGAAGGAGGGACCCATCCCAGGGAACTTAAGGTAAATTCAGGTAAGTATGTTTATTTTCTTTTGTGGCATAGGGGGGCCTGATTTGTGCCCCCCTAAATGCCACTATGCCCAATGACATAAGTCCCCTGGGCATGGCCATTGGGCAAGGGGGCATGACTCCTGTCTGTGCTAAGACATTAGTCATTTCAATGGGGGTTGGGAGTAAAAAAAAATGGCGCAAATCGGGTTGAGGCCAATATTTTGCCTCAGACCTGACTTGCCCCATTTTTTAACGCCCAAGCTCCATTTTCCCCTACGCCGGCGCTGCCTGGTGTGGGTCATTTTTTTGACGCACACCAGTCAGCTGCGCCGACTAACGTCATTCAATAAATAAGGCGCCCGCATGGTGCTTTGGAATGGCGTTAGCCGGCGTTAAAATTTTTGACGCACAACTGCTTTGGCGCAGTTGTGCGTCAAAAACTATAAATATGGCCCAAGGTGTTTTTGGTCCCTGGTTTCAAAAGAAGGTTGGAATTTGAGCACCAGGCCTGATTGCCACATTCCCCCAAATACTTGGATCTCCTATTTTATCAAACTTTATAGCCAGGATCCTGACTTGCCAGTGGGTACAGAGGACGTACATATGGATGGAATTGATTGGGTAGGTGCTATTGCATTGTTTACTATGAAAGAAACTGAGGTAGCTATTATGGTCCAAAAAACACGAAAGGCTCCTTGGTTAGTTGGAATTCCATCTGATTTGTACAAGGCCGATCTGACACTATGGGGCCCTTATATTAATAGACTTTCAAATGCTATCCTGAAGTGTAATATCTTTCCCCACTTGTGGAAGGGTGCAATCAGTATCCCATCTACAAAAAAGGGGGCAAATCGGTTCCGGGAACTATAGACCGATTAGCCTTTTAGATAACCTTCAAAAAATCTTCTGTCTTCAGGTCTTGGGTAGGCTTAGAGCCTGGATCGAAGAAAATGGGGCTTTAAGCCATTTACAGGTGGGCTTCAGGCGAGGGACTGCCACAGTGGATCAGGTCTTTCACTTTCTCACAATAAAATAGAACGTGGTGGACCTAAATGGTGGTAGGCTCTTTGTTGCCTTTGTTGATCTTAGATCTGCTTTCGACCTGGTCTCCCGCTCCAAGCTGTGGGAGACCTTGGACAAAATTGGAGTCCTGGGCCCTTTGCTACATTTGATTAGGGAACTGTATTCAGATAGCTTTGCCAGAGTAAGGTTGGGGAAAGATGGTGAACTATCTGATGGGTTTCCCTTGCAGAAAGGTGTCAGACAGGTATGTGTGTTGGCTCCAACTCTTTTTCTGCTCTTCATAAATGCTTGTATTCCGTATTTGCTTGACATCCAAAATGATGCTCCGAAATTGGGTGGTATTAAGACACCATGCCTGTTGTTTGCTGATGATACCTTGCTTCTATTCCAAACTGCCTCTGCACTATCTAGGCTTCTGGACACATTTTCGTTTTTTTGCAAGGATTACGGTTTACAAATTAACTGCACCAAAACCAAATGTATGGTATTTGGTGATCCAAAATTTAGATCAAAGAAAAAAATTGTCCTTCATAGTGCGGCTCTTGAGCGTGTTAGTGATTTTGATTATTTGGGAATTAGGTTCGAAAATTCCCACAACTGGACATCACATCTGACAAAGTGCGTTCTGTCCCTCAAACAAAAGACAGGAGGCATTTTGAGATTTGCTGCTAAAAAGCCTGCCTTTCCTATTGCACCTGCAGTGGATATTTACAGAGTGCAAGCTAGAGTGGGCACACTATATGGTGCTGAGCTGTGACGCCATGCCAGACTCCATGACATAGGAAGAACAGAAAATCTATTTTTTAAGGCCCTGCTAAAAGTTCCTTTGAGCTCTCGAACCTTGCCTATTCGAATGGATCTAAACCTGTACTCTACTGTAGATATAGCTGCTCTGAGACCGCTCCTATATTGGACTGGGATTTGGTCATCTGTAGTGCTAGATCCTTATAGAACATGGCTAGCAGCACTCTTAAGAGATTCTCAGGTTGAGAAAATCCCTTGGTGCAAGTATGTAAAAAGGGATTTCCTTAAACTTGGGCTGGGATCTTACTGGTTGGACCCATTGCACCTTCCAAAAAATGCCCTACAGATGCTGAAGGATGCATATTGGGTGAATGTACAAACATCAACTCTAGCAGCTGTTCCGTCGGGTAGTATGACAGACAGCTTTTTATCACTTAAGTGTCACTATGAGTTTGAGCAGTTTCTGGATATTGTTATACATTCAGTGGCGTGTGCACTTTGTTTAAGATTCAGGTTAGGATCCTTACCAGTGCCTGATCTTACCACCAGGTGGAAGCAATCTACTAGCCTGTCAGATTATTGCCTGATGGGATGCAATGTTAGGGAAACAATTAGTCGTCCCTCATTTCATTGCCCTGCATATAAAAAGCAAAGGGCTTGTTGGATAAGACCCCTTTGCAATACCATGGGCATTAGGGATCGTCATTCGGCCCTCAGGATTTGTAGTACTAGTACACATGGGCTGATGGTGTGTGCTGTGGGAAAGTTTTTAGCATCTATCTTGCATTATAGAGCAGGCTTTATAAATTGTTAAAATATGTATTTAAGGGTAATGAGTGTATTTTCGATTGATTTAATATTGCAAATTTTAGATCTTAAACATATGTCTGTATTTTACTAGACTTTTTAAATATAGGGTGGAAATTGCATAGTTTTTTTAGAAATTCGAATGTACTCGCTTAAGTCTTATTTTCATTGTTTGATCTGGAAACTAACCTGGGTCAAATCGCTTAGTACAGGCTTATAAACTTTAAGGGAACAAGTCATATACATTTTGACAGAGACATTTGGCATGTGATCCCCACACCTTGGACACTTGAATAATGTGAAATGTTTTTATCTTGAGGATCTTACTACTTTAATTTTTATCATTCACTTTTTTATTCCTATATATGTTCTTGCGAACCTGGTTTTTATGTGTGTATTAGTATTGCTTTTATGGTACATGTTGCCAAAATAAAGCTTGGATGATGATAATGATGAACTCTTTGTCCCTTAAAGATATTACAGATCTGAGAATTGAGGCCTTCGTTACCCATCAGATTGGATATATCACTTTAAGTATGTGTAACGGACACTAGCGGGCAAAGGACCCTAGTTCTGCATTAATGTTAGTTCCCTAAAAGGCAGTAAGCTTAACTGAGGTGAAAACTGCCATTGAAAAATAATGTGGAGAAGTGTGGCACAATGGTTAGAGCGGCAGACCCTGATGCAGAGATCTGGCTCAAGACCAGGGTTCAAGTCCCGCTTCAGCAGGTCTTGGGCTCAATTCCCTTGGACCAGATAATTCTCGCCTCAGTGCCTAATCTAATTTATGGGTCTGACTCTGCAACTCGTGGCAATAGCTTGCTTAATCTCCACAACAGCCCCAACAGTGCTTGGATGCCTGTGGGTGCCCAGGAGTGGGTGCCTCACAGGGAAAAGCCAGGAGGGGTTCCATAGCTGTATGAGTACAGTGCCTTGAGACCCTATCGAGTAGTGCGCTATACAAGTGCAAAGTTTACGTTTATCCTTTAAGAAAGTCCTGGGCCCCGACAGGGTCCTGGTGGATGCTTTCAAATCCTGTCTGGTACTGTGGGCACCTATTTTGATGCAGGTATTTGAAGCTGTGGCAAAAGGTTTTATTCCATCCACTTGGACTGACTCCATAATAATGTCTATCTTTAACAAAGGAGATTGAGAAGACGCCAAGTCTTACTGACCAACATCACTCATGGATTCCTCATTAAACATATTGGGGACGATCATATTGAAATGATTATAGTTCTGGGTGGTTGACAATCATGACACATTCCCAGTATGGTTTCAGGAAAGATGTGGGCAAACAAGAAAAATGCATTAACCTCCATCTTTTAATTTCGAAATACATGGTAGCCAAACAGGTTCAAATACCCTCTGTTTCACAGATCTTAGTAGCTGTTTTGACATTTTTAATCACAACAAACTTTGGAAAAGGCTGCTCAGAATGGGTGCTGCTGAATATATAGTATGACTTCTGTCCCAGATGTATACCTCACTAACTGCCAATGTGAGATATGGACTAGAGGGAAAATGTACCTCGGGTTTTAGAGTTACTAGAGGCATAAGGCAAGGCTGCATCTTAACCATACTTCTATTTTCCGTCTATATAAATAAGGTATATAGAAAGTGGCAAGAAATGATGGTTGACGCACCTAGAATAGGTCCCCGTCCCACCTTGTGCGCCTTTATGCCAATGATGTGGTTCTATTATCTAGAACCGCAACTGGACTACAAATATTGATTAGTGGATTTGTTTACTATATGGAGCAAAATAAACTTAAAACTGAACCTGCCAAAAACATCATGGTCTGAGGAAGGGGAAAAACAAAAAAGAAAGTTCATTCTGTGAGGGACCATAGATTGGAGGAGGTTAAAAAAATGTCAAAGGACTATTGAGGCAATATTTAGGTTTACCTCTAAAATTGGTAATACATCCATATGTAAGATGCTAAAGCTGTATAAGAGTAACTGTATTTAATTGGAGACATATGGGGCAATCGTGTGGGGTATTGGGGGGTCTCGAATTTTACAAATACAAGAATATTATTTTATGTGTAGACTTCTTGCTGTCTTCCGATCAATATCATCTCACAATGGGCTTAGGGACTTGGGCATCACTTTCCTTGGGGATACAATAGACCTTTGTGCCTTAGTGGGGAGACACAATATTTGGAGCAAGGCTGATACTAAATGTACACAAGATCTGATCAATGATTGCTTTGCTCTTTGTTACAGTGATAAGATCCCCTGTCTTGCACATATTTGTAGCTTACACAAGGGAATTGGTGAGAACATTTCTTTTGAATGTCTGTCCAGCATCCTTCAGTGCAGCAAAATATAGCTCAAATAGATTTGTAATAAAAAACTTTATTTAGAGAGGGAAACTAATGAGATGAACAAATCTACTGTATCGTGATACCTGGAAGAGCCTTAATATCAAGGTTTGTAAATATATATTTGACAAAGGTAACGAATGTGCAAAAGAGATTCTAGCTCACTAGATTAAGGATTGGTAATCTGCACCAATTTGTTGCAATCCCGAAAAGTGATGCCTGGTCTAACAAATTACCAAAGTGCCCATGTGATGAGAAATCAAATCAATCTACATTGCATTTTATTATTTTTTTTACATTTTAGTCTGATATTAGAGAATGTTTTACTCGACCACTGTTTTTAACAGAGAGATGTTCATCTAATAAGGTGGCTTATAATTTTCTGCATAACCTTGTGATAGTTGAAATCTGTTGTGCCGTTTTGGCTTTAATTACTTGTGCCACTATTAAAACACTGGCAACATGTGACAGTATGGTTTATAAATAACATTAGGAATTCCTCTATGCAAATTTCGTTATTGATTTAGAATCAAGACAGAGTGTGCGGTCTTTGCGCTTTTATAACCTTCTAAACATTTTTTTGAAATGTAATAAAAACTTTTTAAAAGGGTATTTATTTTAAGGTTTTTTTTTTATTGAGTACTATTGTGCACACTATTACTGTAAATAATATCCTGTGTTTTAAGACATTGCTCATGGTCAGTGTCCACTCCTATTTTGTTCCATTTATGGCTGTGTACATGTTCTTAGTATTTCTATATTATTATTGATATGAATGTATCTGTATTTTTGCTGTGAGTTTTAATTAATTGTATTTTATGGATTCTAGTGATCCTGAAATTGATTAATGGATTTGTTGAATGTATAGAGCAAAAAGGCTTAAAACTGAACTTGGTAAAAACTTTCATCATGGTATGTGGGAGGGAAAAGCTGAAGAAGAAAGTCCATTCTGTGAGGGGCCATAGATTGGAAGTGGTTCACAATGTTTTATATCTAGGTGAGTTATTTTCAAGAGCTGAACACTGGGGACCCCATAAAGACCTAACTGACCTCAAATTTAAAAGGACTGTTGAGGCATTATTTAGATTACCTACTAAAATTGGTAATAAACCCATACATTTGATGATAAAGTTGTATAAGAGTAAGTGCATTTCAACTGAAACACATGGGACAGTGATGTACATTAAAAAAATCTACACATTTATTGAAAAAACATAAGGGCTAAAGGGATGTTACAGATAGGTAAAATTGTCACTTAAAAGCCACATTTTAACAAATAACTCATGTCCTAAATGATGATGATGTCATAAAAAATGTCTTGAGTGATGTACTAGGTGAAGATAAAATTGGTGCATGGTGAGGGTGTAAGTTATACTTAATTTGGGGTACAAGTTATAGTTACCTAAGATAGGTATAACTGGTGAATTTCAGTAGTATGTATGACAAAAGTGCAGTTTCCCATTATAATTCCTAAAATGTTCTTTGCTCTTCTATGCAAAAAAAGCAATTTAATTACACTACATTTCACATGAAATGTACTCATTGAAGTTCTTTTGCTTTGTTTAGTGTAGATCCATGCAGTAGTTTTCACGAAATTAGAGTTAAAATAGTTCTTGAGTTAGGCATGCAGAAGTCACATTTTTTAGATATCTGAATTGTTATTGTGAGAGTTCGATGAGCCTGTATTTGCGCATCTTCACAAAATTATGAATTCAAAGATACCCACATTTGAAGGTGTTAGAAATGTGATTATTATTTGGGGTAGGTGACTATTCACCTAAAGGAATAAATACAACTGTTTCAGCGTCAGCCCTCAAATTACCCTGAGTACAAACCCTAGTCATTGTGTTTGAGTAGACAGGCTTAACTTTGGGCAATCTGTAAAGTAGTTTTGCACTAACAAACAGTAATGAAGTCAAAATGCAAAGTGATAAAAATCTCAAACCAAATTTGAAATATGGGTAAAATTTAATAAACAAAATGACACTAACTGAATAACAAACCCAATAAGGAGACCCAGAGGTAAACATTTTTAAGGTTTTAGTAGGAATAGTGCCAATATACAGAGAGTGCCAATGGTAGCCAATGGTCATGGTATTCTTGAAAATTAGCTCCATTTGAGGCTCATCTCAATGGAGCACCAGTTGACTACACCAACCAGGTTCTTTGTGGTCAAATATGTTACCATCTGACTAAGTCCTTTAAGACCCAATCCACCACCGAAGTGCATTTGTAAAGCTCTCCGTGACCTTAGGTGTGGCACTTTTTGTTTGGATATCCTATCATTCATCTGCACAGGAAGTGATATCATTACATTACATTACTGGTTTTCCCACCAAAACTGTCTTTAAAATAAGAAGCCAAGCAAGAGGACTCAATTTCTGATCAGTGCAGAAAATTGCATCAAGGCACCCTGCACTCCTCCCTCCTCCCAAGACCTACTTAATGGCAGCTGTAGCACTGAAATTTGCAGTGGACATACCACTGGCTTGTGCTGGTATGTCAAAGTCAAGCCCGTCTGTGCCCATCCACACCTGGTTTATGCCTGTGCCAAGAACACTGATCTGATCTCCTCCAGCAATTTTCCTCAGAACTCCTTGACTCACTACGCCCCACACATTGCTTACAGCACAATAGGAGCTTTCACCTTCAACCACTGTTGTTTCTCTATCAGCTACCCAGCCACATCCCCCACACAAATACTAACAATGCCCCTTGAACACCCCTCCCAACACATGCCAACACAAGCACCAACTATCCCTTCAACCTCACCCTACACCACACACCACAGCAAACTCACACCTCCACACCCACTCATATGCATGCTTCTCAGTACACAATCCCTCACCAAACATAAAACCAAAATATGGGACCTGCTGAGGAGCAACACACCCAACAACCTCTTCATCAAGGAGACCTGGCTCAACCCCTCATCAGCTCCTGACACCACCACAGCATTCCAAGCGAGCTGCAAGATTGCTCGACAGGACTGACTTCACAAGTCAGGAGGTGGATTCGCTATCATCTACAAGGACTCCATCATAGGCACAAGTACAGTGAGCCCCACCCCATTCATGGAACCTCTGCACTTCAAGCTGTAAACCTGCATACATTTCACCCTGAATAGAGCCCTCACCTACTTAGCACCTGGACCATGAGCCACCTATAACAACCTCTTCACTGACTTCGTGTCTCCACTCACCATCATCTCAAGAGCCTACATTCTCCTCATTGACATCAACTTCCCCCTGGAAGACTGAAACAAGATCTGCTACACAGCACTCATTGACAGCTTGAGCATCATTAGACTCACCCGCCTTGTCTCAGAACCAACACACACCACAGGACACACACTGAACGCTATCTTCACCACTAGGGACAGCATCAAATACAACGCAACCACACTGCTCACATAGACCGATCACTCCATAATTTACTTGAAGATCAACACAACTCATGTCAACACCCCTACCAGGTTCAGCATTCCATGGTGCAGCTGTGGCAAAATCACAGAAGTAGACTGGCTCAACAAATTCAGCACGGATCAACCTATCCACAGACAACTTTCACAAGGACATCAACAACTTCAAAAACTGGATCAAGAACTGCATGGACTCCCCCACACCCCTCAAGCCCAGCAAGCATAGTAGATCAAACAAGAAGGCCAGCTGGTACAGAGAAGTCCTCCCCAGACACCAACCAACAATGTAACCAGATCGAAAGAAAATGGAGAGCCAGCCATGGCACTCCAGCAGAACTACCTACGAGGCTGCACTGAGATGCTATCAACAGCAGATTAAAGACACTAACAAAAAATATTAGTTGACAGCATTGAAGGAAGCTCTGAATGCATGATCTTCACAATCATCAAGGATTTCACCTCTCCTTCAGCCACTCTCAACAGTATTGATACCTTTCAACAGCTCTGTGACAACCTATCTAACTTCTTCCACAGCAAAACTGTAAACATCTATGACAACTCTGCACACCAATCCCAGAGAATTCATCACCAACCTACCAACCACTAACCAAAACAGTCACCTGACCAAATAGACAATGCTTACCAGAGATGACACAGTGTTAATCATGCAGACCATCCACTCAGGGGCCCCAGCTGACCCATGCTCCCACCAATCTACAATCAGGAACATCACAAATCAGCACCACCCTGACCCACTTCATCAACATCTCCATCACATCAACCACTTATCTGGATGAATGGAAACTTGCAGAATTCAGTGCCCTCTTTAAGAATCCCACAGCCAACACAAGTTATCTGAGAAACGTCAAACCTGTCTCTGCTCCCCTATTCTGCCAAAGTTATTGAGAATGCCATTTTGTAGCAACTCACTACGTAGCTCGAACTTTACCATCTTCTAGACAACACTCAATCAAGATTGAGGAAGAACCACAGACCCAAATCAGCACTTATTGCAGCCACTGATGACATTCAAATCATCCTTTACTGAGGAGAAACAGCAACAATCATCCTGCTCGGCCTCTCTGTGGCCTTCAAAACTGTCTCCCACAACAGACTCATCAGAAGACTCTATAAGATTGGTATACAAGGATCTGCTCTGCAATAGATCTGTTCCTTCCTCATGGGAAGAACTCAAAGGGTCAAGCTTTCACCCTTCATATCAAAGACCAAGAAACTGATATGCTGAGTCCCACATGGATTGACCCTCAGCCCCAACCTTTTCAACATGTACATGACACCACTTACCAAAATCATCTGATCACAAGATATCACCACCATCTCCTGCACAGATGACAGCCAAGTCATCCTCCTCCTGATGGACAAGATAGCCACCACCAGAACCAACTACATGACCATGGTAACAGACTTGATGTGAACCAACTGCTTGAAACTCAACCATGACAAATTTGAAGTACAGGTCTTTAGTAACAATAGCTCCCCATGGGGCCTAGCAGCCATCGGAGCTAGGAACAACACCCACAGACCACGCAAGAAATATAAGGATCTTCCTAGATGATAAGCTCAACATCACAGCTCAAGTGAATGCAGTGCTCACCTCCTGCTTGCTCATCCTAGGTATGCTGTAAAAAATCTTCAAATGGTTGCCTTAGAACACCAGGTGGACTTTCACACAAGCACCATCTGGCTGGACAATGTCAACACTCTCTACTCCGAAATCTCTAAACAACTTCTACACAGACTATAGGCCATCCAGAATACCACCACAGTACTTGACCTCCTGTGTTGCACTCACATCACAATGCACCGCAGGAAGCTTCAATGGCTCTCCATTCATAAGCACAATCAATTCAAACTTCTGATGCACACATACAAAGCCCTGCACAAGACAGGACCAGAATACCTTAACAGCTGCATACACTCTAACCAACCCACCAGATACCTACACACTGCCTCATTCTCACTTGCACATCCTCCCCGCATCTGTAAAAGCAAAACTTGAGGTCTCTCATTCTCTGACATCACAGCCAGTGCATGGAACAAGCTTCTTCGGCAAGAAGACATGGCTCTTTGCAAGTTAGGGACCACACACCTATACAACTGACGAAGTACCTGCCTACTCTCTTGGGAGATTAGTGAACTATAAAATCCACATAACAGAACAAAACTTAGAGATTCACAGGGTGTCAAGCAGAGGCCAACAGCAGGGTTCAGCCAAGGACCAGTTGGTACTGATCAGCTGCATTCGTCTAGGAAAAGGCCTCTTGTAGCTTGTTGTGTCCATGTAGTTTGAACAGTAGATCAGCATCATGACCCTTGGAACAAGTCCAGTCCCTCAGAGCTCCTTTCATGTCACAGACAGCAGGCTCAGGTCTCTTTTGATCTTCAGCAGGTTCAAGGAGTGTTCTGAAGTGGATGCCTGGAGATGTCAAAATTACGCCTGGTACTAGCTAGTCGGTGGGAATGACTCCTGGGCACACCAAACAGGTACTAATCAAAATGAAACCAACCATACCCACTTTGGGCATTTCCAAGATGGCAAAATACTTCCGCCCCACTCAACTTTAGCTCAGAGGGCTGGGTCATGCTTGGGGTGTGTACTGTGGTACTCTTAGTCAACCACATCTACCACTCAAAATCCAGTATAAGGCAGCCATGGTATCCACAAAAAAATCCAGTGACAGATGTCTGATAGAGTGAAAGCAGAGTCCTTCAGCAACACGACAGTGGATCTACAAGAATTGTCTTGGTATCCTGTTCTCTCTCTTTTCAATTGTGCCCCTGGGGTTATAAGTAAATCTAAAGACATAAGTTTGTTAGGACAGATGTTGAGTCCTTTAGCATCAAAACAGCAGATCCATAACAATTGTCTTGGCATACTGTGCTTTCCCCTTCCTAGTGTGCCCAAATTGGTATATGTGAACCCACCTGACCTGTCAAGCAGGAATTGATGTTAAAATAGAATTTGACACTGGAGTTCAGAGGAGTCATCTCTGCACATTCAGGTCAGCTTATTGTTTGCTCCCGAGAGGCATTTTAGCTTTCAGAGGTTAATGTTAGTTAGCCTTCCGGAAGTTTGGGCAGATAAAGGGGAGCTTTCTAAAAGTTAATATTTCTCAATATTTATTTAAAATCCAAAATTGCATTTAAATAGTATAAATACTTCCTAAAAAACAGTAGTAGTACTTTTATCTGCACTCTGGTTTTCAACATAGCACCTCACAGTAAAAATAACGTTGGTGTGCTAACCACTGGACGTACATGCTAACTTTAAATTTCTACATGTCCTACCTTTAAATACTGTATACCCTGAGTTGCAGGCTACAAGTTATACATATTAGTGACTTAGTACTTAAACAGAAGTTTTTTACCTGACAGGTCTAATTGCACTTTTTACACTGCTTCAGACAGTCTACAATGCTAGGGCTGAAGCCATGTTAATACTGCCACATTTGTGGATGGCACAATACATGCAACAGTCCACTAGTGGCATGTATCTTCCAGGCCATCATTACACTTTGTACGATATGTCACGGACATAAAGATAGCTTAAAAAATGCCTTTCTATTGAATAGTGGTTGTACAGTACATAAAGCCAGCAAAAAATTAGGCTCCAGCAAAAGGCCAAAATTTTTGAGTAACCATGCTGAAATTGTAGATTTTTATACAGATGGGCCGAGTGAGCCTTTTCTCCCATCTAAACTATCTCACTTGCTGGCTGCAACATTGTAAAAATATGTTGGGGACACCATTACGGGATACTGAGACTTGTTCGTCATATCATAAAAATAAGTAGAAATAGTATAAGGGGCAGGCTCTGCATACCATGATCCCCAAGCCTATGTGGAGGAGTAGCGTCCCAAAGGGACCCTCAGTGTATAAATTAAAATAATAAACACATTTTGTCACAGGTTTTGCAGAGCTATCAGGTTTAAAGAGCTCGCAGCTGACATCCCGGGCATCCTAGGTCCTGCAGTGCTTGTTGCATGGACTGCAACCATCTTTTCTGTATCCCTTTTCCTCTTGTCAACATTGAACTGCTGTTCTTATGAAGCTTTAAGATGTTTGTGCAAGAAAAATGCTCTGAAGTTGTATTTCCCTCATTTTCTCCTACTCAGCTTCTTGTGGCACAAAGCGCAAGTGATGTACTTTGGCCCTGATTTCAGAAAAGTGGTGCTGCACCCAGTGCAGCGCCACTTATCTTGTGCCCCTTAGCAACCCCCCAATGACACAATGTGCGCGCCGTATCTATGATATGGCACACCATGTCTGTAGTTAGGGGAACTAGCATCAAAAATGTTTACGCTAGTTCGGAGCTTTGCAGGATTAGCGTCCAAAAAGGTGAACGCTAATCCTGCAAAGCCCATTGAAAACAATGCCATGCCTCCTTTTAATGCGTGCTCTGAGAAGGCATTAAAGTGCCGAAATAAATGACGCAAATAAATCTTTTAGATTTCTTTGCACCCTTTTGTTGGCTACCCTAATGGGGGAACAACACCTATGTGTATGTTATGTCTGGCACAGGCATGATGTAGCACAAAGGGTTACAGCACATACATTGCGCCACTTTGTACATTTGGCCTGGCAATGTTGGCCTCGTTGGGCCACATTAGTGTAAAAAAATTATGCTAATGTGGCTCAAGGAGGCGTTAGGGGCTCTTAAATCAGCCCCCTCGAGTTTCTTTTTATATTGCATGCTGGAATGGCAAAATAATATAAACAGTAGATACTTGTTGTGACATGAAACCCTCTGTGTAAACATCTTCTAGTTCCTCATTTTTTACTTATGCTTCCTTCTCTGGGTTTCATTTTTAAGTTGGCATCACTCAAAATGGAAATCCTCCCTGTCCGATCTTGCAAGATCTATGAACTGCGAAAAAGATCTTCAGCACTGTTTCTGTTTGAGAAGCCGTAAAGGATCCGTGATTCCAGGAACACGAAACAAGCAAAAGGAGCATTTGATTAGATAAACACTCCACAGTACACAAAAACCACCTCCAAAAGTTAGAAAAAAGAGACCCACTCTTTGCAAGATGCCATTTTTATTTTCTCTTTATAGACTGTGCTCTAGCAAAATGTCTTAACAGGAACATGGTTAGAGCCAGCAAGCTACAAGATTAAGTCAAGTTCAGTCATATGCAATGGTAGTGGAAGAAGATGATGTATTGGAAATGGCAAAAACTTCACAAAGTGCTGCATAATTTTGTTCTGGATGAGAGCATCTAGTGTGAGAAATGTTCACACACCCCAGTGGGGAGAAAAAAGTAAACACCTGAAGGTTACATGCTCTTTCTCAAAGAAGGTCCTGGTCCATGGACCGAACAGGATGTACTCTTTTGGCATAAATGATATGAACAAACACATATGAGCCGTTCACCAATATGAGTACTCCTGAACAAAATTATAAAAGCTGTGACAGAACAAGGGGTGAAGCAACCATTACCATAAGAATTTCTTCCAAGCTGCAGAGGCGGAAAAGACCCAAGATTGTAGATGTTCAAAATATACTGCAATATATGTAAAAAAAGAATTGATCCAGAGATGAACAAAACAGTCATCCCATATGCTGTGAACCAGCACCTCAGAAATACTACAAACAATTATTTGTAGATTAAAAGAAGTAAGAAAGAGAACAAAAAGCACAGTAGGACTGTTCTCCCAAGGTGGGAGAGGCACAAGACCAATTAGGCCGTGTGCCAAACCTGCCCTGTGCCTGGTCAAAGGCTGTGCGCAGTGAGGATTAGCCACTCATGTTGAGATGATCACACCTATGACCAGGCCCTGTGCTGAACCCTCAATGTGCATTGTCAAAGGCAATGTGCAGCAGCGATTAGTCACTGGCAGAATGTTGGGTGCAGGGCTAGGCCAAAGGGTAAAGCCTGCAGCCAATTCTTGCTGTATATGATCAGAGAATGTGTGCAGCAGGGGTTGGCCACCCTCAAAAGGTTAGGCGCAGAGTCTGGACATCCTGAGGCTAACCCCTGTTTCACATGACTAAAGGCTATATTCTGCAGGAGTAGGGTACAGTGTGTGCCGCCCATCCATACAGCTTACAAGCAAAGCTGAACAGTGAGCTGTAAATGGGACGTTTGGTCAAAAAAACTGTTCTATGTGGAATAAGATAAACAACCCTCAGAAATTCAAGAAAAATATAAAGGTTAAAGTGCAGTCATGGTTACCTTTGTCATCAATAATGCCATTTGAGATATGACATATATATCATAATTGATGATATTGGCAGTGTTATTATGGTTGTGAAGCTAAAAAAATTGAAAGGGCATTTTTTGTTCTGCCTACATTTAGTAATGCCATGAATGGATCAGCTAAGGAACTAAAAAAACAAGCGTGTTCTACTGTAGTTCCAATATGAAACTGTAGTCTCCGCTTCAGCAAGCACTGCTGAATGATTTTACACCAAACCTTCCACTAAAGTAGAAATGTACCCAGAAAGCTTACTGTTTTCATTGCTTGGTGTCAAATTCAAAATTCCTTATTCAGTCTCAGAGAACAGATCATAAAAGATGCTGCATTATAGAAAAACTGTGTGTACATAATAAGTTCTAATAGATTCATAAATAGGGATTACATACACAATAAAAATGGATAAAAAACATTAAGGCCCTCATTACAACCCTGGCAGTCGGTGTTAAAGTGGCGGTAATACCGCCACCAGGCCAGCGGTAAAAAAAATGGGATCACGACCATGGCAGAAACCGCCAACACTTTAACACTCCGACCGCCACGGCGGTAGCAGCAAACAATGCGGTGGTCACTGCCAACAGACAGTCGGAAGACAATGTACCGCCCACCCTATTATGAGACGCCAATCCGCCAGCTTTTCTGGGGCGGTACCAACGCCATCAAAAGCTCGGCGGAAACTGAACAACGAAGGGGATCCACTCACCTCTCGACACTCCACGAAGAACCAGGACACCATGGAGCCCGAATTGCAGATCCTACCCCCATGTTGGTGTATCTACTAATACACCACAAAGTAGAAAATAAGGCAGCGGCGACGGTGTGAGTACTGCACCTAGCACCCAGGGGAGGGGTGGAGGGAAAAGAGAGTGACAAACACACGCAGCATGCAACACCCCTACACCCCACCCACAACAACATACACACACACATATCCAACAACATCACAGAGACACCCTGGCACCCCCTGGAAGAACGCAAGGACAAAACAAAATGAGTTTAACTAGTGTTATATTTGAACAATCAGATAGATCAAGAGAAAAGCAAAAATTCAGTATACACAAATACTTACATCAAGTACACAAGTCTGTACACTGTCCCATGTAAATGTCCGTTGACCAGTGGTCCCAAAAAGCATGGGCGAAGCCCACACATGACACCTGCCTCAAAACGGAGAGAACACTGCAGGGGCATCAGGTTGAAAAAAAAACAGGCACCTCAGGGGGAAGAGAGGGGGGCACCTCAGCCGGATGATGGTCCAACGCCACTGCTCCTCCAGGGGGCTCCATGCCCACTGCTTGGTCCTGGGGAGTGCAAAGCCACAGTCTCTCAAGTCTCGCAAGTGGGTGGTTTGCCCACTGCCTGGTCCTGGGGAGTGCAAAGTCACAGTCTCTCAAGTTGGTGGTTTGCCCACTGCTTGATCCTGGGGAGTGCAAAGCCACAGTCTCTCAAGTGGGTGGTGTGCCCACTGCTTGCTCCTGGGGAGGGCAAAGCCACAGTCGCTCAAGTGGGTGGTTTGCCCACTGGTTGCTCCTGGGGAGTGCAAAGCCACAGTCTCTTAAATCTCTCCAGTGGGTGGTTTGCCCACATGCTCTGGAGGGGGCTTTGTGCCCAGTGTTTTTCATCCTGCCAAGGATTGGGTGAGTGGATGCATTTCTCCACTGGTTCTGGAGGGGGATTTGTGCCCAATGTGCTTCATCCTGCCAAGGATCGGGGAAGTGGATGTATTTCTCCACTGCTTCTGGAGGGGGCTTTGTGCCACGTGTGCTTCATCCTGCCAAGGATTGGGGGAGTGGATGCATTTCTCCACTGGTTCTGAAGGGCCTTTGTGCCCAGTGATGCTGCACCTGGGGTGTGGCAGTTCACATCCTCTCACCTGGGTATCTTAGCCACGCGATGTACCTGGAACAGGTAGCATGAAACTCCATGGAGGCAGAGCTACACTCCATCCTGCAGTGACTTAGGCTGCCAATTGCTGGTTCGTGTCAGTGCTGGAGGTGGTGTCTGAAGTGGCGTGTCCAGGGTCCAGGTCGTCACCTGCAGACTTGTATGGCTGCCCACTGGGGATGGTGCTGACGTCCGACAGATTGGTATCGGCTGTGCAGGTGGCGGTGGCTGCGGCGGATATGCTGCCAGTGCTGGCAGTGGTGCAAGTGTCTGTTGTGTTGGAACAAGACACCATACCATCTCCGGCAGCCTCAGATGGCGTATCCTTGGAGAGGATACTGTAGCCTGACATTGTGGCAGCAGCGGTGCAGGTGGTGGTCGGAGTGGCGGTGGTGACTGTGGTGAACGTCGCTGTCACCAGCCCCTCACCAGGAGACATTGTACCCTCAGGTGACTTGCCCTTTGGCTTGTGGCCCTTCCTCACCTTGGCAGTCGTTGCAGGGACTTTGGCACTGTCCTCTCTGTGTTTGGGCAAGGCTTTGCTGGGTGGGTGGTGTGACTTTCCCGTGCTGGAAGCCGGCCCCTTTTTGACCTTTGCAAGTGGCGGAATAGGGTGGTCCTTCATATCTGTCGGTGGCACACTGGCAGCTCTGAAGGGTGCCCCCTACGATCGTACCGGACTAGCTGGGACCACAGTGGATACAGATTTGGTGGCTGAGGAGCTGGGCTGGGATCTAGACATCCTGGCCCTAGGGGAAGGATGGGGAGGAGGTGTAGGGAAGGGGTTAATGTTAGCTAGGAAAAGTTTTTTAGACACACAGGGACGGGAAGATGGAGGGGGTGTGGGAGTGGAGGAAAAGGTACTGGTTGTAGGAGGTGTGCGTCTGCTGAGTTTGGGTGAAGGTGCATGGGCTGGAGACTGTTGTGAGGTGGAGGGCTGTTGAGTTGGTGTGTACTTTGGGAGGAGGGCTCACAGACACACTGGGAGAGGACACAGGGGACGTGTGAATGGTAGTAGAGGTGGTGATTGCACGTGAGCGGGATGTTGTGATGGGCGTGCTGGTGATGGAGGCAGTGGCTGATGATGTAGTGCATGCAGGTGTGAGTGGAGACGAGCCAGGGAGGGAGGTGGAGGACGTGGAGGAGGGGGACACAGTAGAGGAGGTGGATGTTGGTATGTGTGGATGGGTATGGTGCTTGTGTGAGTGCCTGTGGGATGTGTGGTGCTTATGTTTTCCTGAGCCACTTTTGTGTGTTGGTGTGTGTGCATGCTGGTCTGATGGTGTGCTTGGGATAGGCTGAGGTAGAGGGGATTGGGTCTGGGTAGTGGAGGTTTGAGGGAGAAGGCTGCCATCATTGCTGAGGCCAAAGCCTGAAATGTTCTCTGTTGGGCCACCACGCCAGAATGAATGCCCTCCAGGTATGCATTTGTTTGCTGCAAATGCCTCTCGACACCCTGGATGGAATTCAGAATGGTTGATTGCCCAACAGTGAGGGATCTCAGGAGGTCAATAGCCTCCTCACTGAGGACAGCAGGGCTGACTGGGGCAGGGCCTGAGGTGCCTGAGGCAAAGGAAATGCCCACCCTCCTGGGTGAGTGGGCACGTGAAACTCGCTGAGGGGCTGCTGGGAGGGCAGTGCTGGTTGGGGATGTGTCGGCTGTACCTGCTGTTGGGGTGGGCACAGAGGTGTCCGCCACCACCAGGCAGCTTTCATCAGAGGAGGAGTCGCTGTTGCTGGTATCCCCTCCTGTCCCCGTCGTGGAGCTCCCCTCGCCCTCTGTCCCATTGGTGCCTTCACCCTCTGTGGATTCACCCTCCTGGGCCATGTGGGATGCAGCTCCCTCTGTCGCCGGTGCCTCTGTTCCTCCACCAGATGATGCTAATGCACACAAGGACAGGGTGACAAAAGAAGAAGGGGGGGGGAGACAGAGAAGACACATGGTCAATGCCAGCAACACCACTACCGTTGGTGGACACAACACACAGGGAGCAGCCCTATGCATTTGGCCATGCACTACCAGTTAGGAGCAGCCCTATGCATTTGGCCATGCACTACCAGTTAGTAGGAAAGTCACCAGCCCATGGAGTACAATGCCTAACGCCATTAGCTGCACACCTGAAACCCACAGGACCCTGTCCAGTAGTAGATGCCGACTAACACTATTGGGGTTGGAGTGCTTCAGAGCCTGCCCAACAAGGGACCTACACTGCCATGTTCGCCCTGGCCTAGGGGCCCCCACAGCCCACATCCCCCACCCAGATACTTCATAAACCGTGCAGAGTCAGCTGTATGAGATTGTACTCACCCCCTTGTGGCTGCTGTGATGCCCTCAAGCGCCCATCCAACTCCGGATAGGCCACCACCAGGATGTGGAACATGAGGGGGGTCATAGTGCGACGGGCACCCCTTCCACATTGGGAGGCCAACCCCAGCTGGGCCTCTGCCGTCTTCTTCCTCCAGCGGTGCAAGTCCTCACATCTCTTGTGGCAGTGGGTGTTCCGTCTATGATAGACCCCCAGGGTCCGCACTTCCTTGGCGATGGCACCCCAAATACCCTTCTTCTGGTGGGCACTGATCTAGAGGAAAGATACAGGAGGAAAGGAAATTACTCACCCGTCCGGACCATCATACTCATTGCCCACCAGTTCCCAATCATGCCCTGATGCACATACACTAACCATCCTCACATGCAGCCCTCAGCTCCCCCCAACATGTATCTTCCATCCACACCACTCCAAACAGGCATTGCACACGCATCATGCTCACAGTGAAGTCACCTGTTTGTCTGGAGGACCGTAGAGTAGCGTGTACTGGGGGAGGAGCCCATCCACCAGTTTGTCCAACTCCTCCGCGGTGAAGGCAGGGGGCCTTTCAACCCAGACACTCGAGCCACTGTCGCTTCTAGACTGAGGTCACAGCAGCACTGGCAGTGTAGGTCCTCTCCTGTTGAAGGTCAAGTATCAAGTGAGTGAACAGATAGAAAATGGCGGTCACGTCCGCGGCGGTGCGTACCATCACCACCAGTGTACATCGCCATTGGCACCTGGAACCCAATAGGGCCCAATGATAACAAATGCTAAATTACACGGCGGTCTTCGACCGCCTACCGCAACGCAGCACAACGCCAGCGCACTTACCTCATTTCCCCTTGTCGCTCCTCACAAGTCAGGCAGCCGCCATTTCAGGGGGGCACATGGCATGGCACCTAACTGCGTCACAGCACATTTTGGCACATATACGGACTCACTACGTCACACACAGATTTACTAACATTACTGCAGACACACTTGTGCAACCTATGTGTTACATGACCCTCTCCTCAACGTTCTCCTCCATTGGCCACATCCTCTGGGGCAGATGATGAGATGGCAGCATCCTCAGGTGTACAGACCGCTGGTGGACCTGTCGGCAGTGGAAGACAGACACATCATAATCACCTCCAGACTTGATCGTGCCACAATCCAAGAGCTGTGTGCCCAATTGGAGCCAGACCTGATGTCATCTATCCGCCATCCCACAGGAATCCTGTAGTTGCTCCTCTAGTGCAGGTCCTGTCAGTGCTCCATTTCCTGGCAAGTGGCTCCTTTCAAACAACAGTGGCCATGGCATCAGGGATGTCTCAGCCAATGTTTTCTAACGTGTTGACCAGAGTGTTGTCTGCCCTGCTGAAACACATGTGCAGCTACATCGTTTTCCCCCAGGTGGAGGATTTGGCCACAGTGAAGGCTGACTTTTATGCCCTGGGACATCTCCCCAACATCATTGGTGCCATTAATGGTACAAATGTGTCATTTGTCCGCCCACAGAAATGAACAAGTGTACAGAAATAGTAAAAGCTACCATTCGATGAATGTGCAAAAGATGAGTTTGTCGGACCAGTACATCTCTCATGTGAATGCCAAGTATCCTGGCTCTGTGCATGACACCTACGTTTTGAGGAATAGCAGTATCCTTTATGTGATGGGCCAACTCTAGAGGCATCGGGTGTGGCTAATAGATGAGGCCAAGATCCCCATACAGTATGATTAGGTGTCTGATTATGGGGTTGTCCCTAAGGGTTAGTGTGTGTCTAACAAGTATCCCTCGACATTTGCAGGTCACTCTTTTTACCCCAACCTCTCATGGCTACTGACCCCAGTGAGGAATAACAGGACAAGGGCGGAGGACCGCTACAATAAGGCACATGGGCGAACTAGGCGTATTATTGAGAGGACGTTCGGCCTCCTGAAGTCAAGATTCCGGTGCCTCCATCTAACAGGTGGTTCCCTATACTACTCACCGAAGAAGGTGTGCCAGATAATCATAGCATGCTGCATGTTGCACAACCTGGCGTTGCGATGCCAGGTGCCTTTTCTTCAGGAGGATGAGCCTGGTGATGTTCTTGTGGCAGCGGTGGAGCCTGTGGACAGTGAGGAAGAGGAGGCAGAAGAAGAAGATATTGACCACCGAACCAACATCATCATGCAGTACTTCCAGTGACACACAGGTAAGAGACTGTAACTCCTCCTCACATTTCAGAATACTGTAGGACATTGTATAAGTCAGCCTCTTAACCTCTGTCTATGGGCACAGACAGTTCACTTTGGATTTCCTTTTTTCAGATCTGGGTACCCCATTCTGCCTTATGCTATATGTACTGCTGCCCAACAACTGTCATACATTGGTATGAGTAAATAGACATTTACATTGCTATTTGTTACTAATGTTGTCATTTGACATTCGTTAAAGATTAGACTGACTCCAGATAGGTTTGTGCTTAAAGGGTGTTTATTTAGGGGCTAATGAGTATTGCAGTATGTGCAAGGGGCTGGGGTGATGGTGAAGAAATGTCCAGGATAGATTCCAGTCTCTTGGGGCCATATTTATACTCCGTTTGCGCCGGATTAGCGTCGTTTTTTTTAATGCAAATTCGACGCAAAACGAACTCCATATTTATACTCTGGCGTTAGACGCGTCTATCGCCAAAGTCCATGGAGTTTGCGTCATTTTTTTGCGTGGACACCTACTTTGCGTTAATGATATGCAAGGTAGGCGTTCCCGTCTAAAAAATTGACTCCGAGGCATGTGCGCCGTATTTACACTCCCGGGCAAAAATGACGCCCGGGAGTGGGCGGGTCAAAAAAAATGACGTTCAGCCGCTTTTGCGTCGTTTTTTAGCGCCTGGTCAGGGCAGGCGTTAAGGGACCTGTGGGCTCGGAAGGAGCCCGGAGGTGCCCTCCCATGCCCCTAGGGACCCCCCCTGTCACCCTTGCCCACCCCAGGAGGATGCCTAAGGATGGAGGGACCCATCCCAGGGAACATAAGGTAAGTTCAGGTAAGTAATTATTATTTTTTTTTTGTGGCATAGGGGGGCCTGATTTGTGCCCCCCTACATGCCACTATGCCCAATGACCATGCCCAGGGGACAGAAGTCCCCTGGGCATGGCCATTGGGCAAGGGAGCATGAGACAGGAGTCATTTCAATGGGGGTTGGGAGTAAACAAAAATGGCGCAAATCGGGTTGAGGCGAAAATTTTGCCTCAGCCTGACTTGCCCCATTTTTTGGCGCCCAAGCTCCATATTCCCCTACGCCGGCGCTGCCTGGTGTACGTCATTTTTTTTCACGCACACCAGGCAGCTCCGCCGGCTAACGTCATTGAATAAATACGGCGCCCGCATGGCGCTTCAGAATGGCGTTAGATTTTTTGACGCACAACTGCGTTGGCGCAGTTGTGAGTCGAAAAGTATAAATATGGCCCTTGGTATCACAGGTGCATTGTCCAATGGGGCATAGGAAGGGGAGTAATAGCAGTTCAATTTGGACAGGATGACTTAGTGGGACAGAAGGGTGACAATCAGGAGAGTCTTATTTCCTGGCGGGGGTCTTGGCAATGTTCTCTGTCTTCTACCTGGATCGAAGGGACAGTTTACGGGGTGTTTCTCCTTCTGCAGGGGGTGGGGTGCTGGTGGCCTGTTGGTCCTGTGGCGTGGCCTCCTGACCACTAGCGCCGGCAGAGGAGGAGGGCTGTTCCTCAATTTGGCTAGTGTCAGGAGGCCTTTGTTGTGCCACTGCCTCCATCATGTTCTCGCCTATGTCAGCTAGCACCCCTGCAATGGTGACCAGGATGGTGTATATGTTGGTGAGGTCCTCCCTGATCCCCATGTATTGTCCCTCCTGCAGCCATTGGGTCACCTGAAACTTGGCCAGTACCGTGCCCATGGTCTCCTGGGAATGGTAGTATTCTCCCATGATGTTTGAGAGTGCCTCGTGGAGGGTCGGTTCCCTGGGCCTGTCCTCCCCCTGTCGCACAGCAGTCCTCCCAGTTTCCCTGTTGTCCTGTGCCTCTGTCCCCTTAACCGTGTGCCCACTGCCACTGACCCCAGGTCCCTGATTGTCCTGTGTTTGTGGGGTTGCCTGGGGTCCCTGTGGTGGTGGACACACTGCTGATTGAGGTGTCCTGGGGACAGTGTCATGGGCCTGCTGGGTGGGTGCTGTGGTGGTGTTTCCTGAGGGGGGAGGTTCTGTGGTGGTTTGGGACTGTGACAGGGTAACCGACTGTTCAGAAGTCCCTGATGGGCCAGGCCGGTCATCTTGATCCAGGCGTGCAGAACTGCTGTCATCACTGTGGGCCTCTTCTGTGGGGGGACTGGATAGGGCTGGCACCTCCTGTCTGGTGACGTTGGGTAGGGGTCTGTTGGGATGTAAATGCATTGTTATTGTATCTGTGTGTGCCATCTTTTGCAATGGGTGTATTTTCCCTGTATTAATGGGCTTGCACTATCGCTTTGGCCCTTGTGTGTGTAGTGATTTTGTGGCCTGGGTGAGTCTCTCTATTGGACATGCTTTGGTGATGGGTGTCCATGCATGTCTGTGATAGGTGTCCATGCATTGTTGTTGCATGCAGGGCTTGGTTGTGGCAGTGGTGGGTTGTGATGGTGGGGTTTATGGGAGGTGGTGTGGTGATGGGAGTGAGGGTGAGGGTGGGAGTATGTGATGGCATGCAGGTAGTGTGGTGGGATATAGTAGCAAAGATTTGCCTTACCAGAGTCCAGTCCTCCTGCTACTCCTGCGAGGCCCTCAGGATGCATGATCGCCAAGAGGGGAGGAGGTGGGGGTCCACCGCCAGTCCTCTGTACGGCTACCTCGTGTCTTGATATCACGGAATGTACCTTCCCTTGTAGGTCGTTCCACCTCTTCCTGATGTCATCCCTTGTTCTTGGATGTTGTCCCACTGCGTTGATCCTGTCCACAATTCTCCACCAAAGCGCCATCTTCCTTGCAATGGATGTCTGCTGCACCTGTGATCCGAAGAGCTGTGGCTCTACCTGGATGATTTCCTCCATCATAACCCTGAGCTCATCCTCAGAAAACCTGGGGTGTCTTTAATGTGCCATGATGTGGTGTGAGTGATGTGTGAGGTGATGTGTGATGTGATGTGTTCGGGTGTGTGGTGTGAGGTGCGTGGATGGTGTATGTGTGATGGTGTTCTGTGCCTCTGGTTGATGGTGTGGTCTGTGCTTTTCTCTCTCTCTGCTTCCTCAAAATTGTTGCATGTAAGGGGTTGTGGGTACTGTGGGTGTGTGTTTTACAGTGGTGTGAGTGTGTGGGTGTGGTCTGTGTATGTGTGTCAGGTGTGTGTATTTTAAATTGTCCAATGATGTGTAGTTTTGTAAGTGTGTGTGTATTTTGAGCGCGGCGGTATGTACCCCAAATGGTTTACCGCAGTTGAAAGACCGCTGCGTTGATTCGTGGGTCGTGATACTGTGGGCGTATTTCTGTTGGCGTGACAGTGTGGGTTTTGCTATCCCCAGTTTATCACTGACCTTTGGTATGGCGGACTTGTGTGGGTGTCTGCATAGTGGTGGATTTGTCAGTGTGGGTCATAATACCCGTAGTGGATTTCCGCCATGGTCACGGTATGTTGGCGGCCGTCGGCACGGCGGTAAGTGTGATTTACCACCAGGGTTGTAATGAGGGCCTAAATGTAGAATACACACATTGAGTTTAAAATCATAACATACAAGAAAAGAAGGGAACCAGGTAGTATTGTATTTAAATTGACAGGGAGTACAGATGTCATTGTAAAAACAATTTTTTTGTAGGTAAAATGTTCTTTTTGAGATTAAGGGGGTTATTCTAACTTTGGAGGAGTGTTAATCCGTCCCAAAAGTGACGGTAAAGTGACGGATATACCACCAGCCGTATTACGAGTTCCATAGGATATAATGGACTCGTAATACGGCTGGTGGTAAATCCGTCACTTTTCCGTCACTTTTGGGACGGATTAACACCTCCTCCAAAGTTAGAATAACCCCCTCAGTCACAAATGTATCATATATCCTGCCTACCATATTGCAAGTTCCATTATATCCTATGGAACTTGTAAAACAGTGGGTGGGATACCTGTCACATTTGATATTTGTAAGAGGATCTGAGGGGACAGCTGATCACATGGGCAAACACATATGTCTGAGGGTGAAAACTGACCTTGTGGGAACCACAAGAGCATCTAATAGAACCTAATCTGAAGTGAGTCAAAAGCATCCTATCCCAGGTACCCTTGATATTTGCAGATGGCAGTTCTCAGTTGTTGGTTTTGTTACTTCCTTGTCCTCCCTCACGGCTCCTCTATGGGACAAAATGCAGTCCTTATCCCATTATTTGTCCTCACTAGTAATGCTGTCTGGCTTCACATATGTGTGGATACAGCCTAAAGCAGAGGTTGTTTACCTGGTGTAGTTAAGCAAGGGAGTTTTAGACCTATGTAAACAGGAAAGGCAGTCTGCAATAATTGCATTATTTAGGCCAACCTCTACATTTGTTCAAATTGAACACTGTAGTGTAGTCAGTGTCTAGAAGCCAGGCTCAGGTAACTATGGATGAGCAGCCAATGCTTATCTAGGAGACATGCAATTCTCATGCAATACAACTGTAGTTACACAGTACTCACACACATGAAAGAAAATACTCAGGTCCATATTTATACTTTTTGTGTGCCGCATTTGACTGCTTTTTAATGCAAAAGCAGCGCAAACTTACAAAATACAATTGTATTTTGTAAGTTTGCACCGCTTTTGCTTAAAAAAATGGCACAAACGCGGCACTCAAAAAGTATTAATATGGGCCTCAGTGTTACAAAAATAAAGGTACTTTATTTTGGTGACACAAATATCAAAAATACCATAGAAGCAGGGGAGTGACTCCTTCACCCAAAGGGAGATTCCTTTTTCCTTCTGATGCAGGCTAAAGACAGGCTGTCCTCAGAGGATGCACAACTGCGAAATATTGCAGTTGACGGAAGGAGCCAGAGATTCAATGTTGCAGGAGGTGTCTTGCTTCTTTGTTGCAGCTTGTAGGTTCCTGAAGAGTCCAGATGCAGTTTGTTTGGTCAGAAGTCAAAGTGGAGGATGCAGAGGATTCCTGCCGGAGTCTTGCAATCTGAATCTGAGGAACCACCCAAAGGAGAGACCCTAAATACCCCTGAAAGGGGGTTTGGTCACCTAACCAGGTAAGCACCTATCACGGGAGGGCTTTGATGTCACCTGCTGGCACTGGCCACTCAGATGCTCCCAGAGTTCTCTGCTAACCTGGAATCCATGATGGCAAAAATGTCCAACCATCTAGAGGAGCTCTGAGCACTACCCCTGGGGTGGTGATGGACAGGGGAGTAGTCACTCCCCTTTCCTTTGTCCAGTTTCACGCCAGAGCAGGGACAGGGGGTCCCTGAACCGGCGTAGACTGGATTATGCAAGGAGTGCACCAAATGTGCCCTTCAAAGCATTTCCAGTGGCTTGGGGAGCTATCCCAAGCCTGTAACACCTATTTCCAAAGGAAGAGGGTGTAACACCCCTCTCAAAAAGGAAATCCTTTAATCTGCCTTCCTGAGCTCAAGCTTTTCAAGCAGCAGGAGGGCAGAAACCTGGTTGTGAGGTGGCAGCAGGGGGGGCTACCTGGAAAACCCTAAAAGGCTATAATAGCAATACTGGGGGTCCTCTAAGGAGCCCCCAGAGTGCATGGAATCATACAACCAATGCTTGCAAAAGCCTAGGGGTATGATTGCAGCATGTTTGATACCAAACATGCCTATGTTCGGAGTTACCAATATATAGCTGGACTTAGGTAGTGACCTATGTCCAGTACATGTGTAAAATGGCATCCCTGCACTCACCAGGTCTGGGAAAATGGGCCTGGAGTTCATGGGGGCACCTCTGCTAATGCAGAGGTGCCCTCACACACAGGTAGTTTGGGCCATGCCCTCTGGCTGGAAGGCCTGCCATACAGGTGAATTATAAGTGACCTGGTGCAGTAAAAAGTGGCAGTGAAAGGGTGCTTGCACCTTTTCACAGAGGCTGCAATGGCAGTTCTGCAGAAGCCTTTGCATGGGCTCCCTGTGAGTGGCAAAATATATGCTGCAGCCCATAGGGATCCCCTGGAACCCCAGTGCTCTGGGTACCTAGGTACCATATAATAGGGACTTATAGTGGGGCACCAGTGTGCCAAATGTGGATGAAATACAGAGTTTTGGGAGGCAGAGCATAATCAATGGAGTCCTGGTTAGCAGGATCCCAGTGAACACAGTCAAGCACACTGACATCAGGCAGAAAAAGGGGGTAACCATGCCAAGAAAGAGGGTACTTTTCTACAAACACTATAACAGAAGACGGATGAGATTTATTGAATCCTCTACATATTTTAGTCCTATCTTCTGGTGTGACACATATGCCTTTATTTTAACTTTGGCGGTCCATTATGATGGCTGCCAAAAGACAGCGGCAGAGGCAGTAATCCACCTGCCGTATCATGAGTTACAAAAACGAAACCGCCAGAAAACAGCCACAAAATCAACACCACCAGATCGGAGGATGGTGTGAGAGAGGTTGTCCTACCACCCTTACTGCCACGCCAATAACAAACCGCCATACAAATAATGACCCACAAATCACCACAGCGGTCCATCAAGAGCAGTAACCCATTGGCGGTGGGGACCGCCCTAGTTGATTTGGCCACTACACAACAACTGAAGCCAACATTGGCTAGATTGAAAATCCCAAACCTGATACACATACACACCATAGACACCCACCAACAGCACCATAAAACACAAATCATGCTACGTGTTGCCAGCCCACATTTACCCAAAACTACACACACAAACCTCAGCCACCTATATACCCTTCATGCATCACACACTACACATCATATTTCTACACCAAACACACAACCCTCTGCATTCAAACACCACTTCACAGCATTCAATATACTCACACACCCTGCACCCCCACCAAACATCCCACCCTCTGCTCAGCACACATAGTACACCCACTACACAATCAGCAGGTCCCCACAGAAGCACCCCGCTGATGAGGAGTTGTGGGTCATGGTAGACAAAATCGCCAGGGTAGAGCCACAGCTATTTGGTGCACAGGTCCAGCAGATATCCATTGCCAGAAAGATGGAGTTACGGCGGAAAATCGTAAACAAGGTGAACTCGGTGGGAACCTATCCACACATAAGGGGCGACATAAGGAAGAGGTGGAACGGCCTACTGGGATAGGTGCGTGCAATGGCATCCAGGCACCACATTGCCACCATGAAGACTGGCGGTAGATCCCCTGCTTCTTCCCCCACAGTTGACAACATGGGAAGAGAAGGTCTTGGCTATCCTGCATCCCTAATGCCTCACTGGAATCACTGGAGGGCTGAACACTGGTAAGTCACCCATACTTCTCAAACACCATGTACACCTGTATGGCATGTGTTGGAGCTGGCTCTTTTTGCAGGGTCATCCCCAAACTTTTTCCCTCCTTCCTCCTATTTTTCCTGACCTGTTTTTTGTTTGGCTTTAGGACTCTGGGCACTTTGCCACTGCTAACCAAAGCTAAAGTGCATATGCTCTCTGTGTAAATTGTACTATTGATTGGTTTATCTAGGATTGGCATATTTGACTTACTAGTACGTCCCTAGTAAAGTCCACTAGAGGTGGCCAGGGCCTGTGAATCAAAAGTTACTAGTGGGTCTGCAGCACTGATTGTGCCACCCACATAAGTAGCCCTGTAATCATGTCTCAGACCTGCCACTGCAATGTCTGTGTGTGCAGTTTTAAACTGTAAATTCAACTTGGCAAGTGTGCCCACTTGCCTGGCCTAATCCTCCCCATTTCCTACATGTAAGACACACACAAGGTAGGCCCTAGATAGCCCCATGGGCAGGGTGCAGTGTATGATTAAGGTAGGAAATATACTAATGTGTTTTACATGTCCTGACAGTGAAATACTGCCAATTGTTGTTTACTGTTGCCAGGCCTATCTCTCTCATAGGTTAACCTGGGGGCTGCCTTTAAACATGATTAAAGTGTAGATTCCCTTTGGGAGCAGATAGACATGTGGAGTTTGGGATCTCTGAACTCACAATTTAAAAATACATCTTTTAGTAAAGTTAGTTTTAAGATTGTGTGTTTGAAAATACCACTTTTAGAAAGTGGGCATTTTCTTGCTTAAACCATTCTGTGACTCTGCCTGTTTGTGGATTCCCAGTCAGGGTTAGTTTGACAGTTGGGCTGTTTGCACCTCACACTAGACAGTGACACAAAGGGGGCTGAGGTGTAGCCTGCATACCATGATGAGCCACCTGTGCTAGGAGGGAGGGGAGGAGTGGTCACTCACACCTGAAAGGGCTGTGCCTGCCCTCACACAATACAGTCTCCAACCCCCTGGTGTGTGTTTGGGGCCTGGCCTGGGCAAGGCAGGATTTCACAAACAAGAGAGACTCCTTTGAAGTAAGCCTACTTCAAAGGCCAAAATGGGTATAAGAAGGGCACCCAAAAGCACAGTCTTTAGACACTTCATGGGGTAGACACTCTACCTCACAGACATCCTGGAGAGGACAACCTGAACCAGAACCTGCAACCTGCCAAGAAGAACTGCCTGGCTGCCCAAAGGACTCACCTGACTGCTTTCTGTGAAGGATTGCTGCCTTGCTCTTGCCTTGCTGCCTTGCTGCTCTCTGGCTGTGGTGAGAAGTGCTCTCCAAGGGCTTGGATAGAGCTTGCCTCCTGTTCCCTAAAGTCTTAGGACCAAAAAGACTTCAGGGCATATTTATACTCTGTTTGTGTTGAATTTGCGTCAAAAATTTTGACGCACATTTGGCTCAAACGGAGCACCATATTGAAACTTTGACGCCAGAGCCCGCGAATGTCAAAATTCCGCCATGTGCGTCATTTTCTAGATGCGGGAAACCGCCTTGTGTTAATGACATGCAAGGTAGGTGTTCCTGTCCAAAAAATGACTTAAACACCCGTTTGCGCCATATTAATCCAATCGCCCAAAAATCCTGCACGGCCGGGAGGCGGAGTCGGAAAATGACGCACAGCCCGATTTGCGTCAAAAAATAACACCTGCGTCAGGGCAGGCATTAAAATGGGGCAAACACACCAGTACTTAAGGAAAACACACAGAAGCAACAGGAGAGCTCCAAAAGGAAGACATGGGAGTGCTTTTCATCCAGCATGCACGCAGACGCAGAGCACAGGACCAACAACAGCAGCTTCTACAAAACCAGCAGGGACCCCAAAGGCAACGCAGAAGGCAGGAGAGGATATTCCGCACCAGGACAACCCTTCTGGTACTCCGCGAACAAGACATCATCCAGAGGTACAGACTCAACTGGCAAGCCATTCAGCAGCTGCTGCACAACATTGAGCCACAGTTGCCACCCAGCTTGCAGACACCCCACACCATTCATTAGAAACCAAGCTGCTAGCTGTACTCCACATGTTGGCAAGTGGCTCCTTTCAAACCACTGGTGCCCTGGTTGCCGGGATCTCACAGCCCTCATTCTCTGCCATCCTACCTAAGGTATTGGATGCCATCATCGCCCTCACACCCCGCCACATCAGCTTCCCCAACACACAGCAGAAGCAGCAGGAGACCAAACAGGGCTTCTATCAAATCAACAGCTTCCAACACGAGCTTGGTGCCATTGACTGCACACATGTACGCCTTGTGCCACCTGCTGCAACCGAACATCTATACCGCAACAAGAAGCACACACACTCCATCAATGTGCAGGCCATTGTTGATCACCGGGGATTGATCACCAACATTGTGGCAAAGTATCCTGGGAGTGTACATGATTTATTCATCTTCCGCCACTGCACCATCAACCAACACTTCCAGGATGGACGATATGGAAATGGCCTACTATTTGGTAAGTACAGAAACCTACTTATATACACACTGCACAGCAACCCTCTAGGACACACAACACATACACCACTACATTGACACTTGGCCAGGAAGACACTGAGGTGTGACATTGCTAGGCATGTGTGATATCCTGACCCATTTGGAAACACCTCTGGACAAATGAAAGAACCAAATAACAACAGATGCCACTCCACAGACACAAGGGAACAATTTAAAATAACACAATGACATGGCCTCAACTGGCGGTACAACTTGGAAGATTAATCTTTCAATATCACATCAATAACACTCAAACAAACACCCTTCCAACCAATACGTACTGTGTAAGGGGTATGTAATGTGTTTTGCTGCAGGTCAAACACCATGACACACATAGCATGATGATGACTACAATGAAGGTGACATGGAATCATTGAGGCTGTACCAATATCTCACATCACTCCTGCTCTCACATTGCCCACTACCAATAAGCAAGTGGACTGTGCGAAGAACACATATTGATGGGACAATATTGAAAGTGCACATTCCTTCACATACGGATTGAGACAATTTCACACACACACAACAGATGTACAGGCATACGGACCTTCCGACACTCCAAATGACAACCTCACAACCAAGTTAGCCAGCTGAACTAGAACATGTTCTGTATTATAGGTACACATTTGAACCTAAGTCGACGTGGCAAGGGCAGAGAAATAGGTCTGTAGAGAATTTGTCACACATGTGAAATTTGTGCATAGTCAATTGTCAACAAGTCAGTGCTGGCAATGTACGGAGATGTGTTGTACATTGTCACCTAGCTAAATCTAAGGGTCTCACTGATGTTTAACTAATTCTATTGCATATGTGAAATTGGATGGGATGTCCAGGGTATCTAGATGCAACTGTGTTACCACCACTGTGGAATTGATTCTGTGTATGGAAGTATCATGTCACCCCCAGTTAAGACACAAGGACACCTCTTTTACATGACATAATGCAAGGGAGTACACAATGTACTGCAACTCTACAAAAATACTGCTGACATCCGGTCAATCAGCCAAACACCCATTCAGATAAGGAAACAACCCAATGCTGATGGTACATCCTAGAAGCCTAGGATTCCACACAATAACACAATCACAGATGAGTCACAGACAACACAAGAGAACATCTGCCATGCAAAGTGATAATCATGGTGCAAGCAACTTCAACATGTTCTCACTCATTTTCTCTTTCAGCTGATCAGGGGTATGGGATCCAGCCATGGATCATGACCCCATTTGCAAACCCAAGCACAGCATCAGAGCGTGCCTATAATGAGGCACATAGGAGGACACGCACCATAGTCGAGAGGACCTTTGGCATCCTGAAGTTAAGATTCAGGTGCCTCGACATCACCAGAGGCACCCTCCTATACTTACCTGAAATGGTGTGCAAAATCATTTTGACCTGTGCCATCCTGCACAACATATGTGTAAGAAGGAACATTCCCCTATATGAACCCGACTCACAAATGCCTGAAGAGGAGGATGCTGTCCATCAACATGAGGGTGACCATCCAAACACAGCTGCAAGATTGCGTTGGAGACAACATATTGTCCAAAATGTCTTTTAACTCTACTCATCCATCACCCCTGTCTTACCATATGTCAATAAACACCTATGCTATTCACTATATCATGGTCTGGGTAATCTAATTTTTGCATAATATTATCCCTAACAATCAGAATCATAGTGTAGCCTCATGGAGCATTGCAGAAATACCGATTAGGATACAGAAAAATCCACATCATATTTGATCGGTCTGAATGTGCACCCAACTTCACACACACTGTAAATTACATATATCTTGTCCATTTCACATTTGAAGGGCAATATCAGAGGAGCACAGCTATTTGACACATACATGTTGCAACATGGTTCATTTCAGCATATGGCACACAACTAAGACACCATTAGTTAATAAGGTAACAAAATGCCTCATACATGAGGCAGTGGATGTGCTATTGCATTGGTGACAAGAAGGTATGACCAGACCCTTGACATCTGTAAGTGTTACATCAGCTATCTTTGCAAGGAGTATGTGTGACAAGAATTCCATATAAGCAGCAAATGGATAGCACCAGTGTCCCAGGTATGACTAGCATTGCTCACAAGATATCCCCTGCACATGCCAGCCCAGGTCTTAAGTCCTGCCACTGCCATGTGTCCTGTCTCACCCCACCCTTCTTCAGAGGGCCCTGGAAATGGAATCTGTGTACCCAGATAATCCCTCATCTACACACACCCAGACTCACATTCTGAATCCAGTGTGCTTCCCTCTTTAGTGTGGTATGCCATAGTCATTGTTCTTCTGTCTGCATGGACCTCTGGTTGAATAGTGCACTGCCTTGTAGTCTGTAGGACCTGTAATCACCTGTCCATTGCTTCCCATGTGAAAGGTACTGTTGGCCCTTTAAACTTGATCCTCACCTACAGGACTTGTGAGAGAATGAAGCTGCTCACACCTGTGAGCACCTCCAAGCAGACCAGCCATTTGAACATGCACTGCCCTTGCAGCTGCCTGGAACAGCATAGAAGCTGCCATTTTATGTATAACACTGTTATGCATTGTTGTATAAATCACTTGTGTAACACAGGCCTTGGGTTATTGTGTTACGTTCCAAAACACAGGACAAACACATTTTTCATTTTCCACCGTGTTGTTCCAGCTTTGACCAGTCTCAGTCTGCTCACTGTGTATTTGCCTTGTTACATTTTTGTTCCTGATTGACCCTGCATTGTGTTAGCCTGATTGGTTCCTGTCTCTGCGTTACCATAGAGGTTCCCTGTGGCTACATTTGTCTCATAGTTACTTTCCAAGCCCTCACTTTCCTCCTGGGGTATTGTGTCAGGTAGGTCTACAATGAATACTCAAATACATTGTTTAGCATAATCAGTTTACTTATCGTACCATGGGGTGGAACCTGTCTCCAAACAGCCTAATCATGGCCCAACCCTTGTCTAGGTTTCATGTATGCATGAGTGACAAATAGTGACAGTGTACCATGGCTGTATGCATGGATTGGTTATGGTGCCTCCTGCAGAACAAACAACGTCAGATAATGTGCATAAAATGTCAACACATATTAGGACCCTGACAGTCCACACGCTGATTCACATTGCCCCCAACATATTGATGGGGCTTGCGTGGTGAATAGCTGTGAGATTAATCAGCACAGAGGCACGGATGTTCCCGGCTGCAGTGGGAATTTTAGAGGCCACCCTGTGTACAAATGTTGCGAGGAAACCTGGCGGTTTAAAATTCCTGATCCATTAACTTTGTCATCACACCAAGGTTGCCCTGTTGTCAGTCTCATAACACGTCTGCAGTGCCATAGCTGGACTATCCCCATGTGTGTTCTCAATTCCTCTTCAGCTTCCCTTCAATTCAGCTGTGAAGGATACTTTGTAAATGCAGGAAATGGCTCCACAGACTCATGACTAGACCTGCACATACCTGTTACAACATGGACCCCAATAATGACTCAGGCCACACATGGCCCCACACACTTGAACCGGACACCTTTGTGCAATTTACCACTGGAAACATGTGCACACGTGCTGCTTGGTCTGCTGGTCCTCCACTGCCACAGAAAAACATGGCTCATTTATTTGACTCCAACTGTGGCGTGACATGACATTTGTGGATTGTATTTGGGGCTCGGTGTCACAAACACTGTACCCACATAGCATTATCCAATGCCCGACTCATGGGTAGTATACAAACAAGTGCCTAGGAAGTTGTATCCAAAATTCCAGGACATGTGATGGCTTAGTCTTGGAACATTGCCATGATCAACCGTCTTCTATCTATCCTGTGCATGTTTTGTCATTGGTGATGCTTATGTCCCAAAAAACCTAGGAAGTTCACATAGCATTTGTTGCTACATGTATGACAAACACATTTCCTTTCTCATTTCCACACTGAATAGCATCTGATGGTTGGACACATTGACTCCACATGCATACAAGCAGATTTGAGAAAACGCGTCTTGTGATGTTCACACAGTGGGACAACTACAATAGTAAGAGCCAATTCACACGCATTGACACAGGCATTGAGTAACTGTATTGAGTTGCGTAGCCTTGCTATGCTCTATTGACGCAAAACATGACCAAACTGGGTAATACTTAATTGTATTCCACATGTTTGGCCATCTATTGTGTCAGTGAAGAGTGCAAATCCGGTACAACAACTAGAGGATCATGGTCTGCAATAGTATGATCTGTCACATGTGCCCGTAGACCGGAAGGCACAATGTAGGTGCAATCAGCCTATCTCTGTATTGTCACACCTGTCATGTACTATTACAAATGAGAAATGACCCAAACCCAGTCAAAGACAGAAATTTTGATGCATATGCATCAAAAAAGATGAACATGCGCCAAAAAATTATGAATATGCGTCGAAAAATGACGCTCATTGCCATGATACATCCATTGGCCCTGAGCGGTAATTCCCACACTGTACCCCATGAAATTGGTTAAGTATGAAACATATTTGAAAATATGGATGAAGTGTTATTTCTAAGCATGTGTGTAAAAACCAAATGACGCACAGACTGTAAGCGTTATAATATTTGGACACATAAGAATAAAAACGCCCCGAATTCGAAGCAGGAAGTGACGTAGTAGGATATCCTGTTTACAGAATTGGTACAGTAGGTGTACTTTCACTCTCACTTTGCAGTCTGTGATATTTCCTGACTATGTGGCTGTGTTTTGACTTGTCTCTCTGTGCATTTTGTGATTTTGTCTCCTGTATGATCTTTAAATTGTCTTTTTGTGTTTCCTAAGTGTCTATGGTATCTTGTGTAAGTGTATTTTTTGTCATTTCTGGTGTATAAATTTGTCTTTGTACTGTTGGGAGTCTGTTGTGGGTAGTGTTAGTTTGGGGATAGTTGGGCTGTTTTCTGTAAAACATTTTCATTTCGCTCTCCTACTTTCCCTTCATTCTCCTCTGTACCCCTTTATTCCCTTTTTTTGTGCAAGCATGTTGGGTAGGCCTCATCTTGGCAGGATGGGAGAGGAGGAGCCATTTATTTGGCTGGTGTGCCACTTCCTACCCTTAATGATCGAAGCAGGTGGGCGTGTGATACAGGGGTATCACACAGAAGCAAGGAGGCTCCGGTGGGCAAAGGTCCTGTACCATCTCAAGTGAATCTACAACACACCGCGCAACGACTACCAGCTGAAACACTGTTGGGCTGACCACTTGGGGATTGTGATTGGTGGCCATGTTGGTGAGTACAAATCAGAGTAATGTGCACATTTAAATGCTCTGTAGTGACAGTAGCAGATTTGTTCATATGCTGCAGGCAATGTTTTTGGACATGTGGAATGCAAGTTAAACATACAGTTGCCGTGAGTTATACAATAATTCATACACATTACCGTCATTTGTTGACGCAACAGCTGCACTAACTTACAAAACACAACAGGAGCCTGTAAATTAGTGCTGCCTTCATGTCAATAGATGATGCAAATGTGGCTCTAACATATGTTTTATGCATGGTCTGTGAGTGTACCAGGAAACACATGTTTTAAATCCAGATATATTCAAGAAATAATGTGTCCCTCAATTTTTTCGGCTACGTGTCTGAACTGGATTCGGATACAAAAGTAACAAGTTATAGATGACCTCAGGTAACATCTTAGACTGATCTTTGGACTTTGTTGTGCCACAATTAAATTAGGGATGGATGCCAAAAGTAATGCACACGGGTTCATATCTCAATGTTTTCTGCAACTTACCATAGCTGTGGCAAACTTGAATTTGATTACCAAACAAATTAGTTTTAAACACTGTTCTATAGTGCCGAGGCCTTTCCTAAAACTGTATTAGGCTGGGGAGAGGATATTTCTCTCCATCTTCCAAAGAAGCAGGAGATCCAGTATATTTCTCCAAAATATTTTAGTTAGAGAGTCAAGTAATGAGATTGGGTTGTAATATTAGTGGTCATGTACATTACCCTTTTTTTTAAATGCTGGAATAATTATCAATTTGCGCCAGGAAGGAGGAGCTCCAGCCTTGCAGGTGGAGTTAATAAAATTAGTGAGGAGAGGGCACCAGAACCCTGGGTTTTCCTTGAATAAGTCCATTGGGATCTCATATGGCCCTGAAGCTTTCAAAGGTAATGGATATCCCATCCACCGTATCATGATTCCCATAGAATATAATGTGATCATAATATGGTGGATGGGATATCTGTCACATTTTTGATGGAGTAACCCCAACCACCAAACTCTAAATCATGCCCCAAGTCTCTTATACAAGAGGTTAATTCAGCAAAACTATTTAGTATGTCAGTGGGCCCAGGTGCCTCCAATATACAGGAGTTAACCAGCTCCTCATGTCACTTGGTTACCTGGTTCTTTATTACATGCCAAACAAGCCTCCACCCTGCATCTTTTGTGGTTAGGAACTGTGGACCCCCCCTTTATCAGTCCTCTGATCCTTTGCATGAGTGTTCACGGAGAGAGCTAATGCATTACAGTCGATATATATGGAAGGGAGGACCATCACACCCACAACAAGTGGGTGGATGTGCCGAGAATCAAAAACATAATCGATTACAGAGCCACACCCCCTCCCTAAGTAATTTAGAAAAATAGGGTTCACTGAAGTGGGGACAGCACTCAGTAGGCCATGGGTTACCAAGAAGGTGTACAGTGAGCACCCCTTAGTGTCCATAGCATACGCCAACTAGCTTAATCAAAATCTGGGCAAAAGATTGATGATGAAAGAGTAGGCCCACTGGCCACTTCTGTGTTAAAATCACTGACCAGGATTAGCTGAAATGGTCCTCCTAGGTATAAATACTTCTCAGCTAATTTTTGTATCAGGGGAAATAACCCAAGGCGATTCTGATTTTACCTGGCAGAGAAGAAACTGTTATAAAAGTTAACCATAACAATACCAATGTTTTGGTTTCATGTTTGATCGAAGGCCTGGATAGTTTCTCTCTCCATCACCCTGCCTATAGCAAAGGGGGTTGCAAGGAGAATGAAACAGGTATACCCGTCGAAGCACACATCATCCCGTACCCATGTTTACTGAAAAGAAAATACATAACGATTAATAAAAACATGCCAATTTTCAATGTTTGTTTTGGAAGCCAAACCAGCAATGTTCTGTCGTTGGCAGCTCCATGATGTAGGACTCTAATTATTCAAACAAGACTGCTGGATTCGGGGCAGCAGCACCACCACTTGTGGGTGACTGGGTCATTCCCCCACTAGTTGGAGGCTGCCGGCCTAAACCTACTGGCTTGCTAGCAGCACCTCATGCAACCCAAGAAGGAAAGGTGACTTGTGGCAGCTTATCGCATGGCACTCTAGTGACCTCTCTGGGAAGTCACGGTGAACAAATCTCACACTTAATCTTGTTAGCCAAAGGTCTCATACACACACACAGGCAATAAAGAAATGCAGTGTGGTTTTCAATATATTTATCGTAAAGACAGCAATCTACGAAAAAATATATGAGCTGCAATTGTTAGGCTAATGAGGCATTGCAAAATTAGTGTTGAAACGGTTAGGGAGAAAACTATGAACAATCCCCATATATTACAATGAACATGTATTTAGAATTCCTACCTAATGCCTAGCATTTAAGTTCTAGTAAGAGCACAGCAGTGATAGCCCAATTTGTCCATACTTAGTGCGGCATAGATAAAAATCCAAGTTGGAAGGACCCCTCTCAACTCCTTTTTGGCCTACATGGTGTTTCATAGAAAAACATGTTTTTGTTCTGAGAAATAGACCTGACATGGGCATGTGCCTAAGTGATAGACTATTATGTGCGTGCCTTTGTGGTGGCAATGCCAAACATTATCTTGTGTTGGTATAGTACTGTTCCTTGTCAACCTTGAGTCAGGAACATGATGAGAAATGTAGCCTAAGCGAAGCTAAAATGTATGTGCCCGAGCAAGGTAATTAAATAAACCCCAGACAGTTCCACCTTAAAATTCTCAGCTGTTTGTCACTGTTACTAGGAAGAGATGGAGTCAAGCATTCCTTGATGGCCACTGGACCAGTTAGGCTATAAACAGAGTTTTAATTACCCCCAGGAATGGAGCCTCTTAGAGAATTGTACAAGGGAGACACAAAAGGAGAGGTTGCAGCCCGGGGGAGGGGTCCTGGGCTATTGAAGGTATCCAAACTAGGGAGGGTAATCATACATCTCAAGTTTATGGTGTCTACAGGGTCCCTCCTACATCGAGCCCTAGTGCAATCACTCTCCCTTGTACTCTGTCATTCATTGTTCTCCATGTTCGAGAGTGCCAAGAATCTGTTCCTGAGCAGGGGCTGTACCGTATGTTGTGATAAAGGAGGAGTTTGACAAGATGCTAAATTTACATTGTAATGAGGAGTAGAAGAGGTTAAGGCCCATATTTTTACTTTTTAGAAACAGCATTTGTGTCATTTTTTTACGCAAAAGTGGTGCAAACTTACAAAATACAATGCAGCACTAAAAAAAACATAAATATGTGCCTAAGGCCCATATTTATACTTTACTTGTGCCGCGTTTGCATCACTTTTTGGCGCAAAAGCAGCGCTAACTTACAAAACACAATCGTATTTAGCATTTTAGCGCCCCTTTTGTGTCAAAGAATGATGCAAACGCAGTGCAAAAAAAGTATAAATATGGGCCTAAGTGTTTGTACGATAAGCCCAGAGGTGAGATACTTATTGTTCCTGACGGTACGGTGCCAGCCCTTGCTTGTGACTACCCACAATGAGAGGCCTGCACAAATGTATGATAATGCAGTCACCACAGACCTGTCTGGGTAAAGACTTCACTCGTCCAACTCTGCGCACAAAGAGAATTTCCTTGTATAGATCATGATTGCAGCTCACATTTGTCTTGAGTCAGTGTGTCACTGTTAGAAATGTGGTCACTGGTTGGCAGTCAATTTGCACTCTGTCCAAGAAAGGACCCTCATTCTAGTCAGGGTAAGGGAGTTACACTCCTAAGACAACCCCTGCTCATCCCCTTGGTAGCTTGGCACAAGCAGTCAGGCTTATATCAAAGGCAATGTGTAAAGTGTTTGTACCAATACACACAGTACTACAATGAAAACACTGCAAAATGGACACCACACCAGTTTAGAAAAATGGGCAATATTTATCTAAGTTAAATAAGATCAAAATGACAAAAATCCAATATGCACAAGTAAAGATAGATTCTTACTCCATAGAAAACAATGGAAACGTTGTTGCACAAAGCACCTGGTTTATGTCCAAAATAAAGCCTCACGGGTGAGTGTGCATCGGAAAAGTCAGTGATGCGTTGATTCCTTACTTTCAAGGGAGGCCGTGCATTGTTTCGCGCTTGTTCAGGTGGCTGTATGTCATTTTTCTCTACTGCAAGAGAGCGATGCGTTGATTACCGGACGGGGTACCTTGGATCCATGCAGGTTCACAATGATTTTGACAGTGATCATGCATGTGAAATCCAACTGCACGGTGATGGAAAACCACACTGCATGGGATTTTTGTCATTTTCAACAGCTGCAAGCGGGTGTTGTGTCATTTCTCCAGCCACGATGCAGGTGATGCATTGGAATCAGCCGCAAGGTGGGTCGTTTTTTTCAGATGACAGGGACAGAAACCCCCTAGACACCAGGGATACTTTTTTTGTTTACTTTGTTTTTTTAACATATGGGGCGTGACCCCTTAGCCAAGGGTTGCTCCCCTGGGGGACAAATTGTATTTAGGCCATTTCTCCCCCCCCCTTGGGGGCACATCGCCTATTTTTATTAGGCCGATCTGCCCCCAAGGGGCACAGAAACCACTAGGCACCAGTTTTTTTTTTTTTTTTGCATCAACTTCACACTAGGGTTGCGACCCCTTAGGCAAGGGTCGCTCCCCTGGGGGGGCAAATTTGTTTTAGGCCATTTCTGCTCCTCTTGGGGGCAGATCGGCCTATTTCTATTATGCCGATCTGCCCCCCGGGCACCAGGGATTGATGTGTGTGTATGTGTGAGTTTTGATTGGGGGGGAGCCCCTTGGGCAAGGGTCGCTCCCCATGGGGGCACATTACTGTTATCCATATCTGCCCCCCTTGGGCGAGTCCGGGTGGTGTGCTTCACATGCACCCCGCACCATTTCCTTACCCACAATGCCCTGCAAACCTCAAACTTTGCTGGAAATCACACATTTGTTTCCCATTTTTGTGATGGAACCTTCTGGAATCTGCAAGAATGCACAAAATTCCTACCTCCCAGCATTGTCTCATCTATACCGATAAAAATTCTACCCCACTTGTCAGCCTAAAAATGAGTTTTTTCCAACTGCCCTTTTGAACCCGCTTTTTTGATGTTTGCAAAGGATTCTGGGTTACAGAACCTGGTGAGAGCTCCACACGTCACCCCATCTTGGATTTCCCTAGGTGTCTAGTTTTTAAAAATGCATAGGTTTGATAGGTTTCCTTAGGTGCCTGCTGATCTAGAGGCCAAAATCCACAGCTAGGCACTTTCCATAAAACAGCTCTGTTTTCTTTGGGAAAATGTGATGTGTCCACGTTGTGTTTTGCGGCATTTCCTGTTGCGGGCGCTAGGCCTACCCACAAAAGTGGGATACCACTTTTATCGGGATACTTAGAGAAAGGCTGGGTGGAAGGAAATGTATGGCTCCTCTCAGATTCCTGAACTTTCTGTCACCAAAATGTGAGGAAAAAGTGTTTTTTTGGCCACATTTTGAGGTTTGCAAAGGATTCTGGGTAACAGAACCTGATGAGAGCCCCACAAGTCACCCCATCCTGGATTCCCCTAGGTGTCTAATTTTAAAAAATGCACAGGTTTAGTAGGTTTCCCTAGGTGCCGGCTGAGCTAGAGGCCAAAATCTACAGCTAGGCACTTTGCAAAAGGCAAGTCACACTTCAATGTAAAAATGCAATGTGTTCATGTTGCGTTTCCTGTCACCAGCATTAGGCCTACCCATGGAAGGGAGGTACCATTTTTGTCTGGAGAGTTGGGGGAACACAGAATAGCAAAACAAGTGTTATTGCCCCTTGTCTTTCTCCACATTTTTTCCTTCCAAATGTAAGACAGTGTGTAAAAAAGACGTCTACTTGAGAAATGCCCTGCAATTCACAAGCTAGTATGGGCACCCCGGAATTCAGAGATGTGCAAATAACCACTGCTTCTCAACACTTAATCTTGTGTCCATTTTGGAAATACAAAGATATTCTTGATACCTATTTTTCATTTTTGATATTTCTGCAAATGAATTGCTGTATACCCGGTATAGAATGAAAACACATTGCAAGGTGCAGCTCATTTATTGGCTCTGGGTACCTATAGTCCTGATGAACCGACAAGCACTATATCTCCTTGCAACCAGAAGAGTCCAGCAGACATAACGGTATATTGCTTTTTTTCACCTCAATTTCAATATTTTATTTATTTCAGCTTTTATTTTCTGTAGGAAAACTTTGTAGGATCTACACAATTTGCCCCTTGCTGAATTTAGAATTTTGTCTACTTTTCAGAAATGTTTAGCTTTCTGGGTTCCAGACACATTTCTGCCACAAACTGGAAGGAGGCTGAAAGCACACAAAATAGTAAAAACGGGGTATGTCCCAGTAAAATGACAACATTGTGTTGAGAACTGTGGTTTTCTGATTAAAGTCTGCCTGATCCTCAAAGCTGAGAAGATGGTGATTTTAGCAACGGCAACCCATTGTTGATGCCATTCTCAGGGGAAAAAATACAAGCCTTCTTCTGCAGCCCTTTTTCCCATTTTTTTTTTTTTACATCTAAACTTTTGCTGTATTTTGGCTAATTTCTTGGTCTCCTTCAGGGGAACCCACAAACGCTGAGTACCTCTAGAATCCCTATCATGTTGGAAAAAAAGGACGCAATTTGGCGCAAACTTCCCCAAATAGCCATTAAAAGGCTCAGCACAGGAGGTGAAAAAGCCTGGCAGCACGGGGTTAAGTTGAAGTTTTTATGAGATCTGTAAATGGGGTGCAAACGTGAAGGAAAGTTAAAACATCTGCACTTACTAAAAACTTCAGCACTGTATACTGTATGATGCATGTACATTAAATTTCACAGGTTGTTAGTGAGTTACCATTATTCTATAGATTTAAGAGGAGCAGACAAAGGGGGAAAAGTTAAAGAGTTAGATCAAAAGTTTTTGATTTGCTATTAACTTTGGTGCCAATTGACAGATGTCCTGTGTTGCCAATGGGTTCCATCTATTTCGTCTAGCAGGACTTTTTTGCTTTTGATCACCTGGTTTTTAGACCTTTATATTGTGTCTCACTACCTGAGTCTCCCTCACAGTAATTTTATGGTAATTGGACTGCGCGTATTTCTCACCAATGTCCCCCTTCTAAGATAAGGTCTCTGGGACGCAGCTAGAGTGAGGGTGCCCTTGGCTGGTTATGCGTGAACATATGTGTATACCGTGAACATGTGTGCATACATGTGTGAACGTGTGCGCAGGCTTCACGTGTGACACTACCATTGTGTGAAGCCCGGTAACTTTGCACAGGTTGCCTTTTTCTGAAAGGATAGGTGCTAACCTGGTGCAGGTCTGATAGTATTAGTGTGACAATACCATCACTTAAGCCTGTGTATTTTCATTGCATTTCTAATGTTTTATTATTTAATATAAGATCTTATTACCATACCTATCCCCTAGTTGGTAGCAAACCCCCCACTGTGCATAGGATTTGTGTGATGTGCGGTTGGGCACAGGGATACACACCAAGGGTAGTCAATCCCCCATGGACACCAACTCCATATTGTTTTTGTAATTTATTTTCCCAGTCTCTCGGGACTCTCTCAGGAGTGTCTGCAAGGTCCCTCAGGGTCCCTCAGGAGTCCTGTTGAATTGTGGCAGACCCCCATTAAAAAAAAAAAAACATTTTGGTCCCAGGGGGGCCCCCCTGGGACCACCCCTCAAGAGCTAAGGGGGCATAGTATCCCTACTCTTCATCCCTGTGTCTTTTCTTAAAAACATTTAAAGAACACAATGACTAAGGCCCAGATTTACAAGAATCTGGAGCATCAGCACTGATGTGCCACATTTCCTGTGCCCCACACCACCTAACAACACCATGGGTGCACTGTATTTACAATACTGCACACCATGCACACATTAGGCCAATAGCATTAAAAATTGTGATGCTATTGTGGTGCTTTGCTGCACTAGCATGAAAAATGTTGATGCTAGTGCAGCAAAGTGCAAGGAGGCCCATTGACTTTAATGGGTGCGTTCTTTAAATGCCCGCTTTGAGCAGGCGTTAAAAATGATGCCAAAAATGGCACAATCAAATCTTGTAGATTTCATTGAGCTATTCTTGCAAGACTTCTAATGCCGGAACGCCCCCTTGCATATATTATGCCTGGTGCAGGCATAATGTGGTGCAAGGGGTCGCATAGTGGTGCAATGCATGCAGTGTGCCACTTTGTAAATATGGCGCGGCGATTTTTGCTGCACTGAGCCACATTAGCGTATAAAAACAATGACACTAATGTGGTCCAACAAGGTGCTGGGGTCTAGTAAATCTGGCTTTTGGTCACCAAGTCCAGTAATGGCAACCACAAACGTTCTGTTCATCTTATGGGTAGCCACTCAGAACGCTTGTTCCAAAAAGCACCCTCAGCCAATCAGAACACTTGAATTTTTTAATTCAAGCACAACTGTCAACATATCTATACATTTTGTACCTTAAATTTTCAAAAACTACTAAACAAAGTTACTCCAAATTGCAAAAAGCACCTTTCTGGGTGAAGATCTAGCTTTCTGACACATTTGATTTAATTCCATTCAGCTGCTTTGCCCATAGCACTATCTAAAATTTCCTAGCGAAACTGCACGAGGAAACTGTGTTTTGGGAAGACCTTTTTGTCGGATGACACTTATCGGATGAACCCAAAAGTGAAGGTGAATTGTTTTTTTTTAATAATGTAAGAATCCTACAGTCATATGTAAAAATAATTTAAATGTTCAATATAGTTCATAGTTTGTTTACACCCTCTACGATAGTCTGAACGGCCAGGGAGTGTACGGAAGTGCATGAATGAAGCATGAGGTAGTATCATTATTAATGAACATTGGTATTCATGAACCCTGGCATTCGGAAGCACTAGCAGTAGGCTTCTGAGCAAAACCTTGGGCCACAGAACTTATTCAATTTTCATATTAAGCACTCTGTAGCGGCCACTTCTCTGTAACTTTCAGAATGTAACAATGAAAATATAAACTCACGGGCTCTCCTCAGTTGCTGATTTCTTACTTAAATGGGGTGAGGAAACCATAGTAGATTCGATTAGATATGTCATGGTTTACCGCACTGGTTAGGTCGTTTGTGTGGTCATTCAGAATACATTGTGAGAACAGTTAAGGGTGAGTGACTCTACAGTCCACCTTTCAAGACTTCCTTTTACCTATAGTGAAACCTAGAAGATTTTTCAATTAATTTCATTATCGCATATTTCATTATAACATACCTGTATGGTGAAATCCAATGTGGGATCTCTGAATATTTGTGGAACATGGATCTGTATTTTTATGTTTGACTTTTACTTGATATGAATTTTATTGTTTATTTCATGCGACCATGATCTTGTTGTCATTATTTTCTGGCTAGTGAAATAAAATGATGTTCTACGAACTGACTGTTGTATATGGCTGCACAGTGAGGGATATTGGTAGTTTACAATATTATCTAATGAGAGTTGTTTATACCTCTGTACCTATTAAAATATAGTATAATCACAGGGCTGTGCACAACTCCTTATGCAAATCAATTGACCTTAGACACTCCTTAGGTAATTTGATAAAAGCAAGCACTCAAAAAGACCGAAAAATGTAAAAGAAATAATATGCAATTTAATAGAGTATATTAATCGTAAAACACACAAACAGGCACAATAGATAAGGGCTTTTGAAATCTCAAAAGGAAAGAGGAAATCACCTAGGTGCCCCAAAAGCTAAAACGATTAACATCTTATTCTCATACATCTAGCAGTGACGAACATTTGTTAACAATATGTTGTCTTGACGGTGTATTTCGCACACGGTTGTATTACCTCATGCTGCCAATTAAACCCCCATTTAAGTTTTCTCAAACCTCACTAGCAATTATTGGATGATGTCCTTCTTGGCATTAGGTTCAACTTTCCTGCACCTTGCAGCAAGTTTCAAGAAAGAGAACAGACTGTTTGCACCCCCGCCATCATTCATGTCATAACGTGTCAAGCAACGAGTCTACACAAGGCTGTGCTTTCTCATGCTAAATTCATGAGCATTGAACTAATGATTTAGAAGCCCTAATTACGATCAATGAGCATGTCATAGGAATGGCAGATAAGTCATTTAAATAGGCTCCTATTTATCTGAGGATTCAGTAAAGCTGCCACAAAAAGAACACAAACTACTTCATGAAAGTAGAAACCTCATTGTCAAGCCTTCAGACGCCGATTGAAAAACATATGGGAACTGTCTTTAAAGTCAAATATTTAGCAAAAGTCACTTACGTTCAAGAGCCATCATTTAAAACACACAATGTTAATTATTTATTTCAAAAATAAAATGCATCAGATTTTTGAGTATCATGTCAAGTCATCAAGTCTGTATGCCCCTCGCAACGAGTGGGAATCACTATTTCAGTTTAAACACGATAATATTGGCCTCTCATATAATTTCACCGGACTTTTTTTATTAGTCAATATAAGTCTCAGTCATAGCTCTTTTAGATTTTTTTAATCATTGTGAACTGCTATCATTCCAAGGCTTCTCCAACAGAGGGCTTCATTACGAAGCTCCTTTTGTGATACCTTTTACTTCCACAACCAAACAAAGGTAACCCTGTAGGACCCAAGTCCAAAAATGTTTATCGTACATATAACACATATTAAGAAGCTAGCAGCGTTCTATGATTATTCATCATGTTCTTTCAAAGAGGTCCTGCCTGTCAGTATTGTACTGTTTCAATTACTTGGCTAAAGTACCATGGGAGTTATTTAGAGTCTGAAGAAGCAGATGAAGTGCCAGAAATTGGTAGTTCACCTGCTTTACCAATCACAAATTTCTACTGCCTCATTCAGAGGTCAAAAAATCGGCAGGTTTCAGATGCCAGCGCCTCAGATTGCTCCCTTTGTGAGAAACACTTGACGTAATGACCCATCAACCACTTAGATGCTAGGTCAATTGCATCAAATTCAATCAAATCAAAATGATATAGCATACATCTGTCAGTCTAGGAGTCCCGGAGCAAAAGGCACATTAGGAAGGCACGGAATAACATGATATTATAGATGGAGATCCAGATTTTAAGTTTGTTGAACGTGCTTTCTTTTGTAAATTGGGATAAGGAAGTGGGAGATTGCTCCAGGCCTTTGAGGCCATATAGATGAAGGAGCAGCCACACACGTCATCAGCCTGGACATGGGTCTTCAAGGGCCAAGATCGTACAGCTCTTGAGGGCTGATATTGGCAAAACCTGGAGCAGAGATATATTGGCGAGGTTTTGCAAAAAGCGCAGTGGGCAATTACCAGAGTTTTAAACATGATGCATTTCTTTACAGATAACTAGTGAAAATGTTTGAGAAGTGGCTTAACTTATTGACAGCGGGAGACCTGGATGATCAGCCTTTCAACTAAATTTGTACTTATTTCACGTTACCCAACAGACAGTTAAACAAATCTCAATACAACAAACTGACATATTCAATTCTAGAACCAATTAATGCATTCACAATATTTTTTCGGTTTTCAATTGGCATGTATTCCAAAGTTTTCTTCAAGATGCCAAATAATAAGAATCAAGTACCTAGAACTGACAGTATCTAGGAGCGGAAAGGCAACTTGCTGTCGAATTTGACCCACGTTCTTTGCTGCTTTCGTGGCTAGCCACCAATCCTTAGACCAAATTTGTGACGTACGGCCAAACATTAAAACCTTTGTTTTATCGGGGTTGCATTTCAGACAGTTCTTCCTCCGCTATTCCAACACTTCAAACAAGGATCTCCTAAGCACAAGGTGGCCAAATTTAAATATTTTCCCAATGAGAGGATAAGCAGGGTATCATTGCCATAAAAGATTGTCTGAATATGATACGATTCAATAATAGCTGCCAGCGGCGTCACATAGATAGTAAATCGTGCAGGCCAGCGTAATGGGGCAGTCACTCACCTTATTTAGGGAGGAGGTAACATGACTAGATGCCCCTGCCCATGACTGCCTCATGTGACACGTTGGTCGCAGAATAGAAACATCAATCATCCCAATGTGCATGTAGACACCTCCTGCACATCAAGGTCTTTCTTATTCCGTTTTCCAGAAACAAACTCTCCTCCTTTGAAACCTGTTATAAAACAACACAAATTAGTTTGCTGAGAGGTCAAACCAACACAGCACCCACTCAAAAATCTATTCTGTCTTCACCACAACTGCTTCCCTGGTGGCTCATCTGCCAGCACAGAGATTTCCACCAGACAGGCAGGAATCTCCAGCAACAGTATCCAGTCCTCAGCCAGGTGATCAAAGACAAAAGCATCTGATGACCTGGTACCCTGGTGCCCACCAGCCTGCAATGCGCCTATAAGTCTGGAGACTCGGGAAAGAAAGAAGGAGATGGGGCCGGAACCACGTTTTGTGTCCTTACACTAAGCAGAAATATTTGATCAACTGAGTCACAGATGCAAAACTAATCAGTGTCACCATACCAAAGAGTTACACAAAGGTGAATGTGTGTTTTGCTGTGACTGCTTGGAACGTAACTCAGCAATTTGTGAATGAATATAACAGTTCTTTCACACTTTACCACCTGTTGTCTTTGTTGTCAAGTCTATGATGCTGTGTAAGTTTGGGCAAATACCATGACGTGCACTTCATCACATATAAGTAGACAGTTACTACTTATTTGCACCGGCATGCTGTTGTATTTCTCTTTCTTCACTGTCTGTAAATAGAATATGAGTCCAATAGTTCACACAAAGTATTTATTCATCACTGGTTCGATGAAAATGGCTACCTCCTTCCCTGCACACACTCTTCATGAGTCCCACACGAACCATGTAAGTGTTGATGAATACCGTTTGACTATGTGAGAGATTAATCATAAAACATCTACATCATCCATATCCTTGTGACGTGTGTGCCAATCAAGTGCAATAATGACACATCATGTATATTATGACCCTCTGAATATTTCCAGGTATTCACATTATTTGTGTCTGTGGTAAATAACATTTAGACTGTATTCTTACACAGAATGGTGATAACTGTTATGTTCTCTTTTTTTAATTTGATCTAATAATTACCCAATACGAGTGTCTTATTTATCGTAATGATATGCCAGGGCAGAATGGAATGATGTGCTACTATACAATGCCTAAATAAAGAATATGTAAACTCATACAGAAATTCTGATTTGCTTGTTCACCTTTTTAGTAAGGAAATATATGAGATTTTCAAGAAAAAGGACCAAAGTACATAAATAACTATTCTTTGAAGGCACTATTCGTAAGACAGCTGTCAATAACTAATAAGGAACTATTCACAAAAATCTGGTCACCTCCGAATTTATTTCCACTGTTATCTTCCTTGGACAGATCATTATAAGAGTACATATAAAAAGCTTTTTCGTATATTTTAAGACCCTTTTAATAACTTCCTTTCAGAAGTCTCCGTTCCTTACATAGCTAGAGTATAATCTATCTCTGCTCCATGGTTTAATTTAGACTTAAAGAAGAAACAAAAACATCATAGGGCGAAAAGCAGATGAAGAAAGCACCAACTTCTGTAGAAAGAAAAAACTTTATCTAACCTAAAACACAAAAAAGAAATTGTTGAAATAAGAAACTCTATGGGACACGAATATAGACGCTCATACATATTGACAACTTGCTCCCGGGATCATTAATGCCTTGCACTACTTTGGAGAAGTTAGAAACCCCTACGTTTTAGCTTAACCTCATTTTTCTTGAAATAAATAGATATGAGAGACGGATAGATCTTAGCTGCGGATGATGATTCGGATTCTACATTTGACTTCAGAGTTAATTATTGTTGGAAAATGGGTTATTGGTAGGGCAGGTAGGTACCTACACCTAGCAACAAGCCACTAACCTCCACATAGGTACAGTTAGGTCTCAGTAAATTAATCCCAGCTCAACCCTTGGTAGCTTGGCAACGAGCGTCAAGGCTTAACTTAGGAGACAAAGTGTAAAGCATTCAAATATCACAAAACAGTAATTAAATAAAACACAGGAAACAGTTTAAAAATCCAAAACCAATTTATAAAAATAGTTTATATTTTTATCTTTAAAATGACACAAAAACGATTAAAATCGGTTCAGGGGAACCGGAGATATGAATTTTTAAAGAATTATTACTTTTCTAGCGCTTAGAAACAAAAAGCGCCAATCGGGTCATCTGGTTGCACCTCGACCGGGGCAAAGTCAAACTTTCAGGCCGACCGCGATGGAGCCCTGCTCGGCTACAGGTTGCGGGAGGCCTCGGTTAAAAAGTTACCTTCTGACTTAGTCTTTATTTTGAAGTTTTTCTTCACCGGGACGAACCTGCCAGTTGAATGCGACCTCCTGGAGCCCTTGTCCGGATACGCGATGTGGGTTTCCTCGGTGGAGACTTTTACCTTCGGACTTAGTCGTTTTTTCGAGATGAAAATCCTTCGACCGGGGTAAACCTGGATCTTGATCCGACGTCCATGGAGCCCTTCTCGGATACGATGGCTGGGAGGTCCCGGTCAACTTTTTACGTTCGGACTTAGTCTCTTTTTTGGATGTTTTTCTTTACCGGGACGAACCACAAAGTCAGGCCGGGTCGCGGTTGAGGCAAGCCGGCTAGAATTTCCGCGGCGGGTCGGTCCCTCTCTGGAGCTTTTTTCCAAAAATTCTCAAATCTTTTCCAAACTTCTGGGGCTTCACCCAGATGTTCTTTTAAGGTTCTTTTGGGGTCCACAGCTCACCCCAAGGGTCCAGAAGTTCTGTGATGGTCCTTGGGGGGTTCGGACTTCAACTCCCAGAATGCACCTGGCGCAAACTCTTTTTTGGCCACTGGACAGTGGTCAGCTGGTCGCTTTCTTCAGGAGTTGGTGCAGGGGACTCTGGTTTAGCAATTTTTCACCTGTAGCAAACAGGGAGTCCCTCCTTGAACCAGTTGAAGCCAGGCAAAGTCCTTCTTGTGGTGAAGCCCAAGTGTGCAGCTGGTGCAGTCCTTCTGAGTGCAGGGTCCAGGTGCAGGCCAGGGGTCCAGCAGGGCAGTCCTTCTTCTTCTTTAGTTACTTTCTTGTTGAATTCTGGAGGGGATCTGAGGTGTGGGGTCAGGTCTGCCAGTTTTATCCTTGCTCCTGGGTGAAAAGCAGGGGGGTCCTGATCCTCCAATCAGGTACAGGGTCGTCCCCCTGTGATGACCACTTCCTGGGAAGTGTGGCAAAAATCCATCCCAAAAGGCAACAGTCTCTAAAAATCCAACATGGCTGAATCTGATTTTTGGAGGTTACATCTGGCTGAGCCCACCCACTGGTGTGGCTAAAAATCATAAACACACCCCTCTCCTGCCCTCTCCTAATCTAATTAAGGGGGCACCTAGTTGTCTGGGGTTGCAGGATGTGGGGGTGTTGCTGGGTGCTCCAAATGTCCTTCTCTGCCTTTGAAGACCAGTTTGGCCGCCCTCCCCCTTCCTGCCTCACCATGTGCTGAGGGGAGATTCTCCCCCCAAGCACATTCCTTTGTGTGAAGTCAGGCCACTTCACACCTCATCAAGGCAGCCTGGCAGAAGCTGCTGCAGGCTGGCCAATCAGAGCACAGCAGCAAAAACAATGCAGAGCTGAAATTGGCAACTTTTTAGGTAAAGTCTAAACTTTTTACCTGAACAAGTTATATTAAATCCAACAACTGGAAGTTGTGGGATTTATTACAACAATTAATTTGATACCAAATTCTTGGTATGTAACATTTAAGGAGACTTTAAAATTTAAAATAAAGTCTGCCCATTCTAGCCTATGAAGGCCATTTACTTCAATGAGGGAAAAACGAATTTGGCTGTTTTTACCTCACCAGGGCTTATAAACCTATTTTTATAAAGTCCCTGCTTATAGTTACATGGCACCCAGCCCTAGGGGCACATAGGGCACACCTTAGGGGTGACTTATATGTAAAAATAAGGTAGTTTAAGACTTTGGAAGTACCTTTAATTCCAAAGTCGAATTTGCATATAACTTTAATTTAAAAGCAGCCAGCAAGGCAGGCCTGCTTTTAAAATGACACTGGGCACCTCAGCAGTGCACCTAGGTGTGCACCACCTATGCTGTGGTCCCTAAACCTACATGCCCTACCATATACTAGGGACTTATAGGTAGGTTCACTTAGCCAATTATAATTAGCCTAATTTGCATATTGATTTTACACAGAGCACAGGCCCTGGGACTGGTTAGCAGTACCCAGGGCACCATCAGAGTCAGGAAAACACCAGCATAAAGTGGAAAATGGAGGCAAAAAGTTAGGGGGCCTCTGCAATCAGCCCTGTTTTCCCACAATTATACTTTACAAGATCAAACACATGTTGATCGCCCTCAAACCTACCAATTTTCCTGCGGTGGCCTGGCTATTGTGCTCTCTTGTCTCCTTGCATCTTTCACCAGCAGAGTGATATACCAATCTTTGTTAGATTGATATGCCCCAGAAGCCCTAAAAAGGAATAAGTTGTGCCACTGTAAAAAAAACATTCCAGCAACCACTAAAATTCTAGCGGCCACCACTGTGTCAATGATGGAACTACCTGTATAATCCAATATGCCTGTCCACTATACAATCTGGATTTAAACCGAAACATTAGTTGAAAACAGCTCTTGTGGTATTCTGGGACGATGTCCTGGACATGGTGGAAAAGGGTTCTGCATAATTTCTAGTGAAGATGGATTGACGGACTGACAAAGTGAACTATACTTTCTTATTAGACACGCTGTCCATAGTCGTCCATTCTGGCACAGATTACTTATTTAATACCAACCCTTTTTGATCCAGGGCTTCCTTTCAATGACAATGGAATCTTTGACATCCAAAAGTCATTGACCACATAAGGAGACTGAAAGGGTTTCCCTTCTTGTCCTGTCCTCCATAGCATTAATCTGCTCACTCTCTTTCAAATCTTAGCCAATAAACTGTTTTAGCGCAATCTTACTCTGATGACATGCAAGCCTACAATATGGTTTTTAAAGATTGACCGAACTATTGAACAACTTTAGCAACACAGAAGGATGATGGACGGAGTGCTGAACCATGCAAACACTCACCCCCCAGTCACAAAACTGGGTTTAATCTATCATCCTTTTGCTCACCATGCCACCCCAGTTTGGATCCAGCCATATGCAAATCAGTCTTGACCCTGTTCCTCATGGGAACAGTCCAGCCTGAACTGCCAAGCCACCTCCTTCCTGGACCGGAAACAAGCATCCTGGGACCGGTTTCAGGGTTTCACCCTTCATCAGCCAGGCTAACTTGAATTAATTGGCATAGTGAGAAAGGGACCCACGTCTGGGCACACCCTTCCCACTTAGGGCAACTTTAGCAACACAAAAGGATGATGGACGGAGTGCTAAACAATGCAAACACTCGCCCTCAATAACAAAACTGGGTTTAATCCATCGTTCTTTTGCTCACCGTGCCAACCCATTTTGACAGCAAACTGACAAAATCAAAGCTGAGTAGTAGATTGTGACTGAACAGCCACTGCAGTTGGGACACAGAATTGTAGTATCAACAATTTATTCACATATAAGTGATTTTGGAGCTTGAGTCATTGACTCTGTTTAGCATTTTAAATTGGAATCTGTTGGACTTGCAATTTGGTGACCTGGTGTGTTAGGGATACGTTTTTAGATTTTTCAGGACTGACAAACCTGTAGACTTCTCCTTTTTTGCGGTTGTAATTACCCTTGATAGCCCTGAAAAAGTCATCTGGACGAAGCTCGTGTTGGCTGTAGTAGCAATGCGTAATGCACATATTGAACATTTTCCAGGTTTGATGTGACTCAGAAGCGCTGTACTTTGGGAGATTCTCAAGATACACTATGGACTGGTCTTTTTGTTTCTTGTTCGTAACGAAACTGTCCCAGTCACGTTTCACGGCTGTTGTTTCTTTTACTTCGGTTCATAGTAAGTATACTCATGATATGACACTATTAGTGCCTTTGTGTTTCTAAAGCTATACCAGTCAAACCACATGCCCACTACCTTTTAACTTACGTGGTTGTGTGTTCCAGACAACCTGGGAACTACCACCATTTAATGGCCAACCATGCACGGAGTGTTCTGTGCGAGGCAGGCGAGACTGGAACGGTTGGTCTCAGTATGCTTAGGGCTTGGTGAGACCTACTCAGCACTGATCTGGTATGAAAGGATGGGGACATACTAGTGTCAAAAATAACACCAGGGTTTTTACATTGGCTGCAGCAGTGCAGATATGTTGGCCCTCTCTTTGTCTCCAACAAGATTACCTCTGTCTTAAACATTGTTCAGTTTAACACAGTACTCGCCCAACCAACCTTCAATTTTCATTAAAGTGGACTGGAGGCCAAGAATGGTTCATTGTTTCTAATGAGGTTAATGTATAACTGAGTATAACCACAATAGGAACGTCACCTGCAAGTTACAGTGCAGAAATAAAGTAGGGCAATATATATGCTAAATAGAACCGTGCATGGGGTGACATCGGTGGGGCCCACCAACATGGAGTGGATTTAAAGCGAGAAAGGTGCAATTGCTATCCTATGCGAGAGGAAGAATAACAATGATCTAAATTTGTCAAGAACAGATCTGTCAGCATCAGCAACAGAGGAAATACTGTTCACTAGATTTATAAGGTACGCTGTGACAAAGGCAGCTGAGAGATTCAGCATTACCTACAAATAACATGCTCCTTCGTCCGAAAATCTAAATGCAAATCTAAACGCATGGCTCCGGAAGCCAATTAGGCCACCGTCGGTACCCTGCGCAGGTATAAATCAAGATTACATTGGCAAGAACAAGAGGCTAAAGTTAGCATCTAGGTAACATTATAACTTGGAGATGATAACTTTTCCAGGATTGGAATGATAGTGAGCTACTACAGTTTGGGATTTTTAAGGAGGGTGTAATGATAGCTTTCTACATTTGTGGGACGGTGCACTTGGCCATACAGGGGTTAATTGGCCAAGTCACAAAATAGCACAACTATCCCAAATTAATCCAGGGGAAAAAATGTGCAAGTGGAATATTTCTTGATGTTCCCTCTGGTAAAGTGTAATTTCTATAAAATTACATATTTTATGCATTTTACCCTAATATGGTTGTTTTTTGCCCAGCATTTTGCGCTGATGGGGAAATCATAGGTATAAATCACATGAAATACATAACTCACTTACCTTTGCACTGAAACAGCATTATTTACGCAAGTCATGCTGATATGGTTTGTGCGCAATTCTTTGTAATCACGGGCAGCACTATTTCTTTTACCGTTTACACAATGCAGCACTGCAGATTTTTATGCTGAGTACTCTTTATGGTTTAAGTCTTAGAAACAAACTTCAGCTGTTCCCTTCAAACTTCGGAATTATAACTATATCATGTCTGAACCACAATTATCCATAATTCTTCATGAAGCGCAAATGTAATGTTAGCTGTAACATAGATATTCATTTGGGACATGGGAATGAATATAGGCGGGAAGTAGAGTCGAGCAACACTTTCTGAAAACTAGCCACAATTTGTGACATGTCCAATGAGACTTGAGGCTTATTACTTCATTCATATTTTATTTTATAATTATACTGTTGTATCTTCCCTCGCAAATGAATGTATGTGCACAATACAGCCCATCATTTTGGTTAAGAAATAATTTTAAAAAACCTCCTCACTGAGTGGTAAAGACGCATGCTATTGATGGAACCAACAGTGGGTGGTTACAACCACTAAAGGGTTTGGAAGGAGGAATTTTTGGCTTATCTGCAATTTTACACCACAAACAACAGGCCAAATGGTGAGACTGGGGAATTAATGCTAGGCAGCGATGACTGGTTACATAGCTGCAAAATTATGTGGAAATATACTTGTAACAGTGTCTTCTGTTAGGAATCATAGGAGGCCTGGGTAATCGCAGAAAGTGCTTGTAGGGTTGATGTGGAAAATGTTTTCCCCCAAATTCTTAAAAAAGAGATATGTTGCATTGCGTATGTGATGTGTTCATATGCAGGCTTGCACAGCATTGCTTTTGGTATGTGAACCATCTTGGTTCTTGCAGCTCATACCCAGCATTGAATTACTCTTGGACCTAGAGTGCAGTCAGACGTGGTATGTAATAAACAATTGATGCAATCACAAACACTTTGAAATGTACCGAAAGAGAACTGAGGATGAGAGCTACTACCATTAAAATGGCTTGGGAGTCAACTGGGTATATGTGTCCGCTTTTTGTACCCCATGTGCACATAGGGCCAGATGAAGGTAGCTAAAAAATTGTGAGTCGGAAATTGCGAGTCGTTGCGACTTGCAATTTCCGACTCGCAAAATGGTATCCAACAAGAAAAAGCGACTTCATTTTGAGACTCGCAAATGAAGTCGCACCGCAGATTGCGATTCCGCTGTTTGTGAGGTCGATTTTTGCGACCTCGCATAAAACGAACACGCAAATTGCGAGTGGGTGTCGCCGATTGCGACTGTGCCGCAAATTGCATGCAGGTGCAGCAGAACACTCTGGAAACACATCCTGGCTCTTGATGATGACATCACAGCCAGGAAGTTCACTAATACACCTGGGAGGAGGGAGGACCACGCCCATTTCCAACTGCTGAACAACCAACAGGAGGAAAAGCATCAAAAACGGAGGAATCAGCCAGCAAGAGAAAGATCAATTTTTCTGAAAAAGAACTGGAGGTGCTGACGGATGAATGCTGCCAGCACCATGATCAACTCTTTGGGAGAGCAGCCCTCAGTGTGCCAGAGCTGGAGAAAAGGAGGATTTGGACTGAAATCCAAGACAAAGTAAATTCAATGGGTGTGAGCCACAGGAGCATTGAGGAACTAAAAAAAAGGTGGTATGACCTGCGCTCCCGGACTAAGGAGAGGGTGTCAGAGCGCCTCCGGGAGATGAGGGGCACTGGAGGAGGACCATCTACCGTACCGCCACCCACACCCTTGGAGGAAAGAGTGGAAGAGACCCTGGAGCCAGAGGCAGTGTCTGGAATAGGAGAGCTGGACACGTCAGTGCCAGGACCATCAACCAGTGAGTACCATGAAACATGCATGTACACCCATATCTGCCATACCCCCACTCACCTAGTACACAGCAGCATGCACAACCAAAATAGCTCCATTTCAGAGTAGCGACCACCTGAATGGTGCATTATGGGCAATGTAGTCAAGTAGGCAGCTGATAGGCAACAGTTTATTAGGAAGCATACAACAGATGGTAGATACTGACAGTGTGTTCCCTATGTCCCAAAGGTCTCCCACAAGACACCACCTCCAGCCACACCGCCCAGGGGCCAGAGGTCAGCCACCAGGCAGCACAGGACCCAGGAGCAGCCACCACAGGGACCTGCACCACCCAACCACAGTCCCCTCCAGATGCACCACTGGCCATACTGGAGATACAGACAGCACCCGGTCCCAGCCACAGTGCCAGCGTACAGGACCCAGATCCACCACCGCGCCGCAGGCGACGTGTCAATGTCACTACACGGTCACAGGGAGAAGTAGGGGACGCCTCCATTTCCGCCACCGAGGCTGCCCTCATCCATGGTCAGCGACTGCAGACAAGGCAAATGAGACTGATTTCATGGGCCATGCGGCGAATGGAAAGGAATCAAACAACAGGGTTGCAACTGGTCCACACAGAGCTACAACACCTGAACTGCAATGTAGGTGACCTTGCGCTCTCAATCAGACAACTAGTGGCTGAACTTGTCACGGAGAGAAAGGGTGCAAGGCGCCGTGACCGGCAGCTAATCTACCGGATAGACCGCATGGCTGCCTCCATTGTCCGCCTGGCTGTAAATACCACAGGGCTGTCACGCTGCACAGTCAGCCTACAGGTGGACATGGGACACTTTTCCAGCAATGTGGCTCGTGGGCTGGGACGCATAAGCCACGCAGTAGACATGATGGAGGCACGACAGGTGGCTAGGGGTGCGGCAGACACGCCGCAAGACAGTGAGGAGGGCTCTACTATAAGTAGTGCATCTGCCACAGACACCAGGGTGTTGCGTAGTGGAAGTGCACAGCAGAGAACTGCAGATGCTCCAGGAACCAGCCATGCTGGGCGTCCCAGGCGTAGGGTGTGAGCTACGCACTGACATACAATGGAGGCACATGAGGTTAATGTGTCCTCATAGCAGGTGAACTTCTACAGCCCCTGATCAATAGTTTTTGTAAATAGTTTATTGGTTCACATCATTAAAGTTCTTGTTTGTCCCACTTCACACCTGGGCTCTTTGTGTGTGACATCCGTGTGTGTGTGGTGACAGTTAGCACGTACCTTCCAAAGTATTGGTTTGCAATGTGGTCCCGTCTCTGTCTGCCTTGATTTGCAATGCTTCTATCCCCCATGATGGCGATGTGGAGGCTCTTGCTCGTCATCCTCCGAAACTAGGTCTGCAGGGGTGAGATGTAGCCCACGTCTGGTGGCAATGTGGTGCAGTATAGCGCATGCGCCAACGATCTTGAATGCTGTTATTGGGGCATACTGGAGGGCACCTCCACTTCTGTGGAGGCATCGGAATCTTGCCTTCAACAGTCCAAAGGTCCTCTCTATAACATTTTGGGTCCTCCTATGTGCACTGTTGTATCACCTCTCTGTCTCATTGCTGGGTGTTAAGTACGGGATAAGTCTCCATGGTCATAGTGCATATGCACTGTCACCTGTTTGGCACAAAATGAACAATGTTAGCTGGGCATAGATGGGTTCCACATTGACATGTGTGTATGTCTGCAAGGTGTATTCTGCTATACCTAGGAGGTATCCGTCTCCAAACTCCCCACGTTCTAGGCGTTGGTGTATCCCACTGTGCTTGAAAATGTAGGAGTCATGTGTACTCCCTTGAAATTTGACAACCATGTCAGTTATAACATAATGGCGTCACATACCACCTGGATGTTCAGTGAGAGGGTACACTTCCGGTTGCGGAACAGATATTCCAGATTTGCAAGAGGGCAGATTTGTATATGTGTCCCGTCTACACACCCTATGACATGCAGGAAGTTGGCAATCCTGTAGAATTCCAACATGGTGCTGTTGATTTCTGCCTCATTCCTGGGTAGGTATATGTATCTGGACATGTGTGTGAGTATGGCATCTAGGAATGCTCTGAAGAACCGTGAGAGTGCACTTTGAGATACCCCACCTGCCACTGCAATGACCGCCTGATAGCTACCCGAGGCCAAGAGGTGCAGTGAGCATAGCACTTGTCCATGTGTGGGGATGGTGCTGCCACGCACAGTCTACCGTTGAAGCTGCGGATTCAGTAGATCAATTAATTCTAATATTGCTGCACTGCTGAGTCTGTATTTATCATATATCTCCTCCTCCGTTTGTTGGAAAAGTGTCTGCCTGGTTCTGTATATCTTCTCCTGTCTCTGGCTCCTCCTCCTCATCTGCTGTGCAGCGTGGGCTCTCCTCCTCCTTGCTATCACATATATCTCCGTCATCTTGAGTGACCCAGGTGCCTTCTGGGTCCCCTTTTATACTTTGGGTTAATGGTAAATTGGAAGTGCAAAATGGGCTTTTTGCGACTAGTCGCAATTTGCGAGTGGCTATTTCATATGGTTTGCGACTCGCAAATTGCGACTTCCTATTAGCGGGTCGCAAAATGGGGTCGCAATTTTAGCGAGTTGATAATGGTTCGCGTCGCAATTTGCGATTCGGAAATTGAATTTTTGCATCCCATTTCCGATTTTGCGGGGTCGCAAATTGCGATTCGGGCCATTTGCGACTCAAATAAGTTTGCTACATCTGGCCCATAATTTCTACATAATGGTTTGCAGATGTGGGGGGACATGGTCAAGATGGCGGCCGAGTAGGTCACACAACACAGGGCTCGGCAATACCTGGCCTAAAACCAATATCCTGTACACTGAAAACAGCCCTTAACTAGTCATTAAATACCAGGTGTTGAAGTAAGCCTCAGCAAGGCCTACTAGTGCAAGGGGTTCACCTTTCTCTGCACAAAGTCCTCAGACTATGTAGGAAGAAGTTGGCACAGAAACTGAAATAAAAGACAAAGTTTATTAACCTCATGAGGTGGTACTACAGTTCAAACAGCACCCTTCGGTAATGTTTGAAGTAGCACACTGAACTGAGAGAGCATGGTCCTTTTATACCCACGCAGGGGCTAAAAGGAGGTGGTACAATTATAGAAGCAAGACTTGCATTCATGTAAGGTCATGTGGAAATGCACAATCGACAGGTAGGAGGAGCTGACAATTTTCAAGGACTAACAGCTGCAGACCTTACTGAGCATGTGCAAAAGTGGGAGATGCTAAATATAGCTTGTCAATAGGCAGATTTTCAAGAGTAGTTAACAGAAAGGTAGGACAGAGCACATGGTGAGCACATGGCAGCATGTGACAGAGAAAATGGCTGCCATGAATACAAAATGGATTCCGCAAAATGTTCACGATAGTTACTAAACACAAGATGTCTTCTGCTAATGTTTAATCTAATCGCTGCTAAACTACAACACAGGGGCACAAGAAGCTGCCCGTCACTCCCTTGCGACGAGACACTCTCCATAACAGACCCATGTTACTACTGCACTCCTCTGCGATGGCCCGCACAGGAGGGCCGGGGACATCAAAGAAGGACCGATGGGGATGCAACCTTTGAAATAGCGACCTCCCTGAGGAGGCAGAAAGCTCCCAGTCCCCCTCCATTGCAAGTAAGCCACTGCAGGAGCCCCCATTTGCCGCACTACTGGGTGCTTGTATTTCCCAACCTGCACAGCGAGCCAAGGGTTGGGACTCAACCGACACAGCCTGACAGGTGATCAGAAAGGAGGCGGACCACCTTCAAAGCCATGAAGGGCCCCCCCTCTCCAGGCCTACTCCCAGTCGAAACTGCCTCTACCGATAGCACTATTAGGCGGCGCTGACTGAGAATGCAGGGGGAGCCAGAGGAGAACACCACCCACAGACACATCTAAAAGTCCCACTGGCCCAATGAGCACTGAGGAGGCCCCTCCACCACAGATTCACACCAAAGGAGCACAGCAGTCTTCAGTGAGTGCCACAGAAACAGGCCTTCTGTCCTCGCAGCCTCAATAAACAGGTAGGCAGCAGACTGGCCAGGCCTGACCATGTGGGAAGGACGACAAAGGCACTGCAAAATAGCAGCAAAGGACAGCCACAAAGAACGTGAACCACCTCAGCCATTGGCCTCACCACCTGAAGCCACAAAGCAGAGACTGCTTCCCCCTTAGTCCTGGCAAAGCCCTCGGGGAGTGGGTTCTCACCCGCATTCTCTGCCATCACCATGCAGCACCCTACTAAAACAACTGGCCCTTGGGAGCCTGCCTCTCTCACCATAAAGGGCCCGAAACTGACACTGAGGGTGGGGCGCTGGACCAGACCTTGCCAGATGCAACGTAGCTCAGAACCGAAGGTGGGAGTGGCGGCCAGTGAGTCTCCCCACCACATTATTGCCAGATGACTATGGATGAGGTTACTGGTGCCTTAGACTATGTGTTAACTCCTGCTGTCATACCACAGATACCTCACAGCCACAATTTGTCCTTAACGGGGACCTCTGCATCACGCCACACACTTGCCCATACTGTGAACCTGACCATCAACAAGAGACTCCAACATGGTTCGCATGAAATACAGCAAGGCTCCAGCGTGCCCAGCAACAACTCAGGCCCCATTGATGGGTACAAACCCACCCCAAGTGGCTCCATAGAGTCATCTCTCACCACCAAGTCCCATGGATTTGACGAGATCCAAAATTGACGCACTAAAGATTGACAAGGGATTACTGCGGGATGACCACAGAAAGTTGAAATAGCACGTGACAATGGTGGAATCCATTCTGGTATTCCTCAGACCAATAGTAGCGGACCAACAGTAGCGGAAACCATGACTTGAATCAAAGCCTCAAAGGATGAGGTGGACTGCCTACAAAAAATGCACAGACAACCAGGAATGCAGATCCAGACGGAATAACATTCAGATAGTGGGCCTTCCTGAAAGGGGGGATGCCTCCAGTATGGAGCCATATCTTGAAGACTGGTTCAACACTACGTCATCCTACAGGGTGAACACTCAACCTTTTTCTGGATAGAGCGGGCCCACATGGTTCTGGGCAGACCCCCCTTCCAGTCGGCACTCCTCCAGGCCCAGTGGTGGCCAGGCTCTTCAATTATAGACATAGGGACCATATTTTGCAAGTTATCCCCTGATCCAAAGGCCTGTGGTTAGTGGAGAACTGCCAAGTCAATATATTCTCTGACTACATTCTAGAAGTGCAACACCAACATTCACCCTTTATATCAGTGAAACGTTGCCCACAAGAACATGACAATAAATATGCACTGCGATTCCTGGCCATGCTTCATATCATGCACAACAACAACCCCATGTTCTGCAGCTCTCCTGGGGAGCCGTGGGACTGGTTAGAGTCCAAAGGTGTAACTGCAACACCTCCAGGGATGATGAATGCCTCTAAGAATTGGACAACATGGAAGCGACGCACCCACTTGGACCCCACCCGGGAACAAGGGGCTAAGGAACAGGCCCAGGTGGTAGCAGACCTTGAGAGGACGGAATCTGCTCCACGCCCCCAGAATCACTGATTGGTGGTTTGGAGGAGGACACCGTGAGTCTTTCCCAGACACTGATGGAAACTGTACTCAGGAGAGGCCCAGTGGTTACCCCACAGACAGTGGAAGAGATGGTATTAAGGTAAGAGGGGAAAGACATGTTAACACATAACCCATCCCAGGACCCCCCAGAACAGACTACAGGTGCCGAGCTTGGGACAGAGAGCCCCCACAGAAAAAATTGTAATGGCTGGGAGTCACATGCACTAACCGGGTATGCACTGAGACTGAAATAGTAACCCCCATCATGATGGCAAATTTGATTTCATAGTTCAGTCAATACTTTGTTTTATTTACATCATACAACAATGGAGTGTGAATAGCTGGGTGCCCTTTGGCGCTCCAGCTGGGGAAGGGGTGTTCAAGTTTAGGGGTTGTTTTAGTTTTTTGTTAGGTATTCTGTTGTCATCACTTGAACCAGGCATGTTGTGTGACATGAGTATTGAAGGTGACGGTGAACCCTAACAAGGGGAAGGGGGAACTAAATTCACCATACTAACAAAAATACCCACATGGCCTCAGCAGGGACTAGACCAGATGCACAATACCAGTTATGGACCGGGAATGTACAAGGGATAGCTAGATGCACAAAACACTACCAAATTTATCAATGTCTTCGTAGGAGACTTATAACAATAGAGCTCCTACAAGAAACACACCTTACAACAGTTGACCTACAAAACAGGTGTAATCGCTGGAGGGGCTACTTGATAGGAACCATGTACTCACAATACTCCAGAGGGGCCTACTTTGAGTAGTGCCAGGAATGCCCCTGCAGATTACACACACTAGGGTAGACATTAGGGTAGACACAGATGGGATATACGCTGGGTGGTCTCCCTATCACACTGACTTCTCTGTACGCCCCCAGCACCAAGCAAACACATTTCCTGCAAACCCTCATGCCAGCGTGAATTCACAACCTATCAGCATCCAGTTATTGGGGAGGTGATTTCAACTGCATACCAGACACCCCAATAGACAGCTCTCACCCCCCCTATCTTGGGAGCGCAGTCAATAGTACTTTCATAACATCTGACGTGGTGGGCCACAAACAAGCAGATCACAGATGTGAGTCTACCCCCGCCCACAGAGAATATTCATTCTACTCTAGTATACATGAAGTCCATACCAGGATAGACATATACTGTAGTGAGGATGTACTATCGGGGATCACTGGTGCAGAATACCTGGGGTGTGCTGCCTCTGATCACTGCCCATTACTCAAACACATGAAATGGGGACAAATCTACCCTTGTATTCCCAATTTCTGGCTCCCCACAGAAGCCCAGCGAGACACACCATTTCAGGGGACCATGTCTACCCACATCACTACATACTTTAAAGACAATGAGGGCGTGGTGTCTGGCCCCAGAATAGAATGGGACGTCTTTAAAGTGGTCCTATGAGGGTACGCAGTTAATACAGTTCATGACACCAGCAGGGCGCTACACACAGAACTAGATACACTAGAGTTCAATCTGCTCAGTCTTGAATGAAATCTACTCACTGACGAGATGGCTGTGGCCCCACTTGCCACCATGTGGTTAACCCACAAAGTGACTCTGGAACATCACTGTAAACTGGATTACTGGGAATTCCAAATGAGAAATCACACTGAGGGAGACCAAGCTAATAGGTTTCTGACATGGCTCCTCTGTTCTGAGGATCCCAGGACAACAATCACGGCCATACAAGACATGACGGAAAATATCCTTAATACCCAAGAGGCCATAAATGCAGTCTTTAGGTCCTACAATGCTAACCTCTACTCGGCCCTAACATCGGTGAACAACACCCTACCCAATACATTTCTAGACCCGATCCAGTTACTCCACCTACAGTTGTCACATCCCACTCTCTTGCTACATCTAGTTAAGTTCTTTATCGAGGCATTACCCACAGGCATACTACCACCACCACTCCGAGAAGCTTTTTTTGGTGGTCCTTCCTAAACCGGACCGCAACCAACTCCTAATAATCTCTTGTTGCCCTCTTTGACTGCTAAATATTGATTACAAGATCTTGGGGAAGGTCCTGGTCAACAGATTGACACCTGTGCTTCAGAAGCTAGTGCACCATGATCAAAATGGGTTCATCCCGGGATGGACACCTTTCTGAACCTCCACTGCTTATTAATATTAATGGATTGGGCAAGACTTACTAAAACCAGCTCCTTGGTTGCCTCTTTAGACATAGAAAAAACATTCAACACCCTCAGGTGGTGTACATACAAGCGGTACTTGAACGGATGGGAATCAGCCCCATGTTCCTGTGGTGGATCAAAACACTCTATATTTCACCACAGGCATGGGATTGATCTAGGCGGATCATATCTAAACCATTTATAATAAAATGGGGCACCCAACAGAGCTGCCCTTTGTCACCATTCATCTTCACATTGGCTCTGGAACCACTAGCCTTCACCCTTCAAAAGCGGACCCTAGACTGGGGAGTACATGCCCATAATCAATGGCTCATTTAATGCAGATGATGCCCTGATATATCTAAAAAAAAAATACCTTAATATTCTCACACACCTTCTGGACCTCCTACAATGCTTCTGAGAGGCATCCAGTCTACACGTGAATTGGAGTAAATCTCACTTGTTTCCCTTAATGGAATTGAATGACTTACAGAGGAGAGACCTACCACTTGTCTTACTTCCATTGGAGTTGGACTCCGTTAAATACTTGGGAGTCTGTGTGTACCATTCGACCTCAGACTTCATAGAAGGCAACATAAGCAGAACAATCAGAAGCACCAGAACTTCCCTACCCTTCTGGCTATCCCTTCCACTTTCCTCCATGAGCAGGATCATTATTTCCAAAATGCTTATCCTCCTCAGGGTGCTTTACTTCTTTTTGCCCTTACCGATATTACTACCAGCAAAAATATTCACTTATCTCCACACGCTCCACATCGCACTGATCTGGGGCACTGGCAGATGCACAGCTGCTCTATCCAAATTGTACTTTCTTATCAACAGGGGCAGACTAGTTGTCCTGAACTATGAATATTATTGCACAGCGGCCCAACTCCAGTGGTCCACGATGTGGCTCACGAACCACAAGACTGTAGAAATGGGGTAAAAAGGTCAAGAGCTCACATCTGTCCAGACAAATCAGTAGCTATTGGGACCAGATTTATATGGACCGGGGACTAAAAGGAATGCTCTGACTAGGGTAGCAAACTCACCCAGATCCTTTACAAGGCACGGAGGAAAAAACATGACGAACAGGAACCCTCCCTGATAATATAGGTACTCTTGACACATGGCCCAGCCCATAAAGCCTTTACACAATTGTATACAGCCATACAGTTAGAAAGGGAACCCCCCTTGCTCCAACTCCAAATCTACTGGGAAACATCACTCATGATACAACTGACGGATAAACAATGGGCACAATGTCTGAGCGTACTGAAAATAATCCCAACAAATGCCAAACTTAAATATACACAATTTAACTACCTGTATCACACTTATCTGACTCCTAACTGAATAGCACATATGCACCCGGGAGTGACCGAAACCTGCTCCTGATGCCACACCTCATCAGCTGACTTTCTCCACATGGTGTGGGACTGCCCAATCCTTACCTCATACTGGGACAAGATCATAGGTTTCCTAATGGATATCCTAGGCAGCCCTTTCTGGAAAGATAGTACTCATTGCCTACTGGGCATTGCCATTCAATCAGCAGCACACAAATCGATCAATAAATTCACAGATTTAGCATTGGCAAAATGCAGAAAAGTTATGTCATGGAAATCTACCACCTCCTCACCCATCAGGCTGTGGATGTCCGATCTCAGAACAGCGGTGCTGGCAGAACACCACTTACTAACAGAACCAGGGCCTAACCAATATACAACTCCTACACTGCCAAAATGGCAGACATATCTTGAAATGATAGATTCCAAATCCAAATCTGACCAAAGACTGTCGTAAGCTGATGAGTCATAACACTCTCCTAATCCCTCTTGGGCACTGGTGGCTATATCTATGCACCCTCTCACACCTCCCGCCCCCAGAGAAGAATCTCATACATGCTATAATGTTCAGTTTTTTGCTAACTTCTTTTTTGTTTTTTAGTTAACTTTATTGGCACTCAGCAACCCTGGTACCACGACGTGCCTTGTGAAGGATCATTGGTGTCACTACATATTTATTTCCACAGTTTTTGTAATCAAAATAATTTTTTGTTAATACTGTTCAAATGTATGTTAGCAAACCATTTAATATTACTGCTTAGCTAATGCTGTATATCATATTCTGACGGTGTCATGAGCATGACTGTGTATTTACTGAAATGCTATGACAAATAAAGAAAATAAGTATCTGCAGATGCTTGTGTGGCCCCTCCTGTAATGGAGATCGTCCTGAGTCTAAACAAGCATGAGCATGATCTAAAAGAGTTGATCACTTTGGGGCATATTTATACTCTGTTTGCGCCGGAATTGCGTCATTTTTTTGACGCAATTCCGACGCAAAACTAACTCCATATTTATACTTTGGCGTTAGACGCATCTAGCGCCAAAGTCCATGGAGTTTTCGTAATTTTTTTGCGTGGACACCTACTTTGCGTTAATTATATGCAAGGTAGGCGTTCCCGTCTAAAAAATTGACTCCGAGGCATGTGCGCCGTATTTACACTCCCGGGCAAAATTCACGCCGGGGAGTGGGCTGGTAAAAAAAAATGACGTTTTTTAGCGCCTGGAAAAGGCAGGCGTTAAGGGACCTGTGGGCTCGGAAGGAGCCCAGAGGTGCCCTCCCATGCCCCCAGGGACACCCCATGTCACCCTTGCCCACCCCAGGAGGACACCCAAGGCTGGAGGGACCCATCCCAGGGACATTAAGGTAAGTTCAGGTAAGTATTATTATTATTTTTTTGTGGCATAGGGGGGCCTGATTTGTGCCCCCCTACATGCCACTATGCCCAATGACCATGCCCAGGGGACAGAAGTCCCCTGGGCATGGCCATTGGGCAAGGGGGCATGACTCCTGTCTTTGCTAAGACAGGAGTCATGTCAATGGGGGTTGGGAGTAAAAAAAAAATGGCGCAAATCGGGTTGCGGCGCAAATTTTGCCTCAGCCTGACTTGCCCAATTTTTTGGCGCCCAAGCTCCATTTTCCCCTACGCCGGCGCTGCCTGGTGTACGTCATTTTTTTTAACGCACACCAGACAGCGCCGCCGGCTAATGCCGGCTAATGTCATTCAATAAATACGGCGCCTGCATGGTGCTTCAGAATGGCGTTAGCTGGCGCTAATTTTTTTGACGCAAAACTGCGTTAGCGCAGTTTTGCGTCAAAAAGTATAAATATGGCCCTTTATGTTCTCATTGCATGAGGCCTTGAGGCCATTGGAGAGCATGCTAAATATGCACCACTCAAAGGTGGCACACATTAAATGTGCCCTTAATGGCGCATCCAAGAAGAGGGTCCCATGGGCACCTCAGAAGTGCCCCTACAGGGTGGAATCACTCATTGCATCCACCTCCTTTTAAAGTCAGGCGGACTGCACCCAGCTCAGTGAAAAGTGAACCAGTGGCTTTAAACAGTCAGTCCATCTTGCACTAATTTGCTGTACCCCAACCAGTTTGCACCTGAAGTGGGTATGGTGCATTTGCTGTATAATGGCACATTGTCCCAGTCTGAGCCCTGTGCACACACGTGTGTGGTGCGGTCCAGAGTGGAACAGTGTGTCCATAATCAGGTCCACACACCTGTGGTTTACTGGGGGAAGTTTAATATTGAGGCCAAATGTTCTCCTCTGATCTCTGTCAAACCGATTGCAGATGACAATAACAAAACTTCAGCGTCATATAATCTGCACTGCACGATTTTTAGAGCTCTTGAATGGTTCAGGGACGAGAAATGCAAGGATTCTGTCTAAACACTAAGGGGCATATTTATGAGAATAGTCACGCAGTTCAGCAAGGCACCTTGATATTCTGCACTGCATGTCAGGGAAAGGGCAGGAATGCACCGTATTTAAAAGAATACTGTGTATTTTTCTGCCTTTTTCCCTGCAGTGGTGCCCTTTTGGCTGCCTAGCACTCTTGTACCATGATGCAAGGGTGCCCCGGTGGCATGCAGGATTGTTTTTTGTGCAGGAAGCAGCACCTGTTTTCATAAAAAAAACAATTCCCTAAGGCTTTTTCCTCTTTCTATGTCTGCTGCGGAATGCAGCAGGCATAGAAAGAGGACAAAACGAGGAGAAATAAAAATATTTCTACTTGCTACGCCCCTCCTGGGGAGGCATATCTTTTTGGTGCATTCCCATATTTGCCAGTTCTGATAAGTCTGGGAAAGTGTAAAAAACCAGGGAAGTTGTGTGGGACTACCAACGCAATGCCTATCGAAGGCCTCCCTAAGGCAGAGTAAGCCAATGCAGCCATTTGTACTGTGTTACTTTACTCTAGATTCATGGAGCCACTAAGGGCCAAGAAAAGTGGCCCAGCATGGATTAATGGATCTCACTTAACGTTTGCTTTGCACATGTACAATGTTGCGTGATGTAAAGTCGATACAAACCGAGTCATAAATATGGCCCTCATTGTTTCAAATATGGCCCTCATTGTTTTAAAATTCAATGAAATACATTAGAATACGCCTTCAAGAAAGATATGACGCCTATCTCAGACACCAGCAACTATTTCGAACTACTTCAATGCAAGATCTATATTTAGTATCAGACAAGGGTCCCTGTACTTTTTACTGAAGAAATAAAGGCTAAATTATTTTTTAGCGCGCTCTGATTCCTCGTGGCCCTCAGTACGCTTAGGAAGTGTGCAAGACATGATTTATTATTTAAGTAAGTGAAGTAAGTACGGTGGAGCATTCTCCTACAACAGATTTAATTTTGTAGTGCATCAGTAGAAACCCAATATAGCACCTGGTGCTCATTTCAATCAGGCATGCAGTCCCCCTGCCTTAACTATCATCCATTGCAGTTACACAGCCCACTGCTTCTTAAATTTTAAAGGATCAATCACCGAGTTATTGATTGGAAAGAAGTATAAAAAATCAAACCTGAATGAACACATCTGACTTGTTCATAATGCATGGTCAGCTTTGTGGGAAGAGAAATTGTGAAATAACGTGCCTGTGGAGAAAGAGTTGGACTGTGACTCGAATAAAGCAGATTACACTGGCAACAAATCAATGATGGAGCAAGCCTCTCCATTTCATGCCTTTTTGCACCAGCAAATGTAGAAAAACTAGTGTGGGTGATACAGACTCATTAACATTTTATTTGTAATCTGCAGAAAAAAAAATATAAATAAGAGAAAAAATAGTTACTGTTGATTTGAATTATAGTCCCTTTTTGGCCTTCCAGCAATTTTTCATCATAAAGTTTATTTTGCAATAGAAGATATTTTCCCTGGAAACCTTTTAACGGTGCATTGGAGTACCAGACAATATTATGTAGTAAAAGTTTTCCCAAGATTACACATTTGCACATAAAATCTGCGAGGAGTAGAAATCGCAGTGTACTGGGGATTTTTTTTTTCTACTTTGCTGTATTGCTTTTATTGTGCACTGTGTCCTGCATTTGGCAAGAGTTTAATCAGGGTGTAAGAAATGAGCTTCAACGGAGACAAATAAAAACGGAATACTGTAGTTCATGGCGTTTGATCACCTGTTATCACGCAGACATGAGCAGTCATCATGCCTCGGAGTGCAGAAAGGACAATAAAATACAAGTTTACTTTGCTAAAAAACTAAAATGAAGATAGTTGATGAATTCTAAATTTGAGTAGTGTCTTTTATGTTATTCTTGCATCTCAAACAATCAAAGAAACGGACACACATTAAAACAGGCGCTCCACAAATGCGCACACACAATTTCTGTTGCTACTGCGAAGGTTTGCATATGTGTGCCAAATTGTGCCTTGCTAGCACTGGCCTAGAGTCAGATTTTACTATCTGCCAGCCCCTTTTAATGACAAATATAATTATTCAAGACAAAAAAGGAAATGTATACCTGGAGGAGGTTTTTTTTCAGCACCCTTCAGCCGTTGATCAGCATACATTGAAAGTGGCTCTGCGTCTTACCTCTTCAGCGATTAGATTCGTTAATAGTTTCATACACAGTGCAAGCATTGGGGGCCATATTTATACTTTTTGACGCAAAACTGCGCTGGCGCAGTTTTGCGTCAAAAATAATACCGCCAGCTAACGGCATTTTGGTGCGCCGTGGGGGCATCACATTTATACTTTGACGCACGGCGGCGCAAACCACAGGTGTGAGTCATTTTTTTTACGCACACCGCAGCGTCAAGTCGTAAAGCAAAACGACGTTAATGTGTCGGAAATCACTGTGGGTTGATTTACGACACCGCAAACCGGATATGCAGCGTTTTTTTATGCAATAGCATAAAAAAAAACCCGCGAACACTGCCATTTCAGCAGAGGAAAGCCAAAATGGATCCCAGATGCCTCTAAAGACCCCAGGAAGATGACAAAAGACCAGGAACCAGCCAGGAGGACCCACATAAGAACCAGGACACTTTTAAGAAGAAAAGAAAGTGTCGCTTCAGTGCGGAGGAAATTCTGATGAAAGAGGTGACGGAACACCAGCACCAACCGTTTGTCACCTCAAAATTGCCAATTAGTAGGAGAGAGGCTATATGGCAACAAATTGTCGACAAGATCAACAGTGTGGCAAAAGTACGCAGAACAGTCATCGAGTGCAAGAAACGCTGGCATGACTTCAAGTGCAGGACCAAGGAAAAGATGGCCAGGAACAGGAAGGCAGCACTGCAGACTGGAGGTGGGAGTCCAGCACACCAGGAGGCCCTGGACCACATGGAGGAGATGGTTGCAACCATCATCCCTGAGGAGATCTTCACAGGGATTCAAGGACAGGACAGCGCAGACTACCAGGAGACAACACACATGCAGGGTAAGTCGCATGGGGAATTAAAATGCACTAATGTCAACTACAACTGAGGGGGGATACTGACAACAAAATGCATGGAAGTCATCATATACATGGAGTGGCATGGGTAAAGGGGGTGGCATGGGGGCATGGCCTGCACAGACAGAAGCTGGGGCACACCATTACACTACACCAACAACAGTCCCATGGGGGCATGCTGCCATGCCAATGATGGAGCAAAGGGAAAGCCACGCCAGGAGGGAAGGGCACAACGTCAAACTGACATCCCGGCACACGTCAGCCACCATACCACCTACATTAACTAGGGCCCTATTAACAACCTCTAGCCATACCGACAACTGGAATGTAACTGCGACAACAGTTGCCACTACCACCTCCGCTCTGTGTGCAGCTCAAGCAGCCAATGGCAGTAACCTCACCATGGATCATACACACCTAAATTAGAGGGTTGAGGATGACAGCTCCAGTAATCCCCTGAAAAAAGACAAAGGCCCCAGTACCTTCAAATGTCAATTCCCATAGTTGTCACAAACATCAGCCAATGTCAACAACAACAGGAGCTACACAGCACTAAGGACATACCCAAGCTGCATATGTCAGGGTCCATCCTGTGCCTGGGTCACAATGTAACATCCCAAATGTCATACTGCTCAGACAACAGCATTGAGGGGGAGGACACATGTAACTGGTCACTGAAATACACCTGCACAGTCAGAATAGGAAATAGGACACTGATACGATTATCAGGGCAATCCAATGTACCACACATTCCCAACATCAGCTGTACACATTACCAATGCCAACATCCATATTGTTCCATAACATTGCTATGCATAGGATATGCAACATGTAAACTACATTTAAGTGGATGTGAAAGATCAGAGACTGGGGCAGGTCCAGATTGTTAAGTGTGCTGCCAGTGCCATCAGAACACCCACAGCCAGTGAAAAGCCTCACCATGAGAATGGTACTAGGGGGAGGGTTGAGTAGGACAAGAAGGTGGCAATTCACTATTTGGCCTAAAACTATACTAGAGGAGATGATGCAGAGAAGTCCAATCACTTAATACTATACATGTGACATGCAGGTGGGCCATAGGCCTGGGAGAATGCCTATCTGAAAGACTGGAGCAATAAACACGAAACAAGATCACAATGTGAATTCATCATAAGGCAGGAATGTCACATCACTAATGCCACAACAGAGACACTAATTGGGTGTCATTACAACATTGGCGGTAAAAGCCGCTTACTGCCGTGCAGAAGACCGCCAATACACCGCCGCGGCCGTGGAAATCCACCACAGCTATTATGACCCACATCTCGGAATCTGCCGAAATTCATACACCCACACAAGTACGCCACACCAAAGGTCAGTGATAAACTGGTGAAAACAAATCCTCCACCGTCACGCCAACAGAAACACGCCCATGCTATCACGACCCATGAATCCACGCGGCGGTCTTTCAACCGCGGTATTCCATTGGCGGTACACACCGCCGCGCTCAAAATACACACACATCTCCAAAACACCGCCACATTGGACAACTCGAAATACACACACCTGATACACATACAAACACCACTCCAACACAACAAACACTATATAAAACACACACCCACATCACCCACAAACCCCTACGACCAAAACTTTTGACGAAGGCCAGAGACTGCACAGCATAGACAACCCCACCACACAGAGGCACACAACACCATCACCCACACAACATCCACGCACAAAACACCACACACACTACACATCACCACACTCATCACCACATACACCACCCCACACATCACCTACACCACCCCATGGCACAGCAAAGACACCCCAGGTTCTCCGAGGAGGAGCTCAGGGTCATGGTGGAGGAAATCGTCCGGGTAGAGCCACAGCTATTTGGATCACAGGTGCAGCACACCTCCATAGCTAGGAAGATGGAGCTATGGCGAAGAATGGTGGACAGGGTCAACGCAGTGGGACAACACCCAAGAAATCGGGAGGACATCAGGAAGAGGTGGAACGACCTACGGGGGAAGGTGCGTTCCATGGTCTCAAGACACAACATCGCAGTACAGCGGACTGGCGGCGGACCCCCACCTCCTCCCCCACAACTAACAACATGGGAGGAGCAGGTCTTGAGCATTATGCATCCTGAGGTCCTTGGAGGAGTCAGTGGAGGAATGGACTCTGGTAAGTCAAATCTAAACTATCATACCCCCACCCTACTTGCATGCTATCACAGACCCCCACCCTCACCCCCTCCCCTATCACTCCAACTCCTCACTAATGTACTAATAACACAAACCACCCATCCCAACACCAAGCCCTGCATGACACAACAAAGCATGGACACCCCTCACTAAAGCATGCCCACTGCACATACCCATAACACCCCCCCAACCATCATCACACAAGCCCCCACACAGGAATGCTAGCACCGGGGTACAGGTTCACCCACCCATTGCACACCATGACACACACACATGCAATAATCATGCTTTTACACCCCTGCAGGACCACTACCCAACGTCACCAGATGGGAGGGTCCAGACATCTCTGCCCCACCCACAGAAGAGGCCCACAGTGATGACAGCAGCTCTGGCCAACTGGATCCAGATGACCAGCCCAGACCATTGTGGGCCTCGGGACAGTCGGTTCCCCTCGCACAGACACAGCCCACCACAGATCTTCCACCCTCTGGTAATACCAGCACATCACCCACCCAGCGGGCCCATACCTCCGTCCCCAGGACACGTCAATCAGCTGTGTGTCCACCACTACTGAGAACCCAGGATAACCCACCACCCCAACAACAACAGGGACCTGGGGGCAGTGGTAGTGGGCACACGGTCCAGGGGACGGAGGCCCAAGAACACAGGGGAACTGGGAGGGCTGATGTGCGACAGGGAGCGGACAGGCCAAGGGAACCCACTCTCCACGAGGCCCTCTCCTCCATCATGGGAGCATACCACCACTCCCAGGAGACAATGGCTACGGTCCTGGCCAAGTTTCAGGAGACCCAGCGCATACAGTATTTGGGGTTCAGGGAGGAACTCAGAACCATCAGCTCTGCCCTGGGTACCATCGTAGGGTTGCTGAAGGAGATACTGAACCCCAGGAGGGACCTCGTGGCATTCCAAGGGGCCCCTGACACTAGCATGGACGATCAACTGCCCACCACCTCCTCCAGCGCTAGTGGACAGGAGGCACCGCCACAGGACCACCACACCAGCACCCCACCCCCTGCAGATGGAGAACCACCCCACAAGCGGTCCCTGAGATCCAGGAACAGGGCAGGGCACGATGGCAAGACCCCGCCAAGAAATGAGACCACCCTGATTGTCATCCCACTGTCCCAATTTGTCACCCTGTCCATATTGGAGCTGCCCCAGCTCCACTTCCTATGCCCATATGGGCAGTGCACCTGTGAGACTAATAGACTGGACTCTGCCATGGACATTCCTCCACAATCACTTTCAATCAACCATTTTACCACCCCCCTCCAATATTTAGCACTTCAATAAACACCCTTGAAGCACAAAACAATCTGGAGTCAGTCTGTGATCTTGAAAATGTGTATTAGCAATGACAGTGACAAAATCCGTTCTCAAATGTTATGTCAACATACCTATGTCACACATCACAAGTCCATGAAGAATGTAAGCAGATGACACACGTTTGTAACCACACCTGTGAAACCGTAATGGAACTGTACAACTCAGTTACCATATACTGCTTGAAACTGAAAGACAGGATAGAGGTAGAAGTGTGAAAGTACTTGTAGTAGGCAAGAATGTGTTCTCACCTGTGTATCACTGGAAATATTGCTGGATGACTGAGTCCCTGTTGTCAATGTCTTCTTCCTCTGCTTCCTCCTCATCACTGTCCACAGGCTCCACAGCTGCCACAACACCGTCATCTGGACCATCCTCCTGCAGAAAAGGCACCTGGCGTCGCAAAAACAGATTGTGAAGCATACAGCAGGCGATGATGATCTGGCACAACTTCCTTGGTGAGTAGAATAGGCAACCACCTGTCATATGGAGGCACCTGAACCTAGCCTTCAGGAGGCCGAAGGTTTGTTCGATCACCCTCCTAGTCCGCCCATTGGCCTCATTGTAGCATTCCTCTGCCCTGCTCCTGGGATTCGTCACTGGGGTCAGTAGCCATGATAGGTTGGGGTAACCAGAGTCCCCTAATAGCCACACACAGTGCCTCTGGAGTTGACCCATCACATAAGGGATGCTGCTATTCCGCAGGATGTAGGCGTCATGCACTGAGTCAGGGAACATAGCATTTACCTGGGAGATGTACTGGTCTGCCAAACATACCATCTGTACATTCATCGAATGATAACTCTTCTGGTTCCTGTACACCTGTTCACTCCTGCGGGGGGGGGACCAAAGCCACATGGGTCCCATCAATGGCACCTATGATGTTGGGGATATGTCCAAGGGCATAGAAGTCACCTTTAACAGTAGCCAAATCCTCCACCGGAGGGAAAACGATGTAGCTCCTCATGTGTTTCAGCAGGGCAGACAACACTCTGGACAGCACGTTGGAAAACATAGGCTGGGTCATCCCTGATGCCATGGCCACTGTTGTTTGAAAATACCCACTTGCTAGGTAATGGAGTACTGACAGGACCTGCACTAGAGGGGGGATTCCTGTGGGATGGCGGATAGCTGACATCAGGTCAGGCTCCAACTGGGTACACAGTTCCTGGATTATGGCACGGTCAAACCTGTAGGTGATGATTAAATGTCGCTCCTCCATTGTCAACAGGTCCACCAGCGGTCGGTACACCAGAGGATTCCGCCATCTCCTCACATGTCCCAGCTGACGGTGCCTAGGTAAGACAACAGCTACCACAGAGTCAAGCAACTCAGAGGTATGTACCCACAGTCTACACAGAACACGAATCATAATCCAAAAAGTTGTCTGTATGTGTGTTGAGTCCAGGCCTAGGTATGTGTGACGCAGTTGAAAATGAAGCCATGTGGGCCCCTGAAATGGCAGCTGCCTGACCTCTAAACTGGGACAATGGGATGTGAGGTAACTGCGCTGGCGTTGTACACCGTCGCGGTAGGCGGTCGAAGACCGCTGCACAATGCTGCATTGGTTAACATTGGACCCTATGGGTCCCAGGAGCCAATGACGAAGTGCGCCGGCGGTGATGATACGCACCGCCGCGGACGTCACTGCCGCGGACGTGACCGCCATTTTCTATCTGTTGAATCACTCGATACCTGATCTTCGACAGGAGAGGACTTACACTGCAAGTGCTGCTGTGACCTCGATCTGGAAGAGACAATGGCTCGTGCGTCTGGGGAAAGAGCCCCTGCCTTCACTGCACAGGAGTTGGAGAAGCTCGTGGACGGGGTCCTCCCCCAGTACACGCTACTCTACGGTCCTCCAGACCAACAGGTGAGTACACAGGGAGCAAGTTGTATGGGCTATGCACGGGTGGAGAGGGCTGGTTGTAAGAAGGAAGAGGGCAGAGTTCTGCAAGCATGAAGGACTGTGAATGCATGTGCCACATGGCAAGGGTAAGGATGTGGGCCACTCACTTTGACGTTGCAGTTGGTAATGACCTCTCTTCTTCCCCTGTACATGTCATGTAGGTCAGCGCCCACCAGAAGAAGGATATTTGGCGTGCCATCGCCAAGGACGTCCGGACCCTGGGGGTCCACCAGAGACGGAGCACCCACTGCCGTAAAAGATGGGAGGACATTCGCCGCTGGAGCAAGAAGACGGCGGAGGCTCAGCTGGGGATGGCCTCCCAACGTGGGAGGGGTGCCCATCGCACCATGACCCCCCTGATGTTCAGGATCCTGGCGGTGGCCTTCCCTGAGTTGGATGGGTGCTTGAGGGCATCACAGCAGACACAAGGGGGTGAGTACACTCTCATTCAGCGGACTTTGCGCGCAGTGAAGGTGTCTGGGTGGGGGAGGAGGGCTGTGGGTTTCCCTAGGCCAGGGCGAGTTCCGTAGGCTAGGCCCCTCCGTAATGCAGGCCATGTGGCACTCCACCCCACCTCTGTAGAGTGCCAAGTACAGGTATACATGCCCCTGTGTCATCTATGTGTGCTGATATCCACCATAGCCATGTAGGCCATATCCCAGGAACTGCATCAGTAGAGCCCAACAGCGCGGCGTAGTGCAGGGGGCTGCTGTGTCTGTATTGTCCGCCAACGGTAGCGGTAAGCCATGCACTCAACCTGTCTTTCTTCTGTCGTCCCCCCCCCTTTTTGTGCTATCCCTGTTCTTGTGTGCATCAGCATCATCAGGCGGAGGTACAGTGGCACCGGAGCACGAGGGAGCTGCATCCCACATGGCCATGGAGGGCCACACCACGGACTCTGAATACACCAGTGGGACGGAGGGCGAGGGGAGCTTCACGGCGGTCACAGGATCAGCAACCAGCGACACGGACTCGTCCTCCGATGGGAGCTCCCTTGTGGTGGCGCCAAAATCAGCGCCCCCCACTTCTACAGATACAGCCGCTACCCCCCCTGCCAGAACCGCCCTCCCAGCAGCCCCTCAGCCTTCGCCCCGTGCCCGCTCACCCTGGAGGGTGGGCATCACCTTTGCACCAGGCACCTCAGCCCCTGCCCCTGTCACCTCTGCTGCCCTCAGTGAGGAGGCCATTGACCTCCTCAGGTCACTCACTGTTGGGCAGTCTACCATTTGGAATGCCATCCAGGGTGTAGAAAGGGAATTGCAACACACAAATGCATTCCTGGAGGGCATTCATTCTGGTCAGGCTGCCCTTCATCGAACCCTGCAATCTCTGGCCTCAGCACTGATGGCAGCCATTGTACCTGTCTCTACCCTCCCCCCTCCAAATTCCTCCACCCAGACCCAATCCCCTGTACCCCAGCCTATCCCAAGCACACCATCAGACCAGCCTGCACACACCTCAACACACAAGGGAAGCTCAGGCAAACATAAGCACCACACATCCCACAGGCACTCACGCAAGCATCACACACATACAGACACAGCAACATCCACTGCCTCCACTGTGTCCCCCTCCTCGTCGTCTCCCTTCTCCCTCCCAGTGTCGTCTACACTCTCACCTGCATGCACTACCACTACAACCACTAGGTCCCGCACCAGCCCACCCACCACCACACCCCGCTCACCTGCACTCACCACCCCCACTACCATTTACACGTCCCGTGTCCTCTCCCAGTGTGTCTGTGATGCCCCCTCCCAAAGTACACAAACGCGGGCACACACCCACCCAACAGCCATCCACCTCACGACAGCCTCCAGCACATGCACCTCCACCCAAATCAACAAAAGTTACACCTCCTACAACCACCTCCTCTTCCTCCACTCCCAGACCCCCTCCAGCTACCCGTCCCAGTGTTCGTAAGAAACTTTTCCTGAGCAACCTTGACCTCTTTCCCACCACCCCCCACCTCCAATTCATAGGTCCCGTACTAGCACCTCAGCCAAAATATCGCCGGTACCAGTGGTGCCTGTTAGAGGTATGTGGAGTGCACCGGGCACTAGGGCAGCCAGTGTGAAACAGAGCCACAGCACAGCCAGTCCCCCCCCTATGAAGCACCAGAAGCTGGACAGTGCCCGACGGGAGAGGGGGAAGACTCCAGCCGGCAAAGCCGCTCACAAGGGTCCCGGGGGGAGTGTCCACTCAGCTGTGACTCCTCCCAAGGTGGGGAAGGGGCAGAAGAAATCACCAAAGTCTGGGAAGAGCAGCACGGCGGAGAAGACCGCCATCATCCCCGTTGCCCAGGAGGCCACCGCCAGCCCCATCGTCACTGGCCAGGAGGCGACCGCCAGAGTCAGTGCCCAGGAGGGCAGCCCCATCGTCACTGGCCAGGAGGCCACAGCCAGAGTCAGTGCCCAGGAGGGCCCTAGCAGCCACAGCCCCGCTGGGCAATGAAGGACCGCCATGGCAAACACCGCTGAACAGGTCATAGACAGCAAAGTCAAGCACCGCTGAACAGGGCACAGACCGCCATGGCAAGCACTGCTGAACAGGGCAAGCACCGTCAACTCAAGCACCGCTAGCCCATGTGCGGCAGGGGCAGTGACGGAACTGGGACCGTCACAGGGAGAGTGATGCACTCTGGGCACCAGTCCCCCTCCAGAACCAGTGGAGACTGTTATCAACTTGAGAGACTGTGGCATTGCACTCTCCAGGATGGTACAGTGGGCAACCCACCCACTGTAGAGACTTGAGAGACTGTGGCTTTGCACTCCCTAGGATTGAACAGTGGGCAGCCCACCCACTGTAGAGACTTGAGAGACTGTGGCTTTGCACTCACCAGGATTGAACAGGGGGCAACCCACCCACTGTAGAGACTTGAGAGACTGTGGCTTTCCACTCCCCAGGATTGAACAGTGGGCAACCCACCCACTGTAGAGACTTGAGAGACTGTGGCTTTGCACTCCCCAGGATACATCAATGGGCATGGAGCCCCCTCGTGGATCTGGCGTGCTGCACTCACCCGGCTGAGGTGCCCCCCCTTCCCTTCCCCCTGAGGTGCCTGTTGTATTTCTATCTGATGCCTCGCCCAGGCATTTTGGGCCCAGTGGTCCACGGATATTGAATGGTGCATTACCTGCACTACTAATCGTGATGTATATTTTGTTGAATGTGAAATTATATCTGTATATATTTGGTTACTGTATTTTGATATATTGTAATTTTTTAATTCATTTCCTTTTGTCTTTGCATTCTTCTGAGAGGTTTGGGGGTTGGTACTGTAATGTTTGGATATGCATTGGTGTGTGTGTTGTAATGAGTGAGGGTCGGGGTGGGGGTGGGGGTGTTGCGTGTGTGTGTCCCTTACTTTTGCCTCCCCCCTCCCCTATGTCGTAGGTGCAGTACTCACTGTTGTCTTCGGCGCCGCGTTGATGATGGTCGTACAGGAGCAGGAAGACTATCGCAGGGAGTATTTGGAGTTCTGGTTCCATGGTGTCCTCCTTCCTCGTGGAGTGTGTAGAGGTGAGCGTTTTCCCATTGAAATGGCTGTTTCCGCCGTGTTTTTATCCACGGTGAATCCGCCCCGGAAAAGGTGGGGGATTGGTAGGTTGTGATACTGTGGGTGGTACTTTGTCTTCCGCCTGTCTGTTGCCGGTGACCGACGCGCTGTTTGTCTGTACCGCCGTGGCGGTCAGAGTGTTAAAGTGGCTGTCTTTGTTGGCGGTTTCCGCCACTGTCATAATTCCCATTTTTTGCCGCCGGCCTGTTTGCGGTCTTACTGCCGCTTTAACACCGTCCGCCAGGGTTGTAATGACCCCCTAATTGTACCCCATTTCATTGCAGAGTAAGATGGATCTCCTGCAGATATGCCTGTCCCAGAATATCCTGATGACATGGATGACGAGCTGACAAACATTCCGCAGGAGACCATCCAAGAGGTCCTTGGAACCCTCCAGATCCCACCTTCAGTCACAAGGAGGAGCACAGACCAAGCGGCCATCACAGAGGACCCACCCACCATCCCACTTGTAAGACCTGCCAGCTCCAATACAGCTGAGGACTCAGACGACACAGGCACCAGTTTTGAGCGAACTGTAGTCGGAGTACAGCGGGAGCTGGCAAAGGAGGTGCGGCTAGGGATGCAAACTATGGCAGCCAGCCTTGAGGGGGTGTGCTCGTGCATGATGTCATCTGCAGATCAGGCAGCAACTATGCAAGCGCTAACATCTATCTTGCAGGAACAGCAAAAAAGCCTGAAGGAAGTCAGCACAGCTGTAATACAGTTGACCCAATACCTACAACTGCAATCCTGTCAACGCGTGCACAAATGTAACATTGAACCCCTCAGGGCCGACTTGGCTGCCTACCATCGTGATGTGGCTGCTATTCTTAAGAATCAGCAGATCCTCCTTGCAGCAGTACTGCCCTTAAGACCTTCACAGGTAGCAGCGACCAGGATGTCCGACTCCATGTCTTCTAACACTGAGGTGTGCGTTGCCCCTTCACAACCACCACCAACAAGGACAGAGGAGGCAACGCACATAGCAGAAGAAGAAGACATGGAACAGATCACATTCACACAGAAAAGTACCCGGAAGCACTAGTCCCTGCCACATGGCCAACTATTACCAAGGTCCTGCGCTTTGTAACAAGCCAGTCTTACAACAACTCTACTTAGTGACTGTTCTGCTTACCACTGTATATCTTGTCAGCCTGCCCAGTGATTATCTCTCTTACTCATTGGCAAATCCTGTCCCTCTGCACTGTCTGAAACATCACCACAGCATGTCAAAATCCTTTCCTTAACCCCTTGTGAAGGATCACAATGTAAGATGTCACTATAATGGACTCACAATCATGGACAATGTACAAATAGCACTCCAGCACTTTTCAATAAATAGCACTTACACAGCAAATCTGTCTCTTGGTAATGTGACATATCAACTGTGCAGTAGATAACTGAAATATGACTACTGTCAAATTATGTAGCTTGTCAACACAACTGTCCTGATATTATTTAGTCAGATAAATCGGCACCGTGGCCATGATTGCATCATACTCTGCCCTTCCTGAGGGTAATATCTGATGAAGTGAGAAACCATACACAATCATGCTGTGGTGGACAGAATAATGCTTCCTCAAGGGATATCTAATATCTAAGAGTTTACATCCAAATAGGTAATCATGCAGAACTGTGTCACAAATGATCAATGTGAGTCATGAAGACAAGAATACAAGAGTGCTTACAAGAACTCATCTTATAAGGGTGTCCTTGAACATCACACTGCAGTCATACCTAAAACTGTTCCCCCAATACCAAGTCTGGAAGCACTGTTTGTGACGTAGAAAACATACTTTTCGACAAAAATACATTGGGATCCATATTAACTGTGATTGGTGCTTGCAACGAATGGTGGAAACTTTGCAAGGTAGCTCTGGGGTAGCTGTCAATCTTACAGCTCAGTTGGGATTTGTTCGTAGCATAGGAACAACATTCATGTACCCTAATCTACCCTGACTACTCATTACCCACACCTGTCCCTAACTAACCTAAGCGAAAATTACTTATCACATGTAACAAAACATTCTAAACATCAAGCCCCCTACCCCCCTTATCAGACGGGACACATGGAGGACAACACATACTAACCTAAACACATACTATACCATCCTAAACAAATATATATATTTTTGTATTTTTTATTATTTATTTTTTCTTTTTTTAAACACACAAGAACCCCAACATAGCCCCCCACCCATCCACCCACACACTTAATAAGTAAAAATAGAAAGAATCAGGACCCCCCACCCACTAACACTAACTAAACTAACAGACTATACTAACCTAACACTAAGCCCCCTAAGCCCACTAAGTATGAGAACAAGGAAAGAGGAGGGAGGGGAGGGAATCATGTCCATTGTCACAACAGTCTAGAGGTTGGCTCTCCGGAGGGTCCTCTTTATGGACTTCACACGCCTGTTAATGTGGCGAACATCCCGGCTCAGATTGCTTATCTTCCTCAAGACACGGTCCATCTTCCGTTCCATTTTGTGGAATGCTGCAGGGTCAACTGATGGAGCTGGGGCAGTCTGGGTACCAGCGGAGGAGGTCTGTGCGCGTGTGAAGCCAAGGCCAGTGGGCTGTCCTGCAGCTGTTGCAATGCTGGGGCCTGGAAGTACAGCAGACGTAGGGACAACAGTCCCAGCTGTGGGTGGGGCCACCTGGATTGAAGTGGTGGTTGTGCTGGTGGTGGCAGTGGTGGGCAAAGTAGGGCCACCCTGTGGGAAGGCCCTCCATGCCCCAGAGGCCCGTTCATGGCGGTATTGACGGGCCATCCTCCTGAACCCCGACTCTACCAGCAGGATATGCTGGTATCTCATGGCCCGCCGCTGAAACTCATGGACCTGGTCGGGAGTCATGTTTGCAGCTGTGAAGACAAATGCAAATAATTTACATTAGGAACTGCATTGTGTGAAATGGCACAAGAAGTCAATCAGACAATACATCTACTGTACTTGTAACAGCTCATATCACCATACAGATCATTGAATGTCCCTGAGTAAGTACATGGCAGGCCAGCCTGCAAAGGTCACATTACACATAGCACATCCAAAACCTACAAGATGAGTAACAACTGGCATTGACTTGCCATCTGAGTTCTGCCAGTTATCAGCTAACAATCATGCTGCAAACCCTCCGCCAATACCTGGGCTACAAATGTCAGTGTACGGAATGCAAAACTAATGCCACATGTTCTGCAAGTTGTAACAGGACTTGCCAGTACAATATAGTACCCATGTGCCATACCTGAGTGTGTATACTAGGTTCCGACCAAACAGTCACCTATTCACATGTATGTGTAACATACTGGTAGTATCAGTCCTAGGTACCCTATTCACAAACCCATGCCTGTGTTTGAGGAGTGGGGTGGAGAAACAACGAATAATTCCAAACAACATGGACACCGAGGAGTGTATAGAAAACTCCATACGTGTTTGGCTCTACACACACACCACAGGTAAAGTCTATCCACAATTAGGAGTCTGCAAACCCTTGACCAATCATAGCGCCACACATGTCAGGAAATGCACAGCTTGGTACACAACATAAACTTCCAGTAAGGCATGACTTACACCAGACAAAGAGTTGCAAGAACACCCATGATCATGATTAGCATGCACACCTAGGCCATTGCACTCAAGTTCCACATACATTTAGCACAACATGTGGAAGTACATGCTGCTAGGAAGTTCTACCTACAGTTTAATAAGTACCTTGGTAAATAGGGAAGCAGAAGTTTGTTGGAAAACAATTTGCAGTACCAATCTGGGAGAATGTGGGTCTGACAGGCTGACTAAATCTGAGCTGACTTCCAGTGCGACTCTTGTTGATACAAGTGTCATCCACATGACTCACCCCAGTACTCATTGTGGGGCCTACAGGAATGACCTACAATCTCTAGATAATACAATAGGATAAGCATTGGCCAACTCAAAACATTTGAGAAACTGAAATCCCACTCATGGAACAAGACAAATGATTGGCCAACGCATCACACCTTGCTATGCGTTCAACACACACAAGTCCATCACACATAACCAGCAAACACATAACAGACATAGCAACACTTACTGGAGTGGTCGGGTTCCTCAAATGTAGCCACCTCTCCCACAGTGTAGGGTGCAGGTCCACCTGTAAGGCATGGAAGGAAGAAATGTGCTCAAAATCGGTGCACTGACCAACAATTTCAAAGACATATACAATGTGTAAGCTGAATAAGGAAATGACAGCCATTCTGACATGATGATACTGCATCTGATATATCACGGCCAACATGTACATAGCATGGGTCTCCTGTGACAGTTACACACATATCTGCACACATGCAGTGGCCCTATCATGTGGTGGCAAACATGCCCCGTCATTAGTGATCAGAAAAAATTATGGAGTGTAATCGTCTCATCATGTACATCCAAAAGAGACATCCAAAGCCTGGTTACTTGACAACTGCATTACCAGTCAAAAAGCCTATTTGGCCATGACACATTTCATACACATACGTACAATGTACAGAGGGTGCAGGGACTTTTGTAAGCCCTCCTGTTGTTACAGTTTCTTCATTTGATGTGGCCCTGTAATGGTGATTTGCACCAACCATGGAGATGTGAAGCCATGTGCATACCTTTGGACTGCCATCCCTAATTGGAATGTAGCACAACTCACTCCAAATACCAGTCTAAGATGTTAGCTGAGGGCACCTTACACCTTTTCACGATGTTTTCAAATCCAGATCTGACATGTATCCAAAAAGATGAAGGACCACAATAATTCCTAACATTCATAGAACTTCCGTGAACGCTTTCCTTCCACATTCACCAGACTCACATGAGACATATGTCTGAGCCACTTTGCTATCATCAATTGACGTGAAGCCAGCACAAATTTTCTGCATCATGTAGTGTTTCTAAAGTCAGTCTAGCTATTGCGTCAACAAAGGTAGCCAATATTTTAGTATATCTTAACTTCTCCGGCAAATGTGGCCTATATAGACATGATTGGCTCATATTTTGTTTTGTTGTCTGACACAAAGGCAGCACCAATTTACTTAATGGAAAAGTATCCTGTAAGTTTGCAGAACACGTGCTACCTGACAGCTAGCAATTCTGATCCTTTCTATAGTGCATCAAGTACCCTGTATGTTTCCACAGCATTACACACAGTGAGCAAGTTAGCTGGCAGACATTGTACAAATCATCTGACGTCACTACAGAGCATTTAATCGTGCACATTTACATGATTAGTACTCACCAACAGTGCCACCAATCACGATTCCCAGGTGGTCCAAGAGATCCTGCTCCCTGGTGATGAGGTCAGCCCATCGGTGCTTCAGCTGGTGGTCACTCCTCTGGCTGGCATACACACGCTGCAGGTGATGCAGCACCTTTCCCCACTGGATTCTGCGCGCCTCAGTGTGATACCCCTGTATCACCCTGCCCCCTGCCTCCATCATCAGTGGTAAGAAATGGCACAGAAGCCATATGAAGCCCCCCAACTCCTCTTCACCCATCCTGCCAAGACGTGGCCTACCAGACATCGTGCAGATGAGAAGGGGAATAGGGGATAAAGAAATAGAAATGGGAAAAGGGGGAAAATAGGGGTACAAAAACAGATGAAAAGTTAACTTGACCACTAAAAGAGCCCAACTATCCCCAAACTAGCACTACCCACAACAGACTCCCACAAACAACAAAAACATTAGTAAACTGGACAAATGTAAACTACACACAGTAAGACACTATACACCAACAATATTTATTTCACAAATTGACAATTGAGACAGCACACAGGACACAAAAGCACAAAATCACTGGACACCACTCATTAAACAGCCACACAGTCTAGAAGATTCACAGACTGCAAAGTGAAAGTGAAAGTACACCCACTGTACATGATCTGTAAACAGGTTATCCTATTACATCACTTCCTGCATAAAATGTCCGCCATTTTTCATGTTATGCATCATATTGTTTCACGCATACAGTTTGTGCGTCATATTTATTCGATGCACAGGAGTGAAAATTAGTTTGCATCCAAATATGAGTATAGTCTGTAAAATTATTTGGATGCGGCCTAATTTTCACTCCTGTGCATCAAAAATTATGACTCACAAACATGTTATGTTACATTTGGGACACATCAGAGATAGGCTGATGGCACCAACTATGGTGTTGATGGTGTATGTTCACATGTGAGACAACATACTCCATGACCCGCTACTTCCTTAACAGTATTTTGACGGTTGGCTGACGCACTACATGGCCACATGTGTGGCCTTCATATATGTATTGCACAATTTGGGCATGTTTGGCATCAGGAGAGGATAGCAATGTGACGCACATATGTACAATACCTCAATGCCTATGGCTCAATGTGTGTGCAGTGGCAACTAATGTATTTGTTGACCAAGTGTGTGTGCATCACATGATGCATTATTGAACATATGCTTGTATGAATGTGAAGTCAATGGGGGTTATTCTAACTTTGGAGGAGTGTTAATCCGTCCCAAAAGTGACGGTAAAGTGACGGATATACCACCAGCCGTATTACGAGTTCCATAGGATATAATGGACTCGTAATACGGCTGGTGGTAAATCCGTCACTTTTCCGTCACTTTTGGGACGGATTAACACCTCCTCCAAAGTTAGAATAACCCCCTATGTGTCCAAACCTTAGATGCAAGTCATTGTGGAACTGAGAGAGGACATGTGTTAGTCATACCTGTAGCAACATCCGTTATGTGCACTTCCAAGATTTAGGGTAACGTAGACACCACAGATGACAAAGCATGCACCAGATAGATGGCAGACGCTTGTTCATGTCAATGGTCCACATTTTTACCATCCTATGTCCTAGATTTTTAGTAGGCAGAGAATGATGGCTGTGATATTCCAGCAAACAGGGCACCAATTGTTTGAAAAGAGCCACTTGCCAGCATGTGAAGTACGGCAAGCAGCTTGGTTTCTGTTGGGATGGTGCGGGGTGTCAGCAAGGTGGGTGCCAACTGCAGCTCAATGTTGCGCAGCAGCTGCTGAATGGCCTGCCAGTTCAACCTGTACCTCTGGATGATGTCATGTTCCCTGAGGCCATGAAGGGTTGTTCTGGGGCAGAATATCCTCTCCTGCCTTCTGCGCTGCCTTTGGGGTCCCTGCTGGTGTTGTGGTAGCTGCTGTTGTTGCTGCTGAGCTCTGCGTCTGCGTGCACACTGGATGAGAAGCACCTCCATGTCTCCCTTTTGCTGCTCTGCTGTTGCTTCTGTGTGTTCTGATTAAATACAGGTGTGTTTGCCCAATTTTAACGCCTGCCCTGACCCAGGTGTTAAATTTTGACGCTAATCGGCCTGTGAGTCAATTTTCGGCTCCGCCTCCCAGCCGTGCGTCATTTTTGCCCGAAAGCATAAATACGACGCATGGCCGTTTAAGTCATTTTTGGGACGGGAGCGCCTACCTTGCATATCATTAACGCAAGGCGGGTTGCCGCATCGAAAAAATGACGCACATGGTGGAATTTTGTCGTCCGCGGGCATCAAAGTTTAAATATGGGGAAAGGTTTGCACTGAATGTGCGTCAAAAGTTTTGACGCACATTCAGCGCAGACGGAGTATAAATATGTCCCTGGGTGTTTGAAGCGGCAAGCACCGAGACCTAGCTTCTGGAGTCTGCATCGAGAGACCTGGCAGAGGCAAATAAGTACACCTCTGAAGAATGCGAACGAGAGAAGGAAGCCGGCTTGTGTTTTTGATGTGAAGATTTGGGGCACACTGTTGCCTGGATGTGACCATCACAGGACCTCTCACAGAGCCATGGCATCTGCTGTCTCGCCATACCCCAAAATAGTAGAAACTGAGTTTGGGTGAAGAGGCACAATTAGAGAAATTGTTGTATGCTTTTCTGAACCATTGATTAAACTTGACGGCCATTTTGAAAACGACTACTTGAAACTGCAATCACATGGAAAGTTTTCCATAAACCTTCTTGTTGAGCATAGAAATGCCAATTCTTTTGTTAGGTCACTAGGTAATTGTTGGACTTGACCCTCTTTGCAAGATCATCCCCAAATTATTTGTCTTCACCCCTTTCTATTTTTCTGAATTTGTTTTTGTTGGCCTTAGGACTCTGTGCAATTTACTATTGCTAACCTGAGGTAAAGGAGAAACAGCCATTACAACTGTGTCATAACCATGCAAGACCATTATCACGAAACCTTTACCACTCTGATGCTTTTACCTTGCATGCCTTTACCCCTCATGCCTTTACAACAAATTTCATTCTAAATACTTGATTGATAAAGGCATATCCCTTTAATACATATGCCTTTACCACACGTGCCCATACTATGAATCTCGCTCTAAAGGTATGAATGGTAAAGGCATGTGCATGGTAAAAGTTTTAAAGGTAAGTACAGATAAGTATTAAGGCCCTCATTATGACATTGGCAATAAATCCCGCTTACTGCTACTCTGACGGCCTCCAACATACCGCTGCGGTGGCAGATATCCGTTCACCATATTATGACACACACACACACACCAATCCGATAGAATACTGCCACATACAAAAATCTGACAGACCAAAGGTCAGTGATAAAGTGGTGGTCCCAAAACCCATACCGTTACGCCAACAAGACAATGCCCATCACATTATGACCCACGAATCACCAAGGTGGACATTTAACAGCGGTAAACCTTTGACGGTACGTACCGCCTCGCTCAGAATGGACACCCACATACAAAAGATCACTACATTGGCCAATACTAAAGACACACACCTGACACCCATACACACACCACACCCACACCACTATAAAACACCCACCCACATTACCCACAAACGCTTACGAACACCAATTGCCACCAGCAGACCGAGAAGAAGAGCAGAGACAACTAGACACACACACCACTTACACCCATGCACCCCTCATGCACTCCACATCAACACTCCACCACATTACCCAACACACCCTTACCAACACACATCACACAACACCCATGGTACCACAAAGGCACCCCCGTTTCACTGAGGAGGAGTTAAGGGTCATGGTGGAAGAAATTGTCAGGGTAGAGCCACAGCTCTTTGGAGCACAGGTACAGCAGAGATCTATAGCACAGAAGATGGATCTATGTCGGAGAATCATGGACAGGGTTAACGCCGTGGGACAGCACCCAAGAACAAGTGACGATATCAGGAAGAGGTGGAATGACCTGTGAGACAAGCTACGTTCCATAGCAGTAAGGCACCAGCTCACCATAAAGAGGACTGGCTGTAGACCCCCACCTCCTCCCGCACAGCTCCCAGCCTGGGAGGAGCAGGTACTGGCAATACTGCATCCTGAGGGACTTGCTGGAGTAGCTGGAGGACTGGACACTGGTAAGTCAATATTTACTACCTATCACCCCGAGTACCTGCATGCCATCTCACACCCACACCCTCACTCCCATAACTCCATTCCATCCCACACACTGCACCTACACATATCACTAAACCCAATGCCAAGCCCTGCATGCCATACCAAAGCATGGACACCCCTCCCAGCCATGCACGGACACCCAACACTAAAGCATGAACAGCATAGGGAAACTAACAATCCCACAATACATCACCATACACAAGCAAAAGCTGGCAGGGCAACACCAACCATAGAGGGGAAGCTAGGCAAGAACAGATGTCATACACTTGAAGCTTAATACATTATTTACATCCCCACAGGTACCCCAGCCAATGTCAGTGGAGAGGAGGTGACACCACTATCTAGTCCCCCAACAAAAGAGGCCCCCAGTGATGACAGTAACTCTGGACTTCTGGATCTGGAGGATCTATGTGGCCCATCAGGGACTACTGGACAGCTGGTCACCCAAGCCCACTCACAGACCACCACAGAGCCTCCCCCATCAGGAACCAACACCACTGCACCCACCCAGCATACCCAAACCTCTGTCCCCAGGACACGTCAATCAGCAGTGTGCCCACCTGTACAGGGACCCCAGGCCACACCTCATACCCAAGACAATCAGGAACCTGGGGTCAGTGGGCACACTGTTCAGGGGACAGGGGCACAGGCCAACAGGGAAACTGGGAGGACTGCTGTGTGCCGGGGGAGGACAGGAGCAGGGAACCAACTCTCCAAGAGTCACTCTCCAAGGTCCTGGAGCCTACCAACATTCCCAGGATACGATGGGCCAGATCCTGGACAACGTGCAGGAGAACAGGCGGCTGCAGGACGGACAGTATCAGGGGATCAGGGAGGACTTGCAGGCATTAACAAAACCCGGATCTCCATAGCAGGGGTGCTGGCAGACATGGCCAACATCATGAGGGAGGCAACAGAACATCAGCGGGCCCTGACCACTAGCCAGTCAACTGAACAGCCCTCCACTTCCGCTGCCGCTAGTGGCTAGGAGACCCCACCACAGGACTCACAGGCCACAGCACTCCTCCCCCTGCAAAAGGAGAACCACCCCACAAAAGCCAGAGACACTTGCCAAGACCCCCGCCAGGAAATGAGACTCTCCTGATTGTCACCCTTGTGTCCCACTCAGTCACCCTGTCCACCTTGAACTGCCATTGCTCCCATTCCTATGTCCCCTTGGACAATGCACCTGTGCTACAAACAGAATGGAACAATGCCCTGAACTTTCCTCCATCATCACACCCTGCCATTGCACTTGCCCCTCAATATTTTAGCACTTCAATAAACACCCTTGGAAAAAAAGAAGTTTGTAGTATGTCAACTTTTTCAAGTATGTATTCATTTAAACGGGTACAAACATTGCAATTCAACTGTACAGAAAATGGTCATAAATTAATGACTTGTAGCTGGCTGCAGTGATCACAACAGGAGCATATGTGAGGTCACCAACATCTGCAAATTGAATTGCCAAAGGGTACAGTAAGTGGGCATAGAAGTGGGAAATAACAGCATGGCAGTGCCACAGAAATTCAAACAAATGTCATTGGAATGTGAAGTAACAATGTCTTACCTGTGTGTCATTGGAAATATTGTCTGATCACTGATGTTCTGTTGTCCTCATCCTCTGCCTCCTCATCCTCACTGTCCACAGGGTCCACTGCTGCCACACGGGCACCTCCAGCCTCCTCCTCCTGCAGAAAAGGTGCATGGCGTCTGAGGGCAAGGTTGTGCAACATGCAACATGCCACTACTATCTGGCAGACCTTCTTGGGTGAGTAGCACAGGGACCAGGAACCTGTTAGATGGAGACACTGCAACCTGACCTTCAGGAGGCCGAAGGTCCTTTCTAATATCCTTCTGATTCACCAAGGTGCCTCATTATAATGTTCTTCTGCCCTTGTCCTGGCATTCCTCACAGGGGCAGCAGCCATGATAAGTTCGGGTAACCAGAGTTACCTGCAAATTTTGAGGGACAACATTTAGCCACACACTATCCCATATGGCCACACCATACCCATACACCAACATCTAATGGGTGGGAACCAGGGCTCACCTATTAGCCACACCCTGTGCCCCTGTAGTTGGCCCATTACTTTTGGGATGCTGCTATTCCTCAGGACAAAGGCATCATGCATCGACACTGGATTGAGCATTGACATGGGAGATGTACTGGTCCACCAAGCACACCATCTGTACATTCAGAGAGTAGAAACTCTTCCAAACACCTGTTCATTCTGACGGGGGGACAATTTAATATGTGTTGCATCAATCACCCCAATTATGTTGGAAATATGTCCCATTGCATAGATCTCGGCCTTCACTGTGGCCAAATCTTCAACATGGGGAAATACAATGTAGCTGCACATGTGTTTAATCAGGGCAGACAACACTCTTGTTAGCACTATTGAGAACATTGGCTATGACATTCCTGCTGCCAAGACCACTGTCACTTGGAAAGAACCAGTTGCCAGGAAATGGAGCACTGATAGAACTTGCTCAAGAGGGGGGGATCCCAGTAGGGTGACGGATATCAGATATCAGGTCAGGCTCCAATTGTGCACACAGCTCTGTGACTGTGTCCCTGTCCAGTAGATAGGTGAGGAGAATGTGCCTGTCCATTGTAGCCAAGTCCATCAGGGATCTGTACACAGGGGTATGTCTCCATCTCCTATTTATCCACAGCGGTAGCAATCTCTGGGGCAGCGAGGAGCCGGTCACAAACTGAACAATGAAGCTACAACAGAACTTTGCATGCAGTTAACTTGTAATGGGTAAGTGTGATTTGTACAGTATGCCCTAATTTCACCAGTGAAGCAGCAATTATCCAGGGCCTGCCCCCGCCCCCCTCAAAATGGCATCTGCCTGTCCTGTGTGGAGGGACAGGTGGAAGTGAGGTAATTTCGCTGTTGCAGGAGGCGGTCGGGAACCGCTGTGCAACTCCTCATTGGTTAACATTGGGTCCTATGGGTTACAGTGGCCAATGGTGATCTACAACGTCGGTGACGGTATGTACCGCCATGGACATGACCGTTATTTTCTATCTCATCCCTCACTTGCTACCTGATCTTCAACAGGAGAGGACCTACACTGCATGTGCTGCTGTGACCTCTGCCTGGAACATACCATGGTCTGTGTGACTGGGGAAAGGGCCCCAGGTGTGCTGCATTTGTCAATGTGTGCCCCTCCCCATGACTTGGCTGCTAACTATTTCTCTGCTAGTGCTGTGGCATATTGCGTAGGGCTGTTCCCTGTGTGTGAGGGTGCTGTGTATGCCAACGGTGGTGGTGGTGCACCCGTTGACCAAGTATATCCTTTGTCTCTTCCCCCCGTTTTGTTTTGTCACCCTGTCCTTCTGCATTAGTATCATCTGGCGGAGGAGTAGAGGCACCGGTGACCCAGGAGGCCAAGTCCACCGACGCTGAGGGCACCAGTGGGATGGAGGGCGAGGGGGGCACCATGGTGGAGACTGGAGGGGACATTTCTGACACAGATACATCCTCCGATGGAAGCTCCCTGGTGGTGGCGGACACCTCTGTGACCACCCCAGCTACAGGTTCATCCACCACCCCTGTACCAGCACCACCCTCCCAGCAGCCCCTCATCGAGTTGCCTCTGCCCGCTCACCCAGGAGGGTGGGCATCTTCTTTGCCCCAGGCACCTCAGCACCTGCCCCAGTGAGCCCTGCTACCCTGAGTGAGGAGGCTATTGACCTCCTGAGATCCATCTCTGTATGGCAGTCAACCATTGTGAGTGCCATCCATGGGCTGGCAGCCCAGATGCAACAGACTAATGTATTCCTGGAGGGCATTCACACTGGATTAGCAGCCCAACAGAGATTGATCCAGGCTCTGGCCTCCTCTCTGATGGCAGCCATTGTCCCTGTTTCTACCATCCCGCCTCCAACTTCCTCTTCCCAGTCCCGTTCTCCTCAACCCCAACCCATCCCAAGCACATGGGCAGACGAGCATGCAAAAAAGACAACACACAAGAGTGGTACAGGCAAACACAAGGACCGCACTTCAACCCACAGGCACTCACACAAACACCATCCAGATGCAGACACACCAACATCCACTATTCCCACTGTCTCCCCCTCCCTCCAAATTCTGTCTACACTCACATCTGCATGCACTACATCATCATCCACTACCAGCATCATCTCCACAACAAGCAGAACACACACCTCACTGGCAGACACCTCGACAACAGCCATGCACATGTCCCCTCTGTCCTCTCCCACTGTGTCTGTCCCCCCCTACTAAGGTACACAAACGCAAGCACTCAGACACCCAACAGCCTTCTACCTCACAACAGCATACAACCCATGCACCTGCACCCAAAATCAGCAGACACCCCCAACAACCACTCCCTCTTCCTCCACTCCCATTCCTTCTCCCTCTTCCTGCTCTAATGTCCCTAGAAAACTGTTCCTATCTACCATTGACCTCTTCCCTACCTCTCCCCTCCATCCTGCACGTATTACCAGGGTGGGAAGAACCCAGCCAAGTACCTCAGCCACCCAGTACACTGGCCCAGTCGTCACCACACCCACTCGTGGTGGAAAAGGATTGAGGCCACATGTCCGGAAGGTGAAGGAGCCTGCACCAGGCAGCCTCAAGGGAAAGGAGCCTGCCTCAGCTGCCAGAAAGTGCATGGAGCCGGCCCCAGCAGGCAAGAAGTGAATGGAGCCTGCCCCAGCTGCTAGAAAGAGCAAGGAGCCTACCCCAGCAGCTGCTAAGAAGGTAAAGGAGCCTGCCCCAGCTGCCGGGAATAGCAAGGAGCCAGCACCAGCAGGCAGAAAGAGCAAGATGCCTGGGCCAGGAACTGTGACGGAGCCCCCACCACCAACCATGGTTGTGCAGCCATCTGAGGTTGCAGGAGATGGGCAGGAACCTTTCCCCAGCAGCACCACCACCTCCCACGGGCAGCCGTCTGAGGTTGCAGGGGATGGGTAGGAGCCTCCCACCCAGCAGCACCACCACCTCCAGTGGGCAGCCATCAGGGGATGGGCAGGAGCCTCCTCCCCAGCAGCACCACCACCTCCAGTGGGCAGCAATCTGAGGTTGCAGGGGATGGGCAGGATCCTCCCCCCCCAGCAGCAGCACCACCTCCAGTGGGCAGCCATGCAAGGTTGCAGGGGATGGGCAGGACCCCCCCCTAGCAACAACTCCAGTGAGCAGCCTTCACCGCTGGCGGACGGTATGTAATCCTGCCTCCATGGACTGCTGTGCGGCCTGCCCCCTGCAAATCCAGTGGGTATGACACCCACCTGAGAGACTGTGACCTTGCACTCCCCAGGACCAAGCACAGGGCATGTTGCCCCCTCCAGAGCAAGTGGGCAAGTCACCCACTCAAGAGACTGTGGCCTTGCACTCCCCAGGGCCAAGCACACGGCATGTTGCCCCCTCCAGAGCAAGTGGGCAAGTCACCCACTCAAAAGACTGTGGCCTTGTACTCCCCAGGATCAAGCACAGGGAATGTTGCCCCTTCCAGAACCAGTGGTCTTGTTCCATCTCGCGGCTGAGATGCCCCCCGTCCTCCATCCCCCTGAGGTGCCTGCCTATTTACCAACTGATGCCCCTACAGTGTTCTTTCCGTGTTGAGGCTGGTGCCATGTGTGGCCTTGGACTTTGGCCTGTGGCCATTTGGCCTACAAACATTGTGGACTGGGCTGTATCCCTTTTTGTGTACATATGTATATCTATTATCTTGCCTAAATTATTTTTCTTGATGTGTTGCTCTCATTACATTCACTTTTTGAAAATCGTTTTGTCCTTGCATTATTCATCCGAGTTACGGGGTAAAAATGTTTTAGTAATGCATCTGATTGTGTGTATGGTGAAGGAGGGGGTGCGTGTGTGTGTCACTGTCGTTTTTTTCCCTCTCTCCCTCATGTGCTAGGTGGCTTTACTAACCGTTGTTGCTTTCAACGGCGTTGATGTTCATGGTGGAACAGCACGTAGAAGATCATGGGGAAGACATTCAGTTCTGGTTCCATGGCAGCATGGCTGTTCCCTGTGTCTCAAATGGTGAGTCCTTTCCCTTCTGAGGTCTGTTTCCGCCAGGCTTTTGATGCCATTGGTACCGCCCAAAAAGGTGGCGGTTTGCTGTGTATTAATATGGTGGGCGGAACATTGACTTCCGCCTGGCTGTAGGCGGCTACCGCTGTAGTGACTTGTTTCTGCCCAGGCGGTCGGTGTGGTGCATTGGCTGTCTATCGGAGATCTTTCTACCATGGTCATAATTTGGCTGTAATTACCTCTGGCCTGTTGGCGGTATTACCACCACTTTAACACCAACCGTCAGGGTTGTAATGAGGGCCATAGTGATAAAACCTGGTGGTAATGAACAGTAAAATCATGATAATGCTCCCCCACCATGGGAGAAGATTCTCAAGGCAACAGGAGCATTGCATTTTTTCCTTTCTGAAACAAAATCCTGTTTCGGGATTTTCTTTTTGCAAAATAAAAAATAATTACTCTGTCCTACAGGGCTGCGTCCTGTTGTCACAGCTCTGTAGCACAGAGTAACATGCATTGCCTGGAAGCACCGTCACAGCAGAGAACCCACTGCACTGCAACTACCCTACAACCTACTGAGCAATACTTTAATGAGGTGTAATCTAGGTATCAATCAGTCTTGTGAGGTTCCACAGGGATAAGCAAAACACTTTTTTTTATGAATAGGCATGCTCAAAAACTCTAGGAAACCAGAAATACATATTTTTAAGATTTAAAAAAATCCAAATCCTGTTCTAGTGTACACAATATGAGTAGCAACTATATAAAATCAAGTTAATGGGAACAATAGTGTATGAAAGTAAATTATTAATTGGAGCAGATGGTAGTTCAACCAAAGCAATAGGGTTACTATCTTTTAGGTCTAGTTTAAGGTTTCCTTAATTGAACCTGAGCACTACTCTTAACAGATATTACATAGAACAAACAGGCTTCAGTTAGAAAAAGTATATAGAACATTTAGAAATAACAAAACAGTTGAAAAGTTAAAAACGCAACACAAACATTAGATTGCATTTTATAAAAACAAAAATTAATTTAATGAACAAACAGGGTTGACCCATTCACATATTTTATCCCGGCACTCAGTCTTTTTTCTGGAAGTCAAAATCCTGGAGAGAGGCAAGGCAGATGGCTATTTCTGTAGAGGGCCCCACTATGCCAGACAATTGTCAGATGACATTCTGGTGAAGTTTCTGATTTTGGCTGAACAAATTGAATTTCACTCTCAGGGAAGTCCTCTTTCAAGATGGATTTTTTTGTTTGGTGCCTTTGTCATGTCAAGATTTTTGCCTTCTGCCTTAGTCTCTTTTTAGGAGCACAAAATGCTCAAACATGGAAACGTTGCAGGTTGTGTCCAACAAGGGCTCCAAGAGGCCAGCTACCTTCTTGCTGATTTCCTGCTGAAATGGATTTGCACCCAGGGGAGTCCTCTCACAAGCTTAATACTTTCGATGCCTTTGTGATGTCAAGATTTTCACCTTTGACCTTAGTCTCCTTTTAGGCGCTAAACATCCTCCAATATGTAAAGATTGTGGGTTGTGTCCAACTGGGGTTCCTAAGAGGTGTATATTTTCTTGCTGAGGTACTGCTGAAATGGATTTGCTAATGTGGAGAAACTTCAAGTGGGGGAAACCTGCTTCTTTAACCCAGCTATGCTGTGCCTTCAACAGATTAGCTTTGCTAGTCTATCCCGGTCACTATGTGCTCCATTTAGCTCAACGGCCTCTCAAATGCCCTGGCACACAGGCAGCTTTCTGAACACCGAGGGAGATGTACAAAAGATTCCCCAGCACAGGAGCAAAGGCAGTTGCTATTGAGCGGTGTCACGTTCTGTTCCAGGATGGCCTTTCAGGACATAAGCCTAAACAGTGAGCTTCAAAATTGAAGCCGTCTTTGTGAGGGAAGTAGCGCCAACATCCCTGAGCAAGATGCCTTTAGTTAATGCAGACAAAGTGGAGAAATGATCAAGGAGTGAAAACTCGCCCCAAACCTGTTTCTACCATGGGTTGTAGCCCTCTGGAATCCACACCAGTATGGTGGGCTACCATGCTCCTAACAACTGAGGAAGGGTTGTGCTCTCTTGAAAGGGACACAAATCAGGCTCTCTGAATAGCCAGATCCCACACATCAAAGGAACTTCATCACTAGGTTGGATGGGACCCAGTAGCTCATTGGCCAATGACCGCATCTCTCAAGGCACGTTTCTGGGATAATTATGATACCCTTGCCATCTATCTCTACAGTATAATCATGCTGGAATCAGGAAGAAGACTAAAGAAGGACAGCCCTGGTGCCCTTGAACCCACACAAAGAGAAGCTACACTGCCAGAAGGACTTCACCTGCTGCACTTTGGGCTACCAAAGATTGGACTGTGCCTGCGGCTCCTGGCTCAGGGAAAAGTTGATTTCCAGCCCCAACCTAGAGCAGTGACCTCAAGACTCAATTGGCTGATCTCGTGGAACCAGCTCCAGGGACACAAGAGCTGAATTTGCCCAAACCGACAAGTTGGTAGCCATCACAAAAGTGTTGCTGCTACCAGTTGCTGGGCATCCAGGAGGACAAATCAGTGATGTCCAAAAGTTACACCTGAGTCTGCCTGACCTGTGAGTGCTAGCCAAGTCTGAATTTGTCTCAGGCAAGGGACACTAACCCCCACCTAATCATTTCAACCCAACCACAGTGCAGACTGACCAGTAGCCCAGTAACGGCTGGCCTGCTACTGCAGTATACAGGATTTTGAGACACCCAGATCTCTATGGCCAAGTTTGATCCACTTCACCTGTGGACTGAGAAGTACCCACAAAGACACCCCCATTGACCACACTACAACTGGAGAATCCTTTGAGCATCTTTTGCCTGCATCCCTCAGAACTAGGACCATTCCATTATCATCTATGGCTGTTGTCCTGTAAAGTTTAGGATTTTCTTACAAAATGCTTTGGTGGCCAGGTAACTGTCTAAAGTGTCCACTCTGGCCCCCTAAACCGCTGACCTTCCTGAATTGGTTGGCCAATCCGGACTTGAGTAGCCAAACTTTTAAAAAGATTCCAAAGCTTCTGTTGACCAATGCTTGTTTGCAGTTGCATTTAAAAGTGATAATATGTTCTAAAATCTGTATCTCCGCAACCCTCCATTTTGATTTTGTTCATCAAGGTATCTATAGATTCATAAAATATGCTATCTTTTTATAAATTGTTGTCTTCTTTCTTTTGTGTGTTGTTGCTTTCTTATTTTGTTGTTTGGTACTGTTAAATACTTTAAACATTGGGCAGGTTTAAGAAAAGTGGTGCGGCACCCAGTGCAGTGCCACTTTTCTTCCGCCCCTTAACACCTCAGCAACGCCACCATGTGTGCACTGTGTTAAAAATACAGCACACCATGGCACAGGATAGGGAGCAATAGCGTCAACATGTTTGGCGCTATTGATGTTCTGTTTAGGGTTAGCACCAAAAATCTGGCGCTAACCCGGAACAGTACATAGGGTCCAATTGTAACCAATGGTGTGCCCCCTTTTAACACCTACTCTGAGCAGGTGTTAAAAGTAACCACAAAAAATGACGCTGGGGAATTTCTTAGATTCCACTGTGCAATTTGTTTAGTCCCCCTAATGATGGAATACCCCCTTTGCATGCATTATGCATGCTGCATGCATAATGTGGCGCAAAGGGTTACAAAGTGGTGCAATGCATGCATTGTGCCACTTTGTAAATATGGCAGAGTGTTTTCGCCATAATATTGCCACATTAACATAAAAATAAATTATGCTAATGTGGTCATATAAGGAGCAAGGGCCTCTGAAATCTGCCCCATTGTTCCTTTGCTAAACCTTACTTTTGGCAGCCACAGCTACCCAAAGTTGAATTTACAGTTAAGTAAACATACCTGGTGGGACCCAAGATGGTATTTTTGACTACTGCATGATAAGGCCCCATAGCCATTTGTTGTACACCCACATCATCACATATATGCTATGGCCTTATAGGAAAGTTAAACATGCAAATTAGGAGTACTGTCGCATTAAACATGTTTTAAGAATCAGAAGTCATGCACTGGGGCTTGGTTAGCAGTGTCAGAGAGCAGAGAGCCAAAACACCAGCAGCATCAGTCATCAAAAAATGGGCTGGCAAAATAAAAATTGGCACTTTCTTACAGATAATTATCAATAGGCAGAATAGTGGATAATATTGTAACATTATGACAACATCCTACAGGTTTTTACATATATATCCCCAGTGCCTCCTTTCACTATGCTAGCTAAGCTAACCTAGTTTACAAAGAGTTCAACTGAATTAATGATCAGCAATCAGAGTGTAGCTGTTTTTCTCATCTGCTAGTCAGCAGATAACCTGAGAGAAAGCTGGATGTGTTTCTCCATAGCCTTCATGGAGGAAAGGTGATTATTCCTTCTGTATGACCCTCATTTGCGAATCACTGGTATGAATATCTTCTCTGTGTAGTAAAGCTCTGTTTTAGTTTACATATTTTGTCAGAAAACTGTCTAACATTTCCAAAATGAGCAATTAGTAGTAAAGCTTTTGAGATCCTTCACTTACCCACAGTTTCTGAAACCCTGTCTATTGGTTATAAACAATAAGTGAGAAGACAAAACATCAATTTCTATGAAGCTGTGTTCCTTATTTAGAGACCAACGCTGACAAAGAATATCCAAACCATACATAGAACATATGAAACATTAAAGAAGGCTGAATTATCATGTTGCATTGAAAGATTTCATTAATAAATGTGCATGTATATTTTGTGAGATGTAAACCTAAATAAATAAGTGTATATAATTCAGAAAGGGGGATACGTAAATGAGAAAATATATGATGATTATAACTCAAAAAGGGGAATTCCTAAAAGAGTAAATATATAATGATAATAATGAGAATACGTTTTAATTAGTAAACCCTCCTCCTGAAAACCAAAAGCATTTGTTTATGTGCATGTTTGATATATGAATGATACATACTTGCTTGCTACTTATTCATGTTGGCAGAGACAGTTCCTTAGTCTACCTCAAACGTGGGAGCAATGTAAAAGGTCCTTCTTCACACAGTATGGTGTCTTAGGCATGAAAGTGGTGCACCTGCTGCATGAGCCTGTGGCATGGCCGCTCTGTGGCCTGCATTAAGTAGGTCCAGGAAAGAGGGAGAGGCACTGAGATGCAGTGGGCGGGGCTAGACAGGAGGTAGTAAAACAGGCACCAAGCAGGAGCGACAGTGGGGAAAAGTGAGAAACAGTGAGAAAAAACAAGGAGAAAAATGGGGGCAAGGAAGGTAAAAGCAGTAAAAACAAGGCAAAAAGCTGAAGAAAACACTTAGAAAAATGGGGGAAAGGAAGGAGAAAGCAGTAAAAATGAGGCAAAAGGCTGGAGAAAGCTCTCAGAAAAATAGGGGAAAGGAAGGAGACAGCAGTAAAAGCAAGTTAGAAGGCAGAATAAAGCATTTTGAAAAATGGGGTGAAAGAAGAAGAAAGCACTAAAATGAGGAAAAAAGCAGGAGAAAACACTCAGGAAAACTGCGGAAAGGAAGGAGAGAGCAGTAAAATGAGGCAAAAAGCAGGAGAGAGCGATGCAGCAGCACAAGAGCTGGGTTAGAGACCTGCTCAATGGGGTAGCACTGTGGCCTCCATTAAGTAGGTCCTGGGCGGAGGGAGGGGTTCTGGGAGGTGGTGGGTGGGACCAGAGAGGAGGAGGTAAAATGGACTGCATGCCGGAGTAGCAATGGGGAAAAGGGATAAACAGTGAATAAAATTGAGGCAAACACACGAAAAGGCGCTGAAAAAACAGGGGGAGAGCAGTAAAAATGAGGTAAAAGCAGGAGGAAGCACCTAGAAAAAATGGGAGTGAAAGGATTGAGACAGCAGTAAAAATGAGAAAAAATCAGGAGAAAGCACTTAGAAAATTGGGTGAAAGGAAAGAGACAGCAATTAAAATGAGGCAATAAACAGGAGAAAGTGTTTAGAGAAATAGGACAGGAGGAGACAGCAGTAAAAACAAGGCAAAAAAGCAGGAAAAAGCACTTAGATAATTAGGGGAAAAGGAAAGAGCAGTGAAATGTGGGCAAAAGCAGGAGAGAGCGATGCAGAAGCACGGAAGAGCTAGGTTCAGATTAATTCTCCACAAAACCTTTCTAGAACCCTGTGCATCTGAAGTGCTAGCTTAATGGCAGAAAACCATGGGCCTCATTACAACATTGCCGGTATTGACCACCTACCGCCACGGAGACGGCCGCCAACATAACGCCGCCGTGGCTACCAGCCATCTACGCGTATCATGACAGCTGACGGTATTATGCCAGAATGCTGGTGGAACTCCACCGACGGTCATGGCGGCAGATGGCGGTAAAGCGGCGCTGTTGCCTTATGAGCAATGATACGGTCTGTTGCCTTATGAGCAATGATACGACCTGGCGGTGGTTTGCTGACCGGCGCTGCTGCTGACAGCAGCACTGCGGACCATGTCCAGCCAGAGGACCCCCTGCAAGCAGGTGAGTCGGGTTCTCCAATCAGAGAGGGGGGTGTTGTGTGTATGTGGGTGTGTGTGTGTATGTTTTGGTATGCGTGCAGGCGGGTGTGAGTCGCGTTGGATGCATGCATGAATGAGTGATTGTGAGTGCTGTGTGTTGTGAATGCATGTGTGTGACAAGCTATGTTGGTGTGTGTTGAAGTGTGTGGGTAAGTATGTGTGCATGCTTCGGTGGTGGTGGGTGTGCGTGTGTGCATATGTGTATATGGGAGCATGTGTGGGTGTGTATATGTGCATGGTGCAGGAGATGAGGGTGGGGAAAGGCTCTCGGGAGGGGGAGGGGGCAGGGGAGACCCCTATCAGTGCCAGGGAAGGTATTCCCTGGCACTGATAGTGTCTACCGCCATGGTTTTCGTGGCGGTAAGTTTGCACGAAAACCATGGTGGTAGGCCGGGTTGTAATCCCGAGGGTGGGATTGTGACGGCTGCCGGGCTGGAGACTGAAGTCTCCAGCCCAGCGGCCGTTACCACACTGGCAGTCGGTGTGTTAAAGTGGCGGTAACCACCAGGGTCCAAATCCCATTTATGTTACCACCGGGCTGTTGGCGGTATTACCGCCACTTTAACACTGACCGCGAGGGTTGTAATGAGGGCCTATGTGTCAGTATCTTTCCCTACCATATAGCTGGGCACCAGATGTTTGGGTACGTGGACCTTCTTGTCCCCATCAGACACTGTGGGTATGCTGCCACCATTGATACTCGACTCTGCTTGCCTAGTTCAATTTTCCTCTTCTATGACACAATGTTGAGTTTCTCCCTTGCAAAGGCTCTCTCAGCTTCAGGCTTTCTCTCCTCTGCTTCCAGCCTGAGCTTGGCCATTTGCAACTTAAACTCCCTTTCAGTCATCCTGTATTCAAGCTTCTATGGGAAGAGGTCATGGGAGGACACACTGCTTTCCACTCTGGGAGATATCTCTATTTCTAGAGGCAAGACATCCCCTTCCTCTGTGGTTTGAAGTTCAATTCGTGCACTTAGGTCCTCTCCTTCCCCTTCCGTATCCTCCTTATCATCCTGGTCATCTACTGTTGTCAGTACTTGGTGAGCTTCTGCCCATGCCCTCGGAGCCTTCTGAAGTTCTTTTCCTAGTATTGTTCTTAACTTGAACCCCCCCTCTATCTACAGAACTCTTGGATCCCAGCCACAGAGTAGACAACTATGTTCTCAAGTTCAAACTCCTTCCTTGCAGGTGTGGTCGCAGGCAAAGACAGTCAGGTAAAGTCAGGGTAAATAAATAAAAAAGCCAATCAAGGACAAGTTAAAAAAATGAAATATTATCAAATAATTTATCTGGTATTTGTAATGTCATACAAATTAAATGTATGGTACTGCACAAAACACAAGTCCTAATCTCACGAATGATCAACATTTGGGTTGCTGTTTGAGGGAGATGAAAACCTGCTTAAGAAGCAATTGCAATTTATATCAGGGTGAAGTCACAGGTGAACCCCAAATTAATCTGAGCTTAACCCTCTGGTAGCTTGGTTCAAAAGCAGGCAGACTTAACTTAGTAATAAAGTGACAGTACAAACTAAGAAGAATCCCACACTAATTTCGAAAAATAGAGTAGATTTTAAAGAATTATTTGACAATAAACTACAGAAATCTAATCCGTTTAAATTGACATATGCAATTTAAAGGTTTTATGTGAAATTAGTACCCAGAAGCACAAAGAGCCAACTATGGTTACATGGGAGGTACTGTGCCAAAGGATGCAGTGCGTGCCAGCAGTTCTGAGGAGCTGTTGGTCAGCAATGAGAGGCCCTGTAACGAGGAGGAGTCATTTAGCGGCAGTTGCAAAAAGCTGTGGGGTCCTTCACCAGGATGCGTCATGCAGCAGTAGTAGCTGCATGACGTATCGGTTTAGCTTAGACCACAGCTGGACCAACAAGATTCCTTCAAGCCCACTTCCAAGGGTACAAAACTAGGGTGGTACCATTTAGGAATAGGACTTGCAGCAGACAGGGATCATGTGGTGGGTTCAAGGTAGTTAGGTTCTGAGGTTTCCACCCCCAGAGGTCTTTGGAATTTCCTGCTTCCCTTGCCTGCTCCAGCTTGTCTGGAGGTGCAAAATACCAGTGTCAAACCCTTTTTTAGTACCCTAGAGCAGAGCCTTTTTGATGAGCAAATGTGATAGGTGACAGCTCCTTCCCCTCATCAAGTCAGAGATGGCACATCCTGCTAACTTGTATTCCCCATTTGTCTCACTGTCTGTGATCAATACACAAACACCAGCTGTCAGGTACACATAGGCCCTCATTAAGACTTTGGCGGTCTTCTCAGAAGACTGTCAAACCCGCGGGTACCAGAAAATCACCAGTGTTGGCTGTCTTCCGACCACCATATTAACCCCTTCGCTTCCAGGCCTTTTCCCCTCAGGTGCCAGGACTGTTTTTTGGCTATTTGGGGCAGTTTGCGCTTAGACCCTCATAACGTTTTGTCCACATAAGCTACCCACGTCAAATTTGCGTCCTTTTTTTCCAACATCATAGGGATTCTAGAAGTACCCAGACTTTGTGGGTTCCCCTGAAGGAGACCAAGAAATTAGCCAAAATACAGTGAAAATAAAAATTTTTTAAAAAAATTGGAAATAGGGCTGCAGAAGAAGGCTTGTGGTTTTTTCCCTAAAAATGGTATCAACAAAGGGTTTGTGGTGCTAAAATCACTATTTTTTGTGCTTTCAGCCTCCTCCCAGTTAGTGACAGAAATGAGTGTGAAACCAATGCTGGATCCCAAAAAGCTAAACATTTCTGAGAAGTAGATGCAACTCTGAATTCAGCAAGGGGTAATTTGAGTACATCCTACAATGTTTTCCTACAGAAATTAACAGCTGAAATAAAAAAAATATTGAAATTGAGGTGAAAAAAACAGCCATTTTCTCAATGTTTTACTCAGTAACTTTTTTTCCTGCAATGTCAGATTTTTGAAAGCAATATACTGTTACATCTGCTGGACTCTTCTGGTTGTGGGGATATATAAGGCTTGCAAGTTAATCAAGAACCCTAGGTACACAGAGGAAATAAATGAGCTGCACCATGCAATGGGTTTTCATTCTATACTGGATATACAGCAACTCATTTGCTAAAATATAAACAGTGAAAAATAGGTATCAAGAAAACCTTTGTATTTCCAAAATGGGCACAAGATAAGTTGTTGAGAAGCAGTGGTTATTTGCACATCTCTGAATTCCGGGTTGCCCATACTAGCATGTGAATTACAGGGCATTTCTCACATAGATGTCTTTTTTACACACTGTCTTACATTTGGAAGGAAAGAATGTAGAGAAAGACAAGGGGCAATAACACTTGTTGAGCTATTCTGTGTTCCCCATAGTCTCCCATAAAAAATGGTACCTCACTGGCGTCGGTAGGCCTAATGCTCGTGACAGGAAACACAAGATGGACACATCACATTTTTGCATTGAAATCTGACGTGTTTTTTGCAAAGTGCCTCGCTGTAGATTTTGGCCTCTAGTTCAGCCGGTACCTAGGGAAACCTACCAAACCTGCGCATTTTTTAAAACTAGACACCTAGGGGAATCCAGGATAGGGTGACTTGTGGGGCTCTCACTAGGTTCTGGTGCCCAGAATCCTTTACAAACCTTACAATTTGGGCAAAAAATCACTTTTTCCTCACATTTTGGTGACAGAATCTGAGAGGAGTCACAAATTACCTTCCACCCAGCATTCTCCCAAGTCTCCCGATAGAAATGGTACCTCACTTGTGTGGGTGGCCTACCGCCCATGACAGGAAATGCCCCAAACACAACATGGGCACATCACATTTTCCCAAAGAAAACAGACCTGTTTTTGCAAAGTGCCTAGCTGTGGATTTTGGTCTCTAGCTCAGCCATCACCTAGGGAAACCTACCAAACCTGTGCATTTCTGAAAACTAGACACCTAAGGCAATCCAAATGGGGTGACTAGTGGGGCTCCCACCAGGTTCTGTTACCCAGAATCCTTTGCAAATCTCAAAATGTGGCCCAAATAATACTTTTTCCTCACATTTCAGTGACAGAAAGTTCTGGAATCTGAGAGGAGCCACAAATTTCCTTCCTCCCAGCGTGCCCCCAAGTCTCTGGATAAAAATGGTACCTCACTTGTGTGGGTAGGCCTAGCACCAGCAACAGGAAATGCCCCCAAACACAATGTGGACACATGAGATTCTCCCAAAGAAAACAGACCTGTGTTTTTTGCGAAGTGCCTAGCTGGTCTTTTGGCCTCCATCTCAACTGACACCTAGGGAAACCTACCAAACCTGTGCATTTTTTTAAACTAGACACATAGGGGAATCCAAGATGGGGTGACTTGTGGGGCACTCACCAGGTTCTGTTACCCAGAATCCTTTTCAAACCTCAAAATTTGGCCAACAAAACCACTTTTTCCTCACATTTCAGTGACAGAAGGATCTGGAATCTGAGAGTAACCACAAATGTCCTACCACCCAGCGTTTCCCCAAGTCTCCTAATAAAAATGGTACCTCACTTGTGTGGGTAGGCCTAGCGCCCACGACAGGAGATGCCCCAAAACACAATGTGTAGACATCACATTTTCCCAAAGAAAACAGACCTGTATTGCAAAGTGCCTATCAGTGGATTTTGGCCTCTAGCCAACCTAAGGGGTCAGTGCTCACATTTTAAAAAATAAATAAACAAAAATAAAATCCCTGGTGTCTAGGGTTTTTGCCCGCCCTGGGGGCAGATAAGCCTACTTACAATAGGCAGAAATCGTTTGAATACAATTTGACCCCCTTCGGAGCGACCCTAGCATAAGGGATTGCTCCCATATATAAAAAAAAGTAAACATAAAAAAATATACATCCGTGGTGTCTAGGGGTTTCTGCTCCCCCCCGGGGGCAGATCGGCCTAATTATAATAGACCAATCTGCCCCCGGGAGGGTAGAAACGGCCTAAAATATTTTGCCTCCTGGGGAGCGGCCCATTCCCAAGGGGCCGTTCCCCTTATGTAGAAACATAAATAAAAAACAAAACTCCCTGGTCTCTAGTGATTTCTGCCTCCCTTGGGAGGCAGATTGGTCTAATAAAAATAGGCTGATCTACTCCCAACGGGGGCAGAAATGGCCTAAAAGTACATTTGCCCCCAAGGGAGCAACCCTCATACATAAAAAAAAATAAAAAAATGATCCCTGGTGTCTACCGGGTTCTGCCCCCCCATGGGGGCAGATCTGCCTAATTATAATATGCCAATCTGCCCCCGGTGGGGCAGAAATGGCCTAAAAATAAATTGCCCCCCGGGGAGCAGCCCTTGCCCAAAGGGCTACTCCCCTTAACGACATAAACAAAAACAAATAAAATTCCCTGGTGTCTAGTGGCATTTCTGCTGCCCGATCTCATCACGATCAGGCAGCAGAAATGCAGAGAGAGGCATGAAAGAAGAGGAAAGACCTTTCTTCTCCTTTCATGCCTCTCTCACCCCCTCCACCTGATCGGAGGAGAAATGCTCTTGCATATCCCCTCCGATCCGCGCTGGAAGCTGAGCTTCCAGTGCGGTGGGGGCAGCCTTTGATGAGGTCAGTGCGCAATTGCGCGCTGATGTCATCAGACGCCACGGGGGGTCAGGGAGGGCAGGGGTGGAAGGGAAAGCAATTCCTCTTCCATCCCTGCCCAAGCGAGGAGGGTGCCTGGGCCCCGGGGGGAGTGCTAGCGCTTCCCCGTGGGCCCCTATCTGATCGTAACAGTTACGTCCTGGGCACACGAGAGGTGCTGCCCAGGATGTAACAGTTACGCCCAGGGCACCCAATGGGTTAAGAGTACTGCATGATTTCTGCTGCAATTTGGGCAGAAATCCTGCAGTAGTCGTGCTGGCAGTCGGAGGCGCTGCAGCGGTTCCACCACCGGCCCCTCCCCACCATTATAACTCCACCAGCTGTATTATGTGCAATAACAAGGCCTGGTGGTGTTCTGCTGGTGGGCGCAGCTGGCGGTGGAAGCGCCCCTTCCCTGGCGGACAATGTTTTCCTCGGACCAGGTAAGGTGATCGTCTGACAGGGGAGGAGGTGGAAGGGTGGAAGGGTGCTTTGTATGTGTGTGTGAGTGTGGTGTCTGCGTGTGTGCAACAATGTGTGAATGCATGGTTCTACATGTGTCTGAATGTTAAAGTGAATTCTATTATGCATGTAAGTGTGTATGCGTGTGTGTATGCGAGTTTGAGTGTTGTTGTGAATGCATGTTTGTATGCATGTAAGTGCATGTATACAGTGTATATGAATGCTGAGGTAAATGTGTGTTTGTATGTGTGTAATTATGTTGAAGTGAATGTGTGTTTATATGCATGTAAGTGAATGCGTGTATGAATGTAGAAGTGAATGTGTGTTTTTATGCGTGTGAGTGAATGCGTGTATGTAATTGTAGGTGAATGAGTGTATGTGTGGTGCGCATGGGTGCCTGTGTGCATGTCATGTATGCGGGAGGGGGTGGGCACTGTGTGTGGAGAGGAGTTGGGGGTGCTGTGTATGGGGGCAGGGGGAGGGAGATGCTGTGTATGGAGGGGAGGGGGCACTGTGTATGGAGGAGGAGTGGGGGACGCTGTGTATGGGGAGGAGTGGGGGGCGCTGTGTATGGAGGGAACATAGGGAATGGGGAGGGAGGGCGCTATGTATAGAGGAGGATGGAGGGAGGCACTGTGTATGGAGGGGTAACTATGTATGGAGGGGGTGGTGGTGCTGTGTATGGAGGGGAGGTAGATGGTGGGGGTGAGGGAGGGAGGGTTCTGTGTATAGAGGGGGTTGCTGTATATGGAGGGGACACTGTTGATGGAGGCAGGTGGGGGGCACTGTGTAAGAAGGTGGGTGCTGTGTACGGAAGGTAGGTAGGGGTTGGTGAGAGGGGCACTGTGTATGGAGTGGGAGGGGGTTTAGTGCTTGTTGGCGGGTGGGAGAGTCGTCCACCGGTGACAGGGAAGAAATTCGCTGTCACAGGGAGCCTGTCCGCCATGGTTTTTGTGGTGGTGCTACCGCCGCAGACACCATGGCGGACAGGCAGCTCCTAATACCGGCAGTAGTCATCTGAGAACCGCTGAGTCAGAGATGATCATCTACGGCCTGGCGGCTCTGACCTCCATGGCGGTATGAATGGAGATGTGGTGGGTTGGCAGCAGCCAACCGGCCACACACATAATGTGGCGGTTTTCAACGCTAGCATGTGGTCATAATGAGGCCCTTAGTCATGTGACCCAGGATAGAGTCTCGAAGCACCAAATGAGTAGGACAAGAAAATGCCTACTTATCAGAATGATGACTTAAAATCCAGCTATACCTTTAAAGAACGGTTTAAATTACATTTCCTACTTCCTCCCAATTGAAAGTTATCACTTATTAAATGTAATAAGGTAACCCAATGTTATCGTATGGAAGAAGTAGACCTTGCAATAGTGAAAAATAAATGTCGGAGTTTTTCATGACTAGGAAATGTAAAACCTAAAAGTACATGCCCAACCTTTTAAATACACTGCACCCTGCCCTGTGGGCTGTTTAGGGCTTAACTTAGTAGTGGCATATGTTTTAAAAATAAAGGTTTAGGACTGGCAAAATGTTTGTTTGCCAGGTCGAACTATCAGATTAAAACTGCACACCTTACTACAATGACAAGCTTTATATATTTTTTAAAGTTTAATGTAAGTGGGTAGAGTTACAAGTGCTGCAGGCCCACTAATAGCATTTAATTTACAAGCCAATGTTATATAGTATACAACTTTTCAAATGAACTTAGAATTAAATTAAATTGGCCAGTCAGTGTAAGCCAATGTTACATTGTTTTAGGGAGCGAACTTAAGAACTTTTGCACTGGTTAGCAAGGGCAAAATGCATTAAGGGCCCGATTCAGAGTTTGGCGATGGGGTTACTCCAATACAAACATGACGTCTATCCCATCCGCCGTATTATAAGTGCCATAGACTGTAATGGAATTGTAATACCGCGGATGGGATTTCTGTCACATTTGTGATGGGGTGACCACCTCTAGGTGCTAAGGCCAACAAAAACAAGATCAGTACAAAATGTGGAAATGAAAAGTGGGAGGAGGACCACCCTAAGGCTGACATGGCTAATACATGTCCCTGCCAGCTGGAAATGGGGAAAACGACTCAAACTCCTGGGAGTTCTCATCACTAAGAAGGAGGAGCTAGATAGAACACCAGCATAGGTATGGTCTGACCAGCAATTGGTCCACTGTAAAGTCCATTCCCCAGTAGTGAGATGGATCACCTCAAAAACTTGGGATTTTTTACCCCTCATTTGAATGAGCCTGTGGTCTGTTTGAACAATGTTCATTTGGCATCTGATTTTTACAGTGACTCTGCAGTTCTCCAATTTTAGATAAAAGACACCAGTATTTTTTGGCAGCATGAATCACATCAATTGAAAACTTATGATTATTTTAGGAGGCAAGCAAATATAATGTAACCCATCTATAAAAACATAATAATTTAATTATATAGCATTTGAACAGCACATTAATATAAATATCATAATACTGGTTCCAAGATGGCAGGAATGTTTAGAGCTGTTACAATCTCAATTTCCTCATTTATGTCTAGAACATAATTTGCTAAAAGCCAATTTCTCCTCTGGGGGTGGGGGTAGAAATATCTTTTAAGGGCTTTTGTGGCTGGTGATCTTTTGCTCATACCTGTCCTGCTTTGATCGGTGCTTGGTCAGCTGAGTCATTCCCATGAGCATTGATCAGAGTGAAATCTGTCAGTGCCTAATGGAGCCAACAACCTTCAGTTTCATTTTGGAGGCATGAGGGTGCTGTCACCATCATCAGCATCAGCACACTAAAGAAAAAAAAAAACTTAAGGGGGCTATTCCCTAAAACTTTTCTGGTCTAAGCACTAAAAGGATTTTCTGTTCCTAGTTGGAGGAGAAGACACCCTCACTCACTGCACTAGGACAGTACTGTGGAGGACATGAACATCTCAATCTCTGCAGTAAAGAGGTTGTTACCAAGAGCCACAATTCCTGGTTTAAATTTCATGTTCAATATTCTGTGCTTTTAAGAAGTTCTTTTTACAATTGGCTCTAGCTGAGGAGAATTGTACAGGCATTATTTTTGTAACAGCTGCTTTCAGAATTGCATAATTGGAGTTTTAAACCATAATTCCAGGAATAAGAATGCACAGGAGAACTGTTTAATATGGCTACTCACTCTAGAGGAGTCATTTCTTTTAAACGTTCATCCAACAACACATTCTATACAATAAGTTACACCTTCTGGATAGGATCAATAAGAACTAGCTGCAGTCTGAGTCATAGGAATTGTAGGCCTACGTGATAACAAATTCATGTCTAATGTACAGAACATAGGCTTTCAAACATCAAGCATGGTTTATAGTGCAACATAAAGACCTTTTTACAGTGGAAGCATGTAACATGCTATGAGAGAGAAAATCAACATCTGAGTGGAACCAAATAACTTCTTATTTGTGCTCCTTGAAACTTTTCCCTTATTGATAACATAGTGTGAAATGGCAGGTGCACTGTCAAGGCATACATAAAATGAATGCAAAAATATTTCAGCACTTTCTTACTGCACAGCATTATTGCAGATACTATATAAGGCAGGATCCCAGGTTCTGCCACGTTAAAAGCTGCTGATAAGTCCATAAGAATCAGCAAACATACAAAACCAGAATTGAAGTAAAGAGATTAATTATACTCCATATGTTTATGGGCTGTCAGGTTGGTTTTTATTTGCAGACCACATATATTGCAGACCGATTGCTCAGAAAAGATACTTTGAAGGCTGACTAGAGGTACCTAAAATTTTCAGGATAAATCGTCTCTCTGTTAGGTCGACCATAGCAATGCTCAAGCACTGCTTTTCCTGATGTGTTGGTATGTATCAGGGCTTTTAACCACGCCCGCCGCACGCTCATCACTATCACTCATTCATGGGCTTGCCTTTCAAAAATCCTTTGTTTTCGTTGGTAACTGCTTGATTTTTGTCCCTCCTTAGGGTGGTTTTGTTACAGTATTGGCCATCTATCCTGTTATATGGATAATTGCACTGCCGATAACTTTGACTGAGAGCAACCTTCTTTTTCCTTTTATCTCTATCCTGTGCACTCACAGCGGCGCTTTGAATCGGCTCGCTTATGTCAACTGTTTTACTTTTTATTTTCCAGTTCCAGTTAGATTTTACAACGCTACTAACTCTAACTTGAGCAAAATTGAGACCTATTGCATTACAAATGCTTGTTTTTATTAGGGTAAAGTGGCCTGTTTTGAGCTCACAGAGAAAAGCATTTTGCAGAAGGAAAGAATCATGTAAATTAAGAAGAAAAGTTGCAGCTTGATTGGGAGAAGATTTTAAGAGTTTTAGAGGGATGATACAGTGTAAAAAATGATGATGGTCAGGTGTTGTCAACACCAAGTCCAACACTTAATGGCATCAACAGAACAAAAATAAAAGATAGATTTTGAAAATATATTCACCCTAAATAACAATTGGGCTGGTTATCAGCTTCATTGATTGATGTCATAGGCACAGCTATAGTAAATATCGATGTGCTAATGCATTTTTAGCCAAAACAGTGGTTAAGTGAGTGCACTTTAGTCATGTTAATAGGAATATACTGTTGAACCCAAAATGAGTTATTTGGACTATCTTCTGAACTCCTAAATAACCAGGCATGCCAGTCCTTTCCAGTGTTTTCACATAAACCTAAAATCTATGTAAACACCAAAACCACAATTTTATTTGTCAGAATAACTCAGTACAAATGAATATCCCTAGAATCACATCTATTCTTAAACTGTGAGATTCCTTTTATACCCCACACAAAAGACAGATGAGTGCTCAGGGGTGACTCAACAAGTTATTTCATTTCTTCCACGAATGACTCTTAAGTTCACACATAGCTTTATTCGGTTACTTTCAACCATAAAAGCAAACAACCAACAATTGAATGAAAAAGAAAAAGAAGTTTAGTTAAAAAAAAAAAGGGATAAGAATAAAATAGAATAGCATATGTTCAGCCTTAAAACACATAAAATTACATTCCATCAAAAATGCACCTGGCCCCCTAATATCTATCATTTAAATTAAACATAGGGTTTTATTTCAGTCTTAGGTGCATAGTTAAAATTTAGCAGCTAAAACACTTTCCCTTTTTTTTTCCTTTTAAAATTTGTTCCTCATCATCATTTTTCCCCAGGGAACTGATACGTATATGCCAAGCAGCTACAATATACTTACTAACCACACAAGATAGAGAGAGGGAAGTATCCCTCATCATGATCCTCAGGGCAGCCATACAGTGTCTTATCCCCATATTTCTACACACAGGTCGTAACCACTTCCGTCGCGCAATCATATATGCAGGGCATATAAACATAAAATGTACAATAGATTCTGAAGTGTGATTACAACTAGGACAGGGATCAGATCTTGTAGTCAGACTCCGTATACTACCATAAGATTTAAGAGGCAGGCAACCATATCTGAACTGAATGTATAAACTCTTACTTAATGGGTTAAGAATTGTATCCATAAATGGTTCCAAATACGGATACCATTTGAAATCAAAGAATTGTGAGGTCAATCTGCCGTGTGTTGAGCACGTCAGGTAGTTTTCCCTGACATATATCCAATAAACAGTTTTCAAATGGTTCTTCTGATCCTTCCTTATACTTTCTGGATGGCTCCAAAACTCACTAAGACCCAATCTGTAAAACCATTTTGAGATGTGATTAAACCAAGGAATGGTAAGAACATTTGGTCTATCTGGAATGTCTTGAATAGACTCCTTATATGTAGATAGCTCAGGGGTAGTCCATACACGGACCCAGAAAAGCAATGGTCGTAGGGCAATTACATCTGAGATGCATGACAAGCCGAGGTCCCAGAACATTGGCAGCAGTGGGGTATTGCGAGGACAAGCCAAAGTTGACCTTACAAAGTTGTTTTCCCCCACTGCCAACTTGCCAGTGTTCGAGGACCCCCAGATTTCCGCCCCATAGACTGCAGCACTCTGTGCCTTAGCTCAGTAGATTTTAATGGTTGGAGTGATCACCCTCTCAGAGGTAGGCTTGTGGAAACGTAGAATAGCCCCAGATCCCTGGGCCAAAAGAGCTAAACTTTTATCGATTTGGGCCCCCCAATGCAGATTGTTGCTAATTCTCACCCCCAAATAATCTATGGAGTTTACCATGCCTAGGGGGGTTCCAGTATAGAAAATTTAATATCTCTTAGTGGGGCCACAGCCCAGGGTCATATGACTCTTTTATTTCAAAAGGTATAAAATGTGGTTCTGAAATTACCTTTGCTCTATTGAAAAGATTGCAACTTTCAGGGGAGTTGCATCAAGTTGGTAGTGAGCTTTAATCTCTTTACAGCAGTATATTATTTTTAATGTATAGCTTCGGTAGAGAGCCACTTGCTTAAATACCTCAGTTCAAACGGGATTCAAAACCAATAATTCACTGTTATGATGTACAAACAATTGTTACCAAAAGCTGTTACTTACTGTAGCTACGCCTTAAAGGAGCTCCAGACTGCTCTGACAAGCATCTCCATCAGAACAGCACAGGACAGCAGGGAGTACAGCTTTGGAGGGGAGAGAATGGATAGTACAGAGAGCGGTAGGAGTGGGTGGCAGCAGGCCAGGTAAATTTGTTGAAGGAATACATGTCTTTATTGTATAAAAAAACATTTAATCACAATAAAAAAGCACTATAAAATCATGATTAATATAAATCTTCCATAAATTCTGCACTTTATTTACACTTCCTTAAGGCAATAATAAACAAAGTCTAAAAATCTTACTAATATCCAAACAAATTGTCAATCTTTTGCTGAAAAACAATAGGCAATAGCCTCCTTGATGGATCTACACTTAAGTGAAATGTGCATACATTAAATATTTCTTCCTCAAATCTAATATCACAAGGAGATTAAATGCTCAGTTAATTTCTCTTTATCATTACATAAGCAGCAAGCCTTTCAGAGTAAACACATAACACGATCTCATATGTTTTAGTTTGCAGCCTGGGTTCAGGTTCACGTATAAATATTCTTGTTTTACTCTAAAAAAATGACTTGATTATGTAATGACCATGTCTATGTTTCTGTAGTTTTAACAAGTCAACAGCCTTAGCGTTCCACTAGAGATTTTGTCTGGCTAACCTCTTTCGCTCTTGACGGGGCACTTATATCAGATCTAAAAATGACTGTTAATTGTTTTCTGAGATTACTTTAATAACAGTTGCCGAGTTTAACCAGAGATAATTCTCACTGATTTGTTACCTCACTGTAAATTGAAAATCTCAATGAGCTTTTTTAAGGATCGCGCAATAAGAGTTTAACATTGCTAAAGACCATTGTACACTTACTGAATTCAGAGATAGTTCTAGTTTCAGTTTACAAAGGGAATTAAAGAACAAAGATTAAGTACAGATCTGAATTCCTTTATAAACAGTTTATCGAAATTGTTAATGGATTTTTCAGGGAGTGCTATTGAACCATACCGTTAAATAGAAAACTAATTTAGTTTTCAACACCTTTAAAGATTGACAAGTCCCATATCCTCCATGAGCATTGATGAATATTTTAATTGATAGTGATACCATACGGGCTTTGGTTTTCATTTTTGAAAAATAAAATAACTTGCCCATCTTAATTTATTATCAGCCCCAAGGCCCAGATAGTTTTACATTGAAACTTCTTCCATAAGGTTATCATCAATATTTAGTTTAATATGGTTCTGAATTTTGATCATGAATTTTGCCGAAGATCATAACTTTTGTTTTGTTGGGATTGACTTTTAAGTCATTTTTAATATGGCCTTTTTGGAGTCCTGATTGGGTCAATGAAAATAGAATAAGATGTTTGGCATATACCTAGTAACTTATTGGTTTACCTCCTAACATAGGTGCCAATTCCTCATGGAGATTTAAAAATGTTGATAGGTCCATGATATACAATGAGAAAAGAAGTGGTGCTAAAATACAGAGCTGTTTAAGTTCATCAGTTGTCACTATTGTTGGCGACAGAATACTTTCGTCAACTCAGACTGGAGTCAGGTATTGTCATGCAGGGATATTAAAACATCAAGAATGGTAGGAGTAATCCCATGAATGGACAGTTGCTCCCAGATTCTTTTCTGATTGATTTTGTCGAACGCTAATGAATAGTCACCATAGCATGTATATAAATTGAGATTTCTTTTCAAAGTTATATTTGCCAATAATTTTTGTTCAATTATAGTATCAACAGTTAAGCATTCTTGTCTAAATTCAGATTGCTCCATAGGGATCAAATAGGAATCAGAGGCCGACTGCAGTAAGATACTACACATACGTTTTGTGAGGAGTTTTCCTTCATCATCCAAAAGGGTGAAGAGACGATAATTATGTGGGTTCTGTTTTCAACATTTTTTGTGTAGAGGGTGGATAATAGCCACTTTCCAGAAGGATGGTAAATGTCTTTATTCCAAGACCTTTGCAAATAAGTCATAAAGGAGCTCACCCCAAAACTGAGGATCAGCTTTGATCATGTCAATGGGTATCCCATTGGAGCCCACAGTTGTTGAAGGACAAGTTTTTTTCTATCAGTACAACTACTTCTTCTTTGGAAATCCAATGGTCAATATTATGGTAATATGGTAATTCAAAGAAAGTGTGATTATAATAAGCATATAGATCATCCTCATGCACTATTCTTTCTTCTTACTTTATGTGGAATTAATTCGCTGGTTTTATAGAATTAGTACTCCAGCCAACCAAAGTCCAAAATAGTCTTATATTACAGGTTTTATTAGAGTGGTGCACTCTTCCAAACCAAATCCTGACACGTTCTTCGGATTTCCTGAACATCATATTGATAACTTCTATCTTCATTATCTTCTGTTTTAGTATCTCTCAATATAGTTCTCTGTTTTCTAAGTTTCCTCTCAGTAGTTTTCAGTGATTTCTTTTTGATAGAATTATCAAATAATCTTTTAGTTAGGATTAGTCAATGATCTCTTAATTATATACATAGAAATGACATAGAATATGTCCTGTAACAGATTCATGAAATCACTACCCCAATTGTTGGATTGGTGGAAGAAATAATAGCTTATGACACTTTGTTTACTTAATTATGTTAATCTGTGATTAAACCTAACATTTCACTCAATTGATCTTAGGTTTGGTGAGTTATTAGTACTGTCCAGATGCCGATCCTGTGACCTCCATATATGATAATTAAAATCCACAGTTATCTGTTGTGACTTGTGATTGCGTTCTTGTTTTGAAATTATTTCATAATCTTGACTTGAAGAAAAAGAGCTGAAGTCTAAAAGAGTAAAGTCAATGATACCTTTTGATTTAGCAGGCACAAAGGTAGTATTTACAGGTTGATCTAATTGAAATCACGTATTCAAAACAGGGAATCATAAACCCAATAAGAATCCACAAATATAGGACCTGATTACAACTTTGGCAGAGGAGGGTAATCTGTTCCAAATGTGACGGATATCCTGCCAACCATATTATGAGTTCCATAGGATATAATGGATTCGTAATACAGCGGGCGGGATATCCATCACATTTGGGACGGATTGACTCCCTCTGCCAAAGTTGTAATCAGGCCCATAGTATATTTTTGGCCTCTTATTTTTTCACCAGTTTCCTATGATGAGGCGTAGAATGTTTCAGAATGAATCAGGAGAATCGTCATTAGAGGGAGAAGGCTGATTATTAAATAATAAATTAATTTTAAAGTCCTCTATTATGATTACCATCATTGAAACGTTCTGGGCAAAAATTAATTCCAGTTCATCTAAAGCAGCTTGAATTTCATCTTTGTTCTTCATTAGTGATGGTGAAAAATATGCATTAAATAATAAAATGTGTTTTTGTTTAGTATCCTCAAAGATAGTTCTTAGTAGGGAGTCCGTTTTTGTCTTAATTACAGAGCTTTTCAGATTAATACTGGTAAGAACTAATGTTGCCAGCCCACCAGTTGGGCAGCCCATAGGATTGCAATAACTTGAATTTTGTGTGTATTAAAAATTGTTAAATTTAAAGTTTTGTAAGGCAAGTTACCTGGAAGCAGATTAATTGACATTGATTTAGAAATGTTATCAAATCTTCCCTCTCACAGTTTGAATGGCTTTCAATCCCTGTGATGTTCCAGGAACAAATGAACATCCTTTCAGTTTATTTTGAGATCTCCCCTTGCTAGGAATAAGTTGGTAAAATTGTGTTCTGAGAAAGGTGATGTAATGATGGATTAACAATAGTAACTGCATGTTCAACTTTTTGAGATCTGACAACATTAATCCCTAGATTTAAATCCAGAGCGGAGCAAGAAGGACTTCCAAAATATTGTTTTTTATTGACAGGCCCAATGATTTAGAAATCTCTCTTGTAATATAGTTGGGCATTTCAGTTTTATTAGTTTAGATAATACAATACCCTGTGATTTGTATAATCAATTAATTTGCCTAAATTGTGCATGTAAGCTTGTTTTGAGTGTTAACTTTTTGAATAAGTCTACATAGGAGATATCCTTCAAATCCGCAAAATGATATAATAGTTTCAAAACATTTTGACAATTCAGGATGTCATACAACTCTTGTGAGACATATTTTGGGCTAGAATCCAAAGTAAGTATATCTTTAACTACATTTTCATTTGAAGTTCGTAGAATATTTGAAATATATAGAGGTGATAAAGGGTTGCTTGCCAGAGCTTTGGATGATTTCTATTCTCTGACTTGCAAATTATTTTTTGTTTCCTTGCTTCCAGACAGTATTTGTGGTGATTGAGGGCGATACTGAAACTTTGATGATAACTGATTTGTTTCCTTGCCTGTAGTTACAGTTACTCTACATAGGACTTTTGCTAAAGATGTAAAATCAACCTGTATAGTCTTAGCAATCATTGCAGATTCTTCACCCCTGTGATATTTGCTGTTGGAAAAATCTATAGTTGAAGTCTCCTGAGATATTGCGCTTCTAACAACTTTGTTACTGCTAGAAGTGAGTGCCGATATTATTGAGTTCACATTTTCAACAGGTCCAATCGATCTGCTGGCATTATCATCCCCATTGTTGTCAATTTTGACTTGCATGTTATATACCAAGTCTTTGAATGCTAAAGCTTCTACTTTTTTATTGAATAGTGGAAAAAGGGATACTTTATTTTTACTATTAGTATGGTCTGCTGGAGTAGGTCTGGATGTAGGTGAGGATAATCCTACACTACAAAAATAACAATAATAAAGCCTACTATTATGTACCTATGTCTATTGCTACTTATGCCACTACTCTACCAATATCAGACTGTTAAGTGGAATACAGAAGCAGCAGAGTGTTCTTTTTCAGTTCCCAACTGTGCAAACTGCAAATAAATTCTATGCGATAAATTGCAATACATTTATTTTCAAGGTCTTCAAGAATCTTCCTTAGCCCTTCTCCATGTTCTTCTAAGGGACAACCCTCTCTTCTTCCATACACTAGGCTTCAGTACCCTTTGCAATCCCCTAACAAGTCAATGCAAAGCCAGGCATTTTGCTGAGCCATTGGGTGTTTGGAAACTGCACCACTGGAACTTGTGACACACCAAAATTCTGCACTCTCTGTCTTTGCTCGTTTTATGGTTGCATGGTGTTGTCACCCTATGGCTGTGCAAACCCTGAATATTGACTTGATTAGATTGGTTAAGAAGACATTCCTGCCTCCAATGCCACAACTTGTTACAATTGTGACAAGGGTTTGTCTTTTGCAGACTAACCACATCCATACCTGTACTAGGATCAATTGGAACACCTCATCCTCAACCTTGCTTTGCAGGAGCTCCCTGCTGATGCACTCCTTACGTAGGACAAACATTTCCTGTGAAAGGTTGAGTCTGACTACTGCTGTGAGCAGCTTTCATCTAAGCAACCATTAACTTCCACTTCACCTTCTTCTGTTTTGTCTCCATTTCATCAGTACAATGTTTTAAACATCTCAGGATCTCGTCAACTGACCTATTCTACCAACAAATCAAATGCTGCTAGATCAGCATGCTAATTTCAGGTTGTAGAAAAGTCCTCCTTTTTGCCCTGGTCAACCACAAACGTTTTGGACAGAAACTTGTCTGTGCCCTGGATACTGCTTACCAGTCCCAAAGCCAGTGCTATGTGTGAAGTGGATCTGCAAATGAGGTTAATTAAAATTGACAGTATCAACCTACCTACAAGTCCCTAGTATATGGGAGGGCATGTAGGTTTAGGGACCACATCATAGGTTTTGCACCCATAGATGCACTACTGAGGTGCCCATTGTCATTTTAAAGACAGGTCTGCTTTGCTGGCTGTTTTTAAACTAAAGCTATATGCAAATTCGACTTTGGAACTAAAAGTACTTCCAAGTTCTTAAACCTACCTTATTTTTACATATAAGTCACCCCTAGGGTGTGCCCTAGGTGCCCCTAGGGTTGGGTGCCTGTAACTATAAGCAGGGACCATATACAAATTGTTTTATAAGCCTTGGTGAAGTAAAATAGCCACATTTGTTTTCCCTCACTGTAGTGAATGGCCTCCATAGGCTAAAATGGGGTGACTTTATTTTAATTAATAAAGTGCCTTTAAGTGTCAGATACCTTGAGTTTGGTATCAAAGTAATTGTTATAATAAATCCCACAACTTACAGTTCTTGAATTTAATATAACTAGTTCAGGTAGAGAGTTTTAAAACTCTGCCTGAAAGTTGACAACTTCAGCTCCGTAGTGCCCTTCTCCGATTGGACAGCCTCTGTCAGCCTTGCCAGGCTGCCTTGATGCGGTGTGAAGTGGCCTAGGCTGAACACAAAGGATGTGCCTGGAGGAGGAGATCTGCTCCAGCAGATGGGGAAGCAGGAAGGGGGAGGCGGCCAAACTGGTCTTCAAAGGCAGAGAAGGACATTTGGAGCAGCCCAGCACCTCTCTTGATTAGATTAGGAGAGGTCAGGAAAGGGGTATGTTTAGGATTTTTAGCCACACCATTGGGTGGGCTCAGCCAGATCTAACCTCCAAAAATCACTTTCAGCCATGTTGGATGATTGAGGAATGTTGCTCCCTGTGATTAATTTTTGCCACACTTCCCAGGAAGTGGTCATCAAAGGGGGAAGGAGCCTAACTGTGATTGGATACTCAGGACCCCCTGTTTTTCACCCAGGATCAAGGATATAAATATGGCAGAGCTGCATCCACAGCTCAGATCCCTACAAGGAAGTACATCAGAAGAAGAAGGACTGCCCTGCTGGACCCCTGACCTGCACCTGGACACTGCACTCTGAAGCACTGCACCAACCGCACACTTGGGCTTTGCCACAAGAAGGAGCCCCCTGCATCAAATACTGAAGAAATTGACCAGCCAACCATGGTCCAATGGCTATTTTGGAGTTTGAGCCAGGTGCATTTTGGGAGTTGGAGTCCACATCCTCAAGAAGCAACTCAGCCTTATGTGAACTGTGGACTCCTAAAGCACCTTCAAAGACCTTCTCGAAGAAAATCCAGAAGTTTGGAGAAGATTGGTGACTTTTTGGAAAAAGCTCCATAGAGGGACTGACCACAGCAGTGAGTTTAGCCAGCTAGCCTCAACCTTGGCCCGGCCTGATTTCAGGTTTGTCCCACTGAAGAAAATCTCCAAAAATGTGACTAAGTCCGAATGTAGAAAGTTAACTGGGATCTCCTGCGCAGTGTATCATAAGACGGCTCCACGGACGTCAGATCAAGATTCAGGTTCAGCCCCATCCAAGGATTTTCACCTCGAAAAATTGTCTAAGTCCGAGCGTAGAAATCTTCACTGAGGTCTCCAGCAATGCGTATCCGAGGAAGGACTCCAGGGAGGTCGGATCCGACTGATGACTTTGTCCGGCTGAAGAAAATCTTCAAGAAAATAAATAAGTCTGAAGGTAAACTTTTGAGCGAGGCCTCCCGCAGGGCTCCATCGCAGTCGGCCTTAAACTTTGCCCCAGTTGAGGTGTGACCAGACTGGCTTTATTCATTTCTATGTGCTAAAAAACATGAATTCTTTAGAAATTCAGATCTCTGGTTACCCTTATCTGACTTTATTTGTTTTGGTGTCAAATTAAAGATACAAATATTTCTTATTTATATAAATTAGTTTTTGATTTTTTAACTGCTTGCTGTGTTTTATTTAATTAATGTTTTGTGGTATTTGAATGGTTTATTCACTTTGACTCCTTAGTTAAGCCTTCTTGCTCGTTGACAAGCTAACAAGGGTTGAGATTGGGTTAATTTATTGAGACCTAACCGGACCTAGTTGGGGTTAGTGGCCTATTGTTAAGTGTAGGTACTTAACTGCCCTTACCAATAATCCACTTTCCAACAGAGGTCTTAACCCTGACACAAATATTAACACAAAATGTTCCATTTCCTTCAATTCATGTGTTTCCTTTCCAGTAAATTATTTGAACTTCTACAACAATCTCTCATAACAAGTATGAATTGACTCTTTTGTTTCCAGAATTTTTCTGCCAGTCTTGACCTGATCAATGTCCTTGGCTGACACCTTTGATTTCGAAAATGTCATCACCTGCTTATACTTTCTCATCACCATGGTGGAACGACCTTTTGTGACTGGAATCCTCATCAGCTCCTTCTCAGGCCATTCTATGGCTATCTTACATTCTGCTCACAGTGCACTTGGAACCACAATGTCACATAGAGTATTCATAGTGACCCACTCCTTCTATAGGACTGGGTGGCACCCCTGTCTGTTCTCACCCCATCTTCTTTCCCACTTTCCTATTTATCTAACTCATTCCATTTCCAAATGATTTGCATTAACTCCTTCATCTGTATTTTCATTCCAGGAGTTCTCATACAAGCCATATCTTCATCACTGAAGCATACACGTTTACTCTTCTGCAAAGCTTTAGTCTTGTTCAAATCAATTTGATATTTTGAGCCAACTCAGATAGCTTGTCATGTACTTTTACTACATGCCTAGTAACATCTTTGCACATGAATATAAGGTAATGTTCATGATAATAGTCTACACTAGACTTAAGAGATTCCCACTGATCAGTTCAACTAATTCCAATTTTAATGTAGCCACATCCCACAAATGTACTCTCACGGGTGACTGAATCATTCCCTGAATCAACTGAGAACACTCTTAATCACTTGAAGGAGTGTTAAATGCCTTCATCCACTCATCTATTTCTTTAGCACTTTGGGCCTATTTTAGAGTTTGGCAGATTGGTTACTCCATGACAAACGTGATGGATAGCCCATCCACATATTTTGATTTCCATATGATATTATGGAAACTAAATACAACAGACAAGATATTCATCATGGGTATGACCTCCACTGGATCAGAGTTCAAGTTTATTGAGGCCGGAGCTAATTCAAGATTCCCACAACCATCTGCCTTATCTTTTCCCTCCTCTCAGGTTTCACTATACAGAGGTGGACTTTCTGGGAATTATGCATCCAAAAGGCTGTCGCCAGAATCACTGCTGCTTATCTTACTCATACCATCTGGCTCCTTTCTCTTTCCTTCTTTCCCTTTCCCTTTCTTTTAATTTTTATTTTTCTTTTCTCTCTCGAATGCTTCACTCTTTAAGGCTGGGTATAATCTGACTCCATCTATCATGTCCATTTTCCACTTATTTTGTTCCACAACCCATTTAGCATCAACATATGCATGCACTGCTTTTCAAGCTCTTCTTGTGGCCTTTCTATTACTCTAGCATGGATGGAATGTTCCCAAGCATTGAGTATCTCATACTGTGCAGGTCTAAGGGTGTTTCCATCTTGTATAACATCATCTCCGAATTTTCAATGATTCTCAAATTAAATGTGCCATAGTGTGGAAACCTCAAGGCAAATAAAAAGGGAGGAGGGACCGGGAGGTTATAAGGTCCAGTGTACAATCTCCCACTGTAGTAATATAAACAAAGGTACACTGTTCCAAACTACTCTAACATACTAGAAGACCTGGTGTCTCAGGAGCAAGAGCCCTCAAGCATCACAATGGATGACTGGTATCATCATCGGGAAATGCTCCTTGCCAGGCCGGCGCTGCAACGCCTGACGGGCTCCCCGAAAGGAAGCTCTAAGCCGTACTGCTCTGATAGTGACTGGTGGGTTCAAACTATACAGACAGGGATGCCTGCATCCAGGCACCAGCACAAGTTGGAGAGAACAGAAAAATTTACATTAAAATTGATTATTCATCTCACAATACACATCATAATTTTAATCAGTACAAAAAGGAAGAAGACCAAGATTAAAAACAAAAACAAGACAAAGGGGTTTTTAACCCAACAAAAGATCACTAAACTTCAGAAGGATGTTGTAAAGTTCAGCAGAGAGAAGGTTTATCCCTATATTAAAGATGCCTATGATGTGGACAACCAATCTCGGTCATCAGATGAATCCACCTCATTTTATTAAAAAAAACGTAATCCCTGCAGTGGATCCTCGTCTGATGGGTGGAGCACAGATGAGAATCAGCCCCAAACTTTCTTTAACTATCCACCGTACTTTGTACATCAACCAATGCCCTGGCAACCACCTTATCCATTTTTTCAATGATGCCATTCGTGCCTTTTTTTGGCCGCGGCCGGGGCAGGAGCAGAGGCAGAAGGAGAGGAAGAGGCAGACACATCCAGTGGTCCAGAGAGGAACCCCAGATGGTCACCAGGAGCCAAGTGAAAAATCCCCCGCGAGAACCTAGTTGTCAATCTGTCGACTAGACAACTCACGGAGGATGAAACTAATGTGCTTAATAGGGGCCTTGGTTTTGTTCCTACCCCAGAGGAAGATTTCTTCCACCTACATATTGAACTCGCCCACTTTTTCGTAAAATTCAACTACATTTTTTCTTCAAGGACATATCAGTGGAACCACAATTGGCTGACTCAGGTTTAAAAAAGCCCTCAATTTTGGTTCCACCACCAGTAACTATGCCTAGCGAAGTTTTAACCTTTGAAAAAGCAGTGTTAGCTGAATTACACCAACTGCGTCCGAAACATTCATATATTAACACACCTACGAAAGAGAAGAGGGCTTTGCTATCTTTAGCACCCGACCCTAACATAACCATTAAGCAGGCTGGCAAAGGCGGTGCCATTGTGATCATGGACTCCATCGACTATAGACGTGAATGTTTACGTCTCTTAAGTGACTCCACTTATTATGCGAAGATAACGAGTGATCCCACCGGGAGGTTACAGACTCAGATCAGATGCCTCATTGAAGAAGCCAGGAATAATTTTGGGATTTCACCCAAGGAGGCCGAATTGCCTGACACACCTCATCGCCGTATTCTGTATTTTTACTGTCTACCCAAGATTCATAAAGGCAAAATACCTCCTCGTGGACGCCCAATTATATCTGGTTTAGGTTCGGTCTTAGAACGTTTGTCAATTTTTTGTGACCATTTTTTACAGCCATTAGTGAGAAGTTCCTCGACTTACCTGAAAGATACTAAAGACGTCCTGAATTTAATTGAAGGGGTTGTACAGGGCATTATCACCTTGGATGTTGTAACGTTGTATACTAATATTCCGCAAGAACCCACTTTACAGGTAGTTGAGTCGGCTCTTCAGGAAGTTTCGCCTGCGCTATCCACCCCTGTTCCCTTCATTATGCAATGTGCCAGGCTTGCTTTGACAGATAATTTCTTCCTTTTTGAGGATCATTTCTACCATCAGATTTGAGGATCATCTATGGATAGTACATTCACACAGAGCTTAGCCTGCTTAAATATGTGTGACTTTGAAAAAAAGCACATTTTACCACCAACTAACCCTTTTCAGAATTACATCAAATTGTGGCGACGTTATAATGATGACATCTTAATCATATGGCAGGGCTCATTGACAACTGCAGATAACTTTACAGCTTGGATCAATACTCTTGATCCCTTTTTGAAATTCACTGCCACAGTGTCTGCCACTCATTTACCCTTTCTAGACCTCATGATTACCATCAACAATGGCAAATTGTCCACAAGCATTTATCATAAGCCAACAGATCGTAACTCTCTTCTGTTATACGAGAGTCATCATCTGAAATCTCTACAGGACAATTTACCTGTTGGCCAGTTTCTACGGCTAAGACGTAACTGTAGCTCACCTCAAGAATTTGACCACCAGGCTGATGTTCTTCAAGAGAAACTTTACGAACATCATTACCCCTCAAGAATTGTTATCCAGGCACGTAAAAGAGCTAGGTATAACAATAGGGATGCCTTGCTAGCAACCATTGAAAAGGGGCCTCAGACCAGACTAACATGTGTGTCTACTTATACTCCTCTATTTAATTCAATCAAAAAATTGATCAGTAAAAGATGGTCAATACTAACGAGCGGGGGTTGTGAAGTTCCAAGACCCCTTTTTGCATTTAAACACACTGCTAACATTAAGGACATTGTGGTTCACACCCGCCCACGACTTCCACGTGTTACCCCCACTCAAAAGATGCTATGGGATCTCCCCCCATTGGAGGGTCATCACCCCTGTGGCAATTGTAACGTGTGTTCCCTTACTAGGCATTTAACAACATTGAATCTAGATCCCACTGGGACCTGGCGCCTTAAGAAACATACCAACTGCAATACCAGGTATTGCATCTACATGATAACGTGCCCATGCGATCTACGTTATATTGGCATGACAACCCGGCCAGTAAAGATACACATCAACGAACATAGAAGTAATATCAGATGCAATAGAATCACCACTCAACTTTGTGCGCATTTCTTGGAGACACCACACACTCCTGATGACCTGTGGTGGGTGATATTAGAAGCACCCAGAGTCCAACCAAATGATTCAGGGTCCCTTTTTAGGATTGAACAAAGATTGGTGTTCAAATTAGGGACTAACACACGGGGTTTGAATGATGATATCCCTTGGACTTCACTCTCATCATAACAAGTAGCATCCAACATTTTTTGATTCAGTTGTATGCACTTTCTTTCAGACACTCTAATTTGTCTTTGACAAACCATATCTAAACTTCTCATGTCTCAGAATGGGACATAAGCAACATTTTTGTGTTAAGTCAGCAATATTTCGAAATATTTTACAAGGTAAATGTCTCCTGTTATACTTTTTTAGTTTTTGACGACTCTTCAATACAAGGGACCTGGTGTATTTACTCATGTCCTTTCTATTTGGAGAATTGGACAACATTTCGTCCTGTGTATTTGTTTAAATAATAGGAAGGTTGTCCTCCATTTATTTCCTTTACTTTGGGCCCAACCTGGCTCGACCGGGAGTCCTTTCTTTATTTCTAGTATCGCAGACGTGCGCGAACCAGAAGATACTGTTACTTCCGGGTTTCGCAGCGTCTATGAATGGCTCTGAGAGCACCCGTTTCAATCTGTTACGGGAGTGCTGTCCAGAGGGTTGGTCCATGGCGAAGGACCGTTGACTAAAATGGGAGTATTCTCTCTACTTTCCCAACTTTTTTTTTTATATAACGAGGGGCTTATACACCTGCCCTCACTTGCAGAAGGGTAGGACTTCAGTTTTATCCCTCGACGCATGGTGTTATTTGACAGGCCCCGGAGTGTGGATTATGTGCCTTTTCATGGTTGTAGCTATATCGGGGACACTTTTAGGAGCACATCTGTGCCCATTTCTACTATTTCTAAGTTTCTGTGGTTTATTGAAACTTTAATGTGCCTCATACGTGACAGTCTACACCCTATATATTTTTTTTTAAGCATATTTATGTTGATGATTTCTTGTTTATTATACACAGTGTTAACTTGAGTCCTTGGAACGTGCTTCCCAAGGAGCCCGGTCTCGACCTGGGGATGGTAAGCCTGACTCTATGCACTCTTTTTATTGACCCATTACACATGTATTTCACAAAAGCACCCTTGTAACCACATTTTGGGTATTCTTGGTGTTTGTACCTTTTTTGTCTTCTAGGGCGACCTTTCTTTGACTTAGCCAGTTTGCTTAAATGTAAGTGACGGGTTTTTTTAATCCTAAATTAGGGTTTTTCACTTTTTCTTTATTATTTTGGAGAAGAGGTGATTAAATCTTTTGTTTTTGGTCCTGATGAAGCGTCAATGGATCCGGTTGGACCGCAAGACGCGAAACATTTTGACCCTGGTTTAGAAGTACAATAATAGTTATAGTCCTCTGTGGTTTGTTGCTGTTTGAGAGTAGTTGAGCAAAATAATTCAGTTTTTTACTTTCACTCTTGTTTTTAATCTTGGTCTTCTTCCTTTTTGTACTGATTAAAATTATGATGTGTATTGTGAGATGAATAACCAATTTTAATGTAATTTTTTCTGTTCTCTCCAACTTGTGCTGGTGCCTGGATGCAGGCTTCCTTGTCTGTATAGTTTGAACCCACCAGTCACTATCAGAGCAGTACGACTTAGAGCCCCCTTTCGGGGAGCCCGTCAGGCGTTGCAGCGCCGGCCTGGCGAGAAACCTCAAGGCACCTTCATTCTCTGTGATCTTGTGCCATTGACTAAGCCAAATACATGTATGAAGCCCTGCATTGCCTTATCTGGGGTACCTGGAGTATGTTCAGGCAGTGCTTCTTCTCGTTATCGAACAGGTACAGTCACATCTCCTCTAAATAAATCTCACATGACCTCAAAACAATTCATTTTTTAATCAAATATCAACAATCACAGATATGATTTTGTTCTTTATCAAGAAATAACTCAGGGCCAGATGTAGCAAAGGTTTTTCCCCATTCTGTGTCTTTGTCTGTAATTCTCATTCGACAACAGCAAACAATAATAGTGCAAACCCATGTGATGTAGATAGCCAATTATCAGTGCTGCACCATACCAACTGACCAATACTAGCTCAGCACATTGTGATGTCAATCCTGCTCCTTGCAGTGGTTCACCCTTCTTTACAAATTTAACGTATGTACTCTTTCTTAGCACCAAACATGGACAGTAAAATACGATACAAATAACTATTGTCTGCTCCACTAAAAAATTGACAGTATTCAATCACACAAGATTCAAAATAACTGAACACTCAAATGAAACCTTGACCTGTGGGGTATCATTCAGATTGGTGAAGATTCTCCCGGTGCATTAGGATCTGCTATACCAACCAAACCTCACATTCATGCAGAGATACATTTTCCTATCTCAAATGTGCGTTGATGACATCTCACTACAAGCGCCACCAAATGTAGCAGATATATACAATGTAGAGTCTACTACACTTTCTAAAGCTAACAACTTCAACTTCTTTGTATTAAACACCACACTCAGACAAAATCACCACAAAACACTGCACAAACTCCACAAAACACCATAAAACACCACAAAATAAGCATAAGCCACAGCAATGCACGACCCTATTAATACTCACCCCTCCACATTTACGACTCTCTTTCAAATCTCTAGAACTAAATGGATCTTTCAAATTTTGGGTATGGGCACTAGGAACTGGACTACTAGCTAATCTAAAAATGAAAGCTTCCAATTCCACCTACTGCAAGACCTAACCATCCTCACTCTTCTACCATCTGATAGAACCCTCAGCCCTTGCTCTTACTTCTCCACTTGTGATGGAGCCTTTTAAGATGCTTGAGGGGTTAAGGAGAATAAGGATCAATCTCAACATTTAATTTGCAGTGCAGCCTTTTTGGTCACACATTAAATACCAGAAGGCGATACTTAAAGTTCAAATGGTTATTACACGTTAATGGGCAAACTAATATAAAAGAATCTCAAAAACATACTGTATAAGTACAAAATCATCAAAGACAAAGTGAAGCCCCGAAAGAAATGAAATCGCACAATCATAAGGCATACAAGAATTTCACTCGATGCAATACAAAAGATGAGTAACAGAATCTGATGATATGTATATAAGTTTCAGTCATCTTGTTTAATAGTTGGACAAACCTACTGTGATTTAAATACCCTGAACTAAACTAAGAGAAATCCTAGTTGATTCACAGGAAGTAGGAACGTGTCAACATAGCAGACTTCTGTAGAATCTCTGATAGAAAAGTGTTGCAAAGCATAAAGCCACACATAGGAATAGGGATAGAGAGATCTGTACCCGCCCAAGTCTCAAAAGAATGTGCCCTTGACTAACTATGTGGATACCAATTAAACATACAGAACCTTCAGTAAAATCATGTAATCAAACCCATTAGTTTTCCATCTTCCTCACTGTTGGGACTGGCAACTCCCCTCAGGTCTTTCATCCCCCAAATTGAACATCAGGATGACCTTGGACATCTCCCAGCACCTGGTACACAAACAGGAGTCCTTTCTTCTTTGTTCGTTTGTGCTTCCTCGTCCTTGCCAAAGTATCCTCCCCCGACCTCACCTCTCGAATACACAATATGCCTTCCACCAACTGTAGAATTACACAAGTACACCTGCAAAGGAAAGAACATTGCAACACGAGCAAACCTGCATGTTGTTGATGCAGAGAAATCCTAACTATATTTTAGATAGCGGATTTCACACACAAGGTCGATAAACCAAACCAAATTTGCCTTAAAGAAAATGTCATTCGAAAGACATCATAGACATCCCATATTACATATGATAATCAATTCAACTACAATAACTACACCATTTTATTAAAAGGTTTATGATTTATTTCCCTATATTAACAATGCTAAAGTCACAAAAATAATTTTCCAACACAAAAGATACATGTACAGAAACAACAAAGGCTGATTCGAGCGACGAATATATCTAAGTTATATCAATGCAAAAAGACAAATAATCTCAATGGTTATTGCACAAAACCATAGCAACAGAATCTGAGCAAGAGATATTAAATACATTTGATAATCACTAAGTCACAATTATCAATGATTATTCACGTGCATCTGAGTAACACCTCTTTAACCACTAATTAGCATCAACATTTTGGGCTTCATGTAAAGGTTTTAGTAACACAAATTAGAAAGCATCTAACAATGGCGCTTTCAAAAATAAGCAGGAAAAAGAAACATTTGCAGCTTGTACCTGAAAAACAAAAGATAAATAACAATTCACAGCTCAAACATTTACCAAACCACTAAGGTAATCAGCAAAAACGTCTACTTCTTCAGTGGGACAGCAACATCAGGCACTAACATCAGGACAGGAAAAGGTAGCATCCAGAACAAGAGTAGGATTGATGGTTTAGAATTTGCACTATAAGATACACCAAACCATCTAAGCAGAGGTTCAGCAATTGAACAGACATAAACTTATCAACTACCAGAAAGTCAATAGATTATCTGGGAAAGCATGCAATGTCAAAGTGACAGATCATAAAGTAAGTTCCAGTAACTCAGGAACCTGGAACATGGACAAAGAGCATCTGCCTCCTAACTCATGGTGACTGATCATTAAATTAAACTTGTTAAATGAAAACGATTGGATAAAGTATGATGTGAGAAAGTTATGACCAATCAGAACATTAACAGATATCAAAATTATACAATTTATTTACTCTAAGCTCTTCTATTTGATGTTATTCCATTGACGAAATCTAAACTAATACATTTGTATCCTGCATTTCCTCTTCTCCAGCCTCATCTGTGGATCCTTTGTTTTCACTCCACCGGAATATGAAGTCACAGGAAAATGATTACAAAATATGTTACCACACTATTTTCTTTTCCCTCGAGCAAAGACATATGAGTTAGAAACATAACTACAAACAATGAAGTTAGTTAGACTAGGGAACATACTAGAAACACTTTATACGGCTTGCATTACACAGTGACCTTGCATCTGCTTCTCTTCCAGTCCAGCAGAGGTCACCAAATACACATTTAGGCCCTCATTAGAACCCTGGCGGCTGGTGTAAAATTGGCGGTAATACCACCAAATTGCTGGCGGTAATTACTGCCAAAGTATGACAATGGCGGATAGATCCCACATAGACAGCCACTTTACCACACAAACCGCCAGGGCAGAAACAAGAGGCACCACAGCGGTAGCTGCCTACAGCTGGAAGTCAATGTTCCGCCCACCATATTAAGACCCTGCAATCAGCCAGCTTTTCCGTGGCGGCACCAAGGACATCAAAACCCTGGAGGAAACACTGCACAGAAGTGAAAGGACTTACCACTGGAGACACAGGTAACAACCACGCCGCCATGAAGCCCGAGCTGCATGTCTTCCCCATGGTCTTCTACGTGCTGCTCCACCAAGAACACCAACACCGGCGAAGACGATGACGGTAAATACAGCCTACTAGCACACAAGGGAGTGGGGAGGAAAAAGAGATTGACAAACACATGGACAACCACCCCCAACACCATAAACACAATCAGCTGCAGTACTAAAACATATTTACCCCATACCTCGGATAAATTGTGCAAGGACAAAACGTTTTTGGAAAAGTGAAAGTAATTAGATCACCAAATCAGGGTAAATAGGTGAGGCAAGATCATAGATATATACATATGTACATAAAAAGAGACACAGCCCAGTCCACAATGTACGATGTCCATATCATGGCACCAGCCTCAACACGGAGAGAATACTGCAGGGGCATCTGTTGGGATATAGACAGGCACCTCAGGAGGATGAGAGACGGGGGGCACCTTAGCCGGCAGATGGAACAAGACCACTGGTCCTGGAAGGGGCAACATGGCCTGTGCTTGGTCCTGGGGAGTGCAAGGCCACAGTCTCTCAAGTGGGTGACTTGCCCACATGCTCTGGAGGGGGCAACATGCCCTGTGCTTCGTCCTGGGAAGTGCAAGGCCACAGTTTCTCAAGTTGGTGACTTGCCCACATGCTCTGAATGGGGCAACATGCCCTGTGCTTGGTCCTGGGGAGTGCAAGGCCAAAGTCTCTCAAGTGGGTAACTTGTCCACTGGCTCTGGAGGGGGCAACATGCCCTGCGCTTGGTCCTGGGGGGTGATAGGCCACAGTCTCTCAAGTGGGTGACTTGTCCATATGCTCTGGAGGGTGCAACATGCCCTGTGCTTAATCCTGGGGAGTGATAGACCAAAGTCTCTCAAGTGGGTGACTTGCCACTGGCTCTGGAAGGGGCAACATGCCCTGCGCTTGGTCCTGGGGAGTGATAGGCCACAGTCTCTCAAGTGGGTGACTTGCCCACTGGCTCTGGAGGGGGCAACATGCCCTGTGCTTGGTCCTAGGGAGTTCAAGGCCACAGTCTCTCAAGTGGGTGACTTGCCCACGTGCTCTGGAGGGGGCAACATGCCCTGTGCTTGGTCCTGGGGAGTGCAAGGCCACAGTCTCTTAAGTGGGTGACTTGCCCACTGGCTCTGGAGGGGGCATCAGGCCCTGTGCTCTTGAACCTTGGGAAGCTGGGGTAGGTGGGTGTCTTACCCACTGGTTCTGGAGGGGGAATCATGCCCTGTGCTCTTGATCCTGGGGAGTGCAAGGTCACATTCTCTCAGGTAGGTGTCATATCCACAGAATTCGCAGGGGGAAGGCCACACAGCAGCCCATGGAGGCAGGATTACATACCGTTTGCCGGTGGTGATGGCTGCTCAATGGTGGTGGTGTTGCTGAAATCTAAACATTTGTGTACTGCATTTCCTCTACTCCAGTCTCATCTGTGGATCCTTTGTTTCCAGAATACAAAGTCACAGGAAAACGAATACGGAACACACTAGAAACATTTTTACACAGCTTGCATTACACAGTGACCTTGCATCTCCTTCTATTTCAGTCCAGCAGAGGCCACCAAATACACATTTAATTCTGACATTTATTTTAGTTAAGAAACCCACTCTTTTGTAAAAACAGAATCATTTCATCAGCTTAAGTCAGCATGAAGAACAAAATATAGGCCTTACATATGATGGTGGCCATTTAGTTAATCGCAATCTTATAATTAAAGTAATTCACATGTTAATCTGTTTAGTTTTTATGTAATCATACTTACAATTTATCAAGAAAATCTAAACTCTCACTACGTTGAAGGCTAAACACAAAAATCAAATACTTGAGGCCTTTGGATATGCTGAATTTATAAACCATTCAAGACACATTTGTGATGCAAAGTCACAAGTATATCTAGTATATATTAATTGATGAGAGTACTGATTCATTAATGAAACATGACTATACGCAGCTTCAATAAGCCCATATAAATCAAACTGCATAGATATAAATGTGAATGATTAGTACAATTTGGCATGTTAAATTCAGACATTAGAACACAAATACATATGGGTCTTTAGACTTCTAACATGAATGCACCTTCTGCAATATGGTTTGGATGCTCCACTTTAAACTAGTTCATTAAGGTACACAATATATATGGTGTTGATTACATTAAAAAGTTACTTTTGTAACGTATGAAGGTACAACCAAAATTATGCGTTACCAAATGTCTAATGTTAGTGCTGGGAAAATGTGGCCCGGGCTCTCATGAAGGTGTTGAGACTGTGCAGGTACAGGTTGTTTCCCCTGACATCAGAGGGACAGTGAAGAGAAAACAGCAGTGGTAAATAAAGGGGAAGAGAACCTGCGTGTACACAGAGAGTGAGAGCTCTATGGATTAGAGGGTTGCGGGTGGTGGTAGAAAGGGGTAATTAGGTCAATTATTATATAGAGGGTGCGTTTTTCTAATTAGCTGCCCACTCACAGAACTTTAGTGGGGAACCAACCAAGATTGCCTCATAAATACAGATCAGTTTAAAAACTATTGTGCTGTGTGTGTGAACTCGTTGCAATATATTAACATTCCCTGCAGCCAATGGCAACGCATCTATTTAATCTTTTGTACAAAGACAGTTTACAAAATCACAGTGAAAAATAACGATGCCTTTTTATTTTAATTTCCAAAGTATGGGCCATGACAAGGAATTCAGGGAATTTGGGAATCCGATGAAAACGACACAATTTGTAGGAAGGGTGGGGCTTACCAGAAGTTGATAATGCAAATGAAAAGAATGTGCGCGCTAGAAATAAATTGAACAGAAATCAAAACAAGTTAATGTGGAACTCCTTTAAAAAGTGCAATTTACTCGATACATATTTAATAATGGATAATTATGTAATCGAACAGGCCTCTTTTATTGTGTGTATTGGATACACTTTGCACAATAATTCAATTAGCAAAAAGCCCTAGTTTAGTAGATTACATTTTCACTCAGCAGCCGTACAAATGAAGAGTTGTACAGCATAGATGTGTCAACAGTTGACTGCTGTTTGGGACACATATTGTTGTTTCTGACCCGACTGTATTTATGTTTCTCGAGGGACGTTATTGTTATACAAATACAATAGATTTCATGTAAATATGTTTGAAAACAAGTGCTATCCAGAGGGAGTTTTACTCAGATAGCATTGAGATGCAGGTCACGTCCCTTGTGAAATTTCAGTTACATCAAATTAAGTCGATTCTTGATAAATTACACCTTTGAAAACAAAACCTGTTCCCCTGAATTTATCTCGTTTTATGATGCGCTATTTAACAAACAGCTTGGTTATGCACTCCAGAGTGCAAACACACACCTATTCCCGCAATGACTTTCAAGAAAGTGTCTTGAGCTGTCTGATTAATAGCTGAGGTATCTACTTACATCACAAGTAAAGTACATTGTATGTAAATTCCCAATAATTAAAGCAGTTTTGGGAGTTAGAATGTTTTACATAACTGAATGAAGCTGTGAATGTTAGAACACTCACACAAATATAAGGTTGATAATTCAATAGCTGCTTGAAATCTTTCAAAAATGCTAGTGTGATTTGTATCAAAGGTCCACGCTTGACATGTCAGCCTTTTGGAGGGGTAACACACACAGAATTACATATGTGATTTTAAATATTGTAGGTTTTTTACCTAACTGAGCTATAGGAATTGAGTCGGGTAAGAAGCTAGTTCAGTGCATCTGTTGAGCAGATAATGTGGCTAAAATAGGTCTTCAGAGATCACGACAGAGCACCAGATTTTTTTTTTTTAATGGAGAATGAGCAATCACTTAGGGCTCTTCTGTTGTTGAATTTCATAATTTACTTAGGCCTGAACCCTAGACATGTGAGGAAAGGTCTATGGCTGTCAGCACATTTCTAATTAAACAGGTTGATTCACAGAGCAGGCTCATCCTACAGGGAGTATACCCACATCCGAGGTCTGTAGTGTTTTACATGTTTTATAACGGAACTCTTTTGGCTCCAAAAGAACATCACATCCGATCGCAGCCCCCAGAGAAACCACACATGCATTGACAAAAGTGATATATATATATATATATATATATATATATATATACATATATATAGAGAGAGAGAGAGAGATATAGAGATAGATTCATATATATATATATATATATATATATATATATATATATATATATAGATAGATCTATCTATCTATGTAGATATATCTATCTATCTTTGTAGATAGATATAACTATCTACATAGATAGATATATCATTATATAAATATATCTCTCTATATATAGATATACATATATAGATCTATATATTTTTTTAGTAGTTTTATGGTTTCCTTGGGGGCCAAGTCAACTGTAATATGTTCAGGCTCTGACTCCAGTTCACTTCTTCTGTCTTGCCCTGGAATATGTCTGGGTGGTGGTTATCGCAACAGCTCTTCTTCTTGTTCTATTGGATTATTCACTTTCGGAGTGTGACGTGTGTGGATCCAGCTCGGAAGTCCTGCACACTTCACAGCTGTGGTAGTAATCAATACCACTTGGGAAGGATCTTTCCACTGAGGCTCCAAACAAAATTTTCTTACATGTTTTCGAATCACACCCAGGTCACCTGCCTTTAGGTTGTGTCCTTGTTCTTGGGGCGGTTGCAGTGTGGTTTCTTCCTCCTGATGAGAGAAAGACCGAACCACATCAGCTAAACCGTTGCAGTAGTCCAGTACAATAGCATCTGTAATGTTCACAAGAACATTTGCAGGAACAGCTTGCAATCTCATAGCCCTTCCCATGGGGATTTCATGGGGCCACAATCCTGTGTTCTTGTCAGGGGTGCTTCTCATTGACACTGGAACCAACCACAAAGCATCTGGCCATTTCAGGTTTGTGGATGCACACATTTTTGCCAATCTGAACTTCAGAGTACCATTCGTCTGTTCTACAATTCCTGATGATTCTGGGCAGTAGCTACAATGAAGTTTCTGCTCAATGTTTAAAGCTGAAAATAGCAACTTAATCACCTCATTGTTGAAGTAGCTTCCTCTATCTGATTCTAAAGAGACCAGAAAACCGAAATGTGAAATTAACTCCTGAAGCAGTAACTTTGCTACTGTGAGACTGTAATTTCTCCTTGTAGGGTAAGCCTCAATCCAATGACTGAAAATGCACACCATCACCAACACATATTTCAAACCAGCACATGCAGGCATTTCAATGAAATCCATTTGCATTCTGCTGAATGGTCCTCCAGCCATGGCAATATGGCCCATATTGACCACTGTTCCTCTGCCCACATTCATTTGCAAATGGTACATCTGTGGCAACTTGATTCAGCAACCTGTCTAAATTGTGGATTGAACCAAAAGTGCTTAAACAACTGGACCATGGCACCTTCCCCCACATGAGCTTGACCATGATAGTATTTGGCCATCTGAGTCAGTAGACTGTTGGGCAGTACTACCTTCCCTTCTCCCGAAACCCAAACATCGTCATTGTTTTGGACGCATTTTAACTTTATCTGTTCCCTACGCTCTTCCCTTGACGCTATCTTGAGAGTTTTTAACTCCTCCAAATTGTCAATACCATGCATTACATAATTTAAATAGATCTCATCATTTTCTGGTAACAATTCCAACTCTCCTTTGTAGGATATGCCGTTCAAGGCATAAAATTTTGGGGGTCATTACAACATTGGCGTCAAAAGCCGATTACCGCCATGCAGAAGACCGCCAACACACCGCAGCGGAATTCCGCCACAGCTATTATAACCCATAGCTCGGAATCCGCCAAAATGTAGACACCCACACAAGTCCGCCACACCAAAGGTCAGTGATAAACTGGTGATACCAAAACCTACACCATCACGGCAACAGGAATACACCCACACTATCACGACCCACGAATCCACGCGGCGGTCTTTCAACCGCGGTATTCCATTGGTGGTACACACCGCCGCGCTCAAAATACACACACTGTTACAAAACACTACCACATTGGATAATTCCAAATACACACACCTGATACACATACACACACCACTCCCACACATCCAATACAATATAAAACACACACCCACATCACCCACAAACCCCTACGTCAAAAATTGCGACAGAAGGCAAGAGAGAGACACCACCAGAAACAACACTAGCATCCATAGGCACTCAACACTATCACTCACACAACATCCACGCACCTCACACAACACACCCCTAAATATCACCCCACACATCACAACACACACCACCCAACACATCACCCACACCACACCATGGCACTGCAAAGACAAGGTTTTCTGAGGAGTAGCTTAGGGTCATGGTGGAGGAAATCATCCGGGTCGAGCCACAGCTATTCGGATCACAGGTGCAGCACACCACCATAGCTAGGAAGATGGAGCTATGGCGCAGAATCGTGGACAGCACCCAAGAACACGGGATGACATCAGGAAGAGGTTAAACGACCTACGGGGGAAGGTGCGTTCAGTGGTCTCAAGACACCAGATTGCAGTTCAGAGGACTGGTGGCAGACCCCCACCTCCTCCCCCACAACTAACAACATGGGAGGAGCAGGTCTTGCCTATACTGCATCCTGAGGGCCTCGCAGGAATAGCTGGAGGAATGGACTCTGGTAAGTCAAATCTTTACTACTTCATTCCCCACCCTACCTGCATGCTATCACATACCCCCACCCTCGCCCTCACCCCCATCACTCCAACTCCTTACACATGTCCCACTATCACAAAACACACATCCCAAACCCAAGCCCTGCATGCAACACTAAAGCATGGACACCCATCACCAAGGATTGGCCACTGCACATACCCATACATCCCCCTAAACCATTATCACACAAGGTCCCACACAAGAATGCAAGCACTGGGGTACAGGGTCACCCACCCATTGTACACCATGGCACATACAGATGCAGTTATCATGCCTTTACACCCCTGCAGGACCCCTACCCAACATCACCAGACAGGAGGGTCCAGACATGTCCACTCCACCCACAGAAGAGGCCCACAGTGATGACAGCAGCTCTGTCCAACTGGATCTAGATGACCAGCCCGGCTCATCTGGGACCTCAGGACAGTCGGTTCCCCTCACACAGTCACAGGCCACTACAGAGCTGCCCCCCACTGTAAAGACTTGTAAGACTGTGGCTTTGCACTCCCCAGGATACAGCAGTGGGCAACCCACCGACTGTAAAGACTTGTGAGACTGTGGCTTTGCACTCCCCAGGATACAGCAGTGGGCATGGATCCCCCTCGTGGATCTGGCGTTGTGCACTCATCCAGCTGAGGTGCCCCAGCTTCCCTTCCCCCTGAGGTGCCTGTTGTATTTCTATCTGATGCCCCAGCAGTGTTCTCTCCATTTTGATCGGGTATCTTGTGTGGGCCTCACCCATGCATTTTGGGCCCAGTGGTCCACGGACTTTAATGGTGGAATACCTTGGACTTGTATTCTTGGTGTATATATTTGTTAATAGTGTAAATATATATATATATATATATATATATATATATATATATATATATATATATATATTTTTTTTTTTATTACTGTATTTTAATAGATTACAAATGTTCAACTCATTTCCTTTTGTCCTTGCATTCTTCCAGGGGGGTTGGAGGTTGTAAATGTAATGCATCAACATGTACTTGTGTGTGTGTTGTAGTGGGTGAGGGTGGGGGTAGGAGTGTTGCGTGTTGCTTGTGTGTGTCACTCTTTTTTCCCTCCCCCTCCCCTGTGTCGTAGGTGCAGTACTCACAGTGGTCTTCACCGCTGTCTTTGATGTTCCTGGTAGAGGAGCAGGAAGACAAAGGCTGGGAGTATCTGGAGCTCGGGTTCCATGGCGTCCTGGTTCCTCGTGGGGTGTGCAGAGGTGAGCATTTTCCCTTCCAAGTCCTGTTTCCGCTGTGTTTTTGTTCATGGTGAATCCGCCCCGGAAAAGGTGCGGATTGGACTGTTTTAATACAGTGGGCGGAGCCTTGTATTCCGCCTGTCTGTTGGCGGTTACCGCCGCGGTGTTTGTTTGTACCGCCGTGGCGGTCTGAGTGTTAAAGTGGCTGTCCATGTTGGCGGTTTCCGCACACGGTCGTGATTCAATTTTTTTTACCGCCGGCCTGTTAGCGGTTTTAACCCCGCTTTAACACTGACCGCCAGGGTTGTAATGACCACCTTTGTGACTTGAACCGCATATGCATTTACAAATTACACGTAACTCTATGATCTCTGATATGCACTGCATTTCACCACAGCAATCTTTTCAGGCATTTGAATCGCTTTTAACAACTCATGTATTCTTTCACCATTGCTTATTGGTTAACCAGAAGAGGTCAGGAAACCTCTCTGTGACCACAATTGACCAACGTCATGCACAATGCCGAATCCATATTGACTGTTTGTGTAAATAGTGACTTTCAGTTGAGTTGAAATGTGGCTTGCTTTAGTAAGACCCACTAGTTCCGCCACTTGTGCAGTAAACACTCCTTGAAACCAGGAAGCTTCCAGTTGCCACTGATGGTACACACTACATATCCTGCTCTTAATGTGCCCACATTATCTCTCAGGCAAGAACCATCAACAAAAATAATGTGGTCATTCTCTTCTAGGCAAGTATCTCTAATATCAGCCCTCGGTTTTGTGCATCATTCTGTAATTTCCAGACAATCATATTCAGTATCATCCAATGTATCAAGATTTGCTTCCTCATTTGGATGTAAAGTTGCTGGGTTAAGCACTGTGCATCTCTTAATAGTCACATATGGAGAACACAAGATTGCAGTCTCATATCTGGTCAGATATTGCATGTTAGGACTAGTAAGCAAAATTTCAATTGAATGTGGTACCATTTTAGTAAGGGGTAACCCATTGCAATATTCTCGCTCTTAGCTAGGCTCTGCTCAGTGGTGCAATGGACTGCAAACAACCTGGTAAAGCTGCTGCAATCGGATCCAAAATGGCTGAAAAATATGCCACCATGCGATTCACAACGCCATGAGTTTGAGTAAAAACCAACAAAGAACATGCATTACGTTCATGGAAAAACAACAGGAAAGGTTGTGTGTAATCAGGCATACCCAAAGCTGCAGCTTGACACAAACTCTCTTTCAAATCCGTAAATGCTTTCATACATGCTCCATCCAGTACTATAGGATCGAAAACATCTTTATAAGTCAGCTTCTGTAAGAGCTTTGAAAGAACTGAAAAATTTGGGATCCATTGGGGGCAGAAACCCACCATTCCCAAAAACATCCTCACATCTTTCTGTATATTTGGTGTTGGCATTTGCCAACTAGTTCCTTTCTCAATCAAATGATCAAAGTATTTTACCTCTTTCTGACAGTAGTGCAATTTATCAGGGGACGCTTTATGTCCATTGTCTCCCAGGAAATTCAACGATGCAATCGTATTGTATTTACACCCTTCTCTTGTTTTGGATGCAATTAACAGATCATCAATGTATTGCACTAATGTTGACTGATAAGGCATTATTAATGATTCCAAATTATTTTTAAAGATCTGGTTAAAAATAGATGGTGACTCTGAAAACCCTTGTGGGATTCTACTCCAACAGTAGACCCTGTTTAAGAACTTAAAACAAAAGAGATATCTGCTGTCCTCATAAAGAGGCACGGAAAAGAACACCTAACATAGGTCCACTACAGTGAACTATTCAGCATCGCATGGGATCTGAAACATAATCATGGCTGGATTTGGCATACTGGCAAAACTTGACAACTTTGTAATTTATTTTTCGGAAATCTTGCACAAGTCGAATTTTCCCACCAGGTTTGTGCAATCCAATTATTGGTGAATTACATGGGCTGCTCAACTCTTCTTTTAAAATAAATTTTTCCACAAACTCTCCTATTAATGTTTTCATACCCTCGATTGCATCTTTTGCTATCAGGTATTGTGGAGTGTGAGGAAAAACTACATTGGGCTATACTACAGCTCTAACTGGCTCTGACCTTTTATCAATGCAATGTCTTTTCCTGAAAGATCCCAAACCTTAGCCTTAACATTTTTCTATAAATCAGCAGGAAGATCTTTCACTGCAAAAACTGGAAAGAAACTAATCCACGGGGCTTCCTCATTCACTGGATCATCAAAAGTAATCAAAGGAAATTCTTCAGGTACTGACTCATTGTTAAAAGCAAGTATCTGATCTTCATCATTACTGTTTGTTTCAATTTCAATGCCTTCATCTGAACAAGTAATTGAGCATCTTGATTACCCAATAAATCCCTTCCCAGTAAGGACAAAGGACTTGAATCACAAACCACAAACGTGTCCAGACCCTTAAAATTACGAATTTTAACCAAGACTGGGTCCGAAATTGGGTTTGTCAAACATTGATTAGCAACTCCCACAATCTAAACGGTCTTCCCTGACAAGGGCAGATCTGTAACTTCTGCAGATCTCACTGTCAAGCGTGTAGCTCCAGTGTCGACCAAAGATGAGGCTTTGTGACCATTTACCTTTCCTTTAACATAAGAACCTTTCTGATCATCTTCCAAAGAAGCTGCCATCACACATTCCTCTTCATTCGAACTCTCAGACATGCAAACATTGTTTATTCCATCCTCACTGTGTAGTGGAGTTTGATGTACAGTATTATTACTTTGATTCACTCTTTGACCTGTGACCGTCTGAAAAAGCTTCACCTGCTGCTGATCCATAGGGGCATCAGTAATCTCATGTTGGTGCCAATGTGCGACCCTGTTTCAGTATTCAAAGGAGCTCTGAGAGGGCTCAAATCTAACAATGACCCTGTTCCATCCAAACTCTGTATGGGACAGACTATTCTTGAATTATCACTGAGTTGTTTTCCCACTTGACTCTGACTTTGGATTCCCTGACCATTCGTTCCATTGTTACCCTGGGCAAACAACCGTTTGACTGGACCAATAGTGACTGGTACAGACACAGCATCTGGACGTGGTCTAGCAGTTACATTCTGAGTCTGCATTTCCCCTTTGTTCTGGCTCATCAATACAGACATGTCTGTCTGTGTCTCTGTTATTGGAGTGGATTTTGGAATCATTTGTGGTTGCATTTGAGGCAGTAAGAGCAGAGTGGGCTCTGACTGAACCAACATTGGTTTCTGATAACCCTGTCCTGTCAGCATTATTAGGTTTGCTGCTGCATCTACATTAGGCAATCTGGATAAATCCTAGGAATATTCAGCTGTGGCATCTGATTTTGAACTGCAGACACAGTAGGCAGGTTAAAACTGCTCTGCATTAGTACCTGTGCTAAGTGAGGTCTAGTCTGTACTGAACTCTGTGTCATATAAGGATTACCCTGCACAGAACTCGCAATCATGTAGAGATTACTCTGTATTGAATTCTGTGACATGTTAACCGGTGTCGGTGCAGTAGGATTCCCGCTAGTGCTTGGACTATTTTCTTGTGCCTCATACGGGGGTGGACGATTTCTCAATAACTATAAAATTAACTCATCATTGTCCGATTCTTCATACAGAGTTAGAGACTGCTTAGCCTATTTTGATTTTTTATTTTCATCCGAAGATTAATTCCTTTTCGATTTCTTATAAGCGTTCTTTGCATCTTTTTTACTGTCTTCTGAAATCATAGGAAACATCCTAATACTGTGTAACGTATCTAATCTCCACTGTCTCCGTTCATTATCTCACCTAGCTTCTGATAGTGTCTCTTCTGTTCTTCAAATTTTTCTCTCAAACCTCAACGCTTCTTGTAGTCTGGCTACTAGCTCCCAGATCGCTAATGCCTCAAACTGAGCTGGTCTCAGCAGAGGTTTTATACCGTACATCACTTGTCTCAAATTCTCTAAAATTCTCAAATTAAAGGTTCCATTTTCAGAAAACACTAAACTCCCTTTCTTTCCTGTGATTTTGCACCAATGTTTTAACCAAAGGCATGCTCCGGTACCTTTCTCCTCAATTACGATATATGCTGGAGTACCTTCTGGCGGGCAAGCTTCTCCTACCCTAGCTGGAATATATTCATCTTCCCTAAGAGCATTTTTAAAGCTTTGAAAAACTTCATTTTCTCAAGTTTAGGTAAAATAATTAATAACCAGGATATGACATTTAATCCCACAATCCTCTTCGTCTACCTTCTCAACCAATTGTGCTTCACGGTTGTCCACCATCCTGTGTGCGACCCTTCTCACTAACCAACCTATCCCAAGGCGGCAAAAAATGACGTCACACTTACATACAGTGGCTGACACATTTTTTTGGCTGTCCTTCTAAATTAAAAAATACTCAAAACTAATGCGAAATTATTTGCAAGCACTTCAACAAAACCGAAAAACAGTTTGTCTCTTTACTACATATAGGGAAATCACAATCACTTCAGGAACCTTACGTATTTTTCACTGACGGCTTTCACTCTAGCAGCTACTCCTATCTTTCTCAGTTTCCCCAATTCACAAGAAAAAATTGACCCATACATTTTACTCTCAACTGATCAATGGTTCTGTCCTACTGCACATAGGACTTGCCAAATTTCAATCAAAAAGACCTTACACTCGTCCTAACTCATAAACTCAACTTGACAACTATGCCCAATTGGCTAACTAAACAGACAAATTACAACAAAATCCAAGTGTCTCAATATAATTTCAACATACTCCAGAGTCTTAGACCACACAGGGTCCGTATACCAACAACCAAGTGGACAATTATTTTGAGCACCAAGCGCCACACACATGTGAAGTTCGCCAGCTTCCCTACTCTCATACTCCGGAGTACGCAAAACCCTTCCATAACATCATTTGGAGTGCACAAACCCCTTCTTCAACAACATTTGGAGTATGCAAACTCCCCTAAAATCTCACAGTCAACTCATTCACCTACAAATTAGCTAAAGCTGTGCAAGCGCATATTCTCCTTCATTCAACCTGACAATAGAATGCTGGGAACACTCCCCACCAGCATAGGTAAACTCCAATGACCGGGGAAAGTCACCTTGGGTGTTTAGGGACACATCTCCTCCATTTTCTGTATCAATTTTAATTCAACAAATCTCAACTCAAAATACACTGTAACAATAAAATTTAAAGAGACATGACCATCAAGCTCTGCTGTCAAAACTGAGCGGGCCCTTGCTTATCTAATTTGACATAGTAATAGTAAGTGGATGAAACTATAAGGTCGATGAACCCTTTGACTCGTTTAAATTATTATTGTAAGGTGTCACATAACACAACAGTGTTTAAACAATCATCAAAAAGTTTGTAAAGAACACACTGTTGGAAAGTGGATTATTGGTAAGGACAGGTAAGTACCTATACTTAGCAAAAGGCCCCTAACCCCCACTAGGTTCAGCTAAGTCTCAATAATATAACCCCAGCTCAACCCTTGATAGCTTGGCAACAGACGACAAGGCTTAACTTAGGAGACAAAGCGTAAAGCATTCAAGTATCATAAAACAGTAATTAAATAAAATGCAGGAAACATCCAAAACCAATTTATAAAAATAGAATTTGTTTTTTAGCTTTAAAATGCCCCCAAACAAATCAAATCTGATAAACGGAACCTGATATATGATTCTTTTTAAAATGAGTGTTTTGTAGAGCATAGAAACGAATAACGGCAATCTGTTTATCTGGTCACCCCTCAACTGGGGTAAAGTCAAAGTTTAAGGCCGACCGGGATGGATCCCTGCTCGGTCACAGCAGCTGGAGCTCTTGGTCGAAAGTTTACCTTCGGACTTAGTTGTTTTCTTGAAGATTTTCTTCAGCGGGACGAAGTCGCCAGTCCGATCCGACCTCCCTGGAGCCCTTCCTCAGATACATGCTGCGGGAGCACTCAGTGAAGATTTCTAGGTGCGGACTTAGATGATTCATTTAGAAGAAAATCCTTCAACCGGGCTGAACCTGAAACCTTAATCTGACGTTGCTGGAGCCCTCTTCGGATACACTGCCCGGGAAGTCCCCGTAACTTTCTACATTCAGACTTAGGTGGTCATTACAACTCTGGCGGACGGTGTTAAAGCGGCGGTAAGACCGCCAACAGGCCGGCGGCAAAAAAATTGAATTACAACTGTGGCGGAAACCGCCAACAAAGACAGCCACTTTAACACTCAGACCGCCATGGCGGTACAAACAAACAGCATGGCGGTCACCGCCAACAGACAAGCGGAGGACAATGTACCGCCCACAGTATCACAACCTACCAATCCGCCACCTTTTCCGGGGTGTATTCACCGTGAACAAAAACACAGCGGAAACAGGACTTAGAAGGGAAAACGCTCACCTATACACACCCCACGAGGAACCAGGACGCCATGGAACCAGAGCTGCACATTTTCCCTTCCCTTATCTTCTTGCTCCTCTACCAGGAGCACGAATGCCGGTGGCGAAGACCACAGTGAGTACTGTACATACGACACAGGGGAAGGGGGAGGGAAAAAACAGGGACACACACACGCAACACCCCCACCCCCACCCTCACCCACTACAACACACACACTAATACAGCATGATACATTACAGTTACACCCCCAAACCCCCAGGAAGAATGCAAAGACAAAAGGAAATGAGTGTAACCATTGTAACATATTAAAATCCAGTACGCAAAAATATATATACACTATTAACAAATATATACACCAAGAATAGTAGTCCAGGTATTGTTCCATTGAAGTCCGTGGAACACTGGGCCCACACGGCATGGGTGAGGCCCACACTCAATACCCGAACATGAGCGAGAGAACACTGCAGGGGCATTAGATAGCAATAAAACAGGCACCTCAGGGGGAAGGGAAAGGGGGGGGACCTCAGCCGGTTGAGCGCACAACGCCAAATCCACAAGGGGGCCCCATGCCCACTGTTCAATCCTAAGGAGTGCAAAGCCACAGTCTCTCAAGTCTATACAGTGGGTGGTTTGTCCACTGTTCAATCTTGGGGAGTGCAAAGCCACAGTCTCTTAAGTCTATACAGTGGGTGGTTTGCCTACTGTTCAATCCTGGGGAGTGCAAAGCCACAGTCTCTCAAGTCTCTACAGTGGGTGGGTTGCCCACTGTTCAATCCTGGGGAGTGCAAAGCCACAGTCTCTCAATTGGATAACAGTCTCCACTGGTTCTGGAGGGGGCTTTGTGCCCAGAGTGCTTCATCCTGCCAAGGACAGAGGTAGTGGATGTAAATCTCCACTGGTTCTGGAGGGGGCTTTGTGCCCAGAGTGCTTCATCCTGCCAAGGACAGAGGTAGTGGATGTCAATCTCCACTGGTTCTGGAGGGGGATTTGTGCCCAGAGTGCTTCATCCTGCCAAGGACAGAGGTAGTGGATGTAAATCACCACTGGGTCTGGAGGGGGCTTTGTGCCCAGAGTGCTTCATCCTGCCAAGGACAGAGGTAGTGGATGCCTTTCTCCACTGGTTCTGGAGGGGGCTTTGTGCCCAGAGTGCTTCATCCTGCCAAGGACAGAGGTAGTGGATGTAAATCACCACTGTTTCTGGAGGGGGTTTTGTACCCAGAGTGCTTCATCCTGCCAAGGACAGAGGTAGTGGATGCCTTTCTCCACTAGTTCTGGAGGGGGCTTTGTGCCCAGAGTGCTTCATCCTGCTCGTGGCGGACACAGTAGCATCAGTGCCCTTGGCACTCATGGGCCAGCAGTGCTTGTGGCGGCGGTGTCCTGTTCCGCAGTGCTTGTTGCGGCGGGATCCTTGGCAGCGACTCAGCTGCTGGCGGTCCTGTCTGGCCCAGCGGGGCTGGTGCTGGCGGTCCTGTCTGGCCCAGCGGGCTGGTGCTGGCAGTCCTGTCTGCCCCAGCGGGGCTGGTGCTGGCGGTCCTTTCTGGCCCAGCGGGACTGGTGCTGGTGGGCGGGGCTGGTGCTGGCGGTCCTTTCTGGCCCAGTGGGGCTGGTGCTAGCGGTTCTGTCTGGCCCAGCGGGGCTGATGGCGGTGGCCTCCTGGGCAGCGGGGCTGATGGCGGTGGCCTCCTGGGCAGCGGACTGATGGCGGTGGCCTCCTGGGCAGCGGGCTGATGGCGGTGGCCTCCTGGGCAGCAGGGCTGATGTAGTGGCTTCCTGGGCAGCGGGGCTGATGGCGGTCTTCTCCGCCGTGCTGCTCTTCCCAGACTTGCTGAGTTTCTTGTACCCCTTCCCCACCTTGGAAGGTGCCGCAGCTGACTCCACACTCCCACCTGTACCCCTGGGAGAGGCTTGGGTGGCTGGAGTCTTCCCCCTCTCCCGCCGGGCACTGGCCAACTTTTGATGCTTGACAGGTGGGGGACTGTCTGTGCTGTGGCTCCTTGCCACACTGGCTGCCCTGCTGCCTGGTGCACTCCAGAATCCGGTGACTACTGGCACCACTGGTCCTGGAGATGTTGTAGCTGAGGTGCTAGGTTGGGACCTGGAGAGTCGGGCCCTAGGAGACTGACGGGTGGGGGAGGGGAGGGAAAGAGGTCAAGGGTGGACAGGAAAAGTTTCTTGGGAACACTGGGACGGGTGGCTGGAAGGGGTTTGGGAGTGGAGGAAGAGGTTGTGGTTGTAGGAGGTGTTCATTTGGTGACTTTGGGTGAAGGTGCATGCGCTGGAGGCTGTCGTGAGGTGGATGGCTGTTGGGTGGGTGTGTGCCTGCGTTTGTGTATCTTGGGAGGTGGGGTCACAGACACACTGGGAGAGGACACAGGGGACGTGTGAATGGTAGTGGGGGTGGTGACTGCATGTGAGCAGGGTGTGGTGGTGTTTGTGCTTGTGATGGAAGTAGTGGCTGTAGATGTAGTGCATGCAGGTGTGAGTGGAGACGAGACTGGGAGGGAGGAGGGAGACGGGGAGGAGGGGGACACAGTGGAGGCAGTGGATGTTGGAGTGTCTGCATGTGTGTGATGCTTGTGTGAGTGCCTGTGGGATGTGTGGTGCTTATGTTTGCCAGAGCTTCCCTTGTGTGTTGACGTGTGTGCATTCTGGTCTGATGGTGTGCTTTGGGTAGGCTGAGGTACAGGGGTGTGGGTCTGGGTGGGGGAAGTTGGAGGGGGGAGGCTAGAGACAGGGACAATAGCTGCCATCAGTGCTGAGGCCAGAGTCTGAAAAGCTCGTTGAATGGCTGCCTGACCAGAATGAATGCCCTCCAGGAATGCATTTGTTTGTTGCAACTGCCTCTCTACACCCTGGATGGCATTCAAAATGGTAGACTGTGAGTGACCTGAGGAGGTCAATGGCCTCCTCACTGAGGGCAGCAGGGGTGACTGGGGCAGGGCCTGAGGTGCCTGGGGCGAAGGTGATGCCCACTCTCCTGGGTGAGTGGGCACGGGAATAGGCTGAGGAGCTGCTGGGAGGGCGGTGCTGGAAGAGGGTGTGGCGGCTGTACCTGAAGATGCGGGGGCACAGAGGGGCCTGCCACCACAAGGGAGCTCCCATCAGAGGACGAGTTCTTATCACTGGTCTCACCTCCAGTCCCCACTGTGGAGCTCCCCTCGCCCACCGTCCCACTGGTGAATTCCGAGTCCGTAGTCTCGCTCTCCAGGGCCATGTGGGATGCAGCTCCCTCCTGCTCCGGTGCCACTGCTCCTCCACCTGATGATGCTAATGCACACAAGAACAGGGAGACCACAAAAAGCGGGGGGACGACAGAAGAAAGACATGTTGAAGGTATGCATTACCGCTACTGTCGGCGGACACCTCAGACACAGAAGCCCCCTGCACTATGCCGCACACTTGGGGTCCACTGTTCAATCCCTGGGACATGGCCTACAAGGCTATGGCCAACATCTGCACACCTGGATGTCACAGGAGCCTGACTAGGTGTAGTTGGCACTGTACACAAGTGGGGTGGGGTGGCATAGGGTCTGCCAGAAGAAGGGGACATAACTAGCACACTCGCCCTAGGGAAACCCACAGCCAACCTCCCCCACCCAGACACCTCCAATGTGCGCTGAATCAGCTGAATGAGAGCGTACTCACCCCCTTGTGGTTGCTGTGATGCCCTCAAGCGCCCATCCAACTCCGGGTACGCCACTGCCAGGATCCTGAACATCAGGGGGGTCATGGTGCGACGGGAACCCCTCCCACGTTGTTAGGCCATCCCCAGCTGGACCTTCGCGGTCTTCTTGCTCCAGCGGCGAATGTCCTCCCATCTCTTACGGCAGTGGGTGCTCCGTCTGTGATAGACCACCAGGGTCCGGACGTCCTTGGCGATGGCACGCCAAACATCCTTCTTCTGGTGGGTGCTGACCTACAGGAATTGTACAGGGGAAAAAGGAAAGTTATTACCAACTGCACCGTCACAGTCATTGGCCCCCATCCCTACCCTTGCCATGTGGCACATGCACTCACCGTCGTTTCATGCACGCCTCAATCTCCCCCCCTATCTTTCATCCACACCACTCCACACAGGCATAGCCCATACAGCATGCTCCCAGTGTACTTACCTGTTTATCTGGAGGACCGTAGAGTAGCGTGTATTGCGGGAGGACCCCATCCAAGAGTTTCTCCAACTCCTCCGATGTGAAGGCAGGGGCCCTTTCCCCAGACGCACAAGCCATTGTCTCTTCCAGACTGAGGTCACAGCAGCACTTGCAGTGTAGGTCCTCTCCTGTTGAAGATCAGGTATCGAGTGATTGAACAGATAGAAAATGGCGGTCACGTCCATGGCGGTGTGTACCGTCACCGCCAGCGTACATCGTCATTGGCTCCTGGGACCCATAGGGTCCAATGTTAACCAATGCAGAATTGCGCCGCGGTCTTTGACCGCCTACCGCGACGGTGTACAATGCCAGCTCAGTTACCTCACAACCCATTGTCCCACTTTACAGGTCAGGCAGCCGCCATTTCAGGGGCCCACATGGCTTAATTTTCAACTGCGTCACACATACCTAGGCCTTTCCTCAACACTCATACATGCAAATTTCGGATTATGAATCCTGTTCTGTGTAAGCCGTGGGTACGTACCTCTGAGTTGGTTGACTCTGTGCTCGCTCTTGTCCTTCATAGGCACCGTCCGCTGGGACATGTGAGGAGATGGCGGCATCCTCCAGTGTACAGACCGCTGGTGGACCTGTCGACAATGGAGGAAAGACATGTGATCATCACCTACAGGCTTGATCGTGCCACAATCCATGAACTGTGTGCCCAGTTGGAGCCAGACCTGATGTCAGCTATCCGCCATCCCACAGGAATCCCCCCTCTAGTGCAGGTGCTGTCAGTACTCCATTTCCTTGCAAGTGGGTCATTTCAAACAACAGTGGCCATAGCATCAGGGATGTCCCAGCCTATGTTTTCCGACGTGTTGTCTAGAGTGTTGTCTGCCATGCTGAAACACATGTGGAGCTACATCGTTTTCCCTCGAGTGGAGGACTTGCCTACAGTGAAAGGTGATTTCTATGCCCTGGGACATATCTCCAACATCATAGGTGCCATTGATGGGACACATGTGGCTTTGGTCCCCCCCCCGCAGGAGTGAACAGGTGTACAGAAACCGGAAGAGTTATCATTCGATGAATGGGCAGATGGTGTGTTTGGCCGACCAGTACATCTCCCATGCTCATGCCAAATTCCCTGACTCAGTGCATGACGCTTACATCATGCGGAATAGCAGCATCCCTTATGTGATAGCGCAACTCCAGAGGCACCGTGTGTGACTATTAGGTGAGCACCTGAAAGCAAGTCAGTGGAAATGGTTGTCTGGGTCCGGGGATATCCCTACAGGTTAGTGTGTGTCTAACAGTTGTCCCTCGACATTTGCAGGTCACTCTGGTTACCCCGACCTGTCATGGCTACTGACCCCAGTGAGGAATCCCAGGACAAGGGCAGAGGAACGCTACAATGAGGCCCGTGGGCAAACTCAGAGGATTATAGAACGGACCTTTGGCCTCCTGAAGGCCAGGTTCAGGTGCCTCCATATGACAGGTGGATCCCTATTCTACTCACCAAAGACGTGTGCCAGATCATCGTGGCCTGCTGTATGCTTCACAACTTAGCTTTGCGACAACAGGTACCTTTTCTGCAGGAAGATGGTCCAGATGGAGGTGTTGTGGCAGCTGTGGAGCCTGCAGACAGTGAAGACGTGGAAGCAGAAGAAGAGGACATCGACAACAGGAACTCAGTGATCCTGCAGTACTTCCAGTGAGACACAGGTAAGAATACAAACCTGCCTACTACATATACTTTAACACTACTACCTCTCTACTGTCTGTCGTTTTCACCCAGTGTATGGTCACTGAGTTGTCCCTTTCACTTACGATTTCACAGATGTGGGTCCCACTGTGTGACATCTGCTTTGTTTCCTCATGGACTAGAGCTGTGTGACATAGGTATGTTGACATTACAATTGAAAGAGCATTTTGACACTGTAATTGCTAATACACTACTTTGAAATCACAGACAGACTCCAGATTGGTTTGTGCTTTAAGGGTGTTTATTTAAGGGCTCAATATTGGAGGGTGCTGTAAAATGGTGAGGGGTGATGGTGGAGGAATGCCCATGGCAGAGTCCAGTCTATTAGTCTCACAGGTGCATTGCCCAAATGGGCATAGGAAGTGGAGCTGGGGCAGTTTGAGGATGGACAGGGTGACAAGGTGGGACAGAAGGATGACAATCAGGGTGGTCTAATTTCTTGGCGGGGTCTTGGCATTGTTCTCTGTCTTTTTCCTGGATCTCAGGGACTGTTTGTGGGGTGGCTCTCCCTCTGTAGGGGGTGGGGTGGGGTGTTGGTGTGGTGGTCCTGTGGTGGTGCCTCCTGTCCACTTGCGCCGGCGGAGGTGGTGGGCAGTTCATCGTCCAGGCTAGTGTCATGGGCCCCTTGTTTTGCCACAGTGTCCCTCCTGGTGTTGAGGACTTCCTTCAGCGCCCCTACAATGATGCCCAGGGTGGAATTTATGGATCTGAGTTCCTCCCTGGACCCCAAATACTGTTCCTCCTGCAGCCGCTGGGTCTCCTGAAACTTGGCCAGTACCGTTGCCATCGTCTCCTGGGAATGGTGGTAGACTCCCATGATGTTGGAGAGGGCCTCGTGGAGAGTGGGTTCCCTGGGCCTGTCCTCCCCCTGGCGCACAGCAGCCTTCCCAGTTCCCCTGTTTTCCTGGGCCTCTGTCCCCTGGACTGTGTGCCCACTGCCACGGCCCCCAGGTCCCTGTTGTTGTTGGGGTGGTGGGTTAGCCTGGGTTCCCTGTAGTGGTGGACACACTGCTGATTGAAGTGTCCTGGGGACAGAGGTATGGGCCCGCTGGGTGGGTGCTGTGCTGGTGTTTCCAGATGGGGGAAGCTCTGTGGTGGCCTGTGCCAGTGTGAGGGGAACCGACTTTCCCAAGGTCCCAGATGGGCCGGGCTGGTCATCTAGATCTAGAAGGACAGAGCTGCTGTCATCACTGTGGGCCTCTTCTGTTGGTGGTGTGGACATGTGTGGACCCTCCTGTCCGGTGACGTTGGGTAGGGGTCCTGCAGGGGTATAACAGGATGTTTATTACATCTGCGTGTGCCATGGTGTGCAATGGGTGGGTGACCGTGTGCCCCAGTGCTTGCATTCCTGTGTGGGACCTTGTGTGATGGTGGTTTAGGGGGCTGTATGGGTATGAGCAGTGGCCATGCTTTGGTGATGGGTGTCCATGCTTTGTTGTTGCATGTAGGGCTTGGGGTTGGGATGTGTGGTTTGTGATATTGGGACATTTGTGAGGAGTTGGAGTGATGGGGTGAGGGCGATGGTGGGGGTATGTGATGGCATGCAGGTAGGGTGGGGGATGAAGTAGTAAAGATTTGACTTACCAGAGTCCATTTCTCCATCTACTCCTGCGAGGGCCTCAGGATGCAGAATTGCCAAGACTTGCTCCTCCCATGTTGTTAGTTGTGGGGGAGGAGGTGGGGGTCCGTAGGTCGTTCCACCTCTTCCTGATGTCATCCCTATTTCTTGGGTGCTGTCCCACTGCATTAACCCTGTCCACTATTCTTCGCCATAGCTGCATCTTCCTAGCTATGGAGGTGTGCTGCACCTGTGATCCGAATAGCTGTGGCTCTACATGGACGATTTCCTCCACCATGACCCTGAGCTCCTCCTCAGAGAACCTGGGGTGTCTTTGCCGTGCCGTGGTGTGGGTGATGTGTGGGGTGGTGTGTTTAGTGATAAGTGGGGTGATATTTAGTGGTGTGTTGTGTGAGGTGCGTGGGAGTTATGTGGGTGATGGTATTGTGTGCCTGTGGATGCTAGGTAGTAGTTTGTAGTGTCTCTCTCTGGCCTTCTTTCGGTATTTTGGTCTTAGGAGTTTGTGGGTGATGTGGGTGTGAGTTTTATATTGTAATGGGTGTGTGGGAGTGGTGTGTGTATGTGTATCAGGTGTGTGTATTTCAAATTGTCCAATGTGGCAGTGTTTTGTCAATGTGTGTGTATTTTGAGCGCAGCTGTGTGTACCGCCAATGGAATACTGCGGTTGAAAGACCGCCGCATGGATTTGTGGGTCGTGATAGTGTGGGCGTATTTCTGTTGGCGTGACGGTGGAGGTTTTGTTTTCGCCAGTTTATCACAGACCTTTGATGTGGCGGACTTGTGTGGGTGTCTTAATTTTGGCGGATTCCGAGCAGTGGGTCGTAATAGCTGTGGCAGAATTCTGCGGCCACGGCAGTGTGTTGGCGGTCTTCTGCACGGCGGTAATCGGCTTTTTCCGCCAATGTTGTAATGAGGGCCTTAGTCACTGTTTTGGAGATTTTCTTCAGCGGGACGAACCTACAAGTCAGGTCGGATTGTGGTTCAGGCAAGCCGGCTAGAGGTGCCAACGCTGGTCGGTCCCTCTATGAAGTTTTTTCCAAAAAGTTCTCCAAACTTCTCCAAACTTCTGGATCTTCTTCCTGATGTTCTTTTAAGGTCCTTTAGGAGTCCACAGCTCACCCCAATGTTCCAGAAGCTCTGAGGTGCTTCTTGAGGGTGCAGGCTACAACTCCCAGAGTGCACCTGGCTCAAACTCCAAATTGGCCACTGGACAGTGGGCAGCTGGTCTGTTTCTTCAGGATCTGAGACAGGGGACTCTGGTTAGCATTGTGTCACCTGTAGCAAACAGGGAGTCCCTCCTTGAACCAGATGAAACAAGGCAAAGGCCTTCTTGTAGTGGAGCTCAAGTGTGCAGCTGGTGAAGTCCTTCAGAGTGCAGTGTCCAGGTGCAGGCCAGAGGTCCAGCAGGACAGTCCTTCTTCTTCTGATGTTCTTCCTTGTAGGGATCTAAGGGGTGGGTGCACCTTTGCCATATTTATCCTTGCCCCTGGGTGAAAAACAGGGGGGACCTGGTTTTCCAATCAGAGGCAGGGTCCTTCCCGTGTGATGACCACTTCCTGGGAAGTGTGGCAAAAATCCACCCAAGGAGCAATATTAGTCAAAAATCCATCATGGCTGAAAATAATTTTTGGAAGTTAGATCTGGCTGAGCCCACCCACTGGTATGGCTAAAAATCCTAAACACACCCCTCACCTGCCCTCTCCTAATCTAATCAAGAGGGCACCTAGTTGTGTGGGGTTTCAGGATGTCAGGGAGGTGCTGGGTTGCTCCAAATGTCCTTCCCTGCCTTTGACGACCAGTTTGGCAGCCCTTCTTGATTCTCCATCTGATTAGGCAGTTCTCCTCCCCCAGGCACATCTCTTGTGTTCAGCCCAGGCCACTTCACACGACATCAAGGCAGGCTGGCCAATCAGAGAAGGTTACTACAGAGCTGAAGTTGGCAACTTTTCAGGTAGAGTTTACAACTCTTTACGTCAACTAGTTATATTAAATCCAACAATTGTAAGTTTTGGGATTTATTATAACAATTAGTTTGATACCAAACTCGATGTATCTGACACTTAAGGGGACTTAGATTTTTTTTCTTCATACGATCCCTGCTTATAGTTACATGGCACCCAATGCTAGGGGCACATAGGGCACACCTTTGGGGTGACATGCGTAAAAATAAGGTAGTTTAACACTTTGGAAGTACTTTCAATTCCAAAGTCGAATTTGCATATAACTTTAGTTTAAAAACAGCCAGCAAGGCAGGCCTGCCTTTAAAATCACAATGGGCACCTCAGCAGTGCTCCTATGGGTGCACTACCTATGCTGGGGTCCCTAAACCTACATGCCCTACCATATAGTAAGGACCTATATGTAGGTTAGTACTGCCAATTATAATTGGCCTAATTTGCATATCCACTTTACACAGCGCACTGGACCTGGGACTGGTAAACAGTACCCAGGGCACAGCCAAGAGTCAATAGACACCAGTATCTGTTTAAAATGTTTGAGTGTGACCAGGGCAAAAAGGAGGACTTTCCCACACACACCATGACCCATTTGGTCATGAATAATCACACTTTTTAGTATTAATTAAAATGTTTATTTCCCTATATTAATAATGCTAAGGTCATGAAAATGTGTCTCAACACCAAAAGGTACATGTAAAGAAACATCACAAGCTGTCCAAATCGCCTAAAGAATCTTAGCTTAAACAAAGCAACAAGATTGACAATTTTAATAGCGAAAATTCTAATTAATAATAGCAATATTTGAGAAGAGAGATGACATACATTGGTTCAGCTATATAATTATATCAATTCATAGATATAGGGGAAACACCTCGCTAACTTCAAATTAGCATTAGCATGTTGGGCTTCATGCAAAAGTTCAAGTAAAAATAATTTAAAAAACATCTAGCTATGGCCCTATCAACCTAACAGCAGTGTTAAAACAGTAGCAGTTAGTACCAGAAAACCAAAAGACAAACAACAGTACACAGATCATACATTTACCTATCCCTAAGGAATACCAGTAGTATAGCTTCAACTTCATCAGGGGGACAGCAGTGCCAGCATCAGGACAGGAGCAGGGTAAGGGGGGCGGTTTAGAATTTGTACTATAAGATTACTAAACCATCAGATCATTAGTTCAGCATTGAGCAGACAAAGTAAACTCAGAATAATAAGAATGTCAATAGACAGACTGGCAAGGCACGAAGTGTTAAATTGACAGGTCACACCAAGGAAGAGCACAAATTTTCTCTAAAATATAGTGAATGACTGACGAATGATGACTGACTCTCTTCTCAGTACCCAAATATTAAAGTAAACTTGCTAAACATTTGATTTTGGTCCAAAGCATCAGGTGAAGAAATAACACCCAATTGCAACAACATTAGATATTGGCAGTACATAAAAATGTTACACTTATGAATTGGCAAAGCAGTGATTGGATTTTTCCCTCTTTTACGTAAGTCCAAACTTTTCTAAGGCCCATATTTATACTTTTTTAGCGCCGTATTTGCGACGCTTTTTGATGCAGGAACGGCTTAACTGACAAAATACTATTGTATTTTGTCAATTTGTGCCGTTTTTGCATCAAAAAGCGGCGCAAATGCGGCGCTAAAAAAGTATAAATATGGGCCTAAATGTATCTTGCCTGTCTCCTTCCGTCTGTGATCTGTAAACTATTTTGTTTGGTACGTTCCAAATATGTTGTTGTTGGACAGTAGTTTGTTTGGTACGTTCCAAATATGTTGTTGTTGGACAGTAGTTACAAAAGATGTGGAAACATTCTTGTGTTGCACCATTTCCTTGAGAGAATTACATTGCATTAATACATGCACAGAACAAGTTGGTGACTTAAACAAAAGAAGTTAGTTATACAACGGACTTGAGAACATCTAAATGTAACAACAGTAAGAACACCGGGTGTTAGATAACTTCCCACTGTGGCCTTGTCTGCTTGAGGCCCAGCAGAAAATAATAAATACTCATATTATTTCAGCATTTAATTATGCAGGGAACATGCACTGAAAGAGACAAGTTTCTCATTTCAACGTTAGTAACATGTGCAGATCTTGCACTCAATGGCGGCCAGTAATAAAGGCACATTTTGTGTCAACATTAATGCCATCGTGAAGGCATGTCAGTGTATACCATGATTACGTATGCTAATTTTCAGCGCTCACAGCTGTGATTTACAGCTCTGTGTGTGGGGTAGTCATTGGCGTGTACCCAGGCTGGGGAGGACGCTTCAACTGGCGACAAGATAGGGGATGCATAACCTGAAGAAGGACAGTGCTCCCCCATTGAGTTTACCATGTTCCAAGCAGACTGTTTGTGCATGCCAGGTGTACCTTCGTGAGAGTGCTGAGTCGATGGTTGACGTATATGGAGTCAAAGCGCAACTCCAGCAAGTGTGAAGCAGATGGAGATAAAGAAAGCTTCACTGGTAAGTCTACATATTGTTGGTCAGAAAACAATGGCTAAAACCATACTAAAAGGTACTGCCCTACCACGCAATATAAAGTTATGCATATAACGGAGCTTTAGTGCTAAAGGCAGAAATACCCCAGTCAAAGACAAATATAATTGGAAAATAAAGCTGCAAACAGAAGCGCTGCAAGGCAGAGATCAACCAGTGTCAGAAACTGCTAACTGATGTGTAGAATGGAGAAAACAAATAACTTACAGAGCCCACTAAAGAGAGTCATTGTGCCATAGAATTCAGCAAAGTGGCTCAAGGAGAAGTGTCTGGGTTGTGCTTACAGAGCTGTTCGTTCAGGAAGCAGCTGCCCACCAGCTTGGCAAATCGGCTCAGGACAACTTCATAGGTCTTGAAAGAGCAAAGAGTTGAAAGCAACAGTTGGATTTGTGAAAGTTTGACTATGGCAGTTAGGAGAAAAGACATAGGCCCTCATTACAACCCTGGCGGTTGGTGTTCAAGTGGCGGCAATATCGCTAACAGGCTGGCGTTAACTACCGCCAAATAATGGTCATGGCAAAAAGATCTCCGAAAGACAACCAATGCACCACACCGACTGCCAGGGTGGAAACAAGAGCCACCATGGCGGCAGCCGCCTACAGCCACCATATTAAGACCCTGGAAACTGCCACCTTTTCCGGGGAGGTGCCAATGACATCAAAAGCCTGGCGGAAAATGAGTTCTCAAGGGAAAGGAGTCCCCATTGAGGACACAGGGAAGAACCACACCGCCATGGAGCCTGAACCGCATGTCTTCCCCATGATCTTCAACGTTCTGCTCCACCACGAACACCAACACCGGCAAAGATGATGACAGTGAGTACAGCCGCCTAGCACACAAGGGAGGGAAGTAGAAAAAAGAGAGTGACACACACACGCACCCCACACACACACACCCAACACCATGCACACAGTCAGCTGCATTACAGAAACAATTTTACCCCGTAATTCGGATGAATAATGCAAGGACAAAACAATTTTGAAAAAGTGAATGTAATGAGATCAACACAGCATGAAAAATAAGTTAGGCAAGATAATAGATATATACACATGTACAGAAAAAGGGACACAGCCCAGTCCACAATGTTCGTAGGCCACATGGCCACAGGCCAAAGTCCAAGGCCACACATGTCACCTGCGTCAACACTGAGAGAACACTGCAGGGGCATCAGTTGGTAAATAGGCAGAATCCACAGGGGGACAGGGGACACCTCAGCCGGGAGATGTAACAAGACCACTGGTTCTGACTGGGGCAACGTGCCCTGTGTTTGGTCCTGGGGAGTGCAATGCCACAGTCTCTCAGGTGGATGACTTGCCCACTGGTTCTGGAGGGGGCAACATGCCCTGTGCTTGGTCCTAGAGAGTGCAAAGCCACTGTCTCTCGAGTGGGTGACTTGCCCACTTGCTCTGGAGGGGGCAACATGCCCTGTGTTTGGTCTTGGGGAGTACAAGGCCACAGTCTCTCGAGTGGGTGAATTGCCCACTTGATCTGGAGGAGGCAACATGCCCTGTGCTTGGTCCCAGGGAGTGCAAGGCCACAGTCTCTCAAGTGGGTGACTTGCCCACTGGTTCTGGAGCGGGCCCTGTGCCCTGTGCGCTTGATCCTGGGGAGTGATGGGCATGTGCGTGTCTTACCCACTGGTTCTGGAGTGGGCCTTATGCCCTGTGCTCTTGATCCTGGGGAGTGAAAGGTCACAGTCTCTCAGGTGGGTGTCATACACACTGGATTTTCAGGGGGCAGGCCACACAGCAGCCCATGGAGGCATGATTACATCCATCCGATGGCGGTGACGGCTGCTCAGTGGTGGTGCTGCTGCTGCTGGGGGAGGCTTCAGCCCCTCCCTTGTAACCGTGGATGGCTGCACAACCATGGTTGGTGTAGGGGGCTCCGTCACAGTTCCTGTCCCAGGCCCCTAGGTCTTCCTGACTGCTGGTGCAGGCTCCTTGCTCTTCCTGGCAGCTGGGGCAGGCTCCTTTCCCTTCTTGGCTGCTGATGCAGACTCCTTTGTCTTCCTGGCAGCTGGGGCAGGCTCCTTTCCCTTCTTGCCTGCTGGGACAGACTCCTTGGTCATTCTGGGAGCTGGGGCAGGCTCCTTTCCCTAGAGGCTGCCTTCACACACACACCACTCTATTCATTCATGCCACATGCATCGTGCCCATAGTGTACTCACCTGTTGGTCTGGAGGCCCATACAGCAGTCCATACTGGGGTAGGACCCCATCCACCAGTCTCTCCAACTCCTCCAAAGTGAAGGCTGGGGCCCTTTCCCCAGTCACACAGGCCATGGTAGGTTCCAGACACAGGTCACTGCAGCACATGCAGTGTAGTGTAGGTCCTCTCTTGTTGAAGATCAGGTAGCAAGTGAGGGATCAGATAGAAAATGGCCAACACATACTCGGCAGTGCATATCATCACCGCCAGAGTAGATCACCATTGGACACTGTAACCCATATGGCCCAATGTGAACTAATGAGGAATGTTAACGAATGAGGTGGTTCCCAACCTCCTGCTGCAATGGCGCAAAACGTCACTGGAATTACCTCACTTCCAGCTGTTCCCCCACACAGGACAGGCGGATGCCATTTTGGGGGGTAGAGGGCAGGCCCTGAAAAATTGCTGTATCACGACTGAAATTAGGACATATTGGCCAAACCGCACATACCCATTAAAAGTTAACAGCATACAAAGTTCTGTTGTAGCTCCATTGTTCAGTTTGTGCCCGGCACCTCACTCTTTTGCCCCATAGATTCTTATTGCTGCGGATGAATAGGAGATGGAGTCATACCCCCTTGTACAGACCCCTGGTGGACTTGGCAACAATGGAGGACAGACACATTAGCCTCACCTATAGAATGGACAGGGCTACAATCACAGAGCTATGTTCCCAATTGGAGCCTGACCTGATGTCCATCACCCCACTGGAATCCCCCCTCTTGTGCAAGTTCTATCAGTGCTCCATTTCCTGGCAACTGGTTCTTTCCAAGTGACAGTGGGCTTGGCAGCAGGAATGTCACAGCCAGTGTTTTCAATAGTGCTGACAAGAGTGTTGTCTGCCCTGATTAAACACAAGTGCAGCGACATTGTATTTTCCCAAGTTGAAGATTTGGCCACAGTGAAGGCCGAGTTCTATGCAATGGGCCATATCCCCAACATAACTGGGGCAACTGATGGAACACATTTTGCATTTGTACCCGTCAGAATGAACAGGTGTTCAGAAAGAGGAAGAGTTTCCACTCTATGAATGTAAAGATGGTGAACTTGGCGGACCAGTACATCTCCTACGTCAATGCTAAGTTTCCTGGGTTGGTGCATGATGCCTTTGTCCTGAGGAATAGCAGCATCCCAAATGTGATGGGCGAACTACAGAGGCACAGGGTGTGGCTAATAGGTGAGCCCTGGTTCCCACCCAGTATATGTTGGTGTATGGGCATGGTGTGGGCTATATGGGATAGTGTGTCACTCAGGTGGTCATTACAACCCTGGCGGACGGTGTTAAAGATGCGGTAATACCACAAACAGTCAGACGGACAAAAAAAGGGAATTATGAACATGGCGGAAACCGCCAACAAAGACAGCCACTTTAACACACCGCCCACCACGGCGGTACAGACAAGCAGCGCGGCGGTCACCGCCAATAGACAGGCGGGAGACAATGTACCGCCCGCAGTATCACAACCTACCAATCCCCCACCTTTTCCGGGGCTGATTCATCGTGGATAAAAACACGGCGGAAACAGCTTTTACAATGGGAAAACGCTCACCTTCTACACATCCCACGAGGAACGACGACTCCATGGAGCCGGAGCTCCAAATACTACCTGCCTTTGTCTTTCTGCTCCTTCACGACCAACAGCGACGTAGGCGCAGAAGATACAGGTGAGTACTGCAACTACGACACGGGGAGGCAAAAGTTAGGGGGACACCCACCAAACACCCCCACCTTCGCATAGTACAACATACACACCAATGCAGTGACAAAAATCACAGTAACAACCCACAATCCCCCCGGAAGAATGCAAAAACAATGCGAATATCGGGCAAACATTATAATGTGCCAATATACATGTCATACAAAAATATACAAATATATGTATTCCAAAATCACTCATATTTACATAAATAATCCGAGAAGTATTGCAGATATGTACACAACAATGTCCGTGCACAAACAGGCCAACAATGCATGAGCGAGGCCCACAATAGATACCTGACCAAAATCCGTGAGAACACTGCCGGGTCATCAGATAGAAACACTACAGGCACCTCAGGGGGAAGGGAAGGGGGGCACCTCAGCCAGATGAATGCAAAGCCAGATCCACGACGGGGCTCCATGCCCATTGATGTATCCTGGGGAGTGCAAAGCCACAGTCTCTCAAGTCTCTACAGTGGGTGGCTTGCCCACTGCCATATCCTGGGGAGTGCAAAGCCACAGTCTCTCAAGTCTCTACAGTGGGTGGCTTGCCCACTGCCATATCCTGGGGAGTGCAAAGAAAGCCACAGTCTCTCAAGTCTCTACAGTGGGTGGGTTGCCCACTGCCATATTCTGGGGAGTGCAAAGCCACAGTCTCTCAAGTCTCTACAGTGGGTGGTTTGCCCACTGCCATATCCTGGGGAGTGCAAAGCCACAGTCTCTCAAGTCTCTACAGTGGGTGGGTTGCCCACTGTACCATCCTGGGGAGTGCAAAGCCACAGTCTCTCAAGTCGATGCAGGTCCATACTGGTACTGGGGGGTGACTGTTGCCCAGACTGGATGAGTCTCCCTGTGAAAGGTAGTGTCCTGTCACTGTCCCAGCTGCACATGGGATAAGGATGCCTGATGTGGTAGGCCATTCATTCCTACCCGGTTCTTTGCCATGGTGGTCTTTGCCCTGTTCAGCGGTGCTTTGCCATGGCGGTCTTTGCCCTGTTCAGCGGTGCTTTGCCATGGCGGTTCTGATACGGACATTGGTGTCTGGCATGACGATTTCCACACTGTACATTGGTGTGTGGCATGATGATCTCCATACTGGACATTGGTGTGTGGCATGACGGATGAATTGGAGGGGGGGTGGGGGCAAAAAGGTCAATTTGACAGAGGGACAGTTTCTGAAGAACACTGGGATGGGTAACTGAAGGGGGTCTGGGAGTGGAGGAAGAGGAGGTGGTTGTAGGAGGTGTCACTTTAGCTGTTTTGGGTGCAGGTACTGGAGGCTGTCGTGAGGTGGATGGATGTTGGGTGAGTGATTGCCGGCGTTTGGGTACTTTGGGAGGGGGCGTCACAGACACACTGGGAGAGGACACAGGGGACGTGTAAATGGCAGTGGAGGTGGTGAGTGCAGGTGAGCGGCGTGTGGTGCTGGGTGTCCTGGTGCGAGTCCTAGTGCCTGTAGATGTGGTGCATGCAGGTGTGTGTGTAGACGAGACTGGGAGGGAGGAGGGAGAAGAGGAGGAGGGGGAGACAGTGGAGACAGTGGATGTTGCTGTGTCTGTATGGGTGTGATGCTTGTGTGAGTGCCTGTGGGATGTGTGGTGCCTATGTTTGCCTGAGCTACTTTTGGGTGTTGCATGCTGGTCTGTAGGTGTGCTTGGGATGGGCTGGGGTACAGGGGATTGGGTCTGGGTGGAGGAAGTTGGAGGGGGGAGGCTGGACACAGGGACAATGGCTGCCATCAGTGCTGAGGCCAGAGATTGCAGTGTTCGCTGAAGGACAGCCTGACCAGAATGAATGCCCTCCTGGAATGCATTACCGTGTTGCAACGCCCTTTCTACACCCTGGATGGCATTCACAATGGTAGACTGCCCAACAGTGAGTGACCTGAGGAGGTCAATGGCCTCCTCACTGAGGGCAGCAGGGGTGACTGGGGCAGGGCCTGAGGTGCCTGGGGCAAAGGTGATGCCCACCCTCCTGGGTGAGCAGGCACGGGGCGAACGCTGAGGGGCTGCTGGGAGGGCGGTGCTGGTAGAGGGGGTGGCGGCTGTACCTGTAGAAGTGGGGCGCACAGGTGGTGCCGCCACCACAGGGGTGCTCACATCGGCGGACGAGTCTGTGTCGCTGGTTGGTGATCCGGTGGCTGACGTGAAGCTCTCCTCGCCCTCCGTCCCACTGGTGTATTCAGAGTCTGTGGTGTGGCCCTCCATGGCCATGTGGGATGCAGCTCCCTCGTGCTCCGGTGCTACTGTACCTCCGCCTGTTGATGCTGATGTACAAAAAGACAGGGAGAGCAGGAAAAGGGGGGAGACTGAACAAAGAGAGGTTTAGTGCATGGCATACCGCTACCGTTGGCGGACAAGACAGACGCAGCAGCCCCATGCACAACGCCGCGCTCCTGCCCTCTGCACATGCAATTTCTGGGATATGGCCTACATAGCATTGGTGGAAATCTGCGCACATGGATGCCACAGGGGCAACTATACCTCAACTTGATAATTTACTGAGGTGGGGTAGAGTGCCACATGGCCTACATTATGGAGGGGCCTTGCCTACCTAACTCGCCCTGGCCTAGAGACACCCAGAGCCCACCTCCCCCACCCAGACACCTCCACAGCACGCAAAGTCCGCAGAATGAGAGTGTACTCACCCCCTTGTGTCTGCTGAGATGTCCTTAAGCGCCCATCCAACTCCGGATAGGCCACCGCCAGGATCCGGAACATCAGGGGGGTCATGGTACGACAGGCACCCCTCCCACGTTGGGAGGCCATCCCCAGCTGAGCCTCCGCCGTCTTCTTGCTGCAGCGGCGAATGTCCTCCCATCTCTTATGGCAGTGGGTGCCCCGTCTCTGGTGGGCCCCCAGGATCCGGACCTCCTTGGCGATGGCATGCCAAATGTCCCTCTTCTTGTGGGCGCTGACCTACATGACATGCACAAGGAAAGAGGAACAGTCATTACCAACTGCACCATCAATGTGAGTGGCCCCCTCCCTACTCTGACCATGTAGCCCATTTATTCCCACGCTTTACTGTAGTATGGCTTCTGCCCCCTTCCCTCTTCCACCCAGCCCTGTCCACCCAGGCCTAGCCCCTACAACGTGCTCCCTGTGTACTAACCTGTTGATCTGGAGGACCGTAGAGTAGCATGTACTGGGGGAGGACCCCATCCACAAGTTTCTCCAACTCTTGTGCAGTGAAGGCAGAGGCCCTTTCCCCAGACGCAGCAGCCATCGTCGCTTCCAGACCGAGGTCACAGCAGCACTAGCAGTGTAGGTCCACTCCTGTTGAAGGTCAGGTATCTAGTGATTGAACAGATAGAAAATGGTGGTGACATCCGCGGCGGTGACGTCCGCAGCGAGGCGCATCATCACCGCCAGCGCACCTGTTCATTGGCTCCTGGGACCCATAGGGTCCAATGTTAACCAATGCAGCATTGCGCCGCGGTCTACGACCGCCTACCGCGACGGTGTGCAACGCCAGCGCTGTTACCCCACAATCTCATTGTCCCTGTTTAGAGGTCAGGCAGCCGCCATTTCAGGGGCCCACATGGATTCATTTTCAACTGCGTCACACATACTGAGGCCTACACTCAACACACATACAGGAAGGGTTTTGTTAATGCTGTAGTCTTGTGTGTAACTGTGGGTACATACCTGGAGGAATAGTGACTGTTTATTCGCTGTTGTCCTTCTTAGGCACCGTCAGCTGGGACATATGAGAAGATGGCGGAATCCTCCGGTGTACCGACCGCTGGTGGACCTGTTGACAATGGAAGAGAGACATTAAATCGTGACCAACCGGTTTGACCGTGCTACAATCCAGGAACTATGTAGCCAGTTGGAGCCAGACCTGATGTCACCAATCCGCCATCCGACTGGAATCCTCCCTGACGTGCAGGTGCTGTCAGTGCTCCATTTCCTTGCAAGTGGGTCATTTCAAACAACAGTGGCCATGGCATCACGGATGTCCCAGCCTATGTTTTCCAACATGTTGTCCAGAGTGTTGTCTGCCCTGCTGAAACACGTAAGGAGATACATCATATTCCCTCAGGTGGAGGATTTGCCTACAGTGAAACGTGACTTCTATGCCCTTGGACATATCCCCAACGTCATAGGTGCCATTGATGGGACCCATGTAGCTCTGGTCCCCCCCTGCAGGACTGAACAGGTGTATAGGAACAGGAAGAGTTATCATTCAATGAATGTCCAGATGGTCTGTTTGGCAGACCAGTACATCTCGCAGGTAAATGCTATGTTCCCTGGAAGTGGAGCTAGGTCAGTTCAGATTTGGACAAGGTAACAAAGTGGGACAGGGGGGACAATCAGGGTGGTCTTATTTCCTGGCGGGGGTCTTGCGATCTTGCTCTGTCCTGTTCCTGGATCTCAGGCCCCGCTTGCGTGGTGCTTGTCCGTCTGCAGGGGATGGGGTGCTGGTGTGTTGGTCCTGTGGTGGGGCGTCCTGTCCACTAGCGCCGGTGGAGGTGGTAGGCATTTCATCGGTGTGGCTAGTGTCAGGGGCCCCTTGGAGTGCCACGGTGTCCCTCACGGTCTTTTGAAGGTCCGTCAGAACCCCTACGATGGTGCCCAGGGCAGAGCCGATGGTCCTGAGCTCCTCCCTGAACCCCAAATATTGTTCCTCCTGCAGACGCAGGGTCTCCTGCAACTTGTCCAGGACCGTGGCCATCGTCTCCTGGGAGTGGTGGTATGCTCCCATGATGGAGGAGAGGGTCTCGTTGAGAGTTGGTTCCCTTGGCCTGTCCTCCCTCTGTCGCACAGCAGCCCTCCCAGTTCCCCTGTGTTTGTGTGCCTCTGTCCCCTGGACCGTGTGCCCACTACCACTGCCCCCAGGTCCCTGTTGTTGTTGGGGTGGTGGGTTAGCCTGGGTGCCCTGTAGTGGTGGACACACCGCTGATTGACCTGTCCTGGGTAGGGAGGTTTGGGCCTGCTGGGTGGGTGCTGTGCTGGTGTTACCAGAGGGTGTAAGCTCGGTGTTGGGCTGTGGCTGGGCAAGGGGAACCGACTGTCTTGAGGACCACGATGGTCCGGCCTGGTCATCAAGATCCAGTGGGGCAGAGCTGCTGTCGTCACTGTGGGCCTCTTCTGGGGGTGGAGTGGTGTTGTCTGGACCCTCTGGTTTCGGTGACGTTCCTTCGGGTTCCTGCGGGGGTATAAGTACACGATTATTGCATGTGTGTGTTTCATGGAGTGCAATGGTTGGGTGTTTGTGAACCCCGATGCAGGCATTCCTGTGTTGGGGCTTGTGTGCTGATGGTTGGGGGGTGTTGTGGGTCTGTGCAGTGGGCATGCTTTGGTGATGGGTGTCCATGCTTAGTTATGTCATGCAGGTCTTGGGGTTGGGATGGGTGGTTGGTGTCATGGGTAGATAGGTGAGGATTTGGGGTGATAGGGGAGGGTGTGATGGTGGGGGTGTGTGATATCATGCAGGTAGGGTGGGGGGTATGATGGTTAAGATTAGACTTACCAGTGTCCGTTCATCCAACGACTCCTCCGAGGCCCTCAGGATGCAAGATGGACAAGACTTGCTCCTCCCATGTTGTTAGTTGTGGGGGAGGAGGTGGGGGTCCGCCGCCAGTCCGCTGTACCGCGATGTGGTGCCTGGATACCGTGGAACGCACCTTCCCCGTAGGTCGTTCCACCTCTTCCTGATGTCCTCCCTATTTCTTGGGTGCTGTCCCACAGCGTTGACCCTGTCCACTATTCTTTGCCATAGCTCCATCTTCCTGGCTATGGATGTGTGCTGTACCTGTGAGCCAAATAGCTGTGGCTCTACCCGGATATTTCCTCCACCATGACCCTGAGCTCTCCTCGGAGAAGCGGGGGTGTCTTAGGCGTGACATGGGGTGGTGTAGGTGATGTGTGGGGTGGTGTATGTGTTGATGAGTGTGGTGAGTGTAGTGGTATGTGGTGTTTTGTGCTTGGATGTTGCGTGGATGATGGTGTTGTGTGCCTCTGTGTGATGGGGTTGTCTGTTCTGTGCTGTCTCTCTGGCCTTCTCTCTGAATTTTTGTGTCGTAGGGGTTTGTGGGTGATGTGTGTGTGTCTTTTATATTGTATTGGATGTGTGGGAGTGGTGTGTGTATGTGTGTCAGGTGTGTGTATTTGGAATTGTCCAATGTGGCGGTGTTTTGGAGATGTGTGTGTATTTTGAGCCAATGGAATACCGCGGTTGAAAGACCGCTGCGTGGATTCGTGGGTCGTAATGGCATGGGCGTGTTTCTTTTGGCGTGGAGGTGGAGGATGTGTTTCCGCCAGTTTCTCACTGACCTTTGGTGTGGCGGTATTGTGTGGGTGTCTGAATTTCGGCGGATTCCGTGATGTGTGTCATAATGGCTGTGGCGGTCTACCGCGGCGGTGTATTGGCGGTCTTCTGCACGGCGGTAAGCGCCTTATACCGCCAATGTTATAATGACCCCCTAAATGTTGTCCCTCAGTATTTGCAGGTGACTCTGGTTACCCAAATCTACAATGGCTGCTAACCCCTGTGAGGAATGCCAGGACAAGGGTAGAAGAACGTTATAATGAGGCACATGAGCGAACCAGAAGGATAAATGAAAGGACCTTTGGTCTCCTGAAGGCCTGGTTCGGCCTCCATCTAACAGGTGGATCCCTGTGCTACTCACCCAAGAAGGTCTGCCAGATAGTAGTGGCATGCTGCATGTTTCACAACCTGGCCCAGAGAAGCCATGTGCATTTTCTGCAGGAGGAAGAGGCTGGAGATGCCTGTGTGTCAGCAGTGGACCCTGTGGACAGTGAGGATGAGGAGGCAGAGGATGAGTATGAGGACAACAGAACATCAGTGATCAGACAATGCTTCCAATGACACACAGGTAGGACAGTGTTACTTCACATTTCAATGAAATTTGTTTGAATTTCTCTGGCACTGGCATGCTGATATTTCCCACTTCTATGCCCACTTACTGTTCCTTCTGGCAATTCATTTTGCAGATGTTGGTGACCTCACATATACTCCTGGTGTGATCACTGCAGCGAGCTACAGGTCATTAATCTATGCTCAATTTCTGGACAGTTGAATTGCAATGTGCCTGTTTCAATGAATACATATTTGAAAAATATGACATACTCCACTAGTGGCAGCGGAGGTGGAAGGCTGTTCAGATGTCTGGCTAGGATATCATTGAGTGTTCTACCGTTCCAACACCATGGGTTTCTCCCATATTTGGTAGTGCCCAAAAAGGACAGTGAAGGAGCTGTATGCATCTACGTTGACATGTGTCAGGCAAACAACATGATTGAGTAAGAATGACTCCCAGGTCCACCCGTTGCTGCCATGAAAAGACAACTGAATGATGCAAAGATCTTTTCTCATCTCGTGATTTAAATAAAGGTTATCATTACTTGGAACTTGAAGAAAATTGCAGGTACTTCACAACCTTTTCTACACATGCTGGTTGTTGTAATACAAAAGATTTAGGACCTCATTATGAACACAGCAGGATTTCCCACTGTGTTCAGGCTGGTGGTCTAAACACAGACTGCCAGCCCATTCAGGACCCCGCCGGCAGAATAAAGAACATTCCGCTGGGCCAACGGGTGGAAACAGTGTGTCCGCCAGCCGGCCCAGCAGAATGCTGGGCCTGGACATTGCCAACGGATCCACATGGAGCCGTCATCAATATACCAGTACAGCGGGTGCAGCACCACTCGTTGTGCATATCACTGCCCGTAAATTGAGCAGTGACATGCACAACGGGGCTGTGCAAGGGGGCCCCTGCACTGCCCATGCCAAATGTAATATCAGCTGTCTTCATTCTTTTCTTAATTCGATGCTCACTACTTACACTTTTAGCAGATTATTTCATGTTGTAACAGCAGCTTGACTTCAATTAAAGATCGTTTCCTCAAAAAAAAATTATGAGGCAGTGTTATAGGTTTCAATTATCTCACGTTCAATCTTCAACACTGCCAGTCACGTTCAATCTTCAATACTGCCAGTTTCTTTTGTTGCTAACAAAGAAAGGGCTTTTATTTCTGGTGTGCACAAACAAATATTGAGTCAAGTTAATATCCAATTGATGCATTGGCATCAGGAACTCCTGATTAATAAAGATGAATTGAAATTCTTAAGTCAAGACTTTCCGATTACACCAACTATATATTGTCTACCTAAAATTCATAAAACACTCAATAATCCACCAGGAAGACCGATTATATCTGCTTGTGTTTCAGTATTTGACAATATTTCCAAATATGTGGATTACTATCTCGTTCCAATGGCAGCCTCACTGAGCTCATGCATAAAAGATAGTAGAGTTTTTCTAAAAGCAATTGCAGACATACCACGACAAACCAATTTCTTTTTAGTGACCATAGATGTGGTTTCACTCTATACGTCGATTCATCATGAAATAGGTCTTCATGCCTTAGAATACTTTCTAAAGCAGAGGAATATAAAGGAAACAAGACATTCAATGATGTTGATAGAGATGGTAAAATGTGTCTCTAGAATAATGTCTTTCTGTTCAATCGTCAAGTGTATAAGCAAAGACCAGGTACAGCCATGGGAATTTCACTATCTCCCAGTTTTGCAAATCTCACGATGGGATGGTGGGAACGAGAGGTGGCATTGCAAGATCAATATCCTGAACACCTGCATAAGATCGTCCTGTGGCTATGATACATTGACAATCTCTTTATAATATGGAATGCATCCAAGGAGGAATTTTTATCATATTTCCAGCTTTTAAATCAAAACATCTATGGTCTCCAATTTACCTTTGATATCAGTCCAACACAGATACATTTTCTTGGCATTAAGGTCTATGTATAGGAAGGAAACATCTACAAACAGTAGTTTACATGGGACAGGCTTCCATCCCAAGCCATTACTAAGGAGTATTCCTTTTGGTGAATTTTTAAGAACTAGAAGAAACTGTTCGAATGATGTAAAAATGGAAATACAATTTAGAGATGTCAAGCAAAGATTCCTCAAGAGAGGATATTCAAAGGTAAACGTTGAACTTGGAGCAATGAAAGCCAAAAATAGAACTCGTCAGCAAATTTTGGTTTATAATAAAGTCAAGATTTCTCAAAAACAAGAAGAAATAGAGGGGTCACGTTTGATTTTAACATATAGCAAAGAAATCAAAATAATCGAGAACATCTTCAGAAGATACTGGAAGAGCCTAGAAGTGATCAGGATCTCAAACAAATAGTAGGAGCAGGGCCACAAGTAACATATAGAAGGTTGAGATCCTTAAAGGACATGCTGGTCAGAAGCCACTATTTGGAACATCCTAGAACTAATTGGTAAATATAGGATCAACAGGTTTTCACAAATGCAATAGATGCAAAGCATGGCAAATTGCTAAAAATATTAAATGCTTTACAGATTACAAAGGAAGAGAAGTACAGATTGCACAAAAACTGACATGAAATAGCCAATTTGTGATGAATCTGATCCAATGTGAATGTGGTTTGCAATATGTGGGAAGCACAATATGTCCATCGAAGAAGAGAATATTGGAACATATTAGAGCAATTCAACATCAGGATCGGAGTTATGCAGTTGCTAGACATCACAACAAATGTCATACTACAGATTGGAGAAGCATATTGTTTTTTTGGTATGCCACAAATAAATATCGGTGAATGTGGCGGAAACAGAACATTACTATTAAGACAACTTGAAAGTAAATATATCATTCAACTTCGTACAAAGATCCTGTATGGGGTTTAATGTGGATGAAGAACTTTTTGTACATTTAATAAGTGTAGAAAAGTTTGAAAATGATATTTGGAACTGATACCTTGTGTACAACTACTGTGTGGTTAGTGTAAATATTGAATTGGATGACTATTGAAGTATCATCGCCATCTGTATTATCTAAAGACAAATGTGAGCTTCATATTGGTTCATAGAATGGCTATTAAAGAACATTGTTAATCTCTGAATGTGGAGGATAAGGGAAACATAACATGTAATTTGGTACATAGGATTAGACATGAATGATACCAAGCACTTAGTTAAAGTGCATGAGTAATGATATTGAAATTAATTAATTATCGATATGAACGCTTTGTGGTAATCTAATATTTATGGACTACATCCAGTTGGGAAGTCATCATCTTTATTAAGAATTGTTATATTCCACCTGCAAACAAATGTACCACTTGTTTTGGAGTATAAGGGCACTCAGCCGACAGTGATGTGATAAGTGGTGTAATGTGCAATATACAGCATGGAAAAAAAAATCTTTGAGTATGTAAAAGTAACCACTGAGCTAATATTGGCATAAAAGAAACAATTAGAAATAGAAATCCATCTAGTATGCAATTAACAACTTTATGAATGGACCTAAAGTAATCCTTTCATCCTCTGAAATGAGTGTATATTATAAGTTTATACAATTGAAATTTAGCTCTTAAAAATTATAATGAGTATGCCAAAGTACAGAGATAATATATATGTTGGTTATTTGAGCACTGTTTAGAATGGTAATTAGGATTATCCTAGTATTTTAAAGTAATTTTTGTGAATTGCCTTAATCGTTGTATGATGTTGTTGGATTAGACTACCATAACCAGAATACACTGGTATGGGAGAGATAAAATCATACTATTTAAGAAAAAAGAGAAAAGAGACTCAGTAACCGTGAGCAAGACTCAGGTGGAGTTGAAACATGTTGGTGGTTGCTGTTTTCTAAATAAAACTTGCCTTAAGGATTTCTGGAGTGCGGTAAACTATTTTTTGGATGTATGATATTCCTTAGGGTGGTCTCCTTCGTTACCAGCACCGGCAGCTGAGTGCGCCTTTGAAACAATAACTCTGACCGTTTGTTTAAATATATACAGGTGTATATAGCTAACCTACTGGCAGTACTGACAGTCCCAGAAGGTATTTATAGTAACGGCCAAGTTCCATGGGAAGAAAATTTTTTGTTTTACTAATATCTTTGACTCTGCTTGACGAATTCTCACAAAATTTTCAAAACGTATACTTTTCTCCGTTCAGCTGCTGTTTGAAACGTTTAGAGCTGATCCGTCAAATGGGGACCGAGAAAAAGGGGGCTCCAAAAATGCATTTTCCCTCTGAAATTTTCTATAGGGTCTTTAGACATGCCTACAGCCCAAACTGCTGAACTGAATTACACCAAATTTGGCAGGAAGGTAGATCTTTTTGCACAGATTGTACTTTTTTAAATTAATGGTAAAATAATATAGATAGGTGAGGATGTGTATCCACACGGATCCAACTGTTCCTGTCCTGATATCTGATTGGCTGCCAACACTTCAACAAGGAAGTGTTGGCAGCCATCTTGGAACTCAGCTTTAGCCAATTCCCAGAAAAAAAGCACACAAAAAAAAGAAAATGGGCCAGAGTAGAGTCACTCTGATTTTTCTCGCATAAAAAAAACTGGTGGTTACCTGCCCTTTTCATGAAGCCCTCGGGTGGGCCAGGTCCGGGGGCATTCAGAAAGCAGGGGGGCACACAGAGTCCCCCTTCTTGGGCTTAAATTAGCCACAGGACCACCACCTCCCTGGGGTGATTTATGTCATAGGTGTGGGGGGGTGCGTGGCCCCCTGTGGCCCGGGAACAACTGCCTCCCTGAGGAAAAATGTTTTATTTGTGTAGAGGAGGCCCTACAACCTCTCCCTTAGCCATAGGGACACCACCACCAATGGGAGATTAATAAAATATGTGTAGTGGGCCACACAACCCCGTGCCCTGAGGACTACCACCTCAATAGAGCTTGAAGTTAATGTGATACAGTTGGGCCACCTGGCCCCCTCCACCCCAGCTGTAGAAGCAAAATCAGCTCAGCCCAATCTGCTCAGAAACCAACGACCAGCCTGCTTCTTAGATAAGTAAAGTAGTTTATTACATGTACATGGAGACTGAACAGCCTAAGAGATCAAGTCCGAACAGTCTCAATAAGGAAGTAATACATGATATTATATATCATTAAACCACAAGCAAATTTGTACATTTTATTTGTTCTTGACTTTGATGTATAATCATTTCTGCAAGATTTCTAAAGTTGTTTATGAATAATTCTTCATAGCGCGCGATATATGGATAATAAATCATGGACAGCAACTTGCATAATATGTCCTATGTGTCTAATATCGTGTGATATATTTATAAACAGAAAAAGGAACAACAAGTTCACAGAATGGTACTTTCGAGAAGGAAGATAGCTTCAGCTAGCATGCGATTTTAGCTCATGATGGCTGTACAAATAACAAGCCTTGCAATATAATGCATTCAAAGCTGCATCAAAACATTTCAAAGGCACAGTTCATTATAGGCTATAAGTTGTTTAACAGAAACAGGCCTAGTTGTCATTGGGTATCATAGGGCCTAATATCATTCATTCATTTCAGCTTTATTTCAGCAAAACAATACCATAAAAGCATACTAACAAAATTCTTACATTTCTAAAAGGGAACGAAAGCACTTTTGAGAAAGACGATAAAGTCAGATCAAGACCGGAACTCCCTCAGGGCCATACAATACAAATAGGCAAGTTGTGGATATGAGTGTTAAACAAGTAAACAATTAATCAATGAAAACACTATAAAAATATAAAATACACATCATCATACAAATCACCATATAAATATTATAAAATACCTATAAATATAAATCTATATGGCAATGACTATATACTAGCACAAAAAGTGACCATTATAAAAATAGGATGCATGGTTTTTGGAAAAATGTTCGCGTCTGGCATATCATAATGCCTCTAAAAATCCTGGCAATGTGCATACCGTCATCAGATGAGGGGTTGTTTAGCTAATTTTTGAAAGGTGATTGACAGTCCCTAGGACCCAACGTTTTCTATCTTTCCTATGTGCCTATATTCATTTAGAAGCCGTAAAAGGGGTACAAACAGGTAATACAAATGCACATTATTCCAGCAGCAACTAATATTCTCTTAACTACTAAAAACAAATTATCTGATGTTGGTCTTAAAAGCAATAAATAAGAATCAAGTACAGTATTTCATTTATAAAACCCATAAAAAAATACCTCCCGTGCCATCAGGCACTTCTTGCTTGGCTAAGGGGGGGATTTTTAAAATAAAAGAAAATAAATAACTGGATCCGAAAGCTAGTTTCATACGTGTCAAACGACCATTCTAGGTAACTTAAGGAACCTCTCAATGACTACGGTCCTTGTGCCAATTGTCAGCTTGGGGGCCGTGGATTAACTGTGGAAGTTTTGCCTGAGTTAAAGCGCTTACAACCTCAGGCCTGCCTTGTCTCTGATGAATGAAATTGCTAGTAGAAACCGGCTTAGACCAAAAACAACATATGGTAACGTACTGGATCTCAAGAGTCTTGCTGCTTCATTGCAGTTCCTGATGCCAACGTTTCTGCAGATAGGACGGATCCATTTCCTCCTCTGTTTTTCATAAGCAATGCAGTTTAAAAGAACATGATCCATCGTTTCCGGAGTCTCCATATTACACAGCTCACAGGTCGCCTCATGACTACTCCCATTCGGGAGGCCCCATTTAAAGGTAAAAGCCTTAGCCTGGAGAATCCCATATCGAAGCTTCATATATAAGACTTTTGCTTGTCTAGGTTGGATAGTATCTATCCATTCCTCAGCACTCGGCAATGGTTTATAATCCAGGAAACTTAAGGTTAGTCTACCTAGATCCTTGTTATAAAAAGGGCTACTAAGAGTAAAGTCCCAAAATACTTGTTTTAGACGGATCTTGGATTGAGTTGTGAGTGTATGCGGTTCATCCCAATAGACTTTCAGCCCTAGATTGTAAAAACATTGCCTAATGTAGTGAAGCCACGGGAGGGAGATGGCCTTGTCCAAACCCATGATCTCTGTTAGTGCTTGCCTGTATTGGATCAATTCAGGGGTTGTCCAAAGTCTACACCAGTAAAGCAGGGGCCTCAGGGCTGCCAGTTTGCCTATTTGTTTCATATTAATGTCATAGGCTAAAGGGATCAACGGAGTGGATGGAGGTAGACCCAGTACCCCCCTCATAAAATTATTTTCCTGAGTAACCAATGGGGTTAATTTTGTGAACCCCCAGAGTTCAGCACCATATAGAGCAGCGGCCTGTGCTTTGCACCTATAGATCTCAAATACTGGTGACACAATGCTCGTCCTTGAGCATTTGTATTTTTTACTAATTGCCATGGAGCTATGAGTTAAGGAGATAGCAGCTTTACTGATGTGCGGAGCCCATGACAATTTGGCATCAAGCAGTATCCCTAGGTAATTGAAGTTTTTTACTCGTTCCAGTGCCTGCCCTCTAATCCGAATGTTTCTCTTAAGTGCTATGTGGGGGTTAACAGTCAGGTATTTGGTCTTATTTGTATTAATTTCTAATCCCTTCGAGCTGCAATACTCACTGAATTTATCTAATAGAGATTGCAAGCCCATGGGAGTTTGGGATAATAGAATGGTATCATCTGCAAAAAGGAGGGCGGGGACTGGAACATCATTCAATCTTGGTGAATCATGGATACTTTGTTTCAAATGCTGAACCAGATCATTGATGTATAATGAGAAAAGTGTTGGGGCCAGCACACAGCCTTGTCTCACCCCCCTCTTGATAGGTATTGGGTCTGTCAACTCTCCCTTTGGCCCCCACCGAACTTTTGCAAATGTATTTTCATGTAACCTCTCCAGCTGGCCCAGGAGGTTCCCTGGCATGCCCTGTTTTCCTAGTGCTGCCCATAAGGAGTCTCTTGGCACCAGATCAAAGGCTGCACGCAGATCCACAAATGCAATATAGAGGTGACCTTTCCTTAGTCTAGTATATTTCCACATTATTGTCAATAGCCTAAAGGCCTGGTCGACTGTACTCGTATGCTGTCTAAAGCCTGATTGGTATATAGTCATTATGCTGTTCTCTTCTATCCAGATACTAATTCTATTCAGGATCTGTCTAGCGTAAATTTTTTGCATAACATCTATAAGGCTGATAGGTCTATAGTTCCCTGGGTCTTCCCTGGATCCTTTTTGTAAATTGGAATTATTTCTGCCCCTTTCCATGTCTCGGGTATTAGGCCTCCCCTTGCTATAGCGTTATTTAAAAGATTTAAATAAGGTGCCCAAATTTCTATGCTATGCTTGAACATATCCCCCGGGATCTTGTCCAAACCGGGGGCTTTTCCTGGCTTGATTGCTTCAATAGCAATCACCGTCTCCTCCAGACCAAATTGTAACTCGGGAAAAATGCCCCAAGTAGCTAGGGTTTTATGTCTTGAGGGATAGAAATCGAGGGTGGGGGGGTCAGAGTAAAGGTGTGTAAAGTAGTTAACCCATGTTTTGGGATCTATATGATGATCTGTGGTAAATATCCCCTCTTTGCTGCCATGGGTAACTATTTTCCAGAAGGACCTTGTATCATTGCTTTTTGCTGCTTCCAGCAGGTCTTGCCATTTTTGATCCTCCCAGTTGCTTTGGGCAGTGGCCAGCGTTTTCTTGTAGCTGGCCCTTGCCTGTTGTACGGCTAATTGATTTTTTTGCTTCAGTGCCTCTATCAGTACTCTTTTCCTCTCCCTACATTTGATAGTATACCATGGACTGCTTGGGGTGGTTTGGACCTTCTCCTTTTTAAGCTTGATCTGTAGCTGTTTGGTCAGGATGGGTCTTAATGCAATACTCAACGAATGGTGAATAGCCATAATAGGAATGTCACAAGGTTTATTTTCTGCATAAGGCTCCAGGAGATCAGAAAATATGTTGTAAATATTTGTCATTGTATCCTGATTACCTAGTATTGCTGGCCATTTCACAACCCTTCTATTGTTACTGAGGGTGGGTTGTAACTCCACCTTGTCGTGTTCTGTATATTCCAAGTCCAAATCTAGGAGGTGGGCCCTGAGTTCAATTATTAGCGGGAAGTGATCGCTATCCCTTCTTTTATCAATTTTAAAATTCGATAATCTTCCCCATGTACTTATACTATGCAGAATGTAGTCTATTTTTGAAGTTGAGTTGCCTCTCTGGAAAGTATCCAGATTAAGGCCTCCTTCACCCACTCTGCCATTGCACGCCCTCAGTCCGTTGTTTAATGTAAGGCCCATGAGTTGCAGTGCGGCCACTGTGCCTGGAACAGTTTTTTCTATTGTTAGGTAAGGAATTGCTCTCATTCGATCTTCCTCTTCTGCTAAATGTTCGAATCCAGTTATAGGTTCATAATTACAGTTAAGGTCACCCCCTATCATGATTGTATCTCCTCCTGGGATTTTTTTGAGCAGGTCATCTAGTAGAGTTATTTCGGGAGACTCCAAGTTTGTCCTTCTAGGTCTTATATATACATTGAACAAGTGGGTTATTATCTTATTTTTTTTCCCCACTACCAACCATAAAATGTCCTCTGACTCAGTATCTTGCATGCATATCTCGACATTTAATGAGATTTTTGCCCATATAACCAACCCCCCAGACGGTCTCCCTCTGGCAGCTGAAGTAGCACTAATAAAGTAGGTATTATATCCTAATTTATACGGTGGATCTTTGAGCCATGTCTCTTGAAAGAGACAGACATGATGTCGATCAATATAGTCCTGCCAATCGGGGTCTATGAGCTTGTTTTTTAAGCCGGCTACATTCCAAGAAATCATGGAAATAAGACCCCTTCCGTTTAGGGTCGTAACATTGGAACTAGGACTCAGAAAGGTTGTTGAATCATTCCTACTATGCAAAGGCTCCCCTACACTCCCTGCCCCTGTAGCATGAAAAACATTCCCTCGTGGGACTCACCTACTGTTGTGTCCCCATTGGGTCCCACTTGTGCCTGATCTATCTGGATTAGTCAATCTACTCTATCAAGATTGGAATCACCATTTCTCTTTTGCAATCCCTCATTGTGATTGTGCTTATGCCTCTGGACACGGAGTTTGGTAATGAATGGATCCGAACTAAACCTCATGGCATTAGAATTGGGGACGGGGTTCTCTGTTCCATGTCAATCAGGCCTCTGGTTAATCTTCCATCCTTAAATGTTAGTGCAATAACGTCAAGTTGCCCCTTCTCTCCAGGGATTCTTTCTGCCCCCCTGATATCTGAACGAATTATGGATAGACAGTGTCTTTTGGCCCTAATCCAGTGTGTAAGCTTATTTTTTAAGGAGTCCTCATCTTCTCTGCTATTTAAGGGCAATTTTGGAACATTTAACAAATAAACAACATTGGTCCTACTAGGGAACCTATCCTCCTCAGAATACGGATTCCATATAGTGTATTGATTATAATCATTAGATACTTGGGAATAGGGGTTCGGAGTAGGTTCCAAATTTCCTTTTTGGGATCCTTTTATCAAACGGGGATCTCTTCGTGGATTCCCTGATCCTTGCCATAAATCACTAGCATTTCTTCTAGGGAAGTTGCATGAGCCAATATTTTCCCCATTAATCCCTGTCATGCATCCCTGGGGATGATGTACAATCTTAGCTATAGCTGGAGTAGGGTTGGGGTTAGTGATCAAATTTTGAGAACATGTGGGTTTACCTTGTACATGGAACGAAACTGGGGGGGACTCCTTTTCGCACTGAGCTCTATGGATACCCCTACCCCCCTCCTTTTCCACGATATCTGTTGAGGTTCTTACTTCAAGTTTCAGGTCCCTAACTTCCTGGATTAATCCTGTGATTAGATCATAAAGGTCTGCTATAGATCTTGTTTTATGTTTCAGAGGGTTCACTGGATCTAAATTGAGAGGAGAGGTCCTCTCACTATCTAACTGTACAGTTGGGATATATGGGTGTATATCATCCTCAGATTCCCCCTCTTGTGCATTCTGTACAGTACTACTATCGAGTTCTGCCAGGACTGCATATTTATTGGAGCACAAAGCTTCACGCTCCTGCGTATGGCTCTTCTTCCTATTATTATCGAAGGTGCATAGGTGTATGGATCGAGTTGTGGCAACTTTAGGGCTGCCAGTCCTAATATCGGATGGCGCCTCCCCCTCTTGCTGGCAAACAATCTCTATCACTTTATTTCCCACAGGTTCGGTTTTCTTCGTGTAAGAGGAGGTAATCTTTTTATCGGGACCCTCCCGAATAGTGGCCCTACTAGATAGTAGTGACTCTACCTCCTCGATAAGATCGTCTATTTCAGCTATTGTGCAGTTCTCACCCGCATTCCTAAGTTTTTTTACAGATTTCTCCTTCCCCCTTGGGGGTTCTGATGCCTTGCGTTTTCCCATAGATTGAACTGCCTATGAAGTGCTTCGGCTCCTTGAACCAGTCCACAATGTATAATTTATAAAAGAGAATAGAGGAAGGGCTGGTGGGGATAGACCTAGATAGTACAATTATGACAACAATGTCTATAAGTTTTCCACTATAGATGTAAGCAGACCTCTTGCAACATGTGAAAAGGCAGAGGCCCAACCTTGCCCCTCTCCAATATCTATTAGGTAATGATAAGAGCGTTGCAACAATAGGTGGAATATACCGTCCTAAGGCCCTCTACAGAAAGACCTATTTAGGAGTAAATGTCAACACAGTACCTTCAGGCAGCCGTGCGTGTAGGTTGCCTGATCCATACAACTTTGGATGAATGTCAGGGGGGTGGCCCAGCCCTGCCTCTTCCTGGCAATGACGGGCAAGGACGGGCCCGCCCTTGGCCCGGGCTTCGCCCGGGCGCGTCCCGTGCGCGTCCCGTGGCGGCGCGAGCGCTGTTTAGTTTTAAAGGGCTCCTGCCCCTGCCACACCTCCTCGGACCTCTGACGCGCTTCCTGCGACGGCGGGAGCGCTGTTTAGTTTTAAAGGGCTCCTGCCCCTGCCACACCTCCTCGGACCTCTGACGCGCTTCCCGCGAGGGCGGGAGCGCCGATAAAGATTTAAAGGGCTCCTGCCCTCGACACACCTCCTGGGACTTCAAACGCGCTACCCGCGGCGGCGGGAGCGCTGTTTAGTTTTAAAGGGCTCCTGCCCCTGCCACACCTCCTCGGACCTCTGACGCGCTTCCCGCGACGGCGGGAGCGCCGATAAAGATTTAAAGGGCTCCTGCCCTCGACACACCTCCTGGGACTTCAAACGCGCTACCCGCGGCGGCAGGAGCGCTGTTTAGTTTTAAAGGGCTCCTGCCCCTGCCACACCTCCTCGGACCTCTGACGCGCTTCCCGCGACGGCGGGAGCGCCGATAAAGATTTAAAGGGCTCCTGCCCTCGACACACCTCCTGGGACTTCAAACGCGCTACCCGCGGCGGCGGGAGCGCTGTTTAGTTTTAAAGGGCTCCTGCCCCTGCCACACCTCCTCGGACCTCTGACGCGCTTCCCGCCGTGGCGGCGGGAGCGCTGTTTAGTTTTAAAGGGCTCCTGCCCCTGCCACACCTCCTCGGACCTCTGACGCGCTTCCCGCGACGGCGGGAGCGCTGATAAAGATTTAAAGGGCTCCTGCCCTCGACACACCTCCTGGGACTTCAAACGCGCTACCCGCGCCGGCGGGAGCGCTGTTTAGTTTTAAAGGGCTCCTGCCCCTGCCACACCTCCTCGGACCTCTGACGCGCTTCCCGCGACGGCAGGAGCGCCGATAAAGATTTAAAGGGCTCCTGCCCTCGACACACCTCCTGGGACTTCAAACGCGCTACCCACGGCGGCGGGAGCGCTGTTTAGTTTTAAAGGGCTCCTGCCCCTGCCACACCTCCTTGGACCTCTGATGCACTTCCCGCGACGGCGGGAGCGCCGATAAAGATTTAAATGGCTCCTGCCCTCGACACACCTCCTGGGACTTCAAACGCGCTACCCGCGGCGGCGGGAGCGCTGTTTAGTTTTAAAGGGCTCCTGCCCCTGCCACACCTCCTCGGACCTCTGACGCGCTTCCCGCGACGGCGGGAGCGCCGATAAAGATTTAAAGGGCTCCTGCCCTCAACACACCTCCTGGGACTTCAAACGCGCTACCCGCGGCGGCAGGAGCGCTGTTTAGTTTTAAAGGGCTCCTGCCCCTGCCACACCTCCTCGGACCTCTGACGCGCTTCCCGTGACGGCGGGAGCGCCGATAAAGATTTAAAGGGCTCCTGCCCTCGACACACCTCCTGGGACTTCAAACGCGCTACCCGCGGCGGCGGGAGCGCTGTTTAGTTTTAAAGGGCTCCTGCCCCTGCCACACCTCCTCGGACCTCTGACGCGCTTCCCGCGGCGGCGGGAGCGCTGTTTAGTTTTAAAGGGCTCCTGCCCCTGCCACACCTCCTCGGACCTCTGACGCGCTTCCCGCGACGGCGGGAGCGCTGATAAAGATTTAAAGGGCTCCTGCCCTCGACACACCTCCTGGGACTTCAAACACGCTACCCGCGCCTGCGGGAGCGCTGTTTAGTTTTAAAGGACTCCTGCCCCTGCCACACCTCCTCGGACCTCTGACGCGCTTCCCGCGACGGCGGGAGCGCCGATAAAGATTTAAAGGGCTCCTGCCCTCGACACACCTCCTGGGACTTCAAACGCGCTACCCGCGGCGGCGGGAGCGCTGTTTAGTTTTAAAGGGCTCCTGCCCCTGCCACACCTCCTTGGACCTCTGATGCGCTTCCCGCGACGGCGGGAGCGCCGATAAAGATTTAAAGGGCTCCTGCCCTCGACACACCTCCTGGGACTTCAAACGCGCTACCTAATATCCTCAAAATGGGTCCTGGGAGAATGTGATTCCACATTCCGCCCTCTGATACTCAATGACAACCTACCTTTTGTGATGGATGGGTGTCATTTCATTAGGGTCGCCACCCCTGGCATTACCCTCACTGCCTTGTTGACAGTGATGCTCCGTTTCCCTGCGACAGATAATCTTAATCAGTATTGTCAGGAAGGAAGGACAAACCCTTAACAGCACACACAATGTTATTATCGCCACTATCCCTACCACCAACACTTCTATCAGCCATAATCCCCACCCATGGAACCATGCAGCAATGTCACCCAGTATTCTTCCTACATCTGTTTTCTCTTTTTCCTCCAAGCTCCCATGGCTCAACAACAAGGTCGGAACAACGTCCTCGTTCTTATCACTAATGCCTTTACCACAAATGCATTTACATCGATTTTCCGTTGTAAATGCATTCCTGGTAAAAACATGAGTGATCAGCATGCACGGTTCCAGCATGCTTCCCCCCTAGCCCCCTAACCCCAAAAATGACCACAACCCCCCATCCCCACAACTACCCCAACCCCGCACCCCCAAAATTACCACAACCCCAATCCCCTCCCCTAAAACCTAAACACCCCAACACCCCAACCCACCACTTAAACCTAAACCCTGACCCCCCTCCCCAAACCCTAATCACCCCCAGCCCCCACCCCAAAAACTAAAAATATCCTGAGTCCACACCCCCACCCCTAAGCCCCTAAAACCTTAACATCCCAAATCATCAACCCACCCCTTAAACCTAAACCCTTACCCCCCTCCCCCAAAACCCTAATCACCCCAAGCCCCCACCCCAAAAACTAAAAATACCATGAGTCCCCACCCCACCCCTAAAACCTAAACACCCCATCCCCCTAACCCACCCCTTAAACCTAAACCCTGATCCCCCTCCCCCTAAACCCTAATCACCACCAGCCCCCACCCCACCCCAAAAACTAAAAATACCATGAGTCCCCACCCCTAAAACCTAAACACCCAAACCCCCAACCCACCCCTTAAACCTAAACCCTGCCCCCCTTTTCCCCTAAACCCTAATCACCCCAGCCCCCACCCCAAAAATTAAAAATACCCCAAGTACCCACCCGCCCTAAAATCTAAACACCCTAAACCGCCCCTTAAACCTAAACCCTGACCCTCCCCTCCCCCTAAACCCTAATCACCCCAGCCCCCACCCCACTCCAAAAACTAAAAATACCCCGAGTACCCACCCCACCCCTAGAACCTAAACACTCCAACCCCCAACCCACCCCTTAACCCTAAAGCCTGACCCCCGAAACCCTAATCACCCGAGCCCCCACCCCACCCCAAAAAAAAGCCCCAACCCAACTTACCTCCTCCTTCACCGCGTCGACTCCGACTCCCTTCTTCTGTACCTTAACCACGCATGTACGTGGTTCAGACATATGTGGTTAAGGTACCACAACCAGGAAGTCGTGGAAAACAAAAGCGTTGTTTCGCATTTGTTTTTCATGACTTTGTGGTTTCGGAGTCGTTATCCCGGGTGTTTCCCGTTAGATCTCACACTTCCTTTGCCCCCTTTTCTACCTTCTCTATCTCCCCCATTGCCCTTATTATGTTGCCACTGTTGTCCGGTATACATATATGCAGCATTCTTGATGGATCACATGACACACACCACCATCTTTAGCAAGAATGATGTTTAGCGCAAGTCTATTTTGAATTACAACAGCTCTTAGATCTGTGAGCTCCTCAGTAACATTTCCTAGGGCTGCAGCTGTGGAACTTGCCACTTTTTCCACTAGTCCTGTTAATTTGTGTATTTGATATCCTGAATGTGTGACCCTTAATGGTGGAATTAATACTCCTTCTATGGCTATGACCTTATCTATCAAAGAGGGTGTTCTCTTTTTGCGCATTCCCCGGGGTCCCTATTTACTACTTTGGACAAATCTGTCACATGTAAAATTTGAGGTAATACAAACGCCAGATAGGAGCTGCCTTGCCTCCCTGCTGGCAGCTTAAAGTATGCAGACACCCCACATACAAAAAATATGTCCTTTGGCGCCAAGTTGCCTACTGACAAACTAATAGAGCCATTCTGTATTTTGTCCAAATTGGAGTATTTAGAACACACGCTAACCCCTACCTCTATTTTGATGTTGTTAGATACATCTGTGCTCGGACATGTTTCTGATGTTAGAGTTGTGCATATTTTATTGTGTAATGAATTTTTGACTGGACTGCTGCCATCGCGGTATTGAATGCACAAAGGTGTTTTTTTCTTTTCATTTTTTTAAAGAGATGGTATTCGCGTCTCTCTGGAAGACTCATCTTGTACATATCCATTGTTACTTTCTTTGTTGAAGGCATCAAGGAGTTCCTTCACCCCAGGTTGAGGGACTAATTTATCACACACTCTTTCATCTCTATGTTTCTTCTCTCCACTATCTCTTTTCCCACATCTTTTTTCTGTCTTCTTGCCCTTTCGAATCCTAAATTGGGTACTCTTTATTTTACTTTCTTCAGCATATCTTTTACCATATTACATGAAATGTATCTGCTAAGGGGAATGTGTGAGTACTTTGTATTCCGCCAGGTAGTGGTGGGTAGGTGGGTGCATATATAGCAATCTGAAACATTTGCAAGTTTATTATATAATGTAACCATTTGCACAAATTCGTTATAAGCGTAATTGTCTTTATTTTCATCCCATTCTGTTCGTCCTCTACTTTCTACCTTTTCCATCAGGCCTGTGTCCCCTTCTCTTGACGTGCTCACCAACCCCAGTTCACTTTTGTTCATGTAGTTTTCCTGATCTAGAAACGGTACATATATTTATTTTTGGCATATATTATTAATATTACTGTCACTATTATTCCTGGTACGGGGCTGCATATGGCATCAATACTATAGGCCACTTCTTTCCTTCTTTTTTTCTTCCTGGCATGATGTTCGTTGTTAATGAAATAATATCACAGTCTGGTCCTTTTATTCAAATCTTTATTCCTCTGTTCCCTCGGTGGTACCTCACAGAATGGTGTCAGAGGTTACTAGCACATGACGCCAATCAAGGTACTTGGTGGATGTATGCAGGCAGGACCCGCTTGTATCCTTTCTCCTTTGAGGTGTGCAGCACGAGCAGTCCTATGAAGAGTCACCACAGGACCCACTTGCACCTTGTCGATCATGTATGGGGTGCAGCACGATCAGTCCTGTCAGGGTTGCCTTGTGTGGCTGGTCAATCAAAGATCATACCTCTGCTGTGGAGGTGAAGTTTTCATGGGCACCGCAGGTGGTTGATGGAGATCCGTTGGTCCGGCGGCCTTCTTGGTGTGTGAGCTGTGGATCCAAGATGTCAGCCCCTCACACTTGACCGCTGTGGCTGTTGTTAGTAGGACCTGATAGGGCCCCTTCCACCTTGGTTGTAGGCAGTGACGTCTGGTGTGGGCCTTCACCCACACCCATTTTCCTGGCTGCAGTCCTTGATCTATTGGTGTTTCTTCTTCCAGCAAGGCATGCAGCACCTGGCGGTGGAGATAAAGTAATATCTCTGTTATTTTTCTGCAATATTGTAGCAATAAATCATCTGTGACTGCCTGTGGTGCGAATGGCCTGGTATGTGCATGGGGCACCCAAATACCACCTCATGGGGACTTAACTTTGTAATCCTGTTGGGGGTGCTTCTCATACCAAGCAATGCCAGCAGTAGTGCATCAATCCAAGATAGTTCAGTTGCCGCATATTTTTCCCATTTAGTTCTTTAATATCCCATGTTTCCTCCAAACAGCTCCTGCTGCAGGTGGATGGTACGCACAGTGTAACTTCTGTGTTATTCCTAACCCTTTGCAAAGGCTCTGGATAGCATGTGAAATTAATCCCGGTCCATTGTCAGAGCTTAAAAGAGTCGGTACCCCAAAGCGCGGTATCAGCTCTTTCAAAAGGCATTTAGCCACTGTCTGTGCATCACAATTCCGTCCACTTGCTGATCATGCTAACTATCACCAGGACGTATCTGAATTTGTATGTGGAGGGCATTTCAATAAAGTCCATTTGAAGACTCTCAAATGGTCTGTGTGGTGGTGGGAAGTGGCCTGGAGCAGGCATTGTACCCTTTCCGGTGTTGTACTGTGCACAAATGGTGCATTTCTTACATAAATGTTCTGCACATTGCCGAAATTTGGTATTGAACCAACACTGAGAAAACAGTTGTATCATCCCATCCCTCCCCACATGTGAGGGGCCATGGAAAAGGCATGCCATAGAGGGAAGTAACATGGATGGCAGACATATCTTACCATTTGGAGCAACCCAAATACCCTCTTTATCTTCTCTGCAACCGCCGCTCTTCCATTCTTCTAGTTCTGATTCCCCGGCCTGCTGTTGAACACTTTTTAGATCAAAATATGTGCTTTCTTCCTTAACCAGTGGCGCAGGTGTGACCTGTCCCATTTCATACTCGCACCCACTTAAAGCTATCCTCTGTGCTTCCTTGTCAATGAGTGCATTTCCCATAGAAATGTAATCCCTAGAGCAGGAGTGAGCTGTATATTTTACAATTGCAATTTTCTTTGGCAGGAGTAGGGCTTGCAGCAGGTCAGCAATCAATGATGCATGTTGTATGTGTTGGCCAGCCGAGGTGAGGAATCCCCTCATTGCCCACAACTGGCCAAAATCATGTGTGACCCCAAAAGCATATTGGCTGTCTGCGTAAATGTATGTCGATCTTCCTTCTGCGAACTTGCATGCTCTTGTAAGCACTACCAACTCTGCTGCCTGGGCACTTTTTATTGTAGGTAGCCTTCCTCCTCCTAGTAACCTGTTGGCTGTCCCTACAGCATAAGCGGCCTGCAACATCCCAGTGTGATCTCTAATACATGACCCATCGACAAACAGCATCTGGGAATATAGTATCTCTGATGTCTGGCCTTACCTCTGTGTGCTGGTCGACTGCTATAATGCAGTCGTGGAAGGCATTGTCTACGGAGGGGTTATCGTGGTCATGCTCTGTAGGCAGAAGGCAGGAGGGGTTCAGTATGGTGCATCTTTTAATCATTATGTGTGGTGCCAACAATGTCAGCTCGTATTGTGAGGGGCAAGCATTTGTTAGGTGCTGAGTCTTAGTGGTAGTCAATAGTGTGTCAACTGCATGTGGGTCATGAAGCACTAATGTGTGTGCCAGAACAATGTTCTCAGATTGTCCTACTGCTAGAGCGGCTGCTGCTACCACTCTCAGGCATGGTGGAAGAAGCGCTGCTACTGGGTCTAGGGTGGCCGAATAATAAGACACTGGGCAGTAGAAGGTGCTGTGTTTTTGTGTCAGTTCTCTTAATGAACAGCCTCCCTTTTCAAGACAAAATAGGCGGATCTCTTTTTAGTATGGGAGGCCAAGGGCTGGTGCTGTGCAGAGTTCTCTTTTGAACTTTTGGAAAGCCTCCTCACAATTTTCTGGCCATAGTACATTCCTTTCTTCATGAAGTCCTCTATTACTTTTGCTTTGCCCTCGTCCCCCTTTTTGCTCTTTTGTACTGCAGCACTTGTGGCAATGATGCTCCAGGGCGTAGGGTCACTCGCACTGGGGGGGTAATTCAATATCCTCCCCAGATCACTGGGTCCCTGTGCCCAAACTTCACTAGGGACTGAGGCGGTCATTCTGAGCTTGGCGGGCGCCGGGAGCCGCCCGCCAAGCGGGAACCGCCAGAATACCGCTGCGCGGTCAAAAGACCGCCGCGGGTATTCTGAGTTTCCCGCTGGGCTGGCGGGCGACCGCCAGAAGGCCGCCCGCCAGCCCAGCGGGAAACCCCCTTCCATGAGGATGCCGGCTCCGAATGGAGCCGGCGGAGTGGAAGGGGTGCGACGGGTGCAGTTGCACCCGTCGCGATTTTCAGTGTCTGCTTGGCAGACACTGAAAATCTTGGTGGGGCCCTGCTAGGGGGCCCCTGCAGTGCCCATGCCAGTGGCATGGGCACTGCAGGGGCCCCCAGGGGCCCCGCGACACCCGTTACCGCCAGCCAGGTTCTGGCGGTCAAAACCGCCAGAGCCAGGCTGGCGGTAAGGGGGTCGGAATCCCCATGGCGGCGCTGCTTGCAGCGCCGCCATGGAGGATTCCCTTGGGCAGCGGGAAACCGGCGGGACACCACCGGTTTCCCGTATCTGACCGCGGCTGTACCGCCGCGGTCAGAATGCCCATGGGAGCACCGCCAGCCTGCTGGCGGTGATCCCGCGGTCGTTGGCCCTGGCGGTCCATGACCTCCAGGTTCAGAATGACCCCCTGAGTCTTGTAACTATTATGGGAGGCCGTGGACTGGTGCTTTTTCTGTATTACCACACATCACAGATGCCTGTAGCATTATCCCATTCTCCCTGCATTCCAGAAATATCCCTTCAGGTGAGCAACTGATGGTACACTGTAATTTGCATAGGAGGTCCCTTCCCAGCAAATTGACTGGGCAGTGTCTACCAAAGATGAATTGATGCTTTACAATTATGGGGCCCACTTTGAATTGCAGTGGTTGCATTAAATATTCATTCACAGGTTTTCCTGCCATCCCTACAGCTCTTATCTGTGTCCCTGATAGTGGTGCCTTTGGTATGTCGGATGCTTTCAGCATTGATCTTGTTGCTCCTGTGTCCACTAAGAACGGTACTGTTTTAATTAACACTGTCCATTCTAAATATGGGCCCTCTTGATCTACTGATAGTACAAGACCTGTAAAGCAGGTCTCTGGGGGAGGTAGATATGGAAACTCATTCTCCCCTTGAAATGTCTGCAACCTGTCTTTGTGTTTTCTTTGATGTCCATTAGCATGGGCATCAAATATGTTATCAGGGTCTGGTGGGGGTGGGGTCTGGCGCTGTTGTCTGGGTTGACTCCTACCTCTCTATCCTCTTACAAGGAGGGGGCATTCTACTTTCCAGTGTCCCTGTTGGTTGCAGTGGAAACATGCGGAACCCAGAGGGGGTTGAGAGGATGCTCGTTCATTTTGCCCCCGGCACCGTCTTCTGCCCCTCCCCCCACCCTGGCTATTGCTGTAAAACCGCTCTTGTGCTACCAATAACTTAATCTTGTCTCTTTTTGTTTTCTCTTCATCTGCCTTTTGCAGATGTGTTTGATAGTCTGCACAGTAGCTGGCTGCTGCTAATACCTTGTCAATAGGTTCCTGTTGCCAGTATACAAAAGATGTTGTAAGTGTGTCTGAATGGGCTGTTGTAAACCATATACTGTAGAAAGGTAATGACAAATGCTGGCATCGCTTCCTCTAGCGTGTCTTTCACTCCACTACTTTGTTGGTACACCTGAAGAAGATGGTCATGGTAACTGGTTACACTCTCATTCTTTTCTTGCTTTGTATGCATTATCTTGGACCAATCTACCTTTTCTTCTGGTACCTTTTCCCTTGTATGTTCCAAAACTTTCTTCCTAGCCTATTCCACTTCATCTCAAGGCGCACCCCCTTTTCCCCTCTCTGGCTCCCCAGTTGGCCACCCCACAGTTTTCTTGCAATCCTCCCACAGGTCTTTCGGTACTAATATACTAAATAATGTATCCAGGTCTTTCCAAATTAACCCTCCCATTGCCACTATCCTATCTAATTCTGTGTTCCATTTATAAGGCTCCTCTCTCAGCTTTGGGAAGTCTTTGGTAAATGCAAATAAGTCACTCCTATTACAAGGTACATGGACATAGGACAGTGTGGAACCCTCTTCCTCTGTAGATGACATCGGTACTTCTCTTAGGGGGAATGTTTTTACTGGGTCTGTCTCTATTCCTTCCTCTAGGTCCTTGAGAACTTGTGCTGTTAATATTCCCTTCATTAGCTCTTTCCATTTTTGTAATTTATGTACTGCATAGTTAAAGTTTTCAGTCAATTTATCTTCCTCCCAGGAATGCCAGTCTGTATCCATAAAACTTAATTTGGAAGTGTCCCAACTGTATTCCTGTGGCAAGGTATTCTTGGTGTATTCTACGTATTTCTGGTGTACTCTGGTAGCCTGGGCTAGTAAGTCGGTACGTGCTAACTTCGGTATTTCTTCTCATTGTGCCCTATAGTAATCCCTTTCTATGTCTGGAATTGTCTTTCTTTTGTCAATGAGATCTCTCAGTAATTTACTACGTTTTCTGCTGTCGTATTTGAGCAACTTTTTCTTCTGTAGCCCAGGAGAGCCACGCAGTGTATTATCCTTTGACTGTTTGTTCGATATGCTTTTCCTTCAGCTGTTAGAGTTTGTTGTAAAAACTTTGTTAGGGTATTAATGTTATATTGTGTGTGGTGTACGTAAACGCAAATTTCCCACATCACCTTTTTTAACTTGTCTATTCTGTTCTCAGTATCCCCAGAGGAGTCATCAAACTCCTGCCTCCACTTTAGTTTAACAGGGATGGATCTTTCGCTCCCTTTCTCTTTAATTGTGCTTGTGCTAGTAACTGTTCACTAATGTTGCTCAATTTCCATGCAGAGTGAGCTGCTTCCCCTTTTATTTCCTGCAGCATTTAATAGTCCATCACAGCCTCAAGTTCTGTCCTCGGTGACTCCTCGTTCATCAGGCGCTGTGCCAAGGCATGGGCTGCTGCCTGCTGAACTGTGGATAGCTCAGGAGGCTGTGTCACTGCTGCTGAGTGCTCAGACTGCACTTGTTTTTTAGACCCTTTTTTCTCATTGCCATACCCTAGCCTCCCCATCAGTATGTCTTCCATGAGTAGGTCCTCCCTATGTTCCTCCTTCATTCCCTTTACACCGTGTTCCTGTGGTGGTGCACTTGCCACAGGAAGAGATGGGAATGTCCCTACCACTTATCTCAATCCTAGCAATTCTCTATGCACTTTATCTTTCACATCACTTGTTGTACGCATATCTCTTAATACTTTGTCCCAGCCCTGGAAAGCATCCCATTCTAAGCTCCTAATCTTCCGTCCTTTGAGGATCAGCACCTGTCGTAAGTATGCCAACTTGCTCATGTCATAGGTGCCAGTCTTAGGAAACTGTAAATCTGGTCTTTTGGTGGTCAATGTAGGCCATTTTTCAAGGAACATTAATGTGTGCAGGCCCTGTTTAACAGCTACGTGATGTGCTGGACTGTCCTTGGGGTTTAGGCTTTTGGGTATCCAAATGTTCCTTAATTAGGGGGTTCCCCATGACTTATTTACCCCTGTCCCTGATAATGCTACAAACAGTTCAACAGTTCAGTTATACTTGACGTGGGAAACAAAAGAATGTCGGCAGGCCGCCCTTACCGCTCATTCCCAATTTAACATGAGGGAGAAGACAGTGGATACTTTATCCAATCAGATAATCAACTGCTAACCGCATTTGTAATTAGTGAAGCAGAGAGCGCATTTCAAACGAACTACACTGCACTTTTTCCTCTTCATAGTAAGCATCCACAAGTTGGAGATAGATGAGTGCCAAGGGTGCTGTTTGACCTGCGTCCTTTTGGCTAGAAAAAGGTGACAGTAAGGTCAGGAGAGATAGTTAAGAATTTCACACACTTGCTATCCTGCCCGAAAGCAGGGGGCGGCTATATGAAATTTAATCCTGCCTCACTCCACGGTGGGTGACACTCAGGTGAGGCATAGGCAGTGAACTCTACACACAATTACAATCAGACTAACATAACACAAAAAGCGGGTGCTGGCCCTGAACCGTGCCTCCTACTCCTTGCACTGCTAACAGCTGAGTACCCTGGACAGGAGCTAAACTGTTAAGGAGAATATTGTGTTGTAACATGCATTTAATGTCATATCTGTAGGATTCTCCATGTTATAATCCCAAAAGGAGTTTTAGTGATAGTCCTAAGCATGACCTTATTGGTCCTGGTATAATGGCAGCACCAATCCTTGGACCCTATGATTTTAGAACATGTTTGAAAGTGGGACTGAACCTCTGTCAGAAGGACTGCTGAACTGCACCAGGGACTCGTCTGGGCTGCTCTTCTGTTGTTGCCCTGATGCCTGTTGTTTGCTGGTTGGCATAAAGGACTCACTGAATTGCTTTTCTGCTTGTTTTTCTGCTTCCAGCTGATCCCTGACTTTGGATGACTTAGGCACTACAAGGACTGCCATGACGAACCACCATTGGAGCTACTTGTCTTGTTGTGCTACCCAGGTACCCACCAGGTGCCTTGAATAATTTGCACCTGCATCTACCTGATGTGCTGGTCTGCGATCTGTCCTAATCTGTGTCTAAGTGCTCTCCAAGGGGCCCCAGCACGTGATGGGTGCTGATTTCCACCTCTTGTTCATTACCCATAGCACGTGGTAAGTGCTTTCTAGACTGTGGTGTGTGGGAAGCACTGCTTTTGATCTCTACGGCCAGGAGCTCATGTGGAGCCTTCGCTCTGTCCCAAAGCTGAAGGAGAAGCACTTTTGCGTGTGCTGCACGCTTGCTGATATTCCAGAGGTTTGTGGCCTTGGCGATATTGCCCTCATCTGTAAGCGCCTGATCTTGCACCTGGCACCGATGATTGAAGAAAGGCCAGTGCATGTAATCGCCCCTTCCTACAGAGCATTGCTCAGCACCGAAGGGGTGGGCCAGGCATGAGGGCCAACAGCGAGGCTCTGCTCCCAGAACAGCACAGGAATCCATGCAGGGAGGCCAGATTTGGAAAGGATGGACTGCTGGGATAAATGCAAGCAGCCCTTGCAGGAGGTCTCCCACAACCTGAGGATCCCTGGATGCCCTGCTTCCAAGGCCCATAGCAGACAGCTGCAAGGTTCCTTCCGTGACCCCGCAAAGGTGAAGGGTGAGTGGGACCAGAGGGGAGCAGTACAGCCACACCACAGCCCTCCTGGTAACTTACGGAAATCTACATAGATGGGAGGGGCCGAGGGAGGTCTCCCTCATGCCCTCACTGTGTCGTCGCCAATAGACCCAAGAGGAGACAAACTCCCCCGACTTCTCAGCACCCTGTTTTCTTTGCACCACACACTGCATTGGGCTTTAACTTTGGAGGTCATGTCACCAGGGAAGTATTTAAATCCCTGTAGTGGGCATGATGGAGCTCTGGCATCACACCTATTTCTGCTTTGCAAGTGTGTCCCCAGAGCTGGAGGGAATTACTAAATGATATTTAATATGAACATAAACGCTCTGCACACAATGTTCTTGTGAGGGCATTTCAATTATCAGGATCTGTGGGGATATCTGTGTTGCTGTAACTGCACTGGCATTTTACTTATGTATGACGATTATTGTCTCAAAGAGCCAAGATTAGTGAGTAAGACTGAAGTATTTACGTAGTATGCACAGTTATCATGCCTCATATGTGTATGAGTATTCTTGATGGTACTAGTCTTCCCATACAGTTTCATGCCCTAAGTGATCTGAAATATGCACAGTATTTGTGATTCATGACATTATAGCTTTTAGAATATAATAACAATATACGAAATCTGTTTTTGAAAGACACCTATATGGAGTATCTTTTGTGGTGTATTTATTTTATTATTGTTGTGAGTGTGTTGCGCAAATGCTTTACACATTGCCTCGGGGACAGGCCTGACTGCTCTGTATCAAGCCACAAGGGGTAAGCACAGGTTATCTTTGATGTGTAAGTTACTTGTCCTAACTAGAGTGGTGGGTGCTGCCTGGCTGAGGTGCATACTCTAGTCAACCAGGAAACCCATTTCTAACATTTACTAATTACCAAAGGGAAAAAAAAAATAGGCAAAGAAAATGTGAAGAGGGAGAGAGTCATATTTGGCTTGAAATACGTTCCAGGTCCTCCTGGCAAGTTAAAAAAATTTCTCTAATGCTGGCCGGATCCCTTTCTGTTCCAGCCATCCTTCAGTTCAAGCTCTGAATTTGTTAAACCAAAAGATAATTGAGTGCTGATGAAGGCACATGCCTGACTGTGTCTGTGTCATGTGAGATACACCTGAGGGTCCTGCTGTGGCCTTGGGTCTGACAGGTGGCTGCTGTCCAGCTCCCTCAGTTTGTGGTTGTGCAGCTGTGGTCTTGGGTTGCAACTTCCTACCACTATTCCAAAGTCCATTTGTCTTTGCACTTTTGTATATCTGCTCCATCTTTCTATGCATCTTGCCAGTGTTGCAGATGTGCCCATGGTGGTCATGTCTACCTTCAAAGGTCTTTACCATGTCTGCACTCATAGAATCTAGAGAGTAAAATTATACACATAATACATTGAGTTGCAAATGTACATGATGTTTCCCAAAGTTGGCTGACATTGGCATGCTATCATAAATGCAAGTCCAGAGCTACACCAAATATTAAAATGGAGATATGGAAAATACACCATCAGTACAAATACATCTCATAATGCAACATGTGAAACTGACCCAGATGAGGTCTGTGTACCTGTACAATATGTTAAGTTAGTCACTATATGATATTAAGCATATTACTAATAACAGTGATTCTTAATCATGACACTGTGTCAATAGGACATTGTGGACATGGTCCAGATATGTATACTTTTGGTGTTGGCCAAGCATCACGCAAGGACGGGCAAATTTGCTCACAAGCATATTTGAGCAGTGATAAGGTAAGCAAGTACAACTAGTTTGCTTCTGCATTGCATGACTCATCTGGACTTAGAAAAGGCAGTGGGTGCTCCGCCTGTGATAGACCCCCAGGGTCCACACCTCCTTGGGGATGGCACACCAAAGACCCTTTTTCTCGTGGGTGCTGACCTAGAGGGAAAAGCCAGCAGAAAAGGAAATGACTTACCCGTCCGGACCGGCATACGCATTGCCCCCAGTTCCCACCCATGCCCTGACACACATACACTGACCACCTCTCATGCAGCACTCAGGTCAGGACGCCTCCACACCCTCCAACATGTGGCTTATATCCACACCACTCCAAACATGTATTGCCCACACCTCATGCTCACAGTGTACTCACCTGTTTGTCTGGAGGACCCTAGAGTAATGTCTACTGGGGAAGGACCCCATCTACCAGTTTCTCCAACTCCTCTGCATTGAAGGCAGGGGCCCTTTCCCAAGACACTCTAGCCATTGTCGCTTCCAGACTCAGGTCACAGCAGCACTTGCAGTGTAGGTCCTCTCCTGTTGACGGTCAGGTAGCAAGTGAGTGAATAGTTAAAAAATGCAGAGGTACGTACCGTCACCGCAGGGGTACATCGCCATTGGCTCCTGGAGCCCATAGGGCCCAATGATAACCAATGCGAAGTTGCGCAGCGGTCATCGACCGCCTACCGCGATGGAGCACAATGCCAGCTCACTTACCTCATTTCCACTTGTCCCTTCTCACAGGTCAGGCAGCCGCCATTTCAGGGGGGCAAATGGCATGGCACCTAACTGCGTCACAGCAGACATTGGCACATCAACTGACTCTCGACTTCACATACTGCTTCTGTGACCTAATTTCAGCAACATTTGTGCATTCTATGTGGAAATATGGCCTTCTGCTTACCGTTCTCCTCCATAGGCTACAATCACTGAGGCAGATGATGAGATGGCGGCATCCTCCGGTGTACAGACCCCTGGTGGACCTGTTGAAAATGGAGGAGAGACACATTATCATCACATACAGACTTGATCGTGCCACAATCCAAGAACTGTGTGCCCAATTGGAGCCGGACCTGATGTCAGCTATCCGCCAACCCTCAGGAATACCTCCTCTAGTGCAGGTTCTGTCAGTGCTGCATTTCCTGGCAAGTGGTTCCTTTCAAACTACAGTGGCCATGGCATCATGGATGTCTCAGCCAATGTTCTCCAATGTGTTGTCCAGAGTGTTGTCTGCCCTGCTGAAGCACATGCACAGCTACATCGTCTTCCGCCAGGTGGATGATTTGGCCACAGTGATAGCTGACTTTTATGCCCTAGGACATATCCCCAACATCATTGGTGCCATTGGTGGTACACTTGTGGCATTTGTCCCCCCCGGAGAAATGAACAGGTTTACAGGAATAGAAAAAGCTATCACTCGATGAATGTACAGATGGTGTGTTTGGCAGACCAGTACATCTCCCATGTGAATGCCAAATATCCTGGCTCTGTGCATGAACCCTATATCTTGAGGAATAGCAGCATCCCTTATGTGATGGGTCAACTCCAGAGGCACCGGGTGTGGCTAATAGGTGACCACAAGGTCCCCACCCAGTATAAGTAGGTGTCTGGGTATGGGGTTGTCCCTAAGGGTTAGTGAGTGTCTAACAGTTGCCCCTTCACATTTACAGGTGACTCTGGTTACCCCAACCTCTCATGGCTACTGACCCCAGTGAGGACAAGGGCAGAGGAACGTTACAATGAGGCACATGGGTGTACATGGAAGATTATTGAAAGGACCTTCGGCCTCCTAAAGGCCAGGTTCCGGTGCCTTCATCTGACAGGTGGATCCCTGTACTACTCACAGAAGAAGGTGTGCCAGATCACCGTGGCATGCTGTATGTTGCACAACCTGACCTTGAGACATCAGGTGCCTTTTCTGCAGGACGATGAGCCTGGAGATGGTCTAGTGGCAGTGGTGGAGCCTGCAGACAGTGAGGAAGAGGAGGCAGATGAAGAAGATGTGGACAACAGAACAAACATTATACAGCAGTACTTCCAGCGACACACAGGTAAGAGACTGTAACTCAACTTTACTTTTCACTAATCTTTTGGACATTGTACATGGCAGTCTCTTACACTCTGTCTATGAACACTGACTGTACCCTTTGGATTCTCTATTTTCAGGTCTGTGTGCCCGATTCTGGCTCTTGCTTTATGTACTGCTGCCAACCAAATGTCATCCTGTAGTATATTTCACTGAACATATATGTTACAATGCTTTGATAATGTTGTACTAATACATTTTTCAAATCATTATACTGACTCCAGTATGGTATTTGTTTCAAGGGTGTTTATTTTGGTGCCAATAAGTATGGGGGTATGTGCAAGGGGCTGGGCTGATGGTGGGGAAATGTCCAGTTAGAGTCCAGTCTCTTGCTATCACAGGTGCATTGTCCAGTGGGGCATAGGAAGTTGAATAATGGCTGTTCAAGGTGGACAGGGTGACAGAGTGGAACAGAAGGATGACAATCAGGAAGGTCTTACTTCCTGGCAGGGGTCTTGGCAATGTTCTCTATCTTCTGCCTGGATCGCAGCAACCGTTTGCAGGGTGGTTCTCCTTCTGCAGGGGGTGGGGTGTTTGTGGCCTGTTGGTCCTGTTGTGGTGCCTCCTGTCCACTACCGCCGGCAGAGGTGGAAGGCTGTTCCTCGGTTTGGCTAGTGTCAGGCACCCTTTGTTGTGCCACTGACTCCCTCATGGTCTTGCCAATGTCAGTCAGCACCCCTGCAATGGTGACTAGGATGGTGTAAATTTTTGTAAGGTCTTCCCTGATCCCCAGGTACTGTCCCTCCTGTAGCCGCTGGGTCTCCTGTAATTGGCCAGTACCTGGCCCATGGTCTCCTGGGAATGGTGGTATGCTCCCATGATGTTCGAGAGTGCCTTGTGGAGGGTCGGTTTCCTGGGCCTGTCCTCCCCCTGTCGCACATCAGTCCTCTCAGCTTCCCTGTTGTCCTGTGCCTCTGTCCCCTGAACCGTGTGCCCACTGCCACTGACCCCAGGTCCCTGATCGTCCTGTGTTTGCAGGGTTGCCTGGGATCCCTGTAGTGGCAGACACACTGCTGATTGTTGTGTTCTGGGAACAGAGGTATGGGCCTGCAGGGTGGGTGCTATGCTGGTGTTTCCTGAGGGGGGAAGCACTGTTGTGGGTTGGGACTGTGGCATAGGAACCGACTGTCCAGAGGTCCCTGATGGGCTAGGTTGGTCATCCAGATCCAGGCGTGCAGAGCTGATTTTATCACTGTGGGCCTCTTCGGGGGGAGCTGGATGTAGCTGGCACCTCCTCTTCGGTGACGTTGGGTAGGGGTCCTGTTGGGATGCAAATGCATTGGTAATGTATCTGCGTGTGCCATCTTGTGCATGGGTGTGTTTCCCTCTATGATTGTGCTTTCCCTGTCGGTTTGGACTTGTGTGAGTGGTGATTTTGTGGGCTGGGTGATTCTCTCTATTGGGCATGCTGGGATGATGGGTGCCCATGCAGGTATGTGATGGGTGTCCATGCATTGTTGTTGCATGTAGTGCTTAGTATTGGGATGGGTGGGTTGTGATAATGGGGTATATGTGAGGTGGTTGAGTGATGGGGTGAGGGTAGGGGTAGGGGTTTGTGATGGCATGCAGGTAGGGTGGGGGGATGAAGTAGTTGAGATTTGACTTACCAGAATCCAGTCCTCCTGCTACTCCTGCGAGGCCCTCAGGATGCATGATCGCCAAGACTTGCTCCTCCCAGGTTGTTAGTTGTGGGGGAGGAGGTGGGGGTCCACCACCAGTCCTCTGTACAGCAATCTGGTGTCTTGAAACCACGGAAAGCACCTTCCCCCGTAGGTCGTTCCACCTCTTCCTGATGTCATCCCTGGTGCTTTGGTGCTGTCCAATGGCGTTAACCCTGTCCACGATTCTCCACTTCCATCTTCCTTGCAAAGGACGTCTGCTGCAACTGTGATCCGAATAGCTGTGGCTCTACCCAGATGATTTCCTCCACCATGACCCTTAGCTCCTCCTCTGAAAACCTGGGGTGTCTTTGGGGTGCCATGGATGTGGTGTGAGTGATATGTGTGAGGATGTGCGGGGTGATGTGTGGGGTGATGTGTTGTGGTGTATACTGTGATGTGCATGGATGGTGTATGGGTGATGGTGTTCTGTGACTCAGATTGAGTGGGTGCTCCTGGCTTGTCTCTCTCTCTCTCTGTTTACAATCTTTTTTTTCATTGAAAGGGTTGTGGGTAATGTGGGTGGGTGTTTTATAGTGGTGTGAGTGTGTGGGTGTGGTGTGTGTATGGGTGTCAGGTGTGTGTATTTTGAATTGTCCAATGTGGTGTAATTTTGTTTGAGTGTGTGTATTTTGAGCACGGTGGTGTGTACTGCCAATGGTTTACCACAGTTGAAAGACTGCTGCTTTGATTCGTGGGTCATGATACTGTGGGCGTATTCCTGTTGGCGTAATGATTGGGTTTTGCTATCGCTAGTTTATCACTGACCTTGGGTCTGGCGGACTTGTGTGGGTGTCTGTATTGTGGTGGTATTCTATATGTGGGTCATAATACCCGTGGCGGATTACCACGGTCAGGGTATGTTGGCGGCCATCAGCACAGCAGTAGGTGGCATTTACTGCCAGGGTTGTAATGAGGGCCTTAATCTCCCCGTGCCCATGGACACCACCTTGAGACCCTTACCGGTGATAAGCTGCGCTATATAAAGATACATTTCATTTTATTTCAATGATCAGTACACAGAATGCTGTAACCCTACGTTTGATCTGTTTGGCTCCTGATGAAGTCAGTAGCTTACATCACCTATGATGTTAGCTTTTTGGGAAGCCCTCCTGGTCCAAACAGTCGAAAATCTACTACACAGGACTATGGGCCAGATGTAGCAAGATATGCTTTTGCTGTGACTGCTTTTTAAATAAAGCATTTTTTTTTTCATTTTGCAGCCCGTTTTCCTTAAAGGAAAACGAGTTGCAAAATGAAAAAAATACCGAAACCATTTGGTTTCGTTTTTTTCAGAGTAGGCAGTGGTCCATAGGACCACTGCCTGCTCTGAAAAAATATTTTGTCGACATTTATTTGCGAATGAGTTACCACCAGAGTGACACTGGTGGTAACTGCGAGTTGCTTTGCGACCGCATTCGCGGTCACAAAGCAAGTCTGAATTGCGATGCGAGGAGCAAATAGGAAGGGAACACCCCTTCCTATTTGCGAGTCGCATTCCCAAATTGCGAGTCGATACCGACTCGCAATTTGGGAATGAGCATCGCGGGAGGCCGTTTGCATGGCGCAAACTGCGTTTGTCGCAGTTTGCGACATGCAAACGGCTTGCTACATCTGGCCCTATGTTAGGGCACACATATGTGCACATACCAGCATTAGTGAGTCAGACAACGTACAGGTGGACACTTAAGCCAAGAGTATCCAAATCATAATAGGCAAGGTACATTTGCTTCCCCAAAACAGCATTGTGCTATATTGAATGAAATAGGGAATGTCCACAACCATTTGTGGTTGCATTTTCGCCTACACAATTTACACATTACCAATCTCTGACTTCCTGACATGATATAATAGTTGCCAAATATCTCCCTTGTCTTACTTTTCTTAAAAATGACATTTGTTGCACTTTATTGTGTTTACTTGCAGGTCTTGGAACATGCATTGCTTTTCAGAGCATGGTAAATGTGTATTGTATGAAATGAGGGAACATTCTGGCTTACCATCAATCAGCCCTGGAAAAGAAATTTGTGTGTGGATCTAACCACACATGCCTAAATTAATTTGTGAGAAATGATTTTTTGACATCTACACCTGAGACTAATGTCTTGTCTATGCACTGCTGTCAGACATGATCTGTGAGGTTATCTTCTGTGACATTTGATCCTGCAAAAGCTGCCTTTCGGCATACTGGTCCATATGTGTGACACACAAGGATAATGTGATTGACTCAGGGACAGACTTATTATGATATTTGTCTTCCATCACACTCTGAGTTCCTCATTTAACTCACTTTGGTACATCTAAAAACATCAAGAAAGTTGACTAGCTATGTTGATTTGTTCAGTGTTGGCAGATAGTCTGCTATGTTTAACAAAATCAACTAAGCTACTATTTTTAAAAGGAGAGGCTTGCATCTACTGGACAAGATGAGAGTGAGTAGGTAAGTGTATTGTCATTTGCACAAACACATGGCATTGGAGAGTTCCAAAATCCTATATTGTTTGTAAAAGTCACATGTTTTCAGTCATATTTCCATAATTTGAAATTAATTATGAGAGATAATTAGACACTACATGATTCTGTTTCCACTATCCTGCCATTGTCTGCTCTGTGTTTGCATCATTGTCTGCATCCTTTTCTAACTCCTGTGGAATTAGTGGCTCCTAGTCTCACAGAACATTTGTTTTTGAGCAGATATTATGCAGTATTGCACATATGAGGATGATTTTGGACACCATAGAAGGTGAGCACAAGAGTCTTCCGTCAGACATGTCTGGGAAGCAGAACCAGATTTTAGTATCCCAAAAAAACCTCACGCCAACAGTTCTTGTCTTTGTCAGGACCAAGTTATGCATTTTGTCAGCCTTAGTCTGTGGATTGTTGAATGGTGTCATGAGGCATGGCTGCAACCCGTATCCTTGGTCACATTTGAATATACGAACAGTCAATGATTTAGAAAATTGTTACTTAGACAGACCTGCCCATGTGTGGTATGTATGCAGCCAAACTCAGACACATTGAAATTTGGACAGATATGTTTTAAGTGTGTTTTCACATATTGTCCATGTATGAAACACAAAATACATCTACATGCAGATTTTCATAATTAGGCAGTAGAATGCTATGAAAATTACATTTGTATGTTCTTGACACCTCTATGTTTTAGTACTCAAAATGTGTACTATGTGAAAATAATTTGTGATCATTACCTCTATCATAATTTCAGAGATATATGTTGTGAGTATCAACATGTTTGACACTCACATGTACATTTGTCCCTTTGGCACCTGTGATGACCTTGCTTGCCTACATGACATTTGACCAGCCTTTGACATGTTTACTTAATTTAACATGTCTATGTGTTTGGTCACTTTAAGCAATTTACAGCAAGTGACATGGTTATTGGCTCTGGTGTTTCATCAACTAATGTTCTTATGTATGGCAAGTTGTTTTGCTAATCTTAGATAGACACAAGGTATGGCAATGTCGGCCTTATTCATATGTGACAACGTGATGAACATATGGGTCACTTTGTACTGCAAACCGGAACAGAGCAGTTTCTGGTATAACATGTATGTTTTTGTAGATGGCTTTTAGGTAATTCTGTACTTACATGCCTTGATTCACAGATCACTGACGTAGCATGAGAGGGCTCACTGTATGATCCTGAGTATACAGTGATACCGTACCTTGGCTGCATTTCCTCATTTATTATTATTATTTGTTTTAAATCTGTTTTATTAGTTTCAACCATATCAACTGTAACAACTACAGAGTCAGGTATGGCATGCAATACAGTTCAATAGCATTGTCCAAAGAAACTTCATACATGACAATGTGGCACCCAGCCAGAACAGCATCTACATTATTATCGGAAAGAGGCAGCAACTTAATTCATAACAAGATTCTCCAGTAGGACCAATTATACAAGTATTAACAATTGTCAATGCAGACGGGCAGGTTACATGTGAAGGCAGCCTGAAAGCCATGCGTCCAGGACTCCTCCCCAACTGGGCCCTGATGGACCAGGTCACTCACTCCTCAATTGCAATAAATGTCAGTATGGGTCTACCCTTCATATAGTGATCCCTTTAAGTCTTCACTGTGCCCGCTATACGGATGCGGATAATTAGGCATAATTAGTGTAAACAGTCATGTCTGATAGAGAGAGGAATAGATATACGTGCTCTAATGGTCAATCAACCTGTTGGCCTCTTCAGGGTGGAGGAGTATCACTCTTTGCTTTGTTTCATTACTAGCTTGTCCCATTTGTCATAACCTGTGCACAGCTGGCCCCTATCACAAAGGAATCGAAGTATACGTAACTCCGTCCACGCCTATTTTAATGTCAGACAGTGCCAAACGAAAAGCTCTGGCAGCATGGGGGCCTTCCATCTCATTACAGTTTGTCTTTTGTACATACTAAATGCTAGATCAACTTGGGTCTGGGACAAACGCCCAAGAGGCAGGACTCTGCGGAGAGAACATATAAATGGTATGTTGAGTCATATATGTTTTGCTACAATTACCTGCTACATCTTCAACATCTAGGGGCAGCCCTGCTGCAGTAAAGCCACAGCACGGACAGTTAGGGGTCGAGGAAGGAAACATGCGTTGATTAGGGTGTGGGGACAAGTACGTCTGATGAATTAAGTTACACTGCGTGTAATGGAATCTGGGATTGCGGGACACCCTCTTTACTTGTTGAAGAGCTTCCGCTCAGGATTTGGGTGTCAGGGGCTGCCAAAGAACTGCATTCCTTCTGTTGAGTGCCACCTCCAGCTGTGTGATATCAGTCTCCAATAATGCTCTATGCGGAATCATTATTACCTTTTTTGAGCCAGTGAAGGATAGGAGAGTGCAATGGCTCCCTGTCCCCAACCCTCCAAGCTGCTCTAATTTGAATGCAAATAGCATGGTATGCCAGGAAATGGCTCAGGCCCAGGGAAGTAATCTCCATGATAACTTCAAATGACATTAATGCTCTCATTACAATCCTGGCAGTCGGTGATAAAGCGGCGGCAATACCGCCAACAGCCTGGCAGTAACAAAAATGGAATTTTGACTACGGCGGAAACCGCTCAAACAGACACTTTAACACACCGACTGCCACGTCGCAATCAGTTCTCCTGCATCTTGTCCAGAATCTGGCCCATCTTCTCCTGGGAATGGTAGTATGCTTCCATGATCTCAGTGAGTGCCTCCCGGAGAGTCGGTTCCCTAGGCCTGTCCTCCCCTGTCGCACAGCAGTCCTCCAGCTTCCCTGTTATCCTGTTTCTCTGTCCCCTGAACCGTGTGCCCACTGACCCCAGGTCCCTGATCGTCCTGTGTTTGTGGGGTGGACACACTGCTGATTGACTTGTCCTGGGGACCGAGGTCTGGGCCCTTTGGGTGGGTGCTGTGCTGGTGTTTTCTGAGGGGGGAGGCTCTGTGGTGGTATGGGACAGTGCCTGGGTAACCGACTTTCCAGAGGTCCCTGATGGGGGAGGTTGGTCATCTGGATCCAGGTGAGCAGAGCTGCTGTCATCACTGTGGTCCTCTTCTGGGGGGGACTGGATGTTGCTGTCACCTCTTGTCCGGCGACGTGAACTGGGGGACCTTTGGGGTTGTAAATGTAGTGTTATTGTTTCTGCTTGTGACATTTGTGCATGGGTGTGTGGCCCTCTATGGTTGTTATTGCCCTGGCAGATTAGCCTTTGTGTGAGTTGTTATTTGGTGGGCTAGTTGCTTGTCTCTAGTGCGCATGCAGCGGTGATAGTTGTCCATGCAGATCTGTGAGTGATGTCCATGCATTGGTTTTGCATACAGGGCTTGGTATTGGGATGGGTGGGTTGTGTGGGAGTGAGGGTAAGGGTCGGTGTATGTGATGCCATGCAGGTAGTGGGGTGATAGTAATAGAGAGCTGACTTACCAGAGTCCAGTCCTCCTCCTTCTCCTGGGAGGCCCTCAGGATGCATGATTGCCAAGACTTGCTCCTCCCATGTTGTTAGTTGTGGGGGAGGAGGTGGGGTCTACCGCCAGTCCTCTGTACAGCTATTTAGTGTCTTTCTGCCATGGAACATACCTTCCCCCTTAGGTCGTTCCACCTCTTACTGATGTCATCCCTTGTTTTCAGGTGCTCTCCCATGGAGTTGACCGTGTCCACGATTCTCCGCCATAGCTCCATCTTCCTTGCAATGGATGTCTGCTGCACCTGTGATCCAAATATCTGTGGCTCTACCCGGATGATTTCCTCCACCATGACCCTTAGCTCCTCCTCAGAGAACCTGGGGTGTTGTTGTAGTGCCATGAGTGTATTGGGAGTGGTGTGTGTGAGGGTGTGTGGGGTGATGTGTTGGGGTGTGTGATGTAAGGTGCGTGGATGGTGTATGGGTGATGATGTTATGTGGCTCTGGTCATGTGGGTGCTCTTGCTGTATCCCTCTCTTTTGGCAATTCTAGTCGTAAAGGGTTGTGGGTAATGTGGGTGTATGTCTTATATTGGTGTGGGTGTGTGGGTGTGGAATGTGCATGTGTGTCAGGTGTGTGTTATTTATATTGTCCAATGTGGTGTTGTTTTGTATGTGTGAGTGTATTTTGAGTGCAGCGTTATGTACCGCCAATGGTTCAGCGCCATTGAATGTCCGCCATGGTGATTTGTGGGTCATAATATTGTGGGCGTAGTTCTGTTGGAGTAACAGTGTGGGTTTGGGTACTGACACTTTATCACTGATCTTTGGGCTGACGGACTAGTGTGTTTGGCTGTATAGTGACGGATTGCTATGTGTGTGTGATAATATGGGTAGCGGTATGTTGGCGGCAGTCGGCATGGTGGTAAGCGGAGCTTACCGCCAATGTCATCATGAGGACCTAAGACTCCATTGTCAAAATAGTCACCTACTATCTCCATCCCTGCTTATAAACAGGGAGTGAGGTCATGAAATTTGGCTGAATGTATGCCATCCGGCATCTGATCAATCAGAATTAGGGGGGAATATGGAGGGGAGGAAAACCTTTCCTGTACATAGAGTCTTCAGCAAGCATGGGCAGGTTTAAATAGGATATTGTCCTCGACTCATATTTGTGTGCGTACCAAAAGCCAGCCGTATATAGGGGTTGCTCCCAAGCGTGCCCGCACCCATTCCCCGTCCACGCTAGCCGAAACGCTTAGCCAGTGGAGGGCCCACTTCAGTTGCGCTGCAGCATAGTAAAGTTTAAAGTTTGGCATACCTAGTCCCCCTTTCAGGAGGGGGCACTGCAGAGTTGTAATTGGCACTCAATATCTGCCCTGGCGCCATATGAGCCCTAGTAGTAAACTATTCAGTTCTCGAAAGAAGCTACTAGGGACAGTTTTGGGCAATGCTGCGAAAAAGTAAAGTAGCCTTGGGAGGATCAACACTTTAGCTACTGCCACTCTGCCCAAGGGAGATAGAGACAGGGAGGTCCAGAATTGGACTGATCCTCTAATCCAGTGAAGCGTGTGGCCCAGATTACCATCTCTGAGGGCATCCATCGAGTGGTGCACTAGAATGCACAAATATTTAAAGGAGTCAAAGCACCATGATAGTAGATAGATTGAAAGTGCATCCTTGATGGGAGTTGATAACTTGGTTAGGGGAAACAGACAAGACTTGGACCAATTGACCTGAAGGCCCAATAAAATCTCAAAGCTGTCCAGCAGTGACATCTGCAGTTCCTCAGATAGATCAATGCATCATATGCATACAATATGATGGACGCCCATCCTCAAAATCCCTTCAGTGCAGTGCTCGCAGGTGAAGGTGAGCAGCGAGAGGCTCCATCATGAGCGTGAATAACAGAGGTGAGAAAGGATAGCCCTATCTGGTGCCTCTTCCAATTGGGAAGCTCTCAAAGATCAGTCTGCCGATCTTCATCCTGGCAGATGGTTTAGCATACAAGGTCTTGACCCATCTCAAAAAGAATCCCCAGCTTAGAGTGTGAAATGCCTTTTCTATATACAAGGATATGGCTACACTGTCATATGCTGTGGTTGGAGTGTCATGTAGAATACTAAATAGTCTCCTTATGTTAAGAAACGTGCTATGGTCTGGTATGAATCCCATTTGGTCTTCATGAACCAAGTTATGAACTAAGGGTCTGTTCACAAGAACCTTGCCTAATATCTTACAGTTGAGATTAAGTAGAGATAGCAGTCTATAAGATCGCACATCTGTGGGGTCACAGCCCAGTTTGGGCAGCACTGCTATCAATGCCTCGCGCTGTGAGCCAGGAAGCTCCCCCTGTGTTCATGCCTCCTCAAACTCTTTCAACAGGGGTTAGATAAGATGTGCCGAATATGTGGCGTAATACTCCATCGGCAGGCCGTCCGTGCCAGGTGTTTTTTTGCAAGCTATCTAGGAGATAACTAATCTTATTTCCTCTGGTTGTAGGGGATCCTCAGGGGCCTCCTTCTGGAGGGGGGAGAACTTTACAAGGAGAGCCATGTTCAAGAAAAATTCCAATTGCTGGCGAACGGGCTCCAAGTCTGTCTGGTAGAGCATGGCATAATAATCTCAGAATGCGTTGTTAATGGCAGCCTGTGAGGTAGCCATTGTACCATCAGCCAGCTTAATCACCTTTATTGGAGTATGCTGTCATTCTTCGTGGACTAGCCATGCCAGTAGTATGTCCGAGCGGTCACCTTCTGTGTGGAACTGAGTTAGGTAATATTGATAGTCATGTTGATGTAGGCGTAGGTCTGCACTACCATATAATTTCCGCGGTTCGCTAAACAATTCACAATTTCTGTTTTCAGTGCCCCAATGTCCTTCTCTGATGTGGTGACTTCCCTTCGCAATGTACGTCGGACCTCCCCATTTGGCTGAGAGGCAGTGGTCCCTCACTACTATTTTGTGAGCGTCACATTCAGTGACTCACAGAGCAGTGAAGCCATTGTTTTGGAGCACAATTTACCCCATTGTATAGTAAGCAGCAAAGGGGAGTGGTCAGAAATCGTGCCTGCAAGGTACTCCGAGTGTACTATTGTGTGTGCCAGTGAGGTGGATCCCCATATTAAGTCTATCCTAGTGTGAAGGTCATGTGATGGGGAATAGAAGGAGTATTCCCTTTGTGTCAGATGTCCAATACTCCACATGTCATGGAGCCCACTATCTTTAGCCCAGTATTCCAAACAGTGGGAGGTCCTCCTGCTCATTGCGGCACTCGGGGGGTCAAGTGATCTAATTCCACATTGGGAACACAATTAAAATCCCTCCTCATAAGCAAGGAGCCAGCGGATCATGAAGGAGGGCAGGGGTGAGGGTATTGAAAAAGTCACCCTGAGCAAAGTTGGGTGCATAGACCCCCTCAATCGACAACGGCATACCATCCAGCAACCCCATAATAATAACATATCGACCCCCTGTGTCCCCCCTCTGGGTCCACTGAAAATATGATACCCACGGTGCTGTCCATATCATAACTCCCTATGACAAATGCTGAGGAGGTGGTGCTGTATACCTGTTCCCGCCATCACTTCCTAATTGTCTGCAGTTCACTATCCAGTAGGTGTTTCCTGTAATATAGCAAAGTGCACATTTTGGCATTTGAGGAATGAATGAATTCGGTATAGCTTAGCTGGTGTGGCCATACCGTGCACATTCCATGATAAAATATTATAGCGCTGGGCAGTGTTAGCAGTATGGGTACCCATGACAAAAGATGGACTTTAAGTTCATAAAACTTGGTGTATCCCCATAAGTGAATCTATACGCTTCCATATCTGTGCAGTGTGCATGCAGTGTTATTACAATTGCCTGTATTGCAACCCCTCTAAACATACCCTCTTCTGCCCTCTTCCCCTGCAACATCAACTCGAGTAGAACTTGTATAACCACTCTTAACATAGAGCCCCAAAGCTGGTGGCACGAGGGCACATTGCTAATTACTCCTATTACTCCTATTACGGATAGGCGTAAAAACAAACAACAGTCAGGGATAAGAACTATAAGAACTGTCCATGTGGAAGCCATAACTGGAGGCATGACAACTTTCTGCTATGGACCTCAGCCCTATAGGAGAAGAAATGTTAGCCAAGGCAAAAACCACCTCCAGACATTTTTACCCTTGGGAATGCATGCAGTCTGGGCACGAGTATTCATCTACTATTTCCATGCTATTTCCATGGACACCCCATTGTGGGTATGTTCACCGGTTCCTGGCCCGTGCTCACCCACAGCTGCTGGTGTGTGGTTGATTATGGCGGTCAGATGGGTGAAGTCTGGCAGGATTCTTCTTGGGCCTGAGGGGGAGCAGTACTTTCAGCATCTGTCTCAGCCACCTTCTTGGCCACGCCCCTTTGGCTGCATTTCCCCATGTGTCATTTACTAGAAACCTAGATGACCTCGTTCATAGCATAATCATAGACTGTCAGTTTAACATTGATGGAGTGTCATTCAGTTAAAGTAAGCAACATGAGCCAGTAATTGCTTCATCTTTCAAATGTGTGAGGTATATCAGTGTTTATTATTTGACCTAGAATGTTGGAATGGGAGGTGAACGATATCACAAATCTACCTAGAGTAGACATTTACACATGATTTGATGCTACACCTCTGTACATTTCTTCTTCCATTTGGAATAAAGATACTTTGTTCAACCTACATATTTAGGCACATATTTATTCATTTTTAGCGCTGCATTTGCGTCATTTTGTTACACAAAAGTGGCACAAACGTTCAAAATACAATTGAATTTTGTAAATTTGCGCCATTTTTGCGTCAAAAAGCGGCGCTAATGCGGCACTAAAAAAGTATAAACATGGGCCTTAGTGTCACATGTGACACATTTACTTGGGAATACTTTTTATAGGAACTGTAACTAATAATTCATACTTGATACATTATTGCACATACACACATGTCAATCCCAGCTAATATGTGTATTTCCTACTCGTATTGAAATTAATTATGAATAACAGGATTTGTGTCTTGATTGACTCAACATTGCAGCAAATGTGGTTGGGTCAGCTCACACAGTGTGAAAAGACACAGGGGCATATTTATACTCCGTTTGCGCCGGAATTGCGTCGTTTTTTTTTACGCATTTCCGACGCAAAACTAACTCCATATTTATACTTTGGCGTTAGACGCGTCTAGCGCCAAAGTCCATGGAGTTTGTGTCATTTTTTAGCGTGGACACCTACTTTGCGTTAATGAGATGCAAGGTAGGCGTTCCCGTCTAAAAAATTTACTCCGAGGCATGTGCGCCGTATTTACACTCCCGGGCAAAATTCACGCCCGGGAGTGGGCGGGTCAAAAAAAATGACGTACGGCCGCTTTTGCGCCGTTTTTTAGCGCCTGGAAAAGGCAGGCGTTAAGGGACCTGTGGGCTCGGAAGGAGCCCAGAGGTGCCCTCCCATGCCCCCAGGGACACCCCCTGTCACCCTTGCCCACCCCAGGAGGACACCCAAGGCTGGAGGGACCCATCCCAGGGACATTAAGGTAAGTTCAGGTAAGTCATTTTTTTTTTGTTTTTTTGTGGCATAGGGGGCCTGATCTGTGCCCCCCCTACATGCCACTATGCCCAATGACCATGCCCAGGGGACAGAAGTCCCCTGGGCATGGCCATTGGGCAAGGGGGCATGACTCCTGTCTTTGCTAAGACAGGAGTCATTTCTATGGGGGTTGGGAGTCGAAACAAATGGCGCAAATCGGGTTGAGGCGAAAAATTTGCCTCAGCCTGGCTTGCACCATTTTTTGAAGCCCAAGCTCCATATCCCCCTACGCCGGCGCTGCCTGGTGTACGTCGTTTTTTTCCACGCACACCAGGCAGCGCCGGCGGCTAACGCCGGCTAACGCCGGCTAACGTCATTGATTAAATACGGCGCATGCATGGCGCTTCAGAATGGCGTTAGCCGGCGCTAATTTTTTTGACGCAAAACTGCGTTAGCCCAGTTTTGCGTCAAAAAGTATAAATATGGCCCACAGTACCTGTCTGTTGCATGATTGGTGAGGGAACAACACCATGGGACATCACTGTCTACATCTATGAGTAAGCAATTCAGACTATGTACACAACATATGATTCATACACAAACCTAAAGATGGCTATTGTGTCATACATTCCAACTCCTTAGTTAGTATAATGTATGGGTCTTGTTTCCTCAACCATCAATTTCAAATTTGTGCAATCATTGGCACCAAGAACATTAGGAAATCCAGCTACAACATAAAATCCTTGCTTGGTATCCAGTTGTTGCTGTATTGTTTTGGGTAAAGGAAGGTACTGGGGTGTGAGTTTAATGATGGCATCCAGGAAAGGATGGTTGAAATGCAGAAAATGCTCAGTCTGATATTCCTGCCAATCTGGCTGTTGTGACTTAGAAGGAACCTGATGCCAGAATGTGGAGCACAGCTATCAATTTAAAATGTGGGTGGATATTATTGGGCCTTGCAGATGGTGGCTGGAGACATAGCCCAATTGTCTGCATTAATTCAATGATAGACTCCCATAAGAGTCTGTAGAACTGTATGACCTCCTCCTCCCTGAGGTCAATGAGGGATATGCGCTGCCAGAATACACATTGGCCCTCATTCTGACCCTGGCGGTCGGCGGAGAGGCGGCGGTCGGACCGCGAACAGACCGGCGGTATTAAAAATGGCATTCTGACCCTGGCGGGAACCGCCAACACAGCCCGCCAACTTAACACTCCGACCGCCACAGCGGTACAAACAAACAGCGCGGCGGTTCCCGCCAACAGCCCGGCGGCAGACAAAGTACCGCCCACCCTATTACGACCCACCAATCTGCCACCTTTTCCGGGGCGGGAGCACCGCCGATAAGAACACGGCGGAAACAGACTACGAACGGGAAAACGCTCACCTCTACGCACTCCACGGGAGATTCCGGCAGTATGGAGCCAGAGTTGCAGGTCATCCCCGCACTCCTATTCCTCCTCATATACCAGGAGCACGCCCGGCGGCGCGGAAGACATCGGTGAGTACTGCACCTACGACACAGGGGAGGGAAAAGATTACCGGCACACACCCACCCACCCACACCCACTACAACACACACATCAATGCATTCCCACAGATCACTGTCACAACCCACAAACCACCCCCCTCCGAAATAATGCAAAGACCAAAAGAAGAGATCAGAAACGGGCAGATATATTGAAATAAACTATGTACAAAATATATACAGCTACTAAATGTAGTCCAACGACTGTCCGTGGATCACAGGGGTCCTGTGCAAAGGGGCAAGGCCCAGTCCCACGACAAGAACTCCACGGAGAGAACACTGCAGGGGCATCAGAAAGAAAATAGGACAGGCACCTCAGGGGGAAGGGAAGGGGGGGCACCTCAGCCACTTGAGTACACGACGCCAGATCCACGAGGGGACTCCATGACCACTGGGCCATCCTGGGGAGAGCAAAGCCACAGTCCATACAGTCCATACAGTGGGTGGCCTGCCCACTGGGCCATCCTGGGGAGAGCAAAGCCACAGTCCAAACAGTCCATACAGTGGGTGGCCTGCCCACTGGGCCATCCTGGGGAGAGCAAAGCCACAGTCCATACAGTCCATACAGTGGGTGGCCTGCCCACTGGGCCATCCTGGGGAGAGCAAAGCCACAGTCCAAACAGTCCATACAGTGGGTGGCCTGCCCACTGGGCCATCCTGGGGAGAGCAAAGCCACAGTCCATACAGTCCATACAGTGGGTGGCCTGCCCACTGGGCCATCCTGGGGAGAGCAAAGCCACAGTCCATACAGTCCATACAGTGGGTGGCCTGCCCACTGGGCCATCCTGGGGAGAGCAAAGCCACAGTCCAAACAGTCCATACAGTGGGTGGCCTGCCCACTGGGCCATCCTGGGGAGAGCAAAGCCACAGTCCATACAGTCCATACAGTGGGTGGCCTGCCCACTGGGCCATCCTGGGGAGAGCAAAGCCACAGTCCAAACAGTCCATACAGTGGGTGGCCTGCCCACTGGGCCATCCTGGGGAGAGCAAAGCCACAGTCCATACAGTCCATACAGTGGGTGGCCTGCCCACTGGGCCATCCTGGGGAGAGCAAAGCCACAGTCCATACAGTCCATACAGTGGGTGGCCTGCCCACTGGGCCATCCTGGGGAGAGCAAAGCCACAGTCCAAACAGTCCATAACAGACCCCACTGCTACTGGAGGAGGCAAGTTGGCCAGAGGACATCCTGCAGCCCTGCGCAAGATAGATCCTGCCCTGCCACGTCTGCCAAAGGGCCAGCGGTTCTTGCCTTGAAGGGCCCAGTCCAGCGGTTCTTGAGACGGCGGGGCCCAGTTCAGCGGTTCTTGCCTTGAAGGGCCCAGTTCAGCGGTTCTTGAGACGGCGGGGCCCAGTTCAGCGGTTCTTGCCTTGAAGGGCCCAGTTCAGCGGTTCTTGCCTTGAAGGGCCCAGGTCAGCGGTTCTTGAGACGGCGGGGCCCAGTTCAGCGGTTCTTGCCTTGAAGGGCCCAGTTCAGCGGTTCTTGCCTTGAAGGGCCCAGGTCAGCGGTTCTTGAGACGGCGGGGCCCAGTTCAGCGGTTCTTGCCTTGAAGGGCCCAGGTCAGCGGTTCTTGAGACGGCGGGGCCCAGTTCAGCGGTTCTTGCCTTGAAGGGCCCAGTTCAGCGGTTCTTGCCTTGAAGGGCCCAGGTCAGCGGTTCTTGAGACGGCGGGGCCCAGTTCAGCGGTTCTTGCCTTGAAGGGCCCAGGTCAGCGGTTCTTGCCTTGAAGGGCCCAGGTCAGCGGTTCTTGAGACGGCGGGGCCCAGTTCAGCGGTTCTTGCCTTGAAGGGCCCAGGTCAGCGGTTCTTGAGACGGCGGGGCCCAGTTCAGCGGTTCTTGCCTTGAAGGGCCCAGTTCAGCGGTTCTTGCCTTGAAGGGCCCAGGTCAGCGGTTCTTGAGACGGCGGGGCCCAGTTCAGCGGTTCTTGCCTTGAAGGGCCCAGTTCAGCGGTTCTTGCCTTGAAGGGCCCAGGTCAGCGGTTCTTGAGACGGCGGGGCCCAGTTCAGCGGTTCTTGCCTTGAAGGGCCCAGGTCAGCGGTTCTTGAGACGGCGGGGCCCAGTTCAGCGGTTCTTGCCTTGAAGGGCCCAGTTCAGCGGTTCTTGCCTTGAAGGGCCCAGGTCAGCTGTTCTTGAGACGGCGGGGCCCAGTTCAGCGGTTCTTGCCTTGAAGGGCCCAGGTCAGCGGTTCTTGCCTTGAAGGGCCCAGGTCAGCGGTTCTTGAGACGGCGGGGCCCAGTTCAGCGGTTCTTGCCTTGAAGGGCCCAGGTCAGCGGTTCTTGAGACGGCGGGGCCCAGTTCAGCGGTTCTTGCCTTGAAGGGCCCAGTTCAGCGGTTCTTGCCTTGAAGGGCCCAGGTCAGCGGTTCTTGAGACGGCGGGGCCCAGTTCAGCGGTTCTTGCCTTGAAGGGCCCAGGTCAGCGGTTCTTGAGACGGCGGGGCCCAGTTCAGCGGTTCTTGCCTTGAAGGGCCCAGGTCAGCGGTTCTTGAGACGGCGGGGCCCAGTTCAGCGGTTCTTGCCTTGAAGGGCCCAGTTCAGCGGTTCCTGAGACGGCGGGGCCCAGTTCAGCGGTTCTTGCCTTGAAGGGCCCAGTTCAGCGGTTCTTGAGACGGCGGGGCCCAGTTCAGCGGTTCTTGCCTTGAAGGGCCCAGTTCAGCGGTTCTTGAGACGGCGGGGCCCAGTTCAGCGGTTCTTGCCTTGAAGGGCCCAGTTCAGCGGTTCTTGCCTTGAAGGGCCCAGGTCAGCGGTTCTTGCCTTGAAGGGCCCAGGTCAGCGGTTCTTGAGACGGCGGGGCCCAGTTCAGCGGTTCTTGCCTTGAAGGGCCCAGGTCAGCGGTTCTTGAGACGGCGGGGCCCAGTTCAGCGGTTCTTGCCTTGAAGGGCCCAGTTCAGCGGTTCCTGAGACGGCGGGGCCCAGTTCAGCGGTTCTTGCCTTGAAGGGCCCAGTTCAGCGGTTCTTGCCTTGAAGGGCCCAGTTCAGCGGTTCTTGAGACGGCGGGGCCCAGTTCAGCGGTTCTTGCCTTGAAGGGCCCAGTTCAGCGGTTCTTGAGACGGCGGGGCCCAGTTCAGCGGTTCTTGCCTTGAAGGGCCCAGTTCAGCGGTTCTTGCCTTGAAGGGCCCAGGTCAGCGGTTCTTGCCTTGAAGGGCCCAGGTCAGCGGTTCTTGAGACGGCGGGGCCCAGTTCAGCGGTTCTTGCCTTGAAGGGCCCAGGTCAGCGGTTCTTGAGACGGCGGGGCCCAGTTCAGCGGTTCTTGCCTTGAAGGGCCCAGTTCAGCGGTTCCTGAGACGGCGGGGCCCAGTTCAGCGGTTCTTGCCTTGAAGGGCCCAGTTCAGCGGTTCTTGCCTTGAAGGGCCCAGGTCAGCGGTTCTTGAGACGGCGGGGCCCAGTTCAGCGGTTCTTGCCTTGAAGGGCCCAGGTCAGCGGTTCTTGAGACGGCGGGGCCCAGTTCAGCGGTTCTTGCCTTGAAGGGCCCAGTTCAGCGGTTCTTGCCTTGAAGGGCCCAGGTCAGCGGTTCTTGAGACGGCGGGGCCCAGTTCAGCGGTTCTTGCCTTGAAGGGCCCAGGTCAGCGGTTCTTGAGACGGCGGGGCCCAGTTCAGCGGTTCTTGCCTTGAAGGGCCCAGGTCAGCGGTTCTTGAGACGGCGGGGCCCAGTTCAGCGGTTCTTGCCTTGAAGGGCCCAGTTCAGCGGTTCCTGAGACGGCGGGGCCCAGTTCAGCGGTTCTTGCCTTGAAGGGCCCAGTTCAGCGGTTCTTGAGACGGCGGGGCCCAGTTCAGCGGTTCTTGCCTTGAAGGGCCCAGGTCAGCGGTTCTTGAGACGGCGGGGCCCAGTTCAGCGGTTCTTGCCTTGAAGGGCCCAGTTCAGCGGTTCTTGCCTTGAAGGGCCCAGTTCAGCGGTTCTTGCCTTGAAGGGCCCAGGTCAGCGGTTCTTGCCTTGAAGGGCCCAGGTCAGCGGTTCTTGAGACGGCGGGGCCCAGTTCAGCGGTTCTTGCCTTGAAGGGCCCAGGTCAGCGGTTCTTGAGACGGCGGGGCCCAGTTCAGCGGTTCTTGCCTTGAAGGGCCCAGTTCAGCGGTTCCTGAGACGGCGGGGCCCAGTTCAGCGGTTCTTGCCTTGAAGGGCCCAGTTCAGCGGTTCTTGAGACGGCGGGGCCCAGTTCAGCGGTTCTTGCCTTGAAGGGCCCAGTTCAGCGGTTCTTGAGACGGCGGGGCCCAGTTCAGCGGTTCTTGCCTTGAAGGGCCCAGTTCAGCGGTTCTTGCCTTGAAGGGCCCAGGTCAGCGGTTCTTGAGACGGCGGGGCCCAGTTCAGCGGTTCTTGAGACGGCGGACGGTCTATGGCCAACTGCTAATTGCATGGTGGTGCCCTCCTGGGCAGCGGGGATGGTGCTCCTTCACTGCCCACCTGGGCTGTGGGTGGTGGGGCCCTCCTGGCCAGCTGGGCTGGGTCCTCCCTGGGCAGCGGCTATGGGGGTGGTGGGCTCTCCCGGGGCAGCGGCTATGGGGGTTGTGGGCTCCTCCTGGGCAGCAGGCCTGCTGCCTGACCTCTCCAACTTGCTGCCCTTGCCCTCCTTAGTCGTCGGCCTGTGGCCCTTGCCTCCCTTTGGAGCTGTGGCTGGTGACTGTCTCTGGGTGGTGTCCGGGGGGGATGTAGAAGGCGGGCTCCTGCGGCGCCCCTTCCGCCTTCTGCTCCTCTTCCCAGGGGGTGGGCTGGCTGTCCCCTTGCTGCTGGGTGAAGATCCAGACATGCGGGCTGGCGGGCTCCAATACCCCTGCACCCTTGTCAAGGGGGCTGCAGGGCTGGTGGTGGCTGAGGTGCTCTTCTTACCCCGACGAGAAGGAGGGGGGGGCTCAGGGTCAGGAAAGAAGTTAGTAGTGGCGAGGAAGAGCTTCTTGGGACAATGGAGAGTGGTAGGTACAGTGGGAATGGGAGTGGAGGGAGAGGATGTGGTTGTAGGTGAGTCACGTTTGCTGTCTTTGGGTGCAGGTGCAGGAGGGATAGGCTGTCGTGAGGTGGATGGCTGTTGGGTGGGTGGGTGGCTGCGTTTGTGTGGTGTGGAAGAGGGGGTGACAGACACAGTGGGAGAGGACACAGGGGACGTGTAAATGGCAGTGGGGGTGGTGACTGCACGTGTGCGGACTGGAGTGGAGGGTGTGCTGGTGATGGAAACACTGGCTGATGGTGAGGTGAATGGAGGTGTGAGTGTAGACGTCACAGGGAGGGAGGAGGGAGACGAGGAGGTGGGGGTCACAGAGGTGGTAGTGACTGTTGGCATGTCTGCATCGGAATGTTGCGTGTGTGAATGTCTGGGTGATCTGTGGTGCTTATGTTTGGATGAGCTTCTCTTGGGTGTTGAGGTGTGTGCAGGCTGGTCTGATGGTGTGGGTGGGACAGGCAGAGGAACAGGAGACTGGGAGGAGGGAGTTAGTAGAGGCAGGCAGGAGACAGGGACAATGGCTGCCGTCAGTGCTGAGGCCAGAGCCTGGAACGATCGCTGATGGGCAGCCTGACCCGAATGAATGCCCTCCAGGTACGCATTGCTGCGATGAACCTCCCTCTCCACCCCCTGGATGGCATTCAAAAGGGTAGTCTGCCCAACAATGAGCGTTCGGAGGAGGTCAATGACCTCCTCACTGAGGGCAGCGGGGGTAACAGGGGCAGGGCCTGAGGTGCCTGGGGCGAAGGAGATGCCCGGCTTCCTGGCAGAGCGGGCACGGGGCGAACGCGGAGGGGCTGCTGGGAGGGCGGAGATGGTGCGCTGGGTGGCGGCTGTACCTGTAATGGCGGGGGGCACGGATGGTGCCACCCCCGCAAGGGAGCCCCCTTCCGAGGACGTGTCCGTGTCGCTGCAGGCTCCAGTCGTCCCCGTCGTGGAGCTCCCCTCGCCCTCCGTCTCACTGGTCCAGTCTGACTCTGTGGCATGGCCCTCCTGGGCCATGTGAGATGCAGCTCCCTCCTGCCCCGATGCCACTTCTCCTCCGCCTGATGATGCTGATGCACACAAGCACAGAAAGACAAACAAAAAGGGGGGGGGAGAGAGAAATAAAGGGATATTGAGTACATGGATCTCCGGTACAGTTAGCGGACATGACAGACACAGATGCCCCCTGCACTAAGTTGCGCACTTGGGGTCCGCTACGCATTCCGTGGAACATGCCCTACACGCCTAGAGTGGACAACTGCACCCATGGATGACACGGCCCAGGGATGGCTGTACTGGCACACTACTGAGGGTGGTGGCTGGGGACACAGGGGCTTACGGGGGTGCCCAGCCTACAGATATCGCCCTGGCCTAGGGGGACCCACAGCCCTCCTCCCCCACCCAGACACCTCCACTGCACGACAACAGAGTAGATGATGCTTCTACTCACCCCCTTGTGTCTGCTGTGCTGCCCTCACGCGCCCATCCAAATCAGGGTAGGCCACCGCCAGGATCCGGAACATCAGGGGGCTCAGTTGACGGCAGGCACCCCGCCTACGTTGGGAGGCCATCCCCAGCAGAGACTCGGCGGTCTTCTTTGTCCCGCGGCGGATGTCCTCCCACCTCTTGCGGCAGTGGGTGCCCCGTCGATGGTGGACCCCCAGGCCCCGGACTTCCTTGGCGATGGCACGCCAAATCCCAATCTTCTCATGGGCGCGGACCTATGTGACACGTACAGGGAGGGAGAAATACCACGTTCAAGTTACTCAGCATTTTCCTTTCCAGTGGCCCAACGCCCCCCATCCCCGCCAGGCCCCCCGCCAGGCCCAACATGCACCCCATCCCCGCCAGGCCCCCCGCCAGGCCCCCCGCCATGCCCAACATGCCCCCCATCCCCGCCAGGCCCCCCGCCAGGCCCCCCGCCATGCCCAACATGCCCCCCATCCCCGCCAGGCCCCCCGCCAGGCCCCCCGCCATGCCCAACATGCCCCCCATCCCCGCCAGGCCCCCCGCCATGCCCAACATGCCCCCCATCCCCGCCAGGCCCCCGCCAGGCCCCCCGCCATGCCCAACATGCCCCCCATCCCCGCCAGGCCCCCCGCCAGGCCCCCCGCCATGCCCAACATGCCCCCCATCCCCGCCAGGCCCCCCGCCATGCCCAACATGCCCCCCATCCCCGCCAGGCCCCCCGCCATGCCCAACATGCCCCCCATCCCCGCCAGGCCCCCGCCAGGCCCCCCGCCATGCCCAACATGCACCCCATCCCCGCCAGGCCCCCCGCCAGGCCCCCCGCCATGCCCAACATGCCCCCCATCCCCGCCAGGCCCCCCGCCAGCCCCAACATGCCCCCCATCCCCGCCAGGCCCCCCGCCATGCCCAACTTGCACCCCATCCCCGCCAGGCCCCCCGCCAGGCCCCCCGCCATGCCCAACATGCCCCCCATCCCCGCCAGGCCCCCGCCAGGCCCCCCGCCATGCCCAACATGCACCCCATCCCCGCCAGGCCCCCCGCCAGGCCCCCCGCCATGCCCAACATGCCCCCCATCCCCGCCAGGCCCCCCGCCAGGCCCCCGCCATGCCCAACATGCCCCCCATCCCCGCCAGGCCCCCCGCCAGCCCCAACATGCCCCCCATCCCCGCCAGGCCCCCGCCAGGCCCCCCGCCATGCCCAACATGCACCCCATCCCCGCCAGGCCCCCCGCCAGGCCCCCCGCCATGCCCAACATGCCCCCCATCCCCGCCAGGCCCCCGCCAGGCCCAACATGCACCCCATCCCCGCCAGGCCCCCAAGCCAGCCAGTGGCCCCAAATCCAGATAGAATTACACTCACTTGTTGGTCTGGAGGACCGTAGAGTAGCGCATACTGGGGGAGGACCCCATCCACAAGTTTCTCCAACTCCTCGCCAGTGAAGGCAGGGGCCCTTTCCCCAGTCGCAGCAGCCATTGTCCCTTCCAGACCGAGGTCACAGCAACACTTGCAGTATAGGTCCTCTCCTGTGAAAGTTCAAGTCGCAAGTGGATAAGTAGATAGAAAATGGCGGTCACGTCCGCGGCGGTGCGTACCGCGGCGGTGCGTCCCGCCACCGCCGGCGCCCTTCGCCATTGGCTCCTGAAACCCATAGGCTTCAATGTTAACCAATGCGGCTTCGCGCCGCGGTCTTGGCCCGCCGCCCGCCGCGGTGTGCCACGCCAGCGCATTGACCTCACATCCCATTGTCACACTTCACAGGTCAGGCAGCCGCCATTTCCAGGGCCCACATGGCTCAATTTCAACTGCGTCACACAGGCCTAGGCCTTGCATAGCCACTCATACACGCCATTCACTGCATAGAGAATCGTATACTGTGCTAGCTGTGAGTACGTACCTGTGGGTTGCCTGACTGTGTGCTCCATGTTGTCCTTCCTAGGCACCGTCCGCTGGGTTGGGCGAGGAGACGGATGAATCCTCCCGTGTACCGACCGCTGGTGGACCTGTCGACAATGGAAGAACGCCACATTATCCTGACCTACCGTCTTAACCGTGCCACTATCCATGAACTGTGTGCCCGGCTGGAGCCCGACCTGATGTCCCCCATCCGCCAACCCACAGGGATTCCCCCTCTGGTGCAGGTCATGTCAGTACTCCATTTCTTGGCAAGTGGGTCATTTCAGACAACAGTGGGAATTGCTTCTGGGATGTCTCAGCCCATGTTTTCAAAGGTGTTATCCAGAGTGTTGTCTGCCCTGATGAAATCCGTGAGGAACTACATCATTTTCCCTGAGGTGGGCGAACTGGCTACAGTGAAGGGTGATTTCTACGCCCTTGGACATATTCCCAACGTAATTGGTGCCATTGATGGGACCCATGTGGCTTTGGTTCCCCCAAGAGACAGGGAGCAGGTGTACAGGAACAGAAAAAGTTACCATTCAATGAACATCCAGGTGGTGTGTTTGGCTGACCAGTACATCTCGCATGTAAATGCCAAATTCCCAGGGTCAGTGCATGACGCCTACATCATGCGGAATAGCAGCATCCCTTACGTGATGGAACAGCTACAGAGACACCGTGTATGGCTAGTGGGGGACTCTGGGTACCCCAACCTGTCGTGGCTACTGACCCCAGTAAGGAATCCCCGGACCAGGGCAGAGGAACGGTACAATGAGGCCCATGGGCGTACTAGGAGGGTGATCGAACGCACCTTTGGCCTCCTAAAGGCCAGGTTTCGCTGCCTGCATATGACCGGGGGATCCCTAATGTACTCACCTAAGAAGGTGTGTCACATCATCGTGGCCTGCTGCATGCTTCACAACCTGGCTTTGCGCCGCCAGGTGCCTTTCCTGCAGGAGGATGGTCGAGACGGTGGTGTTGTGGCAGCGGTGGAACCTGAGGAGAGTGACGAGGAGGAAGACGACGGGGCTGAAACAGACAACAGGGACAGAATCATTGAACAGTACTTCCAATAGGACACAGGTAACATTTCAAAGATAATTTAGTAAAAGTTAACTACTCTGCAGCATCTCTGCTGCCTGTCTATTTGCCCCAGTGTATGATGACTGAGTTTTGGCTTTTCCCTCCCTATTTCAGATCTGGGGTCCCCACTACGAGTCCTGTGCTTCGTTTCCCCATGGACTACAGCTTTGTGGCAGCTGTTTGTTGACTTCACCATGTACAAGGACATATTTGCACTGTCATGTCAATTACAATCTATTGAAATCACAGCCAGACTCCTGATATTTTGGTGCAAAATAGGTGTTTATTGAAGTGCTCAAAATGGGATGGGTGGTTTCAAGTGGGTGGGGGCTATGGTGAAGGAATGTCCATGGCAGAGTCCAGAGTAACAGTCACACAGGTGCATTGTCCAGAGGCCTGTGGAGAGATGGAGCATGGGCAGTTCGAGGATGGACAGGGTGACAATGTGGGACAGTGGGATGACATCAGGTGGTATCCATTGCTGGCGGGGGTCTTGACATCCTACTCTGTCTTGCGAGATCTCAGGGCCCTCTTGCGGGGTGGTTCTTCTCCTGCAGGAGGTGGGGGTCTGGTGGGCTGCTGCTGTGCGGGGGCCTCCTGTCCACTAGCGCCGGCGGAGGTGGATGGCTGTTCTTGGTCCCGGCTAGTGGCAGGGGCCCTTGGGTGTTGTTCAGTGTCCGCCCTGCTGTTTACGAGGTCCTGCAGCAGCCCTACCATGGTAACCAGGGTGGTGTTGATGGCTCGGATGTCCTCCCTGTACCCCCGATAGTGTTCCTCCTGCAGCACCTGGATCTCCTGGAACCGGGCCAGTACCGTCGCCATCGTCTCCTGGGAGCGGTTGTATGCTCCCATGATGGTGGTGAGGACCTCGTGGAGAGTGGGTTCCCTGGGCCTCTCCTCCCCCCCCTGTCGCACAGCTGCCCGCCGAGTTGGCCTGTTTCCCTGGGCCTCTGCCCCCTGGCCGGTGTGCCCACTACCACTGCCCCCAGGTCCCTGTTGTTGTTGGGGTGGTGGGTTATCCTGGGTGCCCTGTAGTGGTAGACACACCGCAGATTGACGCGCCCTGGAGACAGAGGCATGGGCCCGCTGGGTGGGAGCTGTGCTGGTGTTCCCAGAGGGGTTAGGGTCTATAGTGGCCTGTGCCTGTGTGAGGGGAACCGACTGTCCAGAGGTCCCCGATGGTCCGGGCTGGTCATCGGTGTCCAGATCGACAGAGCTGCTGTCATCGCTGACGGCCTCTTGGGTGGGGGGTGTGGATAATTCTGGCCCCTCCGCCGCGGTGTGTTGACGGTCGGGTCCTGCAGGGGTATAGAGGTATGGTTATAGTTTCAATGTGTGGCATATGGGTGTATCTGTGGGTTCCCGTGTCCCCAAGTGCTGGCATTCGTGTGTGGGGGCTTTGGTGAGGGTGGCTTGTGGGGGGGATGTGTATATGCATTGGGCATGCTTTGGTGATGGGTGTCCATGCTTAGTGGACGCATGCAGGCCTAGGTTTTGGGATGTGTGGGTTGTGATGGTGAGACATTGGCGGGGAATAGGTGTGCTGGGGGTGGGGGTGAGGATGGTGGTGGGGGTGAGGATGGTGGTGGGGGTGAGGGTGGGGGTGAGGATGGGGGTGGGGGTGAGGGTGGGGTTCGAGGATGGGGGTGAGGGTTGGGGTCTGATTTGGCATGCAGGTGGGGGGGAAGCAGTATTGAAGCTTCAACTTACCAGTATCCATTCCTCCGCCGACTCCTGCGAGGCCGTCAGGATGCAGGATGTTCAAGACTTCCTCCTCCCATGATGTGAATTGTGGGGGTTGAGGTGGGGGTCCTCCGCCAGTCTTATGCACGGCGATGTTGTGCCTGGATACCATGGAACGCACCTTCCCCCGTAGGTCGTTCCATCGCTTCCTGATGTCTTCCCGATTTCTGGGGTGCTGTCCCACTGCGTTCACCCTGTCGACAATCCTCTGCCATAGCTCCGTCCTCCGGGCAATGCTGGTGTATTGGACCTGTGTGCCGAACAGCTGGGGCTCTACACGAACGATTTCCTCCACCATAACCCTGAGTTCTTCGTCTGTGAAGCGGGGTTGTCTTTGGGGTGCCATGGGGTGGTGTGTATGATGTGTGGGGTGGAGTATGTGTATTTAAGTGAGTTGAGTGTGGTGGTGTGTGTTGTTTTGTGTGTGGATAGTGTGTGGGTGATGGTGTTGAGTGGCTGTGGCTGTTATGTTTTGGATCCTGGTGTCTCTCTCTTGCCTTCTTTACGATTTTGTAAGCGTAGGGGTTTGTGGGTGATGTGGGTGGGTGTTTTATATTGTATTGTGTGTGTGGGAGTGGTGTGTGTATGTGTATCAGGTGTGTGGGATTCAAATCGTCCAATGTGGGTGAGTTTTGTTCGTTGGTGGGTATTCTGACCGCGCCGGTGTGTCCCGCCAATGGAATACCGCGTTTGAATGACCGCCGCGTGGATTCGTGGGTCGTAATGGGATGGGCGTATTTCTGTTGGCGTGGCGGTGGAGGTTTGGTCACCTCCACCTTTCCGCCGACCGCTGGTCTGGCGGTCTGTTGTGGCGGTCGGATTTTCGGAGGTTTGCCTTCTGCGGGTCAGAATGACCGTGGCGGGTTTCCGCGACCGCGGCGGGATTATGGAGGATTTCTGACCGGCGGTAGGCGCCTTTTACCGCCGAGGTCAGAATGACCACCATTGTCTACTCCTTAGCTGCCTACATGGTGGGCTCCAAGCTATTCTTAGTTGCACTATGGTGACCTCCGTGGAGTAGTTGAGCTTGCAAATGTGTTCTGTGGCGTTGGTGTTTTTATGTTGCAACCACTGCGTCATTTCCTACGACTGGTTTGTCTAAGCACAGCAATTCCGGTGTATTTCTAGCTTTGCATTGTGCTACCCCATGACGCTTGATGCAGTGCTACACCCATAAATACCTCTATACACAGTTGCTTCAGATTTTGCGGGAATGCTACTTGATGTGTCACACAGCTGCTTTTGGCACATATTTGGCCCAATGCAATATTACCAAACAATGCATTTTTGGAGATGCTTCATGTTTTAAAAATGACTTAATGCTTGTGCCGGCCTGGCGTCCAGCACTGCACATCGTTTTATAGCCCATAACTGTAGGAAAGTACCCTCTTTTTGGCATGTTACCCCCAATTTCTGCCTGATGTCAGTGTGTTTGACTGTGTCACTGGAGTCCTGCTAACCAGGACCACAGTGCTTATGCTCTCCCTCCTCTCAATGTTGTCACTGCATACTGGTAACCCAGTTTTTCATCCCAGATTGGCATACTGGTCACCCCTTAGAAATTACCAGTATATGGTACTTAGGTACCCAGGGCATTGGGGTTCCAGTGGATCCCTTTGGGCTGCAGCATTACTTTTGCTACCCATAGGGAGCCCATGCAAAGGCTTCTGCAGGACTGCCATTGCAGCCTGCATGAAAAGGTGCATGTGCCCTTTCAAAGCCATTTTCACTGCACCGGGTCTCTTATTAGTCACCTATATGTCAGGCATTCCCACCCTGAAGGCTAGGTGAAAAGTACCCGTGTGTAAGGGCACTCCTGCACTAGCAGACGGCACCCACATCAGTCAGGAGCATTTTCCCAGAGTGGGGACACCATTTTCATGTGCACTGGACATAGGTCAATACTTATGTCCAGCTTTACAATGGTAACTCCGAATATTGGCCATGTAAGGTGTCTAACATCTGGGAATTGTACCCCAGTACTGAATCTGGTAGTGGTTGCACAATTCCATGAACTCTGGGGGCTCCACAGTGGACCCAAAGTACTGCCATGCCAGCCTTCTGAGGTTTTCCAGCAGCCCCAGCTGCTGCCGCCTCACAGACAGGTTTCTGCCCTCCTGTTGCTTGAGCAGCTTAAGCCCAGGAAGGCAAAACAAAGCACTTCCTTTGGGAGAGGGGTGTTACACCCTCTCCCTTTGGAAATAGTTGTTACAGGCATGGGAGGGGTAGCCTCCCAGAGCCTCTGGAAATGCTTTGAAGGGCACAGATGGTGCCCTCCTTGCATAATCCAGTCTACACAGGTTCAGGACCCCCCAGCCCCTGCTCTGGCGCGAAACTGGACAAAGGAAACGGAAGTGACCATTCCCCTGTCCATCATCACCCCAGGGGTAGTTCCCAGAGCTCCTCCAGAGTGTCCCGGGGGGTTTCCATCTTGGATACCAGGTGGTGGGGCACTATGGGAGCATCTGAGTGGCCAGTGCCAGCAGGTGAAGTCAGAGCCCTCCCCTGATAGGTGCTTACATGTGTAGGTGACCAATCCCTCTTTAAGGGCTATTTAGGGTCTCTCCTCTTGGTGTTTCCTCAGATTCAGATTGCAAGACTTCAGCAGGAATCCTCTGCATCCTTTACTTCACCTTCTACCGACACAACTGCATCTGGACCCTCCAGGAACTCTACAAACTACAACAAAGAAGCAAAGACGACTTCTGCAACATTATGGGCCTCATTATGATCCTGGCGGGCGGCGGAGGCCGCCCGCCAGGATCCCGCCCTCCAAATTACCGCGCCACGGTCAAAAGACCGCGGCGGGTATTACGAGTTTTCCCCTGGGCTGGCGGGCGGTTCCAGTTAAACCGCCCGCCAGCCCAGGGGAAAACGACCTTCCCACGAGGATGCCGGCTCGTAATCGAGCCGGCGGAGTGGGAAGGTGCGACGGGTGCTACTGCACCCGTCGCGTATTTCACTGTCTGCAAGGCAGACAGTGAAATACATTTTGGGGCCCTCTTACGGGGGCCCCTGCCGTGCCCATGCCATTGGCATGGGCACGGCAGGGGCCCCCAGGGGCCCCGCGACCCCCCCTACCGCCATCCTGTTCATGGCGGCTTTCCCGCCATGAACTGGATGGCGGTAGGGGGGGTCAGAATCCTCATGGCTGCGGAGCGCGCTCCGCAGCCATGGAGGATTCCAATGAGCAGCGGAAAGTCAGCGGGAGACCGCTGACTTTCCGCTTCTGACCGCGGCTGAACCGCCGCGGTCAGAATGCTCATTGGAGCACCGCCAGCCTGTCGGCGGTGCTCCCTCTATATCTTCAGCTCCTGCCAGCAACTGCAACTGTCTCCAGGTCGTGCATCCTCCAAGGACTGCCTGTCTTCAGCCTGCACCAGAAGAACAAAGGAATCTCTCTTGAAGTGAAGGAGTCACTTCCCTGCTTCAGCTTCAGCAGACACCCCTCTGCAGCGACGACCAGTGGTGTGGGTCCTCTCTCCTGATGACATGCGTGGATGCAGCAACATGGGTGGTGGACTGACGTTGTCCTAACGGTCCTAAAGTCCAGCTGTCCAACTTTGGTGGAGGTAAGAGCTGGTCTCCCCACACAAGACTGTACCCCTGTGCACCGCATGATTTGCAATTACCAAGGCTTGTGTGTGACCTTCCACAAAGTTCTTCGTGCACAGCACAGCTCTTTTCCCCAGTATTCCTTCCTGAGTGGTTCTCCAGTGGCGTTGGATCACTTTTTTTTGTGCTGCATGGGCCTCTATTTGCACCTTCTTTGTCCCCATGCTGTGGGACTCCTGTGTGTGCTGCCCGGTCTTCTGAGGTCTCTCTGAGTTGTTGAGAGCCCCTCTACCCCCACTCCTCCTGGGCAGAGGCCACCAGGTCCTTCCTGGTCCCGGGCAGGGCTATTTTCGGCTAACCGCAAGCTTTGCATGTGCTCAGGCTTGTTGGCAGGATCCAGCAATGCAAACCAGACTGCAATCTTCCTTCTGGCGTGGGACATCATCTGCACCAACCAGGAACCCGCATCCATCTTCTTGGGTGCAGTACTGACCTGTTCTTCTTCATCAGTAGTTCTTCTTTTGCACCTGAATCCGGGTTAGCAGGGGCTCCTGTTCTCCCTGGACTCTTCAGTGCTTCTTCAACTTGGTCCCCTTCTTCCACAGGTGTTCAGGCCCAGGAATCAATTGTTGGTGCCTTGCAGTCTCTTCTGTTTCTTACATTATCTTCCATCATGACTTCTTGTGTGTTCTAGGAAACTTACTGTGATTTACTCCTGCTTTCCTGTGCTTTGGGGTGGGTTCTAGTTCTTACCTTTGGTGTTTTCTTACACTGCCAGCACCCCTCTACACACTTCACTTGTCTAGGTGGGAAACCAACTTTTACAATCCACTACTTTAGTATATGGTTGGTGCTCCCCCTAGGCCCATTGCAACCTATTGTGATTTTCACTATTTGCACTGTTTTCTAACTGTTTTTACCGCTATTACTGCATTCTAGTGTATATACTGTGTATATTACTTACCTCCTAAAGGAGTACAGTCTCTAAGGTATTTTTGGCATTTGTGTCACCAAAATTAAGTACCTTTATTTTTCTAACACTGAGTATTTTCTTTCATGTGTGTAAGTACTGTGTGACTACTGTATTATTGCATGAGCTTTGCATGTCTCCTAGATAAGCCTTGGCTGCTCAGTTACAGCTACCCCTAGACAGCCTGGCTTCTGGACACTGAATACATTTCACTAATAAGAGATAACTGAACCTGATATAAGGTGTAAGTACCTTTGGTACCCACTACAAACCAGGCCAGCCTCCTACAATACCTGATGTAGCATGGCACCATTCATGTGTAAATTAGGTATGCATTTAAGTGCAGTGTCTGCATTGCCCATTACTTGTCAACGCACAGAAAGCTCCAAATGTGTGGGTAGTTACCTTATTAATTATTTTTTTCACTGGTACCACTCATCTGTGAATGGCAAGTCGTTTCATCCAGTTACCAAATCCAGATTCATCCAGATCCTAAAATTTACATTACACTTACATTTAACATGCACTAGTTGCATACATTGCAAATTATTGTTTAATGCATAACATAAACATTCTGCCTTTGTAGGGGTGTTTGTCACTCTTATGTCTGTATGAGGTATTGTATAGCGTGAGCATGGCCAAAAGGTAGCAGAAAAATATTTTGTAATGCCCTGCAGAAGCAGTCTTTTTTTCTTATTTCAGTAACTAAATCCTTCACCTTTTTTAAAGCGTTGCGAGCAAAAAATAAAAAACCTTAAAGTTAACAAACCTTTAAATGATCTTGCAGTCACTCCAAAGAGTTAATAAAAAGAACCTTTTAAAGGGAATAATAACAGTTCCAGCAGGCAAAATAACAATGGGATGTAGTCCAATAATATTCAGAGATATACTGAACCATGAAGCAGCAAAATTAGAAACTATTGAAATTTCGTTGCAAGTGTTTTAAATCAATGGTGAAACGGTAACAAAAATATTATTTCAGCAAGTTCACGACAAGTGATCGGTCTGGAGTTAGACATACATATTATAAGAGGTAAAGGAAACTTTTAGAAACTTAGAGTAAAAAAAACACACTAATGTTTATTTTAATTCAATTCTAAAAGGAGGCGCTATTATAGCATCCTTAGCGACAACTGTGTATCCTGTACTTACATGGCATCTGTAATATTCACAGAAAAAACGTTGTATTTTTTTGTGCTTAGGTTTAAATAGCGAAATCCTAACAAAAGGTGGGAATCGATATCATCTATTGTATCAAAATTCCCATGTGAAAACTGTTGCTAATTTGTCCCCGTGCTCATTATGTATACAGTCACCTTGTCGTTTTTCATTTACCTGCTGTGCATTTCGTGTATCATTCCAAGTTTTGTTCCTCGAACTGTGACAAAACACTCTGGGCCTGATTCTAACTTTGGAGGACGGTGTTAAACCGTCCCAAAAGTGGCGGATATACCACCTACCGTATTACGAGTCCATTATATCCTATGGAACTCGTAATACGGTAGGTGGTATATCCGCCACTTTTGGGACGGTTTAACACCGTCCTCCAAAGTTAGAATCAGGCCCTCTATTTTCTCCTGTCCTGAGGTGCTCAGCTTCTCCTTCACACAGTTTGCCTCAAAATTTACGCCATATTTTACCTTGCGATAATCCTTTGGGCAAACATCCATGTGACATGCAATTGGTGCCCAAATGATAATCTTGATTATGAGTTTATGTTTGGAGTAGGATTTGTGGGGCAAGAAGCATGGCAAACCATTATACATATAATGGTGATGTGTGGCCATTTACGCTCACAGATACAGTTTACCAGGCCCTGAAATCCGTCAGATAGGTAGATTTACTCTTACATCATTTCAAGGACAATGTGGAAGCATGGATGATTCAAAGGAAAAAGTAGTCAGTAACGTTGGCAGCTTACACAAAATCTAAACTTCCTATTGAATTTCTCACCTCATTAGCTAAAGAATCTTACATGAAGAAAAGTTAAAGAAGTTTGGTTGGGAAAGCTGTCAAAATACTTTAATAGGTGAATTTAGTAAATCGCCAGGCGCTATGCAGCAGTCTGTGGGTGGTAATTTGTATGTATTTAATAAATAAAAGTTTATTTTTAAATTATTTTTTTGCTGACGAAATGGATCAACATTATTGTGACAAAGCTTTTTGCATTGTATCATTTGAATCCAATGAATTAGTTCAATTATTAAAAGTAAAATACTAAAAATAAACTTCTAAATTGAAGTGATGTGTTTATTGAAAACCCAGAAACTAAAATATTTTTATCCTGGAGATATTGATTCATCTTTTCAGACTTGTTAGAGACATTATTCACCCTACCTGAAATTCTGGCCCACATTTACCTTCTCTAGCTCATGTTGATGTCTGGATCTGTGCTCAAAGCAGTGCGGGTTCAGCTCTACTTATTTCATTTACCATTTTGCAATCCACCATTTTCTAAGAATCTGGACTGTATTCTTCCAGACATCTTAAGCTATATTTTCAAAGGTACATGGCTGATGTTGCTTCTTGTTGTGAGTGGTAAACGGCTTGTGTGGTTTGAGGAGTGTCTCTTGTAGTGGGAGCTGCAGGTGTTGTTGGTTTGCTGATTTTGTGCTTGTTGCCGTCTGTCAATGTTGTTGGACATGACGGTCATCCAAAACCTCATCTGCTATTGCTTTCCTTCCTAATGAGGGCCCCTCCATCCCACTCTAATGATGGAAAAGTCGGAATATGGCAGCCATATCAACATTGATAGACTGGGGTGTGATGATGGGGGATGAAGAGACCAGTGACAGATAAAAGAAGGGCACTCAACTGACCTTTCTTCGTCATGATGATTGGTGGTCTGTCAGACCAAACCTTAAATTCAGATGACATATAAATGGGGTCCTGATAGGCAGATCAGTGGTGATCAAGAAAGTGTATTTTTTTCTCCTAAAAATGACATAAAATATTTGCTATGCTAATATCACCATCTTCCCAGAATTGAGTAATAAGCACAGTTGTAAGAATAAAATAAATTTCTTAATCACAGTTTTTACATTGTTCTAAGTGAAATTGGATTTGCCTTATTTTCTGTGTTTCCTCCTACTTGTAGTTTGTTACTCTATCAGTGAAAACAGAAAGCTACATATTTCTGAAAGGTTAACAAATCCAAATTCAATAAAGGGCTATTTGTGTGGATCACATTTGATATTCCCCAAGAAACTATGGCCTTCATTACAAGTTTGGCGGTCTGAGGACCGCCACACCACTGCAGGTCCGGCGCAGAAGACTGCCATATTGAGCATGGCAGTGTTCTCAACAGGACACAGCCAATACACTGGCAGTACTGCCAGTGCGAATTGACCGCTGCGGCAGGCATCTCCAGTCTGGCAGGAGCCATGTTACCACCGAGCATATTATGAGGTTACACACCACCAGGATAACCGGTGCGGTCGGACCACCACTAAAACCCTGGAGGAAATGACCAGTATAAAAGGAGACACTCACCTTCTGGAACACAGACACGTCTGGAGCCGCCATGAAACCTGAACTTGAAGTCTTCCTACTGCTCCTGATCACCCTATGACTCCAGAACTAGCGACAGTGACGAAGACAACAACAGTAAGTACACCCACCTAGCACACACTGAAGGGAAAGGCATTAGAACAGACCCACACACATCAGGGATGGTGAAATACGGCCATACATTCAAACTAACACCCGTACCAACAAACATACAGAGTCCAACATAAATGCATCAACACAAAACAACCACATAATGCCACACAACACCATCACAACACATCACACTGAGTAGAAGGCACAAGCAAACCACACAACACATGCTGCAACACAATCACATCACATACACAAAACACACATACCAAATCACACAAATACAATACATCCATCACAAAGGGAAGGCAGGACAAGTATAGGGCAGTTTGCCCATATCTATTATAAATGCAGATACAAAATGGCATGCCATTATTGACACTCCTACATATCGTATGTAGTTACTGTCACCCGTTCAGTCATGTCTGCATTGTTTAGTGTGTATCACAATATACTGGACTGATAAGATGTTTGACCTGCACATCACATGAAACGATATTTCCCTCTCCATCCTAGATACCATATAATGAGGAGAAGGAGGAATGAACCAGTGTACTGTCCAGTAGTCGACCTCAACACCTTGGAGGAAAGACACATCGTGCAGACCTACAGATTGAATTTGTCACCATTGTGGAACTCTGTACTCTGTTGGAGGCTAATCTCCTGCCTGCCATCCACAATTCCTATCCCAATGCCATCCCTCTCATAGTCCAAGTGTTGTCGTTGCTGCACTTCCTTGCCACAGGGTCCTTCCAGTTGACAGTGGGCTTGGCTGCAGGGATGTCACAGCTCATGTTCAGCATTGTGTTGTGGGGTGTACTGTCAGCTTTCTAGAAGCACCTGGACAATTGCAACCGGTTTACACATTACAACGAGGACCAGGGAAGGATGAGGCGTGTGATTGAAAGGACATTTGGCCTACTCAAGGCAAGATTTATGTGTCTCCAGGTCACAGGAGGTGCCCTCCTCTACAGTCCTGTTGCATGCTCCACAATCTGGCCCTCAGATATCACATCCCATTATTGGCCAATGAAGAGGTTGCTGCTGGACCTATAGGCGGTGATGGCCACATGGTGAATCATGAGGAGGCAGATGAGGATGGTGCAGCTGAGTCTAGGATGGAGTTGATCAATCAGTACATCGAATGAGCTACAGGTTTGTTGTCTGTGTGATTTTGCAAGTGACATCTTAGCACTTGGATACAATGACATGTCCATCCTGGCCAGGTTTATAAATGGGGATGCCACATTTACCCTTCCCATATGTGGGTGATGAAGGATGACTGATTGTATGTCTGGAGCAGTGTAAGTGGTCAACACACTGCCATGTTGACCATCTATAGGTTGGCAGGTTTACATCTACTTGTAACAATCCTGTTATGTGCAATGTGTCATGTCATCTCCTGTCCACAAGTGAGGCAGGTTATGGATTGTATGAAGAGTTTAATTATACATCTTACCTGCTGGTTGAGGCATTGATGGCCAAGTTGTGTCTACATACATTTGGAGGTGTTGTTTACAGCCCATTCCAGATGTCAGCTATATGTTTTTGGTTAAGTAATTAATGTATTTTCCTAGGTATATGATAATTGCCATCACAGCAAGTTCTTGAATATGTGCATAGGGTGGCACCTTGGCTCACATCCTGATTTGGGTCTCTTTGTTGTCGTTTCTACAGATTGGACTACTGGGTCTACTCTGATGTGTGTCTGGGATACTCACACTCCTTTGATACCACTAATAAGCCATCTGTGGTGTCCTAAGTTCTCTGCAGAGGATGCATACCTCAACTGTGATTTGCACTGGATGTGGGTTGATGGGTGGTACTTGACATGTCATTTAAGTTTGTTAAAATTTACACATCATACAATAAAGACACATATGCATTTTCTATGGTCTACAGTGTTTATTGTTCATATTGGGTTCAACAGTTGATGAGTGGGGTCATGCTAGATGAAATCCTCATAGTATATGGCCTAGCTGCAGGTACTACAGGTCCATTATCCAAGGACCATAGGAAAAGGTGAGCTATGGCATTGAACAGTTAACAGGGTGTGTCAGTGGCACACCCGGGAAAATGTTCAGGGAAAGTTCACTTAGTGGCACTGGTTTTTGTCTTGCCATCTGCTCCAGCAAAATGCCTAGATGGATGACCTTGTTGTCAGGGGGGTCCTCAGCTACAGAGGGAGGGGTGTCAGTGGCCTGTGGGTCCCCTGGCAGGGCCTCCAGTCCACTGGCTGTTGCAGTAGTAGATGGCTCAGATGCTGGGTTGCCAATGGAAAGGGCTTGCTGGTGGGTGGAGGTGGAATGCAGCATGTTGGTGAGGTCCCTAAGCACCCCTGCAATGGTGGCCATGGAGGCACTGAGGGTCTGCCACTGCTGCATAGCCTCCTGGTGGTATTTCCTCTGCAGCATTTGGTTTTTCCCACCTTTTCCTGGGATTGCTGGTATGCACCCTGAACTTGTGAAATTGACTCGTGGTCAGTTGGCTCCCTTGACTGCCCCGTCCTCTGTCCCACAGATGCCCTCCCACGCCCCCTTCCCCCCTATGCCTGCACCATAGGCACAGTGTGCCCACGTCCAGTGTCACCAGGACCTACATTGTCTTGGGTTTGAGGGTTTGACTCTGGTCCCTGTACTCTGAGGCACACAATTGATTGTCCTGTCCTTGTGACACAGGCCTGGGGATGAGGTGTTGGCTGTGATGTAGTTGTCACTTGGTGCAGGGTGTTTGTTGTGGGCAGGGTGAGGCTGGGCGTGGAGGACTGACTAGATGTCTCCGATGGGCCAGGTAAATTGTCACTATCCTTACATCCTGAGGCATAGCCATCAGTGTGGCATTCATCCATGGGGAGGGATGGCTGTCTCTGGTATTGTCTTCATTGTGCCAATGGCGGGTTCCTGTGAAAGGAGTTGAAGAGTGTTACCTGGTGAAGGTGTGATTCGTTGTCTGTTTGACTGATACATACAGTGGCTGCACTTGATTTTCACTTATGGCAATGACAGATGCAGCACTGCAAGCATTGTTTGTGGATTGTGAAGGGGAAGCCACGTTACATTGTGAAATGGGACATGAGAATTGCATAGCTGTCATTGCCATGAGTTTTCCTCATTGTATGCATCCAGTTGGTGTGCGGGGTGCAAGGGTTGTAAATGCAGGTGTTGCATTGTGCAGTCTGATTAACAGGTATTGCAGTGGATGTGCAGGTGCATTGTCTGAGTCGTAGTGTTTATTATTGGCATTGCTATCTGTGCACTTGGGAGGGACTGTAGGGGCAATGTGGCTGTGTGGTGTTGTTGCATGCAGGGGAGGGGTACTGGGTGATTGGGTGAGGTGGAGTGGTTGAAAGGGTGATTTGGGGAGTGATAGGGTAGTGAGAAAGCATGCTGGACAGAAGTAGTAGGTGCCAGGGGAGTGTTAGTGACTTACCAGACTCCAGTCCTCTGGGTATTCCAGTCAGGTCCACAGGATGCACTGTTGCCAAAACTTTTTCCCCTCATGATGTGAACTCTGGGGGAGGAGGTCCACCCCCAGGTATGTGAACAACGATCTGGTGTTGTAATGCCATGGAATGCACCGTCCCCTGTAGGTCCTTCCACCTCTTCTTGGTGTCCTCCCTTGTGCGTCAGTGGTTGCCAAATGAGTTGATATTGTCGGCAGTTCTCTGCATAACTCCATTTTCCTGGCAATGGAGGTTTGCTGTACCTGTTGTCTGAACAGTTGTGGCTCTACCCTGACGATTTCATCGACGATGACCCTGAAGCGTGGATGCTTTGGACGTGACATGGTGGTTGTGTTGTGGGCGGTGGTGTGTGTTGTGTGCAAAGGTGTTGTGTGTGGTGGTTATTTGGTTATGTGCGCTGTTGTTATGTGGTGTTTTTGTGCAGTGGTGATGTTTGTTTTGTGTAGCTAGTGCAGTGATGTGCTGTGTGATATGTGTGTAGTGTGATGGTGGCTATGGTATTGAAGTGCTGTGTCTTCTGTGTTTTCATACCTCGCTGTCAGTCTGTTCCTCTGGTTGCAAAGGTTTGTGGGTATGCATGGTGGTGCGTTATATGTTGCAGTGAGAAGGTGTGTGTGGTGTGTGTACGTGTCTCAGGTGTGGGGTATTCGTACTGTCCAATGTGGTGTCGTGTTCTGGCTGAGGTGAGTTTTTGAGCGAGGCATTTTCGGACCGCCATGGTTACCACTGTGCAACTACTGCTGTGCTGATTTGTGGGTCGTAATATGGAGGGTGAGATGTGGTCAGCATGTTGATGCTGGTGGTGGGACCGCCTCTTTCCCAACCTCATTTGTCCTGGCACCTTTGGATTTGTGGCTGTATTTTGGAGGTCTTCATTGTGGACTCTTAATACAGCGGGTGGGACACCGCCAACACTGGAGGTCTTTTGGCACCCCCAACTGCAGCGGTCTTGCCAAAAGACCACTAAACTCGTAATGAGGGCCTAACTGTTGAAACAAAAAATAATGGAAAGAAGTCCAAAAAAACATTAATATGTGACAATGTTTTCATCTGCAAAGTTTTGGCCTCATGGCCGATTGACAAAATTAATATACTGGTACATCCATAGTACCCTTCTCGTAGCAAGTGATACAATATATATTTGTCGTCTGAAAATATGGCATGTCCAAAGCCAACAAATTATCTTATAATGATGATTCATTATGTACTGACCATCAGGTCATACAATAAAATATGATAAATGAAAAGTGGGTGTGAAAGAAATCTATGCATGTTTGAATTGTGGTTTATTTAGGAACATTGGTTGTTTACACAACTCTGCATTTGGAATTACCAATAGTGTTATGTTATTCAGTGGCCTTCAGGCAAAATGAGTTCTTTCCTGCATACAGGCTTATATTAGGAAGCCAAAAAGAAAGAGAATTTCATTTGACAATAACAAATGTTCTATTAGTTAATTTTAAAGGAGAAAACTTTATATCAATGTGTAGCCATTTGTGCCTTTTGGGTCATTAACAAAAGACCTGCCCACACAAGTGGGAACCATTTTTATTGGGAGAAGTGCAGAAATTCTGGATGGGTGGAAATCTGTGGATTCCTGGGAGACAACTAAGCCTGGGCCTGAATTCCACAGATACCCACTTTGCCTAAAAGGTATTTTTTAAGCCAAACATTTGATGCCTTCATGTTGCATTTTGGGGGCTTTCCTGTCACAGACACGAGGCCCAGCCACACATGCAGGGTGTTGTTTTTATTGGGATAAGTGTGAGAAAGTTAGATGGAAGGAACTTTGTGGATCCCAGCTGATTCTGGATCTTTTCGTCATAGACATTTGAGGACAATGTTTGATATTACGCAAAGTTTAACATTTGTAATTCATTCTGTGTAAGAAAATGTTGTGGGATCCACCCAAGTCACACAACACTCCACTGACCAATAACACAGTGGCTGAAATGGATGCCGAAAAGCAGACCTTCCTTTCAGCTTTTCATTTACAACCAGTCCCCCTGAGAAGGCACACCATGGAATCACTGAAAGCTGTTGAGTAGTAGGCCCCAGAGCATGCCAGTTAATTGAATTTTTTACCAAATATTACCTTAGTTATGGTTCTGTGTGTTTTTCTTTCATGTTTGTGGCTGCCTCTGCTGTGAGATTTTGATCCAGTTGTGTCTATAGTCTTTCTCTTCTACCCTGAATGACCACTGTGGCAGTACCTCTTCCCTAACACTGGGGTTCTTTACTTTAGAATATTATATCCAGTTGCTCTCTTTGAATTATTCTGTGCGGTTTTACTCCTTGTCCTCTGTTCCAATTTGCCATCATCTTGTGTCTCACATTATTCACCTGCTCTCAGATGTATTTTGGTACTTGCTTAAGATTATTTTTCCTCTGAGTACTGGGTACTCTTCCAGTTGTCTCCTTTTGGGTATCATCAGTTTAGAACAGTGTCAGTCTACTAGAAGGCAAAGTCCATATCTCAGACTGAAAAAGGTACAACCAACTCATCAAGTCAAATCTTTAAACTATTGACTCTGAGACTAACACCATGCCTTATGTTCAGAATTTAGTGGCATCCTCCTTAATAGCCTTCACTGAAAAGCTGGCAATTTAAATGATTATGTTTGGCAGGATAATGATCCAAGATAATGTTTCCCTGCTCAATTTGACACCTATTTAAACCCTCCTTTGATCATGAACACAAAATGTCCCCTTTAGGGCTGACATCAACACACATTAATGCATCAGACAATGGATCAAAGGATACCACTTGGGACAAAGATAAAGGAAGAGAACATAGAGGGCTGATGCATAGTCAGCTGAAAAACTTTTTAATTTGTTCTTCTGTAACTCAGATATACACTCTACATACAACCCCCCATCAACACTTATATTAAACCACTACATACAATCAAATAATATAAGCAATGCTTCAACAAAATAGAAAGAGTAATGACATCTAGTTTAGTGGAAGTAGAAAAAGAAAGGGGCATAATCCTCAAAGTACTTCAGAGATTACCCGTTAGTTGTTGTTAGACCTGACAGCCCTAGGGTGGTCACCCCTAACTTTTTGCCTGCCTCCCTCCACTTTTGAGATACTGTGTTTGCTGTTTTTTAGACTCTGCACACTTTACCACTGCTAACCAGTGCTAAAGTGCATATGCTCAACTCCCTTTAAACATGGTAACATTGGATCACACCCAATTGGGTTATTTAATTTACATATAAATCCCTAGTAGAGTGCACTATATGTGCCCAGAGCCTGTGGATTAAAAGCTACTAGTGGTCCTGCAGCACTGATTGTGCCACCCACTTTAGTAGCCCCTTAACCTTGTCTCAAGCATGCCATTGCAAGGCCTGTATGTGCGGTTTCACTGCCAATTCGACGTGGCATTTAAAAGTACTTGTCAAGCCTAAAAACTCCCCTTTTGCTACATTTAAGTCACCGCTAATGTGTGCCCTAGGTAACCCCTAGAGCAGGGTGCTGTGTAGGCAAAAAACAGGACATGTACCTGTGTAGTTTACATGTCCTGGTAGTGTAAAACTCCTAAATTCGTTTTTACACTTCTGTGAGGCCTGCACTCTTCATAGGTTAAGATTGGGGCTGCCCTCATACACTGTTTGAGTGGTAGCTGCTGATCTGAAAGGAGAAGGAGGGTCATATTTAATATGGCCAGAATGGTAATACAAAATGCTGCTGACTGGTGAAGTTGGATTTAATAATACTATTTTAGAAATGCCACTTTTAGAAAGTGAGCATTTCTCTGCACTTAAATCTTTTCTGTGCCTTACAATCCACGTCTAGCTGGGTTTCGTTGACAGCTCCTTGTGCATTCACTCAGACACACCCCAAACACAGTATACTCAGCCTCACTTGCATACATCTGCATTTTGAATGGGTCTTCCTGGGCTGGGAGGGTGGAGGGCCTGCTCTCACACAAAGGACTGCCACACCCTCTACTGGGACCCTGGCAGACAGGATTGAAATGAAAAGGGACCTGGTGCACTTCTTATCCACTCTTTGAAGTCTCCCCCACTTCAAAGGTACATTTGGGTATAAAAACAGGGCCTCTGCCCTACTACCTCAGACACTTCCTGGAGAAGAAACCTGAACCAGAACCTGCACCCTGACAAAATGAACTGCTGGCTGCCTAAAGGACTCACCTGACTGCTTTCAGAAGAGGACTGCTGCCTTGCTGTTGCCCTGCTGTTTTGCTGCTCTCTTGCCTTGCGGCAGAAGTGCTCTCCAAAGGCTTGGATAGAGCTTGCCTCCTGTTCCCTGAAGTCTCAGGACCAAAAAGACTTCTCTCCTGCAGCTGAAATCCCTGTGCAGGCAAAATTTGACGCACCGCCTGGCAAGAACGACGCACAGCCTGCTTGCAGTGAAAATTTGATCGCATGCCGAGTCCGGAATGGCGCAGCCCGGCTTCACAAACAGAAGATCGATACAGCACCAGCGACACAACCGCAACTTCAATGCACAGCCCTACTGGATTGATGCAATCCGACTCAGAATGACGCCACCCGACTTCCTGGGAGGAATCAACGCAGCGGCTGCCATGCGGAAGAAAATTCCACGCATCACCTACCAGAATCGACGCAGCCACCGAGACTTTGCTCCACAAGCCCAGGATTCCACGCATCGTCCCTGGGGCATCTGAAAACCCCGCAACCCGAAGAGGATCCAAACCTGCACGCCGTGTTGTTCAGCCGTGTCCAGTTGAAGACGGGGGTGGAATGGGGGAAAAAGGTGAGTTTTCACCCCATGTACTGCCCACTTTACCAAGTCAAACATGGAGGTCTTACCACAAGTTTTTTCTTGGTGGGAAGGGTCATCCAAATCTGCATGGTAGGAAAGGTGTCTGGGGTGACACTGTCAGCCACAGTCAGCCACTTTTCCCTCTCATGTAAACAGTGTTTTGTGGCGCAAACTGCAGTTCCAATGCTGGCTTTTGTCTATGGGACCGCCAACATCTAAATACGGCAGACAAGTTTTCTGTCAAAATGTCAACGGCGGGGCAGTTACTGCCAAGATCTAAATCATCCTAAGTTTCTTTGTTTGTTACAATCCTTCAATAGGATAAGGCTGGAATCTGTAGCCAAGTAGGATTCCACAAGGTCAGACAATTTCAACACAAGGTCTTTCTTGAACCCTATTTCTTGGCAACAAAAGCTTTTGAGCATGACAAATCTGTTCATTGCCTACTTAGAATGTAACATATTTTTCATGCCTCTGCACATTATGCCAGTCATCTAGAGGTTAAAAGATTTTCAAGTCCCACTTTTCTCAGAAAAGTTCCTTCTTGTCAAAGGCTTCTGAGCTCCAAGTCTCTATCCAGCTATGGCTCCTAAAGTGCCCAGTTCTCTAAGGTAAGCTGCACCTTATTGGATTGAGGGCCTTTCTGCCTTTTGTGTCCCTGGAGCAGGAATTCAGGAAGTTACACACCTCATGCTTGGAGAGCAGTGCCAGACAGAAGTTGAGAGCCTTCTTTCTTTTGAGAGGGCCTTCTTTTTCAGGAATGTTCTTAGAATGTACAAAAATGTTCTGAGGGGGTGGGGATTAAGGGGTCAGTCTTATGCTATGAACTGGCCAGTGATTAGAGAACTTTCTCTACCCAATCAAATATACATTCTCGCCTCTTCCTTTTATAGCATTCCTCTTCACCTCACACTCAAAATTCCCAGACATTCACAATCAAAAATGTCTGAGCCCTTTTGTTCCTTTTTTAATGGAGATTTGAGATTCAAGAACATGACCCAATGTGTATCAGTACATTATATGAGAACAACTACAACTGCATGCAAGCAAGTAACATGAGTACCATTACAAATTAAAATAAATAAAGTTATAATTCAAACTAAAGCATTGTTAACATTTCCCTCTTTACCGGTTGTGCATAAGATCACTTTCAGCTACAGAATGCACACATGAAATGTCTCTGAGGGAAAAAGGAGAAAATGGCAACAGTCCTCATAATCTAATACTAATAGCAGGCATTCTAGGTGAAACAGATATTTTCCTTCCAATAGGACTGCTGCCTATCAGACTAGGAATGCATGCCGAAAGAATAGTTCAGGTTACTGACTATTTATGTAAAATGAGTCCTAATCCATACAGGACAGCCTCCATGAGCGTAAACAGAAAAGATGAGCCACATTCCTTAATAACCAACTGCATCAATTACCTCTGCTGTCCACGGACACTCCACTGACCCAGCAGCTCCCTTGTCAGGCCTGCAGGAGGATGGATGGATATCCCAGAAGCCTTTCCCATCTTACACTTTCTGCCTTCAATGCCTCTATTCATGCTATGAATCCTACAGTCCTTTGCAGGCCAACAGGCAATGACCAACCCACAGCCATATCAGGAGCAGAGCCATCCACCACCTGGCCTTCCAAAGAAGATAGTTTCCTGCTGCTTGCTGCACTACCTTCTGCCACCATTGTTACAATGGACAACATCCATTATCATAAAATGGCAATGTGGGCCGTTGGACAGCACAGTGTAGTCAGTACATGTCCCATCATTTACAACTCAGGGGGGACTTCCCAAATTCTGAGATCTTTTATGTAACCCAGTGGAGAGCCCCAGGCTCTCTCCAAAACTACTCTCATTCCAACAAAACAGATGTTTATGGGGAGCAATATCACCACTGTTTAGTCCTCTGGCAGGCAAGGTCATTACCTCCTCCAATGAACAGGTATTGGTGGATGATGAGTGGTAGAATTGGTTTTATGCCAGTTCTGCCTTAGGTAACCCAAAATAAATTTTTGGAAAGTAGTTTTTCGAGTAAAAGTATAATAAATCTGACTTTACCATTACAACTAAGTGAACATAATGTAGATATTTTTCTAGCATTTTTGCAAGCAGAGATGTGAAATAACTATTTTAATATGACCTTGGCCTACCTTTGGAAAATCTAGCCTAAGCCGCCACAGCAAAATAACGTTTAGCCCTTCAGTCACTATAAGGGCACAAATTTTAAGTATATATAGTGCACACGTTTTCATGTACTAGGCTCCCTCCCTTCTGAGCTTACAAGGCACACTTTACGTGTGAGGTAATAACACAAACAAAGGCACTTCCTCCTAGCAGAGTTTCTGTGGGTCTGGTAAACTGCAGCCACACCAGAGCACAGTGGTGCTCCTGGCAGCATATGAATTTGTCTGATATGTTTATATCTTGTTTGTGTATACATACACTGTAGCACACATAAGACATTTTAGTCCCATAGCACTGCTGCATTTTCTGCACCATTTCTATAGTGTTGCAGGAATATCTGATACCACCCCTTGAATAATAAAAGTACAACATGATTTGGTGGGCACACACAGTGGCTATATTACAGTTTACAAATGCTATGAGGCACAGAGTCTATTTCAGTTAAATGACGAGGAGGAGGAGAGTTTCTTTAAAAGCCTTTGTGAACCTAGAGGATGGTAACCTCCTTTTTACAGGACAAGAAACCACATGTGTTCTACATATTTGGAGTATGAACTAGAGGTATACCATTGAAATGGAGACACTCAAATCTTGTTGTATATTTCAGAATCTCAAATGTTGCCCACCTCCTGATACCATAATGTGACATTGAGGTCCACACTATTTGTGAAATAGTTTCTGCTTCCCAATTCCTCTAGCAGAGCCATATCTGCTTCTTGATTTTCCTCAGGACACCATCTCCTTCCCCAGTCAAGGTAGTTAATACTTATCTCATTAACCCCAGTTCACCAGTCCAACAGTATTCCCAATAGAGGATCGAAAAACCCTGTCACTTCCACTATAAGGTCCTCCTCACCACACAGTGACAGCATCCAGTCAGCCTTAGCACCAGACTACCCTCTCAGATCTAAGTCTTCCCCACAAGATCATTCTCTCTGGACAATGATTTTACATCAGTTTATATATTTGTTATTTATTTCAATTGCTTGTGATACAATACAGACAATTTTTCTCACCATTCTCCATCTCCACATTAACATGCCAATTAATATGCACAGTATGACAAGCCACAAATCGATCTATAAAGTGAAAGTGCAATAGCAGTTCCAACAAATTATAGCATCTAGCCAACAGTTAATAGATTACAATGTAACCTATAAATTGACAGTGCAATAACAATTTCTGACATATTGAACCTATAGCTGGCAATTCATGAGATGACTGGTACCACCCAGGACTCTCCCATTTCAGAGTATCTACTCCAGTAATCCATCTATTCTACATTCTATGACAATCCAAGAGCATGCACATAAATGCAGGCTGAAGTCTGAGGGTGGGCATCCCCCCAAATTGCAGATAATATAAAGCTCAGAGTTCTAAAGCCTACAAAAACAGGTCAGAAAAAGTAGGAGGCAGGAGGCAAAAAGATTGAAGATAACCCTGCAAATGAAACAAAAGTCCAACACAACCCCCTACCAGCCTAAAACCAGGGGAGACCAATCAATACCTTGATGGACTTCCCTGATTGGGGCGATAGAACAGGGACCCAGGCCCAAAACAGCAGGGGTATGTTCCAGTTCTACGCCTTCCTGAATCCAGTAGGATCCGTCTGTCCATACTCTCAAGGCCCACTAAGCTAACCCATGGGGAACCCTTCTCCTCATCTGCAGATACCATATGTGTAGCACCTAACTTTACTTTTCTCACAGAGGAATCCCAGGGGGTAGATAGTACCACCAGGACCAACACAGTGGTGTGGCCCACTCCACCCCTGGGGTCCCCCCCCACGGGGCAACTCTGTCCACCAGGACAGCAAGCCATAGTGGCCACTGACAGCTGTCAGGGATGAGAGCCAAGCCCCAGGCCTCTCAAGGCTCTCCAGCCACTGTGACTGTGGAGAGTGGGGGCGGTAGCCCTAGGAGCCTAGCACCCTTTGATCACTCTCCCTTCCACCAGTTCAGGGATGACAGCCTGACCATGGCCATTCCTTATGGGGCTCTGCACCCTCCCTCTAGGAGCGATACCCCCAGAGTCCTGAATTGTCAGGATGCTTGTAGAAGCAGGCCTGCAAAATTTTCCCACAAATGCAGGGATGCTATATTGCTACTGTTCTTCCAACCTGGGGTCTGTACCTTTAGGTTGGACCAGAGCCAGGGTCGAGGCTTCCCTCCCCCTGCCCTTCCTTCTGGGTTCCTGCACCCCCCATCTAAGAGTGCCCCCCCCCCAGAAGACAACATTGTAGGGGCACTGTTAGCCGTAGCCGCTCCCTCCAGGTCAGAGCCGACACCCTGGACCTGGCCTTTCAATCCAAGTTCTGTACCCTTAGATTGAACTGGGGTCAGGGGTGAGTCTCTCCCTCCTCTGCCCTTACCTCCAAGGTTCTGCACCCCCCACCATGGAGAGTACCACTAGAAGTCACACCAGGGGGGTGATTGGGGAGACTGCCCCCCTTCAGGTCAGGGTTTCACCCCTGCACCTGATCCACCAGTCTAGGGTCTGTATCATCAGACTGAACCACTGCCTGGCACACCAGGGTTTCCTGGGGAGCACTCCTACCCCACCTATCAGGTCAGAGTTTACCCCCTGAACCTGACCATCCAACCCAGAGTCACCACTCTGTGGCTGAACCACTGCCTGGCACACCAGGACTTCAGGGGGGGCACACCTATCCCCCACAAGGGATACATCGTCCCCAAGGGCCACACAAGTTTGGCTGGCACGGGTCTGCTGATCCCTGCCCATCTAGCAGAGTCTGGATTCCCCCCAAGCCAGAAATGGTCTCACTAACGTCGTTCCTGGGGGCTCAGACCTCAGAACTAACCCCTGACCCTCCAGGTTCTCCATTGGGGTCTGCAACCCCCTCTCAACCCTCTGTCTGGACTTCTGCACCCCCTCACAGGGAGTGGTATTGCCAGACACCAGAACTGGTGTGACGCTGGCTACAGCCACCCCCCCAAATTCTCCTGACACTATGGGGTCTCCCTCAGCAGATGGCCCAACGGTACAGGCTAGGATCCCCTCCTGGCGTTCCCTCATGGATCCCTCCAGGACCATGGGACTGGATCTAGGGCACCCTGGGCCTCGGCCCATTCCCTCTCCTCTGAGACTGGACATGGGAACCCTCACCCATCCCACTACACTGAGAACTACCTGGGACACTGCAATCCCTCCCTACCTCCCCTGGTTGGGAAAAACCTAGACCACTCCCCTCAGGAGCATCCCCAAATGCCTCTTCAGACTGTCTGGTACTCACCCAAAGGTCTGCCTCCAGTGTAAGTTCTCTGGGGTCAGAGAACTCACACTCCACCTGGTGTTGGCATAGCTCTTAAAAATAAGGACTAGACATATGCTCTCCAGTAATTACATCACTGTGACCCTAATATGAATTAACCAAACTACCCTTCACCTAACTATCCAGTAACTCAGCCTTGAAAATGTACCCCACATCACTCTCCTGAGACTGGTGGGACAGAACCTGACTGTCCCTGTCACTAAACCCACACTCTTCTGGGATGTCTCTACACTCTATAACCAGGACTTCTACCTGCGGGGAACCCCTCTCCCTAGAGCCATGATAGTGTCCCTCCTACTACAAGAAATATGACTCCCCATGCCAGTTCTCCAATCCACCTCAGGGACCCTGTGCATCACCGGAGCTAACTCATACCCCTGAATCTCCAGGTATATGTTAACCCACTCCTTCCAGTAGGGCACTACGTCTCTGGGCATGTGTACTTCTTCAGTACTGAATATAGAATAGTTGCTGCCACCATTCCAGCTGGACTCAGCCCTTATGATATCCAGCTCTTTCAGTTTGAGCTCATAAGCCCAAATCATCTTTTTCACCTTTAACACCCTCCTCATCTCTTCCATTTCCTTTTGCATTCTAAACTTTTCCAACTCCCTCTGGTGAGCCCTCTCTGTCTGTCTGTCCTGTACCTATTTAGGAGTCAGACCCTCAAGTGAGGCACTGCTACCCCTCCTGGGGACCCACCCCAGGTGTAAAGGTACCTTCACTACACCGTTGTGTATCCTCTGCACTTCTCAATCCACATCCTCGTCCTTTGTGTGCCCCCCAGCCTCCTTGATTGTCACCCAGGCCCTCACTACCTTTTGCAGCACCCACCTCCTGGCAGAGCTCTGAATGGGACAGGCAAGATATTTACAGAACTGTTTCAATTGAGCAACTGAATACTTTTCCAGTTACCCTTATTCAAAACAGCTCCAGCAGGTTCATCTTCAGATTGAGACATGATGGTAAACAAGTGCAAAGTTCACAAGGCAGAAAAGAAGTTCCCAATGAAGTTCAAAGAAAAGTCAATCAAGGGATCAGCAAAAACATGGAAGTAGAACAAAAATAAGATAATGGTCAGAGTCACCAGATCCTCGGGGTCTGTGCACGTTCCCAACACGTCCACCACTGAACAGCTCCAAGACTCTGATAGATAAATCACAGAGAGTGAGAGAGTTCAAGAGGGGAAGAGGGGATTAGGAAGGGAACAGCTGGGAAGGAGACCTGCAGTAAAAAAAAAGGTTAGAACATACAATATGAAAATTATATCTCCTGAAATCAATACTAGACTATGATTCTAAGCCTAGTCACTCTGAAAACATGAACAATCTAAGAGTTAAGTTTAAAATTACCAAGTTTTAAGATGGCCGGATACCTGTAGGGGAATCAAGATGAATTAAATGAAAACTTTCTTATTCAAGTACTTTCCTTTACATGAGAATCAGAAAAACATTCTGAATACATTTTAAACCAGTCATATAAATCCTGTTTTGAGAATGTATACTAGGACCATACAATATTGCATCTAGAAACTCTGGCCTTCTGTGTACTCTTAAAATGTTTCAACACAAATTGCACATATTGGAAATACATATATATATATATATATATATGTATATATATATATATATATATATATAGTAAACACTATAAAAGGATTGTGCACCATGAATAACACAATATGGATTCAGGAAACAAATCACATAACTTGTCAACTCGAATATTACATAATAAATATCTTAGAATAGTGGCATACAATAAACAACATGAAATAAACTTGAGGAGAGAATCGTACGTCTTGCCGATTCGAGTGTTACCATGTAAAATACCAAGAAATGGTAGCACGCAATGAATATCAAAGTCAAATCATCATTAATCGAATTGTGCGTCTTGCCGATTCGTAAAACACGATGTAAATGTCAAGAAATAACAGCTCACAATAAATAACAAGATCAAAGTACAATGAAACGAATTGCGCTTCTTTTGCCGATTCTTAAGCCACCATGTAAATGTCAAGAAATGGTAGCACGCAATGAACAACAAAGTTAAATCCTCATGAAACGAGTTGCGCGTCTTACCAATTCGTAAAACATCATCTAAATGTCAAGAAATAGTAGCGCGCAATGGGCAACAATGTTTAAACACCATAAAACGAATCGCGCGTCTTGCCGATTCTTAAGCCACCATGCCAATGTCAAGAAATGGTAGCACGCAATGAATAACAAAGTCAAACATTTATGAAACAAATCACGCGTCTTGCCTATTTGTAAACTACCATATAAATGTCAAGAAATGGTAGCGCGCAAGTAATCTGTTACTCATTTAAGAATTAAATCAAGAATATGAAAATTCTCAATAAGTGTCGGGACAGTCCAACCACCATCTTACAGCCTGGAACAATGATCACCAAATGAAGGATGAAGGGCAGAAGACTGGAAGATCCAAACAGGCCGCCGGAACAGGAGATCAGGAAGAAGCTGCTTCTCTGCACCGGGACCTCTGAATAGTAAGCACTGGGAGTTGGGCTGGCTCTCTTTTATAGAGTCTTGGCCCAGCCCAGTACCACGCCCAGGCATGTTGCAGGGAAAGTCTCTGGAAAGCCCTGGAAAGGGGCCACACCCTAACACACTCTGAAAACCTGCAGCAATGCATTGCAAAGGAAAAGTATTTGTAAGCATATTAAAAATAAGTTTTCAGGATTGAACTCTGCAATGCAAAAGGTTAAACCACAACTTATCAGCACAATGCATAAATTACTTTGTTTTGAGAGTGCTGGGTTTTTGCATTTTTGTTACCAATAGAGCACATACTGCTCTGGTGTTGACAATAAGTCCCCAAGAGAAAAAGCAAAAATCACAAGATAAGTAGTATGTGGTCATGTAGTGGCCTGAACTGAAAACAGTATTGTGCACATGATGTATGTAAAGTACAAATACAAGTCCAATCCCAACCGCTGATCACCAATGTTACAAATGGGGTCTTTGGTTGGCAGTCAGGTTTCCCTCTGTCCAGCAAGGACCCTCACTCTAGTCAGGGTAAAAGAGAATCACCCTCGGTTAACTCACGCTCACCCCGTTGGTAGCTTGACACAAGGAGACAGGCTTAACTTCAGAGGCTAGGTGTAAAGTATGTATACCAACACACACAGTAACTCAGTGAAATGCTACAAAATGACACAACACATGTTTAGAAAATAGAAAACATTTATCTACACAAAACAAGACCAAAGTGACAAAAATCCACCATACACAAGTCAAGTTATTAATTTTAAAAGCAAAAGAGTCTTAGATCCTTGAGAAAACAGTAAAAACAGTTAGCATTGAAAAGTACCCGGGTAGTGTCAAAATAACACACACGGGTGACTGTGCGTTGGAAAAGGTTAGCGATGTGTCGATTTCTCACCCACAAGTGAGACAGTGTGTTGTTTCTCCTCCTCCGGTTGAGTCAGCAGGCATCGTATTTCCTCTCTGCAGGACAGCGATGCGTCAATGCGGGCAAGCATTCAGGTCTAGTGAGGCTTTGCGTTATTTTTCTGCGCCCAGCGAGGTTTGCCTCGAAAATCCTGCAGCACGTTATCAGCAAAATCACGCTATGTGGGTTGCGATGTTATCAGCCTCCGTCAGCCGGTGTTGCGCATTGCTTCTCCAGCTGCGTGTATCGATCTTCCAGCCGCAATGCAGGTGGAGCATCAATTTCAGCCATAAAGCTGGTGGCGCGTCATTTCTCAGCTGTGTCTCAGAAGGTGCGTCAAAATTTTCCCTGCACACCAGTCTGTGTGTGGATTTTCAGTCTTGGTCTGCCAGCTTCAACTTCCAAGGCCCCAGGAACTGGATAGTGCACCACTTGGCAGGGCGGGAGTCTCAGCCGAGAGTCTAGGTGCTGGCAGAAGTCTTTTAATGGCCCTGAGACTTCAACAACAGGAGGCAAGCTCAGGACAAGCCCTTGGAGATTTCTTCACAAGCAGGAATACACAACAAAGTCCAGTATTTGTCCCCATGCACAGGCAGAAGCAGCAACTGCAGGATAGCTCCACAAAAACACAGTCACAGGCAGGTCAGCACTTCTCCTCTGCTCTTCAGCAGGCAGATGTTCCTCTTGATGTCCAGAAGTGATCTAATTTTCCAGGGGTTTGGGTGCTCTTCTTATACCCATTTTGGCCTTTGAAGTAGGCCTACTTCAAAGTAGAGTCTCTCTTGTTTGTGGAATCCTGCCTTGCCCAGGCCAGGCCCCAGACACACAACAGGGGGTTGGAGACTGCATTGTGAAAGGGCAGGCACAGCCATTTCAGGTGTCAATGACCACTCCTACCCTATCTCCAAGCATAGATGGCTCATCAGGATGCGCAGGCTACACCCCAGCTCCCTTTGTGTCACTGTCTAGAGAGAAGTGCAAATAGCTCAACTGTTAAACTAACCCAGACAGGAAATCCACAAACAGGCAGAGTCCCAGAATGGTTTAAGCAAGAAAATGTCCACTTTCTAAAAGTGTAATTTCCAAACGCACAATCTCAAAACCAACTTTACTAAAAGATGTATTTTTAAATTGTGAGCTCAGAGACCCCAAACTTCACATGTCTATCTGCTCCCTAAGGGAATATACGCTTTAATCATTTTTAAAGGCAGCCCCTATGTTAACCTATGAAAGACATAGGCCTTGCAACAGTGAAAAACTAATTTGACAGTGTTTCCCTGTCAGAACATATAAAACACATTAGTATATGTCCTACCTTAAACATTCACTGCATTCTCTCCATGAGCCTACCTAGGGCCTACCCTAGGGGTGCCTTACATGTAAGAAAAGGGAAGGTTTAGGCCTGGCAAATGGGTACACTTGCCAAGTCGAATTGGCGGTTTAAATCTGCACACACAGACACTGCAGTGGCAGGTCTGAACCATGTTTACAGGGCTACTAATGTGGGTGGCATGATCAGTGGTGCAGGCCCACTAGTAGCATTTGATGTACAAACCCTGGGCACCTCTAGTGCACTGTACTAGGGACTTACCAGTAAATCAAATATGCCAATTATAGAAATCCAATCAACAATACAATTTACACAGAGAGCATGTGCACTTTAGCACTGGTTACCAGTGGTAAAGTGCTCAGAGATCTAAAGCCAACAAAAACAGGTCAGACAAAATAGGAGGCAAAAAGATTGGAGATTGGTCACACATACAACACACATATACATCGACATATACCCCAGCATAAAATAACCCTGCAATCGACACACACATAGCACAATGGAAACAGAATGCCATGCACAATACACAGAGACCAATATACAAAAGACACAAAGTGCACCACAGCAACAATGCCTGCACAGCTGGGATGGGAGCATCAGGACCATACATGAAAGGAGGCTGCGCTGGGACACATATCACATTGAACAAGGCCACAAACAGCATAGACAGTGGAATTGGCCCCACTAGGATCCCAGGACAGGCAATATCAATACCAATCGCCATGCACAGTCACACAATGGGGGAGGGCACGTCAATAAAGCACACACAACTCACACTCCACCGGACATACCCCTACACCAACCAGCTGCAGAAGACACACACCAAAACGGACACATGCACAGTCAAATGCAAAGCAAACTAGCACAATTCTACACACCCCATGTCTGCACTAAAAAAACTCAAGAACACAAACACCACATGTAGACAATAGCCATATCAGGGGGACAAGTCCTACTCCATACATGCCCACAAAGCACAACATGAAACGAAGCAGATACCAGAACAAACACAACACAATGCCATAAAACCAACATTCAATCCACATACCCATACCCATCATACAACATACACCCTTCTCTTGGGGGACAACAGCAATGCACACACACTCATACTGCAAAAAACACCACATGGACCAGCAAGGAGCCGAAACTCACACAACTACAGGCACACAAACAGTGTCACTCAGGAACAACAGAAAGCTTGGGAGGGAAATGCAGGATACATGTGTATCCAAAAAAACAAGAACTGATCGGCTTTATTATAAATAAATAATTTGTGACTAAAGCCCAAGGCCATAGGCCAGTTCAACATGTTTGGACCAAAAGGCACAGCATAGGCCCCCTACTTAACTCATGATTGCCATGTAACCCCCAAAGGTAGGGACATTAAGGGGGCAGGCAGGCACCTCAGGGATGATCTCGGTGAGGTGGGGGTATGGGTTTGGGTGGGGGATTTGGGTTTGTGCTTCGGAAGGGGGAGCTTTCTTGGGAGGGATGAGCTTCTTCTTAGCAGGGGGAGGGACATGGGTGCTTGCAGGGGGGCAGGGGAGGCTTTGGAGGTGGAAGGGATGACTTTGGGACCAAAATAGTGCTTTTGGGGCTCGTACAAGGGGGTGAACAGCGGTAAGGTCAAGTCCACAAAGGAAAACTTTCTTAGACACACAAGGACGGTCATCAGAAGGGGATTGGGAATCGGAGGTTGAGGAAGTGGTTATCTGACGTGTAGGTGTGGATGTGTTGGGTGCTTGTTTGTGAGAGGTGTACTTGTGTGTGGTGGGTGAGTGAGGGTATTTATGTGTTTTGGGCTGAGGGTGTTGGCCGTGCGGGGGGGATGCCGTGGTGGTTGGCTGGGTGTCTGTTGGGGTGGTGACTGCAGGCATGGTGAATGTGCTGCATGTAAGTGTGTCTGTGGTTTCTGCAGGTGTGGTGATTGAGGTGGATGTCTGAGGGTCTACAGGCATGGTGTCTGAAGTGGATCCACCCCCTGGCCCTACCTGTCATGTCCATCACAGCTACTGCAGTTACACCTGACTTATGCAGTACTATGAGGCATGAATGTATCTGTTTGACAACATATGATGGTGACACAGTCCTGCCTGGGGCATCACAGTAAATGGACAACCATTGCAGATGTACCATAACGACAACAGGACCCCATGAACATAGATATGAGAGATTCCAGACATCATCCCATCTGCATGGCTAGCACATGCCTACAACTAATGCTCAGATATGTATCGTAGTGGGAATGAAGCACATGTAGACACACAGGCACAAGGAATGGTGGCTACACTAATGACACATCACCCATGACAATTCACATTCCCCACTTTCCAAGGGGAAGTAGTTGGCTACAGCTACCAAGATTTCGTCATGTGAGTTATGTCACATGTATGATACACACCAATGCATCAAAGAATGCTGTGAGCCACCAGCACCCAACATACATTGGAGAAAATGTGCCCATGTGTTGCAGATGTCAACCTACACATATTCCCAGACACATGGCAAAAGGACAGTTAGCTATATCCTACCTACCTAACTTTGTACTGTGTCATTTGGGATGGTAGAAACTAACATCCACCAGAGTAGGTAAAGCAGAATTTTCGTACACTAAGCACAGTCATATGTGCTCCCTGCTGTGCAATTGGACTGAGGGTTCCCCATAGTTTAGCCCTAGGTCTCAGCTCCAAAAGGATGAGCACCCCAGTTGGAAACACAAGACTGTCTATACCAATTTGATCCCAGATGATCTGTGACACATGACACTTCCCACATTGTCATGGGGAGCAGTCTGTCCCTCACTCAATCACCTGGATCAAGCATGAATTAGACTTGTACTCTTCCCCCTTGTAGCTGCTGTGCTGCCCTCAAACGCCTTCCAAGGTCGGGTAGGCCACTGTCAAAATGTGGGCTATTGGGGGGTGATGGTCTGATGGGCACCCCGTCCTCATTAGGACGACAGCCCCAGCTGGGCCCCTGTGATCTTCCGGGACCAGCACCTCATGTCCTCCCACCTTTTCCGATAGTGGGTGCTTTGCCGGCTGTGGACTCCCAGGGTCCGCACCTCCAGATCCCCTTCTTCTGATGGGAATTGACTAGAATGTCTTCACCATCCTGTCCACCTGTGGCACCTAGCAGTTATTGGACACAGAAACATTACTACAAAGACTCCCAAATAGGGTGCCCTACATCCCCCCAGCTCAGGCTCGGCACTGGTCAGGTAGACTAACTGTGACTTTTGTGGGACATGAGCTAGCCACATGAAATTGATCAGGAACACTATGGAACACATCACACAAAGTGGCAAGTGACATGTAAACACCCCAGCAAACAGTGCACACAAATATCCACTACCTATGAATGTCACCTGCTGCATACAGTCCCTGAAGGTCACAGGCAGCCTACAGACCGACCCATTGTGCTTGGACTACAATGAAGGGAGTAACATGTTCAGCACACAAAGAGTCAAGCCTGTCCATCTGTGGACATGTGCACATAGAGATGCAGGCATCTGCTGCTTCAGGGGGTGGCTGTCTGTGTGTCACATAAACATTACAATACACACTTCCACACATGTGTGTTCACTAAACCTAGAGAACCTTAACCTGGCCATATATTGTACATGTCCCTCTTTATGCTCAACCCACAGAGTCCAATATCATGGCACATCAGTTAACAACACACCGCCTGCAGACGCACAATGTCCACAATGCAGGGAGCATGCACAGGACACATCAGAGCTGGATGAAAGAGACAACAGGGCTGTGGGATCAAGGGACCTGTCAAAGCTATGTGACACACATTGTCAGAGTTGATAAGAGCATATTAGCCACAGATCACCACCCTGCCTCCTATGCAGTTCCCGAAGTAATCAGTGGGAATAGGCTCAGAAAGTTTCATATTGACAATTAAACACGAATTGCCAAAATCACATGCTGTGCAGGGATACAGAGTGTGGACACAGTGTCACACTTGCATTGCAAAAAGAAATCAATACCAGCCCAGATTCTGACTTTTGCTGTGAGTAACGATAGACAGGCCCCCGTCTTTGCAGGCTGAGCAGAGAGACCCACACAAAACACCATATCCAACAAATTACATGCATCACAGTACATCATGTAGCCTACAGCCAATTGCCATTGGGTGTCTATGTGCAGAGCTGAGGGGCATAGTGAGTCATTACCTGGCTTCAGAATGACAGTCCAACAAGGCCAAATATGGACAGAGATCACTGTGCAAACACAGAAAGAGCCCAAATAGCGATCATCAACATATACAACATCCACTCACCCTTCCTCCTGTCATGTAATCACATGTGACCACACATTAAAAACATCTTCAGGCAAAAGTTGCCTGGGGATGGCTGTCATGACACCTCACCTAGTCATGTTCATACAACACAATTTGGGTCAGGGAACACTCCATACACACTCACCACATTGTTTCAGGACTCCAGACCTGTGACTTCACCTCCCATTGACTCAACCATTAATGCACACTGTTGTCAAGTGAGGGATTCACCAGAAGATGGCAGTCACGTCCACCACATACGTGACCGTCACTGCCATTGGCCCAATGCCGCCACAGGCAGCAATGTTATCCTATGGCAAAGTCCGTCATGGTAGAATCCCCCTACCTCCAAGACAACTTCCGCCGGTCATTGACGGCTGGTCCTAATGTCCAGTGGGGTAGGTCGGGTAGCCACTTTTGTAGAGGCATACAATGTAATTTAAAGCTATTTTTGATGCGTCACAAATAGGAGAATATTGTCGTGGTGAATCTTGAGTGCTGGTCTTGTCCTGTCAAGTGGGTCAATCGTTTTATTAATCATTTTGGTATATGGTCCAGCACATATGACAACAAAATTGGGGGCACTGAATCACAGTCAGAGTTGCAAGTTAGATGCACATATTGTTGCTGTCGAGATAGATCATCTGAACACAAATGTTGAAAAGCAATGGGGTAACGTGTCACAGATGTGTAAATGCTAGTCTTGATATGTGCTGCATACCATGTTTTCAGTGACTCACATGACATGTCAAAATTCTTATATGATAAATTTAATGTTAATTGCAAGGGACACAATGAATGACGACTACATCTTCCTTTGGTCCCACATAGTTATCCTGGTAGGAGAAGTAACAGACAACCTCCTGTGTACCATCCACTAGCAGACTTGCAGGCCATAGAGGACAGAAATATAATCCAGATCTACCACCTGTATAGTCAGACAATCGTGGATCTTTGTCATCAGTTGGAGCCAGATCTGATATCAGCCATCCGTCATCCAAATAGCATACCACTCACTGCAAAAGTCATGTCAGTGTTGCACGTCCTGGCCACAGGGTCCTTCCAAAATTCAGTGGCCCTAACTGTTGGGATGTCGCAGCATATCATCAGTCTGGTCTTGAAGGATGTTCTTTCAGCAATGTTGAAACACCTGGTCAGCTACAACGGGTTTCCTCCACGTGAAATTTTGCCCATGTGAAGGCAGAGTTCTATGGTTTAGCACACATCTCACATGTTGAGGGAGCTATTGATAGTACCCATGTAGCCTTGCTTCCACCGCATGGCAATAAACAGGTCTATCAGAACAGGAAGAAATTCAATTTCTTCAATGTCCAAGTAGTTGGTTTGACGGACCTCTACATGTCCCACGTCTGTGCCCGGAACACGGGTTCAGTCCATGATGCCCTCATCATGCAGAACAGCACTATTCCACAGCTGATAACACAACTGTATCCAGAGAAGGCCTGGCTTGTTGGTAAATAACATAGGTCATGTGTGCTTGTGTGCTATGTCTGCTGCTAGTGAGACCATGCTTTGGACTCATGGTTGCACATATGTCGCATTCCCTTACAGGGGACTCTGCACACCCAAACTGTCCCTGGTTGTTTGCACCAGTGAGGAACCCGACTATACCAAGGGAAGTCTGCTTCAACAAGGCACATGGAAGGACACAGCATGCTGTGGAGCGGGCTTTTGGGCTCCGGAAGGCAAGATTCTGCAGTATTAACAAGACAGGTGCAGCCCTTCTTGTAGGAGGCTGGCCCTCTGTGTAGTGTGCTAAACTAGGCACACTGTGCAGGGGGTCCAGGCAACCACACGTTGGTTTCCAGAGGTAAAAATGAGAACACCTAATGTCCAATTTTTGAGGTAGCTGGTCGAGCAGTTAGGCTAATCCAGGAGATGTGGTAAGCATTTGTTGTACTCACAAATCCAATCATGCATGAAACACACTCAATGAATAACTCAAGACTAGAATTTATAATAATACTTCAGACTTTTATATAGTTTTTAGACCAAAATCTTTAAAAAAATGTTAAGTTCTTTTCGAGTTATGACTTTTTCAAATTTTAATAAAGTTAGTCTTTCCGTGCGTAAATACTCACCATAGGAATCAATAGGCAGTCACTTTTAAAAATGCATTAAAAATCGTACAGTTGGGTTACGAGTCTCTTTGTTTGCAGGCTGGTCGAAGCAGTTAGTGGGCACACTGTGCCAGCTGGAGAGCCTTGGTTGTTTCCCAAGTATGTGGACCTGGAAAGTCTCTTGGCACAGGGCCAATGGAGGAGCCACCTGGAAAAGGAGCTGGTTAGCAGACTTAAACATGGTGCCTTGAGGTCCCCTTAGGCTGTCGAGTTTGCAAGTGGTTGGGGACCTAAGGGGCACAGCTCATTCCTCATTGCAGGGTGCAGGGCGCAGGGCGGGCTTTGCAGGGTGAGTTGGAGATCCAGGAGCTGTGTGCATTGGAGTTCTTTGCAGCTGGAAGTGAGTCTCTTTAAGGGCTGCTTACAGGACAATGGGGACACTTTGGTGGGGGATCCAGGGTGTTCCTGAAGTTTCTTGACTGGGGCTTCCTCATGATACTTTTTCAGCTCTGAGGGAGCCGGTTTTCTGGTAGTCTGTTGTCAGCTGACCAATACCCAGGGTATTGCCATAACTCATCCACTGGAGGATGCAGTACCACCAATCTTGGCACACTTGTAGGTCACATCTGGGTGGTCATTGATGTGTTGTCGAGTCCATCTGAAATTTCCAGTTACGGAGGTATCACCGGTTGGTGAAGTGACCCTCACCAGTTTGTTGGTTCTTGCTTGGTTGTTGAGTGGTGCCTCCACTCAGAAGGGAGATCTGGGGTGATTCTTGAAGCTTGGACATCCAATGGGTTTATTAGGGTTGGTACCATGTCCAAAACCTCCACAGCAATGATTTTCCAGTCCTGGGTACAGCAGGCAGGGTTTTGAACCTTTTCTTGTGCAGCAGGTCCACAATTCTCTTGCTTTGGATCTTCTTTGGTGCTGGTCTTCTTTGTCTTTGCAAATCTGATTTATTGGTCTAGAGGAGCCCACTAAATACTGAATTTAGTGGGCATTTTAGGAGGAACCTAGTAGTGGCCAATGGGACACTTACCCTTGGGAGGCTACACCCACTACAGTGACCACTTCCTGTAGGAAGGGTCATTTCCCTAAACCTGACTGGCTATTTTTCTCCATTCCAAGATGGAGGAAATTGAATTTGAGGGTCCACTTCACAGGGAACACCTTAGGGGTGGTTCAAGATTGGTGAGGCCACTCCTCCTACACTTTGTGGGGTTTCTCGTCTTTGCTCCCTCCAAATGTGGGGGTTTGCAATGGGGGAGCCCACCTGCTGCTAGAAGCAGGCCTGGAGAGAGAGAGTTTCAATGGTGGTAGCCCTTTGAAGCTTACTGCCAGGCAGTGCACATTCCTGAGGGAGGGGGTGTTAGCTCCTCCACCCAGGAAGGGCATTGTTTTACAATACAGAGATACAGGGCTCTCCCCCAATTTTGTAGATTGGCTGTCTGGATGTATCAGAATGGCTGGAACCAGTCAGTAACCATGCCCGGATAGTTAGCTTTTGCAGGGAGCACCCCTAAGGTGACCCCTGGGTACATTTTATAATAACCCGTTTGGATTTATCATTCTGAGTTGTTTGATACCAAACAACCCAGGGTTCAGAGTAGCCATTATGTAGATGGGAAACTCATGTTGACCAGTGTCCAGGACATACATTATAGTGGCTGCTCTGTTCACTCACTATATCCCAGGTTTAGCAAGGATACAGTGGGAGCATATTGCTCATGCAGCTATGCCCTTGCATGTAATATGGAGCACCCTGCCTTAGGGCTGTAAGGCCAGCTATTGGGGTGTCTTACCCTTAGTAAATGCAGTGTATGGTGAACAGGGCACACAGGCAGTGTGCCATGTCGAGTTTGTGTGTTAGGTTTGTACCAGAACACTCAACCTGCTATGGCAGTGATGGGTGCATCTGGATCATGGCCCTAGAGGGTGGCCCAGTTAGTGTTCCTGCCTTCAGGGGCCTAACCTTAGTACCCTGTTACCTGGGCACCTAAGTACATTTTACTACGTAAAGGTGTTTCCAATTACTTTACAATGTTTTAGGGAAAGAAAACTGTCAGTGGGAACCTGGGTAGTAGTCCAAGTTCCATTCAGAAACCTGGCAAAAAGTGAGGGGGGTACTGCTACAACTATCCAGTTTTTCAAACTTCTCTTCTCACCCTCTAAAGCGTGGAAGATCATGGTGGCCTGCTGCATGCTCCACAACCTTGCCTTGAGGAGGAACATCCCATACATCCCTGATGAGGGGGAGCTGGCAGTGCCACCGGGTGATCCTTTGGAAATGCCAAGTGAGGATGACTGTGATGATGATGAAGATGGAGGCATGCAGGTAGATCTCATCAATCAGTACTTCACTTGAGTGTAAGTACGTTATTTTATGTGATTAGTGTGACTGCATGGGGTATTGTAAAGGTCAGGATTTGTTGAGAAGGGTATCTCTGTCACCACGAGACAGGGCATCTCGTGCTGTGCATCATACAGCCAAGGTTTGCTGGCTACCTTAAAGACGTGAGCATGTCCTCTTTGGGGATAGCCTTTGTTTAGGGCAGTCGCATTGCACTGTCAGTGAAACAACTAAAGTTTGAAATCAGTTTTGTGTCCTATGTATGCTCTTACCTGCCTATAATCCTTGTATGGCACTTATTCCTTCCAGGTCTCTTCACCATGCCATCCTCATGTGGGCATTTCAGAGTTGTGTCATTGACAGGCTTAATGTTGCTGCTTTGACATGTGAAGTGGGCATGGATTGATCCAGGTACTGTTTGTCACAGATTTGGGGTGTATGAGTCCTATGCCCAGGCTGCATGGACAGTGGGAGGGCAGGAATCTTTACCACACAATAGACCTGTTTGCCTTTGTGTGTTGGTCCAATAGTCTCATGTGTCTGATCATGTGGCCTTGTAACATGTTATCCTGTGCAATCCATTTCTTCTATCTTCACATTGCGTTGACATTGATCCTGTATGACCTGTTGGTGGTTGTCAATGTGTTTCCTCATTACAGGCCAGTGTGCCTGTGCCACAACACTGAAACAGGTTTGTGACATTTCTACCAGGTGCTTGCTCATTGTTATGGGAAGGGCCTGGCCTCCAGCTCTGTTGTACCGCCCTCTATCTGTGCCATGGTGTATGTTTAGTTGGCAGGCCTGGTTTTGGTATGGGGTCACACTGGAGACAACAACCCATACTGCCTTTGCCTAATCTATGGGGCAAGGTCTTACAGCCCTTTCTGGTGCGGTCTGGTGCACAGTAGTAATAGGATATCTGGCCTTACTCTATATGGCTAGGACATTCTTAGCTATGACTGTGCAGACATTCTTAATGCCTTATGTGCAATTTAGCACAATAAAACAATTTGATGTGACCAGACACTTGCAACATTGTGTTGCTCGTCATCCTCAGCATCACACTACCCCAGACATCTCACTTCATCCATTGTCTTCTAATGTCTTTAACATGTACATTACATGTGATTAGCATTCAACATTCCAGACAGATAAAAAAGAGGGGTAATAGATAGTGTTTTAGTGATGAGGGCGTTTATTTACATTACAACAAAAATCAATAGTGATATTGGATCAAAAAACATACATAAGGCGAAGGGATCAGTCATGGCGGATGCAATCAATAGAGTACAGGCCACAACATTGGTGGTTAAGGAACACTCAAGAGAGTGAGTCCGTGGCACACAAAGGACTGACATCAGGAAGTGGCCATTTGCTCGCAGTGGTTGGTGTCTTCCCACCTGCACCTCCTGGATGCTTGACTAGACATCCCCACTTATGGGGGGTTCAATAACCATAGAAGCAGTGGTGTCTGAGGTCGGTTCTCCCCATGGCAGGGCCTCCCTTCCAGTGGCTGGCACCAATGAAGGGCCTTGTGTGGAGGCCCCAAAGAAAAGAGTGTGATGTTGTTGCCTATCCCTGTTCAGGATACTGTTAATGTCCCTCAGCACCCCCTTAGTGAGGCTATCTTGGAATTGTGGCCCTCCCACTGTTCCTGCATCGCACAATGGAAACCCCTCTTCAGCTCCTTGATTTCCCTGAGTTTGTTCAGCACCTAGCCGTTCACACCTTAGGATTGTTGGTAGGCACCCAATACTGGCTGATGTTGTTTTTGCCAGGGGCATCACCAGCAGCCTCTTGCCTCTGAGCCAAACTATCCCTCCCACACACCCTACCCCCACTTGCCTGTGGCCTTGGTGCAGCCTGACCCCTTCCCGTTTCCAGGTCCATCATTGTCAGGGTTGGCAGGTTGTGACAAAGGAATCTGGCCTGGGGGGCACAAGATGTTGGAGACTGTTGTAGTGATGCAGGTCTGGGGTGATTGGCTGCTTGGAATTTTGAAGCCACGGGGCTGGGAGGAATTGATGTGGTCAGGCTGAGGCTGACCGGTGTTATCTGGTCAGATTGCCCGAATGGGCCAGACCCATCCTCAAAGTCCAGCAGTACAGGAGCATTCATCTCACTGAAGGCTCCATCCATGGTGATAGTGGCAGTCTCCTCTGTGGTGTCAGTAGTTACAGTACCAGTTGCAGTAGCTGCACAACCTGTTGATGTGGAGAGACAAAGTTAGTGGTTGTATTGTGACATCTACCTCCAATAGTTGACAGTAACATTGGGCTAGGTCATGCTCACATTGTATTTGTTGATTTCCCTTATGTGACAAGTACACATATTGTAATTTGTAGTGAGCGGACATTGTAGCCACATACTAATTCCTTTTCAGTGACCTAGTCTCAGACTGTTTGGAATCCTTAGCTGGTGAGGGATGGTAATAGGCTTATGTCTTGCCAGCAGTGCAGGCAGGACATTGGTTCGGCAGGATGTTGTTAGAGTCATATTGAAAGCTATTTGTTTGTCATGCAGGCATTGCTAGAACTTTGGACGATATGTGATAGTTGTCATCATGTGGTAAGTGCATTGTGAATGTGACTGCTGCCAATGATATACAGCAGACACTTTTTGGGCCCTTTGATCTATGTAGAAAGTTCTTTCCAGACATTTTGAGCTGTTTTTCCCGTGTACACTATTTCATATTGGCATTACAGCTCTAGATGGATCTGGGTGTGTTACCACATCACAGGGTGTACCACACCCTGTACACTTGTCCCTCCCTGATTTATCAGATTCATTGTGGGTTCAGAGACTGCGGCACTATATCATATGGACAGTGGCCTGGCGTTTGAGGCTGCATGGCCTAGTCCTCCTTGAATTTATTCAGATGCTACTCTTATCACAACTCAAAGCTCACATTGCCTGTCCTCTGAAGTGAGTGGACTTTCATGACAAGTATACCAATAGGGATATTTTACCATATGCAGAGTGGACCGGTTAATTGGATTGGGTAGACAACTCCTCCTGGCCTCAGCAGTCATGTGACTCCCCGTACTACATGTAGTTTTTCAATTTGACTCTCACAGATGTGTGAACATCATGAGTGTGTTTCCAGGGAAAGGTATTTTGGCACATGCACAGTGTACTGTTGCTAGGAGTGTCAATAAGGGATCCTCCTATGAGTACTAACAATTTCCTTCCCTGTGTTCCACACGCTATCGAGTTGTCCTCATGTCAGGTGAATACAGGTCAAAGGCTGATTAGGGGAGAATGGTCATAGTAGCGGAGAACACATTTATGGTAGTTGGGTAGTGTAGTGAGAGTACCAGTGCCTCCTGGCCTTAGCATTCCAGCCATTGGCTGTCCTACCCACAGACTTTACAGTTGAGATCCCCTCAGGTGAGTGCAGTTATATGGCTGATTAGAAGGAGAATAGTCATAGTAGAAGGGAACACAGTTTTAGCTGAGTGCGGTGAGAGTCCCAGTGCCTCTTGGACTTAGCATTTATACCACTGCATGTGCTACCCACCCACTATACAATTGAGATCCCCTCAGGTGAGTACAGTTGAATGGCTGATTAGAGGGAGAATGGGCATAGTCGTAGAGAACACAGCTGTGGCTGAGTTTAGTGAGTGTCTCCTGGCCTTAGCATTCCTGTCATTGCCTGTCCTACACTCACTCTATATAGTTGAACTCCCCTCTGGTGAGCACAGTTGAATGGCTGATTAGGGGAGAATGGTCATAGTAGCAGAGAACAGAGTTGTGTCTGAGTGTAGTGAGAGTACCAGTGCCTCCTGGCCTTAGCACTCCTGTCATTGCCTGTCCTACACTCTCACTATATAGCTGAGTTCCCCGCTGGTCAGCACAGTTGAATGGCTGATTAGAGGAAGAAGTGTCATAGTAACAGAGAACACAGTTGTGGCTGAGTGTAGTGAGAGTACCACTGCCTCCTGGCCTTAGCATTTATACCACTGCATGTGCTACCCACCCACTATACAGTTGAGATCCCCTCAGGTGAGTGCAGTTGAATGGCTGATTAGAGGGAGAATGGTCATAGTTGTAGAGAACACAGCTGTGTCTGAGTTTAGTGAGTGTTCCAGTGTCTCCTGGCCTTAGCATTCCTGTCATTGCCTGTCCTACTAATACACAATACAGCTGAGACCCCCTCAGGTGGGTACACTCCAATATGGAATTGACAAACAAGGTAATTTTGATTATGATACACTGTTCTGGTTTTAGTGATAGTAGAACGGTGCCTGCTGGGACTTGTAGTGCTGTCAATCCCTGTACTACACACATTATACAAACCTGTTGTTTCCCCTGTTAGTCTACTTGATATGTTGGAGTCCATACCAGGGTCTATGGAAAGGTAGACACAGGTCTGTTGAGTGTGGTGACATTGTAGTTGGCAAGAGGTGATCAATGAGCAAAACCCCTCCTCTCCTTCACTGGGGGCTACTACCAGCAGAGGCCCCGTCCTGATAGTGGATCTTGCAGTTGGCCAAGAATCGGACTATGAGCCTGGCCACTGTCTGAGAAGCCAGTGAGGCACGGCCTTGTATAGTGGGGCCCCACTGTTTGAACTCAAAATCTGCCAACTCTGAGCACGGCAATTTTTTGATCCAGTTCCTGGGGGGTCCTCCATGCCCACTTTGAGGCCACTAAACCAGTTCAAACCGGGTTTCAGGCCTCCACCTCAACAGCAGTTGAATTTTATAAAATCGAATTCACAGTGCCATATTTGAGAAAAGTTGTTAACTATTTTACACGTCTAAACCCAAAATGCTGCGGAGGGGGATTCACAGCTTACAGACATGAGACTATGGTGGGTACATTTGTGACCCTCTGTTTAGGAGAAGATTGTGATGCTTGTGCATTTTTTTAGTACATTAAACACAGCAAAATGTGCATCAACGCCGGAAATAGCAATCAATGGTTTGGAATTCATCTATTTATTCTATAAAAGGGTCAATAAGGTTTAAACTCTAAACAAACTTCGATAGTTCGATAAAAGTGAAGCTGTATGTTTACTTAGCAACATCAGAGCAAAAAACTTTGTATTCGGATGAATTAATAAACTGTCTAAAGATTAATATTTGGAGTTCTGAAATCACACTGGCTTGCTAGCAAGCACGAAAAACAATTAGAAGATCACTTTATCAGCCCTTGAGACCTTAACGGGTGAGTAGTTGCTCTTTACAAGCACTGATTGAATGTTTGATCTACTGTGATGGCATTGCAGTATTAGTTCCCCATGCAAAGGCAAAGTTAATGCAAAGTGACAGTAGAGTTTCTACAGCTTGAAATATTTTGATGTGTTTTCTGTGTGAGTGCTCACAAACCTTAATCAGGTGGATTGCCAGGCGCATAGAACTTCCAGAATGCATCATTAAAGACATGTGTGCCAGATAAAATCTAATGGTAGAATAATGGGGTGCGGGATCCGGGGGAATTACAGCATGTTGGTGAGGTGGATTTTCCTAGTATCACACCTCTGCTTCGTGTGTTTTCTCAAAGCCTTTGGACTCCCAGAATGGACCATTATAGGCGGGGATAGTAGGAGAAAACAAATAGTTGTAGTAGAGATACAGAGGTGATGGCTTAAGGAGCGAATGGAATTGTGTTCATACAGGGAGGTGGCTCCTCTGTTACACTCCTTGTTCAGACCCCAGGAAATGAACTAAAATAGTTATCAGAGTATGTATTTCGACCAGAATGCAAAAGATACATTTACCATCTATAATTTACGATAATGTTTTTAGGGAAAAAAAAACTACCAACACATTTTATTGTTTATTATTCTTTATGTGCCTGCGAAGTGCACAGACGTATTCATGGTTACAAAAAAGATGCTCTCCTAAAGGAAATCAATAGTTTTTCAATTGTAAACAAACAAATATCTCTGTACCTCTGGCTGTTTTATCCAAGACAGGGGACAGTCATTACTTAGGTTACCGGTGCACTTGCTACATAATCAAATTAAAGCTATATATTTAGTGAAGCCTCACAGCGTTTAAAGTTGAAACTCATCTGTGTTTTTTATATCGCCTATAAAGTAAACGTCGCATTTATGTGATTTTAAAAAGTTTCTTCATAATGGTTAACTAAAGATATTACACTTTCCTGCGAGACAATAGCACTAGTTTCAGAATAGCAGCTCGGTCAACGTGTAGTTTATCATCTCTTACAGAATGAAAGCCTTATGATCTGATTCCATATTTAATAGGGACGATACACGATGGCATGTAAAATGACGAAAAATGTTACTCCGGAAGTCATCTTATACGTCCTCTTACATGACCTTCCGAATTATTCGTGTATATATAGATATATATATATATATACATACACCCACAATCGTTTACAGACTCTTAAATGCTTTTGTGTATCTACCCAAAAATGCCCAACTGCCTATTAGTAAAATTACAAATTACAAAGAAGACACAGCCGTTTTAATGTATATGTGTGTATGTGTGTGTATGTGTAGGTATATATATATATATATATATATATATATATATATATATATTTAAAAAAACGGAGGTGCCTTCTTTGTAATTTTATTAATAGGCAGTTGGGCATTTGGGTAGATTCACAAAAGCATTTAAGAGTGTATAAAAGATAGAATCGGACTGGCCTATAGGACAATCTGGCAGTGCCCAACAGACTAGTCTGACAGTTGGGAGTGTGGACCGTTTTTTCACTGTCTTATGGTCTGTTTTATGGTCTGTTGGGCTGGGTTTTACTATTAATTTCCCTAATAATAAAATAAACATTGCCTGTACCAAGCTCAAATACCTTGCAAAACATGTAAACAACGTGTCTTTATAAGCACAAAAATGCCCCGATTAGCAAACATGGGCTGCTTTTTTAGCAATCTAATTGACTGTTGGGGGCTACTTTTATTTTGGTGTGTGTGCCTTTTTGCTGTCCCTGTCCGACCCTGATAAAAGAATGCTTCTGTAGTACCACTTCCTGTAATCAGATATGCTTTTGTGAGTCATTTCTGCTGTGCCATATTCACAAAGATATCTTCAAATGTAAGACAAATCCATATGTCAAAAAGCCTTTTACGAGGGCAAAAATCGTTTGCAATTTAGTAAGGTTAGCACTGCAACCGTAAAATGATTTAAGTACGTCCCCTGCAATGAAAGTTTGCAAACACCCACAAATGTACATGACTGTGGGTATTCATAAACCCATTTCAGTCCCTTGGAAATGGTTTATGATTTACTTAGGTAAATGGCAGGAATACATTCCTTTCTGGGAGAAAAAAGGGAAGGTAACACCCCAAACAAGTTAGAAGTGTTGAAGAGGAAGTGTTTTTTTTCTCTCTCATGGAATTAATTGGTATAGTGCACAACGGATCAGTAGGCAGTGCTCCAACAAATGTTATGCCCAAGTGGTCTGGCATCCTCAAGATCTACAAGTAAACAAATAGGTATCTAGACAGTATCTAGACATCTAGTGAAGCTTTTATACCAGAAGGCTCAATGCCCTTACTACCAACCCTATGCCACAGAATGGTGATAACACTGGTGAGTAAAACTTTAAACTTTGCAGAGAACCGTCACAGAACTGACAGGATACTGTGATGTCTATTTGCAACCATGCTAGCATTCATGGATTTAATCTATGCCTTGTCTCGCCCAGAGGTAATTAAAGTCTACAAGTCCTGACATCTGTGGTAACCTTGTATTCTGCATAGGTTTTTAGAAGGCACTTTCACCAGAAGCTGTTATATTCAGCAAATCTCTCTCCATCAATTGCTCCTATTTAGTAGTTCCAAAACTGTTAAAGGTTGGTTATACACAGCCTGCTTATGTAATGCTGAATTTATCCAAAAATGTGTGGCTGAGGGAGAATCATTACAGCCCTGTTGACATTTTTTTATTCCAATACTGGTTTCGAAAGAAAAGATGGGATTGTTTTTGTTAGACGTCAGTTTGAGTCAGTGCTTAAAGCTTGCGTCCTTAAGTCTGTTTTTCGTAACATCATTTTGGTCAATATGTTTTTAGTTTTTAAGTCTGTTATTTGTATATTGTTTTATGATGGAATGTTAAATTTTTTAATTTTTATTTATTTATTTTATATGTGATTCTTAATATTTTAGTTATGTATAGAAATATATTAAAACTAGGTTTATCTGTAATTTCTAGCAGCAGGATGCTGTATTTATTAGGCAAAAGGGTTGTGAAATTCTTTCTTTAGAAGACAAATTGAATTTTCATTTTAGTTGGTACTTCGGAATTTATGTTACATTTTATAAATGCATTTTTATATTTTAGAGGTGTTTATATTCTATGTTAATAAAAGATTTCACACAAAGTTTGATTCCAATTGTAAACAAATAAATATCTCTGTATGTCTGGCTTTTTTATCCAAAACAGAGGGCAGTCATTATATAGGATAGTGGTGCGCTTAATACATAATCTAATTAAAGCTATATATTTAGTGAAACCTTGAATTTTGGTGATCTATTTTTGGATTTGAAAAATAAAAATTCCTAAAAATTCTAATTTGATAATTTATATATATATTTTAGCTATTTTTTAGGATGAGCACTCAAGCGCTTTGACCTGTTGTAAGTATTGTGGGCTTTTAACCACGCCCACTTCATGCCCATCACTTTCACTCGTTCCCGGGCTTGCCTTTCAAAAATACTTTGTTCTCATTGGTAAATGTTTTACATTTGTCCCTCCTTTGGACGGTTTTGTTACCATCGTGCAGACTGCCCCTATTAAATGGATAATTGCACAGTTGCCGATACGTTTGACTGCGAGCAAACCTCTTTTTCTTTTAGTGTTTCTCCTTTGTGCTCATGGCGGCCATGTTGCTTTGAATCGGCTTGCTTATGTAAACTGTTTTACTTTCCTTTTCAATTTAAGTGGCAAGAAAAGTTCAGTTAGGAATTTAACACACTAATAGCTCTAATTCGAGCAAACATGAGACCCACTGCATTGCAATTGCTGGTTTATAATTGTAAAAAAATGAACATCAAAAATGTTTTAAATACAGTTTTGATAAAAGTAATTTAACTATTTATTAATGTGAAATGTAAATGTATAAATTTTCAATATTATATTGATTTCTTTTTCCATTGTTACATACATTTAGGAATTAAGTTGGCTTAAAATTGACAAATAATTATAATATAGATTATATATTGTTATTTTGGTTTTGATGAACATGTCTCATATATTTCTTTCAGTGTTTATTTATTTTGGTGTAAATTTTTTAATATTTTGTATTAAAAGTTTACATTTATTTGGAATTGTGTTTTGGTATTTTTAATGTGTGGATTTATTTATTAAATTGTATAATTACATCAACATGAATGTGTTACAGCCTTACAGTTGTATTTTATTATTCTTTGTCTACATTGGTTTATATTGGGTTAGATATAGTAAGCAAGACCCCTTCAGTGTCCTACATCTTTCCCTAGATAGTATAGATTTGAGTGGAAAAAGTAAATATATCTGCTTTAGTGTACAGCATTTCATCTAAAATGGTTTAGAATGCAGTGGGGCTAGTAACTGTGACCCCTTTAGTGCTCAGCACACTCCCCCAAGTTCTATAGAAAGGAGTGAGAATAGTAAATCAAATTCCTTTAGTGTCCACCACTTTTTTAGAAATAGATTAATTTGGAGTAAAAATAGTAATTGGGATCCCTTTAGTGACCAACAGCTCCCCAAGGTGGCTTAGATTGGAGAGGTAATAGAATAGTATATTTTTTAGTTTGTAAGTGTTTTAAATAAATACATTATATTTGAATGTTTATGTGTATTGTATTAACTGTATATTTTGTTACAGGGATATTTGAGTTATGTATATATATATGTTTTTGTAAGTAAAGTGTTGTTGGGGTTGTAACTGATAGTGGTGTAGTATAATTTTTGGAATAAATACAAATTAAAAAGGTATGTTAATCTATATTTTATCTATACATTTTCAACATTTTTGTATGGACCTTTTATATTTTATTTTTAACATGCATTTCTTAGTTCAAATTGTTTTTATTTGATTTTAATATACAGGTTGGTATATTTTTTAACAATTAAATATATTTTATTAATTCTCATTTTTGTTCATGCACATATTAGCCTGTTGATTTTCAGGTTATACATGTTTCTTTGCATATGTATTTTTTCACAAACATTTTATTTATGAGTATTTTTTGTAACAAAATCCACATTTGTTTTGTCATTTATAATAATTAGTACTAATATTTTATAAACTGTATGTTTATAGTACCTTTTACATTTGTACTTGTTTACTACAGTTTTGTAAATGTTGCATATTTTATACACTTTTTAAACAAATATTGTTTATACTTTAGGTTACCATTCACATATATTATCAAAGGAAAACAATATTTTTTATTTTTATTTGGTGGCCATTTCTAAACCACTATCTGTCTGTTGGGTTCTATTTACATCATTATTCAGTGGTGTTGCTCTCTGTAGCTTGTGGTTCCTTGTTGCTGCTGCTCAACTAGCATGGTGGGGCCATTTTGTAAATTTTTCTTTTATGGTTTTTGGGTAGGTGTATTATAGAGGAGTGTATTATATTCTAGTATTTTAGTGTTTTATGTTGTATATTCTTAGCCTGTTTGAATTATGGAATATAATGTGATAAGCCTTATATGTGTTCTTGTAATGTAGTTAATCATAATAATTATTGTGGTTATGTTTTAGAAGTATGTGATGCACAGTTAAAATGTTTGCAATGTTTTGGGGGATATGTTGTGTGAGAGTGGGTATGTTATTGTTTATATCAGGTTCTTTGGCAATAGGAGAAGGTTGTTCCTATATTTGGATGCACTTTTTTCAGGAAAGGGAATTTTAGTGGTTATATTTTAGCCAAAATAACATTTAAAAAAAACTTTGATTTTTTAGTTTTCATGTAGTATATTTTTCATTTCACTTTTCAGGTTTTTTATAGTTTCCTAGGGTTATGGATTATTTCTGGGAATTTATGTTTGGACCTTTTACGTATTTTTGGGGCTTTGTTTTTGGATAGTTCTATCATTGTTTTTTTGTGGTTTTATGATGGATTATGGGCAACATCTACAAAACCATCAAATCAATTTTTATATCTGTTTTGGGTAATGTTATTGTTGTAATAATTATATAGTTATACGTAAGTGATAATGTTATGTTTTATTTTGTTGGCATGTGATGTCATATTTTTTATGTATTGTAAATTGATTTTGTTTTACTGTGTTTTGAGATATATTTCAGAATCATTTTTATGTTATAATTTTTTCATCAGTCTTCTTTCATATTATTTCATTTAAATGTGTTTTATAGACTGATATATACAGTTATTTTATTTAGGGTGGTTATGGTATTTCTGTTAGCTATTTCTTTGTGGGATGTAGCTCTTTGTCATTTTCAAAGAATTGTTCTTTGAATTACAACATTTTTACATCTCCTTCCGCTGTTTTGATATTTTTGGCCTGATTTGGCAAACTGATTTTTCCATTTTTAGTTTCTGGCAGCTTGGTTCTATTTGGAAGATTTCTATGTATTTGGTAGGGTGGTTTTGGACTAATGTGGCTTGTACTGTGTGTGCCATCATTCCACTGCCTTGTTGGTTTTGGATTGTTTAGCTTTGGTGCTGTCATATTCATCTCACCATGGAATCTGAAACATGGATTGGCATCTGCAGAAAAAATAGTGCAGTCTGCTGAGGGGACGGCGTTGCCCGGGAAACGACGTCAGTTTCCCGGGCTGGAAAGCCGGAAAAGGGAGACGCGCTGGGCAGCAAGGAGAAGGGAGGCGAGGAGAGGACCACGAAGACAGCGAGAGACGGGAGGAACGAGGAGGAACAAAAGACAAGGAGGAAATCTGATGAGGAGCTGGAGGAGAGAGAGAGAGAGACAGAGCCCCAGAGCCTGGAACAAGGAGACCAGCAGGAGGAACACTACCAGTCCAGTGGAGGGTCGTGTCTAAACAAGGTACGGTCCATTTGGACTAAAAGAAGGGAAATTGGAGGGAAAGGGACTGGGGAGGGGTCATAGAGGAGGGTTGGAGAGGGAGGTAAAGGGAAGGGCACTAAAACAGCTCACCAGTGTCACTTATTTCTACACTATAAGTATAGTTGTGGTCACTCTATTTCCCCAAACCACTCCTCACCAGCACCAACCCCATCCTTTCGTGTGTACCACCTCCCAGTCCAGAAATAAGAGAAAAAGGAAGTGTCCCAAGTAAACATCTATACTTACCTTAGCGTTTTTCCCTTTTATTTTCGGCATCCACCCGGACTCCGACGAGTGAGCGAGGCAGATTGGACATCTGTAAAACAAGACAACAAGAACATATAATCACGAACCCGAGAAAAGATATGGAAGAAGAACAAAACGACTAAGAAAGACTATAACACTTGTGGTTGGGTTGCATATATCCTACCTTCCGCCTACCTAAAACAAAATAATAAACCACTTATCCCTAACTAACTAACGCTTCAGTGGTCTTTATACTGTTCGACCTGCGACAGTGGTGTCAGAAGTGGGATAAGACCTGTGTGGCCTCCCCGCAGTAATCGAACAGTATAACAATGAGTGACCAACCCTCGCTGGAGGATATGATAAAGCAATTGGCCGAGGGCCAACGTCATCTCCAGCTGGTGTGGGAGGCACACCAGCGAGAAGCCAAAGAAGACAGGGAAGCGTTGCAGTCCGCTTTGAAAAGTCAGGCGACCATCCTTGCGAATAATCAACTGGTCCATGAGACGGCTATGAAAAAATTGACTGAGACTATTGCTAGTAGTAAAGTACACTCCAATGTTCCAAGTTCCGTGTTACAGAAATATCAAGACGGAGAAGACCCCGAAGCCTTTTTCACTAATTTTGAGAGAGTGGCATCATCCGCTCAATGGCCTGAGGATAGATGGGGTCAGTACGTCGCCCCCTTACTTATAGGGCTATTACAAGCAGCATATCAAGCAGCAAACCCGGGGGGAACCACCCCATATCAAGAGATAAAAACTAGCATCCTAGAACGCGTAGGACATGACACGGAATACTACAGAGTAAAATTTAGAAAAATCAAATGGGGACCGAATGAAGACCCCGAACCTTTTATTATCGGGTAAAGGATTTGGCCTTAAAATGGCTAGGCTCCTCCGGAAATAGTAGGGAGGAAGTGATCCAAACCATTGTCCTTGAACAATATCTAGAGTCCTTGCCTACCACCACTAAGCACTGGATCCGTCAGCATCCAAAAGTGACTACTGAGATGGCGTTTGATTTAGCATGTGCTTATCATCGCTCCACGGATGTGAGAAATATGTCTCCCCGACCCAGCCTAAAACCAGGAACTTCCACTCCGAAAATTACGCCACGGACATTTGCAGAGGAAACAATACCTCACAGGTTTCCTAACCCTCCCCTACCGGTAGCAGGACCCCAATGTTACAACTGTGGGGAATGGGGCCACATTGCCCGAATGTGCCCCAGAAGACAGGATAGTAGTGAGCCAATGGAAATAGGAGTTACTAGGCGACGGGTACTATGTACCGGAAAAGGTAACCAACAGTTTAAGCAGCCTCTGAAAGTCAATGGAAAAACAATATGGGCCCTTATTGACTCAGGGTGTAGCCAGTCAGTGGTGAGAAAAGACATAATCCCCATCGTTGATAAAGGAACCGAACAATGGGTGAATATATGTTGCATACACGGAGATAAGGAACAATACCCGTTATATAACATCACAGTGGAATGGGGAATATACCAGGATGTCTTACCGATGGGTCTAATGTCCAATCTGATTGAAGAGTGTATCATTGGAACTGATTATGAACATTTCCAAGAAATACTAGATTATGTCCGACAACCTACACTAACCCAGGATTGGTGGAGAGACGCTCCTTTTTCTGATAGCAGTATAGAAAGCCCCACAATCAGGAGAAAATTATCCTGTAGAGAGAAACGAATAGAGAAATCAAATTACCTGGGAAAATAAAGTTCAGGATCGGACACCAGCATTATTGCAGAAACCCATGAAGTCCCTGTTAGTTTTCACCAACAACAAAGAATAGATCCTTCTCTCGCCCATGCCTGCAAGTCGGCCAGAGAAGAAGAAACCGAAGAGGTGGGTCCTTATTTCCTCATTAAGAAAAACCTCTTATATCGGATAACCACTACTGATACCGGAGAACACAAACAACAATTAGTGGTACCCGATCATTATAGGAATCAGGTCCTCACAATGGCCCATTGTCAACCCGGGGGAGGTCATTATGGAAGAGAAAAAACAGAGGAATATCTTCTGAGACGGTTCTATTGGCCGGGAGTGTTTGCTCACATACGTAAATATTGTTCCCAGTGTCCCAGATGCCAACTTACTGAACCCGGCACGCCTAAGAAAGCGCTGTTGATGCCCCTACCCATAATAGACGTCCCCTTCAGTAGGATAGGAATGGACATAATTGGACCTGTAGTACCATCCACAAAGGGACACACCTATATCCTAGTCATGGTGGACTATGCCACTCGATACCCCGAGGCCGTCCCGTTAAAAAGTATGACAACTAAGACAGTGGCCCAGGCAATGATAAATCTTTTTTCCCGAGTTGGGTTCTCACATGAAATACTTACCGATCAGGGGACTCCTTTTATGTCCACTCTTATGAAGCAAATATGTAAGACCTTGGGTATTTCTCAAATCCGTACTTCGGTATATCATCCACAGACAGATGGACTAGTGGAACGATATAACCGAACAATAAAAACCTTACTGAAAAAATTGATGGAAGAGTCAGGGAGAGACTGGGATCAAAAATTACCCTTAGTATTATACGCCATCCGAACACATGAACAGTCCTCTACAGGCCATAGCCCCTTTGAGCTGGTGTTCGGCAGACAGCCGAGATCTCTTCTTGACATGGCCATCGAAACTTGGGAGGAAGAGGCAGAAGAAAAGGGGGAAGGCCCCTTCTAGAATATGCTCACAATTTAAGATCACAGTTGCAAGGTCTTTGGGACTCAGTCAAAGTAAATATGGAACAAGCCCAAAGCAATCAAAAACAATATTATGACCGAGGGAGCAAATTACGGGTGTTACAACCAGGAGATCAGGTTTTGATAATGCGTCCAACCTCAGAGCAAAAACTAATCGCCAAATGGCAGGGCATCTATAAGATAATAAGAGCGGTATCTCCGGTTACCTACCTGATTGAACTATCGCACACTCCCCAAAAATCACAGATTTATCACATAAATCTCCTAAAAAAATGGGAAGAACCAGACCCTGCAAACACTGCCAGCGTCTTGGCAGGATTCCTATGTCCCAATAATAAGTCTAGTATTGAATTCTGTCCCACCGAACACGGTAACGGGGAAGATCTACCCATGATAAATGAAACCTTAACAAAAACCGAGAAAGAACAAGTATACAGCTTACTAGATCACTTCCGAGATTTTTTTTCAACATTGCCCGGAAAAACCACCTTGATAACCCATAAAATAAGAACCATACCAGGGAAAATTGTGCGGTTACGGCCGTATCGTATACCTGAGGCAAGAAAACAGATTATGGAGGTTGAAATACAGAAAATGTTAATACAAGGGGTGATTGAACCATCCACTAGTCCCTGGTGCTCCCCGGTTGTCTTGGTACCAAAACCCGATGGCACTGTTAGATTCTGTATTGATTTCAGGAAGCTTAACGAAAACTCCCTGTTTGACACATATCCTATACCCAGAGTTGATGACGTTTTAGAGAAATTAGGAAAAGCCAAATATATGACTACCTTAGATTTGACTAAAGGGTATTGGCAGATTCCCTTGGCCACTGAAGATAAAGAGAAAACAGCATTTGCCACCCAGTCTGGTCTTTATCAGTTCACGGTGCTTCCCTTTGGTCTCCATGGAGCACCAGCTACATTCCAGAGGTTAATGGATAAACTCTTAAATCCCTTCCAGTCTTTTGCAGCAGCCTACCTAGATGATGTAGTGATTTTTAGTGAAACCTGGAATGATCATCTAAAGCATTTATACCAGATTTTCCACACACTTATCACCGCTGGATTAACTGCCAATCCTAAAAAGTGCATCATAGGAACACCTGACATATCATACTTGGGCTACAAAATTAGTCAATGGCATCTAAAACCTCAAACAAAAAAAGTAGAGGCCATACTTAATGCACCTAAACCGACAACAAAGAAGGAGTTACGATCCTTCCTAGGGTTAGTGGGCTACTATAGAAGATTCATACCGGAGTATTCTACACTAGCCGCCCCTCTCACAGACCTTCTATCTAAGTCACATCCTAATAGGCTAGCACCCTTTTTGGATCAACAGAACTCCAGATTTGAACAACTAAAATCCTTCCTAACCAAAGACCCCATTCTCCGATGCCCGGATTTTTCAAAACCTTTCCATCTCTATACTGATGCCTCAGATGTGGGTTTAGGGGGGGTATTGGCCCAACCCGATGGGGACGGTAGGGATCATCCGGTAGTATACGTCAGTAGGAAATTGTTTCCCCGGGAACAACATTATCCGACTATTGAAAAAGAATGTCTGGCCATCAAATGGGCCGTGGATACATTACAATATTATCTTCTAGGACGTCCCTTTATACTATTTACCGATCATGCTCCCCTCACGTGGTTATCTGCCCATAAGGATACCAATTACCGGATTTTAAGATGGTTCCTTGAACTGCAACCATTTTCCTTTCAGGTCCGTCACATCCCAGGTCACCAACAGGCACCAGCTGACTATTTATCTTGTTATCCGAACACTGCTACGGTCCTCGAACAGGACCTTTCATGGGGAGAGGTATGTAGCCGGGCGATCCCGGCTACACGCGAGCCGAATGACGTATCGGCCGAGGCCGATACGTCATTTCCGCGTCTTCCCGTTGCCGGGGAGACGCGGTCGGAGAGCGGCTGGGGGGACGGCGTTGCCCGGGAAACGACGTTAGTTTCCTGGGCTGGAAAGCCGGAAAAGGGAGACGCGCTGGGCAGCAAGGAGAAGGGAGGCGAGGAGAGGACCACGAAGACAGCGAGAGACGGGAGGAACGAGGAGGAACAAAAGACAAGGAGGAAATCTGATGAGGAGCTGGAGGAGAGAGAGAGAGAGAGACAGAGCCCCAGAGCCTGGAACAAGGAGACCAGCAGGAGGAACACTACCAGTCCAGCCACGACCCTGGAGGGTCGTGGCTAAACAAGGTACGGTCCATTTGAACTAAAAGAAGGGAAATTGGAGGGAAAGGGACTGGGGAGGGGTCATAGAGGAGGGTTGGAGAGGGAGGTAAAGGGAAGGGCACTAAAACAGCTCACCAGTGTCACTTATTTCTACACTATAAGTATAGTTGTGGTCACTCTATTTCCCCAAACCACTCCTCACCAGCACCAACCCCATCCTTTCGTGTGTACCACCTCCCAGTCCAGAAATAAGAGAAAAAGGAAGTTTCCCAAGTAAACATCTATACTTACCTTAGCGTTTTTCCCTTCTATTTTCGGCATCCACCCGGACTCCGACGAGTGAGCGAGGCAGATTGGACATCTGTAAAACAAGACAACAAGAACATATAATCACGAACCCGAGAAAAGATATGGAAGAAGAACAAAACGACTAAGAAAGACTATAACACTTGTGGTTGGGTTGCATATATCCTACCTTCCGCCTACCTAAAACAAAATAATAAACCACTTATCCCTAACTAAATAACGCTTCAGTGGTCTTTATATTGTTCGACCTGCGACAGGGACTTAGGGCACAATGCCAATTTTGGAGGTTGAACTGCTAGACGGCCAATACAACAGCGACTAACATATGATGACACCACTGCTGGACTAGCGGTAGCATGCTTCTGCTTAGAAAGTGGGCCTGAAGCACATGCCACTGCAGTGCAGTGCCAGATGCACATTAGGTGTACTGTTGCCATGCCAATGTTGTGCATGGCAACAGTGTGCACTGATAGTGCAGGCACTGAGGTGCAGAACATGTGACCTCAGCTTCACTGACCAATGGGCAAAATCATCCCAGGCACCTGTTTGGAGCCCATTCCGAGCCTTTCTGCTGAGTCTTTCATTGCATGTTATCACCATGAAAAGCTCAACTGAGAGGCAGGTCATGATCAGCACAGCGGTGCGACATCAGTATATCTGTGACTGACCACAAGTTTCCCCACTGCCATGGGATCCAAGATCCTGGTGGTTGCAGCAGTCTTGTGGTGGTCTGACCGCCATCCTGGTAAAATAGTGGTCTGACTGCCGAGGGTGCGGCGGGCAGACCACCACCATGGGTTCAGCAGTCTCAGGACTGCTGTACTCATAGTTGTGCCCTTAGTTTTTTCATTTGTTTGGTAGTATGAGGATTCTAATAGTATGCTGTAGTGGTTAGCTCCGTCTATGAAAGGTACGTATGCTAGGGTTATTATTTTTTAAATCCAAAGGCAAGCACACTCTTTACTATGCATTCTATACTTAGTACAGATGTTTGGTGTAGCTTCCAAATGCTTTGATAAAAAGGTAGTGGCACCCTTGTATCGCTGTCTGTCGGTAGAATATGAGAATTGCTTTTATCATTTCCTAGTCATAGTCTACAATTACTATTTGGGGGTGGTAGCTGTTAGATTGCATTTTAATTTTGTTTAGAAGTTCATAGTATGATTGTTAAGCAGTAGTTCATAAAATAGGGCAACATTACTATTTTGACATTCTACAATTATGGTGTATATCTGTGTGAATGGCGGAGGGCACAATTTGAAGGTACTAGCCATTATCCACTTTTCACATTTGGTATAGTCCGAGCAAATTGTTTTATGCTGCACACATGATTATTGTCCTTTTTACTTTTATAGCCATGCAGGAGTAATGGTTCTTCATTGTGTGTAGTGGTTAGGTATTCTGGAATGTTTATGTCTAAATATCTTCTAGGGGCAGCAAGGTTTTGTGTAGTGACTTTTTCTATTGCACTACTAATATTTGTAGATTTTGGATTTCATGAAGTTGACCTGTCGAAAGTGTTTGCCTACTTGTTGAATGTAAAATATATTTCAGTTTGGACTTTGGTTTGGTTAAGTTTTAGTTTTACCTTATGGGGATAGTTTTAAGTGAACTATTTATTCATTTTACTTACTTGTAATGTGTCCTTGTGGAGGTTAAAGTTGATGAGGCTGGTATTCTAGGTATCAAAGATTACTTTTATCTTGACATTTGTAAGTGAAAGCTAAATTTGGAGTTTTAGTATTATTTTTAGATAAAGGTGAAAGCAATTATTTAAGTTACATTACAGTTTGTTAGATTATTTTACTTACTTGAAGTGGACTGTAGTTAGTTTAGTCAAATTCTGCTCCTGCATTTTGTTGTACAAATTCAGTAGAGTTCAGTATTCTTGTAGGTGAAACATTTTGGTGCAAAGTGAAGTTGTTTTGTGCTCTTTTCATAGTGGTGTGTTGATGAGGTAAGGGGATGTATTGGTTATATTATTTTGCTAGTTAGCTGGAATGCATTTTGAGGTTTTTTTCAGTGTGTTTCTTATTTGGTAGATACTAATTAGGTTTCCCTTTTAGTGATATAAATGTGTATGTGTGTGTGTTTTTTTAAATCTTATTTTTATTTGTTTTAATCCATAGTTTTTTCAATTATTCATGGCTCTTATAATTGTTATTTCTTTTCTATTGTTTGTAATAATGTAGTGTAATTTAATTCTTGGTAGTTTTAGGGTTTATTAGGCGTGGTTTATAATTTACTTTTTTTGGTGTTGAATTCTAATTAAATTTATTTTAAAGTTATATTTTTATTTAGTGATGCTATGTGGCCTTATGGGATGTCATAAATCATTTTTAATGCAATTGAATTATTTTAGCTTATTTTACTAAATATTATTGTAGGTGATATTTTTGTTTCAGATTCTAAATGTATTTTCTATGTATTTATTGGCTTACCAATATTTTATCAATATTATTATTATTATCAGTATTTTTTATTTTTACACATTTCTGACTAATAGTTTTGTTTATCGATGTTTGTGTTTTTCTTGTTTATGTGTATTATGATAACATTTTGTTCTCTGATATATTTTTGCAGCTATTTTGGTAAGTCCATATTATGTTTGTAGATAATATGTCATATAACCATGTACTTTTTACACCTTTCTCTTTCCCCTTCTAATTTGAAACTTTACCAGTAGTTATTTTGCCAGCTTCTATTCTCTTTTCACCAATACTGCATGTCCTCTAGCCATCCCTGCTTGACACTTAGGCCGTGGGACCCCATTGCACCAATTCCACATGGCTTTCCTTTTCTCCTGCACTGCCCTTCAATTTTAGATTCCAGTGCACTAATCCATTTCCAGCCTTTATTTACCTCACCAGTTCCTGAAACTGCCCATTTACTCAGTCTTTTCTTAGCATCCTACCTCTTGCAAATCACTCATTCACTATTCTTTTGCCCACTATTTGATTATCCATGCCTTCCACTAAGCCCTACATTACTTTTTTTTTTTTTTTCAAGGTTCCTTTTCAGCCTTATTTGTACTCTAGACCCCAGCCTTGCCTTTTCTCTTTCCTCTCTTAGCTATCATCCGGTCTTAAATTTTATTTTTTATTATTGCTGTTGTCTCTTTTACTTCATCACTGCCATTGTTCAGTCCATGTAAGTTAATTGCTCATGGTACCATTAATCTGTCCTTCCCCAACTTTATGATGTGTTGCATCCTGTCCTGGCATTCCTTTCAGATAAGAGGCACACATGGAAGGCCTTCCTGGTGCAGAGTCAGGCAATACAGTGATTTGCACTGCTTTGCCTTATTACATATCTATGAGGCAGTGCAAAGCCAAGCAAAGTGGCTCTGCGTGGCCACATAGATATGAATATGTAGTCTGCGCCACCTGAGTGTCAAAATTGTGATGTTCTGGCGGCTCACAGATCTCATAAATATGCCCCTAAGTGATTTTAGCCACAGTTTGAGCTTTTTCTGGGCATTCTAGGTATGATAAGTTAGTGGTATCCAGACATAGAACACCATAGACACCTCTGGGTGTTTGGTTTCCAAAAAATGTAAGGGGTTTATATTGTTCCCTCAGGGCTGGCTGATACAGGACTAAAATACCATAGTCATCAACACAGCAATTTGTTTTATATTTTTGAAAGATTTCTATGAAATGCTGAACTTTTATTACCCAAGGTTCATCTCCAACCTAGCATTTGAGAAAACACATACAGCACACTATTTGTAGGTGAGAATATCATCAATGTGGGAAATTCTTTTAAGAATTTCTTTTTAGGATGGATCCTAATATGCCTTTCTTACTGATTTGTCTGCCCTAGAAGGCAACATGCTCACTGGCATTCAAGGTTAAAAAGCAAAGCTAAGACATCAGGCATAGCCTAAACACCATAGGCTCAATTCACAAAGGTAAATTTGGACCAAAAGTCTAACTGTACTAGTATTCACAAAGGGGCTTACGAGTCATATCTTTACAACTGTGAAGTTTTGGCACTTGGGGCAGAATCTCCGCAGTCAGTTGGAATTTCCTCCACATTTGGGGCAGAATCTCTGCAGCCGTAGTGGACAAAGTGTATTTTCATACACAATTATTGTCACCTGGAACTCATGCACTACAAACCACTTTAATGCAACACATAATGCAGCACACATCCAAGGTTGTGATTTTTCCACACTTACACTTTTTCTGCCTGTACTGTGCCTTGCCTTGCCATCACCATGCTACATGTGAGGAGGAAAAAGAGTTACACGGAGTAGGTGACCAATGAGATTATAACATGAGTAGTGAGGAACTACAAAAACTGCATAGTCTACCTCCATACTTCAGCAGTGCAACACAGAAGGTGGCCTCATGGCAGCAGTTGGCTACTGCAGTCAGTGCATTGGGGAAGTATGTCTAGTGACTTGATATCCATCCACAGGTAACACAGGCACACTTTTAGGAAAATTACACTGCTCCTGGTGTGATGGCCCCCCAACACGATCATTTTCTTTGACTGGTTGAGGTTTTTGTTAGTTCTTCAATAGTTCTGTGTGTTGTTTGTGGTGTGTGTGTGTGTGTGTGTGTGGGTGTGGTTGTTGGGGCAGAGCCCTGTTAGCATTTTGACTTGTGTCCAACATTTCCTGTTAGCTCTTGAACAGTCCTGTGTGATGTGTGTGTGTGTTGTTACTTGTACCCAACATTGCGTCACCAGTGATTGACTTTTTTACATGTTCCACTGCCCTACCCTTGGTAGACAGGGGTCTATAGAAGAAATGAGACCCATCCACACTTATTGTGGCCACTGTATATCAACTGTGCCCAACTTTACCTTTTAACAATATTAGTAATGGCAAAAAATCCAGTAAATAGGTTGGGTTCAGAGATCTGTAGGTGTGAAACCCCTTGCTTCACTGACAGTGTAACCTGTGTGCTAGAAAGGGTTTAAGACTCATTTGTATTACACAAAATGTCTTCTGAAAATTGCTGTGTAGTTGTTCCTTTAGCCAGTGTAGGTTTTACTTTTCTTAACCACAGCACCAGGACATTCACACTGGGAGTTCGTGGCATTGAGGGCACAAGAGAGCAATTTATATGTTTTACCTTTTTATAATCTATTCATAGGGCACATATTAACAGTCTGAGAAACAGAGGGATGAAGTGATTTGCTCAAAATAAGACTGATGATTTAAATAGGTTTAAGAGCCGATATTTATTCTGAGACTTATCTGTCTAAATGAACCAATCTGTGTGTCCCTATGAAAGATGAGGAGCAAAAACAATTCTAGGATTTATGATTTAGTCATCAGTGACCCTGACAAACTCATTTATATGCTCACTGTCGGAGTGTTGTGTTATTTCAGCCAGTCAGTAAGCCTGCATAAAAATATAAATGCATTTTCCTGGCTGCTCTCCAGACACAGCTTTTGTTTGGTGAAGCCCCTCATAGTGGGGTGGACTCTGGCATGGAGCATCCACAAATAGGTATGTGTTTCTGCCTTTGAATGTAGTCTAGAAAGGCAAAAGGCTGGGCCTCAACTAAAGGATCCCTTTCACCTTGCTCAAACAGACCTGCCATCTTTCTCTCCCCTGGCCATCTACCAAACAACAATGTTCCAAATAGTCTAATCAGCAGTTCCATGTTAACAAAGGAAACCTAGGCACCTTAGTCCTCACCTTAGTGCCTGAATCTTCACCCATCAGTCACTGGAATGTAGACAATACACTACCACCATCTTGGTAAGCTATTCACATCATCCATCTTGTGCTATGCTACAACGTGAGGTGACAAGGTGTACAGCCTGAATTGGTATGGAGTGAAAAATTAATATGGGCTGGAAGAATGTGGCCCAAGTATTTACCAGTGGCCTAGAATAACTCAAGCATTGCACCCATCCCTTTTTTGTACACTTCAGTGCAACACCCTCAGTGGGATGAGTATGCCCAGACGTGGGTGTCATGCACACTGTGTCACTGAAGCCAAGCTATCCCCGACTGATGAGCACTAATGACAGTGACACTGGTCTTAGGTTGCTTGTGTTCTGGTTCACAGAAGGCCTGGCACTTTGGGCTAGAGTGCTCATATTAGAGCAGGGACACGGTTGATTTGCATATGACTGGATCCAAACTGAGGCCTCATGGAGAGCAAAATAACGATGGACAGAGATGCTGCTTGACAAATTAGCAGTGGCTGAGATTAATTCAAGCATTCTGTCCATAACTTTTTCTATACTTCAATGCTACAACCAGGGGCATCCAAAGGGATTGCAAAGGGATCCCAATTTGCTGTTATAATTATCAGAGTGAGGCAAATTTGAGGATGAACGGCACAAGATATATAATCCAGCTTTTGCAGAACCTCCCTCTCAAGATTTGCATTGTTTATCTATAAATTTTCTTACACTGCTATAATTTTGAGGTCCTTCTTTCGAGCTCAGCCTAAACCTCTTGATATTCTTCAGTACATGTCCGGTTTTAGTTGATCAGCTAACCTAGCGAGAGCAGTCATCTAGGGAACACCTTGCAGTGCACACCTAATTTGAATATCTATTGAAAGTACCTTACATATGGCTATCTTTGCATGCAAGTTATCCTATGTATTTCTGTAGTCTTGCGTTATAAAATTGCATGCTACCTCAAAAAGCTTCATCTGTATTTCTGAATCATGCATGAAAAACTGACCTTTACTTAAAACTTTTAACTATTGTCTCTCTTGTTTTGCTTTCAAATGGTCTTCTCTTTCTCTTTCATTGCTTGTATGTCTCCATTCTCTGAGTGCAACCTCTCTTAATCACAGGCCTCCTTGGCTTAATGTCTGCTAATGAATTTCTGCCAATTTACCAACACTTGTTTTCAAAGATCACAACTTCACCTTTTTTGAAAGTCCTACTCCTGCAACCTAATAATGCCTCATTTCTCCAAGATCCTCTGTTAATCCACCATGTATCTGCATGAACTCACATACTACTAGCACACTTTGTTCATATCAAACTTCTATAATTGAATCTACCACAAACACTGCAATTTGCTAGAGCACCCAAGACTAATACCATTAATAAATAATACTGGACTCACCAAGGATATTCTGTTTCGTTGCAGCATGCTGCCCGGCAAACACGATAATACCACATTAAGGGTAGTAAAAGCAATATAAATGCATTTACAATTACAATCACAGTTAGATATGCTTAGGATTTTGTGGTTTTGACATTGATGTAGGAGTGATGATCCTCCCACTCTCTTACTCCTCAGAGGATGGTGCAGCATTCACATCGTGCTTCCTGAAAAATTATTAGGGCTTGGTGCCAATGGTTTTTAACACCTGTCATTTCTTGTCAGGAACCTCTTTCTTTGGGGCCATCTTAGTACAAGCTGTCTCAATAGTGTGTGTGATGTGACATCTCTGGAATCTGTAGGTGGTCAAAATGAAACAGGAAGACAGTGAGACTTGGGCAATCTATCTAATGTAATACAAGTCATCATCAACATTGATACTTGACATTAGTGTTCCCATGCACAAACTATTTTCCCTAGACATTACACAGGAAAAAATGAACTAACCACAAGCCCCAAATGTTTTAAAAACATACATCACACCAGCAGTATGAAAGGCAAAAAATAAATCGCAAATGCACCCCAGGATATGGGGCAGGTTAGGCTCTAAACAGCAAAAGAACATCACAGTAATATGGTAAACAAATCAGTACAAAATTCACAAAAAACACACAAGACAATAAAGATAAAAGATAATTTATCCCAGACCTCCACTGTCCAAAAAATGTGTAAACATTTTCCCTTAAAAAAGTTAATCTTGGGTGGGGGGTGCTCGGCAAGATGGCTGACCTGCAGCATTCCACGAGAGCTCCTGGCCAGGCAGTCTATACCTTATCCCGCCACTACTACCAGCATAAACCTGCTGCTGTGTGGTGCCACCACCTACTGCAGCCAAAGGGAACTCCTGGGCTTGTTTTGGGGTCCATGGTGCTGCTGGGACCTCATGTGCCCTGGGCCTAGTGCTAGATGGGCTGCTGCTGAGGAATGCTGATGGCACCGGCTGAGAAAAACTGGAACCTTCTGGTGTGGAAAGAGGTCTGGTGGGGAGCTAAACAAGTGTGGTGTTGCTCCCATGTACCCTGATGGTGGTGGTGGCCTATGTAGTGGCTGGAGCATGTGACCGCGAGGTGCTCCACAGTTGCTACACTGGTGACCCAAATGCTGCAGCTCAAGATGCAAGCAGAGCACATAAATGGCAGCTCTTGATGCTATAATTTGTGGTTTGTTGGGTTCCCTGAAGCAGTGGAAGGAACAGCCCCTGAACTCTTTCTCAAGCATTGGCAGTGGAAGATACTCTCAGATGTGACTTCTCAATTATCTTTGTGGTATCTTGTGGTTTAATGTGCTCATAGGGCCCAGCCACCACCGCCGCCTCTGTGGGTCCAACAAAAACAATATTTGCCAAGATCCTTAACTAGAGGGAACTGGGATGTTATATTTCAGACAGTTCGCCAGCAGGGAGACCAGCATTTAGATTTTCCCAGAATATACCCAACATGTGCAACAGGTGCAGAAAATGTTTGAGGGAGTGAAACAAAAACTGAGAACTATGGAGTGAGAGTACATGCTGTTATTCCAGGCAAAACAGAAAGTCCTCTGTGAAGGATGGTCTTACTTCTTTGCAACACAAGAGGAAGTGTGGGACTGGCTGGACATTTGGGGAGATGGCAGAATCCTGGTGCCTGGCACAAGGGAGACCTGCAGGGAGTCACATGGCTGTCATCGTAGAAGAGTGGCAGGGGAACGGTGCAGCAACCACAAGAGAGAAATGTCAATGAAGTAATGGTCAGACAGGACGACAAACTTGATTTGAACTACAACATTTGTAAGAGGAGGAAGTGAGAGCACTGGTGGTTTCTCCTGTTGTGCATCCTAGGGACCTCATTGTGTTGTTTCATGTGCCATTGTTGAAGTAAGCCTCAGCAAGGCCTACTAGTGCAAGGGGTTCGCCCTTCTCTGCACAAAGTCCTCAGACCATATAGGAAGAAGTTGGCACAGAAACTAAAATAAAAGACAAAGTTTATTAAACCTCATGAGGTGGTACTACAGTTCAAACAGCAATCTTCGGTGATGTTTGAAGTAGCACCCTGAACTAAGACAGCATGGTCCTTTTATACCCATGCAGGGTCTAAAAGAAGGTGGCACAATTATAGAAGTAAGACTTACATACATATAAGGTCATATGGAAATGCACAGTCGACAGATAGGAGGGGCTAACAGTTTTCAAGGACTAGTTGACCCATTACTGTCTGTTACGGATTGCTAACAGCTGCAGATCTTACTGGGCATGAGCAAAAGTGGGAGATGCTAAATATAACTTGTCACTAGACAGATTTTCAAGAGTAGTTGACAGAAAGGTAGGACAGAGCACATGGCGAGCACATGGCAGAGAAAATGGCTGCCATGAATACAAAATGGATTCTGTGAAATGTTCACAATAGTTGCTGAGAACAAGATGTCTTCCGCTAATGCTTAATCTAATCGCTACTGACTTACAACAGATGACCCTTTCAGCATTAGCTGAAGACATTCGTCTTTCTGGGATAATCTAAATATTCATCTTGTATATTTATGCTCATCATTTCAGCTATTTCCTTATCTTACATGTGTTGTGCTTTCATTTCTGTAATATGGTTTTTGGTAGGCATACGAGCAGTAATACACATGGAGCAGAACATTGGACCACACTGAATACAGATACAGCATGTGAAAAATATTGCAATCATTACACACAGGATAGTCAGTAGTTTCCAGCCCCAAGAGGAAACAAGAGCCAAAACCATCCAGAAAAAGTCCAAGTACCAGTCTCTGTGTGGATTTCTGCAGCAATTTTATGCAATTTAGATATTGCATCATATACTGAAGGTGAGTGATCTGGATTGAAAACGCAGCAACTACTACCAATGATGCGACATGCACCACCTCGATCAGCTAATATCACATCTAGTACCCTGCGATTTTGGAGCGCTACAATCCTCGCAATTTGGAGCTCCTCTGTAATATTCCCAAGTGCCAGAGCTGCCTGATTGGTAACAGCTTCCACAACCCTAGTCAATCGTCTCACTTTCGTACTGTTTAACGCAGCACCCACAAAGGAGAACAACCCTACCTCATTTGTACTTATTGTCCTTTTATATCTATTTTTAATGATGTCATTGAACAGTTTAAAATCTTGGCGATATGATGCAGGGGCCAAAAACAGAGGGGTAATAGAAAAGATACATAACACACACCTGGCCACCTGGCCACCCAACAGGTAGTTGGTAATATCCATAGTTACCACAAACAAAATATGTATTATGTGAAGCTGTAAAACTTCTATTATTTACACCCTCAATAGTTAAAATCATGGTACAATCGCTTATCCCCACTGGAATTCGCCCAATGCTATGTCTACATAAATCTGCTTTAGTTTTTGTAACAGAAATCACAAATTGTTCTTTCTTGTCAGAGTCTCTTATATTTGTGAAGACATATGGTATTGAAACATTGTCCAGTTGATACTCTTCCCATTCCCATTTAGTTCCTTTGGCTTGGGGATACCCATCTTTGTCTTGGTGGCATACTTTATTAAGGCGAAAAAGAAGTCCGCCCTCTGTACGTTTTCCAGATGCAAACAAAAGCGTATACAAAGCTTGACAAGAACCATTGTGTGAAAAAGGAAGAGGAATGAAAGGTGTTCCTCCTTTCTTTTGATGCGCAGGTATCATTCCACATACCCAACAGTTAGTAGTATTTGTAGCATTATGAGTATGATGCAACATCTGAATTAAAGTATTATTGAAGTACGATTGACGGTGCTTCTGCTCCTGATAGGGAAGCGTAAAGTAATAGTGATCCTCTGGTACTGGAGTAGTGGCAACAAAAAACTCATGAGCAGGAGCCTGTTTTTCAACAAACCAGGTGATTATTGCTATAACCACCAAAACAACAACAAATCCCATAGTACTAATGATCAGTTTGTTATTCATTTTAGCAACAGTGATAATCGACCCTTTCAGAAATTAGTTAAAAACATCTTTGGAGCTCTTACCCCTGGGCAGCCGCTGATTTCTTCACCACGGGCCAAGGCGGGTGTCACTACTCTAATGCATGGCTGATTCCCCCCCCCCCTTGCCACATTGGCTCTCCGTTTCACTAAACCAGGGTGGTAGCTCAACCAGTTTTCTCCAGTACTACGGGGTCTTTCCTCGGTCTCAAATTATATTGCGACACTCCAGAAATCGTATGGTCCGGGAAGAACTCCGCAGATTCGTCAGGTGATATAGCACGGCCTTTCTCCGTAGTCAAAATCTCTCGATGATTGGTCAGCACAGCAGGTTCCACCAAGGTAGGTAGCACTCTCTTGCAGTGAGTACTAGGGACCCAATTCTTTCGGTTTGTCACTCCAACTGCTGTCCTTGTCGCAAGGAACACCTGCTCTGGGCCTCGCCACCTTGGTTTCAAGCTGCTTGATCTTTCAAAGGACTTAATCATCACCTGGTCACCAGGTCGGAGTTCATGGCCTTCACCTGTAGATCTGTCAGGGAGTGCTTCTCGAGCCTGTTGAAGAATGATAACCAAATTGTCGGTTAACTGTGCCAAATAATCATTCATCAGGACACAAGGTACATCAAATACAGAATATGGCTTAGGAACCCCCCAAATGTTAATTGGCCTTCCAAATACAATTTCATAGGGTGTAAGGCCTATTTGAGAGTGTGGCACTGACCTAATAGACAATAATACCAATGGTAATGCATCCGGCCTAGTTAAAGATGTGGAAGCCTGTATCTTCGCTAACTTCAGCTTCAAAGTAGCATTATAACGTTCCACCGACCCTGCTGATTGTGGGTGGAAAACCGCATGGAACTTCTGTTTGATCCCTAATCTTTTCAGGACATACTTAATAACTTCCCCAACAAAATGAGGTCCGTTATCATTCCATAAAAGTCTGCAAACACCAAACCTAGGGAAAAATTCTTTCAAAAGCACCTTTGCTGTGGTACTGGAAGTATTATCCTTTGTGGGGTACGCCTCTATCCATTTACTGAAGGCACATACCACCACCAAGACATACTTTAAATTGTTGCAGCGTTCAAGCTGAATATAATCCATTTGCAGAACTTCAAAAGGAGCAGTTGGTGTAGCAAACCCTCCCGCATGAGTTCGTGTCCCTTTTCCAGGATTGTATTGTAAACAGATCAAACAAGACTGTACTACTCTCTTAGCTGTACTGGAAATTTCTGGATGCTCCCAAACTTGCGTAGGCAACTTCGTTATTGTTGAAGCTAAAACATGTGCTAGCCCATGTGCCATCTGAACCATAGGTTGTACAAAAGCTAGAGGCAATTTACATTTATCCATCTGCTTATTGCGCCAACAGCCCTCATCATCAATTTCTCCTTCTTCAGACCATTGCTCACGTTCTTTCACAGAAGCAGATTTCTGTATATCTAATACGTCTTGTCTAGCATTATGCCAACATTTAGCTTGTGACTTCACTACATACATAGAAGGAGTACTTCGCTGCATCGCAGTATCACGTGCTACGCGGTCCGCAAGGGCATTACCTTACCCTATCTTATTGGTCACTTTCTTGTGTGCACTACATTTCACAATAGCTAGTTTCTTTGGATATGTCAATGCAGTCAAGAGGTTATGCACTAATTCTCTGTGCATTATCTGCATCCCGTGGGATGTGAGAAAGCCTCTCTCCTTCCAAAGCAAACCAAAATCATGAGCCACTCCAAAAGCACAGCAGCTGTCTGTATAAATGTTCACACATAAGTCAGTACTAAGCTCACATGCTCATGTCAAAGCTATTAGTCTACAATATTGCAATTTCTTTTGTGACACTTTATGATGGTGTGAAGCAAGAAAAGAAAGTAAGGACACAGTGCACTTTTCATATTGCTCAGGGGTATCAGCTGCCAACAAAATATCATCAACATATTGTATGAGAGTCACACCTTCAGGCAAAACAAAAGAATCATGTTGTTGTTTTAACGCTTGACTATAAATACTAGGACTCTCAGTGTAGCCTTGAGGAACTCTGCAAAATCTATATGATCGTTTATTCAAAGTAAAACCAAACAAATATCGTCTGTCAGGATGAATAGGGATCGAAAAGAAAGCATTCTTTAAGTCTATCACAGAGAATGTAGTTGCTGTCGAGGGAACGAAAGTAAGAAGTCTCGTGATGTCAGATACCACAGGATATTGTGGCACCACAATCATATTGACTTCTCGTAAATCAATAATGAATCAGTAAATCCTAGTATCAGTATCTATTTTCAGAATAGGAAGAATCGGACGGTTACAAACATTATACAGAACTTCCTCAACAACTCCAACTGCAATAAGATCATGCACAATTTGTGTGAGGGCTTCTTCACCCTCCTGTGAAATTTTGTATTGAGGCAAACATGGCAATACAGCTCCCTCCTTGACACTAATTTGTCCCACATCAGTATCTTAAGTAGCCCACAAAGTACTAGGGAGTGAAGCTAATGCAATATCCTCTTTAACAAGACAAACTCTTTCCATCACAGGATGATTATCATTCAAAATAACACGCACCCCTTCAGGAGAGCATCGTATTGTAGCCCTGAAATACTTGAGCATATCAATTTTGTCTGGTGTGTTTGGAGAAAGCAAAAATGGACATGGAGCAGTACATTTATCAACATGGAATGCAAGTGGTTGTGACATTGGGCTAGGGGAAGGTGTTCCATCGAAACCTATCGATGTAATGGTTAAGCCAGACAGGGGAGCCCTTGGAATCAATTGTTTAGACAAGGCTCTACGAGTAGCTCCTGTATCAACCAGAAACTGATCAGTAGAACCCAAAACATGTGCTGTAACATAGGGACCCCTCTTATCTACTGGAACTTCAACTGATTCCTTACCCCATCCTAGGCAATCCTATGCATAAGCAGAATCTTAGAAATCAGGCTGCACATGGTTATACATCTGGCATTGGTTCCGTCTATCAAAAGTGTTAAACTCATCCTGCCCTCGTACATTAGCATCAACCCTAGCAGGATCATTCGTGCTTCTTCTAGGCCCTGAATATCCTGAACAATTTCTCAATTGTCCCCGACCACGTGAACACTGCTGAACACGTAGTGCTGGACAATCGGCAGCCCAATGCCCAAATTTCTTACAATACGCACACTGATCAACAGACAAATTCGAACGAGTGTACGAAGAACCATAAGATCCACGTCCACCTCCATCACTACCTCTGAAAGGCACACCATAAGCTTGAGCCAACATAACCTTTGTCTTTAATTCTTTAATCTTTTTATCCTTGCAACCTTTTGATTCTAATTCCTGACGTTCATAAAACTGAGCCATAGTCAAAAGAGAAACCGTAGTAGAGGTAGTCCATGAACTTTCACTAGCTTTTAGATGACTAGCTATTCCTGGTAACAGATTTGCGACATATTTATCGACAAACAAATGTCTGCCCGTATCATCTGACAATAACTGGCCGCTAAAATCATGAAATGCTTCTTCAAAGCGTGTAAAGAAATCAGAGACCGATTCATCTGCCTTTTGTTTACAAGACTCTAAAACAATCCCAGATTTATCAAGGTCAGTAAACCTGGATCTGCATCAAAATAGCACACTACCCAGACCCAGATGTAACAAGAACAAATATCTTAATTTTGTCCCAGTACTTCCTCTTCCCATGTGTTTTTGTAAAAGAAAGTATCCCTCAGCTAACTCATGAGGGGCAGAAGGAACGACATACGGAGGTGGAGGGCGATCTAGTAACAAAATATCATTGTGTGGTTTATTAAGGATAGGATAGAGAGGTTGCCTAACAGTGTATTGGCCAGTTACCTGTAATTTACGTTCTTTCTCTTCTAGCTCCTTTAAGTCTTTTATTTCTTTCTTTCTCATTTCCAATGCTTTCACATATACATTCTTCCCCTGCTCTTTCTCAAGCAAGGCTTGCTCACGCTTCACTCATCCACGCATTCGTACACAGTCAAACATATCTTGCCTAGACCTTTGCTTACACATACATTGTTCCACATACTCAATCTTTCGCAAATCAATTGACCCATGCATAGGCCAACTTAACTCAAAACCCACACAAGTGTATTTATTCCATAATGTGCTGTACATTATAGAAGAAAGACCATGTTTAACATACAGATATCTATTGGGCGTCCCCTCTTGGGGTGCCGGTTGCGATTCTTCCAGTCTCAAATTGGTACCATTACAAAAGTAACACATCCTACGAAGTGCGCTAAAAACAGGCATTCCTAAAATAGTGCAGAATATGCAATATTATAATCAAAGTAGCACAAATCAAAATTAAATTAGAGAAAATTCTCCTCATTACCTGCCTATATAAATTGCAATTTATATATCAATTCAAAGGACACAATTTGACTAGTCACCCAAAACACGAGAGCCACAGTAAGTGGTGCTAAACTTCATTAGCAAACAAAGGAATCAAAACCCAACGCAAGTGCCGTAAAACGGCTCTTACCAATCACAGGGCGTCCAGGTTCCAACTGCCAAGTTCTACAATCGACCAAATGGTCACTGCATCACGAATGAACAAAAAGGATCTCAGTTGAGGACCGGTGCCACATGGATGGTCAAATCAGAAAGAAGGGAAAAACGCTGTGGTTTTCCAAGACTCGGGTCTCCTCAGGCATTGATAGTCCGCAGCGAGATCCCAATCCTTTGTCGCGACCAATCTGTCGGGCGTCCGTGTCGCCGATGAGTCCCTGTTCGGGTGCCAATTTGTCGAAGTAAGCCTCAGCAAGGCCTACTAGTGCAAGGGGTTTGCCCTTCTCTGCACAAGGTCCTCAGACCATATAGGAAGAAGTTGGCACAGAAACTGAAATAAGAGGCAAAGTTTATTAAACCTCATGAGGTGGTACTACAGTTCAAACAGCACCCTTCGGTAATGTTTGATTTAGCACACTGAACTAAGAGAGCATGTCCTTTTATACCCACGCAAGGGCTAAAAGAAGGTGGTACAATTATACAAGCAAGACTTACATACATAAAAGGTCATATGGAAATGCACAGTCGACAGGTAGGAGGGGCTAACAGTTTTCAAGGACTAGTTGACACATTACTGTCTGTTATTGATTACTAACAGCTGCAGATCTTACTGGGCATGTGCGAAAGTGGGAGATGCTAAATATAACTTGTCACTAGACAGATTTTCAAGAGTAGTTAACAGAAAAGTAGGACAGAGCACATGGTGAGCATATGGCAGAAAAAATGGCTGCCATGAATACAAAATGGATTCCGCGAAATGTTCACAATAGTTGCTAAATACAAGATGTCTTCTGCTAATGCTTAATCTAATTGCTACTGACTTACAACACCATCGGATTGCATGGCTGGTGGCCTAGTGGCACACTGTGAAGGACAACGGTGGACCTCTGTGTTACTCACTCTCTCTTTCTTTCTTTACTCTTGTTTCTTCTTTCTTTCTCTTTGTTGATTTTGAATTATTTTTTTACATTGTTGTGTTGAGAGAATGCAATGCAGTAGAGATATTGTTTGGGGTCAGAGTGTCTCTTGGGATGTTCTCCTTGGACTAGTCTGGAGGCACGACTCGCCCCAGTGATAGTGTTTAAGTGTTTGGCTGAGTTTATTTTTCTATTTCCGACTACAACAGTGAAAAACAACTGAGTTAGCGAGTTCAGGGTCGAGTGGTGTTCTATGAGGACAGCTGGTGGGGTGGGTTGGCCTTGGGGGTCTGAGCTGGGGTTGCTATGGAGTCCGGCTCAGAGTAAGGAGTGGTGGGTTGAATGATGGTGGGACATGTACACATGATCACCTGAAATATGACTCCTTTGTTAAGCACTACAGAGTAAATGCCTATTTGAAAAGAATGGGGATACACATAACAGTGGTCCATGAAATGCACTTGATGGATGGGGAGGTGCAGAAATTACTGAAACTTTGGAGAGGTCGGTTGATACACTAGACTTATTCTGGTTATGCCGTGGGGTTGATTTGGATGGCCTCACAGGTTTTGTTTTGTCCCCATGAGTTCTTGGGTGATCTTGAGGACAGATATGTCCATGTTCATGGGTTGTTGGAGGGAGTGGAGGTGTGTTTTTCAATGTGTACACACCAAATGTGGATGAGAAGCCGGTGGAGTCTCACACACTTTGGGCAATATTGGATCTGGGATAAAATAGGTCTCTCTTTTCCCGATTACATGCTGGACTGAAGGATGATAGATGCATTGATATGGGGCCTGCCCATAATAGCTGGTCAGCAGATTTGGAAGACACTCTTACAGATGGGAAATCGAAGTCTGTTGATGCCCTGGTGAAAGACACTGATAGTAATGCAATCTTTAAACTAATGCAGTTTTATTATCTGCACTTGGCATATATCACACCACAGTAGTTGCATAAGATTTTTCCTGGTCATGCCCTGATACATGCCCTAGATGTGACGCAAACCAGGCCCTTTTTCAACATATGACATGCAGTTTTCAACAGTTGGAGGCCTCCTGGATCAGAGTGATGTGGATACTGAGGTAGATCACAGGCAACAAGATAGACAGGACAGTGCATCATTTCCCATGTGGGCTTTTGCCACTCCCAAAAAAGGGGCATAAAATGGAGTATTGATTTGCGCTCCTGGGGCTGGTGTTGGCCTGGGGACACATAGTGATATACTGGATAGCCCCCAAGCCCATCCATGGCATAAATGGTTGTTGGATCTGCGTTACTGTTCTGTTGCAGAGGAATGTCAGTTGAAGCAAGTGTGGATGGATGAGAATGGAGAACGGGACTGTAAAGTTGGGGGGAGATGGTGCAGCACTTGGATGAGGAGGCTGAGAAGAATGATCTTTCCCCAGGGTCTCCTCTGCACTGTCATAGCAACCTCTAAATAGGGGTTAATTTGAACAATGAGTGAAGTGAGTGCTCTTGTGGGGAGAGGACCAGTGGTCTTGTTGTTGATCAGAGGGTGATGGGCCCCACCCAGTGGGGACAAAACAAGACATTTCATCATCATTGTGGTTCTGAATATGTCTATGTATCTGTTATTGCTGCAATGTTCGTTTGTATTGTAGTTTATTTGTATTTTATGTGGAAAATGCTAATATAAAAGTTAAAAAAGCAAGCCCTACATAGGCCTTTAGAACAAATTCTAGGCCAAGAGCACCAACAATGATACATTTAAAAAAAGGAGCAATAATACTGGTGCGTGCTCTCTCTCAAACAACAAACTTGTTTCCAAAGTGCTGAACTTCATAGATTCTTCCCAAAATTAGAAGATTCCAAAAGTGTGGATGAAGAAGAGACTGCACACAGGAAAAGAGAGATACTTTGACTCCAAAATCCAAATTCAAAATGACCAAGGACTGAACAAATCAGAAGGATGAGTCTTCAGGACAGGAAGAGGAAGTTTCTACTTACACTCTATTGCACTGTCTTCCTGTTTAAAAAAAAAATGCATTTTGCACTAAATGATTGCACAAACAGTCTGTTCGGGTAAAAATCTAACTAAAAAATGTAACAGTTCAAGTCAATTAGCCTAGTAACTCACACTCAAAACACTTATTCTCATGTTTGGATTCATTGTCTGGTGCTCAAAATTTATCCAAAGAGTTTGTTTAGTTAAAACATGTGCCTGAAGTGTTTGTTGATTGCCCATGTTAAAGGAGTTGCTACTCTTGTTGGGAGTGATGCCGCTCACAGTCAGATTTTTTGTTTGGGGGTCAACAATTACCCTAAACGTCTGCTCAGAAGAAAAAAAATCAGACTGAAACCTTTGTTGACCAGCCTCATTAAAGGAACTGATGTGTGCAGTGGGATTGATTCTGCTTGGGTTCAGATTTGTAGTGTGGTGCTCAAAAATTACTCTGCTCAAAATTTATCCAAACAGTTTGTTTAGTTAAAACATGTGCCTGAAGTGTTTGTTGATTGCCCATGTTAAAGGAGTTGCTACTCTTGTTGGGAGTGATGCCGCTCACAGTCAGTCAGTCAGATTTTGGGGGCTGGGGGTCAACAATTACCCTAAACGTCTGCTCAGAAAAAAAAAACAGACTGAAACCTTTGTTGACCAGCCTCATTAAAGGAACTGATGTGTGCAGTGGGATTGATTCTGCTTGTGTTCAGATTTGTAGTGTGGTGCTCAAAAATTACTCTATTGTTTGCTTTGGTGAAAAATCTACCTGAAGTGTTTATTGAGCACTAGTGAGATAGCAACTGCCACTCGTGTCGAGAACAGGCCGCTTGAGTTTGTGATGAGTTGTTTACCTTCATCTCATGTTATGATTTCTCCCCCAACAGCAGTATCATTATGTAACATGATGTTATGTGACAATGACGAATACATTTAGCTATTATAGAGGAGTGAAACTATGCCAATAAAGCTGGCATAATTAATATTTAAAAAAATGCTCAGACCTAATCATTGGTTCTGCAAGACACTTAGGGGGTTATTCCAACTTTGGAGGAAGTGGTAATCCGTCCCAAAAGTGACGGTAAAGTGACGGATATACCACCAGCCGTATTACGAGTCCATTATATCCTATGGAACTCGTAATACGGCTGGTGGTAAATCCGTCACATTTGGGACGGATTACCACCTCCTCCAAAGTTGGAATAACCCCCTTAATTTGAAATTAATGGAGGCAGGCAATAACAAGCAGTACCACTAACATATTGAGAAATCAAGGGCAATTTTCAGACCCTGTGTGGCAGGGCACAATGCAGACAGGGGCTATCGGGCCCTAACTATGGTGTATGAGACAGAATGCCTCTTGTGTCCTAGTGTCAGTATTACTATGGCTCTGGAAACTGGGCAATGAACCACCCTTTCCACACCTCGCTCTCAGGGTAGTGAAAGTGAGCAGTCCAATCCGCCCATGGAAGTAGAATGGGGCAACAGCTCAGAATTCAATAGTCAAGCAATTGACTCAATAACATAATGTCCAGCCCAGTGCTTATCTTTTATGTAAAAACAAAAAAACTTTAGTCACATATGACAATTATGTGCTTCACAATTCAGTGTAAATGACTTAGGTTGAAAACAAAGCTGTGATAAACAGTGAGGCCTTACACCCTTTATTTCCAACTATTGCCTAGTTGTCCTCTTTCCTCTCTCTATGGATGGGATTACGTATCTACATGCCACAAGACATTATGGGTTTAGGCCAGATAAGGCGCAGGCACACATGTCTCAAGTATTGCTACAGGTCAAAAATGCAACTCATCTATCTGTTTATCACTTCAAAAAAAGTCTTAGAGTGTTCTGCAGACTCAGTCGCACATGTTTAGTTTCTTGTTCTTGGTGCGGACTACAATTGTGATTTACCTGCTTATCACTGTAGCATTGTGGGCTGTGCAGAGGATATAGTATGGGCTCCCATCCCCATTGCAGGAGCTTCTCTCCAGCAGAAACGGTGCCAGTAGTCTCACTCAGGAGAAAGTTTTAATGGGTGATCAATGAGACAGATCTGTATGGCAGCACTTGACTATGGTTGTTGCAGCCTCCCAGGCAAACTACAAATAGTTATTCTGATGTAGCACCTTGCCTGGTGGAAAGGTCTTTCTGGCAATTGTGGCATCTGGGCCGATCAGGGTTTCCTGCTTTGGTAGAGAAACAGCTTTCCCTCACAGAGAGGGCAGCAGTAGCACTAATTTTGTAAGACTACAGAAAATTGCAAGATGGTGTTGGGTAATAAATAACAAGCTTTAATTTTGCCAGTGAAACATGTATTATTTTAACACCCCTCATCCCTATACATACCATATGGTAGTGATCAGGAAAAACTAATCACCAGCCCTTTTCCAACAAAGTCCACATGTGATGGTGGGGTATGAAGAGATTGAAATGGACGAGGACATAGAAGGTCCAGGTGAGAGGACAAAAGTACTTGTCAAAAGTAGGAAATTTACTACAAATGTAAGTACATTTACACATATCGGGCTTGATTCACAATGGTAACTTGTACTTTTTAATGTTTTGCATTTTTGAGTAAGGTTAATACTTCTTGCTTATTCAGAAAATCCAAGTGTAAATTACTACTAAAAAAAGAAGAAACTGTACTAATTCCAGGACTAAATGGCCAGTCACTGCTACTGCAACACCCTCCCACTAAAAATAATGGAAGTACGGAGTTCAACCCTTAGGAAATAATTATAAATTAAATAAAAAGAAATTAAGTAGTGGAAAATATAAATACTTATAAATTATTGTTAGTAAAATACACAAAGATATTTATTATTCTGTTATGAGATATTTTAATAACCTATTTTGAATTTTTTTAAATGTAACAATATTTTTATTAGAAATTATTGTATTCATTTTCCTTAATTCTATACATTTGTAAATGTTAACTTTTCTTGCAATCCATGCATTGCACCCACGTCCCCATTTATTTCTGTAATAGAGTTTTATTTACCTTATCACATTAATTAATTATCAAATTACCAATATCCTATGTCATACTAAATTGTGCCTCATATTGCTCCTGTTGTCACAGTAGTTGTCAACTAAATTTAAACTTTGTAGTCTTTCATTACCTATGATGCACTGCCATGTTCCCACACCCCCATGAGGAGGCCTTTGGAAATATGACTAGTCTGTATATGTTCCTTAACGCAGTACAGTAACCTAACATCTCCTGGTGACTATACTATTGACCACACATCAGCCCACACTGGTGGATATACTGCAAATAGCCATTCATTCCTTTAGCATTTGTTGGTCAGGTATATGTGGGGACTTAAGCCATTCACTAGAATGTATACCCATCTGCATTTCATCTGCACCACTTGCACATGTACCTTTGGTGCTGTTCATGTGTAGAGAATGTATTAAATCCTACACGTTCATATTTCAGCATTGACACAGGTTGTGAGACCCATCTCTGTTGTCCAAAGTCACACTGACATGACACATATGTCTTTCATTTCTTATTTTTCAGCTGCTGCATCAAGGCCCCATGTCCACAGTCATAGACAGGTGGTGTTGGTCAGTAGCTGACATCAAAGTTCCTTTCAGGCAGGAACCACTGGTAGCACTGGCAGGCCAATCACAATCCTATCTGTCTGCTGTCCACAGGCTTCTTCCAAGCAGCAGCTATCAACATATGCTAATATTGTCACCTCTGTTTGTTTGTCAAATTATTATGTTTACTATCAATGTGACAGCTACTTGTTTATAGCTGTTTGAGTCAGTATGTTCTGGACACTCATAAATGTTAAAGGTCCAAGTGTCATTTCACTTTCATCTCAACCCCTAGGGATAATGTGTCTGACAATGATGTCCTTCCATCCATGGGAGAAGGAAGGCATGCAATTGCAGGAGAACCCCTCTGCTGCTGTAAGCCATCTTCTCAGCACCCTCTTATGCTGAAGACAATGAAGAGAATATTCTCTTTGTATAGAATATCATCTCACATTCCATCTCAAAACTGTTCAGTAGTTTCCCTCATCAGAAAATCTGGAATAACTAAGTACAATAGTTCCTGGACCTAGGGAGGGTGACTGAAACTGGTCAAGGTAAAAATTGGGAAATTACCAAAATGTCTACCAAAAACATTAAACGTGGAACAGATATTTATATGGAAATGGATAATAAATCAAAGTCAAAAGTTCAAAAGAAATGTCCAAATAGAGGTTCAAATGTCTTACATCAATGTCCAAGAGAAAGAGAAGTCCAAAAAGTCAAAAAGAACATAACATTGAGTACACCAAACACACATAAGGTCATCTCCTGGGTGTCCTTGGTTGGGAGCAGAAATACTTGTGCCTACTCTAAGTCAAAATTGAGTGTGATATCCACTGTTTCCACAGATGATGGTATTTCTGTCAAATGGGCAGGAGTTGATACCAACTGTGAATCTAGACACATGGGGTGAGACAAACGGGCAGAGAAGGTTGGTGTAAAGGTTGACAAATAGAGTGTGTGGAGAGGCAAGTGTGGGCTGGCCTTGAGTAGAACAGGACAGCATTATAGAAATACAGTTACCTGCTGAGTATCCAGTGCTGGTCAGTCAGGACATTTTTCAGTTACTTATGTAAATGTTTTATAAATTATTTTCTGACGCACTCTCGCCCCTCAAGATTGCCTGATGCTCACCAGTCACTAGTTTTATGGCCCCCTGGAATTTCTCCTGAGATACACATATGTGGGACGATGAGGAGGAGACATGTGAAACTGCTGTGGTGCAGAAAAACGTGTGTCTGCAGGAGGAGTGTGGGTGGGATAGGCATCTTTAGGCCCATGTGTTGGTGTGGCCTAATCGTGCATCCCCACATATTCTTCTTAATGGCCAGAAGGAGCTGGTTGTCACAACCCCGGCACACTGACCTATGAACAGAGTGTTTCCCCTCCTCCTTAGTGTTAGTGTACCATGCCAGCCCTTCAACTGAGGTCCATTTTCTCCTCAGTCCCTGTTCCTGCTGCTACTCTCCATGGTCCTAAGACCCATTTTGGAGGAGTAGGGAGAAAACAGAATTCATTCAATGCAATACTTTATAATACTTAGAAGCTTTTCCAGCTCCTAGAGATACTGTACTGACCAATAACAGTAACTTAGGGGAACGGAATTATCAGCCCCATCACTGAACTCTTATGAGACCCTTCATGGAAACGCTGATAGCTTTTCTAAGGAAAGAACGGGCGAAACAGCATCTATTTGAATACATAGACAAAAGCATAGTACCTACTTAATTCATAGTGAGATTGATATTGCTCCTTTTGTATCTTAAATGACTGAGAATCTGACATGTTAACCTATTTGGTATCCTCATTTGCTATTTCAATTTATTTTTAGTTAAATGCCACTGACTAAGCTGAAGCCGGCACAAAAGGGCATCTCACTCTTCCTTCCTGCTGAAGTTACAAAACTGAGGTGTATTACACTGAGTAATAATTCAGATACACTTAATGCACAATTTCTCCTAGCTAGTGCATACCCTGCTGAAAGCAGAGCTCAGAAACGACAATGAGCAATGCTCAATTTGGTGCCTCGAGGCAACTCATTGTAGGCAGGGTTATTTTTCCACAGTGAGAGGCACTTTCCTGCACAAAGACAATCCATGGAGGCATTTTCCTCTTTCTATATGTGCTGAAAGAGGAAAGAACAAGGAGAAATTAAGCTATTTCTCCTCGTTACACCTCTACTTGGAAGGCGTATGGTTTTGACTCATTCTCAGGTTTACGCGTCCTTGTAAATCTAGGAATACGTCAAAATCCATGGGTGATGTATGTGAAAACCTACTTCAATGCCCATGGATTGACCATCGATGCAGTGAATTATACTGCGTTTCCTTACCTCATTTCTAAGAGGCCATGAAAATCCATGCAAAGTGCCTTTCTGTGGCCTCATAGACATGGGTCTGCACGCTTCCCCACCATAGCTTTTTAAAACAGTGGCGCACCGGCATCACAAGAGGATTGTAAATATGCCACTTAGGCTCATACTTATGGGCTTATTGGCAAATGGCAGCGCAGCAAGTCACCTTGCTGTGCTGCCCTCTGTCACAAGCAAAGGGCAGGTATGCACTGTATTTATTCAATACGGTGTATTCCTGTCCTTTCCCTCTGCGCTGGCTCCCTTTTGGCATTGTTTACAAGTTCTTGTAAATCTGGGAATGCATCAAAATTCTTAGATATTGCATGGGAAAACCCATACAACACCCATGTAATAGATTGCAGAATAATGTTACACAGCAATTTGCACTGTTACATTTCTTAAGATTCATGAAGCCATGCAGGACCACACAAGGTGGCCTTGCGTGGCTTTATAAATCTCACTTCAGGCTTGCGTCGCTCTTGCACCACATTTTGTGGTGCAAGAGCAACGCAAACCAAGCCATAAGTATGGCCCTTAGAAACTGCTTAACTGTAACATGAAGTACAATATACCATCAAGTAATTATTTTTAACATGATGATCTTAACATTAGAATCAATTGGTGAGAAAGAGGCGATGGGAAGGGAGAGAGCAAAGGTGACAAGGTGCACATTAAAGTGATGTCACGGCTACAGTCCGAGGCATGGAATTTATACCATGTGTCAAACAAAGCCAATTAATGTATTGGTAGACATTGATAACAAGTTAATGGCTAGTTCAGTGTATGCATGTTTGAAATTCAGTGACACGTCTGCCCTCCGTTAAGGAGTTCGGCTTTTGGGCTCACATTTTTAGTAAAAAAGAATTTTGATACACTCCTCGATTCCTGTTTACAGTCCTTTTTGTTTGCGGTTTACTGTACCTACCACTTTTTCACATTGGGATCTGGAGCTGTAGTACACAAAGTCACTTGTTTCACTTTTGAGCGTATCAATCACAGAATTCACACAAATGTATTTGCTAAGGTTTTGAGGGTACCATGCACAGAATATACTTCTAGCACAGCTTGGCCACCTTAACTATCATGTCAAACATGGAGAAACCTACATTCTGTTTTGCGAAGCACGTTTCAATTTTAAATTCAAGAAATAATTTTGCATTAAGAGTGTCATGCAAATACATTAGACAGAAGTTTTGAAGTGTGGTTTAGTGAACGAAAATCTCTGTGTGACTCTGCTGTAAGATTCCCTACCATGGGATTTAGTGAACGTTAATTAGAAAGCTTTGTTGTAAAATAAATTAACTCCATCAATAATAATTCAATTAATTTGAGTCATTTATTACTCATTATTTGACATTTTCATTTTGACTGTGTTACAATTGTTTGCTAAAAAACTTTGATTGGTAAAGTTGAAGTATTACATTCTTTTATTCTTTATGTCAAGGCATCCATCACTGTAAAATGGGTTACCTGTTTGCATTCAGTGATTTATGCTTCACTCCAAGGTTGACTTCCTATGGGAGTAAAATGTACTTTCCCCTTATAATAAATTATCAGTAATGCTGAAGTTCTGAGCAAATACAATTTCCGAAGATGTGCTTGTAGGTGTGTGCCCTCGCTGCATGGCATTTCTATATATTTTTTTCTGACTCTGCAAGGGATTCAGATTTAACATACAATGATCGGACTAAAATAGGCTACTGCTTTCAAAGACCTATACATTTATCTTTTTCGCCATATATCTAAGCCTTCGCCGAAATCATGTCATCTTGCGCAATACAATGTCTCGAGCGACCCACTATGTCTTCTTAATAAATCTCTATGTATATAGTCATGAACAATGTGCAAAATAGAAAGAAGTGTCACTGCTGTAAAAAAGTTCCATACCTGATACATTTATTTGATAAAATCTGAAATAGTAGAAATTCACAGAAATATGTCAAACATACAATGATTTGTATATAGTCATAAGGATTCTAAATAGAGGCCAGGATTTAATAAAAAAATCATGCAATACAGCAAGAGAACATGCTGTGCTGCTTTGGGTGACAGGAAGAGAGCAGACACATGCTGTATTTACAAAGATATGACACATTCGTGCTTTCTCACTGCAACAGCACACTATGGGGGTCATTCTGACCCCAGCGGTCATGGACCGCCGGGGCCAGGGTTGGAGGGAGCACCGCCAACAGGCTGGCGGTGCTCCACAGGGTATTCTGACCGCGGCGGTTCAGCCGCGGCCAGAAAGGGAAAACCGGCGGTCTCCCGCCGGTTTTCCGCTGCCCTGGGAATCGCGCCGCCATGGGGGATTCTGACACCCCACTCCGCCATCCTGTTGAACAGGATGGCGGTATGGGGTGTCGTGGGGCCCTTGGGGGCCCCTGCAGTGCCCATGCCAGTGGCATGGGCACTGCAGGGGCCCCCGTAAGAGGGCCCCACTTTGTATTTCAGTGTCTGCCTTGCAGACACTGAAATACGCGACAGGTGCCACTGCATCCGTCGCACCTTCCCACTCCGCCGGCTCAATTCTGAGCCGGCGTCCACGTGGGAAGGATGATTTGCACTGGGCTGGCGGGCGGCCTTTTGGCGGTCGCCCGCCAGCCCAGTGCAAATCCCAAAATACCCTCAGCGGTCTTTCGACCGCGGAGCGGTATTTTGGAGGGGGGAACTCTGGCGGGCGGCCTCCGCCGCCCGCCAGGGTGAGAATCACCCCCTATGTGCTGCCTAGCACCAATGCAGACATCCTTGCACCATGGTGCAAGTGTGCCTGCTTTACAAGCATGATTGATTATTGTGAAGGAAGGGATACTTTCTTTTACAAAAACACATGGGAAGAGGAAGTACTGGGACAAAATTAAGATATTTGTTCTTGTTACATCTGGGTCTGGGTAGTGTGCTATTTTGATGCAGACCCAGGTTTACTGACCTTGATAAATCTGGGATTGTGTCATAGTCCATGGGTGGATACATGGGGGCACCCATAGTCCAGCCATGGAACACCTCCCTAATGCAGGATAATGTGCAGTAGCAATATACTTTGGATTTACTTAACCACAACGAGCCGTGCAGGGTGGCTTTGTGTGGCTTAGCAAATCTCAGTTAAAGTCTTGCATTGTCTTGTACCACCTTATGTGGTGGAACAACAACACAGGCCCTTAGTAAATCTGAGCCAGAATATCTACAAAATGATAAACTGTAATAGACTCATAACAGATGTGTATAGCTATTAATGTATTTTGGTCATTTGCTGCAGATATTGCCCCTTCCTGTTTCATCTGTTAGACAAAGCAAACAAATAAAATTTTGAATGTTGATTTATTACAAAATCTCTAGGATGAGACATTAAAATAAAAAGAAAAAATAGCTGATAGAAAAATAGATTTGTACAGTTGTGCCACTTCGATATCCTATCCAGGTTAATTTGTTAGCTTAATATACCTAAGGTTTCTGATTACCAAAAAATCAGTTTTCAAATAGGCCTGAGCATTATATTTTTATGTGAGAAAACTCTTGTAACAAACCTGATTATTGGGGTATGTATATCACACATAATTTCAGTTTTCCTTAAGCACATGTTGATTGAGTCTATTTTATTCACAGGAGACCAGGGACCAGATTTACTAGGCCCTTGCATTGCCCTTGTTCCACACAAGGTGATGCATGATAGAAATATAGATTTGTACAGTTTTGTTACTTTGATAGCCTATCCAGGTTAATTTGTTAGCTTAGTATACCTAAGATTTCTGATATTACCAAAAAAATCAGTTTGAAGTCGGACTGAGCATTATATTTATAAAGAATTGAAGTGAGATTTACTAAGCAACTCAAAGCCACCTTGCTTGGCACTACATGGCTTATGAAATCCAGAAGAAATCACTACCTTGTGTTACTCTGTCGTAGGAAGGCATTCAATGGGTAGAACATGGGTAATCCCATGCATACACCAATGGATTTTGAAGCAATCACAGATTTGCTAAGCGTAGTAAACCTGGATTGTGTCACAATAGTGCGCCTTTCCAACAGAGGCGTAATATGGAGAAATATCATTGTTTCTCCTCATTATTTCCTCTTTCCATATATGCATTCTGCAGCACACGCAGAAAGAGGAAATGCCTCTAAGAATTGTTTTTTGTGTAGGAAGGTGTCCCTTCCTGCACCAACACAATGCTGCCTGTAACACGGGCTCCTTTGCACTATGATGCAAGTTTGCCTGCATTTTTGTTAGGCAGCACTCTGATGCCAGTGCAGGGAGGGATCAGGAATGCCTCATATCTTCGTAGACATGACACATTTCTGCTCTCTCCCTGTCTCTCTGAGCAGCACAGCAAGTTGTCTTGTAATGTTGGGTTGCATGATCACTTTGCAAATCTGCCCCCAGGTTCATGCAAAAAAATGCTGCAAAGAAGTAGGAAACTGGATGGGTGCCACATTCAGGTGCACTGAGCTTTTACTTTCATGCCGTTAGTACAATTTTCATATGAACCACCTTCCATGCATAATTCTAGTAAAACCCATAATACACACCCTAAACATGATAGAATTCAACCTAACGCTATTTTTAACATGTCCATAAATGTCTCCAATTTGTTTCATGTAGCTAAGGAACGAAATTCCTGCGAAAATTCACTCCAAAATTGCTCTCAAACTCAAGGGGCTGAATGGTGTTGACGGTAGTCTTGCAAATCTGGCACTGGTTAACATTCTACCATATTCACATGATGCTAAAATTTACAAGTAAGTATTTTGATAATGAAATACACTACTGCCCTCTATTAAACTACCACCTTATTCCATTATGTTGGTGGCACCATCGACAGATTTGCAAAACAAAAACTTAGTTTGCATTGTTCCACTATTCAAGTGTGTGCCCTTCTTAATTACAATTCTCTCTGCTCTCTTTCAGATCAGAGCTACCCAAAGATGAATGGGATTTTTATCCTCTCTATTCATTATTCCTTGGGTACTATTTGGACATATGGTATAGTTTTAATGGATGGCATCAAAAAGTCACAACAGGTGAAAATGAGCATTGACAGAAAAACATTGGTGGTAGGGGTGCAGGAGGTAATCTTGAACCAGTCAAGATGGTACAGCGTCATAATATATAGAATAGTATAGATGCGATGTAGCAGCCCCATTGCTTCTTAAGAAGGCATCCTTCCTGGCAAAAGTTGCAGGATTATGGCCCTCAATATGAACAAAGCAGTAAACACCGATCCGGCGGTGGTTGCGGTAATAACCGCCAACACTCGGATGGTCTGGAACGCCAAATTATGAACCACCTTAAAAACAGGCAGCCTGAAAACCACTCACCGCCAGCAGAGGAGTGCCGACAACAACGGCAGAGCCCGCCCACAGGCTGATGGAAAGGCCCTACCCACCCATAAAATTAAGAAGTACTAGACTGCCATCAGTTCTGGGGCGGGAACCACCGCCACGCAAAGCCAGGCAGAAACAAACCAAATAAAAGGAAACACTCACCGGAGGCACACACAACACGCTGAAGCAGAAATGGATAGAGTTGCAGATCATGCCAGCCCTGCTCCTTGCCATATACATCCACGACCGAGACCGCTGATGAAGACGACAACAGTAAGTACTGCAACCTAATAAACAAGGGAAGAAAGGCCACAGTTACATACCCCGCAACGCACCCACAACCCTTCACAACAGCACAAGCATACACCCCTCAGCAAGAGGTACTTACCCGACACAAGGCAAATCCAACTGCCCAAAGTACACACATGTGCCCATCACCCCCAACCAAAGAAACGATGAACAACGGATCCAGAGTGTGCCAAAAACAACACTGGCCAAGCAATTTTTAATTCAGCTCTGTTAGAAATGGGGTTTTTGGTTGGCAGTTAGGTTGCCCTCTGTCCAAGCAAGAACCCTCACTCTAGTCAGGGTAAGTCACACACAATCCAAAATCAGCCTGTGCTCACCCTCCGGTAGCTTGGCACAAGCAGTCAGGCTTAACTTAGAAGGCAATGTGTAAAGCATTTGTGCAATAAATCATACAACACCATAGTATAACACCACAAAAATACACCACACAGTGTTTAGAAAAATATAGAATATTTATCTGGATAATTGTAGGTCAAAACGATCAAAGTTGCAATACGAATTTGTAAAGATATCACTGAAAAGTGATATTAAGAGTCTTTAAGTCTTTAAAAAGCAATAAAGTGTCTTTCAAGCACAGAGTACCTGGTTTCTGGTGGGAAATCTCCTCAGAGGGCCACAGGAGAAGAGATGCGTGGAAAAAGGGGTGTGTGCGTCGATTTCTCCTCAGCACACACAGACTTGCGTCGGTCTTTTCCACGCGGGGAAGTCGGGCGTCGTTTTCCGGCGCGCAGACAGTCTCTTTTTGTGGATCGCGGGGATTACCAGATGTCCCGGGTCTGTGCGTGGATTCTCCCGCTTGTTTTCCGGCTGCGCGTCGTTCTGCGGGGCTGCGCGTCGAAGTTTCCATCTCACGGTAGGCGTTGCGTCGATTCCTCCTTGGAAGTCGGGCGGCGTTGTCCTTGCGAGGCCGTGCGTCAAAAGTTTGGTCTCACGGCAGGCGTCGCGTCGATTTCTCCTTGGAAGTCGGGCGGCGTTGTCCTTGCGAGGCCGTGCGTCAAAGTTTCGCACTCACGGTGGGCGTCGCGTCGATTTCTCCTGGAAAGTCGAGCGGCTTTGTCCTTGCGAGGTTGTGCGTCGAAGTCTCGATCGTCCCGAGGGCGTCGCGTCGATCAGCGTCGGTGTGCGGCGTTTTTCTCGCCGCGAAACAAGCTGTGCGTCGAAATTTTCGGCGCACGGAGCGTCCAAGTGAAAGGAAGAAGTCTTTTTGGTCCTGAGACTTCAAGGAACAGGAGGCAAGCTCTATCCAAGCCCTTGGAGAGCACTTTCACAGCCAGACAAGAGTTCAGCAAGGCAGCAGGGCAACAGCAAGACAGCAGTCCTTTGTAGAAAGCAGACAGGTGAGTCCTTTGAGCAGCCAGGCAGTTCTTCTTGGCAGGATGTAGTTTCTGGTTCCGGTTTCTTCTCCAGCAAGTGTCTGATGAGGTAGGGCAGAGGCCCTGTTTTATACTAAGTTGTGCCTTTGAAGTGGGGGTGACTTCAAAGAGTCTCTAAGAAATGCACCAAGTTCCCTTTCAGTTCAATCCTGTCTGCCAGAGTCCCAGTAGGGGGTGTGGCAGTCCTTTGTGTGAGGGCAGGCCCTCCACCCTCCCAGCCCAGGAAGACCCATTCAAAATGCAGATGTATGCAAGTGAGGCTGAGTACCCTGTGTTTGGGGTGTGTCTGAGTGAATGCACAAGGAGCTGTCAACTAAACCTAGCCAGACGTGGATTGAAGGGCACAACAAGTTTTTAGTGCAAAGAAATGCTTACTTTCTAAAAGTGGCATTTCTAGAATAGTAATATTAAATCCGACTTCACCAGTCAGCAGGATTTTATATTACCATTCTGGCCATACCAAATATGACCTTCCTGCTCCTTTCAGATCAGCAGCTGCCACTTCAACAGTGTATGAGGGCAGCCCCAATGTTAGCCTATGAAGGGAGCAGGCCTCACAGTAGTGTAAAAACGAATTTAGGAGTTTTACACTACCAGGACATATAACTACACAGGTACATGTCCTGCCTTTTACCTACACAGCACCCTGCTCTAGGGGTTACCTAGGGCACACATTAGGGATGACTTATATGTAGAAAAAGGGGAGTTCTAGGCTTGGCAAGTACTTTTAAATGCCAAGTCGAAGTGGCAGTGAAACTGCACACACAGGCCTTGCAATGGCAGGCCTGAGACAAGGTTAAGGGGCTACTGAGGTGGGTGGCACAACCAGTGCTGCAGGCCCACTAGTAGCATTTAATCTACAGGCCCTAGGCACATGTAGTGCACTCTAATAGGGACTTACAGGTAGATTAAATAGTCAATCATGGATAAACCAATCAATAGTACAATTTACACAGAGAGTATATGCACTTTAGCACTGGTTAGCAGTGGTAAAGTGCTCAGAGGTCAAAAGCCAACAACAACAGGTCAGAAAAAATAGGAGGAAGGAGGCAAAAAGTTTGGGGATGTCCCTGTCAAAAAGCCAGGTCCAACATGACCCCCCACCAGCCTAAAGCCAGGGGAGAACAATCACTATCCTGATGTACTTCCCTGTTTGAGGCGACAGAACAAGGACCCAGGCCCACAACAGCAGGGGCATGCTCCAGTTCTTCGCCTTCCTGACTCCAATTGGATCCCTCTGTCCATACTCTCAGGGCCCACTAAGCCCATCCATGGGGAACCTTTCTCCTTTCCTGCGGATCCCATCTGTGCAGCACCTAACCTTACTTTGCTCACAGATGTATCCCAGGAGCAGGATAGTACCCCCATGACCAACATAGTGGTGTTGCCCACTCTACCCCTGGGGTGTGACACTTGTCCCCTCCCCAGGGATAACTCTGTCCACCCGGACAGCAAGCCACAGTGATTACTGACAGCTGCCAGGGATGAGAGCCAGGCCCCAGGCCTCTCAAAGCTCTCCAACCACTGTGGCTGTGGAGAGTGGGGGGCGGTAGCCCCAGGTGCTGGGCACCCTTTAACCACTCTCCCTTCCACCAGGTCAGGGATGACAGCCTGAACCTGGTCCTCCCCTCTGGGGCTTTGTACCCTCCTTCCTGGAGCGGTACCCCCAGAGTCCAACATGGCCAGGGGGCTTACAGAAGTCGCCCTGTACCATTCCTCCACCAGTGCAGGGCTGTTAACCTGCCACTGGCCCTCCAACCTGGGGTCTGTACCTTCAGGTGGGACTAGGGCCCGGGGTGAGGCTTCCCTCCCCCTGCCCTCCCTTCTGGGGTCCAGCACCCTCCAACTAGGAGTGGCCTCCTCAGAAGACAACATGGTAGGGGCACTGTTATCAGTAGCCCCTCCCTCCAGGCCCAGGGGGACACCCTGAACCTGGTCTTCCAGCCCAGGGTCTGTACCCTCAGACTGGGTCACCGCCTGGCAAACCAGGACTTCCTGGGGGGCACGCCTACCCCCCACCAGGTCAGAGTTTAACCTCTGCACCTGCCCATTCAACTCAGAGTCACCACCCTGAAGTTGAACAATTGCCTGGCACGCCAGGACTTCCTGGAGGGCACACTGACCCTCCACCAGGTCAGAGTTTAACCTCTGCACCTGACCATTCAACTCAGAGTCACCACCCTGAAGTTGAACAATTGCCTGGCACACCAGGACTTCCTGGAGGGCACACTGACCCTCCACCAGGTCAGAGTTTAACCTCTGCACCTGACCATTCAACTCAGAGTCACCACCCTGAAGTTGAACAGTTGCCTGGCGCACCAGGACTTTCTGGGAGGCACACCTACCTCCCACCAGGTCAGAGTTTAACCTCTGAGCCTGGTTCCCCAACCCAGGGTCACCACCCTGAGGTTGGGCAATTGCCTGGCACGCCAGGACTTTCTGGGGGGCACACCTACCCCCCACCAGGTCAGAGTTTAACCTCTGAACCTGGTCATCCAACCCAGAGTCAACACCCTGAGGTTGGACAATTGCCTGGCACAGCAGGGCTTCTTGGGAGGCACACCTACCTCCCACCAGGTCAGAGTTTAACCTCTGAACCTGGGTATCCAACCCAGAGTCAGCACTCTGAGGTTGAACAATTGCCTGGCACGCCAGGACTTTCTGGAGGGCACACTGACCCTCCACCAGGTCAGAGTTTAACCTCTGAACTGGGCCATTCAACTCAGAGTTACCACCCTGAAGTAGAACAATCGCCTGGCACGCCAGGACTTCCTGGAGGGCACACTGACCCTCCACCAGGTCAGAGTTTAACCTCTGAACCTGGTTCTCCAACCTAGGGTCACCATCCTGAGGTTGGACAACTGCCTGGCACGCCAGGACTTTCTGGGGGGCACTCTCACCCCCCACAAGGGACACGCCGTCCCCAAGGGCCACACAAGAGTCTGGTTGGCGCAGGTCTCCCGACCTCTGCCCATCCGGCAGAGTCTGGGTTTCCCCCAAACCAGAAACGGTCTCACCTGGGTCATTCCTGGGGGGCTCTGCTCTCAGAGCTGACCCCTGACTTTCAAGATCCTCCACTGGGGTCTGCCACCCCCTCTCAACCCTATGTCTGGACTTCTGCACCCCCTCACTAGGAGTGGTACTGCCAGACACCAGAACTGTTGGGATGCTGTCTACAGTCATCCCCCCAAGTTCTTCTGACACTGCGGGGCTTCCCTCAAAAGGTGGCCCTACGGTACAGGTTAGGCTCTGAGACCTACCTGGGACACTACAATCCTCTCCCACCTCACTTGGTCGGGAACCACCTAGACCACTCCCTTCAGGAGCACCCCCAAATGCCTCTTCAGACTCTCTGGTACTCACCCAAAAGTCTGCCTCCACTGTAAGTTCCCTTGGGTCAGAGAACTCACACTCCACCTGGTGTTGGCGTAGCTCTGGAAAATAAGGACTAGACATATGCTCTCCAGCAATTACATCACTCTGCCCTTCACATGTATTAACCACAGTACCCTTCACCCAACCACCTAGTAACTCAACCTTGGAAAAGCACTCTACTTCACCCTCCTGAGACTGGTGAGACAGTATCTGTCTGTCCCTGACCCTCAACCCAAACTCTTCTGGGATGTCTCTACACTCTATATCCAGGACGTCCACCAGGGGGGAACCCTTTTCTCTGTCACTCTCTGCTAGAGTCAGTAAAGTGTCCCTCCCCCCAGTAGGAATATGACTCCCTGTGCCAGTTCCCCAATCCTTCTCAGGGACCCTGTGCATAACGGGAACTACCTCATACCCTTGAACCGCCTGGGGTGTGTCAACTCTCTTCTTCAAGTTGGGTACCACATCTCTGGGCTTGTGCCCTTCTTCAGCAGTACTAGATGCAAGATTTTTGCTGCCACCATCTGAACTGGACTCAGCCCTTCCGGCCTCCAGTTTCAGCTCTTTACAGCTCAGCTCTTGAGCTGCAATCTTTTCTTCTTCCAGGGCTAAAAGTCTTTTTGCCTCAACCTCTGCAAGATACTCCTCTAATTGTTGCTCCTGTCGCCTTTGACTTCGGAGCCATTCATCTATTTCTGGGTCACTGTCCAACTCTGAGTAGCCTTCCTCCTCATCTGAGTAGTCTTCCTCCTCATCTGAGGGGTACTTAGTCATTTGGTTTCTTGCTGCCTCTCTCTCTGCCCATCTTTCCTCCCCCCAGACTATGTAGTGATGGAGCATCTCCGCTTTAGTAGATCTCCTTGCTACAGGAAGGCCCCATTGTCTGCAAAGCTTCCTTAGGTCAGCCTTAGTGAGGTGGTCAGTACGAACAAAGAATGAGTAGGTAAGCAATCCCATTTTGATAAGATCTTATCAGCAAAAACCAAAATCCAAAGTCCAAAATATCAATAGTATATCCAGGAGGACATCAGAGAACCAAGAGCCAAAAAAAAAAAAAGATGAAAAATCAAGTTGACCTTCCACTGTGGGTAGGTAGTGAAATACTTAGCTACTGTATGTCACTGCACAAACACAAGTCCTATCCCACCGCTGATCACCAATGTTAGAAATGGGGTTTTTGGTTGGCAGTTAGGTTGCCCTCTGTCCAAGCAAGAACCCTCACTCTAGTCAGGGTAAGTCACACACAATCCAAAATCAGCCTGTGCTCACCCTCCGGTAGCTTGGCACGAGCAGTCAGGCTTAACTTAGAAGGCAATGTGTAAAGCATTTGTGCAATAAATCATACAACACCATAGTATAACACCACAAAAATACACCACACAGTGTTTAGAAAAATATAGAATATTTATCTGGATAATTGTAGGTCAAAACGATCAAAGTTGCAATACGAATTTGTAAAGATATCACTGAAAAGTGATATTAAGAGTCTTTAAGTCTTTAAAAAGCAATAAAGTGTCTTTCAAGCACAGAGTACCTGGTTTCTGGTGGGAAATCTCCTCAGAGGGCCACAGGAGAAGAGATGCGTGGAAAAAGGGGTGTGTGCGTCGATTTCTCCTCAGCACACACAGACTTGCGTCGGTCTTTTCCACGCGGGGAAGTCGGGCGTCGTTTTCCGGCGCGCAGACAGTCTCTTTTTGTGGATCGCGGGGATTACCAGATGTCCCGGGTCTGTGCGTGGATTCTCCCGCTTGTTTTCCGGCTGCGCGTCGTTCTGCGGGGCTGCGCGTCGAAGTTTCGATCTCACGGTAGGCGTTGCGTCGATTCCTCCTTGGAAGTCGGGCGGCGTTGTCCTTGCGAGGCCGTGCGTCAAAAGTTTGGTCTCACGGCAGGCGTCGCGTCGATTTCTCCTTGGAAGTCGGGCGGCGTTGTCCTTGCGAGGCCGTGCGTCAAAGTTTCGCACTCACGGTGGGCGTCGCGTCGATTTCTCCTGGAAAGTCGAGCGGCTTTGTCCTTGCGAGGTTGTGCGTCAAAGTCTCGATCGTCCCGAGGGCGTCGCGTCGATCAGCGTCGGTGTGCGGCGTTTTTCTCGCCGCGAAACAAGCTGTGCGTCGAAATTTTCGGCGCACGGAGCGTCCAAGTGAAAGGAAGAAGTCTTTTTGGTCCTGAGACTTCAAGGAACAGGAGGCAAGCTCTATCCAAGCCCTTGGAGAGCACTTTCACAGCCAGACAAGAGTTCAGCAAGGCAGCAGGGCAACAGCAAGACAGCAGTCCTTTGTAGAAAGCAGACAGGTGAGTCCTTTGAGCAGCCAGGCAGTTCTTCTTGGCAGGATGTAGTTTCTGGTTCCGGTTTCTTCTCCAGCAAGTGTCTGATGAGGTAGGGCAGAGGCCCTGTTTTATACTAAGTTGTGCCTTTGAAGTGGGGGTGACTTCAAAGAGTCTCTAAGAAATGCACCAAGTTCCCTTTCAGTTCAATCCTGTCTGCCAGAGTCCCAGTAGGGGGTGTGGCAGTCCTTTGTGTGAGGGCAGGCCCTCCACCCTCCCAGCCCAGGAAGACCCATTCAAAATGCAGATGTATGCAAGTGAGGCTGAGTACCCTGTGTTTGGGGTGTGTCTGAGTGAATGCACAAGGAGCTGTCAACTAAACCTAGCCAGACGTGGATTGAAGGGCACAACAAGTTTTTAGTGCAAAGAAATGCTTACTTTCTAAAAGTGGCATTTCTAGAATAGTAATATTAAATCCGACTTCACCAGTCAGCAGGATTTTATATTACCATTCTGGCCATACCAAATATGACCTTCCTGCTCCTTTCAGATCAGCAGCTGCCACTTCAACAGTGTATGAGGGCAGCCCCAATGTTAGCCTATGAAGGGAGCAGGCCTCACAGTAGTGTAAAAACGAATTTAGGAGTTTTACACTACCAGGACATATAACTACACAGGTACATGTCCTGCCTTTTACCTACACAGCACCCTGCTCTAGGGGTTACCTAGGGCACACATTAGGGATGACTTATATGTAGAAAAAGGGGAGTTCTAGGCTTGGCAAGTACTTTTAAATGCCAAGTCGAAGTGGCAGTGAAACTGCACACACAGGCCTTGCAATGGCAGGCCTGAGACAAGGTTAAGGGGCTACTGAGGTGGGTGGCACAACCAGTGCTGCAGGCCCACTAGTAGCATTTAATCTACAGGCCCTAGGCACATGTAGTGCACTCTAATAGGGACTTACAGGTAGATTAAATAGTCAATCATGGATAAACCAATCAATAGTACAATTTACACAGAGAGCATATGCACTTTAGCACTGGTTAGCAGTGGTAAAGTGCTCAGAGGTCAAAAGCCAACAACAACAGGTCAGAAAAAATAGGAGGAAGGAGGCAAAAAGTTTGGGGATGTCCCTGTCAAAAAGCCAGGTCCAACAAGCTCAATGAGCAACATAAGTGCAACAAAAGACCAATGACCAGTTCGTAGTCCGATGGCCCAAAATGGCCCAACTTGTCTCCCATAAGTGCAAAGGTACTCCACCTCATACAGCAACAATGTGGCATCCAGGCACCTCAGGGAACAGGTGCAGGGGGTGGTGGGAGTGGGGACTTACGACTTGGAGGGGTGGGCTTGTCTTTATGTTTCGGAGGTGGAGGTAGAGGGGGGGCTTGGAACTGGACCTTGAAGCAGGTAGAGGGGACTTGGCCTGGGGTGTGGCAGATGTTCCAGGGCCAGCACGGGGTCTCTTGACCACAGGGGAGGTAGCACATGAATTGGGAAGGGCGGATGGGGGGCTGTGACGTGGGAGGAGTGGACAGGGCAAGGAGGTGGGCACGTCTAGGGACGAGACGGGGTTGGCCAGTGGATTCGAATAGGTCAACACAGGATAGGAAACGTTTTTTAGGGGCAATTGGGGTGGACCTGGAGGAGGACGTGGGAGGGGAGGTAGAGGGAGTGGTCGAGACAGGTGTAGATGTGCATGACGTGGCTGCAGGTAACTGGACAATATGCTGAGGTGTGGTGGATGTGTGTTCGGTGGGTGTTTTGGTGAGTTTGAGTGTCTTGGAAGGAGGAGGGATGGACACAGTGGGACAAGACAGGCTGGCAGTGTAAATGTATGTTGTCTGTGTGTCTGCAAGTTTGGTAAGTGTGCAGCATGTGTCAACTAAAGGCATTGTGGTGAGTGCAGGTGTGGTGTCTGGGGTGCATGAATGGATGTCTGCTTTTGTGGTGACTGCAAGAATAGGGTCAGCAACATTGAATTAGGGTGCAGTGCCTGTGGGTGTGCATGTAGAGGGGACAGACAGGGAGGTGGAAGATGCGGACACACTGGGGGAAGTGGATGTTGGTGTGTGTGCCTGTGTATGCTGGCTGTGTGTATGCCATTGGTGGGAAGTGTTGTGCTTGTGTTTTGAAGTGTTTTTCTTGTATGTTGAGGTGTGTGCCTGCATGTCAGAATGTGTGCTTTGGATGGGTGAAGGGAGTGGGGTGCTGGAAGGGGTTGAGGTGGTTGCAGGGGGGATGGAATGACCAGGGACACTGACTGCCGTCAAAGAGGAGGCCAGAACCTGAAAAGATCTCTGTAGGCCAGACACGGCACCGTGAATGCATACAGATAGGCATTTGTTTGCTGCACCTCTGATGCTAGCCCCTGGATGACATTGACGATGGTTGTCTGCCCTAAAGAGATGGTTCACAGGAGGTCAATAAACTCCTCTGTGAGGACAGCAGGGCTGACTGGGGCAGGGGAGGAGGTGCCTGGGGCGAAGGAGATGCCCATACTTCTGGGTGAGTGGGCATGGGCAACTCGGTGGGGAGCAAATGGGAGGGTGGTGTTGGTTTGGGGGTGGCGGAAGATGACACAGAATAGGTGGGCCCACTAGGGTCCGCCACCACCAGGGAGCTCCCATCGGAGGAGGTATCAGAGTCACTACCTCCAGTGGTAGTTGCCTCTCTGTGGTATTCCCCTCGCCATCCAAACCACTGGTCCCCTTGGCATCGGAAGACTCTTCATCCATGGAACCGTGGGCTGCTGCATCCCCACTCGCCGGTGCCTCTGCTCACCAGATGATGCTGATGTACACAGACAACACAAGAGAACAGGGATGGGGAGACAAAACAGGAGAGACAATTATAAATAGCTGAATGGAGGTACATAAGTGGTTCACACATACACCCACCCTGCAAATATTACACCAGGCAGCACCTACCGCTATACACATGGCTATGCCCCTGACTAGTGGCCTCAACCCTGCTCTACAGCCATTCCCCACATAACTGAAGGACCCGAAGTACTGCAGACCTGACCCTTACAACCCTACTCCCCATGGGGGCCATTATGTAAAAGGACATCAATCAGAGTCCCTGCCACTAGACAGCATACATGCCACAGCACACTCAAACATCCATCAAGGAGCCATACTATGGTTTCTGCACTCACCCCCTTGTGACTGCTGTGCAGCCTTCAAGCGCCCATCCAGGTCCGGATACGCCATCGCCAGAATGCGTTACATATGGTGGGTCAGTGCCCGACAGGCTCCCCTTCCTCATTGGGAGGACTTCCCCAGCTGGGCCTCGCAGATCTTCCTTGCCCAGTGCTGCAGGTCCTCCCAATGCTTCCTGCAGTGGGTGCTCAGCCAGTTGTAGACCCCCAGGGGCCCCACCTTCCTGGCCCTGGCCTGCCATAGTCCCCTCTTCTGATGTGCGCTGACCTGTAGGGGACACACAGAAAAAGGAACACAGAGGTCAGACAATGGCCATTACATACAGCTGGCTACACGTCCACTATGGAACAGACATTTACAACAGCATAACAGCACACATACACGCAGCATGTCAGGAGCCCAGTACTGTACAGTGTCAAACGTGCACACATGTTTACAGCCATCTACCAAAAATGACACACATCCATGCCCCCCAATCCTTCTACTCACCTGTACCTCTGGTCGACCGTAGAGCTTGGCATACAGGGGCAGGAACCCATCCACAAGCTTCTCCAATTCCTTGCTGGTGAAGGCCGGGGCCCTTTCCCCTGCCACATGTGCCATTTCCATGACCAGAGGCAGGACACAGCAGCACACTCAGTAGAGTATCTGCATGCACAAGATCTGAGTGTCAAGTGAAGTTGGGGTGACAAGTTAGTGTACGCACAGCGGCAGTGTTCACCTTCACCGCCGGCGGCGATTATGATACGCTATTAATCCCCATTGACAACCATGTTAACCAATGAATGGTCGCACAGCGGTGAACACCACCATACGATATCACGTCAACCACTAGCGTTATGAGGTCACTTCCACTACAACAATTCTGGATTACAGGGGGAAGATATTTTGGCCTTTGCTACGCAGTTGTTAAATCCTCATCTGCCCCATGCAGGCCCTATTGTCTCCAAATGCCCATAGGCATGAACAAATATACATTTACTCACCACAACAGTCCTGATGCATCATTGAGGACATGTTACTCCAGTTTCACACCTACTATGCATATGTGTCATTGAATTGTATGCCAGCTGTGCTGAATAGGAAACATTGTGGGCAGATGTATGTGTGTTCCTCACATGTGTTCTCAACTCCTCCTAGGTACAGAAACTTGTGGCGAGGGAGGGTCCCATCGGTGTACAGACCACTTGTTGATTTGAGGACCAGGGTGGAGCATCACATCATTATCAATTACAGACTCACTCGTGCTACCATTCATGAACTTTGTACATTACTGAGACCAGCTAATCGGAATCAGCACGCCATCCCTACTGAAGTGCAGGTGCTCTCTGCACTCCATTTCCTGGCCACAGGCTCATTTCAAGTGACCATGGGCATGGGTGCATGTTTTTCACAGCCCATGTTTAGCGTCATACTGTCCAGATTCCTGAACGCATTTGTACGACACCTGCAGTTCTATGTGAGGTTTCACCAAAGTGCTGACCTCCCTTCCATCAAGTCAGACTTCTATGCCCTTGCCAACATTCCCCATGTGATAGGTGCCATTGATGGCACCTACATTGCTCTCATCCCCCCAAGAGTCAGTGAATAGGTGTACAGAAACAGGAGGAACTTTCACTCCATGAACATTCAATTGGTGTGTACTGCAGACCAGTACATGTCACATGTGAATGCCATGTTCCCTGGATCAGTCCATGATTCCTTTGTGCTGAGGAACAGTAGTGTGCCACACAAGATGGAACAACTACAAGGGGACATAAAATGGCTCATAGTTAAGTGTGTCTGACACGTTGTGGCACATAGCAGACAGCAAGGCTGTCTGCCACTGAGGGTTGTCAGTGACAGCCCCTTTTTGCACCCTTGTTCATGTGAATCTGGCTACCCCAACATGCATTGGCTACTGACACCAGTGAGGAATCCTAGGACAGATGCAGAGAGGAATTACAATGAGGCCCATGGACGTACTAGGAGGGTGATAGAGCGTACATTAGGTCTTCTAAAGGCTGGATTCCGTTGCCTCGATATCTCTGGCGGATCCCTGGCCTATGAGCCTGAAAAGGTGTGCAGAATAGTGGTGGCCTGCTGCATGCTGCACAAAGTGGCTGTGAGGAATTCTATCCCCCTCTTGGAGAAGGTGGGCGCTGTATATCCAGACCAGCTTCCTCAGGGAGGGGATGAGAGTGATGGTGATGATGAGGAGGGGATAGATGTACATTCCAGGAACCAACGGATACAACTTTACTTCCAGTAACTATGTGGGACTATTCATTGATGTTGCTGTCTGTGCAGCATACCTCTATGGGGATGTTGAGTCTATAGACATTGTCACTGTGACCAGGTTTGCATGGGACATGTAACATTATGGTCAAATTGTTTGACAAATCGGTTGGCACAACCACATGTTATGCGTGGGGTGCAATTCCTGCTACTCAGATAAGAATAAATGATTTCTAAGACTATTGCATCCACACTTCCTTTTGTTTCAACACAATGACAGGGGACATTGATATTGGTGAACAGGTGTTTTATTTGGTGCAGGGCAGACATCGTGCAGTTTACAGTGATGGGAGTGGGCTACTGGTGGATGTCCAATGCTGCTACATGGTCGAAGCGTTTGTTGGCAGTGGTGGTATGTCCATCTATCATTTACAGTTTTTGGGGTTGTTTTTACACGGTGTGGACGTTGGTTCAGTGGCACACTTGGAGGACAGTTCTTGCCAGAGTCACTTCTTTGAGGGGGCCTTGGTCTTGGCAGGTGTTCCTGTGCCATATCTGGGCCTGAGGACCATTTGGGTGCCTGGTGCCTGGTGTTGGCCTGTACAGGTTGAGATGCAGGTCTCCTGTGTGTCCTGAGATGGTGGCACAAGTCCAGTTGCTGCTGCTGATGTTGTTGGCTGGTCTATATCTTAGCTTGTAGTAGGGGCTTCCTGGACTGTGGGGGCATCAGGCTGGGTTGGGACAAGGTGCAGAAGCGCACCTGCTATGGTGGCCATGGTGGCATTGTGCAGTTTCAACTGCTCCATGACCTCTTGGTGTGTTCTACCTGCATCCTTTGACTCTGCTCCTGGGTGGAAACAATCTGGGTCAATCTGTCCTGGGTATGGTGGTATACTCCCAGGACCTCAGATATCACATCCTGGGCTGGAGCATCCATCTTGTGGCCTCCCCCCTGGGCCACTAATACCCTCCCACTGGGCCTAGCACCCTGTGCCTGTGTGCCCTGCACAGGTCTGGTGATACCACTTGCACTGGGGCCATCGTCTTCCTGCCTGTTGGTAGGGGGTGAATGTGGCCTCTGTCCATGTGTTCCACCAGTCTGTGGCCTGGATACACAGGTGTGGGGACGGTTTCCCTGGGCTGATGTTGTTGGCTGGGTGGTAATGGCGTCAGTGGTGTCCTGGGTGGGGCAGCTGGATTGTGACAGTCCAGGACTGTGTGATGGGCCAGGGTGTTCGTCACTGTCCAGGGTTCCCTCTCCAGTGTCCTGGGTCGTGCCTCTGTCTCCATGTGGGCACTGCCACTGCCTGCCCTGTCCATCAGGGCGGCATGGGTGGTGGTGCCTGTTGGGGGGAATAGACATGTCTGTTACAATTGCATGATCGGATGGGGTGCACAGGGCTTGGCAGTTTTGTGCAGGTTTTACACTTTGGGCATGCAGGGTGCCTTTGTGAGGTTTGCGTTATATTTTGCCTTGGATGTGGAGGTGCATTGTGGGTGGTGTAGTGCCTTTGTGATTCCTTGCAGGAGTAGGTGGCTGCACACAGGGGGAGGGATGTGGGCCTGTTAGTGCGTTTGTGGGCATGCAGGGTGACTGGATGCTGTGAATGTGGGCTGGGTGGGGTAGTAGTCCCAGTGGATGTTGGAGGGGTGGGGTTTTGCATGCATTACAGGTGTGATGGATATGGGATAATTGTAGATGACTTACCCGAGTCCATTCCTCCAGTGAGTCTAGTAAGGCCCTCAGTGTGCAGGATGGCCAGTACCTTTTCCTCCCAGTCAGTGTAGTCGGATGGTGTTGGTGGAGGTCCTCCCCCAGTCTTCTGGACTGCAATGTTGTGCCGGGATGCGTGGACCTCACCTTCCCGCGCAGGTGGTTCCACCTCTTGCAGATGTTGTCACTCATGCGTGGATGGTGTCCCACTGCATTGACCTTGTTCACTATTTTATTACATAGCTCCATCTTTCTGGCGATGGGTGTGTTCTGGACCTGTGCCCCTAATATTTGTGGCTTGACTTTCAGTATCTCATCCACCATGGTCCTTAGCTCTGTGAAGCGTGAGTGTTTGGGGTGCCATGATGTGTGTTGTGATTGGTGTGTTGTGTGGATCTAGGTAAGGTGTGGTTGGGTGTATGTATCGAGTATTGTGGCGTTCAGTGTCTGCTTCTGGAGTTCTCTTTATCAGTTGTCCGAATGTTGTTGCAAAGGATTGTGGGGTGTGTCTGTGAGTGTTTTATAGCGTTTTGGATGTGTGTCAGGAATGTGGGTTTCAGACTTGCCAATGTGTTCAGTACTTACTGTTGGGTCTCATTGCTGGCCGTGGCGGTCTGTACCGCCAATGGTCGTTTGGCTCCCACTGACCGCCGCTGTGATTTGTGCATCATTATTTGGAGGGCAGGGAGTTTGTGTGCTTGGCGGTGGCGGGGTCGGAGGTCCTGCTTCTCCACCAACAAGGTCCTGGCGGTAACTGGGACTTTTTTGGCTGATTCAGATTTTTCATCTTTATATGGTGGGTTTCTGTTCACCGCCAATGACGGTCTTCTGTTTACCACCTTGTTCAGAATGACTGCCTATGTCTTCAATTAAATGGGGCACCTTATTTAACTAGCATTACCTGAATAGAGTCCATTTTGAAAAGTTTTCCAATAAAAGCCAACAACGTTTGCACAAAACGTTTCCCAATAAAAGCCAACAACATTTGCACAAAACTAATTCTAAACCCTCATTATTTTCCTTCTAATACCAAACTTGTACAACCCACAGTAGTGCTTACAAGGTTATGCACCCAGCTTTTCCTTGCTCCTCCACCTAACTGCTCAACTTCATTGCTTTGGATATTTTTCTTATTTTGTTGCCTACCTTTAGATTACTCTGCCCTTTGTTATCATGGATTTATGTCCATGATCTTCCCATCATGCTGCTATTTCTGTTTGTTCCAACCCTGTACCTTTCCATGAAGAAGCATCATTTGAAGATTGCCACATACATGCTGAGGTAGTCTGTGCTTCCTGTCCACTCTCTAGCATTAGGGAGCACCTCCTTGTCATGTTGTGAGCCTCTGTTTTAACTGTGAGTCCAGGCATGCACAGTTACCCTTCCTCTGATCCTCCTTTCCTGTTGTGAGACTGTGTCCCGATGACTGTTCCCCTCCTATCCTGTTATGGGTCTTGCTTCAGTGTTAATTGACACCCGTCTTATCCATCCAATTTTCATAGTTGTACCTAATCCTGATATGTTCTTCTAGGATGTGTATTCCTGGAACTCCCTTACTGTGTAGTTCATTATTCTCATGGACATATCCTTCTAATGCTAAAGGTCTGGTTGACTGTTGTTAGACTTTTCATCATTGGCGTGGTCTCCCTGAACTTTTTGCCTCTGTTCCCCAGGTTGTTGATGTGTGCTGGACTTTGATTTTAGTGTTTTTGTTGCCATGGGCACTTTACCACTGCTAACCAGTGCACAGTACCAGTGCTCCTTTACAAAATATGTATGTAATTGGCTTATCCATGATTGGCATATTTGATTTATTAGCAAGTCACTAGTACATTGCACTAGAGGTGCCCAGGGCCTGTAAATCAAATGCTGCTAGTGGGCCTGCAGCACTGGTTGTGCCACCCACATAAGTAGCTCTGTAATCATGTCTCAGACCTGCCTCTGCAGTGTCTGTGTGTGCAGTTTTAACTGTAAATTTGACTCGGCAAGTGTACCCACTTGCCAGGCCTAAACCTTCCCTTTTCTTACATGTCAGACACCCCTAAGGTAGGCCATAGGTAGCCCCAAGGGCAGGGTGCAGTGTATGGTTAAGGTAGGACATATAGGGGGTCATTACAACCTCGGCGGTCTTTTAACAAGACCGCTGAGGGACCGCCGTGCGGAAGACCGCCAGTTGTGGCGGTTTGCCGCTCGACGTATTATGACTGTTGGCTGCTCTCCGTCCTCTTTATGACAGAGAGCTGCCAACAGCCATAGTGGCGGGCGGCGGGGAAGTGGAGGTTGCTCCTCCTCCACCGCCACGCCAACAGAACACCGCCTAGCGAATCACGTCCTGTGATTCGGTGTGGCGGTGTTCTGTTGACGGTGTGGTGTTGGCGGAGCAGCCCCCATGGCTCCCGTCCCCTCCCAGAGGATCGATGGACAAGGTAAGTCGATCGTCCGTTAGGGGAGGAGGGTGAGGGGGTGTTGTGTGGGTGCATGGGGGTGTGCGTCTGTGTATGTAGAGGGGGGTGTGACTGCGTGTATGCTTGCGGATGCATTGCGTGTGTTGGGAATGAGTGCGTGTATGTCTGTATGTATGTCTGTATGGATGTGTGCGTGTATGTCTGTATTTGGGTGTGCGTGTCTGACTGAGTGTGTGGATGCAGACATGTATGTTGGTGTGTGTGCGTGTATGTGTGTTGATGGTGCATGCGTGCGTGTCGTGTGTGTGTGAGTTATGTGATATAGGGGGTCGGGTGGGGAGGGGGGCCCTGCAGGGGAGGGAGTCGGGGTGGGGGTGGGGGGTAGGGGAGACCCCTATAAGTGCCAGGGAAGGAGTTCCCTGTCACTGATAGGGCTTACCGCCATGGATTTCATGGCGGTTCCTACCACTGGAAATCCACGGCAGTAAGCCGGGTCGAAATACTGGCGGCGGTATTGTAACGGCTGCCGGGCTGGAGACCCAGGTCTCCAGCCCAGCGGTCGTCTCCGCCCTGGCGGGCGGAACGGTGAGGCGGCGGATGACCATGGCGGTAACCGCCATTGTCATAATACTAAAAAAAAGACCGCCAGCCTGTTGGTGGTCTTACCGCCGCTTTAACACCGTCCGCCAGGGTTGTAATGACCCCCATAATAATGTGTTTTATATGTCCTGACAATTAAATATTGCTAAATTCGTTTTTCACTGTTGCAAGGCCTGTCACTCTCATAGGTTAACATGGGGGCTACCTTTAAATCTGATTAAAGTGTAGATTCACTTTGGGAGTGGATGGACATATGGAGTTTGGGGTCTCTGAGCTCACAATTTAAAAATACATCTTTTAGTAAAGTTGATTTTAAGATTGTGTGTTTGAAAATGCCACTTTTAGAAAGTGGGCATTTTCCTGATACCATTTCTGTGACTCTGCCTGTTTGTGGATTCCCTGTCTTGGTCAGTTTGACAGTTGGGCTGGTTGCATCTCACACTAGACAGTGACACAAAGGGAGCTGGGGTGTAGCCTGCATATCCCGATGAGCCATCTGTGCTAGGAGGGAGGGGAGGAGTGGTCACTCGCACCTGAAAGGGCTTGTCTGCCCTCACACAATGCAGTCTCCAACCCCCTGGTGAGTGTCTGGGGCCTGACCTGGGCAAGGCAGTATTTCACATTCCAAGAGGCTTTACATTGAAGTAGGCCTACTTAAAAGCAGAAATTGGGTAGAAGAAGGGCACCCAAAACCACAGACTTTAGAAACCCTTCTGGAAACAAGAGGAACCTCTGCCTGGAGAAGAGTTGAAGAGCTGAGGAAGAAGAGCTGCCCTGCCTGTGACTGTGATTTGTGAGGCTATCCTGCAGTTGCTGCTTCTGCCAGAGTAAGAGGGCAAAGACTGGACTTTGTGTGCCTTCCATCTTGAGAAGAAATCTCCAAGGGCTTGATATAGAACTTGCCTCCTGTTGTTTGAAGTCTCAGGGACAGCTAAGACTTCTCTCTGCCAGCACCTGGAGTCTCTGTAGAGACTCCTACTCTGCCCTGTGGTGCCCATTCAGTTCCTGGGACCCAGAAAGGAGAGCTGGCAGCCTAAAGACAAGAAAATCCACGCACAGAGCGCCGTGCAGGGAAAAGATCAACGCAACTCCGATCTGCTGCTGAAGAAATGACGCACCGCGGGCTCCTCAGCTGAGAAACAACGCTTGCAGGAAATGAGACCGAAGAATCGATGCACAGAGCAGGAGAAACGATGCGCTGCATCGCTGACGGAGGCTGGAGATCACAACCCGCGCTGGGGTGTTTTCGGATCATTGTGCGTCTAGATTTTCGACTCAAGTACTGGTGTGTGTGGTAAAACAATGCAAGGCCCACCCGGACCCGAGAGTGCTGACCAGATCGACGCACCGCTCTCCTGCGGAGAGAAGAAATGACGTGCCCGAGCCGGTGAAAGGAGAAACAATGCACGGTCCCACTCGTAAGTGGAATCAACGCCTCGCAAGCCCTTTTCGATGCGCACTCGCCCGTGAGGGGTTATTTTTGATGTGCAGCAGGTACATTTCCACGCTAGCAGCACTAGTGTGTGTTTAAAACTACTTAAAGACTCTTTTTGCATTTTTATTGGTAACCTGACTTGTGTATTGAGGATTTTTGTCATTTTGGTCTTGGTTTGTTTTGATAAATACTGTATTTCCTATTTTTCTAAACTGGTGTGGTGTCATTTTGTAGTGATTTCATTAAGTTACTGTGTATGTTGGTACAAATACTTTACTCCTAGCACTCTGAAGTTAAGCCTACTGCTCTGCCAAGCTACCAAGGGGGTAAGCAGGGGTTAGCTGAGGGTGATTCTCTTTTACCCTGACTAGAGTGAGGGTCCTTGCTTGAACAGGGGATAACCTGACTGTCAACCAAAGACCCCATTTCTAACAACTGTATAATACTGATATCAATAATTAGGAAGGGTGTAGAGAGCAACATGAATCTGTGAGCTCTACTGCCATTGGTGTTACTCTTGTCATTTTAAGTACAGCCTTTTTCGAGAATCAGTTCTCCACATCTCACAATCTCTGCTACTGGTCGCAACCCAGACTACTCAACCTATGCAAACCGCAAACTCTGTTCCCTCCATTTAACATTACTGAAAAAGTGGTGGACCTTAGAGTGGGTTTGGAGATATGGGCGGTCATTCTGACCCTGGCGGTCAAAGACCGCCAGGGCGGAGGACCGCGGGAGCACCGCCGACAGGCCGGCGGTGCTCCAATGGGGATTCCGACCGCGGCGGTAAAGCCGCGGTCGGACCGGCAACACTGGCGGTCTCCCGCCAGTGTACCGCCGCCCCATTGAATCCTCCAAGGCGGCGCAGCTTGCTGCGCCGCCGAGGGGATTCCGACCCCCCCTACCGCCATCCAGATCCCGGCGGTCCGACCGCCGGGATCCGGATGGCGGTAGGGGGGGGTCGCGGGGCCCCTGGGGGCCCCTGCAGTGCCAATGCCACTGGCATGGGCATTGCAGGGGCCCCCGTAAGAGGGCCCCTAAATGTATTTCACTGTCTGCTGCGCAGACAGTGAAATACGCGACGGGTGCAACTGCACCCGTCGCACAGCTTCCACTCCGCCGGCTCGATTCCGAGCCGGCTTCATCGTGGAAGCCTCTTTCCCGCTGGGCTGGCGGGCGGCATGAAGGCGACCGCCCGCCAGCCCAGCGGGAAAGTCAGAATTACCGCCGCGGTCTTTCGACCGCGGAACGGTAACCTGACGGCGGGACTTTGGCGGGCGGCCTCCGCCGCCCGCCAAGGTCAGAATGAGGGCCATGGTGTGTTGGTTAATCTCAACTGCCTTCTTCTAATGCATAATTCATATGTACAACAAACAGAAAATGTCACTTTTGTTTCCATGACACAAATATATGCAAGAAATTTTTGTGTCATGAAGCAAACGTGAGATTTTCCCTTTTTGCACATCTGAGATATGCATTAGAAAAAGGCAACTGAGATTTTGCACAGATCTTCATTGACTCAATTCAAACTCTCAACAAAGTGTCTGGCACCAAAAGGAGGGCATTTTTGGTAATGAATCTATAATATAGGAACATAGGGGGTCATTCTGACCCTGGCGGCCGGTGACCGCCAGGGTCACCGACCACGGGAGCACCGCCAACAGGCTGGCGGTGCTCCCAAGGGCATTCTGACCGCGGCGGTTCAGCCGCGGCCAGAAAGGGTAAACCGGCGGTCTCCCGCCGGTTTACCACTGCCCTACAGAATCCTCCATGGCGGCGGAGCGCGCTCCGCCGCCATGGGGATTCTGACACCCCCTATCGCCATCCTGTTCCTGGCGGGTCTCCCGCCAGGAACAGGATGGCGGTAGGGGGTGCAGCGGGGCCCCTGGGGGCCCCTGCAGTGCCCATGCCAGTGGCATGGGCACTGCAGGGGCCCCCGTAAGAGGGCCCCACAAAGTATTTCAGTGTCTGCAAAGCAGACACTGAAATACGCGACGGGTGCAACTGCACCCGTCGCACCTTCCCACTATGCCGGCTCAATTCTGAGCCGGCGTCCTCGTGGGAAGGCGGAATGTTAGAATCACCCCCATAGTGTTCATAAAATGAGTTTGCTTTTCCTCCTAATGAGACTCATCATGCCACATCTTTGCAGAAGAGTTAAAATATGTATATTTCTCAATAAACAAAGATAACTATTTCTCCATTAAAAAGCCACCAAACATTTATTGTTTAATCTGTAAGAAGGTGTGAAACTGTGTAACTGTGTAACTGTCATTTATTTTGATATGTAAAATGTGAAAAAAAGTATTTGAAATGTGCTTTGGGGGATCATGAGTAGGCCGGGGCAGAGTTTGCGGAGTTCTGCCATGTGGTACTGCACGAACTGCAGAAAATACTCTCCTGCCCTATGCTGAGTTTAGATAAGTCATGCTGGTCGCATTGATTTTCAGCACCACGAATTTCTCCTGTGCTGTAAAATCAGAATGAATGGCATCACACAGAGCACCAGAGGGTGCTAACTTCTTTCTGCCACTCTGGTAAATTTTCTACTCAAGCAGCAGCTTCCTCAATGCAAGAGGCAGCTTTCTCATTGTGAGTGCTCACTGCCTACTGCAACGGCTTGTGTTCAGAAATCTCACTCACCAAATTAGCGATTTATCTCACTTAACTTAACATTGGTGAGTGAGAGAAAAACTGCTCCTTGTCACTTTGCAGAGTTTCTTGGAATTCCCTGCGGAGCGTGGAGTGGGGAAAACTCCACAAACTCCGTCCGCGAAGTGGAATTCTTTACCCACCCCTAATTATGAGTAAAAACTGAACAAAAGTGCATGACTGTGTTCAAAAGTCACTTGAGATACATAGGAGAAAATACATCCCAAGACACATTTTCTGTTCAAATCTGTCTCTTGTGAGACATTTTCTGATCGAACTAGACTTTTATAGAAAACATTTCAGGGTGGTGTAATTTCCCTGATGTTGTTAAGTTTGTGTTATGTGAAGCTGTACAAATTACCCAGTTGTGATGCAAAATGTTTGACAAGCCTACTTAAAACAAAGGAAAAGTGAGTTGTGAAAGGTGGACTAATTTAAATGTCAAGTTATGATGGAAAATGTATTTGCTAGCATACATGTTAAATACATTTCTTTATCAATTTGGCTCTCTTCCATACACATTCACAAGAAAATATACTGGTAATATACAAACATCATATTTTAGGAGAGTTTAGGAAATAGGCAAGAAAGAGAAAAACTCATGGGGCATTCCAAAATGACCAATCATCAGGCTGAATTTAGTTTTCTGAAAATTTATTACATAGACACTTTCAATGAGGTTTTATATGTTTATATTCTTGATGGGTGTTTTTATTGTGTATGGTTGTAATGTTATATTAACAAATATATTGGTGATTATTAGTTTTAATGGATGACTTTTTTCATACCGAATAAAGTCTTCTTCTCACACTTTCAATATACTGGTCCCTGACTGATGGGTTACGTTTTGTGGATGGAAAGAAACAGAAGTTGAAGCTAAAAAAATACTTTATAAAAATAATGGGATATTGAACTATAATGCAGGAAAATTTAGAACTATGCTATAAAAACGCCTTGAAAGAGAGTCTAAAAATATGAAGATACATGATTACTCAGTTAAAGTAAAGGGTATTAATGAAGGTTCTATTAACTAGGGAAACAGTTCTATAAGGACTAAACAAAGGCTTCAGGCTGAACTTCTTAGATACAAACAAAACATGTCTTAACCAAATGTCTTAGATTTTGATTTACTTAAATTTGGATTTACAGAAGAAATAGGAAATATTATGCAGCTCACAATCACTTGGCATAATCCATAGGCTTAATTTTGTTGAAAACATCTCCACCTCATTCTTTAAAATATCAACATTGCTTACAATAAATATTTTAATCTAATTAATATCAAACCCTTTTACATTACCCTATTATGGATAACAAGGCTTCTGGTCAGAGTAGATAGGGGAGACATTCATGGAAACGTTTATGAGGAATGTGTTCAATATAAACTCCATATCACTTTTGGCCAATAAGTTTAGATGAACAAAAATGTGTATGAATGAATGCACTTCAGTAAGACTAAAAAGGTGAGTGCCAAAGAAGAGTGAACTTTGTAGGCATGCTAATCTGCAAACAATCCATCCATATACATTTTTCAATGATTTTAGGTGTCTTATTTTTAATTAACATCAAAAAGGTATCCTATTTCTACAATATCTGAAATGTAAGCCTCACAAACCCAGTATTATTGTTGTTTATTTTGTAGACTCTCACACACCCTATTGGTGTCATGCATCATTATCAGGATGAGTTTGACCGCATTCTGGAGATCACTTTGGATAGTATCCTGCTGGCACTTAACAATAAAAATACCTTGGAACTCCAAGGTATCCCTTTATTTTTGTTATTTATGTATGATTATAAACTGTGTAAGAATGGTGCGTATGGGTGTAATGGTTCTACACTCTAGTCAAGAGTCGACATGTTTAAGCCCTCAAAATGGCTTTCATCAGGACTAGGGAAACAACATGTCCTGGTGCAAGGTTTTTAAGAATTGTCAGTCATCCTAATGTCAATTCAGTCAAGACAATATGTAACACATAACAGAAATAACATGCAAAGGGCTGACTAACTCTTTCACACAATTTTCTCGTGTTGGGACTCTGAATTTTCACAATGTCATGCAACATGGGAGAAGTGGTAGACATACCTCTGTAGCCACACATTCGTCAAGGGTCATGTCACCTGTAGCACCTATATGGGCCTCATCCCCTCTACAACATCAGGGAGAAGTTGGGGCCCGAATAGGTGCTACAGGTGACATTATACTTCATGATGATGAAACATAACGCCAATAGGGTGTGTGAGGCTCAAACAAATCACAATGATTTGTGGACTGCGAGGATTGAGCTTCAGACAGTGTAGCAACAGGGTGCCTTTTGGTATTGATTGTTCATGGTGGGAGGACATATCCTAGGCTTTTCCTCACTTCGCCTAGATAGCATTTGACTGGCACTCTGGTCTCTGATTGCTACTACTTGGGATAGATTGGTGTCTCATTTTTGACAGCGGTAATGATATGAATTACTTTATTATTCGGTTTAGAAATCAGTCTATTATAACAACTAGACTAGTACCTATAACTATCATGATTGTGTTGTTCCCCGGCATAGTTCTCATGGAAAATTCATATGGAAGGGCAAAATGATGGGCAAAAGAAATATTATATGTATCTGCCAAATACTGATGAGTAGAAGCAGGCTATGTAGCTAGTAAGAAGAAAACAAATACATAAAAGGAGATACAATCTACTTTGAAGTGATTAGATTTTATCCAGGAACCTGCTTAGTTATGAATTCACATTTGTACTGGACTATATTTATTTACTAAGCTTCTCTATTAATATGTCTGTCTCCCTACCCTTGTTTTACCTCTGACTGCTAGGCTTGCATGTGCTATTTCCTCCTTTGTTTGAAACAAGAAAGAGAATGTTAAATACTTTATACATTTCATATAAGGACGGATCTGTATGTGTAAATGTTTTCACTTTATGTATTCTTACTGCTATGATTCTACAGTAAATGTAATGAAATGTTTTAAAAACTGTCATCTCAACAGTTGTCCATCTAATACCATATCTCAAACCTGAATTTCTGTAAAATGAGGAGGAAAATGAATCACTAAACAATTGCAAGTCAATTTGGAGATATGTATTTGTCAATGTATGTGTATGAGATTTCTATAGCGCAAACCTAGCAAAAAGATTGCAAAGCACTGCACTGGGGCAAATACAAGTATAAAGACAATGAGTGATAGGGGACATAGCTGGATTATGGATGTCAAGGATTTATCAGATGACATCCAGTCCAGCTTGCCCAGAATATATAGCACATTATTGTTACTTGATAGTGCAACAGTCTCTAGACTAGGGGTTGTAATAATTCAAACAAAAGGGAAAAGAAAATTGTTAGACCTGGCAGAAGAGCTGAAGAGCTGGAGGAGGAGAATTGCCCCTTTGCTGTGTGTGCTATGCTGGGTTGGCCTGCAGTTTCTGCTTCTGGCTTAGAAAGGACAGACTGGACTTTTCTGTGTATTCTGCTTATGAAGTTTCTTGCCCCCTGTTCTGAATTCTCAGGGCCATCAAAGACTTCATCTGCCAGCACCTGGACTCTCTGCTGAGACTTATACCCTGCCAAGTGGTGCCTACTCCAGTCTCTGGGCCCTTGGAAGGAGAAGCTGGTGAAACCCCAAGAAGAACCAAGTGCACCGACTTTGGATGACTACGGACTGACGCCGCTGCCAGATTCCGCGATGCTGCCCACAAATGAAGCTGTGGTCCTTGGCGGAGTGTGACGAACCCGCAGGCCTGCTGCAGCCTCGCTGAAGTCCATGACTCTGTAAGTCCAGAAGTGCCGTGTCACAGATGCCCGTGACACTAGACTTTGCTGCATCATGCCGTGACTGCTGGATATCGACCCCGCTGGACGTGCACGTATCCAATGCTTCGCACCGACGCGTTTCACCTCCGCAGCTAGGACCCGACGCATTGCACAAATGCCTCCACTCCTTCGCTATGCAGCACTGGAACCAACACAGCACCGGAACCAATGCCGCACCGGATCCAGCGACGCCTCGATCCTGAACTCCGTGCACCATCTTGTTTCCTCATTTTCACAAGGTACTATGCCTGGGGGTCCATGAAACTCCATGACAAGCACCATTGGCATCAGATTGTTAGGAACAAATTTGTCACAATGCCCTGATATTATCAATTCAAAGCAGTTGTGTTTCTAAATGCTATGTTGAAGTTTAATCTTTCAAAAAATCCTAATTTTGCTTGTTAATGTTGGATATTTGTCATTTTGGTCTTGTTTTACTCAGGTAAATATTGGCTATTTTTGTAACCTGGTGTTGAGTCCTTTTGTGGTGTTTTCTCTATGTTACCGTGTGTTGGTACAAACACTTAACACCTTATCTCTGAGATAAATCTAACTGCTTCAGCAAAGCTACCAAGAGGTTGAGCAGGGGTTATCCTAGGTGTGTATTTCCAATACCCTGACTACAGTGAGGGTCCCTGCTTGGACAGAGTGCAAAGTGACTGCCAACCAGATACCTAATTTCTAACAAAAATCAAGGAGGATTAGTGACTGGAGTTCAAGAACAAGGAGGTAATGGGCTGAAAAAAATTCGATAAAGAAAGAAAATGGGTAGTGGTGGCTCAGCTGGGTGCACTTCCCAAACCTGTGCATAGAAAGTCAATGACAGTGATTGTTGGAATGGAAGCAATGGTGCAATGCTGTGAGATAAGCTCCACTACCCCAGAGCGTAATCTGGTGTTCAAATGAAACACCAAGCAGAATTAACTTAAGACACCGCAACACTCCAGAGTTGGTGTATGCGGGGTCACTTGGCGTTAATAAAGTACAACGAGGACCCAAATCCCTGAGACCATGGTAAGTCTCTAGCCTCATAAACAAACAACCTAAGTGGTGTGAGCGTGCACGTCTAGTCCAGATGAAGTGCTGATGGTGGCAGAAGATGGAAAATCCTATGCCCATAATTAAGATAGTTTATGAAGATGTACTTAACTTGGACCTTCACAGATAGGTGTTCATCAAGGATTAAGCCTAAGTTATTGAGTTTTCTTTGACTCAGTACATTGTCCAATAGGGTGTAAGTCCTGCCATACCCATGTTCTTTAAAGTTCTTACAGAACTTAATATTTGTAGTCCTATGTTGGAAACTGTGACCCTTTTAATTGTGGCCAAAAACCCTGACACTGCTGCTTGGACCTAGTTGCATATGTTAGTGTGGTGGCTTGTTCCGGAGGGATTCTAAGTCTCAGAATATCTTTGCACTATCTCAATTGCTATCATCACTGATTCCAGCCTGGGGCATGGCTAATATCTTTATTGTGGCCAAAATTCTTGACAGCTTCACTTTTATGGCAATTGCTGACTTCTGTCCCACAAGTGTTGTTTGGAACTTGATGGCTCTATAAACTTGATACCACTCCCTGGAGGGCCTCTAAGTCTCATGATACCTTTGAACTGTATTAATTTGTCTTGCACCATTTCCAGTTCGCAGCACGTGTAGTAGTGCGTGGGCAAACCTGGGACAAGGAGGGCCCATCTGTGCCCATCAGAGTCCAGAGCAGGATGACATTCTCCAACCCCCTTGTCATTTCCTCCATACTTTTCCATGCATATACAACAATGCATAAGACGAAGGCAGCCTTCCCAGTGCAGACAGGGACAACAATAACAGATAAAAGGAAATTACCAACCCGGTTATTAATAGTTTTATGGTGGGATAATAATGCTGGAATAGCTAACACAGAAAATGGGATTGAATCTGTAAAAACTGATAATAAATGCTGTGGAGTACACCCATACCCATAACCTACTCCAGTTTTGTCGTAGAGCAGTGCTTATGTCAAACCCATGTAGGACAGCCAAACTTCATTTCTTGCAATATAACTTAATTTGAGGGTTGCACTGCTACAATTCTGACTTTCAAATTCCGATTTGGGGATAATCTCATGAACAAAATGGAAAGCTGACTGGAAGCAGTTTTTAAGTTAAGATTTGTGAATACTGAAGAGGCTTTGGCATATAGGAGGAAGCCCTTTAACCTTACAGATGTGGTTGCACTGACTACTATTAATGATTTTTCTGAAGTAAATTGTGCCCATCCCTCAGCACATTTCACATTTGTGATCTTTTGGGACCCAGGCCACTTCAGGGCAGCTCCAGAGAAAGAGTCCCAGTTCTTTTGTTTACCAAACCAGGCCTGGTAGAAAAGTGGAACATTGGATCAGAACATAATTTGCAACTTTCAGCACATGCTATCCCGTTTGTCATGGTAGTGATCAATGTTTCCTTTTTGACGTCTAATCAACATGAGGATCTAATGACAGTAAGGAATGAAAATAATTAATGAAAATTGTTCTGAAGCATCCTGGAGGTCAGGCTCTACAAATGGATTGACGAATTGATAAAACTGTAAAGGTGGACCACATATTATCAATTTTGAAGATCCATTGTGTTTAAAGGATGGTTTGCTTATGTTAATAACATTAAATTCTCCTCCTCAAAAAGTTTTGAAGTTCTTCTTGGTGTTTTCTACCACCCCACCCCTAACATCTTACCACCACTGCCCAAGACAGCCTGGTAGTAGTGTACCTACTAACACTGGGTCACAACAAACTGATTTTCTATGGACCGTCAGGACTTCTAACAGGTGTGTATTCTGATCCTCAGTGATTCTTACATATGAGAAAGCTTGGCAAGCAATTGATACTTCCATGTTGGTGAATAGTGCCCTGTCTGATCATAAAGGTGCTGATAGCTGATAAGATATAAATAATTTTTTTAATTTTATTCTTATATTGTGTAGTACACCCAGAGTGGTGTCAATGAGCTTTACAGGTAATAAAACAGTTGATATAGATTTCGCTAACACTGAACAAGGTGCTATAAAAAGGGCTTAGACAATGAGCAAATTCTGGAACAGATATTCATAATGAATTCTTACTGAAGACATGAGAAACATAAACTTGGAATGGCAAACATCATTGGAAATTGATGGATGTTGCGATGAGGTGAGAATAGGTGTGTGACTAGCAGGAAGAAGATAAAAAAATCTGGAAAATCCCAAAGAACTATGAATCAGAGAGAAGCCTTTTAGAGGAATGAGAGCGGAATGGAAGGGAAGAGATGAGAGGCACTGAGAACAGAGAGGTGAGAAGAGAATGTGAGAATATATGACAGAATGATAAACAAAGTGAGAAAGAGGTAGTAATAATTCCCCCGTGGCACTTTTGTTGTTGTCAAACACAGTCAAGGTCCACATTTTATTGTGTCATATCTTTCAGTACCTGATATTTAGAACTGCACTAGCCTCCATTTAGAGTGCTGGTGATGCACTAACAATTGAAAAATGTGCTGCTTCACACCATAAAAAGGTGTGTGCCTGACCTTGTTGCTGGCTGTCAGTAGAGGTTGACCATGTAGTAGGTGGTAGCCTCCACGACAGGCCTTGCCATAGGCTAACGTGTGTGATGGCTCCACACAAACGTCAATGGCTGTGTATGTCTCTGCCATGAACTGCATCTGCTGTGTACTTGTATTTCGCGTTTTGAAGAACTACTCATGTGCCTTCTAATACTACAGCCATCAGGACCTCCTCATTATTTGGCCCTTCAGGATGTTGGGAAAGCAGGTGATAGGGACCCTGCCTTCCCCACCGAGGAGGTGAAGCTCCTTGCCAGGGAGGTACTGTTCCTGTGCAGCCAACTCCTTAAGACCCCAGAAAAACAGCTACATGTCTGATTTGGGAATGTCTGACTGAGTAACCTCTTTCTTTCTGATTCACAGGCTATTTGATTCCTTTTTGGTAATGTGGGTAGTGTTGTGATTAAAGTTGACAGAATGATGCAGCTGGGACAGATTTTCGTGACCAATGTTTGAAATGCTGGTGCAAAGCAACATTAAGTTACCTGAAAGTAGTAGCAGTAATGCACGCCCATGTCACACACAAATCCTATTTCATCCCACACAAACTGCAGGCCACTGACTACTGGTGGCCAGTAGACAGTGTACAAGTAGTATGACAACATACAGTAAAAAATTATGATGCTAGTTCCCAACTACCACTATGCTGTGCTGTATATTAAATACAAAGCACACATGGTGATGTTAGGAGGCACTAAGGGGTGCTAGAAAAGTGGTGCTGTACTAGGTGCAGCACCACTTTTCATAAATCTGCCCCATTGTATATTAAGGTGCTTTGTATGGTTTAAACCTGCCCTTGAGCAACATATAGGTACAATTATTTTAGGTGCAGTAAGTACAGATGCCATTGGCTTATCATCATCCATCCCAGTCTGCCCTATTGCAAAACACACTTGTTCAAACAACCCACAAATCCGTACTCTTAGTGACACATAACATCCCTTCTATCTTGACCTCTGTCACTGTATGTGATGCAGACCATGGGTTCTGACTTTTGGGAGTTTAGGCAGGAAGCCAATGTAGCTGAGAGTATGATTATGTGCAAGGATTGTACAGGTTGTTTGACCTATAATAGCTCACAATAATAGTGAGCAATCAGGGGTGGCTCTCACAACAGGATTGGTAGCATAGCTCTGGCCAAGATGATGTTGTAGACCTAAGAAGGCAACATGAGAAGCTAGTAAGTATTGATGGTGCACATCATGAGATCACTGCAAATGAGTATGTCCGCTCTACCTGTAACAATTTGCTGGTAACAAAATCTAGTAACTGGTGAATGTATGTGTGAATTTCCAAAATGTATGTCACAGCAATAATGCCCAACAGTAACACAGAATTTCTTATATCTATATAGGTCAACACCCATCAGAAGAAGGAAATCTGGAAGGTCATTGCAAAGACGATGCCGACCCTGGGGGTCGACAGGCGGTGTAGTCTGTACTCTTTGAAGTGGTGGGAGGACCTGGATCAGGCTACGATAAAAGTCAGCCAAGTCGGGCAGACCTCCCAGCAATCCAGGCGGGTGCATCACACCCTGACCCCCTCCTAATGGCCTGAATCCTTGCAGTGGCTTGTCCAGAGCTTGATGGGCAGTTGAGGGCCCAACAGCAGCAACAAGATGGTAAGTCGTTGTTTGTAGATAGTGTTGTGGTTTAACCTTTTTACTTTCTAGCTATGTTGTTATGTGTAGGTCCTCATTATCCTAATGAGGCTACTAGATTTGGGTGGCAGAATCAAACAGATTGTGGGGTACTAAGTACAATTCCACACCATGTGACGCCTGTCGGCCTCATCAGGGCTTTCTGGCTAGCTCGCAACACCTCATCTCTGCCCAAGAGCAGGGATGATTGTGGCAATTAGGTGAATAACAGAAAGACTCCTCAGGGGAATTGTGGTCGATAAGATCTTGCCCCTTTCTCTCAGTTGTATTGGCTCACACAGGCAAAGACAAACAGAGGCAGAATATAGTTCAATAAGGGTGTATTGAAGTAACTGCATCTTAGATAAAAATGGCATGTATTGCACTAAATAGGATGATAAAACACACTAGACGCAAGGAGATGACAAGGAGTTTGAAACACAAAAACAGTCCAAACATATTGTCACTAGGAGTGATGTTTATTTTTCCTACCGAAGCTATGTTAGAGCACAGCATTATAAGACCTAATCATCCCTTCAGGTTCCCCCCTGGGAAGACATCATCCCTCAAGGAAGCCTGTAGTCTAGGAAGACACCATCCTCATTTGGGCCAGGGATTCGGTGGTCTAAGCAAGCAGCTGTATCAGAGGCAATCAGCATGCAGTTGTGGTCAACTGGCTGGAATCTCCCTCTGATGTGTATGGGACAAAGGAGTGTTTTTATAATAAAACAGTTGATATTCTAAGAAGGGGTCCCCACGTAGGAATATGTGTGTTTCTGTGAATGCTGGGGACACAGCGTACCACTTTTGCTGGCAAACCTATCTGACTGCTGCCTTGTGGAAAGCACAAAGTGGAATGCTAAGAATGTGATGCTTTCCTTGGCAAAGTGACAAATAGATAAAGAAAGTAAAACGACACCACAAATGTGGCTAATGATAGAAAAATACAGTGATGGTGAATAAAATGTAAGTGGGCTAAAGTGCACAACGGCAGACCTAGTTTGATAAAATAGCGTGTCTAAAATATGACTAAAATAGCTATACAACGCTGCATACCATCACCTTTGAGGTTGACACACATCCAAAGCTCATGAGTATTTTTGGAGGTGTAGGTTGAGCAGACACTGTCTCATACTGTGTGGTGTGTTGCTTTGTATTGAAGGATACCACTAGATTCCTCCTCACAAGACATTACTGTTGTGAGCAGACACCTGGCTGCATGCAAACAAAGGGATTGCCATAATTTTCACAATTACATGAGGGACCGTTTCACAAAACATGCTCAATCTCATGATTGGGACAGGTTTGATGGCATGTCACAAATGTGTTAAAGGAATGTATGCTTCATTACTGATAATTGTGGCATACTGCACAATTATGATGCAACTGATATATCAGACTAGACATTTCTAACTTGGTGCTATGACAATGTGAGAATGTGCATCTGCACCAAAAGTAATGATATTCTTTGTACAGTGGCATCATTCCTTATCTGACGCATTTTTTAAAGCAGTTTCTCCAGCAAACTTCTAGTAGGTTAATGTGGACAGTAGCAGGTGGACATGAGTCCTTAGTCCTTCACAGTTGTGCATGTAAGCCAGTCTGTGATAGCCAACGTGAATTTCTATGCCAAACTGTATTGTTTGCAACAGACAGGAATGTATCCACATTGGTAAGAGAGTTGTGCATCCCACAGACAACATTTTGGTGTCTTTAGTCCTGTCCAGAGGAGAAATTGATGATGGAGAGCAAAGTAATACTTTTGTATTTTGAAGGTAACATCACATGTATGTTGTGCTGTCCCATCTTGAGCAGTCAATTTCCATTAAAAATCTTACCCTTTGGGAGAAGTGAACCCATTTTAGAACTGCACTGCACTAGTTTAGGGATGTAGGAAGGCCTATGTGTTTACTCATGCTGTTGAAACCCTTTGTTATGGAGTAAAGTAGAAGTGTATAAGTGACAAAGGTTTACATGATATGGGAGCTGAGATGGGGGATTATTGAACTTGTTGCAAATGTTGTGTGATTTATATTGGTGTCTAATTGTATTCTCACAGATACACTATGCCTGTTGTGCCTGTGTTTTCAGCATCAACTGTCAAGGTGATGATGACAGCAGCCACATTGGTGGGAATGAAGCTGGCCATTGAGGACTGGGTGTGGACACGGAGGGACTGGCACAGAGGCCACCAGTGACACTACATCTTTTGCAGAAGCCTCCAACAAAAACCAGTCTCTAATAGGGCAGACCCTGGAGAGACTGTGATATCTGTCTCTTTATCCACTCCCATACCAATCTCCACCCTTCCTCTTGCTCCCCCCAGTTGGCTGTAGCCACCCCACTAAAAGGGGCAGTGTCACCTTTACTCCAGTCAACTCTGACCTGGTGTCCCAGGCTGTGCTCACTCAAGAGGCTTTTGATATTTTAAGAATGATCGCTGTAGGCCTGACCACACTATTGGATGCCATTCAGGGGCTGGCTGGCCAGAACACCCAGATGGTGGCTTACTTGGATGGGATTCACAGTGCCCTATCTGGTCTACAGCTGTCATTTCAGGATCTGGCCTCCTCATTGGCTGCAGCCTCCTACCCTCCCTAACCTAGTGCCCAGACTCCTTCCCCTTCTCCATCCCAAATCCCTCAGTCCAGGTCTGTCCAAAGCATATCCAAACATATATATACACCCACAATAACAACCACAAGCAGCACATCCCAACACCAACACAGCAATAAATACAATCACAGATAAACACATGCAGACACCCCACACACCACCACCACAGTCACACCCCAAGTCAATGCAGCCACTAGTACACAACCACACACCCCAAATACCACCACACCCACAGACACAATGCCTGCCGCTACAGTAACACCCATACACACCACAAGCACCCTCCCAGTCAGTGCACCCATCATGATACAACCACACACCACCACCATACCCACAGACACAACACTGGCCACTACAGCAATACTCACATACACCACAAGCACACCCCAGTCAGTTCACCCACCAAGACACAACCACTCACTCTGATCACACCCACAGATGCAACACCCAACATTACAGCAATACCCACAGATACAATAGGCACTCCCCCAGTCAGCACACCCAACACCACACACGCATGTACTGATACACCCATGGACACCACACCAACATGTAAATCATCTACTACACACACATGCACACATACATATTCAACACCCACACTCACCCACCCAACAAACAATCAGTAAAAGAAACACATCTAAAATTCCAGACCCTCAAACACCCACACCTTCAACACACCCATGTACAACAGACACAGGCACTATCTCTACCTCCCAAACGCATATCCCTCACAAACACCCATCCCTCACAAACACCGTACCCATTTTTCTAAGGAGAGCCTACTTTTTTCACTGGCCCTGACACCTTCCATATCCAACCCCACCCCTACCAAACATAAATCCACCCCTTCCAAATCTCAAACCACCCCTCCCAAAACCAAGACAACCCCTCCCAACCCTGCCCTCCAAACCTCCAAAACCTACACCCACCACTCCCAAGCCCAAATCTGCCCCTTCAAAACCCAAACCCTTGTCTCCCAAACCCAAGGACCCACCCCCTTCAGTGAGGTGCCTGCTCTCTGCCCCATAGATGCCCCTTCCAGAAGAAGTGCACTCTGGTAGTGAATTTAGGAGGCAAGCATTGAGAAAATATTTTTTTTATTTTGAGGATACCTTTGTCCTGGCCTTATTTTTTGATTGTTACTAATTGTGTGCTGATGATGGTATTTCTACTAATGTTTGTGCCATGCACTTCCTCTCATTTGTGACAATGGCAAACACAGCTTGTATATTTTGGTTGTTTTTTAAATGCATACTTAGTCCCCCATTATGAGTTTGGCGGGTGGCGCAGGCCGCCCGCCAAACTCGTACCGCCATCAGGTTACCTGTGCGGCCTGAACACTGCCGGCTTTGTTAGGAGTTCTACGCAGTGAACAAGGCCTTAACATTGACGCCAGCACGTAATCAAGCTGGCGCCAATGTGGAAGTACAGAAGCACCCATCGCGTTTCCACTGCACGTAATTCAGGCAGTGGAAAGTACAACGGGGCTGTTCATGGGGGCCACGTCACCCCCCTTTCCACCAGCCTTTGCATGGCAGGGCTACCCCCATGCAAAGGCTGCCAGAAAGAGGACTCGTAATCGCCTGGCGGATTACAACCGCCAAGACCGCCGGACTGTCGCCTGGTGGCAACCTGGCAGTGCCAGCGGTCTGACCATGGTGCTTTCGCCACGGTCATAATGTTCGGCCTGACCGCCACTTTGGCGGCAGTCTAAGGGTCATAATTAGGCCCTTAGTGTCATACATTAGTGATGGACATATTAATTTTCATGCAAGCATTCATGTTGTTACTGGACACTTACACCAAAATTATTTCTGTTTCTGTTTTTGTGAGTGGAGAGTGCAAGTTTGTTTATTTTGACATGATGTTTCAATAATATGCACATATACATTACACAAATAACCTGGCACTTTACAGTTGAATGGGATCTGTGAAATATTGCACACACCAAGGGGACATGTTACCTAATACATCTCTGCCATGTTTGCAGTTCATCAGTAAATATTGCATTACATTCTGTGTACACCCACCTGTAGCATGTTGTAGTGTAATTGCTACGTTATTATGGGATTGTTTTGTTCAAATTGGAGATATTATTTAGACATTTTGAGGATATTATTGCACACACCTTTATGGACACATTTCTATTTGTGATTATTGAGAGGTTTTGTTTCGAGGTCCATTGCCATGAAGGCAGTTCATCCCAGAATGGTGTGTGCTACCTATATCTCAAGCTCTGTTCTAATACATTTTCAGACTTCAACATTACACCCTTAAACATTGTGCAACATTATGGTAGTCTTTGCCCAAATTAATGAGCCATACACAAGTCCATTAGTACTATGAAGTTACAGCTTCGAGGGTAACAGGAATGCCCATGACATACCTTCTGTTCCGGCAGTGATGGGGTTGATAGCCAACTTGAACCTGGCCCAGAAGCATTAGGACGGACTGGTAGCAGCAGGTTCATGGCAGAAGGACACGTGGAAAGTGTTAGAAAGGCAAGTTTCATGTCTATAAAGCTCCAAAACCTCCAACTCAGGTGTGGAGGTTTAACCGCCAGTGACTGCAAATCATGACTGGCTCAGTGGTAAAAAAGCTGTCATCCAACCACCAGATGTTTTTGCCTATGGTACCATCGAAGAGGGTGAAGATTCTCGCCGGTGATGGTAGACCATTGGCGGCCTTTTGTCTATGCTCTCACTGACATCTAAATATGGAGGGCGGACTGTCACGGTGGTGGGTGGGTTTCCCATCAAAATGTCGACAGCGGGACCATTACTGCCAACATCTAAATCAGGACCTTAGTCTGAACATTGACAGAGGCAACATATCGCAATCTCCTCAACAAATGGCCAAGAGTGTCATCATTGCCACCCATATCAGTAAAGTATCTGCTGGCAGAGAATAATCACTCATTACGATCCTTATCATTGGATTGTCCGGAGGTACAGCCAAATGTGTGTCTTTATTTATGATCAGCGTGGGTCAACTACAGCAGAAGAGCCCTGCTCCCACTCACAGCTTCTACTACACTTCCAATAGCCTTCCTTTGGGATCCCATTGGAATCTCTGTCCCTCTCCTTTCTCTGAGTACCAGGATTAGATAGCTATTTTGATTTCTTCTTTTGCATTTTTCACATGCCGATTGCTGTGTAGCACATTGTATAGTAATTGCTGATATGTGCATTGTATAGTAATTGCTGATATGTGCTGCCTACTGCTACTTGTGTGTAAACGGCAAGATCCTGCCAGTTATTGCTTATAATATCTTCTCTCGGTCTGCTTTAACACATATGAATGCACTTGGAAAGGGCCATTGCCCTGTGAAGGTGTTTAACATGTTTCTAAACATCAGTTAAATCTACATATGCTGAGTAAATGTATCTTTTTAAGTAGGTGCCCGACCAAACATGGGTTAGAGCTTCTAGGCGGGATTGGTTTAGTTCCATACTCATGCACGCCATTATAGATCCTATGATGACCTAGCCTTTGAAGAGAAAGAAGAGTTGTTTGACTTGGTGTGACCTGCGGAATATAACAGCATATGGGAATCGTATTATTATTTGGCCTATTATTGTTAGCAGCAAAAAAGCCTTTTAATGGTTCCAAAACACCACTTATGTCTGAAATGTCAATTCTAAGCTCCACCATTTGTAGACTCTTCTATCCTGCACATTTCATCAGAAAAATAAACTAATAGGCCTGTCAAGTGAAAAATAGTGCCCATACCTAATGTAATTGCATATTTTTTATTTGTTAGTATACTTGGAAAATATTTAAAATATACACATCACTGACAGAGTGGTATACACAAAAGGGATGTTTAGTTATAAAACCTGACACCTGAAAGGAACCCATTGTACCATCTTGTGGAAAAGAGACATTAAAAAAAAAACAACACAACTGTGTTTTTGTCATATTGAACTTAGACAGTGAGCGTCGAAGTGGAGCCTATCACAACATATTTCTCAGTATTTATGCAGGTAGTGGGTTGGGGTGGCAATTCTCTGTCAGTTTAGCTCTGTCTGCACCTTTTTATTGCTTGAGATACCTTGTGTTGGGGAGTTAAAATTAGACTGCTTTAAACACAAAGGGGGCCATTATGACCCTGGCGGTCTCTAGACCGCTAGGGTCACGTGGCTATTGGACTGCCGCTGTCGTGGCGGTTGGACCGCTACTATATGACTGTGGCTGAGGTGCCACGGTCCAACCACCGACACCGCCAGGCTGCCAACAGCCTGCAACCTGGTGGTCCCGGCAGTTGTAATCCCCCATGGCAGCGCTGCAAGCAGCGCTGCCCTGGGGATTACGAGTCCCCATCCACCAGCCTGTCCATGGTGGTGTAGGCTGGAGGAATGGGGGACTCTGGCGGCCCCTGCACTGCCCATGCATATGCCTCATTTCACTGCCCGAATTATGGTCAGGGGAATATGCGACGGGTGCTGCTGCACCCGCTGCACCACCACATTGCTGCTGGCTCCATTAGGAGCCGGCTTCAATGTTAAGGCCCTGTTCCCCGCTTTGCCGGTGAGCGGAAACACTGTTTTCACCTGCCGGCCCAGTGGGGAAACCATGATACGCTGCACAGGCAGCCTGATGGTGGTATGGCATTGGCGGGCACCCTCTCCCGCCCAACAATGTCATATTGAGGGCCTATCTGTGCTGTATGTGCACCAAATTATAAACTACAGACAAGTTGGCTTCCCGCCCATAGATGTTTCCATCTCACTGTCAGAGGAGGGGGTCTTCTTCTATCACCAGCTGAAACCACTGTGCCAGTGTGAATAACACAGAGCTGCTGCTGAGTAGTGCACCTTTTGCAGATTGGAAAGGTTATCTCAAATCTTCTTTTGTGATGTGGCCTTCATAATATGGGTGGCGGAACCCTTGGAATCCTGTGGAGATTTCATACAACTGTGGAATTTAGCAGAGTAAAACTCTGTGAGCTCTGCCAACACCTACGCTTGACTCTGTTGCTGCAGGACTGCCTGGATGCCTTATCCCTTGGTGTGCAGATGATAGCTCTGTGCCATCCTCCGCATAAATGCTTGTGTGGTGAAGATGGCTCTCTGCCCTCCTGGTAACCTGAGGCAGAAAATTCCTCTGGTGCAAACAACAGAGAGATTTCTCTTTATTTTATTTTATCCTCAGGAGCTTGGGAACAGTTTCCTCATCAGCCCAAGGCCTTTTTATTAATGTCATTACGATTGACACGTTGAGCATGCCCTGCTGACGTCATTACATTGAAAGTGAAATATGCCGACTGGCTCATTCTTTTTCACTAAAACAATGCTCAGGGGGCATATATCAGCCCCATGAGTACCAGTTTAGATGGAAAGGTGTCATTGGAAAGGGGTAGAATCTCCCCTTTTCAATGGAACCATTCCCCAGTGGATCACCACAAGAGGACATCCCCAAGCAGTGATCCATCCACTAGACGCCCATGGATGGTTTTAAGAGGGGAGCAGCCCCCCTGGCAATGGGAAAAGGCCTTCACTCAGCCCCAAAAGTCTTTCTGCCTGTCGTGGGCAGATTGGAGGCAATTATCTCCAATCTTCCACAAATGGTGCAAACAGCCCACTAGACAACAGGGTTTATTTATTTTAGCCATCAATGTGTGGGGATGGCCCACTCAAGCTTGGAGGCTATCCTCCACCCACTGAGGAACAAAGAAAGCCCACTAGACCGCCATGGACTATATTTATAAGGGGGAACACATCTGCTGTTAATGGGCCTGTGGTCCCCCTGGCCTTAAAGTTTATCAGCCTCCCTTGGGGCACATTGGAAGTTTTAACCTCCAATCTGCCCCATGGGGCAGAATGCACACTAGACACCAGTTTTTTTTAATAAGGCCACAAATGGATGGGGCAGCTCACCAAGACATCTGCCCTAGCTCTCATCCATATAACCCTAAGCAGTCATTCTGCCCCCATCAGGTGCAGACTGGAGGTGTCTTGCATAGGTTACTGTGATACCTATCTATTACATGTTTCACCATATGAATTGGTCAATACTCATTACTCAAAGAAAACCTATTATGCTGTGCAGCTCATTTGTTAGCTCCAGGTTTCTCCCTTGAAGAATCTACAAACTATGTGAATCTCCACAACCAAAAGAGTCTAATGAATGTAATCGTACAATGCTTTTGTAAATCAGCTATTGTGACAAAAAGTTACAAATGAAACTATGGTCACAAATGGCTGTTTTTTCCTACTCGTCAATATTTCTTGAGGGATCTACACATATGACCCCTTGCTGAATTTGGAATTTTGTCTGCTTTTCAGAAATATGTAGCTTTCCGAGATCACCCATGCGTTTCACACTGGTTTGAACTACAAACTGGAAGTAGGTTGAAAGCACAAAACATTTACAAATATGGACTACCTCTATGAAAAACTGCAAAACTGTGGTGAAGAATATGTATTTTTTCATTCAGTTGTGCATGCTCCTGAAAGCTGGGAGGATGGTGAGTTTAGCACATCAACTCATTTGCTGGTGCCATTTTTATGAAAACCAACAAACCCTTTTATTCAAAGCACCTTTTTCCCATTTTTCCCAGAATACTCAAAATCTAGATGTCTTTGGCTATTCTTTCAGTCTCTCCCAATAGACTCCAGAAACCCTGAGTATCTTTGAAATCCCCACGGTGTTGAAAAAAGGGATGCAAACTTGGTGTGGATAGCTTATTTTGACAAAAAGTTATGGAGGCCTATGTGCAAACTAGCCCATATAGCGAATACAAGGCTTAGCACTATGGGGTAAAGGCTTACCAGCAAAGGTGTTCACTTAAATAGGCTGTGGCAATTGGTGTTAGTATTGAGAGAAGTGAGAGCATAGTTATTGGACATCCTCTTACAGTGATAGTCTCTCATTCAGTAGACATTTTGCTCACTCATAGTAAGACCCAATATTTGACCAACAGCAGACTTACAAAATATTTCAAATTAATTCTTGCTACTGAAATGTCATGTTAAAGAGATCTCAAGCTTTCAACCCAGCTACACTGTTACCATTGCCTGAATATGAAATTGATGGGGAAAAGGTTGAGCATGACTGTCTCAATGTTACAGATCTATGCACTAAGAGAAGGCCTGACATTAATGATGAACCTTTTGATGAGCCTGTCTATGTAATCTTTGTAGACGGCTCATGTTTGAGAGACATTGATGGAAACTGAGAACAGCTTATTCTTTTCATACACTTCAGGAAGTGGTGGAAGCATCCTGGCTTCGAGGTATTACCTCTGCACAAGTGGAAAAACTGATTGCCTTTACTCTAGCTTGTTATCTTTCTACTCAATTGTGAGTGACTATATTTACAGAGATTCAGTATGGCTTTGGTGTGGTCCATGACTTTGGACTGTTGTGGTCACAAAGAAGACTGATGACTTCATCCGGACCTCCAATTTAGAATCAGAAATTTGTGATGAGTTTGTTGAAGGCATTACAATTGTCACAAAAAATGGCAATAGTTAAATGCACAGAAGCAGAATGATTATGTAGCAGTTAGAAACAGATGTGCCAACAAGGTTTCTCAATATTGTGCAATGGTGGCATGTACATTTAATGAAAAATATACAAATGAATATGATGCTGATGCAATCTTTTCAATGCTGTTGTCTGTAGCTGAATCATGGAAAGAAATATTTAGAGATTGCAGGAAAAGGTTTCAGAGGCAGAACAATAATGATGGGTTGGGTAGGATGTGCTAAAAATGCCAGATAGCCTGTTATTTCTAATGACAAGACAAGTCCATGGACCTGAATATATTACAAGGGATGCAATGGTGGGATTGGTCAGGCAAGACTGATTTAACCCCTGCTTCAGTGTTTTAGCTGAAGAACTGTGCCTTTGATGTGTGACTTGTCAGCAGATGAACTTAGGGAAGAGAACCCATGTAACAATGAGTCACATAGAAAGGTTAGGATCCCCCTTTAACAGGATGCAGTTGGATTTTATTGTAATGCTTGTTTGTACCAGGCTGAGATTTAGATTGGTTATACTGTGCATTTTCTCCTCGTGGGTGAAAGCCTACCGAACCTGGAGAAATGACAATATCATTGTAGCCAGCTGCTGTTATGCAAACTCATATGAAGGCTTGGATTTCCAGTTTCTATGGAGTCGTCCTGTTGGAGGTCTTTAACAATGAGGTTCCTATAATGCTGTGTGCAATACTCCAAGTGGAAAAGAGACTGCATTGTAGCTATCGTCCAGAAGACTCGGGTATAGTTGCGCAGGTAAATGGGGCATTGAAAGTCGTGCATCTACTTATTTGAAATGGCTAGATGCTTTGCCATAAGTGTTGGTGAGTCACGTAAGTACCCCGACAGAAAGAAAGGATTATTGCAACAACTCAGTGGATTTTCTATGCGACTGCCTGCAGTGCCTGCAAATTCACTTGTAAATATTACACATGGCATGCTACTCAACTATTGCAAGGGGTTACCTGATGTGGAACATTCTGTTTCTCACCACATTGGCGCTACCACTACCACTCCAAGCCTGGAGCAATGTCAAGACCTTAATCCTGGTGACTGGGTCCTTATTTAAAAGTATGCTAAAAAATCTTGCCTGGATCCAAGATGGAAGTGCGCTGTTGTGTGATTCTAATCGCCACATTGTTCTTAAGTGGGCAGGGATACCTAATGGGAGAATACCTCTGACTCCCAGAGAGTCAGGTGTCCACTAGATGAAGTGGTGATAGTCGAGCCAATTGAGAGACCACCTGCGTCCATATGTTCAGAAGGATCAAAGGGTGGTGATGTTCAATAGACTTTCTCACCTGTCCAGGTTTCTGAAATTTAGCAAAGTGATATATAAGTACCTCCTGATGATAAGTTGTGAGATTTGAAAATAGTAGCGTCTTTGAGTTGCCACCAGAACAAACAAATGATCCTGATGAGGGAACACATGTGAAAAGGGAAACAATGCAATGGAGAGCAGAATGGAAAAGTAGTAGAAGGCAATTGAGATCTAGTGTGTCAGTTGATCATATACCACAAACCATCACTGAAAAAGCAGAATCTAGTGGTACAAGTGATACAGAAGAAGCTCAACAGACACCAAGGAGTAACAAGAGTGCAAAAGTACCTTGTTGGATATTAAGCACCTGAGTGGACCTACTACACATAGAATGTGCCTATTGCAACAGATCAGGGTCCCAATGAACTGAGATAAGAATCATTTGAATCTCTGTGATTCCATACTAAAACAGAATGTGATTCAAACTCTTGAGATAACACTACAAAATAAGACTTGACAATTGATATCTAGTTGATTGAATTCAGCAAGATATGATTCTATAAATAATGAACCTTTTATAAATCAGATTGTAAAGACTGCGATAAAAGAACATGACAACTACTTTTTTGACAAGGGGAAAATAAAAAGAATTAGGAAGAAGTCCCTTGGGCCAAGGTTGCAGTAGAATAATAGGGTTAACACATTTAGAAGAAGGCAGAGTAAGGGTAAGGATGTCTAGCAAAGATTATTGCCTATAAGCTGAAATAAATAACCACCAGTTAAGAAACAAACATTTTGTTCATTTTGCACAAGTAGAAATCAAAGCAGGATATTAAATCTGACTGCTGCTATATTCTACTAAATGTATGACTATAGACAAACATGTGTTTCCTTGCGAAGGCTAAGTGTAGAATAGAAATTGCTGCTACCTTGATAGTTGTTATGTTAACACTTATAATTCTTTTAGTTGGTATGAGTTTTATCCCCGAGATAGAAACACTTAGATCCAAACCTGTACCTACATTAACTACAGGTGCATTAGATGTGAGAAAGTAAAAAGCTTCATTTATAGATGACTCAAATATTTACTCTAGATTAGTTCAGTATTACACACAAGCTTTGGATGCTAAAGACCACTATGTTTGTGCACACTTACATTCCTCAACTGCTGAAGATGCAATATTTCATCATATTCTCCTTTCCTATGTGACCACATGTAGTATATTGTTTTCATGGTATAGGCAAGGACATGTTCAATATTATCTTTCTTCTTATGATATAATCCTTTCTAAAGTTCCCCTTCAGCAAAGCATGAACCCTCATCCACAAAGTTAGGATATGGACGTAGCCCAGCAATTTTTTAGATGCCCTACAAAGATAGACAATGTTGAAACATACAAACAAAATTTGACACGTGTAATGACACCATTAGCAAAGACATTTATTCAAGCTTTAGAAGAAAGGAGAGCTCATGTGTTTCATGAGGCAACCAAAGAGAACAATGTCTTAAAGAAAGTTTGAAAGAAGGAGAAAGATAAATATTAAAACAATATATAGCCAAAGTTAAATTTAGATATACAACAGAAAGGAAAATTATGTGTTTATGAAAGCAGAAATCGGTTTGGAAAAATACAGATTGGGATAAGTCACTGTGAACAAACTTTTGAACTTTTGAAGATCCTGTTCAAATAGTCACTGAAGAAGAAGCAATTATTCAGTTAGTCTAGTTTATTTGTGGGCAACATGAATATTTCCATGTACCTGCTGACTGAGAGGGTGTTTTGTATTTGGCTTTGTTGTTCCCTAAGATGTACCATGCAAATAGTATAGCTATTCAAGCAATGAGCCCTTCTCCCAGACATATACACAATACCATTGATGGTACACAAGTAGTGAGAGACATTTTTGGGGCAATCGATCCTGCAGTAGGATTTGTTCTAAATGATGAGAAAATCAAAAAGCTTTTTTACAGTAGTAGCTAAACTGGCTACTTGTACATCTAGTGACGTATTAGTGGTTAACATCAAACTAATAGCTAGCAGATCAATGGTTTTACAAGATTGATTTGTTTTAGACATATTGCTGGCAGAAAGATGTTGAAGGCTCAACATTGTTTATTTCACACATACCTAATGATGAGATTAGAAAGATAGAAGGTATAAGAATTTGCAAAGAACATTTCTGACCTAAAATCTTAAATAGAAACCTTAGACCCAACTTGTGTGTAATGAAACTTAGGCCAAGGAGCTTCTGCTATAAGCAGTTAATTTGGAACTTTAGGAATGGATTTTAAGTGTCATACTAAAACCTATACTGATGATTCGCGCTTGTTTAATATTCTAATTTGCCTAGGAATTAAATTTTACCTAACAAGAAAATAAAATAACGAAAGAGAAAAGCAAAGGAGAGAGGAAATAGCAGTGGGAAGAAAGGAATAGTAAAGCATACAAGACGTTACAAGAGGTGGAAGCACTAAAATAAGATTGATGAGACAGCAAGAAATGAAGGAGCACCTTAAATATTCATTTGTGATGAATAATTGTAATGGCTATTATAGCCATCAGAAGGGGGGAGGTTACTAGGGCGAATCTCCTCACTTTGCAAACAAAAACACATTTTACCAAAACATGCAAAAGTTTGTGCAAAATAACACCCATACAATAAGCACACATTTTATAGTAGCCAGACATACTTATACATTGCAAACATACAAGTGAAGTTACATAATGAATTGACTTGAGTTAGCCTAACTACAGATGCCATATTAACAGAAACATCTACGCTAACACTGAAAGGCCTGTTTTTTCCATGTTCACCTGTTATTTTGCACAATATTTCTTTGTCTCCTACTGCAGATGCTGTAGTTTCCAGAAACCCTGATAGGTATTGAATAGTTACTTGTCAAGTATTAGACAACTGATAGTGAGTTTCTCATCGGGAAGAGAGGAGATCATATGAACAATGACTCTAGGAAGTACTGTCTGAACAGCAAGACGAGGATAAGGTATCTTTTTTCAAGGACTTGTTTCTGTGGTCTGTTGTATGTGAGAAAATAGGGTGTATATTTGCCTCCCTGGGTTTACTGAAATCCTATTGGATGCAGAGAATGGAGAATGTGTTATTTTTTTTTACTAATGATTTATCATGTTTTTATTATCATGTCTTCCCAGGATAGTGGCAGCACTCGGAAGACACTGTCTTTGGAAATGCTGAGATTGTATTTTGCTTAATGAAAGATTTCTTGTAAGCCTTTCTTTTTAAAAGATGTCTGCTGAAAGGTTAAAATTTACTGAATGAATAATTAGATCTACAATAATCTAAAATTAAACCCTTTAAATCACACAAATTCTCTTTATTGACTACTAGAAAGCTTAACATGAATACATTGAATATGAAGATTTGATGAACATGATTGTTCCTATTAGATTCTTCTTATTGATGAACAAAGGTCGATACGACCAGTGGTGGGGTTATTTAATGATTAGATTCAAAGAGTGAGATATAAGCATCACCGTGTCCACACTTTGTCTCTGTCTCATATTGTTTTTAACTTGAAATGTTATTTCATGCTGACTTTTATAAATTAAAATATGCCTACATGTGTTAGTTTAGGTGAAATCAGTTATTGAGCATCAATGTTTAAATCCATGTTTAAATATCTTCATGACGATATCTTAGAAAGCCATATTGTTGAGAACTGTAATCCAGCGGGATCACAAATCTATGTATAATTGACGCATTAAAAGTACAAATGATTATTAAAAATAACAGCTGGACCTGAGAGAAAAGAGATTCCAATGGTACCCTAGAGGTAATAGAGGTCGGAGGAAATATAAAGGATTCCAAATGATTGGAGCCACTTTAATGAAATGAGAGCAGCAATCTCAACCTACAACAGCCTTTGAAATGGTACTGATTGACCAACTGTATCATGTGCTACTAAGAGAGAAAGAATGACTAGTGGTTAAGCTTAGGTGGAGTTTGCGGAGTTCTGATATGCTTAACTCCATGAAGTGCCAAAAAAACTCTGCTGTGCCCTGCAGGGTTCTTTAAGAGGTAGGGTGTGGTAAGTCACGCTGCTCACACTGTTTTTTAGCTCCAGGAAATTGTCCGCACTGTAAAATCACCATGAATGGCACACCGTGCATCGCAAGAGGGCGCTGCTTCTTTCTGCCACTCAAGTAGAGTGGCAGCTTCCTCAATGAGAGCAGCAGGTTTCTCAATGAAAACAGTAGTGACTTGCAGCGATCGCCTGTGTTGAGAAATTTCACTTGGAGGTGGTCTAGCGTGTGATTTTTCTCACTCGTGCTTGGCAACCTAATGTTGGTGAACCGCAAGATAGAAAAAACTCAGCTCTGCACCACCTGTGAAGTTTTTCAGAACTCAGCACTCCTTACAGAGCCTGGAGTAGGATAAACTTTGTGACCTCCACCGGTGGAGCTGAATTCATTGCCCACCCCTACTAATGAGGGGAATGAAAAAAATGTAGTCTAAAAAGCATAGGGGCAGATTTAAGAGCCCCTAGCGCCTCCTTACCCCATATTAGTGTCATTGTTTTTAGTCTAGTGCGGCCCAACAAGGCCAAACACACTGCACCAAATTTACAAAGTGGAGCAAGGCATGCATTGGGCCACTTTGTAACCATTTGCGCAAAGGGGGCGATCCCCCCGTCATTTTTTTAGCCACTTTTAACGCCTGCTCAGAGCAGGCTTTAAAAGGAGACACACCATTGTTCACAGTGGGCCTCAATGGACTTTGCAGGATTAGCATCAAACTTTTGGACGCAAATCCTGCAAAGCTCCGAACTAGCATAAAAAATGTGTCATATCTTAAATATGGTGCGCACATGTAGGCATTGGGGTTACACTAAGGGGCGCATGAAAAGTTAGCTGAACTGGGTGCAGCGCCATGTTTCTTAAATCTGGCCCATAATATGACATGAATAGTGTGTCAAAAATATCATTTTTAAAAATATTGTATTTAAAACTGTTTATGTTAATATAGATGTAATAAATATTGTTTTAATTAACGTAATATTTATCAGTATGCTCATGTTAGGTATTGATAATATCAATGTAGTTGTTTCACGCTTTTTAAGTTTGTAATTTTTAATGTGTAACTAAAATGTGTTTACATTTATTACGTATTTTTTTTATTTACTAGCTGCTTTTTGGGTTTCTTGGGGAATAGTGTAGGAAGGTACTTAAATTACAAATTTTCATGTTAATTAAATATTTAATTGGTGATAATTTCAATTGACAAATGTATTTTTACTTAAATTATCCAAGTGTGTTTTGTGATTTTTTAATATACACTTATTTATGTACAGTTAAATTAATAATTTCTATTTTTCTCTGTGAATACTTTCCTCTCAGTGCCACACGGACATTATTTACAGACTGACGAGGTGTTTATTAGCTGATGGCTGATGGAATATGCTACTATGGATGTTTGACCCAAGATTACATCAGATCACAACCCGGTCTTATTAGATTTGTGCCTTCCAAACGTCAGTAAGACAAGGTGGATATTTTAGTTTCCAAGATCTCTATTTACTAATTACGCTTACATCAGCCAGATGCAGGATTCATTAAATATCTCAAATACCATAATTCCCATGCAGTTAAGGATAAAACTGCGAATTGGATGCATATCTATTCCTCAATTGTAGGGCTCCACATAAGGCTGGAATGATAGTTGTGGGAAAATACAGTCTCTCAGTACTTAAAACAATATGAGTTTGGAGGAAGTAGTGGGTGGGTTCTGGCCCAGTAGATTATGGAGAAGAGGAGGGAGAATCTAATCAAATGTATATAGAGCAATGACAGCGTTGTACGGTCACTTTAGCAGCTTTTTATGGGCACGTTATTTTAGCCATCGGCCTGCAGCCTGTACTGCTTAGCCTATTTGCAATTCATTTTTATTTTCCGAGCAGAAGCTCTCTTCTGCTGCAATGTTTTATTTTCCTTTATCTTGTATACTTTTAGCACAGAAACTGTTTTTATTCTTTGTACTCTGACAATATGTTGCCGGCACAATGTGAAACACCGCAATCTCTGCCACTTTACAGAAACAAGTGTGTTTTACGTTTTCCTATAACATTAGCTGTTTTATGATAAAACTTCTCAGTGCCACCTATACATTAAAAGGAGAGTTTCAGCCAGAAGATTGCCACTGCATGCTGCGAAAGGACTCTCAGTAGACTAAGAGCCCTCTTCGCCACTACCAAATCCAAGTATGGAGGATGGTGTCTTCAATAAAGTATATTGGACTAATCTGTGCTTCTATTTGTCTTTGGATGGGTGAGACAAATGTAACCAAGAGAAAAGGATGAGATCTGTTGCACTCTTATTTCCCTGAGAGGTCAGAATGTCATGGGCACGGGTGCCACAAATCACTGCCACTTTCAGGTGCTGTGAGGTACTGCTAGCTAATTGAAAGGGTTAGGCCAACAGTTGTCACAAGGTGTGGAATTGGACTAAGTTCACCACAGCCTGGTGGTCTGCCAGCCAAATTCAGCTGTCTCATGAGTAAAATGAGAGCCAACACGTCAATGAAACTCTTCATTTTGATACCCTCACTATCGTTGAAAAGTTTGCAGATTTGTATAAGGAACTCTATGGCTATCCGTTATCTGTTAAGCAATCTGTAGTCAATGGATATATTCAGGTAGCAGGCCTTCCTTCCTTGGATGCTACGCAAAGTGAAGACCTGGAGGAAGGTATAACTGTTCAGAAAGTCAAAAAGGCTATCAAGGATTTACCAACTGGGAGGGCAAGCTATTGTGTTGGAATTCTATGAGACATTTCTACATACTTTCCTTCCTCTGCTTCTGGGCTTGGTCGCTAGCAAGAAGAAGGGATCTGAGGTTCCGGCTTCATGGAATCTCACTAATATAGTTGTGTTTCTTCAGAAAGAGAAGCCGCCAGAAGATAGTGCATCTTATTGCCCAATGTAGCTGATTAAATTCACACACCAAGATATTTCCTAAGGTCCTGGTGATGCGCTTAGCTACAACAAATCATTCAGTATCTTTTGGGGCACTTGGCAGGGATGCCCTCTCTCTCCTCTGCTTTTTGCACTTTATACTGAACCTAACCTATAGTATCTTCATAGAAATGGCTTGATTCCTCCTGTAGTATTTAAAGGTATTGAGTTGAAAATCAGTGCATATGCTGATGACCGTGCAATTTATTCCACAAATCCTCAGGTGGCAATGGAGGAGGTTGTAATGCAAGCAGAAAGGTTTGGGACAGTCTCCAGATAAAAACTTAGGCCCTCATTACAACCCTGGCAGTCAGTGATAAAGTGGTGGTAATAACCGTGAAATTATGATCACAGTGGAAACAGCTCAAACAGACAGCCACATTAACACACCGACTGGCAAGCGGAATCAACAGCCACAATGGAGGTAACCGTCTACAGCTAGGCGGAAGACAATTTTCCACCCACTGTATTACGACAGTCCAATCCGCCACCTTTTCCGGGGTGGTACCAACAACATCAAAAGCCTGGCAGAAACACTGCACAGAAGGGAAACAACCTACCTGTGTAGACTCAGGGAACAACCATGCCGCCATGGAGCCCGAGTTGTATGTCTTCCCAGTGTTCTTCTACGTGCTGCTCCACTACGAACACCTACAACCGCGAAGACGACCACAGTGAGTACAGCCACCTAGCACACAGAGAAGGGGGGAGGAAAAAGAGAGTGACACACACACACACGCAACAAGCAACACCCACACCCCAAACACCATACACACAACCAGATGCAGTAATAAAACATATTTACCCTGTACCCCTCAGGAATAATGCAAGGACAACTACAATAGAGTAAAAAGAGTGCAATAAGATAAATATAGTAGTAATATGTGCATCCAAATAAAAAAAAGTATATACATATTTACAAATCAAGGGACACTGCTCAGTCCTCAAGTTTGTGGGCCACAGGGCCACATCACAAAGCCCAAGGCACCACCTCACTCCTGCAACAACACGGAGAGAACACTGCATGGGCATCAGGTCAGAAATAGCCAGGCACCTCTGGGGGATGGGGAAAGGGGGGAGCACCTTAGCCGGAAGATGGTACAACACCACTGGTCCTGGAGGGGGCAACATGCCCTGCGAGCTGTCCTGGAGAGTGCAAGGCCACAGTCTCTCAAGTGGATGACTTGCCCACATGCTCTGGAGGGGGCAACATGCCCTGTGGTTGGTCCTGGAGAGTGATTGGCCGCAGTCTTTCAAGTGGATGGCTTTTCCACTGGTTCTGGAGGGGACATCATACCCAGTGAGCTTCATCCTGGGGAGGATGGGGTGAGTGGATGGCTTCTCCACTGGTTCTGGAGGGGGCATTGTGCCCAGTGATCTTCATTCTGGGGAGGATGGTGTGAGTGGATGGCTTCTCCACTGGTTCTGGAGGGGGCATTGTGCCCTGTGATCTCCATCCTGGGGGGTATGGGGTGAGTGGATGGCATCTCCACTGATTATGGAAGGGGCATAGTGCCCTTTGATCTTCATCCTGGGGGGATGGGGTGAGTGGATGGCATCTCCACTGGTTCTGGAGGGGGAATCGTGCACTGTGATCTTCATCCTGAGGAGGATGGGGTGAGTGGATGGCATCTCCACTGGTTCTGGAGGGGGCATCGTGCCCAGTGATCTTCATCCTGGGGAGGATGGGGTGAGTGGATGGCTTCACCACTGGTTCTGGAGGGGGCATTGTGCCCTGTGATGCAGATCTTGGGTAGTGCAAGGTCACAGTCTCTCAGCTGGGTGTCATACCCACAGGATTTGCGCGGGCCAGGCTGCACAACAGCCCATGGATGCAGGACTACACGCTGTCCGCCGGCAGTGACGGCTGCTCAGTGGTGGCAGTGGTGGTGCTGCTGGTGGAGCTGGTAGTTGTGGGGGGAGGCTCCTACCAATCCCCTGCAGCCTCAGACAGCTGCCCACTGAGGCTGCTGTTGCAGGTGGCGGTGCTGGTGGCAGTGCTGCTGGTAGAGCTGGTAGTGGTGCGGGGAGACTCCTCCCCATCCCCTGCAGCCTCAGACGGCTGCACACTGGGGCTGCTGCTGCAGGTGGCGGTGCTGGTGGCGGTGCTTCTGGTGGAGCTGGTAGTGTAGGGGGAGGCTCCTGCCCATCCCCTGCATCCTCAGACGGCTGCACCACCACCCAGCACCAGACCCCTTGTCCTTAATGCCAGCAGCTGGGGATGTCTCCTTGCCCCTTTTGGCAGCAGCTGGAGCTGGCTCCCTGCCCTTCCTTCCTGCAGTTGGGGCTGACTCCTTGCCCTTCCTTCCTGCAGTTGGGACTGGCTCCTTGCCCTTCATTCCTGTAGCTGGCTCCTTGCTGTTTCTTGAAGCACTTGGGGCAGGCACCCTTTCTGTCTTGCAGGCTGGTAGCCGGGATCCTTTCCCACCTGGTGTTGCTGGGGACACAAATGTGCCTGTGGACTGGGTGGCTAAGGTACTTGCCTGGCTTTTGACCACCCTGGCCTGACATGAGGGACGGGGGTAGGGAAGAGGTCAATGGTGGTGAGGAAAAGCTTCTTAGTGACATTGGGACGGGAAGAGGGGGATGGTTTGGGAGTGGTGGACGAGGGAGTGGTTTTAGGAGGGGTCAGTCTGCTGTGTTTGGGTGTAGGTGCATGGGCTGGATGCTGTTGTGAGGTGGATGGCTGTTGGGTGTCTAAGTGCTTGTGTCTGTGTACTTTGGAAGGAGGGGGCACAGACACAATGGGAGAGGACACACAGGACATGTGCATGGATGCGGGGTAGTGACTGCCAGTGAGGGGTGTGTACTGATAGGTGTGCTGTGATGGTGGTAGTGGATGAGGATGTAGTGCATGCGGGTGTGACTGGAGACGCTACTGGGAGGGAGGTGGACGAGGAGGAGGCCACAGTGGAGGCAGTGGATGTTGATATGTCTGCTTCTGGATGGTGTTTGTGTGAGTGCCTGTGGGATGAAGTGTGGTGCTTGTGTTTGCCATGTCCACTCTTGTGTGTTGTCCTGGGTGCCTGCTCATCTGCCTGTGTGCTTGGGATAGGCTTGAGTTGAGGGGAATGGGATTGGGAAGAGGAAGTTGGAGGGGTAGGGTGGAAACAGGGAAAATGGCTGCCATTAGAGAGGAGGCCAGAGCCTGGATTGATCTATGTTCGGCCACCAAACTAGTGTAAATGCCCCCCAGAAATGCATTGGTCTGTTGCATTGCGGGCTGCCCCTTGAATGTCCGACAAAGATGTTTCGCAGAAGAACAATAGCCTCCTCACTCAGAGCAGCAGGGCTAACTGGGGCAAGGCCTGAGGTGCCTGGGGTGATGGAGATGTCCACCCTTCTTGGTGAGCGGGCACAGGAAACTTCCTGAGGGGCTGCTGGGAGGGCGGTGCTGGTACAGGGTGTGGCGGCTGTACCTGTAACTGGGGTGGGCACAGAGGTGTCCGCCACCACCAGGGAGCTTCTATCGGAGGAGGTATCTGTGTCCAAACTGTCCCCTCCACTCTCTGCCTTGGTCCTCCCCTCGCCCTCCATCCAACTGGTGCCCTCACCGTCAATGGATTCAGCCTCCTGGGTCCTGTGGGATGCAGCTCCATCCGTCGCCGGTGCTTCTGCTCCTCCTCCAGATGATGGTAATGCACATCAGGACAGGGTGACAAAACAAAAAGGGGGGGAGTGATAAAGGATACACTTGGTCAATGGCGGCACCAACACCACCGTTGGTGTACACAACACACTCACACACATGGAACTGCCCTACGCACTAGGCAATGCATTACCAGTCACAATGCTAGTTACCAGCCCATGGATAGGGACACCTAATGCCAATTGCAGCATACCTGAGACACACAGACCCCTGCCCAGTAGTGGATGCTTATTAGCTTTGTTGGAGGACTTTCACATCAGAACCCTGCCCAACATGGGACCTACTCTGCAATGTCAGGCCTGGCCTAGCGGCACCCACAAGGCCCACACCCCCCACCCGGATACCACCCCACCAGGCATAAGTTGCAATGAAAGGCACTGTACTCACCCCCTTGTTGGTGCTGTGATGCCCCCAAGAGCCCATCTAGCTCCGGATAGGCCACCGCCAGTATGCAGGCCATCAGGGGGGTCAGTGTTTGATGGGCACCACTTCCTCGTTGGGAGGCCATCCCTAGCTGGGCCTCCGCTGTCATCCATGCTCAGCATCTCAGATCCTCCCACCGTGTGCGACACTGGGTGCTCTGCCTGCCGTAGATCCCCAAGGTCTGCATGTCCTTGCTGATGGCACGCCATATACCCTTCTTTTCATGGGCTCTGACCTGCATTGAAATACACACATGGAAAGGTATTAGTCCGACCATCATACCTGTTTCACTTATGGCCCACCATGCCCCTTCCCATCCCCATCAGCATAGACATGGCCCAGCATACATGCTACACGCTGCCCAGGGCCCATCCACCAACCCCCCCACATAAAGCCTTCACACACAGCACTCCATGCATTCATGCCCCACGCATCGTCCTCACGGTGTACTCACCCGTTGGTCTGGAGGCCCATACAGCAGTCGGTACTGGGGTAGGACCCCATCCACCAGTCGCTCCAACTCCACCCTTTCCCCAGTAACACGAGCCATGGTCGGTTCTAGACACAGGTCACAGCAGCACATGCAGCGTAGGTCCTCTCCTGTTGAAGGTCAGAAAGTAAGTGAGTGAACAGAGAGAAAACGGTGGTCACGTCTGCGACGGTGCGTACCGTCACCGCCGGCGCACATCACCATTTGCCACTGTACCCCAAAGAGCCCAATGATAACCAATGAGGAGCTGCACGGCGGTTCTCGACCGCCTCCAGCAATGGCGCACAACGTCAGCGGAATTACCTAATTTCTACCTGTCCCTCCACACAGAACAGGCAGGCGCCATTTCAGGGGCGGTGCAGGCCATGGATCCTACCTGTGTCACAGTACATAATTTCACATTTTGGACATATCCCACCAAAATCATGTAACAATCACAATATGCATTGAACTGCAGTGGTTACAATGTACAGATAATGACCAGCTGCTCACTCCTTTGCCCCCTAGATTGCAACTGCTGCAGATGAACAGAAGATGGAGACATACCCGCCTGTACAGACCCCTGGTGGACTTGGCAACAATGGAGGACAGGCACATTATCCTCACCTATGGACTTGACAGGGCCACAATCACAGAGATGTGTGCCCAATTGGAGCCTGACCTAATATCTGCTATCCGTCTCCCACCGGGATCCCCCTCTTGTGCAAGTCCTATCTGCGCTCCATTTCCTGGCAAGTGGTTCTTTTCAAGTGACAGCAGGCTTGGCAGTAGGAATGTCACAGCCAGTGTTCTCAATAGTGCTGACCAGAGTGTTGGCTGCCCTGATTAAACACATGTGCAGCTACATCGTTTTACCCCAGGTGGAAGATTTGGCCACAGTGAAAGATGACTTCTATGCAATAGGACATATCCCCAACATCATTGGGACAACTGAGGGAACACCTATTGCATTTGTCCCGCCCTGACGAAATGAACAGGTGTTCAGAAATCGAAATAGTTATCACTCGATGAATGGTGGACCAGTACATCTCCCACATCAATGCAAAGTATCCTGGGTCTATGCATGTCTTATCCAGGTGACTGGTTGACACCTGTTCGGTATAAGTCAATAAGGACGCTCAATAAAGGACCACACGCCAATTATGAATACAATTTAGCTTTACTAGAATTTCAGATAAATGTAGGCTTTAGCACATTAACAATAGTGGAATAAGAATAGAAATGAAAAGCATCTATTTATATATAAGTACACTACAAAGAGCATCAATGTATACATATGAGCAAAGAGTTTATTGACAGATATAAGCTTGGAATAACTGTATACCAAAATGTGTTACACTACGATGTTCAGGAAGTAAAATATAAACAAGTTGAATACTTCAGATAAGCTTTGATTTACTGCACACCAAAATGCATGTTTCAATTACTGCAGCAGGCTCACACTACGATGTTCAGAAAATCAAAATATAAATGAGCTGAATTCTTCAGATTAGCTTTGCTTAACTGCATACCAAAATGTATGTTTCAATTACTGTAGCAGGCTCACACTACGATGTTTAGAAAGCAAAATATAAATGAGCTGAATACTTCAGATTATAAACACAGTGCAAGCATAATAATCAATCATAATAACAGAGCAGAGAAACAAACGCCTTTCATCCCTGTGTGGAACTTAACTTAGTCCACGAAATGCTGGGAAGCCCTCTACCACCTGCTCGGACCTCTCTCCCCCTTAAGCATCACGGTCTCCGAACAGCAAAACAGGGAGGTAGCGCTGGGCCGTGGCAGATTTCACAACCCCATCTGCGAGCTTCAGATCCCTCACCCGCACTTCAGTGCTTAAATAACTCGAAGCTTGGATTCTATCTCTTTCTGGCATTTTCTAGCTATGTTATCAGCACTTGGCTGCTCTGCCCTTCCCCAGCCGTTGTTTTCATTCCATCTTCTCCCTGTACTCTCGTTCTCAAGGTTGAGACGGAGTCTTCTACACAAACAAGCTTCAAAATAATATCATGAACTTTTCCACATTGTTCGGTGATTTCAGCAGGCATCACGCTCATCTACACTGCTCAAGATAATTAACCGTTCGCGTCACAATGTCTTCCGCACCTTTCCCTATACTGATCAGTGCATGATGCCTTTATCCTGAGGAATAGCAGCATCCCAAATGTGATGGGCCAGCTCCAGAGGCACAGACTGTGGCTAATAGATGAGCCCTGGATCCCACCCAGTGGATGTTGGTGGATGGGTATGGGGTGGGCCCTAAGGGTGAGTGTGTGGCTAACAGTTGTCCTTCGATATTTGCAGGTGACTCTAGTTACCCCAACCTCTCATGGCTACTGACCCCTGTGAGGAATCCCAGGGCAAGGGCAGAGGAACGTTACAATTAGGGAACATGGGCAAACAAGAAGGATAATAGAAAGGACCTTCGGCCTCCTGAAGGCCAGGTTTCGATGACTCCATCTAAATGTTGGATCCCTGTGCTATCCACCCAAGCAGGTCTGCCACATCATCGTGGCATGCTGTATGTTGCACAACCTTACCTTGCGCTGCAATGTGCCCTTTCTGCAGGAGGAGGAGGCTGGAGATGGCCGTGTGGCAGCAGTGGACCGTGTGGACAGTGAAGGCGAGGAGGCAGATGATGAGGACAACAGAAGTGCAGTAATCCGTCAATTCTTCCAATGAGACACAGGTAAGACAGTGTATTTCACATTTCATTTACAGTTTGATGTGTGCCATTGTCACTGGCAGGCTGTGAATTCCTACTACTATGACCCCTCACTGTACCCTTTGGCATCTCTTTTTGCAGTTGTTGGTGCCCCACTGTTGCTCCTGGTGTATTCAGTGCAGCCAACTACAGGTCTTTCCTATATAAACTTTACTGTACAGTTGAATTGCAATGTTTGTACCTTGTTAAACGAATACATTTTAAAAATCATTTGACATACACCATACTTGTATTTTATCAAAGTATGTTTATTGCAGTGCTCTGAAGAAGGGGGCAAGTGCAATGGGCTGGGGTAATGATGGAGGAAAGTACAGGGTAGAATCCAGTCTATTTGTATCAGAGGTGCAGTGTCCAAGGGGGCATAGGAAGGGGAGCAATGGCAGTTCAAGGTGGACAGGGTGACAGAGTGGGAAACAAGGGGGACAATCAGTAGAGTCTTATTTCCTGGCAGGGTCTTGGCAATAGTCTCTGGCTTCTGCCTGGATCACAGGGAACGTTTGCAGGGTGGTCCTCCTTCTGCAGGGGGAGGGGTGCTGGTGGCCTGTGAGTCCTGTGGTAGGGCCTCCTGTCTACTAGCGGCAGCAGAGATGGATGGCTGTTCAGCAGTGTGGCTAGTGTCAGGGGCCCGCTGGTGTGCTATTGCCTCCCTCATGATGTTTGCCATGACTGCCAGCACCCCTGCTATGGAGACCAGGGTGATGTGAATGGCCTTCAATTCCTCCCTGATCCCCAGGTACAGTCTCTCCTGCAGCTGCATGTTCTCCTGCATCTTGTCCAGGATCTGGCCCAGGGTATCCTGGGAATGGTGGTATGCTCCCCGGATCGTTGTTAGTGCCTCCTGGCAGGTCGGTTCCCTTGGCCTGTCCTCTCCCTGTCGCACAGCAGTCCTCCCAGATTCCCTGTTGTCCTGTGCCTCGATCCCCTGAACCGTGTGCCCACTGCCACTGACCCCAGGTCCCTGATTGTCCTGGGTTTGTGGGGGTGGCCTGGGGTCCCTGTAGTGATGGACACACTGCTGATTGACATGTCCTGGGGACAGAGGTATGGGTACGCTGGGTGAGTGCTATGGTGGTGTTTCCTGAGTGGGGAGGCTCTGTGGTGGTGTGAGAGTGTGCCTGGGTAACCGACTGTCCGGCGGACCCTGATGTGCTAGGTTGGTCATCCAGATCCAGGCAACTAGAGCTGCTGTTATCACTGTGGGGTGACTGGATGTTGCTGGCACCTCTTCCCCGGTGACATTGGCAGGGTTACCTGTGGGGATATAGATGCAGTGTTATTGTTTCTGTGTGTGGTGGTGCATGCAGGGCTTGGCATTGGGATGAGTGGGTTGTGATGGTGGGGTGTGTGGGAGGTTGTGGAGGGATGGGAGTGAGGATGAGGGTGGGGGTATGTGATGGCATGCAGGTAGGGGGGTGATAGTAGTATAGAGTTGACTTACCAGAGTACTCCTCCTACTCCTGCCAGGCCCCAGGATGCAGCATTGCCAAGACTTGCTTCTCCCATGTTGCTAGTTGTGGGGGAGGAGGTGGGGGTCCACCGCCAGTCTGCTGTACAGCGAGTTGGTTTCTTGCTGCAGTGGACCGCACCTTCCCCCGTAGGTCGTTCCACCTCTTCCTTATGTCATCCCTTGTTCTGGGGTGCTGTCCTATTGCGTTGACCCTGTCCACGATCCTCCGCCATAGCTCCATCTTCCAAGCAATGGATATCTGCTGCACCTGTGCTCCAAATAGCTGTGGCTCTACCCAGATGATTTCCTCCACCATGACCCTTAGCTCCTTCTCAAAGAACCTAGGGTGTTGTTGTGGTGCCATGAGTGTAGTGTGAGTGGTGTGGGTGAGGGTGTGCAGGGTGATGTGTTGGGGGTATGTGATGTAAGGTGCGTGGGTGGTGTATAGGTGATGGTGGTAAGTGGCTCTGGTTGTGTGAGTTCTCTTGCTGTCTCTCTCTGCTGGCAATTGTTTGTAGTCTTAAAGGGTTGTGGGTAATGTGCGTGTGTGTTTTATAGTGGTGTGGGTGTGTGGGTGTGGTGTGTGTATGTGTGTCAGGTGTGTGTAGTTTGATTTGTCCAATGTGGTGCTGTTTTGTTTGAGTGTGTGTATTTAGAGCGCAGCAGTATGTACCACCAATGGTTTACCGCCATTGAATGTCCGCCGTGGTGATTTGTGGGTCATAATGTTGTGGGCGTAGTACTGTTGACGTAACTGTGTGGGTTTGGATACCGCTAGTTTATCACTGACCTTTGGGCTGGCTGATTTGTGTGTGTGGCTGATTAGTTACGGATTGGTGTGTGTGTTTCATAAAATGGTTAGCGGATATCAGCCGCCGCCGCGGTATGTTGGCAGCAGTCAGCATGGCGGTAAGTGGAATTTACCACCAATGTCATAATGAGGCCCATAATCTGTACAAAACACACGTTTTCTGTCTTTTTCAGTCCAATCTTCCAATTCCTGGATCAGTCAGTTCTGCTGTATATCTCAAGGGTCAAGCTATGCGCTAATGTGGAGCATATTATCCCCATGAATTATGAACCTCTTGATACTGCAATAACAGTGAAGATTCGGATCTGGAGCCACCTCCATTTCGCATTATAGGATGCTGTAAGATCATCAATAATAATATTTTACCTACATTCCTTTTTTCTTTTCCGGGCTATTCCATGTTGTGTTCCTGATAAAAAAAAAAGTAATCTTGAAGTGGCTTTTGGCAGCTTTATTTGGGAATATAGAAAGACTTGATGGGCTGTTCGTTTTTAAAACTCCTGCCTAATCAAGGCAACGTTTCTCTCCCTGATTTTAAGTTGCAGATTTGGGTCATCTTTGGTATGCACCTTAAACATAACTTTATAAATCATGAGCCCGACGGCTATGCCATTGGGTATCCACTGACTTTAGATCCTGATTATCGATTCACTTTGTGCCGATGCAGTGACCCTAGTTATTTCAACAGGGTACAGTTCAAAATGATCAAGGACATCTTTTGGATCCGGTGTGAAATTGGTGGCCAGTTTTCCATCCAAGCTATTAATTTGTTTACAACAATTTGGGGCAATCCTACTTTTCCATTTATATTTCAGGATTCAGTGTTTCTGATATGGATGAGGCGGGGCATTACGACTGCTGGTCAGTTTTTATCCTTTTTTGACATTGCAAACATTGTATGATCTGTCCCAGCAGTATTTTTTCAAATATTTACAAGTCAGTGATTTCTTTACATACAATTTAGTTTTTATGGCTCAAAAAAGGGATTGGACACCCTAGCTTACTTCTAAACACTTGACTACCAACCTTCGATCAGGGTCTTGTATCCGATTATGACAGCTGATAGGGTGGATGATTGGTCCGTTTTAGCAACCAAGTGGGGTGCTAGGTTTGGACAGGTTATCCAGATGATGAAAATTTCAGCAGCTTTTGATGTTACTAAGTCTTCTGTATGTTCAGTTAGTCTTAAGTTGCAGAAGTTTCATACATGGTGCATACTATTTTACACCCCAGATAGGATTTGTAAATGTACTAGAAATGATCTGAATTATAAGACACACTGCCCTAAGTGCGTTCAATTATACTCATATGATTGTTGAATGCTCTGCACTTAAAACATGCTGGTCTGGTGTTGCGCAGCATCTATCTTTTCATCTTCAATGCCCTGTTGAGTGGTCTGTCAATGATATTATATTGGCTCAGAAGCATGATATTAACCCAAGAGTCATTTCAGTGGACTTGATTGTGATTATCACAGCCCACCTATGTATCACAAGTATGAGGTTTCAGTCTATTCTTCCTACAGACCTACAGTTTATGAATGCTAGCTTCTGTTTTCACAGATCTATGAGCTCAAGACAGCTAATCATAATGCTAGAGGTTTCAAGGCTTGAGGGCGGCTTAATAGACTCTGGGCCAATCCATCTCTATGAGAATTTGTTCTAGACATTTGTGTGTATTATCTCTTTATGACATGCTTTTTTTCATTTACTTTACATTTTGTAAGTGATACTGTGTGCTGTTACTCATTTTATTACTTGTGTTTGATCTTTTGATTACAACAAACAATAATTTATAGTTTTGTTGCAGCATTTTTGGTATGCAGTAGACTCTTTAAAAATTAAACTTATAAAATGTATTTTCTATTTATTCTTGGTTTTAATTTGACTTGTTTTAGTTATTTAATACTTTGATGTTAATATTGGTTTATTTAAAATTTATTATAGATTGTTTTGTGATTGCATTTTTAGATAGCATGCAGGGAATTTTCTTTTTTATATTTGTCTATTTTTTGTTTTTTTTAATTGTTTTTAAATACATTATGGCCCTCATTACAACATTGGTGGTAAATGCTGCTTACCGCTGTGCAGAAGACCGCCAACACACCACTGCGGCAGAGGAATTCCGCTACAGCTATTACGACCCACAGGCCGGAATTCACCAAAATCTAGACACCCACACAAGTCCGCCACACCAAAGGTCAGTGATAAACTGGCGATAACAAAACCTCCACCGTCACGCCAACAGGAATACGCCCACACTATCACGACCCACGAATCTATGCGGTGGTCTTTCAACCGCGGTATTCCATTGGCGGTACACACCGCCGCGCTCAAAATACACAGACATATACAAAACACAACCACATTGGACAGATCGAAATACACACACCTGATACACATACACACACCACTCCCACACACCCAATACAATATAAAACACACACCCACATCACCCACAAACCCCTACGACAAAAATTGAGAACGAAGCACAGAGAGAGACACCACCATCAACAAACTAGCATCCACAGGCACACAACACCATCACTCACACAACATCCACGCACCTCACACAACACACACAAACACATCCCCTCACACATCACAACACACACCACCTCACACATCACCCACACCACACTATGGCACCGCAAAGACACCCTAGGTTCTCTGAGGAGGAGCTCAGTGTCATGGTGGAGGACATCGTCCAGGTAGAGCCACAGCTATTCGGATCACAGGTGCAGCACACCTCCATTGCTAGGAAGATTGACCTATGGCGTAAAATCGTAGACAGGGTCAACGCAGTGGGACAGCATCCAAGAACACGGGATGACATCAGGAAGAGGTGGAACGACCTACAGGGAAGGTGCGTTCCATGGTCTCAAGAAACCAGATTGCAGTTCAGAGGACTGGCGGCGGACCCCCACCTCCTCCCCCACAACTAACAACATGGGAGGAGCAGGTCTTGGCTATACTGCATCCTGAGGGCCTTGCAGGAGTAGCAGGAGGAATGGACTCTGGTAAGTCAAATCTTTACTATTACATTCCCCACCCTACCTGCATACTATCACATACCCCCACCCTCACCCTCACCCCCATCACTCCAACATCTCCCATATATCCCACTATCACAAACCACCCATCCCCACACCAAGCCCTGCATGCAACACCAAAGCATGGACACCCATCACCAAAGCATGTCCACTACAGATACCCACACAGATCCCCAAACCAATTATCACACAAGGATTTGTGGGTTTGCCTGGGTTCCCTGTCGTGGTGGACACACTGCTGCTTGAGTGCCTCATTGTAGCGGTCCTCTGCCCTTGTCCTGGGATTTCTCACTGGGGTCAGTAGCCATGACAGGTTGGGGTACTCAGAGTCACCTGCAAATGTCGAGGGACAACTGTTAGACACACACTAACCCTTAAGGACAACCCCAGACCCAGACAATCATTCAAACGGTATAGGGTAATGTCTTCACCTATTAGCCACACACGGTGCCTCTGGAGTTGCCCCATCACATAAGGGATGCTGCTATTCCTCAAAATGTAAGCGCCATGCACTGAGCCAGGAAACTTGGCGTTCACATGGGAGATGTACTGGTCGGCCAAACACACCATCTGCACATTCATCGAATGGTAGCTCTTCCTATTTCTGTACACCTGTTCACTCCTGTGGGGGGTACCAATGCCACATGGGTCCCATCAATGGCACCAATGATGTTGGGGGTATGTCCCAGGGCATAGAAGTCACCTTTCACTGTGGGCAAATCCTCCACCTGAGGGAAAATGATGTAGCTGCGCATGTGTTTCAGCAGGGCAGACAACACTCTGGACAACATGTTTGAGAACATAGGCTGGGACATCCCTAATGCAATGGCCACTGTTGTTTGAAAAGACCCACTTGCCAGGAAATGGAGTACTGACAGGACCTGCACTAGAGGGTGGATTCTTGTGGGATGGCGGATAGCTGAAACCAGGTCTGGCTGCAACTGGGCACACAGTTCCTGGATTGTGGCACGATCAAGTCTGTAAGTGAGAATGATGTGTCTGTCTTCCATTGTCGCCAGGTCCTCCAGCGGTCTGTACACCGGAGGATGCCGCCATCTCCTCACCTGCCCCAGCGGATGGTCCCTGTAGATGATAACAGCGATCACAGAGTCATCCAACACTGAGGTATTCAAAAAAGAATTTATTGCACATATTTGTCAATCCACAATGTGCCTGTCACTGTGTGTATGCAAGGCCTAGGTAGGTGTGATCCATTTAAAATTAATGCCATGTGGCCACCTGAAATGGCGGCTGCCTGATCTGTAAGGTGGGACAAGGGGATATGAGGTAACTGCGCTGGTGTTGTACACTGTCGCGGTATGTGGTCGGAGGCCACGGCACAATCCTGCATTGGTTAACATTGGACCATATGGGTCCCATGAGCCAATGACAATGTACGCTGGCGGTGACCGCTATTTTCTGTCTGTTCACTCACTTGATTCCTGACCTTCGACAGGACAGGACACACACTGCAAGTGCTGCTGTGACCTCAGTCTGGAAGTGACAATTACTCATGTGTCTGGGGAAAGGGCCCCTGTCTTCACTTTGGAGGACTTGGACAAGTTAGTGGATGGTGTCCTCCTCCAGTACACTCTACTCTACGGTCCTCCAGACAAACAGGTGAGTACATTGTGAGCATGCTGTATGGGCAATGCCTGTTCGGAATGGTGTGGATGGAAGATACGGGGGGAATGAGGCCTGAATGAGCGGACAATGAGTGTATGTGCATCAGGGCAAGGGTGGGAACGTTGGCCAATGACTGTGACAGTCCGGACGGTTAAAGATCATCCTTTTCCCCTGTACTATTCCTCTAGGTCAGCACCCACCAGAAGAAGGATATTTGGCGTGCCATCGCCAAGGATGTCCGGACCCTGGGGGTTCAACACAGATGGACCACCCACTGCTGGAAAAGCCGGGAGGACATTCGCCACTGGAGCAAGAAGATGGCGTAGGCCCAGTGGGGGATGGCCTCCCAACGTGGGAGGGGTGCCCGTCGCACCATGACCCCCCTGATGTCCCGGATCCTGGCGGTGGCGTATCCGGAGTTGGATGGGCGCTTGAGGGCATCACAGCAGCCACAAGGGGGTGAGTACCATCACATCCATCTGACTCTTCGCACATTACGAGGTGTCTGGGTGGGGGAGGTGGGCAGTGGGTTAACCTAGGCCAGGGCGAGCTTTGTAGGCAAGGACCCTTTGTGAGGCAGGCTATGTGGCACCCCAACCCCACCAGTGGCTAAGAGCCATCTACACCTAGTCAGGCTCCTGTGACTTCCATGTGTGCAGCAATCGGGCATAGGCCTTGTACCCCATGTCCCTGTGATTCATTAGGGAACTGTCAGTGCATGGCGTAGTGCAGAGGGCTGCTGTGTCTGTAGTGTCCACCAAAGGTAGCGGTATTGCATGCACTGAACATGTCTTTCTTCTTTCTTCCCCCCCCTTTTTGTGGTCTACCTGTTCTTGTGTGCATTAGCATTATCAGGCGGAGGAGCAGTGCCACCGGAGCAGAAGGGAGCTGCATCCCACATGGCCATGGAGGGCGAGACAACGGAGTCTGAAGTCACCAGTGGGATGGACGGTGAGGGGAGCTCCACGGCGGGGACAGGAGCAGAGACCAGCGACACCAACTTCTCCTCTGATGGGAGATCCCTTGTGGTGGAGGGCCCCCCTGCGCCCCCCGCATCTACAGGTACAGCCACCACCCGCCCTACTAGCACCGCCCTCTCAGCAGCCCCTAAGCGTGTGTCCCGTGGCCGCTCACCCAGGAGGGTGGGCATCTCCTTCGTCCCCAGGCACCTCAGGCCCTTCCCCAATCAGCCCTCAGTGGGGAGGCTATTGACCACCTGAGATCCCTCACTGTTGGGCAGTCTACCATTCTGAATTCCATCCAGGGTGTAGAGAGGCAGTTGCAACAAACAAATCCATACCTGGAGGGCATTTATTCTGGCCAGGCAGCCGAACAGCGAGCATTTCAGACTCTGGCGTCTGCACTGATGGCAGCCATTGTCCCTGTGTCCAGCCTCCCCCCTCCAACCTCCTCCAAACAGACCCAATCCCCTGTACCTCAGCCTATCCCAAGCACACCATCAGACCAGCATGCACACACCTCAACACACAAGGGTGGCTCTGGCATACATAAGCACCACACATCCCACAGGCACTCACACAAGCATCATACACATGCACACATACCAACATCCACTGCCTACACCGTGTCCCCCTCCTCCACGTCTCCCTCCTCCCTCCCAGTCTCATCTCCACTCACACCTGCATGCACTACATCTTCAGACACTTCCTCTATCACCAGCACGCCCATCACCACACACCGCTCATGTGCACTCACCACCCCACTACCATTCACACATCCCCTGTGTCCTCTCCCAGTGTGTCTGTGAGCCCTCCTCCCAAAGTACACAAACGCAGTCACACACCCACCCAACAGCCATCCACCTCACAACAGCCTCCAGCCCATGCACCTTCACACAAAGTCAGCAAACGAACACCTCCTACAACCACTACCTCTTCCTGCACTCCCAAACCCCCTCCATCTACCCGTCCCACTGTGTCAAAAAAACTTTTCCTCTCAAATGTTGACCTCTTCCCTACACCTCCCACCCATCCCCCCCTAGGGCCCGCCTTTCCAGGTCGTAACCCAGCACCTCAGCCACCACATCACCGGGCACAGTGGTGCCAGCAATAGCGGGATTTTGGAGTACGCCTAGCAGCAGGGCTGCCAGTGTCCCAAGGAGCGAGGGCAAGGACATTCCGCCACCTCCAAAACTGAAAAAGTTGCCCACATCCCGGAGGGAAAAGGCAAAAACACCTGCCACCAAGGGCTCAGGCAAGACAAAAGTGGAAAATGGCAAGACAGCTGCTCACCCATCCAAGGTGGGGAAGCGCCAGAAAATCAAAGGCAGTTCCACGTCAATGCTAACCTGCACGGCGGACAAGACCGCCACCAGCACCACCACCAGCACCGCCGGCACAGACACCTCTGCCAGCACCGCTGCCACAGACACCGCCACCAGCACCGCAGACACTGAGCCCGCCACCAGCACCGTAGTAAGTGAGCCCGCCACCAGCACCGTTTTTTACACAGCCCGCCGCCAGCACCGTTTCCACAGAGCCCGCCGCCAGCACTGATGCCACAGAGCATGCCTCCAGCACCAATGCTGCAGAGCCCGCTGCCAGCACCGATGCCACAGAGCCTGCCGCCAGCACAGTTTCCACAGAGACCGCTGCCAGCACCGCCGCTGCTGACACTGCCGCCAGCACCGCCAGCTGCCCCGTGACATCATGAGCCAGTGGCACCAACGCAGACATGGCTGCCATCCCCAGTGGTCAGTCGTACGAGGCTCTGGAGAAAGGCATCCACTACCTCAGTCCTTGGCAGGATGAAGCACTCTGGGCACAAAGCCCCCTCCAGAACCAGTGGAGAAAGGCATCCACTACCTCAGTCCTTGGCAGGATGAAGCACTCTGGGCACAAATCCCCCTCCAGAACCAGTGGAGAAAGGCATCCACTACCTCAGTCCTTGGTAGGATGAAGAACTTTGGGCACCAAGCCCCCTCCAAAACCAGTGGAGACTGTTATCCACTTGAGAGACTGTGTCTTTGTACTCCCCACAATAAAGCAGTGGGCAAACCACCCACTGGAGAGACTTGAGTGACTGTGGCTTTGCACTCCCCAGGATAAAGCAGTGGGCAAACCACCCACTGGAGAGACTTGAGAGACTGTGGCTTTGCACTCCCCAGGATACCTCAATGGGCATGGAGCCCTCTTGTGGAGCTGGCGTCGTGCACTCATCCGGCAGAGGTGCCCCCCCTTTCCCTTCCTCCTGAGGTACCTGTTTCATTTCGATCTGATGCCCCAGCAGTGTTCTCTCCGTTTGAAGTCTGGTATCGAGTGTGGGCCTCGCCCATGCATTTTGGGCCCAGTGATCCACGAACTATGAATGGTGCACTATTGTATAGTTGGTGTACATAATTGTTTATTCTGTAATTAAAGTTTTGACTAATGGATTTTTCATGATTACAATGATTACAATCATTTTCTTTTGTCATTGCATTCTTCCGGGGGGTTGGGGGTGTAAATCTAATGTTACAGCATGTATTGGTGTGAGTGTTGTTGTGGGTGACGGTGGGGGTGGGGGTGTTGCGTGTGTGTGTCACTCTATTTTCCCTCCCCCTACACTGTGTTGTAGGTACAGTACTCACCGTGGTCATCGCCGCCGTCTATCGTGCTCCCGGTAGAGTAGCAGGAATACTATCGCAGGGAGGATTTGGAGTCTGGCTCCATGGCTTCCTGGTTCCTTGTGGGTTGTGTAGAGGTGAGTGTTTCCACTTCCAAGTCCTGTTTCCGCCGTGTTTTTGTTCGCCGGAAAAGGTGGCGGATTGGCCTCTCATAATAGTGTGGGTGGTACATTGTCTTACGCCTGTCTGTTGGCGGTGCCCTCCATGCTGTTTGTTTGTACCGCCATGGCGGTCGGAGTGTTAAAGTGGCTATCTATGTTGGCGGTTTCTGCCATGGTTGTGATTCAATTTTTTTTACCGCCGGCCTGTTGGCAGTCTTACCGCCGCTTCAACACCGACCGCAAGGGTTGTAATGAGGGCCTATATATCTTTTAATAAATGTATCCCATCCAAACTCGAACAATTCCATTATTTTTGCTTTGATTGGAGTAGGAATGGTAAATCTAATCTCTTGAAAGTCCCATACTTTCCCTACTGTTGTTTAGATTGGAGTGGGCCCACTAAATCTATCCCCTCCAAAGTATAACACATTACCTTATTTTGCTCATAGTTGAATGGGAATAGTACATTTAACTTCCCCAATGTCCAACACTGTCCCTATTGTTGCTTACATTGGAGTGGGAATAGTAATCTAACCCTTACAAGGTATAAGCCTTTTTAATTTTGCTTTTGTTTCAGTGAAAATAGTCAATGTAATCCTTCTAATGTCAAACACTTTCCCTACTGTTGTTTGGATTGAAGAGGGAATATTAAATCTAACCTACCCAAAGTCCAATACTTTTCCTACTTTTGCTTAGATTGTAATGGGAATATAAATCTAATTTTACAAAGGTCATTTATTTCCCTACTATTGTTTAGATTAGAGTGGGAACTGAAAATATAACCCCTCCAGCATTTAGCACTTTCCCAACTATTTGTTAGCTTGCAGTGGGAATCATAAATCTATCGCCTCCGAGCCTATAAGTTTTGCTGCTTTTGTTTATGTTTGAAGCGGGAATAGTAAAACCAACCCCTCCAAAGTCCAGCATGTTCCCTGTTGTTGTATAACTTGGAGTTACATTACTAAAACGGACTCATTGAAGTACAATGCTTTTCGTAGTGTTGTTTACATTTGATTGCTATTATTTTTTAATACTATTTTAATATGTTTTAATATGTCTATAATATTCTTAATGTATTTGTTTGCATAACTTTAATGTTTAATTTTTGTAATTAATTGAGATATATGTGAGTGTTAAAATATGTTTGTTAATTTAAATTTTTAAGTTACACAGCACTCCACACTCTCATGCCTGCTCCTCAGCAACCGATCTTTCACCAAATGCCGCACATACATTTGAGACCTGCTGTAGCACCACACTCCAGACCAACTGTTTCTTTTGGAGACTTGGCTGAACACCACATCTGCCCTCATTTTCTCCATAGACAATCCTCTAAGAGTCCAGATTGCAACTAGGACACTATCAGCTTCACCACCTCCACAGAAGCAACCCCCAGCAACATGGAAAACCTGTCTTTGGAACTCAGCTTCACAGTCAACCTCACCTTGAGAGGCACATCCATCTGCCGACCACCAGGACCATGCACCAACTCTACTGACACTATTACAAATTTTGTCACACCCCTCATCCTCAACACGGGCTCCTTCATCCTGCTTGTAGACCTGGGCTTCACCTGGAAGACCATGTCAACGCGAACATAACTACCCTCCGAAGATCTCTGAAACCTTATAGTATTCCAATGCATGAAAGGACTGACTGACTTGTTCTTCTCCTATAACAGCATTTCAACTGACATGCCCATGCCAATCACCTATACTGAACATGCCCTCATCAAATTCAGCCTTTTCATCATGCACCCTCACAGATCTACAAACCTCGGGCCAGCCATTGCAAAAAAGAAAGAAATCACAGAGGAAGACTGGACGGCCTGACTTGCAGAACACTGGGATGAACACACCAACAGCCTACATGAAGTGATCACTTCCACAACTGGATCACCCCCTGCCTGACACCCTGGCTCATTAGATCCAAACCACAGGCCAGCTGGTACAGAAAAAAATACCAAGATGATGAAACAGCACTGCAAACAAATGGAGCACACGTAGAAAATGAACCAAGCTAACACAGACAAGAACACCTTCAATCCCACCCTCAGACGTTACCATCAGCAGATCTGGACCACCAAACGCACTACACTTGCAGACCGCATCAATAGGAACACCAACAGTAGCAAAGAGATCTTCACTGTCATAAAATACTTTTCCTCACCAGCAGCCACCTGCAGTTCTTCTGCAGCATGTAAACCTTCTTATATCTCAACTTCGACCCAAACCAGATCCTAGACAGCCTGCATTATGAATCCACACCTCATCAAAGAAAACACATGGCCCAACATTACCATGGAAGAAACTACCAACACCATGTGGTCCATCCAGTTAGGGCTCATATGGACCCTTGCCCGCAACACGCCTTCACCAAAGGACTTCTACCAATCAGCACAGCACTCACCATGATCCTAAACGCTGCTATTGCTTCTGCCACCTTCCAAGACATTTAGAAACATGCCACAGTTCTCCCCCTGCTTAAAAAGCATTCTGTGGACCCTGCACCTCTCGCCAACTACCACTCTATCTCTCCACTACCTTACCCAGCCAAAATCTTAGAGAAGCCCATCAAAAAGCATTTCAGAAACTCCCTCAACCTCACAAAGTCTGTCTTCTGACCCATGCACAGCACAGAAACAGCTCTCATTACCACTACAGATTACACTCTCTCGATCATAGACAGAGACATGGCGGCCCTCATCCTCCTGGTATTCTCTGATGCATTCAACATGGTATCCCACCCCTTTTTCATCCAACAAATGTACAAGTTATGAATCCAACGGTCCGTTCTCCACTGGATCTGCTGCTTTCTGATGGGATGTACTCAGTCAGTCATTCTAGCCCCCTTACTCCTCAGAAGCCTATAACATATTTAGTTTATCACAAAAGTATTATATCAGCCTGACCCCCTTCAAAGCAAACATGAACCTATGTGCCTGCATCCTTTGTGCCCATGACATTGTCATATGCTGATGACACCCAACTCATACTCTCCCTTTCAAAGAAGGCTCCCAATACCCAAAACAAGTTACTTGCCCTTGTGACAGAAGTCACTGATGGAATGAGTGGCAACTGACTCAAAATGAACATGGACAAGACAGAAGTATTGATCTTCAGGAAGATCCCAATGCCATGGGACTCCACCTACAGGCCATCTGAGCTGGGACCAACATCACACCCATCTCTCATGCCAAGAACCTGTGGATCATCATTGACAGCAACCTCAAAATGTCAGCTCACGTCAAGGCCATGTCAGCCTCATGCTTCCATACCCTGAATATGATGAGGCAGATTTTTAAATGGTTCCCCAACAGCACCTGCAAAATCATCACTCACAGCCTCATCCCTAACAAACTGGGCTACTGGAACGCAATCTATGCCAGAACCAGCAAACAACTCATTAGACAACAACAAACCATTCAGAATTCAGAAGCAAGAATCACACTTAACCCCCCACACTGCAGACACACACATTACATCGCACCTCTAGAAACTCCACTGGCTTCCATTAAAAAAACAAATACATTTTAAACTTTTCACATCCACCATCAATGCACTACACAACACTGGCCCAGCCTACCTCACTGCCATATCTCCTTTCGCAAACTGTCCAGGCACCATCACTCAGTTGAACTACTGGTTCCCACACACATATGCTGGACCAGTTCTCGTATATCACTCCTATAGCCTGGAAAGACCTGGCTCTACACATCATAGCTGAGCTCCTCTTCATTTCTAAAATTATGAAAGAATGTGAAGCCCTCATTCTTTAATTAGTGACTCCCGCCTCTCTAGGTCGTAGTTGTACACAAAGAATGACCCATATACAGCCACATGATGCCCACGTTGGGCAGGTCACAGACACTGTACCGCCACACTCTACAAAAACACACATGTATGCTCCCCCTAATAGTTTCAGGAATTCTGAAGTGTACAGAATATTGTGTTACACAAGGGCCACACCACATCAGCGTCACAAAAAATTCATCTGACACCGTTACATTGATCACATGCTTTGGATTGTTGTGATATTGAAGACACATATGTATGAATGTGTCATTTAACACAAATACCCCTCCCTGTAAAGAACCCACACATATCACCCAAATTGCAACACAATGACAGGTCAATAGGATGCAAAATATTTTGTGAGACAAATATCCCAAGCTTACAATGGAAACAATACCTGCACAATAGGGATGGGGGCATGAGAAACACTCCTGGAAGGATCCTTACCTGGGACACATATCACTTTACACATGGCCCAAAACACAATTTGCACAGGAACTAGCCCCTCGTGTTTTTCATCGAAAAACAATAGCAGAATCAAGTGACATGCCTCTTTGCCAAATGTGTAAGTCAGAAAACAAATACAACAGCAACAGCGTCGGTCACGCATGTATATTAAGTAGCTGGAAAGTACACACATCAAAATGGACACATGGTCGGTCAAATGTAAAGGAAGGTAGCACAATTGAACACCCTCCATACGTGGACAAAGAAAACTCTAGCTTCCACACATGAGACGAATGTCCAATCCATATCAGGGGTACAAATCTAACACAATATATGCTGACATTGGACAACTCAAGAGGAAATACTTACCATATCAAATAAAACACAATGCAATTACACCCCAATTGGACTACCAACCACATATCCATACAGTGAACATCTACCCTTGTCCTGGGTGACACCAGCACTGCCCACAAAGTCAGATTTTGCCAAACACAGCAAATGGTCAGCAATCAGGGTGAAACACACACAACTGTAGGCATACAACACAGATTACTCAGGAACAACAAAAAGGTAGAAAAGTAAAGACAGGACAAATGTGTACCCAAAAACAACAGTAAATGCTATAGACCACGGGCCATTGGTCAGTCCAAATTGTAGTTCATGCACATGATTGTGCCCAAGCTTGATTCCAATCACTACCAGGGGACCTCCACTGGAAGGGGCATCAAGAGGGCATTCAGGCACCTTAGGCATCATGCTATGGTAGGGTGGGTGGTCAGATTTGAGGTGGGTAGGTTTGGGAGAGGTGGGCTATTTCTTCAGAGGGGTGGACTTCTTGTTTGGGGAGGGGAATAGGTGCTAGATGGGGGAGGATTTTGATGTGGGGGTGGGTTAGGATGTGGGTGGGGGCCTCTTGGGTTTGGGAGGGGGTGGAAGTCACAGGGGAAATGGCAAGGTCAAAAAGGAAACTTTCCTTGGGAACATGGGTAGGGTATTCAGAAGGGATTGGGGTTTTGGAGGTAGAAGAGAGTACTGGTCTTGCCTGCAGGTGTTGATGCTTTTGGTGTGTGTGTGTGTGTGTGTGTGTGTGTGTGCGCATATGTGTGTGAGAGGTAATCTTGGGTTTGTGTAGTGTGTGTTGCATTTGTGAGTGTGGATGTGTGCATGTCTTGGGGGCTGTGAGGTGGAGGTGCTGAGTGATGTGGTAGTGGTGGATGTGTGTGGGTGTGGTGTATAGGGGTATGGTGGATGTGGTAGATGTGTCTATGGGTGTTGGGTGGTGTCTGGGGGTATGGTGTCTGACAGTGTGTGGGCCTGTGGGTTGTGAGGTGTTGTCTGGGGTATGGTGGATGTGCTGGATGTGTCTGTGGGTATTGTGGTGGTGTCGGGTGTGAGAAAGTATCCTCTTTCTAGCGTGGTTACCCCCAATTGTGGTCTGCTTGTCAGTGTGTTTGACTGTGCCACTGGTACCCTGCTAATCAGGACCCCAGTGCTTATGCTCTCTCCCTTTAAATTTTGTTGTTGGATACTGCTGACACAACATTCCACTCATAGTTGGCATACTGATGCCCCCTTATAAGTCCCTAGTATATGGTACATAGGTACCCAGGGCATTGGGGTTCCAGGGGATCCAAATGGGCTGGAGCATTAATTTTGACACCCATAGGGAGCCAATGAAAAGGCTTCTGCAAGACTTCCATTGAAGCCTTGTGAAATGGTGCATGCATCCATTCACTGCCATTTACACTGCACCAAGTCACTTCTAAGTCACCTATATGTCAGTTCTTAAAGGCTAGGTGCAAAGTACCTGTGTGAGATTGCACCCCTGCACTAGCAGAGGTGCCCCCACGTCGTCCTAGACCATTTTCCGACTTTGTGAGTGCAGGGACACCATTTTACATGTGCACTGTGTAGGAAAGTACCATATTGCCTGGCATGTTAGCCCCATTTTCACTGTATGTATGTTTGTTTTTGCCCATGTGTATCTGGGATCCTGCTAGGCAGGACCCCAGTGCTCATAATGTATGCCCTGTATGTGTTCCCTGTGTGGTGCCTAACTGTATTACTGAGGCTCTGCTAACCAGAATCTCGGTGTTTATGCTCTCTCTGCTTTCTAAAACTGTCACTGCAGGCTAGTGACTAATTTTACCAATTCTCATTGGCACACTGGAACACCCATATAATTCCCTTGTATATGGTACCTAGGTACCCAGGGTATTGGGGTTCCAGGAGATCCCTATGGGCTGCAGCATTTCTTTTGCCACCCATAGGGAGTTCAGACAATTCTTACACAGGACTGCTACTGCAGCCTGAGTGACATAACATCCACGTTATTTCACAGCCATTTTTCACTGCACATAAGAAACTTATAAGTCACATATATGTCTAACCCTCACTTGGTGAAGGTTAGGTGCCAAGTTACTTAGTGTGTGGGCACCCTGGCACTATCCAAGGTGCCCCCACATTGTTCAGGGCAAATTCCCCGGACTTTGTGAATACGGGGACACTATTACACGCGTGCACTAGATATAGGTCACTACCTACAGTGATTCTACATTGTTTGCACTACTTTTCTTACTGTTACTTACCTGTTTTGGGTTTGTGTACATATAATTTGTGTATATTACTTACCTCCTAAGTGAGGGTATCCTCTGAGATACTTATGGCACATTGTCACTAAAATAAAATACCTTTATTTTTAGTAACTCTGAATATTGTATTTTCTTAGGATATTGTGCTATATGATATCAGTGGTATAGTAGGAGCTTTGCATATCTCCTAGTTCAGCCTAAGCTGCTTTGCCAGAGCTACCTTCTATCAGCCTAAGCTGCTACAAGCACCTCTATTCTACTAATAAGGGATAACTGGACCTGGCACAAGGTGTAAGTACCACAAGGTACCCACTATAAGCCAGGCCCGACTCCTACACACTGTACATAGGTCACTACCTATGTACAGCTTCACAATGGTAACTCCGAATCTGGCCATGTTTGGCATCAAACATGTTGGAATCATACCCCAAGGCTTTTGCAAGCATTGGTTGTATGATTCCATTTACTCTGGGGGCTCCTTGGAGGACCCCCAGTTCTGCCATTACAGCCTTCTGGGGTTTTCCAGGCAGCCCTAGCTGCTGCCACCTCACAGACAGGATTCTTCCCTTCTGTTGCTTGAGCAGCTAAAGTCCAGGACAGCAGAACAAAGCATTACCTTTGGGAGGGTGGTGTTACAACCTCTCCCTTTGGAAATTGGTGTTACAGGCATGGGAGGGGTAGCCTCCCAGAGCCTCTGGAAATACTTTGAATGGCACAGATGGTGAACTCTTTGCATAATCCAGTCTACACCAGTTTAGGGACTCCCAGTCCCTGCCCTGGCGTGAAAATGGACAAAGGAATGGGGAGTGACCATTCCCCTGTCCATCATCACCACAGGGATGGTGCACAGATCTCCTCCAGAGTGTCCCTGGGGTTTGCCATCATGGATTCCAAGTTGGCAGGGAACTGTGGGAGTATCCGAGCGGCCAGTGCCAGTAGGTGACGTCAGAGTCCTCCCCTGATAGGTGCTTACCTGTGTAGCTGACCAATCCCACGTTCAGGGCTATTTAGGGTCTTTTTCATGGGTGGTTCTTCAGCTTTGGATTGCAAGACTCCAGCAGGAATCCTCTGCATCCTTTACTTCACCTTCTACTGGAGAAACTGCATCTGGACCCTCCAGGAACTCTACGAACTGCAATAAAGATGCAAAGACAACTTCTGCAAAATTGTATCTTCAGCTCCTACCATCAACTGCATCTGATTCCAAGTCACACATCCTCCGAGCACTGCCTGCCTTCAGTATGCACCAGAAGAACGAAGGAATCTCCCTTAAAATGAAGGAGTCATTTCCCTGCTTCAGCAGGCACCCCTCTGCAGAGATGACCAATGGCTTGGCTCCCCTTTCCTGACAAAGTGCGTGGATCCAGCATCATGGGTAGTGGACCAAAGTGGTCCTGACGATCCTGACGTCCAACTGTCCAACTTTGGTGGAGGTAAGAGTTTGCCTCCCCACGTAAGACATAGACCATGTATTTTGTAGTTGCCCAGACTTGTTGGCATCCTTCCACAAAGTTCTTCATGCACCGTGCAGCTCCGACTCTCAGCACTCTATCCTGCAATGCAGAGCTTTCTGAGTGGTTCTCCAGCGGTGTGGGATTATTTTGTGTAGTGCTGCATGGGCTTCCTTTTGCACCTTCTTTGTCCCCGTGCCGTGGGACTCCTGTGTATGCTGCCTGGTCCTCTGAGGGCTCTCAGAGTTGCTGAGAACCGCCTCTAGCTCCCCCTCCCGGGTAGAGTCCACCAGGTCCTTCCTGGCCCCAGGTAGTGCCATTTTCAGCTAACCGCGATCTTTGCGTGTTCCAAGGCTTGTTCGTGGAATCCAACAACACAAACCAGATTGCAATCATCCATCCGGTGTGGGACATCATCTCCACAAACCACAAACCCACATCCATCTTCTTGGGTGCAGTACTGACTGTTCTTCTTCACCAATGGTTCTTCTTTTGCACCTTTTGTGTCTTCTAGGAAAGTTGCTGTGATTTACTCCTACTTTCCTGGGCTCTGGGGGTGGGTTATATTACTTGCCTTTGGTGTTTCTAACACTACCAGTGACCCTCTACACACTACACTTGCCTAGGTGGGAAACCTACTTTCCCATTCCACTATTTTAGTATATGGTGTGTGTTCCCCCAGGCTTATTTCTAACTAGTGTGATTTTCACTATTTGCACTGCTTTCTAACAGTTTTTACAGCTAGTGTATATACTGTGTATATTACCTACCTCCTAAGGGAGTATAGGGCCAGATGTATCATCACAGCCCATTGTGATTCAGTAATAGCGATTTTTAAGAAATCGCTATTACCGACTCGCAAAGGGCCATGTATCACATTTGCGAATCGGTAATAGCGATTTCTTAAAAATCGCAAATGCTATTACTGAATCGCAAATTGCGATACCGGCCCCATTCACAACTATGGGCCTGTTGACCCATAGCTGCAAATTTTTTGCATTTCCAAAATTGCGATTTCTGATCCAGAAATCGCAATTTTGGAAATGCAAAAGGCCAACTCTCCTGCACCCCAAAATCATTTTTTTCAACATGTAAGGTACATACATGCCAAAAGGGCATGTGTGCTTTACATGTTCAATTTAAAAATGCAGTTTAACTGCATTTTTTAATTTTGCACCAGGTTACCACCTGGTTGCATATAATGGTATTTTGCATGTGCAAAATGCCATTTTTGGAAAAATTGCAATTTGCGATTTTTTCCAGCATAGCCTTGCGACCTGGAACGCATCGCAAGAAATCGCAATTTTAGGGATTTCTTAATTGTGGTCTGCGAATGCATTTTCATGCATCGCAGACCACTGTTTTGCACTCGCAAACGGCCAAATTTACTGATTTGCACCGTTTGCGAGTGGAAAACTTTTCATACATCTGGCCCATAGTCTCTAAGGTATTTTTGGCATTTTTGTCACCAAAATAAAGTACCTTTATTTTTGTAACACTGAGGCCCTCATTATGACATTGGTGGTAAATCTCACTTCCCGCCGCACTGACTGACGCCAACTTACCGTCACCACAGCGGATATCTGTTCACCATACTATGACACACACACACACCAGTCCGTCACTATTCAGCCACATACACTATTCCGCCAGCCCAAAGGTCAGTGATAATCAGGCAGAATCAAAAGCCACACTGTTACGCCCAAAAAAATAATGGCCACCACATTATGACCCACGAATCACAATGGCAGACATTCAGTAGCGGTAAACCATTGGCGGTACATACCGCCGCGCTCAAAATACACACACAAAAAACAAAACTACACCACACTGGACAATTTAAATAACACACACCTCACACCCATACACACACCACACCCACACACCCACACACCCACACAACTATAAAAAACACACACCCACATTACCCAGAACCCTTTACGAACACGAAAAAAAAGCCAAGAGACAGACACGAAGACCACAGACAAAACCAGAGCCACAAACCACTTACACCAATACACCACCCACGCATCCCACATCACACACCCAACACATTACCCAACACACCCTCACCTACACACCTCACGCAAAAACCATGGCACCACAAAGACACCCTTGATTCACAGAGGAGGAGCTAAGGGTCATGGTGGAGGAAATCATCAGGGTAGAGCCACAGCTATTTGGCGAACAGGTGCAGCAGATATCGATAGCTAGGAAGATAGCGCTATGGCGGAGATTCGTGGACAGGGTCAATGCCGTGGGACAGCACCCCAGAACTAGGGATGACATCAGGAAGAGGTGGAACGACCTACAGGGGAAGGTACGTTCCATAGCAGCAAGACACCAGCTCACTGTACAGAGGACTGGTGGTGGACCCCCTCCTTCTCCCCCACAACTAACAACATGGGAGGAGCAAGTCTTGGCAACCATGCATGCAGACAGCCTGGCCGAAGTAGGAGGAGGACTGGACTCTGGAAAGTCAACTCTCTACAACTATCACCCCCCTACCTGCATGCCATACACATACCCTCACTCTTATCACTCCACCACCTCCCACACACCCCACCATCACATCCCACTCATCCCAAAGCTAAGCCCTACATGCCATACCAATGATAACCCTGCATGGACACCTATTACTAAAGCATGCACACTAGAGAGAATCAGCTATCCCGCCATATACCAACTTATACAAGGGAAAGCTGCCACGGCAAATACAGAAAAAGAGGGCAAGCCACAGATGCACAATATATCAGACACAGAAACAATAACACATCATTTACATCCCCACAAGTACCCCAGCCAATGTCACCGGAGAGGAGGTGCCAGCACTATTCAGTCCCCCAACAGAAGAGGCCCACAGTGATGACAGAAAGTCTGCTCCTCTGGATCTGGATGACCAACCTGGCCCATCAGGGACCTCTGGGCAGCCGGTTACTCAGGCTCAGTCACACACCCCCACAGAGCCTTCCCCCATCAGGAAACAACAACACAGCAACCACCCAGAGTACCCACACCTCTGTCTCCAGGACACGTCAATCAGCAGTGTGTCAACCTCTGCAGTGACCCCGGTGCACACCTCATACCGAAGACAATCAGGGACCTGGGGTCAGTGGGCACACCTTTCAGGGGACAGAGGCACAGGCCACCAGGGAAACTGGGAGGAGTGCTGTGCGCCAGGGGGAGGACAGGCCTAGGGAACCAACTCTCCAGGAGGAACTTCCAGAGATCCCTGGAGCATATCAACATTTCCAGGACACGATGGGTCAGATCCTGGACAACGTGCAGGAGAACAGGTGGCTGCAGGAGGGACAGTACCAGGGGATGAGGGAGGACTTGCAGGCCATCAACAACACCCTGGTCTCCATAGCAGGGGTGCTGGCAGATATGGCCAACATTATGAGGGAGGCAGTCACACACGTGCGGGCCCCTGCCACTAGCCAGACATCTGAACAGCCTTCCACCTCTGCTGGCTCTAGTGGAAAGGAGGCTCTGCCGCAGGACCAACAGGCCACCAGCACCCCATCCACGGCAGAAGGTGAACCACTCCACAAATGTTCCCTGCGAACCAGACAGAAGCCAAAGACACTTGCCAAGACCCCCGCCAGGAAATGAGACTCTCCTGATTGTCACCCTTGTGTCCCATCCTGTCACCCTGTCCACCTTGAACTGCCATTGCTCCCCTTCCTATGTCCCCTTGGACAATGCACCTGTGCTACAAACAGTCTGGGACAATACCCTGGACTTACCTCCATCATCACCCCAGCCCATTTCACTTGCCCCACTATATTTAAGTACTTCAATAAACACCGTTGGAAAAAAAAGAAGTATGGCGTATGTCAGGATTTTCAATTATTGATTAATTGAAACAGGTACAAACATTGCAATTCAACTGTACAGAAAATGACCATAGATTAATGACCTGTAGCTGGCTGCAGTGATCACACCAGGAGTGTATGTGAGGTCACCAATATCTGCAAGATGATTTGCCAGAGGGAACAGTAAGTGGGCATAGAAGTGGGAAATATCAGCATGCCAGTGCCACAGAAACAAATGTCAATGAAATGTGAAGTAACACTGTCCTACCTGTGTGTCATTGGAAGTATTGTCTGATGACTGATGTTCTGTTATCCTCATCCTCATCCTCTGCCTCCTCAGCCTCACTGTCCACAGGGTCCACTACTGCCATATGGGCATCTCCAGCCTCCTCCTCCTGCAGAAAAGGCGCATGGCGTCTCAGGGCAAGGTTGTGCAACATGCAGCATGCCACTACTATCTGGCAGACCTTCTTGGGTGAGTAGCACAGGTATCCACATGTTAGATGGGGGCACCTGAACCTGGCCTTCAGGAGGCTAAAGGTAATTTCTATTATCCTTGCCCAGGTCCCTCATTATAATGTTCTTCTGCCCTTGTCCTGGCATTCCTCACAAGGGTCAGCAGCCATGAGAGGTTGGGGTAACCAGAATCACCTGCAATATTGAGGGACAACATTTAGCCACACATTGTCCTATATGGCCCACACCATACCCATTCACCTACATATATTGGGTGGGGACCAGGGCTCACCTATTAGCCACACCCTGTGCCTCTGTAGTTGGCCGATCACATTTGGGATGCTGCTATGCCTCAGGACAAAGGCATCATGCACCGACCCAGGATTGACGTGGGAGATGTATTGGTCCGCAAAGCACACCATCTGTACATTCATAGAGTGAAAACTCTTACGATTTTTGAACACCTGTTCATTTTGACAGGGGGACAAATGCAATATGTGTTCCATCAATCACCGCAATTATGTTGGGGATATGTCCCATTGCATAGAACTCGGCCTTCATTGTGGCCAAATCGTCAACCTGGGGGAAAACAATGTAGCTGCACATGTGTTTAATTAGGGCAGATAACACTCTGGTCAGCACTATTGAGAACATTGGCTGTGGCATTCCTGCTGCCAAGCCCACTGGCACTTGGAAAGAGCCAGTTGCCAGGAAATGCAGAACTGATAGAACTTGCACAAGATGGGGGATCCCAGTGGGGTGACGGATAGCAGATATCAGGTCAGGCTCCAATTAGGCACACAGCTCTGTGATTGTGGTCCTGTCAAGTCTATAGGTGAGGATGATGTGCCTGTCCTGAAATTGGTGCCAAGTCCACCAGGGGTCTGTACACGGGGGTATGTCTACATCTTCTATTCATCCACAGTGGTAGCAATCTATGGGGCACAAGAGTGAGGACACGATCACAAACTGAACAATGGGGCTACAACAGAACTTTGCATGCTGTTAACTTGTAATGGGTAAGTGTGATTTTCATAGTATGTTCAAATTTTACCAGTGACACAGCAAATATCCAGGGCCTGATCCCCCCCCTGAATTGTCATCCGCCTGTCCTGTGTGGAGGGACAGGTAAAAGTGACACCTCAGGCTCTGCTCCAGTTAGCCCTGCTGCCCTGAGCGAGGAGGCTATTGACCCCCTGAGATGCACATCTGTAGGGCAGTCAACCATTGTAAATGCAGTCCAGGGGCTGCCAGCCCAGATGCAACAGACTAATGCATTCATGGAGGGCATTCACACTGGATTGGCGGCCGAACAGAGATCGATTCAGGCTCTGGCCTCCTCTCGGATGGCAGCCATTATTTCTGTTTCTACCCTCCCCCTCCAACTTCTACTTCCCAGTCCCATTCCCCTCAACCCCAACCCATCCCAAGCACACAGGCAGACGAGCATGCACACAAGACAACACACAAGAGTGGTACAGGCAAACACAAGCACCACACTTCATCCCACAGGCACTCATACAAACACCACCCAGATGCAAACACACCAACATCCACTATTTCCACTGTCTCCCCCTCCGCCTCCTCCTCCACCTCCCTCCCAGTTCCTTCCACACTCACACCTGCATGCACTACTTCACTACCAGCATCACCACCACACCAAGCAGAACACACACCTCACTGGCAGACACCTCCACAACAGCCATGCACACATCCCCTGTGTCCTCTCCCACTGTGTCTGTCTTCCCCTCCTAAGGTACACAAACGCAAGCAGTGTGTGTTGCGTGCATGTGTCACTCTCTTTTTCCTCCCTCCCTCCCTCCCTTATGTGCTAGGCATCTGCCTCACCATCTTCGTCTTCTCCGGTGTTGGTGTTCGTGGTGGAGCAGCACGTAGAAAATCATGGGGAAGACATGCAGCTCGGGCTCCATGGCGGCGTGGTTGTTCCCTGTGTCTCCAATGGTGAGTCCTTTCACTTCTGTGCAGTGTTTCCGCCAGGATTTTGATGTTGTTTGTACCACCCCAGAAAAGGTGGCGGAATCGTGTGTCTTAATATGAAGGGCAGAACATTGACTTCCGCCTGGCTGTAGGTGGCTCCCACCGTGGTGGCTGTTGTTTCCTCCCTGGCAGTTGGTGTGGTACATTGGCCATCTATTGGAGATAACACCACCATGGTCATAATTTGGCAGTAATTAGCGCCGGCCTGTTGGAAGTATTACAGCCACTTTAACACCAACTGCCAGGGTTGTAATGAGGGCCTGAGTATTTTCTTTCATGTGTGAAAGTACTGTGTGACTACAGTGGTATTGCATGAGCTTTGCATGTCTCCTAGTTAGGTCTTGGCTGCTCAACCATACTACCCCTAGAGAGCCTGGCGTCTGGGAATTGACTACATTTCACTAATACCTTTGGTACCCACTACAAACCAGGCCAGCCTTCTATATCGGGATATGGTGTCTGAGTTGTGGGTCTGTGGGTCATGAGGTGTTGACTGGGTGTACGGTGGTGGTGGCAGATGTGTCACTGAGTGTTGTGGTGGATATGGTGTGTGGGTCAGTGGGGGTGGTGGGGTGTCTGTGGGAATGGAGGTTGTTGTGTCTATGAGTGACTGTTGAGTGCTTGTATGCAGGTGTATCCTACAGTATTGTGTTTATGTGTGCTGCTTTTGCTTGTTGAGGTGGGTGCATGCTGATGTGTTTGTGTGCTTGGGAAAGGTAGGGGAATAGGGAATTTGGATTGGGGAAAGAAGGTGGAGGGGGAGGATTGTGGGACATGGATGGTTACCATCAGTGAGAAGGCCAAAGCCTGAAAAGGTCTCTGTAACCCAGACATGCCACTAGGAATACCTTACAGGTACACATTCATCTGCTGGAGTTGGCTGGCCAAACCCTGGATGGCATTCAGAATGGCAGTCTGCCCTACAGAGATACTCCTCAGGAGGTCTATAGCCTCCTCACTCGGGGCAGCAGGGGTAACAGGGGCTGAGGTGAGGTGCCTGAGGTGAAGGAGACGCCCATCCTCTTGGGTGAGCAGGCACAGCCAACTGGGTAGGAAGCAACAGGGAGGGTGGCTGACAACAGTTGCCCACAGAAAATTCACAATCACAGACAATTCCAATTGCATGGGTGAAGTTGTGCAATCACAGTATTCATTGAGCATGTCAGAGACCTTATCACCTTCAATGGTTTGCCTCAAGTAGAATTCCTCAGGTATCTGTTCTCATATAATAGTACGTTAATGTCAAGTTAATTTACACAGATCACACACAAGGTCATGCATACAGCACATACACAATACTACATTATGAAGAAATGATGGTCCAAAATCCTGGCATGTTGCTCACAGAAGTACAATAGCCTGAAGAAGGTGACATGGAAATACCCAAGTCACACTGGAAACAAATCAACAATGCTCACCTCACCATGTGTAAATTGTCCTAATGGAGTCATGGCGGTTGTACTAATGTTGCTCAGCTAGATAACACATCTGGCACAGAAATGTTCACTGAAGACAAATTGTGCTAAATGTCATGGAGACATATCTACAAAATCGACAACACAATGAATCAGCTAGCCCCAGGGAAATCACCTCTCGAGTGGCATCCCTGACAATAACATATTCTGATTGCATCAGTAGAAGCCAGTAGTCCTTTGAATGATGGAGAGGCCAAGGAATTCTCAAGTACTTGTAGAAGGCCCTCAACATGTTGCCCAATTGGAAGCCATATCACTGTCTCCATGTTTGTCCTACAAACACAGATTTCCATGGATGAATGTTTGTACACAAATACATATAATTCCTCCCAGATAACTGCAAGTCACTCCAAGATGCATGCCAACACTGAGGTACCAAACCTTCCCGATTTCACATGTGCAAAGCACTTTACTACTTGATGCCACACCAATGGCATGGAAATGCCCATTGTGGGTAAAACCCTTTAGTCATACCTGTCATGTCCTTCATTGCTACTGCAGTTGTACCTGTCAAATGAAATGCCATGATGGGTGAGAGTATGTGTGAGCCAACAATCAATGGTGACACACTCCTGTCTGTGGCACCTCGTGAAATGTAGCCCCATGACATATGTCTCATTCAAAACACATGATGGTATGCACACATATGTAAGGGAATACAGACACCATACCATGAAGACATGTAGGCCATGCATGAAAAAGCATCGAAAATGATTTGCCAAAAGTGAAGGAAGATTTGCGAACTTGTAGGCAACAGGATGTCAGACAAGTCATGTCAACCGACATACCCCACTTACCTAGGGAAATTATTGTTCTATAACTGCATCCAAAGATCAATGTGTGCTTTGTTACAAGTATGATGACCACATTCACATGACAGACAGTAGCGAGGCATCAGCACCCGTGACCCACTGAACACAAGTAGCCTTTGGGGAGCAGATGCCAATATACTCACTTGAGAAGACACATGGCTGAGGACAGTGATCCATTTTATGTAATTTTGTTTGGGTTGTCATGCTGAAGAGTAGTGGAGTGCTATGTATAAATCACACCGACAACAACAAATAACATTACCTGATTGATCACTGTACAATGCCATGTGTTGGCCCTGGATAGTTAATTGTTGGTGGACGGTACTCGGTTGTGCCCTAGTTCCATGGGTTAATACGCAAGGCACATCAGCATGCACCAACTTCCATACACAAACAAACAGGTACCGTATCTTATGTGTCACACATGGCCCATCCCCAATCTTCAGGGGGAGTTGGCCAAACCAAACACATCAACCTGGCAATGTGACAGGCAGAAATATGCCCTGGACTCACCCCCTTGTGGCTGCTGTGCTCCCCTCAAATGCCCATCAAGTGCTGGGTAGGCCACAGTCAGAAGACTGGCCATTGGGGGGGTCAGGCTTCTACATAAGCCCTGCCCACATTGGGAGGACAGTCCCAGCTGGACCTCAGCAATCTTCCAGGCCCAGCGTCTCAGATCCTCCCACCTCTTCCAACAGTGGGTGCTCCGCCGGCTATTGACGCCCAGGATCGATACCTTCCTTGCGATGGGTCTGATGGACGTTGACCTGTATGGATGCAAGAGACAAACCAAAAGGTTACAAACACAAGTTTTTGTAGAAATGGTTGTGTCACACATGTGTTAGAAACACCAAGCACAAACATTTCAACTAGTCAACACACCACTAATGTAAGGCACCCATGCTGATAAATACAGGGACATGATTATACACTTTTGGAGTTATCTGCAAAATAACCCACTACCCTACTTATGGCCAACAATGACTAATTAAGCCTACTGACATCAGTTAGACCAGGCTGTAGCAGAATGTACTGTGCTAGACACCATTGTGCCTTCTAAAGGGTAAACTCCTTAGGCCTGACTGGACCAACACATTTACACTCTGCAACATTGACTCACCGCATTTAGGCCCTCATTTCAACCCTGGCGGTTGGTGACCGACAGGGCAATAGTATACTTGTCACCTTATTTGGACCCTGGCGGTTCCGCTTCGGTAACACCGCCGGTGCCGGCAGTATACCACCATGGCTGTCCCGGCTGTCGTAATCTGCCAGGGCAGTGCTGCAAACAGCACTGCCCAGGAGATTTCGACTCCCCTTACCGCCAGCTTGTCCATGGTGGTAAACACTGCCATGGAAAGGCTGGTGGTGAGGGGACTTGAGAGTGCCCCTAGGGGCCCCTGCACTGCCCATGCACTTGGCATGGGCAGTGCACTTGGCATGGGCAGTGCAGGGGCCCCCAGGGCACAGCCCCTTCACACATTTCGCATTTCTATCACGAGCCAGCTGCAATGTTGATGCAACTTTTCCACTGGGCCAGTAACACTGTTACCGTCGGCTGGCCTAGCGGAAAAGTCTAAATAGGAAGCTAGTGATACCGCCAGCACTGGTGGTATACTGGCGCCCGCAGCCTCTGCGGTCTTTGGGAAAGACCGCCGAGGTTGTAATGAGGCTCTTAGTCCCTACATACTTCACCCTTACACTTGAGTGACGATGAAAGGGCTGGCATGGTGGGCACAGAAAATCTATTCTCTGTGCATGTGCCGACATGTGGCCTACCAAATGCAGACTCATACCACTTCAGGGTGGCTTTCTGTGGTATGCACCTGTACCACAGAACACACCTTTGGCCTTATGTGGAAAACCTAAATCGTAGGCATACAACATGCAAAGGTATGTTTGGTTTAATTCCTGCTTTGTGACCAAGTTACTAAGTCACATGTCATGGCCTTCCAGGATTCTACACACTGTCTGCACTGTCGGTCTGTCATTTGTGCAATAAGCCTGTACTGGACAAATATGACTTCTGTGAAGGTGACAGCAGAGCTGTGGGAATAAGAGACCTGTCTTGAGTCGAAGATTCTTTGGCAATGATGCAAACTGCACATATGGACTACTTCTGGGATTTAGCTCAGTATACATTCCTAATCTAGTCAATGGACTGAGGCATTCAAGACAAGTTTTGCCACTGGAGCCTGATATTGGCCACAGGATGCTCATTTCAGTATTATGGACACCCATTTTGTCAATCATGAACCTCTGCAGCTGCTTAATGTCCCAGAGTTCATTCTGCAAAATGGAAAGACAGTGTTTTCACTGCCAGTTTGACTTTGCCATTCAAACCAATGGAAAGCCACCCTATCCCTTAACATTATATATAAGTCTCCCCTAAGGAAGGCCTACAAAGTCCTATAGCAGGGAGCTGATTTTGTTAAATAAGTCATATGTTTTCTGATATGTCTTAACAGCACCACTTCCAAATTGTCGTTGCTTGTGGATAAATCTGATAGCCCCATTGGCTAACACAAGGTTACTGGATGGCACCCAAACCCAGCTAACTTTTGATGGGGACTACCAAACTGGGTCACATAAGGTATCAAAATAATTGTGGCATTAAATGCGGTCAAGTGGAAATTAATTCCATTATTACAGGTAGGCAACTTTCATGAAGTTGCCACTCTGTGCTCTGCTGTTACAGTAGCCCAGAAGGGTACACAGACTGATTTCTGACCACCTGGGGAGATATGTGAACTACTTACAGGTTCCGGAACAAAGGCAGTGCTAGAGCAGCAAGGTGCCACCTCCTTTGTCAGGATGACCATGCAGGGGGTTAGCCTAGAGGCAAGCTTAGAAAGGGAAGTCACCTTTGATGAGCTTCCCGGCCCAACACACCTGAGCAGGATACCCTTAGTTCTTGTAGACAACATGGAGACAGGGCCAGGATAGGGCATTGTGCAACTAGGAGAAACGCTTTCATTTCTACCTATTTTTTGTTCTTTGTGCTGCATTCTGCAGCACACATAGAAAGAGCATACCACATTGAAGATTGTTTTTGTGCCGGATGGTGTCACTTCCTGCTTCCTGCACAAAAACAATCACTCCCTGGCCCAAGGGTGGCTGTGTTGGCACTAAGCAGCTAATTTAGCACAGGTGCAGGGGGAAACTCAGGGCTGTATCTTACTTTTGTAAATATGGCACATCTCTGTCTTTCAGAACTGACACAGCGCGGTGCTGCCATTTTGGGCACAGCGCTGTGCCAGTTTTGTGTAAATGTGCCCCATAGTTTCAGAAGAGCTGCCTCACAGAGCAAGTGGAAACACATTCCACAACTTTGTTGCCAGATAAGTGAACAATCTGTCTCCTCTTCTGGCTTTATGTATGCATGGGGTTTGAAACGGTTTAAGGCTGTTAGAATGCAATGAATGCACCTGAGAAGAAAACTTGAAGCGGCGCCTAAGGTAGAGAGGAGCTTTTTGATTGAATACCCTAAAGACAAGGGTGAGGGCCTTAAACTAGATCCTTCTATTCACTGGAAGCCAGTAAAAGGGGCGTGAGTCACTGATACCGAGACACAGGGAGGGATTTTCAAAATCAGCCAGGTAGCAGCATTCAGAATAGTTTGGAAACTCTGAATGACAAAAGCCAGGAGCCCTACATACAAACTATTCAAATAATCGATATTTGAGATAATCAAAGCAGGAGCAATTGTTTATCAATGTTCCACAGGAATGAGGTGCAGCATCCTTCTTGGGGACCTCGGAGTAAAAAACAAACAGGAGGCAGATAGTGCTTAAATCTTAGGCTCAAAGGTGAGCTCACAGTCAAATTTCACCTCGAGGTTTCTTTCCAAAGGGTAAGAGCAGGGGACGGGAGGATCCATCTCCGATGGCCACCAGAGGTTAAACTCAGGGGTAGACTTGACACCAAAAAAGGAATCTCAGTCTTGTCTGGGTTAAGCCTTATAAAGTTGTCATTCATCCAGTTCATTACAGAATTGAGGTAAGTCATAGAGGAACTCAAAGAAGATGGAACATTTTCCTGAAATGCCAGTATCATACACAATGGATACAACTCTCACTCCCCAGGACTCAACAATTTTAGCCAAGGGTGACAGATAAATATTAAAAAGGGTAGGGCTAAGAGAAGAACGCTGTGGAACTCCACAATCTAGGGGATTTGCTTCAGAGGTGAAAGGAGGAATTAAAGCAGCCTGATTTCAGCTGCTAATGAAAGGTTTAACCATAGCAGGGTGTGGTATCTGAAGCCTCTCAAGCAAAATAGCATGAGAGGCCATATCAAATAACACAGAAAGATCTAAAAACATTACCGAGATGGGGAGTTTGAATCTTGGTTTACTTTGGTATATTCAGAGACCTCAAGGAGAGAGGTCTCAGTACTATAACCAAAGTGAAATTCTGATTGTGAGTCATGGAGTCTGAGGGCTCTTTCCTAGGATAAATATGGCACCCCTGGCACCCTGACCCTCAGATCATGCTGGAATTGGAGAGAGGACCGAAGAAGGACTGCCCAGCTTCCATTGGACCGACATAAAGAGAGGCTACGTGCTAGGAAGTTCTGCAGTTGCTGCATTTTGGGCTTGAAAACATTGGACTGTGCCTATGGCTCCTGGAAAAGTTGATTCACAAAATCCGACAACAGCAGTGGCGTCAAGGATTAGTCAGCTAATCTCCTGGAACCAGCCCCACGGACACAAGAGCTGAAGTTGCCCAAGTCACAAAGTTGATAGCCTCCACATTGGTTTTACCACTATCAGTCACCAGGTACCCAAGAGGACAAATCAGAGATAGCCACAACCTGCACCCATGTCTACTGACCCTGGGAGTGCTATCCAGAACCAGATTCATCGTACCCATGAGACACTATTCCCCATCAATGGATGTTGCTCCAACCATGGTGCATAATGACCAGTAACCCAGCATCAGCTGGCCGGGTACTGGAAGGTAGAGGACTTTGACAGACTCCAGCCTCTGTGGCCAAGTTTACTACACTTCACCCATGGACCAAAAAATCACCACAAAGGCACCCGTGTCAACCACACCAACATTGGAGAATCCTTTGAGCTTCTTTTTGCCTGCATCTCTCAGCATCAGGACCACTCCATTGATGTTTATGGCAGTCTTCCTGTAAAGCTTGGTTCTTCCATTAAAAATGCTCTGGTGGTCAGGTAGCTGTCCAAAGTATCCTTTCTGTCCCCCTAGACTTCTGTCCTGCTGGACTTGGTTGTCCAACTTGGGCTGGAGTTACTTAACTAAATTTTACAAACTTTTCAAAAGTTGCCAAACATTTTGTTGGCCATCACGTGTTTACGGTTGATATAAAAGTTATGTATTAATTCTAAAATCTATTTCTCAAGAACCGTTGTGTGGATTTTGATTCTTATTGCCTCTCGAAATTCATAATAGTGTAATACATTTTTATAAATTGGTGTATTGTTTCTTTCTAATTCTGTTGTGTGGTGCCATTAAATGCCTTACATCATTTTCCTTTGCCAAGCCTTACTGCTCTCAGCAACAACTACCCAGGCTTGAAATTAAAGTTGCATAAACATACTTACTGGATACAAGATGGTATTTGCAAGTGTACTGCACGATGAGGCTGCCCAGCCATATCGTTTAGTCCACTCTAATATTCACACTAATAATTTGTGTTGCAGGTCTTGAGACTTCGTGGACTGCACTTTCGAGACAGGGACAGTAATGATTATTTGTGATTGTACTAATATTGGTCAGTGTTATGAGGACCTGATGCACAAAGTTGAGATCACATTGATTCAGGAGATTTCCTGCTTTTCGAGATTTCATTGGTGTGCATCAAACTCTTCTTGAATGAAAAAAGTTGCAGGGTGTAAAAACCTGAAAATTCTGGTTATCGATTTTTTTTCTTTAGAAGGGGCAGACAAAAACTGTCACTTTATGTTTCATAGAATAGTAGAATTGTATCTTTGTGTGAATACAAAGAAAATGTAATGGAGGGTGACCGGCTGCAAGGAGCAGGTTGTTTCATTATATTGTGCGCACTTGTATCAGACTGTTGGTGTAAAACACTGTGCTGTGATTGGTTGAGCTGTGCAAAGAGCTGTGCAGTGATTGGTTGGTTGGTTTACAGGGCCACGCTATAATTGGGAGAAGGGCTTACTAAAATTTGATATATATAGAAGAGAATCAAAACATTCACAATTTAGATTTTGTTGTTTGCCATTTGTTGATTTAGATTTGAAATCATGAAAAATGTCAAAGTTATTAGAAGTTTAATGAGAGGTGATGTGACTATTGCAGTACAGGAGGGTGGAGAGGGAGCTCCTGAGAGTATGCCAGCTTATCATGTGATGATTGAGGAAAGGTTACACATGTCTATATGGCTTCGCCAGTGGTGCAAAATAACTGAGAAAGAGGGTACATTAAGTTTTCCTAGATGTGGTACATTTAATTTGAGCATTATAGACAGATTATGCGAAACACTTTGTGACATGAAGCCTCCTCCTAGACCTACACATTTTGAAGCATTATGTCCCATATTTATACTTTTTGACGCAAATCAGCGCCAGGGCACTTTTGCGTCAAAAAGTTTAACGCCATTCAAGCGCACGAGCCAGGTGCCTTATTTATGGAATGACGCTAGCCGGCGCTGCGGCCTGGTTAGCGTCAAAATAAATTACGGTAACCGGGCAGCGGAGGTGCAGGGAAGACTGGGGGTTGTGCACCAAGTCACGTTAGAGTCAAAAATATTGGCTCTAACCTAACTTGCGCCATTTTTTGACACACATCCCCCAAGGAAATGACTCCTGTCTTAGCAAAGACAGGAGTCATGTCCCCCTGCCCAAAGGCCATGCCCAGGGGACTGCTGTCCCCTGGGCACGGCCATTGGGCACAGTGGCATGTAAGGGGGCCAAGTTAGGCCCCCCTATGGCACTTAAAAAAAATATATATATACTTACCTGCACTTGTCTGCACTTACCATGGATGGGTCCCCTCATCCATGGGTGTCCTCCAAGGGTGGGCTTGGGTGCAGGGAAGGACACCTGTGGACTGCGTCCATGGACTCCCACCATGGAAATCAGCCCACAGGTCCCCTAACGCCTGCCTTGACCCAGGCATTAAAAAACGACACAAATCCCACTGGGCGCCATGTTTTAAGGCCCGCCTCCTCCTGTGCGTCATTTTGACGCCAGAGGATAAATAAGGCGCACATGCGTTAGAGTAATTTTTTGCACGGGAACGCCTACCTTGCTTGCGCAAGGTAGGTTTCCACAGCCAAAAAATTACTCAAACTCCATAACTTTGGCTCTGGACGGGTCTAGCCCCAAAGTATAAATATGGAGCTAAGTTTGTGCTGAATTTGCTTTAAAAAATGATGCAAATCCAGTGCAAACAGAGTATACATATGGGCCTAAGTGCTTGGGAGAAGATGGCTTTCACTAAGGAAAGAGAGAAATGACAAAGATGAAGAAAGAGAGCAATGAGAAATTACAGGGATAAAATGTGAAATGAGCAACAGCAACGATAAAGAAAAACAGAGGGAACTAGATTATATCCTGCAAATACAAAATAGAAAAATTAACTATCTGAAAAACATGAAAACTCAAAAAAGAAAAAGATTAAAGGGGAAAAAAGAGACAAAAGATTAAACAAAATCAGACACTGATACTGATTCAGTAGATTATATTTTGGACAAGTTGTTGGCTGCACATCTACCACCTTATGTGGGACCTGTGACAAATAATGATGATCCAAATGTATATCAAATGAAAGACCATCATAAAAGACTCATCCTGTAGTAGCAGAGCCAGTTGGAGCACAACCTGTGATGACATAGATGTTAGACCTGACAGCTCTTGGTGTGGTTTCTCTGTACATTTTTGTTTCTGACCTCCTGATTTTGGATTCGGTGCTGTAATTATTTTTTTTTGGTTTTGATACTCTGGACACTAAAGTGCAAGTGCTCTGTAAATAAATCAAATGCTACTAGTGGGCCTTCAGCACTGATTATGCCACCCACATGAGTAGCCCCATGAGCATGTCTCACACCTGCCAATGAAGTGTCTGTGTGTGCAGTAATGTACTGCCAATTCGACCTGGCAAGTGTACCCACCTGCCAGGCCCAAACCTTTCCTTATACTACATGTAAATCACTCTTAAGATAGGCCTTAAGTAGCCCTGAGGGCAGGGTGCAGTGTATTTGAAATGTAGAACATGTACTGGTGTGCTTTAAATATCCTGATGGTGAATTCTGCTAAATTTGTTTTTCACTATTGCAAGGCCTATCTCTCACATAGGTTAATATGGGGACTGCCTTTAAATATATTTTATGTACAGTTTCCTATAGCGAGCAGATAGAAACAAGGAGTTTGGGATCTCTGAACTCACAATTTAAAAATACATCTTTTGGAAAGAGGGTTTTTAGTTTGTCTGTTTAAAAATGCCACTTTTAGAAAGTGGGCATGTACTTACTTAACTATTCTTTGCCTCTGCCTACCTGTGGAATCCATGTAGGGGTCAGATTGACAGTTGGCCTGTTTGTGAATTCCCTCTATACAATGACACAAAGGGAGCTGAGGAGTGTCCAGCATATCCTGATGAGGCTCCTGTGCTAGAGTGGGGAGGGAGGAGCTGATATTTATACCGGAAAGGACTGTGCCTGCTGTCACACAATGCAGACTCAAACCCCCTGGACTGTGTCTGGGGTCAGGTCTGGGAAAGGCAGGATCTTGTGACCAAGAGAGATTGTCCTTTGAAGCTTGCCTACTTCAAAGCAGAAATGTAGTATAAGTAGTGGGCCCAAAGCCCCATATGTTTAGAATACTTCTGGATCAAGAAAAACCTCTGCCAAGGAGAAGGGCTTTATGCTTGAGGAGGACTTACCACTCTGCCTGTTGCTTTGTTGTGCTGGCCTGGCGCCACTGCTGCATCAGCCTGAAGAGGAAAAGGACTGGACTTTGCTTTCTGAAATCCTGTCTGTGAAGTTTGCCAAAGGCTTGGACTGAGCTTGCCTCCTGTTAAGAAGTCTCAAGGACTTCACCTGCCAGCACCTCAGTACTCCTGCTGGTGACCCTGACTTGCCATGTGGTGCCAATCCAGTTCCTGGTCCCTTCGAAGTGAGTTCTGGTGAAGAAAAAAGAAAATCCAGGCACCCCAATTCCAGACTACTCCAGAACGGGTGCCGCTTCACGACTACCCACCACTGCCTGCAACCTGAAGCCGTGGTCCCCACTGGAGTGCAACGACCCCAACTGACACCGGAGTCCCGAAGCCCCCACAGCCTCTCTGCCGTGGCACCAGCAGCCCTGTTGCATGACCGTGACCATGTGAGGTCATCCATCGTGACTTGACCTGCCAGATTCATTGACCCTGCAGGATCATCAAGAAACAACACTTTGCACCAACGCCACATCACCTCCCCTCCTCTGCTGTAAGGAACCAACGCCGCACCAGATTCAGTGATGCTTCACATCCCCAACTATGTGCACCGGCTTCTTTCCTCATTTGCCAAAGGTACTGTACCTGGGGGTCCGTGCGACTTCGTGACCAGTGCCACCCTCCTCGCAAGTGGTGTCAGATTGTTGGGAATGACTCCATCAACGATGTCACAATAGACCAAGTTGGAGTTATTGTGTTTCTAAGTGCTATATTAAAGATTAAGCTTTGAAAATGTTTATCTTTGCTTGTGTATGTTGAAGTTTTGTATTTTTGGTCTTGTTTTACTTGATAAATATTGGCAATTTTTCTAAACTGGTGGTGTTTTTTTTTGGTGGTGTTTTCACTGTGTTACTGTGTGTGTTTGTACAAATACTTTACACATTGCCTCTGATATAAGCCTGACTGCTTGTGCCAAGCAACTAAGGTGGTGAGCAGGGGTTATCTGAGCTGTGCATATCCCTTACCCTGACTAAAGTGAGGGTCCCTACATGGATAGGGTATAAACTGGCTGCCGACTAGAGATCGCATTTCTAACAACAGCCTATAATGACACATCCTGTTGTACAACTTATGATACCTAATAATGTACCTGTCCAAATAAAGACTGTACAAGCAGTGATACCTATAGGTATTACTGCTTCTATAGTGACTGAACCAGCACCTATTGCTAGGGTTATCTTAGCACAGCCAGTAGAGACATGCACACTAAGGAGCTGATTTAAGAGCTCCTAGCTCCTCCTTGCACCACATTAGAGTAATTCTTTGTGCGCTAATATGTGGCCCAACAAGGTCAAAATCACCACACCAAATTTGCAAAGTGACACAATGCATGCGTTGCACCAACTTTGTAACCCTTTGCGCTACATTATGGGTGTCAATACAACATTGGTGGTAAAAGCCGCTTACCGCCGTGCAGAAGACCGCCAACACACCGCCGTGGCCGCTGAATTCCGCCACAGCTATTATGACCCACATCTCGGAATCCGACAAAATTCAGACACCCACACAAGTCCGCCACACCAAAGGTCAGTGATAAACTGGTGAAAACAAAAAACAAAACCTCCACCGTCACGCCAACAGAAATATGCCCACGCTATCACGACCCACGAATCCACGCGGCGGTCTTTCAACCGCGATATTCCATTGGCGCTACACACCGCCGCGCTCAAAATACACACACACATACAAAACACCGCCACATTGGACAATTCGAAATAAACACACCTGATACACATACACACACCACACCCACACACCCAATACAATATAAAACACACACCCACATCACCCACAAACCCTTACTACCAATAATTCCGAAAGAAGGCCAGAGAGAGACACCACCATCCACAAACTAGCAGCCACAGGCACTCAACACCATCACCCACACAACTTCCACGCACAAAACACCACACACCACTACATATCACCACACTTATCACCACACACACCACCCCACACATCACCCACACCACCCCATGGCACGGCAAAGACACCCCAGGTTCTCGGAGGAGGAGCTCAGGGTCATGGTGGAGGAAATCGTCCGGGTAGAGCCACAGCTATTTGGATCACAGGTGCAGCACACTTCCATAGCTAGGAAGATGGAGCTATGGCGAAGAATAGTCGACAGGGTCAACGCAGTGGGACAGCACCGAAGAAATCGGGACGACATCAGGAAGAGGTGGAACGAGCTTCGGGGGAAGGTGCGTTCCGTGGTCTCAAGACACCACCTGGCGGTACAGCGGACTGGCGGCGGACCCCCACCTCCTCCCCCACAACTAACAACATGGGAGGAGCAGGTCTTGGCGATTCTGCATCCTGAGGGCCTCACAGGAGTCGGTGGAGGAATGGACTCTGGTAAGTCAAACCTTTAACTATCATATCCCCCACCCTACCTCCATGGTATCACAGACCCCCACCCTCGCCCCCTCCCCTACCACCCCAACTCCTCACAAATGTACTAATAACACTAACCACACATCCCAAGACCAAGCCCTGCATGACACAACAAAGCATGGACACCCATCACTAAAGCATGCCCACTGCACATACCCATAACACTCCCCTCAACCATCATCACACAAGCCCCCACACAGGAATGCTAGCACTGGGGTACATGGTCACCCACCCATTGCACACCATGACACACACAGATGCAATAATCATGCCTTTCCACCCCTGCAGGACCACTACCCAACGTCACCAGACAGGAAGGTCCAGACATCTCCACCCCACCCACAGAAGAGGCCCACAGTGATGACAGCAGCTCTGTCCAACTGGATCCAGAAGACCAGCCCGGACCATCGTGGGCCTCGGGACAGTCGGTTCCCCTCACACAGGCACAGCCCGCCACAGACCTTCCACCCTCTGGTAACACCAGCACAGCACCCACCCAGTGGGCCCATACCTCCGTCCCCAGGACACGTCAATCAGCTGTGTGTCCACCACTACAGGGAACCCAGGATAACCCACCACCCCAACAACAACAGGGACCTGGGGGCAGTGGCAGTGGGCACACAGTCCAGAGGATGGAGACACAGGAACACAGGGGAACTGGGAGGGCTGCGTGCGACAGGGGGCGGACAGGCCAAGGGAACCCACTCTCCATGAGGCCCTCTCCTCCATCATGGGAGCCTACCACCACTCCCAGGAGACGATGGCAACGGTCCTTGCCAAGTTTCAGGAGACCCAGCGCATGCAGGAGGAACAGTATTTGGGGTTCAGGGAGGAACTCAGAACCATCAGCTCCGCCCTGGGCACCATCGTAGGGGTGCTGAAGGAAATACTTAACACCAGGAGGGACACTGTGGCACTACAGGGGGCCCCTGACACTAGCATGGATGATGAACTGCCCACCACTACCGCCGGCGCTAGTGGACAGGAGGCACCGCCACAGGACCACCACACCAGCACCCCACTCCCTGCAGATGGAGAACCACCCCGCAAGCGGTCCCTGAGATCCAGGAACAAGACAGAGCACGATGACAAGACCCCCGCCAAGAAATGAGACCACCCTGATTGTCAAACCACTGTCCCACTTTGTAACCCTGTCTATATTGGAACTGCCCCAGCTCCACTTCCTATGCCCATATGGGTAATGCACCTGTGAGACTAATAGACTGGACTCTGCCATGGACATTCCTCCACCATCCCCCCCTTACCATTTTACAACCCCCTCCAATATTGAGCACTTCAATAAACACCCTTGGAGCACAAAACAATCTGGAGTCAGTCTGTGATTTTGAAATTGTGTATTAGCAATGACAGTGATAAAATGCTTTTTCAAATGTAATGTCAACATACCTATGTCACACATCTCAAGTCCATGAGGAATCTAAGCAGATGACACACATTGGAAACCACACCTGTGAAACTGTAAGGGAAAATGACAACTCAGTGACCATACACTGGTTGAAATCGACAGACAGAATAGAGGTAGAAGTGTTAAAGTACTTGTAGTAGTCAGGAATGTTTTCTCACCTGTGTGTCACTGGAAATATTGCTGGATGACTGAGTTCCTGTTGTCAATGTCTTCTTCCTCTGCTTCCTCCTCATCACTGTCCACAGGCTCCACAGCTGCCACAACACAGCCATCTGGACCATCCTCCTGCAGAAAAGGCACCTGTCGTCGCAAAGCCATGTTGTGAAGCATACAGCAGGCCACGATGATCTGGCACACCTTCTTTGGTGAGTAGAATAGGGATCCACCTGTCATATGGAGGCACCTGAACCTGGCCTTCAGGAGGCCGAATGTGCGTTCGATCACCCTCCTAGTCCGCCCATGGGCCTCATTGTAGTGTTCCTCTGCCCTGGTCCTGGGATTCCTCACTGGGGTCAGTAGCCATGACAGGTTGGGGTAACCAGAGTACCCTTATAGCCACACCCGGTGCCTCTGGAGTTGACCCACACATAAGGGAAGCTGCTATTCTGCAGGATGTAGGCATCATGCACAGAGCCTGGGAACATAGCATTTACCTGGGAGATGTACTGGTCTGCCAAACGTACCATCTGTACATTCATGGACTGATAACTCTTCCGGTTCCCGTACACCTGTTCACTCCTGAGGGGGGGACCAGAGCTACATGGGTCCCATCAATGGCACCTACGATGTTGGGGATATGTCCCATGGCATAGAAGTCACCTTTCCCTGTAGGCAAGTCCTCCACCTGAGGGAAAACGATATAGCTCTGCATGTGTTTCAGAAGGGCAGATAACTCTGGACAACAGGTTGGAAAACATAGGCTCGGACATCCCTGATGCCATGGTCACTGTTGTTTGAAATGACCCTTACAAGGAAATGGAGCACTGATAGCACCTGCACTTGAGGGGGGATTCCTGTGGGATGGCGGATTGCTGACATCAGGTCAGGCTCCAATTGGGTACACAGTTCCTGGATTGTGGCACAGTCAAACCTGTAGGTGATGATCAAACTTCTTTCCTCCATTGTCGACAGGTCAACCAGCAGTCGGTACACCGGAGGATTCCGCCATCTCCTCACATGTCCCAGCGGACGGTGCCTATGAAGGACAACAGCGACCACAGAGTCAAACAACTCAGAGGTATTGTACCCACAGTCTACACATAACACCATTCATACACAAAATGTGGCCTGTATTTGTGTTGTGAGACAAGGCCTAGGTATGTGTGACGCAGTTGGTAATTAGGCCATGTGTGTCCCTGAAATGGCGGCTGCCTGACCTCTAAAGTTGGACAATGGGATGTGAGGTAACTGCGCTGGCGTTGTACACCGTCGCGGTAGGCGGTCGAAGACCGCAGCGCAATGCTGCATTGGTTAACATTGGACCCTATGGGTCCCAGGAGCCAATGACGATGTACGCCGGCGGTGATGGTACGCACCGCCACGGACGTGACCTCCCGCGGACATGACCGCCATTTTCTAGCTGTTGAATCACTCGATACCTGATCTTCGACAGGAGAGGACCTACACTGCAAGTGCTGCTGTGACCTCGGTCTGGAAGAGACAATGGCTCGTGCATCTGGGGAAAGGGCCCCTGCCTTCACGGCAGAGGAGTTGGAGAAGCTCGTTGACGGGGTCCTCCCCAAGTACACGCTACTCTACGGTCCTCCAGACCAACAGGTAAGTACACAGCGAGCATGTTGTATGGGCTATGCCTGTGTGGAGAGGGCTGGTTGTAAGAAGGAAGGGAGCACAGTTCTGCGTGCATGAAGGACTGTGAATGCATGTGCCACATGGCAAGGGTAGGGATGTGGACCACTCACTTTGACGGTGCAGTTGGTAATGACTTCTCTTCTTCCCCTTTACATGTCATGTAGGTCAGCACCCACCAGAAGAAGGATATTTGGCGTGCCATCGCCAAGGACGTCCAGACCCTGGGGGTCCACCACAGACGGAGCACCCACTGCCGGAAAAGATGGGAGGACATTCGCCGCTGGAGCAAGAAGACGGCGGAGGCTCAGCTGGGGATGGCCTCCCAACGTGGGAGGGGTGCCTGTCGAACCATGACCCCCCTGATGTTCCGGATCCTGGCGGTGGCCTACCCTGATTTGGATGGGCGCTTGAGGGCATCACAGCAGACACAAGGGGGTGAGTAAACTATCATTCAGCGGACTTTGCACGCAGTGAAGGTGTCTGGGTGGGGGAGGATGGCTGTGGGTTTCCCTAGGCCGGGGCGAGTTCCGTAGGCTAGGCCCCTCCGTAAGGCAAGCCATGTGGCACCCCACCCCACCTCTATAGAGTGCCAAGTACAGGTATTCATGCCCCTGTGTCATCTATGTGTGCAGATGTCATCCATAGCCTTGTAGGCCATTTCCCAGGAATTGCATCTGTAGAGCCCAACAGCGTGACGTAGTGCAGGGGGCTGCTGTGTCTGTATTGTCCGCCAACGGTAGCGGTAAGCCATGCACTCGACCTGTCTTTCTTCGTCTTCGTCTTCTTCAGTCTCCCCCCCCCCTTTTTGTGGTCTTCCTGTTCTTGTGTGCATTAGCATCATCAGGCGGAGGTACAGTGGCACCGGACCACGAGGGAGCTGCATCCCACATGGCCATGGAGGGCCACACTACGGACTCAGAATACACCAGTGGGACGGAGGGCGAGGGGAGCACCACAGCGGTCTCAGGATCTGCAACCAGCGACATGGACTCATCCTCTGATGGGAACTCCCTTGTGGTGGCGGCAACATCTGTGCCCCCACTTCTAAAGGTACAGCCGCCACCCCCCCTACCATCACCGCCCTCCCAGCAGCCCCTCCGCCTTCGCCCTGTGCCCGCTCACCCAGGAGGGTGGGCATCCCCTTCGCCCCAGGCACCTCAGCCCATGCCCCTGTCACCTCTGCTGCCCTCAGTGAGGAGGCCATTGACCTCCTCAGGCCCCTCACTGTTAGGCAGTCTACCATTTTGAATGCCATCCAGGGTGTAGAAAGGGAGTTGCAACACACAAATGCATTCCTGGAGGGCATTCATTCTGGTCAGACTGCCCTTCATCGAACCCTTCAAACTCTGGCCTCAGCACTGATGGCAGCCATTGTCCCTGTGTCTGGCCTCCCCCCTCCAACTTCCTCCACCCAGACCCAATCCCCTGTACCTCTGCCTATCCCAAGCACACCATCAGACCAGCCTGCACACACCTCACCACACAAGGGAAGCTCAGGCAAACATAAGCACCACACATCCCACAGGCACTCACACAAGCATCACACACATACAGACACACCAACATCCACTGCCTCCACTCTGTCCCCCTCCTCCTCGTCTCCCTCCTCCCTCCCAGTCTCGTCTACACTCACACCTGCATGCACTACCACTCCAGCCACTACGTCCCGCACCAGCACACCCACCACCACACCCCGCTCACGTGCACTCACCACCCCACTACCATTTCCACGTCCCCTGTGTCCTCTCCCAGTGTGTCTGTGACGCCCCCTCCGAAGATACACAAAAGCAGGCACACACCCACCCAACAGCCATCTACCTCACGACAGCCCCCGGCCCATGCACCTGCACCCAAATCCACAAAAGTTACACCTCTTACAACCACCACCTCTTCCTCCACTCCCAAACCCCCTCCAGCTACCCGTCCCAGTGTCTCCCAAAAACTTTTCCTGTCCACCCGTAACCTATTTCCTCCCCCCCGTCCAACTCATAGGTCCCGTACTAGCACCTCAGCCAAAAAATCTCCGGGACCAGTGGTGCCTGTTGTTACAGGTATGTGGAGTGCACCGGCCACCAGGTCAGCCAGTGTGGCACGGAGCCACAGCACAGTCAGTCCCCCCCCTGTGAAGCACCAGAAGTTGGACGGTGCCCGGCGGGAGAGGGGGAAGACTCCAGCCAGCAAAGCCGCTCACAGGGGTCCCGGGGGGAGTGTCGACTCAGCTGTGACTCCTCCCAAGATGGGGAAGGGGCAGAATAAATCTCCAAAGTCTGGGAGGAGCAGCACGGCAGAGAAGACCGCCATCATCCCCGCTGGCCAGGAGGCCTCCGCCAGCCCCATCGTCACTGCCCAGGAGGCCACCGCCAGCCTCATCGTCACTGCCCAGGAGGGCAGAGTCACTGCCCAGGAGGCCACCGCCAGCCTCATCGTCACTGCCCAGGAGGCCACCGCCAGAGTCACTGCCCAGGAGGCCACCACCAGCCCCATCATCACTGCCCAGGAGGCCACCACCAGCCCCATCGTCACTGCCCAGGAGGCCACTGCCAGCCCCATCGTCACTGCCCAGGAGGCCACCGCCAGCCTCATCATCACTGCCCAGGAGGCCACCGCCAGAGTCACTGCCCAGGAGGCCACCGCCAGAGTCACTGCCCAGGAGGCCACCGCCAGCCTCATTGTCACTGCCCAGGAGGCCACCGCCTGTCACTGCCCAGGAGGCCACCGCCAGCCTCATCGTCACTGCCCAGGAGGCCACCGCCAGCCACAGCCCAGCTGGCCAGGAGGCCACCGCCAGAGTCACTGACCAGGAGGCCACCGCCAGAGTCACTGCCCAGGAGGCCAACGCCAGCCCCATCGTCACTGCCCAGGAGGCCCCCACCAGCCCCATCATCACTGCCCAGGAGGCCACCACCAGCCACAACCCAGCTGGCCAGGAGGGCCCGCAAGCCACAGCCCAGCTGACCCATGAAGCACCACCAGCCACAGCCCTACTAGGCAATGAAGGACCGCCATGGAAAGCACCACTGAACAGGTCTGACACTGGCAACTCAAGCCCCGCTGAACAGGCCAAGGACCGCTGAACAGGGCAAAGACCACCATGGAAAGCACCGCTGAACAGGTCTGACACTGGCAACTCAAGCACCGCTGAACAGGCCAAGGACCGCTGAACAGGGCAAAGACCCCCATGGAAAGCACCGCTGAATAGGTCTGACACTGGCTACTCAAGCACCGCTGAACAGGCCAAGGACCGATGAACAGGGCAAAGACCGCCATGGAAAGCACCGCTAGCCCATTTGTGGCAGGGCCAGTGACGCAACTGGGACCGTCACAGGTGTGTGCTGCACTCTGGGCACCAGTCCCCCTCCAGAACCAGTGGAGAACAGCATCCACTCCGTCTGTCCTGCACACTATGAAGCACTCTGGGCACCATGCCCCCTCCAGAACCAGTGGAGAACAGCATCCACTCCGTCTGTCCTGCACATGATGAAGCACTCTGGGCACCAGTCCTCCTCCAGAACCAGTGGAGAACAGCATCCACTCCGTCTGTCCTTAGCAGGATGAAGCACTCTGGGCACCATGCCCCCTCAGAACCAGTGGAGAGATCCATCCACTCCGTCTGTCCCTAGCAGGATGAAGCACTCTAGGCACCATGCCCCCTCCAGAACCAGTGGAGAGATCCATCCACTACCTCTGTCCTGCACAGGATGAAGCACTCTGGGCACCATGCCCCCTCCAGAACCAGTGGAGAACAGCATCCACTCCGTCTGTCCTTAGCAGGACAAAGTACACTGGGCACCATGCCCCCTCCAGAACCAGTGGAGACTGTTATCCACTTAAGAGACTGTGGCTTTGCACTCCCCAGGATGCAGCAGTGGGCAAGGCACCCACTGTAGATTCTTGAGAGACTGTGGCTTTGCACTCCCCAGGATTGATCAGTGGGCAACCCACCCATTGTAGAGACTTGAGAGACTGTGGCTTTGCACTCCCCAGGATTGAACAGTGGGCAACCCACCCACTGTGTAGACTTGTGAGACTGTGGCTTTGCACTCCCCAGGATTGAACAGTGGGCAAATCACCCACTGTAGAGACTTGAGAGACTGTGGCTTTGCACTCCCCAGCATTGAACAGTGGGCAACCCACGCACTGTAGGGACTTGAGAGACTGTGGCTTTGCACTCTCCAGGATTTAACAGTGGACAACCCACCCACTGTAGAGACTTGTGAGACTGTGGCTTTGCACTCCCCAGGATTGAACAGTGGGCAAACCACCCACTGTAGAGACTTGAGAGACTGTGGCTTTGCACTCCCCAGGATGCAGCAGTGGGCAACCCACCCACTGTAGAGACTTGAGAGACTGTGGCTTTGCACTCCCCAGGATATATCAATGGGCATGGAGCCCCCTCGTGGACCTGGCGTCGTGCACTCAAACGGCTGAGATGCCCCCCCTTCCCTTCCCCCTGAGGTGCCTGTTGTATTTCGATCTGATGCCCCTGCAGTGTTCTCTCCATTTGGATCGGGTATCTTGTGTGGGCCTCGCCCATGCATTTTGGGCCCAGTGGTCCACGGACTATGAATGGTGCAATACCTGCACTACTAATCGTGGTGTATATTTTGTTTATTGTGTATATATATATATATATATATATATATATATATATATTTGCTTACTGTATTTTGGTATATTACAATGGTTCCACTCAGTTCCTTTTGTCTTTTCATTCTTCCGGGGGGTTGGGGGGTGTTACTGTAATGTATAGATATGCATTGGTGTGTGTGTTGTAGTGGGTGAGGGTCGGGTGGGGGTTGGGGTGTTGAGTGTGTGTATCCCTGTGTTTTTGCCTCCCCCCTCCCCTATGTCGTAGGTGCAGTACTCACCGTGGTCTTCGCCGCCGGAGTTGATGATCCTCGTAGAGGAGCAGGAAGACTAGCGCTGGCAGAATATGGAGTTCTGGCTCCATGGTGCCCTCCTTCCTCATGGAGTGTGTAGAGGTCAGCCTTTTCCCTTTGAAATGGCTGTTTACGCCGTGTTTTTATCCGTGGTGAATCCGCCCCGGAAAAGGTGGCGGATTGGTAGGTTGTGATACTGTGGGCGGTACATTGTCTTTCGCCTGTCTGTTGGCGGTGACCGCCGCGCTGTTTGTTTATACCGCTGTGGCGGTCGGAGTGTTAAAGTGGCTGCCTTTGTCGGCGGTTTCCGCCAAGGTCGTAATTCCAATTTTTTTACCGCCGCTTTAACACTGTCCGCCATGGTTATAATGACCACCTATGTCTGTGCCAGACATAATGTATGCAAAGGGGGCAATCCCTTATTATGGGGGCCGACAAAATGGGGCAAAGAAATCTAATAGATTTTTTTGCGTCATTTTTTTCAACACTATTAATGCCTGCTCAGAGCAAGTGTAAAAAAGGAAGACCACCAATGTTTTCAATGGGCCTCAATGGGCTTTGCAGGATGAGAGTTAACATTTGTGATACTTGTCCTGCAATGCTCTGAACTAGTGCCAAAAACTTTAGTTCTTCTAACTACCACCATGGTGTGCCATATCTTAGCTACAGCACACACATTGTGGCATTAGTCCGGCACTATGGGGCACAATGAAAGTGGCACTGCACTGGGTGCAGCACCACTTTCCCTAAATGTTCTGATTAATATTGTCCCAAATCCATGGTTAATCCCAACTTCGCAGAATTCTCAGACTATTCGATCATTAGCAAGGAAGGATAATTGTCTTAATGACACAAACAGCACAATTTGAGACAAATTTCTTTGAAGATGTTATTTTTACCCCATGGTTTGAGTAAGCTGACAGAACAAGTGCAAAGACAGTGAAAGCAGAAAGACCACATACGAGTCAGAAAAAAAGAGCCTTCTGACTGTCCCAAGATTAAACATAGAATTGGAAGAAATAATTAGAGGTTGTTCGGATCATGACTATGTGAACCAATACCAGATAAAGAATGGATTTTTTTGTTCAAAGTAATTACTAGGCGAGCTGCAACAGTGCATGATAAATTAACTGAATTAGCAAATAATTATGAAATTGCTCCCTCACAAAGTATCCCATTGCAGAAAGGTTTCAGGGTACATTTGGATGATGAATCAATTGAGACACTGCATTCTTTAGGAAAGTGATTGCATATTACTTGAATTAGTAATATATGTCTACTGATGGAGTGAGTTTGAGAAGTTAGAAAGCATATGGGTAAAGAAGCATGGAAAGAAAAGGAAACCAACACAGACAGCTGAAGTAAAGAGAAAGCCACCTCCCAGTCCCCCGGTGATGATGAAGCTTTAACTTATCCATTAAGAGAAATAGAAGGTGGCGGGTATGTTCATATACTTTAGAGTAGGGGAGATCTTGCATCTTTTCCAAACAATTTCCCCAAGTTGACAGAAAACACTGTGCAATGTTACACACAGGTTTAAAGGTTTGTGAAGATTTCAGAGATGTTGTGGACTGATTTGAATACTTTCTTTGATATTGTTGTTCAAATTATTTGTGGTCTGAATGTGAAATTGCTGTACATTGGCCAAATTCAGAGCCACTGAGAGATTTTCACACTAATCCACTATCTCTAACTGTGATGGACGAGTATAATGAGGTGATTACTTTCCTGAAAGGCAGAGTTTCTCAGAGGATTTGGATTGTGTTAGGTTGAAAAGGATTCAGCAGGAGGTGAAAAAGCCTGTGCATGAGTATTATGTAATTTCTTATTGACACCAGAGCTACCCGCTTCTTTGTTACAACAGTGGAAGTCCCAGGCCTACCATTCTCGGGAAAGAAGATCCAAGTTATAGGAGGTACAAATAAACATATTATAAATACAATTTCCTCCTAATGGAGTGAAGTTCCAAACCAATGATGAGTTTAAGCTAGGTCAGCAGGTTGCTGTAGGACTTTACCCAATGACAACAATAGAGGAATTGCCCCCTGAATTGAGAGAAACTGAATTCAGAAGTGTAGGATTTCACAGGGAAAGACATCTGACTAGTTAAAGGTGTAGAACCAGTCTGAATTACAGTGAAGTCAAATGCAATTTTCCTTAGAACACCACCATGTCATCTGACCCCAGAAATAATGGCAGGAATAACACTCATAATTGAGAACATTTTGAAGAAAGGGATCTTGGGAGAAATAGTAGGCAGTCCTTGTAGCTCATAGAAATTGGGCCTTCAAAAGCCCAATGGAAAGTTTAGAACAGTTCAGGATTTGAGAAAGATTAATGAAATCATAACCCCATGTTGTCTCATGATGCCAAATCCAGCCCCCATCCTATATCAAATTCTGTGCACAGCAGAATGGTTAACTGTGGTGGACCTTTTTCAGGCTTTCTTTTTTATTCCATTGCATGAAGATAGGTAGATGAGTCCACAAGGGTATAGTGAGAGTCCTTCTATCATTAATCAGATTATAAAGAAAAATAGGGAATCACTGATCATGCATTGTAATTTGGTCCTTGTGTAATCTATTGATGACCTACTTGTGGCATCAAAAAGAAGAGAAGCTTGTAAACAAGATAACATTGCTCTCCTAAACCATCTAGCTGAGAATGGACATAAACAGTACCTGGGTAAACTGCAGTACTGTCAAAAAGAAGTCCAATATTTGGGACATATTGTTGGAAATTGGTTTAGTACTATGTGCAGGTAGGTACCTACAGCTAGTAATAACATCACAATCACATTTAAGTCCCAGTAAAGTCTCAATAAATTAATCCTTGCTCAACCCTTAGTAGCTTGGCTGATAAGCGGCCAGACTTAACTGAGGAGACAGGTGTGTAAAGCATTTAATATCACCATAACAGTAAGACAAACAGACATTAAACATCAAACACCAATGTATAAACATAGAGAACATTTGTATCTTTAAAGGTGATACCAAAACAAGAACACTCCAGTAGAGGGAACCGTAGATATTAATTTATAAAGATTAAATGTAAAATTTGCTTTCTAGTACCAAAAAGTGTAAAGCGCCAACCTTGGCTACCTGGTTGTGCTGGACTGGGACCAAGTCAAAGTTTTAGGTCAACCGTGATGGAGCATGGGTTTGATACAATGAGTGGTGGAGCTGGTCAAGTATTTACCTTCGCACTTAGCCAATTGTTTTGGTTATTTTACTATCAACATTGAGCCATTGTCCTCAGCAATCGGGCTTTCAGTTTGACGATGGCGGTTTGCTTCAGCACAAGGCCATGGTGAGTCCTGGAGGTCCTTGTCTTCGTCATTGACGTCAAAGAGTTCCAAAGCTTTCAGCTGAACCAACCAATCAATTGTAAGTATATCTAATTACCAATTACCTTTTAAACAGAGCACTGGCCCTGGGCCTGTTTAGCAGAGCCCAGGACACAATGAGAGTCAGTAACCAGCAGTATCAGTCAAAAGCAAATGGGGTGATCAGGGCAATAAGGATGACTTTCTCACACATATCATTGTAGAAGCAATGATAAAAGTGAGGAGAGAGAGAGAAGAGGCTTTTCTAAGGATGGGGCTTCCAAAAACGTAAAGAGAAGCCAGAATGTTTCTGGGAATAGTTGGCTACTGTAAACAGTGGATACCTAACTTGTCCCTGGTGGCTAAGCCTTTACCCAGGCTGACACACTGAAAGGTGCTAGATCTGCTTCCATGGGACAGCAAATGCATGAAATCTTTCCTAGAGTTGAGAGAAAGTTTGAGCTATGTCCTCCACTAGGAATGCCAGATTTTCCCAAAATGTTTATACTATTATGCAGTGAGAGGGAGGGCTATGCTCTTTCACTGCTTACACAGTTACACTGTGAGGCAAGAAGGCCTGTAGCCTATTTTTCTATAACCCTTGACTCCATCGCCACAGGGCTGCCTGTCAGTAGCGGCTGTGAGCATCCCTCTTGAGAGGTATAAAGCGTAGTAATGGGACACCCTTTAACTGATATGGTCCCTCACTAAGTTGTGGCTTTGTTTACCAGAATGAAAACCCAATACATGACAAACTCTTGTCTTACTAAATATGAGCAGCAAATCCTCACTTCTGATAAAGTGACTTTGAAGCAACGTCAGGTTTTGAACCCCAGTACTTTGTTGGCCTGCCTGAGACTGAAGTATTTGATCATTTTTACCAGGACTGTCTTCATTTGTGCACCAAGCCAAGACCGATATTAAGATGAGCCCTTATTTAGACCAGGTTATGTGCTTTTTTGTTGATGGCTCATGTTTGAGGGCAAACAATGGTTCCCTGAGAGCAGCTTACACTATCTGCACAATTCAATACATTGTGGAAGTCTCCTGGCTTCAAGCTATTACCTCAGGACGTTGTTGTGCAATTGTGGCCTGCATATTTGATAGATCATTCAAAGATGAATCTCAAGAGGACACTGTCTTTTCAAAGTTGATGTCTATCGCTGACACACAGGAAGATCATGATGTAGAAAGAAAGTAAATGACATTTTGATTTCAGCAGATTGGAGACCACTGTTGCCAGACAGTTTCCTGTCTTCCATGACACAATATTTCCATGGACCCACACACTTAGGTGTGGATGCAATGGTGAGGTCAGTTAGACAGAACTTGTTTAACTCTAGATTTGGGATGCATGCAGAAGATTTGTGCCACCATTATGAAACATGTCAACACAGGAATTCGGGGAAATGAATACTGATTACACTGAGTCATGTACAGAGATCAGGTGATCACTTCAACCAGATGCAGATGGATTTAATTAAAATGCCTGTTTGTAGCAGGCTGAATTACATCATTATAGTGTGCATTTTCTTTCAATGTATGAAAGCCTACAGAACAAGGAGAAATTACAGTCACGCTGCAGCTAAACTACTGTTAAGATAGCTGACACCTAGGTACAAAATACTGGTTTCCATGGTGTCAGATTTAGAGACTCACTTTAATAGTGAAATCCTTAAGATGTTGTGTGCAGCATTACAAGTGGGACAGAAGTTGTATTGTAGCTTTTGACCCGCAGGCTTCTGGTATAGTCGAGCAGCTTAATGGAACAATCAAGTCCCAATTGGCAAATGTTTGTGCATCCATGTCACTGAAATGGCCTGATGCTTCAGCTTTGGTGTTGATAAGCATTTTGAATATACCTGATAGGAGACTGCCTCTTGTACCTGCAAGTGGACTTGTGAACGTAGCAGACAACATGGTACTAGGAAGGATTGGGTGATGTGGTGCATTCTGTTTCCTAACAGATTGAACCTATCACTGCAAATCTGCATCCAGATAGTGACCAGATAGTGGGGACTAGGTATTTATTAAAAATATATAAGAAAGTTCTGTCTGGGGCCAAGGTGAAAGGACCCCTACCAGATGGTTTTAATACCAACACAGCTGTTAAATGTGCTGGAGTGCCAGACCGGATGGATGCCTCACAGAAACAGAAAACAAGAGATCCTCATGAAAAAAGAGTGTTCTATGAGCCAGAACCAAGAGCACTTGTGACTGTACCACTGCAAACTGTACAAGTCACACAGGTATAAAGAGTAAAACAGCAAGTGACACTACATCAAGAATAAAAGGGTAAAGAACCACAGACGGTGAAGAAATACAATTCTTTGATATCTCACAGAGTGGCAGAGGGTATATTGGTATAGAAGATGGAGAAGCAAGAACTACAACTGAAGGGCCAGTTGAGACACCTTTAGAGCAACAAGAACATCCAGGGGAAGGATCAAGTACTGAAACAAGACCAAGAAAAAATTTGCACAATTCTAAATGGCCAAGAACCTATACTTGAAAGAAATTGAAATGAAGTGTGTCAGTTAAATCCATACCATCAACAATTGATAGGGCGATAGAGTCGAGTAGTATAGCTGACACAAAAGGAGATCAACAAACACTCAGAAGATCCAAAAGAGCAGAAGTACCTTGTTGGAGGTATTCAGCACCTGAATGGACTTAGTAGGTGAGCCCTATGCTAAATATCCTAAAATCAGATTTGCTTGAATGGAGTAAAGAACTAGCTGAGCCACCTTGACGTTCCTTGACGATTTAGTTAGAAAAGTTGTTGAAAACTTATTTAATTAACTGTGTGCTAATAGACTGAAATAAAAACTGATGAGTTACTAAGCACAATTAATTAAGAAGATTTACCAATGCCCAAGACTGCAGTGAAAGAGTAGGGATAACATTTTAGAAGAACACAGATTAGGGTTGAGGAACACTCTACAAAGATGGATGTAAATAAAGCTGCAAGAAACTAATTGAATTAGAAAGGAAAATAATAAAAATAAAGACTGTGCAAATAAGTAACTGAAAGCAAAGAATTGCTTGCTCCTACACTCATTTTAAAACATCTGACTTTGGACAAATGTGTGTTCTAAACAGAGCTAATTGCAAGATTAGCATGGGCATTGCATTTTTATTAGTAGTTTTATTTGTTATCACATCATTATTAGTGATACTCTTTACACAAGAGAAAGAGATATCTGCAATCCTCTTTCATATGCTACTATATGCAGTATATTACTTAGTTTAGGTAAAAGACAATTACATTTTGAGCATTATTATTCTAAGTTTGACATGGTTCTTTCAAAATTGCCTTTACTAAAACGCATGAATTTACATCCACAGGCAAAAGAACTGGTGAGAGCTTAGCATTATTTTAGATATTTTCTCCCTATAGACACTGGTAAGGAATACAAGAGCAATTTAACTTGCATGATGACTACACTACAGAAAACGTTATCATGATGTTAGAGAAAAGGAGAACACAGTACTAATCAAATTGAAGATGTTTTGAGGAATGTTTGGAAAAAAAGAAGATGAATACAGAAGAGAAATATTTTATCCAAAATTGCAACTAGAAAGTAAACATGAGGGGAAAATGCATGTGTTTCAAAATAATTCACAATAGGAAGAGACCTGTGGGGAATAGAAATTGTGAGCACACATTTGAAATATCTGGAGGTTTGTGGCAAAGTTTACAGGGAAACGATTCAACTATATCTGGAGTTTACTTTATTTGTTGAGAGAATGCATTAGTCAGATTACCGGATGATTGGCAGTGCATGTGCTATTTAGGTTTGCTATTTCTGAGCAGGTGTCATGTACAGAGTTTAGATACTTTGACGATTACATTTGCACAGACACACACATAGCATTAGTGAAGTAACACAACTAATGGGAGACATATTTGAAGCAATTATTCCAGCAGGCAGAGCGATACTAAGTGATGAAAAGATTTTAAAACATTCTAAAGCAGTGGACAAAATGGCAACTAGCACATCTGGAGCTTCAATAGTTGAGAACACAGAACCAGTAGCAATTACATTAGTAGCTTTACAAAACATATGCTTTAGAGATTTTACGCACAGAGAAAGGCAGTCAGCAAGATATTAAAAGACAGACACTGTTGTACAGGTAAACCTAATGAGAGTAAGAATATTATAGAATATGAAAATAACATTTTGGTCATAAAACTTGATTTGGAACAATAAGAAACCACTAGCATTGTAAAAAATTTCACAAAGGGAGTTGCTGTAATAGCCAATTGGATTGCAGCAGGAGGAGGATCCCTCACAGCCATATCGGTACATATATTAATTATTATTTTCTGTTTCCTGACCTCATTTGAATTATACAAGGCTATCAAAAGCATATTACAAAAGAACAGAGAAAGAAATAAACAAATGAAGTAAGATTTAGAAATAAGTGACTGTATTAACAAATACCACAATATGCTAAAAGAAAGAGATCATTTAAAAAACAAGAGATAAGACTCAAATGAGGATGAAAGTGAATTCTGATACCCTCTGTGAAGGGGCTAAAAGAAGGTGGTACAATTATAGAAGCAAGACTTACATACATATAAGGTCATATGGAAATGCACAGTCGACAGGTAGGAGGGGCTAACAGTTTTCAAGGACTAGTAGACACATTACTGTTGGTTACTAATTACTAAAAGCTGCAAACCTTACTGGGCATGTGCAAAATGGGAGATGCTAAATATAACTTGTTACTAGACAGATTTTCAAGAGTAGTTAACAGGAAGGTAGGACAGAGCACATGGCAGCATGTAGCAGAAAAAATGGCTGCCATGAATACAAATGGATTCCGCGAAATGTTCACAATAGTTGCTAAATACAAGATGTCTTCTGCTAATTCTTAATCTAATCGCTACTAACTTACAACAAACGACCCTTTCAGCATTAGCTGAAGATATTCGTCTTTCTGGGATAATCTAAATATTCATCTTGTATATTTATGCTCATCATTTCAGCTATTTCCTTATCTAATGCGTGTTATGCTTTCATTTCTGTAATGTTTCTTTTGGTAGGCATACAAGCAGTAATACACATGGAGCAGAACATTGGACCACACTGAATACAGATACAGCATGTGAAAAATATTGCAATCATTACTCACAGGATAGTGAGTAGTTTCCAGCCCCAAGCGGAAACAAGAGCCTAAAACCATCCAGAAAAAGTCCAAGTACCAGTCTCTGTGTGGATTTCTGCAGCAATTTTATGCAATTTAGATATTGCATCATATACTGAAGGTGAGTGATCTGGAATGAAAACGCAGCAACTACTACCGATGATGCAACATGCACCACCTCGATCAGCTAATAACACATCTAGTACCATACGATTTTGGAGCGCTACAATCCTCGCAATTTGGAGCTCCTCTGTAATATTCCCAAGTGCCAGAGCTGCCTGATTGGTAACAGCTTCCACAACCATAGTCAATCATCTCACTTTCCTACTGTTTAACGCAGCACCCACAAAGGAGAACCCTAAATTTAAATCAACATATTGTTGCAGGCTAGTGTCCGTTTGGTCTACCTCATTTGTACTTATTGTCCTTTCATATCTATTTTTAATGATGTAATTGAACAGTTTAAAATCTCGGTGATATGATGCAGGTGCCAAAATCACAGGGGGTAATAGAAAAGATACATAACACATACCTGACCACCCAATAGGTAGAAGGTAATATCCATAGTTACCACAAACAAAATATGTATTATGTGAAGCTGTAAAACTACTATTATTTACACCCTCAATAGTTAAAATCAAGGTAAATCACTGATCCCCACTAGAATTCACCCAGTGCTATGTATACATAAATCTGCTTTAGTTTTTGTAACAGAAATCACAAATTGTTCTTTCTTGTCAGAGTCTCTTATATTTGTGAAGACATATGGAATTGAAACATTGTCCGGTTGATACTCTTCCCATTCCCATTTAGTTCCTTTGGCTTGGGGATACCCATTTTTGTCTTGGTAGCATACTTTCTTAAGGCGAAAAAGAAGTCCACCCTCTGTACGTTTTCCAGATGCAAACAAAAGCGTATACCAAGCTTGACAAGAATCATTGTGTGAAAAAGGAAGAGGAATGAAAGGTGTTCCTCCTTTCTTTTGATGTGCAGGTATCATTACACATACCCAACATTTAGTAGTATTTGTAGCATTATGAGTATGATGCAACATCTGAATGAAAGTATTATTGAAGTACGATTGACGGTGCTTCTGCTCATGATAGGGAGGCGTAAAGTAATAGTGATCCTCTGGTACTGGAGTAGTGGCAACAAAAAGCACATGAGCAGGAGTCTTCTTTCAACAAACCAGGTGATTATTGCTATAACCACCAAAACAACAACAAACCCCATAGTACTAATGATCACTTTGTTATTCATTTTATCAACAGTATAATCGACCCTTCTAGAAATTAATTAAAAACAATAGTTGGAGCTCTCATCCCTGGGCAGCCGCTGATTTCTTCACCACGGGCCAAGACGGGTGTCACTACTCTAATGCATGACTGATACCCCCCCCTTGCCACATTGGCTCTCCGTTTCACTAACACAGGGCGGTAGCTCAACCAGTTTTCTCCGGCACTACAGATTTTTTCCTTGGTCTCAAATTATATCGCGATACTCCAGAAATCGTATGGGCCGGGAAGAACTCCGCAGATTCGTCAGGTGATATAGCGCGGCCTTTCTCCGTAGTCAAGATCTCTCATTGATCGGTCAGCACAGCAGGTTCCCCCAAGGTAGGTAGCACTCTCTTGCAGTGAGTACTATGGACCCAATTCTTTCGGTTCGTCACTCGAACTGCTGTCCTTGTCGCAAGGAGCACCTGCTCTGGGCCTCGCCACCTTGGTTCCAAGCTGCTTGATCTTTCAAAGGACTTAATCATCACCTGGTCACCTGGTCGGAGTTCATGGCCTTCACCTGTAGATCTGTCAGGAAGTGGTTCTTGAACCTGTTGATCAATAGAAACCAAATTGTCGGTTAACTGTGCCAAATAATCATTCATCAGGACACAAGCTATATCATATAGAGAATTTGGCTTAGGAACTCCCCAAATATTCATTGGCCTTCCAAATACTATTTCATGGGGAGTAAGGCCTGTTCGAGAGTGTGACACTGACCTAATAGACAATAATGCCAACAGTAATGCATCCAGCCAAGTTAAAGATGTGGAAGCCTGTATCTTCGCTAACTTCAGCTTCAAAGTAGCATTATACCTTTCCACCAACCCTGCTGATTGTGGGTGGAAAACCACATGGAACTTCTGTTTGATCCCTAATCCTTTCAGGACATACTTAATAACTTCCCCAACAAAATGAGGTCAGTTATCATTCCATAAAAGTCTGCAAACACCAAACCTAGGGAACAATTCTTTCAAAAGCACCTTCGCTGTGGTAATGGCAGTATTATCCTTTGTGGGGTACGCCTCTATCCATTTACTGAAGGCACATACCACCACCAAGACATATTTTAAATTGTTGCAGCTTTCAAGCTGAATATAATCCATTTGTAGAACTTCGAAAGGTGCAGTTGGTGTAGCAAACCCTCCCTCAGGAGTTCATGTCCCTTTTCCAGGATTGTATTGTAAACAGATCAAACAAGACTGTACTACTCTCTTAGCTGTACTGGAAATTTCTGGATGCTCCCAAACTTACGTAAGCAACTTTGTTACTGTTAAAGCTCCAACATGTGCCAGCCCATGTGCCATCTGAACCATAGGTTGTGCAAAAGCTATAGGCAATTTCCATTTATCCATCTGCTTATTCTGCCAACAGTCCTCATCATCCAATTCTCCTTCTTCAGACCATTGCTCACGTTCTTTCACAGAAGCAGATTTCTGTATATCTAATATGTCTTGTCTAGCATTATGCCAACGTTCAGCTTGTGACTTCACTACATACATAGAAGTAGTACTTCGCTGCTTCGCAGTCTCACGTGCTGCCCTATCTTATCGGTCACTTTCTTGTGTGCACTACATTTCACAATAGCTATTTTCTTTGGATATGTCAATGCAGTCAAGAGGTTATGCACTAATTCTCCGTGCATTATCTGCATCCCGTGAGATGTGAGAAAGCCTCTCTCCTTCCAAAGCAAACCATAATCATGAGCCACTCCACAAGCATAGCGGCTGTCTGTATAAATGTTCACACATAAGTCAGTACTAAGCTCACATGCTCGTGTCAAAGCTATTAGTTGAGCTGCTTGAGCTGACTTCTGTGGTATACGAGCTGTCTCCACTACCGTGTGTATTGTGGTGATTGCATATGCAGCTGAGGTCGTACCGTCTGTCAACGTCAAACAAGACCCATCAACCCACAATTCCCCGTCTACATCAGGAAGGGGCTTATCTTGTAAATCAATACGACCCTTTGTCTGTTCTTCGGTAAGGAATATACAATCATGTGTTTCTTGTGACTGAGGCTGATTCACCGGATCTGGCAACAAAGTGGCTGGATTTAGTGTTGCACATCTCTTCAGTGTAATGTGAGGAGCCAGCAATGTCAATTCATATCCTGTCAGGCAAGCGTTAGTTAAATGTTGCGTCTTTGTTTGATTTAAAAGAGCATCAACCGCATGGGGTACTAACACCAACAGCTTATGTGACAAAACTATCACTTCACTTTGTTGTATTGACACAGCTGTTGCCACAACTGAACAAATCCACCCAGGCAACGTTCGAGCGACAGGATCAAGTACTGCTGAAAAATATGCACAGGGACGCTGCTTATCGCCATGTGTCTGTACTAAAGCGGACAATGCACATCCATCTTTCTCATGTACGTAAAGTGCAAAAGGTTTTGTGTAATCTGGAGTACCTAACACTGGTGCTGAACAAAGGGCTTGTCATAGCTGCCGGAAAGCAGTCTCACATTCATCTGTCCATGGGAGGGGCATTGGAGTATCTTTAGTCAAAACTGCTAGCAAAGGTTTGACAATGTGTGAAAACCCTAATATCCATTGCCTACAAAAAGAAGTAAGACCAAGGAATGCACAAACATCTTTCTGAGTAAGAGGGTACTGGTGTATCTAAAATTGCTTGAATAAGATCTGATGTAAGTGCACGGCCCTCCTTAGACAAAAGGTGACCTAAATAGGTTACCTTTGGTCTACAATATTGCAATTTATTTCGTGACACTTTATGATGGTGTGAAGCAAGAAAAGAAAGTAAGGACAAAATGCACTTTCCACATTGCTCAGGGGTATCAGCTGCCAACAAAATATCATCAACATATTGTATGAGAGCCACACCTTCAGGCAAAACAAAAGAATCAAGTTGTCGTTTTAACGCTTGACTATAAATAATAGGACTCTCAGTATAGCCTTGAGGAACTCTGCAAAATCTATATGTTCATTTATTCAAAGTAAAAGCAAACAAATATCGGCTGTCAGGATGAATAGGGATCGAAAAGAAAGCATTCTTCAAGTCTATCACAGAGAAAGTAGTTGCTGTCGGGGGAACCAAAGTAAGAAGTGTCGTGATGTCAGATACCACAGGATATTGTGGTACCACAATCTTATTCATTTCTCGTAAATCAATAATGAATCGGTAAATCCTAGTATCAGTATCCTTTTTCAGAATAGGAAGAATCAGACTGTTACAAACATTATACGGAACTTCCTCAACAACTCCAACTGCAATAAGATCATGCACAATTCGTGTGAGTGCTTCTTCACCCTCCTGTGAAATTTTGTATTGAGGCAAACGTGGCAATACAGCACCCTCCTTGACACTAATATGTACCAGTGGAATAATCATTTGTCCCACATCAGTATCTGAAGTAGCCCACAAAGTACTAGGGAGTGAAGTTATTGCAATATCCTCTTTAACAAGACAAACTCTTTCCAACACAGGATGATTATCATTCAAAATAACACACACCTCTTCAGGAGAATATCGCATTGTAGCCCTGAAATACTTGAGCATATCAAGACCCACAATATTGTCTGGTGTATTTGGAGAAAGCAAAAACGGACATGGAGCAGTAAATGTATCAACATGGAATGCAAGTGGTTGTGGCAATGGGCTAGGGGAAGGTGTTCCATCGAAACCTATCGATGTAATGGTTAAGCCAGACAGGGGAGCCCTTGGAATCAATTGTTTAGACAAGGCGCTATGAGTAGCTCCTGTATCAACCAAAACTGATCAGTAGAACCCAAAACATGTGCTGTAACATAGGGACCCCTCTGATCTACTGGAACATCAACTGATTCTTTACCCCATCCTCGGCAATCCTATGCATAAGGAGAATCTTGGAAATCAGGCTGCACATAGTTAGACATCTGGTATTGGTTCCGTCTATCAAAAGTGTTAAACTCATCCTGCCCTCGTACTTTAGCATCAAGCCTAGCATGATCATTCGTGCTTCTTCTAGGCCCTGAATATCCTGAGTGATTTCTCATTTGTCCCCGACCACGTGAACACTGCTGAACACGTAGCGCCGGACAATCGGCAGCCCAATGCCCAAATTTCTTACAATACGCACACTGATCAACAGACAAATTCGAACGAGTGTAAGAAGAACCATAAGATCCACGTCCACCTCTATCACTACCTCTGAAAGGTGGACCATAAGCTTGAGCCACCATAACCTTCGTCTTTAATTCTTTAATCTTTTTATCCTTGCTACCTTTTGCTTCTAATTCCTTATGTTCAAAATACTGAGCCTTAGTCAAAAGAAAAACCGGAGTAGAGGTAGTCCATGAACTTTTACTAGCTTTTAGACGACTAGCTATTCCTGGTAACAGACTTGCGACATATTTATCGATGAACAAATGTCTGCCCATATCATCTGACAATAACTGCCCGCTAAAATCATGAAATGCTTCTTCAAAGCGTGTAAAGAAATCAGGGACGATTCATCTGCCTTTTGCTTACAAGACGCTAAAACAGTCCAACCTATCTTTTTAGGGGTGTATTGTACTGGGAGAAAACTAGGCGCTCTGGGTAGCGAAGTGAATATCAACGAAGAATGTCAAATCTCGAAATGGTGCACTCTTGAAAGACCACACCCAAAAGGTCTTGATAGATGCTAAAAGCACTATTGCAAATATAAAGTACAAGAGGCACTCATTATAACATGAAAAATAATAGTACTCATTAGTCAGTATACATAGGCAATGTTTTGTCATATATTTCTGAAAATTAATAGGATTATTTCCAACATAATCCCCAATTACAGTATCACTGTCCAAATCCAAATAGTAGAATTAATTGATCTGTTGTTCCAAGATTGCTATGATCCAAAGTCCAAGTCCAGATTTCTCTAGTCAAAGTTCAATCATATTCTTCAAAAGATGATATAGCTTATTATTTAAACTTTAGCAGCCGCATCCAAATTGATAGCCAGTCCAGATTTTCTCAAATCAAGATTCAATCATATTCTTCAAAGGATGATATAGCTTATTATTTAAATTTTAGCAGCCGCATCCAAATTGATAGCCCTCTTTCCTCCTTAGTATCAACTCTCTATTACCTCCTCTAGGATCAATTCCTACATGCTCAATACCAAAAAACTCAAACGATTCGTAAGGTCCTTGAACTTCACATGATATTATATGTGCTACTAAAGGATATCTACAATCCTCACGTGCAAGTGCCCTGGCATGCTCACCTATCCTAGCCCTTAGTGGACTAATTGTACTCCCCACATAGTACCGGTTACATTTACAAAGCACCATATATATCACAAACGGGGTACCACAGTTAATATGTGTTGTGATCCTAAAGGTCTTTCCCAAATTATCACTAAATTCTATCCTTTTACGGCTTGCCCATTTACATAATCCACAATGCCCACAGTTCCGAAAGCCTATTGTGTGGCTCGACAGCCAGTTCCCCTTATTGAGATCTAGGGGATAACTCGGACTTAAGATGCCTCTCAAGCTTTTACCTGTACGAAATGTAATTTCCGGTTTAGCACCGACAATACCCTTTAAGGATTCGTCCTGCAACAGAATATGCCAATGTCTAAATACAAGCTTACGTAATGTTTTTGAATTCTGTGTGTAGTCTGTTATTAATCTAACTTTTCCTTGCTCTATTTGGTTGTCATGTACCCTAGGCTTCAATGTATATTCCCTTTGGATTTTTTTAACTCTCTGTTTTAATTTACTAATAAGCTGCTTGTGGTATCCCCTTTGTTCAAAGCGCTTACACATATCTTCAATGCATGTCTCAAACTCTTCGTCCTTACTACAATTGCGCCTAGCTCTGACCATTTCACCATATGGTATCGCAGAAATCTGATGGTAGGGGTGGGCACTTGCTGCATGTAAGATAGAATTACAGGCAGTGGACTTCCTATACAACCTGCTTTGAATACTATTGTGTTCAATATATAGTTGTATATCCAAAAAGTCAATGCTAGTATTGCTGTGCTGGTAAGTAAATTGAACATTCATATCATTTGCATTAAGGTATTTGCAAAATTCAGTAAGTTGTTCCACACCTCCTGTCCAAATCATAAGACAATCGTCGATATAACGACCCCAGTACAATATGTCCGAGTGTCACTTGGCGGCCTCTGGGCCCCAGACCCACCTCTCCTCAAACCAACCCATAAATAGGTTCGCGTAAGAGGGGGAGAATCTCAAGCCCATTGCCACACCTTGTTTCTGTCTGTACCAGTCTCTCTTGAACAGAAAAAAGTTGTTATTCAAAATTAACTCTATCATATCTAGTATCATTCTTGTGTGTTGCCACAATGTGATCGATTTTCTATTAAGAAATGCCTCAACGGCCTTCAAACCTAAATCATGTTTTATACACGTGTATAAAGCAACCACATCTAAGGTGACAAGTGTCATGTTAGTATCGCATTCAAAATCACTTAGAATACTCAGGATGTGTATAGTATTCTTAATGAATGATGGTAAATTATTGACCATGGGTTGGAGGAAAACATCTACAAATTCAGATATTTTTTCTGTAGGTCCTGAGATCCCTGAAATAATAGGTCTTCCTGGGGGGTATGGTAATGCTTTATGTATTTTCGGTAAAGTGTAAATACATGGATATCTGGGCCGGGCATTCAACAAATATTGGTATTCATCTTTATCCAGTAATTTCGATTCGACATTGAAGGTGGTGGGGGAAGTGTACCACAAAGTAAACAGCCTGGTAGTGGTGGTTTTTTACAAGAACTTATGAGAATAAAGCAAAGCAATCGCGATCTGAACATGAAGAAACAATATTCAGGAGGAACAGAAGGGGTAGAGGAGGGGGGAAACATAAGGGAAAAAACAGGCATGAAAACAAGATCCTGTTCATGTTCTTTGATTTAGTGTGTAGAGATTTGGATAAAGCTAAGCCACATTTCTCAGGTTCGAACCTGAGTCATGGTGAAAAAATGGCCCTGAAGGATTTACGACAGAATAAAGAAATTATCATCAGACCAGCGGATAAAGGGGGCAATGTAGTGATAATGAATATAAATGACTATGAGACGGAAATTGCTTCTCAATTACAGGATAAATGTTGTTATGAGAAACTTACATATAACCCAATTCCGGGATTGATCAACTGTATACAGAAGAAATTGAAGGATTGGTATGAATCGAAATTACTGGATAAAGATGAATACCAATATTTGTTGAATGCCCGGCCCAGATATCCATGTATTTACACTTTACCGAAAATACATAAAGCATTACCATTCCCCCCAGGAAGACCTATTATTTCAGGGATCTCAGGACCTACAGAAAAAATATCTGAATTTTTAGATGTTTTCCTCCAACCCATGGTCAATAATTTACCATCATTCATTAAGAATACTACACACATCCTGAGTATTCTAAGTTCCCTATCCCCGCCCATCTGTTCTAATTCTTTCCATGACGCCCCAAAAACTACACGATCATCAACTTTACAAACAGTTTTCCACATATCTGGCGGTAATATCAATCCGAAAAATAAATCAATGTCAGCTAAAGTCATAGTACAAGAACTAATTGCTCCCTCAACTTCCTCATAAAAGGCGGCTGGATTTTTATGCGGGTCAGGTAACGCTGTTTTAAGTGCCATTACATCTGCCCTATTCCAAGGAGTATATACCCAATTATAAATAAAATAACCCTTAGCATCAACAGAAGTTTTATCATCACTTGTACCCAATCCTTTAGGAGGAACATACAAAGGCGCGGCCTCCCGCATTGGTTTCACATGAACTATCATAGTCTTATCTGTTCCAAAGATGGAAGCTTGCACCCCGCCGGTCTGAGATGTCCGTGCAACTACGTCCATGGCCCTTTTCTCCTCTCGCAAACGGTCTGCCGCAACACATAATTTCACCAAACGCCTGATTGCATCAGCCACCTGGGAGAAAACAAAAAGACCATCACACATTTGCTTAGGATCAGCTGCTACATCATCGGGCTCTAATTCATCAGAATATTTCTGAAATAGTTCAATAACTTCTGTGCCAAATGCCTCAGTAAAATATAGCTGCTCCTTTTCCGTCCACCCTTTCATGTTGTCTAAAAGTTCAGAAGCAGAGACAACGCTACGAACTGTTTTACGAGCAATAGATCTAAGCTCAGATGCACGGTCAGCAGGCAACATAGAGCGACTGTCTCGTATCTTCTGTTGCTCTGTACCGGAGCCCTCAGCTAACTCATGAGGGGCAGAAGGAACGACATACGGAGGTGGAGGGTGATCTAGTAACAAAAAATCATTGTTAGGTTTATTAAGGATAGGATGGAGAGGTTGACGAACAGTGTATTGGCCAGTTACCTGTAATTTACGTTCTTTCTCTTCTAGCTCCTTTAAGTCATTTATTTATTTCTCTCTCATTTCCAATGCTCTCACATATACATTCTTCCACTGCTCTTTCTCAAGCAAAGCTTGCTCACGCTTCACTCGTCCACGCACTTTTTCTCCCACATTCGTACACAGTCAAAAATATATTGCCTAGACCTTTGCTTACACATACATGGTTCCACATACTCAATCTTTCGCAAATCAAATGACCCAGGCATAGGCCTACGTAACTCAGGATCCGCACAAGTGTATTTATTCCATAATGTGCTGTACATTATAGAAGAAAGACCATGTTTAACATACATATCTCTATTGGGCGTCCCCTCTGGGGGTGCCGGTTGTGATTCTTCCAGTCTCAAATTGGTACCATTACAAAAGCAACACATCCTACGAAGTGCGCTAAAAACAGGCAGGCCTAAAATAGTGCACAATATGCCGTATTATGATCAAAGTAGCACTTAAAGTGCCTCTAGGACAATGTGCCGTTCAAATCAAAATTTAATTGGAGAAAATTCTCCTCATTACCTGCCTATATAAATTGTCATTTATATATCAATTCAAAAGACACAAATTGACTAGTCACCCAAAACACGAGAGCAACAGTAAGTGGTAAAACAAAGGTATCAAAACCCACAGCAAGTGCCGTAAAACGTCTCTTACCAATCACAGGGCGTCCAGGTTCCAACTGCCAAGTTCTACAATCGACCAAATGGTCACTGCACGACGAATGAACAAAAAGGATCTCAGTTGAGGACCGGTGCCACCTGGATGGTCAAATCAGAAAGAAGGGAAAAACGCCGTGATTGCCAAGACTCGGGTCTCCTCAGGCATTGATCGTCCGCAGCGAGATCCCAATCCTTCGATGCGACAAATCTGTCGGGCGTCCGAATCGCCGATGAGTCCCTGTTCGGGCGCCAATTTGTCGAAGTAAGCCTCAGCAAGGCCTACTACTGCAGGGGGTTCCCCCTTCTCTGCACAAAGTCCTCAGACCATATAGGAAGAAGTTGGTACAGAAACTGAAATAAAAGACAAAGGCCCATATTTATACTTTTTTAGCGCCGCATTTGCGCCGCTTTTTGACGCAAAAATGGGGCAAACCAACAAAATACAATTGTATTTTGTAAGTTTGCGCCGATTTTGCGTAAAAAAACGACGCAAATGCGGCGCTAAAAAAGTATAAATATGGGCCAAAGTTTATTAAACCTCATGAGGTGGTTCCACAGTTCAAACAGCACCCTTCGGTAATGTTTGAAGTAGCACACTGAACTAAGAGAGTGTGGTCCTTTTATACCCACGCAGGGGCTAAAAGAAGGTGGTACAATTCTAGAAGCAAGAATTATATACATATAGGGTCATATGGAAATGCACAGTCGACAGGTAGGGGGGGCTAACAGTTTTCAAGGACTAGTAGACACATTACTGTTGGTTACTAATTACTAACAGCTGCAAACCTTACTGGGCATGTGCAAAGTGGGAGATGCTAAATATAACTTGTCACTAGACAGATTTTCAAGAGTAGTTAACAGGAAGGTAGGACAGAGCACATGGCGAGCACATGGCAGCATGTGGCAGAGAAAATGGCTGCCATGAATACAAATGGATTCCGTGAAATGTTCACAATAGTTGCTAAATACAAGATGTCTTCTGCTAATGCTTAATCTAATCGCTACTAAATTACAACAAGAGGGGGGAGGTTGCAAGAGCGTTTTCAATCAATAAAAATGAATGCAATTAACGTAAACATTATGTGTGGGTCTCAGATGAAAATACATATTTGAAAAGCAAATGAAAGCACTATGATTTCACTTACATGTAATTAGTTGAAAAGATGGAGAATGCATTTTTCCTTTTCTTTTACCCTGACTTAGGTCAGGAATGTGAGTTGTTATACTTTTGATGACACACATGTACTAAAAAATGTTTAGTAATATAAATTGGTCGATTTCTAGAATATAATAATGTATTGAAATATTTTGCTTTAATTTCTGTAGAATGTTTCATATGAACAGAGGCACATTTAAATTAGAATGGATGGGAACCAAATTAGATTATAGTGTAATGCAGAGGCCTAACCATGAACTGCAGTTGTTCTACAGTAAGTGAATGGAGAGACCATATCTGTGACTTACCAAATGTTTCATAAAATGGTTCATTCTAAAGGTTTATGTCTGTGAGCTATTGTCTTTTGACTTCTTAGGTAACTGAAGCTTTCCTGTTCCCATGATGACACTGTGCGCTGATTAAATAAGCCGACTGTGGTGGTGGGTGGAACTCGCAGAGTTTTATTCTGCGGAAAATCCACTGAGTTACTTAAAACCATAGTGAGATTCCGCAGAGATCTGCCCACCATTAGCACAGATGTTTTGTGCCCACAGGACTGAGAGCATGCCCATGCCCCCTCCTCCAGTCTCTTTATCTTGGCTTTCTCGAGTACAATAAACTGGACAAGATACCAGTGACAAGAACTAATTTTGTCATCTCCATGACTAAAGTAGCCACCTAGGGAATATCTGACTGCCTCAAGCTCGACTCTGAGAAGACTGAAATTGTGATTTCCGGAAATAAGACATCTCCATGGGGCTCCTTCCGGTGTCATTCACAAAATTCACCTTTCCCCTGTAAGAGCTGTCTTTCATGCAACCATTTGCCTCATCTCTGGACTGACTGATTTTATCATTTTACTAATGCACTTCTGTCTTTGAACTAGATACATATTGAAGGCAGATCAAGATTTAAACGTGTATCCTTTTTCCACAAGTTCCATACACTCTGACTACCCTCAGCATCTGGACCGAAACTGAAGTTGGCTAGAGATTCTTATGATCTATCCAGTACTTCCACCTTATTACTAGAAACACCAGTCTTCAACAAAAAAGCACCTTTTAAAGCAGCCTTTTCAGGCTGTGCACCCCAAGTTTGGAGGATCTCAATTCCAAGGCTACACTGACTATTACCTCTTTCTCATCTTTCTAAACAGAGCCTAAACAATTCATGCTCAGCTCCTATGTTTCTTTTTCCTACCCTCTGTATGTTGGCTTACAGAGAGTTGGCAATTTTCTCGATGTGCACTGATGCTTTAGAGTATATTGTCACTATCCAGAGTACAGAGGACCCACACCCATCTCCACCCCCACTGCCCATGCCAGAAAACTAAAAAATCATCTTAGATGACAAATTCAACATGACATCCCAGGTCACCTCAGTGACCTATACCTCTTTCCACTTTATGAGGATGCTGTGAAAAATCTTTAAGTAGCTACCAGAGAACACCAAGAAAAAAGACACAGTCTACACTAAAATCACCAAACATCTCATGAACAGACTCCAGGCCATCTAGAATGCAGCAGCAAATCTCATCCTCAACGTACTTTGCTGCCCTCATATCTCATCACACCTCAGAGAACTCCTCTGGTTTCCCATACGAAAATGCACCCAATTAAATCTCTTCATGCACAAGTACAAAGCACTACAAAACATTGGCCTCCACATAGCTCAACAACCATGTATATTTCCATCAACCCTCCAGACATGTCCCCTCTCCCAGACACTTACTTGCACACATACCCCACATACACAGTAAGTAACATCTCCCCCAAATCATGGAATGACCTTCCACAGTGCATCAGAGTTGTCTCATTGTTTCATGAGTTTCACAAGAAGCTGAAGACATGGCTTTTTGAGTAACTTCTAGGGACTCTTCAGCCTACCCACCTGCTAAGCACCTGGACATATTTATGGGTGATTAGTGAGCTATACAAATAACAAAACAGGATCAGGACGATATATGGGAGCTGGAGAAGCAACTTCCCTTCTCATGTGTGCAGTGAGTCTATAGAAACAAAAACATTTAGGATATGTGAGAAAGTGAAGGGAGTCAATGCAGTCTGTGATCCACTTGTTGAATAGGTTGACAATGCTGGTTAAGTGTCTGGTGGAGTTGGGCTGGTTCTGATATAGGAGATGGACAAATCCAGTTATGTGATGCTGTTCCAGCTGTGACTAGCCTGAACTGTAGTGGCAGGCATTTAGTGTCAAGGGATTGTTGACCTGGACGTAGATCATGGCGTGGTTGGGCCAGGTGTCAAGCCTGGCTGCAGTGACAATTATGCCAGTGACGGAGGCAAAGACGGGTTGAGGGTGTGCCTGGCAGGGCAGGTGAGGCTAGTGACATGTTTTATCAGTCTAAGGGTTCCTAATCATTTCAGCAGTGTGGGTGAGTTGAGATTGATCTGGTCTTCCAGGTAGAAATTGAGGTCACCTAGAAGGATATATGCTTTACAGTCGATGGTGAGGGGATGGGGGTGGAGGTGACAAAATCTGTGATGCTTTTGGTGAATTTAATGGTGGTCAGCCAACTAAGGTTCCTTTCAGGGTTACATTTGCTGAAATTCATAGCATGAGGGGTTGTGTTTTCTGTGGCCATGGTGCAGCTGAGGGTTTCCTTGAAGATTATTGCAATTCCTCTTGAGGATTCGTGATGGTGGCCTTGTTGTGTGATTTTGTACCCTGCCATGTCTCCATGAGAAAGAGAATGTCCAGAGTGTTGTTGTCCAGTAGGTCCCAGATGTTCACGTCGTGCTTGGAGAGCAAGCAAGGTTTGAGGAGCATGCATGACAGAATGTCTTGGGGTGTGTGTATGCTGGTGGGAGTGAATGGCTTACTGGATGTGTTCAGAGTGTGTGTTGGTGGTGCTTGTGTGATGGGTGAGATACTGCACTTGAAGCAGCTGTGGTTGAAGGAGAAAGCTTCTTCTGTGTTGTGCAGTGCCACAACAGTGTGGAGATTGTCATCTGGGGTTGAGAGATTGGAGGAACACTGCTGCGTATTGCTCTAAAGGGGTTGGACCAGTGTCTGGAGCTGGGTGGGGTTCAGGCAAGTACAGGCATAAACAGAAATGGCTTTGTCACTCCTTTGGCATGCATCCACTGCACATACATGCTATGTTTGCCATTAAATAGGTCCTGGGAGGGGAGAATAGTGGTGTAGGGGAGCAGTGGGTGAGACTTAGCAGAAGTGCATTAAGGAGCAGGAGGCACAGGGAGGAGCAGTCAGGGGAAGGAGAGAGGGGGTGCAGGAGGTGCGAATAGAGCATAGCAAGGACACAAGGAGAAAAAGAGGAAGGAGGCAAAAAGAGATAGTACAAAAACTAACACAGATGGCACAAAATGTAAGAAGAGGCCAAGCAGGAAAGCGGTACAAAAATATGACACAAGAAGGAGCATGAGGCATTGAGAGGCACTAAAGGTATAAGACATGACAGAGAGATAGCACTAGATAGTGCAAGAAAGATGATTTAAAGGTATAGAGTGCACAAACAAAGCTGAGAAAGATGTCACAAAAGGGAAAACAAGAGTCAGTGAGAGGCATTTAAGGAGCAAGAGGTGGCAGAGAAGCGGCACTGGAGGTACAAGAAAGAGGCAGTAAAGGTATGTGGACAGATAGAGTAAACGTGTGAGAGAGAGAGAGAGAGAGAGTGGGGGAGAGAGCAAGAGGTCAAGAAAGAAAACAAGATGGGTGCCTTTAGGCATGGGAGCCAGACCTAAAGGCTGGGCTTAGGCATCTACGTTTTTAGACCTGCACGCTAAGCAAATAAGAAACTAACTCAGTGGAGCTCCGCACATTCCACTTCCCATTCTCTACACCTCAATCCATCATCTTCTACCTCATCTACATGCCTCCTGGACTAAACAAGGAGTTCAATGACAAAATCTTAAATCTTTTCACCACCTTATCTATCTAACAGACCCACACAATGTTTCTGGATGAATACAACCTCCCAAACAATGCACGCTCCAAAAAATAGAACAGACACTGTTCTCAGTCTCATTCTCAACATGGTGCATGACACCAAACCAAAACACTCCAAAGGAAAAGTCCTTGACCTCATCTTCGCAATAATCAACCATACTAGGTAAAACACTCATATCCCTTACTATCCCTATTTCCCTTATTAGCATTCAACCAATACACTGAAGGCAACCCAAAAGATACCAGCTAACATTCACATCCTTCAAAGACTTCTCCATTGATAACCTAAAACTGAAACTCATCTCTTACCTTGTCAATGCCAGTTTGATTCTGAACAACTTTCTGATTCTGAACAACTTCAAAAATGTTCTGGAAACTGATTTGAACACAGAGAATCCAATTATAACATGGAAGTGCAAGCTACAAGCTTATGCATCGAGATACAAATGATCCAACTACAGAAAGGTAAAAAAATGGAAGAACAGCATTACTTTCAATTATCTCATAGTACTGATGTCCCTCCACACAACATATAGACAATCAATAGCAACACCCAAATTCACAGACTATACAAAGGCCATTAAAATGTTCCCAACAGAAGCCAGACGATCTTCCAGGCAATGAAGCACAACATCAACCTTGTCCTATCCCACACTCCGTAGACAAGCATATTGCCATCAACATTTCCTTTAGTAAAGAATACATCAAATGCAACAGCCTGCTTTTCCTCTTAGACCCAACCTTTCTTGCTGAATTCCACAGTGATCATTCTGTAAATGTCTATTTGTTTTAGATCTCACCAACATAGAATACTCCTATGAAAATGAGGCCTTACTCTAATCCTTCATTAAAACTCTCTATAAAGAAGAAGCTCTCTCACCACTAGACAACTTAGTCAATGCCTCCCTTACTAAAGGCTTAATCCAAGAATCTTGTAGGCAGGCTCTATCCTACCATTACTAAGGAAACCCATAATATACCTTGGTGAGTACATTAAATACCAGCCATCACTTATCTACCTCTCATTAGTAGGATCATTGAAAAGGTCTGCCAATGCTGAACTCCAAAACCACATCAGTGTGAATCTTTGCCTCCACAATTACCAATCTGTCTTCAGATTACACTACAGTATCTAGATAGCCACCTCACCCATCACTGATAATGCCCTCCTGCCTACAGATGAAGATGACCCTTTCTTCCTAATAGCAATGGACCTTTTATCTTCCTTCGACACTGTTGATCTTTCCATCACACCCTGAAGTCTTGAACGGCATTTTCTGCCATTATACTTTACTGGTTTTCCTTCAACCAATTTGACCAATACCAGTTAATTTACATCGACACCTATTGGTCCTTGAAAATTCCTATCACCTGCAGAGTCCCCCCAAGATTCGAAATTGTCCCTAGACATCTCCAACTTCTACATTGCACCACACAGAGCTCTAATCATAGGTAATAGCATACAAAAATGATTATGTTTCAAGGAAATACAAGACTGTGTACTCCACTCCACACATCCAGCATTTCAGACAAATGCCTGCACATCATCCAGACCTGAATGTCCATCACCTACCCGACGTTCAGCACTAAGGCTGTTATTTACATAGAACAACAAGCATCAGCTAATCTACATCTATCTCGAAGGCATGAATTTTGATGGCTTCTTTCTCTACTAATGAAAGTGAAACAGTTTCTCCCAGAAAGCGACTTTAGGATTGCTGGTCAAGCCCTTGGCAACATCCTACTTCATGACCTCTTGGTTTCCACGATGACACTCCTAAGGGTACCTGACGCCTGCCATCCAACTCATCCATGGCCTGGGGAAAGATGTCTGCATCAACACTGTCCTGAGGGAACTTCCCTGACTCCGACTTTAGGATTGCTGTTCAAGCCCTGATCCTTGTTCACCTAGATGGTAGAAACATCTTGCTTCATGGCCTCCTGATATATACAATGGCACTACTTAAGGATACCTACCTTACACAACTAGTCCATGACTTGGAGAATTATGACTTCATCAATCCCATCCTGAGGGAACTTCCCGGACTTCCCTAACTGGCTAACACTATCTTCAAAGCCAGCTGTATCATTTAAAAAACCATCACCACCAGCTCTTATTTGGCTGACAATATCACAATTTCTGGTGGATTGGCATACCTGCAGCCAGGACACCATCAGGCTGGAGATAACGGAGCATGATAAAAGAAAAAAGCACAAGTCAACAGACTTTCTTCATCCATGAACAAAGGATTTGGAACAAAATCCTTGTTTCTGATTCCATTGGGACCACCTCAAACCACTGATTTAGCAAAGAATTGATAACGTACATCTATAAGAAATGTTACATCAAAATTAATTTAAATTTCACATCTGCTACCAGAACTGAGGTACCTCTCCAGTCATTTAATCACTGCATCTTGGCATTTGACCCTGTACAGCTCCCCTCTGCCTTTTGGCTAAATCCACACTATAGAACATTCTTCATACATTCACTCATATTATGGTTACATTTACCAGGGAAATATCAGTCACCTAGGTTTTGTCCTGAGTGATGGATTGGTCAACCCAGGTGAATTATTTGATAAGCCATAATGTGCTCATCAATTTGAGTGATGTTTCGCTTTGGCTAAGGGGCAATATGATTTTCAAATTAAATTTATATTAAGAGTCTACAAAGCTAAAACAAAGTCATTGGTGAAATACAGGTCCAGTCTTTGAGATATACTAAATCGCCTAAACTGCCATCAGAATTAAAAAGTTCCTCTCAAGCCATTTCTTTCTTTCTTAGTAATGTGGGGATGCATCATAGAGGCAACCACAATTGTCAAACAACGGTAATTAAATGAAAATAAGAATTTGCCAGTGGGCAACATGTGCCACAATAAATGCTTTGAGGGAGTATTTTCTAGTATGAAACGTGTGCAGATGTTTCCTCAGACAAACATAATCCGCCTGATTCTCTTTATTAAAACACTGTAATTATTTTTATTTGTTCCATGTGCATTCAATAATCAAGTATCAGGAAAAAAAAATCTCTATAGACAAAAAAGAACAGCATATTTCAGTGCATGCAGAGCATGCGGCAGATACCGACCTAATCCCATCATATTCCAACATCAACATTCAGATTTTTTTCAGCTGTTTTCAGCTTTCCCCACGTATCATTTGTGTGAGAAACCAGGGCTTTTTTCAGTGTCCCCTTACTTTTAGCACCCATTTTTTACTACAAAAGTCTGGATTTCGGACTCTGAGGATGCCCTAGGTTCTGCTAACCAGACCCCGGACCTGTGCTATGTTCAAAGTATATGAAAATTAGATATAATTATAAATGCCATGAATACCTTTAAGTCCCTAGTATATGACAGGTTATGTAGTTTTAGAGGCCCAGCAGATTTCATGCACTTAAGTGTGGGCTGCTGTGGGGCCTGCTGTCAATTTAAAAGTGAGGCCTGCCTTGCAAGCTATTTTTAAATCAAATTAATACACAAATTTGACTTTGGAACTAAAGGTACTATTGCTAGAAAACAGCTAAAAATGTCATTCTTGGACTCAAAATGATAGAATACATTTGCCATTTTTGGATTTGTTATAACTACCACAGAAAATAAGATCAACAACTTTATTTTCTGTGAGCTGAAATCTTGTTTTCCAGCCGTTCTTCTCTGATTGGCCAGCCTCTGCTAGGCTGAGCCAATCTGTCTTAATGAGGTGTGAACTGGCATGCCTTGAGAAAAAGCATTTCCTGTGGGAGGAGAACAACAAGCTGCAGAGCGAAAGGCAAGAAGGAGATTGGAGGGGCCAAATTGGTCTTCAAAGAGGGAATGCTAGCTTGGACAGGACACAGACTCACCCCCACATTCTGAATCCCCAGCCAACAACTTTACAGGAAGTGAAAGGAGCTACCAAAAGTCACCTGTATCAACTCCTATCAGTAGAGCACAGATGGACAGCCTTACGTGGATGTTTAGGGATTTGGCCAAGTGCATTGTGAGAAACGTAGTCTCGACATCTCAAGGACCACCTCATAGCTTCTAGACCCTTGGATGGGTGTACTGGACACTTTGAATCCACAAGAGGAGCTTCAGGATATAGGTTCTGGAAGTCTGGAGAAGATTGGAGAGTTCCAGAACCCCAAGGGCCATCCACAGCATCTGAACCCTTGGCTGGTGCTGTGGGCACTTTCCTGTGTCAAGAAACACTTCTAGAAGTAAGTAAAAAAGTGTTACATTGTCGGTGGCCTAATCTCTGCAGTTGGTCTTGGTCCAGCGTGACTTTTTTTTAACCTTTTCAGCACTATTTGCTTCTAAGATTAATATCTCTGGTACCAAACATTGTATTTTTTTATGTTTTGGTGTCTATTTGTTCATAAAAATATTATATATTTTTATAAGTTGGTGTTGAATTTTTATTGTGTGCTGTAATGTATTGGTGTTTCTAAATGCTTGACACCTGTAAAGTTAAGCCTGCCTACTAATTGACAGCCACAAAGGGCTGAGCATGGGATTAAATTATTGAGTCCTTGACTGGATCTTATTTTGATTGTGGCCTTTTTACTTGTGGTGGGTACATATCAACCCCTGCTAGTCAACCACTTTCTAACACTCTGTCATACATTCATATCAGACTCCTTCTATGGAAGCCAAACTTTTTCAAATTTCTTTGAGTAATCTTGGGCTGCATTAAACTCATTTTTAATGATCTGACATTGGCCCATATTAGGCCACAGGCGACAATGCTTGGACATGCGTGGACTTATACTGAATAAAGTGGCCTCCATTAGCAAATCAGAGAGCTACAAAAGTGGCCACATTTGCAAATTGGGGCAGGTCTGAACTTCTAACAACATGGGCCCAGGTATGCTGTATTTTTGCATTGGGGCAGCACCACTGTTGTTTTTATTTTTGGCATGTATTGAATCATGCAAACCCCTTTGCGTGGCTTTGTGTAGGTTTGCAAATACAAAGTAACGCAACACACCCACAGCTCATTTGCATTAAGTAGGCATTATACGAGTGGAGCAATGGAGTTTCCTTGCAGAAACCCATGAATTTTGAGGCAAACCCAGATGTGTGAAGGCTCATAAACTTTGGTTTTGGCAAAATGGTGCGACTCTCTGCAGGGGCGTAATGAGGAGAAATATCTTTATTTCTCCTTATTGCTTTCTCTTTCAATGTGTGTTGTATTCAGCAGCACACACAGAAAGAGGAATTTGCTTCTAAGGATTGTTTTGTGTAGGAAAGTGTCCCCTTCTGCAGAAAAAATAATCCAGGCACATTATGGTGCGCTGGGGCAAAGAGATACCAGAAATGCTTGCTATCTTTGTAAATATGGAGTAGTTCTGATCTCTCCCTTTCAAACAACGCAGCAGAACAAGTTCCCTTGCTGAATAAATAAAGAGTAAAAGTGCTGTGCAGTGTATAGGTGTATTGCAATGTATGGGAACATGAATGCATTTGTCCATTTTGCGGGCAATTTATGTGTATGTGGCAATAAATCAACAGTACAAACAAGCCAACCAGATCATAAAATCAGTCCACAAACTACCAAAAACAACAGGCCACACACTGACCAGTTCTTTGGGCCCTGCCAGATAGCCCTATTGGCCATAGTGGGCACCATCCCTACTCCATTTGATGTCCCTTTTGGCCACCATCAGAGCCAGAATGCAAAATATTTGATTTTATTTTTATCGTAGTTGGACTCTCGCTCCTAAGCAAGACTGCTGGTTTAGGGATGACAGCTGCACTTTTGTTTGTAGGCAACTAGGACAATCCAACAACAAGTCTCAATTGTCGACCCAACCCTCCAGGCTCTCGAGCAGTACCTCACCATATAACAGTAAAAGGTGATTTCTGGCAGCCTTCATGCATGTACTCAAGAGTGCAACATCTCAGGGGAGTTGTGCTGAAATAGAAGTTACCCTTTTCTCACATGTACAATAAGTCTCAGTCATACACAGGCAATGAAGAAGATGCAGTAAAGTTTTCAATATGTTTATTAAAAAAGATTGCAATCTACTTCAAAATGCATGAGCTGCAATGATTTGTATAAGGAACAATGCAAGAAGAAGAATGGTTAAGAGGAGAGTTGTGAGTACAAAGACCCCCACCATATTGCAATAACATTAAATGTAAAATATTCCTAAAACCCTAGAAAGGAAAACATCATCTCTAACCTAAAGAGAGCTGGGTGTGATAAACCTAATCAGCCAGTACTCTGTTCAGGAGAAGCACCCCCCAATTATTGTTACCTTGGAATGAGGTCTCTAGATCAGGCTGGGTCTGCATCAAGGCGGCGTGCAGCAAAGATGGCAATGATACATCCGGCAGGAATCCCTATGATAACAAGTCTGTGTAAGATGTATTTATATAGACCTTGTAGGAGCCATGACTCAGGTATATAACAGATAAGGAGGCATGCTTGGAGCGGCAATTATATAAACAATCCCCTCCAAAAGTACATCATGTTCCTGTCACAAGGAAGCGGGAAAGGGACATGATGTGAATACCTACGTATCTTATTTAATTTTGACGCTGATATTGACGTCTTTACAGAGTGGCACTGATTTCTAAAATCAAAACATTTTACTAACTGTAAACATAGCAGTCATTTAGAAATAAATAATTAGTGCCTTAGCTGCTGGGCCTTACCCCCAGCAGTGCTGAGCCCTTTTTTGGCTTTTTTGGGGTAGTTCACGCTTAGGCCTTTATAACTTTTTGTCTACATAAGCTATTCACGTCAAATTTGTGTCCTTTGTTTCCAACATACTAGGGATTCTAAAGGTCCCCAGAGTCTGTGGGTTCCCCTGGAGGAGACAAAGAAATTAGGCAAAATACTGCTAAAGTTAAAAAAAAATCTGAAAAATGGGAAAATGGGCTGCAGAAGAAAGCATGTGGCATTTTCCCTGAAAATGGCATCAACAAGAGATTTGTGGTGCTAAAATCACCATCTTCCCAGCTTTCAGGAACAGGCAGACTACAATAAAAAAAAAACATTTTTCAACACAATGTTGGCATTTTACTGGGATATATCCAATGTTTACTTTTTTTTGTGCTTTCAGCCTTCTTCCAGTTAGTGACAGAAATGGGTATGAACCCAATGCTGGATCCCAGACAGCTAAACATTTCTGAAAAGTAGACAAAATTCTAAATTCAGCAAGGGGTCATTTGTGTAGATCCTTCAAGGTTTTCCTACATAAAATAACAGTTGAAATTAAAAAATATTGAAATTGAGGTGAAAAAAGAGCCATTTCTGTCCACGTTTTCTTCTATAACTTTTTTCAGCTATGGCAAATTTTTTAAACCAATATACCGTTACGTCTGCTGGACACTTCTGGTTGTGGGTACATATAGGGCTTGTAGGTTCATCAAGAACCCTAGGTACCTAGAGCCATTAAATGAGCTGAACCTTGCAATGGGTTTTCATTGTATACCGGGTATACAACAATTCATTTTGTGAAATATAAAGATTAATTCCCCCAAGTCCCCCAATAAAAATGGTACCTCACATGTGTGGGTAAGCCTAGTGCCCGTGACAGGAAACGCCCCAAAACACAACATGGACACATCACATTTTCCCAAAGAAAGTGACCTGTTTTTTGCAAAGTACCTAGCTGTTGATTTTGGCCTCTATCTCAGCCGGCACCTAGGAAACCTATACATTTTTTTAAACTAGGTACCTAGGAGAATTCAGAATGGGGTGACTTGCGGGGCTCTCAACAGGTTCTGTTACACAGAATCCTTTGCACACCTCAAACTTTGTCCAAAAAAAAACTTTCCCTCACATTTCGGTGCTTGAAAGTTCTGGAATCTGAGAGGAGCCACAAATTTCCTTCCACCCAGCCCCCCCCCATCTCCCGATGATAATTGTACCTCACTTGTGTTGGTAGGCCTACTGCCCATTACAGGAACTGCCCCAAAATACAACATGGACACATCACATTTTCTTAATAAACTGACCTGTTTTTTTGCAAAGTACCTAGCTGTGGATTTTGGCCACTAGCTCAGGCGGCACATAGGAAAACCTAGCAAACCTGGATATTTCTGAAAACTAGACACCTAGGGAAACCCAGAATTGGATAACTTGTGGTCTCTCACCAGGTTCTGTTACCCATAATCCTTTACAAATCTCAAAATTTGGCAAAAAAAACCACTTTTCCCTCACATTTCAGTGCTGCAAAGTTCTGGAATCTGAGTGAAGCCACCAACTTCCTTCCACCCAGCATTCACCCAAGTCTCCCGATAAAAATGGTATCTCACATGTGTGGGTAGGACTAGGGACCGCAACAGGGAATGCCCCAAAACACAACATGGACCCATCACATTTTCCCAAAGAAAGCTGACCAGTTTTTAGCAAAGTGCCTAGCTGTGGATTTTGGCCTCTAACTCAGCTGGCACCTAGGAAAACCTAGCAAACCTGGACATTTTTTAAAACTAGACACCTAGGGCAATTCAATTTTTGGTGACTTGAGGGGCTCTCGCCAGGTTCTATTACCCAGAATCCTTTGCAAACATAAAAATTTGGCCAACAAACAATTTTTCCTCACATTTTGGTGCTAGAAAGTTCTTGAATCTGAGAGGAACCACAATTTTCATCCACCCAGCACTCCCCCAAGTCTCCCGATAAACATGGTACCTCACTTGTGTTGATAGGCCTAGTGCCCACAACAGTAAATTCCCCAAAACACAACATGGACACATCACATTTTCCAGATGAAAACTGACCTGTTTTTTGCAAACTGCCTATCTGCAGATTTTGGCCTCTAACTCAGCCGGCACCTAGGAAAAGCTAGCAAACCTGGCCATTTCTGAAAACTAGACACCTAGGGAAACCCAGTATGGGGTAACTTGTGGCACTCTCACCAGGTTCTGTTACCATGAATCCTTTGCAAACCTCATAATTTGGCCCAAAAATACTTTTTCCTCACATTTCGGTGATAGAAAGTTCTGGAATCTAAGAGGAGCCACAAATTTCCTTCTACCCAGCACTCTCCCAAGACTCCCGATAAAAATGGTACCTCACTTGTGTGGGGATGTCTAGTGCCCATGACAGTAGAAGCCCCAAAACACAACATGGATACATCACATTTTCCCGATGATAACTGACCTGTTTTTTGTAAACTGCCTAGCTGTGGATTTTGGCCTCTAGCTCAGCCAGCACTTAGGAACACTTAGCAAACATGGACATTTCTGAAAACTAGACATCTAGGGGAACCCAGGATGGGGTAACTTGTGGCCTTCTCACCAGGTTCTGTTACCCAGAACCATTTGCAAACCTCAAAAATTTGGCAAAACATAAATACTTTTTCCTCACATTTCGGTGATAGAATGTTCTGGAATCTCAGAGGATCCACAAATTTCCTTCAACCCAGCATTCCCCCAAGTATCCTTATAGAAATGGTACCTCACTTGTGTGGGTAGGCCTAGCCGTGTCAGGAATAGATCACACAAAGGTCAATGTAAGTCCTTACATGAGGACAACTGTTGACCTTGGGGTGATCCATTCCTGACGCAGGCACTAGGTACAGGCACTCAAATGGGGTAGCGTTTTTATCAGGATAGGTGGGAAAACACTGGGTGGTAGAAATTTTTAGTTCAGCTTTATATGTGGGTGTGGTTTCCCTGGGGGCTGGTCTAGGTTTAGGTACCCCAGCATAGGAGTGCACCTATCTGATGAGTTGCCCAGTGTCATTTTAAAGGCAGGCATGCCTTGCGGACTGCTTTTAAATTAACGTTATATGCAAATTCGACTTTGGAATTAAAAGTACTTCCAAAGTCTTAAACTACCTTATTTTTACATATAAGTCACCCCTATGGTGTACCCTATGTGCCCCTATGGTTGGGTGGCATGTAACTATAAGCAGGAACCTTAAAAAATAGTTTTATAAGCCCTGGTGAGCTAAAACAGCCACATTTGTTTTTCCCTCATTGTAGTGAATGGCCTCCATATGCTAAACTGTGGAGACTTTATTTTAATTTACAAAGTCCCCTTAAGTGTCAGATACCTCAAGTTTGGTATCAAATTAATTGTTATAATAATAAATCACACAACTTACAATTGTTGGATTTAATATAACCTGTTCAGGTAAAGAGTTTTAAACTCTACCTAAAAAGTTGCCAACTTCAGCCCAGTAGTGCTCTGATTGGCCAGCCTCTATCAGCCTGGCCAGGCTGCCTTGATGAGGTGTGAAATGGCCTGGGCTGAACACAAAGGAATGTGCCTGTTGGAGGAGAACTCCCCTCACCAGATGGAAAAGCAGGAAGGGCTGCCAAACTGTTCTTCAAAGGCAGGGTAGGACATTTGGAGTAGCCCAACACCTCCCTCACATTCTGCAACCCCAGACAGTTAGGTGCCCCGTTGATTGGATTAGGAGAGGGCAGGAGTGTGGGGTGTTTAAAATTTTAGCCACACGAGTGGGTGGGCTCAGTCAGATGTAACCACCAAAAATCAATTTCAACCATGATGGCTTTTTGAAGAATGTTGCTTCCTGGGATTTATTTTTGCCACATTTCCCAGGAAGAGGTCATCACAGGGGGAAGGACCCTGCATCTGATTGGAGAACCAGGACCCCCCTGTTTTTCACCCAGGAGCAAGAATAAAACTGGCAGAGCTGCACTCGCACCTCTGTTGCCTACCAGTTCCCAACAAGGAAGGACGTCAGAAGAAGGACTGCCCTGCTGGACCCTTGACCTGTACCTGGACACGTACTCTGAAGGACTGTACCAACTGCACACTTGAGCTTCACCACTAAAAGGACTTTGCCTGCCTTCTACTGCTTCAAGAAGGGACTTGCTGTTTGCTACTGGTACGAAGGAGCTGCCAGAATCCCCTGCATCAAGTGGCGGTTAGTGGCCTATTGTTACGCGTAGGTACTTACCTGCCTTCTGATTTTTCAGACTCCTCCTTTGTGTCTGCCACTGGTTGTGACCTGCACCAGGGAGGGTGTGCAGGCATCGGCCAGCGGCCAACACCTGCACCTATCGGGTTAAATTAATAGGCTAAGACAGAACAAGTTAAGTAGGTTAAAAGTCACAAGGTGACAGGGGCACAGGCCTACTAGTCAGAAGGCTTTCCTAAACTCCTGATTCCCATTAAAACTAAATAGGATCCACTACATTTTGACATGTTGAGTCTCTCAGTACTCCTAATGTTGCCAACTTTGCCACCATGTCAAATCACATTCCCTTTGCCTCTTTTACCTGATTCTTGACCCATATTTTATTTTTTTAAATCCCAAATTCACTAAACAGAAAACCTTTAAGAAAAAGTTAAGGAAGCTGACAAAAGACAACTTTTGAACGCCATTGGCTGTTCAATGGAAAACAATGGTTTTGCTTTTCTTTTAATATTAAGATGCCACATTATGGTAAACATTTAAACACTTTTAAAATCTTTGGAAGTGCAAGAGTAGCAGTGAACGTGTATAACCTTGCTTTATTATATTGCCGTACATACCTTTTTGCCATTGTTACCTCACGGTGAAAGCTTTTAACCTTCTGCTGAGTCACTGTGTCTGCATAGCTATCGTTTAAAATAAAATGTAATAGAGGATGTTGGAATAATAAAATCGTTATTAGGCACACATTCACATTGGTAATCATCTATCGACTGAGAGAAAAACGAAGATTCCACAGTGGGGGACATAGATAGGCAGCATCATGAAGTATTTAAAGGTGAAACTCGGTCCAATCTTTTTAAAATGAGATTGATGGAACATGTGCAAGTTTGGGGAGACTGATAAGTAGGATTTATACTTGAGAAGGTAATGAGAGCTGACACCTATTTGTGACACATGACTGTATCGTAGATTGGCTGAAGTATGATAGCATCACCAAGCCTACCGGGCAAAGATATATTCACTGAAGGTGAAAATGTCATTTAAGCAGTTCATACCTTTCGAATAAGTCTCGGCTAGATGTCATGTCCAGTTATTGCCATTTCAAAATGAATTCACACAACCTTAAAACTCTCCACAAGGAATTGTGTTCATGGTTTTGTATTTAGCCAGACAACTTATTCTCAGAAAAATGACTTTATTAGCGCGTGCTGCGTCACAGAAAAGCACGTTGTTATATTTATTCTTTGCAATATTTTATCTATTGTATAAACATGTCTGCATTACAGTTCTTCCATGTGTACGTGGCGATGACTTCCGATACAGAAATCATTCCATTCAATCTCTGTTACAATAACCCACTCTTATTCATTGCTATATAATATGTGTCTGGGCGATGCCTTATTTGTATTCCCCCCTAAACATATTATTATTGGGGATGTACAAAATCTACAAAATTTTTTGTTGCCTAATTATGTTTGGCCTTTTTACTTCTAATTAAATACAATCAAGTATTATTGTAAAAAAGTTCAAATGTCACTCATTATTTATTTTTTTTAAACAGTCAAATCGCAGAAAACAGTGACATATTAACTGTGCTGCAAGGCTGAAAAGGAGTACTTAATAAGAGCATATCGTTATAACATTTGTTTAAAACTCACAGCAAGTTCTTCTAACAAAATAGAATGTAACCTCTGATGCTAAGGAGTGTCTCGTCACATTCCCATAGATACCCAACATATTTTAAAAATATTCTATATGATAAAACAATCCATTCACGACAAATCATGACAATCACCTGCAGCACATAGAAAAACAAGCTCCAGCAATAAGGACAATTTACTTATACCACACAGAATTGTCTATGACAAAAGACTATACATAACAAATGCTGACAAAACCAATAAGTCTTGACTATGATGTTTGCAGACTTATTGGCTTGGACACTGCTTGCTTTTTTTCCAGTTGGCACTGAGCACGTTCCGATATGCGCGACGGCCATCTAAGAAATGTTTTTCTTAAAGAAAAAGAAAAACTATTCCGAAATAGTCAATGTGCATGCATGCCAGGGGAAATCGTGGAATAATGTTTCCTTAAGGAGAAGAAAAAAACATACCTAGATGGTCGCCATGCGTGCATCTCTCATTCTTACAAAGCATTCATAGTCAGTAGCCAAACATGCATGCAAAAATAATTCGAATCTTGAAAATATTTTTTTTCCAACTGAAAGCAAAACCACTTCAAGATAACCGCTGTGCATGTGCTTGAACAGGTGACACGTTCAAGTGGATTCAAAACCTTTTAAGAGAGCTGCCGGCACTTAGACTGCAAGGGGGCTAGGGAACTCTATTTTATTTAATTTAATAAAGGAAGTATAGGGAGAAGAGAATGAGCTGAGCTAGAACAGAGGGAAAGAAAATAGTCCAGAGTGGAACATTACAATTCATCAATTCAAAACACGGTGAGATCAGAATGCTTATTGGGCATGACAAACAAATACAAAAACGGGATAGAAAACTTTGGAGATGGGAACTCCTAAAAAAGGAGTGGACACAAAACCCACTCTAGGTCTTTGTTATGTACACTATTTATAAAGCTGTCTATAGGAGAGACCTGTAAATAACTGCACATTATTTCAGTAGCCAGTGAACGATTACAACACTCTCTCAACAAACCAAATAGTTCACATTATCTAGGTCCCAAACAGCAACACAATAAAACACGATGGTTGTGTGCAACATCGACATATACATAAACATTTAATTGTTTTTTTAGATAATCAGCGTCTCCTAAGTATTCCTTTTTCACAGCCGACAGTAAGTAAACTGTAACTATTGCTTCAAACCAGCAATTATTCATGCCTTTTAAGTTCATGCATGCTAGAGGCAGCGATAAGTATGAATGCGCTGCCCTAGTTTAAAACTCCACTCACGTCTTGGAATGTGTGGACGCTGTCACAAACCTGCATAGCCGTCCACTTGTGTCATTAAATCCAGGTCTTTAAATCTTGATGGCCACAGTCCCATGCCCGTTTCACAGTGGATTTAGCAATACCCATTACAAATGTCATAACTTCAAGGTGCTCTGAGCTGCATCCCAAGATTAGAGCAGCAGCAATGAAAACGATGCTGTTCCGGTATTTGACTGCTAACCCTAAGCACAAAAGATGCTTTGCAAAGAAATGAAGTGAGACAGGGCTTGCAAAAACATTTTTCATGTCAATTGAGCTATGCAAACGTGCAACATACCAGGGACACTGGTCTTGGCACTATTATCTACTCGACTAAGCCCACATTGAAATAGCCAGTTATTCTCAAAGGGTCTGGTAACTCTTGTTACGGTGTACCAAACTTTTTGCATGTCGCAAACAGCGAACGCTGTCGCAAAGCAATCGCAGTTACCACCAGTGTCACACTGGTGGTAACCCATTTGCAAAAGGGAAGGGGTCCCCATGGGACCCCTTCCCTTTTGTGAATGGCATGGAAAACATTTTTCAGAGCAGGCAGTGGTGCTATGGACCACTGCCTGCTCTGAAAAAATTAAACGAAAACGTTTCATTTTTTCGTTTTGTAATGCATCTCGTTTTCGTTTGAGGAAAACGGGCTGCATTACAAAAACAAAAAGAAAACCTGCTTTATTTACAAGCAGTCACAGACATGGGGGTCTGCAGTCTCCAGCAGGCCACCATCCCTGTGAGTGCTGCCACTCGCATTAATATTAATGAGGTGGACCTTTGCGACCCCCTTGCGAGTTGCAGATGGTGTCAGGGACACCATCCTACATTCTGGATTGCGACTCGCAAATTGCGAGTCGGTCTGACTCGCAATTTACGAACCGTAATCCAGATTTTTGCTACTTCTGGCCCATAGTTCTATGGGTGCACCCAGTTTCAATACCACCCCATAATTCTGGTCCACTCGTAGTGAGCATATATGTCCAAAAACTATTTTTTCACAACTTTTTATTGGCAGACTTATATGCAAACACAGCATCATAATAAGCAATTAGTGACGGACACGTGCCCAACATGCATTAGTGTAACACAACTGCTTTCAAGATCTACCCACCTCAGTTGCCTATAGAGAGGTTACAATTGGTAATACATTTGTACCCAGGGTGGGATGGTGTATTAGTACAATAGCTATTCTGATCACAAATAGTTCTGCATATGCAAGGTGTGAAAACATAGCTCAGGCGTAAAAAAATTTCACTATTAAACAATACTGCCATTGGGGAGACCACCAATAGCACTGCCAGGAGAAATGTATTGTCTAGATGTTGAATGGCCCTCCTATCCTCCTTCTGGAGGGCCCTGCCCTTGGAGTACACCAATTTTCACCGATCCAGCTGTCATTCCAAAAGCACAGTGGGCTTTTCCAGCTTATAGCTATCTGTCGCTGTCGTTTAGCCATAATGAGCCCAAGATCAACAAATCTAGTGGTCATCTGGTTGTTCTTGGCTAGAGCCCTAGCAGGCACACCTGCAGTATAGCTGATAAGGCTCTGTCCGTGGCCACCACCAGGAAGTGTATCTCTGCCTCCCCGTACTAACAGAGCTCCATATAGCTCCATACCATGTGGTAAAAGCCGGTTCCTGTTAGACCTGACAGTCTTAGGGTGGTCACCCCTAACTTTTTGCCTGCCTCCCTCCACTTCTTCAACACTGTTTTTGCTGGTTTTAGGACTCTGCGCACTTTACAACTGCTAACCAGTGCTAAAGTGCATATGCTCTCTCCCTTAAAACATGTTGACATTGGTTTATACCCAATTGGCTTATTTAATCTACTTGTAAGACCCCAGTAAAGTGCACTACATGTGCCCAGGGCCTGTAGATTAAATGCTGATAGTGGGCTGTAGCACTGATTGTTCCACCCACATAAGTAGCCTCTTAACCATGCCTCAGGCCTGCCATTGCAAGGCCTGTGTGTGCACTTTCACTGCCACTTCGACTTGGCATTTAAAAGCACTTGCCAAGCCCTAAACTCCCCTTTTCTACATATGTCACCCTTAAGGTAGGCCCTAGGTAATCCATAGAGCAGGGAAAATCAAGGTCCCCCTCCTGCTGAAGCCGGTATTGCTCCCACACACAGAGAGCTGCTGGAAATGCTGCTCCCTGGATGCAGGAGTAATATTTTTATCTGCTTCCTTGACCACATGTCTGTGGGTATGGAAAGACATGAAATCTCAGCTTGTCTCAAGTGGGAGCATTTATAAAGCTCCTGCATGCTGAAAGTGGAGTTTTTGTTTTTGCTTGTCACAGTTCCTGCAAAGCAAAACCAACCATCTACCTCCCAAGGGTGGCCACTTCAGGAGGTAAAGGAGTTAGCCCTGAAGGTTGCAGTCCCCATAGCCATATATTGATCATGGAGGGGACCCATGCAGTCCCTCTCCTTTGATCTTCATGGGCTGGCCTTGTGGAAGTGGTCCTTGTGGCCGTATATGGCCCAGTAGAGGGGACGTGCAGCCCCTTTCTTATAATTTAATTAAAGTTATTGGCCCTAGGGAAGCAGCGGTCCCCAGAGCCCAGGGGGGTCTGTGTGACCCCCTACATCTTATTTTGATTATAGCCCAAGGAGGTGGTGGTACCTGGGGCCCAGGGTTCCACATGGCCCACCTGCTTTATTTTGTATTTGTAGCCCCAGGGGGGTGGTGGTCCCCGGGGCTTGAGGGTTCTCAGCATCCCACACATGTGTAATGTTGTTGCTTCAAAAAGGAGGGGGCGCATGGAGCCCTCTCTTGGGGCTTGTATTAACCACAGGGCCCACCACCTCCTGGTACAATGATACTGAAGTATGTGGGGGCTATGCGGGAGCCGCCACGGAAACTACTACCTCTCCCGCTGCAAAGTATTAATTTCTAATGGGGAGGCCTGTACGACCGCCCCCACAGTCCCAGGGACAACTATCTCTCGAGGGCTAAATATGAAATTTATGCAGGTGGGGTAGGCGTATCTCCCATCCCACAGCCTGGGGCCGCCAACTCCCAAGGACTGAAAAAAAAAATGAAGGGGGTGCGTTGTACACCCCCAGCCCCAGGGACCACAACCTCCCCAGGGCTAAGTTAAATGCTGGAGGGGGCCTCATTACAACCATGGGGGTCAAAGACCGCCAGGGGTGTTTTGGCGATTGTACCGCCAACAGGCTGGCGGTACAATTTGCAATATTATGACCTTGGCGGTAGCGCCGCGGTCGCACTGCTGGGACCAGCGGTTTCCCGCAATCGTTGTCCTGGTGGTTATAATCCACCAGGGCAGCGCTGCTTGCAGCCCTGCCCTGGGGAATATGACTCCCCTTCCCGCCAGCCTGTTCATGGCGATAGAGACCGCTATGGAAAAGGCTGGCAGGAAGGGGAGTTGCGTGGCCACTGGGGGCCCCTGCACTGCCCATGCACTTGGCAACGGTGACAGTGAAAAGCGCAACGGGTGCAGCTGCACCCGTCGCACGGCCGTAACACCGCCGGCTCCAATGTTACGGCCGACATTCCCGCCGGCCCAGAGGGGACGTTGTAATGCGGCTTGGGGGATTAGTTGTTTGCTCTTACTTTGTGGGAGTTTTGAGAGATCCTGCTAAATCAGAGCATAGACTCCTGTTACAGCTGTCAAAGTGCTCCTGTCTGCTGGAAGCAGAGGTTTCATCCCTTTCCCTGCCCGCAGAGATGTGAGCAGAAAAAGAGATAACACCATTGTTCTGGCACACAGGATGTTGCATGTTTAGCAGCTCCCTGTGTGCAAGAGCATGGCTGGCTCCCACAGAAAGCAGGGAGCCAGCTGGGACTGAGGGGCTTTCAGGCTCCCCCTGCAGTCCCCAACACTGTTGACTGGGTGCCCTGGGGGACAACTTGGAGACAAGGTTAGGCCTGGGGCAATGAAGTCTGTGGGGCCAAAATCAGCAGAGGGAGGGGGGCTGCACGATCCCCACTCCCCTATTGAATTGCAGTCTGCCCCAGGAGATGGAGTCCCCAGGGCTGAACTCGGCCTGGGTAGGGGGGTCATGTGCCCCCCTCCTCCCATTGAATTGTCCCCCACTATCTACCTTAGTAGTATGCAAATGGATTCCTGCCTTTTGCCAGGATGATGGACATCTTATCAAAGGGATCCCAGTGCATTTCCTGACAATTTTTGTTCTATATTCTTGATGCCGAGTAATATGAAGACATTCCCACCAAACAAAGAAGCACTTACATAATATAGGTAAGAGGAAGGACCCTGGTTTGATGGAGATTTACATCTTTGGATTCTGGTTGTGCTCACTATGGAAGGATTCATGTTATTACAGAATTTTGGAGAAAGACGCACAAGGTAGAATCACATTACTAAATGCACACAAGTTCGCTTGAGACATTTTGTTGTGATCCATTAGGCTTCTGTAGTGTAGAATACGTACTGGACATTTACCCAACAAGCTAGTTCTTACTAACTAACCAGTAGAAAGTACTACAGTTGGGTAGACTTTTTGGGCAAAACTGTGGACCCTTGGATAAAGAAGCAGGTGAGCTTCCATTCTGGCCATGATGCTCATTTCACAGAAATTAAACCTCAACAGGACACACTTACAAATATAAACACAGCAGGTGCCCCAGCTGAAGCTCCACTTCTGGAAAGGACAAATGATCCTAATTCCTGATCTTGGCAAAGGCAAAGCAAGAGTGTTTACTTGGCGATGCAATATTAAAAAGCAATCTGAAATCCTTTGTGGAAATTAATGCATTTTCGATCTATTGGAGAGCAATCTATATCTGACTGTGACAAGTGAGTTCTTTTTGTCCTCTCCTGGGGAGAGCAGAGTCAATGGTTGTTCCTTTAAGTTGCTACAAGTATGCAGTTGTGCGAATCACCTGAAAGCTCCGCCTGCATGGCCTGAACTGCACAACTTAGTAGTATGCAAATGTCTTCCCACCTTTTGCGAGGATGATGTAAAGCTTACCAAAATGTTCCCCAGTCTGTTTCCCATCAGTTTTGGTGGTGCGTTCTTGATGCCAAAGACTATGAGGACATCCCCACTGAACAAAGAACCAATTACTTCATATAACTAAGAGGGAGGATCCTGGTTTGGTGTAGATATACGTCTTTGTAGTCTTTTTGGATTCTGTATAGGAGGATTCATGTTATTACGGAATTCTAGAGAAAGACAGACAAGGAACAATCACAGAAAACACACAAGGTTGTCGGAGACATTTCCTCATGGTCCATTTCGCGGCTGTAGTATATAAAACACACTGACATTTACCCCACAAGTAAGAACTTACTAACCCACCAGAAGAAGGAACTTCAGTTGGGAAGACATTTTATACAGAACTGTGGATACTTGTTGGATAAATGGGCAGATGTGATTCCTTTGGGGACGAATCACTCATGCAGCTATTGACCCATTACACAGACACTCACAAACCCACTCACAGACACACTCAGACCCTCATGCACCCTCTCACAGTCCCATTCATAAACTCAAGTACTCACTCACAAACCCACTCAGGCACTCATGCACCCACTCATAGACCCACTTAGACACTCATGCACCCACTCACAGTTCCTCTCAAACATTCACGCACCCACTGTCAGACCCTCTTAGACATTCATGCACCCACTCACAGACCTACGGAAGCACCCACTCACAGATCCACTCAGAAACTCATGCACTCACTCACAGACTCACTCAGACACTCATGCACCCACTCACAGACCTACTTAGACACTCACACACCCATTGACAGACCAACTTAGACACTCTCACGCCCACTCACATACCCAGTGAGACACTTAAGCACTTACTAACATTGCAAAGTATTAATTTCTAATGGGTTCTAAAGGTTATTGGTTACAATTAGAAAATAAAATTCAAATAACCTTAGAAATTCACTTATAAACCAAAGGTTACAGGGGTGTTATAGTTAGGAAATACCATTAAAAAACCTTAACAATTCACTGAAAAAAACAAAGGTTACATGGACTTTATAGTTAGGGAAAAGAATAGATAAAACGTTTGAAATTCACTGATGAAAACAAAGGTTACAGGGATAATATAGTTAGGCTCACATTTCACTCATACAAAACCAATGAAATTCAGTAGTTATAGTTACCTGAGCTAAATACAACTTATGCCCCAGCAATGCACTGCTTATAACATCACATATTATAATAATCATGACATAGTCCGTGACATTGCTGTGTAGCCATTTTAGTTATAGCTCCATGCACGTTATTTTAGCAAAACCAGGCCTGCAGCTGTGCACTTCAACCTAGATATATTTTATTCAGCTTTGTTTATTATTTTAACAATAGCCACATTTGCGTTCTTATTTTATTTCTCTCTATCTAGCTGTTCTCTGTCTAGGGCAGCACTGCGTTTTTAAACAAGACATTTTGTTCACTCTATGCTTCTCCCAAGGCTGCGGTAAGATAGGCTGCCGGTAAACATGGTAACGCTTTGTCTCTGGTATTCATAGAAACATACACATCCTTACTTAGGGACATTTTCTCAGAACATTAGCTGTTTTATTATAAAAACACTTTCCTGTCCCATACACTTTAGAGGAAAATTCCAGCCAGATGACCAGGACTGTATGCTGATTGCTAAACACTTCGCTACAGCTGCTTATGCAGACTTCAGGCCTTTGCTCAGGTCTGGGGGATGATGTCTTCCTAGGGGAACCTGAAGGGCAGAACTAGAGCTTAACATGCTGTCCTCTACTATAGCCTAGGTAGAAATTAGTCTATTGACTCTAGGACAATATGGCAGCGTTATTTCTATGCTTTACACTCCTTGTCACAATTTTAATCCCGTCATGCTTTATTGTCCTGGGTATTGCAGTACATGCTTTATTATCTAAGGTGCAGTTGCTTCATTAAAACCTTATTGAAACAAATACTGCCTCTGCTTGTCCTTGTATATGTGAGACTAATGTAACTGAGAGAAACGGATGAGATCTGAGTGACCACGATTTCCCTGAGGAGTCAATTGTGTCATGTGCTTGGCTGCCCAATCATCCCTGCATTTGGGTAGAGATGAAGCACTGCTAGGTAGCCAGAACCAGCAACCCAGATTGGGGTGACACATGTCACCTGTAGCGGGCTAGACTCAGTCTACCACACTGCAGGCGATTCTGCAGCTCAAATCCAGTAGTCTCATTAGAATAATGGGAGCCTACATGACAGCATCACTGATGACATCACTGACCATGTTTTACCAATGCATTTTCCCATAGGGTCTTTAGATATGCCTACAGCAAGAACCGCTGAATGGAATTACACCAAATTTGGCAGGAAGCTAGATCTTGGTGCGCAGATTGTGATTTTGGTGTAAATCTGTTCAATGGTTTCTGAGATATTGAAGTTTAAAAAATTTAGATATATAGGGAAGTGAGAGATCCACAGATCTTACTGTTACCTTGCAGAATTTGATTGGTTGCTAACACAGAAGTGTTGTCAGCCATTTTGGGACTCCTTGTCATGGTCTAGGGGTGCTTCTGGGACCCATCCAGGGCTAAAAAGTATTTTTTCTTTTAATTTTTAGAAAAATTCATGGATGTTTCCAAAAGTTTTAAAATAAATATGTGGCTTCCCGCTTTTTTAACTCATTTTGCCCCTGGGTGGGCAAGGTCCCAGAGTCATGTGCAGATATAAATTTCAGGGAGGCCAGCTTATGGGACCCTCCTCCTAAGGCGTTTGGAAGCACTGAGGACCACCACCTCCCTGTATCTAAGATCAAAAAATAAAAGGGGGGACCGCTTGAACTCCCCCGGGCCGCACCGAACACAACCACCCCGAGGCTTTATTATATATTGTTTGAGGGGCGTGTGGACCCCAGGTCCCAGTGACGTTCATCTTCCTTGGGCCATACAAATTTGAAATTAAATGTAATATTTGCAGTAAAATTGTTGAGGAAAAAATTGAATGGCAGGGCGCTAGTTATTGTTACCTTAGGTCATTAGTTATAGTTACTTCAAACTACTTCAAAATGAAGCAGGTGCTAAAACTGAAAGCTGGTTCCTACAAGCTCTCATTTTTTCGAGAGTGACATGATGTGTTTCAGCCTCATAAGATGGCTATGTTCACAAAGAATGGAACTGACATTTTCTTACACTCTATAAACACACATGAATGGTGTTATTGTGGAGAAGCAAAATAAATATATGAATTGATAACAGTTTTGTTCAAAATTGAATCTCCACTTGGTAGAGGTTAGCATTTAACTTACAGGGCCTGGGCACACAGTGAGCTTTACTAGGGACTTACTAGTAAATCAAATATGCCAAGCATGGAAGAGCCAATGCAACCGTGTTTTAGACACAGAACACGCATACTTTAACACTGGATAGCGCAGAGTCCTAAACCAGAAAAAAATTAAGATCTTCTAAAGCATCAGTCTGCACAACAAATTCTTGAGAGAAGCCAGGGGACTTGAGCACAGGTGCCCTGCACGTGGTCTTCTTCAGGATGTCTGGATATGTCTGCTTATTGGAAGTCAGTTCTGTCAAGGGGAAACAATGGGGTCATATCCCAAGAAAAATCTTCTTCAATAGCCAGTGAGGCCTAAAAAGGCTCCCATTTCAGTCTGGGTCTTGGGGGGGTTCCAAAGCCAGAATGGTACCAATCTTGGGTTGCAAGGGCCGCACCTTGTCACTCCCAACTTGTTGTCCCAAGTAGACTACAGAGCACTGCCCTTTCTGGCACTTACTGACCTTGACAGTGAGGTCTGCATTCCTTCCTGGAGGTGGTACAACTGGACATCCCAGCTGGATCTGAAGACTGCAATGTTGTCAACAGGGGCAGCACTGAAGTTCTCTAACCCAGCCAGAACCTGGTTGACCAACCTCTGGAAGGTGGCAGGGTCATTCTTCAACCCAAAAGGCAAAACAAGGCAACTGGTAGTTCCCTTTTGGTGTTGAGAACGCTAACCTTTCTTTTGTCCTCTCAGCGTAGTCAATCTGCAAGTGCCTAGACGTGAAATCAAATGTATGAGGAATTTGGCAGCTCCAAGCTCATCAGTGAGCTCATTAGCTTTGAGGATGTGGTGTGTGTCAGTCTTAGTGAGCACATAGAGCCCCCGGTAGTCTACACAGAACCGTAGTTCGGGTCTGACAACGGGTGTGGCAGCCTTGGGGAGCAGAACCACTGGAGTGGATCAAGGGCTGTTGGAGTGCTCAATAACCCCAAGCTCTAGCATCTTGGCAACTTCTTTTTGTGCTTGGCAGGCAGGCTCTCTGCAGTATCTATATCCTGGATGCACCAATTGGTGACCCTTGGTGTGAGCGATAACAGCAATGCAAACTAACCAAGCAAATGGTGACAGTCTCTCTGCTGGTCTCAGGTCAGAGTATGAGAGAGGCTCACTCCCTCTACTGACCCATCCTGCTCTTTGAAAGATAGGAGTTGGGGGAGGAGTTCACTCTCCTCTTCCACCCTATCATTGGTGACGATTAGCATGGTCAACTCAGACCTCTCAAAGTGCGGCTTGATGTGGTTCACATGCAGGACCCTCAAAGGGCTCCTAGGAGTTTGCATGTCCACCAGGTAGGTGACATCACTTTTGTGCTCCTTCACCTCAAATGGGTCAGACCAGTGGTTTTGGTTTTGCAGAGCACAGGGATCCCTTTCCTCCTGTTTTACCACTCACCTGGCAGGTAAGACAAGACCTGCAGAACACATCTGAGAGCTTCCACATTTGAGGCCAATAAAAGTGGGTGACAAGCCTGTCAAAGGCCTTGTCCTGCCTCAAATGACCTGCCAGTGGGACATCAAGAGCCTGACCCAGTTGGAAGGCCCTGAAGCCCTAGGGTACAACCAACACATGGGCTGTCCCAGATTCAGGAGCCTTGGGCTCACTATACAAGAGACCATTCTCCCAATAAATCAGGTGTTTGCTAGAGGTGTTGCCAGCTGCCGGGGTGTTGGCCTGCTGCTGAAGGCCCACTAGAGTAGGGCACTCCTTCTGCGCTGCACACAACTTCTTCCTGGAGGGAACTCCTTCCTGCTGACAATTGGTCACCTCTTGCCGGATACCCAGTTCGGCCACATCTTTCCCTGTAAGTTCAAAGGTATCCCTCTCAAGGTCAGCCTCCTCCTGGACCATGAGAATTTCAGGAGTGAGGTTTCCACGCCCCTTGCCCTTTCTCTTCTTGGCAGACACCTGGGCCCTCTTTCAGGCTCCAGGTCCTTCTGACACCCTTATGGGCCGCAAAGAACCCTATGGTCAGGAAAACCAATCCAGCAACCCCAACATCTCCTAGTGTGACCTGAGCTCCAGCTACTTCTAGGCAGTATGCTCCTGGTCATTGCCCAGCAGACAATCAACAGGCATGGACAGACTCATAGCTACACTCAAGGAACCTGAGACCACCCCCATTCAAAGAGAACATGAGCCAACAAACATTTGCTCTCATGGTTGTCTGCAGTAACCACTTGGTGGACATTAGTGTTAGACCTGGCATCCTTGACATGGTCTCCACTGTCTTTTTTGCCTCTGCTTCCCATGTTTTTATTGTGTGCGGGACTCCGTTTTTGCTGTTTTTGGTACTCTGGGCATTTTGCCACTTCTGACCAGTGCTAAAGTACAAGGACTCCCTGTGTAAAATGTATGTGTAGTTGGCTTTTCTATGATTGGCACATTAGATTTACTAATAAGTCCCTAGTACAGTGCACTAAAGGTGCCCAGGGTCTGTAAATCAAATGCTATTAGTGGACTTGCAGCACTGGTTGTGCCACCCACATAAGTAGCCCTATAAGCTTAGTTCAGACCTGCAACTGAAGTATCTGTGTGTGCAGTTTAAACTGCCAATTCGCCCAATCTTTCCCTTTTTATACATGTAAGGCTCCCCTAAGGTAGGCCCTAGGTAGCCCCATGGGCAGGGTGCAGTGTATGTTAAAGGTGGGACATGTACTGACGTGTTTTACATGTCCTAACAGTGAAATATTGCCAAATTCAGTTTTCACTGCTGCAAGGCCTATCTCTCTCATATGTTAACATGGGGGCTGCCTTTAAAAATATTTTGAGTGCAGTTTCCCTTTGGGAGCAGATGATAATGTGCAGTTTGGTGTTTCTGAACCCACAATTTAAAAATGCATCTTTTGGTAAAGTTGTTTTTTAAATTGAAATGTCAGTTTGAAAATGCAACTCTTAGGAAGTGGGCATTATCTTGCTTAACCCATTCTGTGACATTGCCTGCTTGTGTATTCCTTATCTGGGTCAGACTGACAGTTGGGCTGTTTGTGAATCCCCTCTAGACAGTGACACAAAGGGAGCTGGGGTGTAACTGGCATATCCTGATGGGCCACCTGAGCTTGAGTGGAGGGAGGAGTGGTCACTTGCACCTTAATGGGCTGTGCCTGTCCTCACACAATGCAGTCTCCAAAACCCTGATGTGAGTGGGTAAGTCAGGATCTTGTGAACAACCGAGACTTTTCTTCGAAGTTTGCCTACTTCAAAGGCAGAAAGGGGTATACGTAGTAGACCCAAAACCCCAGATTTGTAGATTACTTCTGGAATCAAGAGGAACCTCTGCCAAGCAGAAGAGCTGAAGAGGTGAAGGAGGAGTACTGCCCCTTTGCCTGTGACTGTGCTTTGCTGGGATGTCCTGCAGTTGCTGCTTCTGCCTGAAAGAGGACAAAGACTGGACTTTAAGGTAAAATCCTGCTTGGGAAGAATCTCCAAGGGCTTGGATTGAGCTTGTCTCCTGTTTTGAAGTCTGAGGGCCATTAAAAAGTTCCTCTGCCAGCACCTGTACTCTCTGCTGAGACTCCTGTTCAGCCAAGTAGTGCCCTATCTAGCCCCTGGGCCCTTGAGAGGTGAAGTTGGCAGAACAAGGACTGAAATCAACGCACACAACAATGTGCGGGTAAAATTTTGACTCACCACCTGCAAGACAGCTGAAAAATAACACACCACCTGCTTTGTGGTAAAAATCGACGCTCCACCTGCATCGCAGCTGGTAAATCGGTGCGTCACAGCTGGAGAAATGATGTCACACCCCCTTGCATCTGCTGCTAATGACGCAAACCAGTCGCAGTGTGGTTTTCCAACACCATGCGACTGGATTTCACACGCTTCATTGCTGGGAGTCAAGAATCAATGCAAACCTGCGTGGACCTTAGCTGCCCATCTGGAAATCGACACATTGCTCTCTTGCGGGAGAGAAAGACCACACCTCGCTGACCGGACTGGAGAAGAAAACTACACACGGCCTCACGCGCGAGTAAGTATCACTGACTTTTCCAACGCACGCTCGCCCGTGTGGCTTTATTTTTTACACAAACCAAGTACTTTGTGTAACATCAATGTTTCCATTTTTTTCTATGAATTAAGACTCTTATTCTTCTGACAATTCATATCTTGACTAGTATATTTTGTATTTTTATCAATTTGGTCTTGTTTGATTTAGATGAATATTCCCTATTTTTCTAAACTTGTGTGATGTCCATTTTGTAGTGTTTTTTGTGTGTGTTGCTACAAATTCTTTACATATTGCCTTTGAGATAAGACTGACTGCTTGTGCCAAGCTACCAAGAGGGTGAGAAGGGGTTATCCTAAGTGTGTATCTCCCTTGCCCTGACTAGAGTGAAGGTCCCTGCTTGAACAGAGTGTGAACTGACTGTCAACCAGAGACCCCATTTCTAACGATTAGGGACTACCTGCTCTGATGACAGCGGATGCTGGCTCCTGTGTCTCTCAGACCTTCCATCCTATGCCCCTTAATGGTAATCCACTGCCTACACTTCTTAGTATGGTCAGGCATGAGGGTTCTCTGTATCATTTCACTGTCATACATGAACACTAGGGTAATCTCAGTTGTTTCGCCACCACTAACTGGGCTCAACTCCTCCCCAAGTGCTACACTGGCCATCCCCTGTGACTTCCCACCAGTTGTGGGCTGTGTCCACTTGGGACATGCGGGAGCCCTTCTGAAGTGGCTTTCCTGACTACAGTCAAAACTCTTTAGAGGTCCCTTCCTGGCAGTCTTACCAGATAAGAACCATTTCTTTTTTTCAGGACGCGGGTAGGAAATACTTTGTGTCCCTCTTCCCATGCCAATGTTCCTAAGATGTTTTTCCTCTCCACCATTGACTTCTTCCCTACGCCTCTTCCCCCGTCCTTCACACCTGACCAGGGTGGCAAAAATCCAGGCAAGCACCTCAGCCACCCAGTCCACGGGCCCAGTAGTCTCCACACCCACTTGTGGTGGGAAAGGATTCCAGGCACCTGTGCAGAGGGTGAATTATGTTGGGGATATGTCCCATTGCATAGAAGTCAGCCTTCACTGTGGCCAAATCCTCTACTTGGGGAAAAACAATGTAGCTGCTCATGTGTTTAATCAGGGCAGATAAAACTCTGGTCAGCACTATTGAGAACATTGGCTGTGACATTCCTGCTGCCAAGCCCACTGTCACTTGGAAATAACCAATTGCCAGGAAATGGAGCACAGATAGCACTTACGCAAGAGGGGGGATCCCAGTGGAGCGACAGATAGCAGATATCATGTCAGGCTCAAATTGGGCACACATCTGATGTACTCAGAGTCCGTAGTGTGGCCCTCCATGGCCATGTGGGATGCAGCTCCCTCGTGCTCCGGTGCCACTGCTCCTCCGCCTGATGATGCTAATGCACAGAAGAACAAGGAGACCGCAAAAAAGGGGGGGACACAAAAGAAAGACATGTTGAGTGCATGGCTTACCGCTACCATTGGCGGACAAGACAGACACAGAAGGCCCCTGCACTACGTCGCGCTGTTGGGCTCTAAGGTGCAATTCCTAGGAAATGGCCTACAAGGCTATGGACGACATATGCACATATAGATGACACAGGTGCATGAATAGCTGTAGTTGGCACTCTACAGAGGTGGGGCTGGGGGCCACAGCGCCATGCCTTACGAAGGGGCCTAGTCTACGGAACTCGCCCTGGCCTAGGGAAACCAACAGCCCTCCTCCCCCACCCAGACAACTCCACTGCGCGCAAAGTCAGCTGAATGAGAGTGTACTCACCCTCTTGTGTCTGCTGTGATGCCCTCAAGCGCCCATCCAACTCCGGGTAGGCCACTGCCAGGATCAGACACATCAGGGGGATCATGGTTGGACAGGCACCCCTCCGACGTTGGGAGGCCATCCCCAGCTGAGCCTCCTCTGTCTTCTTGCTCCAGCGGCGAATGTCCTCCCATCTTTTCCGGCAGTGGGTGCTCTGTCTGTGGTGGACCCCCAGGGTCCGGACATCCTTGGTGATGGCACAACAAATATCTTTCTTCTGGTGGGCGCTGACCTACATGAAATGTACAGGGGAAAAAGAGAAGTTATTACCAACTGCACCGTCAAAGTGATTGGCCCCCATCCCTACCCTTGCCATGTGGCACATGCATTCACCGTCTTTCATGCATGCAGCACTCTCCCCCTTCTTACATCCAGCCCTCTCCACACAGGCAGAGCCCATACAACATGCTCCCTGTGTACTTACCTGTTGGTCTGGAGGACCGTAGAGTAGCGTGTACTGGGGAGGACCCCATTGATGAGCTTCTCCATCTACTCTGATGTGAAGGCAGGGGCCCTTTCCCCAGACGCACGAGCTATTGTCTCTTCCAGACCAAGGTCACAGCAGCACTTGCAGTATAGTTCCTCTCCTGTCGAAGATCAGGTATCTAGTGATTCAAAAGATAGAAAATGGCGGTCATGTCTGCGGCGGTCACGTCTGCGGCGGTGCGTACCATCACCGCCAGCGTACGTCTTCATTGGCTCCTGGGACCCATAGGGTCCAATGTTAACCAATGCAGCATTGTGCTGCGGTCTTCGATCACCTGCCGCGACGGTGTACAACGCCAGCGCAGTTACCTCACATCCCATTGTCCCACTTTAGAGGTCAGGCAGCCGCCATTTCAGGTGCCCACATGGCCTTATTACCAACTGCGTCACACATACCTAGGCCTGCTCTCAACACACATACAGGCCACTTTTTGTGTATGATTGGTGTTCTGGGTAAACAGTGGGTACATACCTCTGAGTTGTTTGACTCTGTGCTCGCTGTTGTCCTTCATAGGCACCGTCCACTGGGACATGTGTGGAGATGGCGGAATCCTCCGGTGTACCGACCGCTGGTGGACCTGTCGACAATGGAGGAAAGAAATTTGATAATCACCTACAGGTTTGACCGTGCCACAATCCAGGAACTGTGTACACAGTTGGAGCCTGACCTGATGTCAGCAATCCGCCATCCCACAGGAATCCCCCCTCAAGTGCAGGTGCTATCAGTGCTCCATTTCCTTGCTAGTGGGTCATTTCAAACAACTGTGGCCATGGCATCAGGGATGTCCCAGCCTATGTTTTCCAACGTATTGTCCAGAGTGTTGTCTGCCCTGCTGAAACACATGCAGAGCTACATCGTGTTCCCTCAGGTGGAGGATTTGCCTACAGTGAAAGGTGACTTCTATGCCCTAGGACATATACCCAACATCATAGGTGCCATTGATGGGACACATGTGGCTTTGGGCCCCCCCACAGGAGTGAACAGGTGTACAGGAACCGGAAGAGTTATCATTCCATGAATGTACAGATGGTATGTTTGGCAGACCAGTACATCTCCCATGTGAATGCCATGTTCCCTGGCTCAGTGCATGACGCCTACATCATGCGGAATAGCAGCATCCCTTATGTGATGGGTCAACTCCAGAGGCACTGTGTGTGGCTATTAGGTGACTCTGGTTACTCCAACCTGTCATGGCTACTGATCCCAGTGAGGAATCCCAGGACAAGGGCAGAGGAACTCTACAATGATGCCCATGGGCGAACAAGGAGGGTGATCGAGCGGACCTTCGTCCTCCTAAAGGCCAGGTGCAGGTGCCTCCATATGACAGGTGGATCCCTATTCTACTCACCAAAGAAGGTGTGCCAGATCATCGTGGCCTGCTGTATGCTTCATAACTTGGCTTTGCGATGACAGGTGCCTTTTCTGCAGGAGGATGGTCCAGTTGGGGGGTCGTTGCAGCTGTGGAGCCTGTGGACAGTGATGAGGAGGAAGCAGAGAAAGAAGACATGCAGAACAGGGACTCAGTCATCCAGCAATATTTCCATTGAAACACAGGTGAGAATACACTCCTGCCTACTAAATGTACTTTTACACTTCTATCTCTATCCTGTCTGTCGATTTCACCCAGTGTATGGTCACTGAGTTGTCACTTTCCCTTACAGTTTCACAGGTGTGGGTCCCAACGTGTGTCATCTGCTTAGATTCCTCAGGGACTAGAGCTGTGTGACATAGGTATGTTAACATTACAATTTCCAGAACATTTTGTCACTGTAATTGCAAATACACTATTTCGAAATCACAGACAGACTCCTGATCTTTTGGTGCTTTAGGTGTGTTTATTTATATACAAAATATTGGAGGGGGAAGTTAAATGGTGAGGGGTGATGGCGGAGGAATGTCCATGACAGAGTCCAGTCTATTAGTCTCACAGGTGCATTGCCCATATGGGCATAGGAAGTGGAGCTGGGGGTGTTTCAATATGGACGGGGTGACAAAGTGGGTCAGTGGGATGACAATCAGGGTGATCTCACTTCTTGGCGGGGGCCTTGGCATCCTGCTCTGTCTTGTTCCTGGATCTCAGGGACCGTTTGCAGGGTGGTTCTCCATCTGTAGGGGGTGGGGTGCTGGTGTGGTGGTCCTGTGGCGGGGCGTCCTGTCCACTAGTGCCGGCGGAGGTGGTGGGCAGTTCATCGTCCATGCTAGTGTCAGGGGCCCCTTGTAGTGCCACAGTGTCCCTCCTGGTGTTGAGTAGTTCCTTCAGCACCCATACGATGGTGCCCAGGGCAGAGCTGATGGTTCTGAGTTCCTCCCTGAACCCCAAATACTGTTCCTCCTGCATGCGCTGGGTCCCCTGAAACTTAGCCAGTACCGTTGCCATCGTCTCCTGGGAGTGGTGGTATGCTCTCATGATGGAGGAGAGGGCCTCGTGGAGAGTGGGTTCCCTTGGCCTGTCCGCCCCCTGTCGCACAGCAGCCCTCCCAGTTCCCCTGTGTTCCTGTGCCTCCGTCCCCTTGACCGTGTGCCCACTGCCACTGCCCCCAGGTCCCTGTTGTTGTTGGGGTGGTGGGTTATCCTGGGTTCCCTGTAGTGGTGGACACACAGCTGATTGACTTGTCCTGGGGACGGAGGTATGGGCCCGCTGGGTGGGTGCTGTGCTGGTGTTTCCAGAGCGGGGAAGGTCTGTGGTGGCCTGTGTGAGGGGAACCAACTGTCCCGAGCCCACGATGGTCTGGGCTGGTCATCTAGATCCAGGTGGACAGAGGTGCTGTCATCACTGTGGGCCTCTTCTGTGGGTGGAGTGGGGATGTCTGGACCCCCTTGTCTGGTGACGTTGGGTAGTGGTCCTGCAGGGGTGTAAAGGCATGATTATTGCATCTGTGTGTGTCATGGTGTGCAGTGGGTGGGTGAGCGTGTACTCCAGTGCTGGCATTCCTGTGTGTGGGCTTGTGTGATGATGGTTTACGGGGGTGTTTGGGTGTTTGCAGTGGGCATGCTTTAGTGATGGGTGTCAATGCATTGGTGTTGCATGCAGGGCTTGGTGTTGGGATGGGTGGTTTGTGATATTAGTACATTTGTGAGGAGTTGGAGTGATAGTGGTGGGGGCGAGGGTGGGGGTATGTGATAAGATGCAGGTAGGGTGGGGGATATGATTGTTAAAGGTTTGACTTACCAGAGTCCATTCCTCCACGACTCCTGCGGAGCCCTCAGGATGCAGAATCGCCAAGACCTGCTCCTCCCATGTTGTTAGCTGTGGGGGAGGAGGTGGGGGTCTGCCGCCAGTCCGCTGCACCACCAGGTGGTGTCTTGAGACCACGGAACACACCTTCCCCCGTAGGTCGTTCCACCTCTTCCTGATGTCCTCCCGATTTCTTGGATGTTGTCCCACTGCGTTGACCCTGTCGACTATTCTTCGCCATAGCTCCATCTTCCTTGCAATTGAGGTGTGCTGCACCTGTGCTCCAAATAGCTGTGGCTCTACCCGGACGATTTCCTCCACCATGACCCTGAGCTCCTCCTCCGAAAACCTGGGGTTTCTTTGCCGTGCCATGGGGTGGTGTAGGTGATGTGTGGGGTGGTGTGTGTGGTGATAAGTGTGGTGATATGTAGTGGTGTGCGGTGTTTTGTGCATGGAAGTTGTATGGGTGATGGTGTTGTGTGCCTGTGGATGCTAGTTTGTTGATGGTGGTGTCTCTCTCTGGCCTTCTCTCTGTAATAGTGATCGTGGGGGTTTGTGGGTGATGTTGGTGTGTGTTTTATATTGTATTTGGTGTGTGGGAGTGGTGTCTGTATGTGTATCAGGTGTGTGTATTTTGAATTGTCCAATGTGGCAGTGTTTTGCTTGTGTGTGGGTATTTTGAGCGCGGCGGTGTGTACCGCCAATGGAATACCGCGGTTGAAAGACCACCGCTTGGATTCGTGTGTCGTGATAGTGTGGGCGTATTTCTGTTGGCGTGACGTGGAGGTTTTGTTTTCGCCAGTTTATCACTGACCTTTGGTTTGGCGGACTTGTGTGGGTGTCTGAGTTTTGTCAGATTCCGAGATGTGGGTCATAATAGCTGTGGTGGAAATCCGCAGCCGCGGCGGTGTGTTGGCGGTCTTCTGCACGGCGGTAAGCGGCTTTTACCGCCAATGTTGTAATGACCCCCTATGACTCACACACACCAATCCGACATAATTTAGCCACAGACACAAGTCCGCCACACCAAAGCTCAGTGATAAACTGGCTGTATCAAACCCAACACAGTTACGCCAACAGAACAATGCCCATCACATTATGACCCACGAATCACCACATTGGACATTCAATGGCGGTAAACCATTGGCGGTACATACCGCTGCACTCAAAATACACACACTCAAACAAAACAACACCACATTGGACAATTGAAACTACACACACCTGACACCCACGCACACACCACACCCACACACCCTCACCACTATAAAACACACACCCATATTACCCACAATCCTTCACGACTACAAACATTGGCACAAGACAGACACCACAGACAAAAACAGAGCCATACACTACCTACACGCATACACCACCCACGCACCCCACATCACACACCCCAACACATTACCCTACAACCCTCATCTACACAACTCACACAACACCAACGGCACCACAGAGACACCCCCGATTCTTAGAGCTAATGGTCATGGTGGAGGAAATCATCAGGGTAGAGCCACAACTTTATGGAGCACGGGTGCAGTAAATATTTATTGCTAGGACGATGGAGCAATGGCGGAGGATCGTGGAAAGGGTCAATGTGGTGGGGCAGTACCCAAGGACCAGGGACGACATCAGGAAGAGGTGGAACGACCTACGGGGGAAGGTACGTTCCATAGCAGCAAGGCAAAAGCTCGCTATCCACAGGAGTGGCGGTGGACCCCCACCTCCTCCCCCACAACAAACAACATGGGAGGAACAAGTATTGGCAATCATGCATCCTGAGGGCCTGGCCGGAGTAAGAAGAGGACTAGACTCTGGTAAGTCAACTCTATACTGCTATCACCCTCCTACATGCATGCCATCACATACCCCCACCCTCACCCTCACTCCCATCACCCCACCACCTCCCACACACCCCACCATCACATCCCACTTATCCCAATGCCAAGCCCTGCATGTACCACCAATGCATGAACATCACTCACATGCCCTGCATGGACACCTATCACCAAAGCATGCACACTAGAGAGAATCAGCTAGCCCACCACATACCAACTTATACAAGTTAAAACTGCCAGGGCAAATACAACCAAAGAGGGCAGCTCACCGATGCACAATATGTCACACACAGAAACAATAACACAGGATTTACATCGCCTGGATCTGGATGACCAACCTGGCCCATCAGGGACTTCTGGACAGTCAGTTACCCAGGCCCAGTCCCAGACAACCACAGAGCCTTCCCCATCTGGGAACACTACCACAGTACCCACCCAGCGTACCCATACCTTTGTCCCCAGGACACGTCAATCAGCAGTGTGTCCACCTCTACAGGGACCCCAGGGCACACCTCATACCCATAACAATCAGGGATCTGGGGTCAGTGGCAGTGGGCACACGGTTCAGGGGACAGAGGCACAGGACAACAGGGAAACTGGGAGGACTGCTGTGCACCAGGGGGAGGACAGGCCCAGGGAACCGACTCTTCAAGAGGCACTCACCGAGATCCTGGGAGCCTACCAACATTCCCAGGACAGGATGGCCCGGATCCACAACAATTTGTAGGGGAACAGGTGGCTGCAGGAGGGACAGTATAAGGGGATCAGGGAGGACTTACAGGCCATCAACACCACCCTGGTGTCCATTGCAGGAGTGCTGGCTGACATTATGAGGGAGGCGAGCCCCTACCACTAGCCAGACATCTGAACTGCCTTCTACCTCCGCTGCCCATAGTGGCCCGCCACAGGACCAACAGGCCTCTAGCACCCCTCTCCCTGCAGAAGGAGAACCACCCCGCAATGTTCCCTGTGATTCAGGCAGAAGCCAGAGTCTATTGCCAAGACCCCCACCAGGAAATGAGACTCTCCTGATTGTCACCCTTGTGTCCCACTCTGTCACCCTGTCCACCTTGAACTGCTAATGCTCCTGTTCCTATGTCCCCTTGGACTATTCACCTGTGCTACAAATAGACTGGAACAATACCCTGGACTTTCCTCCATCATCACCCCATCCCAATGCACCCTCTTAGCACTTCAACAAACACCCTTTGAAAAAAACACAAGTATGGAATATGTTACATTTCTTAAGTATGTATTCGTTTAACCAGGTTCAAACATTGAACTTCAACTGTACAGTTATTGTTCACATAGGAAAGATCTGTAGTTTCCTGCAGTGATCACACCAGGAGCGATAGTGGGGCACCAATATCTTCAAAATTAATTCCCAAAGGGTACAGTAATTGGGCATAGAAGTGGGAAGGAACAGCATGCCAGTACCAAAGTTATCCTAAATGATGACAATAAAATGTGAAGTAACACTGCCTTACCTGTGTGTCATTGGAAGTATTGCTGTATCACAGCTGTTCTGTTGTCCTCATCCTCATCCTCTGCATTCCCCATCCTTACTGTCCACTGCTGCCACATGGGCATATCCAGCCTCCTCCTCCCTTCAGAAAAGGCACATGGTGTTTCAGGGCAAGGTAGTGCTACATGGCAAGGTAGTGCTACATGTAGCATGCCACGATTATCTGGCAGACTTTCTTGGGTGAGTAGCACAGAGATCTGCCTGTTAGATGGAGGTGCCGAAATCTTGCCTTCAGGAGGCCAAAGGCTCTTTCGATTATCCTTCTCGTTCGGCCATGTGCCTCATTGTAATGTTATTCTGCCCTTGTCCTGGTATTCCTCACAGGGGTCAGTAGCCATGATAGGTTGAGGTAACCTGAGTGACCTGCAAATATTGATGGACAACATTTAGTCACACACTATCCCATATGGCCCACATCATACCCATACACCGTCATCTACTGGATGGGAACAAGGGCTCACCTATTAGACACACCCGGTGCCTCTGTAGTTGAGCCATCACATTTGGGATGCTGCTATTCCTCAGGATAAAGGCATCATGCACAGACTCTGGATACTTAGCATTGACATGGGAGATATACTGGTCCGCCAAGCACACCATCTAGACATTCATGGAGTGGAAACTCTTTCGATTTCTGTACACCTGTTCATTCTGGTATGGGGTGACAAATGCAATATGAGTTCCATCAATTGCTCTAATTATGTTGGGGATATGTCCCATTGCATAGAAGTCAGCCTTCACTGTGGCCAAATCCTCTACTTGGGGAAAAACAATGTAGCTGCTCATGTGTTTAATCAGGGCAGACAAAACTCTGGTCAGCACTATTGAGAACATTGGCTATGACATTCCTGCTGCCAAGCCCACTGTCACTTGGAAATAACCAATTGCCAGGAAATGGAGCACAGATAGCACTTACACAAGAGGGGGATCCCAGTGGAGTGACAGATAGCAGATATCTTGTCAGGCTCAAATTGGGCACACATCTCTGTGATTGTGGCCCTGTCAAGTCTATAGGTGAGGATAATGTGCCTGTCCTCCATTGTTGCCAAGTCCACCAGGGATGTCTCCATCTCCCATTCATCCACAGCTGTAGCAGTCTAAGGGACAAAAGAGTGATGAGCCGGTCACAAACTGAACACTGGAACCACAATAGTGCAATGCATGATGTTAATTTGTAATGGGTAAGTGGGATTTGTCCTGTATGTCCAAAATTTAACTGTGACACAGTTATTATCCACGGCCTGTTCCCCCCTGAAATAGCATCCGCCTGTCCTGTGTGGAGGGACAGGTGGAAGTGAGGTAATTCGGCTGACATTGTGTGCCGTTGCAGGAGGCGGTAGGGAACCGCTGTGCAACTTCTCATTGGTTAACATTGGACCCTATGGGTTACAGTGGTCAATGGTAATGTACGCCGGCGGTGACTGTATGCACCGCCACAGACGTGACCGCCATTTTCTATCTGATCACTCACTTGCTACCTGACCTTCAACAGGAGAGGACCTACACTGCATGTGCTGCTGTGACCTGTGTCAGGAACCTACCATGGCCCGTGTGACTGGGGAAAGGGCCCCTGCCTTCACCTCAGCAGAGTTGGAGCGACTGGTGGATGGGGTCCTACCTCAGTACGGACTGCTGTATGGGCATCCAGAGAAACAGGTGAGCACACTGTGGGCACGATGCATGTGGCATGAATGCATGGAGTGGTGTGTGTGAAAGCCTCATGTAGGGGGGTTGGTGGAAGTCCCCTGGGCGGCACACAGGTTGTGTGCTGGGCCATGTATGTGTAAATGGTGATGTGAAGGGGTATGGTGGGCCAAACATGTAACAGGCAGGACTGTCTGATGGATACTTTTCTCCCGTGTGCATTTTTTCTTTGCAGGTCAGCGCCCATCAAAAGAAGTGAATATGGCGTGCCATTGCCAAGGACATGCAGACCATGAGGGTTTACGGCAGGCAGAGCACCCACTGTCTGAAACGGTGGGAGGACCTGAGATGCTGGGCATGGAAAATGGTGGAGGCCCAGCTGGGGATGGTCTCTCAATGAGGAAGGAGTGCCCATAGAACCCTGACCCCTCTGATGGCCCGCATACTTGCAGTGGCCTATCCTGAGCTGGATGGGTGCTTGAGGGCTTCACAGTAGCCACAATGGGGTGAGTACAGTTCCCATCATTACTACTTATGCATGGCAGGGTGGTATCTGGGTGGGGGATGTGTGTCAGTGGGTGCTTCTAGTCCAGGCCTGACATTGCAGAGTAGGTCCCATGGTGGCAAGGGTTCTGAAGTGATCAACGTACTACCTCGCTCGTAGGCATCCACTACTGGTCAGGGCTTTGTGGGTCCCAGGTGTGCTGTATTTGGTGGTGTGTGCCCCTCCCCATTCCTTGGTGGCTAGCAATATAACTGGTAGAGCAATGCATAATGCGTAGGGTTGTTCCCTGTTTGTGGGAGCGGTATGTACGCCAACAGTTGTGTTGGTGCAGTCATTGAACTAGTTTATCCTTTGTCTCTCCCCCCCTTTTTGTTTTGTCACCCTGTCCTTATGTGCATTAGCATCGTCTGGCGGAGGAGCAGAGGCATCGGTGAAGGAGGGAGCTGCATCCCACAGGACCCAAGTGGCAGAGTCCACCAACGGTGAGGGCACCAGTGGGGCGGAGAGCGAGGGGAGCATCACGGCGGAGACTGGGGGGACAGTTCTGACACAATACCTCCTCCAATGGAAGCTCCCTGGTGGAGGCGGACACCTCTGTGACCATCCCAGCTACAGGTACCACTGCCACCCCGTGCCGGCATCACCCTCCCAGCAGCCCCTCATCAAGTTGCCAGTGCCCGCTCTCCCAGGAGGGTGGGCATCTCCTTCTCCCCAGACACCTCAGGCCCTGCCCCAGTGAGCCCTCTTGACCTGAGTGAGGAGGCTATTGACCTCCTGATATCCATCTTTGTAGGGCAGTTAACCATTGTGAATGCCATCCAGGGGCTGGCAGCCCAGATGCAACAGACTAATGCATTCCTGGAGGGCATTCACACTGGCTTTGGGGCCCAACAGAGAACAACCCAGTCTTCGGCCTCCTCTCTGATGTCAGTCATTGTCCCTATGTCAACCCTCCCACTTCCTCTTCCCAGTCCCATTCTTCTCAACCCCAACCTATCCCAAGCACACAGGCAGACGAGCATGCACACAAGACAACACACAAGAGTGTCACAGGCAAACACAAGCACCACACATCATCCCACAGGCACTCACACAAACACCATACAGATGCAGACATACCAACATCCACTAGCTCCACTGTCTTCCCCTCCTCTTCCTCCTCCACCTCCCTCCCAGTAGCGCCACCACTCAGACCTGCATGCACTACATCCTCATCCACTACCAGCATCACCACCACACCTAGCAGAACGCACCCCTCACTGGCAGAAACCTCCACAACAGCCATGAACAGGTCCCCTGTGTCCTCTCCCTCTGTGTCTTCCCCCCTCCTAAAGTACACAAATGCAAGCATCCAGACACCCAACAGCCATCCACCTTACAGCAGCATCCAGCCCATGCACCTGCACCACAAATCAGCAGACAGACACCTCCTACAACCACTCCCTCTTCCTCCACTTCCAAACCTTCTCCCTCTTCCCACGCCAATGTTGCTAAGATGTTTTACCTCTCCACCATTGACTTCTTCCCTACCCCTCTTCCCCCGTCCTTCACACCTGACCAGGGTGGCAAAAACCCAGGCAAGCACCTCAGCCACCCAGTCCACAGGCCCAGTAGTCTCCACACCCACTCGTGGTGGGAAAGGATTCCAGGCACCTGTGCAGAGGGTGAAGGAGCCTGCACCAGGCAGCCTCAAGAAAAGGCTCCCAGAAGGGCAAGGACCCAACCCCAGCTGCTGCCAGGAAGGGCAAGGAGCCTGCCCCAGCTGCTGCCAGGAATGGCAAGGAGCCAGCCCCAGCTGCTGCCAGGAAGGGAAGGAGCCAGGGGCAGGGACTCAGACAGAGCCCCCACCACCATCCATGGTTGTGCAGCCATCCGAGGCTGCAGGGGATGAGCAGAAGCTCCCCCCATCACCAGCAGCAGCACCACCACCACCACTAGTGGGCAGCCGTCCGAGGCTGCAGGGGATGGGCTGGAGCTTCCCTTCACCACCAGCAGCAGCAGCACCACCACCACCAGTGGGTAGCCGTCCGAGGCTGCAGGGGATGAGCAGGAGCCTCCGCCCACCAGCGGCTACAGAACCACTACTACCACCACTGAGAAGCTGTCACCGCTGGTGGATGGTATGTAGTCATGCATCCATGGGCTGCTGGGCGGCCTAGCCCCTGCAAATCAAGTGGGGATGACACCCACTTGAGAGACTGTGACCTTGCACTCCCCAGGACCAAGAGCACAGGGCACGATGCCCCATCCAGAACCAGTGGAGAAGACACCCACCAACCCCAGCCTCCCCAGATCAAGAGCACAGGGCACGATGCACCCCTCCAGAACCAGTGGAGAAGAAACCCACCAGCCTCCCCAGGTCAAGAGCAAAGAGCACAATACCCCATTTAGAACCAGTGGGGAAGACACCCACTCAAGAGACTGTGGCCTTGCATTCCCCAGGACCAAGCACAGGGCATGTTGCCCCCTCCAGAACCAGTGGTCTTCTTGCATCTGCCGACTGAGGTGCCCCCGTCCCCCCAGAGGTGCGTGCCTATTTTCCAACTGATGCCCATGCTGTGTTCTCTCCATGTTGCATCAGGTGACAAGTGGGGCCTTGGACTTTGGCCTGTGGCCCTGTGGCCCACGCGCAATGGAGACTGGGCAGTGTCCCTTGAACTGTACATATGTACATAACAGTTACATTGCATTTTCTTATTTCTTATGTTATGATCTTATTACACTCACTTTCGTACAATCCTGTTCTCCTTGCATTATTCATCAGGGGTACGCGGTAAATGTGTTTCATTACTGCAGCTGATTGTGTGTGTGGTGTTGGGGGTGGAGGGGTGTTGTGCATGTGTTTGTCACTCTCTTTTTCTTCCCCCCTCACTTGTGTGCTAGGTGGCTGTACTCACCGTCGCCGTCTTCGCCATCGTTGGTGTTCGTGGTGGAGCAGGACATTGAAGAGCATTTTAAAGACATGCAGCTCGGGCTCCATGGTGGCGTGGTTGTTCCCTGTGTCTCCAAAGGTGAGTCCTTTCCCTTCTTTGCAGAGTTTCCTCAAGGCTTTTGATGTCATTGGCACCGCCCCAGAAAAGGTGGCTGTTTCTGGTGTCTTAATACGGTGGGCATTGTTTCCACCCTGGCGGTCGGTGTGGTAAAGTGGCTGTCTATCTGCGATATCACCATCATGGTCATAATTTGGCAGTAGTTACCGCCAGCCTGTTGGCAGTATTACCACCACTCTATCACCGACCGCCAGGGTTATAATGAGGGCCATAATAAATCAATAAAACATTTATGAAAATTACTAATATTCAGAATCCTCTAGAAGGTAAAATAGAATAAATATTGAAAAGATTAAAAATTTACACTTTTACATCAGCATATGGCACATTTAAGAAAAGACCCTGCGCCCCCAATCATTACATCGTCCGGTACCATGCACAGCAAGAGATAAGCTGGGTGACATTGCACCAAACTCTTGCTCTTCAATAACGCCAATAAAAACCTCAGTCTAAAGGGAGCATAAAACTAAAAAAAGAGTAAAAGTGAGTAGGGTTTGTGGAGAGACCACATCACATGGACAATTAAGAATAGTTTTTGGGTCATACCGACCAAGTGGGAAACACAAATTACATCTTATTGTTCCCATGCAAAAGCGTGTAATGAGCGCCCTTTCCCAAACATTGTGGACTGCCAAAAGATAGCCCTCAGAGCCCCCCCTGCACCTTTAGCATTAAAAAATCCCTCACAGATGGTTTCATTAGCTCCTTCACTTCCCTGCTATCCATCATAATTCTAATAAAATTCTCCTTCACTCAATGCTTATCAGAACATTTTAAGTAGGCCTGGGCATAGTTCATGGAGTCCCACTACGTGGGATTCATCAGAGTTAAAAAAAACTCTGTGCAATTCTGCGGAGGCAGAGTTCCTTGATTCGAGCACTCCTTAATGCGTCTGATCTAGGAACCGGTAAGCAGGGTCAGGAGAGGGCATTGCAGTTTTGGGCCTGTGTGCAGCTTTCTTTCGCTGCCTACGGCCCTGACCTGAATTCAGGGCAGCGCCATAGGCAAAAAAAGCTGTTGTTTCAGTCCTTGTTTGTGCACCAGTGTGCACAATGCCTACAAAAAGAGAAACTGACTTACTTGGGCCTTCCCAGAGGGTCCTCCTCTCCGATGAGTCCTCCTCAGCGTGGCTGTTTCCCTTCTATGCTCCGGTGGGCGCTGCAGCCCAGTTATGGGCTGCATAGCACAAGAGCATACTGTCTGTGATTGGGCTGTGTAGCCCAGAGTGGGCTGCAGCAAGCATCGGGTGAACTCCAATTTGGGGCTAACTGGGTTTTTTGGAAGCTCTGCGTTCCAAACTCTGTTAGCTCCACCCACATTGAGAAGCATAAAAAATCTCTGGGAGACCCAGAAGGGTGACAGTCTGTTTGATGTAAAGTAACCAGGGAATAACTAAACTTAGATCACAGACCAAGCAATCTCGGATCACCTCACTGTTCAGGAAGGCACATTCAGTTGTTCACACAGGAATCCACAACAGAATGGTGGCAATCTTCATACTATCACCAACGAACTCCAAATCCAATTACTCATTACTCATGCAGGCCAAACCCATATGTATTTGGCCCAACTCCTAGAAGCCTTCTATAGAAGCAATTTTCCTCTTTTTGGGGTGCAAAACTACCGACCAAAACTACAGAGTAGACCCAAATTGAGGCCCTGCATGATAAGACTAGGCGGCATTGACGCCTATACACCTCAAGAAGGGGAAAAATAGGCTTAATACAACCCTGTCTGCAAAGTCAAATGTGGCACCTACAGCGGTATGAAAACGCGAACAGTGTCTAGCAATGCATGGAACCCACAGCCCCTTGTCATCAAAAGTTACCCGAGGATATGGAAAATCATGTACACAACTAATTTGTTGGCCTTTAATGCCACAACCCCAACTTTGCTCAACAGTTTACCACAAACCATATAATGATTTTAACCAATATTCACTTCCAGTTCTCGGTCAGTCATAAATTCCACATAAGCGTTGATGGCTACAAGTAGGCTATTCATGGTACGGGCCAACAACACCGCATCATCCACATAAATCAGGGACAGCACGATCTTCCTATTAATTTTGGGGATATCCTTGCATCTGTCTCCTAGAATTCATATAGGCCATTGGTATACAAGAGAAACAGGATCAGCAAGAATACAACTCTGTCTCACTCCTATTTAGATTAAAAGGATCTATTAATTCACTTTTTACCCTGTGTCTCGTAGAAGCATTCGCACCAGAGTGGAGCTTTCACAAAAGCTCAACAATTGTGCTCTCCAGCCTCATCTTGGATAACAAGCTCCACAACTTGCTGCAATTTACCCTACTTAAAGCACAGCTGAGCTCCATAAAAGTAAATTTAAACACTATTCCTGGGTCCCCAGCCCTTCCCTAAACCCGTACTACACCCTACTCATAAGATCGTGCTCTACCACCCAAGTCTCAATGCGCCATAAGACAATGCTGCCCAAAATTTTCACCAGAGAATCTAGCAGTGAGATAGGGCAATAGCACTTAGGATCTCTGTGATTTCCCTTTTTAAATACTAGAACAATATAAGCAGATTTCCATGAGGAATACTCATCGCCGCATTTAAGAAGTTTACAATAATAGGAGCCCACAGCTGCGCGTTACGCTTGTGAAGATCCAGAGGAATCGCATGTGGCCTGGGGCGATTTATGCATCGGGCTCTCCTGCAGGGAAGAAACCACCTCCTCCAGGGTGAATCTGGTAGACAGGCTCTGGCCAGGATCAACCAAGTCAGCCACCTCTTCTCCAAGGGCCTCAGCTGAATAAATTATACAAATATGACTCACCCAAACATCAAGTGGAACATTACAGCCATCCCTTCAGATGTTCCTGTCTTGAGGGTGCTCTATTCACAATCTTCCAAAACAAACCTGCATTTTTAGTGTGACATGCAAACATCAACTCCTTCCACACCGGGCCCTCATTTGGACTTTGGCGGTCAATTTTCCTGACTGCCAAAGCCCAACCTGCCAGATGACCGCCAGTGATGGCAGCCAGCAGACTGCCATGTTATGAGTGCCGGCAGCTTTCTGCCATCATTGATGTGGAAAACAGCCAGCAGTTGTGCTGGTAGTCGGTGCTGCAGAGGCGGGTCCCTCACTGGCACCACCACATCAGCAGAACTCAAACCACCGTATTACAAGCTGTAATATGACTTGGCGGAGTCCTGCTGGCGTGGAGGTTGTGGCAATGGGAAGACCACCAGGACCCATCCCCTCCCGGACATCCCCTTTGACTGAGGGGGTATGTGGGCATCCGAAGGGAGGGGAGGAAGGGGGTCTGTGTGTTTGGGTTCTTGTGTGCATGTTTGTGGTAGAGGGTGCTGAATACATGCCTGTATGTGCTCGTGAATGGGGGTGTCTGTGTTGATGAATTTGAGTGAATGGGTGTGTCTGAGTGCATGTATGCATATGCTGAATGGGTGTGTATGTGTATGCATGTGTGTGTGAAGGTGTGTGAGGGGTGTGTGTGAGTGTGTGGAAGGGTGGGGTAATGTGTGCATGTGTGCAGACATGTGTGTATGTGTGTGCAGGCAACAGGAATGAAGATTCCTGTCGCTGGGTGCATGACCGCCAGGGTTTTCATGGCGGGGTGACCCCCACGGAAAGCCTGGTGGTTTTCAGCCTCGTAATCCCAACGGCAGGCTGGGGCCTGCCGCCAGATTGGAGATGCTCGCCGCTGGCTGCGGCGGTGTGACTGCAAGGTCAGCCCAGGCAGAGTTGTGGAGGCTTGGCGTCTGCCAAGCCTCACAACTCGTAATGTGGCAGACCTTACCACCAGTCTGCGGTGGCCGCCAGCCTCATAATGAGGGCTCTGGTCTTTTAGCTGCTGCTTCCTTAACTTCAAGGGAAGCTTATACTGTACCTTCGCACTACTCACATGTGCCTTTTTCTCTAGGCTGCTTCAAAACCCTCAGCATTGTTATTGTCGTCGCATGGCACGTTTTATCAAACCAGTTTGAGTTGAGTTGTATACTCAAAGACCCTGTGTTATTGTTTATGATTGATCTAATGGAGCCATTTACTCTAATGGAGCCATTTACTCTATCCAAGGCATCAATCTCATCTGCCACTAAGGGGGTTTCTACCAGAAGGTGTCCCTACTGTCAAGATGTAGTTGTTATTCACCACACTCACCACAACCTGTGGGATATTTGCCTGCTGCCAACAAACTCTACGTCCCTGTTCTTTTGCTATCAGGCCACCTGGACCTATAACAGCAGGTAACAACTTGTTGCAAGGGAGATACAGAATCACTGTAAGGTGACTGTGATTGCTGAAATTTTGCTTTTGGTCCACCCTTGCTGAGCCAAGTTGCTTACTGAGGCGGACACAAAAACATAGTCAATTGTAGACCCGCACCCCTACCCACAAAGGTTGAGGCCTGGGGACCTTAGTGGACTCCCAGATCAAAAATATTATTCAGACCCATCTTTGATAGCCCCTTAGTAAGGGTCCTGCCTCTGTCATCCTGAAGAACCTCACAAATAGAAAAACAACCCTCCTACTGGAAAGAATTGTCTGAGGTGATATAACTGCCATTCTTCACATTAAAATCTCCTGCCACAATCACTCAGAATTCATTGAAACTCCATCCTCCCTTTTCATATCTGCAAGACAGAAAAAGGGCAATCATTTGGCAACCTGACTCCCACACTGCATTATAAACATTAACAAGTAGAACATTATATTTATTAGGAAAAATCACCCAAATAATTATAATTCCCTAATTGTTACTTCTAATGTGGTATCCTCTATAAATCTTGGAAATACAAACCAAGGTCACTAAACCCTCCCGGAACAATGGCTGGGCACCCTAACAGCAGAACAGCAAATCTTTGGAACCCATCCCATTCAGCTTCCTCCTCTGGCCATGTCTCTTGAAGCAGGATAAAGTCAAAGGTAAAGATATACCTACCCACAGAGTGTCTTGTAACTTGGTATAATACCCGGCCACATTTCATGAAATTAAGGAAGACCAAGGTGACAAATCTCTCACACCAGCCTCCTTTGAACGTAAGTAAGACGTGGGCCCCATTTTATCAACCTGGTGGTGCCCAACTTGGCAGGAACAACTCACCCAGCTTGACAGTCAATCAGTGCCCTCTAAATCTGAGAGGACCGAAAATCGGTTGTTCAGGCTAAGCATCGCTGGGCACCCAGTAAACTGGGTACTCTTCAAGCACAAGGAACTTCATGATATTGAGTGTGCCTGTAAAAGAAGCCCAAGGGCACTAGCCCAATTGCCTCACAATTGTAAGAATCTGAGTGACAAGAAGAAGTCAAACGATGGGCCAGCCCTGGATATTTACAATTCACTATAATGCAATCTCCTGATCCAGCCTTCTCCAGCGGGCCCACCCACCTGATCCATCTGACAAACAAAATGTCCTCAAGTTCTCTACATTTAACTTCACAGTTTTTACCCAACCAATCGCCAATCTTATTTTTCAACTGCTCAGTGGATTCACGTACGTCTGGGTGTAACAGAGGTACATTTGTGAGAATTACCACATAGGGAGCACAGTCTGGTGGTAGCTCCCGATCAGAATAGGGAGCACACACAACTAAATTTGAATCCCACTCCCCATCCTTCTCTGTTACAGGCACAGCCTCCAGGCAAGCCCTGCTAGAGTTTCTACACACAGGCCTCGCTCTGTCCTGGCCCCTCTCAGGACTTACAGGATCAGCTACCGCATGGCACTGGATTTCATCACCAAGATTTCATGTATTAATATGAATCCACCACAAAGGCTGTCTGCTCAATCTCTCCTGAGTTACAGGGGTGATCACCAGAGGAGCTTCCTTAACCGGAATAGAGCCTATGGCCATGAGAGTCAGGCCCAAGAAAATCACAAGATTGGGCCAAACAGGCCCCCACCCTAGAAGACAACAGAGAGACTGCTGATGTGAGCACCTGACATTTGTCCTTTAAGGACATCAAGCAAGCGTCAAACAGTTCTTTGATTTGGCCCAATAAATTGCCTACTCAAAAAACTTGCTTCTGCCCAGCACAAAAGACTCCCTGGGAATTTGAAAGAACAACTGGATCTTGAGGGGGGGGTTCCCAGCTTTTCTTCAGTGCCTTTTTCTTTTTACTAGGCAGACTGCTGCAGTTGGGAAGAGAGTCAGAAAAATTCCCATTACCAATGACCAAGGCACTCCTAGTCACACTTTTTGATTGTGCAAATGGGTGTGTCAGTGTATGTATTAGTGTGTCTGTAGGTGTCTCAGTGTATGCATTAGTGTGTGCTTCGATGTTTCAGTGTATGCATCAGCGTGTGCCTGGATGTGTAAGTGTGCGTATTAATGAGTGGCTGGGTGTGTCAGAGTGAGCATCAGAGTGTCCCTAGGTGTGTCAGTGTATGTATCAATGTGTACTTGGGTGTGTAAATGTTTGTATTACTGTTTCCCTAGGTGTGTCAGTGTATGCATCAGTGTGTGGTTGGCTGTTTCAGTGTAGGCAATAGTGTCTGCTTGGATGTGTTGTTGCATGCATTAGTGTGTAACTTGGTGTGTCAGTGTATGTATGTGTATGTCTGGATGTGTCAGTGTATGCATGAATATGTATCTGGTTATGTTAGTGTATATATCAGTGAGTGCTGAGTATGCTACTGTATGCGCTAGTGTGTGCCTAGGTGTGTCAGTGTATGTAGAAGGATGTGCCTAGGTGCATACGTGTATGTATCAGTGTGTACCTGGGTGTGTCAGTATATGCATCAGTGAGTGCCTTGGTGTGTCATAGTATATATCAGTGAGCATGTGGGTGTGTTAGTCTATGCATCAGTGTGTGCCTGGGTGTGTTGCTGTGTGCATTACTGAGTGCCTGGTTGTGTCAATGCATGAATGAGTGTGTGCCTAGGTGTCTGAGTGTATGCATAACTGTGTGCTTGTGTGTGTCTGTGTAAGCATCAGTGTGTGCCTGGGTGTGTCACTGTATGCATCAGTGTGTGCCTGGTGTGTCAGTGAATGCATGGGTGAGCTCCTGGATATGTCAGTGTATGTCTCAGTGTGCACCAGGGTGTGTCAGTGTATTCATCAGTGTGTGTCTGGGTGTGTCAGTGTATGCATCAGTGTGTACATGGGTGTGTTAGTGTTGGCATTAGTGTGTGCTTGGTGTGTCAGAGTATGCATCAGTGTGACCATGGCTGTGTCAGTGTACATGTCACTGCGCGGCTGACTGTGTTAGTGCATGCATGGTATCTGCATGGGTGTGTCAGTGTATGCTTGAGTTTGCATTTGGGTGTGTCAGTGTACGCATCAGTGTGTGTCTGGGTGTCAGTGTATGCATCATTGTGATCCTGAGTGTGTCAGTGTACGCATCAGTGTGTGTCTGGGTGTCAGTGTATGCATCATTGTGATCCTGAGTGTGTCAGTGTATGCATCAGTGTGTGCTTGGATGGATCAGTTTTTACATTAGTTTGCATCTGCATGTCTTAGTGTGTGCAATAGTGTGTGCCTGGGCGTGTACCTGGGTATCTCAATGTATGCATTAGTGTGTGCCTAGGTGTGTCAGTGTATGCATCACAGTGAGCCTGGTGTGTTAGCATGTGTCAGTGTATGTATTAGTGTGTGCCTGAGTGTGTCATTGCGTGCATCACTGTGAACCTGGGTGTGTCGGTCTGTGTATAAGTGTATACTGGTGTATGTTACCGGTCTATGTTACCGTATGCATCAGTGTGTCCCTGGGTGTGTTACTGAATGCATCAGTGTCTGCCTGGATGTCTTAGTGTATAGATCAGTGTGTGTTTGGGTAAATCAGTGAATGCATCAGTGTGTTCCTAGGTGTGTCAGTATCTGCATCAGTGTGTGCCTGGGTGTCTCAGTGTACGCATTAGTGTGTGGCAGGGTGTGGCAGTGTATGTTACAGTGTGTACCTAGGTGTGTAAATGTATGCATGAGTTTACACTAGGATGTGTCATTGTGGATGTCAGTTTGTGCCTGGGTGCATGTATCAGTGTGTGCCTGGGTATCTCAGTGTATGCACCAGTGTATGTCTGGGTGTGTCAGTGTATGCATCAGTATGTGCTGGTTGTGTTAGTTAATTCATCAGTGTGTGACTGTCGGTGTCAGTGTATGCATCAGTGTCTTCCTGGATGTCTTAGTGTATGGATCTGTGTGTGCTTGGGTGTGTCAGTGAATGAATCAGTGTATGGATGTGTGTGGTAGTGTATGCTTATCTGTATACATAGCTGTACTGAGATTACTTTGTTTTTGTAGGAGTATAACTAACTATGGCCCTCATTACAACCATGGCGGTCAGTGTTAAAGCGGCGGTAATATCGCCAACAGGCCGGCGCTAAAAAAAAGGGAATCACGACTATGGCGGAAACCGCCAAACACAGACAGCCACTGTAACACTCCGACCGCCACGGCGATAGAAACAAACACCGCGGCGGTAACCACCAATAGACAGGCGAAAGACCAAGTACCACCCACTGTATTAAAAGGCACCAATTTGCAAGCTTTTCAGGGGCGGTATCAACGCCATCAAAAGCATGATGGAAACAGTACTTGGATTGGAAACCACTCACCTCTCGACACCCAACGAGTAACTAGGATGCCATGGAGCCCGAGTTACAGGTGCTACCAATGTTGGTTTACCTCTTCTTCTATCAGGAACATCAAAGACGGCGGCGACGACCACAGTGAGTCCTGCACCTAGCACACAGGGGAGGGGGGAGTAAAAAGAGAGTCACATACACACACCCAACACCCACACCCCCACCGTCACCCACAACACCATCCACACAAATACATGCATGAAAATTACATATACACCCCGTAACCCTCTAGAACGCAAGGGCAAAATGAAATGATTGTAAGTATAATCATCGAAAATCCAGATAGGGAAACAAGTCTGTAACATATCATTTTATACAAATATGTACAGCAACTACACAAGTCCGGATAGTGTTCCATTCATTGTCCGTGGACCAGTGGTCCCAAAATGCATGGGCGAAGCCCACACATGATACCTGCCTCAAAATGGAGAGAACACTGCAGGGGCATCAGGTTGAAAAAAAACAGGCACCTCAGGGGGAAGGGGAGGGGGGACCTCAGCTGGATGATGGGACAACGCCACTGTTCCAAGAGGGAGCTCCATGCCCACTATTTGCTCCTGGGGAGTGCAAAGCCACAGTCTCACAAGTCTCTCAGGTGGGTGGTTTGCCCACTGTTTGCTCATGGGGAGTGCCAAGCCAAAGTCTCTCAAGTGGGTGGTTTGCCCACTGATTGGTCCTGGGGAGTGCAAGGCCACAGTCTCTCCGGTGGATGTATCTCTCCACTGGTTCTGGAGGGGGCTTTGTGCCCAGAGTGCTTCATCCTGCCAAGGACTGGGGTAGTGGATGTATCTCTCCACTAGTACTGGAGGGGGCTTTATGCCCAGAGTGCTTCATCCTGCTAAGGACTGGGGTAGTGGATACTGTTCTCCAATGGTTCTGGAGGGGGCTTTGTGCCCAGAGTGCTTCATCCTGCTAAGGACTGGGTGAGTGGATGTATCTCTTCACTGGTTCTGGAGGGGGCTTTGTGCCCAGAGTGCTTCTTCCTGCTAAGGAATGGGGTAGTGGATGCTGTTCTCCACTGGTTCTGGAGGGGGCTTTGTGGCCAGAGTGTTTCACCCAGCCAAGGACTGGGTGAGTGGATGTATCTCTCCACTGGTTCTGGAGGGGGCTTTGTGCTCAGAGTGCTTCATCCTGCTAAGGACTAGGGTAGTGGATGCTGTTCTCCACTGGTTCTGGAAGGGGATTTGTGCCCAGAGTGCTTCATCCTGCTAAGGACTGGGGCAGTGGATGCTGTTCTCCACTGGTTCTGGAGGGGGCTTTGTGCCCAGAGTGCTTCCTCCTGCCAAGGACTGGGTGGGTGGATGTATCTCTCCACTGGTTCTGGAGGGGGCTTTGTGCCCAGAGTGCTTCATCCTGCTAAGGACTGGGGTAGTGGATGCTGTTCTCCACTGGTTCTGGAAGGGGATTTGTGCCCAGAGTGCTTCATCCTGCTAAGGACTGGGGCAGTGGATGCTGTTCTCCACTGGTTCTGGAGGGGGCTTTGTGCCCAGAGTGCTTCCTCCTGCCAAGGACTGGGTGGGTGGATGTATCTCTCCACTGGTTCTGGAGGGGGCTTTGTGCCCAGAGTGCTTCATCCTGCTAAGGACTGGGGTAGTGGATGCTGTTCTCCACTGGTTCTGGAGGGGGCTTTGTGCCCAGAGTGCTTCATCCTGCTAAGGACTGGGGTAGTAGATGCTGTTCTCCACTGGTTCTGGAGGGGGCTTTGTGCCCAGAGTGCTTCATCCTGCCACGTACTGGGGTAGTGGATGTATCTCTCCACTGGTTCTGGAGAGGGCTTTGTGCCCAGAGTGCTTCATCCTGCTAAGGAATGGGGTAGTAGATGCTGTTCTCCACTGATTCTGGATGGGGCTTTGTGCCCAGAGTGCTTCATCCTGCCCAGGACTGGGTGAGTGGATGTATCTCTCCACTAGTTCTGGAGGAGGCTTTGGGCCCAGAGTGCTTCATCCTGCCAAGGACTGGGTGAGTGAATGTATCTCTCCATTGGTTCTGGAGGGGGCTTGGTGCCCAGAGTGCTGCACATGGTGTGTGGCAGTTCCCATTTCTGCACCTGGGTGTCAGAGCCACGTGATTTCCTGGGAACAGGTAGCATGATACTCCATGGAGGCAGAGACATACTCCACCATGCGGCAACTTAGCCTGCTAACTGCTGGTACTGCCAGTGCTGGTTGTGGTGCCTCATGTACTCTGTGCAGGGTCCAGGATGTCTCCTGCAGCCTTGGACGACTGCCCACTGGGGATCATGTTCATGTCGGCTGTGGTGGCAATATCTGATCATGTCGCAGGGAAGGTGGCGGTAGTTGCGGCGGTGTCAGCGGCGGAGATGCTGGCGGTGGTGCATGTGTAAGCACCTGTGGAGGGAGACACCAGGACGTCTCCTGCAGCCTCGGACGGCTGTCCACTGGGGATGATGCTGCGGACTGAAGCAGAGGCAGCAGATGTGCATGTGGGCGTGCAGGTGGCGGTGCAGGTAGGTGTGCATGTGGATGTGCAGGTGGGTGTGCAAGTGGCGGTGCAGGTGGCGGTGCAGCTGGTGGTGGTTGTGGCCGTGGCCACCGCCATACAGGTGGTTGCGGCGGTGGCCTCCGCCGTACATGTTGTTGTTCTGTCTTGCAGAAGGGGTGTCACAAGTCCCTCACCCGGAGGCTCTGTGCCCTGAGATGACTTCCCTTTAGCCTTGTGTCCCTTCCCCACCTTGGAAGTCACTGATGGGACCTCGGCACTGTACTCTTTTGTCTTGGAGGAGGCCTTGTCGGGTGGTGGGTGCGGCTTTTCCCTACGGCATGTTGTCCCCTTCCTCACCTTGGCAGGTGGCGGAATAGGGTGATCAGTGGCACACTGACAGCCCTGATGGGTGCGGCCCGCAATGTTACTGGACTTGCAGGGACCACAGTGCTCAAGGATTTCGTGGCTGAGGATCTGGGCTGGGATCTGGACATCCTAGCCCTAGGGGAAGGACAGGGGGGGAGGTGTAGGGAAGAGGTCAATGATAGTGAGGAAAAGTTTTTTAGACACACTGGGACGGGAAGATGGAGGGGGTTTGGGAGTGGAGGAAGAGGTAGTGGTTGTAGGAGGTGTACGTCTGCTGAGTTTGGGTGAGGGTGGATGGGCTGGAGGCTGTTGTGAGGTGGATGGCTGTTGAGTGGGTGTGTGCCGGCGTTTGTGTACTTTGGGAGGAGGGCTCACAGACACAGTGGGAGAGGACACTGGGGACGTGTGCATGGTAGTGTGGGTGGTGATTGCAAGTGAGCGGTGTGTAGTGATGGGAGTGCTGGTGATGGAGATAGTGGCTGAGGATGTAGTGCATGCAGGTGTGAGTGGAAATGAGACTGGGAAGGAGGAGGAGGACGTGGAGGAGGGGGACACAGTGGAGGCAGTGGATGTTGGTGTGCCTGCATGGGGATGGTGCTTGTGTGAGTGCCTGTGGAATGTGTGGTGCTTATGTTTGCCATGTCTACTCTTGTTTGTTGATGAGTGTGCATGCTGGTCTAATGGTGTGCTTGGGATAGGCTGAGGTAGAGGGGATTTGGTCTGGGAAGTGGAAGTTGGAGGGGGGAGGCTGGACACAGGGACAATGGCTGCCATCAGTGCTGATGCCAGAGCCTGAAATGCTCTCTGTTGGGCTGCCACGCCAGAATGAATGCCCTAGGTATGCATTTGTTTGCTGCAAATGCCTCTCGACACCCTGTATGGCATTCAAAAGTGTTGATTGCCCAACAGTGAGGGATCTCAGGAGGTCAATAGCCTCCTCACTCAGGGCAGCAGGGCTGACTGGGGCAGGGCCTGAGGTGCCTGGGGCGAAGGAGATGCCCACCCTCCTGCATGGAAACTCGATGAGGGGCTGCTGGGAGGCTGGTGCTGGTAGGGGGGGTGGCGGCTCTACCTGTTGATGCGGGGGGCACAGAGGTACCTGCCACTGCAAGGGAGCTCCCATCAGAGGAGGAGGCACTGTCACTGCTGTCTCCTCCTGTCCCCGCTGTGGAGCTCCCCTCGCCCTTCGTCCCACTGGTGCCTTCAGACTCCGTACATTCAACCTCCTGGACCATGTGGGTTGCAGCTCCCTCCTGCTCCGGTGCCAATGCTCCTCTGCCAGATGATGCTAATGCACACAAGGACAGGGTGACAAAACAAAAAGGGGAGGAAAAGCAGAAGAGACACATGGTCAATGCCTGCAACAACACCACCGTTGGCGGACACAACACACAGGGAGCAGCCCTATGCACTAGGCTTTGCACTAACAGTTCCGGGAAAAATCACATGCCCATGGGGGACTGTGCCTAGACCCATTTGATGCACACCTGGAACCCACAGGAGCCTGTCTAGGTGTAGAGGGCCACTACCACTTTTGGGGTTGGACTGGCACTTAGCCTGCCTAACAATGGATCTACCCTGGCAGGTTTGTCCTGGCCTATGGGAACCCACAGACCACTTCCCACGCCCAGAAACCTCATAAAGTGTGCAGAGTCAGCTGCATGAGACTGTACTCACTCCCTTGTGGCTGCTGTGATACCCTCAAGTGCTTATCCAACTCCGGAAATGCCATCGCCAGGATCCGGTACATCAGGGGGATCATGGTGCGACAGGCACCCCTTCCACGTTGGGAGACATCCCCTGCTGGGCCTCCACCGTCTTCTTGATCCAGCGGTGCAGGTCCTCCGATCTTTTGGGGCAGTGGGTGCTCCGTCTATGGGAGACCCCCACGGTCAGCACTTCCTTGGCGATGGCACGCCAAATACCCTTTTTCAGGTGGGCGCTGACCTAGAGGAAAAGTAAAGTAAGAATGGATTTTACTCCACCGTCCAGTTCATCTTACTCATTGGCCACAACCTCCCACCCTGGACCAAAAACACATACACTGACCATCCTCACATGCTGGCCTCTGCCCACCCCCACCTATATCTTCCATCAAAGCTACTCCATACATTCATGTCCCATCCATCATGCTCACAGTGTACTCACCTGTTTGTCTGGTGGACCGTAGAGTAGCGTGTACTGGGGGAGGACCCCAGCCACCAGGTTGTCCAACTCCTCCACAGTGAAGGCAGTGGCCCTTTCCCCAGACACTGTAACCATTGTTGCTTCCAGACTTAGGTCACAGCAGCACGTGCAGTGCAGGTCCTCTCCTGTTGAAGGTCAGGTATCAAGTGAGTGAACAGATAGAAAATGCCGGTCACGTCCGCGGCGTTGAGTACCGTCACCGCCGGCGTACATCATCATTGGCTCCTGGAACCCCTAGGGCCCAATGATAACCAATGCTGAATTGTGCCGCAGTCGTTGTCCTCCTACCGCGATGCTGCACAGCGCCAACGCAGTTACCTCATATCCCCTTGTCCCACATTACAGGTCAGGCAGCCGCCATTTTAGGGGACCACATGGAATTAATTTTAAATGCGTCACACATATCTAGGCCTTGCATACACACTAAGACAGGCACATAGCGGATTGATAAATGTGTGCAATAAAGTTGTTTATTTCGTACCTCAGTGTTGGCTGACCCTCTGATCGCTGTTCTCATCCATAGAGCACGTCCACTGGGGCAGGTGAGGAAATGGCGGCATCCTCCAGTGTACAGACCGCTGGTGGACCTGTCGACAATGGAAGAGCGACATGTAATAGTCACCTACAGGCTTGATCGTGCCACAGTCCAGGAACTGTGTGCCCAGTTGGAGCCAGACCTGATGTCAGCTATCCGCCATCCCACAGAAATCCCCCTCTAGCGCAGGTCCTGTCAGTACTCCATTTCCTACCAAGTGGGTCCTTTCAAACAACAGTGGCCATTGCATCAGGCATGTCCCAGCCAATGTTCTCTAACATGTTGTCCAGAGTGTTGTCTGCCCTGCTGAAACACATGCGGAGCTACATCGTGTTCCCTCAGGTGGAGGATTTGCCTAAAGTGAAAGATGACTTCTATGCCCTAGGACATATCCGCAACATCATAGGTGCCATTGATGGGACACATGTGGCCTTGATACCCCCCACAGGAGTGAACAGGTGTACAGAAACCGGAAGAGTTATCATTCAATAAATGTGCAGATGGTGTGTTTGGCCGACCAGTACATCTCCCATGTGAATGTCAAGTTTCCTGGCTTTGTGCATGACACTTACATTCTAAGGAATAGCAGCATCCCTTATGTGGTGGGGCAACTCCAGAGGCACCGTGTGTGGCTAATAGGTGAGGACAAGGACCCTATACAGTGTGAATAGTTGTCTGGGGTTGTCCCTAAGGGTTAGTGTGAGTCTAAGAGTTGTCCCTCGACATTTGCAGGAGACTCCGGGTACCCCAACCTGTCATGGATACTGACCCCAGTGAGAAATCCCAGGACAAGGGCAGAGGAACGCTACAATAAGGAACATGGGTGAACTAGGAGAGCCATAGAGAGGACCTTCGGCATCCTGAAGGCCAGGTTCCGGTGCCTCCATATGACAGGTGGTTCCCTATACTACTCACCAAAGAAGGTGTGCCAGATCATCATGGCCTGCTGTATGCTGCACAACTTGGCTTTGCGACAACAGGTGCCTTTTCTGCAGGAGGATGGTCCAGAAGGATGTCTTGTGGCAGCTGTGGAGCCTCTGGACAGTGAAGAAGAGGACATAGACAAAATAAACACTGTGATCCATCAATTCTTCCAGTGAGACACAGGTAAGAAGACCTCACTGCCTCCTACATCTGATAAAATTGTTCGACCTCTCATCTGTTTGTCACTTTCACCCAGTGTATGGACCCTGATTTGTCACTTTCCCTTTTGATTTCACAGATGTGGGTCCTACTGTGTGACCTCTGCTATGTTACCTCATGGGTTAGAGCTGTGTGACATAGGTATGTGGACTATACAATGGACATTGCTATTTCCCTCAGTTATTGCAAATACACAATTGTGAAAGCACAGACTGACTCCAGATTATTTTGTGATTTAAGGGTGTTTATTTAAGTGATAAATAGTGGAGGGGGTTGTAAAATGGTCAGGGGTGATGGTGGAGGAATGTCATTGGCAGAGTCCAGTCTATTTGTCTCACAGGTGCATTGTCCAAAGGGGAATAGGAAGTAGAGCTAGGGCAGTTTAAGGATGGATAGGGTGACAAAGTGGGACAGAAGGATGACAATCTGGGTGGTCTAATTTCTTGGCGGGGTCTTGGCATTGTTCTGTCATTGTCCTGGATCTCAGGGACCGCTTGCGGGGTGGTTCTCTATCGGCAGGGGGTGGGGTGCTGATGTCGTGGTCCTGTGGCGGTGCCTCTTGTCCACTAGCGCCGGCAGAGGTGGTGGGCAGTTCATCGTCCAGGCTAGTGTCAGGGGCCCCTTGGTGTGCCACAGTGTCCCTCCTGGTGTTCACGAGGTCCTTCAGCACCCCACCAATGGTGCCCAGGGTGGTATTGATGGATTTGAGTTCCTCTCTGAACCCCAAATACTGTTCCTCCTGCAGCCGCTGGGTCTCCTGAAACTTGGCCAGTACCGTTACCATCGTCTCCTGGGAATGATGGTAGGCCCCCATGATGTTGGAGAGGGCCTTGTGGAGAGTGGGTTCCCTGTGCCTGTCCTCCCCCTGTCGCACAGCAGCCCTCCCAGTTCCCCGGTATTCCTGGGCCTCTGTCCCCTGAACCGTGTGCCCACTACCACTGCCCCCAGGTCCCTGCTGTTCTTGGGGTGGTGGGTTAGCCTTGGTTCCCTGTAGTGGTAGACATACTGCTGCTTGACGTGTCCTGGGGACAGAGGTATGGGCCCGCTGGGTGGGTGTGCTGGGGTTTGCCGAGGGGGCAAGCTCTGTGGTGGCCTGTGACTGTGTGAGGGGAACCGACTGTCCCGAGGTCCCAGATGGGCTGGGCTGGTCATCTAGATCCAGTTGGACAGAGCTGCTGTCATCACTGTGGGCCTCTTCTGTGGGGGGAGTGGACATGTCTGGAACCTCCTGTCCGGTGACGTTGGGTAGGGGTCCTGCAGGGCTGTAAAGGCATGATTATTGCATATGTGTGTGCCATGGTGTGCAGTATGTGGGTTACCCTGTACCTCAGTGCTTCCAATTCTGTGTAGGACCTTGTGTGACAATTGTTTAGGGGTCTGTGTGGGGTATGTGTAGTGGACATGCATTGTGATGGGTGTCCATCCTTTGTTGTTGCATGCAGGGCTTGGTGTTGGGATGTGTGGTTTGTGATAGTGTGACATATGTGAGGAGTTGGAGTGATGGTGTGAGGGCGAGGGTATGTGATAGCATGCAGGTAGGGTGGGGAATGAAGTAGTTAAAGATTTAACTTACCAGAGTTCATTCCTCCAGCTACTCCTGCGAGGCCCTCAGAATGCAGTATAGCCGAGACCTGCTCCTCCCATGTTGTTAGTTGTGGGGGAGGAGGTGGGGGTCTGCCGCCAGTCCTCTGAACCGGAATGTGGTGTCTTGAGACCACGGAACGCACCTTCCCCCGTAAGTCATTCCACCTCTTCCTGATGTCATCCCGTGTTCTTGGGTGCTGTCCCACTGCGTTGACCCTGTCCACGATTCTGCACCATAGCTCAATTTTCCTTGCTATGGTGGTGTGCTGAACCTGTGATCCGAATAGCTGTGGCTCTACCCGGATGATTTCCTCCACCATAACCCTGAGCTCCTCCTCAGAAAACCTGGGGTGTCTTTGCGGTTCCATGGGGTGGTGTGGGTGAGGTGGTGTGTCGAGTGATGTGTGGGGTGATGTTTAGGGGTGTGTGTTGTTTTGTGTGTGGATGTGTATGTGTGATGGTGTTGTGTTCCTCAGTATGCTGGTGTTGTCTTTGTTTTGCTGTCTCTCTGGCCTTCTTGAAATTTTTGGGTAGTAAGGGTTTGTGGGTAATGTGGGTGTGTGTTTTATATTGTATTAGGTGTGTGGGAGTGGTGTGTGTATGTGTATCAGGTGTGTGTATTTGGATTTGTCCAATGCGGTAGTGTTTTGTAAATTTGTGTGTATTTTGAGCGCTGCGGTGTGTACCGCCAATGGAATACCAGGGTTGAAAGTCTGCCGCGTGGATTTGTGGGTTGTGATAGTGTGGGCGTATTCCTGTTGGCGTGACGGTGGAGGTTTTGTTATCGCCAGTTTATCACTGACCTTTGGTGTGGCAGACTTGTGTGGGTGTCTAGGTTTTGGCGGTTTCTGACCTGTGGGTCGTAATAGCTGTGGCAGAATTCTGCGGCCGCGGCGGTGTGTTGGCGGTCTTCTGCACGGCGGTAAGTGGGATTTACCACCAATGTTGTAATGAGGGCCATGGTGCCTTATGTTGTTCTATTAAAAATCCCACAGATGTATTGTTACATTTTTCCAGTAGTAATCCTACATACAACTTTGGTTCAAGAAACACAATGTAGGAATTTGGTAATTTATAGGGTAATCTATGCTTAACTGTAAATTTACTATCATTACACTTTGTCTATCCAGTTGTATTCTTTATGTAGATGGTGTAATGGCCAGATATAACACTTACTCCTTCATAGAAAATAATGGCTGTGCATATATATTTTACAAATTGAGATTTGTCGTACTTTAAAGTTTGTAATTTGAGTTTCCAATTTAGATCCACCTGCATTGCATCGCTGTTGCATTAGGATGATATAATTGACAGTTTTTTTAATGTCCAAACCTGAAAGGAGGTCTGAGTTGTATTTAGTTCATGTATTATTTTGGAAATTGTCTTTAAACCATTTTTCAAAACTGACAGTTTTAGAATCGGGTAGTGTTAGGTAGATAAATTGTTCTAAATTTATTTCTGTTATAGACGAAAAGGAACAATGTTCACATTCATGCTGCCATGAGTAGCTTAGTCCAAACAGGTTATCAATGGGTGGCATCTCTTCTTCTAAAATTCCTAGTAGGACCATCAAAAATTCTTGTGCATCTTCTTAAGTATGTTCTGTGCAGTGTACAGATCCAGTTCACACATCTGCAAGATCTCTAACAGAAGATGCAGAATATATTTTGTTCTATCACTGCATAATTGTTCTAACAAGCTCAACAGTGCAGAGCAGAACCATTTTTCATTTCTCTGTTTAACTTTGTAGATAAGAGTAGGTAAACAGAATAGTACATTGAGAAATACATTAGCATAGCAGTTGACTCTAGATATATTTGATAACTAGTAACCTACAATTTCACCATCAGTTTTTCAATTCTTTTTCTCTGATACTACTTTATTTTCTTTTTTCAGCTTTTTCTCAGGAACGTCATTCAGATCCTTTGAAATTTTTCGTTTTGGAAAGATAGTAGTCTTTTTTGCAAACTGGTTACTGTCCTAGATGTGAGGCATACAGGTTTTTCAAATAGTTATACTCCAGTACACAACTGAAATCAGCATTTACTTTACTGTCCTCATACTCTATCAGATCCAAACCAGACAAAGTTTTAATGTGTGACAAAGCTACAAAAGCTCCTTAAACATAGTGCTACCAATATTAACAAACACTGCATCTACACTTAAACCTTCAGATCTATGTATTGGTACAGCATATTGTACAGATATTGGAAACTGCTTTCTACGTACATACAGGTCTTTCACAAGTAGGAAACATGCTTCAGATCTTGCTATCTGTTTTACACATTCAAGATCATCAAATTTAATTGCTTGATTTTGAACTTCATTTCTGTTTGGATACAGAATAAAATCAAATATTTTTCCCATACCTCCATTAACTAATCCTTCTTCAACATTTAAATTATGTCACAAAATTACCTTGCAGTTCTTGCAAATACGTAGACACTTTTCAAATTCTGCAGTTTTGGAAACAGACTTTTCCATTAAATCCAGTTTTGATTATAGATTTTCACTCAATAGTATTGTTACTTCTTAGTGTTCTATTTTATCAATTGATGTCATTTTTAATATTTGTAGTAATTGTTCAGTAAAAGATGTTTTTTATGACATATTAAAATCTACACATCGATATGAACATTTTTTATGACACAGAAGCAAATCGCAAAATCAAATAATCATTTTAAATCATTATTGACTCTACATTTGCAACAACGAAGACACAGTCTAGTTTTTTGTTTACCCTTCTCTGTCATGCTCCTGTAGCTGTGTTACCATGGTAACACAGCCTGCAACATTCTGCTGCAGCAGGTCACAAGTTCATAACAGTTTCTGAGTGGAATATGCTTATTTGTAATCCACCTTCAGCAGGTGAGGTTGAAGTTTCACAATAAACATATCACAGGTACTAATACTGTTTTCCAATTATTGTAAAGCCAATCCAACATTTACTTATAATTCACATAAACTCAGTACCTACCTTCACCAACAAAGATATCTACAAGAGCCAATTAAATCTGTTCATCCACAATCTACCTACTACCCTCCATTTTAATTGAATTTAATTTCAAGCCATCCTCATTCATTTGCAGCCTTCTCCTGAGTGTGAGACTGGGTGTTTCTCTGGGTGTCTGAATATAGACGTTTTTTTCTTTTGTGTTTCATGAGATCCGTGAATCCACCCACAGATTTACACCGGGGGCTGCACAGAGCCCCATGAGTGGATATGCAGATCTCAGAAAACACGCAAAAAAATGTTCTCGGGCATTTGAAGCTCATTATTTACTGCTTCATTACAACCTTATCACCCCCAAGGGATCAGGGAACCTCTACCTTGACCCCATCTGCTCCACAGACCCCCACATTTCAGCCCCGAGGACAGTTTCCTGACAAAATAAAATGGCGCCACAACATTTCTGTCAGATTGCAGCCAGGAATTCAGATTCTTCCTGTGGCGCGTGGATCTGCGGGTCGTACCGCAGTGGATCCGTGGAGGATCTGCTTCCCTTTCTATCTCTATTTATGGCCTTAAATTACTCCAAAACTACTGAACAGATTCCCACCAAATTACAAAAACTGTAATCTGCAGGAAAGAATCTATCCAACTGTGTGCCAAAGTTGGTGTAATTCTATTCAGCAGTTTGAGCTGTAGGCATGGCTGCAGGTCCTATGGTAAAATGGTAAAATGATGGCACTCATGATGTCTTTGATAACATCATTGATAATATCAATGTAATATTTGCAGTAAAAGTTTTGACAAAAATACTGCGCATGGAGGTGGCACGAGTTATAGTTATCTTAGGGGACAAGTTATAGTTAGTTGAGATAACTCTAACTATACCTGGCGAATTTCTAAAGTTTTGTACATTTAAAATGTGAGCCTAACTATAACATCCCTGTAATCTTTGTTTATTTCAGTAAATGTATATATATATGTATATATATTTTGTGCTGTTTATATATATTACGTTTAACAGCTCATATAAAAAGAAAGAAAAATGGACTTCATTTTTTGCTGTTTACTTTCACACATTAGGGAAGATTCATTGGTAAATGATTACTTTAAGGATGGACCTGCATGGTCGAGATTTACACCTGTGCTGATTAATGCTCTGAGATCCGCACTGTCTTTGTGCAAGCATGATTTTAAACACCACTAAATGAAAGAAGCACTTCTGTGTTAACTAACCTTGTAACTTTTTGTTATTTGTTTATGATACCTAATTACCTGATGATATTGCAAATTAATTCAGTTCTGTAAAGTAAAGGAAATAATATAGAACTCTCACCAATGTAATACACAAACACACACACACACATGCATATGCGCATGTGCACAAACACACTCAGGGACACACATATATGGAAAAATAAATATGTAATGTACAGCAACTGGGTGTAACAAGTATTCCTTCATCTGCAGGGATATTATTAGTGTTATGAACATAGACAAGTACAGCAGGTACAGCCACATCATTACATATAATTAATTTGAGACAGAGAATATTATAGTTGCAGCACTTTGACCCAGGGACTGCTTCTCCTCAGTGTCATGTCAATAACATTATGATGTTGGTGAATCAGAAGCTCACATCTCTTACCTTGTCACACCTCTCCTTTTAACCTCCCCCTCCCCACCTGGCATCAGAACCACTTTTTTCCTCTCAGCAGCCTGTTTTCACTGACTTGTTGTGCTCCATATAAGTTTCAGCTGAATTTGACTCATGCTGCAGTAATGTTAGTGCCCTCACACCGGCTTTGTATCTGGGGGAATCTGACAACTGCTGAATCATCATTTAACCTTTTTCTAAGTGTTCTGTGTGTTTGTTGTCTGTTCTTCTAGAAATTATCTACATCATCTCAGATATAATTTACCAGGTACATCCTAATATACCAAATTACATATTTCTTTGGTCTTGGATATTGCCAGCATAAAAGTGTAGCCTCATGCCCAATAAGTAGTATCAAGTCTTGGTTAGGAGACAATGGCCCTCATTACAACATTGGCGGTAAATCCTGCTTACCGCCGTGCAGACCCACAGCTCAGAATACGCCAAAATCTAGACACCCACACAAGTCACACCACACAAAAGGTCAGTGATAAACTGGCGATAACAAAACCTCCTCCGTCACGCCAACAGGAATACACCCACACTATCATGACCCACGAATCCACGCGGTGGTCTTTCAACCGTGGTATTCCATTGGCAGTACACACCGCCACGCTCAAAATACACACACATTTACAAAGCACAACCACATTGGACAAATCGAAATACACACACCTAACACACTTACACACACCACTCCCACACACCCAATACAATATAAAACACACACCCACATTACCCACAAACCCTTACTACCCAAAATTTGGAAGAAGCAGAGAGACAGAAAAGCAAAGACCACACCAGCAGACAGAGGCACACAACACCATTACTCATACACATCCACACACAAAACACCACACACCCCTAAACATCACCCCACACATCACAACTCACACCACCTCACACATAACCCACACCACCCCATGGCACCGCAAAGACACCCTAGGTTTTCTGAGGAGGAGCTAAGGGTCATGGTGGAGGAAATCATCCGGGTAGAGCCACAGCTATTCGGATCACAGTTGCAGCACACCTCCATAGCTAGGAAGATGGAGCTATGGCGCAGAATTGTGGACAGGGTCAGCCCAGTGGGACAGCACCCAAGAACACGGGATGACATCAGGAAGAGGTGGAACGACCTACGGGGGAAGGTGCGTTCCGTGGTCTCAAGACAACACCTTGCGTTTCAGAGGACTGGCGGCGGACCCCCACCTCCTCCCACACAACTAACAACATGGGAGGAGCAAGTCTTGGCTATTCTGCATCCTGAGGGCCTTGCAGGAGTAGCTGGAGGAATGGACTCTGGTAAGTCAAATCTTAACTATTACATCCTCCACCCTACCTGCATGCTATCACATACCCCCACCCTCACCCCCTTCACTCCAATTCCCCACAAATGTCCCAATATCACAAACCACACATCCCAACACCAAGCCCTGCATGCAACACCAAAGCATGGACACCCATCACCAATGCATGTCCACTACACATACCCACACAGATCCCCAAACCAAATATCATACAAGGTCCTACACAAGAATGTAAGCACTGCGGTACAGGGTCACCAACCCATTGCACATCATAGCACACACAGGTGCAATAATTATGCCTTTACACCCCTGCAGGACCCCTACCCAAAGTCACCGGACAGGAGGTTCCAGACATGTCCACTCCCCCCAGAGAAGAGGCCCACAGTGATGACAGCAGCTCTGTCCAACTGGATCTAGATGACCAGCCCGGCCCATCTGGGACCTCGGGACAGTCGGTTCCCCTCACACAGTCACAGACCACCACAGAGCCTCCCCTCTCAGGAAACACCAGCACAGCACCCACCCAGCGGGCCCATACCTCTGTCCCCAGGACACGTCAAGCAGCAGTGTGTCCACCACTACAGGGAACCCAGGCAAACCCACCACCCCAAGAACAGCAGGGACCTGGGGGCAGTGGCAGTGGGCACACGGTTCAGGGGACAGAGGCCCAGGAAAAACGGGGAACTGGGAGTTCTGCTGTGCGACATGGGGAGGACAGACCCAGGGAACCCACTCTCCACAAGGCCCTCTCCAACATCATGGGAGCGTACCATCATTCCCAGGAGACGATGGCAGCGGTACTGGCCAAATTTCAGGAGACCCAGCGGCTGCAGGAGGAACAGTATTTGGGGTTCAGGGAGGAACTCAAATTCATCAATACCACCCTGGGCACCATTGGAGGGGTGCTGAAGGACCTTGTGAACACTAGGAGGGACACTGTGGCCCAACAAGGGGCCCCTGACACTAGCCTGGATAATGAACTGCCCAGCACCTCCGCCGTCGCTAGTGGACAGGAGGCACCGCCACAGGACCACGACACCAGCACCCCACCCCCTGCAGATGGAGAACCACCCGCAAGTGGTCCCTGAGATCCAGGACAAAGACAGAGAACAATGCCAAGGCCCCGCCAAAAAATGAGACCCCCCCTTATTGTCATCCTTCTGTCCCACTTTGTCTCCCTGTCCATCCTTAAACTGCCCTAGCTCCACCTCCTATGCCCCTTTGGACAATGCACCTGTGAGACTAATAACTGGACTGGACATTCCTCCACCATCACCCCTGACCACTTTGATTCCACCTCCACCATTTGCACTTAAATAAACACCCTTGAATCACAAAATAATATAGAGTCAGTCTGTGCTTTCACAAATGTGTATTTGCAATAACTGAGGAAAATAGCAATGTCCATTCAATTTGTCAACATATCTATGTCACACAGCTCTAGTCCATGAGGTAACATACCAGAGGTCACACAGTGGGACCCACATCTGTGAAATGGAAAGGCAAAGTGACAAGTCAGGGCCCATACACTGGGTGAAAGTGACAGACAGATGATAGGTCTCACAATTTTATCAGATGTAGGAGGCGGTGAAGTCTTCTTACCTGTGTCTCACTGGAAGTATTGCTGGATCACGGTGTTTCTGTTGTCTATGTCCTCCTCTTCTGCCTCCTCTTCTTCACTGTCCACAGGCTCCACAGCTGCCACAAGACCCCCTTCTGGACCATCCTCCTGCAGAAAAGGCACCTGACGCCGCAAAGCCAAGTTGTGCAGCATACAGCGGGCCACGATGATCTGGCACACCTTCTTTGGTGAGTAAAATAGTGAACCACCTGTCATATGGAGGCACCGGAACCTGGCCTTCAGGAGGCCGAAGGTCCTCTCTATGACTCTCCTAGTTCGCCCATGTGCCTTATTGTAGCGTTCCTCTGCCCTTGTCCTGGGATTTCTCACTGGGGTCAGTAGCCATGACAGGTTGGGGTACCCAGAGTGACCTGCAAATGTTGAGGGACAACTGTTAGACACACAGTAACCCTTAGGGACAACCCCAGACAACTATTCACACGGTATAAGATCCTTGTCCTCACCTATTAGCCACACACGGTGCCTCTGGAGTTGCCCCATCACATAAGGGATGCTGCTATTCCTCGGAATGTAAGCGTCATGCACTGAGCCAGGAAACTTGGCGTTCACATGGGAGATGTACTGGTCTGCCAAAAACACCATCTGCACATTCACAGAATGGTAGCTCTTCCGGTTTCTGTACACTTGTTCACTCCTGCGGGGGGGACCAAGGCCACATGTGTCCCATCAATGGCACCTATGATGTTGGGGATATGTCCCAGTGCATAGAAGTAACCTTTCACTGTAGGCAAATCCTCCAGCAGAGGGAACACGATGTAGCTGCGCATGTGTTTCAGCAGGGCAGAAAACACTCTGGAGAACACGTTGGAGAACATTGGCTGGGACATCCCTGATGCTATGGCCACTGTTGTTTGAAAAGACCCACTTGCGAGGAAATGGAGTACTGACAGGACCTGCACTAGAGGGGGGATCCCTGTGGGATGGCGGATAGCTGAAATCAGGTCTGGCTCTAACTGGGCACACAGTTCCTGGATTGTGGGACAATCAAGTCTGTAGGTGACTATTAAATGTCTCTCTTCCATTGTCGACAGGTCCACCAGTGGTCATTGCACTGGAGGATGCTGCCATCTCCTCACCTGCCCCAGTGGACGTGACCTGTCGATGAGAACAGCGAGCACAGAGTCAGCCAACACTGAGGTAGGAAAAATAAAATGTTATTGCACACATTTGTCAATCCGCTATGTGCCTGTCTCTGTGTGTATGCAAGGCCTAGATATGTGTGACGCATTTAAAATTAATGTCAGGTGGTCCCCTGAAATGGCGGCTGCCTGACCTGTAATGTGGGACAAGGGGATATGAGGTAACTGCGCTGGCGTTGTACACCGTCACGGTAGGCGGTCGAAGACCACGGCGCAATCCTGCATTGGTTAATATTAACTCTATGGATCCCAGGATCCAATGACGATGTACGCCGGCGGTGACGGTACGCACCCCCGCGAACGTGACCACCATTTTCTCTCTGTTCAATCACTTCATACCTGATTTTCAACAGGAGAGGACCTACACTGCAAGTGCTGGTGTGACCTCAGTCTGGAAGCGACGTTGGCTCATGTGTCTGGGGAAAGGGCCCATGCCTTCACATCAGAGGAGTTGGATAAACTAGTGGATGGGATCCTCCCCCAGTACACGCTACTCTACGGTCCTCCAGACAAACAGGTGAGTACACTGTGAGCATGCTGTATGGGCAATGCCTGTTTGGAGTGGTGTGAATGGAAGATACTGGGGTGGAGGGGGGATGAGGCCTGCATGATCGGACAGTGACTGTATTTGCATCTGGGCAAGGGTGGGAACGTGGGACAATGACTGTGACGGTCCAGACGGTTACAGTTTTTCCTTTTGCCCTGTACAATTCCTCTAGGTCAGTGCCCACCAGAAGAAGGATATTTGGCATGCCATGGCCAAGGAAGTCCGGGCCCTTGGGGTCCACCACAGACAGAGCCCCCTCTGCCGGAAAAGATGGGAGGACATTCGCCGCTGGAGCAAGAAGATGGCGGAGGCCCAGCTGGGGATGGCCTCCCAAAGTGGGAGGGGTGCCCATTGCACCCTGACCCCCCTAATGTTCCGGATCCTGGCGGTGGCGTATCTGGAGTTGGATGGGTGCTTGAGGGCATCACAGCAGTCACAAGGGGGTGAGTACCGTCACATCCATCTGACTCTGCGTTCATTGGAGGTGTCTGGGAGGGGGAGCTGGGCAGTGGGTTCCCCTAGACTAGGGCGAGCTTTGTAGGCAAGGACCCTTTGTGAGGCAGGCTATGTGGCACCCCAACCCCAGCAGTGGTAAGAGCCCTCAACACCTAGTCAGGCTCCTGTGACTTCAAGGTGTGCAGCAATCGGGCATAGGCCATGTATCCCATGTCCCTGTGATTAATTAGGGAACTCTAAGTGCATGGGGTAGTGCAAAGGGCTGCTGTGTCTGTAGTGTCTGCCAACGGTAGCGGTATTGCATACACTGAACATGTCTTTCTCCTTTCTTCACCCCCCTTTTTGTGGTCTCCATGTTCTTGTGTGTATTAGCATCATCAGAGGGAGGAGCTGTGCCACCGGAGCAGGAAGGAGCTGTATCCCACATTGCCCTGGAGGCCAAGACAAAGGAGTCAGAAGTCACCAGTGGGAAGGAGGGCGAGGGGAGCAGCACAGAGGGGACATGAGCAGAGACCAGCGACACCGACTCCTCCTCTGATAGGAGCTCTCTTGCGGTGGCAGGCCCCTCTGTGCCCCCCACATCAACAGGTACAGCCGGCACCCCCCCTACGAGCACCACCCTCCCAGCAGCCCCACTGCGTGTGTCCCGTGGCCGCTCACCCAGGAGGGTGGGCATCTCCTTCACCCCAGGCACCTCAGGCCCTGCCCCAGTCAGCCCTGCTGCCCTCAGTGAGGAGGCTATTGACCTCCTGAGATCACTCATTGTTGAGCAGTCTACCATTCTGAATGCCTTCCAGGGTGTAGAGAGGCAGTTGCAACAGACCAATGTATACCGGGAGGGCATTCATTCGGGCCAGGCACCCCAACAGAGATCATTTCAGGCTCTGGCCTCTGCACTAATGGCAGCCATTGTCCCTGTGTCCAGCCTCCCCCCTCCAACTTCCTCCACCCAGACCCAATCCGCAGTACCTCAGCCTATCCCAAGCACACCATCAGACCAGCATGCATACACCTCAACACACAAGGGTGGCTCTGGCAAACATAAGCACCACACATCCCACAGGCACTCAAACAAGCATCATACCCATGCAGACATGCCTACATCCACCGCCTCCACCGTGTCCCCCTCCTCCACATCTCCCTCCTTCCTCCCTGTCACGTCGGCACTCACACCTGCATGCACTACATCTTCAGCCACTACCTCCATCGACCAGCACACCCATCACCAGCACACCCATCACCACACACTGCTCACGTGCAGTCACCACCCCCACTACCATTCACACATCCCCTGTGTCCTCTCCCAGTGTGTCTGTGAGCCCTCCTCCCAAACTACACAAATGCAGCAACACACCCACCCAACAGCCATCCACCTCATGACAGCCTCCAGCCCATGCACCTTCACCCAAAGTCAGCATACGAACACCTCCTACAACAACTACCTCTTCCTCCACTCCCAAACCCCCTCCATCTACCCATCCCAGTGTGTCAAAAAAGCTTTTCCTCTCAAATGTTAACCTCTTCCCTACACCTCCCCCCGTCTGTCCCTTTGGGCCCAGCTATCCAGGTCCCAACCCAGCACCTCATCCACCACATCAACTGGCACAGTGGCGCAAGAAATATCCAGATTCTGGAGTGCGCAAAGCAACAGGGCTTCCAGTGTCCCAAGGAGCGAGTCCAAGGACATTCCCCCACCTCCAAAACAGAAAAGTTGCCCACATCCCGGAGGGAGAAGGCCAAAACACCTGCCACCAAGGGCTCAGCCAAGACAACAATTGGGAGTGGCAGGACAGCTGTGCCACCATCCAAGGTGGGGAAGGGCCTGAAAAAGAAAGGCAAGTCAACGTCGCCGCCAACCTGCACGGCAGACAAGACCGTTACGGTACCAGCACATGCACTGCCGCCACGGGCACCACGGCCAGCACCCAAGATACTGAGCCCTTCACCAGCACCGCAGACACTGTGCCCTTCAGCAGCACCACGGTCAGTGAGCCCCCCACCAGCACCGCCGCTCATGACACCGCCGCCACCACTGAGGTCAGTAAGCCCGCCACAAGTACCGCCACTCATGACACCGCCGCCAGCACCGAGGTCAGTGAGCACGCCACCAGCACAACCACTCATGACACCGCCGCCACCACCGAGGTCAGTGACCCCCCACCAGCACCGCCGCTCATGATACCGCCGCCAGCACCGAGGTCAGTGAGCCCGTCACCAGCACCACTGCTCAATGACTGCCGCAAGCACTGCCGCTACTGAACCCGCCGCCAAAACTTCCAGCGGCCACGCCACATCCTGAGGCAGTGGCACCACCGCAGACATGGCTGCCATCCCCTGTGGTCATTCGTACGAGGCTGGTAGTCAGTTCCAGGGGCCTGGGCAGCTTCCATGTTGCCCCACCGTCAGTGGACTGTCACATCTACTACCTCAGTAGAGAAAGGCATCCACTACCTCAGTCCTTGGCAGGATGAAGCACTCAGGGCACAAAGCCCCCTCCAGAACCAGTGGAGAAAGGCATCCACTACCTCTGTCCTTGGCACGATGAAGCACTCTGGGCACAAAGCCCCCTCCAGAACCAGTGGAGATTCACATCCACTACCTCAGTCCTTGGCAGGATGAAGCACTCTGGGCACAAAGCCCCCTCCAGAACCAGTGGAGAAAGGCATCCACTACCTCTGTCCTTGGCAGGATGAAGCACTCTGGGCACAAAGCACACTCCAGAACCAGTGGAGACTGTTATCCACTTGAGAGACTGTGGCTTTCCACTCCCCAGGATAAAGCAGTGGGCAAACCACCCACTGAAAAGACTTGAGAGACTGTGGCTTTGCACTCTCCAGGATTAAGCAGTGGGCAAACCACTCACTGGAGAGACTTGAGAGACTGTGGCTTTGCACTCCCCAGGATAAAGCAGTGGGCAAACCACCCACTGGAGAGACTTGAGAGACTGTGGCTTTGCACTCCCCAGGTTACATCAATGGGCATGGAGTCCCCTCGTGGAGCTGGCTTCGTGCACTCATCCGGCTGAGGTGCCCCCCATTCCCTTACCCCTGAGGTGCCTGCTTTTTTCCCATCTGATGCCCCTGCAGTGTTCTCTCCATTTCAGTCGGGTATCTTGTGTGGGCCTCACCCATGCATTTTGGGCCCAGTGGTCCACAGACTATATTGGTGCAGTACCTGGACTTGAATTCTTGGTGAACATATTTGTTTATAGTGTATATAAAATTTTGACTAATGGATTTTCCTTTTGCAGTACTCACTGTGGTCGTCACCGCTGTCGGTCGTGCTCCTGGTAGAGGAGCAGGAAGACAATCGCAGGGAGTATTTGGAGTTCAGGCTCCATGGCGTCCTGGTTCCTCGTGGGTTGAGTAGAGGTGAGTGTTTCCCCTGCCAAGTCCTGTTTCCGCTGTGTTTTTGTTCGCGTTGAATCTGCCCTGGAAAAGGTGGAGGATTGGCCTGTCATAATAGTGTGGGCTGTACATTGTCTTCCGCCTGACTGTTGGCATGACCGCCATGCTGTTTGTCTGTACCGCCATGGCCGTCGGTGTGTTAAAGATGCTGTCTATGTTATGTCTTAATAACAGCCATTTGTACAGCAGTGAGAATTTTCTCAGTTTGTGCAAAACGTTGTTCTGCAGCCGAATACAAGTGCGACTTGTATGCTATCGGGACTGTCTCACCCTCATTAAAGGTGACATATGTAAATCCAACGGCACCAGGTATAACCCTGATGACCAGATGCGTTTTATTGTCCTGTGTGTGTAAATGCTTTACCGCTAAGAGATCAGTTTGCAAATCTCGAAGAATATGTGTATGCTCATTCGTCCAAAATCTACTTGAAAAATTCGGGCGAATCAACTCGTATAATGGTTTTATACGTGTAGCGTAATCAGGAATGTAAGTTCTGCCAAAATTTAGAAACCCCAATAACAACTGGAGTTTCCGAACCGTATTTGGAGGTTGCAACTGAGCACATTTCTCCAAAAAGTGTGGCGCTAAGCTCTTGCCCTCATTCGACAACTCATATCCCAGGAAAATTACGCTGAGGAAGGCAATTTTTGATTTCTTAAAATTACATTTTTAGCCAATATCTGCAAATCCCACAACAATGCGCGCTACGCGCCTTAAATGTTGTAGTAACTCATCGTCCGTCAGATATATATCATCAACATATGATAATGCTTCAGGGTCCAACTCGTGCAGAATTTCTGTTACACTAGCCGAAAATAGTCCTGGGCTATTCTTATACCCCTGAGGCAGACAACAAAACTTTTTATGAGAGCCAAACGCACTGAAGCTCGTATAGTCCCTACTTTCGGGCACTATATTTTGGCAGAAGAATCCATTCGAGATATCTAATGTTGTTTTGTATTTCTTACGCACAATATTATTCATGAGCCCTGCGCTGTGTGAATTTTGTATTGCATATGTGCATGTATGTCCATTTAAATGTCTGTAATCCACCACTATCCTATAAGAATGGTCCGGTTTAGCAACTGGAAATAAGGGATTATTCATCGGCGAGACACAGGATTCAATTACTCCCTGGTACTCCAATTGTGTAAGTATTTTCCTTACCGATGCCTTTGCCTCAAATTTTATAGGATATTGCGGTTGCGGCTGAGGTTCGCCCTTTATCGGAATTTCATGATAAGGTGAATTTTTATCCCACCCCACATTATTTCTATATAGGGCGGGAGCCTGTGCTAGGGCCCATGTTTTACTATAGGACTCTGCTAGTTCTTCCGGAACAAGTGGTGAGAATGAAGGTGTAATAACCTCCTCCCCAACTGGACAGTCACAAACAAAGCCAGGTGGCCAATCCTGTTCGGCCAGCAGAACATCATACAATTTGACCACACGGTCCCAAAAAATGGCGTTTATAGTGCGCTCAACGTCCCCTTCTAATTGTAAAGTTACTGTATAAACTCTATCGGGATCAGAGACACGCATATCTGCTGTTTCGACCTGACTGAAGTCATCAGTTGCTTTCACCTCCAGATGCTCTTGAAGACTCCGGCGAACTATTGTGACCTCTTCGGCGCTGTCTAACAGTGCTAACGCCCATGTCTTGTTCTTCAAGAGAACTCTCTTCCTGAGTGGCATGTCTAACTGAGACCGCTGCCACTTTCTTCTTTTTAAATTGCTGTTTTTGTTGGATCGGTTTCTCTTCTTGTTTGACAGAAACCTCCGTTGAGCGTTGTGACTCCTGTCTCGGTTTCATGTACTCTGTTCTCCGCTCTGACCGCCCACCTCTCTCATTTCTCTTTTCCGAGGAGTCCTGAAAGGAACGAGATTGGCGTGTATCAGTATATTGATATCTATCAGGCGTCTTCAAATTATCCCTATTCCTGAGATTATACCTATTCTGCGGAGTCTCCGGCTGCGGAGATTGTCCCCTATCTTTCTTAGGTGTCTGTTGTTTTTTCTCCCAGCACTTTTTAGTACCCTCAGGTTGCTGTTGTTTAGTAGTATCTTTACTATTCTTACCCTGTAACTGGGGTTTCTGCGGTCTAGCCCCAAGGCTATCACGACCGATACTCGAATATGTTTCTGCTATTATTCTCGGCAGTTCCTGCTCCTGATTAAGTTGTGGGACGTCTCGAAGACGCATACGCACTGCTAGCGCCACTGCCTCTCCCTTGAGATTACTTAAAATAATAGAAGAAACTGCGGCAAAATTGCCCATCAGCTGCATCCCTAAATCTAAGGCTGGGGCAGCCCCATATTCATCTTGAATTTGTTTTAGCACTTCCGGTAGATTAGCCAAAGTTGGTGTACCGTATGCTGTAGTGTAGAGCGCGGCAAACACCGTGCCCCAAGTATTACAATGGTCCACAGTAGGAACCATCCCATACGGCAAACACATCGTCAATATTCTATGTTTATCCTGAGGACCCGTATGGGGAAATACTGCTTCCAGCGTATAAATTTTTTGCGCCAGCCAAAATGGAGTTTCCTCTCGTTTAGCCGGTAGTTTACCCATAACTGAGTGAACCCCTCCTATTCCGTCAACCAGGGGCGTAAGGCAAGGATGTATTTTAGCCCCTTTTCTTTTCTTGATTTATATAAATGGGCTCTATGATTTTTTGGTTAAACAAGCAAAGGATGTACCGAAGATGGGCCAAAGATTACTTCCAGTTTTATTATATGCGGATGATGCAGTTTTAATTGCTCGTACTGCAAATGGCTTACAGGGCTTATTGGACATGTTTTATGAGTTTATGTCGAGCCTCGATTTGAAGGTCAATTACCCCAAGACTTTTGTCATGACCTGTGGCCCACGTAACACAAAATCCAAACAATTTACTATGGGAGGGCATTCTCTTATTAAGGTCAAAGATTTTTGTTACCTAGGCATGCATTTGAGTTCCTCTCTGTCCTGGAAGACTCATATTAATTTTAAGCTCCAACAGCTGATAAGGAACACCGAAGTGATCTTTCGCTTCTCTAATAAACTAGGCCATAGACCCCCCGCACATATGAAAACTCTGTATAATTCTAAGTGTACCGCAGCTGTGCTCTACGGAGCAGGCGTCTGGGGCTGTGTAAAGGTACCATCTCTCCAGAGGGTCGAAAATAAATTTTTGCGAAGATTACTGTTGGTTCCAAAATGTACTGCAAATATCATCTGCCACGAAGAACTTGGTCAGTGTTTTTTGGAGGATAGGGTTTTTTTGGCGCCATTATTGCTTTGGATTAGATGTTGGCTAAACCCAATGGCAAAATTGGTCCAAGATTGTATTTCCGAATGCTTACAATTGGAAAATTCAAATAGGATCCCCTGGCTTATGTTTCTACGAAACTCTTTTGAGAATTTAGGTCTTAGATATATGTTTGATGAACCTCACCTATTAACTATAAATTCTAGGTCCGTTCTGAAGGCTACTTACTCCGAGTACATATCAGACCTGAGATTTTACAGTTCTCTGAAATTAAAATCCTTTGATTCCTATTCTCAGGTTGTGACAGCCCCATGCCTTGAACCTTATCTGACCTGGTTTTCCAGTTTTAAGATACTTTCTTTTTTAATCACTTTTTAGACTTAATTTAATTCATTTTAAAGTAGCGTTTCCTGAACCATGTTTTTGGAAAAGGGATTTACCTCTTTGTCCCTGTGATTCTAGATCAACCCAGAGTACTTTGCACTTTTTTCTCTTTTGCCCTTTTTATGCTGCTCCTAGAGGGGTTTGCATTTTACCCACTTTACGTTCTGTTAGACCCATCCATTACAAGGAAGCTTTAATATATTTTCAGAGATTGCCAGATAGACAAATTTGTCATTTTGTATTAGATTTTGTTACAGCTTCTTTAAGCATTAGGAAAAGGCTCATTTCATTTTAAATGTATATGTATGTATAGTTTAATATTGTAAGTTAATCTTTGTATTCTGTTATTGTGATTTTTCTTATGTTATGAGTTTTATTTGTTTCTTTTATGAGATTTTAGACCGGATGTTTACGTAATGTTTTAGATATGGTACTATTTTATTCGTCTATCTATTTACTGTAACGTAATTATTGTGTGGTATTTGTGTTTTTGTCTGTACTTTTATGGCATTTGCCGAATAAAGTTTTGTGACTGACTGACTGACTGAGTGTACAGTGGCCAGATTGATACCTGGAACCACTGCCTGTGGGTGTGCCGGAGCAGCATGCGCTGCATTAGTATTTAAAGTCTGCATAACAAATTGAACCAGTCTTCTGTATGTAGTAGCTAAGTCTATATATAAACGACGAACGTCAGCCACCGCCAAGTTAGCAACCGCAGGATATGGTGTGTATGTAGCCAATAAAGGCCAGGTAGGATCATCATTACTCAGTGGACCTAACCTAACTTGTGCTTCTGTGTGTGGGAGGGCGCCATCAAGCCAATTATGGTGTTCTTGATAAGAAAAAGGTATCTCTAAGTATGCATATGCCCTGTATTGTACAGGGACATTCGCAATAGTGTAATCATGAAAAGTGTTTGTACCCCCATCAACTGCTGGAAATACGACCCAAGAATAAAAAAGCTCTGTTCTATAAGCTGCATGGGCGTCCACCACAAACGTGACCGGACCCCCCTGGTTCGTGAGACCATGTCCTATCAGATGTCCCATGAGCGGTTGGTGCATATTAAGTGCTATGTTCACTACTTGAGGATTCGCCATTATAAAAATAGCACTAGGGCAGAGAAAGCACACCAATATCGGGGTTTTCCTTTCAAAGTTCAAGCTTGAACAACCAACCACTAAGTAATAGGATGTACCTATCTCGTGGTGGCGGAAATCCTCAGCCCCACGGACATCTCCGTTAACGGACCCGAGGAGTCAAGATATATATGAGACCGAGAGAGTCAGCCGGACCTGAAAATTAGAGCCAGACCAATCGTTGGCGGCGCCATGTCGCGTGGGCTCTCATTATCCTAAATGAGACTACTGGATTTCTAGGTAGCAGGATCGTTCACGGTGTGGGGGACTGAGTCTGACCCACTTGGAATGACCTCTGTCACCCTAAATCCGGTTTTGCTCCGGCTAACTAGCAGTGCCTCATCTCTCCCAAGGGGAAGGGATGATTGGGCAGCCGAGCGCATGACATCTTTGGAACTTCTCAGGGAAGTCGTGGTCACTCAGATCCAAACCAGCTCTCTCATTTACAGTATGATCTCATATACAAATGACAAAAGCAGTTTAAGTTTTATATACTGTTTTAATAAAACAACTGCATTTTAGATATTAAGGCGTGAGCCGCAATAAACAGAACCATACAACACAGTAGGATTGAAATAGTCACGAGGAGAGTGAAACATAAGAATAACGCTATCATGGTGTTAACAATTTCTACTCTCTCTCAGCTAGTTCTATTTCGAGCACAGCATGTTAAGCTTCTAACTTGCATTTCAGATTCCCTGGGAAGACATCAACCCTCATACCTGAGCAAAGGCCTGTGATCTGGTTCAGCATCTGCAACGAGGCAGTCAGTGTCTAGTTGTGGTTCCCTGGTCGGAATCTCCCTCTTGCATGTATTGGGACAAGGAAGTGTTTTTATAACTAACATGTCAGCGTGATCACAAAATGTCCCTACGCAAGAACGCCAAAGACTAAACTGCTACCACGTCTATCGGCAATGTACCAGACTGTATCCTTGACTGAAGCACAGAGTGAACAGAAATGTGTTATTGAGAACTCCAGTGCTGAAGTAGGCGAAACAGTGTGATATAAAAAATAAAACAAGACCGTAGAACTGGTTATTTGAAAAATAACAGTACGAAGCCGAATAAAAAGCATTTAGAGCAAAGTGCACAGAGGCTCTAAGCCGCGAGCAAAGGAATAAAATACATCCAGGGGAAAGTGCACAAAGGCCTAAAGCCTGAAGCTAATGTGCAAAGGATACATAAAACTAACCACACTACAACATCAATGGGCATGGAGCACCCTCGTGGGGCTGGCGTCGTGCACTCATCCGGCTGAGGTGCCCCCCATTCCCTTACCCCTGAGGTGCCTGTTTTTTTCCCATCTGATGCCCCTGCAGTGTTCTCTCCATTTCAGTCGGGTATCTTGTGTGGGCCTCACCCATGCATTTTGGGCAAAGTGGTCCACGAACTATATTGGTGCAGTACCTGGACTTGAATTATTGGTGAACATATTTTTTTATAGTGTATATAAAATTTTGACTAATGGATTTTCCTTTTGTCATTGCGTTCTTCCAGGGGGGGTTGGAGGGTGTAAATGTAATGTTTCAGCATGTATTGGTGTGTGTGTTGTTGTCAGTGATGGTGGGGGTGTTGCATGTTACATGTGTGTGTCACTCTCTTTTCCCTCCCCCTCCCCTGTGTTGTAGGTGCAGTACTCACCGTGGTCGTCACTGCTGTCGGTCGTGCTCCTGGTAGAGGAGCAGGAAGACAATCGCAGGGAGTATTTGGAGTTCAGGCTCCATGGCGTCCTGGTTCCTCGTGGGTTGTGTAGAGGTGAGTGTTTCCCCTTCCAAGTCCTGTTTCCGCTGTGTTTTTGTTCGCGTTGAATCTGCCCTGGAAAAGGTGGAGGATTGGCCTGTCATAATAGTGTGGGCTGTACATTGTCTTCCTCCTGACTGTTGGCATGACCGTCATGCTGTTTGTCTGTACCGCCATGGCGGTCTGTGTGTTAAAGATGCTGTCTATGTTGGCGGTTTCCGCCGTGGTCGTAATCCCATTTTTTTCCTGCCGGCCTGTTGGCGGTCTTACCGCCGCTTTAACACCAACCGCCAGGGTTGTAATGAGGCCCAATATTTTTTTTAAAACAAGCTGACTTTAGCTTTTGAGAACCAGAACAATGCCTTCTGAACAAGTGTATTCATGTAAATATCTATGGGGGTCATTCTGACCCTGGCGGTAATTACCGCCATGGCGGAGGTTGGCGGTAGCACCGCCAACAGGCTGGCGGTGCTCCGCCGGGCATTCTGACCGCGGCGGTACAGCCGCGGCCAGAAGTGGAAAGCCGGCAGTGTACCGCCGACTTTCCGCTGCCCATGGGAATCCGCCATGGCGGCGCAGCTTGCTGCGCCGCCATGGGGATTCTGACAGCCCATACCGCCATCCTGTTCCTGGCGGTTCACCCGCCAGGAACAGGATGGCGGTATGGGGTGTCGTGGGGCCCCTGGGGGCCCCTGCAGTGCCCATGCCAATGGCATGGGCACTGCAGGGGCCCCCGTAAGAGGGCCCCACAAATAATTTCAGTGTCTGCTTTGCAGACACTGAAATTCGCGACGGGTGCAACTGCACCTGTCGCACCTTCCCACTCCGCCGGCTCCATTCTGAGCCGGCTTCCTCGTGGGAAGGGTGTTTCCCGCTGGGCTGGCGGGCGGACTTTCGGCGGTCGCCCGCCAGCCCAGTGGGAAAGCCAGAATGACCGCCGCGGTCTTTCGGCGGGAACCGCTTGGCGGGCGGCGACCGCCGTCCGCCGCGGTCAGAATGACCCCCTATATTTCTAATTATTTTTGTTCATCAGTTCTAAAATATTCATTTTACTTTGAAGGTTATGTGTTTTACTTATTACCTACAGAGATTTTCTAAGCAGTTTACGCAATTTGCATTTTTCTCAAAGTCTCGCCAGGGGTAGGAAGCGCTATATAAAATGCAATTACAAGCCAGCAGGAAAAGTAACAAAAAATTCATGTCTGTAGCTGTTTCTTCATCAAAGCGGAGATATTGTTTTAGAAACAACAAGGTCTTGGCAGTTAAAATGCTAATCAGCACACAAAGCTAGAATGCATTGAAATAACCTTATTTATTTCTCACCTCAGCTTCGCCAGTCTACTGCACAAGTTCCATTTCAATCTAGATGGTTTTGGAAAAAAATAAGACATCACAGATGCGATGGAAAGGCTCACCGCTCATCAAACACAAAGAAAGGTACATGACAGCCATCAGAGTAATTCAATGTATCATTGGTATGAAAGGTCACGTGACCAGTCCCACAGCACCTGGTTGTAGTGCACTAACAATGTGCTTTTTCTGTCCTTGGCACGTGGAGATGAAAATCAGTTATCATTGGCAAAAGGAATTAACATCTGTTAAAATACACCTATTACTGAGCTACCTTTATGGATGTGGTAGTGTAAGTCGGCTACAAAACAGTCCCTAAATTCAAGGCCATCTATCTCTGTCAAGAGATGATTTACATCGTCATACTTTCATGATGGCCCTTCACAGCTATTATCTGTGATAGCATGCGGTAAATACCATTAACCCAAGGTGAGGCTGCATCAGTGGTAAAAACCTAAAATTCTGAGTTTTTATCTTTCACACAAGGCCTAATGTGCAGAATCAGTATTTAACACATGATATGCCATTTCCCCTTTTATTAAACTAAGTGAAAAATTACTTGAAATTATTTTCTAAAATGTTTTCAGGTTGAGATATTAAATATGTATGTATATCGAATTCACGCATGTTCCTGGAAAATGTTGCTTTACCTACATAGGGAAGAGCGCTTTGGGGAAATTATTCACTTTGAGGACATAGGCCCTCATTACAACCCTGACGGTTGGTGTTAAAGCGGCGGTAATACCGCCAACAGGCCGGAAGAAAAAAAAATTGAATCACGACCGTGGCAGAAACTGCCAGCATAGACAACCACTTTAGCACTCCGATCGCCACGGCGGTACAAACAAACAGCGCGGCGGTCACCGCCAACAGACAGACGGAAGACAGTGTACAGCCCACACTATTATGAGAGGCCAATCCGCCACCTTTTCCGGAGCGGAACCAACGTGAACAAAAACACGGCGGAAACAGGACTTGGAAGGGAAAACACTCACCTCTCCACACCCCACGAGGAACTAGGATGCCATGGAGCCAGAACTCCAAATACTCCCTGCAATGGTATTCCTGCTCAACTATCAGGAGCAACAAAGACGGTGGCGACGACCACGGTGAGTAAGGAACCTACAACACAGGGCAGGGAAGGGAAAAGAGAGTGACACAAATATACAACACGCAACACCCCCACCCCCACCCTCACCCACAACAACATACACACAAATACATGCTGCAACATTACATTTAACATCCCTCCACCCCCCTTTCAAGAACGCAAGGACAAAAGGAAATGAGTTGAACGACTGTAATCATGAAAAAAAACAGTAGTCAAAACTCAAAATACAGTATATACAATTATGTGCACCCATTACACAAGTCCGGATAGTGCACCAATAATTGTCCGTGGACCACTGGGCCCAAAATGCATGGGCGAGGCCCACACTTGATACCAGACATCAAACGGAAAGAACACTGCAGGGGCATCAGATCGAAATGAAACAGGCACCTCAGGGGGAAGGGAAGGGGGCACCTCAGCCGCATGATTGCACGACGCCACTACTCCACGAGGGGGCACCATGCCCACTGCTGTATCCTGGGGAGTGCAAAGCCACAGTCTCTCAAGTCTCTCCAGTGGGTGGGTTGCCCACTGCATTATCCTGGGTAGTGCAAAGCCACAATCTCTCAAGTCTCTCCAGTGGGTGGGTTGCCCACTGCTTTATCCTGGGGAGTGCAGAGCCACAGTCTCTCAAGTCTCTCCAGTGGGTGGTTTGCCCACTACATTATCCTGGGGAGTGCAAAGCCACAGTCTCTCAAGTCTCTCCAGTGGGTGGGTTACCCACTGCATTATCCTGGGGAGTGCAAAGCCAAAGTCTCTCAAGTCTCTCCAGTGGGTGGGTTGCCCACTGCTGCATCCTGGGGAGTGCAAAGCCACAATCTCTCAAGTCTCTCCAGTGGGTGGGTTGCCCACTGCTTTATCCTGGGATGTGCAAAGCCACAGTCTCTTAAGTCTCTCCAGTGGGTGGTTTGCCCACTACATTATCCTGGGGAGTGCAAAGCCACAGTCTCTCAAGTCTCTCCAGTGGGTGGGTTACCCACTGCATTATCCTGGGGAGTGCAAAGCCAAAGTCTTCCAAGTCTCTCCAGTGGGTGGGTTGCCCACTGCTTTATCCTGGGGAGTGCAAAGCCACAGTCTCTCAAGTCTCTCCAGTGGGTGGGTTGCCCACTGCTTTATCCTGGGATGTGCAAAGCCACAGTCTCTCAAGTCTCTCCAGTGGGTGGTTTGCCCACTACATTATCCTGGGGAGTGCAAAGCCACAGTCTCTCAAGTCTCTCCAGTGGGTGGGTTACCCACTGCATTATCCTGGGGAGTGCAAAGCCAAAGTCTTCCAAGTCTCTCCAGTGGGTGGGTTGCCCACTGCTTTATCCTGGGGAGTGCAAAGCCACAGTCTCTCAAGTCTCTCCAGTGGGTGGGTTGCCACTGCTGCATCCTGTGGAGTGCAAAGCCACAGTCTCTCAAGTGGATAACAGTCTCCACTGGTTCTGGAGGGAGCTTTGTGCTCAGAGTGCTTCATCCTGCCAAGGACAGAGGTAGTGGATGTGATACTCCACTGGTTCTGGAGGGGGCTTTGTGCCCAGAGTGTTTCATCCTGCTAAGGGCAGAGGTAGTGGATGTGATACTCCACTGGTTCTGGAGGGGGCTTTGTGTAGAGAGTGTTTCATCCTGCCAAGGACAGAGGTAGTGGATGCCTTTCTCCACTGGTTCTGGAGGGGGCTTTGTGCCCAGAGTGTTTCATCCTGCCAAGGACAGAGGTAGTGGATGTGATACTCCACTGGTTCTGGAGGGGGCTTTGTGCCCACCGTGCTTCATCCTGCCAGGACAGAGGTAGTGGATGCCTTTCTCCACTGGTTCTGGAGGGGGCTTTGAGCCCAGAGTGCTTCATCCTGCCAAGACAGAGGTAGTGGATGCCTTTCTCCACTGGTTCTGGAGGGGGCTTTGAGCCCAGAGTGCTTCATCCTGCCAAGGACAGAGGTAGTGGATGCCTTCCTCCACTGAAGGTGTTGCATCATGGAAGCTGCCCAGGCTCCTGGAACCGACCACCAGGCTTGGTCGACTGACCACTGGTGATGGCAGCCATGTCTGCAGTGGTGCCACTGGCTCAGGATGTCGCGGGCCGCTGGCGGTGCTTGCGGCGGTGTCAGTAGCGGCGGTGCTTGCGGCGGCCTCTGTGGCATCGGTGCTGGCGGCGGACTCTGTGGCAGTGGTGGATTGCGGCGGCCTCTGTGGCATCGGTGCTGGCGGCGGACTCTGTGGCAGCGGTGCTGGTGGCGACCTCTGTGGCATCGGTGCTGGCGGCGGGCTCTTTGGTGGCGGTGCTGGTGGTGGACTCTGTGGCTGCCGTGCTGGTGGCGGGCTCTGTGGTGGCGGTGCTGGTGGCAAGCTCCGTGGCGGCGATGCTGGTGGTGGGCTTAGTGACTGAGGTGCTGGTGGCGGACTCAGGGACTGCGGTGTTGGTGGCGGTGCATGTGGCGGTGTAGGTGGCGGTGCAGGTGGCGGTCTTCTCCGCCGTACCGTTTGCCGTTGATGTGGACAGAAGGTGTGACACTGGTCCCATAGTCGGTGCCACCATGCCCTCTCCTGACCTGCCCTTGATTTTCTGGCCCTTCCCCACCTTGGATGGTGGCGCAGCTGTCTTGCCACTATCCCCTTTTGTTTTCCCTGAGCCCTTGGTGGCAGGTGTTTTCGCCTTCTCCCTCCAGGATATGGGCAACTTTTTTACTTTTGCTGGTGGTGGAATGTCTTTGCCCTCGCTACATGGCACACTGGCTGCCCTGATGCCTGGCACACTCCAAAAGCCCGCTGTTGCTAGGACCACTGTGCCCGGTGATGTGGTGGCTGAGGTACTGGGTTGAGACCTGGAAAGCCTGGCCCTAGGGGACGGACGTGGGGGGGAGGTGTAGAGAAGAGGTCAATGTTTGCCAGGAAAATCTTTTTACACACACTGGGATGGGTAGATGGAGTGGGTTTGGGAGTGGAGGAAGACGTAGTGGTTGTAGGAGGTGCACGATTGCGGAATTTGGGTGAAGGTGCATGGGCTGGAGGCTGTTGTGAGGTGGATGGCTGTTGGGTGGGTGTGTGCCTGCGGTTGTGTACTTTGGAAGGAGGGCTCACAGACACACTGGTAGAGGACACAGGGGATGTGTGAATGGTAGTGAGGGTGGGGAGTGCACGAGAGTGGTGTGTGGTGATGGGCGTGCTGGTGATGGAGGTAGTGGCTGAAGATGTTGTGCATGTAGGTGTGAGTACTTGGGGTGAATGTTTTACATTGTTCAGCATCCTGTCCGTCACTTTTTCTTTTTGCATTTGCTGCCCCAAGTGGGAAGGGTATGGCCAGTTGTGGGTCCCTTGCTCCCCATACCACTGGAGTCTAGTTAGCCTGGCTGATGAAGGGTGATACCCCGAAACCGGTCCTAGGATGCTTGTTTCCAGTCCAGGGAGGACCTGGCTTGGCAGTTCAGGGCTGGAGTGTTCCCATGGGGAACAGGGTCAAGACTGATTTGCATATGGCTGGGTCCAAACTGGAATGGCATGGGTGGCAAAAAAACTATGGATTTAGGCCCAGATCTCTGTACTGGGGTGAATTTTTGACATTGTTCAGCATTCCGTCCTTCACTTGTTCTTTTTGCACATGAGTGGAGACTAGACAAGAAGGGAGGATGACGACGTGGAGGAGGGGGACACAGTGGAGGCAGTGGATGTTGGTATGTCTTCATGGGAATGATGCTTGTGTGAGTGCCTGTGGGATGTGTGGTGCTTATGTTTGCCAGAGACACCCTTGTCTGATGAGGTGTGTGTATGCTGGTCTGATGGGGTGCTTGGGAAAGGCTGAGGTACAGGGGATTGGGTCTGGGTGGAGGAAGTTGGAGGGGGAGGCTGGACACAGGGACAATGGCTGCCATCAGTGCTGAGGTCAGAGCCTGAAATGCTTTCTGTTTGGGCTGCCTGGTCAGAATGAATGCCCTCCAGGTATGCATTTGTTTGTTGCAAATGCCTCTCGACACCCTGGATGGCATTCACAATGGTAGATTGCCCAACAGTGAGTGATCTCATGAGATTAATAGCCTCCTCACTGAGGGCAGCAGGGCAGACTGGGTCAGGGCCTGAGGTGCCTGGGGCAAAGGAGATGCCCACCCTTCTGGGTGAGCGGCCATGGGACACACGCTGAGGGGCTCCTGGGAGGGCGGTGCTGGTAGGGGGGTGGCAGCTGTACCTGTTGATGCGGGGCACAGAGGGGCCTGCCAGCGCAAGGGAGCTCCCATCAGAGGAGGAGTCGCTGTCGCTGATGTCACCTCCTGTCCCCGCCATGGAGCTCCCCTCACCCTCCGTCCCACTGGTGGCTTCAGACTCTGTTGTCTCACCCTCCAGGGCCTAGTGGTATGCAGCTCCCTCCTGCTCCGGTGCCACTGCTCCTCCGCCTGATGATGCTATTGCACACAAGAACAGGGAGACCATAGAAGGGGGGAGACAGAAGAAAGACATGTTTAGTGCATGCAATACCACTACCATTGGCGGACACTACAGACACAGCAGCCCTCTGCACTACGCCATGCACTTAGAGTTCCTAGATTAATCACATGCCCATGGGGTACAAGGCCTATGCCTGATTGCTGCACACATGTAAGTCACAAGAGCCTGACTAGGTGTAGATAGCTCTTAGCACTGGTGGGGTTGGGGTGCCACATAGCCTGCCTCACAAAGGTCCCTTACCTACAAACTGATAATAACAAGGGATGACCAAAAAAGGGGGAGTGTATGGCGCTGCTTGTCAAAAATCGTTGTATATCAATTAGTTCTGGTGGTGCACTTAAAAGGAGGTCATCCTAAGTTCCTTACACTCAGTGATAAGTCACTGATAATAATTGTGTTTTATATAAGGCACACATCCAATACTATGTCCAACATGAATCAATGTTCATATCTTTATTCTCCAAGTTTCAGAAACAAATATTCATATCTTCAGTTCTTCAATTTTCTAGCTGTTTATTGTCGATAGCCATAAGGACTCGCCGCGCCCGCCAACACGTGTTTCGTCTGGGGTGTACCCCAAGACTTAATCAGGGCTGTAATGATATATATGTGGCATGTTGTCTATATAGTGTATATCAGGGAACATCAGTGGGGTCATGGTGCGACGGGCACCCCTCCCACGTTGGGAGGCCATCCCCAGATGGGCCTCCGCCGTCTTCTTGCTCCAGCGGCGAATGTCCTTCCATCTCTTATGGCAGTGGGTGCTCCGTCTATGGTGGACCCCCATGGTCTGGACGTCCTTGGCGATGGCACGCCAAATATCATTCTTCTAGTGGGTGCTTACCTAGAGCAATAGTACAGGGGAAAAGGAAATGTTTAACAGCCCGGACCGTCACAGTCATTGGTCCACGTTCCCACCCTTGCCCTGATGAGCACACACTCACAGTCCCCCCCCATATATCTTCCATCCACACCACTCCAAACAGGCATTGCCCATGCAGCATGCTCACAGTGTACTTACCTGTTTGTCTGGAGGACCGTATAGTAGCGTGTACTGTGGGAGGCAGGGGCCCTTTCCCCAGACTCATGAGCCATCGTCGCTTCCAGACTGAGGTCACAGCAGCACTTGCAGTGTAGGTCCTCTCCTGTCGAAGGTCAGTGATCAAGTGAGTGAACAGACAGAAAATGGGGGTCATGTCAGTGGCAGTGTGTGCCCTCACTGCTGGCGTACATCGTCATTGGCTCCTGGGACCCAACGGGTCAAATGTTGACCAATGCAGGATTGTGGCGCGGTCTTCGACCGCCTACCGCGATGATGTAGAATGCCAGCACAGTTACCTCATATCCCCTTGTCCCACCTTACAGGTCAGGCAGCCGCCATTTCAGGGGGCCACATGGCATTAATATTAACCTCTTCGTTGCGGGCGTCGGCCACTGGCCACACACCCTCCCTGGTGCGGGTCACGACCAGTGGCCGACACCAGGAAGGGTATCAATAAATCCTCGGGTGCGTTGCACCGGAGGATTTTTTTTTTTTTTTAAACCCCCCCCGGGAGACACAGAAGCTTCCGTGTCTCCCCTCGCCCCCCCACCCGCCCCTTGCAAAGGTGTTTTCCCCATCAAAGCAGGAAGCAGCCTTGCGGCCGCTTCCTGCTTTGATGGGGAAAACGGCCTTTCCCACGTTCGGGAAGGCCTCGTAAGAAAGGGGAGTGTCTCCCCTTTCTTACGAGGCCTTCCTGAAAGTGTTTCCTGGCCCCCGGTCGCAGCTGTGCTGCGATCGGGGGCCAGGAAACACTTTCAGGTTTCCTGGCCCCCCGATCGCAGCTGTGCTGCGATCAGGGGGCCAGGAAACACTTTGAAAAGGCCTCGTAAGAAAGGGGAGAGTCTCCCCTTTCTTACGAGGCCTTCTCAAAGTGTTTCCTGGCGCCCGATCGCAGCACAGCTGCGATCGGGGGCCAGGAAACACCACTAGACGCCAGGGATTTCACTTTGGGGGGGCGGCCCCCTCGGAAAACGGGCCACCCCCCCGGGGGCATAATTAATTAAAAAAAAAAAGGTAGGTGCCCCCTGGGGGGGTGGGGGGGGCACGATCGCACCCCCCCCAGGGGATTGTTTTTTTTTTTTTTTTTTAAATCAAAAAAATAAATAAAATGACAGGGGGTCGCCCGTGGGCAGGGTGACCCCCTGTGGGGGCATTTTTTTTTTTAGATGTTGTAGGGTTTCCCTGGGGGCCATTTTGGCCCCCAAGGAAACCATACAACAACTAAAAAAAATAGATCTATATATAGATCTATATTTATATATCTATGTAGATAGATATATCTATGTACATGGATATATCTATAGATATATCTATGTACATAGATATATATATATATATATAGAGGTAGATCTATATATACCAAAGAGATTTATAAAGTGTGCTACTCACCTGTGAGGGTCTCAAGTCGCTTGGGGGGGGTGGGGGGAGGGAAAGGGGCTGGGAGGTTCACTGTTCGAAAAGCCAGGTTTTGAGGCCCTTCCTGAAAAGAAGTAGGTTTTGGGTCTTGCGAAGGTGGGTTGTGAGGGCGTTCCAGGTTTTGGGTGCAAGGTAGGAGAAGGATCTGCCCCCGGTGGTGGTGTGTTTGATGCGGGGACAGAGGCGAGAGAGAGGTCAGCTGAGCGGACGTTTCGTGTGGGGGTGTGGAAGGTGACTCTCGTTGAGGTAGGCAGGGCCTGTGTTGTGGAGTGATTTGTGTGCGAGGATGAGGATCTTGAAGGTGATCCTTTTGTCAATGGGGAGCCAGTGGAGGGATTTGAGGTGTGGAGAGATGTGTTCGTGTCGGCGGAGGTCGAGGATGAGTCGTGCTGCTGAGTTCTAGATGCGTGTAGTTTGCGCTTGAGTTTTAGAGTGGTGCCGGCGTAGAGGGCGTTTCCGTAATCAAGCCTGCTGCTGATGTGTGCGTGAGTGACGGTTTTTCTGGTCTCTGTAGGGATCCATTTGAATGTTTTTCAGTATACGGAGTGTGTTGAAGCATGAGGAGGTGAGAGCGTTGATTTGTTGGGTCATCGAGAGGGAGGAGTCTAGGATGATGCTGAGGTTGCGTGCGTGGTTGGCGGGGGTGGGTGCAGGGCCTAGCGTGGTGGGCCACCATGAGGGGTCCCAGGTGTTTTTGTGTGGGCCAAAGAGGATTATTTCGGTTTTGCTTGAGTTGAGTTTCAGGTGATTGGCTGTCATATATATATCACTTTTGTCAATATGTGTGTGGTTTCCCTGGGGGGAAAAAGGGTCCGACTTGTCTAGTGGCAGTTTTAGTGCCATAAAGAAGCGCAGAAGGTTTATATGCCTACTGCAAAGATCAAATCTGTATTTTATGTAAATAGCTGAGTACATTAGCAAAGTCTATGGAGAGATGAATGGCACTTTTGCTGGGTGGTAATGAGGGAATCCGAGGAGGAGGGAGTGGGAGCACCAATAATGATTGTTGGACTGGGCGCAGGAGGTGCTGAAGACTGTGACGAATGGTATGTGACAAGGTGTTTTTTGAGTGTCTTTAAAGTACGTGCTGATTGAGGGAAGAAGCGCAGGTAAGGTGGCCTCTACTGTTGCACGTATCTCACACACGATCGATTTTGTGACTGTCTACGTAGGCTAGTGTTTTAGAGCAACAGTTTAGCCAATAGCAGAGATGGCATCTTGATGGATGACTGCTGCCTGCACTCGGGTTATAGAGGACCGCTCTGACATAGGATCAGAGACTGAAACATCAGATACTGAGACAGCATCTGAGGGATAGGACAATGGCGCAGACTCTGGGAGTGATTTTTCAGTCAGAGGAGTCCCATTCGATAACTCCTCTTCCAGTACATTATGAGGGAGGTGATGAGGACAGTCCTGCTGTCCCTTCGCAAGCTGTTTGTGCAACTGGGTAATAGTGGGTTAGGCCAACCCAGAGAGCAGGTGAATGCGGCGGCAAGCAGAGAGAGAGTGCTCTCTTGGGAGCTCCCCAATTTAGTTCAGCCCCAAATTCCACCACCCAAATCATATTGTGGAGACATCAAAATTATCCATGGCAAAACAAACTGGTTTGTAAGGCAGGCACCTGTGTTTTTGGTCCTGGATTCGGCGGCCATATAGAGAAACACACTAAACCCAAACATTTCTGGAAACTAGACATTCGGGGGAGTCCACAGAGGTGTGACTTGTGTGGCTTCCCCAAAGTTTTCTTACCCAGTATACCCTGCAAAGCTGAAATGTTGAAAAAAAACTCAATTTTTCTCGCATTTCTGTCACACAAACTACAGGAATATGCTGGGATCCACAATATTCCTACCACCCAGTGACTCCTCACCTGTCCTGATAAAAACACTACCCCACTTGAGTGCCTACACCTAGTGTCTGTGTCAGGAATGGATCACCCCAGGGTCAACAGCTGCCTCACGTAAGGACCAACATTGACCGTTGTGTGATCTATTCCTGTCGCAGGCACCAGGCCTAACCACACAAGTGAGGTATCATTTTTATCGGGAGGCTTGGGGGAACGCTGGGTGGAAGGAAATTTGTGGCTCCTCTCAGATTCCAGAACTTTCTGTCACCGAAATGTGTGGAAAACTTGTTTTTTTAGCCACTTTTTGAGGTTTGCAAAGGATTCTGGGTAACAGAACCTGGTCCGAGCCCCGCAAGTCACCCCATCTTGGATTCCCCTAGGTCTCTAGTTTTCAGAAATACACAGGTTTGGTAGGTTTCCCTAGGTGCCGGCTGAGCTAGAGGCCAAAATCTACAGGTAGGCACTTTGCAAAAAACAGCTCTGTTTTCTGTGATGTGTCCACGTTGTGTTTTGGGACATTTCCTGTCGCGGGCGCTAGGCCTACCCACACAAGTGAGGTATCATTTTTATCGGGAGACTTGGGGGGACGCTGGGTGGAAGGAAATTTGAGGCTCCTCTCAGATTCCAGAACATTCTGTCACCGAAATGTGAGGAAAACTTGTTTTTTTAGCCACTTTTTGAGGTTTGCAAAGGATTCTGGGTAACAGAACCTGGTCAGAGCCCCGCGAGTCACCCCATCTTGGATTCCCCTAGGTCTCTAGTTTTCAAAAATGTACAGGTTTGGTAGGTTTCCCTAGGTGCCGGCTGAGCTAGAGGCCAAAATCTACAGGTAGGCACTTTGCAAAAAACAGCTCTGTTTTCTGTGATGTGTCCACGTTGTGTTTTGGGGCATTTCCTGTCGCGGGCGCTAGGCCTACCCACACAAGTGAGGTATCATTTTTATCGGGAGACTTGGGGGGACGCTGGGTGGAAGGAAATTTGAGGCTCCTCTCCGATTCCAGAACTTTCTGTCACCGAAATGTGAGGAAAACTTGTTTTTTTAGCCACTTTTTGAGGTTTGCAAAGGATTCTGGGTAACAGAACCTGGTCAGAGCCCCGCGAGTCACCCCATCTTGGATTCCCCTAGGTCTCTAGTTTTCAAAACTGTTCAGGTTTGGTAGGTTTCCCTAGGTGCCGGCTGAGCTAGAGGCCAAAATCTACAGGTAGGCACTTTGCAAAAAACAGCTCTGTTTTCTGTGATGTGTCCACGTTGTGTTTTGGGGCATTTCCTGTTGCGGGCGCTAGGCCTACCCACACAAGTGAGGTATCATTTTTATCGGGAGACTTGGGGGGACGCTGGGTGGAAGGAAATTTGAGGCTCCTCTCCGATTCCAGAACTTTCTGTCACCGAAATGTGAGGAAAACTTGTTTTTTTAGCCACTTTTTGAGGTTTGCAAAGGATTCTGGGTAACAGAACCTGGTCAGAGCCCCGCGAGTCATCCCATCTTGGATTCCCCTAGGTCTCTAGTTTCCAAAAATGTACAGGTTTGGTAGGTTTCCCTATGTGCCGGCTGAGCTAGAGGCCATAATCTACAGGTAGGCACTTTGCAAAAAAACAGCTCTGTATTTTGTGAAAAAATGGGATGTGTCCACGTTGTGTTTTGGGGCATTTCCTGTCGTGGGCGCTAGGCCTACCCACACAAGTGAGGTATCATTTTTATCGGGAGACTTGGGGGAACATAGAATAGCAAAACAAGTGTTATTGCCCCTTATCTTTCTCTACATTTTTTTCTTCCAAATATAAGAGAGTGTGTAAAAAAGACGTCTATTTGAGAAATGCCCTGCAATTCACATGCTAGTATGGGCACCTCGGAATTCAAAGATGTGCAAATAACCACTGCTCTTCAAAACCTTATCTTGATCCCATTTTGGAAATGCAAAGGTTTTCTTGATACCTCTTTTTCACTCCTCATATTTCAGCAAATGAATTGCTGTATACCCAGTATAGAATGAAAACCAACTGCAGGGTGCACCTCATTTATTGGCTCTGGGTACCTAGGGTTCTTGATGAACCTATAAGCCCTTTATATCCCCGCAACCAGAAGAGTCCAGCAGACAAAACGGTATATTGCTTTCAGAAATCTGACATCGCAGGAAAAAGTTACAGAGTAAAACATAAAGAAAAATGGCTGTTGTTTTCAGCTCAATTTCAATATTTTTTTATTTCAGCTGTTATTTTCTGTAGGAAAACCTTGTAGGATCTACACAAATGACCCCTTGCTGAATTCAGAATTTTGTCTAGTTTTCAGAAATGTTTAGCTTTCCGGGATCCAGCATTGGTTTCACACCCGTGGAATTGTCACTAACTGGAAGGAGGTTGAAAGCACCAAAAATAGTAAAAATGGGGTATGTCCCAGTAAAATGCCAAATTTGTGTTGGAAAATGTGGTTTTCTGATTCAAGTCTGCCCGTTCCTGAAAGGTGGGAAGATAGTGATTTCAGCACCAGAAACCCTTTGTTGATGGCATTTTCAGGGAAAAAACCACAAGCCTTCTTCGGCGGCCCTTTTTTCCCATTTTTTTGGAAAAAACTAAATTTTCACTGTATTTTGGCTATTTTCTTGGTCTCCTCCAGGGTAAACCACAAACTCTGGGTACCATTAGAATCCCTAGGATGTTGGAAAAAAAGGACGCAAATTTGGCGTGGTTAGCTTATGTGGACAAAAAGTTATGAAGCCCTAAGCGCGAACTACCCCAAATAGCCAAAAAAGGGCTCAGCACTGGGGGGGAAAAGGCCCAGCAGCTAAGGGGTTAACTGCATCACCCCTATCTAGGCCTTGCATACACACAGTAACAGGCACATTGCAGATTTACAAATGTTTGCTAATTACATGTAATAATACGTCAGTGTTTGCTGACTCTCTGCTCGGTGTTTTCCTCCATAGGGCACGTCCGCTGGGGCAGGTGGTGAGATGGCGGCATCCTCCGGTGTACAGACCGCTGGTGGCCTGTCCACAATGGAAGAAAGACACTTAATAGTCACCTACAGACTTGATCGTGCAACAGTCCATGAACTGTGTGCCCAGTTGGAGCCTGACCTGATGTCAGCAATCCGCCATCCCACAGGAATCCCCCCTCTAGTGCACGTCCTGTCAGTACTCCATTTCCTGGCAAGTGGGTCTTTTCAAACAACAGTGGCCATTGCATCAGGGATGTCCCAGCCTATGTTCTCAAACATATTATCCAGAGTGTTGTCTGTACTGCTTAAACACATGCACAGCTACATCGTTTTCCCTCAGGTGGAGGATTTGCCTACAGTGAAAGGTGACTTCTATGCCCTGGGACATATCCCCAACATCATAGGTGCCATTGATGGGACACATGTGGCCTTGGTACCCCCCGCAGGAGTGAACAGGTGTACAGACACCAGAAGAGCTACCATTCAATGAATGTGCAGATGGTGTGTTTGGCCGACCAGTACATCTCCCATGTGAATGCCAAGTTTCCTGGCTCAGTGCATGACGCTTACATTCCGAGGAATAGCAGCATCCCATATGTGATGGGGCAACTCCAGAAGCACTGTGTGTGGCTAATAGGTGAGGACAAGGGACCTATAACCTGTGAATAGATGTCTGGGTCTGGGGTTGTCCCTAATGGTTAGTGTGCGTCCAACAGTTGTTCCTCGACATTTGCAGGTGACTTTTGGTACACCAACCTGTCATGGCTACTGACCCCAGTAAAGAATCCCAGGGCAAAGGCAAGGGCAGAGGAACGCTACAATGAGGCACATGGGCGAACTAGGAGAGTGATCAAAAGGACCTTCGGCCTCCTGAAGGCCAGGTTCCGGTAGCTCCATATAACAGGTGGTTCTCTCTACTACTCACCAAAAGAAGGTATGCCAGATCATCATGGCCTGCTGTATGCTGCACAACCTGGCTTTGCGACAACAGGTGCCTTTTCTGCAGGAGGATGGTCCAGATGGGGGTCCTGTGGCAGCTGTGGAGCCTGTGGACAGTGAAGAAGAGGAGGCAGAAGAAGAGGATATCGACAACAGAAACAACGTTATCCAGCAATACTTTCAGTGAGACACAGGTAAGAAGATGTCAGTGCCTCACACCTCTCATACAATTGCCATCATATGTCTGTCACTTTCACCCAGTGTATGGACCTTGACTTGTCACTTTGCCTTTCTATTTCACAGATGTGGGTCCTATTGTGTGACCTCTGCTATATTATCTCATGGACTAGAGCTGTGTTACATCGGTATGTTGACAATACAATCAACATTGTTATATTCCATAGTTATTGCTAATACACATTTGTGAAAGCACAGACTGACTCCAGCTTGTTTTGTGATTCAAGGCTGTTTATTTAAGTGCTAAATAGTGGAGGCGGTTGTAAAATGGGCAGGGGTGATGGTGGAGGATTGTCCATGGCAGAGTCCAGTCTATTTGTTTCACAGGTGCATTGTCCAAAGGGGCATAGGAAGTGGATGGACAGGGTGACGAAGTGGGACAGAAGGTTGACATTCAGGGAGGTCTCATTTCCTTGTGGGGGTCTTGGCATTGTTCTCTGTCTTTGTCCTGGATCTCAGGCACCTTTGCGGGGTGGTTCTCCATCTGCAGGGGGTGGGGTGCTGGTGTTGTGGTCCTGTGGCAGTGCCTCCTGTCCACTAGCGCCGGCAGAGGTGGTGGGCTGTTCATCATAGAGGCTAGTGTAAGGGGCCCCTTGTTGTGCCACAGTGTCCCTCCTGGTGTTCACAAGGTCCATCAGCACCCCTACAATGGTGACCAGGGTGTTGTTGATGGACTTAAGTTCCTCCCTGATCCCCAGATACTGTTCCTCCTGCAGCCGCTGGGTCTCCTGAAACTTGGCCAGTACTGTTGCCATCGTCTCCTGGGAATGATGGTACACTCCCATGATGTTGGAGAGGGCCTCGTAGAGAGTGGGTTCCCTCTGCCTCTCCTCCCTCTGTCGCACAGCAGTCCTCCCAGTTCCCGTTTTCCTGTGCCTCTGTCCCATTAACCGTGTGCCACTGCCCCAGGTACCTGATTTTCTTGGGGTGGTGGGTTTGCCTGGGTTCCCTGTAGTGGTGGACACACTGCTGCTTGACGTGTCCTGGGGACAGAGGGATGGGCCCGCTGGGTGGGTGCTGTGTTGGTGTTTCCTGAGGAGGGCGGCTCTGTGGTGGCTTGTGCCAGTGTCAGGGGAACCGACTGTCCGAGGTCCCAGATGGGCCAGGCTGGTCACCTTGATCCAGTTGGACAGAGCTGCTGTCATCACTGTGGGCCTCTTCAGTGGGGGGAGTGGTCATGTCTGGAACCTCCTGTCCGGTGACGTTGGGTAGGGGTCCTGCAGGGGTGTAAAGGAATGATTTTAGCATCTGTGTGTGCCATCGTGTGCAATTGGTGGGTGACCCTGTACTCAAGTGCTTGCATTCTTGTGTAGGACCTTGTGTGATAATTGGTTTGGGGATCTGTGCGGGTATCTGTAGTGGACATACTTTGGTGATGGGTATCCATGCTTTGGTGTTGCATGCAGGGCTTGGTGTTGGGATGTGTGGGTTGTGATAGTGGGACACTTGTGAGGTGTTGGAGTGATGGGGTGAGGGTGGGGTATGTGATAGCATGCAGGTAGGGTTGGGGATGTAATAGTTAAGATTTGACTTACCAGAGTCCATTCCTCCTGCTACTCCTGCGAGGCCCTCAGGATGCAGTATAGCCAAGACCTGCTCCTCCCATGTTGTTAGTTGTGGGGGAGGAGGTGGGGGTTCGCCGCCAGTCCTCTGAACTGCAATCTAGTGTCTTGAGACCACGGAATGCACCTTCTCCGTAGGCTGTTCCACCTCTTCCTGATGTCATCCTGTGTTCTTGGATGCTGTCCCACTGCGTTGACCCTGTCTATGATTCTGCGCCATAGCTCCATCTTCCTAGCTATGGAGGTGTGCTGCACAGTTTATCACTGACCTTTGTTGTGGCGGACTTGTGTGGGTGTCTGGATTTTGGCAGATTCTGGGCTGTGGGCCCGTAATAGCTATAGCAGAATTCCACCGCAGCAGCGGTGTGTTGGCGGTCTTCTGCAAGGCGGTAAGCAGGATTTACCGCCAATGTTGTAATGTGGGCCATACTATTCTATACATGTATGTTGCCACATTTTTATATAAAAAATACCCAACCTGTAGACTAACAAGGCACACTTTAGGAGTGAGTTATGTCATACAAAATTAGATTTTCCGATTTGGCCTGCCTTGTATTACTGCTGTGATTTTAAACTACAGTCTAGCTAAGCCACACTGTTGCTCACAGCAGCCATAGATTCCACTCATGTATGAGATTAGTGTCAATAAGAATTGAAAGTTACAAATGACATTTAACTTTCCTGCCATTTGTGTATTTACTTACAATGACCTTAGTGGAAACAGCTAAATAAACCAAGTGGAAGACACTAATTTGACTAAAACAATTTTAGAGGGAGGACACAGTAGGTTAGTGTGAAAATGCAAGGAATTATAATTGCAGCAGAAATAAGGTTCAGAAAAAGGCAAAAATCTGAGGCGATCATCCAAAAAAGGTTATTTTTCTACAACTGCAATTGCATTCAAAACAAATAGATATATGCATTCCTTTGCTATTAATGGATTGCCCTGGTGTTGTGTTATCTTTGTTTACTATGTCAACAACCTTTTATTCACTTTGCTGTTTTCTTTAGCACTAACATATAAGCTGCTACATCAGTAGACAGGACCAAAACTGCAGTGCAATAAAACAGTAGTTCAGTTCATGAAATATAGATAATTTCAGAAAAGTGCCTATCCTTGAAAGGCACAGCCTTTCCTTTATATATAGGGCTAGATTGTAATGTCTATCTTCATTCCATTGGGGAGGTAACCACATTTACCATTTCAATCCATATTAGGTGATCTACAGGAACAGTATGGATCTTTTTTATTTCACCATGTTTTCAGCTGCCAAAAGCAGCCAACCCCTCTAGGAAAAACTCAGTTGGAAAATGAGGAATTACCCTAGAAATGTGACCTAGAATTACTGGTTCCCATGCTAATTGCTCTTTTCTAAGAGGACCTTGATGGTCCCACTTGTAGTATCACTGGAATGCCCCCCTTTGGAATTATAAGTAGCTTATTATCGGTAATCCATGTGTGATGATGTTACCAGATGGGATACTGGTTGTCTAGAAGAGTCTTATGGAGTTTTTTGGAGATAACCACTGGGCTTCTGTATTGCACCATGCCAGATAGTGCCCAATGTAGAGCCCTGCTTGAGCCACAAAATGATCTTGATATCCTGAATGCTTTAAAGTGCATTCTCCAGCTAAGAAAGTGCAATCAAGAACTTGGCAGGGGGAGACTAAAGGCTGATTCTTGGCAAGTAAACAAATCTGATCATTCTTGTATCCAACAAGACTACATGCTCCTCGTATCTCCTTGATCTCACTACATACTCCCTTTGATCCAAGAAGTCTTTATTCTTGGCCTTTGAACAGAGGACAATATCTCCTTAGTGCTCTCTTTCACATATTCACCCAATATTTGTTTTCATTTTTTGACACAGAGTATTGTTAGAAGGATAAGCTGTGACAAAATACAGGAGTTAGTAACTTAGGGCCATCTTTAGATTTTGATGGATGCTTGATATCTGTAAAAATGGGTGTATCTACCATCCATCATATCAAGAACAATTTGATGTCATTGGCACTATAAAAGAGTGACGTTTATCACAGTTTTGTGGATGCCCATCTTTGTCAAACTCTTTGGCCCTGAGACCTCTTCCCTTTCTTTTTGCAGGAATACAGTGTGGCATTGACTGGAATAAAAATATTTTGGAGTTTCAAACTAATCCTATTTCTTCAACTCATACTGCCATAGAGGTATTTACATTCACATTTACTAACTTAGAAGAAGTGCTAACACTACTTCCCTTATTTTGCTTATTATTTTTGATAGGCACATTTGATTTGATTTTGGCAAAGAGGTTGCAAAGGTAAACAAAATATAAACAAAAGCAATGCCCCTCGCTCTCAGTCTCAGTGCCTACCCAGCCCTTCCTGCCTCCCACTGCAGATCAAACCATAGTAGGATGCATAGTATCAATTGTAGATGACAGCCCATAGTAATCCCACCATTAACCCCAAATTTTAAAGAGTCTCAGTGGACATCCCCAGCTATATAGATTGTTTCCCCCTGAGTGGCACAGCAGTCCATGCCAGCATACCACTATACCAAGTTCAGTGGGTTCTGCCACTTCCAGGATGTGCTTTGTCTCTTTTGGCCACCATTGCTGCCAACCCCACCAGAGCCCTCTCTCCCCGTGTCTCCACAAACCCATCCATTATCCCCATCAGTGCCACTTTCAAAGTCAATAGGACTAATTGTTCACAATAGTCGAGAAGGCTGAACTTATCTGGGTCGAGTATCAGGCAATCTGCGGACATAGCCACACCACATGAAAGAAGTCTGCCTTTACACACTGGCAATTGGCACACCTGGGGTCTGAAAAGATACCTGCGTAAAACAGTCACATGGAAGTCATGTAGGTGTGGTGGTGGTTGTGGGGCTGGACCAGACACAGACATGCAGATATTGCTAGCTCCATAGTGGCCAGATGTATCAAGCTTCCGGTTTGCATTTCTTAAATAGGGAATTTTAAGAAATCGCTATTTAAGAATAAGAAATGCAAAATGGGATGTATGAAGTTTGCAAGTCGGTAATAGCGATTTCTTAAAATTCGCAATCGCTATTACCGAATCGCAATTAGGGAATGGGACTCCATTCATCCCTAATGGCCTGTAGGCCCATAGGTGTGAATTTTTTGGCATTTCCCAATTTGCGAATTCAAGGTCCCCTCTGATGCACCCCAAAAAAATATTTTCCGACATGTGAAACACGCACATGCCCTACGGGCATGTGTGCGCTACATGTCATTTTTGAAAATGCATTTATAAATTGGATTTGGTAGTAATTGCATTTCCTAAATGCCCAATTCGCATTTAGGAAATGCTTGATACATGTGCTTTGCAAATTGCAAATAAGAATTCCCTATGTGCGATTTCTTATTTAGAGAATCGCAATTTGCAATTCTCTAAATGGGGTCGCAATTTTAAGGAATCGCTATTTTTGTGATTCATTAAAATTGCACAGCGAATGCCTTTCATACATTTTGAAAGGCATTTTTGCATTTGCAAACGGCCAAATTTTGCGATTTGCACCGTTTATGAATGCAAATTTACTTGATACATCTGGCCCTAGGTTCCATACATGCCTCCCACCAGTAAAGTTCCTCCATTTCCCCACTCCATAGTTCCAAACTCTGTCAGAGCTTGCCTTATGAGTGCGCAGCATAACTGGGAAATACCCCTATTGCCCAGTCTTCCCATCAATATTCTTTCCTGTAGGGGATTAAAGTCTGGGAGGTACCAGGTGATTTGTATAACAACTGAGGACGTGATGCACCTGTAAATATTTATAGAACTGGGTGCAAAAAAGTGCAAATTCTGTCTGAAGGTCAGCAAATGAATACATGGTGGAGCCATGCCACACATCCCTCATCACAGTAATTCCTATTAAGTCCCAGTGATAGGATCCCTCCAAATGTGCAACCTGTTCCAACCTATGTCTCCTTCAAAGGGGAGTCGGTCCAATCAAGGACCCATCCTAGCCTGTCAAACGAGATGCCACTCTCCACATCAAGAAGATCACTATGGTAATCTTAAAAGGTGGAGTAGTCGGCCATACAAATGTTGTATCACTCCATCAAAACTAAGGCCTCATAATTCCAACTGGTATGCCAGATCGTCCCAACTGCCTGTCAGCCAGTCACGTATTATTAACAGGTGGGATGCTGAATAATAGAGACAGACATCCACTTCTCCGATTAATCCATTGTAGGCTGACCATTACATTTAGCCTCGGCAATGTGGGGAGGGTGGCTTCTCTAAAGAAACAACCAAAACATCGCTGTCACCTCATTGAATCATGTATTAGCAATGTGGAGATGGAAATTTTGCAGGACATATAAAAACTGGGTTAGTATCATCATCTTTATTATTGCCAGTGTGTCCAAAATATTGAGAGGGAGGTGTTGCTATGCCGCCAAACTAGTTCTAGTACCCAATAAGAGGGATGTAAGCTTTAGGGCAAAAGTGAGGTCTGCAGCAACCACAGTACTGAATCCACCCTCATCGCCGCCACCAATGACATCAGGAGCAGCTGCCTTCATCCTCCTGGACCTGTCAGCTGCGTTCAACACCATCTGCCACCACACACTACGCACACACCTCAACGATGCAGGAATCCGTGACAGAGCCCTGGACTGGATCACCTCCTTCCTCACCAGCAAAACTCAGAGTGTCCGCCTCCCTCCATTCTGCTCTGAAGCCACCAGAATAATCTGCGGCGTACCCCAGGGACTACGGCAATGCCCTCTACGCAGGAACCATGGGCAAGCTCCAGAAAAGACTGCAACGCATACAGAATGTCTCCACACGCCTCATCCTGGACATCCCCCACCACTGCCACATCACAGCCCACCTGAGAGACCTACACTGGCATCCCAGCAACAAAAAAATCATGTTCAAACTCCTCACCCACGCTGACAAGGCACTGCACAACACTGTACCTGAATACCTCAACAGACGGCTATCCTTCTACACCCTGACCCGACAGCTTTGCCCCGCCAACCCTGCCCTTGCCGCCGTCCCACGCACCCACAGAACGATGCCAGGGGCAGATTGTTCTCCCACCCCACCGCCAAGACCTGGAACACTATTCCCACCCACCTGCATTAGACACAGGACCTACTTACGTTCAGGAGACATCTCAAACATGGCTATTTGAGCAGTAGAAGCCCCCCTCCTCTCAGTGCCTTGAAACCCTCATGAGTAAGTAGTGCGCTTTACAAATACTCTGATTGATTGATTGATTGATTGATTGATATGTGCATACCCAGGTATTTAAAGCTGAGGCGGCAACTGGAGATGCCCAGTTACCAGTTGCTCAATGCACTGCCCCCTGTAAAGGGATGAGAAGTGATTTCTCTTCATTCAGCCAGAGGCCTCCTCAAAAAGATGGAGATGCCTAGGGGCTCATGGCCCAGAGCTCACCAGATGTGTGAGGAAGAGAAGGACAGTGTCTGCAAATAATGCAATCCTGTCTTCAGATGACCCCACCTACTGCCATCCCCTCATCTGCTCATCGCAGCAGATCAAGCATGTCAGGGGCTCAATGGCAAGATTGAAGAGGAGTGAAGAAAATGGGACAACCCAGCCAGATACCAGGCCAGACTGGAAATGCACAGGACAACACACAGTTGATCATGACTTGGGCGATCAGATCAGAATATAGGAGGGACACTTTTGCCTGAAATCAGACTCCAAACCCCATCCACGTAACACCACCCCTAGGTAATCCCAGTCAACATTGTCAAATGCTTTTTCAAAATCAACAAACAATAAAGCCACAACCTCTTTGATTTTGCCAGCGTAAGCTAGGCCTACATGCAAGCACTGCATTCAATGTCTAATGCTGCAGCCTAGCAAAATACCAAATTCGGAGGGTGACAATATCCCTGAATTTAGAGTAATACTCGAAGGAGAACCCTGTCTGGACCTGGAGTTTTCCTGGTTTAAAGTCTTGAATGGCCTCTTGGATCTCATCCTCAGGGATAGGTTCCTCCAGAGCCCTCTGCTGGACCATTGTCAAGTAGGGGGTCATGGCTGGTGGGCACAGAGTCATTCATAATAGTCAGCAAATACAGAAGCAATTGCTTCATCTGTGGTAACCAAGGGCACCGATGAGTACATTAGGGCAGGAATAAATCTCAAACTAATGTTCCTGGTTGCCAGCTGATAAAGTGATAAAATGTTTTTATCCCCATGCTCATATATATTTTAAACTGTCATGTGCCAGCACTGGTGGGCCTCATGAGAGACCAGCTGTGTACTGCAGCCCTGTCTGGGGCCAATATTTGGGTCACAGCTTCTGTTGCATGGAGCGCAGCCGCAGTCTCATTACAGAGTATACATATTTTGAGGTCTACAATGGCACGCTGCCTATCTCTCTCATTACATTTAAGATAGGCCTCTGGCACTCACTGAATTGTCAGCTTACTAACCACCCAGAGTGTAGAGGCATGCTGAACCACCCTCATATTGGTCTCAAAATCGGAGCCAACCTCCTCAGACATGTGAAGCTCTTCTTCTACAAGGAACCATGCTTTAAGGCACCACATGAGTCATCAATGGCATTTTGGGGTCCTCGTCTGATGAAACAATGAGAGTGGTCTGGAATACCCCTGGCGAGCAAAGAGGTTCATCCACCACCGGTAGGAGTATGTAGTCAATGCGGGACATCATTTTATTAGAGGCCAAGTTGTGTATATAAGCTCTGTCACACGGGTTCCAGACCCTCCAGGCATCACAGAGTCTGAGGGAAGTCGTCCAAGAATTGAGGGACTGGGAAAGGGCCTGATGGTCTCGGGAGACAGGGTCAGAAGCAACCAAGACCAGGTCAGCCACAGCACTGAAGTTCCCCCAACCATTTGTGTTAGGTCACAGACGGTCTGTTTCTGCATCTGAGCGTCAATGTAAACACCTAATAAATTGTAGGGCTTCTCAACCAGGGTTCCAGGTTTGCCCATGTACCTACCTAATGGATTGTGTAGGACCTGGGTGACCACCATGAGAAAATTCTTCTGCAGAAGCTTTGCTGTTCTTCTGGATCCCCGAGTGATGCCAAACTAAACCCAAAGTGGAAGACTATGTTGTAACCAAATCAACAGAGGAAGGTACCTCGGCGTCCAGGAGATGAGTCTTTTGCAACAGGGGCCCTCTAGGCTGGTGGCAGCAAAGGAACTCAAGGACTGTTACATATTTGATATGGTCCAGTAGACCGTTCACATTCCAGGAGGCAAGACTAAACTCCATAACGAAAATAGTCTGGAGTATGGTGATTTAAATGGGGACAGCATCACAGATTGAGCAATGGGAAAGATGAGAAATTAAAGGGAGCATGCAACACAAAAAATGACGAAAGCAAAAACCACAAACTCAGAACCTATATTAACTGGTCCCCACCTTTCCCAACCCTACACTTATTTCACTGAAGGATCTTTCACTCAACAATACCCTTCAGCAAAAACAAAGAACCTTACTGGGAATTCGAGGAGGACCTCCCCCTATGTAGGATCTGGATTTAAAGGACTTGTCATGTGATAGGCATCCTGGGTCAAGAGCTGGCAATTAACAGCATTTGGAGCCTGGCCTCACCAGGGGGTCCTCGGCATTGGAAGCAGCATAGCCAGCAATGTCCGTAGTTTCAGTGGGCAGCAGGGGAGCAATGGTGTTTTCTGTTTCCGCCTGGGACCTGACAAAGTCAATCATGGAAGAGGCAGGGGATCATCTGCGTCCCCCCATCTACCCCTAGATTTAGGGAAATTATGGGTCGGGTGACTGGTAGATGGCCATGAGGGACCTAGGGCCGCCCGTGTCCTAGCATGGAGTCTTGTAACATTGAAGAGATCTTTGTTTGGTTGCCCACTCCCACGCCACCTCCAAGTTGTTGAAAAATTGGGATGAGAATCATGGACAGCTTGCAACCTTGCGGGGAAAAGCACCATGTATGGAATGGACATCTGTCTAAGTTTCTGCTTCATTGGATCAAAGAATTTACACTGTAGTTGTGTTGAATGTGTATAGTCTGGAAAGATCATTATACAAGAGGATTGGAGGTGGAGCTCACTGTGGGTGTGGGCCTCTCAAAGGGTTGCGTCCTGGTCACGGAAGTATCTAGTATCTTGATAATAATGGGATGGGGAGGGACCTCGGGAGGGCACCAAGCATTGATGTGCCTATTCCACCACAAACCATGGTGACAAATATCCCTCTGGTATTCTGGACCAAATCCAGTTCTCCACAAACGTTTCTGGGTGTGGGGCCTCAGCCCCTTCAGGGAAACCCACCAAGTGGAGACTGCTCCTGCTGGAGCAAATTTCAGCATTTTCAGCTCTACCCTCCAAGGTGTGAATGGTCGTAAACAGTGTATTGACCCTGGTCTTCAGGGCAGAGGAGTCAGCTTCAAGGATTGCCACACAGCTCTTAACTTCTGTCACTCTTCCTGATACATTAAATAGGTTGTGCGTCAACAGGGCCACATCAATTTCAACTTTCCCAATCTTGGACTCAAGGTCCTCCCTGGATGCCTGGATGGCTTGGAGGATTTTGTGCACATCTAGGGATGCAGGAAGTGCCTCATTTCTTTTGCTGGCCTCAGTGTGTGAACTTGTAAATTTATTCTACTGTGCAGAGCAGGAAAGCGGTCAGGCCAGGTTTTTCCACAAACAGTAATCACTGAAGCACAATGATGCACACCAGTCAAAAAAGGTAAAAAGAAAGAGTGGGCCATTCCCCTAGTTCATCTCATCCCAGGTGGTGGAGTGTCCAGGACAAGAGCCCAGCTCTTCCCTGACCCGCTTACCCCAGAAGGTCCAGGGGCAGCATGAGCAACTGGGACAGGTTGTGCCTGGCTACAACTGCAACTGGGTGTGTGATATCTCTGACCCCCAGTCACAATTAATCAATCAAGCAATAATTTGTTAAGCATGCTACTTACCCGGTAGGGTCTCAAGGTGCTGGGAATAGGGGGGGTGGGTGATACTGCTTGAAGTGCCATGTTTCGAGGTGCTTTCTGAAGGCTTGGAGGTCCTGGGTCTTGCGTAGGTTGGTGGGGAGGAAGTTCCAAGTTTTGGCAGCGAGGTGGGAGAAGGATCTGCCACCGAAGTCGGTGCGTTGGATGCAGGGGACTGTTGCGAGGGCAAGGTTGGTGGAGCGGAGCTGGCGGTCGGATGTGGAAGTTAAGTTTTTTGTTGAGGTTGCCAGTCCGGTGTCGTGGAGGGCTTTGTGAGCGTGGATTAGGATTTTGAAGATGATCCTTTAGTTGATGGGCAGCCAGTGTAGGGATCTGAGATGGGCGGAGATGTGCTCGTGGTGAGGGAGGTTGATAATGAGACATGCAGCGGCGTTCTGGATGCGCTGGAATTTTGGCAGACAGTGAGCATTGCGAGGGTGTTGGTGCACCCTGCTGGTGGCACCATTGCCTCTGGCTCGATCATGAGCCAGCGACAATGCTGCCTTCACTTTTCTGCTGGGCTGATGGGTGGAATCCTTGCAAACACTGCGAGGGTGCTGGTGCACCCTGCTGGCGGCACCATTGCCTCTGGCTCGATTATGAGCCGGCGACAATGCTGCTATCACATTTCTGCTGGACTTACGGGTGGAAACCTTGGTTTCCACCCATCAGCCCAGCTGGAAAGTCAGAATGGGCCCAGCGGGGAGGTAGCCAGTAAGGTGTCAGCCTTCCCGTGGGAAGTTCAGCAGACAGGTCATCCTGTCTGCCAGACTCACAATCAGGCCCAAAATCATTAGAGTTCAATGAAAGACTATCAGAAAAACCGAGTACCTTTAAACTGAAGAATATCCAAAAGAAATGACGCCAGCTCAAAACGTAGCATGGGAGTCAATAGGTGAAAGGTGGAAACCTAGGCCAATTTTGTTTTAGTGCAGTCAGGCCTGTTGATCTCTGTTGCTGCTGTTTGTTGGAATTACAAACAAGCCTATAACCACCCCATTATCAGGATCCCGCACATTGATCAAATATGGAGGCACCGGCTCGACATATATCTCTTTTGGGGACATACAGTGTAGTGTCATGTGAGCTGGTGATGATGGAACCCTTTTGACTCCTGAGGGGGGCCCATAGAACTGTGAAGTAAGTGGTCAGTGTGGCGAAAAGATTTCATGTTCAGAATATTGAGTTTGCAGTAACATGCAGAGCAATAAAAACATGTGTGTGGTGTATTCATTTATGAGTACCCAGGCTAGGGCTGACACTACAACTGGTGACAAGATAGGGGATTAATAACCAAAAGATCGACATTGCTCTACTAGAGGGTTTGCCATGGTTGAGCAATTTGCTTGTACCTGCCGCTCAAGCCTCAGTCGCTGTAAAGATTAATGTTTGGTGTATGTGGAGTCAAAGCACCACTCCAGCCAGTGTGCAGATTTTGAAGACATTTAGGCCCATATTTATACTTTTTGATGCTAAACTGCGCTAACGCAGTTTAGCGTCAAAAAATTTAGCGCCGTCTAACGCCATTCTGAAGCGCCATGCCGGCGCCATATTTATGGAATGGCGTTAGCCGGCGCAAGCAGACCGGCGCTGCCTGGTTTGCGTGGAAAAAAACCACGTAGACCAGGCAGCGCCGGCGTTGGGAAAAAATGACGTTAGGGCGTCTTAAAATGGGGCAAGTCAGGTTGAGGCAAAAAAATCGCCTCAACCCGATTTGCGCCATTTTTTTACGACGCCCAGACGCCATTTCATGACTCCTGTCTTAGTAAAGACAGGAGTCATGCCCCCTTGCCCAATGCCCATGCCCAGGGGACTTGTGTCCCCTGGGCATGGTCATTGGGCATAGTGGCATGTAGGGGGGCACAAATAAGGCCCCCCTATGCCACCCAAAAAAAAGTAAAAAAATATAAAAAATAATACTTACCTGAACTTACCTGAATGTCCCTGGGGTGGGTCCCTCCATCCTTGGGTGTCCTCCTGGGGTGGGCAGGGGTGGCAGGGGGGGTCCCTGGGGGCAGGGGAGGGCACCTGTGGGCTCATTTTGAGCCCACAGGCCCCTTAACGCCTACCCTGACCCAGGCGTTAAAAGGTGGCGCAAATGCGGGGTTTTTTGACCCGCCAACTCTCGGGCGTGATTTTTGCCCGGGAGTATAAATACGACGCATTTGCGTCGCCGTCATTTTTTTAGACGGGAACGCCTTCCTTGCATCTCATTAACGCAAGGAAGGCGTTCACGCAAAAAAATGACGCTATTTGCCAATACTTTGGCGCTAGACGCGTCTAACGCCAAAGTATAAATATGGCGTTAGTTTTGCGCCGAATTTGCGTCGAAAAAAACGACGCAAATTCGGCGCAAACGGAGTATAAATACGGGCCTTAAAGATTCATTGGGAATTTTACTCATTGTTAGCCAGAAACTTGCTATTAAGGTAAGGCTGTGAAAGACCTACTGCGTTATAAAGCATGCAGTGTGACAATCAGGTATCTAGAAGTGCTAAAGACAATGATAGTTGACTGCAAAAAGCACTAAAAGAGGAAGCATTTCTGACACAAAGAAATGGCAAAAGGTAGTAACAACTAGATATAGAAAATACAATGAGTAATGACAGCCAGTGGCAAGAGAACTTTGTGGGTAGAAGCAGATATATACAGAGAAACATTAGAGGTGGTGATATTCAGATGTATAGAGAATATGATCATGCTTACCAGACCCTGATTAAAGAGCACTATCCAACCTCAGCACCAGGTGCCGCAACCCAAGCAGAAGCATGGGGTTGTGCTTAAGAGGCTGATGAATAATGTCAGTCCAACTGAAGGGCCATGAGTGGAGGTCAGAGTAGCAAACTTTTCAATGGCTGCTGCAAAGAGCACAAAATATGGTGTTGTCACATTCTTAAACTTGCTGCCTCCATTTGATACCACCAAAAAGCAAAATGTTGGTGATAAAAATGTTTGATAATTTCACCAAAGTCCTGGAAGAAACAGATAACAAAAAGATTGCCAAATATCACAAAAACCTTGCTGGTGAAGAAATAAGAGAGGGAATAAAGAAACTGCTGTGAACTGAAAAAGTCACATACCGTCAAATTAAGGAAGTGTTAGTTTTCAAGTTCAATCCAATACCAAATATTAATTATAAAAGATAGATTTTCAGACAGGAGTGAAAGAAAGCTGGTGAAACAATCAACATATTTGTTGAGAGACTTGACACTCTGATCAAACATTGTAATTTCAATTAATTCAATGATGAGGAAGCCATCCATCAACAGAGGTCCATCAGATTCATTCAGACAATGAATGTTGAGAGAAACCCTTATACTGGAGCTGATCAACAAGCTGCTGATATGGAGGCCAGGGGTGTCCAGAATGAGTCAGTTATGAACATGAAAAATAATCAGAAACACAAAGCTGAAGGACACAATGTCCTGGCTCTAAAGAAAAAGAAGAACCTGTGCTTTAAATGTGGATTTTTCTTTCCGCACAAAGGTATATGGCCTGCCACTGGCAAGTATGCAAACGCTGTGGGAAGGGGAACCATTTTGCAATGGTTTGCAAGGCAAAGGAAAAGGAAAGTGTGTTACAAAAAGAAAAAAAAATGGGTGCCCAAATGTTCCAAAAGCGAAGTTCAGCGCATGCCCACAAGGCCAAGAAGCAGCACCCGCCTATTCAAATAGACACTAAGCAAAGTTGATCGTCATCTAACTCTTCATCCAAGAGCTCTTTATTTTCACTGTCAAGTGACAGTGAGTAAGATGAATGTGCGATGTCTATGTTTAGCCCAGCAAAAACATGTGCGTATCAGACTGGCTGCATGACAATAAAAATAGGAGTCAAAGAAAAGTTGACAAGTAAGCTCAAAATAGTCATACAAACATTGTCGAAAAATTACAATAAGTAAGATATTGGACACTGAAGGGGTGGCATTTACAATTCCCACTCCAATATAAACTAACTTGGGGAATGTGTTGGACACTAAAAGGGAGACAATTAATATGCCCACTCAAGCCTAATCATATTTGGGAAGGTGTTGGACACTAAAGGGGTGACATTTAATATTTCCTCTCTAGTCTAACCATATTGGGGAAGGTGTTGAACAGTAAACGGATGGCATTTACTATTCATAATCCATTCAATACCAACTTGGGAAAGGTGTCGGAAACTAAAAGTGTGACATTTACTATTCCCACTCCAAACTAAACCAACTTGGGGAAGATGTTTGACACTAAAAGTGTGACAATTACTATGCCCGATCTAACCTGACCATATCGAGGAAGGTGTTGGACACTAAAGGGGTGACATTTATTCTTCTCAAAACTATCTAAACCAACTTGGGAAAGATGTTGGAAACTAATAGTGTGATATTTACTATTCCCACTCCAGCCGAAACATATTGGAGAATGTGCTGAACAGTAAAGGTTGACATTTATTATTCCCACTCCATTTTTGCCATAATCGGCAACGAGATGTAAACTAAAGGGGTAATATTTTATTGTTCCCACTCCACTTTTACCATAATTGGCAACAAGATGTAAACTAAAGGGGTAAGATTTTTTTATTCCCACTCCAACATACACCAACTTGGTGAAGATGTTGGACACTACAGGGGTGACATTTACTATTCCCACTCCGATCTGAACCAACTTGAGGACACTATAAAATACTAAAAACTACATTTTTTTAATCCAGTTTAAAATAAATGTTCACGTTGATAATATTATATTTTTTAAATATACAATACATAGTTAATAGTACAAATTATCACACTTTGCAAATTTTTTATATTTTAAAACTAATAATATTTTGTGAACACTATTTTAAACTAAGATTAATATACACATTTAAATTTTTAAAAAAAGTAGATGAGTCCTGTGCCTTCATGATTTTACTTGAGTGGGATGTGCGATTAAGCCACAGATAATGTTCAATTTATCACATTTTAACATTCATAAACTTTTTTAAAAAAATAGAATTACATTTGTTGAAAATCAGCAACTTTTCAAAATAAATTGTATAAACAATTCCTACATTTTTACAATGTATAACTTCTAAAAATATTTTTGTACACCTATAACATTTTTATTACGCAATTAGCATATTTTTAACTTAAAAATCAACGTAAATCCAAATATATTGTTTTGCAAACAAATTATAACATTTTGCAATTTTTAAAATACTTACATTTTCATCTTCTGAAAATAACATTAAAATATATGCAATTTTACATAAAAATAAAAACTTATTATAAAATACATTTCACAATTTTAAAAAGAATTTGCATGTGTTGAACATTTTTAATTTAAATTTAAAAAATGAAATATATATAGTTTAATAATCTCCCCATCTTTATCCCCCACTAGCCCAACTTCCTGTTCTAAAAGGATTTAAAAAAAATTAATGAAAATACACAAAAGAATTTAAAAAAAACTTCTAAGATAAAAATTAAATACATTTTAAACACATAGATTAAAAAATGCATAAATTACATATTAGTTAACAATACAAAACAATATTATATCCAATGATATTTACTACATTGATATGTTTTACATAAATATTATAAATAGCACTAAAAACAATATTTTTAATGTTGATATTCCTTCCCATGATGTATGTGAAGTTTCTACAGCACAATATTTTGTATGCAATATTTTGTCCAAACACCGATCACAAAGCTAAATGGTGCCAAAGTCTTCTCTCGCTTTGACCTGAACAAAGGATTTCTTTTCTACCCATATTGGTTTGTTCAGATATAAATGATTAGGTTTTGGTGTGTTATCAGCTGCAGAACTCTTCCAAAATGTCATTTGACTCATCCTACAATCTGTCATGAACGCTTTCAATCACAGTGATGACAAATTGGTTTTTTGAGCTGCTCAAAACTAACATGATAAAGCTCTTACACAAGTGTGTTGTTTACTTTCTGATGCAGATTTAACTGTGAATGTTCAGAAATGTGAGCTTCACAAAACAAAACTCTAATTCTTTGGCCATATCTTATATGATGCTAGATCCAGCTAAAGTACAAATGTTGTCAGCCACTAATCCCCAACAAGATGTTCCCATGTTACACTCATTCCTTCGACTGGCCAGTTATTGTTCCAGGTACCTATATGATGTTGCCACAGTAAGTGCTCCCTTAAGTGACTCAACAAAAAAGAAATGCTTCATTTTAATGGTCAAGCAAATGTGAACAAAGTTTTACGAACATCAAGCATGCGTTTGAGAATGCCGCTGAAATGGCCTACTTTGATCCAAAGTTGAATACAGAGATTGTTGTTGACGCAAGTCCAGTCATGTTCAGTGCAATCCTTGCCAAACACAATGGACACCCAAATGCTCAAAGGCATATTCTCACATAGCACATGTTAATGTGAAACTCACTTTCATGAAAATCGATTTTTTATATTGTAGCAGAAATATCTTGCTACTGGCTTAATCACTCCACAATTCCTGAATAAAGACGAAAATCATGTGTCATAAACATCTCAAAATGGTCCACTAAAGCCAGTACCCAAACATATGTAACAACACGTTTATTAGTATGAGAGAAACATCCCATGACATAAAATATCCTTTATGCAAACAAACTGTGAAGAGAATATTAAGAAAATGCTCCCCAAGTGAACAAGAGACACCACAACAAAAGGCAATAAAAAATGTACTTGGATATGTGTAATCTTTGGTGTATGTTGAGAAGATAGCCTCTTATTGGATTATGGAGTACATTTGTCAATACAGTAATTTATCATTCACAACACAACAAAGAAGGTCTGTATAATTAGACTATTGATGACATTTTGACCCCCACAAATGGTACCAGGGTCTCATCAGGACAACAATGACCTGTAGAATAGTAGTTGTAACAATATGAGCAATTCAAGGACCTCATCTTGGTGAAGGATAATGGTATCCATGTCCAACCCAAACAGGGCTTTAGTCACCTTAATTCATAGCCTGGGCTGACTGGCAGCTGTTCCCACAATGAGAAACGCTGTGCACAAATTCTAGGTGAATTTGTGAACAGCGTTCCTCATTGTGGGAACAGCAAAATCAGCTGGGGGAGGAGGGTCCATGTGGCCACCTTGCTCCATTTATTGAAAGCCAGGCCCAAGGTATCCTCCCATGGAGTTGTAGTGGGCCCTGGGGAATGCATGCATAGTGCCACTTTGTAAGCATGGCACTATAAATTTGGCCTTGTTGGGCCCCAGTACCATAGAAAATGACCTTAATGTGGTGCAAGGAGATGCTAGGCCCTCTTAAATCTGGGCCCATGTTTTTTAACCAGAGTGATTGTTGAGAAATCTGAAGCCCACACCCCCTAATCTTACTGTCCAAGCTACAGACCTAAGTGCAGTGTTTAGGGTATTCTTTAAACTATCCTTAAAACTAATAAAAATGAATTCAGGAAAATAAGAGGGGTGAAGGCAAACCTTTTGTGGGAAAACCAAACCAAGGATGTCAGGCCCAACAGTCCACAATGTAGTGTACTAATTATCATCCTCCTTCATCATATAAGAAGTGTTAGACCTGTCAGCCTTAGGGTGGTCTTCCCACCAAACCTATAGCCTTCCTCTCGTTATTTTTGCTGATCTCGTTGTTGCTGGCCTTAGGTGTCTGCACACTTTATCACTGCTATCTAGAGCTAAAGTGCATGGTCTCACTCCTTAAAACATGGTAGCATTGGCTTATCCTGAATTGGCAAACTTTAGTTACCTATAAGTCATTAGTACATTGGTACTTCATGCACTCAGTGACTGTAAACTAAATGCTAGTGTACCCTGCAACATTGATTGTGCCACCCACTCAAGTAGCCCTTTTAAACATCTCTCAGGCCTGCCATTGCAGTCTGTGTGTGCAGTTTCAAACTGCCATTTTGACCTGGCAAAGTAAACCGTTTGCCAGGCCCAAACCTTCATTTTTAATACCTCTGGTTCACCTCTAGCATGGGCCCTGATCAGCCCAGAGGGCAGGATACAGTGTATTTAAAAAGTAGGACATGTACATTTAAGTTTTACATGTCCTGGTAGTGAAAAACTCTTACATTCATTTTTTACTACTGCAGGGCCTACCTATCCCATAGGATAACTTTGGAGTTACTGTATTATATTTACTAAGTGTGGGAAAACAGGGCTGATTGCAGAGGCCCCCTTACTTTTTGCCCCCATTTTCCACTTTATGCTGGTGTTTTCCTGACTCTGAAGGTGCCCTGGGTACTGCTAACCAGTCCCAGGGCCTGTGCTCTGTGTAAAATCAATATGCAAATTAGGCTAATTATAATTGGCTAAGTTAACCTACCTATAAGTCCCTAGTATATGGTAGGGCATGTAGGTTTAGGGACCACAGCATAGGTGGTGCACACCTAGGTGCACTGCTGAGGTGCCCAGTGTCATTTTAAAAGCAGGCCTGCCTTGCTGGCTGCTTTTAAATTAAAGTTATATGCAAATTCGACTTTGGAATTAAAGGTACTTCCAAAGTCTTAAACTACCTTATCTTTACATATAAGTCACCCCTAAGGTGTGCCCTATGTGCCCCTAGGGCTGGGTGCCATGTAACTATAAGCAGGGACTTTATAAAAATAGATTTATAAGCCCTAGTGAGGTAAAAACAGCCAAATTTGTTTTTCCCTCATGGAAGTAAATGGCCTTCATAGGCTAGAATGGGCAGACTTTATTTTAAATTTTAAAGTCTCCTTAAATGTTACATACCAAGAATTTGGTATCAAATTGATTGTTGTAATAAATCCCACAACTTCCAGTTGTTGGATTTAATATAACTTGTCCAGGTAAAAAGTTTAGACTTTACCTAAAAAGTTGCCAATTTCAGCTCTGCATTGTTTTTGCTGCTGTGCTCTGATTGGCCAGCCTGCAGCAGCTTCTGCCAGGCTACCTTGATGAGGTGTGAAGTGGCCTGACTTCACACAAAGGAATGTGCTTGGGGGAGAGAAATCTCCCCTCAGCAGATGGTGAGGCAGGAAGGGGGAGGGCGGCCAAACTGGTCTTCAAAGGCAGAGAAGGACATTTGAAGCACCCAGCAACACCCCCACATCCTGCAACCCCAGACAATTAGGTGCCCCCTTGATTAGATTAGGAGAGGGCAGGAGAGGGGTGTGTTTATGATTTTTAGCCACACCAGTGGGTGGGCTCAGCCAGATGTAACCTCCAAAAATCAGATTCATCCATGTTGGATTTTTAGAGACTGTTGCCTTCTGGGATGGATTTTTGCCACACTTCCCAGGAAGTGGTCATCACAGGGGGACGACCCTGTTCCTGATTGGAGAACCAGGGCCCCCCTGCTTTTCACCCAGAAGCAAGGATAAAACTGGCAGACCTGCACCCACACCTCAGATCCCCTCCAGAATTCAACAAGAAAGGAACTAAAGAAGAAGAAGGACTGCCCTGCTGGACCCCTGGCCTGCACCTGGACCCTGCACTCAGAAGGACTGCACCAGCTGCACACTTGGGCTTCACCACAAGAAGGACTTTGCCTAGCTTCAACTGGTTCAAGGAGGGACTCCCTGTTTGCTACAGGTGAAAAATTGCTAAACCAGAGTCCCCTGCACCAACTCCTGAAGAAAGCGACCAGCTGACCACTGTCCAGTGGCCAAAAAGGAGTTTGCGCCAGGTGCATTCTGGGAGTTGAAGTCCGCACCCCCCAAGGACCATCACAGAACTTCTGGACCCTTGGGGTGAGCTGTGGACCCCAAAAGAACCTTAAAAGAACAACTGGGTGAAGCCCCAGAAGTTTGGAAAAGATTTGAGAATTTTGGGAAAAAAGCTCCAGAGAGGGACCGACCCGCCGCGGAAATTCTAGCCGGCTTGCCTCAACCGCGACCCGGCCTGACTTCGTGGTTCGTCCCGGTAAAGAAAAACATCCAAAAAAGGGACTAAGTCCGAACGTAAAAAGTTGACCGGGACTTCCCAGCCATCGTATCCGAGAAGGGCTCCATGGACGTCGGATCAAGATCCAGGTTTACCCCGGTCGAAGGATTTTCATCTCGAAAAAACGACTAAGTCCGAAGGTAAAAGTCTCCACCGAGGAAACCCACATCGCGTATCCGGACAAGGGCTCCAGGAGGTCGGATTCAACTGGCAGGTTCGTCCCGGTGAAGAAAAACTTCAAAATAAAGACTAAGTCAGAAGGTAAATTTTTAACCGAGGCCTCCCGCGACCTGTAGCCGAGCAGGGCTCCATCGCGGTCGGCCTGAAAGTTTGACTTTGCCCCGGTCCTGGTGCAACCAGATTAACCGATTGGCGCTTTTTGTTTCTAAGCGCTAGAAAAATAATAATTCTTTAAAAATTCATATCTCCGGTTCCCCTGAACCGATTTTAATCGTTTTTGAGTCATTTTAAAGATAAAAATATAAACTATTTTTATAAATTGGTTTTGGATTTTTAAACTGTTTCCTGTGTTTTATTTAATTACTGTTTTGTGATATTTGAATGCTTTACACTTTGTCTCCTAAGTTAAGCCTTGACGCTCGTTGCCAAGCTACGAAGGGTTGAGCTGGGATTAATTTACTGAGACCTAACTGTACCTATGTGGAGGTTAGTGGCTTGTTGCTAGGTGTAGGTACCTACCTGCCCTACCAATAACCCATTTTCCAACATAATTGGAAGCAGCGACGGGATCCTGTACTTGTGTTCAATATCACGTTACAGTTTTAGGTAAAACAAATTAAAAATCCTTTAAATTGTCCTAGTGCAAAAATTGTTTGTAATTTTTAATTTGGATTAATTTCAATTATTGAATTTTTGTAATTTTTCTAAATTCTTATTTCTAATTTTTGCAAAAAGTTTTTGTTGACACAAAACTAGGGAACCATGGAGCTTGATCTGGCTAGCCTACCCACACTGACAGTAGTCCATCTTAGGGGGTTGTGTATTGAAAGAGGGTTGCCTGCAACCACTGATCTCAGGAAGCAAATCCTGATCAAATCCCTGACAGCATGGGCTGAGGCCCAAGAGGTAGAGTCAGAAGAAGCTCCAGAGGGGGGAGAAAGAAGGGAGGATGCTAGCTCTAACCACTCAGGGGAGGGAAGGCATCTGAGCCTAAGTGAGGATGAGGAAGAACGGACCTCAGTAGATACAGTCACTAGGGGAAGACCCAAAGCAAGTGGTAGGAAGGGGGTCCTTTCAGGAGGAGAGAACCTATCCATCAGAGAAAGAGAGCTGGAGGCCCAGCTAGCATACATAGCTTTGGAAGCAGACAAGCTGGCCCTAGAAAAGAAAAAGTGGGCATACAAAGAGAAAAGAGATGGAAGCAGCGATAAAGAAGTTGAGGTGTCCATGGGTGGGGGAGGTTGCCCCAGATTACCCAAGGGGGTAGTTCCTGCTTATATAGAGGGGGATGACATAGATAAGTGGCTGGGGGCCTTTGAGAGGGCACTCCAAATGAGAAGGGTTAGGCCTCAATACTGGGGTTCCCTTTTGTGGGAGTTGGTCCCCAACTCAGGGAGGGATAGGCTTCTGACCTTAAGGGGGGAGGAGGCAGATTCATACCCTAGTATGAAGAGGTGCTTAGCCAAGAAGTTTGGTCTGACCCCAGAGCAATATAGAATGAAGATCAGGGACACCCAGAAGGTCAGTACCCAGTCTTGGGTTGACTTTGTGGACATTTCACTAAAGGCACTAGAGGGCTGGATTATTGGTAACAAAGTAGATACTTATGAGGGGTTATACAATCTGATCATGAGAGAGCACATCTTGACCAATTGTATCCAAGAAAGGTTATGCCAGCATCTAGTGGACTCTAAGCAGACCAACCCTAGAGAGCTAGGGGAGGCAGCTGATGAGTGGTTGAGAACCAGGGTGGTTGTCAAGTCCCAGGGGGGAGACTCCAAGAAGGGGGGGACAGGTCCCCAAAAACCTAAGGAGGGAGGTGGTAAGCCCACCACAGAGACTCCCTCTGTACCCCAGAACCCTAAGAAGGAGGAGAGTAAATCCCACTCCCACTCTGACAAGCAGAGACAGGGAGACCCAGGGTTAAAAAAACTCTTGGACAGTAGGGCTTGCTTTGACTGTCAGCAGACAGGTCACTTCAGAGGAGATGCAGCCTGTCCAAGGAAGGTGGTTAGCACTGGGCTGTCCAGTGTAGCCTTAGAGGAGGATTCCTCAGATGATGAAGTCCTCCTAGCATTGTGCTGGGAGACAGGACCAGATGGTAAGCTGGTGATCCCTGAGGGTGGGAGTAGGCACTTCCACCACATTCAAGTGAATGGGATCCCTACCACTGGCCTGAGAGACACCTGTGCCAGTCACACTATAGTGAGTGACCGGTTAGTGACCCCAGACATGTATGTCCCAGGAAAGACAAAGAAAGTCAGGATAGCCACAGGGGAGGTCACCTCCAAACCTGTAGCCATAGTGCCCCTAGAGAGGGAGGGTATCCTTGACTGGATTAGGGTGGTAGTCAGTGCTGACCTTCCCCTAGATTATATCCTGGGCAATGACCTCCCAGAGGTGAGTCTGGTCACAGATGGGGTGGTCGCCCAGGGCGCCCCCCCAACCCAAAGTCCTGGGGAGTCAGTCCCTACAGTTAGGAGACAGGGGTCCCCAAGAAAAGGAAAGAAGAAAAGGAAGGGTAGGCCACTCTTAAAGAGAGTTCCAGGGAGCCAAGGGCCCTCTGCCCCAGTAAGGGGGGAGCCCAGAGTTGGCACTGGTGAGGCCTCACCTGACCCCAAGGAAGTCCTGAGTGGTCAGGCAGCTGTCCAGATGCAAGGTGTTGCCCCTGCACTGACAGAAGGGAGAGTGGAAGGAGGGTGTCTGCCACAGGAGGTGGTAGCCCCCCACTCTAGACAGCAAGAGGGGTGCCAGGACCCCAAAGATGCCCCTAAAGCAGCTCAGCCACCTGTCAGTGGAGAGCTTAGGGTGTGGTTCTGGGTACTGACAGCTGTCAGTAGCCTCTGCTGGGTGCTAGCCTTCCTGGCAGCACTGTACTTGGCCTGGGAGGCAGACCCCAGGGCCAATAGCAAAGTAGGCCCCCTGACCCTATTGGTCATGGTGGGGTTGCTCAAGTGTTGGGTGACCTCTTTGGGTAAGCTAGGTGTTGCCCTAGCAAAGTTTGGAGTAGGGGAGGTGGGCACCTCACTACCCAAGTTGGCAGAGAGAGAGGAGGAAGACCCCCCTAGAGGGAAGTTTCAGTTTGAGTTGGGTCCTTTGACTGTTGGGATGGCTTCACTACCCAGAGGGAGTGACCCTGACAGGAGGATGTAAGGCAGAGTAGGCCCTGCAAAGGGACAGCCAGTTTTCTTCACTGTCTTCCTCGCCTAACAAGCAAGGAAGACTCTCCCAGGGTTGGGCTGAGTCTCCTGGGCGTGTGGGCTGGGGGGGGGTTGTGTGGGAAAACAGGGCTGATTGCAGAGGCCCCCTTACTTTTTGCCCCATTTTCCACTTTATGCTGGTGTTTTCCTGACTCTGAAGGTGCCCTGGGTACTGCTAACCAGTCCCAGGGCCTGTGCTCTGTGTAAAATCAATATGCAAATTAGGCTAATTATAATTGGCTAAGGTAACCTACCTATAAGTCCCTAGTATATGGTAGGGCATGTAGGTTTAGGGACCACAGCATAGATGGTGCACACCTAGGTGCACTGCTGAGGTGCCCAGTGTCATTTTAAAAGCAGGCCTGCCTTGCTGGCTGCTTTTAAATTAAAGTTATATGCAAATTCGACTTTGGAATTAAAGGTACTTCCAAAGTCTTAAACTACCTTATTTTTACATATAAGTCACCCCTAAGGTGTGCCCTATGTGCCCCTAGGGCTGGGTGCCATGTAACTATAAGCAGGGACTTTATAAAAATAGATTTATAAGCCCTGGTGAGGTAAAAACAGCCAAATTCGTTTTTCCCTCATGGAAGTAAATGGCCTTCATAGGCTAGAATGGGCAGACTTTATTTTAAATTTTAAAGACTCCTTAAATGTTACATACCAAGAATTTGGTATCAAATTGATTGTTGTAATAAATCCCACAACTTCCAGTTGTTGGATTTAATATAACTTGTCCAGGTAAAAAGTTTAGACTTTACCTAAAAAGTTGCCAATTTCAGCTCTGCATTGTTTTTGCTGCTGTGCTCTGATTGGCCAGCCTGCAGCAGCTTCTGCCAGGCTACCTTGATGAGGTGTGAAGTGGCCTGACTTCACACAAAGGAATGTGCTTGGGGGAGAGAAATCTCCCCTCAGCAGATGGTGAGGCAGGAAGGGGGAGGGTGGCCAAACTGGTCTTCAAAGGCAGAGAAGGACATTTGAAGCACCCAGCAACACCCCCACATCCTGCAACCCCAGACAATTAGGTGCCCCCTTGATTAGATTAGGAGAGGGCAGGAGAGGGGTGTGTTTATGATTTTTAGCCACACCAGTGGGTGGGCTCAGCCAGATGTAACCTCCAAAAATCAGATTCATCCATGTTGGATTTTTAGAGACTGTTGCCTTCTGGGATGGATTTTTGCCACACTTCCCAGGAAGTGGTCATCACAGGGGGACGACCCTGTTCCTGATTGGAGAACCAGGGCCCCCCTGCTTTTCACCCAGAAGCAAGGATAAAACTGGCAGACCTGCACCCACACCTCAGATCCCCTCCAGAATTCAACAAGAAAGGAACTAAAGAAGAAGAAGGACTGCCCTGCTGGACCCCTGGCCTGCACCTGGACCCTGCACTCAGAAGGACTGCACCAGCTGCACACTTGGGCTTCACCACAAGAAGGACTTTGCCTAGCTTCAACTGGTTCAAGGAGGGACTCCCTGTTTGCTACAGGTGAAAAATTGCTAAACCAGAGTCCCCTGCACCAACTCCTGAAGAAAGCGACCAGCTGACCACTGTCCAGTGGCCAAAAAGGAGTTTGCGCCAGGTGCATTCTGGGAGTTGAAGTCCGCACCCCCCAAGGACCATCACAGAACTTCTGGACCCTTGGGGTGAGCTGTGGACCCCAAAAGAACCTTAAAAGAACATCTGGGTGAAGCCCCAGAAGTTTGGAAAAGATTTGAGAATTTTTGGAAAAAAGCTCCAGAGAGGGACCGACCCGCCGCGGAAATTCTAGCCGGCTTGCCTCAACCGCGACCCGGCCTGACTTCGTGGTTCGTCCCGGTAAAGAAAAACATCCAAAAAAGAGACTAAGTCCGAACGTAAAAAGTTGACCGGGACCTCCCAGCCATCGTATCCGAGAAGGGCTCCATGGACGTCGGATCAAGATCCAGGTTTACCCCGGTCGAAGGATTTTCATCTCGAAAAAACGACTAAGTCCGAAGGTAAAAGTCTCCACCGAGGAAACCCACATTGCGTATCCGGACAAGGGCTCCAGGAGGTCGGATTCAACTGGCAGGTTCGTCCCGGTGAAGAAAAACTTCAAAATAAAGACTAAGTCAGAAGGTAAATTTTTAACCGAGGCCTCCCGCGACCTGTAGCCGAGCAGGGCTCCATCGCGGTCGGCCTGAAAGTTTGACTTTGCCCCGGTCCTGGTGCAACCAGATGACCCGATTGGCGCTTTTTGTTTCTAAGCGCTAGAAAAATAATAATTCTTTAAAAATTCATATCTCCGGTTCCCCTGAACCAATTTTAATTGTTTTTGTGTCATTTTAAAGATAAAAATATAAACTATTTTTATAAATTGGTTTTGGATTTTTAAACTGTTTCCTGTGTTTTATTTAATTACTGTTTTGTGATATTTGAATGCTTTACACTTTGTCTCCTAAGTTAAGCCTTGACGCTCGTTGCCAAGCTACCAAGGGTTGAGCTGGGATTAATTTACTGAGACCTAACTGTACCTATGTGGATGTTAGTGGCTTGTTGCTAGGTGTAGGTACCTACCTGCCCTACCAATAACCCATTTTCCAACATAATTGGAAGCAGCGACGGGATCCTGTACTTGTGTTCAATATCACGTTACAGTTTTAGGTAAAACAAATTAAAAATCCTTTAAATTGTCCTAGTGCAAAAATTGTTTGTAATTTTTAATTTGGATTAATTTCAATTATTGAATTTTTGTAATTTTTCTAAATTCTTATTTCTAATTTTTGCAAAAAGTTTTTGTTGACACAAAACTAGGGAACCATGGAGCTTGATCTGGCTAGCCTACCCACACTGACAGTAGTCCATCTTAGGGGGTTGTGTATTGAAAGAGGGTTGCCTGCAACCACTGATCTCAGGAAGCAAATCCTGATCAAATCCCTGACAGCATGGGCTGAGGCCCAAGAGGTAGAGTCAGAAGAAGCTCCAGAGGGGGGAGAAAGAAGGGAGGATGCTAGCTCTAACCACTCAGGGGAGGGAAGGCATCTGAGCCTAAGTGAGGATGAGGAAGAACGGACCTCAGTAGATACAGTCACTAGGGGAAGACCCAAAGCTAGTGGTAGGAAGGGGGTCCTTTCAGGAGGAGAGAACCTATCCATCAGAGAAAGAGAGCTGGAGGCCCAGCTAGCATACATAGCTTTGGAAGCAGACAAGCTGGCCCTAGAAAAGAAAAAGTGGGCATACAAAGAGAAAAGAGATGGAAGCAGCGATAAAGAAGTTGAGGTGTCCATGGGTGGGGGAGGTTGCCCCAGATTACCCAAGGGGGTAGTTCCTGCTTATATAGAGGGGGATGACATAGATAAGTGGCTGGGGGCCTTTGAGAGGGCACTCCAAATGAGAAGGGTTAGGCCTCAATACTGGGGTTCCCTTTTGTGGGAGTTGGTCCCCAACTCAGGGAGGGATAGGCTTCTGACCTTAAGGGGGGAGGAGGCAGATTCATACCCTAGTATGAAGAGGTGCTTAGCCAAGAAGTTTGGTCTGACCCCAGAGCAATATAGAATGAAGATCAGGGACACCCAGAAGGTCAGTACCCAGTCTTGGGTTGACTTTGTGGACATTTCACTAAAGGCACTAGAGGGCTGGATTATTGGTAACAAAGTAGATACTTATGAGGGGTTATACAATCTGATCATGAGAGAGCACATCTTGACCAATTGTATCCAAGAAAGGTTACGCCAGCATCTAGTGGACTCTAAGCAGACCAACCTTAGAGAGCTAGGGGAGGCAGCTGATGAGTGGTTGAGAACCAGGGTGGTTGTCAAGTCCCAGGGGGGAGACTCCAAGAAGGGGGGGACAGGTCCCCAAAAACCTAAGGAGGGAGGTGGTAAGCCCACCACAGAGACTCCCTCTGTACCCCAGAACCCTAAGAAGGAGGAGAGTAAATCCCACTCCCACTCTGACAAGCAGAGACAGGGAGACCCCGGGTTAAAAAAACTCTTGGACAGTAGGGCTTGCTTTGACTGTCAGCAGACAGGTCACTTCAGAGGAGATGCAGCCTGTCCAAGGAAGGTGGTTAGCACTGGGCTGTCCAGTGTAGCCATAGAGGAGGATTCCTCAGATGATGAAGTCCTCCTAGCATTGTGCTGGGAGACAGGACCAGATGGTAAGCTGGTGATCCCTGAGGGTGGGAGTAGGCACTTCCACCACATTCAAGTGAATGGGATCCCTACCACTGGCCTGAGAGACACCTGTGCCAGTCACACTATAGTGAGTGACCGGTTAGTGACCCCAGACATGTATGTCCCAGGAAAGACAAAGAAAGTCAGGATAGCCACAGGGGAGGTCACCTCCAAACCTGTAGCTATAGTGCGCCTAGAGAGGGAGGGTATCCTTGACTGGATTAGGGTGGTAGTCAGTGCTGACCTTCCCCTAGATTATATCCTGGGCAATGACCTCCCAGAGGTGAGTCTTGTCACAGATGGGGTGGTCGCCCAGGGCGCCCCCCCCAACCCAAAGTCCTGGGGAGTCAGTCCCTACAGTTAGGAGACAGGGGTCCCCAAGAAAAGGAAAGAAGAAAAGGAAGGGTAGGCCACTCTTAAAGAGAGTTCCAGGGAGCCAAGGGCCCTCTGCCCCAGTAAGGGGGGAGCCCAGAGTTGGCACTGGTGAGGCCTCACCTGACCCCAAGGAAGTCCTGAGTGGTCAGGCAGCTGTCCAGATGCAAGGTGTTGCCCCTGCACTGACAGAAGGGAGAGTGGAAGGAGGGTGTCTGCCACAGGAGGTGGTAGCCCCCCACTCTAGACAGCAAGAGGGGTGCCAGGACCCCAAAGATGCCCCTAAAGCAGCTCAGCCACCTGTCAGTGGAGAGCTTAGGATGTGGTTCTGGGTACTGACAGCTGTCAGTAGCCTCTGCTGGGTGCTAGCCTTCCTGGCAGCACTGTACTTGGCCTGGGAGGCAGACCCCAGGGCCAATAGCAAAGTAGGCCCCCTGACCCTATTGGTCATGGTGGGGTTGCTCAAGTGTTGGGTGACCTCTTTGGGTAAGCTAGGTGTTGCCCTAGCAAAGTTTGGAGTAGGGGAGGTGGGCACCTCACTACCCAAGTTGGCAGAGAGAGAGGAGGAAGACCCCCCTAGAGGGAAGTTTCAGTTTGAGTTGGGTCCTTTGACTGTTGGGATGGCTTCACTACCCAGAGGGAGTGACCCTGACAGGAGGATGTAAGGCAGAGTAGGCCCTGCAAAGGGACAGCCAGTTTTCTTCACTGTCTTCCTCGCCTAACAAGCCAGGAAGACTCTCCCAGGGTTGGGCTGAGTCTCCTGGGCGTGTGGGCTGGGGGGGGGTTGTGTGGGAAAACAGGGCTGATTGCAGAGGCCCCCTTACTTTTTGCCCCCATTTTCCACTTTATGCTGGTGTTTTCCTGACTCTGAAGGTGCCCTGGGTACTGCTAACCAGTCCCAGGGCCTGTGCTCTGTGTAAAATCAATATGCAAATTAGGCTAATTATAATTGGCTAAGGTAACCTACCTATAAGTCCCTAGTATATGGTAGGGCATGTAGGTTTAGGGACCACAGCATAGGTGGTGCACACCTAGGTGCACTGCTGAGGTGCCCAGTGTCATTTTAAAAGCAGGCCTGCCTTGCTGGCTGCTTTTAAATTAAAGTACCTTATTTTTACATATAAGTCACCCCTAAGGTGTGCCCTATGTGCCCCTAGGGCTGGGTGCCATGTAACTATAAGCAGGGACTTTATAAAAATAGATTTATAAGCCCTGGTGAGGTAAAAACAGCCAAATTTGTTTTTCCCTCATGGAAGTAAATGGCCTTCATAGGCTAGAATGGGCAGACTTTATTTTAAATTTTAAAGTCTCCTTAAATGTTACATACCAAGAATTTGGTATCAAATTGATTGTTGTAATAAATCCCACAACTTCCAGTTGTTGGATTTAATATAACTTGTCCAGGTAAAAAGTTTAGACTTTACTAAAAAGTTGCCAATTTCAGCTCTGCATTGTTTTTGCTGCTGTGCTCTGATTGGCCAGCCTGCAGCAGCTTCTGCCAGGCTACCTTGATGAGGTGTGAAGTGGCCTGACTTCACACAAAGGAATGTGCTTGGGGGAGAGAAATCTCCCCTCAGCAGATGGTGAGGCAGGAAGGGGGAGGGCGGCCAAACTGGTCTTCAAAGGCAGAGAAGGACATTTGAAGCACCCAGCAACACCCCCACATCCTACAACCCCAGACAATTAGGTGCCCCCTTGATTAGATTAGGAGAGGGCAGGAGAGGGGTGTGTTTATGATTTTTAGCCACACCAGTGGGTGGGCTCAGCCAGATGTAACCTCCAAAAATCAGATTCATCCATGTTGGATTTTTAGAGACTGTTGCCTTCTGGGATGGATTTTTGCCACACTTCCCAGGAAGTGGTCATCACAGGGGGACGACCCTGTTCCTAATTGGAGAACCAGGGCCCCCCTGCTTTTCACCCAGAAGCAAGGATAAAACTGGCAGACCTGCACCCACACCTCAGATCCCCTCCAGAATTCAACAAGAAAGGAACTAAAGAAGAAGAAGGACTGCCCTGCTGGACCCCTGGCCTGCACCTGGACCCTGCACTCAGAAGGACTGCACCAGCTGCACACTTGGGCTTCACCACAAGAAGGACTTTGCCTAGCTTCAACTGGTTCAAGGAGGGACTCCCTGTTTGCTACAGGTGAAAAATTGCTAAACCAGAGTCCCCTGCACCAACTCCTGAAGAAAGCGACCAGCTGACCACTGTCCAGTGGCCAAAAAGGAGTTTGCGCCAGGTGCATTCTGGGAGTTGAAGTCCGCACCCCCCAAGGACCATCACAGAACTTCTGGACCCTTGGGGTGAGCTGTGGACCCCAAAAGAACCTTAAAAGAACATCTGGGTGAAGCCCCAGAAGTTTGGAAAAGATTTGAGAATTTTTGGAAAAAAGCTCCAGAGAGGGACCGACCCGCCGCGGAAATTCTAGCCGGCTTGCCTCAACCGCGACCCGGCCTGACTTCGTGGTTCGTCCCGGTAAAGAAAAACATCCAAAAAAGAGACTAAGTCCGAACGTAAAAAGTTGACCGGGACCTCCCAGCCATCGTATCCGAGAAGGGCTCCATGGACGTCGGATCAAGATCCAGGTTTACCCCGGTCGAAGGATTTTCATCTCGAAAAAACGACTAAGTCCGAAGGTAAAAGTCTCCACCGAGGAAACCCACATTGCGTATCCGGACAAGGGCTCCAGGAGGTCGGATTCAACTGGCAGGTTCGTCCCGGTGAAGAAAAACTTCAAAATAAAGACTAAGTCAGAAGGTCAATTTTTAACCGAGGCCTCCCGCGACCTGTAGCCGAGCAGGGCTCCATCGCGGTCGGCCTGAAAGTTTGACTTTGCCCCGGTCCTGGTGCAACCAGATGACCCGATTGGCGCTTTTTGTTTCTAAGCGCTAGAAAAATAATAATTCTTTAAAAATTCATATCTCCGGTTCCCCTGAACCGATTTTAATCGTTTTTGTGTCATTTTAAAGATAAAAATATAAACTATTTTTATAAATTGGTTTTGGATTTTTAAACTGTTTCCTGTGTTTTATTTAATTACTGTTTTGTGATATTTGAATGCTTTACACTTTGTCTCCTAAGTTAAGCCTTGACGCTCGTTGCCAAGCTACCAAGGGTTGAGCTGGGATTAATTTACTGAGACCTAACTGTACCTATGTGGAGGTTAGTGGCTTGTTGCTAGGTGTAGGTACCTACCTGCCCTACCAATAACCCATTTTCCAACACTAAGCTGTAACATCCAAATAGGAATAGCTAACTTATGGTGAAGTGGGAATTAAAAAAAAGGTTTTGAGTGTGCCACTAGTTTGCATTTTTCTGTCTTAGCCATTTGATGCCTTCCACCAGTCTCTGGGTCACACGACTGACTGTAGCTGTCAGTTGGGCTTTGTTGATTCCTCCTAGACAGCTGCACACAAATGTGAGCTTAGGCGTGCTTGGATGGGCGATCACTGACAGAATGGGAGGGAGGAGCTGGGCCCAGCCCTACTTATATTTGAATAAATTGTGTCCTGCCTCCACACAAAAGGCTACATACCCTGTGTAGTTACTTTAGAGCCAGGGCAGGGAAGTCAGGAAGCCTGCTCACTTCAAAGAGAATTTCTAGAAGCTTCTCCCACCTTCCAAAGGAAGGTCACCAGGCATAATATATTGGGCCTCAGATAACATCTCTTTAGTACACTTCTGGACCTGTTGACACTCTGCCAAGAAGAAGGACTACTGTGTTGCCGAAAGGACTGCCACTCTGCTGGGCTGCTGGGATGAAGGACTGCTGTCCTGCTGTACTGACCTTCTGTTTGCTGCCCTATTGCCTGGGGGAGAAGGTCTGGACCTGCGTCTGCAACCCAGAACCCCAGAGCGACTCCAAGGGCTAGTTGGTTGGCCACAGGGACAGAAGGCTCCAACAACCATGACCCCAGCACCTGGACACTTCCATCTATGAGTCTACCCTGCCAAGAGGTGTCACCCCAGTCCTGGATGCTTGGAAGTGGGCCTAAGGTGATCTGACAGCCTCTCTGGACCCAGCAAAACTGATGCATCCCCTCTGCTGCACAGCACAACACCGAGCAGAACTGAAGCATCACCGCTGCTGGGTGGATCTGACCCATCGCAAAGACCAGCTTTGCACCATGAGGTATCTTTAGAACCACCACGACATGACGCATCCTCAGCACAGGCTCTCACATTCCTTTTCAATGGCAGCCGCAACACCAAAGCTGGACTCGGCAACACAGCGTACCAATGCAGCACCTCGACTGCACCATGCATCCTCAACGCCAGACATCATGCTGCAAACCCTCATCAACGGGCTCCTCAATGATGATGGAGGACCTCACATCACAACCTTCTCACACCTCAGAAACAATGAATTATCTCTGCTATGCAACACACCTTCAATGCAGATCCTCTCAATGCTCTGCAAACCAGGATTAAAGGTACTTTGTTCAGTGGGCCTAATCGGTCGCCCTGTAATCTGCTCATGCTCCATCACGGTCAACCTGAACTTGTGCGTTTGTTCTGGTCCAGTGTGACCAGATATCCACAGCTGGCAATTTGAACTTGTGCTATTTTCACTCAAATCTTTAAACCTGCATATCTCCAGTTCTACTGGTTGCATTCTTATCATTTTTGTTTTGTTTTATTTATTAACAATTATTCTATTTTTCTAAACTGGTCTGGTACCCTTTTGTGGTGTGTTTTTACTGTACTTCTGTTGGAAATAGTTATTTCTGCAGGATCATCCCCAGATGTTTTCACTTCCACCTCCTCTTTATCTGACCCTGTTTTTCTTGGCTTTAGGACTCTGGGCCCTTTACCACTGCTATCCAGTGCTAAAGTGCAAGTGCTCTGCTTCTAAAATATGGTAACATTGGCATCTTCATGATTGGCATATTTGATTTCATGGTAAGGCCCTATTAGAGGGCACTATGTGTGCCCAGGGCCTGTAAGGCAAATGCTCCTCATGGGCCTGCAGCACTGGTTGTGCCACTCACTACAGTAGCCTTTCAAACATGTCTCAGGCCTGCCCTTGCTGAACTTGTGTGTGCAGTTTTAATGGCCACTTCGACTTGGTAAGAGTACCCACTTGTCTGGGGTAGATCTTCCTTTCTATTACATGCAAGTCACCCTAAGGTGGGACCTAGTTTTCCCCAGGGGAAGGCTGCAGGTTTTCAAAAAGTTGGACATGTACTTTTAATTTTAACATGTCCAGAGAGTGAAAAACTCTTACATTGTTTTTTTTTATTATTGTATGGACTATCTCTCCCATAGGCTAATATTGGGCTCACCTTAAAACATTTTACAAGTGTAATTTTCAATTGGAAAAAGATAGAAACATGGATTTCTGAGTCTCTTGACTCACAATTTAAAATACGTCTTTTAGTAAAGCTGGTTTTTAAATTGCATGTCTGAAAATGTCACTTTTAGAAAGATTGTGTTTTCTTCTTTTAAACATTCTGAGGCATATTTAAGAGCCACTAGCTCTATTCCAATGCCACACTAGTGTACTTTTATTGATGCTAATGTGGCATTAGAAGGCCAAAAATGCAGTGCCATATTTACAAAGTGGTGCAGTGCATGCACTGTGCCACTTTGTAACCCTCTGCACTATATTATGCCTGAGCCAGGCATCATGTATGCAAAGGGGGAATTCCCGCTATTAGGGGGGGGGGGGCAAAAAAAGGTGCAAGGAAATCTAAGAGATTTCCTTGCGCCAATTATATTGGTACTTTTAATGCCTCCTCAGAGCAGGCATTAAAGGAAGGCATCCATTTGTGATAATAGGCCTCTGGGTGCTTTGCAGGATTCACGTCAGAAAGTGTTATGCTAATCCTGCAAAGTGCAGGACTAGCGTAAAAAATTCTGATGCTAGTCCCCTAACTACCGCCATGGTGCACCATATTTCAAATACGGCACACACACAGTGGCATTACAGGGGCACTAAGGGACGTAAGAAAAGTGGTGTTACACTGTGTGTAGCACCTCTTTTCTTAACTATGTCCCTCTGTGCCTTAGCCTGTCTCTGAATACATGTCTGGGTTTAGGTGACAGCTACATTTGTGCATTGTCTCCAGAGAGCCACAAATAGGAAGAGCTGGGTGTGACAGGTCATACATATGCGTTAATCTGCAAACTGATAGTCGTCCTGGGCAGGGTGAGGCAGTTCACACTTCATCTGAATAAGCTGTGTCCTGCCCTCACACAAAGGGCTGATTACCCAATACTGGTAGCCTTTAGCCTGTAGCCTGGGCTTGGTTGAAAAAGAAACTTGTGCACTTCAAAGAAATATTTTGAAGATACCCCTACCTCAAATGCCATTTTGGGTATAAGTACTGGGCCTCTGACACCTTATAACACTTCTGGACTGAGGACATTCTATCAGGAAAAGGACAGCTGCGCTGTGAGGAAGGAATGCAACTTTGCTGCCTGCTCTAATGTGTTGGCCTGCTGCCCGCTACTTCTTGCCTGGGAGTGAGAGGACTGGATCTAACTCTCTACATCCTGCAATCTAAAGTTTCTCCAAGGGCCTGATTGAGCTTGCCTCCTTTTTCTTAAGTCTCAGGGACGACAAAGGTTTCACCAGCATCCTGCGACCAGCACCTGGGCTCCTCTGCTGTGAGTCCTGTTCTGCCAAGTGATGGCAAATCCAGTCCTGGGCCCTGGGAGGTGAATGTGGTGCTGCAACACAAGAACTGATGCAATGATCCCGGTGTGTCACCTGCAATGGACGCATCCTAGTGCAGAAACTCTGCTTTGTTGCTGACTGCACCAAATGTTGGCACTAATCCTTCAGAGTACAAAGGGGCCCATTGAAAACAATGGTATGTCCCCTTTTAACACCTGTGCAGTGCAGGTGTTAAAAATAGCTGCTAAAAATGGCGCAGTGGAATTTCCTAGAATGCACTGCACCATTTTTGTGGTCCCTCCTTGCATACATTATGCCTGGCACAGGCATAATGTGGCGCAAGGGGTTACAAAGTGGTGCCCTGCGTGCATTGCACCACTTTGTAAATAGGTTGTGGTGAATTTGGCCTCATTGGGCCACATTAGCACCATAAACAATTACGCTAATGTAATGCAAGGAGGCGCTAGGCCCTCTTAAATCTGGGCCTTAGTGTCCATATTACTTGCCCTGACTAGGATTGTTGTCTATATCTGAACAGAGTGTAAACCTCTGCCAACAAGAGACACGATTTCCAACAGTTACTGTTTGAAGTGTTGCACAAATACTTTACACATTGTTTCTAGGTTAACCCTCGCTGGTCTGTGCCAAGCTAACAGAGGGCAGAGCACAAGTTAAATTAGGGTTGGCTTGTACCTCACCCTGGCAAAGATTGTGGTTCCTGCTTAATCAGTTCTCACACCGCCAGTCAACCAACAGTCCCGTTTCTTATACAAAGCAACCACAGTACGAAAATGTGATGGAAGATATCAGCATGGCACTGCAGCTATTGCCATGTAGATGCCCATTTCTGACAGATAGTCCTGCAGTGCCAATTGTTGGATCTTAGTCTGATAAGGCATTGGACAAAGGGGGCATTTGCAATACTAAGCCTGGGGAATCCTACCCCTTACCCTTGTGCTGCCAGGCATGTACCTTATGGCTGATTGGGGATTTAGAGATTTCCTCTCTCTTGGGACACTAACAATCCAAGTGGTAGCCCTCCAGTCCACAAATGTGCGTATTCCAGCTAAGAGTTAAAGATAGGAGATAACAACAGGTTATTTTGCTCCTTCGCTGGACAGTTGGTCTTAGAAAACGTTCACACAACATCGTAAAATGCATGCATGACAGGCATTGGGGAGAACCACCAGTAATCTCAAGCCCAGGGAAAAAGAGTAAGACTTCCACGAGATCAGAGAAATGGCTTGGCATGATTTGTAGTATGAATGTGTTTATCTGTTGTTTGCAGAGCAATTCCAATAGCTGCACCTAGAACTGTGTTATTTATTTGCCTTTCAGGGCTATTAGACATATACAGCTGTTGCAGAGTAGAGATGGGTAACTTGTGTTTTGCTTGCAATAAATTACCTGCTGGTCTTTGAATTCTGAAGGTCAGTTATGGCCTTTCTGACTTTGCAAACAGGTGGTCAAACACCAAACTTTGCCATCAAAAACTTTGCAATGTACGGATTTGTTTGCATGAGCAATAGTTTATGTGAAAATCCCCAAAACACTCCTATTTCTCGCGTGAACTGTGTGATCCACGTAAATAAAACTATGCAACTTCAAACTGCACTAGTCCTATCTTGGGAGTGCTTGCTGCAGTTCCTCAGTTCTGACAATAGTCAGATTCCGGCACTGAGTGCCACTGACTGAAGTTAACCTTGTGGAATGATGGCTTCTCAGACAGCGTTCCTAGGGTGAACAGAAGCTTGTGTGCTCTTTGCGAACGCCTGCCTCTAAACTGATTATCCAGACTGTTGGAGGTAGGAGGTTGGAGGGCGGATGCAACATCCTTCTTGATCCACACGTTCAATAGTGTGCTATGAGAAATGATCCACTATGTGGCAACATTGGTTTCACACATAGCCAGTAAGGTGCAGTCTCTCCTGTGCTATAGAAAGCTCCTTATAGACTTCCAGACGTTATTTCTTTCCGAAACCTTACAAATGTACGTATCGGTGGAACATTTAGTGCGACACTGAGTGCTAATCAAGAATCAGGCTCAGGTTGAATAAAGTGGCTGAGGAGTCATTTTTTCAATCCCATTTCACCTCCTAGTTTCTAGTTCCTTCAGTGTTAGAGATGGAGGGAGGATGCAAGAGGATAAAACACAAGCATACCCTGCCCCAACTGTCACTGCCAAGACGGTACCTCTCAGCATCACCTCCCAAACTTCTGCAGCCTTGCCTTAACTCCGCTAGCCTCCATACCAGTGCCCCTGCCCCAGCAGACTGCAGCAGGAGCTGTTGACTCTGACTGTACTCTGATTGGCCAGGGAAGAGACTTTAATATTTCTGTAGATTAGTCTGTACTTGTATGTATGCAGAATAAGAGGTGTGTGAATGTAGAGTGAGCAGTGTGTCTATGTTAGTGAAAAGAGCGTGGCGTGTCTGTGGGAGTGCACTGAGTCAGCAGTGTACCTGCAGGAGTGCAGAGTGACTGGTGTATGCCTGTGCATGTTCAAGTTGAGGGGTGTGACTGTACGAGAGATCTGGATAAGCTTTGTACCAATATGAGTGTAGGGGGGGGTGAGGTATGTATGAGTGAGTGGCATGATGTGAAAGTGTACAGGGTGTAAAGTGTGACTGTATTTATGAAGGATGAGTGATGTGTCAGTGTGATTTGAGGGTCAGTGTTGTGACTGTGTCAGTGCAGTGAATGAGCAATGTGCCTGTATGTGAACAGGATGAGTGACATAAGTGTACTGTGTGAGTGTACAAGTGTAGGATGAGGAGCCTGCCTCTAGAAGTGCAGGCTGAGCAGTGGGCTTGTGTGAGCGCAGAGTGAGCATGACAGTGTGACTGCATGAGTTCAGGGTAAGTAATGTTGCTGTTCAAGTGCAGGGAGAGCGGTGAGGCTTTGTGAGCCTATTTTATAAAACGTTTTCTTGAAGTTCATCCTGTAATATGTTTGCACTCATTTTTACAAATGTTCTCAAGGGAGGGAGGAACCTCATACCCTCCAGTTTTAGTGCAGACATGCTCAATGTGCTTGCTTGCACTTCAAGTCAAATATTTTTTTTTTTTTAAATCTACCAGGAACTACTATTTGTATTAATATATGAGTTATCTTAATGTTATGTTCTTAATCAGATGGAAAACACATTTACTGTACACTAGGAAGGGTAGGCATCGAGTTCTGGTTGTTCAGTAGGCTAATACATTGACTTGAGTAACCTATGTCGGTTGTATGACTGAACCATGCTTAGTTGAACCATGCATGGATGAAAAAAACGCACTCAGAACCACGACTGCTTCTTAACCCCGCTTGCCTTACCACGCATGCCTTTACAACAAACATTGTTGTAAAATCATACCTAGTAAAAGTATGCGTGCTAAACACATGAGCAGTTCACCCATACTACCGTTTCCCTTAAGTTAGAAATCTACCCCAAGCCACCCACCCGCCCTGAGACTTAAAACTACACTACTAAAAGCTTCCCTTCCAACCAAAGCCTAAGCACCTCCCCGCCCTAAGCCCTAAAACCCTTCCCGTCGCACACAAAAGTACCCCAACACCCCCTCTAAAACCTGGACCTTGAAAAAGAAAAAGAAAAACTACCCCGAACTCCCCCATCCTTCCTGAAACCTAAAACCTTCCCCCAAATAAAAAGCAAAATAACCCCGGCACCCCCAACCACTCTAAGCCCTAAAACATTCCCCCACCCAAAGCCTGGCCCCAGACCCTCCCCTCCCTGAGAAGAAAAAAAAACGTATCCGCACCTAAAAACTAAAGTATAAGGCCTAAGCCCCGGCCCACCCTGAGGCCTAAAACTTCCACCCAAAACTGCCCATTTGCCCTTGCCCTTCACCTACACCCTGCTCTAAAAACTGCACCAGTCTCCCCCACCCTCAGCTGTAACATTGACCCCTTGAAAACAATAAACAACCCTCACCCCCCAAAACTGCCTCTTCCCCGCCCTCAGCCCTCCATCCCCACCCTGCCCTAAAAACTACCCCGGCCTCCCTCTACCCTCAGCCCCAACACTGTCCTTAAAAATACCACTTCCTACCCCCTACCTGCCCTAGCCCCACCTAAAAACTACCCCAGCCCCCCCCCCCACCCTGAGCCCTAACACTGCCCTTAGAAAAAAGCACCCCCCAAAACTGCCCCTTCCCCTCCCTCCGACCCAACCCGGTCCTCAAAAATACCCCCACCTACCACCAACCCGCCCCAGACCCACTTACCTGGTTGCCACATTCCTCTCCCTTCTGTCTACCTGAGCCATGCCCATGCATGGTGCCTTAATCATAAATTTGCTTTGTTCAGGCACATGCGCAGTTCAGGGCAAGCAACGTTGGGTCTGCATGGTTTCGGCCGTGTTGATAAGGCCGTTTCCCACCTGCATCTGATCTAAAGGCCACTCAGCCTTTCCGAGGCCGATAGATAAAATTTGTTCCACTGAGTTGGGTAACAATAAAGCTGCTATTAAAGGGGTCAACGTGTGGTTTACAAATATATATGTTATGTTAAACATAGAACAAGCAGGGACTCTTTTGCCGCTGTTGTTTACTCTTGTCATGTTCACTTTTCCACATTTGTTTTTTCTTATTATTAAACCGATCGATTTTTTTTTTCTTTTTAATTCAATGGCAATGTTCTGTCCACGTGGCGAGTGCAACAAAGACATAATTCTAGGCCATATTTTTTATTATATGGTACGGTAAAGACAGCTTAGTATCTATCAAAAACCGTATATTTGCTCATAATATAATACTTTAAATGAGATGTTTTTAGAAAGATCGGGTCCATTGCACATTTTCAGTATTACTACTCACTTCGTAAAATAAAGAGATTGAGAAACTTCTACAAACAGTGATTCAAAATGGCATTCGTATACTCGAGTGGTTATTCTGAATATATGACATAGGTTGAGCCAAACTGTATCAACCTTCGTTGGATACCCATAGATTAAACAGAAGTATCTCCATACATGTTCTTAAATACTCTTGCTTTATGGTGACTTTTAAATTTCATTCATGAGGATATAGTTTAGATAACGATCATGCAAACTGACCTCTGATTTACATGGCAAATAGATAGGGCTGAACTGGAAACCAGAGTCAGCTCCTGCAAAAAAAGTTTAAACCTGCCCCACACTGCAGGAGTATGCACCTGGAATGGGTTCATGGGGCATTCATGCGTGGGTCGTAGTTGCCCATCCAGGTCTGAAAGCACCACGCGATCCTGTAATTACCAGGGCATTGCCACAGTTTCAGATTGGCTAGTCAGGCAAGTACCAAGAGATGTGCAGAGCTATGTATTTTCCATTTGTAAATCTTTAAGACACGTTTGATTGGTTGCCTTCCGAGCGTTGCACAGTTGCCAGACTGCCTTTTCCCATGCAAAGTGTTCATCCAGTCTACTGTATCTTTAATAGTACCCTGCAAGTTTAGGGTGCGACTCAGGCTACTTGTATTTTTGTAAAATAATTTTATGCTCAAAAGGTAGGCTTTTTCCCCGAAAGTTTTGCAGATTTGTTTTCAATGTGCAATGCTGTTGTGGAGAAAAACAACATTTAAGTGCTCAAATATGATGGAGGTGAAAAATGATTATTCACATTTACATTAGCGCATGGTACACTAATTAGTGTGTGCTCACTTGGCAACTGATTTTGAGTTTGACACTAGAGAATAGGGAGCAATTTGCAAATCGTGCATGTTATTCCGCATTTAGATGTGCACAAACATTGCATGTGCACTTTTTTACAACAAATGTGTAATCCCTTTAGAGTGCAAACAGGACTTCGCACCAAGTAAGGGATTTGCGGCCCCACTGTAATTGGACCCTAACTGTTTTGTTGAAAGTATATCTTGGTTCAGCTACATTTGAGGGGCATATTTATGAGCCCCTAGCGCCACTGGAATGTCACTTTTCGTGCATTGTGAAAATGACAGAAAGTGGCGCTGTCAATTTTGGTGCACCATCACGCTCCACCATTTTCCTATAAATATGGGCCTTAGTGTTTAACAAGATAATCTGCCACATAAATTATCACAAAGGTCCACCTGTCACAGGGTGAACCCAGAGAACATATAATTGTGATGTTTTCCATGGACATTCCTTTACAATAGACATTCTTGAAGGTTAAAAAAAAAACCTTACACACCACTATTAGTAACTTCAACAAATGGCAGTTAAATTATAGGATAATATAACAGTTCGCTCCATGGAGTTAAATGGTATATTAACACCTTACCGTTACTTTAAACGAATGTAGCAAAATGCATTCTAAGTATACCATTATTTTACACTTCAAACAATGTAATAAAATATGTTATGCATTGCGCCAGGAGACTACCATCAGTATATAAACACTTGCTATCTGCACGCCATTATTTTTCCTTCTAATGCTAATTATGTAACGTTAAATATTCCAGATTGCGTCGAGGCCCCCACAAGCATAAGAATGGGCTCGTACCGAGATCAGAACTGCTTAGTACCCAAGCTATGCTCTTAACTGTCATTAATGCACAGTTGTAGTTAAAAACATTATAGCGAGAGATGGCAATTTAATACGTGTTAAAATGCATGAATTATCTTTGCAATCACCATACCCTTTAAGTTCATTATATAATTAATGACATTAAATATTCACTAGCACCGTTTTTGGGATGTAATGGATTTTTAAATATCTGCAACGGGTTTATTGTAATAGCATAATTAAACACTTCTTGAGACATTTTAACCGTTAACAACTTTTATTGTAATTGAACATGCGTAGTGTAATTACGTATACTCTGCATGGACTAAACATAAAGAATACTAGCTAACGTTTAGGGGAAACTAAGCTTAAGGTCAACCACTCTGAAACCCTCACCGACATCTTAACTCATACTTACATGGAAACACCCAGGGAGATACACACTTTGCTTGAATAAACTGGAATTATACAGTGACTTCTTGTAATCAGTTGGCACTAACAATGAATGCAAAATATGCCCATGTACCCAAAGGCACAGGCAAGGCAACTCATCACTTTTGTACAGTCATGTGTCAAGTCGTGAGAGTAGAGCCTCTGGTTTGACTTTCATAGAGCTCACACTCAACCTGCAGGTAGCAGATGAAGGTAAAACCACAGTGAGCATGAGAGTTAGACTACACAGTGTACCTCTCATGGACAAAGAGAACAAGAAAACACAGAGTGAAGATGGAATAAATTATCCCAACTGTGTGTGCCCAAGAGAAAGAGCATGTTGACATGAATTGTGTTTGACGTTTTTGAGACTAGATTTGGTATAAATGTTGCAACATGTTTTTTTAGTAGGTGCAGGTAGGTACCTAAAGCTAGTAATAACAACACAACCACAAAAATGGTCCAGTCACGTTCTCAATAAATTAGTCCTTGCTCAACCCTTAGTAGCATGACTGTGAGCAGACAGGCTTAACATAGGAGAGAAGTGTGTAAAACATTTATAACCACCAATACAGTAATTAAGTAAGACACAACACACAATAAAGATCCAAACATAAATTTATGAAAATAGGAAATATTTTTCAGATTAAAATGACACCAAACAACAAAACTCCAATATAGGGAACTGTAGATAGGATTTTCTAAAGGTTAAAAGTAAAACTAGGATGGCATTGCCATGTTTATTGCTCCTCCGCTGCCCAGGCCTTTTCCAACAACACATCCCAGTACTCCAGCCCAACACCTGGCACTGCCCACAATGGCCCGGAGTGCAGACATGACTCTTGACCAACTGAGCTGGCTCCTGCTTTACAGCAACATCGTTCACAGAGGCGGTACTGCATCCGGATGACATGACAGCTAAATAGCAGGTTCAGACCTGCCTGAGCCACAAGACTTCTCCCCCCCACCTCCCCAATTCCTGCATCACTGGAGACAGACCGCACCAAGAACTCATCTGGGCCATGTTTTCTCCGTGACTTAGGCTGAAATTTGCCACAGCTCCCAGGCTTCCTTCAGCCGACGAGCCACAACTTTGCGGTAGACACTCCGCACCGTGCTGCCTGACTGCCCTGAGGCCTACTGCGTGGTTGTGAGGGCCTAGCCGTCACAGCTCAGGGATGCGCAAAAGCCTGGTCTCAACAGGTGGTTCTGTGACAGCCCCCTACAGTAGCAGGAGCAGAATGCAGCAGGAGGCCCATCAGACCTCTGCCTATAGTATTAACTTGTCAGAAAGGTGCAGCTGATAGGAATCCCCAAACGCTAACCTGAAATTGCTGCTGCAGATCCAAAATGGTAAACATGATGCTCTGGTAACAGGCTTCCTGAGGCTGTCGACGATCTGGACCATCCTGAGCATGTGGCGCATCAGACAGAATCGGTGGGAAAGGAGAGAACTGTGGACTTGGGCCTTGTTTACTTACTTCTCACTGCTGCATTTAATTGGCTTCCACTGAGCTTCCACCCTCACTTGAAGCCTCCAATCTCCTTGCTGGTTTGCAGATGCCTTTTGACCTGCATCTCGCCTGTACTACAAATCATAACTGAAGGAGAGCGTTCTGTAGTTGGGCCTCACAGGCCACCCAGAGCTCAAAGGCTACAGTCCCATCCATGGCACATGGACTGATGCCAGTGAGGAGTGAGTGGCCTGAGAACTTGGGACTAACCTGCAAGGTCCGCATAAGGACAAATGTTCTTCAATCTGCCCCAATTACCAACCCTCTGTTGAGCTATTGCCCGCATTTAGAGCACCTCAACCCCTTACTGTTCCTGCAAACATTCTGGCCTGCATCACACTGGCATTGCATGGGCATTGTACTGTGCTGGGGCTCCCCGGGAATGACCTCCCCCAACCACTATCCATTAGGCCATAGGGACCTCAGCCCTGCTCTTTGCCCCTTCAGCTATGGCTGTGGCCAAACAGAAACGGGATCAATGAACATGGGAATTTTTACCCCATTCCACACTTCTCCCACCAAGGATTATGTTTTGGCCTCACAGTCATCAAAGCAGCCTGATCCAGGGGAGCCCAACTATGACCAGGCCCCGGGGACCCAGGATTTTTTTGCTTCCTTCTTTGAATCACTAAAGACTGGTATTCAAGACTTCAAAAAGGATTTCTCTCAGGACATGCAAGATTTATGACAGGACCTTTCCTCTGTAGGAAAACATGTATCCACCCTTGAGGATAATGAAACTGCAAGAGGCAAGGAAATAGAAATGCACATCAGAAGATTATCCTCCTCCAGGAACAACACTATGATCTCTGGGCCCAAGCAGAAGATCTTGAAAATAGCTGATGCTGCAACAACATTTGCCTCAGTGGGTCCCCATGGGTGCAGCAGGATCAGACATTCGAGGATGCACCCTGTCCTGGAATTTGAAGAGAACACTGAACTATAGCTGGATACACTACAGTGGCCAGCTGTGCCTTGGGCCCCAATGCCAAGCCACCAGAAGTCCTAGCCTGTGTGCATGACTTTGAGATCAAATAGGATATCCTGATGAAAGCCAGAATCAATCAACCTATTCATTTCCATGGCCACACCATTGAGCTCTTTCAGGATGTGTCACTCCTCACACTTCAAAGCCGTAGAGAATTTAAACCAATTTCCAATTTCCTGCTCTCCAAAGAGGTGGCCTATGGCTGGGGGCACCCATTCAGACTGATATTTAATTGGGAGAGTCAGCTCCATCAACTCAAAACACTGAGAGACACTAACCGAGTCCTGGACTTGTCAACAAACCATCTCCTCACTCCCGGCCTGGGCTCCCCTCTGAGCCTCCTCACCGGGCAGTGCCCTGGCAGAGAGCGGACAAGTGCTAAAAGCACCATCACCCTGGGCTGGAAGAACAAGCTCAGGAACAACAGGTGGTTCTGGATTGCCTGGCTTTAACCCCTTCGCTGCCAGGCCTTTTCCCCTCCTGTGCCTAGCCTTTTTTTTGGCTATTTGGGGCAGTTCGTGCTTAGGCCAGCATAACTTTTTCTCCACATAAGCTACCCACCCCAAATTTGCGTCCTTTTTTTCCAACATCCTAGCGATTCTAGAGGTACCCAGACTTTGTGGGTTTCCCTGAAGGAGACCAAGAAATTAGCCAAAATACAGCGAACATTTCATTTTTTTCAAAACAATTGGAAAAAAGGGCTGTAGAAGAAGGCGTGTGGTTTTTCCCCTGAAAATGGCATCAACAAAGGGTTTGCGGTGCTAAAATCACCATCTTCCCAGCTTTCAGAAACAGGCAGACTTGAAACACAAAATCCCATTTTTCAACACAATTTTGGCATTTTACTGGGACATACCCCATTTTTACTTTTTTTTGTGCTTTCAGCCTCCTTCCAGTTAGTGACCGAAATGGGTATGAAACCAATGCTGGATCCCAGAAAGCTAAATATTTCTGAAAAGTAGACAAACTTATGAGTTCAGCAAGGGGTGATTTGTGTAGATCCTACAAGGGTTTCCTACAGAAAATAACAGCTGAAATGAAATAATATTGAAATTGAGGTGAAAAAAACAGCCATTTTTCTCCACGTTTTACTCTGTAACTCTTTCGTGCGATGTCAGATGTTTGCAAGCAATATAGCGTTACGTCAGCTGGACTCTTCTGGTTGCAGGGAGATATAGGGCTTGTAGGTTCATCAAGAACCCTAGGTACTCAGAGCCAATAAATGAGCTGCACCTTGCAATGGGTTTTCATTCTATACTGGTTATACAGCAATTAATTTGCTGAAATATAAAAAGTGAAAAATAAGTATCAAGAAAACCTTTGTATTTCCAAAATGGCCACAAGATAAGGTGTTGAGAAGCAGTGGTTATTTGCACATCGCTGAATTCTGGGGTCCCCATACTAGCATGTGAATTACAGGACATTTCTCAAATAGACGTCTTTTTTACACACTGTCTTACATTTGGAAGGAAGAAATGTAGAGAAAGACAAGGGGCAATAACACTTGTTTTGCTATTCTGTATCCCCCAAAGTCTCCCGATAAAATTGGTACCTCACTTGCGTGGGTAGGCCTAGCGCCCGCGACAGGAAACACAAAATGGACACATCACATTTTCAGAAAGAAAACAGAGCTGTTTTTTACAAAGTGCCTAGCTGTGGATTTTGGCCTCTAGCTCAGCCGGCACCTGGAGAAACCTAGCAAACCTGTGCATTTTTTAAAACTAGACACCGAGGGGAATCCAACATGGGGTGACTTGTGGGGCTCTGACCAGGTTCTGTTACCCAGAATCCTTTGCAAACCTCAAAATTTGGCCATAAAAACACTTTTTCCTGTCATTTCGGTGACAGAAAGTTCTGGAATCTGAGAGGAGCCACAAATTTCCTTCCACCCAGCGTTCCCCCAAGTCTCCCGATAAAATGGTACCTCACTTGTGTGGGTAGGCCTAGCGCCCGCAGCAGGATATGCCCCAAAACACAACATGGACACATCACATTTACCCCAAAAAAACTGACCTGTTTTTTGCAAAGTGCCTAGCTGTGGATTTTGGCCTCTAGCTCAGCCGGCACCTAGGAAAACCTACCAAACCTGTGCATTTTTTAAAACTAGACACCTAGGGGAATCCAAGATGGGGTGACTTGTGAAGCTCTCACCAGGTTCTGTTACCCAGAATCCTATGAAAACCTCACAATTTGGCCAAAAAACACTTTTTCCTCACATTTCGGCGACAGAAAGTTCTGGAATCTGAGAGGAGCCACAAATTTCCTTCCACCCAGCGTTCCCTTAAGTCTCCCGATACAAATGGTACCTCACTTGTGTAGGTGGGCCAAGTGCTTGTGACAGGGAAATGTCGAAATTGAGGGGGAACCAAAGCGGGTCCAAAAGGGCAGTTTGAGAAGAAAAAAAAAACATTTTTAGGATGACAAGTCCAGCAGAAATTTTATCAGTATAGATGAGACAATGCTGGGTGGTAGGAGTTTTGTGGATTCCTGCAGAATCCGGAAGGTTCCATCACAAAAATGTGGGAAAACTGTGTGATTTCCAGCAAAGTTGCAGGTTTGCCGGGCATTGTGGGTGAGAAAATGGTGCGGGTTCCTGTGAAGCACACCACCCTGAAATCACCTAGATGTTTAGTTTTCAGATGTGTCTAGGTCTTGTGGATTTTTCTACATGGCAGCGTCCCAAAGTCCATAAAGTGCAGCCCTCACAATTCCAAGTGGGACGATTTTGAAAGTTAGCCAAGCTCTCATGGCCCAAATGTGAAACGAAAACCCAAAATAATCAAATGTCCTCTTGCTTGCCGTGGAATAAGATGTTTTAGTGTGCTGGGGAGAGCTGAAAGACTGTTACCCCCTTTATTTGGGGTGGGTGCATAACCAGGTCCATACCATTGGTAGCGACCACCCCACTATTTTTTGTGTTTTTTAATTCCCTGGCATCTATTAGACTTTCTGCCCCCCCCGCCCCCCCAGGGTGTGGATCGGGGGTAATTGCCCCATCTGCCCACTGGTGGGCAGAACAACGTTGTCCCCATTTATTTGGGGTGGGAGTATGGCCATCCCCCCAAACTCTTATTTTGAAAAATAAATCTTCCCTGGTCTCTGGTGGGCTTTCTGCCCCCCTTGGGGGCCGATGAGCCTTCCAAAAATGAGCCAATCTGCCCCCAAAGGGGGCAGATTTGGCCAACAGTAATGTCTCCCCATGGGGAGCGACCCTTTCCCAAGGGGCTCCCCCCATAAACAAAACACACACATACACACACACCAATCCCTGGTGCCTAAGTGGTATCTGCCCCCCCCTCGGGGGCAGATCGGCCTAATAGAAATAGGCCGATCTGCCCCCAAGGGGAGGAGAAATGTCCTAAAATAAATGTACCCCCCACCCAGGGGAGAGACCCTTGCGTCAAATTGGCGCAAAAAGAAATCCCCGGTGCCCAGTGGTTTATCGGCCTAATAAAAATAGACTGATGGCCTAAAATAAATTCCCTACCCCCCCAGGGGAACAACCCTTGCGTAAGGGGTTGCTTCCCTTGCGTGAAATTGACACAAAAAAAAAAATATCCCTGTTGTCTAGTGGTTTCTGCCCCCCTTGGTGGTAGGTTGGCGCATCAAAAATCAGCCGATCTGCTCCCAAAGGGGGCAGAAATGGCCTAAATACAATTTGCCCCTCCACGGGAGGGACCCTTGTCTAAGGGGTCACTCCCCATCTGTAAAACAACAACAAAAATCCCCGGTGCCTAGTGATTTCTGCCCCCCTCGGGGGCAGATCGGCCTAATTAAAATAGGCCGCCCCAGGGGAGCGTCCCTTGCCTAAGGAGTCGCTCCCCTTGCGTGAAATTGACGCAAAAAAATAAAGATCCCTGGTGTCTAGTGGTTTCTGCCCCCCTTGGGGGTAGATTGGTGTAGCAAAAATCGGCCAATCTGCCCCCAAAGGAGGCAGAAATGGCCGAAAAATAAATTGCTCCCTGGGGGAGCAACCCTTGCCTAAGGGGTCGCTCCCCACCTCAAAAAAATTTTTTTTTAAAAAAGATCCCTGGTGCCTAGAGGTTTCAGCCACCGGGGGGGGCAGAAAAGGCCTTAAAAAAAATGCCCCCCTGGGGAGCGACCCTTGCCCAAGGGGTCGCTCCTCTTATGCTAATTTCTTCTAAAAAATAAATCCCTGGTGTCTAGTGGGCATTTTAGCAGCCGGAAGAGACTTCAAAGGGAAGGAAATTCCTTTCTTTCCCTTTGAAGCCTCTCAGGCCTCCTCCACGTAATCAGAAGAGAAATGCTGAGCATTTCTCTTCCAATCGCGCTGGAAGCTGAGCTTCCAGTGCGATGGGAAGAGGCCTCTGTGATGGTCAGCACGCGATCGCGCGTTGACGTCACAGGGGGAGGTGAGGTCGGGGGGCTGCCGGGGGTGGAAGGGAAAGGGCTTCCCCTTCCATCCTTGCCTTTGGAGGGTGGGAGGGAAGAACACAGAGGGAGCGCTAGCGCTCCCTCTGGGCTCTGGGCTCTGGGCTCTGGGCTCTGGGCTCTGGGCCCTGGACATAATGGTTACGTCCTGGGCACACGAGCACTGTGCCGCAGGACATAACCATTACGTCCGCGGCACTGAAGCGGTTAAGTACTGGTGGGGCTGCATCATGACTCCTGCTCCTTTCACAGTCTGCCTTTGGTCGATCCTCGCAGGGCTAATTTGCTTTCTGCTTTACATGGCCTGTTGTGGCAGTAAGCTGCTTGATATCTTATGCTATTGGCTCCACACTAAACTCTTTGGCCCAAGCCCAACTAGGTTCTGTTAATGTTGTATTATTGTTACTCTTATTTTAGGGTTTTACTCCTTCACTCCATATGGTCTACTTACAACATTGGGAAGCGTTCTGCGATAGTCAACATGTCATTGGGCTACCCTCACTTTCTATATCTCACCACCTGACTTAGACCACTACATCATGTGCCACTTCCTTGACCGACCCACCTGGAACTTAAAATAACAATCCTCAATGTATAAGGCTTTAACAACCCTGCTAATCTATCAACTATTTTGTCACTTTTGGAACACTCGGGTAGCGACATTTGCCTCGTAAGGGAGAACCCTTTACTCCTTAAGGACATTCCTAGGATGCAATCACGAATATCCCATTTCAGCTGTGGTCCTCTAACTCCATGAAAAGGGGGGATCTTTGCTCTTCTCCTGAGGTTTTAATGGGGAGATCTTATCCAAACAAGCTGGTCCCGGGCACAGCTCTCCTGTGGTGCTGCATTGCTCTCCCCTGCTTTCAGCCCCATTTTTACTGCTTCTTCCTGCCTTTCCATCATTTTTTCTGAGTGCTTTCTGTCTTGTTTTTACTGCTATCTCCTGCCTTTTTGTCATGGTTCTGGCCATTAATCCTTTTTCTGAACCACCAAACCCCCAAGGGTAAAGGAAGTATGAATGCGTGTGAGTGTTTTTCCCAGCTCTTTCACGTGTGCTTGAGCTAGCATACAGCTACCTGCTGCGAGGTATTCGTTCTAGCACTCTCTTTCACTAGTCACCTGGGAAAAACTACAGCACAGGTTGAATTTCTGGGTTACTCTACATTTAAACCTCTGTCGTTAACCCAGCGCTGCATCGTATTCAGAGTCCGTTTCTGATTTGTCATTTCTGAACCAGTATTCTGAATAGTTCCCTTTGTGTTTCATGTTTCTGGCAGCAGCATGGGGTATTCTGCACGCTGTGCTAGCTGCTCCCTTTCCAACTAGTGGCTCTTTTTTGACCCTGTATGCACTAGTCCACACTTGCTCTACTTGAGCTGGTGCGCAGCAGCCTTCTTGGGGTTGACACTTCCTGGAAGCACTTTGCACTTGACATGCGCCGGAAGCACTTTGCAGTGGACACATTCAGTCCTTTGCATTTGACACGTACCGTAAGCGCTTTGCCCCTGACACGCATTGGAAGCGCTATAAAATATTGCACCTGACCTGTACTGGAGCGCTAAACAGTCGTGTCTCCAATGCACTGGAGCGCTTTCTTTTCTTCTTTTTCGGTACTTTTTTTCCGCTCTCAGAGTGCGTGCTGTTGACCCTGTGCTTCCCGCGCCTGGAGCGCTTACTGTTGACCAATGTGTTTTCCGTGCTTGCAGCGCTTATGACTGATCTTGGATTACCACTTTTGGAGCACTTGTTATTGTCAACCTTATAAAACACATGGAGCACTTCTTTTACATTTCATTTCCGCGCTGGAAGCACAGTGTATGAGTTTATGGTCCCTTCACATGGAAGCGCTGACTTTGACTTTTCTTACTTAGTGAATCCTCAACTGAGCATTTCCATAGAATAACTCTTGGATTGTGGCAACGATAACGCTCCAAGGTTATTATATACTCACGGTTGTTTTAACTCTTGTTTTTGTATGACTGTACTGAGGAGAGAATGTGAATTAGCCCCTGATACCACTTTTTTTGTTCTAGGTTCCATCATCCTAGTTGGTCTTCCTGGTCTCTTACGGTAGTCTCTTCCTTTAGCTCCTTACCCCTCCATCCTACTGATAACCTGTTTTCAGGTAGATATCAGTCACCAGGCGTGGGAAAGGTGACAAGTGTTCATGCTATATTACAGTTGTTCTGACCCTGTCCCTTTTGTTAAAAGGTGGAACTACAGAACAACCCATACCCACCTCATCTAGGATCTCCTCTCCCAGCCTTCTCCCTTGTTTTTGTTGATAGACATTTACAGGTGGAAGGAAAGGGACAGTGGAGGTTGTTCATATTGTCTCTGCAGGATCATTCCACGACCTTCAGGTAAGGCAGAATACGAAGATATGACGAGATATGACAATACGAAGCCCAAGGTGCTAATCTTGCCCAGACGATATGAGTAACCTCAACATTACCCTGCAGGATATTGCTGCAATGTTGGTGTGTATTCAGGCTGAGAATCAGAGCCTGCGGCTGGACTTAATGGCCTTGCAAACACAACTGCTAGCTAGCCGGACTCGTGCTTGGGGTCATGAGCCTGCTGTCAAACCCAAGCAAAAAGGGGTGTTAACAGTGCTTATATTCAACCCAGGTTAGTCTAACCAACAGTCTCAGGGAACAGCTTCTTCTGCTCCAGTTGCTGCCAACCAGACAGAGGTCATCACCCCTCACTCTGTTCCTTTGGCTGCTCCCAAAGACTGCTTTGGTGATAACAGCAAATACAGTGTTTTCCTCAATCAGTATAATTTACACTTTATAGTTCCTTCTGTGGCGCTTCAGCATGACGTATCCAAAATACCCTTCATCCTTTCATACCTGGGTGGGAAAGCTGCTAATTGGTTGATCCTTTTGGTGGAAAATAATACCCCATGTTATACGATTAGACCAAGTTTAAATACACTATGAAAAGCAAGTTTGTGAGAATGTCTTACAAGCTGCAGAAAACGAGCTACTTAGGGCCAGATTTATACTTTTTGCCGCAAACCTGCATTAGCGCAGGTTTGCAGCAAAAAGTATAGCGCCATTCCTAGATTCCGGCCGGGCACCATATTTAAGGAATGTCGCTAGCCGGGGCTAAGGCCCTGGTTGCGTCCTTTGAAAGGACGCAAACGGCCTGGGAGGTGTAGGGGGAAACGGGGCTTGTGCACCAAATTATGGCGCTACACTGTTTAGAGGCAAACAAATTGCCTCCCAGCAGTGTAGCGCCATTTTCTGGTGCACAAGACCCATGGACATGGCTCCTGTCTCTGTAAAGACATGAGCCATGCCCACCACCCCAATGGCCATGCCCAGGGGACTCAAAGTCAGGGCACCCGAGTGGCATCAGATCACAAAAAAAAATTACTCACCCGGACTTACCTGCGGATGGGTCCCCCATCCCTGGGTGGCCTCCTGGTGTGGGTAGGGGTCGGTGGGGGTGTCCCTGGGGACAGGGAAGGGCACCTGTGGGCAATTTCCATGGTCTCCGACCATCGAAATCTTCCTACAGTTCTCCTTACCCCTGCCCTGACCCAGGCATTTAATAATGGCGCTCAGCAGGCTTAGTGCCATTATTTAAGGCCTTCCTCCGGTGCGTGATTTTTGCACGGGAGGATAAATAAGGCACTAGGGCCTTAGATGCATTTTTTTGCCCGGGAACGTCTACCTTGCATCTCATTGATGCAAGGTAGGTTCCCGCAGGCAAAAAATTTCATTAACTCTAATATTTTGGCGTTAGACATGTCTAGCGCCAACATATAAATATGGAGTTAAGTTTGCGCCAGATTTGTGTCAATAAAATTGAAGCAAATCCGGCGCACACAGAGTATAAATGTGGGCCTTGGTCTCAAACAGGGCAGTTCTGACCTGTGCATTATGTAACTACCTTCAATTGGTTGGTGAAAGCAGCACAGTGGCCTGAGTCAAAAAAGATTTCTGTGTTCTATCGAGGGTTGCACGATGACCTCAAGGACCTAATAGCACAGGTGGCAGAACCTCAGATGAGATAGGAACTTTCATACAGTAGATCTAGTTATCAAAGTTAACTACAGGCTACTGTAACATAAATCAGGAAAGGGCAAGGGGGGTGAACACAGATTTTTTACGATCTGAGATAGACCCAAAGTCAACACATATCAGATCTGGCATCTCTAAAGTCTTGTTCCAATTCCATATTATTATCAGTAGGACAGAGTCCAATTCCTTGACATATTTTTACAAACATACTGTGTAGGAAGTTAGCAAAACAATAAAGCAACTGTGGCAACATCACTATTTGTGTTAAAGCCACTCTCCCCTTTATGGAAATCAGTAACTTCATCCAAAAACCCACACTGCTCTTCAGTGATCTGACTGAGCTGCTCACATTGTCATCATGTATATCTTATTTGTTGTGAAAGAATTGTATGGCTAAATACTTAAACAAACGTGTTTCCAAGTTTAATTGCCATCTTGCCAGATGCCTGACTGACTATAACTGCCCCATCATCTGAATAATTACTGGACCATTAGTGTTTTCCATTGTTATGGTATTAGGGTTACAAGTGAGTTGCCACCAGGTATTGATCAAGAACCGCATCTCCCATTTCACTGTTCCTGGCGCACATGGACTTGTAATATTAATAAAATATGCTATTTATGTTGGTCTCTGCATACTTCACATGTTCCATGTCTTCCCACATTGTTGTAATGGAAGTGCCTCTTTGTTCAGACCAGGAGTCTCCCAATTGTATCCTCTGCATCATGCCTAGCAGCCATATAAGCCTTAAGCTGCAGGTTGTCAGATGAATATCTCTGGTCCTCCAGGAATCCAGCTTCGTGCTTCCCATGTTCGGTTGGGCCGCAGGCAATGCCTCTCATCCGACAAGGTTAGGAACAACTGTGGCATATAATCTAATCTTGAAAAAGGACAGACATATTTTGGAAGATTTAATGTAAAAAAAAACAATATTCCACATTCCTCAGACTCAAAATCACCTCTTGCGGTCTATCATTGTTTCTCATACATACTTTTACTATATCCAAAATGCCTTTCACAGTGCTATATGGAGGGTAATGTGTTTTGTTAGAATGCTTTAATTTTCAACTTGGCTCTGCTATTAATGAGCCGCAATCTTGGCGTACATGCAGAATAAATTAAAGGAATTCCTGGAATAGGCGAACAAGCTCTAAAACTGCAGCATTGACAGCTTCGGAGCATCAACTTCCTTTGTGGAACTACAAGACAATTCTAAACTAAATCATTAGAAAATAAAAGGAAAGCTTGTGTTTTCTATTTTGGCATCCATAGTCTATCATCCTTTTTTCTTTCTTTTTCTCGGTAGGATTTTTGTTTTTATTTTTTTTCCCAAACAAGGAATGGAGCTGCTACAACCATGGTAGGCAGCTGCCTGATGGCGCCAGCATAACTTACTTCCAAAGGTGGCCAGGTTACAAAACATGTCTTCTAAAATGACCTTGTTGCGAGTGGGAAGAGAGTATTCATATGTCAAAATATCGTTTTCCCGAGATAGTAAAATCTTTTCAACGGAGCTACATGCATAAACATTGTTAAAAGACAAAGGTTTCCACAGCGGCAAGGAAGGAAAGGAATTGCTGTATTAGAATACTTCTGATCTTTTTTACTTTTATAAACAAAAGAATCAATCTTTGAAGACGGAGCTAAACCCGCCAAATCTGTGATTGCAGCAGCTTTCATAAATGTGCAACTTTTTTATAGACCCATAGCAACGCTTCTCACAGGAGCCATTAAAGTATGAAATACTTTGCACTATCAAAGGTCAGACATGCAAGTCGGATAAAAAGGGACGCGAGAACAAATATGATTTAAAATGCTTTCAACAGCTGTGCCAAAATGGGCCTCGCAAAGCAGCATATTTACAGCACACAAAACCTTCAGAATGCGAAGGAGATGCAGATGTCATTTTTTCATTATACCATTGTCTCAGACACTTAAAGAAGAGTTATTAATTTGAAATAGGCTCACACCTCAAGTGAATTGCATTATGCATGCCAGAAGGGCCTTTCGTTTTGAATGCTAAATGTTCCAATAATTTCCTTTTCAAGATGTTCTATCTTTTATCTTCATCAATGCGACCTAACGCTAAGGGACATTTTAGGCTGAAACTCTTAATTAAATCTTACTGTATATATAAACCTTGTTCATAGTGTACGCGTACAATTTCGGCATTCCCATTTGCATTTTTTAAAGTTATCAATCCTACATTTATGTCAGAGGTCAATGCTTGTGGCTTAAAGGTAGGAATCAATAATTTCAAGAAATGTGTTATAGCCTTGCATTTAGCCTACTGAGCATTAGTAAGTAGCTAAAACTATAATCTTAAAGAATATAGAAACTTCTGTGCAGGACCCTAAAGAGAAATGAACAGAGTAGAAGTATTAAATCAATACCACTCCATTAGCTATCATAGCTTTACTGCATCTAAAGAAAACCTACAAGCCAATACATACTTTTAGAAATCCCCCCAAAAATCGATTTAACACAAAATTTTAAGTTTACCGAAAATTGAAAAAATTACATGGATTTTAAATCTGCCGGTAACTGTATAGTGGAAACTTCGTGGAAAAATATATGGTGACATGGTTTCCACTCTGCGGTATTTCCAACATCTCGAGTAATGTCTGGCAATGCCAACACTAATACTGCACAACACTCAGGGGGTCATTCTGACCCTGGCGGCCGGTGGCCGCCAGGGCCACCGACCACCGGAGCACCGCCAACAGGCTGGCGGTGCTCCAACGAGCATTCTGACCGCGGCGGTTCAGCCGCGGTCAGAAGCGGAAAGTCAGCGGTCTCCCGCCGACTTTCCGCTGCTCGTTTGAATCCTCCATGGCTGCGTAGCGCGCTCCGCAGCCATGAGGATTCTGACCCCCCCTACCGCCATCCTGTTCATGGCGGGAAAGCCGCCATGAACAGGATGGCGGTACGGGGGGTCGCGGGGCCCCTGGGGGCCCCTGCCGTGCCCATGCCAAGGGCACGGCAGGGGCCCCCGTAAGAGGGCCCCGCAAGGTATTTCAGTGTCTGCCTTGCAGACACTGAAATACGCGACGGGTGCTACTGCACCCGTCGCACCTTCCCACTCCGCCGGCTCGATTACGAGCCGGCATCCTCGTGGGAAGGGAGTTTTTCCCTGGGCTGGCGGGCGGTCTTTTGGAGACCGCCCGCCAGCCCAGGGAAAAACTCATAATACCCTCCGCGGTCTTCTGACCGCGGAGCGGTATTATGGGGGCGGAATTCTGGCGGGCGGCCTCCGCCGCCCGCCAGAATTAGAATCACCCCCTCAGTAATTTATCGGAGGTGCCTCAAGTGATATTTTGCTGGTAGAAGAAGGATGCATAAAACACCGCTAGAAAAAGGGTGCATAAAACACTAAGAAAACCGGGGTAACGGTTTCTTATTCCCCGTATGTGTTTTCTGGCTTCATGATAGAAATGGCTACCACTGTTGGCATTACTGCGAATGCTATATTCACCATAGTTTTCCAGACTGATCGTTTTCTGAGTTAGTGTTGGGAGAATGAAAAATATGTGTCCGGGTCAGCTCTCCTTGTAGTTTTATCAACAGGTAATGAGGGATCTGTTCTTCTTCTTCCCCTTTCCAGGCTCCAATGGAGGCAGAAGGGCTCTGGTAGAAGATATTAAAGAGAGCTTGGATACTACTGGGAGATGTCCCTAAATCAAATGCTAGCTGTTCCTTGAGTGACCAACTCTGTAAGATAATTGCGGCTCTGGAATAGTGACTTCCGTTTGGGAAAGTCTTACAGATCACTTATTGCAACGTCCAAGTTGATGATTATCTCTTCTATAGTATCAGAGATCTGGAAGGCTAGCACACTCTCCATTGAAGAATTAGCCAACCACTTAACACGACAAAAATGTTCCTCGCTCCCGGTCTAAATAGTTGTACGACAGATTACTAATTATCTGACATAAAAAATTGTCTCCCATTAGTTGTGGATTTCCTATTAATAACTTCATTGAGTTGATATTATGTGTTGGTGTTACATGATTGAAGTGTATATAAATATTCCAGCAAACAAAAAAGAGCTTGTGTGGAGGAATTGCAAAAACACAACATGTTTAGAGACTTCTTTAAAAGCAGCTAAATAAGCATCACAACAGACAATGTATTGCACAGTAAAGAACTTGCCTAGCATTGACAAGGTACAATTTAAGTCATAATAACAGAGCCCTCACCTCAGCCTTTCAGTCACATAACCATAGTTGAAGCCTAGAGTCACAACACTTATGATCATACATATTGAAGAATCTGCTCTACCAAAGCAATGCTCATGCAATTTCAGGAGGCAGCCCAAGACAAATTGTGTTGATAACTGGGTTGTTATTTGACTGGGGTGTGACCCCTGGTCAAGCAAAAGCCACAGTCCCTAGCAGAGTGAACAACAAAAGTCACAAAATTAACCTGTGCTTAACCCTCCGTAGCCTGGGACAAAAAGAACAGTCAGACTTACCTTTAGGCAATGTGTAAAGTATTTCTGCAGCATATAAATAGTTAAAAGTGAAAAGAAACATCCCACACCAATTAAAAAAAATAGAGTAAATTTTAATACATTCTTTGACACCAAATGACACAAATCCAATCAATAGAAATAGGGATATGAATTTCTATTTTTTTTGGAAGAACTAGTTCCTAAAAGATCAAGGCTCCAACCACGGACTTGCAAGAGATCAGTCCAAAGTGGAAAACTATGACAGATTACGATGGAGAATGATTCGGATACAGAAAGCACAGTGGACCCGGTTGGTGCTTACCTTCAGACTTAGAAGAATTTTCAAGAAAACTGTTCTGAGAAGGCAAACTATAGTGGTACAAGGTTGCAGGCAGGGTCAGAGGAGTGAGCGTCATTGTCCGGGAGCCACTGGTCACATTTGACAAGACGCAAAAATAGTTATTTCACCTTATAGACATCAATGCCTCAGTAGAGCAGTAAAACTTGGTAGTTAGATGATAGTCAGTATCTCAGCAGGACAAGGCAGGAGGCTAGAGTCGAACCCAGTTCCAGGAGGTCAGATACTCGTTTGGCGAAGAACCATTGAACAGGATTTGTTGCTGCAGAGAAGAACTTAGCAGGAGAAGCCACAAAGTTTGGCCGACCAGCGATGCACCTTGGGCGGATCAACGAGCAGGTTGGTCCTGGTCTTCCCTCAGTTCTCAGAGTAGTTTTCAACCAAAAAGCCTCAAGTTTTGGATTTTGGCTATGTAGGCACCTTTATTACCACAACCAAGGGTTAAGGGCTGGTGGGACACCACCTGGGGGTACAGAACTCACTCAGACTGGATACAGGTGTGAGTTCAAGATGGTGGGAGCCTTCTATATCCTTGTGGCGCTGAGGAGGAGGTAAGTCCCTCTTGTAGTACTGGGTTCAGGTGAAAATACAGGACTCAAAGAGCAGGGCTGGCCTCTGAGGATTCAAATGCAAAAACAACAGAAGATGGACGGAATGCAGATCAAATCAAACATTCATCCCCAGTCACAGATCTGGGTTTAATCCATCAGTTGTTTTTTTTGTTTTATTTTTCCTTGCAATGCCATTCCAGCTCAGACCCAGCCACATGCAAATAAGTCTTGACCCTGTTCCCCATGGGAACAGTCCAGCCTGAACCGCCAAGCCAGGTCTTCCCTGGACCAGAAACAAGCATTCTGGAACCGGTTTCAGGGTATCTCCCTTCATCAGCCATGCTAGGTTGAATCTGGTGGCATAGTAAGAACAGGACCCATGTCTGGGCATAGCCTTCCCACTTGGGGCGACAAATTAAAAAACAACAGAAGATGGACAAAATGCAGAACAAATCAAACATTCACCCCAAGTCACAGATCTGGGTTTAATCCATCATTTGTTTTGCTTGGCTTGCCATTCCAGCTCAGACCCAGCCACATGCAAATCAGTCTTGACCATGTTCCCCATGGGGACAGTCCAGCCCGAACTTCCAGGCCAGGTCTTCCCTAGATCAGAAACAAGCATCAATGGATTTAGGCCCAGATCTCTGTACTGGGGGTGAATGTTTGACATTGTTCAGCATTCCGTCCATCGCTTGTTCTTTTTGCATATGTCGCCCCAAATGAGAAGGGTATGCCTAGACGTGGGTCCCTTGCTCCCCGTGCCACTGGAGTCAAGCTAGCCTGGCTGATGAAGTGTGATATCCTGAAACCGGTCCTAGGAATGCTTGTTTTCTGTCCAGAGAGGACCTGGCTTGGCAGTTCTGTGGTTCTAAAAATTCTGGACCCATGTAATTTACTTTGCCACAACAGTACGATTTTAGTATCAAAAGACCGATAATGACTAGTACACTAAGCATGAGCATTTTCGCTCAATTCCAGCAGCATTTTCACCTCGAAATCGCCATTTTTTTTTCCTGCACTCGTGGCTCCCATTTTATACACGACAGCCATTTTAAAAGTTGCCCTCACATAGGCTTATAATACAGTCGGATTTGATTCCAAGGACACGTACACCTTGATTGACTTTTCTCTGACCTGGGCAAGCTGGAACCATTGCCTCAGGCCAAACCTGTTTGGTCAGTCCCTCTCCCAGTGGCCGAATCAGATAGCATCAAGGCACACCATGCCATAAAACCCTTATTATCGCTCACACACCCTGCCTAATCTTACTCCCACCTGCACCTGCTCTTTTCTTCTTCTTACTTTACGAGGGGGAGGTGCCCGTTTTTATTGGGGGTCCACACTTATCTGATGTGAAATTCTAGGCCTTGCCGGGTAATTTATTATGGGTTGGATGACATGAAATATGAGGTTTCATCATGTCACTGTTTTTTCCTTTGTAGTGAAGACATGTGAATGACCAACCAAAATGTCAAGAATGTTTGCCTGAAGCTTAAAAAACTGTATATAAGGAAACCTGATTTTGTATTGACACACAGTCTCCTGAGAATATACAAGTCGTGCTGTTGTACTTCTAGGACGTTTGTCAATTGGTTGCAGCCAATAAATTCGATCTTTTACTTCACCTAGAAGACTCTGAGTTTCTGTAGTCTGAATCAGGAAAGTACCCGAGGTCTTTGGGTGTACCCTGGCACCGCTGGGTTACCGGATCAGTACCGGTTCTGAAAAACCCAGTACCTCAGTTGGCGCCCAACGTGGGGCGATACCAGCGGTACCGGTCCAAGCCTGAGGTTCGTGAGGAGCTTCGTGTGAAAATTCTGGAGGAAGGCCGCCACTTCATCGACCCCTGCATGTCGACGTGGTCCGAAAGTCTTTGCTGCGAGGTTCCCCGCTTCCCAACGGCTACGAAGGACTGCTGCCCTGGCTATCGCCCTGATTTGGACCCTTGATTTTTGGTAGAGCGAAACAATAAGACGAGTCTTCTGGTGACGTCATTGATATTTTCAGTTAAGTATAAGTGGAGCGTCTCCCAGTCCTTAGTTGGACACTTGGTTTGGTCCTTAGTTGGACACTTGATTTGGTCCTTAGTTGGACACTTGGTTTGATCCTTAAGTTGGACATTTGGTTTGGTATCCCTTCGGCATCACTTTGATTTGGATCTTGCAAGTACCAAAGCCGAAGGACTCGTGTGTTCACGAGACTATCGTAAACGATAATCCTTTGAAGTTTGAAGCTAGACTAGTGAGCGAAGATGCCTAGTCTTAGCAGACTTGGAAATTTGTTTTGTCTTGGTTGTAAAAGGGACTCCCGGTTGGAGGACTCATGTCCGGTTCCTCCGATTGGAACTCCAAATTATGAACTATATGTGAAGCACGGAGTAGGCCCCATCACAAATAATGAAGTATGGATCCGTTACACCAGAAAAGATGGTGTTTTAAAATGGCCCCAAAATGGTAGCTTTGACACAGAAATGTTAGATAACCTCGAAGTTAGACTTTTTAAGAAGGAAGCCCGGCCGGCAATGTTTGATTCTTTCCGCTTATGGCGTAAGGAAGCCAAGCAAAAGGAAATTAAATTAGCTAAGAAAAATGAGAGAGAAAAAGGTATTTCGATTATGCAAGCTGCTATACAGTTTAAAGATAACAAAGCAGAACAGTTGAATGAGCAGTTGCATAGGCGACACAAAATGACAGTAGATAAATGCTATCCAGTTTTGTCGCCTCTTCAGCAAGATGCAGCAAAAGACTCTGAAAAAGATCCCCTAATGTCGCATTTGCTAAGTTCGCCACCACCCTATGCGCAGAATGCAACGCCACCTCCGCAACCTCTGGTTGCACAACCAGTGGTTGCATTGCCTCCTGCTCCTCCCCAGCACCCACCAGCTATTCTTCAGTTGGTTCCTATTCCTCCGGTGCAGCCTTCTCAAGGGCCACCGGCTTTGACATCTGCTCTGCCTTTACTTCCTACAACTTTGACTACTATAGCGACTACCACTCCTGGTATTGTTTCTGACACTGCTTCTGTCTCTGCCTTGTCTCATTCTGTTTTTCCTCCTGTTCATTTGTCGACCTCTCCCTCTATCCGTCAGAGAATGACAAACACTGTGACTAGTCTTTTATCCCCTCTCTTTGGGTCATTAGCTACGACCCCAGTTACAGAGCGTAAGCAATTGCGTAGCCAATTGCCTGATGGTATGGAGAAAGAGACACTGAATTATTTGGCGCATAAATGGGTTACGAACCAGCGAGATATGAACTAGAGTCTGTTATGGATGTCTTCCATCAGTGGGAAGAACCGAAACAGAGATACGTTTTTGAGAAAATGTGTACTTTTCTTTCTGAGGATTTAGAGGAAAATGGTTTGGAGCCCAATCCGCCTAAGTTGTGTCGTGTACGGTTTGATTTTTCGACAGGTTTGATTGTGGGTTCAGATGTCGAGAAAGCAGTAGCGACGTTATTGTCGTTTAGGACTGAAGATGTTTCCAGGTTATTGTTTAAATATGATTCTTCTGCTAAAAAGAAAGGGAAACAGTACCCCATGAGAGAAGTTCCCCACAGTGGAGGGAAGGGGACCCAAATGCTAATCCACCTGTCCTGCCTCACTTCCAGCGTGTATGGGTACACGTTCCATGGAAGCGAGCTGAAGTTTTAGCCCTTAAGCAGACATTGCCTGATCCCCGTAAGAATCCTACAGGGTATTACAAGGAATTGTCACAGACTGCGGGGTCTTGCATTATGAATTTAGCTGACATAGACATGTTGTTTGGGAATGTTGTTCCACAGCCTTTATGGGGAAAGATTCGCCATGCAGACCATGCTCAAGAATTAGGTGACACATGGGCTAATATTGCTGCTGCAGATGCCCGACAAATTGGTGGTGCTAAACCTGAGCCTTTAGTGACAGAACTTCCTGGTAGAATTATAGATTACATGAAAACTATAATGCCTGCGATGCGTGTAAACTGAGATAAATTGTCTGCATGTAAGCAAAAGAAAGAAGAAACGGTATCAGATTTCTTCACCAGGTTTGAAGAAACGTTTGTGGACCACAGTGGTCAAGATATGAGCACGGAAGGTGGTCAACGTTTGGTCGTCGATAAATTTGTGCATAATCTGCTTCCTGAGTTGTGTAAAAAGTTTAAAGATTCAGAAAGTTCTTGGGCAGTTTCCTCTTCAGCGCAGATATTGGCTACTGCACAATACTACGAAAATAGAGATAAAGATGAGAGAGATAGAGTAGAGAAGAAAACAAAAGATTTGAAAACGAAGGTTCTGTTACAACAAGCGTACCCGCCACGTGGTGGTCAGAATAGTGGTGCACAGAACAACTATCAGAATAACTATCAGCCCCAACCGTTTCAGAGAAACTCGCAAAGAGCCGAGTATGCTCAACCACGTATCCCAGTAGGTCCCAATCAGTGTTCATATTGCAAGGAAGAGGGTCATTTCAAGTATAGTTGCCCTGCTTTGCTACAGCGCGCAAATGATACTTCCGGTTTAAGAGGTCGAGGTGTTCCACAAGCACCTAGAGGAAGAGGACGTGGATATGTTCCCCAGAACGCGCGCCCATTCCTCCCTCAAAACTCAATGAACAGATTTGATCAACAGGTTAATGCACCCGGTAGGACGGCTCGGTACTATACTGATGATTACTATACAGAGGGTGAGCATTTGGACAGTAATGATTGCTAGGACAGCCATAGACAAAGAGAGGGAGTTGTTTCAGTTCCAGTAGATCAGAGTGGGCCTTATGTTGAGGTGATTGCATCAGGTGTGTCAGAACCTTTTCTGTTGGATACTGGTGCTACCAAGAGTTCTATTATGCACTCAAAACTCCCTGGCGCACCTTTGTCTGGCGAAACAAATGTATCAGTAGGGTTTTCCGGCGCCCCAGTTAGAAATCCGATTTCTAACCCTATATCTCTTTCTGTTGGACCTTGTAAATTTGAAACACCCCTTATTTTGACGACAGGTTGTGGCGAGAACTTGTTAGGATTAGATTTGTTAAAGAGATTGTATGCAACATTGTATTGCTCTCCTTCTGGAGTGCAACTCACATTGGGTAAGAAAGTGGTTTCACCAATGTATTTGTCAAAGGACAGATTTCCACCAGAATTTTCGTTTCTTCCTAATACTCTTTGGGCTACTGGACCTAATGATGTAGGTCTTTTGGAAATTCAGCCATATGTGATAACATTAAAAGCCAATGTTAAAATGCCACGTATTCCCCAATACAAGATCTCTAGTGAGGGGGAAAAAGCGTTGTTGGCAATTATTCGTGATCTGATTGAGAAAGATGTAATTGAAGAGACAAGAGGCAACGTTTGCAATAGTCCTGTTTTGCCTGTCTTGAAGCATACTGACCCTACTCAGCCACCTGTTTATAGGTTTGTAATTGATCTTAGAGAGGTGAACAAAATAGTTGTGCCACAGTTTCCAGTCGTCCCCGATATCACTGCATTGTTGACAATGATTCCGGCTTCAGCCACTTGGTTCTCAGTAATAGACCTGAAGAATGCTTTCTTCAGCATCCCTATTGCAGAAGAGAGCAGGGACATTTTTGGCTTCAATTTGGGAGGACGAAGCTTCAGATTTAAGAGAGCTCCTCAAGGCTATTGTGAAAGTCCATCCATCTATAGTCAGGCTTGAAAGCACAACTTGACACTCTTATGTTACCTGATGGCGCCACTCTCATTCAATATGTCGATGATTTGCTAGTTGCCGCAGATACTAAGGAGATCTGCAAAGAAGCAACATTGTCATTATTGCGTCCTTTGTCTGATTTACACCACAAAGTGTCCCTTTCAAAGTTACAGTATTGTCAAAAAGAAGTGACCTATTTAGGTCATCTCTTTTCGAAGGAGGGAAGGCAACTGACCCCAGAGAGAATCAGAGCTGTTGCAGCAATGAGTGTGCCAAGAACACAAAGAGAAGTGCGTGCTTTCTTGGGTATTACATCATATTGCAGACAATGGATACCTAATTTTTCATTAATAGCCAAACCCTTGGTGGCATTAACTTGTAAAGATATACCGAATCCCGTCCCATGGTCTGAAGATTGTCAGAAAAGTTTTGTCGAATTACGTGATGCATTATGTTCAGCTCCTGTGTTGGGTACCCCCAACTACAGCAAGCCTTTTACATTGTATGTCCATGAGAAAGAAGGTTGTGCGTTAGCAGTTTTGACACAACAGTTTGGAGACAGGGAGCGTCCATGCGCCTATTTCTCTTCAACCTTAGACCCAGTAGCTAAGGCACTACCGAGCTGCTTAAGAGCGGCAGCGGCAGCTGCTGTTTCTATCCGTCAGTCTGCTGGTTTAGTGATGAATAACACATTAATCGTAATGGTTCCACATGCAGTGGACACGTTGTTAAACAGAACCAAGACACAGCATTTAACTAGTGCTCGATTGTCAGGTTACGAGTTGACATTGTTAGCAAGCCATGTACATATAAAAAGATGCACTACACTTAACCCAGCTACGTTATTACCAATTGTGACGGAGTTAGATACTTCTGAACAACATGATTGTCTCTGTAGAACAGAAGAAGAAACGAAAGGGAGAATAGACCTTCTGGACACTCCCATTGCAAAGAGTGATGGTACTTTGTGGGTGGATGGTTCATGCTTTAAGCTCCCGAATGGTGACACGACTGCGGCGTATGCTGTGACAACTTTGGGTACGATTGTTGAAGCTGCACGTATCCCACATAATTCAGCCCAAGCAGCTGAATTAATAGCCCTAACAAGAGCATGTACAGTATCAAAAGGAATGAAAGTGACTATCTATACCAATAGCCAATATGCGTTTGGTGTGGCCCATAATTTTGGGCGTTTGTGGAAGGAACGTGGGTTCCTGACCTCACATGGAACTAAAATACAGCATGGTCAGTTGGTAAATGAGCTCCTTGATTCACTTACTTTACCGTTGCAAGTTGCGATTGTGAAGTGTAGCGCCCATAAAAAGGTGACTGATGATGTTGGTCGTGGGAATGCATTTGCTGATGAGGTCGCAAAAGAAACAGCAAGGAATGTTATGAGCCGAATGTATGTTGCGGGCCCTGCAAGATGGATTGGTGATGTTGGAATGTGTGAAGACACGATAGAAAGCGTCAAGTCGATTCAAGCTGAAGCCACAGAGAGAGAATTGAGTGTGTGGAGAGAAAGTACGGGTAAATTGGATGCGAATGGTTGTTGGGTCGAGTTGTCAGAACATCAAAGATGGTTGCTACCCGATGCGTATGTGCTTACAGTAGTTACAATGGCTCATGGAATGGCTCACATCAGTGTGAAAGGGATTTGTAAGTTGTTGGCCCCAGTATGGCAAAATACAGGAATTCCCAAGTGCGCAGAAAATGTGGTTAGAAATTGCATGGTATGCCTGAAACACAACCCTGGTAGAGGAACCCCAACTCCAGCTGGTCATTTTGCACCTCCTACGTATCCGTTTGAGGTTTTGCAGCTAGATTTCATCCACATGGAGAGGTGCAACAACTTAAAATACGTACTCGTTGTTGTTTGTGCCTTTTCAAGATGGGTGGAAGCCTATCCCCTAAAAGACAATACTGCGCTATCCACAGCCAAAGCCCTTGTGAAAGAGTTCTTCCCTAGATTCGGAATGCCGAGAATGATCTGGAGTGACAATGGAAGTGAATTTGTGGGTCAAGTGATGAAGAAAGTATGCGAAGGGCTAGGCATCAACCAAAAGTTTCACGCTGCAAATCACCCCCAATCAGCTGGATTAGTAGAGTGCTATAACGGCACTCTAAAGCTAAAATTGGCCAAGATACAAGCGAGCTCTGGTCTCAAATGGCCTGACGCTCTACCCTTAGCACTCCTATCAACCAGAATGACTGTGCATTCACGAGTGAAACTTAGTCCTTACGAAATAGTCTTTGGCCGCCCGGCCAATATATGGGGAGTGCCTAGGCCCAAGAAGTTTAGCGAGATAGAGCATCCTGTCTTGCTTGACTATCTGTATGAATTGACGGCTAAATTGTGTGTCTTACATCAACAGGTCCACGACACCTTGCCTCCGGTCTCTGAATCTCCAGGTCATCCTATTGAGCCTGGATCCTGGGTTTTAATAAAGAACTTTCAGCGAACCAAAAACGAGCAGCCCAGGTGGACCGGACCGCACCTCGTTCTTCTCTCCACAAGATCAGCTGTTCGAGTAGAAGGGAAGAAACACTGGATCCATGGGACCCATTGCAAAAGGGTACCCCTACCTCTGCCATGTGACCGGTGGGTCCAGGAAGGTGTTGCCGACTCAGAGACTGAAACCGTGCCACGTTTTCTGCCTTTCAGCGATGCACGAATAAAAGGAACACTCACTGAGAAAGAAAGTGATGACATTTTACAATCAGCAGTATCACCGTCAGTTCGATTGGACACTACAGAACCTGAACTCCTTTTTCAGGACCACACGATACCTGGGACTAACTGTTATGATCTACGACCAAGAATAAAGGACAAATAAAATAGTTTACTTTTCTTCTCTTTAGCAAAGTTCTCCAATATGGAAAATTATTTTTGAATGACTTTTTGCTTTTTGTATTTTTTTGAACCTCCATCCGGGTTCGGCTGTAGGATCGTGCTGAAAAGACTTAGGGGGGTAGCCTGTGGACACAAGGTCTACAGGTCTGGTTTGTTCTAGGGCGGCCTGGAACATTCAGAACACTCCTAAGTGAAGTAAACCAACCGCCACGAGCGGCAACGGTTAGAGGATGGAATCTTTCCAAAATGGAGAACATGTTAAAAGACTGAGGCCCATATTTATACTTTTTGACGCTAAACTGCGCTAACGCAGTTTAGCGTCAAAAAATTTAGCGCCGTCTAACGCCATTCTGAAGCGCCATGCGGGCGCCGTATTTATGGAATGGCGTTAGCCGGCGCAAGCAGACCGGCGCTGCCTGGTTTGCGTGGAAAAAAACCACGTAGACCAGGCAGCGCCGGCGTTGGGAAAAAATTACGTTAGGGCGTCTTAAAATGGGGCAAGTCAGGTTGAGGCAAAAAAATCGCCTCAACCCGATTTGCGCCATTTTTTTTACGACGCCCAGACGCCATTTCATGACTCCTGTCTTAGTAAAGACAGGAGTCATGCCCCCTTGCCCAATGGCCATGCCCAGGGGACTTGTGTCCCCTGGGCATGGTCATTGGGCATAGTGGCATGTAGGGGGGCACAAATAAGGCCCCCCTATGCCACCCAAAAAAAAGTAAAAAAATATAAAAAATAATACTTACCTGAACTTACCTGAATGTCCCTGGGGTGGGTCCCTCCATCCTTGGGTGTCCTCCTGGGGTGGGCAGGGGTGGCAGGGGGGGTCCCTGGGGGCAGGGGAGGGCACCTGTGGGCTCATTTTGAGCCCACAGGCCCTTAACGCCTACCCTGACCCAGGCGTTAAATAGTGGCGCAAATGCGGGGTTTTTTGACCCGCCAACTCCCGGGCGTGATTTTTGCCCGGGAGTATAAATACGACGCATTTGCGTCGCCGTAATTTTTTTAGACGGGAACGCCTTCCTTGCATCTCATTAACGCAAGGAAGGCGTTCACGCAAAAAAATGACGCTATTTGCCAATACTTTGGCGCTAGACGCGTCTAACGCCAAAGTATAAATATGGCGTTAGTTTTGCGCCGAATTTGCGTCGAAAAAAACGACGCAAATTCGGCGCAAACGGAGTATAAATACGGGCCTGAGTTTCAAGAAGAGAATATGTGAAACGATAACCAGGAAACGGTTTTTGCTGCTGTGCATTTTTATGTTATTTAGTATACTTATGTTTTTTATAGGATATATTTTATTCTGTTTTAATGTGATATTGGCACCCACTACCTCGTCTGCACCTCCTCCTTCCACTGTTTCCCCACATTCTTTTCAACTCCTCCCTAAACATGAATCTGCTAGGAGACTAGAATTCATTAATAACTCCTTCATCCAGCTTTTGCACCAACACCAACTAGTGATAAATACAACTAACTGTTGGGTGTGTGGCCTTATGCCTCACACAGCAGATAAAGGTATCCCTTATCTGATCCTGCCTTTTAGCCACAATGGTTCCGTGTGGGCATTCAGAACGATATTCATCTATGCACACTACCCCCTACGTTTTGCGGAAGACAACCCTAAGAAAAATGCTGTAGTTAAAGGTATCATAGACATGATGAAGGACAATATCTCCTACGAGACTATCCCCAGAGATGAGACGATGGCATATATAGGATGGAACATGACCGGATATGAAGCCACAATGAATGAGAAACAGCAAGCTAAGATATCTTCCCTGATTTGGGTTGTACCCCATCAGGGTCACCTGTGTCTGCAAGGTACTGGCAAGAATCCCAGAGCTCAGCTAGGGGAAAGCGTCTGCACTGAGACATATGTCTTCGCATCTCAGACCTCCCCTCCGCTCTTGGCAGCTAAGGGCACCTATTTCATCTGCCATGATAGAGCCTTTACATGGTTGCCCCCTGACTTTTCGGGCACATGCTTCGTTTCGTTCCTGTTGCCCCCTACCTACACAGCAGCGGCAGATTACCACAAGACAAGGATAGTTAGAGGCGTCTTCAGTGAAGAAGACACTGCAGGACAAGAATTTGGGGACTTCGTAAAGGGTTTTCTGCCGTTCTGGGGACAAATAAGTAACAGCAGGAGCATAAGGCAATTGATAAGAGTGGTTGAATCCACCGTGGCTGAAACCGCTGGTGCCCTTGGTAACTTGACTGCTGAGCTCCAGTCGGATCGTCTTATGACCCTTCAGAACAGGGTCGCATTAGATGTCATACTTGCAGACCGGGGTGGAGTATGTACATTGATCCAGTCGAGTTGCTGTGTTTTTGTCCCAGATAACGCTCCAACAGTATACCAGGCCATCTCCAAACTGCATAGAATTTCCGAATCTATTCATTTAGATAAAGGAGATTGGTCATTAATGGGATGGTTCTGGGAACTGATATCAGCATGGGGATGGAAGATTCTAATGGTCATTGGAATGATATTGGCAATTCTTTTTCTGTTCTGTCTATGCGTGCAGTGTGCTCCTGCGATATGTGGTTTCTGTGTTACATCATGCATAAGGAAACCTGCACCAAGAGACGAGCTAAATACTAGGATGATGTTACAGCAACATCTCAACGACTTTAGAAACATAGACCTGGACTCAGATTAGCATGAGAATAGGTTTATTGCCTATGTAAGGGCAAAAGGAGGGTTTGTGGTTCTAAAAATTCTGGACCCATGTAATTTACTTTGCCACAACAGTACGATTTTAGTATCAAAAGACCGATAATGACTAGTACACTAAGCATGAGCATTTTCGCTCAATTCCAGCAGCATTTTCACCTCGAAATCGCCATTTTTGTCCTGCACTCGTGGCTCCCATTTTATACACGACAGCCATTTTAAAAGTTGCCCTCACATAGGCTTATAATACAGTCGGATTTGATTCCAAGGACACGTACACCTTGATTGACTTTTCTCTGACCTGGGCAAGCTGGAACCATTGCCTCAGGCCAAACCTGTTTGGTCAGTCCCTCTCCCAGTGGCCGAATCAGATAGCATCAAGGCACACCATGCCATAAAACCCTTATTATCGCTCACACACCCTGCCTAATCTTACTCCCACCTGCACCTGCTCTTTTCTTCTTCTTACTTTACGAGGGGGAGGTGCCCGTTTTTATTGGGGGTCCACACTTATCTGATGTGAAATTCTAGGCCTTGCCGGGTAATTTATTATGGGTTGGATGACATGAAATATGAGGTTTCATCATGTCACTGTTTTTTCCTTTGTAGTGAAGACATGTGAATGACCAACCAAAATGTCAAGAATGTTTGCCTGAAGCTTAAAAAACTGTATATAAGGAAACCTGATTTTGCATTGACACACAGTCTCCTGAGAACATACAAGTCGTGCTGTTGTACTTCTAGGACGCTTGTCAATTGGTTGCAGCCAATAAATTCGATCTTTTACTTCACCTAGAAGACTCTGAGTTTCTGTAGTCTGAATCAGGAAAGTACCAGAGGTCTTTGGGTGTACCCTGGCACCGCTGGGTTACCGGATCAGTACCGGTTGTGAAAAACCCAGTACCTCAGTTCAGGCTGGACTGTTCCCATGAGGAACAGGGTCAAGACTGATTTGCATATGGCTGGGTCCAAACTGGAATGGCATGGGTGGCAAAAAAACGATGGATTCAGGCCCAGATCTCTGTACTGGGGGTGAATGTTTGACATTGTTCAGCATTTCGTCCATCACTTGTCCTTTTTGCATTGGTTGGGTCCAAACTGGAATGGCATGGGTGGCAAAAAAATGATGGATTTAGACCCAGATCTCTGTATGGGGGGTGAATGTTTGACATTGTTCAGCATTCCGTCCATCACTTGTTCTTTTTGCATTTGTCACCCCAAGTGGGAAGGGTATGCCCAGTCATGGGTCCCTTGCTCCCCATGCCACTGAAGTCAAGCTAGCCCGGCTGATGAAGGGTGATACCCTGAAACCGGTCCTATGTTGCTTGTTTCCAGTCCAGGGAGGACCTGGCTTGGCAGTTCGGGCTGGACTGTTCCCATGGGGAACAGGGTCAAGACTGATCTGCATATGGCTGGGTCCAAACTGGAATGGCATGGTAAGCAAAACAAGTTGGATATAGGCCCAGATCTCTGTACTGGGGGTGACTGTTTGATATTGTTCAGCATTCTGTCCATCACTTGTTCTTTTTGCATGAGGATTCAAGGCAGGTTCCAGACAGCAAAGCAGTCCTTCCAGGTGCGGCCAAGCAGTCTTATGGAGTACACAGTAGGCCACAGCAGCAGGCAGTCCTCCGAGAGTCCTTCTGCAAGTCCAGTAATTGAACTGAGCAGTGTATGTGGGGGCACTCTTTTTATTCTTGGTGCTTGCTTTCTTTGAAGGTGGGAGAGGTTTCTTAAGGTTTCTCTTTGAAGTGCTTGGCATTTCCTGACTCCACTGTCCTGGCTTGAAGCTGGCTGCAGAGACAATGTGGAGGTGAGAAGCCATTTGTGTGAAGGCAGAAAACAGCATAATCTGTTGCAAGTAGGGCTGTGCCCAGCTCCATCCCATCATGTCAGCAGCTGACCCATTCAGACACCCCAATCCTTCTATTGGATCACTTTCTGGGAGGAATTCACAATGTCGAACTGTTGGGAGAAGCTTCTAGACGTGTCTCTTTGAAGTGCTTGGAAGTTCCTGACTCCCCTTGCCTGTATTCAAGCTTGCTGCAGAGACACTCAGTTGTTTCAATACTTTATTGAGTTTTCCATTATTGCAACAACAGTGATAGATAAGAAAGGATACACTGTAAGACTGCCACGCAGGGTGAGTAAACCAACAAGATAAAATGCAAACCCACCATCCATATGTAAACTAGACCTCCATGGAGGACACACCAGAACTGAGGGGATGTACCAAAAACAGCTAAGTGTAAATGTTAGACCTGACAGCCTTAGGGTGGTCACCCCTAACTTTTTGCCTGCCTCCCTCCATTTTTTAGATACTGTTTTTGCTGGTTTTCAAGACTCTGCACACTTTACCACTGTTACCCAGTGCTAAAATACATATGCTCTCTCCTTTTAAACATGGTAAACATTGGATCTTACCCAGTAGGATTATTGAATTTACTCATAAGTCACTAGTAGAGTGCACTATATGTGCCCAGGGCCTGTAGATTAAATGCTACTAGTGGGCCTACAGCATTGATTGTGCCACCCACTTAAATAGCCCCTTAACCTTGTCTCAGGCCTGCCTTTGCAAGGCCTGTGTGTGCAGTTTCACTGCCAATTCGACTTGGCATTTAAAAGTACTTGCCAAGCCTAAAACTCCCCTTTTTCTACATACAAGACACCCCTAATGTATGCCCTAGGTAATCCATAGGGCAGGGTGCTGTATAGGCAAAGGCAGGACATGTACCTGTGTAGTTTACATGTCCTGGTAAGGTAGAACTCCTAAATTCATGTTTACACTGCTGTGAGGCCTGCTCCCTTCATAGGTTATCAATGGGGCTGACCTCATACATTGTTTGAGTGGTACCTACTCATCTGAAAGGAATCGGGAGGTCATATTTAGAATGGCCAGAATGGTGATACAAAATCCTGCTGACTGGTGAAGTGGGAGATAATATCACTATTTTAGAAATGCCACTTTTAGAAAGTGAGCATTTCTCTGCACTTAAATCTTTCTGTGTCTTACAATCCACGTCTAGCTGGGTTTAGTTGACAGCTCCTTGTGCATTCACTCACATACCCCAAACACAGGATACTCAGCCTCACTTGCATACATCTGCATTTTGAATGGGTATTCCTGGGTTGGGAGGGTGGAGGGCCTGACACTTGCATGTCAAAGCCTGCCCTCACACAAAGGACTGCCACACGCCCTACTGGGACCCTGGCAGACAGGATTGAACTGAAAGGGGGCCTTGTGAACTTCTAAGCCACTCTTTGAAGTCTCCCCCACTTCAAAGGCACCTTTGGGTATTTAAACAGGGCCTCTGCCCCTACCAACTCAGACACTTCCTGGAGAAGAAACTTGAACCAGAACCTGCATCCTGCCAAGAAGAATTGCCTGGCTGCCCAAATGACTCACCTGTCTGCTTTCTGTGAAGGACTGCTGCCTTGCTGTTGCCCTGCTGCCTTGCTGCTCTCTGGCTGTGGTGAAGAAGTGCTCTCCAAGGGCTTGGATTGAGCTTGCATCCTGTGCTCTTAAGCCTCAGGACCAAAAAGATGTCATCTCCACAAGAAGGAGTCCTTGTGCCGGGAAATTCGACACACAGCCTGCAAGAAAAGACACACAGCCTGCACCACAGTGAAAATTTCACAGCACGCCGAACCGGAACGACGCAGCCCAACTTCGCATCGAGAAGATCGACGCAGCACCAGCGTAATGACTGGAAATTGGACACACGGCCACTGGAATTAGAAATCAACGCAGCACCTGCTGTGCGGTAGAAAGTTCGAATCGATGCAGCTCCTGTGACTTTGTCCTGTCAGGAAATCCACACATCGTCCCCGGGGCATCCGAAAACCCTCCAACCTGAAGAGGATGCACGACCGAGCACCGTAAAATCGAGGCACAGCCGTCCCTGTGTGAAAACTAAAGGATGCATCGCTGTGTGCAGCCCGAGAAATTTGCACACACCCCTTTGTTTCCACTCATCTTCTCCTCTGTGGTTCTGTGCGGAGATTTTTCATGCACACCAGGTGCTTTATACTTAAAAGATACTTTGTTTGCTTCTAAAGGACTTAAGACACTTTATATCACTTTTACAGTGATATCTGAACATATACTTATTGCACTTTAATTGTTTTGACCTTCATCTTATAAGATAAATATTATATATTTTTCTAAAGACTGTGTGGTGTATTTTTGTGGTGCTATATAGTGTTATTTTATGATTTATTGCACAAATACTTTACACATTGCCTTCTAATTTAAGCCTGACTGTTCAGTGCCAAGCTACCAGAGGGTGGGCACAGAATAATGTGGATTGTGTGTGACTTACCCTGACCAGAGTGAGGGTCCTTGCTTGGACAGAGGGAAACCTGACTGCCAACCAAAGACCCAATTTCTAACAGTGAATCTCCAAGAACAGACACAGAAGTTGAACAAGTAGGCAACAAAAATTACCTAACAACTTAAAAGTGGGGGAGAACACATCAAACAAGAGTGGAAAGGGAGAAAAGAGGAATGCTCCCTTCAAGGGGGGGTGGAGGAAAACAGCCACACATGAGAAAATAAGAAGGCCTTCTGTCCTCAGCACCTTCTAGGCCACGTCACAATACCCGTTCCTTCAGGATGAAAATCAAGGTACCTCGTTTAAGAAAACCAGACAACAAAGACTGCAGTCTTAGGAACCTCAAGAGGATGTGCCTGGGAACGATACTTAGGGGTCTGGGTGGAACATAACTAAGGGTGAGATACACAGTAAAAATCTAACGTAAATGGGTGTGTTTGGTTCTTCAATCTGTAGGAATAAAGCCCCAAAACCTCTACAGATATTTGCAATTTGTCAATTAGCTTATTAGTAAGGCACTCAAAGCATGCCATGCTGTACATGTTGTTCAAACAGGTCTGTAATGCTGAAGTAAAAGTCAATTTCCAGAGTTGAAGAATTGTCAATGTAGCCATGCCTAGGGAAGAGGGAAGCCATCCATTAACATGTTGAGCCACAGAAAGAAGCCATAAGTATCATGCATGAGCACTAGCAGTCTGTCATTAGTCTGTCTACCACAAGATTTTTCCTCTTATGGTCCCAAACATGCGATCAGAAGGTTCTCACCCATTGTCATTCCCAGAAAATACGAATTATTTAGCAGCCTATTATGCCACATCTCCAGCACTGTGAATCCACACTAAGACAGGGATTGTGTAACCTTGTTGTGACAAGTGCCAATGGTGGAGGATGGTAAAAAAAAGGTATACTTAAAGCCACTTCCAGTAAACCTTGATTATAATTTGCCAGTAGTGTATCCCAGTCACCAACTAGGAATTGCGTCTTAAGACCCAATTCCCATCAGGCATGCAATGCTGTGAATGTGGGAGGGGGGAAGCAAGAGCCTAGCAGTGTGGCATACATCCCCACAGTAGTCCCTCAAAGAGTTTCCAAGTGTTGATGCATTGATTGATGGGTGAGTTAGGAAGACCAATATGTGTCTTACATAGGGCACATGATAAGGCGTGGAACAATTGATCGTATCTCCATAGTTTGGAGGATGGAATCGCAAATTGCTTGTTCAAGTCAGGGAGCGGTTTGATGGACCCATGAAGAATAAGGTTTTCTATGTGGTGAATACCATGAGTAATTCAAGTGGACCAGTGAATTTCCTCCCCACCAACTGTGATGGCCGCTTTGCGCCAAAGTCGGTCTTCAGAGTGAACATGTCTTTGAACTTGCATCAGCCTATGAGTTCTATGCCACGCATACTGGAAAGTTTGAATGAGTGGGATGAGGAGCGGAGTAACCAAAGGCCTCGATATGTAGTAAATGGCAAGTGCCCCGTGATGCTCCAGCAACACCCATAAGGGTATGGACCTGGAAGTCAGCAACCAGTACAAGGAGTGAGCCAGCTGCTGTGCCAACCAATATCCTTCTAGGTGCGGAACACATAAGCCACCCTTCCCAGATGAGAAGTGTAGTTTAGCCTCCTTTATTCTTGGCCTATCCAAACCCCAAATGAAGTGGGAGATGGAACGCTGGATTCTCTGCAAGCGGGAGACCGGTATAATGAGGGAGAGCATTCCAAAGATGTAGTTAAATTTGGGGAAGATGTTCAGCTTGATGATCTGAACCTTACCCAACTGTAACTTTTTCAGGACAACCACATAATAAAATTACTCTCCTGACGATCTACCATGAGTTGCACATTTTCCAGAACCATATCTTCCAGACCTTGATTAACATGCACCTGAGTTCTTTTAAACAAGATTGAAGCCATTTCAAAGGTAGACTACCCAGAGAGGATCTTGTGGTGGATGGCATTAGGGGCAGGACCTCACCTTTCAACCAGTTTATTTTATATCCAGAAAACTGGAAAAGGAGTCCAATTGAGAGATCAGAGCTGTTGCTGAGGCCGAGGGCTTTGATAATGTCAAGAGAATGTCATCTGCATAGTAAAAGGTCTTAGCCTCCCCCTCTGTAGCATGAATAACAGTAATGTTGTCATTAGATCGAATTGCATTCGCTAGAGGCTCCAGAGCCAACAAAAACAACAGCAGAGACAAGGGACACCCTTGTCTGGTGCCACAATGAATGTCAAAGTATGGGGAGGAGAATCCTCTTCATGTAACAGATGCAGTAGGAGCACAGTATATGCCCCATGGTCAGTGTGAGAGATTAGTTGACCTATGCCCATCCTCTCTATGGACCAAAAGAGATGACCCCAGTTGACATGGTTGACAGTCTTCACGGCATGCAACGAGAGGAGGACTGTCGTAGGGTCTGAGTAACGGAGACTCATAGGTGCTTTTGTTTGTATGCTTTTTATTAATAGGGTTTTAGTTCTTTTCCTTTTCCTAACTTTGGTTGTTAAGGTGTTTTGCCTTCCGTCTTCTCGGATCACTCATGCTGATTTCATCTTCTGTTCTACTTCTTCTTCTTCCCAGATGGTGACACAGGAGGCATGTGGGAGAAAAGAAGAAGACAAGATCGTTGGTGGACTGGTAAGTGGTATTATTGACTCTTTTCGCTGTTCTGATCCACTCTTCTGTCTCTCTTTTCTTATCTTCCTTTTATTCTCCTTCTCTTACTGGTTCTTTTTCTCTTCTTCCTTTCCATTCTTTTCCTTGTTTATCTCTTCTCAAGTCTTGGCTGTCCTTTCGCTCTCTTTGTAAGAGTTCTGGTGCTGCAGCTCTCTATCTTTCTGGTTACCACATCTAGTTTCCCCTTTTCCAATCTCTTGTTTTGTTTGCTTTTGTTTCCTTAACAACTGACTGTGGCTCCTTATATGTAGGTCATAGAACTGATCAGGGGTTTTCTATTCTGTCTCCCCCCACTCTCTTTTGACCGTACTGATAATATGTGGAAACAACAAATCTGAATAAATATCCCCACACTTTGGGAAATTATACAAAATACAAACCCTGAGGTAAATACCTCAACATTTTCCCTGGCTCAGTTGTCCCGCCTCCCTCCGTCCCCGTTTCCAATCTCTGGGCTTCCCCTGTTTTGTTAGCAGAACATACCCTGTGAGGCCACGCTCTCCCCAGTGAGTGGCCGGTCTGTGCATTTTACCACCTCCTGGCTTTTCAGCTGGACGTCTTCACAAAGGTGGAGTCGTCCTTCCTGCTCTTCTCCTCTTGGCGTCTTCTCTCATTTTCCTCCTGTCTCTGGAATCCACCAGTCGGTGGTCCCATCCAGACAGTCTTCCACTCCTCTCCCTCGCTCTGCCATCCGTCTGTGTCCCCTGTCGCTGCCGACGCTCTCCTTTTCCGGTATTTCGACCAGATGTCCAAAAGCTGCGTCCGGTAATTCAGCCGACTCGGGATTGGTCAGTGGCTGAATCACATCCGGGTCATTCCCCTGAGACGTGACGGTGCCCCCGAGGTACTGATGGGCCAGATTCGGGAGGATCAACCAGGCACAAAGACCTTCTCTTCCACCTTGTCCCTTAACTGCCAAATAATATGCAAGAGTTTGCACAAGTTATTGGTTGAAGAGCATCCGGGGACAAAGCCAACCTGGGAGAAGTGGTTAAGAGTTGTGATAACTTTCTTGAAATCAGTCATCAATACCTTTGCCAGAATCTTAACATCCACATTTATCAAAGAAATTGGGAGACAGCTAAAACATTCCAGGAGATCCCTTCCCAGTTTCAGGAGCACTGAAATCCATGCACTAAGAAAATCAGCTGAGAGGTGCCTGTTATCCAGGGCCTCCTAATAAACCGAGACTAACATAGAGATGATCTGGGCTTTGGTGACTTTATCATATTTAGCTAAAAGGAAGTCCTCACCAGGAGACTTCCTGTTGGGCATAGCATTGATCGCTGAGGTGATTTCCTCCACTGTGATTGCTCCCTCCCGGTGCACAGATTGAGTGGGCATCAGCTTTGGCAGTTGTAGGGTGTTTAAAAAGGTGGATTCTATGTTTGGGGCTAGGGGCATTGCAATCATGTATCAGCATTCATAATATTTCTGAAATCCCACCTCTTTTGCCATTGGATGAGTGACTAGTCAAGCCTCTGGATCTCAGATAGTAGGAATCATCTGGGAAGAAGATTGTTGGCGGAGTTGGAAGCAACCAACCTACTTGCCCTTTCACCTTTTCCATATCAGTTGTGTGTGGATGAGGAATTTCTCTATCTTTGTGGTACAGAGTGTCTTCAATTGGTATTTAGCCGGTAGAAGCTTCTGGGGAAAAGATGGGTCACTAGAAGAAGAGTGGGTGGTAGTTAAGAACCTCATCCTTGCTTCCAGCTGCTGTCTGGGTCCTGAAAGCTTCTGTTTGCTCAGCACCAAATCCCTCATCAGTATACAGTGAAGCACAGCCTTCCTTTCCCTCCACAACATCTGCGCCAGGATCACAGAGCCCCTATTATTTTCCAACTATTTTCCTTCATATTCTGCGAGGTGATGTTTTGCCTCCTGGTCTTCTAATGGGAGGTACGGAGGTGCCAATATCCTCTTGGTACACATGCAAACCCAGATCTAAATGCAGCTCCAAATGATCATGATCTGAGACCTCACAAGGGATTATGTACATATCTGTGAAGTGGTGGATCATTAAATGGGTACAAAGGAATTAGTCAATGTGAGTCTGAATGTTATGAGGGCAGAAGGTGAAGGTGTAGTCTCTAGTTTGTGGGTGCAAGAATCTCCAATGGTCGCAGAGAACATGATCCTGCATTAGATCTTTTAGGGAGTGCCTGTCCCCATCAAGATATGTGTGTGGCCTGCCCAATCTGTCCAAGAAAAGTTCAAATGTAACATTCCATTACCCTTCAATGATGACTCTAGAGGTGCCAAATGATATCAGCAACCTATCAATCTTAGAAAGAAATCCAGACTTAGATATCTGTGGGGCATACACAGAGCCCACAATTACAGTCATCTCCTGTATTGACAGCTTGGAAAGCACACAGCTACCATCAGTGTCTGACCAAGTTTGGAGGGTTCTACATGAGAAGTGTTTGTGGAGAAGTGTAGCAATGCCTTGTTTCCTAAGCGGACCAGCTACCTTAACCCGATCCTGCAATGTGAGTGAGATGCTAGTGTGGTGGACCCAGCCCACCCAGCCCCTCCGTAACGTATTGCTCTCCACTGGGGTCAGGTGAGTTTCTTGAAGGAAGCCGATGTCAGGTTTGTGTTGCCCCAAAAAGGTGTGAATTTTCTTCTGTTTGACGAAGTGTGTCAGGCCATGTATGCTGAGGGAACATACTTTCAAGGGTCCTTGCGCTGGCGGATGCCCAATGAAAATATGTTTATCTTTATAATGACACCAAATGACCAAGATCCAATGGAGGGGACCAAAGATATGAATGTTTAAAGATTAAAAGTACAGATGTGCTTTCTAGCACCAAAAAGCAAAAAGTGTCAAAGCAGTTATCTAATCATGCTGGACTGGGACCAAGTCAACGTTTTAGGTCAACCGAGATGGAGCGTGGTTTGGAAACACAACTTTTTTTAAAGCTTATGCTCTTGATGTTGAGTGAGTATCCTTGGCAGGACGGGTTCGCAGTGTGAAAATGGCGACTTGCTTCAGAGCGAGGCCTCGTGATTCCTGGAAGTCTTGGTTCTTGTCATTGACAGCGAAGAGCTCTGAAGCTTCAACAGGGTAAACCTGTATTTCAGGCAGAGTTGCAGTTTGATGTCAATTGTTTGACTCTCGATGATGTGTTGATCAACTTACAAAGCTTTTTCCCAAAAATTCTCCAAATGATTCCAAACTTCTGGATCTTCTTTCAGAAGGTCCTATTGGAATCTTGAAGGAACCACAACGCCAGCCAAGGTTCCAGAAGCTCTGAGTTGCTCCTTGAAGAGTTGGGACTACAATTCTCACAATAAACCTGGTCAACATTTTAAATGTTTTCTGGACGCTGGTCAGCTGGTGTCTTCTTGCAGGAGTTGTTGCAAGGGAGTATTGGTAGCTCTTTTCTAGCTGTTGCTTTCCACTCCTAAATCATGGAAGCAAGGAAAAGTCATGTTTTTGGTCAAGCCCAGAGTGTGCAGTAGTTGCAGTCCTTGTGAGAGCAGTCCTTTCTTGGTGCAGACCAGGGGTTCAGCTTGGCACTCCTTCTTCTTCGCATTCCTTCCAGTAGGGATCTGAGTTGCTGGGCAGCTCTCCTATTTTTTGCCAGGTTTCTGGGCTGGTAAGCAGGGGGTACCCCTTATCAATTGGGTACAAGGTGCCACCCTCTGTGATGACAACTTCCGTAGAAGTGTGGCATATTTTTGTCCCTGAAAGCACTGTTTCACAAAAGTCAAAAATTGAGAAAATCTCTCTTGGAGGTTCAGGTCTGGCTAACCCAACCCACATGAGTGGCTAACCTTCCCCTACACTCCCCTTCCAGCCCCTCCTGTAATTTAATTAGAGATGCTCCCATCTGGCTGGTGGAGCAGGAAGTGGGGGTGGGCCTGGGTCCTGCACTAACTGCCCTTTTCCCTTTGAAGAGCAGTTTGGCTACCAGTCCCTTCCCGCCCTGGCATCTGGAGCAGCAGCTATCCTCCCACCAGATGGTCCCTTTGTACTGGCCACATCATACCTCATCAGAACAGCTTGGCTCAGCCTGTCAAATGCTGACTAATCAGAAGAGACTGAGCTCAAACTAATTTACTGCAATATTTAAAATAAATCTAACCTTGCCAAAATCTAACTGTCAGTTACACCCAGTCATTTGTTGAAGGGAATGCTGAAGGCACCAAATGGCTAATGCCAGGGAAATATCAACTTTCTAAATGTGGAATAGCTGGCTAAGGACATGTTTTAAGGGGCTAATTAAGTGGGTGACACAATGTATGCTACAGGCCCACTTGTACCATTTAATTAGAGGTCTTTGGTGTATGATAAAACACTCTAGAAAGGACTTCTAAGTAAATTAAAGATGCCATTTAGATGTAAACAAATGTAACCATATTTAGGGGAGTAAGCCACTTTAGCACTGGTCAGCCGTAGTGGAGGGCACGGAGTCCTAAGTCTAAAATTTTCAGCAGGCAAATGGAGAAAAATAGGCAACACATTTGGAGAAAGACCACCCTATGGCTGACAGGTCTAACACATAACCTAAAAATACTTTGCATTTGATGATCTTCTCATGGCAATGCATGGCAAAAATGTATTCCCATGATGAAAATGGGACCAAGGGACTCAGAGCTGCACTGTGTGGTCCCACTGGGTACAGTGGTATTGTGCAAGAATTAAAAAGTGAAGTTTGTATTCTCCCACAGTACCTTGGAGCACCTCTTGTGCACCAATACTGCAGGAGTACAGTGGTGCTATAATTTTCCCAATAGAATATGTGGGGTGGTAGGATGGGCAAAAATGAAGGGTTCTCTGCCCATAGGGTGTTGGGGGCAGTACATAGCCACAAGTAACACCTTACAGCCGCAGCCATTGCCATGACCAAAGGCAGTGTGTGGCAAGGGGTTTGCTGCCGACAGCCGGTTGATCAAACACACAAAAAAGTTGAAAGGAATGTTTGCAAAATGTCTAACCACTGACAACTGCTCGGGGTAGTTTTCAAACTCATTGTTCTTTTGGCCACCATGCCACCTCGAATTAGACCCTCCCACATTCAAATCAGTCTTCGCCTCACTTCAATAGGAATAGTCCAGACCCTGAGTGACTGTCAGTGGCTGAGATTAATTCAAGCATTCCATCCATCATCCTGCTGTTGTTGAGAGGGTTTGGGTACAGGGCCTGGCTGGGGTTTGTTCTCTTACTGGGGTTTGGGCTCAGGCCCTAGCAGCAGGTCAAGACCTGTCTCCAACCCCAGCAGCAGGGTGTTGGCACCAGTGCCTACGGTACAAGGTAAAAAGCTATGCTCACTGAGGGAATTGGATGAATATGATAAAAAAAATGCAGAAATTAACTGTAAAACATGCACTGTTAACCCCTTCCCCGCCACGGACGTAATGGTTACGTCCATGGCAGCGCCCGTGTGGCGCCATGGACGTAACCATTACGTCCTGAATGCTTCCCTCGGGAGAAGCGCTAGCGCTCCTCCCGAGGGCCGCCCCCCCACCCCCCTAGGTCAGGGCTGACCGGGGAATCCCTTCCCCTTCCACCCCCGACCCCCCCCCCACACCCCCCTGTGACGTCAGCGCGCGAGCGTGCGCTGATTTGTCACAGGGGCCTCCCTAGTCGCGCTGGAAGCTCTGCTTCCAGCGCGATTGAAAAAGAAATGCAAAAGCATTTCTTTTTCAATCATTTGGGAGGCCCGGAGGGGCTTCAAAGGGAAGGAAAAGTATTTCCTTCCCTTTGAAGTCCCTCCGAGGGTTTCAAAAGCCGGATTGCTTGCAATCCGGCTTTTGAAACCCCACTAGACACCAGGGATTTTTTTTTTTTTCATTGAAATTGACCACAGGGCAAGGGTCGCTCCCAGGGGGGGCATTTTTTTGAAAAGGCCTTTTCTGCCCCCAGGGGGGGCAGAAACCTCTAGGCACCAGGGACCATTTTTTTTTTTTTATTTATTTTTTTGTTTCATTTTTTTTTATTGAGGTGGGGAGCGACCCCTTAGGCAAGGGTCGCTCCCCTTGGGGGAAAATTATATTTTGGCCATTTCTGCCCCCTTTGGGGGCAGATTGGCCTATTTTGATGAGGCCAATCTGCCCCCAAGGGGGGTAGAAACCACTAGACACCAGGGTTTTTTTTATTTTTATTATTGTTATTGACAAAAGGGAGCGACCCCTTGGGCAAGGGTCGCTCCCAGGGGGGGCATATTTTTGGGAAGGCCTTTTCTGCCCCCCCTGGGGGCAGATCGGCCTACTATTAGGCTGATCTGCCCCCAGGGGGGGCAGAAACCTCTAGGCACCAGGGACCATTTTTTTTTTTTTTTTTCATTTTTTATTTTTTGGTGGGGAGCGACCCCTTAGGCAAGGGTCGCTCCCCTTGGGGGAAAATTATATTTTGGCCATTTCTGCCTCCCTTGGGGGCAGATTGGCCTATTTTGATGAGGCCAATCTGCCCCCAAGGGGGGTAGAAACCACTAGACACCAGGGAGTTTTTTCTTTGCGTGAATTTCACGCAAAGGGAGCGACCCCTTAGGCAAGGGTCGCTCCCTGGGGGGGAGGGCAATTTATTTTAGGCCATTTCTGCCCCCCCTGGGGGCAGATCGGCCTATTATTAGGCCGATCTGCCCCCAAGGGGGAAGAAACCTCTAGGCGCCAGGGCAAATTTTTTTTTTGTGTTTTTTTTTTTTGTTCTTTCTTTTTTTTAGAGATGGGGAGCGACCCATCAGGCAAAGGTCGCTCCCCTGGGGGGCAAATTGTATTTAGACCATTTCTGCCCCCCTGGGGGCAGATTGGCCGATTTTAGGTCAATCTGCCCCCAAGGGGGCAGAAACCACTAGGCACCGGGGATTTGTTTTTTGGCGCCAATGTCACGCAGGGGGAGCGACCCTGTAGGCAAGGGTCGCTCCCGGGGGGCGGGGGGTGGGGGTTGGGGGGCAAATTTATTTTAGGCCATTTCTGCCCCCCCGGGGGACAGATCGGCCTATTATTAGGCCGAACTGCCCCCGGGGGGGGGGGCAGAACACTCTAGGCGCCAGGGCAATTTTTTTTTTGTGTGTTTTTTTTTTGTTGTTTCTTTTTTTAGAGATGGGGAGCGACCCATCAGGCAAGGGTCGCTCCCCTGGGGGGGCAAATTGTATTTAGACCATTTCTGCCCCCCTGGGGGCAAATTGGCCAATTTTAGGTCAATCTGCCCCCAAGGGGGCAGAAACCACTAGGCACCGGGGATTTGTTTTTTGGCGCCAATGTCACGCAGGGGGAGCGACCCCGTAGGCAAGGGTCGCTCCCGGGGGGGGGGGTGGGGGTTGGGGGGGCAAATTTATTTTAGGCCATTTCTGCCCCCCCGGGGGAAAAATCGGCCTATTATTAGGCCGAACTGCCCCCCGGGGGGGCAGAACACTCTAGGCGCCAGGGCAATTTTTTTTTTGTGTTTTTTTTTTTTGTTGTTTCTTTTTTTAGAGATGGGGAGCGACCCATCAGGCAAGGGTCGCTCCCCTGGGGGGGCAAATTGTATTTAGACCATTTCTGCCCCCCTGGGGGCAGATTGGCCAATTTTAGGTCAATCTGCCCCCAAGGGGGCAGAAACCACTAGGCACCGGGGATTTGTTTTTTGGCGCCAATGTCACGCAGGGGGAGCGACCCCGTAGGCAAGGGTCGCTCCCGGGGGGGGGTGGGTGTTGGGGGGGCAAATTTATTTTAGGCCATTTCTGCCCCCCCCCCCTGGGGCCGGCTGAGCTACAGGCCAAACACCACAGGTAGGCACCTTGCAAAAAACACCTCTGTTTTCTGTGAAAAAATATGTTGTGTCCACGTTGTGTTTTGGGCCATTTCCTTTTGTGGGCGCTAGGCCTACCCACAGAAGTGATGTACCATTTTTATCGAGAGACTTAGGGGAACGCTGGGTGGAAGGAAATTTGTGGCTCCTCTCAGATTCCAGAACTTTCTGTCACCGAAATGAGAGGAAAAAGTGTTTTTTGGGCCAAATTTTGATGTTTGCAAAGGATTCTGGGTAACATAACCTGGTCAGAGCCCCGCAAGTTACCCCATCTTGGATTCCCCTGGGTTTCTAGTTTTCAAAAATGCACTGGTTTGCTAGGTTTCCTCAGGTGTCGGCTGAGCTACAGGCCAAAATCCACAGGTAGGCACTGCTTTTTATAAAAAAATGTGATGTGTCCACGTTGTGTTTTGGGCCCTTTCCTTTCGTGGGCGCTAGTCCTACCCACACAAGTGATGTATCATTTTTATCGGGAGACTGGGGGGAACGCTGGGTAGAAGGAAATTTGTGGCTCCTCTCAGATTCCAGAACTTTCTGCCACAGAAATGTGAGTAACATGTGTATTTTTAGCCAAATTTTGAGGTTTGCAAAGGATTCTGGGTAACAGAACCTGGTCCGAGCCCCGCAAGTCACCCCTCCTTGGATTCCCCTAGGTCTCTAGTTTTCAGAAATGCACAGGTTTGGTAGGTTTCCCTAGGTGCCGGCTGAGCTAGAGGCCAAAATCTACAGGTAGGCACTTCGCAAAAAACACCTCTGTTTTTTTCCAAAATTTAGGATGTGTCCACGTTGCGCTTTGGGGTGTTTCCTGTCTCCGGCGCTAGGCCTACCCACGCAAGTGAGGTATCATTTTTATCGGGAGACTTGGGGGAACGCTGGGTGGAAGGAAATTTGTAGCTCCTCTCAGATTCCAGAACTTTCTGCCACAGAAATGTGAGGGACATGTGTTTTTTTAGCCACATTTTGAGGTTTGCAAAGGATTCTGGGTAACAGAACCTGGTCCGAGCCCCGCAAGTCACCCCTCCTTGGATTCCCCTAGGTCTCTAGTTTTCAGAAATGCACAGGTTTGGTAGGTTTCCCTAGGTGCCGGCTGAGCTAGAGGCCAAAATCTACAGGTAGGCACTTCGCAAAAAACACCTCTGTTTTTTTCCAAAATTTAGGATGTGTCCACGTTGCGCTTTGGGGTGTTTCCTGTCGCCGGCGCTAGGCCTACCCACGCAAGTGAGGTATCATTTTTATCGGGAGACTTGGGGGAACGCTGGGTGGAAGGAAATTTGTAGCTCCTCTCAGATTCCAGAACTTTCTGCCACAGAAATGTGAGGGACATGTGTTTTTTTAGCCACATTTTGAGGTTTGCAAAGGATTCTGGGTAACAGAACCTGGTCCGAGCCCCGCAAGTCACCCCTCCTTGGATTCCCCTAGGTCTCTAGTTTTCAGAAATGCATAGGTTTGGTAGGTTTCCCTAGGTGGCGGCTGAGCTAGAGGCCAAAATCTACAGCTAGTCACTTTGCTAAAAACAGCTCTGTTTTCTGTGATATGTCCACGTTGTGTTTTGGGGCATATCCTGTCGCGGGCGCTAGGCCTACCCACACAAGTGAGGTATCATTTTTATCGGGAGACATGGGGGAACGCTGGGTGGAAGGAAATTTGTGGCTCCTCTCAGATTCCAGAACTTTCTGCCACAGAAATGTGAGGAACATGTGTTTTTTTAGCCAAATTTTGAGGTTTGCAAAGGATTCTGGGTAACAGAACCTGGTCCGAGCCCCGAAAGTCACCCCTCCTTGGATCCCCCTAGGTCTCTAGTTTTCAGAAATGCACAGGTTTGGTAGGTTTCCCTAGGTGGCGGCTGAGCTAGAGGCCAAAATCTACAGGTAGTCACTTTGCTAAAAACAGCTCTGTTTTCTGTGATATGTCCACGTTGTGTTTTGGGGCATATCCTGTCGCGGGCGCTAGGCCTACCCACACAAGTGAGGTATCATTTTTATCGGGAGACGTGGGGGAACGCTAGGTGGAAGGAAATTTGTGGCTCCTCTCAGATTCCAGAACTTTCTGCCACAGAAATGTGAGGAACATGTGTTTTTTTAGCCAAATTTTGAGGTTTGCAAAGGATTCTGGGTAACCGAACCTGGTCCGAGCCACACAAGTCACCCCTCCTTGGATTCCCCTAGGTCTCTAGTTTTCAGAAATGCACAGGTTTGGTAGGTTTCCCTAGGTGGCGGCTGAGCTAGAGGCCAAAATCTACAGGTAGTCACTTTGCTAAAAACAGCTCTGTTTTCTGTGATGTGTCCACGTTGTGTTTTGGGGCATATCCTGTCGCGGGCGCTAGGCCTACCCAAACAAGTGAGGTATCATTTTTATCGGGAGACTTGGGGGAACATAGAATAGCAAAACAAGTGTTATTGCCCCTTGTCTTTCTCTACATTTATTCCTTCCAAATATAGGGGTGTGTGTAAAAAAGACATCTATTTGAGAAATTCCATGTAATTCACGTGCTACTATGGTCACCCCGGAATTCAGAGATGTGCAAATAACCACTGCTCCTCAACACCTTATCTTGTGCCCTTTTTGGAAATGCAAAGGTTTTCTTGATAGCTATTTTTTACTCCTTATATTTCAGCAAATGAATTACTGTATACCCGGTATAGAATGAAAACGCACTGCAGGGTGCAGCTCATTTATTGGCTCTGGGTTCCTCGGGTTCTTGATGAACCTACAAACCCTATATATCCCCGCAACCAGAGGAGTCCAGCAGACGTAACGGTATATTGCTTTCGATAATCTGACATTGGAGGGAAAAGTTACAGAGTAAAAAGTAGAGAAAAATTGATGTTTTTTTCACCTCAATTTCAATATTTTTCTTTTTCAGCTGTTATTTTCTGTAGGAAACCCTTGTAGGATCTACACAAATGACCCCTTGCTGAATTCAGAATTTTGTCTACTTTTCAGAAATGTTTAGGTTTCTGGGATCCAGCATTGGTTTCATGACCATTCCTATCACTGACTGGAAGGAGGCTGAAAGCACAAAAAATTGCACAAATGGGGTATGCCCCAGTAAAATGCCAAAATTGTGTTGAAAAATTGGGTTTTCGGATTCAAGTCTGCCTGTTCCTGAAAGCTGGGAAGCTGCTGAGTTTAGCACCGCAAACCCTTTGTTGATGCCATTTTCAGGGGAAAATCCACAAGCCTTCTTCTGCAGCCACTTTTTCCATTTTTTTTAAAAAAAACAAAATTTTCCCTGTATTTTGGCCAATTTCTTGGCCTCTTTCAGGGGAACCCACAAAGTCTGGGTACCTCCAGAATCCCTAGGATGTTGGAAAAAAAGGACGCAAATTTGGCTTGGTTAGCTTATGTGGACAAAAAGTTATGCAGGCCTAAGCGCGAACTGCCCCAAATAGGCAAAAAAAGGCCTGGCACAGGAGGGGGAAAAGGCCTGGCAGCGAAGTGGTTAAGTGACATTCTAGTATGGTATGGTAATAAGATATTTACATAAAAACCCTGGAAATTCAATGAAAAAACAAAGGTTAACCTGACTTTGTAGTTAGGTAAGATGATAAATATCTTACTTTATGTTTGAAAAACCTCAACAAAAACTGAAACATCAAATGTTAGAGTGATATTATAGTTGGGTAGGCTACTAAGATGTTAGCTTACATTACAAACTCTAGACATTCACTGAAAAAAGATTAAAGTGATCTTATTGTTAGGCCTTACAAAAATATTAAATCTATCTTTTCAAAACAGAAAAACACTAAAATTAACCCGTTATTCTTTATTAAGCTTATCATAACTTTCACTTTCACCATGCACTGCTTATGACTTCACACATTGGAAAAACCCAGACTTTGATCTAGGTTTCTCCCAAATTTGGGGGCATATTTATATTGCATTTGTGCCAAATTTGCATTTTTATGTACGCAAATTTGGCACAAAACTAACTCCATATTTATATTTTGACATTAGACACTTCTAATGTCAAAATATAGGTGTTTGCACCATTTTCTGGATGTGTGCACCTACCTTACGTCAATGAGATGCAATGTAGGAGTTCCCACCTAAAAAATGGTGCTATCCCCCTAGCCCCATATTTGTCCCATGTGCTAAAGTGACGCACGGGTGGAAGGAGGCGCTAAATAATGGTGAAAGCTTGCTTTGCACCATTATTTAACACCTGGAACAATCCAGGCGTTGGGGGACCTGTTGACCCATTTCCATGGTTAAACACCATGGAATGGGTCCACAAGTGCCCTCTCCAAGCCCCAGGAACACCCACCCCCACCAAAGAGACACCGGAGGATGGGGGACCCCATCCCAGGTAAGTATGGTAGGTATAGGTAAGTATTTTTTCTTTCTTAATTTTGTTTCCATCGGGGGCCCTAACTTGGGCCCCCCTGGATGGCACAGGGTGCAATGACCATGCCCAGGAGACACCTGTGCCCTGTGCTGGCCATTGGGGGGGGTGGACATGGCTCCTTTCTTTCTGAAGACAGGAGTCATGCTTTTGGTGGTTGTTTGTCAGGAAATGCCACTGGTCTGGTTAGAGGCATTTTCCTGCCTCTAACCAGGCCAGTGTCATTTTTTGACAGACAACACTCTCATTCCAACATCTTTTTTGAAGACTGTTAGAAATGGGGTTTCTGGTTGGCTAGGGTATGCACCTAAGCCAGGCAAAACCCACCCACTCTAGTCAGGGCAAGGGAGTTACACATCCAAGATAACCCCTACTAACCACCTTGGTAGCTTGGCACAAGCAGTCAGGTCTATCCCAGAGGCAATGTGTAAAGCGTTTGCACAACACACACAACACAGGTGATGCACTATCCCCCCCACAAAGGAAACACAACACCAAGTTATATGAAATATACTGTATTGTACAAAACACAACTATGAGACCAAACACAACATGTCAGTAATATCCTGCTACTCATGCAGCTGTCAGAACGTTACACATTAGTTACTCTGCAGAGCCAGCAGTACTCACATATAACGCACAGGTTGCTTATTATTCTGCAACATAAGCAGTAGTTAAGAAAACGTCACACAAGAAATACACTTGACATTAAAGATTATTGAATGCCTATACCAAGCATTATAAAACACAATGCAAGTCAAGAAAACATATTAGCATGTTCTGCCCATAAAAGGAACACCAACACATATATATAGTACATCATAAAATAAACAGGTTAACATATCACCCCACAATGTCCATATTAGGATGATAAGAATGATTATGTCCAAAAAGTACCTGTCTCATGATGTGAAGGCCCTCCTAGTGTCAAGAGGATTGATATGGGGGGCCCCTAGCGCTCCGGCAACTCACTCTGGGGGCAACTCAGATGATTGGGGGAGGAGGGGGGTGACACGGAACAGCTCCAGTTTCATAGCAGGCCCCTCCTGGGGCCCATGATCTCTGAGGGCCCCCGTGGGCCTCCACTGGCCCTCCAGCAAAGGGGTGGGGCAAAAAGCCAACAACCAACAAGAGAGGCCCCGTCCGCAGTCTCTGCAAAGAATAATCAGGGCCTTGGTGGAGCCTGGGTGGAGCCTCCGATGAGGCTTCCTTCCCCTGCCCGTCCTGAACAGAAACAAGGGCTCCATGGGGCAGTGGGAGCCTCAGATGAGGCTTCATTCCCCCTGCCCGTCCTGTAGCAGAAGACTCAGGAGGCCCGATGGGGGTGCAGAGCCTCTGATGAGGCTTCCTTCCCTGCCCCGCTTCCAGAACATCAAAGAGACCGCCAGGGTCTCAGGCGGTGAAGCAGCACCAAAGCAGGTGCCTGCTTATGTCCCGGGGCAATTCCCAGAGCGCGCTTCCTCATGGTGGCACAGTAGGAGCGCGCTCGCTTCTTTTCTCCAATCCAGGGACAGCGCGTCACTCGCACTTTACAGAAAATAGCCTGGGTTGTGGCAGTGAATCCTTGACCACAAATAACGCGCTCCCTGAAGTATGCAACAACCCTGCAAGTGCTTTCCAGTGCACACAATGCACTACAAGGGAAGGGCTTTCACAGTGCTTCAGGAAAAGCTGTCAAAGTGCTCTCCAGGCACTATGAACTTGTTGCAGGTGTCCAGGGCCACGGCACCCAGCCCCTGGAGGACAACAATAAAAGAAAAGGAGCACAAGTGGCAGGGCCCAGCAGCAGGCCAGTACAAGGTCGATGCAGGCAGATGGCAGTCCTTCCTAGTGACCCAGCAGGTCACAGGGCAGCACAGCAGTAGTAGTCCATGGCGGTTCTTGGAGAGTCCATCCAGTATTTTGTGTACAGTTTTATGTAAGTTCCAAAGTGTCTCCAAATTGTGGGGAAAATTCCCCTGTACCTAAACTCAATTTTATATTGTGTTTACAAAGAAGTGGAGAGGAGGTTCTAACCAGTACAACTGGTTCTGGGAGTGCCCCCTTTCTCCTCCAGCACAGTCTCCAAACATCAGTTGGGGTAAATGACCCTATTGTGTGAGACTAGAGCAACGCTTTTAAAAAAACAGTGTGCCCCACCTCTCCCTTCTTTCATCTCTGAAAGACTATTCAGTATGCAGATGCACCTCTGTGACACCTCCACCCTCCCTGTGTACAGGCTGTATGAAAAGTATGCACAAAGCCCAATTGTCTCTCTGCCCAGATGTGGATTGGAGTCAAACTACAAAACACCAGAGTCATAAGCACAGAGAAATGCTCACTTTCCTAGAAGTGGCATTTGTGTAATAGTAATAAAAAATCCACTCACACCAGTAAGCAGCATTTCTCACTACCATTACAACCATACAAAACATGCCTTTGCTACCCCTCATAAATCAGACAATACCCCTACACATAAGGAAGGGCATTTCCAATGAAATCCTATGAGAAGGGAGTACTCACAGCAGTGAGAAACCAAATAGGCTGTTTATCACTACCAGGACAGGCCACGCTACCTGGCACATGTCCTGCCTTTTATCTACCTAGCACCCTGCCTAGAGGGCTAGCTAGGGCCTACCTTAGGGGTAACTTACAAGTAGTAAAAGGGGAGTTGTGGGCCTGGCAAATAAATTTAGATGCCAGGTCCCTGTGGCAGAAAACGGTGCACACAGGCCCTGCGCTAGCAGACCTGAGACAGGTTTGAAAGGCTACTTCAGTGGGTGGTACATGCAGTGTTACAGGCCCACTTGTAGCATTTAATTTACTGGCCTGGGTATAGAGATACCACTGTACAAGGGACTTACTGGTAAATTAAATATGCTAATTAGGTATAAGCCAATCATACCAACTTTAGAAGGGAGAGCACCTGCACTTTAGCACTGATCAGCAGTGATAAAGTTCTCAGAGTCCTAGAGCCAACAGCGAAAGATAAAACAAAATAAGGAGGAAGGACGCAAAAAGTCAGGGGATGAACCTGCCACAAGTGCCAGTTCCATCAAAGACGCTAGCGCAAGTTTAGCACCCACTTGCGCCATTCCTTTATTATGGCGCCCGGCTGGCAGGAATGGTGAAAGCCGCCACAATACTTTTTGGTGCAAAACTGCATTCTCACAATTTTGCACCAACCAGTATAAATTCAGGCCTTGGTGTAATATTGCTCAGTCGCTTTGGATGTAGCACTGTCTACGTTTTCCTATAGAAATTGCATGGGGAAAAGCGTTTTAGGTCCTCTGTTTTCTCAGCCCTTGCTTGCCAAATCACCCTGAGGACTGATTTCGACTCAAATGAATACGCTTTGCAACATTAGGTTAATGAAAGCCTGGGGGAAAAAATCATAATGCTCTAATCTATACCTTGAAGTTTGCAAGCAGCTCTTTGAGGACAGCTAATTGCTCACTGTTCTATAGTAGGATCTCAACTTCTAAACTGCAAACAACAAAAGGATCTCTCTGATAAAAACTGTAACCATCTGACCTGTTCACTTTACATGCACTTTGTTATCTGCATGGCAGATGTTCTTTACAGCAGGCATATTGATCCTTTGTGCTAGCGCTTTCTTATGATGAGTCAAAACTTCCACTAGACAAAACTACGATCTGTCTCCAGGAAGAACATTAATCACAGGATTATCTTGCATTTTTTATTGTTGCCAGAAAACTGCTGGAGGCAAGAAACACAACAGCAGGCACCTTTGAAACCATAATAAACTTGCACATATGGTGCCCTGACCCATAGTCAGCACCCGGTGTGGTGGCACCGCTCACAGCACACTAGAACTGGCCCTGAATATGTATTAAGGCCAAGGCCTCGTGATAATGTCCTCCTGGCCAAATTTGGCCAGGGGAGGGAGGCCGCATGGTCCCCCTCCCCAATATGAAACCCCAAAGACACCTACTCACACACGGAGACACCCTCTAACACCTATTCTCACACCCAGAATGACAGGCCGTGCAACCAACCCCAGCTTTAGCCGTGGGCGGGCCAGGCCCTGTGGCCATCCCAAGCTACACACGGCCAAAGGCTGTGCACAGAGTGGGATTGGGTGGTAATAGGGGATTGGCTGCTGGCCGTGCCTGCAGGTCAGGCCCTGGGGAAAACCCCACACTGCACAGCTGGGTAGGGCGGGGTTTGGCCATAGGGCCTGGTCGATGGCCAGGCCCTGCAGCTAACCCCCTATAATCACCCAACCTTGTGCCCCACACAGCCTTCAGTCATGCAAAGTGGGGGTTGGACACCTCCTTTTTTTTTTATCCTGCTTGAAGAATCACCCTGAAACTTTCAGGTCAGCAGCTGAACCGACTGTAACATTAGTTTCATGACGATTCATCAAGCAGCTCTGAAGTTATTGGCAGAACAAAAAACACTCTTCCTATGGAAACTAGGTCCTAACTATAACTACCTACTGGTGACTGCCAATAGGTAATACACGCATATAAATGTTTGTGGTAGTATATATATTTAACAATCTTAAAGTTTTAGAAAACACTCAGTGATGTCATCAGTGATGTCATTTGAGATGTCATCAGTGATGTCACTGACCATGTCATGAGTGATGTAATATTCGTGGTCATAAGCACTGCACTGCAAAAGGTCTATGTTATATTTATCTCAGGTAACTGCTGAATTTCAATGGTTTTGTATGTGTGGAATCTGAGCCTAACTATAACCTCTCTGTAACCTTTATTTTTTTCAGTGAATTTCTACGATTTTGTTTTTTTATTCTGTTTCCTGTAACCTTTGGTTGTTTCAGTGAATTTCTATGTTTTTTAAAATTCTCTTTTCTAACTATAACATCCCTAAAACCTTTGGTTTTGTCAATGTATTTCTATGTTTTTTAAAATTATATAATTAATCTACAATATCCCTCTAACATTTGATTTTTAAAATGCATTTTGAAGTTTTAGTTCCTAACTATACCCTGTAATGTTTGAGAGTGGGTGCATAAATAGCTGTGTTGGTGTGAGTGGGTTTGTGTGTGGATGTAGGGGTGTATGAGTGGGATTATGAGTGGCTGTATGGGTCTTTGAGTGGGTGTGTGAGTGGATGTATGGGCCAGTGACTGGGTGTGTGAGTACTGTATGGGTGTGTGAATGGGTGTCTGACTGACTTTGTGGGTGTGTGAGTGGGTGTGTGAATGGCTGTATGCATCTGTGAGTTACATACTACCAGGGAGGGTGGGCCCACCAAATGGGCAATGCCTCCAGGTGATTTTGCGCTGTTGCATACTCGTAGTCATTTAAAGGGGGAGCCATGGACTCTGCTGTCCCCAGGCCAGGCCAAGAAAGAACCCACTCATCTGTGGATCGATCCCCAAATGCTATGGATGCCATGCAGAAGATCACCTCACATCAACTATGGATAACAACCACCTGTACAAAGAGGAGTTCATTGCATGACCTGTGAAACACATGAAATTGCTTCTGGCTTACAATCCACTGCTCATTCAAGAACTCCAGACAACCCAACCTGCACATATGAGAGCAATTCACATAATTTAAATACACCACTCACCGCCACACAAAAGAGCACCCCACATTACCTTAGACCACCACCATCTGCACACAAACAGCACTGGAAATCACAGAAGTCTACAGATTCCTGCAAACAGAAAAACACCTTACTCTACTTCAAGACAGCATCACTTGAATGCATTAGGGCTACAGGCCACAACCCTTTGCCACAGAAGAAGGCCTTACGTCATCTTTGCGACACAAATATCTGCACACAGAAGAGCATCTTGTATCGTTCATGAACCAGAAGTTCACATCAAAGCACCTAGGGGCATATTTATACTCTGTGCTGAATCTGCATCATTTATTTTTAATGCAAATTCGACGCAAACTGAACTCCATATTTATGTTTTGACATTAGACAAGTCTAGCATCAAAATATTGGAGTTTGCACCATTTATTAGATGCATGAACCTACCTTGCGCCAATGAGATGCAAGGTAGGCATTCCCATCCAAAAAATGGTGCTAACCCCATAGCACCATATTTATCCCCCTGTGGCAAAATGATGCACGGGTGGGAGACAGGGCTATATTGCTTAGCACCATTATTTCATGCCTGGGTCAGACCAGGCGTTAGGGGACCTGTGGACCCATTTAATGGGTCCACAGATGCCCACCCCAAGCCCCAGGAATACCCCCACCCACACCAGAGGGACACCAAACGATGGGGCCCCCCATCCCAGGTAAGTAGGGTAAGTATAGGTAAGTATTTTCTTTATTTTATTTCAAAGTGCCATATGGGGCCCTAACAAGGGGGCCCTGCATGGCACTGGGTGCAATGGCCATGGCCCAGGGACACTGGTCCCCTGTGCTGGCCATTGGGGTGGTGGGCATGGCTCCTGTCTTTTATAAGCCCGGCTGGCCTCAGGAATGTCTCAAGCCGGTGCTAATCTTTTTGGTGCAAAACTGCAATAGCGCAGTTTTGCACCAAAAAGTTTAAATATGGGCCCTAGAATCTGGCATAAGTTGCAACCATGCATACATAGGTCACATCACCAATGGCTACCAGCTACCTGCAAACAGAGAACTGACAGAGTCACTACAAACCACCTGTGGACCACAGCCACACTTAAACATAAGAGCATCATTCATCACCTTTGACCCACAAATGTCTTTGCACATAAGGGAAGGAAACCCCTATATGAGGCCATTACCAAAAGTACACAGATGAGCAACTCATATCAGTTCACACCACAGAACCTTGCAAAAAGAGGAACACATCACATCGCCTATCAACTACCTGCCCATATAAGATCACCTACACCATTAAAAGGCCACACCATCTCCACACAGAAAAGAACATTACTTCAACTATGGCCTATATAACCAAGAAGATGGGAACACTGAACAGTGCCACAAATACAAGCACTTTCCACCACCTTAAGCCATAGTCATCAACATGCAGAAGAGCATCCCACATCCTCTATAGGCCACAATCATTAGCACTCAGAAGGGCCCTCACACCACCAATGAGGTACTGGTGTCTGCACTTTGTATTACTTATAGAACCTATACACCTACACACAGAAAAACACCACTCTTCACTTAGGAACAACAACCACCTCCACTGAAAAGAGGAGACAGGTTTAACTATAAACCACGAACACATTCACATACAAGATTAGCTCACACCACCACTGTCAGTACACAGATGAGAGTTTCACATCATATCAAAACTGATAGAAATGGGGTCTCTAGTTGGCAGTCAGTATGCACTGTGTCCAAGCAGGGACACTCACTCTAGTCAGGGCAATGAAGGTACACCCTCAAGATAACCCCTGCTCACCCCCTTGGTAGCTTGACACAAGCAGTCAGGCTTATCTCAAAGGCAACGTGTAAAGTATTTGTACCAACACACACAGTAATTCAGTGAAAACACTACAAAATGGACACCACACCAGTTTAGAAAAATAGGTTATAGTTATCTAACTCAAACAAGATCAAAACAACAAAAATACAACATACACAAGTCAAGAAACTAATTTTCAAAAGAATAAAAGTTTTACTCCATAGAAAACAATGGAAACATTGATTTTACGTAAAGTACCTGGTTTGCGTCAAAAATAAAGCCACACAGGCGAGCGTGCGTCAGAAAAGTCAGTGATTCATTGGTTCCTTACTCACAAGGGAGGCCGTGCATCGTTCTCTTCTAAGATCGGGTCGGCGATGCATCATTTTTCTCCCTCGCAAGAGAGCAATGTGTCGATTTCCCAACAGGGCACCTTGGATCCACACAGGTTCACGATGACTTTGACATCCAGAGACGATGCGGGTGAAATCCAGTCGCACAGTGTCAGAAAACCGTGCTACGTGGGGTTTGCGTCGTTATCAGCAGCCGCAAGCTGGTGTTGAATCATTTCTCCAACAGCAATGCATTGATCTCCCAGCCGCGAGCGCTGGTGGAGCATCGATTTTTCCTGCAAAGCGGGTTCTCATCGTTTTTGAGCCACATTGCAGGTGGTGTATTGAAAATTTCCCTGTACGGTGTTCTGTGCATGGATTTCAGTCCTTGTTCTAACAACTTCACCTTTCAAGGGCATAGAGACTGGACAGGGAACCACTTGGCAGGGCAGGAGTTTCAGCAGAGAGTCCAGGTGCTGGCAGAGGAAGTGTTCGATGGCCCTGAGACTTCAAAACAGGAGGCAAGCTCAGTTCAAGCCCTTGGAGAGTCTTCTCAAGCAGGAATGCACAACAAATTCCAGTCTTTGTCCTCTTTCAAGCAGAAGCAGCAACTGCAGGCCAACCCAGCAAAGCATAGTGACAGGCAAAGGGGCAGTACTCCTCCTCCAGCTCTTCAGCTCTTTTTCCTGGCAGAGGTTCCTCTTGGTTCCAGAAGTAATCTAAAAATCTGGGGTTTTGGGACCACTACTTATACCCTTTTCTGCATGTGAAATAGGCAAATCAAAGGAAAGTCTCTGTTGTTCACTTGATTCTGCCTTGCCCAGGCCTGGCGCCAGACACACACCAGGGGGTTAGAGACGGCATTGTGTGAAGGCAGGTATAGCCTATTCAGGTGTAAGTGATCACTCCTCAATCCACTCTAGCTCAGGTGGCCCATGAGGATATGCAGGATATACCCCAGCTCCCGGGTATATGAATCTTTTGAAAAATTTATGGCCCCATGGGGCCATGATTATGCTAAATCATGTTAATAATGAAATAAAATGATATGTTTATAAGTTTCTTCGATCTTTTGGGTTTATAAGGTTCTTTTAAAAAGAAGTTGTGGTCGTGGGAGTCAAGGGTCACACTCCCACCTTGGGTCCACCCATTTCTCAAAAAACTTTCTAAAAGTGGCATTTTCAATATGACAGTTTAAAAACCAACTTTACCAAAAGATGTATTTTTATATTGTGATTTCAGAGACACCAAACTCCAAATTTAAATTTGCTCCCAAAGGGAACCTGCACTTAAAAGTTATTTAAAGACAGCCCCCGTGTTAACCTATGAGAGAGATAGGTCTTGCAAAAGTGAAACATTTATTTGGCAGTATTTCACAGTTAGGACATGTAATACACATCAGCACATGTCCCACCTTTAACATACACTGCACCCTGCCCATGGGGCTAACTAGGGCCTACCTTAGGGGTGACTTACATGTATAAAAAAAAGAGGTTTGGGGCATGGCAAGTAGATACACTTGCCAGGTCGAATTAGCAGTTTACAACTGCATGCACAGACACTGCAGTGGCAGGTCTCAGCATGTTTACAAGGTTACTCATGTGGGTGGCACAACCAGTGCTGAAGGGCCACTAGTAGCATTTGATTTACAGGGCCTGGGTACCTCTAGTGCAATTTAAAAGGGACCTATTAGTAAATCAAATATGCCAATCATGGAAATGCCAATTACACATACATTTTACACAGGAAGCACCTGCACTTTAGCACAGGTCAGCAGCTGATAATGACTACCAAAAACAGCAAAAACAGAGTCCAGCACACAGTCAAAACAGGGGACGCAGAGGCAAAAAAGACAGGGGAGACCACACCAAGCATGTGCGGTCTAAGAAAAACAAAATCCAGAAGAGCATTTTGCACAGATATTAGGCCAGACACAACGGCACACAAATGAGCACTTTGAAATAACCATGAGCCAGACACATATAAAACCACTTCATATCACCTATGACCATCAAGGGCCTGCACTCTGACAAGCAGGTCACATCACCTGTGGATATTAGCAGCTACACTGTATACCACATGTAGGAAGTTGGCTCTGTATGTGCTATTTCAAAGTAAGGAATAGCATGCACAGAGTCCAAGGGTTCCCCTTAGAGGTAAAATAGTGGTAAAAATAGATAATACTAATGCTCTATTTTGTGGTAGTGTGGTCGAGCAGTAGGCTTATCCAAGGAGTAGTGTTAAGCATTTGTTGTACATACACATAGACAATAAATGAGGTACACACACTCAGAGACAAATCCAGCCAATAGGTTTTTATATAGAAAAATATCTTTTCTTAGTTTATTTTAAGAACCACAGGTTCAAATTCTACATGTAATAGCTCATTCGAAAGGTATTGCAGGTAAGTACTTTAGGAACTTCAAATCATCAAAATTGCATGTATACTTTTCAAGTTATTGACAAATAGCTGTTTTAAAAGTGGACACTTAGTGCAATTTTCACAGTTCCTAGGGGAGGTAAGTTTTGATTAGTTTTTCCAGGTAAGTAAGACACTTACAGGGTTCAGTTCTTGGTCCAAGGTAGCCCACCGTTGGGGGTTCAGAGCAACCCCAAAGTCACCACACCAGCAGCTCAGGGCCGGTCAGGTGCAGAGTTCAAAGTGGTGCCCAAAACACATAGGCTAGAATGGAGAGAAGGGGGTGCCCCGGTTCCGGTCTGCTTGCAGGTAAGTACCCGCGTCTTCGGAGGGCAGACCAGGGGGGTTTTGTAGGGCACCGGGGGGGGACACAAGCCCACACAGAAATTTCACCCTCAGCAGCGCGGGGGCGGCCGGGTGCAGTGTGGAAACAGGCGTCGGGTTTTCAATGTTAGTCTATGAGAGATCTCGGGATCTCTTCAGCGCTGCAGGCAGGCAAGGGGGGGATTCCTCGGGGAAACCTCCACTTGGGCAAGGGAGAGGGACTCCTGGGGGTCACTTCTCCAGTGAAAGTCCGGTCCTTCAGGTCCTGGGGGCTGCGGGTGCAGGGTCTCTCCCAGGCGTCGGGACTTTAGGTTCAAAGAGTCGCGGTCAGGGGAAGCCTCGGGATTCCCTCTGCAGGCGGCGCTGTGGGGGCTCAGGGGGGACAGGTTTTTGTACTCACAGTCTTAGAGTAGTCCTGGGGTTCCTCCTGAGGTGTTGGATCGCCACCAGCCGAGTCGGGGTCGCCGGGTGCAGTGTTGCAAGTCTCACGCTTCTTGCGGGGAGCTTGCAGGGATCTTTAAAGTTGCTGGAAACAAAGTTGCAGCTTTTCTTGGAGCAGGTCCGCTGTCCTCGGGAGTTTCTTGTCTTTTCGAAGCAGGGGCAGTCCTCAGAGGATGTCGAGGTCGCTGGTCCCTTCGGAAGGCGTCGCTGGAGCAGGATCTTTGGAAGGCAGGAGACAGGCCGGTGAGTTTCTGGAGCCAAGGCAGTTGTCGTCTTCTGGTCTTCCGCTGCAGGGGTTTTCAGCTGGGCAGTCCTTCTTCTTGTTGCAGGAATCTAATTTTCTAGGGTTCAGGGTAGCCCTTAAATACTAAATTTAAGGGCGTGTTTAGGTCTGGGGGGTTAGTAGCCAATGGCTACTAGCCCTGAGGGTGGGTACACCCTCTTTGTGCCTCCTCCCAAGGGGAGGGGGTCACAATCCTAACCCTATTGGGGGAATCCTCCATCTGCAAGATGGAGGATTTCTAAAAGTTAGAGTCACCTCAGCTCAGGACACCTTAGGGGCTGTCCTGACTGGCCAGTGACTCCTCCTTGTTATTCTCATTATTTTCTCCGGCCTTGCCGCCAAAAGTGGGGCCTGGCCGGAGGGGGCGGGCAACTCCACTAGCTGGAGTGTCCTGCTGGGTTGGCACAAAGGAGGTGAGCCTTTGAGGCTCACCGCCAGGTGTGACAATTCCTGCCTGGGAGAGGTGTTAGCATCTCCACCCAGTGCAGGCTTTGTTACTGGCCTCAGAGTGACAAAGGCACTCTCCCCATGGGGCCAGCAACATGTCTCGGTTTGTGGCAGGCTGCTAAAACTAGTCAGCCTACACAGATAGTCGGTTAAGTTTCAGGGGGCACCTCTAAGGTGCCCTCTGTGGTGTATTTTACAATAAAATGTACACTGGCATCAGTGTGCATTTATTGTGCTGAGAAGTTTGATACCAAACTTCCCAGTTTTCAGTGTAGCCATTATGGTGCTGTGGAGTTCGTGTTTGACAGACTCCCAGACCATATACTCTTATGGCTACCCTGCACTTACAATGTCTAAGGTTTTGTTTAGACACTGTAGGGGTACCATGCTCATGCACTGGTACCCTCACCTATGGTATAGTGCACCCTGCCTTAGGGCTGTAAGGCCTGCTAGAGGGGTGTCTTACCTATACTGCATAGGCAGTGAGAGGCTGGCATGGCACCCTGAGGGGAGTGCCATGTCGACTTACTCGTTTTGTCCTCACTAGCACACACAAGCTGGCAAGCAGTGTGTCTGTGCTGAGTGAGAGGTCTCCAGGGTGGCATAAGACATGCTGCAGCCCTTAGAGACCTTCCTTGGCATCAGGGCCCTTGGTACTAGAAGTACCAGTTACAAGGGACTTATCTGAATGCCAGGGTGTGCCAATTGTGGATACAATGGTACATTTTAGGTGAAGGAACACTGGTGCTGGGGCCTGGTTAGCAGGGTCCCAGCACACTTCTCAGTCAAGTCAGCATCAGTATCAGGCAAAAAGTGGGGGGTAACTGCAACAGGGAGCCATTTCTTTACACAAGCCCCCCCCAGCCCACAGGCCAGGAGACTCAGCCCAAGCTGGGAGAGTCTTCCTAGTCTGTCAGGCGAGGAAGAGTAGGAGAAATAGGCTGGTTAGTTGCAGGGCCTACTCTGCCTTACATCCTTCTGTTCAGGTCATTCCCTTTGGGGAACTGACCTACTTCCACAGTGATAGGACCTAGTCTGAATTGCCTCTTGTGTGCCTCTTCAATGTCTCCACCCATTCTTTCTATTTTGGTCTTAGAGGTATCCACCTCTGCTAACCTTATCTTGGCCAGGGTTACCCCTAGCTTACCCAGAGAGGTTACCCAGAGCTGGAGTAACCCCACCATGACCAATAGGGTCAGGGGGCCTAACTTGCTATTTGGCATGGGGTCAGACCACCATGCTAAGGATAGTGCAGCCATAAAGGCTAACACCCAGCAGAGGCCACTGACAGCTGTCAGTGCCCAGAACCACACCTTTAGCTCTTCACCTAAAAGGGAAGGGGCTAAGTTACAGGCTTCTTTGGGTTCAGGTTGCCTGTCTGCTGTATTGGAGTGGGGGGTTACCACATCTTGTAGTAAACACCCTTCTTCCACTCTTTCTTCTGTTAGCTGAGGAGCCACCCACTCAGGTTTAACAGTTGCCTGACTAGCCAGGACTTCTTGTGGGTCAGGTTGGACTTTATCAGGGCCATTTTTGGAGTTCTCCCCTACTGGAGCAGAATCTCCTTGGCTTGCTGTAACCTTGGCTAAAGGTTGTCCACCCTTCCTACTCTGTTTTCTTTTCTTCTTCTTCTGGGGCCTGCTTGCATTTACTGCAGAGGCAGGACTTCCAGAATCCTTGGGAGAGGACTGGCACTGGACCAGTTCCTCTCTTGGGCTCTGACTAACCTCTGGGTAGTCATTTCCAAGGAGACAATCAAGGGGGAGGTCTGTACTGACTACTACCCTTCTCCAGCTAAGAGTGCCACCCACTTCTATGGGCACTAAAGCCACAGGCCTCTTAGTGACCCTGTCTAGGCTAACTCTTACCCTGGCAGTCTCACCTGGGATGTACTGGTTTGAGAGCACCAGCCTGTCATGCACAATAGTGTGACTGGCACAAGTGTCTCTCAGGGCAGTGGTTGGGATTCCATTCACCAGTAGGTGGTGGAAGTGTCTACTTCCCTCTGGAATCTCCAACTCACCTGTTGGGCCCTGTTTCCAGTTGAAGGCTAGGAAGACCTCCTCATCTGAGGAGTCATCTCCCATGGCTACACTGGTTACCCCTGGAATCTTGTTCTGGGGTTTGTTTTTGGGACAAGAAGCGTCCTTGGTGTGGTGCCCAGACTGTTTACAGTTGTGGCACCATGCCTTAGTGGCATCCCAGTTCTTACCCTGGTACCCACCTTTGTTTTGGGTTGTGTCTTGGGGCCCACCCACCTGTTCTGGTTTTTGGGGGCCTACAGAGGACTCTTTTTCTTTGTTTCTAGTGTCACCCACTTTCTCCTGGGGAGTTTTTGTAACCCCTTTCTTTTGGTCACCCCCAGTGGAAGTTTTGGTTACCCTAGTCTTGACCCAGTGGTCTGCCTTCTTTCCCAATTCTTGGGGAGAAATTGGACCTAGGTCTACCAGATACTGATGCAACTTTTCATTGAAGCAGTTACTTAAAATGTGTTCTTTCATAAACAAATTATAAAGCCCAACATAGTTACACACTTCATTTCCAGTTAACCAACCATCCAGTGTTTTGACTGAGTAGTCTACAAAATCAACCCAGGTCTGGCTCGAGGATTTTTGAGCCCCCCTGAATCTAATTCTATACTCCTCAGTGGAGAATCCAAAGCCCTCAATCAGGGTACCCTTCATGAGGTCATAAGATTCTGCATCTTTTCCAGAGAGTGTGAGGAGTCTATCCCTACACTTTCCAGTGAACATTTCCCAAAGGAGAGCACCCCAGTGAGATCTGTTTACTTTTCTGGTTACACAAGCCCTCTCAAAAGCTGTGAACCATTTGGTGATGTCATCACCATCTTCATATTTTGTTACAATCCCTTTGGGGATTTTTAGGATGTCAGGAGAATCTCTGACCCTATTTAAGTTGCTGCCACCATTGATGGGTCCTAGGCCCATCTCTTGTCTTTCCCTCTCTATGGCTAGGATCTGTCTTTCCAAAGCCAATCTTTTGGCCATCCTGGCTAACTGGATGTCCTCTTCACTGGAGTTATCCTCAGTGATTTCAGAGTTGTTGGTCCCTCCTGTGAGGGAACCAGCATCTCTGACTATTATTTGTGGAGTCAGGGCTTGAGAAGCCCTGCTCTCCCTAAGTAGGACTGGAGGGGGGGAATTTCCCTCCAAGTCACTATCTTCATCCTCTGAGTTGCCATCCTCAGAGGGGTTGGCCTTTTCAAACTCTGCCAAAAGCTCCTGGAGCTGTATTTTGGTAGGTTTGGGGCCCATTGTTATTTTCTTTATTTTACAGAGTGACCTTAGCTCCCTCATCTTAAGATGGAGGTAAGGTGTGGTGTCGAGTTCCACCACAGTCACATCTGTGCTAGACATTTTGCTTCTAAAAGTTGGAATACTTTTTAAGAATCTACAACTGGTTCTAGAATCTAATTCAAACTTTTACAAACTTTTAAACTCTAAAAGAAATGCTAAACAGGGACTTAACACACAAGGCCCTAGCAGGACTTTTAAGAATTTAGAAAACTTTTCAAATTGCAAAAATCAATTTCTAATGACAATTTTGGAATTTGTCGTGTGATCAGGTATTGGCTGAGTAGTCCAGCAAATGCAAAGTCTTGTATCCCACCGCTGCCACCAATGTAGGAAGTTGGCTCTGTATGTGCTATTTCAAAGTAAGGAATAGCATGCACAGAGTCCAAGGGTTCCCCTTAGAGGTAAAATAGTGGTAAAAATAGATAATACTAATGCTCTATTTTGTGGTAGTGTGGTCGAGCAGTAGGCTTATCCAAGGAGTAGTGTTAAGCATTTGTTGTACATACACATAGACAATAAATGAGGTACACACACTCAGAGACAAATCCAGCCAATAGGTTTTTATATAGAAAAATATCTTTTCTTAGTTTATTTTAAGAACCACAGGTTCAAATTCTACATGTAATAGCTCATTCGAAAGGTATTGCAGGTAAGTACTTTAGGAACTTCAAATCATCAAAATTGCATGTATACTTTTCAAGTTATTGACAAATAGCTGTTTTAAAAGTGGACACTTAGTGCAATTTTCACAGTTCCTAGGGGAGGTAAGTTTTGATTAGTTTTTCCAGGTAAGTAAGACACTTACAGGGTTCAGTTCTTGGTCCAAGGTAGCCCACCGTTGGGGGTTCAGAGCAACCCCAAAGTCACCACACCAGCAGCTCAGGGCCGGTCAGGTGCAGAGTTCAAAGTGGTGCCCAAAACACATAGGCTAGAATGGAGAGAAGGGGGTGCCCCGGTTCCGGTCTGCTTGCAGGTAAGTACCCGCGTCTTCGGAGGGCAGACCAGGGGGGTTTTGTAGGGCACCGGGGGGGGACACAAGCCCACACAGAAATTTCACCCTCAGCAGCGCGGGGGCGGCCGGGTGCAGTGTGGAAACAGGCGTCGGGTTTTCAATGTTAGTCTATGAGAGATCTCGGGATCTCTTCAGCGCTGCAGGCAGGCAAGGGGGGGATTCCTCGGGGAAACCTCCACTTGGGCAAGGGAGAGGGACTCCTGGGGGTCACTTCTCCAGTGAAAGTCCGGTCCTTCAGGTCCTGGGGGCTGCGGGTGCAGGGTCTCTCCCAGGCGTCGGGACTTTAGGTTCAAAGAGTCGCGGTCAGGGGAAGCCTCGGGATTCCCTCTGCAGGCGGCGCTGTGGGGGCTCAGGGGGGACAGGTTTTTGTACTCACAGTCTTAGAGTAGTCCTGGGGTTCCTCCTGAGGTGTTGGATCGCCACCAGCCGAGTCGGGGTCGCCGGGTGCAGTGTTGCAAGTCTCACGCTTCTTGCGGGGAGCTTGCAGGGATCTTTAAAGTTGCTGGAAACAAAGTTGCAGCTTTTCTTGGAGCAGGTCCGCTGTCCTCGGGAGTTTCTTGTCTTTTCGAAGCAGGGGCAGTCCTCAGAGGATGTCGAGGTCGCTGGTCCCTTCGGAAGGCGTCGCTGGAGCAGGATCTTTGGAAGGCAGGAGACAGGCCGGTGAGTTTCTGGAGCCAAGGCAGTTGTCGTCTTCTGGTCTTCCGCTGCAGGGGTTTTCAGCTGGGCAGTCCTTCTTCTTGTTGCAGGAATCTAATTTTCTAGGGTTCAGGGTAGCCCTTAAATACTAAATTTAAGGGCGTGTTTAGGTCTGGGGGGTTAGTAGCCAATGGCTACTAGCCCTGAGGGTGGGTACACCCTCTTTGTGCCTCCTCCCAAGGGGAGGGGGTCACAATCCTAACCCTATTGGGGGAATCCTCCATCTGCAAGATGGAGGATTTCTAAAAGTTAGAGTCACCTCAGCTCAGGACACCTTAGGGGCTGTCCTGACTGGCCAGTGACTCCTCCTTGTTATTCTCATTATTTTCTCCGGCCTTGCCGCCAAAAGTGGGGCCTGGCCGGAGGGGGCGGGCAACTCCACTAGCTGGAGTGTCCTGCTGGGTTGGCACAAAGGAGGTGAGCCTTTGAGGCTCACCGCCAGGTGTGACAATTCCTGCCTGGGAGAGGTGTTAGCATCTCCACCCAGTGCAGGCTTTGTTACTGGCCTCAGAGTGACAAAGGCACTCTCCCCATGGGGCCAGCAACATGTCTCGGTTTGTGGCAGGCTGCTAAAACTAGTCAGCCTACACAGATAGTCGGTTAAGTTTCAGGGGGCACCTCTAAGGTGCCCTCTGTGGTGTATTTTACAATAAAATGTACACTGGCATCAGTGTGCATTTATTGTGCTGAGAAGTTTGATACCAAACTTCCCAGTTTTCAGTGTAGCCATTATGGTGCTGTGGAGTTCGTGTTTGACAGACTCCCAGACCATATACTCTTATGGCTACCCTGCACTTACAATGTCTAAGGTTTTGTTTAGACACTGTAGGGGTACCATGCTCATGCACTGGTACCCTCACCTATGGTATAGTGCACCCTGCCTTAGGGCTGTAAGGCCTGCTAGAGGGGTGTCTTACCTATACTGCATAGGCAGTGAGAGGCTGGCATGGCACCCTGAGGGGAGTGCCATGTCGACTTACTCGTTTTGTCCTCACTAGCACACACAAGCTGGCAAGCAGTGTGTCTGTGCTGAGTGAGAGGTCTCCAGGGTGGCATAAGACATGCTGCAGCCCTTAGAGACCTTCCTTGGCATCAGGGCCCTTGGTACTAGAAGTACCAGTTACAAGGGACTTATCTGAATGCCAGGGTGTGCCAATTGTGGATACAATGGTACATTTTAGGTGAAGGAACACTGGTGCTGGGGCCTGGTTAGCAGGGTCCCAGCACACTTCTCAGTCAAGTCAGCATCAGTATCAGGCAAAAAGTGGGGGGTAACTGCAACAGGGAGCCATTTCTTTACACCACATGACTCCTGTCTTATAAATGACAGATGTCATGCCCACCACCCAAATGGCCAGAACAGGGGACAAGTGTCCACTGGGCATGGTCGGTGAACCCTGTGCCGTGCAGGGGAGCCCAAGTTGGGCCCCCAATGGCACTTAAATAAAAAAAATACTTACCAATACTTACCCTACTTACCTGGTATGGGGTCCCCCTTCCTCTTGTGTCCTTCTGGTGTGGGTGGGGGTGTTCCTGGGGCTTGAGGAGGGCACATGTGGACCCATTCCATGGTGTATAACCATGGAAATGGGTCAATAATCCCCCTAACGCCTGGTCTGACCCAGGCGATAAATAATGGTGCAAACAAGCTTTGCTCCATTATTTAGCCCCTCCTCCCACCCCTGCGTCATTTTAGCACAGGGGGATAAATGTGGGGCTATGGGGATACCACCATTTTTTAGATGGGAACGCCTACCTTGCAGCTCATTGATGCAAGGTAGGTTCACACATCTATAAAATGGTGCAAACTCCAATATTTTGACATTAGATGGGTCTAACGTCAAAATATAAATATGGAGTTAGTTTTGCGCCAAATTTGCATAACAAAAAATGACTCAAATTCAGTGCAAATAGAGTATAAATATGCCCCTAAGTCTTTTTCGGGAACATTTTCTTCACCAGGACGAAGTCACAGAGTACTCGGATACTCATCGCAGGAGACCTCAGTAGATAATTCTACCTTCTGACTTATCAATTTTTTAGGACGGAAAGCTTAGTTGGGCCGAACCTGAAATTAGATCTGACGTCCCTGAAGCCTTCCTTTGATACCCTGCGCAAGAAGCCTCTGTCAACTTTTTACAATCGGACTTTGTCACCTTTTTGGAGCTTTTTCTCTCTGACATCGGACAACTCTCCACAGCAATCATATTTCAAGTCGATATTGTTGGATTGCTTTTCCAGGAGCCCCTGGTGAAATCCTGGAAGTCTGGGGCTCTGGCGCTTTCAGCTGGATAAAACTGCAAGTCAAGGCGGGTCACGGTCGACGTAAGCCAGCTTGACCCACGATGTCGGATCAGTGGCTTTATTGAGCTTTTTAACACAAGTTCTCCAATCTTCTCCAAACGTCTGGATCTTCTTTCAGAGGGTCTTTGAAGGTCTTTTAGGAGTCCACAGCTCACACTAAGGTTCCAAAAGCTATGATTTGCTCCTTGAGGGATAGGAGTCCAACTCCTAGAATGCATCTGGCTCAAACTTAAAAATGACCACTGGACAGCGGTCAGCTGGTCAGTTTCTTCAGTCATTGGTGGAGGGGACCCTAGTTAGCTATTTTCTACCTGTAACAAACTGGGAGTCCCTTCTTAAACCATTTGAAGCCAGGCAAAGTGATTTTTGTGGTGAAGGCTAAGAATGCAGCTGGTGCAGTCCTTCAGAGTGCAGAGTCGAGGTGCAGGTCAGGAGTTCAGCATGGCAGTCTTTCTTCTTCTTGTCTTTGTGCCTGGTAGGGATCTGAAGTGTGGGTGCAGCTATGCCATATTTATCCTTGCTCCTAGGGTGGAATGCAGGAGGGGGCAACTGCCCAATCACATGCAGGCTACCACCCTCTTGGATGACCACTTCCTGGGAAGTGTGGCAAAAATCAATCCTAAGGAGCAACATTCCTCAAAAATCCAACATGGAAGAAGTCCAAACTTGGAGGTTAGGTCTGGCTGAGCCAACCCACAGGTATCCACAGGTATGGCTAACATGCCTTAGCACACCCCTTTCTTGCCCTCTCCTAATCTAATTAGAGGGGCATCTGGTTATCTGGGTATGCAGGAAATGGGGGAGGCCCTGAACTTCTCCAAATGTCCTTCCCTCCTTTGAAGTCCAGTTTGGCTGCTCTCCCGCCATCCTGTTTCACCATCTGCTGAGGAAGATCTCCTCCCCCAGGCACTTCCTTTGTTCTCAGCCGAGGCTACATCACACCTCATCCAGGCAGCCTGGCCAGGCTGCCAGAGGCTGGCCAATCATAGAAGGCCACTACAGAGCTGAAGTTGGAAAATTTCAGGCAGAGTTGAAAAAACTCTTTCCCTGAACTAGTTATATTAAATTAACCAATGGCAATTTGTTAGATTTATTATAACAATAAGTTTGATACCAAACTTGAAATCTTTAGCACTGTTTGAGACTATATTCATTAAAAATAATGTCTCCCATGTTAGCCTATGAAGCATATTCACTACAGTGTGGAAAAAAATAATTTGGCTATTTTTCCCTCACCGGGGTTCATAAAACATATTTTATAAGGTCCCTGATTATAGTTAAATAGCACCCAACCCTAGGGGCACTTAGGGCATGCCTTAGGGGTCACTTATATGTAAAAACAGGGTATTTAATTTGATCACCGTAAACTCCCATTCGTGGCACAATCACTCTTCACAGGCCACACAGAGGTTACAAATGATGGTGGCACACTCTTGTCCAATTCATGGTATTTATTTCTAATGTGCTTCAACAAATATTCATTTTTATGTCATCGCAATGCGTTTCAGCCATAGCCTTCAACTGGCCATAAAAAGTGCAAGTGCAATTTAAAAATGAGGCAAAACACCCCTCCCATTCTTCTTAAAGGGAACACATATGGGGTAGTGTGTGTTACATAGTTAAATTACTTTGGAAGTAATTTTAATTCCATAGTCGAATTTGAAGGTAGCTTTAATTTAAAAGCAGCCAGAAAAGCAGGCCTGCCTTTAAAATGACATTGGGCACCTCACCAGTGCAACAATGGGTGCACTACCTATGCTGGGGTCCCTAAACCTACATGCCCTACTATATACTAGGGACAAATAGGTAGGTTGACATAGCCAGTTATAATTAGCATATTTTGCATATCCACTTTACAAAGAACACTGGCTCTGGGAAGGATTAGCAGTACCCAGGGTATAGCCAATAGTCAGTAACCACCAGTACCTGTCCAAAACGTTTGGGGGTGACCAGGCAAAACGGATGACTTTCCTATAAACTGGAAATGATAAAATGATTGCAATGTGAGATGTGAATTAAACCTTGTAGAAGTCTGTGAAAGTGGGGTGGTCTTTTCAGTGTGGCAGTCATACTAGTTCTTTCCTTCAAGTCATTTCCCTCTGCTACCTAGCACTTTATTTCAATCACTTACAGCCTTTTCTTCTCACAGCTTTCTATAATCCCTCCATAAGGTTTCCAGTACAGGGAAGACTTGGCCTGGCAGTTTGGGCTGGACTGGTCCCATGAGGAACAGGGTAAAGACTGATTTGCATATGGCTGGGTCTACACTGGAATGGCATGGGTAGCAAAAAAAATATGGCTTTAGATCTCTGTACCGGGGGTGAATGTTTCACATTCTTCTGCATTCCGTCCATCACTTGTTTTTTTTGCAATTGTTATACCAGGCTAGCATTTGAAATGTTCAGGTTCCTCGCCAGTGATCTCATTATGCAGACTCCATTTCCATTTCCTCTATGTATTATGTCAACTCTCCGCATCACCACCACAGGCATCCAACTACCACACAAAGCAGCCCCTCTGCTAGTCCAAAAAAGAATGTTCCTGCCAAATCTCCTACAATGGCATCTGTCAAATCTGGACAATCCTACAAAGTGAGGAGGTTGGGTTGCAAGTAATGTACTTGGATAGCAGAAACAGATTCTGGAGTAGTGCTAAGTTAGAGGAAAAAGTGCAGTCTGTTGATCCTTGAACTCCATGCTGGAGTTGCGCTGTTACTGGGCTTTCATCTAACACTGACTGGTGCACTCCAGGTGTACTCAGAGCACTTTAAAATCGTCAACTCCTTGACGAAGAACTGACAGCCACAGAAAACCTGCACCCCCAGCCTCTCTTAAAAAGATGAAAACACAGTTCGACCTGTCAGTTATTGGGTTGAGCATGCGGTATCCATCATGCAGATCCAGACACACATGTGCACTTACAGAAACACAAAATGCCCAAAGAAAAATAGGTACACACAAAGGCATTTAAACAATCGGCCAGCCCCAGGTAGGTGATGGTCCCCAGGGCCAAAACTGGACATGAGTAGGAGGGCCTTGTGCGCTTCTCCCTTTTTTTAACATAAAAATTATGCCTCCAGAAAACGGCCCACCAGGAGGCAAATGTTCAAACAAGTGCGTGAGACTGCACATGCTTTTTTTTTTTTTTTGCTGCAAATTCCCAAATACTTGCTATTTTGTGGCAAAATGTGTTTTTTTGTAAGGGCAGGCACAGCCCTATTCAGACGCAGGTGTCAGCTCTTCCCAACACTCTAGCCCAGGAAGATCTATCAGGATATGAAGGCTACACCTTAACTCCCTTTGTGTGCCTGTCTAGAAGAAATTCACAAACAGCCCAACTGTCATCCTGACTCTGACGTGTATTCCACAGTGAGGCAGAGGCACAGAATAGTTAAGCTAGAAAATGCGCTCTTTCTAAAAGTTAAATTTTTAACCTCACAATTTAATAACCAACTGCACCAAAAGATGTATTTTTAAATTGTGAGTTCAGAGACCCAAAACTCCATATCGCTTTCTGTTCCCAATGGGAAATAATACTTAAAAGATATTTCATGCTACCCTATGAGAGAGATAGGTCTTGAAATAGGGAAAAATAACATTAGCAGTATTTCACTATCAGGACATGTGAAACGCACCAGTACATGTCCTAACCTTTAAATAAACTGCGCCCTGCAGATGGGGCTACCTTGGGCCCACCTTAAGGGTGACATACAGGTAATAAAAGAGAAGGTTTGGGCCTGGTGCACTTGCCAGGTCGACATGGCAGTTTAAAACTGTACTTACAGGCATTGCAATGGCAGGCCTGAGCCACGATTAAAGAGCTACTGAAAGGGTGGCACAATCAGTTGCAGGCCCACTAGTAGTATTTGATTTACATGCCCTGGGTACGCCTGGTGTACTATACTAGGGTCTAACTAGTGTATCAAATATGCCAATCATGGATAAACCAATCACCAATACAATTTAAACAGAGTGGACTTGCACTCTGGTACTGTTGAGCAGAGGTAGAGTGCACAAGCCCAGAGTCCTAAAACCAGCAAAAACGAAATTCAGCACAGGCTCAAAACAGGAGGTCAGAAGTCAAAAAGACAGGGGAAACCATGCCAAGAGCTGAGAGGTTTAACAAGACCCATATCCACAAGACCATGCAAAGCCACTTTGTGTGTTTTTTCATAGCCTTGTAAATATGGTGCAGGGCAACGCAGCTCAAGTCACTGTGCTGCCTTACACTGCATCAGGGAGGCGTTCCATAGCCGTTGTGGCGGGTTTTCCCATGCAACACCCATGGGTTTTAACTCATTCCCATACTTACAAGTATCTGTTAACCTAGGAATGCATCAAAACTGTAAGCCTTCCCAAAGCAGCTGCAACAAGAAAAAATATGTTTATTTCTCCTCGTTGTTTCCTCTTTCTATGTGTGCTCAGAATGCAGCACACATAGAAAGAGGAAAATGCCTCTTAGAATTGTTTTTTGTGCCCTTATTACACAATACAAATCCTGCCAAAAATGCAGAAGCCCTTGCACCATGGGTTGGAAGGGACAGGAATGTGCTGTATTACACAGCTATGGCGCATTTCTGCCCTTTCGAAGTGGAGTAGGCAGGACAGTAGTGAGGCTTGCTGTACCGCCCTATGCCAAATCATTGTAAGTATGCCCCTTCAGGCCATATTCAGGGCCTTGTTTGTGTCACTCTGCAACACCCAATATGGTGTAAGAGCAACGCAAACCTTAAGTGAGATTTATGAAGCCACGCAAGACTACCTTGCATGGCTCTGCATGGATTCATAAATCTCAAATTGCTGTGTTGGATTATTCTGCACCAGGAAGATGTTTCCATGTGTGTTGCACGCTCCCACACAGCATCCAAGGATTTTGATGCATTCCCAGATTCATAAGAACATGCAAACCATGGAATGTGACAAAAAGGTAGGCCTCCCCAGGAGAGGCATGTCAAGGAGAAATATGTTTTTTTCTCCTGGTTTTCTCCTCTATCTATGTGTGCTGCATTCTGCAGTATGCATAGAAAGAGGAAAATGCCTCTCAGGATTGTCTTGTACAGGAAGGTGTCCCTACCTGCATAGAAACAATCCTGCATTCAATGCAGGCACCCTTTCACCATAGTGCAAAGGTGCCTATGTTTGTGCAGGGCTACCAAAAGAGTGCCAGAGCACGGGGAAAGGACAGGAATACGTCATATTGGATTAATATAGTGCATTTGTTCCCTTTACTGTGATGCTGGGCAGCACAGCAAGGGATTTGCTGCACTGCCCTGTGCCACATAACCAATAAATATGGGCCTTATAGTTAAAACAAACTTGCATAATTAAGCGTTTCCCCATGAAGTGAAATGAACGTGACCCAGTGGTTTACAAAAGTCGGTAGTGCATGTAAACATTTGCAAGCATAGAGTGGGCCTGCACTTTACACCATTAATTTAATTCTTATGCAGTGATTAAAGAGGCTATTCCTACTCTACTCATTGCTACTACCAAGCACTAATTGAAGGAATTGTGGTAATTACAGTAGATAAGATAAGGGACTGAGGCCTATATTTATACTTTTTTAGCGCTGCTTTTGCATCATTTTTGGACGCAAAAACAGCGCAAACTTACAAAATACAATTATATTTTGTAAGTTTGCACCGCTTTTGCGTCAAAAAATGACGCAAATATAGCACTCAAAAAGTATAAATATGGGCCTGAGAGCGCTGGCATAGCTGAAGGAGTTTGTGCTGGAATTTGTGAAGTGACACAGCAGAGCCAGAGCCTTTTCTTTTACAAAGTTCTGGAAGAGATGACAGGGCCGAACACATGTTAGCAAGCTGTGCAATCTGTGGTGTGTAATAAGCCTTAAGGCAGTGAGTGAAAGATCTAGGACATGATCTGCTCAACAGAAGGATGATCTGGAGCATAGGGTTAATCAGGCCTTTGAGAATAATGCTGACTACTGAACAATACTGGATGTTGACTGCCTGGATGTAGATGCCTCCCACAAAATACTGGTTGGTGATATAGGTTAAGAGGTGACACCTAAATGAAACCGATAGCGACTATTGCAGCACATTTGTATATCAAGGAATTGCGAGAGCCATAAAATCCCCATAATGTAAGAAGATAGTCAGAGGAATAAAAATGGTTCATACTGCTTAGCCCTACAAATCAGTCCCGCGCCCACAGTAGGATGAGGCTTACATCACTGGGTTCAGTTGGATGATGGTAAAGTTAAACAGATAAATGCAATTGATTTCATCATTCGCTTGTCTGAGTGCTGGATAGATATATCAAATGTTTCTAGGGAAAGAAATCATGCACATTTCAGAAAAAGTGTGCCTTTTACAGGTATGAAAGAAATCAGAATATTTTTTCAAATTAAAGGCGTCACGTTTGCATCTATCATCTGTTAACTAGTACAGAAGTGGGGCAAATATGATTCCAATTGGTTTCAGCAGCAATGGCTAAATTATATACACGAGGTTTTATAATCACAGCATACAAATTCAGTACGCATTCGAGAAAGATGAAGCTGCCTCTTTTTAATATACGGCTGTCTAAGACACTTAACGATAAATATTAATTTTAGAAATTTCCACGCCTGCAGTAAATAACATTATGTATGCTAGTAGAGCATTTCATTGTGAATGCTGAAAGGTCTAATAATTCCTTTCTCACCATGTCCTACCCATTATCTACTACAGGGAGACTTAATGAGGAGAGACATCCCCCGACTCAAACTCTTTAATTAAATGTAACTGTATATAAACCTTTTTCTAGAGGGTATGCAGTCAATTTGAAATCACTTTGTGTTTCATTTGACAAAGAAGCGCTCATCAAGTTAATTTAAATTTGAAAACTCTAATGTAGGAAATATGAATGTTTTTCAGAAACCTAAAATCTGTCGCTACGCAAACCACAATAATTTGATGTCTTCTGTGTTAATAAGTCTAAATTTGAAAATGGCAAAGTTTCTAACAAATAAATATATTTTCATGAACTAAAATTCTATTCTGTGTTTTTCTAAGTCGAATCATATGCAATGATGACTTAACTCCTTCTATTAAGCGATGTCGAATTGAAATGCTTTATTTTCTTCTTTAGTAAATGCTCACATAAATATGATGCTGTTCTATTTGACTGCAGCGTGACATATCACTTGCAACCAGTAAATGGGAGTCAACTTACCACTAAAATACTTGTCAAAAGGTGTTCAGGTGCAAACAGTACAGAGACATTATTACTCAATCATATAACAACACCAGCAGGAAACACAGTTCTGATGTGTGAAATTCTCCTTGCACACCCAGAGGGAGAGTGCCAAATCTGTTAAAGCTAATCTCCCACAAAACCTGCCAGGTAAAATCAAAAAGACAAACCAAATACTTTTTACTTTTCCCACTCTCTGCTCTTGCTGGTGTGGGCTGAGTTTACAAATCATTGCGAGACAGTTGTTGTCTATTGGTTGGTTCCACTACACACAAAGAAGCATATCTATAAAAAGAAGGATGCAAGATCCTAAGCAAATTAATCAAAATGGAAATAAATTAGCTGACTACATTGAGATATTCAAGGTTTGGCCCCTGTAGTTCTGTAGGCACATTTTGACAGGATTTGAATATTGGTCAAATGAACAAACAATCTATCTATCTATCTATCTATCTATCTATCTATCTATCTATCTATCTATCTATCTATCTATCTATCTACCTACCCTCACTGAAAAAACAAAGGTTAACATGAGGTTTTAGTGAGGTGAATATGTCAGTTACAACATTCAAGTTTTGAACTAAAGAATTCACAGAAATTAATCAGTTATCATTAGCAGAGCCATGCACCTCACATATTACATCACTAATGACGTTTTATGACATAATTTATGGCACCTCTGATGACATATTTTTTCAGAATTTTTTAAAACAAAAAACATCTTTCTATCATACCTAACTATAACATTATTTTAACCTTTGTTTTTACTAAAACAGATATTTTTATCACACCTAACTGTAATATTACTTTAACCTTTGTTTTTCAGTGAATTTATAGGGCTTTTTTTTAAATGTAAAGTAATATTTTATTACCGTAAGGAAGTTACTGAAGCACTCAAGGAGGTCTTATTTGTTGCCCAATGAAACCATATGCCTGTACACCAGTTTGTAAGGTGCTTTGTTTTTATTCTTCCAAAAGTGAGAGCCTATTAGAATGAAGGAAGTCTGTCTCAAACATCAATCTAAAACAAGAAAAGCAACACAAGCCCATAATAAAAAGTCGTTGAAGTACCAACGGACAGGAGAGTGAGAGCACTTAGGGCCTGATTTACATCTTGGCACTGTTACGGCAATCCATGTTGGTGGCAGACCTGAGAAGACCATCTAGCCGACTGTGCTCCGCCTGCTGTTTTTAGATGCTACAGTCCTGCACGCGGTGTGATGGCGGCGGTTTGCTGACAGAGGGAGATGGCAGTGGGACCCAATGAACCTCATACAATGGCAGTGGCTGTGGAATATATGTAAGTGACACACACACAATGTACTTTAGATGTTTGTGTCCCCCCGCATTACACACTACACAACACATTACATAAACATCATCATCCTTTACAATTTCAACACAACACAACCCATACATGCAGAAAACACACATTGACATACATCCATGATATAATACACACATCATTGACACTGCACCCAAACATGACACAACCAGAACAACCAACACCACTACTCTCAGCTACACATACACACACAAACAAGCACATGTAAACACATCACAACAATGTCTGCCACACAACAACACTCACCTGAATGTGTCACATGACAACACAACATACACAACAACATCGGTCTCACATGCAAGTGACACACATACAGATACAACCACATCATTCACTCCAGCCCCCTCCAGTCCCCACACACACATACTTACTCACATATACAGCATATAGCACAATCCTACCTGCACAGGTCCCCTTGCAATGTGCACACACAAGCACCATTGTCCAGTGTGAGTGTACCATCATTGTGGTGCCAGCATTCATTTGGCAATGAATGACAACACCACAATGACAGTTGTGTATGTGTGCGATATGAGTGTTGTGCCACTGTGCCCCCAGCCACACATGACACAATTGTCACCCTGAAGTATGCATCTCATAGTGATTTAAAAAAATTACTTTGACATGTATATACCTGTAGTGGTCTTGACCACCCGTACAGTGCCCACCCAATGTACCCTGGCAATGCATGTTCCCTACCTTTCAGACTGGTCATGGAGGGGGTCATGTTTTCTCTGTGGGTCGAAGGCTGAGGTGGAATGGGGAAAAAAGGTAAGTTTTCAGCCCTCTCCACCAATCCACCAACTCAGAACTGAAGGTGGGACAGCCACTTTTTTCTTGGAGGTAAAGCACATCCAAATCTGCACGGCAGTAAGGGTGGCTTGGATAGCACCGACATCCATTTTTCCCTCTCCCACCATTGATGCAGGTGTTTTTTTTGGCGGGAACGCTGGTTCAAATGTGGGCTTTCGTGTATGGGACCACGAACATCTAAATAAGGCAGGTAGACCGTCATGGTGGTGGACGGGTTTCCTGTTGAAAAATCAATGGCTGGACCATTACAGCCAACATCTAAATCAGGCCCTTTGTCAGTTATCCATTAGTGCCAAACACATAAAAACTGTACGCCATTCCTCACCTTGGAAATGCCCTGCACCACGTTGAGTTTGATCCTAATGTTTACGGTATGCATAAATCCAGGAGCAAGGGTCCAGAACATTGAGAATGCCCCAGAAGTAAAAAAGACATCTGGGACCCTCCACACTCTACAAAAAGTGCTAAAATGTGGACCACATAAGGCAACACCAGGATGGACAAAAGCAGTGTGACCAAGAAGGACACAGATTCAAAAGAAAAAAAAAAAACACACACTGTGTACTTCACAGATACCCATAAAGCAAAGCTGTGAATGTGAGACTATGTGACTACAAATCAGAAATCCCAGTATGTAAACAAGGAAACTTACTACAAGTTGAGTTTTGGGGCCATATACCAACTGCACCCCAGTCCACACTTACGGGGCCCCATTTGAAAAGTGCTCTATCCAAAAGGTAAAAACAGCTTACAGTCAGTCAACAACACACTGAGGTGTTAATAGTACGAGCACCTAACAGTCTGTAAGAATAATGGCAGCCCATGATAAGCCTGTAAATAGGAGTAAGGTGACTGAGTCATGCTTTTTTTTAAGGGGGGGCTATGTGGCCACACTCCCTGAGCCTCATTAGGCCCTGGGCTGCATTTATTTCAAAGGGAAGGGGGGGCGCTTGGTTCCCTTTCCCGAGCCTCAGCGGGCCCTGGAAACCCCAACCCCAGGGCCTGCCTTTAATATAGGTGGATGTCAGGTGCCCATCTAAGGCACTGTAGGAGGCCGGCCTGGTTTGTAGTGGGTACCTTGGGTACTTACACCTTATCCCAGGTCCAGTTATCCTTTATTAGTGAAGTAGTAGTGTTCTAGCAGCTTAGGCTGATAGAGGTAGCTATAGCAGGGCAGCTTAGGCTGAACTAGGAGATATGCAAGGCTCATACAATACTACTTATAGTTACACAATACTTCTACACAAGTAAAGACAATACTCAGTGTTACCAAAAATAAAGGTATTTATTTGGGTGACACAGTACCAAAAATATCTTAGAGACAATACTCCTTCTGGAGGTACGTATTATACACAATATACACACTAGACACCAAAATTAGACAAGTAACTAAACATAGAACAATGCAAACAATAGGAAATGCTATAGATTTCAATGGGAGAAAATAGGTCTAGGGGCAACACAGACCATATACTAAGAAAGTGGAATGTGAATCACTAATTCCCCCCCTAGACAAGTGTAGTGTGTGCAGAATTGCTGGGAGAGTAAGAATGCAGTAAAGGTAAGTAAATTACCCCCCCCCCCGAGCCCAGACAAGCAGGAGTAAAGTACTTCAAGTTTCCTTAGGACACGCTACACCTCATGATTGGGATTTTTCAGTAACCAACCAAGTCTGCAAACAACAACTGCTGGATGCCTGGACCTGAAGACCTGCAAAAGAAGGGGACCATGTCTAGAAGTCGAGAGAAGTTCCAGGAAGGACAGTAGCCCCTGCCAAATCAGATGAGGGTGTAAAAGAAGAGTCCCCGGTTAGTCGAAGACTGTAGGAATGCACCCTAGGAAGATGCCAGCGGGTTCCTGCATGATGCAAAGGATGTCCCACGACATGAAGATGGATGCAGACATGATTTCATGGTGGAAGTCACCAACAAGCCTTGGTTATGACATAAGTGTGTTTAGCATCAAAATGGAGCTGGATGGACCCAGGAGGGACCTGGGGGCCTCAACTCCGTGTGAGGAGGAAGAAGGGGATCTCAGCACTTTAGGGAGCCCTCAGGATGCCAGACAGCACCCAAGGAAGTCCCAGGACACAGGGACAAAAGAGGTGCGAAACATAGTTGGTGAAGCACAACAAAGGAAGGTCCTACACCGCCGGAGAACAACTCACCAAGTTGATCATCACAGGATGGAGTACTGGGGACCTGGGCCAGGCTGTGAATGAAGGAATTTTGCAAATAGTGCCCAGAGGCCTCAGGAGGTGAAGAAGACGCAGTACACAAGGGTACTGTCACTGTCAGGGAAGGCAAGGTCTTACCTCCTCCAAATTGCATCAGCAGGACCTCAGGACAGTCTATGTCAATGGGGTCCTCCCTCTGTGTCCTTAGGAGCATGCTTGTCACTGTGAAAGGAGTCCAAGGGTACCAGTTGTCATCTTAGAAGGTGCCTGCTGGAGCAGGGGAGTGACTGAAGTCACCCCACAGGAGATTTCTTCGGTCCTTCTGGTGCAGGAGGAAGACAGGGAGTCCTCAGAGCGTGCACACCATGGAAACTGTTGCAGTTGCTGGCTGGAGCTGAAGTTGCAGAGGAAAAGTATCCCTTGTGGATACTTTGTTGCTGTTACAGCGGTTCCTGGAGCAGGCTGCGTTTGATCTGAGGTCAGATGATGAACTAGTGCTTGCAGAGGATTCCTGAAGGAAACTTGCAAGCAGAATCTGAAGATAACCCACAGGAGAGACCCTAAATAGCCCTGAGAGGGGGATTGGCTAACTTATCAGGTGAGGACCTATCAGGAGGGGTGTCTGACGTCACCTGCTGGCACTGGCCACTCAGAGCCCTCCAGAGTGCCCCCACACCTTACAAAGCAAGATGGCTGAAGTCCGAGACACACTGGAGGAGCTCTGGGCACCAACCCTAGGGTGGTGATGGACAGGAGAGTGGTCACTCCCATTTCCTTTGTCCAGATTTGTGTCAGAGCAGGGGAGTGCCCCACACCTTGCAAAGCAAGATGGCTAAAGTCTGGGACACACTGGAGGAGCTCTGGTCACCAACCCTAGGGTGGTGATGGACAGGAGAGTGGTCCCTCCCATTTTCTTTGTTCAGATTTGTGTCAGAGCAGGGGACAAGGGGTCCCTGAAATGGTGTAGACTGGTTTATGCAAGGAGGGCACCATCTGTGCCCTTCAAAGCATTTCCAGAGGCTGGGGATGCTATCCCTCCCCAACCCGTAACACCTATTTCCAAAGGGAGAGGGTGTAACACCCTGCTCTCAGAGGAAATGCTTTGTTCTGCATTCCTGGGACTGAGCTGCTCAGACCCCAGGAGTGCAGAACCCTGTGTGTGAGGTGGCAGAAGCTGTAGCTGCAGTGCAAGCCTCAGAGAGCTAGTTTGGCAGCACTGGGGGTCCATAGTGGAGCTCCCAGGATACATGGAATTGGCTCCCTAATACCAGATTTGGAATAGAGGGACAATTCCATGATCTTAGACATGTTACATGACCATATTCGGAGTTACCATTGTGAAGCTACATATAGGTATTGACCTATATGTAGTGCACGTGTGTATTGGGATCCCCGCACTCACAAAGTCCCAGGAAGTGGCCCTGAACTATGTGGGGCACCTTTGCTAGTGCAAGGGTGCCATCATACTCAGTAACTTTGCACCTAACCTTCAGCAAGTGAAGGTTAGACATAAAGGTGACTTATAAGTTACTTAAGTGCAGTGAAAATGGCTGTGAAATAATGTGTGCGTTATTTCACGCAGGCTGCAATGGCAGTCCTGTGCAAGGATTTGTCTGAGCTCCCTATGGGTGGCAAAAGAAATGCTGCAACCCATATGGATCTCCTGGAACCCCCAATGCCCTGGGTACCTAAGTGCTATATACTAGGGACTTATAAGGGGGGTCCAGTGTGCCAATTGAAATTGGTAAATGAAGTCATTAGCCTACAGTGACAAAGTTTAAAGCAGAGAGAGCATAAGCACTGAGGTTCTGATTAGCAGAGCCTCAGTGACACAGTCAAGCCCTATACAGACACATACATTAGGCCATAAACTATGAGCACTGGGGTCCTAACCAACAGGATCCCAGTGAGACAGGCAAAAACATACTGACATACAGGTAAAAATGGGGGTAACATGCCAAAGAAGATGGTACTTTCCTACACTCACATACCATAGATACATTGGGGTCAACTTGGGGAGCCCTAGGGCCCCAGCAGCCCCAGCAGTAGTTTGCATGGTGTGAGAGCCGGCCTTGCTATGGCCCAGAGGCAGCAGCTATTAATGCTGCTTCCTCGAGGTGGGAACAACCTGTTATTCTGTTTCCCTGTCCACATCAGTGAAGGCAGGGAAACGGAATACAAGACTGCTCCCGGCCTGCAGGAGCATTTTTAAAGCTCCTGCCTGCTGGTAGCAGACTTTGGACTTCATTTAGACCTTAGCGGATAGAATACTCCATCTCAAATGTGATAGATATCCCGTCCATTGATTTACAATCCCAGTAAGATATAATAGGCTCATAAAAGGGTGGATGGGCTATCCGTCACAATTGTGACACAGTATTCCCTCCTCCAAAATTAAAATCAGGTCCCTTGTATTTGCTCCCATTTGGTGGGAGATTTGAATATGCTCCCACCGGACTCGAGCAAACATGTTTCTCTAGCACATTATCTTCCTAGCATAATCTTTGATTTTCACCTTAACAAAGAGCCCTGCAGAATAAAATGTATTTTAAGAGAGTTCTTCAGTTAATTTTAATAGTCATTTTCACCCATCGGGATCTACTTTAGTAGATATATTGGCTAAAATAAAAAAAAAGATCTCTGGCAAAGAGCCTCCATTAGGTAACTGTAAGGCATTGCAACACCAGCACTACGAGGAACATATACCCAATGACGAAGTATGCCACTATTTTGGTGAGTGAGGGCACTTGCTGTTACACAGTAATGCTGTTCTTTCCTTAAATAGGTCCTCTTATCATAAGAGATAATCAGGACCTTTTCCCCTCCTTCAATTTCGGAACTGTACACCCCATGTATAATTTTATTTCAGAATTTTCACCACTGGTGTACGGTAGCACTCTTTGTCTATTTGGAAGGCATGCTTACAGTCATTAATTACTTATTCTAATGGTCAAATTAGGCCATAACCACATTTTTTATTTATTTGTTTACTTAGAAGTTATGCAGAATGATATTGTCGGTAAAAAAGGCCCATATCAGAGTTCTGGGATGAGAGTTTGTTTGTAAAAGAGTCACAGGAGAAGTTAAGAGTTCAACGGGCTGTGAGGACTGGGTGAGGTTACAGGGTCACTGTAGTGGAATAGCAAATAGGTTCTGCCAACTTTCTATCGTCATTGCAAATTTTAAGAAAAGGGTTTTATTGCATGAAAAGTAAGGCTAGATGTTCACATTAATATTGGCAGCATCATTACACATTTCATAATCTCCCGACATTATTTTGCAGAGCCCATCATTAACAGATTATTTTCAATGAAAGCTGCTGTCATCGATTTCCATGAACATTCTGAAAAAGATTTAACAAATCATGCATAACAACACATATCCTTTATCTGGATGAACTAGGCAAACTAATAGCATCATATGCTGCTACTAAGGCTGTTCATGGCCCTGCCTCCCTTGTTGTGTCATCTACTAGGTAACGCTCACCAGCCACTCATCAGCCTCTGATTTGTATTTCAAGCGGACCAGGTTAATCACTGGTGGGGGTACCAAGGGGAAAGCCTACTGATCTCAAGAGTTGTCTGAGGCTGGTCCGGGCATACTCCATTTCTCTTGTACTCTGTGGAGAATATATATATATCTCACTGAGGGAACTGAGAGATGTATTCAAAAAAACATGTGTATGATTGCTTTATGTTTAAGATATAGTTGGAGAATAAACAATGAGTTGCCCTTTTACTGTCAATCCATTCCTGACTTATATAGCTGACGAACTTTTTGGACTAGGGTTTAGGCACAGTTTGACTTTCCACTTGAACCAGTCGTAGCTGATGCACATAAAGATTTTTTCCCCAAAAGTGTCAAAATCAAGTACCATAAATGAGCTGAAAGCCTGCTTAAGGTTTATCTGCAGCTTGATCCTCGTGTGGAATTGAAATCAAAGTGCTTACTTTCGATAGATCATCACATACAACCAAGGAAAAATGCATTTTAAGATTTGTTGGTGCATCCTGCCCCAGGAAATCTACTGGAAAGCCTCTTACACAATGGACAAAAGAACAGTAAACCACCATATGCTGTAACCTTATTTGAGATTTAAGTAGATCATCTTTAAGGGGGCCTGTGCACCAGCCAAAACAAATCAATCCACCACTACATGTGGTTCAACACTTCTAATTTAATGCTCTTGCTTATGGTCTACTTAATGTGGAACCCCCACGTCATTATGGGCTTTAGATCCGATCTACAGAGTTAGATAGCTTTCCTAGCCATATATAATAGGAGACTATCCCTATCCTCTGCATAAATGCCTTTTTGAATTAGATAAATTAGAGAATATGACAGGAAAGGTGAGTGAAATTGCCAATAATTCAGAATTATAGAACTTCATAAAGTGTGATTAATGTTCTGCCCTAGGTAGGAATATCCGGAAAATTAAACAATTCTAAGATTTCCATTACTTTTATTTATTAGAGTCATGAAACTGGCAAACATAAAATGACCCTATCTTAGACTAAAAGGGAAGCCAATTAAAAAGGGAAAATCTGGGTGGGGGCAGAAAATCTGGGTGGGGACAAGCATTCGATTTACAAAAACTATCTGCAAAATAAAAACAATAGTGTTTTACAAGTAACCAGTTCACATTATGCGCCTAGGTGTGCCTCTTTGATACTATGCTCCATAAATTCTACTTCACTTGGCACTACAGAGGCATTTGACAACAGAATTCCACATGGGACGTGAACACCTAAATAAAATCTTCATATTGGATGTTACAGAAATACCCAAGGATTGGCCAGAAACAACTGCCTCCCTCATAAATTACATAGTAACTAGAATTTAGAAGGCGAGCAGTTGCTACTCCGCCATTAGTGATATCATAGTGCCTGAAAGGCTGAAGCATATACAATAGCTACCACACATGTGTAAAGGTGGGTGCCTTATAGGGACATAACAAAGTTACCAAGGGCCCTCATGCATAAAGGAAAATACTCCCCTCACAGACAAAGTTTAAAAGACAAATACATTCATAATTCGTGTACAGAAGGCTCCTGATATCCCTGGTACCAATGCACTTGCTGCACTATTAATAGCTGTGCCACTGGTGCTTCGTGTTGTATTAATAAAAAAAAGTGTTAAACATCTTAAAATGTATGAAGATCAGGAGTAGCACTTCTAGCAAGTCAAAATAAACAGACCACGTGCTATTTAGGAAAAGTCCCCAATGGTAGGTGTGTGCTTTGCTTAGTACAATACATACTATCAACTTCCAAGAGGAAGCTTGAAAATATTAACGTATCCTTCAAGGAGTGGGATAGTGAATTTTGTTTGGGTGGCTACGAGTGTCATGAGACACTCAAGCAGTGCTAGAGATGTGAAGGGTTTGAAGAAGAGCAAATGGTCTTCCCCTGCATACAAGTCTAGATAATCGCAGTTGCAATGTTGTTGGTCTTGCTTCCAAGACAGAGATACATACTGCCATGATTTAGTAAACAATTATGATGTCTCTGTCTCTTTAGCAAACAACATAATCAGGATCCTTTAATTAACCCAGAACCTGCATGAAAATACTGATTGCACTCCCTCACATTTTAGAGACTTAGGGCCATATGTACGAACACATTTTCCCATAGACACAGAATGGGTGAAACCCTTTGCTACATCTGGCCCTTACTGATTAGAATGGTGTACATATTCCACTGAAAGCCCATTTTGTGATGACTGAAAATCTCAATATCTGGACATGGTGGCTCAACAGGTGAAAGCTTCAGCTAAAGGGATGTGTGTTCGACCTCATGGTCACAGGTTTATGTTCCATTGAGTCCGCACAACATGTCATCCTTCCAAGGTTGATATTAAGAGGACCATTTAGCTGGATAACATTTGACATCTGTTATTTCTCAGCAGTGCTAAGAGACTACTCAGGGAAATGTGTGCTCTACAAACATGTATGTTATTTTAAAATATCACTCAGCTTTTATCCTCTCTAAAAACGGATTTGGTTATGCAATGTGCATAGGAGCCCTGCTCTCTAAAGCATGGGAGCAAATTCATTGACTTAACTGGGCAGTCAGACCTCATGATTCACATCAGTCTGGTTATCCACGGAACTAGAGAGTTCTTCATCTGTTGTTTAGGGCAGAGAGAGACCGGAGGGTGAAGAGTTAGCAACCTGAGCACACGCCCTATGACCGGATCTAAAGTGGACCCAAAATATTTACTTATTTAAATGATGTTCCAATGTAGACAAGGCTAAAATGGTATTTAAATAATAGTTTAAAGCAGCTTCTCTGGTGGCATCCCGAAAGTCGATGGGTCTTTGTTTAGAGACTTCCTGGACTGGAGCTTTATTTTTAATTTCTACATTGGTCTTTTCAATTGCATTGCCAATAAATATGTGCCTACTGTTAATGGAGTAGTAGAATTGCATTAAACTAACATGAGACTTCATTGTTACAAGATTGAAAAATATTTTTAAATATGAAGCAATTCTACCTGAAGTGGGGCTGCATTAAACTATCCTTTCATTTTTTTTTTCCCTTAGTGGGACTTGGACGTCATTGTCTTTCAGGCGCCCTTCCTAATTATCTCCGTTATCAAATATTTTGTTGGAATGTCCAGATCCATCCCAGTATATGCTTTTCTGGTTTCAGTTTGTTGAAGTTATTTAACAGTCTATTTGCATTCTCTGATTGATGATGTCCATATCATGTCTGAAACAGACCTTTCGAAGAATGCTGTACTTTGACATAAACGGACAGTCTTTCTAATCATACCAATCGGTGACCATCCACGGTGCTGAGAACCAGCAGCTCGCTGGTGCTCATGTTTAATGTATGACCTCCACTGTGAGTTAAGTCTCATAATTTAGGATGATAGCTGCTTGGACGTCATCTTGCCACATCTGCCCACACTACATTAAGAATTACCATAGCCTTTTAATTGGCAGGATTATGCCAAATGTGGGCACCATACTTTCATGGATGCACACAGTTTGCCAAGAATTACCACCATTATCCTAGGGCCAGTACTGAACTAAAGGTGAGGCTCGTCATACTCATTGTATTGAAATCATTTATACCATTTTTTGAGGATTACAATTGCACAAGGGATTCGCACATTCAAATCACCCACACAAAGGCATGCACAAATACATAGGTACTTCATTAAAAAGTGTCATGATTGGTCATGTAAATTGCTGTACACAAAGATTTGAAACTGCGCCAGCACATGTGCAATCCACGTGTTACAGAAACGGTGGTGCAGACACACTGGTGTTGGTGCGGTTGTATAATTGTGCCTCAACAGCACAAATGCGTAATTGCCTAAGCCTTTCTTGGTGGCATGGGCGGTGGCACTGTGCCATGCAGGGAAAGACAACTGAAACGCTCCGTGCGCTTTTCAGGCAGCCTCAATTCCATCCTTCAACCACTCAACAACTAATTGATGTGAATTGTGAACAATATAACTAAAAGAAACCATGGGATGATGTTATTTGTCTTTTCAATCAATTACACGAGGGGAGGGACTCATTTTCAAAGTGCCCCCATAGCACCTATAAACTACATGCGCTTGAAGAAGCCATAAACTAAGAATTTGAGACAGGAAACCGATAGAGCATGATTGAGGCAAATAAACTACCCAAAGGAAGCCCCCGTCCCCTCTCTCGCTAATGCTTAGGACACGTGCCAGTTGGTTAGCATGCTGCTGGCTAATGAAGCTTGAAGCAGTTAGGCATCTTACCTAACAAGATATAGTTTCTTTCACTGAGATGTTAAACCCAGGAGAACAATTTTATTTGGGTCTAACTGAACATTTTCGAGTGTAAATCACAGTTCCGCGAGTGAAGCATTCGATAGCACTTTTGGGAGATGCTCATGAAAGCTTGGTGTTTTCCCACTGGAGTTTACACCACTGATGGAGTGTGTGTAACTAATCTAAATCTCCATTCACACACCACAGGGTGCCTATATTTGAAGAAGCATTTGTTTTAGTCCTGAAGGGAAACACCTACATCAAACCCGCACTCGTTTATAAATATTGTAGGTTGTACGACTTTCTCAAGAGTTGATGCAGTGTGTTTATTAATGTTTATTTCGATTGCAAAATTATTAAGACGCATAGCAATGTTTGAGCCGCAGGAGAAAATAAACTTGTAAATGAAAAATACATTCCAGTAACAAATACAATTCATCAAATAAATAAATAGCGTAATTATGTAAAATTACCATATATTGCTGTAGACATTAGCAAACACATTTCCAAGCTTTTCTTTTTCAAGTATGTAACTCTCTACATCACCGGCTACAGCCATTAACTGCTAATTTATTCACAACTTGGACTCTCAACAAAAACATTTAATCAAATAATACGTCTAATGAATATCCGATCTACCTTTCTTCAGTCTCCACAATGAATAACTTAAAACCATGCTAAAACAATTAAGGCTTTACACTACACATTTCTACACTGTTTCCTCATACACTTGATAGGCTGTTGAAAGCACTGAATACAAACACGGGGAAGAGCCACAAGAATAGCGCGCTGAGCACTGTTCTGGCTTGTCCTGTACTGAGGTTCTAGCATCCCTGATCCCAGTAAAGACTGTCAGGCTTGGCCCATCATTTTCCTAACATTTGGTAGAGCATTGTTTTACTGCAGCCACCCTGGCCAGCATGGTGTACCTTGAGCCATATAGTTTGAGTTTTGCATGTCAGTATAGAGTAGAGCTGACGTGAAATTTAACGTCTATACCACTGATGCATTTCCTATGTCACTTTACCATGGTCTTATTGGAAAGCCAACTGGCTGTAAACAATGTTACCTTAGCTTTTAGGGACAGAAGGCATGCACTGAGCGACTGGAGATTTCACATTGTCCGAGCAATAATAAAAACAAATGTCAGTCCATGAAAGCTAAAAGAAATCCAGGGGTACCGTGCAGAAATGGTGCAATTGCTGCAGTCAGCATCATAAAGTTGTTGTTTATCAGTGTACATTCAAATGCACCTCTGTTTTTACTAACTTCAAGACCGACATCCGCCAACAATATTGGGAGAAAGAGACCTCAGTGAGTGAAACGCAGTCACTATAAGTATTGCTTTACCCGATGATTGGATAAGTGGGCGTACTGCAATGTTAAACGAATGCTTTGTATTTCTTATTTCACAGCATAATTCTTTTCTTTAGTGATTGTTGACGTGTAAATAGGGCCAAGAAAACAACCTTTTATTTAGGATGTGACATTGAAGTCCTTACAAGACATTTACTTAAAATCTCCGACTAATATAACTAATTAGTGTGGAGAATTCTGTGTCGAAGAAATGAAGTTGTTTGTTGCAAAATATGTCACCCTCAAGAAGGCCCGCTGAACTCTTGCTTCCGCACTTTCAGAGGACACAGACTTAAAAAATACCCTTTTTCCATTTACTGCAAAAACAATTAATTCGATTTCTGCTTTACTAGGGCCAGCTTTGCCTCCCACCCCTCCCCTCCAACCCCCCACCTAGTTACAGATCTGTAATATTTTCTTAATTTTCGGAACGCCGAGAAATTCCTGTGGGGGAAACATCCGTGGTGAAAGCTTGCAGCAGCGCGAGGAGCACAGCCAGTGTCTGGAGGGGCTTTGGGAGATTGGAAACACAATGATGGATATGCCGAATTGCAAGCAATAATGGGTTTGCTCCGATGATAAGCTTTAATAAATCGCCCCAGAAAGCTTTTTATTGGGTTTCAGAGAAAACTTTAAGATCTCAGAGCCTGGGATCATTAAAAAACATTTCAGCTAGATATATAGCAACAAAGGTCACGCCTTGGGATTGTCTGTGCATGTGTTTATTGCAGACGGTAGATCTGCATTCACAATGCTCTGCTCTGGTTGTACCAACACGTTTATCTATTTGAACGACGCCCTGCCCTTTGATCAGGGACCTAAAGAGTGTAACATTTTGAACATACAGGCGATGTGATCCATACAAAGTGCAACATACAGTGAAATAAAAATGTTTCTTTCGGAAAACTAGTTTCCGATTCCTTAAAAACTCACGCTAGCACTTGTTCTCCTCGCTGAAGCCGGAATTGTATTCGTCGTTTTCCTTCCGGAAATATGTTTTTCAATTTTCAACCTTTCATGCGCTGTGCATTTACAATCCCTATTACAAAGGTCACTTTGCCACTCACAAAGCCAATATATTATTGTTCATGCCTAAAACGTGTTACAGACTGTAATCGGTGGAAGGAAAAGGAAAATAGGATATATTGGTGACAGGTCAATCATCAGTCTCCGTACCCATAGTTCCTAATAAAAACGACGTTAATATTTTAAAGTGCATATTCCATTACATATTAACAATAGATTGCTAATGCACACCGCACTCTACTGAAACTGTCGTTTAGAAGTGCTGTAATTATGTGTTACCAGTGGTCAATTTGTAAATAAAAACATTCAGGTGCCCAAAGCTATGCTCCGAAACACACAGCTGCTGCATTTAAATGTGTGAGCACGAAATACTGAGGCAGGGTAATCCTAAAGCATCTCCGACCTCTTTAATCCCTTTAGAGCCATTCCCTGCTCCTTCTGCTCACTTTTGCAGCTTTCTTCTTTCTCTCCTTGAGACGCTTTTCTGTCTTTATTTTGTCCGTCTTTCCCTTATGTGTCTTTTGCTCGCAGTAATTGCCTGTTGCAGTAAAATAAGTGCCAGCCCTCAAAAATAAGTGCTGGTGCCCCCTACCAGCATCAACCAGCTCCAATTAAGCACTGAGTGTTACCATTAGCCTCTCATTTCCCTCTTCCACATTACAATCATGACTGAATGAGGTATTTCTGCCTCCCGGTTTTAACCATACTACAGGATCTTTTGATAACCTATTCTAAGCTCTCCCATTCAAAGTATTTCTTCTCCCTCCATGACGTAGGAGTAGAAGAATAGTTCAATCCAACACCGAAATGTTTATTTAATCCTTTATTAAATTCTGATGGATACTTGGTATAGTGAGCATGTATATACATCAGTTGCACATTTGGACACGGATAAATGGAGACAGATAAATCTTTACTTGCTCTCAGACAAGCTACATTTTTAGCTGAAGCTGGCTGTACGTAAAAGTTGCTGAAATGCTCCCTTCTCATGTGCTGGGCTTGAACAGGGAGTTTCTGCAGCATGAGCAGTTGGACAGTTTGGAAGCTGAGTTAGGTATTCAAGCCTCGCATCAGCACCGCGATGTGAGTGAGTCCTATGGCTGTATTGCTTTTATTCCTGGAAGCACCAAGGCCCCTGAGGACCCAGACAGCTCCCTACATACATTTGCACATCCTGTGCTGTGTACGGTAGCTGGCACTTTCGTTGATCCCTCCCATCAGGTGGGAGCAGTCTCTCTTCCCTTTGTTTTCTGCGGTGGGAGCTGTACACTTCCCCTTCAGTTCAGAAAAGGGGCAAGAGGTTAGGGTTACCTGGCCCCAGAAACAACCATGAACGGTGGGCAACGCACCCAGTTCAAGTCTCATTGCAGGTCCTAGGAGATGGGATCCACTGTGCCCTGTACCGTGCAGCAGACATTGTGGAAATGGGGGCTCCTAGGGCCAGAAATAAGTTAAGGTTGGCCCATGCACACCTCCTCTCCATTAAAAAAGAAATCAACTGTGTTGCACCATGTGACGATTTCATTGTTCCTCTCCTAGGGTGAACTACATGGACAAACTGCAGCATGGAAATCACCTCTAAAACTCAAAACTCATAAAAAGTCCCTTGTATGATTTTTGTCTGCTGCCCAATGTTAGTACTGAAACTATTGGAAAACCTTTGCTTGCTTCCATGGACTACTGATCCCAGAATGCACTACTCACTATTCATAGAAACCTGCCATCCACTGTGTAATACTTTCAGTGAGTGCAGTCCTGCTGGTCCTCAAAACTGAATTTTTGCTTCCGGGACTTGTGAGAGGTGGAAATTGCACACACTGTTTTATGGTGCCTACAAATCAAGTAGGACTGTGCATCTGGTCAACATTAACGTCACAGTATAGGTACTTAGTCCACATATACCATCGGCCAATTTTGATTCCTAGCTAGCTCACAGTGCCCCGTCTGAACCCCTTAACACACCAGGATACCAGATGGTTTACACAACCTCTACAAGACCCTTTCATGGTCACTAAGACTACCAAAGATAAAACCCAAGAAAGGTGTGAAAATGTAGTTTAGAGCATTTATTGCAACAATCTTATTCTTGGTGTACAGACTAGATGGCATCAAGCCTTACTAGAAACAAGCAACATGTACAGTGATTTCTCAGTACATTATCACATGAATGAAACACCATGCAAAATGTTACAGACAGAAAGGAAATACTAAGGTAAAATGAGCATTTTAAAATGGAGGCTCTCATCTGGCCCTTACATGCTTTACCCTCCCACCCCCCCAGCTGTGAGAAAGAAGCATAAGCTTAAATGAGAATATAAGAACAGGTCTAAAGTATATATAAAATGATATACATATAACATCTGGAATGCACTTCAATAATAAAAGCAAACAAAAGCCAAATGTCTAAAAAATATGGCAATTAAAAGGCCAATAAAACGAATAAAAACAATTTCATTACAAAAGAAAAAGGGGGAGAAATCAAAATCTAGGATGTTCCTGAAATATTTCCATCTCCAATATTCAATGAGATCCAGGAAAGATCCTGAAATCGCAGATGACAGCTCCACCGAGGCCTGAGTGGCAAGTTCCAATGTACAGAAATATTCAGATCCTGCTAACTCAGCTAATCCTGAAGGAAAGACAGCCAACTGTTTATCCTCTTAGTTAGAGACAAGCTCCAGGTATCCAGTAGCTGAAGCATTGATATCAGTTTCAAATGTGTTTACAAACCGATGATTATTGCTTTGAAAAAGTGTAGTTTTCCTGCAGTATTCCATGCTGTTAGAAAAGGGGTCTCTGGTTGGCAGTCAGTTTGCAGTCTGCCCAAGCAGGAACCATCACTCTAGTCAGGGCAATGTAGATACACACTTAGATAACCCCTGCTTACTCCCTTGGTAGCTTGGCACAAGCAGTCAGGCTTATCTTAGAAGCAATGTGTAAAGTATTTTACCAACACACACAATAATACAGTGAAAGCAGTACAAAATGGATACCACACCACTTTAATAAAATAGGTAATATTTATCGAAATCGAACAAGACCAAAACGGGCCATGAAGATTACAGTTTATTTTTATATAACTTGGTGTTGGGTTCCCTTTGTGGTGGGGATAGTACATCACGTGTGTTGTTATTGCCTCTGGGATAGGCCTGATTGCTTGTTCCAAGCTACTAGGGGGGAAAGTAGGGGTTATCTTGGGTGTGTAACTCCCTGACTAGAGTGGGTGGGTTCTGCCTGGCTTAGGTGCATTCCCTAGCCAACCCAAAACCCTATTTCCAACACTAGTACAGTGCACTATGTGCCCAGGGCCTGTAAATTAAATGCTATTTGTTGGTCTGCAGCAATGATTGCGCCACATACTCAAGTAGCCCTCTTACCATGACTCAGGCCTGCCATTGCATAGCCTGTATGTGCAGTTTTACATTGCCATGTTGAACTGTCAAAAAAACCCTGTTGCGAGGCCCAAACCTTCCCTTTTTATATATATGTCAACCCTAAGGTAGGCCCTGGAGAACCCAGAGGGTGAGGTACAATGTATTGTAAAGGCAGGATATGTACTTTTAAGTTTTGCACGTCCTGTTAGTGAAAAAGTCCCAAAGTAATTGTTCACTGCAGAATGGCCTATCTCTCCCGTAGGATAACATTGGATTGAGATTACTTTACTACATATTTTAAGTGTAATTCACAGCCTGGAATAGATACCTTTTTGAATTTGGTGTTTCTGGAATCACAAGTTAAAATCATAACTTATGATGAGGTCGGATTTTAAACTGTAATTCTGAAAATGGCACTTTTCGAAAGTTGGCATTTTCTTACTTTATCCATTTGGTGCCTGCTGTGTGTCTCTGATCACATGTCTGGGGTGGGGTGACAATTGGGTTTTATTTATTCCTAGACAGCCACAACCAATGTGAGCTTAGGTGTGACCTGATGGGCTATCCACATCCTGATGGGCCATCCTGGGCAGGATGGGAGGGAGGAGCTGTGCACAGCCTCACACTTACACCTGAATAGGCTGAGTCCTGTCCCCACACAAAGGGCAGCATAAACCCCTGTAGTGAATCTGGAGCCAGGGCAGGAAGGGCAGGACCTCTGTGCACTTCACAGACCTGTCTTTGAAATCTCCCCCACTTCAAATTCCAAACTGTATATAAGAACCGGACCTCTGATACCACCAACTCAGTGCATATCTGGACCTGTGAATAGATACTATGCTAGAAAGAAGGACTGCTGTGCTGCATCAAAGACTAACACTCTGCTAAACTCCTGCTCCTATTCTGGACCCCTGCTTTGCTGTGCTGACCTGCTGACCTCTTGCCTGAGAGTGAGAAGGACTGGACCTGCATCTCTCCAGGCTAGGATCCAGAGTGACTCCAAAGGATAGCTGACTGGTCTCCTCATTGAAGTCCCAGGGACTTTAAAAGACTTCCAACTCACCTACATCCATACCTGGAATCTGCCATCTGTGAGTCTACCCTGCCTAATGCTGCCACCCCAGTCCTGGTCCCTTGGAAGTCAGCTTCAGGTGTTTGCTGTAGCTGAAACATTGTATCGTAGCCAATGCGCAGATCAGAACCTGCACATCGTCCACCATGTTAGATCTAAATTGACACATCACCTCTTCCGCACAGATCAACCTTGTCACATGCCATTGGAACCACTGATTCTCAGATCCAATGCTTTTGTGTAAAAAAAATCGACACATCCTCGCTACTGCATGGGAAGGATCGACACATCACCACCACTGCTGGGATCAACACCAGCTCTTTGCTTCATCCTGCTCCCCACATCTTGGACATTGAAGCAACCAGGAATAAGATACTTTGATTCAATGGGCCTCACTAGGTCCCTGTAGCTGGCCTGTGCTCCACCCTGGTCATCCTAAACATTTGACTTTGTCCTGGCCAGGAACTATTTCACAGTTTATTTTTTAAAAATTCATATCTCAAGTTTTGCTATAGGATTTTTGTTGTTTTGATTTTATTTTATTTATTAAATTAAGTTCTACTTATGTAACCAGGTGTGGAATCTTTTTGTGCTGTGTTTTCACTGCTTATTGTTTGAAGTGTTAGACAAATACTTTACACATTGTCTCTTAAATTAAGCCTGACTGCTCTGTGCCAATCTATCAGAGAGTAAGCACAGGTTAATTTGGAGTATATTTGTGACTTACGACTTACCCTGACTAGGATTGTGGTTCCTGCTTCATCAAGCTGCATATCTCTTTCAACCAGAAACTCAGGGCCAGACGTACAAACCATTTTACTGGTCACAAACGGCCCATCGGGGATTACTCTCTATGAATTAGCAGTCTAATTTAAAGGACTCCCTCAAATAACTGACAGGCAAACTGTGCCTTAGAAGAACGTTGCAAAATGTTACCAAGACATGGCAGAGGTCCACCAAAAACATCTTCAAAGTTTAAGGCAAGAATGAGCAAAGCTATGGAAATGAAGGTTCTAGGTAAAAATATGCCAATGTCAGTAGTGCACAATGGGGACGCTGCTCCAGTGTAGGAGTCAGCATATTTTTGTGTGATTTAGAGTCACGCTCAGGGCCAGAGGGCGATACCCTTGTGCACACAAACAAGATTCTCTGAAGACTTGATCTTTTTGTGCACCTGAACAAGGGAGCACATTGTCTATACTTGTTGAGTACAACAAAGGCTAAATATCTGTTGCATAGACAAGACATATTGGCCTTGCCAATACTTCTTTTTTTTCTTTCTTTTGCTCCAGATACAAAGCCTGTTGTGGGGAAAATAGATTCTGATCTCCAAAAATGAGTGCCTGTGGGTCCCCCAGCAACCACTGGCTTAAAGTAAGCACTAAGTTTGAAAGTTTGGAAAGATTTTCTAAAAAGAACCACTTTGAGCAGTGCAAGCCAAGCCACCAGCATGTCTAATTCTCCCAATGCAGGTTGTCCTTTTGAGTATAATGTCCTGGCTGTAGGCATCGTGCATTGTAGGAAAGTACCATCTTGCCTGGCATGTTACCCCCATTTTTACATGTATGTCAGTTTGTTTTTGCCTGTCTCACTGGGATCCTGCTAGCCAGGACCCCAGTGCTCATAGTTTGTGGCCTGAATGTGTACACCTGTGTAGTAACTAACTGTGTCACTGAGGCTCTGCTAATCAGAACCTCAGTGCTTATGCTCTCTCTGCCTTCAAATTTGTCACTATAGGCTAGTGACCACTTTTACCAATTTCAATTGGCATACTGGAACACCCTAATAATTCCCTAGTATCTGGTATCTAGGTACCCAGGGTACTGGGGTTCCAGGAGATCCCTATGGGCTGCAGCATTTCTTTTGCCACCCATAGGGAGTTCAGACAAACCTTTACACAGGACTGCCATAGCAGCCTGAGTGAAATAACGCACACGTTATTTCGCAGTCATTTTCACTGCACTTAAGTAACTTATAAGTCACCTATATGTCTAACCTGCACATGCTGAAGGTTAGGTGCAAAGTTACTAAGTGTGAGGGCACCCTTGTACTAGCAAAGGTGCCCCCACATCGTTCAGGGCCATTTCCCCAAACTTTGTGAGTGCGGGGACATCATTACTCGCATGCACTACATATAGGTCAATACCTATATGTAGCTTCACAATGGTAACTCTAAATATGGCCATGTAACATGTCTAAGATCATGGAATTGCCCCCCCCATTCCAAATCTGGCATTGGGGAGCCAATTCCATGCATCCTGGGGGCTCCACTATGGACCCCCAGTACTGCCAAACCAGCTCTCTGAGGTTTTCTCTGCAGCTACCGCTGCTGCCAACCCACAAACAGGGTTCTACCCTCCTGGGGTATGGGCAGCCCAGTCCCAGGAAGGCAGAACAAAGAATTTCCTCTGAGAGAGGGTGCTACACCCTCTCCCTTTGGAAATAAATGTTAAAGGCTGGGGAGGGGTAGCCTCTCCCAGCCCCTGGAAATGCTTTGAAGGGCACAGATGGTGCCCTCCTTGCATAAGCCGGTCTACACCAGTTTAGGGAACCCCCAGTCCCTACTCTGGTGCAAAACTGGACAAAGGAAAGGGGAGTGACCTCTCCCCTGTCCATCACTACCCCAGGGGTAGTGCCCAGAGCTCCTCCAGTGTGTCCCAGACCTCTGCCATCTTGTTTCCAGAGGTGTGAGGGCACTCTTGAGGCCTCTGAGTGGCCAGTGCCCGCAGGTGACGTCAGAGACCCCTCATGATAGGTGCATACCTGACTAGGAGGCCAATCCTCCTCCGAGGGATATTTAGGGTCTCTCCAGTGGGCTTTTCCTCAGATTACGACTTGCAAGAATTTATCAGGGTTCCCCTGCACTTCTCTCTTCGACTTCTGCCAAGGATCGACCGCTGACCTCTCCAGGATGCCTGCAAAACTGCAACAAAGTAGCAAGAAGACTACCAGCGACATTATAGCGCCTAATCCTGCCGGCTTTCTTGACTGTTTCCTGGTGGTGTATGCTCTGGGGGCTGCCTGCCTTCACCCTGCACTGGAACATGAAGAAATCTCCAGTAGGTCGACAGAATCTTCCCCATACTTCAGCCGGCACCAACTTCAGCTTCACCGGTACTCTGGGGCCTCTCTCATCCTGATGAGTGTGGCCCTTGGAACACAGGTGGTGGACCCAAGTTACCCAGTCTGTCCAGTGGTCCAACTGTCTGAATTTGGAGGAGGTAAGTCCTTGCCTCCCCTCCCCAGACAGTAATCCTGTGCACTGCATATTCTGCAGCTACAAGGGCTTCTGTGCACATTTCCAAAAAATCCTGCGTGCACAGCCGAGCCTAGGTCCCCAGCATTCCATCCTGCGATGCTCAGCTCCCTGAGTTGATCTCTGGTGTTGTGGGACCTCCTTTTGCAGTGTTGAGATGAATGCTGTGTTCAGCCTTCCTGAACCCGTATTCATGGACTTCTGTGGGTGCTTCCTGCCTGTGCGTGGGCTCTCTACGTTGCTGAGGGTCCCCTCTGTCTCCTCTCCCAAGTTGCGACATCCTGGTCCTTCCTGGGCCCGGGCAGCCCCCTTTTTCTCCAACTGTGACTCTTGCAGCTAGCAAGGCTTGTGTGTGGTATTTTGCCAAGGAAACACCTCTGCATCCTCCAGCACACCGTGGGACATCTTCTGCATGAAGAAGAACTTCAGTGGGCTCCTGCCTCCCCTGGACACTTTCATGACTCTTGGACTTGGTCCCCTTCGTTTACAGGTCCTCAGGTACAGGAATCCATCTTCAGTGCTTTGCAGTCTCTTGTGGTCTTTGCAAAATACTTTATCACGACTTTAGTGTGTTTCTGGGGAAATAGTAGTACTTTACTCCTACTCTGGGGAGATAGTAGTACTTTACTCCTACTTTCCAGGGTCTTGGGGTGGGGTATCTTTGATACCCATAGTGTTTTCTTACACTACCAGCGACCCTCTACACACTACACTAGCCTGGGGGTCCATTCGTGGTTCTCATTCCGCTTTCTTAGTATATGGTTTGTGTTGCCTCTAGGCCTATTGCATCCTATTGTATTCTACAGTGTTTGCTCTACTTTCTGATTGTTTTACTTACCTGATTTGGTTTGTTGTGTATATTTTGTGTATGTTACTTACCTCCTAAGGGAGTATATCCTCTGAGATATTTTTGGCACATTGGCACTAAAATAAAGTACCTTTATTTTTAGTAACTCTGAGTATTGTCTTTCTTATGATATAGTACCTATATGATATAAGTGGTATTGCATGAGCTTTGCATGTCTCCTAGTTCAGCCTTGGCTGCTCTACTATAGCTACCTCTATCAGCCTAAGCTACTAGAACAATACTACACTCTACTAATAAGGGATAACTGGACCTGGCACAAGGTGTAAGTACCATTGGTACCCACTACAAGCCAGGCCAGCCTCCTACATGCATGACATGGAAGAACCTAGCAGATAAGACCAGGAGATGTCTGTGAGGGCATTAAAAGAGAGTGGACAGAAAGAGCACTACACCGCACTGCCCTTTTCTGATTATATCTGCCCCATTAAAGAAAGGTAAATCAATACAAATTCTAGAGGAAAAAGACACTCTTTCATTAGCACTATTCGAAGGGTCATTGGCTGATGCACCACGTGCCTCTCTTAGCCAGTCTCTGCTAACAATGGTTACATCTGGCTCGTGTCACCCATGTTTAAATCGCTAGCATTTTCATTCCATCCTCCTATTGCTTCTTAGTGAGGAATATATAATTGTATAAGAACTCACTTAATGTGCTCATGATGAGATGCTGCAGGCCAGCAGCTTGCTTGCATTGTTGTAGTACTTACACGGACATTAAATGTGCACACTCATGAAAAGTCCACCAACACCACAAGGCACTCTAAGTTAGGGACTTGCTTATGTTTTTGCTTTGTGTTCACACCACCAGTAATTATGCACATCACAATACATTCACATGATGCAACACTCAGTGTTTTTCTTTCTGTGGTGTCTGTGCACAAGATCTGCATACATCTATGATTCCTACCTGTAAATGATTGTGTTTCATGTGTGACGCTTACACCAGCCCTGGCTTTTCAGGCCAAAGGAACTCACAGCACTACAGCTGTTAAAACAAGCATCAGCCTACAACATTCTTTCAACTGAAAAGCCATAACTGGCTGAAACGTCAGGAAGGTTGCCACATATGACATGGAGCACATGGAGCACAAACACCATGTCTGGGATGCTGTTTTCTGATGTAGCAGTGTTTTTTCAATGACATCTGCATTAGATAATCTGAATATGTTAAAATACTCCTTCTTTAAGGCTTGTTTTTGTACTATAGTGTGTTTTTACAAAAATGGTAACTGAAACACAGTCTCTCACTATGCCTTGCAGTAACACTACCACACTTCTAGGGTGATATATGCCATTGCTGGCTGCACACGGTGCTTCTTCCACTACAGTAGTGTAAACAGTAAAGATGAGATGTAGATACAGAGTCCTCAGGCTTTGGATTTGAAGTTATTCACCTTCCTCTTGAAAGGAACTGGTACCTTCTTAAGGAGCATCATGGTGTTCTGTTTCATGTAGATTAGCAGATAGAGTACACAGGGTTCCACCTCAACCCAGAGCAATGGCAATGATAGGGAACACCACAGATATCAGCAAGTCCAAGCTCGCTTCTATACAGACTAATCTATATCAGCCTGTGACTTCTTTCTGCCATTCTATTTGAAGGATGCTCATTATAAGGGTGTACACTTGTAGGCTTCAGTGGAACTCTGACGAACACAGGATGTAAAACAAAATCTGAGAAGTGCAGCTTAAAACAAAGCCTCTCACCATTTTTAAAGAGGAATTAGCAAATGTGCCTTGTCTGCATGGCCACCTCACCACAGTGGAGTGCAGCTACAGTGTGACAAGAATCTTTTTCCCTGGATGACCAGTTACTCAGTCACATCTGGACCTGCACTGCTCCCTGCACAGGGCCTTTGCAGAACGAAACCTTGAAGTCCTAAAAGCCCACCCTCTAAAATATGGGAACGTTATGAGAAAGAGCTGGGGAAAAAAGGACTTGCAGAAATCTGATCTCATGGAGCCCTCTTCTCTTCAGATACATTGTGCCACATTGTCCCACTTGCAGAATCAGAGCCCCATTTCAGAGGCTTAGGGCTCAATTTATATGTTGGTGGGAAGTTAACTCAATTTCAGAGGAAAAATAGTGTTCCTCTCACCTAACTTACTTTGATGTGGACCATTAGTTTGGCTACAGAAGAGGCTGCTTTGTCTTTGATGTGGCCAAACTTCTTCAACTGCCCTGGGGAGTAAGGGCCATCAGAGAAATGGCTCGATGACCACCTGCCGATATGCAGCCATCCTTTACTGTTCCTCACCGCCAGGCAAAACCAGGTCATAAGGGACAGTAAAATTGTAATAAAGCTCCAATCACCATGGGTGGGGAAAGCATTAATTTTTTTCTTTATGAAAAGAAAATCCTGTTTCGGAATTTTGTTTATGAAAAAAAATACTCTGTGCTACAGGACTGACACAGATTATAATTCCTTGATAGGAACCGTTGTGACTGCAGTTCCTGGCAATGCTTTAATGAATGACCTCCTGCTTGTTGGGCATTTATCAATTAGGTGGGCAGTCCCTCCATTATGGGGTTGGAGTAATGTTCTCCATTCCCATGGCGAAATAGAGGGCTATCTTCCTATATATAAATCAGGCTCTAAATCCTGAATTAGAAACCTGGATGGTATTACTGATGCAACAATGGCCCCGGGTGATAAATTTGAGTTTTCCCATTTTAAACTTTTCTTCCAAAATCTCCGGCTTTAGTTGGACTTCTTACAACACCTATCCAAATTTGATGAGTCTTTCCCAGATACAACCCCACTGCCTTAGGCCACTGAGATATTCTTACTTCCATTTTGCAGGATACGTCCAAAGGGAAAAATCCTTTAGTGGGCCATCTCTCTTGGTGTATCTGACCTCAGGATCTATTGCAACCAGCCTCAGGTGCACCTATGACCTGGTCTATTGTGATTGTAGACTATCTTTGACTATATTTTCAGTTACAACTTTAAAAACTCATATCTTGTGTTCCCTTTATTGGATTTATATAATTTTGCACCATTTTGTTTATTAAGATTACACAAAGTTAAGCTTGTCTGATCTGTGCTTTTGCTACCAGGGGTTTAGCTCAGGTTAATTTAGTGAACCTTTGGGTTCAATATGACAGGATAGTGTTATTATTCCAAGTGAAGGGTGAACACTGACCCCCAAAAATAATAAATTTTTTTACAGGGGTATTATATGGCAGTGTTTTGAAGGATGAAATGTGCACTGATGCGAAGTGTAGACATGTCAAGTGGATGTATGATGGACCAATGCATGCCTTTACCACACATGCCTTTACAACAAGTCTTTACCACACATCAACCATGCACACCTATAGCACACGACATTACCACAAACATACATAGAGGTAAGTAGTAAGTACCATTACCAGGCATACACTTACTACTCAAACCACTATCATGCTAACATTTAACACACTTTTTTATTCCCTTTTTCCCTATTGGTAAATGTTGTTAAATACAATTAAAATAAATAGTAATGAATGAAAAATAGTATAAATATTAAAATATGTTGTGAAAATGCATTGACAATAACAGATTCTTATGCAATGTGCTAAAAAACCACACAGCACATGCCACGCATTAATAATTCCTCCATTTTCACGCTATGCAACACTGTACAAATCACAAAAACATAGCTAAACAACGACGCAAGCCAATACAAACCAAGACAAAAATATAACATTGTTCTTCTCATTTTCTATACATAAAAACAACTATAAAAACACATTTCAACATAGTACGAACAGTGTATGTACCATATTAAAATTTCACAATATGCACATATGTCTCCCTTACATTTCAATGAATGTAATCTCCCTTCAATATGGCTTTCGCATACTGTGAAGGTAAAAAATTAATAAATAAAAAAATCTATACATATATGTTTGATCATGGTTTAGTTGATCACACGCACTCACTACTGAGAACAGGAAAGAGAGATCCACTGTCAGTTCCAAACACTGCCATCTAGCTACACAAGTAAGAATAACCTTAGCCATTAACGTTCTCTAACAATACTAATGATATCTCAGAAGAATCAAACATTTATTCAGAATGTTTAAATATTTTACAGATATTGTGAAAGTTATCCACAGCCTTCATTTTTGGGTGATTTTCTAGTTCTACACCAATAGAAGATAAAAAAACATCCTTATTTAAAAGAAAATTACACAATTGTTATTTATTAAAAATAAAACATGTCACTTATTCAGATTGGGTACTGGACAGTGACTGAGGACAAAATTACTATTCTATTGCCACAGAGTACCTACCACAGGAAGGTGCTGGACAGTGACTGGAGGACAAAATTACAATGATATCTCCTCAGAGTACTTACCACTTTTTCTTTCCAATAGACCTTAAAATCAAAGAAAAAAGCAGGAACACTGCAAAATCAAAGTCCATCTTTGGAAAAAAATGAACAGAACAGAGGTTAGTTATCCTTTGAAAAACTCAAAATGCAAAGAAAGCAGTAATAAAATAGGAATTATTTCACCAGTTCTTTTCTCCTAAATCAATATACAAAACCAAATACGAAGTACAGCAGTACACCTCAAAACCAAAATAATTTAAAATAAAGTTTGCAAAACACATTGGAAGAGAGAAAATCCCACTATGTAATTCTTTAAAAAAAAAATATATAAACAATCAAAGCAAAACACTTTCTCCTAACAGAATACAACTGATAGCACTTAACTTTCTTGCCTTTTCTACATGAAAACTAACTTAAAAAAAAATCCTTTAACAGACTGTCTCCCAAAAGTATGAACATTGTTTTTCCATAGCAGACAGATTATTCACAGGGAAAATAAAGCACAGTTTTAGACCATTGCATTCACATTTTTTTTTTCTTTTTTCTGCAGATCACAGAAACATGGAGAAACCCAAATCATGCTAACTATGCTTAATCACAACAAGGAAACAGACTGTTGAAATATAGGGCCAGATGTAGCAAAGGGTTTTTCCCATTCTGTGTCAATGGGAAAATGTGTTCGTACATATGGCCCATAGTGCCTATATTTCTTGTAAGACAAGATTAACTGAGCCCAGCAGTAATTGGAGGTCTGTGCAGTATTTCTTATCCCTCTGCAAAAGCAGAGTGGTTACTCTAAGTAGCACTGTTGAAAGGACTACAGAACATAACCACACTGCCTCTGCAATGGAGATCAAAGTGAGGGAGATGATCCAGCAATTAAAAATACATGCATTCACCTCCAATGAACCCTGTGGCTCAGTTTTGAGGGAGCTAGACCAAAACATCCCCATGTACATTGCTAGTAGTATGCCCCCAATACCCAATTCAAGGTGAATGGTTCAGAGGCAAAAATAGGTGAGCAATCTCCAAAGAATAAGACCCCAAACCTACTTTGACATTAACATGCCCCCTGAACTTACAGTTTCTTATACTAATGAACATTTCCTGCTATATGACAACGAAAACCCTCTCAAAAGAATACTAATATTTAGCACAACCTATAACCCTTGAGAATACTGGAATTTAGGTGATGGATGGAACTTTTAAGTCAACACCTTATCGAGTCACCAACATTTAAACGATTCATGCCACCATAAACAACACACCTGTGTAGGAGGCTGGCCTGGCTTATAGCGGGTACCTTGTGGTACTTACACTCTGTGCCAGGTCCAGTTATCCCTTATTAGTAGATTAGAGGTGTTCTAGCAGCTTAGGCTGATAGAGGTAGCTATAGCAGAGCAGCTTAGGCTGAACTAGGAGACATGCAAAGCTCCTACTATACCACTTATATCACTTAGTACTATATCATAAGAAAACACAATACTCAGAGTTACTAAAAATAAAGGTACTTTATTTTAGTGACAATGGTGGTCATTACAACATTGGCGGTAAAAGCCGCTTACCGCTGTGCAGAAGACCGCCAACACACCGCAGCGGCCGCGGAATTCCACCACAGCTATTATGACCCACATTTCTGAATGCGCCAAAATTCAGACACCCACACAAGTCCGCCACACCAAAGGTCAGTGATAAACTGGCGAAAACAAAACCTCCACCGTCACGCCAACAGAAATACGCCCACGCTATCACGACACACGAATCCACCCGGCGGTCTTTCAACCACGGTATTCCATTGGCGGTACACACCGCTGCGCTCATAATGCACACACATTTACAAAACACAACCACATTGGACAATTCAAAATACACACACCTGATACACATACACACACCACTCCCACACACCCAAGACACTATAAAACACACACCCACATCACCCACAAACCCCCACAACAAAAAAATCCAAAAGAAGGCCAGAGAGAGAGCACCAGCAAGAACAACAGCATACACAGGCACACAACACCATCACCCACAGAACTTCCACGCACCTCACACAACACACCACTACATATCACCCCACATATCACCACACACTCCACCCCACACATCACCTACACCACCCCATGGCACGGCAAAGACACCCCAGGTTCTCAGAGGAGGAGCTCAGGGTCATGGTGGAGGAAATCATCCGGGTAGAGCGACAGCTATTCGGAGCACAGGTGCAGCACACCTCCATTGCAAGGAAGATGGAGCTATGGCGAAGAATAGTGGACAGGGTCAACGCAGTGGGACAGCACCCAAGAAATCGGGAGGACATCAGGAAGCGGTGGAACGACCTACGGGGGAAGGTGCGTTCCGTGGTCTCAAGACACCACCTGGCGGGGGGAGGAGCCAAAATGGCGGCCGGGACGGTCGCTTGATACGAGCGCTCCGTCCCCGGCTCGATTAAGACATCCTGAAGGGCGCCCCCCCGCAACCCTGGTGAAGCGGCCGGGGCGGCGGTCCGACCGGGGGGGACCGGAGCATCTGCTGCGGGCCGTGCGCGCCCCTCGGAGGACTGGTGAGCCGAGGCCGGGCCCGAGGGCTCAAGCAGGGCGGGAGGGGCTGCCCTTGCGGCTCCGGACGCGCTCTCGCCTCGCGCGCCGGCCTCCGCCCTTCCTGCAGGCGGCCGGGGGGGACTGAGGAGCCGCGGCCACACGGGCCAAAAAAGGAATTCTGCACGGCGCCCCGGGGCGCGCGGGTCTGGAGCCGACCCGGGGGGCCAGAGCACCATTTTGGGCGTTGCGGCGGCAGTGCCGCATGAACACACCGCGAACAACAAAGAAGGGGCGCCTCTGCCCAGAATTAAAGACGCATCGCTGCGGCGGCTCAGGAGGAAACAGAGGATCTCAAACAGGAGCCAGTGAAATGCGGTGAGGTGGGCACCCGGGGGGGGGGGAAATTAAATCCAATGCAGAGGGGACACTCCCGGACTCCTGGCCACCCCCCCTCACCACCCCACCATCAATGCAAGGGCGCAAGACTAATAAGGGCCCCGTGCCTCCATAAGCTTGGACCTATCAACTTGCACAGCACAGAAGGCTGGTGCGTGCTACGGGCGCTGGGGCCGCGCCAGTCCCCCCGCGGTGGGCGCCTGCCTCGATTGCCCTGCGCTGCACGGAGCCCATCCGCGGCTCCTGACGTTCGCCCCACTCCTTGGTCTCTCCCGGGTACGCCGCCTACCTCGGCCCTCAACTACGCTCCCCCTCTTTCTGGGGAAACCTCTGGCACCAGGCCCCGCCGCCACCTAAGAGGGTGAGAGAGCTCCCCTTCAGCTCCTACGCTCCCCACACACACCGGTGGGCCCCGCAGACAGCCCCACAGGAACTCAACGTCGGACTGCCACGACAATCAGCGGCCGCAGCATTTGTTAATGTACGCACGGCCACAGGCTACAAGCACGATTAAACAAGGCTACACCCTCCCTTGGCATTGCTGGCCAACCCCACGCTCTCAACGACGTATGTGCACACCACACCCAGGTCACTCAGCAACAGTTTAAATCAACGAATTAAGAAGATCAAAAGTGCGAAATTACTGCAGACTGGGAGGTGATCTCAAGACAGCCAAAATGGCCGGCAGAGCCAAATCAGCCAAGAACTCAGACAGAACAACTCAAGGACTAACACCTGCCGACCAACAATCTAACCCATCCCTACAGTCATTAGAAAGCACACTCCTGGCGCACTCTGCTCAGTTCGAGAAAGCATTGCAGGCAATCTTGCAAGGCCCTCATTCTAACCCTGGCGGTGTAACACCGCCAGGGCAGAGGGCAGAGGAAGCACCGCCAACAGGCTGGCGGTGCTTCCAGGGCCATTCTGACCGCGGCGGTAACGCCGCGGTCAGAAAAGGGGAACCAGCGGTTTCCCGCCGGTTTTCCCCTGGCCCAGGGAATCCCCATGGCGGCGCTGCAAGCAGCGCCGCCATGGGGATTCTGACCCCCTTACCGCCAGCCTGTTCCTGGCGGTTTTCACCGCCAGGAATAGGCTGGCGGTAACGGGTGTCATGGGGCCCCTGGGGGCCCCTGCACTGCCCATGCCACAGGCATGGGCAGTGCAGGGGCCCCCTAACAGGGCTCCACCATGATTTTCACTGTCTGCTGAGCAGACAGTGAAAATCGCGACGGGTGCCACAGCACCCGTCGCACCCCTGCAACTCCGCCGGCTCCATTCGGAGCCGGCATCCTCGTTGCAGGGGCATTTCCGCTGGGCCGGCGGGCGCTCTTTTGGAGAGCGCCCGCCGGCCCAGCGGAAATGTAAGAATGTCCGCCGCGGTCTTTTGACCGCGGTGCGGTCATTTGTCGGCGGGACTTTGGCGGGCGGCCTCGGCCGCCCGCCAAAGTCAGAATCAGGCCCTAAGTCATCTCTGGAAAACAGAATTGACGCAGTTGCGCAAGACTTGAACCTCCTACGAGTGGACCACCGAAGTCTAGCTGAAAGAGTGAAAACAACTGAAGCTGAAATAGCCGACTTAACTCCAATAGCGCAAGGAAACCAAAAACAGATCCAGCGCATGGACGAGGAGCTGAAGGCACTCTGGAGGAGATCGGAGGAAATGGAGAGTAGGGCGCGCCGCAACAACGTGAGGTTTCGGGGCTTTCCAGAAAGTATGCGACAACCGGAATCAGAAATCTCCTTAGAACAATGGCTAATCAAGGAGGTGTTAAATGGGGCTCCATCCAAGTTTTTCTCAGTCGAAAGGGCTTACAGAATCCCGGGTAGACCCCCGGCCCCTGGCCAGCCCCCTAGACCACTGATTGCTAGATTCCTGAACTACAGAGATCGAGATGCAATACTGCAACAATTCCGTAGCAAAGGCCCATTCAAGTATGAAGACTCGATCATTAACGCATACCCAGACTTCACACAAGAGGTGCAGAACCAACGCAATTCTTTCGTCAAAATTAAACAACACTTACGGGAACACAACATAAAATATGCCTTGCTCTTCCCTGCTAAACTAACGGTAGTAATGGAGGACCGCACCCATATATTCACAAGCCCCGAAGATGCCTGGACATGGCTACATGCCAAGGGCCTAGCTCACCCCTGGGAAGACGCGGAAGGGGATGAGAAATGGCAAACTCCCGCTGCAAGGAAGCGATCCAAAAGACGTACCAGAGGCCAGCCCAACGACGTGCAGGCAGCAGAAGAAAGAGCAAAAGTGCTAAAAGAGACGCCATTACACATGCAAAGTCACTGTGCAATTGCTAGGAAACCCCCAGAGCCGGGATCGGACTCAGACACGGCCAGTTCCACATCCATGTTAACAGGAGAACTAGGTGGGCCAAAGGTCACCCCCAGATCCGCTGACTAACTTTAAACTATACACATATACCCAGAGAGACCGTCAGCGACGATGCTCGAAACCTGAAAACTTCCAGAGACTCTGTGGCACTGACGAGGCGTGGGGACAATGCACCTCCAACAATGTGTATCTTTGATATAAATACTAAGCTAAGCTATTGGGGACACCTGGGGGCGGATCGTGGTCGGCGGGCGGTGCTGGAGTGAATAATCTTACGTCTCGTGGGGCGCCCGATGATATTAGCAGACTAAGGGGGTCATTCTGACCTCGGCGGTAAAAGGCTCCTACCGCCGGTCAGAAGACCGCCATTCTACCGCCGCGGCCACGGTAAACCGCCACGGTCATTCTGACCCACAACTGCCAAACCGCCAAAAACCCGACATCCACGGAAGGCCGCCTCATCAGCGGTCAGCGATAAACTGGAGATGACCAAACCTCCACCGTCACGCCAACACAAACACGCCCATGCCATTACGACCCACGAATCCACGCGGCGGTCTTTCAACCGCGGGATACCTTTGGCGTTACACACCACCGCGGTCAAAATACACACCCAGCTCCAAAACACAGCCACATTGGACAATTTGAAATACACACACCTGATACACATACAAACACCACTCCCACACATTCAATCAATTATAAAACACATACCCACATCACCCACAAACCCCCACTACTAGAAATTCGGAGAGAAGGCGAGAGAGAGAGAGAGAGCACAGCTATCGAAAACCCCAACACACAGAGGAACACAACATCATCACCCACACTACATCCATGCACAAAACACCACACACCACCACACACACCACACTCATCACCACAAACACCACCCCACACCACCCCATGCCACCCCAAAGACACCCCAGGTTCTCGGACCAAGAACTTAGGGTCATGGTGGAGGAAATAATTAGGGTAGAGCCCCAGCTATTCGGCACACAGGTGCAGCACACCACAATAGCCAGGAAGGCGGAGCTATGGCAAAGGATCGTCGACAGGGTCAACGCTGTGGGACAGCATCCCAGAAACCGGGAAGACATCCGAAAGCGCTGGAAAGACCTACAGGGGAAGGTGCGGTCGATGGTGTCAAGACACAACATCGCTGTGCAGAAGACTGGCGGCGGACCCCCACCCACTCCACCCGAATTCACAGCATGGGAGCAAGAGGTCTTGAACATCCTGCATCCTGAGGGCCTCGCTGGAGTAGGCGGAGGAATGGACTCTGGTAAGTCTAATCCCAACTACTTCACCCCCCCAACCACCAGCATGCCAACCCACACCCCCACCCTCACCCCCAACCCCCCAGCACACATCCTCCCTGCCAATGTCTCACCAGCACAACCCACCCAACACAACACCAATCCCTGAATGCCAACACAAACCATGGACACCCATCACCTAAGCATGACCACTGCACATACCCATCCCCCCCCACAAACCACCCTCACAACTCCTCCCACAAGGGAATGCCAGCACTGGGGGACAAGGGCACCCACAAATCGCACGCCATGGCACACACAGAAGCAATAACCATACTCCTTTACCCCTGCAGGGCCCGAACGCCAACACACTGGCCAGGAGGGTCCAGATTTGTCCATCCCGCCCCCAGAACAGGCCCCCAGTGATGGCAGCAGCTCTGTCGACCTAGAACCTGATGACCAGCCCGGACCATCGGGGACCTCTGGACAGTCGGTTCCCCACACACAGACACAGGCCACAGCAGACCCAATCCCCTCTGGGAATACCAGCACAGCTCCCACCCAGCGGGCCCATGCCTCTGTCTCCAGGACGCGTCAATCGGCGGTGTGTCCGCCATCACAGAGCACCCAGGCTGACCCACCACCCCAACAACAACAGGGACCTGGGGGCAGTGGTAGTGGGCACACTGTCCAGGGGACAGAGGCCCGGGGAAACAGAGGAACTGGGAGGGCTGCTGTGCGAGAGGGGGTTGACCGGCCCAGGGAACCCACTCTCCAAGAGGCCCTCACCACCATCATGGGAGCATACCACCACTCCCAGGAGACAATGGCGACGGTACTGGCCAGGTTCCAGGAGATCCAGGCACAGCAGGAGGAACGGTACATGGGGTTCAGAGACGAACTCAGGAACATCGGTACCGCAATGGGGACCATCGTCCTGGCCCTCAACCAGATAGTCACCACATTGCGGGACCATGTGGCACCCCAAAGGGCCCCTGTCACTAGCCCGGACGACGAACAGCCTACCACCTCCGCCGGCGCTAGTGGACAGGAGGCCCCCACACAACGACAGGCCACCAGAACCCCACCTCCTGCTGAAGATCAACCACCCCGCAAGCGGAACCTGAGATCACACAAGAAGACAGAGTAGGATGCCAAGACCCCCGCCAGCATAAGATACCCCCAGATGTCATCCCACTGTCCCACATTGTCATCCTGTCCAACCTTGAACTGCCCCTGCTCCATCCTTCTACAGGCATATGGACAATGCACCTGTGCTACTGAGAACTGGGCTCTGCCATGGACATTACTCCACCCCCACCCATCACCGTTTTACTATCATGGACCTATATGCAGCACTTAAAATAAATCACCAATTGCACTTCAAATTTCAGGAGTCTGCTTGTATTCTTTACAAATGTATTACACTTAACGGTGCAATAATGTTCTGTTACATTGTGATGACAACATACCAATGTCAATAAGCATTAGTCCATGGGCAAACAAAGCAGAAGTCACGCAGTGGGTCATACAGCTCTGAAAAGGGAAGGGAAAGTCAAAAATCAGTTAAAAGGAACTGGGGGGAAACACAGAAAGTAGAGATGCAGGAGGCCAGAAGTAAATGTAAAATGGCGTGGGTGATTCTTACCTGTGTGCTACTGAAAATACTGTTGTATAACTGTGTCCCTGTTGTCCGTGTCATCCCCGTCGTCTTCCTCCTCTTCACTCTCCACAGGCTCCACAGCTGCTACAACACCACCATCTGGACCATCCTCCTGCAGGAAAGGCACCTGGCGTCGCAATGCAAGATTGTGAAGCATACAGCAGGCCACGATGATATGACACACCTTCTTTGGTGAGTACATTAGGGATCCACCTGTCATATGCAGGCACCTAAACCTGGCCTTCAGGACCCCGAAGGTCCGTTCTATAATCCTCCTAGTTCGCCCATGTGCCTCATTGTACCGTTCCTCTGCCCTGGTCTGGGGATTCCTCACTGGGGTCAATAGCCAAGGCAGGTTGGGGTAACCAGAGTCACCTATTAGCCACACACGGTGTCTCTGTAGCTGTTCCATCACATAAGGGATGCTGCTATTTCGCATGACATACGCGTCATGCACTGACCCAGGGAACTTGGCATTTAGATGGGAGATGTACTGGTCAGCCAAATAGACCACCTGGACATTCATAGAATGGTAATTTTTTCTATTTCTGTACACCTGCTCATTGTCTTTTGGGGGTACTAAAGCCACATGGGTCCCATCAATGGCACCAATGATGTTGGGGATATGTCCAAGGGCATAGAAATCACCCTTCACAGTGGCCAAATCACCCTCCTCAGGGAAAACAATGTATCTCCGCATGTATTTCATCAGGGCAGACAACACTCTGGACAAAACCTTAGAAAACATAGGCTGAGACATCCCTGATGACATGGCCACTGTTGTCTGAAAAGACCCACTTGCCAAAAAATGGAGTACTGACAGAACCTGCACCAGAGGGGGAATCCCTGTGGGTTGGCGGATGGGGGACATCAGGTCTGGCTCCAGCTGGGCACACAGTTCATGTATAGTGGCTCGGTCAAGTCGGTATCGAAGTATAATATGTCGTTCTTCCATTGTCGACAGGTCCACCAGCGGTCGGTACACGGGAGGATTCATCCTTCTCCTCGCAAGTCCCAGCGGACGGTGCCTAGGAAGGACAACATGGAGCACAGAGTCAAGCAACCCACAGGTACGTTCACCCAGCTTGCACAATACACGAATCGCTATGCATTGAAAGGCTTGTATGAGTGGCAATGCAAGGCCTAGGCCTGTGTGACGCAGTAGCAATTAAGCCATGTGGGCCCTTGTAATGGCGGCTGCCTGACCTGAGAAGTGTGACAGTGGGATGTGAGGTCAACGCGCTGGTGTGGCACACCGTGGCAGTAGGCGGTCGAAGAACGCAGTGCGAAGGCGCATTGGTTAACATTGCACCTTATGGGTCTCAGGAGCCAATGACGATGTGCGCCGGCGGTCACGGTACGCACCGCGCCGGTACGCACCGCCGCGGGCGTGACCGCCATTTTCTATCTGCTTAATCACTCGAGACCTGATCATCCACAGGAGATGACCTAAACTGCAAGTGCTGCTGTGACCTCGGTCTGGAACAGACAATGGCTGCTGCGACTGGGGAAAGGGCCCCTGCCTTCACTTCAGAAGAGTTGGAGAAACTTGTGGATGGGGTCCTGCCCCAGTATGCGCTACTTTACGGTCCTCCAGACCAACAGGTAAGTACACTGGGTGCACGTTGAATGGGCTATGCCTGGGTTGTGTATGGTGGATGTAAGATGGTGGGGTGGGGAGCGAATGAGGAGTGCAAGGCATGACAGATGAGAGCATGTGCCACATGGCAGGGTTGGGGAGGGGGGGGCAATCACATCTAACATGCAGAAAAATGTTGAAATTTCCTTTCCGACCCTTTACATGTCAAATAGGTCAGCGCCCATCAGAAAGTCGACTTTTGGCGTGCCATCGCCAAGGAAGTCCGGAACCTGGGGGTCCACAACAGATGGGGCACCCACTGCCGAAAGAGGTGGGAGGACATCCGCCGCGGGACCAGGAAGACCGCTGAGTCACTGCTGGGGATGGCCTCCCAACGTAGGAGGGGTGCCAGTCGTACCTTGACCCCCCTGATGTCCCGGATCCTGGCAGTGGCCTACCCCGATTTGGATGGGCGCGTGAGGACATCACAGCAGACACAAGGGGGTGAGTACCAGCACATTCTGCTATCTTTACGCGCAGTGGAGGTGCCTGGGTGGGTGAGGAGGGCTGTGGGTGACATTAGGCCAGGGCGCTTTCTGTAGTGTAGTCCCCTCCTTTAGGCATGGCCCTGTGCCCCCGCCCCTCACCTCTGTAGGGTGGCAAGTACAGCAATCCATGGTCCAGCATCACCCATGTGTGCATTTTTTGTCCATAGACCTGTAGGCCTAGTCACAAGTACTGAGTAGTGTACCCCGATTGCGCGGCGTAGTGCTGGAGGCTCCTGTGTCTGTTCTCTCCGACAACGGTGTTGACAATGCATGCACTCAACCTGTCTTTATTTCTCCCCCCACCCTTTTTCTTTATCTTCTTGTGCATGTGTGCATTAGCATCATCAGGCGGAGGAGAATTGGCATCGGAGCACGAGGGAGCTGCAACTCACAAGGCCCCGGTGGGCCATGCTACAGACACCGAGGTCACCAGTGATACGGAGGGCGAGGGGAGCTCCACAACGGGGACCCGTGGTGACACCAGCGACACTGACACGTCCTCGGAAGGGAGCTCCCTAGCGGTGGCGGCAACATCCGTGCCCCCCGCCTCAACAGGTACAGCCGCCAACCAGCGCACCAGCTCCGCCCTCCCAGCAGCCCCTCAACCATCATTGTTGGGCAGTCTACCCTTTTGAATGCCATCCAGGGGGTAGAGAGGGAGGTGCATCGGAGCAATGCATACCTGGAGGGCATTCATTCGGGTCAGGCTGCCCATCAACGATCGTTCAATGCTCTGGCCTCAGCACTGACAGCAGCCATTGTCCCTGTTTCCAGCCTCCCTCTTCTAACTGCCTCCACCGTCTCCCAGTCTCCTGTTCCTCAGCCTATCCCATCCACACCATCAGACCAGCCTGCACACACCTCAACACCCAAGGGCAGCTCATCCAGACATAAGCACCACAGATCCCACAAGCATTCACACAAGCAACATCCAGATGCAGCCATGGCAACAGTCACTACCACCTCTGTGTCCCCCTCCTCCTCGTCTCCCTCCCCCCTTCCTGTGACGTCTCCACTCACACCTGCATGCACACCACCATCAGCCAGTACTTCCATCACCACCACACCTTCCAGTACAGTCCGCACACGTGCAGTCACCACCCCCACTGCCATTTACACGTCCCCTGTGTCCTCTCCCACTGTGTCTGTCACCCCCTCTTCCAAAACACACAAACGCAGGCAGCCACCCACGCAACAGTCAACCACCACACGACAGCCTACGTCACAAGCACCTGCACCCATAGACAGCACACCTGACTCTCCTACAACCACATCCTCTCCCTCCACTCCCATACCCACTGCACCTACCCTTCCCATTGCTCCTAAAAAACTTTTCCTCTCCAAACTTGACCTCTTTGCACCACCTGACCTACCCCCTCCATCTGGTAAGAGTCCGAAGAGCACCTCAGCCACCACCAGCCCTGCATCAAGTCTGACCATTGTGCACGGGTTTTGGAGTCCACCCTTTCCCAGCACAGATACATCGGCCAGCAGCAAGGGAACAGCCAGCCCCCCCCCTGGAAAGAGAACCCGTAAAACCAAGACCCGCCGTGAGAAGGCTGACACGGCTGCCCCCAAGGAGCAAAGTCGTGGCCCGTCACCTGCCACAACATCAAGGGCAGGCAAGGGCCAGAGAGCCTCATCGAAGGAGGGCAAGGGCAGCAGGGCGGAGAAGTCAGCCAGCAGGGGCGCGGACCAGGAGGGCCCCACAAGCCCCACCCCGGGTGTGACGGCGGACACCCACGGGCCCAGGACTCCGTCACAGGAGGGTCCAGCAACTGCACGGTCGGAGGGCGACTAAGCAGGGAGTCCTGGCCAGGTCTGGCTCCCTTGATAGACAAGAAAGGCACCGCTGAACAGGGCCCCGCCGTGAAGACAGGCACCGCTGAACAGGGCCCCGCCGAGAAGAAAGGCACCGCTGAACAGGGCCCCGCCGTGAAGAAAGGCACCGCTGAACAGGGCCCCGCCGAGAAGAAAGGCACAGCTGAACAGGGCCCGCCGTGAAGAAAGGCACCGCTGAACAGTGCCCCGCCGTGCAGAAAGGCACTGCTGAACAGGGCCCCGCCGTGAAGACAGGCACCGCTGAACAGGGCCCCGCCGAGAAGAAAGGCATCGCTGAACAGGGCCCCACCGTGAAGAAAGGCACCGCTGAACAGGGCCCCGCCGTGAAGAAAGGCACCGCTGAACAGGGCCCCGCTGAGAAGAAAGGCACCGCTGAACAGGGCCCCGCCGTGAAGAAAGGCACCGCTGAACAGGGCCCCGCCGTGCAGAAAGGCACCGCTGAACAGGGCCCCGCTGTGAAGACAGGCACCGCTGAACAGGGCCCCGCCAAGAAGAAAGGCACCGCTGAACAGGGCCCCGCCGTGAAGAAAGGCACCGCTGAACAGGGCCCCGCCGTGAAGAAAGGCACCGCTGAACAGGGCCCCGCCGAGAAGAAAGGCACCGCTGAACAGGGCCCCGCCGTGAAGACAGGCACCGCTGAACAGGGCCCGCCGAGAAGAAAGGCACCGCTGAACAGGGCCCCGCCGTGAAGACAGGCACCGCTGAACAGGGCCCCGCCGAGAAGAAAGGCACCGCTGAACAGGGCCCCGCCGTGAAGAAAGGCACAGCTGAACAGGGCCCCGCCGTTCAGAAAGGCACCGCTGAACAGGGCCCAGCCGTGAAGACAGGCACCGCTGAACAGGGCCCCGCCGAGAAGAAAGGCACCGCTGAACAGGGCCCCGCCGTGAAGAAAGGCACCGCTGAACAGGGCCCCGCCGTGAAGAATGGCACCGCTGAACAGGGCCCCGCCGAGAAGAAAGGCACCGCTGAACAGGGCCCCGCCGTGAAGAAAGGCACCGCTGAACAGGGCCCCGCCGTGAAGACAGGCACCGCTGAACAGGGCCCCGCCGAGAAGAAAGGCACCGCTGAACAGGGCCCTACCGTCTCAAGCACCGCTCCGCTGGGCCCCGCCGTCTCAAGCACCGCTCCGCTGGGCCCTTCCTGTCAAGCACCGCTCCGCTGGGCCCCGCCGTCTCAAGCACCGCTCCGCTGGGCCCTTCCTGTCAAGCACCGCTCCGCTGGGCCCCGCCGTCTCAAGCACCGCTCCGCTGGGCCCTTCCTCTCAAGCACCGCTCCGCTGGGCCCCGCCGTCTCAAGCACCGCTCCGCTGGGCCCCGCCGTCTCAAGCACCGCTCCGCTGGGCCCTTCCTGTCAAGCACCGCTCCGCTGGGCCCTTCCTGTCAAGCACCGCTCCGCTGGGCCCCGCCGTCTCAAGCACCGCTCCGCTGGGCTCTTCCTGTCAAGCACCGCTCCGCTGGGCCCTTCCTGTCAAGCACCGCTCCGCTGGGCCCTTCCTGTCAAGCACCGCTCCGCTGGGCCCCGCCGTCTCAAGCACTGCTCCGCTGGGCCCTTCCTCTCAAGCACCGCTCCGCTGGCCCATTGACAGTGCCGGTTCTGTGTCGAGCTAGTGTTCACGCTGCACTCTGGGCACCCTGCCTCCTCCATGACCAGTGGAGTCTGTAATCCACCTGATGGACTGTGGCTTTGCACTCCCAGGATGGCACAGTGGGCATGGTGGCCCCTTCGTGGTTCTGGCGTCGTGGACTCCTGTGGCTGAGGTGCCCCCCCTTCCCTTCCCCTGAGGTGCCTGTAGTTTTGTCATCTGATGCCCCAGCAGTGTTCTCTCTAACGGACTCAGGTCTCCTGTGTGGGCTTTGCCCATGTGTTTGGTAGACATTGGCCCACGGACTGTGGATATTTGACACACTGAGCAGGACTTATTGACTATGTACATAGCTTTCGCACTGTTCATGATTTTTGCTTTGATATTTCATGACGATAATTTTCCATGACTTCAATGAACCTAATTTATACATAAATTTACGTAAAAATGTTATTGTGTCTTTGCATTTTTCAGGGGGGTTTGGGGGGTGTCACTCAGTTGTTGCTCTGCATTGGTATGTTGATAGTTGGGGGGGGGGACGTATGTGTGTGCCCGTAACCTTTCGTCCTCCCCCCTCCCCTGTGTCGTAGGTGCAGTACTCACCGTTGTCTTCTGCGCCGGAGTTCGTACTCGTGGTAGATGAGCAGGTAGACAAGAGCTGGTAGGATGTTTAATTTGGGTTCCATACTGTCCTCCTTCCTCGTGGAGTGTATAGAGGTGAGCGTTTTCCCGTTCGTAGTCTGTTTCCGCCGTGTTTTTATCGGCGGGGCTCCCGCCCCGGAAAAGGTGGCGGATTGGTGAGTTGTGATACTGTGGGCGGTACATTGTCTGCCGCCTGCCTGTTGGCAGTGACCGCCGCGCTGTTTGTCTGTCCCGCCGTGGCGGTCGGAGTGTTAAAGTGGCGGGCTGTGTTGGCGGTTCCCGCCAGGGTCAGAATTCCATTTTATTGACCGCCTGCCTGTTGGCGGGTTGGCCGCCGCTTTATCACCCACCGCCAGGGCTGGAATGACCCCCTAAGTCTGCGGAAAGATGTGAGCCCCTTATAAGAGCCACATCTGTACAATATGAGAATCCCACTATGCAAATCCAACCGGATATGGGTTACTTCACGTATTTTTAAGTTTAGTAGTTTCACAATAGTTGAAAGTAGTATAGGGGGTTTAATAAGGGGAGTTGGGGTTAATAGTTTAGCAGGAACGCAAGTACCGGAATCACTTAATGCACAAAATGAACAGCTGCACCCGCTATATTTAAATACCAGCTACAGAAAGGTAGTGACCAGGTGGGCCAACTCTAGAGCCCAGATCCTTAACACAGCAATGCACCCTCAGAACTCCATGTGATGTCTTCCAGCAACAATACTAAAAACCAGTATATCATAGTAACATGGAATATCAGGGGCCTTGGGGCGCCGAGTAAATGGGCTAGAGTGCACGCTCGACTCAAACGACTAGGAGTGCATATCGCCATTTTACAAGAGACACACATGCTAGAGGGGGACCTACGAGACCTGCGCAAGAAATGGGGAGGCCAGCTGATAGGCACAACATACTCGGCCTTTGCGAGGGGGGTGTTGATCTGGATAGCGGCAGGAGTCCCATTCCTCTTGTCGACACACAGGATAGATCAGGGAGGGAGATATGTAGTTGTGGAGGGCAGACTAGACGGCAGACAAATAGCAGTGGTCGGTATATACGCTCCAAACAGTGGCATCACGGGTTTTCTCACCACTCTCACTCCAACACTATTGTCCCACCCCATGGCCCTAGCCCTCTGGGGCGGTGATTTCAATAGCACCCCATCTGCAGTATTAGATAGAACTAGTGCCTATCCGAGCTCACTAACCAACAGGAAACCCACAGGTCCCCTGCAAGAATGGGCAAGCGTTATGAGACTCCATGACATATGGCGACTAGGCCATCCAGAACAAAAAGAATATTCATTTTACTCAGTACCACACAACACCCACACTAGAATAGACATAATATGGGGCACTCGAGAAATAGGGGCATTGGTTACCGAATCGGAATACTTAGCAAAGACACTTTTGGATCATGCGCCATTAAGAGTAACACTGAATTGGGGAAGGACACGTCAGGCAGTTCCCACTTGGAGATTCCAGGCGGAGGCATTACAAGACCAAGCATTCGCCGATTCATTGGGAAAATCTATAAGCCAATATTGGGATATAAACGCTATGTCCGCAACAACTCGGGCGACAGAGTGGGACGCTCATAAAGTAGTAGCACGCGGAGTATGTATATCCACTACGTGGGGAGTGAGATGCTCTTTACAGGCAGAGATAGGCAAACTAGAGAAGGAGCTCAGGACAGCGGAAATAGCGGTAGCGCTAGGGGAAATCTCCAATACTGTCCTCAAAGAAAAGCGCTCAAAATACAATGACGCAGATAGCAGACTCCGCTGCCACGACTATAACTATTACTTAACTAGGTTGCAAACGGAAGGGGATAGATCAAGCAGAATGCTAGCTTGGCTACTCCGCGAAGATAGACAGCAAGCTCCGATAGGTGCCATCCGAGTAGGCGCGCAAGATATGGCTACCACACAAGTAGGAATAAACGAGACGTTTAGGAATTATTACTCAAACTTATACACTAAACGCACCTCATGTACAGCTACACAACTAGAGGCTTTTCTTGCGGATTCCCTCCTGCCCCAACTATCACCAACAGACAGAGATATAATCGAAACCCCCATAACAACAGAAGAAATAGAATTAGCCCTTGCACAGCTGCCCAGGAATAAAGCGCCTGGGGCAGACGGCCTCCCCTCAGAATATTATAAAGCTTACCTACCCAGCCTGAAACCCCATCTGCTAGGAGTGTTCACAGAAGCGTGGACCAAAGAAAGCTTGCCCATATCCCAAAGGGAAGCTATGATAGTGGTACTCCCCAAACAGGGCCGGGACCCTACGGATGTCAAATCCTATAGACCACTATCGCTTCTAAATACAGACTGCAAAATATTAGGCAAAATACTAGCTAACAGATTAGCCCCCCTCATGCACTTATTGGTACATACAGACCAAAATGGCTTAATCCCAAGGCGCAACACCTTCCTAAATATTCGCAGACTACTGAGCATAATGGGGGACACTCCCTGTGACGCACAAGAGGAAATGGTGCTCTCACTAGACATAGAAAAGGCCTTCGATACACTTGAGTGGGATTTCCTACTAGCCACGATGGCTCGCATGGGAATAGGCCCCAATTATATTTGTTGGGTCCGGACATTGTATTCCAATCCAAGTGCGAGGGTGAAGACGGGTGGGGTGATTTCTGACAGCTTCTTGATCTCCCGGGGTACACAGCAGGGCTGCCCCCTATCCCCGCTATTGTTTGCCATAGCAATGGAACCGCTAGCGGCAAGAATACGACTCATGGAACATGAATGGGGAATAATTAGGAACGGGCTTTACCACACGATCTCATTATACGCAGATGATGCTTTAATATATATCAGAAACGGCCGCGCAGTCATTCCCTCTGTAATATCCTTATTGGCTGAGTTCGGAGGCCTGTCAGGCCTTGTGGTAAATTGGGAAAAGTCCTGTGTGTTTCCCCTGGTAAAGAGGGCTCCCAACAATCAGGATGCTCCTAAGATAGGGCACCTAAAGTGGTGCCCGACAACATTTAAATATCTTGGGATAAACATATACCACGACACAGAAGACTTAAGAGACGGGAATCTAGGGAGGGCGCTAACCTCCATAAAAGGCTCCTTGCAATTCTGGAACAAGCTCCCGCTCTCGCCGCCCGGCAAAGTGGCGATTGCCAACATGTTGATCCTACCTAGGCTGCTATATTATTTTGCGGCCCTGCCGATAATTATTCCCAAAAGCTTTTTTGGCAATTTAACAGCTCTGCTGCAGCTCATCTGGGGCGGTGGCAGAGCACGGGTGGCAATTACCACGCTGCAACGTCCGCTGGACGATGGCGGCCTGGGAACCCCCAACTTTCAAAGATACTACGCAGCCGCACAACTTCAGTGGGTCCAGTATTGGATCCACAGACCAGAGCAGGCAGAATCCACGAGCCTGGAGACCCGGCGGAATGGGACCCCCCTCATAAGATGGCTGACATCTAAGCTCCCCAAAACGGAACAGGTCAACCCATTGCTTGCAGTTGCGCACGTGTGCTGGGCTAAATATGTGCAAAAAGGAGCAGATAAGCTTCCTTACTCCCCACACATACCACTAAACTATTTATTGGAGTGGACCGCAGCCGGAATGCAAGCTGCGAGGGTGTGGAGTGAAGCAGGAGTACAGACAGTAGGAGATTGTTTTGAAGATGGCAAATTAATGACATTCGAGGCTCTCCAGCCCCTCACAAAGATAAGCCCCGGTCAGTTCCTGACATACCACGCCGTAAGTCACGAAATTAGAAAAATATGGGGGGCAGGTATCTCGGAACCGGCGATCTCCCCTGTGGTCCACCAACTTTTTCAACATAATGACCAAATAAAAATAATATCCAGCTTATACAGAACCCTCAACAAGACTCCCGAGCCACAGGCGGAGAAAGCCTGGGAGAGATGGAACGCTGAACTCCCCACCCCGATCCCACAAGCAGACTGGCCAAAAGCCTTGTCCCACACCCGCGGCGTGTCAAGGAATCCCAGATTTAGGTACACCCAATTCAATTTCACGCATCAAACATATCTTTCCCCAGCCAGGATAAAGCGAATGTTCCCCGATTCCGAGCCAGTATGCCCAAGATGCAAAGCACCGTCAGCACCCTTCTACCATATGGTATGGGACTGCCCTAATATACAAACTGCCTGGGCGGAGGTGGTAGGGGAAATATCCGAGTTAACGGGACTCGCATTGATAGCAGACCCCGGGTCCTGCCTACTGGGACTGAGAGAGAGACCAAAAAAACAAAGATATCTACACAAGTTTATAGTTCTAGCCTATTTAATGTACAAAAGACTAATAGCGATACACTGGAAAGCCCCCAAAGCTCCTGATCGGAAATCCTGGCATTCTCTAATACTACGTAGGGCTTGCACTGAATACCAGGTACTAAAAAGAATGGTGCGCGAGGGGCGACAACATACAGGGTGCACTACCTGGGAAAATCTGGTAACCAAATTGGAGGCCAAAAACGACGAGATGCCCCCTTGAACTGGGGAACACACACTCGCAATAACTGCAATATAAATCTCTCTGCTTCCCTCATTACAGAGATAAAGCCCACAGGGCGCCCAGGCACCACAGCACATGCACTCCACCCCCTACCCCCCCCTCTTGTAGCAACAACCTGTTAGCTCTCCAATACAGCACTACCAACGATGCACGGGGAGTAGAAAAACCTGGGTAGCTGCCTGCATTCACCAATCTGAATAGAGCCCCCATTAGTCAGCCAGGGAACTTACACACGCAAAATAGGACCCACACTGGTCACGAACTTACACCTTCACAAAATAAATAACAAATGATAAACCCATGGCGGGTACAGCTAGAAATGATACCGTAAAACTGGAAGTGTTCCGTGTCATGTTTATTGGGGGGGTTTGCGATTGTTAAATGGTTTAGATACTAGATATTGCACTGGGTTATCCTGTTGTTGAAAATTGAACAATTTGTATTGCATATCTGAAACATAAAATCAATAAAAATATTAAAAAAAAAAAAAAAAAGACACCACCTGGCGGTTCAGTGGACTGGCGGCGGACCCCCACCTCCTCCCCCACAACTAACAACCTGGGAGGAGCAGGTCTTGGAGATTCTGCATCCTGAGGGCCTCGCAGGAGTAGGTGGAGGAATGGACTCTGGTAAGACAAATCTTAACTATTACAACCCCCACCCTACCTGCATGCTATCACATACCCCCACCCTCACCCCCAGCACCCCAACTCCTCACATATGTCCCAACATCACAAACCACCCATCCCAACACCAAGCCCTGCATGCAACAACAAAGCATGGACACCCATCACTAAAGCATGCCCACTGCACATACCCATACAACCCCCTAAACCATCCTCACACAAGGTCCCACACAGGAATGCAAACACTGGGGTACACGGTCACCCACTCATTGCACACCATGACACACACAGATGTAATAACCATCCTTTTATACCCCTGCAGAACCCCTACCCAACGTCACCGGACAGGACGGTCCACACATGTCCACACCACCAACAGAAGAGGCCCACAGTGATGACAGCAGCTCTGTCCAACTGGATCTAGATGACCAGCCCGGCCCATCTGGGACCTCGGGACAGTCGGTTCCCATCACCCAGTCACAGGCCACTACATACCTTCAATCCTCTAGAAACACCAGCACAGCACCCACCCAGCGGGCCCATACCTCCGTCCCCAGGACACGTCAATCAGCAGTGTGTCCACCACTACAGGGAACCCAGGATAACCCACCACCCCAACAACAACAGGGACCTGGGGGCAGAGGTAGTGGGCACACGGTCCAGGGGACGGAGGCCCAGGAACACAGGGGAACAGGGAGGGCTGCTGTGCGACAGGGGGCGGACAGGCCAAGGGAACCCACTCTCCACAAGGCCCTCTCCTCCATCATGGGAGCATACCACCACTCCCAGGAGACGATGGCAACAGTACTGGCCAAGTTTCAGGAGACCCAGCGCCTGCAGGAGGAACAGTATATAGGCTTCAGGGAGGAACTCAGAACCATCAGCTCCACCCTGAGCACCATCGTAGGGGTGCTGAAGGAAGTACTCAACACCAGGAGGTACACTGTGGCACTACAAGGGGCCCCTGACACTAGCATGGACGATGAACTGCCCACCACCTCCGCCGGCGCTAGTGGACAGGACGCCCGCCACAGGACCACCACACCAGCACCCCACCCCCTGCAGAGGGAGAACCACCCCGCAAACGGTCCCTGAGATCCAGGACAAAGACAGAGCACGATGCCAAGACCCCCGCCAAGAAATGAGACCACCCTGATTGTCATCCTACTGTCCCACTTTGTCACCCTGTCCATACTTAAACTGCCCCAGCTCCACTTCCTATGCCCATATGGGCAATGCACCTGTGAGACTAATAGACTGGACTCTGTCATGGACATTCCTCCGCCATCACCCCTCACTATTTCACTACCCCCTCCAATATTGAGCACTTAAATAAACACACTTAAAGCACAAAACAATCTGGAGTCTGTCTGTGATTTTGAAATAGTGTATTAGCAATTACAGTGACAAAATGCTCTTTCAAGTTTAATGTCAACATACCTATGTCGCACAGCTCTAGTCCATGAGGAATCTAAGCAGATGTCACACAGTGGGACCCACATCTGTGAAATCGTAAGGGAAAGTGACAACTCAGTGACCATACACTGGGTGAAAACGACAGACAGTAGAGAGGTAGGAGTGTTAAAGTACATGTAGTAGGCAGGTTTGTATTCTTACCTGTGTCTCACTGGAAATATTGCTGGATCACTGAGTCCCTGTTGTGCATGTCTTCTTCCTCTGCTTCCTCGTCTTCACTGTTCACAGGCTCCACAGCTGCAACAACACCACCATCTGGACTATCCTCCTGCAGAAAAGGCACCTGTCGTCGCAAAGCCAAGTTATGAAGCATACAGCAGGCCACGATGATCTGCTACACCTTCTTTGGTGAGTAGAATAGGGATCCACCTGTCATATGGAGGCACCTGAACCTGGCCTTCAGGAGGCCGCAGGTCCTCTCGATCACCCTCCTAGTTTGCCCATGGGCCTCATTGTAGCGTTCCTCTGCCCTTGTCCTGGGATTCCTCACTGGGGTCAGTAGCCATGACAGGTTGTGGTAACCAGAGTCACCTGCAAATGGTGAGGGACAACTGTTAGACACGCACTAACCTGTAGGGATATCCCCAGACCCAGACAACCATTCCCACTGACTTGCTTCCAGGTGCTCACCTAATAGCCACACACGGAGCCTCTGGAGTTGACCCATCACATAAGGGATGCTGCTATTCCGCAGGATGTAGGCGTCATGCACTGAGCCAGGGAACTTGGCATTCACATGGGAGATGTACTGGTCTGCCAAACATACCATCAGTACATTCATCGAATGATAACTCTTCTGGTTTCTGTACACCTGTTCACTCCTGTGGGGGGGTACCAAAGCCACATGTGTCCCATCAATGGCACCTATGATGTTGGGGATGTGTCCCATGCCATAGAAATCCCCTTTCACTGTAGGCAAATCCTCCACCTGAGGGAAAACGATGTAGCTCCGCATGTGTTTCAGAAGGGCAGACAACACTCTGGACAATACGTTTGAAAACCTAGGCTGGGACATCTCTGATGCTATGGCCACTGTTGTTTGAAATGACCCACTTGCAAGGAAATGGAGCACTGACAGCACCTGCACTTGAGGGGGGATTCCTGTGGGATGGCGGATTGCTGACATCAGGTCTGGCTCCAACTGGGTGCACAGTTCCTGGATTGTGGCACGGTCAAGCCTGTATGTGATAATCAAATTTCGCTCCTCCATTGTCGACAGGTCCACCAACAGTCGGTACACCGGAGGATGCCGCCATCTCCTCACATGTCCCAGCGGACGGTGCCTATGAAGAACAACAGCAAGCACAGAGTCTAACAACTCAGAGGTACGTACCCACAGTTTACACAGAACACAAATCATACACAAAAGGTGGCCTGTATGTGTGTTGAGTCTAGGCCTAGGTATGTGTGACGCAGTTGGAAATGAAGCCATGTGGGCCCCTGAAATGGCGGCTGCCTGACCTGTAAAGTGTGACAATGGGATGTGAGGTAACTGCGCTGGCGTTGTACACCGTCGCGGTAGGCGGTCGAAGACCGCGGCGCAATGCTGCATTGGTTAACATTGGACCCTATGGGTCCCAAGAGCCAATGGCGATGTACGCCGGCGGTGACGGTACGCACCGCCGCGGACGTGACCGCCATTTTCTATCACTTCAATCACTCGATACCTGATCTTCGACAGGAGAGGACCTACACTGCAAGTGCTGCTGTGACCTCGGTCTGGAAGAGACAATGGCTCGAGTGTCTGGGGAAAGGGCCCCTGGCTTCACATCGGAGGAGTTGGAGAAGCTCGTGGATGGGGTCCTCTCCCAGTACACGCTACTCTACGGTCCTCCAGACAAACAGGTAAGTACACAGGGAGCATGTTGTATGGGCTATGCCTGTGTGGAGAGGGCTGGATGTAAGACTGAAGGGGGGAGAGTGCTGCGTGCATGAAAGACAGTGAATGCATGTGCCACATGGCAAGGGTAGGGATGGGGGCCAATCACTTTGACGGTGCAGTTGGTAATAGCTTCTCTTTTTCCCCTGTACATTTCATGTAGGTCAGCGCCCACCAGAAGAAAGATATTTGGAGTGCCATCGCCAAGGACGTTCAGACCCTGGGGGTCTAGCACAGACGGAGCACCCACTGCTGGAAAAGATGGGAGGACATTCGCCGCTGGAGCAAGAAGACAGCCGAGGCTCAGCTGGGCATGGCCTCCCAACGTAGGAGGGGTGCCCGTCGCACCATGACCCCCCCTGATGTTCAGGATCCTGGCGGTGGCCTACCCGGAGTTGGATGGGCGCTTGAGGGCATCACAGCAGCCACAAGGGGGTGAGTACACTCTCAGTCTGCTGACTTTGCACGCAGTGGAGGGGTCTGGGTGGGGGAGGTCGGCTGTGGGTTTCCCTAGGCCAAGGCGAGTTTCGTAGGCAAGGCCCCTCCGTAAGGCAGGCCATGTGGCACCCCAGCCCACCTCTGTAGAGTGCCAAGTACACCTAGTCATGCCCCTGTGTCATCTATGTGTGCAGATGTCGTCCATAGCCTTGTAGGTCATTTCCCAGAAATTGAACAGTGTAGCCCAAGAGCGCGTAGTAGTGCAGGGGGCTTCTGTGTCTGTCGTGTCCGCCAACGGTAGCGGTAATGCATGCACTCAACATGTCTTTCTTCTGTCTTCCCCCCCTTTTTTGTGGTCTCCCTGTTCTTGTGTGCATTAGCATCATCAGGCGGAGGAGCAGTGGCACTGGAGCACGAGGGAGCTGCATCCCACATGGCCCTGGAGGGCAACACTACGGAGTCTGAATTCACCAGTGGGACGGAGGGCGAGTGGAGCTCCACGGCGGGGACAGGAGCTGACACCAGCGACACGGACTCGTCCTCTGATGGGAGCTCCCTTGTGGTGGCAGCAACATCTGTGCCCTGCATCTACAAGTACAGCCACCACCCCCCTACCAGCACCGCCCTCCCAGCAGCCCCTCAGCCTTTGCCCCATGCCCGCTCACCCAGGAGGGTGGGCATCACCTTCGCCCCAGGCACCTCAGGCCCTGCCCCAGTCACCCCTGCTGCGCTCAGTGACCTCTTCAGGTTCCTCACTGTTGGGCAGTCTACCATTTTGAATGCCATCCAGGGTGTAGAGAGGCAGTTGCAACAGACAAATGCATTCCTGGAGGGCATTCATTCTGGTCAGGCGGCCCTTCAGCAAGCTTTTCAGACTCTGGCCTCAGCACTGATGGCAGCCATTGTCCCCGTCTCTAGCCTCCCCCTTCCAACTTCCTCAAACACGACCCAATTCCCTGTACCTCAGTCTATCCCAAGCACACCTACAGACCAACATGCACACACCTCAACACCCAAGGGAAGCTCAGGCAAACATAAGCACCACACATCCCACAGGCACTCACGCAAGCATCAGACACATGCAGACACACCAACATCCACTGCCTCCACTGTGTCCCCATCCTCCTCATCTCCCTCCTCCCTCCCAGTCTCGTCTACACTCACACCTGCATGCACTACCTCTACAGCCACTACGTCCCTCTCCAGCACACCCACCACCACACCCCGCTCACGTGCAGTCACCACCCCCACTACCATTCACACGTCCCCTGTGTCCTCTCCCAGTGTGACTGTGATGCCCCATCCCAAGATACACAAACGCAGGCACACACCCACCCAACAGTCATCCACCTCACGACAGCCTCCAGCGCATGCACCTTCACCCAAAGTCACCAAACGTACACCTCCTACAACCACCACCTCTTCCTCCACTCCCAAACCCCCTCCATCTACCTGTCCCAGTGTGTCCAAAAAACGTTTCCTGTCCAACCTTGACCTCTTTCCCACAATTCACCCACCCCGTCCGTCTCATAGGTCCCGAACTAGCACCTCAGCCACAACATCTCCGGGACCAGTGGTGCCTGTAGTCACCGGAATCTGGAGTGCACCGGCCACCAGGGCAGCCAGTGTGGCACGGAGCCACAGCACAGACAGTCCCCCACCTGTGAAGCATCAGAAGTTGGCCAGTGCCCGGCGGGAGAGGGGGAGGACTCCAGCCACCAAAGCTGCTACCAGGGGTCCCGTTGGGAGTGTGGAGTCAGCTGTGACACCTTACAAGGTGGGGAAGGGCCACAAGAAACCCGGCAAGTCTGGGAAGAGCAGCACGGTGGAGAAGACCGCCATCATCCCCGCTGCCCAGGAGGCCAGCACCAGCCCAGCTGCCCAGGAGGCCACCGCCAGCACCAGCCCCGCTGGGCCATGAAGGACCGCCAGCAGCTGAGACCCTGCAATGGAGACCGCCATCTCAAGCACTGCTGAACAGGGCACCGCCATCTCAAGCACCGCTGAACAGGGCACCGCCATCTCAAGCACCGCTAGCCCATGAGCGGCAGGGGCACTGATGCAACTGAGTCCGTCACCAGTGAAGACTGTCATCCACTATCTCTGTCCTTAACAGGATGAAGCACTCTGGGCACCATGCCCCCTTCAGAACCAGTAGAGACTGTCATCCACTACCTCTGTCCTTAACAGGATGAAGCACTCTGGGCACCATGCCCCCTCCAGAACCAGTGAGACTGTCATCCACTACCTCTGTCCTTAACAGGATGAAGCACTCTGGGCACCATGCCCCCTCCAGAACCAGTGAGACTGTCATCCACTACCTCTGTCCTTAACAGGATGAAGCACTCTAGGCACCATGCCCCCTCCAGAACCAGTGGAGACTGTCATCCACTTGGGAGACTGTGGCTTTGCACTCCCCAGGATGGAACAGTGGGCAACCCACCCACTGTAGAGACTTGAGAGACTGTGGCTTTGCACTACTCAGGATTGAACAGTGTGCATGTGGCCCCCTTGTGGATTTGGCGTTGTGCACTCAACCGGCTGAGGTGCCCCCCCCTTTCCCTCTCCCTGAGGTGCCTGTTTTCTTGGTATCTGATGCCCCTGCAGTGTTCTCTCCGTCATGGTGGGGGATCTTGTGTGGGCCTCGCTCATACCGTGTGGTCCCAGTGTTCCACTGACTTTCTTAGTGCACTACCTGGACTACTATGCTTGGTATATATTTTGTACATGGTGTATATATATATTTCTGCCTACTTGTTTTTAAAATATTACATTGGTTACACTCATTTTCTATTGCCTTTGCATTCTTCCGGGGGGTTTGGGGGGTGTAACTGTGATGTATTGAAATGCAATTGTGTGTGCTGTAGTGGGTGAGGGTGGGGGTGTAGCATGTGGCGTGTCCCTGTTTTTTGCCTCCCCCTCCCCTGTGTCGTAGGTGCAGTACTCACTGTGGTCTTCGCCGCCGGCGTTCGTGCTCCTGGTAGAGGAGCAGGAAGACTATCGCAGGTAGAATTTGGAGTTCCGGGTCCATGGTGTCCTCGTTCCTCATGGAGTGTGTAGAGGTGAGCGTTTTCCCTTCGAAATTCCTGTTTCCGCTGTGTTTTTATCCGCGGTGAATCCGCCCTGGAAAAGGTGGCGGATTGGCCTGTCATAATAGTGTGGGCGGTACATTGTCTCCCGCCTGTCTGTTTGCGGTGACTGCTGCGCTGTTTGTTTGGACCGCCGTGGCGGTCGGAGTGTTAAAGTGTCTGTCTTTGCTGGCGGTTTCCGCCACTTTCGTAATTGCAATTTGTTTACCGCCGGCCTGTTGGCGGTCTTACCGCCGCTTTAACACCGACCGCCAGGGTTGTAATGACCACCAATATGCCAAAAGTATCTCAGAGGATATAATCCCTTAGGAGATAAGTAATATACACAAAATATACACACACAAACCAAAATCAGGTAAGTAAACAGTTAGAAAAGCAGTGCAAACAGTGTAGAACACAATAGAATGCAATAGGGAAAAATAGGCCTAGGGGCAACACAAACCATATACTCCAAAAGTGGAATGAGAACCACAAATGGACCCCAGGCCTAGTGTAGTGTGTAGAGGGTCGCTGGGAGTGTAAGAAAACACTAAGGGTGTCCAAGATACCCCACCCCAAGACCCTGAAAAGTAGGAGTAAAGTTACCCTACTACCCAAGAAAGACAGTAAAGTCGAGATAGGGGATTTTGCAAGGACAACAACTGACTGCAAAGCACTAAAGACAGATTCCTGAACCTGAAGACCTGTAAAGGAAGGGGACCATGTCCAAGAGTCACGCAAGTGTCCAGGGGGGGCAGGAGCCCACTAAACCCCGGAAGAAGGTGCAAAAGGGCTGCATCCGGGTGGAAGAAGCCGAAGATTCTGCAACAACAGAAGGTGCTAGGAACTTTTCCTGTGGTCAGAAGATGTCCCACTGCGTGCTGGAGGATGCAAAGTTGTTTACATGCAGAAAGACCGCAAAGAAGCCTTGCTAGCTGCAAGAGTTGCAGTTGAGGATTTTGGGTGCTGCCAGGGCCCAGGAAGGACCAGGAGGTTGCTCTTTGGAGGAGGAGACAGAGGGGGCGCTCAGCAACACAGAGAGCCCATGCAGAAGCAGGTAGCACCCACAGCAGCACATGAACAGGCATTCAGAAGATATGAGGACGACAGTCGGCTCAGAACAACAAAAGCGGGTCCCACGACTTTGGAGTCCAACTCAGCGAGATGGGCAATGCAGGACGGAGTGCTGGGGACATGGGCTAGGCTGTGCACAAAGGAAGTCTTGCAAAAGTGCACAGAAGACTGAGCAGCTGCAGTTCACGCAGTACACAGGATTACAGTCTGGCGTGGGGAGGCAAGGACTTACCTCCACCAAATTTGGACAGAAGTGCCACTGGACTGTCGGAGACACTTGGACCCAGCTCCTGTGTTCCAGGGACCATGCTTGTCTTGTCTGATGCAGAAGTTTGGTGCCTGCGTTGGCAGGGAGAAGATTTCGTTGACCCACAGGAGATTTCTTCTTATCTTCCAGTGCAGGGTGAAGGCAGACAGTCCTTAGAGCATGCACCACCAGGAAACAGTTGAGAAAGCCGGCAGGATGAGGCGCTACAATGTTGCTGGTAGTCTTCTTGCTACTTTGTTGCGGTTTTGCAGGCGTCCTGGAGCAGTCAGCGGTCGATCCTTGGCAGAAGTATAAGAGGGAAGTGCAGAGGAACTTTGGTGAGCTCTTGCATTCGTTATCTGGTGAGATACCCACAGGAGAGACCCTAAATAGCCCTCAGAGAAGGATTGGCTACAGAGAAAGGTAAGCACCTATCAGGAGGTGTCTCTGACGTCACCTGCTGGCACTGGCCACTCAGAGCTGTCCATTGTGCCCTCACACCTCTGCATCCAAGATGGGGGGTGCTGGTCAGGGGAGTGGTCACTCCCCTTTCCTTTGTCCAGTTTCGTGCCAGAGTGGGGCTGGGTGGATCCCTGAACCGGTGTAGACTGGCTTATGCAAGGATGGCACCATCTGTGCCCTTCAAAGCATTTCCAGAGGCCAGGAGAGGCTACTCCTCCCAGGCCCTTCACACCTATTTCCAAATGGAGAGGGTGTAACACCCTCTCTCAGAGGAAATCCTTTGTTCTGCCTTCCTAGGGCTGGGCTGCCTGGTCCCAGGGGGGCAGAAACCTGTCTGACGGTTGGCAGCAGCGGTAGCTGTAGAAAAAACCTCGGAAAGTTAGTTTGGCAGTACCCGGGCTCTATGCTGGAGACCCGGGGATGCAATTCCATGATCCTAGACATGTTACATGGCCATGTTCGGAGTTACCATTGTGACGCTACATATAGGTATTGACCTATATGTAGTGCACGCATGTAATGGTGTCCCCACATTCACAAAGTCTGGGGCATTTGCCCTGAACAATGTGGGGGCACCTTGGCTAGTGCCAGGGTGCCCACACACTAAGTAACTTTGCACCTAACCTTCACTAAGTGAGGGTTAGACATATAGGTGACTTATAAGTTACTTAAGTGCAGTGTAAAATGGCTGTGAAATAACGTGGACGTTATTTCACCCAGGCTGCAGTGGCAGTCCTGTGTAAGAATTGTCTGAGCTCCCTATGGGTGGCAAAAGAAATGCTGCAGCCCATAGGGATCTCCTGGAACCCCAATACCCTGGGTACCTAGGTCCCATATACTAGGGAATTATAAGGGTGTTCCAGTGTGCCAATCAGAATTGGTAAAATTGGTCACTAGCCTGCAGTGCCAATTTTAAAAGCAGAAAGAGCATAAACACTGAGGTCCTGGTTAGCAGAGCCTCAGTGATACAGTTAGGCACCACACAGGGAACACATACAGGGCTCACTTTATGAGCACTGGGATCCTAGCTAGCAGGATCCCAGTGACACAGGCAAAAACAAACATATATACAGTAAAAATGGGGGTAACATGCCAGGCAAGATGGTACTTTCCTACATCCTGTCCCATAAATGTACAGCTTACTCTTTGACAAATAATCCTCAATGTACACTGAGGGGGTCATTCTGACCCTGGCGGCCGGTGGCCAGGGCCACCGACCACGGGAGCACCGCCAACAGGCTGGCGGTGCTCCCACGAGCATTCTGACCGCGGCGGTTCAGCCGCGGTCAGAAGCGGAAAGTCGGCGGTCTCCCGCCGACTTTCCGCTGCTCGGGGGAATCCTCCATGGCGGCGGAGCGCGCTCCGCCGCCATGAGGATTCAGACACCTCCTACCGCCATCCTGTTCATGGCGGGAAACCCGCCATGAACAGGATGGCGGTAGGGGGTGCCGCGGGGCCCCCGTAAGAGGGCCCCAAAAAGTATTTCAGTGTCTGCTTTGCAACTGCACCCGTCGCACCCCTGCAACTACGCCGGCTCAATTCTGAGCCGGCGTCCTCGTTGCAGGGGCATTTCCTCTGGGACGGCGGGCGCTCTTTTGGAGAGCGCCTGCCGGCCCAGAGGAAATGTGTGAATGGCCGCCGCGGTCTTTTGACCGCGGTGCGGTCATTTGGCGGTGGGACTATGGCGGACGGCCTCCGCCGTCCGCCATAGTCAGAATCAGGCCCTGAATGTTTTTATCAGTAATAAAAATTAAAACTGTGAACAAAATTCCTAGGAAAGTAATAAAAGATTTTGAATTACAAATGATTCATACTTTTACTCAAATTTACCTTGACACCCAAAGTCAAGGATATATTTTCACATTTCCCATGCATATTGTTAAAATAATAAAAATATCCTTAGCTGATGTTTACAGATCAAGCAGTAAATTGCAGTATTAATTTGAAAGAAACTAACAGCTTTGTGTTTTGCACCTCCTGAGTATAATAAACAACAAGAAGCACTTGTTATATTTACACTATTAAACAAATAGTACAGAGATATCTGACTTAGTCACTGTCAGTGTCCGGAATCACAAATCAACATCCCATATATTTCTGGAATAATGAAATTAATACACACAAAATGAAATACAAAATAAACTTCAAGTATATATCCCAATGTCCTGTGCTTTTATGTCAATGTCCAAATTCAGTTCAATTAGTATTAGCGAAAGTTGTCATGCGTAATATTCCAATCTGTTCCATGGCCAAGTATTAATGTCCCAAACCGTTCAATCCATTATTCAATGGCACTTGCCATGGGTGTTGTTCCATTTTGACCCCACAACCAGCACGTGTTTCGTCCGGGGATTGCCCCGTTGACTTCGTCAGGGTTGTATCTTAGGTCTACTGTGTGTCACAGAAATTGGAGTACTGTGAGTATGGGTCGTTGCTAGTAAGCCCAAATGTGTTCTGCTTCATAAACTCCCATTAGATTACACTGCATCGAGTAAGTACCTCCTAGTATGTATATGAGATCTACACATCTATTACAGAATCTTAATATTTTACACAAGACAAGGAAACATTTGCACCACTCCTAAATTACTTAATGGACACTTGGATTGGCCCTTTAAGCAGGTCGGGTCACAGGAGGAAGCCAACATGTCCCATTGACTGGTGGAACTGTTACTTGACCTGCTTAGAGGGAAGTGCAAAAACAAACAATGCGATAGAGGGATGGCAGAATTCATTTAACAAATCAATTGGAATATCTCACCCTAACCCTTAACAGTTCCTGAAAATGTTGAGGCAAGAATAAAGGAGTGCATTTATGTAAAAGTGACACAGTTATTTTCAGCAAGTCACCTTGCTGTGCTGCCCTGTGTGACAGTGAAAGAGCTGGAAGGCGCCATATTTAAAAGAATATGACAAATTCCTGTCCCTTTTCCTGCGCTGGTGCCCGTTTGGCAGCCTAGTGCAATACAGGCACCCTTGCACCAACATGCAAGGGTGCGTGTGTTGCATGCAGAGTTGGTTATGTACAGAAAGAGTCATTTCCCTGCACAACAGGCATATTCCTCTTTCTATATGTGTTGCAGAATTCAGCACACGTAGAAAGGAGAAGAAACAAAGAGAAATAGACATATTGATCCTTGTTTTGCTTCCCTTGGGAAGGCGTAACCTTTTGTCGCATTCCCAGGCTTACTAGTAGTGGTGAATCTGGGGATGTGTCAAAAACCATGGGAGTTGCATGGGAACACCCTTGAAACACCCGTGGGATACCATCTATCATTTATACAGCCATTTATACTGTGTTGCGTCACTCCAGATTTATGAAGCCACTCAGAACCAAGCAAAGTGGTTTTGCATGGGATCAAAAATCTGACTTAGTGGTTTGTGTCATGCATGTATGGTGCAAACGTGACGCAAGTCTCTCATAAATATGCCCCAACGTTTTCAGGAGATGACAATGGCACAATCATTGTCAAATAGTCTGAGCTCTCCTGTATCCAAGAAAGCAAATAAATTTCAATTTATCTGGCATAAACCCATAGATTTCCACTGATGGGAGCTTCAGACTTCTTAGACAATATTGCACACATCTCACACTTCTGACATATACCATCAACCTGTAGAATTGCTCAAATGCTTTATTGACATTTACAAATTCAATTGGTATTTTTGTCATTTGTATAACAAATTAAAAGAAAGGTTTGTGTTCCTACCTGTAGTTGTCTTTTTTCTTCGACTTTTGGTGATATTTTATATTACCTGTCACCAAGAGTCTTGAGTAGTCCAAACATCCTAAGAGTGAAACCAAAATCCACGGGAAAGGTCAACACCTGGTTTATTTAACCCCAAAAATCTTCTTCACTCTATTATTTAGCAATCCACAAAAAAATCCGGAATAAGCAACAGTTATTTAAAAATTGCAAAATAACATTCAATGTCCAAAACAAGATTACCAAAAAACTTCCATCAGTAATCCATCCATGAATCTTAAGTTTCTCCATGAGTGATGTGGTTTTTGTCTTTAAAATCACAAACTGGTAAAACAACACAACTCAAAAAATCTTAAAACATTGCTTTAATTTCAAATAGGTTTAAAAAAATTGCAAACACATTTTCCAACATTTTGTTAACCTAATGTGTAAAAAACAGTGTCCTGGTGTGTGCATAGGAGCACAACCTGCATAGGGATGTAAAAGTGGTTAAAAAATCAACAGAAAATATTATTTACTGTACTACATATATCTACCTCCCCCATCTCTCCTTACAATAATCTGAGCCACCAATATGTTTTAAAAAGTAAAGTAGATTTCTATTACCTGACCACTGCTCTTCCTTGCATTCGATCTTGACTGCCTTGCTCCATTGACTGTAGAAATAGATAGAAAACTGTGTATGTCAACCCTGAAAGTAATAAGCAAAAAAGGGCATTTCCCCATTAATGGTAATGAGAAACTATGGGAAAATACCTTAAAATATATACTAATACAAATGTTATGCTCTATGTAAAAATGTTATATTTTTGTAACATAAGTTTCTTCTTTTACAATTAAAACAGTGCTAAACAGGCCCCAGGGCCTGTACTTTCCCCCTAACTTGTTATGTCGACTTGGCAATTACCACATTTGCAAGACTATACTCCTCTGTAAGGCACTAGTAGATGATACACAGTTCACCAAGGACATAGGTGGTACAGATGTCCCCAGGGCTGCAAGGCAAGTTTGTGTCACCCTGGGTGGCCCTCCCAAGGTACTGATGGCAGGCCTGCCAGTGCAGACTTCCAGAGCAGTGCAAACTGTCACGGTGTAGGTACTCCTCAGACTCGGTGTGATGCAAACAAGGTCCACCTCCTGACACCATCAAGTCACCGATAAAAAAACCACAGTGCATTGGAGTAATCAGGCGAGGGAAGGAAGGGGAAGGATCAGCACGGACGGGATAACTGTAAAGAAAAATACACAGTGTTAATTATCACATTGTCTGTCTATTCTCATAAGGTCTCACTAAAACCAAAACGACCTGGCCTGCCCATAACTCATAAGGGCAGAACTAGTCCAAAGCCTGACTATGTTCCATCAGTATCATCAATGGATGCCCCAAGCCAACTACGGCCACTAATAATCACTTAAGGGTCTCACCGCCCCTCCTCCTAAACAATACTACAGTACATATAAAGAAACAAACATGAGGAGAAAGAATAAGGTGAAGAAAATCTATTTTGCACTTCTTCCTATGATTCAGTTAACACACTGAGCCTTTTGTTAATGTCACGTATATTTGAAGAAGTAACTCGTTCATATCTCATTGAATATTGACAAGAATCATTTGTCCCGGCTGTTTGGAATCCTGCAAACAGTAAATCTCATTCTGAATTGCTGCCAAAAAAAAGCCAAAAGATTATGTCTCATAAGATCGCCGTTCCTTTATTATGGTATATCAAAAGGTAAAGTGCTCCAGTATATGACAGTCACTCACAACCTGGCCATAAGGAATGCAGAAATAAAGAAAGGCGATAGCCTCCGGCAAGTAGCACAGCTTGCCGCTTACCACCTCCTTAGTACTTGGATCTTGAACGGAGGAGCAGCTAGGAACTCCTTCTGCCGGTAAAATGTCAGTTTCCAGGAGGGGGCCCTGATGAATCTCATTCCTCTTTTCCGGCCGCCGATGATTTCCCCCTTGGGAACGCCGTCCGCTCCGACCTCGTTGAGGCTCCGACCTGCCTCATTAGCACAGAATAACGCACACCCTTTCCGGGGTGTGCTGACTCTTACGCGATCTCTACCGCGCTGGGCTTCATGGGAGGTGTAGTCCCTAATGACTACAATCTCCCGATCGGCCCTGTAGGCGCCGGCTAGCACCTGACAGTACGCCCACCTCCAAAGCGCCTCCTAGGGCCAGGTTTAGTGGGATGACAAGCATGAAACCGTTGCACCGCCCTAGGGGCATGGACATTGCCTTCCGGCTCCCATGAATCCTCCTCGGCCTCATACCCCTTCCACGAAACCAAGTACCATAACTTACCCCCCCGTAGTTTGGAATCCAACACTTTGCGCACCTCATACTCCAGCTGCCCGTCTCTAACCACCGGAGGCACCGCCCGCCGGGTCGCTGACAGAGCTGGCTTCAAAAGGCTGCAATGAAACACCGGATGGATTCTTAAGGAAGCAGGTAAGTTGAGACGGTAAGCCACAGGGTTTATCTTGCGTACCACCTCATAAGGACCAATGTAACGAGGATGAAAGATGCTACGCATCTTAAAGCGTATATACTTGGTGGAAAGCCACACTCGATCCCCTGGCTGATACACCGGCCCCTCACGCCGATGTACATCACCCCATTTCTTATACTGTTCCTTGGCTTTATCCAAATTAAGTCGTATTTTTTTTTGCATGGATTGTAGGTTCTTAACCATAGCATGGACAGTAGGTTGATCCGTGACATCCCGAGGTATGATTATGGGCAACATCTCCGCGTGGAACCCTGTGTTAGCACGAAAAGGAGACTCCCTTATCGAGCTATGCCAAGCATTGTTGTACGATAGTTCGGCCAGCCATAGCAATGACACCCACGATTCCTGGGCGTCCTTTGCATAGCACCTCAGATATTTCTTCAGGGTTTGGTTGAGGCGCTCCGTCTGGCCATCGGTTTGTGGGTGGAAACTGGTGGATAGGGCGGATTCAATGCGCAGAACCTTGCACCACATGGGCCAAAACCTAGCAATGAACTGGGGGCCTCTGTCTGAAATAATGGTTCTTGGTAAACCATGTAACCGCACCACTTGAGACAGAATTAGATGGGCGGTCTGACTTGCTGTAGGTAGGTTTCTACAAGGGAGAAAGTGACCCATCTTGGTAAGACTATCGATTACCACCATGATAGCATTGTACCCCTGATCCATTGGCAATCCTACCACAAAATCCACGCTGATGGTTTGCCATGGTTTTTCCGGAGTGGGCAAAGGCATCAGCTTGCCCTGGCTCTTCGCGTTTTCTCCCTTGGATCGAGCACATATCTCACACCGAGCCACCCATGTCGCAACGTCCTTAGCCCAACCTTTCCACCTGAAATGTCGTTGAACTATTTGCGCAGTTTTGGTGTACCCCGGATGACCAGCTGTTACCGCATCATGACACCAATTGAAGGCTTGCATTCGAAGTTCATGTGTTGGTAAATACAAACGATTACCTTGCAACGGTATTCCATGCTTAAGGGTACGGTCCTGACTTACTTCGGCCCACTCCTTCCACTGAGCAGCAGACTTATGCTTAGAGACCTTTTCTAGGAAGTGAGAGATATGAAGGGCACAAAGCACTTTTTCCGGTTGGATGATTGCTTCATCAGGTCTTGAAGCGATGTTCCTCGCGTCCCTTTGTCTAGACAGTGAATCTGCCTTGCGATTGTCGACCCCAGGACGGAAGGTTACTACAAACTCATATTCTGAAAAGAACAGCATCCACCTCATTTGCCGCTGGGTAAGCTGTCTAGCCTCCTTCATATACTGCAAGTTTCGGTGATCAGTATATACCGTGACCGGGTGTTGGGCCCCCCAGAGATAGTGTCTCCATTCCTGAAATGCCTTTTTGATGGCTAGTAGTTCTTTTTCTGCCACCGTATAGTTGAGTTCCGCAGCAGATAGCTTCTTAGATAAAAACGCAACCGGATGAAGCTGTCCCGAGGTCTTGTTTCTTTGGGATAACACAGCCCCAATGGCTATATCCGAGGCATCTGCTTCGACTATAAAAGGTACTTCTGGCTGTGGATGCTGAAGTATAGGCGCTGAGCAGAAGGCCTGTTTTAAGAAGCAGAAGGCCTCCTCTGCCTCCTCTGACCAAACAAAAGACACACCCTTTCTTAGCAACCTTGTTATAGGTGACACAATGTGGGAAAAATGACAGATGAATCTTCTGTAGTAATTGGAAAACCCCAGGAAGCATTGCACGTCTCTCACACTAGTGGGCACTGGCCACTCTTGAACCGCCTGTATTTTTCTTGTCGACATGCAGAACCCTTCCGGGCTTAAATCCACCCCCAAGAACTCAACCTTCTGTACATGGAACTCGCATTTGCTCAGTTTGCAATAAAGATGGTGCTGTTGCAATGCTTGGAGTACTAGGGAAACATGTTCCATGTGCCGCTCTAGGGAGGTAGAATACACCAATATGTCATCTATATAAACGATCACAAAGTGGTCTACGTATTCTTTGAGAACATCGTTCAGAAAGTACTGGAAAGCCGCCGGGGCGTTACACAACCCGAACGGCATTACCAAGTATTCAAACAGGCCATAACGGGTCTTGAACGCCGTCTTCCACTCATCCCCTTCACGGATTCTGACCAGATGGTAAGCCCCCTTCAGATCCAACCTTGTATAGATAGTTGCCTCTTTCACCTGTTCCAATAACACAGGAATGAGGGGAAGAGGGTATCTATTCCTTATCGTGTTCTTGTTCAGCATTCGATAATCGATGCAGGTTCTCAACTCTTTATTCGCTTTAGCTATGAAAAAGAGTGGAGAAGCTGCCGGAGAACAAGATGGTCTAATGAACCCGATTTCCAGGAAGCGGTCCAGATATCTTCGCAAATGTTTGGTTTCTGGGTCTGATAGAGCATATACCCTACAAGAAGGAAGGAGTGCTCCCGGAATCAGATCTATCTTGCAATCGTATATACGATGGGGTGGCAATGTCTCCGCCTGACCTTCGTCGAACAAATCCTTGAACTTGGCGTAAACAGAGGGCAATATCACAGCTTTCTCTACCACTGTGGCCAACTGTAACCCTTGAGCCAACGCTAACGCGGGGGGGTTATCATATAAGAAACAGACTTTCTCACTCCTCAAGGACTGAAAACTAACCGTCTTGGTTTGCCAATCGATAACAGGATTGCTTTTTCTTAGCCAGGGCATTCCCAAAATTATTTCATACTGAGGAGCCTCTATTATATCTAGCCTGATCATTTCTCTGCGTGCCGGAGATACTCCATTGAAAACCAACCCCACATCCTCAGTTTGTTCAGTAAGGGGTCCAGACTTCAGTGGTGTACCGTCAACTGCCAACACTATTTCGGGGTTCTTTCTTGGAATTCTCGGAAGTCCCAGTCTCTTAACCACCCCTTCATCTATGAAATTTCCCGTGGCTCCTGAGTCTATCATTGCCCACACAGGATGGGTTCGATCTTGGGACACCAGCTCTACGGATAACAAAAGGTGTGACGCCTTTTCTTCTTGTGGCAAGAGGGTTAAAGAAGTCAACCGGAACCCCGATAGGGGTTCTATAAAGGGCAAATCCTCTTTCTCTGATATCTTCCCTGACGTCACCGCGGCCTTTTGAGTGGGGGGGTAGGAGAACCTTTTTCTTGGTTTTTGGGGACACTCTCTCACATAATGACCCTTCCTGCCGCAATACATGCACAACCCCTGTACCCTCCTACTCTCTTTTTCGGCCCTTGACAGAGGTGCCCTAACGGCTCCCACTTCCATAGGTTCCCCGCATAAATCATGGGAATTAGGAACTGGTCGCCCCTCCCTTTCTGGAATGCCCGGCCACCTATCACCCGCTCTACGCTCTCCCCTTCTCTCTGCTAGCCGATGATTCAATCTCAAGGTAAGATTCACAAGTTCAGTACACGTGGAAGGCTGTGGATCTATTTGGGCTAGGATATCCTTCATGTCGTCTCTTAATCCTTGATAATAGAGAGACATTCTCTTCTCCTCTGGCCACTCTGATTCCGCCACCAGTCTATTGAAGGTCGTAAGATAAGTAACCAGGTCAGACCTCCCCTGTCTCAGCTCCAGCAATTCTCTATCAGCACTAAAGGTGGTTTTTCTGTGATCAAACACCTTCTCAAAGGCCGACCGAAAGGCATTCCAATCCGATAATAAGGGGTCATCGTTTCTAACTAACGGCACTGCCCAGTTAGCTGCATCTCCCGAGAGATAAGAAATAGCGAACATTACCCTGGAAAGGTTAGAGGGAAAAGACGCCGGTCTACAAGAGAATTGAAGAGACAACTGCGTTAAAAAAGCCTGAACTTTCCTGGGGTCCCCTGAAAACCGTTCCGGACTGGCCAAAGGGATTGGAGGGGAGACGTTCACGGTTACCTGCGGTGTAGATGCTGAGGCATCGAAGGGATTCCTAGTAAGCCTTTCTACCTTGTCCCTTAGGGCCACTGCCTCCACCCTAGAATTTGCCAACTCTTGCTGCACTACCACTAACGCCTGTAATACATCATCCATAGATGCCATCTTTGCATTACACCGAGCAGGAGGAGTATTATTCGTGGGTGCGTTATTCTGTCACGGTGTAGGTACTCCTCAGACTCGGTGTGATGCAAACAAGGTCCACCTCCTGACACCACCAAGTCACCGATAAAAAAAACACAGTGCATTGGAGTAATCAGGCGAGGGAAGGAAGGGGAAGGATCAGCAGGGACGGGATAACTGTAAAGAAAAATACACAGTGTTAATTATCACATTGTCTGTCTATTCTCATAAGGTCTCACTAAAACCAAAACGACCTGGCCTGCCCATAACTCATAAGGGCAGAACTAGTCCAAAGCCTGACTATGTTCCATCAGTATCACCAATGGATGCCCCAAGCCAACTACGGCCACTAATAATCACTTAAGGGTCTCACCGCCCCTCCTCCTAAACAATACTACAGTACGTATAAAGAAACAAACATGAGGAGAAAGAATAAGGTGAAGAAAATCTATTTTGCACTTCTTCCTATGATTCAGTTAACACACTGAGCCTTTTGTTAATGTCACGTATATTTGAAGAAGTAACTCGTTCATATCTCATTGAATATTGACAAGAATCATTTGTCCCGGCTGTTTGGAATCCTGCAAACAGTAAATCTCATTCTGAATTGCTGCCAAAAAAAAGCCAAAAGATTATGTCTCATAAGATCGCCGTTCCTTTATTATGGTATATCAAAAGGTAAAGTGCTCCAGTATATGACAGTCACTCACAACCTGGCCATAAGGAATGCAGAAATAAAGAAAGGCGATAGCCTCCGGCAAGTAGCACAGCTTGCCGCTTACCACCTCCTTAGTACTTGGATCTTGAACGGAGGAGCAGCTAGGAACTCCTTCTGCCGGTAAAATGTCAGTTTCCAGGAGGGGGCCCTGATGAATCTCATTCCTCTTTTCCGGCCGCCGATGATTTCCCCCTTGGGAACGCCGTCCGCTCCGACCTCGTTGAGGCTCCGACCTGCCTCATTAGCACAGAATAACGCACACCCTTTCCGGGGTGTGCTGACTCTTACGCGATCTCTACCGCGCTGGGCTTCATGGGAGGTGTAGTCCCTAATGACTACAATCTCCCGATCGGCCCTGTAGGCGCCGGCTAGCACCTGACACAAAATGCTTGAGTTCGACTGTGCCCTCACCAAGAGTGGCATAGTCCTATGTACTGCCTTATTTGTATGTCAGACACCCCTAAGGGTGGCCTCTAGAACTCAGAAGGCAGGGTGCATTATATTTAAGGTGCAGACATGCAAGCACAAGCTTCCATGTCTCTATCGCCTCCTTTCATTAAGGTACACTCTAAGTGCAGGCCGGTCCCTAGGATAACATGGGACTTAAGCCCCAGTTTACCAGGGCTGCTAGCTCTGTGATAGTACCGCCTAGATATGTTGAATTTGGTGTCAATAAACATGCCTTCTCTCCTTCAATATGATTCTTGTTGAGGGACAGCTGGCATGCACCCAAGTAGTACACTTGTGCTGGGCCACCTGTTTGCCACACATCTTTGTGCTCTGGTATAGCAGCCCACACTTCTTCCTGTGTTTGCTGCCACCAAGACAGGTTTCTGATCTCCTGCCAGGTAGCCTGGGTACTCCTAGGAGTACGAACAAAAGAATGAGGCAGGAAGGAGGTCACACCTCCCTCCCCTCAGTCAGGCTAGTGAAAAGAGCCATCATGGTGGTGCGCTTCAAAGGCTTCACTGCCCCTGATATCCATCAGCACTGTCCTCCAGCAAGGAAACAGCCCTCTCCCTCCCTCATGCACGTATCCTTGTGGTCTGTCTGGAAATTAGGTATGCAGGACTGTGCACACCCCCACCAGGTTGACCACACATTTAAGGTGAGTAGCCCATTCTGTGAACTAAATTTTGATTTCTGCAATCGTAGGAGTGGCAGTTTAGAGGGCTCTGGGTAGTTAAGGTGACCTGTCCCGCTGGATGTATCACCTCACAGTGCATTAGCTGAGGGAGCTAGCTGCCCATTGGACACTAGCCTCCACACCCATAACTCTCCTAAAGCCATGGTTTAAGGGACACCCCTGACACCAGAACCTCAGATTTGATCGACCAACCTCAAAAAAGGACCTACAGAAGCTCTGTATCATTGACAACCGGACTCTGCCCCTTGCTACAAATCAAAAGAGGGAAACTCTGTCTCTGAGGCAACAGAATGGGAATTGCGTGATCGGCCTTTGACCTTGGCTAAAACTTATCACTTCCGACTTGAGGAACACAAGTGGAAGCCAGAAGCACCTTCAGACTCCCTTAGACTGGTGGCATCAGTCCCCTGCAAAGTGCAGGTAAAAACAGCAGCTGAATTTGTAATTTAATTGGTCATCAGGCCTGCTGCGGGATCCACAGAAACAAGGTTTATCCAGTGTCTTCTGGAAGGTGTAGTCCATCCTTCCTCCAGGTTTCAGGCCACTACCTCACTCTCTCAGACCCCGGAAGCTTCCCAAAGAAATTCTGCCCCCTTATTGCTGCCATGGTCTGTTGGTTGCCAGTCCGCTAACTAACACCTTTACTCTACACTGCAGGTGGAGAGCACAGTGTGCAACTTGGATCCGACATCAGCAACCCAGCCCCAGTTGAGACTCTCCATTCATTTGTCAGCATCATTGTGCCAGCGGTAAAAACAGCACCAGCAAGAGCCCCATTCAGCACCATGTTAGGCCAGGACAACTCTGCACCCAGACCCCACAGATCTGTCAGGAGTGAACTGACTGTTGTGGGCCGGGCCCATGGGCCCTCACCAATATACCCCTGTAAGGATTCCTTGCAGCTCGACCTCCAAAAGATTGATTTCTACCAGTGACATATATGCCATTGACTTCTACAGGGGTCCTATTAGCACCACGGACAGCCAGGGCAACTCTGCACCCGGACTCCACGGGCCAGGTAAGACTTCTTTGACTGTTGAGATCTCGTCCTAGGGACTGCACTAGGTTAACTCAGAAGGGGTTTCACATAAGTCACTTCATAAGAACATTTTTACAGCATATGACATTTTCCCATTGACTTCTATGCAACATTTAAATGGCGTTTCTGCAGTGATTTTCTATTAGTTAAAAAATGCATAACTCCTGTTCTCCCAAACCTATACTGTTTGTTTTGGTGTCTCAAATTATATGAAAATAAGCTCTATTTTTATAAATTGATGTCAGATTTCTTGTGATATGTGTCAATTACTTATCATCCATGTTTGTGCTGTGAAATGCTTAACACGCTCCTCTAAGTAAAACCTAATTGCTTTTGTTAGACTACCAGTATTCAGCTGAGGGTTTACTAGTGTGAATCCAAGGACCATCTCTAAGCTATTGTGATAGTATTGCATGGTGAAGGCTGACCCCTACATCACAATATAATCTACTTTCCTACAAAATAAATAATATTATTATTAAATACACTGTATTGTAATGTTTACACATCAATACTCAAGTATTAAAATTAATGCCCATGTATTAATACACTTCCCCACCCAGCACCCGTATATCCCATTGCATCCTATCCCTTTGTGTTGCGGTCTTAAAAAAAGATTTAAGTAAATAATACTACTATTAAATATCCTATATTTCAATGTTTAAAAAATACCCAGGTATTAAAATTACTTAATAGTTGAGTATTAATACACTTCCCCACCCAAGACCCCTATATACCTTGCATCCTGTAATAATAAAATGACAGAATTTCATGCATTTTAGTGTTTAAAAAATAAATAAATAAATAAATACCTGAGTATTATTTTACTTACCCACCCAATACCCCTATATCCTTCACATCTCATCTCTAAAGGTTTGTGTTGCAGGCCTTATGTTAGAAAGGAGGTCTTTGGTTGGCAGTCAGGTTACCCCTGTCCAAGCAAGGACCCTCACTCTAGTCAGGGCAAAGGAGCACAAGCAGGCAGAGTCACCGAATGGTTTAAGCAAGAAAATGCCCACTTTCTAAAAGTGGCATTTTAAAACTAACACTCTGAAAACCATCTTCACTAAAAGATGTAATTTTAATTTGGGAGTTCAGAGGCCCCAAACATCACATCTCTATATGCTCTCAAACGGAAGCTGCACTTCGGGAACATTTAAATGCAGCCCCCATGTTGACCTTTGAGAGAGATAGGCCTTGCAACAGGGAAAAACGAATTTGGTAGTATTTCACTGTCAGGACATGTAAAACACATCAGTAAGTGTCACACCTTTAACATACACTGAACCCTGCCAATGGGGCTACCTAGGGCCTACCTTAGGGGTGCCTTATATGTATAAAAAGGGCAGTTTTAGGCCTGGCACACTTGCCAGGTCGAATTGGCAGTTTAAAACTGCACACACAGACGCTACAGTGCAGGTCTGAGACATGTTTACAGGGCTAATCATGTGGGTGGCACAATCTGTGCTGCAGGCCTATTAGTAGTATTTGATTTACAGGCCCTAGACACCTCTAGTACACTTTACTAGGGACTTACTAGTAAATCAAATGTGCCAATTAGGAATAAACCAATCATCAACACAATTTACACAGTGAGCATATGCACTTGAGCACTGGTTAGCAGTGGTAAAGTGCCCGGAGTTCTAAAGTTAAATTAATATAATATTAAATATCTTGTACTTTGATGTTTACCCATAAATATGTAGGTATTAAAAGTAATACCTGAATATTAATATTCTTCTTCCCCCAATAACCCTACATCCCTTTCATTCCATTCCTAAACCTTTTAAAATATTTTACAAAATTATTAATCTGTAGATACATATAACATACATACAAACCAGCATACTAAAACATAAACCTTATATATACTTACCAATATACCTACCAAATTATGCATATACCAAAAATGTGTGATAAAGGCATTCATGGTAAATGCATATATCAATAATATGTGGTAAAGACATGCATGGTTAAGGCATTCCTAGTAAAGGATATGCGTGGTAATGAAATGCATGGTAATGGAATATGTGTTGTAGTGACTGAGTTGTTAGTGATATGGATGGTAAAGACTGCATGGTAATGGATATTTCCCATGTCAAGTTAGTATAAATCCCCAGCCATTCAAAGTATGCACCAGGCTTATGGCTAATAGGACAGCTGATTGCTTTCAGGTGCAAACAATAAATTTAAGGCAAGATGTATGGGGGAAGGATGATCACAGTGTGATGGGAGGTGAAAAAAAAATCCCTTTAGTGCACTGTAATTCACGGTCTAATGTGTGTGATTGAGAGATGCAAAAACAATCATAAAAGTATGGGACTGAAATGCTGGGGGAAAGTCAACAAATCAGGAGCAAGGAGGTGAAATAGACAATACATTAATTGAATCATGAGAAAGGGGCTGACCTCAGGTCAACTATAAGTATATGATATGTATTGGAAACAACAGATCTGTCTACAGACTGCTAAAGTTGTGCTAAGCAATACTCAAAAAATCAATCATCAATGACTGTTAGTAAGTAAGTGAAATAAACTTATTTTAACCAAACATAATTTGACAAGTCCATCCATTACAAAGATGAAAGTTCCTTGACAATTTAAAAATGTCGGAAGTAAAAACAGAAATTATACATAATCAGTGCTGCAGAACAATTGTGAATCTCAATCTGTTAAAAGGGGAAGTCAAATATTTTAAGGTTTCTAATGAGTCATTATGTATTGCTGAAATGGCTTATTGACTTACCCTTGCATTTATTGCTAGAGTTAATGAAGTCCAAAATTAGCAAAACAACACAGCTTTGAATCAGTCCCATAATATAAATTCCCTTATATTAGCGTTGCAAAGAAATTAATTTGTTTGTTTTTGCAGACTGAGTGGCATTTTTACCAAGGTTTTGTATCTCTCTTGTGCCACTCTTGGCACTAGTAATTGTGAGTTTATGCAAAGGTTTGTTAGGGAGCTACAAAGCTGTTAAAATATTGACAGTGTGAAAGTAAAAGAAAATGAAGTGCTTACATGTGTATGTGTGTGGGACTGGAGATGCAGGGATGCACCTGCAAAATGAAAGAGTGAACAAAGGGCACAGAAAAATAAAGAGAAGAAGAAAGACATGAGGTGAGAAATATGCAGATTGAGGATTGCAGTAAGATGCAGTGAGAAAAGGGTGTGTTTTACAGAGACCGCAGAAGAAACTAGTGTGTAGGGGAAAACAGGGGTGGCAGTGACATACTGAAGACCAAAACCTGTTCCACAGCCCTCAATAATGATTAATTTCAGACCGGAAATAATTCTGATTTTATATTGTCCCAACGATATCATTGTGAATTGTTTATCTTATGATGTTAAAGCCCCGCTTAGAAGCCTGACTTTATATAAGCATTATTTGAGATTGTCTGCATTACTGACAGTTTGATTGCTTTGTATCTCAATTGTTTGGTTGACAATCCTGCAGGGTAAAGGGTGCTGCAGTCACTGTATTCATAGTAGGTCTGAAGACAGATTTTACAAGCCCACTCTGCAGATTGCACAATAGAATGGCATGCTTACATTTTAGTTTTTGTGTTAGATGATATTTATTGAAGCAATACTGGCAAATATGAAAAACAACTTACAGAGAGAATCAGGACACTCAGATTACACAACATACAATTATTGCTAACACATCAAAATAAAACAGCAAAGCAGACAGTGAACATTGCGACGGTACTGGGCGGTACTGGCCTGGGGGGTCCCTGCACTGCCCAAGCCAAGTGCATGGGCAGTCTCCTGTCTCTGCCAGCCTTTTCTTTGTGGTGTTAGCAGTACAAAATTGTCGGTGGAGAAGGGGTTTGTAATCCCCAGGCGCTGGCCTTGCGGACTAGGAATGCCAACACCGCCAGGCCATCGTGAAGTCGAAATCTAGCAGAGCTGGCGGTCCGACGGCAGCGCTACTACCGCGGTTGTAATATGGTGCGGTCCTAATGCTAGCATAAACCTGGCAGTCATTACACCGCCAGGTTTGTAGGAAAGCCCTATGTGTTTTGACAGAGTACCATAAATGAGCATTTCCAGACTGAAAAATGTTGAAATGGATTTCTGATTGGTAAATCCAAGTGCAAATTTTTGTGTTCTATGTGGGATTAATGAGACTTGAATATATGATAAATAAACTGTTCCATTCACACATAGTGGTGGTAAAGAAACTAAACTCAGGACCATTTGTGTACCATTGTGGGTCATAGTTACTAATCTCTAATGCAATGCAGCCCAGCAACAAAAGTTGCTGTGCTGCTGTGTTGCATCACAAGGAAGCGAGGACACATCCACCATATCTGCAAACGTAAGGATTATTTTTAGAATCACCATGCACTGGCCCACTGTGTGCAGTCTACCAACAACACAGGCATTCTTGCAACATAGTGCAAAGAAACTGCACAAGGAATCTGTTTGTTGCCAGGAAGGGATACATTCCTGCTCAAAAATAAGCCTTAAAGGCAATGTCCTCTTTCCATGTGTGGTGCAGACAGTAGTGCTTGCTAACAGAGGAAATAACTATGAATACTAATGATGTGTCACAATGTTATGTCTGAGTCTGGGAGCCACATTATGTTCATACATTCACATAGTTAGCAGCTGCAATCAATCTGTCAATGCAGAGAAATCACTGAGTTCATTAATGTGAATGGGTGAATAGCCATCATCCACCCATGGAATGCCTCCCTGCTTGAAATGTTAGGTAAGGCCACTGAAGGTGCTGGCTTGTGTTAAAGTATTGTACAAACCCACTCAAGGCCACGCAAAAGTGGCTGCTGTTCTAAATATCACTGAAGATTTTGTGTTCTCCTGCTGCCACCTTAGGAGACACAAAGACAATGCAAATGCTTCATTTGCACTTACTATGCCCTCACGTTGTGGCATTGAAATGCTAACTTACACACCCTTGTACCAATATAACATTTCCTGCGTGTCATAGCAACCCATGTTCCTACTCATTTAAGAACTCTCCACACACAGACACATAAAAATAGTTGTGAGCACATGCCTGTAGATGAAAAAAAAAATTTCAACCATCACACTTGTAATGAAAGGAATGAAACTATGGCCTACAAAGGTTTACTCATGTTCTCAATATTGTGGTTGTTATTTTACAAAGGTATCCCAAAGGATCACAAAGGTATGAAGAAAGAAAATTTAAGGAATATGCTGCGTGGATAATAATGGCCCATGTTTGAAACATGTAAATAAATTGTTTTCATAAATATATCACATGACCTTCGATAACTTCCTAATTTGTGAAAATATGTGTTTATCTGCATTTAACCATATGCTATGTAGCTCTGACTCAAATAATCTCTGTCACTGTTAACAAAAGACCTAAAGTTCTATGGCCCTCATTAAAACCCTGGCGGTCGGTGTTAAAGCAGCGTTAATACCGCCAACAGGTCGGCGGTAAAAAAAATGGAATGGTAACGGCTGCTGGGCCGGAGCCTGGCGGCTGCCACAATCCCACCCTCAGGATTACGCCCCGGCCTACCGCCATGGTTTTCGTGCCAAACTGACTGCCTCGAAACCCATGGCGGTAGGCATTATCAATGCCAGGGAATTCCTTCCCTGGCACTGAGAGAGGTCTACCCCACCCCTTTACCCCTCCCTAGAGTCCTCCCCCACCCTGCCCCTCACTCTTCTGCCTCCCCGCACATATACACACCCACACGCGCACCCATATACACACATGCACAAACGCATACCCAACACAACCCACGCATGCACACATACATACCCACACACCGCAACACAAACCAACATACCTTGTTATACACATGCATTCACAACACACAACACTAACAATCACTCATTCATGCATGAAACCAACGCAACTCACACCTGCATGCACGTATACCAAAACATACACAAACCTCCACACATACACACAACACCCCCCTCTCCAGTCAGAGAACCCGACTTACCTGCTTGCAGCATTCTGGCGGATACCGTTGGCGGTCATGATACGTGTAGATGGCTGGTAGCCATGCGACGGTATGTTGGCTGCCATCGCTGTGGCGGTAGACTGTAGTTACTGCCAATGTTGTAATGAAGGCCTATATGTCTTGTATGTGTCAAATATACCTGAGATAACACTATGTGAAATCTGGGTGAAACCCTGGAATCATGTGTCCTCAGTTTGTAGAGATAAACAACATTTTATAAGCCCATTCTGATACACAAAGATGAGTTTCAACATATATTGATTGTATATTGCAAAGCTACATTCTCGATAGACATATGTGGCAAACTGTTTTTAATCTCAGCTAAAATCACACTAACATAACATGCAGGAAGAGAAAGTCAAATAGTTGGTGTACACTGTTTCCACAATTATCATTCATCCAGCATGCATCTCTAAGTTGTCAACTACTAACATGTTTTACTATCTCTTTTATCAGGTGATCAAGGCAATGGCCTACAGTCATGGTTAATGGCCCCGCTTTTCAATAACTTAGACTGAGGGACCAAAAAAATTCAACCCAGCATTACCAAAACCTGCAATGTCGTTGAGCAAACTTTGGGCTTCTTGAAATCATCTTTCAGATGTTTGTGCCGGTCTTGGGAGGTGCCTATTCACACCCCTAGTGGTGTGTAAAATAATACTGATATGTGCAATTCTGCATGATAGATTAGTAAAAACGTCTTAAATGGGACACTAAGGGGGTCATTTTAAACCTGGCGGTCAGAGACCGCCAGGGCTAAAGTGGCGTCCGTACCACCAACAGGCTGGCGGTACGGAGACCCATATTTCGACCGCAGCAGTAGCGCCGTGGTCGCACCGCCGGGGCCGGCGGTTTCCCGCCGTTTTAGCCCCGGCGGTGATAATCCGCCAGGGCAGCGCTGCAAGCAACGCTGCCCTGGGGATTATGACTCCCCTACCGCCAGCCTGTTTCTGGCGGTTTGCACCGCCAGGAAGAGGATGGCGGTAAGAGGAGTCCTGGGGCCCCTGGGTGCCCCTGCACTGCCCATGCCACTGGCATGGGCATGGGCAGTGCAGGGGCCCCCTAACAGGGCCCCATGCAGCTTGAAAAGCGCGACGGGTGCTACTGCACCCGTCGCACGGCCAAAACACTGCCGGCTCCATTAGGAGCCGGCTCCTATGTTGCGGCCTCATCCCCGCTGGGCCGGCGGGCGTAAACTAGGTTTGCACCCGCCGGCCCAGCGGGGATGTTGTAATGGGGACCGTGGGAGTGCAGCCGCTTTGGCGGCCACACGGCGGTTAACGCCGCCCGCCAAGCTTGTAATGACCCCCTAAAGGTTCAATAACTTCTTTGAAGGAAGAGGAGGAAGTTTCTAATACAGACATTGTGCTCTAACATGAAGAGCGCACCACATGAACTTCACTTGTCTTGATTTTTTTTTCTCTTAATTCATAAAAAATGTTAGCAATACTATTGTCCTAACTGTACACCGTGTGTCCAGTCCAAAGATATGCTCTTTTTTCAAAGAAATACAAAGTAATGTTGTATTCATGTCAATTAAAAGCAGGATATATGAAAATTATGTACAAGAACCCTCATTCTTAGCTATATATTACTGAATTTACTAATTGGTATTGCAAACGTTTGAGGTGAAGTTCATTTGCAATGACAGACATCTGACGCCTGAGCAAAGCATAGATGTGTAATATATGGATGTATGATAATATCTGAGTAGAGTCATTTAAGAACCATCAATATAGGTATGTAAACTTCTTCACACCTCTTAATCCAATTAGAGTAGAAGTGCACATGTCGTTTCACAGTTTTATGAACCAAATACAAATGATCCAAATAGGCATTCGGTGAAACTTGTTCAGACTCCATGATTCATGCTGAGTGTGTACAGAACAAACACAGCAGAAGAGGTGATATGTGTTGATGTATATATTCAGTATTATTAACACTTATCTGCACATCATCTGTGCTTCACAGTATATGATAGGTATGAATAATTTACTTACTCTAATCAACAAAATTACATAGGTAATGTCTATATTATCAGTGATGGTCTTATAGGGGCATGTAATCATGGAATTAATACCATAGCTGTTGAGTTACGGGAGAGTGTGGATTCCAATGCTACATAATGTGTGTGTGCTCCAAGACATGCTAACCCACTTTCCTTGACTATATGTGTGCTGCTAAGTAAAAATATATTGTTGCACAATGCATGCTGCTTCTTTGGCCACCTTGCATTGTGAAGTATTCCATAGTTGTATTTTGAGTGTACCTATGCATACACCTATCTATGTGCGCAAATGTTTAGCGACATAGCATCAGCTATATAAGATTTCACCGTTGCAAAGCAGGTCCACTGTGGGTGAAGTGCGGATAATACGTTTTACTAGAGTGTCAACCAAGGACTTTCACAACTCATCATTTAATTCTTGCAGGTCATGATCTCTGCAGTTAAGAAAACCTGTCAAAATTCTACTGCCAATTAAATACATCTCACAACATATGTGACTAATTGTATGTGTCACATACTGTGATTTTCTGCCCATACTAGGGAGGTCACAATTGATGTACACTCTTATAAAATATATAAGGCCAGTTTTTAACATGTTGCAACTCAATGCAGCAAGTCAGCATGCTGCTCTGTGTTGCATCACAGGGATAGTGCTGAAGTGCACCATCTCTAAAAAATATATGGTACATCCCTGCCCTCTGACTGCACTGTTGTAATGAATGTAGCCTAGGCCCAACCAAGGCACCCCTGCCCCATAGTGCAAGGGTGACTATGTGATAGCCAGGATTGTTTATGGGCATGGGTGGATGTGTGGGAACCCCCATTCCTCCCATGTAACATAACCCAACACAGAATAAAGCAAGGCAGTGACTTGTGCTGTCTTACATTACTTCAGTACGGTGCCACGCATATCCACGAAAAGTGACTGTGAGTGACATAATCAATCTGACTTAAGGGCTTGTGCTGTCTTGCATTGCTTTTTATAGATTTTTACAGAAATGTAACACTAGGCACCTGCTTGTACTGCATCATGTTACATTACTAACTGTGAGTTCTATATTGGGTGAAGCATGGCCGTTACCATGCATCCACAAAAATTTGTGAAGGTGGAACTGGATCAAAATTCTGCATCTTCCTAAATGCAACTTAACAATAATGTGAATTAATTGATCTCAGATACTTCCATGTGTGCTGCATATGGCACCACATATGAAAAGGCGAAATCCATTGTATGGAATTAATATTGGGCCAAAAGGTATCCCTTCCTGCAAAAGAAAAACCTGTCTCTAAATTGAAAACTGTTGCACTATGGTGTAAGGTGCCCTGCACTGGCACTATGGACGACATAGTGCAACACCACCATGAGAAGCAGAAATTCAGCACATCTGTGTATATAAAGGGTATTTCTGCTGTTTTCTAGTCATGCAACACAGTGCAGCAGTGTGCCTTGCTTCACTGCAGAGTGTTATGTCTGAGTAAATGTTGGACAAAGTGTGCGTGAGCTTGCATTAAAGGTAGCTTCAAACAACAGTGCAGAGCACAAACATGTGAGAAAGAGTAACCTGGCTGTGCCATTATGCTTCTTAAATAGTGAATTAAAGGGTGGTTGTTTTTCTACTTAATGAAAGCATTGTGTTTTAATGTGGCGCACAGTGAAATATATGAGATAAGTGGACAGACAAATGCAATGTTTTATGCATCCCACATTTTATCATTGTTTGAAAGAATGTTTATGTTGCAGTGTTTTTAAAATATTATTCTTCATAATCATTATGTATTTGACATCAGAGACACATAGAATTTATATAACCAAAGAATGTATTCATGTTTATTAGTTGGCCGGAGTGAAGGCTCATATACTTTTCTGTGTTTTTACCTTCAATGTGCAGCATGCTTTTGAATGTTTCAGGATCTGAGATTGAGTAATAGGGAGTTCATTGTTCAAGATGATAAGAGAAGCCAGACTGAATGCTTAATTAAGCTGTGAGGAGTATCCTGGGCTGGCAGCAGTAACTCTTGTGATTTTCCAGAGTGTAAGGGTGTACCAAGGTTGACGCCGAAAACCCAGAAGGCCGAAATATCAGTTAGAGTAGTATAATTTGTGGTCATGTTTGTGAACTGAGAAATATATTTGCCAATGATTTCATCCTTGGAAGAAACATGATTTAAGTGTGGTTTATTGAGTGGTAAGAATTAGATTCCCTCTGTGGAGAGTTGAGAGTGGACCTTGGTTAGAACTCTAATTTTGTGGCTTCATGCCACCACACCTCTCTTGATGGAAAATTCTCCAGAAGTTTTGTCATGCTGGCTGATTTCCTGAACTCATAGAATATTAGCATAGTTAGAGATTTAGATAAGTGTTTAGGCAAGAGAACTGGGGTTTGAACTCTATACATCACTTGTTTTTCCCCATTTTCTTCATTATCACTATTAAATTAGTGGTCCTTCATAAGATAATTAAGTTTCACATTGAATGATGTTTTGATTCACCATTGTTTATTCTGTACATTTATACTATGATTTTGATACTCATATATGTAAGTTTGACTATGAGTCTAAATAAAGCCCTTGGAACAACAGTTTTGTCTCTGAGATTGAATGTGTGACTATTGAGTTACACTGAAATTAATTTGAATAATTTGATGCATTTTATCCTCACTCTTCGAAACCGAGAAGAACAATTCATCAGACACCAGAATTTAGAATTAGGGCCCAGAATTGGATCTCATGTCTTGTGTGGTCCTTACGTGAAACATTCAGATGCTGAGTGGTGCAGCTTGTCTTGAGTGGCCCTTAAGTAGTACATCAGGATGCTGCATAGTGCAGGCATGTATTGAGTGACCCTGGTTTGGTAATTTAGGATGCTGTATAGCTCAAACATATCTTGCTTTTCTCTTGCATGTTATAATATGACTTTGAGTAGTGCAAACATGCCTGGTCCTTGTGTGGTTAATTAAGACACTGCATAGTGCAAACGTGTCTTGAGCGGCCTTTGCATGGTCAATATGATGCAACGCAACACAAATCAGGTAGAAACACTAAGGACATGACACAGAGGGCACAGCAGCATACCAGGAAGAGTGTGAAATTGTGTTTCACATTCTGTTTGTGATTGGTGCTTGCTGGAGGTGCTGAGAGATGCTTGGTGATTTGCAGAGTCTTGTGAATTGTCTGGCGTGTTGTAGTTATGCAGTCTGTTATCACATGGGTGCTTGTTTTGATGTCAGGCAGCACAGAGGGTGCCAGATGATGAGATAGGAATGGGCCATATATTAGTATATATGGAGCATCCTCATCTTCTGCTTCCGTGCAGTGCAGCACACCAAGTTATCTTGCTGCATTGTGTGAAGGATTTGTAAGTCTTCTCCGATACGTACCAGGCATAAGTGTGTTACATACTGACATGTAATTATTTAAACACATAGGTGGTCATTACAACCCTGGCAGACGGTGTTAAAGCGGCGGTAAGACCGCCAACAGGCCGGCAGTAAAAGTTTTGCAATGATGACCGTGGCGGAAACCGCCAACAAAGACAGCCACTTTAACACTCCGACCGCAACGGCAGTACAAAAAAACAGCGCGGCGGTCCCCGCCAACAGACAGGCGGGAGACAATGTACCGCCCACAGTATCACAACCTACCAATCCGCCACCTTTTCCGGGGTGGATTCACTGCGGATAAAAACACTGCAGAAACAGGTTTCCGAAGGGAAAACGCTCACCTCTACACACCCCACGAGGAACGAGGACACCATGGATCCGGAACTCCAAATTCTCCCTGCGATAGTCTTCCTGCTCCTCTACCAGGAGCACGAACGCCGGCGGCGAAGACCACGGTGAGTACTGCACCTACGACACAGGGAAGGGGGGAGGGCCAAAACAGGGACACACACACACACGCAACACCCCTACCCCCACCCTCAGCCACTACAACACACACACTAATACATATTGATACATCACAGTTACACCCCCCAACCCCCCGGGAAGAATGCAAAGACCAAAGGAAATGAGTGTAACCACTGTAATATATTAAAAGCAAGTAAGCAAAAATATATATATACACCATTAACAAAATATACACCAAGCATAGTAGTCCAGGTAGTGCTCCAATTAATTCCGTGGAACACTGGGCCCACACGGTATGAGCGAGGCCCACACAAGATCCCCGAGCATGACCGAGAGAAAACTGCAGGGTCATCAGAGAGCAAGAAAACAGGCACCTCAGGGGGAGGGAAAGAGGGGGCACCTCAGCCGGTTGAGTGCACGATGCCAAATCCACGAGGGGGCCACATGCCCACTGTTCAATCCTGGGGAGTGCAATGCCACAGTCTCTGAAGTCTCTACAGTGGGTGGGTTGCCCACTGTTCAATCCTGGGGAGTGCAAAGCCACAGTCTCTCAAGTCTCTACAGTGGGTGGGTTGCCCACTGTTCCATCCTGGGGAGTGCAAAGCCACAGTCTCTCAAGTCTCTACAGTGGGTGGGTTGCCCACTGTTCAATCCTGGGGAGTGCAAAGCCACAGTCTCTCACGTCTCTACAGTGGGTGGGTTGCCCACTGCTTCATCCTGGGGAGTGCAAAGCCACAGTCTCTCAATTCTCTACAGTGGGTGGGTTGCCCACTGTTCCATCCTGTGGAGTGCAAAGCCACAGTCTCTCAAGTCTCTACAGTGGGTGGGTTGGCCACTGTTCAATCCTGGGGAGTGCAAAGCCACAGTCTCTCAAGTGGATAACAGTCTCCATTGGTTCTGGAGGGGGCATGATGCCCAGAGTGCTTCATCCTGCTAAGGACAGAGGTAGTGGATGGATCTCTCCACTGGTTCTGGAGGGGGCATGGTGCCCAGAGTGCTTCATCCTGCTAAAGACAGAGGTAGTGGATGGATCTCTCCACTGGTTCTGGAGGGGGCATGGTGCCCAGAGTGCTTCATCCTGCCCGTGATGGACTCAGTAGCGTCAGTGCCCTTGGCGCTCATGGGCCAGCGGTGCTTGAGATGGCGGTGCCCAGTTCAGCGGTGCTTGAGACGGCGGTGCCCTGTTCAGCGGTGCTTGAGACGGCGGTGCCCAGTTCAGCGATGCTTGAGACGGCGGTGCACTGTTCAGCGGTGCTTGAGACGGCAGTGCCCTGTTCAGCGGTGCAAGAGACAGCGGTGCCCAGTTCAGCGGTGCTTGAGACGGCGGTGCCCAGTTCAGCGGTGCTTGAGACGGCGGTGCCCAGTTCAGCAGTGCTTGAGACGGCGGTGCCCAGTTCCGCGGTGCTTGAGACGGCGGTGCCCAGTTCAGCGGTGCTTGAGACGGCGGTGCCCAGTTCAGCAGTGCTTGAGACGGTGGTGCCCAGTTCAGCGGTGCTTAAGACGGCGTAGCCCTGTTCAGCGGTGCTTGAGACGGCGGTGCCCTGTTCAGCAGTGCTTGAGACTGCGGTGCCTTGTTCAGCGGTACTTGGAGTGGCGGGCTCCTTTGCAGTGACTCAGCTCCTGGCGGTCCTTCATGGCCCAGCGGGGCTTGTGCTGGCGGTCCTTCATGGCCCAGCGGGGCTTTTGCTGGCAGTCCTTCAAGGCCCAGCGGGGCTTGTGCTGGCGGTCCTTCATGGCCCAGCAGGGCTTGTGCTGGCGGTCCTTCATTGCCCAGCGGGGATGATGGCGGTGGCCTCCTGGGCAGCTGGGCTGGTGCTGGCGGTGGCCTCCTGGGCAGCTGGGCTGGTGCTGGCGGTGGCCTCCTGGGCAGCAGGGCTGGTGGCGGTGGGCTCCTGGGCAGCGGGGATGATGGCGGTCTTCTCCGCCGTGCTGCTCTTCCCAGACTTGCTGAGTTTCTTGTGCCCCTTCCCCACCTTGGAAGGTGTCGCAGCAGACTCCACACTCCCACCTGGACCCCTGGGAGCGGCTTTGGTGGCTGGAGTCTTCCCCCTCTCCTGGCGGGCACTGGGCAACTTCTGATGCTTCACAGGTGGGGGACTGTCTGTGCTGTGGCTCCGTGCCACACTGGCTGCCCTGGTGGCCGGTGCACTCCAGATTTCGGTGACTACAGGCACCATTGGTCCCGGAGATGTTGTGGCTGAGGTGCTAGTTCGGGACCTAGGAGACGGGCGTGGTGGGGGAGGTGTGGGAAAGAGGTCAAGATTGGACAGGAAAAGTTTTTGGGAGACACTGGGACGGGTAGCTGGAGGGGGTTTGGGAGTGGAGGAAGAGGTTGTGGTTGTAGGAGGTGTTCGTTTGCTGACTTTGGGTGAAGGTGCATGCGCTGGAGGCTGTCGTGAGGTGGATGGCTGTTGGGTGGGTGTGTGCCTCATTTGTGTATATTGGGAGGAGGTGTCACAGACACACTGGGAGAGGACACAGGGGACGTGTGAATGGTAGTGGGGGTGGTGACTGCACGTGAGCGGGGTGTGGTGGTGGGTGTGCTGGTGATGGACGTAGTGGCTGTAGAGGTAGTGCATGCAGGTGTGAGTGTAGACGAGACTGGGAGGGAGGAGGGAGATGAGGAGGAGGGGGACACAGTGGAGGCAGTGGATGTTGGTATGTCTGCATGTGTATGATGCTTGCGTGAGTGCCTGTGGGATGTGTGGTGCTTATGTTTCCCTGAGCTTCCCTTGTGTGTTGACGTGTGTGCATGCTGGTCTAGAGGTGTGCTTGGGATAGGCTGGGGTACAGGGGATTGGGTCTGGGTGGAGGAAGTTGCAGGGGGGAGGCTAGAGACAGGGACAATGGTTGCCATCAGGGCTGAGGCCAGATTCTGAAAAGCTCGCTGAAGGGCCGCCTGACCAGAATGAATGCCCTCCAGGAATGCATTGGTTTGTTGCAACTGCCTTTCTACACCCTGGATGGCATTCAAAATGGTAGACTGCCCAACAGTGACGGACCTGAGGAGGTGAATGGCCTCCTCACTGAGGGCAGCAGGGGTGACTGGGGCAGGGCCTGAGGTGTCTGGGGTGAAGGTGATGCCCACCCTCCCGTGTGAGCGGGCACGGGGCAAAGGCTGAGTGGCTGCTGGGAGGGCGGTGCTGGAAGGGGGGGTGGCGGCTGTACCTGTAGATGGGGGGGGCACAGATGTTGCCGCCACCACCAGGGAGCTCCCATCAGAGGAAGAGTCCGTGTCACTGGTCTCAGCTCCTGTCCCCGCCATGGAGCTCCCCTCACCCTCCGTCCCACTGGTGAAGTCTGATTCCGTAGTGTGGCCCTCCATGTCCATGTGGGATGCAACCCCCTCGTGCTCCGGTGCCTCTGCTCCTCCGCCTGATGATGCTAATGCACACAAGAACAGGGAGACCACAAAAAGGGGGGGACGACAAAAGAAAGAGATGTTGAGTGCATGCATTACTGCTACAGTTGGCGGACACGACAGACACAGAAGCCCCCTGCACTACGCCGCTCTCTTGGGCTCCACTGTTCAATTCCTGGGAAATGGCCTACTAGGCTATGGACGACATCTGCACACATGGATGACACAGGGGAATGACTAGGTGTACTTGGCACTCTACAGAGGTGCAGTGGGGTGCCACATGGACTGCCTTACGGAGGGACCTTGCCTACGGAACTCGCCCTTGCGCTAGGGAAATCCACAGCCCACCTCCCCCACCCAGACCCCTCCACTGCGTGCAAAATCAGCAGACTGACAGGGTACTCACCCCCTTGTGGCTGCTGTGATGCCCTCAAGCGCCCATCCAACTCCAGGTACGCCACCGCCAGGATCCTAAACACCAGGGGGGTCATGGTGCGACAGGCACCCCTCCCACGTTGGGAGGCCATCCCCAGCTGAGCCTCCGCCGTCTTCTTGCTCCAGCGGCGAATGTCCTCCCATCTTTTCCGGCAGGGGTGCTCTGTCTCTGGTAGACCCCCAGGGTCCGAACGTCCTTGGCGATGGAACGCCAAATATCTTTTTTTCTGGTGGGCGCTGACCTACATGAGTTGTAGAGGGGGAAGAGAAACTTATTACCAACTGCACCGTCAAAGTGATTGGCCCCCATCCCTACCCTTGCCAGGTGGCACATGCACTCACCGTCGTTTCATGCACGCCGCACTCTCCCCCCTTCCTTCTTACATCCACCCCTCTCCACACATGCATAGCCCATACAGCATGCTCCCAGTGTACTTACCTGTTTGTCTGGAGAACCGTAGAGTAGCATGTACTGGGGGAGGACCCCATCCATGAGTTTCTCCAACTCCTCCAATGTGAAAGGGAGGGGCCCTCTCCCCAGTCACACGAGCCATTGTCTCTTCCAGACCGAGGTCACAGCAGCACTTGCAGTGTAGGTTGTCTCCTGTCGAAGATCAGGTATCGAGTGATTGAACAGATAGAAAATGGCGGTCACGCCAGCGGCGGTGCGTACCGTCACAGCCGGCGTACATCGTCTTTGGCTCCTGGGACCCATAAGGTCCAATGTTAACCAATGCAGCATTGCGCCGCGGTCTTCGACCGCCTACCGCGACGGTGTACAGCAGCAGCGCAGTTACCTCACATCCCATTGTCCCACTTTAAAGGTCAGGCAGCCGCCATTTCAGGGGCCCACATGGCTTCATTTTCAACTGCGTCACACATAACTAGTCCTAGACTCAACACACATACAGGCCACTTTTTAGATTATGATTGGAGTTCTGTGTAAGCTGTAGGTACGTACCTCTGAGTTGTTTGAATCTGTGCTCGCTGTTGTCCTTCATAGGCACCGTCCGCTGGGACATGTGAGGAGATTGCGGCATCCTCAGGTGTACCGACCGTTGGAGGACCTGTCGACAATGGAGGAAAGACATGTGATAATCACATACAGGCTTGACCGTGCCACAATCCAGGAACTGTGTACCCAGTTGGAGCCAGACCTGATGTCAGATATCCGCCATCCCACAGGAATCCCCCCTCAAGTGCAAGTGCTGTCAGTACTCCATTTCCTTGCAAGTGGGTCATTTCAAACAACAGTGGCCATAGCATCAGGGATGTCCCAGCCCAAGTTTTCCAACGTGTTGTCCTTAGTGTTGTCTGCCCTGCTGAAACACATGCTGAGCTACATCGTTTTCCCTCAGGTGGAGGATTTGCCTACAGTGAAAGGTGATTTCTATGCCCTGACCCCAGTGAGGAATCCCAGGACAAGGGCGGAGGAACGTTACAATGAGGCCCATGGGTGAACTAAGAGGGTGATCGAGCGGACCTTCGGCCTCCTGAAGGCCAGGTTCAGGTGCCTCCATATGACAGGTGGATCCCTATTCTACTCACCAAAGAAGGTGTGCCAGGTCATCGTGGCCTGCTGTATGCTTCACAACTTGGCTTTGCGACGACAGGTGCCTTTTCTGCAGGAGGATGGTCCAGATGGCGGTGTTGTTGCAGCTGTGGAGCCTGTGGACAGTGAAGACGAGGAAGCAGAAGAAGAAACACAGGTAAGAATACAAACCTGCCTACTACATGTACTTAAACACTACTACCTCTCTACTGTCTGTCGTTTTCACCCAGTGTATGGTCACTGAGTTGTCACTTTCCCTTACGATTTCACAGATCTGGGTCCCATAGTGTGACATCTGCTTTGATTCCTTATGGACTAGAGCTGTGTGACATAGGTATGTTGACATTACAAGTGAAAGAGATTTTTGCCAAAGTAATTGCTAATACAGTATTCCGAAATCACAGACTGACTCCAGATTGTTTTGTGCTTGAAGGGTGTTTATTTTAGTGCTCAAAATTGGAGGGGGTAGCAAAATGGTGAGGGGTGATGGCAGAGGAATGTCCATGGCAGAGTCCAGTCTATTAGTCTCACAGGTGCATTGCCCAAATGGGCATAGGAAGTGGAGCTGGGGCAGTTTAAGTATGGACAGGGTGACAAAGTGGGACAGTAGGATGACAATCAGGGTGGTCTCATTTCTTGGCGGGGGTCTTGGCATCGTTCTCTGTCTTGTTCCTGGATCTCAGGGACTGTTTGCGAGGTGGTTCTCCCTCTACAGGGGGTGGGGTGCTGGTGTGGTGGTCCTGTGGCGGTGCCTCCTGTCCACTAGCGCCAGCGGAGGTGGTGGGCAGTTCATCGTCCAGGCTAGTGTCAGGGGCCCCTTGTAGTGCCACAGTGTCCCTCCTGGTGTTCACGAGTTCCTTCAGCACCCCTACGATGGTGCCCAGGGTGGAATTGATGGTTCTGAGTTCCCCCCTGAAGCCCATATACTGTTCCTCCTGCAGGCGCTGGGTCTCCTGAAACTTGGCCAGTACCGTTGCCATCGTCTCCTGGGAGTGGTGGTAGGCTCCCATGATGGAGGAGAGGGCCTCGTGGAGAGTGGGTTACCTGGGCCTGTCTGTCCCCTGTCGCACAGCAGCCCTCCCAGTTCCCCTGTGTTCCTGGGCCTCCGTCCCCTGGAGCGTGTGCCACTACCACTGCCCCCAGGTCCCTGTTGTTGTTGGGGTGGTGGGTTAGCCTGGGTTCCCTGTAGTGGTGGACACACTGCTGATTGACGTGTCCTGGGGACGGAGGTATGGGCCCACTGGGTGGGTGCTGTGCTGGTGTTTCCAGAGGGGGGAAGCTCTGTGGTGGCCTGTGACTGGGTGTGGGGAACCGACTGTCCAGAGGTCCCCGATGGGCCGGGCTGGTCATCTAGATCCAGTTGGACAGAGGTGCTGTCATCACTGTGGGCCTCTTCTGTTGGTGGTGTGGACGTGTGTGGACCCTCCTGTCCGGTGACATTGGGTAGGGGTCCTGCAGGGGTATAAAAGGATGTTTATTACATCTGTGTGTGGCATGGTGTGCAATGGGTGGGTGACCGTGTACCCCAGTGCTTGCATTCCTGTGTGGGACCTTGTGTGATGATGGTTTAGGGGGGTGTATGGGTATGTGCAGTGGCCATGCTTTAGTGCTGTGTGTCCATGAGTTGTTGTTGCATGCAGGGCTTGGTGTTGGGATGGGTGGGTTGTGATAGTGGGACATTTGTGAGGAGTATGAGTGATGGGGGTGAGGGTGAGGGTGGGGGTATGTGATGGCATGCAGGTAGGGTGGGGGATGTAATAGTTAAGATTTGACTTACCAGAGTCCATTCCTCCATCTACTCCTGCGAGGCCCTCAGGATGCAGAATCGCCAAGACCTGCTCCTCCCATCTTGTTAGTTGTGGGGGAGGAGGTGGGGGTCCGGCGCCAGTCCGCTGAACCGCAAGGTGGTGTCTTGAGACCACAGAACGCACCTTCCCCCGTAGGTCGCTCCACCTCTTCCTGATGTCATTCCCATTCCTTGGGTGCTGTCCCACTGCATTGACCCTGTCCACTATTCTTCACCATAGCTCCATCTTCCTTGCAATTGAGGTGTGCTGCACCTGTGATCCGAATAGCTGTGGCTCTACCCGGATGATTTCCTCCACCATGACCCTGAGCTCCTCCTCCGAGAACCTGGGGTGTCTTTGCCATGCCATGGGGTGGTGTAGGTGATGTGTGGGGTGGTGTGTTGGGTGATAAGTGTGCTGATATGTAGTGGTGTGTAGTGTGAGGTGCGTGTAAGTTATGTGGGTGATGGTGTTGTGTGCCTGTGGATGCTTGTTAGTTGTTTGTGGTGTCTCTCTCTGGCCTTCGTTCGTGAATTTTGGTCGTAGGGGTTTGTGGGTGATGTGGGTGTGTGTTATAGATTGTATTGGGTGTGTGGGAGTGGTGTGTGTATGTGTATCAGGTGTGTGTATTTGGAATTGTCCAATGTGGCTGTGTTTTGTAAATGTGTGTGCATTTTGAGCGCAGCGGTGTGTACCGCCAATGGAATACAGCGGTTGAAAGACCGCCGCATGGATTCATGGGTCGTGATAATGTGGGCGTATTTCTGTTGGCGTGACGGTGGAGGTTTTGTTTTCGCCAGTTTATCACTGACCTTTGGTGTGGCGGACTTGTGTGGGTGTCTGAATTTTGGCGGTTTCCGTGCTGTGGGTCATAATAGCTGTGGCGGTTTTCCACGGGCGCGGTGGTGTGTTGGCGGTCTTCAGCACGGCGGTAAGCGGCTTTTACTGCCAATGTTGTAATGACCGCCATAGTTATTTCAAGTTGATCATAGTAACTGCAGTAAAGGTGTCATCTGACTAGATCCAAATTTTTGCTCATATCATATATTTCAGGTGGACACAAGCTGTATGCTGATGGTATGAGTCAGTAATACACTACTAGATTAATCTTACTACATCAGTAACTGGCAGTGCTTTTACCAAGAAAGGATACTAAAGTCCAGATTTTGTTGGGCTTGTGTTAGGTGAACTGTAACAAGGCAAAGTATCTTACAATCTCATGGTAATTTCCTTTTTCTATGTGTGCTGTATCTGGCACCACACATAGACAATGGAATGTGACTCAAATTATTTTTGGTGCAGGAAGGTGTCTGTTCCTTCCAAATAAAAAGCATCTCTGTGATACAGGCAACATGGGGCCAGGGTGCCTGCATTGGTGCAAGTCTGCACACAGTCAGCAAACATTTTCAAGGAGAGTGTGAAAAGGAGCATATATGTTTAAATAGTGATACTTTCTGGTACCTTGCTTTGATACAAAGAGCAAAAACAACTTGACTTCATGACATGCATAGATAAGAGTCTTTGTCAATATGACCCTTGTTGTGCTTTTTATGTACAGAGAAATAAACACGATTATCTAGCAATGAAGTACACATCATTTGGTGTAGCTATGGGTGGCCAAATACATGAGAATGGCAGCATACGCAGTACATGTTGGTTGTCCATCAGGGAAAGGTATGTGGACTGCGTGGCTATAGATCACACATGTGCATACTGCATTTCATATGCAATGTGTACAAGCAAATATATATATATATATATATATATATATATATATATATATATATATATATATATATATATATATATATTTATATGATCATTATTAATGGTGTAGTCATGTATGTTCCCTCAATAGAGTGAACAAAGATGTTAAGTGTTCTGTCCTTTGAAAGTAGATGTAGGAATGCAATAAAAGTTATATTTGAGTGTTCATGACATAAAGCTAGAAAGGCATGTGCACATATATATATCATGATGAACATTAATATTGAGCTTCAGATTTGAATTGCTTTACCCTTATATATGTATTTTGTATGTTCTTCTTGTTCATCTTTTATGAATGCAGATGAAAAATATTTTCTACATGAAAAGTTAATCTTGAGAAGATCAATAAGGTGGAAAGGAAGTTCATAAGAATTTGGAAGTATTACGATTAACAAAAGGCAAAAGGCACATTGGCCCACCCAGCAACAACACCGTAGCCTTCGACATCAACAGGAACTGTGACACCTCATGGAGGGATGAAGGCCACATACAAAAGGGGACATGTAGCAGCCACTACCTTGTAACAAAAAAGGAAATGACAAGGCACAGCAGATAAGAGTCAACATGCTCAAATATATTAGCCTACACCAAAGGAGCACGAACATCCTTACATAATAGATAGACAAATTGATCACGCTAATGATAGAAAATATTAATTTGGTGCATGTCTGCCAGCAGCCCTTGACAACATAGCCAATTCATAGTCTCCCGATGAACTCTCCCTTTTTCTCCCTGTCCTTGATCTTATCTATATTGTTAGATTGTTTACATTAGTTAGATAGGGCTAGTATATTAATAGATGTAGATTAGGTGTGGTGTTAGTTTTAGGTAGGCTAAGGTTTGTTATGTTTTTGTTTTAGATAGCTAAGATAGTGGGGGGAGGATGTGGTTATATATGAAGACAAAATTAAATAAAACACACAAAAAGCATACAAAACACAAAAATGCAAAACAATAGTTTCTGTTCAGTAATCTGTGTTTAGGTAGTATATGTAGATGTGTTGGACCTGGCCTTTCTTGCAGGGTTATCACAAGACTTTTGGATTCCTTTCTCCTATTTTTTTCAGACCAGTTGTTGTTGGTTTTAGGACTCTGAGCACTTTACCACTGCTAACCAATGCTAACGTGCATGTGCTCTCTGTGTAAATTGTGTGTGTAATTGGCTTTTCCATGATTGGCATACTTGATTTACTAGTAAGCCCCTAGTAAAGTGCACTGATGGTGCCCAGGGCCTGTAAATCAAATGCTACTAGTGGGCCTGCAGCACTGATTGTTCCACCCACAAGAGTAGCCTTGTAAACCTGGATCAGACCTGCCACTGCAGTGTCTGTGTGTGCAGTTATAAACTGCCAATTCAACCTGACAAGTGTACCCACTTGCCAGGCCCAAACCTTCCCTTTTTATACATGTAAGGTACCCCTAAGGTAGGTCTTAGGTAGCCCCATGGGCAGAATGCAGTGTGCGTTAAATGTAGAACATATAGTAATGTGTTTCACATGTCCTAACAGTGAAATACTGCCAAATTCAGTTTTCACTGCTGCAAGGCGTATCTTTCCCGTAGGTTAACATGGGGGCTGCCTTTAAATATCTTTTAAGTGCAATTTCCCTTTGGGAGCAAAATGGAGATGTGGAGTTTGGGGTCTCTGAACTCACAATTTAAAAATACATCTTTTAGTAAAGTTGGTTTTTAGATTGTCAGTTTGAAAATGCTCCTTTTAGAAGGTAGGCTTAAATCATTCTGTGACTCTGCCTGCATGTGTATTCCCTGTCTGTGTCAGACTGACAGTTGGACTGTTTTTGAATCTCCACTAGACAGTGACACAAAGGGAGCTGGGGTGTAGACTGCATTTCCTGATGGGTCATCCGGGCTAGAGTGGAAGGGGGAGCTGACACTTACACCTGAATGGGCTGTGCCTGCCATCACACAATGCAGTCTCCAACACCCTGGTGTGAGTCTAGAGCCAGGTCTGGCAAGGCAGGATCTTGTGAACAACAGAGACTTTCCTTTGAAGTTTGCCTACTTCAAAGACAGAAAGGGATATAAATAGTGGACTCAAAACCCCAAATATTCAGATTACTTCAAGGATTCAAGAGGAACCTCTGCCAGGAGAAGAGCTGAAGGAGAAGTGCTGCCCCTGCCTGTGACTGTGCCTTGTTGGGCTATCATGCAGTTGCTGCTTCTGCCTGAGAAAGGGGACAAAGACTGGACTTTGTGGTATATTCCTGCTTGAGAAGTATTTCCAAAGGCTTGGACTGAGCTTGCCTTCTGTTTTGAAGTCTCAGGAATAGCAAAGACTTCACCAACCAGTCTATGAGTCTGCTTGCTGTGGACTCTAGGTTGCCAGAGGGTGCCATTACAGTTCCTGTGGCCCCTGGAAGTGAAATCTGGGGAAATACCCTATGAAACGACTTCGGACGACTCCGTGCAACTTTGCAAAGGACACTGCTGCATGAAACCCATGACCCTGCCTGCACCTGGATCTGTGGTCCTTGCAGAGGAGTGACAACCCCACCAAAACGTAGCTCCAACATTGCTGAAGCGGCTGATGTCCCAGAGAACTTGTGAGATTGGAGTGTCATACACCCGATGTCCGTGACACCCGACTCCGTTGCGGTGCTTGTGACCCTGTGGCATGATCGCGACCCCATGAGTTTGCCCCGCAGTGTCTTGACTTCGCAGGGCCTTGACACTGCTGGAGATGAAAGGGACCAACACCTCGCAACAGACACCGCCTCTGCTGTAGTGCTCCACAGCAAGGACCCGACACCTCTCATCGTAGCCTCTGCTCCTTCGACCCGCAGCACCGAAACCAACGCCACCTCAGATCCAGCGACTCCTTGTTCCCAGACTCCATGCACTGGCTTGTTTCTTCACTTATGCTTAGGGTGCTGTACCTGGGGATCCATGTGACTCCGTAAGCAGAGCCAGTTGCATTACATTGTGGGAAATGACTCAGTCACGACACCATAATAACATCAAATTGTAGCATTGATGCTTCTAGAAACTGTTTTTGTTTATAATTGAAAAATTCATATTTTTACTTGTGTATGTCAGATTTGTATCGTATTGGTCTTGCTTTACGTAGGTAAATATTCACTATTTTTCTAAACCTGTGTGGTGTCCCTTTTGTAGTGTTTTCACTATATTACTACGTGTGTTGGTACAAATACTTCATACATTCCTTCTGGGTTAAGCCTTACTGCTTGTGACAAGCTACCAAGGAGGTGAGAAGGGGTTAGCCAGGTGTGTCTTTCCCTTACCCTGACTAGACTGACTAGAGTGAGGGTCCCTGCTTGGAGAGAGTGCAAACTGACTGCCAACCAGAGACCCCATTTCTAACAGGAGGCTTTAGTATGGGTAGGTGTTCTGTATGTTGTTGTGCGGTAGGGGGTGGGGTTGATGTTTAGTATGTTTTGTGTAAGGCATAAATAAGAGGTTTGTAGATTTAGAGTTAGTTTAGAAAGGTAGAGTCGATTTTATATTAGGATAAGATTGGTAGTGTAAGTTGGTGTTAGTTAGGATAGTTATAGTATTGCATGATTTTTAAATAAAGTTTTTACTGATTTAGTTTAGTGCTTCACATGCTTAGGCTGGAAAGGACACATTAAGCATGTCATTGGAAGTTAAGCTATGTTTTGCATTAAATTACAACTTGCAGCTTGACCAGCTACATACCTACTCAACATGGTGTGCACACATGTCTATTTTAACAAACCTACTTTTACACTTTTACGTAATCAAATATCATGAAAACTGTTAAACCACACAGCCAGAAAAGTCAGGTTACTCTCCTATATTGTGTGAACAATAGAGTACATTACTTTTTATCACAATGTTAAAGAGGTACCACTTTTGGATTGTAGTGGCAGTGTTACACTGAGTAGGCTAGTGAAAAAAACAACATTCATTGTAGGCATTTGTTGGTGATGCAAATGTAATGAGATTATCTATGCTAGTTCTGAGGATATGGATTTATGTTCTGACACATTTTATATAAATATGATGATGTGCTAATGTTTGTTGTCCACAGCTACACACATATCAACAGAGATGGAAGTAAATATTGGATGTATACGGCCTTAGTTGGCCACCATTACACATTGTGACTTAAAATGCAGTACTTTGTGAATGGCTATTCAGTATCCATGGAGTAATCACAAGTTGCAATGTTACAACATGCTACACACTTGCCCAATACATGCAACTCTTTGAAATAGTATAAGCAAATGACCACGAGGACAGACTGTGATCCTCACGTTTAATGGTCCAATTGGGTATATATTTTCTTCCTTTGGCATGGGTGGCAGAAACAAGTTCATATTGACATTCCTTGTAATTCAAGTCCTCTTTGTTTTGTGTTGCTCTTATTTCAGATAGTGAATGTGATCTTCATAGTAAAAACTGTTTACATTTTTATCTAGTAGGTGGAAACTACTGACCTCTATGTATGTAGTCAGCATAGAGGCTAGTGAATAATGACTTAGAAGTCTACACAAATAGTGATTCACTACTTATTACAGTTTGATAACTTTTAAAAGTTGTCATATGTATGATCATTCATGATGTTTAATGTGAGTTAGAAGTGACACTCAGACCTGACATATGAGTAGAATCTTGTTTAACGTGACTGAATCATGGATACCATGGTAGAGTGCATAGTATCCATTCTCCTAATGCATCACAGTGTCATATCATTGAACATTACACATTACTCACATATAAATGGACACAAACATTCTTGTCATGTTAGGAGAATTTTAATGTTTCATGGGGAACTTACATTTATAAAAGCTTTTTGTAGAGGAGGAAAGTCAAGCAAAATGTTAGTAAATCAATAATTAAAAAATACATTTACAAATTGAGGTACATAACTTAAGATTGTACTACGGACCATAATGGTTAGCGGAAAAGGATTAAGATAAACAGGATCGACTACATGTCATCAATTGAGGACTGCAGTAGTTTGAAGTGACGGTGGAATGATGTCAGAAACATGGCATAAAACATAACTGTCCAGAAATTACTCACTAATGTTCACCAAGGTATTCTAGTTCTCAAACTTGGGAGCTGTACATCTTTATCCATTGATGGGTGTTCAGCCTCCTGTTCGTGTTGTTTTTGTGCTACAGGAGACTGTGGAGTGATGTTAGATGGCTCTGGTACACAAACATCAGAAAATGAAGATATATGGTCCAGGTTCCCAAGAACATTAGTGAAGGCCACAAAGACTGCATGATATTCCCTGGCAAGGGCTTCCTGGTTTTGTTGAGGGCACTAGTTGTTGCCATGAAGGAGTTCACCTTGGCCTCTAATCTTGGTTAACATCATCACTGGTGCATGAAAGTGAAGGCTGTTGTTATTTGCACTTTAGCATCATAACACCAGCGATGTCAGCTAAGGAGGCCTCGTATCTACGGACCCAAGAATGGATGTCTCTGACTCCCTTATTAGGGATGAAGCACCTCCAGACTCCTTCGAGAGTGCCTGCTAAAGTCTTCATCCTCAACTTAATTTCTTACTCCATACACTGCTGAACCCTTACCACTCTCTGTTGTAGTTGACTTGGGTTCATCAGTGTCTTCACTGTTGATATGACTACTATGTGTTTGATGAATAGTCTGAATTGGTTATTTTGGAGACCTATTAACTACCTCTTTATTTGCCAGGGTCAGAGGAAAAGTGTCAGTAGTGTCTGGTAGTTGGTTGAAGGTCTCTTTATCCAAGTTAAGCCTGACTACTCTGTGCCAAGCTACCAGAGGGTGAACACAGAATAAAAGGATAATTTAGGATGTGATGTGATTTACCCTGACTAGGATTGTGGTCCCTACTTGGACAGGGTGCATACCTCTGCCAAATAGAGACCTACTTTCTAAGAACAAGCATATACACCAACATGTTAATATGGCCATGTTGTAGTGCAGGCTAAGGCCACCAGTATGTAGACGTGTTATGGTTTCCCACCCTCATTTTGCTCATTTTGTATTTCAGTATTGTTGATATGTCTGCGCTACAACGTAGCATGTGGACTCACACATATTTGGTATGCCTATATGTTGGAAAGTGGATCATTGGAAAGGACAGGAAAGTACCTTCACCTAGCAATAGGCCACTAACCCCCACTTAGGTCCAGTTAGGTCTCTAGAAATTTAACCAAGCTCAACCCTTGGTAGTTTGGCAACGAGCAACTAGGCTTAACTTAGGAGATATTATGTAAAGCATTTAAAAATCACAAAACAGTAAACAAGTAAAACACAATACAAATCCAACACCAATTTATAAAAATAGATTATATTTTGTATCTTTAAAATGACACCAAAATGATTAAAATTGGATAAGGGTAACCAGAGATATGAATTTGTAAAGAATTCATGTTTTCTAGTGCATAGAAGCAAATAGCGGTCAAAGGGTTAAAAAAAAGATCACACTGGACAGAGACAAAGTCCAGAGATGGGTCAACCCACGAGGTAACACTGTTACACTTACTTTCAGAAGTGTTTCTTGATTCAGGAAAGTGGTTCACAGCACCAGCCAAGGGTTCGGAGGCACTGGTTTGCCTCTTGGGGTCTGGGACTGCAACTCTCACAATGCACCTCTTCAACGTATGGAATTGCTCCAAACGTCTCCAAACTTCTGGATCTTTTTCCAGAGGTCCTATTTGGGTCCTTGACGTGTCCACAACCTGATCTAAGGTTCCAGAAGTTCTGAGTTGCTCCTTGGGAGTTGGGACTACAATTCCCAGAATGCACCTGGTCAGAATCCTCAAATGGCCACTGGACATTGGTCAGCTGGGCTCTGCTTGCAGGGCTTGAAGCAGGGGACTCTGGGCAGCTCCTTTGTACCTGTAGCAAACAGGGAGTCTCAGTCTCTTCCTGAAGCAGTAGAAGACAGAAAAAGGGGGTCATTCCTACCCTGGCGGTCCGAGACCGCCAGGGTAGGGGACGGAGGAAGCACCGCCAACAGGCTGGCGGTGCTTCTGGGGCTATTCTGACCACGGCGGTAAAGCCGCGGTCAGAAAAGGGAAGCCGGCGGTTTCCCGCCGGTTTCCCGCTGCCCCTGTGAATCCTCCACTGCTTGCAGCGCCGCCATGGGGATTCCGACCCCCTTCCCGCCAGCCTGGTTCTGGCGGTTTTCACCGCCAGAACCAGGCTGGCGGGAACGGGTGTCGTGGGGCCCCTGGGGGCCCCTGCAGTGCCCATGCCACTGGCATGGGCACTGCAGGGGCCCCCTAACAGGGCCCCACATTGATTTTCAGTGTCTGCTTGGCAGACACTGAAAATCGCGACGGGTGCAACTGCACCCGTCGCACACCAGCAACTCCGCCGGCTCCATTCGGAGCCGGCATCCTCGTTGCTGGTGCTTTCCCGCTGGGCGGGCGGGCGGCCTTTTGGCGGTCGCCCGCCAGCCCAGCGGGAAAGTCAGAATGACCGCCGCGGTCTTTTGACCGCGGTACGGTCTTCTGGCGGTTCCCGCTTGGCGGGCTTCGACCGCCGCCCGCCAAAGTAGGAATGAGGGCCAAAGTCCTTTTAGAGGTAAAGCTGAAGTGTGCAGCTTGTGCAGTCCATCAGAGTGTAGTGCCCAGGCTCAGGTCAGGGGTCCAGCAGGGCAGTCTTTCTTCTTCTTTGTCTTGATCATTGTAGGGATCTGAGGTGTGGGTGCACCTCTGCCATATTTATCCTTGCTCCTGGGGTGGAAAGCACTTGATGACCACTTCTTGGGAGGTGTGGAAAAAGTCAATACCAGGGAGCAACATTCTTCAAAAATCCATCATGGCTCAAACTGATTTTTGGAGGTTAGATCTGGCTGAGCCCACCCACTGGTGTGGTTAAAGATCCTAAACATACCCCTCTCCTGCCCCCTCCTGATCTAATTAAGAGGGCACCTAATTGTCTGGGGTTGCAGGAAAGGGGGAGGTCCAGAGCTGCTCCAAATATCCTTCTCTGCCTTTGAAGACTGGTTTGGCCGCTCTCATCCCATCCTGTTTCGCCATCTGCTGAGGCAGATCACCTCCTCCAGGCACATCATTTGTGTTCAGCCCAGGCCACGTCACACCTCATCAAGGCAGCCTGGCCAGCTTGCCAGAGGCTGGCCAATCAGAGAAGGGCACTACAGAGCTGATGTTGGCCTCTTTCAAGCAGGGTTTTAAGGTGCTTTATTGAGGTGTCAAAGTATTTTCATGCCAGTGAGAAGGGCTTCATCAATATTTCTTCCCTTATTTTGTAGTTTGTGGTGTTCATGGGCGCACTCCTTGTTTTATGAAAAAAGTTTATGAAAGCTGTGCCCCTTGCAAGAGACTATTTGAGTAAGCCGAACTCCACTCTTATCTGTGTTGGTAATGTATAACTTGGGAGCTTGAACATTTGCCCGGAAATACTCACTACGGTGTCATCCAAGACCTTTGCACCTCTACCACGAAGTGCAATACTTCAGTAAGCTAGCGTGGGGACCACATTAGCTCTTACTACTTTTAACAGTGGGCTGAGCGTGTACTTGTTCAGTTTGGTTGCCAATCCCTGAAGCCCCATGGAGAGAGCAGCCCCCTTCTGTTTTTTGTTCTTTATGTTTAAGAAAGGATCCATGACAGTCAAACAAGAGTCCCAGATATTTATAAGTTGCTGTTTCTTCAAGTGTGCTTCCACTTAGTCCCCAGGTTGTGACCCCCCTCCGGGATCCTTTGAGTATAATCATGATTTTGGCTTTTTTTATGGTTGATTTGCAGCCCATTCTCAAGGAAGTAATCTTCTGTGGCTTTCAAGAGACGTTGCATGCCTACCCTTGTTCTACTGATTAGCACGACATCATTTGCATGTAGGAGGGTCAACAGTTGCTTCTTCCCCAGTCGTGGTGCATGGGAGTGATTGAAGAGAGCACTGTTGAAAAGTCAGCCATGAAGAGATTGAATAAAGTGGGGACCAAAACAAAGCCCTGCTTTAAGCCTCTCATCGTTGGGATCTTCCTACACAGGTTTGATCCATTGCCAAGTTTAATCCTAACCCACCTGCTGGTGTAAAGGGTCTCAATGGCCTTCAGGAGTTATTGTGGGATTTGCCAGCTACTGGGTTTCCCCCAGAGTCTGCTTTGGTTGATGCTGTCAAAGGCTGCTTTGAAGTCAATAAAGCAGAGATAGAGTGGGAGTTTCGCTGTCATTGAGGAATCTAGCATGAGAGATAAAGTCACAATATTGGTGTCCATTCCTGAGTTACTCGTGAACGCCATTTGGTTTGGGGGGATTGATTCTTGAGCTGCCCAGTTGACCAGATGTTCAAGAGGAGCGCCAGCGAAGTACTTTTCTACATTATCAATTAGTGCAATCAGTCGGTAATTTCTGGCATCTGATTTTTTGCCACCTTTGTATATTGAAGAGATTATGGATCCACTTCAGGATTACGGGAACGGTTCTCCAGCCGGGACGTGATTGAAGAGGGGGGCCATGACTTCGGCCCTCTCAGGCGGGTCTAGTTTATAGATAGCCTGAGGATCCCCATTTGGGCCAGAGGCTCCTGCCTTCCTCCCTCTGACTATTAGCCATTGGATTCCTGCCCGGGAGATGGCAAGTTCACTGTCCACATTACTTTTGTTACAGGCATCTGGGTTATCAGTCTGCGTGGACCTACTAAAACTCTGGTGGTAGCATGATCATCTTCTCCTTTGGTTTGCTGAAAATGATGTTCCAAGAAGGACACCCAATCTGCCTTCAAGATGTTTGAGTCTAGGACTGGACCTTGTGGGTTTTTAAGGCATATACCCTACTCCAGAATTTGCTGGCATTTTTATGTTTAATGTCCCAGATGAGTTTGGCCCAAAATGCATCAGTGTGCAACCTCCTGATTCCCCATACAGTCTGTTTCAGCTTTCCTTTCACCTGTCTCAGTTAGATGCGGTGACGTTCTTGGTCGGGAAACCGACAGAACAGCTCGAGTGCTTGATTGACTTTATTCTTTAGCTGTTTTAAACTGTATGAGGCACATGACTTCTTTATGACTTGTGGGATTGGGCTCCTGATAGAAGAAACATTCTTGGCAAATTGCTGAGTGTATGAGTGAATGAACGCCTCCCTTTTGTCCTTGGCTGACCCTTCTATTCTTTGGGAGGCTTTTAAATGCTTGTCTGCTTCCTCTGCCAAGGAAGCTAGAGAAGTAGCTGTCCATTTGATTCTTTTCAGCTGGCACAGGTGTTCAGAGCCGGCAGGTTCTGTGTTGATCTGATGTACTGCTGGGGTCAAATTGGAGGCCAATTCCTGTGGCAGGTGATCGCTTTTGGACCTTAGACCCAGTTTAAAGAAAGAGACCATTTGCATCAGTGATAAGAAGACCCAGGTGAAATCAACTGCTGAGTTTCCATTTGTGGCACAGAAAGATAATGAGGGGGGTGTTTTCACTAAATTGGCCTTTTGGCACTCTAAGACCTAAGTGCTCAAGAGAGCCCAGAAGGGGCTGTTCCTATATTTCTTCTTTTTGCCGTTTTGATCAGTGAGGTGTGTGACCTTGCATTTCAGTCACCTCTTGGCAGTCATTGGATGCCCACGCCCAGTTGAGAAGACTCCCTGGACCACAATGCCCTGCCACTTAGCTTGGAGGGGGGAGCCCCCTTGGAGCTGGTGTTAGGGTGGACTTTCCTTGTCTCTGGGGCCACCTCGGAGCTGCAGGGGTCCCCTTTGGTTGCTTGGTCTCAGTGGGGTTTCCTGTCGGTGGCTCCATTTCATGCTCTCTGAGGTGAGTCGCCTCAGGAGGTGCCTCATTGCTGGTTGGTGAGGCATTGTACCCGGTTTTGCATCAATTGACTGTCTGATTAGATGTTAGGTAAGTTTGCAGCCATGCAATTTTGGGGGAGTTTTTCTTATGTGGTTTCCTGTTCTAGCCCTTTTAGACTTATTTTTTTCCCCTCTTTGCGCTGCCTAGTATCTAGAGTTACCATTTTTTTTGGCCTGCGATTGGCTCTATTTTCAGATTACACAGTGATGCTCTTCTCTCCTCTCCAGCGGTGTTAGAGGTTTCCCTTGGAGGGGAGGGGTCCTGACCATTCGAGGCCACTTCTCCCAGTGGAGTTCCCTTGATTTTGGGCACACTGTCATGTTTGTCACCATATGCACCATTGCAGCCACCTTGTGATTGCGTGAGGGTAGTATGTGTGCCTTTCTTGCCTTTCCGCTCTTTTATGGCTCCCGTTCATTTAATACCATGGGGCCTGCATGCTGCAGCATACTGAGATTGTCGTTGTGGATGGGAGATAAAGATTGTTGCTTGGCTCCGATTATCACCAGAGATGTTAATGGAACAGGAAGACCAGCGCTCTAGGCAGTAGAACAGTAGATGGTAGCACCTCCATCTTTCAAAAATTTGAATTTTGTTGTTATTTTAGGTTGGCCGGTGGTCACTGCTGTCCCTGCTCCAGGACCCATTTGACCCATTTGGGTGCTCTTTGGTTGGATGTCCACCAGAGGGGGATGGCTGTAGTGTTCTTTCTTTTTCTTGCTGGGCTGCACCAGGGATTTTCTTGGCCTCCTCTACCTCATTACCTTTGGTATCTGCTTGGTGTCCACTCATCTGCTGTAACGTTTGTGGTGTTGGTGTTGTTGCAGGCTCGGTTTGATTAGGTGGAAAGGTGGGCCCAGGGAAGTGGGGCTCAGCAGGCACCCAACAAGCCACACTCGGTGCTACCCAAGCCGCTTTTATAAGGTGATGGGACGTGCACTTGCAGCAGCTTCTAAAGCCACCACACTCACACAGGTTCCAGGGCAGTTTCAGGACAGTTGCGGGGTGATTGCTAGTCAGTAGTAGCAGGACTAGCAGGAATACCAGGAGTAGCAGGAAGAGCTGTATTACAGAAACAGGAGGTTAGCAGATTAGCTGGTTGGCAGCAGCTTGTAGCGATAATGCCTGGTGCGTAGGGAGATGAGGTGAATCTCAGGGCAGTCTCTTCCCCGAGTTTTCAATCTTTCAGTCCTTTGCTAGTCTTTTACCAGACTTTACTGGTCCTCTGCCCAGGCTGCCCCCTGCACAGCTGGCCTAGCCCAGCCCTGCCCTGCCTGGCCCTGCCTGGCATGGGCCAGCCCAGCCCGACCTCCCCGATGCCTTGCCTGTGCCACCAGAGGCTTGGCCGAGGTGTCCTGGGGTGCCTGTGCAGGCTCCCATGAACTTCCTGTTCCCTCCGTCCCACCACTCCCCCTCCTTTGGTGCATGGCCTGCCCCAAGCAGGCTACCAGGGGAAGCAAGAATGCAGGAAGGCACAGGAAGCAAGGTGAGTGTCCCAGCACCTGCTGGCACTCAGCCCGGCGGATGAGGGTGATGGGGGGCAGCAGAGGAGCCGTAGGCCAGGGTCAGGGGTAAGCACGCTGCTGAAGTACTGGTGGAGGGCCGGTGGGAGTGTAGCAAGGATAAGGTGGGAAGAGATGGCAGGTGAGCAGGCTCACTTGCTGCGTTGCTGCCGTTACCGTTTTTATGTTTTTTGTTGCAGCCATTGATGTCTGATGCCTGCTCCGCATCTATTTCCCCATCTCCGCTCTGGCCCTCCTGCTCCCGCTCTGACTCCGGGTCCAGGGTTCCTGCGCTCTCCTGCACTCTCAGGGACTCTCAGAAGAAGCGATGGCTCATTCCTTCCGCATCCGACAGTTCCAATATGACCTCATTGAAACTTTGTCTAGAATGTGCAGCACTTCATCCACTATTTGCAGCATCTTCATCTCATTCAGACTTAAATCCCAAGTGGATATCGTCAAGAAGATTGTTGTCTTTGAGGTACTCTTTTAGCTGATTCAGTGTACAGTCCTGCTTCACTATTTACCTCATCTTTCCTGTTTGTTGGCAAACAGGCATCTTCACCACATTGGGTGCCAAATAATCAGTGATTGAAAAGTCAACACTTGCTTACCTTCTTGTCTTTCCCGTGGATCCTTCTTCTGTTTGGACACTTGCCCGCTTCAAAGCTGCTGTGGGCAGTGCCTTGACCAATCACTTGCACAAATGCTGTTTAGTACACATGAGCCTCCTCATTGCTCAGAGCGCTGCACAGGGGCTTCTGTGTTAATGATATAGAAAAAGAATGAAAATTGTAGAATATCTATGGAATTTTGAGCCAAGTCTCATATTTTTTAATCTTTCATTTTAAATGATTAGTAGTATACTGCTAATAAGAGCCCAATAATATGTTTTATGGGGTGGGCACCAGACTATAGAGGAGGAGGCCAAGTCTGTGCCAGCCCCATGGAAACTGCCAAGTCAGTTAGAGTTCCTTGTCTCACCTGTAAAGGATTTTCACCAAAAGTGCTTCCACTGACATAGCAGGAGCACTCTTGTGTAAACTAGAATCCTGGCTTGGCCACAAAAGCCATCCTGGTAGGCTTTTCTCTTTTGTTTTTCAGTAACAACCTTCTAAGCGGACAACATGGACATGGGGATAGTGTGTGGCTGGACCACTGGCAGGTTGTATGTAGCTGGTGGTGTAAGTATACTTACAAGGGGCGCGAATAGCTCAAGGAACCTTTCGACTCGCACTTAAGAAGTTCTTACCGTAGCTCCAGTACATAAATCAATAATCAATACACAATAATCAACAGTCATTAGTAATCAATAAAATCAATAATCAATGAAGTCAGTAATTATCACGTAACATGACGGTTCAGTCATGAATAACCACACCTTTAGTAAAGTTTAGAATGTTTATTTACCTATATTAACAATGCTAAGGTCATGTAGATTAATCTCAAAATCAGATGAAACACATACAAAAACAACACTGGTTGTCCAAAGCGGCAGAGGAAGCTTAATCTAATCAAAGCTTGAACTACAACACATTCTAGAATTAGGTGCAAATCAATAGCAGAGTCAGCTGTGTCAACGAGATGTAGTACATGTAGTTAAGCAGAGAAATCCATCAAACATTAGTCTATTCATCATAAGTCAGAATCCTCAATTAACACCAGATTAGCATCAGCATGTTGGGCTTCATCCAAAACAATTTAGTAACACCAATTTGGAAAACATCTAACTATGATAGAGTCATAGACAAAAACAGAGCAGTTGGTACCTAGAAAGACAAAGCAAATATGCATAATAATCACATTTCAATTTATACCTATCCTCGGTATGTGTCAGCAAAGCAGAATCAGTCTTTGACCTCAGGACATCAGTCATTCAGCAAGGCATCAGGCTCTCAGTCAGGGACTATGAGCCCAGTGTCGATATGAATATCTCTCTCCTGAGATCTCAAATCTCTCCTAAAGTTCTGCCAACAATCTCAATCTTTTCCCTCTGCGGCATTGTTATATCAAAGTCACCTAAACTATCCCCTAATTCCCTATTGGTCAGTTACTCATATGTTCACACTCTCTCCAATACCACTACTATACCAAATCTATGAATTCTAATATTTTTCCATTCCCATACTGTTGATTGGTTCATCTTACGATGTTCTCATCATCCGGTTTGTCAGGTAACAATATTGTTGCAGCTTCCACTCTAGTCAGTACCTACATTGTTCTTGTCCTGGGACAGTCAGTGTCACACACATTATTACACATAAAATGTTGCATTATGTTGCATTAGCAAGAACATCATCTTTTAGGAGCCGGTTCACACGAAAAGCTTCCGTTAAGCACATTTAACAATACAATTGACACTTCAATGTTTAATTCACTTGGTCAGCATTTTGTTAAATGCTAAGAAATACAGCTTCTGCATTAGGCCTGTCAAAATAGGCCAAGACACTCACTAAGTTAAGGCCTACACATAATAAAGCTTAAAGCTAAACTCATAACCCTTAATATGACCTATTACTGCATTAGTCTAACATGTATTCAACATTTCATAAGTATTAATCATTGATTAGTACATTTTGTTAACATTGGTGGCTATTCTTCGAGGTCACATTTTCAAATGCGTGCATTATTTTTCAAAGTTATTTCATTTTCTTCATAAACTCATTTTTCAAAATACATAAACACTCATTAATCAAATTTAATGAAGACACCTGCGCAAGCAATCTCTCCTCTGATAACTAAATGTTTCATCACTCTAACTATCATCCACAATTTTCGGCATTAGCTAAAACTTTTACAATACAATTTCTTCATAATTTTGGTTTCCCCTTAAATTTTTCCTGTAAAATTTGTCCCTTTTCCTCTGATTATTCTTTAAACTTTTTAATGTAATTATTTTACATAATTTGCTTAATCCCCATATGCCCAATAAACAAACCACAACAATTAATAATCCTTGCAGTGTTTTCAAAAGTACACCATTCCAAATGTTGCTGAGCCAATTTCTCACTGAAGCAAACCCTTTGCCAACCTTTTCCTAAACACCTGGTTCTTTCAATTCCTGTAAATCTGCACTTGCGTTAGTCAGAATAGTAAGCAAGTCCCTTATTTCTGCTAGCGCACCTTGTCCTTAGTATGTAAACTTTTGAATCACATGGGGTATCCTAGTCATGCAGTGACTACTGAATTGATAGCTAACATCAATAAGCAAGAAAACATTCTATGGAAAACAGCTTTAAACCATAATACTCAAGAATAACCACTACTCAGGAAAGAGTTAACAATTTTTATTCCCTATTGATTACAATTCTAGATCATCCATTAGTTCAATCTTTATTCAAATCAATCTTTTTATTAATCCATCATAGAAGACATCAATTCTTAAAGAAAGCATATACGACAATGCAATGCCACAAACTAAGAATGCCAGTATTAATAGTGAAATTCAGCAATTAAGTTTGTCAGTCATTGTCACCGTCAACATCACCCCTAACAGCCTACCTAACCAAGATTAGCATTAGCATGGGGGGTCTTCATGCGAAAACAATTTAGAGAAAACATCAATTTGGAAAAATCTACCTAAGTGAGAATCTCTAAAAACAGCGCAGTTGACACCTAGAAAAAAAGGTATAAAAATAGACAGTCACCTTTTCATAGCTTCCCATCCAGGATGGATCAGCAACAAGTCAGTCTTCATCTTCAGGTCATCTATTAGTCAGCTACGGATCAGGCTCACAGACCATGAGCCCAATATCAGCACCTCGAAATACTGACATCATCAACTCTTCTCCTGCAACTCTGTTTTCTTGCCCCTTGTCATGACTTTGTATTAAGGTCTCCCAGTTAATACCCCTAATTACTAATTGGTCAGTCAGTCGGCAGATATGACTTTAACCTATAGTTTTTGTTTACCAAATCTACAAATTTTCATATTTATTTGTTCACAAGATGTGGATTGGTTCTTCATGCGATGCCCTCATCATCCGGCCCATCAGGTATCGAAATTGTTGCATATTTTTCTTCGGTCAGTGCTTCTATTGTTCAAGTCCTGGGAAAGTACATTTAGCCTGCTCTACACATAATTGTATCAAATTGTCTTCATCATCTCCTGTCCGCCGGTACATAGCAGAAACTTATTAGCTAAGTAACTTGAACTTCAAGTGGGTCAAGGCTATTACGACTTCGAGTCCTCTGCAAAGCATTCAGTATTTCAGTTTCTCGAGTATGCGAGGCCCAGGGAAACTAGGCCCCTAGTCCAGCTAACTTAATACTACAAATTAATACAAAACATAGGTTATACATCTCATTATGATATATTATTACATTTTTCTCATATATTTTCATTATTTCATATAATTTCAGTCATTTTAGTACACATGGTGATCATACCCCGAGGCACATTTTCAAACGTGCACATTATTTTTCTATAATTAATTTCTCTACGCAATGTCTCAATAGTAATAACATATACATCATTAATAATTTTCTTAATTAGCATATCTGCTTCAACATCTCTTTACTATTATCTGGTATATATGAACAGCAATGCCTAGAATTAATCATTCTACAGACTCCACCATCCTTCGCTAAAATAATGTCTAAAGCAAGACGGTTTTGAAGAGTCACAGCTCTATCCACAGCTAATTCAGTATCTATCAGGAGTATGGACCCTGAAAAATTTGTCAGCATATTATCTACAATAGTAGACAACTTTTGAATCTTAATCAAATTCAGAATGACTCCCACTGAAGGAATCACCGCTCCAAATATATCTCCCACTATAGCAGAAGAGGACTCCCCTACTCTGTCTCTCATGATGTAATGCAGACACTTTCGGAAACTTTTTCAAATCCTCCATCTGATAAATCTTTGCGAAAACTATCCCTAAATAACATGTCCCATACCATCCTCTTGGAAGACGGTAAAAAGCTTTAATTCCACAAATATGGTAAATCCCTGGAATTGCAGGGTTCTGTCCATTTAACATTAAAGTTAATTTTCTCTGAAACAAAAACACATGCCTACATTCACTCGTTCCCACAAATAAAGTGGCACTGCGCTATTTAGGTCTATATATACAAAGCTTCCCTACATGTCGTGCATCTAACGCTAATTTTCCTTGCATTTTAATTGCACTATAAGCATAATCATTATTGAAAGTCCTTTTCTCTTAGCCTATTTCTAATTTCTCCTTTATTGCCTTTCTCCTGTCATCTGTGTGATCTAAAAAGCTCTTCTCTGAAGGTGTAAGTAAGCATGTCAGGTTATTTTTATGCGCATCAGCTGTGCCGAATGTCAATGTAGGTTCAAAGAACCCTCTAACTAATACTATGTCATGATCCTTAGCTACTTTACTCAAATACCTAATTATAGGAACAAACGAAAACACAAGATCATGATTTGAATAGAAGTACTGAATGTACTCCTGGTTATAAAACCTTGTTAGTAACAGACTACAACTTAACCCGTAGGTTAAAGGTAAGTTATGATATGTGACTCCTTCCTCGACTGATGAAGGAATCTGCGTACACACAAAACAATTCTTCACATCCATTGTCTCAACATACTCATTCATAAGCAATAGAAAACGTTAGAAGAAAGCTCTCCCAGCGCATTAGTATAGTCATGCAAATATTTCTCATCTAACTTAAACTTCTCTAATGCCGTTAGTGCAGTAGTCATCTCAAAAGCAGAAGTATGGTTGGCTCCTTTCATATCAAGAGCAGACATACCCACAATCAACACCACAAACAATATCCCACACATAATTGCCAAACCAATGCTCATATGTTTACAACGCCTAGCATTTCTACCTTGTTGACTAATGTCAGCCATGATCTGTAAAGAATCAGAAAGCAGAAGAAATTTAAAAAAAACTTGCGTCAAAAATTAAAAATAGACAATTCTTCTTTTAGCAGTTCAGTTTCACTTCCAGGTACCCTTGTCAGAACCAGTTAGCAGCTTTGTCAAAATCAGGTTTCAAAAGTCAAATCAGGTTATCAATGTCTCTTCTGGTTAGTTACTTTCAACAGTCTCTTTCTCAAAAATGTTCTCTCAGGTAGTTTCAACAGTTCAGTTCATTAGCTTCCTTCACATGCCAAAATACTGACACGGAACTTTTCTATCAAAACAAAAAGACAAAAACTCTTGTTGCCGTTCATTGGTAGTTGCATACGCCTATTCAGGACCTGCGTATCTTTGACTTGCTATTCTCCTTCTTTTCAATTTTCGATCACCATTCAGCTCTCCTTCACTTAGATCTTCTTTCCTTGTAGTATCTATTTCTTCCTCCATTGTTGGTTCAACAACCACCTCTTTCCCTTTATCCACTTGCGATTACGGCTACTTATCTCCTTTCAGTGGACCCTTTGTCAGTATTCTCTTTAGGATTGAACTTGAACCTTTTCCTTGTTCTGTGGTGTTTTCTCTTGACGGACCTGCAACTGGTTCAGGAGGAGTCAGATCACTTAGACTTTGATCCACCTCAACTCCTTCCCGTTTGGGTCTGGCAATTGCTCCGTTTGTCTCTCAAGATTGTCTGCTTCTCGGAAAGCTGTCGTCTGACTAGGCTCTCCTGCTTCTTCAGTTGAGATAGGCTCTCAGTCACCCTCCCGGAGGTTTCCTCTCTCGTCTCTCACAGGAGTGACTGAACCGTCCTCAATGAGCTCAGATCTGGTCTCAGTTCCTCTTTGTTCTCCTTCGGGCCCTGAGACTTGTCTCTCTATTGTTGTTACTCTCAACAATGCTTCTTCATGATCCAGTGGACATGCCACTTTCTTTGTGTGGCTGGCGTGAATCCAGTTCGGAATTCCAGCACACTTCACAGCTGTGGTAATCACTAGGACCACTTGGTATGGTCCCTTCCAACGAGGCTCCAAGCATGTCTTTCTCACGTGCTTTCGGATGGCAACCCAGTCCCCAGCTCTCAGGCTGTGCCTTGGGTCATGGATCGGTGGCAGTGTGGTGGCCTCCACCTGCTGAGAAAAAGAGCGTACTACATCAGCCAGACCCTTGCAGTAATCCAACACCATATCATCTGTAATGTTGACAAGTGCTTCTGCTGGCACCGCTGTCAACCTCATTGCTCTGTCCATGTGGATCTCATGGGGCGACAATCCTGTCTTCCTGTCAGGTGTGTTCCTCATTGAAATCAACACTAAAGGCAATGAATCGGGCTATTTCAAATTCGTAGCTGCACACATCTTTGCAACTCTTGACTTCAAGGTATCATTCATCTGCTCCACCAGTCCTGATGCTTCAGGGCGAAAATTACAATGCAACTTCTGCTCAATGTTCAATGCTGCACACAGTAATTTAATGACTGCATTGTTGAAGTGACTTCCCCTATCTGATTCTAAAGGGATCGCAAACCCGAAACGCGGTATCAGTTTCCTAAGCAGTAGTTTTGCTACCGTGAGACCATAATTTATTCGTGCAGGGTACGCTTCGATCCAGTGACTAAAGATGCATACAATCACCAACACAGATCTCAAACCTCCACACACAGGCATCTCAATAAAATCTATTTGCATTCTGATGAATGGACCTCCTACTCTTCCAATGTGGCTCAAATTAACCACTGTCCCTTCCCCCGTGTTTAACTGTTGGCAAATGACACAACAATGGCAAACTGCTTCAGCAACTTGTCTAAACTTTGGGTTGAACCAATCATGTTTGAACAGACGAACCATGGCATCCCTCCCAAAATGTGCTTGACCATAATAGTATCTTGCCATTTGAGACAACAGGCAATTTGGCAAAACCAATTGACCCTCCTCAAAGACCTACAATTCATCTTGTCTTTGAACAGATTTAAATTTGCTCCATGAACGTTTCTCCTCCCTGTCAACATTATTCTGCAACTATTTAAATTCTTCCAACGTGTCAATTATTTTCAATGCATAGCTTGTACAAGTTTCGTCTTCTTTAGGTAAAAGTTTCCATTTGTCTTTAAATGATATACAGTTGAATTCGCAAAATCTTGCGACTTGATCCGCATATTCATTTCCCAATGATACATAGTCCTACGAGTTCAGATGTGCACTGCATTTCACCACGGCAATCTTTTCAGGCATTTGAATAGCATGCAATAATGCTTTGATTCTCTAGCCATTTCTCATTGGTGAACCAGAAGAGGTCAGGAAACCTCACTGTGATCACAACTGACCAAAATCATGGACTATTCCAAATCCATATTGGCTATCCATATAGAATGTAACTTTCAGATGAGCAGAAACAAGGCACGCTCTAGTAATGGCTACCGATTCCGCTACCTGGGCAGAATATACTCCTCGAAGCCGGGACGCTTCCAAGGTACCTATAATTGTGCACACAGCATTTCCTGCTCTCAGTGTCCCTGTATTGTCTCTCAGACAGGAACCATTAACAAAAAAAAAATTGTCATTTTCTTCCAATTGGGTATCTCTAATGTCAAGTCTCGGTTTTGTGAACAAATCAATTACTTCGAGACAGTCATGTTCAACATCTTCTTCTCTTTCAATTTCAGCATTTTTACTCAGAAGTAAGGTTGAAAGGTTCAGCACTGTACACCTTTTCAATGTTACATTTGGCGACCTCAAAATACTCGTTTCATATCTAGTCAACCTCGCACCAGTCCAGTATGGGGTTTTTGTCCTTGTCAGTAGAATCTCAATAGAGTGAGGAACCTTTACAGTCAGGGGATATCCCATCACAATGCCCTCACACTGTGAAAGACTTTGACCAACTCCGGCAATTGCATGCAAACAACCTGGTAAGGCTGCTGCAACTTGGTCCAAAGTAGCTGAAAAATATACTACTGGGCGATTTACGCCTCCATGGACCTGTGTCAAGACAGACAAAGAACATGCATCACACTCATGGCAAAACAAGGTGAAAGGCTTTGTGTAGTCAGGCATACCCAAAGCTGGAGCCCTGCACAAAGTCTCTCTCAACTCAGTGAATGCTTTCATCTCATCCTGGTCTAACACTATGGGATCAGTGACTTCCTTATGAGTCAGCTTCTGCAATGGTATTGAAATGACTGAAATATTTGGCATCCATTGGCGACAATAGCCCACCATTCCCAAAAACATCCTGACATCTCTCTGTGTGTTTGGAGAACTTATCTGCAATATCGTTGTAATCCTTACTCTGGATATCTTTCTTGACCCTTTCTCAATCTGGTGACCCAAATATTTCACTACCTTCTAACAGTACTGCAACTTCAGTGGAGACGCTTTATGGCCATTCTTTCCCAAATGGTTCAACAGGGCAATTGTATCATACTTGCACTCGTCCCTAGTTTTGGATGCAATCAGTAATATCATCAACGTATTGCACCAAAGTCAATCGGAAAGACTATTCCAGCGACTCCAACGTCTTTCTAAGATCTGATTGAATATGGAAGGTGACTCTGAATACGCTTGAGGAATTCTGCACCAGCAATAGACTCGATCCAGGAATTTGAAACAAAGGAGAAATTGGCTATCCTCATGAAGAGGCACAGAAAATAACGCTTGTGACAAATCGACAACAGTGAACCACTCTGCATCACATGGAATTTGGAACATTATCACAGCTGGCACCACAGGACAACATTTGACCACAATCTCATTTATTTTTCTCAAATCCTGAACAATCCGAACCTTCCCACAGGGTTTCTTCAAACCCATTATCAGTGAGCTACATGGACTCCTCAACACTTTGTTCAGAACCCCTTGCTTCACAAAATCTGCAATTATCTGAGCCACTTTCATGAGGACATCTTGTGGCATGTGATACTGTAGAAGTTTAGGGGAAACTGCATTCAGTTTTATGGTAACTCTGACTGGCTCCACTCCCTTAATCAGACCAACTTCTTTTCCTGTCAAATCCTACACCTTCTCTTGTATCTTTCTCTGCAAATCAGGATGGAGCTCTTTTACTGTGAACATCAGGAAAAACTCAATCAAAAGCTATTCCTCATTTGTGGTTTCACACAGTAATTCTGGGCTTGGTCTTCTTCATCATCACTATTCATCTGAATCTAAATTTCGTCATTTTAGCAAGTAATCAAACATTTTGTTGTACACAACAAGCCTCTTCCCAGTAGGGATAACAGACTTGAATCACAGACTACAAATTTATGCAATCCCTGGAAATTGCCAATCTCGACTTGAACTGGATCCATAATCAGGTTTGTCAAATACGGGTTTGCTACTCCCTCAACCTGAACTGTTCTACCTGAAAGGGGCAAATTTGGAACTTCTGCACTTCTCACTGTAGAGTGCATATCTCTTGTGTCAAGCAAGAATGAAACTCTGTGACCCATAACCTTTCCCTTCACATAAGGTCCTCTCTAATCTACTTCTAAGGAAGTCACAAGCACACATGGCTCCTCATCTGAACTATCACTTATCCATTCACCATTTATTCCATCCTCACTGTGTAACGGGAATTGGTGCACTGTGTTACTACTTCTGTTTTGCCTCTCTCCTGTGACCTGTTGAGAAAGCATCATCTGTTGCTGCTCCATTGGGGTATTTGAATTTGCTGTCTAGGTACCATGGGAACCTGCTGCTGCATCGGCTACAACTGTGTCACTTGTGCACAGGCATTTGCACCTGCTTCATGGGCTGGAAATGTTGCACTTAATTTACATTATTCTGAAAATTTGGATTAGGACCCCTTATTCTTGGTCCTCTCACATTCTGAAATGAATTGATGTCATTACTCTGCTGAACAACACCTTCCTGCATCATAATCGGACACTCCAGTTTCCAATGTCCCATGGCTCAGCAAATGTGACACGGCAATATCTTCTTCATTCCCTGCACATCATTCTGAACCACTACTGTATTCAAGTCTGGACCATGATTCATATTACCTCCATGACCTCTACCTCTCACCTGGGGCTAAAACATCATATTTCCCTGCTGCTGCTGTGGCAACTGCTGTGAAAAATTTCCTTGCACTCCTGTTTGAGCTGCTTTAATCTGCATCACCATCACTTTCAACTTTTTCTGCTTCAATTCAATCTCATCACTATAGTATTTCGCATACTGCAACACTTCATCAATTGGCTTTGTTGCCAGCAAACCAAATTACTTTTAATCATCTGGCTAATTTTAGGCCTCAATCCTTCCACACATCTGAACATGAAATGTAGCATGTCTTTTGCCTCAATTGTTTCTGTACCACTGTAATACTTGAATGCCTGCAACAATCTCTCATAATACGCATGTATCAACTCCTTTGCTTCCTGAGCTGTCCTGTCATTCCTCTGCCAATCAATATTCTTGGGCGAAATCCTCGATTTCAGGAACCCAATCACCTTATAGTAATATTTCATTACTTCAGGAGACAGTGCACCTGTATTTTTATCTCTCTCCGGTTAACTTTTTGGTCAGTCTACACTCCTCTTACACTCGGTCCACAGATCAGGTGAAACCACTATCTCTAGTAATGTGTTCAAGTCTTCCCACAAACACTTTGCAAGTTTCACAAACCTGTCTGTCTGCTGATACCACTCCGCTGGCTTTTCTCTCAATTTTGGATAATCATTTGTAAATGATAGAATGCCACCTCTGCTCCAAGGGACGTGAACAAAATTTCCCCCTGGAATCTCCCTCATTCGTAAAATCTTTACTGGATCTTTATCTGGCTGCACATTTTCAGTCAGCTCCAAAGAATCCCTTTTCCTCTTGTCTCTTTTCTTTACCCATCTGCCTTGCCATTTGTCTAATTTTCCCCAGCTCTGAGCACTCTTCAGTAATTCTTTAAGGTGTGCCTTCATTTTGGCTGACCTCATGTGTTCAAAATCTCTCGCCTCGAAATCTAGCCTGTAACTCCTCTTTCAATGCTTAATTTTCTCAATTTCTGTGCAACACTTCTCTGCCACATCTGCTAATCTCTGGTGCACCTTGCTCACCTCTCTCGTAATCTTTGGGCTCAAATATCTCAACTCTGCCTATGTGTAGGATTCTAACCTATTCACCCCCATTGTTCCCTTAATGAGTTCACCCGCTTCCATGCTTAGCCTAGCACAATTCAAATACTCCTCTCCTTTAGGGGCACTCTGCGGGGTATTCAGCTTGTCTATCCATTCAGTCAATTGCTGAGCTGTCAGTCCCTGTAACAAAATGCACCAGAGGCACCTGCTGTGCAACTGCATTCGGAGTCTGCGGTGTCAATAATTTCAAGTTCTGGCTAACATTTGGTCTTGTCACAGCACCTAGAAGTGCAACAAGTGGACTAAAATCTAACAATGATCTTGATCTGTCAAAAGTCTGACCCACAAGAGGTACTACCTGAACATGTTTCTTAGGTCCTCCCCTCATTAAACTCTGAGTCATTGCTCCCTGTTCACTTACATTTGTTTTCTTTTGTGCAAATAATGGTACTGCTGGACCATCAGTAATTGGTAGCGATATAGCATCTGGGGCTGCTCTGGCACCTACACTCTGTTGTAGAGTAACTCACATATTCTGATTCCTCCTCAGAGTCATGTCTGACTGCGTTCCTGTCACTGGAGTAAATCTCAGCATTACCTGTGGCTGCACTTGGGGCAACAAAATCAGAGTTGGTTCAGTCTGTACCAGTATTGGTCTCAGAATCTCCTGCTCCGTGGGCACCACTAAGTTCGATGTCGTTTCTAAAAGGGGCATATCATGATCAATTCTCTGCACCTGTGGTGGCTGCATCTGAGTCTGCACTACAGGAGTAGTTGGCACATTAAGACCACTTTGCACCGCATTCTGTGTCAGGTTAGCATTAGCTTGCACCGGACTCGCTGTCCCATTAACCTGTGTCGGGGCTGTTGGATCAACACTAGTACTCGGACCACTCTCATGTACTGTATTTCGTGGCAGTCGATCTCTCAATAACTGTGTAAGGAACTCATCATCGTCCGATTCCCCCTCTACTATTGAAGACTTTCTAGCGCCCTTTCTTTCGCACAGACTTTTATTCATCTCCCTAGTCGCTTTCTTTCCTTCCTTCTCATTTTCCTGTGTATTTCCCGGAAACAACTTAATCCCCTGCAAAGTCTCTGTTCTCCATACCTTCTGAACGCAATCCCATCTATCCTCCGCTAGTGCCTTTTCTGCCTTTCTCATTCTTCTCTCAAATTTCAATTGCTTTTGCTTTCTGGCTACCAGTTCCCAAATAGCTAATGCCTCAAACTGTGCTGGTCTCAGAAGGGGTTTTGATTCATATAGCCCCATCCGTAAATGCTCCAAATCCCTCAAATTGAATGTCCCATTTGTTTGAAACGCAAAGTTCCCATCTTTCTTGGTCAGTTTGCACTATTGCTTCAACCAACGACATTGCGCGACACCTCTTTCTTCCATTACAATGTACGCCAGTGAACCTTCCAGCGGTGTAGCTTCGCCTACACTTCTTGTAATATACATATCCCCCCTTAAGGCACTCTTTAACGCTTTAAAAAACTTTGTCTTTTGTACTTTTTGTTTACTCAAAATCAAATCAGGAAGTGACTTTTAACCCCAAGATTCATTTCACCTACGTTCTCAACCAATTGCCTCTCACAGACGGCTGCCAATCCGTGCGCGACCCTTCTCCCTAAGCAACCTATCCCAGCGCGGCTCCAATGACGTCACACTCACACGTACTGCGACTGACAAAGTTTTGTGGCTCGTCCTCCTTAACTCCAATCCACACAGAACTAATGCAAAATATTGCGAGCACTAATCAAAACCCAAAAACCAAAAACAAATCTGCCAGTTTACTATAGGAAAGGTAACATGATCGCTTCTGAAACCTTACTGATTTTCACTGATGGCTCTTCCCGCACTTATAGCTATTCCTCTTTCTTCGTCTCCAAGATTCGCAAGCAAAATTCGACCCGCAAATTTTATTCTCAACTGATAAATGGGTCTGTTCTGGTGCACATAGGACTCACCAAATCTCAGTCGAAATTTCCTCTCGCCCACTTTAACTCACACACCGACTTGTTGACCACATCTGATCAACCCATTAAACCAGACAAATTACAACATGTAACCAAGCGTCTCATACACTTTTCCAATATAATCCAGAGTCTTGGACCACACAAGGTCTGTACATCAACAACCACATGGACAATTTTTGAGCACAAACGCCACACACATATGAAGTTCGACGACTCCCCTACTCTCACACTGCGGAGTATGCACACTCCTACTACAACTTCATTTGGAGTATGCAAACTCCCTAAAACCCTCACAAACCTCACAATTCACCTGCGATTTGCATAAGCTGTGCAAGCGCAACCTATTTCACTCACTCTATCACTAGAACGCTGAGAACATCCCCAAACAACTATTAGCATGATCCAGGATCTAAGAAAGTCATTTCTGGGCTTAAGGGAACATCATTTTCTCTCCAAATATCATCATTGAAAAACAAAATCCAAATCTCAATATTAATAACTCTTAAAAGGACCAGCTTCAAACTGCTACCATCTCTTGAAACACCTATCACTCTGTACCAAACGTCTATGGCAAGCTCTTAAGGAGACAAACCATCAGTCTGCTACCATAACTGTTAGCGCGTCAGACCTTAATAAGTATACTTACAAGGGGACGTGAATAGGTCAAGGAACCTTTTGACTCGAAATTAAGAAGTTCTTACCATATCTCCAGTACATAAATCAATAATCAATACACAATAATCAACAGTCATTGGTAATCAATAAAATCAATAATCAATGGAGTCAGTGATTATCACGCACCATGACCTTTCAGTCATGAATAGCCACACCTTTAGTAAAGTTTAGAATGTTTATTTCCCTATATTAACAATGGTAAGGTCATGTAGATTAATCTCAAAATCAGATGTAACATACAAAAACAACACTGGTTGTCCAAAGCAGCGGAAGAAACGCAATCTAATCAAAGCTTGCACTATAACACATTCTAGAGTTACAGTGAAAATCAATAGCAGAGTCAGCTGCGTCAACAAGATGTAATACATGTAGTTAAGCAGAGAAATCCATCAAACAATAGTCTTTTCATCATAAGTCAGAATCCTCAACTAACACCAGATTAGCATCAGCATGTTGGGCTTCATGCAAAACAATTTAGTAACACCAATTTGGAAAACATCTAAATATGATAGAGTCATAGACAAAAACAGCGCAGTTGGTACCTAGAAAGAAAAAGCAAATATGCATAATGATCACATTTCAATTTATACCTACTGTCGGTATGGGTCAGCAAGCAGAATCAGTCTTCGTCCTCAGGACATCAGTTGATCAGCAAGGCATCAGGCTGTCAGTCAGGGAATGAGCCCAATGTGGATATGAATGTCTCTCTCCTAAAATCTCAAATCTCTCCTAAAGTTCTGCCAACAATCTCAATCATTTCCCTCTGTGGAGTTGTTATATCAAAGTCACCTAACCTATCCCCTAATTCCCTATTGGTCAGTTAATCGTATGTTCCCACTCTGTCCAATACCACTACTATACCAAATCTATGCATTCTAATGTTTTTCTATTCCCATACTGTTGATTGGTTCGTCTTACGATGTTCTCATCATCCTGCTTGTCAGATAACAATATTGTTGCAGCTTCCACTCTAGTCAGTATCTTCATTGTTCTTGTCCTGGGAAAGTCAGTCTCACACACATTACACATAAAATGTTGCATTTGCAAGAACATCATCTTTTAGCATCCGGTTCACACGAAAAGCTTCTGTCAGGCACATTTAACAATACAATAGACACTTCACAGTTTAATTCACTTGGTCAGCATTTTATTAAATGCTAAGAAATACAGCTTCTGCATGAGGCCTGGCAAAATAGGCCAAGACACTCACTAAGTTAAGGCCTACAATTAATAAAGCATAAAGCTAAACTCATAACCCTTAATATGACATATTACTGCATTAGTCTAACATATATTCAACATTTCATAAGTATTAATCATTGATTAGTACATTTTGTTGACATTTGTGGCCATTCTTCGAGGTCACATTTCAAATACTTGCATTATTGTTCTACGTTATTTCATTTTTCAAAATACATAAACACTCATGAATCAATTTTATTAAAGACACCTGAGCTAGCAGTGGCACACCCAGGTGTGGCTCTGTCTTTGGAAATTAAGCAACCCCCTTTCTCAAAATAATGGTCTGGTGCTGGGGGGGCATTGGGGTGGTTCAAGTGAGTTGGGCACTTAGGACATTTGCTGATTTTGGCCAGATGTGGTGTTACTGGCCAATTCCAAATGAGTGCCTTAGCTTTTAAATTGGAAATTCAATCTTGACACAACAGTTATTTTGTCTTTTAGATCTGAAGTTAAAAAGAGGCATTAATCATAACCTCCTTAGCAAGAAAACCCACCTTTGATATGGTGTAGCTTTCTTGATATATTGAACATAATTTAGGTGTTAAAGGCTTAGAAAAGGTAATGAACTCTGTAATAGTGGAATCATACTTTAAACAGACATTTTAACATCGTGTACTCTTATCTCAAACGCTCTGGTTCTAATATGAAGCTGGTAGTGTACTGGCACTTTATAATGATCATTTTCAAGGCAAAAGAAAGAGAAACTCAACAGCAAAATATTATTTATAGATGAGAACACAACAACAGTATCTGCAAAAGCGAAAAGTGGTGAAGTGTTCATGCCTGGAAGAAACATTTTCAATAACGCTTTATTGTTTTAGACAGGAGACGTCTATGAAGCTAGACGTTCGACATTTTCTACTGACGTATAAATTAAAAGCTATTCAACAGTACATAGAAATCTGTGAGTTCAGTTCACGAAGGCATGCCTCATCATCAAGGCGACTGCAAAAACACATCCTTAAAATGCCTCTATTAATATGTTTGTGACTGACTGATACTGTTACTGCACTCTTATTTTTTAATTTCAAAGTGGTGCATCTTTAGTAAAGATGTATGGTTTGCCGTTTCACTGTAAGGTACTCGATCGGCTGCACTCAGAGCATTCAAGGTCATTGCAGAGGAGGCTTATCGTGCAGTTTAAGTCAATATGGACAATGGATCTGACCTATTATTTGAATTTTTTGAATTATCATATTATTTATAATGCAACTATAGCTCGAAAGGACATAATTTATTATGCTTAGATGTGAAATAAAGAAGGAATGTCAGAATTAACCAAGTGAGGCTAGCGGGCCTTATTAAGAAACATTTTGCACGGATATAAAACAAGCACTAGCAAGACCAATTGGTCGGGCGTTGGTTGACAGCCCTTTGTTATTGCCAATGCTTGTTTTGCTCTGATACAAATTCGATAAAATATTGTTGTGAACCTGCTGGTCCCTTGCCACAACTAAAAAATAAAGATTGGGAAACAAATAAAACATGCTTTGGTCGCTAAAGACACACATTGTTGTAGAAGCCCTTATCACTGAAGGGAACTACTTTGTGTACAGACGTGCTCCTTTTGAAACAAGAGAATGCATTACTGCAATGTTAATTTGACATTTACTTTGGGAAATAGGAAAAATTGAAAGATAAATTAAATTACTACACCTTACTCTTCCTGGTTCCCCTAAGCTTGAGGTGAGTCTACCTCCTAATTCTTCTCCTGAAATAACCTCCTATCTCATCCTTTGCTGAATATCCTTTTATCGTCAGTGGTCAGTTACAGATCAGTTCAATTATGCTTCGAAGGTGTAATCACTTTCAAAAACAACTCCAAACGTAGCAGAGACACCCCCTAGTTCCTCAGTTTATCATCATTATATTCTGTTTCCTTTTTCGCATATTCTAACTACAAAGAGGGCTAGAGGTCAGAAATGCACTCCTATGTGTAAATTAGGACATAAGTGGCACACTAAGGGCCTGATTTATACTTTTTTAGTGCCACATTTGCATCATTTTCTGATGCAAAAGCGGCGCAAATGTACAAAATCCAATTATATTTTGTAAGTTTGTGTTGATTTTGCGCAAAAAAATGATGGAAATGAGGTGCTAAAAAGTATAAATCAGGCCCTAAGTTAGCCTCCTATTTCTTCAGGTAATTTTCAACGTTTAAAGCTGATGGCCCAGAAAGTACCACTCATGTGGATCTGCTCCAGGTCGTCTAGCCCCCACCCACAGTACAGCTGCCCTTAGAAGAGTCCATCAGGGATTAAAATGTCTAAGAGTAGTAAGATTTGATGGTATCACTATGCCCTATTCAATGCCCTGCAGTATTCACTCAAAAGTAGATATCTATAGCAGGTCAAAAGCACAATTAAGCCTTCAGCAATACAAAAAGGTACATAACATTTAGATGCTCTTGACAAAAGCAATGAGTCTGTCCACAAGCCTCTCATAAAGGCTTGCAGGCATCACAAACCCGGACCCTGTGAAGCCTGAGACACATGGATGATTTTCAAAAGACCTCCAGGCCTCAAAAGTGGTGCACCTTGTGGGGTGATGATAGCACTGGCTCCCTGCACTAGCCTTCTCTTCTGCCTTACTCTCCACAAACCCCAGGGCCTCCTGGCCACTTTGCAGGCCATCTGGTGGTCAGTGGAGCCTAATTCTTCCCACCTTGTCCTCAGGATGCTAAGAGGGCCAGTCCAACTGGTCATAGACATACCCATCAAGGCTTGGGGTTAGCCGCAGGAAAAGTCATTAGTCCATCAGGTGGCTTCTCTTCCAGCTGTCCTTGGTTCTGTTGTTGTCCCAGTCCAGGGTCTTGCTCATTGTCTCTCACTTGTGCAGGTTCCTATAGAAAGGAGTGGAAAGTTCGACAATCAAATATGAAGTTGTCAAGTTTTTTACATAAGGAGCTGCTCTGCTGGCATCAGTTTCACCTCTAGATGACATCACTGCCAGATATCTTCCCAACAAAACATCAAAACGAAAGCCCTTCCTGTGTTGGCTCCAAATGCATGGGCTTCTTCTTTTGTTTAGATGCAAGGTGACAACTAATTACCAGATGCAGATTTTCCTCCCAACTACTTACTTCTGCCAAAATGAGTCAACCACTGATATTTCTCCTTTTGTGTTGGGGGGCTTTGCTCCCTTTGCTGGAAAGTAATTAACTTGGCCCAGCTTGGCTCACCAGTGGTTCATCTTTGCACCTTCATCTTGGTTAGCAGGGGTCCTGTTCTCCCTGGACTCTTCAGTGCTTCTTGGACTTGGTCCCCTTCTTCCACAGGTCTTCAGGTCCAGGAATCCATTGTTGGTGTCTTGCAGTCTCTTCTGATTCGGGCATAATGTTCTATCATGACTTCTTGTGTGTTCTAGGAAATGTATCAGTTTTCCTGGGCCTGGGATGGGTTTTATTATTTTCGCATTCCACTATTTTAGTATATGATTTGTGTTCCTCCTACGCCCATTGCAACCTATTGTGATTTTCACTATTTGCACTGTTTTCTAACTGTTTTCACAACTATTTCTGCATTCTAGTGCATGTACTGTGTATATTACTTACCTCCTAGGGGAGTATAGTCTCTAAGGTATTTTTGGCATGGTGTCACTAAAAATAAAGTACTTTTATTTTTCTAACACTGAGTATTGTCTTTCATGTGTGTGAGTACTGTGTGACTACAGTGGTGTTACAAGAGCATTGCATGTCCCATAGATAAGCCTTGGCTGCTCAGCTACAGTACGCCTAGACTGCCTGTCTTCTAGACACTGACTGCATTTCACTAATAAGGGATACCTGGACCTGGTATAGGGTGTAAGTACCTTTAATACCCACTACAAACCAGGCCAGCCTCCTACAATCCTTCAATGTTTTCCTGAAGAAAGTAACAGTTGAAAATAAAAATAAAATAAAATTGAGTTGAAAAAAAGCCTTTTGTGCCTTCGTTTTCACATATAACTTCTTCTAACTGTGGCAGATTTTCAAAAGCGATATAGCCTTACATCCACTGGACCCTTCTGGCTGCGGGTACTTGTATGGCTTGTAGGTTCATCACGAACCCCAGGTACCCAGAGTCAACAACTGAGCTGCTTCTTAAAGTGGTTTCTCATTGTGTATTGGTCTACAGTAATTCATTTGGTAAAATATAAAGAGTGAAAAATAGTATCAAGGAAACCTATGTATTTCCAAATGGGCAGAAGATAGGGAGTTTAGAAGCAATGGTTATTTGCACATCTCTGAATTCAGGGTTACTAAAACTAGCAAATTAATTGGAGGGCACTTCTCAAAGTGGCTTCTTTCTTACACACAGTCTTACATTTGGAAGGAATAAATATAGAGAAAGACAATTGGTGATAACACTTGTTCTACTATTCTCTGTTTCTCTAAGTCTCCCAATAGAAATGGTACCTCACTTGTGTGGTTAGTGCTAGTGTCTGTGACAGAAAATGACCCAAAAAGCAACATGGAAACATCAAATTTTTCTCGAAAAACTGACCTGTTTATTGCAAAGTGGGTAGCTGTGTTTTTGGGTCCTACCTCAGCTGGCACGTGGGAAAACCTAGCAAACCTACATTTAAAAAAACTAAACACCCAGTGAAAGCCAGAGTGGGGTGACTTTTGTGGCTCTCACCAGATTCTTTTATACAGACTCCTGAGCAAACCTTTGACTAATAAAACACATTTCCCTCACATTTCTCAAATGGAAAGTTCTGGAATGTGCACAGAGCCCCAAACCTCCTTCTTCCCAGCATTCTCTTTAGTCTTCTGATGAAAATGGTACCTCATTTGAGTAGGTAGGCATAGCGCCCGCTATAGGAAACGCCTCTAAGCGCAACATGGATACATCAAATATTTCCATGCAAAACTAACCCATTTTTTGCACAGTGGGTAGCTGTGGATTTTGGGCCCTTCTTCAGCTGGCACCTAGGGAAACCTTTATAAATTTTTTTAAACTAGACACGCAGGTGAACCCAGGATGGGGTGACTTGTGTGGCTCTGATCAGGTTCTGTTACCCAGAATCCCATGCAAACTTCAAAATGTGTCTAACAAAAACACATGTAGCTCACATTTCTGTGATTGGAAGTTCTGGAATCTGAGCGGAGTTACACATTTCCTACCACCCAGCTTTCCTCCATGTCTCCCAAAATAAATGTTAGCTCACTTGTATGGATGGGCCAAGTGTCCGCGAAAGGGAAGTACCCAAAACGTATTGTGGACACATCAACATTTTCTATTACAAAACAACCTATTAGTGCAGGGGGACTCATGCTTTTTTTGGTCCTGGGCTCGGTGACCATCATGAGAAACCTACCAAACTCAGACATTTCTGACACCTAGACACCTCGGTGAGTCCAGGGAGGTGTAGTTTGCATGGATCTCCAATGTTTTATTACCCATAATCCACTGCAAAACAATTAACTTCAAAAATCACAATTCTGTGTGGGATCACCACACAATCACAAATTTCCAACCGATAAAAATTATAACTACTTGTGCAGGTGGGCCAAATGCCTGCGACAGGGAAGGGCCAAAAACATGTGGAAATTGCGGGAAAACAAAGCAAGTTCAAAAGGGCAGTGTTTTATATGTTTTTAGCCTGTCTCTGCTTTGGGCACCCACACAAGTGAGGCACAGTTTTTATCACCACAGACGAGGCAATTCTGGGATCGTAGGAATTTTGTGGATTGTTGTGAATTTCTGAAGTTTTCATCACAGAAATCTAGGGAAATGCATGGATTCAGGCAATGCTGAAGGTTTGCATGGCATTGTGGGTAAGACAGTGGTGTAGGGTACCTGTGAAGGTCACCACCCTGGACTCCCTCAAATGTTTATTTATCAGACGTGTGTCTGGACATAGTAGGTTTTTCCAAGTGGCAGCGTTTCCAAGTCAAAAAAGACCAGTCGCTCACCATTGCAAGTGGGACAGTATTGGGAGTTAGCCAAGGTCTCTTGGCTCATATGCAAAATCAAACCCAAAAGTGTCAAATATCCTCTTGCTTACTATTGGGATGAGATAGTTTCATCCACGGGAGCAGAAAGACTGTTAACTTCTTCAGTTGGGGTGGGGGTATTACCATGCCCATGATGGTGGGTAGTCCCCACCCATCTATTTAAAAGAAAATATCTTCCCTGGTGTCTAGTGGGCTCTCTGCCCACCCTGGGAGGGAGGGGTAGGTCGGGGTAATGATCCCCAGTTATGCCCCAGAGAGAGCAGAAACACTGTGTCCATTTACTTTGGAGGGTTGAGGGCATTGCCATGCCCATTCTGGGCAGCCCCTACCCCTACACTACCAAAAAATCCCAGGTGCCTAGTGGCCTTTCTGTCCCCTGGGATGGCAGAAAGACTATGCTGATTTTTATTTTTTTATTTTGGTAGGGGTGGGAGCATCGCAATGCCTATCCTGGGCACCCCCGCCCATTGATGAATAAAAAAAATCCCTGGTGCCTAGTAGGCGTTCTGACCCCCAAAGGGGGCAGATCTGGGGCTATCGCCTCCATCTGCCCCCAAGGAGAGCAGAAATACTCATTATGGCCATAAACATAAGGGGAGAGCAAAGTCCCTTGCCCAGAAGGCCGCGTCCCCCCTTCCTGGTATCTAGTGGGTAGAGCCAATCTTGGGGATCGCCCTCCTGTGGTGATCTCCATGCAAGGATCAACTTGGAATGGATACCATTTGAAAGGAGAGATTCTCCCCTTTCCAGTGATACCTCTCCCATTTGCCTCGGTGCTGGGGGGGCTGATATAGCCCCCAGAGTGCCAAGGAAATGAAAATGAAAAGAGCTGCTCAGCTCACTTCACTTTCATTTTTAGTGAAATTACATAAGTGTGCCATTTTCACTGGAAAACGGCCACAGGAGCTGGGGAATCTATCACCTAACTCCTAAGGATGTTTTGGCAGAAAGAAAATCCCTCTGGTGCCCACACCAGAGTGATTTCCGATGCCATATGTGCGGATAGCCTGGAGACATCTTGCCCACATGAGCACTGCAGCATCGGGTGGTTCCCAACCATCTGAAGCATAGAAAGGGTTAAGCCTCACCTAAGACCCTTTCACTGATGCAGACGGAAATGGAGACTAGCGGCTTGCACTCAGTTGAAATTACTGCACCAATAGTACCAATTGCTAACAGTTGGCTGTGTGCATGTGAGGCAGGTGGTGGATGCTCTTATTACAAGGGCCTCATTAATTGTCTTTGGTGCAAGCGATATTATAGGCATAACTGGCATAATTATTAGAATTTTGTGTTATTCTTGTAACATGAAATTCACTAAATTACAACATTAATGCCACTTTGGATATTAAGATGCCATTCGTTGCAAAAATGTACAGTGAATAGTGCAAGACAGCAGTAAAAAATGACTGAAAATGCACAGAAATGAAAAAACATGAGCAGCTGTTGTTTGTGGGGCTCTTGTTTAAACACAACCTGCATTTTGCACTAACTTTTAGCTCAAAATGAGATATCTGTATTTTGTGGAATTAGACATAGGTGGTCATTACAACCCTGGCGGTCGGTGTTAAAGCGGCGGTAAAACCGCCAACAGGCCGGCGGAAAAAAAAATGGAATTACGACCGTGGCGGAAACTGCCAACAAAGACAGCCTCTTTAACACTCTAACCGCCACGGCGGTACACACAAATAGCGCGGCGGTCACCACCAACAGACAGGCGGGAGACAATGTACCGCCCACAGTATCACAACCAACCAATCCGCCTCCTTTTCCGGGGCGGATTCACCACAAACAAAAACACGGCAGAAACAGGACTTCATAGGGAAAATGCTCACCTCTGCACAACCCACGAGGAACCAGGCCGCCATGGAACGCGAGCTCCACATTTTACCAGCCTTTATCTTCTTGCTCCTGTACCAGGAGCACGAACGTCGGCAGCAAAGACCACAGTGAGTACTGCACCTACGACACAGGGGAAGGGGGAGGGAAAAAACAGGGACACACACATGCAACACGCAACACCCCCACCCCCACCCTCACCCACGACAACACACACTCTAATACAGCATGATACATTACAGTTACACCCCAAACCCCCCCTGGAAGAATGCAAAGACAAAAGGAAATGCAGTGAACGATTGTAATATATTAAAATTCAGTAGTCAAATAATATACATACACTATTTACAAATATATACACCAAGAATATTAGTCCAGGGTATTCCACCCTTAAAGTCCGTGGACCACTGGGCCCCAAATGCATGGGCGAGGCCCACACAAGATACCCGAACATGATGGAGAGAACACTGCCGGGGCATCAGATAGAAATAAAACAGGCACCTCAGGGGGAAGGGAAAGGGGGGGCACCTCAGCCGGTTGAGTGCATGACACCAAATCCACGAGGGGGCCCCATGCCCACTGTTCAATCCTGGGGAGTGCAAAGCCACAGTCTCTCAAGTCTCTACAATGAGTGGGTTGCCCACTGTTCAATCCTGGGGAGTGCAAAGCCACAGTCCCACAAGTCTCTACAGTGGGTGGGTTGCCCACTGTTCAATCCTGGGGAGTGCAAAGCCACAGTCTCACAAATTTCTACAGTGGGTGGTTTGCCCACTGTTCAATCCTGGGGAGTGCAAAGCCACAATCTCTCAAATGGATAACAGTCTCCACTCGTTCTGGAGGGGGCTTGGTGCCCAAAGTGCTTCATCCTGCCAAGGACAGAGGTAGTGGATGTGATACTCTACTGGTTCTGGAGGGGGCTTGGTGCCCAGAGAGCTTCATTCTGCTCATGGTGGCCTCAGTAGCGTCAGTGTTTTTGGTGCTCCTGGGCCAGCGGTGCTTGTGGCGGGCGTGTGTTTGGCAGCGGTGCTTGTGGCGGCGGTGTCCTTGGCAGCGGTGCTTGTGGCGGTGGTGTCTTTGGCAGCGGTGCTTGTGGCGGCGGCGTCCTTGGCAGCGGTGCTTGTGGCGGCGGTGTTCATGGCAGCAGTGCTTGTGGCGGCAGTGTCCTTGGCAGCGGTGCTTGTTGCGGCAGTGTCTTTGGCAGTGGTGCTTGTGGCGACGGTGTCCTTGGCAGCGGTGCTTGTGGCGGTGGTGTCCTTGGCAGTGGTGCTTGTGGCGGCGGTGTCCTTGGAAGCACTTCAGCTGCTGGCAGTCCTCTCTTGGGCAGCAGGGCTGCTTCTGCCGGTCCTGTCTGGGCCAGCGGGGCTGCTGCTGGTGGTCGCCTCCTGGCCAGCAGGGCTGCTGCTGACGGTCGCCCCCGGGCAGCGGTGCTGATGCTGGCGGTCGCCTCCTGGCCAGCGGCTGCTGCTGGCGGTCGCCTCCTGGGCAGCGGGGCTGCTGCTGGCGGTCCTGTCTGGGCCAGCGGGGCTGCCGCTGGCCAGCTCCTGGGCAGCGGGGCTCATGGTGGTCTTCTCCACCGTGGTGATCTTCCCAGATTTGCCGGGTTTCTTGTGCCTCTTCCCCACCTTGGAAGGTGTCGCAGCTGACTCCACACTCCCACCTGTACCCCTGGGAGCGGCTTTGGTGGCTGGAGTCTTCCCCCTCTCCCGCCGGGCACTGGCCAACTTTTGATGCTTGACAGGTGGGGGACTGTCCGTGCTCTGGCTCCTTGCCACACTGGCTGCCCTGCTGCCTGGTGCACTCCAGAATCTGGTGACTACTGGCACCACTGGTCCCGCCGATGTTTTAGCTGAGGTGCTTGGTTGGGACCTGGAGAGTCGGGCCCTAGGAGACTGACGGGATGGGGGAGGTGAGGGAAAGAGGTCAAGGGTGGACAGGAAAAGTTTCTTAGGAACACTGGGACGGGTAGCTGGAGGGGGTTTGGGAGTGGAGGAAGAGGTTGTGGTTGTAGGAGGTGTACGTTTGGTGACTTTGGGTGAAGGTGCATGCGCTGGAGGCTGTTGTGAGGTGGATGGCTGTTGGGTGGGTGTGTGCCTGCGTTTGTGTACCTTGGGAGGTAGTGTCACAGACACACTGGGAGAGGACACAGGGGATGTGTGAATGGTAGTGGGGGTGGTGACTGCACGTGAGCGGGGTGTGCTGGTGATGGAATTAGTGGCTGTAGATGTAGTGCATGCAGGTGTGAGTGGAGACGAGACAGGGAGGGAGGATGGAGACGAGAAGGAGGGGGACACAGTGGAGGCAGTGGATGTTGGTGTGTCTGCATGTGTGTGATGCTTGCGTGAGTGCCTGTGGGATGTGTGGTGCTTATGTTTGCCTGAGCTTCCTTTGTGTGTTGAGGTGTGTGCATGCTGGTCTGATGGTGTGCTTGGGGTAGGCTGCGGTACAGGGGATTGGGTCTGGGTGGAGGGAGTTGGAGGGGGGAGGCTAGAGACAGGGACAATGGCTGCCATCAGTGCTGAGGCCAGAGTCTGAAAAGCTTGCTGAAGGGCTGCCTGACCAGAATGAATGCCCTCCAGGAATGTATTGGTTTGTTGCAACTGTCTCTCTACACCCTGGATGGCATTCAAAATGGTAGACTGCCCAACAGTGAGGGACCTGAGGAGGTCAATGGCCTCCTCACTGAGGGCAGCAGGGGTGACTGGGGCAGGGGCTGAGGTGCCTGGGGTGAAGGAGATGCCCACCCTCCTGGTTGAGCGGGCACGGGGCAAAGGCTGAGGGGCTGCTGGGAGGGCGGTGCTGGAGGGGGGGTGGCGGCTGTACCTGTAGATGCGGGGGGCACAGATGGGGCCGCCACCACAAGGGAGCTCCCATCAGAGGACGAGTCCGTATCACTGGTGTCAGCTCCTGTCCCCGCTGTGGAGCTCCCCTCGCCCTCTGTCACTCTGGTGAAATCAGACTCCGTAGTGTGGCCCTCCAGGGCCATATGGGATGCAGCTCCCTCCTGCTCCGGTGTCACTGTTCCCCGCCTGATGATGCTAATGCACACAGGGAGACCACAAAAAGGGGGGGGGGAGACAGAAGAAAGACATGTTGAGTGCATGCATTACCGCTACCGTTGGCAGACACGACAGACACAGAAGCCCCATGCACTATGCCGCACAATTGGGGTCCACTATTCAATCCCTGGGACATGGCCTACAAGGCTATGGACGATATCTGCACACATGGATGTCACAGGAGCCTGACTAGGTGTAGTTGGCACTGTACCCAGGTGGGGTGGGGTGCCACAGGGTCTGCCTGAAAAAGGGGACTTAACTAGCACACTTGCCCTGGCTTAGGGAAACCCACAGCCCACCTCCCCCATCCAGTCACCTCCACTGCACGCTGAATCAGCAGAATTAGAGTGTACTCACCCCCTTGTTGCTGCTGTGATGCCCTCAAGCGCCCATCCAACTCCGGGTACGCCACCGCCAGGATCCTGAACATCAGGGGGGTCATGGTGCGACAGGCACTCCTCCCACTTTGGGAGGCCATCCCCAGCTGGGCCTCCGCCGTCTTCTTGTTCCAGCAGCGAATGTCCTCCCATCTTTTCCAGCAGTGGGTGTTCCGTCTGTGATAGACCCCCAGGGTCCGGACGTCCTTGGCTATGGCACGCCAAATATCCTTCTTCTGGTGGGCGCTGACCTACATGAATTGTACAGGGGAAAAAGAGAAGTTATTACCAACTGCACCGTCACAGTCATTGGCCCGCATCCCTATCCTTGCCATGTGGCACATGCACTCACCGTCATTTCATGCACGCATCATTCTCCCCCTCCATCTTTCAGCCACTCCACACAGGCATTGCCCAAACAGCATGCTCACAGTGTACTTACCTGTTTGTCTGGAGGACCGTAGAGTAGCGTGTACTGGGGGAGGACCCCATCCACGAGTTTCTCCAACTCCTCCGTGCTGAAGGCAGGGGCCCTTTCCCCAGACGCACAAGCCATTGTCTCTTCCAGACTGAGGTCACAGCAGCACTAGCAGTGTAGGTCCTCTCCTGTCGAAGATCAGGTATTGAGTGATTGAACAGATAGAAAATGGCGGTCACGTCCGCGGCGGTGCGTACCGTCACCGCCGGCGTACATCGTCATTGGCCACTGAGACCCATAGGGTTCAATGTTAACCAATGCAGAATTGCACCACGGTCTTCGACCGCCTTCCGCGATGGTGTACAATGCCAGCGCAGTTACCTCACATCCCATTGTCCCATTGTCCCACTTTACAGGTCAGGCAGCCGCCATTTCAGGGGCCCACGTGGCTTTATTTTTAACTGCGTCACACAAACCTAGGCCTTGCCTCAACACTCATACAGGCAAAATTCGGGTTATGAATGGTTTTCTGAGTAAGCTGTGTTTACGTACCTCTGAGTTGGTTGACTCTGTGCTCACTGTTGTTCTTCATAGGCACCGTCCGCTGGGACATGTGAGGAGATGGCGGCATCCTCCGATGTACAGACAGCTGGTGGACCTGTCGACAATGGAGGAAAGACATGTAATCATCACCTACAGGCTTGATCGTGCCACAATCCTGGAACTGTGTGCCCAGTTGGAGCCAGACCTGATGTCAGCTATCCGCCATCCCACAGGAATCCCCCCTCAAGTGCAGATGCTGTCAGTACTCCATTTCCTTGCAAGTGGGTCTTTTCAAACTATAGTGGCCATAGCATCAGGGATGTCCCAGCCTATGTTTTCCAAAGTGTTGTCCAGAGTGTTGTCTGCCCTGCTGAAACACATGCAGAGCTACATCGTGTTCCCTCAGGTGGAGGATTTGCCTACAGTGAAAGGTGACTTCTATGCCCTTGGACATATCCCCAACATCATAGGTGCCATTGATGGGACACATGTGGTCTTGGTCCCCCCAGCAGGAGTGAACAGGTGTACAGAAACCGGAAGAGTTACAATTCGATGAATGTGCAGATGGTGTGTTTGGCCGACCAGTACATCTCCCATGTTAATGCCAAATTCCCTGGCTCAGTGCATGACGCTTACATCCTGCGGAATAGCAGCATCCCTTATGTGATGGGGCAACTCCAGAGGCACCGTGTGTGGCTAATAGGTGAGGACATGGACCCAATACAGTGTGACTAGGTATCTGGGTCTGGGGATGTCCTTAAGAGTTAGTGTGTGTCTAACATTTGTCCCTCGCCATTTGCAGGTGACTCTGGGTACCCCAACCTGTCATGGCTACTGACCCCAGTGAGGAATCCCAGGACAAGGGCAGAGGAACGCTACAATGAGGCCCATAGGCGAACTAGGAGGATTATAGAGCGGACCTTCGGCCTCCTGAAGGCCAGGTTTCGGTGCCTCAATATGACAGGTGGTTCCCTATTCTACTCACCAAAGAAGGTGTGCCAGATCATCGTGGCCTACTGTATGTTTCACAACTTAGCTTTGCGACAACATGTGCCTTTTCTGCAGGAGGATGGTCCAGATGGAGGTGTTGTGGCAGCTGTGGAGCCTGTGGACAGCGAAGACGAGGAAGCAGAAGAAGCGGACATTGACAACAGGAACTCTGTGATCCCGCAATTCTTCCAGTGAGACACAGGTAAGAATACAAACCTGCCTACTACATGTACTTTAACACTACTACCTCCCTACTGTCTGTCCTTTTCACCCAGTGTATGGTCACTGATTTGTCACTTTCCCTTACAATTTCACAGATGTGGGTCCCACTGTGTGACATCTGCTTTGTTTCCTCATGGATTAGAGCTGTGTGACATAGGTATGTTGACATTACAATTGAAAGAGCATGTTGTCACTGTAATTACTAATACACTATTTTGAAATCACAGACAGACTCCAGATTGTTTTGTGCTTTAAGGGTGTTTTTTAAGTGCTCAATATTGGAGGGGGTTGTAAATTGGTGAGGGGTGATGGTGGAGGAATGTCCATGGCAGAGTCCAAGCTATTAGTCTCACAGGTGCATTGTCCAAAGGGGCATAGGAAGTGGAGCTGGGGCAGTTTGAGGATGGACAGGGTGACAAGGTGGGACAAAAGGATGACATTCAGGGCGGTCTCATTTCTGGGCATGGGTCTTGGCATCGTTCTCTGTCTTTGTCCTGGCTCTCAGGGACTGTTTGTGAGGTGGTTCTCACTCTGCAGGGGGTGGGGTGCTGGTGTGGTGGTCCTGTGGCGGTGCCTCCTGTTCACTAGCGCCGGCAGAGGTGGTGGGAAGTTCATCGTACAGGCTAGTGTCAGGGGCCCCTTGTTGTTCCACAGTGTCCCACCTGGTGTTGAGGACTTCCTTCAGCACCCCTACGATGGTGCCCAGGGTGGAATTGATGGATCTGAGTTCCTCCCTGAAACCCAAATACTGTTCCTCCTGCAGCCGCTGGGTCTCCTGAAACTTGGCCAGTACCGTTGCCATCGTCTCCTGGGAATGATGGTAGGCTCCCATGATGTTGGAGAGGGCCTCGTGGAGAGTGGGTTCCCTGAGCCTGTCCTCTCCCTGCCACACAGCAGCCCTCCCAGTTCCCCTGTTTCCCTGGGCCTCTGTCCCCTGAACGGTGTGCCCACTGCCACTGCCCCCAGGTCCCTGTTGTTGTTGGGGTGGTGGGGTTATCCTGGGTCCCTGTAGTGGTGGACACACTGCTGCTTGACGTGTCCTGGGGACAGAGGTATGGGCCCGCTGGGTGGGTGCTGTGCTGGTGTTTCCAGAGGGGGCAAACTCTGTTGTGGCCTGTGCCAGTGTGAGGGGAACTGACTGTCCCGAGGTCCCAGATGGCCGAGGCCGGTCATCTAGATCCAGTTGGACAGAGCTGCTGTCATCACTGTGGGCCTCTTCTGTTGGTGGTGTGGACATGTGTGGACCTTCCTGTGCGGTGACGTTGGGTAGGGGTCCTGCAGGGGTGTAAAAGCATGATTATTGCATCTGGGTGTACCATGGTGTGCAATGGGTGGGTGACCATGTACTCCAGTGCTTGCATTCCTGTGTGGGACCTTGTGTGATGATGGTTTAGGGGGGTGTATAAGTATGTGCAGTGGCCATGCATTGGTGATGGGTATCCATGCTTTGTTGTTGCATGCAGGGCTTGGTGTTGGGATGTGTGGTTTGTGATATTGGGACATTTGTGAGGAGTAGGAGTGATGGGTGTGAGGGCGAGGGTGGGGGTATGTGATGGTATGCAGGTAGGGTGGGGGATATAGTAGTTAAAGTTTGAATTACCAGAGTCCATTCCTCCATCTACTCCTGCGAGGCCCTCAGGATGCAGAATCGCCAAGACCTGCTCCTCCCATGTTGTTAGTTGTGGGGGAGGAGGTGGGGGTCCGGCGCCAGTCCGCTGAACCGCAAGGTGGTGTCTTGAGACCACAGAACGCACCTTCCCCCGTAGGTCGTTCCACCTCTTCCTGATGTCATCCCTATTTCTTGGGTGTTGTCCCACTGCGTTGACCCTGTCCACTATTCTGCGCCATAGCTCCATCTTCCTAGCTATGGTGGTGTGCTGCACCTGTGATCCGAATAGCTGTGGCTCTACCCGGATGATTTCCTCCACCATGACCCTGACCTCCTCCTCAGAGAACCTGGGGTGTCTTTGCCGTGCCATGGGGTGGTGTGGGTGATGTGTGGGTTGGTGTGTGTTGTGATATGTGGGGTGATATTTAGTGGTGTATTGTTTGAGGTGTGTGGATGTTATGTGGATGATGGTATTGTGTGCCTGTGGATGCTTGGTTGTAGATTGTAGTGCCTCTCTCTGGCCTTCTGTCGCAATTGTGATCGTAGGGGTTTGTGGGTGATGTGGGTGTGTTTTATATTATATTGGGTTTGTGGGAGTGGTGTTTGTATGTGTATCAGGTCTGTGTATTTTGAATTATCCAATGTGGTAGTGTTTTGTAAGAGTGTGTGTATTTTGACCCGGCGGTGTGTACCGCCAATGGAATACCGCGGTTGAAAGACCGTCACGTAGATTCGTGGGTCGTGATAGTGTGGGGGCATTTCTGTTGGTATGACGGTGGAGGTTTTGTTTTCGCCAGTTTATCACTGACCTTTGGTGTGGCGGACTTGTGTGGGTGTCTCAATTTTGGTGGATTCCGAGCTGTGGGTCATAATGACCGTGGCGGAATTCCGCTGCCGCGGCGGTGTGTTGGCGGTCATCTGCATGGCGGTGAGCTTCTTTTACCGGCAATGTTGTAATGACCCCCATAATTTCTATTCATTTTGCAGTATTTTCACATATGTGAATTGTGTACCCCCACCCATTAAATAAACCCTAGTATCAGAGGCCAACCCTTTGGGTTTGGAGGTCTAAATGGAAGATTAAAGAACATGGAAATCTTATGGTAAACAAGATAAGCTCACATGCAAGCACAAAAAGCCAACAAGAGCATGCTCACTGTTTTGGTTCTTGCAGAACTCCCTGGAAGCTGGTGATGAAAATGAACAGCTAGATCGCAACATCAAAGCAGTTCTACTAGATATGAAGTCCAGCCTTAGGAAGCTAAATTCTGAATTAGAGTATCTGACAGCATGAATGTTCTTTATAAATAAACAGCTGGATAAGAATAGCGATCAACAGGATGTAGCTGAGTGCCAGATCTCCAGCCTCGAGAATGTCAATCAAGACATGCAAAATGCACTGCAATGAATGGCAAGACAAATGAGTAAAAGAGCTGCAAAGAATGAAGACCATGAAGTGCAGCCATACAGAAATAATGTATGGAATATGGGCCTTTCAGAAATGAGCAATCTCTGTAAGCCAGAGACATACATCAATACTTTGTTTACTGACCTTTTTGGTAAGATCAACTTTTCACAGTTGGTAGTGATGCCCCAGGCCACATGCTGGGCACCTCCCAGGCCATTGTTGATAGAATTCTAAACTACTCAGATCATCACACTTCAACTGGCAAGGGGAGGGAGCCCCACCAGCCCTGACATCAGGGCTGTCAAATATCCCTCAATACAGACTTCAGAATTTCGGTCAGGAGAAATTTTGGGGAAGCCAAAAAGCTGTTAAGGGTGCAGAACATATGAAAAGCCAAGTTGTACGCTGCTAGGCTAACACACAACAGCACGCAGCTGTTAGTGAAATCCAGGGGTGCAATGAAATTTGCACAACTGCCACCAAGGATGCAAAGGTCATGACCTACTTTGATAGACATACTTATGGTAGCATGGGGACAGACAGTAATGGCCCCCTCCTATGCTGAATTCTTGAAAATGTCAACATGGGGAGGTTGGAGCATTTTTGGGGGTTGTAGGAGGCTGACCTGGATTATAGTGGGTACCTTGTGGTACTTACACCTTGTGCCAGGTCCAGTTATCCCTTATTAGTAGATTAGTAGTGTTCTAGCAGCTTAGGCTAATAGAGGTAGCTATAGCAGAGCAGCTTACGCTGAACTAGGAGACATGCAAGGCTCCTACCATAACACTTACATCATTTAGCACTATATCATAAGAAACACAATACTCAGAGTTACTAAAAATTAAGGTACTTTATTTTTGTGACAATATGCCAAAAGTATCTCAGAGGATATACTCCCTTAGGAGGTAAGTAAAATACACAAAATATACACACAGACCAAAATCAGGTAAGTAAACAGTTAGAAAAGTAGTGCAAACACTGTAGAACACAATAGAATGCAATAGGAGACAATAGGCCTAGGGGCAACACAAACCATATACTCCAAAAGTTAAATGCGAACCACGAATGGACCCCAGGCCTAGTGTAGTGTGTAGAGGGTCGCTGGGAGTGTAAGAAAGCACTAAGGGTGTCCAAAATACCCCACCCCAAGACCCTGAAAAGTAGGAGTAAAGTTACCCTGCCACCCCAGAAAGACAGTAAAGTCGAGATAGGGGATTCTGCAAAGACAACAACTGACTGCAAAGCACTGAAGACGGATTCCTGGACCTGAGGATTTGCAAAGGAAGGGGACCAAGTCCAAGAGTCACGCAAGTGTACGGGGGGCAGGAGCCCACTAAACCCCGGATGAAGGTGCAAAACGGCAGACTCCAGGTGGAAGAAGCCAAATATTCTGCAACAACGGAAGGTGCCAGGAACTTCTCCTTTGGTCAGAAGATGTCCGACGACATGCTGGAGGTTGCAGAGTTGTTTCCACGCAGAAAGACTGCAAACAAGCCTTGCTAGCTGCAAGAGTCACGGTTGAAGGGTTTGGGTGCTGCCAGGGCCCAGGAAGGATCAGGAGGTCGCCCCTTGGAGGAGGAGACAGAGGGGGCACTCAGCAATATGGAGAGCCCATGCAGAAGCAGGAAGTACCCACAGAAGCACCAGAACAGGTGTTCAGAAGATCTGAGCACAATGGTCAACTCAGCACAACAAAAGAGTGTCCCATGATGTCAGAGTCAAACTCAGCGAGTTGGGCAATGCAGGACGGAGTGCTGGGGGACCTGGGCTAAGCTGTGCACAATGGAAGTCTTGCAAAAGTGCACAGAAGCCCTAGCAGCTGCAGTTCACATAGTACACAGGATTACTGTCTGGCGTTGGGAGGCAAGGACTTACCTCCACCAAATTTGGGCAGAAGGGCCACAGGACTGTCGGGACATTTGGACCCAGCTCCTGTTTTCCAGGGACCTCACTCGTCAAGATGAGAGGGGACCCAGAGTACTGGTGATGCAGAAGTTTGATGCCTGCATAAGCAGGGGGAATATTACGTCGACCCACTGGAGATTTCTTCTGGGCTTCCAGTGCAGGGTGAAGGCAGACAGCCCTCAGAGCATGCACCACCAGGAAACAGTCGAGAAAGCCGGCAGGATGAGGCGCTACAATGTTGTTGGTAGTCTTCTTGCTGCTTTGTTGCGGTTTTGCAGGCGTCCTGGAGCAGTCAGCGGTCGATCCTTGGCAGAAGTCGAAGAGGGAAGTGCAGAGGAACTCTGGTGAGCTCTTGCATTCGTTATCTGATGAGAAACCTACAGGAGAGACCCTAAATAACCCTCAGAGGAGGATTGGCTACAGAGAAAGGTAAGCAACTATCAGGAGGAGTCTCTGATGTCACCTGCTGGCACTGGCCACTCAGAGGTGTCCATTGTGCCCTCACACCTCTGCATCCAAGATGGCAGGGGTCTGGGACACACTGAAGGAGCTCTAGGCACCTCCCCTTGGGAGGTGTTGGTCATGGGAGTAGTCATTCCCCTTTTCCTTTGTCCAGTTTCGCACCAGAGCAGGGCTGGGGGGATCCCGGAACCGGTGTAGACTGACTTATGCAAGGAGGGCATGATCTGTGCCCTTCAAAGCATTTCCAGAGGCCAGTAGAGGCTACTCCTCTCAGGCCCTTAACACCTATTTCCATAGGGAGAGGGGTAACACCCTCTCTCAGAGGAAATCCTTTGCTCTGCCTTCCTGGGACTGGGCTGCCCAAGCCCCAGGGGGGCATAAACCTGTCTGAGGGTTGTCAGCAGCGGTAGCTGCAGAGAAACCCCAGAGAGTTAGTTTGGCAGTACCCGGGCTCTATCCTGGAGCCACGGGGATGCATGGAGTTGTACCCCCAATACCAGAATGGTATTGGGGTGACAAATCCATGATCCTAGACATGTTGCATGGCCATGTTCGGAGTTACCATTGTGACGCTACATTTAGGAATTGACCTATATGTAGTGCACGCGTGTAATGGTGTCCCCGCACTCACAAAGTCCGGGGAATTTGCCCTGAACAATGTAGGGGCACCTTGGCTAGTGCCAGGGTGCCCTCATACTAAGTAACTTTGCACCTAACGTTCACTAAGTGAAGGTTAGACATATAGGTGACTTATAAGTTACTTAAGTGCAGTGTAAAATGGCTGTGAAATAATGTGGACGTTATTTCACTCAGGCTGCAGTGGCAGTCCTGTGTAAGAATTGTCTGACCTCCCTATGGGTGGCAAAAGAAATGCTGCAGCCCATAGGGATCACCTGGAACCCCAATACCCTGCGTACCTAGGTACCATATACCAGGGAATTATAAGGGTGTTCCAGTGTGCCAATCAGAATTGGTAAAATTAGTCACTAGCCTGCAGTGACAATTTTAAAAGCAGAGAGAGCATAAACACTGAGGTTCTGGTTAGCAGAGCCTCAGTGATACAGTTAGGCACCACACAAGGAACACATACAGGGCAGACTTTATGAGCACTGGTGTCCTGGCTAGCAGGATCCCAGTGACACAGGCAAAAACAAACATACATACAAGTAAAAATGGGGGTAACATGCCAGGCAAGATGGTACTTTCCTACAGGGGTTCTATCATTGAGATAGCAGTGTGGGATGATAAAAAGGGGAGGGAGATTTGTTGGAAGTAATAAAGACTAAGATCAAATAGGTAATTTCGACTGCAGGTTTTCTATTTGTTAGAGGGTGATTCTTGAACTACACAGCATGTAACAGTTGTTGATTTTATTCTGTAGGCTACAAGATGAGAGTTATTAAAGTACTGACATGTTTATACTAGGCCTCAGAGAACCCAAAAAGCAACATCTTGTGTTAGCCTAACTGGAGAGACATGTCATTGAGGTAGCAATGCTGTAGGAGCCCCACTAGCCCCACGTCTGCCATCTCCTTTGCTGGGAGCATGGGACAATGCTGGGGTTCCTAAAGAACTTATGCTAAAGAAGTTGCTGTGATAATCAATAAGCTTCTGTGCCTTCAATTCTTGCACTTACACAACAATCCCCAGGGCAGATTACTCAAGGGTGATGGATATACTACATTATGCCCAGGTGGACTTCATAAACATTTATGCACTGATTGTGCACTCCCTAGATTTTTTTGAAAGCGTTAAAGCTCAGTGCAGGCAGCATGGGGCCAATAATATAATCTTGAGGATATTTTAATTTCAGTGTAAAGCATGACCATGCACATGCAGCATAGATGTTGAACCAGGTGTTGGAAATAGACAGATTATCTGAGGTGTGGAAGGCAAAAAGAGACACAGTCATGGCGTCTTCCTATCCTTTATCAGTAAACAATAACCACTCTTGGATCAATTTCTGGTTAATTTCAACTGAAGTAGTGCTGTAGGTTACAGACTTTACCTATCTTCCTCGCACACTCTCTTATCACGTCCCATGCTGCTCCAGATCGAGATACCTGTCAAAGGATGTGCCATTTCCCAACTAATGCTCTAAATGATAGTGTTTTCCAGAATTAGTTACAAAAAGACATTGCATAGTTTTCTATATTAAGGTAGGGTCGGTGGGCAGCTCTGCTACAGTGTGGGAGTCTTTCAAGACTCGTATCTGGGGATTTACTCTAAGTAGTCAGATGGGGGTACTCAGCTCAATCTGAATGCAACTAGGAATAGCTGAGAAGAAACTATCAGAATTGGAGAGAAGAATGTGAGGCACACTGCAGTGGTGTGATGTTTTCAGACATGAGTGATGCCCTGCTTGCCTACAGGGAGCTTGCAACCCACAAGAGCCTATTTTTGAGCAAGAATTCCCAAGCCCAGCTATGGAGAGGGTAGAGAGTCCCAGCAGAACACTCTCATGGCTACTGAAAAAGGTATTCCTAAATAATATCCATCCCATGAATGGAGCAAAGGGGGATCACTGTGCCAGGGATGCCGTTTACGGGAGCTTTTCACCTATTATCAATGGATAAATTCATGTGGATTGATATCCACTCCTGCCAAAATAGATGACTATCTGGAAGACGTTGCTTAGATCGAGGGTAGTGCTAGAACCTTTTTCCAAGAACTGATAGATATACAGGACTTAACACTTGCCATTGAGGGGTCAGTGGAGTTAACTCCTCTGGCACTGATGGCCTCACAGCCAAGTTTTAGAAGGCCTAACTAAAGCAATTTTGGCTCCTTGTTTGGCCAATCTATACCTAGAAACAGTGGACATATATATCTTGCCCCCTATAGTTACCTCACATGAATCCTCAGGATTGCAGTTCATACTGATTGTTGTATCTCATGGACCTATACAATAAGATTCTGGCTCTAAATGTAGCTAATCAGCATAACTGTCACAGTGGCCTTTCCTCAGGATCTGCACGTCGCTGAACAAAAGGTCCACCTTCCCGTGTAACCAACTCAGAAAGCTATTATAGCACAGAGTTATGATTAAGTCAGTCGGGGGGTGGGAATTAAGGTAGGGAACAGCAGGGAGAGAGATCTGAAAAGAAAAGGTTAGAACAAATATGCATTTACTCATTCATAGAAATGTAACTCATCAATAGACTCTTGAATAAATGCGTCTCTGAGATATCAGATGGAGACCCCTTTTGGAACGAGGGCAAAGCCCCTTCTTTGAAACATGGAACATGAATAAACTACGACCTCAGAAACAAGAGCTGGCAAGAGCTTTGGACTATGATTACACTCAGAATATCAATCCTGTAACATCTATGCATTCACAACATAAACCTTTGATCATGACCTAGAAAATCTCAAAGAATTAAATATGCTTTTCACATCTTAAGTTTTTCAAAGAACAATGAAAACTATGATTTGCTTAGTTCCAAAAATACTTTCACATTCACAACTATAAAGGCCGAAAGGTTTTTTACTCATTGAACTTGAAGCGTTTTACTTATAATACCAGGAAGCGCTTTTACTTGTCTTGCCTTAAAGCGCTACGCTCATTATGCTAAGGGGGCACTTTTACTCAAGTGGCATGAGTCACTTTGATTGTTGTGCCAAGATCCTTTTACTCCTATGAATTGAAGCGATTTGATTGTCGTACAAAGAGCGCTTTACACCTATGGACTGAAGCGCTTGAATTGTCGTGCCATGAGCGCTCTACACCTGTGAACTGAAGCGCCTAAACTGCCATGCCAAGAACGCTTTACATCTGTGAACGGAAGCGCTTGAATTGCCGTGCCAAGAAAGCTTTACATCTGTGAACTGAATCGCTTGAATTGTCGTGCCAAGAGCGCTTTACATTTGAGAACTGAAGCACTTGAATTGTCGTGCTAAGAGCGCTTTACATCTGTGAACTGAATCGCTTGAATTGCCGTGCCTAGAGTGTTTTACATCTGTGAACAAAAGCACTTGAATTGCCGTGCCCAGAGCGCTTTACATCTGTGAACTGAAACGCCTTTGATTGTTGTGCCAAGGCCGCTGTACTCTGGAAACTGAAAACGTTTTGCTTGTTGTGCTAAGGGGTGCTTTACATTTTGGAAGTAACGACTTCCTTCAAACTTGGATTCATCAAGGCCTTACCGCTACGAGTACAACCTACTCATTTTTTAATGTACCATGGAAACAAGGATACTTCGATTGGATGTCACTCTGCCATTCAGGAACTCTGCTCTTCTTCAGAGAAACCCCCACGAGGTCCGGCTGCATCGAAGTCTTCAAAATAGTGAGCAAAGTGCTTGGGTGTGGCTGGGCTTTATAGGCCTGCCACACCCCAAGATGGCTGCTGCCTCTAAAAACATGGGAATTGTAGTCCATTCATGGAATAGCACTGATAAGTGCATCGTGACCACCAATGTCCTGAACCTGCAGCTCTATGAGCTTTGCCACAGGGCAGATGATGCTGATGACCACCTTTGGAGCAAGAGGGGATGACAAGTGGTGCGCATAAAGCGCTGCAGAGCCGCGCAGTGGAGTTTCGGGCGAGACCTGGACCGCGCATGGCCTTATTCCTGACAATAACCCCTGAAGAAGGGTCTGGTGCTACTCGAACAGTTGAGTTTGATACCGGACATTGTTGTCAGACCTGACAGCCTTAGGGTAGCCATCCCCCAACTTTTTGCCTGCCTCCCTCCACTTTTCAGACACAGTTTTTTCTGGTTGTAGAACTCTACACACTTTATCAATGCCGTCCAGTACTAAAGTGCATATGCTCTCTCCCCCTAAACATGATGACATTGGTTCCCACCAAGTTGGAACATTTAATTTACCGATAAGTCCCTAGGAAAGTGCACTATCTGTACCCAGGGCCTGTAAATTAAATGCTACTAGTGGGCCTGCAGCACCGATTGTGCCACCCACATAAGTAGCCCCTTAACCATGTCTCAGGCCTGCCATTGCAAGGCCTGTGTGTGCAGTTTCACTGCCACTTTGACTTGGCTTTTAAAACTACTTGGCAATCCTTAAATTCCCTTTTTCTTCATATGTCACCCCTAATGTAGGTCCTAGGTAACCCATAGGGCAGGGTGCATGCATGTATTTTGTGTTTTAAATTCATTTTCCACTACTGTGAGGCCTGCTCCTCTCACAGACTATCATTAGAACTGCCCTCATAAACTCTTAAGTGGTAGATTCTTATCTGAAAGAGTAGCCATATCTAAACTTGATATTGCCAGACTGGCAATAGAAAATCCTGCTTACTGGTGAAGTTGGGTTTAATATTACTATTTTAGAAATGCCACTTTTAGAAAGTGGGCATTTCTCTGGACTTACTGCCATTTGTGCCTTACAGCCTGCCTCACATCCACATCTGGTCTGTGATGGTTGCCAGCCAGACAACAGCTCCCTTGTGCATTCCACCCAGACAACCATAAACACAGGACACTTAGTCACATCTGCACTAATCTGCATATTGCATGGGTCTTCCTGGGCAGGAAGGGGTGGAGGGGCTCACACTTATACTTCAATGGCCAGTGGCCTGCCCTTACACAAAGAAATGATAACCCCCCACAGGGATCCTGGCAGACAGGTCTGGGCTGAAAGGGGAACTTGTGCACCTCAAAACCACTCTTTGAAGTTTCCCCCATTTCAAAGGCATGTTTGGGTCTATAAAGTAGATCTCCTGCCCCACCAAACCAGAAACTTCTGGACCCACACCTGCACTCTGTCCAAGGAACTACCTGGCTGCCCAAGGACTCGTCTGGACTGTTTGGCTGAGAGGGACTGCTGCCCTGTTTGTTGCACTGCTGCCCTGCTGGCCTCTGACTCTGCTGGAAGGACTCTGCCTTCCTGTTGAAGTGTTCTCCAAGGGCTTGGATTGAGCTTGCTTCCTGTTTCTGAAGTCTCAGTACCAACAGACTTCACCTCTTCTTAGAAACTGCTTGTGCATTGTAAATCAGCGCAACACCTGAAGAAATTCATGAAAAGCCTGCATTGCTGCTGAGAAATTACTGCAACGCTGACCGGAATGACTCAAAATTTGACGCAGCACCTGCCTTGTGATGGAAAATTTGACACTTCGCCTACCGGATCGATGCAGCCCTGGCTCCTTCAATCAATCAATCAATCAAAAAATGTATAGAGCGCGCTACTCACCCGTAAGGGTCTCAAGGCGCTGGGGGGGAAAAGGAGGTGGGGAGGGGCTGCTGATTACTGTTCGAAAAGCCATGTCTTGAGGTGTTTTCTGAAAGACAGGAGGTCCTGAGTCTTGCGGAAGTTGTTGGGGAGGGAATTCCAGGTTTGGGGGCGAGGTAGGAGAAGGATCTGCCTCCGGTGGTGGCGCATTGGATGCGAGGGACTGTGGCGAGTGCGAGGTCGGCGGAGCGGAGGTGGCGAGTGGGAGTGTGGAAGTTCACTCTTTCGTTGAGGTAGGCTGGTCCAGTGTTGTGGAGGGATTTGTGTGCGTGGATGAGGATGTTAAAGATGATCCTTTTGTCGATTGGAAGCCAGTGAAGGGATCTGAGGTGAGAGGAGATGTGTTCATGGTGTGGGAGGTCCAGGATGAGGTGGGCAGCTGTATTCTGGATCCTCTGGAGTTTTCGCTTGAGCTTGACTGTGGTACCAGCGTAGAGGGCGTTTCTGTAGTCTAGCCTGCTGCTGATGACTGCATGGGTGAAAGTCTTTCTGGTCTCTATGGGAATCCATTTGAAGGTTTTTCGCAGCAAGCAGAGGGTGTTGCAACAGGAGGAGGTGATGTTGTTGATTTGCTGGGTCATGGAGAGAGAAGAATCCAAGGTGATGCCGAGGTTGCGTGCGTGGGTGATGGGTGTTGGGGGTAATCCTAGGGCAGTGGGCCACCAGGAGTCATCCCATATTGTTTTGTTGGTGTCGAAGATGATGATTTTGGTTTTGTTGGAGTTTAACTTGAGGTGACTTGCTGTCATCCATTTGGCGGTGTCAAGGAGTACGGCGTGGAGGGTGGTTTTGGCGGTGGTAGGGTTTCCGGTGAGGGAGATGACAAGCTGGGTGTCATCTGCATAGGATATGATGGTGATTCTGTGCGGCCGGAGGATGTTGGAGAGCGGGCCATGTAAATGTTGAAAAGGGTGGGGCAGAGGGAGGACCCTTGGAGGACTCCGCAGATGATCTTGGTGGCTGGGGAGTGGAAGGGAGGGAGGCTGACTTTCTGGGTTCTTTCAGTGAGGAAGGAGGCAAGCCAGTCCAGGGCCTTGTGTCGAATACCTTCCGTTGTAAAGGCGTGTGCAGAGTATTTGGTGGCAGACAGTATCGAAGGCAGCAGAGAGGTCCAGGAGGATGAGTGCGAGGGTCTCGCCCTTGTCGACTCTGGTTCTGATGTTGTCAGTACAGGCGAAGAGGGCGGTCTCAGTGCTGTGGTTCTTGCGGAATCCAGACTGTCGAGTGCATTGTTTTCCTCTAGGAAGTAAGACAGGCGGGTGTTCACTAATTTCTCAGCGACCATGGCGGGGAAGGGGAGAAGAGAAATTGGGCGGTAGTTGGTGAGGTCATCAGGGTCTGCTTTGGGTTTTTTCAGGAGTGTGGTGACTTCTGCGTGTTTCCAGGAGTCTGGGAAGGTGGCGTCGTCAAAAGAGCTGTTGCTTACTGCAAGAAGCTTGGGAGCAATGGTTTGACTAGCTTTGTTGAAAATGCGGTGGGGGCAGGGGTCCAAGGGGGAGCCTGAGTAGATGGAATTCATCGTTTTTTCAGTTTCTTCGTCGTTGGCAGGGGCCCAGGTGTGTAGTAGGTTGGGGGGAGGTGAGTCATTGCTGGGCGTGTCGGTGGTGCAGGTGGTGAGTGCTGGTGGTGTGAAGCTGTTGTGTATGTCTAAGATTTTGAGGTGGAAGTGGTTGGAGAGGGAGTCGCAGAGGTGTTGTGTGTGAGTGGGGTCGATGTTGCTGGCTTTGGGTTTGGAGAGCTCTTTGATGATGGTAAAGAGTTCCTTGCCAGTGTGTGTTACTGTCTATGCGTTCCTTGTAGTATGCCTTTTTGGTGGTGCGTTTGAGTTGGTGATGTTTGCGTATGGTGGTTTTCAGGGTGGAGAAGTTGGTGGTTGAGGGTTCCTATCGCCAAGCTTTCTCTGTTTTGCAGCATTCACACCTGGAGGCTTGGAGTTCAGTGGTGAACCAGGGGGCGTTCTTGTTGTTGCGGGTGGTGATGTTTCTTCTAAGAGGGGCGAGTGAGTACCGCAGGTTGTAATCCATTGTGTGAGGTTATGGGCAGCAATGTTGGGGTTGTTGGTGTTGGGGGGGTTATGAGTGAGTTGAGCATTCAGGTGTTCTGTGGGCATCTTGTCCCACATGCAGTAGGGTGTGGTGTGTTGGTGGTGGTGTGTGGGGAGTTTTGAGAAGGAGAAATGGACGCAGTGGTGGTCGGTCCAGTGGAGTTGGGTGGTGTGAGTGCAGGTTATGTGGTTACTCGAGGTGAAGATTGCGTCTAGCTTGTGTCCTGCTGAGTGGGTGGGTGATGCGACCAGTTGCTTGAGTCCTACGTTCGTGAGGTTGTCTAGAAGGGATGTGGAGTTGTGGTTGTGGGGGTTCTCCAGGTGAAAGTTAAAGTCACCAAGGAGGATGTAGTCTATGGAAGTGAAGGCGTGAGGGCTGATAGTGTTAGCGACGGTGTCACAGAAGGGGGGGTGAGGTCCTGGTGGTCTGTAGATAAGGGTTCCTCTGAGGATGGTGTTGGCGTTTATGTGAATTAGGAAGTGCATGTTTTCTGTGCTGTCTAGGGTGTTGTGTGTTGGTGGTGACCTTAATGGTGTTTTTATGTATAATGGTGATGCCACCTCCTGGTTTGTTTAGACGGTCTCTACGATGGATTTTTTAGCCATCTTGGATGGCTGTGGCTATGTCGAGCTCAGATAAGGGATTCATCCAAGTTTCCATGAGGAAGGCAATGTCTGGTGAGTGTGATGTGATAAGGTCCCAGAGTTTCATGGCATGCTTGTGTACGGAGTGGGTGTTTAGGAGTATGTAGCTTAGGTGGTTGCGGGGCTGTTGTTGTTGTGGTGTGTGATGGTGTTGGTGTACGGGGTGTTAGTGTTGTTGCGGAGCGTGGTAGCATTGCGGGCATGTTGGTGTTGGGGCTGGTGAGGATTGTGTGGGTGTTTTTGGGGTTGGTGTTTTGGTGCATGGTGGTGTTGTTGTAGGGGGGGTGTTGGTGTTGCTGTGGGTTGTGGTAGTGTTGTTGTGGAGTGTGCTAGGGTTGTGGGGCTTGTTGGTGTTGGAGTAGGGTGTGTTGGGGTTGGTGAGGATTGTGTGGGAATTTTTGGGGTTGATGTTGTGGTGTCTGGTGGTGTTGATGTGGGGTGTGCTGGGGTTGGCATGGGGCGTGTGGGTGTTTCTGGTGTTTGTGGGGGAGCAGGAGAACCGGCAAGCATAGCAGGTGAAGGGTCCCTGTGTGTGCTTGGAGTTGGCTTGGGCGCAGGCGTGGAGCAGCCCTGGGTTGAGGGAGTGGAGTGTGGTGGTTGAGTAGTGTTGTCAAGGGGGGTCTGGGTTGAGGGGACCAGGGGGACTGGTGCTGGGGGCGGTCCAGGTGCGGACGGGCGCAGACTGGCTTGCCTCTGGCGCGCTAGTGGCGCTGCTGAGTAGTGGGCACCATTAAGAGGGTGGGGTGGCAGGGTGGAGCAGCTGGGAGGTGGGAGGGAGGGCCAATGGGGGCGGGCCGCAGGGGACACAGCGGCAGGGGGATTGTGACCGGTAGGAGCCGGTAGAAAACAGGCAGAGATATACAGGCAACGAATGAGATACAGGGGGCACGGGGCAGAACACGCTATGCAAACAGAGCAAAACACAATCAAAAAAGGGTCAGACAAAAATAGGCTTAAGAAGTAGACGCAAAAATCGGCAACACGAAAAACACGAAGGAATACTTAAGCGACAACCAGGAAATGCCTACCACTTAGCACCAGGGATGAGGCGCATGCCTGTGGTTGGTGGAGGGCCTCGAACTGCTGTCCAGGTAGCAGTCGGTAGGATCAGGGGCACAGGGGCAGGCTGGTGGAGCCAAGTGGACTCCTGGCCAGAACCAGGTTAGGAAGTCACACGGGGCTCCGCACAGCGGCCGCCATTAGGAGGGTGGGGTGGGAGGGTGGAGCAGCTCCTTCTACCAGCACATCACGGATTTTCAACACATCGCCCCAGGGTATCAAAATACCCCTGCATCACAGAGAGGAAACAAGACTGCGTGCCGGAGAAATGGCGCAAACCCTTGCAGCGTGGGAAAAAAATTTGCTTTGTCTGTGCCGTGCCAGAAACTCTGAACCAACACCTTATTTCTCTACGCATCTTCTCCTCTGCGGTCTCCGTGCATCCCGTATACTGTGTGTTACAAAGAAACAATTATTGATGTCTAAGGATTGACACTCTTTAAAACATTTTAAAAGTGATATTTCAACTTGTGCTTATTGGATCTTTGTTGTTTTGACCTTCTTTTATTCAGATAAATATTATCTGTTTTTCTAAACCTGTGTGTTGTATTTTTGTGGTGTTTTCACTGTGTTACTGTATGATTTATTGCACAAATGCTTTACACATTGCCTTCTAGGTTAAGCCTGACTGCTCAGTGCCAAGCTACCAGATGATGGGCACAGGATCATTTGGATTGTGTTGTGACTTACACTGACTAGGATTGTGGACCCTATTTGGACAAGGGTGTATACCTCTGCCAACTAGAGACCTCATTTTTAACAATTGTTCACCCTCATTCACCATACCCGACCTGTGATCTATGCCCTGTCAGTTTTTCTAGATGCTGTGAAGACACGACTCACTGGGATGGCCGTTTCTCTTCACCTTGCTGTGAAAACTAAGAATAAGTTCCAATAGCTTGAAACATGAAAATTCTTTTTTCTGAGCCCACTATAAGAGTATGTTTTAACAGCTGCATTTCAGAAGCATTCATAATTTATAGAGATGTGCCGCAGGGCTGTCCATTCTCACTGTTCTCGCAAAGGAATCATCCTTCGGTAGTGACATATACTGTTATCTTTATACATGGATGACATTAAGCTGTTTGGGAAAAATCTTAGGCCTAACTTATCTCCACTCATTGGGAAGATAAAAGGTTTCGGGAATAAACATCAATAGGGGTAAATCTGAAATGTTCCCCTTAATAGAAGTCTCCCACAGACCGCAGGTCAATTACCCTCTGAGCTAGTGTGACGGATTAGTAAAATATCTCAGAAAACACATAAATAGAGACAAAAAAGTGGTTCTAAAGGACAATTATAGTGGATCACATCCCCCCCTGTCCATGGCCGACCATATTGCCTTCAATAACATGCTGGTAGTCCCCCAATTTCTTAACCTATTTAACAATATACCCATTCTCCTTTGTACAATTTTATTTGTAAGACTGCAATCACTACTTACAATGCAGGTTTGGGGAGTGAAAACTCTCAGACTGAAATATGAACTTTTCACTTTGCCCTATGAAAAATGTAGGTTTGACATCCTGAACTTAGAAAGGTATTACCATACATCTCAATTACATTGATATACTGGTTAACCTCCAATGCAAATCACCACATCTATTGAGGGACCAGTTGGAGACATTGTAAACTAGCATTGTTCTCTCTATGCTGAAGCCAGTGCAGCTTATTCAGACCATAAAGTGCAATAACAGGTCAATGAGGACCATTCCTAAAGCATGCGGTTTCCTACATATATCCTCCTCAGAGATGGTTCTGATTGGCAATCCTGCTTTACCTCCCATGATAGACAGAAGAGCCAAAACCAAGTTAGCAAAAGCATGTCGCCATAAAGGTAAACCACACATTGCAAAGCTGTTGATATCACTTGAGCATTTCAAGATGAAAGGGGTCATAATCACTACAGTTTTACTTGATTACTTCAGATTGAGACATGGTGCACGAGCTCACCTTGGTTAAGGAAATGATCAAAGATCCGAACAGGAGGGACTGGATTTATAGATTACACCGATAATATATGGATTTCCTTCATGTAGCTGCAAATGCGATTACTGATAAATGGGAGGCTGCTCTGGGGACCTGGAAGATCTGTAGAAGGGGACATTGTGTGGCAAAGGAACTTAAATGGTTTCCATTAACTACGAACATAAGCTAATGCAGTTTACATTTTTTAACAGATTGTACTGCTCTCCAAGGTTTCTGCATATAATTGATCGCAACAAAGCTGATCACTGTGTTGATAGTTGGTTTGTGCCCACAGGCTTTTTTCTACTTAGCATGGGAATGTCTTCCTAATGTCTTCCAATTACAAAGTATTGGGAGGAAGGTGCAAGAACAGTTGAGGAAATAATTTGGAGTCAAGTCTGCTGCCCCAGAGTGCTGATACTGGAATATCTCAAGCATGGAAATTGGTGGCAATTAGATTTTCTTCGCAAGACATAGACTGATGAGAACATAGATGAGGATACCAACTCACAGGATTGTGGACTGGTTAAAAGATACTGCTATCAGTGAAACCATGGCATTTGACTTTGATGTCTTCCAACACACCCCTGGTCAGGTCTTGTGATATATGGGGGCCACTAGGAAGCTATGTCACTCAACCGCATGGCGATGTGCTCAGGAACCAAACCAGGCTACAAGTAGTACAATGGAAGCCGAACGTCAGGTATGGTAATACCAGATTTGTCATGACATATCATGGCAGATACCTATTTGTATGTAACTGTGGGTTGAACTCTATTATTATGAGGATGCTAAACAACATACGTTTATTTCATTGAGCTAGCACTGTTGTACTCATAATGATACTTGTTGGCAATGCAGAGTGGATGTAGCTGTGCCTGCACTTTTATTCAATGTGTACTTGTGAATATTGGACTGACGTTTAGAGAAAGCCAAAACATAGTTGCAAAAAAGGAACCTTCTTTTCCAACCACATCTAAGTTGTGTCCCATTAGATGGTGGTCTTCACAAGAGTAAGGCAGTTTGCCACTACAAAAATGATAATCTCTTTCGTACATCCATATCAAAAGAAAAGACAACAATATGTTTGCCCTCCTCTCAAAACAATTTTGATTAGCGAGTGACATTTTAAAGCTTGCGAGAGAAGTATGTAACTTCTGCTGGAAACTTCTTTAGGTACTAGACAATACTCTTCTCTACCTTCCCAATTATTATATTCAGATGTAGAGTAATTAGGAACTAGGAACTCCACTTTTCTTTGTGTGGTTCCACTTCTTTACTACTTTCCTCTTTTAACCATGAGTTCAAAATGTTTAGCTGAAATCAATAGGTACGACACTGATGGGCTAGTCTCACTATAAACTGGTGCTGGGTGAGTCACCATCTTTCTGTTTGGGGCGAGGGGTTATCTGCACAAATCAGTAAATGCTGCTTGGTAAACCTTACAAGCATAGCAGCAATGGGGTAGTGGGAGCATGAATGGTATTTATTTGCAAGTAGCAGTTACAAAAGAAGTCGACTATTCCCTTCTAGAGGTACTCATTTCATGCTTGTTTACACGAAAGTTAAGTGAACAAGAGTGTGATAAATGATAAGTGCTTCACTGCTTTTCAACTCCAGACACATTCGCCTTCAGAGATTTTTAAAAATACCTTGATAGGAACGGTAGCCAAACTGAACTTTCCCAGAAAATAATGTTTGCACCCTCCCCTGCCTTATGATTGCCAATACAAAATGACACTACTACTTTTCAGTACTTAGAGGCCTTGCCAAGCACCCTGTCAGTTGATAATTAGTTTTGCGATAAAGTGTTTTTAAAAACAATACCCAAAAATCCATAGATTATGTGGCAGATTCTTTTCTAGGCCGTCGTTGTTAAAAGGGCCAGTTTGTAAATAAAAAATGAGAAATCTCGGGCTAATCAAGAATGAATGCACCAGAAGTATAGTTCAATCAAGGTGTGAAGCTGTCGATGTTACAACTCCATACATTGTTTTAAACTTTGCAAGCTTCGGAAACTTGGAAAAGATGTTAAAAGGACCAAAAAAAGCAATGGGACCACCCCTGCTGCTGTTCGGCTGCTTTCATGGCAGCTCCCAATTCCAAGTTGACAAAAGTCCCAGGGCAGACCTAGCATCATAGAAAGCAGAGTAGAAACTATTGTGTTACTTCACTCACACTCAAGGCTAGAAAAGCCGCAGGGAAGTGCAACCTTCCTGTGGCGGACGTCCCAAACATGTTGAGTAGGGGACCTGGGTGCGGTGATTGGAGTGAGAGTTTTTATTACAAGAGACCTGCGCCGTAGGAGCATCATTTTTCTACACGCTTCAGTGGCGCAAGCCTCTCAATCATATCTATGAGTAGACGCAAAGCCACCTTGCGTGACTTTGCATGGCCTCATAGATATAAAGAAAGGCAAGGCAGCACAAAGTGCTGCATTTCCTTACTCTGCATCAAGGAAACATTCCATTGGCCTTGTGGTGGGTCTTAGAGTGACACCCTCCAACCCCCCCGGAAGAATGCAAAGACCAAAGAAAATGAGTGCAAACATTGTAATATATTAAAATCAAGTACGCAAAAATATATATATACGGTATTAACAAAATATACACCAAGAATAGTAGTCCAGGTAGTGCTCCATTGAAGTCCGTGGAACAATGGGCCCACACGGTATGGGCGAGGCCCACACAAGATCCCCGACCATGACGGAGGGAACACTGCAGGGGCATCAGATAGCAATAAAACAGGCTCCTCAGGGGGAGGGAAACGGGGGCACCTCAGCCGGTTGAGTGCACAATGCCAAATCCATGAGGAGGCCACATGCCCATTGTTCAATCCTGGGGAGTGCAAAGCCACAGTCTCTCAAGTCTCTACGGTGGGTGGTTTGCCCACTGTTCAATCCTGGGGAGTGCAAAGGCACAGTCTCTCAAGTCTCTACAGTGGGTGGGTTGCCCACTGCTGCATCCTGGGGAGTGCAAAGCCACAGTCTCTCAAGTGGATGGATCTCTCCACTGGTTCTGGAGGGGGCATGGTGCCCAGAGTGCTTCATCCTGCCAAGGACTGAGGTAGTGGATGGATATCTCCACTGGTTCTGGAGGGGGCTTGGTGCCCAGAGTGCTTCATCCTGCCAAGGACTGAGGTAGTGGATGGATCTCTCCACTGGTTCTGGAGGAGGCTTGGTGCCCAGAGTACCTCATCCTGCTTGTGACGGACTCAGTAGCGTCAGTGCCCCTGGTGCTCATGGGCCAGCGGTGCATGTGGCGGCGGTGCCATGTTCAGCGGTGCTTGTGGTGGCGGTGCCCTGTTCAGCGGTGCTTGTGGAGGCGGTGCCCTGTTCAGCGCTGCTTGTGGCGGTGGTGCCCTGTTCAGCGGTGCTTGTGGCGGCGGTGTCCTTTGCAGTGACTCAGCTGCTGGCGGTGTCCTTTGCAGTGACTCAGCTGCTGGCGGTCCTTCATGGCCCAGCGAGCTGGTGCTGGCGGTCCTCTCTGGCCCAGCGGGGCTGGTGCTGGCGGTCCTTTCTGGCCCAGCAGGGCTGGGGATGGTGCTGGCGGTCCTGTCTGACCCAGTGGGGCTGGTGCTGGCGGTCCTCTCTGTCCCAGCGGGGCTGGTGCTGGCAGTCCTATCTGGCCCAGCGGGGCTGGTGCTGGCGATCCTCTCTGGCCCAGCGGGGCTGGTGCTGGCGGTCCTGTCTGGCCCAGCGGGGCTGGTGCTGGCGGTCCTCTCTGGCCCAGCGGGGCTGGTGCTGGCGGTCCTCTCTGTCCCAGCGGGGCTGGTGCTGGCAGTCCTGTCTGGCCCAGCGGGGCTGGTGCTGACGGTGGCCTCTTGGACAGCAGGGCAGGTGCTGGCGGTGGCCTCTTGGGCAGCAGGGCAGGTGCTGCCGGTGGCCTCTTGGGCAGCAGGGCAGGTGCTAGCGGTGGCCTCTTGGGCAGCGGGGATGATGGCGGTGGGCTCCTGAGCAGCGGGGATGATGGCGGTCTTCTCCGCCGTGCTGCTCTTCCCAGACCTGCTGACTTTTTTGTGGCCCTTCCCCACCTTGGAAGGTGTCACAGCTGACTCCACACTCCCACCTGTACCCCTAGGAGTGGCTTTGGTGGCTGGAGTCTTTCCCTTCTCCCGCTTGGCACTGGCCAACTTCTGATGTTTGACAGGTGGGGGACTGTCCGTGCTGTGGCTCCGTGCCACACTGGCTGCCCTGGTGGCCGGTGCACTCCAGATTCCGGTGACTACAGGCAACAATGGTCCCGGAGATGTTGTGGCTGAGGTGCTAGGTTGGGACCTGGAGAGACGGGCCCTAGGAGACGGACGGGGTGGAGGAGGTGTGGGAAAGAGGTCAAGGTTGGACAGGAAAAGTTTTTGGGAAACACTGGGACGGGTAGCTGGAGGGGGTTTGGGAGTGGAGGAAGAGGTTGTGGTTGTAGGAGGTGTTCGTTTGGTGACTTTGGGTGAAGGTGCATGCGCTGGAGGCTGTCGTGAGGTGGATGGCTGTTGGGTGGGTGTGTGCCTGCGTTTGTGTATCTTGGGAGGTGGCGTCACAGACACACTGGGAGAGGACACAGGGAACGTGTGAATGGCAGTGGGGGTGGTGACTGCATGTGAGCTGGATGTGGTGGTGTGTGTGCTGGTGATGGCAGTAGTAGCTGTAGATGTAGTGCATGCAGGTGTGAGTGGAGACAATACTGGGAGGGAGGAGGGAGACGAGGAGGAGGGGGACACAGTGGAGGCAGTGGATGTTCGTGTGTCTGCATGTTTTTGATACTTGCGTGAGTGCCTGTGGGATGTGTGGTGCTTATGTTTGCCTGAGCTTCCCTTGTGTGTTGATATGTGTGCATGCTGGTCTGAAGGTGTGCTTTGGATAGGCTGAGGTAGAGGGGATTAGGTCTGGGTGGAGGAAGTTGGAGGGGGGAGGCTAGACACAGGGACAATGGCTGCCATCAGTGCTGAGGCCAGGGTCTGAAAAGCTAGCTGAAGCGCCGCCTGACCCGAATGAATGCCCTCCAGGAATGCATTTGTTTGTTGCAACTGCCTTTCTACACCCTGGATGGCATTCAAAATGGTAGATTGCCCAACAGTGAGGGACCTGAGGAGGTCAATGGCCTCCTCACTGAGGGCAGCAGGGGTGACTGGAGCAGGGCCTGAGGTGCCTGGGGCGAAGGTGATGCCCACCCTCCTGGGTGAGCGGGCACGGGGCAAAGGTTGAGGGGCTGCTGGGAGGGCGGTGCTTGAAGTGGGGGTGGCGGCTGTACCTGTAGATGCGGGGGGCACAGATGTTGCCGCCACCACAAGGGAGCTCCCATCAGAGGACGACTCCGTGTCACTGGTGTCAGTTCCTGTCCCCGCCGTGGAGCTCCCCTCACCCTCCGTCCCACTGGTGAACTCTGAGTCCGTTGTCTCGCCCTCCAGGGCCACGTGGGATGCAGCTCCCTCCTGCTCCATTGCCGCTGCTCCTCTGCCTGATGATGCTAATGCACACAAGAACAGGGAGACCACAAAAAAGGGGGACGACGACAGATGAAAGACATGTTGAGTGCATGCATTACCGCTACCGTTGGTGGACACGACAGACACAGAAGCCCCCTGCAGTACGCAGCGCACTTGGACTCCACTATTCAATCCCTGCAACATGGCCTACAAGGCTGTGGACGACATCTGCGCACATGGATGACACAGGAGCCTGACTAGGTGTACTTGGCACTGTACACAGGTGGGGTGGGGTGCCACAGTCTCTGCCAGAACAAGGGGACATTGCCTTCTAAACTCGCCCTGGCCTAGGGAAACCCACAGCCCACCTCCCCCACCCAGACACCTCCACTGCGCGCAAAATCAGCAGAATGAGAGTGTACTCACCCCCTTGTGGCTGCTGTGATGCCCCCAGGCGCCCATCCAACTCCGGGTACGCCACTGCTAGGATCCTGAACATCAGGGGGGTCATGGTGTGACGGGCACCCCTCCCACATTGGGCGGCCATCCCCAGCTGTGCCTCCGCTGTCTTCTTGCTCCAGCGGCGAATGTCCTCCCATCTTTTCCGGCAGTGGGTGCTCCGTCTGTGGTAGACCCCCAGGGTCCGGCCGTCCTTGGCGATGGCACGCCAAATATCTTTTTTCTGGTGGGCGCTGACCTACAAGAATTGTACTGGGGGAAAAGAAAAGTTATTACCAAATGCACCATCACAGTCATTGGCCCCCATCCCTACCCTTGCCATGATGCACAGGCACTCACTGTCGTTTCATGCACGCCTCAATCTCCCCCCCCATCTTTCATCCACCCCACTCCACACAGGCATAGCCCATACAGCACACTCCCAGTGTATTTAACTGTTTGTCTGGAGGACCGTAGAGTAGCGTGTACTGGGGGAGGACCCCATTCACAACTTTCTCCAACTCCTCCGATGTGAAGGCATGGGACCTTTCCCCAGTCGCACAAGCCATTGTCTCTTCCAGACCGAGGTCACAGCAGCACTTGCAGTGTAGGTCCTCTCCTGTCGAAGATCAGGTATCGAGTGATTGAACAGATAGAAAATGGGGGTCACATCCGCGGCGGTGCGTACCGTCACTGCCGGCGTACATTGTCATTGGCTCCTGGGACCCATTGGGTCCAATGTTAGCCAATGCAGCATTGCGCTACGGTCTTCGACCGCCTACCGCGACGGTGTACCACGCCAGCGCAGTTACCTCACATCCTATTGTCCCACTTTACAGGTCAGGCAGCCGCCATTTCAGGGGCCCACATAGCTTAATTTTTAACTGCGTCACACACACCTAGGCCTAACCTCAACACACATACAGGCCAATTTTTGGATTTTGATTGGTGTTCTGTGTAAGCTGTGGGTTCGTACCTCTGAGTTCTTTGACTCTGTGCTCGCTGTTGTCCTTCATAGTCACCGTCCGCTGGGACATGTGAGGAGATGGTGGCATCCTCCGGTGTACAGACCGCTGGTGGACCTGTCGACAATGGAGGAAAGACATGTAATCATCACCTACAGGCTTGATCGTGCCACAATCCTGGAACTGTGTGCCCAGTTGGAGCCATACCTGATGTCAGCTATCCGCCATCCTACAGGAATCCCCCCTCAAGTGCAGGTGCTGTCAGTACTCCATTTCCTTGCAAGTGGGTCATTTCAAACAACAGTGGCCATAGCATTAGGGATGTCCCAGCCTATGTTTTCCAACGTGTTGTCCAGAGTATTGTCTGCCCTGCTGAAACACATGTGGAGCTACATCGTTTTCCCTCAGGTGGAGGATTTGCCTACAGTGAAAGGAGACTTCTATGCCTTGGGACATATCCCCAACATCATAGGTGCCACTGATGGGACCCATGTGGCTTTGGTCCCCTCCCCCCCGCAAGAGTGAACAGGTGTACAGAAACCGGAAGCATTATCATTCCATGAATGTGCAGATGGTGTGTTTGGCAGACCAGTACATCTCCCATGTGAATGCCAAGTTCCCTGGCTCAGTGCATGACGCCTACATCCTGCGGAATAGCAGCATCCCATATGTGATGGGTCAACTCCAGAGGCACCGTGTGTGGCTAATAGGTGAGCACCTGGAAGCAAGTCAGTGGGAATGGTTGTCTGGGTCTGGGGATATCCCTCCAGGTTAGTGTGTGTCTAAAAGTTGTCCCTCGCCATTTGCAGGTGACTCTGGTTACCCCAACCTGTCATGGCTACTGACCCCAGTGAGGAATCCCAGCATAAGGGCAGAGGAAAGCTACAATGAGGCCCATGTGCGAACTCGGCGAATAATAGAGCGGACCTTCGGCCTCCTGAAGGCCAGGTTCAGGTGCCTCCATATGACAGGTGGTTCCCTATTCTACTCACCAAAGAAGGTGTGCCAGGTCATCGTGGCCTGCTGTATGCTTCACAACTTAGCTTTGCGGTGCCTTTTCTGCAGGAGGACGGTCCAGATAGCGATGTTGTTGCAGCTGTGGAGCCTGTGGACAGTGAAGACGAGGAAGCAGAAGAAGAGGACATGGACAACAGGAACTCAGTGATCCTGCAATATTTCCAGTGAGACACAGGTAAGAATACAAACCTGCCTACTACATGTACTTTAACACTACTACCTCGCTACTGCCTGTCGTTTTCACCCACTGTATGGTCACTGAGTTGTCACTTTCCCTTCCGATTTCACAGATGTGACATCTGCTTTGTTTACTCATGGACTAGAGCTGTGTGACATAGGTATATTGACATTACAATTGAAAGAGCATTTTGCCACAGTAATTGCTAATACACTATTCCAAAATCACAGACTGACTCCAGATTGTTTTGTGCTTCAAGGGTGTTTATTTAAGTGCTCAATATTGGAGGGGGTTGTAAAATGGTGAGGGGTGATGGTGGAGGAATGTCCATGGCAGAGTTCAGTCTATTAGTCTCACAGGTGCATTGCCCAAATATGCATAGGAAGTGGAGCTGGGGCAGTTTGAGGATGGACAGGGTGACAAAGTGGGACAGAAGGATAACATTCAGGGTGGTCTCATTTCTTGGCGGGGGTCTTGGCATCGTTCTCTGTCTTTGTCCTGGATCTCAGGGACCGTTTGCAGGGTGGGTCTCCCTCTGCAGGGGGTGGGGTGCTGGTGTGGTGGTCCTGTGGCGGTGCCTCCTTTCCACTAGCGCCGGTGGAGGTGGTGGGCAGTTCATCGTCCATGCTAGTGTCAGGGGCCCCTTGTTGTGCCACAGTGTCCCCCCTGGTGTTGAGTACTTCTTTCAGCACCCCTACGATGGTGCCCAGGGTGGAATTGATGGCTCTGAGTTACTCCCTGAAGCCCAAATACTGTTCCTCCTGCAGGCGCTGGGTCTCCTGAAACTTGGCCAGTGCCGTTGCCATCGTCTCCTGGGAGTGGTGGTAGGCTCCCATGATGAAGGAGAGGGCCTCGTGGAGAGTGGGATCCCTTGGCCTGTCCTCCACCTGTCGTACAGCAGCCCTCCCAGTTCCCCTGTGTTCCTGGGCCTCCGTCCCCTGGACCGTGTGTCCACTACCACTGCCCCCAGGTCCCTGGTGTTGTTGGGGTGGTGGGTTAGCCTGCGTTCCCTGTAGTGGTGGACACACTGCTGATTGACGTGTCCTGGGGACAGAGGTATGGGCCCGCTGGGTGGGTGCTGTGCTGGTGTTTCCAGAGGGGGGCAGGTCTGTAGTGGCCTGTGACTGTGTGAGGGGAACTGACTGACCCGAGGTCCCGATGGGCCGGGCTGGTCATCTAGATCCAGTTGGACAGAGCTGCTGTCATCACTGTGGGCCTCTTCTGTTGGTGGTGTTGACATGGGTGGACCCTCCTGTCCGGTGACGTTGGGTAGGGGTCCTGCAGGGGCATAAAAGGATGTTTATTACATCTGTGTGTACCATGGTGTGCAATGGGTGGGTGTCTGTGTACCCCAGTGCTTGCATTTCTGCGTAGGACCTTGTGTGATGGGGGTTTAGGGGGGTATATATATATATATATGTGCAGTGGGCATGCTTTGGTGATGGTTGTCCATGCTTTGTTGTTGCATGCAGGGCTTGGTGTTGGGATGGGTGGGTTGTCATAGTGGGACATTTGTGAGGAGTAGGAGTGATGGGGGTGAGGGTGAGGGTGGGAGTATGTGATGGCATGCAGGTAGGGTGGGGGATGTAATAGTTAAGATTTGACTTACCAGAGTCCATTCCTCCATCTACTCCTGCGAGGCCCTCAGGATGCATAATCGCCAAGACCTGCTCCTCCCATCTTGTTAGTTGTGGGGGAGGAGGTGGGGGTCCGGCGCCAGTCCGCTGAACCGCAAGGTGGTGTCTTGAGACCACAGAACGCACCTTCCCCCGTAGGTCGCTCCACCTCTTCCTGATGTCATTCCTATTTCTTGGGTGCTGTCCCACTGCGTGGACCCTGTCCACTATTCTGCGCCATAGCTCCATCTTCCTAGCTATGGAGGTGTGCTGCACCTGTGATCCGAATAGCTGTGGCTCTACCCGAACGATTTCCTACACCATGACCCTGAGCTCCTCGTCAGAGAACCTGGGGTGTCTTTGCCGTGCCATGGGGTGGTGTGGGTGATGTGTGGGGTGGTGTGTGTAGTGATAAGTGAGGTGATATTTAGTGGTGTGTTGTGTGAGGTGTGTGGAAGTTCTGTGGGTGATTGTATTGTGTACCTTGTGGATGCTTGGTAGTTGTTTGTGGTGTCTCTCTCTGGCCTTCGTTCGGGATTTTGGTCGTAGGGGTTTGTGGGTGATGTGGGTGTGTGTTTTATATTATATTGGGTGTGTGGGTGTGGTGTGTGTATGTGTATCAGGTGTGTGTGTTTCGAATTGTTCAATGTGGCTGTGTTTTGTATATGTGTGTGTATTTTGAGCGCGGCGGTGTGTACCGCCAATGGAATACCACGTTGAAAGACCGCCACGTGGATTCGTGTGTCATGATAGTGTGAGAGTATTTCTGTTGGCGTGACGGTGGAGGTTTTGTTTTCGCAGTTTATCACTGACCTTTGGTGTCTTGTGTGGGTGTCGGAATTTGGGCAGATTCGGTGCTGTGGGTCATAATAGCTGTGGCGGAATTCTGCGGCTGTGGTGGTGTGTTGGCGGTCTTCTGCACGGCGGTAAGCCGCTTTTACCGCCAATGTTGTAATGAGGGCCTAAGTGTGAAGGTAAACTTTTAACCGAGGCCTCACGCGGCCTGTAGTCGAGCAGGGCTCCATCGTGGTTGACCTTAAACTTTGACTTCGCCCCGGTCGAGGTGCAACCAGATGACCAGATTGGCGATTTTTGTTTCTAGGCGCTAAAAAAACAATAATTCTTTAAAAATTCATATCTCCAGTTCCCCTTATCCGATTTTATTCGTTTTTGTGTCATTTTAAAGATAATAATATAATCTATGTTTATAAATTGATTTTTAAACTGTTTCCTGTGTTTTATTTAATTACTGTTTTGTTATATTTGAATGCTTTACACTCTGTCTTCTAAGTTAAGCCTTGTCGCTTGTTGCCAAGCCACCAAGGGTTGAGCTGGGTTTAATTTACTGAGACCTAACTGGACCTAAATGGAGGTTAGTGGCCTATTGCTAAGTGTAGGTACCTACCTGCCCTTACCAATAACCCAGTTTCCAACATTTTTGGTGTGCAGTGGTGGGATCCTGTCCTTGTGTTCAGTATCACATTACAGTTTTAAGTAAAAACAAATAGAAAATCCTTTAAATTGTCCTAGTGCACAAATTGTTTTGAATTTTGAATTTGGATTAATTTCAATTATTGATTTTTTGTGATTTTTCTAAATTCTTGTTTCCAATTTTTGCAAAAAAAAATTGTTGACACAAAACTAGGGAACCATGGAGCTTGATCTGGCTAGCCTACCCACACTGACAGTAGTCCAGCTTAGGGGGTTGTGTACTGAAAGAGGGTTGCCTGCAACCACTGACCTCAGGAAGCATGTCCTGATCAAATCTCTGACAGCATGGGCTGAGGCCCAAGAGGTAGACCCAGAGGAAGCTCCAGAGGTGGGAGAAGTAGGGGAGGATGCCAGCTCTAACCACTCAGGGGAAGGAGGGCATCTGAGCTTACGTGAGGATTAGGAAGACCGGTCCTCATTACATACAGTCACTAGGGGCAGACCCAAAGCTAGTTGGGGGAAGGGGGTCCCTTCAGGAGCAGAGAACCTGTTCCTGAGGGAAAGAGAGCTGGAGGCCCAGCTAGCATTCATAGCTTTGGAGGCAGAGAAGCTGGCCCTAGAAAAGAAAAAGTGGGCAAGGGAAGAGAAAAGAGATGGTGGCAGCGACAAAGAAGCTGAGGTGTCCATGGATGGGGGGGGTTTGCCCCAGATTACCCAAGGGGGTGGTTCCTGCCTATGTAGAGGGGGGATGATATAGATAAGTGGCTGGGGGCCTTTGAGAGGGCCCTCCAGATGAGGAGAGTCAAGCCTCAGTACTGGGTTCACTTCTTTGGGAGTTGGTTCCCAACTCTGGGAGGGATAGGCTCCTAACCTTGAGGGGGGAGGAGGCAGACTCATACCCCAGTATGAAGAGATGCTTGACTAAAAAGTTTGGTCTGACCCCAGAGCAGTATAGGCTCAAGTTTAGGGACCCTCAAAAGACAAGCACCCAGTCCTGGGTGGACTTTGTGGACATTTCAGTAAAAGCACTAGAGGGCTGGATACAGGGCAACAAGGTAAGTACCTTTGAGGGGATGTACAATTTGATTATGAGGGAGCACCTTCTAACCAATTGTGTCCAAGAGAAGCTCCGCCAGTATCTAGTTGACTCTAAGTTGACCAACCCCAGAGAGCTGGGGGAGGCAGCAGATCTCTGGTTAAGAACTAGGGTTAGCCAGAAACCCCCAGGGGGTGATCAGAAAAAGGGAGGACATTGTTCTTCTCAGGGGAAGAACCAAGGGAAAGATGATAAAAAGCCCAAAGAAACCTCACAAGAGTTCCCAAAAACTTCTCAGGGTGGGGGAGGCCCGAGCCATTCCACTACTAAGGGGAAAGGGTATCAGGGGAAGAATTATGATCCTGTTAAAGCAGGAAAGTTTCAGGAGCTTGCTACGGCTGGCAAGTGTTTTGGGTGTCATCAACCTGGACACAAAAGAGGAAATGCTATCCGCTCCAAGAAGCCCCCCACTGGTGGGCAATCCCAGGGGATTGCTAGTGTAGGGTTGGGGGTGGAAGTTGGCCCAGGGCTGGGATCAGGGTACACAGAGGTCACCTTAGTATCCGTGGGTGGGGTGAACATTTTAACTATGGCCACCTTACCTCGCAGCATGGAGAGGTACAGGCAGAGGCCTAAAGTCAATGGGACTGAGGTTGAAGCTCTGAGAGATACAGGAGCCAGTGTGACAATGGTCACAGAGAAGCTGGTTTCCCCAGAACAGGTATTACCTGGTGTCTTCCACCAAGTGACTTATGCAGATAGCAGAACCAAACTCCATCCCATGGCCATGGTGAGCCTGGAATGGGGGGGGGTGGGACTGGCCCTGAGAAGGTAGCTGTAGCTTCTGCCCTCCCAGTGGAGCGTCTGCTGGGAAATGATCTTGAAGCATCTGAATGGTCATGGGTGGAGAGAAGGGTCCATGCACAGATGCTGGACCTCCCTGAATGGGTGTGTCCTGTGACCAGGTCACAGGCAGCACAACAGGGAAGTGCTGGACACTTGGACCCTGGAACAATGGGCCAAGCCTCCAAGAAGAAGAAAAAGGGTGCTGGGTCTGGCTTGCCAGCCCCCACAAGTACAGAGGATCAGGAAGAATCCAAACCTGAGGGGAAGGATCTGACCTCTGAGGGAGGGCCACTTCCCATGCAAGCTCTGCCTGACTTGGCAGAACTGCAAGGGGCAGGTGGGCCCACCAGAGAAGAGTTGTGCCAGGGACAAAGAGAGTGTCCCACTCTTGAGGGCCTAAGGCAGACTGCTGCCAGGCAAGAACAAGGGGATACCAGTGGGGCCCACAAGGTTTACTGGGAGGATGAAGTTCTCTACACTGAGGCAAGGGACCCCAAACCAGGGGAAACCAGGAGAGTAGTGGTCCCCCAGAAGTATAGAGAATTCCTCCTTACTTTAAGCCATGATATTCCCTTAGCTGGACATTTGGGACAGACCAAGACCTGGAACAGGCTGGTCAACCATTTTTATTGGCCCCAAATGTCAGAAAAGGTCAAGGAGTTTTGCAACTCCTGTGTCACCTGCCAAGCCAGTGGCAAGGCAGGGGGCAAGCCAAAGGCTCCCTTGACACCACTGCCAGTGGTTGGGACTCCCTTTGAAAGGGTGGGGATTAACATTGTTGGTCCCCTAGATCCACCAACTGCCTCAGGTAACAGGTACATTTTGGTGGTTGTGGACCATGCCACCAGGTACCCTGATGCAATACCCCTCCGGACAGTCGCTGCTCCCACAGTGGCTAGGGCCCTACTTGGTGTATTCACCAGAGTAGGATTCCCAAAGGAGGTGGTCTCACATAGGGGCACAAACTTTATGTCTGCCTATCTGAAAGCCATGTGGGATGAGTGTGGTGTTACTTATAAGTTCACCACCCCCTATCATCACCAGACCAATGGTCTGGTGGAAAGATTTAATAAGACCCTGAAGGGCATGATCATGGGTTTGTCTGACAAACTCAGGAGGAGATGGGATGTTTTCCTCCCATGCCTGTTGTTTGCCTACAGAGAGGTGCCACAGAAGGGGTTTGGATACAGCCCCTTTGAGTTACTGTTTGGGCACCCTGTAAGAGGCCCATTGTGCTTGGTGAGAGAGTCTTGGGAGAAGCCTCTCAGAGAGTCCAAGGAGAATGTGCTAGATTATGTGCTGGGCCTGCGGTCACGTATGGCTGAGTACACGAAGAAGGCAAGCAGAAACCTGGAGGCCAGCCAAGAGTTCATGACGCTCTGGCATGATCAGAAGGCTACCATGCCCGATTATCAACCAGGACAGCTGGTGTGGGTTTTGGAGCCCATGGCTCCTAGGGCACTTCAGGCCAAATGGACTGGGCCCTATCCAATTCTGGAGAAAAAGGGTGAGGTCATCTACTTGGTGGACCTTGGCACCCCTAGGAATCCTCATGGGATCCTGCATGTTAACAGGTTGAAACCCCACCAGGACAGGGCAGACATGACCATGCTGATGGTCACTGATGAAGGGAATGAGGAGGAGAGTGAACCTCTGCCAGACCTCCTGTCCTCAAATGCACGAGATGGGTCAGTGGAGGGAGTGGTACTCTCTCCCAAATTGACAGACCAGCAACAAAAAGACTGCAGACAGGTTTTGGAGCAATTTGCTAGTCTGTTATCCATGACCCCTGGACTCACCAATTGGTGTGTCCATGACGTTGACACTGGTGACAGCTTGCCTGTCAAGACCTAGCTATACAGGCTGTCCGACCAGGTCAAGGCCAACATCAAAGCTGAAGTGGCTAAGATGTTGGAGCTCAAGGTAATTGAGCCCTCTGACAGTCCTTGGTCCAGTCCAGTGGTACTGGTGCCCAAACCTAATCCCAAAGGTGGGAAGAAGAAATTGAGATTTTGTGTGGACCACAGAGGCCTAAATGCAGTCCCTAGGACTGATGCTCACCTAGAGCTGATGAGCTCATTGATAGGTTGGGGGCTGCCAAATTCCTGAGCATGTTTGATCTGACCTCAGGATACTGGCAGATTGCCTTAAGTCCAGGAGCTAAGGAGAGGTCAGCATTTTCCACACCAGAGGGCCACTTTCAGTTCAAGGTGATCCCCTTTAGCCTGAAAAATGCCCCTGCCACCTTCCAACGGTTGGTAAATAGAGTCCTGTCTGGGTTGGAATCTTTCAGTGCAGCTTATCTGGATGATATAGCTGTATTTAGTTCCACCTGGGAGGACCACCTGGTCCACCTGAAGGAAGTGCTTCAGGCCCTGCTTCAAGCAGGCCTGACTATCAAGGCAAGCAAGTGCCAGATAGGGCAAAGCTCAGTTGTGTACCTGGGCCACCTTGTTCATGGAGGCCATGTACAACCTCTCCAGCCCAAGAACCAGACTATCCTGGATTGGGAGGCTCCTAAAACCCAGACTCAGGTCAGGGCCTTTCTTGGCCTGACTGGGTACTACAGGAGGTTTGTTCAGAATTATGGGACCATAGTGGCCCCTCTGACTGAGCTTACCTCCAAGAAACAACCCAAGAAGGTCATTTGGACCCCAGAGTGTCAGAAAGCTTTTGACACCCTAAAACAGGCTATGTGTTCAGCACCAGTGTTACTGGCCCCTGACTATAGCAAGAAGTTTATAGTGCAAACAGATGCTTCAGAGGAAGGGATTGAGGCAGGGTTACCACAAGTTAATGAAGAGGGCCAAGATCAACCAGTTGCCTTCATCAGCAGGCGACTACTCCCCAGAGAGAAAAGATGGAGTGCCATTGAGAGGGAGGCCTTTGCTGTGGTCTGGTCCCTGAAGAAGTTGATCCATACCTGTTTGGCACTCACTTCCATGTACAAACTTACCACAGACCTCTCAGATGGTTGATGCAAATGAGGGGGGAGAACCCAAAACTGTTAAGGTGGTCCATTTCCCTACAGGGGATGGACTTCACAGTGGTGCACAGAACTGGGACTGCCCATGCCAATGCAGATGGCCTTTACAGGTTTTTCCACTTAGCTGATGAGGACTACCAGGGTGTAGGTTAGTACCCATCACCTTTCAGCTGGGAGGGCAGTGTAGGAAAGTCCTCCTTTTTGCCCTGGTCACCCCCACACCTTTTGGACAGGTACTGGTGGTTACTTACTCTTGGCTGGGCCCTGGGTACTGCTTACCAGTCCCAGGGCCAGTGCTCTGTGTAAAGTGGATATGCAAATTAGGCTAATTATAATTGGCTAAGTTAACCTACCTATAAGTCCCTACTATATGGTAGGGCATGTAAGTTTAGGGACCACAGCATAGGTAGTCCACCCATAGGTGCACTGCTGAGGTGCCCAGTGTCATCTTAAAGGCAGTCCTGCCTTGCTGGCTGCTTTTAAATTAAAGTTATATGCAAATTCGACTTTGGAATTAAAAGTAGTTCCAAAGTCTTAAAATACCATATTTGTACATATAAGTCACCCCTAAGGTGCGCCCTATGTGCCTCCAGGGCTGGGTGCCATGTAACTATAAGCAGGGACTTTATAAAAATAGTTTTATAAGCCCTGGTGAGGTAAAAACAGCCAAATTCATTTTTCCCTCATTGTAGTAAATGGCCTACATAGGCTAGAATGGGGAGACTTTATTTTAAATTTTAAAGTCCCCTTAAATGATGGATACCAAGAGTTTGGTATCAAAATGATTGCTTTAATAAATCCCACAACTTCCAGTTGTAGGATTTAATATAACTTGTTCAGGTAAAGAGTTTTAAACTTTACCTGAAAAGTTGGCAATTTCAGCCCTGCATTGTTTTCTGCTGCTGTGCTCTGATTGGCCAGCCTCTGGCAGCCTGGCCAAGCTGCCTTGATGAGGTGTGAAGTGGCCTGGCTTCACACAAAGATATGTGCCTGTGGGAGGGAATTTCCCATCAGCAGATGGTGAGGCAGGAAGGGGGAGGGCTGCCAAACTGGTCTTCAAAGGCAGAGAGAGACATTTGGAACAACCCAGCAACACCCCCACATCCTGCAACGCCAGACAACTAGGTGCCCCCTTGATTAGATTAGGAGAGGGCAGGAGAGGGGTGTGTTTATGATTTTTAGCCACACCAGAGGGTGGGTTCAGCCAGGTGTAACCTCCAAAAATCAGATTCAGCCATGATGGATTTTTGAAGAATGTTGCCTCCTGGAACTGATTTTTGCCACACTTCCCAGAAAGTGGTCATCACAGGAGGAAGGACCCTGCACCTGATTGGAAAATCAGGCCCCCACTGTTTTTCACCCAGGAGCAAGGATAAAACTGGTCAACCTGCACCCACACCTCAGATCCCAATTAGATTCCAACAAAGGAAGAACCAAAGGAGAAGAAGGACTGCCCTGCTGGACCCCTGGCCTGTACCTGGAACCTGCACTCTGAAGGACTGCACCAGCTGCACACTTGGGCTTCACCACAAGAAGGACTTTTCCTGGCTTCAACTGGTTCAAGCAGGAACTCCCTGTTTGCTACAGGTGAAAAATTGCTAACCAGAGTCCCCTGCACCAACTCCTGAAGAAATCAACCAGCTGACCACTGCCCAGTGGCCAAAAAGGAGTTTGTGCCAGGTGCATTCTGTGAGTTGTAGTCTGCACCCCCAAGGACCATCTCAGAACTTTTGGACCCTTGGGGTGAGCTGTGGACCTCAAAAGAACCTTAAAAGTACATCTGGGAGAAGCCCCAGAAGTTTTGAGAAGTTTTTGAAAAAAAACTCCATTGAGGGACCGACCCGCCGCGGCATCTCTAGCCGGCTTGCCTCAACCACAACCCGGCCTGACTTTCTGGTTTGTCCCGGTAAAGAAAATCTCAGAAAAAGAGACTAAGTCCGAAGGTAAAAGTTGACCGGGACCTCCCAGCCAGCGTATCCGAGGAGGGCTCCAGGGATGTCGGATCAAGATCCAGGTTTACCCCAGACGAAGGATTTTCACCTCGAAAAAACGACTAAATCCGAAGGTAAAAATCTCCACCGAGGATTCCCGCAACGCAAATCCGGAGAAGGGCTCCAGGAGGTCCGATTGGACTGGCAGGTTCGTCCCACTGAAGAAAATCTTCAGAAAAGAGACTAAGGGGGTCATTCCGACCCTGGCGGTCCATGACCGCCAGGGCCGGGGACCGCGGAAGCACCGCCAACAGACTGGTGGTGCTTCCTGGGCCATTCTGACCGCGGCAGTAAAGCCGCGGTCAGAAAAGGGGAACCAGCGGTTTCCCGCCGGTTTACCCCTGGCCCAGGGAATCCTCCATGGTGGCGCTGCTTGCAGCGCCGCCATGGGGATTCCGACCCCCTTCCCGCCAGCCTGTTTCTGGCAGTTTTCACCGCCAGAATCAGGCTGGCGGGAACGGGTGTCGTGGGGCCCCTGGGGGCCCCTGCACTGCCCATGCCACTGGCATGGGCAGTGCAGGGGCCCCCTAACAGGACCCCACAAAGATTTTCAGTGTCTGCTTTGCAGACACTGAAAATCGCGACGGGTGCCACTGCACCCGTCGCACCCCTGCAAATCCGCCGGCTCCATTCGGAGCCGGCTTCCTCTTTGCAGGGGCTTTCCCGCTGGGCCGGCGGGCGATCTTTTGGAGATCGCCCGCCGGCCCAGCGGGAAAGTTAGAATGACCGCCGCGGTCATTTGACCGCGGTGCGGTCTTTTGGCGGTTTCCACCCGGTCAGAATGACCCCCTAAGTGTGAAGGTAAACTTTTAACCGAGGCCTCCCGTGGCCTGTAGCCGAGCCGGGCTCCATCGCGGTCGGCCTTAAACTTTGACTTTGCCCCGGTCGAGGTGCAACCAGATGACCGGATTGGCGTCTTTTGTTTCTAGGCGCTAAAAAAACAATAATTCTGAAAAATTCATATCTCCGGCTCCCCTTATCCGATTTTATTTGTTTTTGTGTCATTTTAAAGATAAAAATATAATCTATTTTTATAAATTGTTTTTGGGTGTTTAAACTGTTTCCTGTGTTTTATTTAATTACAGTTTTGTGATATTTGAATGCTTTACACTCTGTCTCCTAAGTTAATCCTTATCGCTCGTTGCCAAGCAATCCAAGGGTTGAGCTGGGTTTAATTTACTGAGACCTAACTGGGCCTAAGTGGAGGTTAGTGGCCTATTGCTAAGTGTAGGTACTTACCTGCCCTTACCAATAACCCATGTTCCTACACTTTTGTACAAGAATTTGCCCCTTCCAACACAAACACAATCCTGTCAACAATGTAGACACCCTTGCACCATGGTGCATTGGTGCTGGCATTGTCGCTAGGCACCAAATTGTGCTCCGGTGCTGGCTAAAAGGACATGTATGTACCATATCTCATAAATAAAGTGCATTCCTGCCCTTTCAATTTGGAGTAGGGCAGTGCAGCAAAAAGACTTGCAGCACTTCCCTCACGCCAAATCTTTGTAAATGAGGCCCTGAATGACAATTTATCGCTGATGAATTTGGTGAGTTTAATTTTCTTTGAGAATGGCAAATGCAGAGGTTTTGCCTGACTCACAGGTATACTGTTTTTTGTTACTCACCGCTATCAAAAGTGCATTATATGAAAATGCCAAGTTGGAAATCTGGTTGTGGTGATATCAGTGGCAGTGCTGGAGACCTCATTGGATGTAGTACTCCATTGGAAAAAACTAGGCAAAACAAAAATACAAAAAACAATCAGTGGCATGCAGGGTTCGGGAGAGTGTCGCTTTAATTGGGGGCAAGGACAAGTATTTTATATAACACAGGTTTTAACCATACTCTGAATGAGCTGATATGACTTTACTTTTAGAATCATGTAAGAAATGAAGAAACCTTATGTCATAGATACATCTTTGGTTCAAATATGTGGTGAATGACAGATCTGTTCCTCTATAGCAGTTCACCTACTTATATTCTTCACATATCAACAGGCCTTTTTGACACTAGGCTTTTCCCATCCTTGGGGTAGAGCAACAGGGAGGTACCCTGCTTTGTTATTTTCATAGTTAAAGCTACAGAGCTACAGCGTATAGGTAAGGTAAATATATGTCTCTGGTTGCTGAAATATTATTGAAAACAAGGAACTCTTGCAGGGAAACAATCACAAGTGTCATATTTAAATTTCATAATCTAATCCAACGAAGGAGGGGACATATTTGTAGTCATTTTCAGGAGTCCTTTCACATAAAGGTAGGGGAATAATAAATGCTAAGGCAAAATAAATTGTGATTTCACAGGCCAGGCAAGTGCTTCTATGGGTGCTTTCTTTACCCATTGGTTACATTTCTTAATTTGGGGTTGATAAACCATGGGAATGTACCTGTGTGCTTGGGGTGGTACTGAACCTGAAATACTGAAAGTTCTTTGACAGTCACCCCCTTCCAGCGGATTGTTCCATGCTGATGAGTGACGATTAGCATGAAATATGCGTCAAAGGATATCCAGCACTTGCTGTTCCAATGTGAGGTGCAAAAAACTTGATCAACTGTGAGTATGAACTTTATCACTACTGAATCTATCAGAATGCACTCTGAGAAGTGTTTATGGGGTGCTTTCATTCTTCATTATTTATATTTCCCAGTTGTTGCTTTATTGCTTGGCAGATCACTGAAGGTGAATTTTGAGGAAGGCAAACTGCTTTCAGTCACATATCATTGCAATGCACAATTTTCACTTGAATGCATACCGTAGCCCAGAATGTACACATGGATAAACCTACTGCAGGATATCTAAGGAGAGAGTCTTGGCCACTGTTTCAAGGACAGGGAAGCCACACCTTCTCAACCCTGATTCTGGCATCAACCATCTAGACAACATATTATGGTTCGTCACAGATAAAGTATAGTCCCCCCACAAACCACATACAAGCGCAGCACAGCATACCCTCATTGGGGAGGGAAGGAGTAATTCGAAGGGGGACTAAACTGATTTCATATGAGGGAAGAAGTCAAACCTCTTCTAAAGCAGCGCTTAATATGCCTAAGCACCAGTTCTAGTGATTAGCTGCCACCAACCATCAGTTTCCTCATAGACAAGTGATGGAACAGTGGTCACCTGCTTTGTAGATGGTGGCATAATTTAGGGACATCACCAGTCCACCAAAGCGTGTGTTCTGCTGAAGAGCAATACAAAAGTTTGTGGACAATTTCCAGTAAGCTTTCAGATATTCTTTCCAGTGGGGAAACTCACAGGTTTTGATAGAAAAGCAAACCAAGAAGGATTGCACAGATGTCGACTCAGAATATAAGAACTTTTATGCCCACATGTTGGACAAGTGGTATCAAAGTGCTTCTATTTCTAAAGTAACCACATTAGATGTATTCCAATGGGCAATAAGAGTTCCTGATACTTCAACTTTTTTAATATCAAAACACTTCTAGACTCAATTCCCTGATTACACTGCAGATTTCAGGTTTTCACAGCAGACCAGAAACTTGACCATGTCTCTCAGAACAATTGTTAGTAACTGGGTTTTTGGTTGGCTAAGGTATGCACCTAAGCCAGGCCGAACCCACCCACTCTAATCAGGGCGAGGGCGTTTCACCCCCAGGATGACCCCTGTTCACCCCCTTGGTGGCCTGGCACGAGCAGTCAGGCCTAACCCAGAGGCAATGTGTAAAGCGATTACACAACACATAAAACACAAGTCACACAATATGGACACACCAAGTTATGTAAAAATGAACTGTATTACACAAAACATCAATATACCAAACACAACATATCAGTAATACCTTGCTACACAAGCAGTTGTCAGAACATTACTTGCGGCAGTGGGTTTCCGGCAGCCCATCACGAAGAGCTCAGGATGAGCCTCCAATGTTAAAAAAAGGTGAAAAGAGCTCTACTGTCCCAAATAAAGCACTAAGAAGATGCTTCGTGCCACGAAGAAGGTGAGCACTCTTCCTGCACCCCTTCAGGGCAGGTAAAAGGTTGCAGGGGAACAGAGGGGCACACCACCCAGCCCCTGGAGACACAGAACTGGGGCACAGGGCGGTAGGACCCGCTGCGACAGGCCAGCGCAAGGGAGTGTAGTCCATGGCAGTTCCTCCTAGTGACCCAGCCAGCCACAGGTCAGCACAACAGCAGCAGTCCAAGGCGGTTCCTGGTGAGTCCATCCAGCAGTGTCCTGTGTCCAAGTAGAAGTCCATTCATGTCTAAAAATGTGGGGGAAGCCCCCTGTACTTATACTCATTTTGTGCAGTCTCCACAAAAGAGAGATAAGGGAATCCAACCTGTCCTAACTGATTCTAGGAATGTCCCCTCTCTCCTCCAGCACTGGCTCCAGACATCAGTGGGGGTTAAACAAGCCTTTTGTGTGAGGCCAGGGCACAACCTTTATAAGTGCAGGTGAACTCTGCCTCTCCTTCTCTCAGTCCAGGAAAACCATTTAATATGTGGATGCACCTATGTGACACCTCCACCCTCCCTGTGTACAGGCTGTCTGAAAAGTATGTACACAGCCTAGCTGTCACTTTTCCCCAGAAGTGGATTGGAGTCAAGCTGCAAAACACCAGATTTACAAGCAGAGAGAAATGCCCACTTTCTAGAAGGGGCATTTCTATAATGGTAATAAAAAATCTACCTACACCAGTAAGAAGCATTTTCACTACCATTACAACCATACCAAACATGCCTATGCTACCCCTCATAGATCAGAAAACACCACCAAGATATAAGGTAGGTCATTATTTCCTTTTTTTTTTTTTTCTTTTTTTTTTTTTATTAGAACCCACAGCAGGTTACATGTTTGCAACACAAAAGACCATAAGTACATCAATGTTGTCATACAGGAGAAACACGTGTTCTAATCAATAATCATAGTTTCTGCTTTTGGAGGTCTCATATAAGATCAATTACTTAACTAACATATTCTCGGGGCCCAAGAGCCATGCAGAAAAGGATGCCCAAACTCTAGTGAGTCTATTACCGTCCGCTGCTCCTTTTAGTTCATACAGACTATTCTCCAAGTGATACATAGATAAAAGTCGTGAAAACCATTGATTAAATCGTGGGGAGTCTACATCACGCCACAGAGATGCTATGCAGCTGCGAAATACCGACATTGCTATGAACAGGAAGTATCTATCTCGACTATTACAGACTGAATGATCAACTCCCAGCAGAACCATTTGAGGTGTCAGATAGATAGCCTGTTTCAAGATTTTCTTCAATATATCGGATATCCCGGTAATCAAACTTTCCAGTTTTACACATTGAAAGAACATATGGCAGAGATCTGCTTTCGGGCAACCACATCGTGGACACATGATTCCCACCGTTTTACCCCAGCTCGCAATCTTAGCAGGTGTGTAATATAAATTATATAATACCATAAAATGTTGAGCTTGCGGGCCCGCAGACAATAAGACAGTCTGTGCCATTTCCATAGACTCACAAACCTCTGTCTCTTTAGCTCCAACCCGTCCTTCCCATTTTTTAACAAGTAAAGTCAGGTCATTCTGTATAGCATTTAAAAGCAATGGATACAGGTTTTTAATGCCGCAGCTAGTGGGGTGTCGTGAAACTTCCATTAGCTTGATCTTGTCTATGTGCCAACCTTGTGTCATACTAGTTAGTAAAAAGGCTCTAATCTGTAAAAATTTAAAAAAAATCTATTTTTTCCAGCGCAAATTCCACACTCAGTTCCTCAAATGATTTGAAGTGGCTGCCAGAATGAAAAAGGTCCCCGACTTTATGAATGCCACGATTACTCCACCTCAAACAATAATGGTCTTTAAATATCGCTGGAAACGTGGGAGTAGTCCACAGGGGAGTGTAGTAGCTGATTCGTCCTATACCTATCTTGCGCTTAACCTGAGTCCATGCCTTAAATGCAGCATAAATTACCTTAAATTTAACCTTTTTGTAGTAGCTGGGTTCCAGAATCCGCAGAAAGACTGCATCTGCTTCTTTGCCCAAAATCAGGGTATATATCGAAGGCAGAGCATCTTGCCCAGATCTATCCGTAACATAAAGTGTCTGTGCATACTGCAGCACTGCTGCCAGATAATAAAGTTTAAAATTGGGAAGTGCCCACCCCCCTTTCTCTCTTGGAAGAGTCATATAGGGGAAAGCCCGGCGCGGCTTTGTATAAGACCAAATGAAGCTATTAACCAATCCCTCTATTAGTTTGAACCAGTCTTGCCCAATCTCTAGGGGGATTGTTCTAAAGAGATAGAGTTCTTTGGGAAGAAACACCATTTTTATCACGTTGCAAAGTCCCATGAGTGACAAGTGTAGATTGTTAATGCAAGCGAGATCTTTCCTAGTCTTCGTTAAAATCGGGCCCATGTTTATTTTCACCACTTCGTCAAGGTTTACTGTGAGTTTAACACCTAAATATTGTACCTGTGTCAGCACCCACTCATCCTTAAAATCTATTGATTCATTCACCAGCATTTGACATTTACTTTTGTTCAGCAAATAGCCAGATCTTTTCCCAAACTGCAGGGCTTCCTGCTCTATTTCCAATATAGCGGTCCTGGGGTCCGTGGTCACCACCGCAATATCGTCTGCATATGCTAAAATCTTAGTACACCCTCCTTTCAATGAAACTGGAATGATCCGATCATTCCTGATCATTCTCCTGATCAAGGGGTCAATATATAGCACGAAAAGCAATGGTGAACACGGGCATCCTTGTTGCGTACCTCTCTGAATACTGATTGAGGTCGACTTTAGCCCGGCAACTTGTATCGTAGCCGTTGGTTTATGGTAGAGCTGTTGAATTGCTTTACCAAACCCAGGACCGATGTTGTTTTTATGCAGGACAACCCATAAAAAGGGCCAGTGAACCCGATCGAAGGCTTTTTCCGCATCTAACAAGATTACTGCCATAGGAAGCTTGGCTGTTGCACTAACGTCAAGTAACGTGATGACTCGTCTTATATGATCTGCCGTGCTCTTCCCCGGGATGAAGCCATGCTGCCATGGAGATACTAAACCTGAGATTACCAAGCTCAGGCGGCTAGCAAGTATTTTAGCATAGATTTTGGCATCGCTATTAATTAAAGAGATTGGGCGATATGAACCGGGCTGAGTGGGTTACTTGTCCTTTTTCAGAAAGACTACTATCATAGCCTCCCCCCAGGAGGCTGGTTGAGGAGCCCCTGCTTGTACTTCAATAAATAAGTTAAGTAGCTGTTTACATATCTCCACAAAAAAAACTTTATAGAATTCTAGTGGAATTAAATCCCCCCCTGCCGCCTTCCCGTTTGCCAAGGCGCGAGTTGCTATATCCAATTCTTCCAATGTCATAGGAAGCTGCCTTATCTTCCTCTCTTAACTGATCTGATATCTCATTGCCCGTAGCATCGATCCCTTCCTCTTCTTGGGGCTGTTCTTCCTGGGTATATAATTTTTGATAGAATCATCTAAAAACTTCCATGATCTCTGGACCGTTGTGTACCATCTGCCCCTCTTCATTCACTAAGCTTTTAATGCTCCCAAATACCTGCTTTTGTCTTATTCTTAAGGCCAGCTGTAGGCCCACTTTCGCACTATACTCATAGCATTTCTGGCGATATACTAAATATTTTACAGCAACCTTATCCATAAAAATCTTGGTGGCTTCTGCCTTAATGATATTTACCTCACACAGAATGTCTGACATCTCTACTCCGCTGCGGATCACCTCCCCTAGTCGCTGCTCTGCTATAACCAACTTTGTCTGAACTAATTTTAACTGATCCATGCGTATTTTCTCCTTTCTTAACCCATAACTCAGGTTTTCTCCTCTGACAGCAGCTTTAAATGCATCCCAAACTGTCTGGCAAGAGGCAGAGCCCTAATTTATCTTAAAACATTCCGGGATCCATTCCTTCATTTTTTGGATATACCCTGGATCGGCTAATAGTGCCCTATCAAATGTCCAAGATCTAGGCTGCGGGCCCTTTCTCCCAATCTCCAAAGCCAGAACCAATAGGTTATGGTTTGATATGATTCTATAAAGTCTGTTGACCCTTATTTGGTTTTGTAGAGAGGCTGTCACAAAAAAGTAGTCTAGCCTGACTAATTTCTTATGCGGGGCAGAGAAAAAGGTGAACCCTGAATCCTGCGGGCAACACAACTGCCAGACGTCGATCAAGCCATCATTAATGGCCAATGACTGAAGTGCCCTAAAAAATTTATTCTTTCTACCCAGGTAGAGTGTTTGTTCCTGAATGGGTTCTTTATTATCTAAATGTATATTGAAATCTCCACACATTATAATAGGCGTTGCCCAAGTCGTAAGTTCTAAATTAAGCCATTCCAGTATCTCTGGATCATCTGTGTTGGATCCATAAATAGAACATAGAGTGAACCTTAGCCCCTTAACCAAACATTCCAACAGAACCAGCCTGCCGAGTTTATCAGCAAATTGTTTATGTATAACCAAAGTACTGATCAGAGTTAATATCGCGACCCCTCTAGTGGTTGTGTGTTGCCGTGTAAAAACCGCCAGATTCCACCCATAAAACTCCATTAGCTGCTTTTGTGTGCCTGGAATATGTGTTTCCTGCATACAAATAATATCGACATTCCATGACTTGAAAACCTCTCCTACAAGCTGCCGCTTTTTGTTATTATTGAGCCCACAAACATTCACTGTGGCAATACGTATTTCACTTTGCTGTCCCATTTTTGTGGATGTTGATCCTTCTGGCTCCCCTGTATGCCCCATTCAACTTTGCTGCTTTAACAACCTGACCCCTTTTCCACTGATAAAAGCCATCCCCACTCCCCCCGCTGTGTGTCCCATTATCCTTTTTGTCCCTGTGACCCCCCCGCCCTCCTCTAACCCACCCCCCAACCCTTACCCCTACAAATGGAATCGCCAGGCTCCTGAGCCTGTAAGATGGAGTTTGCCAGTCCCGTTAGCCCACCCATACGTAAAACACCTTCACACATCTATGGCTTGCCAATCCTTACCCGCGGCCCCTCGTCTTCACCCTCCCGATCAAAGCCCTTGACCAAAAACAATCGAAAAGAGGCAAAAAAATAAAATAAAAATAGATACATAAATACAAAGGAAGAAAAAAATAGGGGAGTAGAAAGTGGAGAGAAGGGGGAGTTTGCCTACCCCAAATCAGTATCACATACATTTACATATAAACGGCTATTTACGGCAATCCCTCCCCCCTTCTCCCGTACCCCCTGCACTTGACCGGTTTTCAGTTGCTGTACATATTCCCCTGCCTTTATTTCTGAGAGAAAAAATCTTGTAGTTGTTTTGTAGACAACTTTTAGACGCGCAGGGCTTAACAAGTAGGCTTCCGCCCCCAACTCTTGGAATTGAGCAATCATCTGCCTGAGTCGCCACCGTCTCTCTACAGTGGCATGTGCAAAGTCTGGCCTACTAAAGAATGATACACCTTCCACCATCACCTTTGAATTGGGGCGAGTTTTTTCAAACACAGCTTGTCTCAATAAAAAATTACCAAAATACACTATAATAGCCCGTGGATAGCTCTGGTCTCTACCGGTAGAAGTCAAGGCTTGTTTTTTCCTCATTAACGGAAAGCGGTGTGCTCTCTGAATCTCCTTTTCCCAATCCCACCCAATCAGGTCTGGGAATGCTTTCTTAAAAAGTGAAGCTATGTAGGCCCTAGTTTCCTGCCCCTCAAGGTCCTCCGCTATACCCCAAATCCTCAAGTTATTCCGCCGCTGGCGGTTTTCCGCATCTTCCAGTTTCCATTGAATATCCGAGATCTGCTGCCCTTGTGTCGTCGTCTGTGCTGTTGCTGCTTTAACTTCGATTTCCAGCTCCTCAGTTCGACTCTCCATGGTGGCGATGCGTACACCAATGTCCTGGCAGGATTTGACCACTTTTTTAATGGATAATTGTAACTGTCTGTTTGCTGCTTTCATTTTCCTGCTCTCCCTCTGAGCCTGTTCATGATTCTGAACCATTGTCCTGTAAATAAGATCCAACGAGGGAGGCTCTGCAGGGCCACCCATAGAAGGGGACACTAGAGTACTACAGGCTGAATCGCTTTTCGATAAGGCCTGTTGGGTGGCCGTATAATCCCACTGCATTTCACCATCCTCCTCTTGAGGCTTAAGCGGGTCTCTCCTAAGCTTGGCCCCTGAACTACCCCTAGTGTCAGTTTTCTCGCCTGATTTTCTTCTGCATGTTGAGTAGTTAGACACCCAGATACTTGCTGCAGAGCTACTCTCAATATCTGAATCTGTTAAAGGAATTTCTTCGTCTAAATCTGAGTCTCTAGACTGATCGGAGAGAGAAAAAAAGCTTTCTGCTGTATCGAATTGCCCCTGATCAATGTTTACTGGTTTCGCCTGTTTCCCCCTCTGGACTGGAGCTGAGGGGATAGTCTCATATATCGTTAAAGACTTGGCCATACCCTCAGCTTGTTGCGAGTTTAGCTTGCAGCTTAATGCACAAGGTTGTACTTCGCATTTCTCTGGATTAGACTCCTGAGACCCCTGATCTGACTCTTTGGGTTCCTGCTCAGATAGCTTCTCGCACCCCATTGGGGGGGGGGGGGCACCACCTCCCCGCTATTTCCTGGACTTGTACTGGCAGTCTCTCGACTAGGTGGCTCCCTCCCCCCTGCATCACATATAGGTGTGGGTACTTCAAGAGATGTAGATGCAACAGGTACCTGCTCATCATCGACTCCTGGCACTTTGAATTGCGAATCACATTCTGCCTTTTCCGTGGACCTTTGCTTAAGCCGCATCATGCTAGTAAACATTGTTGGAACCGAGTACCTTGCGTCTTTTTCCATGTCAGTTGTTTTATGCAGGCCCCCCTTCACATGAGGATTGCTGTGCTCCTTCAATCCGGGGACCGGTAGCTTTTTGTCCTTTCTAGTTCCTCCTGGATCTTGGTTCTGCCGTGCTCGTAGGGAGCGAGGGATCCTGTTTAACTTTGGCGCCATCCGGGCGTCCCACACACCCCACACAGCAACTAATGTTGCCAGGAAACGGCGGGGATCGCGCTCGGTCGAGAGGGACAGGAGCGCGGATCTAGGGCGAGCGCCGCGCTCGCATCTTCTTGCGGGGCCCTCCGTGCTTGCCCTCGCGGCCACGATCCTTGCGGGGGCCACCAGAAAGCCGCAGAGCGCCCGCAGCAGTCCGTGCTGCAGGCGCACGGCGTCCGCGGCATCCGTGGCTTTCGCGGGTGAGTGGAAGCCGCGTGCGGTCTGGGGATGGGCTAGAGCGGCAGTGGCGATCAGCTGGGAAATCCGGCCGCCATCTTGGATTCCCTGGACTGGTAGGTCATTATTTCCAACGCAATCCTATGAAAAGGCAGCACTCACAGCAGTGAGAAACCAAACAGGATGTTTTTCACTACCAGGACAGGACCCACAACTAGGCACATGTTCTGCCTTTTACCTACATAGCACCCTACCCATAGGACTAGATAGGGCTTACCTTGGGGTGACTTATATGCAGTAAAAGGGGAGATCCAGGCCTGGCAAGTAAATTTAGATGTCAGGTCCCTGTGGCAGTAAACTGTGCATGAAGGCCCCGCACTAGCAGGCCTGAGACAGGTTTGGAAGGCTACTTCTGTGGGCTGCACAAGCTGCACTGCAGGCCCACTAGTAGCATTTAATTTACAGACCCTGGGTTTAAGGATACCACTTTACAAGGGACTAACAGGTAATTTAAATGTGCACATCAGGTATAAGCCAATCATACCATGGCCCATATTTATACTTTTTGACGCAAAACTGTGCCAATGCAGTTTTGCGTCAAAAAAATTAGCGCCGGCTAACGCCATTCTGAAGCGCCATGCGGGCGCCGTATTTATTGAATGACGTTAGCCGGCGTTAGCCGCCGGCGCCGTCTGGTGTGCGTTAAAAAAAACGACGTACACCAGGCAGCGCCGGCATAGGGGAAAATGGAGCTTGGGCGTTAAGAAAAGGGGCAAGTCAGGTTGAGGCAATTTTTTCGCCTCAACCCGATTTGCGCCATTTTTTACGACTCCCAACCCCCATAGAAATGACTCCTGTCTTAGCAAAGACAGGAGTCATGCCCCCTTGCCCAATGGCCATGCCCAGGGGACTTCTGTCCCCTGGGCATGGTCATTGGGCATAGTGGCATGTAGGGGGGCACAAATCAGGCCCCCCTATGCCACAAAAAAATAAAAATAAAAACACTTACCTGAACTTACCTAAATGTCCCTGGGATGGGTCCCACCAGCCTTGGGTGTCCTCCTGGGGTGGGCAAGGGTGACAGGGGGTGTCCCTGGGGGCATGGGAGGGCACCTCCGGGCTCCTTCAGAGCCCACAGGTCCCTTAACGCCTGCCTTTTGCAGGTGCTAAAAAACGGCGCAAAAGCGGCCGTACGTCATTTTTTTTGACCCGCCCACGCCCGGGAGTATAAATCCGATGCACATGCCTCGGAGTAGATTTTTTAGACGGGAACGCCTACCTTGCATCTAATTAACGCAAAGTAGGTGTCCACGCTAAAAAATGACGCTAACTCCATGGACTTTGGCGCTAGACGCGTCTAACGCCAAAGTATAAATATGGAGTTAGTTTTGCGTCAAAATTGCGTCAAAAAAAACGACGCAATTCCGGCGCAAACGGAGTATAAATATGCCCCCAAGTTTACAAGAGAGAGCACATGACTTTAGCACTGATCAGCAGTGATAAAGTGACCAGAGTCATAATGTCAGCAAAAAGGGTCAGAAAAACTAGGAGGAGGGCAAAGAGTTTGGGGAATGACCCTGTAAAAAGGACCACATCCAACAACAATCCTTTTCAAATGTGGATTCAAAGTGGAACTCCGAACACCTCTTCTGCTATTTCCTTAATGCAGGGTGTTTCTTGGTCACGGATCCCAGCCTTTGAACTGAGAACTGTTTCCAAGTTCAAAGGGCAGAAAAGTGTCCTGTCCTCTGACAAGGGTTTTGTGGTTCTTTGCAGATGATATCACACAAAAGAAGCACAATTAGCAGGTTAAACAGCTATTTTTCCAGCTAATACTCATTGTAAAAATGCAAACTTTAGCAAAACTAACATATGTGTGAGAAGGTTATTAGTTGAGTTGGATTGTGTTCCACCACACTATTAAAGGCACTATTTTGTTAGGTACTGTTAAAAATGTCAGTAATCTAGCTCAAATACTTGATAGATGTGGCACAGAACAGTCAGGCTTAATTTAGAAAAAATCTGTAAAACATTTAGAAATAGCAAAAGACTTATACATTAAAAAATACAACACAATATAAATTCCACTCCAGAGTAAAATCTAATGAGTAAAATGACACCAGAATGACAAAAATCTAATGCAAGGAAAGGAAATACAAATTTCTAAAGATTTCAGGTACATCTCCAAAAAACAAAATGTGTCAATGGTAGTCAGTGGTGCTAGATAACTGGGACCTAGATGCAATTTCAGATTGCCTGAAATTAAGTGTGAGTTACTTTTGGCAACTTCACTGGATTGAGATTTTTACCTTTGACTTTAGGAACTGATATATATTTCGGTGGACAGGATAATTTGTCACAAATATGACAGATATCCCGTCTGCCATATTACAAGTGCATTATATCCAATTCATCATGTTTTTGATAGAGTATCCTGTTCATCAAAATATAAATCAGGCACTTAGGGCCTTATTATGACTTTGACAGTCTTTCTGTAAGACCGCTAAAGCTGCTGCAGACAACAGACCGCCAGTGCTGGTGGTCTGCTGACCGCCATATTAGAAGTTGTTGGAGGATTTCCACCCATTTATGGGTGGAAGTTTGACTCCGAAGAGGCAGTTGCATCGCCAGTACCACCATGCCAGCAAGACTCCGCCCACTGTATTAAAAGCTGTAATACGTCTTGGTGGAGTCTTGCTCGCTTGGTGGTGCTATCGATGCAAAACCGCCAGAACTCATCCCCTCCCAGACTACCAGCTCGCCGGAAAAGGTAAGTTGATCGTCCGATGGGGGGAGGAGGCTGTCTGTGTGTGTGTGGGTGCGTGAGTGCAAGTATGCGGACGAGGGTAGTATGAATGCTAGTGTGCGGAGGGGGTGACGAATGCTTGCCTGTATGCAATTGAATGTGAATGTTTGTGTATGTGTGCATGTATGGGGGTGTGTGAGTGTGTGTTGGCGAGGAAGTGGGGGTTTGTGTCTGCATGTTTGTGAGGAAGTGGAGGGTGTGGCTGCATGTATGCGAGTGAGTGGAGGTGTGTGGCTGTATGTATACAAGTGAGTGGGGGTGTCTCTGTGAATGTATGCGCATGCCGAGGGGGGTGTATGTGAATGCGTGAAAGGTGTGGGGGGTGTTTGTATGTGTGTGGACGGGTGGGGGGGTGTCTGCATGTGTGTGGACATGTGGGGGGGGGTGTGCCGGTGACAGGAATGGGGATTCCTACTGCCAGGTGCGTTACTGCCAGAGTTTTTGTGTTGGGTTGACTGCCACAGAAAGCCTGGCAGTCTGCAGCCTTGTAATCCAGCCGGCAGGTTGAGGCTTGCCACCAGGTTGGAGGTGCTCACTGCCGGCTGTGTCGGTGCCACCGGCGGGCCAGGTGGCATTGTGGAGGTTTGGCTTCTGCCAAACCCCACAACTTGTGATGTGGAAGTCTTTACTGCTGGGTCTGCGGCGGTAAGACCGCCACGGCAATGCTGGCGGTCTGATGACTGCCAACCTCGTAATGAGGGCCTTAGTCTCTCTTTTGAGCTTGGAATCCTTGAGTGGGGAAGGTGGTGGCTGTATATGATGCTGAGTACCACAAAGCCAGATACATTCTTGTCAAAGATGCTCTCAGTGGGAGAAACCTGGTTTCTAAGGCCAACAAGTAAACACCTTGGTTGTATAAGCTGGGGTGGTTTGTCCTGGTCCTCCAGTGGTCTAAAGTCCAGAAATGTTCTAAGCCCCAGGTTTTCAGAGTTTGTAGGAGAAGTTCAGTTAGGCACATGCAAGGACATCAGGAACAGCCCTTCCTGCTGGTCAGATAGGCACTTCAGGGAAAAGGCCTCTTGCAGCATTTTGAGCTCTGCTGCCACATAGAAGGTCTGCTCACTGACTCCTGGATTCCACTTCTTTGTCTTGATTACAAGAGGAGCATGTCCAGTCTTTCAAGGCTCCTCTCAGGTCCCAGATACTACATCCAGTCCTCTTCTGTTCTTCTGCAGGTTCAGAAAGTGTTCTGAATGGAGTGCCTGAGAATGCGCATTCATGCCTGGCACTAGCTAGTGGGTGGGGTTGAGTTTGGCCTATTCCCTAACCAATGGGTTGAAAGTACCGGCATTAACTCCACCCACTTTTACAGCTTTTCCTGTTTGTCCTACTGTAAACAATCACACAGTACCCTCACTCTCAAAATTCAAGATGATGAAAATCTTTCTACACTTGTGCAGAGCCTTTGTGCCTTGCAAAGGTGTGCCTGTGGTAATGAACAGTGCCATCCTCCTTGGTTACTTCAAAGCATTTCTGGGACCAACATCCCCCGCTGGGTTTGACTCCTGTCTTGTTAGGTGCACAAAGACTAGGGCCTTTCTAGGTGTCACCTAACATTTTGTGTGACAGGGAATGGTCCCTTTGAAGGAAATGAAGTTCCTGGGTACACCCCACTGGCCTTCCTGCCATCGGAAGAGAAAACACATCTCCACACCCAAGCCAATGTTTATGCTCTGGGAGCCGTTGTCCCACCCTATCAGTGCTAAGGACCTACTGGGCTATTGCCGGTGCTGAAGAGCACATGCAAATTAGCCTCCATGAGCACCTGCCAGGGTAAAGCTAACTTTCCAAAAGTTTATTTTCCTTAATATTTATTAAAATCCCAAATTCATATTAAGATGGGCTTTTAATTAATTTTAGAAAAGAGTGGTTTATTCTCATTTCCAAGACCTACAGAGAGATGACATTAATTTAAAAAAGTTGTCTGCCTGTCAAAAAGGGATTTTTGACAGGGTGGGCTGCAGATTTAAAAATGCAAAAGTCAGGCAACAGTGATAGGTCCGGGATTGTGTGTCTGGTCACACTAGTGGATGGCAGAGTACTGCTGTAGTCCATAGGTGACATTTAACTTTACCTGCCATCTGTGTATTTTGGGAACCATACTATGGCCATATCAAAAAAGGAGTTAACCAATTTGCTATGTTTTAGGGGTTGGATCACATGCACTGGTGCCAAGCAAACAGTGTCAAAGTGAACAAAGATAAAACAATCAGCAGCATCAATCAATACAACAATGGGGCTGACCACGTAAAAAAGAGGCACAGTCTTGCAATATGGATAGCATTGCTCAGGAATTTTTAGGATTAATAAATTCCGACTTTGGTTTGCCACATGGCAGAATGTGAGAAGCAGTTAGTTATCTATTGATTTGGTCAAAAGCATTAGGAAATTATTACTCATTCGAAGATCATATATTGCAGATGTCTCAAAGCATGTTCTAACCATTGCTTAATTTGTACCAGTGCGTGCAGGTACTGAGCAACTGTACTTATTTTTGGGGACTGCATCTTAGAGAGGAAAGAAGAAAAAGAAGAAACAAGGGGGAAAAGAATAGAAAACAGAGTCGCAAGCTGAAAGCAGGGATGACAAAGACAACCACCAGAATCAAACAACGATTCAATAAATCCAGAGTTATGGGTGAGAGAGGCATGAAGGGGCATGAATATCAGGCAGACTTTGTTGGTATTCACAGCGCTGGTACTGAGCGACTCCATAGAGAAAATCTGAGCCTCTGAACTTATTTTTTCTAGTTTAAGAACAGCCTCTAATCTAGTACATATAACTAAGTCCCTGCATAGAACTTTGTTTAATGTGATTGTTTTAGGGTTCAGCATAAAGCGAGACCAAGCTAAGGTATTCCCTGTAGATGGTAATGTTATCCCCTACATTGACATTATGGTAGCAGAAAGGAGTATTATATTCTACGTACAGGCTCGTGGATATTGGTGCGCCCAGCATTTTTTTTCTTTTTCATCTCTCGCCAGATTCGATTCTCACCTCGTATTCCGGCTAAGCCCATTTAAAGCTTTCTGGAGATTGCAAAGGTCCAGTGCAGAGAACATCTCTGAAACGACTGTAAAGCTTTATCCCATGTAACCTCATATTCTTCAGTTTAGGCTAAATCTAACAGGGGGTTAGTAACCTTTGAAAATTACCACTTAAAGATGACATAAAGCATTGTCCTCACAATAATAACCTGTTTGCTTCTTAAGCTGGGGGTTCCATATGCTATACGAGTTTCAGAGCCTGCAGGTAACATGGTAGATTGCCTTTTTATTTAACTGTTTGTTTTAACTTATTACCACCAAACATTGTTTTTATGTTTTATGATAACGTATTATATATTAATATTAAAAACTGTCTGTTTTCGTACATTTTAATGCGCAAAGCGTTAATACTGGTCTACCGATCCCAGTAAAACTGTTGTTTTCATCTTATATACTTTTCAGTTTTAAAACACGTTGGTAAAAAAATGCTTATTGTGTGAGGATGAAATTTGTTCTATAGAAGGAAGAGAGAATTTTTGCTACATTGCGATTGTTTAAAATAATGGAAAAAATAAGCAGGGAACTCTGATTAGTTCCCGAGTTTTAGTGGAGAACAGCTCCTATACAGAACAACTTACAACTCCACTCTCTGAATCTGCTCACCTTAAATGTCTGTTTTTCTAGCACAGGTTTCAGGCATATTCTGTTTTCATTCAGCTTTTATACACTCCTTTGGCATTTATCTGTGTAAAAAATGGCTCCTCAGTCCTTTTTTGATGAGAGGTTGCTATGTACTTTATACTATATTATAGCAAGTTTATACTTTAAAAACAAGTTTCTCTTTCATGTGCACATGGGCCCCACTAATGCCACTTGATCTGGAGGATTATTGGAAATAAATTACAAAAATGTTGCATTACTCTACCTATGCTTGCCCTACACGATGAAAGGTTGCACCTAAAGCTATCACTGCTTAGATGCAATAGGGAATTGCATCTTATGTGGCATTCAGGCCTAAGTGACGCAAAATACAAAGGCAAATTCAATAAAGAGAATATTTTTTTCAAGTGCGCATGAAGGTAGAATGTTTAAAACACATTTTGCACATATCCAAAATCATGAAGTGTATTTCTGCTTAACTAAATGCTGCTGGATATGGGTTGGTTGCATCAAAATTTGCAATGTTTGGAGGTATGGCCTCGGCAAAAAGACCAGTATTCACTGCACGAGCTACATCTCTCAATCACCAGGGAAAGCACCTGGGTCTGTGCTTTTCTTTTCTATGCAAAAGTTTTGATTCAGTCAAGAGGAAGGCCTAGACAAATAGGACGACTATCAGATAATGTCTGCTCCTGCTAGAAAAGAACGTCCACAGTCGTGTCTATAAATATGATCTTCAAACATTCAAACACATGAAGGGAGGCCCAGCGTCATGGTGGCATCAGTAAGTACGTGTCCTTCCATCCACGCACTTAACGGGGCCAAAGAATATTAGTAATAACAGTAGGCATGCCCCCTTTCCACACACAGGTCTAATTTGTGCATCGAGACATGTGTAGGGAAATTACACGCTTTCATTTGTAATTATCACACTGCTAGTCATAAATGAGTATTTTAAGATTGTGAAATCCATCCGCAAGGCCAAACTGTTCTAGAAAAAAAAGGTTATTTCATGCATATTTTCTTTGCTGTTTCGTTCTTGTTGTGAAATTTAAAATGAAATGCTTTCTCTTCCTAAACGATCGAAAGACAGATTTTTTAAAATTATTTTAAGAACAGAGGACCAGATTACGACTTTGACAGAGGGCATTACTCCGTCCCAAATGTGACGAATATCCCGTCCACCCTATTACAAGTTCCATAGGATAAAATGAAAATTGTAATACAGCGGGTGGGATATCCGTCACATTTGGAATGGAGTAATCCCCTCCACCAAGGTTGTAATCAGGCCCAGAGGCCCGTATTATGATTTTGGCAGGTGGGGGAAGCCGCCCCCAAAACTCTTTATGCCGGAAAACACACACTCCGGTTTTCCACCCGCCTGTCCTATTATGAGTTTTCCAATCGGCCAGCGGGCGTAAACAGCGTTTCCATCTACTGGCCCAGTGGGAAACTCACCACAACATTGACGCCGGCTCGTTATCGAGCTGGCAGCAATGTTGCGGTACAATGGGTGCGAAAGAACCCGTCACGCTTTTCACTGCCCGTAATTTGGGCAGTAAAAAGTGAGACGGGGCTGTCCGTGGGGCCCCTGCACTTCCTATACCAAGTGCATGGGCAGTGCATAGGCCCCCTTGGGGCCCCTGTCACCCCATCTCTGCCAGCCTTTTCATGGTGGTGGGACAGCCATGCAAACACCAGCAGAGAGGGAACTTGGAATCCCCAGGGCAGAGTTGCTTTGGCGGATTAAGACTGCCAGCACCACTGGCATCAGCCTGGCAGCGCTGGTGGTCGGACCATGGCAGCTCTGCCAAGTTTGTAATGGGGAGGCCGGACTTCTGCTTTGGCGGCAGTTTGACCTTCATAGCGAGTCTGGTGGTCCCAGGACCGCCAGACTCATAATGAGGGACTGAGTCTTGTTTTGGTGCTTTCGTAATGAAAACAATAATAACAAATAATTGTGGAAAATGTATTTCACTGACACAAAGATATGCTATTGAGAAAACAGCTGAGCACTTTTGCTGTTTGTAAGAAGCACTAGGGCACACAAACGACAGTTGTCCTGAAGGTCAGGCACTGAACACCTCTTCCTGTTTCTGTTACTATAACACAAATAAGTGGAGTTCCTAGTAATGAACAGCAAAGTGAGGGGGAGGGATAGATGGGGTGATTCTCCAGTATTGCGATAATAGAGTATTTATTGCATAAATCTCGAAGTGGCAACATGCCAAGATTTTATTAAATAAACATCATAGTTCCAAGATGCATTCTTTTGGTTACAGAGCTTTTACAAAACAGGCAGTAGCTATATTAGTAAAGGTAAAGGTGTCATCTAGGAAAGTCATCAGAACAATGGTAATTCATTTTGCAGGCACCCTTACCAGTGTAATAAAGGCAACCTGTTTAGGTACCACACAAACCTCAGTGAAACTCTGTCCAACCACTGATAGATATGGAAAAGCAGCATGCATTTCCCTAGAGGAATGCGTGATAGGTCAAGCAATAGCAAGAATTTTAAAGTCAAGATACACCACAATTATAATTTTCAAACCAAATTAGAAAAAAATAGAAAACTCCAATGAGCTATAAGACACAACTATCAAAATCTGATAAGGGGAAATGGAGTTAATATTTTTGTAAAGCTCAGAGAAATAACAAAGCACCTATGTGCAGTCTCAGTCTGGAATTGCCCAGGACCTGGGTTAATTTCAGGCCAATTATGATGAATGGAGGTCTTTTATAGAAAGTAGTTGGCCCTGCTCAAAATTTGTACCTTTCCAGTTGGTCAATTTGGAGCTCAATAGCTTCCAGAGTGACAAGGTCCAAAACTGTGGCCTGAAGCTGGCAAGAGTCCTTTGAAGTTGGATACTTCACTATTGAGCTTGTGCTGAAACCGTTGGTTTAGTCGCCAAAAGCTTCAAGCAGAAAACAACTAAATACTGTGGCTGCTGTAGTTGTTTCACATTTGGGATAGGTTTTCTTGCTAAGCCTGGTGCAAAGTTATAATATCAGATTCAGAAATTCTCTTAGTTCTCAAAATCCACCAGAGGGGAAATACTGGGAGCTGCAAATTGGCAGGCAGGGTACAATGAAAGGGCAGATACCTTTATCAGAAGTTCTAATTTATCCTGATATCAGGCATACATACACCCATTATTCAAAAAACTTGGACCGCATGATTCCAACAACTACAGGCCAATTACACATGGACCTTTCTTGGGCAAACTGGTAGAAAGAGTAGCATTTGCCCAGATGTCACAATCCATTAAAGATAACTCCATACTTTCAGACTACCAAACCGAATTCTGCCCAGGAAGAGGCACAGAATCTGCCCTTATCGGCATCTGGGATGATCTTAAACACACAGTAGACCACAATGGAGTTCTGCACTGCTTCTCTTGGACCTTGGACCTCTGAGCAGCCTTTGACATAGTTTACCATTTCCCTCTAATACAAAGACTCTACGAAGCCGGCATAGAGGTGACTGCTCGTGACTGGATCACATCCTACCTTCAAAACAGAACAAATGTCATCCATACTCTCCCTTTTTCGTCCAAACCATACTTCACAAATGCAGGGGTCCCACAGGGCTCAATCATCTCACACACGCTTTTCAACATCCACATGATGTCATTACTCGCAATGATAAATGAATTTCAACTCGCATGCTACAACTATGCAGATGACACATAAATACTCCTTAACCTGAAATGCCCCAAAGACATTGGAAACTCACAAATCTTTAGATGCCTCAGAACCTTTGATCAGTGTATGACAAGGAGCCATCTCAAACTGATTGCTTCCAAAATGTAAATACTCACATGTGGCGAATGGAAAAATAATGACCCACTGTGCACTTGCCTGATGATCTTAGATCAGCTTCTAAAGTATCTAAGGAAGTTAGAAAGCTTGGAAATACCATGGACTTCAAGTTAACAATGAATGCTCAAGTGGACAAATTAGCAAGCTGAAGATTCATCGCTATGAAATCTCTGCAACACATCTTCTCTCACCTTGGATTTCCGCACAAGGTACAGGCTATTATCCATCTTGTACTATCTAAAGAAGATTATGCCAAAAGCCGCTATCATGGATCATCTCAGTCTACTATGGAAAAACTACAACATATTCAGAACTCAGCTACCAGAATACTCCTGCATGTAAAGCCACAAGCCCAGATTTCCCCTGCCTTGAGGTCCCTGCATTGGTTAACTGTTGCCTGAAGATCCACCTTCAAGGTGCTTTGTATCACCTACAAAGCAATACATGGAACAGGGCTGCTTTTCATCAGGAATAAAATCACCAAATACATTCAACAAAGAAACCTCAAAATTGGCACCCTGCTTAAAAACACCACCATGCAAGAAAAAGACAAAACAGGCGGTACAGCTTTCTCTTTCTCAGCCAAACTATGGAATTCATTACCCCCAAATATAAGATCCACAGATCACTATCTTACCTTAAGAAGCCTACTCAAGAGTTGGCTCTTTCCTACATAACCACCACACTCAAACAGCAATGGACTGCATTTCCCTGTGTATGTAAACATTTATAATTCAATTATATGTATGTATCTAGACATGTGTATTTGTTTCTTTAACAAATATGTATAATAATTATTTTATCTTAGAATATACATACTCTTTAGGCCTGTTTAACAAAAGTATTTTCTACTAACGGTTAAATGTATATATATATATATATATATATACATATATATATATATATATGTATGTATGTATGTATGTATGTGTATTATATATATATTTAAATATATATATATATATATATATATATATATATATATATATATGTATGTAATGCTGTATTTGTGTATGTATGTATATTATTCTTCAGTTGACATGTTCATAGGTCATTGCATAGTTTCTATATAGGTTGTTGGATTAGATGCTTATGAGTCTCTGTTTTTATTTTATCTATCACAATAAGTAAATATTATCTTAACTGTTTATCTACAATCATTTCAAAATTGAAATATTGAGGTAAGATAAAATAATGTTATAAAAGTACACAAATAAATTAACCTCAAATACTGCAATTCTTGAAACTATGTTTATACAATACAACTTTAAATCTCAATATATTATATTCATTACACATTTATTTCCTTACTGTGTAATCATGTAGCTATATATTTATTACTTTAGTCTTACTGTACAAGAGAAAAAAAAATACTCTCTTGAAAGTTTTATTCTGACTCATCATCAATCTATACCTCTAGAAATCTACCCTCTATCTCCACTCTCTGACTCATCTTAAGCACATTCTAACTACTATGATCTCCAAAACAACCCTTTCTAGACTCTTCATTAATCTATCCCTCCTGGCTCACTCCAAACCGTAGTTTACTACTATGATCTACCAAACAACCCCGCTGAATTCTCCCTCATTTATCGCTCCTTTGACTCATCCCAAATCCCATTTTACTACTATGATCTCCCTAACCCCTTTCAACAGACCAGATTCTTCCCTTTTCCATCTCTCAATTGTTCATCCCAAACCTCATCTTACTACTATGATCGCTCAATTAACACTTCTGGATTCGTCCCTCCTCTATCCCTCCATTATTCTATTCAATCCAACCAACAGACTCACGTGTCCTCCACTTAAATGATCTTATGCCTCTCTATACTAAAACTAATACTGTACTCATATTTCCCTATACTAATCAACCACTAATCCTTTTGGGTTCTGGAGTAGCATGCTAATCACCAAAAAGTGCTTCAATGCCTCATCAGGGTAGTAAGTGCTATAGAAATACAATTCCAAATACAATCATGACACAAAAAAAGATCAGAGCAGGATGAACCTGATGTCCTTTTTCAGCCATGGTGCTTTGTCCATGGGCAAGCCTTCCCATCAAGCCCTAGTCCTCCATAGGTGAAAGAGAGAGTAGTGAAAACAACCAGACGTGCAGGGACAACATGTTCCATAGAATCTTGAGAAATTTGAGGATCACAAACCTTTGAGGTCATGAAGTAGGAGAGGTAGCTAAATCACATATATCTGAAGCTTGCTGACTGTGGGTGTGACAAACCTGAAGGAATTTTGATGCAGGGTTAGACATATTTAGCAAAAGAAGGGGCTATACCCTAACCAAACATTCTATACAGTCCGAGGCAGCAGTATAGTTGCCAAGAAAAGTTGACTAGAAGGGTTTGATGACTTCATTGTGGAAGCAAGAGACACTGATGAGTCTCAGGTGCTATTGATTGTAAAGAGTTTATGAGGAAGGGGCATGCCTGCATAGCAACAGAAAAACAGGATGAGTTACAAAGAGCACTAAAAGAGAAATTGTGCACCCCCACAGTAAATTGACTAGGAAAGCTATAACTTTAATTTTGCTGGGCAATGGAAAGGCAAGTCAATACCTACATTTGTAGATCATCATAAGAGACTGATTATGCATTGCCAGTTCTTAGACATTCTCAGATGAAGACACCATCCAGCTTCAAATTATTGAGGAACACTAATCTGAAACACTGTGTTTAAGATATGTTAAAGAATGCTCCTTTTCTATTCCTCAAGTTGTATCTTACTTACATGTGTTTATATACATTCAGAAAGTGGGTTTTGTGTTATGCTCATCCCATTTATAATTATTTCTTCAAAGCAAGTACCAGTTATCCTTAATATTAGACTATATATCAGATAAATGTCTCATTGCAATGTAGGAACCTGAATGTATATTTTCTACCTAAGAAATTACACTTTAGAAAGAAACAAGTTAGCAGAAACAGTGGTATTAAAGTTCTTTACCCATTATGCGTCTATGGGAAAATGATTTAGAATACATGGCCTTACTCTCCTTTATCCAAACCACCTAGCTCCTCTAGGGGAGTGGAGTGTGCAGTATTAGGTTTGTACTATCTGTCTAAAACATTTCACAATTAGTACAGATACTTTCATCCTCCTAGTCCATAGAAGTAATACAAATCAATGATCTGTATCTAATATTGTTAAAAGAACAGCACGCTGAACAATTAGTTCATGTCACATTCGGTTTATGACACTGTAAAGAGTATCTGATAAGGTTTCTAATTTATACATTTGGATTGCTTTACTAATTTGCCAGCAAAGTGGGCAAGTCTGCGTGTTAAAAGCTGCAGAATGATTCACTAAAGTACTAATGTGATTATTGATCTATGCAAATGTGATTTTACAATGTTATGTTGGCACAAAGGGTTGTTACCACAATAAGCTATGAAGGACTAAACGTGCCATTTGACATAATTGTTTTTAAACAGACTTTAAAATATGCAGATGCATGCACTTTTTACTTTTTATTCTGACGGGTAAAAATACTTTTAAAGTCATAGTTAATAAATGGAACTTAAATATCTGCTTCACAAAACATCACTAATGTTGTTCAAAGGAGTAGAGTTACAAGCATTCAGATATCTGGGCATTGCAGGTTTTTACTATGAGCTGCATAGATTTTTGGGAGGCTCACAATAACTCTAAAAATGTGTGGAAGCCACTGAAATCAACATTTGCATACAATTTTCGATAGGGCAGACAAATTATATTTGAACATTTAAGTTTAAAATTTCTCCTACTGGAATAAACTTTTAAGAAATAACTTCCTCTGCACCCCATGAAATATTGGGATTGTATTTATACATTTTTTTACAAAAACACATTTAGTCCTATTTTATTCGAGTAATATTCCAGAGTTGGATTTAGGATTGTTTTTTTTCTGTGGGATAAATTTCTTGTTACGATACTCTGAAAAAATAAGCACACAATGATGGCAGTCTCCTGTAGTAATGCAGTTTAAAGGGATAGGTGGGCAGAGGCCGGACCACACTGAGTTAGTGTGTCACTAGACAAATAGAAGTACATAACCACAGTGATCACATTTGACTATTTCGGAGCAACTGCGGAAAAGAGCTTTCAAGACAAGTGAAACAATGTGCATACAGTCTTAAGGATCAAAAAATGAATGGCATATGTTATAAAGGGCTAAGAAAATATAGACAGAAAGGAAAGTAAAGATAGGAGAGGAGAAGAAAGTAGAAAGAAAAATAAAGAGGGAAAGTTTGAAAATATACACCTTCATGAGCAATAATATGGAACACTATAGAATAATAAAAACATTTTACCATTTGACTGATTAGCTATATACTACATTGATAAGTATAAATGAAGCACATTGAATATTTAAACAATTCAAGTTTTTGCAACAGTAGAAAGATATGTAGTGAGAGGAGACCATGAGATATATTATTTAACCAACATAGGAAAATAATGCAAATTATACCTATCGAGTCTACGGTTGGAACAGGCTAAGGCCCCGATTTATACTTTTTGATGCAAACCTGTTTTAGCGCAGGTTTGCGTCAAAAGTATACCGCTGGCTAGCGCCATTCCTGGATGCCAGCCAGGAACCATATTTAAGTTATGATGCTAGCCAGCTGTAAGGCCCAGTTAGCGTCAAAATTATTGACGCTAACCGGGTCGGGGAGCCGTAGGGGAAACTGGAGGTTGTGAGTGAAAAAATGGCGCTAGTCAGGTTAGAGTAAAAAAATGACTCTAACCTGATAAGCATCACTATTTCCATGCACAACACCCATGGACATGACTCCTGTCTAAGTAAATAAAGAAGTCATGCCCCCAGCCCAATGGCCATGCCCAGGGGACTTAAGTCCCCTGGGCATGGCCATTGGGCACAGTGCCATGTAGGGGGGCTCAAGTTAGGCCCCCTTATGGCACTTTGCAAAAGAAATGAAAAATACTTACCTGGGATGGGTCCCCCATACATAGGTGTCCTTGAGGTGTGGGTTCGGGTGGGTGGGTGTGTCACTGGGGGCAGGGAATGGCACCAGTGGGCTCTTTCTGTGGTCTGTGACATTGGAAAAAGGCCCACAGGTCCCCTAACACCTTCCCTGACCCAGGCATTAAATAATGGTGCTAAGCTGGCTTAGCACCATTATTTAAGGCCTTCCTCCTCCCGTGTGTGCTTTTTGCATGGGAGGATAAATAAGGCACTAGGGCCTTTGAGTAATTTTTTTGCCCAGGAACGCCTACCTTTCATCTCATTGACGCAAGGTAGCTTTCCGCAGGCAAAAAATACTTTAACTCCAATATTTTGGCGCTAGACATGTCTAGCATCAAAATATAAATATGGAGTTAAGTTTGCGCCGGATTTGCATAAAACAAAATGACACAATCAGGCGCAAACAGAGTATAAATATGCCCCTGAGTTCCACCAATGCTGAATATTAAGATTTTTTGTGGTTGTCCAGTTAGAAGTTACAACATGAAAGCCCAATACAAGCAAGAAGTCTACAAATGTACCTAGCATTTTGTTATTAGTCCATAGTATATGTAATCCTCAAAGAAATACTTTCTCAATGGTGTTAATCTTATCCCAATCTTGTCTCAATAAATTAGAAACTATTCAACAATGAAGGAACACATGAATATAAGTACCAGGATATGAATTTCATCACCAGCATGTATCTTGCTTAATATTTTAGAGTTTGAACATATGTTCAGGTATATAAAACATCGTATTTTAAAAATGTTATAATGTATGTGTCAAATTAGCTGAGTGATCAGTAGAATGTATTTTGACCATATTTTGTCCCATGAAGAGAGTGACCAGGTGAGTTGGAAGTCAGTCTCCCATAGTATTTCTTGTGTAGATGTTGTTCTATTTGGTATGGTTGAGATAAGTGTTTTATAAATAAGAGAGGATGTGGAACTGTTATGTGGTGAATACTTAGGTGCCTATGTGACAACTGTATTAGTAGAAGGATTGAAGAGAAAGATAGGAGTCTCTGAAAGAAGGACGTGTAGTATATTATACTGAGCAATGCATGAGGATGGCAGTTTATATGATTTCGAAAAAAATTGAGAAAGGGTCGATTGAGCCTTTTGTTAAGTGTTAGGATACAGTAATAAGACCTTTATCAATCTATCTCTTCCACAAAAGAGGCTTTCCTTTAGAAAGAAGCATTTTATTATACCAAATAGGACTGTGAAGAAATTGTTGAGCTAAAGCTATATTGGCGATAATTTTATCAGAGTCTAGGAATGTGATATAAGTGAAGGCAGACAAAACTTTGGAGGTTCAAACATATAAATAACTTGTTCATGTAAAAAAGAGAAAACCATGGAAGTTTCTAATGTAAACCATAACTTAGGTGCAGTGACATCAGGCTTAATTATAAAAAATTGAAGGCCTTGTGATAAAGATAGAAGTCAGGGAAGTTAACTCCACCTGATACTTTGGGCAATTTAAACCTATTCAATGATTTTTCCAATTCCATAGGAAAGTAGACAGAATTTTATCCAAGGAGATAAAATATTTCTAGGGAATCTTAATTGGTAACATCTGAAGGGAAAAAATAATAATGGGAAGACTCATCATTATCAAGACATTCCCATCAAGATAAAAAGAGGATGACCATTTCTGGGTAAAATAAATATTTCTAATGAGTATACTATCAAGGTTGGCTTTGAGTGCATCCTTGAGATTGTTGCTAGAAGCAATTCCTAGACACGTAGGTGGTTATTGAGAGTGCGGACGTCCTGCTGCAGACAGTGGCAGGCATCTCCAGGCCGGTGGAGAGCATGGTTCCACTGACCATATTATGAGGTTGCACACCGCCAGGATTTCCAGGGCGGTCTCACTGCAATGAAAAACCTGGCGGAAACAAACAACATAAAATGAGACACTCACCCTAAGGAACACAAACACGTCCGCAGCTGCCATGAACCCAAACTTGAAGTCTTCCCACTGCTCCTGCTGGCCATACAACTCCAGAACCAGCGATGGCGACCAAAATAACCACCATAAGTACACCCACCTAGCACACAATGGAGGGAAGGTGATTAGTACACACAACATACAACGCCAGCAGGGCTAGCCATGGTCACATACACACATATGCAAACATACACCCATACCGACACACAAACACATCTACATACACACACTTACATAGAAACAACACACACCATAGCTAACATACACGTGCCATACACACACCACATTGCACACACACAACACCGCCACTGTCAAACGCATCTACACACAACACCACTGACTCACACAATGACAACTCCATTGTAACCACACAAAGGCATTGGCAGAGAGGCACACTGTACACCTCCACAGGAAAACAAATACTGGCAGCAGCACGTGAAAATAGCACACAACCAATACAAACAATAACTCTGCCAAACAACGTGCCAGATCACACGCCACATCCACCCAACACACAAAGTACATTACAGATGTATCACAGCACACACATGTTAAACCTGGCATCCTTGGTGTGGTCTCCCCTGTCTTTTTTGCTTCTGCTTCTCATGTTTTGACTGTGCGCTGGACTCTGTGTTTGCTGTTTTCGGTAATCTGGGCACTTTACCACTGCTGACCAGTTCTAAGTGCTAAGTGTAAGTGCTCCTGTGTAAAATGTATGTGTAATTGGCTTTTCCATGATTGACATATTTGATTTACTAGTAAGTCACTAGTAAAGTGCACTAGAGGTGCCCAGGGCCTGTACATCAAATGCTACTAGTGGACCTGCAGCACTGGTTGTGCTACCCACATAAGTAGCCCAGTAAACATGGTTTAGACCTGCCACTGCAGTGTCTGTGTGTGTAGTTTTAAATTGCCAATTCGACCTGGCAAGTGCACCTACTTGCCATGCCCAAACCTTCTCTTTTTAAACATGTAAGGTAGCCCTGAAGTAGGCCCTAGGCAGCCCCATGGACAGGACGCAGTGTACGTTAAAGGTGGGACATTTACTGATGTGTTTTACCTGTCCCAACCACAAAATAAAGCCAAATTCGTTTTTCACTTTTGCAAGGTCTATCTCTCTCATAGGTTAACATGGGGCTGCCTTTAAATATATTTTAAGTGTAGTTTCCCTTTGGGAGCAGATAGAAATTTGGAGTTTGGAGTCTCTATACTCACAATTTCAAACATACATCTTTGGGTAAAGTTATTTTTTAAATTGTCAGTTTGAAAATGCCACTCTTAGAAAGTTGACATTTTCTTTCTTAAACCATTCTGTGACTCTGCCTGTTTGTGGATTTCTTGTCTGGGTCAGACTGACAGTTGGGCTGTTTGTGAATCCCCTCTAAATAGTGCGACAAAGGGAGCTGGGGTATAGCCTGCATATCCTGATGGACCATCTGAGCTAAATTGGAGGGAGGATCCTGTGAACAATTGCTGTGTATCTGGGGCCAGACCTGGGCAAGGCAGGATCCTGTGAACAACAGAGACTTTCCTTTGAAGTTTGTCTACTTCAAAGGCAGAAAGGGGTAGAAGTAGTGGACCCAAAACCCCAGATTTTTAGATCACTTCTGGAATCAAGTGGAACCTCTGCCAAGGAGAAGAGCTGGAAAGCTGGAGGTGGTGTACTGCCCCTTTGCTTGTGATTGTGTTTTGCTGGGTTGGCCTGCCGCTGTTGCTTCTGCCTGAAAGAGGACCAAGACTGGACTTTGTTGTGCATTCCTGCTTGAGAAGAATCTCCAAGGGCTTGAACTGAGCTTGTCTCCTGTTTTGAAATCTCAGGGCCATCAATGACTTTCTCTGCCAGCACCTGAACTCTCTGCTGAGACTCCTGCCCTGCCACGTGGTACCCTGTACAGTCTCTGAGCCCTTGAGAGGTGAAGTTCGCAGAACAAGGACTGAAATCCACAAACAGAACGACATGTGGGGAAGTTTTCTACGCACCACCGGCAATGCGGCTGAAAACCGATACACCACTCGCTTTGTGGCAAAAATCGACACTCCACCTGCATCGCGGCTTGGAGATCAGCGCATCGCAGCTTAAGAAATGATGCAACACCCGCTTGCGGTTGCTGATAATGATGCAAACCCCACATATTGTGGTTTTCCAACACCGTGTGACCGCATTTCACTGCATCGTCCCTGGGTGCCAAAGTCATTGTGAACCTGCGTGGATCTGAGGTGCCCTGTCCGGCTTCGGAAATTGATGCATCACTCCCTTGTGGGAGAGAAAAACAACACATTGCAGACCTGACTGGAAAAGAAAACGATGCACTGCCTCACCCGGCTGTGAGGAATCAACGCATTGCTGACTTTTCTGATGCACGCTCGCCCATGTAGCTTTATTTTTTATGGAAACCAGGTACTTTGTGTAAAATCAACGTGTCCATTGCTTTCTATGGAGTAAGACTCTTATTCTTTTGAAATTTCATATTTTGACTTGTGTATGTTTAATTTTTGTCATTTTGGTCATGTTTAGATTTAGATTCCGCAAGAACCACAGCACTAGGACCGCCCTCATCGCCTGCACCTACGACATCAGGACCAGAGTGGACAAGGGCGAGACCGTCACCCTCATCCTCCTAGACCTCTCTACAGCATTCAACACTGTATGCCACCAAACCCTCCGTACACGCCTTTTTGACGCCAGAATTCGACACAAGGCCCTGGACTGGCTCACCTCCTACCTCGCCGAAAGAACCCAAAGAGTTTGCCTTCCTCCTTTCCGTTCTCCAGCCACCAAGATCATCTGCAGGGTCCCCCAAGGATCCTCCCTCAGCCCCACCCTCTTCAACATCTACATGGCCCCACTCGCCAACATCCTCCGCCCCCACGGAATCACCATCATCTCATACGCAGACGACACCCAGCTCATTATCTCCCTCACCACGAACCCAGCCACCGCCAAGATAAACATACACGCCGGACTCCTCGACATCACCAAATGGATGACAGCAAGCCACCTCAAACTTAACTCAAACAAAACAGAAATCATCATCTTTGGCCCCAACAAGACAGCATGGAACGACTCTTGGTGGCCCACCTCCCTTGGACCACCCCAACACCCACCACCCATGCACGCAACCTTGGCATCGTTCTAGACTCATCTTTCTCCATGACCCAGCAAATCAACGCCGTATCATCCTCCTGCTTCAACACCCTTTGCATGCTACGCAAGACTTTCAAATGGATTCCATTAGAAACAAGAAGAAAAGTCACCCACACCCTCATCAGCAGCAGACTGGACTACGGCACCGCCCCTCTACGCAGGGACCACAGCCAAGCTCCAAAGAAAACTCCAGCGAATACAGAACGCAGCCCACTCCTTATCCTCAGCCTCCTTAGGCACAAACACATATCCACCCACCTCAGATCCTTACACTGGCAACCCATCATCAAAAGGATCATTTTCAAAGTCCTCGTCCACGCTCACAAAGCCCTCCACGATCTAAGACTGACCTACCTCAACGAACGAGTAAACTTCCACATACCAACTCGACAGCTCTGCTCCACCGACATCGCCCTCTCTACAGTCCCTGCATCCAATGCACCACCTCCGGCGGCAGATCCTTCTCCCACCTCGCCGCCAAGACCTGGAACTCCCTCCCCACCAGCCTACGCAAGAGCCAGGACCTCCTAACCTTCAGAAAGCACCTTAAAACATGGCTTTTTGAGCAGTAACCGGCAACCCCTCCCTCCCCCCCCCACAGCGCCTTGAGACCCTAACGGGTGAGTAGTGTTCTTAAGAAATTATTTGATTGACTGATAAATATTACCTATTTTTCTAAACTGGTGTGTTGTCCATTATGTAGTGTTTTCCCTGTATTACTATGTGTGATGGTATAAATACTTTACATGTTGCCTTTAAGATAAGCCTGACTGCTTGTGCTAAGCTACACAGGGGGTGAGCAGGGGTTGCTTTGAGTGTGTAACTTCATTGCCCTGACTAGAGTGAGGGTCCCCGCTTGGACAGAGTGCAAACTGACTGTCAACCAGAGACCCCATTTCAGACAACACACCACTACCACACAATGCCACAGCACATCACAACAAGTCCATAGCACAACTCACCCACACAACTCATGCTGCTACACAAACACATCACATACACAGAAAACACACACCAAATTGTACATACATGTGAAAGGAAACACAGGATAAGTTTGTAACCCTCGACACCAATGGTTCACTGGTGCAGATACAATAAATATATATAATATGATTTCCAAAGAACTATGTAGAACATAGGCATACTGGCCAGTCCAATTGTTCACAGTGCCCCATGTACACTGGGAAATGTCTCAAGGCCTAACCTGACTCCTGACTGCAAAATGGCCTTCACAAGGCAGGGGCATCAATGGGGTAGGCAGGCCCCTTAGGGGTGATGGATGGGGTGCAAGGTGGGGGTTTGGGACTGAGAGGGGGGTCCTTTGGTTTGGGTTTGGAGGGAGGGTGGTTTGCCCTTTGTCTTAGCCTTTAGGGGAGGACCCTTGATTTTGGGTTTGGGAGGGGTGGCCTTCATTTTTGCGGGGGGTCGGAGTATTTGCTGGGGGAGGGGCATGGGAAGTACCAGAGGGGCCATGGGAGGATAGGGAGGTGGAAGGACTGGTTTTGGGGAGTGTATCAGGGTGCTTGGGGAAACAGGGACATGGTCAGTGGGAGCAAACAAGGTATTCTTTTTTATCTTTTTTTAGGGACACAAGGGTGGTCATGGGATAAAACATTTGGGAGTGGAGGGAGCGGGAATGCTTGAGATTTGTGTTCGTGTATGTGCTTTGTGTGCTAGTGCATGGGTTGGTGCCATGTGTTTGCTGGGTGTCTGTTGGGTGGGTGAGTGCAGGCGTTTAGGTGTGCTGGGAGGAGGGGGGATGAGATGCAGAGAAATTACAGGGTGGATCTGTGAGTGTCTGTTGGGGTGGTGTCCGCAGCTAAGGTGGATGTGTTGCATGTGGGGGTGTTGGTAGTCATGGTGAGTGCTCATGTGGTGTATAGGGTAGATATATGGGGGTCTGCTATTGTGGTGACGGTGGGCATGAGGGAACTTGTGGCTGGATCTGGGAGTATTGATGTGGTGATAGCATGTTTGAGTTGTGTAGTGTCTGTGAGGGAGGAGGTGGTGGGAGAGTCTGTGTTGGGAGTGGATGTTGTTGTGTCTGTTGTCTGTATGCATGACAGTGGTGGTACCTGTGGTGCCTGTGTTTGTCTGTGCGAACCGTGTCTGTTGAGGTGGATGAATGGTCGTCTGACTGTGTGCTCTGGATGGGTGTGGCAAGAAGGCTGTGGGAATGGGCACAGTTAGCTGGAGAGGGGACGGAAAATGAAAGGATACTGGTTGCCATCAATGAGGAGGCCAGAGCCTGAAAGGATCTCTGCATGCCATTCAGGGCACTGTGAATGCCTTCCAGGTAGGCATTCGTCTGTTGCATCTGTGTTGCCAGTTCGTGGATGGCATTCACAATGTTTGACTGTCCCACAGAGATGGACCTCAGGAGGTCAATAGCCTCCTCACTGAGGGCAGCAGGGCTGACTGGGGCAGGGGTAGAGGGGCCTGCGGTGAAGGAGACGCCCACCCTCCTGGGTGAGCAGCCACGGGCACCTTGGTGGGGAGCTACAGGAAGGGAAATACTGATCGGGGGTGGTGGACAAGGATGGTGCTGGATTGGTCCCAGATGGGTCCACCACCACTAGGGAGCATCCATCGGAGGAGGAATCCAAAGAGGATATTGTACATCTGCCCTCCCCCGTGGCACTCCCCTCGCCCTCCATCCCACTGGTCCCCTCGACTCCGCTGGTGTCAGCCTCCTGAGTCCCATGGGCTGCAGCTTCCCCACTCGCCGGTGACCCTTCCCCCTTGCTTGATGATGCTGATGCAGACAAAGACAGAGGAGGAGAGGGAGGGAGGGTTGGAGAGTAAGAAAGGGGGTAATGGGTTAATATTTACTCATCATTCACACAGAGTAACAACCTGACATTCTGCTGGTATTCCATGGCATTGCATGCCTTTACATTGACATGCACAACTGCAGTCAAAACCTACTAATGTGGGAACATTGGCACTCTTTGTCTTGAAGAAGGGTCATACAATGCACAGTACCACAGTACTTGGCACACTCCCATGGTCCTTTACATAGACATATCCTGTATTTCCTACTCAACAGATTCCTGAAATGCAAGGTAGCATGGCAACAAATCCATTAACAATGTGGCCAGTAATCCTGGAGCCAACTACATCTACAGTTTGAGGCATCTGAATGACAACTCACCAATTACCTCTGTCATAGTGGCAGACTATCACTGATGGCAATGCCCTGACACCTCAGGTATACTGATGCTGATGGAAGGAGCTGGTCACTCAAAATATGTGAAATGTGTGCAGACAAACTCAAACATGGAAGTAAGTGCCCTCATGAGTCACTCTCTGCATGGTATTGACACACATAATTGAGACAAATCCTGCCAGGTGGTCATAACCATAGCTGATGTGCAACTACCAATGATCTACTCTACATCTTCCAACTGGTAGGCTACCCATACCAATACATGCCTACCATTAGCGAGGTGTGAGTGTGTGCTTACCCCCTTGTGGATGCAGTGCTTCCCTCAAGCGCCCATCTACCTTAGGGTAGGCCACTGCCAAAATGCGGGCCATTAGGGGGGTCAGGGTCCGACGGACACCCCTCCCTCATTGAGAGGATGTCCTCAGCTGGGCCTTAGAGGTCTTACAGGCCCAGCATCTGAGGTTCTTCCACTGCTTTCTGCAGTGGGTGCTCTACCGGGCATGGACCCCCAGGGCGCACACTTGCTTGGCAATGGCACACCAAATCTCCTTCTTCTGATGGGCGATGACCTGCATGGGTGACACAGACAGAAGGAGAAAGTCATGTAGAGTGGCATCACAGCAACAACAGTGAACTTAACACATCAGACGCATCGCATGACAACACAAATGTGTCTTTATGGCACTGATGCATCAACTCCTTTGCCATCTGCAAGCATCCACTGTGTGTGCATCATCTCAACGCCTTTCAGCCCCACATGCATTGCTATCAGACAGGACAGGAAAATTGGACTCACTTGCTGATCTGGTGCCCCATTCAACTGTTCATACAGGGGTAGGTCCCCATCAACAAGCTTCTCCAGCTCCTCCTGGGTGAAGGCAGGGGCCCTATCTACTGCAGGACGTGGAATTATGGCTCCTAGAAGCAGAACACAGCAGCTCACGCAGTAGAGGTCTTGCTTGGATGAGTGTCAGGAGTCAAGTGAGCTATCCAACAGAAAATGGCGGTCACAGCCACTGTGTAGATGACCGTTACCGCTGGTGGTGATCATCATTGGTCCCAGTCTCCCATAGACAACACTGTTAGACAATGAGGAGTTGAACGGCGGTTGAGCCTACTGCCATGATGACTAATGCCAGCAGAATTAGGTCACTTCCATCTGTCCTGTGCTTGCAGGACAGGCGTCTGCCATTTTAAATGTAGGTAGTGTATTGTAGGTGAATGATAAGTGCAACATGGATGATTTTTAGTGACATGTGCATAGATTTACTATGTTCACACAAAAAAGCAAGGTTCACACGTGACATTCATGGGTGGTGTAGTTAGAAGTACTGATAACTATGACACAACATGTGTGGTCACTTGCTGGCTCATAGACGGGGTAACCATATCTTTATGTTCAATTGTCACATATACCTTATTATCTGTGGGAGTAGGGTGTTGTTACATGGAAGTATCAAATATTTAGTGTGTGCCAACCTGTCTGTCTGGGACTTCAACTGTCATCATTTACTGGCCCCTAGTCGACCTTGCTACCCTGGAAGAGAGAAACATCATCCAGACCTATCGTCTGAACCATCAGACCATGATGGAACTGTGTGCCCAGTTGGAGACAGATCTCTTGGTTGCCATAAGTAATCCCTATGCCATCCCTCCAACAATAAAGGTGTTGTCTGTGCTACACTTCCTTGCATCAGGCTCGTTCCAGTGGGCTTGGCAGCAGGGATGTCACAGCCCATGTCAAGTCATTTGTTAAAGGATGTACTGTGTTCTTTACTCAAACATCTGGACAGCTGCATCAGGTTCCCCCAACATGCAGATTTGCCCACTGTTAAAGCTGACTTCTATGATATGGCAGAAATCCCTCATGTGATGGGGCCATAGATGGCACACACATGGCTTTGGTTTCTCTCAGGGCCAATGATCAAGTGTACATGAACAGGAAAAATCTTATACTCCATCAATGTCCAGGTGGTGTGTCTCGCTGACCAGTGCGATGGCCAAGATTCTTGGTTCTGTGCATGACTCCTACATTCTAAGGAACAGCAATGTACTACACGTGATGGCACAGCTACAGATAGAGAGAGCCTGGTTCATTGGTATACATCCAATAAAATGTGTGCATCTGTTATGTCACCTCTCTTCAAATCTGCCCTTTGTCTCTACCGGGATAATGATGGGACAAACCGTTGTGAATACAGGTGACTCTGGCTATCCTAACCTACCGTGGCTGCTGACACCAGTGAGATACCAGACCACAGATGGGGAACACTGTTTCAATGAGGCCCACGGCAGGACAAGGCAAGTCATCGAAAGGACCTTTGGGCTACTGAAGGCCAGATTCTCAGGATATGCCTTGCTCTACAGACCACCAAAAGCATGCCAGATTGTTGTTGCCTGCTGTATGCTACACAATCTAGCCCTGAGACGTCACATCCCATTACTGGCTGTTGTGGAGGTGGCAGCTGGACCAGTGGCGGATGATGGTGACATAGATAGTGATGAGGAGACAGATGATGAGGATGCACCTGACTCTAGAACAGAGTTGATCCAACAATACTTCCAATAAAATACAGGTTTGTGTTAAGTGTGTTGTATGTGAACTGTACTGCTGTCTGCCTTGTGACATTTGTCCTCCTGGTGTGTTCCATCAGTGGAGGTGTTAAGTGCAGCTATCCCTCTGTGTGGGTTTGGAGGAAAACATATTGGCCATCAGAGGAGGTGTTATTGTTCTAATGTCAGAGCTATTTTTACTATGCTGTTGTCTACAATCACATCCTCAAAGACTTAGGCATGTTGTATGTTCCCTGTACTGCTATGTCAACTGCAATATGACTGCCAAACATATTAGTCTCATCAGTATTGCTACCCATCCTCACTGTACACAATGGACGATTATGAAACATAACTTTTACTGACAGTGGAACTTGCCTTTAGTGGAGTTATGTCAGCTGTAAGGGATGGACCATTGGGAATGTATGCATGGAAAATGGGGATCTGCCATGGTAATATGTGTTAACATTCCACTTGCCAATTCGCACTAGGGAGGTCGACAATGTACTGCATGTGTGTTGAGTGGGCAACATCGACTTCTATTGTGATGGTGGCCCTTTCTTGGTCTATGTGCAGGTCTGTTGAGTGGTGCAACTGTGGTTCCTGGCCTGACTTTTGGCTCCCTTGGCATATGATTTTAGAATATGTCTGTTCTTCTGTTACACTCACTGCACATTGCTTCCCCGCCTGTCCATCTTACAGACTGTTAACGGTCAATGGTTTAACTGTGATGACATATTGAACAACAGAAAACCTTACTTGTTACAATAAAGACAGATAAGCAGTAGCTGTGCTCAATGGTGTTTGTTGTGATTCACAAGTGCATCATGGTGGATGAAATCATCTGAGTAGTTGGACCAGCTGTAGGTAGTACAGGCCCAATATCTAAGGGGCCATGGGAAAATAGAGACATGACAGTGGACAGTCAACAGGGTGTCTCAGTGTCACACAAGGGAGAATGTCCAGAAGAGGGTCACTTCCTGGCAGTGGTTTTGGTTTTGGCCTCAGGTCCGTCAGGATGTCGGGATGGATGACCTCATTTGTGTGGGAGTTCCTCGACTACAGAGGGAGGGGTGATGGTGGTCTGTGGGCCCTCTGACATGGACTCCATTCCACTAGCTGCGGACAAAGTGGATGGCTCAGTTGGTATGTGGCTAGAGGAATGGGCCTCCTGGTGGGTGGAGGAAGCAAGCAGGATGGTAGTACGTTCCTGCAGCACTCCTGCAATGGAGGCTATGGTGGCATTGTGAGCCTGCCACTGCTGCATGGTCTCCTGGTGGTATTCCCTCTGCAGCCTCTGGATCCCCTGCACGGTTGAGAGGATCTGGCCCATCTTGTCCTGGGATTGTTGGTATGCTCCCAGCACTTAGGAGATGGCCTTCTGGCCAGTCATTTCAATTGGGGGCCCCATCCTCTGGCCCACAGGTGCCCTCCCACTGTCCCTTGCCCCCTGTGCCTATGCCCCTGGCACAGTGCACCTACTCCCAGTTACACCAGGACCTTCATTGTCTTGGGTGTGAGGGATTGGTCCCTGTACTGTGGGGCATGCTGCTGATTGTACAGTCCTTGGAACACAGGTTTGGGGAAGAGGGTTTGGCTGTGCTGTGTTGGCAATGGGGTGGAGGACTCCGATGTGGGCAGGGGTGAGCTGGTGGTGGTGGAGGACTGTCCAGTTGTCCCAGATGGGCCAGGTAAGTCATCAATGTCAAGGCATCAACTGGGGCCTTCTTCCTGGGGAGGGCTATCTGTCTCTGGCATCATCTGTGGGGTGGCAGGGGCAGGGATACCTATGGATGGAGAGGGAGAGAGTTACGTTGTGGAAGTGTACTTGTTAGTTTCATAGTCTAATGCATAAAGTGGCTTGACTTGCTTCCCAGTGATGGCAATGACAGATGCAGCACTGTAGACATTGTTTGTGGGAGATGGATTGTGACATTGTTTCCACGTTCTCTTGAGGATTGTGGATAATGGGTAGCATTGCTGTCATTGCCTTGTAGTACGCAGTTGAAACATCCAGTATGTGTAGCATGTGAATGGTTTTATATACAGGTGTTCGACTGTGAAGTGGAAATGGCATCTTTTCATATGTAGGGAGTAATGCATTGTGGGAGTTGTGGTGCTTGCTTTTGTGAGAGCAACCCATGCACTAGGGAGGGAATGTATGGGGATTTTGGGAGTAGAGTGGTGTGGCATGCTGGGGAGGGGCATCAGGTGATTGTGGGTGGGGGGCAGAAGTGTGAGATGGGGTAAATTGGGGAGTGATAGGTTGGTGGGGACACATACTATAGAGGAGTCGTTGGTTCCAAGGGAGTGTTGTTGACTTACCAAAGTACAGTCCTTTGTTTATTCCAGTTAGGCCCTCTGGATGCATGATGTCCAAGACTTTCTCCTCCCATGATGTAAACTCCGGGGGAGGGACTGGGGGTCCATCGCCAGTCTTGTTGATGGCAATTTGGTGTTGTGAAGCCATGGAACACACCTTTCCCCATAGGTTGTTCCACTTCTTTCTGATGTCATCCCTTGTGTGTGGATGGGTGCCCACTGAGTTCACCCTGTCAAAGATCCTCCATCATAACTCCATTTTCCTGGCTATGGATTTTTGCTGGACATGTGCTCCCAACAGTTGTAGCTCTATCCGGATGATTTCATCGACCCTGACCCTCAACTCTTCGTCTGCGAACTGTGGGTGCTTTTGATGGGACAAGGTAGTGAAGTGGTTTGGGGGTGGTGTGCGCAAGGGTAGGGTGTTTGGGGCTTGATGGGGCATGAGGGTGCTTAGTTTGGTGTGCTGGTGTGTTGTGGTGTTTGTGTGCAGTTGTTATGTGTGTATTGTGTTGATAGTGCAATTGTGTGGTGTGTGCTGCATGTGAAGTGTATATGTGCCTATGGTATATTAGTGGTAAGTGATGGATTTGTGGGTCCTCACTGCCTGTCTGTGGGTGTAGTTGCAAAAGATTGTGGGCTATGTCGGGGGGGTTTATAGTGGTGGGTGTGGGTGTCTGTAGTGTGGGTGTGTGTGTCAGGTGTGGGGTATTCATACTGAGAATGTGGGGTTGGGTTTTGATAGAGGTGATATTTTGACCACAGCAGTTCGCACTGCCAATGGTTTTCACCCATGCATTGACCACTGTGTTGATTTGTGGGCCGTAAAATGGAGTGCAGGATGTTATCGGCATGGCTGGTGGTGGGACTGGCTCTCTCCCACCCTCGGTCAGCCTGGCAGTGTCGGATTTGTGGCTGTTTATGGGCAGTCTTCAGTATGTGAATCACAATACGGCGATCAGGTTCCTGTCATCACTGGCAGTATTTTGGTACCCACCACCACAGCGGTCTTCTGAAAATACCGCCAAACTCATAATGAGGGTCTTAATCTTAACAGGATTCCATGAAAATCCTGCTGTTGTAAAGGAATTTTTAGTGCAGTATTTATTAAGAGGTAAAACTTCAAATGTGTCTAAATTTAGCTTTTAACCCGAGAATGTGGAGTAAGATCTCAGCTCATTAAAAAAGATGGAAGGGATGTGTCAGGTTGTGAAATGAAAAGAAGGATATCATCAGTGTATGCAGTATACTTGATATAAGTATCTTTGACTTGCAATCCGTAGTACGTGTCAGAAGTTTTAAGCTGATGGAATAATGTTTCTAGTGCTAATATGAATAATACAGGGGATAAGGGGCATCCCTGTCTGGTACCTCTCTTAAGATGAAAGTATGTGTGGTGATCGGAATGTTGGATAGCTACAATGGGAGTAGAATGTGGGGATTGAATGGTCGGGCAAGGAGAATGTTTTGAGTGGCAGTTGCTGGAGGATGTTGAGTTGGCATTGCTCCCTTACGACAAACCTTGTTTTCATTAAATTGAGTTGGAAACAAGTTCGTCTTGGTGGCAAGTTATTTTCTCCTCAATGGCAGTGAGCAGGAAAAGAGCAATGCCACTTTAAAGTCACATAACTCAGTGTCGACTTTGCGTTTGGATTCTGCCAGCAAACTTCATGAACAAAAACATTTCCTGGAAGGATCGGAGGAGCCAGTTTGCCACGGCAGTGAACATACTTGTTCGAGGGGTACGTTTTGGAAATGCAGGTACCATAAACATGTGCATGGAGCTTTGCACAAGCAGGTATTGACGCGTACAGTGAAGTGCATGCTGGGTAAAAAAACAAGCCCCAATACCTACGGACAAAACATAAGATTACATCTTGGCGGCCATCTTTGTTGTTGGGAGGATTCCTTTTTACAGCTTTGGTTGGTCAGCAATCAATAAGGATTTTCACTCTGACTTTCCCTTCTATCCTGCGCATTCGGTGACGCTCATACCTTTAATTACTGAAGGATCAGCAATTGTTAGTTGGGTTGTATGGCAATCGGTACAACCATATACTTTGAGTCTGCGGGTTCCATGATGCACACACCCAAAACCCAGAAAACAAGAATTTTGAGGGATGACATGCACTGGCAACATTCACATAATTGGGGCAGTGTAAATCGTGGCTACAACTGGAGTTTTATTTATTTTCTTCTTATAGTGGGATAGACATGTCTGGCATTCATCCACCACCTTTCTTTTTAGCTGAGCATGGAGACCCACCTATTCCATGGGAATTGTGGTTGGATTTATTTGAGGCATATGTGGAAGTATTAGAGGATGGGGAAAGTACACTAGAAAGACATTTGTCCTTACTAAAGCACTGACTAGGTGCAATAGGTCTTAGATATAGAGAATTAAAAAAATTGAGAAAGATGTGTATACATGTGCACTCAAACAGTTACAAAAAGTTATGGCAGGAAAATTAATGTAGTCATGGAAAGATATAAGTTTTACTCAAAAGGGCAAAAAGAAGATGAATCAACTGACCAGTATATGGCAGTGTTGAGGGAACTTGTTGTAACTTGCACATACGAAAATGTGACATATGACCAAGTATTAAGGGACCAGCTATTGATGAGAACTAAATTAAAAAAAAATCAAGAGACACTATGGTTTTCCGGTGAATTAACTTTAAAAAATGAGATAGAAGTGGTAAGAGTTATTAAGATTACTGAGGGATGTATACAGACAATGAGGAATGAAAATAAAGACAATGATACTGTATGTGCTTTAGGGAGTGAGAAGAGTGGTAAGGAAAAAAAGACTCTTGCGGTTGGTAAAACTAGAAGGCTACTGTGTTTTCGGTGTGGAGCTAATACACATTTAAGCTAATTCTAAATTGTGCCCAGCCATTGGAAAGACATGCAATGTATGTAAGAAGAGAGGACATTTTTCAGGTGTATGTAAAAGTGTGGAAACAAAGTTAATTGTATCGTGGAGGATCGTAATGATGAGGAGCTTGAGTATGGAATGAGTGATGTGGTATTAAAGGCCCATATTTATACTTTTTTAGCACTGCATTTGTGTCACTTTTTGATGCAAAAGCGGCACAAATTTACAAAATACAGTTGTATTTTGTAAGTTTGCACAGCTTTTGTGTCAAAAAGCTGTGCAAATGCGGTGCTTAAAAAGTATAAATATAGGCCTAAGTGTGCAGAGCGAGAACAGCAAAGCGAAGAATGTTCCTTTGCCTGCGTGTACATTAAGCATAGATGGAATACAGTTAGAAGCTATGGTGGACTCTTGTGCGTGGTGCACCATAATGGGGAGAAGGTTTTTTGACAAACTATGGCCTGGTAGATTGTTAGAGAATACTATTTCAAGCCCAAGTAGTTATTCTGGTCATAAAATTTCTATTGTGGGGTCTGTGCAAGCTGAAATCGGATTTGCCGGGAAAATATGTTTAGGAAATGTGCTTATAGCAGAAAAAGGAGCTATGATTTTAGGTGGGCCACACATGATGCCCATGTATGCAGTGGGTGAGAGTAATATTATAAGTACAAATGATACATATTCTCTCGTAAGTGAAGAATTTCCAAATGTTTTTAGCAGCAAGTTAAAAACCTTTACATTTTTTAAACATAACATAATCTTAAAAGAGAATGCTATACCTGTGAGGCAAAAGTTAGGAAATGTTCTGTTGAATTACAGAGGGAAACTAAAAGACATTTTGCGTGATTTATTTGAAAGGGGCATTGTAGAACCAATGGAAAGTTCTGATTGGGTATTTCCAATTGTAATTTCCTTGAAATCTAATGGCGATCTAAGACTTTGTGTGGACTTACGTTCTTTAAACAATGCTATTTGGGTGGATGCCTTCCCATTACCAAACTTGCAAGAATTAATTACATCCATTGGTGAGGCTAAAATCTTCTGGACAATTGATTTAGCTAGCGCTTATCATCAGATTCCGCTGGATCTGACCTCTAAGCAATGCACAGCCTTCATAACACCTGAAAGTTTGTTCCAGTACACAAGGATGCCATTTGGTTAAGCCAGTGCATCCGCTGTGTTCCAAAGGGAATCATCTAGAGTATTATCAAATATAACTGGTGCAAAGGTTTTCAGGATGACATTTTGATATTTGGGAAGGATAAGGAGGAACACGATTGCATATTGAGGAAAGACTCTTAGCAAAGGTAAAGGAATTACTTATGAAGGGATGGCCATTTGAATGACAGCTTCAAGGGGAATGCAGTACATTTTGGAAGATGAGTTATCCATATGCAATAGTATCGTCTTGAGGGGTGATAAACTAGTACCTCCTTATGGCATACATGAACTTATTGTCAGGTTAGGACATGAAGGGCATGGTGGTAGAGCAAGTACCAGAAGGAAAATTAAGGAAAGCTTTTGGTGGCCAGGGGTGCATAGTATGGTGGACCATGGTAGTACCTCTGCAGATGGTCGAATTTCCTGAAGAACCTTGGCAGAAGGTAGCGATTGATTTTATGGGGCCTTTTGCCATCTTACCATCCAGAGTGGTGTGTGTCATTGTCCTTATTGATTATTAATTTAAATGGCCAGAAGTTCATATGATTGGCAAAGTGACCACAGATGTGGTCATCAACTTTTTAGAGGATGTGTTTTCCAGGGACAGGATTCCTGAGACTCTAGTAACGGATAATGGTATGGAGCTCACATCTAGTAAAATGAAATTGTTCTTGAAAAATGATGGTGTGAATCACCTAAAGGTGTCATTATATCATCCAGAAGGAAATGGTCAAATTGAAAGGTTCAATAGGGTAGTTAAGGAATCTATACAGTTGGCTCTGAAATGTAACCTGTCATGGAAGAAGGCTCTTCAGAGTATGTTACTATCTTACAGAATTACGCCCCATTCGTTGACAGGGAAAACCCCATTTGAGTTATTAAGTGGAAGCAAACCGCCTACCAATTTAGTTCCATGGTGGTTAAAGAATTAAAAAAGGAGCAGGGGTTCACTAACAGTGATGATCTAAATAGGGAACGTATGTTAAAACACCAATGTCATGTCCTGAGTAGAGCCAACTGAAGGAAAACCATGCCTAAACTCGTTGCAGAGCAGTATGTATGTGTGAGGAACCCTGGGTTCATAGAAAAAGGGGCAGCCTGTTGGTCAAATCCTATTTAAATAGTGAAGGTATTGAATGAGCTGTCAAGCCTGAGGATGGTAAGATACGTAATCTGCAGCATGTGAGTCTGTGTGAAGGAGTCAACATACATGAAAGTGCCGATGAAATTGAGGGATATTTGCTGGGAAGTGATTCCGAGTTGCAACTATTTGTTGGCCCTGATGTTTAATTTGATATATTTGCTGACTTTGGTCATAATGCAAACAAGTGTGCTTCGACCACCGATGGTATACCTCTTCGTCGAAGTCAAAGAGAAAAGGGATTACCTGAGCATCTCTAAGAATTTGTCATGGGACTTTTAGGAATAGTAATGTAATGTGAATATTATTAATCTGGTTAGATGAAGTCATTTAGCTCCTGCAAAGTGTAAATTGGTATATCACCTTATAAGGCAACATTAGTAATTTTGTATTAATCAGAGTTTTTTTGGGGGGATGTGTGGCGATTGGAATGTTGGATAGCTACAATGGGAGTAGAATGTGTGGGTGGAATGGTCGGGCAAGGTGAATTTTGTGGGCGGCAGTTGCTGCAGGGGGGTTGCTGGAGGATGTCGAGTTGGCTTTACTCCCTTAAGACGAACTTTGTTTTTATTAAATTTAGCTGGAAACAAATTTGTCTTGGTGGCACGTTCTTTTCTCCACAGTATGGCAATTGGATTTCATTAACCAATATTGCAGAACTCAGTGAAGGAGATCAATTGTAAGAATTTAGGACCAAAACCATGCCATTTTAAGGATTTCATAAGAAATTGCCAATGCACTCTATCAAATAGCTTTTCTGCATCTAAAGTGAGTGCTGCTAGAGGAGATATAAGTTTATTTGCTCTAATAATAATATACAAGAAGACACATGAATTGTCTGCAATGTTCTTATTTTTGACAAAGCGAAACTGTTCTTGAGAACTGATATCTGGTACTTTATCAATTAGTCGAAGAGCAAGGGCTTTGACACAGATTTTACTATATGTGTTGATCACAGAGATAATATGATGATTTTTACATAAGGTCAAATCACAATCCTTTTTTGGAATAATACAAATCATTGCTTATGTGAAGGAACCAGTGGAAGAATTAATAGTAAGGAAATAATTAATAAATTTAAAAAGCTGAGAGAATAAAATCCGAGAAAACTGAAGATAAAATTCAATGGTAAACCCATCTGGGCCAGGTGCTTCACCTTATCGTAAGCATTTAACCGCTGTTTGAAGGTCATCTAAAGTGAATTCAGCTTCTAGGAATGACATATCAGAATTAATGGGAAATACGAGGTTTAAGGTTGCCAAAGTAAGAACCTATAAGGGCTTCTGAAGGGTTAATATCCAGGGTATAAAGTGTTTCGTAATTGTGCACAAAACAATCTGCTATATCAGTGCCACAAAGTAATTGGGTGCCCGTAGAGTTAGTGATGGTCTTTAGAACATGTTTTCCTTTCTTCCATTCAAATAATTAGCAAGTAAAACACCAGCCTTATTTTTACCACCGTAATAGTGAGCGTTAACTCTAAGAAACGTACCACAAGCTTTTTCAGTAGACATTTTATTAAACTGCATCCTTGCCCTAATCAACTTTTCTAAATCGTCCTTATTATTTTTAGAGGTATAATATGTGTGCTCTAAACTTTTACTTTTAGTTAATAAGAGTGTAATCTCTTTTTCCCTGACTTTTTTCCTAGGTGAATCATAGTTAATAATAAACCCCCTAGATGCTGCTTTAAAAGAGTCCCATAATAAATTAAATGCAATATCGCCAGTATCATTCTGTTGAAAAAAGTTGGAAGCAAAGGATTCAAAATAAATGAGCAATGTTTTATTTAAAAGCAATGAGTTGTTGAATCACTATCTTGACTCGTGGTTTCTTGTAGGTAATATTTCCAGATCTGTTATTACAGGGGCATGATCAGAAATAAAAATTAATCCCACCTCAGAGTAAGTTAAGTGTTTCAGTTTCAGGATATTTGTATTTAAAATATATAATCATTTCTAGTTTTGGATTGATGAGGGTAAGACTAGAAGGAATATTCTTTAAGGTTAAGGTCTGGGTTATATACTCTCCCGGAGACTGAGAGAGAGTGTTGAGAAATAGTATGTTGGAACACTTTGTGTGCTTTATGAGGTTCAAATTTTGTAGAGGAAGAACGGTCAAGGAAGGGATATAAAATCTGATTACAATCCCCCAATATGAAGTTTTTTTAATAAGAGTGTGTATTTTTATGAGATGTTAATGTACACAAATTAGGGTCTGGTTGTGTTGGTCCATAAACATTAAAAAGAGTGAAGGGGATATCATTAATGGTGAGCTTCACCACTATCCATCTACTTTCATCATCACATTCCTGAAAATCAAATGAAATAGTAAGGGGTTTATGACATAAAATAATAACTAAACTTTTGTGATAAATAGAAGGAGAAAAATACAAGTTACTAATCCAAGCTTGCATCTTTGTCAGTATGATACGTTTCTTGAAGAAGGGCAATTTGACATTTGAGATTAGCTAAATGTGACAAAACTTGCTGACGTTTAACTGGGTTCATTAGACCCTTTAACATTCCATGTAACAACTCGTAAATTGACTGATAGGCCAGACATAATAGCAACTTAAAAACATGTGCAAAGGCATGCATTGTATTTATAAGAACATACAAGGATATAAGGGCAAAAAAAAGAAGGAAGATATAAGAGATACAAGCAATATATGGGCAAAGAAAAGAAAGATACAAGCAAACATAGCGAGAAGTGAATGAGGAATAAAGAAAAAACCTTAGACGAATAGATAGACCAAGCAATATAGGAAAGCAATTTCCTTTAACTGCGAGTGAAATAAAAATAACAAAAAGGTGAACAGCATAAAGGATGTGGGGAGTCGGAACACCTAAGGAAAATGGACACGACTCACCACCGAATGAACGCGGGTATAATATTTAGCAATAAACACAATGAATAGAGACAATAATAGGAAAGGTGTGAGAAAGGAGATTTTAAAAAAGCTATATGGATTACAAACTTACCATAAATGACAAAGGAAGATGATGTCAATGGATATAACTCATGCAAGGAAAGAACACTGAGGTATGGGGTCATCTGACATCAACATATACTGGAACACAAGGGAGAGGAGAAGGTAATTCAGTATCATCATCTAATAGAATATAACCTGAAAGAAAAATGTCATTATTAGCTATAAGATAACGCAAGCTCAGTCATAATGGTGCGGTCATAATGGCCACCCCAATCCAGAACAATACAACATTGGCCAATACCAAAAATACACAACTGACACTAATACACACACCATACCCACCCACCAACAGCATTATAAAACACATACCCACATTACCCACAACTCTTTGCTAACACGAAAAGACTGCAATAGCTAGCCACGCAAATCACAGAGACAACTACACACACACCACAACCGCCCAAACATCCATCACACACCCTACACCCCACTCCCCACCACATTATTCAACACCCTCTGCACAACACACACCACACAACACCCATGTCCATACAAAGGCACCCCGTTTCACTGGTGAGGAGTTGCTGGTTATGGTTGAGGAAATAGTCAGGGTAGAGCCACAGCTGTTTGGAGCACAGATCCAGCAGATATCCATTGCCAGGAAGATGGAGCTATGATGGAGAATCGTGGACCGGGTTAACGCCATGCAACAGCATCCATGAACAAGGGACAACATCAGGAAGAGGTGGAACAACCTACTGGGGAAGGTATGTTCCATAGCAGCAAGGCACCAGCTCACGATCCAGAGGAATGACGGTGGACCCCTACCTCCTCCCCCACAGCTGACAGCATGGGAGAAGCAAGTCTTGGCAAGCCTGCATCCTGAGGGACTCACTGGAGTTCCTAATGGACTGGACACTGGTGAGTCAATATTTTCTGCCTATCCTCCCATACCTGTATGCCACCATCACCCCTTACCCTGACACCCATCACTCCACTCCATCCCACACAGTGCACCACCACAATTAACTAACCTAAATGCCAAGCCCTGCATGCCATAACCACTGCATACACATCCCTCCTAGCCCTGCATGTACACCCACCACCAATGCATGCACAGCATGGATAACTAACAATCCCACAGAACATCACCATGTTTTGCTTTCACTAATGACCGACATGACAAAAATCCCTGGAATGCACTTCAAAGAAGACATTTAATATTATTTCACCACGAGGTTCCTAAAAAGGAAGTTGGCATGTTAAAAGTGCACATTTACAAATAGTCATGCAATGAAAGGAAAATATACCAAAATGATTCTCAACTGCAATGTACACAGCACATATATGCAGTTATGATTATGCAACGCAAATAGTGAAGCAAACATTTGTCACTGTAGGGCCTGTCAGATGCTTCATCTTTCTCATGCAAGCAAGAAGATGACCCCGTTCAACTGGGAGAAAGAGATCTCCACCCTCACGGGACAGGTGTTAGGTATTTGACGTCTAATCCTGACAGAGGATGTGTTCAAAAATACATATTTCACTACATTTTACCCTTTGATCAATGAGTTTGTGTACTTCTCTCATTTTTTTCTCTTAAAAAATTACATTACAAGCCATTGTACACAGCAACATAATGGAATGATAAAAGCAATCACTATAAAGCAATGGAATTAACGTATTAATCTAGTTAACATTTAAACCAGACACACCTACAATGAAAAGACTGAAGCTTATATATACTGATTGGGATAATAACTGATTGAATAGTGTTTCTAGGATAGCAAGTTGGTATAGATTTAGATGGAAACATCATGGGTTCTAGTCATGTAAAGGTACACGGTCCACCTGTAAGGTTTACTGGAGTATAAGTGTTCCCATTCAAGAATAGTCAGCCAACTGGCAACTTAACATGCTTAACGAGACTGGCAGCAGTCATCAGATGATAACAAGCCATGGGTTAGTTCCAGTGGAAAAATTTAACCAAACAAGTTGACAGAACATCCATGGTACTCTGCATTGATCCCATGCCAAACTTTGACCGGTAAAGCACAATTAGCGCAAAATTGATCCATAGGTTTTGTACTTTAAAAGTCGCAGGAGCGTTGCACAAAGGTTATCAATCATGTTCAAGTTGGGGGTACGGTCCCTCCCCTGACCCCACATGCAAACGACCAAAGGGAGACCACACAGCACAGTCATGGTCACTGGCAAGTCGTAGTAAGATCTGTAAAAGAAACAAGTATGATTTTTCTTGCAAATAACATTTGTGATCTGAAATGTGCTCTCCTTTTTCCTTTCCTTGTTTTATAATCAGCAGAACATTATTGGGGCCCTTTGCTATGATTTCTTCAGGTTCCGAAGGGCCATTTGGGGATTCAACCCACACCTTAGCACTGAGGTTTTTATCTGCTGAATCACAGCTTCCCTTTCCTTGCACTGTCAGAGGGCTAGGCCAGTCCCCTTCCTCACCAATCCTCCATACACTGCACTTATGAAAAGTTGGACAATTGTGTCTCCAATCTGTATGAATACATCATGTTTTCCACTATTTAACAGAATAGCTTTGATTTCTATCTGTCCTGGTAACTTTCATCTCCCCAATCGATCTTTGACTGTTTGTGGGACAGAGCTCTGTGGTGTTTGCTGACAAATAGGACATTGCAAAATCACAGTTTTTATCAAATCTGGGGAATGTGCATCCCTCTATTGTCTAGCCACCTGTAAGTGGCTTTTTTTCCCAGGTGTCCACATTTCTGGTGTGCCCACTTAGCCATCCCCACCAAGTCAGAATTCTGGGTTGACACTTCTGCCTCTGAACTTTTGTCTTTGACGTCTGCAAGGGAATTGAACCAGCGTTCTAATGAGTCAGTGGGACAATGAGCATCAGTGACTTTACTCTGTTCTAACATTTCAAAAACTTCCTGCCACAACTCTTTGCTCCCCACCTCCTTTGAATGAGTGAACCAGTTATGTGCATGCCATGCAGGAAGCCAAATGGCTAATCCATTGGCACTGGACCAAGAATCAGTGTAAAAATGACAAGTCCCAGGCAGCTCTTGCTTTAGATCCTGACACACAGTATACAACTCTGCATATTGTCTACTTTTTCCTTCTCCTGTGGTGGTCAACCACTTTTCACTAACTGGATTGTATGACACTGCTTTCCAATGTCTTTTAGTATCCACATATTTGAATGAATCATTAGTAAACCAAACATGCTTCCTATCCTCAGGGGATGAGAATTCAAATGGTATACTCCATTTCACTTGTGACTCTTTACCTGTGGTTCCTCCTGCACTTTCTCCTCATACTGCACAGGGGCTTGTGACACCTGTTCATGTAGGGCTGCAGTGCTTTCCGGTCCTACTCGAGCCCTTTCTTGTATGTACTAGATCCAATGTATGATACTAGCCTATTGTGCATGTCCTATACAGTGAGATTTAGGTGAACTCATCACCCACTGCATGATTGGTATTTCAGGTCTCAGAATTACATTATGACCTAATGTTATTTGCTCAGTATCCACTAGAGCCCAATAACAAGCCAGAAACTCTTTTTCAAAAGGAATATAGCGCTCCCCAAAGTCAGGTAGTTTTCTAGTCCAAAGTCCTAGGGGCACCCTTGTCCTCCCCTCTTTCTGCCACATATTCCAATTTGCATAATGTCTCTGAACAGTTACATATAACTCAATGTCTCCCTCTTGCACTGTACACAAGTTTAAAGTCTGTTGAATTATTTAATTTGCCAAAACAAAAGCACACTGCTATTCTTCACTCCATTCAAACTCATGATTTTTCCTGGTTACTTTGTACCAAAGGGTTAAGATTTAACTCAGATGAGGGTCATGCGGTTTCCAAAAATCAAACAATCTCACGAAACTCTGTGTCTCCTGCATAGAGTAAGAAACTGAGAAATCTTGTGTTTTAGCTGTAACAACAACTCTCTATGTTCTAGATTCCACTGAATTCCCAGAAACAGCACATTTTGCGACAGTGCCTGTGTCTTGTCTGAAATAATTGTACACATTGTACTCTGCAAAAGTTGCCTGAATATACTGGTAACATTGTCAACTTCTTGCCCAGTGTAATCTTTTAAAGAATGCATTTCAACTCCTGCCAAAAACTGTGGGCTACTCTGTACACAAACTACGTTCTGCTCATGCAGCTCACACTGGCCCCCATCTTTTTTAACCTCCTCATTACTGGAATTTGAAAAGCCAGATTCTCTTGTAAAAGCTTGGTATATTTCAGCTTTATTTTGTAATAACTAGTTCTGACTAACTTGCTCTTTTAATTTCCTACTTTCATATTCTAACTGTTTACATCTCTCATGCATTTTTCTGTACACAGACAAAAGTATCCACACCCTCATGTCAAGAACAAAAAGGATATCATTCCTTTCAAAAAGCACATTTTCTAAACATGAAAAAACATTTAACACTTTTGTTTTATCCAAGCATCCCAAAACTTAGAAAGACCTGATACACAAGAAAACAAATTTGCCAAAACATCATAAGGCAGTTTAATTTCACGTGCATTTTCAAACATGGTTTGCGGTGCTTCCTTTAACACTCTGAATAAAAACATATTTACACTTTTGAATCGTGCACTCTCAACCTCCAACCTCTCTTTTTTAGGACTTTCCGACCTACGCCAAAATGTTTTGCTTTCAGTAATGACCGAGCTGACAAAAATCTCTGGAATGCACTTCTCAGTTCAAAGAAGACATTTATTATTATTTCACCACGAGGCTCCTAAAAAGGAGGTTAGCATGTCAAAAGCACACGTTTAAAAATAGTCACAAAAATGAAAGGAAAATATACCAAAATGATTCTCAACTGCAATGTACACAGCAAATATATGTAGTTATGATTATGCAAAGCAATTCATGAAGTAAAAATTCACCACCCTAGGGCCTGTCAGATGCTTCATCTTTCTCATGCCAGCAAGAAGATTACCCCGTTCAACTGCAAGAAAGAGATCTCCACTCTCACAGGACAGGTGTCAACCATTCGACATCTAATCCTGACCAAGGTCTTGGAAATTCCACCGCTACTGAGCAGGGCCATCTTTTTATATCTTAAAGAACTGGAGAAGGGCTTTCTGGAAAAACCCCTCCAATAAAAAAGAAATATTCAAACATGCTGGCTAGTTTAGGTCTGCTATGAAAATAACACATTGAGATTTGGCCACAGTCCCAAGATGCTAAATCAAAACAAAGCCGTTCCCTGCCGTCTGATTACGTCCTTATCAACCAAAGCCCTTGCTGAGAAAGAATACAAAAACAAGTACAGTTTACAATGTGGAAAAATACGGGCACGATTAACATAACAGTGTCTAACGCTATGATAAAGTCAATAGGCAGCTAAACTGAATACAAAATGTTGTCTACGATTGGTGAACACCAGACAGCTAATCCAGGTGCAAAGTGTTGCAACACAAAGTCAGTGGTCAAAAACACATATTTCACTACACACCATACACAAACAAAGGTGGCAGGGCAACAGTAACAATTTAGGGGAAGCTAGTGATGCAGAATATGTCCAAAACATGTAGCATGACACACCACTTGCATCCCCACAGGTCCCCCAGCCAATCTCAGCGGCTAGAAGGTGCCACGTCTACCCAGTCCCCCACCAGAAGATGCCCCTATTGATGACAGCAACTCTGGAGTTCTCGATCTGGATGAACTCCCTGGCCTATCAGGGACCACTGGTCAGTTGGCTACCCCAGCCTACACCCAGTCCACCACAGAGTCTTCCCCCTCAGTATCCAATACCACAGCAGCCACCGAATATACCCAGACCTCTGTCCCCAGGACATGTTAATCAGCAGTGTGCCCACCTGTACAGGGACCCCAGTCCACACCTCACAGGCAAGATAATGAGTGTCCTGGGGGCAGTGGCAGTAGACACACCATTCAGGGGACACAGCCACAGGGGGCCAGGGACACTCGGAGGACAGCTGTGTGCCGGGGGAGGACAGGCCCAGGGAACCGACTGCCCAGGAGGCACTCACTAGTGTTCTGGGGGCTTACCAACAATCCCACGACAAGATGGGTAAGGTGATAGACATAATGCAGGAGAACCAGTGGCTGCAGGAGGAACATGGCCAGGAGATCAAGAAAGAATTGCAGGCCCTGAACACCACCATGGTCTCCATAGCATGGGTGCTGGGTGATATGGCCAACATCATGAGGGAGTACACATCACACCTGCGGGCCCCTTCCACTAGCCAATCAACTGACCAGACCGCCACATCTGCTGCAGCTAGTGAACGGGAGACCCTGCCACAGGACTAACAGGCCACCAGCACCCCTCCCCCTGCAGAAGATGAACCACCCTGCAAACGGTTCCTGCAACCCAGACAGACACCAGAGAGACTTGCCAAGACAAAGACCACCACCAGGAAATGAGCCCCTCCTGAATGTCCCCCTTGTGTTAAACTGTGTCAATAGTCCACTTTGAACAGCCATTGCTCCCCTTCCTATGGCCCTTTGGACACTGGACCTGTGCTACAGACAGACTGGCCCACTACACTGGACTTTCCTCTACCGTCACCCCATTCCATTGCACTATCCCTTCATAATTTTCACTTCAATAAACACAAAACTGGAGTAATAGTGCTTTATCTGACAGAAATGTGCAAAGTATTGAACTGTATCATCCTGTGCAATTGTCCAGAACTCTATGTTTCCATCCAACAAATGACCTGTAGCAGTTTGTAGTCATCATATCAGTACACAGTTGTAACCACACCAACATCTGCAAAATGGGGAGGCATAGGTGACAGTCAGTTGGGATGCAAAGGAAGGGACTGCCATCATGCTACCAGCCACACAGAAAAATAATTTATTAGAGGAATGGCCAGTTCTACTGTCTTACCTGTGTGTCATTGGAAGTTCTGGCATCCAAGTGATGTCCTGTTGTCCACATCCTCCTCCTCCACCTCAGTGTCCTCATGGTCCACTGCTGCCACAGAAGCATTTTCACCCTCTTCCTCCTGCAGATAGGACACATGTATTCTGAGAGCCAGTTTCTGCAACATGCAGCACACAACGACTATCTGGCAGACCTTCTCAGGGGAGTAGCAGAGGGATGCACCTGTCAGATGGAAACACCTGAACCTGGCCCTCAGGAGATGGAAGGTCCTTTCAGTAATCCTTCTGATACGCCCATGAGCATCATTGTACCTCATCTCAGCCCCTGTCCTCGGATTCCATACAGGGTCCAAGAGCCAGGACAGATTTGGGTAGCCAGAGTCACCTGCAAGAAGTGAGGGACAAACATTAGCCTTGCACATTGGCATGGGGCATGACTCCTGAAGGCATACAGTGGCATACATTGGGTGGGGACTCAGGCTCACCTATAAGCCACCCTCTGTGCCTCTGTAGTTGTGCCATCAGTTGTGGGACACTGCTTTTCCTCAGGATGAAGGCATCATGCTCCGACCCAGGATACTTGGCAGTGACGTGGGGGATGTACTGGTCAGCAAGGCACACCATTGAGACATTGAGTAAGTGGAAACTCTTCCTATTCCTGAACACCTGTTCTTTGGCGTGGGAGGGGGGCAATCCTATATGTGTTCCCTCAATGGTCCCAATAACATGTGGAAAATTTTCCATTGCATAGAATCCAGCCTTCACAGTGGCCAAACCTTCTACTTGAGGGAAAGCGATGTAGCTGCCCATTTGTTTGAGCAAGGCAGTCAAATCCCTTGCAAGCACTATTGAGAACATTGGCTGTGACAGTCCTGCAGCCAAGCCCACTGTCACTGGGAAAGAGACTGTTGCCAGGAAATGAAGCACTGATGGGACCTGCACAAGAGGGGGGTCCCAGTGGGATGACGGATAGCAGATATCAGTTCAGGCTCCAATTGAGCACACAGCTCTGTGATTGTGGCCCTGTCCAGTCTATAGGTGGTATATGTGCCTGTCCTCCGGTGTAGCCAAGTCCACAAGGTGTCTCCACACCACAGTGAAATTTACCTAAGGGACAGGAGAGTGAGAAGGGAGTGACAACATGAAAAATGGATCCACCACTTCAGTGTACATAAAGCATTTATGTATCTGGACACTGTAAATGGCTATGTATGTCACGACTCACGTGCTGCTGGCGCCTGGAAACCGCAGATCTAGTGGCGTAGGTCTTGAGGGTTCGGCTTTGGCCCAGAAAGGGGCGACTCTTTCTAGTAGCCACGGTGCTGCAGGCAGTGGAAACGCCAAGAACAGACCGTGCCCTTTAGAATTAGTGCCAGAGGGAAAAAACCCCAATAAAGGGGAAAAAACCTCCAAAAAATGGATTCCTAAAACGAAAACAAAACCAGGAATCAAACAGGAACAAAATGCAGGTAAATGCAAAATTGAAAAGATTCAGAACCGAAGGCTAAGAATCAGGAGCGAAGACACAATCTGAGCAGAAAGTGATGCAGCGCAAGGAAAGGGAGAAAACAGAGCCCTTATATACCAAGAAACAGGAAGTGACCAACAGGAAGTAAAAAGACACCATTTTAGATAGGGAAAAAGTACATAGGATAGAATAGAACATGAACCATAGAAAATAGGGACCAAGGAATGCTGGGAAGAAAAAGGTAACATGGGAAGGGGGAAAGACATAAAGAAAGGACAGAAAATGCCTCGAAAAAGTAAAGAAGAAAAGGAAGAAGAAGAAAGAAAAAGAAACAGGTAAGGAGGGGTCAGGGGAGAACAGGGACACCACAGAAGACAGAGCGAGGCCCAAAATAATATCTGGGGCCTCGCGCTGTACAAAGAAGACTTGGGGCGCGCCGCGTCCTGAGAACGCGCTGCGCGGCGCGAGCCGAATGCTCGGCTCGCGCCGCACCACGCGGCGCAACAGTAGGTCCCCCCCCCGAAGGTCTAGGTTTGAAGGGAAACAAACGATGGAAACGAGAAATCAAAAGAGGGGCGTGAACAGAAGAAGCATCTTCCCAAGAGCATTCACTAAGAGGATAACCCTTCCAGTGAATCAAATACTGAAGACGCCGGTGAAAAAGGCGAGAGTCACAAATTTCTTGAACCTCATATTCAGGGACATCATTCACCAACACAGGAGGAGGACAAGGAAACTGACGAGAGAAAGGATCAGGGACATAAGGTTTGAGTTGGGATACATGAAAGACCGGATGAATTTTCCAAGTATGAGGCAAGCGAAGACGAACAGTGACAGGATTGAGCAACTGAAGAATACGAAAAGGTCCATAATAGCGAGGCGTGAACTTATTCAGAGAAAGACGAGAGGGCAAGAATTTGGAAGAAAGCCAGACTTTATCCTGAGGGTGATAATCAGGAGTGGGTCCACGTTTCTTATCAGCGATCTTCTTCATATATCTCTTAGTGTGCAATAAATTAGATCTAATTAGCTTATGGAGTTGCAGGAGACGTTTGGAAAAAGATGTAATGGCAGGCAGAGGAGAGGTAGATTGAGGAGCAGTAGGAAAAGAGGTCGGATGATAGCCATAGGAACAGAAAAAAGGAGTGACCTTGGAGGCACTATGGACAGAATTGTTGTAGGAATATTCAGCAATAGGAAGATAAGTGTTCCAGTTGCTTTGGGTGGAATTACAAAAACAACGAAGGTATTGTTCTAGTCCTTGATTCAAACGCTCAGTTTGTCCATTGGTCTGAGGATGGAAACCGGATGATAGTGCTATATTAATATTCAGTGTCTTGCAAAAATGTTTCCAAAACCGGGAAATATACTGGGGACCCCTGTCAGACACAATGGTATGTGGAAGTCCATGGAGACGGAAAATATGGTCGATAAATATCTGGCTCAATTCTTGGGATGTTGGTAATTTCTTTAGAGCAGTAAAGTGGGCCATCTTAGTGAAAGAATCAACAGTGACCATGATAACCTGGTTTCCAGCTGATGGCGGAAGTGAACACATAAAGTCAGTGGAAATAGTATGCCATGGCGTTGGTGGAACTGGCAAAGGCTGTAGTAATCCTGCAGGTCTGCTACGGGGAATCTTGACTTGGGCACATATGGGACAAGCCTGAACATATCTTTCGACATCTGATTTCCAGGTAGGCCACCAGAAAGATCGCGAAAGAAGTTCTTGTGTGGCCTTAATACCTCTATGTCCAGCAACAGGAGAATCATGGCACATCTGTAATGCTTTGTCTCGCACTCTGTTAGTAGGGAGGAATAACAGCTTCTGATGAAAAAAGAATCCTTCTTTCTTGCATAAAAAGGTTCTTAATTTCTCTATTTCGCTATTAGACAGGCTGGAATACTCCAGTTGTACCTCATCCAGAAAAGATTGAGCAACTCCAATGATCTTACTAGGCTCCAGTAGAAACTGAGATGGGGAAGGAGTACAATCTGGATAGCGTCGAGACAGAGCATCAGCCAGAATGTTTTGAGATCCAGGAATATAGGTGATGTAAAAGTCATACTGACTAAAGAAAAAGGCCCAACGCACCTGGCGACTATTTTGGCATACAAAATTACGTAGACATTGCAGATTACGGTGATCTGTTCTCGCCTCGAAAGGCTCCTTGGATCCCATCAGAAACTGTCTCCATTCGATGCAGGCTGTCTTCAGAGCTAACAATTCTCTTTCTAGTACAGAGTAATGTTGTTCAGCTGAAGAGAGAATATGGGACAAATAGAAAACAGGATGTTCAAGACCATCATCTTCTTGAAGTTGAAGCAAGACTGCTCCAATAGCTTTTTCGGAAGCATCGGTAACTACGATAAACTGTTTATTGGTATCTGGATGTCTCAAGATGGGAGCTTGAGTGAATGCCTTCTTTAATTCTTGAAAAGCTGTTTCAGCCGCCTTGGTCCAGACAAACCCCTGTTTTAGATTTTCCTTCTTTAAGGTATGGGTTATATGGCTGGTCTGTTTAGCAAAGTCTTGAATGAACTGTCGGTAAAAATTTGCTAATCCTAGGAAACATTGTGTTTCTTTGATAGAAGAGGGAGAAGGCCACTCTAGAATTGCTTGTACCTTTTCTAGGTCCATAGCTATGCCGGTGGAACTTAAATGATAACCCAGATATTTGACTTCCGTCTTATCGAACTCACACTTTTCGGGTTTACAGAATAGTTGATGTGCTCGGAGTCTGTGAAGGACTTGTTTCACATGAGAAGAATGGAGTTCGGGGTGTCTGGAAAAAATAAGGATGTCGTCCAAGTAGATTACGAGTGTCTGGTTCAAGAGATCGGAAAATATTGAGTCCATAAACCTTTGAAATATAGCAGGAGCGTTAGTAAGACCAAAGGGCATGACTTTATATTCAAAATGACCGAACGGTGTCCTGAATGCTGTTTTCCACTCGTCTCCTTTTTTTATACGTAAAAGGTGGTAAGCTCCCCGAAGATCCAACTTGGTAAAACGTTGAGCCCCTCTGACTGCCTCTAAAATATCCTTAATGAGGGGCAAAGGATAACGATCCTTTATAGTTATCTTGTTTAGGCCTCGAAAGTCTATGCAAGGACGAAGATCTTTGGTCTTCTTAGGTACAAAAAAGAGAGGAGCCCCTGCTGGAGAAGATGATGGAACAATGAGACCACCCTGTACATTTTCCTCCAGATACTCCTTAAGAACTTCCTTTTCAGGTTCCGTGAGAGAATACATCCTCCCAAAGGGAACGACTGTTCCAGGTTCCAAAGGAATAGCACAATCGTACTCTCGATGTGGAGGTAATACAGGTCTGGATGGTTTTTGAAACACGTCTTGGAACTCTAAATAATGTTCAGGAACCCCTTGGACAGTGTTGATGGAATACTCCGTAGTACTCTTCATAGGTGTTAATCTGTTTGGTGACCAATATTTATCGGAAGCAAAGCAATTTTCTTGACAAAACTGTGAGGATAAAGAAATTGTCCGGGTTACCCAGTTCACATATGGGTTATGTCTAGTAAACCATGGAATTCCGAGAATAATGGTATGGTTGGGAGATGAAATGGGATCAAAAGAGAGGTGTTCTTGATGATTACCAAACTGTAAATTTAACATCAAGGTCGTAGTATCGACTGGACCTGAGGATATTAAAGATCCATCCACGGTGTGTACTTGTTCAGGAATGTCTTTGGGTTGAGTGGGAATTTGCAGATTAGTGGCCCATGTCTTATCCATGTATATACCACTAGCACCACAATCCAATAATGCCATAGTTCTTTCTTGGCGGCCATCAGGTAGTTGTAATATGACTGGTAACACGAACAAGTAAGTTGTATTGTCGTTGAATGAGCTGATAGAAGGTATAGCCGATGATCCCGTCCCCTCCCTTCTTACAGAGGACGGGAGGTGGCGTTTCCCAAGGGTCTAGGTGGACGTACAGGACATGTACGAAGCAGGTGACCAGCAGAACCACAGTAGAGGCACAATCCCTTCTTCCGTCTGTCTTCCTTCTCACTAGCAGAGAGTGGCCCTCGAGCAGTATCCACTTGCATGGGTTCCCCTTCTATATCTTTAGCAGGAGGACGAGATTCCTCAGGATGAGGTGGATACATCCGTGAAGAGCTTGGCTGAGACGCTCCTCTACTCCTTCTCTTCTCCATTCGTCGTTCTTGAAGACGATACTCGATGGAAAGTGCTTGATCCATGAGGCCACGAAGATCTTCAACTCTGGTGGAATGTACTAATTCATCCTTAATTTCTTCCTTAAGTCCTCTGCGAAACAAAGTTACCAGGGTACGCTCCACCCAAGTGGTCTCTGCCGCTAATTGACGGAAACGTGTAATATATCGGAGGACATCCTGGGAACCTTGCTGGATATCACATAATGCTTCCTCTGCCGAGGCTTCCAATCCTGGGCGACTAAACATTTGTTTGAAGCGGGTCACGAAGGCAGAATAGTCCGACAATACTGGATCGTTGGATGACACCATCGGGGTTGCCCAGGCCAAGGCAGGACCGGATAATGCACTAATAAGATATCCCACCTTTGTCCTGTCATGAGAGAATTGGCTAGGTCTGAAGGCGAAGTAAACCGTTAATGCATCCAGGAATTCACGCAGTTTAGTTGGTTCACCAGAGAAGCGAGGCGTTGAGGCGGAGATAGTCGGAACATCGCCACTGCGGAGGGCCAAAGCCTGTCGTAAGACCGCATTCTCGTTGCGCAATTGTTGCAATTCCTGAGCTTGTTGTTGAATAGTAGTCAAAAAAGATGAATCAGGATCTGCAGCCGCCGCCACTGTGTCATCCATAGTATCAGAAGATGTCGGAATGGTTTGGCGCTGCATTCTGTCACGACTCACGTGCTGCTGGCGCCTGGAAACCGCAGATCTAGTGGCGTAGGTCTTGAGGGTTCGGCTTTGGCCCAGAAAGGGGCGACTCTTTCTAGTAGCCACGGTGCTGCAGGCAGTGGAAACGCCAAGAACAGACCGTGCCCTTTAGAATTAGTGCCAGAGGGAAAAAACCCCAATAAAGGGGAAAAAACCTCCAAAAAATGGATTCCTAAAACGAAAACAAAACCAGGAATCAAACAGGAACAAAATGCAGGTAAATGCAAAATTGAAAAGATTCAGAACCGAAGGCTAAGAATCAGGAGCGAAGACACAATCTGAGCAGAAAGTGATGCAGCGCAAGGAAAGGGAGAAAACAGAGCCCTTATATACCAAGAAACAGGAAGTGACCAACAGGAAGTAAAAAGACACCATTTTAGATAGGGAAAAAGTACATAGGATAGAATAGAACAGGAACCATAGAAAATAGGGACCAAGGAATGCTGGGAAGAAAAAGGTAACATGGGAAGGGGGAAAGACATAAAGAAAGGACAGAAAATGCCTCGAAAAAGTAAAGAAGAAAAGGAAGAAGAAGAAAGAAAAAGAAACAGGTAAGGAGGGGTCAGGGGAGAACAGGGACACCACAGAAGACAGAGCGAGGCCCAAAATAATATCTGGGGCCTCGCGCTGTACAAAGAAGACTTGGGGCGCGCCGCGTCCTGAGAACGCGCTGCGCGGCGCGAGCCGAATGCTCGGCTCGCGCCGCACCACGCGGCGCAACAATGTATGTACAATCACACCAATGACACAGTTTGTATTCTAAAACTGTGTACCAGCACTATAACATGGCAACCTCCTGTCTTCTATGTAGGGACAGGTGGGGGTAATCTCACTCCACCGGTGCTGGGCGTCATGGCCGAAGGCCGCCTGCACCGTCGTGCAATTCCTCATTGGCTAACATGGGGCTCTATGGAGTACAGTATTCAATGAGGTTCACCGCTGGCGGTGACGGTGTACACCGCTGCAGTCGTTGTTGAAGTAAGCCTCAGCAAGGCCTACTAGTGCAAGGGGTTCACCTTTCTCTGCACAAAGTCCTCAGACCATGTAGGAAGAAGTTGGCACAGAAACTGGAATAAAAGACAAAAGTTTATTAACCTCATGAGGTGGTACTACAGTTCAAACAGCACCCTAGGGTAATGTCTGAAGTAGCACACTGAACTGAGAGAGCATGGTCCTTTTATACCCACACAGGGGCTAAAAGGAGATGGTACAATTATGGAAACAAGACTTGTATACATGTAAGGTCATGTGGAAAATGCACAGTCGACAGGTAGGAGGAGCTAACAGTTTCCAAGGACTAACAGCTGCAGACCTTACTGAGCATGTGCAAAAGTAAGAGATGCTAAATATAACTTGTCACTAGGCAGATTTCAAGAGCAGTTAACAGAAAGGTAGGACAGAGCACATGGTGAGCACATGGCAGCATGTAGCAGAGAAAATGGCTGCCATGAATACAAAATAGATTCCGCAAAATGTTCACAATAGTTACTAAATACAAGATTTCTTCTGCTAATGCTTAATCTAATCACTGCTAAATTACAACAGACGACCCTTTCAGCATTAGCTGAAGATATTCGTCTTTCTGGGATAATCTAAATATTCATCCTGTATATTTATGCTCATCATTTCAGCTATTTCCTTATCTAACATATGTTGTGCCTTCATTTCTGTAATATTTCTTTTGGTAGGCATACAAGCAGTAATACACATGAAGCAGAACATTGGACCACACTGAATACAGATACAGCATGTAAAAAATATTGCAATTATTACACACAGGATAGTCAGTAGTTTCCAGCCCCAGGCAGAAACAAGAGCCCAAAACCATCCAGAAAAAGTCCAAGTACCAGTCTCTGTATGGATTTCTGCAGCAATGTTATGCAATTTAGATATTGCATCATATACTGAAGGTGAGTGATCTGGGATAAAAACACAACAACTACTACCGATGATTCGACATGCACCACCTCGATCAGCTAATATCACATCTAGTACCATACGATTTTGGAGCGCTACAATCCTCGCAACTTGGAGCTCCTCAGTAATATTCCCAAGTGCCAGAGCTGCCTGATTGGTAACAGCTTCCACAACCCTAGTCAATTGTCTCACTTTCCTACTGTTTAACGCAACACCTACAAAGGGGAACAATCCTAAATTAAAATCAACATATTGTTGCAGGCTAGTATCCGTTTGGTCTACCTCATTTGTACTTATTTCCCTTTTATATCTATTGGTAATGATGTCATTGAACAGTTTTAAATCTTGGTGATATGATGCAGGAGCCAAAAACACAGGGGGTAATAGAAAAGATACATAACACACACCTGACCACCCAACATGTAGTTGGTAATATCCATAGTTACCACAAACAAAATATGTATTATGTGAAGCTGTAAAACTACTATTATTTACACCCTCAATAGTTAAAATCAAGGTACAATCGCTTATCCCTACTGGAATTCGTCCAATGCTTCGTATACATAAATCTGCTTTAGTTTTTGTAACAGAAATCACAAATTGTTCTTTCTTGTCAGAGTCTCGTATATTTGTGAAGACATATGGTATTGAAACATTGTCCGGTTGATACTCTTCCGATTCCCATTTAGTTCCTTTAGCTTGGGGATACCCATCTTTGTCTTGGTAGCACACTTTATTAAGGCGAAAAAGAAGTCCGCCCTCTGTACGTTTTCCAGATGCAAACAAAAGCATGTACCAAGCTTGACAAGAACCATTGTGTGAAAAAGGAAGAGGAATGAAAGGGGTTCCTCCTTTCTTTTGATGCGCAGGTATCATTCTACATACCCAACAGTTAGTAGTATTTGTAGCATTATGAGTATGATGCAACATCTGAATGAAAGTATTATTGAAGTACGATTGACGGTGCTTCTGCTCCTGATAGGGAAGCGTAAAGTAATAGTGATCCTCTGGTACTGGAGTAGTGGCAACAAAAAACTCACGAGCAGGAGACTTCTTTTCAATAAACCAGGTGATTGTTGCCTTAACCACCAAAACAACAACAAACCCCATAACACTAATGATCAATTTGTTATTCATTTTAGCAACAGTGATAATCGACCCTTTCAGAAATGAATTAAAAACAATCGTTGGAGCTCTTATCCCTGGGCAGCCGCTGATTTCTTCACCACGGGCCAAGACGGGTGTCACTACTCTAATGCACGGCTGATCCACCCCCCTTGCCACATTGGCTCTCCGTTTCACTAACCCAGGGCGGTAGCTCAACCAGTCTTTTCAAAACAATTTTCAGATTCTTTCCTTGGTCTCAAATTATATCGCGACACTCCAGAAGTCGTATGGTTCAGGAAGACCTCTGCAGATTCGTCAGGTGATATACCACGGCCTTTCTCCGTAGTCAAAATCTATCGATGATCGGTCAGCACAGCAGGTTCCACCAAGGTAGGTAGCACTCTCTTGCAGTGAGTACTATGGACCCAATTCTTTCGGTTCGTCACTCGAACTGCTGTCCTTGTCGCAAGGAGCACCTGTTCTGGGCCTCGCCACCTTGGTTCCAAGCTGCTTGATCTTTCAAAAGACTTAATCATCACCTGGTCACCAGGTCGGAGTTCATGGCCTTCACCTGTAGATCTGTCAGGAAGTGCTTCTCGAACCTGTTGATGAATAGAAACCAAATTGTTGGTTAACTGTGCCAAATAATCATTCATCAGGACACAAGGTACATCATATACAGATTTTGGTTTAGGAACTCCCCAAATATTCATTGGTCTCCCAAATACTACTTCATAGGGGCTAAGGCCAAGTCGGGAGTGTGGCACTGACCTAATAGACAATAATGCCAATGGTAATGCATCCGGCCAAGTTAAGGATGTGGAAGCCTGTATCTTCGCTAATTTCAGCTTCAATGTAGCATTATGCCTTTCCACCAACCCTGCTGATTGTGGGTGGAAAACCACATGGAACTTCTGTTTGATCCCTAATCCTTTCAGGACATACTTAATAACTTCCCCAACAAAATGAGGTCCGTTATCACTCCATAAAAGTCTGCAAACACCAAACCTAGGGAAAAATTCTTTCAAAAGCACCTTTGCTGTGGTAATGGCAGTATTATCCTTTGTGGGGTACGCCTCTATCCATTTACTGAAGGCACAAACTACCACCAAGACATACTTTAAGTTGTTGCAGCGTTCAAGCTGAATATAATCCATTTGTAGAACTTCAAAAGGTGCAGTTGGTGTAGCAAACCCTCCTGCAGGAGTACGTGTCCCTTTTCCAGGATTGTATTGTAAGCAGATCAAACAAGACTGTACTACTCTCTTAGCTGTACTGGAAATTTCTGGATGCTCCCAAACTTGCGTAAGCAACTTCGTTATTGTTGAAGCTCCAACATGTGCCAGCCCATGTGCCATCTGAACCATAGGTTGTACAAAAGCTATAGGCAATTTCCATTTATCCATCTGCTTATTCCGTCAACAGCCCTCATCATCCAATTCTCCATCTTTAGACCATTGCTCACGTTCTTTCACAGAAGCAGATTTCTGTATATCTAATACGTCTTGTCTAGCATTATGCCAATGTTCAGCTTGTGACTTCACTACATACATAGAAGTAGTACTTCGCTGCATCGCAGTCTCACGTGCTACACGGTCTGCAAGAGCATTACCTTGCCCTATCTTATCGGTCACTTTCTTATGTGCACTACATTTCACAATAGCTAGTTTATTTGGATATGTCAATGCAGTCAAGAGGTTATGCACTAATTCTCCGTGCATTATCTGCATCCCGTGGGATGTGAGAAAACCTCTCTCCTTCCAAAGCAAACCAAAATCATGAGCCACTCCAAAAGCATAGCGGCTGTCTGTGTAAATGTTCACACTTAAATCAGTACTAAGCTCACATGCTCGTGTCAAAGCTATTAGTTCAGCTGCTTGAGCTGACTTCTGTGGTATACGAGCTGTCTCCACTACCGTGTGTATTGTGGTGATTGCATATGCAGCTGAGGTCGTACCATCTGGCAACTTCAAACAAGACCCATCAACCCACAGTTCCCCGTCTACATCTAAAAGGGGCGTATCTTGTAAATCAACACGACCCTTTGTCTGTTCTTCGGTAAGGAATATACAATCATGTGTTTCTTGTGACTGAGGCTGAGTCACCGGATATGGCAATAAAGTAGCTGGATTTAGTGTCGCACATCTCTTCAGTGTAATGTGAGGAGCCAACAATGTCAACTCATAACCTGTCATACGGGCGCTAGTTAAATGTTGTGTCTTTGTTTGATTTAAAAGAGCATCAACCGCATGGGGTACTAGCACCAACAGCTTATGTGACAAAACTATCCCTTCACTCTGACGTATTGAGACAGCTGTTGCGGCAACTGAACGAAAACACCCGGGCAACGCTCGAGCGACAGGATCAAGTACTGCTGAAAAATATGCACAGGGACGCTGCTTATCGCCATGTGTCTGTACTAAAACTGACAATGCACATCCATCTTTCTCGTGTACGTGAAGTGCAAAAGGCTTCATGTAATCTGGAGTACCTAACACTGGTGCAGAACAAAGGGCTTGTCGCAGCTGCCGGAAAGCAGTCTCACATTCATCTGTCCATGGGAGGGGCATTGGAGTATCTTTAGTCAAAAGTGCTAGCAAAGGTTTGGCAATGTGTGAAAACCCTAATATCCATTGCCTACAAAAAGAAGTAAGACCAAGGAATGCACGAACATCTTTCTGAGTAGAGGGTACTGGTGTGTCTAAAATTGCTTGAATACGATCTGATGTAAGTGCACGGCCCTCCTTAGACAAAAGGTGACCTAAATAGGTTACCTTTGGTCTACAATATTGCAATTTCTTTCGTGACACTTTATGATGGTGTGAAGCAAAAAAAGAAAGTAAGGAAAAAGTGCCCTTTTCACATTGCTCCGGGGATTCAGCTGCCAACAAAATATCATCAACATATTGTATGAGAGCCACACCTTCAGGCAAAACAAAAGAATCAAGTTGTCGTTTTAACGCCTGACTATAAATACTTGGACTCTCCGTATAGCCTTGAGGAACTCTGCAAAATCTAAATGATCGTTTATTCAAAGTTAAACCAAACAAATATCGGCTGTCAGGATGAATAGGGATCGAAAAGAAAGCATTCTTCAAGTCTATCACAGAGAACGTAGTTGCTGTCGGGGGAACCAAAGTAAGGAGTGTTGTGATGTCAGATACCACAGGATATTGTGGTATCACAATCTTATTGACTTCTCGTAAATCAATAATGAATCGGTAAATCCTAGTATCAGTATCCTTTTTCAGAATAGGAAGAATCGGACTGTTACAAACATTATACAGAACTCCCTCAACAACTCCAACTGCAATAAGATCATGCACAATTCGTGTGAGTGCTTCTTCGCCCTCCTGTGAAATTTTGTATTGAGGCAAACGTGGCAATACAGCTCCCTCCTTGACACTAATATGTACCGGTGAAATAATCATTTGTCCCACATCAGTATCTGAAGTAGCCCACAAAGTACTAGGGAGTGAAGCTAATGCAACATCCTCTTTAACAAGACAAACTCTTTCCATCACAGGATGATTATCATTTAAAATAACACGCACCCCTTCAGGAGAGCATCATATTGTAGCCCTGAAATACTTGAGCATATCAAGACCCACAATATTGTCTGGTGTATTTGGAGAAAGCAAAAATTGACATGGAGCAGTACATTTATCAACATGGAATGCAAGTGGTTGTGACAATGGGCTAGGGGAAGGTGTTCCATCGAAACCTATCGATGTAATGGTTAAGCCAGACAGGGGAGCCCTTGGAATCAATTGTTTAGACAAGGCGCTACGAGTAGCTCCTGTATCAACCAGAAACTGATCAGTAAGACCCAAAACATGTGCTGTAACATAGGGACCCCTCTGATCTACTGGAACTTCAACTGATTCCTTACCCCAACTGAAAATAGAGGGTGATACTATGGAGTAATGGTGCCCCAATACTCTCTATCTAAACCTCAAAAATTATTATGTCACGGTGCACTGCACTAGGGTAACACCCTCTCAATACCCCCACAGGTTAAATTAATTAACCAACACTATACATACCAAGAGTGAAGGCACACGTGAAAAAGACTAAATTAACAATTTCAATATGAATTATCCCATTACTATATTTCAAAACCAAATAATAATATATAAGTATAGAGCTTAAATATCTTACAAATAAATTCGGATCAAATCTCTAATCAAAATCTGTTGTCCATATTCTATACAGATCATTCCTTTATACTGAAGTCCAGATCCAAATCCAAATTGAAATCAGCTGTCCAGATTCAAGATTTTCCTTCAATTGTTGTAGTTCATGGTTCCATATAGTTTTTGCTCCTTCAAAGTTCCAAAAGGTTTCAATCTTATTCGTAAATCAATTTCATAACTTTAATCATATATTCATTTGTTGCAGTTCCCAAAAATTCTATGTTTAACCCGTTCCTAATAGTCTCTCCTTTCTTACTTGCACAGATGTCCGTCAACACGTGTTTCATCCGGGGAGTACCCCTGGACTTCTTCAGGACCTCCCAACGTGATACAGTTTAGAGTATTGTAATCTAAATCAAACTCCTCTCCTGTGATAGTTCCATGTGTGTACATATATCTGCAAATCGCCACATGCGAGATAATATCTTTATATACGCCGTGTATTGTTCTCTTTTAGCGAGTACGCCTCCATCGTGGGTTCGCCATGTCCTTCCTGATCAAAACTGGGATAATTCATATTGAAATTGTTAATTTAGTCTTTTTCACGTGTGCCTTCACTCTTGGTATGATTCCTTACCCCATCCTATGCAATCCTATGCATAAGCAGAATCTTGGAAATCAGGTTGCACATGATCAGACATCTGGTATTGGTTCCGTCTATCAAAAGTGTTAAACCCATCCTGCCCTCGTGTATTAGCATCAACCCTAGCATGATCATTTGTGCTTCTTCTAGGTCCTGAATATCCTGAGCAATTTCTCATTTGTCCCCGACCACGTGAACACTGCTGAACACGTAGTGCTGGACAATCGGCAGCCCAGTGCCCAAATTTCTTACAATACGCACACTGATCATCAGACAAATTCGAACGAGTGTAAGAAGAACCATAAGATCCACGTCCACCTCTATCACTACCTCTAAAAGGCGGACCATAAGCTTGAGCCAACATAACCTTCGTCTTTAATTCTTTAATCTTTTTCTCCTCGCTACCTTTTGCTTCTAATTCCTGTCGTTCATAATACTGAGCCATAGTCAAAAGAGAAACCGGAGTAGAGGTAGTCCATGAACTTTCACTAGCTTCTAGATGACTAGCTATTCCTTGTAACAGATTTGCAACATATTTATCGACGAACAAATGTCTGCCCGTATCATCTGACAATGACTGACCGCTAAAATCATGAAATGCTTCTTCAAAGCGTGTAAAGAAATCAGAGACCGATTCATCTGCCTTTTGTTTACAAGACGCTAAAACAGTCCAATCTATCTTTTTAGGGGGAATAATAGTTGTCAACTTAACTAATATGGCTGCAGGAAGATCTAGAATCAACTGATATGGCTTTTTCGCAGGTTCCATATCTCCGTCCATCTGTTCTATTTCTTTCCATGATGCCCCAAAAACTGTACGATCATCAATTTTACGAACAGTTCTCCACATATCTGGCGGTAATATCAATCCGAAAAATAAATCAATGTCAGCCAAAGTCATAGTACAATAACTAATTGCTCCCTCAACTTCCTCATAAAAGGCGGCTGGATTTTTCCGCGGGTCAGGTAATTCTGTTTTAAGTGCCATTACATCTGCCCTATTCCAAGGAGTATACACCCAATTATAAATAAAATAACCCTTAGCATCAACAGAAGTTTTATCATCATTTGTACCCAATCCTTTAGGAGGAACATACAAAGGCGCGGCCTCCCGCATTGGTTTCGCGTGAACTATCATAGTCTTATCTGTTTCAAAGATGGAAGCTTGCGCCCCTTCGGTCTGAGATGCTCGTGCAACTGCGTCCGCAGCCCTTTTCTCTTCTTGCAAACGGACTGCCACAATACGTAATTTCATTAAACGCCTGATTGCATCAGCCACCTGGGAGAAAACAAAAAGACCATGACGCATTTGCTTATGATCAGCTGCTACATCATCGGGCTCTAACTCATCAGAATATTTCCGATATAGTTCAATAACTTCTGAGCCAAATGCCTCAGTAAAATATAGCTGCTCCTTTTCCGTCCACCCTTTCATGTTGTCTAAAAGTTCAGAAGCAGAAACAACGCTACGAATTGTTTTACGAGCAATAGATCTAAGCTCAGACGCACGGTCAGCAGGCAGCATAGAGCGACTGCCCCGCATCTTCTGTTGCTCCGAACTGGAGACTTTAGGTAACTCATGAGGGGCAGAAGGGACGACATACGGAGGTGGAGGGCGATCTAGTAAGAATAAATCATCATGTGGTTTATTAAGGATAGGATAGAGAGGTTGCCTAACAGTGTATTGGCCAGTTACCTGTAGCTTACGTTCTTTCTCTTCTAGCTCCTTTAAGTCATTTATTTCTTTCTTTCTCATTTCCAATGCTTTCACATATACATTCTTCCGCTGCTCTTTCTCAAGCAAGGCTGGCTCACGCTTCACTCGTCCACGCGCTTCTTTCTCCCACATTCGTACACAGTCAAACATATCTTGCCTAGACTTTCGCTTACACATACATTGTTCCACATACTCAATCTTTTGCAAATCAAATGACCCATGCATAGACCAACGTAACTCAGGATCTGCGCGGGTGTATTTATTCCATAATGTGCTGTACATTATAGAAGAAAGACCATGTTTAACATAGATATCTCTATTTGGCGTCCCCTCTGGGGGTGCCGGTTGCGATTCTTCCAATCTCAAATTGGTACCATTACAAAAGCAACACATACTACGAAGTGCGCTAAAAACAGGCATGCCAAAAATAGTGCAGAATATGCAATATTATAATCAAAGTAGCACTTAAGGTGCCGTTCAAATCAAAATTAAATTGGAGAAAATTCTCCTCATTACCTGCCTATATAAATTGCAATTTATATATCAAATCCAAAGAATACAAATTGACTAGTCACCCAAATCACGAGAGCCACAGTAAGTAGTGCTAAACTACATTACCAAACACAGGCATCAAAACCCACAGCAAGTGCTGTAAAACGGCTCTTACCAATCACAGGGTGTCCAGGTTCCAACTGCCAAGTTCTAAAATCGACCAAATGGTCACTGCATGACGAATGAACAAAAAGGATCTCAGTCGAGGACCGGCGCCACCTGGTTGGTCAAATCAGAAAGAAGGGAAAAACGCCGTGGTTGCCAAGACTCGGGTCTCCTCAGGCATTGATCGTCAGCAGCGAGATTCCAATCCTTCGTCGCGACCAATCCGTTGGGCATCCGACTCGCCGATGAGTCCCTGTTCGGGCGCCAATTTGTTGAAATAAGCCTCAGCAAGGCCTACTAGTGCAAGGGGTTCACCTTTCTCTTCAAAAAGTCCTCAGACCATGTAGGAAGAAGTTGGCACAGAAACTGGAATAAAAGACAAAAGTTTATTAACCTCATGAGGTGGTACTACAGTTCAAACAGCACCCTAGAGTAATGTCTGAAGTAGCACACTGAACTGAGAGAGCATGGTCCTTTTATACCCACACAGGGGCTAAAAGGAGATGGTACAATTATGGAAACAAGACTTGTATACATGTAAGGTCATGTGGAAAATGCACAGTCGACAGGTAGGAGGAGCTAACAGTTTCCAAGGACTAACAGCTGCACCCTTACTGAGCATGTGCGAAAGTAAGAGATGCTAAATATAACTTGTCAGTAGGCAGATTTCAAGAGCAGTTAACAGAAAGGTAGGACAGAGCACATGGTGAGCACATGGCAGCATGTAGCAGAGAAAATGGCTGCCATGAATACAAAATGGATTCCGCAAAATGTTCACAATAGTTACTAAATACAAGGGGGATCATTCTGACCCTGGCGGTCCATGACCGCCATGGCGGAGGGCAGCGGAAGCACCGCCAACAGGCTGGCGGTGCTTCCTGGGCGATTCTGACCGCGGCGGTAAAGCCGCGGTCAGAAAAGGGGAGCCGGCGGTTTCCCGCCGGTTTCCCGCTGGCCCAGGGAATCCGCCATGGTGGCGCTGCTTGGGGATTCTGACCCCCTTCCCGCCAGCCTGTTTCTGGCGGTGTCCACCGCCAGAACCAGGATGGCGGGAACGGGTGCCGTGGGGCCCCCTAACAGGGCCCCACAAAGATTTTCACTGTCTGCTTTGCAGACAGTGAAAATCGCGACGGGTGCCACTGCACCCGTCGCACCCCTGCAACTCCGCCGGCTCCATTCGGAGCCGGCTTCATTGTTGAAGGGGCTTACCCGCTGGGCCGGCCGTCGGTCTTCTGGCGTCGCCCGCCGGCCCAGCAGGAAAGCCAGAATGGCCGCTGCGGTCTTTCGGCGGGAACCGCTTGGCGGGCGGCGACCGCCGACCGCCGCGGTCAGAATGACCGCCAAGATGTCTTCTGCTAATGCTTAATCTAATCACTGCTAAATTACAACATCGTGACTGCCATTTTCTGACTATAACCTCACTTGATTCCTGACTTTCCAAAGGACAACACATCTATTGCGTGTGCTGCTGTGACCTGTGTCAGGAACCTGCCATTGCCTGTGCAACATGGGAAAGGGCCCTAGCCTTCACTTCGGAGGAGTTAGAGCTCCTAGTGGATTGGGTCCTATCCCTGTATGGACAGCTGTATGGGCCTTCAGACCAAAAGGTGAGTACACCATGGGGATGTTGTATGCAACAAGGCTGAATGGAGATGTGTGTGTGCCCTGGCAGTGTGTCATTTGGGTGTGGGGTATGGCTGGTGGTAGTGTGCATGCAGGGCTCTGGGTGCTGTGTATGCCATATGAAAGGCAAATGATGTCCGAACGCCATATGTGTGACAGGCTGGATATTCTGATTCATAGTTGTCCTACGGTGGCGTGGGACCTTCCTTTGTAGTACTACACCTCCTTTGCCCCCATGTCCTGGGACTTCCGTGGGTGCTGTCTGGTCGACTGAGGGCTCTCTGAAGTGCTGAGAGCCCACTCTTCCTTCCCACGCAGCGTTGAGGCCCCCAGGTACCTCCTGGGTCCAGACAGTGCCATTTTGATTCAAAATGCGACTTTGCCAGTACTAAGGCTTGTTGGACGAATCCAGCGCCAAAACTCACCTGCATCCAACATCTCTTTGTGGGACATCCATTACATCATGCATGAACCCACTGGCATCTTCATTGGGTGCATTTCTGCAGTCTTTGTCCAACCAGGGACTCTTCTTTTGCACCCTCTTCTAGGTTGTCAGGGGCTCCTGTCCTTCCAGGAACTTTTTCCAACTTCTGGACTTGGTTTCCTTCCTTTGCAGGTCTTCAGGTCCAGGAATCCACCATTTCGTATGTGCAGTCTTGCTTGGTTCTTGCAATAACTCTAATCAAGACTTGTAGTGTGTCATGGGGAAATGTGCAGTAATTTACTCCCACTTTCCTGGACTCTGGGGTGGGGTAATTTACTGACCTTTACTGTATTCTTACTCTCCCAACGATTCTCCACACACTACACTTGCCTGGGGGGAAATTCGTGGTTTGCATTCCACTTTTTTAGTGTATGGTTTGTGTTGCCCCTAGAACTATTTTCTCCCATTGCATTCTTTTTTTTTAAGTTTCAAAAGTTTTATTAAGAATATATAAGGCGGTACATACAGCATATAAACAAACTGTTTAGCTTTCAAAACATTGTTTTTGTTCTTTTACCACAATTATTTCCATTGTAAGCATATATGCATGTACTGTCAGGTAAGTAAAAATTCCCAGTTGCATAGTTGAGTTGTGTACCCTTATTTTGAAGAAAAGTGGAAAACAGGTGGGGGGGTGGTAAGGGGAGGGGGAGCGAGGATAGGGTTGAGTGGGAGGGGTTGATCTTGGTATAGGGGAGAGACGAAATAGTCACATGAAATGGGGAGGGGGAGAGAAGGGGAAGAAAGAGGGAGAAAGAGGAAGGGTAATTGCGGGGGAATGTAGAATGAAGAGACTCGGGGTAGGCAGGGGGTCTTTGTATCCTGAGACTAGCTTGTTCAGGCCTAAGAGTAGATCGTTCTGTACTTCTCCGTCTGTAGCAAGTTATTATCCAGGGGTAAATAGTATGTATGTTAGATATGGTAAGGTCGGTTAGAGAGTGTCTACGTCTTATATGAGTTGATTTCTCAGTCCTTGTTTGTGTTAGGAAGTGACTTGTATTACTATGTTGGGTAGTTCAGGGTCTCGGGCATATGACAAAATTAGAGGCCTGTGGATTGATAGAGAGAGAGAAAAAAGATAGAAAGAAGAGAGGATAGCGTAGCTAGGGAGAGAGAGAGGGGACAGTAGGAGATTAAATGTGTTTCCGGAGTCTAGGATTCTCAGAGGGTGATTGGTAATTGATATTCCCTAATCATTGATCATTGAACATTGATCATCCGTTGGTCATCCACCAGCCGCTTCATGGTCTCTTCAAGAATGGGCGCCAGACCTCCTCAAATTGTTCTGCTTGGTCCTGTAGGTTATAAATTACTCGTTCATGGGTAGCCGTTTGATACATGGCCGTCATCCATTCTATGGGTGTGGGGGCAATGCTAGATCTCCAGTGCCGGAGTATGCATATTTTGGCCGTGGCTAGCACCGTGTGGATTAATCGTTTATGTGCCCGTGATAGGGAGGGATACGGGCGAATGTCATGTAGAATGATAAATGCTGGTGGGGTCAGTTTTGGTATCTGTATGAAGTCCGATAAGGCGAGGCGTACCGCGTCCCATAGTGACTGTACCGTTGGGCAGTGGCATAAAATATGAAGTTGGTCACAATATGGCTCTGTGCATCTCCAACAGTTCGCGTGAGGTATCAACCCTGCCCTGAAGAGTTTAACGGGGGTCCAGTACCACCCCTGAAGGATTTTAAATAGGCAAAATTTCAGGCGTGCTTCACGTACGCCCCTGTCGAGGGCTTCTAGTATGTCTGGCCATTCTTCGTCCGTGTAGGTTATCTCTAGTATATCCTGCCATTTTAAGCGTAGTCGTTCAAGTAAAGGCTGAGAGTAAAGGTGGTTAGTTAATTTGGCATAGAGGCCAGCCAAGACGCCTTTTTGTCGGCCCCATTTCTGAAGATAGGTGACGATGGGTGAGGTTTTGAGCATCCACGGGGGGGTTCCTAATGTTCTCCGAATTCAGTGTTTGAGCTGTAGATATCGCCACTCCTGGTTACTTTGGATACCGAATTCTTCCTGGAGGGAGGCGGATGTGCGAAAGCTATCTCCATCTACTATGTGAGATATATTGTGGATACCTGCCTCGGACCATTGGGGCCATCTGAGAATATTCCCTCCTATTTTAATGCTTTTATTCCCTGCTATGGGAGCCTAAGTATGCAGGGAGGGGTGTACTCCTAGTAGTCGATGGGCTCTGCACCACGCTGTGTTTGTAGCCTTGAGGATGGGGTTAGCTAAGGGAACATGGTCGGCGTATGTTCCTCCCATCTCCGTATACTGTCCATATAGGAGTTTCTCTGTGATCACCCATTGCGGTGGATCGGCTATATCCGGAAGTGTATATATTAGCTGTGAGAGTTGTAGGGCCAGAGAGTATTGTTCTACCGAGGGTAGTCCTAATCCTCCGTAGAGCCGTCGTGCCAGTATTATTGCAGGTTTCAGTCTTGGGCGTGAGGAGCCCCAGACGAAGGCCCTTATGGATGCGTCTATTAATCGGAGTGAGGAAAGAGGTATCTGTAGGGGGAGCATGACTAGCACGTATGTGAAGCGTGGTAAGGTGACCATTCTGACCGCCTGTGTCCTGCCCCACATGGACAGGCCTAGTAGGGACCATTTGGCAAAGTCTTGTTTCATTTTAGATATAAGGGGGTCTATGTTGTCCCTGACCATATGTTCTAGACCTCTGTTAATGAACGTTCCTAAATATTTAAGGCGGGTCGGGGTCCATTTGAATTGAAGGCCATGTATCGCTGCCCTCGTCGTTATGCGGGATAATGGTAGTGCCTCACTTTTATCCCAGTTTACCCGATATCCGGATAGGGATGCAAAGTCTTCCATAGTGGAAAGTAGTGCTGGGAGCGAGGAGTCTAGATCGGACATTGTTAACAGAATGTCGTCTGCGTAGAGATATATTTTGGATATGCCCCCGGTGATATGGATCCCTTTTATTTGGTGAGAATTTCGTATGGTGGCAGCTAGGGGTTCCATGGCCAATAAAAATAGAAGTGGCGACAAGGGGCATCCCTGGCGTGTGCCCCTTCCGATAGGGAATGGGTCTGACATGATGCCCCCACAGTTAACCTGTGCTGTGGGGTGGTCATATAATAAACGTACTTCAGAGATAAATTGTTCCCCCAGGCCAAAATGCTTCATGGTTGTGAATAGGTAGGACCACTCAATGCGGTCGAATGCTTTCTCCGCGTCTAGGGACAGGGCTAGGTCTTCGTCAGGTAATTGTATGGATTATAACAGTGTATGGCAAAGAGTTCGCATATGATTTCTGGAGGTACGGCCTGGTACAAATCCTACTTGGGTATTGTGAATCAATGATGGTATCACCTTGCGGAGCCGCGCTGCTAGAACACTGGCTAGGAGTTTGACATCCCCATTCAAAAGGGAGATAGGACGGTAACTGCTGCAAAGAAGGGGGTCTCTCCCTGGCTTAGGCAAGATGACAATCGTGGCTTTATTGGATAGAGCGCCCAGGGAGCCTTCTTGACATGCTTCCGTCAGTGCTTCATGTACTGCGGTTATTGCCTCCTCCCCAGCCCATTTATAGAATTCCGCAGGGAATCCGTCCTCTCCTGGTGATTTATGGTAGGGGAGGCTTGTTATAACTTGGGTTATCTCTTCTTTGCTTATGTTACCGTCCAAGAGGGCCCTGCCTGCCTCAGACAGACGGGGTAGATTGGCCGCGGTAAGGAATGTCTCCATTTGTGTTTGATCTGTCGTTGTTTCAGGAGTGTACAAATGTCGGTAGTACTTGGCGAACTCGTTTACAATGTCTTGTGGGCGAGTTAGCACTGCTCCTGAAGAAGATGTTATGGCCGCAATGGCAGAGGTTGCCTCTCTTTGTCGGAGCTGCGCCGCTAGGAGGCGACCTGCTTTTTCCCCTTGTTCGTAATGGCGGCCTAGCAATTTTTGCAGTGCGTATTCCGCCTGAGATGTATAGAGTTCATTGTGTGCCATGCGGGCCTGTTCTAAGGTGTGTCGCAGCCTAGGGGATGGTTGGGCGGTATATTGTTTAGTGAGGTCCTGTATCGTGGTCTCTAAGGTGGTTTGGCGGGCTATTCTGTCTTTGTTGGCCAGTGCTGCATCTCGCATCATATTCCCTCTTAGGGTTGCTTTTGCTGCCGCCCATAGGATCCTTTTTGAGGATAAAGTGCCTGAATTCTCGGCCATGTATGTAGCTACATGAGCTTTTAATTGTTCCTTCCCTTGGGGAGAGCGATATCTGTGTACAGCCAATCGCCATGGTTTACGACCAGAGAAGGAGAGTCCCACCTGGATCCGGATTAGTATTGGGGAGTGATCTGAGAGCCCGCTGTCTAAGATGCAGGTGTCTTGTATATGAGGGATTAGAGTGAGTGATACTAAGAAATAATCCAGACGCGATTGGGTGCCATGGACGGTGGATAGGAAAGTATATTCCTTATCTTTCGGGTGTTGTATTCTCCAGCAGTCCACCAGACCGACGTCGGTGGTCAGGTCTGTCAAAAGCGCTCTGTCGTGATTGTTACATATATCGACAGGGCCTGTCCTATCCATTATGGCGTCTTGGACGAGATTCCAGTCTCCCCCGATTATGTATCGAGTAGTTCCGATTTCTGTCAGGAGGCGATTTAGCTGTAGAAGGAATGGGCGTTTTGGGCCGGTTGGTGCGTAAATGGATCCCACGCATAAAACAGTGTCCCCTAGTTTTAGTTTAGCAAATATATACCTTCCTTCCGTATCATTCCAGGTTTTAATGATAGTGACCGGGAGGGATTTACGCACTAGTATCGCCACTCCACATTTGCGGGGTCCGTTACTTCCAGATTCCTGACTCGTTGGACGGCAGCTGAAGGCAACTCTCCCTACCCAATCCCGTTTAAGTTTACTGGATTCCAGAGTGTCAAGGTGAGTCTCTTGAATCAGAGCTATATCTGTTTTTTTGGATTGAAGATAGGACAGTATCTTTTTCCACTTAACATAGCTCGTCATGCTGTGTACATTCCAAGAGAGTATGCGTAATGGTCGCGTCGCTTGAGGGTGGGACTTCGACATATTGGATAATTGTGAGTAAGCACCCTCTATCCGGGGTTGGTGTTGGTGGGGGGGGGGGGGGGAGGGAGGATGGGAGATATTGACTTAGTTGTTAGAGTGGGAGTTGTGTTTCGATATGATACAGTGTTTTATTTGATTTTATACAGGGGTTAGTAGCTGGTGGAGGCCAAAGGAGTCCTCTGGAGAAGAAAGAGAAGAGAGAGGAGAGGGTGAAGGAAGAGAGGCAATATAAGTAGGACGAGAGCCAGATGGAGGGGAAATATAAGGGAAAAAGAAGACAAGGAGAAATGAGAGGGAGAAGAAAAGAGGGAGAAGGGGGGGAAGGGATGGATGCGTGTGCTGAAGTTGAGATTGAGAGTATAGCAAGAGAGCGGGCAATTTGGGGGAAGAAGTGGAGAAGGGTAGGGATGAGGGAGGTTAGGAGTCCAACCTCCTTCGTTCGTTAGGTCTGTAAACGGCGGGACCGATTTCTCTCGGAGCTCTCGTGCCGTCGGGCGATCTCGATCGGGGGGGGGGGCGAAGGTGGGAAACAACAGACAGCCAGTTATCGATATGTCGGTGATAAGGAGGGGTGGGGGGGGGCACACAGCAGTGCTTATGTTTATGTATCGGGAAGTGGGTCTGTTCATCGGTGGTTAGTGGCTAGTGTATTAGTTATATAACTAAAGTGTATATTGGCAGAAGTAATGGTCGGTTAATAACTATAGTACCTGAGCGGCGCTGGAGAGGAGGGGGGGTGTCGGGTGTTGATGGGGTATGGTGCTTAGGATGTTGTGCCTAGTACTTGATGGTGTATGGTATCGTAGGGTGTTTAGGAGTTCATAAGATAGGGTCGTAAATTAAAGTAGGGACTGGGCAGACAGAAAGACTGAGACCGGCTGGCGAGGGGGGGGGGGCAGGGCGAAGGAGGGGGGGAAAGAGCTCAAACAGAGTATTACAGTTCTCGCGTATGCATGGGTACATAAAGATACCAATATACAGTATAATATAATACTTCCTGAGCATTTCTTTTCAACTATAACACTGCCTCGTCTCGTCTCGCCTTACAACTTTTCAATGACATATTAGGTTGATCAACATAACATATCCTGGTATCTTATCACATTATCATGTTAGGAGCCATTATGCCAAACGTCTCTCTATTAATCGTAGGATAGGTAATGAGTGTAGCTGAGCCCCGGGTTACGCGAGGATAATGCGTATCTCATCCTATTACTAACTCCTTGCCGTGTATTATTACATCATAATACTGACCTACTAAGGTCTTACTTGGTATGTGCCACCATCATAGTCGTTCTGTTGTAGATGGTAGTTTACGATAGTAATAATGATTAGGATGGGGGTAGGTACGAACATCTGGGGAAAGGAATAGCTAACAGTTTATAATTTACATTGTGATGTTATAATGTGGTGTGGAGTGGCAGTGTAGAATGTCATATTATTTCGCTTTGTTATGCGGTATTATGTTGTATTATGTCCTCGTGTTCTATTTTTTATTGTTTTCCCAGTTTCTTATTGTAGAATAAAGTAATGTCAAGTGGTGGGAGCTTTGATATGTCTCAGGTTATATCGTATTGTGTGTCCCTGTATTGGAATTAATTTATCTTTACGTGGTCTGGTCCCATCCCTTGGGGTGATAATGGGGGCTAAACGGTTCTAATGTCAGCGCTGGTCGAGTGTGGTGTGTATTAGGAAAGTTTCACATACTTTGTTGTTTACTACCATGAGATATTTTGTAGTGTGTGGAATATAAGGTAAGTTCCATGATAGTTAATTAGTGTTTCTTTTTTGTTATCTGTTTAATGCCCCTGTTACCTTGTTACCTTGTTATAGGGTTATAGGGTCGGGACCGTGCCCTTATTCAACATACAGGGAGTTGGTGGGGTCTGATCCCTGTTCTAATAATCATCATCTGTTGTGTACTAAGGGCAAATAACGATTTACTGGTAGTTTTCCATTATAGGGCCTCGGCTCTAGTCATAAAGAGCATAGATTTTTCATGTATCTGGTTTTAACATTGATACTAGCAATCTTGGACAATTACAATAGTAATACACATATGATCTGGAAAGGTACTCATCCTTCCGCGGAGTCTATAGTTGTTATTTTCGACTCTCTAGCGATAGTCCCACAAGTCGTCTTGTTGCGTTACCTTCTCAAGAAGACCCAGTTGTAGGCTTTAAAGGGGAGCGGGATTTGTCTCTTTCCGATAGTTGGGTGTGGGTTACTACTGCGTGTAAAATCTGACCCCTGTCATCATATGATCTAGTTAGTCTCTCCATATCTCTACCTCTATGACTGGCTCCGGTGTCGTGTAGAGCCGTCTTCACCTTTTCTATTCCCGAGTGGGGGGTTTCGGCCCTATCACTGCCTCCTACAATGTCATGCTCACTGTCTGTGTTGAAAGAGTCCATAGGCTGGGATTGGAAAGAGTCAAGGAAGAGTCTCAATTCGTAGGGGTTATAAAAGTCCTTGGATACTCCATTTTTTGTAACCCACATTCTTGCAGGGTCAAAGAGACCGTATTTCATCTCTAGTTTGCGAAGCCGGGGTCGTAGGGCTACGAAAGCCTTTCTACGTTCGTTGGTTTCCTTGGAGTAATCGGCGGTTATTCGGATCTCGTGCTGGTCTATTCGGAAAGGGCCGTGGTTGCGTGCTACTTGGAGTATTTGTCGGGTTTGATTATGCCGCAGCAAGCATGCGATGATTGGGCGGGGCCTTGAGGAGTTGTCAGAGCGTTTTGGGCCTATCCTGTGTGCCCGTTGGAATTCTAGCAGCGGGTCAAAGTCCAATGAAATCATTTTTGGAAGAGTGGAGGTCAGAAAAGCCTGCATATCCGAGCCTTCTTCGTTTTCCGGGATCCCAAGTACGCAGATATTGTCTCTCCAGCTCCTGTCCTCCATGTCCGTTAGTTTGCTCCTGAGGTAGATGAAGTCTTGTTCTCGCTCCTGAGACGTGTTGATCTGCGTCTCCAGTGATCCCATGCGTTGCTCTAGCCCTGTCACTCTAGATTGAAAGCCTGCAATGTCAGATCGCATGGATTTGGTTTCTAGTGTCAATGAAGTTATAGAGGCGTCCATCCCCTCTATGCGGCGGCTGACGGTGGTGATCTCTTGTAGTATCCTGTCCATAGTTGTGGATTGATCTTTATCAGACATTGTGGTGGACTCGTTTAAAGGTGGCGATGTTTGAGGGTTTATCTTCGTGGGGGTTAGGCGTTTGTGTTGTAGCGCTTCTGAGAATAATAGTTGTCGTGCAGGCTTGTTGACAGGTTTATTGTTCGGTTTGTTGCCGGGCATCGTCTCAATTGTCTACAGAGTCTGGCCACGTGGGGCCCGAGATTCCCTCCGTAGATTCCGATAAGGATATAGATGTTCGGTGGCTTACACTGGTGCCAGTCCTCTCCCTTCTCCTGTATCTCTGTTCTCTTGGCTCCCTCTGGCTCTCCTCATCTCCGGTGCCCCTCCAGTCGCTCACCCCTTTCGTCTCTTCGCCTCCACGTGCCTCCCGTCGTGCCCCTCTGTCCTCCTCAGTATTAGTTGTCTGGAGGGGGGGAGGGAGAAAGTTTATTATCTCAGCGGGAGGGTTTTTGTTGTCCCTCTGTGATGGAAAGGAGGGGAGAAGTCGTGCCTCTGCCTCCGGCGATGCCGTTCTTATTTTGAAGAGATTCGATCCTACCTCTCTTTGGGTTTCTCTCCCGGCTGTCAAGGGGCCGCACCCCTTTGCTGCGTCTCCCTGTCTCCCTGTGGGGGGTCGAAGGTCCACGGGTGTTTGTTGGCGTTGTAGGGAGATGGATGCGGGTCGTCACGGCTCCCGCAGTCCCTGCGGCCTGTTCAGCTTGCCACCAGGAAGGAAAAAGATCTCCCACCCGCCGTGGAGCGGCGGATGCGAGGGACGGCAGCGAGTGCGAGACCAGAGGAACGGAGGAGGCGTGAGGACGTAGAAGCTGAGGCGTCGGTTGAGGTATTCCGGTCCCTTGTTGTGGAGGGCTTTGTGTGCGTGGGTGAGAAGTCGAAAGGTGATCCTTTTGCTGACTGGGAGCCAATGCAGGTGTCCCAGGTGTGCGGAGATGTGGCTGTTGCGGGGTACGTCGAGGATGAGGTGGGCCGAGGCGTTTTGAATGTGTTGCAGGCGATTTTGGAGTTTGGCTGTGGTCCCGGCGTAGAGGGTGTTGCCGTAGTCCAGGTGGCTCGTGACGAGGGCGTGGGTCACGGTTTTTCTAGTGTCGGCGGGGATCCAGCGGAAAATCTTGCGGAGCATGCGGAGGGTGAGGAAGCAGGCGGAGGACACGGCGTTGACTTGCTTGGTCATGGTGAGAAGAGGGTCCAAGATGAAGCCGAGGTTGCGGGCTTGGTCTGTGGGGGTCGGTGCGGTGCCGAGGGCCGTGGGCCACCAGGAGTCGTCCCAGGCGGACGGGGTGTTGCCGAGGATGAGGACTTCCGTTTTTTCAGAGTTCAGCTTTAGGCGGCTGAGCCTCATCCAATCTGCGACGTCCTTCATACCCTCTTGTAGGTTGGTCTTGGCGCTGGTGGGGTCCTTGGTGAGGGAGAGTATAAGTTGGGTGTCGTCGACGTAGGAGGTGATGATGATGTCGTGCTTGCGAACGATGTTGGCGAGGGGGCTCATGTAGACATTGAAGAGTGTCGGGCTGAGCGATGAGCCTTGAGGTAGGCCGCAGATGATCTCGGTGGGTTCTGAGCGAAACGGAGGGAGATAAACTCTTTGGGAACGGTTTGAGAGGAAGGAGGCGATCCAGTCCAGGGCCTGGCCTTGGATCCCAGTGGAGCGGAGGCGGGTGATTAGGGTGCGGTGACAGATGGTGTCGAAGGCAGCCGAGAGGTCGAGGAGAATGAGGGCGACTGTTTCACCGTTGTCCATCAGGGTTCTGATGTCGTCAGTGACTGAGATGAGGGCGGTTTCCGTGCTGTAGTTGGTTCGGAATCCGGTTTGTGAATGGTTGAGCAGGTTGTTGTTTTCCAGGAAGGTGGTCAGCTGTTTGTTGATGGTCTTCTCTATTACCTTGGCTGGGAAAGGCAGAAGAGAGATGGGGCGGACGTTTTTCAGGTCGCTCGGGTCAGCCGTAGGTTTCTTTAGTAGGGCGTTGACTTCGGCGTGTTTCCAGCGTTCGGGGAAGGTAGGAGAAGAAAAAGAGGAGTTGATGACGGTCTGGAGGTGCGGGGCGATGATGTTGTCGGCTTTGTTAAAGATGAAGTGAGGGTAGGGGTCCGAAGGGGCGCCGGAGTGGATAGAGTTCATGATGGATTTGGTTTCTTCAGTGTTGATGTGGGTCCAGTTGTTGAGGGTAATGGCCGGGGGTGTGGGTTCGGTGGTGTTATGTTGGGTCTGGTGTTCGAAGCTGTCGTGGAGGTCGCTGATCTTGCGATGGAAGAAAGTGGCGAGGGATTCGTACAAATCCTCTGAGGGCGTGACGGCGTTGGCGTTGGCGTTGGGGTTGGAGAACTCCTCGACGATGCTGAAGAGTTCTCTGCTGTTGTGGCTGTTTTTGTCCAGTCTGTCGGTGAAAAAGTTCTTTTTAGCAGCGCGGATAAGGCGGTGGTGTTCGCGGGTAGCGTTCTTGAGGGCGGTCATGTTGTCAGCGGTGTGGTCCTTGCGCCTGGCCTTCTCGAGGGCGTGACAAGTTTTCTTTGATTCTTTGAGGGTGTCAGAGAACCAGAGAGGTTTTTTGGTGTTGGTCTGTCGATGCGTGCGTTTGAGGGGAGAAAGGTTGTCTGCGCAGTTGGAGATCCAGTTTGTGAGGCTGAGGGCTGCGTCGTTGGGGTCGGTGGTGAGGGTGGGTTGGTTGGCGGCGAGTGCTGAGAAGAGTTGCTCTTCGGGGATCTTGTTCCACTGTCGACGAGGGATGGGTTGAGTGCGGAGGTGTCGGGTCTCGCGTCGGAATGTGAAGTGGACACAGCTGTGGTCGGTCCAGTGTAGAGCGGAGGTGTGGCTGAAGAAGACGTGTTTGCTGGCGGAGAAGATAGGGTCAAGCGTGTGTCCGGTGATGTGGGTGGCGGTGTTCACCAGTTGTTTGAGGCCGAGGTTGGCGAGGTTGGCGAGCAGGGTGGTGGTGTTGGGGTCGTTGTTTTGTTTCAGATGGAAGTTGAGGTCGCCTAGGAGGATGTAGTCCGGTGAGGCGAGGGCATGCGGGGAGATGAAGTCGGCGATGGCGTCGCTGAAGGGGGCGCGCGGTCCGGGAGGATGGTAGACGAGGGATCCTCTGAGGGTGGTCATTGGGTCGGTGCGAATCTGAAAATGCAGGTGTTCAGCGGCGAGAGGGGTGTCTTCGGTGGAGGTGGTGACGCTGATGGAGTCTTTGAAGACGATGGCAATACCTCCTCCTACTTGGTTGGTGCGGTCTTTTCTGGAGATCTTGTAGCCTTCGGGAATGGCGGTGGCGATGTCTGGAGCAGAGGAGGCGTTCATCCAGGTCTCCGTGATGAAGGCGATGTCCGGTGCTGTGGAGTCCAGGAGGTCCCAGAGTTCAACGGCGTGCTTGTGGACGGATCGAGCGTTGACCAGGATGCACTTGAGGTGGTTGATGGCGCGTGGGCTTGTGGTCGTGGTAGTTGCGTGGTGGAAGATGCGTTTGCAGGAGTTGCAGGCGAAGGATCCATGGGTGCGTTTGCGGTGAGCTTGGAAGCAGGTTTTGGAGCGTCCTGGGTTGAGGGCGAGGAGGGCGGTGGGGTCGTAGCGGTTCAGCGGGGCTTGGGAGAGCTGGGGACCAGGGGTTGTGGCGCTGGGCGCGGGCCAGGCGCGGACGGGCGCAGATGGGCTTGCCTCTGGCGCGCCAGCGGCGTGCCTGCTGCACGGTCGCGCAGCGGCCGCCACATGAGGTAGGAGGAGGGGTTAGGGGTCAGCTGGGGGCGTATGGGAGCTGGGGGGGCGGGGCATGCAGGAGGTCGCGGCGGGAAAGCGCGAGGGAGGGGGGACAGGTAGAGTAGGAGAGCTGGGGGAGGGGAGTTTAAGGGTGGAGGGGGGAGAGTCTTAGGAGGTTTGGGAGGTTAGGAAGAGAGATAGGAGTAGGTGTTGTGAAGATAGGGGAGGGGGGGTTGTAGAGGTGGGTGAGGGTGAGAGGTAGAGTGAGAGGATAGGAAGAATAGGTAATGGAGGGGGTGGCGGGAAGGGGGGAGAGATAGAGAAATAGATAGAGAAAATGGATAGATAGAGAAATCGATAGATAGAGAAATAGATAGATAGAGAGATAGGTAGATAGGAGGAGGTGGAGAGTGAGGGAGTTAGATAGTGAGATAGAGAGATAGAGAGATAGGTGGATAGGAGGAGAGAGGGAGGTAGATAGCGAATGGGTTAGATAGGGGTGATAGAGAGGGGGAGGCGAGTGAGGGAGGGGGATGAGGCAGGAGCAGGAGGGCAGGCGCGGGGAGAAGAAGACGGAGGGGGCAGAGGAGCCGAAGACAGAAGATAGAAGACAGAAGAACAGAAGACCGGAAGAACAGAAGAACAGAAGACCGGAAGAACAGAAGAACAGAAGAACAGAAGACCGGAAGAACAGAAGAACAGAAGAACAGAAGAACAGAAGAACAGAAGAAACAGGAGTCCAGAAGAACTTAGAAGAGCAGAAGTTCACAGAAGAGCAGAAGATCACAGATGAAGATACGAAGAACAGAAGGCAGAAGACAGGCAGAAGACCTCAGAAGAAGATGAAGAAGAAGAGAGGCGACAGGAGAGGCAGAGAAGCACACAGAAGAAGAGAGAAGACGGGGAGAAGAAGAGTACAGAAGAAGATTACAGGCGAGGAACGAGGAGGAAGAACAGAGAAGAAGAAAAGAAGAAAAGAACAGGAGAGAGGGTGAGTAGCGCAGGGCAGGGTGAGGGGCTGGGAGGTGGGGGGTACTTACTGTGAGGTGGATCTCAGGAACTCAGGAACCTGGAGGAGCTGAAGGAGCTGCAGCGGCAGGGGGAGCGACCTACCCTTGGGTCAAGGGTCGCTACCACTGTCGCGCAGCGGCCGCCATGTGAGGTAGGAGGGGGGGAGGGGTCAGCTGGGGGAGAATGGGAGCTGGGGGGGCGGGGGCGTGCAGGAGGTCGCGGCGGGAAAGTGCGAGGAAGGGGGGGACAGGTAGAGTGAGAAGAGCTGGGGGAGGGGGATTTAAGGGTGGAGGGGGGAGAGTGTTAGGAGGTTTGGGAGGTTAGGAAGAAAGATAGGAGTAGGGTTGTGAAGATAGGGGAGGGGGGGTTGTAGAGGTGGGTGAGGGTGAGAGGTAGAGTGAGAGGATAGGAAGAATAGGTAATGGAGGGGGTGGCGGGAAGGGGGGAGAGATAGAGAAATAGATAGAGAAAATGGATAGATAGAGAAATAGATAGATAGAGAGATAGGTAGATAGGAGGAGGTGGAGAGTGAGGGAGTTAGATAGTGAGATAGAGAGATAGAGAGATAGGTGGATAGGAGGAGAGAGGGAGGTAGATAGCGAATGGGTTAGATAGGGGTGATAGAGAGGGGGAGGCGAGTGAGGGAGGGGAATGAGGCAGGAGCAGGAGGGCAGGCGCGGGGAGAAGAAGACGGAGGGGGCAGAGGAGCCGAAGACAGAAGATAGAAGACAGAAGAACAGAAGACCGGAAGAACAGAAGAACAGAAGACCGGAAGAACAGAAGAACAGAAGAACAGAAGACCGGAAGAACAGAAGAACAGAAGAACAGAAGAACAGAAGAACAGAAGAAACAGGAGTCCAGAAGAACTCAGAAGAGCAGAAGTTCACAGAAGAGCAGAAGATCACAGATGAAGATACGAAGAACAGAAGGCAGAAGACAGGCAGAAGACCTCAGAAGAAGATGAAGAAGAAGAGAGGCGACAGGAGAGGCAGAGAAGCACACAGAAGAAGAGAGAAGACGGGGAGAAGAAGAGTACAGAAGAAGATTACAGGCGAGGAACGAGGAGGAAGAACAGAGAAGAAGAAAAGAAGAAAAGAACAGGAGAGAGGGTGAGTAGCGCAGGGCAGGGTGAGGGGCTGGGAGGTGGGGGGTACTTACTGTGAGGTGGATCTCAGGAACTCAGGAACCTGGAGGAGCTGAAGGAGCTGCAGCGGCAGGGGGAGCGACCTACCCTTGGGTCAAGGGTCGCTACCACTGTCGCGCAGCGGCCGCCATATGAGGTAGGAGGGGGGGAGGGGTCAGCTGGGGGAGAATGGGAGCTGGGGGGGCGGGGGCGTGCAGGAGGTCGCGGCGGGAAAGCGCGAGGAAGGGGGGGACAGGTAGAGTGAGAAGAGCTGGGGGAGGGGGATTTAAGGGTGGAGGGGGGAGAGTGTTAGGAGGTTTGGGAGGTTAGGAAGAGAGATAGGAGTAGGGTTGTGAAGATAGGGGAGGGGGGGTTGTAGAGGTGGGTGAGGGTGAGAGGTAGAGTGAGAGGATAGGAAGAATAGGTAATGGAGGTATATCAGTGTATATATTTTGTATAATACTTACCTCCAGAAGAAGTATTGCCTCTAAGATATTTTTGGCCTTGTGCCACCCAAATAAACTACCTTTATTTTTGGTAACACTGAGGATTGTCTTTACTTGTGTATAAGGACTTTGTAACTAGAAGTGGTATTGCAGGAGCTTTGCATGTCTCCTAGTTCAGCCTAAACTGCTCTGCCATAGCTACCTCTATCAGTCTAAGCTGCTAGAACACTACTACATTTCACTAATAAGGGATAACTGGACCTGGTGTAAGGTGTAAGTAACTAAGGTACCCACTACAAACCAGGCCATCCCCCTACAGAGGGCGAGGGGAGCACCATGGGGGGATAGGAGGTGACAACACTGACTCTGAAACATCCTCTGATGGGTTCTCACTGGTGGTAGGGGAACCTCTGGAACCACCCCAGCTACAGCCACCACCCCCATACTAGCACTGCCCTCCCAGTAGCCCCCCACTGAGTTGCCTGTGCCTGTTCTAGGAGGGTGGGCATCTCCTTCATCCCAGGCGCGTGATGCCCTGCCCAAGTCAGCCCTGCTGCCCTCAGTGAGGAGGCTATTGACCTCCTGAGATCCATCTCTGTAGGGCAGTCAACCATAGTGAATGCCATCCTGGGGCTGGCATCCCAGATGCAGCAATGCAATGCCTTCCTGGAGGGCATTCACAGTGGCTTGGGGGCCCTACAGAGATCGTTTCAGGCTCTGGCCTCCTCTTTGATAGCAGCCAGTGTCCCTGGTCTTACCGTACCCCCTCCAACTACTACTTACCAGTCCCAGTCTCCTCAACCCCAACCAATGCACATATACAGATTAGCATGCACACAAAACATCACACAAGAGTGGCACAGGAAAACACAGGCACCACACTTCAAGCCACAAGCACTCACTCAAACAACAGACAGAAGCACACACAACATCCACTGCCTCCACTGTCTCCCACTCCTCCTCCCTCACAGTCACATCTGTACTCACATCTGTATGCACTGCATCAACAGTCCCAGACCCTGCAACCTGTACCCCCTTGCCCACAGACACCACAAGAGCAGACCTGCAGACATGCATCCCACACACCACATGCAGTCACAACCACCACCACCACCATCACTACCTAATGCAGCACACTCACCTCACTTGCAGACACCACCACATCCATCCACTCTGTCTGCCCCTCTAAAGAAACAGAAACGCTCACGCTCAGACCCCCAACAGCCATCCACCTCACACACACACACTATCCGTGCACCTGTACACAAGTCCAGCACACCTACTCATCCTACTACCACTCCCTCTACCTCCACTCCCTTCCCTCCTCCCACATCCTGCCCCAAAGTCCCTAAGAAGGTTTCCTGCCCATCTTGACCTCTTCCCTACCCCTCCCCCACCCATCCTGCCCATAAGTGCAAGGTCCCAACCACCCAGCCCAGCACCTCAGCCAACCAGTTTGCCACTGCTCCCACCCAAAAATCTGCTGCTGGCACTAAGGGGCTTCTGAGTGGGACAGCAGCCACTCCCAGCAAGGACACACTTCTGCCTCAAAAACGGAGGTCTAGGGTGGCAGAACTTAAGAGACAGAGGATGGGGTCAGAGAAGGCACCTCCTAAACCTGAAGGCAAGGGCACAAGTCACATGACAAAGACTGCCCTAACACTCCCCTCCAGGAACAGTAGGCAAGGTGCCCCCTCCAGGGACAGTGGGCAAGGAGCCCTCTCCAGAGACTGTGGCCTAAGACTCCCCTCCAGGGACAGTGGGCAAGGAGCCCCCTCCAGAACCAGTGGGCATGATACCCACTCCAGCTGAGGTGCCCCCTCACCCCCATTCCCCCTGATGTTCCCTCCCATTTCCAACATGATACCCCTAAACAGTGAAGTCCAGATGATGTCAGGAGTCAAGTTGGGGCTTGGACAATGCCCTGTGGCCATGTGGCCCTTTAGTACTTTGGACTGGCCATTGGCTCAATCTGTACATTGATGTGTATATGGATATTTATTTATTCATTATGGTGGCTGTTGACAGCAAATTACAGTGGTTGTACTACAGGTATGTGTCCTTGCATTCTTTGCTCCTGGGTCCTGTAACTGTTGATGTGCTTTGCAGCTGGTTGTGTGTGTGTGTATGGTGTGTGTTGTGCGTGTGTGTGTCACTCTCCTTTCCCTCCCTTCCTCCCTTGTGTGCTAGGCGGCTGTACTCACTGTCATCTTCTTCATCTGCGTTGGTGCTCCAGGACGGCCATGGCGTGGTAGAGCATCAAGAAGACTTGGAGTTTAGCTTCCATGGTGGCCACGGAGCCCTCTGTGTCCTCAAGGTGAGTCTTTCCTTTTCTGTAATATGTTTCTGCCAGACTTCTGATGGCGTTGCTAATGCCCCGGAAATCCTGGTGGTTTGCTATGTCATAATATGGTGGGCTGTACCTTGACTTCCGCCTGGCTGTAGGTGGCTACTGCCATGGTTGATTGTCTTAACGCCCTGGCGGTTGGTGTGGTATATTGGCTCTCTATGGGAATTTTCACTGCCATGGTCATAATTTGGTGGTAATTACCACCATCCTGTTGGTGGTATTACTGCCATCTTTAGCAGTGGCGGTCAGTGCACCACCAATGTCATAATGAGGGCCTTTATTTCCAGACCAGTGCAGTTTACAAATTTGTTTGGCTGCTGTTAATATTTGCATCAGCTTAGAAAACTGTAGAAAAAGAAAAATTATCCATCTTGGACAGTGAATTAGATTTATATTATAGTTTATGAGGTTTGCCTATGAGGAGTGAGAATGTTTATATCTCCTGCAAGTGAAGGAGTGATTTTTCCACCTCAATAAAGAAGATGGGTGACGTAATTGAAAAGGCTAAGAAGAGGAATGTAAAAAATAAATAAGTGACCTTAAATTTCTCTGCAGCAACATGCAAAAGAAATCAAACTGCTTCTGCCAGGCATTAACCATTGTCAAAGTAATCATGAAAGTATCTACTGCCATTTACATACTTCAAGAGTATTCCTCATTCCAGCAATCACCTAAGAGGAGTTTTATTAAAGAATTTTCCTCATAAATTACTATCTGTAAGTAAGGCATTATTAGAAAAAAAACTCAGTAAGTCCATGTAATAGCAAAAGAGTGTATGTAATGAGGGTTATCCTTAAATTACGTATGTAACAATAACTCAGGTGTCAACATTTTACCTCAGATTATTGAAATAAAATACATGAAAAAGACAAGGGGCAAAAGGGATGTACTTCTAACGTGTGCTCACATGCTTTGTCTGACAAAACGAAGTCAGAGGAAACCACCACGTCATCCAATCATCGAAGCCGCCCAGGAGCTCTGGAGGTAAGAGGCCATCTGTGTGTGTCCCCATAATTGATGTATTTAATAGGGGTAGGCATAACTTGCAAAATTCCTTGTAGTTTAGTCACATAGAATTGCCCCAAACTGCTCTGGGATTAAATGGAATTAGGGGAAAAGAGTATTTCTGTGCTATTTTTTGCAAAAATGCCCTTAATCTTCTAAAATAGATGTGAGAATGTATTTTGCACTAAGAAATAGAGCTAAATTCAACAGCACATGATTAGCAACAAAAGCAGCCTCTCATGTTTCCTAAATGTGCACTTAGGGTAGAATTTCCACTCAATTTACTCCCAGCATTTAGCACCAGTTTTTTAGAACAAAATGCATCCTTGCATCCAATGTGGACGTGAGGGTGCATTTTACTCTAAGATAATTGCAGTAACTGCAACAGAACATAAAAATCAGTTTGATCAGCCACTCATGGCCGCTAAATTTGCTCTTGCTGCGCTATTTCTCTGCCCTATTGTACTCCTTTTTACGTGACTGCACATAATCGGGTTATTATCAGTAATTGAAATTTTACTCAGGTCTAATATTTAATTTTATGGTAGGGCCTTCCTGTATGGTGCAGGAAGATACACCAATGGCCTGGAAAGTTAAATGCCACAGGGCCACATAAAATTTCAAAAGTCCTTTTTCCCGAAGAGCACAGCTGACCAGTACCATCTGGACCAGACCCGTACTGGATCCTGCTGATGCCTCTGTTGGAGTGAGCCCTAGCCCCTTAGTGCTGTCCTTGTGGCCCTGGGAGCATTAGCTAAGTAGAAGCAGGCAAGAGGAGCTGTTCCAGAAACTCTAAAAAGTTGGGACTTAGAAAATGTTTGCACTTTCAAAACCCACAGAGTCAGCAGGGCCTCACAGAAAAGGAGTCAAATTTTTAATCAACTTCATCATTTACAGTTTCAGCCTTGCCTCGGTGGAGGATATTGAGCTCCCTAAAAAAGACTAAGGGCATGCTTTAGATTTCGGCATATGGGTTACTCTGTCAAAACGGTGGTGGATATCCCCACTGCCGAAAATATAAATTAGCCCATTATTTCGTATGGGATTTATATTTCAGCAGATGGTATATCCATCACCGTTGTGTATCCCTCAAAATATAAATCAAGTCTGAAGTATGAAGGTAGACGTTCTGACTCGACAAAGTTTCAAAAAGTATCCACCAATAGGACTTCAGCCATTGTGAAATTTGAATTTCTTCCACTCTGACTTTTTCCCTCTGAAACCAGTTATTTCACTGGGACCTCGCCCAGCAGTCATCCAGCTTTGTGATGACTTTTTCAGATACAGCCTGCAATCATTCCCTGTTGGAAGATTTTGATTTCTATTTCAGAGACTAAATCAATTGGTAAAATCTCTAACCAGGGCAAACTTGCTTGGTGTATCCATCCCTCAGTCTACTGTGGTCAGTCTGAAATTAGGCATTAGGTACTTGTAAACTGCATGAACAGTAATTTTTCTTGGTGCTTTTTGCCCTATAACTTCAAAATGCCTACCTCCTGTTCTCCTTATTCAGGTTTTGTCATTTTGTTGTCATTTTAATCATTAAGTTTTCCTCTATTATATTACGTTGGTTGTGGAGTTTTCATTGTGTAGTGTTTTGACTTTTTAATCATTTTGGTTAGTTCTAAATACTTTACACATTTTCTTAATTCTGTCTGTTTTGCATCATAGCTACCATGAGGTTGAACCCAAGTTGAAATTATTGAAACTGACTTTTACCCAGAAAGACTGTGGTCTTATACCTTGTGGTGAATTCACTTTCACCTTAATTAATTACCCTCTTTCTCACAAAAAACAATCAGAACAGTATGTTTTGACTATGTTACCCAATTAGAATGGTGTCTGTGATTAGTCCCTCTGGTTGACTGTGCAGCACCCTGTCAAATTCATCAGCGCAAGGCTGCTCCTCACCAAATTGTTATGCAGTTTGTTGAGGTATAAGTATTCCAAAGACAAGCATTTTTTCTGTGTTTATATTCAAAATCGACCTTTATTTCTAGTCCACCATTCTATGTAAGGCACACATTAAGTAACTGAAGGAAATCTTCCTGTGGACCAGAAATCCATTTTCAGGCAATTAGCAAATATATAGCTCTGGTAAAAAGGAGAGCATCAACTTGCAAATTCTGTGAGCTGAAAACCTCTGAGAGAGTGCAGTGTTTGTTGGAAATGTAGACAAACAAGATGACCAAATTTGGTGACCAGCACCATAACTATGGCTGTCAAGGGCTTTTACCTCCGCTGCCTTGGAGTGTGGCGATCAATGAAAACTGAACTTTAAGCAGACCCTTTCACACCCTGATCCCCAGTATAAGGGAATGAGCAGTCATTGATTCTCAGGGAGCTAGTGTGCAGGCTTGAGACTCAGAAAGCAGCAATTACCAAATAGTATGCATTATTGTTTGTTTAATCCAGAGCTTTTCTTGTATAAAAGATAAGTACTTTATTATAACAAAATAAAATATGACACAAAGGAATATGCTCATGGGCCCACAGTTCTATAACACGTACTTCCGGAAAAATAGGCAAACACATATAAACCTTAGAATAATCCCACAGGTGCAGGCTCATTGTGAACAGCTTAAGCAAAACCTTGATGTTAGCGTGACCTACAAGCCAATATTTCCCCAGCCACTGGAAACTTTAACCATAGCTTTTCCTAGAGTCAAAAGAATCCCGTTTTTCTGGTGAGTACAAGTTCAAAGGTGCATGAGTTACATGAGCATGACAGCAGCCAGGTCTCCAGAATGAGACACTCACTCTAGAGAGTGTTTGCAATAGCCTTGTTGTCTCCTGATACTGTTCAAGAGTTCCATGCAGACTACAACTGATCAGTTGGTGCTGCTTCACTCTCCAGTGAGTTCACAGCTCAAAGCAAATAATCCCCTTCCAAAAAAGTGAATAGCTATCCCTCCCATTCTGATGATTCTTTGATCTTCAGTGATCCTCTGCTCTCCTGCATTGGATCTGGGTGTTGGTGCCATATAAAGAATTTGGGGCATTGGACATGGTCACACACTCTCACTTTTTCTTTCACCTTAGTTGGTTTAGTGAACTGCTTATGGTTTAAGCAATGATTGGGAGGCAACGAGATCTGCTCCAGCATTCTGGTCAGCTCCTGTTTCACTCCCTCTTCTTCTGTGGTGCAGCCCACCATAGGTAATTTAACAGTTATCAGGGAAACAGGGAGAGCCACTCCAGTACTCAGTACCCAGGTCAGCTCCTGCATTGCTCTCAAGCTAGTCCACAAATATAGGCTGTCTTTTCACTCAGTCACAAACCTAGGCTCCTCTGAGTAATTATGCCCTATCTATGATAGGGCCCTATGATTTATTCTGTCTCTCCTGTCTAAGCAGACCAGTCACGCTTAGCTGCTGATTCAGTTCCACAACTTCTCCAGCAGCCCCTTTAAGACATTCCTAGAACTGTCCACTTGCCTCTTAGAAATTTACTGTTAAGTTCACCTATTCTGGATCTCAGGAATGCCTTTGAAACTTTGCAGAGTTCACCTGTTTATTGGTGACAAATCAGGAAACTAATAGGGAAGTATCATCCCTGCACTTCTAGTCATTCTGCAGATACAGGGTGTTGAGTCCTCTATCAGGATCTTAGTAACAGCCCAGAATAATGTCCTCTTTTCGTGTACCTCTCCTTTTCTGAATAGCCACAGTTTTTATGTTATGTGGTGGTTTCCGCAGTAGGTAGTAACAAGGCTTAATAAATTGAGTTACTGGTTGAGGGGGGTGAACCCTTCTCAAGGAAGAACCATAACTCTTCTCAGGGTGAAGCCACAAGCCAACCTTAAATTAACCGGTGCTCAACTCTCTGGAAGCTTGGCAGAGAGCAGCCAAGCTTAACTTAGAGGCAATGTGTAAAGTATTTGTGCAATGCTTCAAACACCACACAAAAAGAATCCCACACCAAGTTGTAAAAAGTGTACTTTTCCTTAAAAATAAAACAAGACCAATATGACAAAAATCCAACCAGGAGAACCAGAAATATGTCATTTTAAATGTTTTAATGAAAATAGTGCCACAAAGCATCAATAGTGGATATCTGGTCATAACAGACTGGGAAAAGTGAAAAGTTCAAGCTGACTTTGATGGAGCATGGGCTGGCTAAAGGAACCCAGGTCAGCCTACTAAACCTCAAGTGGGTTGCAGAGTGTTGCAAGGATCCACGGTGAAGATGCATTGCAAAGGCAAAGAGTTGTGTCAGTTCCAAGATGTGACAAAGCTGTGATGTGAGATCCTGCCTTGTCAAGGATCCCGTTGATGAGGGCTTCTGATGCAAAGCCCAATGTCAAGTATACGCCACATAGTGGGGCTGTGTCAGTTAGGAGAAGCTGTAGGGCTCCAATGAGGAGTTGGACATTGTCATCAAGGCTGCTGTTGATGAGTCATGAGAGGGTCTGTGGCGAGGGTGCATCGTGCAGGAGATATTCAAATGGGCTATGATGCAATATGAGTCTTTGCAATGGGTCCCTTACATGCAGTAATGCAATGTGTCAGTTCTGCTCAGGTTTGCGCCAGGCAGCAGAGGAGATGCATTGGTTTTGCTTGATCCCTAGGCTGCAGAGCACCTTAAGCCCACTTCCAAAGGTCCAGGACAGGGGTGTCACCACTGGGCAGGATAGACTCACAAACAGCAGAATTCACGGTCAGGTACAATCTTGTTGGAAGCCTTTTGCCCCCCTGTGGCTTCAGATAAGGGGTGTAGCCAACTAGCCCCTTGAGTCACTCTAAGTTCTGGGTTCAGGAGATGCAGGTCCATTTCTTCTCACCTAGGCAAGAGAGCAGCAGGAAGCATGTCAGCACAGCAGAGAAGTAGTCCTTATTTGCAGCAGTCCAGTGGAAAGGCAGTACTTTCAGCAGCACAGCAGTCATTCTTCCTGGCAGAATATCCACAGGCCCAGAAGTGTACTGAAGAGTTGGTGTTTGACTTCTAGTATTGAAACCCAGTTGTGCCTTTAAAGTGGGGAGAAGCTTCCAGAGGAATGTCTTGGAAATGCACAGGTGTCCTGCCTTCCTGGCCCTGTGTCTAGGCTAACTACATGGCATATGCAGCCCTTTGTGTAGAGGCAGGACACAGCCTATTCAAGTCTTAATAGGGTTGTGCACCTCTACTGCCTCAAATCCTGCCAGTTATGGCCCTCAAGGCACACCTAAGCTCTTCATTGTGTGGCTATTTTGGAAGAATACACAAAGTCCATCTGTCATTGCATCCAGTCATGTGACCCAGAGACAGGCTGCATGCACCAAATTGCTAATGCAGGAAAATGCCAAATTTCTGAAAGTGGCATTTTGTTAGAAATGAGGTCTCTGGTTGGCAGTCAGTTTGCACTTTGTCCAAGCAGGGATCCTCACTCTAGTCAGGGTAAGGGAGGTACACTCCTAAAACAGCCTCTGTTCATCCCCTTGGTAGCTTGGCACAAGCAGTAAGGCTTATTTCGAAGGCAATGTGTAAATTATTCGTACCAACACACACAGTAATACAGTGAAAACACTACAAAATGGACACCACACCAGTTTAGAGGAATAGGCAATATTTATCTAATTCAAACAAGACCAAAACAACAAAAATCCAACATGCACAAGTAAAGTTATGAATTTTTAAAATAATAGATTGTTACTCGATAGAAACCAAGGGAAACGTTGTTGTTGCACAGAGTACCTGGTTTGCATAAAAAATAAAGCTGCCCATGCAATTGTGCATCAAAAAGTCAGCAATGCATTGTTTTCTCACTAGCAAGTGAGACCTTGCATTGTTTTCTGGACAGGGCACCTCGGGTCCCAGCAGGTTTACGTTGATTTTGGCGCCCAACAATGATGCGTGAGACATCCGGCCTCACAGTGATGAAAAACCGCTCAGCATGGGTTTGCATCATTTTCAACAGCCACAAGCGGGTTTTGTATTGTTTCTCCAGCTGCGATGCAGGTGATGCATCGATTTCCCAGCTGCAATGCAGGTGGTGCATTGATTTCAGCCGCGAGGCGGGTGCCGAGTTGTTTTTACAGCCATGTTGCAGGTGGTGCATCAAACTTTTCCCCGCACGGCTTCCTGTGCGTGGATTTCAGTCCTTGTTCTGCCACATTTCAAGGGCCAAGGGACTCGATAGGGCACCACTTGACAGGGCGGGATTCTCTGCAGAGAGTCCAGATACTGGCAGAGGAAGTCTTTGATGGCCCTGAGACTTCAAAACATGAGGCAAGCTCAGTCCAAGCCCTTGGAGACACTTCACAAGCAGGTATATACCACAAAATACAGTCTTTGTCCTCCTTCAGGTAGAAGCAGCAACTGCAGGCCAACCCAGCAAAGCACAGTCACAGGCAAAGGGGCAGTACTCCTCCTCCAGGACTTCAGTTCTTCTCCTTGGCAGAAGTTCCTCTTGGTTCCAGAAGTAATCCATAATCTTGGGTTTTGGGTCCACTACTTATACCCCTTTCTGCATTTGAAGTCTTTGTTGTTCACGAGATCCTGCCATGCCCAGGCTTGGCTCCAGACTCACACCACGGGGTTGGAGACTGCACTGTGTGAGGGCAGGCAAGCCCATTGCAGGTGCCAATTGAGTATGAGCCAATCTTACCATGTTTAAGGAAATAGCACAAGCACCTTAGCACTGCTTAGCAGTAGTAAAGTGCACAGAGTTCTAAGACCAGCAAAAATGTAGTTAACAAAAACAGGAAGTCTAAAGACAAAACGTTTGGAGGAACACCACAGCAAGGACGACAAGTCTAACACAAGGGATGTCTCAAACTGGGGTGTACACAGCATGAGTGCTATGAAGACCTTGTAACGGGCAGCCATCAGCCTTTCAGAGTGACATCTCTAGGAGGAACAATGAGGCAGACCTAACTGTGATCATTCCCCTTGCACAACAAAAAAGAATGTTGTCTCCTTCGTCCCACATCCTCTATCAAGTCAAATTGTGGTGCTCAGGTACGAATAATCAGCTGGTGTCTGCTAAAACAGTCATTGTATAAATAAAATCAATGCTTTCTCTATCCTTCTACACATCAATGTCTGATTCTAAATCCAAAGCTTATGAATGCCTGTAATACAATTTGTCAATCAAGGGATAAGGGAGGGGGAGCTTTACCCCCTGCCAGCAGCGGCAGCTGCAAATAACCTTTCAAAGAAAAGGATAATAAACTATGGCCCGTATTTATACTCCGTTTGCGCCGAATTAGCGTTGTTTTTTTCGACGCAAATTCGGCGCAAAACTAACGCCATATTTATACTTTGGCGTTAGACGCGTCTAGCGCCAAAGTATGGGCAAATAGCGTCATTTTTTTGCGTGAACGCCTTACTTGCGTTAATGAGATGCAAGGAAGGCGTTCCCGTCTAAAAAAATGACGGCGACGCAAATGCGTCGTATTTAGACTCCCGGGCAAAAATCACGCCCGGGAGTTGGCGGGTCAAAAAACCCCGCATTTGCGCCACTATTTAACGTCTGGGTCAGGGTAGGCGTTAAGGGGCCTGTGGGCTCAAAATGAGCCCACAGGTGCCCTCCCCTGCCCCCAGGGACCCCCCCTGCCACCCCTGCCCACCCCAGGAGGACACCCAAGGATGGAGGGACCCACCCCAGGGACATTCAGGTAAGTTCAGGTAAGTATAATTTTTTATATTTTTAAACATTTTTGGGTGGCATAGGGGGGCCTTATTTGTGCCCCCCTACATGCCACTATGCCCAATGACCATGCCCAGGGGACATAAGTCCCCTGGGCATGGCCATTGGGCAAGGGGGCATGACTCCTGACTTTACTAAGACAGGAGTCATTTAAATGGCGTCTGGGCGTCCAAAAAAATGGCGCAAATCGGGTTGAGGCGATTTTTTTGCCTCAACCTGACTTGCCCCATTTTAAGACGCCCTAACGCCATTTTCCCCCTACGCCGGCGCTGCCTGGTCTACGTGGTTTTTTTCCACGCACACCAGGCAGCGCCGGTCTGCTAGCGCCGGCTAACGCCATTCCATAAATACGGCGCCCGCATGGCACTTCAGAATGGCGTTAGACGGCGCTAAATTTTTTGACGCTAAACTGCGTTAGCGCAGTTTAGCGTCAAAAAGTATAAATATGGGCCTATGGCCCGTATTTATACTCCGTTTGCGCCGAATTAGCGTCGTTTTTTTCGACGCAAATTCGGCGCAAAACTAACGCCATATTTATACTTTGGCGTTAGACGCGTCTAGCGCCAAAGTATGGGCAAATAGCGTCATTTTTTTGCGTGAACGCCTTCCTTGCGTTAATGAGATGCAAGGAAGGCGTTCCCGTCTAAAAAAATGACGGCGACGCAAATGCGTCGTATTTATACTCCCGGGCAAAAATCACGCCCGGGAGTTGGCGGGTCAAAAAACCCCGCATTTGCGCCACTATTTAACGCCTGGGTCAGGGTAGGCGTTAAGGGGCCTGTGGGCTCAAAATGAGCCCACAGGTGCCCTCCCCTGCCCCCAGGGACCCCCCCTGCCACCCCTGCCCACCCCAGGAGGACACCCAAGGATGGAGGGACCCACCCCAGGGACATTCAGGTAAGTTCAGGTAAGTATAATTTTTTATATTTTTAATTTTTTTTTGGTGGCATAGGGGGGCCTTATTTGTGCCCCCCTACATGCCAATATGCCCAATGACCATGCCCAGGGGACATAAGTCCCCTGGGCATGGCCATTGGGCAAGGGGGCATGACTCCTGACTTTACTAAGACAGGAGTCATTTAAATGGCGTCTGGGCGTCGAAAAAAAATTCGCAAATCGGGTTGAGGCGATTTTTTTGCCTCAACCTGACTTGCCCCATTTTAAGACGCCCTAACGCCATTTTCCCCCTACGCCGGCGCTGCCTGGTCTACGTGGTTTTTTTCCACGCACACCAGGCAGCGCCGGTCTGCTAGCGCTGGCTAACGCCATTCCATAAATACGGCGCCCGCATGGCGCTTCAGAATGGCGTTAGACGGCGCTAAATTTTTTTACGCTAAACTGCGTTAGCGCAGTTTAGCGTCAAAAAGTATAAATATGGGCCTATGTTTATTATCCTTTTCTTTGAAAGAGGCAGGGCCACGGGGTGACGTGCACTGAGGGGGAGTGCACAGCAATCCTCCTCACTGCACATGTATGTTTGGCCGGGAATCTCGGCCCGGCCAAACATCCATACGCTGTAGGCTCTCTCAAGCCTGGCAACACAGTTGCCGGGCTTGAGAGAGCCTGCACAGGCTCCCAGTCTGCTTTGGAGCACCCTGCCTGGGCACTCCCAGCCAATCCTGACGCTGCTCTGAGCAACGTCAGGATTGGCCGCAGGGCAGGCTGGGAGTGTGTGGAAGGCACCCCAGTCAATCAAACCCCACCCGCACGCCCCACCCTGCCCCCAGGAATCCCCATGAGCTGCGACTGCAAGGGAGGCTGTTCCTGAGCCTCCAACTTGTGTAATGCTTTACCAGGGATTATCCAAGATGTATCACACTGGCCTCCCACTCACACAATTACATTCAACATGGATCAAATTACCAGTTACCAAAAATACTCACTGTGCACACACTACTTTCTCAAATATGTAAGTGCAATGTTAAGGCCCATCATGATAGCGGAAATGTATGCAAGTGATGCTGATAGGGATCTCACTTTTCAACATTAAGACAAAATGCCTGCCCTGTATTACAGATCAGAAAAACGGTATACTGTGTGTTTAAGAATCTTTCACACTGTCTAGGCCTGAATGCACACATAATTGTAATAATAAATGGCAAAAAAAATCAAGATACCAAAGAAAATTATAGTTGAGTTTACTCTCGGCAGGGTGCAGTGTATGCAAACTGGCTATAGATGGGTACAGAAATATTGATTGGTGTCCTCATGTGCCCCACCATGGAAATCTTGCTTTTGGTTCCACAAACTCCTTGGCATTAAAATAAAAAAATTGAAATTACTTTTGTTTGTATTGGACATCAGCAGTAAATAAAGAGTTTCTCCATTGCAGTACATGCACAGTTATGCTAATTTAAATTTTTCTTCATTTCCTAATTGGGCCTGGGTGAAATTAAATTATTCTGGCATAGTTCAGGTAATTTCCAGAATATCATGATAAACTTGTTCTGGAAAGTATGACATTACATCACTCACGTAATTATGTCGCAGTTCAACAGGATGAGAGTGACTGCTGTTCAGGTCACGTTTTTCTTACTTTTTTAGCACAAAATGCATACTTGCATCAAAAATTAACACAGGGGTGAATTTTGTACTAAAATACAGTCCTAAGTGATTGATTTACATTTCAAAAAATTATGCATAATTTCGCGTCATTTTCCTGTTTAATTATGCAAAGTTTACACCCATGTTTTCCCAATACCACATTTGTATGTTTCCATGCAATCTAAATTGAAATGTTACTATTATCTATTCATGGGCCCCAATCAGTGAATGGATCAATTAGACCTACAAGGATTCAAATGTGTGTCCTTCAGGACACACTTGGGGCCATCTTTACTAAGGGCTTGCTCTACCCTTGGGTCGCCCAATGCAAAGCAAGGGAATGTAAGCCCTTGAGTGGGATTTACTAAGCCACGCAAAGCCACCTTGCATGGCTCTGTGTGGTTTAGGAAATCAACGGTAATGCAAGGCAGCACATTTGGTTACCTTGCATTACCTTTTAGCTGCGAGAGATTCCATGGATGAGGTGTGGATGTTCCCATGCATCCACCCATGGATTTTGACTCATTTCTAGGTTTGCAAAGTGTTGTAAACCTAAAAATGTGTTAAAACAGTACATCATCCCAGACCAGGCATAACAAGGAAAAATATATTTGTTTCTTCTTGTTGCTTCCTTGTTCTATATGTGATGCATCAGTATCACACATAAAAAAGGAAAAAATCTGTAATGATTGTTTTTGTGCAGGAAGATGTCACTTCCTGCACAAAATCAACCCTGCCTGTAATGCAGGCACCCTTGTTCCATGGTGCTTGAGTGCTTGCATGAGCATTAGACAGCACACAGTGCACCCGCGCAGGAAAACAGCTGAAATGTGCCTTATCTTTGAAGGTATGGCACATTTCCAATGTCTCCCTTTCATGCAATGCACTGGAGCTAGTTGCCTTGATGCATTGTGTTGCCCTGCTGAGCTATATTGCCTTTCTGCATTTCTTTGCCTTGCTGTGTTGTATGATATGTTATTATGTCTGCCCCTAGGTGTCACCAGTGAGTGCTTAACACCCAGACTCACCCCATTAGCTAATCAATGCTATTTCTATCTGCCTTATGATACCACAAAAACACAGGAGATTAAAAAAAAAACAGCCTTTGCTCAAAATGAAGTCTAATTTTATGCAACAAGGTGCTACTACAGTTAGAAATAGAAATTGCGCACTCATGACTTTGGCTGATTACATTCTTCATGTGAGGACTGCGACGCATAATTACCCCAAACCTTTAAAATTAGTAAACAACCACTGGCAATTGCAACAGGTCGGGCTTTAAAAGAATGTGTTAAGTAATGTGAAGTATTACAAGTATATAAGCCCTGAGTTATACTTTTTGACATAAACCTGTGACTTATGTCCCCTGGGCATGGCCTTTGGGCACAGTCCCTTGGAGGGGGGCCCATGTTAAGCCCCCCATGGTACTTTAAAAAAAAAATGTAAAACTTACCTGGACTTACCTCGGATGGGTCCCCCCATCCTTAGGTGTCCTCCAGGTGTGGGTAGGGGTGGCTGGGTATGTCCCTGGGGGCAGGGAAGGGCACCTGTGGACTGCTTCCATGGTCACTGACCATGGAAATGAGCCCACAAGTCCCCTAACGCTTGCCCTGACCCAGCCATTTAATAATGGCGCTAAACAGCCTTAGCGCCATTATTCAAGGCTCTCCTCCTCCCATGCATGCTTTTTTGCACAGGAGGATAAATAAGGCGCTAAAGCCTTAGAGTAATTTTTTGCCGAGGAACACCTACCTTGCATCTCATTGACGTGAGGTGGGTTTTCACGGTTAAAAAATTACATTAACTCCAATACTTTGACGCTAAACTGGTCTAGCGTCAAAATATAAATATGGAGTTAAGTTTGCATTGAATTTTGATCAAAACAAATAACGCAAATCTGATGCAAACAGAGTATAAATATGCCCCATAGTGTGGGAATTGACTTATTTGTGTAGAAGAAAGAACTGTAGGATAATATTGGTGTAGGTTAGAGGTAGAGGTGAAAGTTGCACTGTCAAGCCAGACCTAAACTATATGTGGGTTAATGACTACCCGCCTCCAATCTGTGCTGCTGCCAGAGAAAAGCACCATAAATCATCTAACTATTTAAGACAATTCAATAGCATGTGTGGGCCCTTGAAAGTTCAACATCAGGCAGCTGGATAAATAAACAAAATGATTGCAGCTGTGTGGCTAGCAAGCACTTTTTCGTGGATGCACATAAATATGTGGATGGAGCATAAGACCCTCTCCTGGTTTTAGCACATAAATGGCTGGCAACAGCTGAGCGGTCACACTGAACCATAAAAAGATGCCACAAAGTTGCAGGATAGAAGTTCTTTTAAGCTTCACGCAACATAAGCAAGGTTTCCTGTTTATCATTTAATTTTTGATCCCACCAGGTACTTTAAAAAACTAATCTTAGACTTTCGGAAGCTTTATTTTATACAGAGCGTTTCTAATGTTATCATCCCATTAATATTTTAATTTTGAACTGCCTAAAGCTAATTCCTTTAGTGCCTGTGAGCAGTCAAGGATAATCCGTTTGTTGTTATTAATTTATGAAAATATTACAAAGGGCAGCAATGCTATGGAAAGCGATTGGGAAAAGTAATATATCTTCTCTCCTTAGTATCGTTTGCGATTAAGTGTTTTGCGCTAATAAGGGAGCAGATTAATGACGGTTTTTTTCTATATTTTTCGGTGAAATATTGTTACCTAGCTCACAGCGTCAGTTGCTATGATGGATGCCTTTCTTTTAAGTTTAGGAAAAATACCTCAATGCCCTTAGCTAAGGAGTGCACATTTCCATAACATGTTTTAATTTTCTGTGCCTCAAGGTGAATTCTGCACAGTATACGAACTATGCCTATGAAAGAGTTGGACTGGCTCCACCCACCATGTGAGCCGGATAGAGGTAGCTGCTGGAGCAGTTTTTGTTTCTCTTCAGGGCTCCCTCTTCATTGCCCTTGATGGAGCCCACTGTGTGACAAGTATGGGAGCGTGGAGTGGAGCATGTGGTGGCTTGATGGTACTCTCTCCGGCGTAATTAGCTGCTGTTGTGCCCCCTCTGCCATCTAGTGGTTTGGTCATTGTATCACAGAGCAGAAGGGTAGCTGTGGTTGGTATACTTTGCAAGAAAGTCACCTGTTTCAGACGACATTGGAGGCTACCATCTCGACTCGAACCGTGGTTACAAGACAGTGCTTCCTTTCATGCTTCTTTGGCTTGGGCCAATGCCTCAAAAAGTATTATTCATCCCTTTCATTTTCAGCCTGGGCCTGGGATTGGACAGTGCTCCTTGCTTAGTTTACCTTAGAGCCTCCATTAAGCCTATGGCCTGCAACCATCTCCAGGTCCTTATGAGATTTCTTAGTTTGTATTTGACATTTGTAGTGCGCACTGTCATTATCGGTCTGTCTCTAGGCGTGTCAGTCAGTAATGCTGTAAACTGAAGGTGCACTATCGATAAGAAAAAAACTTGACCAGGCTGACAGGATCTAAGGCCACGTGTGAACTTCATAAGGGATGGTTCAGGTTAAAAATAAAAAGGTAGTGAGTTTCAAGGTAGAAGTGCTTGGAAGGAGAAACTGCTTACCCAGCTCTGCTTTATAGCAAGTGGTCTTCTGTGGGCCACAAAGTCCTGGCATTATTCCAGTGGCCGCTTCTTAATGAAGTGTGGTGTCTCACCAAATTCGAATTTATAAACGATGCAAAGTGTCTTAAACTGAATACTTTGTTTAGGAGGCAGCCAATGGAGCTTGTGCAGGATTGGTGTAACATGCTAGGGCCTGCTGCAACTTGCAACGAAAAGAGACGCTGAGTTTTATACTACCTGGAGTTTGTTAGCTAGTGAAGAGGGCAAATCCAAGTACACTACATTAGGGTAATCTAATCACGAGTCAGCAACCACCCTGACTAATAGATGTTTGGATTCCAAGTTGAGGTAAAGCCAGATTTTTCACAAATTTCTAAATTGGTAACAGAAGGCCCAGGCAGATGACATCACCAGGACTGTAGGGAGCTGTGAATTGTTCCTAACCCTCAACCTTTTTCATGTGGAGACCCAGTTCTAATAGCGAGTAAGCATACAGTCATAGATCACAGTTACCCATTACAACAAGTACCTTGGTCTTCTCTGGATTGAGCGTGACCTTATTGCTACCCATTAAATCCAATTTGAATCACATATTTTGTTGGAACTTAGCCTAATTAGGAGTGTCAGATTTGATATCCAGCCACAGCTAAATCTGTGCATTGTCTTCATACATAATGGCTCTGACTCTTATCTCTGCCGGTGCATTTGACCACAACCTTTTGTCAAATATTGAATAGATGGGAGCCCACATGCAACTAAAGTTCTAAAGTTTAAGCATTACAGCCTGAGAACAATCGGCTAAGAAGGCGTGGAACAAATGCAGTCGCAACCCCTGACCTGCTTTTAGGTCGAGAGAAGCTCCACGCGCCGCACAGCTCCACCATTGTGCCCGCGTCCCTCTCCCCGCCCTCGCAGCTGCTTCTGCGAGTTCGAGGCCCTCTTCCACCCGCAGACCCTGCCTGCGCCTCATCCCTGGTGGTCCAGTGGTGCCGTAAGTATCGTCTGTCTGTTTGTCTTGTGTCTGTCTTTCACTTTCTTTTTTCTGCTTCTGTTTTTCTTGCCCAGTTTTTTGTGCCTTTTTCCTCTATTTGTGCCTTTTCCTCTATTTGTGCCTTTTTCCTCTATTTTCTTGTTCTAGGCTTCCCCATGGTATTCCCTGCCGCTGCGTCCCCCGCGGCCCGCCTCTCTCGCGCACCCATTCGTGCTTCCCTCCCGCCTCCCAGCTGCTCCTCCCTCCCACTTCCCCCTCTTAATGGCAGACGCTGCGCGGGGAGGTGAGCAACCCCTGGTCTGCTTTTAGGTCAGGAGAAGCTCCCCGCGCTGCACAGCTCCACCATTGTGCCCGCATCCCTTTCCCTACAGCTGCTACTGAGAGTTCAAGGCCCTCCTCCACCTGCAGGCCCCGCCTGCGCCTCATCCCTGGTGGTCCAGTGGTGCCGTAAGTATCGGCTGTCTGTTTGTCGTATGTCTGTCTTTCACTTTCTTTTTTCTGCTTCTCTGTTTTTCTTGCCCCGTTTTTTGTGCCTTTTTCCTTTATTTGTGCCTTTTTCCTCTATTTTCTTGTTCTAGGCTTCCCCCGTGGATTCCCCTGCTGCTGCGTCCCCCGCTGCCCCGCCACCCTTGTGTGCCCATTCATACTTCCCTCCCACCTCCCAGCTGCTCCTCCCTCCCACCTCCCCTTCTTAATGGCGGCTGCTGTGCCAGAGGCAAGCCTGTCTGCGCCCGTCCGCGCCTGGACCACGCCCAGCGCTAGTCCCCCTGGCCACCCAGATCCCCCTGGCACCAGACACCACTACGGTGCCAACGCTCCCTACACCCTCAACACCGGCCGCTCTACCACCTGCTTCCAGACCTCACCAAAGCCCGCCTCCGGACAACCACCTCACCCGCAAGAACTGGACGCAACCACCTCAGGTGCATTCTTCTCAACACCCACTCCATCCACAAGCACACCATTGAGCGCTGGGACCTTTTGTCTCCTCCTCCCCGGATATCGCATTCCTGACAGATACCTGGCTGAACCCATCCTCAGCTCCCGACATCGCCATAGCCATTCCAGACGGTTACAAGATCACCCGCAGAGACTGCACCAACAGACCAGGAGGAGGGATCGCCATCGTCCACAGAAACACTATCAGAATCTCAACCAACACAGAAGACACCCTCAGCAGTGCCGAACACATGCACTTCCAAATCCACGTCGAAACCAAGACCACCCTCAAGGGCACCCTCATCTACAGAACCCCCAGACCCTGACCTCAGTTCAGTGACTCCATCGCTGACATCGCCAGCACTCAAGCCCTAGCTTCTACAGATTCCATCCTCCTCGGGGACCTGAACTTCCACCTCGAAAACACCAATGACAGCAACTCGATCTCCCTGCTCAACAACCTCGCCAACCTCAGACTCAATCAACTTGTCACATCTCCCACCCATTCTGCCGGACACACGCTCGACCCCATCTTCTCCACCAGCAGACACATCACCTTCAGCCACACCACCGAACTCCACTGGACCGACCACTGCTGCGTCCACTTCACCTTCAATAAACCCACCACCCACCACCTCCAGCAACCAATCCCGTGATGCAGCTGGTATCAGATCACCAATGACCGGCTGATCTCTGCCCTCACCTGAGCCCCACCAGCTGTCATCACCAACGCTGACTCAGCCGCCCACAACCTCAGGCAATGGACCGAAGACTGCGCCAACACTCTCGCCCCGTTCAAAAAAACCACTCACAACCGCACCATCAGTAAGGCCACCTGGTTCACCACCGACCTTCGGACCTCCAAACAGGTCTGCCACAAACTTGAGAGGAAGTGGCACCAGGAAAAGACTCCAGCCACCCACACAGCCCTCAAGAACGCCATCTGCAAGCACCACCAGCTCATCAGAACCACCAAGAGATCCTTCTTCAAGGAACGTATTGATGACAATGCGCACAACAGCAAAGAGCTCTTCAACATCGTAAAGAAACTCCCCAACCCCAGCACCAAAGACATCCCACCTTCGCAAGACCTCTGCCACTCCCTCACCATCTTCTTTCACCGCAAGATCACCAACATCCACGACAGCTTCAACAACATGACCTCACCAGCAACCACCAACACCTCTGACTCATCGCCCCCAACCACACCAACCTCCGGCTCTCCTGGACACACGTCAACGACGCCGACACCATCAAAGTAATGAACACCATTCATTCCGGCTCTCCATCTGACCCCGCCCACACTACATCTACAACAGAGCAAGCTCCATCATCACCCCCAACTCCGTTTGATCATCAATAGCTCCTTCAAGACCGCCACCTTCCCGGAAAGCTGGAAGCATGCTGAGTTCAACGCCTTACTCAAGAAACCCCAGGCGGACCCCAAGGACCTCAAAAACTACCGGTCCATCTCCCTGCTTCCGTTCCCGGCAAAGGTACTCGAGAAGATTGTCAACAGGCAACTGTCCCACCACCTGGAGGAAAACAACACTCTGGACCCGTCTCAATCCGGCTTTCACAGCAATCACAGCACCGAGACCGCCCTCATCGTTGCAACCAATGGCATCCGGACCCTCCTGGACAAAGGTGAAACAGCAGCCCTCATCCTCCTGGACCTCTCAACCCCCTTTGCACACGCCTTCACAACGCAGGGATCCACGTCAAGGCCCTGGACTGGATCACCTCCTTCCTCACCGACAGAACACAGAGAGTCCACCTCCCACCATTCCTATCTGAAGCCACCAAGACCCTCTGTGGCGTACTACAGGGCTCCTCCCTCACCCTGACACTTTTCAACGTCTACATGGCACCGCTCGCCAAAATCGTCCAATCTCAAACCTCAACATCATCTCTTATGCCAATGACACCCAGCTGATCCTCTCCCTCACCAAGGACCCCACCACAGCCAAAACCAAATTCCACGAGGGAATGAAGGTCGTACCCAACTGGATGAAGAACAGTTGACTCAAACTTAACTCAGATAAGACAGAGGTCCTCATCCTCGGCCCCACCCTCTCTGCTTGGGACACCTCCTGGTGGCCGCCCTCACTGGGAGCTGCACCAACGCCCACCGACCACACCCGCAACCTGGGTTTCATCCTTGACTAATCGCTCTCCATGACCCAACAAGTCAACGCAGTCTTGTCCTCCTGCTTCAACACCCTTCGCATGCTCCACAAAATCTACAGGTGGATCCCTACCCAAACCAGAAGGACAGTTACCCAGGCCCTCGTCAGCAACAGACTGGACAACGGCAACACTCTCTACATGGGAACCACAGCAGCTCTCCAGAAAAGACTGCAACGGATACAGAACGCCTCTGCATGCCTCATCCTCAACATCCCCTGCCACAGCCACATCACAGCCCACCTGAGAAACCTACACTGGATTCCCATCAACAAAAGGATCACATTCAAACTCCTAACCCATGCCTACAAAGCACTCCCCAACGCCAGACTAGCATACCTCAACAATCGTCTCACCTTCTACACCCCGAACCGTCAGCTCCACTTCGCCGAACATGCCCTCGCCACCGTCCTACGCATCAACAGGACAACATCTAGCAGCAGATCCTTCCCTACCTCGTGACCAAGACCTGGAACACCCTCCCCATCCACCTACGACAGACCAAGGACCTACTGAGATAAAGGAGACTCCTCAAGGCCTGGCTGTTCGAGCAATAGCAGCTCTCCCCCCCCCTCAAAGTGCCTTGAGACCCTCACGGGTGAGTAGCATGCTTTACAAATACTCTGATTGATTGATTGATAATGCCGATACCTATTGCCTCAAAGCAGTCCATGAGAATACCATGAAAAACAACTGATTGATCTAACAATATAATTGTGTTGATGTGCTCAGCATCTTGGTCCATCCTTAGATCATCAAACGTTGAGACCAGGACCGACTCCATACTATGGGGTTGCTTATGACTTTGGCGGAGGGAAAAGCCCGTTCACCAAAGTCCCAAAGTCTGCGAACTCCCCGCAGGCCTCAATATGAGTTTCCACCCACTGGCCCAGCAGGAAACAGCCTACAGTATTGTCTCCGGCTCATAGTAGAGCAGGCAGCAATGCTGTAGTGCCTAGGGTGCACCAGCACCTGTCATGATGTTCACTGGCTGCAAAGCAGACAATCAACATCGTGACGGGGCTGCCATGCACTTGGCATGGGCAGTGCAGGGGACCACTGCACCCCGTCTCCACCAGCTATTTCATGAATTTAAAAGAGACCGGAGGTGTGATCACAAGAGTCAACTGATTGAAAACCGCTGCTAGACTTGCATGTCTCGGTGCACCAGATTTCACTGTCTTCATATGTCTGGTGATTTCTTTGACTGATATGGAAGACAAAGAAGTAACCGTGTATGACGACTTTTATGTGCATTAATTAGGCCAAAGGAACAAGAAGAGCCAGTACCCCTTCTTCCTTTATACAGAAAATAAAGATGTAATTGTTCACAGAGCTCGATATAACAGAAAATCTTCAACAAATCTCTAGCAGGGGCGGCTCCTCTCCTATGACCGTCACAGGAAGAACCAACTAAGAGGAGTTGAAAATGACCTGAATATCAGTATGTTGAAATGACCTTTAATAATTACTTTTAAGAGTGGCAGCAAGGGCAACTGAGGTTTTACCTACTGTTAAAGGAATAACCCAAGAAAAATTAAAATGACCTGACAAAATGCGTGGCTGATTCTGCAACTCCATTAATGTTGAACAAGAGACCACAATGCGTCAAAGGTGTGACCTTTCTCGTGTGTGGGAAACCAAAGGCGTTGAAGAAAAAAAAACATAAGACAACATAATCACAAATCCATTAGCTAAAGTGTATTCTGTTTGGGGCATCTGCCCATAAATCAAAACACCTATGAAAAGTAATCTAGTATGGAAGAGACTATGGCACTCATTATGACATTGGCGGTAAGTCTAGCTTACCGCCAAGCCGACCGCCGCAAACATACCACCGGCGCGGCGGATTACTGCTACCCATATTATGACACACACAGCAATCCGTCATTATACAGCCACAAACACAAGTCTGCCAGCCCAAAGGTCAGTGATAAACTGGCGGTACCAAAACCCACACCGTTACACCAACAGAACTACGCCCACAGCATTATGACCCACGAATCACCACGGCAGACATTCAACCGCTGTAAACCATTGTCAGTACATACCACCGCACTCAAAATACACACTCACATACAAAACAACACCACATTGGTCAATCTGAATAACACATACCTGACATCCATACACACACCACACTCACACACCCACACTACCCACAACCCCTTACGACCCAAAAATATTGCCAACTGAGAGAGACAAACCAAGAGCACCGACAGAACCAGAGCCACAAAACACCATCACCCATACACCATCCACGCACCTTGCAGCACACACACCAACACATCACCCCACACACCCTCACACACACCACTCACACTACACCCATGGCATCTCAAAGACACCCCAGGTTCTAAGAGGAGGAGCTAAGAGTCATGGTGGAGGAAATCATCAGGGTAGAGCCACAAATATTCGGATCACAGGTGCAGCAGACATCCATTGCTAGGAAGATGGAGCTATGGCAGAGAATCGTGGACATGGTCAATGCCGTGGGACAGCACCCCAGAACAAGGGATGACATCAGGAAGAGGTGGAACGACCTATGGGGCAAGGTGCCTTCCGTGGTAGCAAGACACCAGATAGCAGTACAGAGGACTGGCGCTGGACCCACACCTCCTCCCCCACAACTAACAAGATGGTTGGAGCAAGTCTTGGCAATACTGCATCCTGAGGGCCTGGCAGGAGTAGCAGGATGACTGGACTCTGGTAAGTCAACTCTTTACTACTTTCACCCCCCTGCCTGCATGCCATCACATATCCCCACCCTCTTTCTCACCTTCACTCCCATCACTTCACCACCTCACACACCCCACCATCACAAACCACCCCTCACAAAACCAAGCCCTGCATGCAACACCAATGCATGGACACCCATCACAGACCTGCATGGACAACTATCACTAAAGCATGCACACTAGAGACCATCACCTAGCCCGCCAAATCACTACTCACACAGGACAACACACCCATGCACAAGATGTCACACGCAGAAACTATAACACTGCTATTACATCCCCACAAGTCCCCCATCCAACGCCACTAGAGATGAGGTGCCAGCAACATCCAACCCCCACCAGAAGAGGCCCACAGTGATGACAGCAGCTCTGGACGCCTGGATCTGGATCTGGATGACCAACCTGGCCCATCAGGGACATCCGGACAGTCGGTTACCCAGGCACAGTCCCATACCACCACAGAGACTCCCCCCTCAGGAAATACCACCACAGCACCCACCCAGCGGGCCCATACATCTGTCCCCAGGACACGTCAGTAAGCAGTGTGTCCACCATTACAAGGACCCCAGGACACCCCACAAGCACAGGACAATCAGGGACCTGGGGTCAGTGTCAGTGGGCACACGGTTCAGGGGACAGAGGCACAGAACAACAGGGAAGCTGGGAGGAATACTGTGTGGCAGGGGGAGGACAGGCCCAGGGAACCGACTCTCCATGAGGCACTCACCAACATCCTGGGAGCATACCACCATTCCCAGGAGACGATGGGCCAGATACTGGCCAAGTTGCAGGAGACCCAGCGGCTGCAGGAGGCACAGTACCTGGGGATCAGGGTGGACCTGAGGGACATCCACACCACCCTGGTCACAATTGCAGGGGTGCTGGTGGACATGGCCAACACCATAAGGGAGGCAGTGGCACACCAACGGGCCCCTGACCCTAGCCACACCGATGAACAGCCCTCCAGTTCCGCTGCCGCTAGTGGAAAGGAGGCCCGCCATAGGAACAACAGGCCACCAGCACCCCTCCCCCTGCAAAAGGAGAACCAACATGCAAGCAGTCCCTGCGATCCAGGCAGAAGCCAGAGAACATTGCCAAGACCCCCGCCAGGAAATAAGACTCTCCTGAATGTCACCCTTGTGTCCCACTTTGTTACCCTGTCCACACTGAACTGACATTGCTCCACTTCCTATGCCCCCTTGGACAATGCCCTTGTAGCCTGGAATCTACCCTGGACTTTCCTCCATCACCAACCCAGCCCATTTCACATCCCCCTCCACTTATTAACACCTAAATAAACACCCTTGGTAAAACTACAAGTATGGAGTCTGTCAATTGATTGAACTATGTATTGGTTTAGCAAGCTGTAAACATTGCAGCTCAACTGTACAGTAATGTATACATAGGTATGACCTGTAGTTGGCCGCAGTCAACACACTAGGAGCCAGAGTGGAGCACAGATATCTGCAAATAGAGATGCCAAAGGGTTCAGTAAGTGGCCATAGTAGTGTGAAAAACAGCCTGCCATGTGCAATGTCCAACACAAAACTGTTAATGGAAGGTGAAGTTACAGTGTCCTACCTGTGTGTCACTGGAAGTACTGTCCAATGATTGCTGTTCTGTTGTCCTCATCCTCTGCCTCTTCTTTGTCACTGTCCACAAGGTCCACTGCTGCCACACTCCCATCTCTAGCCTCATTCTCCTGCAAAAGACACCCAGCGTCTCAAGGCAAGGTTGTGCAACATACAGTATGCCACGATGATCTGGCAGTCCTTCTTGGGTGAGTAGCACAAGGAACCACCTGTTAAATGGAGGCACCAAAACCTGGCCTTCATTAGACCGAATGTCGTCTCGGTTATTCTTCTTGTTTGCCCATGTGCCCCATTGTAACATTCCTCTTCCCTGGTCCTGGGATTCCTCACAGGGGTCAGTAGCCATGAGAGGTTGGGGTAACCAGAGTCACCTCGAAATATCGATGGATAGCAGTTATCCAAACACTAACCCTTAGGGCCCACACTATACCCATAAACCAACATATACTGGGTGGGAACCATGGGCTCACCTATTAGCCACACCCGGTGCCTCTGGAGTTGAGCCATCACATATGGGATGCTGCTATTCCTCAGGAAAGAGGTATCATGCACAGACCCAGGATACTTTGCATTGACATGGGAGATGTACTGGTCCACCAGGCACACTATCTGCACATTCATCGAGTGAAAGCTCTTTCAATTTCTGAACACCTGTTCATTTCTCCGGGGGGGTCAAATGCAATATGTGTACCATCAATAGCCCCAATAATTATGAGGATATGTTCCATTGCATAGAAGTCAGCTTTCACCGAGTCTAAATCCTCAACCTGGGGGACAACAATGTAGCTGTGCAAGTGTTTAATCAGGGCAGACAACACTCTGGTCAGCACTTTTGAGAACATTGGCTGTGACATTCCTGCTGCCAAGCCCACTGTCACTTGGAAAGAACCAGTTACCAAGGACTGGAGTACAGATAGGACTTGCACAAGAGGGGGGATCCCAGTGGGGTGACGGATAGCAGATATCAGGTATGGCTCCAATTGGGCACACAGTTCTGTGATTGCGGCCCTGTCAAGTCTGTAGGAGACGATACTGTGCCTGTCCTCCATTGTTGTCAAGTCCACCAGGGGTTTGTACACAGGGATGTCTCTATCTCCTATTCATCTGCAGCTGTTGTGATCTAGGGGACAAAATGGGGAACAGCTGGCCAGTATTCAACATTTCCAAACTGTACACTGCATTGCATGTTGTGACTGAAACAATATTTTGTTGGATAGGCCCAAATGGTGCCTATGTGTACTGTGATGCAGTTAGGTGCCATGGCCTGCCCCTCACTGAAATGGCGTCCACCTGTCCTGTGTGGATGGACAGGTGGAAATGAGGTAATTTCGCTGATGTTGTGTGTCGTTGTGGGAGGAGGTCGAGTACCGCTGTGCAACTCCTCATTGGTTGTCAATGGGCCCTATGGGTAACAGTGGCCAATGGTGATCTACTCTGGCAGTGACAGTACGCACCGCCGCGGACGTGACTGCCATTTTCTATCTTTTCTCTCACTTGGTACCTGACCTTCAACAGGAGAGGACCTACACTGCAAATGCTGCTGTGACCTGTGTCTGGAACCGACCATGGCTCGAGTCACTGGGGAAAGGGCCCCTGCCTTCACTGCTGCAGAGTTGGAGAGACTGGTGGATGGGGTCCTACCCCAGTACCGAATGCTATATGGGCCTCCAGACCAACAGGTAAGTCAACTGTGAACACGATCTATGGGGCATGAATGCAGGGAGTGCTGTGTGTGAGGGCCTCGTGTAAGGAGGGGGTGGTGGAAGGGTCCTGGGCAACGTGCTGGTGGGCCATATGTGTAACAGGCCAGACGGTATGGCTGATACCTTTTTCTATGTTTATTTGTCTGTAGGTCAGCGCCCATCAGAAAAAGGGTTTATGGCGTGCCATCGCCAAGGACGTGCGGACCCTGGGGGTCTACCGCAGGTGGAGTACCCTGTGAGAAAGTAGCCTCTTTCTAGCCTTGTTACCCCCACTTTGGGCCTGTTTGTGAGTATATGTCAGGGTGTTTTCACTGTCTCACTGGGATCCTGCTAGCCAGGGCCCAGTGATCATAGTGAAAACCCTATGCTGTCAGTATGTTTGTTATGTGTCACTGGGACCCTGCTAGCCAGGACCCCAGTGCTCATAAGTTTGTGGCCTATATGTATGTGTTCCCTGAGTGATGCCTAACTGTCTCACTGAGGCTCTGCTAACCAGAACCTCAGTGGTTATGCTCTCTCTGCTTTACAAATTGTCACTAACAGGCTAGTGACCAATTTTACCAATTCTCATTGGCATACTGGAACACCCTTATAATTCCCTAGTATATGGTAAAGAGGTACCCAGGGTATTGGGGTTCCAGGAGATCCCTATGGGCTGCAGCATTTCTTTTGCCACCCATAGGGAGATCTGACAATTCTTAAACAGGCCTGCCAGTGCAGCCTGAGTGAAATAACGTCCACGTTATTTCACAGGCATTTACCACTGCACTTAAGTAACTTATAAGTCACCTATATGTCTCACATTCACCTGGTGAAGGTTGGGTGCAAAGTTACTTAGTGTGTGGGCACCCTGGCACTAGCCAAGGTGCCCCCACATCGTTCAGGGCAAATTCCCCCGACTTTGTGAGTGCGGGGACACCATTACACGCGTGCAAAATACATAGGTCACTACCTATGAATAGCTTCACAATGGTAACTCCGAACATGGCCATGTAACATGTCTAAGATCATGGAATTGTCACCCCAATGCCATTCTGGCATTGGGGAGACAATTCCATGATCCCCCGGGTCTCTAGCACAGAACCCAGGTACTGCCAAACTGCCTTTTCAGGGTTTGCACTGCAGCTGCTGCTGCTGCCAACCCCTCAGACAGGTTTCTGCCCCCCTGGGGTCCAGGCAGTCCTGGCCCAGGAAGGCAGAACAAAGGATTTCCTCTGAGAGAGGGTGTGACACCCTCTCTCTTTGGAAATAGGTGTGAAGGCTGGGGGGGAGGAGTAGCCTCCCCCAGCCTCTGGAAATGCTTTGATGGGCACAGATGCTGCCTATCTCTGCATAAGCCAGTCTACACCGGTTCAGGGATCCCCCAGCCCTGCTCTGGCGCGAAACTGGACAAAGGAAAGGGGAGTGACCACTCCCCTGACCTGCACCTCCCAGGGGAGGTGCCCAGAGCTCCTCCAGTGTGCCCCAGACCTCTGCCATCTTGGAAACAGAGGTGTTGCTGGCACACTTGACTGCTCTGAGTGACCAATGCCAGCAGGTGACGTCAGAGACTCCTTCTGATAGGCTCTTACCTTTCTTACTAGCCTATCCTCCTTCCTAGGTATCCAAACCTCCTTTTATGGCTATTTAGGGTCTCTGCTTTGGGGAATTCTTCAGATACCGAATGCAAGAGCTCACCAGAGTTCCTCTGCATCTCCCTCTTCACCTTCTGCCAAAGGATCGACCGCTGACTGCTCAGGACGCCTGCAAAACCGCAACAAAGTAGCAAAGACGACTACTGCAACCTTGTATCGCTTCATCCTGCCGGCTTTCTCACCTGTTTCCTGGTGGTGCATGCTCTGGGGGTAGCCTGCCTCCTTCTTGCACCAGGAGCTCTGAAGAAATCTCCCGTGGGTCGACGGAATCTTCCCCCTGCAACCGCAGGCAACAAAAGACTGCGTGACTGGTCCTCTGGGTCCCCTCTCAGCACAACGAGCATGGTCCCTGGAACTCAGCAACTCTGTCCAAGTGACTGTCACAGTCCAGTGACTCTTCAGTCCAAGTTTGGTGGAGGTAAGTCCTTGCCTCCCCATGCTAGAATGCATTGCTGGGTACCGCGTGATTTGCAGCTGCTCCGGCTCCTGTGCACTCTTCCAGGATTTCCTTCATGCACAGCCAAGCCTGGGTCCCCGACACTCCAACCTGCAGTGCAAAACCTTCTGAGTTGTCCTCCGGCGTCGTGGGACATCCTTTTGTGACTTCGCGTGGACTCTGGTTCACTCTTCTTCCAAGTGCCTGTTCAGGTACTTCTGCGGGTGCTGCCTGCTTCTGTGAGGGCTCCCTGACTTTCTGGGTGCCCCCTCTGTCTCCACATCCAAGTGGCGACATCCTGGTCCCTCCTGGGCCACAGCAGCATCCAAAAACCCTAACCGCAACCCTTGCAGCTAGCAAGGCTTGTTTGCGGTCTTTCTGCGTGGTAACACCTCTGAAAGCTTCTCCACGACGTTGGACATCCATCCTCCAAAGGGGAAGTTCCTAGTCCTCTTCGTTCTTGTAAAACACCAAGGGGGTCATTGCCGGGGTCGGCGGTAGCACCGCCAACAGGCTGGCGGTGCACCGCCGGGCATTCTGACCGCGGCAGTACAGCCGCGGGCAGAAGCGGAAAGCCGGCGGTGTACCGCCGACTTTCCGCTGCCCATGGGAATCCGCCATGGGGATTCTGGCACCCCATACCGCCATCCAGTGGAACAGGATGGCGGTATGGGGTGTTGTGGGGCCCCTGGGGGCCCCTGCAGTGCCCATGCCAATGGCATGGGCAATGCAGGGGCCCCCGTAAGAGGGCCCCACAAAGAATTTCAGTGTCTGCTTTGCAGACACTGAAATTCGCGACGGGTGCAACTGCACCAGTCGCACCTTCCCACTCCGCCGGCTCCATTCTGAGCCGGCTTCCTCGTGGGAAGGGTGTTTCCCGCTGGGCTGGCGGGCAGCCTTTTGGCGGTCGCCCGCCAGCCCAGTGGGAAACCCAGAATGACCGCCGCGGTCTTTTGACCGCGGTACGGTCTTCTGGCGGTTCCCGCTTGGCGGGCGGCTCCCGCCGCCCGCCAAGCTTAGAATCAGGGCCCAAGCTTCTTCCATCCAGTGGCAGCTCATTTGCACCCTCAGCTGGCATTTCCTGGGCATCTGCCCACTCTCTACACTGTCGCGACTCTTGGACTTGGTCCCCTTGTTTCACAGGTACTCAGGTCCGGAAATCCACTGTTGTTGCTTTGCTGGTGTTGGTTTTCCTTGCAGAATCCCCCTATCACGACTTCTGTGCTCTCTGGGGGCTGTAGGTGCACTTTACACCTACCTTACAGGGTCTTGGGGTGGGCTATTTTTCTAACCCTCACTGTTTTCTTACAGTCCCAGCGACCCTCTACAAGCTCACATAGGTTTGGGGTCCATTCGTGGTTCACATTCCACTTTTGGAGTATATGGTTTGTTTTGCCCCTATACCTATGTGCTCCTTTTGCAATCTATTGTAACTTTACACTGCTTGCATTACTTCCTTTTGCTATTACTGCATATTTTTGGTATTGTGTACATATATCTTGTGTATATTTGGCATCCTCATACTGAGGGTACTCACTGAGATACTTTTGGCATATTGTCATAAAAATAAAGTACCTTTATTTTTAGTATATCTGTGTATTGTGTTTTCTTATGATATTGTGCATATGACACCAGTGGTATAGTAGGAGCTTTGCATGTCTCCTAGTTCAGCCTAAGCTGCTCTGATATAGCTACCTTCTATCAGCCTAAGCTGCTAGAAACACCTCTTCTACACTAATAAGGGATAAATGGACCTGGTACAGAGTGTAAGTACCCCTTGGTACCCACTACAAGCCAGGCCAGCCTCCTACACACCCACTGTCACAAACGGTGGGAGGACCAGAGACGCTGGGCGCTGACCTACAGACGCTGGGCAGAGGCCCAGCTGGGGATGGTCTCCCAATGAAAAAGGGGTACCCGTTGAACCCTGACCCCACTGATGGCCAGCATACTGGCGGTGGCCTATCCGGAGCTGGATGAGCTCTTAAGAGCATCACAGCAGCCACAAGGGGGTGAGTACAGTTTCCCAATATACTACTTCCGCGTGGCGGTGTAATCGCCGGATGGGGGATGTGGGCCTGTTGGTTCCCCTCAGCCAGGCTGGACATTGCAGGATAGGTCCCATGTTGGGCAGGGGCTGATGAACCCCACCTCCTACAAAGCTAGTAGGCATCCACTACTGGGCAGGGGTCTGTGGGTGTGAGGTATGCTGCTATTGGAGTTAGATATTCCTGTCCTTGGGCTGATGACTAGCATTGTGACTGGTAGTGCATTGAATAGTGCGTAGGCCTGTTCCCTGTGTGAGAGTGCCGTGTTTGCCAACGGTGGTGTTGGTGCAGCCATTGAGCAAGTGCTTCCTTTGTCTCCCCCCCTTTTTGTTTTGTCACCCTGTCCTTCTGTGCATTAGCATCATCTGGGGGAGGAGCAGAGGCACCGGCGATGGAGGGAGCTGCATCCCACATGGCCCAGGAGGCCAAATCCACTGATGGTGAGGGCACCAGTGGGACAGAGGGCGAGGGGAGCACCACGGCAGAGACTGGAGGGGACAGTTCTGACAGTGATACCTTCTCCGATGGAAGCTCCCTGGTGGTGGTGGTCGCCTCTGTGGCCACCCCAACTACAGGTACAGTGGCCACCCCGAACTAGCACCGCCCTCCCAGCAGCCCCTCAGCATTTTTCCCGTGCCCGCTTACCCAGGAGGGTGGGCATCTCCTTCGCCCCAGGCACCTCAGGACCTGCCCCAGTTAGCCATGCTGTCCTGAGTGAGGAGGCTATTGACCGCCTCAGATCCATCTCTGTTGGGCAGTTAATCATAGTGAATGCTATCCAGGGCCTGGCAGGCCATTTGCAACAAACAAATGCATTTGTGGAGGACATTCACTCTGGCATGGTGGCCCAACAGAGATCAATCCAGGCTCTGGCCTCCTCCCTGATGGCAGCCATTGTCCCTGTCTCTAGCCTCCCCCTTCAATTTTCTCTGCCCAGTCCCATTCCCCTGAACCCCAACCTATCCCAAGCACACATTCAGACCAGCATGCACCCAAGACAACACACAGGAGTGGCTCAGGCAAACACAAGCACCACACATCATCCCACAGGCACTCACACAAACACCATCCAGATGCAGACACAACAACATTCACTGCCCCCACTGTGCCCCCTCCTCCTCATTGTCCACCACCCTCACAGGAGCGTCTCCACTCACACCTGCATGCACTACATCCTCATCCACTACTGCCATCACCATCACGCCTTTTACTACACACCCCTCACAGGCAGTCACCACCCCTACATCCATGCACACATCCCCTGTGTCCTCCCCCACGGTGTCTGTGCCCCCTTCTCCCAAAGTACCCAAACGCAGGCACTCAGACACCCAACAGCCATCCACCTCACAACAGCATCCAGCCATACAGCTGCACCCAAACACAGCAGTCTGACACCTCCTACAACCACTACCTCTTCCTCCACTTCCGGACCTTCACCCTCTTCCCGCCCCAGTGTCCCTAAGAAGCTTTTCCTCTCTGCCGCTGACCTCTCCCTACCCCTCCCCCCATCCTTCACATCAGGCCAGGGTGATCAGAACCCAAGCGAGCACCTCAGCCACCCAGTCCACCGCCACAGTAGTGTCGGCAGCTACTACAGGTGGGAGCGGCTCCAGGAAACCAGCCATCAGCACTGACAGTGTGCCTGCACCAGCTGCCAAGGTGAAGGGCAAGGAGGCACCACTAGCTGCCAAGGCTTAAGGGCAAGGAGGCACCACCAGCTGCCAAGGGCAAGGGCAAGGAGGAACCACCAGCTGTCAAGGGCAAGGAGGCACCACCAGCTGCCAAAGTGAAGGGCAAGGAGGCACCACCAGCTGCCAAGGACAAGGAGGCACCACCGGCTGCCAAAGTGAAGGGCAAGCAGGCTCCTCCAGCTGGGAAGGGCAAGGGGCCTGACCCTGCAGGCAGGAAGGACAGGAGGCCTGGTGCTGGGACTGATTCTGAGCCCCCACCACCAACCATGTCGGTTCAGCCATCCAAGGCTGCAGGGGAAGGGCTGGAACCTCCCCCCACCACAGGCATTCCTGACAACAGCACCGCCACCAGCCACCAGCACTGCCACCGGCAGCAGCAGCTCCAGTGGGCAGCCATCCGAGGCTGCCGGGGACGGGCAGGAGCCTCCCCCACCACTGCCAGCACCACCAGCAGCCCCAGCGAGCAGCTATCCGAGGCTGCAGGGGACGGGCAGGAGCCTCCCCCTACCACTGCCAGGCATGACACCAACCCCGATACTTTCACCACTGAGCATCCGTCACCGCCAGCGGGCAGTCTGTAGTCCTGCAAATCCTGTGGGTGTGACACCCAGGTGAGAGACTGTGACCTTGCACTCCCTTAGGTCAGCATCACTGGGCACAAGGCCCCCTCCAGAACCAGTGGAAGAAGCCATCCACTCACCCCCTCCTTGCCAGGATGAAGCACACTGGGCACAAAGCCCCCGCCAGAACCAGTGCAAGAAGCCATCCACTCACCCCTCCTTGCCAGGATGAAGCACACTGGGCACAAAGACCCCTCCAGAACCAGTGGCCATCCACTTGAGAGACTGTGGCCTTCCACTCCCCAGGACCAAGCAGTGGGCAAACCACCCACTTGAGAGACTGTGGATTTGCACTCCCAGGACCAAGCTGTGAGCAAACTACCCACTTGAAAGTCTGTGGCCTTGCACTCCACAGGATATCGCACAGGGCATGTGGCCCCCTCCAGGACCAGTGGCATTGTACCATCTTCCGGCTGAGGTGCCCCCCCGTTCCCCGTCCCCCTGAGGTGCCTGTGTATTTTTGACCTGATGCCCCTGCGGTGTTCTCTCCGTGTTGTTGCAGGAGTCAAGTGGGGCCTTGGTCTATGTGATGTGGCCCTGTGGCCCACGGACATTGTGGACCGGGTTGTATCCCTCCATTTGTACATATGTATAGACTGTTTTGATTTTGAAGCGCACATTTCTAGATTTTTATCTTATTACACTCACTTTAATCAATTCCTTTTGTCCTTGCATTATTCCTGAGGGGTACGGGGTACATATGTTTTCTTACTGCATCTGCTTGTGTGTCTGGTATTGGGGGTGGTGGTGTTGCGTGTGTGTGTCACTCTCTTTCCCCCCCCCCCTCCCTTGTGTGCTAGGCGGCTGTACTCAGCATGGTCTACTTCGCCGGCGTTGATATTCATAGTGAAGAAGGAGATAGAGGAGCATGGGGAACACCTGCAACTCAGGCTCCATGGCGGCGTGGTTCTTCCCTGAGTCTCCACAGGTGAGTCCTTTGACTTCTGAGATCTTTTTCCGCCGTGCTTTTGATGTTGTTGGTACCGCCCCTGAAAAGGTGGCGGATAGGCCTGTTGTGATAGTGTGGGCGGTACATTGTCTTCCGCCTGGCTGTTGGCAGTTACCGCTGCGGTGCTTGTTGCTACCGCCATGGCGGTCGGTGTGTTAAAATGGCTGTCTGTGTGGGCAGTTTCCGCCGTGGTCATAATTCCCTTTTTGTTACCGCCGGCCTGTTGACGGTATTACCGCTGCTTTATCACCGACCGCCAGGGTTGTAATGAGGACCTATATATGTCACAAATGGCCGCCATCAGTAATATTGGTAAAATTTGGGAGAAATGGTGGATTTTAAATGGACTAGAATGATGAACATGGCGAAGGGAGATATATGTTGTTTTCTATGCTACCTGCAATACCATTGCACTTTGTTCGCTGTCACGTTCTATGAAAAACCGGTACAACTTCCATATAAAAAAGTGATCTAGTATATGTGAGCATACTCTTTCTCACAAACTCTCTCTGCTCTACTAAATCTTAGTCGTAACAATAGAAGGGGAAAAAACTAATAATACCACATATGTAAATTCATCTATACATTCCTGGAAATACACATACTGTACAAGATAAAGGGTCAATGCCAGGAGGAAATCCCCTTACAATACTTTTGTGTGTTGTGTCCCTAGTTGTCTTCTTGTGGCTCCATAGATTTCTGCTGTAGATGTCCTGTGACACTCAGCTCAAATTGGCATACATGCACAGAGGACCTTTAGATATCACTGGCATGTGGTGGATCAAATCATTTTTTGAATTCTCACCAAATAAACAAACTATCATGTACTTGAATTGGCAGTTATCAGAAATCCTAACAGAACCTCTCAGTCACTAACTTCAGCTCATACTTCACGGAGTATTGCTCGATACAGATTCAACATGGGAAAAATTACATTATTTACTTCTGAGGTAGCTGTGATTATTCAGGTAAGGTAATGCTTAACTTCCTTTTGCATTAGGGCACTGAAGCTCCTTGAATTCACACTCCAGATAACCCAAAGCGATTATTAATTTGCTTCACTGAAATCCAGTTCCTGATGAAAGGTCAAACCAAGCTTCTCCATATCTAAGATTTTCCAAATAAGATTCTATCAATCTGTAATGTCTGGAGCTTTTACTTTTCTCCAAAGTGATGTCATAGCTTGCTTTGCTACACACAACACTAGTAACATTCATCTACATTTCAAAGAGTGAAATGGGGCTGCCTACTCATTAAGCAAGCCTTTTCAACTTCATGGCACACACTTTACTCTGCTATTCCCTGCTGATGCCCTACCTCTCCATTTCTTCATGTGAACTGTGGAACTAGTATGATTTCATGTTGCCCATATAAAAAGAGAGATATGATTTGCCTGACACCGATTGTACACAAACTTATAAAAAGTCACAGCCATTTCAGTCACTGATGTCCACTCTGCAACCATTTTCAACTAGTAGTACCTAGAGTTTGTGTGCATTGAGGAGTGCATGAACATTGAAATTGGATGGTGAGGCTTTGCAACTCACAGTACTAATAGAACTAGGTGAAAGTTGCACTACCTATTAACCAGGCACATAATCAATATTTATCCTATCCTTCCTTCCCAGTCGACCTCAGACTGAGAAGAAAGGCCCCTCATACAAATGATAACTCTACTCTTAGGGCAATATTTATACTTTTTGACGCAAAACTGCGCCACCGCAGATTTGCGCCAAAAATTTTACCGCCGGCTAACGCCATTTCATTGCGCCGTGCGGGCGTCAAATTTATACTTTGACGCACGGCGGCGCAATCAACAGGTGGGAGTCATTTTTTTTTACGCACATCGCGGCGTCAAGTCGTAAAGGAAAACGACGTTAATGCGCCGTAAATGACTGTGGGTCGATTTACGACACCGCAACCCAGATATGCGTAGTTTTTTTAGACACAATAGCGTCAAAAATACCCGCAAACACTGCCCTTTCAGCAGAGGAGAGCCAAAATGGATCCCAGATGCCACTACAGACCCCAGGAAGATGACAGCAGACCAGGAACCAGCCAGGATGATCCATACAAGAACCAGGACATATATAGAAAAAAAATAAAGTGTCGCTTCAGTGCAGAGGAGCAGGAAATCCTGGTTAAAGAGGTGACGGAACACCAGCACCAACTGTTCAACACCTCTAAGTTGCCAATCAGTAGGAAAAAGGCCATATGGCAACAAATTGTTGACAAGATCAACAGTGTGGCTGAAGTACGCAGAACAGTCACCGAGTGTAAGAAACGCTGGCATGACTGCAAACGTAGGACAAAGGAAAAAATGGCCGGGAACATGGAAGGCAGCACTGCAGACTGGTGGGGGGAGTCCAGCACACCAGGAGGCCCTGGACCACATGGAGGAGATGGTTGCAGCCGTCATCCCCGAGGAGATCGTCACAGGGATTCAAGGACAGGACAGTGCAGACTACCACGAGACAACGCACATGCAGGGTAAGTCACATGGGGATTTAAAATACAATAATGTTGACTGTAAGCAGGGGGGGAAATACCTACTGCACATTGCATGTAAGTCATCATATACATGGAGTGGCATGGGTAAAGGGGTATGGCATGGGGGCATGGCCTGCAGATACAGAAGCTGGGGCACAACATAACACTACACCAACAACAGTACCATGGGGGCATCCTGTCATGCCAACAATGGAGCAAAGGGAAAGCCTCGACAGGAGGGAAGCCCACTACGTCAAACTTACATCCTGGCACTCGTCAGCCAAAATATCTCCTACATTAACTAGGGCCCTATCAGCAATCCTCTAGCCAAAACAACAACTGCAATGTAACTGCAACAACAGTTGACCCTACTACCTGTGATCTCTGTGCAGCTATAGTAGCCAATGGCAGTAACCTCCCCATGGAACATACATACCTAAATTAGGGGGTGAGGATGACATCTGCAACAATCCCCTGAAACAAGACAAAGGCCCCAGTACACTCATCTGTCAATGCCCATAGTTGTCACATACATCAGCCAAACTAAACAGCAATAGGAGCGACACAGCACTAAGGACACACCCATGCTGCATATGTCGGGGTCCTTCCCGTGCCTGGCAAACAAGGCTACATCATACTGCTCAGACAACAGCATTGAGGAGGGGACACATGGAACTGGTCACTGAGATACACCTGCACAGTCAGAGGACCAAATAGGACATTGATACGATAATCAGGGCAATCCAATGTAACACACATTACCCAACATAAGCAGGACACATTAAGAATGTCTACATCCATATCACATCATAACATTGCCATGCATAGGATATGCCACATGTCAATTACATTTAAGTCAATGTGAACAATCAGGGATTGGGGCAGGTCCTGAGAGGCAATTGTGCTGCCAGGACCATCAGAACACCCACAGCAAGTGAAAGGTCTCACCATGAGAATGGATATACACGGAGGGTTGAGTAGGACAAAAAGCTGGCTGTTCTCTATTTGGTATAAAGCAACACCTAGAGGCAAGTAGGCAGACAAGTCTGATAACTCAATATCATACATGTGACACACAGGTGGGCCATAGGCCTATAACAATGCCCATATGAAGGACAGCAGATACCAATACCAAACAAGATCACAAAGTGAATTCATCAAAAGGCTGGCATGTTACGTCAAAATTGTCACAACACAGACACACTAATTGTACCCTGTTTCATTGCAGAGGAACATGGATCTCCTGCCGATATGCCTGTCCCAGATTTCCCTGATGACATGGATGACGAGCCCATAAACATTCCCCAGGAGACCATCCAAAAGGTCCTTGAAACCCTCCAGACCCCACCTTCAGTCACAAGGAGGAGCACAGAACAAGCACCCATCACAGAAGAACCACCCACCACCCCAATTGCAAGACCTGCCAGCTCCTACACAGCTGAGGACTCTGACGACACTGGCACCAGCTTTGAAAGAACTGTAGCTGGAGTACAGCGGGAGCTGGCCAAGGAGGTGTGGGTGGGGATGCAAAATATGGCAGCCAGCCTTGAGGGGGTGCGCTCGTGCATGATGTCATCTGCAGATCAGGCAGCAGCTATGCAAGCCCTAACATCCATACTGCAAGGACTACAAGAAACTGTAAAGGAATTCACCACTGCAGTAAGGGAGTTGCCACAACACCTCGCACCCCAAACTTTCCACTGCATGCACGAATGCAATCATGACTCCCTCAGGGCTGACCTGGCTGCCTACCATCGTGATGTAGCTGCTATTCTCAAAAACCAGCAGGCCCTCCTTGCTGCAGTACTGCCCTTAAGACCTTCACAGGGAGCAGCCACCGGGATGTCTGACTCCACGTCTTCTAACACTGAGGTGTGTGTTGCCCCTTCACAACCAACAACAACAAGGACAAAGCAGGCAACACACACATCAGAAGAAGAAGACATGGAACGGATCACATTCACACGGAAGAGTACCCGGAAGCACTAGTCCCTGCACCATGGCCTACTTTGACCAAGGTCCTATGTTTTGTCAATTGCCAGTCTCACTACAACTATACTCAATGACTGTTCTGCTAACCACTGTATAACTTGTCAGCATTGCCAGTGAATGTCTCTCTCCTACTAATTGGCAAATCCTGTCCCTCTGCACTGTCGGTAACATCACCCCAGCATGTCAGGAGCATCATCCACACCCCTTCTGTAGGATCACCATGTAAGATTGCACTAGAACGGACTCAGCAAACCTGGACAATGTACATATTGCACTACAGCACCTATCAATAAATAGCACTTGCACACCTAATATGTCTCTGTGTAATTTGACACATCAACTGTGCAGTAGATAACTCAAAAGTGCCTGTGTGACAACCATGTAGCTTGTCAATACAACTGTCCTGACATCATGTAGTCTGATACATCTGTGCAGTGGCCAGGATTGCATCATAGCCTGCCCATCCTGAGGAGAATAACTGATGAAGGGAGAAACCACACACAATCATGCTGTGTTGGACAAAATAATGCTCCATCAATAGAAATCAAAGTCAACTAATGGTGGCTGATAAATGTGGTCACCATGCAATACTAATACATTGAATTATGCAGTCTAATCTAAGCAAACACAACTAAATACAGCATCAATCTACCTTTCTGAGTAAACTTCCAAATAGGTACTCATGCTGATTTTTTGCACACATGATCAATGTCAGTAATGAAGACAAGAAGACAAGAGTGTTAACAACACCTCATCTACAAAGATGTCCCTGAACATCACACTGCAGTACGACCTAAAAAATTCCCCACAATACCAAGTCTGGAAGCACACTTTGTGATGTAGAAAACGTACTCATCAACACAAATCCTTTGTGATCCATGTAAACTCCAAATGGTGGTTCTATCAAATGGTGGATACTTACCAAGTTAGCACAGGGGTAGCTGCCATTTTAAACCTCTTTTTTCTTTGGTTTGTAGCATAGGACACAAATGTCATAGAACAACAATCACTACACTGATGGCAAGGCAAGTAGCAGTTAACACATAATGCAAAGGGTTAACTATATATTTATTCATAAGTAATCACACCAGAGGCAACTAAGGGAAAAGTCATACCTACACTAATCTAACCTGACTACTCCTAACCCACAACTGTCCCTAACTAACCTAAGCTAAGCTTACTCTACACATATAACGAATTGATCTAAACATCAACCCCCCACCCACCATTATGAGACAGGACACATGCAGGACAACACACACTAACCTACACACATACTATACTATCCTAAACAATCATATATTTTTTATTTATTTTTTTATTTTTATTTTTTAAACAGACAGGAACCCCAACATTGTCCCCCACCCACCCACCCACACACTCAATAATGAAAAGTAGAAAGAATAAGGACCCCCCACCCTCCTCCCTAACACTAACTAAGCTAACAACCTATACTAACCTAACACTAATCCCCCAAGCCCACTAATCATGATAAAAAGGAAAGAGGAGGGAGGGGAGGGATACATTTAAATAGACCATATCAGTCCTAGAGGTTGGCCCTCCGTAGGGTCCGCCTGATGGACCTGACCCGCTTCTTTATGTAGGCCACATCCTGGCTCAGCTTGTCCACCTTCCTAATGAACTTGTCCATTTTGTGGTCCAAAGCCTGGAATGCCGCAAGGTCAATTGGAGGTGCTGCTGCTGTCTGTGTGCCGGCAGAGGTGCTCTGTGTGGGTGTTGAGCGTAGCCCACTAGACTGTCCTGCAGCTCTTATATTGCTGGGTCCTGGTCGTGCTGCAGAGGCAGGGACAACTGTCCCCGCCGTTGCTGGGGCCACTTGGGGAGAACTGGTGGTTGTGGTGGTGTTGGCTGTAGTGGGCAACGTTGGGCCACCCTGTGGTGAGGCCCACCATGCTCCGGAGGCCCGATCCGCCTGGTATTTTCGGGCCATCCGTCGGAACCCCGACTGCACCTGCAGGATGTGTCGGTACCTCATGGCCCGCCTCTCAAATTCCATATGTCAGTGTATGTGATAACAATCACAACCCTCAATATCTGCAATTTGTAATTGGATTTGCTAGTATAGAACTCATGTGCCATAACCGAGTGTGTACACTAGGTTCAAAAGAAAGTTTCAAATGGTCACAAGTATGTGTAACATACTGTTTGCTACAGTCCTAGGTACCCTATTCCCAAACACATGGCTGACTTTGAGGGGGGGGTGGGAAGAACATCCAACAATCCCAAAATAGATGCACACCCAGGAGTGTCTAGAAAGCTCAACATGTTTTTGCCTCCACACACACACCACCAGTGAAGGGCTATCAACAAATCGGGGTCAGCTAAACCTTGTCCTATCCAAGGTCCACATATGTCAAAATGTACTGACCTAGGCCAACATCACATACTACCAGTGAGGCATATTTTTCTACAGACACAGAGGAGCAAGAACACCCGTGATCATGAATAGCATGTACACCTAGGCCGTTGCACTGTAGTCCCACACACTTCTAGTACAACTTGTGGAAGTACATGCCCCCGGAAGATCCAACCTACAGTGTACTCAGTACATCGTTTACTAGGGAAGCAGCAGATTTCAGACAAGCCATTTGCAGAAGCTATCTGGGAGAATGTTAGTCTGAAATGCAGACTCAGTCCGAGACGAGTCCGAGAGCAACTCTTACATTAACTAGTGTATTCCACATGACTCACCCCATTCCCCATAGCGGGCCCTACAGGAAGGGCCTACAGACCCAAAATCAGACAAATGGATAAGCATAGGTCAACTCAGAATGAAGTGATAACTGAAATCCCAATAATGGAACAATACTAATGATTGGGCAGCGCATCAAACCTTGCAATCTGTTGAACACACAGTAGTCCATCATACATCACCAGCAAACATACAAAATACCACACATGCAACACTCACTGTAGGTGTCGGGGTCCTCAAAATGAGCCACCTCTCCCACTGTGTATGGTGCAGGTCTACCTGTAAAGCATGGAAGGAAGAATATACTCAGAATCCGTGCACTGACAAACAATTGCAAATACAAAGACAATGTGAGAATATGACATGAGTAATGAAACACTTTCACACATGCTCATACTGCATGGAATTATTCATGCGCAACATTTACATCGGATGAGTCTCCTGCTACAGTTACACACCCTACTACACACATGCAGTGGCCCGGACAGTCATGTGGTGGCAAAGATGCACCTCCATTAGTATGCACCAACAATATAGGTGTGCATTCATCTCATCATGTGCATCCAAGAGAGACATCCAAAAGCTGGTTACTTGAGGACTGCCTGACATCTCAAACAGCCTATGTGGTCATGATACATATGTGACTGATAGGTACATGGTACAGAGGGCCAGGTACTTTGGCAATACCTCATGTTGTTATAGTTTCATACATTGATGTGTCCAAACAATAGTGATTGGCACCAAACATAGATGTTTGTACTCTAGTCCATACTTTTGGACTGCCATCCCTATTCTGATTTGGGCACAAGTGACAATAAATACCTGTCTAAAATGTTAGCTGAGGGCACCTGAGTCCTTAGCAAATATGGTTCATGCTCAGATCAGGCATGTAACAATTAAAAGTGAAGGAGCACATTTATCACGACAGGGCATGGCACTTCCAAGAACATTTTCCCTACACACCAACCAAACACACATGTGACATATGTGTGGACAACATTGCTAACTTCAATTGACGTGAAGGCAGCACTCATTTTCAGCATCATGTAGGGTTTACAAATGTCAGTCTAGCTATGGCGTCTACATATGTAGGTAAGATGTTTCTACATCCATTTTTCACTGGCTATTGTGACCTGTAGAGTCCTAATTGCGTCATTAATGTGTCGCTTGTCTGACACAAAGGCAGCACTACATTACATTCTGCTACAGGCAACCGGTATGTGTAGAAAACATGAGCTACCTGACTGCTAGCATTTGTCATCCTTCACATTGTGCATCAATTACCCAGTATGTTTCCCTAGCATTACACACAGTCAGCTACTTATCTGGCAGATTGGGTAACAATCATCAAATGTCACTACACAGCTTTAAATTGTGCACATTTAATTGATCTGTACTCACCAACATGGCCACCAATCCTGATTCCCCGGTGGTCCAGCAGATCTTGCTGCCTGGAGATCAGATCAGCCCAGCGGTGCTTCAATTGATGGTCATTCCTTTGGCTACCATATAGACGCACCAAGTGATGGCGCACCTTCCCCCACCGGACTTTATGGGCCTCCGTGTGATACCCCTGTATCACCCTACCCCCGGCCTCCAGCATGAGTGGGAGGAAATGGCACACAAGCCATATAAACCCCCCCAATTCCTCCTCACCCATCCCGGAAAGCCGTGGCCTACCAGACATGTCAGCACTGAAAAAGGGGAAAAAGTAGTAGAAAAAGGAAAAGGGGGAAATGGGGAAAGGTAGAGTGGGGAAATACAAAGAAAACTTAAGAAGAAGAGCCCAACTATCCCCTATATTACAGTACCCACAACAGACTCTCACAGACAATAAATAAAACACTGGACTTGACAAATTAATACAACACAGACTCAGACAGTATTCTACAACAAGACAATGATGACAAAAGCACAATTGAGATGGCACACTGGACAAAAGCACTAATACACAGGACAACACTTTGCACACAGCCACACAATCTAGAATAATCTGAGACTGCAAAGTGAAAGTGAAAGTACACCCACTGTACAGATTCTGTAAACAGGATATCCTATTACATCACATCCTGCATAAAATGGCCGCCGTTTTTTCCGCTATGCGTCATATTTTCACGCCTACAGCTTGTGCGTCATATTTTTTGACGCACAGGAGTGCAAATAATGCAGAGTCAAAAAATGTTTCTTCATTGGTAGATTATATTTCTTTGAGGCATATTTTACAGTTCTAGAGTTGAAAATTAAGCCACAGCAAAATACGATATCTAATTATGAAAAATATTTTTGACTCTGCATTATATGCACTCATGTGCATCAGAAATAATGACGCACAAGCTGTATGCGTGGAAATATGACGCATAATGGAAAAAAACGGAGGCCATGTTATGCAGGATATTATGATATCTATTTATGAAATATATTTTTGACTCTGCATTATCTGCACTCCTGTGCGTCAAAAATTATGATGCACAAGCTGTATGCGTGGAAATATGACACATTATGACAAATATGTCTTTCATTTGTCAAATTGAGAAATTAATTTTGTCATGACCAAATGGTGCTAAGTGATAAACTTTGGGGTTAGCTATAGCAAATGTCCCTTATAGGATGTATAGAAGGTATTCACAGTGCAATGGTAATGATTGGCCAGAATGGATATAACTCATAATTGTACACATATGTAGGTAATTGCTGATTGCTAATTTCAAAATATGAATGGGATACCAGGATGTATTCCTTAGCAAAATTGTGTCCACATGTATCAAGCTATTCAAAATTAAATAAAGGCCAATTAGGTGGTGCAATTGTCGCCTAAACTTTTTTTTGGGGTAACCATGTCCTATTTACGAGTAAATTTATGTAAAATGTGTTTCACTTTTGACATGTAGGGCACACATGCGCCTTATGCATGTGTGTGCTTCACATGTGCATAAAAAATGTATATTTGGGGGGCAGCAGAGGTGGACTGAGGCCCCCAGCACCCTAGGGTTTGCTCTTCCAGACTTGCAACTTTATCCAAGGGTTTCCCAAATTCAGTAATGCTAAACCATCAGTAGCAGGCCCAAGGAAGCAAATTGGGTATGATTCACTGTTTGCTAATCTGTAATCCCATTTGCCCATTTGACGTTTGCCCTATTGATTCTTTGGTGAATTCTGACATGCCATTTTGCATTGATTTTTTTGCAAAATCTCAACATTCCTTATGTCATGATAGCAAATAGGTTGTTGATGTATGTGGCCCTTTATGCATTACCTGGTTTAGAGGCATGTTTCATTCTTCCTGCTAGGTTACAACTGGGACACTACTGTGATCGGCTGCTTCAAACCATTTTGTTGATTGGATGGTACATGTACATGTGTGTGGTCCAATATTGATCCAGTATCAACAGTCAAGGTGTATGTTGTCACTGTAACGTCCAGGTCTCCTCATGAGTTAGTGGCAGCTAATCGTGTATCTAATGAGTATCATTTGTAGCAAAATTTGAGAAAAGTCATTGAGGACATGGTCACCTACACGTGGATGGTCCCACCCTGTCACTGAAGACGTGTAATGAGACTTTCAACTGGGAAACCTTGGTGTGCTGAGTGAGAGAATGTCTCAGGTGTCTGGATCCGGCATGTGTCATTGCAACATTTGTACTCCAGTTGGCCTCTGTGGATGGTAATGTATCAGGAAACATCATAGCCTCTGTGCAGAAGTAAATGGCTGGTATTCAGCACACACGACTCATCTTTATTATTTGAACAATGTAACTCTGCATGTGAACTGTCAGGGTCCTCATATGTGTTGACTTTTCATGGACATTATCTGAGGTTGCTGGTTCGGATGGAGGCCACTTACACCATCAAACGCTATGGTCCAGGTCCACTGTCACACTTTGTATTTTAGGCATTAATGAGGGCCAGACAACGGAAGGGCCATGATTTAGCTATTCAAGGGCACTGTCACAAATCTGATACAAATAACAGTCAGATGATGCAATACTATGTATTTGAGTATACATTGATGAGGCTAATGACAAATTAGTGTCTGAGGTACAAGAGGTTTTGGACAGCACGTGTGGTCCATAGGTGGACCACAGGTATCTTTAGGGTGACCCACGGACAGGTGCCAGTCAGGCTGACAGGATTCTGGGTCAATCAGGAGCAAGTTCTTTCAGTAATTACATGATCAGTGTTCTGACTAGGACTGGTGAGAGGGAGCAGTAGACAGTTGACATGTCACACTGTGTATGTCCTGTGTTGTTTTGAAGGTGACACATGAAACCATATACAGTGTTACACGTCAACATTAGAAGCAATGCTTAGTGATGTAATTGCCCAAATGCCAATATCTATGCTGTAGGAGGCATCAGCAGGGATGGGGCATGTACATTTGGGTGGTGTGCATGGAGGGGATCACTGGTGTGGCCTCCATCAGTGTCTCACTAGCACTGTCGGATGAGATTTGCTGAAAATTAGACTACAGTACCTTTCACAAGAGAATCAATCTACAGGTGATACCAGGCCTTAAAAACTCCAAGCCAGTGTATTATATGAGCTGAGTTCCATGCAGTGAGATGGTACTATGACAATGGTAGGCATAGGAAAGGGTGTGGCACACTGGATGACTCTTGTGAGTGTGTGTGTGTAGATGAGGGAATCTCAGTGTACACAAATCAGCATTCCAGGGACCTCTTCAGACAGGTGGTGTGTGACCAGCCGCAGGTGTGTGTAATGTTTTTAGAAAAGGGCTGACATGTAGATGGGTAGTGATGTGCTGGATGCTTGTCATAGGTGTAGCACTTGTGCTGTGTATGTTCTGCTATGTGTAACTCTAGTGAAAGATAGTCATTGCATAGATAGTAAGTAGTTGGAATTACTGTTGCCAAGAGTCTGGTAATACATTCCTGTTCCTGAAGCATAAGCATGTGAACTGGCTGATGTATGAGGCCTGTTTTCCCCTAGTTGAGTGATGGTTTTTTAGTTGTGTGCCATCTGCTGCGATGATCCATGTTTCCTACATGTATGTGTGTCATATGTGTGGTCCTCAGCTATTGCCCTTCAAAGGTGAACTGTACAGGATGTCTGTCATTTACATTGTGTGTGTATGTGACCATTGTATGGTGGCCATTACATTTGTAGTGTATTTTTCTGTGTCCTGATTGTTATATCATTATTGCTCAATGAGACAACATTCTTCTTCTGATATTTCAAGCTAAAGGTGGGCAGAAATGAATAGGCCAAACCATAATGTGGTGTTTGTTATCAGTGTTTATTTACAATAGTGCATTAAGTGGTGATGGTGATAATTATGAAAAGAAATTATTTACAATCTGTTGGCGCCTACGCACTCCAGCAGCCGTGTTTGGTTGTTCCCCCTCCTGTTGCAAGCCAGCATCCTCCTCTTCTTCGTCTTCAGGCATGTATGGGTCTGGTTCGAGGAGGGGAATGTTCCTTTTGACACAAATGTTGTGCAATATTGCACATGTGAGGATGATCCTACAGACCATCTCGGGGGAATATAGTAGGCTACCACCAGTGATGTCGAGGCAGCGGAACCCTGACTTGAGGATCCCGAAGGTCCGCTCGACAATGCTGCGTGTCCTCTTATGGGCGTTGTTGTATGCCCGCTCTGCAGCAGTACTCGGGTTCCCAAATGGTGTCATTAGCCATGGCTGGATGCCATACCCCTGATCAGTTGGAAGAAAAAAACAGAATGGGATCATGTTGATGTAGCTTGCATTATTGAAAAGACCGTCCATGGCAGTAGTTGTCTTGTGTTGTCTGTGACTCTTTTGTGTACTGATGTGACATCCTATACTTGTAGGCTATACCATCTGCATTGTATTTTTACCTTGGCTGAGCACGTGTTTGTCTGCTAACCGTTTGTCATCAGTATGTTTGATGATTTTCAGTGCAGTGTGCCCTCCCTAACATTGTGACTTGTGATACAGGTGTCCTTGTGTCTTCACTTGGGGTGATTAGATAGTTCAATGTAGAGTTTAATTTATAAGTGTTGTTAGCACGTTCATATGGAAGTACCCTGGACATCCCATACCTTTAGACTTATGCAATGTATTAATGTAAAGGTCATTGTGAGACTTACAATTTGCAAGGTGACATTTCGGCAACCACACTCATTGACGTCTTCACATTAGGCTGTACAGTAATTTCCGATGTGTGACAGGTTCAATGGTGAGTTAAGAAACATGGCTAGTGATGTCAGGACCTCAGTGTGTTCCTGTTGACATGTTGCTGTTGTGGGGTATGTGTTGTGTGTCCTAGAGGGTTGCTGTGCAGTGAGTATATAAGTAGGTTTTTGTACTTACCAACAAGTAGTCCATTGCCATACCGTCCATCCTGGAAGTGTTGGTTGATGGTAGAGTGACGGAAGATGAATGAGTCATGTACACTCCCAGGATATTTAGCCACGATGTTGGTGATCAATCCCTGGTGATCGACTATGGCCTGCACGTTGATTGAATGTGTGTGCTTCCTGTTGCGGTAGAGGTGTTCAGTCGCAGCAGGTGGCACAAGGCGTACATGTGTGCAGTTGATTGCACCAAGGACGTGTGGGAAGCCACTGATTGCATAGAACCCCTGTTTTGTTTCCTGCTGCCTCTGCAGTGTGTTAGGGAAGCAGATGTGGCGGGTGTCAGTTGAATGATGGCATCCAGTACTTTTGGCAGAAATGCGGAGAATGATGGTTGTGATATTCCGCCAACCAGGGCACCAGTTGTTTGAAATGAGCCACTTGCCAGCATGTGAAGTACGGCAAGCAGCTTTGTTTCTGTTGGTATGGTGCGGGGTGTCACCAAAGTGGGGGCCAACTGCTGTTCAATGTTTCGCAGCAGCTGCTGGATGGCCTGCCAGTTCAACCGGTACCTCTGTATGATGTCGTGTTCCCTGAGGCCCTGAAGGGTTGTTCTTGGGCGGAATATCCTCGCCTGCCTTCTGCGCTGCCTTTGGGGTCCCTGCTGGTGTTGTTGTAGCTGCTGTTGTTGCTGCTGGGCTCCGCGTCTGCGTGCACGCTGGATAAGAATCACCTCCATGTCTCCCTGTTGCTGCTCTGCTGCTCTGCTGCTCTGCTGTTTGTTCTGTGTGTTCTGATTAAATCCAGGTGTGTTTGCCACATTTTAACGCCTGCCCTGACCCAGGCGTAAAATTTTTACGCAAATCGGGCTGTGCGTCATTTTCTGGCTCCGCCTCCCGGCCGAGCGTCAGTTTTGCCCGGAAGCATAAATACGACGCACGGCCGTTTGCGTCATTTTTTGGACGGGAACGCCTACCCTGCATATCATTAAGGCAGGGCGAGTTGCCGCATCCAAGAAATGACGCACACAGCGGAATTTTGTCATCCGCGGGCTCGGGCGTCAGAGTTTAAATATGGGGCAACGTTTGCGCTGATTATGCGTCAAATTTTTGGACGCACAATCGGCGCAAACGGAGTATAAATATGCCCCTCAGTGTCTGTTCACATGCATTATGTCTTGCAACTGGTATCAGGAGATGACCTTACCTGTTACTTCAAATTGAGAGTTCCAATATACATTGATAATTCTAGCTGCTCTAGGGCAGGGCAGAGTGGGAAGGATGTGTTCTTCAAGTAGTCAATAAGCTACTTTCTACCTTAGCAAACCTTTTATGTTCATTGAAAATACAGGAGTGTCTACATTGCCATTAGCTTCATAAACCTGCAGTCTCCTTCATATCTGCCAGTAGCACACTTACTAAGAGGATCAAATCAAAAAACTTCCCATGATCGCTTGAGTCCTAGACATAGTATAAAAATGAAAGGTTCCCCTGCAATGGGATAACACCAGATATCCCTAATGTAAATCAGTGTTTCCATCCTGAATGTCCTTAGTTTGTGACATGTCCACCACATAGATATTTCTTCACATAGAAAGAGAAAACAACAAGGAGAAATAAAGATGTTTCTCCTTGTTGTGCCTGCTTTGAGGAGGTGTTCATTTCTGACACATTCCCAGATTTACAGATTCTTGCAAATCTGGAAATGTATCAAAACCCATGGGTGTTGTGTGGGAACAACCACGGCAATGACCATGGTATGCCTCTGTGAGGCAATGTAAGGCAATACAGCTACTTGTGCAGTTTTGCCTTACACCATTTTTACAAGGCCATGAAAGGCCACACAAAGTGACTTTGCTTGGCCCTGTAGATATGGGTCTGCACTATGCGCCACCGGTGCACCACAAAAAGCGATGCACATGGCTTGTAAATATGCCCTTTAGTCTCTAGCTGTTGTTATGTAACTGAAAAGTAAATAAAAATATCAATCTTCAGTGAACTCAACTAGCAATAGTATTCTATTATGACTTCCCAAACACCATTTGTAGCTGTGCACACAATCATATATACATATAGGCAATTATCAACCTGTAGGAAAGTACCATCTTGCCTGGCATGTTACCCCCATTTTTACATGTATGTCAGTTTGTTTTGCCTGCCTCACAGGGATCCTGCTAGCCAGGACCCCAGTGCTCATAGTTTGTGGCCTGAATGTGTGTACCTGTTTAGTGACTAACTGTGTCACTGAGGCTCTGCTAACCAGAACCTCAGTGCTTATGCTCTCTCTGCCTTTAAAATGGTCACTGCAGACTAGTGACCATTTTCACCAATTCTAATTGGCACACTGGAACACCCTTATAATTCCCTAGTATATGGTACCTATGTACCCAGGGTATTGGGGTTCCAGGAGATCCCTATGGGCATCAGTATTTCTTTTGCCACCCATAGGGAGCACAGACAAATCTTACACAGGATTGCCACTGCAGCCTGAGTGAAATAACGCACATGTTATTTCACAGCCATTTTACACTGCACTTCAGTAACTTATAAGGCACCTATATGTCATGCCCTCACTTAGTGAAGGTTAGGTGCAAAGTTGCTAAGTGTGAGGGCACTCTTGCACTAGCAAATGTGCCCCCACATAGTTCAGGGTAATTTCCCCGGACTTTGTGAGTGCGGGGACACCATTACACGCGTGCACTACATATAGGTCAATACCTATATGTAGCTTCACAATGGTAACTCCGAATATGGCCATGTAACATGTCTAAGATCATGGAATTGTACCCCATGCCAAATCTGGTATTAGGGTGCCAATCCCATGCATCCCCGGGGGCTCCACTATGGACCCCGGGTACTGCCAAACCAGCTCTCTGGGGTTTTCTCTGCAGCTACCGCTGCTGCCATCCCACAGACAGGGTTCTGCCCTCCTGGGGTCTGGGCAGCCCAGTAAGGCAGAACAAAGGATTTCCTCTGAGAGAGGGTGTTACACTCTCTCCCTTTGGAAATAGGTATTAAAGGCTGAGGAGGGGTAGCCTCTCCCAGCCTCTGGAAATGCTTTCAACAGCGCAGATGGTGCCCTCCTTGCATAAGCCAGTCTACACCAGTTTAGGGAACCCCCAGTCCCTGCTCTGGCGCGCAACTGGACAAAGGAAAGGGGAGTGACCACTCCCCTGTCCATAACCACCCCAGGGGTGGTGCCCAGAGCTCCTCCAGTGTGTCCCAGACGTCTGCCATCTTGAATGCAGAGGTGTGAGGGCACAATGGAGGCCTCTGAGTGGCCAGTGCCAGCAGGTGACATCAGAGACCCCTCCTGATAGGTGCTTACCTCACTAGGTGGCCAATCCTCCTCTGAGGGCTGTTTAGGGTCTCTCATGTGGGCTTTTCCTCAGGTAATGACTTGCAAGAATTCACCAGAGTTCCTATGCACCTCTCTCTTCAACTTCTGCCAAGGATCGATCGCTGACTGCTCCAGGACGCCTGCAAAACTGCAACAAAGTAGCAAGAAGACTACCAGCGACACTGTAGCGCCTAATCCTGCCGGCTTTCTCAACTGTTTCCTGGTGGTGCATGCTTTGGGGGCTGCCTGCCTTCATTTTGTACTGGAAGCCACGAAGAAATCTCCTGTGGGTTAACGGAATCTTCTCCCTGCTCCAGCAGGCACCAAACTTCAGCATCACTGGTACTCTGGGACCCCTCTCATCCTGACAAGCGTGACCCCTGGAACACAGTTGGTGGACCCTGACTGTCCAGTGGTCCAACTGTCCTAATTTGGAGGAGGTAAGTCCTTGCCTCCCCTCTCCAGACAGTAATCCTATGCACTGCATGAACTGCAACTGCTAGGGCTTCTGTGCACTTTTGCAAGGAATCCTTCATGCACAGACTAGCCCATGTCCCCAGCACTCCATCCTGCATTGCTCAACTCCCTGAGTTGACCTCCGGCTTCATGGGACCCTCTTTTGTAGTGTTGAGACAACAGCTGTGCTCAGTCTTCTTGAACCCGTGTTCAAAGACTTCTGCGGGTGCTACCTTCTTTTGCGTGGGCTCTCTGTGTTGCTGAGGGCTCCCTCTGTCTCCTTTCCCAAGTGGCGACATCCTGGTCCTTCCTGGGCCCTGGCAGTACCATTTTCTTCAACTGTGACCTTTGCAGCTAGCAAGGCTTGTTTGTAGTCTTTCTTCAAAGAAACAACTCTGCATCCTCCAGCACTCCGTGGGGCATCCTCTGCATGAAGAAGTTCTTCGCACCTTTTGTTGTTGCAGAATCTTCAGCTTCTTCCATCCAGAGGCAGCCATTTTGCACCTTCATCCAGGATTTAGTGGGCTCCTGCACCCCCTGGACACTTTCACAACTCTTGGACTTGGTCCCCTTCCTTTGCAGGTCCTCAGGTCCAGGAATCCGTCTTCAGTGCTTTGCAGTCTTTTGTGGTCTTTGCAGAATCCTCTATCACAAGTTTAGTGTGTTTCTTTGGAAATAGTAGTACTTTACTCCTACTTTTCAGGGTCTTGGGGTGGGGTATCTTGGACACTCTTAGTGTTTCCTTACATTCCCAGTGACCCTCTACACACTACACTAGCCTAGGTGGCTTCACTACTTTCTGACTGTTTTACTTACCTGATTTTGGTTTGTGTGTATATTTTGTGTATTTTACTTACCTGCTAAGGGAGTATATTTTCTGAGATATTTTTGGCACATTGTCACTAAAATAAAGTACCTTTATTTTTAGTAACCCTTAGTATTATGTATCTTGTGATATAGTACCTATATGATATAAGTGGTATTGTAGGAGCTATGCATGTCTCCTAGTTCAGCCTAAGCTGCTCTGCTATAGCTACCTCTATCAGCCTAAGCTGCTAGAACACTACTAATCTACTAATAAGTGATAACTGGACCTGGCACAAGGTGTACGTGCTATCAGGTACCCACTGTAAGCCAGGCCAGCCTCCTACACAACCAACTCAATGTAATAATTGTTCCTATTCCGTCACAGAGTTCATAAGAAAGAAATCCCTCTTAGGTCTTGACTTGGCTAAGTCAATGTTCAAAACTGTTCTCCAAACCACTTGATTTCAGAATGCTTCTCTTTAATCCCACACTGTTCCTCAACAATTTGTCATAGAAGCAATTCTCTTTAAACAAAATAACAAATTCAAATTGAAATATCCTTGCTTCAGCAACTTTTTAGCATGATTGCCACATCATTCTAGAAAAGTTTATGTAAAGCATTAAAAAACATTAACACAATAATTCAACTTTCCTGCTTCCAATACAAAACAATGTGAGAGTTCAAGGAATTCTAGGAAATGTAGTTTTGGGGTTAGACATAATTCTTCAATGTGTTTCCCATAGGTGTTGGGTCTTTAAGGTAAGGTGTCAACATTTTGTGAACACTGCTAGCATTTCCTTCCTCAAAATGAGGTCTGTGTGAGAAGATTGGTGTGGAGTATTGCACTCCTGCCAACCCTTAAACATTCCTCCATGAATCCATGGTCATGAAAGATTTAATGCGGTTGTTTTAGCATCCAAATGATGTTTTAGTGGTGTTACATGCAGACTGATCAGAGACTTACAGGAGGTAAAGGAAGATGTCCTTCACCTGGGGAAAGGTAATTGCACCTTGGGCAATGTACTAGTAAAGGGTCTCTTTAGGCAATCTGCCATTTGAGCACCAACATTCTGGACAAAATCCTTCCCTTTCATCTGAAGGAGAGGATTAGTTAAGGAACCTGTGAACTTTCAAATTGATGGTTTCATGATTGTCCTCTAGCAGTGACTGATGGTCCTGATGCACCAAAAGCACAAGTCACTTCACTGATCACCAACCCGTTGAGGGTCGCAAAACTGTGTACTGGTAGATACATTGCTTCCAGATCCTCTTCAACAGGGTATCCAGTACAAAACTCTTACTGAGATGTAGCAATGAGAGAGCACCCTTAGCAGCCTTTATGGTCAACAATAAATATACCGCTGGAAGAGGATGACTCTCCAGAGGTTGACCAACTATGTCATCACTCAAGGGTGATCTGCTCCACAAGTGTCAAAAGCTAGACTTACTGAAACACTCCTCCCTGGAAACGATAGGGAAGATTGCAGATCCTTTAGGCCCAGCTCATTATTATATGTAGGATCAAATATTTTTAATTCACAATGTAAAACTGATAACATTCTCATTTCTTTCTTAGACCAAGTTCCATCAATCCCAGTCCTACTACTGGAGCTCGATCAATTTAGACAGGTGGCCAGTTACAAAATGAACTTAACTAAATAGGAGGAATTGAACTTAACAGGTTTCAAGAAAGCACTTAACTGCCAGAAGGTTTTCCTTCAATTTCAGAGAAGGGATAAATCTGTTAAATGCCTAGAGGTACACTTAAAACCCAATTATCAGAGCCTTCTTAACATGAATGACCCAACCTTGTTAAATAATATCTCAAAAGTTCAACACAGATAGCATCACCTGTATCTAATGTGTATGGAGACCACTGCATCTATGAAAATGATTATCATCCCAATGATCCTCTTCCTTTTCCAATTGCTGCTAGTGACTCTGCCAAGACAAATTCCAAAGGGAACACAGTAAATGTAATGCGGGAGGAATGAAAGTGAGAATAAGCCTCCAACACTTACATGGCTGTTGGCACCACCCATCAAGACCCTAAATGGCCTCACTTGACTAAATAGGAGCAAGATGTAGGGATATTCAGAAAGATTTGGAACGATAAACAGCATTATTATCTGATATTATTAAAACTACATGCAGTATAAAAAATTGGGAAACTCTTTATGAACTCAGGTCACAAGGTGGGCACAGTAGTAGCCTTCAATTTGCAGGCCCTGGGCATAGAAGTGCCACTATAATAGGGACTTACAAGTAAATTAAATATGCCAATTGTGTATAAGATAATTCTACCAGGTTTTAAGGAGAGAGCGCACACTCTCTAGTACTGGTTAGCAGTGGTAAAGTGTGCAGAACTCAAAAGCCAGCAAAAAAAAAGGGTCTTATTTTGGTCTTGGCAGATGGAATACTCCATCACAAACATGACGGATAGCCCGTCTGCCGTATTATGATCCCCATGGGATATGATGGGATTGTAACATGGTGGACGGGATATCTGTCATGTTTGTGACAGAGTATTCCTCTCCTCAAGTTCTAAATTAGGCACTAAGGGCCAGATGTAGCAAGTCGGCAATTTGCGACTTGCAAATTGCGAGTCCCTGCGACTCGCAATTTGCAAGTCGCAAATTGCTATGCAGTACGGTGTCTCAGACACCGACTGCGACTCGCAATGGGGTCGCAATGACCCACCTCATGAATATTCATGAGGTGGGTCACAAATTGCGGCCCCATTGCGAGTATAGGCACTCGCAAACATGGAGGCCTGCTGTCGTCAGCAGACCTCCATGTTTGCGACCTGCTTTTCAATAAAGCAGTTTTTTTTTTTTTAAGTGTAGCCCGTTTTCCTAACAGGAAAACGAGCTGCACTTCAAAAAAACCGAAACCTTTAGTTTCGTTTTTTTTTTCAGGGCAGGGAGTGGTCCTTTGGACCACTCCCTGCCCTGAAAAAATATTTTGGGGTCCAGTCACAAACTGGAAGGGGTCCCATGGGGACCCCTTCCAATTTGCGATTGGGTTACCATCCACTTGAAGTGGATGGTAACTGCGATGCCATTTGCGACCGCATATGCGGTCGCAAATGGTATTGCATCCCAATGCGACTCGCAAATAGGAAGGGAACACCCCTTCCTATTTGCAAGTCTGAAAAGCATTTTGCGAGTCGGTAACGACTCGCAAAATGCATTTCTGCATTGGGATACGCGTTTAGCGAGTCGCAAACGGCAAATTTTGCCGTTTGCGACTCGCTAAACGTTTGCTACATCTGGCCCTAAATCAGCAAAACAGGATGGTTGAAGGCAAAAATGTAGGGGAAAACTACCTCATGGATGCAAGGTCTAACACTAATCATCAACCAGACACATCTGCACAATGGTACAATGGTGTGGGTGTAGTGCCAGTCAGTCTCTTTCAGCACTAGTGTAGGGAAAGAGATCAGCAGGCCATAATTAGCAAATAGGATTCTGTGCTTCTCTCTTCCCCTATTACAATACATCACAGCAACTCTGGTTGATACAGTGCATTCTGGTATTTTTTGCTAAATTTTGACTACTATATACTTTTTAGCCCTTGCTATGATATTATTAATCATGGCTGTATAAAACATGTCATTATAGGTATGACATGGGAATGAGACATGTGGTGCAGCTCCTCAGGCTTTTCTTTTCTTGCGCTGCCTTCCCTGATTTGTGATCTGTTTGCTGGCAACAGAGACAGGCAAATTAGGGGAATCAAAGCAATTTGCTTGCAGATGAGCAACTGGAAGACAAAGAGTGACTGAAAGGCTGGAAGGGTGATCAGAGGCTGATTGTCCATTATGGTGACTGCTATTTTGGAAATAATATGAACCCACTTCACTTGAGCATAAAGAATGCCAACTTGACCTGGAGGCAACAGGTAGATAGCTGTTGAAAACAAGGTGAGGGAGATGTGATGGGTTCCGTTACAGGACTGGCAAAAGCTAGCAGATGAAGAACTGTGCTCACACGACAGCTAGGAAGCCCTGATGTATGCACTTGTGATGAAGCTACAGAGGCTGCTGGACAGAAGCACCACCAGCCAAGCACTGAGAGTGTAGGAAAGTCCTCCTTTTTGCCCTGGTCACCCCCAAACCCTTTGGACAGATACTGGTGGTTACTGATTCTTTGCTGTGCCCTGGGTACTGCTTACCTGTCCCAGGGCCAGTGTTCTGTGTAAAGTGGATATGCAAACTAGGCTAATTATAATTGCCAGTATCAACCTACCTATAGAACACTGGGGTGATCTGTGGACTGCTAAAGGACCTTCAAAGACCTTCTGGAAGAAGATCCAGAGGTTTGGAGAAGATTAGAAAACTTTTGGATAAAAGCTCATGAAGGGACCGACCCGCCGTCGAGAGTCAAGCCAGATAAAGTTGACCGCGACCCAGCCTGACTTGCAGGTTCATCCTGCTGAAAAGCTCCAGTGCCCCGGACTTCCAGGATTTCACCGGGGCTCCTGGAAAGGTAATCCAATGATGTTGACTCGAAATTGGCTTGCTGTGAAGAGTCGTCCAACATCAGAGAGGAAAAGCTCCAAAAAAGTTACTAATTCCTGTACAGCATATCCGAGGAGGGCTCCAGGGACGTCAGATCAAGATTCAGCTTTGGCCTGGATGAAGATTTTCATCCCGAAAAATAATCTAAGTTTGAATATAGAAATCTTCACCGAGGTCTCCTGCGACGAGTATCCGAAGAGGGCTCGACGGAGGCCAGATAGGATTTGTGACTTCATCCTGCTGAAGAAAATCTTCAAGAAAATGACTAAGTCCGAAGGTAAACTTTTGACCGAGGCCTCCTGCTTGCTGTGGTCGAGCAGGGCTCCATTGCAGTCGGCCAGAGACTTTGACTTTGCCCTGGTCTAGGTGCCACCAGATGACCAGGTTGGCGCTTTTTGTTTCTATGTGCTAGTAAAAGTCTCCTGTTTCCCTTATCCAATTTTATTCATTTTGGTCTCAAATTAACGATACAAATAAGTGATATTTTTATGAATTGGTTTTGGATTTCTAAACTGTTTCCTGTGTTTTATTTAATTACTGTTTTGTGATACCTGAATGCTTCACACACTTTGCCCTTCATTACGAGTCTGGCAGTTCTGGGACCGGAAGACTCCTGTTGGAGGTCAGACCGCCCCCAAAGTAGTGGTCCAGCCTCCACATTACGACCCTGGTGGATCCACCACGGTCTGACAGCCGGCTCTGCCCTCCGGATTACGAGTCCCCTCTCCGCCGGCTTTTGTATGGCAGTTTTACAGGCATGCAAAGGGCTGGTGGAGACGGGATGCACTGCCCATGCACTTGGCATGGATAGTGCAGGGCCCCCCATGGACAACCCTTTTGTGCTTTTTCACTGCGCAAATTATGGGCAGTGAAAAGCGCCACACACTGTAACATTGCCGCCGGCTCTTTTATGAGCCAGCATTAATGTTGTAGCCTGTTTCCCACTAGGCAAGCAGGCAGAAATGCTGTTTCCACTGGCTGGTCCAGCAGAAAACTTATAACAGGGCCAGGGGGCAGGAAACCGGAGTGGCGGTTTTCCATCCGAAAGAGTTTGCCGCCATCCGCCATCCGCCACCCACCAACCTCATGATGAGGCCCATTGTCTCCTAAGTTAAGCCTTAGTGCTTGTTGCCAAGCTACCAAGGGTTGAGCTGGGGTTAATTTATTGAGACCTAACTGAACCTTGTGGGGGTTAGTGGCCTATTGCTATTTGTATGTACTTACCTGCCCTTACCAATAATCCACTTTCCAACAGAGAGAAATTACAAAATATGCAATGGCAAGAGCCTACAGCCAGGTGATGGCATATGGGGTGGGAAGTTTGGGCGACATTGCAGGAAAATCCCATGCTTGAGCATGAGGCCTGAATGGGTATGTAACTTGTCAGGAAATACAGAGAAAGGAGCTGAGCCAGGCTTGTTCACCTCCCAATCAAACACCTCTCAAACAGAGCCCCATAGCTTTGAGGCCTCCAGTGGACCATTTACATTCTCTTGGCAAACCAAACACACTCCTATTCCCAGGGCATGGAGGCACCAGCCACATTGTTGACAGCCAACATTCAAGCTTGTGATCCAGTGGGGCAAGTAGACAAAAAGACAACACAGATGAACTATGGAGGGGCAGTCACTCTTTGACCATCTCTGGGAGGGTCTGGCATGTTTTACATGCTCAATCAGTGAAATGGATGCACAGTAAAGGGTACAAGCAATGAAAGGGGCAAATCATAAGGAAATTTCCACACAATTTGTGCTCACATTGGAGAGGTCAACATCACTACCTTTGTGCACCATTGCTGTCCGGTCTCTGAAACTTGAACCATGGCATTGAATAACAGAGGGATAAAAATGAAACGTCGCTCAAGAGAGGTTCACTTCATCATCTTTAAAACATGCTCAGCAGAGGAATGCCAAGGGCTCTCCAGCATCAGCAGATTGTTCTCTTGTAGAGCATGGCAATTCACTGTAGGGTGAGGCATTGTAAAAAAATAGATACCCTTGTACTCATATTCAATGTGAACATTGCACTCTTCTGTCCTTCACTGTATCCACCACTGGCAACACACCATAGGAATGTGCTGGCCAACTGTAGAAGCAGGGAAAGAGAATATCATAAGAGACACTGAAAGTCACCATTATGCTTGGCAATGATGTTGAAGTGAATATCTAAAAGCAAAAAAAGATATCTCAATAATCTGTCGTTAAGGTATTGCATTGTACTATAACATTGAAAAGGATATACCTTAAAATCTCTCTATCCATATCTCTGTGTTCTAATGTGATGGTGATAATTATGAATCCAAAGGATAATATGATTTGAGTTACTAAATAAGTGTTAGATAACATTTGTTTCCTGTTGGCAAGATTTCCACAGTCAACCTTTGGAATATTTCCTCTCTGTTGGTGATATATTGGAGGCATATTTACAAAGAATTGGTGTAGGGCAGTGCCGCAAGTCTTTCTGCTGTGCTGCGCTACGTCAATTAGAAAGGGCAGAAATGCATGGTATATAGGTCACCCCTGGAATAAGCCCTGAACAACCTAGAGTGCAAGGTACAGTGTATTTCAAAAGCAGGAAATATACTTTTAAATTTTACATGTCAAGGTAGTTAAAAACTCTACATCTCAATTAGGACAACATTGGAGCTACTGTAATGCATTTAATAAGTGGTCATTTCCAAACAGGAGCAGGTACCTAGTTCATGCTTAGAGTCTTCAGAATTGTAATGAAAAATACTCTCACATGGTGAAGTCTGATTTTAAATTGCAATTTTGAAAATGCAACTTTTTCAAAGTTGACATTTTCCTGCCTTAGCCATTTAGTGCCTGTAGCCTGTCTCTGGATCACATGACTGGGTGTAGCTGAGAGCTGGACTTCGTGTATTCCTCCTAAACCACTACACAATAGAGAGCTTAGGTGTGCCTGAAACAGCCATCACTGATAGCATGGGAGGGAGTAGCTATGCATAGCCCTATGTACACTTCAATAGGCTGTGTTCTGCCTCCACACAAAGGGATGCATACCCCCTGTAGTGAATATGGAGCCAGGGCAGAGAAGGCAGAACAGCTGTTTACTTCAAAAGGAAAGATTCTTCTCCCACTTCAAAGGAAAGCCCAGGTATAAATATTGAACCTCAGACACCAATTCTTTAGTACACTTCTGAACCTGTAGATACCCTGCCAGGAAGAAGGTGCTTCTGAAAAGGCTGCTACTCTGCTGCACTTCTGCCCTGAAGGACTTATGCCTTACTATGATGCGCTGCTGCCCTCTTTACTGGGTTGAAGACTGGACCTGCATCTATTAGACCCAGAACCCCAGAGTGACACCAAGAACTAGTTGCCTAGCTTCCTGACCAGAACTTCAGGGACAGAAGGTTCCAACAACCCTGAGCCCAGCACATGGACCCTGCCATCTGTGAGTGCTACTCTGCCAACTGATGCCACCCCAGTCCTAGACACTTTGAAGTGAGCATTTAGGTGCTCTGTAAGCCCATCTGTGGATTCAGCTGAACCGAAGCATCTTCTCTGTTGTGTGGTGCAACCCCATTGAGAACTGCTGCATTGTCTCTACAACGAGGATATTCTTAACAGAAGGACTCCCCATCAACTTCACAGCCACTGCAACACGAAGGTTTCCTGACACAGTCACTTGCATCGCAAATCCCATGTTGACGGCAGCCTCAATAATAATGCAGGTTCTGGCTTTGCAGCCTTTCGGCTCCTTGGAACCGAATCATTACCTCGACTGCATGACCTTACAATGCTCTGCAATCAGGATTTAAGGTTCTGTTGTTTACCTGGCATAGCTGAGTCCCTGTAGCTGGTCCGCGCTCCATAGTGGTTGGCCTGAACTTGTGACTTTGTTCTGGTCCTACGCAACCAGATATCCATAGTTGGTCAATTGTGCTTTTTGAAAAAGTCAAACTTGCTTATCTCCAGTTTTACTGATTGTATTTTTGTTGTTTTGGTCTTGGCTTATTTATTAAAGTGTCATCTCATTGTCTAAATCAATGTAGGATTTTTCTTGTGCTGTTTTTTCACTTTATCACTGTTTGGAATGCTGCATAAATACATTGCCTCACCCTGACAAGGATTGAAGTTCCAGCGTGACTAGGGTTTTAACCCCCCAACCAGTAACCCAAGTTCTCACAATTAGCATGTGATTTTTTTGAAGGAAGTTTAGCCTTCCAGTACAATGCTCTATGCTTAGACAAACATTAAACCATCCACCCATTGGATGTGTGTTTTACAGTTCAACACAAAAGCAATGTAGGAAATGTTCAGAGGAATAAATACCTTTCTCCTAGTTAATGCCTGGCTAAAGGTGGTGTTATTTTTTACACAAAGCCAGGTCTAACAACCTTTGTAAATATGGGTTTGTATAAAAGTATATATGTGATAGCTTTGGAACCCATGGAATGCCCCCTTGACTCAAAGTAGAGCAAATCAGAACAAAGTTTTATTTGTACTATTTTGAGATGAACTTTCCAGCTCAACAGTATTTGTGCTGGAAAGTTAATAATTTATCAAGATTTTGCACTGGATGCAATGAAGGCCCAATTACTAGCAAGAAAGAAAGCAGACAAGGGAGATTTGTTAAAAACTTTAGAAAGACAAGAGAATCAATAGGAAACATTTAAAAAAATGATAACAGCATAAAAATGGAAATTGAAGGTTGGCACAGGAAAAACTGAGGGGGTCATTTAATGTGTACTCTCTCTGCAAAACTGAAGGTCTGCCAAACTCATTTACAGGCAGGTTGGCTTTAAGTATGTCTGTGATGGAGATTACTCCATCTCTAATGCTGACATAGTACTCTGTTGGTCCAGGAGTCTGAGGGCTGTCAGAGGTTTGGCCATTCGATTGGATTGAGAGTGTGCAGTCAAAGGGGCACATTGTACTTTACCCTAAAATCGTGAAAAACGTGGAAATAAGGACCATAAAAATGTTTAAATATCCCCCCACATGATGGGAGAAAACTCCCATGGCATGGGGATTATTCATTTTTGTTTGCTCAAAAACCACAAAAATATTAAATGTTTGATGGACGGTACCATAATTTGATGGTACTATCCATTTAAACTTTTAATACATTGACAGGAACCATCATGATGGCAGTTACTGCCAATTTAAGATTTGCTTGCTGGGCCAGCATACATCTCTAAATTATGAGTATGATTACTCTGAACTGTAAATCAAGCTGTAAGTGATGTCAGAGCCCGGATAAAAAGATAGAAAGCATGGTGAATGTAGGAACGTAGCTCTTTATATAGCATACCAAAAAGAGGTATGCTCTGTAAAGATTCCAGGTATCCCCTTAGAAGTGGACAGAGCTTTCTTTAAAAATCCCAAATCCTCTATTTGTTGTTGTGTGGTGGAGCAGCTTTGGCCTATCAAAGGAAAGTGTTAGATATTTGTTGCATACACTAAGTCAATAAATGAGACGTACTCAACAATGAGAATTGCACCAATTTAGAAACATAGCACATATTTTTATATTTTTTAACACCAAGAACTTTGTTATTGGGTATGTACTTTTTGAGTGAGCAGTTTTTAAGTATTCAGCAAATATACTTGCATTTACTTTAATGCAGTAATATTATCCTGTGGGTAAAGAAGCATATATTGCATGTCGAGAGTTGGCAACAACTTACAGGACTGTTGTTCCAGAGTTATGGCAAGTATGAGACAAGGTCCAAGGAGGCACCAACAGGTCACTTCAGTCAGTTCTGGGGTACCTGGGTGCAGAGGTACTTTTAAGCGACCCTGGTTCCCGCACCATCCATCGATACGACGCCAGCATCCTGCATGCCCTCGACACAGGAGGCTCCACTGCTTGCCACTGTGCCTCGCCCAAAGGCACTCAAGGCCCGTTCTCCTGCTGCAACTGCACCTTCACCTGTCCTCGCATCCTAAAAGCCCCTCCACTAGAATACCCTGGACACCCCAGATGTATACTACTCAACACTCACTCTCTCATAAATGTAGGACCTCCTTCACTCTATTGCCCCTGATGTCACCTTCTTCATGGAAACCTTGATTACCACCTCCTCAGCAACAGACATCACCACTGCCATCGCTGACAGCTATAAAATCATACATCAAGATCATGACAACCGGCCAGGAGGAGGTGTTGCATTCGTTCACAAAAACTCAATCTGCCTCACGACCAGTGTCAATGTCCTGACCCCCATCGCTTAACAACTTCACTTTCAGATCTAGACTAATCCAAACGCCACCCTCCACGGCACCCTCATCTGCAGACCCCCTGGACCTCACCCACCCCTCAGCAAAGAACTGGCTGACTTCATCGCTCCCCATTCTATCACCTCAATGGACTACATACTCTTCTGCGACCTCAACTTTCACCAAAACAGCCCCAGCGACCTGAACACCTCTACCCTCATGGAGAACCTCGCCACCCACAGACTCAAGCAACTGGTCAACCTCCCAGCAGGACAAGCCCTTGACCCTTTCTTCTCTGCCGGAAACCACATCTACTTCTCACATGTCTCAGAACTCCACTGGACTGACCACCAATGTGTCCATGTCTCCTTCTTTGAGAAGGTTGATCGACACCACAGCCACCGGCCCATCCTAGCAGAAACTGCACCAACCATCACTGAAGTCCAGATCACCACCGCGCTCCACCACTTCCCACCAGCAGACACCTCTGCCCACAACCTGCACCAAAGGACCACCGACTGTGCAAACTACGTAGCTCCCCTAAGGAAACCCTCTGGCATTCAACACCACAGGAGACCCAGCTGGTTTTCCCCCAAACAATAAGAATCCAACAGTGCATGCAGACCACTCGAGAGAAAATGGAAAAGCAGAAAGAGCTCAACAGACTACAAAGCCTTCAAAGATGCTATCACATCACCCCACCGGCTCATCAGATCAACTAGAAAATCAGCCATTCAGGAGCGATTCAACCCCAACTCGCACAACAACAAAGAACTTTTCATCATAGTAAAGAAATTCACAAAACCCAGCTCTGACACCACAGACATGCCACCTTGCCAAGACCTCTGCAACAGTCTTGCACCTTCTTCCACTGGAAAATTCAGGACATCTACGAAGGATTCACAAGCAAATGCCTGGCCCCACCACCCACCAGTACCACCACGGACACCAATCACCAACCGAACTTGAAGCACTTTACCCTCCTCACTTCAAAAGACACCATGATGCTCATGAATACCACCCTCTCTGGGAAACCCTCAGACCCATGCTCCCACCACATATTTAATCAAGCTGCTGCCATCATTGCACTCAAACTATGCCATACCATCAACTGCTCCATCAAGACTGCCACCTTCCTGGACACCTGAAAACACACAGAGATAAACCCCCTTCTGAAGAAGCCACCCGCAGACCCAATGGAGGTGAAAAACTACAGACCAGTCTCACTGCTCCCTTTTCCAGCCAAGGTAATTAAAAAAGCGATCAATAGCAGCCATGGATGACATCTGCACCCTACTGGACCACGGTGAGACAGCTGCCCTCATCCTCCTTGACCTCTCTGCCGCCTTTGTCACAGTCTCCCACACCACCTTGTGTACCAAACTACTTGACAACAACATTCATGGCAAAGCCCCGGGGTGGATCTGCTTGTTCCTCACTGGCCAAACCCAGAGAGTCATGCTCCCACTTTTCACCTCAAAGTCAATGGAAACCAGATGCAGAGTTCCCCAGGACTCCTCCCGGAGCCCTACCCTCTTCAATGTCTACATGACCCCGCTCGCCGAGATTGTCAGACACCACGGGCTCAACATCGTCTCATACGCCGACGGCACAGCTCATTCTCCCCCTCACCAACAAAACGCCAACAACCCAAAAAAACCTTTCAGAACGCAATGAAGGCAGTCGCTGACTTGATGAGGGACAGCTGCCTCAAAACTCAACTCGGACAAGATGGAGATACTTATCCTCAGCCCCACCAATATCGCCTGGGACGACTCCTGGTGGCCAACTACCCTTGGAACTGTCCCATCTCCGACTGTCCATGCACGCCGCCGCTGCATCATCCTCTGCTCATCACTGTCCATGGCCCACCATGTCAACGTCATCTCATCCTCATGATTCCACACTCCTCACCTGCTCTGGAAGATCTTCAAGAGGATCCACATCGATGAAAGAAAAACAGTCACCCAGGCACTTGTCAGCAGTAAACTCGACTAAGGCAATGCATTCTATGCTGGAATCAACGAGAAACTCCAATCAAGACCCCAGAGAATATGGAACCCTACGTTGAGACTAATCATCGACATCCCCCACCACAGCCATATCTCCCTCCACCTTAGAGATCTACACTGGCTCACTGTCAACAAAAGCATCACTTTCAAACTCCTGATCCACTCATGCAAGGATCTCCACAACATCGGACCTGCCTACCTCAACCACTGGATCTCCGTCTAAACTCTCTCCAGGCAACTCTACTCTGTTCAACTGGTCCTCATTACCATCAACAGGATCCAGAAGTACACGGCTGGAGGAAAATCCTTCTCCTACCTCGCCATGCATACCTGGAACACAAAGCTGCTCCACCTCAGGCAGTCCCCATCTCTGGCTCAGTTCAGGAAAGACCTTAAGTCCTGGTTCTTTGACTGACCCACATCCCCAGCTAGCAACTTGAGACCCCCCAGGTAATAAGCTGCACTTTATAAAATGCTGATGATTGCACTGAGTGCCCTAATGTTATCCTATGGGAAAGAAACAGACACTGCATACGGGTACTTAGCAATGAGTTACAGGACCAGTCTTTTGGAAGTAAGGTGAGTGTGAGGCAGCACAAAAAGATTTCTTCTAGAGGTACTGGGCAATCCGGGTGCAGAGATGCCCTACAGCATTGGGTGTCCCATTCAGCTCAATGGGAAATGGTCCTGGGGAAAAGAGTCTGCAAGTGGAGACTGAGTGACCAGTCCAACTGAAGCCAAAGGGGAGCTCAGGACTTGGGATCTTGGGTAGAAGACACTGTCAGTTCACAGCAACTCGGGCTGTGGAGCTTATGTGCCATGGGACTTTTTCCAGCAGGTTCACGTTGCAGGAGACACTTGTGGTTCTTGGTAGCCTGTAGAACCAGTCTGCAGGGGTAGACTGGGGACCAGCCTGGCCAAACCCAAAAGGGGTCATCGCTTAAGGGTCTCAGGATCCCATTGGCACCGTTGAAACCAGTTGGGCTGGGGGCTCGGGTGCAGTGGTCCTTTCCAGTTTGGGTTTTTGGGTGTCCAGGAGCCTGGGGTTGGCCTTTGGTGCTTGCAAACATGCAGGAAAGCAGCCCCTCTGCTCCAAGGGAGATTGCTGTTGGACCTTGAAGTGCTGGCTATCCTCCCAGGCATTTGAAGGAAAAATCAGCTACAGGATTAGACAACTTTGGTGCAATTGTGGAGTTCAGCAGGCATGCCGGCAGGGTTGGCACCAAGTCAGTTGCTGCTCCTCATTTCTTTTTTTTTTTTTTTTTGCTGCTCTTCGATATCTCTCTTCTTCATAGGTTGATAGAATCTTGTTTCTGGTATCAGAAATTATGCCTCCAAAACACTCATTTTAGGGGCATTTAGGGGATTGTTAGGTAGAAGTCTATGGATTGCTTAATATTAGGGTGACTACACCCCATATATGATCACTTCCTGTAAGGAGTGGGCAGAACCCTGACCCAGAGAGCCTATTTCTGCTAAAACTAAGATGGTGCAATTCTAAATTACATGTTCACATCAGGTAGCCTACCTTAGGTGTGTGACTAACCTGAGTGTGTTACAAGCCTCCTGACCAGCTAATTGTCCTGCCTGTCCTGGTGCCAAATGGTCCTCAGTACAGGGGGTGGCAACTCACAGGCCTGGGGGAACCCAAGGTCACATATCAAAGGCAGCAGGGAGTTTAAAGTCCCTGGCCTGGATATGATGTTTATTAGCCATCTTGCTTGGAGTAGGTGTAAACACCTCCTGCCTGAGCAGGCATTGATCCTGACCTCTGCAAAAAGAGATCTCACCTCCTAGAGGGATCAGAAATTCATCTGTGGTGGGAGGCTGGCCTGGACCAGTCAGCCAGCACACTAGAGGCTGGTAGGTTTTCAGGAGGGGACAGCACTAAGGTGCCCTCTGAGTGCATGCATTAATAAATCCATCACTGGAATTAGTGTGGGATAATTAATACAAGGTGTTTGATACCAAATACCATAGGTTTCAGTGAAGTCATCATGTAGCTTGGGAACTCAGAATTACCAGTGTCCAGCCCATGTACTTAAATGGGTTCCTTGCAACACAAAAGGATGATGGACGGAGTGCTGAAACTTTTCCACTACTCACCCCCAGTCACAGATCTGGTTTTAATCCATCATTCTTTTGCTCCCCATGCCACCCCAGTTTGGACTCAGCCATATGCAAATCAGTCTTGACCATGGGAACAGTCCAGCCCAAACTGCCAGGCTAGGTCCTCCCTGGTCAGGAAACAAGCATCAAGGGACTGGTTTCAGGGTATCACCCTTCATCAGCCAGGCTAGCTTGAATCCAGTGGCACAGTGAGCAAGGGACCCTCGTCTGGGCATACCCTTCCCACTTATGGCAGGTTTAGCAACACAAAAGGATGATGGATGTAGTGCTGAAACATTTGAACCACTCACCCCCAGTTACAGATCTGGGTTTAATCCATCATTCTTTTGCTCACCATGCCACCCCAGTTTGGACCCAGCCATATTCACATCAGTCTTGACCCTGTTCCCCATGGGAACAGTCCAGCCCAAACTCCCAGGCCAGGTCCTCCCTGGACCAGAAACAAGCATCCTGGGACCTGGTTTCAGGGTATCACCCTTCATCAGCCAGGTTAGCTTGAATTCAGTGTCACAGTGAGTAAGGGACCCATGTCTGGGCATATCCTTCCCACTTAGGGAAGTTTTAGCAACATAAAAGGATGATGGATGGAATGCTGAACCTTTCAACCACTCACCCCCAGTCACAGATCTGGGTTTAATCCATCAGTCTTTTGCTCACCATGCCACCCCAGTTTGGGCCCAGCCATATACAAATCAGTCTTGACCCTGTTCTCCATGGGAACAGTCCAGCCTGAACTACCAGGCCAGGTCCTCCCTGGACCAGAAGCAAGCATCCTGGGACCGGTTTCAGGGTATCACCATTCACCAGCCAGGCTAGCTTGAATCCAGTGGCACAGTGAGCAAGGGACCCACGTCTGGGCACACCCTTCCCACTTAGGGCAGCTTTAGCAATACAAAAGGCTGATGGGCGGAGTGCTGGAACTTTTCAACCACTCACCCCAGTCAAAGATCTGGGCTTAATCCATCGTTCTTTTGCTCACCATGCCACCCCAGTTTGGGCCCAGCCATATACAAATCAGTCTTGACCCTGTTCTCCATGGGAACAGTCCAGCCTGAACTACCAGGCCAGGTCCTCCCTGGACCAGAAGCAAGCATCCTGGGACCGGTTTCAGGGTATCACCGTTCACCAGCCATGCTAGCTTGAATCCAGTGGCACAGTGAGCAAGGGACCCATGTCTGGGCATACACTTCCCTTCTCATTTTGCACATTGGTGTTAGAGACCCTAGCATGTATCATTTGTCAGCGCCACGCTTCTGCTAGGCTCTGGTTCCGACAGCACCCAATAGGCACCTCGCTATACGCTGACAACATGTGGTGTACGTTGGATGCCCCACCATACATCTGGAATCTATCCTCGAGAATATGTGTGCTTCAAATACCACTCTGGCCTCAATATTAACTGAGGCATGTCACTGATTCTGCCACTGACACCCTGTACACAGCCATTCCCCATGGAATACCTGCTTGACTGATGCCTTGATACAGTGAAGTATCCGGGGATCTGGATACACAAAGATCCGACGGTGGTGATCTGTGAAAATTATGGTGCAGCCTTATCAAAATTGGAGAAAAAAAATCGACAGGTGGATCAAGATACCGCTGTCTCTCCTGGGTAGGGTGGCAACTCTGAAAACGATTGAGCTGCCACGATTCATCTACCTATTCAATAATATTCCTATATCACTTCCAGGTAGTTTTTTAAGGTGCTCAGAATGCAATTGATCAGAATACTTTCAGTGGGAAAACAACAAGGATGGAATATTCTAACAAAGATGTATGGAAGAGGAGGCTTTGCAGTACCCGATTTCTACCTTTAGTATCTGTGCACATAGGCACACTATGCCTACTACTGGTATCAGTCCCACAACTATGATCCACACCTAACCTTTGAAGCAGAAGACACACATCCCATACCGCTCTGCAATATCTAACTGCAGACCCACCTTGCGTAGAACACAATTAACTGCACTGTAGAAGCATGGCATGCATTGGGAGTGAGGACAAACAGACTGCCTTCATATGCTTCAGCACTTCCGATTGGAATTCATTCAGCACTCTCTGTCACACAGACATATGCAGAATCTCTGGAGGGTGGTGGTGACTGATTTATGCTCTATGACAGCAGACTCCATGTAATGTACGATTTAAATGTGCCTGCTGGGTCTGGTTAAGTCACTGCAACCTCATGGGTGCAGGTTTGTGGCAGTGGCACTCCCACTGGCAAAGCGATAAGCGGCATTACAGTGGTGAAAGGGCTCATGTCCCACAAATACACAATGGTTGAAAGATATAGGATTTGGTAAGGACACCCTGTAGACCTATGCAGGGGAACTGCCGGCTGCTTCTCACCCCTGGGATATCTGGACTCCTTTCACAACACACCTGTTAGGCCAAATATGGGAGCACTTCATCTACAATGCAGACAGAGATCTGACATGTGTACTGTACTGTGTAATGTTTGTCTGATGCATTGGATATGAATACATATAGCAATATTCTATGCTCTGTAACTATGCACAGCTGGTGGCATTTGTTGCTTTGTTGAAATTTTTGTTAATGTAATGTTTCTGCACAATATGCACTCAATCAATTATAAAATAATGAAAAAAAACGTCTATGGAGGTTTTTGACCCTTTGCTTTATTAGAATACATAAAATATTTAGATTCAGTGATTAGGCAGGAAAATCACAATCTAGACTCAGATCATCAAATGTTTTTGTCATCCTATTTATTGCTGCTTCTGAAATATTGGTCTGTCTTATGTTGGTACGGTTCAATTTGATTAGACACTATTATTCACCTCAGGTGATTCTGTACTGATATAATATGCTTCTGAGACTCATATTAATAAGTCTGGCTTTGAATGTGTAAAAAAACTGCTGGACTCTCATCTCCTGCCTCTGAGATTCAATGTGTGACCTTGTAAATTGATGGTAATATTGATGTGGTTCTAATTACCTCTCGAAACTACTAAAAACATTAATCAGATCTAGGAAATCTGGGAATTGGTAAAATCCATTTCTAGATGGTACCAGTGTAGGATGGTTTGGATCCCAAAGTGAGGACAGCTAGAACCCTGTTTTCTGGATTAGTTAATCCCCAGGACCCTGGTCCTAGTGCCCATGTCGAAATCTTGGAGGATTGGCGGAGTTGTGACGATTCAGATAAGAGTTGCATCACCAGTGGAGGAATGACTATCAATAGGGTTGTGAATTGCAGCAGTTCAAGTTTAGTTTGCAGTATTTGGGGGTTTGAATGGTGCTTTACAGCGAAGATTTGAAATGCTGTGTGAGTATGCAGAGTTGTAAAGAAGTTTAGGAGGGTATCGTAGACGACCTGGTCTGGGAACTCGGGATAATATTAAAAGTTGTAGAAGACACCTAATTGTAATTGTCTGCTAGTGGTTGTGTCTATTAGGAAACGATGTTGATGGCACAGTTGCGATAGGGATTTATCTTTGTGTGAATGTGAAATGATTACTATAGTGAGTCTTAATGTGCAGAGTGGACCTATACTAATCTGGATGATACCTTGCAGGTTGAGATTTCATTTGAAGTGTTTGGGGAATTTTTGTCTGAGTGGAAACTGTTGATTGTTTAGTGAAGCAGTCAATGGTTATTGTATTGTATTACATTTTGTTATATGTGTGTGATGTTGAACAAAGTGTGTTTTTACAGATTGTAAAGGAGGGTCAACTGCTGCAAGGAGCGAGATTGACTTCATAGTGTGCTACACTGGAATATGTTGGTCATCATAAGGGGTCGCTCTGCGATTGGCGGTTGTTGTGGAACAAGGATTGCGGATTAGATGTTGTTTTTGATTTGAAATGAAATTCTAATGTGTTTATTGACATTTGATTGGGGAAAAATGATGTGCTTCAAAATTATGCAAGATTTGTTTAGAGGAGAGTCCATATACCTAGTAGAGAGGGGGAAAAGGCACCTCCCTAAGATACCCCCGGTCACTTAATGGTGATAAATATGGAGCGTCATACATGTATTTGGCTTAGTCAATGCCACAAGATTACAGAAATAGAAGGCACATTGAGGTTTCCATGATACGGAACATTTCATTTGGGAATTATTGAGAATTTGAGAAGGCTGTTCTATGAGATGAAACAGCCTCCTAGAACCAGACAGTATGAAACACTGAGGCTCATATTTAACAGAAAATGACAGAGCGCGACACTGTTCCAAAATTGGCAGTGTCACGCTCCGTCATTTTCACTAGTCAGAGATGCCCTGTATGTAATTGAATATGGCGCACCCCTGTGTTGTCCCCTGCGCTGGTGCTAAATCGAGCTGACTAGCACCAACGCAGGCGTCCTTGCACCATAGTGCAAGGATGTCTGGATTGAGGGGTTTGATTGCTTATGTGGAGGAATGGACAACTTCCTGCACATAAACAATCATGTCTGGCATTTTGCTCATTCTATGCATGCTGCTGAATGCAGCACACATAGAAAAAGCATAACAATGAAGAGGAATAACAGTAGTCCTCCTCGTTGTGCCTTGCTAACGCCACCGCTGGCATGGTGTTAGATTTTGGCTCTGCCTCAGGATTCTGAAAAATCATAAATCTGAGGCATCATCAACATGCAATGGGTGTTGCTGTGGCATGTACACAGCAACATCCAAAGAGTTGTGCACACCTATGTGGCTGCATGATGGGATGCGGAACAGAAAAGATGGAGAACTGATATGATGGAGGGAGTTAGATTATATCTAGCACTAACTACTGAGGAGGCTGAAGAAGAGAAGGAAAAGAACCAGACTAACAAACAGAAAGAGGAAAAGCAAAAAAGAGCCAGACAATATGAATGAAGTCAGTGATAGTGATTCTGAAGATAGGCTTTTTGGATGTGTTGTTGTCTGCACATCCAACTCCATACAGTCAAGCTTAGGGTAGAGGGTGGGAATGGTACTGGTGTTAATGGGAAGATTTTATTTGCCACTGCCCCAACAAATGTGACTCCTAGTCCTGTGGCAGCCAAACCAGCTAACATGCCTTCTGAGCCAAGAACTGAGTGTTCAGGAGTTTAAGTTGATTCTATTACAAATACTGTTGATGCTCTTACTGTTCCAGTTACTATTGGTCCTGTGGTTCCAATACATAAACCTAAAGACCCACGGAAAACAACTTGTATTTTATCTGTCCAAAATGCAGTTGGTGGGCAAAGCAGAGCTCTAGCAAGTCCTGATACTAGCGAATGCGTTCCTTTGGTTCCAACAAATACAAGTACTCCACACGTGGTGAGTGCAGATTCAACTTTAAATATTTCTGGATGTACAGTGCATGCCAAATTCTTCCCTAGTGGCTAAACCTTTGCAGAGGCTTTACAGAGGCTGACACACAAGGATGTGTCTGATCTGGGACCCTGATATAACGATTGTCTGGTTGCCTTCCTAGAGCTGAGAGAAAGCCTCTGTCATGCCCCAACACTTGAAATGTCTGATTATAATAAGTTATCTGTACTTTTCTACAGTGAGAGGGAGGGAGGGCTGCGCTACCTCAGTGCTTACACAAACCGATGGAAATGCCAAGGGGCCTGTGGCCTAGTTTTCATCCACATTAGACCCTTTAGCGTCTGCACTGCCCAGCTGTTTTAAAGCCGAGGCTGCCCTTAGCCTTAGTACTGAATGATGTGAAAATATAGTTATGGGTCACCTGTTAACTGTGTATGTTCCCCATTCAGTGGAATTGCTGTTGGCAAGGACTAGAACCCAGCACCTGACAAGTAGCCGACTTACCAAATATCAATAAGTCATCCTTCCGGTGGAAAATGTGACTGTCAGGTGTTGTGGTGTTCTACATCGTTTAACATTATTGCCTGTACCTGATCTTGAAAATAATGATGTATGTGAAGAGGACCATGAGTGTCTCAACATCACTGAACTATGCACTAAACTGAGGCCAGACATATGATATGAACCATTGCTTGAATCAGATTTTGTGCTCTATGCTGATGGTTCATCTTTATGAGACAGAGCAGGAAGTCTGAGAGCAGCTTATGCTGTTTGTACTCTTTCGGGAATTGTTGAAGCTTCGTTGCTTCAAGCAGTATTCTCTGCACAACTGGCAAAGTTGATTGCTCTTACTAGGGCATGCTGTGTCACTGATCAATTAAAAGTGACACTTTTTACAAACAGGCAATACAGCGTTGGTGTTGTTCATGACTTTGGTCAACTGTGGCCAGTGAGGGGAATTATGATTTCCTCTGGGTCTCTGCTCCAGAATGGCAAACAAGTGAGAAACCTTCTCAATGCATTACAAGTAGCTGAACAAGTTGCAGAGGTCAAGTGCCCTGCACATCGTACTGGGAATGATCATGTGACCTTAGGCAATAATTATGCAGACAAGGTTGCAAAATACTATGCTACTTTTAATGGGGATAAGACCAATTACCTTTCGTTGACCACAGGAGAGACGTAGGAGGAGGTAAAGAGGCTTCAAGAGGAGGTGTCAGAGGAAGAACAGCAGAGCTGAGTTAGAGCAGGTTGTGTCAAGACAGATGATGACATTTGGGTCTAAATGAATAGAAAACCAGTGTTGCTGAATAGTTTCTTACCCCCAATGGAAAAGGCATGGTCACGGTCCAGCCCATGCTGGTAGGGATGCCATGCTAAGTCTGTTCAGGCAGATGTGGTTTAATGCTAAATTCAGATTGATGGCAGAAGTGCTGAGTCACAAGTGTGTTGTGTGAATAGAATAATGTTGGACGCAGGACTGCACTTACATTGAATCATATGGGAAGATCAGGAGGACCCTTTAAGAGAATTCAGTTGGACTTTATTGAGATGCCTGTGTGTAAAGGGTGCAGGTCCGGGTGACTGTGTTCATCTTCACGCATTGGATCAAAGTGTATCTAACCAGAAGAAAAAATAGTCTCACTGTAGAAAAACTGTTTTTGAGAGAGCTTATACCTAGATATGGTTTCCCTCCTTCTCTGGAATCAGATTGCGGGGATGATTTTAACAATGAGATCCTAAGACTGTTCGGCACAGCATTGAAGGTGGAGCAGAGATTGTACTGCAGTTATAGACCTGAGGCTTCAGGTCTTGTTGAACAAGTAAATGGGACATTGAAATCCAGACTGGCAAAAGTGTGTGCTTCAAAATCTCTGAAATTGCCTGATGCTTTTCCTCTTGTATTGATGAGCCTTCGGAGTGTATCTAATCAAAAGACTGGATTGTTTCCCCAAAAAATCATCATGGGAAAATCATGAGATTACCAATGATTTCTGTAAATGCACTTGTGAACATTACAGATGATATCGTCCTTGACTACTGTAAAGGACTAGCTGATGTTAGGCATTCTGTGTCTCAGCAGGGTAGAGCATCTACAGCCCTTACACATAAGGAGCAGTGCCATGACCTCAGTCCTGGTGATTTGGTCCTGGTATAGAAACATCTCAGAAAGATGTGCTTGGAACCCTGGTAGCATGTGACATACCAGGTCATCCTGGTCACAATGACTGCTGTGAAGTGTGGAGGTTTCCCTAATCAGATTCAAACTTCCCATACTCATGGATTTGAATGTTCCCTCAATATGACAGCACCTGTTCCATAGTATTGGCAGTGACAGAGACAACAGGAGTAGGTTAGTCAAACAGAGCTTGAAATAGTATTTGATCGGTCTGAGTGGGGTCTTCAGCAAGCCAAAGTTCAAGTTGAGGCTGAAGCAATGGAATCTTATCTGTGGTGGTGAACGGATCAAATTCAAAATCAGACACTGACTAAGGACCTAGTGCTGGAAGAAAGCGAGTGGAAGCTAGACACTGATGGCCCAGAAGGCAAGAAAGAAAAAAAATGAATTTGCCTTAAAGATGTGTGCCACAGACAAAATCAGTGGATACTGAGAACTCTCAGTAAAAGCGCGGAAGAGGGTGTGTCAATAAGGATAATAAGGACTCTGATCTGAGTGAAAGTAAGGATGAGGGTGTGTTAATAAGTAAGTCAAAAAGAACAACAGTGCCCTTTCAAAGGTACTCCTCATCTGCCTGGACATACTTTGTTGCAAAGGACTGGGATACAGAGTTTTGGGAATATTGGAGTAAACATACAAGTTCGACTGAACCTCCATGAATTGAGTATTTTGCTTGAACTTTATCTTGAACTTGCCTTGCTGTCAATGTGCTTCAACTGTGCATTTATTAGAGATATGTACCTTGACTTTAGTAGTGAATTAGGAAGAATACCTAGGCCTGAGTGGAAGAAGAAGATAGAGGATTGCCTTTTAGAAGAACACAGAGTAGGGCTAGGGAAGTCTCATGAAGATTTTATAAACATATCTGTTACTCATTGTTTTACCTTTGTTTTGCTGTTTTGCACAGGTGGAACTGATGGAGAGAACTCTGTTGCTGCTACATTGCACCCTCAATTGATCTAGCTTTAGAGAAGTCAGGGAAGCAAATAAGAAAAAAGGCATAGGTACATAATAGATGTAGTATTGTTGGTTTCCCTTACCAGATTAATAGAGTTGCTAATGGGATTATTCTCATCTCCACCCTCATGAGAGGAGCAATTATCTACTAGTGTTCCCCCATAAATGTTATGACTGAAGGGATGGTAACCCCTATAAACTAGATGAAAAGGCTTTACATGTAGATGATACTAGAAGAGATTATTCAGCAAATTATTTTAGATTACTTTATGAGTATGTTGACACAACAGATACAAGGGATTGCTACATGTATATGTAATTGCCTGCATCAGCTACAGAGGGGATTACTTACCACCATATTTCTGTGATTTATGGGATTACCTGTAGCCTTTTGTTGAATTTGTTTTATGGGACAGGACATTTATAATACCATTTCTCAAATTATGATTTTTTTTCTTTCAGAGATCCTTATACTTGAGAATTTGAATCGCTGTCCTGGAGAGTTGAAAATCATTTCAAGATTCTTTATACCTGTTACAGCATTATACACTGTTTATGCTCATCGACACAGTCTGATATGTAGCCTGACCGAGGTTGAGAAGAAATTCCTAAATTTATTTAAAGATAGGAGAAGGGATTTAAAAGCTAGTTCAAAAACAGACAGGAACCTGAGGAGTCTGCATACGTGGGCTAAAGAGGAAATTGACCATTAGATAGCAGGTAACGTGGCTGCTTTGTCATTGGATTGGAAACACAAGGGCAGATTGTGCCTCTGGACAGAAAAATATCAAGTGGACAATATATTTGTAGGGAAAAGTGAATTTGATCAACCCTATGAAGTGTGAGGAAACTGGAAGTTGTATTTGGGTGGAGAGGCTCCTGTAATTACTGGATTTTTTATTTATTTGTGGATAACATGTTTGTTTTAAGTTGCCCAAGGGATGGTATGGTACACATGATTTAAGTTTACTTTTCCCCAAGATTTATCATGTGGAACATTTTGATGACCCTGTTTGGGAAATGAATCCTAGGCTGAAGCGAGGTGTTAGTGCTGGAAATTTATTGGTGGATATATTTGGTGCATTGATTACATCTGAGGGAGTGATTCTGAATGATCTAAAGATTAGAAGGTTGTCTACCATGGATAAGTTGGCCACTAGTACAGCTGAAGCTTTATAGATCGTAGACACTGAAATGTAGATATAAGATCTATGGTTTTGCAGAATAGTCTTGCATTAAACACCCTGCTTGCAAAATAGAGCAGAGGCTGTTGAATGCTGAAAGTTCTTACATCCCAGACACAAGTAAGGATTTGGAGAAGTACATTCAAAACATTTCAGGGGTAACCAAAGATTTGAATAAAATGGAACGGACATTTCTGGGTTAACCAAAGATTTGAATAAAATGGAAGGGACAGGTGCATGGGAAGCTTTTGGGAATTGATTTTCCACTATAGGCAGATGGTTTAGAAACTTGGGAAGTGGAGTTGTAGGTTTTATTTTGAAGCCATTGTTGGCTATTGCCATATGTGCAATTGTTCTAATAGTGGGCTACAAAGTTTTTGAGAGAATGAAAGCTGAAAAGGCAAAGAAAAGGAGGAGAGCACATCTTGAGTTGGAAGAAAGTCAGTTAAAACTTTACGTTGATATGAAACATTTGGAAGAATTGAGACGAACAAGGATGAACACAACAAGGTTTTAGTGAGTCTCATCTGAGAGATGAATACGTTTAGGATCACCTAGTACGTCATAAGAGGGGGATTGAGAGAGCATAAATTGTAAACCAGATATTGTCAATCAACTTGTAATCAAAACAATATATATCTCATTTTAAATTGTATTGTGTAAATGTGGTGCACTGGAAGCTATAAAATTGAGGTACACTCATAAGTAGTAATGGAGAAAAGTTACATATGCAATTTTTTTCAAACATATTGGTATTATGATGTCTTAATTAAATGATATTTTCATAGTTATTTGTCATTTATTATGCTTCTGAGAAATTGACGTATAAACATGTATTCATATATGCATTGAGTTCGATGCTAAGCTGGCCGGAGTTAAGGCCTGAAATTTTTTTTTTTTCATTTAACCTTCAATATGGAGCTTTACTCTTTCTGTATATTTGTTTTTTTATTTGCAGGTGCGTGTGCACACATATTCAGTTCAATAAGAGCTTATTGTTAGTAGTGGTTAAAGGGGTATGGCAGGATGTGTGGCCAAGGATGAGAAGCACTAATGAGGGGAATGTGAAGATGAACTCCCTTCCAAGTTCCTGAACACAAGAAGCTTCCAAGGTCACACTTTTGTTTGGTTTGTGAGATGAAACGTAATGGTAGCTGCAGATCCCAATTTGTGTGTGCCAGGTGGAAAGTTACTGGCAATAATGACATCAGCTCTTAAGAGTCTGCAAGGTTTAGTGTGATGTTTACTTACTTAGAGATTCAGATTCCCTTTGCCCTTTGACTAGAGTGAACCCTTAGTGACTTAGGGCCAGATGTATCATACAACCGATTTGCGATTCTCAAATAGCGATTTTTAAGAAATCGCTATTTCAGAAATGCAAAAAGGTATGTATGGTTTTTGCGATTCGGTAATAGCGATTTCTTAAAAATCGCAAATGCTACTACCGAATCGCAAATAGAGAATCTGTCTCCATTCGCACCTATGGGCCTATTGGCCCATATCTGCACATTTTTTGCATTTCCAAAATTGTGATTTCTTAACCAGAAATCACAATTTTGGAAATGCAAAACCCCAGGGTGCTGGGGGCCTAAGGCACTCTCTGCTGCACCCCAAAAAAAAATTAGGGGACATGTCTGGTGCACACATGCCAAAAGGGCATGTGTGCTTTACATGTACATTTTAAAAATGCATTTTAAATGCATTTTTTAATTTTGCACATGGTTACCACCAGGTTCAACCTGGTGGTAAATAGCGATTCCTAAATGCCCAAATTGCATTTAGGAATGGCTTCATACATGTGCTAAGAAATCGCAAATAAGAAATCCTTATTTGTGATTTCTCAATTAGAGAGTCGCAATTTGCGACTCTCTAAACAGGGTCGCAATTTTAAGGAATCGCTATTTTAGCGATTCCTTAAAATTGCATTCAGAATGTCTTTCATACATTCTGAACTGGCTTTTTGCATTCGCAAATGGGCATTCGCACCGTTTGCGAATGCAAAAAACCTTGATACATCTGGCCCTCAGAGCCATACAAATCTCTCTTCTTTTGGCTGAAATGATTTTATGCTATACACATCTCCCTTGCAGAACTTCTACTGAGCTTTCTGCAATATTGAGGCTTTTGATTGATTTCCCATTTCCCTAATTTGGAGAATTTTAAGCACATCCTTTTCTTTATTAGAATAACTACAATATTCCGATTCAATGGTTAGGCAGGATAATTGCAATCTGGACTCAGATCATTAAGTACTTTTTCTCAACTTATGTATTGCTGCCCTGAAATCTTGGTCTGCCTCATGTGGTACTGTTTAATTTGATTAGATGCTTTTATTCACCTTTGGTGATTTTGTACTTTTATGGTATGCTTCTGAGACTCATATAAAAAAGTCTGGCTTTGAATGTGTAATAAAACTCTTGAAATCTAATTTCTCAGCTCTGAGATTCAATGTGTGACCAAATTAGTTACATTGTAAATCAATGGTAATATTGATATGGTTCTCCTTACCTCTCTGAACTCCCAAAAAAATTCATCAGATCCAAAAAATCCAGAAATTGGTAAAATGTGTTTCCACTTATCGTTTTACCACTTTTGCAGAGATTTGTTTACACAGATAATTTGAAGTGATATTTTGGGTTTCCCTTTTCTCTTCTTTTGCACAGTCGGCTCCTGTTGACCATCCAAACTGCAGCCAAAATAAGCATCCTATGACATGAAAAGATAGACCCTGACTTCTCTGTGATCAGCACTTGACATAATGAACAAATGAGAAAAGTGTTGGCGCTGAGAAAAAGTGCATCTGTGAATATTTACAAATGTATACACATAGAACTGTGGCTGATAGCTCATTTAGTATTCACAGTAATACAGCATCCATTATTTGCATGTCTTTAATTGACAACTTTGTTATATACAGTCCACAGTAAAATATTGTCAGCCTTTCTACCCTAAGGGTAAATCAATTGCAATGCAAACACAAGCTGAACTTACACTTACCACTCCTCCTCCGTGGTCACGTTGGGCGAGCCAATCTAGACAAACTGCTGTCCAGCATGGAGGGGGGATGGCAGCTACACAGGGAGTTTCCAGTGCTCATCTTCACCCCACTGTGACTCCACGAGTTCAATATTGGCTTGATTATCATCGGTAAAACCTCTTTCTTTACTTCTTTGGGGGCTGGCAGACAGCCCTGCGCTACATGTCCACACCACCTGATGTTAACTATGTTATGTTGGACAACAGGTGTCCTGCTCAGATGGGAGGGGGCAAGTGGTTTTATTCCCGTTAGGCAGGGTAGCAGGGTAGGGAGGTTTGTTAAATGGGGAATGTTTCTATGTTGTTTTGTTTTTGAGTGAACTGTGCAGAATCAGCCCCAAAGCTCATTTTGCGACCCTTCCGAACATAGTAGAACTCTTTCCTTCCCTCCACAATTGTTGATCCCACGTTAAATACCTTTGGCTGACCCTATAAAAGGTTTCACCCTCAAGATCCTCTTCTGGAATGTTAATGGCCGGGGGATAGAATTAAAAAGAGGGTGGTATTACAGTTACTCTGGTGACAATCCTCAGATGTAGTCTTGCTGCAAGAAATTCACCTCTTAGGAAGTGCATACAAGGCACTGGACAGATTGGGGTATGAAATGGCTGCACATGGGGGCTCCACCTCTGGTTTTAGTGGAGTGGGCATATCGCTACATTGCACCCTGCCCTTTACGGTAGGCATGACCTACAAAGGAGATTTGTGGTCATCTCAGGCACCTTGGAGGGCCAGTCTTTCACCAAATGTCCATTTAGATCCAACCGAGACTACACAACTTAGTTCTCCCAGAGCTCAGAACCCTCATGCTCTGCCACCCAGTAGGGGGGCTAGTGATGGGGGTAATTTCAATTGCACCTTGTGTGACCTTAGAGACTAACATCCTCCGAATAGCTTTCCCCTGGAAGGATTCATGGAGTCCTTTGGCCGTGTCTAGGTCTGGTGATCCCTCAACCCTGCAGCCACAAAATAAACGTACCTCTCAGGGGCTCACAGAAAGCTTTCACGCATTGATTATATCCTAACCCTGTCTGCACAAATCTCAGGTTTTTGTGTAGCCCACCTCAAGGCCAGCTGTATCTCTGATCACACGCCAGTTTGGACGGTGAATGACCTGAGAGTGAGCTGATACCCACATTGCATTGTGCTTATGCCATGATACCTCAAAATACTCCACATTCGTAAGAACCTGCTAGAGGCCACCGAGAAGTTTTTTGAGGAGTATGAAAATTCATTTGGGTCAGCTTGGTCCCTATGGGAGACATAAAGGCCCTGATTTATACTTTTTGGTGCAAAACTGCACTAACGCAGTTTTGCAACAAAACGTTTAGCGCCATTTCTGTGCACCAGCTGGGCACCATATTTATGGAATGGTGCAAGCCGGTGCAAAGGGTAGGCTAGCGTAAAATAAAAATGATGTTGGTTGGGTAGGGCTGGCAGTATGGAAAATGAGGGTTTTACACCAAAAAATGACGTTAGGCAGATTAGAGTAAAATAAATTACTCTAACCTGCCTAATGTCATTTTCTGATGCAAAACCATCCATACCATCTGACTCCTGTCTGAGGAAAGACAGGAGTCATGCCCACCACCCCAATGGCATTGTCGCGTAGGCTCTCATTATTCTAATGAGACTACTGGCTTTTGAGTGGCAGGATCGCCTGCGGCATGGGAGACTAAGTCTGACCCACTGCAGGTGACACCTGTCGTTCCAATCCGGGTTTTGCACCGGCTAACTAGTAGTGCCTCATCTCTACCCGAGGGCAGGGATGACTGAACAGCCGAGCGCATGGCATACTTGGTTTCTCAGGGAAGCCGTGGTTACTCAGGTCTCATCCGTTTCTTTCAGTTACCTTGGTAACACAGGGGACCAGGGTGCCCAGGGCACGGCCATTGCACCCAGTGCCATGTAGGGGGGCCCATTTCAGGGCCCCCAATGGCACTTTAAAAAAATATATACTTACCTGTACTTACCTATGCTTACCTGGGATAGGGTCCTACATCCTCCACTGTCCCTCTGGTGTGGGTGTGGGTATCCCTGGGGCCTGGGGAGGGTTCCTGTGGGCTTATTCCATGGTGTTCCACCATGCAAATAGGCCCCCAGGTCCTCTAACGCCTGCCCTTACCCAGGCATTAAAAAATGGTGCAAAGCAAGCTTTGTACCATTTTTGACCCATCCTTCCTCCTGTGTGCAATTTTAGCACGGGGATAAATATGGCGCTAAGGCCATAGAGTCATTTTTTACATGGGAATGCCTACTTTGCATCTCATTGACGCAAAGTAGGTTTTCACGTCCCAAAAATGACTTCAATTCCACAAATTTGGCACTAGACGGGTCTAGCGCCAAAGTATAAATATGGAGTTAGTCTTGCACCGAATTTGTATTAAAAAAATGATGCAAATTTGGCACAAAACAAGAATAAATATGCCCTTAAAGTGGTCATACAAGGCCAAGGTCTTGCAGTGATGGTAGGACATAATAAGGAACAGAGGGCACATTTGGAGACCACAGAAGCACAGAAGAAAAGATGAGACTGACGGCAGGAGGACAGAGTGACTCCACCCACCTCCTGACAATTTAACAGGCTGAATATAGGGAAGTAGCCATCGAAGCCGCTAAGGCCCAACATTGTGAAATTCATCATCCCTCAAATGAAGTTGGGGATAAAGTGGGAAAACTCTAGCCTGGCTGAATAAGGGAAATGCAGCCAACACATGGATCACAGAGATCAAAACAGACAATGGAGAAAGAGTGACTGATAGGAATGATATTGCCCAAGAGGCTGCAACATACTACAAAACTCTCTACTCATCGGTGCACAGTGCTTCAGCTTTGGAGTGCTGAGACCTCTTAGCAGATATATAACTATCGACGCTTACATGTTTGGATGCAGATGACCTTGACCACGAACTCAAAGAAAAAGAAGTGTTACAGGCGATATGGGCCCAGACGTCCGGTAAGGCAGTGGCCTAAATAAGCTAGAAGCCATTAAAATAGCACCCAACTCTTATGTATGTTTAATGAAAGCCGGGGAAAGGGCTCCCTGCCCAGGGACCAAAGACAAGCCAAGATAATAACAATAACTAAAGACGGTAAACAACCTCAATCCTGCGACTCTTATAGGCCGATATTGCTCCTGAATGCAGAAGCCAAAATCCTGGCCAGGCTGCTAGCTATGAGGCTGCTCCGGGTAATGGATACTCTAGTTCAATCTGATCAATCTGGCTTCATACTGGGTAGAAATCCCTTCTTAAGCTCCAACGCTTGCACAGAGTGCTGGGCCAATGGCCCACCCTCCGAGGGACCGTCTTGGTGCTCTCATTGGATGCTCGGATGGCCTTTGACACCATAGAGTGGCCCTTTCTATTTGAAGTCCTGGCCAGGTTGAGTTTTGACCCATGCTTTGTGTCTTGGATGAGGCTCGTTTACACTATACCAATAGCCCAGGTCAGGGTCAACAGTGTCTTGTCAACCTCCTTCCCACTGGGATAAGAGAGGGGTGTCCCCTCTCCCCATTGATATTAATCATAGTCCTGGAGCTATTAACGGCCTGGATCAGGCACACCTAATTGTACAGAGGCCTATTTTGGACTGAACACTGAGAAGGAAGAATCTCTCTTTATGCAGATGACATCCTGTTGTATGGCTCTGACCCCAGAACTACTCTGGCAAGGACAATGGAAATCCTCAACATATACCCTCCCCATTCAGGAAACACTATTAAATGGGACAAATCCCTCAATTATTCCCTCCATGGACAGGTATCCTACCTGCCTACAGGTTGTGAGGGACAATTGGCGGAAGAGGACTTTCGTTACCTGGGAATATATATAACGGTCCCAAGGATTTCTATGCGCACAGTCTTAAGCCACCATTACATTGCCTCTGGTGAGGTGTTTGCCACTGAAGAATTCTGCCACTCTCCCTGCTGGATATGGCTGCTCTGTTCAAAATGATGACCTTTTCATTTTTCCTATATATATATTGCATAACACAACATATCCGGTCCCAAAAACCTTTTTCCAGGACCTTGAATCTGAGCTCCAAACACTTCTGCGGGATGGTGACACACCCCATATAGCCCTCAAGAAATTAACATCATGCTGGTACGATGGTGGGATAGCCTTTCCAGATGTAAAAAAATACTACTGGGCAGCACAACTCACAGTAGTCAACCAGTGGGTGTTTCTTCCAGAGGACGAGCCAGCTTATCATATAGATAGAATGTTCATGCGACGAGGTTGCTATCTGACGGCGCTCTATCGGAACCTGAGTGTCCCAACCCTACCATTCCTGAATGCAGTGACTCTTACCATCTGGCACACAGCACTCAGGGCCTTGGGGTGGGACGTGAACATTACATCGGCTACCCCCTCTGGGATACCACCCAGTTATGTACACTAGGGGCACTCAGGATTCGATAAGTGGGACCTTATAGGAATGTCCAAAGTTGGGTACCTGTAGAAAATGGAGGGGATAATCCCATTTACCAACCTGCCAAAAGATAATGGAAGATAGGCTATTAGCTGAACACATGCCAAGGAAGGCAATTCCCCTCACCTACCGAAAATTGATAAATAATTCTCTGGACACCCTCCTCCACCTAAGGGCAAAGTGGGATTGAGATGTATAGGGAGTGGATGATGAGGAATGGCAGGAATTCCTCATGTTCTTCAGGGAGGTGGCTATTTGTTCCCACTTTCACTTAATTCCGTTAAAAATATTCCACAGAAGCTACTACGCCAATGCAAACCTGGTTACAATGGGTGGATCCACAGCCTCTATGTGCTGTAAAAAATGCAGGCTGGAAGGTTCTTTCTTTCATGCACTATGGTCATGTCCAGTTTTTCAGGTATATTGACAGGCAGTGCTCACACGCCTGCGTGCCTTTTGCAGTACCAGTTTAACGACTTCTGTTAAGTGGTGTCTCTTGAACACAGGGATGTATCAGAACAACCCAGAGTGGATCGACTATGGGTAAGCCTGGGTTTAACTAAAGCCAAACGCGGTGTTATGTGAAGTGGAGGGCGGAGCAGGCACCCCCACCTGTGGGACTGGGAGAAAGATATGAACTGGGCCATGAAAACAGAATGATCAGTATATAAAAGTGGGGTTTGACCTCACAATTGACAAAGATCTAAGGGAAATAGAACAAAAGCGGAGTAAATCCATGTGGCCCCCTGATGGGGCGAACTGGGGCGAGAAGCTGGACAAACAGAAGACACTCCATAATAAACTTGATACACTCTCAAGAAGAGCGAGACATGGGAATTTTTTAGCTCTACTTCAATCTCCTTACTGCTTTCATTCTGTCACCTGTACATGGAGTATCCAGGGTTGAGGTAAGGTCCGCACGGTTTAAATAGTTTGATCTACTGCTACAGTGCCTGTTTGTAAGTTGTTGGATCTGCAATAAAAAGATTAAACAAACAAATTACAGTCAGAGGACTTTTGCATCTCTTTAAGCATCCCTAAAGGAACATGATATGTATAGGTGTGGTTCCTGATACTTCGGGAATGAATCAGTACCTAACCACTGAAGGCCAATAAAATAAAATCTGGGTTGTTTTTGTTTTCATGCTGGAAGGATGTGACATAGAAATCAGTGCCAGACTGCCCCTTTTGACCAGGGCCAAAATCAACAGGCATATGGGTCTCATTGAAACCAACTATCTAAAAGACCAGAGAATGGAAGGCTGCCAAGATACATTCTCAGTCGTTCAGCAGTACTCAATCATGCCTTTTCATCCACACGTTCGATACTTTCATGTGTGGGCTTGTAATTTCCTAATTTCTGATCCAGTGAGCACAAAAATTAGCTTCAATATGGTAACAGAGTTAATGTTCTTTAAGTTGCCAGCTAAAACATGCTCAATCACTAATGCATGTGAAAATGAAGAATATAAAAATGAAAACAGTCGAAAGTGAAGAATACAGAATTTCGAATGAACCCTTTATAACATTAACGTTGCATTGACGAAGATTTATGAAAAAGAACAAAATGACAACGCCGTCTATTAACACTCTTAGACCATTACCCTAGCCCTCATCATAAACTATAGCCGAACCTTAACCTTCATTCTTTCTCAGATATCTACCATTATCAGAACACTCAAACTTGATGAAACCCTTTAAAAAGCCAGTCTCTTTTGATAACAACTAAATGATATATATTTAAAATTTAATTTAGTTTTGTTGTTAAGGGTTTTTTGGTGTGTGGGCTTTTTCATTTTGACATATTGCTGACTTAACAAGGAGAGAAGGCTGCAGGAGCATCTGGCTAAGCTTTCATTTAAAAAGATTTGTACACATATGATGGAATGGCATTTCTCAAAACATAGCAGCTAATGGCTTTAACAACCTCCATGAAGGAGACGTGTATGTTTTCAAATACGCCTTTGGATTTATCTAAAACGCGATGACAAGCCTCCTTGTACTTGTCCACTTTGTATCATACATTCCAGCCTTAAATATTTCATTTGTGTTTTATAAAAGGAGCGAATTATGGGCCATATTTATACTTTTTGACGCAAAACTGCGCTAACGCAGTTTTGCGCCAAAAAAATTAGCGCCGGCTAACGCCATTCTGAAGCGCCATGCGGGCGCCGTATTTATTCAATTACGTTAGCCGGCGTTAGCCGCCGGCGCTGTCTGGTGTGCGTTGAAAAAAACGACGTACACCAGCCAGCGCCGTCGTAGGGCGAAAATGGCGTATGGGCGTCCACAAATGGTGCAAGTCAGGCTGAGGCAAAAAAATCGCCACAACCCGATTTGCGCCATTTTTTTACGACGCCCATCCCCCATTGAAATGACTCCTGTCTTAGCAAAGACAGGAGTCATGCCCCCTTGCCCAAAAGCCATGTGCAGGGGACTTCTGTCCCCTGGGCATGGTCATTGGGCATAGTGGCATGTAGGGGGGCACAAATCAGGCCCCCCTATTCCACAAAAAAAAAAAAAATAATACTTACCTGGACTTACCTTAATGTCCCTGGGGTGGGTCCCTCCATCCTTGGGTGTCCTCCTGGGGTGGGCAAGGGTGGCAGGGGGTGTCCCTGGGGGCACGGGAGGGCACCTCTGGGCTCATTTTGAGCCCACAGGTCCCTTAACGCCTGCCCTGACCCAGGCGCTAAAATCCGGCGCTAATGCGGGTTTTTTAGACCCGCCCACTCCCGGGCGTCATTTTTGCCCGGGAGTATAAATACGACGCATATGCATCGGAGTCATTTTTTAAGACCGGACCGCCTACCTTGCATATCATTAACGCAAGGAAGGTGTTCACGCAAAAAAATGACGCTAACTCCATGAACTTTGGCGCTAGACGCGTCTAACGCCAAAGTATAAATATGGAATTAGTTTTGCGTCGAATTTGCATAAAAAAAAACGACGCAAATTTGGCGCAAACGGAGTATAAATATGCCCCTATGTTTAGTAATTTACAAGGAGGGTAATATTTCAGTTATTACAGATGCATTTGACCTGTCTTAATGGTATCTTCGACTTATTTTAGAGTTGTCTGGGGCATTTAACAAAACCCTTATCACTCAGATGGACCAGAATGATTGTCAGAGAGGTCTCTAGGTTGAGAGGGTGGTAATCACAGTTCTGAAAATGTTAGACGACTCTTCTGACTGAGAGTCGAAATTTTGCTCCATGATTGCCTCTGTTTGCAGCAGCCCTGGCCCTCATTATCAGTGGCTTTTTAATTCTGATCGAGGTGGGAACTGGATTTTTGCTTCAAAACTTGTTATTCAAATAATGCATTTTTACATGTGATTCCGGCACACATGTGCCAGCGCTGTTTTTTTCTTTTTTTTCACTGTGCTTGAAAGAAGCCTTGTGTTCGGGCCAGTTACCACACAGCAGGTGGCGTGGCTATGTCTTATGTTTTTCTTTGCCAGCAGAACATTGGGATAATTACTGGGCGTCAGAGTCTGGCAGAGGGAGTCTCTGAAGTCTAACCTCAAAGCAGGAGGGCTGGGCGAAGTAAACGGGTCTTGTAGAAATCACCCAAAGAGGGCCAGTATCCCAGCGCCATGACCTTGGAGCCTCTTGAAATTAAGATCAGCTGATCCTGGACTCTGAGATGCTGGGCGCCCCTTTGGCTCTATATAATGCAGCCCATACCCTACGTGGCGGAGGCCAGGTGGAGTTAATGATTGGTGGGGCCGGAGGAGCTGCGCGTCAACAAGCCACAAACAAAAGGCTTTGTGCACTGCAGGTGTCTTACAGTGTGACCACTCACTGGACTCCCAAGACCACCCGACTGCATGGAGCAGGGGCTCTTCGTGAGGGGCCTGTGTGGGGTGCGCAGAAGTATGATGGAGCGAGCCACGCCGCTGCACCAGATGTGCCCTGGATGTAGGCATGAATGATGGAATATTCCATGCCATTTACAGGAGGGGTTTCAATCCCTTCAACGCCCTCCTGAGCCAGGAGCAGAGCCATGGTGCTCCTTAAGAGAGTGTTATAGCCGTTTCCACCTGTTGGTTTCACAATAGACCAAGTTGCGGGGACTAGGAGCTCTATTGGTAAAATCTCTCTGATTTGTGGAAATCACTTGGCGTGCCCTTTGGGCACTGTTGGCAGCCTGCTACTCCACAGAGCTGCTATTGGTATTCTCCCGCTGTTGTGCAGTTTTACATAGTGCGATCCACAGCAGCTTGTTTTTTCAGGTGCCTAAATGGATCTCAAGATATGGGAGCACTTAAAATGAGCTCCAGTTACATTATATGGCAAGACAGTCATGTTTTGTAGGCAGAGGGAGATTAAGCAATCTGCCCAGATTCACAGGATGGCAGCAGACACCGAGACTCGAACTGGATTCGCCAGCACCAAAGCCTGCAGCTCTGGCCATAATGCCAGGTCCTAACCCCTCTCTCTCCCACTCTTGCTTTCTTCAGCTGTCTGAATCGAGGGCACTTTAAACAAATCATGCAGAGGCCTGAGGTGTGTGCCTGCTGGGGAAGGTGTCCTTCTCAAAACTCGCTGTGACCTTCAGCACTTGAAATACAGGGGAAGGCTGCTGCTGTGTGCAGGAATAAACCTTTTAGAGCAGTGGTTTCCCTACCTGGGGTTTGGGGACCCCTGGGGGATTCACAAAGCCTTCTCAGGGGATCCGGCACTGCTTAGAAAACTAAATAATATTAACATATTAGGACCCCCGCTTCAGTAATGACTCAGTGGAGGATCCCCAGATTCCAATAATGATTCAGTGGGGGTCCCCGGGTTCAGACCAGTAATGATAAAGTTGGTGGTGGGGGATCCACAAAAGATAAAAGGTTGGGAACCATTGTTTTAGAGGGTCCTTGCTACATGTTTGCAAAGTTGTGTAATGAGTGGGTGAACTGTGAAATACACCATCTTGCAATTGTTATACTTCTGAGTGTTATGCTCCACGAAGATACTGCATGCAGTCCAAGGGGTGCGCTATTGTTCCTTCAAACGCTTTGCTTTCGTTGTTTGGCAATATTGCGTGTACTGTATTCCTGTTTTTCACAGTCAAATACAATAGGATGCAAGTCTGAAGAGCTTTCCTTAAGATTTGTTATTGATATGTTTTGGAGAGTTGGTGTAACAGTTTCTCAAGGAAAGCAAAATCAAGATTGCATGTGTTACCTTTTTTTTTCCTTATACTTTTCGAGATGCATGTGAATTTGAATCCAAGTGCTTAAGATTAGAGTGAGGGATTAAAGCAATCCATTGCTAGCACATGCATATGTAAACACAACATCAGTTAAAGTTTAGAAACATACGTACTTGTTCTGTGCCAATTTTAGATTGAGCATACCAGTGCGCAAGCCTGTTTTCCTGACGTGTTGGTATCTATGTAGGCTTTTAACCACACCCACTGCGTACCCACCACCATCACTCATTCGTGGGCTTGCCTTTCCAAAATCCTTTATCATTGGGAAATGCTTTGTTTGTCCCTCCTTGGTGCGGTTTTGTTACCGCCTTGACCATTGACCCTGCTACATGGATAATGGCACGTTTGTCGATATGTTTGACTGCGAGCAAACTTCTTTTTCCTTTTGTGTCTCTCCTTTGCACTCCTGGCGGCGTGACACTTTGAATTGGCTTGCTTATGTCAACAGTTTTACTTTTCATTTTCAATTTATGTGGCAAGAAAAGTCCAGTTGGGAACTTACAGCGTTAATAGCTCTAACTCGAGCAAATGCGAGATCCACTGCATTGCAAATGCTTGTTCTACTTCTAATGGGTTCAGAGAACCAGTAGGTTCATGGATGGGAAATTCACCATTTTTGACAGATCCCCACATCAACCAAATAAGAAATGCATTCCTTAGTCTTCTTCAGACCCAGTAACCACTGAAAAAATATGTTGTGGTATGTCTACTTTATGCGAAAGCATTGTCTTGATTTAGAAAAGCTTTTCAGATTTTCTCACATTGCTCACCTACTTGTGTATTTTTAAATAATACATTTTATCAATGCATTCTTTATATTTAGATATTTACTAATCTCGCTGTCTTAATAAAGCTTGTTTCCTACACTTAGGGCTCAGAAGTGCATAATTCAAAGATTATTTTGAGTATTTCTCGAACACTATTTCCTGCCTTCCTTCTTCTAACAGAAATATTGTGCACTGTCCAACAATTCATACTTGCAGTCATATTACACATAGTGCTCTGGGGGCGCAACTGGCATGTGTGCTAGCTTTTTGCTCCTCCAGGATACTGTAGTATTACAGAAGGAGCCACAGGCGCTTGTGCGGCCCCTTCTGAAACAGAGATAGCGCTGATGCACATGCAGCACCAACACTATCTTCAGAGGGCGTAGCCCTAAGCAAATGAAAGAATAACTTTGCCTCTGCTTCCTGCCCTGTGCATTCATTGTAATAGGATGCCGTGGCCTGGTCTGCGCCAACTGTACCGTTTGAAAGAAGCACCATGGCACAAGCAGGAAAAATATGCCCTATGCGTAAAACCACCCCTGTATTCATGGGTTAGAGCAGATCCGCCTGGTAAATACTTTACAAATCTTTTGAGGATACACGAAGCTACTATGCTGTTGATGTTCACTTATTTTATATTTAAATCGTTTTGCCTTAGTACCCTTTCAAATCTCCTCTCAGATAGCCCTCAGCGTCAAACCATTTCCAAAATCATGTGCTAGTATATTTAAGAGCACTAGCAATGGGTAAAATTAGGTGATCCTTTCAGACAAACATTTACTTCAGTTTCAAGTCCTGTAATTTTAAGGTAAAGACTCCAGGAGGAAGAGGCAACCTTTTACCGGACCAGGCCTGATGTTTACCTGTATATAGGTTTGGTAATCTTCTCGTTGTTGATATGGGCCTGGGCCTTGGGTTCCAACACATGAAATAAATATAGGGCTGTGTGTGATGGTATCCTCGCAGATATACATACTACAAAACCCTAGATTCCAAAATAACCTCCTATAGCTGTCTGTTGTTTCCACCATAATTGTAAAACTATATGAAAATCTTATTTTTAAAGTGCTGGAAATATTTTGAAAGTACTGCACCAAAGTGTAATGGAAATAGAGGTAGCCAGCATGGATAATCGTCGGTACCCATGCTTTTTCCAAAACACATTATTACAAATAGCAAAGTACACCTCAGCTAAATAAGTGAAGTACAATCAAAATAAATGTAGAAAATGTGGGAGACTCCCCTTGAGCTTTGGGTGCTAAACAGAGCGTACAACTACTCGAATCCACTTCTCTGCACTCTTCCTTTGCAAGCACTACTTACCTGTTTGACTCCCGTTTCTTCTGACTCTTCCTCGGCCATCTCCCTAACCTCTCCAGCCATAATTGTTCCTTCTATGCTCCGTGACGTCATGTGGTATTTTCAAGCAGCATATACACGTAGGGGCACTTTCTGGAATCCAAACTTCAAGTGCAGTTAATCCAACAATTTACAGTTTTATTTTCAAGGGCTATACCTCTTGTTTTTAACATCTGCCTTTTTAATTTTGTTTATGCTATATTTTTCCAGACCACAGTATTTTTTGTTCCACGCTGTTATTACAAAATTTCCATGAACGAGACAAACCCTATGGCACAGCTTCCTGAAATGTGCTCGATTAATACATTTTAATTGATCGTTAGTCCACCCTGAAATCGTTCCCGGATGATTCTCAATATTATTTATCTATGTATACCCTTCCCAACCCCACATTTGTGATAATCGTAGCTGAGCCAAAGTGTCAAGTATTTCTATGCACTTCAGAACAATATGATAAATACCACTTTCCATAATTGAGTACACGATCAGAAAAAAAAATGCTCATTTATCCTGTGACCGGAGTTAAATGGTCACTTTTCTAAATGACACATACAATACATGTTAAAGCATGGCTTACCCCTGGTTAGATTGTAAAGACTGGTTAATGCCCTCCACACGTGGTGCTCATTGATTTTCGTTGCCTATTCCTAAATTATGAGCACAAAGCTGCGTCGTTTAGCAAAAAAGACAATTCAATGCTGTTAATGCCAGACTGGAAGTAGAGAATAAGGCCCATATTTATACTTTTTTTAGCGCCGCATTTGCGTCATTTTTTGAAGCAAAAGCGGTGCAAACACAACATACAATTGTATTTTGTAAGTTTGCGCCGCTTTTGCGTCAAAAAGCGGCTCAAATGCGGCGCTAGAAAAGTATAAATATAGGCCTAAATTGTAAACACCAATGCATCTGATCTAATCCAAATCATGAAAATAGCAGCCACTGCTCGCACACGATGGCAACTTAATCCGACTTTCCCTTCTCAAAGATATGGACGAGTGTATACTTTCACCCCATACCTTTCCTCTACCAAGACTGAAAATAGACCAGTAAAAATGGCATATGAAGAATTCTTTCACGCTGTATGATATGAAGGTTTGTAACGCCAACCCTCATTTTGGTAATGTGACTCATTCATGTCTTCAGGCTATCCTTAGGCATATTTAATCTGGAATTTGGAGTATGTGGTAGGAAGGCCTATGTTGCTCTTCAGGATGAATTGTGTGCTGGTTAAGGTTACAACTCATGCTTGGAGGGGCGTTCTTAAGAAAAAAAGAATGTGTAACCTCTGTTATTCAGATATACAGACAATTAATTGAGCATGCTACTTTTGCCCAGTTTTAAGGATACCAAAACAAAGATTTTTAAAACCATTATTTCAAAGGTATGGAGTAAGAAGTGCTAAGGCTGCTAAGGATTGGTTAAATCACCAGATAAATGAATTCATGTGTGGAAACTTTTTAAAATATTTTATTTCTTTTATGACGTTGTACTGAATTGTTTTATATACTGTAGAGCCCGATGTAAGATCTAAATCTTTAATCTTTAATAAAACCTTGAACCTGACCAGTCGCAGCAAATCCTGAGGCAGTAATCGAAGAGACATCTAGAGAGAAGCTGGAGTCTGAAGGCCCACGACTGACCAACAATCTACAAGAAATCAGCAGATTTATGGAGCATTAGACCCTAAAAGCACCTAAGCTTATGCACTTCTTCTGTCTGCAGTAACCCCACTGTTAACAATGTCCCTCCCAGAATGAGCAGAGCTGGTGGAAACCTTCATTTAGGATTGGACTTTCTGACCCTGCATTATTGTTTCGATGAGGGGGGGGAGGCAGTAAGGAGGCCTGGACCCCCACGCACAAGAAGATTGGTACAAAGTTGGTGCAGGAGAGAAGGCTCAGGTAAGACTGTAGGGGCTGAGCTCAGACTGTGGCTTACCTCTGAATACAACCTAGATGTCTTAGCTATGGAAGGTTTGAGGATAAAGATCTGTGATCTGAGATAGCACTTGTAGGACCAAGAAGCACTGGGAGTGTTGCCTTATAGAGAGCGGGGACAGCTGCATGCCGGGAAAGATGAGAACTTGGTGACCGCTTGAGATGCCGACATCCAGGAATTGGAAAGTCTCTGGGGAATGTAGTGGCCCATCTACATACAGAAAGCGTGCAGTGCACAGATATGGGCAACTGAGCTGATGTCAGGAAGAAATTACAGAGCATAAAAATTAGTGCGGGGATCCACCCACTATTTTCACAGGGTGAATGGCGTACACCCTGCAGGAAGTGGGCCCCACTGAAATATGCTGAACTTGTCCCGGTGTAATTTTCAGACACCGGGACACATTCAGCAGTGCCTGCACATTGTCTTATTTTGTTTCGAGCAGCAACATGTAGGCGGTGAGGAGGCTTTCATATTTTAGACACCAGCTGGACCCCTAACAAAGGCTCAAGTTGAGAGGCCACTAGGACTCTTTTTGTTTCACTATCCTGACTGGGAGCTATCGGAGTCTTCCACCTAGATGGAAATGCAAGGAAAGGGAAACAAATGTACACAGCTTGATGTTATTACTTCATAAGTACTTGAGGGGCATGCTTTTTAGGTTGTTCATTCCCCTTTTGTGAGATATGTGTGCCCTGGAAAAATTTCAGATGCGTTGGTCAGGTCCAGTCTTTACACAATCAACGACTTAGGTACCACTATTTTGTTTTATTTCTTTTGCAGCGCTACTCATCCCAATCCAGGATGTGAAAGCGCTTTACATCACACATACATAAACTACACTGACAATAAATCCTATAAATGTGTAAATAAATGTACAAAATGTGTTACATAAGACAATGAGGGTTATAAGGTGTAGGAGTCACATGTCCTTTATAGCTCACTGTGCTCTATTTGAGTGATTACAATTTATGAACTGTAAGTAACAAAAGGAGTAAGGGCCAGATGTACCAAAGAATTTTACCCATTCTGTGTCTATTGGAAAAAGCTTTCGTACATATGGCCTTAACTCACTTACCTTGCTACATAAAATAAAAACCTGTCATCTGCATGATGTGCTTTGCAGGAGACACTTTAACCCTCTACGCTACTTTGACTCAAAACTCAATCAATCAATCAATCATTCGCATTTATCAAGCGCGCTACTCACCCATAAAGGGTCTCAAGGCGCTGGGGGGGGGGGGATCAGTGCTCGAAGAGCCAGGTCTTGAGCTGCCTTCTGAAGGAGAGGTGTTCAGGTATGGCGCGAAGGTGGCTGGGCAGAGAGTTCCAGGTCTTCGCTGCAAGGAAAGAGAAGGATCTTCCTCCGCCGGTGGCTTTGCGGATGCGGGGTACGGCTGCCAGGGCCTGTCCGGTGGATCGTAGAGTGCGCGGAGGAGTGTAGAAGGAGACGCGGTTGTTGATGAGTTTGGGTCCGAGGTTGTGAAGGGCTTTGTGTGCGTGGGTGAGGAGTCGGAAGGTGATCCTCTTGTTGACGGGGAGCCAATGGAGTTTTTTCAGGTGTCCTGAGATGTGGTGGTGGCGAGGGATGTCCAGGATGAGTCTTGCGGCAGCGTTCTGGATCCGTTGGAGTTTCCTCAGTAGCTTGGTGGTGATGCCCGCGTACAGGGTGTTCCCGTAGTCCAAGCGTCTGGTGACGAGGGCGTGGGTCACGGTCTTCCTGGTGTCGGTGGGGATCCAGCGGAAGATCTTGCGGAGCATGCGTAGGGTGTTGAAGCATGCCGAGGTCACCGAGTTCACCTGTCTGGTCATGGTGAGGGATGAGTCCAGGATGAAGCCGAGGTTGCGCGCGTGGTCAGTGGGTTGGGAAGTGCTGCCTAGGGCGGGGGGCCACCAGGAGTCGTCCCATGCGGTGGGAGTGGGGCCGAGGATGAGGACCTCCGTCTTGTCGGCGTTCAGTTTCAGGCGGCTGTCTGTCATCCAGTTCGCCACTTCCTTCATTCCTTCATGTAATCTGGTCCTGGCTGAGGTGGGGTTGTTTGTGAGGGATAAGATGAGCTGGGTGTCGTCGGCGTATGATATTAGGTCGAGTCCGTGTTTGCGTGCGATGTTCGCCAGGGGGGTCATGTAGATGTTGAAGAGAATGGGGCTGAGGGAGGATCCTTGAGGTACGCCGCAGATGATCTCCGTGGCTGTGGATCTGAAGGGAGGCAGGCGGACTCTCTGAGTCCTTCCGGAGAGGAAGGAGATGATCCATTCGAGGGCCTTGCCTCTGATGCCGGCGTTGCTGAGGCGTCGTATCAGGGTGCGGTGGCAGACCGTGTCGAAGGCTGCGGAGAGGTCCAGGAGTATGAGGGCCACGGTCTCACCCTTGTCGGTCAGGGCTCTGATGTCGTCCGTGGCTGCGATGAGGGCGGTTTCGGTGCTGTGGTTGGTCCTGAAAACGAACTGTGTGGGGTCGAGGGAGTCGTTGGTTTCCAGGGCGTTGGTGAGTTGACTGTTGACAATTTTCTCAATCACTTTGGCGGGGAACGGCAGGAGAGAGATGGGCCGGAAGTTTTTGAGTTCGGTGGGGTCTGCTGTGGGTTTCTTTAAGAGGGCGTTGAGCTCTGCGTGTTTCCAGCTCTCCGGGAAGGTGGCGGTGGTGAGGGAGGCGTTGATGACACCTCGGAGGTGCGGTGCGATGATGTCGTCGGCTTTGTTGTAGATGTGGTGTGGGCAGGGGTCCGATGGGGATCCGGAGTGGATCGAGTTCATGACGTGGGTGGTCTCCTCGGTGGTGGTTGGGCTCCAGGTGAGGATGGTGGTGATGTCGGTAGCGGGTTCCGGGGGGGGGTTCGCGTCGGTGGTCGGGAAGCTGTTCTATATGTCGGTGATCTTGTGGTGGAAGAAGGTCGCGAGGGAGTCGCAGAGGTCCTGTGATGGAGGGATGTAGTTGTTCTCTGCGTCCGGGTTGGAGGGCTCTTTGATGATGCCAAATAGTTCCTTGCTGTTGTGGGCGTTGTTGTCAAGTCTGTTCCGGTAGGCTGTTTTTCGTGCGGCGCGGAGGTGTTGGTGGTGTTGGCAGGTGGCGTCCTTGAGAGCTGACATGTTCTCTTCGGTCTGGTTGAGGCGCCACGTCTTCTCGCGGGCGCGGCATTCTTTCTTGGAGTCCTTGAGGTCGGGGGTGAACCAGGAGTTTTTCTTGTGGTTGTTGGTGCTGGCTTGAGTTTTCAGGGGGGCCAGGAGGTTGGCTCAGTCGGAGATCCAGTTGGTGAGGTTGTTGGCGGCTTCGTTTGGGTCGGTGGTGCTGGTGGGTCGGTTCTGGGAGAGGGTTGATGCGAGCTGATCCGTGGTGATACGATTCCAGTGTCTTCTTGGTGGTTGCTGGGTGTGGTGGTGCACAGTGGTCTTCTTGAAGATGAAGTGGACGCAGCTGTGGTCCGACCAGGTGAGTTCGGTGGTGTGGCTGAAGGTGATGTGTTTGCTGGAGGAGAAGATGGGGTCGAGCGTGTGTCCGGCGTAGTGGGTGGGGGTGTTGACTAGCTGATTCAGTCCCAGGTTGGCGAGGTTTTCCAGTAAGGCGGTGGTGTTGTTGTCGGTGAGGTTCTCCAGGTGAAAGTTGAGGTCTCCTAGGAGGATGTAGTCTGTGGACGAGAGTGCGTGAGGGTTGACGAAATCTGCGATGTCTTCGCTGAACTTGGTGCGGGGTCCTGGTGGTCTGTACATGAGGGTGCCTCTGAGGGTGGTCTTGGGGTCGCTGTGGATCGTGAAGTGGAGATGTTCGGCGTCCGGGAGTGAGTTGTCGTGTCGGTTGAGATACGGATGGAGTTTTTGTGTGCGATAGCGATGCCTCCTCCGATGCGGTTGGTGCGGTCTTTCCGGATGATTTTGTAGCCGTCGGGGATGGCGATGTCGGGTGCCGAGGAGGGATTCATCCAGGTCTCGGTGAGGAAGGCGATGTCCGGGTTCGTAGAGTTGAGGAGGTTCCACAGTTCGATGGCGTGCCTGTGGACGGATCGGGTGTTGACCAGGATGCAGTGGAGATAGCTTCCGGGGGGGTCGTTCTTGGCGGGAGCGGTGCTGGTCCGTAGGCAGGTGAAGTGACAGTTGCTGCAGGTGAAGGGTCCGTGGGTCCGTTTGGGGTGGGCGCGGTAGCAGCCCGGAGTGCGGCCGGGGTTGAGGTTGACGAGGGTGGCGGAGTCGTAGGTCAGGCGGGGGGCGCGGGGGCCAGCGGTTCGGGCGCTGTGCGCGGTCCAGGCGCGGACGGGCGCAGACGGGCTTGCCTTAGGCGCGCCCGCTGCGCGCGTCCGCTGCGCGGCCTCACAGCGGCCGCCATTTAAGGGGTAGCCGGGGAGGCGGGGTCAGCTGGGAGGCGGGAGGAGGGCGGGTAGGGGGAAAAAAGCGGCAAAAAGCGGCGGGAAAAAAGGCTCCGAAGGCGAGGAGGCCTAGAAAAATGACAAAGTGCTGAAAAGGCGCAGAAAGCAGGAAAAACGAGGGGGAGACGGCGGGAGGGCAAGGGGGACGGCACTCAGAAGATGCAGGCACTCGGGATACAGAAGGAAAAAAGGGGAGCGCGATCACACAGCACAGGCACTCGGGGATACAGAAGGAAAAAAGGGGAGCGCGATCACACAGCACAGGCACTCGGGGATACAGAAGGAAAAAAAGGGGAGTGCGAACGCAGACAAACGGCAACACAGACACTCGGGGCACAGTCAGCGATGCAGGCAAAAGAGAAGGCAGAACAGGGGATCTGGATCTGGTGGCGCTGTGAGGACAGGGGAGCGACCTACCCTGGGGTCGAGGGTCGCTACCACTGCCTCGCAGCGGCCGCCATTTAAGGGGTAGCCGGGGAGGCGGGGTCAGCTGGGAGGCGGGAGGAGGGCGGGTAGGGGGAAAAAAGCGGCAAAAAGCGGCGGGAAAAAAGGCTCCGAAGGCAAGGAGGCCTAGAAAAATGACAAAGGGGGTTATTCTAACTTTGGAGGAGTGTTAATCCGTCCCAAAAGTGACGGTAAAGTGACGGATATACGACCAGCCGTATTACGAGTTCCATAGGATATAATGGACTCGTAATACGGCTGGTGGTAAATCCGTCACTTTTCCGTCACTTTTGGGACGGATTAACACCTCCTCCAAAGTTAGAATAACCCCCAAAGTGCTGAAAAGGCGCAGAAAGCAGGAAAAACGAGGGGGAGACGGCGGGAGGGTAAGGGGGACGGCACTCAGAAGATGCAGGCACTCGGGGATACAGAAGGAAAAAAGGGGAGCGCGATCACACAGCACAGGCACTCGGGGATACAGAAGGAAAAAAGGGGAGCGCGATCACACAGCACAGGCACTCGGGGATACAGAAGGAAAAAAAGGGGAGCCCGAACGCAGACAAACGGCAACACAGACACTCGGGGCACAGTCAGCGATGCAGGCAAAAGAGAAGGCAGAACAGGGGATCTGGATCTGGTGGCGCTGTGAGGACAGGGGAGCGACCTACCCTGGGGTCGAGGGTCTGTGATGAGAGAAAACACAGGTCTCTCCAGCAAATGCATTACCCTCCAAGGTTATCTTACTATTATTATTGTTACCTGGGATTTACTGGGAACACAAAGATCTGCACAACAGGTGCCTTAACCCCATGAGATATTTTAAAATGTAGACTTTGCAACGAATATTGCAGAATAGATTTAGTGTTATATTTTTCTTGTTGCCAACTTATTTGTGGTAGAGTTTTTAAAAGATAAATATATGAATTAAGGCCCGTGTTTTGTGTTGGGGTTGAGTCACTTTTTTGGCACAACCCAGATGCAAAATCTAATTTGTTAAATCTCACAATTCGCTCAATTGTACCCATGATAGACCTGAAAAAACGTGTGTGAAGTGGTAAGATGTGATGTTGCTTCTTATGATGTCAGTTCCAATGAGGTCATGGATTGTGATGACACTTCCTGTGATGCTGTGATGACAAGCATTATGTTGTCACTTGTATACTGCCTAACTTGGTAAGTCCCCCAACTTCTTTTTTCAGGACGTGTGCCGCGGTGATACACCTCGAGCGCAACGATTCCAAGATTTGTCTGCTTAAGCATTCTGATTGGCTGAGCAATTTCAGCGTTCCACCAAGTGCAGTAATTTATATTGCCCTCTGCTGTTAACTGCCTGTTGCGAAAGTAGGGGATAGAGGCGTACCTGATTGTTCATAACGAGAGAAAAAATGAGTAAGAACTGTAACTAACACACTACAACCTCATTTCTATACTTATCTTTCACACGCACATACAACCTGCCACTGTCTTCATTTCTTTGCTTCACATGATCTCTGAATTAATTTAAGGTGCACGCAATGTAGCCCAGTTAATGTCGGCAGTGTGTTCCTCCTGGTAGTCTGAGATAATCTCAAAATTACACAGATAGTGCTGAATCTAAAATAAAATATAACACGCTAAACAGGATGCACGAGATAGCATAAAGCAAATAGTAAACGTCACGACAAAAAAATCACTCTAAGGAATGAAAGAACAATAAGAAAAATTACATCAAGCATAATATTTGCTCTTCTTTCTCTATAAAAATTTAAGTGCAGAGATGAAAACGCGTGCCAGCATGTTTATCAGTGTTTATAAATAGCTCACTATGCTAGCAATTAAATATTTGTTCTAATGTAATTACCCGGTACTTAACATTCTTCTTCTGAGGGCAAAAACTCACGTGCAGTTGTAGATATCAAACAGTAGTAGACACATTTTGCAGTTGAGAGTCCATATCGAGCCACGGCAGCCCATCCACTCCAGTTATGGCTCAAATCAAAGGTGTCACATTTTCATGACAAGAAATACACTCCAAGGCAGCTTTCCGTTCTATGATATACAGTATCACGCCATTCTGTATTATCACCAAGAGCAGATCATTAAACTTTACATTTAACAACTTATTAACTTTCGATGCCCTAAAAATATTTCAAGGGCACCGTTATAGTAAATTCGATATCGTTTTTGTACACAAAAATATATCAGCGCAGAACAGCTATTTTTCTATCTCATTGGTCTCAGGTTTCTATTCGGATGTAGTGCATTACTGCCACCTGGAGGCGGGAACTGGCGTGACACTTTTACATTGTGTTGTTATTATAGCATATACCTATGTCCACTATCTCAAAGGGCAATTAACAGTCTCCGCCAGCACCCCAGCAAAATGCCACCCTCACCCGAGTGTGACTATACCATTTTCAATTGAAAATCCCGCTTCTGCTGTTGCTGCTTCCCCAACTCTTGGATTAGCCTCGAAATGACAAATCACTTTCTCTGCGATTAATTTTCTTTCTGTCAAGCCTTGGAAAGATGAGAGGTTTGGGGACAGCGTGCCACATGTCAAGGAAATGCCAGCTGTCTCCGTTACAGCGAAATGTTAACAACGACGCAAGATTGATGACTCGCATACAATGCTGTTTTTCATAACTTTAACAAATCTGAATTCCTCTGCAGATAACGTAATGAGATCTGCCAGTCAGAGTGAAGCTTCTCAAGATGGAACGGCAGCAGCTATTTAAATAATCAATATTGTAACACTCGAAGGTGGCGGTAATGAACCGCACATTCCGTGTCAGTACATACCAATCTGCCTGCTGTACATACTTGTTGAATATCATTGAAGCAACGATAAGTGCCTGCTGATAGAAAACAATTACCACAACTGTGTGATGTAAAGAACACCTGCCACGAGTGTTCAATAGTTAACAGGGGCTGTCTTATATTTCCCAACCGTATATGATTTTATGGATTGGCTAAACACGTTTGATTGTTTTTCTTCAATTTTACATGAAAATGGTGAAGGTGAAGACCAATGGACACCTGTAACTTATTTGCGAATGTCAGTGTGGTAATCATATTTTTTTAGCTTCGTATATTTTTTGCATGCAAGATTTTTTTATTTTATTGTTAAAGCATCTAACGCGAGTTCTTCATTTTAATTTAAATGTAAAAAGTTTCAGGCTGTATTTACATTTGACTCATAATAATGTATGTGAATTAATGAACATATGCCTAGAAACTGGCCAAGTATTAGTTCCAGTATATTACGCGATTTGATACATGGATTTCAGTCAGTGTAAGCAGATGCAAAGCTATAACAAGCTTGGCTTTAGAGGAAGGGAAAATAAAATTGTATGTGTGCTGGACGATGGAGATTCCCGTTGACTCGCTTGTTGTTTAAGACTGTTTAGGTATAGATGACCATGGGATGCTGGTAAATAGGGGTGGACAGGACATATTTGCTATTTGCGAAATGGTCCAAACTCGCCCTTTTTCTCAATACTCGGAGTTAAGTTGGTCAATAAAAGCTACCCAAGTTTGCTCCGTAAGTGTTCCATGGAAATGGGAATATTGCGGGCGCTTCATGACGTTTTTGCGCTTGTTTTTTTATTCTTATTTTTTATCTCGGAGAATCAGAGCATCAAACAGAAAACAGCCAGAACTGGCTTCAATCATTCATTTTTTGGTTGATGGTCAGTTGATTAGCTGCCCTTGCTTTCTATCATCCAGGGCAGGCAGAGCAGGTTCCGAGATTACGTGGGTCCCATCGCAATCTGTGGTCTAAACTACACCAGTGAAAGAAATGTAGAAAAAAGAGTGTTAATGGTGTTTAAGTTTTTCTATTTGTCTTTGGCAGATTGGCCTTCCCTAAGCAAGAGGCGAGCATAGTCAGCTGCGCGTCAACTCGCTGCTGCTAGATAAGAGGCTGAGGGAACTTTGAGGGAGGGTGGAATCATTTTGTAACATCTGGATAGTCAAATGAGAGGCCGCTCATGCTCCAACCACACTCGATAAATGCTCACAGCACATAGCATGCAGTGCTTAATATGTAAAAGAGTCAGTGTCGATACCCAAACCTCTGTTCAGAAGCCGGAGTCCAGTGGTAGGGTTGTTGGTAGCTTGGCTGACACTGAAAGCTCCTATTTCCGGGCCTATTACATTAAATATAGCATGCTGATTGGTTGACCAGCTCCCAATGATCCACTCCAAGCGCTCATGGGAGTTAGTAGTTCTTTTCAATACCCATCTTTTAATGCCAACAACTGAACATCCTATCAGCGTTCCCAGATGTTTAACTATCAGCCTTCACCCTACACCTAATACAAACAAGAAACAAAATACACATTAGGAAATCTCTGGGTCCAGAATAAATTTCAGGACTGGCAAATCCCACTAAAATGTGAGCATTTGTAAAGCACAAATATATTATGTAACCCCTAAAAAGGCCTAAGCTGTGACTCATAATTTCACCTGGGGGATGTAGCTAGACGCACAGCCATCTCCTGAACTACATTGGAATAAAATGTATATGTTAGAAATGGGGTCTTTGATTGACAGTCAGGTTACCCCCTGTTCAAGCAAGGACCCTTACTCTAGTCAGGGTAAAAGAGAATCACCCTCAGCTAACCCCTGCTTACTCACTTGGTAGCTTGGCAGAGCAGTAGGCTTAACTTCAGAGTGCTAGGTGTAAAGTATTTGTACCAACACACACAGTAACTTAATTAAAACACTACAAAATGACACAACACAGGTTTAGAAAAACAGGAAATATTTATCTAAACGAAACAAGACCAAAACGACAAAAATCCGACATACACAAGTCATGAATTTTTTAAGATTAAACTAAAAATAGCACTTACAAACACAAAATGCTTCGATGAGGTGTTAACACAGCATCGTAACAGAGTCGTTCCCAACAATCTGACACCAGCGGCGCCGGACACGGAGTCGCGTAGACCCCCAGGTACAGTACCTTGGTGAAGAAATAAAAACGAGTTGATGCGCGAAGTCGGGGATCGCGGCGTCTGTGCGAAATGATGAATCTGCACACTTCGAGCGGCGTCGGTCACAACAAGGTGCAGCGACTTCCACGGAGTCACGGACTTCTGCGGGGCTGCAGCGATGTCGGGCCTGCGAAGGTCATCGTGTTCCAGTGAAGATCATGGAGTCGGGTGCAGGCGCCGTCACTGGATTCAGCAGCGGCATCGGTCCGAAATCGTCCGAAGTCAATTTCCTTGGATTTTCACCAGCTTTCCTTTCAAGGGATCAGGTACTGAATAGGGCACCACTAGTCAGAGCAGGAGTCTCTCCAGAGACTCCAGATACTGGCAGAGAGAAGTCTTTGCTGTCCCTGATACTTCAAACAACAGGAGGAAAGCTCTAAATCAAGCCCTTGGAGATTTCTTCACAAGATGGAAGGCACACAAAGTCCAGTTTTTGCCCTCTTACTCTGGCAGAAGCAGCAACTGTAGGATAGCTCCACAAAGCACAGTCACAAGCAGGGCAGCTCTTCTTTCTCAGCTCTTCAGCTCTTCTCCAGGCAGAGGTTCCTTTTGTTTCCAGAAGTGTTCTAAAGTCTATGGGTTTGGGTGTCCTTCTTATACCCAATTTCTCCTTTGAAGTAGGCATACTTCAAAGCAAAGTCTTTCGTGAATGTGAAATCCTGCCTTGCCCAGGCCAGGACCCATACACTCACCAGGTGGTTGGAGACTGTATTGTGTGAGGGCAAACACAGCCCTTTCAGGTGTGAGTGAACACTGCTCCCCTCCCTCCTATAATAGATGGATCATCAGGATATACAGGCTACACTCCAGCTCCCTTTGTGTCACTGTCTAGTGTGAGGTGCAACCAGCCCAACTGTCAAACTGACCCAGACAGGGAATCCACAAACAGGCAGAGTCACAGAAATGGTATAAGCAAGAAAATGCTCACTTTCTAAAAGTGGCATTTTCAAACACACAATATTAAAATCAACTTTACTAAAAGATGTAATTTGAAATTGTGAGCTCAGAGACCCCAAACTCCAAACGTCCATCCGCTCCCAAAGGGAATCTACACTTTAATCAGATTTAAAGGTAGCCCCCATATTAACCTATGAGAGGGACAGGCCTTGCAACAGTGAAAAACAAATTTAGCAATATTTCACTGTCAGGACATATAAAAAACATCACTATATGTCCTACCTTAACCATACACTGCACCCTGCCCTTGGGCCTACCTAAGGCCTACCTTAGGGGTGTCTGACATGTACAAAAAGGGAAGGTTTAGGCCTGGCAAGTGGGTACACTTGCCAAGTCAAATTTACAGATACAACTGCACACAAAGACACTGCAATGGCAGGTCTGAGACATGATTACAGAGCTACTAATGTGGGTTGCACAACCAGTGCTGCAGGCCCACTAGTAGCATTTGATTTACAGGCCCTGGCACCTCTAGTGCACTTTACTAGGGACTTACTAGTAAACAAAATATGCCAATCATGGATAAGCCAATTACCTACACATTTTGTAAAGGAGCACTTGCACTTTAGCACTGTTTAGCAGTGGTAAAGTGCCCAGAGTAACAAAAACAGCAAAATCAGAGTCCAGCACACATCAACAACCTGGGGAACAGAGGCAAAAAGTTAAGGGAGACCACGCCAAGGATTAAAAGTCTAACAGTATATTTTCATTGTAGTCGTAGATTTTTGGAGCTGTTATAGAGGTATAGTTAGAACTTAAACTGTACACTGTTAACCACAGTATAACCTTTAAAAAGACTGCCATGTTAAAGTCAAAATAAAAATCCAATGCCCTTTTATATATCTGCATTATAAATGGCATTGAACTAACAGTATTGCCCAATTTTTGTAGAACTCCCATGGTAGTATGTCAGCTTTGTGGACCTTGTCCACATCAATGTCTTTGTTAGTATTACATTTTGTTTTGGTTTCCATGCCATGAGTATCGCAGACAATTGATAAAAAAGTCTGCACTTGAGTTAAATGGAATGACATCTTTGAGATCTGCAATCACCATTTTATTTAGAATTAGTGGTTGTTGTGTATTCCATTAATATTGTCCACCATTGCCCATCATTGTCATTCACATCAGTGGCAGGTTTTTGAATTAGTAACGCGGATGGGCAAAGCTTACTTTTCCCTTGTATTCATTAATCGATATTTGAAGTATCTCTATTCGAGTTTCGATGCGTGGGTTCTTTTCCCGCCCAGCTGGTGGTGCGTCAATTCATTTCCTACCCGGCTGATGATGCATGGATTCCTTTCCCACCGGACTAGCAATACGTCAAGGCGTCAATTATTGGTTGCAGAGCAATGCCAATGAAGAAAATGATGCCCAGGGATGATGCATGGGAAATCCAGACACACAGTAACAATGGGTCCATGCAGAAGAAGGAGATGCTTCAATTTCACAGCCGCGAGACAGGCGCTGAGTCAATTGTTCGGCCGCAAAAGCCTCAATACATGGATTTTCACTCAGGTCACCAGCTTCCACTTCTGAGGGCCCAGGGACTGGATTTGGCACCCTTTATCAAGTAAGGACTCAGCAGAAGAGCCCAGGCTCGGGCACACGAAGTCTTTGATGTCCCTGAGACTTCACAACAGGAGGCAAGCTCAGTTCAAGCCTTTGGAGAACATTGGAAAGCAGGATGTAGAAAGCAAAGTCCAGCCCTTTCACCAAATTCAGCAGTATTTCACTATCAGGGCATGTAAAACACAGTACTACATATACTACCTTTAAAATACACTGCACCTTGCCCACAGGGCTGTCTTGGGCCTACCTTAGGGGTGACTTACATGTAGAAAAAGGGAAGGGCTGGTCCCGGAAAGTGGGTAAACTTGCCAGGTCGAATTGGCAGTTCAAAATTGAACACATAGACACTGCAGTGGCAGAGCTGAGACATGTTTTCAGGGCTACTCATGTGAGTGGTGCAATAAGTCAATAAGTGCTGCAGGTCTACTAGTAGTATTTGATTTACAGGCCCCCTTAGGCACTTCTTGTGCACTTTACTAGGGACTTACTAGTAAATAAAATATGCCAATCAAGGATAAACCAATCACCAATACAATTTAGACAGAGCATATGCACTTTAGCACCGGGTTAGCAGGGGGAAAGTGCCCAGATTCGTAAAGCCAGTAAAAACAGTTCAGAAAAAAATAGGAGAAAGGAGGCAAACATTTTGGGGATGCCCCTGCAAAAAGGGCCAGGTCCAACAAACAGGCATATAAGGCTGGATTATCTAGGGATGCAGTCAGCACCTCAAGAGTCCAAGTCAAATTTGCATCAAAGCAGGGACAACCAACCTACTCACCTGGAAGTCCTGTGTTCTCATGTGTGATCCTGATGCTACTATTGTGTAGGATGCACTAGAGAAGGTGCCTCCAACCAGTAAATTGTGACCTACCAGTAAAACCCAGCCACCTTCGGAGTAGCTGACCTTGAGTTCATTTTTAAATAATCATAGGTTCACATTTTCCTTTTAAAGGTAGAGGGCAGCTGTGTTCATTTACATTATTATCACCAGGCTGCAGATAGCAGGGCCTGATATTGAGCAGTGCTAAGCCAGATTTATGACACAGCCTGAGACTGTGGCATAGAGGTGAAGAACTTAGCACTGAGGGATTTAACCCTTAGATAAAAGTCCCTGTGAACTCAGTGTTGGAGCCTGATAACAAAATTATGTTTCTGAATGCTTTTAAGTAGGAGAACATCAAAATGAAAAGTTACCTTAATGATTAAATTAGCTCTTCATTTTATTTTTTCCCATGTCAAAGTGTCACATTTACAAAAAGCAGGCCTCTTACTGCCAGTGGTCAGTTGATTCTGTGTTATATGTACAACTGAAAAATGCAGTATTTTTTTTTCAAATGGGAGAAATTTTAAGTGCAGACATTTCCATATTGTGAACACTTTTGTGGAACATTTTTCTGCACTTTAAAATTTTCCCATTTTAAGAAAATGTTTTTTTCTTTTTTATACATGTAGTGGCACCACATATGGTGAAGGGTATGTCCTGTGCCGGAAGTACATATGACATAGGCTCTCAGTGTCCCATATGCACATATCACATTCATGCACACACATTCATACATCCCCAAAGACCACATTCACACTGATACACATGGCAGCCCTGTCATATTGTCCCTAGTCAAAGTATTTTGGTTAAACCATAGTATCTGGCTCTTTTGACATTAAGCTTAAAGTCAATGAAGCTGGGCGTGGGGTGTCTGGTAACAGTATGTGAGTTGTTTAGCCTTTGGTAGATCACAATGATTTTCTTTGATCAGAAGTAGCTCTCGCTAAAGAGAAGGTTGGAGACCCCTATAATAGGGCCTCCACCTGAAACAACTCTGGTTGGAGAATCGGAACATATTGAGACTACACCTGTAACCAACCATTTGAAGCGTACTCAGGCAGTGCTGAGAATTTATTGGGAAATAATTTGGTTGTTAGATTTCTTTTCACCTCTTTCTTGAAAGTTCTGGGTTGGAGCCAGTTTCTGGTAGAAAAGAGTTCAAGATTCTGGGTAGTTTACCAGTGAAGGTGCTAGCGTAGGTCTTACTTTTTTATGACTTTCCAAGGTTTCAGTAGGACGGATTCTTGATCTGGATAGTGCACAGTACCCTCCTGAGGTGGTGAGTGAGTGAGTTTGATATTTCAGGGTGATGAAGTGTAGAGCTTTATGTGTCAAACATGCAAGCTTCACCATATATCTTGCTTTAATGGGAAGTAACTGATGCAATACTAGAGAAGGAGTAACATGCTCCCAGTTGCTTGCCTTTTTGCTACATGAAACGTCTCCTTGAGAGGAGCAAGCTTTTAGGGTTCCCTATTAGGTAGCAATATCATAGGCAATTCTAGTTACGACTAGAGCTTGGGCTACATTCTTGAAATCTGGTGGCAGGATGAAAAGTTTCACCTTCTCGGGTAGACTAAGCTGGAATAATCAATTTTACCCCTCCTGACTGCAATGCTTTCCATTCTGTTGCACAGACTGGAGTGGGAATATTATCTGTATTATTCCTAGAACTTTATTGTTTTGTTAATATTGTTAAAATGACATTATTATATTGTTACTGTGTATTTTAAACTATATTTTTTTAAATTAGCAATGTTTGTAATCTATAATATATTTTTAGCAAAATACATTTTTATATTGTTTACTGTTTTATGTATAATTAAATTGGTAGGTTTGTACATTTTTTCAGTTTATTTGTACAGGTTTTAATTTATTGTGTATGTGTGTTTGTCTATCTATCTGTTTATCTATCTATCCATCTATCTATCTGTCTATCTATCTATCTACTATCTATCTAGCTAGCTGTCTATCTATCTATCTACTTAGCTATCTATCTGTCTTCTGTCTATATATTACCTTGTCGCAGTCGCCACTAGGTAGTTATAGTTAAGACCTAATTTATCTATAAAAAGCATTTTTTTTACTTGCCTATATCTGTGACGCAGCTTGATGAATCTTCACAAAACTTTTCAAAAAAATGTACCAGTCCCATCAGCTGCTGCCTGGGAAATTTTGGGGTGGTCCGTACAGAGGGTAGGGGGGTTCTGAGAAAAAGGACAGGTTCCTAAACACATTACCCCCATTCATTTTTCCATTGGGATTTTGAACAGCAAAAGCACAAAAACTACTGGACGGAATTACACCAAATTTGGCAGGAAGGTAGGTCCTGTTCCAGAAAGCGACCTTTTTTTTCTTTTGGTGTAATTCGATTCAGTAGTGTTTGAGAAATGAAGGGGAAAACAAATTTGAATATCTATGGTCTCAAAGGATTTGTGACCCTTCCTGATCTCGTGCAGAGATCTGATTGGTTGATAACACTTCAACAACAGATGTTGTTGAAGTGTTGTCAGCCATCTTGGGACTCGGCTGAGGCTAAGTCTCCCCAAAAAAGTAAAAAATAAAGATAAGAGGCCAGGGTATGGACATCCTGACCCCTTAGCTCTGGTGACGGGGTCCCAAAGGGTCCCCCCCAGGGCTAAAAAGCATTTTTTATTAATGTTTTACAAGTTGAGTCACATTGGATCAGCTGATATTCCGTAAAATAAAAAAAAACAAAGCATAGTCTCCAGCTCTTCTTTATTATGATGCCCCTGGGTGGGCCAAGTCTTGGGGCTTCTGTGTTAAAAAAACCAGGAGGGGGCCTCCTGGCCCCCTCCCACTGCCCAGGGAACCACCACCCACTGAGTCATTTAAGTAATAACAAGCGGGGAGGGCCTGTGGCACCCCCGCACCCCGGAGACCACCACACCCTGGGCCAAAATGAAATTTATTTGCGGGGAGCTGCACAACCCCCCACTTCCCGGGGTACACCACACCCAGGGTCAAATCCTTTTTTTAAAAAGGCATTCCCTATGGGACCCCTAAACCCACGGGACCATCACCCCCCTGGGCTATACTTATGATGGAGGGAGGATGCCTGACCCCCCTCGAGGAGCCTCTTATGGCCCTGGGGACTGCCACCACCTAGGCCTGGCTCCTGCTGTTTATGGGGTCCACACCCCCAGGACATAGCTCTGTCTGCGGTGGCTTGGATGCAGCTCTGCAGGTGCAGCGAAGACACAGCAAACACTTAAGTTTTTGACAGCGGGATCTGTAAAGCAGCATATAAATATGCTTTCCACCTAAACTTGGGAACTACTCAGAGTTCTCTCTTCTGTTTTGCATCATTTATGTGTCACTCTATCTCTGATAGGATGTTGTATACATATATATATGGTCAAGACTGATTTGCATATGGCTGGGTCCAAACTGGGGTAGCGTGGTGACCAGAAAAATGATGGATCAAACCCAGATCTTTATGACTGGAGGTGAATGGTTTCATTGTTCAGCATTCCCTCCATCATCTGTTCTTTTTGTATTTGTTGCCCCAAGTGGTAATGGTATGCCCTGACATGGGTCCCGTGCTCACTTCTCCACTGGATTCAAGTTAACCTAGCTGATGAAGGGTGATACCCTGAAACTGGTCCTAGGATGCTTGTTTCCAGTCCAGGGAGGACCTGGCTTTGCAGTTAGGGCTGGACTGTTCCTGTGAGGAACAGGGTCAAGACTGACTTTCATATGGCTGCGTCCAAACTGAGGTGGTGTGGTGAGCAAAAAAACAATGGATTAAACCCAGATCTTTGAGACTGGAGGTGAATATTATATATATATTTATATACACATACACACATATACTTGTTATACTATTAAATAAAAATAGTAAATTATTATATAAAATAAAAATATTATTTTAAAATAGTTTTACATTAGTTATGCGTTAATAAACATACACATATATATATATGTGTCCATGTTTAAAAAAGTATATGTTTATATATATTTTTAATACTGTTTAAATGTATTTGATTTACATTGTATTACCGTTACATATTATTAATATATATATACTGTTTACTATTTTAGCTATATAAAGCTTAAAAACGATCTTTTTATATACATTGTTCAATATTAAATGTAAAATGATTTTTTAAATATTTTTGTATTTACAATTCTAAGTATAAGAAAGCAATATTTTTGTACTCAATATTTTTGTCACAATATTTATGTATCAAGATATTTAGAGTTTTAATAATTTGTCAGTGAACCGATCAAAACACAAGTGTGTGCTGCTTTACTCTTCAGAATATCGAAACTATGCACTTCAGGATATTTTAAGGCACAATGTAAAGCAATCACTCTCAAACACCTTCGTAAGTAGAATAATCAAGTTTATTTAAGGGGCAAGTTCTCAGCTAGCAAAACTAAACCACACTAATATATATATATATATACATCAGGAGAATAACATGAGAATAATGATAAAGATATAAGCACTCTGTGAATAATTGCAAGAGTAAGTGCATATAATACAAGCACACACAATATACCTCAATGCTCAATAGCATGAAAATGACTGCAAGAATAAGTGCATATTACGCGCGCACACACAATATACTTCAATGCTCAATAGCATGAAAATGACTGCAAGAATAAGTACATATTACGCGCGCACACACAATACACCTAATAAATTGAAAAGCTTCACCGAAAAGAGCGTCTGCATCCCTCCGCCGTACACAAAGCTGGGGAACCCAAATCAGCTAGCACAGGGAGCCTCTGTTCGGGACAATCAGTCCTCCTGGCGTTGCGTCCAACCCAGAAGAGAGTTCCTAAACCAGCCCATCCAGGCCCCCAACTTTTATAGTATTTACTAACGCCCAGGAGTCTTTTCTAGAAAAAGACCCCCTCCTTTACAAATTGTGCAATCGGCTGTACCTTGTTCACCCTTCGATACGTCTCCTCAGAACGGGCCAAGTTCCCAGGAGAGGACTCCAAGGTGAAGCTTGCATTCCTCCTTGTGTACAGGCAGCTTGCATTCCTCCTTGTGTACAGGCGCATCCCCCTGTTGTTCTAACTGATAGCTCGTGGAATGTAAATAGCGCCCTTCGTACCAGGCAGATGGAGCGAAGTTGAGCAGAAAAACACCCCACCCTTCAGCTTGCCGAAGCTTGTGGAAAAACACAGAACAGTGCCTTACGCACCGAACCAGACTCGACAAAATGGAGTCGTGAACCAAAATGGAAGCGAAGGCCAATGAAAGCAGAGGCCAATGGTCCACACTCTGCACCACTGTTTACCTTGCACGTAGTGCTGCCGCATGCACGTAGTGTATGTAGCAATACAAAGTGTCAGGAATTAATTTCATTCATTCCAGGTTGGCTTGGCTTGGAAAGGCTTTTTTAATTTTTCAGCTCGGTGTGGATGACTCTTTCTAATCCTATGCTTAAAGACCTTGCTGTAAAATGACAAAAGGCTATGTCACTCTACCACAGCATGGATAGCACTGTGTCAAACCTATGCTTACAAATATCTGCTAGATAAACAACTATTTGAGGTGAACAGTTTCAGAGTGTTGTTGGTGTTGTAGGGTGCTCCATATAAAGGAGCTGCTCTTCACTTACATTTTAGAATTACCCAGTGTTCTGTGCTTTCCTTTTTTTGTACATATTTAATGCAGCGCTTTAAGCCTGAAAGGGTATTGTCCTGACTTTTTCTGGGTGCTTCCTTGTGTCTAGACAAAGCTATACCTCTCTGATGTGCTCTAACAAGAGTGAAACATATGTCATATACGTCAGAGGTTGCTTCTATTCATTCTAGGTTAGCCTGGGTAATATTTTACCAATTCAAAGCTGTTATACTGTTCCTGGTGTGTGTTGTATTGATCTAGAATGGTCTCATTTTGGAGTGTCTGTCATCCTGGAATGTGTAGTATGGAAGGTTGCAGGATGGCAGTTGAGGCTATGGACTGGACGAGGGCAACTCCATCCTCGGTTGGTGTAAGCTTAACATAAAAAAAATCCCTTGTGACACAAACCTCTTGTTCCCCTTTGTAAGAGAAACTTTACAACACTGGCAATGACATAGCTACTGTCACACCAACCCCTCCTGAACCCACATCTGAAGAGTAACTCAATGAGGACATGGCTCTCTGCCGTTCCTCCATGGATTGCTGTAAGGCCATTTTATAAATGCCACTCAACGTTTGCCAAGTAAGATCCTGGGAGCATTTTAAGGGTGTGCAAGCATCAAAAATTGTGTGCATGCATGTGAGCCTCAAGCGCAGCATCTTTCCAGTATGAGTCTGAGTGAATGATCTACGAGTGCTACTGGAGCTGCGCAGTTCCCGGTGATGTGTCACATTGCATAGACTGCTTTCTGATGTTGAAACTGTCATTCTTAAACAGCCATCTTTGAAGTAGATGTGCATGTTGCTAGCAGCTGTATTTAAAACATAACTATGTCAACCTTCATGTGGTGTCACACAAGATGCCATTGTAAGATACTATTCACAGATCTTTCTTATGTATAGTTTCATTGCTTTGTTACAGATCACACATCATCCGGTGACACAGGTCGCCATCTTTTAATGTTCTTTCCGGCACCAACATTAACTGGAGGCACGATTTTGTCTACATTTAGTCAGCTAATTAGTCAGCAACGTGCACTACAGCGATGATAAAAGTTTCTGCAAATCCAGTGAGGAAGAATTCTTGAGTGTGTTCTCCAACAGTGATGCACACATTTTTCATTGCTTCAGTCATCAGTTGTTGATCTGGATAGCGCATACCAGACAGCGCTAATACGCAGTCCCACTGGTACTGGTGAAGGTGAAGGATCTAGTGTGTATACAGCCGGTGATGTGCACAGCAAGCTAAATTTAAAAAAGAGTGGTTTACAAGATCACATGGTGATGACATTGAGCACTGCTTACTAGTACATGTTACAAGACAATGGTGACATGCTCACCTGCAAGTGTTGACAATATCAGTCATAAATAAGAGAGACTATTGTTATCTTATGTCGAATTGAGTGACATTAAGAAAAGTACTTGCACATATGTATATTGACAATTTCAATGTTGATCTATATTTCATGTAACATCACCACATTCCCCAGAGTATTCCTGCACTAATACTCCTCCTATTCTTTGCTGTGCTCTTGAATACATTCATCATAATGGCAATGACTAACACGCCTTCTCCTCCACTTTTTTTGTCCAACAAGTTGAACCTCTCATAACACGGAAGAGATGGAAAAACTTATTTGATTCATACCTTGTGGATATTGGAGGGGAAAAGTTCTCAGCTGATAGGAAACAAGGGGCTTCATTTACGAGGCCCTAGCGGCACACTGCGCCACTGGAGTGTTATTTTTTTACTGCTCCCGTGGCGCAGTGTGCCAGCCCATATTTACATGCCCACACAAAGCCACCTAGCATGACTTTTCATAGCCTTGTAAATATGGACCCCTTTCACGCATAACACTGCGTGAAAGGGGTGTTCCATTGGTGTTGTTGGGGGTGTTCCAGTGCAACACCCATGGAACCTGAAGGAATCTGACACATTCCCAGATTTAAAAGTCTGGGAATGCATCCGATTCCTACGCCACCTCAGGTGTGGAGTCAGAGTGATGCAAAAGAGAGAAATATCTTTAGTTCTCATTTTTTCCTCTTTCTATGTGTGCTGAATTCTGCACACATAGCAGGCACCCTTGCACCATGGTGCACAGGTACCTGCATTGGCGCTGGCAGCAATTTGTGCGCCAGCGCAGGGAGAGAGGACAGAAATACACTGTATCTTGTACATTCGGTTCATTTCTGCCCCGGTGGCACCCTCACAAAGCAGGCACCCTTGCACCATGAGGCATGGGTGTCTGCATTGGCGCTAGGCAGCAATTTGTGCACCAGTGCAGGGGGAGATGACAGAAATACACTGTATCTACTTTACACAGTGCATTTCTGCACTTTCCCAGTGGCACAGAGCCTGCTCTATGGTCACCGTAAGTAAGGCCCACAGTGTTTTATTACACAGGTTAGGAGTAAAAGGATGTAATATTTTTGACTGCTTGGAAATCATTTCCATAGGGAATGGTGATGGGGATGCAAGAGATATCTATGAAATGTCTGTAATAATGTTGGAAAAACATTTTAAAGCAAAGATTAATGTAGTATTAGAATGCCATTTTTTTATTCAGGAACAAATGGGAAGAATGGGAGTGTGGGGAATAATATAGCTTGTTTGCGCACCGTGGCACACACTTGTGAATTGGATCCCTTGATTGATTTTCGTATAAGAATTTGTGGTGTGATGCACCAACAATATCAAGGTGCAAGACAAGTTATAAGCAAATAACCTGATCTCAGGGAAGCTATTGCCATTGCTGAAGGTGTAGAGACACCCAACCCATGGGTGCATGAAATGTGAGCAGTGCCACCATCTTCCTCGTAAAGTGACTCTTCTAATTCCACTGTTAGTGAAATGGTGGGGGAGGTGATGGATATTGGTAATGGCCATTTTTGTAGGGTTATTCCTAAACTTTTTGTCTTCTGCCTCCTATATTTCTGAGCTTCCTTTTGTTGGCTTAAGGACTCTGGCCACTTTAGCACTGCTAATCAGTGCTAAAGTGCATGTGCTCTCTTCCCTAAAACATGGTATAATTGGCTTAAATCTGTTTGTCATATTTAATTTAGCTGTACGTCCCTTGTAAAGTGGTATGCCATATACCCAGGGCCTGTAAATTAAATGCTACTAGTGGGCCTGCAGCACCGATTGCAGCACCCACAGAAGTAGCCTTCCAAACCTGTCTCAGGGCTGCAGGGCTTGTATGCACAGTTTGCTGTCACATTGCCTTGGCATTTCAAACTACTTCCTAAGGTCTAAACACTTGTTTTAATGCACTTAAGTCACCCCTAAGGTAGGCCGTAGGTGGCTCCATTGGCCTAGTGCTGAGTATGTAAAAGGTAGGAAAGGTACGCCTATATTTTGCATGTCTTAGTAGTGACCAACTTCCTATTTCATTTTTCATGGAGAGTTTTGTTTCTGGTTTCAGGGAGTATGAGGGAAGCACTGTTATTTGCTCCTGGTTTCTGCAAACTAGCTCATGGTGAGCGCTTTATCTTCCATTCATCTCTTGCCAAAAATTAGCAAGTGGTGGGTGCTTAATTTTTCACTTTTGGACAAGATCAGCGCATATTGATTGCTTTTGCCCAGCAAATCTTTTCTTGTCTGCCACAGCTAGGCAGACCACAGCATAACACCGCTGACGGGATGCACAGTGCTGAGGCAATATCCCCCAGCCATAGAGAATAATTATTGGCTAGCTGTTCAAGCCACCCAAGTGGGGGAGAGGATCATTCCTGTTGCTGTCTTCTGCTCCAATCACTGCCTTTGGCCCAGGTAGAGCAGGTCCCCCAGGAAGAGAGGACCACTCTCATTATACCAGGAGTACCAAGGGTGAGCCAGACCAAGTTTTGTAGCTGACCCGCGATTCCTTTGTGGGCGGTTCTGTCCTGCATGTTAATGTTTTTGTGACAGCAGTCTGAAAGGCCCCAGAAGGCTTTGGGCATGCTGTACTTGGGGGAACTAGTTTCACTACCTACATTGTGGTCTAGGACCTCTTCGGTGGACCCCGAATGGTGGGAAATTGTTCTAATTTGAACAATAGTGATTACCATACTCCCGGAATAGGCACACAGATATTCCCGTGCCCTATGGTTTCTTGATGTACCCAGTATCCTACTTTAAGAGTGCATACCTTGGAAAGTACTGTACTATTATTTACATTTGAAGTGATGTTTATGTACTTCAGAAAGAATTTTGGTGTGACATGTGCTTTAAGGGAAATTATCATCTTTCTGAAAATATGAAGGGGCTTCATGACATTTGCAGTATATGAGCCTTTCTTTCATTGCCCACACATTGATGCTTGACAATTGCCTATTTGGAAAAGTATTTACTGATTCAGGTAATCTTGCTTTATAATATATATACTATATTTTTATATAATTGTGTGTGGAGACTCTTTTGTAGTGTATTCAATGTGTTCCTGGTGTGAGTGTGTTGCACAAACGTTTTACACATTACCTATGAGGAGAAGCCTGACTGCTCTGCACCAAGCTATCAGGGGGTGAGCAAAGGTTATCTTTGGTGTGTAACTTACTTACCCTGATTAGAGTGGTGGGTTCTGCCTGGCTTAGGTGCATACCCTAGCCAACCAGAAACCCAGTTTCTAATAAAGAAGCAAAATAAAATAGCATGAACAAAGAAAGCAAAGGCACTAAGATGAACTGTTACTACTGTGGTAATCCTGGTTATGCAGCTAACAGTGCCGGAAAAAGGGTATTATACTTGTGTGTGCAAGGGTGACAAGGGCCAGGCTGTTGAGATGGTGGGTGAAGATTTGACTAAGATGGTTTTGGTGATAAAAACTAATCTGGAAGAAGTAGATATAGATCCTTTAAAGATGCCTGAATGTTACATTAAATTACATAACAAGGAGGTGGTTGTTTTAGCCGACTCAGGTTCATCCTACAAGATGGTGGGAGAGAAAAACTAGGACAAGAAGTTTGGTGATGAACAAATCACCATGTTTCCCCCTGTTATAAACCCTGTGAGTTATGGGGGATCCAAAATTTATGTTTTAGGCTCTGCTGTCATGAGAATCACATTCATGGACTAAAAAGACAGTAGGAAAGGTGTACATAGCAAAAAGAGGAGATCATGTTTTGGTTGATGTCACCAATGTGAAATGGGAACCATGTGAAATCCTAATGCTGCTCAGCCTGTTATGTCTGTATCATCAGAACAAGAGCATGATGATATCATGTTACAATTTTCTTGTGTGTTCAGTGGCAAATTGGGTCTTCTTAGGAACTTTGAACACAAAATTGTCTTGAAGAAGGATGCTGTTCTCTATGTTTATAAAGTGAGAAAGGGTCCTAATCTCATGTTAGAGCCTTACGAAGAATAAATCAACAGGTTTCTTGAGAATGGTGTGATAGAGGAAAATGAATCCTCAGAATGGATTGCACCTATTGTATTGGCAGCAAAAGATGAGGGTATGGAAATCAGGATGTTTGTGGATATTAGAAATTTATAAAAGCACATTTGAGTTGAGTGTCAGCCTCTCCCCAATATCTCTGAGGCTTTGACTATGCTAAAGTATTGAGTGTGCTGGACCTCTTATCTGCAAATCATCAGATCAAATTACATGATGAGCCAAGGCGCTTGGCGTAAGATGTCACAGCATTGGAACCGTACCATTTTATTGGGATGCCATTTGGATTTGCATTCACGCCGGCACGTTTCCAGAGTATCATTAAAAAGGTGTTGTAGAATGTGATTGGTATGCTTTTCTTTCAATATGATATCCTGATTTATGAAAAATATCATGAGAAATTGGCATGAGCAGATTTAATGTTGAAGAAAGTGAAATGTAATTGTTTTTTGTCAGAGCGGTCTCATACTTGGGGCACACTATCTCTGCTGAAGGAATCAAGCCTAAATTGGAATTGGTTGACTTGATTATTAAAGCAGCAGTACCAGGTGACAAAGATCAAGTGAGATCTATCCTGGGGTTGGTGGAGTTTTACTCAAAATTCATGCCACATTTTTTGCATTAGCTCAACTCATCAGAGCTTTGCTAAAGCAATGTGTGAAGTTTGAGTGGTCTGCTACAGCTTTTTAAAAGTTGTGTAGGTGTAATGCCTACCCTGGGACACTTTGATGTTTCAATAAAATATTTTAACAACTGATACTAGTCTCAATGATTTAAAAGCAGCACTCTCACAGATTGATGGTGGGGAAGAGAAAGTAGTGGCTTTTGAATCTAGATAACTCAAGGATGCAAAAGGATTATATTTGGTCATTGAGAAACAGGCTTTGATGTGTGCCTGGGCAATTTGACCTTTCGAAACTGCCATGTTTGTGTTAAGGGCAGTGCAGGGGTCCCTCCACCCAACACTCTCATAATGCGCACTCTCTGCTGTGCAGACAATGCGCATTACAAGGGTGCTGGTGGCCCATTGCAGGTAGCAGCATTGTTGCTGGCTCGATTACAAGTAAGTGAAAATGCTGCCACCACATTCCCACTGGGCTGACCAGTGGAAACCTTGGTTTCCATCCGTCAGCCAAGCGGGAAAGTCATTATGGGGCTGGCAGGGAGGTTGCCACTACAGTGGTGGCCACCCTGTCAGGAGTTTGGTGGAAGGGTTGTCCCATCTGCCAAACTTGTAATCAGGGGCTAAGTATGACCAGAAGAACTGCACCAAATCATGGAAATTCTTGTGAAGAAGCCTGTATTTGTGAAGAACAGTAAATCTGAATACATGGGTCCTTCCAGACTTAAGCCTGTCATGAGGAATGCTGTTAAGTGCAACAATGGTGATGTATGGACTATGCCCAGATTGTCAAAATCGAATTAAGTGAATCCAGACAACATCAATGTCAGAGTTAGGGCCTCATTCTGACCGCCGCCCGCCAAAGTACTGCCGTCAGAATACCGCTGCGCGGTCAAAAGACGGCCGCGGTAATTCTGAGTTTCCCGCTGGGCTGGCGGGCGACCGCCAGAAGGCCGCCCGCCAGCCCAGCGGGAAGCCCCCTTCCATGAGGATGCCGGCTCCGAATGGAGCCGGCGGAGTGGAAGGGGTGCGACGGGTGCAGTTGCACCCGTCGCGATTTTCAGTGTCTGCTTAGCAGACACTGAAAATCTTGGTGGGGCCCTGTTAGGGGGCCCCGCGACACCCGTTACCACCAGCCAGGTTCTGGCGGTCAAAACCGCCAGAGCCAGGCTGGCGGTAAGGGGGTCGGAATCCCCATGGCGGCGCTGCCTGCAGCGCCGCCATGGAGGATTCCCCAGGGCAGCGGGAAACCAGCGGGACACCGCCGGTTTTCCATTTCTGACCGCGGCGGTACCGCCGCGGTCAGAATGCCCATGGATGCACCGCCAGCCTGTTGGCGGTGCATCCGCGGTCGTTGGCCTGGCGGTAGTCTACCGCCAGGGTCAGAATGACCCCCTTAATGTATAAACTTGTCTCATTAATGGTTGTGACTTTAGTCCTGATGCATCAACTCAGGATGTGGTGACTCTCAGGGTAAAACTCTTTCCAGATGTACTAAGAAGTCTTCTACCAGACCTATGTTGTGGAAAGATTATATTGTGTCTTGACTAATTCCAGTATGTGGAGTGGAAAAATGTGTCAATTGGTGTAATGGCAGTACTTAAAAAAATATATATTTATGTATTCAATTTGTTTGTGTTATGTAAACCTTGTTATATTGTATTCTTTGCATTCTTGACTAATTGCATAGTTATAGTCTTCTCTGTAATCAGAGTTCCCTGCTTCATTTTTGTAAAAATTGATATGGAACTCTATGCCTGAAAGGGTATTGTCTTGACTTAGTCTGAGTGTTCCCTTGCATCTGGACAAAGTTTTACCCTTCTGATCAGCTGTAACTAGAGTGAAACACATGTGTTCTAGCTTACTTTTATTCTTTCCTGGTTGGCTTGGATGACATTTTACCAATCCAAAGTTGTAATTCCGTGCCTGAAGTGATAAAAGGCTTTTGTCATCTTTCAGGTCAGCATGGGTGTCACTTGCTAATCCTATGCTGAAAGACTTTGCTGTAAAAATGGCGAAAGGCTTGGTCATTCTCTAGCTCAGCGTGGATTTTATTTACACCGTCTTGGCTACCATGCCACATTTCAGCTATGGCTGTAGGCTTGATCACACTAGGTGAGGCCATTATGTGTTTTTCTTTTAATAGTGCTACCACTTCACATGTTCCAAAATTAAAAAAAAAAAAAACAAATCATACATTTTGTCAAATAATATTAAGAAATGCTTAGTAAAATTTAAGAATATGCAACAGATGGTTACACACTATGCACTTTTATTTGTTGGTAGAATCATGAGCACTTGCTCACTATTGACATGTAACTGCACACCATGTGACCATTTCAAAATTACACACACTTTATCTATCATGCGTGTTAGATCTGACAGCCTTAGGGTGGTCTTTACCCACTCTTTTTGCCTGTTTGTTTTACATTTTTGCTTACTTCTTTTGGTTGGTCTTAGGAATCTGAGCACTTTACCACAGCTAACCAGTGCTAAAGTGCACATGCTGTCTGCCTAAAACATGGTTTGATTGGCATACCTAATCAGCATATTTAATGTATTTATAAGCTCCTATTAAAGTGTACTACATGTGCCCATGGTCTGTAAATTAAATGCTCCTAACAGAGACCTACAGCACTGCTTGTGCCCCCCACTTAAGAAGCACTTTAAAACATGTCCCAGGCCTGTCTCTGCAGCCTAAATGCAGTGTTAGATTGCCTTGTAGACTTGTCATTTAAACCCCCTTGCCAAGCCTTGATCTCCCCTTTTATTATGCATAAGTCAACCCTAAGGTAGGCCCTAAGTATCCCATAGGGCAGAGAGCTATATAATTAAAATGTAGGACAGTACTTTCAAGTTTTACATAACATGGTAGTGAAAAACTCTCAAATTCATTTTTCACTACTGAGAGTCCCACCCCTCCCATACAATACCATTGAGGATTACTTATTACATTTAATAAGATGTAATTCCTGTTTGGGAAGGGGTAGACCTCTCATGTTTAGTACCTATTGAATTGTAATGATTAATTCTCTTCAATGGTATAATGGCATTTATTGCTACAGTTTTGAAAACATGTTCCCACTCTTAACCCTGTGTGTCTGCAACCTGTCTCCAATTCACATATGGAGTGGTGTGATAGCTGAGCTTATACATTCCTTCTAGACAGCCACACACAAAGGGAACTTAGGCGTGACAGATGGGCCTTCACTGGGCAGGATGGGAGGGAGGAGCTGGCCACAGCCTCACACTTAAACCTGAATAGGCAGTGACCTGAATCCACACAAAGGGCTGCATACCCCCTTGGAACCAGGATAGGAAGGGAGTACATTTGTACACTTTAAATGCTCTCTTTGTTGTCTCCCCCTTCAAAGGCACCGCTAAGCATAAGAACTCATCTTCTGACCTTACAGACTCAGTACAATTCTGGACCTGTGGATACTCGGTCAAGAAAAATTACTGCTTTGCTGCAATAAGGACTGCTACTCTACTTGACTGCTGCTGTGGAAGAACTGCCTTCTTGCTGTGCTGATCTGCTGCCTGCTGCCCTCCTTGCCTGGCTGAGAAGGCCTGGACCCTTAACACTTGAACCCAGAACCAGAGTGACTCCAGGGGTTTGCTGGCTTGCCTCCTCTCCTTCGAAAGTCTCAGGGACACAAAAGACTTCCAATTTATCACCTGCAGCACCTGGACACTGCCATCTGAGAGTCTTGCCCTACCACGTGGTGCTATTCCAGTCCTGGGTCCTCAGAAGTGGGTATTAGGTGGTGCTCCAGTCCAAAATCCCCTCATTGATGCTGTTGTCCTCTTGGAACCGGTGCATCTCCATCGAGGCCGGTGCATCACTCCTGCTTTGAGAATCAGGAACACCCCATTGCTAACTTCATGACCATCACCTTCATTCTTGATGTATCCCCAGCTTTGCAGGGCTTGGAGCACCACCTACATCTTCTGGATGGATACCAACGCATCACCTCCTTTATCTGCCTCTTATTCTTGGTGTTAACACAACTCTGAACCAAGGTACCATTTCAGCGGGCCAAGGCTGGTCACTATCAAACCCACGCTCCATCATGGACAGCCCGACTTTTCAAACTTGAACCGGTCTGGCATGACCAGATAGCCCTGGTTTGTATGTTATGCTTTTAAGCACTACAACTAAGTTTATTCTTTCAAACTTCACATGTCTACCCCCTACTTATAGGATCTTTGACATTTCTGTCCTATTTTGTTCATTAAGTTAAATTCTCTATATTTCTACCCAGGTGTGGTATCCTTTTATGTGTTGCTCTTACTGTTTTTCTGTTTGAAGTGTTGCAAAATACTTAATACATTGCCTCTTCAGTTAAGCCTGACTGCTCTTTGCCAAGCTACCAGGGGGTGAGTACAGGTTAATGTAGGGTTTGCTTTTGTCTTACACTGAATAGTATTGTGGTTCCTGCTTGGACAGGGTGCATACCTCTGTCAACCAGAAACCCAATTTCTAACAATGCGTTATTTGCATGTCAGACCTTATTAAGTAAACTTACAAGGGAGATGCGTATAGGCTGATGGTCCTTTTGACTGCACTTTGAGTAGTTCCCACCATATAACCCCTTACCAATACAAATCAGTAACTAGCAGCAATCAATGACATCAGTAATCAATAGGAGTCAGTACTTTCCAAACGCCATGAACTCTCGGCCAAGAATAACCACACATTTATATAAAAGTTAGAATGTTTATTTCCCCATATTAACAATGCTAATGTCATTTAACTAAGGGCCACTTTTATTCTAGGTGTAAACTGGCCGATTCACAGAATCGGCCCATTTGTGACTAGATAAATGCTTTTTGGGATGTACAAAGCCCAAACTGCGATTCGGTAACTTGTTACCAAATTGCAATTTGGGTGTTACGATTTGGTATGAGGAACGGGCGTGTTCAGAGCATCCCTTCCCAATACCGAATCTAAATGGTATGTATGATTGTTTTGTGACCGTGAATGCGGTCACAAAACAATCGCAGCTAGCACCAATTTCAAAGTGGTTCTAACCCATTCCCAAAGGGAATATTTATATTAATGAGGCAGGTCTATTTGCGACCCACCGGGAATCGCATAAAACTCAAAGGAGTTTCTCACATTTGGAATTGCGACTCCCTAATTGCGATCTGTATGGAATCGCAATTAGGTAATCGTAATTCAAAATATTCGTACATGTGGCCCTTAGGTGCATATTTATACTTGTGTTGTGCCAAATTTTCATCATTTCTTGGATGCAAATTCGGTGCAAAACTAACCCATATAGAGTCAAATATATTTATGGAGCTAAAGTCATTTTTTTGGACATGGAAACATACTTTGCATGAATGAGATGCAAAGTGGGCGTTCCCGTGCAAAAAATGACTCTATGACCTTAGCGCCATATTTATCCCCTGTGCTAAAATCACGCTTGGGAGCGAGGAGGGGTGCCATTGGGAGCCCTGAAATGGGCAACTCTACATGGCGCTGGATGCAATGGCCATGCCCAGTGGACCCTAGTCCCCTGTGCTTGCCATTGGGGTGGTGGGCATGACTCCTGTCTTTTCTAAGACAGGAGTCATGTGGTATGGATGGTTTTGCATCAGAAAATTACCCTAGGGAGGTTAGAGTAATTTTTTTACTCTAACCTGCCTAACATCATTTTTGGGTGCAAAACCCCTTCTCCCATACTGCCAGCCCCACCCGACTAATGTCATTTTTTTTTACGCTTGCCTACCCCCTGCACCGGCTTGCACCATTCCATAAATATGGTGCCCGGCTGGTGCACAGAAATGGTGCAAGCCAGTGCTAAACTTTTTGGTGCAAAACTACGTTAGTGCAGTTTTGCAACAAAAAGTATAAATCAGGGTCTTAGTCTCAAAATCATATGATAAACATGCAAAACAATACTGGCTGACCAACGCAGCGAAAGAATTGGAATCTAATTGAAGCTTGAGCTATCACACATTCTACGGTTACAGTACAAAATAATAACACGAATAACTGCGCAAATGAAATAGTGTACATTTAGATTCAGCAAAGAAATACATCAAATGCTATGACATGTAGCAAACTTTACCAGTGGGAACCCTAACTAACATCAGATTAGAATAGCATGTTTGGACTTCATGCAAAAACAATTTAGTCACACAAATTTGGAAAAAACATCTAACTATAGCTCTATCAAAAGTAGCGGTTGGTAGCTAAAAACAAAAGCAAATAGACATAACAATCAGTAACATCGTCTCATACCTTGCCTCAGTATGGTTCAGCAAGATGTGACAGTCTTCGTCAATTGGACATCAGTTCGATCAGCAAGGCATCAGGATTCAGCATTAAAGTTTGGAAAAAGCAAAGTCTCTTCATGTAGTTAAGGAAAGAATAATAAACAAACACTCAAGACAGTTAAGAAGAATATCGTGACATGGCCCCTCAGGACCGTTAGGAAGAAAATAGCTAATGGCCTCTCTCCTCCTGGTGCAGCCTGGCTCAGCAAGCTGTGACAGTCTTCATCAATTGGACATCAGTTCGGTCAGCAAGACATCAGGATTCAGCATTAAAGTTTGGAAAAAGCAAAGTCTCTTCATGCAGTTAAGTAAAGAATAATTAAACACTCAAGACAGTTAAGAGGAATATCGTGGAATGGCCCCTCAGGACCGTTAGGAAGAAAATAGCTAATGGCCTCCTGGTGCAGTCTGGCTAAGTTAAATTTCCTAAAACTACTTCCCACATCCTTATTGGTCAAAGAATCGCATGTTTACACTTAGTCCAATAAAAATAAAACCCCAAATCTAAGGTTTTACTTACAAGGGAAATGCGTGTAGGCCGATGGACCTTTTGACTGGGCTTCAAGTAGTTCCCATCATATAACCCCTTACCAATACAAATCAATAACTAGTAGCAATCAATGACATCAGTAATCAATAGGAGTCAGTCATTTCCACACGCCATGACCTCTTGGCCATGAATAACCACACCTTTATGTAAAAGTTAGAATGTTTATTTCCCTTTATTAACAATGCTAATGTCACGTAACTACTAGTTCATAGTTCACATGTTGATGATTGGCTCCTCTTCTCCTGTTCCCATTGTTCGGCTTGTCAGGTATCAATATTGTTGAAGCTTATACTCCAGTCAGTACATCCATTGTCTTCTCCTGGGAAGGTCAGTCTTACACATACTACGATATACGATGTATCCCTAGCTAGTACGGTATCTTCTAGCAATCAGTTTCTCATGAGAACGAACTTCAGCTACGAGCACTTGGTCAGTACAGTGGAAAATCACAATTTAATTCTCTAATCAGCCATTTTATGTCGTCTAAGAAAATGCAGCTTGACATGAGGCCGTGCAACTAGGCCAAGACCTCACTAAGTTAAGGCCTACAATTAACAAAGCTAATACATAATGCATAACCCTTAATATGACATATTACTACATTAATCAAACTTAAGCTCAATATTTTACATTAATAAGCCATTAATGAGTACACTTCGTGAACATTGGTAGCCACTTAGGTGGGCGCAACTTCAAATTTGTGTATTATTTTTCTCTAAGGTAATACATTTTCTACGCGAAATCCAACACTAAGAATACATGAATATTCAATAGTAAAATTCAGTGTTAACAAGTTCGTTATCTTGGGAGACATTGGTGAGTTAATCAACACCAAGATTTATAACAAAACGTGCTGCTCTTAATTGGACAATAATTCACAAGAAAAATGTTCTACATTTCAGGATGGCTGTTGTTTAGGTTTTAAAAACAGTAATGCCGGAGTGGACTTATAAACCAATGTATCAGAGAGAGAAAGAGAGAGCGAGCGAGAGAGAGTGAAACAGAGAGAGAGAGAGAGAGAGAATGTGTGTGTGTATGTGTCAGATATTGCCCATCAATCCCAAATAACCCACATCTGTTCTCTTCCATTCATTAATTCATTCATGAAGAACATACATAAAACATTACTGCGTATACTTGATTAATTACATTGATATTATCTTTCATATTGGCTGAATGTGCTCACTATAATCCAAATCTCCACTAGAACGTATTGCAATGCATGTGCTAAAAATCCTTCATGGTGTCTCAATCCACGTCCTCTGGGATCTTTGAAAAACTTATGTAAATCCTTCTTGTCTTTTCTAAGCTGCCTGTTAAATCCTAAACGAGTGACAGAAAGACCTCATATCATCTGTAGCACGGATCTTGAATCCCCTTTTCATGGTATGTACATAGTGCCGAACAGTAGAAACTAATCATAGGGCAATTACCAGGCAACCCAATATTCCATGTGAAGACAGATGTACATATCATTTTTCTTCGCAGAATCAGACTGTTTGCAACGGGAAAAAACATTTTGGTATGTACAGACCCTATTTTGCGATTTGGTAATCTACAGCCGTATTTAAAAAAAAAATGCTTTATTTAAAAGCAGTCACAGACATGGTGGTTTGCTATTCCCAGCTGGCCACCATCCCTGTGAGGGTGGCCCTTCCCAAAGGGCTCGCAAATTGCGACCTACCTCATGAATATTTATGAGGTAGGTCATTTGCAACCCCATTGGGAATCGCAAACAATTTCATTGACACTGTTGTGCATCAGGTTTTGCTACTCGCAATTTGCCAGTCGCAAAACCTAATATTCGTACCTGTGGCCATATGTTACATATGGTGAACATTCACAAAACGTTTTGGGAAACCATTGAGGATCACTGTGTAGAAGCAGCAATGATATCTGCACTAAATGCCGGTATGCAATGTGTACAAAATAAATTCCTAATTTATTATGTTATACATACCTACAAAAAATTGATCTGTAATTGATAGTGAAGGTGAGGGTGAAGAGAGCAATAATGCGCGAAGAAACATATGTATAAATAAAAGATCAACACATTCATTTTGTTGAAGAAGCCCACGTGTAACATTTTGAAAGATGTCGACCATCCTGTTCCTCTGCCAGAAGTCTGATTTTAGGATGGTTAATCATCAGGATAAGTTAAGGCGGCAAAACCACTTGGAGAGGGCCACCATTAAAATAAGGGCAGGGAAATCTCCAAACAATTAATATTACCCGCATGAATTGAAACATTTAACTGACTCCGGCAGATTAGTTTGGTGAGGAAATTTACATTAAAGCAAATGTTAAGAAGTTATCAAAGGTAAAGGGAAGGTGCTCATATTTGCAGGACGATTTACCAACAATAGTAGAACCCAGCTTCTGTGAATGTTCAATCGAGCTTCATTAAGATTGGCATAAATGCCTGACCTGGCATCCTTAATCTGCAATATGTTCATGTAGCAAAGCCCATGATAATATGAGTTCAATGAGGCTATAGGTTATTTATTTTGATTTATCTACGTAATTATGAATGTTCTCTTTTGCATACACCCAAAAGCATGAGTATTTCAAATACCAATACTATGCAAAAGTGGAGGTTACTGTACCTAGACAGTTGGACAGTTTAGGTGGTTACGTGCTGAACATCACAGTGTTAAGAGGTAGTGTCTGAGATGGCAAACAATTAATTAAAACAAAAGCAAGAAGGCCATTGCAGCGACTTTTTCTCATGGATGTGGGAGAGAGAGTGATCGATTAGATTTCTCAATGTATAGGTAAAGTAGATTGCAACTACGGTCACATGCCATTGATCAGTTATCGACCCTCAAAGGAGGTGGCAACTGATTCACAAAGAGAAATTAGGGATGCAGATTCAGGGGGAGTAGGCAGCGGTCCAGGGGAATCACTGCCTGCTCCTCCAGAACTTTTCTTAAATTAAAAACTTTTATTGAAAGTGGCACCAATTCCTTTAGGAAACACGGATTCCTTAAAAAACAATTTGTAATGCAGCCACAAGAATGGTGGTCTCTGTCCTGTGCAATCCAACAACCCTGTGATTACAGCTAATCACAGGGGAGCACAATGTACTTTTATAAGTATAAGAGGATTTGTTTTCAATTTGTTTTTAGCAGAAAACGTATTAACATCTTGAAAACCATTAATGGAAACAAGCAAGTATAGTTAAGCAAAATAGAAATTGACCTTACATGAAATGAGTTAACATAGGAAAAATTATCACAATTTATATATGTATGAAGATAATATAAAATAATAGGAGCTACTAAACAGATACGCTGAGAAAAATAATAAAGGAAAGAAGGAGAGATAAAGAAAAGAAATACATTGCCTTCTGTAATATACTGAAAGTACCCTCTTTTTGGCATGTTACCCACAGTTTTTGACTGTGTCACTGGGATCCTGCTAGTCAGAACCCCAGTGCCTATGGTTTATGGCCTGCTTGTCAGTGTGTTTCACTGTTTTCTAAATCATCACTGGAGTCCTGCTAATCAGAACTCCAGTGTTCATGCTCTCTCTGTTTCTAAATTTGTCACCACATACTGGTGGCTCAGTATTTCACTTCAAATTGGCATACTAGTCCCCCCTTATCAGTCCCTAGTATATGGTACATAGGTACTCAAGGAATTGGGGTTCCAAGGGATCCTTATGGGCTGCAGCATGTCTTTTGCCACCCATAAGGAGCCCACACCAAGGCTTCTACAGGACTGTCATTGCAGCCTGTGTGAAATAGTGCATGCACTATTTCACAGCCATTTTCACTGCAGCAGGTCACTTATAAGTCACCTATATATCAGGTCTTCCAACCCTGATGTCTGGGTGCAAAGTACCTGTGTGTGAGGACACCATCAGAGGTGCCCACACATCATCCAGGCCTATTTTACCGGAATTTGTGAGTCCTGGGATGCCATTTTAAGTGTGCACTGCACATAGGTCAATACCTATGTACAGCTTCACAATGGTAACTCCGAATATGGCCAAGTAAGGTGTCTAACAACTGGGAATTGAACCCAGATACTGATTCCAGTATTGGTTGCACAATCCCATGCACTCTGGGGGCTCCACAGTGGGCCCTCAAAGTGCCATACCTGCCTTCTGAGGTTTTCACTGCAGCCCCAGCTGCTGCCACCTCACAGACAGGCTGCTGCCCTCCTGGGGCTTGAGCAGCTCAATCCCAGGAAGGCAGAACAATGCATTTCCTTTAGGAGAGGGGTATTACACCCTCTCCCTTTGGATATAGGTATTGCAGGCATGGGAGGGATGTCTTCCCAGAGCCTCTGGAAATGCTTTGAAGGGCACAGATGGTGCCCTCCTTGCATAATCCAGTCTACATCAGCTCAGGGACCCCCAGTCCCTGCACTGGTGTGAAACTGGACAAAGGAAAGGGGAGTGACCACTCCCCGTCCATCGCCGCGCCAAAGTGGAGTCCAGAGCTCCTCAAGTGTCCCCTTGTTTTGCCATCTTGGATTCCAAGGTGGTCGAGCACTCTGGGAGTATCTGAGTGATCAGTGCCAGCAGGTGACATCAGAGACCCCTCCTGATAGGTGCTTACCTGGTTACGTGACCAAACCCCCTCTCAGGGCTATTTAGGGTCTCTCCTCTGGGTGTTTCTTTAGATTTGGATTGCAAGACTCCAGAAAAGATCCTCTGCATCCTTTACTTTATCTTCTACCAATGGATCAACCGCTGACGGCTCTAGGAACTCTACACAACTGCAACAAAGAAGCAAAGGTGACTTCTGCAACATTGTAACTTCAGCTCCTGCCAGCAACTGCAACAGTTCCCAGGTTGTGCATCCTCTGAGGACTGCCTGTCTTCAACCTGCACCAGAAGAACCAAAGGAATCTCCCATGGAGTGACTGGGTCACTTCTCTGTTTCAAGAGGCACCTCTCTGCAGTGACGACTGGTGGCTTGGGTCCATTCTCCAGATGACAGGCATGGATCCAGCGACACAGGCGGTAGGCTAAAGTGACTCCGGAAGTCCCAATGTCCAGCTGTCCAAATTTGGTGGAGGTAAAAGCTTGCCTCCCCACTGAAGACAGTCCTCCCATGCACCAAGTGACTTGCAGTTGCCAAGGCTTGTGTGCCAACTTTCAAAAAGTTCTTAATGCACTGCACAGCACAGCGTAGGCCCCCAGCACTTCATCCTACGATGCACAGCTCCCTGAGTGGTTCTCCGACGGTGTGGGAATTCTTTGTGTCATGCTGTGTGGGCCTCCATTTGCACCTTCTTTGTCCCCATGCTGTGGGACTACTGTGTGTGCTGCCTGGTCTTCTGAGGACTCTCTGATTTGCTGAGAGCACCCTCTGACTCTCTCCTGGGTAGAGGCCACCAGGTCCCTCCTGGTCCCGTGCAGCTCCATTTTCCACTAACAGTGAGCTTTGCATGTGCAGGGGCTTGTTAGCGGAATCCAGTGACACAAACCAGACTGCAATCATACATCTGGCGTGGGACATCTTCTGCACCAACCAGGAACCCACATCTATCTTCTTTGGTGCAATACTGACTTTGTCTTCTCATCAGTGGATCTTCTTTTGCACCTTCATCCGGGTTTGCATGGGTTTCTGTTCTCCCTGGACTCTTCAGTGCTCTTGGACTTAGTCCCCTTCTTCCACAGGTCTTCAGGTCCAGGAATCCATTGTTGGTGTCTTGCAGTCTCTTCTGGTTCTTGCACTGTCTTCTATCATGACTTCCAGTATGTTTTAGGAAACTTGCTGTGTTTTACTCCTGCTTTCCTGGGCTCTTGGGTGGGGTATTTTACTTACCTTTGGTGTTTTCTTACACTCCCAGTGCCCCTCTACACACTACACTTGCCTAGGTGGGAAACTGACTTTCACATTCCACTATTTTAGTATATGGTTTGTGTTCCCGCTAGGCCCATCGCAACCTATTGTGATTTTCCCTGTTTGCACTACTTTCTGACTGTTTACTTACCTGTTTTTCGTTACTAGTGTGTATATTGTGTAATTTACTTACCTCCTAAGGGAGTATAGTCTCCAAAGTATTTTGCCATTGTGTCACTAAAATAAAGTATCTTTATTTTTGGTAACACTGAGTATTTGTCTTTCATGTGTGTGAGTACTGTGTGACTACAGTGGTATTGCAAGAGCTTTGCATATCTCATAGTTCAGCCTTGGCTGCTCTGCCTACAGCTACCTCTAGACAGCCTTGCTTCTAGACACTGACTACACTTTACTAATAAGGGATTACTGGACCTGGTATTAGGTGTAAGTACCATTGGTACCCACTACAAACAAGGCCAGCCTCCTACATATACATTTTAGGATTACAGGAAACCATCTGATAATAATTATCTAATATATATGTCACAAAGTTATAATATGCCGCAAGTTTTCTGACCCACCTAAACGTTGTTTTACAAAATCCAATTACATTCACAAAAAAGGTAGTGTATAATTAAAAAACGCTTTTTTGTAAATGGAATGTGAGTGGAGTATTACTACATCAGGCCCTAAAAATCTTCCACATGTTGAGCCCTTTCTCTGCAACCACCATGAACACTCTGCATGAGCAATAAGTGGCCTTCCATGTTATTGTGGAAAGATCTGACTAAAGGAATGGCAATCATTGCAAATTTCACATCAGGTGCACTCTGTGCACTAATTATGCTTAAAATCCTAAAGTAATATATTTTGCCTATGGTGCAACCCCAGACGCAGGGCTGGTGCTTTCTAAGAGGAGGGTTTAAAGTGCACCTAAATACGGCCCAAAATTCTAAAAAAAAAACAAAACTGGCAGTTGAAGTGCTGTAAAATGTGCAAACGGTTCCTGTTTCTAACTGATGAAAAGATCACGAGATCACTCAAAAATATTATTGCAACTCTCAAAGCTTTCACTCAAAATGTAGTCATGCCAACCATGCAGTTTCAGTTCAAAATGACTTTTCTGCAGTCTTCGGTTTTCACTTGCTTCCATTCCCTGCAGCAAGAACAGTATAACCCAAGGCCGGACTGGCAGGACCAGGCCTCCGGTATTTCTCCCTGAGGCTGGAAGGGTGGGGGGCGCACTTTTGTGAATGGGGACCAGTTTTGTAGCAATCTCACAATTTTGAAAACACTGCGGAGTTTCTTGTGTTTCCATTAGTTTTCAGGCACCAATAAAATTGCCAAGATAGCACAGGTGATTAACCCCTTCGCTGCCAGGCCTTTTCCCCCTCCTCTGGCGAGCCTTTTTTTGGCTATTTGGGGCAGTTCGCGCTTAGGCCCTCATAAATTTTTGTACACGTAAGCTACCCACGCCAAATTTGCGGCCTTTTTTTCCAACATCCTAGGGATTCTAGAGGTACCCAGACTTTGTGGGTTCCCCTGAAGGAGACCAAGAAATTAGCCAACACACAGTGAAAATTTTGTTTTTTTCAAATAAATTGGAAAAAAGGGCTGCAGAAGGCAGCTCATGTTTTTTTCCCTGAAAATGGCATCAACAAAGAGTTTGTGGTGGTAAGATCACCATCTTCCCAGCTTTTAGGAACAGGCAGACTTGAATTGGAAAACCAAATTTTTCAACACAATTTTGACATTTTACTGGGCAATACCCCATTTTTACTATTTGTTGTGCTTTCAGCCTCCTTCCAGTTAGAGACCAAAATGGGTGAGAAACCAATGCTGGATCCCAGAAAGCTAAACATTTCTGAAAACTAGACAAAATTCTGAATTCAGCAAGGGGTCATTTGTGTACATCCTACAAGTGTTCCCTACAAAAAATAACAGCTGAAATAAAAATAAAAATTGAAATTGAGGTAAACAAAACAGCAATTTTTCTCCACGTTTTACTCTGTAACCTTTTCCTGCGATGTCAGACTTTTGAAAGCAATATACTGTTACGTCAGCTGGACTCTTCTGGTTGTGGGGATATATAGGGCTTGTAGGTTCATCAAGAACTCTAGGTACCCAGAGCCAATAAATGAGCTGCACCTTGCAATGGGTTTTTATTCTATACGGGGTATACAGCAATTCATTTGCTGAAATATAAAAAGTGAAAAATAGGTATTAAGAAAACCTTTGTATTTCCAAAATGGCCACAAGATAAGGTGTTGAGAAGCAGTGGTTATTTGCACATCTCTGAATTCCGGGGTGCCCATACTAGTATATGAATTACAGGGCATTTCTCAAATAGACGTCTTTTTTACACACTGCCTTACAGTTGGAAGGACAAAATGTAGAGAAAGACAAGGGGCAATAACTCTTGTTTTGCTATTCTGTGTTTCCGCAAGTCTCCCGATAAAAATGGTACCTCACTTGTGTGGGTAGGCCTGGCGCCCACGAAAGGAAATGGCTCAAAACACAACGTGGACACATCACATTTTTTCACAGAAAACAGAAGTGCCTACCTGTAGATTTTTGTCTCTAGCTCAGCCAGCACCTGGGGAAACCTAGCAAACCAGTGCATTTTTGAAAACTAGACACCTAGGGGAATCCCAGATGGGGTGACTTGTGGGGCTCTGACCAGGTTCTATTACCCAGAATCCTTTGCAAACCTCAAAGTTTTACCAAAAAAACACATTTTCCTCGCATTTCAGTGACAGAAAGTTCTGGAGTCTGAGAGGAGCCACAAATTTCCTTCCACCCAGCGTTCCCCAAAGTCCCCCGATAAAAATGATACCTCACTTGTGTGGGTAGGCCTAGTGCCCCGGACAAGAAATGCCCCAAAACACAACGTGGACACATCCCATTTTTTGACAGAAAACAGAGGTGTTTTTTGCAAAGTGCCTACCTGTAGATTTTGGCCTCTAGCTCAGCCGGCATCTAGGGAAACCTACCAAACCTGTGCATTTTTTAAAACTAGAGACCTAGGGGAATCCAAGATGGGGTGACTTGTGGTGCTCTGACCAGGTTCTGTTACCCAGAATCCTTAGCAAACCTCAAAATTTGGCCAAAAAAAAAAACACATTTTCCTCACATTTCGGTGACAGAAAGTTCTGAAATCTGAGAGGAGCCACAAATTTCCTTCCACCCAGCGTTCCCCCAAGTCTGCCGATAAAAATGGTAACTCACTTGTGTGGGTAGGCCTAGCGCCCACGAAAGGAAATGGCCCAAAACACAACGTGAACACATCACATTTTTTCACAGAAAACAGAGGTGTTTTTTGCAAAGTGCCTACCTGTGGATTTTGGCCTCTAGCTCAGCCGGCCCCAGGGGGGGGCAGAAATGGCCTAAAATAAGTTGGCCCCCCAAACCCCCTTGGGAGCGACCGTTGCCTACGGGGTCGCTCCCCTTGCGTGAAATTCACGGAAAAAAAACTCCCTGGTGTCTAGTGGTTTCTTGCCCCCTTGGGGGCAGATTGGCCTAAATATAATTTGCCCCCTATGGGAACCTAAAGCTAAGCCTTGCCTAAGGGGTCGCTCCCCACCTCAAAAATATAAAACAAACACACAAAAAATGCTCCATGGTGCCTAGAGGTTTCTGCCAATTTCATTTAAAAAAAAAGAATCCCTGGTGTCTAGTGGGCGTTTTGACAGCCGGTATGCTTGCAATCCGGCTGCCAAAACGCTGAGAGAGACTTCAAAGGGAAGGAAATAAATTTCCTTCCCTTTGAAGTCTCTCGGCCTCCTCCATGTGATCGGAAGAGAAATGCTTTTGCATTTCTCTTCCGATCGCGCTGGAAGCTGAGCTTCCAGCGCGATGGGAGGAGGCCTTGTGACAATCAGCGCGAGATCGCACGCTGGCGTCACGGCGGGGGGTCCGGGGTGGAAGGGGACGGGCTTCCCCTTCCATCCCTGCCTTTGGAGGCAGGGGGGAACCCCACAGAGGGAGCGCTAGCACTCCCTCTGGGCTCTGTGCCCAGGACGTAATGGTTATGCCCTGGGCACACGAGCACTGTGCCTCAGGACGTAACTATTACGTCATGGGCACAGAAGGGGTTAATATACCTTCTGGAGAGACCTCAGAGTTTTTGTCTGTTGTCAGTTTTTACTCATCTAGGGTAGCGCAGCAGGTTAATATGCCTGCTGCAAACAACATGTACTATGCAGATTACACTACAGTATTTTATGTGTATAGCTCAGTGGGATTCTGCTTTTGTCACAGAGATCCTTTTTAAAAGCTGAGAGGCACCTTTAGAGGGTGATGGTGTGGGAATCATTGAAGACCCCAATAAAGATTGCGGTATACTGGTGCACTGTAAGGTCATTATTTACAATGCTTTAAAACAAATACAGTTGAATATATAATGAAAATGTGTTGCAGAATGTACAGTTTTTGCCCTTTTTACCCAAAATGTTGTTGGGGTGGAGAACACTCAAGCTCCATTGTAGTGGTCAGACTCGCTTGCTATGAACCCTGTGGGGGCTGTCTGACAAACTTTGCCACAGCTGCTTTAAATTCCCAGTCCGGCACTGCTGAAACCAGCAACTTGTTTGCACCAATTAGCAGTGTTTGTGTTCCTAATTTACTCATTTTTCTGCAGGACCACTGTATTTTGTATCAAACACTTCCTAAAGTTGGAACTTTCGATAGCAGGAGTATATTGCTTGGCTTGACCTTACATTACACATAGAGCAAGAGGTGCTGGCAGGTTACTTGTAAGAAAGTGTTTTTTTTCTGGCCTCTTTAAAACAACGAAGCATATCTAACCTTGACCACTCCACCGTTATAAGGCAATAATTCATAATCTTTCCTTTGGTTAAGAACAGTTAGTTAGTTATGAACAAAGTGCATAATGAAAACCTTACTTGATGATGTTCTCCCTCAATCTCGTGTTTATACTTTATACAAATCATTAGTCTTGACATACCTCTAGTTTCAAAACCATTTGCACAACTAACCTCAATGAGATATACAAATGGCCTGGTTTACACGTCGCAATTTTTGTATTGTACAAGCAAATCATGTATTTTACATGGATTTACTTGTACGTAAAATTACACCATTACTGTGCATTTTTACAATTGAGCTCATCATCTTGGAAAGATAAGGGTCTTCCAGTATGTAAATACCTTGAAATTTGGTAGGTATACACAATCTTTAGTAAGGCACAATCCTACCTTTGATGGCATTGGTGACTTACACCTGTCAATGGCAGAAATAAATCTATACTGTGTTAGCATTGCAGCCGCTTCCTGTAATTGTTTGTGAACTCCCAAAACTGTGCACCTTTAATCCAAACAGAACAGTGGAACTAAAGGTGTGCGTTTAGAACTGCGTTAACAGCTGCTACACAGAGAATCTCGATGAGCACATGAACAGCAGATATGTTTGACTGAATTGTTTCCACAATCTTTAAGGTCATACTTCACATCATGTTTGAGACACTGTGAACTCATGAGAAGAGTAAAAAACTGCAAGAGAAAAATTGTTCCATTATACAATATTGTCACACAGTTTGAACATCATCATAAGATAATCTTCCTTTGTATCAGCCATTCTCTACTTGAAACTGAGGCTCCAACCTAAGCAATTACTGTGATTTGAACCTCGAAACAGTGCACAAAAATACATAAACGAGCATACGTTAAACGAATTATGACGTAATTTCATTCATTTAACAAAAATATACTCATATTAAAACTTTAATCTGGGTTCATTTCAAAAAGATGTAATGGGACTCTGGATTCTAGCATTTTCATGTTTTATTCATTACTAGCTTCATACTAGCTTCTTTATGTTGTACTTAAGCTGCTCCATGAATCAAGCTAAGGATATCCACTTTTCTTTTACTCTCCAATTTCGAATTCCTTTACATTTGCAATGTTTATTTATTTTTTAACCTTTTCTTGTATATGCGCTTTATTCATTTGCTAACATTATTTATTTTTCTAAATAGCGAAGGAGGCACTGAGTAGGCATCACGGACCCCTATTGGTCCATGAGACCCAGGTTAAGAACTACTGCCTCAGACTTTGAAGACAAATTAAAATAGCATTATAGTTTGATGGGTTATTGAAGGTGTTGAAGCAATCCCAAAAGGAAAGACTTTAGCGGCTGAATGGCAAAACATGTATTTGCTTTGTGCTATTACTAGTTCATTGTGGTAAGTAATCACTGATTGGTGCAAATATCCTTTATCACTGTATTTTGAAAGCAGATGAATGCTTTTTGAAATATGAAACAAGAAAGGGTCAGGGCAGGCGGTAGGGGACCTGTGGGCCTATTTCCATGGTGGAAAACCATGGAATAAGCACGCAGGTGCCCGCCCCAAGGCCCCAGGGACACCCCCACCCACATCAGAGAGACAGCGGAGGATGGGGGGCCCATCCATCCCAGGTAAGTGTAGGTAAGTACAGGTAAGTATTTTATTTTTTAAAGTGCCATTAGGGGCCCTGAAATAGGACCCCCTACATGGCACTGGGTGCAGTGACCATGCCCAGGTGACAATGGTCACCAGTGCTTGCCATTGGGGTGTGGGCATGACTTCTGTCTTTTCCAAGACAGGAGGCTTGTGGTATGGATGGTTTTGCATCAGAAAATGATGCTAGGCTGGTTGGAGTCTTTTTTCTTTTTACTCTCACCTGCCTAATGTCATTTTTTGATGCAAAACCCCCTTCTCCCATACCGCCACCCCCGCCCGGCTAATGTCGTTTTTTATGCTAGCCCACCCTTTGCGCTGGCTTTCACCATTCCATAAATATGGTGCCTGGCTGGTGCTCAGGAATGGTGCAAGCCAGTGTAAAACCTTTTGATGCAAAACTGCGTTAGTGCAGTTTTGCACCAAAAGTATAAATATGACCATAAGTCTTTTTGAACTTGAATACTTTTGCAAAGTAACTTATGGAGTGTATCATCAATAGACCTTTCTATTTGTGTTTATAGTGTGTTTATTGTGTGCAGGTCAGGCCACTTTGTTTTAGATTGTAGAAGTAAATCAAGTTCAATAAAGAATTAAACCTTGTCAAGTGAAGAATTTAAAGCAGTTCTGACATGGGGAGTTAATTCTTCAGTAGCTCATGTGGTAGTTCTCTTGGGAATTATTTTGTTTGATGGTCAAGAAAATATAATTTAAGGACTTTCAAATTCTGGAGCATTGGGGAACTTTATAGATGTGCAATTTCACCAAACCTTAAAATTTGTAGTCAGAAAGGAAACGTTTCAGGGGAGGAGAAGGCAGTTGATTAGTTTCATATGCACATTTCACATACATACAATTAATATGATTTGTTTTGGGAATCTCCTTTAAAGTGTTGGAGAGAAGGGTCCAGCTTTCTGTGCCAGTTAGGGAGAAGAGTTTAAGCCTCTTTGAGAGCTATGACCACTGAATGCTTGAAATCGTCATCTTGTAAAGTACCATATTTCTATGAAATAGGGTTGGGGTGCGGTGGAGTGGTGATGTGACATAGTTAGATTGGGCAGTTTCTAGAACTTTCTGGAACTGTCCACTCCCACTGTAAAACCCCTATACAAGGGAGAGCATTTTGAGAACATTTTGGGGCCTAAGAAAATTTCAAGGACTCCTGAATTTTTCTACAGAGAGGGAAACAGGGACTCAAAATGGAAAAGACGACTTCTGCATAATACTAGAGGGGTGGACTGACCTTGGAGAAGATGATTTCCCTGGAACTTCGGTGTACTGGTCCTGTGTTGGGGGGTTACTCTTATTGGAGAATCCACTGATTCCTGCTAGACACACATGTGTCCTTAAAATAGCTAGGAAGCTGTGGATCCTGCAGAGTGTAGACGAAGATCGTAAACTGCATTGGAAAAGACCCTGGCCATGGAGGTCTTCATGAGTGAGATTAGCTAAAGAACAAGAGGTCAGGCCCTGAGCGCTCCCTCAATGGGAAACAACAGTTCAAAAACCTTGTTAGATGTAGAACATTCCTTATTTCAAGCAATAATATTTAATGGATGTAAAATATGTAGTACTATCAAACTGGCATAACTCAACAATATATATTTAAACCTGCACAGGACCAATAGGAAACTAATTGTGGAAGGCTTCTACAAGCCACTTGATGAAGATTTGCCAAGAGTGAGATCATATTGACAAGTGATTTCAATTTTGTCAACGAGGGTAATCAATTGGATAGCTTGCTAGTCTAGAACTTCTTTCAAGCAATGTGCACAACTGCCTTCAAATTTAATACATAGGTTCTTTACAAGTCCTTCAACTATGCAAGTGGCAAACTCCGAAATTCCCATACACATTTAAGGGCATCGCAGCACTGGACTACATCTTTGTGAGGGTTTTCCTTTCAGAGACATGTAAAGATTCCTCAATAATTTAATGTTCCGAAAGCTACCATTTCGCACTAGTAAAACATTTTCAATTTGATTTATCAGTTAGCAGAACAGGTAAAGGTAATGGGAACTTCACAGGGGCTGAGAAACATTCATTAATGAAGAGCCTAAAGTGGAGTAATGTCTGCTGAGCTCATTTCATGATGTGGAAAAAATAGTTTCCAAAAGAAATTAATTAAATCGACCATCAGCAGCCAAAAACAGTTTGTTTTATTGGGACATGGCAATAGACTCGATATACAATGATATAAGAGGGAATGGTAACGCAACATCAAGGAGGAAGATAGTGTCTGGAAAAAATCTATGATATACCATTGATGTAAAAGAAATTAAGTCAGTCTTTAGAGCTGCAATAATAATTTATACCAAGGATAATTTGAAAAAAAAACAATGAAGAAAGGTATGCCACACAACTCCTTGGGTGGCAAAGACCAAACATATGGAAGCTGAATTGCAATACATACACACCTTGCTAGGCAAGAATAATCAGGCAAAAGTTTGACAATATGTCAATTCCCTAAATAATAAAACCTTAATTAGCGAGAACAGTGTCTCCCAAGTAAAGTGGATCAAGCACATTTGGGTGTCTCTACACAGAAAAGAGTGTAACTAGTAACTCCACAGAATCTGTCTAGGCAACCGAAACCATGACACATTTCTGATTCATGAGGCAGCTGTTCAAAGAGTGCTAGAGATAAACAAAGAAAGCGGAGCCCTAGGCCCCACCAGCTTACCTTGGCCACTTTTTAAAGCTCGTATAGAGTTTTGGTGGACATGCTAACCCTGCTTTACCAGGAATTCCTGAATGCTCAAAGGCTTAAATCATGGCAAGGGCCCATTTTCCATCCAATCTATAAAAAGAACAACAACACAAATTCGGCAAATTATGGGCTAATTGTCCTATTGGATGTTGAGTCAAAAGCAGATGCCAACATATTGTTCCAGGAACTTGAGGATTTGGCATATGGAGAGAAATTACCAACTTTTTACTGAAGAGGATTCAAGCACAAGTCATCCAACTTAGTTCATGTTGTTGCTCTGAGTTACATGGATATAGCTCCTCTTTGCCTGCTCGAACTCCCTCCCCCTCTCCACGCGTTTACGTGATTTGTGCATTCTGCAGCTTTTGATGGGGTGGAGCGAAAAATACAATGGGCTAAGTTAACAAAATGGGGCATAGCACATGCTGTGCTCAAAGCAAATTTTTATCTTTACTCTGACACCTGAATATGTATAAAGTTAATACAAGGTAATACAAGGCCACTGACTGGGGCCTTAAACAAGACTGTGCCATATCCCCTATTTTGTTTAATCTTTATACAGCAGATCTGGGCATGGCAATGACCGGAGTAGAAACAATCCCACCTAGACTCGGACATACAGGATGTTGATTATGCAACATGCAGGTGGCTTAGTCATGCTTGGTCAGACAAGAACTGGTATGTAGCTTGCACTAGGTGAATTAAACAAATATGGTTTAACCACCAGATTGTTGGCCAAGGTAAATAAAACAAAGGTGGTGGTCTTTTGGCAGATCAACAACAAAGCTAAGCAATATTGGAGACTGGGACAGTTAAAATAGCGCATTCAAACAAATGAAACTGTCTGGGGGTTTGAATAACAGAAATTGGAACACCAAACCTGCATTTAAAGCGAATTTTAGAAAAAGCCTGAGGCCTAACATTTCCCTTGTGCCGTCCATGCACACACTGAAATAGTCCCACAGCGTAAGAACTGTACGAAAAGTTGTTACCAATGATCTCCTGTGGCCAGCAGGCCTATCCAGCGAAGCTTCCACCAGTGTTAGATAAACTGTAGCGTACCACATGTAGGCGGATCTTTAATTTACCAAAGATTACTCATCAACCTCAGATGTGCTTGGAATTTGGTTTCATGGAGTAGGATCTAGGATGTAAAGCATCATTTATCAAAAACTACTACTTAGTCACTCATTTAAAAACCGACACACTTAAGATGGCCTTAGAAATGATCTTTAACGAGGAGACCAGTCCCTGGCCCTCGTAGTTAGCACCTGTGGATAAGCAGTGACAGCTGATTAAGGTTCTGTGAATATAGGAGAGAATCCATTGTACATTTACTTTGCTGCTGGTCGGAATTTTTATTAGTACGTCGAATTTTACTAAAACTGATGTTTTTAAAACACGAGATCGTAACTTGCAGAAGGCTCTGGATTTTCGCCTACACCTAGCAACCGATGGAATTAGCTCAATTTGGCAAATACATAAGTATGATATTTAACAGCAGTAGAACTCTGAAAACTCCTGACGGATTCCTTCCATTAGTAAGGTATTGTGGGTGCACACCGAGATTGTACCTCTGATAAAGGCTTCCTAAAACCCTCTGAAATTTTAAAAATACTAGTAATTAGAGACATAGGGCCTGATTACAACTTTGGAGGAGGTGTTAATCCGTCCCAAATGTGACGTATATACCACCAGCCGTATTACGAGTTCTATAGGATATAATGGACTCGTAATACGGCTGGTGGTATATCCGTCACTTTACTGTCACTTTTGGGATGGATTAACACCTCCTCCAAAGTTGTAATCAGGCCCATAATTACTACATATGCCGAAGAAGAACTCTAAACAAGTCCCCTTTAATATTGTTTGAAAGACTAAGGGGTGTATTTACAATAAAGTGGCGCAGCGCTGCATAGAGCCAAAATTGGCAGCTCTGCACTGCTTCACTTTAGAAACGCACCCCTGTGTTTCCCCCTGTTTTGGTGCTAAATTTGCTGCCGAGCGCTAACGCAGCCACCCTGGCACCATGGTGAATGGATGGCTGCATTGCAGGGGAGATTGTTTATGTGCAGGAAGGGACACCTTCCTACACAAAAACAATCTTCAATGGTGATTTCCTCTTTCTATATGTGCTGCAGAATGCAGCACACAGAAAGAGCAAAAAAACGAGGAGAAAGTAAAGCATTTCTTCTCAGTGCACCATGCTAATGTCACCCTTGGGGTGGCGTTAGATTTTGGCGCTGCCTCTGTTTTATGAAACCTCGTAAGTCTGGGGAGGTGTCAAAACACAATGGGTATGGCTGTGGAATGCCCATAGCAACACCCGTTCCATGCAAAGTGCTGCATGTGAAGGGGCCGTATTTACAAGGTGACATTAATCCACAGAAAATGGCTTAACTCAGCCTTGTAAATAAGGCGTAGTGCACAGCGCCACAGTAGTGTAACAAAAAGTGACTCTCCAGTGGCGCTAGGGGGTTGTAAATAAGCCCCAAGTTATTGAGACACAGGGATTTAGGATATTAGAGAAATGTTAACGGCAGATTATGCCATTTAAAGTTCACTTTTTTGCAATGATTTTTAAAATCCATTTACTTTTACTGCCGTCTTAATTTTATTTGGGTTTTACAGATTACACAGTATTTTAAATTGTACTACTAGTTTTATCCTTCAGTGAATGCACTGTAATAATTTTAAGAAAGAAGTCTTCGCATTTGTGGAGGAGAGATTCTGTAATGTTATTTCTTCATTATTCTGCCTTCCGGTGTTTTTTGGGTTGTTATTTTGCTGTGCTTTGTTACTGTATTGTGTCATATAGTCCATTTACAGGCTTCAATAAACGTTGCTAAATTCCCAACCAAAAACAGCACATTTAATTACAGTTTTAGTGGCAAAGATTAATCCTTTTACGTTACCAAAGGTGTAGACATACTAATGCTCTAGCCTTCGACTATTTAAGACGCTAATCATCCATAAAATTACGACAGAAATCATGCCTAAAATTAGGACCTTTGATGCTCCTTTTATGCGATCCAGCCCTATAACTTTTATGGACTGATTTAGGATTCCATTCTCATGTAATGGTTATAAAGAGGAGTCTGGATCCAGCCAAAAAAAAAAAAAAAAAAACAGCTGCAGACCAGGGCGAAAGCAGACTACCATCCTTTAAGGCAGCCCGCGACAAATCATCCATACCCAGTCCACTCTTCATTTTTATTAATAATAGTAACGATGATCAACGCCATCGTCATAATAATACATAATTGTATTTTTGATGATCGTAACTATTTTACATCGTTCAAAAGTCTGTGAACTGTCACGTAATTGTATGCCTTCGGAAAATGAACATTTTCAATTTACTGTGGGCTACAACGTACCTTCTACTTGCCACATATAGCACACATGTAGGTGTTTGGTTTTGGAAGAACTAGTTATAGATTTCTGATGCAATGAACATACAAAACTGCCTAGTCTTTGTTTATAATTTCAATGATTGTTTATGACAGTTTTATGCGTCATAAATAATAAATATTTGATTTGTAGGTTGTTTCTTGCACTGCCACTGGTTTGGATCGCTTCTGTCATCTCTCTGTATGGTTTTAGTACTTGTGGTGGTCGCCAGAAATGGCATACGCACAATAATTTCCTCTGTAGTTGACATTGAGAACTTCAGTGCACATATTCATTTCTTAACTGTTTTATTGGGGCTAATTAGAATTAAATAATAAATATGCAATTATCGTCACATAGGGCTGCCTCTTGAAGAACACATTCGTGTGCACCTCGGACTTCTAAACTGGGCTTACTGCTGCCAAAAGTTGTCCGGGCAGGGGAAGCAATAATATGCGGTGAGGAATTAATTTGAAAGCAATCACTTGCAATCATCTCAATGTATTTTGAATTTGTAATTGTTTTTTACTCAAAACAACTTCGCAAGTGACATTATAGATCTACACATTCCTTGGTGTGCATGCTACATTAGCAAAAAAACTCTGTAAAGTTGCTGATTCCGTGGACTTTGCACCAGACTCCTTTAGCTGGTTTCATCATAAGAAAAGCGAAAATCAATCTCATTCCACTGTTTACTTCAGTTATTCCACAGGTCTACATCCATGACATGAGTAAAAGGGCTGACCAGCAAAGCAATATAGCTCAAACCAGTGTTTAAGATAGTAAAACTTAGGGCCTGATTACTGCTTTGGCGGTCCGTGGACTGCACTGGCAGAGGTCAAACTGCCGTCGGGTTGGCGGTCAGACCACCATATTATGATGCATGTGGGTTCCATAGATGAAAGACCACCGCCGCCCCGCTGGCACTGCCAGGCAGCATAGACCGCGGCGAGAACAACCATTGAGGTTTTCGGAGGACAGACCGCTAGCATTTCTGCTGGACATATTATGCTGTGGCTTTCCGCAGACGTCACTGTGGCGGTTCAACCACCACGTTTCAGCTGGTGGAAACAGAGACCTATAAGGCAGGAACTCACCTGCAAGCATCTTCACACATCCTGTGCTGCCATGGAGCTGTTCTTACACGACCAGCCGCTGCTGCTGACAGAAGGAGCCCAAAATCGACACTGTAGTGGATGCAAATGATGGTAAGGCCACACATCTACCGTGTCCCCAAACTGAACAGCAAATCGACACACCACCATCAACCTGGTATGGAGGCTGTGCTCTGTCAACCAAGTATAATTTTATGTGTCCCATATCAGAGTTGTACACAATGTATGACCCAATCACAGCCCCATGACATCACCTTTGGGCAGGTCAGTAACACTGCACCGCCACACTCCACAAAACCAGACATGTCTGCACATCCCAGTGTCAGGGACAGTGAAGTATACACAACATTGTGTCACACAACAGCAACACCACATCAGTATCACACCTACTAACTGAACTGACACCCTTACATTGCTCACATGCCAAGTCCTGTCTTGATATTGAAGGCACATGTGTATGGATGTGTCATGTAACCCAAAAACACCTTCCATGCAACATTCCTGTAATGGACCCATACATATCACCCATAATGCAAGAGATTGTAAGGTAAATGGAACGCACAATAGTTTGTGAAAAAATATCCAAAGCTCACATTGTAAACAATACCTGCAGAATAGGGATGACAATATCAGGGAGCTCACAGGAAGGATGTTGTCCTGGGACACATTTCACTTTGCACATGCCCCTAAAACTCTATTTGTACATGAACTGGGCCTTTATATATCTCAGGGACAACAAATAGTATAACCAAATGCCATGCCTATGTGCCAAATGTTTAAGTGTAAGTCTAGAAAGCAAATACAACATCACCAGCATGGTTCACACTTGTAGATATGTAGTATCTGGAAGGGTCACATGAAAATGAACACATGATCAGTCAAATATATAGGAAGGAGGCACAATTGAACATTGCTCCATGTGTGGACAAACAAAACTTTAGCTTGCCACATGATATGACTGTCCAATTTACATCAGGGGGACAAATGTAACCCAATAGATGTTGACATTAGCTAGGCCAAGATGAAATACATACCATATCAAACAACACACAATGTAATGACACCCCATTTGGTTTACAACCCAGATATCCATCAATTGAACATCTCCCCTTATTCTGATTGACACCAGCACTGCTCCCAAAGTCAGATCTTGCCAACCAAAGCAAATGGATCAGCAAATAGGATGAAGTCAACACAACTGTAGGCATACGCCACAAATTACTCTGAACCAGAAAAAAGGTAGAAAAGCAATGGCAGAACAAATGTGTACCCAAAAGCAGCCTGGGTTAATTAAAGAGCTCCAAATATGAGTAAAGCCCAAATGGATAGTCCACAAATAATAGTCCATGCACACTGCTGTGCACCACGACATTATACTCTGATCACTGCCATAGGAATCTCCACAGCAAAGAACATCAGGAGGGCATGCTAGGCACCTCAATCATCACCCTTGGGTGGAGTGGGGGTGGATATAGGATGGGTGGGTGTTTTGTGAGGGGTGGACTTAACTTTGGGAGGGGTAGGCTTCTAATTGGGGGTGGGAGGATTATGGTTGGTTTCAGAGTGCGTGGGGGCTGGTGTGACAGGGGAGGACGTGGATTTGGAAGGGATGAGTCAGGAGGTGGGCAGGGTCCTTTTACCTTTGGGAGGGGGGTTTTACAGGGGTAAGGGCAAGGTCAACTAAGAATCTTTCTTTGGAAACATGGATAGGGTCTGCAGAAGGGATTAGGGGTTTGAAGGTTGTGGAAGTGCCTGTGTCAGCTTTGGGTGTTGTTGGTGCTGGTGTGTTTGTGTGTCTGTGGTAGGGTTTGGGTTTGGGTGGTTTATCTGTTGCATGTGTTAGGTGGGCATATGTGTCTTTTGAGGGGCTATGAGGTGGTGGTGACAGCTAAGGTAGGAGTGGTGGCTGTGTCTGTGGGTGTTTTGGTGTGGTGTCTCGGGGTATGGTGTGTGCAGTGGCTGTGTCTCTGGGTGGTGGGGTGGTGGCTGGGGGTATGGTGTGTGTTGTGGCTGTGTCTGAGGTGTTGGGGTTGTGTCTGGGGTATAGTGTGTGTGGTGTGTGAGTCTGTGAGTATTGGGGTCATGACTGGGGTATGGTGTATGTGGTGTGTGGGTCTGTGGGTGGGGGTGATGTCTGGGGGTATGATGTGTGTGGTGTGTGGGTCTGTGGGGGTGGTGGCTGGGGGTATGGTGGGGTGATGTGTGGGTCTGTGGGGGTGGTGTCTGGGGGTATGGTGGGGGTGGTGTGTGGGTCTGTGGGGGTGCTGTCTGGGAGTATGACGTGAGGGTCTGTTGGTATTGGGGTTGTGTCTGGGGGTATGGTGTGTATGTGGTGTGTGGGTCTGTAGGGGTGGTATCTGGGGGAATGGAATGTGTGGTGGTATTTGTGAGTGACTGTTTAGTGCTTGTGTGCCAGTGTATCTTGTGGTGCTTATGGTTATGTGTGCTGCTTGTGTGTTGAGGTGTGTGTGTGTGGATGTGTCTGTGTGCTTATGGCAGGTATGGGAAGAGGGACATTTTATGGGGAAGAGGTAGGTAGTGGGGGTACGAGTGTGCGGGAAAAAGGCTGCTGTGAGTGAGGAGGCCAGAAAATATGGGGTCTCTGTACGTCAGACGTGGCACTATGAATGCCATCCAGGTACACAACCAACTGCTGAAGCTGTCTGCCCTGCACCTTGATGAGATTCAAAATGGCAGTCTGACCCACAGAAATACTCCTCAGGAGGTAAATATCCTCCTCACGCAGAACAGCAGGGGTAACGGGTCAGGGGTCAGGTGCCTGACACGAGGGATATGCCCACCCTCTTGGGTAAAGGGGCACAGCCAACTGGGTGGGAAGCAACAGGGAGGGTGGAGATGGAACTGGGGTGGCAGACAAGGATAGAACAGGTACAGGTCCTGATGGGTCTGCCACCACTAGGGAGGGGCCGCTGGAGGAAGAATCTGAAGATGATGATGTTGGTCCTGTGTCCTCTGTGGCACTCTCCTCACTCTCTGGGCCCCTCCATGTCTGATGTCTTGTGGCTGAAGGTACTGTGGCCAGCTGCTTTCCCACTGGTTTCGGCTCTGTCTCCTCCACTTGCCTGTGCTAATGCTGAAAGTACAAAGACAAGTAGGGTCACTACTTGTGCCTGATCACACTTGAACAGCAGTTTTGATTACCAAACATTACTGTAGTGTACAGTAGCCCTCAGCAGCAGGTTTCACTAAAGTGACTCCAACATTTGCTACACCATATGCATGCGTGCTACATGAACCGTGAGCAGTTGCCCACAAGAAGAACAGAATCACAGACAACTCCAATTGCATGGGTGAAGTTGTGCAATCACAATACCCATGGAGCCAGTATGAGACCTTATCACCATGAATGGCTTAGCCTATGTAGCATTCCTCAATAACCTGCACTCCATAGTATGGCACTGCCAAGTTGAATCTCACAGATCCCACATATTGTCATGCATCCAGCTAAACTTCATATACCCACTACCACATTATGAGGAACTGATGTCCACGTAATCCAGCTATTTTATAGCAAGAAGTACCACAGCCAGAAGAAGGTAACATGGAAACATCCATGTCACACTGTGAAAAATCACCAATGATAACTTCACAATATGTACATTGTCTAATAGACTCATGGAAGTTCTACTAATGTTGCTCTGATAGATGACACATAATTCCCAGAAAAGTACACGGGAGACAATTTGGGCAAAAGATCTGGGAGATTTGTCTACAAATATCCACACCACAAAGAATCAGCTAGCCCCAGGGAAATCACCTACTCAGATTGCATAAGTAAAAGCCAATAGTTCATTGAATGATGTAGAGGGTCAGGGAATCTCCTGTACCTGTAGAAGGCACTTAACATGTTGCTCAATGTAAAGACACAGCACTGTCCCTTTTTGTAATGGAACACAGATTCCCTTGGATGAATGAATGTACACAACCACATATAATTCCCACTTTCATGCAAGTCACTTTCTGATGCATGTCAACAGTTAGTATTTAACAAGTGCTAAGCACTTCACCAAATGACATGTCATATACATAGACATGTGTAGACAACCATGGGAGTCATGTTTGGCCCTTATGTAGTAGATATCTATGAGGTTTAATAAGTGTGATGTGTTTCCAGTCAGTACTGCTTTGTCACATGATTGTGGTCCTATTCATCAAGTATGTTGGTGTGGACACAGTGTCTAATGCCCAACTCACTTAATGTCACAAATAGGTACCCTGGGAGCAGGGGGAGGTGACAAACTCAAGTGTACCATCCATTACCAGACCTTCAAACCATGGAAGAATGTCACATCATCAAGCAGTTCTGTCTTGATAGGCAAACTATTGTGGTCTTATGTTGTCAGTTGGAGCCAGATCTGATGCCTGAAAACACATATTCAGTGTGCATACCACCCATTGTGAAACTCATGGCAGTATTACACTTCCTGGCCACTGGGTCCTTCCAACATACAGGGGCCAAATCTGGTGGTATGGCCCAACGTATGTTCAGTGGTGTGTTAGGAGACATCAGCAATAATGAAACACATTGACAGCTATATCATGTTCCCCAGACATGAGGATTTAGCCAATGTGAAAGCTGCATTCTATGGCTTTGATCACCTCCCACATGTGGTGGGAGCCATTGATGGCACATATATTGCCTTGGTGCCACTACAGGCCACTGAACAAGTCTATCACAACTGGAAGCACTTCCATAATATAAACATGCTAGTTGTCCTTCAGATCTCTACATCTCAAATTTCTGTGCCAGGTTTCCAGATTCAACCCATGATTCCTTTGCAATGTGAAAAAGAACCGTACCCCAGCTGATGTCACAACTACAACAAGAGAGAGCCTGGGTGGTTGGTAAGTCACATCTGTCCTGATTGTGTTTGTGCAATGTCAGGAACTACAATCATGTAGTGAGTGACTTGTGGCACTTATGTCTCATTCCAAAACAGGAGACTCAGCATATCCAAACTGTCCTTGGTTGTTGACACCCCTGAGGAATCCAACTACGTCAGAGGATGTATGCTTCAATGATGCCCATGGAAGAACACAGCAGGCAGTGGAGCGGGCTTTTGGGAACATAAAGGCAAGGTTTCGCTGTCTGGACATGATTGGGGAGCCTTTCTTTCCTCACACTGGAAAGGTGTGTCAGATTACCACGGCATGCTGCATGCTCCATATCATCGCCCTGCAGAGGAATATCCCATACATCCCAGAGGAGGGGGAGCCTGAGGTGCCACTGGGTGAGAATCCTGAAATGCCAAATTAAGATGATAGCAAAGAGGATGGAGCTGACTTGCGACAGGATCTCATGAAAAGCTTCTTGTCATGAGTGTAAGTATGCCATAAGATGTAATGATTTTTGTTAGAAATGGGGTGTTTGGTTGGCAGTCAGGTTACCCCTTGTCCAAGCAAGGACCCTCAATCTAGTCAGGGTAAAAGAGAATCTCCCTCAGCTAACCTCTGATTACCCCCTTGGTAGCTAGGCACAAGCAGTAGGCTTAACTTCAGAGTGCTAGGTGTAAAGTATTTGTACCAACACATATAGTAACTTGATGAAAACACTACCAAATGACACAATACAGGTTTAGAAAAATAGAGAATATTTATCGAAACAAAACAAGACCAAAATGACAAAAATCCACAATACACAACTCAAGTTATCACTAAAAATGCAAAAAGAGTTTTCATGTAATTTTAAACACACACTAACCCTGTTAGCGTGAAAATGTACCTTGGGTGCATCAAAAATAACCCGGCATGGGTGAGTGTGGGTCGAAAAGGGCTTGCGATGCGCCGATTTCACTCACAAATGAGACCTTGCGTCGTTTCTCCTTTCGTCGGGCCGGGCACTTTGTTTCTTCTCTCTGCAGGAGAGGGATGCATCGATCCGGTCAGCACTCTCGGGTCCGGGCAGGCCTTGCGTTGTTTTTACACACCCAGTGGTGTTTCCGTCAGAAATCCAGCCGCACGATGATCAGAAAACCACGCAGCGTGGGTTGCAATCTCACCAGCCTCCGTCAACGATGCTGCTCATCGTTTCTCCAGCTCTGTGCATCGATTCTTTGGTCGCGTTGCAGACGAGTGTCGATTTTCAGCTGCGAAGCCGGCGGCGCTTCGATTTTCCAGCCCCAGATTGGAGTTACGTTGATCTTCTCCCCGCACAGCGTTCTGTGTGTGGATTTCTTCCTCCTAGGCTGCCAGCTTTTCCTTTCAGGGTCCCAGGAACTAGATGGGCACCACAGGGCAGAGGCTCCAGGTGCTGGCAGAGAGAAGTCTTTGCTGTCCCTGAGACTTCAAACAACAGGAGGCAAGCTCTGAATCAAGCCCTTGGAGATCTTCACAAGATGGAAGGCACACAAAGCCCAGTCTTTGACCACTTACTCTGGCAGAAGTAGCAACTGCAGGATAGCTCCATAAAGCACAGTTACAGGCAGGGCAGCTCTTCTTCTTCTCCAGGCAGAGGTTCCTCTTGGTTTCCAGAAGTGTTCTAAAGTCTGTGGTGTTGGGTGCACTTCTTATACCCAATTTCTCCTTTGATGTAGGCCTACTTCAAAGCAAAGTCTCTCTTGAATGTGAAATCCTGCCTTGCCCAGGCCTGGCCCCAGACACTCACCAGGGGGTTGGAGACTGCATTGTGTGAGGGCAGGCATAGCCCTTTCAGGTGTGAGTGACCACTCCTCCCCTCCCTCCTAGCACAAATGGCTCATCAGGATATGCAGGCTACACCCCAGCTCCCTTTGTGTCACTGTCGAGTGTGAGGTGCAACCAGCCCAACTGTCAAATTGACCCAGACAAGGAATCCACAAACAGGTTTGAGTCACAGAAATGATATAAGAAAGAAAATGCTCACTTTCTAAAAGTGGCATTTTCAAACTCAAAATCTTAAAATCAACATTACTAAAATATGAATTTTTAAATTGTGAGCTCAGAGACCCCAAACTCCACATGTCCATCCACTCCCAAAGGGAATTTACACTTTAATCAGATTTAAAGGTAGCCCCCATGTTAACCTATGAGAGGGACAGGCCTTGCAACAATGAAAACCAAATTTAGCTATATTTCACTGTTAGGACATATAAAACATATTACTATGGTGGTCATTCTGACCCTGGCGGTCTTTGACCGCCAGGGCGGAGGACCGCGGGAGCACCGCCGACAGGCCGGCGGTGCTCCAATGGGGATTCCGACCGCGGCGGTAAAGCCGCGGTCGGACCGGCACCACTGGCGGGGTCCCGCCAGTGTACCGCCGCCCCATTGAATCCTCCGCGGCGGCGCAGCTTGCTGCACCGCCGCAGGGATTCCGACCCCCCCTACCGCCATCCAGATCCCGGCGGTCGGACCGCCGAGATCCGGATGGCGGTAGGGGGGGTCGCGGGGCCCCTGGGGGCCCCTGCAGTGCCCATGCCACTGGCATGGGCATTGCAGGGGCCCCCGTAAGAGGGCCCCTACATGTATTTCACTGTCTGCTGTGCAGACAGTGAAATACGCGACGGGTGCAACTGCACCCGTCGCACAGCTTCCACTCCGCCGGCTCGATTCCGAGCCGGCTTCATCGTGGAAGCCTCTTTCCCGCTGGGCTGGCTGGCGGTCTGAAGGCGACCGCCCGCCAGCCCAGCGGGAAAGTCAGAATTACCGCCGCGGTCTTTCGACCGCGGAACGGTAACCTGACGGCGGGACTTTGGCGGGCGGCCTCCGCCGCCCGCCAAGGTCAGAATGAGGGCCTATATGTCCTACCTTAACCATACTCTGCACCCTGCCCTTGGGGCTACTTAGGGCCGACCTTAGAGGTGTCTGACATGAAAGAAAAGGGAAGATTTAGGCCTGACAAGTGGGAACACTTGCCAAGTCGAATTTACAGTTAAAACTGCACACACAGACACTGCAATGGCAGGTCTGAGACATGATTACAGAGCTTCATATGTGGGTGGCACAATCAGTGCTGCAGGCCCACTAGTAGCATTTGGTTTACAGGCCCTGGGCACCTCTAGTGTACTTTACTAGGGACTTACTAATAAATCAAATGTGCCAATCATTGACAAGCCAATTACATACACATTTTGTAAAGGAGCACTTGCACTTTAGCACTGGTTAGCATTGGTAAAGTGCCCAGAGTAACAAAAACAACAAGAACAGAGTCCAGCACACATAAACAACCTGGGAAACAGAGGCAAAAAGTTAAAGGGTGACCACGGCAAGGATGAAAAGTCTAACACGTGTCCCCTCCAGCTGAAAGTGGGGAGCAACTACCCAACCTCATGGGAGTTCTCATCACTAAGGTGGAAGAACCTGGACAGACCATCAGCATTGGCGTGTTCTGTGCCACTGTAAAGTCCATCCCTGTAGGGAAATGGACCACCTCAACAGTTTTGGATTCTCACCCTTCATCTGCGTTAACCATCTGAGGGGCCTGTGGTCGGTCTGAACTCGGAAGTGAGTCCAAAACAAGTAGGGTCTTAGCTTCTTCAGTGCCCAGACCACAGCAAATGCTTCATGTTCAATGGCACTCCACCTACATTCCCTGGGAAGTAACCTCCTGCTAAGGAAGGGTATTGGTTGATCTAGGCCCTCTTCATTAAGCTGTGAGAGTACTGCTCCAATACATGCTCTGAGGCATCTGTTTGCACAACAAACTCCTTGGAGTAGTCAGGTGCCTCCAGCACAGGAGCTGTGCACATGGCAACCTACAGGGCATCAAAAGCGTTCTGGCAAGCCTCTGTCCAGATCACTTTCCTGTGTTGCTTCTTCAAAGTCAACTCAGTCAAGGGGGTAACAATGGTACCATACCCCTTCACAAACCTCCTGTAGTATCCTGTGATACCTAAGAAGGCTCTCCCTTCAATCTGGGTCTTGAAGGCTCCCAAGCCAGAATTGTATCAATCCTAGGCTGTAGGGGTGCCACCTGGCCACCTGGCCACTCTCCACCTGGTGTCCTAAGTACACCACCGAACCCTGTCCTTTTGGCACTTGCTCACCTTAATAGTGAGGCCTGCCTTCTGCAGGGCCTCTAACACTCTCCGGAGGTGTTGCAGGGGGAACTAAACACAGCAATGTCATCCAGGTAGGCGGCTCTGAACTCATCCAGCCCAGCCAACACCCGATTGACCAATCTCTGAAAGGTGGCAGGGGCATTCTTCACCACGCCAAGGATAAAAAGTCTAACAACTTTGGATAATGATCTGTAGTTGTGATAATATATTTGGAAATAGTTAAGGAGCTAATGCTCAGGCCACATCTGCCAAAGGGTGTTTGATGAGGAAGCTCTTGGCACATTCACATTTTGATGACGTTACATTGTATGTTTCAGATTTTTCAAATGGACTTTGTTCTCCAGATATTTTCTGTGTGACTTGTGTCATACGTATGATTTCATAACTCTACCCCTTGTTTCGTTCTTTGTTCAGGTACCTTCACCATGAGATCTTCATTTAAGCATTTCAGAGTTGTGACATTGTCAGGTATATTGTGCTGTTGGGACATGCAAAGTGGACATGAATTGTTCCTAGGAATGTATTTCACAGACTTTGAGTATAGAACACCTGTGTCAAGACAGCTTGTACAGTGATAGGATGGAAATGCAGAAGACCTCCTTGGACTTGCTTGTTGTTGTGTTATGGCCATGATGCACCATGTCTGTCATCATATGGTCAGTAAAAATATTGTTGCAGGCCAAATTCATGTCTATTCCCCTTCACATTGGCTAAACACTTTTAGGCTGAACTTTTTGTAGCTGTTAATGTGTCTGATCATTGTAGGCCAAAGTGCTTGTGGCACATCGCTGACATGTGTTTCTGTCATACCAACAGATGCAGTAGCACTGGATGGTAATGACCCTGTGAACTGATGTACTCCCATTGGTCTGGGTGTTGCATTCAATGAGGTGGGCTCCAGCTGATGATATCAATAATATCAATTTTTGCCTATTTGACAGGACAATGTCTGATATTTCCATTCCTACAATGTTCTGGGGCTCTGTACCAGCATATTTGGTGGCTTACACAGTCTGATATGGTCATGTCGGAATTTCTATGTTTTGACATCTTAACAGCCTAAGGGCCATATTTATAATTTTTGACGCAAAACTGCGCCGGCGCAGTTTTGCGTCAAAAATATTACCGTCGGCTAACGCCATTTTGGTGCGGCGTGCGGGCGTCAAATTTATACTTTGACACACAGCGGCGCAAACCACAGGTGGGAGTCATTATTTTTGACGCACACAGCAGCATCAAGTCGTAAAGCAAAACGACGTTAACGCGGCGGAAATGACTGTGGGTCAATTTACGACCCCACAAACCGGATATGCGCCGTTTTTTGACGCAATAGCGTAAAAAAAAAAACACGAACACTGACTTTTCACCAGAGGAGAGCCAAAATGGATCGCAGATGCCACTACAGACCCCAGGAAGATGACATCAGACCAGGAACCAGCCAGGAGGACCCACACAAGAACCAGGACACTTATAAGAAGAAAAGAAAGTGTCGCTTCAGTGCAGAGGAGCAGGAAATTCTGGTTAAAGAGGTGACGGAACACCAGCACCAACTGTTTGTCCCCTCAAAGTTGCCAATTAGTAGGAGAGAGGCTATATGGCAACAAATTGTCGACAAGAATAACAGTGTGGCTGTAGTACGCAGAGCAGTCATCGAGTGCAAGAAACGCTGGCATGACTGCAAGTGCAGGACCAAGGAAAAGATGGCCAGGAACAGGAAGGCAGCACTGCAGACTGGAGGTGGGAGTCCAGCACACCAGGAGGCCCTGGACCACATGGAGGAGATGGTCTCAGCCGTCATCCCTGAGGAGATCGTCACAGGGATTCAAGGACAGGACAGCGCAGACTACCAGGAGACAACGCACATGCAGGGTAAGTCGCATGGGGAATTATAATGCAATAATGTCAACTGTGAGCAGGGGGGATACCGACCACAAAATGCATGGAAGTCATCATATACATGGAGTGGCATGGGTAAAGGGGCACGGCATGGGGGCATGGCCCATTTTGAGAAGACCTGGGGCACACCATTACACAACACCAACAACAGTCCCATGGGGGCATGCTGTCATGCCAACGATGGAGCAATGGGAAAGCCACGCCAGGAGGTAAGGCCACAACGTCAAACTGACATCCCGGCACACGTCAGCCACCATACCCCCTACATTAGCTAGGGCCCTCTTAACAACCTCTAGCCATACCGACAACTGGAATGTAACTGCGCCAACAGTTGCCACTACCACCTCCGCTATGTGTGCAGCTCAAGTAGCCAATGGCAGTAACCTCCCCATGGATCATACACACCTAAATTAGGGGGTGAGGATGACAACTTCAACAATCCTCAGAAACAAGACAAAGGCCCCAGTACTGTCAAATGTCAATGCCCATAGTTGTCGCAAACATCAGCCAATGTAAACAACAATAGAAGCTACACAGAACTAAGGACACACCCATGCTGCATATGTCAGGGTCCATCCTGTGCCTGGGTAACAATGCAACATCCCAAATGTCTTACTGCTCAGACAACAGCATTGAGGGGGGACACATGTAACTGGTCACTGAAATACACCTGCACAGTCAGAGGAGGAAATAGGACACTGATACGATTAGCAGGGCAATCCAATGTAACACACATTTCCCAACATCAGCAGTACACATTACCAATGCCAACATCCATATCGTGTCATAACATTGCTAAGCGTAGGATAAGCCACATGTCAAATACATTTAAGTGGATGTGAAAGATCAGAGATTGGGGCAGGTCCAGATTGTTAAGTGTGCTGCCAGGGCCATCAGAACACCCACAGCCAGTGAAAGGTCTCACCATGAGAATGGATGTCGACGGAGGCTTGAGTAGGACAAGAAGTTGGCAATTCTCTATTTGGCCTAAACCAACACCTAGAGGCGATGATGCTGACAAGTCTAATAACTCAATAACATACATGTGACATGCAGGTGGGCCATAGGCCTGGAAGAATGCCCATCTGAAGAACTGGAGCAATTAACATGAAACAAGATCACAAAGTGAATTCATCAAAAGGCTGGCATGTCACATCAAAATTGCCACAACACAGACACACTAATTGTACCCTGGTTCATTGCAGAGGAAGATGGATCTCCTGCGGATATGCCTGTCCCAGATTACCCTGATGACATGGTTGACGAGCCGATAAACATTCCCCAGGAGACTATCCAAAAGGTCCTTGAAACCCTCCAGACCCCACCTTCAGTCACAAGGATGAGCACAGAACAAGCAGCCATCGCAGAGGATCCACCCACCACCCCAATTGTAAGACCTGCCAGCTCCAATACAGCTGAGGACTCAGACGACACTGGCACCAGCTTTGAGAGAACTGTAGTTGGAGTATAGCGGGAGCTGGCCAAGGAGGTGCAGGTTGGGATGCAAACTATGGCAGCCAGCCTAGAGGGGGTGCGTTTGTGCATGATGTCATCTGCAGATCAGGCAGCAGCTGTGCAAGCCCTAACATCTATCTTGCAGGAACTGCAGAAAACCTAGAAGGAAATCAGCATAGCTGTAATACAGTTGACCCAACACCTACTATCCTGTCAACGCATGCACAAATGCAACATTGAACCCCTCAGGGCCGACCTGGCTGCCTACCATCATGATGTGGCTGCTATTCTCAAAAACCAGCAGATCCTCCTTGCTGCAGTACTGCCCTTAGGACCTTCACAGAGAGAAGCGACCGGGATGTCTGACTCCACGTCTTCTAACACTGAGGTGTGTGTTGCCCCATCACAACCAACAACAACAAGAACAGAGGAGGCAACACACACATCAGAAGAAGAAGACATGGAACAGATCACATTCACAAGGAAAATGACCCGGAAGCACTAGTCTCTGCCACATGGCCAACTATTACCAAGGTCCTGCCCTTTGTAACTTGCCAGTCTTGCAACAACTGTACTCAAGCACTGTTCTGCAAACCACTGTATATCTTGTCACCCAGCCCAGTGATTGTCTCTCTCCTACTCATTGGCAAATTCTGTCCCTCTGCACTGTCTGAAACATCAACCGCAGCATGTCTAAAGCATTTTGGTAAACCCTTGTGTTGGATCACAATGTAAGATGTCACTATAATGGACTCACAATCATGGACAATGTACAGATAGCACTACAGCACTTTTCAATAAATAGCACTTACACAACAAATCTGTCTCTGGGTAATGTGACATATCAACTGTGCAGTAGATAACTGAAATGTGCCTACTATCAAATTACGTAGCTTGTCAATACAACTGTCCTGATATTATGTAGTCAGAGAAATCTGAAAAGTGCCCATGATTGCATCATACTCTGCCTATCCTGAGGCACATATCTGATGAAGTGAGAAACCATACACCATCATGCTGGGTTTGACAGAATAATGCTTCCTGAAGGGATATCTAAGTCATCAAATAGTGGCCGCAAAATGTTGTCAACATGCAATAATAACACATATAACAGTGCACACTAATCTAAGCAAACACTACAAAAACTGCATAAATAAAGGTGTCTGAGTTTACATACAAATAGGTAATCATGCTGAACTGTGTCACAAATGACGTATGAGAGTCATGAAGACAAGAATACAAGAGTGCCAATGAGAACTCATCTTATAAGGGTGTCCTTGATCATCACACTGCAGTCAGACCTAAAACTGTTCCCCAATACCAAGTCTGGAAGCAATGTTTGTGACTTTCAAAACACACTTATCAACAGAAACACATTGTCATCCATATTAACTGTGATTGGTGGTTGCAACGAAGGGTGGACACTTTGCAAGGTAGCTCTGGGCTAGTTGCCAATCGTACAGCTCAGTTGGGATTTGTTTGTAGCATAGGACACAAATGTAATAGTACAAAATGTATGTACACTGAATCCAAACCCAGGATCAAGTACCATTTAACACATACTATTAAGGGTTAACCAAATATTTATTAAATGCTAATCACAGAAGAGGAAACTGAGGGAAAAATCATACCTACCATAATCTACCCTGACTACTCATTACCCACAACTGTCCCTAACTAACCTAAGCTACACTTACTTATCACATGTAACGAAACGTTCTAAACATCTACCCCCACCCCCCTTATGAGACGGGACACATGGAGGACAACACATACTAACCTAAACACATACTATACTATCCTAAACAAATATGTATTTTTTGGTATTTTTTTGTATTTTTGTATTTTTTTTTTAAACACACAAGAACCCCAAAATAGCCGACCACCCACCCACCCACACACTTAATAAGTAAAAATAGAAAGAATCAGGACCCCCCACCCACTAATACTAACTAAACTAACAGCCTACACTAACCTAACGCTAAGCCCCCTAAGCCCACTAACTATAAGAACAAGGAAAGAGGAGGGAGGGGAGGGAATCATGTCCATTTCAAATACAGTCTAGAGGTTGGCCCTGCGGAGGGTCCTCGTGATAGACTTAAAACGCCGGTTAATGTGCCGCACATCCCGGCTCAGGTGGCTCAACTTGCGCAGCACACGGTCCATCTTCCGTTCCATGTTGTGGAAGGCTGCAGGGTCAACAGACGGAGCTGTGGCAGTCTGGGTACCGGTGGAGGAGGTCTGTGTGTGTGTGGAGCCAGGCCCATTGGGCTGGCCTGCACCTGTAGCAATGCTGGGGCCTGGATGTCCAGCAGATGTAGGCACAACAGTCCCAGCTGTGGGTGGGGCCACTTGGCTTGAAGTGGTGGTTGTGCAGGTGGTGGCTGTGGTGGGCAAAGTAGGCCCACCCTGTGGGAAGGCTCTCCATGCCCCGGAGGCCCGTTCATGGCGATATCGCCGGGCCATCCTCCTGAACCCCGACTCCACCAGCAGGATGTGCTGGTATCTCATGGCCCGCCGCTGGAACTCACTGACCTGGTCTGGAGTCATGTTTGCAGCTGTGAAGACAAATGCAAATAATCTACATTAGGAACTGGATTTTGTGAAATGGCACAAGAAGTTAATCAGACAATACATCTACAGTACTTGTAACAGCTCATATCACAATACAGATCATTGAATGTCCCTGAGGAAGTACATGGCAGGCCAGCCTACAAAGGTCACATCACACATAGCTCATCCATAACCTACAAGATGGGAAACAACTGGCTTTGACTTGCCATCTGAGTTCTGCCAGTTATCAGCTAACAATCATGCTGCATATCCTCCGCCAAGACCTGGGCTATAAAATGTCAATGTACGGAATGCAAAACTAAAGCCACATGGTCTGCAAGTTGTAACTGGACTTGCCAGTATAGTACCAAGTGCCATACCTGAGTGTGTATACTAGGTTCCAACCAAACAGTCACTTATTCACATGCATGTGTAACATACTGGTAGCATCAGTTCTAGGTACCCCATTCACAAACCCATGTCCGTGTTTGAGGGGGGGGGGGTGGATAAACAACTATCAATTTCTAACAACATGTACACCGAGGAGTGTACAGAAAACCCCACACGTGTTTGGCTCTACACACACACCACAGGTAAGGGCCATCAACAATTAGGAGTCAGCAAACCCTAGACCAATCATAGGGCCACACATGTCAGGAAATGCAGAACTTTGTACACAACATATACTTCCAGTAAGGCCTGACTTACATCAGACACAGAGTTGCAAGCAAACCCAGGATCATGAATTGCATGCACACCTAGGCCATTGCACTCAAGTTCCACATACTTGTAGCACTACATGTGGAAGTACATGCTGTTAGGAGGTTCTACCTACAGTTTCATAATTACGTTGGTAAATAGGGAAGCAGAAGTCTATTGGAAAGCAATTTGCTGTACCAATCTTGGAGAATGTGGGTCTGACAGGCTGACCAAATCGGAGCTGACTTCCAGTGCGACTCTTGTTGATACAAGTGTCATCCACATGACTAACCCCAGTACTCACAGTGGGGCCTACAGGAATAGCCTACAATCCCTACATAATACCATTGGATACACATTGGCCAACTCAAAACATGTGAGAAACTGAAATCCCACTCATGGAACAAGAGAAATGATTGCCCAACTCATCACACCTTGCTTTGCGTTCAACACACACGAGTCCATAAACAGCAAACACAACACACAACAGACATATCAACACTTACTGGAGTGGTCGGGGTACTCAAATGTCGCCACCTCTCCCACAGTGTAGGGTGCCGGTCCACCTATAAGGTATGGAAGGAAGAAATGTGCTCAAAATCTGTGCACAGAGCAACAATTTCATAAACATATACAATGTGTAGGCTGAATAAGGAAATCACAGCCATTCAGACATGATGACACTGCATCTGATATATCACGGCCAACTTGTACATAGCATGGGTCTCCTGTGACAGTTACACACATATCTGCACACATACATTGGGCGTAACTATCATGTGGTTGCAAACATGCCCCGTAATTGGTGACCAGGAAAAAATGTGGAGTGTAATCGTCTCATCAAGTGCATCCAAGAGAGACATCCAAAGCCTGGTTATTTGAGGACTGCATTACCAGTCAAACATGCCTTGTGGCCATGACACATTTATTACACATAGGTACAATGTACAGAGGGAGGGGCAGGGACTTTTGTAAGCCCTCCTGTTGTTACATTTGATTCACTTGATGTGGCCCAGCTATGGTGATGTACACCAAACATGGAGATGTGAAGCCATGTGCATACCTTTGGACTGCCATCCATATTTGGAATGTGGCACAACTAACTCCAACAAACATTCTAAGATGTTAGCTGAGGGCACCTTACTCCTTTTCACGATGTTTTCAAATCCAGATCTGACATGTATCCAAAAAGATCAAGGAACACAATAATCCCAAACATTCATAGTACTTCCATGAACGCTTTCCTTCCACACTCACCAGACTCACATGAGACATATGCTGAGCCACTTTGCTATTATCAATTGACGTGAAGGCATCACTCATTTTCTGCATCATGTAGTGATTCTAAAGTCAGTCTAGCTATTGCGTCAACAAAGTTAGCCAATATGTTGGTACATCTTTACTTCTCTGTCAATAGTACCCTATATAGACATGATTGGCTCCTATTTTGTTTGGTTGTCTGACACAAAGGCCGCACCAATTTACTTCATGGAAAAGTATACTGTAAGTTTGCTGAGCACGTGCTACCTGACAGCTAGCAATTGTGATCCTTACCATAGTGCATCAATTATCCCTGTATGTTTCCCCAGCATTACACACAGTCCGCAAGTTAGCTGGCAGACATAGTACAAATCCTCTTATGTCACTATAGAGCATTTAATCGTGCTCATTTACATGATTAGTACTCACCAACAGTGCCACCAATCATGATTCCCAGGTGGTCCAAGAGATCCTGCTCCCTGGTGATGAGGTCAGCCCACCGGTGCTTCAGCTGGTGGTCACTCCTCTGGCTGGCATACACACGCTGCAGGTGATGCAGCACCTTTCCCCACCGGATTCTGCGCGCCTCTGTTGGATACCCCTGTATCACCCTGCCCCCTGCCTCGATCATGAGTGGCAAGAAATGGCATACAATCCATATGAACCCCCCCAACTCCTCTTCACCCATCCTGCCAAGACGTGGCCTACCAGACATAGTGGAAAAGTGAAAGGGAATCAGGGTAAAAGAAATAGAAAGGGGGAAAGTAGGGGTACAAATACAGATGAAAAGTAAACTTAACCACTAAAAGAGCCCAACTCTCCCCAAACTAACACTACCCACAACACACTCCCACAAACAACAAAAACAATAGATAAATGGACAAATGTACACAAAACACAGTAGTACAGTATACACCAACAATATTTATTTCAAAAATGGACAATACAGATAGCACACAGGACAAGAAAGCACAAAATCTAAGGACACCACTCTCTACACAGCCACACAGTCTAGAAGGATCATAGACTGCAAAGTGAAAGTAAAAGTGCACCCACTGTACATGATCTGTAAATAGGATATCCTATTACATCACTTCCTGTATGAAATGTCTGCCCTTTTTCGCGTTCTGCGTCATTTTTTGTCCACCAAAACTGTATTTCCGTCATTTTTTTGGGACGCACAGGAGTGAAAATTAGCCCGCATCCAAATAATAGTACATGGCCTGTACAAATATCTGGATGCGAGCTAATTTTCACTCCTGTGCATAAAACAAAAATGGCGCAAATACAGTATTGGTGGGCAAAAAATGACGCATAACGCTAGGAACGTCACAATTTCAGTGCATTAACTGGTTTTGGGCAATTGTTCAGTTTTTTTGTTATGTTACATTTGGGACACATCAGAGATAGGCTGATTGAACACACTATGGTGTTGATGGTGTATGTTCACATGTGTGATATCATACTGCAGCGGACCATGATCCGCTACTCCCTTCACAGTATTTTTACGGTTGGCTGACGCAATAGTTGGTCATAAGTTTGGCCTACATATATGTGTTGCACAAATTGGGCATGTTTGGCATAAGGAGAGGATAGCAATGTGCCACACATATGTACAATACCTAAATACCTTTGGCTAAAAGTGTGTGCTTTGGCAACTAATGTATTTGTTGACCAAGTGTGTGTGTATCACATGAAGCATTATTGCACATATGCTTGTATGAATGTGACGTCCATTTGTCCAATCGTTAGATGCAAGTCATTGTGGAAATGAGAGAGGGCATGTGTTAGTCATACATGTAGCAACATCCGTAATGTGGACTTCCAAGATTTAGGGTAACGTAGACACCACATGTGAAAAAAGCATGCACCAGATAGATGGCAGACGCTTGTTCATGTCAATGGTCCACATTTTCAACATCCTATGTCCTAGAGTATTGGTAACGGCTTCCTAGACACTAGTTGGTGAATCCCAGAGTGAGTCATACACATGCATTGAGGAAGTGGGTACCATGTTGTTTGCACAGACAGACCAGGGTGAATCTCAAATGTATGATGACACCACAGTTGAGGCCATAGAAGTGAGCCCCAACTATCAAGTGGCTGTGGTGGACCAGCATACAAGACAGCACATGTCCACATATTTCCAGTGATCAATTGCACATAGGTGTCTTGTTCATGTGTGTGGTCCAATTATGATCCTGTATATCGTTTGGGGTGTAATTTGTCACAGTTCGGTCCAGGACTCATCATGAGTCAGTGGCAGCTATTCCTGTATCTACTGAGTATCCTTGGTTGATCAATGTGAGTAAAGAGGATGAGGACATGTGAACCTACATGGAGATGGTCCCACCCTGTCACTAAAGACGTGTAATGAGACAGTCAACAGGGCAACCTTGGTGTGCTGAGTGAGATAATGTCTCAGGTGTCATGTTCCGGCAGGTGTCATTACAACATTTGTACACAGGTTAGCCTCTGCAATTCGCACTGCATCTGGGAACATCATAGCCTCTGTGCTGATTATTATCGCAGCTATTAACCACACACGGCCCATCAATATGTTGTGAGCACTGTGATTCTGTGTGTGAACTGTCATGGTCCTGACATGTGTGTATTTTTCATGGACATTATCAGAGGTTGCTGGTTCTGCTGAAAGCCCCGTACCCAATCCCTGCCTACGGACCTGGGACACTGTCACACTTTGTCATTCATGCATAAATGAGACCCAGACAAGGGATGGGCCATGAATTTTGCTTTTCCCAGATGATTTTACTCAAATGGTACAGTTAAAAGGTAGATGATGCTATACAATGTGTTTGTGTATGCATTGAAGAAGCCCATGCCCAATACCCCCTGATGAATGAGAGGTTTGCTAACGCAAGTGTGGTACATATGTAAACACAGGGATACTTTAGTGTGACGCACAGACAGTTGCCAGTCAGGCTGACAGAATGCAGGGGGATTCAGGATCCAGCAATTTGACAAGTTCTGGTCTGACTCAGACTGTGTGGAGGGCGAACTAGACAATTGACATGTCAAACTGTGTATGTCCAGTGTTTTTGAAGGTGACAAATGAACCCAAGGGCTGTGTTACACAGCTTAATTAGTATCAATGCTTAATGGTGTATTTGACAAAATGGCAACTCCTATGCTGTTCCAGGCATCAGCAGGGGCAGTGCTTTTTGAAATGGGTGGTGTGCATGGAGGTGATCACAGGTGTGGGCTGCATCTGTTTCTCACCAGTCCTGTAGGTGAGATTTGCATTCTAAGGGCCAACAGACATTTTCACACTGGAAGCAATCTACAGGTGCTAACAGGGCTTTGAAACTTGAAGACAGTGTATAAATTAACCTGACGTCCATGCAGTTAGATGTTCTATGACAATGGCATACCATAGGAAAGGGTGTAGCACTGGATTGCTATTGTTAGTCTGTGTGTGTAGAGGAGGTAATATCAGGGTAAACATCTTAGTATTCCAGGGACCTCTTCCGACAGGTGGGTTGTGACCAGGTGCATGGGTGTGTCAGGAGTTAGGAAATGGGCTGACATGTACATGGAATGTCATGTGTGCAATGCTGCTCATATGTGTGGCACTTGCGCTGTCTATGTTCTGCTTCTATGGAACTCTGGTCACAGATAGTCCTTGCAAATATTGGATGCAGTTGGACTTACTGCTGTCAAGGGTCTGGTCAGACATTCCTGTTACTGATGCAAAAGCACATCGACTGCCTCATGAGGCTTGTTTTCCCCTTATTGAGTGATGGTGTCTTAGTTGTGTGCCATATGCTGGGTTGGACCTTGTATGTGTGAAATAGGTGTGGTTCTCTGCTATTGGCCCTCAAAGGAGAAATGTACATGATAGATGTCATTTACAGTGTGTGTGTATGTGACCATTGTATGTTAGGCATCACATTAGCTCTGGTATTTTCAGTGTCCTAATCAGTATCTCAGCAATGCTCCATGAGGCAACACTCTTATTCTGATAAGTAGAGTTGAAGGTGTGCAAAAATGAATAGCCAGACCATGATATGGTGATTATTATAGGTGTTTATTTAAATTAGTTAACGAAAGTGGTGAAGGTGATTATATTTCAAAGAAATTGTTGACGATATGTTGCCGCCTGTGTATACCAGCGGCTGTGTTCTGTAGTTTCCCCTCATGTTGCAGGCCAGCATCCTCCTCTACCTCCTCTTCAGGCATGTGTGGCTCTCGTTCCAGGAGGGGAATGTTCCTTTTGATGCAAATGTTGTGCAATATTGCACATGTTAGGATGATCTTACAGACCATCTCCGGCGAATATAGGAGGCTAGCACCAGTGATGTCGAGGCACCGGAACCTTGACTTGAGGATGCTGAAGGTCCTCTCGACTATGCTGCGTGTCCTCCTATGTGTGTCTTTGTAGGCACGCTCTGCAGCAGTACTCGGGTTGCCAATAGGTGTCATAATCCATGGCTGGATGCCATACTCCTGATCAGCTGCAAGAGAAAATGAATGGGATCATGTTGATGTAGCTGGCCCTATTGAAATTACCTTGCATGGCAGTAGTTGTCTTGTGTTGTCTGAGACTCTTTTATGTTATAATGTAGCATCCTAGGCTTGTAGGATGTACCATCTGCATTGTGTTGTTTCCTTGGCTGAACGAGTGTTTGCCTGCTGACCGGTTGTCAGCAGTATGTTTTGGGATTTGCAGTACAGTGTGCCCTCCCTAGCTTTGTGACTTGTGATACAGGTGTCCCTGTGTCTTCACTGGGGGTGAGATGATAGTTCCATACACAGGTTAAAATTGACAGTGTTGTTAACAAGTTCTAATCAATGTACCCTGGACATCCCATACCTTTAGACTTATGCAATGGATTCATTTAAACGTGATTGGGACACTTGCATTTTGCAAGGTGACATTTAGGCAACCCACTCCACACGTTGTGATCTTTGACATCTTAACATTAGGCTGTACAGTAATTTCAGATGTGTGACAGGTTCACTGCAGACCTAAGAAACATGGCTAGCGATGTCATGACCTCAGTGTGTTCCTGTTCACATGTTGCTGTTGTGGTGTATATGTTGTGTGTCCTAGAGGGTTGCTGTGCAGTGTGTATATAAGTAGGTTTTTGTATTTACCAACAAGTAGTCCATTGCCATACTGTCCATCCTGGAAGTGTTCATTGATGGTGCAGTGACGGAAGATGAAGGAGTCATGTACACTCCCAGGATATTTAGCCACGATGTTGGTGATCAATCCCTGGTGAACCGACAATGGCCTGCACGTTGATGGAATGTGTGTGCTTCCTGTTGAGGTAGAGGTGTTCAGTTGCAGCAGGTGGCACAAGGCGTACATGTGTGCAGTCGATTGCACCAAGGACATGTGGGAAGCCACTGATGAGATAGAACCCATGTTTTGTTTCCTGCTGCTTCTGCATTGTGTTAGGGAAGCAGATGTGGCGGGGTGTAAGTCCAATGATGGCATCCAGTACTTTGGGCAAAAAAGCGGAGAATGATGGTTGTGATATTCCGGCAACCAGGGCACCAGTTGTTTGAAAAGAGCCACTTGCCAGCATATGAAGGACGGCAACCAGCTTGGTTTCTGTTGGGATGGTGCAGGGTGTCAGCAAAGTGGGGGCCAACTGCAGTTCAATGTTGCGCAGGAGCTGCTGAACGGCCTGCCAGTTCAACCTGTACCTCTGGATGATGTTGTGTTCCCTGAGGCCATGAAGGGTTGTTCTGGGGTGAAATATCCACTCCTGCCTTCTTCGTTGCCTTTGGGGTCCCTGCTGGTGTTGTTGTAGCTGCTGTTGTTGCTGCTGGGCTCTGCGTCTGCATGCACGCTGGATTAGAATCATCTCCAGGTCTCCCTGTTGCTGCTCTGCTGCTCTGCTGTTGCTTCTGTGTGGTCTGATTAAATACAGGTGTGTTTGCCCCATTTTAACGCCTGCCCTGACCCAGGCGTTAATTTTTGACGTAAATCGGGCTGTGCGTCATTTTCCGGCTCCTCCTCCCGGCCGTGCGTCATTTTTGCCCGAAAGCATAAATACGACGCACGGCCGTTTAAGTCATTTTTTGAACGGGAATGCCTACCTTGCATATGATTAACGCAAGGCGGGTTGCCGCATCCCAAAAATAACGCAGGCTCGGGCGTCAAAGTTTAAATACGGGGCAACGTTTGCGCTGACTGTGCGAAGGAAACACAAATGTAAAGTGGAGAGGTCAGTTATAGTAAAGTAAATTATCAGAGTAGATGCCACACCATTGGAAGTCCAAAGTCCAGAGTACTCCTCCCATAAGAACTGGAATATGGTTCAGATTCAGTCCACAAAGTGCACATTTGACAGACAAAGGAAGACATTAAGCAAGAGGCTTCTTGCTGGCAGTGGTGGGAGTCTTTGCATCTACACCTCCTGGATTCTTGCATAGATGTTCCCACTTGCAAGGGGGATCAGCTACTGCAGAGGTAGGGGTGTCTGAGGGTGGTTGTGCCTCTGGCAGGGCCACTCTTCCTTTGGCTGCCACAGATATACTCGGGCTTGAGGTTGTTGGCCCACAGGAAGGCGTGGATGGTGGTGGACAAGCAATGGCCAGGGTTGTGTGGATGTCCCTCAGCACCTCTATTATGATGCCCGTGTTTGAACTGGGGTCATTCAGTTTTTTGATCATGTCCTTGCAGCTGCTTTATTTCCTAGAGTTCAGTTAAGACCTGGCCCATCATGCCTTTGGACTCCTGATAGACCCCCAAGATGTGGCTGATCATATCCTGGTTGACAGCAGCCCCAGTGGCTTCACTGCATTCACCTACAGCATCCCTCCCACACACCCTACCTCCACTAGCCTCTGCCCCTGGACTGGGTTCCCTCTCCAAATGGGTCCTTGACCCTCAGTATCAGGATTGTTGGGATACACCTCAGTAACCAGGACTCTGGGACACAAGAGTTGTGTTATAGGGAGTACATTGGACATTCTTAAGTGTTAGGTTAGGTGTTAGGTGTTAGGTTAGCCTATTGTGCATTGTTAACATGGTACTGGAGATTTTGACATGACTTGTGTGATGCTTGCACAAAGTATTAGACTCGAGCAGCTCATTAGATGTGCTGGTCAGATCAGTTGCATTTTGGATGAGGGAATAAAAATGACATCTTACAAATAGTGAAGCCAACACAGTGGAGAGGCAACATATGCATTTGACCATTCAAAGGCCTAGTTGAATGAGATACAGGCAAACTGCATCTGCAGTCATCATGTGTGAAGTGCTGTGTCAATATGTTTGCTGCCGCTACCAATCTTCTGATGCAGATCAAGGCCTTAGGAATACTTGATGTACGCTCTGGGTACGGTGTCATTCCTTTCCTCAATAGTTTAATCTTGGGATACCAGGTCACGGTAGAGCTAGGTAGAGAGACACCTCTCTGAGTTGAGCATGATCTGTATATTGCTCAGTCCCAGGTGAGCAAACTCCATTTGAGGGAAAACAAACAGGAGTATTTGGGTAAGTGAACACTGGGCTGGTGTTTGGAGTTACAGAAACAGGTCCTATTGGGAGATGCAGTCAGGTCCCTCCATCTACTTCACATATTGGACACATGGTATCTCCCAGGTGAGTGAACACATTTGAGAGATGACAAACAGTTATATTTGGGCAAGTGAACACTGGGATGGTGGTTAGAGTTACATAAACAGGGCCTCCTTAGAATTGCAGTCATGTCACTCCCTCTACTTCACACACTGGACGAAAAGGTATACTTCCAGGTGAGTGAACTTCATTTGAGATATGACAAACAGGTGTATTTGGGCAAGCCAACATTGGGCTGGTGGTTGGAGTTACGAAAACATGGCCTCCTGGGAGTTGCAGTCAGGTCACTCTCTCTTCTTCCCAACACTTGACAAATGTTGGATATTACATATCTGTAGCCAGACTGCATTTAGCTTGGAGCATACATGTACATGTTGAGAAATACCATGATTCCTGAGATTTTTTTTATATTGAAACACTTACAGGCACTATTCCAACTCATGGCATTTAATGGGCCTTGGTGTCTGTGATGTTAGGTCCAACAATACACATTGACATTCTTACATCTCAGATACCCTGGGTATTGAATGTTGGAAAAAACAATGAACCACACAGTGGCAAAAGCTGAGCTGTGAGCATACAGAGCATTGCAGTGTAGCAAGAGTTTTTGTGTTGTAACTTACCAGACTCCACTCCCTCGGGTAATTCTGTCAAGCCCTCTGGATGCAGGATGGCCAAGACCTTCTCTCCCCAGGGAAAGAAGTGGTAATGGGGCACTGGTGGGGCCACCGCCAGTCTTGTTGGCCTCCATCTGTTGGCTGGAGGCCAGGGAACACACTTTGCACCGCAGGTCATTCCACCTCTGCCTTATGTCCTCCTTTGTGCGCAGGGTGTTGCCAACAGCATTCAATTTGTCGATGATCCCTTGTAGGAGGCTGGACTGGCTTGTAGTGAGTACCAAGGGGTACTTACACCTTGCACCAGGCCCAGGTATCCCTTACTAGTGTAGAGGGGTATCTAGCAGCTTAGGCTGATAGAAAAGGTAGCTTAGCAGAGCAGCTTAGGCTGAACTAGGAGACGAGTGAAGCTCCTACAGTACCACTAGTGTCATATGTACAATATCATAAGAAAACACAATACACAGATATACTAAAAATAAAGGTACTTTATTTTTATGACAATATGCCAAAAGTATCTCAGTGAGTACCCTCAGTATGAGGATAGCAAATATACACAAGATATATGTACACAATACCAAAATATGCAGTAATAGCAATAGAAAACAGTGCAAACTATGTATAGTCACGATAGAATGCAATGGGGGCACATAGGGATAGGGGCAACACAAACCATATACTCTAGAAGTGGAATGCGAACCACGAATGGACCCCAAACCTATGTGACAGTGTAGAGGGTCGCTGGGACTGTAAGAAAACAGTGAGGGTTAGAAAAATAGCCCACCCCAAGACCCTGAAAAGAGGGTGCAAAGTGCACCTAAGTTCCCCAAAGAGCACAGAAGTCGTGATAGGGGAATTCTGCAGGAAAGGCCAACACTAGCAATGCAACAACGATGGATTTCCAGACGAGAGTACCTGTGGAACAAGGGGACCAAGTCCAAAAGTCACGATCAAGTCGGGAGTGGGCAGATGCCCAGGAAATGCCAGCTGTGGATGAAAAGAAGCTGCCACCGGATGGTAGAAGCTGAGGATTCGGCATGAACGACAAGGGCTAGAAACTTCCCCTTTGGAAGATGGATGTCCCACGTCGTGAAGAGTCGTGCAGAAGTGTTTTCCCGCAGAAAGACCGCAAACAATCCTTGCTAGCTGCAAGGGTCGCGGTTAGGGTTTTTGGATGCTGCTGCGGCCCAGGAGGGACCAGGATGTCGCCAATTGCGTGAGGAGACAGAGAGGGTACCCAGCAAGAGTAGGAGTCCACTCAGAAGCAAGCAGCACCCGCAAAAGTGCCAGAACAGGCACTACGAAGTGGAGTGAATCGGTGCTCACCCGAAGTTGCATAAGAGAGTCCCACGCCGCCGGAGGACAACTCAGGAGGTCGTGCAATGCAGGTTAGAGTGCCGGGACCCAGGCTTGGCTGTGCATGAAGGAAATCCTCGGTGAGTGCACAGGAGCCGGAGTAGCTGCAAATCACACGGTTCCCAGCAATGCAGTCTGGCGTGGGGAGGCAAGGACTTACCTCCACCAAACTTGGACTGAAGAGTCACTGGACTGTGGGAGTCACTTGGACAGAGTTTCTGAGTTCAAGGGACCTCGCTCGTCGTGCTGAGAGGAGACTCAGAGGACCGGTGATGCAGTTCTTTGGTGCCTGCGGTTGCAGGCGGAAGATTCCGTCGACCCACGGGAGATTTCTTCTGAGCTTCTAGTGCAGAGAGGAGGCAGACTACCCCCACAGCATGCACCACCAGGAAAACAGTTGAGAAGGCGGCAGGATCAGCGTTACAAGGTCGCAGTAGTCGTCGTTGCTACTTTGTTGCAGTTTTATAGGCTTCCAGCGCGGTCAGCAGTCGATTCCTTGGCAGAAGGTGAAGAGAGAGATGCAGAGGAACTCTGATGAGCTCTTGCATTTGTTATCTAAGGAATTCCCCAAAGCAGAGACCCTAAATAGCCAGAAAAGGAGGTTTGGCTATCTAGGAGAGAGGATAGGCTAGCAACACCTGAAGGAGCCTATCAGAAGGAGTCTCTGACGTCACCTGATGGCCCTGGCCACTCAGAGCAGTCTAGTGTGCCAGCAGCACCTCTGTTTCCAAGATGGCAGAGGTCTGGAGCACACTGGAGGAGCTCTGGGCACCTCCCAGGGGAGGTGCAAGTCAGGGGAGTGGTCACTCCTGTTTCCTTTGTCCAGTTTCGCGCCAGAGCAGGGCTGAGGGATCCCTGAACCGGTGTAGACTGGCTTATGCAGAGATGGGCACCATCTGTGCCCATCAAAGCATTTCCAGAGGCTGGGGGAGGCTACTCCTCCCCAGCCCTGACACCTTATTCCAAAGGGAGAGGGTGTAACACCCTCTCTCTGAGGAAGTCCTTTGTTCTGCCTTCCTGGGCCAAGCCTGGCTGGACCCCAGGAGGGCAGAAACCTGTCTGAGGGGTTGGCAGCAGCAGCAGCTGCAGTGAAACCCCGGGAAAGGCAGTTTGGCAGTACCCGGATCTGTGCTAGAGACCCGGGGAATCATGGGATTGTCTCCCCAATACCAGGATGGCATTGGTGGGGCAATTCCATGATCTTAGACATGTTACATGGCCATATTCGGAGTTACCATTGTGAAGCTATACATAGGTAGTGACCTATGTATAGTGCACGCGTGTAATGGTGTCCCCGCACTCACAAAGTCCTGGGAATTGGCCCTGAACAATGTGGAGGTACCTTGGCTAGTGCCAGGGTGCCCACACACTAAGTAACTTAGCACCCAACCTTTACCAGGTAAAGGTTAGACATATAGGTGACTTATAATTTACTTAAGTGCAGTGTAAAATGACTGTGAAATAACGTGGACGTTATTTCACTCAGGCTGCAGTGGCAGGCCTGTGTAAGAATTGTCAGAGCTCCCTATGGGTGGCAAAAGAAATTCTGCAGCCCATAGGGATCTCCTGGAACCCCAATACCCTGGGTACCTCAGTACCATATACTAGGGAATTATAAGGGTGTTCCAGTATGCCAATGTAAATTGGTAAAATTGGTCACTAGCCTGTTAGTGACAATTTGGAAAGAAATGAGAGAGGATAACCACTGAGGTTCTGATTAGCAGAGCCTCAGTGAGACAGTTAGTCATAACACAGGTAACACAAACAGGGCACACTTATGAGCACTGGGGCCCTGGCTGGCAGGGTCCCAGTGACACATACAACTAAAACAACATATATACAGTGAAATATGGGGGTAACATGCCAGGCAAGATGGTACTTTCCTACATCCCTTGCCCCAGTTCCATTTTCCTACTGAGAGGAGTGCTCTGGACTTGGGCTCCAAACAATTGTGTCTGTACTCTCATGGTTTCATCCACCATGATTCTCACCTCATCTTCTAACAAACAGAGAATTTTGAAATGTGAGGTGGCGGGGAATTAAAGTGATGACAGGGAGTTACTTCCAAAAGAAAAGTGATGTGCGGAGTAAATGGAGAAATGTGTGTGAAAGTGATAGTGAAAAAAAGAGGTGCCTTATCTCTCTGGACAAAATCAAACCTGGGTTGCAGTGGAGATGCAAAGGATCATAGTGTGTGAAGGGGTGTGTTTTATATTGTGATTTGTAGGTGTGTCCACCAGGCCCATTATTGTCAGCTGTGTTGTTTTTTAATTCTTTCAATGGGGACTTCTCTGTTGCTTTGTTGAATGTGTGTCGCGGAGGTCAACCACCACTGACTAACCGCCGCAAGGGGACCATCATATCAACTGTGTACTTGTAATTAGCTCGGTGGTTGGTTGTGGCATTGATGGCTCGGAATACGGACCGCCAAGATAGCAGACCCCCACGCCACTGGGTGTCAGCACTTTGGCTTGGCTGGCGGTGGTTCTGCCTATATACATTGTAATATGGCAGTCTGGGAACATTAGCTGTATTGATTTTTTTGGGACCACTGCCTTGGCTGTCTGGTGGTCTGACCACCAAACTTGTAATCAGGTCCTTAACCATAAGACAATAAACACATCTATGTGAGGATAGTGAATTCTGGTATGTAAAACAAAGAAATACACTTTTAGAAACATTTACTGTTACAACAAAGTTCTAAATATCCATCTCATAGAACTGAAATTAATTCACAAACAGTTTTGAGGAATGTCAGGCTTGTGTGATAAAGCAAATTAATCCCATAGGGATAAATGCAAATGCAAAGATAACATGGCACAGTTGTTGTGGAATCTGATCAAGATACAGTGCTTATTGGTCAATAAAGTAATGATAGCTGGCCAGGCAGGCAGTAAGGGCCTGATTACAACTGGGTTGTAAATCCCATTTAGGGCATTAATATGATGAGACAATGACATTTATGTCTTCGCTAACCTCCATATAATATAACTTTAAGCTGTCTGGCACTCAAAACAATCACTCCTGAAGGAGTGTTTTTGTAATTTGACCATTGCATTAGGCTGAAACATTGTTATACATTTGCTACCTCATGCTAAATGGCTAAGATTCCTTCTAATGTCTAAAAGATCCTTTCAAACGTTACCAATATCTTGAATATTCACTAATGTGTTGAAGATGAGATAGAAATCACCAGGAAAGCGTTGTTTCCCCAACCTGAGGTAATAGCTTTTTGTGTCTCCATATCTGTTTTTCTCACTTTGGTCTGAAAAGAGACAGCTTAGTGTGATTAGCCAGATTATTTATTTTGTTGGAATTGGTATTTCTACTTACATGTGAAAGAATTTTACCAAAGCCATTTACATTTGCTCAAATATCCAGTATTTTGCTTTTGGTTGATTAGTTTGTCCCTCCACCCCTAGGTATCATGCCAGTAACCACATGTACCTTTCATTCCCCATGTCACTATCACATTTGCGTGTGGCTCACTCCACAAGTTCTTTGGCCATGTGGAAAGCAGATGGCTACAATACCTGATTTTGGACAGACCATTCATTTAGCTGCTATGCAGTCACTTACCACTGTGAACCTCCTTTTGCCATGTGCAGCGAGGACTGGCCACAAGGACTACACTCATGACTGTGTCATTCTTGTCCATGATAAGGTAGTCGGTCATGTGCACTGGGTCAGGTGGAAGGCCCCATGGGGACACTGCCCACTGTATTCACCCATTCCCCAGTTGCATATGCCTAGTACTTTAGATATTTCATAGAGCATTTGCTGGTTCTATTAATTGGCAAGGTTTCAAATGTAATAGATTATTCTACGTTGGATACTAGTATGTTTGTAAAAAATATCGAAGAAGAAAGAAATAGTTGTGTTTTTTTAATATGAAAGGGATGTTTTGAAACATATGTTTTTGTTAATTGTGAGTTTTTGTCACAATAATAGCTCCATCTTGACCACTGACTCCATTTTGTGCTTAACTTAGTTTCAAACACCATCACATCAGTGCTGCAGGTATTGTTCAGCACACAGCTTATGCAACATGTTTTTCACTCATGGTTTTCACTGTTCATGCTCTCTTCTCACCAAGGCCCAGATAAGGATGTACCAGAAGAATGTTTATGGTATGGCAGGAAACAGTTTGGTCTTGGGAGCGCACCTTGGGATGTGGCCACATCTCTACCATTCTTGTTCAACACGGACTGGTACAGCCAGCGTTTGAACAACAATTCACAATGTGGGAGGGGGGTTTCTAGAATTTTCCTCTCTAGCTTGTTTTAGGTATTTAAGACGGAAATCTTACAATTGTGGTTAGAGGCATAAATCATTTTGGGGGAGGAATGCCTTCTTCCGGTTCCCATTGAGGGTCGTTTTTCTCTCTTTCTCCAGTCGTCTGGGTTCTTGGCTTGAGGTTGGCAAAGAGATGATGTCCCTACCTCATCTCATGGTGATGCATTTTTTATTCATATTTGTAGCTTTGCGTTGGGAATGAATGTATAATCGCTGTATATGCAGATATATAATCCATAAATAAAGTAGTGTATTGTCATTATTTCTATGATCATTATTATTATACTGGTGTGATAATTTTTGGAATTATATTCGCGTTGCTGCTTTTGACCTTCATCTTACCTCTATTTGAACCTTAAAAAGTGCTTTAATAAATGTATTACTCAGACTAAGAGCTCTGCATTGTTGGAATTCCTTTTATTCTTGTTTCCTCCTGGTCAGAAGTTGAAGCAAAACATTCCCAGAAACAAATCTTAGTGGCAACAACCACTTTTACGCTGTTACAAAATGTAACTGAAGCTGCATCTCAATACAAAGATTGTTTACTAAATTTTATCATGTGGTCATCCACCAGCTAAGAAGCAGTGCTTCTATTCTGTTCCACACATCACATGCCTTTTCCATGCAATACAGTGCCATAATCCATGTGCATGGATAATTTTCAATTTCTGCACTTTTTCTGAGTCCCTATTGCCATGTTTTGTGGTTAGAGTCTTCAAGATTGATGCCTCAAATGAGTGCATGTAAGAAAGCCCACAGCTTCCTTACATAATTTGCAAATAACTTTTCATGCATTCAAGTTATTCTCACCTAAAGAATGAGTGAATTAAAGAAAGAGAACAAGTTAGTCATTTTGAGAGTTCTCTGCTTCACCCCAAGTGCCATCTACAACGAACATATCTTCAACCTACTGATGCACAAACTAGGGTGGGATGGTGTGGCAGAGTCATGTTCTGAAGAGAGTTTATTATCTTTACCAGTGACAGTCACCATACTCTCAAGCTACAAAAGAGAATGTTGGTCCCTTTCCTCCTCAGCACAGAATGATGACGAGCTATTAGGGCCAGATACTGTTCAGTGGACTTGCTTTTTTTCTCAAGTGGTGAAATAGCTAACTTCTTAACTGTCAGAAAATCCATGGATGAAATCGAGCGAAAATTTCCACAAAGATCTTTTTCAGATATGTGTGTGTGGGAAGTACTCCGAGACATATGCTAATCTTACTTTGGATTCAAGTATACATGCATATTTCACTTAAATAAGCTCATTTGAAACGCACATTACAATTAATTTCAATTACAAATTTGAACTCTGAAAGGACATTTGACTGATGGGCAGGGCCCATGGAGTATGTGCAGATAATCAAGGATTGTTAAGAGAAGATAATTCATTATTGGATATACATTCTTTCACCTGTTCTTTCACCCTGCTCTAAAATTCACTTTTCAGCAGTTTGACTGTCAGTATGTCGTAGATCACTTCCGGATTTTTCAGTCTCCAGCTGTTGATTTTGAAATGAGTGAAACAGTGTAAGAAAGTGGGCTATTGACTGAGAGAGGAGGAAGGCCAAGCCAAGCAGCAAGCACAATCCATGTTAGGTTGAACCACAAATGTCATTAAATTAACCTGTGCAAACCCTCTGGTAGTTGGCACAAGGTGAGGCTTAACTTAGAGGCATTTTGTAAAGTATTTATGCGCCACTGTTAGATATGGGGTCTTTGGTTGGCAGTCAGGTTACCCCCTTTCCAAGAAGGACTCTCACTCTACTCAGGGTAAAGGAGTATCACCCTCAGTTAACCCCCACTCACTCTGTTGGTAGCCCACTCACCCCGTTGGTAGCTTGACACGAGCAGGCAGGCTTAACTTCAGAAGCAAGGTGTAAGGTATTTGTACCAACACACACAGTAACTCAGTGAAAACACTAAGAAATGACACAACACAGGTAAAAAAATAGATAATATTTATCTAAACAAGACAAGACCAAAATGACAAAAATCCAACATGCACAAGTCAGGTTATGAATTTAAAAAAGAATAAGAGTCTTAGGGCCAGATGTAGCAAAGGTTTTTACCCATTCTGTGTCTATGGGAAAAAGTGTTCAAACATATGGCCCTTAATCCTTAGAAAACAGTGAGAATGCTGTTATTTCATAAAAGTACTGGGGTAGCATCAAAATGAAGCCCCACGGGCGAGTGTGCGTCGAAAAAGATCAGCGATGCATTGATTTCTCACCCGCAAGCAGGAACGTGCATCGTTCCTCCTTCAGACGGGTCGGCGTGCGTTGTTTCTTCTTTCCCCCAAGAGAGTGGTGCATCGATCCGGACGGGCACCTCGGGTCCAGTCAGGCTTTGAGTTGTTTTTCTGTTCCCAGAGATGTTGCGTTGAAATCTGTTCGCACAGTTCAAGAAATCGCAGTGTGTTGGGGCTTGCGTTGTTAACAGCAGCCACTGCAGGTGTTGCACGTTGTTTCTCTATCCGTGTTGCATCGATCTTCCAGCCGCGATGCAGGTGAAGTGTCGATTTTAGCCGCAAGGCTGGCGGCACGTTGTTTGTCACCTGCAAGGCAGGTGGTGCATTGAAAGTTTCCCCCGCACAGTGGTCTTTGCGTGGATTTTCAGTTCTTAGCTGCCAGCTTCACCTCTCAAGGGCCCAGGGACTGAATAGGGCACCACTTGGCAGGGCAGGGGTCTTAGCAGAGAGTTCAGAGGCTGGCAGGGGAAGCCTTTGATGGCCCTGAGACTTCAACAACAGGAGGCAAGCTCAGTTCAAGCCCTTGGAGATTCTTCTCAAGCAGGAATGCACAACAAAGTCCAGTCTTTGTCCCCTTTCACAGGCAGAAGCAGCAATTGCAGGATAGCCCAACAAAGCACAGTCACAGGCAGGGACAGCACTTCTCCTCGGCTCTTCAGCTCTTATCCTTGGCAGAGGTTCCTCTTGATTCCAGAAGAGATCTGATTTTCAGGGGTTTTGGGTGCTCTTCTTATACTCCTTTCTGCCTTTTAAGTAGGCCTACTTCAAAGAGAAGTCTCTGTTGTTTTCAAGATCCTGCTTTGCCCAGGCCAGACCCCAGACACACACCAGGGGGTTGGAGACTGCATTGTGTGAGGGCAGGCACATATCTTTCAGGTGTAAGTGACCACTCCTACCCTCCCCTCAGCCCAGATGGCCCATCATGATCTGCAGGCTGCAGCCCAGTTCCCTTTGTATCACTGTCTAGAGGAGAGGTGTAAACAGCCCAACTGTCATACCAGGCCAGAAAATCCTCAAACTAGCAGCGTTACAGAATGGTTTAAGCAAGAAAATGCCTTCTTTCTAGAAGTGGCATTTTCAAACACATAATCCAAAAACAAACTTTAATAAAATATGTATTTTTAAATTGTGAGTTCAGAGACCCTAAACTCCACATTTCAATCTGCTCCCAAAGGGAATCTGCACTTTAATAACATTGAAAGGCAGCCCCTCTGTTAAACTATGAGAGAGATAGGCCTTGCAACAGTGAAAACCGAATTTGTCAGTATTTCTCTGTCAGGACATGTAAAACACATAAGTAGATGTCCCACCTTTAACATGCACTGCACCCTGCCCATAGGATCACTTAGGGTCTTCAGTAGGGGTGCCTTACATGTATAAGAAGGGAAGGTTTAAACCTGGGAAGTAGGTACACTTGCCAAGTCGATTTGGCAGTTTAAGACTGCACACACAGACACTGCAGGGGCAGGTCTGAGCCATGTTTACAGGGCTACTTATGGGGGTGGCACAACCAATGCTACAGGCTCACTAGTAGGATTTGATCTACTGGCCTTGGGCACCTCTTGTGCACTGTACTAGGGACTCACTAGTAAATCAAATATGCCAATCAAGGAAAGTCAATTACACATACATTTTACGTAGGAGCACTTGCACTTTAGCACTGCATAGCAGCGGTAAAGTGCTGAGAGTAACAAAAACAGCAAAAACAGAGTCCAGCACATATCAACAACCTGGGAAAAAGAGGGAAAAGGTTTGGGGAGACCACGCCAAGGATGGCAAGTCTAACAGGCACACAAATGATAATAAAGTGAAAACACAACACTAGAAAAATCCCAAACCAATTTAGAAACATTAACGTAAATAACATAAATTTCAGTAAATGAAATGATACAAAAATGAATAGAATCAAATCAGTAGAACTGGAGTTATTTATTTTTCAATACTTGGGTAAAAATAGCACCAAAAAACACAAAGTGCCAACAATGGGTGTCTGGTCATTCTCGACTGGGAGAAAGTCACAAGTTCAGCCTGACCATAAAGGAATGGAGGTCGGACACAGGACCAAGTTTGGCCAACTGGAAGTTGTAACTTATGTCTTGATGTGAGGTCTGCACAGAGTTGCTTTGTGAGGATTTGTGACACCTGCATTGGTTGTGTTGAAGGTTTATGCTGTGCAGCAAGGCTGTGCAGGGCTTTGTGTAGTTTGGAATCACTCCCAATGAAGTTTTCAGCTGATGGTGAGGCTTTGCTGGGCTTTGCATTTCTAGGTGTCAGTTTTGCTGAAGCTTTTTGTTCTAGCTCTGCACAGCTTGGCTCTGATAGACTTTGAATTGCTATGCACTGGATCAGGTGAAGCCTTCAGTATGGTGCTGCACAAAATTTCCGGGGTCCTGTGTCGCTTTGCATCGGATCTGATGGAACCTTCAGTTAGTCAGATAGGGGTGGTCTCTGAAGCAATCTCAGGGTCCAGGACAAGGGGGACACATCTTGGGATCAGGACTCACACCAGCAGAGGCCAATAGCAGTGCTCATGTGGGACCAGACAGGTCCAGTTGGTGCTGGCCAGCTGGGTAGTTGCAGAGAGGCATGTGAAAGCGTGCTGTTTCCCTGTAGCTCACATAAGAGTATATCCAACTAACCCTTGGATTTATTCTGGGTAGCCTGGATCAAGCTAAGCAGGTTGAATCTTCCTTCTTTCAGACATCACAGCAGTCCTTCTAGCAGCAGGGCTGTCCTTTTTCTGAATCTTCCACAGATCCAGGAGTGTTCTGAACAATGATTATGAAAACACCTTTTTATACCTGGTGCCAACCTGAGTTTGGGGAATACCCTCATCTACCCCTAAAAACGGGTTCTGGTCAGTTCTTCCCCTTCCCTTAGTCTAGGATCCAACCTATCTAAGTGACAAAGGGCAGGGCAGTCCTGGTATCAAGTTCCTTTGTGTGTGCTGTAGGAAAAGACCTTTGGAGTGTAAGTGGCCCAGGACACTGACAGAAAGGCACAGTCGGTCTGGTCAAGATATTGACACTTTCTAAAAGTGGCACTTTCAAAATTGGAACTTAAAATCTGACTTCATTTTTAAAGAGGATTTTAAATTACAACTCATTTGAGTGGAAAGAGCACGTCACTATCTGCTTCCAATCTGAAGTTAGCACTTTAATTAGGAATGGTTTTTCACTGCCTCAACATGAAAAACCTAAGTATCCATGTCCTACTTTTTAAATACAGTGAAACCTGTCCTGTGAGCCGTAATAGTCTGCCTTAGGATGACTTGGACAGAAAAGTTTATGCGTGGCAAAAGGTTTATTTTGCCCAGTTGAAATGACTGTTTAAATCTGTATTACAGGCTGTAATGGCAGCCCTGAGACGTGCTTTAAAATGCTACTTTAGTGGGTGGCACAATACGTGCTGCTGCCAACTCTTTGCATTTATTTTACAGGCCCTTGGTACATGTAGTACCATTTACTAGGGACATTCAAGTACATTAAATGTGCTACTTAAATGTAGTTCAGTTTTATAACTGTTGAAGAGAAGAACACAAGCTGTTTAGCACTGATTAGCAGGGGTAAGGGGAACAGAGCCCTAATGCCAATAAAAACAGGTTTAGCAGAAGAAGGTAAAAATCTGAGGTGACCCTGCAGAGAGGACCTGCTCCAACAAACACAAATAATTCTGAAGATGGCCATACCACTGTCATCCATGTAAATGATTATAAAGACTGATGAGTGGAGCAACGGAATGACCACTACATGAATCTATCATTAGAAGTCTTTTTGCAATACCAGGGAGGAAAATATGTGCCACACTTGTGCCTTGACTGCTTTGTGATTAAAACTTCAGCTGATGTAAAACTGACTGATAGAGTCTAAAAACCGCAAGCATGCATAAGTAACCCTCCTTTATGCATGAAAGTGCATTTAAGCCCACTGTAGCTGTGACATAATTTGTTTCATGATGCAGGTCTATAAGATTCCTAATGCGCATAATGGTAAAACTTTTCAGTTACATGCTACCAAGCACCTTCAATTACTTTTCAAACAAAGGACCACATTTATGGAACCCTTGAGCTATTTTTTTACACTACATAATGTATGCAAGGGGCGTTCCGGCACTAGGTGGGGGGGGGGGCGTAAAAATAGTGCAAAGGAATCTATGAGATTCCTTTGTGCCATTTTTATCAGCATTTTTTAACTCCTGCTAAGTGCAGGCTTTACAGAGAGGCTCCCATTGTTTACAATGGGCCTCTGGGTGCTTTGCAGGATTAGCATTATATTTTTTTAAGCTAATTCTGCAAAGTGCCGGACTAGCATAAAAGATTATGACACTAGTCACCTTAACTACCGCCGTGGAATGCAATTGTAAATAAGGCGCTAAAATGGTGGCGTTAGGTGGAGCGCTAAGGATCTAGTGCAGAGCCAATTTTTCATAAATATGCCCCATAGTTTTTGAAGATCCTTCATGGATTTAGTACCAAGGAAGTATTGCATCTTAATAGTAAAGCCATCTATATTATTATTAAGAAAAGGAACATCAATTGAATTGTATTTGTATGATTTCTCGACTTTGGTTCTGGCACTCTTTTGTAACACAAAGATTACCAGTAATTTATATCATTATTTAAATGGTGGTCAAGGTACAACAATGCTATTTCCTGTGGGGTTGCAATTAGGTCTTAGAATGTAAGCTCCCTTCTGGAACAAGTAACATATGTATCAATCGAGAAGAATCCCTTTGGGAAACCTTAGGGAAAGATCCATTCTTCAAGCATTAAACAGAAATGCCTTCTGAAAAGCTTTTCTCCTCTTTAAGGGAATCACAGTAAAATCAAGCATCCCCTATTACAAACCTAATAATACTTAAATGAGTGACGAATTATCTGTGGGAAATGTCAGCATCTCTTATGAGGTATTTCCAAATATTGAAATCCTTCCTTTTGAGTTAGTATTGTGTGTTAATGATATGTGTAGTTTCCTGTAAAACAGTAAATCACCTAAACGTATTAGTATTGTCTGTGAGAAAGGAGCTAATCAGAGCCCAATCAAATGGCCACATTACTACTGCTATCTCTTGATAAATGCATGCGTGTTTGTTGAAAATTCACACTAATGACATGCTAACGACTTCAAATTCAATAAGTGATCCATGCACCGCCTCAAATATCCTCCGACTCATTCTTTGAAGCTCTGTGTTCTGCCGTGAACGCGCGGGATAGCGCGTGGCAGGAAGGGACCTCCTGCGCTTTATCTGGAAGGTTGCAAATGTGATTAACTGTGGCAGGCCTCATGCGCCCAGCTCATAAATCTCACACCTGGTAATGCATTAGAGATGGCAGGTGTAAACATGATGAAAAAGTGCAATTCCATAATGTCATTTACGATTAAGATAAGAAAATTAAATCTAGTCTAGGAAGCAGGAAAATAAGACTCCCCCAGACAGGGGTGTTGTTGGAAAATTAATTATCTCAGCAGTAATAATACCATTTTGGCACTAAATACCGCAGTTAGCATTTACTTCTGAGTTACAGCTAGTCACCGTAGATCTTGGGCAAAGTTCTCAAATGATTTGATGTCTTGTGCGACGTGTTAGCTGTTCAGAAAGAAATTACATCTTAATAAGAGCACACGGAAGGGATTGGTATATCACATCCTGCAAAAGTGCCCTTCAGAGCCTTTTCTGCATATGTCTTCTGGGTAATGTAGACAATAAATACCAGGCACTCGAGAAAGCCTTCACCTTTAAAGATCAAACATGTTGCTCAAATTGGACATTATGGAAGAAAATGAATGCCTGGGAAAACTAGGACGAAAATCCTTCTTTCAAAAAGATAATATCAGCATTTTAATGTGCAATGCGCTAAATGTACTCGCCAACTTTTCTGATAGTTCAGAACCCCTGTTCTATCCTGTTTTTATTCATATATATTTGTGTGTGTGCGAATGTGTATTATATATATATATATGTATTCAAAAAACCAAAGATTACAGGGACGTTATAGTTAGGGTCTGAATTTACATCCACAAAAAAAGTAATTCAGCAGTTATTGTTATTTCAAATGACTATAATTCCCACCCTAAGGTGCTGTACACTGCTAACTACTCCACAAATTACAGCACTCATGACATCTTTGATAACATCTTTCATAATGTCACTGTAACAACTGCAGTAAAATTATTGATAACGGTCAAGGGCGCGCTTTACAGGGAGTGCAGAATTATTAGGCAAGTTGTATTTTTGAGGATTAATTTTATTATTGAACAACAACCATGTTCTCAATGAACCCAAAAAACTCATTAATATCAAAACTGAATATTTTTGGAAGTAGTTTTTAGTTTTAGCTATGTTAGGGGGATATCTGTGTGTGCAGGTGACTATCACTGTGCATAATTATTAGGCAACTTAACAAAAAAAAATATATACCCATTTCAATTATTTATCATTACCAGTGAAACCAATATAACATCTCAACATTCACAAATATACATTTCTGACATTCAAAAACAAAACAAAAACAAATCAGTGACCAATATAGCCACCTTTCTTTGCAAGGACACTCAAAAGCCTGCCATCCATGGATTCTGTCAGTGTTTTGATCTGTTCACCATCAACATTGCGTGCAGCAGCAACCACAGCCTCCCAGACACTGTTCAGAGAGGTGTACTGTTTTCCCTCCTTGTAAATCTCACATTTGATGATGGACCACAGGTTCTCAATGGGGTTCAGATCAGGTGAACAAGGAGGCCATGTCATTAGATTTCCTTCTTTTATACCCTTTCTTGCCAGCCACGCTGTGGAGTACTTGGACATGTGTGATGGAGCATTGTCCTGCATGAAAATCATGTTTTTCTTGAAGGATGCAGACTTCTTCCTGTACCACTGCTTGAAGAAGGTGTCTTCCAGGAACTGGCAGTAGGACTGGGAGTTGAGCTTGACTCCATCCTCAACCCGAAAAGGCCCCACAAGCTCATCTTTGATGATACCAGCCCAAACCAGTACTCCACCTCCACCTTGCTGGCGTCTGAGTCGGACTGGAGCTCTCTGCCCTTTACCAATCCAGCCACGGGCCCATCCATCTGGCCCATCAAGACTCACTCTCATTTCATCAGTCCATAAAACCTTAGAAAAATCAGTCTTGAGATATTTCTTGGCCTAGTCTTGACGTTTCAGCTTGTGTGTCTTGTTCAGTGGTGGTCGTCTTTCAGCCTTTCTTACCTTGGCCATGTCTCTGAGTATTGCACACCTTGTGCTTTTGGGCACTCCAGTGATGTTGCAGCTCTGAAATATGGCCAAACTGGTGGCAAGTGGCATCGTGGCAGCTGCACGCTTGACTTTTCTCAGTTCATGGGCAGTTATTTTGCGCCTTGGTTTTTCCACACGCTTCTTGCGACCCTGTTGACTATTTTGAATGAAACGCTTGATTGTTCGATGATCACGCTTCAGAAGCTTTGCAATTTTAAGAGTGCTGCATCCCTCTGCAACATATCTCACTATTTTTGACTTTTCTGAGCCTGTCAAGTCCTTCTTTTGACCCATTTTGCCAAAGGAAAGGAAGTTGCCTAATAATTATGCACACCTGATATGGGGTGTTGATGTCATTAGACCACACCCCTTCTCATTACAGAGATGCACATCACCTAATATGCTTAATTGGTAGTAGGCTTTCGAGCCTATACAGCTTGGAGTAAGACAACATGCATAAAGAGGATGATGTGGTCAAAATACTCATTTGCCTAATAATTCTGCACTCCCTGTATAGTTACTTCAATTAACTCTCACTGCTGAATTTCTCTGGTTGGCTGTCTTGTGGCAAGCACACAGCTTTGCACCATGGTGTGAAAGGTAGGTGCAGAATGTCTAGCTTCATGTTTGTTCTGTAAAGGTAGACTTTCTGCACAAAATAGTGTTCTTAGATAATTTCCATTAATGTGTACTCTGCCCAATCATTTGGAGAAAATTAAACCTTTTTGATACTTTTTACCTGCATCAAAGAGGGCAATTTGTTGCACAAAACCCCGTCTATGCATGTTAGTAGATATGAATTTGCATCAAAAACCAGTCCTGGAGTAGTAATGTCCATGTACCACCCATTACAGTGCAACTTTGTATTACTCTTAGGCAACCTCCCTAAACAAAACAAGTTTTGCTCTGGAAAGTAGGCCCTAAACCACTGCTTTGGTCCTGATTCACAAAAGTAAACCTACACTTTTGGGTAAGTTTAATTGTGTTTCTTATGCACAAAGTATGAGTTACTAGTATGTATATGACTGAGAAGACTGCGTTTGAGCTGGAGAACTTTGCACATAAAAAGATAGGACAGGGATCTGCCACGACTGCATTCATAAGCTTACTATTGTGTGAATACAAAAAAAGTAAACTCACAAAAGTGTAAGTTTACCTAGTGTAAGTTTTCATAACATTTAGGAATGGCACTAGCATAAATTGTTGATAAATCTGACTTTGAAGTTCCAATTCACTAATCCATTTAAAGTATGCTGACAGAAGGTGTTGGAAATGTACCTTTCTGCAAGGTTTTCACCAAACATTTTGCCTTCCTCCTCCTATTTTTCTGCCATTCTTTTTGTTGGCTTTAGGGCTCTGGGCACTTTACCACTGCTAATCAGTGTTAAAGTTCATGTGCTCTCTCCCTTTAAACTTGGTATGATTGGCATACACCTGTTTGGCATGTTTTATGTACCTTTTAGTGCCTCGTAAAGTGGCATACCATATACCCCAGGCCTGCAAATTAAATGCTACTAGTGGGCCTGTAGCAATGATTGCGCCACTTACAGAAGTAGCCTTTCAAACCTGTCTCAGGCCTGCCACTGTAGTGCCTGCATGAGCAGTTTACTGCCACATTGACTTGGCCTTTCAAACTATTTGCTATGGCCTAAACTCTCATTTTACTACACCTAAGTCACCCCTAAGGTAGGCACTGGGTAGCTATATTGATAGGGCACAGTTTAGGTAAAAGATAGGACATGCAACATTATGTTTTGCATGCCCTAGTAAAGACAAACAGCCTATTTCATTTTTAATACTGTGAGGGCTGCTCCTCTCATAGGTTAGCATTGGGAATGTCCTTATATATAATTTGAGTGATAAATTCTGATCTAAAAGGAGTGGTGTTAACAAGTGTGGTGTGTTTGGAATGGTAGTACAAAATCCTGCTTACTTATGTAGTTGTATTGTTACATTACTATTTTTGAAATGTCACTTTCAGAAAGTGGGTATTTCTCTGTGCTTATAACTCCAGTGTTTTGCAGACTGACTCCAATCCACATCTAGGGCAGAGTGACATTTACTTTTGGTAAATACTTTTCAGACAACCACAAGACAGGAGGGGCTGGGTGTGACAGGAGAGACACCTGCATCTATTTGCATATTGATAATTTTCCTTCGGCTGGGAGATGGAGAGGTTGTTCACACCTCACATGTCAATAGGCCGTGTCTTGCCCTCACACAAAGGGCTGATTTATCCCCTACTGATGTCTGAAGCCAGGGCTGGGTTGAAAGAGGTTATGTTACTCTTGAAAGGGTTCCTTTGAAGTCAGCTCTTTCATTAAAGACATCTTTGAGTATATGTACAGGAGCTCTGACCCCATGTATCTGAGCACTTTTGGAATTGGTATGAACTTCTGTCAGAAGGACTGCTGCGCTGCACAAAGGACTCCTCTGAACTGCTCTTCTGCTGTTGCCCTGCTGCCTGTTATCTGCTTGGGTGGCATAACAACTCTCTGGATTGCTTTTCTACTTGTTGCCCTGCTGGCTGCTGCTCCCTGACTTTGGTGTCACCAGGCAATGTGGCTGCCATTAGGAACCAGCATACAGCCTACTCACTTCTTTGTGCTGGCCTGCCTGCCACTTCGTGCCCTTCAAGTGCAGAGCCCAGCACAGGGGGAGCACTGTTTTCCTGCTCTTTGGCTCTTTCAACCTAGCACACAGTAAGCGCTCTACATTCTTCCTTCACAAGCATGTGGTGAGAGATTTTGCATGAGGAGTGCTCTCCTTTTATATTCTTAGCATGTGAGGAGCCCTTTCCTTTTATTTCCTTAGTGCATGTTGAGAGCTTTCCCACCTTCTTAACAACAGTCCGAGCCTAAGGAGATCAGTTGTTTCCACCTCGCATCTGAAATCATCGTGCCAAGCAGTGTCTTTTGACCCTGCGAGGGGGTGCCTGATCGGCCGAGCACAACACGTCAAGAGCCCCTCATCTGCATATTGGCCACAGTCTGCAGGGATCATTGGTTTCCTACACTACACTGCAGAGAATCATTCGGTGTTTCTCGGCCGACAGTCCTGACAATAAGTAGAGGGCAAACAAACCACAGCATGGGCCAATTGCCATCAGAGGTAAAGGAGCCAATCCCAGCACAGCTTTCCACTCCACCTTGAACCGGCCGGAGAAACCACCCCCAACTCGGTCGCCACCTTGCTCTAGTCACCACTGAGAGTGGTGTGATCATGACCCTATGGCCCCAGGAGGCAAAGAGATGATCGCACCGCCCCTTGTTCCCTGGATGCAGCCAAGCCCGAATCACCAGGTACTGTGTCCCACAGGATGGTTTGGTGCTCTATCTTTGGTGACCGGAATCTAATCAGAACCACAATGTTAAGGAAGTGGCCTCCTGGTTTCGAGGGCCATTGGCTGTTGGACCTGATCTGGATTAGAGTACCTGGAGAGATCACACACTGCTGCTCCACAAGGAGGAGCATTACAGATTCCATTCAGTACAATATCTTCATAGTTGGAGAATAAGTGTGGTCTAAATTGTATAGTTATGTGGAGACAAGTGATTCTTTCTAAACAGATTGAATTCTCTGCAAGATAACTACAGTGAAGGTCGAGTTCACCTTGTTTTGGTAGGATGAACAAGGGATATGTTAAGAAGGGAATTCATGATAGCAAATGACAATTGGCAATCCCTGTTCAGTTCTTCTGGTTATGATGATCTGTGATAGTTCATATGTTCCCTTTCATAAACAGAATGACATTTGATGCACCATGTCCTGATCCCTATGGTTGTTAAAAAAATACTGCATTTCATGAAATAATATATGATATGTTGGTTTGACTTGCTTTACCAGGGTCATAGGCACTATCCAGTATCTGTACAATATGTGCCATATTTATGGTCTAAGGACTAACAATATATTTACAAGATAAAACATATGTTTTTACATAATCCTGTATGGAGTCTCCTTTGTGGTGTACTTACTGTGTCGCTAGTGTGAGTGTGTTTTGCAAATGCTTTACACATTTAGGTGGTCATTCTAACCCTGGCGGTAAAAACCGCCAGGGCGAATGACCGCGGTAGCACCGGCAACAGGCTGGCGGTGCACCGCTGGGCATTCTGACCGCGGCGGTTCAGCCGCGGCCAGAAACGGAAAGTCGGCGGTGTACCGCCGACTTTCCGCTGCCCTTGAGAATCCTCCATGGCGGCGGAGCGCGCTCCGCCGCCATGGGGATTCTGACACCCCCTACCGCCATCCTGTTCCTGGCGGGTCTCCCGCCAGGATCAGGATGGCGGTAGGGGGTGCCGCGGGGCCCCTGGGGGCCCCTGCAGTGCCCATGCCAACGGCATGGGCACTGCAGGGGCCCCCGTAAGAGGGCCCCACTATGTATTTCAGTGTCTGCTATGCTATGCCGGAGCCGGCGTCCTCGTGGGAAGGCTGTTTCCCACTGGGCTGGCGGGCGGCCTTTTGGCGGTCGCCCGCCAGCCCAGTGGGAAACCCAGAATGACCGCCGCGGTCTTTCGACAGCGGTACGGTCTTCTGGCGGTTCCCGCTTGGCGGGCGGCTCCCGCCGCCCGCCAACATTAGAATCAGGGCCTTAATCTGGTGATACGCCTGTCTGCTCTATGTCAAGCTACCAGGGGATAAGCACAGGTTATCTTTGGTGTGTAAATTACTCCCCCTGACTAGAGTGGTGGGTTCTGCCTGGCTGAGGTGCATACCCTAGGTAACCAGAAAGCCCATTACTAGCAGAAGGAATAATTATGCCTCAGAATGCATTAAACAAAATGCTGTGCTTCCAAAGCATAATCGTATTGCATTTTGAATGAATGAAGGCTTTATTGGAGAACAAGAAATAAACTACATCAATTTACTCCACTGTATAAAATATGTAGGTTTGTGTTCATGAAAATAATTGCCTAATATTTTTATAACCTAGTGTAGGAAGCTGGCCCCATGTGGGGTGGGTACCTAAAGTACTTACACCTTATACCAGGTCCAGGTTTCCCCCATTCGTGTAGTGTAGGCAATGTCTAGAAGACAGGCTCTCTAAAGGTAGATGTGGATGAGCAGCCAAGGCTTATCTAGGAGACATGCAAAGCTCATGCAAAACCACTGTAGTCACACAACACTTACACACACAAAAGAATACACTCAGTGTTTACAAAAAAGGTACTTTAATATAGTAACACAACACCAAAATTACTGTAGAGTCAATACTCCCTTAGGAGGTAAGTAATACACAAGTTATATACACTAGTTGTCATAAATAGGCATAAGAATAGTTAAAAAATAGTGCAAATAGTGTGAAACACAATAGAGAATAGTGGGCCTAGGGGGAGCACAAACCATATACTAAAAAAATGGAATACAAGAGTGTCGCTCCCACCAAGGTAAGTGGAGTGTGTAGAGGGTCACTGGGGGTACCAGAAAAGCACAGAGGTAAGTTCCACAACACTCCCCAGCAACCAGGAAAGCAGGAGTAAATTACTAGAATTCCCCCAGAACAAACACTTAGAAGAAAAAAAGAGAATTGCAAACCCAGAGATGACTGCAAGAAACCAACAGTGGATTCCAGAAGAGGAAGACCTATGGAAAGAGGGGACCAAGTCCAGAAGACACAACAGAGTTCCGGAGGGCAGCGGCCCCAACCCACCAAGCTGAGGATAGCAGGAGTTGGTCGATGGTGAGGAAGAAGAGTAAGCACTGCAGCCCTGGAGTAGGCGTCAAGTTCCTGGAGGATGTAGGTGATGTACCACACTGGAAGGAAGATTGCAGTTGGCTTTGCATGTCCAGAATCCACCAGCAAGACTTGGTACAGGCAAAACTCACAGTTGGTGGAAAGTGGTGCTGCCGCGGACCAGCAAGGCCCAGGAGGACTCAACTCAGGAGGGACATCAGAGGGGGACCTCAGCATTGCAGAGAGCCCACAGAAGCACAGGCAGCATGCACAGGAGTCTCACAGGACGGGGACACAGAAGGTACAAGTGGAGCCCACACCGCACTATGAAAAGGAGTCCCACGCTGCAATAGAGTGACTCAAGGAGCTGTGCGACACAGGAAGGAAAGCTGGGGGCTGGAGCTACACGAATACTGAATTCCTCTTGGAAGAAGTGCCAAAACGCCTTGGCAGACGCAAAAGATGTGGTGCATGCGTGGGAAGGCTAGGGCTTACCTTCACTCAAGTTGGACAGTTGGTAGAGAGGACCGTCTGGACCACTTCTGACCATTGCCTGTGTTGCAGGATCCACACAGCTCAGCAGGAGAGGGTATCCACACAGCCAGTCGTCATTGGTGTTGGTGTCTGCAGATGTAGAGGAGTGATTCCTTCACTCCAAGGGAGATTACTTCTTCTTTTCTGTGTAGACTGAAGACGGGCTGTCCTCAGAGGATGCACGACTGGGGAAATGTTGCCAAAGCTAGAAGGAGCCGTGGAAACAATGTTGCAGGCAAAGTCTTTGTTGCAGATTATCGGGTCCTGGAGAGTCCAGATGCAGTTTCTTTGGTCAGAAGTCGAAGTAAGGGTTGCAGAGGAATCCTGCTGGAATCTTGCAAGCCAAATCTGAGGAACAACCCAAAGGAGAGACCCTAAATAGCCCTGAAAAGGGGATTGGTCACCTAGCTGTTTCACCACCTATCAGACGGGGGCTCTGATGTCACTAGCCTGACCTGGCCACTCAGATGCTCCCAGAGTTCCGTGCCAACCTTGAATCCAAGATGGCAAAACCCAGGGACCCTCTGGAGGAGCTCTGGGCACCACTCCTGGGGTGGTGATGGACAGGGGAGTGGTCACTCCCCTTTCCGTTGTCAAGGTTCATGCCAGAGCAGGGACTGGAGGTCCCTGAACCGGTGTATACTGGTTTATGCATGCAGGGCACCATATGTCCCTTTCAAGGCATACCAGTGGCTTTGGGAGGCTACCCCTCCCATGTAACACCTATTTCCAAAGGGACAGGGTATAACACCCCTCTCCCAAAAGAAATACTTTGTTTTTCCCTCCTGGGCTTGAGCTGCTCAAGCAACAGGAGGGCAGAAACTTGTTTGTGAGGTGGCAGCAGCTGGGGCTGCCTGAAAAACCTCAGAAGGCTGTGGAAGCAATACCAGGGGTTCTCTAAGGAGTCCCCGAGGGCATGGATTCATTCAACCAATACTTGTAAAAGTTTTGGGGTATGATTCCAACATGTTTGATACCAAACATGCCTAGGTTCGGAGTTACCATTGTGTAGCTGGACATAGGTAGTACCTGCACCCTGCCCTCTGGGCTGAGAAGGCCTACCATAGGGGTGACATAGTGACCTGGTGCAGTGACCTATAGTGAAAACAGGTGCATGTACCCGGTTCATGCAGACTGCAATGGCAGGTCTGCAGAACCCTTTGCATGGGCTCCCAATGGGTGGCAGAATAACTGCTTCAGCCCATAGGTTTCCCCTGGAACTTCAATGCCCTGGTTACCTCTGTACCCTATACTAGGGGCTTACATCGGGGCACAGTATGCCAATTGTGGGATGAAATACAAAGTGTTGGGAGAGAGAGCATAATCACTGGGGTCCTGGTTAGCAGGATCCCAGTGAACACAGTCAAACACACTGACATCAAGCAGAAAAAGGGGGTAACCATTCTAAGAAGGAGGGTACTTTCCTTCACCTAGTAAGGTGGATCAGATAATTATTTGACGATTCCATCAGTGAGAGATTGCATCTAGTAAATTTCAGCTGTTGAATGGTTGCAAAATTATGTCTGTAAAGAATTACATTCTAATAAAAAAAATGATATTACAACAGAAAAATCTAAAGAAAACACAGAACTTTATATTATATAAGCTTTCCAATTTCTGGGGGTCTTCACATTTACACAGAATCCCAAAATTAGATCTTTCGGAAGCACACGATAAGAGGGGATGACTCATATTAAAACAATGGGCCAGATGTATGAAAGCATTTTGCATTCGCAAACGGTGCGAATGCCCGTTTGCGAATGCAAAATGCAAGTTGAGAATGTATGAAATACATTCTGAACGCAATTTTAAGGAATCGCTAAAATAGTGATTCCTTCAAATTGCGACCCTGTTTAGAGAGTCGCAAATTGCGACTCTCTAAATTAGAAAACGCAAATAAGGATTCCTTATTTGCGATTTCTTAGCACATGTATGAAGCAATTCCTAAATGCGATTTTGGCATTTAGGAATCACTAATTACCACCAAGTTGAACCTGGTGGTAACCATTTGCAAAATTTAAAAATACATTTAAAATGCATTTTTAAATTGTACATGTAAATCACACATGCCCTTTTAGCATGTGTGCACCTTACATGTCCCCCAATATTTTTTTGGGGTGCAGCAGAGGGGGCCTTAGCCCCCCAGCACCCTGGGGTTTTGCATTTCCAAAATTGCGATTTCTGGTAGAGAGAAATCGCAATTTTAGAAATGCAAAAAAATTTCAGATATGGGCCAACAGGGCCATAGCTGCGAATGGGGCCAGTATCGCAATTTGAGATTTGGTAATAGCATTCGCGATTTTTAAGAAATCGCTATTACCAAATCGCAAATGTGATACATGGCACTTTGCAAGTCGGAAATAGAAATTTATTAAAAATCGCTATTTCCAAATCGCAAAGGGCCGTGATGATACATCTGGCCCAAAATTTTTAAATAGGAGTTTTCAGTAAATTAGGAGCAACAATTGGTATGGACTTTTTTGTGACACAAAGGTTAAACATTGCTCTTTGAGATTTAGGGGTTAGAAGAAATTGTACCAACTTAATTTTCAATGTAACAACTATTGATCAGAAGTAAACTATAGCACTCTTGTTGCTTACTTTATCGCATTGTGGTATGAAGTAAGAAGAATTTGTATCTGGTAACAAGTATCAATTTTTCTGTACAATCAGATGTCCTTGTTGAATCTTACCCTACTTAGAGGTCCAGCAAAAGGTACACGTCATCATCACCCTAATACACTCAAAGCTAGACTACTCCAATGTATCCACCTCAAAACATTCAACCAGGTGATTTTAAAATTACAGAGGATCCAGAACACAGGCACATGGCACAAGGCAAACGTTTCCTCTTCTCTTCAATTTTTAAATAGGCGGCACTGTTTACATTACCTTCCAAACAATGCTTATTGCTAATCCCACAATATATGATATCTATTGTTAGGAGTTCAAAGCCTGATTTAGAGTTCAGCAGACATGATACAACATCACAAATATGGCAAATTTGATGAATATCCTGTCCTCTATGTTGCAAGTGCCAATGGATATAATGAAATCAAAATATGGCAGACGGATTATCCCATCTGCCAAAATCTAAATCAGATGCTTAGTTCCAAGAACTCACATCAGACTGCCTGGCCTCAGAAAGGAAGAAGTTCCTTATCCATTTGACTTGAGCACATTGTACTGCCTTAGTCAGTCCAGTGATTCTCCTCTCACAAAGACCCAAAAGGGTTTCTTGCAGGCTGATAGTGGTGTAGAGCGAAAGCAGCAGTAGCTCTAGATCTGCATGGTGCACTCAGTGTCAAACGTAGGGCCTGATTTAGATTTCAGCAAATGGGTTAATCCATCACAAAGGAGTAATGGAGTATATCGCCTGCCATGAACTAAATCAGGCCTTTAGTTTTCTTCTACATAGTAGAATTAATTAAATGAATTCTCAAATAGGGGCAGAACTCATCCTTTCACACTACAATTTCTCAGATGGTTAGACGATTGGAAGTTTATCTGAGTATCCCGGACAAGGTTGATGCAGAATTATTTCCTATATTGTCATTTCCTGTTTCAAGCATACATGAGGCAGCAGTTGAAAATGGAATTTGTGTTGCAATGCATTGTTTCTCTGAAATTTCTTCAGACTCCTTGCTCATTGCTAGTCGTTTTAGTCCTCAGTTTCTTCCTCATTGAATTTAAATTATACTTCTTGAATTTTTCTTGGCTTGTGTTGGATCTTCTCAGCTCTTTTCTCATTCTTTATATGGGAAAGATTGTGGTGCTTTGCCGTTATCACCAACACAATCTTCATCTTGATTCTTGATTCATGTAGATTTCCAAAGTAGGTTTTCTCCCCTATGGGGGTTTTCCCTCATAGCTGTTGCTCTTTAAAGAAGAAATGTATCACCATTAATGTATAATATCCTGTCAAAGGTGGCCCACTCCTCTGGACAACTAGAAGGGTTCTTGTTAGAAATGGGGACTTCGGTTGGCAGTCAAGTTACCCACTGTCCAAACAAGGACCCTCACTCTAGTCAGAGTAAAGGAGAATCACACTCAGTTAACCACCGCTCATCCCCATGGTATCTTGGCACGAGCACGCAGGCTTAACTTCAGATGCAAAGTATAAAGTATTTGATTCAACACACACAGTAATACAGTGAAAACACTACAAAATGGACAGCACACCAGTTTAGAAAAAAGGTAATAATTATCTAAACAAAACAAGACCAAAATGACAAAAATCTAACATACACAAGTCAAGATCTGAATTTTCAAAGGAATAATGGATATATTTATACTCTGTTTGCGCTGAAATAGCATCATTTGTTTTACGCTATATCAGTGCAAACATAACTCCACATTTATATTTTGACACTAGACCCATCTACCATCAACATATTGGAGTTAAAGTCATTTTTTGCCTGCGGGAAAGCTACCTTGTATCAATGATATGCAAGGTAGGCATTCCCGGGCAAAAAAATGACTCTAAGGCACAGGCACCTTATTTATCCTCCCGTGCAAAAATGGTGCATGGGAGGGAGGTGGGCCTAAATAATGGTGCTAAGCTTGCTTAGTGCAATTATTTAACTCCTGGGATAGGGCAGATGTTCGGGGACCTGTAGTCAGGAGTCATGGTTGTGGGGGTTGTGCACCGAAATATGGTGCTAATCAGGTTAGAGTAATTTTTTTAACACTAACCTGACTGGCGCCATTCTTTGACCCACAACCTCCAGTTTTCCCTATGCCTCCCCCACCCGGTTTGCATCAACTATTTTGATGTTAATTGGGCCTTACTGCCAGCTGATGTCATTCCATAAATATGACGCCCGGCCGGCGTCTTGGGATGGCGCTAGCCGGCGGTATACTTTTTGATGCTAAACTGCGTTAGCGCACTTTAGCGTAAAAAAATATTAAATCAGGGCCTCTGAGTCTTAATCCTTAGAAAACAGTGAGAATGCGGTTGTTACACAAAGTACTAGGATAGCGTAAAAAATAAAGCAGCAGGGGCGAGCGAGCATCGGAAAACTCAGTGATCGTTGATTACTTACTCGCCAGTGAGGCCGCACGTCATTTCCTTCTCAGGTCAGGTTGGCGATACATAATTTTTCTCCCTTGCAAGAGAGCGATGCGTTGATTTCCATACAGGCACCTCTGATCTGTGCAGAGCCAGGTTGACTTGGACCCCCCAAAAAAGCTGCATTGTAAATTTCCCCGCACAGCGTTCTCTGCATGGATTTTCAGTACTTGTCTGCAAGCTTCACCTTCAAGGACTCAGGGACTGGATAGGACACCACTTGGCACTGCAGGAGTCTCAGCAGAGAGTCCAGGTGTGGGCAAGAGAAGTCTTTCATGGTCCTGAGACTTCAACAACAGGAGGCAAGCTCAGGTCAAGCCCTTGGAGATTCTTCTCAAGCAGGAATGCACAACAAAGTCCAGTCTTTGTCCCCTTTCACAGGCAGAAGCAGCATCCGCAGGATAGCCCAACAAAGCACAGTCACAGGCAGGGGTAGCACTTCTCCTCAGCTCTTCATCTCTTCTCCTTGGCAGAGGTTCCTCTTGAATCCATCCAGAAGTGATCTAATTTTCAGGGGTTTTGGGTCCACTACTTATACCCCTTTCTGCCTTTAAAGTAGGCAAACTTCAAAAAAATGTCTCTCTTCTTTGAAAGATCCTGCCTTGCCCGAGAGCACACCAGAGCATTGGAAACTGCATTGTTTGAGGGCAGGCAAAGCCCTTTCAGGTCTGAGTGGTCATGCCTCCCCTCCCTCCCAGCACAGATTGCTCATCAGGATATGCAGGCTACACCCCAGCTCCCTTTGTGTTACTGTCTAGAGGAGAGGTGCAAATAGCCCAACTGTCAAACTGACCCAGACAGGAAATCCACAAACAGGCATAGTCACAGAATGGTTTAAGTCATAAAAAGCCTACTTTCTAAATGTGGCATTTCCAAACACTCAATCCAAAAACAAACTTTGCTAAAAGATGTATTTTTAAATTGTGAGTTCAGAGACTCTAAACTCCATATTTCGATGTGCTCCCAAAGGGAATCTAAACTTTAATAATATTTTAAGGCAGCCCCCATGTTAACCTGTGCGAGAGATAGGACATGCACAGTGAAAACCTAATTGGCAGTATTTCACTGTCAGGACATGTAAAACACATTAGTATATGTCCTACCTTAAACATACACTTCACCCTGACCATGGGGCTACCTACGGCCTACCTCAGGGGTGCCTTACATGTAAGAAAAGGGAAGGTTTAGGCTTGGCAAGTCGAGTTGGCAGTTTAAAAATGCACACACAGACACTGCAGTGGCAGGTCTGAGCCATGTTTACAGGTCTACTTGTGTGGGTGGCACAAATATTACTGCGGGCCTACTAGTAGCATTTGAGTTACAGGCCCTGGGCACCTCTAGTGCACTGTACTAGGGACTTAGTAGTAAATCAAATATGCCAATCATGGAAAGCCAATTACGCATACATTTTGCATAGGAGCACTTGCACCTTAACACTGGATAGCAGTGGTAAAGTGCCCAGAGTATCAAAAACAGCAAAAGCAGAGTCCAGCACATATCAACAACCTGGGAAACAGAGGCAAAAAGTTAGGGGAGACCACACCAAGGATGCCAAGTCTAACAGTTCTCAACAGACCCTAAAAGTATCAATATCCAACTTCTTTCAGCATAAAATGTGCACCCACCATTAAGCCAAAACACTTTGACCCTTATTATTTTCTACCCTTTTCAAGTAACAGCTAATATATGGAACTCCCTCAAGAAAGCTCTAAAACAATGCTCTTGACAAATGCATAACTACTGTATTATAATGCACCCAAAAAAAACTGGAAGGTATCCTTGCGCCAAAAACATCTATTCTTTCTCTGTTGATAAACGTTATCATTTTTAGTACAAGCATGTCACAGTTCAGCAAATAGAGTTGCTGTGCTGTGTTGCACTAGAGGAAGAGAGAATCACAAACCTATATCTGCTCAGATGTGGTGCAGCTGCTCTTTTTTCCCAGTGTTGGGGCACGAATAAGTAGCCATGCACACACCTTTGCTCCATACTGCAAAGGTATGTGTATAAATTCTAGCACATGTTTTGCAATAAAAGGGTATACTCCCAGTGCATACGCTAACTTTAAAACTTTTCACAAATTACATTTATGCTGCACACTGCAGCACGCATGCATTGTAAGAACAGTTAGGAGAATTAAAACCAGCCTTTTTTAGCACTTTTATTGAGGAAGTATTATTCGTTGACACAAAGTTTTGACTATCATTATAAGTAGGTAGGGCTTTGTATCACAAACCATGAGTGGTTGGGTGGGAACACCCATGCACCTTCTAAAGGATGCCCCCTTGAAGCAAGGTATTTTAAAGTAGGGCATAGTGCTATGTGCATTATTTTTAGGGTTACTGTTCTTTGCAGTAAACGTTTTGTGATAGAAATTAAGGCCCGTATTTATACTTTTTTTGCGCCGCATTTGCTTCGTTTTTTGATGCAAAAACGGCGCAAACTTGCAAAATGCCATTGTATTTTGTAGGTTTGCGCCGTTTTGCGTCAAAAAGCGGCGCAAATGCAGCGCTAAAAAGAGTATAAATACGGGCCTAAATGTTTTTATCAAAAATATTCTTGCTAATTTTGAGGATTCCTTCAGTTATCCCCTTTTTTGTTCCCCTTGTTTTACTCATGTGGAAATACATTTTTCCAATTGTTCTTGGGATTCCGCCTTGCTAAACAGTTCATTGCCTTTTCAATTGCAGACCTGTCCTAACCACATCTCAGAGAAGTAGGCTGGATACAAGGACCGTCTAAAAAATTAAGGGCCAGATTTAACCTTTTTTACGCAAAACTGCGCTAACACAGTTTTGCGTCAAAAAGGTTAGCTCTGACTGTCTCCATTTTTTAACACCACTCGGGCGTCATATTTATACTATGACACTGGGTGGCACTAAAAATTGGTTAGAGTAATTTTTTCCGACGTTAACCATTGCGCCTTGTTGTAAGGCAAAATGACTCTAACGCAATAGCGTAAAAAACAGACGCTAATGGAGAGAACAGTGTAGATGAGCCCCAAAATGGAGTCAGGAAGCCAGGAGAGACCCCAGGGAGACCCCATTCAACCAGGAACCAGCCAGGAGGACACAGAAAAGACCCAGGGGTGGGAGAAGAAAAAGAGGAAGTGTTGTTTTAGTGCAGAGGAGCAGGAAATACTGGTGAGAGAGGTGACGGAGCATCAAAATCAACTCTTCATCACCTCTAAATTGCCAATTGGAAGGAGAAAGGCAATTTGGCAGCAGATTGTGGATAAGATCAACAGTGTGGCAGAGGACAGGAGAACTGTGACTGAATGCAAGAAACGCTGGCATGACTGCAAGAGAAGGACAAAGGAAAAAATGGCACAGTACAGGAAGGCAGCACTGCAAACTGGAGGTGGGAGTCCAGCACCACAAGAGGACTTGGACGAGATGGAGGAGATAGTTGCAGTGGTCATCCCAGAGGAAATCATCACAGGAGTGCAAGAACAGGACAGCGCAGAATACCAGGAAACACCACAAATGCATGGTAATTTGCATGGGGGAAATATAAGCTTAAATGCCAAGTGCAAGAAGGGGGAGGCACATAGGACTCACACAATGCATGTGAAAGGAGCGCAGAGGGACACAATGCACATTAAGCAAGTTGCACCATGCCAACGTAAGCTACACATGTACCTATGCCTTTGTAGTTCCATGTACCATGACACATACACAACCTGGACTTATTTAGAACACCACGCCTAAATACCTACATATACAAATGCAGCACATGGGCTGGATGGCATGTATAATCACTGTGCTGGTTGTGACATCACAGTATCCCTTGCATTTAGTCACATCAACACCATCAACATGACCAAGACCTCAGAGACCAGGAAGTCAGTCAACACCATTCCTGGGGTTACTTCATAGTGGTGTCCCTTGCAGTAACACCTTGCAATTACCTTGCCTGATTGCCCAAATGCATGTGGGCTGCATCACACGGCACACAAGTCATAGCAACTGTCCCAGCAGTACCCAGATATGTGCTGGTAGCACCACCACTTCGCACATAGACAACACATTCACATTAGGCAGCCATCCCTACATCATGCAGTCAGGGTGTTCCCTGGGTGCATGGAACAAGGAACTCAACAGGTGCTGGGGTAATAGCAGGCTGGAGCTGTATCATTGGTAACATGCCACTACCCAGACCAACTAAACTGAAGTTGTGTTGAAGCACACATCTTGATGCTGAACTGAAGTATGCCACTACAGATAATATGTACCACAAATAGCAAACAGTAGGTCAAAACAGTCAAGTGGTGAACCCACAACTACTCTAACACAACCATTTCAGACACATGGGAATGGGAAAATAAACACACACATATAACACATGGGGTATGACTGTGAACATAATGGTGGATAATACCACATCAACGGGCCGGGGATGATGCATGGGAAAGCCTGGTGTTGCTAAGACTGCCAGTGCAGTGTAACCTTACACTTGGCAGTATGAGTCACACATTGGGATGGTGGCTGTAAATCTGTCTGCTCATGGTAGCTCTGTGGGGCACTTAGCACAACATTCTTGATGGATCAAATACAGTCTGAGCCAGTTTTGGCCTGCATTTGGTGTAACAGGACATGCTGCACTCAGCCCTGCAAATCAGGCACTGGAAAGGGCAAAGGGACAGGGTATGGGACTCCCTGCACTGCCCATGCCAAGTGCAGGGGCTGTTCAGGGGCACCCAAGGGCCACACCACATCACCGACAACCATTTCATGGGGGTTACACCGCCATGCAAAGGCTGGTGGAAATGCGGAAACAGACCTGGAGAGTTGTGTTGAATGTAACACTTGTCTGGTTTCACAGGACAGATGCCATAGCCAGTCTGTAAGCTGCTGGAAGCCTGACACGTCAAGGCCATTGGCCCATGGGGCATTCCACATTGACAACAGTTGCCACTACCACCTGTGCTGTTAGGGGTGGTCACATACACAGTGGCAGTCAGGTGCCCTTGGACTGATGCACATGAAATGAGAACTTGCTTCAGGCCCTGACATAAGTACAACTCCTGTTAAATGGCTATGTCCATAGACTCATTTACCATCAGGCACTGTCACATGCAGAATGATGTTCACAGCACACATTTCATACCCATACTGCCCATCCTTGGGTTCAACCCTGTGCTTGTGTCAAATGAGGTGTACTGTCACCATGCTGCACTTCTGTATCATAGTGTAAGGAAGGCTGCATTGAGGGGGAGGACATAGGTGTTTAGTAAGACAAAGAACCTACATAGACAGGAGTTGAAACTGAAGTCTGCTAGGTCCATGAGTGCCATGCAATGTAGCACACAAATACAAACAACAAAATGAGGAGCCATCAATGGCAACAAGAGCACAGTGTCTCGGCAATGCCATCCCTGGGGTGGTGCAAAGTCTCAGCACAGCATGGGTGTTTGTGAAACATATAAGAATGTGACAGGTGATAATTGCCATGTGTGGTGCTGTGGCATGAGCACAGCAACACCCATTGCAAGGCATCACCATGCAAATAGAGCAAAGGGAGGGTAGAACATGAAAAGACAGCGTCAAGCCACAAAAAGGATAGACAACACACTTAGAAGATATGACACAGCCAATTGTGCGAATTGGGCTTCCATTCATGTGACATGCAGGTGAGGCATAGGTCTGTAGACTGCAGCTATGATGTACTGGAACAATCCTTTGGAACTAAGGGGTGCATCACAGGCCCCTAGTGCCTTACTGACAAGGTGGCGTTAAGCCACACTTTGTGGCTTTATGTCACCTTGTGAATATGGACTCTTCTCGATCATCACTGTGCATGGAAGGTGGTGCAATGGGTGCATTTTGATGCTGCCTCAGATAACTGGAATCTTGTCAGCTTTAGGCAGGACCAAAACTCTAATGCTAGCCCCAGGGGTGGGATTAGTAGGGTGCAAAGTGGAGGAATACATTTATACGTCCTTCTTTTCTGCTTTTCCAATGTGTGCTGCATTCTGCAGCATGCATAGGAAAAGTAAAATGCCAGAAATTATTGTTTATGTGTGTGAGGGTGTTCCATCCTGCACATAAACATTCATATGGAAATGACGCTTTGGTTCTTCTGCATGTGCTGCATTCTACAGCTCACACAGAAGAGCCAAAGCGCCATTAGTGTTTGTTAATGTGCAGGGAGGGACACCTTTATGCACATAAACAATCACACCCCTTAACGCAGACATCGTTGCAAGATGGTGCAAGGATGCCTGCGTTGATGCTGGCAGCTGATTTTTGCACCAGCACGGTGGACAACACAGGGGTAACCCGCATTCACTTACATATGGGGCATCCTTGTGTTACCAAAGTGACGCATCGCAGCACAGACAATTTATGCACCGCACTGCACCACTTTTACATAAAAATGGCCCTATGACAATGAGCCTCAAATATCAAGTCAGTGACATGACTTATCAACTGCCACAACACATATAGACTGATTTTACACCATCTCATTGCAAAGGATGATGGCCCTCTTGCGCATCTGCCTGTCCTGGAGTACCCTGATGACCTGGATGACCAGCTGGCAACTATCAGTCAAGAGCCCCTCCAAGAAGTCCTTGTAAACCTCCAGACACCACTTCCAGTTGCAAGGAGGAGTACTGATGTAGAAGACATCCCACAGGCCCCACTTAGCACCTCAATAGTATGACCTGCCAGCACCGACACAGCAGAGGACTCTAAGGACCCAGGGACCAGCTTTGAGAGGACAGTGGTAGGAGTTTAGCGGGAGCTGGCCAAGGCGGTGCGGTGAGGATGCAAACTATGGCAGCCAGACTTGAGGGAACTCAGACACTCCCCAATGCGAGGAGTCCAGGAGTGTCTGAGGGACATAGCTGCTGCCATGAGGGAGAGGCCACAACAACTGCCCTCCCAAAATGGCATCAGCATGCTTGAGGACAAAATGTACTCCATGCACTGGGAAATGGTCTCCCTCAGGGCAGAGATGGCTGCCTACCACAGGGATGTTGCAGCTATGCTGAAAAATCAGAAGCTTCTCCTTGCTGCAGTGATGCCATATGTAGTGCTACAGATGGTAGCTGCCGGGAGTCCACAACTCCAACGACTGAAGTGTGTGTGGCCCCCTCTGCCACCCCACTACCACCATCGAGGGTAGAGGAGGGACCACACACATCAGAGGATGAAGATGTGGAACAGATCATCTTCACCCATAGGAATTCCCGGTAGCATCAGCCCATGCCACATGGGCAGTGTTTTCCTTTGTCCCGTGCTTGACTTCATGCCAGTCTTAGCACTGTTGCAGATATGCACCCTTCTTCAACACACTGTTGACCTTTCTGCTATAGACTGCAATTGCCTCTAACTTTTCAATTGGCAATTTATGTTTCTCTGCACTGAAAGACACTGTACCCAAACATGTCCCATGACATGTCTCTCAACCCTGGACTTGTGCTGTGTCACAATTGGATGGATTCCATGAATGGGTCACAGACTTGGACATTGTAAAAATTGCACTATTACACTTGTTACTAAACACCACCTACACAACCAGAATGTTTTTTTTGTTGTGATACTTCTACTATGCCTAGGATTTGTGATGTGTGTAACACGTCTCAAGTCACAAAGGCGGTTATTCTGACCCTGGCGGTTGAAAACCGCCAGGGCAGAGTGCCGCGGAAGCACCGCCAACAGGCTGGCGGTGCTTCATGGGCAATTCTGACCGCAGCGGTAAAGCTGCGGTCAGAAAAGGGCAACCGGCGGTTTCCCGCCGGTTTACCCCTGCCCCAAAGAATCCTCCATGGCGGCGCTGCTCGCACCACTGCCATTGGGATTCCGACCCCTTCCCGCCATCCTGGTCCTGGCGGTAAAAACCGCCAGGAACAGGATGGCGGGAACGGGTGTCGTGGGGCCCCTGGGGGCCCCTGCACTGCCCATGCCACAGGCATGGGCAGTGCAGGGGCCCCCTAACAGGGGCCCATAATGATTTTCATTACATTTCATAACAGGGCCCCATAATGATTTTCAGTGTCTGCCTAGCAGACACTGAAAATCGCGACGGGTGCCACTGCACCGTCGCACACCAGCAACTCCGCCGGCTCCATTCGGAGCCGGCTTCATCGTTGCTGGGGCTTTCCCGCTGGGCGGGCGGGCGGCCTTTTGGCGGTCGCCCGCCCGCCCAGCGGGAAAGTCAGAATGACCGCCGCGGTCATTTGACCGCGGTGCGGTCTTCTGGCGGTCTCCACCCGCCGGGCGGTGCCCGCCACCCGCCGGGGTCGGAATGACCCCCAAAGTGTCTGTACAAGAGTGCATGAATATGTGGGCACATATCTATGCACATGGTACATACATGATGTACATTGATGCTGCACTCATCCCCTACATGCAATTCACTGAGTATGGGAAACATGTTAAACACATGTATGCTACACCCACTACATACGGCAGGAATGGCTGTGAAACAGTTCTCCGGCATTATCATCAGCTGGGAGTACCAGTAGAACACATTGGTGTGAAACAGAGGGACTCAACCTCATCTGTTATTGCCACTGGTTAGTTTAGCAGGATATGAGTGAAATGTAGGCTTTTGTCAAATGTCCCACAGTGCCCAACATTCCGAAACAAAACCCATATAATGATAGCTGAATTACCACACCTACCTGTCCTATACATGGTCAACATAGTCACCTTGAGTGGCGGGTACACTGAATAGCAGATGCACAGACAAGTAGGTGTGTTGTAGCTGCCAATGTGACAGCTCAGCCATAGGAAGGTGATGAACATGTCAAGAGAGAGATCTGGATGCAGGATAGAGTCCCTAGGACAACGCACAATTTTCACTGCACACCCATGGGAAGACCCTTAGACCCAAGCATATGACCCATGAAGTAAGGGAGTACACAACAGTTTTTATTTTGATCTTAACTAAACTTATAATAATTGTTAAGACCTATCCTAACCTAACCGATCCTAACTATACATAACCCACAACAGACCCTAACTACACTATGCTACACTTACCTAACACATTTAACTACACACTCTAAACATTCACCCACCCCCCCCCCTTTATATCACAATACACATGCAGGACAACATAAACTAAACTACACATTTACTATCTATTACTAAACAAATAAATATGTTTTTGTATTTTTGATTTTTAAAGATTTTTTACAAATATATCTTTAGCCCCAACATCATCCCCCACCCAAACATCCACCCACCCACACAGTAAAATGTAAAAAGTAGAAAACCCACCCCCAACCTTACATATCCTAACTAACCCACTAACCTATTCTAATCTACAACTAAACCCCTAATACCCACTAAAAACGTATGAAAAATGAGGAAGGAGGGACAGAACTTGGGAAGAGTGACATCATACCATTCAGAGGTTGACCCTCTTGTGTTTCCTCTTTATGTAATTCAGTGTCTTTGTGTTCTTGACCCCCTCCTTCTCTATTGACTCTATCTTTTGGAGGACCTGTGTCACATCCCTTTGTAAGTCTCTGATGGCACTCATGCCCATGGCAGCAGGTGTGGTTGGCTGTGGGATGGAAGTTGAGGGTGCAGCAGCTGGAGCAATAATGATGTTGGCAGCTGTGGCCCCCTGCACAGCTGTGGTGCTTAGTCCACCCTGCGTGGGCAGTGTGGGTCCTCCTTGGGTGAATGCCCGCCACTCACTGGTGGATTGCTCCGAGTGATAGCGGCATGCCATCCTCCTGAACCAAGATTCCACTGCCAATATATGCCGAAAGTGCACTGCCCTCTTCTAAAAAGCACAGAGTTTGTCGTTTTTCATGTTGGCAGCTGTTAATATGAGACAGGCAACCATCAGTTCAGCATTGTGTGGAGTATGTACAGATAATTAGCTTACTATCTACTGTGATTTTCACATGCACTCCTACTCACATTCTGGATAACACAATGGCCCTGATGGATGAAACGACAATGCTGCCTTAGCACCATCTCCTTGACCCAATAGCCACCCACAACAAGATTAGGAAACAAACAACATTAGATGTGCATTGATTTTGTACTGTGTGGAGATGCAAAGGCAGCGTCAACTTCACATTGATCAAGGCCACTATTCCTCATCATCTTTGTAAACTTTTCTAACATACATCACCAGTAATCTGTTATTGGGAGTATGGAACATAGTTGGTAAACATAAGGGGCCATTGTTGATAGGTACACATGCAAGCCTGCTTAAAACGACTGTCACGCACACTGTAAGCTTCACATCTACCTACAACTTTGTTGTTCCCACTTCCTGTGCCTCAAAGGCGATGGCCATGCAGATCATCATCTCAACTGTCTAGGTCTTCAACTAAGGCATGCACAGTCATACATGGAGTCAGGGAGTGGACCAACTGTTAGGTGATGACAACTAGGAAGCTGGTATCCATATGTCTATCACATGTATATTCATGTGTCCAGGTGTAGACACCCATCAATACCTTATCAGCCAGCACCATTCCTCACACCCCCATATCCATGCCAGCATACAATTGGACTTGACCTGCATGCACGCCTATTACATTCCATATAAGTGCCATGTAAGGGGAGTACAATATAAGTGGAACTATGCTGGGGGATGATTGCCCACTCAGTCTTACATGCACATTACAATATAGAGGTGCACCAATATGTCCACTAAATGGTGCATCACTGTGTTGTGAGAATGATGGTATGTCCCAGTGCCATTATTTTAACAACGGTGCACATCTAAGTCACATATGGGCCTACATGTGGCTTGTCATCACCTTGTCTACACCATGCTGGCCATTGAGTGCTACAAGCCTCACAAGATAGGACTCTCTGCATGTGCATGGGGAACCACTTATTGTGACACAGTGTCACCATCCAGCCTACTTTGATTTCTGATTATTTGACAGCTCATCACTTCTAGCATTGGGTGCAGCACACATGACTCACTCACACAAAACCATTAGGCCCTCATTTTAACATCGGCGGTACACACCGCCTACTGCCATGGTAACGGCTGCCAACATTCAGCCACTGTGGCTACCATCCACCCGCCATATTATGAGCACTGCCTGACTTCCACCACAATAAGGGTGGAAATCCGGCACTGCTCATGGTGGTGGACGGTGGGAAGCTGGCACTGCTACCACCGGCACCACCACGCCAGTAGTACGCCGCCAGCCATATTATGACCAGTAATACAGCCTGGCAGTGCTCTGCAGCACCCCTTCTCGTTCCCTGCCGGAAGACCTCCTCACCCAAGGTAAGTCGGGCTTCTGACAGTGGAGAGGGGCGGGGGGTGGGAGTGTGTGTGTCTGAGTGTGTGCATGAATGTCTGAGTTTGTGTGTGAATGCCTCTGTGTGTGTTGTTTGCGTGGGTGTATGCATGTGAGTGAATGCATGTAAGATTGGTGAAGTGAGTGTGTCTGCATGTCAGTGTGATTGTGTGTAGGAATGTGTGTGAGCATGTCTGGAAGTATGCATGAATGAATGTATGTATGTCAGTGTGTGAATGAATGTGTGTATATCAGTGTGTGAATAAATGTGTGTATGTCAGTATAAGTAAATGGGTGTATGCCTGGTGTGTGTGGGTGTCTGTGTGTGTGTATGCAGGGAGGGGGGTGTGGGGTCAGGGGTGCTGTGATGTGTGTGTGTCTGTGGGAGGTGGGGTCAGTTGTATGGTGTGTGCGTGTATGGGGGTGAGTGAGTAGATAGGAGGGGGTTAGTATGTGTATCGTGTGGGTGGGGGTGATTTTGGATAGATGAGGTGTGGGGGGCATCAGGTGAGTGTTGAGGGGTTGGGGGAGCAACCTACCAGTGACAGGGAAGTTATTCCCTGTCACCGGTAGGGCCTACCGCCATGGTTTTTGTGGCATTGCTAATGCCACGAAAACCATGGTGGTAGGCCGGCTCGTAGTGCCATGGGCGGTACTATGCCGACTGCCGGCATGAGGGCCTTAATCACAACACAGGACAGACAACTTCACACCTACTGGATACATCTGTGTCCTCAAATCTTATCACTTTGCCTATGGTGTAGTGGGCAGGTCCACCTGAAATATATGGATGGAAAACCATGGTTAGTATCATTACACTGTCACTACTAGTGGACAACATATTACAGTGTGTACTATTTACGAGGAGTGATCTAAATATCCAGGTTGTGGATAGTGCAACAGACCCACCACTGCAAACTCACAATGACACTGACATTCAGGTGAGTGAGAGTCACACATCTGCACTCTTACACTGGGCCTGAGACTCATGTAGCGCTATACCAAGCAAGAACCAGATGTGGCCAATCTGTAGAAGATGGAACTCCATGGAATGAGGGGGAGTTGGGTGACAGATACATTACACTACCCTGGTGCTCTGCAAGACAACTGACTCAGGTATTCTGGCTTGTCCTGCAAGGCACACAGAGGTACTTTGTGGAGGACAAGCGGCTCAATTTTTACTGTGCAATTTTCATGCTTTGAGTAATCCAAGACTGATGTATCACAGTTGGCAGAATGTATCATATCAAATGCCCCATTGCCAGTGCCCCCTAAGGCGGGTATGCCCCTTTTGTAAACATTACAGCATGGATGATGTATGTAAAATTCTAACAATGTTGCACCATACATGGATTGGCCTACTTTATATTCGCAATCCACTTATATATGACATGCTGGTGGTGTCTTGGTCTATCATACATGACACAATGCTGGAGCATGGATGTTGCCATGGCCCCTGAAATGTGTGACTTAGTGATGGTTGTACATGACTCACCAAACATCTGACTTGCATTGGTAAAATTGTAGGGTATGTGAACCCATTGTCTATACTGGCACAGAGACACTTCTTTCTGGTTGCATGCAACCTGTCCACAAGCATTGCATGCAGCACGCCAACACATCTGCTACTGTCATTCAAGTGTACAGTATATAGTTTGCCAATGGGAAACTCACCAACAGGGACACTGATCACCACACCAAGATGGTTCAGAAGATCCTGCTCCCTGGCCACCAGATCAGCCCAGCGATGCTTGAGCTGGTGGTTATTGCGGGTGGTGTGGTACACCCTCTTTAGATGGTGGAGCACTTTGCCCCACCGCAGCTGCCTCGCCTCCGTCTGGTAGCCCATCTCCAACATTAATGAGAGGTAGTGGGCTACCATCCACACGAAGCCTCCCAGCTCCTCCTCCCCCATTCTGGTCTGCCTTCCCATACCAGACATTGCACTGGGGTACAGGTTGAAAATGAGAAATAAAGTAGTAACAAACAGAAGTAAGTAAAGGAAACTTAACAACCCAAAAATTACAATCCCAACTAACCCACCCATACAACTATCCCAGACAGACACCCCACAGCACGGGTTCAAGAAAAAATACAAAAATACACAAATTCACAGACACTGGGACAAATGACAACCAAATATAACAGAAAACAAAACAGGAGGGATACCACGAGATACAAAACAAGGCAATAAGACACCAACAACTCCAAGACACAACCACACAGTCAAAAGAGGCACAGATTGTAAAGAGAAAGTGAAAGTATACTCACTGTACCATGCCTGTAAACAGGATATCCTATTACATCACTTCCTGTCTCCTTATACCACGTTTTCTGTCATGTGTGTATTGTTTTGACACATCTGATATTTGCGTGAGTATTTCTGACGCATGACTTACGTGCATCTTTTTATATTGACGCATTACCTTTATGCGTTGATTTAACAGTAAATCAGCATTGCGATGAGTGCAAAGGTGGAAATCACTCTATGGGCCCATGGGTCATATACTTTGTGTTTGTTTAAGATGCATTTGCGTCTTTTCTTTTTTACTCTATTCTTGATTGCGTGAGTTTGTCCATTGTTAATGGATGCACCCGATATCAACATACAAATTGAATGGGCTGGGCTGCAGTATGGCATTTTGTGTATGGCCACATGTGGTAGTCCATGGAACAACGTGATTTGAGTGTGATTGGTCTGTTACACCAATGTGTGTGTTACAGAATCAACAGCATGCAAATGTATACACGTCATGCAAACGTATGTATGTGTGACAACAATGTATCCACATATGTATGGCAGTCAGTACCATGCAAGAGTCATGGTATGTGATTGTGAATTGTGTTCACTTATGTACTGTGTGTAGTTGTCTTGCAGAGCATCATATTTCAGATGACATACACAGCTCGGGCATTGTTGATGATGGCTGATGAATGCTATCTGCAAATGTTACCTGACAACTGTCTCCATATGTTGGTCTTGATATATGGATGACTTGTGTGTGGACTACACATATGTCTGACATGTGTACATATCTGGTACATACTGTGATTGACACACTCTGTCCAATTCCAACCAAATCATCTATTGAACACAATAGACAGTTGAAAATCATTACATCTTGCATAGTAATAATTATAATTTTTTTGGTGGACTTGTAGCCCTAGCTGCATATGTTCTCATCCATTCTGATGTGCATTCCACAGACGTGTCAGTCCAAAGTGTGAGGTCATGTGTACCCAGTGACAGGATTGGGTCCCATGGCAGTGGCAGGAGGGATTTTCATGGATGAACTAAGCAGGCTCCATTTCTCCCATTGCTTCTCATACCTGGGCTAATCATGTTGACCATTGTCAACAACGATGTCCCACTCTTGTCACACATGCTCCACGCAGCAATTGCAACTCTCATTCTGAGTTGTGTTAGTGGTCTGTTCAAATATTACAGGCTCACCATTTTTTAACATCCACTGCCTCATGTGTGGGCCCATTGTTTACCTCCTATTTGGACATGTTGTAGTTGTGTGTGATGATCTATTGTTGTACAAGTTGGCAACGTGGATGTAGTTAATATGTTGTGGTCCATAGACTGTGTCCTTCAGTTGTCACATTCAAGTGATGAGGCTAATTGTGATGTGAGTGATGGTAGCAGTTTACTCTTACATTTCACATGTGATGTTACTACAGTACTGTTCAGATTAGTGTTTGTGGCATGCTCCCTGAGGTTTGACTCACTATCCTGAGGTGTATGTTTTAGAGATTGAAGACACCAAAGCCGGATTGTGTGAATGAGTGAGGTGATTTTCGACAAAATCTACAAGGTAAGTTAAGTGGTTATTGAGTGAAGAAATTTTCAACAATCTCCTTCGTATCCCAGAAGCTGTGCTGTGCAGTTCCCCCTCATTTTCTTCTCCACCATCCTCCTCCTCTTCCTCAGGCAGGTCATCAACCTGAGCATATAAGGGGACGTTCATTTGCACACGTATGTTGGGCGGGATGGCACATGTCAAGATTATCTTGCAGACGATATGTGGGGCATATAGGAGGATGCCTCCTGTGATGTCCAGGCACCTGAATCTGGACTTCAGGATGCCAAATGTCCTCTGCATAATAGTCTGTGTCCTCCGATAGCCCTCATTATATGCACGCTCTGCTGCTGTGCTTGGGTTGGGAAATGCGGTCATTTTCCATGGCTGTATGCCATAACCCTGATCCACTGCAAAAGATTTAAGGAGTAAGTTGTTGTTAGGGCTTGCAACAGGTATGTCATGTAGTATGGCAGTTGATATTTAGAGCTGGTTGTGGCTCATATGTATTTGTGGTATGATGTGAGTTCCTATTCTTGTGTAATTTTTCCTCAGCACTAGGTTGTTGGACATGACAATCTTGTGTTTGGCTCAAGAACCTGGAACATATGCTTTGGATTCCGCACTGATGGTCATTATGTATGTACCATGTGTTGTGTAGTGCACCTTTGTATCAGTGTGCTATCAGTAGAGGGGACATAATGCATCCTCACAACACAATGGGGTCAGGTGTGGTGGCAACATGGTACACTACAGAGCCTGGACATCCCATCCCTTTTGACCATGTGTCATTGCAGATGATGTGTGACACTTATGGCCTATGAAAGCGGAAGTGAGAATGCACAACATGTCTCCAAAATTGGCTGCACTGTTCTGCAACATTTCGAGTATGCAAGAATGTCCCATGTGTGACATGTTACTTGGCAACCCTTTGTTGTCCCCTGCGCCAGTTGCTCATGTGCAGCCATGCAACAACACTAACTAGCCTGCACCAAGGTACTTGGCTAGCTGCCTTGTGGAGGTGGATGTATCTGTGCAGGACGGTACACCGCCCTGTACGTAGGCATTTTTGATGGCCAATTGGCTCTTTCTGTGTGTGCAGCAGTATGCAGCATGCATTGGTGCCACAATCATCTGCATTCATAGCATAGTTTACTTCCTTATTTGCAACCTGCATACAGCACCCCTGGGGTGGTGTTTGTTGTTGGCACTTCCTCAGGTTTTAGATAACAGCTACATCTGAGTCTCCATCATCATGCTATTTATCCTGTGGTGAAAGACATGCAGCGAGAAACTTTACACAGCCCTTCCACACTACACACAGCATGGGAGGGTGGCCAATTTACAATGTGGCTTCAAGTCATTATGAAATGGTCATCTGCCAAGAAGTACATACAGTACAGTGCAGGCCATGACAATGGAACTGTGGGCTATTACCTAGGTCCCTTGGTGTTCTTGAGTGGCCGCTAATGTTTGCAGCAGCCATGAGGTGTCCAAGGGTGTTTATCCCATTGTCACAGGATGATCAACATAACTACCAAGGTCTCTCCTATCTTCCAAAACATTAATGTGCATTTATACTGTCGACACATGCACAGTGCAGGCTATGGGATGGAGCTCAGCTACTTAGAAAATGTGTCCCTTGGCACAGTGCATGTGAGGTCAGTGATGTCCTGTTTTCTCCTCCTGGATCCTACTATGATATCCATGATCTGCACTGTCCGACAGTGACTCTGCCCCCTGTTAAGACATTCATTGTATCTGGTACAGACATAATGGTGTTGTGAGTCAGTGAGTGTTACATGTGAGAGTGCATGTGAAGTTGCACTACACTTCTCGCACATCTGCCACATGGTATGTGATGGGCATTGATCTTGTATTCCTATGTGTGTGAGCCAATGCGTCAGGCAGATGTCTCTGCACACTACAGGTAAGTTAGGTATGTATTGATGAGATGCAGTTGATATAGGTGCAAGTTGTGTGGTATTTGACATTTGTTCTGGCAGTGATTTGCACGGCATGACTTGAGACATCTGTGCCTATTTGGAAGTTACATGACATAGGCATGGTGTATGCCATTGACATGTCTGTGCTATTCTTTGGTGTAGCGTGTGTGATTTGTACGTAGTGGGCAACCTGAGGGCACTTGTAGTGGTCTGTGTAGTTCTTCTGTTAGCAAAGGGTACATGTCTGCACCTGTCCTTCCCGTGGTGTGCCTGTCTAGTTGTGGGTGTGTTAAGTACATGTGGGTGTATGTATTAGTGTTGTGCACTGATTGTGCTGTACTGCAGCATGGTGCATATGTGTTATCACCTGCACATGTGTGTTACCCTGGCCATATGTTACTGTAGTGGTGTAAGTCTTGTGTGTCCAGCTTGGAATGTGTGTTGTGTGTACATTGCTAGATTTTTTGACTTACCCACAAGTAGGCCATTTCCAAATTGTCCATCCTGGAATTGTTCATTGATCCTGCTGTGCCGGAAAATGTAGGCATCATGGACACTCCCAGGAAACTTAGCCAAAATGTTTATGAATAGTAACTGGTGATCCACTATGCCCTACACATTAATAGAATGCATGTGCTTGCAATTCCGGTATAAGTGCTCTATTGCTGCAGGTTGTAAGAGCCAGACATGGGTGCAGTCAATTGCACCAAGCACATGTGGAAAGCCATTGATTTGATAGATCCACCGTTTTTTTTCTCCTGCAGCTTTTGCTGGGTATTGGGGAAGTTGATGTGGTGGGGCTGGATCATGATCACCTCCATCTTCTCCTGTGGGTTGTGATGTTGCTTCTATGTGCTCTCCTTAAGTAATGGTATGTTTGCCTCATTTTAAAGCCTGCCCTGACCCAGGCATTAAATTGTGACGCAAATCGGTGTTAATGTAATTTTTTAAGTCTGCCTCCCATCAGTGCGTCTTTTTTGCCCAGTTAGATAAATACGGTGCTAGGGTGTTTGGGTCATTTTTTGGACAGGAACGTCTACATTGCATCTCATTGACGGAAGGAGATTTTACACATCCGAAAAATGATGGCAACTCCAATATTTTGACGCAAGACGTGTCTAGTGTCAAAATATAAATATGGCGTTGAGTTTGTGCTGAATTAGCATAAACAACATGACGCTATTTCAGCACAAACAGAATGTAAATATGCCCCTAAATTCACCCTATGCTACAGCAATAAGCATTTTAAACGGGCTAGTTCAGGGCAAATGGGTCAGTTATGGTAGGGGATCAAGGTCATTTTTTCCCATACTTTGGGCTGTGTCAAGCAACTTCAAATGTTGCTGCATTCTGTCAAGGGTGCTGCAGGACCATGCCAACTACATTGCGGAATCTGTGTAATCTGGCTTGTAAAGCGCAAATATGTATTTGAATTACCTATTTTAGTTCTCTGACTTTCGAGATGCCTTTCATTGCAAAGTCGAGAATGCAAAGACGCCTCAGGAAAAATGGCACGCCTCATAAGAGAACACAACATCAACTCTCAGTTTGTTTGAAAGGATTTTAAAAACATGAAAATTTATCATGGCTAGAATGCACTGGTAAATGATAATTTGTGCTATTGAAACCTGCATTGATAATATACCGGCTGATCCATAGTCCAGAATACAATGGGTGACAAGAATGACATAAACAACTATTGAAATCAGTGGTTGCACAAGCTTATTAAAATGTGGCACAGCACACATTTTCATGCCTTATTGTGCCCAACATTCACCTTGAATGGCTAAATAGAATTCACCTTTAAAAAAGGAGGCAGTTGTACACATTCACATTAGCTAAAAACACTACTGAAAAACTAGGTGGCATATTCACCTTAAATGGTACAATCATACACAATACATCAAGAACTTGTAAAGTGGGGGGCACAAGGGCTCAATGTCCACATACAAATGAACAGACCTGCTCATAAATAAGGGCTTAATTTATATTTTGGCAGTATGTTTTATCCATTGCAATGGCGATGTATTATACATACTGACAACATAGTTGTCCACCAACCAGATTTAGATCCGTGAGGGCTATAGGTTTGGCTATGGAGTTGACTACTCAGTCACTGCCATAGCCAAATCTCTCTGACAGCACAACAGAGTATGTGTCATTGTAGAAATGGCTGTAGGTACACCCACCCAATCAGGATGGGTGGACCCATAGACATTTTTTTACTGTCCATCACTACGCTGGTTGTGAGGGAAAGGACAATGCTAATAATACCCCCCTTGCCATGGGCTTTGACTCCCATAGTGAGGAGTGCATTACATTTTTTATTTTCAAAAAGAAAATCCCATTTTTAGATTTCATTTTTGAAAATTGAAAAAAAAGAAAACTGTGTGGTGCAGGAATATTGCGGAGGATTCTCAAAATGGTGATACTGATATGATTAGATCCAGAACCCAGACGAAAATTTGTTTTTATTGCACTTCATTTACTATAGTGAAACCTGTAACGAATGAAAAAGTCTTGCAGCTGAAACGCGTCAAGTCATACTAATGCCTAATTCCATAATGATGGAGCAATAAATTTCTATGAGCATCAACTCGGGAGTGCACTATTATTTCAGAAATGGTCAAATTAGTTTACGTGCTGAATCTACAGGCTCTTGCCCTTCAAGCTAGTGGCACGAAAGTGACGGATATCCCGTCCACCATTTTACGATCCCCATAGAATATAATGGAATTGTAATACAGCGGACAGGATATTCATCATGTTTGTGGTGGATTATTCCCCTCTGCCAAGATCTAAATCACACCTTAAGACTTCAACTTAAGAAAATACACAGATTCACTGAAAAAATAAACAGACCACTGTAATATGCCACTTACAGTTTCATGAACTAACCATAACTTTGATTCTCATCACTATTCATAACCTTATTATAACAACACTTATGATATGTTAAATGGCATCATTGCGGACTTCACTCATGACATGTCAGTCATAGCCTCTGGCTAGACCCAGTATCTAATCCACACACATCTTATACAATTTTGTGGTAAGACCATCAACAGATAGAACCTTCCTACTTTAGACTTGCTAAAGGTGTCTAAATCGCTTTCACAGAAATGTCAGCATTTAATTTAACTTGTTACACATCAGTCAATGAAGGAATAGTAATATTCTTGAAACAGTTCTCCAAACACAATTTAGAACTGTTGATAACAAATGTTCCTCATGGCTTCACTGGAGATATGCTTGAGATATCAAATTGTCCCTACCACACAGCAGGAAAAATGCATTTGTGACATCTTGCAAATTCTACACATTCTAAAGTATGTTAGAAAATATATTTCCAATATCATGTCATTTCCAAAGTTTGGTTACCAAAATCATATCAGATTGTTTCCCCTGAACCCATTAGCAAGTATGAAAGAGGATATTTAGGCCTTCAAGGGATAATTGGTTTATTAGCACTTAATAAAATATGACACCACAGGGTTCACAATAATTCAGCTGCAACTGACTCAAGACTTCCTCTGACAGTGGAGAAGCACATGTTTATTTGGGACCTCGATATTGAACGCTCTGACACCTTTATTGCATCCAGAGGTTATTACACTTAATTATAGCATGCAATAAAGTCAATACAATTCATAATTCTGTCCCCTGGGCAAACAGGGAGATGCTAATCTAAACACAGGTCAGTTCTGGACCGCTGGGGAGTCAGGTGTGACAAATCTTCCCCCCAAGGGAGCCCCCCAGCCCCACTCAGTTCACATTCATAATTGTAAAAGCATTTGCAATTTTTGTTATTCTTTACAAAGGTTTGTGGGCTCAGCTCTGTCAGTTGTAAGAAAAACAACAGTAGTTTGGGCTGTTTCAGGTGTCTCTTGGTGTGAAGTCGGGGCCGGGATAGGAGGGATATTACGTTATCATATCCCTCATTTTCACAAATAAACAAAAGGTTGTTCTGCAACATACCCACTGAAATAAAAGACAGAGGGCCTTATTTAGATATCAGTGGAAGGAATAGTCACAATTGTGACGGATATCCCGTTCACCATAATGCCATCATGATAAGATATAATGAGATCAGAATATGGCAGAGGGGATATCCGTAATGTTTGTGACAGAGTATTCCCCTCTGCCAATATCTAGACTCTTCCCTCCGTTAACCCTCCTGTCTCACCCCAAACCTCAGTGTACTGCTATGATCTGACAAACAGCAAGACTAAATTCTCCCATATTCATCTCTCCTATAACTCATCCCAAACCCCATTTTAGTACTATGATCTCTCAATCCCTTTCTACAGACTCCTCCCTCCATCTGTCCTTTACTCATCCCAAACATCATCTTGCTACTATGATCTCCCAATTAACACTTCTGGATTCTTCCCTCCTCCATGCCTCTATTATTCTATTTGATCCAACTAACAGACCCATGACCTCTTCATAAATTAAATTATACCTCCCCATACTAAAACTGTACTCATGTTCCCCTATAGTAATCCACTACTAATCCTTTCAGGCTCCTGAGAAGTGTGCTACTCCTTGAAAAGCACATTGACGCCTCGTCAGGGGTAGTAAGCCCTATATAAATACAATTACAATTACAATTCACACAACAACCCTGGTGTATTCCAGAGGTTAAAAACGTGGAGATTGTCTAATCTGTTTTATAAGAAGTCTCTGTGTATTTGAATCTTGTCAGGTCTGGACATTTTGACCCAAAGCCATGTGTTCAAGAGTTCCTCCCTTACCCATTTGTAATATGAAACACATTTTAACAAAGTACCTTGTATGACAATAGCTTGCTTAATAAGATAGAACTTCAGTCTCACTAGTGCAAGTGACCTAAATCACTGCAGTTGAAAAAGATGCTTCCAGTTGCTTACATTTATGGACTCAATTATGTTTGCCTTGCACCCACTCTAACTTCACATAGATATGCGATGGTTTGGAGCAATTTTGCACTGATGACCTTTATTAGACCTGGCATCCTTGGCGTGGTCTCCCCTGGTTTTTTTTTTGCCTCTGATTCCCATGTTTTGACTGTGTGCTGGAATCTTTTTTGCTTTTTTTGGTACTCAGGGCACTTTTACCACTGCCAACCAGTGCTAAAATGCAAGTGCTCCTGTGTAAATTGTATGTGTAATTGGCATATTCCTGATTGGCATGTTTGATTTACTAGTAAGTCCCTAGTAAAGTGCACTAGAGGTGACCAGGTCCTGTAAATCAAATGCTCATAGGGGCCTGCAGCACTGGTTGTGCAACCCACTTGAGTAGCCTGTAAACATGTCTCAGACCTGCAGCTGCAGTGTCTGTATGTGCAGTTTTAAACTGCCAATTCGACCTGGCAAGTGTATCCACTTGCCAGGCCTAAACGTTCCCTTTTTCTACATGTAAGGCACCCCTAAGGTAGGCCCTAGGTAGCCCCATGGACAGGGTGCATCGTATGTTAAATGTGGGACATGTACTGATGTGTTTTACATGCCCTAACAGTGAAAGACTACTCAACTCAGCTTTCACTGTTGCAAGGCCTATCTCTTTCATAGGTTAACATGGGGGTTGCCTTCTAATATCATTAAAGTGTAGATTCCCTTTGGGAGCAGATAGAAATGTGGAGTTTGGGTATCTGAACTCACAATTTAAAACTACATCTTTTAGTGAAGGAGGTTTATAGATTTTTTGTTTGAAAATGCCACTTTTAGAAAGTAGACATTCTTCTGCTTAAACCATTCTGTGATTCTGCCTGCTTGTGGATTCCCTGTCTGGGTCAGACTGACAGTTGGGCTGATGTGAAATCCCTCAAGACAGTGAGACAAAGGTAGTTAGGAGTGGCCATCATATCCTGATAGGCAATCTGAGCTAGAGTGGAGGAAGTAGCGGTCACTTACACCTGAATGGGCTGTGCCTGCCCTCACATAATGCAGTCTCCAACCCCATATTGTGAGTCTGGAGCATGGGCTGGGCAAGGCAGGATCTTGTGAAGAGCAGAGACTCCTTTGAAGTAGGCCTACTTCAAAGGCAGAAAGGGGTATAAGTATTGGACCCAAAACCCTACATTTTCAGATTTCTTCAAGGATTCAAGAGGAACCTCTGTCAAGGAGAAGAGCTAAAGAGCTGAGGAGAAGTGCTACCCCTGTCTGTGACTCTGCTGTGCTGGGCTATCCTGTAGTTGCTGCTTCTACCTGTGAAAGGGGACAAAGACTGGACTTTGTTGTGCATTCCTGCTTGAGTAGAATCTCCAAGGGCTTGAACTGAGCATGCCTCCTGTCGTTGAAGTCTCAGGGCCATCAAAGACTTCCTCTGCCAGCACCTGGACTCTCTGGTGAGACTCCCGCCCTGCCTTGTGGTGCCCCATCCAGTCCCTGGCCCCTTGAAAGGTAAAGCTGGTGGAAAAGGACTGAAATCCACGTAAAGACCGCCATGCTGGGACGCACCATCCGCAACGCGGCTGATATACAAGGCGCCGCCGGCCTCGCGGCTGAAATTAATACTCCGTCTGCATTGTTGCTGGAAGATCGATGCATCGCGGCTGGAGAAACCCATGCGCAACACCAGAAGTGGCTGCTGCTAATGATGCAAACCCCACGCAGTGCAATTTCCTGACACTGTGAAACCAGATTACAACGCAACATCGCTGGCCGTGAAAAATCAACTCAAAGCCTGCCCGGAACTGAGGTGCCTGTCCGGAAATCAATGCATCGCTCTCATGCGAGGGAGAAAAATTATGCATCGCAGACCAGACCGGAGAAGGAAATGTCGCACAGCCTCACTTGGGAGTAAGGAATCGACGCATCACTGACTTTTCCGACACACACTCGCCTGTGCAGCTTTATTTCTGACGCAAACAAGGTACTTTGTGTAACAACAGTGTTCTCACTGTTTTCTAAGGATTAAGACTCATTCTTTTTAAAATTAATATCTGGACTTGTGTATGTTGGATATTTGTTGTTTTGGTTTATTTGATTTAGATAAATATGACCTATTTTTCTAAACTTGTGTGGTGTCCATTTTGTAGTGTTTTCACTGTATTACTCTGTGTATTGGTACAAATACTTTACACATTGCTTCTGGGGTTAAGCCTTTCTGCTCATGCCAAGCTACCAAGGGAGTGAGCAGGAGTTTATGAGGTGTGTTTCTCCTTTACCCTGACTAGAGTGAGGGTCCCTGCTTGGACTAAGTGCATACTGACTACCAACCAGAGACCCCATTTCTAACAACCTTTAGCATGGGCAGGGATGAATGACCCTTCAAAGCCTTACTCAAATATAAAAAAGTGTGGGCAGCGACCTCGCCTTTACTCTAATTTGTTCTTTATGCACAGTAAAATTACCTCTCGAGTCAAAAAAGATGACCAGATATTTATATTCTCTGTCCTGGATCAATTTCTGGGTATTTAAGAACCATGGCCCAGATTTCTTGGTTGGTTTGCTGAATGTAAGCACTTTGGTTTTATTGAGGTTAATTCCTATTTATTTTATTATTTAAAAAGTATTCACTTAGCTTGTTTATAGGCCTTTGCAGGCCGACTTTCGTTCTGCTCACCATAAGAACAAGGTGAGCATAGAATACACTTGTCACATGTACCAGTTTCTGTGGATGGGAATTGGCTTTATCCATCTCCATTGCTAATTCAGATATGTAAATGTGGAACAAAGCAGGTGCCAACACCCATCCTTGTTTGGCCACAGTTGAGGTACAGACCATACCAGAGACCTGCATTCCCTCGCTTCTTTTTACCCGGACTCATGTTTTATTGTGAAGCAGATGGATTTCTCTCTGGAGCTTCTCAGGTATACCCCATGAAGCAAGTTTTAATCAAAGCACATTTCTGTCAAGACATGACCAAACACCACCTTAAAATCCACAAAGCAGCTGTACAGTGTCAAATTCTTCTTTAAAGTTCTACACTTCATCATTGAAAATGCTGTCAGATACCAGAGTGTGTCCCTTTCTGGTCAGAAACCAATCAGATTATATAGGGTATTAGCTGTTGCTCCTCCACTTCTAGGTTTAGATCTTCTAAATGTAACCCAGAGCAGTATTTTTGCATCCTTATTGAGCTAGGCGATTAACCTATTGTTTCCTAGATATAATTTACAGCCCTATTCCTACAGTGGGTGCAAAAATCACCCACGCTGAGATACAGCTATCTGTTCATTTTGGAAGCTGAATTTAAACTAGCATTGGAAAAGCCAATAGGTCTGGGCAATCTGAGAGCTACCTGGGTTGTCAATGATAATGTTTTTAGCCATGTGTTATGTAGTAGAGTGGATGTATGTGGTGTGGAGTGGAATTATGTAGGTTGGATTGGAATTGTTTGTTGTGGAATTGTGTGGCGTCCAATTGTGTAGTGTTGAGTGGAGTTATCTGTAGTGGACGTGTTGGAAAATGGGTTATTGGTAAGGGCAGGTAAGTACCTACACTTAGCAATAGGCCACTAACCTCCACTTAGGTCCAGTTAGGTCTCAGTAAATTAAACCTAGTTCAACCCTTGGTAGCTTGGCAAAGAGCGACAAGGTTTAATTTAGGAGACAAAGCGTAAAGCATTCAAATATCACAAAACAGTAATTAAATACAACACTGGAAACAGTTTAAAAATCCAAAACCAATTTATAACAATAGGGAATAATTTTAGCTTTACACCAAAACGAATAAAATTGGATGAAGGGAACCGGAGATATGAATTTGTGAAGAATGAATGCTTCCAATCTGGTCATCTGGTCGCATCTCGACTGGGGCAAAGTCAAAGTTTGAGGCTGACTGCGATGGAGCCCTGATACACTGCCTGGGAGGTCCCGGTCAACTTCCTACGTTCTGACTTAGTAATGTTTTCTGAGATTTTCTTCATCGGGATGAACCTGCAAGTCAGGTCAGGTTGCAGTTGAGGCAAGCCAGCTAGAGTTGCCATGGCGGGTCTGTCCCTTTCTGGAGCTTTTTTTTCAAAAGTTCTCCAAAGATCTCCAAACTTCTGGATCATCTTCCAGATATTCCTTGAAGGTTCTTTTGAAGTCCACAGCTCACCCCAATGTTCCAGAAGCTCTGAGATGCTCCGTGTGGGTGCGAACTACAACTCCCAGAATGCACCTGGCACAAACTCCTTTTTGGCCTCTGGACAGTGGTCAGCTGGTCAGTTTCTTCGAGAGTTGGTGCAGGGGACTCTGGTTAGCAAGTTTTCACCTGTAGCAAACAGGGAATCCCTTCTTGAACCAGTTGAAGCCAGGCGAAGTCCTTCTTGTGGGGAAGCCTAAGTGTGCAGCTGGTGCAGTCCTCCAGAGTGCAGTGTCCAGGTATAGGCCACGGGTCCAGCAGGGCAGTCCTTCTTCTCTTGTAGTTCTTCTTTGTAGGGATCTGAGGTTTGGGTGCAGGTCAGGTTTATCCTTGCTCGTGGGTGAAAAACAGGGGGGTCCTGGTTCTCCAATCAGGTGCTGGGTCCTTACCCCTGTGATGACCACTACCTGGGAAGTGTGGCAAAATTCAATCCCAGGGAGCAACAGTCCTCAAAAATCCATCATGGCTGAAAATTATTTTTGGAGGTTACATCTAGCTGAGCCCACCCACTGGTGTGGCTAAAAATCCTAAACACAACCCTCACCTGCCCTCTCCTAATCGAATCAAGGGGGCACCTAATTATCTGGGTTTGCAGGATGTGAGGGAGGTGCTGGGTTGCTCCAAATGTCCTTCCCTGGCTTTGAAGACCAGTTTGGCAGCCCTCCCCCTTCCTGCTTCCCCATCTGCTAAGGGAAGATCTCTTCCCCCAGGCACATCTCTTTATGTTGAGCCAGGCCACTTCACACCTCATCAAGGCAGCCTGGCCAGGCAGCCAGCGGCTGGGCAATCAGAGAAAAGCAGCAAAAACACTGCAGGGCTGAAGTTGGCAACTTTTCAGGAAAAGATTAAAACTCTTTACCTGAACAAGTTATATTAAATCCCACAACTGGCAGTTGTGGGATTTATTATAACAATTAATTTGATACCAAATTTGAATCATCTATTACTTAAGGGGACTTTTAAAATTAAAATAGAGTCTCCTGATTCTAGCCTATGTAGGCCATTCACTAAAATGAGGGGAAAACTAATTTTGCTGTTTTACCTCACCAGGGCTTATAAAACTATTTTTATAAGGTCCCTGCTTATAGTTACATGGCACCCAGCCATAGGGGCACAAAGGGCACACCTTAGGGGTGAGTTATATGTAAAAATAAGGTACTTTAAGACTTTGGAACTACTTTTAATTCCAAAGTCGAATGTGCATGTAACTTTAATTTAAAAGCAGCCAGCAAGGCAGGCCTGCCTTTAAAATGACACTGGGCACCTCAGTAGTGCACCTATAGAGGCACTACCTATGCTGGAGTCCTAGACCTACATGCCCTACCACATACTAGGGACTTATAGGTAGGTTAATTTTGCCAATTATAATTAGCCTAATTTGCATATCCACTTTACACAGAGCACTGTCCCTGGGACTGGTAAGCAGTACCCAAGGCACAACCAAGAGTCAGTAACCACCAGTATCTGTCCAAAAAGTTTAGGGTTGACCAAGGCAAAAGGGAGGACTTTCCTACAGGAAGTATGTGGCATGGTCTGCAATGGAAATATGTGGACAGCAATTATGTGGTATTCAGTGCAATGGAATTATATGGAGAAGTATTCTGTGTCATGGAGTGTAATTATGTGGAGCGATATTGTGTGCTGTGGAATTACACGTAGTGCAGTTGAATCATGGGATGTGGTGTTGAATTTTGTGGCATGATGTGGAATTATGTTGTGTGGATTGGATGTGTGTGGTGTGTAGTGCAATTTTGTTCTGGAGTGGAATTATGTGTTTTTTGTGGAATCATGTGCTGTGAAATGGAAATGTGTAGAGATGAATTTTGTGGTGTGGAACAGCATGACTACAGAGTGGTAGATTTGGTATAGTAAGAAAAACGATCCTCCACAGCCCCTCTGAAGACAGAGGCCAGACCAACAGTGTATACCTAGCTGTGTGCACACCTCCAGGGGAGAAATGAACCAGGTACTAGTACAGCTTAGCTGGCTAATGCACCTGGCGCAGACTCCGGAGCCTCACCTACACATCACAGGTTTGAAATTCGGCAGAGTCAATTCATACCTCCATTTTAGCAAGTGATCATCATGTCTGTCATATGTTCTAAACAGACATTGAAAGCAAGTATTAGTATAGGAGCCTGCATAAAGCATCATTTTTCATGCCTCGTGTACTTCAACCACAGGCCTATTCACAACCTACACCCTTGCTAACTACACACTCCACACATGGAGTCTTGGAACCTGAGGCAAACAGAGCATTTCTTGGTCTCTTCAGGAGCATTGGGGTTGGGGCTATACATTAAGGGGAGGTAAGGGTGTGGGGTAGGGGCACTGTTAGAGTATGCTCCTTTGTATTAAAGCATCTAGGGGCATATTTATATGTTGTTAGTGCCGTTTTAACGTCATATTTTTTTAACGCTAAAATGACGCAAACTACACACCATATTTATATTTTGATGCTGGATCTGTCTAGCGTCAAAATATTGGAGTTATCTTCATTTTTTGGATGAATGAACCCACCTTACTTCAATGAGATACAAAGTAGGTGTTCCCATCCAAAAAATGACACTAAGCCCTTAGCGCCATATTTATCCCCCATGCAAAAATGATGCACGGGTGGGAGGAGGCCCCAAATAATGATGCTAAGGGACAGATTTATGGAAAGTGCAGCCCCACTTTCCCTGAACCCCTTAGTGGCCCCCTACCACCACCATGTGTACGCTGTATTTAAAATTTGGTGCTCCCTGGCGCAGGGTAGGGGGCAATAGCTTCATTGTCATGAAGCTATTGATGTACTCTGCAGGAGTAGTGCCAAAATATTGGTGCCACTCCTGCAGAGTATATAGGGGACCATTAAAAATAATGGAAGCCCCCTTTTAAAGCCTGCTCTGAGCAGGCGTTAAAAGTGCCATCAAAAATGGTGCTAGGAAATCTCATAGATTTCCTTGCACCATGCTTTTGCCCCCCCTGACGGGGGAACACCCCCTTTGCATACATTATGCCTGGCGCAGGCATAATGTAGAGCAAAGTGTTACAGAGTGGCGCAATGCTTGCATTGCGCCACTCTGTAAATACGGCACTGGGATTTCAGCTACGTTGGGCCACATAAATGTACAAAATAATGATGCTAATGTGGCGCAAGGTGGCGGTAGGGGACTATAAATATGCCCCTAAGCTTGCTTAATGTAATTATTTAATGCCTGGATCTGATCAGACGTCAAGTTACCTGTAGACCCACTTCCATGGCCAAACACCATGGAATGGGCCCACCGGTGCCCACCCCAAGCCACAGGAACACCCCCACCCACACCAGAGAGACACCAAAGGATGGGAGAACACCCATCCCAGGAGAGTAAGGTAAGTATTTGTTAAATAATTTTTTTAAGTGCCATTGGGGGCCCTTTCATGGGGCCCCTGGCTGGCACTGGATGTAATGTCCATGCTCAGGGGACACTGGTCCCCTATACTGGCCATTGGGGTGGTGGGTATGACTCCTGTCTTCAATAAGACAGGAGTCAATTTTGGGTGGTTGTGTTTCAGGAAATGATGCTAGGCTGGTTAACGGTATGATTTTTAGCGTTAACCAGCCTACCGTCATTTTTTTGTCCCACCACCTCCTATTCCCATACGACCACCCCCACCCGGCTAGCATCTTTTTTTTGGATGCTAGCCAAAGCTTAGCGCCAACTTGCACCATTCCATAAGTATTGTGCCCAGCTGTCACTGTATAATGGCCAAAGGCGGCGCTAAACGTTTTGATGCAAAACTGTTAGAGCAGTTTTGCGTCAAAAGGTATAAATATGCCCCACAGTGTTCTAGCCTGAGGCAAAGGAAACCAGTTTATAGTAAGGCTGAGAGCATCTGAAGCACAGTGGGCTCCGAATAAGGGAGGTAGTGAACCGAGGTGTGTGCTTCTGTGTTCGGTGATAGCATAACTTAGCTGAATCGTGGGGTTTTACGAACTTTGTGGAGCACACACGTACCTGCAAAGTGCTGCAGAGCGCTTTATGGAGAACATTTTACTGTAACCGGAGCATTTAAACCACGAGGTGCTAAGGATACAAAAACTGGTCTGAGGTCCTGGTGAGGCTGGACTGCAAACCTTAGGGTATCATTAGGTAGTGTGAGAGGGGCATTTAGTCAGAGGGAGGGCACTAGATAGCACCTGCTTGTTTTTTTTTCTCACATTGTCTTTGCAAAGTGCCTTACGGTTAAATAATTTGATCAGAATCACAAATTTGGGGAAATGTGAGCGCTGATTTCAGCAGCCATCTCTCTTGTGCCTAATGCCAGTAGCTGGGTGCTAAGTCCTACTTCCTTTAATTGCAGAAGTGGGAGCAAAGCAACAGGGTGCCAAAGGTTGTCAGCCACCTCTGCAACTCCCAGAATGCAATAGACTAAAACGAAAATTCTGAATTCGCCCTTGGTCTTCCAAGTCCGACAGACCCAGCCTGTGCCCAAAATCTTCAGAAACTGATAGGGTTCCCGTGTTCTTAGAGGTGGTACTCATGCTCCTAGATTGTACCCAGCTGTGAATCTGTCAGAACACAGATACACACATTTCAGACTAGGTGCCTTACTACTTCAGGTCTACAGCCCCAGCAGCCTCAGAGGTGAGCACAAAGTAAAATCATATGAAATAGACGACAGGGAAGCACTACCAAGTTGTTTCTGGTCAGAAACTAGTGCTACAAAATGCATTATAAATCGAAGCCTTCTGGATTCTTCTGACAAGACTTAGAAGAGGGTAGGTGTAGTTCAATGTTGATCACAGAGGCTGCCCTTTTACAGTTGTTATGCAACAATAATATGAAATTAACTCCAAATGAAAACGCAGAGGCATTCTGGTGAAATAGGCATTCGCTTTTTCCAATGGGAACGATTGGGTGACATTCGCACAGTGTTCTTAAAAACATTTCCAAAAAAACTGTTCACCGCTCCTCAAGGAATGTAGAAAAAAACGTGTTTTTTTCTGTTTGGCTGCTTCCGTTCACTAAATGCTGGCACTAGTCTCTGACCTTTTATCACACACTGACTCCTCGTCTTCATGCGTCTCTAAATGGGCCTGTTCAGCAGGGGAGCCCAAGGGTCTAGTATATATCCTCACTATGTGTTCATGCACTCCTGGAGTGTATGTACCCCAATGCAGTCCAGGGATTGGTTGGAGATTTAAGGCCTATCTAAGATTGCTTGAACAAATCATCCAAGCTGTTGTGGCATGTACACTCTGTAAGACTTTAATACTCAATTCTACTAGTCACCGCCAAACCCCAAAACAAATGTCCTGATCCTCCAAAATATTTTTTTAATTGTTAAACCACTGTGGTGCCCAATGTAAATTGCATTAACCCCCACACACAGCTTGTTAAATAACTCAAGCCAATGTATAAGTATTATACCATTCAATCCCTTTAGACGTCTCACTCTCCTCGATATAGTCATCACTCCCATTTAAACCACTCACTCTGCATCATCACCAAAGAGCTCTGTATATACCTGCATCAAATTCACGGTTCAACGGCCCGGCTTCAGAAAAAATGGGAAACTGCCAGATAAACTGCTTCGTGCTACAAGAAACTGCTGTGTCCTTGTGTAAAGCAACTGATGCTGACAGAAAGCGTTCTTTCGACATCAGCACATCCTGTGATACTGGGTAAGACACTTAGGGGGTTATTATAACTTTGGAGGAGGTGTTAATCCGTCCCAAAAGTGACGGTAAAGTGACGGATATACCACCAGCCGTATTACGAGTTCCATAGGATATAATGGACTCGTAATACGGCTGGTGGTATATCCGTCACTTTACCGTCACTTTTGGGACGGATTAACATCTCCTCCAAAGTTGTAATAACCCCCTTAATCTCCCTGCTATTAAAAAAACGAATGTGTCTTTGTGTAAAGTAACTAGCACTCACTAAAGCGCTCTAATAATACATTTGGGTGGTGTATGCGCTATAAACAACAGCATTAAAAACAAAAGACGTAGGACAGAGCCAGTAAACTGATACCTAGAGTACTGTTTGGAGTGCCCCAAGACAAATAAACCAATGAGCTGAATTTGTAAACAAAATTCAATTAAATTAATGTATATGTATGTGACCGAATTTATAACCTAACACCAATTAAGCTTTCACACATTGAAACGTAATCACTAATAAAGAATGTGTATGTTGAGACAGAAGAACGTCAAATTCTGTCCAATCCCCTGTGCTGGTGAAAGAGCATGCTCTGTAATTTTGTTTGATGGGTGAGCCCAAGATCTACAGTAAAGTGTCGTAGTTAGACTCTCCCTCCTAGGCGAGACTGCTGGTTTAGGGATGAAAGCACTTTTGTTGGTAGCAAACTGAGTCACTCCTACAACAAGTCCTGTTGGCCCAACACTTCCGGCTTTCGAGCAGTACCTCACCAAAAACCCAAACAATAAAAGGTGATTTCTGGCAGCCTTTACGCATGGACTTTAGAGTGCGACATCTCAGGGGAGTCGTGGTGGAACAGAAATTACCCTTTTCTCATGTTAGCAATATGTCTCAGTCACACACAGGCAATGAAGGAGATACAGGAAAGTTTTCGATAGGTTTATTAAAAAGACTGCAATCTACTATAAAATGCATGAGCTGCAATGATTAGGATAATCAACAATGCCAGAACCAGAATTGTAAAGATGAGAGTCATGAATACAAAGACTACCAAGAATGAAATGTAGAATACTCTAAAACCCTAGCAAGGAGAACCTAATCTCTAACCTAACAAGAGCCAGGTGTGATAAACCAAATCGGCCAGGAGTGTCCCCCAACCCTTGTCACCTTGGAATGATGTCTCTAGATCAGACTCCGTGGTGGCACAAAGGCTGGGTGTGCATCAAAGCGACGTGCAGCATAGATGGCATTGATAGCATCTCGTAGGAATCCCCCTAGTAACCTTGTCTGTGTAAGATGTATTTAAACAGATCTTGTAGGATCCCTGAAACAGTTTTGTTCCCAAACAATAGGTAAGGGGACATGCTTGGGGTGGCAATTATATAAACAATTCCCTCCAAAAGTACATTATGGGGGTCATTCTGACCTCGGCGGTAAAAGGCGCTTACCGCCGGTCAGAAGACCGCCATAACACCACCGCGGTAAACCGCCACGGTCATTCTGACCCGCAACTGGCAAACCGCCAAAAACCCGACATCAACAAAATTCCGCCACAGCAACGGCCAGCGAAAAACTGGCGATGACCAAACCTCCACCGTAACGCCAACAGAAATACACCCATGCCATTCCAACCCACAAATCCCCGCAGCGGTCTTTCAACCGCGGTATTACATTGGCAGTACACACCGCCGCGCTCAAAATACACACACCTCTACAAAACACAGCCACATTGGACAATTCAAAATACACACACCTGAGACACACACACACCACTCCCACACACCCAATTAAATATAAAACACACACCCACATCACCCACAAACCCTTACGACCACAATTGCGACTGAAGGACAGAGAGAGACAGCACAGAATAGAGTAGACCATCACACAGAGGCAAATCACAACATCACCCACACAATATCCACGCACAAAACACCATACACCACCACACTCACCACACTCTACAACACATACACCACCCCTCACCTCATCCACACCGCCCCATGGCACCCCAAGACACCCCAGGTTCTCTGACGCAGAACTCAGGGTCATGGTGGAGAATATAGTTCGGGTAGAGCCCCAGCTCTTCGGGACACAGGTGCAGCACACCACCATTGCCAGGAAGATGGAGCTATGGCAAAGAATAGTGGACAGGGTCAACGCTGTGGGACAGCATCCACGAAATCGGGACGACATCAGGAAGCGGTGGAACGACCTACGGGGGAAGGTGCGTTCCATGGTATCAAGGCACAACATCGCGGTGCAGAAGACTGGCGGCGGACCCCCACCTACTCCCCCAGAATTCACAGCATGAGAGGAGGAAGTCTTGCACATCCTGCATCCTGAGGGCCTGGCAGGAGTAGGCGGAGGAATGGACTCTGGTAAGTCAAATCTTCACTACTTCATTCCCCCCACCCCACCTGCATGCCAAATCATACCCCCACCCTCACCCCCACCCCATCACACCAACTCCTTGCAAATGGCTCACCATCACAACCCACCCATCCCAAAACCTAGCCCTGCATGTGTCCCCAAAGCATGGACACCCATCACCAAAGCATGCCCACTGCACATACCCATCTCTCCCACAAGTCACCGTCACAAAAGCCCCCACAAGGGAATGCCAGCACTGGGGTACACGGCCACCCACCCATTACACGAAATGGCACACACAGAAGCAATAACCATACTCTTATACCCCTGCAGGACCCGAACGCCACCACACCGCCCAGGAGGGTCCAGAGATGTCCATCCCACCCCCAGAAGAGGCCCCCAGTGATGACAGCAGCTCTGTCTCCCTGGACCCAGATGACCAGCCCGGCCCATCGGGGACCTCGGGACAGTCGGTTCCCCACAGACAGCCACAGGCTACAGCAGACCTAACCCCCTCTGGGAACACCAGCACAGCTCCCACCCAGTGGGCCCATGCCTCTGTCTCCAGGACACGTCTCCAGGACACGTCAATCAGCGGTGTGTCCACCAGTACAGGGCACCCAGGTTGACCCACCCCCCCAATAACAACAGGGACCTGGGGGCAGTGGTAGTGGGCACACGGTCCAGGGGACAGAGGCCCAGGGAAACAGGGGAACTGGGAGGGCTGCTGTGCGACAGGGGGGGGGACAGGCCCAGGGAACCGACTCTCCAAGAGGCCCTCTCCTCCATCATGGGAGCATACCACTGCTCCCAGGAGACGATGGCTACAGTACTGGCCAGGTTCCAGGAGATCCAGGTACTACAGGAGGAACAGTACATGGGGTTCAGAGAGGAACTGAGAAACATTAGTTCCGCAATGGGGACCATCGTCGTGGCCCTTAACCAGATAGTCACCACATTGCGGGACCATGTGGCACCACAAAGGGCCCCTGTCACTAGCATGGACCCAGACCAGGCTACCACCCCCGCCGGCGCTAGTGGACAGGAGGCCCCCACACAACGACAGGCCACCAGAACCCCACCTCCTGCAGAAGAAGAACCACCCCGCAAGCGGTACCTGAGATCTCAGAAGAAGACAGAGTAGGATGCCAAGACCCCCGCCAGCAAACGATACCCCCTGATGTCATCCCACTGCTCACATTGTCACCCTGTCCAAACTTAAACTGCCCCTGCTCCATCCTTCCACAGGCATATGGACAATGCACCTGTGAGACTGAAAACTGGACTCTGCCATGGACATTACTCCACCATCACCCATCACCGTTTTACAATCATGTCCCTAAATTTAGCACTTTAATAAAATCACTTATTGCACTTAAAAAATCTGGAGTCTGCTTGTATTTTGAACAAATGTATTAGACATAACGGTGCCAAAATGTTCAGTTACATTGTGATGACAACATACCACTGTCACACAGCTGTAGTCCATGGGCAAACAAAGCAGAGGTCATGCAGTGGGGCCCACAGCTCTGAAAACGGAAGGGAAAGTCACAACTCAGTTAACAGGAACAGGGGGGAAACACATACAGTAGAGAGGCAGGAGACTTTAAGTAAATGTAAAATGGCGGGGTTGATTCGTACCTGTGTGCTACTGAAAATACTGTTGTGTCACTGTGTCCCTGTTGTCTGTGTCGTCCCCGTCGTCTTCCTCCTCTTCACTCTCCACAGGCTCCACAGCTGCTACAACACCACCATCTGGACCATCCTCCTGCAGGAAAGGCACCTGGCGTCGCAAAGCCAGGTTGTGAAGCATACAGCAGGCCACGATGATATGGCACACCTTCTTTGGTGAGTACATTAGGGATCCACCTGCCATATGCAGGCACCTAAACCTGGCCTTCAGGAGGCCGAAGGTCCGCTCGATCACCCTCCTAGTACGCCCATGGGCCTCATTGTACCATTCCTCTGCCCATGTCCTGGGATTCCTCACTGGGGTCAGTAGCCATGACAGGTTGGGGTAACCAGAGTCACCAATTAGCCACACACGTTGTCTCTGTAGCTGTTCCATCACATAAGGGATGCTGCTATTTCACATGATGTACGCGTCATGCACTGACCCAGGGAACTTGGCATTTACATGGGAGATGTACTGGTCAGCCAAACAGACCACCTGGACATTCATCGAATGATAACTTTTTCTGTTCCTTTACACCTGTTCACTTTCTCTGGGGGGTACCAAAGCCACATGTGTCCCATCAATGGCACCAATGATGTTGGGAATATGTCCAAGGGCATAGAAATCACCCTTCACTGTAGCCAAATCGCCCACCTCAGGGAAAACAATGTAGCTCCGCATGTATTTCATCAGGGCAGACAACACTCTGGACAAAACCTTAGAAAACATAGGCTGAGACATCCCTGATGATATGGCCACTGTTGTTTGGAATGATCCACTTGCCAAAAAATGGAGTACTGACAGAACCTGCACCAGAGGGGGAATCCCTGTGGGTTGGCGAATGGGGGACATCAGGTCTGGCTCCAGCTGGGCACACAGTTCCTGTATAGTGGCTCGGTCAAGTCTGTATGTCAGTATGACATGTCTTTCTTCCATTGTCGACAGGTCCACCAGCGGTCTGTACATGGGAACATTCCTCCATCTCCTCGCAAGTCCCAGCGGACGGTGCCTAGGAAGGACAACATGGAGCACAGAGTCAAGCAACCCACAGGCACGTAACCACAGCTTGCACAGAACACGATTCGCTATGCATTGAATGGCTTGTATGAGTGGCAATGCAAGGCCTAGGCCTGTGTGACGCAGTAGAAATTAAGCCGTGTGGGCCCTTGAAATGGCGGCTGCCTGACCTGTGAAGTGTGACAATGGGATGTGAGGTCAATGCGCTGGCGTGGCACACCGTGGCGGTAGGCGGTCGAAGACCGCGGCGCAAAGCAGCATTGGTTACCATTGAACCCTGTGGGTCTCAGGAGCCAATGACGATGTGCGCTGGCGGTAGCGGTACGCACCGCCGCTGTACGCACCGCCGCGGGCGTGACCGCCATTTTCTATCTGCTTAATCACTCGAGACCTGATCATCCACAGGACAGGACCTATACTGCAAGTGCTGCTGTGACCTCAGTCTGGAAGATACAATGGCTGCTGCGACTGGGGAAAGGGCCCCTGCCTTCACATCTGAGGAATTGGAGAAACTTGTTGATGGGGTCCTCCCCCAGTATGCGCTACTCTACGGTCCTCCACACCAACAGGTAAGTACACTGGGACCATGCTTTGTGGGCAATGCCTGTGTTGAGTGGGGTGGATGAAAGATGGTGGGGAGGGGAGCGAATGAGGCATGCATCGCACGACAGATGAGAGCATGTGCCATATGGCAAGGTTGGGGAGGGGGGGCCACTCACATCGGCCATGCAGAAAATGATGATATTTATTTTCCCACCCTGTCCATGTCACATAGGTCAGCGCCCATCAGAAGATCGACATTTGGCGTGCCATCGCCAAGGACGTCCGGACCCTGGGGGTCCACAACAGACGGGGCACCCACTGCCGAAAGAGGTGGGTAGACATCCGCCGCGGGAGCAGAACGACCGCAGAGGCTCTGCTGGGGATGGCCTCCCAACATAGGAGGGGTGCCACACGGCAATTGACCCCCCTGATGTCCCGGATCCTGGCGGTGGCCTACCCCGATTTGGATGGGCGCGTGAGGACATCACAGCAGACACAAGGGGGTGAGTACCAGCACATTCTGCTATATTAGCGCACAGTGGAGGTGTCTGGGTGGGGGAGGAGGGCTGTGGGTATCTCTAGGCCAGGGCGATTTCTGTAGGCTAGGCCCCTCCGTAAGGTATGGCCCTGTGCCTCCGCCCCCCACCTCTGTAGGGTGCTAAGTACAGCTATCCATGGCCCTGGGTCACCTATGTGTGCAGTTGTCGTCCATAGGCTTGTAGGCCAAGTCACAATAATTGAGTAGTGTACACCGAGTGCGCAGCGTAGTGCAGGGGGCTTCTGTGTCTGTCCTCTCCGCCAACGGTGTCGCCAATGCATGCACTCAACATGTCATTTTTTTCTCCCCCCCCCTTTTTTTTGGTCTTCCTGTTCATGTGTGCATTAGCATCATCAGGCGGAGGAGAAGTGGCATCGGAGCACGAGGGAGCTGCATCTCACATGGCCTCGGAGGGCCATGCAACCGACTCCGAGTTCACCAGTGAGACGGAGGGCGAGGGGAGCTCCACAACGGGGACCCGTGGAGACGTCAGCGACACAGACACGTCCTCGGAAGGGAGCTCCCTTGTGGTGGCGGCAATATCCGTGCCCACCGCTACAACAGGTACAGCCGCCACCCAGCGCACCAGCTCCGCCCTCCAAGCAGCCCCTCAGCGTTCACCCCGTGCCCGCTCGGCCAGGAAGGCGGGCATCTCCTTCGCCCCAGGCACCTCAGGCCCTGCCCCAGTTACCCCTGCTGCCCTCAGTGAGGAGATCATTGACCTCCTCCAGACGCTCATTGTTGGGCAGTCTACCCTTTTGAATGCCATAGAGGGTGTAGAAAGGGAGGTGCACCGGAGCAATACATACCTGGAGGGCATTCATTCGGGTCAGGCTGCCCATCAGCGATCGTTCAACGCTCTGGCCTCAGCACTGAAGGCAGCCATTGTCCCTGTCTCCTGCCTCCCCCCTCCAATTTCCTCATCCCAGTCCCACTCCCCTGTTCCTCTGCCTATCCCAGCCACACCTACAGACCAGCCTGCACACACATCAACACCCAAGGGCAGCTCATCCAGACATAAGCACCACAGATCACACAAGCATTCACACATGCAACATCCACATGCAGACATGCCAACAGCCACTGCCTCCTCTGTGTCCCCCTCCTCCTCGTCTCCCTCCTCCCTCCCTGTGACGTCTCCACTCACACCTGCATGCACACCACCATCAGCCAGTACGTCCATCACCAGCACACCCACCAGAACACTCCGCACACGTGCAGTCACCACCCCACTGCCATTTACACGTCCCCTGTGTCCTCTCCCAGTGTGTCTGTCACCCCCTCTTCCACACCACACAAACGCAGGCAGCCACCCACCCAACAGCCATCCACCTCACGACAGCCTCCGTCACAAGCACCTGCACCCAAAGACACCACACTTGACTCTCCTAAAACCACATCCTCTTCCTCCACTCCCATACCCACTGCACCTACCCTTCCCACTGCTCCTAAAAAGTTTTTCCTCTCCAAAATTAACCTCTTTGCATCACCTGACCCACCCCCTCCATCTCGTAAGAGTCCAAACAGCACCTCAACCACCACAAGCCCTGCACCTACAAGGACCATAGTCCAGGGCTATTGGAGTCCACCAGCTTCTAGGGCAGCAACATCGGCCAGCAGCAAGGGGACAGCCAGCCCACCCCCTGGGAAAAAAACTAAAAAAGGGAAGGGCCGGCGCGAGAGGCCAGAGACGACAGCCCCCAAAGGCACTACCCTGGCACCGTCACCTGGCACATCCACAAAGGGAGGCAAGGGCCCCATAGAATCGGCGAAGGAGGGCAAGGGCAGCAGGGCGGACAAGTCCGGCAACGGGCGAGCTGCCCAGGAGGGCCCCACCAGCCCCATTTCGGGTGTGAAGGAGGACACCCACGGGCCCAGGACTCCAGCACAGGAGGGCCCCGCAAGCGAAAGGTCGGATGGCGACTGAGCAGAAAATATTGGCCCAATCTGGTTCCCTGGGAACACATGTCAAGCACCACTGAACAGGGCCCCGCCGTGACAAGCACCGCCGAACTGGGCCCCGCCGTGACAAGCACCGCTGAACAGGGCCCCGCCGTGACAAGCACCGCTGAACAGGGCCCCTCCGTGACAAGCACCGCTGAACAGGGCCCCGCCGTGACAAGCACCGCCGAACTGGGCTCTTCAAGACAAGCACCGCTGAACAGGGCCCCGCCGTGACAAGCACCGCTGGACAGGGCCCCGCCGTGACAAGCACCGCCGAACTGGGCCCCGCCGTGACAAGCACCGCCGAACTGGGCCCCGCCGTGACAAGCACCGCCGAACTGGGCCCCGCCGTGACAAGCACCGCCGAACAGGGCCCCGTCGTGACAAGCACCGCTGAACAGGGCCCCGCCGTGACAAGCACCGCTGAACAGGGCCCCGCCGTGACAAGCACTGCTGAACAAGGCCCCGCCGTGACAAGCACCGCCGAACTGGGCCCTTCAAGACAAGCATCGCTGAACAGGGCCCCGCCGTGACAAGCACCGCTGAACAGGGCCCCGCCGTGACAAGCACCGCCGAACTGGGCCCCGCCGTGACAAGCACCGCTGAACAGGGCCCCGCCGTGACAAACACCGCAGAACTGGGCCCGCCGTGACAAGCACCGCCGAACTGGGCCCCGCCGTGACAAGCACCGCTGAACAGGGCCCCGCCGTGACAAGCACCGCTGAACAAGGCCCCGCTGTGACAAGCACCGCCGAACTGGGCCCTTCCTGTCAAGCACCGCTCCGCTGGGCACCGCCGTCTCTGAACTGCTCCGCTCGGCCCTTCCTGTCAAGCACCGCTCCGCTGGGCCCTTCCTGACAAGCACCACTCCGATGGGCCCTTCCTGTCAAGCACCGCTCCGCTGGGCACCGCCGTCTCTGAACTGCTCTGCTCGGCCCTTCCTGTCAAGCACCGCTCCGCTGGGCCCTTCCTGACAAGCACCGCTCCGCTGGGCCCTTCATCTCAAGCACCGCTCCGCTGGGCCCTTCATCTCAAGCACCGCTCCGCTGGGCCCTTCCTGTCAAGCACTGCTCCGCTGGGCCCTTCCTGTCAAGCACCGCTCCGCTGGGCATCGCCGTCTCTGAACTGCTCCGCTCGGCCCTTCCTGTCAAGCACCGCTCCGCTGGGCCCTTCATCTCAAGCACCGCTCCGCTGGGCCCTTCATCTCAAGCACCGCTGGCCCATTGGCTGGGCCGGATCTGTGTCGGCCAGGGCTTCACGAAGCACTCTGGGCACCATGCCTCCTCCGGAACCAGTGGAGTCTGTAATCCACTTGATGGACTGTGGCTTTGCACTCCCCAGGTTGGTACAGTGGGCATGGAGGCCCCTCGTGGATCTGGCGTCGTGGACTCAACTGGCTGAGGTGCCCTCCCTTCCCTTCCCCCTGAGGTGCCTGTAGTTTTACTATCTGATGCCCCTGCAGTGTTCTCTCCAATGGAATCGGGTCTCGTGTGTGGGCTTTGCCCATGTGTTTAGGCCCATTGGCCCACGAACAATGGATGATAGCCAATATGGGCCGGACTTTTGACCTATGTATATATTGTTCATGATGTAATATATTTTATTTATATATTTCATATTTCACTAAACTTCAATTATGCTATAATATACTTCATTTTTAATGATCATTTTATTTTGTCTTTGCATTCTTCCGGGGGGTTTGGGGGGTGTCACTCTGACTTGTTGCTCTGCATTGATGTGTGTGTTGTAGTGGGTGAGGGTGAAGGGTGGGTGTGTGGCGTATGTGTGTCCCCGTAATTTTTTGCCTCCCCCCTCCCCTGTGTCGTAGGTGCAGTACTCACCGTTGTCATCTGTGCCGGCGTTCGTTCTCCTGGTAGAGGAGCAGGAAGACAATGGCTGGGAGGATGTGTAGTTCCGGTTCCATGCTGTCCAGATTCCTCGTGGAGTGTGTAGAGGTGAGCGTTTTCCGTTAGAAAAGTCTGTTTCCGCCGTGCTTTTATCGGCGGGGCAACCGCCCCGGAAAAGGTGGCGGATTGGTGGGTCGTGATAGTGTGGGCGGTACATTGTCTCCCGCCTGTCTGTTGGCGGTGACCGCCGCGCCGTTTGCTTGTCCCGCCGTGGCGGGCGGAGTGTTAAAGTGGCGGGCTGTGTTGGCGTTTCCCGCCAGGGTCGGAATTCCATTTTTTGGACCGCCAGCCTGTTGGCGGGTTGGCCGCCGCTTTAACACCGACCGCCAGGGTTGGAATGAGGGCCTATGTTCCTGTCACATGTAAGTGAACATGACATGATGTGAATACCTACGTATCTCACTTAACTTTGACGCTGATAGTGACAGCTTCGCAGAGTGGCACTGATAACATAAAATCAAAACATTTCCCTAACTATAAACATATCAGCCATTTTGTAAGAAATAATTAAGGAAATAGGCTAAGACAGAGCAAGCTAAGTAGGTTAAAAGTCACTAGGTTACGCGGGCACAGGCCTGCAAGCCAGAAGGCTAATCTAAACTTGTGACTCTCGTTAAAACTATATAGTATCCACTACAAAAGCAATCAGTTCTCGGTGCACACTCACTGAAAATTCAGACAGCCACATTCTCAGAGGACCTTGATCGGCCAAGTAACCGGATTTCATGCACACCTGCAGGTATAACTAAAGCGCATGGCACAGCTATGTAATTTTATTATTTTCAACCTGTATGCATGGTAATTTGTGGTTAGAGACAAAATAATTTGGATTGATTTCTTAAACCTACCTGATTTTGCTAAAAGGGTAAAAATAGTAGTGCTGTGAAAAGTGCTCATGAAGAAATTTAATAAGTAGTCCAAAGCAATGTGCTAAAATGGCAACTGCGTATATTGAGCTGTAGTTGGCCAGTGATCTCGGGAGCACTAAGCAATGGAAGAGGCATGACAGATGCATGCCCTTTACAAATGGTGAGCATGCAAAATGGAGTGACGGTATTGGTTTGAGACGGCGCATGCACCCCTCTAAAGCAGAGACCTAAAAAAGGTCATTAGGTTCTTGGTATAGAATGCTGTGCTCTTTTTAAAGAGATCCTGGAGCAAACCGGTCGGCCAAAAGACACCATCAGATCTACTATTTTGCATCAGTTTTTGATGTGAGGTTGCTTCTCTTATGCTAGTGGGTGCTGATTTATATGATATCACAAGGGGAGGCTACATTTCATTTTCTGATGCCTGGCTCTTGTGCCACAGTGTAATGATTTGAAGGCTGTGTTTACCCAACCCAAACAACTGTTTGCACTGTTTGCCTTGAGAACTTCCCTTTCGAGATTGTTATCAATATTTCAAAATTGTCTGTAATTTTTATCTCTACTTGCGTGGAGAATCTTGGCCCATAGTTCGTCATGATATTCCTGCTTAGCTGACCAAATCACCTTCTTGTATTCTTGCCTTGATTTTCTGAATTATATTTACTTTGGAAAAGTTGTTATGAGTATTCTTTAGAACCCTACAAAGTTGTTTTTGTTCTTCCTTTACAATACTTTGAGGTCCTTCGAAAACCATATTGATTTGTAAGACATAGGGCCAAACGGTTGAGCTTTTCTGCAAGTTGAATTTTGATGTTTTGTTTATAACATATGATAGAGCCTGGGGCCCTGTCTCTATTTCTGGAGTCTGATGGATGTTCTCTTCTCAGTTGTGAATAGTAGAGAGTAAGTTATCATATCATTTAAACAATTTCTGTGTAAATCAAATGTCATGCAATAATATTCAGAGTCAAATTAGAGATTCAAAGGTTCTTTATTTATTACAGACTCAAAGTCAACAGTACATAAATGAATCTCAAAACCATAGTGTTTATATATATAAAATCACCAAAAGAGAATTAAAGTGTTGTATAATATTACTCAGAAGATACAAGAGCAAAAGTTTGATTGTCACAATATAGAAAATCAGAAAAAGCATATGGGGCCAGATGTAGGTAGGCTTTTGCACCTCGCAAACGGCGAAAAACGCCGTTTGCGAGGTGCAAAAGCCTTCAAGCGATGCAGAAACACATTTTGCGAGTCGGAACCGACTCGCAAAATGTGTTTCCGACTCGCAAATAGGAAGGGGTGTTCCCTTCCTATTTGCGACTCGCACCGCGATTTAAGTTGCGAAAGCGGTCGCAAATCAACTCGCAGTTACCATCCACTTGAAGTGGATGGTAACTCATTCGCAAAGGGGAAGGGGTCCCCACGGGACCCCTTCCCCTTTGTGAATGCTCACAAAATTATTTTTTCAGAGCAGGCAGTGGTCCTATGGACCACTGCCTACTCTGAAAAAAAACGAAACAAAAGGTTTCGGTATTTTTTTCTATTTGCAGCTCGTTTTCCTTTAAGGAAAACGGGCTGCAAAGAGAAAAAAAAAAACTGCTTTATTTAAAAGCAGTCACGGAGATGGTGGTCTGCTGTCTCCAGCAGGCCACCATCCCCGTGAGTGCCTAGACTCGCTATGGGGTCGCAAACTGCGACCCACCTCATAAATATTTATGAGGTGGGTCTTTGCGACCCCATAGCGAGTTGCAGAAGGTGTCTGAGACACCTTTCTGCATTCCAAATTGCGACTTGCAATTTGCGAGTCGCAGGGACTCGCAAATTGCAAATCGCAATTTGGAATCTTTCTACATCTGGCCCATGGTTCTTTGTCTCTAGAACCAAGTTCTCCTGCCAAACCATTTAAACTAAAACCTAAACTATTCTAATTCTAAAAGAGTATTTAAGAAAGGGTCTGCAAACAGAAATGTTGTAGAATATTCCGATAAGAGAGGGTCGATGGCATACTGCCACATAAATCAAAGTATGAGGTCTAAACCTCAGAAAAGTCAGTCCAGCTCAAAGGGTTAAAAGAATATCCTTTCTTTCACTAACATGACATCATAGTAGAAGCTTCTCAATTGAACTCCCAATTAATTTTAATGAGAAGTTACAAGTTAAATATGCCTTCACTTCAGCTTAGTAAATAGAACATAAATACAGTGAATAATGTAGAAATTTCCAGTTTCCTTTTCGCTGATGACTCCCTACAAATCTCAAAAACACTAATGGGGCTCCAGTTTCTCATTGATACATTTTTGAATTTTTGTTATTCTGGAGGCTCGAGCTGAATGTAGGGAAGACTAAATACATGATTTTTGGAGAGAGGGAAACTAGGATTAGGCCAATTTGGGTGAGTAATGATACACTGGGGAGGGGGTAAATCTTTTGACTACTTAAGGGTCAAACTAACTAATGGCCTGAAATGCAAGCCCCATTTAACAAAGTCCTCCCTAATGATCGAGCATAGATCTAATGCTATCATAAGGGTCCACAAGACTACCAGCTTCCAATCTGTTTTTCCAGCTCTAGCAGTTTACCAAGCCAAGGCACAAGGAGCCACCCTATTTGGTGCAGAGATATGAGGCCACATCAGAATGGGCTGCTGAGTCACCATAGAAAATAAATTAGTAAGGAAGCTGCTGAGGCTGCCTGCAAGTACACCATTGACCCCTCTTTACTTGGATCGTGACCTATGCAGAATTGCTAATCTGGCGGCCTTAAAGCCTTTGGCCTATTGGGTTCGCCTGTGGACAACAAACAAATTGGCCTATTATAGGGATACTCTAAGGGAGTTGATCATTTCTGCTAATGTCAACTGCATACCCTGGGCGAAGTCAGTGCGCGACTATCTTAACAGACTGAATTTAGGGAGCTTCTGGAATGAGCCAAAATCACTATGTAAAGCTGATATCCAGGTACTTAAAAAATGCTAATGGGATAATATAAAAGAGCAACATGTTTTAATAGATGCCCATGGTGCTTTGGCGAACAGGATCCTAGAGAATAAGATTCTCCCATGTTTCGAACCATTTCTTGATAAGATCACCCCTGCTCTTGCCAAAAGCTTCTATGTTTGTTTTAGGATTCTAACACTTCCCCTGCAATTCCTGACCAGCAGATGGCATAGGGGCCCAAGGCTGAGCTTGTGTGCTGCATGTTGCTTAATAAATTAAACCAAAGCTCATGTTCTATTTTCCTGTTTTGAGTACAGCATCTTGCGCCGGAAATGGATTTGCCAAATCTGTTTGTGTTTTGGGATAGCACATTATTTACAAGCTTTAAGAATTTTAAAATACAATGTAACAGAATTAATTGTTTTCTTAGTGAGCAGATTTTTACTGGCAATTCAGTATAGGCACCACAAGTTTTTAACATTAACTGACTAATAATAACTAGAAACATTATATTGTACATTTCCATTTTTAATTGTTCCTGCGTACAACTTGACATACTTTTCTATGGGTTCTTGACAACCAGGAAAATGAGTTCTATTTGGGGTTATGAGTCATGGGGTATTTTGAAGATGTTTGAAGAGTTAAAAGTGTGTACTAGCGAAAGCACTAGCTTTTTAAGGGAAAATGTATTTTTTATACATGGTTTTATGTTTATATTGTCGAAGTTTGCTTTACTGGATTTGCATGATTTTCTTTTCACCTGCATCTAAATGTAATGTACGTTGTTTGCACACTAATGCTCATTGATGACCGAATAAAGTATCTTTACTACTATTGTAATAGGACACAAATATACTTTCTGATTAAATTAATTCTAAGCATTACATGTACGAATATATGAAACGATTATGCAGAATAATACTTTCAAAGCGTTAGTTTTAAATAGATATGCATGAAATGCTTCTTAAATGTTATATCCAATGGTACAGCCCACTCATATGTTTTGCAGTGTAGTAATCATATAAAAGCACTTCATCAGGTTATACAAAAGGCGAGCACCAGAAAGTGACCACCCATTCAAGTTCTTATTTCAGAGACATAAACCCTCATTATGAAATTGGTGGTCTTTACAAAAGACTGCTGTGGTGACGGCTGCCAACAGACCGCCGTGGAGCCAAACAGCAAGTCTGCCAGCGCTAAAGACGGTGAAAAACAGTTGGTTCCACCCCCTCCCCACCACGCCTGCAGCACACCACCCTCAAAAAATGGCCCACGAACCACCACAGCAGTCACTCAATGGTGTTATCTATTGGTGGTGCGGACTGCTGAGGTCAATTTGGCCACTCCACATCAACAGAAGCCAACATTGGCCAGATTGGAAAAACCACACCGGACACATAAACACACAATGTACACACCCACCAACAGCATTATAAAACACCCCCACACAACCCACAAGTCTTTGCAAATGCAAAAACGTAGCTATACATTGCCAGCCCAAACATTTACAGAACTGCACACACAAATCAAAACCACCTATACACCTGTCACACATCACACACTACACACCATATCTCAGCAATTAACACACAACAACACTGGGCACAATCATTACTCCACAGCATCCCACATTCACACACACACCCTGCATCCTGACAAAACATTCCATCCTGATGAGGAGTTGCAGGTCATGGTAGACTAGATTGTAAGGGTTGAGCCACAGCTGTTTAGTGCACAGGTCCAGCAGATATCCATTGCCAGGATGATGGAGCTAAAGCGGAGGATCGTGGACAAGGTGAACTCCTTGGAAACCTATCCATGCACAAGGAACTACATAAGAAAGAGGTGGAACAACCTACGGGGGAAGGTGCGTGCAATGGCATCCAGACACCACATTGACATCATGAAGACTGGTGGTGTACCTCCACCTCCTCCCCCACAGTTGTCATCATGGGAGGAGAAAGTCTTTGCTATCCTGCATTGTGAGGGTGTCACTGGAATCACTGGAGGGCTTGACACTGGTAAGTCACCATAACTACCCCACCACCACCGACACCTGTATGCCATGTCACCCCATCATCCTGACTCCCTTCACCCCACTCCATCTCAAACACAGGACCACCCCCATAACCATCCTCAACTGTGTACCCCTGGATACCCTACTCACTGCAAGCACACCCCTCCTAGTTCAGCATGAACACACATCAGTAATGCCTGGACAGCATGTAGCACTACCAATCCCACGATCCATCACCATACAGAAACCAAAGGTGGAAGAACAGCACCCAACCCATAGGGAAAGCCAGACATCCTGAATATGTATCTGACATTGATTGTAACAAAACTCATACATGTCCACAGGTACCCCAGCCAATGTCAGCGGCCAGCATGTGCCACATCAACCCAGTACTCCACCAGAAGAAGGCTCCAGTGATGACAGCAACTCTGGATGTCTGGATCTGGATGATCTCCGTAGCCCATTTGGGACCACTGGTCAGTCTGACACCACAGCCAACACCCAGTCCACCACAGGCACCCAACACCAGACTCCAATGCCATAGCAGCCTCCTAACATCCACAAACATCTGTCCCCAGGACACGCCAATCAACAGTGTGCCCACCTGTACAGGGACTAGAGTCAACACCACACAGGCAAGACGATGAAGGTCCTGGTGTCAGTGAGAGTGGGAGGGGGCACACAGTTCATGGGACAGAGGCACAGGGGGACAGGCCAGTGGGCAGATAGCTGTGCCCCAAAGAATGGCCCAACCCATGGAATGACTGCCCAGGAGGCACACACACACAAGTCTTGGGAGCATTCCAGAAATCCCAGTACAGGACGGGCTAGGTACTTACCATCTTGCAGGAGAACCAGAGGCTGCAGGGGGAACACCACCAGAAGGTCATACAGCATTTGAAGGCCTTAAATACCAACATGGGCACCATTGCAGGGGTGCTGAGTGACATGGCTACCATCAAGCGTCAGTACACAACACACCAGTGGGTCCATTCCACTAGCCAGTGTACTGTTCAGCCCTCCACATCTGCTGCAGATAGTGGACCGGAGGACCTGCCACAGGACTCACAGGCCACCAGCACACCTCCCTCTGCAGCAGAAGAACCACCCCACAAACGTTCCCTGCGACCCAGACAGACACCAGAGACTGTAGCCAAGACCAAAACCACTGCCAGGAAGTGAACCCCCTCCTAAATGTCCCCCTTGTGTGCCACTGAGACACCTTGTTTACTTTGGACTGCCATTGCTCCTTTTCCTATGGCCCCATGGATACTGGACCTGTGCTACAAACAAACTGGGCCATTACACTGAAGATTTCATTCCACCATCACCCCACTCTATTGCACTATTCCTTCCTTTTTGTCAATGCAATAAACACACTTTAACACAACTGATGCTTTTGTGCTTCAATTACAACGATAGGCAATGTCTTGACCTGTATTATGTTGTGCATATGTAATGTAAAATGTGAATCCATCCAATGGACAGTCAGTTTGGGGTACACATAACCAGTGTGAGAGTAAACAACAAGTAACCATCCACAAAACTGTGAAAGCAGTCTGTAGGCATCACATGAGTTCACAGTGGTGGCCACACCAACATCTGTAAAAAGGGAAACCATTAGTGACATTCAAATGAAAAGTAAAGGAGGTAGAGCAACACAAAGCCCTGTAACATAACACCCTACATTCAGCGGGTCACTTCAACTTAGAAATTTGAACAGCAATTGACTCCAAACACCATAAGTGAGGAGAAATAACTCATTCTAGGCCCTCACACAAAATACCACAATATTAGCTATGCCATGTTGTCAGTGTGCCAATCCCTCTTCTGGACACCCTAGTCTGGGCCACACTGTCAGGGAAATTGAAGTCACAGAGCGGTTGTGTAAGCACATTGTAACTCACATAGTAATCCCAGCAACAAATGCTAAGTACTGTATGGAATGAGGACACAGTTTGCAGTGGGCATGTATTTGAATATGTTAAACTACTGATACATTGCATGGGCTGAATAAGCTTGATCACCATCACCATAATACTGGCACAACTGACCACAGATGGAACAGTGTCAGGTCAAATAATGCAGACATTTGTGCTTGGCACAACACAGCAGCCACACAGCACCATGTTGTAATGGAGGAATGAACAGAAGTTCAGTCTTACCTTAGTATCATTGGAAGTAATGGTGTATCAGATGTGTCTTGTTGTCCATATCCTCCTCCTCACCATCCTCATCAATGTCTTCAATGTCCTCTGCTGCCACAGGTGCATTGTCTCCCCCCTCCTCCTGCAAAAATGGCACATGGCGTTTTAGGGCTAAATTGTGCAGCATGCAGCAGGCCACCACTACAATTGGCAGACCTTCCCAGAGGCTTAGAGTAAGGATCCACCAGAAACATGGAGACACCTGAACCTGGCTTTCAGTAGGCCAAAAGTCCTTTCGATTACTCTCCTGGTCTGACCATGTGCTTCATTGCAACAATTCTCTGGCCTTGTCCTCGGATTTTCTCACTGGTGTCAACAGCCAAGATAGGTTTCGGGTAGCCAGAGTCACCTGGAAGTAGTGAGAGACACACATTACTCATGTACAATAGCAAAGAGGAAAAGCCCAGGTGGCATACAGTGACATACACTGTGTGAAACCTCAAGCTCACCTATGAGCCACACTCTCTCTGCCTCTCTGTGGTTTTGCCATCATCTGTGGGATGCTGCTGTTCCTCAATACATAGGCATCATGCACAGATCCTGGAAACTTGGCAGCAATGTGGGAAATGTTCTGATCAGCAAGGCACACCATCTGGAAGTTTATTGAATGATAATTCTTCCTATTTCTGTAGACCTACTCTTTTTTCCTGGGAGGGACCAAGGCAATACGGGTCCCGTCAATGGCCCCAATCACATGTGGTATGTGTCCCATGGTGTAGAATGCAGCCTTCACAGTGGGCAAATCATCATTGTGGGGTAGTGAGATATAGCTGCTCATGTGTTTCAGCAAGGCAGCCAATTTTATACTCAGCACATTTGAAAACATTGGCTGTGACATACCTACAGCCAAGCCCACAGTCATCTGGAAAGAACCACTGGATGGAAAGTGGAGCACTGACAGCACCTGTACTGGAGGGGGAATTGCTGTAGTACTACAGATAGCAGGTATTAGGTCTGGCTCCAATTGTTGACACAGTTCAGTGATTGCGGCCCTGTCCAGACAATAGGTGTCCCTCCAGAGTAGCCAAGTCGACTAGGGGTCTGTACACGGGTGCATGCCTCCTCCTCCTCCTCCGCAGTGGTTGGTATCTAATTAAACCAAATATTAGAAGTGTGTGGCAACAAGAAGGCTGGATGAACAACATCACAGTACACAAAGCAGTCTCATCCAATTCACACAAATATTTATTGTAATTTGCACCAGTGTCCTCTACATACAGACTACTTTATATATACATACTATTCATTTGCCATTGTGTCTCACAGATGCAGTAGGAGATGTGTGTCATGATTTGTAGCATCCCTTTGTACTTGTTCTGTTGAATACTCATCTGAAAGCAGTGCACTGGTATGAGATCTAATGTGAGTGCCAGAGTCTACACCAAACCAAAGTATGTAGCGGATTGGAATTGCCTTGGTGTGTACCATCGGTACCCATGACGCACATTCAATCAATCAATCAGTATTTGTAAAGCGGGGCTACTCACCCGTGAGGGTCTCAAGATGCTAGGGGGAGGGGCCTCATCCAAAGAGCCATGTCTTGAGGTTCTCTTGAAGATGGTGAGCGACGGGCTTTGTCTGAGGTGCAGGAGGAGGTTGTTCCAGTTCTTTGCTGCAGTGTAGGTGAAAGATCGTCCTCCGGCGGTGGTTTTGCGGATGCAACGGATGGTGGCCAGGGCCATCTGGACAGAGTGAAGGGATCTTACAGTGGTGTGGAAGGAGATGCAGTGGTTTAGGTAGCCTGGTCCTGTGTTGTGTATGGCCTTGTATGTGTGGGTGAGAGTTTGAAGGTGATTCGCTTCTTGACCGGTAGCCAGTGGAGGGTCCTCAGGTGTTGAGAGATGTGTTCTCAGCGAGTGAGATCCAGAATGAGCCTGGTGGCGGCATTGTGGATCAGTTGATGTGTTTTGATGTTCTTAGTTGAGGTGCCAGCGTAGAGGGCATTGCTGTGGTTGAACTTGCTCATGACAATGACATGGGTGACTTTCCTGCGACAGTCTGCTGGGATCCATCTGAAGATCTTCCGGAGTGTGTGCCAGCAGGAGGAGGCAACAGAGTTTACCTGATGGGTCATGGATAGGGAGGAGATGAGGATGATTCCTAAGTTGCGGACATGCTTGGTGCAAGGGCTGGCAGCTGAGGGTTGTGGGCCACCAGGAGTCGTCCCAAGCAGAGGTGGCGGTTTCAAAGATGATGAGCTCCGTCTTGTTGGAGTTAAGCTTGGGCAGCTTTCTCTCATCCAGGTGGCGATGACTTCCATTCCTGCGTTTTAGCCATGTCCGGATCTTTGGTGAGGGAAATGATGACTTGTGTGTCATCGGCATATGAAACATTATTCATACCGTGGCTTCTGCGATGGCAGCAAGAGGGGCTCAGTGAGGATCCTAGGGGGGCTCTGCAGTTTACTCCTATGGGACTGGAGGAGTAAGGCGAGAAGCTCCTGGAGAGGAAGGAGTGGATCCATTCCAGGGCTCTTCCACAGATTCCTATCTTGTGGAGTCTGGTTCGCAGAGTGTTGTGGGAGACTGTGTCGAAAGCTGCTGAGAGGTCAAGGCGTATGAGTGCTGAGGTGTGGCCACGGTCTAGGAGTAATTGGATGTCGTCGGTGGTTGCCAGGAGTGCTGTCTCTGTGCTGTGATTGCTGTGGAAGCCTGGCTGGGAGCTGAGTACCAGCATCAGGAAATGGCAACCACCTGTCCTGCATGCAGGGACAGGTGGAAGTGACCTCACTCTGCCGGCGTTTGGCATCATGACGGGGAGGTCTGCACTGCCTTGCAACTCCTCATTGGTGAACATGGAAGCCTATGTAGCTCAGGGGCCAATGATGATCACCACCAGCGGTGACGGTGTTCATCGGCATGAACATGACTGCCATTTTCTGTATCCCACTCAACTTGACTCTCACCATAACAACACCTCCACTGCGTGTGCTGTTGTCTCCTGTGTCTGAAACCCACAATGGCCCATGCTACAGGGGATAGGGCCCCAGCCTTCACATCTGAAGAACTTGAGAAGCTTGTGGATGAGGTCCTAACCTTGTATTGGCAGTTGTAATGGCCTCCAGTTCAACAGGTCAGCACCTTTTGGGTACTTCGAGTGCGACATGGCTGTATGTAGATGTATGTGTGCAGGCAGTGTGTCATTTACGGAATGTACTTATGCTGCATGCAATGTGTGCGCAGAGGTACGAGTAATGTGTAAGTGTAAGTTTAATGTGTGAGCTATGCAGTAAGTGAGCCATTGCTGTAACAGAATGTGGTGTCAGAATTATTCACAATAATTTGACAACCGTTTATAACTCGAAATAAGGGGCTTTTCCTTGTACACTTCTTGTGAATAAGCATTAGTTCGGCTGCATTCCTGTTTAAAATTACTGCTTGCGCTTCTACTGAACTTTCCAAGCCAAAGCACTGTTGTCATTGTCCTGAGGAGGCCGTAGTTGATAAGGCCGAAACGCGTCGACTATATCATACTAAGGAGTGACTGTTGGAATTTTGGAAACATTTGGATTGAATAATTCAGGGAGTGGATCGGACTTTTATTTCAGTGAAAAAAATAAAATAGTCCAGCACGCCAACTCCTCCTACAACCACTCCCACACTCCACCCCACTGTACCTAAGAAACTTTTCCTTGCCCGCTTCGACCTCCTCCCTCCTCCTGACCCACCCCCTCTTGTCTGGAAAAGGAAGGTCCTGCTCCCACAGCACAGTACCTCCAGCTTCCAGTCCCCTCATGGCCCCCCTTGTGCAACACATGTCCCTACCCCCGCTAAGAAACCTCCCACTACAGGTCACAGGACATCCACTCTGACCCCCTGCTCCAAGAACACTCCTCTGCCCCTAAACAGAGGAGAAAAGGCCTGCCCCCATCCAAACCCAAATCCAGGGACCCCCCCTTCCAAAAATAGTATGCCCCAGTCATCTCACATACCCCTGCCCCTTGAGGTGCCTGCCTTCCAGGTCGATGTCCTTACCCCATGGAGACACTTGGCCTGTCAGGAGTCAAGTTGGGCCTCTCACATTGCCATGTGTAGTGGTATGGACATTTTTGGACTGGCCAATGGCCCTTTGTGTGTATAGTTCTATTTTGTTCATGTGATTGCTATTCCCACTGGAATATAGTGGTTGGACCAAAGGTATGTTTGCTGTCATTTCTTTTTTTACTTCTGGCTTCCATTGTTGTTGTACTTTTCAGTGGATTGTTCTGTGTGTGTGTGGTATGTGTGTGTGGTGTGCATGTGGATGTGTCACTCTCCCTTCCCTCCCCTTTGCACTAGGCGGCTGTACCCACCACCGTTGTCTACATCGGCGTTGCTGCTCCTTCAACACCCATTGTGTGGTACAGCATCGGCAGGCCTTCCAGCTCAGGTTCCATGGCTGCCATGTGTCCCTGGATTTAAGTGTCTACTTTTATATGGGTTGTTTCTGCCAGGCAGTTTGTGGCAGTGGTCTCGTCCCAGAAAGCCTGTAGGTGGCAACCGCCGTGGTCGGACCGCACTGGTGGCTCAGTTGGTGCAATGTCTGTATATGGGAGGGATCACCGCTGTGGTCTTGATCAGCTGACCACCAATGTCATAAAAAGGGCCATAGTAGCACTGCCAAGCTATGCTCTTTCAACCCTCCCTCTGATGACTTTTAGCGTCATCACATATCCATTCTTAAGACTCTTTAATCCCTAGTTGTTTGAACAACTTTTGCCTGGATTCCTCCAAACGCTTCATATCATCGTCATAACTACACTGACTATCCTCAAATTCAATCTCTGCTCTCTTTCTCTTTCTGCCTCATTGAATTTAATGTTTATTATCAGAAGGATTCTATATCATACCAGCAAATCTATAGCCACTATTAAAAGAGCCAATAAGGGTTTCAATAAAAACTTGATTATTCCACTTCCTAGGTTACTGATCCATCTGCTTATAGCATAAAATCCATTACCAATCACTTCCCATGTACCTGTCACTTCCAACTCCTTCTGGATGTACATTTGCAAATCCTTACTTTTATTTGGAATAAAGATACAACATTGTTGGACCTTCAGAATCCAACAGACTCTGTCCTTCTTTTGCCAGCAACATGTCTAGCTAAAGACGATTTTGCAAAACCATTGTTCCTATTGCTACCATGTATCAACCACAATGAATTTATCAGACTAGTAGCCAGCTTATCCACTATTGTGGACAACTTTTTAATCTTCCAGTCATTTAGAATCCCTCCCAGTGATGCAGTCAAACATCTCCCATTATTTCAGATGCACTATCTCCTCGCTTAGATCTATGCTTCATCTTCCACACAGGATCTTTAAAAAATGTCACATGATGGATCTTTGGAAACACTATCACTAGATAACTTGCACCATGCTGTCCTTTCATCAACTTAAAATATGCATACTGTCCACAACTGAAATACACTCCAGGGATCACAGAGTCCTGTCCATCCAAAAAGAATCCTGTCCTACCTCTGACCTCAGAAACATGCTCACAATCACTCTCCAACTCAGATGAGTGTGTATGCACAACTTCCCTTTGTGTTTCCAGTCTAAGGTAAAGCTGGTAAGTTCCCTTCCACTTGGTGTTCTATGTCTTCTTTCTTCCATTGATGTTGTGATTTAAGATCTTTATCTGTTTTGGATTTACTTTCTAACTCCCTCCTCCGATCCTTGACTAAATTCAAGAATTTCTTCTCAATATCAGTCAGTGAACAGGTCAAGCTGTGTCTATGTACATATGCAGTATCTATTCGTTTCAGGTTTAAAGACATATTTCCCTGCCAATTCTGCTCCCTTAAAATACTTAGGCGGTCATTCTGACCGTGGCGGGTGGCGGTCGCCGCCCGCCATGCGGTTACCGCCGAATGACCGCCCCGCGGTCAAAAGACCGTGGCGGCCATTCCAACTTTCCCGCTGGGCCGGCGGGCGACTGCCAAAAGGCCGCCCGCCGGCCCAGCGGGAAAGCCCCTGCAACGAGGAAGCCGGCTCCGAATGGAGCCGGCGGAGTTGCAGGGGTGCGACGGGTGCAGTGGCACCTGTCGCGATTTTCACTGTCTGCAAAGCAGACAGTGAAAATCTGTATGGGGCCCTGTTAGGGGGCCCCTGCACTGCCCATGCCAGTGGCATGGGCAGTGCAGGGGCCCCCAGGGGCCCCACGACACCCGTTCCCACCATCCTGGTTCTGGCGGTGAAAACCGCCAGAAACAGGCTGGCGGGAAGGGGGTCAGAATCCACATGGCGGCGCTGCAAGCAGCACCGCCATGGAGGATTCCCTGGGCCAGGGGAAAACCGTCGGGAAACCGCCGGTTCCCCTTTTCTGACCGCTGCTTTACCGCCGCGGTCAGAATAGCCCAGGAAGCACCGCCAGCCTGTTGGCGGTGCTTCCGCTGCCCTCCGCCCTGGCGGTCACAGACCGCCAGGGTTGGAATGAGGGCCTTACTCTTATTCAGATGTTTCAATACAGGAACATCTGGCAACACAAAGTCATAGTTTGAAAAATAATACTGAAACATTCCTTCATTGTAAAATATGCTCATTAATAGACTTCAAGTAATACCATATGTAAGATGATGATATGTGATACACTCTGACACAGAAGTAGGTAACTGTGCACACACATAATAGTCCCTTGCATTTATTGTCTCAACATATTCGTATAACAATTTGAAATAGACATTTGCTGAATAATCTCCTATAGACTCATCTAAGTGTAGTACTTTCTTATCTAACCTACACAGATTACTGCCTTTAGGACTAATAGTTTGTGGAGTAACACTAGGATGTAACTTCTTCTTGATGGGGTTTGTGGAGGAAAACAATCCTACTAGCAATATTATTAATATTACGAATGAAATGAGCTATAAAGCACCTGTTATGCATCTACATCTATATTTCTGATTTGACTCCATTATGTCTCTAGAATCAGACCTTTATCTTTTCAAATATGTACAGCAGCAACAGCAAGTATAGATTTGTTGATTTCACCAATGCGATGAGCAAACAAAGCTCAAATGTTCAAAATTCAAAGTTCATTTAGCATAAAAGCATATCAATGTTCATGACACTTCCTTAACTCTACTCTGTGCTCTTCTAAATGACAACCTTCTTTGTTCTACTGGGGCCTAGGTGTTTTTCTAAATCCTCAATCTCGATCAATATAAATGTCTCCAATATGTGCATAAAATAAGTTTCCAGATGACAATGAAAGTTCCAAACAAAGCTCAATCAGAATGTCCAGTTCACAAAAGGTTCAGTTGAACCAGTATGCTGCTGCCAACATTCTGAGAATTCTTGGTCTGTGTCATTTCCTAAGTAGGCACATTCAGGTGAAGATTACCTACAACTCGGAAGTCTTGTTCATTTTCACTTCTCCATTTTATACCGTCATCGTCACTTTCGCTAAGATCAGAATTCTCTACTTCCTCAGCAATCGTTACAAGCTGACTCCCTCACGTTTCTGTCATCTGGGCCAACTGTCTCCAACTTCTACTCAATTTCCACTAGGACCTGTCCTTTCTCCGGGGTCTGACTCTGAGTCAGACTCCTGAACGTCAGGACAAACTTCGATTGTTTCTGTTTCAGAGTCAGAAGTAGTCTGCTCTAGATCCTCTTCTCCTTGATGTTTCAAGCTCAGTTTGGTCCCTGACAGTTTGGCAGACCTGTTCCAGTTGTCTTTCATGCACTACTGGCTCTTCCGGGACAGGCACTGTCATGTAGAGGGAACACTCCACCCTGTGAGTTTGGGAAGTATGGATCCAGTTAGGGAAACCTCCACACTTCACAGCGGTTGTTGTTACAAGGATCAGCTTATAAGGCTTCCACAAGCTAGGTTCCAAACACATCTTCATGATATGTTTCTTCACCAATCCCTGGACTGAGGTCATGGAACTGTTCCTGTTGGGGGGAGGCTGTGACTGTTCCAACCTGATGAGACATAGAATGCACCACATCAGCTAGTCCTTTGCAATAGTCCAGGACCATGTCATCAGTTATGTTCACAAGTGCATTTGTAGGAATCACCAGAAGGCTCATCACCCTTCCCATCAGGATTTCGTGGGAGGAGAGTCCAGTATTTCGATCAGAGGCACTCCGAAGACTCATCAAGAAAATGGGCAAATCATCAGGCCATTTCATAGATGTTGAAGCACATACCTTTGCCAATCTCGATTTCAATGTGCCATTTACTTGTTCAACAAGACCTGAAGCCTCATGTCTATAGCTGAGAGCAATCTCTGATCCATCTGTAATGCTGCACACAACAACTTCAGGACCTAATTGGTGAAATTAGTTCCTCAATCTGATTCCAAAGAGGTTGGAAAACCTAACCTAGGCATAGGTTCTCTTAGTGACAGTTCAGCTACATTGTTGTTATCATTTTGAATCGTTGGATACGCCTCGACCCAAATGGAAAAGTTGCACACAATGACCAAAACATACCTCAATCAGTTAAACATAAGCATCTCAATGAGATCCATCTGTATTTTATTGCAAGTTCCTCCTGATCTCCCTATCTGGCTCAGCATAGCTGCAGTTCTCTTCCCAACGTTATTCATACAACACTCCTGTGACACAACACCTCAGCCATCACTCTGAATTTAGTAATGAACCAAGTTTGTCTGAACAACCTTACCATACCATCCCTACCAATTTAAACAGAGCCATGACAATGTCAAGCCATAAGCGGTAACAAGCTATTTGGCAACACTGGTCATCCACCCATTGAAATCCAAATGTCATCATCTTTTCTTCAGGCACAACTTGCTCTAACCCAACCTTGCGGCTCCTCCTCAGACACTTTTTTTTGTAACATTTTCACCTCATCTAATGTCTCAGCTGTTATCAGCAGCAGATTAAAGTTAGTCTCATCCATTCTCTCATTTGTGAATTCCTCATTATATGTACAGATCCATTCGTGCAGTACTTTGCAATCTCGTTGGTGCACCTATTGCCCTAAGTCACATGGTCATCTCCACAGCAGTGTGCAGGACACTTGACACTGCAACCTGCTTAGGCAATTGAGGTGCATCAAGGAGATTCTTCAGTTGTTAGCCATACCCGAATGGAGATCCAGAAGACATTATAAACCCTTGTTGAGACCACAGTTGCCTGAAGTCATAATTGATGCCAAAGTCGTACAGACTTTCAGTAAAGATTGTCACTTTTAATTGATCAGAGACACAACATGCTCTTGTAAGAGCAATCCATTCAGCTACTTGGGCCGAAAATATTCCTGAAGCCAAGAAGCTTCGACAACTCCAGACAGAGTACAGATAGCATGGGCCTGGGACTTCCTCCTCTGTCTCTTAAACATGAAGCATCAACATGAACAACTTAATCAGATTTATCTAATGGTTCATCCCATATGTATGGTCCGGGTTTGGCACATAGTTCAGTGACATCAAGGCAATCGTGGTCTCCTTTACAATTTTCAAATGATCCTTGACCCACTATTGGCAATACGGTAGCATGATTCAAAACTCTCCATTATTTGACTCCTACATTCTCTGCAGCCAGGATCACCTGCTCATACTTTGTGAGTCTACTGCTGGTAAGATATTGAATGTGTATCCTCATCAATAAAAGCTCGACAGATTGGAGTACGTACACGATTAATGGGTGACCCATAACAATGTTTTCACACCTCCTAATCGCAGTACTAACTTTAGCTACTGCTACAAGGCAGCCAGGCAAAGCAGGTCAAATCTTGTACAATTCTGTACTTTCCATTAGGTTTCTGAAGACCCATGATGGGAGAGCTACAAGGACTTCCCATTGTCTCCTTCAGAGTCCTCTGCCGAATCATCAACTTGAATACAGGAGTTATTCCAGCAATCATCTCAGGGGTCAAGTTATACTGTGAAGTCTTTAGGAACACAACTTTGGTTTAACAGTGATTCAGACAGATACTACATATCTTAGTAGTCTTATTTCTTTTCCTGAAAAATCCCCCACTTCACGCTTAACAGTTGCTCTCACATTTGGGGGCAAATCATCATCTGTCAACAAAGTCAGAAGTGTGCAATACTTTTCATTTTTTAGAGACTTAAAAAAAACATCCTCATCTTGAGTATTAAACTCAATTCTTCCTGGCAAACAACATGTGATACAATTTAATTTCACCAACAAATTCTTTCCCAAGAGATTGACTGGACTGGAGTCACATACAATGTATTTGTGCTTGTCTTGAAATGATCCTATTTTCACTAAAATCCAGGCAGTTTCTTGAACCGTCATTTGCTTATTTTCCACACCAACAACTTGGACTGTTCTGCCCAAGAGGGGTAACTTTGGGACTTCTACTGTTCTCAGAGTAGGACCCATAGCACCAGTGTCAACCAAGAATGACACCGGGTAGCCATCCACTTCACTATCCATGAATAGTACACTCTGATCTACCTCCAAGGCTGTGCCAAGCATGAAGTCTTCCTCCTCTCTCAGGCACCGTCAGGCTGACTGATCAGAGCCACTTCTTTCACCTGTGTCAAAACAAAGGAAACAGTTAAAACGGTTTGTTACCCTGTGCCCTAGTCACATTCATCCTGATTCATGTTCTGGTGTAATCCAACAGCATTCTGCTGTGGCATTGGGGGTTGGAGTACTTGCATTACTGGAGCTTAAGCACATAGAAATCGTGGCTCTGGGAGCTTGAGCATATTAAAATTGTAGCTCTGGGAACTTGAGCACATTAACATTTTTGCTCTGGGGCCTTTGTACACCCTGCATCTGGTTAAAATTGCTGATTTGAGGAGATGCAAACCATATATTTTGACCCTGATTTGCTGTATTCAGACAACATTCCCATGTCCAGTGTCCCAGCTTATTGCAGAAATGATGAGGAGTTGACCTTTTTATACTATTGATATCCATCCCTGTACTAAGATCTTTTGGGACACCTCAACCTCTACCTTGTGTTGGATTCCATGGCTGTTGATATATAACTTGCATTCCACCTGCATTATTTACAGCTACAGACATCTGGCTAGTTCTCTGAGCTCCTTTCATTTGAGCAACCAACAGTTTCTCTTTAGCTTTTTCTGTTTAATTTCTATTTCATTGTGGCAGCATTTTTCATAATGCAAAATCTCATTAATAGACTTGTTCTGGCAACAGATCAAATGCTGAATCATCAAGCTAACCTCTGGTCCTAAACCTTTCATAAACCTTGACACAAAATGTCCCATATCTTTCCTTTTTAATGTTTCCATAGCACTGTACCGTTTGAATGCCCGTAACAACCTCTCATATTAGGCATGCATTGAATCCTTTGGTTCTTGAGTAGTGCTATTTTAACCCAATCAACATCCTCAGGAGGCAATTTCCCTTTATACCTCATAACCAACAGTAAGGGACCCTTAGTTACTGTATTTCTAGGTGGTTCCTATTCAGGTCAGGTGACAGCTATCTCACATTCTACCCATAAATCACTCAGAACAACAATGTCAAACAAAATGTTCAAATCGACCCACAACACCTGCAAGATTTTCACAAGTCTTTCAACCTGTTTGTACTATTCAACTGGTTTCTGTCACAATTTTGGGAAATCCTTGGTAAATGATGCAAGATCACTCTTGCTCCATGGCACATAAACATAACCTCAACCAAGCATTTCTCTCAAAGGGAAAGCTTTGACACTTTCTTCTGCTTCAACTGGAAGTGGTTCACCTGAAGGCTTCTTTGCCTCTTTCTTTTTCGCCCATTTGGTCTCCCAGTGATCCAATTCATTCCATTTCCTAATGTTATGACTCAGTTCCATAATCTGGGTTTTTAATCCTGGTGCGCTCATTTCAGAAATATCTTTGTTACTAAAACACACTCAGTAGCTTCTCTGCAGGTTTTTTGTTTTGTTTAGGTCTACCTCATATCTTTGTACTATTTCTGCCAATTGATCATGAACTTGGCCAGCTTGTTTAGCAATGTCCCTACAAATGAAAGTGAGGTCATCTTCTTGATATGTGTCTAGCCTTTCCAAACCAGGATTTCCAACAAACATCACATCCAATTCTGCCATAAATATTGTCACATCTAAAGTCCTCTCCCTAGGAGATGATAGAAGCATTCTCTCACTCACCTCTGTATTTGTACTCTCCTTCGATGGAGTATTTCCATTAAAGAATTGGACCCATTCATCTATCTCCTTAGCATTGATAGATCATGTGACCACAGAAATGTTTGTGGTGGAATAAGTTTCTTGGGCACTATTTATCTGCTTCAAAGGTGGTTCCCATATTGGAGTAGTATGACTGAACATATTTTGATAAGAACCTATTGAAGCACAACCTGAAAGGTTCAAGGTTGTATCTGCACTTGTCGTACCTGGAGTACTAGCATGAGTTGGAATTAAATGAACTAAGGCCCTCATTATAACTTTGGCGGTAAGTGCCGCCTACCGTTACGGCGACGGCCGCCAACGTGGCTACCAGCCGTCTACACGTATTATGAACGTCAACGGTATTTTGCCAGAAGGCTGGCGGAATACCACTGATGGTCCTGGAGGCGGACGGTGGTAAGGCGGCACTGCTGACAGCAGCACCGCCATGCCAGTAAAACACCGCCGACCGTATCATGACCAATGATACAGCCTGGTGGTGTTTTGCTGGTGAACACTGCTGCTGACAGCAGCGCTGCGGCCCGTCCCCAGCCAGAGGACCCCCTGCAAGCAGGTAAGTCGGGTTCTCCAACAGGAGAAGGGGCTGGGGGGTGTTGTGTGTATCTGGTGGCATGTGTGTGTATGTGGGGGTGTGTGTGTATGTTTTGGTTTGCTTGCATGTGGGTGTGAGTCGCGTTGAATGAGTGCTTGAAAGACTGAATGTAAGTGTATGTTGTGTGTTGTTAATGCATGTGTGCGACAAAGTATGTTGGTGTGTGTTGCGGTGTGTGGGTATGTATGCAGGCATGCGTTGGTGGATGTGGGTATGCGTGTGTGCATGTGTGTATCTGGGATGTGTGTGGGTGTGTACATGTGCGGGGGTGGGAGAGGGAGGGGGAGGGGGAGGGGGCAGGGGAGACACCTATCATTACCAGGGAAGAGATTCCCTGGCACTGATAATGCCTATCGCCATGGTTTTCGTGGCAGTAAGATTGGCAAAAAAACCATGGCAGTAGGCCGGGTCGTAATCCCAAGGGTGGGATTGTGATGGCAGCCGGGCTGGAGACTGAAGTCTCCGGCCCAGTGGCCATTACCACCCTGGTGGTCGGTGTGTTAAAGTGGCTGTCTGTGATGGCGGTTACCGCCAGGGTCAAAATCCATTTTTATTACCACTGGTCTATTGGCGCTATTACCGCTGCTTGAACACCGACCACCAGGGTTGTTAGGAGGGCTTAAGTCTCTGGTAGTCAAAACATTTGAAACTCTGATCTGTCTTTCAACATTACCAGGTACAGTCAGATTGTATGTATATCTCCCGGGACTTCTATTTTGTACATAGTGGAACAATAGTAACTTGAACTGTAAGAGCATCTACAGAACTCACTGTAGGATCAATAGAGGCACATTCTTTTTTGCCACAACCACCAATCACAGCGTCACACGTTGTCTATCACACTAACTGACCTATACCAGCTTGACACACTATGACATAGATCTCGCACCTCACAGCAGTTTCCCCTCCCGTACAAACTGCAGGCACACTTGCTCCAAAGCATCACACGCATACAAAATACAAGACAATAAACCTTTGTCTGCTTTACCAAAGAATGAACAATTTCAATCACACAAGAAGATTTGCAACCACTTCCAATGAGACGTTGACCTGCGAGGTAACATCTAAATCAGTACAGTTTCTCTCTGTGCAATAAGATCCACAATGCCAATTCTCTCACATTCTGACAAAGTGAATTTCTAGTTTAACCTGGCAATTGAGGACTTCCCACAATGACCACAAACACTCAACAGATAATATAAAACAGTGTCTTCTGCACCTTTTACACTATCCCGGGATGTTAGGCCTCGTTGGACCCGATAACCATTTCAACTTCTCGATCAATCACCATACTCACACAACATTCAAAACATTTCCACAAAACACCATTGCATTTCACAATCACCGCAGTCTAAACACGAGCTGCTGCACTTTGAATCCCTGTTAATTCTCACTAGTCTGCCGCCAGACCAACTCTCTTCCGTGACTCCATCGATTTTCCAATTCTGAGCATGGACACTAGGAAATGGGTCGTGGGGACTACCTACTCTAGAACACGTTTCCAGTTCTCTCCAATTTCGAATGAGAACCATCCATTGTTGCTACAATCTGAGACCCTGTCTCTATTTCTGGGGTCCAATGAAACATTTCTCCCCAGTTCCAAGGGCTAAAGATTAACATTTGTCAAATAATGTAAACAATTTCTGCACAACTCAAATGTCATGCAATAATATTAAGAGTCAAGTTAGAGAATCCAAGCAACTTTATTACAGACTCAAAGTCAATGTTACATAAATAAGTCTCAAAATCATAGTATAGATGTATAAAATCACCAAAGGAGAAATAATGTGTTGCACAGTATTAAATATTAAACTTAGTCAGCATATACAAGACCAAGACTTTGAATGCCACAGTACAGAAAATCAGAAAAAAACAAAAGACAATTTGTCTCTGCAATCAGGTTCCCCACCTAGTCATTTAAACTAAAACATAAACTATTCCTATTCTAAAAGTGTACTTGAGAAAGGGTCTGTAAACAGAAATTCTGTAGAATTTTCTGTTAAGAGAGGTGCAGTGGCATAAAGCCACCGCAACTGAGGTCTAAACCTCAGAAAGGTCCGTTCAGTTCAAAGGGTGAAAAGAATCTGCTCTCACTCACTAACTAAATCTTATTTAAATCAGAGGTTCCAAGACAATGACACCACAGTAGAAGCTTCTGGACTCAATTAATTTTAATTAGAAGTTACAGCTTTCAGAAACCTTATACATCCAATCTTGATACTCTTTGGTCTCTGCTATATCAAAAAGGTTACAGCTGCCAACTTCCAGAATACTCCTCTGCGTCCTTGCATAACTTACCTCAGGCTTTCCTATCTCTCATGCACAATTAGCTTCTTGTAACCTTCATCTCAGCTCTTAACACCTGCATCCTGGAGAGAGAACATTTAAGAAAACAAACTCCACATTGAAAGTTAACTGTGAAAAGAAAAAATACACATGTAGGCCTTCATTCCAGCCAAGTCACAAATATACTTTCTGATTAAGTTAATTCCAAGTATTGCATGTAAGAATATACAAAATGATTATGCAGAATAATACTTTCAAAGCGTTACTGTCAAATTGATACCCATGAAACACTACTTAAATGTTGTATCCAATGGAGCACCCCACTCATATGCTTTGCAGTGCAGTAATTATATAAAGGTACCTCATCATGTTTAACAAAATGTGACCACCAAAAAATGACCATCCATTCATGTTCTTATTTGAGACATAGTGGCACCGCCAAGATACACTCTTTCACATATGTATATAAAATACTACAAAACTTGAACAGGTTTATCTCGGGCCACTGTTCTGTTTCTAGTACTGATATGCTATCTATCAATATTTCAGTCTCTTTATGTTTGCTGAAGTTGCAGATGTCCTTAGACTGTTTGCCTGCTGATGAATGGGGGTATTGATGTAACTGATCTTTGTCGTGGATGAAGGATCACTTTCTGTGAGAAAAACTATTTAAAAATATGCAGATGCATCATACAAAGAAAGAAAGACCAGAATAAAATCTATGATTGAATATTTGATTTACTACCCTAAGGCCCAATGCAGTGCATGTTGTCAAGATGTTTTGTCCCACTTCATCCCGCCTCCTCTTTGGTAGGACCAACTGTGCTGAGACCTTCCACCTAAGATCTTGGATGGCATGTTGGTCTTCTTTAAAATCATGTGGCATTGTGAATTCAGCGTTATTGTGCTCTGCCTGTAAATCAAGCAGTAAATATTGTAATTTAACCATAATTGCATTTTTCTCCTTTGCACTAGGATTGATATAAACGTTCATAACAATTAGTGGATTGCTCACATCGTGGGACATTTTCTGTAATTTCACAGAAGAACCAATGGAACATCTAAATGTAGTTTAGTGGCCTTGTTGTTTATGTCTGTTGAGATAATGGTAGTCAGCCCACCCTTTGGAGGCCCTTTAGCCTTGACTTTTATTACAAATTTATAAACTTCTTTATAACCTATTAGGGGGGTGATGCTATTCTTGAATGCCCTATTATATCCTGACCTTAATTCATTTTGTTGAACGGTCAAGATGCACAATGGGTAGTAAGCTCCAGTCAGTTTGTTTGATTGTGGGACTATCTTGTTTGACCTTTGGACAGCCATCTTCTATAGCCATATTTGCTTTATATGACAAGGCCTTTCCTATTAGATTTTTCAATGTTAAAAAGACAGGAAATATAAGACTTTCTCTGAAGCAAAGTAATAGTGAAGATCAGTGAAATAACAAAGACAACATCACAAGGATTATTCCCTTTGCTCCTTAAATACAACAATTACTATAAAATTGGACCCTAAGTCTAAGTAGTGGATTTGTTTTATTTTGTTCCTGCTGTGATATCACATCCACATGAAAAGCAAATTAAGCAAATGTGAACTCAATAAACGGTACATCTTGTCAATGAGGAAAAATAGGAACATGCTATGGATCATTCCATTTAGTGTACTTAAAAGTCATCAAGGGTAGATGGGCTTGTGAATATAGTGCATTCTGAAGTGAACTATGCACCACCTGCAGGGCATTGGTTTGAAACCCAACATCAATAACTCAGCATTTCATCCTTCTGAGGTTCATAAAATGGATATCACTGAGATGATTAAAAGCAACACTTATTGGAGTGATACAAAACATAAAAATATGCTACATACAACAAACATTATGATAGATTTTTAATGAAAAAGCATGCATCAATGGAAGTGAAAGTGGCAAAGTGTGAAGGAGTGTGGGTGAAATTCGCATAATTTGTTTTTGGGAAATTACATGAATTGGCCAAAAAATTATGTAAAGTTATCTGCTACTAACCAAAATGCACAAAGGCGTTGTTGCATCCATTTTGAGGAGAGCAAGCATTTTAACATACAAAATACCATAAAGTCTAGTGTGGTGTGAACAGATGCGTCTTAAGTTTGGCTTGTTCATGTTCGTGTCATGCTCCTGCAATAGGATTTTTATCTGAGAGATATATCAATTACGTTATGTGGTGCAATGGCAGAATCTCCGGTTTTGTATAGCATCCTTAAATTGAAATGCTAAAAATTGCATGAGATAATACCTCAATTCAATTTCACCTGAGCCTAATGCTTTTTGCCAATGCTGAAATGCTTTTTGTCAAAGCTGCAGCATTTGCCAGAAAATAGAAAAATAACAAAAGAACAAAAGCTTGCATATTTGTATGCATCATGATGCATGCATAAGTCCATGTTGTAATGCTACGGTGGAACATAATGCAGATGTAAGTGAGTGCATGTATTAACAAATGTGTGTGGACATAGTGTCTGAAGTGGCTGTCATTTTATCTTATTTACAGTTTCTAAGTGAACGTGCCAATATAGTTCCCCAGCAACAAATAGCAGGTATCGGGACCCCAAAAAGATTTAAAACATGTTTATTACTAAAGGACCCAATAGTAGTAGAGGTGGTGGGGGAGACTATAGAGGAACGCTTCAGGAAAAGTTAACTCAGCATGTGGGAAGCAAAGGGGAGCATGTGGGACAAGGGTACGACAAAGGCACTTGAAGTGGGAGGGTGGAAAAAAAATTAAATCTAAAAAACAAAAAAAGAATGGGTGAGGGAAGGGGTGAATGAGCTGGGAGTTAATCAGCTCAAGAAAGAGAGCAAAAAAAGCACATACAATCTAATGTAGCACCGAATCAAAATGAAACAAGCAGTCCCTTCAATGTGAACATTAGAAGATTACAAACAATCTGGTCAAAGGGATGGTAAAGAGGGCAAGAAAAAAAACAGAAGAAGAGAAGGCAGGCAAATGGCAGTGACAAGAAGGCCAACAGTTATTTAGCAACCCCTCTGTAATTTTTTGGTATCTTTGGTCCACGAAGAAATCGTTCTTCAGCAGAGAGCTAAAAAATGTCTATAAGTGAAACCTGAAAAGAACAAGTCTCAAAAGTTGTGAAAAAGATACACTAAGGTGGTATACTTCTAATGTTTTTTTTGATGTTTCAGACATGCACAGGTTTTAAGTATGTTATAACTATAATTTTAGAATGTTTTACGTTTGTGCAGTGTAATTTGGTTTTGTACAGAAATGATAAATAGCATTTTCCTAACTATAATCAAGTATTCACCTTTGGTGCTATTATCGAATTTCAATGTATCGTTTGTTATAAAAATGTGCTTCAAATCATAGAGTGGAATGTTTTTGAGTGAAGTGTCATTGAGTGATGTGCCATTGTATGGAGTGTCATCAAGTGAAGTTTTGTTAAGTGGAGTACCAGAGAATGGCATAGAGTGGAGTACAGTGTTATAAAATATAGTGTCAAAGAGTAGAGTAGAATAGGTTAGAGTGTCATTGAGTTGAGTGCTGTAAAGTAGATTGGAGAAGAGTATCGTATAGTGTAATGTCATTCAGTGGAGTGTTGTAGAGTGGAGTAGAGTAGGGTAGCATAGAGTGGAGAAGCATACGGTGTCGGATAGTATTCTAGAATATATTGCCATAGAGTAGAGTGGCATGTTGTAGAGTATAGTGGAGTGTGAAAGAGTGCAGCTGAGTGTATTGCACAGTAGAGTGGGATGTGGTAGAGTGGAATAACATTCCATAGAGTAGAGTGGCTTGTCTCACTATGGAGTAGAGTAGAGTGTTGTGCTGTATAATTCTGTTTAAGTAGACATAGGGGAATGGCTGAATGGATTCAAATGAAATTTTGCAGAAATATTTAGTATGGGGTGTAAAGGGTCCTTCCTGGCAGTACATCTAAATTGATTAGTAATTTCAACATTATAGGTTCTGATAAACAAAGGTAAAATTGAACTTTTGTGTAAGTTTATGACTCATTGCTACTCACAAAGGCATTTTATCAGTAGTATATGTATAACTGTGGATCTTCCAGACACTGAATGAGAGAACAACCCTACCTATTTATGTGCAAAGACTCCGTAGTAATAAAAATACTACTACTAAAATGCCTTTCTGAAGAGTGTAAGAAAATCTTTGTGAATCAGGCCCATAAGGCACAAAACGCTTGTGATATATTACACCATGCTATACCGCTATAATGTTGCTGTACACCGTGGTTGACGGTGATGACAAACCAATATATTTTTGGGTAACGATTGCCCTTACAAAATTAAAAGGCAGCCATGTTTTTTAGACACTGTTATTGGCAAACTCCATGTAAATATGGGCCTAAGTCAATAGATATATATTTTTTGCCAAACCTATCCCCATCCCTTCCCCTGCACTCTCAAATATATAACTTTTTTCTATGTAAGCTTGATTGTTTTGTTCCACAGCTATCCAAAAGGGAACGCCTTCAGCAGCTATTTCCAAAAGCTATTCTGTAAAAGCAGCCAGATTTTTTTTGATATTGCAAGCAAATGGTTCAACAGAAATGCAGAAAGCCTTTTGTGAAACCTAATCTAAATAAATTAATGCTTTAGGAATTTTACTAACAATTGGAATGCGAAAAACTCGGTGAACCAAGACTATATCATCAACAGTAATTGTGTCAGGTGTCCCAATAAAAGAAAAGTACGGTGCTTACATGAAAGGAACTAAGAATCCATTTTGTCTGACTATAATTTGAAATTGCAAATGGTTTCTGTATATTAACTTCAATCAGACTGCTAGGTATGTCATGTTTTGAAAAGCCTAATTCCATTCTTAATACTTTTCTGTGACACTATACAATACATGTGGTTCTGTATTTGAGCTGTACCATTTAGATATTAACATTAGTTTATTCATGCGAGGTAAATTTATGCAGTTTAACATAAATAGACTCAGCCAAATAACTCTTACACTTGGATCTTTGAATGCTTTACTTAGGCTGTGCTCTTTGTCAGCTGAAAACGATGACGCATACCTCCAGTTGCTACTTATCTTTAACATTGGCTCCTACTTAACTTTCAATATCTCACTTTGGAAATACCTTACATTATTTTTGTCACATGCATAAGTTCAGAAATGTGTTTGCATAAATACACACTGTTAGACTTGACAGTCTTATGTGGTTCCCAACCCCCCCACACACATTTTTGCCTCCCTCCTCTATTTTTCACCTCATTTTCCAACCCCCCAACTCATTTTTGCATGTATTAGGACTTTGTGCACTGTACCACTGCTAACTGGTGCTAAACTGCTTGTGCTGTCTGCTAAACATGGGATTATTGGCTATTCCGAACTGGCATATTTAGTTTACTTATTAGTAACTAGCAAATTCCACTTAAGTAGGCATTTAACCTTCTCTCAGGCCTGCCATTGCAGAGTCTAAGTGTGCAGTTTTACACTGCTGTGTTGACCTAGCAAAATAACCCTTTGCCAGGCCCATGCATTTAAATCACCCATAAGTAGGCCCTGGACAGCCCGAAGGGCAGTGTGCATTGTATTTGAAAGGCAGGACAAGTACTTGTAAAGTTTACATATCTTAGTAGTGAATAACTCCCAAAGCCATTTTTCACTACAACAAGGCCTATCTTTCCCATAGGATAACTTGCAGCCTAAGGTAACTATAACTTGCCCCCCTGTCATGCACAGTTTTTGCTTTAATAATCTAATTTCTAATGTTTCCTTGATATTTTTACTAATGTCATGAGTGCTGTAATATCTGAGGTAATTAGCACTGCATGGCGAGGACTCAGTCATAGTTACCTTAGGTTGCAGGTTTTAGTTACTTGAAATAACTATAACGTCTGAATTTTTGGTTTTGTGCGAGTAAATTCAGAACCTAACTATAAAGTCCCAATAATCTTTGTTTTTTTTAAAAAGTGAATATCAAAGGTTTTTACATGTCTTTTTCCTAACAATAATGTCCCTGTAACCTTTGTTTTGTTCAGTGAATGTCTGTTTTTTTTTTAACATAGTCATTTTCATTCACTATACTTTAATCCAACCATCACGCGGTAGCCCACAGGGCCTGGCTTGTGGCAAGGCCCTGTGGCCAAAACCCTATAACCACCTAACCCAGTGGCATGCACAGCCATCAGCCGTTTGTGGCAAGGGGTTGGGTGCAGGGCCTGGCCAACTCCCCTAACCACCCAACACCCACATGCTGTGCACAGCCTTTGGCCATGCACAGTGGAAGTTGGTCACAGGGCTGGTCTCTCTGGGTGTGGATAATAGGTGTGAGAAGGTGTTGATGGGTGTGAGAGTGGCTGTGAGAATGTCTGTTTGGGTGTGGGAATGGGTATGAGAGGGTCCATGTGTTTGTGAGAGTGGGTATGAGAGTGTCTGATTTTGCTTCAATAGATGAAAGCCACATTCTCCTCCACAAAGGATTTCAGATCATTTTTCATTATGGAATCATGGAGCAAACACACTTGCCTTGCCTTCAAAAAGCCCAGCAGTTAGGAAAATTTGTCCTCCCCAGACGTGGAGCTTCAACTGGGTCACCTGTTACATTTATATTTGTAAGTGCTTCCTGATGAGGTTTAATTTCTGTGAAATTAGCATCATGGCCAGAACGGAAGCTCACCTGTTTGTTTATCCAACAAGAGTCCACAGTTTGCACAAAATGTCCATCCAACTGGATTATTTTCTAATGGTTAGTTAATAAGTGCTACCTTGCTGGATTAATGGCCTGTGTGGGGGAGGGGGCCTCTCCCTGGGAAGATTTCATCCGAGGACCTGATCCACCACAGCCCGGCCTTCAATAAATGGAGAAGGGCCATGATGCTCCCCTCTACCTGCCAATTTCAGCCCCAGGAACCCATTCCCCGGAAGCCTGGCCTTAGTATAGTTATTTGTTTTGGGACGGAAGGGGGCTGCACAGCCTCCTTCCCCTGGACGATCTTGGTCCTAGGTGCCTGGCCATCTGTCCTGGGTGCCCCGCAGGGCACCCAGTGTTCAATGAGACTGAGGAGGGAACCTGAAGGCCTCCGAGGTCCCTGCTGGCTCCCCGCCTTCTGTGGTAGCCATCATTGCTCTTGAACACAGGGAGCTGCTAAAGATGCAGCTCCCTGTCTGTAAAAGCAAATGTTTCCTCTGTTTCCTTGCCTGCATCTCTGTGGGCAGGGATACAATGAAAACCTCCGCTTCCAGCAAGTGAGAGCTGTTTGACAGCTCTCACTTGCTGGGAGCAGAATGTTCGCACTGACTTGGCAGATGCTGTCGAAGTTCCTGCTAAGTCAGGGCAAGTAGCTATGTCCCAGGGGTGGGCACCCAGGGACAATGTAGGATCCGGTCCTTGGGAGTGGTGGCCTCCAGGGCCATCTGTGGCTCCACAAGGGTGCAGCCCCCTTCCAACATTGAAGGTGGTCCCTAGGGCCGGGGGTTCACAATGGACCGCCTTCATTCTTTTATTGCAGCCCTGGGAAAGTGGTGATCCCTGGGGCTGTGGGGGTCTGCAAGGCCCCCCTTAGTTTAATAAAATAGCCCCAGGTTGGTGGCAGACCCCAGGGCTGCAGGGGGCCCACAGCCTCCTTTGAATGTATTAACTTGCCTCGGGGAGGTGGCAGTCCCTGGGCTTTGGGGGGGGGGGCCTGTAAAATGAACATTTTGCCCCGGGGAGATGGTGGTCACTGGGGCACGGGGGCCACAAAGCTCCAGCATATTTTTATGTAATTGCTCCAGGGAGGAGGTGGTCCCCAGGGCTAATATAAGCCCAAGGAGAGGAACCCCATGTGCCTCCTTCCTTTCTCAATTCCCCCAGGACCTGGCCTACCCAGGGTCAAAGAAGAGGGCAAGAATTTTTAGAATTTGCAAATCTGTTTCAGTAGATTTTTCCACGATTTAAAAAAAAATGCTTTTCAGCCCTGCCAGGGTTTGTAAGGGACCCCTAGACCAAGGCTCAGTGTTGTCCTACACTAGCCCCCCCTTTTTTTAAGACTTGTTTTTCTGGGACCCAGCTGAAATTGTGTCCCAATATGTCTGCCAACACTTTGTTGTTGAAATGTTGGCAGCCAATCACAGATAAGCACGGGGGCAGTTGGATCCATGGAGGATCTGCATCCCTAGATATCTATATTTTTGACCTTTAATATCTCTTAAACTACTGAAAGGACTTACACCAAATTATATAAAGCATTCCTTCTGGACCAAGAGCTAGCTTTCTGGCAAATTTGGCATTGTTCCGTCCAGCAGCTCAGGCTGTGGTTGTGTTCAAAAAGTTCTCCCCCTTTTATTGGGCCTCCATTTGATGGATCACTCCAAAACTTTCAACAAAGCAGCTGAGCTGACTAAAGTATAAGGTTTGAAAATTTCACGAAGATTTGTCAAGTGGTGTAAAAGTTATTGGTATACTGACAAAACTAAAAACACTCTGTCTAAGGAAAAATTTGTCCTAATGACCCTAACTATAACTACCTACTGGTGACTGCCATATATGTATATGTGCTTCATTCCCACAACTCGGAGGCCACCCTGTTAGGTTCTTGGGTCCCCATAAACGAAGCAGATGTTGTTGGTGTTTAGATATGGGAGCCTGACCCGCCTGCCCTGACTGGTTCAAAAAGGAATTAACCTATTTTTGAATGAGGATGAAGGAGTGATTGGGAGGTGAGGAGAAAATTTGTATTCCTTCTTGCTGCTTCATGAGGGTTCAAGGTTATCTAAAGAGACACTTAAAGATATTTAAAAGACTGAGCAAGCTTGGAAGGTGCAACAATAACAAAATGTGCATTGATACAGATGAATGACAATTATGTAACTGTGGGATTGTGAAGAAGAACTGTGATTTGTGATTAAATCACTGCAGTTAAGGAAAACAACTTTAAAAACTTTGATTTAATTATTTCATATGCATAATTTTAAAACACCACATGACTGAGAGGATACAGGAGAACAGGGTAGTTTGTCTTTAAATGCACGTGGGTGTGGTGAAACCAAAACTTGTGATCAAATCTCAATGGAGCCGAAACACGTTGAGGATGAGAGTGAGCAGCTCGAGATGTTATCAAAGGAATAAAGTGCTTATGAACTCTTTGAAGTGAGCTTCAGTGCAATTATTTGAATGGATTCTTCAGAAGGATGCTTATTTCCCACCACAATGAGGCCCTGGAATGTTTGAATGTATATCATGTACATTTAATTATAGTTACTGGTGACTTTTTGATAAAGATAACAGGTCTGCTTCATATATATTATTATGGAGAGCCCTTTATAAAGCCTTATAGCCCATTTTTTAGATGTTGGTGTTCTGAACATTTAACAAAGTCAGTAGGTCTGCCTTACTTAAAATGAAACCTTTCATCTTGTAACATCATATAGTCAGCCATGCACACTGAGGGAGTTGGGAACAGGCCAGCAGGGCCATGCTTCCAACCCCATCCTGCACATGGTTAATGGTGTGCACTGCCAGATATAGGGTGCCCACTAGAGGCATTTAAAATGGTATATTTTTACTGATATTTTCACCTAACTATAACTTCATTTTAAACTTTGTTTTTTTCAGTGATTTTTCAAGACTTTTTAAGGTTTAAAGTAAGAATAATTACAAGTCCCAACTATGAATTACGTTAACCTTTGCTTTTTTAACGAATTTCTATGGATTTTTTTTTTTATGTAAAGTAAGATGGCCATTGCTGTGTATGGCCAGGCCCTGTGTCCAACCATCCACTGGCAATTGCGCACGGACGTTGATGATGCACTGCATGGGGTTGAAAGAATGGCTGGCCTTTGACCAGGCCCTGCACCCAAGCCCCTGTGGGTGCCCTACACCTCCAGCTTATGGCCTTTGGCCATGAGTCGCAAGGGGTTGGGCACCCAACCTCCCTCTTTCCCATAATTTAGCATATGAATATCTCAACCCCAGTGGCAGAGATCTCGCTGTGGTAAAGTATATATCAAGTACAAAAGATTCTTAACTTTGGTAAACATATCTACAATATTTTGTGTTAAATATTATTATTATTAAGTATTTTTTAAATTTATTTTCCAAGTATATTAAAATATAAAATTCTACATAATAAAGAACCTAATTATAAATATAGCAAAAGTAAAATTAAAACAAAATATACCTAAAGTAAAATATATAAATACATATTTTTTTAAAGGGATGTATAGAACTATTTGAAAGGGAATTAATTATTTATAATGAAAAATAATGTTATTAAATAAAAGAAATATATTTAAATGTAAAATATTTTTACCATTAAATTGAAATTATTTGTATTTTTCACTATTTAAAATAATTTAATTTAATTTAACATTATTTCTTATGGGGATTTATTTTAAGTCCTTGCCTCTGTAGTTTCCATGGAAGAGAATTACTCTCCCATTAGTTGGCTATGTATGATGCTGGACTTTCCCTAGCTCTGAGCTGAAGTACTACTATTTTGGGTCCTTTTAGGCTGTAGTACCTTTAGAAGTGCAGTTTACGAATAGCAATATACCCCTCCCTAAACCACAACCTAACCCTCACAAGCCCCCATTTACTCCTCCCTAAACGCCTGTCATTTACTAGCACGTATGCACTGATTTTCAGCCACTCCTGTTGGAGCCTCCCACATTTACTACTAAGTGGTATGCTTACATGTTTGGGGACTGTGCCGCAGAAAAGAAAGGAGAAGCAGAGGTGGTCATTTACACTCGTACCTTTGTGAATAGCATTTTGCAATATTTTGGTAGTACAAAATTCAGTTTCCGATTAAGCCCCACTATCATTCATTGTAAGAAGATCCCATTGCTGGTATCTATACTGCCAGGAAGTCTTGAAAATTATAATGTGTTATTCTTAATTTTTTTAAATATATTTTTGTGGTCAGAACATCTCTCAAACCATATAGGGTGAGTTTACTGTTTCTTACAGAAATATTTTCATAAAAGGTTTGACATCAGAATTTCTTAGTTATTTCATGTAGCCTTAACATTCTTGTCTGCCTTCAGAGACTCAAGAATTGTTCTTTCAGCAAATATGTCACCAGATCGTAAGAAAGACCCTGTAGCCACATTAGATGCCATATGAGCCACAGGTCAAAATCTTGAGTATTCACCCCCAAGACCTAAAAGATACTTCTAGTTGAAGGGTAACTTGAAGTTTGCCAGTATTGACGGTCATGTATTACTGAACAGCTCAACATGAACTATATCTCTAATTAAGATTCTCTTTCACTGAATATTTCAGCACTGCATTCAGAGTGAGACCCACAATCACTCTCTGTACACCTTCTTTATGGCTACTATTTCTTGATGAATGTTATGGGTACCATCAATGTTGACTCAAACCTTATCAATCTATGATATGTGCTCCAAAAAAGATTGATGAATCACAGGCTTCCCCTAGCTCTTCCATCATGTATTTCACTTAAACCACGACAGATAGCTCTTTGTGTTTGTACTCTAAGGGCCATATGTAGGAACACATTTTCCCATTGACACAGAATGGGAAAAACCCTTTGCTACATCTGGCCCTAAGTTACTTCATCATTACCATCTCATCTCCTGCCAAATATCATCCATTGTGGTATCCGGCAATTTTTAGGATCTGACCAAGATGTTCAAACAATATAGGAGTCAACTCAACCCTTACCTCTAAAGCGTTGTTTACAAGGGTTTCACCCAACCATAGCCATGTCAGAAATGATTGCTATCTAAAAGAGCTCTGTGGGCCATCACTAACGCTGGACCTTGAACTGGTAAAATAGCATACCCTAACACCTAAATACCAGGGCCAAAGCATGATGGAAGGGGCAGTGTAACCACCTGAAGATCGGCATCTAGAGGCTAATTATTTCACTCTGGAACTAACATGAGGACTACCACCATTGTCAAACACACCTGATCCTAGACAGTGCTAGATCCAGAGTGAATTTGGGCCCCGATTAACAAAAATGTCACTCAACGCAGTGCAGCAACTAAAGTTATTGTGCTGAGTTGCATGACATGGATAGAATGAAAAGTCCCATATCTACAGAAATATGGAACTATGCTGCTCTCTCCTTAGCTCTGCCACATTATCAGGCAGCCGAGCAGCATTCAAATAGCTTTGCACCATAAAGCAAGGACAAAGAAGGTGGTGGAGACAGTGGATTGCAAAGGCAGACATCCTCTGCAGTGAAGTGGTATATTGGCAGTATACAGGTACACTAACACTCATCATGTCACAGGCTTTAAAGTAATATGCAAACATCAGAGTTGGACCTCTTCATCGACTCTCCCTGAATAGGTACTGCTGCCTGTACTACTTACATAGCTGCTTCTTTTCAAACCCCAGCACTGACCACCTAAAGATCAATAGAGAAACTGATTTTGTTGGCCTTAAGGACTCTGGGCACTTTACCACTGCTAACCAGTGCTAAAGAGCATGTGCTCACTCCCCTAAAATATGGTAACATTGGTGTATCCAAAAAAAGCATATTTAATTTACTGATATGTGCCAGGTAATGTGTATTGTATGTGTCCAGGGCCTATACATTAAATGCTTCTAGTGGGCCTGCAGCACTGATTGTGTCACCCACTCAGATATCCCTTTACACATGTCTTAGGCCTGCCATTGCAGAACCTGTATGTGCTGTTTCACTGCCATGTGACCTTGGCATTAAAAACCTCTTACTAAGCCCTAAACTCCTCTTTTATTTTGCATAAAACATGCCTAAATTGGGCCCTAGGTTGTAGGGCAGGATCCAGTGCAAGTAAAAGGCAGGACATATATTTGTTAGTTGTCCATGTCTTGGTAGTGAAAAACCACCAAATTAATTTGCACTACTCTGAGGCCTAACCCTCTTATAGAATAACTTTGGGCATTGCTTAATACATTTATTAGGTGTAATTCCTGATTGAGAAGGGATAGAACTGTTGTGTTTGGTACCTATGGACTTTTAATAATGGACCCTCTTTAATGGCAAAGTTGGATTTATGATTACAACTTTAAAAAAGCCTCTTTTAGAAAGTTTGCATTTTTCCACTCTTAAGTCCTGTGTGCCTGCTGCCTGTCTCCAATAAACTACTGGGTTGGTTAACAACTGGACTTTATGCATTCCGTCCAGACAGTCACACACAGAGGAATCTGAGGTGTCTCATTTACATCTCGATGACCCATTATCAGGCTGGTGGGCCTTCCTTAGCTAGATGGAAGGAAGGAGCTGACACTTTCCCCTGAATATAGCTTTGCCTGTCCCCAGACAAATAGCTGCCTGCCCCCCTGAAGCATATCTGGAGCCAGGGCAGGAAAGGGAGAACCTAAGTGCACTTCAAAGCCCCTCTTTGAAGTCACCTTCACTTCAAAGGCAACCACTGGGTATACAAACTGGACTTCTGACCCTACCAAATCAGTACACCTCTGGAACTGAGTACTTTCTGCCAGGAAGAAGGAATGCTGTGATGCTGAAAGGACTGCCACTCTGCTGGAACTCTGCTGGACTTTTCTGGACTCCTGCTTAGCTCTGCCTGCCCTACTGCCTGCTGCCATCCTTTCCCGGGAGTGAGGAGGACTGAACCTGCATCTCTTCATCCCCAGAACGAAATGGCTCCAAGGGTCTGCTGGCTTGTCTCCTGTTCTGCAGTTTTAGGGACACCAAAGACTGCCTACATCTGACCTACAGCACCTGGATTCTGCCTCCGGTAAGTCCTGCCCTGCCAAGTTGTGTCATTGAAGTCCAGGGCCCTTGGAAGTGGGGTTTTCTGTGCTGCAACCCTCAACGTATTGCCACCATTGCACCAATTGGAACTGCTGCATGCCTCTTCAACGTTGATGCATCGCTGCTACCACTGAGGATGTGGACTTCCCAACGCTCACTGCACAGTTCCAGATCGATGCATCACCATCAACCTTGATGCATCACCTTCGCATCACCTGGCTGTGCAGCCCAAAAATGATGCATTGCCTTTATCACAAAGAGTTTGAAGCTGCACCTCGAGATCGCATCAATGAATGTGCAGCACGATGACAATGCATCCCCTGACTTTTCAATTGCCTCCTCTGTTCCTCGCATTGGAACTTTGACATCTACGCAGCCTCTATCCAAGGTACTGTTTTAGCAGGAGCAGGAAAAGGTTGGTTGCTGTATCCAGCCCACACTTTCAGTCCCGGTGGGTGCTTTAAGTTTCTAAGCACTACAATTGCAGATATTCTTTAAAAAATCATATCTTGACTTCTAACAATTGAGGGCCATATTTATACTTTTTGACGCAAAACTGCGCTAACGCAGTTTTGCGTCAAAAAAATTAGCGCCGGCTAACGCCATTCTGAAGCGCCATGCGGGCGCCGTATTTAATCAATGACGTTAGCCGCCGGCGCTGCCTGGTGTGCGTGGAAAAAAACGACGTACACCAGGCAGCGCCGGCGTAGGGGGATATGGGGCTTGGGCGTCAAGAAATGGGGCAAGTCAGCTTGAGGCAATTTTTTCGCCTCAACCCGATTTGCACCATTTTTTCCGACTCCATAGAAATGAGTCATGCCCCCTTGCCCAATGGCCATGCCCAGGGGACTTCTGTCCCCTGGGCATGGTCATTGGGCATAGTGGCATGTAGGGGGGCACAAATCAGGCCCCCCTATGCCACAAAAAAAAAAAAAACACTTACCTGCACTTACCTTAATGTACCTGGGATGGGTCCCTCCAGCCTTGGGTGTCCTCCTGGGGTGGGCAAGGGTGACAGGGGGTGTCCCTGGGGGCATGGGAGGGCACCTCTGGGCTCCTTCAGAGCCCACAGGTCCCTTAACGCCTGCCTTTTGCAGGCGCTAAAAGACGGCGCAAAAGCGGCCATATGTCATTTTTTTTGACCCGCCCACTCCCGGGCGTGAATTTTGCCCGGGAGTATAAATACGACGCACATGCCTCGGAGTCGATTTTTTAGACGTGAACGCCTACCTTGCATCTCATTAACGCAAAGTAGGTGTCCACGCTAAAAAATGACGCAAACTCCATGGACTTTGGTGCTAGACGCGTCTAACGCCAAAGTATAAATATGAAGTTAGTTTTGCGTCGGAATTGCGTCAAAAAAAATGCTGCAATTCCGGCGCAAACGGAGTATAAATATGCCCCTGAATGTTTGTTGTTTTGGTCTTGTTTTGTTAATTAAATTCAGATATATTTGTCTAACCTGATGTGGATTATATTTCTGTGGTGTTTTCAGTGTTTTCTGTTTTAAGCAGTGCACAAATACTTTACAGAATTGCCTCTTAGGTTAACCCTGACTGCTTTGTGCCAAGCTACCAGAAGGTGAACATAGCTTAATTTAGGTGGGTATCTGAATAACCCTGATGAGGATTGTGATCCCTACTAGGAGAGGGTGCATACCTCTGCCAATTAGAGACCCAATTCCAAGCACCCGTTGAAATATGTAGTAGGCTGTTACTGCAAGTGCTCTTAGGGAGTTACAATGGGGTCCATGGAAGCTTGTGTGCCCCTTCACTAAGGGCTCTCTCAAAGGCACACTAACTGTTCACAACTTCCTATGTGGTACACAGTCAGTGTCTGTCATGAGATTCTCTTTGCCCAGGCACCTCTACCTGTCATGTGGCACAAACGCTTCATCAAAATTTATCCTTGGTTTTCATGGCGCCATAACCCAGGCAACAAGAGTATGCCATTTCACATTGAGCAAAATAGTTGTCCATTGTATCGGTATTACATAAAAGGCAACACAAGCATTCACAGCCACATCTATAGTACTGAATTGCCAGCAAAGCAGAAACAAGTATGTGTAAATGCCCTCTGGATTCTAAAAGCATTTTATAATCAAGCCCCGGTATGATGTCCTTTGCATGAATCCCAATGTTTGCAAACCATGGGCTCAATTCATAACATGTGTGTGCATCTAAGGGTTACATTGGATCACAAAATTAAACATTTACAGTCAAAATCACATGCATTGTCTTTTTAAGAAAATTTGCAAGTATGCCTCACATTCTGCCATTATACATTTAGGGATAAGTGCACAAAAATTGGAGAGTAGGGGAACATGAGGAGTTCTGAAAATGTGTGCACCTGAATGTGTTTTGAGTTTTGGAAAACATAAGCAGCTGCAGCATAATGCATAGGGATGTAGGAAGGTGGTTTCTCTGGATGGAAAAATTATTTTGAGGCGGGGACAAATTGCAGAAATGTGAATATACATGTCTGCAATACTTAGCACCTTGAAAGCAGTCCACGGGAGTCCATTTATGGTAAGAGATAACACTCTTGTGTAAGGTCCCTCAGCCCAGGCTGGTACTTATGTGTTGGGCAGAGCTGCATACTAACACCCTGAGCCAAGATTTGTGTAAAACAGCACCTGCGAAGCCAGGATGTGGGTGTCGTAATAATTAACTTTATTTCATAACATTTGGGCATGACCACTGTGATCCGGTATTCTGGGGAGTATCTCCCAAAATTACCCTCCACAAATGATACACTCTCTTCACTCTGGCAGTAGGACACAACATCACAATTCTCTCCAACTATAAAACAAACAAAAACAGCATGTAAAATCATACAACTTGTCATATGGTGTAAATCTGTGTACAACCAGACTTACACCAGTCTGTCCTTTAGGTCAGTCGATTTAGCTATGGTACCTCCTAGATGATATCATGACTGAGGTCCCCCCCTTTTGTTTAGTCCACTTCCGCTCATTTCAGCACTGCTCTCAATGTCTGTGAGATGAGCTAGGGACTGATCCACCAGGTCCTCTGCTCTGGCAGTCATTTCAGGAGAGCTGAATTGGGGGTGAAACAGGTTAAGGAATAATTGCTGCTCAGCATTGAATAGATTCTAGATTGCTCCTCACTGTCTTATGATCCACCTGTCCAGTATCATCCACCGCACTCCCAGGAAAAAGGTTAAAGAATGGTATGTTTCTGGTGACTTCCCCGTCCCCATGTCGGGCAGTTATAGGAGTACCATGACGAAGGGCCATTACACATGGTTTGGGTTCATTGGACAATCTGAACTTACTCGCTGGGCACCTATCCTTCACTAACTCGGCATCTCCTACTTCAATGTTTTGATGTTTAGTATGTCTTCAAACACTCGTGTGGACATTAGTCTTCCTCTGCTTTCATAACACTTGCTGGTCATCAATGGGCACAAGCACCCTCTATGGTGATGGCAAATAACATCTCTCACCACTCTGACCATAGAACCCTTTCTGGCGCCCACGCTGGTGGTGGCTTGGGGTGTCTGATGATGTACTCTTAGGAAGGAGTAGATGGATCACTCCATCTGCTGCTGGTTGTACTGAGCAATATATATACACACATTCAAGAATATTCATACAACGTGTTTGCCCTCCCCATTGGATTGAGGTGTTATTTTCTGGTGAGTGATATTCCAGGATTTCAAATACTCTGCCATTTCCTGACCATGCAACTTGGGCCCATTGTCCATTCTCAGTTTTTGCAGCAGGCCATGGGTGGGCATCACGTTTTCACATTTTAACAGGACCTCATTGGTCAAGGTAGAGGTCACTAACTCATCCTCCAGGCACTTGGAGTAGTCCTCTATGATGATCATCATATACATTCCATCAGGTAGATTACCAAAATCCATAATGAAGCTGATCCACATTTGTTGGGGCTAAGGATCAGTGATGATGTGAGCTGGTGGGTCAAGCTGGCCAGTGGCCTGACATGAAACACAGTTTTAAACTGTATTTTCAACCAGACTGTCTGTGAAAAAGAAACCTCACCTTGCTTCTCAGTTGACGTTTTGTCTTTACTACACCTTGATGACCCATCTGAGTGACTGTATTAGTGGCATGACCGGACTACGGGGAATTACCAGCCAGTGGCTTTGAACTAAGCAGCCATCTGCATCAGAGGCCTGCTAATTGTACATGTTGTAGAGCACTTCTAGTGGCTTGCGAGCTTCTGGAGTTCTCTGTCCATGGTGCGATTTTAAGTTGTCCCACTGTCTGGTCCCTGTGGCTACAAGATTTACCTGTGAGCATTCATCCTGCTTGGTGACTGTCACAAGATTATTAAGTTTGACTGGCAGTGGTCCAGATCTGTCACTGATGTGCAGCACGTATTCTAAAGTCTCTTGTGCTTCTGGTTCCTCCTGCCAGGTCACCTCCCAGGAATGCTTAGATAGTCAAACCCAGCTTGTACTCCATCCAAATAAGTTTTCTTGCATCTGGAGAACCCATTTCTTAATGCATGCCGATGGTTTTGATGCTGCCCCCTAGAACTGTGGTGTGTGATCCGAACACACCATGAATGGGTGTTCTTTCATGTAATGGTAGAAATTACAGCATCCCCAATAGATGGCAATCATCTCCCACTGTATTTGGGTGTGACATTGCTCAGTGGGGGGGTCAATGCCCTACTGAGCACATGCAAAAGGAGCACACACCCCACAGCCTTGTTTTTGCAGCAGTACACCGCCTAGCCTAGTGGGGCTGGAATCAACTGACAGCTCTGTGGCTTTGAAGGCATTGAAGTACACCAGTGTGTTGTCATCCACTAAAATGCTTCTTATTAAGGAGTTTCCCATATCCATTGTGCAGATGCCTTTGTGAGATCTCTTAATGGTTTATTAAGGGAGGTGAGGTCTTTGATGAATCATCCACAGTAATTTATTATTCCCATGAAGAACTTCCAAGGCACACAATAGGGCTGCACTGTCTTGACATCTAGCACTTAGGGGGGGTTGGGGGCCATATCTGCCACTGAGAATTGATATCTTTTAGAAATTGGGTCTTTGGTTGGCAGTCAGGTTCCCCCTGTCCAAGCAAGGACCCTCACTCTAGTCAGGGTAAAAGAGAATCACCCTCAGCTAACCCCTGCTTACCCGCTTGGAAGCTTGGCACGGGCAGTAGGCTTAACTTCAGAGTGCTAGTTGTAAAGTATTTGTACCAACTCACACAGTAATTTAATGAAAACACTACAAAATGACACACCACAGGTTTAGAAAAATAGAGAATATTTATCTAAACATAACAAAACAAAAACAACAAAAAACCACAATACACAAGTCAAGTCATCAATTAAAAAGCAAAAGGAGTCTTTATGTAGTTTAAAACACACACTAACACTTTTGCTGTGAAAATATACCTTGGGTGCATCAAAAATAACACCGCACGGGTGAGTGTAAGTCAAAAAGGGCTTGATTCCACTCACGGGGGGACCTTGCGTCGTTTCTCCCTTCGTCGGGTCGGGCGCGTCGTTCCTTCTCTCCGCAGGAGAGCGATGCATCGATCCAGTCAGCACTCTCGGGTCCCGGCAGACCTTGCATTGTTTTTACATGCCCAGCGGTACTTGCGTCAGAAATCCAGCCACACGATGATTTAAAAACCACGCAGCGCAGGTTTCAATCTCTGAGTCTCTGTCAGCGATGCTACATGTCGTTTCTCCTGCTCAGTGCGTCGATTCTTCAGTCGCATTTCTGGCGAGCGTCGATTTTCAGCCGCAGAACTGGCGGTGCGTCGTTTCTTCAGCCACAGATCGGAGTTGCGTCGATCCTTTCCCCGCTCCACAAAGCACAGTCATAGGCAGGGCAGCTCTTCTTCCTCAGCTCTTCAGCTCTTCTCCAGGCAGAGGTTCCTCTTGTTTCCAGAAGTGTTTCTCAAGTCTGTGGTTTTCGGTGCCCTTCTTATACCCAATTTCTCCTTTGAAGTAGGCCTACTTCAAAGTAAAGTCTCTTGTGAATGTGAAATCCTGCCTTGCCCAGGCCTGGCCCCAGACACTCACCAGGGGATTGGAGACTGCATTGAGTGAGGGCAGGGACAGCCCTTTGAGGTGTGAGTGACCACTCCTCCCCTCCCTCCTAGCACAGATGGCTCATCAGGATATGCAGGCTACACCCCAGCTCTTTTTGTGTCACTGTCTAGTGTGAGGTGCAACCAGCCCAACTGTTGAACTGACCCAGACAGGGAATCCACAAACAGACAGAGTCACAGAAATGGTATAAGCAAGAAAATGCTCACTTTCTAAAAGTGGGATTTTCAAACACACAATCTTAAAATTAACTTTACTGAAAGATGTATTTTTAAATTGTGAGCTCAGAGACCCAAAACTCCACATGTCCATCCACTCCCAAAAGGAATCTACACTTTAATCAGATTCAAAGGTAGCCCCCATGTTAACCTATGAGAGGGACAGGCCTTGCAACAGTGAAAAACGAATTTAGCAATATTTCACTGTCAGGAAATATAAAACACATTACTATATGTCGTACCTTAACCATACACTGCACCCTGCCCTTTGGGCTACCTAGGGCCTACCTTAGGGGTGTCTGACATCTACGAAAAGGGAAGGTTTAGGCCTGGCAAATGGGTAAACTTGCCAATTCGAATTTACAGTTAAAACTGCACACACAGACACTGCAGTGGCAGGTCTGAGACATGATTACAGAGCTACTTATGTGGGTGGCACAACCAGTGCTGTAGGCCCACTAGTAGCATTTGATTTACAGGCCCTGGCACCTCCAGTGAACTTTACTAGGGACTTACTAGTAAATCAAATATGCCAATCATGGATAACCCAATTACATACACATTTTGTAAAGGCACACTTGCACTTTAGCACTGGTTAGCAGTGGTAAAGTGCCCAGAGTAACAAAAACAGTAAAATCAGAGTCCAGCACACATCAACAACCTGGGGAACAGAGGTAAAAAGTTAAGGGAGAACACGCCAAGGATGAAAAGTCTAACATTATCCAAAGAAGCTAATGGTGTCATGAGAAGCTCACACTTTTCCTTGTGTAGCATAAGACCACTTTTGCAGAATCTCGGGGGTACTATCCTCAGCCAGTCAGTTTTTTCCTCAATATAGGCAGCATACACAAGAATATCATCACATTTATGACTCAGGGAAGAGCAGATAGCACCTCATAACTCACATTCTGGAATGATTCAGCTGTGCTTGAAATCATGAAGTTGATATGCTTGTACATGGAGGTCAATATGTGTGAAGAAGGTAGCTATGCACTTCGATGAAGGGTGTAGGAGGAGCTTATGGTACTTAGATCACAGGTCCATCTTGGAGAACCATCCGGACCCATTCAACTCATTGTGTATGTCTTTCACTGTGGGGATGAGGTGCTGCTCTCTTTTGATGGCAACATTTGGTAAGCTTACATCCAAACACAGGCTCACCAGGCCCAGCTGTTTCAGTTTCCTGATGATGACAGTGGAAAACACCCATGAGAAGGCCCATCTACTCCTTTAATAATATTTGCTTGCTCAAGTCTTTGAGTTCCACGGCCATCCTTGGCTGTAGGTAAAATACCACCCCATAGTGTGGTTGGTGATTTTCTGCACTGATTTGTCTCTGTGCTTAGAGTGATAGTGATCTGTGTTGAAAATGTAGTATGTGTACTCTGGCCTAGCCTCCTGCACAGAATGTGATATCTGGTATATGTCTGCTCCTTCTAAGTGCATTTCTGCACCTATTCTGCCACGGTACCCATAAAGTATAGTTGAAGTAATTCAACCCAAAGCTTACATTTGTCTGCCTTGATGGTGTCCCCTTCCTTCTCAGTTGTAGAATGGCACATGCATCGGACACTTTTCAGTAAAGGAGCATGTTGTGCTGAAATGCCAGGGGTGGCTTACTATCCCACCATGCCTGTGGACTGACAAGTGCCTCATGCCTTTATGTCACTGCAGTGAGTTTGGACAGCAAGGTGTTTGTTACATTTGTATTACTGAGTTGCATGAGGAGGGTGTGGAAGCAGAATGAGGCGACTAAGTTGATTTGTTGCTTTATGATCAGTTCGCTGCCAAGGATGATGCCGAGGTTGTGTGTGTGGTCTATTGGCGCAGGAGTGGGTCCCAGTTCAGCTGATGTTCTTGGGTTCAGAGGTGAAGGGAGGCAGTTGGATGCTCTGAGTACATCCTGTCAGGAAGGAGGTGATTCATTTCAGGGTGTTCTCTTGTATGCTGATGTTGTGGAGTCTGTTGATGAGGGTGTGGAAGGAAACAGTGCCAAATGCAGCTGAAGCTCGAGGCAGCGGTCTCCCTGTGATCAAAGAGTATTCTAATGTTGTCTATGGCTGTGATGAGTGTGGTCTCTGTGCTGTGTTAATCATGGAATCCTAATTAGGAGATGTCAAGCAGGTTGTCTTGTTCCAGATATTCGGTGATTGATGGCCTTCTTGAGTACTTCGGCAGGGTAGGGGAGCAGAGAGATTAGTCGATAATGTTTGAGTTTGCTGGGTCTGCAATTGGTTTCTTTAGAAGGGGTCTAATTTATGTGTGTTTTTATTTGTCCAGAAGACTTTTGTGGGGATGGAGGTGTTGAGGATGCTGGGGAATCGCGTGCTGATGTGATTGGTTCCGAGGTTGAACAGGTGGTGGGGGCATGGTTCGGTGGGTTCTCCGGAGTGGATGGATGACTTGATAGCCAAGGTGGATTGTGTGGTTAGTGGTGTCCATGTGATGATCATCCGGCTGGTGTGCACTGGTTGGTCGAGGCTGCTGAGGTGGAAGACTGAGGATCGGGGGTCAAAGTTGTTGTAGATAGTGGCAATATTGCTGTGGAAGTAGTCCGCGAGGGTGACACAGAGTTCTTAAGAAGGGTGGATTGTGTTCTATGTGGCTGCCAGGTTGGAGTATTCTTTGACTATTTTGAATAGTTCTTTTGTGTGGTTGGCTGTTGTTTCAATGAGGGCTGTGATGGCTGCTCTTTTGGCTTCTGTGTTTTGCCGGGGGTAATCACTAATGGCTGCTTTGTGGGTGGCTCTGTCAGAAGGGTTCCTGGTGGATCGCTATTGTTTCTTGAGTTGGTGGTAGCTGCTCTTGAAGGTTCTAAGCTCTGGGGTGTACAAACTGGCTTGTCCAGAGGTTTTGTTGGTTCTGACTTGTTTCAGAGGGGAAACTCTGTTCGCCAGTCAGTGATCCAGGTGAAGAAGTTCTGGACAGCCTGTTCTAGGTCTGATGACCCCTTGGATTGGGAGATGCGAGGGCCTGAGCCCACTGTGTCTCTATATCCTCAGCTGTGGTGGTTGGAGATGTGGTGCTGGGTGATGTATGCTGTGCGCCAGAGCTGGTGAGGTGAATGATGGAGTGGTCGTACCAAATGAGTTCTGTAACATGACTGAATTTGACTCTGTTGCTGGAGGTGCAGATGGGGTTGAGTGTGTGTCTGGCTTTGTGTGTGGGCTCTGTGACCAGTTGGGAGAGGCCGATGTTGCTCTTGTTCTCCAGGAGAGTGATGGAGTTGCATTGTTGGGGTTGTCAATGTGGAAATGGAGGTCACGGAGTAGGATGTAGTAGTTGGAGTCGATGGCTAGAGGGGTGCTGATGTTAAGGATGGCATTACAGAAGATTGGCTGAGGTCCTTGGGTCTGTATGCAAGGGTGACTCTTACCGTTGTATTGGTGTTGGTTTGTAGCTGGAAGTTGAGGTGCTCCATGAGAGCTGTTGGGTCATTGTGAGGGGTGATGCATCCAATGGTGTCCTTCAAGATGATGGCAATGCCTCCTCCGTGTTTGTTGGTGAAGTCTCTGTGAATCATCTTGTAGTTGTTGGGTGCTGAGGTGGATATGTCGGGGTTCAAGGAAGGCTTGATCAAGGTTTTGGTGATGAACAATATGTGGAGGGTGAGGGAGGTGATGGTGTCCCAGATTTCCATAGCGTGTTTGCAGAGGGATCGAGAGTTGAGCAGGATGCATTGGGGCGGCTCCAAGTTGTTTCTGGTCTTCTGGATGGGTGCAGCAAGGGATCCTGTGTGGGCTGGCAGTTCAGCACTGCACAAGAAGCAGCATCGTCAGCAGGTGAAGGGTCCTTCCATAGCTGAAAGGGAAAAGATGCAGTACTTTCTGTTGTGGTGTCCAGGGCCAGGAGTTCTTCGACGGTGTGGGAGGGCCAGGCTTCCTGGCACTAAGCATGGTCTAGGCATGGATAGGTGCAGACAGGCTTGCCTTTGGTGTCCCTTTAGGCACAGGGGTGGTATTCCACAGTGTAGCTGCGCTGCGGCTTCTATTAAGTAGGTGATGGGGGAGACGGGTGCTGGATGGCGGGAAAAGGAGGAGGGAAATGTTGGCAAGTGGGCTGGAAGTGGGTGGGAAGCAAAGGACCAAGAATGAGCAGCAGAGGACAAATCTGAAAAGAGGGCAGTTACAGAGAAATTAGCAGAAGAGACAAAAGGCACAGCAAAACGGGTAGAAGAGGCAAAGGCAGAAGACAAACACAAACGGGCAAAAGTTAGAAACAAAAGGGGAAGAAGAGGCAAAAGGCAAGAGACAAGACAAAGCTGGCAAAAGGCACGAGAAAAAACTAAATGGGCGGGAATCAACAGGAAAGGTAAAAACGGACTGAAGAGGTAAAAGGCAGAAGACAAAACAAACGAGGAGAAGGCACAAGAACAAAAGGAGAGGGCAGTAGAGACACAAACAAGAAGAGGAAGTAAGGGCAGAATAGAGGGCAGTGGGGAGAAAGGCAGCAAGAGAGCGTCCTGCAGGCAGCCTGGCTGGAGAACTGACGCGGCGGGAGATGGTGCGAGGACCTGGTGATTGATTGATTTCATTCAGGTCACGGGTTGAGCAGCTGGCTATGCACGGATCTCTGGCACCCTCTTGTGGCTCTCCACCAAGCCTCCCACAATGCAGGAACATGTGCAGGCTCTGCTACAAAAAAAAAAGCTGGATGTGGCTTTCCCACCACAAACCTCAGTCTCCACTCTGCAACCAAAGTCATACCTTTGTGGGGAAGCATGATAGGGAAATCTAGTTGTTCTAGGCAGCAGCCCACTCAGCTGCACGAGGGAACCCCAAGCGAGGATCAGCCATCCTTGTCTCCATTTCTTGGGCGAGGCCCCTCGCCTCAGGTTGGCATCTATGTGAGGGACAGAGCTGCGTACTAATATTCTGAGCCAGGATTCGTATTCAACAGCAACTGCCACCCTCTGATGTGGGAGGCGTATTTATTGTATCAGTTTCGTCATATGACCACCAAGACCCGGCACAATGGAGAGTATCTCCCGAAAATACCCTCAACAAATGGTACACTCTCTTCAGGACCACAACATTCGAAACATGTCAATCTATCAATTCAACAAGATTTCCATGCCATCTATCCGACTTTTACAGTTTAAAGGAAATCAAGAATGCCTAGATTTATTACTTTTTTCCTCATCTCTTTTGACGACTCCCCTTCCTCTTTTTAGTGCAAAGAGGGATTGTTGAAAATGCCTACAAGTATACGTTTAGCTTTTCCTTTGTCACCATGTTAATTTGTTGCTTTGGCACAGGCCATAGTTTGGCTCTATGTCTGTGTTTTAGTACGCTGTCTTTTAGTGTTAACCTGTGATCACTTCTTTAGGTGTTGATATTTTTAGAGGACACCCAGTAGTTTTCGTATTTGATACCTGTGAGAACTACATTGTGCGATGAATAACACACTAAGCATTTTTAACTCAAAATCAGAATAGAACATTTTTAAATAAGGAAATGTTAATATTTCTTAGTGAGCCCTATGGTTTATTACATAAACGCATAATTCCCCCTTAGCAGTGAACAGGTTACTGCAGCTCTCAAAATCAAATTAGGTAAGGTCCTGTCAGTTAATAAGACACAGCATAAGGATACCTAAAATTATTTTCAGCATGTTGATTTTTGTACATACAAACACAATCAATGTTCCTCAAATATAAAACCTTGTTAAGATGCCAGAGGCCTCAGCTTACCTGATTTAAGACACAATTCATCTGGAGGTGTCTCATCAACAAGGCATTACTCTGCTTGGCTGAGTTAATGTGACAAGATAGTTTACGATAGTCCATAACGGTTACCATCTCACACATCACACTAAAACATCAAAAATCTAGTGGCGATTGCATATTTCAGCTTACCGGTCATATGGTTCCATACAAATGAAAAATAAATTAGCAGCAATATGGAGATATCTTCTTTATGCCGTGATGCCGCTTTCAAGGTTGTAAGAATGAATCATTCTCGATGCTCATATAGATGGATAGCCTATTAAAGTTGATTTCTTCCATGCTACTAAAATATTACACAAGTTAAACCACTGCATGTTTTAATTTCCCAATGATATGCTTTCTCAAATGCGTAATATAAATCAATAACCAGCTAATCCATGTGCCTGTTAGGGCACAAAAGTCTAGGTCATTGCATGTAATTGATAGGCCATAGCGACTCAATCATTTCTGAGTCTGCGGGGAACAAATTGGAAACGGAAATTAACAAAAAATGTGCACGCATATTGGAAAGTCTGACCAAAGCTTCAATAAAATAAGATAACAGGTTTTGATGGATCTGACACTTCAACGAGTATTGACATGAAAGGCACCCATCTACTTATCTAGTTATTTTAGCCCTCCTTACAGAAACGTTGCAATTCCCAACAGGGGCGGTTACAATTGAGGTCTGTGCAGGAACAACAAACCCCTCATATTTTCATGAACAATCCCTGGAAAACGGTAATGGAGAGAATGTGGAGTCACCTATCCCCTCGTCATTCCTCGTTACTTAAAGTATTCCCAATGGTCTTAAACAACACAAGTTAATTCTTCACAATTGGATATAACAGGACACACAATATTGTTACGTCTGTTGGTACAGAATTAACATCTCTGTATCCAGGGACCTCATAACGAGACCCATACTTTCCTCCAAAGTAAAATGAAAGAGGTGAAGGGGGGAATTTACCTTGCCATAGACCAAGATGCTGTTTGTCGGTAACAAATATATGGACATTTTTCAACTGAAAAAAACATAGCAAAATGTAAGTTACATTTGTAAAGCTGAAGAAACTTTGAACATCACAAAGTTTGAAAAGTTTGTAAGATTCCTAAAAGCTTGACTTGTGGAAGAATTTTATCGAGAGAGACATTTCTCCCTTAAATGTATGTTTTGCTGAAATTGTGCTTCATATAACATATATTTTTTTGTTTTTATCTCACAATTACCTCTTTGTATCCTTTGCAAAGGTAGGGAATTTTGAAAAACTTTAATTAAAATTTCAAATGATTTTATACAAAAACCATGCATGTTACCATATCAACTAAATATATCCAGAAACACCTTATTTTAGGGTTAAATTCTTTAACCGAGTGTGACGTTCACTGTCACAGAATTCAACCACATTCTATAGCAAAGGTAACAGTTACTAGTTTTATAGTGTCCAATCAGTGCTGTGACAAAACGTGTGCCCCCTCGCGGCAAGATGTGCTGAAGAGCCCTCCCATGTTCACATTAGTAGGGGCTGTGGGGCCCCCATCTAGTCTGGGTAAGCCTGCCCCCACCATACACCCACACTCACACACACACACAGTTGAGGCTGTGGGAGCCTCTGTTATACCTCTGTGTCCAAGTGATTACAGGCAAGGCCCATACAAATAATGTTAGGGGAAACTAGTGTACAATATATTGCTGTAATTATCACACTATTTTTTTAAATATTTCTTCATCTTGTTCACAAAAAAGGATACCAAACAGAGTGCAGCTTATCCATTTGCAAGAGCATTCAATCACACTATGTTTACATAGTTATGAAAACCCCTCGAGGTCTGTGTTAGTTAGCACTCTGAACTAATTACTGAGTGAACAATATCTATATTTATTTAGTTAAATATTATAACAATAATTAGTTAGTACCACCAATGTCAATTTTCAAATGTTGTGTACTTATAAAGATGATCTACCGATTTGTAACAAACCCTCCACTTGTAAGCATAGTCTCATAATTTGCAGCATGTATAATGTCAAACTGACCATTAGCACTATTGACACTTGCATGTTTACATGCAATGCTTCCATCTGTCACAGCTTCTTTGAAGCTCACTCTAGACAGGGAAGTTGAACTAGGACTCTATATTTTCTCTCTCTACTTTATTATTGTACACAAGCGCTTTTTATGCCAAACTTTTACAATACCACCTATTTTGGCCATATCTGTGTGCTAGAAAATGAGTCACTAGTTGGCAGAGATTTGCAACCTGTCCAAGTAGGGACCACAGTCCTAGTCAGGGTAGGTTACACTCCCTAAATTAACCTGTGTTTACCCTCTGGTAGCTTAACACAGAGCAGTCAGACTTAATTTAAAAGGCAATGTGTAAAGTATTTGTGCAACAATTTAAATACAGTAACACAGTAAAAACACCACAAAATAGACTCACCAACAGTTTAGCAAAATAGAGAATATTTATCCGAGTAAACCAAGACCAAAATGGCAAATGTTCAATCAGTAGAAGTCCAGATACGATTTAAAAATAAATAAATGTGAAAACAGTGTTTAGAAGTCTAAAGCAGTAGAATGTTTACTTGAGGTCGCAAGAGACTGGTGAAGGTCAATCCCCAGGCCAGCTGCGATGGAAGGGAGGCTGGCTTCATAACCCACACCCAAGCAGGGTCTTTTGAACAGTACCTTTGTTTCAAGCAACGCATAGATGGTGGCAAGATGATGCTTTGGTATTTATGCCACACTCAGGTGATTTGTCATTGTCAGGCTCTTATGGAAGTAGATGCGATGCATCATTGGCGAGCCACACTGAGCACTGTTGTTGAGTCACACAATGGTAAAGCTGCTACCATTGCATCATCCGTGGGGATGTGATGCAAGGATTTTTCTGCCACACCTGGGATGATGCGTTGGTTGCTGTAGTTGTAGAGGTGATGCATCATTTCCGTGAGGTGGTACATCTATTTTTCTGCTGCACTCTGGGCAATGCATCGCTTTTGGGAGTTTGTGAGCTGCAAAACCCACTTCTGGAGTACAGGACTGGAGGAGACACTTCAGGCAAGGATAGGACTCACAGATGGTAGTGTTAAGCAGCACCAGGAGAATAGTAAGTAATCTTTGATATTCCTGGGACAGCAGTAGAAAAAGGGGCGAGCTAGTGAGCCCCTGGAGATCCTCTGGTCAGCAAGATGGGTCCAGTCCTTGTCCTCAGCAGGGCAGAGATCAGCAGTTGGCAGTGGAACTCAGAAATGCAGAGGAACAGTCAGTCCAGGCAGAGTGGCAATCCTTACAGCACAGCAGTCTTTACTCCAGCAGAGTTCTTCCCAAGTCCAAAGGTGATCTGATTTCAGGTGGTCAGAGACCCAGTACTTACACCCAAAAGTACCTTTGATGTGGGAGTGACTTCATAGCATCTTTCTGAAGGGCACAGGTCTCCCCCCATTCAGCCCGTTCAACCCAGCCCTGGCTCCAGACTATTAGTGGGGGGTAATGAGCCCCTTTGTGGGGCCATGCCACTACCCTTTGAAGTGTAAGTGTGAACCCTTCCCAACCTTCCCAACCTACCAACCTCCTACCAAGGAAGATGTTCTAATATTACAAATGTTCAAGAAGGACTCATTTTGATAATTAACTATGTTAAGATTAGCAATATCTGTAACAAAAATAGCCCCCATCGCCACACCTTTAATTTGGCCAAAAAATTCCCCACTAAACATGAAGTAGTTCCACGCTAATGCAACCCTAGCACAATTTTTTATGAGATGTGTAGGGGCATTATGGGGCTGTGGTCTCAAGTCTAACATTTTTTCAATGTCTACTAAGGCTGCATTTTGTGGAATGTTAGTGTAAAGGCTTTTGTTGCCCACGGTAACCAGAATATCTTGGTCCGGGTCAAACTTCAGTCCCTCAATTTTAGAAATAACTGCCAGACTATTTCTTGTGAAAGATTTAGTTAGTAAAACTGCAGGTTTAATTTAAAAAACAACATACACAGCCAACAGTTGTAAAACTGATTGACAATCAGCCACAATGGGTCTTCCAGGTGGGTTTCTTACATCTTTGTGAATTTTGGGGAGCGTGTAAAACATCGGTATCACATAATCATTGTTGTTTAAATATTCAAATTCTTTCTGACTAATCCATTGGCTATTTAGCCCAATTTGTGTCAATGTAATGATTTCCTTTCTAACGGTAGCCGTAGGGTTGCCTGGTAATTTCTGATAATGAAGGGGGGGTCATCAATTGTCTTAGAATTATCGATTCATTTTTTTAGTCCTGTATAATTATACTTCCACCTTTGTCTGCTGGGTTTATCACAATATCTATGCATGAAGCTAAAGAGATTAAAGCAACTTGTTGTGTCTAAGTAAAATTGTATTGTATATATCCTTGAAAATCTGCTCAACCTCAGCCAAAACTACAGTTCCAAAAGTCAGTAGTTCCCTTGGCATAAGACCTGTAGGTGAATGAAAGGTGGAAAGGCAATGTAAACCAGTGATAACAGGGTTTTCATTCATGTGTGTCATGTGAAAAAATAATTTCAATCTGAGCGCTATAAAAAACTTGTACAATTCAATTTGGGCAACAAAAAGATGATTTCTTTTCATTGGAACAAAAGACAGGCCCAGGCTTAGAACTTCAATCTCAGTGCTGCTTAATTCATGTGAAGATAATTAAAAAATTGCCACTGTTTCTAGATTCTCACTAGGTGACTGGGTATCTATCATTAGTAATATTGATTCTGTGTCTGGTGAAAGCCAGGAGTGTATTTATTCCTGAACCATCCTCATCTCATGTTTCTTACTCTGCCGCCTTGTGGTCTCTGGCCCCAGGGTAAAAAAGACTGGCTAGATATAGATGGACCAGGACCGAACACCAAACTGGTTTCCTCTCCTAAGTACTGTCTCTGTCCTAACCCTGGCAAACTGCTTTCAGAAAATGTTAGCCTTTTATTCTGGAATACCCATTACTTATACCTTGTTGATAAAAGTTTTTTCTTAGAAAAGGATATGGCAGTTCTTTACTGAACTTCTTAATATATTTTTGCATCTTGTGTTTTTTTTAATATAGTAATTCTAATAAATTCTGCAGCTGAAGCCCCCACAGAGGAGGTCATAGCTTGTTGAACACATTACAAGTCCACCTTAAAAAGAAGGAAAACAGTATTCAATTGAGAATGTTTAGTTGCAATGTCTCAAAAGCACAATCCAAAGCTTTTCTGGCAAACATTTTCCCCAGTTTGGACCAGCGAGGGTGTCCTAACCCTGCAGAGTACTCTTATTACTGGTGCTCACACTTCAAGGATCCTTATAGCCTTATTGATATCTCTTTTGATGCCTTTTATACTTCTTACAGGCCAGCCATTGGCCCAACAGTGATCTTTGATCATGATGAGCACCTTTTAGCCATTCATCAGAGTTCCTCTGGGAAAGGTCCTAGTTCTAATGGGGTGCTGATAGATCTCTTTAAAATTCATTTAGACTTGCGGGCTCCTTTATTAACAAATGTTTTTAACAATTTCTGTACTACTAAGTATCCCATTTCTTGGTCGACATGTAGGGCCTCATTTAAAACTAGGCGGACAGGTTACTCCATCACAACGGTGACAGGTATCCAGTCTGTCAAAATCTAAATCCTATTATATTCTATGGGATTTAGATTTCTGTGGACTGCAAATCCACCACAGTTGTGATGGAGTAGCCCACCTGCTGATTTATAAATCAGACCCCTAGTATTGTACCCCTTATTAAGAAGAGCAACAGAACAGAAGTGCAATGCTACAGGCCTGAATTAGATCTTGACATATGGAATTCTCGGTCACAAATGTGACGGATATCCAATTAGCCATATTACGATCACTATAGGATATAATGTGATCGTAATATGGAGGACGTGATCTCCGTCACATTTCTGGTAGAGTATTACCCTCCATAAAGATCTAAATGAGGCCCAAAATTCTGTAATCAGTTAAAATGATTGGAAGTATACATTTTAACAGAATTCGGGAATTGGTTAATGAAAATAATATTTTAAGTTCCTATCAGGAAGGTGCTTAGCACAGAGGAGCAATGTTTAAGCCTTGTACGGACTGATATCACTTGAGATCTGCAATTGCTGGAGGATATTTGAAAGGCTGTCTAGTGCTCCGAAGTCTGTCTGTCTGCCTGCTTAGAGATGGAAATAGAATGCTTAATCCTGCAGAGACTATTAAAGAGGAGATGCCCAGTATGTTCTGGACTTGAAAAATCCTAAATGACAGCTAACTGCCCGACAAAGCAAAGCCAGGAGCACTTCATGTCCTATAGTGTCTCTCAGTCTCTCTATGTTGTTCCTGTTGTGAACTGCACAGAAGCAATACTAGCACAAGTAACATTATGTAAGTTGGAGGCACTGTTGATCCGCAAATTAGTACTGATTCTGTCAATTTCAGGAGTGAGGAGCCCGGTCAATGATGAAGTGGAACTCGATTGGCCTGATAGATTGCAACTGCCAAATACACATTACAACTTATGAATCAATCCAGAGGCTACGTCTGCCTATCCTCAGTACCCCACAGCTCTTGACATGCAGAGCCACAACTGCCACATCTGTTGCACCAATACACAAGACCTGCAAAGCAGATCATGTTCAGCAATTCCTCTTCTAGAGGGAAAACACAGCTGAGATCCCTGCAGAGAGGAGCTTCTGCTGTGAAGGACAGGAACATGGCCTAAACCCACTGCATTGCCTGATCTGCAACACTAGTGAGCAAGTTAAAGTGTGGAATATCATGCAAATCCAGTGAAGAGCTAAGAGTCCACATAGACTCTGGTACAAGGGCCCAAAGCTGTCTGCTCTAGATAATACCTGGGATGAGAACTATTTTGCTGAGTTATTCATATTATCAGTGGGGATAACAGTGAAGTAATATGCACCTGTCCCACGCACTACCTCCCTGAGAAGTCTGTGAGTGCTTGCCCTCATTATCCTGGTGGTTAATTGTGGAAAGGGATGTGCTTGCACAGTTTGCTGAGCCATAGAAGGACAGACCACAGGACACCAGTGTCAAGCAACCTCAAACACCATGGTTGGGACCCAGTAGCCTCTGTCTGTACTCTTCCCACACACCCCTCCCTCTGAAAAATAAACGCGGTCTGACAAGTCAGAAGTTGAGGTAGCAGATTGGTAAAAATCAAGGCAGGGTTGTTACTGTACATCAAGTAAATTTGCGAAACTAGAACAGGAGCAAATCATGAAAGTGATTAAGCTGAGGTGTGAGGTGTGAGGGTAGGATAGGAGGTCAAGAATGGTGGAAGCCACTTCTTGCCAGTACCCATTATTACTTGAAGGCAGTTAGGTAGCACATGTGGCGAAATTCTAACCTGATGTTCATCACTTGATGTCTCAGAGAAATTTGTGCTATGCACCTACTACCTCTAGATGAAAGATACTGTAGGAAAGTGGATTATTATTTGGGGTAAGTGGCCGCCCACCTCAAGAAATCTCAAAATCACCTAATTAACTGGAGCTCAGCCCTCTGGTAGTGATGCCATGGAGCAGACAGGCTTAACTAAGGACAGACAGACATGTGGAGCAGTTGTCAAATAAAAAATTATATGTGCAATTTTGCAATAATTTTAGTCATCTTTTCACAGCTCAGATGAATTGAACATCATTCAACCTGCTACTAGAGTACCTGTAACAGCCTGCATAGAGGACACACCCACACATTGGAACTCCATTTGCTATATGCGGCAATGGCTTTTTAAGCATATCAGCCGATCAATTATTATGTATTTCAAAGGAGAGGGTATACAACTGCTAAAGCTGGGAGGATTGAGGAGGATTAAAGGGGGCTAGTAGAGTGCCTGATCAAAATGCTATTTCCTTTTGAGATTATTAGACGAGAGGTCAGCAAGGAGGAGATGACAATTATACATGTGATCCTGTTGTTGCACCTGCCACAGCAACATTTTAAAAGGTGAATCAAACATTTAGGGTTGACAATAAAGAAGCAGCTGCTTTGGGCAACGGCTTTATCATTTGCTTGAACAATAATAAAAAGCTGCAAAAGTGATTGTGTCCTTCCAAGAGAGCATCTTTGCAATGATTCTGAATCCAATGAACAAAAAAACACTGCCCATTTTAATTATTTTCTCATCAACAGATGTCTCAATTTACAGGGAATAATCACCAGGAAATCAGGAGATCTAGAAGTATTGCAAATTTGAGGCTATTGAAGAAGTGCAGTGCACCCTTCAGCCCCCTGGCAGGGCAATAGGTTTGCTCTGAGTCTTCCAGAAGGATAGTATGACAACTTTGGTGGCATTCCCCAACACCATTGTTGGCTTCTACTGAACTGACAACAACTACAGTTTCAATTCCAACAGCAGCAAAGGATTGGTTTAACACTACAGAACATATATCAAGTGCAGAAGTCCAGGCAACATATGCACAGCAAATGGCAGCACCAATGCAATTATAAAGATGGCACACATGTATCTGGATGGCTGACCAGAGGTGTTCCAGGATTAAGACCCATTGCCTTATTGGCATGGGAAGAAGGAACAGTGGCCAGAACTCAGCAAGCTGGCAGTAAAGTGTCTAGGATGTCATATATCAAGTGTATCTTTGGAGCATGTGTTCTGTACGGCTGGGGAGGTTTGCATGGTGAGAAGGACCAGCCTCTATCTGAGAAATGTGATGAAGTGGATTATGATTAAAATGAATAAACATTTCATACCCAAAAATAATCAGTCTCCAGAAGACATGCCTGTATATGAGGGCACCTGGTCTGACATCACTAGTGGGGCAAGTAATCAGCCTCCAAACCACCCTCATGAGTTTGAAGACAAACTACCTTCCTGAATAATTACATAACACAAAAACAGATATGATTGTTTTAAAAAATGTTATGCATTTGAGGGCACATTAATCAACATTTCATGCAGCACAGAACAAGTCACCTTGCAGTGCTGTGCTGCTGAAAGGGAAATACTGTGTTGTATTTAACATAAAACAGTGCATTCTTATCCTTTCCCTTTTCACTGCCTAGCAATAATACATACACACATGTGCCATGGTGCAAAGGTGCCTGCATTGCAGACAGGATTGTTTTTGTGCGGAAAGAGGCACCTTCCTGCACACAAACAATCCTCTGGGGCATTTTTGTCTTTCAATGTCTACTGCAGAATATAGCATACAGAAAGTAAAAGGAAAAAAGATAAAGATATTCCACCTTAGTATGTCGAACCTGGAGAGGTGTAGCTTTATGACACATTCCCAGGCCTACATGTAATGGCCAGATTGAGGCACCACAAAGCAGAAAAAAAGTATGATAATGAGCCCACAAAGGGCATTATGTGATGCTCCTTACAGGGAACAGTGAAAAACAAATGAGCTGCTCTCTCTGATCATTATTATTTCTTACGTCCTCATGCTGCAATATTTCACTTTTTGGGTGCCCTGGTTCCTCCGAGGTCAGCCACAGCTTCACCTTTGGATGAGGGACCACAGGTGGGATGGGATCCCTGCACTGTGCAGGTGCTGGCATTCATTGTGTGGTGTGCCATGGTCCCACCCATGGCACTCAGCTACCTTTTTTTGGTTGAAGGTTGCAGGGGGAGCCCTGAGGCCTCCATAACCTCGCCAACTACTTGCACTCTGTGGGAGCTGGCATATGAATTCTTCTGCTCCCACCTGGTAGGAGCATATTCTATTTGTTCCCATTATGAATGGAAGCAGTGCATTCCCCTGCCGGCAAGGAGTGCGGGAGAGAATTTGCCATGGTAACCTTGCCCCACATACACATGAGAGCAGGGCTAGCAATCCGCCTGCAACACCTCTGTGCTGTTCAGGGGGTTGGGGTCTCCCAGGACTTAAACTGTGCATCGAGTCTGGGAGCCGGGGTCCACAGGGCAAAAAATTGTCTTGGAGAAGAGGTGCACATATGTCTCACTCCCCACAATAATGATTAAAAAAAACACTGACCACTGGGTTCTGACCTACCTCGGGTACATGTAAACAAAAAGGTTGCCTCCCTGTTTTACTCCATGGGACAGCAAACTAGGGGCCATATTTATAGTTTTCGACGCACAACTGCGCCAACGCAGTTGTGCGTCAAAAAATCTAACGCCATTCTGAAGCGCCATGCGGGCGCCGTATTTATTCAATGACGTTAGCCGGCATTAGCCGGCGGCGCTGCCTGGTGTGCGTCAAAAAAAATGACGTACACCAGGCAGCGCCGGCGTAGGGGAATATGGAGCTTGGGCGCCAAAAAATGGGGCAAGTCAGGCTGAGGCAAAATTATCGCCTCAACCCGATTTGCGCCATTTTTTTCGACTCCCAACCCCCATTGAAATGACTCCTGTCTTAGCAAAAATAGGAGTCATGCCCCCTTGCCCAATGGCCATGCCCAGGGGACTTCTGTCCCCTGGGCATGGTCATTGGGCATAGTGGCATGTAGGGGGGCACAAATCAGGCCCCCTATGCCACAAAAAAAAAATATTAATATTTACCTGAACTTACCTTATGTTCCCTGGGATGGGTCCCTCCATCCTTAGGCGTCCTCCTGGGGTGGGCAAGGGTGACAGGGGGGGTCCCTGGGGGCATGGGAGGGTACCTCTGGGCTCCTTCCGAGCCCACAGGTCCCTTAACGCCTGCCCTGACCAGGCGCTAAAATACGACGCAAAAGCGGCTGGACATCATTTTTTTTTACCCGCCCACTCCCGGGCGACATTTTTGCCCGGGAGTGTAAATACGGCGCACATGCCTCGGAGTCACTTTTTAGACGGGAATGCCTACCTTGCATATCATTAACGCAAAGTAGGTGTCCACGCTAAAAAATGACGCAAACTCCATGGACTTTGGCGCTAGACGTGTCTAACGCCAAAGTATAAATATGGAGTTAGTTTTGCGTCAGAATTGCGTAAAAAAAAAAACGATGCAATTCCGGCGCAAACAGAGTATAAATATGCCCCTAGATTTCTTTTTTCATTTTAGTCCTGGGAGGAGGGGCCCTTCTCGGACATCCACACACAAGAGCTAGGGGGTAAGGGTATCTCTATCCTAACCCCTTTTGTCCTGTAATTCCTGCTGTAACATTTCAGTTCATATTGCATTTAGACAATCAGAGTGCTCGCTCCAAAAAATCCCCTCAGCCTATCAGAAGGCTTGAGCTTTGGGATTTCAGCCCAGTTGTCTATAAATCCATTGAATCCTATTTTAGCCACAACTACTGATTTGCACCAAATGGAAAAACGCACACATCTACACAACGATCTTACTTGTTGCCAAATTTGGTGTAATTCCATTCTGTCATGTTGATGGTACCTCTGTCTACAATTCCCACTGGAAATACTAAGGGAAAATACGTTTTGGCCTCCCCCCGTTTTTTTCCACAGCTCCCACACTTGACCAATCAAACTGAACATTTCTACGAAGTTGCTGAGGTGGATGAGCTTAATTTGAAAGCTTTGGCAAGCAGCAACAAAGTTATTACTAAAACAAAAACGCTTCCTATAGAAACGTTGACCTAAGGATATCCACACTGTTGTGAAAGTAACTATATAATATGTATATATGGACATATGTAATATTTGCGTCCGTGCTGTATGACCCCAAATTCCCGATGTAGGTGCCCCTTCCACCACGAGTATCATTTTAGTAGACTGTCAAGTGATTATTTTGGTAATTTGTTTGCAAATGTTATCATTTTCGATGTTTGACCTGCTTTCTACAAGGGATTGTACAATTTCACACCACATTTTGTCCATATATTTGAAGAAAGAGGTTTGATAACATACAATTGGACGATTTAAAAAAATATATTTTCAGAGGAAATATATAGTGCTACATGCAGTCTAACACTGTAAGTATTAAGTTAATGTGCTATTCTTATATATTACTCAGTGGCAGAAATTTGTGCAACTCTTATGATTCTTATGAAGCACATACTAGCCAGAAATTCACCTCGTGTGGAATTTGATACAGAAATATTGTTGGCCGGTTACACACTGGCCCTATCCTACATATAATGCCCCTGGTGTTTATGGCAACTTAAGAGTCTACCTGTTGACCAATTATTTCGCTAATATGCATCCTTGATAGGTCCTAAGGCTTGCACAGAGGTGGCTTAAAAACCTTTATGGCACCTTGCTTAAAATTAGGTACTTTCTATCGGTATAGTCAGTGAATGATGATAGGCAACTGCCGCTTAATACGTGTAATTTTGTCACTTCTCAATACGGTCACCAAAACGTTTGCAGGTTTATGTGAAGTGCTCCATACTAGTATAATTTAAAGGGTATTTTCTGTAAAGCCAGACGGAAAGAGAAAGTAAGCGATAATAAAGAGATAAAATAAGAAAGGATCGATGGATGGATGAATGGGTTCGTATGGCTATAAGACAGTGGAGGTAGGTAGAGAGACAAGCCTTCAAGTACAATTACCTCCCCAGGTTAATGAATTCGAGCGCTGAGGAGTCTCTCACGCCTTTGTTTAAAGCAGATGCTCGCTGTTCAGCTACAGCCAATCAGACACGATTAAAAGGCAAAGGTCACTTCACACCCTTCATAGATCCATTACTGCTGTAACAACCATCACCAGAGCTGGCTTAGCAGCTGGCAGGCTTGGTAATTACCGCCCATCATCACCGCACATGCCAGTTATCAGCCAGAGCACTGGCGAATCTCACCATTATACATTGGATTAACGGCTCTGGCTTTTTTCCACAAATCCACTTTATCTCTTGCGCAGTTCAGTCCAGGTCGTCCTTCTTTGAATGCGAAGCCCGCCGTCACCAGCCAAAGTGATTTTCCAATCAGTCGACCCTTAACAGGCTGTGTCATTCGGAAGAGTGGAACCTGCGCTGCTTTTGGAGGTTCTGTTGTAATATCATTCCAAGTCAAGTTTGATAATGTTTTCAGTCTCCCACCGTGAGTTTCATTGCAAAGGGCATAAACCATATTGGCCAGGGAGATGCTGTCTCACACCGGATACATGCGTGCAGCATAGACCAGGGCAGTGTCCAGTAAAGGAAATAGAAACATGTGCTATAGTCAGTCAACTTGGACAAAGCTCCAGATGAGATTGTAAATCAGCCGGGAGAAACACATGTAGCAGGCCCCTGGGATTCGTATGGAAGACTACTGTGGCTCTTTCAGAAGGATCCTCATTTTTTTTAGATCTATATTGCGGATATTTTGCAAGCTTTAGAAAGATAAGTACGCACTATGTAACAATAGGTTTACAGTGTGAGCTCACAGGAAATTATTTTGATCATGCAACATGAAACAGCTGTTGGCAAAATCAATAGGTTTCACATATGTGGGAGCTATTGGCTTTGACAATGTCTTTTAGCCATGTTGTACAGTGGAGTGGAGTAGGAGTAGCATGCACAGAGTGGTGTGGAGTAGGGTAGAATGGAGTACCATAGAGTGGAGCAGAGTAGGTTGGAGTGTCCTAAGGTGGTGTAGAGTGGAGTGTCATAAAGTGGCATATATTGAAGTTGAGTGGCGTAGAGTGGAGTGGAACAGAGAGGAATAGACTGGCACACACAAGAGTGGAGTAGAAGGCAGTGGTGTAAAGTGGATTTTGTAGAGTTTAGTAGAATAGAGTTGTGTAGAGTGAAGTGGGTTAGATTACAGTGGGGTAGAGTGGAGTGGCATGGCATTAAGTGGTTTTGAGTGGTGTAGAGTGGAGTGGAATAGAGTGGCATAATGTAAAGTGACATAGAGTGGTGTGGAGTAGAGTGGTTTGGAGTTGTGTATAGAGTGGCATAGAAGGAAGTAGAATAGAATGAAGTGGTGCAGAGTAGAGTTGCATAGAGTAGAGTGGTGTAGATTAGAGTGGAATGGAGTAGAGTAGTGTGTGGAGATTAGTGGGGTAGAGGGGCACTGTATGGGGTGATGTGTCATGGCCTAGAGTATAGGTGCATAGAGTGGAGTGGCAACATGAAGAGTGGACTGCTGTAGAGTGGCATATATAGAGTGGAGTGATGCAGAGTAAAGTAGAGTGACATAGAGTGCAGTAGCATAGAGTAGAGTGCTGCACAGTAAAGTAGAGTGGCATAGAGTACAGTGAAGTAGAGTGAAGTGGAATAGACTGCAGTGGTGCAGAGTAGAGTGACATAGAGTTCAGAGGTGTAGAGTTCAGTAGTGCAGCAACATTGAGTTTAGTGATATAAAGTTTAGTGGCTCAAAGTAGAGTGGTGTACAGTGGCATTGAGTAGAGTGGTGTGGCATAGAGTGCAGTGGCATAGAGTGATGCAGAGTAGAGTGCAGTGGCATAGACTGCAGTGGTAAAGAGTAAAAAGGTGCAGAGTAGACTGGTGTAAAGTGCAGTGACATAGGGCCATATGTATGAACACATTTTCCCATAGACACAAAATGGGTAAAACCCATTGCTACATCTGGCCCATAGAGTGGTGCAGAGTAGAGTGCTGTGGCATACAGGGAATTGCATAGAGTGAAGCAGGATAGTGTGCAGTGGTGTGGAGTGCAGTGGTGTAGAGTGCAGTGGCATAGAGGTGCATAATAATAAATAGAGTGGAACAGAGTGCAGTGTTGTAGAGTGCAGTGACATAGAGTGCAGTGGTGCAGAATAGAGGAGAGTGCCGTAGAATGGAGTGGTGCAGAGTAATGTGGTGTAGAGAGCATCGGTGTAGAGTGCAGTGGCACAGAGTGCACTGGCATAGTGTGCAGTGGCGAATAGAGTGCAGTGATTCAGAGTACAGTGGTAGAGTGGTGGAGATTAGAGCGGCATAGAGTAGAGTAATGCAGAACAGTTTAGAGTGGAGTGGGATAGAGTGCAGTGCCCTAGAGTAAAGAAGTGTGGCATAGAGTGCAGTAGTTTAACATCAGTGGCATAGAGTAGAGAGATATAAAGTGTCATTGAATGCAGTGGCATGAAGTGCAGTGGCATACAGTGCAGTGGATTGGAGTCATGAAGAGTAGAGTGCCATAGAGTGCAATGCTGTAGAGTAGAGTGGTGCAGAATAGAGTGGCACAGAGTGCGGTCACAAAGAGTGCAGTGGCACAGAGTGGATCAGAGTGGCAAAGAGTGCAGTGGCATAGAGGGATATACAGTAGAGTGGAATGCAGTGCATTGGCATAGAGTGCTTTTGCGTACAGTGCAGTGGTGCAGAGTAGAGTGCAGTACCATAGAGTAGATTGCAATGGTGTAGAGTAGAGTAGTGTACGGCAGAGTAGAGTGCAATGGTGTAGAGTGCAGTTGCCTAGTGTAAAGAGGTGTGGCATAGAGTGCAATGATCTAAGGTCAGTGGCATAGAGTAGAATGGCACAGAGTAGTGTGTTGTAGACAGCAGTGGCATAAAGTGCTGTGTCTTGGAGTTGGGCCAAGTAGAGTGCTGTAGATAGCAGTGCCATAGAGTATAGTAGAGTGGTGTAGAATAGATCAGAGTGGCACAGAGTACAGTGCCGTAGAGTACAGTGTTGCAGAGGAGAGTGGTGAAGAGTGCAGTTCTGCAGAGTAGGGTGGCACAGAATGTGGCATAGAGTGGAGTGGCATGGAATGAAGTAAAGTGGAGTGACAGAGCGCATTGGCATAGAGTGCAGTAACATAGTACAATGCTACAGAGTAGAGTGCCTTGGCACAGAGTTTGGTAGCATAGAGTGCTATGGCATAGAGTCGAGTGCAGTAGCATAGATTGCAGCAGTATATAGTAGAGTTGTGTATAGAAGAATGGTGCAGAGTAGAGTGGTGTAGAGTTTAGTGGCATACAGTAGAGTAGTACAAAGTAGATTAGAATGGTGTAGAGTTCAGTGGTGTAAAGTGCAATGGCCCAGATTAAACAGGTGTAGCTTAGAATGCAATGATGTAAGGTCAGTGGCGTAGAGTAGAGTGTTGCAGAGTATAGTGTCATAGAGTGCAGTGGCATATAGTGCAGTGGCATACAGGGCAGTGGCTTGGAGTGATGCAGAGTAGAGTGGCATAGAGTGCAGTGACCTCGAGTAGAGTGGTGTAGAGTAGACTATATTGTTATAGAGTGCAATGGTGTAGATTAGCATGGTGTAAATTAGAATGTTGTAGAGTGCAGAAGCATAAAGTGCAATGGCATATAGTGTAGTGACATAGAGTGGTGCTGAGTAGAGTACAGTGGTGCAGAGTGCAGTGATGTAGAGTGCAGGGGCATACAGCAGAGTGGTGTAGAGTAGAGTGATGTCAAGTGCAGTGGTGTAGGGTGGTGAAGAGTAGAGGGGCATAGAGTGGCATAAAGTGCAGTGGCATAGAGTGCAGGGGCATAGAGTGTGGTGGCATAGATGAGGGTGGTGCAGAAAGGAGCAGTGTGGTATAGAGTGCTTTAGCATAAAGTAGAGTAGTATGGAGTACAGTGGAGTACAGTGAAGCAGAATAAAGTGGTGTAGAGTAGAGTGGTGCAGACTTGAGTGCAGTGATGTAGAGTGTTGTGTCATAGATTAGATTAGAGGGGTCCAGAGTAGAGTTCAGAAGCTACATGGTTTGGGATATGGGGAATGAAATGAAAACACAGGCACTAATATGCACAAAGAAAAAAGTGGATCCAAAAACAGGAGCAGTGGATCGACACATGTACTTTGTCCATGCTCCATGGGAGGCCATACAAATGAAGAGGACATGACACCCACATGCCAATGCAAATGGTTATGAAGGAAATAAGAGTGAAGATGAAGCTAACCAATGGTAATAAGCTATGGGCGGGCTGTAAACCCACTGTGTGTTAACAACATGTCTTGCAGAGACAGCACATGCACTGTCTAGGCAAAACCTAAAAAGTATGGTGTCTGGCCTTTTCAGTGAATTTTTGAAGATAAAGGGATCTTCCAGCTATATTAAAGATGAGACTTCCTGCGTTTCCTACGGAAGTACTTTAAGTCTTTCTGCATCACCACCCTGGATTTTTTGCTATTTTTGAACCCTATATTTTGCAGGTATTAGAACTATGCACACTCTGGCAATGTTCTTAAGTGCCACATTGTTTCTGTTCTGTTCCTAAATGCTATTGGTGATTTTTTGATTCCCAATTTTCTATCTAAATTCCCTGCAAAGCCACAGATGATGGTGCAGAAAAAACAAAATGCATGGGAGTTAAGTGTCATCTGAGGACTTCAGTGCATAGGTATACCACTCACATGACAAAATTTCATGACTACCAAGTGCACCACTGCCCTCTGCCATTACCACATTTTAAAAGCACCGCTGTAATACATGGCAAGTAACAGTGCATTTTCCATTTAGTAGAACCTATTTTACATTCTAATAAGTCACCTCTAAAGTGTGCCTTGTAATTACACAAATCAGGGTGCCTAAAAATATAAAAAATGGGGCACAATGTATAATTAGAAAATGTGATTTCACAGTGATGTAAGGCGTAATAACTATTTTCCCTTTGTTGGTTCAGTTGCACTTTTTCTAAAACAGGCCTAGATGAAAATACAGTATTGAAATTCTACTTCTCCGCATAGGGAAGATGCTAGAAAACTCACTCAAAGGCATTACCTATGTAATTTATAAAATCTCATTGAATGGTGAAATCAGATTTTTGATTATATCAATGGAAAATTAATTTTACAAAGAACTACTTTAGACTTTCGGATCCAGTGCATACTTGGAATAGGATCTGCCATCAATCACAACTGCAACTCTGGAATACACATCCTTGGCTGGAGGAGTTAATCACTCTAGCTCAGAAGACAATGGCCTACCTCTGAGCCCAGGAAAAACAGGCTGGTATTAATTGCTGTCCATTTAGCAGGTATTAGTTATCTTGGAATGGTCATAAAAAGTTGGTAAAATAATGGACATCCTTAGCACCAACAATTTTGATTTGAAGATTCTGAGAAGGCTTCTCTTATTCATCCCCAGAACCCTCCAAGCAGCCCAGCTCCAGCCAGATTGGGAGAAACATTCAGTCTGGACCCTGTTGGTGGGAGGAGAGCTAATCTAAAAAAGAGAGTGACAATGAAGTGTAAGACAGGTCTGATATGAGGGCACTTGAGTAATTTTGTGCTGCACAGGGAGGTGACGGGAGTCTGAGAAAATAGTAATACTTGGATAATACAAAGAAAAAATCTGGCAGCAGAATCACCACATGTCAGAAAATTCCTGGACCTGGGAAGACTCAATCTTAAAAAGAAGGTTCTGCTGGATAAACAATGACTTCTAACTCATGCTGGAAGAAGAACACTCATTTCAGAATGCAAGGACAACTGACTTCTGCTTGCACCCAGGCATTAGAACTGTTCTCCAAGGGCCAGTGTTTGGGCTTCTGATTTACTGCTACAGAAACACACACAGAAGAGGGGCTCTTGATTTCTAGAGGGCCTAGGAGATCCCAGAGGACTGGACTTTGTAGGAGTCCTATCTGGTAAGAGACCTAGTGACTAGAAGCCTGCCATGAAGCGCTATAGCCTGCAGGGCTGACCAAAAGGAACCTTCCCAGTAGTTGTAGAAAAGTGAGATTTATTCATGTTAACTACCTCCAGAATGCTAGTAAAAGGTGCTGAGGCTTGACCTGAAAACTATAAGCAGCCAGAAAATATGGTTAGCCTGGCTTTGGGCTTTGTGACACACTGTAAACAGGTTAAGCAGGACATTGCAGAACCAGAGTCCAACTTCTTGGGTTCCCACCCAACCCTAACATCTGGCCTTGGTCATCTAAAAAGTATTCAGCCCAATGGCAATACCAGGGAGAAGGTGGCAAATCTATCCCAATAAAGAAACACACTCAGCATCAACATAATCCATGTTTGGCTTTCTCAGAGCTTTTAGTGATGATAGCTTCATCAAGAGCTCGAAGACAATGTATCGGATTTCAGGTGAACCCTCACTGGCTACAGCATTGTGCCTTGTCCTGCAGGAAGATTTCACCTTCCATTTCAGAAACTAATTTTGAAGCTAAAACCTTGTATCAGGATTACCCACTTGGTGCATGTGACCTCAGCCTCAACAGGGACGGAATGAAATATCACTTAGATCCTGTTCATCCAAGAACTGTTGTTTTTCAATGGCACTTTACTTTCTTGTGGCATTTTTCCCATAACATTTAAGAATGCAGATCTCTGGTTCCCCTTAACCTATTTTAATGTGCTTAGTGTCTTTTTGCTTATTACATTTTGTTGTGTTGTGTCCTTTTCTTTAAAATTATGACAGCTTTAACTTAACATGCACTTCTCTGGTGATCATCTGCTGCTATTGTATAGCTGTGAGGAGTTAAGCAGAGATTTTAAGAATTGTATTTTGACCTAACTAGATTGTGTTTGTGATGTTGCCTGGGGCCTACCCTTCCAAATTTATTACTTAATTCCTGACACCTACTGACCAAACCTCTGTCTCCGCAATGGAAATTTAGATCTCCAAATCCTCCTTGTCTCACCAGAACAGCTTGGTCAAGCAGCCAAGGCTTTGCTCATGGGAGTAGTGTGCAAAATAGACATACATTAGGGACCTCCAGGGTTGATCCCTTGGTATCCTTACAAATGTGCTTGCCAACTCCTAGTCTGAGAGGGAAGAAGACAGCAGCAGTGTCTGGAAGTGAAGACATTTCTAAGGGACAGTTTTACTTTCTGTAGTTTAGTTGTAGTAAATAGCCTGTGAGATTTATTGTGCATTGTTTCTGGCTTCTAATCCTCAAAAGACATTTTCAGAAGGGTGATTTTGTTTCAGGAAGAACAGATGGCTCTACCTTAGTGAAATATGATTTACTTGTATAGTATAGAAAGAAAATGTGCTGGATCCAACTCATTCCTTCAAGGTGTGAAATTTCAAGAAAGATACACTGTACCATTTTTTCATTGTGGCACTGAAGTATGACTAAAACCAGTTGTCTAATTAAAGATATTTGTAATTTATGGTTTAATTTTAGCAATAACTGTGCTGTTTACAATCTCTTTGCAGTTCATCTTCACTTAATTTTGATCATATTAATCTTTTGTAAGAAACCATGGGCCAACTTTATCTTATGGAGTTTCTATTCTATATTTAGCCTAGTGGATGTTCATGGAGCTAGTTTTATTTATACACTAGAGCATATGGAGAGGCACATATGGTAACCAGGGCCCGATTAAATTTTTCAGCAGTAAGGATACTCTGTCACAACAGCACAGACTATCTTCACCACCTTGAATGCAGTCTGCCCACCGCATTTAGATTCAGGTGGACCTTTGGATTAATACAGCAGATACCAATCTGTTTCCACTGTGGTTTATCCTCTCCAATGGCCATGGGGAGTAAGCTGCTGCTTGTCCACCAATCCAGTTTGGATGAGTGGACATGTAGTTCTTTTTTACTGTTCCTTACTATTAGGTATCAGCAGGTGGTAAGAAATAATAAAAACATTTTAATGCTTCACCCACCATGGGAGAAGCCTCACATGGTAAGGGAAGCTTTAGTTTTTGATTTACAAAAATCTGGTTTGGGGATTTTCGTTTTGAAAAGAAAAAACGTTACTACTTGTTACAGGACTGTGTATGGGCTTGGAACAGGGGCTGTCCATCTGGGTGCTGAACACTGGAGGAGGAGGAGCCTCGCAGTGTTACCTTGTGTCACAATCTGATGAACATTGAGTGCCCTGTGCCAGGGGATAGGCGAGCGACTTGAGTGCCCCACCGGCATGAGCCTCCCTCTCTCCAGCACCCCTCTCCCTCCACCTCTCTCTGCTACATGCCTACTGCCAGCCAATGCGCGTGCCTGCCTAGGTGTAGTGAGCTGCGGAGCGGGCAGTTCATGACTCCCAGACGCCGGGCTGTGTGCGCGCCTCAGCCATCCTCTCATCCATGCAACCCCTGCGTCCATGGTGAGGTGGCGCAGGACTGTGCAGGAAGAGGCACTGTGACAGGAAAAAAATGAGAAACTCTCTCAGCAGGCATGGGATCCCTGGAGGCGGCCCCATGCACAGACGGTCACTCGACCTCACGCTACTAAAGTACTTTGACTCACCCACGGCACGGGTCGCTCTACAACCTGCACTTGCTGGACTCTTTTTTCCAGCAGGCATTGGGTTCCTGGAGGTGGCCCCTTGCACAGCTGGTCACTCGACCATGCGCTACTAAAGAGATTTGACTCATGCGCGGGATGCGTGCAGGCCAAGCCTGCGCTCATCCTGCACCTGTCAGTGACAGAAAGAGGCAGGGCATGGCCATTCCATTTGGTCCTAGTGTTGGTGCTTTTGTGCTAGACTGGAGGAAAAAGAAGGAAAGAAATTGTAAAGGCATTTTTTAGGCTGGTCACAGTCTTGACATTTGGTGCTTGTGGCTAGGTAATATGGGGTGCATTTTCCTGCGAGGTACAGGGTGGTTCCTTGTGAGGGTATTGTAACGCATATGGGGTTAGTTGGCTCTCAACGATAAAGTACTTTATAGGCAACCTGTTGCTATACCAATGAAGTACGCAGGATCCCTTTTAAGTCTTGGAGTCACTTTTTTATTATGGGCAAGAGAAAAGCCACTGAGAAACCCTTGGGGGCAGCCAGTACAAGTAAGTTTGCTAGGCACTCCACAGTGAACTGTTCAGTGAATGACACCGATGACTTGTCAGTGGAAGCAGAGGGTTTATTGGTTTCGAATAACCTGGATTTATCTCAGTGTAAAGGGAAGCGAGGCTCATCACTCAAAGGTATTCAGACCTACTTTAGGAAAACTATGAATGGAGGTGGCATCAGGCCCAGCTCAAGGTCAAAAGAAAGCTGCACACCAGGTGAAGAGCTACTAAGCGAGAATACACCAGCAGACCCTCCTAAGGATCAAACACAGGCTGATTGCTCCAACCATTTTGCCCCCTTAACTACTCAAGGAATAACTGCAGTAGTTAACCTAAATCCAGCTGACCTAACAAAGCACCTAGTCACAGTAGATGTAAATCAGCCCAAGATAGGGGAACCAATGGTACAGGTGCAGTTAAGAAGGGAGCTACAGGTATTGCGTGAGTGTATGAACAAGTTAGCTGTTGAACTGGGTGAGAAGGTGGCCAAACAATCTGTTTTGGTGGAAAATTTAGGAACCAAGATAGGTGGTGCTAATCCAATGCCCGAGCTTTCTAGCCAAGCACCCTTCTTAAAACTCCAGTCCGATAAGGGTAAAGGTTTAGTTGCTGACAATGGTGGGCTCCCTAGTGAAGTATGTTCAATTCCATCTAATCCTGAAAAAGGGGGAACTAGTTGAAGGAAGATTCACACTTAAGCAGCATAGTGCACAGCCCACTTCGAGACAGCCATCAGCCAGAGCGGTCAGAAACCCTGCGGGAGCCAAAATGCATCTAATACCAATCAGGGTACATGTCTATCTAGCAACATCTGCTTGATAAATGTCCCTAAACTCCCACGTGAAGTTAGAGAAACCTAAGATTCCTGTGCCAATAAAGTAATCCACTGGCTCCGCCATACCAGGGGATGTATATCCATAATTCGGGATGACATATTACTTGCCTCCCGATGTAGCCCTCTTAGACTCCAATGGATTATGCAGGATTGAAATTTAAGAGCTCCAAACTGGTGGATGAGCTGATATCTATGAAATTAAGGTTTAGGCTTAACTCAAGTACACACATATGACTTGAACTTAATGCTTCCAAGCAACTAGGAGAATTTCAGACTAAAGAAGGGTGTAATGCTCTAGTTCATCTTCAACACACCACCCCTGCGGTGGAATGTTCTAATTTAGCAGAGATTTGTTGACAACTGGGGGGTGGGCAGCATGCGTTACCCAGGACCTAGAGGTGTGTGTTGTGGGAGATGGTATGAGTGGCACAGCTACACAGATTGAGCTGAATCCTATTATGGTTGGTCAGGGAGCCCCTAGTGTGTGGTTAAGGACTGATAGCAGGCGATATGTTGAAAACTCCATAACAGTATTATCTTGGAATGTAGCAGGCGTGCGAGCCAAGATAGCAGACCCAGAGTGGGGAGAGTTTATCGATGAGCACCAGATTATACTTCTGCAGGAGACGTGGGCAGTGGCCCCAGGCCATAGAAGTGGGTACATCACTTTTGCTGTAAATGTGACCCCTTGCTCCTCAGGTAGAGCATCTGGGGGTCTTCTTATTTAGCTGAAATTAGATATTTTCCTGCTAGTGAAAGTAGTCTTAATGGGAAGCAAAGATTTGCTAGGGGTAGAAATAAAAGTTAAAACTCCTTACGGGGTGAGATATATTGCGATACTTCCTATAAATGTATGCTCCGCCACAGTGGTCCAACTCCATAACACTGTACAGTGCTTAAAAGGTAGTACCTTAAAACTTATTGCAGGCGATTGTAACATGACCCTTGAAAAAGGGCAGAGGGAGTTAAATTACTCATTGTGTCCCCATAGCTCTTTAGTTGGCTCTGGGGAGCCTGCACAAACTATAGGGAAAATAAGTGTTGTTGCAGGCTAATTGGAAGGTCTGATCATAGAGAATGGCTTAATAATTGCTAATGGCAATACTAATTCTGATACTCCTCCACATCCGACTTTTAAGAGATGCATTGTGAAAACTTACATTGACCACCTTTTGGTTGATCTGGACATGTGGCCGGTTTTGGCAGACATGGCGGTTATTCCTAGAGCAGATAGTGATCATGAGGCCTTAAGTGCTGTATTTGTGCCTGCTATATTTACTGCTTGCAATTTACCAGCAGTAGTTAATGTGAGTCCCCTACAGACAGTTAATAACAGGAGGAATGTGAAATGAGCAGAAGTCGTGGATAATATAGAAATCCAAACTCAAATCTATGAACTATTTGTGGATAACTTAGTCAATGTAACACCCTTGAGGGGGTATGGTCCTTGCACACTGTCAGCTAATGGAACATTTAAGGCCCTTGTTTACTGAAGTCAGGAAAAGAGGAGCCTTTAATAAAATTGCTCCAGAATAGTTCACTAAGGACGGTCGGGTGGCTATGCGCTGTCTTTTAGATGCTCTAAAGGATGGAATTAAGCCAAAAATAACCTCTGCTACAAATAAGTATATGGCTACTTTAAAAAAGGCCAAGCAGAGCAGGGAGATTGATCAATGGGAAGGGCTTACCATTGCACTCAAGAGTAAGAATCAAAACACGTTTTGGAAACTGGTTGCATCCAGCTCAAAACTAATAGATAACCACCTTGAAGCGGTAGTGCGACCTGGAGTTTGGGTTGAACATTTCAAGTCCTTGTACAGTGAGAGGGGGTTGGAACATGCTGAAAGCGTAACAGAGGAGCTCATTGAGATGGATTGCTCTGTAGGTCTGGAGGCTTTCTCTCATCCTCCAGAGAAGGAGGATAAAGTAGAGACAGTGTCCATATTTTTTCCAGGCTGAAACCAGGGTAGCCTTGATGCAAATGAAGAAGGAGAAGTCTCCTGGGCTAGATGGTATTCCTGGTGATCTTTTCCTCTCTCACCCAGACATCTGGATTCCCTATCTGAATGCACTGATCAACATTATAATGAGGAGTAAGAAAATTCCACTGACTTGGCTGGGAACTATTGTACCCATATTTAAAAAAGGAAGAAGGGACAAACCCTCTAATTACAGACCTATTAGTCAGTTGGACAATTCCCCCCCAAAAATCAGCAGACAGGTTCTGGTTAAGTCAGAATCATGGGTTAAGGACAATCATATCCTTGAGGATGCCCAGGCAGGATTCAGGTGTAAGATCAGCACCGTTGACCAGGTCTTTTGCTTTAAGTTATTGTGCTTGAAGTACGAAACTCTAATGAGGGACCACGTGTATGTTACCTTTTTAGATCTTAGGGCAGCCTTTTATCTGGTCCCTAGGGACAATCTGTGGGAAATACTTGCAGGATAAGGGGTGCCAAGGGATCTATTATGGATTTTGCGAGTTATCCACACAAACACTTATGCTAATGTGAGGTGGAACACAAGGGGGATTTACCAGACTCGATTCCCACATGCCGGGTAGTAAAGCAAGGATGTATATTGGCCCGACACTCTTCAGCCTCTATATTAGTGGAGCTGTTAAATGTCTCTCCCAGTGTACGCATGATGCCACTAAGCTAGCTGGAAATACAATCCCGATATTAATGTTTGCCAATGATGCCCTGCTTATCTCTAGAACCCCAATGGGCCTTCAGGCAGAATTGGTATCCTTATTGGCCTTTTGCAAGGTGAGGATTCTGGAAATTAACCCAGTGAAAACAAAATTCAGGGGGGTAAACACCCACAAGTCATTTAGAGGGAGAATGCTAATTGATGGCTCCACAATCGAACAGGTCAAACACTTTGATTACCTAGGGGTCGGATTGTCAGATTTAATGTCTTGGGTCCATCAGATGTAGAAGAGTAAAAGTCTTTCTACCGAGAAGGCATACCCAATCAGGAGGATAGTGACAAAAACTGTGGGTGGTGCAGTGTCCCCGGTTCTTCAGATCTATGAAGCAATTGCCCTATCGGCAGCCACTTATGAGGCAGAGAAATGAGTTTTTGTGGATGGTACTGACCTCTTAACGGCTGTGAACAATTTTATCAGAGGCATGCATAAGTTACCTAAGGGCACATCTCTGGTCCTACTGTGATGGAGTTATCACTTAACCATATAAATGTGGTTGTGGCATTAAAACCTCTGCTCTACTGGGTGAGGCTGTGGACAACCGAGGAACTGACACCATTTAGGGATTCCTGGATTGGTCTAATTTCTAGTGACTCAAGGGTAATCATGCCTTGGCTGAACTACATTAAGACCCAGTGTGAGAAACTGAAAATAATAGATCTCTGGAACTCTCGCCTGCTGCAGCTGTCAAGGGCATCAACCAGACACTGAAAAGAGATTATTGAAAGATAAAGAGACATCATTTAATTTCCCACACTTGACTATTTCATACATGTTCCATGGAATACATTATGGGTCACTTGGAGGTAAAGCTATGTTTCCGTTCTCTAGCCTCTCCAAATAGTAAGAAGCAATGGCAAAGTCTACAGGTCTGGTTTCCACGTGCCAAAGCACAGGCTTTCACAAATTATGTTTAAACACATTGCATGAACAACTAATGGTTGTCACATTACAGCCTGACATAATAGCTTTGGCTATGCTGGGGGGAAAATATCAAAAGCTTTTTTTCTAAATGTTATGCAAATAGAACTAAAAGATTGAATGTGACAGTGTGATGACTAACTGTACTTTTCTGATGTAAAATAGCCTCTCGTGCATTCCATTCGAAGCACGTCCTAGTAGGCAGAATGATATGCTAAATAGTCAATATGCGAGAATACTCTTTGGGGTGGGGCCAAAACCTAATCTGCGTATTTTCTAAAATAACTTGTAATAGTATATCTTGCAGACAGGTGCACTGTCAAGTAAGACCTACAAATTGGAAATTTAAGTCGGGTCAATTTCTTGGTTACATTTAGTGGTATTTCTAAAGCACAAACCCAGCTGGAGAGCAGGAGCTATGAACTTGGTGTAGAGCCCAGGGATCATAATGTATCAGTCAGGGAGGACACAGGACAACAGATAGATAACTATATAACAAGTATGCAACCGGTGTGCTTAGTTTTGTTTATCCTTGATTACAATTCTGATCACACTCCCTGCACTACGCATTGATGTTGTAACTTCCTTTTGTGAATGGTTTAGAACATTTGACATTAAGAACACTTCAGAGATTATTTTATTGTATTGTTATTTGTCAACGATCATTTTAAGTACAATGTCAGCACCTAGTATGGACTACAGATAGTAGTGAAGAGGATGGGACAAGCAGTTGGCACCGAAATACATTTGCATCATAAAATTTCACATTCTGACAATATGTAACGTAGAAAGAATAAAAGATATTCCTCCAAACATACAACTTTGAAGTGTTTCAGTGTCAGCCGTTCACTGGTTATAAGTTCGATTCAGAAGTTTTACAAATGGAGCTGTGAATCTCTTTCTTATCTCAGATTGAAAAGAGTAAACAGAACACATGATTACTCGGAGTAGTCATCTAAGACACCCTTAACACAACACATTATCATTAGGAACAAAGCAGCTACTTTAAAACTGCTAAATCCATCAGAAGAGAGAATGCTCTAGTCCACTAAATTGCACCCCTCGGGCTCCAATATGCATTCATGGTTACATGTTCATACTGTGCTATGAAAACATCTACTGAAAATGATAGTTAGTATGCAGTTCAGCGATGCAATTACCAGAAAAGTGCACTTGAAAAAATATCAGTTGAGGAGAAACAGTTCTTCTCATAATGCTTTTTTGTTTTATGAAGTATCATAACATCCATACTATAAATTTTGTTAGGGATGCAACATGATCTTTGGCTTGTGTTCCTGAATAATCAACATCTTTCAGAGGTACGCCAGGCATTTATAGTCAGAGTCTCTTCCTCATGTCAGTAAAATGAGTTTTTAATGGAAATTGTTACATGGGATTTGAGAAATATAGGTGTTTTTATCTATATTATAATATATTCGCTTATATAAATATATATTTCATACTACTGTGATTACACAATGACAAGGGAGAAGCATCATTTTGTCATTATTTTGCTTCATGGGTGCCTGCACTGAACTAGGAGGTGTAGAGGAAGAATGACTCTGAAAATGCCGACTATGTGCCGTATATCTTGTGTCACCATCTTGAATGATTTTGCACAGAAGTATGTGCATCCAGTCAGATCACTGCTGCAGGTACCTTCAACGGGCCTATGCACCTGAAGGATGCACGCATTATAATAACCCTTTCTGCTTAGTGAAATTCTTACAATAATACATCTAAAGGGGTTATTCAGAGTTAGGTCAATGTTAGACAACAGCATACATTCTCAATACAGTGAATGGAACATCTGCCAAATTTGGGAAGATGTTTCTCACCCACCCAGCTCGAAATAACCCCCTATGTCAGCAGTCAAATGGGCCAAATGGTCTGAATCTATGACTCCCTTGCTTATATGAGACATAATCCCGAATCTACTCCTAACTTTCAAACAGACATCTGACATCAGATTGTCTCTCAGTAACTCTGCATTTTCTCCATCATTCGTCAATTCCCATGAGATACCTTGAGGACACACTACTTCATCCCAACGTAAGTTGCAAGAAGTAGGCCAACAACACTCATATGTCTTTTCAAATGATTGAACATTTTCAAGTCGACTCCTACAATCTCATCCATACAGCCAAGACAATAACAAACTGTAAGAGATCTAGTTGAATGAGCATAAAGGTGACTAAACCCTGGGAGACCTGGGTATTCAGTGGCCTCTGCCATGGCATGCACCAGGTCTCTAACGGCACTAGATATGTTTCCTTGAGTTTGCAATTTTCTTTCATCCTAAAAGTACATGAACCAGATATAAATACATATATCCATATTCATTTTGATAATGTATGCTCTGCATCTAAGATCATTTGTCTTTTGCTACTGGGTAGTCTGACCACCAGATGAAAAATCTCCCACAGACATACAAAGACTAAAGTTCTACAATACATATTTCATTTACATTATTGGGAGGCTTTCTTAATTTAGGTGCAATAAAGACCTGAAAGATATGAAAATATATTATAAAGATATGACACAATTCCTGATCACACAACTCGTTTCTTATGAGGTCATAGATGCACATCCTTTTGGCTAGAAAGAGCTTTAACCAGTTACAGAAAGGAGAAGGTGGTTTATTCAGCTGCACACATAGGGGGTCATTCTGACCCTGGCGGTCATTGACCGCCAGGGTCAAAGACCGCGGGAGCACCGCCAACAGGCTGGCGGTGCTCCCAAGGGCATTCTGACCGCGGCGGTATGGCCGTGGTCAGAAACGGAAAACCAGCGGTCTCCCGCCGGTTTTCCGCTGCCCTGAGGAATCCTCCATGGCGGCACAGCTTGCTGCGCCACCATGGGGATTCCGACTCCCTCACCGCCATCCTGTTCCTGGCGGTCGTGACCGCCAGGAACAGGATGGCGGTGAGGGGTGTCCTGGGGCCCCCGTAAGAGGGCCCCTTAAAGATTTTCAGTGTCTGCATAGCAGACACTGAAAATCACGACGGGTGCTACTGCACCCGTCGCACCCTTCCCACTCCGCCGGCTCCATTCGGAGCCGGCTTCCTCGTGGGAAGGGGTTTCCCGCTGGGCTGGTGGGCGGCCTTCTGGCGGTCGCCCGCCAGCCCAGCGGGAAACACAGAATAACCGCGGCGGTCTTCTGACCGCGTAGCAGTATTCTGTTGGGGGAACTTTGGCGGGCGGCCTCCGCCGCCCGCCAAAGTTAGAATCACCCCCACAGTTCCTTCCAGAGTTAAATCTTACTGGGTAAGAAAACAAAGGAATGACATGTTCGCTGAGCTTGAACATTAACGGTACTTCTGTCCTTCAAGAGTTTGTATGGGTTTCCTGTTGCAGTGAACATCAACAAATTATTGACCTTTATGTCTTTAAGCACAGTAAATTAAGAGTAAGATAGAACCTCACTCAATTGTTTTCAAGTAAACAAGATTTTATACAAATGATGGAAATTTTGAGCTGTTTCTTTTTGTAAGAAATTGGGCTATTGGTTGAGGGGGGCTCAAGCTAAAGGCCCCCTCAGGCAACAACCACAATCCTTGTCAGGGTGAATCACAAAAGTCACAAAATTAACCTGTGCTTAACCCTTTGGTAGCTTTGCACAAAAGCAGTCAGGCTTAACTTAAAGGTTATGTGCAAAGTATTGATGCAGAACACAAAGAGTAACTAATTAAAAAACACAACTCAAGAAACATCCCAAACCAATTTAGAAAACTGGAGAACAATCAAGCAAATGAAAACAGAATGACAAAAAAACAATCAGTAGAACCTGAAATCTTAAATTAAAAACTTGTAGGTGAAAATGGCACCTAAAAGGATGAAGTGTCACTCGTGGTCATCTGGTCGTACTAGACTGGGGAAAGTCACAAGTTCAAGCTGACTGCGATGGAGCATGGGTCGGATCCAGGAATCAGGTTAGTCTTGCTGAAAAACTAACCTTCTTACAGGCCAGGCACGGAGAGTTCCATGTGCAATGGAGTAGGTATTGCAGATGGTCACTGCTGGAACGTGAAGAGTGGGCCATGTGTCTTGGGCTCTGATCGCTGTCCTGTGAAGAGTCAGTTATGCATTGCAGGTGGTCATTGTTGGAGTTTTGCGTTGGCGGTCACTGTGAGCTGTGTTTGCTGTAGTGCAGAGTTCAGATCTCATCTTGAAGGTTGTCTCTGCCATTCGGTGTAGCACAAAGAGGAGGTTTCACCAGAGCTTTGCATTGGCAGTTGTTGTGGATGGCAGAGTATTGGCACAAACATTAGGATTTCACCTTTTCTTCTTTGGTGGATGTAATGGGTTCTTGGTCTACATGTGATGGTTATTGAAATAACTCTATAGGCACCGGACTTGGTTGATATTTCCTTTATTTGTATTCTATTCCAGAGTCTTTCTTATCTCTTTCTTGGGGAAACTTTTCTTCTTCCTTTTAGTTCATAACTGTGATGTGATGTATTTGCTTTCCTTCAGGTCGTTTCCGGTGGATGACTGAACCCTGTCCGTCTGATGGTTGAGTAGGGTCTGGAGCTCGTCCCAGCAGAGGTGGACCGGTTTCCCCAAAACAATAGAAAGAACGGGACAAAGGTAAGTGTAGATGTTGGTTTTAGGGTTTTTATATGGTTAGTGCGGTTGGTGGAGGGTAGGGGTCCAGGGTTGTGCGTGGGAACTAGACTTATAGTGGTTTCACCTTCCCGTATTTAGGTTCTCTCTCTCTTTTTTTAGTAATTTTCTATAGGAGGGTGGTTATTTTCACCACCCTGTCCGTGGATTAAATGTTATCGCCTTCCTTAAAACACCTCTTCCCCAATCCTCCCTCCACTCCCTCAAGGCTTTTCCCACCCTTCAGCCATTCAGGTAGAAGTTTAAATGTGAGGTATGATCGTACCTGACTTAGCCACGCCCCTCCTGGGACGTGGCGGCTTCCTTCGTTTTTCCTCGGCATCTCTCTGGGGATCTTCGGCTCCTCCCGCAGCTGTTCTCCTGTCTCCGGTCTCCGTCGGTCTTTGTTGGAGGTTTTCCTTTCTCCCGTTACCCCGTCTCGCTGTTCTCCTTGGGTTCCGGGCGTCTCCCTCTCTCCGGTCTCTGTCCACAAGGCTTCTTCCGGCTTGTCGGACCTCCAACGCTGTTGTCTTACGTCTCTCTCTATTTCTATGTTTGTGACTCGGAACTCCTCCTCCGACGTCACTTTCGGTTTAGTGGTTTGCTCTCCTGTACCCCTGGGGTGTGGGCTTATCGGCTCGGGGTTATGGTTCGTAACCGTGGCAATAGACGCAGGTTACATGTCCCCTCCCTTGATTGGGGCTGTTCGAGTCCCAGAGCGGCCGGATAACGGGATAAGTAGTCGGCTTGTCCCATAAGCTCCCCAGGAAGGTGGCAGACCTGGAAGGAAAAAGGTTGAAGTTCCATAAACCATCTCAGAATACGGTCGTTGGTATCTTTGTGTCTTGATTGCCACGTAAGAGGAGCGTGGTCAGTGTATAGTAAGAAAGGTCGCCCCAGGAGGTAATACTGTAGGCTTTCAATTGCCCACTTGATGGCCAGACACTCTCTTTCTATTATAGGGTATCTCTGTTCCCTTAGGAGAAGTTTGCGGATTATGAACACAACGGGGTGGCTTGTGTTCTCTTCATCTTTCTGAAATAGAACCGCACCCAACCCTACATCTGAGGCATCAGTTTGTAAGTGGAGGGGCCGGCTGAAATCTGAACAGCACAATATTGGTTGAGTAGTGAGACACTTTTGTAGCCCTCTATAACTACGGGTTTGGGAAGGGTTTAGGTTTGCTATTTTTGTAGGCTGTCCTTTCTTTAGGAGATCAGTTAAGGGCGCAGCCAGAGTCGAATAATGGGGTATGAATCTCCTATAGTAACCAACTAGACCTAGAAAAGAACGTACTTCCTTTTTGGTAGTAGGGGCTTTTATGCGAGTAATGGCTTCTACTTTATTCATCTGTGGTTTAATGATCTTACCTCCGATGTGATATCCTAAATAAGAGATCTCATTGAAGGCTATGCAACTCTTAGAGGGATTAGCTGTAAGTCCTGCTTGGTGAAAGACAAAAAAAATGTTATGTAAGTGGCGCAAATGGTCATCCCAGGGCTCGCTATATATAACAATATCGTCCAGATTGGCAGCTGCATATCTGGTGTGGGGTCCGCTTATAAAGGTCATTACCTGATAAGGTAGACAATCCCCCTCTCAGGGCTATTTAGGGTCTCTCCTGTGGGTTCTCTGCAGAGTCTGCTTGCAAGTTTCCTTCAGGAATCCTCTCCAACAACTTCAGACTCTTCTGACCTCGGATTATCTGCAACCTGCTCCAAGAAATGCTGTAACTGCAACAAAGTGTCTACAAGAGACACTTTTCTTCGGCAACCTCAGCTTCAAGTCAGCAACTGCAACAGTTTCCACAGTGTGCATGTTTTGGGGACTTCCTGTCTTCATCCTGAGCAGAAGGACCGAAGAAATCTCCTGTGGAGTGACGGAGATGATGAGTAGTACCCTGGGACTCTTCACACAGCAACAAGCATGCTCCTAAGGACACAGAGGGTGGACATCATTGACATAGATTGTCCTGAGGTCCTGCTGACGCAATTTAGAGGAGGTAAGACCTTGCCTTCCCTGAGGACGACAGTACCACTGTGTACTGCATCTTCTTCACCTCCTGAGGCCTCTGTGCACTCTTTGCAAAATTCCTTCATGCACAGCCTGGCCCAGGTCCCCAGTACTCCATCCTGTGATGCACAACTCGCTCAGTGGTTCTCCGGTGGCGTGGGATCTTCTTTTGTTGTGCTGCATCAACCATGTTTTGCACCTCCTTTGAACCCAGATCCTGTGACACCTGGGGGTGCTGGCTGGTATCCTGAGGGCTCTCTAAAGTGCTGAGAGCCCCCTTTTCCTCCTCACAGAGTGTTGAGGCCCCCAGGTCCCTCCTGGGTCCATCCATCGCCATTTTGATGCAAAATGCACTTTTGGCATAGCCAAGGCTTGTTGGCGACTTCCAACAAGAAATCTCATCTGCAACGATCTTCACCCCATGGGACATCTTTTGCATCATGCAGGACTCGCTGGCATCTTCCTAGGGTGCAATTCTGCAGTCTTCGACTAACTGTGGACTCTTCTTTTGCACCCTCTTCTGTGTTTCCTGGAACTTCTTTTGACTTCTGGACTTGGTCCCCTTCCTTTGCAGATCTTCATGTCCAATAATCCAGCAGTTGTTCTTTGCAGACTTGGTTGGCTGCTGCAAAATCCCCAAAATGAGGTGTAGTGTGTCCTAAGGAAACTTGAATTACTTTACTCCTGCTTTTCTGGGCTCTTGGGTGTGGTAATTTACCAACCTTTACTTTATTCTTACTCTCCCAGCGATTCTGCACACACTACACTTGTCTAGGGGGGAATTTGTGATTCACATTCCACTTTCTTAGTACATTGTTTGTATTGCCCCTAGACTCATTTTCCCCCATTGCATTCAATAGCATTTCCTATTGTTTGCATTGTTCTATGACTATTTACTTGTCTAATTTTGGTGTCTAGTGTATGTATTGTGTATAATACTTTACTCCAGAAAGAGTATTGCCTCTAAGATATTTTTTGTATAAATACCTTTATTTTTGGTAAAACTGAGTATTGTCTTTACTTGTGTATAAGTACTGTGTAACTATAAGTGGTATTGCATGAGCTTTGCATGTCTCCTAGTTCAGCCTAAGCTGCTCTGCTATAGCTACCTCTATCAGCCTAAGCTGGTAGAACACTACTACATTTCACTAATAAGGGATACCTGGACCTGGTATAAGGTGTAAGTACCCAAGGTACCCACTACAAACCAGGCCAGCCTCCTACAATTAGTGCTTGAGCTAAAGTAGTCCACTTGCTCCCAAAACTTAAAACAGTAACGAGTGAAGGAGTTGAGGGTGAAGTGATACAACAATAGCATGATCAAGTTTGAACCCAAAATTAATGATTACCTTAGAAACTTTAGTAACAAAACTTCTAGTAGAAAATTAATCATAGAGTGTGCTATCACAATCTGTAGTTAAGTCATTTGAAGACATGGGTTCCCCTAGTAATGTTGCCTAAATCATGAAACCCAGAGGAAATGAAGATGATTATCCTAATAATATGCATAACATTGTAAATCTGTAAAGTTAAGAGAAAGTTTGGAATAAGCAAATCACTCTTAAAATAGACTCTGTTTGGACTATGCTACTTGTGGGGTACATAGTTTCACGGTGCTCACTCAGACCAGCTAGGGAAGGTGAGGACAAGGAATAAGGTTTATAGTTTTGTGTATACAATGTATACACAAGATTTTATAAGAAAATACTGAGCCCAAATTATTCATATTTAACACTCATATTTGTTTCCTGGACTCTTGTAGGTGGATATATTTCTTAATTTGAGTATATATTATAAATCAGTGTCTAAGGTAAAATGGAATGTAGAAATGGGTTTGATATCTGAGAAAATGGGATTGATATCTGAGAAACTGGGAAATGTCATAGTATGCATGAAGATGTGCAAATAAGTAAAATACTCTTGCCATATTTTTTACAGGGGGCCCTATATTGAGAATCTCATCCTTCTTGGTAATGGTAATATCACAGAACTACAAGATTTCTGAACTGAAACACATGTCACTGTTGTTACACAATAAATACAAACAGGTCAAATTTTTAATTATTTCCTAATTCGCTAGTTCTTTTAATTACAACCGGGGTGCTACTTTGCTCCTAACTTACGGCCCACATTAAGTGGACTTGCTAACCTTCTATAGTCTAATATATAGGCATTAAATCCATAATTTAAACAACAACTCTACTCAAGGGTCTTCACCAGGCTGGTACCTGCTTAGTGACTAGGTCACACACGGAGCAGCACATCACAATTCTTTATTCCTCTATCTGCACCTGTGAACTTCAACATTCTAAAGAAAGCTTTCATGCATTCTATTATACCCATTACGTCACACACTGATACGGAGTTCTCGCAGACCTAGAAAGATACTGTTCTAACACCTGCAAGACACTACGTCGGTCATTAGAACATTGGAGGTAAACGCCGCATACCGCCGTGCAGAAGACTGCCAACACACCTCCGCGGCCGCGGAAAACCAACACAGCTATTATGACCCACAGCACGGAATCTGCCAAAATTCAGACACCCACACAAGTCCGCCACACCAAAGGTCAGTGATAAACTGGCAATAACAAAACCTCCACGTCACGCCAACAGAAATAAGCCCACACTATCACGACACACGAATCCACGCGGCGGTCTTTCAACCGCGGTATTCCATTGGCGGTACACACTGCCACGCTAAAAAAATACACACACATATACAAAATACATCCACATTGGACAATTCGAAATACACACACCTGATACACATACACACACCACTCCCACACACCCAATACAATATAAAACACACACCCATATCACCCACAAATCCCTACAACCAAAAATCATGAACGAAGGCCAGAGAGAGACACCACCATTAACAATACTAGCATCCACAGGCACACAACACCATCACCCACAGAACTTCCACGCACCTCACACTACACACCACTACATATCAGCACACTTATCACCCCACACACCACCCCACACATCACCTACACCACCCCATGGCACGGCAAAGACACCCCAGGTTCTCAGAGGAGGAGCTCAGGGTCATAGTGGAGGAAATCTTCTGGGTAGAGCCACAGCTATTCGGAGCACAGGTGCAGCACACCTCCATTGCAAGGAAGATGGAGCTATGGCGAAGAATAGTGGACAGGGTCAACGCAGTGTGACAGCACCCAAGAAATCTGGAGGACATCAGGAAGAGGTGGAACGACCTACGGGGGAAGGTGCGTTCCGTGCTCTCAAGGCGGACCCCCACCTCCTTCCCCACAACCAAAAACATGGGAGGAGCAAGTCTTGGCGATTCTGCATCCTGAGGGCCTCGCAGGAGTAGGTGGAGGAATGGACTCTGGTAAGTCAAATCTTAACTATTACATCCCCCACCCTACCTGCATTCCAGCACATACCCCCACCCTCACCCCCATCACTCTAACTCCTCACAAATGTCCCAACATCACAAACCACACATCTTAACACCAAGCCCTGCATGCAACAACAAAGCATGGACACGCATCTTCCACAGCATGGCCACTGCACATACCCATACACCCCCCCTAAACCATCATCACACAAGGTTCCACACAGGAATGCAAGCACATGTCCACACCACCAACAGAAGAGGCCCACAGTGATGACAACACCTCCGTCCAACTGGATCTAGATGACCAGCCTGGCCCATCGGGGACCTCGGGACAGTCGGTTCCCCTCACCCAGTCACAGGCCACCACAGAGCTTCCCCCCTCTGGAAACACCAGCACAGCACCCACCCAGTGGGCCCATACCTCCGTCCCCAGGACACGTCAATCAGCAGTGTGTCCACCACTACAGGGAATCCAGGCTAACCCACCACCCCACCAACAACAGGGACCTGGGGGCAGTGATAGTGGGCATGCAGTCCAGGGGATGGAGGCCCAGGAACACAGGGGAACTGGGAGGGCTGCTGTGCGACAGGGGGCGGACAGGCCCAGGGATCCCACTATCCACGAGGCCCTCTCCAACATCATGGGAGCATACCACCACTCCCAGGAGACAATGGCAAAAGTACTGGCCAAGTTTCAGGAGACCCAGCGCCTGCAGGAGGAACAGTATTTGGGCTTCAGGGAGGATCTCAGAACCATCAATTCCACCCTGGGCACCATCGTAGGGGCGCTGAAGGAAGTACTCAACACCAGGAGGGACACTGTGGCACTACAAGGGGCCCCTGACACTAGCCTGGACGATGAACTGCCCACCATCTCCGCTGCAGCTAGTGGACAGGAGGCACCGCCACAGGACCACCACACCAGCACCCCACCCCATGCAGAGGGAGAACCACCTTGCAAACGGTCCCTGAGATCCAGGACAAAGACAGAGAACGATGCCAAGAGCCCGGCCAAGAAATGAGACCACCCTGATTGTCATCCTACTGTCCCACTTTGTCACCCTGTCCATCCTTAAACTGCCCCAGCTCCACTTCATATGCCCATTTGGGCAATGCACCTGTGAGACTAATAGACTGGACTCTGCCATGGACATTCCTCCGCCATCACCCCTCACCATTTTGCTACCCCCTCCAATTTTGAGTACTAAAATAAACACCCTTAAAGCACAAAACAATCTGGAGTCAGTCTGTGATTTTGAAATAGTGTATTAGCAATTACAGATTCAAAATGCTCTTTCAAATGTATTGTCAACATACCTATCTCACACAGCTGAAGTCCATGAGGAAACAAAGCAGATGTCACACTGTAGGACACACATTTGTGAAATTGTAAGGGAAAGTGACAACTCAGTGGCCATACACTGGGTGAAAACAACAGACAGTAGAGAGGTAATAGTGTTTAAGTACATGTGTTAGGCAGGTTTGTATTCTTACCTGTGTTTCACTGGAAATATTGCTGGATCACTGAGTCCCTGTTGTCCATGTCTTCTTCTTCTGCTTCTTCGTCTTCACTGCCCACAGGCTCCACAGCTGCAACAACACCGCCATCTGGACCATCCTCCTTCAGAAGAGGCACCTGTCGTCGCAAAGCCAAGTTGTGAAGCATACAGCAGGCCACGATGATCTGGCACACCTTCTTTGGTGAATAGAATAGGGATCCACCTGTCATATGGAGGCACCGGAACCTGGCCTTCAGGAGGCCGAAGGTCCGCTCAATCACCCTCCTCGTTCGCCCATGGGCCTCATTGTAGCGTTCCTCTGCCTTGTCCTGGGATTCCTCACTGGGGTCAGTAGCCATGACAGGTTGGGGTAACCAGAGTCACCTGCAAATGGCGAGGGAAAACTGTTAGACACACACTAACCTGTAGGGATAACCCTAGACCCAGACAACCATTCCCACTTTCTTGCTTCCAGGTGCTCACCTAATAGCCACACACGGTGCCTCTGGAGTTGACCCATCACATAAGGGATGCTGCTATTCCGCAGGATGTAGGCGTCATGCACTGAGCCAGGGAACTTGGCATTCACATGGGAGATGTACTGGTCGGCCAAACATACCATCTGTACATTCATCGAATGATAACTCTTCCGGTTTCTGTACACCTGTTCACTCCTGTGGGGGGTACCAAAGCCACATGTGTCCCATCAATGGCACCTATGATGTTTGGGATATGTCCCAGGGCATAGAAATCACCTTTTTACTGTAGGCAAATCCTCCACCTGAGGGAAAACGATGTAGCTCTGCATGTGTTTCAGCATGGCAGACAACACTCTGGACAACACGTTGGAAAACATAGGCTGGGACATCCCTGATGCTATGGCTACTGTTGTTTGAAATCCCCCACTTGCAAGGAAATGGAGCACTGACAGCACCTGCACTTGTGGGGGGATTCCTGTGGGATGGCGGATAGCTGACATCAGGTCTGGCTCCAACTCGGTACACAGTTCCTGGATTGTGGCACGGTCAAGCCTGTATGTGGTGATCACATGTCTTTCCTCCATTGGCGACAGGTCCCCCAACGGTCGGTACACCAGAGGATGCCGCCTTCTCCTCACATGTCCCAGCGGACGGTGCCTATGAAGGACAACCGGGAGCACAGAGTCAACCAACTCAGAGGTACGTACCCACAGCTTACACAGAACACCAATCATAATCTAAAAAGTGGCCTGTATGTGTGTTGAGTCTAGGCCTAGGTATGTGTGATGCAGTTGAAAATGAAGCCATGTGGGACCCTGAAATGGCGGCTGCCTGACCTCTAAAGTGGGACAATGGGATGTGAGGTAACTGCGCTGGTGTTGTACACCGTTGCGGTAGGCGGTCGAAGACTGAGGCGCAATGCTGCATTGGTTAACATTGGACCCTGTGGGTCCCAGGAGCCAATGACGATGTACGCCGGCGGTGACGGTACGCACCGCCACGAACGTGACCACCATTTTCTATCACTTCAATCACTCGATACCTGATCTTCGACAGGAGAGGACCTACACTGCAAGTGCTGCTGTGACCTTGGTGTGGAAGAGACAATGGCTCGAGTGTCTGGGGAAAGAGCCCCTGCCTTCACATCGGAGGAGTTGGAGAAACTCATGGATGGGGTACTCCCCCAGTGCACGCTACTCTACGGTCCTCCAGACAAACAGGTAAGTACACAGGGAGCATGCTGTATGGGCTATGCCTGTGTGGAGAGGGGTGGATGTAAGAAGGAAGGGGGGAGAGTGCCGCGTGCATGAAATGATGGGGAGTGCATGTGCCACATGGCAAGGGTAGGGATAGGGGCCAATGACTGTGATGGTGCAGTTGGTAATAAGTTTCTTTTCCGCCAGTACAAATTATGTAGGTCAGCGCCCACCAGAAAAAAAATTTTTGGCGTGCCATCGCCAAGGACGTCCGGACCCTAGCGGTCTACCACAGACGGAGCACCCACTGCCGGAAAAGATGGGAGGACATTCGCCTCTGGGGCAAGAAGATGGCAGAGGCTCAGCTGGGGATGGCCTTCCAACGTGAGAGGGGTGCCCGTCGCACCATGACCCCCCTGATGTTCAGGATCCTGGCGGTGGCGTACCCGGAGTTGGATTTGTGCTTGAGGGCATCACAGCAGCCACAAGGGGGTGAGTACACTCTCAATCTGCTGATTTTGCGCACAGTGGAGGGGTTTGGGTGGGGGAGGTGGGCTGTGGGTTTCCCTAGGCCAGGGTGAGTTCCGTAGGCAAGGTCCCTCCATAAGGCAGGCCATGTGGCACCCCACCCCACCTCTGTAGAGTGCCAAGTACACCTAGTCATGCCCCTGTGTCATCCAGGTGTGCAGATGTCGTCCATAGCCTAGTGGGCCATTTCCCAGGAATTGAACAGTGGAGCCCAAGAGCGCGGCGTAGTGCAGGGGGCTTGTGTGTCTGTCGTGTCTGCCAACTGTAGCGGTACTGCATGCACTCAACATGTCTTTCTTCTGTCGTCCCCCCCCCCTATTTGTGGTCTCCCTGTTCTTGTGTGCATTAGCATCATCAGGCAGAGGAGCAGTGGCACCCGAGCACGAGGGGGCTGCATCCCACATGGCCATGGAGGGCCACACTACGGAATCGGACTTCACCAGTGGGACGGAGGGTGAGGGGAGCTCCACGGCAGGGACAGGAGCTGAGACCAGTGACACGGACTCGTCCTTTGATGAGAGCTCCCTTGTGGTGGCGGCATCATCTGTGCCCCCCATCTACAGGTACAGCCACCACCACTTCTTCCAGCACCGCGCTCCCAGCAGCCCTTCAGCCTTTGCCCGTGCCCGCTCACCCGGGAGGGTGGGCATCACCTTCGCCCCAGGCACCTCAGGCCCTGCCCCAGTCACCCCTGCTGCCCTCAGTGAGGAGGCCATTGACCTCCTCAGGTCCCTCACTGTTGGGAAGTCTACCATTTTGAATGCCATCCAGGGTGTAGAAAGGCAGGTGCAACAAACAAATGCATTCCTGGAGGGCATTCATTCCAGTCAGGCGGCCCTTCAGCGAGCTTTTCAGACTCTGGCCTCAGCACTGATGGCAGCCATTGTCCCTGTCTATAGCCTCCCCCCTCCAACTTCCTCCACCCAGACCCAATCCCCTGTACCCCAGCCTATCCCAAGCACACCTCTAGACCAGCATGCACAAACGTCAACACACAAGGGAACCTCAGACAAACATAAGCACCACACATCCCACAGGCACTCATGCAAGCATCACACACATGCAGACACACCAACATCCACTGCCTCCACTGTGTCCCCCTCCTCCTCGTCTCCCTCCCCCTCCCAGTCTCATCTACACTCACACCTGCATGCACTACCTCTACAGCCACTACTGCCATCACCAGCACACACACCACCACACCCGCTCACGTGCAGTCACCACCCCCAATACCATTCACACGTCCCCTGTGTCCTCTCCCAGTGTGTCTGTGATGCCCCCTCCCAAGATACACAAACGCAGGCACACACCCACCCAACAGCCATCCACCTCACGACAGCCTCCAGCCCATTCATCTTCACCAAAAGTCAGCAAAAGAATACCTCCTACAACCACAACCCCTTCCTCCACTCCCAAACCCCCTCCAGCTACCCGTCCCAGTGTCTCCCAAAAACTTTTCCTGTCCAACCTTGACCTCTTTCCCACAGCTCCCCCACCCCGTCCATCTCCTAGATCCCGAACTAGCACCTCAGCCACAACATCTCCGGGACCAGTGGTGCCTGTAGTCACCGGAACCTGGAGTGCACCGACCACCAGGGCAGCCAGTGTGGCACAGAACCACAACACAGACAGTCCCCCACCTGTCAAGCATCAGAAGTTGGCCAGTGCCCGACGGGAGAGGGGGAAGAATCCAGCCACCAAAGCCGCTCCCAGGGCTACAGGTGGGAGTGTGGAGTCAGCTGCGACACCTTCCAAGGTGGGGAAGGGGCACAAGAAATTGAGCAAGTCTGGGAAGAGCAGCACGGCAGAGAAGACGGACATCATCTCCGCTGCCCAGGAGGCCACTGCCCCCAGCCCTGCTGCCCAGGAGGCCACCGCCACCAGCCCTGCTGCCCAGGAGGCCACCACCACCAGCCCAGCTGCCCAGGAGGCCACTGGGCCATGAAGGACCGCCAGCACAAGCCCCGCTGGGACAGAGAGGAACACCAGCACAAGCCCCGCTGGGCTAGAGAGGACCGCCAGCACAAACCCCGCTGGGCCATAAAGGACCGCGAGCACAAGCCCCGCTGGGACACAGAGGGCCACCAGCACAAGCCCCGCTGGGCCATGAAGGACCGCCAGCAGCTGAGTCACTGCAAAGGAGCCCGCCGCTCCAAGCACGGCTGAACAGGGCACCGCTGTCTCAAGCACCGCTGAACAGGGCACCACCGTCTCAAGCACCGCTGAACAGGGCACTGCCATCTCAAGCACCGCTGAACAGGGCACCGCCGTCTCAAGCAACGCTGAACAGGGCACCGCCGTCTCAAGCAACGCTGGCCCATGAGCGCCAAGGGCACTGACGCTACTGAGTCCGTCACGGGGTGAATGAAGCACTCTGGGCACCATGCCCCCTCCAGAACCAGTAGAGGGATACATCCACTACCTCTGTCCTTAGCAGATTGAAGCACTCTGGGCACCATGCCCCCTCCAGAACCAGTGGAGAGATCCATCCACTACCTCTGTCCTTAGCAGGATGAAGCACTCTGGGCACAAAGCCCCCTCCAGAACCAGTGGAGAAATCCATCCACTACCTCTGTCCTTAGCAGGATGAAGCACTCTGGGCACCATGCCCCCTCCAGAACCAGTGGAGAGATCCATCCACTACCTCTGTCCTTAGCAGGGTGAAGCACTCTGGGCACCATGCCCCCTCCAGAACCAGTGGAGAGATACATCCACTACCTCTGTCCTTAGCAGGATGAACCACTCTGGGCACCATGCCCCCTCCAGAACCAGTGGAGAGATACATCCACTACCTCTGTCCTTAGCAGGATGAATCACTCTGGGCACAATGTCCCCTCCAGAACAAGTGGAGACTGTTATCCACTTGAGAGACTGTGGCTTTGCACTCCCCAGAATTGAACAGTGGGCAGCCAACCCACTGTAGAGACTTGAGAGACTGTGGCTTTGCACTCCCCAGGATTGAACAGTGGGCAATCCACCCACTGTAGAGACTTGAGAGACTGTGGCTTTGCACTCCCCAGGATAAAGCAGTGGGCATCCCACCCACTGGAGAGACTTGAGAGACTGTGGCTTTGCACTCCCCAGGATAAAGCAGTGGGAAAACCACCCACTTGAGAGACTTGTGAGACTATGGCTTTACACTCCCCAGGGTTGAACAGTGGGCAACCCACCCACTCTAGAGACTTGAGAGACTGTGGCTTTGCACTCCCCAGGATTTAACAGTGGGCATGTGGCCCCCTCGTGGATTTGGCGTTGTGCACTCAACCGGCTGAGGTGCCCCCCCTCTCCCTCCCTCTGAGGTGCCTGTTTTCTTGCTCTCTGATGCCCCTGCAGTGTTCTCTCCGTCATGGTCGGGGATCTTGTGTGGGCCTCGCCCATACCGTGTGGGCCCAGTGTTCCACGGACTGAATTGGAGCACTACCTGGACTACTATGCTTGGTGTATATTTTGTTAATGGTGTATATATATATATATATTTGCCTACTTGATTTTAATATATGACAATGGTTACACTCATTTTCTTTTGTCTTTGCATTCTTCCGGGGGGTTGGGGGTGTAACTGTGATGTATCAATATGTATTAGTGTGTGTGTTGTAGTGGGTGAGGGTGGGGGTGTTGCGTTTTGCGTGTCCCTGTTTTTTCCCTCCCCCCTCCCCTGTGTCGTAGGTGCAGTACTCACTGTGGTCTTCACCGCCGGCGTTCGTGCTCCTGGTAGAGGAGCAGGAAGACTATCGCAGGGAGAATTTGGAGTTCCGGATCCATGGTGTCCTAGTGCCTTGTGGGGTGTGCAGAGGTGAGCGTTTTCCCTTCGGAATCCTGTTTCCGCCGTGTTTTTATCTGCGGTGAATCCGCCCCAGAAAAGGTGGTGGATTGGTAGGTTGTGATACTGTGGGCGGTACTTTGTCCTCCACCTGTCTGCTGGCGGTGACCGCCGCGCTGTTTGTTTGTACCGCCGTGGCGGTCGGAGTGTTAAAATGGGTGTCTTTGTTGGCGGTTTCCGCCACGGTCGTAATTGCAAAATTTTTACCGCCAGCCTGTTGGCGGTCTTACCGCCGCTTTAACACCGACCGCCAGGGTTGTAATGACCACCTACATCTCCCCCTCTGTTAAATGAAAAATTGCAAATTATTAGAAAATCGTGAGACAGGTAGAAATTATCTATATATAGAAATATGTACAATTAAATATCTTCAATTACTCTTCTTGACTTTGGAGACGACCGTTTGCAATTTCCAGTAACCAGATCAGGTTTACTGGAAATTGCAAACGGTCGTCTCCAAAGCCAGAAATTGCCAATGATGGTAAGGAATCAGCGACAGTCATTAAGTTTTCAAAATCAGTCTTCTTTTACCATCTCAAGTGTAAGACTGATGAAACACAGGCCTGAAATGAGAAGACTCTCTGGTAAGGGACTTTCCCAGGTCAGTGGTCAGCCACCATGTGTCCTTTAGTAAACGCTACTTAAAAAGGTTCAGCATTGTGAGGAGCATCATATTTTCTTTTCTGTAGTTGTTGAGAGATCACCAAATCTCCCTTTCAGGAGAGGTCTTTTGAATGTTGCCTATTGTCTGCATACATTTTTATTTTCTGTTTTTGACCCATGACCCTTGAACGAATTACGTTTTCAGTAGTGTTTCTCTCTGTGGTCCAATGGGGTATCTTGGTCACTATTACTCGCCTGAAAATCAAAGTCACTGGTGATCAAGTTGGTGTCGAACGATAAGCTTGTAAAGAAGAGTTCAGTTCTGTTTTTAGACTGAGCTTCTCAAGCTTTGAACTGCACTGCTTTGTTTATAATACTTAGAAAACACTCAACAAGTCCATTTGCCTGTGGCCACAACAGTGTAATCTTTTCTTGCTTTACTTTATGATACTCCAGAAATTCAATACATTTCTTGCTGTTGAATGGTGGACCATTATCAGACTTCACCATGTTGCAAGGATGCCATCATGTTTTTCGATTATTCACTCATGTGTCGTGGATGAGAGATGTCAACCAATGGAAAACATGAATATTATTCTATTATCACCATTAAATGATGTCCAATGTCAAGTGGACCAAAGGTGTCAATGTCTATTCTCTCCCAGGTATGTTTAGGGAGTTTTGACATGTTTAAAGTATGTTCAGTGACTTTGGTTGACAGGCAATTGCATATGTGACAGGCCTTGAATTCCTTTTCAACACTTTCATCTAGGTATGGAAACCAAACTCAGTCTTGGAGAGCTCTCCTTGCAGGAACAATACCATGATGTCCTTCATGACCCACTTCTATCACCTTTTATCTTAGACTTCTGGAATCAGGATCCTCGATCCTTGCAGAGTAACTCCTTCCTGAGTTATGGACAATTCACCTTCGACATTCTTGTACTTTTGAAATTCACCATCATTACTGAGAAGTCAAACATGTTTGCACCATGTGTAATTATGTATTTCAATTTGAGTAGGTCACTATTACGACCCTTAGCAGTTACAATCTGGGGTAACGATATAGCAGCTGGTGTACTGGACAATGAAATTGATGTAGGCCTCAGCAATGTTGGATAGAATGCCATGACCTTGAATGGACACTCTCAAAAATCAGTCAGCCGGACTTTGATCCTTTCCTGGCTGATGCACAATTGTAAAACCGTACTCTTGCAATCGTAGTCCTCATAATTCAATTCGAGGCGGTATCTTGGGATTTGGCTTGCCAAAGTTGGTCAGCAAAGCTTGATGATCACTCACCAGCATAAAAGGCTTTCCTTGCAGGAATACATGGAAATGTTTGCACGTCCATGCTACAGTCAAACTTTCCTTTTCAGACTGTGAGTAAGCACATTCTGTTTGAGATAAACTGCTAGTAGCGTAGGCCACAATATGTCATCTTGTATTTGGGTGTCCACTATGCTGTGCAAGTATAAGACCTAACCCAAAGGGGCTAGTGTCAACTACAATATGGGTGTGGGGCTTTGGATTGAAGTAAGTAATTTCTGTAGCCTTTTGTATGGCATGTTTAATTCTCTTGTATCTCTTTTCACATTCTCATGACTATTTAAAAGAAACATGTTTCTTGGTTAACTCTCGTAATGGTCACTAACAGTAGCAAAGTACTGTATGTATCATGAAGGGTAGCTGACCATTTCAAGAAAAGAACATACCATTAAAATATCACGTTGGAGTTCAGCATTTGTCAAAGCATTTACTTTTCCATCTTGCCCCCATCAGAAAAGATATGGCCAATGAATTTCAATTTTGTCTTATTGAACTCACGTTGTCTGCATTCAAGTCAAGCCTGCATCATTGAGTAATTGACATACTTGTGTGAGGGCTCTATCCTGCTTCTTCTGTATAGCTCCAAAAATCAGTTTGTCATTGCTATCGTTAAATGCATTCACCTCAAGTTGTATGATGTGTCATATGACATCTTTGAAAAGTTCTGCAGCCGATGACACAACAAACATAAGGGCCTGATTTAGAGTTTGGCAGATGGGTTACTCTGTGACAAACGTGAAGGATATCCTGCACGCCGTATTTCAATTTCCATAGGAAATAATGGATCCGTAATACTGTGTACGGGATATCTGTCATGTTTGTGATGGAGTAACTCCATCTGTCCAACTCTAAATCAGGCCCTATGTCTCTTGTATGTAAACAAACCAACATGCATAGCAAAGGTTGTAATATATTTGCAGTTTTTTCTAATTTTAAGAGTTGATAATCTTTATTCAAATCAAGTCGAGAGAAGATCTTGGCACCCTTCAATTGCTTAATCATTTCAGCAATGTGCGGACCCGGATGTCACTCTCGTTCAATTGCTTTTTTTGACTGGTGCACATCAACGCATACGGGCACAGCCTGGTCTTGGTCCTTTTCAGGCACTGTACCATTGGAGAAACTTATGTAGTTGGACCAGTGGAATTTCCATAATATCATGCTTAAGTAATTCAAGTTCTTTTTCAACAGCTTCTTGTGAGTGGAAAGCAACTCATCTATGTCTCTGAGTAACAAGATGGACAACCTCATTTATGTGCAGTTTTACTTTAATAGTTTCTGACTATCCTAAATCATGAAACAATCAAGGAAAATGACTTGCTATTTTGTGATGAGTATTCATGTGTAATTCACTGAATTCAGTCCCATATCAGCAAGCGTGTTGATTCTGAGAAAGCAGGCAATTGCAGCTGTACTTTGAAGCACATAGGTATGTGCTTGCACTTTTGTTTCCTTATGTTTTTCTGTCGCTATAAATTAACCTTTACTTTTCATGGGTGTTGATGCAGCCCAAGTGTATTCATTGGTCTTTGGCAGCATGAGCTGTGGTAATAGAGACATTTCATTGTACTTTTCTTCAGACATTACATTTATCGAAGCACTGCCATAAAATATGAAAAGCATTGAACATCCATTTGTTTTCAGTGTAATATTTGGACAGTGTTTGTATGATTTGTTTATTTCGACATGTCAACTTTTCTTTGACTGACTTTTCTCCTCACAGGATGTCAGTCCGATATGTGCATGTTTCTCTGAGAAAAGCAATGACATGGCACAATCACTTTCTTCACTTTCACTTATTCTGGAGGCTGAAGAATTGACAATGATTTAGATAACAATCAATTTAGTTTAATATCTGTTTGCCTCAACTGATGTTGCTGCTTGGTCTTCTGGGGTCACATAGAACATTGCTTCTGGAATGTTCCGGTCACCATTTTGTCTTTGTGCTGTGCAACCCTTACTTTGTCTTTTGCTCTGCACATCATCACAAAATTGTTCTCTTTACCACAGCCTTTGCATATCTGACTTATGGCGGGACAATTTCCTAATAGTAGAACCGTAAATCCATATCTGAAACACAACTTCTTTTTGCATGTAGTCATCACTTTGTGTCCTTCAGACTTTTGTTTCAAATTACTTTTCACACTCATGACTGACTCGCTCTGGGCACCTCCAGCCTCCATATTGGCAGCTTGTTTTAAGCATGTTCCTCAGCTCTTGCAGCCATCAACACTTGCTCCAGACTAGGAGTTCCTCTCAGCATTTGTCATCTGAATAAATCAGACATGCATCCATCGATCACTCCAAGACACATAGATTCTTCATCATTAAATTCATTGAACTTACAGTGTTTGACGTGTGTGGAGTCTATCTACAAATTCATCAGCTGTTTCACCAACTCTCTGACGTTATTGACTGAAAACATATCATTCATAGTTGACATTTGGTACTAGATTAAACTTGAGATTCAAAGCATTCTTAATCTGGCGGTATGTGACATCTTCTTCACTTCTCTGCATTTTCTTTATGACTTCTTTCACACCATCACCAGCAAGATTTTTGAGATTTTTAATAATCTTCCTGTTGTCAGTCTCTTCGAGTGCATCAATGAAATCTTCAAATGCCACTATTCAGCCAGTCCATTTATCACTTATATTTTCTTTTTGGCAGTGTCAAATGGTGGTTTGAGGAAGGTAGCAGCATTGTAGACCAGTGTGGAACTGGTAGACCAGTGTGGAACTTGCTCGCATTGGGATTGGATCTTTCCCAGGCCTCTCCAAATGGAAATCAGAATCTGTTCCATTCATGTCCTGGCTGGGGCCCTGTGATAGGCCAGCCTCTGGGTCATCCTTGATGGGGATCCAGCAGTCAGAAACAGGGCAGAAGGACATTCAGTTGATGGAAATATGGACTGCCAATTTAGCACAACCCCGGCTACTTCTCTTGGGGGCACCGTCTACTGGGGTGTGAAGACTATCTATCTTGCATCTATCTCTAAGTCATTTACTTTAGTTTTTTTATACTTTTGCTTGTATTGTCTTAGACCTGGTTGATCCACCTTCAGCATGATTTGGTATCTGATAACTGTCTTTAATTGTGCTTTGTAAACCTGGTTGAATCTGCCACAAACTTTAACACTGCATATATTGTCTAACTTTATTTTGCGTGTCAGCACAGTACCTTTCTGTAGGATCATGGTCATAGTTTCTTGACCAATGATATATAGACTTTTCCATTAATCTCTCTTTCCATTCATATGCTTAACACTGGCTGGAGGTGTGTTTTGACTTCACATATGCCAACCGTCAACTCAGCACTTCAATGAAGGCACACGTGACACACAAGAGCAGTTTGCCTGGACCATGGCAAACTCTGAAGGAGAGCACTTTCTCCTTCGTGTTACTTATCCCCTATGTTGTCCTCAGTTGTAGCGTCTTCCCAAGCCTGGTATCCAATGAATGACTTAGGCCATACAGCAAGCTATAACCCACACATCTTTTTTCCTCTGCATTTATTCTAAATCATGCAATACACTACATCTACAATAATGGATTGCCTCATCAAACTGGGGAGCAGGAAATTGGCACCATGGTAGACCCTGCTCATCAAATCAGAGAAAACAGAGAACAGTCCCTGGCCCTTCTCAGTGACTTATATATCTGGGTGAGAGAATCTTCTCCCCTTCCCAAGAATTGAATTTCCATCTCGTGATTTGCCAGAGTTTGAAGTCTCCATGGATGGACCCGTTCTCTACTTGGAGAAGTACTGTTCTGCATAATTCTTCTTTAAAATTAGGCATTTCTTAGTCTGAGGAATTAATGTTATGCTATCCCCACAGTTGACAAAGCCTACTTTATGCTTTCCTCCATTTCTATTTATCTGTATGGTTCTCCCCCACAACAGGAGATAGTAGATTTAGGTAGTAAGGTTGATGGTACTGATGGTCCTCCATGGGCAAGAAATGAGTTGGTCCCTGCATGTTGCCTGACAATGTTTGTAAAGTAGTATCTTTCACCTCCTCATAGATTTTTTCCATTTATGCCACCAATTAACATCTTCTGATTGCATACTAAGGGGCATATATACAAGCCCCTAGATGAGCGTCACTTTTTGTGAGGCTCCTGTGGTGCTGTGCACTGCGCCGTATTTCAAAGGCGACACTTTGTGTTGAAGGGGTGTGCAATGGTTGTTGCTGTGGCCGTGGTACAGCAACACCCATTGCGTTTTGACGCTGCCCCAGAATTACGAGATTTCATAAACCTAAGGCAGCACCAAAATCTAATGCCACCAGGGGTGACGTTAGCATTGCACAATGAGGAGAAATGCTTTCATTTCTCCTAATTTGTTGCTCTTTCTTTGTGTGCTGCATTGTGCAGCACAGATAGAAAGAGCAAATCGCCATTGAAGATTGGTTTTGTGCAGGTAGGTGTCCATTCCTGCATAAAAACAATCTCCCCGCAATGCAGCCATCCTTGCATCATGGCGTAAGGGTGTCTGCGTTTGGTGCTTGGTAGCAAATTTAGCACCGGCACAGGGGGAAAGACAGGGGTGTGCCATTTTCTTGTTAACACAGTGCATCCCTGCAGTTCTAAAGTGGTACAGCTAGGTGTTTTCAATTTTGCCGCAGTGCTGCTCTGCTCCACTTTATTGAAAATATGCCGCCAAGTGTCTGAGTGATTGAGTATGTAGTTAAAGGAGACATGGACTTAACTTTTTGCATAAAGCAATCTATGCATCATCTGTGGTAGTACAGATATCCACTATTTTACTTTCTCAGGGATGTTGAATATCGATGGTCTCAACAAAACTTCTGTTCCATTAATCCAAGTCCACTTGTGCCTGTGGGGGGCAGATATGTAGAATTTTTTAAGACATCTGATTGACTGACTCATGTTGAGTGATGAACATCTCACCACTTATATTCTTCCATTGCACAAATTACTTTTAAAGATTTGATATCTGCTGCTAGCATACAGAGGTTTGTAGCCCACGGAATTTGAAGTATGAAATGCAGCTCGTATTTCCTTCTGTCAGAGTCTGCTTCATGTTCATGTGACACTGTTGTCTCAGCATAATGTAGCAAATTCAGAATGAGGGTAATGTCTTCTCAAGTAACCCAACATTTTTGCTCAATATTTTATTTTATTTTTCTTCTGTTTTATATTATTTTCTATTTCTATCAATTCTACCTTCTGATTTATTCTCCTCTATGTCTTCACCCAAGGAAGATAACCCCAATTGCCTGGATGTAGGGATGATGGCATAGTCTTACTGTTTGAAGTCCAACTCCATCTTTCTTAACTTGGGGACTGCCTGTAAGATTTTCAAGTCATCTTTGTCAGATGGATTCAAGCTCTCATTTCTGGAGCCTATGTTCTAGCACATGTTGATCTGGTCCCTACTCATCAACCAGATCAACTAGGATATCACCAATAAACATTATCATAATTACCTCAAATGTGCTATTTCTGGAGAGCAATAAAATTAACCCAGATAGGAGAGTTGCCAGAGAGTGAAAAAAACTCCAATATCCATATTACTAGACATTTTTCCTCTCTTCCCACTATCCAACAATAGTATTCATTATGCACCCATCCATAGTATTAAAATATGTAGGTTTTTATGGGTCATTTGCAGCTCAATGTTTTCAATTTAGTACTTCAGGTTTGCCTATGCATGATTCACCTGATTTGCATGCTCTTTAGATTTCTCCAAAATCATTGCATGGATAATCCTCTTAACAGGCCTCCATCAAGGCCTCCTGACTCCCATTTGTTTGTAATATCATAACAGCACTTGCCATTTATCTTGGATGGCTGTGTGTTCTCTAGTCTTGTCATCCTATGCTAAGTTTCATTGATTTTCTGTCCTGTTTGACTATGGTAACCATGATTGATCTTGTAAACAAGTATTCATTTTGACAGGTTGTCACAACTTTGATTGCTTGTTATTCCTGATAACTTATACTTTTGAATGCAACCATTCTTAACTTACTTAATGGTTTTACCTGATTCTTAAAATGTGTAATTATTTTGGTTTGGCTGCAGAGTCTATTCTCTAGACCAGAATAACTGGAAACTCTAACTGTTGACCTATATCACTTCAGTCGCAAGGGTAAACTATTGCCTTCTTTCCTTCTCACACAACAATGATTTGTATCTACAAGTATTAAAGGAGCTTAATCTACTGTACACTTTGACTATTCCCTTTGTCTAGAAAATAACTGTCACTCCCTCTCTGTGTTTAGTAGAGTTTTACCTCTTTCTGTCTATAACAACATTAAAAGTATGATCAATTTCACAGAAGGTTATCTTTTTCTCTTTGATTTTCACTTTCTCTCACTCCTCTGATAGTCCAACCTACTGACTTAGGCCCATATTTATATTTTTTAGCGCCGCATTTGTGCCGCTTCTTAATGCAAAAGTGGAGCAAACTTATAAAATACAACTGTATTTTGTAAGTTTGCGCAACTTTTGCATCAAAAAATAACACAAATGCGGCGTTAAAAAAAGTATAAATATTGGCCTTAGTCTCCTCTTCCATCTCACTACCTGATCACTGATTCAAACGGGCAATCCAACATCAATTCCTAACCTTTCCTTCTTACTCCTCCTTCTTTACACTACCTTTCTACAACCCTCTCCAACAATAATCAATCTATAGACTATTCTGTATATAACTTGGATTTACCATAGCCTTCCTCCTCTCCCACTCATCCCTCCAACATCACCCACCCAATTAAAGTTTCTGCACAACATAAATGTAACTCAGCACTGACCCATTCCTATTTCTCTCACCTCCACCCTTTAGCTCACCTGCTCCCATTTCCCCTCCCACTTCCAGAGTATGTGATGACCGCCTATTTCAACCCTTGTTCACTCCTATTTAACAGAATTCTCCCCAGCTTTATTGGTCTTTTCTCAATACCGTCTTATCCAGATTGACTTCTCCTATTTTCCTGCATCCCAAAACCTACCCTCCTGCTATCTTCTTTAACTCAGCTGCTCCTTTCTTGCCCATCTGCCCCTCCCAACTGATTCTCTCAAAAGATTTGTAACAGTCCATTTCCGCCCTATCTTCCCTGCCTCGTTCCACTTTCACACCTAAGATTACATCCTCCATTTCTCCCTATGTTAAATCAAGCTCCACTTACAACCATCATTAATTGACCCTAGAAAATGGTCTCTACAACTCCTAGCTTGGTTAATTTCAGTCGTCCGGAACAGCCTAGCACAACTGGCCTGTTCCACACTGTTAAAATTATTCCAACCAATTTTTATTCTCGGATATCTCAACTGATACTTTTTTGTGGGCAGAGATTTAGTCCCATCTCTCCCCTGAGTAGGGAAAGTAGATCTAAAAAACCTAACCTGCTTCTTTCCTGTCCACCCACTGTTTGATAGCAATTTCCTTTACTTGCCCTACAAGATCTAGCCAAAATGAAAAAAGAGTTAAGACTGCCATAAGGCCCAATATTTATTTTTGTCCCCACCTCCTTCACAAACTATTATCTCATAGAAAGCTGCTGTGCCTCATCTAACTGGATTACATCTTCATTAGGCACTCATTCTCAGGGGCAGAGTCTGGCAACCAACAGTGATGGCCACCTCGACCTAGAGCTCCACTGAGCAGTGAGGCCTCGGATAATGTAGCACTGGCACCAGACAATATTCAGTAGCCCTGACAGTGGAGCGGGCGTGTGGGGCTGTGGCGACCAGCATTGTTGCCCGATATCCCAGCCCAGACCTCTTGTGGCCAGGGCAGACTGCCACAGGTTGGTTATGGCTTTGGCAGCCCCATGCATTGTGGTCTCCTAAGGGTCTGAGACCTCATGCTGGGCCATAGGAGGTGCTGGAGTGGTATGCACCATCCTCCTGCTCACCTTCCAACTGCCACACTCAAGGGGTGGGGGGGCCTGAAAATTATTTCACTCCATCCCACACACAAGGAATACAGCAGCGCAGCTGCTTCCCAGCTGAGGGAGCCTTGCAGAGCTAAAAGGATGCACTACCCTGGACCACACAAGATATAACAGCTGACCACGGCTGACACTGGACAGCTGCCATCACATGGGAACCATGGTGTCAGCCCAGTCAACTGGATACCTGCCAGAAACCTCACAAGGCACCAGCCAGGGCTGCTCATTGGAGACCTCTCTTGAAAATCCTGAGACTGGAGGGAAGTGGTATGGGGGAAGTACATCAGTGGAATGGACCCATGCCTTCTATCCTTTGGCTTTTTGGCCTCCTCAGCTGCCACATGTGTGTGGGGCCACGTCCCTCCTTTTTTTCTCTTTGACATTGCATCAAGCTGGGTATGAGCAAGTGCCCTTGGGGGAGTCCTTTTCTTCTTCCCATTCATCTTCACTCCAGCACTTGTGTGTGCTGAACGGAGGTGGAGGCATTTGTGGGGCTGTCCACCCACCCCCTCTTCAGCTCCTCTATTTGGCTTGTCTTCACTTTCCTGATGTCCTCCATCTGGCCTGAACGAACACTATTTGACTGGTCACTTGCTGTTGACCTACCTTCGAGCACTTTGTACTGACTGACATGGCAACTGGGATGTTGAGCTGCTTTTTTACGGATGTTGTCTTTCAGACCGAATCGCCGCCCCCTTCAAGATGCTTCTTGGAAACCACAAGGAACCTGATCCTCAAACAAATCACAGTGTTGGGTCATAGGCTGGAGGGCAAAGATGACCAACCTCATGGTGGAGACAACATTGATCTTGGTGAATATCACTGCCTTCCATGAGTGCAGAGCCACAGAGGCTCAGGGGCTTGAGACCATGACTTGTTTAACTGCATGCAGAGTGCCAGGGAGAGGATGATCAAAGTTGTGGCAGAGCTGACGCAGGTCAGTGGCCACAACAAATCTAACTCTCACTAAGCTACCTTCACTCACCTGTCCACTCGTTGCTATCACTTTAAGTACTCCCCCCAGGTTTACAGCTGGTTGCTTCATCCCCGCCACTGTCCTTGGGCCTTCCTGGGCCTGACAGTGCTACAGCTTCAGGAGATGCACCTCACTAAAGTGGTCTCCATGGCAGGTCACTGTCCAAATGGCACACCAGAAATGTGGTGTGATCATTCTAATTCACAAGACACTCTCTCACAAGGTGCTCAGGACCTAGATAAACACGGAGGGTTGCTATTACTGAACTGTGGATTGGTGGCAGGGTACTCTACATGTGCTCCATTTATATACTGAAGGGGCCAAAACACTCTTTTCTCCTCCTGCTTACTCAGTTGCTGACTAAGATAGACATTGTAAATTTGTTAAAGGGGGACAACTGCAATCTGGCTTGGGACGCGATCTTGGGCAATACAGACCCAACCAATGTGGTCAATAATGTGGATTGGGGTATTATGTTCAACCTTAAGATGGATCACGGTCTCTTAGAGATATGGCATCTCTTGCACCCCATAGACAAGGAATACACCTCACTGTTCCTGGTGCACGGCACTCAATCAAGGTTGGACCCCTTCGCATGACTCAACCCATGCTCCCTCTCATTTACGACACTTCCATGCTGGAGGGCGCACTCTTGGACCACTCTCCAATCTGCTTGTTGGCTGATCTAGGGTCTGTGCGGCCACACCGCAAGCCCTGGTGCCTTAACCTATCCTGCTTTATCCAGCCCTATGGCTAAGGAATGACTCAAATTCCACATTCACACCGACCTGGAGCCCAACAAGGGATTGGTGGACTTGGATCTGACCCTGCTGGCAGTAAAAAAAAACAACAATCAGGGGTCAGCTAATGGGGGTTGCAGCTTTATCCAACAAACAGTGAGAGGCATGGCAAGGAATGTTGGAGGGAGACATAGCTAGCCTACACAGCCCACACCTCTAATGCACCTAGGTGCAGTCTCAAGAAGGCATGCATGGAAGTCAATCCTCTCTTCACCATTAAACATGAATACAAGCTCCAGAAATTGAGGTACAGGCATTACACCCAGGGGGAAGAAGGTGGACAGGCTTCGGGCAGCACAGGTGCAGCAAAAGGAAGTGGGAAAGGCTATCCCCACCATCATCACTAACTCTGGGGGCCTCGCCAGTCGACCATAGGAATTTGTGGACACATGTGCTTTCAGTTAGCAGGTTCACCTCTCCCCCAGAAACAGCTGGTAACCTGGCACATGTCACTTCCTTTCTTGACACCGTTCAACTGCCCAGACTCACTGAGAGGGGTAGGGAATCGCTGCAGGGAGATATCACCAAGGAGAGGATTGTGGAATCCATCTCCAACCTCCCCTACCATAAAGCCCCTGGGAAGAACGGCTTCCCGATTGAACTTTACAAATGGACCAAGGATGAGGTAGTGGGCTCTCTCCATGACGCTTTCAAGGAGGCTGAGTGGTCAGGCTCCCTAGGCCTCCCCTCCAAGACGGCCCTTTTCATGGTCCTCCCAAAGCCAGTGAAAGTTACCTTCTCTGTGGTAGTTACTACCCCATCTCCTTTCTTAATAGTGACTGTTAGAAATGGGGTCTCTAGTTGGCAGACGTATGCACTGTTGCCCAAGTAGGGACCGCAGTCCTAGTCAAACACAACCCAAATATCCTGTGCTCTTTCTCTGGTAGGTTGGCACAGAGCAGTCAGGCATAACTTAGAAGGCAATGTGTAAAGTATTTGTGCAATAACTCATACAGTAACACAGTGAAGACACTACAAAAATACACCTCAAAGGTTTAAAAAAATAGATAATATTTATCTGAATGAATTAAGGTCAGAACTACAAAAATCCAATGTACACAAGCAAAGTTATGAATTTTTAATGATTAAATCCCACTTAAGCACTTAGAAACACATTAGCTTCAACTGGGGTTATAACGGTGTCATTGACGGAGTCGTTCACAATAATTCAACACCAAAAGCACTGGTTATGGACCTGCACTGAGTCTCCCAGCACAGTACCTTTGAAAACAAAGAAATAAAGACATTACACAGAGTCATGGAGGTGGTGCGTCCCTGGAGCTGGTGTGGCATCAGTCCCTTATAGCATCCAGGGAGGTGAAGCATTGGTTACGCACTGCGAGTCGGGTGGGGAAGGTGTCGTGCCATCTGGTTGAGGGGGACCTGGTGTGGCATCAGTGGTGAGGCAGCGGTTCCTTGTGACCCGGCAGGGTTGATGGATCTAGTAGGACAAGAAGTGATGTGTTGACTTCACAGTGTCACGATCACACTGTGGGATGTCAGCGACATCAGACTTGTGACCTCGGACTTGGAGGAGGCAGCAGTGTGGCATCAGGCAGCGACGGCGGTGCTGGAGTCACTGAAGTTGGTACCAGAGTTGTTGAAGATGGTAAACTAGCTAGAAGCTAATAGGTGAAGTCTTTGTTGGCCCTGAGACCTCAGTACAGGAGGCAAGCTTACTCCAAGCCCTTGGAGAGCACTTTTGGGCAAGGCAGAGTTCTTCCAGTAAAGTTAGAGGCCAGTAGGCAGCAGGGCAACAAGCAGGGCAGCAGTCCTTCTCAGCAAAGAATTCCAGATGAGTCCTTTTGGCAGCCAGACAATTCCTCTGACAAAGTTCAGGTGTAGATCCAGAAGTGTTTGATTTGGTGGGGTCAGAGACCTAGTTTATATACCCAAAATGCCTTTAAAGCGGGGGAAACTTCAAAGGGTGGTTTTGAAGTGCACAAGTTCCCCTTTCAGCCCAGTTCTGTCTGCCAGGATCCCTGGGGGGTTATCAGTCCTTTGTGTGAGGGCAGGACGCTGGTCTTTGAAGTGTAAAAGAGAGACCTTCCACCCTGCCTGCCCAGGGAGACCAAATCAGTATGCAGACGAATGCAGATGTGACTGAGTGTCCTGTGTTTATGGCTGTCTGGTGGGAATGCACACATAGAGCTGTCAACCAGCACAGAGCAGATGTGGATTGGAGACAGGCTGTAAAGCACATATGGCAGTAAGTGCAGAGAAATACCCACTTTCTAAAAGTAAACAAACACAAATGATGGACGGGTCCAAATTGGAATGTCATCGCAAACAAAAACCTGATGGATTAAGCTCAGATCTTTGATTTGCTCTGCATTCCGTCCATCATCTGTTGTTTTTGCATTTGTCACCCCACGTAGGAAGGGTATGCCCAGGCGTAGGTCCCGTGCTTGCTTTACTACCAGATTCAATGTAGCCTGGTTGATGAAGGGTGATACCCTGAAACCGGTCCCAGGATGCTTTTTTCTGGTCCAGGGAGGATCTGGCCTGGCAGTTCAGGCTGGCCTGTTCCATGGGGAACAGGGTCTAGACTGATTTGTATATGGCTGGGTCCAAACTGGAATGGCATGGCAAGCTAAAAAACTGATGGATTAAACCTAGATCTGTGACTGGGGTTGAATGTTTGATTTGCTCTGCATTCCATCCATCATCTGTTGTTTTTGCACTTTCTAAAAGTGGCATTTCTAAAACAGTAATATGAAATCCAACTTCACCAGTAAACAGGATTTTCTATTACAATTCTGGCTATACAAAACATGACATGGCTACTCCTTTCAGATGAGAATTAACCACTTACCACATGTCAGTCTATGAGAGGGGCATGCCTCACAGTAGTGGAAGAAAACTTTGTGTGTTTTTCAAAACCAGGACATATAAAACACATAAGTACTTGTCCTGCCTTTTACTTACATAGCACACTGCCCTATGGGTTTTCTATGGCCTACCTTAGGGGTGACTTATATGTAGCAAAAGGGGTGTTTAAGGCTTGGCAACTAGTTTTAAATTCAAAGTCAAAGTGGCAGTGAAACTGCACACACAGGCCTTGCAATGGCAGGCCAGAGACATGGTTAAGGGGCCACTTATGTGGGTGACACAATCAGTGCTGCAGGCCCATTTGTAGCATTACAGGTACAGGTAAATTAAATATGCCAATTGTGTAGGAACCAATGTTACCATCTTAAGGGTGAGAGAGCACATGTATTTTAGCACTGATCAGGAGTGGTAAAGTGTGCAGAGTCCTAAAACCAGCAAAAACAGGGTCAGGAGAGTGGGGGCGGTATGTAAAATGTTGGGGGATGACCCTTTCCCAGTCTCCCGGTGGATGCAACAGGGGTGTCCTTTTCCCTTCTGCTGATCCTCCTCACCATGGAGGTCTGACAGCAGCAATACATTAGTCAGGACAGATTGTGGGCATCCCTATTCCAGGTGGACCCTCAATGCTCTACTTGTGTGCGGATGATATCCTGCTCACACTCTCTGCACCACCCTCCTCCATCCCAGCATTCCTGGAGGCTATGAATGCTTTTGTGGCCATCTCTGGCTACAAGATTCATTGGAGGACGACCACGGCTTTACCACTCTTGAGGGTAACCATCTGTGCAGCCATTGACGGGTTCCCGTTCCAGTGGCGGGCCTCCTGGCTCAAACACCTGCTCATCTACATCAACAGGGGTTTGAAATGCATGGTGGTGGATATCTTGGACCTGCCTCTGGAGTGGATGTGGTTTGATTTTGAGAAGTGGATCCACCTGAATGTGTTGTGGGAGAAGATGCAGGCAGTGAAGCTCATGATCCTCCTGCAGTTCACCTATATGTGGTCATGCTTCCCCTGTTGATTCCCCTTAAGGTGGTCGGGCATATTGACAAGGGTATCAAGTCCTTTATCTGGGGCCAATAAGACCCCACCTGGCCATCCAGAAACTAATTGGCCATAGGTCTTCTGGGGGCCTTGGCCTCCTCTCTGTTGAGCATTATTGCATGGTCCTGCACCTGGCACAACTGGCATATATGAGCACCCAGGTCTGCTGTGGTTTGTGATAGAGAATCAAATCATATAGAGCCCAGCAGGGCTACATACGTCCCTTGTTACCAAGGCCAGCGAACCCTATGCTACCTGCGATGACCGGAACATGAGCTAAAAGATTCCTCTCAATGAATTCTCACTTCCATGATAAGCCAGCCATTTAGTACAATGATGGGATTCACATGGAGAGATCATGATTAGTTGGGGCCCACGGTGGGACATTGAGATTCACACTCTGAGTCATCTGATATCGCGGGACAAACTCAAATCCTTTGCAACACTATAGGAAGATTTTGGGCTCCCCTCTAAACAACAGTAGCTGTATACGCAACTGCATTATTGCCTCACATGCAGTCGGGGCCCTAAACCCTGACCTGTACCTCCCTCTCCAGTGCCCAACTATTGCAATATGAGGAGAAGCATAAAGGTGTGATATTCGCAGTGTATAATCTTCTGATTCACCATCTCTACTCCCAGCCACAGGCGGCGCATATGAAGGCAACCTGTCAGGTTCACCTCCAGGTAGAGTAGAGGACCTCAGCAGGGCGCACAGAAGGCCCGGAAGAAATTCTGCCTTTTCAAGATCCTAAAGAGGTGGCACTGCACCCTGGCGAGGCTCAGGTTGGTGGGTCCACTGCCCCACTCTTCTTGCTGGAGGTGCGGCCATGTACTCTGCAGCATTGTTCATCTGCTCTACGAATGCCCAGACATTTGCACCTTTTGGACCAAGTGGGGTCTACATTGAGGGAGTCAATGGCCATGCCCCTTTCTATGTGGAGCCTACTGGACCTACTCCATGAGCTAGTGGACAACCCCCAGCTGACTCATCATGGCTGTAGGTTGCTCACCACTACCCTGAGAGCATCTACGATTTGCATCCTGAGTCACTGGTATTTCCTGCAGTCACCAGTATATGAGGAATGGCACATTGACATGTACAAAATCACCTCCTATGAGAACATAATCTACAATTCGCTGGATAGGACAGACAAATTATCTACTCTCCTTTCTTGAGGGAGGGCTGATGCTTTGTGCTTTGTGCCTGCCTCAGCGTTAACATTCTTGTTCTGCTCCTCCTGCAGATCTCTCCCTCATAGTCCCCTTTTCTGTCCCCTCTCTCCCCCTTCCAGACCTAATCTTCCAGCTCCCCTCTCTCCATCTCCTGTTATACTCCCACCCTACTGTTACTACCCCCTCCCCTTTCTTTCTCCTCTCCTCTCTGTCTCCCCTGACATCTCCCTCCTCTACTCCCTCCATGTCCTACACTTTGCTCTCTGAGCTAGCTGTACACCACTGCTGGCCCCTTCCCCATGTTCCCACCCTCCCCTCCTTGTCGATTCCTTCTTTCTGCATTCAGCCATTGTCCACCCTCGTTGTGATTTACTTTATGGTTTGGTTGTGTTTTTCAACCTGGAATCCTTGTGTTACCTTTGATGTAATCTTTTATTGTATTTCTGAATTATTTTAACCCTGTTGAGTGCTATTTGCATTGTTTTTCCCTGAAATGGCAATAAAAGAATTACAACACACAAAAAGCACCCTTTCTCAAAAATTCAGCTATCTCACCACCATGATGATAACTCAAGCTGTCCACATATTCTCCACCTTACAGACAGTAATAATCTCATTCAGACAATCATTATCACTTCACACACCCATGGTACTTAGCTGCAAACTATCCCCAGAAATAATCAGTGTCCTCATGGACTGGAATTTTCCCATACCCATCAGGTGATGATTTTCACTCCCTTCTTAAGAACTGTGGCCCTCATATCTCCTATTCAGCATCACCCAGATCAGGCAGCTGCTTCCTCCACCTCCGAACCAGGACATAACACGGCAATCCTGATTATCTCTGAATGTCAGCTAGGGTGACTACCTCCCTTCATGCACTGTTTCCTGTCCTGGAATTTTCTGTGATACCTTAATGCATTCTAGATGTTGTTGCCTTCTTTTTCTTCCATTGTACTATTTAGACCAACAGGAATGAAATTCATTTTTTTGTAGGTGAAGATGTCAGGATCAGAGACAGTGTCCATCTAGACTTGGAGTGAGGTGGTAATCCTAAAATAGACCTTTAAGGAAAACTCTGTCAGAAAAGTAGAGCGCAGGAACTTTGTTCAGTTCCACATATTTTAGTGAAGACGTCAAAATTGAGTTGAGTTCTTTCGAAATGTCACATAGCAGTTAAATACATACTTCAAATCACTGGCAGGATCGACAAATACAACCTTGGCATATTAGTGCTTACAAATACCTGGTTTTAGAATACGTCTCACAATAGCGTGGATTTCTCCATTATGCTCAGCAATTCGGAAGGCAGGTGCAGTGGAGGCATTGAAATGATTCACAACATTTCTCTTCCAGACAGATTGCTACAGACTTTTCCTTCTCCTTGTCATTGTCTGATTAGGGAGATAGAATCAGCACAATCTCCTCCCATCAGACTAAGGCCCAGATTTATGAAAAAGTGGCACATCAGCTCTGATGTGCCACTTTTTCTGTGCCCCCCTTTCGGCACCTAACCACACCATGGTTGCGCCGCATTTACCCTACGGTGCACCATGGCAGTAGTTAGAACAAAAGCGTAAATGTTTTGGATGGTATGATGGTGCTTTGCTACACTAACGTAAAAAATGTTGACTTTAGTGTAGCAAAGGGCAAGGCGGCCCACTGATTTAAATGGGTGCATCATTTTAACGCCTGCTCTGAGCAGGCATTGAAAATGGCAGAAAAATGGTGCAGTGAAATCTGCTAAATTTCACTCGCAATTTTTTCAGGCCTCCTAGTGCTGGAACACCCCCCTTGCATACGTATGCCTGTCGCAGGCATAATGTGGTGCAAGGGGCTACAAAGTGGTGCAATGCATGCATTGCACCACTTTGTAAATATGGAGCAGAGGAAATGCTGCCTTAACATCACATTTGTGTACAAAAAATGATGCAAATGTGGTGCAAGGTGGTGCTAGGGGCTTCTTAAATATTCCCCTAAATGGTCATATATTCCTGTGTGCCTGGAACACATCACCAACCAGCTTGTTCCTTTAAAAAAAATATCTTCTTAGGCAATTTCAATGTCAACTGGGGCAAACTCACCAATACTAAAATTGGCTGTCCTCGTTCCTCTCAGGCAATGATCTAGTTCAACACTAAGCCAAAGCACATTAAAGGTTTCACTCTTGGTATCATCATTTTCTACAAACGTATATTTGTTGCAAGTATTTTTATACCTGTTAACTGGTCTGATCAGTACCAAATTCCATTCTCACATTTCTTCCCATGCACCAACCTATGTGTCCAATTCAAATACGAACTTACCTCATTCAGAGTTATCAAGGATCTTAAGAATAATAATCTGACTGGTCAGCCTATCCATAAGCTTTCCTCTATTACCCATATGACGTCATGAATGCCACAACACTAAAATTCAATGACTGTGTATCTGAGACTCACAAATAAATAGTAGATTTCAGAAGTAAAGGAAAACGACCTAAACTTCCTTCAACCTGGTTTACCAAACATGTCTTCATAGAAAGAAATATTTTAAGAGGTTTAGAGAAGAAATAGAAACAATCTCCTTCCTCCTCCAATCTGTGCACCCTCATAACAGTCAGAAGAAGGTTCAAGAAAAGAAATATCAGCCAAAACAAACCTTCTATTTTGAGGCAGAATGGGAACATATGTTGTGCAAGAAAAAGGTTCACTACATCAGATTAGTAGGGTAACAACTGATAATAAACATTGAATGAGAGGGTGAATAGTGAGTGATAGGCGCTTCCTACTCTACTTCTGTACTAATATAGCCCACTATATCACACGGTGCAAATGACTGGGGTCAGACCCTCTAAGTCCCCTGAAAAGACAACTAGATGTTATCTAAATATGAAACAAATTCAAATGCACACGTGACAGTAACACTAGGACAATCCTAGTTTCATTAAAGTGTTTGAATTCTATTATATACACAGTATATACAAGAGCAAATCAAAATAATACAATTCAATCATCAATCAAAAATCTATCCCTATTATCTAGGTTTTACAAAAATCACACCAAAATATATTTATATCCTGTCCACAGTCCAAAAGTAATGTTCATCAGTCCGAATCGTATATCCTTATGTGGTTGGTTCCAAAGTTACCAATTTATATCCTTAGAATCGTATATCCTTATGTGGTTAGTTCCAAAATCTTATGTGGTTGGTTCCAAAATTACCAATTTACATCCTTATGTGATTAATTCCAGAGTTAGCAGTTCAATCCAGCAACTTCTTCCTTTGTCCCTTTGTCAACATGTGTTTCATCCGGGGAGTACCCCCAGGACTTCATCAGGACTTCCTATAATAGCATTATGTACATGATGTTATGTAATAAAGTATCATATGTTCTAAGTACTTCTCAATTTGTTATGTCGGAATCTATTTATATATCATATCACTAATTGTGACAAGTTAAAATTATTAATCGACATTTTAAATTCACAACTACAATGTATAAGATCAGTGATTGATTTCTCATAGTGTACATGCACATCCCTTACACAACAAATCAGGAAAGTGCACATCCCATGCATAGATCACCCTATTTAGTAGTGTATTGTTATAGAGGATGCTCCCCAAACCCAATCCAAATATCACAAATTAGACTTCAACTATTCATACCTTCCAAGTATGTCAGATTGTCATATGAGTTCCCCAGTGTTCTTTATGGCTGTTCCATTCATTCCATATTACCTACATATACACAGGTGAAGTATCATGACTTTTTCAGTAACTATAGCTATACTAGAAAACCTTTTAGTAGTTACCATTAGTATAGTGTAAATGTATATTACACTCACCTAGTATAACTCTACGTCCCATGTATCTCCGATTATTGTAGCTGGATAACATAAATCCCTGTAAGATCGTATTGAAAATACAATATTTATATGTTTTAATCCTAAAATCTATAACTCCTACACTTCAATATAATATTTATCACTGTATCATTCATATTATGTGCTTACCGATTGATTATATTCTTATGTACGCGAGTGCGCTATAAGTTTCGTCGTCTTTCACAGCTCCGGTGTTGTAAACCGAGGCCGCCATAGCTTCCAACTACTTAAACGTCTCTCTACGTAATAAAAATAGAGGACGGACTCTGCACAATGTATTCCCCGATTCCGGGATGGTAAAAACTGATGATGGACTCTTTTCTTTGTTTATATTATTAGTCAGTACATTTCACTATTGATATTAACTGGAGCTATCATGCTCCGATTCACTTCGACATCTCTCAGTCAAAATATTAGGAGAAATTCTTCATATGCGCCGCCTTCTCCAACACTTATTTTAATAGATACAGCATTATATGATATATCGATTAGCCTCCCTAGATGATATAAAAACGTGTATCTTACCCCAAATACTAAACATATTATCTCCACTTAATATCACAAATTGTTTCACTGTGTTCCTATTATTACGTAATAGATGCATTATATTTTTATATAAATGTTTAATATTCTTCTATAGGGCCAAATCTCACATGATCCCGTAAATATGTGCCCCTATTTTTCACCGAACTATATTATTCAAAGGATAATGAATTATATTTCAATACATGTGTTTAACTTCAAAAGACATATCTCACATATTCCTAATAGTTGATGGGATAGATTCTCCACCCCTACTGGACTATGTGTTCCCTAACAACTGATAATACAAACATTTGTCAAAGACCCTTGACTAAAGCTGACTAATTCAGGGTGTCTCAAATCTCATTCATCTCTGATATACTTCTCCTAGAGCCACCAATTTCAAGAAAGAATGTACTATAGCACTAGTTTGTACTATAGCACAATTCTAACGTAGTGCAACATGAGTTTGGAACTCTCTCCCTGATTTTTTACACCAACACCTCTTTGGCTACTTTTAGGAAAGAACTGAACCTTCTTCTCTTCCAAAGTCTACCAGAATCTAATCATCTGTGCAGGTGAGTGTTCTTGGAAAATGTTCTTAGTGTTCATTTCATGTGCAAAACCTATTTCAAAGTTCTCACATAATGACAGAAAGGGAAAGAAAAGGGAAACAAATGAAAAAATATGAGGTCATGTAGGAGAATCAAGATTTCGTGTTTCAATGTCTGTGACCTTCTCACCATGACACATCTGTGTGAGTTATCATGGAGACTGAGTCCTATTTCCACTGGGGGAAATACCCAAACACTAATGACCAAAGTAAAACCTAATTTTAATAATTTCAAATCTTTACAAAAGTGGGAGCAGAAGAACACATTGCCCAAGAGCACACAGTTTGGTCACATGGAGAGACCAGGATCAAATCCCACATTTTCTGGTTGTTCGGTTTCCAGCTTACTTACTACACAACAACTGAGGCGAGAGTGGTTCCAATAGTAAGGCACAAGGAAATCGTTTCTCAAGAATAATACATTGCTTGGGTCCTCCTTATCCATATTTTGAATTACAGTGTTTGCTCCCAGCATCTTTTGGTGACCTGATAAAGCTAGGTTTAGATGTCAGGTCTCCTTCAGCCATATCTAATAAGCCCTCTGGAGTGCATTTAATGGTGGGCTTGAGATAGTGGCTGTTAGACCTGTCAGCTTTAGGGCGGTCTTCACCAAAACATTTAGCCTCCCTCCTCCTTTTTTACTGACTTTGTTTTTCCTAAAGAGTTCTGAGCACTTTGCCATTGTTAAGCAGTAGTAAAGTGCTTGTGCTGTCTCCTCTAAAATTGGTAATATTGGCATATCCCCAATTAGCATATTTAATTTACTTATAAGTCCCTAATAAAGTGGTACAACATGTACCTAGGGCCTGTAGATTAAATGCTACTAGTGGGCCTGCAGCACTGGTTGTGCCAATCAATTTCCCAAACTGTGAGATATCTTGCGGGGGTGGAGCGGGCATTGCCTTGCAATAATTCTTCCTAGCACATAACACAGGCCCACTGCCTTCCATTGCTGAAGTGAAAAATATCAATGATTTTTTGACTATTTTTTTTTAAATCTATTTTAGTCTCAAACCCTGCAATCACAAAAACAATATAATACTGCATGGCAGTAAAAAAAGTACTGCCTAATGATTACTCTGAGCTTTACCTCAGGGCTTGATGCACTTTAGTAGAGAGGCACATTTGCACTTTAGGTATTATAGGTTTGTCTAGAGGTGTTGTATTTTATTGTGAATTGTGTGTAAACTATGAATTTTATCATAGGTGTAATGGTTTTAATTAACTATGCACGTTTAAATAAAATTTCAGAATGTCTCAAGCTTGTCATTGCAGAGCCTGCATGTGCAGTTTTAAACTGACATTGGAACCTGGCAAAATAAACTTTTTGCAAGGCCCACACCTTCCTTTTTAATGCATAAAGGTCATGCCTAGGGTAGGCCCTGGACAGTGCAGAGGGGAGGGGCGATGTATTTAAAACGTACGACATGTACTTTTAAGTTTTAAATGTCATGGTAGTGAAAAACATTGAAATTTGTTTTTCACTACTGCTAGGACTATCTATCCAATAGGATAACATTAGAGTTGCCTTATTACATTTTATATGTGTTGTTTCCCAATGGAAGAGCATAGGAGGCTGGCCTGGCTTGTAGTGGGTACCAGAGGTACTTACACTTTGTGCCAGGTCCAGTTATCCCTTATTAGTGTAGAAGAGGTGTTTCTAGCAGCTTAGGCTGATAGAAGGTAGCTATGGCAACATGTAAAGCTCCTACTATACCACTGGTGTCATATGCACAATATCATAAGAAAACACAATACACAGAAGTACTAAAAATAAAGGTACTTTATTTTTATGACAATATGCCAAAAGTATCTCAGTGAGTACCCTCAGAAGGAGGATTAGCTATATACACAAGATATATGTACACAAACCAAAATTATGCAGGTAATAGCAAGAAAAGTAATGCAAGCAGTGTAAAGTTACAATAGATTGCAATAGGTGCACATAGGTATAGGGGCAACACAAACCATATACTCCAAAAGTTGAATGAGAACCACAAATGGACCCCAAACCTATGTGAGCTTGTAGAGGGTCGCTGGTACTGTAAGAAAACAGTGAGGGTTAGAAAAATAGCCCACCCCAAGACCCTGAAAAGTAGGTGTAAAATGCACCTACTACATCCGGAGAGCACAGAAGTTGTGATAGGGGGATTTTGCAGAGAGAACAAACACCAGCAATGCAACAACAGTGGATTTCTGGACCTGAGTACCTGTAGGACAAGAGGACCAAGTCCAATAGTCGCGACAGTGTCGAGAGTGGGCAGGAGCCCAGGAAATGCCAGCTGAGGGTGCTAGGAAGCTGCCACCTGTTGGAAGAAGCTTGGAGTTCTGCAAGAAAGAAGAGGACTAGGAACTTCTCCTTTGGAGGATGGATGTCCCACGTCACGATGAAGCTTGCAGAGGTGTTCCCACGCAGACAACTGCAAACAAGTCTTGCTAGCTGCAAGGGTCGCAGTAGAGGTTTTTGGGTGCTGCTGTGGCCCAGGAGGGACCAGGATGTCACCAGTTGGAGGAAGAGACAGAGGGTGTGCCCAGCAACTCATGGAGCCCTCACAGAAGCAGGCAGCATCTGCAGAAGTACCTGAACAGGCACTTAGAAGAAAAGTGAACCAGAGCCTAACCGAAGTCACAAAAGGGAGTCCCACGACGCCGGAGGACAACTCAGAAGGTTGTGCACTGCAGGAAGGAGTGTCAGGGATCCAGGATTGGCTGTGCACAAAGGAAATCCTGGAAGAGTGCACAGGAGCCGAAGCAGCTGCAAATCACGCTGTACCTAGCAATGCAGTCTAGCGTGTGGAGGCAAGGACTTACCTCCCCCAAACTTGGACTGAAGAGTCACTGGACTGTGGGAGTCACTTGGACAGAGTTGCTGAGTTCCAAGGACCACGCTCGGCGTGCTGAGAGGGGACCCAGAGGATAAGTGATGCAGTCTTTTGGTGCCTGCGGTTGCAGGCGGAAGATTCCGTCGAACCACAGGAGATTTCTTCAGAGCTCCTGGTGCAAGAAGGAGGCAGGCTACCGCCAGAGCATGCACCACCTGGAAACAGTCGAGAAAGCCGGCAGGATGAAGCGATACAAGGTTGCTAGTAGTCGTCTTGTTTCATTGTTGTGGTTTTGCAGGCGTCCTGAGCAGTCAGCGGTCGATCCTTTGGCAGAAGTTGAAGAGGGAGATGCAGAGGAACTCTGAAGAGCTCTTGCATTCGTTATCTGGTGAGATCCACAAAGCAGAGACCCTTAATAGCCAGAAAAAGGAGGTTTGGCTACCTAGGAAGGAGGATTGGCTACCAAGAGAGGTAAGAGCCTATCAAAAGGAGCCTCTGATGCCACCTGCTGGCACTGGCCACTCAGAGCAGTCCAGTGTGCCACAGACACCTCTGTTTCCAAGATGGCAGAGGTCTGGGACACACTGGAGGAGCTCTGGGCACCTCCCCTGGGAGGTGCAGGTCAGGGGAGTGGTCACTCCCCTTTCCTTTGTCCAGTTTCACGCCAGAGCAGGGCTGGGGGATCCCTAAACCGGTGTAGACTGGCTTATGCAGAGATGGGCACCATCTGGGCCCATCAAAGCATTTCCAGAGGCTGGGGTAGGCTACTCCTCCCCACCCTTCACACCTTTTTTCAAAGGGAGAGGGTGTTACACCTTCTCTCTCAGGAAATCCTTTGTTCTGCCTTCCTGGGCCAGGGCTGCCTGGACCCCAGGAGGGCAGAAACCTGTCTGAGGGGTTGGCAGCAGCTGCAGTGGATACCCCGGAAAGGCAGTTTGGCAGTACCTGGGTTCTGTGCTAGAGACCCGGGGGATCATGGAATTGTCCCCCCAATGCCAGAATGGCATTGGGGTGACAATTCTATGATCTTAGACATGTTACATGGCCATGTTCGGAGTTACCATTGTAAGGCTGTACATAGGTAGTGACCTATGTACAGTGCACGCGTGTAATGGTGTCCCCGCACTCACAAAGTCCGGGGAATTTGCCCTGAACGATTTGGGGGCACCTTGGCTAGTGCCAGGATGCCCACACACTAAGTAACTTTGCACCCAACCTTCACCAGGTGAAGGTTAGATATATAGGTGACTTATAAATTACTTAAGTGGAGTGGTAAATGGCTGTGAAATAATGTGGACGTTATTTCACTCAGGCTGCACTGGCAGGGCTGTGTAAGAATTGTCAGATCTCCCTATGGGTGGCAAAAGAAATGCTGCAGCCCATAGGGATCTCCTGGAACCTCAATACCCTGGGTACCTCAGTACCATATACTAGGGAATTATATGGGTGTACCAGTATGCCAATGTGAATTGGTAAATTTAGTCACTAGCCTGTTAGTGACAAATTTGGAAAGCAGAGAGAACATAACCACTGAAGTTCTGGTTAGCAGAGCCTCAGTGAGACAGTTAGGCATCACACAGGGAACACATACAGGGCACATACTTATGAGCACTGGGGCCCTGCCTGGCAGGGTCCCAGTGACACATAGACTAAAACAACATATATACAGTGAAATATGGGGGTAACACGCCAGACAAGATGGTACTTTCCTACACAACTCCCCCCCCCCCAAAGCGAAGGACAATAAGACTAGCCATGACCTGATGAGTCTTCATTGTCTAAGTGGAAATATCTGGAGAGTCCATTTGCATTGGAGTGGGTACTCCCAGGTCTATGTTCCTCTGTATAGTCCATTCCTTGTAGAGATATGGACCACCTCAACAATTTAGGGTTTTCACCTTTCATTTGTTTTAGCCAAAGTAGAGGTTTGTGGTCTGTCTGAAAAATGAAGTGAGTGCCAAACAGGTATGGCCTCAACTTCTTCAGTGCCCAGACCACAGAAAAAAGGCCTCCCTCTCTATGGCAGACCAACGCTTTTCTCTAGGGGTCAACCTTCTGCTGATAAAAGCAACTGGTTGATCCTGGCCCACAGAATGCAGTTGTGATAAGACTGCCCCTACCCCTAATTCAGATGCATCAGTCTGAACAATGAATTTCTTGGAGTAACATGGGCTTTTTAGGACAGGTGCAGAGCTCATGGCCTGTTTGAGCTCCTCAAAAGCTTTCTGACAGCTAGCTGTCCACAGTACCTTTTTAGGCATCTTCTTACTTGTGAGATCATTAAGAGGGGCTGCTATGGAGCCATAGTTTTTAATGAATCTCCTGTAATACCCAGTGAGGCCTAAGAAGGCTTTCACCTGGGACTGTGTTGTAGGGGGAAACCAATCCATGATTGTCTGGATTTCCCCTGAAGTGGTGCAATCTGTTCTCCACCTACCAGGTGTCCCAGATAAACCACCTTTCCCTGCCCTATCTGGCACTTTGAGGCCTTGATAGTGAGGCCTGCCTTTTGCAGGGCCTCCAAAACTTTCCAAAGGTGGACCAGGTGCTCATCCCAGGTGGAGCTTAAGACAGCTATATCATCTAGCTATGCTGCACTAAAAGCCTCCAACCCTTGCAGGACTGTGTTCACCAACCTGTGAAAAGTGGCAGGTGCATTTTTCAAACCAAAGGGCATCACTGTAAATTGGTAGTGCCCTCCTATAGTTGAAAATGCAGTTTTAGGTTTAGCATCCTCAGCCAATTTGATCTGCCAATACCCTGCAGTCAAATCAAAGGTGCTTAGATACTTGGCAGATGCCAGTGTATCTATGAGCTGATCTGCCCTGGGTATAGGGTGAGCATCAGTTTTTGTTACCTGATTGAGACTTCTGTAGTCTACACAAAACCTCATCTCCCTTTTTCCATCTTTTGAGTGAGGCTTTGGTACAAGCACCACAGGACTCGCCCATGGGCTTTCAGAAGGTTCAACCACTCCTAGATCAAGCATTTTCTGAACCTCTTGTTTAATGCAATCTCTGACATGGTCAGGCTGCCTATAGATTTTACTTTTGACAGGCAAGCTGTCTCCAGCATCAATTGTGTGTTCACACCAAGATGTGGTGCCTGGCACAGTTGAAAAGAGTTCAGAGAATTGTCCAAGGAGATTTATGCAGTTGTCTTTCTGTTCTGCAGTAAGACAGTCTGCTAAAACTACTCCCTCCACTAAAGCATCTTCTTCAGTGGAGGAGAAGAGATCAGGGAGAGGATCATTCTCTTCTTCCTGTCCTTCATCTGTTGCCATGAGCAGGGTAAGATCAGCCCTGTCATAGTAGGGTTTTAGGCGGTTGACATGAATCACCCTAAGGGGACTCCTGGCAGTGCCCAGGTCTACCAGATAGGTAACCTCACCCTTTTTCTCAACAATTAGATGGGGCCCACTCCATTTGTCTTGGAGTGCTCTTTGGGCCACAGGCTCCAATACCCACACCTTCTGTCCTGGTTGGTACTGAATCAGAACAGCCTTCTGGTCATGCCATTGCTTCTGGAGCTCTTGGCTTGCCTGAAGGTTTTTACTAGCCTTTTTCATGTACTCAGCCATTCTGGATCTTAGGCTAAGTACATAGTCCACTATGTCCTGTTTGGGAGCCTTTAAAGGTTTTTCCCAACCCTCCTTCACAAGTGTTAGTGGACCTCTTACAGGGTGTCCAAAGAGGAGTTTAAAGGGGCTGAAGCCCACTCCTTTCTGGGGTACCTCCCTGTAAGCAAAAAGGAGTCAAGGTAACAGGACATCCCATGTCCTCCTGAGTTTTTCAGGGAGTCCCATTATCATTCCTTTGAGAGTTTTATTAAACCTCTCTACCAGTCCATTAGTCTGTGGATGATAAGGAGTGGTGAATTTGTATGTTACACCACATTCCTTCCACATAGCCTTCAAGTATGCAGACATAAAGTTGCTACCCCTGTCTGATACAACCTCTTTTGGGAAACCCACCCTGGAAAAGATTCTCATGAGGGCTTTTGCCACTGCAGGTGCTGTAGTGGTCCTTAGAGGAATTGCTTCAGAATTTCTTGTGGCATGGTCCACAACCACCAAGATAAACCTATTGCCTGAAGCAGTAGGAGGGTCAAGGGGGCCAACTATGTCAACCCCTACCCTTTCAAAGGGGACCCCAACCACAGATAGTGGAATAAAGGGAGCCTTTGGTGTGCCACCAGTCTTGCCACTGGCTTGGCAGGTCACACAAGCCTTACAAAAATCTTTTGTGTCCTCTGACATCCTAGGCCAGTGAAACAGGGGGACAAGCCTTTCCCATGTTTTGATCTGGCCCAAATGCCCAGCCAAAGGAATGTCATGTGCCAGAGTTAGGAGGAACTCTCTGTACTGCAGGGGAATGACCAATCTCCTGGCTGCTCCAGGTTTTGGGTCCCTTGCCTCTGTGTACAAGAGGTTGTCCTCCCAGTAAACTCTATGTGAGTCACTGACATCCCCATTTTGCTGCTTGACAGCTTGCTGTCTGAGACCCTCTAATGTGGTACAGGTATGCTTTGCCACACTCAGCTCTTCCCTGGCAGGCCCCCCTCCACCCAAAAGCTCAGCAGTGTCTGCTGCCAGCTCATCTGGTGAAGGTTCTGCACAGGAAGGAAATTCTTCTTCCTCAGAAGGAGAGTCATCTGTAGAGGGAGGGATAGTGGGTAAGGATTTAGCCTTGCTACCCCTAGCTTTAGGGAGCACTTGGTCCATTGTTCCAGGATCCAAGTTACCCTGTCCTTTTGCTTTTTGGCCTGAGCCCTTGTCAAAGCAAAAATATGCCCAGGAATACCCAGCATTGCTGCATGAGCCTCCAACTCCACTTCTGCCCAAGCTGAGGTCTCTAAATCATTCCCTAGTAGACAGTCTACAGGTAAATCTGAGACAACCACAACTTTCTTTGGACCAGTAGCCCCCCCCCAGTTAAGATTTACAACAGCCATGGGGTGGCTAAGAGATGTTGTTATGAGCGTCTGTCACTTGGAACTGGTGACCAAGTAGGTGTTGTTCAGGGTGTACAAGTTTCTCTATCACCATGGTAACACTGGCACCTGTGTCCCTGTAGGCCTGAACCTCAACACCATTTATTAGGGGAAGTTGCTAGTACTTATCCATATTAAGGGGACAAGCAACCAAGGTGGCCAAATCAATGGCACCTTCAGAGACTAACACAGCCTCTGTGGTCTCCCTAACAAGACCAAACCCCACTAAATTATCAAAAGTGAGCCCAGCTACTCCCTTGGATTGGATATTAGAAGGTTTGCTCCCACCACCACTGCTATTACTAGGGGCACTAGAATTTGCAGTAGGGGTTGTGGGAGTGGAAGGTTTGGTGTTTTTCTTTGGACAACTGGCATCAGTTGTCCAATGGCATTTGACTTTACACAAATAACACCAAGGCTTTTTAACTTGATTTGAAGAGGATTTGGACCCACCACCCCCACCAGAGGACTTTTGTGGGCCTGAAGAAGACTCAGTTTTACTTTTGTCCTCACCCTTGTCCGAAGACTTACCATCCTTCTTCTTGACATCCTTGCCACCCCCTGCATGAACTTTTCTGTTCACTCTTGTTCTGACCAATTTGTCTGCCTTCTTTCCCAATTCTTGTGGAGAGGTCAGATCTGAGTCCACTAGATATTGGTGTAACAAGTCAGACACACAGTTATTCAGAATATGCTCTCTCAGAATAAGAGTATACAGGCTTTCATAGTCAGAAACTTTACTGCCATGTAACCACCCTTCCAAGGCCTTCACTGAACAGTCAACAAAGTCTTTCCAGTCTTGTGAGGACTCTTTTCTGGTGTCACTGAACTTAATCCTGTATTGTTCAGTGGTTAAGCCAAATCCACCCAAGAGTGCATCCTTAAAAACTGCAAAGTTGTTAGCATCACTTTCTCTAACAGTAAGGAGCCTATCCCTACCCTTTCCATTGAAAGATAGCCACAATATAGCAGCCCACTGCCTTTGAGGGACCCCCTGTACCATACAGGCCCTCTCAAGTGCAGCAAACCACTTGTTGATGTCATCCCCCTCCTTGTAAGGGGGGACTATCTTGTGCAGATTCCTGGAATCATGCTCTCTAACAGGATTACTATCAGGAATACTGCTATTGCTGCCACCATGGGGTCCAATCCCCAATCTCTGTCTCTCCTTCTCCAGGTCTACGGATTCCCTGTCTTATGCCAGCTGTTGCTGTTTAAGCTTCAGTCTGGTCTCTTACACTCTCAACTTTTTGAGTTCCCTTTCTAACATGTTGTCTTCAGAGTGGGTGGTTTGGGAATGCTTGGACACAGAAGATAAATTGGAAACAACAGAGGGAGATCTGTCCCTAACTGACTGAACTCTAATAAGCTGGCCTCCAGGAATAAAGACACCCCTCCTATGATGGGAGCCTCCATTACTACCAGCATTACTAGGTGGCCTGCTAGGGGGCAGATTTGGAACAGAACCCTCCCCACCTCCCTCAAGGAGATCCCCTGAGTCAGAATGGGAGCCTTCTATTAACCTCTCATTTGAAGTGTCTGCTTGGGACTCATCATTCACAATAAGCATGTTATATAGAAACTCTTTTGTAGGGTTCTTTCCTATCACTAAACCTCTATCTAGGCAGAGACTCCTTAAGCTCTTGTAATTCAAATTGTCATAAGTAGTATTGACCATTTTAAGAGCAGACTCTACATCAGACATGATAGCAAAAGGTTTAGAGACAGTGAGAAGGAAGAAAAAGTTTCAGAACTTTTTTAAAGAACAGAGAATAAACTTTTTCTAACTTTTAGAAACTTTTAGAAGTTTTGAGAAACTTTTCAGAACTTTGTAAAAAGTTTGAGAGAAGAAAATCAAAACTTTTTGGTTAGGTGTACATACACTGAACTTGTTTTGTATATTATTCTCTTATGAAAAGTACACAATGACAAAGTGGTAAGTAGTTACAAGTACTTATCCCACCGCTGCACAACCAATGTAGGAGGCTGGCCTGGCTTGTAGTGGGTACCAGAGGTACTTACACTTTGTGCCAGGTCCAGTTATCCCTTATTAGTGTAGAAGAGGTGTTTCTAGCAGCTTAGGCTGATAGAAGGTAGCTATGGCAAAGCAGCTTAGGCTGAACTAGGAGACATGTAAAGCTCCTACTATACCACTGGTGTCATATGCACAATACCATAAGAAAACACAATACACAGAAGTACTAAAAATAAAGGTACTTTATTTTTATGACAATATGCCAAAAGTATCTCAGTGAGTACCCTCAGCATGAGGATAAGTTATATACACAAGATATATGTACACAAACCAACATTATGCAGGTAATAGCAAGAACAGTAATGCAAGCAGTGTAAAGTTACAATAGATTGCAATAGGAGCACATAGGTATAGGGGCAACACAAACCATATACTCCAAAAGTTGAATGCGAACCACGAATAGACCCCAAATCTATGTGAGCTTGTAGAGGGTCGCTGGGACTGTAAGAAAACAGTGAGGGTTAGAAAAATAGCCCACCCCAAGACCCTGAAAAGTAGGTGTAAAGTGCACCTACTACCCCAAGAGAGCACAGAAGTCGTGATAGGGGGATTCTGCAGGAAGAACAAACACCAGCAATGCAACAACAGTGGATTTCTGGACCTGAGTACCTGTAAGACAAGGGGACTAAGTCCAATAGTCGCGACAGTGTTGAGAATGGGCAGGAGCCCAGGAAATACCAGCTGAGTGTGCAAGGAAGCTGCCACCTGTTGGAAGAAGCTTGGAGTTCTGCAAGAAAGAAGAGGACTAGGAACTTCTCCTTTGGAGGATGGATGTCCCACGTTGCGATGAAGCTTGCAGAGGTGTTCCCATGCAGAAAGACCGCAAACAAGCCTTGCTAGCTGCAAAGGTTGCGGTAGAGGTTTTTGGGTGCTTCTGTGGTCCAGGAGGGACCAGGATGTCGCCACTTGGAGGAGGAGACAGAGGGGGCGCCCAGCAACTCAGGGAGCCCTCACAGAAGCAGGCAGCACCTGCAGAAGTACCTGAACAGGCACTTAGAAGAAAAGTGAACTGGAGTCCACCCAAAGTCACAAAAGGGAGTCCCACAATGCCAGAGGACAACTCGGAAGGTTGTTCACTACAGGAAGGAGTGTCGGGGAGCCAGGCTTGACTGTGCACGAAGGAAATCCTGGAAGAGTGCACAGGAGCCGGAGCATCTGCAAATCACACAGTACCAAGCAATGCAGTCTAGCGTGAGGAGGCAAGGACTTACCTCCACCAAACTTGGACTGAAGTGTCACTGGACTGTGGGAGTCACTTGGACAGAGTTGCTGAGTTCCAGGGACCACGCTCATCGTGCTGAGAGGGGAGCCAGAAGACCAGTGATGCAGTCTTTTGGTGCCTGCGGTTGCAGGGGGAAGATTCCGTCGACCCACAGGAGATTTCTTCAGAGCTCCTGGTGCAAGAAGGAGGCAAGCTACCCCCAGAGCATGCACCACCTGGAAACAGTCGAGAAAGCCGGCAGGATGAAGCGATACAAGGTTGCTAGTAGTCGTCTTGCTACTTTGTTGCGGTTTTGCAGGCGTCCTGAGCAGTCAGTGAACGATCCTTTGGCAGAAGGTGAAGAGGGAGATGCAGAGGAACTCTGATGAGCTCTTGCATTCGTTATCTGGTGAGACCCCCAAAGCAGAGACCCTAAATAGCCAGAAAAAGGAGGTTTGGCTACCTAGGAAGGAGGATTGGCTACCAAGAGAGGTAAGAGCCTATCAGAAGGAGCCTCTGACATCACCTGCTGGCACTGGCCACTCAGAGCAGTCCAGTGTGCCACAGACACCTCTGTTTCCAAGATGGCAGAGGTCTGGGACACACTGGAGGAGCTCTGGGCAGGTCAGGGGAGTGGTCACTCCCCTTTCCTTTGTCCAGTTTCGCACCAGAGCAGGGCTGGGGGATCCCTAAACCGGTGTAGTCTGGCTTATGCAGAGATGGGCACCATTTGTGCCCATCAAAGCATTTCCAGAGGCTGGGGTAGGCTACTCCTCCCCAGCCTTCACACCTATTTTCAAAGGGAGAGGGTGTTACACCCTCTCTCAGAGGAAATCCTTTGTTCTGCCTTCCTGGGACAGGGCTGCCTGGACCCCAGGAGGGCAGAAACCTGTCTAAGGGGTTGGCCATCAGCAGCAGCTGCAGTGGAGACCCCGGAAAGGCAGTTTGGCAGTACCCAGGTTCTGTGCTAGAGACCTGGGGGATCATGGAATTGTCACCCCAATGCCAGAATGGCATTGGGGTGACAATTCTATGATCTTAGACATGTTACATGGCCATGTTCGGAGTTACCATTGTGACGCTGTACATAGGTAGTGACCTATGTACAGTGCACGCGTGTAATGGTGTCCCCGCACTCACAAAGTCTAGGGAATTTGCCCTGAACGATGTGGGGGCACCTTGGCTAGTGCCAGGGTGCCCACACACTAAGTAACTTTGCACCCAACCTTCACCAGGTGAAGGTTAGATATATAGGTGACTTATAAATTACTTAAGTGCAATGGTAAATGGCTGTGAAATAACGTGGACGTTATTTCACTCAGGCTGCACTGGCAGGCCTGTGTAAGAATTGTCAGATCTCCCTATGGGTGGCTAAAGAAATGCTGCAGCCCATAGTGATCTCCTGGAACCTCAATTCCCTGGGTACCTCAGTACCATATACTAAGGGAATTATATGGGTGTACCAGTATGCCAATGTGAATTGGTAAATTTAGTCACTAGCCTGTTAGTGACAAATTTGGAAAGCAGAGAGAACATAACCATTGAGGTTCTGGTTAGCAGAGCCTCAGTGAGACAGTTAGGCATCACACAGTGAACACATACAGGGCACATACTTATGAGCATTGGGGCCCTGCCTGGCAGGGTCCCAGTGACACATAGACTAAAACAACATATATACAGTGAAATATGGGGGTAACATGTCAGGCAAGATGGTACTTTCCTACAAAGAGTTAACTAGTTCATGTTTGGTGTCTAGATCACAATTCAAAGTCATAACTTATCGTGAATTTGGATTTTAAATTGCAATTCTGAAAATGCCACTTTTAGAAAGTTTGCATTTGCTTGCATTAGCCTTTTATGCCTATAGCCTGTTTCTGGTCACATGGCTGGGTGTAGCAGACAGTCGAGCTTTGTGTGTTCCTTCTAGACAGCCATACACAATAGGGAGCTTAGGTGTGCCTAGATGGGCCATCACTGGCAGGATGGGAGTGGGGAGTTGGGCAAACCCCTACTTACACCTGAATAGGTTGTCTCCTGCCTCCACAGAAAGAGCTGCATAACCCCTTTAGTTAGTCTTCAGCCAGGACAACGAAGGCAGGATGCCTGGAGACTTCAAAAGGAAACCTCTAGAAGCTTCTACCCCACTTCAAAGGCACAACCAGGTATAACACTAGACCTCAGACACTTTCTCTTCAGTACACTTCTGGACATGTGGGTACTCTTCCAGCAAGAAGGACTGCTGTACTGCTATAAGGAGTGCCACGCTGCTGGACTGTTGCTCGGAAAGGAACTGCTGCCCTGCTGTGCTGACCTGCTGCCTGCTGTCCTCTTGCATGGGGAAGAAGAACTGGACCTGCAATTTCATATTGAACTCTGGACCCCAGATTAACTCCAAGGGCTAATCTGCTGGCCTCCTGATCTGAGCCTTAGGGACATAAAAGGCTCCCCAACCAGTTCCTGGACCCAACCCACCAAGTGGTATCTCTCATGTCCTGGACCTTGAAGTGGACTTGAGATAGTGGCTGTTAGACCTGTCAGCCTTAGGGTGGTCTGCCCCAAACCATGTAGCCTCCCTCCTCCATTTTTACTGACTTTGTTTTGGCTGAAGAGTTCTGTGCACTTTGCTATTGTTAAGCAGTAGTAAAGTGCTTGTGCTCTCTCCTCTAAATATGCTAATATTGGCTTATCCCCCTTTGGCATATTTAATTTACTTATAAGTCCCTAATAAAGTGGCACAACATGGACCTAGGGCCTGTAGATTAAATGCTACTAGTGGGCCTGCAGCACTGGTTGTGCCACCCACATACGTAACCCAAACATGTCTTGCAGGCATGCCGTTTTATATGTTTTAACTCAGCAAATCAAAAATCAAATTCCCACACTGTGAGATATCTTGCGGGGGAGGAGCGGGCATTGCCTGGCAATAATTCTTCCTAGCCCATAACACTGGCTTCCATTGCTGGGGTGAAAAATATCAGTAGTTTTTGGGGTATTTTATTTCGTATCTATTTTAGTCTCAAAACCTGCAATCACAAAAACAGTATAATGCTGCATGTCAGTAAAAAAAAGTACTGCCTAATGATTACTTTAAGCTTTACCTCAGGGCTTGATGCACTTTACCAGAGAGGCACATTTGCACTTTAGGTATTGTAGGTTTGTCTAGAGTATTTTATCGTGAATTGTGTGTTAACTATGGATTTTATCATAGGTGTAATGGTTTTAATTAACTATGCACGTGTAAATAAAATTTCTGAATGTCTCAAGCTTGCCATTGCAGAGCCTGCATGTGAAGTTTTAAACTGCCATTGCAGCCTGGCAAAATAAACCTTTTGCAAGGCCCACACCTTCCTTCACAGGCTCGTAAATCAAGCTTTTGGGCTCTTTGTGACCATGAATTGTCCTATTCGCACTGAGCTGCTTGCACAGAAATCCAATGTGAGCTATGCCTGTCTCTTAGCAAAGCAGCATATAGACAGCCCATGGAGGATTGCCATTGCAGGGCACCAGAGCACCCATCTGTGACCCCGACCTGCTCTTAGCACCATGCAAATTCATAACTCCTGTTTTCTTCTTGTTTATTTATTAGGTTGACCTGTGTGGGATCCTTTTTGTGTGGTGATTTCACTGTTTTACTGTTTGAAGTGTTGCACAAATACTTTACATATTGCCTTTAAGTTAAGCCTCACTGCTCTGTGTCAGGCTACCAGGAGGTTGAGCACAGGTTAATTTGGGGTTTGCTTGTGCTTTATGCTGACATTGATCGTGGTTGCTTCTTGACCAGGGCTCACACTCATTCAAACAGTTTTTCTATAAATTCAAGAACTTAGTTGAACCTTTTTCTAAGCTCTGCCGATAGGTGGAGATAAGAGAATAAAAAGACTGAGGCAGTCCTTTTCTCTCAGTCCTAGAGCAGTATGTTGTTACTGGGCAGCATGCATTATGGCTTTTTAGTGTTGGTGTCCCAGGACTGTGTAATTGCAATTAGATCAAGTCTCCCTTGTTGTTCAAGGCTAAATCAAGGCCATGGTAAAGGAACTGTCACTCAATTACACTATATGCAGGAATGTTTCCTGAGTACCTATGCTCTAAAGACAACACACGCAGCACAATTCACTAGGCATTCCAATGCAATACCTACATAGTGATTTCTTTTTTAAATATGCCATTTAAAACTTCAGATACTAAGGAAAGCGATATTATTTGTGGACATCTGTGCAAGAACACAGGAAAGACATTCATTTGCATATCATATATTAATTTGCATACAATTCCCTATAACGATGACAGCATCAAAGTGTAATCCAGCAAAGTTAACCTATCACATCCCTGCTCTGCATGTGAATGTTATCTCTTATGGTCGTGTTTAATCTGCTGCCTTTTATGCAAATATACAGGGGGTAGGGGAATTAGTACAACGAGAAACAAGCTGTCCATTGTTATAGCCCTTTGTAAAAAAGGTCCAAGAATGCAAGAGAAACCATGTCTTTTGAATATAATACACTAGCACAAATGCAATTATTTTATCAATTACACGATTCTCCAGATAACATCTGAAACATTCCCCCAGGGCCTTTCTCTCACTTTGCCTACCACTGTCAGCAAATTCGGAAATCAGCCCGGGATTCATTTTTTGCATGCTCAGAGAGAAGCCCTGTCATTTTCAAAGGCTGATAAGGCAATATCGCCCTTGGAGAATGCAAATGTGTAACCGAAGTTTAACCTTATCATCTGAGAAAAAAAACATTACAAAAGCGAGGCCAAGCCACGAGCCATCGCGCCTTATCGCTGCCCTGCACGGCTTTGATTGATCGACTGGTTGTGCGTGTCAGATGCCGCCACAACACGGGATCAATGCTTCCAGCTCCGGCTCGGATCTTTTGATCAGACAGGTTCATTCCTTGAAGAGTTGAAAGCACACTGCGCATTCACGCGTTTATCTGTGATGCACAAAACCGTGTTAGAACGTTTCAAAGCCGAGTAACCTTTCTCACAAACACAGCCTATGCTCCGATTCTTTCAGTTAAGTATCGAAAAATAAATTTACTTAAAAAAGGGACAACAAGCTTCACAAGACTTGACTTTAGGTTTTCTGCAACATCTTAGAGGTAGGGCAGGGAAAGTGACGTTTATTCCCTTTGACGCCCGCTGATCAATTGCAACACGCAAACTTTGGCCCCGATGATTGGTTATTGTATTTGTATTGTACAAAAAAAATCAGGGTGCATCATGGTGATAAACAGTGTTTAGCGCAAACACCAGGCAAGGAAACCAGGTTCACAACCTTATTGTTGGCGCTCAGTTCGCATGAACAGCTCCGTCAGGTGTAGAGCCATTCATAGCCTTCTGGGATGCTCTGCCCCAAATTTCTGACATTATAGGCAAATTATAGTCCCACCAGATGCCTAAGCACTTCGGCAACAAAGCCAACTTCTATTTCCTTTTTTTTAACTCTTTCTCCGGTCTCTCCATTCTCTTCATATCTCTAATTAGACCATGAAGCTCTCTGATGTAGCTTTCACATTTTGCCCTCTCAATCCCTTTGTCTCCTTTCAAGCCACCTAATTTCCATTCTCTTCTTTCTATGCTGCACTCTCACCTTTGCTTTACTTTGTTCATTAATGTAAATATGTATTCATGTTCCCTCTATTCTTCCTCTTCCCTTCTCCCTTCTCTATTGTCGTCTGTTAGTGTCTCTCTCTCTCATCCCTCTATTATTCTCCTAATGGTCCGCCTCTTTTTCTATAGCATTATAATCGCTCCTTCACTGGCTCATCCTCTCAGTCTTCAATCCATTCCACTCTTCCTCAATCTTCTGCTCTTTCTGTCCCTCTTATTCCATCCTCCTCTCCCCAGCGGCCTTTCCTCCTCTCCTTATTTCGCCCCTTTCATAATCCCTCCTGCTTTTTCATCTGTACTTTTCTCCATCATACTCGTGTCTCAGAACAGAAAATAAACTTTGACAAATGTTGCTATTTGTTTTAGATAATGTAATGCTGTATGTGTTGGGGCACATTTTAATTTTTCATCTCCCACCTGTTTATTCCTAGAGCACAGTTAGTCAGCAGGATAGTCAGCATGTGCCATTAACAGTCTGGACCGCATTTTAGATGTCTGCAAAGTTTTGAATTCACTTGCACTATCATTGCACCTTAGTCCAATGCATTTTGATTGGAAGTTCGAATTATAGATTTAGAGACTGTGTGATCCAAATGATGGAGACAGCCCAATCAGAGTCATGTCCAAAAAATGAAATGTTGTTGGGGTGAGGCCAGACATGATACAACAAGTTGACACCTATGGCACGATCTACTAACACCAGTAAGATCTCAAAGCAGACTTACTTTTATAAGATCATGAAAATACAGATCTTATACGTCACAAGGGTATGCAAATCAATCCAAAGTAGTTGCAAGTGAGAACGCGAGTCATTTTTGCTGATAAAATGTCATAGTATTGTCGAATTCTTTAGAGACTTGCGAGACTCATTTTAATTATTTTCAGGCAAAACGTGTTTGCGGTGTTGTTGACTGTTAAGCACAGTGATGACAAACTCGAAATACCTTTCAGAGAAGCATTTAATCATATGTCATTACATAATACTGGATTATCAAACATAAAGTACTTGAATTCCACAATTTTGAATTGCTTTTCTATATGTTATATTGGTTTGCATAAGAGTTTGTATTGTTTGCTTTAAAATAGTATCAAAAAGTCACATTCTTTCCGAAAATAAATTATAAAAGCTAACTATGCAAAGTATACATGAAAATGCAAAGGACAGTCCAAAACTTTTTTGATCCCTTCCACCTACAAAAACTCCTACCATTTTAATCAGTCACATACAATTAGTTAAAACCAAGAAAACATTAACTCAGTGGTTATTAAAATACTCGAAAAAATGATTTCACAATTCCTTCATTGTGGAGATGCCAACTATTTAGTTTTTGCTTGTATGAATTTCACAGCTTTGTTCCAAATGGCACTGGACTGACCACTCAGAAAATACTAAGGCCCATATTTATACTTTTTTTAGCGCTGCATTTGCGTCGTTTTTTGACGCAAATGCGGCGTTTTTTACGCAAATGCGGCGCAAACTTACAAAATATTGGGGCATATTTATACTCTGCGCCGGATTTGCGTCGTTTTTTTACGCAAATCCGACGCAAAGCTAACTCCATATTTATACTTTGACTCTAGACCCGTCTAGTGTCAAAATTCTTGGAGTTAGCGTCATTTTTTAGCGTGGACACCTACCTTGCGTTAATGAGATGCAGGGTAGGCGTTTCCACGCTAAAAATGACTCTAAGGCATTTGCGCCTTATTTAAACTCCCGTGCAAAAATGACGCACGGGAGGGGGCTGGCCTTAAAAGATGACGCGCAGCTGCATTTGCGTCATTTTTTAACGCCTGGTCAGGGCAGGCGTTAAGGGATCTGTGGGCTCGGAAGGAGCCCAGAGGGGCCCTCCCATGCCCCAGGGACACTCCCTGCCACCCTCGCCCACCCCAGAAGGACACCCATGGATGGGGGGACCCATCTCAGGTAAATACAGTTAAGTAGAGGTAAGTATTTTTTTATATATTTTTAAGTGGCATAGGGGGGCCTAACTTGGGCCCCCCTACATGCCACTGTGCCCAATGGCCATGCCCAGGGGACAGAAGTCCCCTGGGCATGGCCATTGGGCAGTGGGGCATGACTCCTGTCTTTGCTAAGACAGGAGTCATTTCCATGGTGGTTGTGCGTCATAAAATGACGCGAGTCAGGTTAGCGTCAATATTTTTGACTCCAACCTGACTTGCACCATTTTTTGACGCACAACCCCCATTATTCCCTACGCCAGCGCTGCCCGGTTTGTGTCAATTTTTTGACGCTCACCAGGCAGCAGCGCCGGCAAGCGTCATCCCATAAATATGACGCCCGGCTGGCGCGTTGGAATGGGGTTAGCCCGCGTTAAATTTTTTGACGCAAAACTGCGTAACCGCAGTTTTGCCTCAAAAAGTATAAATATGGCCCATTGTATTTTGTAAGTTTGCGCCGCATTTGCGTCAAAAAACGACGCAAATGCGGCGCGAAGAAAAAGTATAAATATGGGCCTAAGAACTTTCTTTGTTGTCTGAATACGTTTTTTTGGAAACATAGGCTAAAATATCTCCTTATGCCACGAGGAAGGCTTAGGCAGGCTAACAGAATATGGGTTACAGATTCTACGGTTGATTTTCATGATCTGAAAATTAACTTGCTCTCCTTTTCTCAGTTTCTGCTTGAAACAATTTTGTGCACAAATATTCAAGGCACCTCAACTGTAAAAGCTGAATCTCTACATACATTTGCAGGTTTCTTTAAAAGTACCCGTGCAGCTGTAGTTCGGTATAAGCAATGCCTACATAAAACGTTCTGCTAAATGTAAGCCATTTATATTCATCAATATTAAATGAATGTTGCCTGATTTGCTATTACATTTTCCCTTTACATGGAGGTCATTTATTCCTTCATTACTCCTAAACAGTTCTGCGTGATACGAACGTCATGGTTAGTAACACAACCTTGTCTGCCTTTGCACTTGTTGAAGCAATGCTAAGGTCTAGTCGAAACATGGTTTGGAGCGTGGGGGATAGGGGTATTTCAAGATATATCATTCCGTTAAGCAGGTTTGAATGAAGATTTTATGGGAAAGATGATGCATTCGTCTCCAGCTCATTATAACTCGTGCCAATATGAAGGTTAGTAATTAATTTTTAGTAGTTAGTACTCCATCCAAAGCTTATCAAGTTTGGACCGGCCCATAAGAACCCACGTTCTGTCCTGAGAATTGCTGCCATGTTTTAAATGGGGCCTTTGAAGGGACTACGCCATCCATATTCTGTGCCTATAAGGGCAGTGCCATAAACTTATCTAAGGTTGAACGCCCGCACTAAATCTTGTTTGGTTTAAAGAGAGGAGGTTCATGCCCTCTGTACATAATTAGGCAATAAGCTTGTAGTTGGCTGAATCTGAATTTCTTCCTTTTCTTATTTAACAAAAAAAAACATGAATTGGAAGAGCATAGATGTTTGGCTTGCATTTTCAGTTATTACTGTAGAAAATTGGATTACTGGTTGAGGGGGGAGAAATCCTACTGATGCAGCAACCAAAATTCTTTTCAGGTTGAAGTCACAATCAACCCCAAATTAACTTGTACTTAACCCTCAGGTAGCTTGGCACAAAAGCAGTCAGGTTTAAATTAGAAGCAATGCATAAAGTGTTTATGCAGCGCATCAAACAGAAATAAAGTGAAAACAAAACATATGAAAAATCCCACCCCAATGTAGAAAATTAGAATAAAATGTAATATGATATGTGAGTCAAAAACAACAAAAATCCCATCAGTAGAACTGGAGATATGCAACTCTACAAAATTAAGAGAAACTAGTGCCACAAAGCACAAACTGTGGTTAACTGATTGTGCCAGACCAAGACAAAGTCACAACTTCAGGCCAACAACTGTGGAGCGTCGGCCGGATACAGGCAACATGTTAGACCCACTGAACAAAGTACTGAGAATCCTGGTAGCGGAGCATTCTGAGATCCTGTGTCGAGGATGTGTCATGCATGGCTTATCCGAAGAGCTGCCCGTAGCAATTGAAGGTCCAGCATCGAGGAGGCATCATGCAGCAGCGGTTCTAAGGAAGCCATTGATGAGGATCATGATCGAGATCCTGCGTCATCATCGAGGATGCCTTTGATGGAGGCATGTGGTGTGAAGTCCTGCATGGAGGATGCTTTTGTGCAGCAACGGTTCAGATATAGAGCTGCAAGGAGATGCATCGTGCTGCATTGGTTCTGCCCAACTGACCACAGCGCGGCTGGGACAGCACCTTCAGGCCCGGTTCCAAGGGTCCAGGCCTGGGGTGGCATCCCTTGGGGGTAAAGACACACCAGGCAGAGTCCAGGTGCTGTGTTCATGGTATGGGGAGCCTTTTCTGTCCCTGAAGCACTGATACGGAGGCCGCTCAGCTTGCCCTTGAAGTCCCTCTGGTGTGAATTATTTTGTATGGGATTTTTGTCTTACAGAAATCACTGTATATACTGTACAAACATGTACTAGACCTCACCACTGATCACCACTGTGAGAAACTGAGATATTGGTTGAATGCAGCAGTTAACCCTGCTCAAGCAACAGCCACAATCCGTGTCAGGGTGAACCACAGAAGTCACTAAATTTACCTACGCCTAACCCTTTGGTAGTTTGGCACAAAAGCTGTCAGGTTTAACTTAGAGGCAATGTGTAAAGTATTTATGCCGTACACAAGCAGTAATAAAGTTAAAAAAAGACACATGAAAAATCCCACTCCTATTTGGAAAAATAAAGTAGATTTAATAAATTATTTGACACCAAAATTACAAAAACCCAATTGGTAGAACCAGAGTTCTGAATGTTTAAAAGTTAATGTAAAAACTAGCACCTATCAGATCAATGCACCAACCACAAACATATAGTCATGTGAGACTAGGTCAAAGTTAAAAAATATGGCCGACTGAAATGGATCGCAAGTCACATATAAGCCCTGTCTGTCTTTACCTTCAGACTTAGAGAAAAAATGTCAGCAAAAACTCTCTGTGGAAGGTAGAAGTTCAGCGGCATAAAGATGCAGGCAGTGTCCAAGGAGGAGAGGTCATCGTTGGGGAGCCACTGGATGAAGTCAGGTAAAGATTTCTATGTTTGGATTTAGTCTCATTTTTTGAGATTGAAAACTTCCAATGGGACGAGGCTGGAGGCTGTAGCCCACAAGTGCTCTACAAGGCCGGATGCCCATTCTGTGAAGGACCACTGAACAGGATTTCGGAGAAGAACATATCGGGAGGTGCCATAAATTCAAGTGGACCAGTGATGCACCTTGGATGGATAGATGAGCAGGTTGATCCCAGTCTCCTCTCAGTTCTCAGAGCAGTTTGTAACAAACATTTTTCAAATCCCAAATTTTGGCTATATGGGCACCTTTAGTATCACCTCCATGGCCCTATGACAGAGGACGTAGCATTTGGTGGATTGAGACTCCCCAGGCTGAGTCTAGGTGTGGTTTCAAAATGGTTGGAGCCTTTTCTGTCCCTGAGGCTCTGATCAGGATACTGGCAAACTAACCCTTGGTCCCGGGTTCAAGAGATTAAACAGGGTGCAAGTAGTAGGGCAGGCCTCTGAGTGTTCAAAGAAGGCTTCAGAAATGAAAGCAATCCTTCCAGGTGTAGAAAACCAGTCTTCTGAAGTACAGAGCAAGCCACAACAGCATGCAGTCTTCTGAGAGTCCTTCCACAGGGTCCAGAAAGTAAACTTAAGTATGGGTCTCAGGGTCCTATTTTGTATACCTGATGCATTCCTTGAAGTAGGAGAAGTTTCTTGAAAATTCTCTTTGAAGTGCTTGGGGTGTCATACCTTCCCTGCCTTGCCTCCATCCTGAATGCATGAACAATGTGGTAGTAGGACAATGAGGTAGTGAAAAGTTCTTTTTGTAAAGATATGGCATAGTCTATTGGTTTGTAAGTGAGTCTGTGCTCAGACCTCCCATCCTGCCAGTGATGGCCTGTCAATGCATATCTAATTCCTCTATGGTGTAGCTGTCTGAGAGAAAGAAACAAAGACCATCTGCCAACTACACCTAGTCATGTGACCCAGGAACACGCTGCAGGCACATAATAGCTAGAGCAAGAAAATGCCAACCTTCTAAAAGTGGCATTTTTAAAATTGTAACTTAAAATCATCCAACTTTACTATTAAAAGGGTTTTAAATTAGAATTTCTTAGACACTAATCATGAATTTCCTACCTGATGATATTCAAAATGTATTAAAGGTAATAAGACACCCCAATGTTATCCTTTATCCTTCAAGAGAGGTTTGTAGCACCAGGATATGTAAAATTTAAAAGTCCAACAGACCTTTTCTCCCTAGGATAAAGGGATACCTGAGGCTGGTACTGGGGTCTGCACTCCCTGGGGGCAGAGGGCCAAAGTACTCTAAACCTTGGGTAAAAAGAGTACCACAGAGTGATAGTTTCATGTGCCTAAAAATGTGGTAGGAAAAGAGCACTGCAGCATCACTCACAGCCTGGGTTCCAGGTAGTGCTCCTTCCCCTTGGTACCCATACAAGAAGAGCACCTCTGCCCTCAGGGTGACAATTTTATATGTTCCCCTCGTTACTGCAAGATGCAAGCCTCAGGGGTGAAATACAAGCCCCTGTTGCCCCTGAAGAGCAGGAGAAACCTGGGCCCTTCAGGGGCCTTTCAACCTATCAGGGGATACCAAGTCAGGCCATGGGCAATGAATATCTGTGAGAGTTAGAGACTTAGGCCCATATTCATACTTTTTTAGTGCCGCATTTGCGTCATTTTTTTACGCAAAAGCAGCGCAAGCTTACAAAATACAATTGTATTTTGTAAGTTTGCGCCGATTTAGCGTAAAAAAATGACGCAAATGTGGTGCTAAAAAAGTATAAATATGGGCCTTAGGGTCCTTCATTACGTTCTGCAGGGGACACTATCATTTTGCATTGCACCACTGGTGAGCCTGGTAAGGAGGCAGAGCAAGGGCACAGAGGCTGATAAGTGGCTGCTGGAGAAACTACAGGTGAAAAGGGGTGCTCCTCTGTGAATGCCTTGGATCCATCAGAAGAGGACAATTAGTGAAGCAGCCAAGCAGCATATAATTGAATCTACTTTATGGATTATGGATTTGAACACAACAACAACCTAGCAACATATGTAATAAAGATGCCAGGGATGCTGGACTATGCAGTAGCCTGCAGCTTCTGAAAATAAGCTGGCCAGTGTGCTGGAAGACAGCAAGGGCCCGGTGGCTAATGGGCACAGTGAAGCCCCTTACTTTTCCTCCAACCCCAGCGAGCTGGGAGGGGGCTGCTGGGATCCTACTGTGAATAGCGTTGGCTCACACCAAAATCAGAGATCTGCAGTTGGGATCATGCAAAGCTGCGTTGCCACCTATAGGTGGGGAGGAGTCACAAGCTGTGCAAGGAGGTCACTTGCATCGCAGCAAAGAGCCATGTTGTTAGAAAAAACAGAACAGCATACTACCAATCAGAAATGCAAACCCTGCTGGACAATTTTCAGCTCTTGGTGTAATTCTGGTTCACACTAGCATCCCCTACCCCATTGCTGGGATATGTAACATCATTGTGTGTGTTTGTCCTCCTCGGTCAATATTTCACTGCTTCAGTCTCTGGCTGCAAAAAATGTACACATCCATGAAATTATATGGAAGAATTATATCAGAAGAACTTATCTAATTAAATAGTGGAGTAATAACTATGGGCCACACAGTGAGATCAAGCTTGACTCTGCGCAGGAGAATACTGTTTGAGCTTTTCCCTTGTGAAAGCGTTGTTATGACTGTAATAAGACATGCCACGTCTCTTATCAGTGCCAACATTTAATAGGGCAACCTTCAACTATTATGGAAGTCTCTGTAGAATTTATTCCTCAAGATCGGTGCATAGAATTATTGTCCATTGCTAACATGCAGCAATTGGTCTGCAAATCAATGGAACTACTACCTATAGGGACTAATATCCTCAATACTCTCTACTGGCGATGACATCATAAATGTCAAGTCATCAAATTAAGCCATTTCTTAACATAAATGTCAGATTTATATGCGGCTTTCAGATAGTTATTTTCAAGGGTTGGCAATATCTTGTGCTCCCCATACTAAATTTACAGAGAGCACATCTCAGTTTCTTTTTGCATGGCCAGTTCTTTTTCAAGAGAGTTGTCACACCACATTTTCATCTTTCCTCTCAGGGATTTTTGTTCCCTGTAATTACGTGGAAAGGAAAAATTATTCATCAGGTTTCTACATAATACTTCCCACAAAGGACTTTTTTGTTATTCACATTTAAGTGAAAAGAGCTCAAAGCAAGCGACATTATCCCTGCGATGCCTACAGTGCAGGTAACATTTAGAATTCTGGATGGGTAACTATGAATAACCAAGATGTATTTCACTGAGCGGTTCACTGTTACATCAAATAGGGTGGCCCTTGAACATCAAATCAACAATATAAATGGAACTGACTATCGAGGATAAAATATAAAAAATAAAATATCGATAGGTAAGTAAGTCTAGAATTTCCATGCCTAACTCCCCATATATGTACCTACGTGGCACATACATCTTCAAGGTACGTAGATGTTGAGTTAGGAATGGTTAATATGTACTTTCCTATATGCACTTACCTTTTAATATTTTGCTCCTCGAAAATGTTTCCTTGGTGTTAGTATGCCACTATACTACTGGTGTCTATATTCAGTAGCATAATCTTAGTAGAGGAGAGCAAAGTTTAAGTTGTGTGCAACATGTTGGAATTTTTGCTTTTGCAGGGTAATTCCCAGTCTTTTTGCCTCCTTCCTCCTATTTTTTTCTGACCTCTCGCTGTTGGCTCTAGGACTCTGAGCACTTTATCACTGCTGACCAGTGCTAAAGAGCAGGTGCTCTCCCATCTAAAGTTGGTATGATTGGCTTATACCTAATTGGCATATTTAATTTACATGTAAGTCCCTTGTACAGTGGTATCTCTATACCCAGGGCCTGTAAATTAAATGCTACTAGTGGCCCTGCAGCGCTGCTTGCGCCACCCACTGAAGTAGCCTTTCAAACCTGTCTCAGGCCTGCTAGCGCAGGGCCTGTGTGTGCAGTTTCTGCCACAGGGACCTGGCATCTAAATTTACTTGCCAGGCCCAGAACGCCCCTTTTACTACATGTAAGTCACCCCTAAGGTAGGCCCTAGCTAGCCCTATGGGCAAGGTGCCATGTATGTAGAAGGTAGGACATGTGCCAGGTTGCGTGGCCTGTCCTGGTAGTGACAAACAGCCTAACTTGGTGTCTCACTGCTGTGAGGGCTGCCTCCTCATAGGATTGCATTAGAAATGCCCTGCTGTATGTGTAAGTGGTATTGTCTGATTTATGAGAGGTAGCGTAGGCATGTTTGGTATGGTTGTGATGGTGATGATGAATGCTGCTTACTGGTGTAGGTGTATTTTTTATTCCTATCACAGAAATGCCACTTCTAGAAAGTGCGCATTTATCTGTGCTTATGACTCTGGTGTTTTGCAGCTTGACTCCAATCCACGTCTGGGCAGAGTGACAGTTGGGGCTTTGTGCATACTTTTCAGACAGCCTGTACACAGGGAGGGTGGAGGTGTCACAGAGGTGCATCTGCATACTGAATAGTCTTCCTGGGCTGAGAGAAGGGAGAGGTGGAGCGCGCCTACATTTGTAAAGGCTGTGCCCTGGCCTCGCACAATAGGGTCGTTTACCCCCACTGATGTTTGGAGCCTGTGCTGAAGGAGAAGAGGGGGCACTCCCAGAACCAGTTGTAAATGGTTGGAACCTCCTATCCCTACCATTGTAAAACACTGTAAGAACTGACTATAAGTACAGGGGAAATTTCCCCACAATTTGGAGACTTTTTGAACTTACCCTGGAACTGGACACAGACTGCTGGAAGGACTCACCAGGAACAGCCATGGACTGCTGCTTCTGTGCTGACCTGTGACCTGCTTGGTCACTGTAAGGACTTGCCACTAGCCTGCACCCTCTTTGCGCTGGCCTGTTGCTGGGCCCCCCTCTACCTGTGGGCCTGCTTCTCAGGATCTGCTCCCCAGGGGCAGGGTCATGTGGCCTCTGACCCCTGTATCCATCCTCAGCACGGGGAGTGCTTCGCTTCTTCACCAAAAGTAGCGCTTCCAAGCGCTGTCCCCTGTTGTTCCTTTGCGCTTTGAATAGCGCTCTACTGCAGGGAGACATCACCACCGCGACCCGGGCTCCGTTTAATGCAAAAGCGCTTTTAAAAGCACATCGTGGTGGCAGAGATCACCGCCGCAGCCCAGGGAGGCTGTTTCCTTTTAGCACGAGTGGAGCGCTCTTACTAGTGCCCCCGGGGCACAAAGGAAACCTTCTTGTGGTGCCCTGGAGCAAGCGTGCTCCTATTGGTGCCCCTGGGGCAAGGAGCGCTCTGTGGAGCACCCCGGGGCACGGGCATGGCCCTGCCTTGGGCCAGGACGTCATCAGGAGCAGGAGGGAGAGGAGGACGCCTCTCCCTCGCCTGCGGGAGTCCCGGAGGACTCTCCATTGATTTGCGGGCCGGGCAGTAGCCTCACCGGAGGCTTGCCCGTGCCGCCGGCTCCCTTGTTGGCCCCCTCGTGGGCCAGTGGCATTTCTTTGATGGTCTCCCCCTGGTGAGGGCCGGTGGAGGCCCGGTGAGACCTCAGGAGTTTGCGGGTCCCTGGAGGGGCCCGTTTTCAATCCGGAGGGGGTGCGTGGTGCCCACCTCCTCCCTTGAGGATTTCCCTGACTTGGGCCCCCCTTGTGAGGGCCGGAGGAGGACTAGGGGGGCCCCCAGTAATCACGGTGCCCGGAGTGGCCCGTCAATTGTACAGAGGAGGTGCGTGCCGCCCTCCTGTCCTCAAAGGATGTCAGAGGCCCCTGTTTTGTTGCAGAGGAGCGCCGGGGGCCCCATTGTTCATCTTTCAGGCACTGGAGGCGCCTTCATCAAACCAGGTACGCTTAAAGAGACAATATAAATTCTAAGTTCTTGCTAGAGACTTTGCTAGTTTATATGTTGCCTACCTGTTTGATGTGTTTTTACATATGTATGCAAATGTTCCTTTTATGGGCATGACTTGCTAATATGTTTTTCTAACTTGCCATATGTTTTCTAATGTTCCTACTATGGGCGTTTCATGATATTCTGAAGAACCAGAACCTTATGGGCCTGGCGGCGCAGGGTACGCCTGAAATCTCCTTGGATTCACCTGCCTCAACTAACAGAGACACGGGACACTCTGTCAGGCGTAAAAGATCAGATTTTATTAGCTGCAGCTAGTACAGTTGTCCAAGAAGTACACAAGGTATGTTCTCAGGAGACTGCCACTTTACTTTGTGGCGCACAATCTTATATACCGTATAAAAACCATTTATTAACTACATACACTCCCAGAACACATAGAAAGGAGCCAGTAAGAATAATGTAAAGATAGAACAGAGCCAATAGAAATGTCGGAAAACAAGACAGCACCAATAGAAGGAATTGGAAAACAAAGTATCAAGTGACTTAAGGTTGCCTCCCCTCCAGCTGTGTTTGTCACCCCTCCCTTGAACTAATTCATTAACCGATCCACAACGAAGTTGCATGTGGTGCGATAAGTTTGTGTGCGTTTGGAGGACAGTTGTGAAATGAGAGAATACTAGCAAAGGACAGCGAAGGCCAGACGATAAGATAAGATTGGCGGAGAATAGTGTGAGCCTACAGATAGTTGAAACAAGGATTAGAAAACCAGACAGGGATTAGTGTACTCGGTCAGACCTTAATACCAGCCTTGTAAAGATAGAGGCAGAAGGCTGTTTTGAACACCATGTTGCAGAATAAGCAGAAAAGGCAGAATGGACTTCGTTCGCTGTGCTGCCTGAGTGAAGGCAACATAAAATGGCGGCGGGCCACAAAATGGCGGGTCGATACGATCGTATTAAAAATCGAATTTCCTCAGACCCTCCTTTTGCCAGAACTCAGGCAAGATACACAAACTCATGTTAATCTGAGTCGATGTCTATGGCCATGAGGTCATCAAGCTGTTGCTGTACCATCATTTTGATATTCTCTGCTCTTTGTGACTTGGGTTTGGGAATACATGCAGTAGCACATAGGTTGCAGATGGCAGGACCGCAGTGCATACAAAGACAACAAGAGAATATAAAAGCTAAAATTACTCCAAAGAATGTCAATACCTTCCAACCCCATTTGGACAGTAATCCCCAAAACCACTCTGAAAAGGACCAATCTCCTTCGTCCTGATGAATCGACTCGGAGATTATGTGTAACTTAGAGATAGCTTGGTATACTGTCGGAGCGTCATTAGGTATGAAAATACAGCAACTTGATCCGATCAATTTGCATACTCCACCACGGTCCGCAAGAACAAAGTCTAAGGCAACACGGTTCTGCAAGGTCATAAGACGATCAGCCTGTAGTTCAGCTGTAATGTTACTTAAAGCTCCTACAGTGATGTCTATGGTGGTTTCTACGACACGAACCAATTGCCTTATATTTCTGCTGTTGGCCATTGGACCCCAGAAGGGAAGAAATCCTTTGAGGAAATCTCCTCCCTCTTGTCCTGCTGTGTCTTTCGAATCCACAATCCCTCTGCCATATCTATTTTTATGATGGTTCGCAGGAGCGGTGTATGTAGGGGGAAGAAGAAAGGCTATATAACAAGTACCAGAGAAATCAGCTGGCAACCATGTATAAGCCCTATCGTGGCAAACGAAGTATGTACCTTGAGATGGTACTAACGGCAGTGAATTCAGGGCTGAATAAACATATGTATGGGAACATAAACTTTCTCTTTGTCCGGTGTTTGGAGTTCTACCATTTATTTGCAGACAGAAATTTCCTTGTTGGGGTATGACCCGTATCGAAGGAGATTTTCCTTGCTTAACCTTATCATTGAGGCTGGAAATGTAATTAGTTATGTTCCAATTGGTATATGCTTTTCTTTCATCTATGGAAGCTTCACTTTTTTCCATGATTTTAGCCATAGCTACCATTCCCTTTATCAATAAACTATGACTGAAATTTGAACCAACACTATGTGAACTGACAGGTTGTTTAATTTTACTTTGATATGCATTATTGAAAATGACAAAATAAGCCCAAGCGGAACCTTCATAGGAGAATGGAAGAACTAAATATGGCATTCCTTTTTCTACCGTATGTGGTATGAGTCCACACACCCAACAGTCAGTTGTATTGATCACTAACTGATGTTGATGTAACAACTGGACGAAGGAATTGTTAAAGTATTCAGTTCTTCTGATGAGTTCATGCTGGGGAAGAGTGTGAAATAGGTGCGGAGAGATAGTAGAAGAAGATGTAGAGGTAGGAGAAGAGACAACTTTTTGCTGCAGAGTAATAATGATCCAGTTTACAGATGCCAAAAGAATACACGACAATATAATGACGCATAGAGCAATACTACAACGACTAGATATTTCTTTACAATTATTCTTTACATTTTTACTTTCTCTTTTATCTAATGTAGCCTCCATCTTTCTAAGTGGATGCTCACGGCAATCTTCCTCAATCACTGTAGTCACGATTATCTACCGTCCTATGACACTGTGAGGTCCTGCAGGCCTATTGCCACTTACTCAGGTCGTAACTAAGACTCCTACCGTGACCCTGCAACCGGGATAGAGTACTACATAGGAGAGAAATTTACAAGTTCTTTGGTCTTGGTCTCAAATTATAGCGTTCCTGTCCAGAGGCAGTCTGGTTTTGAAACAATGTTCCTGGATTTGTCGTGTTCAAGCGACGATGCGATGGTATTGCTTCTTGAAGGATGTCGTCGTCCTCTTTCTCAGAAAGTGTTCCAATTAGACGCGCATCACTGAATGGTACAAATTGCGGAACTTTCTCACTTTCAGAGTCACTGATGCCTCTACGGACCCACTGATCGAAAGGCAAGGGCAAAGGCACTTTCTTGCAGTGCACGGCATGCACCCAGTTTTTCTTTCCTTTGACTTTAACTGCTGTTCTTGTGGTCAAAAGAACCAGGCGTGGCTCTCTCCATCTGGGCTCCAAATTTCTCTGTCGTTGGAAATTTTTCGTGCAGACCCAGTCACCTGGTCGGATGGAATGACCTGGGTCTGTGGAAGCCTCTGGTAGAGCACTCTGAACCTGTTGATGTAGAACACGCAATTTAGTTGTAAGGTCATGCAAGTAGTCAATCAACATCGGGTATGGCAAGTCTGAGTATTTCTTAGGGCGAGGAACTCCCCATACATTAGCTGGGCGACCAAATATCACTTCGTAAGGGCTAAGCCCCAAACGAGAGTGTACTGCTGTTCTGGTGGACAGAAGAGCCAATGGTAAAGCATCAGGCCAATTAAGTCCTGTGCTAGCTTGCACCTTAGCAATTTTAAGCTTCAAGGTTCCATTGTAGCATTCTACTAAACCAGCCGACTGTGGGTGATTCGCCGCGTGGAACTTCTGTTTTATGCCAAGACCTGCACAAACTTTTTGCATGACTTGACCCACAAATTCGCTCCCATTGTCACTCCAGACAATGCGCGGCAAACCAAACCTAGGGAAGAATTCTTTCAAAAGTATTTTGGCAGTTGATAAAGCAGTATTGTCCTTCAGAGGGTAGGCTTCTACCCATCTAGAAAAAGCACATACTACCACCAGAACATATTTGAGGTTGTTGCATCGTTCCATGTGAATATAATCGATCTGCAACACCTCAAATGGATATGTTGGAGGAGCAAAATGACCTGCTGGAGTTGGGGTTCCCTTTCCCGGATTGTACATCAAGCAAACAATACAATGTTTTACTACATTATTTGCACACTTTGGGATCCCCTCATTTTGCCACACTGGAGCCAGAAGTTTACATATTCCTTTTGCACTTAGGTGAGCTGGACCATGTGCCATAGTAACTACAGGTAGTACATAAGCATCTGGTAACAGCCAACGTTGATGTTCTGATAATTCAACCCAACATCCCATCTCATCTAACATTCCTGTACTTTCCTTCCACTTTCTCAACTCATTCTCCGTAGCCTCTCCTTGAATTGATTTCACACTCTCTACTGTATCTTCACACATTCCCTTTTCTCTTACGCAGTTTGCGGGACCTGCAACATACATTCGACTTGTGTTGTCTCTGGCTGTCTTTTTCGCTACCTCATCTGCAAATGCATTTCCTCGACCAACATCGTCCACAATCTTTTTGTGTGCACTACACTTCACGATTGCTATCTGAGTAGGCATTGTAAGTGACTCAAGAAGTTCAGTCACTAATTGACCATGTTGTATCTTAGTACCATGGGAAGTAAAGAATCCTCTTTCCTTCCATAAGCGCCCAAAGTTAAACGCTACACCAAAAGCGTATTGGCTATCAGTGTACACGTTTACTCTTTTTCCTTTGGATAACACACACGCTCTAGTTAAGGCTATCAATTCAGCTGCCTGAGCTGAATTATGTCTAATGCGTGCTGTCTCCACAATCGTATGCAAAGTAGTAATAGCGTAGGCTGAAACTGTATCTCCATTCGGGAGCTTGAAACAAGAACCATCTACCCATAGTGTTCCATCTGGATTCACTAATGGCGTGTCTTTTAGGTCAATTCTACCCTTAGTCTCTTCTTCAGTACGGAGAAAACAATCATGCTGTTCAGAGACATCTCTCTCTTCTGGAAGAGGCAACAAAGTAGCTGGATTCAGGGTATTACATCGTTTGATGTGTATGTGACTAGCCAAAAGCGTCAGCTCATATCCGGACAACCGAGCACTCGTAAGATGCTGCGTTTTTGTCCTATTTAGTAAAGTATCCACTGCATGTGGCACCATAACAATGTGAGTATTATCTAGCACTACTCCAGCAGACTGTCGAATAGAAATTGCTGCTGCCGCTGTCGCCTTAAGACAACTAGGCAATGCTTTAGCTACTGGATCTAACGTAGCTGAGAAATATGCGCATGGTCGCTGTTGATCTCCAAAACGCTGCGTTAAGACTGACAATGCACAACCCTCTCTTTCGTGGACATAGAGCGTAAAGGGCTTACTGTAATCAGGAGTACCCAATACAGGAGCAGAACACAAAGCAATACGCAAATCAGTAAAACTCTTCTGACACTCGTCAGTCCACGGAAGAGGCTGAGGCGTATCTTTTAAAGTTAGCGCCAACAGCGGTTTAGCCAATAAAGAGAAACTCGGAATCCACTGTCTACAATAAGAAGTAATGCCCAAAAAGGCACGTACCTCTCTTTGTGTGGATGGCACTGACATTTGTGCAATTGCCTGAATTCGTTCAGGGGTCAATCGTCGTCCCTCCTTTGACAAGAGATGACCCAAATAAGTCACCTCGCGACAGACATATTGTAATTTAGAAGGAGAAACCTTGTGATTCAGATCAAACAAATGACGCAACAGTGCAACGGTCACGTTTTTGCAAATCTCCTCTGAATCAGCTGCAACTAATAAGTCATCCATGTACTGAATGAGAGCGGCACCGGACGGTAAGGAAAAGGCATCAAGATGACATTTTAGAGCTTGACTGTAAATAGAGGGACTTTCACAATAACATTGAGGTGCGCGTTTAAACCGGAAGCTTCGGCCTCCGAGGGAAAAACCAAAAATATCTCTACTCTCTTCGGCGATGGGAATACTAAAGAAAGCATTCTTTAGATCAATAACCGAAAACCAAGTCGCTGTAGAAGGTATCATCGTCAACAGAGCAGTGATATCTGGGACTACAGGAAACTGCGGTACGACAATCTTGTTTACCTCCCGAAGATCAATTACAAAACGATAAACAGGAGGCTGAGAAGGATCAGTGCGTTTAAGAACCGGAAGAACAGGACTGTTACATGTATTTCCTCTCGTTTCCTCAACCACACCCTTCTGAATCAAATCATGGACAATTTCCAGAAGTGCTTTCTCACCTTCAGTAGAGATTCTGTATTGCGGAATACGTGGCATTTCAGCATTGGGCTTGAGAGTAACAACATAAGGTGGGATCTCAAGACAACCAACGTCATTCGGACCCGTAGCCCAAAGCGTTTCGGGAAGAGAAAGCAATTCAGGTGGGAATTGATCTTTTGATAAGTACATTGGACTAGTCATTTTCTGTCCTAGAGTGAGGTATACACCAGAAGGTGAACAATATATCGTAGCATGCATTCTTTTTAATAGATCTAAACCCAACAGATTTTCACCACAACCATTCGTCAGAAGAAGCGGAGCTTCTAAATCATAAGGGCCTATTGAAACAGGCAAAGGGCAAGAAACTGGATTGCGAACAGGGGCGCCAGAAAATCCTACAGATACATTCGTTAAGCCAGACAAAGGTGCGCCAGGGAGTTTAGAATGAATGATAGAGCTTCTCATGGCACCAGTATCTAAAAGAAATGGCTCTGAAACACCCATTGTAGTGACATTAACATAAGGTCCATTCTGATCCACTGGAATTGACGTAACCCCCTTACTTTGTCCATGGCTGTCCTATTCAAAATGAAGACTTTCATTCCCTCCTTCAATATACTGATCCTCACTGTAATACTGTGTAGACCTAACATTTTGCTGGTCAAAGTAATTTCCGGAATTTGGAGGAACAAAAGAACGCTGCTCTTGGGTTAACACACCTCGACCTCTACCTCTATTTGCTGACTGAGGACCACCACGACCTCGTGAAGCAGATGTTGCTCCATTACGCTGCAACAATGCCGGACAACTGTTCTTAAAATGACCTTCCTCCCTACAATAAGCACATTGATTGGGACCTAGCAAAGGTCTTGGAATGAATGGTTCAGGCTTTTGATACAACCTCTGAAACTGCGGAGGCTGTTGAAACTGAGGCTGAACATAACGAGGAGGATAAGCCTGTTGCAAGAGAACTTTAGTTTTTAATTCTTTCGTCTTTTTCTCTTGTTTTTCCCTTTCTTCTTTGTCTCTATTTTCATAATATTGTGCAGTAGCCAATATCTGGGCGGAAGAAGAAACTGCCCATGAACTCTCGGAGTCTTTTAGCTTGTGTGATAGTTCAGGAAGCAAGTTATATACGAACTTATCCACAAATAATCGCTGTCCCCCTTCTGTAGCCATATCTTGACCACTGTGATCAATGAATGTCTCCTCGAATCGGGTAAAGAAATCGGAAACACTTTCATCTTTCTTTTGTTTACATGCTGCTAGCTTATCCCAATTAACTCTCAAAGCAGGCATCATTGTTTTCATTAATGTAATAATCCTACCAGGGAGTTCTGAGATCAAAGCGTCGGGCTTTGCACCACCTACTTGACCTCTATCTGCGGCAATAATAGCGTTCCAATCGCCGCCTAATTCTTGAGCGTGATCCTCTCTACGAATTTTAGCCCATATTGTCTGTGGAACTACATTTCCCATCAACATGTCAATATCTGCTAGATTCATAGTACATGCATCAACTGTTTGCGACAACTCTTTATAGTAACCAGCAGGATTTTTGCGTGAATCTGGTAGTGACTGTTTAAGTGCTAAAACTTCAGACCTTTTCCAGGGGACATGTATCCATATGCGCTGAAAATGCGCAGGAATAGCTGGATTAGCACCTGCTGCTGCAACTTCTTCCTTCCATATTGGAGAAACCTCTCTCATGGGATAGTTTTTCAGTGCTGTCCTAACTGAAGGATCAGAATCAGGAAAAGTCTGTGAGAACAATAGGGATCTGAAAGAAATAAGTGTTCTGACAGCGTTTTCAACCTTAGGACCCACAATAAGTCCTTTGTCAAAGTCAGCCTGAACATCTAACAGATCCTGTGGGACCGAACCCAAATTCATATCCTCCCATTCTTTAGCGAGAGTATCGCACATAACTTTAAAAACATATCTCTGCGTAGGTGCATTCCATTGCAGAAAGGTGGTCATAATATCAGACGTACTATATTGGGGACCCTTCTTGATCCATCTACAAGCAAGTGAGTCCAATTTTTCTCGCTCTTCGGAGTCTGGGAATTGACTACGAGACTGTCTTCGAGAAAAAGCTGGAGACACATTTAAAGCTTCAAAGAAAGGTGATAAGAGACCAGAGACAGTATCTGCAAATCGCTTACGCATAGATGGAGAATTTGACATAAGGATAGGGGACAAGGTATTAGGTGAATTAACTAAAGGAGCATTAGGAATTGCCAAAGGAGCAGAAGGCAAAGGAGTTAAAGGCAAAGCTGGCATAGGCAATACTTGAGGAGGCAATTGTGGAAAAGCTGGAGCAGGCGGAAGCACAACTGGCGGCTGAACAGGCTGTAACATCGGGGGTGCATTAGCACCTTGTACATAGGGCGGAGGCAATTTCAATAAGTGGGACATTAAGGAATCTTCCTCAAAATCTTTTCTCTTATCAAGGGAAGAGATAGGCAACGTCGGATAGCATTTATCTATTGCCATTCGATGCTGTCTGTCTGAAATTTCCATTGCATTATCTATTTCATCATCTTTGAGTTGCTGAGCAGCCTGTATAATCGTCATTCCCTGTGTTTTCCTATCTCGTTTCGCTTGTTTAATTTCTCTCTGTTTGGCTTCCTTACGCCAAAGGCGAAAAGAGTCAAACATTGCCGGCCGCGCTTTTCTTTTAAATAACGTTGCTTCTAAATTATCTAGCACATCAGTTTCGAAACTACCATTTTCTGGCCATTTTAAAACACCATCTTTCTTTGTATATCGGGTCCATGTCTTATTAAAGGCAATAGGACCAACACCATGTTTAGAATAGAGCTCATATGTGGGAGTTCCAACCGAAGGAATCGGACAGGAGTCCTCAAGCTGGGAGTCCCTATTACAACCAAAGCAACAAAGTTTTCCAAACTTAGTCAGACCAGACATCTCACGATTTTTACTGGCTGTTCACAAACATCAAGGGGGTAAAACTTTCAGTTTACACAGCACAAATGCACTTACCCCTCGGCTTTGGCCACTGCAATGGCCAAATCTAAGGACCTAAGGACAAAACAAAGACCAAAATTTGTGGGCGCGACCCACCAAATACTTAACTAAGGATGTCTTCTTACACCAACAGAGGCCCGTCTATCGTCTCGCTTTACCATACATCATCAAAGAAAGGGCCAAGGCAGGGCGGCAGTCAGGGCAGCAGTCGTCAGTAGCCGTCAGGAAGGAGTAACCGCGCTGAAAAAGACCTTCGGACCACTTCGACATACAGGGGTCGCTTGACGTGGCTCGCGATTCCTCCAGAATTTTCTTGCGGGGTTCCTCACGACCTTCAGGCAGAACCGGTACCGCTGAAGCCGCCCCACGTTGGGCGCCAGTTGAAGAACCAGAACCTTATGGGCCTGGCGGCGCAGGGTACGCCTGAAATCTCCTTGGATTCACCTGCCTCAACTAACAGAGACACGGGACACTCTGTCAGGCGTAAAAGATCAGATTTTATTAGCTGCAGCTAGTACAGTTGTCCAAGAAGTACACAAGGTATGTTCTCAGGAGACTGCCACTTTACTTTGTGGCGCACAATCTTATATACCGTATAAAAACCATTTATTAACTACATACACTCCCAGAACACATAGAAAGGAGCCAGTAAGAATAATGTAAAGATAGAACAGAGCCAATAGAAATGTCGGAAAACAAGACAGCACCAATAGAAGGAATTGGAAAACAAAGTATCAAGTGACTTAAGGTTGCCTCCCCTCCAGCTGTGTTTGTCACCCCTCCCTTGAACTAATTCATTAACCGATCCACAACGAAGTTGCATGTGGTGCGATAAGTTTGTGTGCGTTTGGAGGACAGTTGTGAAATGAGAGAATACTAGCAAAGGACAGCGAAGGCCAGACGATAAGATAAGATCGGCGGAGAATAGTGTGAGCCTACAGATAGTTGAAACAAGGATTAGAAAACCAGACAGGGATTAGTGTACTCGGTCAGACCTTAATACCAGCCTTGTAAAGATAGAGGCAGAAGGCTGTTTTGAACACCATGTTGCAGAATAAGCAGAAAAGGCAGAATGGACTTCGTTCGCTGTGCTGCCTGAGTGAAGGCAACATAAAATGGCGGCGGGCCACAAAATGGCGGGTCGATACGATCGTATTAAAAATCGAATTTCCTCAATTCTTATGACAAGTGCTTTAATGTTATAACGTGTTTCCTGACTACTGCTTATGTTGCAGAATATTGAGTAACCTGTGTGTTATTTGTGACTACTGCTAGTTCGCAGAGTAACTAATGTGTAACGTTCTGACAACTGCTAAGATAGCAGGATACTACTCTTATGTGATGTTGGTCTAATAATTATATTGTGTACAATACAGTATATTTTCATATGATCTGGTGTTGTGTTTCCTTTGTGGTGGGGATATTGCATCACATGTGTTGTGTGTGTTGTGCAAACGCTTTACACATTGCCTCCGGGTTAAGCCTGACAGCTCGTACCAAGCTACCAAGGGGGTGAGCAGGGGTTATCTTGGACGTGTAACTCCCTTGCCCTGACTAGAGTGGGTGGGTTCTGCCTGGCTGAGGTGCATACCCGAGCCAACCAGAAACCCCATTTATAACACGACATCACTTAGATTCCAAGATTAAAAACATCCCCTTTATTGACGAGTACCCTTGTACAATTTTTTCTTTTGCGTGGTCCAACTCTCTTCCCATACACAGATGAGCATATTAGGAAGCGAAGAGTCATTGGGGAATCATACATATCCTGGTGCCCTATCACCCACTCCACCACTCCCTGTATGCCTCTCTTTTGCCCAAAGTTAAAGGAAATTTCTTGGTTTACACCCACCTGCACCAGACACGTCTGTGCTGCTGAAGCCCTACACAACACTTCTCTTCTTCTGTCAGATCATTCATATAACTGTTACATAGGTATAATTCTGTGATCGTATTTCTACTTTTGGTGTGTAATTTGGTTCATAATGAGATGGATTCCAGGGACAGTTATGAGGTGGTATGGATCCAGAGCGTCATGTGTGGGCTTTATATTTTCTGCTAGTAAATCAACTTTTCAACTTACCTGGTGTTGTGTTATTCCCATCTTAGTAACAACACTAAATGCTGTTGCACTGCGTGCAATCTACAAATAGCACACTTTGAACCATATAACTCAAGATGAAAATTAAACTGCTTCTGTGACTCTTTCATGGAAATAAAGCTTTACATGTTATATATATGGAGTAGCTACTAACCCAATAATTTAAAAAACACTTTAGGCTTCACAGGTATCTGTAAAGTGAAAGGTACATAACAATACGCAATACAACACAAGACAACACAATACAATAAAATACAATACAATACTGAATTGCTCCTGGAGGAATATTCTGTATAGGCAGAAAGGGTATCAGCTACACAATAACTATGTAAGGACTAGAATTTGGGTAACAAGTAGAAAACTAAAGAAGTCAATGGCCTTGGAAGAGGGGATCTTTTTTATAAACCATTCCAGATAAATATGACCAATGAGAAATGGCGGTTGTCCAAACTCTCTGGGATCCACAATGACTGCATTAAAATTCCACAATGATTGTGAACTAATACACAGCATATACATAAAATAGTTTTCCCTTATAACTTCTAATGCTAAATGGTCACTAACATCCTCCCAGGGTAGCAAATTCCCAGTCTAAAGTGCAATGGCTAAATGTTAAATAAAGGAATATTGTAGAGCAGTGCTAAGCATTAACAAAGTTATCACCTAGTATTTCAATTTCTATTTCTGACTAGTCTCCCTGTGGTTTGCTCACTCCTTCCTGGCTTTGTCGTTTTCTCAAAATTGATGTTATGCAGTAAAAAAAAAAACAAGTCTTGGAGTGGCAGGTGTCCGTTAACCATAAGAATGAAAATAACTTGATTCAAACACAAATCCAGGTCGCTTCTAACACAAGTAACATTCCACAAAATTAAATCACAGTGGTATCTTCACCAAAACTGTTGTTTTTTATTGGTTCTTTGACGCCCAACCACTAGTGAATTTTATTCATATCAGAATCTATTAAACATATGTGGCACAGTAGACCTGACCATAGTTTCCTGCAGGCATAGGGTCTAATTCACAAAGGTACCCTGTATTTGCGTGTACACCCCCACAGGCATGGCAGGAATTTTTGCACTCATGGCTGGACCTCCGTACAGCATTTTGTCATTACGAAGATCCTGCAATCAGTGCAAGACCACTGCCGTGAATTCGGGGCCCTTTTGTGAATTATACCCATAGTGTCTTCCAAAATGTGAATGCTTACCAACAATTGGAGGGATACAGGGAAGAATACTTCATCCAGCACAGCCATGCCTACAACACCAAAGGCCTGATTTACAATTCAGCTGAGGGTTTACTCCGTCACAATGGTGACAAATATCATGTCCGTCAAAATCAAAATCCCATTGTTTCTTGTCGGATTTAGATTTTGGTGGACAAGGTATTCTTCACCTTTGTGACGGATTAACCCCTCTGCGGGAATCTAAATCAGGCCCCAAGTTAGTGAGGTAAAAGTCGATGCAGTCAACCTTCCTATTCTTGGAACCATTTTTTGAGTACTATTATTTTGTTCAGGCAATCTGGCAACATTTTGAGAAAGCCTCGCGGCCCAGCTTTCCATCAAGACAATAGTACCGAAATTGTGCAGTGAGCCACCTATGTCCTCATGACAAATTTTGATGCTATTCAAATAGATGAAGCTAGATGACCTCAGCAGTGGTGAAACTGTTGTAGTTGGTCACAATTTTATGTATATTCATGTTGAGCCAAAACCTGTAGTGACAGATTCCAAAAAGTAATGGGACTATTACAAAATACATTTGTAAACTATGTAGATCCTGGCCCCATTCGAGGAAGCTCCATGATACAGCCTATTTTCCTGGTGATCCTTTACCGTGGGTCCCATACAATAATAACAAATTTGTGTACAATGGTAATTATAATAATTATGATAGAGTTTGTGATGTTGCTCTTGAAAATTAAGATTTTGCAGAAAATATAGCAATGGCAGCAGTGTTTATTTCACGGAGACAATTATTTGACTAATCAGTCACAAAGACAGAAAAAAAATCCCTGTAAATTATGATTAGGGCTCCCGGTATTAAAGTATTTATTTTTTTAACATCTGTATGTATCCATTTTTTGGCCATCCCATTGGTATTGAGCCATATTTATTTTTTGTTTTGAAAAGAGTTGTAAAAAAGTATATTTCTACATTGAGTGGATGCCTGTGGTGTTCCAGCTAATTAAGCAGCCATATATAACAAAAAACTACACCCACAGTTGCATAGTAGCCTTAAACTACAAATATATGTCAACATATCCCTGTATTCAAGAAATTATAGTCCTGGTTTGTAACTCTTCATGCTGTCCACCTGCTCAGCTTTTGCCTGGAATTAATGAAAAACAGAATTGAGAGTTAGGTACAAGAAGCACAATTTTCTGTATTTTTCCACTTCCAACCTCGCCTTAGCCTTCTAAAACTAGGAACATCACTAGACATGAACCTATCCTCTACCCTCCTTGTCCCAACCATTATCAAAGCAAATTTCCTACATTTACACTACACCTATTTCAACCATAACAGCACTCACATACCACCACTGTTCCTCTTTATCGTGGACTTCCCCTTCTCTGATTTCCCTTTCCTCCATGCTCTCCTCATCCTAATCCAAAATATCCAAATCTCCTACCACATAATCACCTGCCCATGGGGAATTCGCCCACGCCCTTACCTGCGCTGTCACCCTCGGGTGCACCAGCATGATACCTTTAGTACTGCTGTGAAAGGCCGCCTGTGACCTCTCTTGCTGCTCCCATGATGCAGAGTGCCTAGTCCTATGCCTAGGGATGTCAGGGGGTGCCCCGATCCCCCCGTCATGTGGGTGACCAGCTGTTACGTCCTTCACCCCTGTCAGGCTGGCTGCCCGAAGCCGTACCCTCTCTTCCTCTCGTGGCTGCAGAGCTGAACAAAGCTCCCATGAGTCTACTGTGTCCCGCGCCGCCTTGCACTGCATGAACGAGAAATTGTCCAGCGTGCTGGTCAGGTCCACTAACTGCCTTTCCGGCGTACCCTTCACACATACCTGCCTCCCCAACTCTTTTTAAACCGTCCCACCTGGCTGAGTCCTCACCTCTACACTTGTTTCCCTACCCTGTACCCCTGCCCCACCTACTCCTCTACCATAGACCTTAAATGGATTTTTAGGTTCCAAAAACTGCACCTCTACATCTTCTTCACTCACCCCTTCCTCCTCACGCCATTCCAACTGTGTTAAATCAATACCGGCTGTCACACCACCCGAGCCTATTGTGCCCACCAACCCTGACACTGATGGCTGACTAACCTCATTATTATAACTATCCCACCAAAACCCACCTTGACTGACATAAGCCCAGTATCTACTTTTTGTAACCCACTCCACCCTCTGGCTCTAATCATAGACTCAAATAAGATTCTGCTGAATCTGACCCTGCACTCAACCTATCGCTCCCTTTGTCAGCACCTCTACAATGTCCTTCAATATCTCTGTCTCCCCCTTCACTACTTGAACTAATCTCCTTTTGCCCTTCAAAGCATCCCCCATGGCTCCCTGTCTCCATTTTTTTCCCCTCTCCATTACCTCCGAGGGCAGCTCAGAAACTTTGCTCCTTATTGGGTTAATACTCCAGGCCCCACCTCAGCCTGGCTCCTTTCTGCTTACGCACACACGTTCACTGCAGCGCCACCACGAGCTACCATATCCCCAGCTGTTTTCTTCAACACTTACCTGGGTCACTCTGGGCTCCGCTCAGGCAATGGTGAAATCTCACCACCACACTCTTGAGAAGGCCTACAATATCCATACATCATGAGCCCACGCCCCAATACACCAACAGTGCCTCCTGAAAGGCCGCTCCCTTTCCCTGTGTGGCCCCTCCAACTTACCAATGCTGCTCTTCTCCCTGCATTTCTTTCAGGCTAACAGGCCCAAACAGCGGCCGCCTTGCCTCTGTCTGCCCTCAGTGAAGTCCGTCCATGCTCATGTGCAACAATGCTGGCCGCTACGTCACTGCAGCCTGCCTCTTCTAATAACTGCAATGATCTCTGAACTTTCTAATAAGAAATGGTAAGAAAGAACATTCCTAACCCAATTCACTGTTTGTGACTATTTATTCTAATACCACTATCCTCTAAATGCTTACCTTCGTACACCACAGAGACCTAACTGTTTAACATCCTGTTGTACAACTAGCCCCGGGTCACCAATTCTAAAATGGTGGCCCACCTTAAAATGGCTGGCTATATATTGTGTGACAAAAAGACCAAAACATGACCCAAATAAAGACCACAGAAGCCCTCACTTTCCACCTTGATTTGACCAGTTGTAACTGATGTTTCCTGGCTCCCCTCACCTTCACACCGCAACCACGTTGATACATTTTTTAAAGTGCTCCTCCTAACGGATTGCGTGATGTTTTTTCAGAAGGATCATCAGGCTTCCAGTATCATAATATCTACCTAGTTTACCTTGACGAACACTTGAATGGCAAATAGAGCATATAGCAATGTTCTTCTCCAGTTTGCTCATTGTAAAAAAGTCCCAAGCTTGGGAGGAGTACTTTCTTATTGGGCAAATGTCAATGCCCGAAGCAGAACTGTAGGTAGGTAGATCTGTTGATTGCCTCTCTGCAGGGCATAAATCTACTGAGGTACAGGTTGGTTCAGGTCCCTGCTGGGGCATTACAAATAAGGCAGCTGGCGGTGCTGCCTGTGCCACATCAATCGGAGCAGGTTGGATAGTAATGTCGGACTCCTCTGTGCCAGCTTCCACAATGACTTGTTTGATGTTATCATCATCATCATCACTCCCTTCCATGATTCTAAAGCTTTCTAGAACTTTTCTTTTCCCTTGCCTCTCCTGGCATCTTCTGGACTCTGCCTGTCCCTATTATTGTCATCAGAAGTGGAGCTTGGAGAAGATGGTGTGGTACCCTTCCTCTTTCTTGCTGGAGATCTGGTAGCCCTTGATTCTAAAAATGGAGGTTCTTGCTTCACAGAAAGCTCAGCCTCCTGTTCTGCTGCAGCTACTGTCCACGGTGCTCTGTTTCCTTAAACAATAGGGTACTACTTTGTGAAAGGGACAAATCTAATTCAACATCGCTGCATGTCTGAGTCACCATGATTGCAGCTGCTGCCTCACTGACTGAGATGGTTTGGGCTTGGTTTGGGGTGGTGCTGTTGATGCAGGAGTGCTGCTCCCCGGAGGCTGGTGTAGAAGGCACACATCTCCCCAAAAAAGTTACAGTTGACACGCCACTTGCAGAAAGCTGCCTCTTCTCACTGGCCACTTTTCTTTGCAGCAACTTTCTTTGGGGCCATATTAAGCTCTAGGTTGGCAGTGGCACAGATACACAAGCGAAAAAGTTTGGTGCCTGTTGACTGAAGTAACTGTGAGGGCTTCTCTTTGGCAGTACTGTGGGTGATGTGGGGTCTCTTCTCCTGTGCATCTAAAAACAACCAAGCAAAAGAAACATGTAGTTAGTGAAACATGGCATTGTTGCTGGTTGAAAATAGTACAAAGAAATGAAATCTTAGTGCGGATGGTTACTTATGTAATATACCTATTCAATCAAACATTTTAAAGGCAAACCACGCCACCACACCATAAAAAATTGCATTTCAAATCAAACAACACAACAGACAGACAGATTTAGCTCTTTACTTTATCTCCATCTGTTTTAAAGGAGACACCTGGGGTAGTCAACGAGAGGTGCATGGGTAAATGGAATAATCCTTTAAATAACCCATGGCAGAAAGGTGGTCCAGGGGAAATGGAATATTGAATAACAAAATAAACTATGCTGTTCTGTAGCCAGGGTGCCCTGGAGCAAATGGAATTATACCTAAGAAATGGAACGCTGTAGAACAGCTATGTGTCTTTGGTGGATGGATAGATGGATGGAGGAATCGAATGGATTGGATGGATTGTGTTGGATGGATCAAGGCAAAATACAGAATTAAATAAAAATTTACAAAAATTAAAAAAAAGTATACAAATTAAAATCAAAAAGAAATTTAAAAATCATACTAAAAAAATCAAAATAAATGAGTAAACAAATACTTTTGTTTTTAAAGAAACAAAAATAAAAATAAATAAAAATAATATATATATATATATATATATATATATTTTAACTAAAATATAAAATTAAAATAACAAAGCCATTAAAAATTAAATAAAAATGGCATAACATTTAAAATTATAAATAAAATTGTAAAAATTAAAATAGGAAAAAAATCAAAATAGAAACTTAAAAAAACAAATGATCAATAGTTAATAATGTTTGCATGTAAGCCTATGTCAAAGACACACTGGCTGCACAGTGCATTCATAAAATGGCTGCCAGCCACATGGTCAAACAACAACAATAAGGATCAAGGAAGCATAGGGAACAAAGAACACATACAAGCCCATGGTGAGAGGCACTGTTTACTAGACATCCACATGGTCAAACAACAACAACAAGGATCAAGGAGGCATAGCAAACAAAGAATACATGCAAACCTATGGCAAGGGACACTGGCTGGATGGACAAAATGGCTGCCAGCCACATGGCCAAACAGCAACAACAAGGAGCAAGGAGGCATGGCAAACAAAGAACACATGCAGGCCTACGGCAAGGGACACTGGCTGGATGGACAAAATGGCTGCCAGCCAGCCACATGGTCAAACAACAACATCAAGGAGAAAGGAGGCATGGCAAAGAATGCATGCAAAACTATAAACAAAGGGAGGGACACTCGCTGGATGGACGAAATGGCTACCAGCAAGCCACATGGTCAAACTACAACAAGAAGGCGCAAGGAGGCATGGTAAACAAAGAACACATGCAAGCCTTTGGCAAGGGACACTGCCTGCATGCACAATATGGCTGTCAGCCACATGGTCAAACAACAACAATGAGCATGGAGAACAAAGAAGAACACATTCAAGCCTATGGCAAAGGGACACTGGCTGCATGCACAAAATGACTGCCAGCCACATGGTCAAATAACATCCTCCTATGCCATCAAATAAACAATATCCAAGATTTTCAATGTAATTCAATGCCATCCCTGCCTTAAATGAAGTTTTAAAAACATATACTACTGAAACATTTATTTCATGCACTGATGATTACAAGTACTGGCCTTGGCCAACTGGCTTAATGGCCCTCTGGAAATCTAGGCCACATACTAAAATAATATTTCAAATGTTACAGACGTGGAAAAGGTATTGAGCTGTGCAGCAATTTTCCTTTTAAAAATATGAAAAATCAATGCAATGCAAAATAAATAATAACTAGGCCCATACTTAAACTCCAGGACACCAACCACTATAAATATTTAAAATCAAATGAAAACACAAAGAAACACTGGTGCATGCCCAAGAAAACAAACAACACCCTTATTCAATAGTTTTAGATCTTACTTGTGTGATTTCACAAAACAAAGTCCCTTAATCCAAAGGTATATCCAGGAGATAAAGAGAGTGATCCTTCCACCTGGAAATCAAAGTGAAAAGTGACCACGGGTTGGACAAAGCACTGGGACGAGCCTGCTGGACAGGAACAGAAAGTTAGAATCTCTGACACACTTCCTTCCTGTTTGAAAAAAAAGGCTTCTCAATCGGAAAAACAAATTGCAGGGTCCATTGGAGAAGAACATTTAGTAAAATAATATATCTTTTTGACTAGATTTAGTGACTCTGGAGAAGAAGATCTTCTTCAGAAGTGAATGTGAGCTCACTAGCAGCTCTGTTTTGGCTGACGGCGCAGCTGGAAGCCACATGAGAGAACGCAAAGTCTTGCGCGCCCTCGGAAGTGGCCGAGGAGTATTCCACACTCGTGAGAGAATGCCAAAACAAAATCTTGTGAGCGCAACCAAACTTTATTCTACGTTGGAGTGCGGCATTTGAGAGCTCCATGCTATTCCATGCTGCGCAAAATGCCCGAATTGCACAAACTCCACCAGTGGAGCAGAGTTCTACACCCAGGCCTGGTAACATTGACTTATCCCCAATTGGAATATAAGTCCTGAGTAAACTGGTATTCCATCTCCCAAGGCCTGTAAATTAAATTAAACTAGTGGGGCCGCAGCACTTATTTTGCCATCCACTTAAGTAGCCCTTTAAACATGTCTCTGGCATAACATTACCACCTGTGTGCGAGTGTGGTTTTAAAACTGCCATTTCCATCTGACATAACAAACCTTTTGCCAGGCCCAAACCTTCCTTTTTAATACATATAAGTAACTCCTAGGGTAGGCCAGGACAGCGAGAGGGCATGGTGCAGTGTATTTAAAAATGGGGACATTTACTTTTGAGTTTTACATTTAATGGTAGTGAAAATCTATGACCTTCATTATTCACTACTGCAAGGCCTACATCTCCCATAAGATAACTTTGGAGTTACCTTTTTACTTTTAATAATAAGCTGCAACTTCCAAATGGGAACAGATGGCCAGATCATGTTTGGTGTCATTAGGAATGCAATGAAAAATCCTCTCTTATGGTAAAGTTACATTTTAAATTACAATTTTGAGAATGCCACTTTTAGAAATGTGGTAGTTTCCTCCCTCTGCCATTTCATGCATGCAGCCTGACTTTGGGTCACATGACTTGGCGTAGCTGACAGTTGTACTTTGGTATTCCTCCTAGTTAGCTGCACACAATAGAGAGCTTAGGGAGGCTTTGATGGCACTTCACTGGCAGGACACGAGAATGGAATTAGGCACAGCCCTGCTTACACTTGAAAAGGCTATGCTCTGATGTCACACAAAGGGCTGCATATCCACTGTAGTCAGTCTGGAGCCAGGGCAGAAGAGGCAGATAACCTGTCCACTTCAAGGGGAAACCTCTAGAACCTTCTCCCACTTCAAAGGTGGAACCTGGAATAAATATTGGACCTTGCCAACTCTTTAGTACACTTCTTGACCTGAGGAAGACTCTGTCAGAAAGAAAGACTGCTATATTGCTGAAAGGACTGTCACTATGCTGTACTGCTGCCCTGAAGGACTGCTGCTTGCTGTGCTGACTTGCTGCCTGCTGCCCTCTTGCCTGTGTGAGAAGGACTGGACCTGTACCCACAACCACCAGAATGACTTCAAGGACTAGTCTCTTGTTACCAGAACCTGGATTCTGCTTATGTGAGTTCTACCCTGCCATGTGATGCCAGTCCAAACCTGGACCTTCGGAAGAGGGCCTGGAGGTGCTCTGCCAGCCCATCTGTGGATCCAGGAGAACCAACGCCTCTGCTACATGGAGCAACCCTATGTAGAACCAATGCATCACCTCTGCTGCAAGAATTCTTTCAGCACAAGAGCTCCTCTTTGACTTCGGAGTCCTAATTGGAACCAGTGCATCGATATGCATTCTTGATGAATTCTCTCTGCAAACTCGATAATCCTTAGAACTGACACATCACCTTGGCTGGGCTACGCATCCTTGATGCTGGACTTTGCATGGCAAGACCTCATCTACACGAGCCTCAACAACATTGCAGGACCTTGTATTGTGGCTCCTCTGAACTGCTGCGTTGCATGGGCTTCATTTAGCATACTTGATGCGGAATCTTGCAATGCTCCACAACCAGGATCTGAGGTAGTCTTGTTCAGCAGGCCTAACTGGGTACCTGTGGCTGGGTTGCGCTTCATCACCATCAGCCTGAACTTGCGACTTTGTCCCGGTCCACCACAACTAGATATACACAGCTGGTGCTTTGTGCTTTTTGGCAGTGTTTCAACTCACATTTTTAAATTACATATCTCTACTTATACTGATTGGATTTTTGTCATTTTGGTCTTATTTTATTTACTAATATCTAGTCTATTTTACTAAATCTGGTGTGAGATCATTTTGTGGTTTGTTTGCACTGTTACTGTTTGAAGTGTTGCACAAATTCTTTACACATTGGCCCTCATTACAACCCTGGCGGTCGGTGATAAAGTTGCATTAATACAGTCAACAGGCTGGTGGTAAATACCACCAAATTATGACCATGGTGGAAAGAGCTCAGGCAGACAGACACTTTAACACACTGACCGCCAGGGCGGAACAAACAGGCACTACAGCGGTAACCGCCTACAGCCAGGCGGAAGCCAATGTTCCGTCCACTGTATTAAGACACAGGAAACTCCCACCTTTTCCGGGCCAGTACCAATGACATCAAAAGCCTGGCAGAAACAGATCTCAGAAGTCAAAGGACTCACCTGTGGACACTAAGGGGAGATCCACAACGCCATGGAGCCCAAGCTGCACATGTTCCCAATGTTGAATTACGTCCTGCTCCACTATGAACACCAATGACGGAGAAGACGACCACAGGGAGTACACCCGCATAGCACACAGGGGAGGGGGAGAGGAAAAAAAGAGTGACACACAAATGCAACACGCAACACACCCACCCCCAACACCATACACACAAGCAGATGAAGCAACAAAACATATTCACCCTGTACCCCTCAGGAATAATGCAAGGACAACTCCAATAGATAAAAGTGAGTGCAATAAGATAAATATAGTAGCAATACGTACATCCAAATAAAAAAGTATATACATATTTACAAATGAAGGGACACTGCTCAGTCCTCAGTGTTCGTGGGCCACAGGGCCACATTACAAAGCCAAGGCCCCACTCACTCCTGCAACAACATGGAGAGAACACCGCAGGAGCATCAGGTCAAAAACAGGCAGGTACCTCAGGGGGATGGGGAATGTGGGGACACCTCAGCCGGAAGATGGTACAACGCCACTGGTCCAGGAGGGGGCAACCTGCCCTGGGCTTTGTCCTGGGGAGTGCAAGGCCACAGTCTCTCAAGCGGGTGACTTGCCCACATGCTCTGGAGGGGGCAACATGGCCTGTGCTTTGTCCTGGGGAGTGCAAGGCTACAGTCTCTCAAGTGGGTGACTTGCCCACATGCTCTGGAGAGGGCAACATGCCCTGTGCTTTGTCCTGGGGAGTGTAAGGCCACAGTCTCTCAAGTGGGTGAATACCCCACTGGCTGTGGAGGGGGCAACATGGCCATTGCTTTGTCCTGGGGAGTGCAAGGCCACAGTCTCTCAAGTGGATGGCTTCTCCACTGGTTCTGGAGGGGGCATTGTGCCCAGTGAGCTTCATCCTGGGGAGGATGGGATGAGTGAATGGCATCTCCACTGGTTCTGGGGGGGCATCGTGCCCTGTGATCTTCATCCTGGGGAGAATGGGGCGAGTGTATGGTATCTCCACTGGTTCTGAAGGGGGCATCATGCCCTGTGATCTTCATCCTGGGGAGGATGGGGTGAGTGGATGGCATCTCCACTGGTTCTGGAGGGGCATCATGCCCTGTGATCTTCATCCTGGGAGGATGGGGTGATTGGATGGCATCTCCACTGGTTCTGGAGGGGGCATCGTGCCCTGTGATGCAGATCTTGGGGAGTGCAAGGTCACAGTCACTCAGGTGGGTGTCGTACCCACAGGATTTGCCGGGGGAGGCCTCACAACATCCCATGGAGGCAGGTCTACAGAATGTCCGCAGGCGGTGATGGCTGTTCAGTGGTGGCAGTGGTGCTGCTGCTGCTGGTAGTGGTGCTGGCGGCAGTGCTGGTGGTGGAGGTAGTGGTGGTGAGGGGGAGGCTCCAGCCCATCCCCTGCAGCCTCGGACGGCTGCCCACCGGTGCTGCTGCTGGTGGTGCGGGTGGTGATGCTGCTGGCAGAGCTGGTGATGGTGGTGTTGGGGGAGGCTCCAGCCCATACCCTGCAGCATCGGGCGGCTGCCCACTGGTGCTGCTGCTGCTGGTGGTGCTGCTTCTGGCTGAGTTTGTGGTGGTGGTGGGAGGCTTCAGCCCATCCCCTGCAGCCTCAGACGGCTACACCACCATGGTTGGTGGTGCGGGCTCCGACAGAGTCCCAGCACCAGGCCCCTTGTCCTTACTGCCTGCTGGTAAGCCCCTTGCCCTTCCCACCAGTAGCTGGGGATGGCTCCTTGCTCCTTTTTGCAGCAGCTGGGGGTGGCTCCTTGCCCTTCTTCCTGCAGCTGAGGGTGGCTCTTTACCCTTCCTTCCTGCAGCTAGGGGTGGCTCCTTGCCCTTCCTTCCTGCAGCTGGTGCTGGCTCCTTGCCTTTTCTTGCAGCAGCTGCTTGTTTGTGTGCTCCTTCCTGAGGCATATAAAACGCATTGTAATAACTAAATGGAGCTGTCCAGCCCCTTTAACAATTTGTTTGCTTCTTATAAACATTAATCATTCCATTTGTGATTAAAACATCTCTTAATATCATTGGATACCAAAATCAAGCATTTAGGCTGAGAAATGTCATCTTGTAGTTTCACACAATCTTCCAAGTGTCCCACACCTTCCCTAATATATTGTTATTTGTTTATTTGCATGGTTACCAGGAACCATTGCACAAAACAGTTGGCGCAGCCTTGCATATTTCCCTTCTAGTTGGTTAATTTAAATGTGAGTACCAGCCCAGTTTGTCATAACCAATTACATAATGCAACATAACAAATTACTCGACCACACGTGCCAAACAAGAGTGATTCCATCCATGTCAGAATAAGTGGCATTTCTTATCAACATTAATTTGAAGACAACATATGCATGGTTATTTACTAAAGATTATGCAGGAGCTTGCATTGTGCTATGAAATTTTGTTCTGCACCCCCAACCCATTACACTGGTGAGTTGACTGAACGGTTTGCATTGCGTAGCGCTATTTAATGTCACAGGAGGCCCTACACAAAATCTTAGGGGCATGTTTATACTCCGTCTGGGCCGAATGTGCGTAAAAAATTTTGATGCACATTCAGCGCAAACCTTGCCCCATATTTAAACTTTGGCGCCAGAGCCCGCGGACGTCAAAATCCCGCCGTGAGCATCATTTTTTGGATGCGGCAACCCGCCTTGCGTTAATAATATGCAAGGTAGGCGTTCCCATCCAAAAAATGACTTAAACAGCCGTGCGTCGTATTTATGCTTTTGGGCAAAAATGAAGCACAGCCCGATTTGCGTCAAAATTTAACGCCTGGGTCAGGGAGGGTGTTAAAATGATGCAAACACACCTGTATTTAATCAGAACACACAGAAGCAACAGCAGAACGTCAGAGCAGCAAAAGGGAGACATGGAGGTGCTTCTCATCCAGCGTGCACGCAGACGCAGAGCCCAGCAACATCAACAGCAGCTACCACAACACCAGCAGGGACCCCAAAGGCAGCGCAGAAGGCAGGAGAGGATATTCCATACCAGAACAACCCTTCATGACCTCAGGGAACATGTCACCAGAGGTACAGGTTGAACTGGCAGGGTATTCAACAGCTGCTGCGAAACATTGAGACACAGTTGGCACCCTCCTTGCTGACTCCCCGCACCACCCCAACAGAAACTAAGCTTTCTTGCCGTACTTCACATGCTGGCAAGTGGCTCTTTTCAAACAACTGGTGCCCTGGTTGCCGGAATATCACAGCCATCATTCTCTGCCTTTTTGCCCAAAGTACTGGATGCCATCATTGGACTCACACCTGCCACATCTGCTTCCCTAACAAACTGCAGAAGCAGCAGGAAACAAAACAGGGGTTTCACCTCATTAGTGGCTTCCCACATGTCCTTGGTGCAATCGACTGCACACATGTATGCCTTGTGCCACCTGCTGCAACTGAACACCTCTCCCACAACAGGAAGGACACACTTTCCATCAATGTGCAGGCCATTGTCGATCACCAAGGATTGATCACCAACATCGTGGCAAAATATCCTGGGAGTGTCCATGACTCATTCATCTTCCATCACAGCACATTAATCAACACTTCCAGGATGGACGGTATGGCAATGGACTTGTTGGTAAGTACAGAAACCTACATATATACACACTGCACAGCAAACCTCTAGGACACACAACACATACACCACAACAGCAACATGTCGACAGGAACACACTGAGGTCGTGACATCGCTAGCCATGTTTTCATAGGTTACCATTGAACCTGTCACACATCTGAAATTAGTGTACAGTCTAATGTTAAGACGTCAATGATCACAACGTTTGGAGTGGGTTGCCTAATTGTCACCTTGCAAAATGTAAGCGTCCCAATGATGTTTAAATTAATCCATTGCATAAGTTTAAAGGATTGGGATGTCCGGGGTACATTGATGTGAACGTGTTAACAATACTGTCAAATTGAACCTGTGTATGGAACTATCATCTCACCCCCAGTGAAGACACAGGGACACATGTATCACAAGTCATAATGCTAGGGAGTGCACACTGTACTGCAAATCCCAAAACATACTGCTAACAACTGGTCAGCAGCCAAACACTCGTTCAGCCAAGGAAACAACACAATGCAGATTGTACATCCTACAAGCCTAGGATGCAACACAATAACACAAATGAGTCACAGATAACACAAGACATCTACTACCATGCAAGGTGATATCAAAGGGTCAAGCTACATCAACATGATCACATTAATTTTCTCTTTCAGCTGATCAGGGGTATGGGATCCAGCCATGGATTATGACACCATTTGGTAACCCAAGCACTGCAGCAGAGCGTGCCTACAATGACGCACATAGGAGGACACGCAGCATAGTCGAGAGGACCTTCGGTATCCTCAAGTCGAGATTCAGGTGCCTCGACATCACTGGTGGTAGCCTCCTATATTCCCCTGAAATGGTCTGTAAGATCATTCTAACATGTGCCATCCTGGACAACATTTGCATAAGAAGGAACATTCCCCTCTTGGAAGCAGAGCCACACATGCCTGAACAGGAGGAAGAGGAGGAAGGTGGCCTGCAACATGAGGGGGAACAACAAAACACGGCTGCTGGATTGCGAAGGCACCAACATATCGTGAACAATTTCTTTTAAAAATAATCACCATCACCACTGTATTAACTAATGGAAATAAACACCGATAATAATCACCATAGCATGGTTTGGCTAATCATTTTTGCTCACCTTTATCTCTAATTATCAGAATAAGAGTGTAGCCTCATGGAGCATTGCTGATATACCGATCAGGACACAGAAAATCCTAGAGCAATTGTGATGCGTATCATACAACGGTCACATACACACACACTGTAAATGACATATATCCTGTACATTTCACCTTTGAAGGGCAATAGCAGAGGACCACACCAATTTCACACATACATGTTGGCAACATGGTTCATCGCAGCATATGGCACACAACTAAGACACCATCACTCAATAAGGGGAAAACAAGCCTCATACATGAGGCAGTTGATGTGATATTGTATTGGTAACAGGAATGTATGACCAGACCCTTGAGAGAAGTAAGTCCAACTGCATCCAATCTTTGCAAGGACTATCTGTGACTAGAGTTCCATTAAAGCAGAACACGTCAGCCCATTTCCTAACTCCTGACACACCCATGCTCCTGGTCACAACCCACCTGTCTGAAGAGGTCCCTGGAATAGTAGTATGTGTACCCCGATATTCCCTGCTCTACACACACAGACAAACAATAGTAATCCAGTGTGCTACACCCTTTCCTATGGTATACCATTGTCATAGTACATCTGACTGCATGGACGTCAGGTCAATTAATACACTGGCTTGTAGTTACTAAGCCCTGTTAGCACCTGTAGATTGCTTCCCATGTGAAAGGTACTGCTGGCCATTTGCATGCAAAGCTCACATACAGGACTTGTGTGAAACAGATGCAGCACACACCTGTGATCACCTCCATGCACCCCACCGATCTGAACATGCACTGCCCCTCCTGATGCCTGGAACAGCATATAAGTTGCCATTTTGTCAAATACACTTTTATACATTGCTAGTAATTAAGCCGTGGAACACAGCCCTTGGGTTCATGTGTCACCTTCAAAAACACAGGACATACAGTTTTACATGTCAACTGTCTTGTTCTTCCTCCGACCAGTCTTAGTCAGACCACTGATTATGAAACTTGTGAAATTGCTGGATCCTGATTGACCCTGCATCCTGTCTGCCTGACTGGCACCTGTCTGTGCGTTTCCCTAAAGAGTCCTTGTTGCTAAAAATGTACCACACTTGCTTTACCAAACCTCTCATTCCTCAGAGGGTATTTTGTCATGTGCTTCATCAATGCATACCCAAATACATTGTATAGCATTATCTGCCTTTTAATTGTACCATATTTGTTAAATTGTCTTTGAATACCAAAATCATGGCCCATCCCTTGTCTTGGTCGCATGTATGCATGAACGACAAAGTGTGACAGTGTCCCAGGGCCGTATGCAGGGATTGGGTACGGTGCCTCCAGCAGAATCAGCTACCTCTGATAATGTCCATGAAAAGTCCACACGTTAGGACCCTGACAGTTCACACGCTGAATCACATTGCTCACAACATATTGATGGGCCGTGCATGGTGAAAAGCTATGAGAATAATCAGCACAGAGGCTATGATGTTCCCAGATGCAGTGGGAATTTTAGAGGCCAACCTGTGTACAAATGTTGTAATGACACCTGCCGGAACATGACACCTGAGACATTATCTCACTCAGCACACCAAGGTTGCCCTGTTGACAGTCTCATTACACGTCTTCAGTGACAGGGTGGGACCATCCCCATGTAGGTTCTCATGTCCTCATTGACTTTACTCACATTGATCTCTGAAGGATACTTAGTAGATACAGGAATAGCTGCCACTGACTCATGATGAGACCTGGACGTAACTGTGACAACACACACCCCTAAAAATATACAGGATCAACATTGGAGCACACACATGAACAAGACACCTCTGTGTAATTGATCACTGGAAAAATGTGGACACGTGCTGCCTCGTCTGCTGGTCCACCACAGCCATTGGAGAGTTGTGGCTCAGTCATATGACCTCAACTGTGGCGTCATATTACATTTGTGGTTCACCTTTGGCTGTCTGGGCCAATTACATGGCGCCCACTTCGTCTATGCATGTGCCTGACTCACTGAGGGATTCACCAACAAGTGCCCAGGAAGCAGTTACCAAAAATCTAGGACATGGGATGGCCAAATTATGGACCATTGACATGAACAAGCGTCTGCCATCTATCTGGTGCATGTTTTGTCATTTGTGGTGTCTACGTTACCCAAAATCTTGGAAGTGCACACAACGGATGTTGCTACATGTATGACTAACACATGTCCTCTCTCATTTCCACAATGACTTGCATCTAGGGTTTGGACACATTGACTTCACATTCATACAAGCATATTTGCAATAATGCATCTTGTGATGCACACACACTGGGTCGACTAATACATTAGTAGCCACTGCACACACATTGAGCCATAGTCATTGAGGTATTGTACTCATGTGCGTCACCTTGCTATCCTCTCCTGATGCCAAACATGCCCAAATTGTGCAATACATATATGTAGGCCACGCATATGGCCATCTAGTGCGTCAGACAAGCGTCAAAATCCTGTTAATGAAGTAGCGGGTCATGGTCCGCTGCAGTATGATGTCTCACATGTGAACATACACCATCAACACCAAAGTGGGTGCAATCAGCCTATCTCAGTTGTGTCCCAAATGTAGCATAACATTAAATTGGAAAAAATCCCCAAAACCAGTTTTGATGTTTTTATCGTTATGCGTCACATTTTTTCACGCATACAGATTGTGCATCATATTTTTCAGTGCACAGGAGTGAAAATTAGGCTGCATCCAAATAATTGTAAAGACTATTTACTATTATTTGGTTGCGGCCTAATTTTCACTCCTGTGCGTCGAAAAATATGGCGCACAATCTGTATGCGTGAAAAAATATGATGCATAACGATAAAAACAGCAGCCATTTTATGCAGGAAGTGATGTAATAGGATATCCTGTTTACAGAATATGTACAGTGGGTGTACTTTCACTTTCACTTTGCAGTCTGTGAATCTTCTAGACTGTGTAGCTGTGTTCAGAGTGTTGTCCAGTGATTTTGTGCTTTTGTTTTCCTGTGTGCTATCTTACTTGTTACTTTGTGAAATAAATATTGTTGCTGTATACTGTCTGAGTGTGTTTTGTTTACAATTGTCCGGTATTGTATTGTATTTGTTGTTTGTGGGAGTCTGTTGTGGGTAGTGCTAGTTTGGGGATAGTTGGGCTCTTTTAGTTGTTAAGTTCACTTTTTTTCTGTACTTCTACTTTCCCCCTTTTCTCCTTTCTTCTTCTTTATCCCCTATTCCTCTTTTCAGTGCTGAGATGTTGGGTGGGCCACGTCTTGGCAGGATGGGTGAGGAGGAGCTTGGGGGGTTTATATGGCTGGTGTGCCATTTCCTCCCACTCATGATCGAGACAGGGTGCAGGGTGATACAGGGGTATCACACTAAGGCGCGACAAATCCGGTGGGGAAAGGTGCTGCATCACTTGCAGCGCATGTATGGGAGCCAGAAAATGAGTGCTGGCTTCATGTCAATTGATGATAGCAATGTGGCCCAGACATATGTCTCATGTGTGTCTGGTGAATATGTAAGGAAAGCATTTTTGGAAGTTCTATGAATGTTAGGGATTATTGTGGTCCTTCATCTTTTTGGATACATGTCAGATCTGGATTTGAAAACATCGGGAAAAAGGTATAGGTGCCCTCAGCTAACATCTTAGACTGGTATTTGGAGTTTGTTGTGCCATATTCCAATTAGGGATGGCACTCCAAAGGTATGCACATGGGTTCATATCTCTATGTTTGGTGCAAATCACCATTGCTGGGCCACATCAAATGAAGAAACTGTAACAACATGAGAGCTTACAAAAGTCCCTGCCCCTCTGTACATTGTAGCTATGTGTCATAAATGTGTCATGGACACATAGGCTGTTTAACTGGCAATACAGTCCTCAAGTAACCAGGCTTTGGATGTCTCTCTTGGATGCACATGATGAGACGATTACACACCATTATTATTTCTGCTCACTAATGAAGGAGCATGTTTGCCACCACATGATAGGATGTGTGCAGATATGTGTGTAATTGTCACAGGAGACCCATACTATGTACAAGTTAGCCGTGATATATCAGATGCAGTATCATCATGTCTGAATGGCTTTCATTACTTATGTCATCTCACACATTGTTTTTGTCTTTGGAATTGTTGGTCAGTGCACAGATTTTGAGCACATTTCTTCCTTCCATGCCTTACAGGTCGACTGGCACCCTACACTGTGGGAGAGGTGGCTACATTTGAGGACCCCGACCACTCCAGTTGATATGTCTGTTATGTGTTGTGTTTGCTGGTGATGTGTGATGGACTCCTATGTGTTGAACACATAGCAAGGTGTGATGCGATGGCCAATCATTTGTCTTGTTCCATGAGTGAGATTTCAGACTCTCACCATTTTTGAGTTGGCCAATGCTTATCCTATTGTATTATCTAGGTATTGTAGGTCATTCCTGTAGGCCCCGCAATGAGAACTGGGGTGAGTCATGTGGATAACACTTGTATCAACAAGAGTCGCACTGGAACTCATCTCAGATTTAGTCTGCCTGTCAGACCCACATTCTCCCAGATTGGGACTGCAAATCGCTTTCCAACAGACTTCTGCTTCCCTGTTCACCAAAGTACTTATTAAAATGCAGGTAGAACTTCCTAGCAGCATGTAGTTCCACATGTAGTGCTACAAGTATGTGGCACTTGAGTGCAATGGCCTAGGTGTGCATGCAAATCATGATCATGGGTGTTCTTGCAACTCTGTGCCTGTTGTAAGTCATGCCTTACTGGAAGTATATGATGTGTACAAAGGTCTGCATTTCCTGACATGTGTGGCGCTAGGATTGGTCAAGGGTTTGCTGTCTCCTATTTGTTGATAGACCTTACCTGTGGTGTGTGTGTAGAGCCAAACACATGTCGAGCTTTCTATAGACTCCTGGGTGTCCATGTTGTTTGGAATTGTTCGTTGTTTCTCCACCCCTCCACCCTCAAACACAGGCATGGGGTTGTAAATAGGGTACCTAGGACTGATGCTACCAGTATGTTACACAGACATGTGAATAAGTGAATGTTTGGTCAGAAACTAGTATACACACTCAGGTATGGCACATGAGTACTATACTAGCAAGTCCAATTACAACTTGCAGACCATGCGGCTTTAGATTTCCATCCCATACACTGACATCTGTAGCCCAGGCATTGGCGGAGGATGTGCAGAATGATTGTTAGCTGACAACTGGCAGAACTCAGATGCCCAATTAATGCCAGTTGTTACCCATCTTGTAGGGTTTGGATGTGCTATGTGTGATATGAACTTTGTAGGCTGCCCTGCCATGTACTTCCTCAAGGACATTCAATGATTTGTATGATAATATGAGCTGTTACAAGTACAGTAGATGTACTGTCTGATTTACTTCTTGTGCTATTTCACACAATGCAGTTCCTAATGTAAATTGTTTGCCTTTGTCTTCACAGCTGCGAACATGACACCCATCCAGGTCAGTGATTTCCAGAGGTGGGCTATGAGGTACGAACATATCCTGCTGGTAGAGTCGGGGTTCAAACGAATGGCCCAAAGATACCGGAATGAACGGGCCTCCAGAGCATGGAGGGCTTTCCCACAGGGTGGCCCTACTTTGCCCACCACAGCCACCACCAGCACAACCACCACTTCCACCCAGGTGGCACCACCCACAGCTGGGACTGTTGTCCCAACGTCTGCAGTTGCTCCAGGCCCCAGCAGTGGAACAACTTCAGGGCAGCCCACCGGCATTGACTCTACATGCCCACACACATCCTCCGCCGGTACCCAGACTGCCCCAGCTGCTACAGTTGACTCTGCAGCTTTTCAGGCAATGGAACGAAAAATGGACCGTGTGCTACGGAAAATCACTCATCCGCAGCGGGATGTTCGACATATGAACAAGTGTGTGCGGTCCATAAAGCGGACCCTTCGGAGGGCCAACCTCTAGACTTTTGATATGGACATGATTCCCTCTCCTCCCTCCTTTTTCCTTGTTCTCATACTTAGTGGGCTTAGGGGGCTTAGTGTTAGGTTAGTATAGGCTGTTAGTTTAGTTAGTGTTAGTGGGTGGGGGGTGGGGGGGTCCTGATTCTTTCTATTTTTACTTTTTAAGTGCGTGGGTATGGCTATGTTGGGGTTCTTGTGTGTTTAAAAAAAAAACAATATTAACAAATATATAAAAAAATAAAAAATACTGTATATATATTTGTTTAGGATAGTATAGTATGTGTTTAGGTTAGTATCTGTTGTCCTCCATGTGTCCCGTCTCATAAGGGGGGTGGGAATGGATGTTTTGAATGTTTCATTACATGTGATAAGTAAGTTTAGGTTAGGTTAGTTAGGGACAGTTGTGGGAAATGAGTAGTTAGGGTAGATTAGGGTAGGTAAGACTTTTCCCCGAGTTTCCTCTTCTGTAATTACCGTTTAATAAATATATAGTGAACCCTTTACAGTATGTGTTAAATGCTTGTTGATCAGTGCCTTGGCATTAAGGGCCTTGGCATTAGTGTACATTAATTTTGTTCTATTACATTTGTGTCCTATGCTATGAACAAATCCCAACTGAGCCGTGAGATTGGCAGCTACCCCAGAGCTACCTTGCGAAGATTCCACCATTCATTGCAACCACCAATCACAGTTAATATGGATCCCAAAGGGTTTTTGTCAATAAGTATGTTTTCAAAGTCACAAACAGTGCTTCCAGATTTGGTATTGGGGGAACTGTTTTAGGTCTGACTGCAGTGTGATGTTCAAGGACACCCTTATAAGGTGAGTTGTCGTAAGCACTCTTGTAGTAACGTCTTCATGACTCACATAGATCATTTGTGACACTGTTCAGCATGATTACCTATTTGGATGTAAACTCAGACACCTTCATTCATGCAGTTTTTGGAGTGTTTGCTTAGATTTGTGTGCACTGTTATATGTGTTAGTATTGCATGGTGACAACATTTTGCTGCCACTATTTGATGACTTAGATATCCCTTGAGGAAGCAATATTCTGTCCAACACAGCATGATGGTGTATGGTTTCACACTTCATCAGATATTACCCTCAGGAAAGGCAGAGTATGATGCAATCCTGGCCAGTGTGCAAATGTATCTGACTACATAATTTCAGGACAGTTGTATTGTCAAGCTATGTAATTTGACAGGAGGCACATTTCAGTTATCTACTGCACAGTTGATGTGTCACATTACACAGAGACAAATTTGTTGTGTAAATGCTATTTATTGAAAAGTGCTGTAGTGCTATATGTACATTGTCCATGATTGTGAGTCCATTATAGTGACATCTTCCATTGTGATCCTACACAAGTGGTAAAGGAAAATGCTTTTGACATGCTGGGGTGATGTGTCAGACAGTGCAGAGGGACAGGATTTGCCAATGAGTAAGAGAGAGACAAGCACTGGGCAGGCTGACAAGATATAGGGGGTCATTACAACATTGGCGGTAAAAGCCGCTTACCGCCGTGCAGAAGACCGCCAATACACCGCCGCGGCCACGGAATTCCGCCACAGCTATTATGACACACATCACGGAATCCACCGAAATTGAGACACCCACACAAGTCCGCCACACCAAAGGACAGTGATAAACTGGCGAAAACAAATCCTCCACCGTCACGCCAACAGAAACACGCCCATGCTATTACGACCCACGAATCCACACAGCGGTCTTTCAACCGCGGTATTCCATTGGCGGTACACAACGCCGCGCTCAAAATACACACACATCTCCAAAACACCGCCACATTGGACAATTCAAAATACACACACCTGATACACATACAAACACCACTCCCACACACCCAACACAATTTAAAACACACACCCACATCACCCACAAACCCCTACAACCAAAAAATAGAGACGAAGGTGACAGAGAGAGCACAGCAATAGACAACCCCACCACAGAGAGGCACACAACACCATCATCCACACAACATCCACGCACAAAACACCCCACACCACTACACATCACCACACTCATCACCACATACACCACCCCACACATCACCTACACCACCCAATGGCACGCCAAAGACACCCCAGGTTTTCGGAAGAGGAGCTCAGGGTCATGGTGGAGGAAATCGTACGGGTAGAGCCACAGCTATTTGGATCACAGGTGCAGCACACCTCTATAACTAGGAAGATGGAGCTATGGCGAAGAATCGTGGACAGTGTCAACGCAGTGCGACAGCACCCAAGAAATCAGGAGGACATCAGGAAGAGGTGGAACGACCTACGGGGGAAGGTGCGTTCCGTGGTCTCCAGGCACAGCATCGCGGTTCAGAGGACTGGCGGCGGACCCCCACCTCCTCCCCCACAACTAACAACATGGGAGGAGCAGGTCTTGACCATTATGCATCCTGAGGGCCTCGGAGGAGTCGGTGGAGGAATGGACACTGGTAAGTCAAATCTTAACTATCATATCCCCCACCCTACCTGCATGTTATCACACACCCCCACCCTCACACCCTCTCCTATCACTCCAACTCCTCACTAATGTACTTATAACACAAACCACACATCCCAACACCAAGCCCTGCATGACACAACAAAGCATGGACACCCATCACTAAAGCATGCCCACTGCACATACCCATAACAACCCCTAACCATCATCACACAAGCCCCCACACAGGAATGCTAGCACTGGGGTACACGGTCACCCACCCATTGCACACCATGACACACACAGATGCAATAATCATGCTTTTATACCCCTGCAGGACCACTACCTAACGTCACCAGACAGGAGGGTCCAGACATCTCTACCCCACCCACAGAAGAGGCCCACAGTGATGATAGCAGCTCTGGCCAAACGGATCCAGATGACCAGCCCGGACCATTGTGGGCCTCGGGACAGTCGGTTCCCCTCGCACAGGCACAGCCCAACACTGACCTTCCACCCTCTGGAAACACCAGTACAGCACCCACCCAGCGGGCCCATACCTCCGTCCCCAGGACACGTCAATCAGCTGTGTGTCCACCACTACAGGGAACCCAGGATAACCCACCACCCCAACAACAACAGGGACCTGGGGGCAGTGTGCACACGGTCCAGGGGACGGAGGCCCAGGAACACAGGGGAACTGGGAGGGCTGCTGTGCGACAGGGGGCAGACAGGCCAAGGGAACCCACTCTCCACAAGGCCCTCTCCTCCATCATGGGAGCATACCACCACTCCCAGGAGACGATGGCTGTGGTCCTGGCCAAGTTTCAGGAGACCCAGTGCATGCAGGAGGAACAGTATTTGGGGTTCAGGGAGGAACTCAGAACCATCAGCTCCGCCCTGGGCACCATCGTAGGGGTGCTGAAGGACATACAGAACACCATGAGGGACACCGTGGCACTACAAGGGGCCCCTGACACTAGCATGGACGATGAACTGCCCACCACCTCCGCCGGCGCTAGTGGACAGTTCGCCCCGCCACAGGACCACCACACCAGCACCCCACCCCCTGCAGACGGAGAACCACCCCGCAAGCGGTCCCTGAGATCCAGGAACAGGACAGAGCACGATGGCAAGACCCCCGCCAAAAAATTTGACCACCCTGATTGTCATCCCACTGACCCACTTTGTAACCCTGTCCATATTGGAACTGCCCCATCTCCACTTCCTATGCCCATATGGGCAGTGCACCTGTGAGACTAATAGACTGGACTCTGCCATGGACATTCCTCCACCATCACCCATCACCATTTTACCACCACCTCCAATAATTAGCACTTCAATAAACACCCTTGAACCACAAAACAATCTGGAGTCAGTCTGTGATTTTGAAAAAGTGTGTTAGCTATGACAATGACAAAATCCATTCTCAATAGTAATGTCAACATACCTATGTCACACATCACAAGTCCATGAAGGATGCAAGCAGATGACACACGTTGGTAACAACACCTGTGAAACCGTAATGGAAATGTACAACTCAGTTACCAAATACTGCTTGAAATTGACAGACAGGCTAGAGGTAGAAGTGTGAAAGTAAATGTATTAGTAAAGAAAGTGTTCTCACCTGTTTGTCACTGGAAATATTGACGTATGACTGAGTCCCTGTTGTCAATGTCTTCTTCCTCCTCATCACTGTCCACAGGCTCCACAGCTGCCACAACACCGTCATCTGGACCATCCTCCTGCAGAAAAGGCACCTGGCGTCGCAAGCAAGATTGTGAAGCATAGAGCAGGCGATGATGATCTGGCACACCTTCCTTGGTGAGTAGAATAGGGAACCACCTGTCATATGGAGGCACCTGAACCTGGTCTTCAGGAGGCCGAAGGTGCGTTCGATCACCCTCCTAGTCCGCCCATGGGCCTCATTGTAGCGTTCCTCTGCCCTGGTCCTGGGATTCCTCACTGGGGTCAATAGCCATGACAGGTTGGGGTAGCCAGAGTCCCCTAATAGCCACACCCGATGCCTCTGGAGTTGACCCATCACATAAGGGATGCTGCTATTCCGCAGGATTTAGGCATCATGCACTGAGCCAGGGAACATGGCATTTACCTGCGAGATGTACTGGTCTGCCAAACATACCATCTGTACATTCATCGAATGATAACTCTTCCGGTTCCTGTACACCTGTTCACTCCTGTGGGGGGGACCAGAGCTACATGGGTCCCATCAATGGCACCTATGATGTTAGGGATATGTCCCAGGGCATAGAAGTCACCTTTAACTGTAGCCAAATCCTCCATCTGAGGGAAAACGATGTAGCTGCTCATGTGTTTCAGCAGGGCAGACAACACTCTGGACAACACGTTGGAAAACATAGGCTGGGACATCCCTGATGCCATGGCCACTGTTGTTTGAAATGACCCACTTGCTAGGAAATGGAGCACTGATAGCACCTGCACTTGAGGGGGGATTCCTGTGGGATGGCGGATTGCTGACATTAGGTCAGGCTCCAACTGGGCACACAGTTCCTGGATTGTGGCACGGTCAAACCTGTAGGTGATGATTAAATTTCGCTCCTCCATTGTCAACAGGTCCACCAGCGGTCGGTACACCAGAGGATTCCGCCATCTCCTCACATGTCCCAGCTGACGGTGCCTAGGAAGGACAACAGCGACCACAGAGTCAAGCAATTTAGAGGTATGTACCCACATCTACACAGAACACGAAACAAACTCCAAAAAGTTGTCTGTATGTATGTTGAGTCCAGGCCTAGGTATGTGTGACGCAGTTGAAAATGAAGCCATGTGGGCCCCTGAAATGGCAGCTGCCTGACCTCTAAAGTAGGACAATGGGATGTGAGGTAACTGCGCTGGCGTTGTACTCCGTCGCGGTAGGCGGTCGTAGACCACTGCGCAATGCTGCATTGGTTAACATTGGACCCTATGGGTCCCAGGAGCCAATGATGCAGTGCGCCGGTGGTGATGATACGCACCGTCGCGGACGTCACTGCCATTTTCTGTCTGTTCAATCACTCGATACCTGATCTTCAACAGGAGAGGACCCACACTGCAAGTGCTGCTGTGACCTCGGTCTGGAAGAGACAATGGCTCATGCGTCTGGGGAAAGGGCCCCTGCCTTCACTGCACAGGAGTTGGAGAAGCTCGTGGACGGGGTCCTCCCCCAGTACCCGCTACTCTACGGTCCTCCAGACCAACAGGTAAGTACATAGGGTGCAAGTTGTATGGGCTACACCTGTGTGGGGGGGGATGGATGCAAGAAGGAAGGGGGCTGATTTCTGCGAGCATGAAGGAGTATGAATGCATGCACCACATGGCAAGGGCAGGGATGTGGGCCACTCACTTCGACGGTGCAGTTGTTAATGACTTCTCTTCTTCCCCTGTACATGTCATGTAGGTCAGCGCCAACCAGAAGAAGGATATTTGGCGTGCCATCGCCAAGGACGTCGGGACCCTGGGGGTCCACCAGAGACGGAGCACCCACTGCCGTAAAAGATGAGAGGACATTCGCTGCTGGAGCAAGAAGACGGCGGAGGGTTAGCTGGGGATGGCCTCCCAACGTGGGAGGGGTGCCCGTTGCACCATGACCCCCCTGATGTTCCGGATCCTGGCGGTGGCCTACCCTGAGTTGGATGGGCGCATGAGGGCATCACAGCAGCCGCAAGGGGGTGAGTACACTCTCATTCTGCTGACTTTGCGTGCAGTGGAGGGGTCTGTGTGGGGGAGGAGGGCTGTGGGTTTCCCTAGGCCAGGGCGAGTTCCGTAGGCTAGGCCCCTCCGTAATGCAGGCCATGTGCCACTCCACCCCACCTCTGTAGAGTGCCAAGTACAGGTATACATGCCCCTGTGTCATCTATGTGTGCAGATGTCCACCATAGCCATGTAGGCCATATCCGAGGAACTGCATCTGTAGAGCCCAAGAGCGCGGCGTAGTGCAGGGGGCTGCTGTGTCTGTATTGTCCGCCAACGGTAGCGGTAAGCCATGCACTCAACCTGTCTTTCTTCTGTTTCCCAACCCCTTTTTGTGCTCTCCCCATTTTTTTGTGCATCATCAGGCGGAGGTACAGTGGCACTGGAGCACGGGGGGCTGCATCCCACATGGCCATGGAGGGCCACACCACGGACTCCGAATACACCAGTGGGACGGAGGGCGAGGGGAGCTTCACAGCGGTCACCGGATCAGCAACCAGCGACACGGACTCGTCCTCCGATGGGAGCTCCCTGGTGGTGGCGGCACCATCTGTGCCCCCCACTTCTACAGGTACACCCCCCCTACCAGCACCGCCCTCCCAGCAGCCCCTCAGCCTTCGCCCCGTGCCTGCTCACCCAGGAGGGTGGGCATCACCTTCGGCCCAGGCACCTCAGCCCCTGCCCCTGTCACCCCTGCTGCCCTCAGTGAGGAGGCCATTGACCTGCTCAGGTCACTCACTGTGGGGCAGTCTACCATTGTGAATGCCATCCAGGGTGTAGAAAGGGAGTTGCAGCACACTAATGCATTCCTGGAGGGCATTCATTCTGGTCAGGCTGCCCATCATCGAACCCTGCAATCTCTGACCTCAGCACTGATGGCATCCAATGTCCCTGTGTCTAGCCTCCCCCCTCTAACTTCCTCCACCCAGACCCAATCCCCTGTACCTCAGCCTATCCCAAGCACACCTACAGACCAGCCTGCACACACCTCAACACACAAGGGCTGCTCAGGCAAACATAGGCACCACACATCCCACAGGCACTCACACAAGCATCACCCACATACAGACACAGCAACTCCACTGCCTCCACTGTGTCCCTCTCCTCGTCGTCTCCCTCCTCCCTCCCAGTGTCGTCTACAGTCTCACCTGCATGCACTACCACTACAGCCACTAGGACTCGCACCAGAACACCCAGCACCACACCCCGCTCACCTGCACTCACCACCCCCACTACCATTTACACGTCCCCTGTGTCCTCTCCCAGTGTGTCTGTGACGCCCCCTCCCAAAGTACACAAACGCGGGCACACACACACCCAACATCCATCTACCTCACGACAGCCTCCAGAACATGCACCTGCACCCAAATCATCAAAAGTTACACCTCCTACAACCACCTCCTCTTCCTCCACTCCCAGACCCCCTCCAGCTACACATCCCAGTGTTCATCAGAAACTTTTCCTGAGCAACGTTGACCTCTTTCCCACCACCCCCCCTCCAATTCATAGGTCCCGTAGTAGCACCTCAGCCCAAAAATTTCTGGTACCAGTGGTGTCTGTTAGAGGTATGTTGAGTGCACCGGGCACCAGGGCACCCAGTGTGACACGGAGCCAAAGCACAGCCAGTCCCCCCCGTGAAGCACCAGAAGTTGGACAGTGCCCGACGGGAGAGGGTGAAGACTCCTGCAGGCAAAGCCGCTCACAAGGGTCCCAGGGGGAGTGTTGAGTCAGCTGTGACTCCTCCCAAGGTGGGGAAGGGGCAGAAGAAAGCACCAAAGTATGGGAAGAGCAGCACAGCAGAGAAGGCCGCCATCATCCCCGATGCCCAGGACGCCACCGCCAGCCCCATCGTCACTGGTCAGGAGACCACCACCAGAGTCAGTGCCCAGGGGGGCAACACAATCGTCACTGGTCAGGAGACCACTGCCAGAGTCAGTGCCCAGGAGGGCAGCACAATCGTCACTGGTCAGGGGACCACCACCAGAGTCAGTGCCCAGGAGGGCCCCGGCAGCCACAGCCCCACTGGGCAATGAGGGACCGCCATGGCACACACCGCTGCACAGGTCTGAGACAGCAAAGTCAAGCACCGCTGAACAGGGCAAAGACCGCCATGGCAAGCACCGCTGAACAGGTCAGAATGTGCAAAGTCAAGCACCGCTGAACAGGGCAAAGACCATGGCAAGCACCGCTGAACAGGTCAGAATCTGCAAAGTCAAGCACCGCTGAACAGGGCAAAGACCGCCATGGCAAGCACACAAGCATCACTAGCCCATGTGTGGCAGGGGCAGTGACGGAACTGGGACCGTCACGGGGAGAGTGATGCACTCTGGGCACCAGTCCCCCTCCAGAACCAGTGGAGAACAGCATTCACTACCTGAGTCCTTAACAGGATGAAGCACTCTGGGCACCAGTCCCCATCCAGAACGAGTGGAGACCTGCATCCACTCTGTCTGTCCTGCACAGGATGAAGCACTCTGGGCACCCGTCCCCCTCCAGAACCAGTGGAGAACAGCATCCACTACCTGAGTCCTTAACAGGATGAAGCACTCTGGGCACCAGTCCCCCTCCAGAACCAGTGGAGACCTGCATCCACTCTGTCTGTCCTGCACAGGATGAAGCACTCTGGGCACCAGTCCCCCTCCAGAACCAGTGGAGACTGTTATCCACTTGCACTCCCCAGGATGGTATAGTGGGCAAACCACCCACTTGTGAGACTTGAGAGACTGTGGCTTTGCACTCCCCAGGATGGTACAGTGGGCAAACCACCCACTTGTGAGACTTGAGAGACTGTGGCTTTGCACTCCCCAGGATAAAGCAGTGGGCAAACCACCCACTGGAGAGACTTGAAAGACTGTGGATTTGCACTCCCCAGGATAAAGCAGGGGGCAACCCACCCACTGTAGAGACTTGAGAGACTGTGGCTTTGCACTCCCCAGGATACATCAATTGGCATGGAGCCCCGTCGTGGATCTGGCGTGGTGCTGTCATCCGGCTGAGGTGCCCCCCCTTCACTTCCCCCTGAGGTGCCTGTTGTATTTCTATCTGATGCCCCAGCAGTGTTCTCTCCGTTTCTGGTCAGGTATCTGATGTGGGCCTCGCCCATGCATTTTGGGCCCAGTGATCCACGGACATTGAATGGTGCATACCTGCACTACTAATCGTGATGTATATTTTTGGAATGTGTATATATTTCTGTATATATTAGCTTACTGTATTTTGATACATTACAATGGTTGCACTCATTTCCTTTTGTTTTTGCATTCTTCCGGGGGGGGTTGTTACTGTGATGTTTGGAAATTAATTGGTGTGTGTGTTGTAGTGTGCGAGGGTCGGGTGGGGGTGGGGGTGTTGCGTGTGTGTGTCCCTGACTTTTGCCTCCCCCCTCCCCTATGTCGTAGGTGCAGTACTCACCGTTGTCTTTGGCGCCGGCGTTGCTGATGTTCGTAGAGGAGCAGGAACACTATCGCAGGAAGTATTTGGAGTTCCGGCTCCATGGTGCCCTCCTTCCTCGTGGAGTGTGTTAAGGTGAGCGTTTTCCCATTGAAATGGCTGTTTCCGCCGTGTTTTTATCCACGGTGAATCTGACCCGGAAAAGGAGGCGGATTGGCCTGTTGTAATACTGTGGGCGGTACTTTGTCTTCCGCCTGCCTGTTGGCGGTGACCGCTGCGGTCATAATTCCCTTTCTTTTTTCCGCCGGCCTGTTTGCGGTATTACCGCCGCTCTAACACCGTCCGCCAGGGTTGTAATGACCCCCCTAGAGTGGTTTGCAGAACAGTCATTGAGCACAGTTGTTGTAAGACTGCCATGTTACAAAGCGCTGGACCTTGGTAATAGTTGGCCATGTGGGAGGGGCTAGTGCTTCTGGGTACTTTTCCGTGTGAATGTGATCTTTTCCATGTCTTCTTCTTCCGATGTGTGTGTTGCCTCCTCTGTCCTTGGTGGTGGTGGTGGTTGTGAAGGGGCAACACACACCTCAGTGTTAGAAGACGTGGAGTCAGACATCCCGGTCACTGCTACCTGTGAATGTCTTAAGGGCAGTACTGCCGCAAGGAAGATCTGCTGTTTCTTAAGAATAGCAGCCACATCACGATGGTAGGCAGCCAGGTCAGCCCTGAGGGGGTCATGATTACATTTGTGCATGCAGTGGAAGGTTTGAGGTGCGAGGTGTTGTGGCAACTCCCTTACTACAGTGGTGAATTCCTTGACAGTTTCTTGTAGTCCTTGCAGGATGGATGTTAGGGCTTGCATAGCTGCTGCCTGACCTGCAGATGACATCATGCACAAACGCACCCCCTCTAGGCTGGCTGCTATAGTTTGCATCCCCACCCGCACCTCCTTAGCCAGCTCCCACTGTACTCCAACTACAGTTCTCTTAAAGCTGGTGCCTGTGTCGTATGAGTCCTCAGCTGTATTGGAGCTGGCAGGTCTTACAATTGGGGTGGTGGGTGGATCCTCTGCGGTGGCTGCTTGTTCTGTGCTCCTCCTTGTGACTGATGGTGCGGTCTGGAGGGTTCCAAGGACATCTTGGATGGTCTGCTGGGGAATGTTTGTCAGCTCGTCATCCATGTCATCAGGGTATTCCGGGACAGGCATATCCGCAGGAGATCCATCGTCCTCTGAAATGAAATGGGGTACAATTAGTGTGTGTGTGTTGTGGCATTTGTGATGTGACATGCCTGCATTGTGATGAATTCACATTGTGATCTTGATTCCTGTTCATTGCTCCAGTCTTTCAGATGGGCATTCTCCCAGGCCTATGGCCCACCTGCATGTCACATGTATAGTATTAAGTTATTGGACTTCTCAGCATCATCTCCTCTAGTCTTGTTTTAGGCCAAATAGTGAAATGCCACCTTCTTGTCCTTCTCAGGCCTCCGTCTACATCCATTCTCATGGTGAGACCTTTCACTGGCTGTGGGTGCTCTGATGGCACTGGCACCACACTTAACAATCTGGACCTGCCCCTGTCTCTGATCTTTCACATCCACTAATGTGTAGTTGACATATAGCGTATCCTATGCATAGGATTTTTATGGCACGATATGTATGTTGGCACTGGTAATGTGTACAGCTGATGTTAGGGAATGTTTGGTACACTGGATTGCCCTGATAGTCGTAGCAGTGTCCTATTTCCTCCTCTGACTGTGCAGGTGTATGTCAGTGACCAGTTTCATGTGTCCTCCTCCTCAATGCTGTTGCCTGAGCAGTATGTTTGGGATGTTGCACTGTGACCCCGGCACAGGATGGACCCTGACATATGCAGCATGGGTGTGATATTAGTGCTGTGTAGCTCCTAATGTGGATGACATTGGCTGATGTTTGCGACAACTATGGGCATTCACATTTGACAGGACTGGAGCCTTTGTCTTGTTTCAGGGGATTATTGAAGTTGTCATCCTCAACCCTCTAATTTAGGTGTGTATGATCCATGGGGACGTTACTGCCATCGGCTACTTGAGCTGCACACACAGTGGAGGTGGTAGTGGCAACTGTTGTCACTGTTACATTCCAGTTGTCGGTATGGCTAGAGGTTGTTAATTGGGCCCTATTTATTGTAGGTGGTATGGTGGCTGACGTGTGACGGGATGTCAGTTTGACGTTGTGCCCTTCCCTCCTGGCGTGGCTTTACCTTTTCTCCATCGTTGGCATGGCAGCATGCCCCCATGGGACTGTTGTTGGTGTAGTGTTATAGTTTGCCCCAGCTTCTCTCTGTGCAGGCCATGCCCCCATGCCATACCCCTTTACCCATGCCACTCCATGTATATGATGACTTCCATGCATTTTGTGGTCCGTATCCCCCTAGCTTACAGTTGACATTAGTGCATTATAATCCCCCATGCGACTTACCCTGCATGTGCGTGGTCTCCTGGTAGTCTGCACTGTCCTGTCCTTGAATCCCTGTGACAATCTCCTCAGGGATGACGGCTGCGACCATCTCCTCCATGTGGTCCACGGCATCCTGGCGTGCTGGACTCCCAACTCCAGTCTGCAGTGCTGCCTTCCTGTTCCTGGCCATCTTTTCCTTGGTCCTGCGCTTGCAGTCATGCCAGCGTTTCTTGCACTCAATGACTGTTCTGCGTACTTCTGCCACACTGTTAATCTTGTCAACAATTTGTTGCCATATTGCCTCTCTCCCACTGATTGGCAACTTTGAGGTGACAAACAGTTGGTGCTGGTGTTCCGTCACCTCTTTAACCAGAATTTTCTGCTCCTCTGCACTGAAGCAACACTTTATTTTCTTCTTAAAAGTGTCCTGGTTCTTGTGTGGGTCCTTCTTACTGGTTCCTGGTCTGTTGTCATCTTCCTGGGGTCTGTACAGGCATCTGGGATCCATTCTGGCTCTCCTCTGCTGAAATGGCTGTGTTAGTGGGGAATTTTGACGCTATTGCGTCAAAAAACACCCCATATCCGGTGTGTGATGTCGTAAATCGGCCAACAGTCATTTCCGCCGCATTAACGCCGTTTTGCTTTACGACTTGACGCTGCGGTGTGCGTAACAAAAATGACTTACATCTGTGGTTCGCACCGCCGTGCGTCAAAGTATAAATTTGACGGCCGCATGGCGCACCAAAATGGCATTAGCCGGCGGTAATATTTTTGACGCAAAACTGCGCCGGCACAGTTTTGCATCAAAAAGTATCAATATGGGCCTTAGTGAACAACCCTCATTACCATTAACAATGCGTGGAAACAAATTAACTGCGTAATCACACACATGAGAACAAATAGCACCTCACTAACATGAAGTTAAAATTGCAAACCCTGTGAGAGGCAACCAATGCATCTGTTAAAAAGATCGTGTGCGAAAGGCAATATATATTTTGCCTGTGTACCTGAAATAGTAGATGGGCTGCTGACTGAGGGCAAATTAATTCACTGCATGTCCTCTTACAGAGTTATTTAAAATTAGTTTCGAGTTATTTGCTTTACATCTATCCACGTTATTGATCCACTTTATCGTAGTTAGCAAAAACTGATTGCCCATATAGTTGAATATTACAACGCTGTTTAGCAGTATGTGTTTCATTTTATGTGCTGTTATCCTGGTATCGTTTTCAATAGGTATTTACGTGCCCCGACGCGCCGTAGCATGCGTTTTTAACAAAGATCTAAATATATATCTGCTTTTTAACATTATTAAGGTGCATTGCACCTAGAACAGCTAATATGAATCGTTTGTAAATAGGGAGTAAAATAATCAGTTAGAGCACTTACGTTCAATGCCTATATAGGCATAAAACTTAATTTTGTAAAATGAGCACGCAACAGAGCAAAACTTTGCAGACAGGTGAATGAGTTAGTTTGCACAGACCACGATTTGAAGCGTGTCCTTTCCAAACGACTGCAAGAGACTTAGAAGAGAAGGTGGCTGGAACTGCTGTGATCTGTAGGCATAATATGAGCAAACATGTTTACGAGTCTTCCAAAGTGCATGTGATGCACAGCTTCTGAGGAGAATGTGATGCCTATGAGAAAGATTGTATTTCGTGGGGGTTATATCTAATGCATGGAAGATCTTTATCTGAAATATAACTTTAGGCACATACAGTCAGAGCTACTTTTATAATGAAAAGCAGAGAAAGGGATGGCCTAAGGGGCAAGTCTATCCTTGATTTCTGAAGGTCTTGCCTTAGGCCCGCATACACAAGAAAACAGCAGAGATAGTTCTTCAAACTAGCTTTGATCTAGGAAAAGCCTGCATATCATTACCCCCTCACAGCCCTTAGTGCACGGAGAGCTGTGTGCATAGATATATGTATACATTTAATTACAGCTGTTAGAACCATATTTTGCCTGGTGTGGCCCCAAACCTCACCCTTCCTCTTTTCTGAATTCGTTTTTGCTGACTTTAGGACTTTCTGCACTTTACCACTGCTATCCAGTGCTAAAGTGGTTGACTCTCTCCTTCAAAAACAGTAAAATTAGGCTATACCTAATTGTCATATTTATTTTACTTGTAAGTCCCTAGTAAACAATACTACATGTTCCCAGGGAGTGTAAAGTAAATGCTATAAATGCTACTTGTGAGTTTGCAGCACTCATTCTGCCACCAACTAATGTAGCACTTTCAAAACACGTCTCAGGCCTGCTCCTGCAGCCTGTAATGCAATTTTAAACTGCTATTTCAACTTGGCTAAATAAACCAGTTGTCCAGCCTAAACATTATTTTTTAATACTTATAAGTCACCCCTAATGTTGGCTCATAGGACAGGGCACCTTGTATTTAAAAATAGGACATGTGTTTAAGTTTTACATGTGTTGGCATTGAAAAACTCCTGAAGATGTTTTTCACTGTTGTAAGGCTTAGGTCTTCCATTAACTAGCCCTGGGTTACCTTTTTACATTTAATAAGTGCTAACTTATATATAGATATCTGCTGTTATAAATAAATTGTAATTTAAAATGTTCTTTTATGGTGAAATTAGATTTTAAGTTACTGTTTTGAAAATGCCACTTTTAGGATGCAGGCATTTTATTGTCCTAACCAGCTGTGTCTTTCTGCCAGTGTCCTGGGTCACATGAATGTGAATGGCTCTGCTGTTGCCATTTTAGTATTGCTACCAGAGAGTAACATAAAGGGGGCACAGGTGTGCCCAGGATGGGCCATTCCCAATTGGGAGGAGCTGCACCCAGCTACACTTACTTTCAATGGACCTTGCTCACAGCACACACACAAAGGAACCTGACACCAGACCTATCCTACCTTTCCTTACCCCAGACAGTGTGGAGACTTTGCTAACTTTCCAGTCCTAGTTCTGGGGTTTGAGCAGGGAAGCAGGTAAAAGTATTGGACTGCAGAACCACTCATCAGAAAACTCCTTGTTCTGCGGAAGATTCAGAAGAAGGAATGGCTGGCTGCCAGAGGATGCCCTCCTGCGTGAGGGACTGCCATGCTGACTGAGAACACAGATTGGTCAGGCTTGCCTTCATCTCAAGCTACCCTGAGAGACTCCAATGGTCAGCTGGCTGACCTCCTGTGTGAGCTGCAGTAATACAAGTTTCAAAGGCCTCCTTGCAACTGCCCTGCAGACCTGCTGCAACTGGACCTGCCTGACCCCTGCTGCTTTCCTATGCCTGAGTGCATCCTGTTCCCCAGGAGGTACACCTTAGGTCTTGGACCTTAGGCTGGCATTAGTGGAAGCTCTTCCTGCAAGAGAAGATGTCCTGCAAGAGAAGATGAAGATTCCGAACTTTGGTCTCTTCTTGCTGTGAATGAACCTGTTTGCGCTTAGACTCTGACACCCATAATAACCGCCAACATGAAGCTTTGGTGAGACCTGCTTTTCACATCAACACGGACTGACCACTGTGACCAGCAATCCAAGAATTGCACTTTGTGCTACGGCAACAACAGCCTGCGATGGTCACCAAAGCAAAACTACAGCACAACTAGGCTACCTGTAAAGTGTATAGTAGATGGTCATTGTGACACATAGCACCTGTTTGCTATACCTTAAGGAATTTCTATCTGTAATGGCATTAATGAAGCTTCATATTATGCTAAGGTATTTTGTACTTACTCTCAGCCCTCTAATGTCTTACTAGTTTATAGAGTAATGTTTCCAAAAGAAGCTTGGACGATGTCATCAGTGATATCATCAATAATGTCTTTTGAGATGTCATAAGTGATGCCATACATGATGTCATAGAATATGTCATGAGTGATGCAATATGTGAGGTCATACGCAATGCGTGGTGGGGGTGCAAGTTATAGATAGCTCCGCTAACTATAGTATAACTGCAGAATTTCTGATTTTTTTTAGTTCAAAACATTAATGTTGTCACTGATATATTCACCTAACTATAACATTACTTTAGCCTTTGTTTTTTTCAGGGCAAGGTCACAAGTTGGTTGGATGGATTAACGTATAGAAATTAAAATTACTTTATGTTAAAATAAATCACTGAAATTCACTAAAAAAACAAAGGTTACGGGGAGGTTATAGTTAGGAAACAGAATTAAAAAAACATGGAAATTCACCTAAGAAACCAAAGGTTACAGGGACATTATAGTTAGGTTCTGAATTTACTTGCTCAAAACCATAGAAAGTCAGCAGTTATAGTTGAAGTTATTTCAAGTAACTATAACTTGTGCCCTAAGGTAACTATAACTCACACACCTGCCATGCACTGCTAATTACCTCAGATATTACAGCATTCATGACAACTTTTATAACATCAATAAAAATATCAATGAAACATTAGCAGTCAAATTATTGAAGAAAAAACTGTGCATGGTGGGGGTGCGAGTTATAGTTATCTTAGGGCACTAGTTATAATTACTTTAGATAACTCTAATTATAACAGTTGGGTTTCTGTGGTTTGGTACATTTAAAATGTGAGCCTAACTATAACGTCCCAGTAAACTTTGCTTTTTTAAGTGAATGTCTATGTTTTTTTAATTCTGTTTCCTAAATATAGTGTCCTTAAGCAGTGCATGGCAGCGGTGTCCCCCCTAACCACCCAACCTCACTCTGCACACGGCCCTTTGGCTGTGCGTGGGGGGAGTTGACCGCGGCCTGCCTCTCTGGGTGTGAGAATAGAAGTGAGAGGGTGTATCTGAGGGTAACGGTGGCTGTGAGAGTGTCTGTCTAGGTGTGTGAGTGGATGCATCAGTGTCTTAGTGGGTGCTTCAGTTTCTGTGTGGGTCTGTGAGTGGGGGCTTGAGGGTTAGTGGGTCAGTTACTAGGGGTGTGAGAATCTCAGTGGGTCTGTGAGAGGGTGTCTGATTGTCTGAGTGGGTCTGTGAGTGGGTGTGTGAGGGTCTGAGTGGAGCTGCGAGTGAGTGCACGAGGGTCTGAGTGGGTCTGTGAGTGGGTGCATGAGTTTCTGAGTGGTTCTGATAGTGGATGTGTAAAGTCTAAGTAGGTGGGTGAAAGAGATTGAAAAAGAGAAATTGAGAGAGAGAGAAAGATAGGGAGAGAGATAAAGAGTCTTTTAGGCTTGGGTGAATGATATACTTAGAATGAGATATTTCTGGACAAATTGAAAAGAAAAATGTAGTTGTCAAATGAAAAGAATAAGATCCTTTCAGTATGAACCTGTCAGGAATAAGGCTGTGCGCGGTTCAGGTCCAGCCCGAAACTCCACTGCGCGTATTTGCGGCTCTTCATGCGCACCACTTGTCATCCCCTCTTGTGCTAGAAGTGGTTATCAGCTACGCCTGCCCTGTGGTAAAGCTCATGTAGCTGCAGGGTCAGGACATTGGTGGACAAGATGCACTCAGTGCTATTCTAGGAATGGACTACAATTCCCAGGTTTCTAGAGGCAGAGGCCATCTTGGGGTGTAGCAGGCCTATAAAGCCCAGCCACACCCAAACACATTGCTCACTATTTTGAAGTTTCGATGCAGTCAGACCTCGTGGGGGGGTTCCTCTGAAGAAAAGCAGATTTCCTGCATGGCAGATTGACAGCAAATCGGAGTATCCTTGTTTCCATGAAGAATTCAGATACAAGTAGGTCATACTCCTAGCGGTAAGGTCTTGATGAGCCCAATCTTGAAGGGAGTCGTAACTTCCAGAAGTAAAGCGCCCCTTAGCACAACGAGCAAAGCGCTTTCAGTCCAAAGAGTAAAGCACTTCAGGCCCCATGTGTAAGGCATCCCTTGGCACAATAATAAAAGCGCTTCAGTCCACACTGGTAAAGCGCTATTGGCATGACAATCAAAAGCGTTTCAGGCCACACGAGTAAAGCGACCTTGACACGACTGTCAAAGCGCTTCATGCCACATGAGTAAAGTGCCCCCCTTAGCACAACGAGCAAAGCGATTCAGGTCACAAGAGTAAAGCGCCCTTGGCACGACAATCAAAGCATTTCAGGCCACATGAGTAAAGCGGTCTCGGCACGAGGATCAAAACGCTTAAGGCCACATGAGTAAAGCGCCCCTTAGTACAACGAGTGTAGTGCTTCAGACAAAGCAAGTAAAAGCGATCTCTGATATAATGAACAAAGCGCTTCATGTATGATGATCAAAGCGCTTCATGAACAACAAACAAGGCGCTTCTGCCCAACTAACAAAGCGCTTTAAGTTCAATGAGCAAAACTTTCAGGCATTAGTAGTAAATGTGAAAAAGTTTTGGAGATAAGCAAATTATAGTTTCATTGTTTTTTGGGAAGCATAATATCTGAGATACATATTTAAGTCTTTGAGAATTTCTAGGCTGAGATCAAACGTTTATGTTATGAATGCATAATTGTTACATGATTGATATTCAGAGTATGACCATAGTCCAAAGCTCTTGCCATCTCTAGGTTCAGAGGTTGCAGTTTGTTCTTGTTCCATGATTCAAAGAAGGGGCTTTGCCCAATTCACAAAGGGTCTTAATCTGATACCACGGAGATGCCTTTATTCAAGAGTCTATAGGTGAGTTTATACGGTTTTGAATGAGTATATGCATATTTGTTCTAACCGTTTCTTTTCATATCTCTCTCCCTGCAGTTCCCTACCCTAATTCCTTTCCCCCCGCCTGGCTTCATCATAACTCTGTGCTCTGTTTGTTTTCTGAGTTGGTGACGCCAGGAGGTGGGCCTTTTGTTCAGCAGCGTGCAGATCCAGAGGAAAGGGCACTGTGACAGAACCTTAAACCTTTGAATTTGAAAAGAAATAAAAGCGGGACTACAATCATTATCCTTCAGTGTGAGTGTCTGAGACCCTAACTAACACAATTTGATGGTAAAAAGACTTATATTGCATTGTTATGAAGTTTTAACAGTCATAGCACTAGTATATAACAAAACACATTCCCATGAGATTCTAGGATCTAAACCTTCAACCTAATGAGTAATAGTCCAAGAGAGTTAATAGAAGGCCAGAAGTGACTCTGGTCTGCTTCATAATGTAACTATAACATTTGTCCCAAACATCTTTGAAGTCTTTGCATGGAAAGACCATTGCAATGACAATCTCTCTCTCTCTCTCCTCCATCCCATTATGGGAGGGAAGAGAGAGAGAGAGAGACAGGATGGCGTGGGGAGTCTGAAGTCCCCGCGGTCCTACCCAGCTCCCCACGTCCTGGGTGAGCCGGCATTACTCCCCCAAGCAGGGAGCTGTTTTTAAAAGCAGCTTCTGCTTGCTGGAGCAATGTCTTCATCTGTCTTCCCCACACGCATATTTGCATGCAGGAAAGCAAATTAAAACTCCCCTTTCTGCAATTGAGAGCTGTTTGACAGCTATCACTTGCAGAAAGCAGACTTTGTTTGTCTTTACTTGGTAGGCGCTGTCAGATCCCAACGAGCAAAAGCAAACCACTATGTATCGGGGTGGGCACCCCTGGACATAGGAGGAGCTGGCCCTGGGGGGTGGTGGTCCCCAGGGCCATCAGTGGGTCTATGAGGGGGGCCCCTCTCCAATGAACATTGCTCCAGGCAGGTGGTGGTCCCCGGGGCTCAGGGGTCCAAAACAGAACCCCTTCACTTTTTTATTGTAGCAGAGGGAAGGTCTCCTTCCACACCCCCACCAGATCCCTTCACTCCTCCCAGCTGGCCCTTGCCACCGTCCCTTGCATTTGTAAAACCACTGCAGGAGGATGATCCTTTACCTACATCGCAGCATAGAGCTGGAACAACCTCCCACTACACCTCAGACAAAGCCCATCGCTCACCATCTTCAGGAAGAACCTCAAGACATGGCTCTTCAGATGAGGCCCACCCCTCCCCTTCAGCGCCTTGAGACCCTCAAGGGTGAGTATCCGTACTTTACAAAAACTGATTGATCGACTGATGGTGGTTCCTGGGGCTATAGGGAGGGTGCTGCCCCCCTTCATTGAATTGGATAATAGCCCCAGGGAGGTGGTGAACCCAGGGGTGCTGGTGGGGCCAGGTGCCCCCTGCATTCTATTGAATATAAGCCACACAGAGGTGGTGGTACTCAGGCAGCAGGAGGGGGGCCACACTGCCTCCCGCATTAAAACTGATTTATGCCCTAGGAAGCTGGTGGTCCCAAGGGCTTCGGGGGGCAGATGGCCCCCACACACATACTTGTTTTTTCCCCAGTGAGCTGGCAGTCCCAGGGGCAGCGGGGGAAGGGCAGGTAGCTCCCCTGTATTAAAATATGAATGCCTCCAGGACTTTGTCCACCTGGGGGTTACAGTTAATCAAGCTTGGGGGCCTACTCTTGTTTTTATTTTTATATTTTCACCAGATCCACAGATCCACCGCAAATCGCGGTGAAATTTGTATAATTTTTTTTTTTTTATAGCTCGTGGTGGTCCCTTTGGGGCCTCAACACCAGAGCTAAGCGGTCAGGGTGTTCCTACCCTGGCCCCTTTTGTTTTTTTTTTACACTTTTTTCTGGGACTCTCCTGAAGCCGAGTTCTAACATGGCTGCTAACACTTCCTTGTTGAAGTGTTGGCATCCAATCAGATCTCAGCACGAGATTGGAAGGGTTTTCTGATCCTTTGATTCCCTATATGTGCACATTCGGATTTTCTTTATTTTTTCTAAGACTTTTGATTGGATTTACACCAAATAACATAAAGGCCTCTTTCTAGACCAAGAGCTACCTTTCTACCACATTTGGTGTAATTTCGTCCAGTGGTTCGGGCGCTAGGGGTGTTCAGAATCCCTATGGAAAAAGTTTTGCTAACCCTCTTTTTTCCCAGACCCCTCTTGACGGATTACCCTGAAACTTTCCAGACAGCAGCTGAAGTGACAGCAGTTTTCTTAAAAAAGATTTTGTGAAGATTTATCAAACAGCCAAACAGCACCAAAGTTATTAGCAAAACAAAAAACACTTTTTTTTATAGAAACTTGGTCTTAACTATAACTGCCTAGTGGTGACCGCCAGTAGTATATATATATATATATATACATATGCAGTTTGGAAGCTGCATTTGAAAATGAGGTTGAAACAATGACCAAAAGATTCATTGAAAGAGGCTACTCAGAGGCTGTAATAAATAAAGCTGTTACGAGGGTTAGACAGACCAAAAGGGAGGACCTTTTGGTAGAGAAGGTGGAAGATATTAAGAAAGATAACATCAAGATAAGATTTATAACTTCATATCATGACAAAGTAAATGAAATTAAGAAAGCATTTGTAAAATTTTGGCCAGCTCTTAGGACTGATGAGCATATAGGTAATTTACTGGATGAATACCCGGCTTTTACTTTTAGAAGACGCAGGTCTTTGAAAGATATGCTAAGCCACAGCTTAATATCTAAGCATGAGAAAACACAACCCATTCAAGGCTTCTACATATGTGGTAAATGCAAGGCATGTAAATACAGTTCAAACTGTAAGGAGGTACTATTTCCCGGGACTAAAAATTTGTTTAAAATACAAAAACATGTTTCATGTATATCAGACTATTATGTCTATGCTCTAAAATGTCCCTGTAACAAATGTTATATTGGTAGTACCATTCACATAGCAAAGAAGCGTATTTTGGAATATATTAGAGCAATTAGAAATGAAGATAAATCTTATCCTGTGGCAAGACATTTTAAATAATTTCACAATAAAAATGAAAGTAAATTACAATTTATGGTCTTGGATAGGGTTATATTAAAAACAAGAGGTGGTAATAGGACTCTAGACTTAAGGAAATTGGAATCAAGGTTGATCATTAATTGTAATACAATGGAACCTATGGGTCTGAATAAGGATGAAGAACTATTAGTGCATTTATACTGATCTATGGTAAAATACAAATGTATTTAGAATTTTAGAAGTTTGAATTATTTGTTGAAAACTCAGCTGTCTATGAATACAGAATTAATCAATTTTAACATTTTTTTCTTTCCATGATTGGCAGGAAGGACGTAAAGATTTAATTGGACTTTTCACAAAAATATATAGACTGAAATACGATGTCTGATCTTACCTGAAGGTGTAAATCTAATAAGAAGCAAAAGAGGTATTATATCTCCAGGGTATTGCTGGATTACCCAAAATTACACGGATATTAATAAAATGAGTATTCTCATAAGAGGTATGACTAAGTTTATAGAAAGAAATGGCGTACAATATCAGTAATTGAATAAGTATGGAGGAAATATAAGTATAATTGTGTCATTAAAACATGTGTATATATATTAGATTGATCTGATTGGCGAATTAAGTCTATTTGTAATATAACGAGGAGAGAATAACAAGTAGTATTTGTGGGATAGAGTAAGTCACATTAATTGTTCATTTTTAATTTTTTAAGCACAAATTTTGTATTTATTTTCAATGTCTAGTTACACGGGTTAGTGTAGAATTCTTAGTTTCAAGATGGCTGCCATTGTTTTGATAGTAAAGATAGTCCATTTTTTGTGTCTATTATGTCAGTTATAATGGAAAGGAAAAAGGGTTTCTTAATACCTCTGTGATCAAGGGAGCAGAGTCTCCTGAAACGCGTTGGAGAATATTTGTTTTGTCTTTTAAGTGCTTTTCTACCTGAATAAAGAACACTGGGACTGTAGCAAGTAAGTGGCTGTGACATTGTCTTCTTTTCAGAAGCATTTTTGAATGATATATATATATATATATATAAAACTACAGAACTACTGAGTTATCTGCCTAGTAGAGCATGGGCTTCCTGTATTAAAACTGCTGTTCACCTGTGATCAAGGTTCGTATGAGAGCTGAAGCGCACTAGGAGAATTAATAGCGCTGCCGCTTCTCTGATGTGGAATAAAAGCGCTTGGTGATTCAGACATTGTGCTTCAGTGATTTTTTGGGAAGTTTTATAACTGGATTCTCCGGTCCTGTAACTCTGAAGCTTCCCTGATAGGGTCGGGGGCTCCTGGAATAGATAGTAAAAAAATTCTTTGGAGATATAGTGGGAGCGTCATCTGCCTCCTTCACTTGAGAAACCAAAGGATTTATCCAAATACAAATGAAATTAACGAAGGAGAGCAAGGGATGTGAGAGAAGTATTTTACCTCCTTTCAGTGTGTCTGGATGCTGGTGCTGCAGGACATTTTAAAACGTAAAGAGGCAGCAAGAATATTTTAACAGCAAAAACACATTTGTAACATGTTTATTTTTATTGGAGACTGCAGTGCTTTTGAAAAGTATTGCACTGTAATTGAATATGTTTAGCACTGAAGTTTAAATCAATATTCCACTGTTTTCATGATGCATTTTGGGAAATGCATGCCCAGTAAGACTACAGAACTACTCAGTAATCTGCCTATAAGAGCATGGGGCTCCTTGTACTGAAAATACTGTTTACCTGTGATCAAGGCTCGTGTGAGAGCCAAAATGCATTAGGAGAATGAATAGATTTTTCTGATGTGGAAATAATTTGCTTGATGATTCAGACATCGTGCTTAAGTGGATTGTTTTGAAGTTTATTAACTGGATTCTCGTTCCTATAATTCTGAAGCTGCCCTGATAGGGTCAGGGGCTCCTTGAATACAGAGTAAAATTGTGCTTTAGAGATATAATGAGAGCCTGACCTGCCTCCTTCATTTGAGAAAGCAAAGGATTTATCCAAATACAAATGAAACTAACAAAGGAGAGCAAGGGGTGTGAGAGGGGTATTTTACCACCTCTTGCTGTGTCTGGATGCTGGTGCTGCAGGATAATTTAAAACTTAAAGAGGCAGCAAGAATATTAGAATATTTAGAACAGCAAGAGCACATTGGTAACCTGTTTATTCTTCGATGTTTCCATGGTGCATTTCGATAAATGTATGGCCAGTAAGAGTTATATAGGAGCATAGGGCTCCATGTATTAATAATGCTGTTCACCTGTCATAAAGGCTCGCGTGAGAGCTGAAACGTGTTAGGAGATTGAATAGTGCTACTGCTTTTCTGATGTGGAAGAAAAGTGCTTGGTGATTCAAACATCCTGTTTCAGTGGACTTTTTTGAAGTTTATTAACTGGAGTCTCTGTTCTTGTAAGTCTGAAGCTGCCCCAGTAGAGCCTGGGGCTCCTGGAATAGGTAGTAAATTGTGCTTTGATAGCTCCCACCAAGCAAAAGAAAACAAACTCTGCTTTCTGCAAGTGGGAACTGACAAACAACTCCTGATTGCAGAAAGCACAGTTTTTATCTGTTTCCCTGCAAGCAAATATACATGCAGGAAAACAGAAGACGACATTGCTTCTGTAAGCAGGGAACAACCAATTAAAGCAGCTCCCTGATTGCGGGAGCAATGCCGGCTCCCACATGAAATGGGGAGCTGGCTAGGACTGCGGGGCCTTCAGGCTACCCCATGGTTCTCTGTCAATCTATTTCTCTTAATTTCTCTCCCTCTCTCTCAATCTCTATCATTCTGTCTCTCTCTCTCTTCCATCCCATAATGAGAAGCAAGAGAGGGCGAGAGAGAGAGAGAGATTGTTGTTGGGTTCCCCATAAAATGACTTCAAGTGTGTCACACCAGAAAAATGTTTGGTCCGAATGTTATAGTTATGTTTAAGTACACAGCACAACAGAGTCACTTCTGGTGCACTGGTAAAGCTCTTGGATTATCACTAAGTAGATGCAAGGTTCAAATCCTGGTATCTCATTGTAATGCGTCTGTTTATTTAGTATTTTTTTTAATATTAAGCATTTTGAGTGATGGAACATTTATGTCTTATGCCATAAAAATCTTTTGTTTGAATTTTATAGTTATGTCTCAATACTGCATGTTATGGTGTCACCTGTGGCCTAATGGTTTAGGTGGCAGACCATCACACTGAAGCTTGAGGGTTCAAGGTTTGTCACTTGTCACTTCCCTCTTTTCAACTTCAAATATTTAGGGGGTTATTCTAACTTTGGAGGAGTGTTAATCCGTCCCAAAAGTGACGGTAAAGTGACGGATATACCACCAGCCGTATTACGAGTTCCATAGGATATAATGGACTCGTAATACGGCTGGTGGTAAATCCGTCACTTTTCCGTCACTTTTGGGACGGATTAACACCTCCTCCAAAGTTAGAATCACCCCCTTAATGTACATACCAAAAGGTGATCTCACTCTTTTTACTTGACAACTGCATTTTTCATTTTAATTTGTCCTGAAACATATCATTGTAACTATATCGTTTTTTAAAGATCCAAAAACTGTGAGAACGGTTACAGGGAGTCTGATTCCTCAATTGGGTCTGTTGGAATATATTGTTGAACTGCCACTGCCTCTTCCTTCTGCCCTCAATGATCTGTTATATTGCCACAGCCTCTTTTGTCTGCCCTGCATAGTTGGTTTGTTGCCCCTGCTCCCCTTTCCCCTGTACTCTATGGTCTGTTGTACTGCCACTGCACCTCCTGCCTATCCAGCTCAGTCAACTTGTGGGCTGTTCTCCCTCCTCCTTAAGCTCAATTATCTGAGTCTGTGCCCCTGAACTTTGCCACATCACAGTATTCTAATGAACAACTAGATTAGTAACATTCTAAATTTATTACACAAGTGGGGCATGCCTAACGTCATCTTGATATAACAAGACTGTAAAACCTAAAGCATTTTCTTTAGAAATTATATTAAAAAGAGAGGGTTTAATCCCTTAGAAATGATGGTTAGTGCTCTGAAAAAACTAAAAGGAGGACATATTTTCTGAGTTCTCAGATAGGGACAAAGCACTGTTAAATTATTTGCTATCTTTTTATTTTTTATACAGTTGATCAGTTCATTATTTGTTACACTTAGGGGAGAGGATGTGGGGAAACTGACAGAGCTGCAGACTTTGGAACTGAAGAACCAGGTTTTGAGTTTCGGCATCAGTTCGACATCAAGTGATTATAGGCAAATCTTTTAATCTCCCCATGCCTAAAAGCAAAATTAATGTGCTCTTATGTAATGGACTGATGCTCATGTAAAGCGCTCCAATACCATTGGGTAAAGTCTGTGCTATATAAAATTGCAAAAAAACTAAATAATTATGGGGTGGTGCAGCATGGCCCCTGCTCCAAAATGGGCAGTGCGGCATCACTTTGAAAACACAGAGATGGCCCACATTTAAAAGAATACGGTGCACCCCTATATTTCTCCCTGCGCCTGCACTAAATTAGCTGCAGAGCACCTATGCAGCAACCCTTGTACCATTACCCAGGCCCTCATCACCAACAGACTTGACTACGGGAACGCCCTCTACTCAGGAATTACAAACAAGCTCCTGAGACGACTCCAACGCATCCAGAACGCCTCGGCCTGACTCATCCTCGATGTCCCCTGCCGCAGCCACATCACACTCCACCTGAGAGGCCTGCACTGGCTCCCCGTCAACAAAAGGATCACCTTCAAGCTCCTGATCCACGCACACAAAGCACTGCACAACACCGGACCCACCTACCTCAACAACCGACTCAGCTTCCACACCCCCACCCGAAGCCTCCGCTCAGCCAACCTCACCCTCGCCACAGTCCCCCGCATCCGAAAAACCAATGCCGGCGGCAGATCCTTCTCCTACCTCGCTGCCAAGACCTGGAACACTCTCCCCACCATCCTACGACAGACCCAGGACCTGCTGGCCTTCAGAAGACTCCTCAAGACCTGGCTCTTCGACCAGAAGCACCCCCCCCTCCCCAGCGCCTTGAGACCCTCGCGAGTATGTAGCGCGCTTTACAAATGCAGTGATTGATTGATTGATTGATGGTGCAAGGAAGAGGATGGTTGCGTTGTGGAGGAGATTGTTTCTATGCAGGAAGGGACAGCTTCCTGCACAAAAACAATCTTTAATGGCGATTTGCTCCTTTTATATGTGCTGCAAAATGCAGGACACATAGAAAAAGCAAAAAAAGAGGAGAAGTGAAAGCATTTCTCCTCGTTGGGTGGCATTAGATTTTGGTGCCTCCTCTGATTCATGAATCTTGTAAATCTTGGGCAGTGTCATATTGCAATGGATGTTAGCTGTGGAATGCACACAGCAACACTCATTGCACGCCCCTTATACGCAAAGTGCTGCGTGTTAAGGGGCAGTATTTACAAGGTGGCATTAAGCCACAAAAAGTGGCTTAATGCCACCTTCTAAATATGGCACAGTGCACAGTGCCACCAGAGCATCACAAAAAGTGATGCTCCGGTGGCACTACGGGCTAGTAGAATGCACCTAAGTGTTTTGCACACTTCTGCCATTAATCTCTACTTGGGCTACATTTGGGGGATATGTGTGCTACACTTGGGCTCTTTTTCCTCTGGTGGCCATCTTAGGAGACCTATTTGTTATGAAACTCCCCAATGTCCTTATTTACTGCAGTATCATCAGTAGAAAATGTGTTCAGTTTTCAACTTCGATTCCATCAAGATGGCATTCAAACGTTCCACGTGTTTGGCATAAATCCAGAATGTTAGCACTCTACTTGCTCATTAGAAACCTGTAAGCTGGTGATCATAAGGGAGTTAACCAGTAGTCTGCTGTTGGTGTTGAAACTGCATGTTTCAGTCCACGTCAGAATGTTTTAATTAAATAGAAGAACAGCACTAACTAGAATTTCTAAGACAAACCCCTTCAGTTTGTTCCTTTTTAAATGAAATGTTTTCGGTTTTACCAGTTTGATTAAATCAAGATGGCTTCAGGTGTGCCACACTTTTGTCATAAGTAGATTGTTAGGCCTTGACTTAACACAGTTTTGCACAAAAAAGTTTAGCACCGGCTTGCACCATTTCTGTCCACCAGCCGGGCATCATATTTATGGAATGTTGCAAGCCGGTGCAAAGGGTACGCTAACATTAAAAAAATGATGTTAGTCGGATGGGGCTGGCAGTATGGAAGAAGGGGGTTTTGTGGCAAAAAATTACGCAAGGCAGGTTAGAGTAAAAAAAAAAAATCTAACCTGCCTTGAGTCATTTTCTGATGCAAAACCATCCATACCACATGAATCCTGTCTTAGAAAAGACAGGAGTCATGCCAACCACCCCAGTGGTGAGCACAGGGCACCAGTGTCCCCTGTGCATGGACATTGCACCCAGTGCTATGTAAGGGAACCCATTTCAGGGCCCTTAATGGCACTTAAAAGAAAATACTTACCTGTACTTACCTACACTTACCTGGGATGGGGTCCCCCATCCTCCACTGTCCCTCTGGTGTGGCTGGGGGTGTCCCTGGGTGTGGGGAGGGCACCTATGGGCTTATTACATGGTGTTCCACCATGGAAATAGAACCATCGGTCCCCTAACGCCTGGCCTGATCCAGACGTTAAAAAATGGTGAAAAGCAACTTTGCACCATTTTTTTACCCCTCCTCCCCCCATGTGTGATTTTTGCACGGAAGGATAAATAAGGAGCTTGGGCCTTAGAGTAATTTTTGCCCAGGAACGCCTACCTTGCATCTCATTGATGCAAGGTAGTTTTTTGAGGGCAAAAAATGACTTTAACTCCAATATTTTGGCGCTAGACATGTCTGGTGCCAAAATGTAAATATGGAGTAAAGTTTGCGCTGGATTTGTGTAAAAATGTTTTACTCAAAACTGGCACAGAGTATAAATATGCCCCTTAGTGCTCTAGTTCTTTAGAACACTCTGGGAGGCAGGAATAGAAGACAAGATAATCAACTGACAAGCTGCTTATGTTGGAAGTACAAGAGAAAAGAAAATAGTTTGGTTGCTCCTGCACGCCCCTTAGGGGCCATTTACAGACATCCAAATAGGCTGTGGGAACACTGGGGCTCCCTCCGTGGCCCCTGGTAAAAATATAACATGTGTGTCCCAGGTGGGCACCAAAGCACATGCACAATAAATGTATAATGAATGAGTGTCAGCTGAGCCCGGTGGTTTCCATAGAAGGGGAAGGGGTACAACCAAGCCTTCTTTTGATGTTGTATGGGGCTGCAGGGAATGCAGCCGCCCCTTAGCTATATTAAATTAAATGCAAAACATTACATTTAGGATCCCAGGAGAGTTTACATACTTTTAAAGCTCTTTTAGTTGGGGCTCTATGCTCTTCAACTTGAGTGCAGAGCCCTCTTGTGGTTGGTTCAATGACTGCACTTTTTCACTTGAAAACTCTCCGAAAAATACTAAAAGACCTTGATTTCTGTTAAATTAAACTTTATTAATTTGTTTTACTAACATTCACGTTTATTAAACATTGCACTGTCTGAACTAATTAAATGTACTTATTGGTGATTGTTTGATGATGAAAATAGGTTACTTTATATATGTTGATATGCTGCCTCCTTCATAAAAATAGGCCCACTTTCATGTTATAAAACCCTATATATTGTAACATCACCTACTTAGCCATGGACCTGTGGGGTTTTGGGTGCCAGGCCAAGAGTCAGGGACAGGTTGGCTGTCGAAGGAGTTGGATGCAGGGCCTGCATCCAACCCCATGCCATGCATGGCTTTCGGCAGCGTGTGGCGTGGGATCGGCATTGCATGTGGTAGTAAAATAATGTTTTATGTTTAAAAAATTCCCAGAAAATCACTGCAAAACCAAAAATAAACATGAAGTTTTAGTTACGTAAAGTAATAATATCTTACACTACATTAAAAAACCTTAGAAATTTACTGAAAAAACAAATGTTAAAATGACATTATGCTTAGGTGAAAATGTCAGCTAATATATACAGTTTTACTCATATCCACCAGTTATAGGTATCTCAAGTAACTATAACTTGTGCCGTTCAGTAACTATAACTCGTGTCCTCACCATGCACTGCTTCACATATCACATCGCTCATGACATATTATATGACATTACTGGTAACATGATTGCAACATCTGAGACTACATCATTGATAGCTACACTGTGCATGGAGTGGAGAATTTCATTGTTTTTTTTCTATAAAATTATATTTTTTACCTGACAACTTCATCTAACTATAACATCCTCTAACATTCATTTTTTTAAATGACTACACACAAACACATACAAACAAATACACACATACACATGCATACACACACACACGCACACACACACACCCCACACACACAAACTACTGGATGAACAGGAAGGATCCTACCTCTTTCAGTGATGTTTGTTAAATTTTCAAATGTGTTATCATTGGAAGATTTGCAGGTCCTGATCCATGAAGGATCCACAAATCTTTGGCCAAGATATACCAATATTGTTTCCTATTACTATTTTGAAGTATGCCTAACCCCTTTTTGTAACACAAATTTCTCAAAAACATCTGAATGGATTTACATCATATCTCTGAGCAATATTCTTGTATCATAGCAAGTTTATTGTCATTCTGATCAGAGTTCTTTGTTGTAGTGGAGAGAAAATGTTTTGTGGGAATTAGTATAAATAAATAAACAAGAATGATTCCAACACCTTAGATTCTGCTCCCTCTTGGATGGATCTGCCCAAACTTGCCATTATAAAGACGCTGGATTCATGCAATTTGTTTGAGACACTTTGTGCAGATTTATCAGATGCTGCCAAAGTTAATGCAAACCAAAAAAATTGTTTTGCAAGGTAGAAAAGCCTAAACATAACCATATAGTGCCCATAGTCAGAGTGTTATCATCATCATTTGTAAATATAAGCTTACCTCTAGAAAAGGGATTAATTACTTTTAGGCTCTTCCATATGAACATAAGAAACATACTCCTACATGAGCATGGTTCATCTCTACATTGAATGCAGAGTCCAAAAAATTTAGACATTTAGGGCCTGATTCACAAAGAGCCTCCGCAGTCATGGTGAAGGCTCAGCACTTGGGGCAGAATCTCTGAAATGAGAAACTCAAGTGTAGAGATTATACCACAAGTGGGTAGCCTCTGCCACGAATGTGGAGGCTCTTCATGAATTCAGCCCATATTACTTTTCAGAAATTCAAATCCTTGAAGGACGTATGTACATAACTATCTTTCCAAACATACTAGCTCCAATTGATTTATTCTACAAAACTGATTTGTATGATTCAGAAGTTTAAAGTGATTTTGAATTGTAAAATGGATTGTACGAATTGTAAAATGTGCACTTCACTGACCGGAAAAGAAACAAAGCTAAACAAATTGGTAAATTATATATGAGAGTTTTGTATATTTGTGCTACAATTTCCTTGTAGTCTTCAAAATGTGAGGTCTACTATATTTCCTGTTAGCAAAATAATTTTAGAAATGTTATATACTGTAACACATTCTTACCATACTCATTGTGTTGAAAGACAGTTTTATCCAAGCAGAATTAAAATGTTGATTTGTTAAACTTTTTTGAAATTGACAGGGTGGCCATGAACCAAAGAGAAGATTGAGAGAAGCAACTGAGAAGACTTGAAACCAAGTATATCATCTAACTGAATACTAAACACCATAACGGACTGAGTAAATATGAGCAATTGGCCGTGCAAACTGGCTAAGAATTGTGTGAAATGAATTTTTTGCTCTGTCCTACTCACATGAATTGCACTGTCAATGAATCTGTTAATTAGGAGAGTTAGAGCTATTCTCCATATTGAGAGATGTATTGACTTTGTATGATTGTGGCAACATGAAGGAAGCAGTGATTTGTTTAGTAGTATGGAATACATTTAGGATAGCTTCTAGTCTCTGTATCAATTAGCTTAGAGGAGCCATTAACAGTCAGTTCTACTGGAATATTTTCGTATCAAGCCTGCTTGTGTATGATAGTCATTGGATGTACATGTACTCAACAACAAAACGGTGTGATCCTTAATGTTGTTTATAGTCACTTGATTATGTGTTTTGCAGTCGGACCACCAGGCCCCAAAACTGCCAAGGTGATTGTCCCAAAAAGACCACTCTGCTAGTGGTCTCCTGGCAGCAGTATTACTATGTATGTATCCTGAACTGCTGACCACAAAACAAATGTCTGCCAACCATCTGTGCAGCAGTCTGCAATCTTGGTAGTGCACAGTCCGTCCCCGTCATAGACGGGGGGAACTGCCGAACCTATTGCAAAGACAAAGTCCACATGATGATCTCCTTGCAGCTGTCAGTTGATGGCAGTGGGCCACAGAGGTACGCATTCAGCAAAGCAACAGACCAGTGCCCATTAGATGGATTCAAAAACAACCCAGCATCAGATTTGTAGTGGCAGTTAACACATTGACTCAGCACTGTTCATATGATGGCTACAGCTTCATATACCACAAAGTTGTGTTTTTGTCTGCCTTTCTCACAACTAGGACTTGGAAGGGTCAAATAAACGTGTCTCCTTTCTACTGTGTTGGTGTAACTGTTTCTAAAATGTCATGATCATTTCCTCATCTAAACTGCAACTGATCACCACATAGAATAAGCTGCTTGAGTCTAATAGTTTCTGCAACTTCACACATGTCATGTCAATAGCTTCAATACCATGGAAACATAGCACAATAAGCAAACCTACCATGCACGTGTGCCCAAAGTCTCTACTTACAGTCACACAAAATCTTTGGATGTAGATTCCACACTTCAACCAATAACATTGCGCTCTATTTCTCAACAGGCCAAGTTGGCACAGCACCTTAACACAGAAAAAAAACAGAAGAGTTGTGCACCACATAAACAGTCATATCTTATGAGTCCCAAATCACATAGTTGTTGGTTAAGTGTTCTTTTTATTTTCTCTTCATAAAAGCGTCACACATATTTGCTTCAAAAACACAGCCAATGCATTTCATGGCTTTACAGAGACTTCTTCAGGGTGAATTACACTTGCTTGTCCTTTTGCCTGTAATCGCAAATCACCATTGTGTGGTAATCGCCACCTCAATAAGGGCCCAGTTTCCCAGTACATGCACTACAATTGGTGCAGGATGCCAAGTGCTTTCATCCTCTGTCCCGCCTAAGTGATGCACGAAAAGACTCTGAATCTAGCTAAGGATGAAGCTCTCAGTGATGACAATACTCCTGGACATGTGGAGGTAGCTGACGATCCTGGTCCATCTAGGTAACCTGGTCAGACAGGAATAGTGAGTCTCACTGTGCCCACAATAACACCTCAACCCAAGTTGCTTCTATATCCCAAACAACAATGTGCAACCCAACCTGTGTACCTAGCACAGTTGCTACCATGTTGTGCCCCAGTCCTGGATCCTGAGGTGCAAATCAACAATCCTGGCACTGAGGGTCCAGGTCCTAGATGGAGAGGGCACCCTGTGCTAAGGGCACAGGCTCATGGGAGTAGCGTCCGTCAGCTACAGAGGAACATGAACCAACGTATGGAGGCCAATAACTCCAACATGGGCACCCTAACTGGTATGCTGAGGGACATCCATGCAACCCAGATCAGGGCTTTTCCCCACTGTCTACCCCTTCTTGTGGGCCCACTATATCAAGCCCAAGTACATCTGTGGCGGACACAGTAAGGGAGGCCATGACAGAGGACAAACCACCCTTCAGACACCCCTACCTCTGCAGCAGCTGAATCCTCCCATCATCTCAAGCAGGGACATCCATGTAAAAATTCAGGAGGTGTGGATGCCAAGACACTTACCACTGCCAACAAGAAATCTGATCCTTAATGTCCTTCTTTGTGTGTCACACATTCACTCTGTGGACTGATCCTGAACCCCATTCTATTTTTGATGGGAGGAGTACTATGTAGTTTGGACTTCCAATGGTGTGGCATCTACTCCTATGACTTCATTCACCATGGCTGACCCCTTCACTTTTCATTTATGTTACTCTTTGCCAAAAGTTTGTTTTCTTAAATTTCACATTTAGCAATGTAGATATATAAGAACGTGTAAGAACATGTAACAACATGTAAAGAACATGTGAACCATACAATGAAAAAGAAAGCTACTTGTGGAAGCAGGGATTTGTTGCATGTACCCAGTCTCCAGTGCAGGATTACAACCATTCCACACAAACACATACCTACAAGTGTCTCGTCAAAGAAGAACATTTCTTACATTTATTATATTGCTCAGCTCATAGGCTTTCAATGTGTCTGAAACTTAGCAAATTACACATGATTGAATCATAGTGGGTAAATGCACACATTTACAGCTACAGACCTCCAGACTATGAAAGGAAGGGATATATCAGACATTGTCGTGTAGAATAGGCAAACATGAAATTGGTTGATGTCAACAGCTGGAGCCACATCACTTAGCTCACAAAAGGAATTCAACATCATATAATGCAAGACTCAGACATATGGCAGTACAACAGTTTCTGATCACAGGCTCATTACAATCTAGTGCTTCTGCATCTAGTGATATGACCCAAACAAATGTCAGCGATGGGCCACAGGCACTTTTATCTACAGTGAGGAAATACATCAACAGCTACCTGTCCAATCAAGACACCTACATCTGGCCTTCAGGAGCCCAAAATCCAGCTCCACTACCCACCTTTTTCTTACATAGGCTTCATTGGAGCAGACTTTCCCTAGAGTAGTTGGATCCCTTAGTGGTGTCAACAACCAAGGAAGTTGTGGAAATGTGGGGTCTCATGTTAAGAAATGTTACACATTTGCAACAATGAGTCCCACAATACATGACTGTAGCACCTGACCTTGCACACACACAATCAGCACAGGCATGACTCACCAACCAGCCAGGCCTTCTCCAGTTGTAGTTGTGACATCAGTTGGGGTATGGTGCTGTTCCGCATAACAAAGGAATCATGGGCTGAACCTGAGAACTGGGCACAGACATTTGAAATGTACAGATCTGAAAAGTAGACAACTTGCTCGGTGATCGATTGGAAGTGCTTCCTGTTGTGATAGACTTGTTCCCTGGTATGTGGTAGTACCAATGCAATATGGATAAATCCTCACGTCTTGGGAATCTGATATAGCTTACAATGTGTTCCATCGTTGCTGATAGCACATCTTTTAAAACACTACTGAACATAGGTTGTGACATATCACCAGTTATAGCCACTGTACATTGAAATGACTCTGTGGCCAGGAAATGTAATACTGCCTTGAGTCTCACAATGGGTGGTATACATGTTGTATTATTGTTTTGAGGAATGAGATCTGGCTCCAACTGGCGACATAGATCTTGGATTGTTTGCCTATTCAGACGGAACAGCTTTATTATGTCACGTTATTTCATACTCTGGAGGTTGTCACATCTTCCCTCGCCCAGGGTAATTAATGGTGGACTGAAATGAGTTGGAGCATTAGGCATTGTGTCCAGACCAACATATCTGATGAGTAAGACCAAATTCATGTGACAAAACTTTTCTGACTGGCAATACATTACACCCATTACATATCAAATTTGTATACCATTCAAGGTCCATCTACAATCCCCATTGTTGTCTAGACATGTGTCTACAATATATATATGTATATAACACACCTATCCACTCCTCTTGTGCCCCTTAATATTGTAAAGTATGTTCCAACCGCCAAAAATACAGTAATTGGTGTAGTACAGTGCACTGTGGTTATATGGCATCTGTGACCAGCAAAGCACTACATTGATGTTTTTGTAGGAGAATCTACATATCAAGGGAGCTTTACATTTGTTAAGATGTTGCTACAAATTAAAAGTTGTGATGCATTTAACAGTCACCAAAACTGCAGTTTCAAATGCCAAAATGGTGGATGCCTGACCTCATTTATTGGACTTTCGGAACCTCCTGCTGCCAGTGGAAGTTGACCATGAGGTGGGCGATTCCAACCGGCAGACACAGTCGGAGGCTAACGTTGTTGACTGTGATGGTTGCAGCCCAATGGCTGTGCTCGTGGACGGTGATACCGCATAAATAGAGTACATTTAAGCAGCAGTTTAGAAAATAACTCACTTGCCTCTGCTCCTATCAACATCTCAATCAATCAATCAATTAATCAATCAGCACTTCTATAGCGCAGATTTTCACCAATGGGGTCTCAAGGCACAGTTTGCAGACTGCTTCAGTGATGCAGTCTGTCTGAGTTTGAGAGGTAGCGTGTTCCATATCCAGGTTGCGAGGTAGGAGAAGGACCTTCCTCCTGCTGTGCTTTTTTGGATCTTGGGAATGGCTGCGAGGGCAAGCTGGGAAGAACGGAGTTGTCTGTTGGGTGCGTAGAAGGTGAGGCAGTGGTTGGGGGAGGCGGACCTATTTTGTGTAGTGTCTTGTAGGTGTGTATCAGAAGTTTGTAGGCAATGCGCTTGTTGACTGGGAGCCAGTGTAGGTCTTTGAGGTAGAAGGAGATGTGGCTGTGTCGGAGGATGTCCAAGATAAGCCTGGCTGCTGCATTCTGGATTATTTGTAGTCGTGATTGCAATTTCTTTGTGGTGCCAGCATAGAGTGTGTTACCGTAGACCAGTTTGCTACTGACGAGTAAACGGGTAACTGTCCTCCTCATGTCAGTGGGGATCCACTTAAAGATCTTTCAAAGAAGTCGAAGGGTGTGGAAGCATGACGACGAGAAAGCATTGACTCGCAGGTCATGGAAAGAGAGGAGTCCAGGATAATGCCCAGATTGTGTGTGTGGTCGGTGGAAGCAGGAGCGATTCCCATTGTGGTAGTCCACCAAGAGGCGTTCCAAGCGTATGCGATTATGGGGACCTCCATCTTGTCCGAGCTGAGTTTTAGGCAGCTGGCTTCTATCTAGATGGCGACTGCTCTTATTCCATTGTGGAAATTTCTCTTGGCCTTTGCTGGGTCGTCGGTCAGGGAGAGGATCAGTTGGGTATTGTTGGTGTAAGAGACAATGTTTAGGCTATGTTGTCTGATGATTTTGGCGAGCGGGGCCATATAAATATTGCAGAGTGTCGGGCTGAGTGAGGATCTTTGGGGTACTGCCCAGCATGTTTCTTTGGGTTCCAATGTGAATGGTAGAAGTCTGACACTCTGTGTTCTTCCGGTGAGTACGGATCTGATCCATTCCAATGCTTCATCACAGATCCCAGCGTTGTGTTGTCTGTTGCAGAGAAAGGAGCGGGAGAGGGTGTAAAATGCGGCAGATAGGTCGAGAAGGATGAGTGTGGCCATATCTCCTTGGTCCAGTATGACACGTATGTCGTAGGTGGCTGCTGGGAGTGCTGTTTGAGTACTTTGGTTGCTCTTGAATAAGGATTGAGATGGGTCTAAGATTTGGTGTGTCTCGGGGAATTCTGTGAGTTGCTGGTTGACAGCCTTTTCCCTGAATTTGGCTGGAAAAGGGAGCAGAGAGATGGTTCTGTAGTTCTTCAGCTCCTTTGGGTCAGTGGTAGGTTTCTTGAGTAGCGGGTTGATCTCGGCGTGGCTACATTCGGATGGAAAGGTGGAGATCTCAAAAGATCAGCTGGTAGTCTGGCAGAGCTTTGGTGATATGGTGGCGCTGGCCAGGTTGAAGATGTGATATGGGTATGAATCCGAGGGTGCTCCTGAGTGGATGGAGCTCATGAGTTTGCAGATTTCTTCTGTGGTGATGGGGCCCCAAGAGTTTAAGATCTGGTTGAGGTATGGGGTCTGTGGTGGTGTTAATGGGTGGAGTGGGCGGGTTTTGGTTCTTGAAGCCTTCGTAAGTGTCTTGGATTTTCCAGTGGAAGAAGGTGGTGAGGTTGTCCCAGAGGTCTTGAGATGGAGGAATGACTGAGGTGTCTGTTCTGGGGTTGGTGAACTTTTTGATGATGGTGAAGAGCTCCTTGCTATTGTGAGCACTGGTGCTGAGGTGTTCTTGAATGAAGTCTTTCTTAGTGCCTCTAATGTTCTGGTGGTGCACTGTTACTGCGTTCTTGTAGGCTGTGCGGTCTTCGGTTGATTTGCCACTCCACCATTTCCATTCCAGTCATCTGCATGGGCGTTTAGACTCTTGTAGGTCTGTTGTGAACCATCAGGGTGCTTTGCTTTGTTGGTTTTCTGCCAGTTTCCTGAGTAGAGCTACACTGTTAGAGCATTCCGAGATCCAGTGGTGTAGATTACGTGCGGATTCATTCTAGTTTCTTGCATCTGGTGTGGAGGAACGGCTGAGTGCGTTGGTGACTTGCTCTTCTGTAACTTTGCCCCAGCTTCTGCTGGGGGCAGGGGGCATAGTGGCATGCAGTGTTCTTTGTGAAGGTGCAGTGGACACGCCTTTGGTTGGTCCAATGGTGTTCTGAGGTATGAGAGATGATGATGTTCTTCCTTGCAGAGAAAAAGGAGTCGAGGATGTGCACAGCTGTGTGGGTGGGGATATTGACAAGCTGTTTGAGGCCAAGTGTTGGGGTCATTGTGGAAATCAAGGTGGAAGTTGAGCTTGCCGAGTAGGATGTAGTTGGGGGAGGCAAGCACTTGGGGGGCAACAAGGTCGGCAATGGTTTCTTTTAATTGGGGCCGGGATGAGCGTGATGCAGGGGGAGGAGTTGGGGTTGTTCTGAATCTGGAAGTGTAGGTGTTATTGGTTTGGCTGATCCTGCGACTTGCTGGTTGTCAGGCAGAGGGAGTTCTTGCAGACTATTGTGATACTTCTTCCTGGATGGTTGCCTCCGTCCTTGTGGATGGTTTTGTAGCTGTCTGGAATGGCCATGGCGATGTACGAGGTGGGGGTGATCCACGTCTCCATGAGAAAGGTGACATCCGGGGAGGGTGAGTCAAGGAGGTTCCAGACTTGTACTGCATGCTTGATGAGGGAGCGTGTGTTGAGGAGTATGCACTTGTGGTGGCTGTTTGGGCTTGATGCAGGATCATGTGGTGGTCGCTGGAAGGTGCAGGAGCATGAGCGCCACGAGAAGGGTCCACCTCAACCACTTCAGCTGCTGTGTGCCATCTCTGGGAGCAATCATGCCGGCCAAGCAGGTAAAAGGGCCCCTTCCTTCTCTCCAGAGGAGCGGAAGAAGCTTGAAGAGGTCCTTCCCTGTATGCTGAGCTCTATGGCTTGCCAGAGGAACAGGTAACTATCTCAAATATATATTTGAATATGTTCAAAACTAACCTTTCGTTCTTCACAGGCTAAAATCCCCCTCTGAATCCCAATGAGTTATATGGGTGCCTGCTGTCAAAATCTGTGGTCCATACATAGGATGTATAGATTGTGGATTGTGAAGCCCTGTATTCTGAGTATTTCAAATGACCATTGTGTTGTGTGAAGTGTGATAAGCCCTAGATCCTCCTTGTATTGCATTCATATATCTATGCAAGTAAACGTTACAGCCAAACAATGATATATCTGATGATCTGATTATGGTAAATAACACAGTAAATGTATTTGCATTACTGCATGAGCTGTGTATGTATACTGTTTGAGTCAGTTGAGGATGTTGTTAGCAATATGCAAAGTCCCCAAATCACTCAGCCTAGATCAGTCCTTAGCAAACTTTGGTATGAGACCAATGTAAAACTCACTGACCTTTTCAGAGTGCCACACAACCCTGAGCTCACATAAAGGATGGCCACAGGATGTACTCTCATGTATATAAGTGATGGAAATGTTCTGTTCATGTAGGTTCTCTATGCTCAGCCTGCAGAGAGCAAGACTGGTCAAAGCGTTTTCACAGTATATGACATACCCCAAGCTGGTGCACAGTAACTTTGGCTATGCAACTGAGGGACTGGGCCTATTCCCTGTAAACCTTGTGAACCTTGGATGTGGCCATAATGAGTATTCAGAAGCAAGATTTGGCCTGAATGTTTTTACATTGACTATATTACGAATGGGGACTGAGGTAACCACCTGACATGGTACTTATTTCCATTGACCCTCGTTGTCAAAGTGTGTCATTACCTAACGACAGGCCCCTTACTCTCACATGTCTGTTATCACTTTTCGAGAAGTCATGTTTTTACAGTACAGGCCTATTTCACAAGTGACAAACCTACAGTGCAGATAGTTGGTTAATGCAGGGGAGATCATGGCATGTGAATCACTAGCTTTGTTACATGGAACCAATAAGACCAAACATACCTTGGTATGTTGAATGTCATCTCTGTTATTGTGCCACATATGGTAAGAGGTATTTTCTGTGATACCAGTACCATCCACACAAACCCACTCAGAAGTGGTATGAAATTCCATTATGTAGACCACATTTTCACACATCCACAGAGAAGAAGCTTTCAGTGACACACTTCTGGCCTCTCATCGTCACCTAACTCCTAGGGTATAGTCTCTATCATGGTAGTTGCCTGTATGGACCGTATGCAGAGAGTCAATATGCCTTAATGTAAAGGTGCCCGTACAATCATGCACACGTAGTTTATCCCTCAGAAGGTCACAATGGTGTGTTGTGTTTCCTAGTAGCTCACATCACAGTACATGTTGCATGACCCTGGGCTACATGATGTCAGTGGACCTGCTTAGACAGTGTAGGCCATGACGAGGTTTGTGGATTTTCAGCACATAACTCCAAAACTATGTATTTATGTTGCTGTACCTATCACTGTGTTTGCCTTACACATGTTGTGTGTTGAAAATTACAAAATGCTTGTGCTAGGTGTTTCCTACATGTTATGTTAAACAACCAGTTACCCTAAAAAAGTGCAATTGTGACCTCTTTATTTGTCTATTGCATCCCTACAGGTCAACGCCTATCAGAACAAAGGGATTTGGAGACTCATCGTCCTGAAGGTGTGGACCCTAGGGGTCTATCGCCAACAGAGCATCCATTGTCAGGAGGACCTGAGGTGGGAGGACCTAGTGACCAGGGACACAACAGAACAGAGTACAGTCTACTACCTATATACTCTCTTTGGTAGACATAGCTGAGTGCAGTGGTCAATCATCTCATGTTGTTTCATGTTGTGGGTGTCATTTGTACCCAACAGTCCACTTGTCTTCAATGTGTCTGCCCCAACATGAAAAAACATGAGGAAATGGATCAATGTACTCAGCCATGCGTCTGCTCAAGAGGGTATATTAGCATCTGTACTCAAAAGGCTACTACGTCTCTTTAGTGTTTCAAGAGTGCAGGTGCATCACTACTGTCTCTCATCTGATGGTAGCCATCATACATGTGACATAGCATACATTCTCCTTTGTGTGCAGTCACTGAGCAATACTTTCTCCTGGTAAGTCGGGAATGTACAGCTAAAAGATTTGGGTAACATCATGGTTGGCATCAGTATTTGTGCATGTATTTTAAAATGTGTAACTTGCAATCATTTCCCCTACTTTTTCATCCATGATATACCTGTCTTCATGGGATGATGTCTGATTCTATCACATATGTGTGCATGCCAAAAATTATTGGAAAATCATTTTATATGATGTGTATACAGTTCACATGGTACCACAGACAGGAGTGTGTCAACAGTGTTTATTGGGTCACACATACCCTAACCCATTAGACGTAATTTATCATGAACATTTGCAGAAGCAATTAAGGACATGACAGGTAGTACCTCCAGTACTTACTTGCTCAAAATGTGCATTCCCATGCCATTGATGTTGAATCATTTGCACATGTAAATTGTTGAAGGTTCATTACCTGACTGTTGACACGCACCAGGGAGTGGCATGCAGAAATGCTCGAATCATATGTAAGTGTGTACACTCATTAAACCAATGGAATTGTTGTTTGTCTGGTACGGAGGTGTGCCTTTCCTTTGAGAATCATGTTAAAGGCCCTCTTCAGATGATGCAATTCCATGAGCCACCACAACATTCAATGGACCATTGGCTTTTATTAAAGCAATATTAGAAGCATATTTTCAGCAGTATCAATTGAAATAGGTAATTTCCCTAGGCCTAGCTGATTCAATCAATCAATCAATCAGTGTATTTGTAAAGCGCTCTACCACCCACGAGGGTCTCAATGCGCTGGGGGGTTCTGCTACTGCTCAAATAGCCAGCTATTGAGCCTCTTTCTGAAAGTCAGCAGGTCTTCGGTCTGTCGTAGGGGCAGGGGAAGGTTGTTCAAGGTCTTGGCGGTGAGGTGGGTGAAGGATCTGCCTCTGGTAGTCGCTCTTCGGATGCGGGGGACGGTGGCAAGGGCGAGGCCGGCTGTGCGGAGTTGGCGGGATGGGGTGTAGAAGTTGAGTCGTCTGTTGAGGTAGGCTGGGCCGGTGTTGTGGAGCGTCTTGTGTGCGTGGGTGAGGAGCTTGAAGGTTATCCTTTTGTTGATGGGGAGCCAGTGTAGGTTTCTCAGAAGGGGAGTGATGTGACTGTGGCGATAAGCATCGAGGATCAGGCGTGCAGAGGCGTTTTGTATGCGCTGCAGTCGTTTGAGGAGTTTGGTTGGAGCTCCTGCATAGAGGGCGTTTCCGTAGTCAAGTTTGCTGCTGACGAGAGCTTGGATGACTGTTCTTCTTGTATCTGTGGGGATCCATCTGTAGATCTTGCAGAGCATGCGGAGGGTGTTGAAGCAGGATGAGGAGACGGCGCTGACTTGCTTGGTCATGGAGAGTGTTGAGTCAACGTTGACGCCCAGGTTGCGTGCTTGTTTGGTGGGTGTTGGGGGTGCTCCTAGAGCGGTCGGCCACCAGGAGTCATCCCAGGCTGAGGGGTTGGTGCCAAGGATGAGGACCTCTGTCTTATCTGAGTTCAACTTCAGTTTTCTGTTCCTCATCCATTCGGCGATAGCCTTCATTTCATTGTGGAGGTTGGATTTGGCAGTGAGGGGGTTCTTGGTGATGGAGAGGATCAGTAGGGTGTCGTTGGCGTAGGAGATGATGTTGAGCTTGTGTAGTCGCGTGACATGGGCGAGCGGGGCCATGTAGATGTTGAACAGTGTAGGGCTGAGGGACGATCCTTGGGGAACGCCGCAGATGATCTAGGAGGCTTCGGAGCAGAGAGAGTGGAGGCGGACGCTCTGGGTTCTGCCGGAGAGGAAGGAGGTGATCCACTCTAGGGCTTTGTCTCAGATCCCTACCTTGTGGAGGCATGTGCGCAGGATGCGGTGGCAGACGGTGTCAAAGGTGACCGAGAGGTCCAGGAGGATGAGAGCCGCAGTTTCGCTGTGGTCGAGCAGGGCCCTGATGTCGTCGGTGGCGGCGACGAGGGCGGTTTCGGTACTGTGGTTGCTGTGGAACCCTGACTGGGATGGGTCCAGGATGTTGTTTTCTTCGAGGTAGTGGGTCAGTTGTCTGTTGACGATCTTCTCGATGACCTTGGCTGGGAATGGGAGCTGGGGCGGAAGTTCTTGAGGTCTCTCGGGTCTGCCATGGGTTTCTTGAGTAGGGGTTTTATTTCAGCATGCTTCCAGCTTTCAGGGTAGGTCGGGGTCTCGAAGGAGATGTTGATAACTTTGCAGAGGTGGGGTGAGATGGTGGCGCTTGCTTTGTTAAAGATGTTGGTGCAGGCATGCGTCTGATGGAGATCCAGAGTGGATAGTGCTCATGGTGTTGATTGTGTCGTCTTCGTTCACGTTGGCCCAGGTGAGTAGAGGGTCGTAGTTGAGGGTGGGTGGAGAGTCTGGGGTGTCGGTGATTGGCAGGGTGGTCTGGCTGTTGAAGCTGTCATGTATGTCTGTGATCTTGTGGTGGAAGAAGGCGGAGAGGGAGTTGCACAGGTCTTGTGAAGGTGGGATGTCGTTTGTGTTGGAGCTGGGGTTGGAGAGTTCCTTCATGATGTTGAAGTGCTCCTTGCTGTTGTGTGCATTGTTGTCCAGGCAGTCTTTGAAGGAGGTTTTTTTGGCGGATCTGAATAGGTGATGGTGATTGCGGATGGCGTTCTTGGAGGTGGCATGGTTGTCCGGTGTCTGTTCGAGGAGCCCCTTTCTTTCCAGTTTCCGGCAGGTTTGCTTGGAGGCTTGAAGGTCTGGGGTAAACCAGCTGCCTCTCTTGTTGGCAGCTCTGTTGGAAGGTTTGTTGAGCGGGGCGCGTGTGTTGGTGCAGTCGTTGATCCAGCGCCAGAGGTTGCAGGCAGCGAGGTTGGGATTGGTGGGTTCGTTGGGTGGTTTTTTGGCGAGGCTGGTGTTCAGCTGGTCCTGGTTGATTTTGCTCCATTTGCGATGGGGGATCTGTTGGGTGCGGTGGTGTGTGGTGGTTTTCCGGAAGGTGAAGTGGACGCAGCTGTGGTCGGTCCATGGGAGTTTGGTGGTGTGGCTGAAGGCGACGTGGGGGCTAGGGGAGAAGACAGGGTCCAGCGGAGTGTGTTGGAGTAGTGAAGAGTTGTCTGAGTCCGAGGGTGGCAGGGTTGTCGATCAGGGTGGTGGAGTTGGGGTCGTTGTTATTCTCTAGGTGGAAGTTCAGATCGCCGAGGAGGACGTAATCGGTGGAGGCTCGGGCGTGCCTGCTGACGAGGTCAGCAATGGAGTCACAGAACTGATGCCGTGGTCCGGGGGCCTATAGATGAGGGTTCCTCTGAGGGTAGTGTTGGGGTTGGTGTGGATCTGGAAGTGCCGGTGTTCGGCTGTGCTGAGAGTGTCTTCGGTGCAGGTTGTATCCCTGATGGTGTTCTTGTGGACGATGGCGATTCCACCTCTGGTTCCGTTGGTGCGATCTCTGCAGGTGATCTTGTAGCCATCCGGAATGGCTATGGTGATGTCTGGGGTCGAGGAGGCGTTCATCCAGGTCTCCGTCAGGAAGGCAACGTCAGGGGTGGAGGAATCAAGCAGGTCCCAGAGTTCAATGGCGTGTTTGCGTGCAGAGCGGGTGTTTAGTAGGATGCATTAGAGGTGGTTGCTGTCCAGTTCAGCCGGTGGTGTGGTGATTTCGAGGCTGGTGAGGCTGCAGTTCCGGCAGATGAAGGGTCCCTGGGTGTTGCCAGGGGAGGCCAGGAAGCAGGCGTGTGATTGTCCGGTGTTGAGTGCGTGGAGGGTGCTGGCGGTGCAATGGCGTTGCTGGCCGTGGCGATCATGGGGACCAGGGGTCCTGGAGTAGGCGCAGTCCAGGCACCATTAAGAATGGGAGGTGGGAGGGAGGAGCAGCTGGTAGGAGGGAGGGGGTGGAACCAATGGGAACACGAGGGGGGCGGGGCCGCAGGGGATGCAGCAGCAGGACCGGGGAACCAGCAAGAGCCAGAGTGAAAAACAGGGCAGCAGGAGCAGCGGGAAAAACGAAGTGGGGCACACAAATGGCACAGATTTAAAAGAAATCACAGGTAAAAACGAAATTTGATATATATGGAACTAAATATAGAGCGAGCGCAGAAAATGCTGGAAGCTCTAACTGTAAACGGCAGCGGCAGCGAGGCAGTAGGGACGGGGCCAGGGACACGGGGCAGAATGGAGGATCTGCCCGATGCGAGGAGTCGAGCATGGTATTAAAGCAGGTCAGGGGCCACCATTAAGAAGGGGAGGTGGGAGGGGTGGAATCAATGGGAGCACGAGGGGAACGGCAGCAGGAGCCGCGGGAAAAACAAAGTGGGGAACACAAATGGCACAGATTAAAAAGAAATCACAGGTAAAAATTAAATTTGATATAAATGGAGCTCTTACTGTAAACGGCTGCTGCAGCAGGGATGGGGCCAGGGACACAGGGGGCAGAATGGAGGATTTGCCCGACGCGAGGAGTCGAGTCTGGCCTTAAAGCAGGTCAGGTTCATTGTGCTATGGATGTTTGTCGGAAAAGCTCCCAGACATTTTGACCAGATTATCTCCAGTGTACTTTTCTGTGCAATATATGTTATCTAGCAAAGCAACATTAGTACAGCTTCCATTACCCTATTTTGACAATGTACATATTGTAAAATTGCCATTGGTAACTTTTTACAGTATGACACGGGTGTTTCCATGTAACCTTCTTTGGGTTACTGCACTTCTTACGGCAACATGTCTGGATTATTTGCCCATTGTTTCATCCTGGTGTGGTATTGTGTATACGAACATTTGCTGATCGCAGAACCTTGTGTGGAATCCTGAAAATGTAATTGCCATTGCCATTATAGTTGATGCCAATGGGTTAGTGAGGGGTGCTAAAAGAGCCAAACCATTGAAGGTGATAAGGTCTCCTACCTTATCAATGCCCCTTGTTATTGGACAACTTCACTCATGCAACTGAAGTTGTCTGTGATTTTGATTTTCCTGGGTGCAAATGTTTACAGTTCAAGTAACCTGCATGCATGTGGTGCTGAAAATGTTGAAGGCACTATGGAGGACCTTGTGGCTGTGGGCTACTGTACATTATGTTAATGGTCTGTAATCAAAGCTGTTGTTCAAGTTTGCTCCGGCACAGGGACCAACCCTATTTGTCTTTGATATTTCAGTATCATCACAGGCAAGCAGAAGAGACAGGGCTGAAATCATTGGGGAAGCAGCCATCTTCTGTACCACCGGTCACAAGCCATCCAACACGGAGGGACCAAGTGACCCAGTGGGCGAGGGAAATGCGACAAAGGAGACCAGCTCCACATCCTCTTATTCTGAGTCGACCTCCAGTGGACACTCCCTAATGGTGGTGGAACTGTCAGGACCTTCATCTGCTCCATATGCGTCCATCATCCCCAGTTCCATCGCCACCCTCTCTGTTGCTCCCCACCTTGTTGGCCGGGCCCACTCCCCCAAGAGGGTATCTGTGTCCTTTACATCAGGCCCCTCACCCCCGCCTCTGTTACCCCTGCTGCTCTCACTAAAGAGGCTATTTACCTTCTGAGGAGCATCTCTGTGGGTCAGACTGAAATTCTGAAAGCCATCCAGGTGCAGTGCACCCAGCTTCAACAGAAAGTTGCATACCTGGAAGGCATTCATGTGCAATCTCTGGCCTACAGAGATCTTTTCAGGCTCTGGCCTTAAGGTAGCCTTCCACCCCGACAAACCTCCCCCCACCACCTTCTTCTTCCCCATCAAGGCCCATATTTATACTTTTTGACGCTAAACTGCGCTAACGCAGTTTAGCGTAAAAAAGTTTTGCGCCGGCTAACGCCATTCTGCAGCGCCATGCGGGCGCCGTATTTATTGAATGGCGTTAGCCGGCGCAAGCAGACCGGCGCTGCCTGGTGTGCGCGAGAAAAACCACGTACACCAGGCAGCGCCGGCGTAGGGGGAAAATGGCGCATGGGCGTCTTAAAATGGGGCAAGTCAGGTTACGTCGAAAAAATCGTCGTAACCCGACTTGCGCCATTTATTTTCGACGCCCATCCCCCATCAACATGACTCCTATCATTGTAAAGATAGGAGTCATGCCCCCTTGCCCAATGGCCATGCCCAGGGGACTTCTGTCCCCTGGGCATGGTCATTGGGCATAGTGGCATGTAGGGGGGCACAAATCAGGCCCCCCTATGCCACAAAAAATTATAAAAAAAAAATAAAAAAAATACTCACCTGAATGTCCCTGGGGTGGGTCCGTCCAGCCTTGGGTGTCCTCCTGGGGTGGGCAAGGGTGGCAGGGGGGGTCCCTGGGGGCAGGGGAGGGCACTCTGGGCTCATTTTGAGCCCACTTGTCCCTTAACGCCATGCCTGACCCAGGCGTTAAAAAGCGGCGCAAATGCGCCGTTTTTAGCCACGCCCACTCCCGGGCGTCTCTTTTGCCCGGGAGTATAAATACCACGTAAAGGCCTGGGAGTCATTTTTTAGACGGGAACGCCTCCCTTGCATATCATTAACGCAAGGAAGGGGTTCACGCTAAAAAATGACGCACATTCCGGGAACTTTGGCGCTATTCGCCTCTAACGCCATAGTATAAATATGGCGTTAGTTGGCGTTAGTTTTGCGTCGAAATTGCGTAAAAAAAAACGACGCAATTTCGGCGCAAACGGAGTATAAATATGCCCCCAAGTCTCCCTGTTCCTAGACCATTGGCCTCTTCTCTATTTTTGGAGGCTTGTGAATAAATGTTATTTGTTTTCTTTGCTAACATTGGTCCCTTTTTTGATGTTCCTGATTAATATGTGAGAATGACTATAGTTGTGTTTGTTTTACCCTCATTGATGATCCATCTGCGGAGGCTGGTAATATCTGACTTTAGAACCAGTACTTGTGTCACCCATGACAAGGGGAAATGTTCTATGAATGGATGTGTGAGATGTGATCCAATTGGGATGGCATTGCATTGGGCTCTGTTTCATATGGTAAGCATTTCTGATTGGCTTGGCCACTGTCAACATCTATTGGGTTACATTTCTCCAACTGATGTAGATTGGACATGTGTTTAATGTGTGGAAGCTACAGGTTTTTTTGTTCACATATGGAGGGTGTTCAATTGTGCTAGCTTTCTATAAACTTGAATTTTAATGTCTGTACCTTACACCTACTTTATCTAAATGTGTGTACCCCACTGTTACTGCTGTATTTGCTTTCTAGTTTTGAACTCACACATTTGCCACATAGGCATGGCCCTTGGTTATGCTATTGGTTGTCCCTGATATTCATCAGGACACAGTCGTTGTGCAAATAGTGTTTTTGAGGCATGTGCAAAGTGGAATGTGTCCCTACCTGGGGTCCCCCTGATGCTAAAATACCTATCCTGCAGGGATTGTTTCCATTTTATGCTTAGGATGTTAGTCACACAAATTATTCTGAATCCCATTACCTTACATTCTCTTGTAATGTGGGTGATATATGTGAGTCCATTACAAGGATTTTGCAGGGAAGGTGTGTTTGGGTTCAGTGACACATCCATGCAGATGTATGTGTTCCGTCATGACAGGCCCTGGCAGGTGTACAATGTGAAGGTGTCAGTTTACTTTTCAGGTGTGATATTGATTTGGACTTGCTGTTGTGTGACCCAATGTTATGAACACATCACTATCCCTGAAACTGGAATGTGCACACATATCAAGTTTTGCAGAGTGTGGTGGTGCAGTGTCAGTGACCAGCCCAATGGGAGTGCCATGGGGCTGTGTTGGGACATATGTTGTGTACAACTCCGAACCGGGGCACACAAAATGTATTTAGGACACAGAGCATAGCCTACATACCAGATCAATGGCGGCCCATCGAGTTATTGTGGAGTTGGAAGAAATGGGTAGGTGTTTGACTTACTGTTGGATGCATCCACTATGACGTTGATTTTGTGCACCATTGAATAGTATGAGCTTTTGCAGGACATGTATGTTTGGCTCCATAGCGGCACTGGATGTGTGAGGCTGCCTACAGGTGTGTTTCAGCCTCATATCTCTCTGTTACCGCCAGCTCAAATGTGGTGGTTGGACGACCATGGTCACGTCAGCGGGAAACATTGTGATTGGGACAGGGGCTTTTCTCGCCAACACCACGGTCTAGATTTGCTGATGGTGTGGGCAGGATCATGGCCGTCTTTCTTCTATGTAATCATATCTATCGTAATACAGCGATGGGACCATAAACACAGCAGAGGTTAAACCACTGCCACAGCCATGGCTGTTCCTGGAAAGCCAAACTCCCATTCAGGCCCTTAATCACATATTAACACTTGAGATTGAGTTCATAGCCAAACCTCCGCACCTATTGGTGCTTTTCTCTCATTTTTATCGGCATCAATGCATGCAATGTCGATTAACTCAATATTATAATACTTTAACATAGACTTGACACATAGAGTTGACTTGACTGCTAATAGACAGAACTTCAACTGCTGGCATCATGAATCTGTTGTTAATTTTTATTACAATGTAATAATGATACACAAAACTACCAATACGACATGCTGCCATCTTATACGTAATATCAGAACAATACTGCAATGAGATGATGAGTGTTTTGTTCCTTTTAATATGTCACCTTACCTTTGCCCTTCCCACAATTTGTTGAAATCAGAAGTGTGTTGATCTTTCATTGCATACACAAAAAAATATAAGCAAGATCTGTGGTGCAAAATTAAACGAACCAAAAAATAATCGATATTTTTTACCATCAGATATATGCATCAGTTTCATGTGAGTCACATTTAAAATATACTGTCTTGAACATGAATACATTCTGGAGCCTATTCACAAATTTAAACTTATAAGTGAATGAATCTTCTTGTCCAAATTGACTTTTACACGTTGTCTTACAACTAGTATCTTTGGTTATTCACCATTTATGAGCAAACATTTACCACATGTTTACATGTGCTTACATGTCTCCACCCCCTCAATTCAGGAGTTGGAGCTTACATTACAAGTCCAAAGTTACTATTAGAAATGTTTTACACATAGACAGAGATTTCTGCCACAGGGGAGGGAGGTATTAAATTATACTGATATTTGGAATAGTTTATTACACTTAAAAAAAAAATACTTTTATGTTACATATTATTGTAAATTATGGTTATGCATTTATTGTAAAATTAGAACAAATTAAAACATTTCTACAGCCCAGTAATTTAGGGCTTGATTATAATCCGGGCAGATGGGATACTCTATCACAACGTGACGGATATCCCATCTGCCATATTACAGGTCCCATAGGATATAGTGGAACTTGTAATATGGCAGACGGGATATCTGTCATGTTTCTGGTGGAGTATACCATCTGCTAAGATCGTAATCAGGCACTTAATTTTTCGTTACATATCTAATTTATTTAAATATAATAAATCCAATTGAAATTAGCTTTAACAAATATTTTGAAAAATATCCACCAAAAATAAAATGGTTACATTTATTCATTCTGTACTAAACAGAACAAAAAAGTGTGTATTGAATTAATTTAAATTAATGTAATTATTTTTTATAACAAAAATATTTTAAAATAAAATAATATGTACTTAGAAATAAGATACATTGGCCCATATTTATACTTTTTGACGCTAAACTGCGCTAACGCAGTTTAGCGTCAAAAAATTTAGCGCCGTCTAACGCCATTCTGAAGCGCCATGTGGGCGCCGTATTTATGGAATGGCGTTAGCCGGCGCTGGCAGACCGGCGCTGCCTGGTGTGCGTGGAAAACACCACGTACACCAGGCAGCGCCGGCGTAGGGGGAAAATGGCGTTAGGGCGTCTTAAAATGGGGCAAGTCAGGTTGAGGCAAAAAAATCACCTCAACCCGATTTGCGCCATTATTTTCGACGCCCAGACGCCATTTAAATGACTCCTGTCTTAGTAAAGACAGGAGTCATGCCCCCTTGCCCAATGGCCATGCCCAGGGGACTTCTGTCCCCTGGGCATGGTCATTGGGCATAGTGGCATGTAGGGGGGCACAAATAAGGCCCCCCTATGCCACCCAAAAAAAATAAAAAAATATAAAAAATTATACTTACCTGAACTTACCTGAATGTCCCTGGGGTGGGTCCCTCCATCCTTGGGTGTCCTCCTGGGGTGGGCAGGGGTGGCAGGGGGGGTCCCTGGGGGCAGGGGAGGGCACCTGTGGGCTCATTTTGAGCCCACAGGCCCCTTAACGCCTACCCTGACCCAGGCGTTAAATAGTGGCGCAAATGCGGGGTTTTTTGACCCGCCACCTCCCGGGCGTGATTTTTGCCCGGGAGTATAAATACGACGCATTTGCGTCGCCGTCATTTTTTTAGACAGGAACGCCTTCCTTGCATCTCATTAACGCAAGGAAGGCGTTCACGCAAAAAAATGACGCTATTTGCCCATACTTTGGCGCTAGACGCGTCTAACGCCAAAGTATAAATATGGCGTTAGTTTTGCGCCGAATTTGCGTCGAAAAAAACGACGCTAATTCGGCGCAAACGGAGTATAAATACGGGCCATTGTTTTTAACATTGAATTACATCTACATGTAACACATCGGATTCTGTAATCCCTGTAGAAAACATTGTCTCTAATTTCTTTATAGTAGATGACTTGTGATGTACCCAGTCACCGGCTATAAAGAAATGGCATCAGAGCTCATCTTTAATAGCATTACAGTTGAGTTCTGTCATCGCAATGCCATCTGCTAGTGCCAGAAGCTGACGGGAAGGAAGATAAGGTCACAGATAATAAATAAAGCAGATCTATATAGAACAAAATAAAACACTGGTTTTCTGTCTTCTGCTCTGTTGTTCTAGCTGTATAGTGATAAACAGAAAGAAGACATTTATGGCATAATTTTGTTTTTATTGCTCTATTTAGGCAAATAGAAAAGTTAGGATCTTTCTCCATCCTTTTACAAGTTCTGAGTTAAGGCCCCTTTTTTGATAAAAAAAACACTGACTGCGGTACTAGTGGTTGGTCATGTGTGTTGCTGAGCTTTTTCCAGGTCTGAGCTTAGTAGTGGATGTATTACTGTTTTGGCTCCTTTATGGCTGTAGTAATTTTAGAAGTGATGTGTTTGAATAGCAATGCTTACTCTTTTGTCGGTGGGTGTCTTTCACTCCATACACCCCTCTTAATCATCCTGATCCTCCTCCTATTTAGTAGTATATATTCCATATTTTGAAACTGCTCCCCCAGTCCCTTCCACATTTACTGCCAAGTAGCAAATCATACATGCTTGAGAATCTCCCCATAGAATAGAAAGGAGAGGTGGAGGTAGAGATTTCCACTCCTAAGTTTGTGATTTGCATTTTGTAGTAAGTAAGCAGTATTATGTAGTTCTATTTTACTCACTAAAAAATCAAGTTTGTGAATCAGGCCTTTTATCTTTCCTTTAATAACCGATAGTGCTGAAAAAAATGTTGCCAGAAATATGTCCTTTCTTCTGAAACCTTTTTATTTTAGAAAAAACATACAGCAGAAAGAATTTGCAGTTCTCAATTTTTCTTGTTTATATTGTTAGCAGGCATTGTGACGTTAGCAATTACATTGGACGTCTTTAAATCTAGAACTGCTCGAGTAAGGGGACGATTACGATCACGTTGGGAAGAGTCCTGTTGCCCTGTTTTTCCCCTGGTGATTGTACCGTCCCATTAGGAATGTAGAGAAATACTGCCACAAGACCGCTGCCGACATTTCAGCTGCTGCATTGGCGGCAGGAGAGGCAAAGGCTGCCAATGAAGGGGTTTCTATCAGGTTTCCGCAAGGCAAATCATGACTTGCCTTTCCTCTGAACCTTTCTGGGTGGGGACACCGCCCTGCCCATGTCAGCAAAAAGGCAGTCAATGAGCTCAAAAAGTGTGCAACGTGATATGGAACCTCTTTGCACTCTTGGTAGCAATATCTTGTGTCTGTATATAGCTACCTGACATTGAAAGACCAAGGGGCTAATTTAAGAGCCCCTAGTGTCTCCTTGCACCACATTAGCATCATTTTCTTTATTCTAATGTGGCCCGACGAGGCCAAAATTGCTGTGCCAAGTTTACAAAGTGGCACAATGCATGCATTGCTCCACTTTGTAACCCTTTGTGGTACATTATGCCTCCGCCAGACATAATGTATGCAAAGGGGGAATTTCCCCCGCTACGGGGCTGAGAATTGGTAAAGAGAAACCTAAGAGATTTCTTTGTGTCATTTTTTTTAGCACTTTTTATTGCCTGCTCAGAGCAGGCATTAAAAGGAGACATGCCATAGTTTTCAACATGCCTCAATGGGCTTTGTTGATTAGCATCAAAAAAATGTACGCTAATCCTGCAAAGCTCTGAACTACCATCAAAAATGTTGATGCTAGTTAGATACGGCGCACACATGGTGGTGTTAGGAGGGCGCTACAAGGTGCAAGAAAAGTGGCTCTGCACTGGGTGCAGCACCATTTTTCTTAAATGAGGACCCAAGGATATAAGGGAAAGGCTGCACCATTGACTCGGCTCCCACGAACAATGAACCAGTCCAATAGCATGCAGCTTCACAGGTCCCACCGCTGATTCTAGCTCATCCACAATGGCGAACAATACTACCATAATGACTCTGCCGCCATGACACAGCCAGCCTTGTTGGGAACTTGGAATATGGCTGGCGGGGTGGAGGGCTGCTCGATGCAATGCATAGTTCCGCCTCCACAGGGGACTGACGGTGAGACTGCCGAAATCGTGATCAGCCCCTTAGTCAATGTATTGCTCAAAATTAACGTCTCCTTCATTCAACTTGCTATCACATTCACTAGACCAGGTGACCAGGAGATCATCTAAGTTGCATTTTTTCACATTAACTAGTGATTTGTATGATACAGTCTCTTAATTTCTACCAGTCTCCCATGCAAATAGTGATTCAATTAAAACTTGTGGGTGGGTGGAGGTTGTTCTAAACTATTGTCCTTCAAACCGAGCTTATTATCTCAATGATCTTCCCTTACATGAGGAATTTCCACAGTGGTATATTCTATACATTTATACTAAATCCTTAAACACCCTCTGCACACCTCTTTTGTATGGCTCTGATATTGTTCTGGTACCTGCGTCAAACACAAATTCGAGTCTATAGTTCCACTCTGCTCAATACAGCTTGGATAAGCTTTGTATCATAGTGTTGGGGGCATAGCATATCTTTGTTGTGGTTCTGCTCAGGCATCTCTCCCAGCAGTATCCTTCAGGATAAAGGAAGGAGCTGAGTGGAAGATCGCTTTTAGACCCCTTTAGTCCATTTTGAATATCGGGTGATGCCTTTTGGCCAAATGAACGCTCCTTCTATATTTCAAAGATTCATGGATTTCGTATTTTCAGATCTTTTAAATCAAATAGTTGTCATATATCTAGATGACATCTTAGTTTATTCCATTCAACCAGAAGAACATGCGTCACATGTCATTTAAGTCCTTGAAAGACTCCAAAAGCATAAGTTATTTTGCAATCCAGAAAAGTGTGAGTTTGATAACACTGAAGAGGAGTATCTGGTTTATCGTATTAACAGGACTGCTATCGCCATGGATCCTGGAAAGGTTCAAACCATACTCGATTGGCTATCTCCTTCCATGATAAAAGAGACACAATGTTTCATAGGATTAGCCATGTTTTATTGGCAATTCATTAAAGACTTTGCACAGCAAACAAGTTTTCTCACAGATACATTAACAAAAGGAAATCTTCAGATGGATTCTGTTGGACTGAATCTGCTCAGGCAGCCTTTCAGGATCTGAAACAAACTTTTACACAGGCTCCAATTTTACAGCATCCTGATACTATGAAAAAATGTATAGTTGAAACTGATGCATCTGATAGAGCAATAGGGGCTGTACTTCTCAAAGACATGATGAAAATGGATTAGAACACCCAGTTTTCTATCTATCTCATATTTTGGTGGATTCTTAACGTAACTACTCTGCATTGGTGTGAGAGTTACTTGTTTTAACCCCTTCGCTGCCAGGCCTTTTCCCCCTCCTGTGACATGCCTTTTTTTGCCTATTTGGGGCAGATCGCGCTTAGGCCCTCGTAGCTTTTTGTCCACATAAGCTAGCCAAGCCAAATTTGCATCCTTTTTTTCCAACATCCTAGGGATTCTAGAGGTACCCAGACTTTGTGGGTTCCCCTGAAGGAGGCCAAGAAATTAGCCAAAATACAGTGAAAATTCGTTTTTTTTCAAAAAAATGGGAAAAGGTGGCTGCAGAAGAAGGCTTGTGGTTTTTCCCCTGAAAATGGCATCAACAAAGGGTTTGCGGTACTAAACTCAGCAGCTTCCCAGCTTTCAGGAACAGGCAGACTTGAATCAGAAAACCCAATTTTTCAACACAATTTTTGCATTTTACTGGGACATACCCCATTTTTGCAACTTTTTGTGCTTTCAGCCTCCTTCCAGTCAGTGACAGAAATGGGCATGAAACCAATGCTGGATCCCAGAAGCCCAAACATTTCTGAAAAGTAGACAAAATTCTGAATTCAGCAAGGGGTCATTTGTGTAGATCCTACAAGGGTTTCCTACAGAAAATAACAACTGAAAAAGAAAAATATTGAAATTGAGGTAAAACAAACATCAATTTTTCTCTACGTTTTACTCTGTAACTTTTCCCTGCAATGTCAGATTATCGAAAGCAATATACGTTACGTCTGCTGGACTCCTCTGGTTGCGGGGATATATAGGGCTTGTAGGTTCATCAAGAACCCGAGGAACCCAAAGCCAATAAATGAGCTGCACCCTGCAGTGCATTTTCATTCTATACCGGGTACACAGCAATTCATTTGCTGAAATATAAAGAGTAAAAAATAGCTATCAAGAAAACCTTTGTATTTCCAAAAAGGGCACAAGATAAGGTGTTGAAGAGCAGTGGTTATTTGCACATCTCTGAATTCCGGGGTGACCATACTAGCATGTGAATTACAGGGCATTTCTCAAATAGATGTCTTTTTTACACACTCTCCTATATTTGGAAGGAAAAAATGTAGAGAAAGACAAGGGGCAATAACACTTGTTTTGGTAATCTATGTTCCCCCAAGTCTCCCGATAAAAATTATACCTCACTTGTGTGGGAAGGCCTAGCGCCCGCCACAGGAAACACCCCAAAGCGCAACGTGGACACATCCAATTTTTTGAAAGAAAACAGAGGTGTTTTTTGCAAAGTGCCTACCTGTAGATTTTGGCCTCTAGCTCAGCCGGCACCTAGGGAAACCTACCAAACCTGTGCATTTCTGAAAACTAGAGACCTAGGGGAATCCAAGATGGGGTGACTTGTGGGGCTCGGACCAGGTTCTGTTACCCAGAATCCTTTGCAAACCTCAAAATTTGGCTAAAAAAACACATGTTCCTCACATTTCTGTGGCAGAAAGTTCTGGAATCTGAGAGGAGCCACAAATTTCCTTCCACCCAGTGTTCCCCCAAGTCTCCCGATAAAAATGATACCTCACTTGTGTGGGTAGGCCTAGCGCCCGCGACAGGAAACGCCCCAAAGCGCAACGTGGACACATCCAATTTTTTGAAAGAAAACAGGTGTTTTTTGCAAAGTGCCTACCTGTAGATTTTGGCCTCTAGCTCAGCCGGCACCTAGGGAAACCTACCAAACATGTGCATTTCTGAAAACTAGAGACCTAGGGGAATCCAAGATGGGGCGACTTGTGGGGCTCGGACCAGGTTCTGTTACCCAGAATCCTTTGCAAACCTCAAAATTTGGCTAAAAAAACACATGTTCCTCACATTTCTGTGGCAGAAAGTTCTGGAATCTGAGAGGAGCCACAAATTTCCTTCCACCCAGTGTTCCCCCAAGTCTCCCGATAAAAATGATACCTCACTTGTGTGGGTAGGCCTAGCGCCCGCGACAGGAAACGCCCCAAAGCGCAACGTGGACACATCCCATTTTTTTTAAAGAAAACAGAGGTGTTTTTTGCAAAGTGCCTACCTGTAGATTTTGGCCTCTAGCTCAGCCGGCACCTAGGGAAACCTATCAAACCTGTGCATTTCTGAAAACTAGAGACCTAGGGGAATCCAAGATGGGGTGACTTGTGGGGCTCGGACCAGGTTCTGTTACCCAGAATCCTTTGCAAACCTCAAAATGTGGCTAAAAAAACACATGTTCCTCACATTTCTGTGGCAGAAAGTTCTGGAATCTGAGAGGAGCCACAAATTTCCTTCCACCCAGTGTTCCCCCAAGTCTCCCGATAAAAATGATACCTCACTTGTGTGTGTAGGCCTAGCGCCCGCGACAGGAAACGCCCCAAAGCGCAACGTGGACACATCCCATTTTTTTGAAAGAAAACAGAGGTGTTTTTTTGCAAAGTGCCTACCTGTAGATTTTGGCCTCTAGCTCAGCCGGCACCTAGGGAAACCTACCAAACCTGTGCATTTCTGAAAACTAGAGACCTAGGGGAATCCAAGATGGGGTGACTTGTGGGGCTCGGACCAGGTTCTGTTACCCAGAATCCTTTGCAAACCTCAAAATTTGGCTAAAAAAACACATGTTCCTCACATTTCTGTGGCAGAAAGTTCTGGAATCTGAGAGGAGCCACAAATTTCCTTCCACCCAGCGTTCCCCCAAGTCTCCTGATAAAAATGATACCTCACTTGTGTGGGTAGGCCTAGCGCCCGCGACAGGAAACGCCCCAAAGCGCAACGTGGACACATCCCATTTTTTTGAAAGAAAACAGAGGTGTTTTTTGCAAAGTGCCTACCTGTAGATTTTGGCCTCTAGCTCAGGCGGCACCTAGGGAAACCTACCAAACCTGTGCATTTCTGAAAACTAAAGACCTAGGGGAATCCAAGATGGGGTGACTTGTGGGGCTCGGACCAGGTTCTGTTACCCAGAATCCTTTGCAAACCTCAAAATTTGGCTAAAAAAACACATGTTCCTCACATTTCTGTGGCAGAAAGTTCTGGAATCTGAGAGGAGCCACAAATTTCCTTCCACCCAGTGTTCCCCCAAGTCTCCCGATAAAAATGATACCTCACTTTTGTGGGTAGGCCTAGCGCCCGCGACAGGAAACGCCCCAAAGCGCAACGTGGACACATCCAATTTTTGGAAAGAAAACAGGTGTTTTTTGCAAAGTGCCTACCTGTAGATTTTGGCCTCTAGCTCAGCCGGCACCTAGGGAAACCTACCAAACCTGTGCATTTCTGAAAACTAGAGACCTAGGGGAATCCAAGATGGGGCGACTTGTGGGGCTCGGACCAGGTTCTGTTACCCAGAATCCTTTGCAAACCTCAAAATTTGGCTAAAAAAACACATGTTCCTCACATTTCTGTGGCAGAAAGTTCTGGAATCTGAGAGGAGCCACAAATTTCCTTCCACACAGCGTTCCCCCAAGTCTCCCGATAAAAATGATACCTCACTTGTGTGGGTAGGCCTAGCGCCCGCCACAGGAAACGCCCCAAAGCGCAACGTGGACACATCCAATTTTTTGAAAGAAAACAGAGGTGTTTTTTGCAAAGTGCCTACCTGTAGATTTTGGCCTCTAGCTCAGCCGGCACCTAGGGAAACCTATCAAACCTGTGCATTTCTGAAAACTAGAGAGCTAGGGGACTCCAAGATGGGGTGACTTGTGGGGCTCGGACCAGGTTCTGTTACCCAGAATCCTTTGCAAACCTCAAAATTTGGCTAAAAAAACACATGTTCCTCACATTTCTGTCGCATAAAGTTCTGGAATCTGAGAGGAGCCAAAAATTTCCTTCCACCCAGCATTCCCCCCAAGTCTCCCGATAAAAATGATACCTCACTTGTGTGGGTAGGCCTAGCGCCCGCAACAGGAAACGCTCCAAAGCGCAACGTGGACACATCCAATTTTTTTAAAGAAAACAGAGGTGTTTTTTGCAAAGTGCCTACCTGTAGATTTTGGCCTCTAGCTCAGCCGGCATCTAGGGAAACCTACCAAACCTGTGCATTTCTGAAAACTAGAGACCTCGGGGAATCCAAGATGGGGTGACTTGTGGGGCTCGGACCAGGTTCTGTTACCCAGAATCCTTTGCAAACCTCAAAATTTGGCTAAAAAAACACATGTTCCTCACATTTCTGTGGCAGAAAGTTCTGGAATCTGAGAGGAGCCACAAATTTCCTTCCACCCAGCGTTCCCCGAAGTCTCCTGATAAAAATGATACCTCACTTGTGTGGGTAGGCCTAGCGCCCGCGACAGGGAACGCCCCAAAGCGCAACGTGGACACATCCCATTTTTTTTAAAGAAAACAGAGGTGTTTTTTGTAAAGTGCCTACTTGTAGATTTTGGCCTCTAACTCAGCCGGCACCTAGGGAAACCTACCAAACCTGTGCATTTCTGAAAACTAGAGACCTAGGGGAATCCAAGATGGGGTGACTTGTGGGGCTCGGACCAGGTTCTGTTACCCAGAATCCTTTGCAAACCTCAAAATTTGGCTAAAAAAACACATGTTCCTCAAATTTCTGTGGCAGAAAGTTCTGGAATCTGAGAGGAGCCACAAATTTCCTTCCACCCAGCGTTCCCCCAAGTCTCCTGATAAAAATGATACCTCACTTGTGTGTGTGGGCCTAGCGCCCGCGACAGGAAACGCCCCAAAGCGCAACGTGGACACATCCCATTTTTTTTTAAAGAAAATAGAGGTGTTTTTTGCAAAGTGCCTACCTGTAGATTTTGGCCTCTAGCTCAGGCGGCACCTAGGTAAACCTACCAAACCTGTGCATTTCTGAAAACTAGAGACCTAGGGGAATCCAAGATGGGGTGACTTGTGGGGCTCGGACCAGGTTCTGTTACCCAGAATCCTTTGCAAACCTCAAAATTTGGCTAAAAAAACACATGTTCCTCACATTTCTGTGGCAGAAAGTTCTGGAATCTGAGAGGAGCCACAAATTTCCTTCCACCCAGCGTTCCCTCAAGTCTCCCAATAAAAATGATACCTCACTTGTATGGGTAGGCCTAGCGCCCGCCACAGGAAACGCCCCAAAGCGCAACGTGGACACATCCAATTTTTTGAAAGAAAACAGAGGTGTTTTTTGCAAAGTGCCTACCTGTAGATTTTGGCCTCTAGCTCAGCCGGCACCCAGGGAAACCTATCAAACCTGTGCATTTCTGAAAACTAGAGACCTAGGGGAATCCAAGATGGGGTGACTTGTGGGGCTCGGACCAGGTTCTGTTACCCAGAATCCTTTGCAAACCTCAAAATTTGGCTAAAAAAACACATGTTCCTCACATTTCTGTGGCAGAAAGTTCTGGAATCTGAGAGGAGCCACAAATTTCCTTCCACCCAGCGTTCCCCGAAGTCTCCTGATAAAAATTATACCTCACTTGTGTGGGTAGGCCTAGCGCCCGCGACAGGAAACGCCCCAAAGCGCAACGTGGACACATCCCATTTTTTTTAAAGAAAACAGAGGTGTTTTTTGCAAAGTGCCTACCTGTAGATTTTGGCCTCCCTCAGCCGGCACCTAGGGAAACCTATCAAACTTGTGCATTTCTGAAAACTAAAGACCTAGGGGAATCCAAGATGGGGTGACTTGTGGGGCTCGGACCAGGTTCTGTTACCCAGAATCCTTTGCAAACCTCAAAATTTGGCTAAAAAAACACATGTTCCTCACATTTCTGTGGCAGAAAGTTCTGGAATCTGAGAGGAGCCACAAATTTCCTTCCACCCAGCGTTCCCCCAAGTCTCCCGATAAAAATGATACCTCACTTGTGTGGGTAGGCCTAGCGCCCGCCACAGGAAACGCCCCAAAGCGCAACGTGGACACATCCAATTTTTTGAAAGAAAACAGGTGTTTTTTGCAAAGTGCCTACCTGTAGATTTTGGCCTCTAGCTCAGCCGGCACCTAGGGAAACCTACCAAACCTGTGCATTTCTGAAAACTAGAGACCTAGGGGAATCCAAGATGGGGCGACTTGTGGGGCTCGGACTAGGTTCTGTTACCCAGAATCCTTTGCAAACCTCAAAATTTGGCTAAAAAAACACATGTTCCTTATATTTCTGTGGCAGAAAGTTCTGGAATCTGAGAGGAGCCACGAATTTCCTTCCACCAAGTGTTCCCCCAAGTCTCCCGATAAAAATGATACCTCACTTGTGTGGGTAGGCGTAGCGCCCGTGACAGGAAACGCCCCAAAGCGCAACGTGGACACATCCCATTTTTTTGAAAGAAAACAGAGGTGTTTTTTGCAAAGTGCCTACCTGTAGATTTTGGCCTCTAGCTCAGCCGGCACCTAGGGAAACCTATCAAACCTGTGCATTTCTGAAAACTAAAGACCTAGGGGAATCCAAGATGGGGTGACTTGTGGGGCTCGGACCAGGTTCTGTTACCCAGAATCCTTTGCAAACCTCAAAATTTGGCAAAAAAAACACATGTTCCTCACATTTCTGTGGCAGAAAGTTCTGGAATCTGAGAGGAGCCACAAATTTCCTTCCACCCAGTGGTCCCCCAAGTCTCCCGATAAAAATGATACCTCACTTGTGTGTGTAGGCCTAGCGCCCGCGACAGGAAACGCCCCAAAGCGCAACGTGGACACATCCAATTTTTTTGAAAGAAAACAGAGGTGTTTTTTTGCAAAGTGCCTACCTGTAGATTTTGGCCTCTAGCTCAGCCGGCACCTAGGGAAACCTACCAAACCTGTGCATTTCTGAAAACTAGAGACCTAGGGGAATCCAAGATGGGGTGACTTGTGGGGCTCGGACCAGGTTCTGTTACCCAGAATCCTTTGCAAACCTCAAAATTTGGCTAAAAAAACACATGTTCCTCACATTTCTGTGGCAGAAAGTTCTGGAATCTGAGAGGAGCCACAAATTTCCTTCCACCCAGCGTTCCCCCAAGTCTCCTGATAAAAATAATACCTCACTTGTGTGGGTAGGCCTAGCGCCCACGACAGGAAACGCCCCAAAGCGCAACGTGGACACATCCCATTTTTTTGAAAGAAAACAGAGGTGTTTTTTGCAAAGTGCCTACCTGTAGATTTTGGCCTCTAGCTCAGGCGGCACCTAGGGAAACTTACCAAACCTGTGCATTTCTGAAAACTAAAGACCTAGGGGAATCCAAGATGGGGTGACTTGTGGGGCTCGGACCAGGTTCTGTTACCCAGAATCCTTTGCAAACCTCAAAATTTGGCTAAAAAAACACATGTTCCTCACATTTCTGTGGCAGAAAGTTCTGGAATCTGAGAGGAGCCACAAATTTCCTTCCACCCAGTGTTCCCCCAAGTCTCCCGATAAAAATGATACCTCACTTGTGTGGGTAGGCCTAGCGCCCGCGACAGGAAACGCCCCAAAGCGCAACGTGGACACATCCAATTTTTTGAAAGAAAACAGGTGTTTATTGCAAAGTGCCTACCTGTAGATTTTGGCCTCTAGCTCAGCCGGCACCTAGGGAAACCTACCAAACCTGTGCATTTCTGAAAACTAGAGACCTAGGGGAATCCAAGATGGGGCGACTTGTGGGGCTCGGACCAGGTTCTGTTACCCAGAATCCTTTGCAAACCTCAAAATTTGGCTAAAAAAACACATCTTCCTCACATTTCTGTCGCATAAAGTTCTGGAATCTGAGAGGAGCCACAAATTTCCTTCCACCCAGCATTCCCCCCGAGTCTCCCGATAAAAATGATACCTCACTTGTGTGGGTAGGCCTAGCGCCCGCCACAGGAAATGCCCCAAAGCGCAACGTGGACACATCCAATTTTTTGAAAGAAAACAGAGGTGTTTTTTGCAAAGTGCCTACCTGTAGATTTTGGCCTCTAGCTCAGCCGGCACCCAGGGAAACCTATCAAACCTGTGCATTTCTGAAAACTAGAGAGCTAGGGGAATCCAAGATGGGGTGACTTGTGGGGCTCGGACCAGGTTCTGTTACCCAGAATCCTTTGCAAACCTCAAAATTTGGCTAAAAAAACACATCTTCCTCACATTTCTGTCGCATAAAGTTCTGGAATCTGAGAGGAGCCACAAATTTCCTTCCACCCAGCATTCCCCCTGAGTCTCCCGATAAAAATGATACCTCACTTGTGTGGGTAGGCCTAGCGCCCGCAACAGGAAACGCCCCAAAGCGCAACGTGGACACATCCAATTTTTTTAAAGAAAACAGAGGTGTTTTTTGCAAAGTGCCTACCTGTAGATTTTGGCCTCTAGCTCAGCCGGCATCTAGGGAAACCTACCAAACCTGTGCATTTCTGAAAACTAGAGACCTCGGGGAATCCAAGATGGGGTGACTTGTGGGGCTCGGACAAGGTTCTGTTACCCAGAATCCTTTGCAAACCTCAAAATTTGGCTAAAAAAACACATGTTCCTCACATTTCTGTGGCAGAAAGTTCTGGAATCTGAGAGGAGCCACAAATTACCTTCCACCCAGCGTTCCCCGAAGTCTCCTGATAAAAATGATACCTCACTTGTGTGGGTAGGCCTAGCGCCCGCGACAGGGAACGCCCCAAAGCGCAACGTGGACACATCCCATTTTTTTGAAAGAAAACAGAGGTGTTTTTTGCAAAGTGCCTACCTGTAGATTTTGGCCTCTAGCTCAGCCGGCACCTAGGGAAACCTACCAAACCTGTGCATTTCTGAAAACTAGAGACCTAGGGGAATCCAAGATGGGGTGACTTGTGGGGCTCGGACCAGGTTCTGTTACCCAGAATCCTTTGCAAACCTCAAAATTTGGCTAAAAAAACACATGTTCCTCACATTTCTGTGGCAGAAAGTTCTGGAATCTGAGAGGAGCCACAAATTTCCTTCCACCCAGCGTTTCCCCAAGTCTCCTGATAAAAATGATACCTCACTTGTGTGGGTAGGCCTAGCGCCCGCGAAAGGAAACGCCCCAAAGCGCAACGTGGACACATCCCATGTTTTTGAAAGAAAACAGAGGTGTTTTTTGCAAAGTGCCTACCTGTAGATTTTGGCCTCTAGCTCAGGCGGCACCTAGGGAAACCTACCAAACCTGTGCATTTCTGAAAACTAGAGACCTAGGGGAATCCAAGATGGGGTGACTTGTGGGGCTCGGACCAGGTTCTGTTACCCAGAATCCTTTGCAAACCTCAAAATTTGGCTAAAAAAAAACATGTTCCTCACATTTCTGTGGCAGAAAGTTCTGGAATCTGAGAAGAGCCACAAATTTCCTTCCACCCAGTGTTCCCCCAAGTCTCCCGATAAAAATGATACCTCACTTGTGTGGGTAGGCCTAGCGCCCGCGACAGGAAACGCCCCAAAGCGCAACGTGGACACATCCAATTTTTTTAAAGAAAACAGGTGTTTTTTGCAAAGTGCCTACCTGTAGATTTTGGCCTCTAGCTCAGCCGGCACCTAGGGAAACCTACCAAACCTGTGCATTTCTGAAAACTAAAGACCTAGGGGAATCCAAGATGTTGCGATTTGTGGGGCTCGGACCAGGTTCTGTTACTCAGAATCCTTTGCAAACCTCAAAATTTGGCTAAAAAAACACATGTTCCTCACATTTCTGTGGCAGAAAGTTCTGGAATCTGAGAGGAGCCACAAATTTCCTTCCACCCAGCGTTCCCCCAAGTCTCCCGATAAAAATGATACCTCACTTGTGTGGGTAGGCCTAGCGCCCGCCACAGGAAACGCCCCAAAGCGCAACGTGGACACATCCAATTTTTTGAAAGAAAACAGAGGTGTTTTTTGCAAAGTGCCTACCTGTAGATTTTGGCCTCTAGCTCAGCCGGCACCCAGGGAAACCTATCAAACCTGTGCATTTCTGAAAACTAGAGAGCTAGGGGAATCCAAGATGGGGTGACTTGTGGGGCTCGGACCAGGTTCTGTTACCCAGAATCCTTTGCAAACCTCAAAATTTGGCTAAAAAAACACATGTTCCTCACATTTCTGTCGCATAAAGTTCTGGAATCTGAGAGGAGCCACAAATTTCCTTCCACCCAGCATTCCCCCCGAGTCTCCTGATAAAAATGATACCTCACATGTGTGGGTAGACCTAGCGCCCGCGACAGGAAACGCCCCAAAGCGCAACGTGGACACATCCAATTTTTTAAAAGAAAACAGAGGTGTTTTTTGCAAAGTGCCTACCTGTAGATTTTGGCCTCTAGCTCAGCCGGCATCTAGGGAAACCTACCAAACCTGTGCATTTCTGAAAACTAGAGACCTCGGGGAATCCAAGATGGGGTGACTTGTGGGGCTCGGACCAGGTTCTGTTACCCAGAATCCTTTGCAAACCTCAAAATTTGGCTAAAAAAACACATGTTCCTCACATTTCTGTGGCAGAAAGTTCTGGAATCTGAGAGGAGCCACAAATTTCCTTCCACCCAGCGTTCCCCGAAGTCTCCTGATAAAAATGATACCTCACTTGTGTGGGTAGGCCTAGCGCCCGCGACAGGAAACGCCCCAAAGCGCAACGTGGACACATCCCATTTTTTTGAAAGAAAACAGAGGTGTTTTTTGCAAAGTGCCTACCTGTAGATTTTGGCCTCCCTCAGCCGGCACCTAGGGAAACCTATCAAACTTGTGCATTTCTGAAAACTAAAGACCTAGGGGAATCCAAGATGGGGTGACTTGTGGGGCTCGGACCAGGTTCTGTTACCCAGAATCCTTTGCAAACCTCAAAATTTGGCTAAAAAAACACATGTTCCTCACATTTCTGTGGCAGAAAGTTCTGGAATCTGAGAGGAGCCACAAATTTCCTTCCACCCAGTGTTCCCCCAAGTCTCCCGATAAAAATGATACCTCACTTGTGTGTGTAGGCCTAGCGCCCGCGACAGGAAACGCCCCAAAGCGCAACGTGGACACATCCCATTTTTTTTAAAGAAAACAGAGGTGTTTTTTTGCAAAGTGCCTACCTGTAGATTTTGGCCTCTAGCTCAGCCGGCACCCAGGGAAACCTATCCAACCTGTGCATTTCTGAAAACTAGAGAGCTAGGGGAATCCAAGATGGGGTGACTTGTGGGGCTCGGACCAGGTTCTGTTACCCAGAATCCTTTGCAAACCTCAAAATTTGGCTAAAAAAACACATGTTCCTCACATTTCTGTGGCAGAAAGTTCTGGAATCTGAGAGGAGCCACAAATTTCCTTCCACCCAGCGTTTCCCCAAGTCTCCTGATAAAAATGATACCTCACTTGTGTGGGTAGGCCTAGCGCCCGCGACAGGAGACGCCCCAAAGCGCAACGTGGACACATCCCATTTTTTTGAAAGAAAACAGAGGTGTTTTTTGCAAAGTGCCTACCTGTAGATTTTGGCCTCTAGCTCAGCCGGCACCTAGGGAAACCTACCAAACCTGTGCATTTCTGAAAACTAGAGAGCTAGGGGAATCCAAGATGGGGTGACTTGTGGGGCTCGGACCAGGTTCTGTTACCCAGAATCCTTTGCAAACCTCAAAATTTGGCTAAAAAAACACATGTTCCTCACATTTCTGTGGCAGAAAGTTCTGGAATCTGAGAGGAGCCACAAATTTCCTTCCACCCAGCGTTCCCCCAAGTCTCCCGATAAAAATGATACCTCACTTGTGTGGGTAGGCCTAGGGCCCGCCACAGGAAACGCCCCAAAGCGCAATGTGGACACATCCAATTTTTTGAAAGAAAACAGTGCCTACCTGTGGATTTTGGCCTGTAGCTCAGCCGACACCTAAGGAAACCTACCAAACCTGTGCATTTATGAAAACTAGAGACCTAGGGGAATCTAAGAAGGGGTGACTTGTGGGGCTCTGACCAGGTTCTGTTACCCAGAATCCTTTGCAAACCTCAAAATTTGGCCAAAAAAACACATGTTCCTCACATTTCTGTGGCAGAAAGTTCTGGAATCTAAGAGGAGCCACAAACTTCTTTCCACCCAGCGTTCCCCCAAGTCTCCCGATAAAAATGATACCTCACTTGTGTGGGTGGGCCAGGTGCCTGCAACAGGATAAGGCCCAAAACTTGTAGAGATAGAGGGGATAGCACAGCGAGATTATAAGGACATATTCTTTTATACAGCTTTAGACGGACTCTGCTTTCGGGACCCACATAAGTGAGGTGTCATTTTACTTGGGAGACTGAGGGGAAAACTGGGGAGTAGGAATTCTGTGCTGGAGCGGTGATCCTACTAAGAAAAGTCAGGAAAATATGCTTTTTTATGCAAATTTTGAGGTTTACAGAGGAATCTGGGTAAGAAAATGTTGGGGGAGCAACGCAAGCCAGACCTCCCTGGACTCCTTGGGGTGTCTAGTTTTAAAAAATGTCTGGGTTTTGTAGGTTTCCCTAGATGATGGCCGCACCCAGGACCAAAAACATAGGTGGGCCCTCTCCCCCAAACACAGGTATTTTTGTATCATATCATTTGTATGTGTGCACATACGTCCGTGATGTGTCAAACACTAAAATTGTGAAAAGAAACACACTTAGGTTATGTGAAAAAGACCCCTCCACCCACCAACCAAGTTGGTGGCATGCTTCATCATCGGGGTCCCACCCGAGGCACCTAGCGTGTCACAGGTGTGCTGCGACGCCTGATTACAGCGGAGCAGGTTTTGTCATTTTACCACACATACTGGTTAGATTTGGCACGAGGGTGAGTGATGGTTCAGTGGATCAAATTTTATTAACAAGAGATTTCACAAAAATGAAATGCACTGTTAATAAATGAAAGGCAAAAAGCACACCGCCAGCCAAGCGCCACCCCGAGCACACCGCCTTCCGAACGCCACCCCACGCACACCGCCATCCAAGCGCCACCCCAAGCACACCGCCTTCCGAGCACCACCCCACGCACACCGCCAGCCAAGCGCCACCCCACGCACACCGCCAGCCAAGCGCCACCCCACGCACACACCGCCAGCCATGCGCCACCCCACGCACACCGCCAGCCAAGCGCCACCCCACGCACACCGCCAGCCAAGCGCCACCCCACGCACACCGCCATCACTTTTTTGTTTATAAACAACAAAGAAACCACTAATTATAAAATAAGCACAAAACTACAAACACAAAAGCTCTAACTAAATACGACAGAGATGCCAACCGTGAAACATATGAAAATATAAAACAGACAGCTTACGCTCACGGTATTTCCCAGAATTTCTTTTTGGTATGGTAACTTCTATAACAGCTGGGCACACACAGCCCAGGCTTTGAAGGGCATTCGGGGCAGTACATCCGGCTCTCCCTCCGGATTAATCTCCGGGCACATACTCTACATTTCTTTGTGGGCAAGTCTTTTTTGGGAGTGGGAGGAATGTGATCTGGAAAGTGCCGATCTTTCAATCTAGCCACATCGTCCACCACTTCTACTCTAGGAACTCTTGCCGGTTCCACCACAATAAGGCTTTCTATCACGACTCCTGAAATTTAACAAATGTCATCCTTGACTCAGGTGAACAATCCTTGTATACAATAAAGGCATTAAAAGTTGCCAAATGAAATAAATGTAGGGCCAACTTTTTATACCAGACATAAGACTTACGAAGAGCAGTGTAAGGTTCCAACCTCTGATCTACTCTATCAACACCACCCATGTGCCTATTATAGTCCAAAATGCACGCAGGTTTGCGCACTTCCGCAACCTGACCCCAAACAGCCACAGGTGAAGTACTCTCATCATGGATGGTCGATAGCATGTACACGTCCCTCCTGTCTGAAAATTTCAGAGCTAGCAGCTCATTATTCCGCAAGGCACTGCACTGTCCCCTCTCAAGTTTTTTACAGACAAGCTCCCTTGGATAGGCTTTCCGGTTAGAACGGATTGTGCCACAAGCAAAGGTGTCCACTCTAAACAACTCCTTGAACAACTGCACTCCAGTGTAGAAATTATCTACGTACAAATGGTGACCTTTGTTAAACAGCCGTCTAGCAAGTTCCCACACAATTTTTTCGCTAACTCCAAAAGTGGCCGGACAACCAGGAGGGTCAATACTGGAATCCCTACCAGTGTAGACCCGGAAATTATACACATATCCTGTACTGCTTTCTGACAGCAGATACAATTTAATCCCATACCGTGCCCTCTTACTAGGAATGTACTGCTTAAAAACTAAACGCCCCTTGAAAAGGACTAGAGACTCGTCCACATTTATCTCTTTGCCTGGAACATAGACCTCTGAAAACCGATCCACAAAATGATCAAGGACAGGCCTAATCTTAAAAAGACGGTCACAATCAGGGTGATCTCGTGGCAAGGTTAAAGCATTGTCTACAAAATGCAGCATACGAAGAAGAAGCAAATACTGATTACGTGTCATAGTTGCAGGAAATATAGCAGTTGCCATCAAGGGACTAGTAGACCAATAAGAAGCCAGTGACGGCTTCCTGATCAACCCCATCAAAAAAGTCAAACCTAAAAACCTTTTCATCTCTTACAGATATGTGGGAACCCACTGAGTAGCTCTAGACTGAGGCTTAAGTCTGGCAGCGTTGTCCCGCAAATATTGCTCTGCATACACATTTGTCTGCTCCACAATCTCTTCCAAAAATACATCGTCCATAAACAAGTGAAAGAAATGGACAGGCAAAAAGTTTTCCGTATTAACTCTACACCCTGGGAGACCAGTAGATGCAGGTAACTGTGGCTGCTCCATGTTTGGGGCAATCCAGGTGTCAGGTCTTCTAATGGGAAACCCTTCAGCCCCAGGCTGCTGCACTCTTGGCACATCAATGTCCTCCTCTAACACAGGCCCTTCATCTGCACTGAGAGTATCTTCCTCATCAGAAGAATACTCTCGGACAGAAAACTCACTTCCAGAATCTCCTGCTTCCTCCTCTGCCTCAGATGCAGAGTCAGTGTCGTAATCATGGTCTGAAGACGACTCAAAGAGCATGCGAACAACCTGCTGAGCGGTCACTTTGCGGCCAGCCATGATCCTCACTAACAACAAATGGATTGCCAACAACAACTAGCACTAAAATAAGTAATAAACAAAGTGTAGCTTTATCACAAAGAGTTATGTACTACAAAAAACTATACCACTCACTTGCCTGAAAAAGCTACTCACCAAGCAACTACTCTGCACAGACACAGCAATCACCAATGATATCCCACTAAAAAGAAAAAAGAAAAAAGCAAATTAGACATATGACAACACAAACATCACTGTGCTCAAATCTAAGGACAATGTCAAACACACAATACTGCATTTAGTACACCACCTACAAACATGTCATTCATGCATGTCAACAATACTCCTTTGGAGTAAATTGCTTTCACTTACCTAAAACATGCAACTATGCAAACCGCAGGACAACTACTGCCGAAACCGCAAAGATCCACAGAAAAGGAAGCAAAAGCGTTGAACTAGAAGAAAAAGAAGAAATAAATTGTTTTAATTACAAATACAAATACTTTGCCAGTTGACAAACACCCTACCACCAAGAACTTAGAAGTTGTCCCTGGTACCTAAGTGGATGCTGCCCCCCTCGGGGGTAGATGGGCGTAAAAAAATTGTCCAATCTGCCCCCACGGGGGGCAGAAATGGGCAACACCTCTGTGCCCCCTTTGGGGGGCGACCCTTCCCAAAGGGGGCACCCCCAGCACAACACAAAACAAAAAATTAAAATCCCTGGCGTATTGGTGGTTTCTGCCCTCCTTGGGGGCAGATGGGCCTACAAAAATAGGCCCATCTGCCCCCAAAGGGGGCAGAGATGGCCAATACGAACTTTCCCCACTTTAGGGGGGCGACCGTTGCCCAAGGGGTGCCCCCAAACACACACCACACAATCCCTGGCGCCTAGTGTGCTTCCACCCCCCCCGGGGGCCAGATCGTCCAAAAAATGGCTGGTCTGCCATCGGGGGGGCCGAAACAGAAAACAAAAAAATAGCCCCCCAGGGGAGCGACCCTTGCCCAAGGGGTTGCCCCCAAATAAACAATAAAAACAAAATCCCTGCTGTCTAGTTGATTTCGCCCCCCCCTTGGGAGCAGATCAGCCCAAAAATTGGCGATCTGGTGAAATACTAAATAAAATAGCCCCCCCAGGGGGGCGACCCTTGCCTAAGGGGTCGCCCACAAAATACACACACAAAACAAAATCCCTGGTGTCTAGTGGTTTTCGCCCCCCCCCTGGGGGCAGATCGGCCGAAAAAAAGGTGATCTGCCCCCAGGGGGGGGGGCGAAACACTAAAAAAATTTACCCCGGGGGGGCTACCCTTGCCCAAGGGGTTGCCCCCAAAATACACATACAAAACAAAATCCCTGGTGTCTAGTGGTTTTCGCCCCCCCCACCCCCCCCCCCCGGGGACAGATCTGCCTAAAAATCGGCGGATCTGCCCCCGGGGGGGGTGAAATACTAAAAAAAAATTGGGCCCCAGGGGGGCCACCCTTGCCCAAGGGGTCACCCCCAAAAGAAACCTAATAAAAAAAATCCCTGGTGTCTAGTGGCCCTGCCCGCGATCGTTGAGCAGGAATCTTGTGAAAACAGGCACAGGGGGAAAGGAAAAACCCTTTCCTTTCCCGCCGTGTCTGTTTACCCCCCCCCTCACCCCCCAAAAACGGAAAGGACTCACCTGTTGGGTCCTTTCCTCACGACGCGCTGGAAGCAAATGGCTTCCAGCGCGCCCGGCAACACTAGATGACGTCAGCGCGCTGTGCGCGCGCTGACGTCATCGGATTGCCGGGGGGGGGTCGGAAGTGGAAGGGGAAGGTCTTCCTCTTCCATCCCCACCTTGGGGGGGAGGTGGGTACACGGGGGGCGCGCTAGCGCTCCCCCAAGTTCCCCTGTGCCTTGGACGAGGTGACCTTGTCCAAGTCACAGGGCAACTGTAGCCTTGGATGAGGTGACCTCGTCCAAGGCACAGAACCGGTTAAAGGTGGCCTGTGCGGATGGAAACAATTCCCAATGGGAACCAAAAGAACCTTTTGAGGTCAGAACTGATCATCGGAATCTAGTATGCCTTCAGAATTTTCAATGTCGGAATAGTCGACAGCCAAAATGGGCTTTTTTCTTCAGTCAATATGATTTTTTCATTACTTACATCCGTGGATCACAGGATATCGTAGTAGATGCTTTATCCTATTGCTATCCAGAGGGTGTGACCATTCCTGCACAGCACATTATAGAACCCCAACAGATCATTGGAGTGGTACAATCCTTTATGGATCGAATGTTATTTGAATATGCTGTACTTACTAAAGAAGAATGGGAAACATTGAATCCCCAGTTGAGGAAAATCAAGGGATATTACCATCATCAGAAAGCATTATTCCTTCCTTCCAAAAAAGTGCAAATAGAAGCATTTTAGATGTGTCACGATTCACCCGTTGAGAGTCATCATGGAGTTGAGGCAACTCAAGAATTAATTCTTCAATCTTTTTGGTGGCCTACAGTTCTAAAAGAAGTTAAGACCTATGTTTCTTCTTGTCCAGTGTGTGCACAAGCTAAGATACCTCGTACCAAAACTGCAGGGTTATTACAATCTTTGCCTGTTCCACCATTCCCATGGCATACAGTGTCTACTGATTTTTTATGTTCCCTACCATCCTTTGTAGGGAATGCCATGATCATGGTTACTCTAGATTATTTTTTAAAGATGGGTCATTTTATAGCATTAAAAAAATTACCTACTGTTCAAGAGTTGAGCCAGATCTTTTACTGGAGATTTTTCATCTTCACGGTCTTCCTCAAGTCATCATTTCTGACCGAGGCCCTCAGTATGTTTCACATTTTTGGAAACAATTTTGTAAATTATTGCACATTGAGGTAGCCTTATATTCTGTGTTGCATCATCAATCGAATGGACAGACAGAACATTTAAATCAGGGACTTGAGTAGAATCTCAGTTGCTTTTGTAATGCAACTCAAAGTGACTGGTCCCAATATCTGTCTTTGGCAGCGTTTTCATACAACAATACGGTGCATACTGCATCGAAGGCAACTCCTTTTTTTGTACATATGGATATCCTCCCAGGGCTTTTCCTACAGTGAATATCAAGACTTCATCCGTTCCAGCTGTAACCTATTTTTCTTGTCATCTTTTTAGTGTCCAAAAAAAGATACGTTCTAATTTGCTTGCTGCAAAACCACATATGAAGGAAGCTACTGAAGTAAGACGAAGTCCTTCTCCTTTGTATCATGTTCAGGATAAGGTCTGGCTTTCATCTACATTTTTGCCTTTTCATTTGCCCTCAAACAAATTTAAACCTCAATATTATGGTCCTTTTAAGAACGTACATATGGTGAATCTGGTGTCCTTCTATCTGCATTTGTGTCGGACAAGGATGATACACCAGTTTCATGTTTCGCACCTGAAATCATATGTTTCTGATCCTTTTCATAGACACCATGCTTGTCCTCCTTCGCTATTGGTGGATAATGAGCCTGAGTATTAGGTACAATAGATATGTAATTCATGTTTTTCAGAGCCGTATTCAATTTCTGATACATTGGAAGGGTTACCCTCTTTGTGACTGTTCTTGGAAGATGGTTCTTCTGTCCATGCTCCCCTTCTTGTTTGAATATTTTTGGGGCTTTTTCCTGCTAAGCCTGGGCCTCTGGGGGGCATACTGTTATGCCGCGGGTCAAAAATCTGTTCGCTGTACCCCATTCTCTTGCCGCAAGGAGGCCCGCAGTCCACTTTTCGGCACGTTGGGCCTGCCACAGGATGTTTGTTTGCCCGCTATGTCCAGCTCGTGAACGGCGGTGGGATGGGACAGCCCAGGGTCAGGCCATGGATTTTGCTGCAGCCACAGCGTGCTCTGCCTTTTCATCACGGGTGCCCCCTGCAACGCATGTATAATTCTTATCTGTTTTCTTGGCTTTTGGCTTTCTGCCCTTTTGTTCATGGGGGCCATGCTTTTTTGGTCCCAGAATGCTTGTCTATTCCAGCATGCACTGCTCTTTCTTTTTACTAGTACCTTTGCAAGATGATGTTTCTCCTATTGTGTCCTATGATATTTTCCCAACTTAATATGGCGTTTTTCCTTTTTCTGTTTGTTCACTTCCTGTTTTACTGGTATATGAGGGGCTTGAGGTTCTTTCTTCTTTTTATTGAACACTCTAGTTTGGTGGTCCTCGTTCCTGTCTATTCCTGCTGTGGATTTCATTCTGCTCTATTTTCCCTGCAGCTTCCTGATGTTTCAGTTCTTGGAGTCCTCAGTTCTACTGTGCCTTTTCTGATTTTCTGGTGCTCCCTTCTGAAGTTTTTCTCCCTGGTGGATTTTCCTCTGGAGCTTCTTCTGGAGGGCACAGACTGCTAGGGCTTTCATCTTGCCAGCAGCACCGTGGCTACCAGAAGGTATTGGCCTTATCTTGGCCAGACCAGGACGTACAAGATCCAAAGCCGTACTCCACCTACATCCGACAGAGGCAGTAAGAGAAAGGAAAAACATGACAACATCAATCACCACTTCTGCCGACACCCTCACACACCCATCAACACACACGACATCAAGCATAACCAAAGGCACCACCACAACAGTCAGTGACACACCCATCATACCCAACATACCCACAGACACCACCCAAACAGACGCAAAGACTCCACCAGTGCATGCATACCTCCAGATACCACCCCAATGGCCACATACACTTCCACCACTCCCACATCACCCAGCACCTCACCTTCCCACTCCCCTAAGACACGCAAATGCCCTTAGTCACCCACACAACAGACATCACCCACACACAAGCATACCTCCCACAAGCACACACCCATGGCATCCACACTGACACAGCAGACACCCACTCCCTCAGCCTCCAAATCCCCACCCATTCTGATGCCTGTCCCGCTGTTCCTAAGAATTTTTTGTTGTTTAACCATGCCATTTCTCAAATATCCTCCAGCCCCCGTCCCAAACCCAAGAGGCCTAGTCATCCCCCAACCCATCCCTTCCATCTCAAAGTCCTCCCCTGTCACACCTGCTTAGGCCTGGGTGGAGTTCATGGAGTTCTGCTATACTATGCAGAACTCCACGAAGTGCTGAAAAAACTCTGCACTACGCACACTCTGTTTGCACTGATTTTAAGCACTGGAGTGTCTCCCACTTTGTAAAATCAGTGTGAACAACATCACATGAAGTGCCAGTGGGCGCTAACTTCTTTTTGCCGCTCGAGTAGATTGTCTACTCAAGCGGCAGCTTCCTCAATGGGAGCAGTCACTTTCTCATCCGAATGACTGGTCGCGTTCAGAAATTTCGCTTGCCAACTTAGCGATTTCTCTTGCTCGTGCTCACCAACTTAACATTGGCGAGCTTGAGCGAGGAAAAAATCCTCTCCATGTCACTTCGCTGAGTTTTTCGGGACTCCGTACGGAGTGGGAAAAACTCTGCAAACCCAGCTGGTGGAGAAGAATTCTCCACCCACCCCTGACGTACCCCCCACAAGCACCCATACCCTTCCTCCAAAGAAGCCCACCCCTCCTAAGAAGCAGTCTACCCCTCCCAGACCCACCCCTTCCTAATCCGACCTCCCCAAGGATAGTCCCTGAGGTGCCTGCCTGCCCACTTGATGCCTCTTCCTGTTTAGGAGTAAAGTGACAGCACAGTGATATGTCTGGACATTTCCAAATGTACTAGCCAATGGCCTTGGTCTTTTGAAATTGTGTTATGAATAAACCCAAACAGTTGTTGCTTTGGGTACACCTTTGCCCTGCAATACCCTTTCTACCTTTATGTTGTTCCTGAATAACTTGTGTTGTCTGCCTACAGTTGTGTGTGTTTCAGCCCGCTTGATGATCAATTTGCTGTTGTTTACAGTTTCTGACTGTGTGCTGGTGTCCCCCAACACAAGGGTATATGTTGACTGTATGGATATGTGGGTGTAAATGCAATGGTGGTATCACAGCATTATGTACTGTTTAGTATGGTACATATTTCAACTTGTGTTTTCCAATGTGACCAGGTATAGTGTTAGACTTGTGCCCCTGATATGGGTTATGTGTTCATCTAATGTGTGTTAACTTGGCTTTTGTTTGTTTTAGTCATGTAATGTGCTGAATTGTTGTACATTTGTTTGCATTTGACTGCTGTTTGTACCTTGCAGCTACTTCATGTAGATGCATGTCCCATGCAGTAGGAGTTCTACTTGCTTTGTTGTCTTGCACGTCAACGTTTAGAAGATTGGCATGTCATTTTGGTCTGGTATTGTTTGTCCCTGAGATACATGTAGGGCCAGTTCTTGTGCAAATGTTGTTTAGAGGCATGTGCAAAGTGATATGTGTCCCAGTGCAGCCTCCTTCCCTGAGTGTTCCTGATGCCCCCATCCCTAATGTGCAGGTATTATGTGCATATTGAACTTTGTATATTTGTCTCTCTGACTATTGTGCATCCCATTACCCTTCCATTCTGTTGTCATGTGGGTGATGTGTGTGTCGTTTGCAGGGCTGTTCAAAGTTAGTGGAGTTTGTGTTCCATGGCACATCCATACATATGTATGTTGAATGTGGTGACAGTCCATGAATTGTGTGCAATGTGAGTGTGTGAGTTGTATTTGTAGATGTGATGTTGGTGTTGTATGAGACAATGTTTTGTACACATCACTGTCCCTGGGATGTGAAGATGTGTGTTTTTGTATAGTGTTGCAGTGCAGTGTGAGTGACCTGCCTGAAGGGGGCGTACTGTGACTGTGAATGTGTCCTTATGTGTGTCTGATTCTGACTCGGGACACAATGGGAGGTGTACTTGGCGCAACAACTGTGCGCCCTGTATGATGTGGCTGACGGCGCAGCAATGTATTGTTAAGCGGAAGGAGACAGGTAAGTGTATGTAGTTATGGTTGAGAGCGTCCACAGAGGCATGGATTTTGGTCTCCTTTGACTATCAGCAACAGCGGCAGGACATGTGTGATAGGCTCTATGGTGGCTCTGGATGTGTAAGGGTTCCTGCAGGTGAGTGTCGACCCTTATACTGTTTGTTTCAGCCTGCTGAGACATAGTGGTTGGACCACCACGGTCACATTGGTGGTGTGCAACCTCGTAATACATCCAGCAGAAACACAGACTCCGCTGGCCTGTTTGTGCTGCCTCGCAACTGAGGTGGTCTGCGCTACCTGGTGGTGCTGGTGGGATTGCAGCAGTCTTTGCTCTTTAGGCCTGGATGACTTGCAATACAGCAGTCCGACCACCAAGCCGATGGCGGTCGGACCACCGTCGTGGCGTTTCCAGGACTACCAAACTCATAATGAGGCCCTTTCTCTGTGGCAAGGGTAGAAAACGAAGATATTCTACGAAACAGTCATATTGTGTTGAATGGTATAATGGGATACTCAGTGGGGTAGGGTGACTGAAATTGCTTCCCAATATGCCGGTAGCCTTTGATTGGATGATAGCATTTGTGACAGATTGCATTCATATTATGCATATGTCCAGCATAGGGAGTCCTTAGTCAGTTTGGAATTGTATAACTTCATTGGTGTCCAGTAATAGAAATATATTATAGTGAATGAATTTCAATCAGGCTTCCTTGATGCCTCTAACGTGTGATTTTATGATTTGGGCCCAGTCGTCCATGTTATATCCATGACCAGGAAGCCTTTGCATTGCATAATGTGGGTTTTCAATTATTGGTTTAGCTATGACTTTTCAATTAGAACTATGCATTTCGGACATCATCTCTATATGATGGATAAACTTTTCAGATAATCTAGTACCTGGGAATCAGGTGAGTCCCAAGGAGTCTACCTGAATCTGCTCTTGATATGCTATCTGTAGGTGCCAGTTGATAAGCCTTTATATGTAGTAGTTACAACCCACCTTAATGGCAACTATTTATCAATATTTAAGTGAATTCTCACATTTTCTCATACAAAAACGATAGCATCCTCAGGATGTATTTAGGACGCAGCACCATAATCATCTTGACAATCTGTACTCTGTCATGCAATGGCTTTTGTATTTGGGATCACCATGCGTAATTGTTGATTATCTTCAAAATAGGCATGTTAAGGTTACCCTCAGTCATGCATTTAAGGCCTCTAATGATTAGAACATCCAGATATTTATGATTCTCCAATTTCTATTTAAAGGTATGGCTGATTATGGAGATAGGAATAGTGAATATGGACATGGACAGTTCCTCACTTTCGTTCAAGTTTATTCTATGTCCCAAAAACAAAGAAAAATCAATGAAAATTTTAAAAGTGGAGAAGGTTTGTTATGTTATGGTGAGCAGTATGTAACCTGCTTACAACTCTATTTTTGATCACCCTGCTAGAGTACATATTGCCATTCCTCTCACTGGGCCTAATGGCCATCATTAGTGGTTCAAGAGCCAGTAAGAACAAGAGCATGGACAATAGGCATATTTGTTTTGTGCTGTGCTGCATGTTGAAGGTGTCAAACAGGAAGCTTCCACAGTACACATGGTCCTTTGGTGTATTGTACAATCATCTTGGCCTTTGTTGTATTGCACATTCATCCTACCTTAGAAAAGACACACCCCAGACCCATCATCTTAAACATATGAAATATGTAGCCCTATTCAGTCCACCAAATATATTTGTGGTGTGGAGAGCACCAGTGCTTCATCTTGGAAATTTTGGGGTATTGCATAGGAAGTCAACAGATGACTCTTTGATGTACAATGAGGAACAAATCCTCATTCTGAATTAGAGACGGTATAACCTACCTCACTCTAATGATTAGTATGTTTGAGGCTATTTTGGTGCACATACTTATTATTATGATGGTGTGATAGTGGAGCAATGCAGTGGGTCTTTTTCAGGTTGGGTAGGACTACCGCAGTGCCCTTTTAGAGAGCAACGATATGGTGCCAGGAATGTATGATGGATCAACAAATGCTGGAACCACTCATGCCTGAACAACGCGGTCAGAACAATGACCGCATTGTTACTACGAATGCCTTTACCATGCATGCCTTTACAATGATATTTCATTGTAAAGGCATGCCTATTAAAGGCATGTGTGGGAACGACACGCGTGGTTCTAGCATGCCACCCCTGACCTGTCCTAAGACCCAGAAGTACCCAACCCCTAATACTAAAAGTACCCCAACCACCTACCCCTAAAACAAAACTACTCGATACCTCCCACCCGCCCTGAGCCCTAAACCCTTGCTCGACCTCCCCCACCCACCCTAAAAACAACTGACCCCCCACCCTACCCTAAAAATAAAACTACCCCGATTCCCCCACCCCAAAAACCAAGCTACCCCAATCTGACCATACCCCCAAAACCCAAACTACCCCAAATCCCTCCACCTGTCCCCTAAAAACATAAGTACCCCGAACCCCCATCCCGCCCCTAAAAACCTAACTACCTCGATCCCCCAGCACCAAAACCCTAACTAACCCAATTCCTCCAACCCCTACCCTCAAAAACCAAACTACCCCGATCCTCCCACCCCTAAAACCAAACTACCCGAGCCCCCTCCCCTTAATACCTAACTACCCCGATTCTCCACCCCCAAAAACAAGACTACCCTTCCCAAAAACAAACTAATCACATCCCCAAAAAACAAACTACCCCAACGCCATCCCCAAAAACAAAAGTACCCCCACCCCCAAAAACCTAACTATCCCGAAATCCCCACCCCAAAAAGCAAACTATCCCGATGCTCATCCCCAAAAAACAAACTACCACAACCCCCCAAACCCCAAAAACCTACATACCCATATCTCCCACCCCCAAAAACTAAACTACCCTGCCTCCCCACCCCCAAAAACAAAACTACCCCGCCCCACCCCAAAAACAAAAGTACCCTGACACCCAACCTTCCCCTAAAAACAGAATTGCCCCATCCCCCTGCCCCTAAAAACTAGAACTACCCTTATCCCCCACCCCGCCCCTAATAAACAAACTACCCTGACCCCCACCCCAATCCCTTAATCCACCCCAACCCCTAAAACCTACCCCCAACCCTCACCCAGACCCACATACCTGACCACGTCCTCTCCTGATGCACTCTCCCCTTTTCTCTGCTTTACCCACATATGTGCGTTGTTCAGCACATGCGTGGTAAAGGCAGAGAAGAAGGGAGTCGTTGTTAATGCAAGTGTGGTTCTGCTTGCATTAACAACGTAATTGTTGTCCCGGAGTCATTGTTCCAGATGGTTCCCTTGTGCCAGAAACATCTGCTTCTTTATAGGAGTCTGTTAGACCCCTAAACAGGGACCATATGGGCAACCAATGTTTGCTGGGCCTTAACAGTGAGGCATGGGGCATTTTACTTCAGATGTCCTGAGGTCCGTCTTACTATGGTTCTGTAAATTTGACCATGTTCACCCCCTTCAGCTCTTAACTGTCACTGGTAGCAGTGGCAAGCAGTAACAGGCATCTAAGGGAAGTATTGTGTGGGTGCTCGACTTCAGAACTCAGTAATTATATAGCACTGGAATAACAGATTGTGCAACCAAGTACTTTAATTTAAACAAAAAAAAAAGAAAAGTACTTTAATACACATTAAAACTAAACTGTACAAATGCAGTAATGTTCAGGTACAATTTAATGAACTAGGTGCTGGGGATACCTGCACCTCAATTGGCTATCCTATTCCTCGTCTCCAGGTTCCTCTCCTTTCTGTTCTAGGTATAATTGTGGTAGCATAGAGTCTCAGGGGAACATTACCCCCTCTTGTGAATTGTCAATGGGCACAGTGTTTTACAGTTCATGTAGTTTTTCTCTCATCACTGTAAGTCCAGATGTTGTTTGGTGTTGGACGGCAGCCAACCAATGCAAGTGCACATATCCTCAAACAAGAGTATGCTCCACTCAATGTGAAAAAGAATAAAATGGCAATTAAACATACACTCCATCTCACACACTTACATGGTAAAGCCCCTACCCAAAAGAATGCCAAATACCAAAGATGGTACTGAGCATTTATGAAGCTTAATTCTCATGTAGTAATGACTACTGCCAGTAGATAATGTCACAATATTTCACCAACATTTTTTGGTGGAGAAGATATGTAGAGTCTTCCTTTTTCATTACTAAATTAGGTAAATTTATTCTTTACAATCAGAAAACATTTCACAACATATTGTGTTAGCCCAGCAGTGTAATGTATATATATTTTCCAAAAGGATGAGTCCTCATATGTTGGATGTCCTAAATCCCTTGTATGGGAAGCTTTTTTTAAGAAGAAACCCTTATTTTGGAAAGTTTCAGTGAGTTTGAAAAGGTTCTCTACATCTCTTTGTGTCCTACCTAAGAAGACCTTAACTCTCTCTGCTGTATATATCCTCCTTATTTTGTGTCTAGGGCAACACTGATTAATGTATATCCTAGCTCAAATCAGATGCGTTCCCTACAATATCCATACAGCCACTGGCTGATTAGGCCCACCCTTTACCCAACCCCCTTCCAAATAGTAGTGCTCTAGGATGACTAATCAGCAGCATCTCTCTCAGCAAAAGGCTGAATCAAATTACTAAACAAGCCTTGTCCCTCCTCTCTTCACTTCAGTGTATAGTTCTCCTCCCTCCAGCCTCAGAAATAACAGTACCAACAACTCAACAGGTGATGAAGCCAATCTTATCTCTATCTTATGCACAAGGCCAGGGAAGGGGCATTCAAAATAGATCCTAAAGGCCTCCATTACTACATAATAGATGTACCATGCAGTTCACCAACACAAATGCAGACAAAATACACTTGGGATGATAGCGCTAGGATTTGCTTGTAGAATTGGAACATTACATGAGTTGGGCAGTAGGAATCCACTCCAGTCTGGTCACAACTTTGGATTCACAAAACACAATACACTGCCACCACCACTCTGTGTACTACAACCATGACAGATAAAGTAAACTACAGTCAGTGTAATCAGGGTAATTTTGATGTGTCCCTGCAAATCACAGTACAGGCCTAAATCTCAGCATACAAATCAGATTAGTGTGTGACTGGGGAAAGAATCAAAATATAGGATGCGAGATACACACCGTCTGAAACGGAAGGCAAGGGAATACAAATGTGCACCATGCAGGGAACATCCCAGTCCCAACAGATAACTCTAGGGAAAAAATGCATTTGAAAATATATATCTAGCTACTACTTATTTTTTTATAAGACATATACTGATAAATATTTTCTTTGTTAGTATATCAAGTAATTGTCTCACAAAACCGTTTGTTTCTTTCCTTATATATACACAGTATTCTTCATTGTATTAGTGATACACATGATAGAAATCTATATTTTTATTTTCTTTATTCATATTCTCATACATGATTACAATTTCCAGTTGTTAACATATCTTTATTTTCAATCTTTTTTATGTATTTTTTTCTTCTTGATTATAGTTTCCAGTAGTTAACTTATTGGAAAAAATCTAATAAAACATTACACAAACATAAAGGGCTAACAAACAAATAAACTAACACAGAAAATATTCATCAGTATATGTCTTATAAAAAAATAAGTAGTAGCTAGATATGTATTTTCAAATGTTTTTTTTCCCCTGGAGGAGCTACTATATTATTACAGGGACCCTGTGCTTTTCATGACCAAAAGATAACTCTCCCAGATCATAATACTGAGAACCTTACTCCACCATTGGAGAAGTATGGTCATTGGATCGAGAATAGCAGCGGAAATCTTGGCTTTCAACAACCCACCTAATGCCCAAGGTAGACTACAGTGGACTGCTTTGCCTGTTACTTGGGGGCATATTTATATTCTGTTTGCGCCGGTTTTGCGTCCGTTTTTATGACGCATACCCGGCACAAACTTAGCTTCATATTTATATTTTGGCCCTAGACATGTCTAGGGCCAAAATATTGGAGTTAAAGTCATTTTTTGTCTGCAGAAAACTGCCTTGCGTCAATGAGATGGAAGGTAGGCTTTCCTGGGCAAAAAATGACTCCAAGGCCCTATCGCCTTATTTATCCTCCTGTGCAAAAATCACGCATGGGAGGAGGAGTGTCTTAAATATTGGCGCTAAGACTGTTTAGCTTCATTATTTAACGCCTGGGTTTGGGCAGGTGTTAGAGGACCTGTGGGCCTTTTCCATGGTCAGAGACCATCGAAATAGCCCACAGGTGCCATTCCATGCCCCCAGGGACACCCCCATCCACCTGAATCCACACCTGGTAAGTATTTTTCATTTTTTTATAAAGTGCCATGGGGGGGCCTAACTTGGGTCCCCCTACATGGCACTGCACCCAATAGCCATGCCCAGGGGCCATAAGTAAAATAAAGACAGGAACCATACCCACCACCTCAATGGGCATGACCATTGGGGCCAGCCCTGTGGAAGGGGCCCAAAGTCAGGGCCCCCAAGGGACACTGGATAGAAAAAAAAAATACCTACCCGGACTTACCTTTGGATGGGTCAGTAATCCGTGGGTGACCTCTTAGTGTGGGCAGGGGTGGGTGTGGGTGTCCCTGGGGACAGGGGAGTGCACCTGTGGGAAATTTCCATGGCCTCCAAACATGGAAATCTGGCTCCAGGTCCCCTTACGCCTTCCTATACCCAGGCATTAAATGATGGTGCTAAGCAGGCCTAGTGCCATTATTTAAGGACCTCCTCCTCCCGTGCGTGATTTTTGCACAGGAGGATAAATAAGGCGCTAGGGCCTTTGAGGCATTTTATGCTCTGGAATGCCTACCTTGCATCTCATTGACGCAAGGTAGTTTTCCTCAGGCAAAAAATGTCGTTAAGTCCAATATTTTGGTGCTGGACATTTCTAGCGATAAAATATAAATATGGAGTTAAGTTTGCACTGGCTTTGCGTCAAAATAAATGACACAAATCCTACCCAAACAGAGTATAAATATGGGCCTAGCTGCTAAATCAGCCTGCCAGTAACTAAGCATTAGATCAAAGATGCTCACGTACCTAAGAATATTTGGGCATCAAAAGTATCATGGACTGGAACATCAAAGGTAAAAAAAAAAAATATTTTAGTAGTGCTATTTTATATAATTAACTTGTTGAATACTTTCTTAGTAGCAGGATATTTTTTTTAGGGAATAAGGGTGGGGAGATTTTTACAAATTATGTTTTAAATTGAAATTTTATGGTACATTTTTTAAAGATATTCAAATTAATAATTTAGAATTTTTACATTTCTTTGGTTATGGTCGTGTTTTTATTATATTTTAATCTTACGTTAATAGAAATATATAAATGTGTTAAATAATTTTCTAAAATATAGTAAGTTTAAAAATGTATATAATATTTCAATAAAGTTGAATATTTTAAAATAATTGTGTTAATTTTAAAATTGTACATTATTTTCAAAACATAATTGAAATTGAAAAAACATATTTTATTATTTTACTTTTAATTTTAAGCTATTTTTTTTAAAATCATAAAAAAAAAAAAAATAATGATTGTTAATTTTTTATTACATGTTAGTCTCTTTTTTGTTTAAAATTTATGAATTGTAGTAAATATGTTTAACAATATATACATTTTTCCTTTTTAACAGTAATATTATACTTTAAAATTTAAGTATGTAAATGAAGGTGTGTAGCTGAGATTAGTGTGTTTTTGATGACGATTTAGCTAATTTTATATAAAAAAAAAAAACAGTGAAAATATGGGGTTTTAATTGTGTATGTAAAAGTTTTAATATGTTGTGTAGAACTTTTTTTTAAGGGGACATTGTAAATTTCACCTCTTTAGCATCCAAAACCTTCTTCAATTAGATTTAGAGTGGAATAGAAAATGTAACTGTCACTCCTTTATTGTCAAACACCTTCCCCCCAATGTGATCAGATTTGAATGGGAATAGTAGATGTCACCCACCTGGGGCCTCATTACGAGTTTGGCGGTCGAACCATCAGACCGCCATGTTGGCGGTCATACAGACTGCTATATTACGAGTAACACCAGCAGAACTGAGAAAAGTCAGCCAGAAATCTAACACCATCAGCACTTTGGTGGGTGGGAAATAGGGAGTCCGACCACTAGCACCGATAGCCGTCAACCAACCACTGAACCTATTACAAGTAAAAAGTCATAGTGGCGCTCAGCCATGGAGGTCTGCCAAAGGCTGTCTGAACCATAGTGGTCCGCGGTCAACAACGTAAAACACAACACCACATTGGATGGATTTGAAAACAACACAGCTGACACACATTACCACATCCTACACACCTGCAAAGCACACTATAAAACACATCCCTTAACTCACACACCACAATACTTTGCATCCACAACAGCAAACAGTGTAGCCAGAATGCATGAGCAAAAAGATAAAACCATAGAATAGGCACCCCACAAATTTACACTAAGCACATATCACACACCCTCCACAAACTCCTACCACATCTATTTGCACATCACTACTCCATTTACTCCTCATCACCTGTTTAATTCCAATCACCTATCAAATTTCTATTATCAACACCATGTCACCTGTGGAAAATCTGTTTCACTGAAGATGAGCTAAGAGTCATGGAGGATGAAATCAATAGTGTAGAGCTACATTTATTAGGAGCACAAGTCCAGCACACTACTATTGCCAGCAAAATTGAAATGTTTCACAGGATAGTTCACAGAGGGAATTCTGTAGCACTACCCCGAGTGTAAGAGACAACATCAGGAAGAGGCGGAATGACCTCAGGGGTAAGGTCAGTACCATGGCATCCAGGCACTAACTGCAGGTCCAGAAGACTAGTGATGGTTCCCCACCTCCTCTGTTACAACTCACATCGTGTGAGGAGAAGATCTTGCCCATCCTGCATCCTGAGGGCTTGACAGGAATACCTGGGGGACTGGAGTCGGATAAGTCACAACACACAAATATCTCACCAAAATGTATTGTCTTGCTTGCGCACTGCTCACCTTTCGCCACCTTCACTGTCACCTCAATCACCAGCCCACTGTCCACCTGTTGTAGTAGCTGCCAGGTATGGTGAAGCAGTGAGAGTGACAGGACAGCAACTCACAGCAGGCACTGCTCCCCTAAATCAAGACTCCAAAACTGTGTCCTCAACCACAACATCCCTGTGTACCAAATCATCACTGAAGTGTACTTACCTGGGAGGAAACCATCAGTATATTTGTTAGACTTTTCATCCTTGTTGTGGTTTCCCCCTAACTTTTTGCCTCTGGTTCCCAGGTTGTTGATGTGTGCTGGATTCTGTTGTTGCTGTTTTTGTTACTCTGGACACTTTACCACTACTATCCAGTGCTAAGGTGCAAGTGCTCCTGTATAAAATGTGTAGGTAATTGGCTTTCCATGATTGGCATATTTGATTTACAGGTAAGTCCCTAGTACAGTGCACTAGAGGGGCCCAGGGCCTGTAAATCAAATGCTACTGGTTGTGCCACCCACATTAGTAGCCCTGTAAAAAAGGGTCAGACCTGCCACTGCAGTGTCTGTGTGTGCGGATTTTAACTGTCAATTCGACTTGGCAAGTGTATCCACTTGCCCGGCCAAACCTTCCCTTTTCTTACATGTAAGACCCCTCTAAGGTAGGCTCTAAGTAGCCCCATGGGCAGGGTGCAGTGTATGTTTCAGGTAGGACATATACTAATGTGTTTTATATGTCCTGACAGTGAAATACTGCCAAATTCATTTTTCACTGTTGCAAAGCCTGTCCCTATCATAGGTTAACATGGGGGCTACCTTTAAAAATGATTAAAGCATAGATTCCCTTTGGGAGCAGATAGACATATGGAGTTTGAGGGTCTCTGAGCACACAATTTTAAAATACATCTTTTAGTAAAGTTGATTTTTAAATTGTCAGTTTGAAAATGCCACTTTTAGAAAGTGGGCATTTTCTTGCTTAAACCATTCTTTGACTCTGCCTGCTTGTGTATTCCCTGTCTGGGACAGACTGACAGTTGGGCTGTTTGTGAATCTCCACTAGACAGTGACACAACCGGAGTTGAGGTGTAGCCTGCGTATCCTGATGGGCCATCTTGGCTAGAGTGGATGAAGGAGTGGTCACTTCGACTTAAAGGGCTGTGCATGCCCTTACACAATACAGTCTCCAACCCCCTGGTTTTTGGAGCCAGACCTGGGCAAGGCAGGATCTTGTGAACAGCAGAGACTTTCTTTGATGTTTGCCTTCTTCAAAAGTAGAAAAGGATATAAGGAATGGTCTTAAACCCCCATATATTCAGATTACTTCTGAATTCAAGAGGAGGTGGAGGAGGAGTCTGTCCCTGTGACTGTGCTTTGCTGGTTCGCCTTGCAGTTGCTGCTTCTGCCTGAAAAAGGACAAAGACTGAACTTTGTGGTTTATTCCTGCTTATGAAGTGTTTCCAAGGGCTTGGACTGAGCTGCCTCCTGTTTTAAAGTTTCAGGGCCATCAAATACCTCCTCTGCCAGCACCTGGACTCTCTGCTGAGACTTCTACCCTGCCAAGTGGTGCTCTATCGAGTCCATGGGCCCTTGAAGGGTAAAGCTGGTAGAACAAGGTCTGAAATCCACACACAGGAAGCCTTACAGGGCATATTTTGACGCACCACCTGCCATGTGGCTATAAAAATGACACGTCACCCGCCTGGTGGCTGAAATTAGCGCACCTACCTGTATCATGTCTGGAAAATTGACGCACCACCTACATCGCAGCTGGAGAAATGGCACAACACCTACTTGTGGCTGCTGAAAATGGCACAAACCCACGCAGCATGGTTTTCTATCACCATGTGGCCGGATCTTACATGCTTCATCACTAGGCTTCAAAATCAACGTAAACCTGCATGGAACTTAGATGCCCCATGCGGAAAAAGACGCATGGCCTCACGTGTGAGTGAGAAAACAACGCATCACTGACTTTCTCGATGCACGCCTGTGCAGCTTTATTTTTTACGCAAACCAGGTACTTTGTGAAACAACGTTTCCATTGTTTTATATTGAATAAGATTCTATTATTTAGAAAATTCTTAACTTTACTTGTGTATGTTGGATTTTTGTCATTTTGTTATTGTTTGATTTACATAAATATTGGCTATTTGTCTAAACTGGTGTGTGGTCCATTTTGTAGTGTTGGTACAAATACTTTACACATTGCCTTTGAGATACGCCTGACTGATTGTGCCACGTTCCTAAGGAGGTGAGCAGGGATTATCTACATAATGTGTATCTCCATTGTCCTGACTAGAGTGAGGGTCCCTGCTTAACCAGAGTGCAAACTGACTGCAAACCAGGGACCCCATTTCTAACTTTGGTGGCAGTGGTGGGATAGAACTTGTATTCGTACTTGACATACAGTGATTAAGTGTACACTACTGTTTTCAGTGCAGACCATTAACTGACCACATACTACTTGGTTTTACTTTTTCTCTTTTTGGACATTTCCTGCTTCCATTTTCTTTGTGATTTTTTTTTACTTATTTTGCATTTTTGAGTACTCAACAACATGTCTCAATCAGGGGATGCAACAACTGTGGTTACAAAAGCTGTTTTTGAGTTGAAGAAAGTGGAAGAGTACACAGTGGCTCAATTGAAGCAGTTTTGTAAGGACCTTGTCTGCCCAATCAAGAGCTAGGCCAGGAAGGATGACCTTCAAAAGGCATTGTGGGCCTGGGTGGCAGTCAAGGAGGCTAGGGGACACACAGAGGAGGAGGAGGTTAAGGGTGAGGAGGTACAGAGTATTTATAATGTAGTATATTAACCTGTTCTACCTGGGGGGAGGGTCTCCAGTGCAGGTAGTAGTGTGTCATCGAATGGTCTGACTTCTAAGGAGTTGCAGGACAGACAAGCAGAGAGGGTGCACCAGTTGAATTTGCAGAAGCTTAAAAGGAGATGGAAGAGGGAAGGTTGCCAATAGAGGAGAAAAAGATGCTTTTGGCTCACAAGTTAAGTTTGAGAGATCTGGATCAGAGGAGCCAGTCTAACCGAGGTGGAGTCACCAGTACCTCAGTGCAGCCTGAGAGGTGGGTGCACATTTCTAAAGACCTGGTGAAGGATTATAAGAGGGAGGATGACATCTATCTGTGATTCAAAGGATATGAGTCTGCTCTCCACCTGGACATGGTCCCTGATAAACATTGGGGGCAGGTCTGTGGAAGTACTTTGAGGTAGAGGGGAGGGGAGGGACACTCTGACATCCTTAGGGGATCTTCAGGGACTCACCTACTCTATCATGAAGGACCCCCTACTCACCAGGTATGGTCTTACTCCTGAGGTGTGTAGGGAAAGGTTCAGGTCCTATAAGATCAAGGAGTCCTAAACTTGGTTGGAGTGTGCAGACTCTTTCTGCAGGTCTCTGGACGGTTTTGGAAAAGGGCAGTAAGGTGACAATTTATGAGGGGCTGGACAATTTAATTGCTTGGGAGCATTAGTATAGTCTTTGTTTTCCAGAGCTGACAGACACCCAGGAAGCTTGTGCAGGCAGCGGACCGCTGAGAGAGCACTAGGGTCCAAAAGTGCTATGAGGAATCAATGCCAAGGGTGGGCGGGCAGGGTCCCCATCAGAAGAAGTAGGGGGTAAGGGTAAGCAGGGGGAGTTCTCTAAAGGGCTTCAACTTAGTTCCCAGGGAAAAGATTCCCAGCCCCCAGTTGAAAAGAAATCATGGGTCTCTACAGGGAAATCTGCAGATAGGGGTCCACACAAGTGATCAAGTGGGTCACATGAAGGGGGACCCACTGGTGCTCAGTCACAGGGTTTGGCCAGTGGAGCTCTTGGGGAAGAGTTGGTTCCAGGTGGATGGGAGCCAGCTGAGATGACCCTTATCTCACTAGGGGACAGTAAGGTGGGCCTGAGGACCCTCATGATTGAGAGCACTAGAAATACAGGCAGTGGGTGACCATCAATGGACAGAAGGTGGAGGCTATGAGAGACACTGGAACCTGTGTGACTACTGTGAGAAGTCACCTAGTGTGTGAAGAGCAGGTAGTTCCCCATGCACTTTACCAAGCAGTTTTGGTAGAAACTGAGAACCTGTGCAGAGTGGCACAGGTTCCCTTTGAGTAGGGGGGGGGGTCTCAGGTTCCTTGAGGGTACCTGTGAGTGGGTTAATGTCTGTTGATTGTCTGATTGGCAATGACCTGGAGGATTCCCCTTGGAAGGAGGTGGAACACAGGTGTCACTTGGAGATGGTAGAACACAGGTCTCACTTGGAGATGCTGGTTCTGCCTGGGTGGTGTTTGTGTCCACCCGGTCAATGGTAGCCCATCAGGGTGATCAGGAGGCCTTGGAGCCTGAAAGAGTGGCCGATGTTTCTTTTACAAGGAGAAAGGGTAAGGTGAGAATGAGACATGCACCGGAGTACCGGCCCATAGTCGACCTTGCTACCCTGGAAGAGAGACACATAATCCAGACCTATCGTCTGAACTGTCCGACCATGAAGGAACTGTGTACCTAGTTGGGGTCGGATCTCTTGGTTACGATAGGTAATCCTACGCCATCCCTCTAACAATACAGGTGTTGTCTTTGCTACACTTCCTTGCCTCAGGCTTTTTCCAGACTAAAGTGGGCTTGACAGCAGGGATATCACAGCCCATGTTCAGTCATTTGTTGACAAATGTACTGTGTGTTTACTCAAACATCTGGACAGGTGCATCAGGTTCCCTCAACATGCGAATTTGCCCTCTGTTAAAGCTGACTTCTATTATATAGCACATATCACTCATGTGATAGGGACCATAGATGGTACACACATTGCTTTGGTTTCTCTCAGGGCCAATGATCAAGTGTACAGAAAAAGGAAAAATATTTACTCCATCAATGTCCAGTGGCTTGTGAACTGTCGACATCAACTTGTGGCTTTTCCTCTCTCCTTCACCTAGATACTTTTCAGTGCTGAAACCCGCCACAGAAGTTCCCACAGTCTGGGAGGAGGCTGAACGTGAGGGGGATGCCCCGGAGCCTACAGGGGAACAGGTGGCTAAACTGTGGGAGGTCCCGAGCTGACTCAGGGGCAGCAGAAAGGGGAACCTACCAGGGAAGCATTCTGTTTGGCACAAAGAGTATGCCTTACTTTGGAGGGTTTGAGGCAGCAGGCTGCAGACCAGGAATCTGACAAACAGTCTGGATCACATTTGATCTACTGGGAGGATGGCCTCCTCTACAGTGAGCCTAAGGTTGCTGAACCTGGGGCAGCCCGTGTGCTGGTAGTACCCCAGTGTTTCAGAGCCTTCCTACTGGGCCTAGCTCATGAATTGCCTTTTAGCTGGACATTTGGGGCAGGACAAGACATTTGAAAGTCTTGTCATCCACTTTTACTGGCCCCAAATGGGCAGGCACTCAGATGCCAAACTTGTCAGGCAAGTGGCAAGAGTAAGGGGAAATGTAAAGCTCCCCTCCAACCTTTTCCTGTTGGCAGCACCCCCTTTGAAATGGTTGGTATTGACATTTTGGGGCCTCTGGATGACAAGACAGCTATGGAAAACAGGTTTATTCTGGTCTTGGTGGATCATGCCACCAGGTACCCAGAAGCCATTCACATAATTGAATTGCTTCTCTTGTGATTCACTGATGTAATACAAAGTGAAATGGAAACATCATACGTTCTAACAGTATTAGAAATGGGGTCTTTGGTTGGCAGTCAGGTTACCCCCTGTCCAAGCAAGGACCCTCACTCTAGTCAGGGTAAGTCACACACAATCCAAACTATCCTGTTCCCACCCTCTGGTAGCTTGGCACTGAGCAGTCAGGCTTAACTTAGAAGGCAATGTGTAGAGTATTTATGCAATAAATCATACAATAACACAATATAGCATCACAAAAATACACCACACAGTGTTTAGAAAAATATATATTTATGTGGATATTTGCAGGTCAAAACGATTAAAGATGCAATAACTAAATGTAGAGATATCACTGAAAAGTGATATTAAGTGTTTTAAGTCCTTTGAAAGCAAACAGTCTATTTCAAGCACAAAGTACTTGGTTTGCGTGAAAAATCTCCACAAAGGGCCGCAGAGGAGGAGATGCGTGGAAACAAAGGGGTGTGCGTCGATTTCTCGGGCTGCACATGGCGATTCGTTATTTAGTTTCCACACAGGGACGGCTGTGCGTCGCTTTCCAACATTCAGTCGTGGATCCTCTTTGGGTTGCAGGGTTTTCAGACTCCCCGGGGACTGTGCGTGGAATCCTGGGCTTGCGGAGTGAAGTCACAAGTGCTGCAGCGATCCGGTGGGCATTGCGTGGAATTTTCTCCCACACAGCAGGCGCTGTGTCGATTTCCCCTCTGGAAGTCGGGCTGCATCATCCCAGGTGAGCTGTGCATCGATCCGGTGGGCCGTGTATCAAAGTTACGGTCGCAACGCAGGTGCCGCGTCAATCTTCTCCTTGCGAAGTCACGTTGCGTCATTCCGGTTCCGGTTCTGTATGCAGCAGAATTCTCACAGTGGAGCAGGAGGACACATGCTGCTAGCAACCGGACGGGCCTCCTGGGCGGAGTGCAACGGCACTCCTCCCTCTTCTCCTGCTGCTTCGGAGCGCAACAGTGCTCCCTGGCCTCACCTTTTTCCCCAGGGCCCCAGGATGGGGTCTAGGGCCCTTTTGGCAATATTCACGGGGTGGCGTGACAGCATCCCCTGACTTGGTCTTTGGGTGGAGGCCCTGGGATGGGATCTGGGTCCCTGGACAATTTTCACAGGGAGCATGATGGGGCTCTCCGACTTTGGGGGTTATTACAACTTTGGAGGAGGTGTTAATCCGTCCCAAAAGTGACAGTAAAGTGACGGGTATACCACCAGCCGTAGTACGAGTCCATTATGGCCCTCATTACAACATTGGTGGTAAAATCCAACACACCGCCGCGGTCACGGAATTCCGCCACAGCTATCATGACCCACATCTCAGATTCCGCCAAAATTCAGACACCCACACAAGTCCGCCACACCAAAGGTCAGTGATAAACTGGCAGAAAAAAAACCTCCACCGTCACGCCAACAGAAACACGCCCATGCTATCACGACCCACGAATCCACGCGGCGATCTTTCAACCGCGGTATTCCATTGGCGGTACACACTGCCGCGCTCAAAATACACACACATCTCCAAAACACCGCCACACTATACACATACAAACACCACTCCCATACACCCAACACAATATAAAACACACACCCACATCACCCACAAACCCCTAAGACCAAAACTTATAGACGAAGGCGACAGACAGAGAGCACAGCAATAGACAACCTCACCACACAGAGGCACACAACACCATCACCCATACAACATCCACACACAAAACACCCCACACCACCACACTCATCAACACATACACCACCCTACACATCACCTACACCACCCCATGTCACGCCAAAGACACCCCAGGTTTTCCGAGGAGGAGCTCAGGGTCATGGTGGAGGAAATCGTACGGGTAGAGCCACAGCTATTTGGATCACAGGTGCAGCACACCTCCATAGCCAGGAAGATGGAGCTATGGCGAAGAATCGTTGACAGGGTCAACGCTGTGGGACAGCATCCAAGAAATCGGGCCTCGGAGGAGTCGGTGGAGGAATGGACACTGGTAAGTCAAATCTTAACTATCATATCCCCCACCCTACCTGCATGCTATCACACACCCACACCCTCACCACATCCCCTATCACTCCAACTCCTCACTAATGTACTAATAACACAAACCACACATCCCAACACCAAGCCCTGCATGACACAACTAAGCATGAACACCCATCACTAAAGCATGCTCACTGCACATACCCATGACATGCCCCCAACCATCATCACACAAGCCCCCACACAGGAATGATTGCACTGGGGTACACACACACCCACCCATTGCACACCATGACACACACACATGCAATAATCATACTCTTATACCCCTGCAGGACCACTACGTAACGTCACCAGACAGGAGGGTCCAGACATCTCCACCCCACCCACAGAATAGGCCCACAGTGACGACAGCAGCTCTGGCCAACTGGATCCAGATGACCAGCCCGGACCATCGTGGGCCTCGGGACAGTCGGTTCCCCTCGCACAGGCACAGCCCAACACTGACCTTCCACCCTCTGGTAACACCAGCACAGCACCCACCAAGCGGGCCCATACCTCCGTTCCCAGGACACGTCAATCAGCTGTGTGTCCACCACTACAGGGAACCCAGGATAACCCACCACCCCAACAACAGGGACCTGGGGGCAGTGGTAGTGGGCACACGGTCCAGGGGACGGAGGCCCAGGAACACAGGGGAACTGGGAGGGCTGCTGTGCGACATGGGGCAGACAGGCCAAGGGAACCCACTCTCCCTGAGGCCCTCTCCTCCATCATGGGAGCATACCACCACTCCCAGGAGACGATCGTGACGGTCCTGGCCCAGTTTCAGGAGACCCAGTGCCTGCAGGACAAACAGTATTTGGGCTCAGGGAGGAGCTCAGAACCATCAGCTCCGCCCTGGGCACCATCGTAGGGGTGCTGAAGGACATACAAAAGACCATGAGGGAGACCGTGGCGCTCCAAGGGGCCCCTGACACTAGCCTGGACGATGAACTTCCCACCACCTCCGCTGGCGCTAGTGGACAGGACGCCCCGCCACAGGACCACCACACCCCCTGGGAATGGAGAACCACCCCGCAAGCAGTCCCTGAGATCCAGGAACAGGACAGAGCAAGATGGCAAGACCCCCGCCAGGAAATGAGACCACCTTGATTGTCATCCCACTGTCCCACTTTGTCACCCTGTCCATACTTAAACTGCTCCAGCTCCACTTCCTATGCCCATATGGGCAGTGCACCTGTGAGACTAATAGACTGGACTCTGCAATGGACATTCCTCCACTATCACCCATCCCCATTTTGCCACCCCCTCCAATAATTAGCACTTCAATAAAACACCCTTGAACCACAAAACAATCTGGAGTCAGTCTGTGATTTTGAAAATGTGTATTAGCTATGACAGTGTAGGCCTAGGTATGTGTGACGCAGTAGTAAATAAAGCCATGTGGGCCCCTGAAATGGTGGCTGTCTGACCTCTAAACTGCGACAATGGGATGTGAGGTAACTGCGCTGGCGTTGTACACCGTCGCGGTAGGCGGTCGTAGACCGCGGCGCAATGCTGCATTGGTTAACATTGGACCCTATGGGTCCCAGGAGCCAATGATGAATTGCGCCGGCGGTGATGATACGCACCGCCGCGGACGTGACCGCCATTTTCTATCTGTTCAATCACTCGATACCTGATCTTCGACAGGAGAGGACCTACACTGCAAGTGCTGCTGTGACCTCGGTCTGGAAGAGACAATGGCTGCTGCGTCTGGGGAAAGGGCCCCTGCCTTCACTGCTCAGGAGTTGGAGAAGCTCGTGGACGGGGTCCTCCCCCAGTACACGCTACTCTACGGTCCTCCAGACCAACAGGTAAGTACACAGGGAGCACCTTGTATGGGCTATGCTGGGAGGAGAGGGCTGGATGTCAGTAGGAAGGGGGCAGAGTTCTTCGACCATGAAGGATTGTGAATTCATGTGCCACATCGCAAGGTTAGGGATGGGGGCCACTCACATCGACGGTGCAGTTGGTAATGACTTCTCTTCTTCCCCTGTACATGTCATGTAGGTCAGGGCCCACCAGAAGAAGGACATTTGGCGTGCCATCGCCAAGGACGTCCGGACCCTGGGGGTCCACCAGGGACGGGGCACCCACTGCTGTAAAAGATGGGAGGACATATGCCGCTGGAGCAAAAAGATGGCGGAGGCTCAGCTGGGGATGGCCTCCCAACGTGGGAGGGGTGCCCGTCGCACCATGACCCCCCTGATGTTCCAGATCCTGGCGGTAGCCTACCCTGAGTTGGATGGGCGCTTGAGGGCATCACAGCAGACACAAGGGGGTGAGTACACTCACATTCTGCGGACTTAGCACGCAGTGGAGGGGTCTGGGTGGGGGAGGAGGGCTGTGGGTTTCCCTAGGCCAGGGCGAGTTCCGTAGGCTAGGCCCCTTCATAAGGCATGTCCCTGTGGCCCCCCACCCCACCTCTATAGAGTGCCAAGTACAGGTATACATGCCCCTGTGTCATCTATGTGGACAGATGACACTTATAGCCATGTAGGCCATATCCCAGAAATTGCATCTGTAGAGGCCAAGAGCACGGCGTAGTGCAGGGGGCTGCTGTGTCTGTATTGTCCGGCAACGGTAAGCCATGCACTCAACCTGTCTTTCTTCTGTTTCCCCACACCTTTTTGTGCTCTCCCTGTTCTTTTGAGCATCAGCATCATCAGGCGGAGGTACAGTGGCACCGGAGCACAAGGGAGCTGCATCCCACATGGCCATGGAGGGCCACACCACAGACTCTGAATACACCAGTGGGACGGAGGGCGAGGGGAGCTTCACGTCGGTCACCGGATAAGCAAACAGCGACACGGACTCGTCCGCCGATGGGAGCTCCCTTGTGGTGGCGGCACCATCTGTGCCCCCCACTTCTACAGGTACAGCCGCCACCACCCCGACCAGCACTGCCCTCCCAGCAGCCCCTCAGCCTTCGCTCCGTGCCCGCTCACCCAGGAGGGTGGGCATCACCTTCGCCCCAGGAACCTCAGCCCCTGTCACCCCTGCTGCCCTTAGTGAGGAGGCCATTGACCTCCTCAGGTCACTCACTGTTGGGCAGTCTACCATTGAGAATGCCATCCAGGGTGTAGAAAGGGAGTTGCAACACACTAATGCATTCCTGGAGGGCATTCATTCTGGTCAGGCTGCCCATCATCGAACCCTGCAATCTCTGGCCTCAGCACTGATGGCAGCCATTGTCCCTGTGTCTAGCCTCCCCCCTCCAACTTCCTCCACCCAGACCCAATCCCCTGTACCCCAGCCTATCCCACCACACCATCAGACTAGCATGCACACACCTCATCACACAAAAGTAGCTCCGGCAAACATAGGCACCACACATCCCACAGGCACTCACACAAGCATCACCCACATACAGACACAGCAACATCCACTGCCTCCACTGTGTCCCCCTCCTCGTCGTCGTCTCCCTCCTCCCTCCCAGTGTCATCTACACTCTCACCTGCATGCACTACATCTGCAGGCACTAGGACTCGCACCAGAACACCCAGCACCACACCCCGCTCACCTGCACTCACCACCCCCACTACCATTTACACGTCCCCTGTGTCCACTCCCAGTGTGTCTGTGACGCCCCCTCCCAAAGTACACAAACTCGGGGACCACACACCCAACATCCATCCACCTCACGACAGCCTCCAGTGCCTGCACCTGCACCCAAATCACCTAAAGTTACACCTCCTACAACCACCTCCTCTTCCAGACCCCCTCCAGCTACCCATCCCAGTGTTCGTCAGAAACTCTTCCTGAGCAACGTTGACCTCTTTCCCACCGCCCTCACCCCTCCAATTCATAGGTCCAGTAGTAGCTCCTCAGTCAAAAAAAGTCTGGTACCAGTGGTGCGTGTTAAAGGTCTGTGGAGTGCACCGGCCACCAGGGAAGCCAGTGTGACACAGAGCCAAAGCACTGCCAGTCCACCCTCTGTAAAGCACCTTAAGTTGGAAAGTGCCCGACGGCAGAGGGTGAAGACTCCTGCCGGCAAAACAGCTCACATGGGTCCCGGGGGGAGTGCCGAGTCAGCTGTGACTCCTCCCAAGGTGGTGAAGGGGCAGAAGAGGTCTCCAAGGTCTGGTAAGAGGAGCACGGCAGAGAAGGCCGCCATCCTCCCCGCCGGCCGGGACGCCACCGCCAGCAGTATCGTCACTGGTCCGGAGACCACCGCCAGAGTCAGTGCCCTGGAGGGCAGCAGTATCGTCACTGGTCCGGAGACCACCGCCAGAGTCAGTGCCCTGGAGGGCAGCAGTATCGTCACTGGTCCGGAGACCACCTACAGCGTCAGTGCCCTGGAGGGCCCCGGCAGCCACAGCCCCGCTGGGCACTGAGGGACCGTCATGTCACACACCGCTGCACAGGTCAGAGACAGCAAAGTCAAGCACCGCTGAACAGGGCAAAGACCGCCATGGTGAAGACCGCTGAACAGATCAAAGCACCGCTGAACAGGGCAAAGACCGCCATGGTAAAGACCGCTGAACAGGTCAGAGACAGCAAAGGCAAGCACCGCTGAACAGGGCAAAGACTGCCATGGTGAAGACCGCTGAACAGGTCAGAGACAGCAAAGGCAAGCACCGCTCAACAGGGCAAAGACCGCCATGGTGAAGACCGCTGAACAGGGCAAAGACCGCCATGGTGAAGACCGCTGAACAGGGCAAAGACCGCCATGGTGAAGACCGCTGAACAGGGCAAAGACCGCCAAATCAAGCATCGTTAGCCCATGTGCAGCTGGGACAGTGACAGAACTGGGACCGTCACGGGGAGCGTGATGCACTCTGGGCACCAGTCCCCCTCCAGAACCAGTGGAGACCTGCACCCACTCCGTCTGTCCTGCACAGGATGAAGCACTCTGGGCACCAGTCCCCCTCCAGAACCAGTGGAGACTGTTATCCACTTGAGAGACTGTGGCTTTGCACTCCCCAGGATGGTACAGTGGGCAACCCACCCACTGTAGAGACTTGAGAGACTGTGGCTTTGCACTCCCCAGGATAAAGCAGTGGGCAAACCACCCACTATAGAGACTTGAGAGACTGTGGCTTTGCACTCCCCAGGATAAAGCAGTGGGCAAACCACCCACTGCAAAGACTTGAGACTGTGGCTTTGCACTCCCCAGGATAAAGCAGTGGGCAAACCACGCACTGTAGAGACTTGAGAGACTGTAGCTTTGCACTCCGCAGGATAAAGCAGTGGGCAAACCACCCACTGTAGAGACTTGAGAGACTGTGGCTTTGCACTCCCCAGGATAAAGCAGTGGGCAAACCACCTACTGTAAAGACTTGAGAGAGTGTGGCTTTGCACTCCCCAGGATACATCAATGGGCATGGAGCCCCGTCGTGGATCTGGCGTGGTGCAGTCATCCGGCCGAGGTGCCCCCCCTTCCCTCTGAGGTCCCTGTTGTATTTCTATCTGATGCCCCTGCAGTGTTCTCTCCGTTTTTGGACAGGTATCTAGTGTGGGCCTCGCCCATGTATTGTGGGCCCAGTGGTCCACAGACATTGATATGTGCATACCTGCAGTACTAATCGTGATGTATGATTTTTTTGAATGTTTATATATATATGCATATCATTGGTTACTGTATTTTGATACATTAAAAAGTTTGAACTGATTTCCTTTTGTCTTTGCATTCATCCGGGGGGGTTGTGGGTTGTTACTGTGCTGTTTGGAAATGCATTGGTGTGTGTGTTGTAGTGGGTGAAGGTCGGGGTGGGGATGGGGGTGTTGCGTGTGTGTGTCCGTGACTTTTTGCCTCCCCCCTCCCCTATGTCGTAGGTGCAGTACACACCGTTGTCTTCGGCGCCTACGTTGTTGGTGTTCGTAGAGGAGCAGGAAGACAAGAGCAGGGAGTATTTGTAGTTCTGGCTCCATGGTGGCCTCCTTCCTCGTGGAGTGTGTAGAGGTGAGCATTTTCCCTTTCAAATGGCTGTTTCCGCCGTGTTTTTATCCACGGTGAAACCGCCCCGGAAAAGGTGGTGGATTGGCGGGTTCTGATTCTGTGGGTGGTACATTGTCTTCCGCCTGTCTGTTGGCTGTGACCGCCGCACTGCTTGTCTGTACCGCCGTGGCGGTCGGAGTGTTAAAGTGGCTGTCTATGTTGGCGGTTTCCGCCATGGTCATAATTCCCTTTTTTTGTCCGCCGGCCTGTTTGCGGTATTACCGCAGCTTTAACACCGCCCGCCAGGGTTGTAATGACCCCCTATATTCTATGGAACTCGTAACACGGCTGGTGGTATATCCGTCACTTTTAGGACGGATTAACACCTCCTCCAAAGTTGAATTAACCCCCTTAGTCTTTGGCCACCAGATCACCCTCTGCAGGCGGCCATCTTCACAGGGGACGTGATAGTGTCCCCCGACTTTTCTTCCTGGCGGGGCCCCGGGATGGGGTCTGGGGTCCCCCTCCTCCATATTCATGGGAAGCACAATGGTGCTCCCCATCTTTTTCTTCTGCGGGGCCGTGGTTGGGGCCTGGGGCCCTCTCTTGGTTTTCACGGGGCTCATTATGGCAGCCCCCAGCTTGGCTTCTGTTTTTAGGGCAGCCCCCGGCCATGGCCCACCCCGGGGGCATCAACCGGAGTAGCAGCGGAGCCCCACGCACTTCCCTGCTTGCTCTCAACTAAGTCAAAGGCCACAGACCTTCTTTTTTTGATATCTCAGGCCCTCAAGGGCTGATTTTTGTGGTTCTGGTGTCGTGTCACTCCTGGTGACGAGCCCTTGCCACTAGAAGCACTCTCATTAGGTCTCCTGGCCTGGAAGGGTCCCAGATAATAGGGGGCCAGTCCCACTGACTCCCTGTGCCAGCCTTTCTTCTGGGTGCCCTCCTTTCCTTCTGGGCAGCACACTCTGCTTAAGCCAGCCCAGACTCTCTCCCAACTAGTCCTCAGGGGGATTTAGGGGGGCCAGCTTACCTGGCCCTGTCCTGTGCCTCGCTGGGCCTGAAGTCCTGCCCCAGGGTGCAGTCAGGGGGTTCTTCTCTCCAGTTGTCCATGACACCCGTTTGCAGTCCCAGTGTCCAGCAGTGAAGCACAGCCAAGAGAGAGAGCACTCCCCTGTGCAGGAACTTTTAAGTGGGGGTGGAAGTGTCCAGCAGACCTGCACCTCTGGCCAATCCAGACGTGCCACATTACTTCCTTGCCCCATCCCCTCCTTCCTGCACGATATCCCAAATGCCGTCATCCAGGAGCTTGCGCCACTTGTGCTCTGAAACTCAGTCCCTCCTTCTTAGCATTTCTTTCAGTGCTTCTCCGGCCATTTCTCTGCAGGGGCTGACAGTTGACTGATTGATGCAAGGCCCGGCTCAGGAAGCTGGACAGAGCAGCAATAGACCCTAATCCTGAGCTGAGTCCGAGAAAGATGACATTCCTGGATGACCCATAAATTGTACAACTATGCTTTTGTAACCTACTACATCATTCTTTTCATACAGGTTAGTGTTCATTGGTGTGACTCTGGTCTCTGTGGGCCCTAGGGGACCTGAGTTATGCCCTAGGTCACTCTATCCTATTGACATTGAATGGAGTATCCCTGCAGTGAAAAGACAGTAAGCACACTGATGTTGACATGTGCTACCACTTTTGGTAAAAATACAGTAAGCACACTGACTATCGCTCCCCTGGGTACACCCATCTCATGAGGCCTACTTCAGGTCACCACCCCCTCTGCATAGTTCCTTCTGCACCAGGCTCTGTGAGCGCAGTTCTTGGGCTGCGCATGCTAGGATCTCTTTTCGCGCAGCCCTTACATGGGTGCACATGCGTGTGTACACATGATCCCGTGTAGCGCGCCCAGAGCATCCTACTCTTGCTGTGCCACAGAAGCCTTGCTTTAGCAAGGCCACACCAGGGGTCACATACCAGGTCCACATAGCCATGAGCTTACTGTGGGGGAGTCACTGACTAGGAGGCTCCCTCACAGTAAAAGGTCAGAAACCAGGTGGTCAAAAAGCAAAAAGAATCAGGGCAGACCAGATGGCCAGATCCATCTTCTCAGACTGCAATCAAATAACCAGAATAAGTGTCCACCACTGTGCAGGCGTATTGACACCTGCGACTATTCATTAGTGGCCCAATGTAATCAAGCTGCCATATCTGCCCCAGCAACTTTACTCTCCCAACTGACCTCTGACGGTTTGTGGCACAGATCTCTGTTGTGTGTTTTGACAAATAAGGCATTGAAGAATGACAGTTTTGATCAAATCCAGGGGAATGTGCAGCCCTCTAATTGCTGCCCACCTATAAGTGGCCTTTTCTCACAGATGTCCACATTTTTGGTGTTACCACTTAGCCATCCCCACCAAGTCCCAATCCTGTGTCAACTCCTCTCCCTCTTAGGTTTTGGCTTTATCCTCTGCAAGGGAATTAAACTCTAGAGAGTCAGTGTGACAGTGGGCATCTACATGACAAACGGTAACAGTACTTTGTTCTAATATTTCCCAAATTTCTTGCCACAATAATTTGCCCCACACCTCCTTGGAATGTATTTGCCAGTTATGTGCATGCCATGTGGGAAGCCAGGTGGCTAACCCATTGGCGGTAGAACAAGATTCATTATAAATATGACATGTCCCAGACAATTCTTGTTTCAGTGCTTGATACAATTCTGCATATTGGCTACTCTTCCCTTATCCTGTAGTGCACCTCACTGGTGACTCTCTTATCTCTGGTACCTCCTGCACTCCCTCATCATCCTGCACAGGGGCCTGTGCCACCTGTTGATGCAGGGCCACTGTCCATGTTGTTTCCACTTGGTCCATGTCCTGTATGTACCACTTCTATTTTATTAAACTGGCTTCTTGTGCATGTCCTATCTGGTGAGGTTTAGGTGAACTCATCACCAACTGCATTGTTGGAATCTTGGGTCTCAGAATCACATTATGACCTAGGGTAATTTGCTCAGTATCCACTAGAGCCCAGTAATATGCTAAAAACTGTTTCTCAGAGGGAGTATACCACTCTCCAGCATCTGGTAGCTTTTTGGCCCGGAAACCCAGAGGTACCCTCTTTCTTCCCTGTTTTTGCCACATGCTCCAATTTGCAGATTGCCCCTGAACGGTTACATGTAACTCACTGTCTCCTTCCTGCACTGACCATAAGTTTAAAGTTCAAACGCACACCGATGCTGCTCTTTGTACAAAGAGGCCAAAATCTAACCCAAGTGAGAGATATGCTGTCTCCACAAATGAAACAATCCAATGAATTGCTGAATTTCCTGCTTATTACAGGGTGTGGCAAATTCTAATATATTTTGTTTTACCTGCGGCAACACCTCCCTATGTCCCTTATTCCACAGGATTCCTAGAAACTTCACATTTGAGAGGGTCCTTGCATCTTATCTGGATTGATTCCCACCATGGGAGAAGCTAAATTGCTCCTTACTCTTAGGGGCCAATGGTATGGAAAAGACAGCATTAGCAATACCAATAGTTTCATACTAGGTCCCTTTCTGTTTTTGTATCCTTTCAATCAAAGTGATGGTGTCAGGGGCTGCAGCAGTCAGAGGGGGCATATATTTGTTCAATTCACTGTAATCAATCATCATTCTAAAGTGCCCATCTGCTCAGTGCACAGGCCACAAAGGATTGTTCTACTCAGTGGTGACTGGAGCCACCACACCTGCCTCTATCAACTCCTGTATAGTCTCACATATTTCCTCATGTCCTCCCGAAATTTTGTATTGTTTCAAATAAACCACCTTGGTTGCTGGGGGCACATTCAATGAGGGTATCTTTAGACGACCAACCCTCACAGCTGCCACTGAAGCGTATCACTTTGATCCAAATTGATAACAAACATCCAAGTATAGAGTCACCCCCCTTCATAATGTCAATTCCCAGTACATGCTCTAGGAGGGGCACATTCAAAACAGTATATTCTCTTTTAGGCATTCTCCCTATTTTTATTTTTATTAGTCTGCACTGCGGGGGCATACTTTCCACCCAAGCCTGTGATGGTATAGTGTTGACCTGTGAACTTTTTTCGATTTCTATAAAATAAAGAAGCCTCCCCTCTGGTGTACAACAAGGCCCAAACCTTTGAACATTTCTATGTTTCCAATTAATTTCCAAATCAACATGAGGAATATTATCTTTACGAGCCCATCCCGTTACCGGAGCTTGGCTTGTTTCTTAATCTGACTTACACAAGTGAACTTTTGTCCAAGTCAGGTCTGGATATATTCTCTCATATCTGCGAGGAGATTCCTCTTCTTCCCTGTTTACAGCACTTAACCAATTGATATCCAAATCTTCCTCCTCCTTGCCCCATGAAGAAACATTTTTTCCCTCTCTGTTCCTTCCTACTGCATCTGTGACTGACCCTGATTCGCTCATTTGTTATCTTGCTTATTTACTTTCCTGCTGCCCTCCTTCCTGTTGAGCCCTCACTTATGGTACATCTCCCACAGACTCTTAGTATCTACCCCATCTATCTGCTCATTGTTGACACCATCCTTCAATATCATCATAAATATATGTCTTTTGATGCTTTGTTATTGTCTGTGCGACCCTTAGACCTTGAGGCTCTCTCAGGTTTCATCCAATCTCCAAGCTCCCCTAATTCACAAACTGCCTCCAGCACATCCTTTAATGCCTGCCCTGTCTTACTAATTAGGAGAGTCATTATAACCTGCTTGTAAACTAAGGGAGCTAACCAAATTATTTTGTCTCGTACCGAAACGGTCAGTGGAGCATCCAACAAATTTTGAGCCTCATCCAATAGAATAGCAATTTTCATACTTTCTTCTTTAATTCTTCGCAGAGCATCTCTTAATGTGTACCAAGGCTTATCATTTGGTGGCCAATCTGATTCAGTATGGTATTTCTGACTATATCCCACAACTGCCAATTGCGACAAATTAGTTGCTTCTTGATTCTCATAACCTCTAAACTGCTCTTGTATTAAGGGGTCAGTGCCAAGAGTACAAAACTTTCATGCATCTCCCTCATCCAGTGCCACCCCAAAAGCTCCTGTGTCAAACAACTGCACCATCCACGTAAGCAATGCTTCCCCATGTTTTTGACTAAACCTATCCATTATATCGTTTATCTACTGCTGAGAATAATCTTCTAAGGAGTGGATCTCAACCGCCCCCTGGGTTTTGTGGAGTGTCCTGGATTTTCCATCTAAATATAGGCTGTGCATGAACCACTTTCTATTTGTCTAGCTCAAGCAGGCCCCCACCTTTTTTAACAGACTCATCACTGGAATCAGAGAAATTGGTGGAATCCCAAATATTGGCATTCCAAATATCAGGGTTTCGATCTAGCCCTGCTTTAGCAATGGCTAAATGAAATTTCTTCTTATTGACTCTACCCATACATTTTTGGTATCTATATTGTGCAACATGAACGGCTGCTTTCTCTGCGTCAGTCTGATAAGTATCAACTTTATCCTGCAATAACTTATTCTAACAAGACCGCACAATTATGTTATTTTTGGCTTCAACTAGCTGCCTCTCCAAATGCTGATTTTCTTGTTCTAACTGAGCACATTTATCAAGCATTTTCCAATTATCAGCTAACAGGGTCCATCCCCATCTGCCTAAAATAGATAAATCACATCCCTGTTCTACTGCCAAATTTTGCAAGCAAAGTAATGCTGTTTTTGTTTCAGCATTGACAAGACATGCACTGCAATTCTCACATAACCCTGCTCCACAAGACCATTCATTCGCAAGAACATCATAGGGTGATTTTTCCCACCCTGGTGTGTCATTTGTCGCCTGGAAAACTGCCTTTGACTTTTTACCCAAATTTTCACTTTTAAATCTTTCACTTTGTATCCTGCAACTGACTATGCCAAATTGTTAAGCTTTGCTTCAAACTAAGATGAAAACAATGCCATGGAATGTAGCACTCCTAATTTGAGTAATACATTTATTAAGGCACTTCCCAGATTTCAAATGAAAGCACAGGAAAATATAAATATGGGCAATTAATGTGAATGCAATAAAGGACGTGTAAATGCTAGAATACTTACAGTGATATTATATGGTGGCATACAGTGAAGTGGAGTAAAGTGAAGTGGGGTAGAGTGAAGTGGAGTAAAGTGAAGTGGGGTAGAGTGAAGTGGGGTAGAGTGAAGTGGGGTATTGTATGGTGGCATACAGTGAAGTGGAGTAAAGTGAAGTGGGGTAGAGTAAAGTGGGGTATTGTATGGTGGCATACAGTGAAGTGGAGTAAAGTGAAGTGGGGTAGAGTGAAGTGGGGTAGAGTGAAGTGGGGTAGAGCAGAGTGGCATAGAATATAGTGGTGTGCTGTTGAGTGGAGTAGAGTGAAGTGGGTTACTGTAGAGTGATGCAGAGTGTAAAGTACAGTGGTGTAGAGAGCAGTTGTGTAGAGTAGAGTGGTGCATATATCAAAGTCTTGGGAGCCTATCAACAATCCCAAGGTGTGATAGGCCAGGTGCTTACTGAACTCAGCAATCTCAAGAAGCTACAGAGGGACTTACATCAAGAGTCATTGGAATAGTGGGAGGTCACAAACCGCATCCTGGCCTTTCTTTCAGGGGTGTTCAGGAAGATTAGCAGTACCCTGATCAGGGACCGTGAGCAACACCACACCCTTTCCTTTCACCCAGCAAGACCAGGCCCTTCTACATCGGTGGCAGCTACTGGAAGGGAGGCCCTGTCACAGACAGCATCCACCTCAAACAACCCTGCCTCTTTATCTGCAGACCATCCCCGCAAGCAGTCCACCCAAGACTCCAGGAGGTTCAAATGGCAAGACACCAACCACTACCAGTAAGTGACCTTTTCCTGATTTCACTCCTTTGTGTGCCATTTATTCACTCTGTTGAATGTTCTCCAACCATGTTCCATCTTCCATGGTAGTACGACACTGGACTTTGGACTCCAAATGTAGTGGCATCTGTTATATAATTTCATCCACAATGACTGTTCCCCTCACTTTCTGTGACATCAGTTTATCTCCTGCTCCTATGTAAATAAACTCACAAAACAGAAAACCATTGCCTGCTTGCTTCTGTTACACATGTTGAAGTGTTGGGATGTAAGCCCTTATGATGCACATGAGGAAGACACAAGATGGTAATGGAATGAGGGATATGTCACATGTAGTGTCATGTTGAGGATTAATAGCAACACTGATACAAGTGTCTGGTCACACCATAAAATAATCGCACTTTACCGCACATAGACTGTCATAGTCAAGAATGTCTGAACCATATTAAAGCAGGCTAGTTATGCCAAAGTACGGTCCCCCAGACCACAGAAGAAAGGGCTTTGTCAGACCTTGTCCCGTAGAATAGACTAACAGATTAGCGGATGTTGTCACCAGCATGAGCCTTATAACACACCATCACATAGTCTGCGAACATAACATAAGCCATGGCACAGCCATGGCACAGAGGGCAGTACAATAGTCTCTGATCATGTGTCACTCCAATTATAATGACAAAGCATCTAGGGGTATGATGCAACTTATGTCAGTGTTGTGGCACAGGCTCTTTAGCCTGCAACAAGTAAAAACATCTACAACTACTGGTTATACAGAATCATTGTCAAGGCCATATGATCACACACATGTGACAATAGGACCAACACACCACATCAAGCCAGTGTATCCTGCACTTCAAACTTCTATACACACACTGCCCAAGCTACCTTGGCCCAGGAATTATACACCCTAAATCTGTGCCCAACATTGCCTTGATCAATTCATGTCCTCTTCTTATGTCAGAACAGCATCCGATACTAGCCAATATCACAACTCTGAAATGCCCACACAAGGATGGCATAGTGAAGGTCCCTGGATGATAAACAATGCAAAAAGTTTAGTTTGGGAATAAGGTCATATCAAACATCAGTGCATACACTTACATTGCAATCAGACTGACACAAACCCTGCAGATAATCAAGGTAGTGAAATGTTCAAGTCTGACTTAGCAAGCAAAGCTTGGATGTATACTGCAAAGCAGGAAAAATAGCCTAATCCTGACAATTACAGTTCCTCATACAGTCATAGTGATAACATAACAATATTTACTTACATTCAGATAAAGTGGGGATTGATGAGATCTGCCCGCAAGTCTTCACCTTCCTCCTCATTATTGTCATCCTCACTAGGCATTTCAAGATTCTCACCCGTTGGCACTGCTGGCCTCCCTCATCTGGGATGTATGGGATATTCCTCTGCAGAGCAATGATGTGGAGCATTCAGCAGGCCACAAAGATCTTACACACTTTCTCAGGTAAGTAGAGGGGGGCTCTACCAGTCTTGTTCAGATACCTAAATCTGGCCTTTAGGAGCCCAGAAGCCCGCTCCACTACACTCTGTGTATTTCCATGGGCATCATTGAAGCAGACTTCCCCTGGTGTAGTGGGGTTCCTCACTGGAATCAACAACCATGGACGGTCCCCTGTTACAGAATGGAACATATGTGCAACTATGAGTTCCTCTCATTGGATTTTTTGCAGCAGCCATTATATACACAAACAGGGCAGAATTGACTTCCCAACCAGCCAGGCCATCTCTGGCTACAGTTGTGACGTCGGTTGACGGATTGTGCTGTTCCACATAATAAAGACATCATGGGCTGAACCCGGAAAATGGGCACAGACTTGTGAAATGAAGAGATTCCCCCGAAAAAACACTTGGAGATTGATGGAATGGAAGCTCTTTCTGTTGCTGTATACTTGTTCATTGCCATGAGGTAGTACCAAGGCAACATGTTTATCATTAATGGCTCCCACCACATTTGGGATGTGTGCCTAACCATAGAAGTCTGCCTTCACATGGGTCAAATCCTCATGTTGAAGATAATGGATATAGCTGTCCACGTGTTTCAACATTGCTGACAGTACATCCTCAAAACCAGACTGAACATAGGTTGGAACATCCCAGCAGATAGGGCCACTGTATTTTGGAAAGACCCTGTGGCCAGGTAGTACAAAACTGCCATAACTTGTGCAATGGGTATTATGCTATTTGGATAACGAATGGCAGGCAGCCGATCTGTCTCTGATTGACGACATGGGTCCACAATTGTTAGTAGACTCAGAAGCAAGATCTGGATGATGTGGTGTTCTTCCATGGTTTAAAGGTCGGGCAGTGGACGATAGACAGGAGGTTGGCTGATCCTTCCCCTCCCCGGATACCTAGGTAAGACACAACATGAGTATTGCCATTATTCAATGTGTCCCTTGCAACACACAGGATTCATGTCAATATTAAAAGTGTGACAAGGCATGCATTGAGGTGTGGGCATGATCCACAGTATGCATCTCAAATCATAATCACACAGCAACCACATGTCACCCCCTTGTTTTGCCATACATGTGTACACATAATTTAACTGCTCATCTCTAATTGAGCAACAATACATGCCTCTCTGACTGTGATTTTGTTGTCCCAGCATCAAACTGACCTTTGTGGAGGGGTCAGACTGTGCTCCAATGTATATCACCATTTATGCCTAACAATGTACAACAAGGGTGTTTGATTAGTAGGAGCTACATGACAGGAAAAGACACGCAGTTAATAAGGCAAGACACAACTATTCGGGATATGTGACACATTTGACGGAGCCATATAACACATTTTAGCCTGACCTACACCACAGGACATTAGAAACTGCCTGCGACCGCCAGCGGAAGTCGTCATGGTGGTAGGCGTTGCAACCATGATGTACTGTCACGCATGAAGTGTTGGGAATGGAGTTTCAGGTAGGTCCGTCTGCTAAGCCTGCAGAGAGCGGGGCCTGTCAAATGTGTCTCACGAAATCTGTCCAAGTCTGGACTAGTGTCAAATCACTTTTGCTATGCAACTGTGGCACTGTGCCCACTCCCTGTATCCCAGCACATCATGTAATGATGTCAAATCTTGCGTCAATGCTAATATGCAGCCTATTGAGGCTCTGTCCTCCGATTAGGATCTAAATGTTATTCGAGGAGAGCTGATGATCTGTGACTGATGTGTACTTGGCATCTTTGTCAATGTGTATTTCTGGGCCTTGACAGTTCCCTTGATTCCACAGCCCTGTTGTCACCTTCATGCAGGTCACAAGTGTCCTGTGCAGGCTCATTGCGTTTCTGACATTGCATAAGTGCAAACAGTGTGTTCTTTACAGATAACCCATGATATGTGACTCAGTTGTCTGGTCACATTGCAGAAAATGTACAACACATGCCTATGTTATTCTGAAGGTAATCTATATACTATGGACACATATGTCAAAAAGTGTGTTTGTGTTGATGATGAGACACACAGACCCCCAACCCCTGAGGTGGCATAAACTCCCTTGAACACAACTTGACTGATATTATTTTATGTGTTGAAAATGTGCATTTAGGGGGACAGTCACATCTGGTGCAAATGATGTGGACACTGTGATAGCATACAATTAATGACTTGTAACTGTCTGTAGTAATCACACCAGGACACTGTTGTCATATCACCAACATCTGTAAAATAAGTTTAGAGTTTAGATGCAAAGGAAGGGAATGCCATCATGCCACAATCACACAGATTAAATCAATATTCAGAGCAATGATCAGTTCCACTGATCTGTGTGTTATTGGACGTATTCAAGTATAACTGATGTTCTGTTGTCCACATCCTCGTCCTCTGCCTCCTCATCCTCACTGTCATCAGGGTCCACTGCTGCTACAGGGGCATCTCCAGTCTCCTTCTCCTGCAGAAAAGGCACATGCCTTCTGAGGGCCAGGTTGTGCAACATGCAGCATGCCACTACTATCTGGCAGACCTTCCCGGGTGAGTAGCACAGGGATCCACCTGTCAGATGGAGGGACCTGAACCTGGCCTTCAGGAGGCCGAAGGTCGTTTCAATTATTCTTCTGGTTCGCCCATGTGCCTCATTATACCGGTCCTCAGCCCCTGTCCTGGCATTCCTCACAGGTGTCAGGAGCCACAAAAGGTTTGGGTAGCCAGAGTCACCTGCAAATAGTGAGGGACAAACTTTAGCCTTACACAATCCTATTGGGAAAACACCTCAAGGCATACACTGACATACAGTGGGTGGGGACTCTGACTCACCTATTAGCCACACCCTGTGCCTCTGTAGTTGGGCCATCACATTTGGGATGCTGCTATTCCTCAGGACAAAGGCGTCATGCACCAACCCAGGATACTTGGCAGTGACATGGGAGATGTACTGGTCAGCCAGGCACACCAGTTGAATATTCAGTGAGTGGGAACTCTTCTGATTCCTGAACACTTCTTCATTCTGGCGGGGGGATGTACGCAATATGTGTACAGTCAATCACCCCAATGATATTGGGGATATGGCCCATTGCATAGAATCCTGCCTTAAGAGTGGCCAAATCATCCATCTGGGGGAAAACAATGTAGCTGCACATGTGCTTCACCAGGGCAGACAGAACCCTTGCCAGCACGATTGAGAACATTGGTTGGGACATTCCTGCTGCGAAGCCAGCTGTCACTAGGAAAGAACCAGATGCCAGCAAATGGAGCACTGATACCACTTGCACAAGAGGGGGAATCCCAGTGGAATGACGGATGGCTGATATCAGGTCAGGTTCCAATTGGGCACCCAGCTCTGTGATTGTGGCCCTGTCCAGTCTATAGGTGAGTATAATGTGCCTGTCCTTCAGAGTAGCCAAGTCCACAACGGGCCTGTATACAGGGGTTTGTCTCCTCCTCCTATTCATCCACTGCGGTAGGTATCTAAGGAACACAAGAGTGAGCAGGCCATCAGAATTTGAACAATGGAACCACCACCTCAGTGTACATACAGTATCAATGTGATGGGACAGTGGGAATGACAATGTATGTGCTATTTTAGGACATGAAACAGTCATGGTTTATCTGATCATTGTCCACCACCATGAAATGGCGACCAACGGTCCTGTATCTTGGGAGAGGTGGAAGTGAGGTAACTCCTCCAACGTTAGGCGTTGTGGCTGAAGGCGGTCTTGCACCACCATGCAATTCCTCATTGGCTAATATGGGGCTCTATGGAGTACAGTGGCGAAAGGGGATCAGCGCCAGTGGTGACGGTATACACCTCCGTGGACGTGACCACCATTTTCAATCCAAATCCTCACTTGTTTCCTGACTTTCCACAGTACGATTCCTACACTGTGTGTGCTACTGTGACCTGTGTCTGGAAACTACCATGGCCCTTGTGACTGGGGAAATGGCCCCTGCCTTCACTGCAGAGGAGTTGGAGCAACTGGTGGATGGGCTCCTACCCCAGTATGGACTGCTGTATTGGCCTCCAGACCAACAAGTGAGTACCCCCTGGGCACAATGCATGTGGGAAGAATGTATGGGGATGTGTGCGCAAGCATCGCGTCATCGAGGAGGGGGGCGGTGGTAGTGTACATGGTGGGCTCCGGACGATGTGTGTGCCAATGGTGATGGAAACAGGATTGGTGGGCAGTATGTGTGACAGGCTGAATTGTATGTGTAACAGTGTCCTCCTGTCTGCATTCCCTCTGCAGGTCAGCGCCCATCAAAAGAAGAGATTGTGGTGTGCCATCGCCAAGGACGTGCAGAACCTGGGGTCTACAGCATGCAGAGTACCCACTGCAGGAAACAGTGGGAAGACCTGAGATGCTGGCACGGGAGACTGCGGAGGCCCAGCTGGGGATGGCCTCACAACGAGGAAGGGGTGCCTGTCGGAACCTGATCCACCTGATGGCCTGCATACTAGTGGTGGCCTACCCAGAGCTGGATGGGCGCTTGAGAGCATCACAGCAGCAACAAGGAGGTGAGTGCAGTGGGCATTACTACAATAATTGGTAGGTAGCATGGGATCTGGGTGCTGCGTGTTTGTTAGTAGGTACCCCTTAATGCTAGGCCAGACATTGCAGCATGATCCAGCTCAAGGGCAAAGGGTGTTTGGCAAATGCAGGTAATCTAACTTGCTTGCATTCCATGTCAGTCAGGGCTTTGTGGGTCCCAAGAGGGGTGCAGTTGGCAATGTTTGGACCTCATCTTGCAGTGGCATCTACCCAAATCAATGGCAGTGCAATGCATAGTGCTCAATCCTGATCCCTGTGTGTGTGTGTCGGTGCTGTGTATGACAACTGTGGTGTTGATGCTGTAATTGACTCAGTGTTCCCTTTCTCTCTCTCTCTCCCCTTTTACCTTCTGTCATCCTGTCCATGTGTGCATTAGCATCATCTGTCAGAGGAGCAGGGGCACCAGTGACAGAGAAAGCTGCATCCCACAGGACCCAGGAAGCAGAGTCCACCGACGTCGAGGGAACTAGTGGGACAGAGGGTAAGGGGAGCACCAGAGCAGATTCAGGAGGTGACAACACTGAGTCAGATATCCCCTCTGATGGAAGCTCCCTGGTAGTGACGGACACCTCTGTGACCACCCCAGTTGTGGGTACAGCCACAACCCAACTTACCAGCACCACCCTCCCAGTAGCCACTCAGCGAGTTGCCCGTACCCGTTCACCCAGGAGTGTGGGCATCTCCTTCATACCCAGCCATCTCAGGCCCTGCCCTAGTGAGCCCTACTGCCCTGATTAAGGAGGATATTGACCTCCTGAGATCCATCTCTGTAGGGCAGTCAACCATTGTGAATGCCATCTAAGGGCTGGCATCCCAGATGCAGCAATCCAATGCATTCCTGGAGGGCATCCACGGTGGATTGGCAGACCAACAGAGATTCAGGCTCTTGCCTCCTCTCTGATGGCAGTCATTGTCCCGGTTCTTACCGTCCCCCCTCCAACTACCACTTCCCAGTCCCAGTCTCCTCAACCCTAACCCATCCCATGCACACATACTGATGAGCATGCACACAAGACAACACACAAGAGTGGCACAGTCAAACACAGACACCACACTTGAGACCGCAAGCACTCACGCAAACACCACACAGTTGCAGAAACAACCACATCGACTGCCTCCACTGTCTCCCCCTCCTCCTCTCCCTCACAGACACGTCCACACTCATACCTGCATGCACTGCTTCAACATCCACCACAAGTATCACCACACCAAGCAGCACACAAACATCATTTGCAGACACCTCCACAACATCCATCCACACGTACCCTGTGTCATCTCCCACCTTGTCTGTTTCCCCTCCTGAAGGAAATGCAGGATGTCAGACACCCAACAATCTTACATCAGCACACTCCCCATGCATCTGCAGCCAGGTCCAGCAGACGATCCACTCTAACAGCCACTCCCTCAACCTCCACTCCCATCCATTCTCCCTCATCCCACCCCACCGTCCCTAAAAAAACGTTTCCTTGCCCAACTTGACCTCTTCCCTCCACCCCCCCCATCCTGCCCGTAAGAGCAGGGTCCCAACGACCCAGCCCAGCACCTCCACCAAACAGTCCACGGGGACAGTGGATACACCTCCTAGTCGTGGAGGCAAGACAGTGAAGTATCCCACTCCAGCAGCCAGGAAGGGGAAGGAACCCACTCCAACAGCCAGGAAGGGGAAGTATCCCACTCCAACAGCCAGGAAGGGGAAGTATCCCACTCCAACAGCCAGGAAGGGGAAGGATCCCACTCCAACAGCCAGGACAGGGAAGAAGCCCTCACCTCCTGCCATGAAAGTGAAGAAGCCCTCACCTCCAGCTGCCACGCCGCAGCCCTCATGTCCAACGGAGGCTGCCCAGGAGGCCCCTTCCACAACTGAGACACAGCAGCCCTCAAATCCAATAGAGGCTGTCTAGGAGGCACCTTCCACAGCAGAGACACAGCAGCCCTTGCCTCCAACAGAGGCTGCCCAGGAGGCACCTTCACAGCTGTGACAAAGCAGCCCTCACCTCCAGCAGAGGCTGCCCAGGAGGCACCTTCCACAGCTGAGACTGTGCAGCCCTCACCTCCAGCAGCTGACATGTAGGCCACCCTCCAGGGACTGATGTGCAAGGAGCCCCCTCCAGAAGCAGTGGGCATGTTCACCACTTCAGAGACTGTGGCCTTGCAATCCCCACCATGGACAATTGAGCATGGAGCCCCCTCCAGAACAAGTGGGCATGTTCCCCACTTCAGAAACTGTGGCTTTGCACTCCCCACCAGAGACAGTTGGGCATAGAGCCCTCCCCAGAACCAGTGGGCGAGTTCCCCACCTGAGAGACTGACCTTGCACTCCCCAGCAAAGGTAAATGGGCATGGAGCCCCATCCAGAAGCAGTGGGCAAGTTCCCCACCTGAGAGACTGGGACCTTGCACTCCCCAGCAAAGGGAAATGGGCATGGAGCCCCCTCCAGAAGCAGTGGGCAAGTTCCCAACTTCGGCTGAGGTGCCCCCACCCCCTTCCCTCCTGTGGTGCCTGCCCCTTCAATAATGATGCCCCTGCACAGTTCTGTGAGAATGTTGTCATGAAATGAGTTGGGACTTTTACCGTGACCTGTGGCCGTGTGAGCCCTTAGTACTTTGGACTGGGCATGGGCCCTGTGTGGACAATTGTACATATCTCTTTGTTATACAATTGGTTCATTTGGTTGCTGTTCCCATTCAATACATTCTCAGTATTGCCTTATTGTTGTCCTTGCATTATTATGACATGTGTCGTGTACAATTGATTTTCATCTGCAGCTGGTTGTGTGTATGGTGTGTGTGTCACTGTCCTTTTCCTCCCTCCCTCCCTTGTTTGCTAGGCAGCTGTACTCACCATCATCATCTTCGTCAGCGTTGGTGTTCCAGGTGGAGCATGGTGTAGAATAGCATCTGGAAGAATTGCAGTTCTGGTTCCAATGTGGCATTGTTCATCTCTGCGTCTCTGATGGTGAGTCTTTGGTTTTCTGTGTAGTGTTTCTGCCAGGCTTTTGATGGCATTGGTTCTGCCCCAGAAATCTTGGTGGATTGCAAGGTCATGATATGGTGGGCAGGACCTTGTCTTCTGCCTGATTGTTGATGGCTACCGCTGTAGTCAGTGGTATTAACGCCCTGGCGGAAGATGTAGTACATTGTCTGTCTATGGGAGTTCTCACCGCCATGGTCATAATTTGGTGGTAATTACCTCCAGCCTGTTGGCGGTATTTCTGCCACTTTATCACTCACTGTCATTGTCAGAATGACCACCATAATATCTTGTCTTTTGCCTCCATGCAGATCAACACACATCAGAAGAAAGGGATTCGGAGAGCCATCACTAAGACGGTGCTGAATCTGGGGGTCCACAGCCAGCAGGGTACCTACTGTCAGGAGAGGTGGAAGGACCTGAGGCGTTGTGCCTGAAAGATCGCGGAGGCCCAGCGTGGGCTGTCCTCCCAATTAGGGCAGAGTGCCTGTTGGACAATGACCCCCCCCCCCAATGGCCCACATTCTGCCGGCGGCCTACCTAGAGCTGGATGGGTGTTTGAGGGAAGCCAGCAGCCACAAGAAGGTGAGTACACTGCAAATTCCTGCTTGCCACATTGCCAGGTGATTAAGTGAGGTATTGACTGCTCCCCCCGACAATGAGGGATGAGCCATGTTTCACACAGTAGATGGAGGATTGTTTGTGTTGACATGTCATGTGTATCAAACTTGTGTGCCTTCCTTTTTGGACCTGGGAGCGAGGACAGAACTGGGAAGAATCCTCAGGACATTGTCTCAGCAGGTATCACAAATGGCTGTGTACAGTGATCATTCACTTATTGATTGTTGTTCTAGTAGGTGTAATTTCTATCCAACAGATCACTCTTCCGAAATGATACAGGCCAAAGGTAAATAGGTTGTGGATCACTGTACTTTGCCATGTGTCTGGGTATATGTGTATATAGAAATATGCCACCCAGGAGCAAGTTATCTTCAATGTATGATTGGTGCTGGTGCCTCACTGCAATCTGTGATGAGTAGGTGTCCATCATACATTTGACATGATTTACATAGCTATTTGTTTTCAACTGTAGCAAACTACTTTCCCTCAGTGAGTGGGGAATGTCTAGTGAAATGAATGATGTGCCATCACTGTTGCCAACATTCCTAGTGCCTACATGTCAGCATGTGTCCCTTTCTCTTTAGGAAACATTTCTATGCTGCAGTTCCATGCAGGTTCTCCCTATGTTGATGGGATGGTGTCTGTATTCACTCAAAAATATCTTCAAGGGAAACTGTTAGTGGAATAGTAAATCTACAATGGGCATCCATTTCGTGTGGTGCCACAGACAGGAGTGTGTCACCATTGTTTATTGTCTGAAATATACGTTAATGCATCATGGTTTGTCATTTGGCATGTAGAACTGCAGTAGCTATGAGGGAGATGGCAGGTAGGCCCAGAGTGGGGAACCACTTTGTGCTTATCTATGCCCTTGATATGAAATCATATGGAAAAGTGTACTGCATATGTGTAATGATTGAGGATTGTGCCCTGACTGTTGGCAGGCATCATAGACTGAGTTGCAGTGAGGTTGATATCACATGTGTTTGGGTACAGGCACTCATCCACAGACACCAGGATTGTCATGCCCAAGATTTGTTTAATGACGTTGGTGCTCATTGGGCACTAGGTTGAGGGCCTTCTGATGTTCTTTTAAAGTTCTGCATCCCTCCAACATGCAAATAACAGATGTCTACTACAGAAACACTCAGAGGATGTAATTGTAATGGGTGTCAGACATTAGTGGTGCCTATGCTGGGCTTTGCTAATTAGTTGTTTTGTTTATTATGAGGAACATCTCACCCTGACATATTGAATCTGACATCAACAGTGTTCCTTTCAATGCCGCATGTGAGGCATATCTGAGTTACATTGATACTACCTACATGAATTTATTTTGACAGATATCACTTGGTGTACATTGATGAAATGTTTCCTGCGTGATATGGTTATTTCCATGTCAACTATTCTAGGATGTTTGACTTTTGGGATCCACATAGCATGATTTCGGTGCATCATTTCTAATTGTTGGCTCATTATGTATGTGCCAAATAGATGTATGCATGACCTTGTGTGGGATATGTGGGAATGGAATTTACAATGGGAGACTGTTGCTTGCCATTAGATAACCGAGGTCTGCTGCATGTGGGACAGCATTAAGAATGAGGAGGACTCCAAATTGTTGTATGGTTAGTGTGGTTTCAAGACTTCACCCATGCAATTGTAGTGGTCTGAGGTCCTGATTTTACTGTGGTAAATCCAGATGGTATACATGCATATGGCATGACAGGTATATGCACCACTTAGATGAGTAGATTTGCTGGGACCTACTTGACAAAATGGTATCGTTAGTCGATCTGAGTTGTGGTTCAGGTGTTATCATGGACATGTGATGACCATATTCCTTTTTGACCTTGCACCATCAGCCCAGGCAAGCAAAGGAGAGGAGGCTGAGCCAAGTGAGGATATATTTTGCCTTGGGTCAAGAGGCAACTGAAACAGAGGGACCCAGTGGCCCAGAGGGTGAGGGGAGTGCCACGGTGGGGGCCAGATCTGCATCGTCATCATCCTTGGATTCCTCCTCCAATGGCAACTCTGTTGCGATGGCAAACCCATCAGGGTATCCCCCAACACAATCTTTGTCTACCACCCCCGTTCTATCACCACCCTCTCTGTTGCTCCCCACTCAGTTGGTTGTGCCTGTTCACCCAATAGAGTGGGCATCTCCTTTGCCACAGGCTCCTCCTCTCCAGCCCGTTACACCTGCTGCCCTCAGTGAGGAGGCTATTAACTTCCTGCAAGCAAGCACTGGGGGTCAGTCAGCCATTGTGAATGGTGTCCAGAGGCTGGTGACCCAACTGCAACAAACAAATGCATTCCTGGAAGGCATTCATAGTGCAATGGCTGGCCTACAGCAATATTTTCAGGATCTGGCTTCCACGCTGACACCAGCCAGTCATCCCCCATCTTCTGTACCTCTCTCCACCTTCCGCTTTCTGCTTTCCAGTCCAAATACCCCTTTCACTCCCTCCTCAAAACACACAAACACAGCAGACATCCTCCTCAACAGTCAAATGGAGTGTAAACAAACACAAGCATTATAAGACACCCCAGCACACATACAAATAGCATCCACCCACAGACACAACAAGTTCCCCTGATACCCCACCACCCCCAGCATCACACACATCAAGCATACCTACACCACCACAACAGTCACTGACATAGCCACCATGCCCATCCTATCCACGGACATGACTGCAGGAGACCCGCAGACATCCACCTCAAGCACCATACCCACAGATACCACAAATACAGATACACATACATCCACCATATCCAGCCAAGCTGTAGTCACCATCGCAACAGACACACCCACCCACCACTACCACCCCATCACCTCCACCTCCCATCCCCACAAGGCATACAAATGCCCACACCCACCCACCCAACAGACACCCACCATATACAAGCAGACCTCGCATAAGCACACACCCACAACATCCACACGTGCACTGCCTACAACCACTCCCTCAACCTCCAAATCCTGACCCCATTCTGTTGACAGTCCCTGTGTGTCCAAAAAACTGTTCCTATGTGAGCTTGACCTTACCCCTGTTCACCCCTCTGCACCACACCCAAAAGGAACCCACCCAGCTCCAGGTCCATCCCTTCTACTTCCAAGTCCTCCCCTGCCCCTGCAAGCACCCGTACCCCTCCACATCAAGTAGAATCCCACCCCTCTGAAGAAGACCACCCACCCAATACCGATCCCCAACAAACCCTCACCCTCAGGCAATCCTTGAGGTGTCTGTCTGGCCCCTTGATGCTCCTTCCTGTGGAGTTTCCATGGCAGTTTAGAGTCATGTTTGGTCACAACACTGTGCTATATGTGGACTATTTTGGACTGGCCAATGGATTCTGGACTTTAAAAAGTTTCAAAGTTTATAATCCAAACATTTAGTTTTTTTTGGTTACACATTTGTCCTGCAAGTCCTTAATAATTTATGTTGTGCCTGCAGTTGTGTGTTTTTACGCATGCTTGCTCCTTCATTTGCTGTTGTTTGCAGTATGTGAGTTTGCGGGCGGAGCTGCTGTCCCCGAGAGAAGGGTACATATTGTGCTTATAGGTATGTGTGTGTGTAAATTCAATGTTGGTGTCATTGCAGTGTGTAGTAATTGGTATGGTAAGTATTTTGTGTTGGGGAATGCAGGCATGTATGCTGTTTGACTTGTCCCCCTGATATGGCTTCCATACGTATCTGATGTGTGTCATCTTGAGTTTTGTTTTGTGCAGACATGGAGTGTGTTCAGTTTTGCTTGCTGTGTTTGAATTTGCCTGTGCATGTGTCCATTTAGGTTTGTGTCTCTTGCAGCTAGTTCCTGTAGGGGTCCGTCCCATCAAGTGGGAGTTCTATGTGCTTTGATGTCTTACCCTTCCCCATTGTGCAGATATGCATGACATTTGGGTTTAGTATTGTTTGCCCCTGGGCCGTTTTCTGTGCACATATTATTTGAGGGGCCTGTTCGAAGTGATGTATATCCCACTGCAGCCCCCTTCCCTAGGTGTCCCAGATGCCCCCCCCCCATTTGTGCAGGTATAGTTGTCATGTTTGCTTAGTCTATTTGTCTTTCTGTGCTTTCTGCAGACCATTGCCCTTCCAGTGTGCTGTGATATGTGTAATGTGTGGGTCTATTAAAGGGTTGTTTCATGGTGGTATTGTTTGTGTGCCATGCCACTTTGATAAGTGTTTGCATTGTATGTGAGGATAATTCCCTGGTCAGTGGTGTGACAATGTTGAGTAGCCTTCACTGCCCCAGTACCTGAGCTGTGTTGCCATAGTGTATTTGTACAGTCTTGAGGTGCAGTGTGTTTGTGCTACCCAAATGGGGCATATAATGACTGTGTGGGTGTCCGTGTTGATGTACATTCGGGTGTGCATGTTAGTTGAGACATGTACCTGCTGCCGGTGGTGTGCCCACCCATGATGCGTAAGCAGGTGTAACACGCTGTTTTTGAGGATAATGATACAGGCAGGGGTGTGTACTTATGGTTGATGGTATCCACGGCAGCATGGATTTTGTTGTCTTTTGATGAACAGGAGCAGTGTCATGACATTTGTAAAGGGCTCCATGGTGGTACCGGATGTGTACGTCTGCCTGCAGGTGAGTGTTTCCCTTTATACTGTCGCTTTCCGCCTTCTGATACATGGTAGTTGGCCCGCCAAGGTCACACTATTGGTGTGAAACCTTGTTATGAGTCCGGCTGCAACACAGGCTCCGCCAGTCTATTTGTGTTTCCTCGTGTCCGTGTATGCTCCCTGACGGTGCTAGCAGACGGCTGGTGGTGTTTTGATAGTATGACCACCCTACTTGTAATACAGTGGTCCGACTTCCAGATCAATGGCGATCGGACACCTCTCCACCACCATGGCGGGCTGCGGACCACCAAACTCGTAACCAGGCCCTATATTTATTATTTAAAAAAATGTTTGGTATATTGGTTTAGAATTGTCACAGATTGTGAGCACTTTGGTAGGTTACTGTCTTATAAAATTCTGTTGGGAATGATTTTTAGTAATCTACTGATTTGTTATTTATGAAGAGTGACTATAAATTGTAGCATGCCATACATTCTTTTGGTTTGTTAAGTTATAGGGGCAAATAGCCTAACAGAGCGCTTCATTTGGAATTGTTGATAGCTTTGCTATTTTTGTAATGCTTCTGTAAAATTGTATAGTGTGGGTTGAGCTCTGCCTAATGTGGATTGGAAGGTGTTGTGCCATCCTTCCACTGCGTTGTTTCTTTTGCCTTCCTGTTCCAGGGTGCTGTCCTAGACAATCCATTATGGCATTTGGAATTTAGGGTGGTATCTGTGTTTGGAGTGATGCAGTCTGCCAATCCAAGTGTTTTCAAAATAGTCCTTTAGGGGACTATGGCCCTCATTATGAATATGGCGGTCCGCTCTGCCGGCGGTGGCGGTAGAAACCGCCAACAGAGGAGCGGGCCAGACGCCAAATAATGAACCAAACGAAACACACGCATCCAGCGCACCACCCACCGCCAGAAAAGGAGTCCCGCTGCTGACGGCAGAGTCTGCCCACAGCCCGTCGGAAAGGCCCAACCCACCCATCAAATTATGAACCACCATTCCCCCGGCAGTTCCGGGGCAGGAACCACCGCTACACAAAGCCAGGCGGAAATGAAACAAATAGAAGGAAAGACTCACCAGAGTTCCACAAAACGTGCAGCGGCAGCCATGGACAGAGAGCTGCTCATCATGCCAGCCTTGCTCCTTGCCACATACCTACACAACCGAGACCGACGACGACGGTAAGTAGCGCAACCTACGAAACAAGGGAGGAAAGGGCAAAGTTACATATCCACCCACTCCACCCACTCTGCAACGCCCCCCAACCCTTCCCAGTAGGGCAAGTCAGACACCCCACACCAAGAGGTACATACCTGACCGAAGGCCACTGCAACTTGACCATAGTACATATATTAGCCCCACACCCATAAAAAATTAAAACAAACACCAGGGTGGAACTGCCTGCAGCCCAAACATAGGCCACATCAAAACTTTAATTTGTAGCTCACTGAGCAAAACAGTGCCAACAGGACCAATGGTCAGTCCATGAAAAGTAAATTGTCTTTGGCCACAACTGTCCACACCTGACTCCCATAAGTGCTGGGTACTCCACTGAATGGGGCACCATATGGAGATCCAGGCACCTCACGGAAGGGGGATGGGGATTTCCGACAGTGGTGGGACTGACTTGCGTGAGGAGGTTGGAGGGGGGTGGGCTTCTCCTATGAAGGGGGTGGGGGCTGTTTGGCTCAGGTGGAGCTGGATGGCTTAGGCTTTGAGTGGGCCTTCTTCACAGGGGAAGGGGCATGGGAATGGGAAGGCTGGACCTGGGTGGGCTGTGATGTGGAAGGAGCGGAAAGGGCAAGGAGGTGGGCACGTTTGGGGACAAAATGGGGTGGGCCAGTGGGTTGGAACAGGTCTGCACGGGAGAGGAAACGTTTCTTGGGAGCAATTGGGGTTGGTGTGGATAAGGGCATGGGAGTGGAGGCAGAGGGAGTTGATGTATGGGGTGTATGTGTGTGTGTAGTGGGTGCAGGTGACTGCTCAGTATGCTGTGGTGTGGTGGATGCCTAATGGGTGGGTGTCTTGGTGCGTTTGTGTGTTTTGGGAGGTGGGGGGTGGACACAGTGGGAGAAGACAGACAGCTAGTGTGGATGTATTTTGGGTGGGTGTCTGCAAGTCTGGTGAGTGTGCTGCATGTGTCAACTACAGTAGTGGTGGTGAGTGCAGGTGTGGTGTATGGGGTGTATGTATGGCTGTCTGCTATTGTGGTGAGTGCAGGAAGAGGAGCAGTAACAGTGAGTAAAGGGGGAGTGCATGAGGGTGTGGATGTAGAGGGGCCAGACAGGAAGGCGGAAGAGACGAGCACACTGGGGGAAGTGGATGTTGTTGTGTGTGCAGGTGTCTGTTGGCTGTGTGAATGCTTGTGGTGGGAGGTGTGGTTCTTGTGTTTGGAAGTGTGCATCTTGTTCGTTGATGTGCCTGTACACGGGTCTGATTGTGTGCTTTGGACGGGTGAAGGGAGTGGGGTGCTGGAAGGGGTAGAGGAGGTTGGAGGGGGAACGGAATGGCCAGGGAAATTGGCTGCCGTTTAAGAGGAGGCCAGAGCCTGAAAAGATCTCTGTAGGGCAGACACGGCACCGTGAATGCCATCCAGATAGGCATTGGTCTGCTGCATCTCTGATGCCAGACCCTGAATGGCATTGACGATGGTTGTCTTCCCTACAGAGATGGTTCTCAGGAGGTCAATAGCCTCCTCTGTGAGGGCAGTAGGGTTGACTGGGGAGGGGAGGAGGTGCCTGGGGCAAAAGAGACGCCTACCTTTCCGGGTGGGCGGGCACGGGCAGCTCGGTGTGGAGCAGAAGGGAGGGCGCTGATGGGATGGGTGGTGGCGGAAAATCTCACGGTAGTGGTGTGTCCACTAGGGTCTGCCACCACCGGAGGACCCCCATCGGAGGAGGTCTCAGAGTCACTACCTCCTGTGGTAGTAGCCTCCCCCGTGGAAGTCCCCTCGCCCTCCCACCCACTGGTCCCTCCCCACTTGCCGGTGCCTCAGCTCCCTAGCCTTATGTTGATGCTGTACCAAACCAAAACAAGAGAACAGGGATGGGGAGACAAAACAGGAGAGACAATTGTAAATAGCTGAATGCTGATACACAAGGGCCAGACATACACCTACCCAGCAGACACACCCAACAGGCAGCACCGTGCACTATGCCCATGGCCATGCCCTTGACTACTGAGCAGCATACTGACCTACACCCATCCCCTGAAATAGTATTGGAGCTGATGTAGGTGAAACCTGACAGGGACACCCCTACACCCTTTGGGGACCATACAGTAGATGGACACCAGTCACATTCTCTGCTCTAAGCACCACGAGCGCTATCGCACACACACTCATCCTTCCAGGCTGAAGTATGGTCTGTGAGTACTCACCCCCATGTGACTGCTGTGCAGCCTTCAAGCGCCCATCCAGGTCTGGGTACGCCACCGCCAGGATCCTTCGCATGAGAGGGGTCAGTGCCTGACGGGCACCCCTTCCACGTTGGGAGGACTTCCCCAGCTGGGCCTCAGTGATGTTTTGCGCCCAGTGCCGCAGGTCCTCCCACCTCTTTCGACAGTGGGTGCTCCGCTGGTTGTAGACCCCCAGGGTCCGTACCTCCTTGGCCATGGCATGCCAATGTGCCCTCTCATGGTGGGCACTGACCTAGTAGGGTGACACAGAAATGGAACACAGGTCAGGCACCTACACGATGGGAGCAACTGGCAGATTGTCAAACATAGGACTGACAGTACTCCCAGACATGCAGGACAGTGGCACGCAGCATTCCATGCACCATGGCCCATCCTGGCTTACAGGAGCACATGTATGTGCAATCCACTCCATCCATTATTCACACAGTGCCCCCCAAACCCAGACTCACCTGTACCTCTGGCCGACCGTAGAGTCTGTCGTACAGGGACAGGACCCCTTCCACTAGTTTCTCCAGTTCTTCGTGGGTGAAGGCTGGGGCCCTTTCCCCTGCACCACGTGGAACATCCATAGCCAGAGGCAGGCGACAGCAGTACACAGAGTGGAGTACCTGTCTGCACGAGATCAGGGAGTCAAGTGATCAAACGATGATGAACATGCGTACGTTCCACGGCGGTATGCACTGTCACCGCCGGCTGCGATCATGATACACCAGGATTTCCCATTGGCATCCATGTTAGCCAATGAGGGTGCGAACAGGCGGTCATCACCGATATACGCTGTGACTTCAACCGCTAGCGGTGTTATGTCACTTCCACAATGAAGGGGCAGAACTACAGTGGGCAGACATTTTGCCATCACCTACGCATCTTGAAATTCATAATACTCACATCGCAGGCCCTACTAGCCATATGAAGCACCTAGGCCTCTATCCATTGCATATATTAGCTCACATGAATTACTCTGTTTCCTCCTAATGATGTACATGTACATCTGTCAGGTTGCAGTTATTGTACAGATCCTACTATGAACAATGCACTGCATGTATTTAGCAAATATGCCAATGCATGTGCGCACATCACTCCTTTTTCTTACCCCTCATAGGTACCGACCCTTGTGGCCATAAAGGGCACCATCGGTGTACAGACCACTTGTGGATATGGGGACCATGGTGGAGCGTCATCATTATCACTTACAGACTAACACATGCAACTTTTCAGGACCTATGTGCATTACTGGATCCTGCACTGTCTCCCGAAAATCGTAATCAGCATGCCACTCCAACTGAGGTGAAGGTGCTTTCCGCACTCCATTTCCTGGCCACAGGCTCATTTCAAGTGACAGTTGGCATGGGTGCTGGTTTCTCACAGCCAATGTTCAGACAGGTACTGACAAGGTTTCTGAATGCATTTGTACAACATCTGCAGTCCTATGTGCGATTCCCCCAAAGTGCTGACCTCCCTGCCATCAAGTCTGACTTCTATGCCTTTGCAAACATTCCCCATGTCATAGGTGCCATCGATGACACCCACATAGCTATCATCCCCCCAAGAGTGAGTGAACAGGTGTACAGAAACAGGAAGAACTTTCACTCCATGAACATACAATTGATATGTTCTGGAGACCAGTACATGTCCTATGTGAATGCCATGTTTCCTGGTTCAGTCCATGATTCATTTGTTTTGAGGAACAGTAGTGTGCCACAGAAGATGGAACAACTACAAGAGGACAGAGAGCGGATCATAGGTAAGTTTGCCTGTCACTAACTGACACATTGCAGAAAACCTGCCTGTCTGACTAAAGGACATTACAATGACGACTATCTTTACCCTTTTTCTAGGTGATTCTGGCTATCCAAACTTGCGTTGGCTCCTGACACCAGTGAGGAATCCCAGGACGGATGCAGAGAGGAACTACAATGAGGCCCATGGACGTACTAGAAGGGTGATAGAGCGTACTATAGGTCTCCTGAAAGCTAGATTCTGGTGTCTTCATATCTCTGGGGGGTCCCTGGCCTATGGGCCTGATAAGGTATGTAGAATAGTGGTGGCCTGCTGCATGCTGCACAACATAGCTGTGAGACATTATATCCACCTTTTGGAGGTGGAGGGTGCTATAGGTCCTGATCAGTTACCTCAGAGAGGTGAGGAGAGTAATGGTGAAGATGAGGAAGGGGAAGATGTCAATTCCAGGAACTAACTAATACAACTCTACTTCCAATAACTGTGTGGGACTTAAGCCTGTAATTGTGGTTAGTGACTGATACTGTCAGAGTGCCATGTCATATAGGGGGGATTGGTCATGATAGGCAAGACATGGACCTCTTCAGCATGGCACTGACAGACAATATATGCATTCCCTCCTTGCCTAATTTGAAACACACATTACCACCAAGCACAAATTGACAATAAAGTTGTTCTCTGCCAGTTGCATCCATACTCCACTTTGTTCAACATTGAAGACAGGGGACAGTGTTACAGGTAAGAAATGTGTTTTATTGGTCGAATACAGTGAAATGTGCTATGTACAGTGATGGAAGTCGTAAGTGTTGGGTGTCCTCAAAACCAACTTTGTGGCAGCCCTGTTGGATGTCATAGGTGGCTCCTAGTTGTAGTGTAGTACTTCATTTTGCCCTCAGCTAAGTGTAGTTGGTGAATGGGTGGGATGGTTGCTTAGCAGTAGTAGCAGTGTCAATTGTTAGAGTGGGGCTTGTTCTTAGCTGGGTTTCCAGTGCCATATCTTGGCCTGAGACTACGTTTGGGCAGCTGTTGTGGAGCTTCTTGGGGTGGCATGGTTGGCCCTTGTGATTCCTGGGAGGGTATTTCCTGTGCTGTTTCTGCTGCTTGGGTCATCTGTAGCTGGTTGTCCAGGACTGTTTGTTGGGGCCTCTTGTCCGGTGTGGGTGTCTGACTGTTTGTTGACCAACTGCAGCAGTGCTCCAGCAATAGTGGCCATTGTGACATTGTGTTCTTTCTACTGCTCCATGGCCTTTTGGTGTTGTTGCTCCTGCATCCTTTGACTTTGCTCCAGGGTGGACACAATCTGTGCCAACTTGTCTTGGGTATGTTGGTAGGCCCCCAATACCTCTGCAATGACATCCTGGGCTGCTGCATCCATCCGGTGCCCTATCCCCTAACCCACTGGGGCAGTTGAACTTGCCCTAGCCCCCTGTGCCTGTGTCCCCTGCACAGGTCTTCACGTGCCACTTGTACTGGGGCCCTCGCCTTCCTGCATGTTGGGAGTGGGAGACTGTGGCCTCTGGAGCTGTGTTCCACCTGTCTATGCCCTGGGTCCACTGGTGTGGGTACGCCTCCCCTGGCCTGCTGGTCTTGACTGGGTGTTAGGGGTGACAGTGGTTTCCTGGGGGGGGCTGCTGCATGGTGAGCATCCATGGCTGTGTGAGGGGCCTGCCTGCTCATCAGTGTCCAGGGGTCCTCTGCCCAGGTCTTGTGATGTGCCTCTGTCTCCCTGGAGTGCCGTGGCACTCCTTGTCCCCTCCATTAGGGTTGCATGGGTGGTGGTGCCTGTTGGGGAATATAGACATGTCTGCTACATATGCCTGAGGGTTTGAGGTGTACAGAACTGTGCAATTTTGTGCTGGTATGACTTTCATTGGCCTTCCAGGGTGCCTTTGTAAGGTTAACATTGCATTTAGTGGCAGTGGTGGGGTTACATTGTGGTGGGGGCTATTATTCCATTGTGGGTACGTGCAGGGGTGGGTGGCTGTGCAGAGCGGGAGTGATGTGGGCCTGGTAGTGAGTTGTGGGTAATGCAGGGTGGTGGATGTGGTGGGTAATGTCTGGGTGGGGTGGGGTGTGGGTCTAGGTGGGTGTGGGTGGGGTGAGGTGGTGCATGCATTCTAGGTGTGATGGATATGGGGTAATTGTAGATGACTTACCGAGTCCATTCCTCCAGTGAGTCCAGTGAATCCCTCTGGGTGCAGGATGGCGAGTACCTTCTCCTCCCAGTCGGTGTAGTCGGGTGGTGTTGTTGGCGGTCTTCCCCCAGTCTTCTGCACTGCGACGTGGTGCCTGGATGCCATGGCCCTGACCTTCCCCCGCAGGTCTTTCCATCTCTTGCGGATGTCGTCTCTGGTGCATGGATGGTGTCCCACTGCATTCATCCTGTTGACAATGGTCTGCCACAGCTCCAATATCCACGCAATGGGTGTGTGCTGCACCTCGGACGCAAATATTTATGGCACCACCTTCAGGATCTTGTCCACCATTGGCCTTAGCTCCCTTTCGATGAAGCGTGGATTTTTTTGGGGGGGAACATGGTGAGGGTGGTGGATGGCGTTGGGACTGGGGACGGGGTATGGGTGCTCCTGTGTGTTGGGTTTTTCAAGCATTATATGGTGGGTTTCCATTTGCCGCCACCGGCGAGATTATGTTCACCGCCGACACAGCGGTCGGCGGTCTTTCCCGCCATGTTCATAGTGATCGCCTATGTTTGTCTTCCTTTTGTTGATAGGAGATTTCTATCAGTAAATTGGAGTGGGTAGCTACCTCTGTGACATGGGCATAGGCTAATGTTATAATTTTTTTTAATTTCAAAGGCAATTTGGTGGTTTGTAAAATATTCTGTACGTAGTGCAGATTTTTGGTGGTGTCTCCATATACCTTGATTGAAAAAATAGTAACAGCCTTGTGTGGGGGTAAATTTTCAGAATGGTTTGAATCAAGGCTTGCTGAAAGTCTATGATTACTGTGGGGGTAGTAGTTATTTGTTTTATGTCTTATATGGTTTAAGAGGTCACAGTAAGTGCTGCTTTGTTTATTTGGTCATAGGGCATGTATAAAAGGGATATTTGTGTTTTGATATTCACTATTTACGTTGTATATCTGAGTGAATAGTTTGAGACATTTTGAAGAATTAGTCCATAATCCAAGCTTTATTAAGGGCCTCATTACGAGGCTGTGGTCACAAGACCACCATCCTCACGGTGGAGGTTGAACTGCCACATGAGGTGGCGGACCTGCCTAAAGACCACCATCCCTGCCAGAATCGATGGGATGATGGCGGTCCTGGTTGTAATCAGCCAGGGCAGGGCTGAAGTCAGCACTACACTGCTGATTACTATCTCGTTCTCCATCAGCCTTTTACTGGCAGTTTCCCCACCATGAAAAGGCTGGGGAAGAACAAGTGCCAGGTACTACCCTACCCAGGACTGTCGGAATGCATACTGTCTGCTTTCAGAGGGTGCTGGGTTATGAGATAGCACTTGCCTCCTTTAAGGGAATGCTCTATTTCAAGATTTCTGCCAATCAGCCAGGTCAGGCTGGCGGAATCCTTGTAATTGGGAGGGACAGGGGGGATGTCACTGCCATGGCGGTGGTGTCCTCCTCGTGAGTTTGGTGGTCCTGCGTTGGAACCGCCATACTGGTAATGAGCCCTTAAGTTGTCTGCTGTAGAGAAAATTCCGATTTGTTTCTCATTATTTAGGTTGTAACGTAAAAGAAGAAGTTCCTCATTATGTGTATTTGTTTAATATTCGGGTATGTGTATGTCTTGATATCTTCTAGTGGTGGGTGGGCTTTCACTGCTGGCTTTTTTTGTTTGTGCAATTAAATATTTCAAAGGGGGATAAGTGTTAGTTAGCCTGTTATGTTTTTGGGGACTCTAGGTGGTACAGCTTTGGGAATTTAGCTTTCAGGTTCCTAGGAGCTAGTGCTTGCCTCTCTTATATCCTCCAATATCTCTTACTCCCATGTCTGCCACATTTTGGTGGTGTTTGTGCTCTCTTACATGAATAACAACATCCTCATTTATGTTTGCCCTCCCATTGCATGCATTAGAATAATATTTAGTACATTTCCAGTTTATATTTTGTGATGCATTTTGTAGGCTGTACGAGTAACTCATGTGATTCAGTAACTGCGTTCCTTTCTAGGAGGTGAAAAATTAAGCAGGCTCTGTCATTGTTTCTGGAACTTGTGTAATAGTGTAATTTGTTATTCTATTTCCATAGAAAAAGTGTTTTTTGACTTGCCTATATTTTTTGCACCGTTTGACGAAACATCACTACATTTTCAAAAAAAAGTGGCCCGGTGATTTTTGTTGCACACAGGATATTTCAGGGTCTGAGAAAAAAGGGGCTAAAATATTTTTGAGTTGCCCATGTTAGTTCACCTACAGCCTGTCAACACAGCTACAGCCTGAATCACTGGATTGAATTACACCAAATTTGGCAGAAAGCTAGCTGCCGGTCCACAGATTTTGCTATTTGGTGTAGATAAGTTCAGTAGTTTAGGAGATATTTAAGAACAAATACATTTGTATATTCCTGGTCGTGAATGTTTTGTGAAATTTGTGAATTTTAATGAATACGTGTGTGAAAAGAAGTGTTGTAACTGGCTTATCGCAACCTGACTAGAAAGCTGTGACATTCATTTTATTTATTGGAATACAGCCCGTGGGGGTCAAAAATTCAACTTGAAAGTGGCATAAGGGGTCAGGGTAAAGGTAGCTTGATCCCAGTGGTGTGATGTAGGTGTGTTTTAGAGCCAAATTATAGGTTTAATATAATTTTGCATCATGGCGCACGATATTCATGAAAATTCAGAAACATTCATGAATTTCCTTTAATTATGCGCTAAATATTCCAGATTATGGAAAAATCTGAAAGAAAAATCGCAGACTTAGTCATACACTAATTCATTCACTCATACATGCACTCAGAGGCTCAGGCGTCCACTCACACATCCTGAGATACTCATACATCAACTCAGACCCACTCAGACTCACACACCCACTGTCAGACTCACACGTCCACTGACAGAGGCAGACCCTCTGGCTAACCTGCTCTGCGCATGGCCATAAATCATGCATGGCGTGGGGTTGGGTAATTATAAGGCCTTGCGACCAACCATAGTTAGGTTCCCAAGTTGCTCACATTTTAAGCATACGAAATCATAGAAATTCACCAGTTATAGTTAGTTACTTCAAGAAATCTAGTTTATCTATAATGTTATCAAGGATATCATGAGTGCTATATGCAAGGGCGTGAGTTATAATTACCTTAGGGCACAAGTTGTAGTTATTTGAGATAATTCTAACTATAGCAGTTGAATTTCTATGGTTTTGTATGTTTAACTACGACTCTGTTCCCTTTGATTTTTTAAGTGAAATATATATATATATATATATATATATATAAATAAAAAAAACTGATGGATTCACTCCCTTTGCTTCCTCCATAATTTCTTCCCTTCAGCAAGACAGCAAGACGTCATAGGCTGGGGAAGAAAAATGGCAACACAGTTGGGTTTTCCTTGAGAGCATTCACTTCAAGCAATTTTTATTTCATCTAGATGTGCAGTGGCCGGTGAGAAAGAAATTGTTAACGCATTTAGGCTGACAAACCTTCTTTTGACCACCATATACATTAGTGAAAGTGATTTAAAAAGACAAATATGTCACGTCACCTTCCAAACACCATTGAAATATCACCTTGCAATATATAAATTCCATTCATACAATTCTACACTCTTAAAAATAATTAATATAAATAAATAGCACATGTAGTTCATGATTCATTATTTAAGTGGGAAACAAAATCATCCATTAGCTTGTTCAGCAATTTAGTACATGATTTTGTTAGGACAATCAGTACGCTCATCCCAATTTGTTCAACGTTGGTGATTCCACCATCGACCCTATTTGATCTGTCATAGCTCATTTCACCAATTTTAGGGTGATCCATATCACACATAGTTAAGTACAAGAAAGACTTTAAGACGTTTTTTTCTTTTGAAGGACGTTGATATGAAAATTATCATTCTAAGCATTTAATGACTATTTTACTCCACAAAAAAATATCATGTTCCAATAATTATGTGACTCCATTTCTCTCATTCGTTTCCCTTACATAAGTAAACAGTACAGTACTAGAAGGGGAAAACATAAAAGGAATTAATTCATCAGATTTGAGATCCTATGGGCCCTCCAATTTAAGAGACTAATCATAGCCATTAATAGAATGCCCTGTTATAAGTTCCCTGAGCTGTTAGATCAAACTTTCTTACATTTATTATGTTGCTTAATAATCATGTGAGGAGTGCAACATGTCTTTTGCCTAGCTATCGCCTTTTAGCGACTATACATTTTTAAATTTTTCATCAGTCTTGGATAACAAACCACACCATTATACAGCAGCATTCACCAACTTCCAAACATTCTCATGTGGCTATTCACTTATTTGGATGGGTCACAGAAAGGCTCAGATCGAAAGTTATTGAATGATGACATAAAGCTCTGCTAATCCATTCAATCCCCACAATGTCTCAGTTCCCATTA